>NC_134208.1:196822844-206822844 GCF_965140235.1 Caretta caretta | reverse complement strand
ACAAATACCGCAATCGTATAATTTTTGAAATGTGTCTTGCCAACGCCTATGTTGTTGAATGTATTCTGGCTTTCCATAAAAAAGATGTGGCTGTCATGAACCCCTAGGAGAATAGCATTTTGTGATTTATGAAGAGTCTTCCTGCTTGTATATTTTATATAAATAATAAATACTCCTGCGTGTATCACTGCACTCATTCATAATCAAGAGCTGAACAAGCTGTAAAAAGAGCTTGCGTAGTAACATATTTAAAATCAGCTTACAAAAATTGGATAACTAATGTATCAGACACAAAATAAGTCACTGTAGCAAACAAGGGAAGTTAACAGCATAATGCAATCGGCTACTTACTTTTATCAGCACAATGAACTATACCCCCCCCCCCCCAAAATCCCCACAAAAGAAAGTTTCTCAAAAAAAAAGTGAACGGTATGATGAAAAATGAAGCACATTCTTAATTTACCTGGACAGATTTCATATTTACATTTGATGATTCAATTACAAGTGGTCTTTGAACATCTTAAATATTTTGCATCTGAACAGAAGTGTACTGCACTGCTGCTATGCATGAAAAACCATTCAGGTGAATGAAGGCCGGTTCCGTAAGGGGCCTGAGGCCTGATTTTCAGAAATTCTGAGCCTGAAGCTGCTAGCTGTGGATGGATCAGCACCTCTGAAAACAAGGATCTCAGAGCTGTCACTTTTCATTGGCTTCAGTAAGATTTGAGGGTGCTTAACCCTTTGAAGCGGGTGCCCAGGAAAGGATCATCCCCTGAATTAAGAACATGAAAGATCATTTACTGTGGGGGAGAGCTTTGATTTATTAATGAGGGCTACCTTTTAATCTGGGTTATCTCTGACTTCGTTTTGTAACAATGGGGCATATTCACCTCAGATGCAAGTCTGCTGAATGCTGTTGCGCCTACTTACACCTGTGCCGAATTTGGCCCCGTTTGTGACTATGTTTGCCTGCTGTACAGAATTCAAACAACAGTAAGGTACAAGTGGAAATCAGCTCTCACATTAGAATGCAGCTTTTATTCTGATTCTAAAGTGCCATCAGAGCACCAAGTCATCCCCCCCCCCGCCCCATTGCTCTTATCCCACCGAAGTCCGTGGGAGTTTTGCTGTTGTCTGCAATGGGACCCACATTTGGTCCATTGTGTGCAGACAGGAGACTGAATTAGTGGAGGTGCAGAAAGGGGAGACAGCTAGCTCCACACCATGCTTCTGCTACCCTAGGTGAAATCACACAGACCCTCTGCCTGAGCTCCAGGAGGAATTTCAGGGTGGGGCCAGAGGCATGGAGCTAGGGAGCACCAATGCATGCTTCGTTCCAGTCTCTGCAGATATCTGATTGGCTATCTACTCCAGGGTTAATGTTGCTCCAAGCCAGGCCTGTCTGTGGCCAGATAATGGAAGCACAGCCAAACTGCACCGAGAGGGCAGGGCTGACAGAGAGCTGAAACACTGAACTGGGTTTCACAAATGCCTCCAGGTCCATGCAAATTTCAGGACATCTATTGGGTTAGGAGACTGGGGTGTCTGCCTATTCTACAGTCTCATAGACTCATAGATATTAAGGTCAGAAGGGACCATCATGAACATCTAGTCTGACCTCCTGCACAATGCAGGCCACAGAACCTCACCCACCCACTCCTGCAATAAACCTTTCACCTATGTCTGAGCTACTGAAGTCCTCAAATCATGGTTTAAAGACTTCACGGTGCAGAGAATCCTCCAGCAAGTGACCTGTGGCCCACGCTGCAGAGGAAGGAGGGAAAAACCCCAGGGCCTCTTCCATCAGTTAAATGGAGCAAAATCTGTTCCAGAAGGACATTCCACAAGTTTCAGCCCAGATATTTTCCTGTTTCTCACCACCCACCAAAGAAAATGAGAATCCATGCAGGAGAGAGCTGGCTCTATATATATACCCACAAGAGCCATTTTGTAATGTAGTCACCACTCCCTGCCTTCATGACCCCTTTGTCGAGTCTGGACTCAAGGACACCCTTCGAGGAGACTCTAGCAGACTGTATTGGACAAGGTTTCCTCACCTTGGATCCTTATTGCAAACACTTTTCACACACACCGGTGGCAAGTTCAGCACCAAGTGCTTTATTTCAAATGTTTTTTCCCCTCAACAGCATAAGACTTTCCCCCCAAGCCTTGACCTACTACTAGGGCATTGGGGAAATCTCACCTTTCCGCACTCTTATGCTGCTCTGGTACATCACACTTTCCACCTACAGTTGCTTCCTGCCTCTCTTTTAACTGTTTCCAGCTGATGAACTCAATCACCCAGCTAATTAGTTAATTACTTAGTACTTAAAGTCTTACCTCATCCATTTGCCCCATGTGGGGAGGCTTCCCAAGTGCACAGAGCGGTGAGTTAGCCTTAGACTACTCACACTCTGCTACAGGTACGTGCTTAGTTAACCTAGTAGTTTGAGAACCAGGAAGAACGACCATGTCCAGTGCTCCCAATAGAAAAATCACCTATATAGTCATTACATCTGAACCTTGAGGCCTAGAGTTTCAGGCTGTAGCCTGGAATGTGGGAGAGCCAGGTTCAATTACTTGTTCCACCAGAAACTTCCTGAGTGACTTTGGTTAAGTCACTAAGCCCTGTCTACACTGGGGAGGGGGCAGGGGGGAAGATCAATCTAAGTTACGCAACTTCAGCTACTTGAATAATGTAGCTGAAGTCAACGTACTTAGATCGACTTACCGTGGTGTCTTCCCTGCGGTGAGTCAACTGCTGCCGCTCCCCTGTCGACGCCGCCTGCACCTCTCGCGGCGGTGGAGTACAGGAGTCGACGGGAGAGTGCTCGGGGGTCGATTTATCGCGTCTAGACTAGATGCGATAAATTGATCCCGGCTGGATAGATCGCTGCTCACCGATCTGGTGGGTAGTGCAGACATACCCTAAGGGCACGTTTACACTGATTGTAAACCCGCATGTGCAGGACCTGGACTTGTGGACTTGAATGTTTCCAAGCCTGCACTTGAGCATCCACACTGCATTGTAAACCTGGGTTCACAACCGCTGGACCTGGGTCTCACCACTAATGCATTCATACGGGACTATGCAGCCTTTCTCACTTGGGTCTACAGCTTGAGCTGCATCCACACTGCAAAATGGCAGGGCTTGGCACTCATCCCCCAAGCGAGGTCCTGGCACCTGGGTTCCGAGTGCTTGCTGACCCAAGTCAGACTGATTGATGTGTGGATAGAAACATTTCACCCATTCATCAATGTAGCTACTTCTAGGGTGGAACATGGCATCTGTTTAACAGTGCATAGAAACACTACACAATACACTGAACTACAATAGTTCAGGCTAGGAAGGGAAAAGGAATATGGAATTCAGCACACTTCAGGTAGGGTTGTTAGCCAGAGAGCAATCACCCCAAACTGGATTTGGGGCAGGATATGAAGGGTGAGGAAGAGAACAGCTTTACCTTCTCAAATTGTCATGTGAGTTTTAATTATCAAATAGTCGGGACCACTGTTCTACACTTCATCGGAAAGACTGCGCAGTGCCGTCTAACACCATACCCGTGTTAACACTGACATGCAGGCACCTACTGGGTTGCCAACACCAGATGTCCCATCCAAGTAATGACCAGCCTTAGCTCTGCTTAGTTTATGAGACAACACCTTGAGATTCTGTGCCAGATTTTTAAAGGGGCAAACATATTAACACTACACAATTACCCAGGTGATCCAAATCCGTGTGCCCAACGAGGCAAACATGCTGGGATGTATTCACCATGGCAGCTACCCTGAACTAGCGTACCCCTGGATAGGGCAGGAAGGATATTACATTAGATCCCCTCCTCTCAGTAGTACAGTTCTGGGCCTGCTAGAGTGGGATATCTGCTATTGCATGTATCCCAAGGCACACTACAGAGGTTTGACTTTTTTGCTTAATTTCTTGGTTTTGGCAAGTTATGGAAAATAGTTGAAATGCTGAAAAGCGACTCTAAAAATGGCATTGGGGGATTCATCATTGATTGTCTCTCATACTGTAAAAATGTAACCAGTCAAAGGAAGGTTTTTCTGACTGTCAGCCCTGCAAATTCCACCAGGGTCCTGAGAGTCAAGCTGGGTTCTTTCTGGCTCATCCCCAGACACAATGATGTTACAGATGTTGGGAAGGAATTTCCCCCCAAGTCGGATTGGCAGTGACCTTGGGGGAGGGGGGTTTCACCTTTCTCTGCAGCGGGTAACTTGCCACAATTATCTGGAGGTATCTCATTTACTCATTTCTCTGCCATT
The DNA here is from genome assembly GCF_965140235.1 of Caretta caretta. NCBI lineage: Eukaryota > Metazoa > Chordata > Testudines > Cheloniidae > Caretta > Caretta caretta. The sequence goes on along the minus strand of NC_134208.1, from coordinate 206,818,560 downwards.
GCTGAAGCCCTGGGCATTTTTGCAGTCCCTCCTCTTCTCTGCCTGTGGCATATAATAGTCTAGTCTCCTGTGGGCTGTAATACTTTGGTCTAATTTTGGTTGTTAGGTTTAGTGTGCCGGTACTAGGTGGTGGTGGTGGCCTGTGATATACAGGAGGTCAGACATGATGTAGTGGTCCCTTCTAGCCTTAAACACAGTTACTCTATGACTAGCTTATTCCTTCCACAAAGCTGACCAGCTCCATTGTCTTCAGAGGGGAAACTGCAGGACACACAGAAGAGGGGAAGTGTCTAGCCTCAGGTCACACGGGAGGTCAGTGGCAGAGTCACCAACAGAACCCAGGTCTTCTGAGTCCCATGAAGGTGCCTGGTCTACTGACTGCACCACCTCGCACCATGAAGCAAGCTTTGATTGAGACTTCTGGACCCTTGCCTTAGCCAGAGCATTATATACTTTCCTTGGACTAATACTATACTGTACTTCAGTTACCAGTTGGAAGGATATCAACCCCCCCACCCCCATATGTTAGCTGCATTTCCAATGGGAATCAGTTTGCTCTGCAGTTGTGCAAGTACAAGGAGTTATGCAACGCTGCCAACTAGTGCAGACAAATGTCCACAAGCTTAGAGAACATTTGCCTGCACTAGCTGCGGAATACATCTTTAATAGCTTCTTTGGGAGGCTGGCGCTGTGTGAATTTTGTATGTTTCATTTATGTCATTGGCCAAATTCTGAGCAACTTCTTGGCCTCTGACTTTCATCACACCTAGGGCAAAACAATTGTAAAGGTAAATTCAGCTTCCTTCCTGTGCCTCACTTGATCAGTCGCCATGACACATACAAACCCATATTTCATTCAGAGGTCCCATACTTCCCCTGAATTCACATTTCAGTTTTAAGCTACAAGTTGCTCACACCGCCTACTCATTCATCTTGGCTTTAGAAACAAAAGTGTCTTTCATCCTAAGTAACATTTTTCCTCTCACTGTTGCAATACTTCTCAAAAGTACACACCATGTGAGCCAAGTGCTCTTTATTTTTTTTCTCTCCGGTATAAAATAGAAGAGCATTATATATCTGCATTGCTGCTGGACCTGCAACATGAACAATCGTCATCCCTTGCACTTCCTGAGCTTTCTCTGGCCTCCCTATAGCAATGAGAAAACTGGTTGCTTATGCTGATACCCCTTTTTAATATGGTGTCTTTGTAAATCTGTTGAGCTTGGAGGGAGTAATTGCTGTAACTTTGGTTTGACACCCTGTCGTTTTTAGTAAATATTTCTGAAGCAGGCATTTAGGGAGACAGCACAGAACTTTATTAACGACATGAGCATTGGTTGATACTGAGTCTACATGGAATTCTGGGAATGTTTGATTCACACTGGGCATGCTCAGGGGCATTTAGCGTAGTCACTCCTAAAGCCGTGTAAATTACAGCCATCCAGCTCCCACACTAAATGCCAAATTGGGCCAAGTTAAACAATTTTGCTATTTATACCCGCTGATATCCATCTTATAGCTAATTTGGGTCTGACATGTGGCTTGAACTACCATTTTGTCACTTCGGAGCTTTTAACTTATTTTCTCTGAAAGACATGCCTACTTCGGACAAGCACTCCAAGGGTACAAATAGTGAGAGTAACATCTTAATAGCCTACAGCTCGTGTGAGGAGGACTGCCCATGTGGTCCTGCAGACTGTTGTCCTTGTGAATGAGCTACGGGATTACTCACTTGAGTAAGGACTGCTTCCATCGCTAAAGGTTGCAGACCTAGATCAAAAGGTTTGAGACTTGAAAATAAAGGAATAGGGGGTTGGAAATTCTCCAGAGAGTCTGACTAGATACCCAGAGGGCATTTCTGGTATGCCCTAAGTCTTTGTGAGACCTAGAAATAGGTTGATATAAGGACGAGAGATTGGTTTTGGGTAATGAAAGTTCAGTGAGAAAGTTATCCCATTGAAGTCATTGGGCTCTGAAAGCTCTTGGCTCCTCTCAGGAGGCGCTCAGCACCTCAAAGCGTTGATACCATATTCTATTAGGGTGTGTCTTCACTGCGATTGGCACCAAGGTTAGCCTTACCCAGGTATGAGCAGCCAATTGCAAAGCCATACGCGAGTTACTGTGTCTTTGGTGGTGCCATCCTCACCCAGGAGTGTTGGCAGGAGAAGCTCAGCCACTCTATGATGCTTCCCAGTGAATTGTGGGAAAACCAGTCTGTCCTTCTGGGAACATGGGCTCTGAAGCCTCGTGAAGGGGGGTGGGCTTCAGAGCCCAAACTCCAACTTCAGCGTGCCGTCTACGCAGCTAGTTTTAGAGTGCTAATGTGAGGCCCACCAGCCCCAGTCTTTTGACTCACAAGCTCCAAAATGCTGTGTCGACATACCCCCCTAAGGCCCCAGCTCAGCCAGATACTTAACTGCACGCCTAACGTCAATCACGCTACGCTGAAATCAATGAGACTGCTCAAAAAATTGGGTCAAAAAACTACTCAGAAATGTTCCTCTCCATGGAAATCTTTAGTAAAAGGCGAAAGATTTATACGATCCGAAGAGAAACCAGAGTTCAAACTAGGCATGTACCTTGCTGAATCAGGGCCTGAAGTTGCCTCTTAAACAGTTTCGTAAACATAGATATTTAAAACATTTCGGTGCACTTGAAGGAGGATATTTTCAGTGACGGTGCCTTGTAAATCTCAGATGGGCTCTTTGTTTGATTTTAAGATCGTATTGGAGGGGTGAAGTGTCTGTGGTACAGAAGCAGGTGGCTGAGTATTTAATGAATTTCGTTTCTCTTTGCTCACTTCAGAATGCGATGGCAATTCACCTGCTCTGTTTTTTCACAAATTTGTTTTCTAATCACCAGCCTGAAAAAATGTAATTTGGCAGCACTGCTTTTTTATCTTTCCATCAAACAGAAATATTTCGGTGGGAATAGGCCAACTGACGCTGGGTGCGGATCTGGCCCTGAAAGATTAAAATGGCCTATTTCAGCAAGGACCACCTACTTTACAGGTACTTTTAATAAACATCTCTTACTAATCGCTCTTTATTTCCAGAGCATCTTAAAAAGCTAGTAATGTGCTGACATTGTGAAACAAAATCAGTACAGGGCTAGATCCTTGGGCTGGAGTAAATCAGCATCATTCCATTGAAATCAGTGGAGTGGCAGCAATTTACGCCAGCTGAGAGCTCTCCAGAGTGGCTGTTGCCCAACATTTCCAGCTGTAAAAGACAATTCTTTAAGTATTGAAGTAAGGATAACGTTTCTCCACCTATATAGCTGAGAATTGCACAGTCATATTCCCTGTTGTGATCCAGACAAGGTTCTGGATTTAATTAAATGAGCATTTTTTTAAAAATCCCCTTTGTTTTTATTGTTTGAAAAATGGAAACATTTTAGGAGATGCCCTGGGTAATTAATGATGTTGCTGTGGAGGCAAAAGCTCTCACAGAGCAGCACTGTACTTTGGCTATACTGAGAGTCTGTGCTGCTCTGTGAGAGCTTTTCTATTGTCTCCGCATGCCCCCAACTGGTAGATGAGGCTAAGGATTTTAGCAGCAAATGTTCTCTATAAAGGCTATTGGACTAGCCCTGGACAGGATATTTACACACACACATACGGGAGCGTGTGTGCACTCATACAAAGAAATCAACCCAAATATGACAGTCATGCTCTGAAATGATCTTTTCCCCATGGAGTTTCATCATTCGTGTCAAATCCAATTTTACCATTCAAGCAAATGCCTTTTCCTGTCTTCTCATTAAGGACCTGTTCCTGTGAAGAGCTGCTTTTTGCAAAATGCTGAACACCACTGACTCACCAGAGCCCAGAAGATTCTCAGAACATCAGAGGAGATGCTCAGCATCTTGTAACATCAGGCCATTAGAAAGAAAAAAGAAAGAAAGAAAGAAAGAAACTTTCTTCCTTTCTTCACTTTGAAGCAGTAGGTCATCCCCAGAAGCTTTTCCTACAAAAGAGCCTAGTTATAAGTTTTCGGAACGCTGCATACTCTGAAAACCTAACCGTAGACAGAGTATGTTTGTATAATTCCCTCATTTAGGGCCAGATTGCAAACTCTTTACTCACCTTGAGTAACACTTTGTTCCATATCCATTCACACTAAAACCAATGAAAACATTTGTGAAGCAACGTGCTACTCAAGGGGAGTATGGGTACCAGGATCTGGTTCTTAAGGCTATATGCTATTAGGTGTTTTTTATTATAAATGGCTTGCAGATGATAAGACCTCTGGGCCAGGGATTGTCTCTTTTCTAGTTGTATAGTACCCAGCACAATCAGTCTGTGATCCCATTTGGGTCCTTTGAATACTACCAGAATACAGTTACTTCTACTACTAACTGCATATGTGGCAGTGATTAATTGTTTAGTTGTTTTTTTAGGTGTTCAAATATAATAATATTTTTGTAATCAATTATAGTACTTGCACCTATCCATGAACACATGAACCTACATGTATGCATGCAGCTAGTCACCAATTACATATGCACACAACACCTATCAGGTAATGCGGTGGGAGTGACAGGGTCATTGAGTTGTGTCTTTCTGATTATTCTGCAAGACTCACACGGTTCCATCTCCTACTGAAACTCCCTGCCAATGATGAGCCCTCCTCATTGCCATGGGATGTTGTGATGGCCAAAAATATAAGTGGGTTGAAAAAAGAAATGGGTAAGTTAATGGAGGATAGGTCCATCAATGGCTATTAGCCAGGTTATCCAACACTGTCATACGTGGTTGGCCCAATTATCATGGGTCCCGGTTCCAGTCTGTGACTTCTATGCAATGAGAGAGGAACTCCCCAAAGCTGAAAGTCTGAGTCCTATAGGTATCATACTATAGTCCCACAGACTTTGCAGGACAACATATTGGAAAGGGTACATGGGGGACTCTAGGGCCTCCCAACTGCCAGGAGGCTGAATAAGAACATGAGAGTTGCCATACTGAGTCAGACCATGGTCCATCTTGCCGAGTATCTCATCTCCAACAGTGGCCTGTACCAGATGGAGTACACAGTACTGAGTAATTCTTGAGTGATCTACCCCTATTTTCCACTTCTGGCTTCTGGTAGTCAGAGGTTTGGGGTTGCCTAGAGCATGGGATTGCGTCCCTGACTATATTAAAGGTGTCTGAAACTGAGGATGAATAAATTGAATCAAGGGCCCATGGGGTGGGAGGAATGTCCCTGGGGGAAAAATCTTCATGTCACCCAGGTTAAGAGGTAACTGGAAATAAACCTAACTCCAACTTTGATAAAAACTCCCAGGAGATCCTAGGGTTTAAATTCTGGTGACGAGATGTTTTGCTCACAGCTGGAATGGCACCTCCTTCTGGCCATTCTGGGGATTAGCTCCACGAGGCCAAAACCCCTTCTCTTTGTCTCTCTCTCTCTGCCCCACAGCCCCTCTCTTGCTCCAGGAGCTGCAGCTGCCTTTCCATGACTCAGCCCTCTGGCCAGGTCACTCAGCATTTCCCCCCTTCCAGGGTACAGTCCTTCAAAGTGTCTGTCACTCCCACAGTGACCCAGGCAGTCTTCCAGTTCACTACTCTGCTAGTACCACTTACTCCAGGTTCCTTCCAGCCCAGGGACCCTACCACATGCAACCAAGGTCTGTTCAGTCTCCAGTCTTGCTGCTTCTTACCCTGCATCCCACAGGGTCTTCTCTCCACCCTGCTCTCTTCAGGATACCCTCTTCTCTTCTCACCTTGCCAGGCCCCTAGGAGAGTACTCTTTCCCCTGGGTTCCCTCCTTCCCTCACTATTAAATACAGGGTGACAGCAAACTTCTTCCCAGCAGCCTTTGCTGCTGCCAGCTTCCCTGCCTACCTCTGTTCAAGTGAGCTTCCTCCTAACTAGGGCTTTCCTCTCACCCTTTAAACCCCCCAGCTTTCAGCCTAATTGGTTGATTGGGCCTTCCTGGCCTACCTCAGCCCTCCCAAAGCCAGTGTGGGGAGTACACCCTAGCACAACCCCACTGCCAAAAAGGGAGGCAGGTCATTTGCCATATATGTGTGGCTCCTGGCTGTATACAATTAAATTGCCCAAAACTTAAGGTAACCGCAGGATCCACACCCCCACTTTCCACTGTGAATGCCACTACAGTTGCCCAAGAGGCAGAAGAAGAGCAGGAGAAAATCCTAGTGAGCTATGTCAGGCTGTCTGGGGCGGCTCATGGAGAGTAAGGAAGAGACTCCTCTGGAAAACACGGAGATTTGGGAGGGTTTGGACCCAAAGCAGGCAATGTTGGCCCTTTTGAAATACCACAGCCAGGTCTTTTCCAACCGGACAGGTTAAACTAACAAAATAGAGGATGGAAACTACAGGGCCACTTCCTGCCCCTGGCAGAGCCTACTGTGCTAAAGGAGAAATTCAAAGGCAAATTCAGGAGGAGGTGGAGAGCATGCTAGACATGGGACTAATTATTAAATCAAAAAGCCCCTAGGTATCGCCTATTGTAATGGTACCTAAAAGGGATAAAACCATGAGATTTTGTGTGGCTAGCTCTTTTGTTCCTTGGATATTTATTTGCAGGAAAATCCCTTCGAGATCTTTCTTCCATAGTCTTAAATAGTCTTCCATAATCGAGGTCTTTCCCCATTTAGCACACACATATCCATGTACGTCACTTTAGGATATATGTACCCTATTTGTGTACGTACATCTGCCACTGTATAGGGACATATTTATGGATGTAGAAATCAGTTAGAGCAGTAGACACCTCATATGCAATTGCTCCACATATTGTATTTCATTCAGATTATATTGAGAAAGGAGGAAAAAGAGGGAGGGAAAAGTCAAAACAGGATATTTTTTCCCAAGATGCTAATATCTTTCCGTTCTGTTCTCCTTTATATTCTCAGTCCCTGCAGAATGATTTCACTCAGCCTTGCCAAGGATGTCTTTTTATAAAAAGACCTTAATAACAATTCTGAACCTATCACTATTCTTCATTATAGCACTTAAGCTTTTGTACTTACAGATTCCAAAATATGATTAATTCATTGTTATTTAAATAATTCATTGTCGAAGGATGACTATAAATGTTCTATCTCCTTCATATTTACCATGCCTTTTATTCATGCTACTTTGTTACCAAAGTGCAATGATGTTTAAAAAGAATGGCAACCCAAAAGAATTTCTTTCAGCGTCTTATTTAAAAAAACAACCAACCTACAACAGTGCTACAATTAAACACATGTTGGGAAACAATTTCTCAATTCCAGAACGATAAAGAGGTCTCAGATCAAGCTGGTTGTCTTAGAAGAGCTGTTACCTTTGTTTCCGTTTATCAATATTGTAATTAGGTTCGTGAAATATTTCATGTGACTTTTTGAACACACGAGGGGCCTAATAGTGTTCTCAATTCATAGGCAGAACTGCCCCTGGCATGTGCGTGTTTAATATTTAACCCATAATACATGCCAGGGGAACAAGTTCTGCTCACTTTTCTCAAGTGAGTAGTCTGGAACTATTTCTGTGAGCTAGGTGAAAAGGGTTTGGCTCTGAGTGTTCAGCTGTAATGTCATAAATGCATGTCTGAGATGAATCATGAGGAGCAAGGTCAACGTTCAAGTGGTACCGGCACCTGAGAAGTGTGTCTACGACACAGTGATCGCACACCCTGAAGTGTATCATTGTGCATATAAAATGGTCATTTTACCAAAACAATTATGATGATGTTTTGATTAATGAGCTGAAACCAATGCAGGTCTAGTCTTACAATTACACAGCTTGGGATCCTTGTCAGCCAGTCAGATTGTCTCCATCAGTCAATGCAATTACATAGGTAAGGAACTACGCATAAGAGGGCAGGCAGCTGTTCTGCATCTATCTTCATGCCTCCAGCACCCCACAGTGTGGCTTTCACACAACCATGTGCCCTGGAATGGGATAGTCTGTTTGTAACATCGTCTGGTTTTTTTAAAGTGTAAAATAGGGACCAGATCCTCAGCTGGTCTAAATCGGCATAGCTTCAATTCACATTGCCTTAGATAAAGTGAATAGACAATATGGTTAATTTTTTAAAAATAAACTATGTAAACTAAACAAAATTGTTATTCATTTGTGTTACTTCCGGAACAACTTTCATTATATTTTAACCAATAGGACTGGAGGATGCAAATGAACGGGTCAGCTGCCTACTGCCTGGTTAGTCATCCTGTATGTCAGAAACGTGTCACCCATTAATGACTGTGTTGATAACAAAGAGCCAGATCCTGACCTGATGTAGGTCAGTATAGCTTGATTGGACTCCTAAGCAGATGGATGAGTGGGCAGGGAGATGATCAATGTGGTGTGATAAATGTATTTACCACAAGGCTCTGCCATATATGACATGAATAAGTAATGTGGCTGTGTTATATAGTAATGCTTATTTCTATGGCTGTCATCACCATAGCATTTGAGCAGCTCACAGACATGACTGGATTTATCCTCACATCATGTCAGTAAGGTAGGAAGTATAATGCTCCCTATTTACAGATGAGGAAACTGAGGCACAAAGAGATTAGGCATGTAAAGGCATCCAGCACCAACTCCCATCCCAGCCTGAGGGACTTGTCCAAGATTACACAGGAAGCCATGTGACAGAGGTGGAACTAAAACCCAGATGTTTTCTACTAGATTTGCATAATCATGGGTCAAGTAGGCGTGTCCTGGCCTTGCCCTAATCTGCTCTCAAATCTGGCTTTAGGGCTGGTTTAGGCAGAGGTTGCATGGCGCCTAGCTACCTTGTGCGTCAGATGCAGATGTTGCAGAGTCCTGTTACACAGCCTCTAAGTTTCACTGCTTCAGAGGCCTCCTACCATCCCCGCCTGCAAAGAATTCCCATCTCTGGACTATGTCTTCAAAAAACAGATTTATTATTTTTATTACCTGATTGATTGGAGAGGAAGGAACAGCAAATGTATTTGAGAAAACAGGAACTGAAGCCAAAAGCTGGATAAAAAATTCAAAACATGCATTAGAAATCTGCTTTTTATTTGTTATCTGGTGTGCTTAAAAAGAAATAGAATACACCCCAAATGAATATATTCTGGAGCTGTATTTTGATTTTGGTTTTCTGGTGATGACATGTACAAATCATTTGTAGGTCACCCTCACTGAAACTATGGATCAAATAAATATTATGCACCGTCGGGTGCAGCTTCTTCACTGTATGTTTATTGAACGGGCTTTTCTTCCTCCATCATGTATGAGCCTAGGCATAAAGAGCTTGACCCAGCTCCATTGAAGAAAATGGGAATCTTTTCATTAATTTAAATGAGGACTGGATCAGCCTAATTCAGTACAAACAACATACATGAACACACAAGTGAATGGATTGATAAATAACTCATAAATAACAGGCCAAATCCTCAGCTGAAGTGAAACAGAGGAGCTCAGTTGAAATCAACGAAGCTATGCTGATTACACCAGCTGAGGATCTGGTTGAATATTTTCAGGCTACATATTTAGCAAAATAGGTCTGGTTATCTGACAGTAGATTTACCCCAACTTATTAGAGATATACATACTCTGTTTCTAGATAACCTCGTACATGTATACGTAAGGGGTAAGATATAAATCACCTTTGTGTGTGTGTGGATGCATGCTCTTAAATGAGAAAGCTTGTAAGTACTGAATTTTGTAATGATTATCACCAACTGAGGAAATGAAGGAATTAACCACACAATAAAAACCCTAATTGCTTGGCAACAGTATTTAGGCCCCATTAGGTAGATTTGTAACTGCTTCTGGAGAAATAAACTCCTGTGTCATTAGATAACAAGGAAAGAAATAGGTTATTTCCTTTTTGAAAGGTATGAAAGCTTCCAATTGCCTGATGTATTCGCTTAGTAGATTATTTTCTGTCATCTCAGTTAATTGAATTTTATCCATTGCTCTTAGAATTCTTTCCTTTATATAAGGTTAAAAAGTTCAGAGGAGTCACATTTTTGAACCTTGTTCATTTATTGCATAAACCAACTTCAACTGCACAAAGTACTTTGGGGGAAATGGAGTAACAAAAACTATAAAATAATTGCTTTTTAGTGCCTGGGTGAATTGGTGTTCAAATAATTGTTTGTAAAACATCTACTTGCAGCAGGGCACCCAGTTGAGATGTTGTAATGAGTAATTAAAAGATATTTTCTGTGCCAGCAATAAACTTCCTTTGCAAAGTTCCATAAAAGATCCGATTGTTAGATAGCTTTCCTTTTATTCCATAGAAAAATCAAATTTGAAACCATAAGTTGTGGTTTCAGTAAGAGCTTGATTTATGATGTAGCTTTCATTCTGTCCATGAAATATCCATTGGCTGCATATTTTTGTGTGTGTCTCTGTGCAGTGTGAATTCCAAGTGTTTCCAGATTGTGTGTGTGTGTGTGTAAATAAATTAGCCATAAGGCTGGAGTGAAATTATAAACTAGCAACCTGTGGTCAAAAGTTTAACTTTGTATCTGTCAGTCAGGTAACCGTTGAAAGGTTGGGAATACAGCAGATCAATTTTAACCCAAAACACAGCTGTTGCTCTGGAGGTTTCTTTAACAGAAGGGTTTCTATCTAACTTGCAATAAAAACCCAATAGGTGTCTGAATCATATTTTTCAGTGTTACCACAGCGTAGCTGAAGCTGAAATAACCAACTGTCAGTTAGTCAATAAAGAAGAGCCTGAGAAGACTGACAGATTAGTTCCCCTTATCTCCCTGAATCAGCTCATACCGCAAGCTGAATTGAAGGTCAATATCTTGTGATTCTTCTGTGGTAAGCAGGTGTCTGGAGAGTATGGATTTTCTGCTATGTAAGCTCCACTATCCCTCATTGTTGGCCTACACAGGGCCAATTTCAAAACCGTCAAAATGTATTATGGAAAACCTCCCCTGAACAAAACCCTACATAAAACGTTTCCAGGATTTTTTTGTTGACATCCCTCAGTCCAATCCCCCTCCCTTCCCAACACACATCATCCCCCTCTCATCCCTTGATGACAGCACTGCTCAGCTTTTTAGGTAGCCACACAAGCAAAATACTCAGGCTTGCTTTTAAAAAATTTCCCCTTTTTAATCCCCCAAAATAATTGAAGACTGAAAAAGTTTATGCACTTGGGAACTCTTTTTATCCGATCTGCTCAAGTAAAATAATACACACCTCTGGAATAGCTGTGATTTCAAATGATTGGTCTCATTTCTTCCCTTGCTGATTTGAAAACACCTTCCAGATACAACATATGTCATGTGGGATGAGAAAGAAGTAATTCTCCGTAGAAGTGCTTTATCATGGAGTTAATTTTTTTTCCCCACAAACCCATCTTCAATCTCACATACTTGTATGGTTTCCCATTACCAAAGTATCTGCATGCTTCACACTTTTTAATGTGTTTGTCCTCATTACACCCCTGTGAGGGAGGGCAGTGATGTTGTCCCCATTTTACAGATGGGAAACTGAGGCAAGGAGCAGCTAAGTGACTTGTCCAAGGTACCAGAGGACATCTGTGACAGAGCAGGGAAATATACCCAGGTCTTCTGGAATTGCCCTACATCCCCCTGAAGTCTCCCATTCTGCTCCAGTGTTGCAAATTTAGTCGTTTTGCAACCTGCGCTGTAAATTCCAACTCCCCCTCTAATTTCAATTCCTGGGGAAGACTTTTGAGCTAAACTTGATCCTACAGCTAGCTCTACATGGCAGACTACGTGGAATGCCCATTGATTTCACAGGACTCTGTATAGGACTAGGGTCTGCCCACATGGATCCAATTACAGGATCGGCTTCCTGGTCCATGCTCCCCACTCCTGGCTCAGGCCGGGGGAATTTCATCTGAGTGAGCTCCAAGCAGGGAGTGTAGGACCGAACACTGCAAAGCAGGATTTCAATGTGCACGTTGCTATGCCTTGGAACGCTATGGGCCATTTAGTTGGCTTCATTCTAAATGAAATGGTCCTTATCTGAGTTCACTAGCAGTGGGTTCAGCTGTAAGTCTTTAAGCACACAAGGGGGTCTCCAGGGCTGTACTCTCAAAGGGATTAACTGGTGCATGCTCATAAAATACAGGGCTCGGTTTAGTTGCGTGCCTATGAAGCGGTTTGGACACTCAGACTCCCTGGAACCAAGGTTTGAATCTTGACAGGGTTAGTTCAGGCCTTCATCCTTCCAGGTAGATCAATTGGTTAGCATTCAATTTCCAGTGTGAGACTCTCAATAGCAAGGTAGTAAAATAAAACATTGATACCATGAATCATTCAGGAGGCACCTCTATGTTCCTGTCAGATCCCAGACGCTTTCCATAAAGAGGGGGGTTGCCTGGGTGACCTCGGCTAAAAGTTCTTCTCTTCTTCCCTCTCCACTGCTGGGTAGCTTGCTATTTGGTAGTAGGCTGCAAGCTCTACCTCTCTAGAGGTGGCTGCATTTAGCTTGTGAATCTGTTTGTGTATAGTTCTGCCCCTTTGAGATTAAAGGGCCTGGAGAAAGGGAGTGTTACCTATACACATTTTATAGCCATATCAAATATTTGTGTGTGTTGGTGTGCAGCTATACATATATATCACTTATGTTCTAGCAATTGAATAACTTATTTATTACCCTCTGCTGTGCTTTCCTCCCCTGTATGAAGACAGGCAGCACCCAGCACTCCTTTTTGTTTTTGGTTTTTTTTAGCCTTGTCATTTATTCCTTTCTAAAGCAAAACTGGACAGATGTTTTTCATTTCTGGGTAATCCACAACATATGTCACTTCCCTCATTATCAGTTAGCTGTTGCTCTTAAACATTCACACTTTAAAAAAAACAAAACACATCTCACAGGTATTTCTAGCCAGCGTCAATAACTTTATGACTCCCGGCTGTTGCTTCTCTGCAGGGAGCTGATAAGAGAAGTTAAAGTTTAATACTGAGCTGGGAGAGAGGCAGTGGCCTGATGCCACTTGATGTTGTTGAGAGCAAACCAACCTGTGTATCCAAACTACCCCTGCCAGATTGAATCAACAGGGAAGATCAGAAGGGCAAATGGCAGTTTTTACTTCAGTGAACACGCCATGTGTTGCTGTACATGGGTGACCAGGAATGTGAGGGCCTGGACAGGACAGGGGCAGACCTGTTAAGGAGAACCTGAGTTAATTGGGGTTCAGGGATTGCTTGCTGATGATCTTGAGAAGGCTTTTGGTTTGGAGAGCTAACCCGTTGCTGGGACGGCTCTGGAAACGAGTGGGTCTGATCCTGCTCTCAGTCACGCCAGTTCAGCTTCATTAGTGTCAGAGAAGTGACATCTAGTTTACACAGCTGAGAGAGCAGAATCAGGCCCTGGGGAGCAGGTCACAGTGGCTGGGGTGGGGGAGAGGGAGAGGCCGGGCTGTCTCTCCTCTCCTGCTTTCCCTGGGGTGTCTGCACTCTGCTCAGTGACAGCAACTGCAGCCCAGAGAAGTGATAACAAGCGGAGAAACGCCAATTGCCAGGCGCCAATTGCCCATCCTGCCCATTAGACAGCAGTGCAACTGGTGGGTTTTTCAAGGAGGGATTATCGATCAAGGAAGCAAACAGCCTTACCTCCTGTAAAGACATCATATATAAGCCACTCAGGTGCTGGAACTAGGGGTGCTGGGAAGGCTGCAGCACCCCTTGGCTTGAAGTGGTTTCCATCATATCCAGGGTTTACAGTTTGGTTCAATGGCTCTCAGCCCCCCCACGATACACATTGTTCCAGCTGCCCTGCCAAGAGGGGAGGAGGATCCAGGCAGGGAAACCTACCTCTTGGTACATCCTGTCCCTCAGTAGAAATGAACAAGAGGGAGTCACTTTGGTAGGGCCATTAAATCATGAAGCTGGACTGCACCCTTAATTTGGTTAAGGGCCTGATTCAAAACCCACTCAAATCAGCTGGAGTCCTTCCATTGACTTCAGGGTCTTTATTTGGTTTCAGGATTGCCTACAAGTACACTGCATTGATAGCACCAATTCTACCCAGTCACAACAGACTCCAGGTTTCGTAATCCCCCCCGGGGTGAAGATGCGGGGAAAAGGGATTGTGCAGTGCTACATTTGGGCCAGAACATTAAGGCCTCTTTTAACGTCAAACAACCAAGCAACGATGCCAGGGTTTCCCTCTAGCATCAAGCCCGGCAGACTCACCACAAAGCACACAAACCCATTTAGTGAACTGATCAGCACTGTAACCAGCACAGCAGAAGAACTGCTCAACTCAACAGCCCCCCAGCTTTAATTTAGTGCCCTTGAAAAAGCAAGCACAAGTTGATTTGAAACTATCTCCGAATGCGCGATATAATAAAGAGAGGAGACACACAGAAAGGTGTTTGGGGTTTAAACAATAGCTCTTTCAAAAACACACCACTGACTATTAGCATATTGGCATCTAAAGTTGTGAAAAAGCATAATGGAAGGTTACATAAGTGACATTTAAACCCAACTTAAGGCAATTAATCTTTCTTCCAAATGTGAATAGTTCAGTTGTGGGCAGCTGGCACTCGACTTCACTCTGAAACCTTTCTTTGCAAAATTAAAAAGATAATCAGCACATGAAGAGGAGAAATTAATTGAGCAAGAGTTTTGTTCTGACATAGCCATTTTAATTACATAATGACACTACAGAGACAAACAAAAAAGTTATGGCATTTTCTCTGCAGTGGAAAACTTTGGAAAAAGCACTTCTCTTTCTCATTACACACACACACACACACACATACACTGAAGGCCCATCAAAAACATTTGACCTCCAATGATACACTGGCTGTAGACAAATAGAGATAATCAGTTAAAATTTGTCTTGCAAAAAAAATAATGAAGCATGCTAGTCATACATATACACATACGGTATGTTGTAACATACACATCACATCCAGATTGGAAGGCGAGGCCATCTGTGTAGAATATTTTGCCAGAGCAATTTTACCATCCCCAGCCAAATGAAAACAAACAGCGTTCAAGCAGCATTTTGGAAGAGGTGGCTCCATTTTGGCCATGTGCTATATGCTTTGTAGAACAGCATGGCCCTTAATGAAAGTTGATTGCCTGGCCACCTAAAAGATTACCCCAACAGTTGGATGGTGACTTCAGAGCTGCTTGATTTTAAACACTTTCGAAAAGCCAGCTCCATTTTCTGCTTTGGTGAATAACAATTCCCTGCACCGGCATATTAGAATAAATCAGCTCAGTTGGTACTGAATTGTTATAAAGTTCCCAACTATTATAACATAGTTTCTATCAGAGCAGTTTTCTCCTTAGCCAGTCAAGTGGAATGATCCCTGAAAGCAATGGTTTGTGGCAGAGAAATGCGCTCAGCTTTCTCACTCCAAACTCCCTGCATCATCATAAATTTGTGATTAACACACAAACACACACAGATTGGGGAGGGCTATTCAGAGGACTTTGTTTCTATGATAAGGAAAAAGTGAAGGATACAATGGTTTAAGAATAGACCATTATACTGCTGGGGAAGGAAAGAGCAGAAGAAAAAGGAAGGAAAAAGGAGATAAATAATCTGAAATGGGCAATGTACGTGGTACCAAAACTTTCTAGAAGGCTTTCTTCAGCATTGTGTGTTTGTGTGTGCATGTTTCACTCTGTCTGCCTTTGTTTCTCTCACTGTGTATGTCTTTCCACAGTATGCATCCGATGAAGTGAGCTGTAGCTCACGAAAGCTCATGCTCAAATAAATTGGTTAGTCTCTAAGGTGCCACAAGTCCTCCTTTTATTTTTGCGAATACAGACTAACACGGCTGTTACTCTGAAACCTGTGTATGTCTTTGTATCTCACCGTGTGTGTGTGTGTGTGTGTGTGTGTGTGTGTGTGTGTGTGTGTGTGTGTGTGTGTGTGTGTGTGTGTGTGTGTGTGTGTGTGAAAACTTCAGAATAACACCTCACTGAACAAAACTCTGAATAGCACAACAAGGGTTGCACCATCTGGGATAAATAATTGCAGGGAAATAATAGGGTCCTTAGACCTGAGCAAGCACACTGAAATAGCATATAAACAAATAGGAGAAGGCTCAAAGGAGGAAATCAAACATCCCAAAAATCAAATCCACGTGGCACAAAAGGTAAGAACACTCAGCAACCTGAAAATCACTCACTGTGGGGAAAAATGCCCTACAAACCACCATATTTCATGGGCAGACCATAATAAGAAATTAGATCATAAAGTGTTTGGGGAGTGAGGAAGGAGGGTTTTCTGTGCAGATAACGTGGAGATGAATATCTTACAACAAATCATTAAGTAAAACAGAACAGTGTTGCTAGCTCTCATGATTTGTGTCACAAGTCTTGTGATGACTGCTGTTTCCTTAAAGCCCCAGGTGCCAGAGTCATGTGAATGCATGAGAACCTCAGCTTTAATTTTAAAAAGGCTTCTAGCCAGGCTGGCTGCAGAGGAAAGCAGGAAAGCATGACCTAAGTGTATCCTAAAGGGTCAAAAATCAGAGGGCAGGTAAAGAGAACCACAACATATTTTTCAAACTCATTTTTAAGACAACCTCATCATTCTGGGGACCTGACTCATGATATTTTAATATTTGGCTTGGCAATGCTTCATACAATATAATAACAGGGCTAGGGTGACCAGATAGCAAGTGTGAAAAATTGGGATGGGGTGGAGGGTAATAGGCACCTATATAAGAAAAAACCCTGAATATCAGGACTATCCCTATAAAATTGGGACATCTGGTCACCTTAAACAGGACAATGTTCATGCTGTTACCCAGTTCTCTTTCCTTAAAGGCTGTATAGATCTTATTTTCTATGGGATAGTTGAGGTTCCCATCTTGAGCCTTCTTCAGCGGTCTTATTGAATGTTCTGTCTTGCTTAAGCACAGTTAAGGGCCAGGGCTTGTGAGGGGACCTTAACGACAGCTTCATAGCTGCCTTCTACAGTGCTTCCGCGGGGAAACCTCCCCGGGCTGGAGGCAGGGTTTTTAGGGCCCCTTTCCACCTCTCCCACCCTGGTGTCAAAGAGCTGATGCAATGGTGAGGATCTCACCCTGCTGTTTATGACTCTCCTCCATTGTATATTTCCATGGGGAAGGGGACAAGAGAGTAGGAGACTGGTTTGAAGAAGGGGGAGATGGGGAGCTAAGCTGAATTTTGGATAACCAAACTCTGATATGGATTCAGTGGGGTGATTCCAGAGTCATTCCTGAATTCAGAATGTTTCCCCCTGCTTTGGATCCAGCTCGTTTTAGCCTGTCCATGAAAGAGACACATGGGCGACATCTTCAGTTGGTGTCAGAGAGTGTAGCACCATTTTTAGGAGCAGGTTGGACAAACACCTGTTAGGGATGGTCCAGCCAATACTTAGTGCTGCCGTGAGTGCAGGGAACAGGACTTCCAGTCTTACAGTTTTGTGATTTACTGCATTGATCTCACACAGTTTGGATCTATCCAAAATCCAGAGGGGTGAAGGTCAGATGAGAGAAATATCAGGTGAAACAAGAGAAAAAAAATGTAAATCTCGTTAGATGTTTGTCTGAGACAAGAGTGAAAAGAGGTTTAGTGGGATCTCTGAGGGCCTTTTGAATTTTCCTTCACTTGGTCAGCGCTCTCACAGTCAGCAGCATTTCTCCTACATCCTTTCCTTCTCCACTGCATCTAGCACTGGGGAAGGAGCCAGAGGGAGCCCTGGAGAACGAAAGCTCCAGTTTATCTACAGAACCAGCAGAGCATGGGAGGCAGCTGCCTGAAGGCCAGCCCGCCTCACCCAGAGGCACCAGTTGCATCGGTGAGGGGGTAGGTCACTCAGGTACACGCCTTAGGCCTCTCTTCTGAGATCGCCAAATCAACACCACTTGTGGGGATCATTCTGTGATGTGGACCATTGTCCAGGAAGAGCAGCGACACAGAGCAACCCGTTTGGGAAAGGCCTCCAAACAGCCACCAGATGGTGACAATGTGACTACAGAGCTGGGCGAGGGTCCAGAAGAGCCCCCTAGAGGTGCCAGACTGCATAGCCCTTTATTGCATGAGCTTCCACTCCCGCTCCAAATAGAGGGCCTGGTTCTGGATTTCTTGCTCACATTCAGCATGAGGGCCACATGCTGACACCTCCCCAAAAGTCTAAGATTCAACAATAACATAACAACTGCAAAATCTACATAGACCCCGACTCTGCACAACACTCATGTATTATGTGTATTACCCATAGCACACAGGGGCCGTAGTCACAGATCAGGACCTTATTGTGTTAGGCGCTGTTCAAACTCAGAACACCATGAGGTCCAGGCTTATGTCTTAGCTCGTGAGCGGTCCCATTGACGTCAATGGGATTACTTGCCTAAAATGAAGCGTGTGTGAGAGTGTGCTTACGGATCAGGGGGAAAAGGGGACCTTTTCTTTCACACCTGCACCAAACCCAACTAGACACAATGGTGATTTGTGGCAGGACAACATTCCGTACTGCCCCACGCCATGCAAAATCACCTGTGGAATTCTCTTCGGTACCTGCACAGCCAGCTGCCAGGAGGAGAGACAGTAGCGTAACAGTTTGCAATACGGCATGCCATTTAAAAAAAATTACTGGCACCAAATGACTGCTCCAAGCGTGGGCGATGAACATGCTTTTCACCCCAATCAAGGGATGAATGCTTTCATGTCTCATGCATGGCTTTGCCACTTCTGTTTTATGCCACTCATGAAATCAAAAGGAAGATTCATTGTCCACACAAAGAGTATTTTCTGTCTTTCGTACATGGCTTTTCAATGTAACAAATTGGTTGTGTAAAAAAATAAAGTGGCAATTCACTGGGATGATGTCACACGAATTACAAGAAGTCCAAGCTTATGATTCTTCCCTCTTTCCCCCAGCCCTGTTGGCATCTAGGTGACTACCGCTTTTAACAGATCTTCATTGAAAACCCTGCTTCCCTGTAGCATTAGAGGAAAGGACTGGGAGCCAGTGGGTCTGAGTTTCTTACAACCATGCTACTTACTTCCTGGGTGGTGCTGAATGAGGGAATTAGGCCAAGACTTGCAGAGATGCTAGGCACTCACGTCTCCATTTGAAGTCAGTGGAAGCTGCAGGGGCGGCCTTTCTGAAAATCAGACGTGAGGTGTGTACTCAAAAGAATATGGCACCCAAAATCAGAGGCCCCTTGAAAAATAATTAGCCCAACATTTCTGTCCCTCAAGCTGTAAAATATCAGCCCTTGCCTATCTTACAGGAGAGTGAGGGTGCTTAGGAAATTAATGGTTGTGCAACCACTTTGGGATCTTTGGTGAAAGGGCTGCAAAATAATGGTTTTCTACACCATGATTTTATTTTAAAAAAATCAAACCCTAGGAACATTACATGTTAAGCATCTCTAACAAAAGCTGAGGGTGAAGAGCATCCCATCCCTGGCAGAGGGGCTCCTGAAAGCAACAACCCCTGGACTTTGCTGTCTTCTCTCATGCTGGGGAAGGGACGATGGGAACTATTCAGCTGTGGACATTGAGCAGAGTTTGAGAGGTCCCATTGTCAGCAAAGCTCTTCCTGGATAGAACCTTGTACTCTACAGCAGCCTGGGAACTATTATGCAGATTAAATAAAACTAAATAATAACGGTGTGAAAACCATTTGTAAAAGAACTGCAGTTCAGAGTTAAACTTGAGAGCCTGACGTTAACTCATACCACTGTGGAAAAATGACAGACAGTCATAGGCATTCCTTCAGTGTTGGTTATCACTTGCCTATCCCGGCCTTGGTTAGTCCATGGTGGAGAACTTTAAAATTACTTAAATGTAGGATTTTCTTTTTTTTAAAAGAATGTATAATTGTCTTGATTTTTTTCTTCATTTTTACATAAAAGATCATTTTTATGGAAGGTTAAGAACTGTGTAATATTCACCACAAATGGAAACAACTCATTTGAAGTCACTTCTAGTCTATATATTTCTGAATTTCTTTTAAAATGCACAACATTTACGTGCATACACAGGAATGAATGGTCCAATCCTGATCCCATTGAAGTCAATGGGCATTTAACCAGGAATATCCATGAGATCAGGATTGGGCCCTATATCCTGTACATATTATTTAGTGTTGTAGCCATGTTGGTCCATTTAAAAAAAGTGTGCAGTATGTACCAAAACCAGTTGAAGGGCACTGTACTTGCATATGTTTGTATATAAAAGAAAAAATTAAAGGGATACTGGGCCCAATTCTTGCTCTCAGGAATACTCTTTTGCATGCCAGAAGTCCCATTAATATCTTATTGCAAGTGTATTGACTAGAAGGTTGTATCTCAACATAATCATCCACTAGTTACCCAGTAGAAATATTCTCCTAAGTCCAAAGAAAGGTAAACTCATGTTGCATAAATAGAGCTTGCTAACATGCTAAAAGTCGCACTCTCTTCCTGCTTCCTTTACAGACATAACAATGGGACTGTTTGTATGACTAAGGGATCAACTCTGCTGTCAGGTCAGATCTGGACCAAAATCACAAGGTATGTAATCAGTTTTCAGGGAAAACTCTTTGATGCAAATGGGAACTTCACCATAATTATGGATAGGAAAATAGCTATTTACTTTAGAAACATACTTTTCCAAAATCCATGACTATTGCAAATTGTTTCCACCTACTTTTTAAAAATTCCCATGCAAATAGATTTTTTTAAACAAAATCAACACGTCCTCTGTAGCGTTTGCAGCCCAGAACACTGCGACAATGTGCTAGTACACGACATGCAGAAGAATAAAACTGGTTGGAAACAAAAGAGAAACTGACCTTTCTCTTTCAATTTTTTCAGCTGAGAAAAATGCAAAAAATAAACACCATAAAGGGTCAAAAAAAAATAAATCAATTTTAAAATCCCTTCAGCTTCAGGGTCTGATCCTGCAGCTCTTTTTAGTAACAAAGGCTACAAGAGATTTTTGTTATTATTTTAAATATATTATTCTAAAACTGACAATGTTAAATTAAAATGACCTTAGCTACACTCAGAGCCCTTCTGTTCTATTGCATAACCACATGTTTAAGATTAATACCATGCTCAGTAATAATGAATTATTCTGGGTAATGGGTATAATACATTCTCTGCAGCTCCTCTTAAAAGCAGAATATCTCAGCTATTCTAACTTTGTGTTTTAAACTCTTACTAGGATTTGGCTACACTGTGAACTAACGTTGCTTCATCATTTTAGATCTAAACACACACACTATTAAAGAGGCAAACTTCTAGTGCTAATTGTGTTTTTCAATATCTGACCCTTGGGGAACATTACCTCTTAGATCAGAAATCAGGAATTTGATCATCAAACCAACTGCATTTTGTGAAAAAAGAAGGAAAGGAAGATGGAAGTATTGATCTAAAGTCTATCTGTCAATTTTATAAAGTTATATTGAATCCAGCCTATATTTACTCTTCATCTTTGAACAAATTATGGGTCTAATCTTGTTCCCGTTAAAGTAAATGGCAAAATTCCCAATGTCTTCAGTGGGTGGAGGATCAGGCCCCTATTATTAGAGCTTGTCTGCCTTGGTTTTTGCTAATATTTATAGTCTTTTTATTGCCTCTTGCTCTTTCTGTACGTTAAACATTATGTGCAAAACAGTGTGCACAAGTCAGATAATTCAGTGTTCTTTACTACCAGCTTTCTCAGCTGCAGCTACCCTATATTTTCTGATGATCGGCACACACACAAAAAGTGGTCATTAAATAACTGACACACAATAGCATTCAAGGGGAAAGTGTCATGGAGAGCTTTGGGGGCCCCAAAGGCACCCCCTGAGCCATCACTATCTTGTTTGCCTTTGTGCATGGATAAACAAGAATATTTGTGTCTTGTATGCTACCTCCTCAGAAGTAATAAAGTCCTGTGACCTTATTATATGAGGCTAAGAAATCAGTATCTTCTGACTAGGAGATCTTTGACCTGAATTTGGAATTTTGTCATTCAGAGACAACATTCAAAAGCATATTTTTGTCCATTGCCGTACTTGTATCTATATGGGGAGTTTATATCTATATCAGGTACCACAAACATAGGGTCACACACACTATTATGTGAGAGGGAGAGAGAGAGAGAGAGAGGGAGAGAGACTTTATAACATGTGATACCTGATACAGCTTTATATGGAGGGGCAATAGACACATCAGGGCCATAAGCCACTGCCAAAGGAAATTGACTTCAGTGGGCTTTGGATCAGGCCCTGTTTCCTGGAATCAAGGAAATGTTTATGATATCCACTCTAAAAACCACTCCATAGATTCAGAGCAGTTCATACTCAATGTGAGCCAGAGGCATGTGTCAGCTAGGTGACATGTTTACAAACGGGCAATATATTTGTGCTGGAGATACATGTAAACTTGACTCTTGTCTTCTCCGTAGCAAGCAAGACTTAACAATGCCTCTGAATGTTCACTGCAGAAAAGAAAAGAAAAAGTAACACACAGAACCAATCAAAGGGGGGAAAGGGATATGAAATACCTCCTGAATCTTCTAGCACTGGTCAGATAGTTACACCAGGATGACTGCTAGTGATGGACAGATCCTTATTTGTAAGTATTTAATGTTTCTTAGGAAGCACTTCTAAAAGAAATTGGTATGTAATGACAGCACTCACTGGAAAACAGGCCGATTATAAAATGCACTAACTTATCTGGCATTCATTTGAAAAGTAAATGGATGCAAGTAAAGGTGAGAGTTCACTACCAATTCAAACATTTTGCTTTAACAGGCACTCGCACTCCTGCTTTAATTCAAGCAGAAACACAAGTATGAATAATCAAACTGGATGATGCTCATCAAAACCTTTGTGCCTTGCACCATTTCAAATGGTCATTGAAGCTTAATGGCAAAAAATTTACATTATTCCTTTAATTTGTATTCTGTTCCTTCCTTCTGAGTGATGTGATTGTGATTTTCTGTTGCCTGCTGTATTATTTTGATGCAAATGTTATGTGTTGCTAGAGTCCAATTTCCTGCTTCTCCATCCCTCCCCCTGCTTCTTCTTTTCCTTTCCTAAAGAAAGGACGACTAAAATAGTTCAAAATCCGGTGGCATTTAAATAGTTCCTTAACTACTGGTTCTAATGAAGACAAACAATGCCGGATCTTGAAGCACCTTGAAAAATTAACCATTACCTAAGGGGTAGAGGGGGTGTCAACATTTGTGGCTTTTTCCTTCCCCATCCCGAAAAGAAAGTGAGGAAGCCAAATTCTTTCCACAAAAGAATGAAAAGAGATTTGTAATTCCGAAAAACAAAACAAAAAAACAACAACCCCTCCCTTTTGCTGGCACATAATCACCCAGGGATGAATGCTTTATGGAGATACACGGGGTTGCAAGCCAAAGCCTGCAAACACAAGGCCCCCAGGGTGTTCGTGGCATGTAATGTATGCACAAGCTAATTTATTATCCTGTGACTAATTTCCATTTCTTGTGCTCAGAGTTGCCTGGCTAATTACAGGGACGTTTTCTTAACTTTCGTAATTATGTTCTCCGCTTTATAGCAGGCAACAGAGCTAAATGAAGGGGGCCTGGCAGCCCAGGGCTCCCCGGCAGCTGCACCCGAGTGAGATGAAATCCGCGGCAGCGCGAGCCGGGCAGGCCGGCCGGCCTCATCAGAAGTCCCCCCGTCTTTGATCAGCTCCACCAGGCTGAGCAGGGAGCCCGTTTGCAGGGCCAGCCGAGGGAACGCCGCGTAATTAGATTGACTGGCTTCATTAGGGGGAGAGTTGGCTGCTAAATAGAAGCTGCCGCGTCTCCGGGGCGCTGGGATGGGGAGCGGCGGGCTCGCAGGGGGTCCCCGGCACAAAGCGCGCCCCGCATCCCGGGCGAGCCGGCAGCCCCCGGGCCTTTCTTCTCGCTTCCTTTGCGGCCAGGCAGGGGCAGGGGCCGCTTGCAAAGTTATTTCTCTGACTTCATTAGCGAGGCGGCTCTTCCCCCACGCCCAGGTAATGCAATTAGCCAAGAAACCCCGGAATGCTCCGCTCCGCTGCGCCGAGAGGTCACTCCCGGGCGGGTATCTGCGGCTGGAGCAATCCGGCCTGTCTGGCTCCCCACGGGGACCGGAGAGCGGTACGGGCCCGCAGACAGAGCGAAATACCGCTAGTGAGGATGAAGAGTGACCGCGCTGGCCCTGGGTACAAACACACCTGGACACAACCAGCCACCTGTACAGCACACCCCTGTGTGCGTCTCCAGCTAGCTGGGTGTAGGTCAGAAGGATCAATAGGTCTATAAATAGGTACGTAGATGTGGGTGTAGGGTGTGTCTAGATCGATCTACACACAGCTACAGCTGTACAGATACACGTGTGTGTGCCCGTCTATCTCGCCGTGTGCTGCGAAGTGTGTTCTATAGATATTCTATAGACATTTATCCTTTTCTCTGTTGGGTGTGTGGATGTGGGTGAACGGTTTGTGTAGCTCGCGGGGCGCACACACGTGTGTATCTCTATGTCTGCACCTCTCTCTCTAACACAATACTAATGAAATAGGATACACTCTGTTGTACAGCTCTCTCGCTCTCTCTCTGTGTGTGAGCGATCCTAAACTGGCAAGTAGTGTCTTATTATCAACGCTCAGGAGAGGAAAGCTCAACCCCCGTTGAATCAGCCATGAACTGAATGGGAAGGTTGGGATTGGGTTTTTTGTTTTTAAATGCACAAATAATTTTACACGTAGTGACCAGGAGACAGGCCACAACGAAGGGCCCAGACACCAACTCCTGGTCTTGACTCACTATGCCCACATTTCCGGTGTTATCCTTTCCTCCTCCGCCCAGGTAAGACAAGCTACAACCAGGATCTGTGCATCTGTCTCTCTTTCGAGCTCTGCTTGGACGGCTGCGCGGGGCGGTGCTGCCAGTGTACCCTCAAAACAGAGCACCGCTCCTGTTTGACTCTTGTCTACACGCAAAACGGGGCTTGGCGTGGAGGTGAGCCGCCGGCGCGGCAGGGATCGCGTGGCAGAGGGAACGAGGACCAGGCTGGCGAGAATCCCCAGCGCAGTGTGCTCATTTCCCGGGAAGTACTCGGAATCACTTTACAAACTCATATTTTGAGCTCATAAGAGGCGGCCAGCTGCAGGCGCTCAGGGAGCGCCACGGGCACGAGTTAGTGGATCGATGCTTTGTCGGGGGCACGTTGCACCGCTTGTGAAATGCAAATCCCAGAATTCCGAATTCAGCTGCACCCCCAACGAGCGTGTGCCCCCAACGGCTGCTCCCCCCGTGGAATGCTTTGCACACCTGCGTGTACTGTCTTCCTTCCCTTGTTCATTTCTGGCCAGCGGTAAGGGCTGCTGCGTGCAGAGCCTTATTGTGAGTTTGACACCGCTCATGCCTTTGATTCCTCCTCGCCCTCCTGTGTGTTTGGGGACGGGCCGGGGGGGTTTTTTTATGTTTACAAATACAGGATTGGGCATCAAAAGGGGCTGCAGTGAACGACGCTCCCCGAGAATGTCGAAGTATCCAGCCCCACCAAGCTAACCGCAAGGCCGCAATTGGCTGACCCCGTGCTAGCAATTCCAGTCCTCAATTAAATAACTATATGAAGGACTCCTGAGTCGGAGTGGATCTAGAAGAACAATGCCTGCGAAGTCTTCCTTTCATCCCTGCGAGTGAGACAGGGTCCACGCTAAGAAGGGCGGGGGGGGGGCCAAGAAAATGTAATTACTTGGGCGACGCTTTTCTTTTTTAAAACAAGGTTATTATTCCTACTTCGGAATGCAGAGTCGACTGTCCTTGGTCCCTAAACTGCATTACGTTAAAGGTCAGCCGCGTGTCACACACAATCTACAGTTACTAATTTAACGGCAAGGCACTGTAATAAAAATCCCCGATCCTTCGCGGTGTCTTCAGCTCGGAATTTTGCATTTCTCTTGGCTTTTAAATAACCACCACAATACCTTTTGTGCACAGGAGAACCAATTTTCGTGTGACTCCCCCTCATTAGTCACCTGTTTGTCTCCTCTCTAGAATCTCCTGCGGGGGGAAAAAATCACACAGGACTTCAATGGGGCTATTTACAAAACACGAGGCTCTCAATGAGGCTTTGTTGGAAGGGAAGTGTGAATAGTGTCCTTTGGATCTAGGCAAACTCTCTCCCGGGCCTGCTGTGAGGAGCCATTGTTTGTGGCTGTTAATAAATGTGCATTAGCAGCGCCTCACTCTACAAACCCACTGGTGTGGAGATTTCGCCTGCCTAATACATATTGTTCTTGAGGAACAACTGTTTCATCTCAGTCGAGGTCCAACCTCTGGTTAGCAAACCACTGGCCATGTCTTTCTGGGATCACACTGCAAACTACTAGCCCATAGCCACTCTTCAAACCACCTGGTGAAGATCACAATGCTAAATGCAGTGTCTAATTCATAAATTATAACAGTTAAACAACAACAACAACCCATCCTCACTATCCCTAAGACACATGAACCTCTTTGGTGAGCTAGAGAAGATTTCCGGTCTCTGGTTTAGGGCAGGGATTCCCAACTGATCCAAAGTCCATCCAAGTCAATGGAAAGACGATCTAGCTTGGATTAGGTCCCCAGCTACCAGGTTTTGAAACCAGTGACTGATTTCATAGGCATATCCGTGGGAGGTGGCCCTGTCAACCTTCCCCCATTTGGCCAGAGCCCTAGGTGTGCACATTGGTTTGAAAAAATAAATAAATAAAATGAAGTCCATGTTGTCTAAGCAGATTCCACATGTCCAGCCCTACTGGTGCTGTCAGCCCATCCCATAGGACACTGGGACAGAGAACCCTCCAAATTCATTAGTCTGAAGAACCACCTGCTGACTAATTGCTCCCTCAAAAGCTACAATTATATTTGTCCAGCAAGTGCTTTTATGTGGATACATCTTGGACCAACGGTTTTACACACACCAAAATTCCTTTCATCTCCACCAGTTTCATCTCCACTACCGTGACTGGATAGTTTGGGAATTTTTTTTTTTTGTCAGTAATCATAATTTAATCACATAAAACTCCAAGCCTTAAACATTCAACTATCTGCGCTGCTTATCATATTTTTAAACATATCTCAGTCGGCTCTAATTTTTATATGCTGAAATCATTCATGCATTTAAAATTATTAGACAGATAATCACTTCCTTGAAATAATTTCAGCACTCATCTATAATAAAAAAGATTTCTTTCAAAGGACCCTTAGTTAAATGGGCTCAGTGCTACTTTCTGTATCATGTAGGTCAATTTAATTCTGCTCTATACTCTCTATACAGCTAAACAATTGCTTTTCATAAACTGGAGAGCACAGTGAATGCAGCCTGTAATATCCATCCAGAGATGGCCTTGAACACTTTCATTAATAAAAGCTTGACATCTGAAATTCCACTTCTTTATTCGTCCCTTATCAAAGAGTTAGTCAAGATTTCAGAAAATTAATGTCATATTAATAAATACTAATAATGGGGGGGGACCTAAGAATGTCAGGTACATCATCCATTTACCTTAATACAGCTACACACGTACAATGCATGAACAGCATTTCTAAGACAACAATCTTAAAAGCTCAAGAATATCATTCTTGGAAAGATGCTGTTTGTAACTCTAGGTTTGTAGATGCCAAATCATGGCTCTGATTCTCCAAATACTTACACATGGACCTAGCTTTACTCATGTGAGTAAACAAGCTGGTGTATGCCTGTGTGTAAAGTTAAGAGTGGCTAAGCTGCCAGTGTGCTGAGACCACAGCCTATCATGGTGGCCAGTCCTGTCTCACTGTTTCATTGTACTCCTCCATCCGTCTGTCTGTCTCCATCTGTTATCTCTTGTCTTGTACTTAGGTTGTGTAAGCCCCTTGGGGTAGTGAGTATCTTTTGTTCTATGTTTGTACAGCTCCTAGCACAATGGGGTCCTGATCCGCGACTAGGGCTTGGAGGTGCTACCCCAATACAAAGAATAACGTGTGTAAGTCTTTGCAGGATTGGGGCCTACCTGACTACACTCCAGAAGAGCATCCTGTAAGAGACTAACCACCCTCAACTTCCACTGGCTTCAATGAGAAGTTAAGAATCTTGCAGTTCCGAGACAGTTACTGTTACACTCCCAGACAGGGTGGCACAATAGAATGAGGTAATTAAGTCTCTCCTACCACAGAACGGGGCACCCACAATGACACGTACATGTGGGTTCGTTTGTCTTCTGACCTGCACACACACCAGTCACTTCTGCTCCTCAGATTTAAAGCAGCTGTTCTCCATGGATATTGCACAAGTTTTGGAGACCGAATTCCAGGCCCTTGGCTTCCCAGGCTTGTGAGTTAATGGTGTTAACTGAATAAAGTCCAGACCATTGAAACATACACTTGGTGTTTTAAAAGGCCAATTGCACAACACTGAAAATAATTGTGAGCCAAATCAGTTGGGAGGAAGAAATTAATCAATGGATGATAATTAGGAATTGTTTAAGAATATTTTATTAGAGGACCAAAATACCACAACTGAGAAAGAAGGCCGTATTGGTTTTAAAACTGACCTGGTTCAGAGAGGAAGTGAAGGCTGCTATAAAAAATAACAAATGGAAGAAAGGGGAAGTTGGTAGTAATAAACATATCAGAAGATAGGAACTGTAGAAAACTGATAAGGGACGCAAAGCCACAAGTAGGAATCTATGGCCAGCAGAGTTAAGGACATTAAGAAGGAGTTTTCAAACGTATATTAGGAACAAAAAGAGTCTTAACAATGGTATTGGTTCATTACTAGATGGAAATAGTAGAATTATCAATACTAATGCAGAAAAGACAAAAGTGTTCAGTAAATATTTCTATTATGTATTGTGGGGTGAGGGGAGGGCGGGAGATGATGTAGTCATATCATATGGTAACACTCTTTCCATTCCTCTACTATCTCTGGAGGATGTTAAAAAGCAGCTATTAAAGTTGAACATTTTAAAACCAGCAGGCCCAGATAACTTGCTTCCAAGAGTTTTAAAAGAGCAGGCTGACGAGTTCGCTGGGCCGTTAATTTTTTTTCAGTAAGCCTTGGAACAATGTGGAAGTTCCAGAAGACTGGAATCTAAGAAATGGAAGAAATCTAATGTTGTGTCAATATTTAACCAGGGTAAACAGGATGATACGGATAATTATAGGCCTGTCAGTTTTATATTGATTACCAGCAACATAATGAAGCAGTTGATGAGGGACTCAATAAGGAATTAAAGGAGCATAATATAATTAACGCCAATCAACACAGGTTTATGGACAATAGGTCCTGTCAAACTAACTTGATATTTTTTAAATGAGATAAATTTAGTTAATTAAAGTAACAGTGTTGCTGTAATATGCTTATACTTTAGTATGACATTGAACTTGGTACCACATGACATTTTGATTTAAAAACCAGAATGATGTCACAGACAGAAGTTGGTCCAATAAATGACATTACCTCACCCACCTTGTCTCTCTAATAATCTGGGACCAAGACAGCTACGACACCACTGCATACCTAAAATTAACATGGCACACATTAAATAGATGAAAAGCTGGCTAACTGATCAGTCTTAAGATGTAATTGTAAACAGGGAATCATCATCAAATGACTGAGTTTCTAGTGGGGTCCCTCAGGGATCAGTTCTTGGCCCTACACTATTTAACATTTGTATCAATAACCAGGACAAACATAAAATCACCACTGATACAGTTTACACATGACACAAAAATTGGGGAAGTGGTACACAACGAGGACAGGTCACTGACTCAGAGCAAGCTGGATCACTTGGACGCAAGCAAACAGACACAAGCAAACAGAACGTAGAAGAATGTAGGCCATACTTACAGGACGGGGGACTCTATCTTGGGAAACAGTGACTCTGAAAAGGATTCGGGGTTGTGGTGGATAATCAGGTGAACATGAGCTCCCAGTGTAACACTGTGATGATAGGAGCTAATGTGATCCTTGGATGCATAAACAGGGGAATCTCATGTAGGAGTAGACAGGTTATTTTTTCCCTATATTCAGCACTGGTGTGACCACTACTGGAATACTGTGTCCAGTTCTGTTGTCCATAATTGAAGAAGGATGTTGATAAATTGGCGAGGGGTCAGAGAAGAGCCATGAGAATGATTAAAGGATTAGAAAACCTGCTTTCTAGAGATTGACTAAAGTAGTTCAATCTATTACGCCTAACTAAGAGAAGGTTAAGGGCTGACTTGATCATGGTCTAGAAGTACCTACACGAGAAACAACTATTTAACAATGGGCTCTTCAATCTAGTAGAGAAAGATATAACATGATCCAATAGCCGGAAGTTGATACCAGACAGTTTGAGACTGAAAATAAAGTGTAAACTTTTAACCATGAGAGTAATTAACCACTGGAACAACTTGGCCTTGAAATCTATGAATATCTCTTACAAATGGGACAAGGAGAGGGTGATCTTTTGTGGACATTTCTTCCATGAAGTGGAAACCTCAAGCTTTTATTTTGTTAGCAAAAAGCTCTCCTACCTCTGGGCTCACTGGAAGCCCCATGATCTCTTATCTAGTCTCAGCACGGCAGCAGAAGCTTTAAAAGCTGCTTTATCAAATGATCCGAGAGCCACTTTCCCCATGGTGAGTAATGGGAGTTAGGCACATTGGGCCTGATCCAAAATACAATGAAGTCAATAGAAAGGCTCCCGTTGACCTCAGTGAGTCACAAATTGGGCCACTGGCTCTTGAACCATGCATGCAATTCCTACTGATAGCATCTAGAGTTTCACTAGAGTCAGAGGCCAGCATAGGGCCCACTGGGAGAAGGATGGTCTGAGCATCAAATTCTGCCTTCAGTTAGGCATAGATTTGTCTCTGAAAAAATCCACTCTCCCCCAAGAAAGTGCCGTTCCCAAAATTCACTTTTTAGACAGTTTGCAAACCACCTGAAAGAGGGAATGGTTTTGCTTCCCAATGAATTCCTTTAACCCACGCCAAAAGTTATTTGTATACCAACATCTGAAAAATATGGCTCTAGGGTGGAAGCGACTTTGTTTACGTTAGCTGGAATAACATTTGACTATGAGCCTGAATTAATGTGACGCGAATGGCGGTTTCCATCAGGTTATACCTATCTGTCAGGTAAAGCAGAGAGACAAATGCCAAACAAAGTACTCAGGGCAGCATGTGGATTTGTCACTCTCCCTGGAGAACTCAGAAGCCATAAGCAAATGAGTGTATTACACTGATCCATGTATGTAGCTATTTTTATCTGTAACACACATTTTGACAATGATTTCCTTTTGAATTCCATAGGGCAGGCAAGAGAATCACAAAAGAAGTTTTTTATATTACTTAGAGGGAAGGCAAATAGAAGGAGATCATACAGGTATACAAAACGATGCCTGGTATCTAGAAGGTCTGTTAGACATTTCTATTTACCCTTTTTCATAATACAGGGGGACGCCCAATGCAGCTGAAATGCAACAATTTAAAACCGATGAAAGAATACACTCTTTCACAGAATGTATAATTAATCTGTGGAATCCCCTGCCGCAAGATATCATGAAAGGGAAGAACTCAGTCGGATGCAGAAAATGATTTGAACACAAAAACGAGAGTTGTGTGTGTTGATAAACAGATAGATACACAGGTAAAATACATACACATAGTATACTTGTTTATATACATTTTGTGATTTTATTAGCCATAAATAAGAGACGAGGACAATCACAATGTGTATAAATATTGCATTACTGAGCCACACACATACTGCTCAGCTGTTTAGACTCTACAATTAGTGATTCCTCATATATGGTTTACTGTTATGATGCTATATTATGTCTGCTAAAGAAATGCTTGTGGCAGCCCATTCTAGACTTCTAGTACTAGACAGCCAAAAGGAGGCATATGGTAGACACAAAAATGTGTAAGCAGAGACTCATATAAAGCCATATGTATGGGTTAAACACCGGTCAAGGGACTGATCCAAAGCCCAAAGAAGTTAATAGAAAGATAGCCATTGGCTTCCAATTACTTTGGAACAGGCCCTAAGTATAGTAACACCAGCCCCAAATCTACGTAAAGATCCATTAAAATGAAGGGGCAGGAAATTCCTGCTGCTTTTGTAGAACACAGAAACCCACGGCCAATTTCATTGTATGTCCTTTTTTCCTTCAAAAGAGAAGAATCTGTGACTCTACAAAAGTTCCAGAGGAGCATAACATAAAATGGTTCCAAAGGCTTGTTTCTTTAGCAGTATTAGCATAGATTCCCTCTATGTTAAATGCAGCTGCAGCTTAAATGGCACTAATATGTGACATGCAACAGGGAGTTACGCTTGTAAATTTCCAGGCATCCTTACCTACTCTACAATATGGAACACAAGGGGACTGATTTTGCTCTGATTTATAGTAGTTTTACAATGCTGTTGCACCGCTGACTTCAATGTAGTTACGCTCCTGTCAGCAAAGGCAGGATCAGGCCCAATGTTAATTGAAAACATTATAAAAAGTAGCTATTCAGCATATGCAAAGCCACTTTTCAAACCTAAATAGCTCTGTCATTTCCAAATGGCATGTACTGCCTGGCACTGTGACATCATTTGCACTCACTATGAACATACACGTTCAGAACAGACAGCTGGTTTATTTTAGGTGAGGGGAGGAGGGACGGGGGGGGGGGGGGAAGAGTTCCAAAGAAAAATATGCAAAGAAGGGGTGTGTGTAATACAAAAGGTTGACCACCCTGTGGGAAATTTACCATGTGATAGGGAAGCAGACAAAGCAGGTGTATGAGAGGGGCAGTGGCATGTTTCCCATAGAATTATCAGCCTTTTAGATTAACCCCACTGGATACAATGTAAAATTTTGCAGAAAACTTGGTTGTTATTTATTGTCCACAGTATATCTGCTATGCAAAGAGCCAAAGATATTACACATCCCCTCGCTTCTGGAGACCGAGAAGAGAGAAAAAAATACTTAGTTCTCATACAATACATTTCATCAGTAGATCTCAAAGTGCTTTCCAAAGGAGGTCAGGTTCATTATTCCCATTTTACTGATTGGGGAAACTGAGGCACAGGGAGGAAATGTGACTTGCCAAGGTCACCCAGCAAGTCAGTGGCACAACCAGGAATTGTATGCCGGTCTAAGTTCCAGTCCAGTGCTCTACCCACTAGGCCAGTTGATTTCAGAAGCTTCATTTATGACTAATGTTTTATGGGTTTTACGACCATCTTTGGGTACCTTAATAGAGGTGGCTGGATGAAGCTTGGTAAATATAAAAAACAGATCGGAAGGAGACTGGTGCTTTTATTAAAACAATTCCCCATGAGGTGAGACACTTATGTCAAAAGGGGGCGGGGGGAACTATTCATTGGAGAGGGTCAAATCTGTTTGACAGAAAATGGCATTTTCAACAAAACATAAATTTTCTTGAAAAATGTCAATTTCTATCGATTTTGGGATGGTTTCTTTAAACAAACAAAAACAATTATAAAATTTTATGTTCATCTGCAGTCAATTCCCTACCAGCTGTACTGCCTCTCCTTGAAATGCACACTCCCCACTTCCATTCATGCTAACGTTCAGCGGAAATGCTTTGAAAAATAGATTAAGTGAGGGGGGGCCAGAGAGGGGCTGCTTGATGTCCCAGATAATGAATGGCCAGATTTTGGTGGCAGCATCGGTGGGGTTCCAGTGGGCAGGATGAGGCTAAATGGGGTGAAAATGAGCAGAGCTAACTGCCAAGGCTCCTGGCCAACATAGAAGGTAGCATAGCTGTAGGGGGAAATCACACTGTGCCAGGTACAAGCATATAGCAAGTTACTTACCCTGCAAAACAGGGGAAATCTATGAGGCAGATTGTGCTGACTGCCAAGATCTTCCTCCAGGCAGCTCCTAGGGCAGCATAAACAGCTGCCTCTTGCAAAGCCCAAACTAAGCCCTGAACACTGACAAATCAATATGCTTTAAACACAAAAATAACCGAAACATCCCTTCCTTGTTTACTTATCTGCCAAGACCTGAGTTTCAGGTTCTGTGTCTCCCCTGCCAGTGTTGATGGCATTATTAACACCCAAAGAAATGCAGAGATTAGAGCTCAGGGCACTGTTTAGCTCTAAGTAACGACAGCTGCTTTGGGGGGAGAGATCTAGAAGCTACAGCTCAGGTCTTGGCAGCAAAATACACTTTGAAGTTCACCCCTGATCCTGGTACACTAGGTTATGTCTATCAAAATCAATAGGAGTTTTCTTGTGGAATGTGGCCTCCTATGTACATTATGTATTTGTTTGTAATTTTAAGCCAGGGATGGAAGGTTGGGGGGAAATCACTTGAGTTTGCAGAGCTCCACAAGTTAAAAAACAAGAAGTGGGACTGAGGCAGGTCAAGAGCCAGTCAGAGGAAGGGTTAGAGATGTATTCAAATCAGCTTGGAAAGCCTTAAATTTTTTATTCTGAACTAATGAAATCCCATCCTTGGGTACTGCCAGACCCAGCACTTTCTCTGAACGGGCTTTAAACCCTCACTAAGACTACACATGAGTTGAGCTGTGCATCTGGGATCTCAAAGGGTTTTGCAACAACAACAAAAGTAAAAACAAGGAGTCCTTGTGGCACCTTAGAGACTAACAAAAAAGTATTTATTTTCCTTGTCAGCTCACTTTTCATGGCAATACAGTACATTGTGCATTGAGGACCTGATTCTGCACCCGCTGAAGTCAATTGAAAGACCCCAGTTGTTCCAAAAGGAAGGAATTCAGGTTCCTTTGCAGCAGAATGAAATTAGCTCAATATACGGCCTAACATTACAGGCCTGCTGCTATGGAATTGTCTAAAACTACTTGGAGCACACACCTCTGGAACAGTTACAATCCCGCTCTGGCATAAACCAGACAGATTAAACAAACAGAAGGTAATGACTGTGACTTTTAAACAGCTCCCCCATGACTATACACACTTCCAAAGTCCCCCCTCCCCCTTCTGTGTAACAGTTATTAGTGAGTGTTGTAAAACAGAGAGAGCAGGGAAAGGCAGAGAAAGATCCTAGCTTCTTGGGCACATTTTCCAAATTGGAGATTGATTTTCCACCAAAGAAAACCTCCCCTTGCTGGCTAAAATGCACCGGGCCACTTGAGCATGGCATTTCTCAGGTGGCCATGTGCCCCTGCATGCTGCTGGATGGGCAGAGGAGAAGGGGGCATAACTGCTTCAACTCTTTTCTACCTTCTCCCCAGCTCAAGCTTTGCTCTAACCAGGGAGGGGCAGTTGCTGGGTGGATTTATTTGGCACGCAGGTCATTTTAAACTGTTGCATCCCGGGTGGGCGCCCATCACAAACACAGTGAGGAAATCAACATGGAGAAAAAATAGGCCCAAATGGCACCTTGTCCCCAAGGCTGGGAGAATGAACCCCCCACCCCCAGGGCTGCTTTGCATAGCTACATATTCCCCTTCAGGATGAATTTTGCCTGCAACACCCATTCAGACAGTGGCACATGCTGACTCAGGGACGCCACGCGGGGCTGAGGGGTTTTTATTTGCATACACACATTCTCCCTTTACCGGGGAAGGGGGAGGAGGAGAATCTGCTTTAAGATAAAGAAAGCTGCCACTAGTTTTTCATTAACATTCAGAAAATTACTGCAAAGCACCAGAGGGGGCGGGGGTGGGGGCAGTTTATACCCTTGGCTGGGAATCAGGCACCAGATTCTCAAGAGAAGGAGACAGATTTTGCCAGCAGAGCTGCATGGTTACTTCTTACCTTCTTCCCCCAAATACACACCTTAGGACAGATTACTTCAGGGCAATTAAAAAAAAAAGCCAGGCAGGAGATCTGATTGCTAGGCTACATCTCATATTGAGATCTGGCCAACAAATTAGCAGGAAGTATATTCATGGGCGGGGGAGGGGAACAGGATGATTACATTATTACATCCGAATTTATACACCCCCCCACCCACCCACAGACACACACACACACACACAACTAAAATCCCCATGCAGAGTTCCCTTGGAGACTGAGAGGCCCGGGGTTATGCTGGGTACATGGCAGCTCCCCAGGGCTGCGATTACCCAAGAGGACCACGCACCCATTGTGCTTTATTGTTCCAATATTTGTACCTCCAGACAAGTGCATCGGAACAGGGACCTTTTCCCTGAAAATGGTCAGCATGGAGTGAAAGGCTATCAAAACTCCCCTGTAAGCCATGGCAGGATGGCTACAATGGGCACAACCAGTTCTGAGTTGTGGCTTGCTCAGAGGGGCAAGTAACAGAAGGGACTGAGCCCTGAGCACAAAGATGAATTCTCCCTTTAGCTAGGGACACTGTCTTTTAGATCTGAGAAGGGGTAAGGAGAATAACTCTCTAGCACAGTAAAGGATATCCTTAGGGTTGTCGCCTCATGTTTGCGTCTGTCTGCTGGGAACACGGTGGATGCTAATCCCCATATGAAATCGAATATGCCCTTTGGGAAGAATCCAGGCCACTGGATTTGGACAACCTGGTTTCTGTTACTGCCTCACCCACAGATTTCTAGTGTGAATTTAAGCACGCCTGTTGAACCGCCGCGTGCCTCAGTTTCCCATCTGTAAAGTGGGGTGCTGTCCTGGCCCGCGGTGAGGTGAAAATCCACGACTGATTGTGAGAGTCCACCTTCCTACAGACGTCCAAACTGGCCCGGCTTCTTACCCAGCCTATACTGAGTGAGAGCATGATCAGCCGGGGAACAGGGCTATTTTCACCGAAAGAAGCTCATTCAAACCAGCGAGCCAAACCCATTAACAGGGGCTGCCCGGGGAGCCACTAATACACACGTGACTGACACCCTCCCTGCCGTCTGCATTCTGGTGAGGACAGACAGTGCCAGCATGTCATGAAGGAAGGCGTGCGTGCGTGTGTGTGTGTGAGAAGCCTCTACAGGTGTGTGAGATGATCTGTGTCTGATGGGTGGGCTGTGAGGCAGGTGTGTAGATGTCTGTGGGTGTGTGTAGGGGGCAGAGGCCGGGGGGGGGGGGTGTGAGGCGTGTCTAGTGATGCGTGTGCCCCCGTCCATCGGTGTGCGAGGTCTCTGCCCGACACCTGTGCCTACAAACCGCCTGTGTGTTGCTGTGGGGCAGGCCAACAAAGGAAGTAATCGGCCTCCAGTGTCGCCTTGCTAATAGCATGGCCTGCTCCCTTCGAGCCAGCCAGCCTCCCTCCGCCCTGCCCGGGGCTGCAGCCGCTGGCCCGGGTGGCTGGCCAAGCCCGAGCAAAGAGAACCCTTCCCGCAATCATTTCCAAACGCGAAAGCGGCCCCATTGTCATTACGGCGGCGAGATTGCATTCGCCTCATCACAGCGGAGCCTGACAGGTGACTCGATAGGCCGGGGCCAAGCGGCCAGGCGAGGAGATTGGCAGGGCGCTGATATCATTATTTCCGCCTAGCGCAGATTCGGCCGGGAGGCGGTGGTAATTTCTGGGCTTATTAGTCTGCAGGGGGAGGGGGACCCGAGCGCGACGGCTCCCGGCGGCAGCCAGGCGGTTTGTGCAGGACGCGCTGCCCCGGGCGCGCTCACAGAAAATGCCGGGCGGTGCGCCAGCGCCCCGGGAAGCGCCGGTTCGAGCCCGGCCCGGGGCGCTAAGGACACGCGCAGGTTTCAATGGGCCGCGGTAAAAGTCAAGAGCCGGGCCCCGCGGCAGGGCAGGGAGAGAAGCCGAGGGGACGTCCCAGCCCGCCTCCAGCTCGCCGATCGCGGGCCCGGGTCCTCCCGGGGATGAATGAGCGTCCCCCGGGAACAATGGGCCGCCGACTCGCCCGCGGCCAGGAGGCCAGCTCTCCGGGGCTGGCCTGAGATGCTTGTAGTCGGTAATAGGGCTTGGCCCTCGGCAAAGGCGGGGGTGCCCTGTCTGAAATGAAACCAAAGGAACAGGAGAAGAGTTTGGTGCATTTAGGAACATTCACCATTGTCTTAGACGGGAAAGAATAAAAACTTTTCCCCCTCTTTTTTTTGGGGGGGGGGCTCTGATCGCACTTTTCTGGTGGTGATCAGAAAACTCTTAACTTCCTGTGGTCGTTTGAACTCACACCCCCGCACCCTCGAGGAATTTCTTAAGGGAAAAAAAAATACAGGTGGTAAACTGTTACTTTTTCACATTTAAATCAGAGCCCAATTAGGAAGACTCTGTAATTCAATCCTTGAGTGGGTGCCACTGAATTCAATTTGCTTCAGGTCAATGAATATAATGTGAAGTTATTAGCAAAAAGGTCAGGGACTGCATATAAAATATACACACAAAGCCGTGGTAATTAGTACACATTTCACATGTGCTGTTGCTCAGACATATGGTGTAGAAAGTCTTAACACGATTAGATGTTAATAAATGTTCATCCATCTCTCTCTCTCTCTCTCTCTCTGCCTTAAATTGATTTTAAAGCCATCCCCCTGGTGCTTTCACGATTCACTGAAGGTTAAATATACATGGTTTAGATTTAGAAAACACATCACTTTAGTTAGAGATGTTACCTGGATTCTGAGTCCAATAGGAAACCGGGGGTTCCATCATGTAGAATACTACATCATTCAACGCTGCCTCTTGTTTCCAGTCTGAATAAAATCTCATAAAAACCAATTAACAGTTTCTAGCTGGTTACAGGGAGAGAGAAGCTGTCTGCTCCAGCGATGTCAGGTTTAAGAGCTTTGTAGTTTGCAATCTACCTCCACTCATTTCAGACTAACAAAAGAGAAGACAGAGTAACAATACTTTAAACATTTATTCAGCATTGGAGGGAAAGGCTGGGTTTTTTTAATAAACTTTTCTATTTTTCCTTTTAAAGAATAACAATTATTTATTCCCCTCCCTGCCATTTTTATGGTAAAGATTAAAAATGGAGAGTGGAAGGTTGGTCATGTGATTAGGGTATGGAACTGGGGACTCAGAAAACCTGGGTTCAGTTTCAGGCCATGTGCTTAATTTGTAATTTTTGTACATTCATAACTGATGCAGCCAGCCCAGAGGTGCCAGGGCTCTGAACTGACAAGCCCAGAGGTGCCGGGGCTTAGCCCTGGCACAAATTAAGCACTGCACAGGCTCCTGCAATGACTTTGGACAAATCACTTAATCTCTCTGGGCCTCCGCTTCCCGTCTGTGAAACAGGATTAATAATGCTCCTTTTGTCTGCCTTATCTATTTAGACTGTAAGATCTTTGGGGCAGGACTACATGTGCAGACAGTACCTAGCATAGTGGGACCTGATCTCTGCTGAGGTCCCTACATGCTGCTGTGCTCAAAATAATTAATAATAAAAATATACACCTGTGTTTGTGTTTTCCCTAGCTTAGGAGAGACACAAATGCATGAGCAAATTGAACTGGAGACAGGAGAGCACTCCTGTTTGCTACACAGGGAAGCATCCCTAATGCTTTTCATCACTTACTTATAGTGAATGTCTTACCAAAGGGAAGATAAGAGCAGTGGGTTTCTTGAGATATAGGCCACCTAGGATATGTCAATGCTGCAATAAACTGAGTCCTCAGCGGGCCCAGATCAGCTGACTAGAACTCGCAGGACTCGGGCTATAACATGACAGTGTAGACATTCATAGAACCCTGCACAGATACAAAATTTGTATCCGCATCAAATCTGCAAAAATGATCCATGGATATAAAGCGGATATCTGCAGATTTGTCGAGGGCTTTATATATAAAATTTGGATCTGCATCCATCCATGGTCCACAAAAATGGTCCACAGATATAAAGCAGATATCTGCGGATGGACATTCATCCTCAGGCTGGAGCCTGGGCTCTGTGACTCCGTGTTTTATTAATATAAGAACGGCCATACTGGGTCAGACCAAAGGTCCAGCCAGCCGAGTCTCCTGTCTTCCAACAGTAGCCCGTGTCAGGTGCCCCAGAAAGAATGAACAGAACAGGCAATCATAAAGTGATCCATCCCCTGTCGCTCTTGTCCACCCCCTACTGCAATGTAGACGTACCCTTAAGGTCATATGCTCCCATCACTCACTTGCCGAAAAGCGTAGCAGCTCTCTACAAAGACTCCAAAGCTTAAGCCCATGCTAAAACCTCATCTTGGGGTGCTGGCTGCCATTCTCACACCGTTAAAATTGTCCCAGCCAAAAGATCTGCAACCTCAGAAAAAGGAGGGTGGCCTGCATACGTGTGGGAGGAGTCAGGGCATAGCTGGGCAAAAGTGTCCCCTCCAGATACATATGCAGAAGGGATTCCTCTGCAGGCAGATCTCCCCCCTTCCCTCTAGAAAGGGCTGTCTTTTCGTTCTGCATTTGTTCCGTGCCTAGCACAATGGAGGCCTGGACCGTGCCTGGGGCTCCGAGGCACTTCAAGGATACCAATAAATTATATTAATAGTACAGTACCACACCTTCCTCCCTGGAACTCTATACGGGCTCCTGCACTGGGGACAGATCTCAGTGGAGTTTTGCCAGAGAAGGTTTGTTAGGAGAGTTGGGAACAACTGGCCAATTCCCAC
Source organism: Caretta caretta (assembly GCF_965140235.1). Lineage (NCBI taxonomy): Eukaryota > Metazoa > Chordata > Testudines > Cheloniidae > Caretta > Caretta caretta. The sequence goes on along the minus strand of NC_134208.1, from coordinate 206,778,225 downwards.
CAAGCTGCCCCCTTCAGGATGTCCATGTGGAGATCCAGGTGGGAAGCACTGTAGGTTGAAGCTGTCCAGAAGGAGATGGGAGCAGATGAACAATACAGAGGCCAGTGCTGTCTGTGAAGATGACTCCAGTTCTTGATTCTCTGGAATGAAGGAAGACTTTCCCTATGGAATCTACAGCTCCACAGCGCTGGGAGGCTCCAGCCCTGTAGACCCAGGCAGGACCCCCTTAAGGCATTGGCATCATAGACATGTGCCTATGGCCCCAGCTTCTGGAGTCATGTGATGACAGCAGAATCTCAGCTTTCATTTAAAAATAACATTCTTACACCTCAGCAGCCTTAAAAATGAGGCAGCATATAACTGATGCCCTGTCGTTTGTCTTCAGACAGCTGGAAGCAATAGCTATGAGTAGCATGAGCACCTCGGTCATTGGTGCGGAGTTTTTATACACAGATAAACACATGAGTTGTCAATGCAAAATTATTACACTCAGGGAAGTGTTATTTACACAGGAAGGGCCAAATTCTAAAGTCTTCTCCCAAGTAAGGACTCACTCTAATAGATGAGCAAAAATCATTATTCAGGCAAAACTCCAAAGGAAGTAATTGGACGAAATCCCAAAATATGCGAGTACCTCTCAGATTTCAGCCTAATAAGAATTTTTCCTGAGTGAAAATAGAGCAAAAGCTAAAGACTTCCACCAGACTTCCACAGTCACAGAGGTGCCAGTCATGACTCCCTGATTAAGGCTGAACTCTTGAACATAAAGTAGAGATTCCACCTCTTTGCTTTGTATGGAGAAATCCAGTGTATCCTCCTCCAACCTACAGCACTACTTACTCACTGAGTACAGAATGAGTTTTCTGATACTGTACAAATAAATATGAAATTACAGAACTACTAACTGTGATACGTAACCTATCACTTAAATCAACTTCTGTACCAGATGACAGGAGGATAACTAATGTGACACCAATTTTTTAAAAAGGCTTCCAGAGGCAATCCTGGCAATTACAGACCAATAAACCTAACTTTAGTCCCAAGCAAATTGGTTGAAACTATAGTAAAGAACAGAGCTATCAGACACATAGATGAACATGATTTGTTGGGGAAGAGTCAACAGCGCTTTTGTAAAGGGAAATCATGCCTCACCAATCTACTAGAATTCTTTGAAGGGGGCAACATTCACGTGGACAAGGGTGAGCCAGTGAATATAGTGTACTTGGACTTTCAGAAAGCCTTTGACAAGATGCCTCACCTCCCTTCTTAAGCAAAGCAAGAAGGCATGGGATAAGAGGGAAGATCCTCTCAAGGATCAGTAACTGGTTAAAGGTAATAAACAAAGGGTAGCAATAAATGATCAGTTTTCAGAATGGGGAGAGGTTAATAATGGTGTCCCTAAGGATCTGTACTGTGACAATGCAGTTCAACATATTCATAAATGATCTGGAAATGGGGGTAAACAGTGAGGTGGCAAAATTTGCAGACGATACAAAATTACTCAGGATAATTAACTCCAAAGCAGACTGCAAGTTGTTACAAAGGGATCTCACAAACCTGGGTGATGGGGCAACAAAATGGCAGATGAAATTTAATGTTGATAAATGCAAAGTAATGCACTTTGGAAAACATAATCCCAATTCCACATACAAAATGATGGGGTCTAAATTAGCTGTTACCACTCGAGAGAGAGATCTTGGAGTCATTATGGACAGTTCTCTGAAAACATCCACTCAGTGTGCAGTGGCAGTCAAAAAGCTAACAGAATGTTAGGAACCATAAGGGAAGGGATAGATAATAAAACAGAAAATATCATAATGCCTCTATATAAATCCATAATACGCCCACACCTTAAGTACTACATGTAGTCCCGGTTGCCCCATCTCAAAAAAGATATATTAGAATTGGAAAAGGTACAGCGTAAGGCAACAAAAATGATTAAAGGTATGGAACAGCTTCCATCTGAGGCGAGATTTAAAAGATTGGAACTATGCATGTGATGCTATATGGAATATGAGTGACCATTTATAATATTACTGATACCAATATTATAAAATTGCAATGAATCTTACAAGGTATGCCATGTAAGGTATCAGTGGTAAAGGTATGATTGGCTAAATATAATAATCACATATGTATCATCTTTATATTGCAAGTTATAAATGTGTGGTATATATGTATATCAAACTTGTGCTGTGTTTCTGGGTGACACCCCCAGACAGATTGGCATCAGCACTATCCAGCATGCTTGATGGCCTATCAAAGGCAATCAGCTATACAATTAACCCTTGAGAGAAGGCAGAGGTTACACCTATGAGTCAGCAGGACATGTAGGGACATGCCTGTGGATAGACAACCCCTCAGGGTTTTTCCATGCCCATGGCTGTGAGTTTGGGACAAAGGAAGTACAAACTGCATGGCAAAGGCTAAAAAAGTCAGCCACATCTTCTCCATTTTGTCTTCAATCCTGCTTCCTACCTCTGGAGGAACTTTTCTACAAACTGAAGCATTGAACAAAGGACTGAATGACCTAGTCTATTTGTGGATCTGTTCCAAAGGGACTTTCAAGCCAGCAAACTCACTAACACTGCTAAGAATCTGATATATGGACTCTGAAGTTTGATATATGTATCTGATTGCTTGGACCATTTAACAACTGTCTTCATGTTCTTTTCTTTTATAATAAACCGTTAGTTTTAGATACTAAAGGATTGCGTGGTATTTTGGGTAAAATCCAAATTACCAGGTCAATTTGGATTCATTAATGTGGCTGGTTCTCTGGGGATCAGAAGAACACTTCATATATTTGAGCAGAGTTTTTAAATAACTTCTCACTTTACTGGATCTATGTGATGACTGGGAACCAAAGAACTGGAGTGCAATAAAGGGGGATGTGTGATTTCTTTTTTCAGCTTCTTGATAACCAGCATGGGGAATCAGGAGCACAGTTTGTGACTGGTCAGGAGTCTAACTTCAGTGTTAACCTCCAGTTTTGGGAGAATCTGCTCTCCTTTTTGCAGCCTGCCCAGCCCTGCCCTTGGCATTTTCAGTGTGGGCTACCCTAGGCACCTCAGGTCACAATTCAGCTTAAAAAAAAAAGACGACTAAGAGGGGATATAATAGAGGTCTATAAAATCTTGACTGGTGTGGAGAAAGTGAATAGGGAAGTATTATTTACCCCTTCATGTAACACAAGAACCAAGGGTCACCCAATGAAAGGTTTAAAACAAACAAAAGGAAGTACTTCTTTACACAATGCACGGTCAACCCGTGGAACTCATTTCCAGGGGATGTTGTGAAGGCCAAAACTATAACTGGGTTCAAAAAAGAACTAAATAAGTTCATGGAGGATAGGTTCATCAATGGCTATGAGCCAAGATAGTAAGCATAAAACCCTATGCTCTAGGTGTTCCTAGCCTTGGATTACCAGAAGTGGACCACAGAGGATGGATCATTTGACAATTGCCCTGTTCTGTTCATCCCTCTGAAGCATCTGGCATTGGCCACTGTTAGAAAACAGGAAACTTGGCTAGACGGATGATTGGTCTGACCGAGTATGAGGTGAATGACTGAAATCATGATACCACTATAATTTCACTCACCTTGTTCTCCAGCTGCATTAATCAGGAATAGCTTCATTATATTTCAACTGTGTGGTGGTTCAATGATGAGATAGAACACAGCTTTATGCAAGCAAGCAGGCTGGTCAGCTGAGATGGGCTGTTTTGCCCCCCGCCTTCCACCTTTTTTTTTTATTATATATATTTTTTTTAAGCATTACACACTGCTACCGCAAAAAAGATACACAAAGGAATGTATAACGTTAATTAATATACTTATTTACCATCTTTTATCTACTACAATCCTGGTTCTCAGGCCTTGAGCCCAGGCTAAAAAAGCTTCCCACAGTCGCTGTCCCAACAATGAAGTTCTCATGGTTCATATCTAGCCCTTGTCTTTAAATAAAGCAATGTGTGCATTGCTTCTACAAAACAGTCAGGGTGTGCCCTGCCTGCTTCCAGGTGGAATAGCTAAACATGAACCCTTCACAACTGCTTTAATATTAAAGTCCTGGGGTAAAAATTTCAAATGACTTAGGAGCCTGAGTCCCATATTCAAAAGTGACGTAGGCACTTGGGGCCCAGATCAACGGTATTGAGGTGCCTATTATTGAAATCCATGGGAGTTAAGTGCCTAAATACCTATAGGGATCTAGGCCTAAGTCACTTTTGAAAATAGGACTTAGGTACATGGATGGTTTTGAAAATGTTACCCCGGGTTTCTTATGCTCCCGCCTTGTAGAAGTACTCTTTGTGCACACTCTATACCATTTGGAGAGAGCTGTGACTCTAACTTGAGGAAGCCTGAGAGCATTTTTGTAAGACAATTGGGGCATCTTCACCTCCCAAATCCTCTGTCATGTCCAGAGTCCAAAGATTATTTCTCTTTAATCCGGTTTCCAGGCCATCCAGTTTTTCTTCACAATCATCCATTCAGGGAAAAAATTTCACTTTCATCTGACTTGTTTCAATGGACACTTTTGGTAGCTCATTTTCTAAATTCAGGATTTGACATTTGAGACATCACTTCTACGAGAACCAATGCCTGTTAAAATGCTGTTTGGTTTTTCCATCAGGAAGATTTTGAACGTTGCTAAATCTTGGATGAAACCTTGCCACGAAATAGCTGAGTCGCACTGTGAAGTTGGTTGTGGCAAGTTAGGTTTCAACCTCTTGTTAATTTTTTGTCATTTGAACCCATTTTGACTATCCAAGAATTATCCAGGCAACTTATATTTCACTTATTTAATCTTTATATATTAATGGAGCATTGACATATCGGTGAATAAGTATCAGGTGCACGAGGAAAGCAGAGACAGGGAGTCAATTATTAAAAAGTTTTTGGCACTTTTTAAAATGTTTTGTATCTCTTTCAGAGATTTGGTGAAATCCAATATGATTCAGCCAAATAAGGTTTTTCAAAGATATGTTTTAGGCAAATGCACTATTTTTTATCTGAAGATTACAGCAGGACCTACAATATTTACAAAGCTAGAGCTCTACTTTTGTATTCGCTTGATGTGTGCTTGTGTGTAAACTGAGTTGCAATCACTCACCATTCTACTGAGCATGCATGGATAACAAATTGAGTGGAATTTGTTATTGAATGTGCAGATTTTTGCAGACAGGTGTGGAATGGAACAGCACTCGGAAGGAGCCCAGTGCCCCAAACTGCACACTCAGGGAAACAAGGCTCAGAGAGGTTCTACTTTGCACCCAGCTCTCAACAGACCCACGGGACCATGTAGCATCTGGTAGTAGCCGGGACCATGAGACGTTCCTTTTCATATTCTTCCCCCAACATCAGGAATGGTGCTGGCTTATGAGCCCAACAGCAAGCTTCCACGATGAAGGTTCTCCTTATGCAGGACGAATCATCCCTTAACCAATTTAACTGTCTTGAAGCCTAATTTGCACCACCATAAGAGCCCGAAGCAGCCTGTAAGGGGCTAAGGATCACTGAGTTTAAGATGGCAACAGAACACCCAGAAGATGTCCAGGACACAAATTGAGTTGTGAGAGAGGACAGTTGGGGTCTGATCTGCTTCCATTTGAGTTAATAGCAAAACTTGTGTTGGGTTCCTAGAGAAAGAATAGGGGCAGAGGAAGAGATGGGAATCATTCACATGGAGGTGGTAAATGAAATCCTAGACATAGGAAAGGACAAGAAGGAACGAAAGCAGAGCTACAGAAGCCTACAGTAGAGACGAACTCAAGGATCAGTCAATTATCAAATAATTGTGTCAAAGGCAACAGAAAGATCAAAGAGATGAATACCGAAGAACCCCTTAGACTTAGCAAGGAAGATGTCATAGGGACGTAGGTGAGGGGAGGTTCAGCAGAGTGCAATTGGAAGCAACATCAGAGGGGATTAAGGAAATAGAGAAAAGAGGACCTCAGTATACACAATTAGCGATCCATACATTTAACAATGAAACAAAGCATTGTGCTGAGTCCAGTCCCACTAATGACACTGTCAAGCTGTCTGGAGTGGCTCAGGAGCATGAGTATCAACCTCAGAGGAGACTGTTAAGAAGCAAGGCACAAAACCCAAACTGGTTGGGAGTTCTATACTTAGATTCATCAACCAAGTGTGAACTCCTCAGGCACTAGAATACCCTTAACATAGCATCACAGACAGCCCCCTTGGGTACTCTGACCTGTCTTGCCACTCAGGCAGGCTTGCCTTTGTGATAGATGATCCCCTCCACCAAAAATCACAATATTCAGGTTACTCCCAGTCCCACAGGGCCAGTCACTTACCCCTGGTCAATTGCACCTTCGATCTCTCACCGAAGACGATGCTTGTAACCAATCCTGTAATAAATTAACTAAAGATTTATTAACTAGAAAAGGAAAATGAGTTATTTACAAGGTTAAAGCAGGTAAACGTACACACACACAAGTTACAGTCTTAGGTTTCAAAAGGGTGGTAGAAGCTTCTATAATAAGCAATTTATAATGTTTCACAATGGCCTTCTTGTGTGCAGGACCTAACACCTTCTATAGGACGCCAGGCTTTACGTTAATTAATGCTTCTTTCCTGTTTGGTGAGTTACACAGTTACAGAGGTTTATAATGCAAACACTTAGTATAACCCGATGGGGTACAGATGTTAAGTGAGATTAATACATGCAGCATCCTACAAGCATTTCTTAAAGTTTAAACATTAAGCACATTTTTGTAAACCTAACATCTATTTTAACAACACTAACACGCAGGTGAGCCAGACTGGTTTCCAGCTCTGCATTCGTCAGTGTTCAATTGAGGCCTAGCGGCCTTGGCATGAGCTGGCATCTGGTCTGCCAGCGTCACAGCACTAACGTCCAATGAAAATAATAGTTGATCTTCGATTTCATTTTCCCCTACCACGAACTGTCTCCATGGCAAATTCTTTTGCACCAAGCTAAGGAGAAGCTACTCTCCCCCCAGGTCCCACCATCATTCTCTGATCCACACCAGTAGGTATGGTGATAAGCCATTTTACAGGTTCCAGTCCAAATGTATCCTTACGGCTGTGACTGCCCCACAAACATACCATTACCCAAGAAGTTGAAAATACAGAGGTGCACAACGGAACAATGTTGGTGAGGCATTTTTGCCTCCATGCCCGGGCTTGCCAGATGTCAATGCAGGATTTGTCATAGTAATCTGGTTGTTCCATCCAATAGATGCAAAATATATGTGAACTGGGGAACAATTTTATAATGACCGTGATTCCCTTGGATCTCTCAGAAGTCAGTCTGGTCCGAGGAAGAATGGTGGTGTAGTCCTTCCTTTAAAGTGAAGACAGAAAAGCGGCAAAAATACTTCTAGGATGCTGGAAATAATGGGCTTAAATATTATACACAGCTGTTCTGATGTTGAAAAATGAGTTCTTTTTATTTTATTTTCGAAGGTCGCCCTCTCACCCTGCCCTTTCTCCTGCCTTTAGCCACTGATTTGGAAGACAGTGACAAAAACAGCAGCACTCCTATAGCAAGGCAAGATGATGTTTGCGACAACCCAGCCTCTTCCAGCAGTGCCGTGGGCTCCAGTAGAAAAAGGAAATGCACCAAGACCAATGCTGAACCGCTCAGCAACCCAAGGAGGTATAAGATGTGGTTAAGACAAAGCATTCAAGATAACCTACAGTGGCTGCTGGACAAGGAGGTAAACAGACTGACTTCTAAATGGACTGTAAGGCATCTATGCAATGGAAAGCCATGTCTGCCTGGAAGCATTCATTTCTACACTCACTTCCAGTCTCGGTGCCAGAACCCAGCAGTACCAAAATCTTCCCTAGCTGTCATCCAATACATCACCCATCACTGTCCAGGTGGTCACAGAGTTCATTTTCTTCTCCTGACACCAGCCTCCCGATATGCACCATCTGCTGGTCCCCCCTCTCCCCGTGCTTTTCTCCTCATGCCACAATATACATAGCTTGAAAGTTTTCTGCTGTGCTCATATGTACGTTCATGTGCATTTTTTACAAGATTTTGTTTCTCTAAAGTCATATGGATGACAATGCTCTTCAATGAGCATGCAATCTCAGAGCGATCTGGAACGTCCTATGCTCCAGTGAGCGAATCGCAGACCTCTTATGTTATTGCTTTCTTATTTAAAGACACGCATTAATCTTTGTCTATACACAAACCACACAGGTTTAGTGAAACTGGTTGTACTAGGATCGGTTTAGTTAAGTCAGTGCAAACTCCTGTGTGGACACTATTTCAATTTTAAAGTGTCTTATTTCAGTTTAGATTAAACCTGTTCCTAATTGACTTAAGGTATTATGTTCAACCAGTGCTTATTTTGATTTAACCAGTTTTATTTCAGTTTAGTTTAAGTTAAACCACTTTACGTTTGTGAGCAGCCAAGCCCTTAAAAACACTGACGACTAAACATTGCCTATAATCTATAGATCACTTCTGTACCTACTTTATGTTCTTTAGTAAGACTAAGGGGAATAGAGTTACACAGTAATACACACATCAGAGTGGTCTACCTTATTCTCAAGGCATGTATCGCTTATGCTATAATGTATAAAGTATAACTCGGGTTATAAGGATGCGATTTTAATAACTGATTACTGAAAATTATTTTTTCCTCCTCCCAAAAACCAGCACAAAATGTCCCTAATTAAAAACAAAAATCTACAGTGGGAGAGATGATAAAACAATTTACCAGATTGTACAAGTGCTAATAATAATGTATCTGGGTGTATGTCTTTTGCAAAGAGCTCAGTATTCCATGATGCCTGACACTGCTTAAAAGTGAATATTAAATATTTTATTAAATATTAAATATTTTGTTTCTGAATCAGCTTTGAATTTTGACTTCTACACTTCCACATATGTTAAGCAAATAACTAGTATCTGAATTTATGGGAAAAAAGCTATTTGCAAACAGTACAAAAATATAAGTCAATAAAAATAAATACTTGGAAATAAACATGGATATTAACCATTTATATTCAAAAATAGATAACAAGTAAATCCTTCCATGTCTAGGAAAGCACCAAAACAAAAATTAAGCATGAACACATATTGTCTGTAAGTCTGTATAAATATCCCTGTACAGTACCAGAACCAGATCTTCAGCTGGTGAAAATTGACATACCTCCAATCAGTGGATGCGTTTACACATGATGCAGAGTTAGCGTTTATCTTCCCTGTGTCATTTAAAAAAACCAAACAAACACAAAATAATATTACCAAAATCTCTCTTTTTCTTAATGTTTCTAAATGGTTCAATATCTTACTCAGCATGCCATCATGTGGTGCTGTTGGATGACGTTCAAATATTTCCATTGGAATCCTAATTGAACTATCATTTGTTTCTTAAATTCACTCTGATTGTTTAATTAACAATGTCTTCAGTGGCTCTTTCCTTGAACTTACCCATAGTGACAATGCTTGCCTGAAGAGTAGTGAAGGTCAACAATGATTAATAAGTTCTTGTTCTTGTTTATTACATTGAAAATGGACTGGCATTTGTAATTTTCTTCATGTACATGTGAATTTAGTGCTTGTGAAAGGGAGGAAGAAAGAATATACTGACTTTATGCAAGGCTGATATGAGGAGGCACTGTCTGAGCTTCCTTACACAGCTCTAGTATTGCATCTCTTTCCTGACCAGGGCCTTTCTTAGTTAGAGCCCGAAAAACACACCTTATTGTGTGGAGATGCTTTGTAGTGTACAGAGATGTGGACTGAGCTGGGATGAAGCTTTTAGTTTTAAGGTTCATGAAACGCTGAATACCAGTCATTGACAAGGATTGTCAGATTTATTCCAATGGACAAGATGTGGTTGAAAAAAAATCTCAATTATTTTTAAAGAGAATTTGTAAAAAAAATCTTTTTTTTACTAACTGTCCCACACATTTTTTGTTCGTTTGGGTTTTTTGATGAAAAACAGAGACCAAGATTTTATTTATTTATTTTACTGAGAAAAAACCCGGCAACATTTTATGGTGCTTAGTTTCCAATTTTCTATTGAAAAATTGGAACATTGCTACCAAAATGAAAATTTCTCACTAACATTTTTCACTTCTCATGGAAAAAAATGTTTCAGTGAAAAACCAGTGACCAGCTGAACAATACAGCTTATGAATGGGTTTTCAAAAATGCTCACTGAGCGCATGCTTTTGAGAAACCCGAGCTTAGGGACTGGTTTTTATTTGGTCCTGGGGAACTGCTCAGCAGCTCTGAAAATTAGGTGTAAACCTATAAAACTACATCAGAAAGCAATTTGTTAATGGACAAAAGTGCAACATACAGCACACATTTCATACACACACAGAGACAGAGTGGCAAGATTAATGGACAGGAGATACACTGGTACAGCTAGAGAAATCTCAGACTGCACACAGTGGGATGTGTTTGTTTAACTGGCATAAGAAAGAGAAGTGCTCAGAGTATTTAATGGAAATCAGTGGGGTTTTGGCTCCTAAGTCTCTTAGGTTCTTTTGAAAATTTTACCCCTTGTGATTAAAGAAAGATTCTGAAGCCTGATAGAATTTGGTTTCCACCAGTCTTTTGGGGTGAACTTTCCATGGCACGGCAGGCTCTTAAATTTCCCTTTCCATTGCATTTTCATTAACTGGAGATTGAGAACGGGTCAGCAGATCTATACACGTCTTGTATTCCTTCCGCCTAATTTCTTTTACAGGATGTTGGATATCTAACCGTTTCTCCAATGGGTAGGATTAAAAACTAGGATCCATCACACAACCATAGTACACCCTTGCTCTTTATTGACCTTGCTGAACCTGTCTGAAATTAATTCCCCAATCTTAGCTTTCAAAACCAGAGATTTAAAAGACCTATTAGATCAGCCTATTACTAGCAACTCGAGACCCCAGCTAAGGGCCTGTCTACATAGGGAAGTTTTTCTGGAATAAGGTAAAGTGTGAATTTAATGCACTGTAGCTATTCCAGAAAAGCTCCTCATGTGGACACTCTCATTCCAGAATACAAGTGCCCACACAGGATCGATTCTGAAAGAGCTATTGTGGAACACCTTATTCCAGACTCAATTGTGCCATGTAGACAAGCCCTAAGATCAGTTCTCCTTTTGTGATAGACGCTGTACATATACATGGTAAGAAGCAGTTCCTGCCCTGAAGAGCTTACAGTCCTCGTAGACTAGACAGACGAGGTTGTCCTAACCCCATTTTACAGATGGTGAATTAAGACACAGGGAGATTAATTGACTTGCCCGACATTAATAAAGATAGTGTGACTGAAGTCACTTGAATCACAGCTGAGTGCCATAATCACAAGACCATACTTCCTTCCAATTGACCACCCCATTCCATCCCCTTGCCAATGCAAGATTGCTCCATACCACCCATTTTCTAGTGCTTTTAAAGCCCTAACTAATGGGACTTCAAAAATGTCCTTTGGGAGCCTGTTAGCCAAATAAACTCCTGACTGCCCCTGCCGCCCCACCCAACCCCCTCTCTCATTCCTGACTTGCCCCCTAGGACCCCTGCCCCATCCAACCACCCCTTCTCCCTGCCCCCAGACTGCCCCCGGAACCCCTGCCTCTGACTGCCCCCTGTTGCCTCATCCAACCCCCCCCTCCTTCCTGATGGCCCCCTGGACCCCTGCCCCATCCAACCCCCCTGTTCCCTGCCCTCTGACCGCCCCGACCCCTATCTACACCCCAGCCCCCTGACCACCACCCCAAACTCCCCTGCCCTGTATCCCCTCCCCCCCGCTCCCTGCCTCCTTACTGTGCCACCCAGAGCACCGGGTCAGGCCACAGCTCTGCAACTGCGCTGCCCAGCCACCCAGAGGGTTGCGCCGTCGCGGCACGCTGAGGCTGTGTGGGGAGGGGGAACAACTGGGGAGGGGCCGGAGACTAGCCTCCCAGGCCAGGAGCTCAGGGGCTGGGCAGGACGGTCCCGCGGGCCATAGTTTGCCCACCTCTGCTATAAAACCCTAGCTCACTATAAAAATGTTGACACCAGCACATCTAATAGGTTAGGTTGGCATGCTGAGTGGATCTAGGAGTAGAATTACAAGCTCTAGGACTGTGGGAATTGCTCCACTGGATCAGACTCCTGGTCCATCGACTCGAGAATCCTATGTCTGACAGTGGTCAGCATGAAGTGCTCTGAGAGGATGGTGCAAGAAACCTTGCAGTGCACAATTATGGAATAACTTGCCCAAAGGGCACAAGTTCTTTCTAACCCCAAGAGTTGGTAGCTGGCTTACACCCTGAAGCATGACGGTTTATATCCCTTTGAACATTTTTTAACCCTATCTAGTGTAACTGGGGATATTAAAATCCTCTACTGGTGTGAATCAGCACAGATTCATTGACTTCAAAGGAATTCCGCCCATGTACACTAGCGGATAATTGGACCCTACGTGTCTAAACCTTTTAAAATATTTTATGGCAATGAGTTCCACAGGTCAGTCATCCCTTGTGTAGAAAAGTGTTTTCTTCTATTCATTTACAAGTTGTTGCCTTTCAGTTTCATTTATTAATAGCAGTAGTAGTTATTGTATTATGGTAGTTCCTAGGAGCCCAACTCATGGGCCAGTACCCCATTGTACTCGGCACTGTACACACACACAAGAGATGGTCCCGCCCAAAGAGTTTACAATATAATTGCAGGTTCCTTTGTTGTGTTATGAGAGGGTAAATAAAAGCACCCAATTACCTTCTCTATATTGTTTGTTATTCGATATACCTATAACTTATCGCCTCTTGTTCATTTCCTCTTTCAAATAAACAGTCTGGCTGGAACCCTCAGGTCTTTGAGTGGAGCAAGTGTTTGAAGTTTAAGTGATTAATCCCTTCCTGTGAGTGAAGGGGCGGAGTTAAACCATGACATTTATGTATTAAGTCAATGCCAAGCAATCCCTTGAGCTGGTAAACAGGTATGGCACACAGGAAAGTTTTGGAAAGAGTTAAAAGGAGGAGCTCTTTAATGATCTGAAAATCAAAAAGGAATCTTCAAAAAAGTGGAAACATGGATGAACAGCTAAGGAGGAGTACAAAAGAACAGCACAAGCATGTAGAGACAATATCAGAAAGGTTAAGGTACAAAATGAGTTACACCTGGCAAGGGACATAAAAGGCAAGAAGAGGTTCTTTAATTACATTAGGAGCAAGAGAAAGATGAAGGAAAGTGTAGGTCCTCTACTTAACGTGGTAGGAGTGCTAATAACTGATGCCATCAGGAAGGCTGAGGTGTTTAATGCCTATTTTACTTCAGTCTTCACTAAAAAGGTTAATGGTGACCAACACCATTCATATTAACAACAATGGGGAAGGAACACAAGCCAAAATAAGGAAATAACAGGTTAAAGAATATTTAGATAAGTTAGTTGTATTCAAGTCAGCAGGGCTTGATGAAATTCATCCTAGGATATTTAAGGAACTAACTGAAGCAATCTCAGATCTGTTAGCAATTATCTCGAGAACTCCTGGAGGATGGGTGAGGTCCCAGAGGACTGGAGAAGGGCAAACACAGAACCTATCTTTAAAAAGGGGGAACAAAGAGGACTCAGGGAATTATAGAGCAGACAGCCTAACTTCAATACCTGGAAAGATACTGGTACAAATGATTAAAAAATCAATTTGTAAGCATCTGTAGGATAATAGCATTATAAGAATAGACAGCACGGATTTGTCAAGAACAAACCATGCCAAACCAACCTAATCTCCTTCTTTGACAGAGATACTGACCTAGTGGATTGAATATGAGTCAACACTATGATTGTGACTGGTTCAGACACAGAGATCCCCTTGGGACTGTCACCTGACTTGCTGAAATTACATCTGAGCCCATTTTCCCTGCCTGCTTGGGATTCCAGAACCCTGCCTTGTTAAGCCAGATATGCTAGCCTGCTGCAACACAGACCCAGGGTCTGGGCCATGCCCCCAAAGCTGCAGACTTTAACTAAAAACAGCTCAGCGAGTTACCTGTCTCCAGCACCCAGACACCCGGTTCCCAATGGGATCCAAACCCCAAATAAATCTGTTTTACTCTGTATAAAGCTTTCCAGGGTAAATTCATAAATTTTCCACCGTCTATGACACTGATAGAGAGATATACACAGCTGTTTGCTCCCCCAGGTATTAATCACTTACTCTGGGTTTATTAATAAACAAAAGTGATTTTATTATGTATAAAAAGTAGGATCTATGTGGTTTGAAGTAATAACAGACAGAACGAAATAAGTCACCAAGCAAAATAAAGCAAAACCACTCAAGTGTAAGCCTAATACATTAAGAAACTGATTACAGGTAATATCTCCCCCTCAGAGATGTTCCAATAAGCTTCTTTCACAGACTAGACTTCTTCCTAGTCTGGGCCCAATCCTTTCCGCGGTACAATCTCGTTAGTTCCAGCAGACACCTCAGGTGGCAAGCAGGGGTTTTCTAATGACTGGCAGCCTTTTGTCATGCTCCACCCCCCCTCTATAGCTTTGGCACAAGGCTGGAATCTATTGTCTCTCTGGGTCCCCACCGCTCCTTCTAAATGGAAGAGTACCAGATTTAAGATGGATTTCATTATCGGTTGACGTGGTCACATGTCTCTGTAAGACCCCTAGTCTCCATTCCCCATGGGCTGGCCCACACGTACACAGGAAGGCTTTCAAGTAACTAAGGCCATTTATAACTGATTGTTTCTGGAGCACCCTTAATGGCCTCCACTTAATATGTTTACATCAGTGATACAAGTTTATATCTTATTCTCCTAACTCCAGATATAGAAATACATGCAAACAAATATGATGAACACACTCTGTAGATTACAAGCTTTCTAATGGCACCATACAAGGGGTATTTAGCATAAATCATATTCCAGTTATGTCACATTAATAAGCATACTTCCATAAAGCATATGGAGTGCAACGTCACAGTGATGCAGTTGTAAAAAAGGCTAATACTGTTCTGGAGTATATTAATAGGAATGTCATATATAAGACAGAGGAGGTAATTGTCCTGTTCTACTCAGCACTGGTGAGATTTCCGCTGCCACTCCATTGTGTCCATTTCTGGGCACCATGCTTTAGGAATGATGTGAAGAAATTTGAGAGAGTCCAGAGGAGAGCAACAAAAATGATCAAAGGTTTAGAAAATCTGACCTATGAGGAAAGGCTAAAAAAACTGGGGCATGTTGAGTCTGGAGAAAAGAAGACTGAGAGCATACCTGATAACAGTCTTCAAATATGTTAAGGCCTGTTATAAAGAAGACTTTGATCAACTATTCTCTATGTCCACTGAAGGTAGGACAAGTAATAATGGGCTTAATCTGCAGCAAGGGACATTTAGGTTAGTTATTAGGAAAAATGTCTAACTACAAGGTTAGTTAAGATCTGGAATAGGCTTCTAAGGGAGTCTGTGGAATCCCCATTATTGTAGGTTTTTAAGAACAGGTTGGACATACAGCTGTCAGGGATGGTCTAGGTTTACTTAGTCCTGCCTCAGCACAGGGAGCTAGTCTTGATGATCTTTCAAGGTCCCTTCCAGCACTATATGCTATGCTTCTATAAATTAGAAGATAAAAAATGTAGAAAATTGATAAGAGAAGCTGAAGACATCAGGAAAAATCCATGGCTGGCCGGGCAAACGGACAGTTAAGAGTTTTTAAAGTAATTTAGGAACAAAAGAAATCCTAGCAATGGTATAGGTCCATGATTATATGGAGATGGTAAAATTGTTAATAATGATGCAGAAAAGGTAGACACGTTCAATGAATATTTGTTCTATATTTGGAAAGAAGCAAGAGTGATGTACTCCTATCATACAAGGCTAATGAAGTACTTTCCAGTCTATTAGTAACTAAGGAGGATGTTAAACAAGTAGGGCAATGATTTTACCTCTGTATACAGTGAGACCAACACTGGAAAAGTGCATCCAGTCCTGGTGTTCTCATTTTAAAGAGAATGTTGAAAAATTGGAAAGGATGCAGAAAAGAGCCACAAAATGATTTGAGGGCTGGAGGAAATGCCTTAAAGTGTCAGATTTAAGGAGCTTAATCTGTTTAGTTTATCAGAAAGAAGATGGAGTGAGGTGACTTGATTACAGTGTATACGTACCTTCATGGTCAGAAAATACCACACAGTAAAATACTCTTTAATATAGCGGAGAAAGGCAGAACAAGAACTGAAGCCAGACAAATTCAAATTAGAAATAAGGCACACATTTTTAACGATGCAGGTGATTAACTGTTGGAACAAAATACCAAGGGAAGTGGTGGATTCTCCATCTCTTGATGTTTTCAAATCAAGATTGGATTCCTTTCTGGGAAATTAGCTAGATGCAAATAATTGGGCTTGGTACAGGGGTAACTGGGTGAAATTTTAATCGTCTGGGTTATAAAGCAGGTCAGGCTAGATCATCTAACGGTGCCTTCTGGCTTTAAACTCTGAGAATCTACGAATTCCATCTGCCATTGTGTTGCCCATTCACCTACCTTTGTTAGGTCCTCTGAAAGTTCTTCACAGGCTTCTTTGGTCTTGACTATCTTAAATAATTTTCATCTGCAAACCTTTACCACCTCACTGTTCATGCTTTTTTTCAGTTAATTAGATAAATGTCTTAAACATCCCAATTCCTGCTACAAAATCTTGGTGTACACTCCTGTTATCCTTTTGCCATGTTGAAGGCTGATCATTTAACTCTTTGTTGTCTGACTCTTAGCTAGTCGCTGATCCATGGCAGCACTTTACTTCTCACCCCAGGGGTGTTGTAATTTCCTTAATTCTTAATTGTTATTATTTACCGGCATTGAAATAGTGCCTAGGGGGTCCCAATCATGGACCAGGACCCCACTGTGCTAGGCACTGTACAAGCACAGAACAAAATGTCAATCCCTGCCCTGAAGAGTTTACAATCTACAATGAGCGACAACAAGACACCTAGGTGTTTTATATTTCTGTTTTCAACTATCATGTCAGCCAGTTTTCCTGGCACTTAAGTAAGCTTGGTTGGTCTGTGTGACCCAGAGACCTCCTCGTGCCCACTGACGGAGGTGGATGCATACGAATTACAGGAATCCCCTGGGTCTGGTATCTACAGACTGGTTCACCAAAGAACGCCATGCAAGGTCTCTAACGAAAGCCTGTGTCACACTGTTCATCATAATCACTGCACAATGTATGTACGGATAATATGTAAAGAGTTATGTATATAGACTGAAAATTATTTCAGTGACTAGGGGTTGGTGACCAGAAAAGGTGAGAGACAGGTTTCTTTCAGGCAAAAGATGTTTATCTCTGTCTACATGTAAATTGCGTAATGTATGTTTCACCTGAGCAGCCTGCTAATGAAGTGAATGCAAAGTCTCCAGGGGAGAGCCTCATCAGGAAAACACAAACAGTGGGGTTATGCTTTTACAAGGGCAGACAATAGATTTTGGGGTTTTTTTAGACTATCACTGTAGAGACAGAAACAACCTCTGGATCTTCCCACTGAAGTGGGAAGAGAGCAGCATCCTCTATGTATACACATAGCGTCCAGAGGGATGGCATGCCCGCAAATTAAGAACAAGTTTTTGACAGTGAAGGCAATTAACCACTGGAACAACTGACCCAGGGATGTGGTGGATTTTTCCATCGCTTGGAATCATTAACGCAAGGCTGGACGTCTTTCAGAAAAATACACTCACATTCAACCACACGTTATTGGGCAAGATGCAGGGTGAAGTTCTAAGGCCTGTGCTATGCAGGAAGGTCGGAGCAGATGCTCACAATGGCCACAAAACCAGTATTTTTGTTATCTTCCCAGAGCCCCGTGGGGTGATGGGATTTGCCACAGCTTTGTTAGCAGTGTTTTTGGCAGTTCAAAGCATTGGATAAAGTGAGGTGGGTTTGACGGGGGTTGGTCATTTCACTGGTGAGGGTAAGGCCTTGTCAATGGACACCTAATTAATGTTTACCCCATCAGAGTGCCCAGTTCCACCTAAGGCAGTGGTTCCCAAACTTTGACAGCCCGTGAACTAAATTGTGAAATCTCCTGAACCCCCTCCTAAAAATGAATATTTCCAGGGATTTAAGTTTAAATTTCCTCAGTGTGATGGATGCGCTTGCTTTGCTCTGCATAGCTCTTGGAAGTCTGGAATCACTGGAGAAATATAAAGTCTCAGGTCTGGTTCAGCATCAAGTCTGTTTCTGTATTTGGTTTTCAGATGTGCATATAGGGTGACCAGATCGCAAGAGTGAAATATCCAGACACATTGGGTTGGGGTGGGGAGACAGACACTGATGCACAGCCCCGACTGGAGCCAGAAGCACACTGGTCCGCCAGGCCCTGTGCTACCAGCGTGCCCCTTCCTGTTGGAGGTGGTCCCATGCTGCTCCCCTTCCCAGCGCCCCCTGGATCCACTATGCCCAGAGCCCCCCTACAACCCTACAAATGCACAGTGCTGTGTACACCCCCCCGCCGCCCAGCCCCCACCGCCCACAGCCCCACCACAGCTGCCCAGCACCCTACACAGAACTCCCCACTCACTAGTTTCACAATACACACAGATTTCCCCTCCCTCCCTTCCTCCCTCCCAGTGCCCTTCCCCACAGCCCCACCACCACAACTACACAATGCCCTACACAGACCCCCACTGCCCAGTGCCCTGACACACACAGATCTCCCCCACTTCCCAGCACCCCAAACAGGCTCCCCCTGTCTAGCACCCCAAAACACACAAACTTCCCCCACTGCCCAGCACCCTCCACACTCTCACAGCCCAGCACCCCCCACACACCTCCCAGACACTCACCATCACACCCTGCCCCCTTCCCTGGCCACACTCACCAGCCCTGCTGGGAGGTCTCTGGCTCCTAGGGTCAGAGCGGCGAGGGGGGTCTCCAGACTCTCCACATCCTGCGCCCACCACAAGCACGAGCTCCGTGGCTCCCATTGGCCAGGAAAAGCACCAATGGGAGCTGCCGGAGCCATGGCACAGGGCTTGCAGGTGCCAGCAGCACGCAGACCCCTCCCCCCGCAAGAGCCAGAGGGACCTGCCAGGGGGCAAGGTGGGGAGCCCCGGTGGTGCTTACCTGGGGCGGCTCCCATCCCGGGAAGCATCTGGCAGGCAGGTCCCTCTGGCTCCTAGGGTTGCTGGTCGGGTCGGTGGGGGTGGGGGGAAGGGCTCTGTGCTCGCTCCCGGTGCCTGCAAGCCCCACCCCGGCAGCAGGTTGCGCTCCTTCTGGCGGGTGGGCGCCGGGAGCTGCCCCAGGAAGCGGTGAGCGGCAGCGATGCCGCGGCTGTGGTCCGGACGGTCCCGGTATCAGGACAAAGGGCGTCCCAACCGATGTAAGGTCGGGACGTGGGACAAGTCCCCTAAAATCAGGATGTCTGATCACCCTATGTGCATACAAGGAAAACACTTTTTCGCATAACTGTGTTGTTGAAAATGGTAACAAAACTGCAGCAGCTTTTCCTGCCAGAAGGGGGTTCTTGCTTCTTAAACTCAGCCAAAAGTTGATCAATGACAGATTTCTGAAACTCCTTTTCAGTTCGCAATCACAGGAGATCTCAATCAATTTATCTTTTTCCTCAGTGTTCAATATCTGTGTTGAGAAAGTGGTATCATCAAAAGGGTTGCGAATCCAGTCATTATCGCCTGACATAGCTGAAAAGTATTCCCTGAAAGTTGTGCAAAGTCCTTTTAGGTGTGCAATTATATTGGTTTTAGTTAGTCCAACTGAAGTTTATGTTCTGCCAGGAAGTCATGAAGATTACTGAAACACTCAGTTTGATTGTTTTCCAAACAACTTTACCAGAACTGCAACTTCTTTACCATGGATTCAACTCGCTCTTGCACATTGAAAACTGTTACATTGAGGCCCTGAAGAGATAAATTTAGGTAATGAAGTCTTGAGAAAATATCTGCTAAATAAGCTAGGCTCTGGAACCAGACATTATTTTCCATACAGCTGGCAAGGTGGAAAGGGTGGGTGTTGAAAAAAACTAGGATTTCTGTTCTAAGCTCAAACAAGCGCACAAGGATTTTGCCCTGTGAGAGCCATCTAACTTCAGTATGGGTCAACAGACAATTGTGTATATTGCCCATTTCTTCACAAAGTACATGAAATATTCTGGAATTTGTTGGCCATGATTTTATGAAATTCACCATTTTCACTACATTGTCCAGCACTTCCTTCAGTCCCTCAGATATGCATTTTGTTGCGAGGACTTGTCTATGGATGCTGCAATGAGTCCAAGAGACTTTTGATGCAATCTTTTTTGTTCGAGCTACAAATCCAGTATACTTTCCCGTCACTGATTTGGCCCCATCAGTGCAAATGCCTAGGCAACGAGACCAATCTATTTCCTTTTCTTGAAAATATGCATTAGTCAGATTGAACATATCTTCTCCAGTTGTACGTTCTTCCAATGGTCAGCCAATCAACAAGTCTTCTTCGACCATACCTTCATTCACATAATGTACAAACAGTAGCAAAATAGCTAGATTAGTGACATCAGTTGATTCTTCCAACTGTATAGCATAATATGGACTATTTTTCACTCTATGTACAATTGTGGTCTCTACATTATTTGACATGTCATTAATTCTTCATGACAACGTATTATTGGACAAAGTCAATCCTTCTTGCAGGCTTTTCTCTAAGCATGCAATGAACTACGTCTTTTATACATGGACCAATCAAGCTCTCTGCTATGGTATGGGCTTCTGAAGCTTTTGCTACTCGGTAGCTCACGCGATACGACACTTCGACTTCATTTTCATTATCAGTACTTGCTTTGGATATAAAACTGGTCATGTCACTTTTCCTCTCAGCTAATTTTCGCTTGAAAAAAATCAACAGGCTTGTCGAGTTGTGCAGAGTGCCTAGTTTCTAAATGGCACCGAAGTAGAGAAGGTTTGAGGCTGCTGTTTGCTAGAACATCACCACAAATCACACACAGTGGTACCGGACGTTCTTGATCACCAATGCATGTAAAGCCATATTTTATATAATCATCATCATATTTTCTTTTCTTTGTAAGTGACTTTCCAGGACCATCATGATCATTAGACGTAGATTTTCCACAGTGTGGACTTGAGGAAACACTAGCTGATTCTTGCGTCTTTACACTTTCCTTTTTCAGCCACTTATCCATTGAACTTGTGTACATACGTTCTAATAAAAACAACACCGAGAGACTGCTAACAGCCCACAAACTAGAAAATGAGAAGATTCACTCAAGTCTCCCTGAAGCAAAACACACTCCAGAGGGAATGACAATTACTGAGGCACCTTAACACTGCTACACTGGCTACAACATGCTTCCGGCTGGTTTGACTCACAAACAGCTTTTCTTCTGTCACGAGGTCCATCCCTACAAGGGTGCCCTGCGAGGGACAAATTAGCCTGGACCACCCCTCACATACAGCGTGGCCCCTGCTCACTCTGCCCTCAATGCCAACTTTCCCGGTGACAAGGACCGGGGTTCGAGCTGCCACCTGCATGCCTAGGGGCTCAGCTGCTGCCCTGCCCACCACAGGGCTCAGGCTAATGGCCCACACTCCGTGGGGCTCCTGCTGCTGGACTCCATTGACCGCCCCGGTCAACTGAGCTCCACTGAGCTTGGGCTGCAGGTCCCACTGATGGGGGCAGGGCTCAGGCTGCCAGTCCCAACTGCCCGGCCCTGCTCTCCCTGGGGCTCAGGCTGCCAGCCCTGCGTGGAGCGCTGGGGTTCAAGCTACCGGCTCCCCCGCTCACAGGGGCAAGGCTCGGGCTGCCAGCCCCAACTGCCCAGCCCCGCTGTCCCTGGGGCTCGGGCTGTCTGCCCTGCAACCAAATCCCACCTGTTGCTTCCAATGCCTGGGGTCCTCTGGCCGCCATTAGTGACATTTTTCTGGCGAATCCCCTGTAATGTTCTGCAAACCCCCAGGGGTTCGCAAACCCCAGTCTGGGAACCACTGACCTAAGGATTAGGAGTGGGAGGGGAGACTTGTGGACTCATGAGCTTGGGTCTCCTAAGATGATGACACTGAGCTGTCCAGAGGAGTGACATGGTGCTGAAATTACAGGACAGGCCCTGGGACGTTGCCTTGCAGATAGAAACTAAAAGTTCCACTCCCAGATTTAATTTCTGTTCATTATGAAAAGTCGAAGCCAGAATATGAGTGCAGTGTATTTCGTTTTAGCTGCCACCAGGCATTGCTTTTCTACGCTTTTCTACGCCACTATTTCATAACAATTGTTTCTCAATTACACCAGTGCAACTCTGGTGTAACTCCACTGGGTATCGTTACTCCGGATTTACCCTGGTATAACTAGTCAGAAGCTGCCCCACTGCCTTTATATTGGACGACAAACTATAGTTCACTTCGAGCAGTGAAGTGCCTTCCTGTTTTAGGCAATTGACACCATGCATACTTCTGCAAATGACTGTAATAAGATTTCTCTATTTCTCCACTTGGATTGCAAACTACAACTGATCCTCCCAAACCAGTCTGAAAGTCTTTTTTTAGTTTAGACTGGGAGAGAGGTCACGTTACACAGTAATCTTCCATAGTGCAGATAAGTCACCTGCTTCTAAAAATACCACAGACATAAAATATGATGAGGGAAGCCACTAGTGATATTAATTTCTGCTGCTACAGTCACTATGGGCCTTAGTCCAAAAAAAAAAAAGGAAATGAGAATCAGAAGGAATAGTAAAACCGTATAAATCATTCAGAAGTATTTAAAAACAAGTTTCTCAGTATCAGATTCTACTGGTTTATGCCTACATCGTGAACCTGCACTAAATGTATTCATAAATGACTTGTAAATTATATATATATATCTATATATGTTTCAGTTTAAAGCCTCTGACAAATATTTTCTATCTAATACCACAGTTTGGTCTACAAATCCTCCTCTTTTTTCCATTAAAATGCTTCCATTGTGTCTCTGTAGTTACTGCCCTTCTTAAATACCACGGCATTGTGAGTCACTGCCTCTATATCCATACAATAGGAAGAATCAAGAGTACATAGATAAACCAATGCTGTAAACTTTATACACTCAACAAGTCCTCTTTGCAGACAATTAGGGCCAAAAGATAAATATTGACACATTAGACTATTTTCTCAATTTGTTTTTGTTGATTGTCTGTGCAATCTGATGGGGCAAAATTCCACTTTTCTGATATCTGAGCTTCTTGGCTAATAGAAACAAATAAAGTAAAGGCTTCTGTCCACAATGGGCTAGGAACATCTATTGTTGGGAAGCACTAATCGGATTAAATTGGCTCCTAGTTCTATTGCTGGGGGCTAACTCATTCCAAAATTTTTCACATCTCAAGGGGATGTGTCATTGTTGCTTTTTCACTATTTAAATCTGATGGATAGAAAGAAATAAGTAAAGGCTTGAGATTACAGCAATGCCTGCTGCAATGTGAACAAAGAACAGGGATGAGTGCAAACGCACAACGTTAAACTCACTTCAGGGACAGAGCACCGGGTTTGTACAGTGCATCTAAATCCCATTTTCATGGCTGGAATTTGTTAGTCACAAAACGGCACATTAAGAAAAAAAATGAGTGACTATGTAAAGAATATCGAAGCACCTTTTAAAAAAATAACGTCGAAGCTACTATTTAGCATGAATCATGATATGCTTCCCTCTGTGTATATTTGTAGAAATATCAGTTAAATACTGCTAATGAAGGAGAAAAGGTAAAATGCTGTTTTCTATTTCAGGTTGTTTTCTATTAGCATTTTAATATGTATCCATTGCATTAGCCCCTTAAAAGAAACAAACACATTCATGCAAGTGACAATTTTAGTTAGCCTAAATAGGCAGCCTTAAATAATGTCACTCATCACTATATGAGTCATGAGGTACATTTTTGCCTACAGTCTGATAATTTTCAAAGCTATTGGCAACCTGGGAATTTTCCTTCCTTATCACTAGGGCTCAGCTAACTTCACTAACACTAATCAGAGCTGGAATCATTCATTCAAGGATTGCATGATCATGTTTTTCTTTAGCAGTGACAGCTGCCTGAGCCACATTAGCAATGCAGATGAGTCAGCCTAATAGGTTAATGCAGAACACGCGAAAATTAGGTTTAATCCCCAGTGAAATAATCTACCATTTTCACATTTCTTGATGTTGGGATAGAGACATTGGTAGTGACTCAATTAGATGTAACGTAGATCAAAGCAAATTTACCTTCTGCCTGAACCTTTCCAATAGTTTAGATAGACGAATATAAGGGTTCTTTACTAATTGGGGAATGGCTGTAGGGGAAATTATTTTAAAAGCAAGAATTGCTTTTCAGCTTTAAACCGAATAATTGCTGTATTTTACAAACTCCCGTGTACACAATTTAGCTGGATACCACTGTTTTGTGCCCAACGCCTACAAACGTATATCTCTTTTCAGTGCAATGCTTTTAAATTAAAACATTTGGAATTAAAAAAAAATAACGCGATTCATTTTTAATGTCCCATACTCCAATATCACCACTGGGGTTTGAAAGAGCTTGAGTTATAAGGGAAGCATAAAGGAAAAAGCCAGTGTGTTTCTATCTAATGTTTTCATTCTTGGGGAATAACATATCAAACAGCAATCTCTTTCAGTCATAAAGGAAAGGAAACAAAAAATTACATGCCCTCAGTTGCCAAATTATTTTTTGCCTTGACATCTTAATTCTTAATCCTTGTGTGTGGTCAAATCAGTCTACTATAGACAACCAATCAAGCAATTATTCCTAAATTATATTTGCCCAACTCACATTGATTGGTTATTCTTTTCTTATTGGGTAAGCTCATTAATTCTGAGCAGCTTGCTTATTATGCTTTCCACATCATTTTCTTTCTGAGCCTATCTACTCACACCAGCCTGCTGATGTTTCAAGATGCCATACAGAAAAAAGGCCTAGTGATCTATTGCATTGTCTCTTCCAGCAATTACAATTCACATTGCTGATTAACTTTGATGTGAAAACTAATGAGATAAGGCAAGTTATCAAGGCGGACCTGATCGTCATCTCATTTATACAGCATTTGCCATCGGTGAATGACAAAAACTAATGAAGATGTATCTGACAGCAGGCTGAGCTGAGACAGAATTTCGTTTCTCATCAGCAAGTGCTTTGCTTCTAATTCATCAGTCTATCTGAAACATGTTGAAATTAGCTTAATAATGAAAACACTTCATCTAAATGGACAAATGTTTACATTAAAATAACTACATGATAAATAGATGTTAAAGATTTTATGCCATCTTGAGTCTAAACAATAGAGTAAAAATATGTTCTAATATTCACTAAATCATTCCTATGAAAATTCAATATATGCTATTATACTCATAACTGAATGTTCCCCTATTTATGGTTTAACAAATGGTGTCAGATTGTTGTTGTTTTTAAATTTACTGTTAGGACAGCAATAATTTACTTCCATGAGATGGTAGTAAGGAGAGAAACAGAAGTAGATATTGATTAAAGTTTACGAGAATTGTTCACACGGTGTTTCTCAATAAACTATTAAAAAAAATAAAAACATACCTTAGAACCCTAACATTCCCAGATGTACAATTTTGCCACTATTGTAAATTAAAGAAGCATATGCTAACATATACTTTGCCCTAAGAACAAATTTGAAAGATGTATAAAAAATATCTATATTTGTCCAGACACTAAAGCACAAAGGACACACTGCAACTCACATAAATACATCAAAATTTCTTGACCAAGGCACTGGGTCCAAAAAGTTTAATATAATGACACAGTCTAGTTTAGAATTGTTCCTGATGAAATATAAAGGCAGACAGTCTCATTTCTCAATATTGTGGTTTCAATATATTTATTTATGAGAGAATATTTCATATTTGTGGTGCACATTTCCAAATGTTTACAATATGCCTAAACATGATTCCAATATGCATTTGTATCTGGAACAAAATATTCTCTAATTCAGTGGGTTTCAACATTTTTCATTTGTGGACCCCTCAAAAATTTCACATGGAGGTGCAGACCCCTTTGGAAATCTAAGGCATAGTCTGCAGACCCCCAGGGGCCCACTGACCACAGGTTGAAAACCACTGCTAGAATCATAAGAGATTAAAAGTACTTTTTTATTATAATAGACAAATGAATGTTTCTTTAAAGCAGAATTTTGCCAGAACTGTGAAACTACCTTTTTACAAAGTATTTTTTAAATAAATCATTGATGCCTGAATAACAAACACAGCTGTTAAAAGATCCTTCTCCATTACTGTGATTTTTTCTTCCTCTGTAATAAACATATTGATAGCCTACACTGCTGTCTCCTCAAGCAAAACAAATTTTTAATACCTAAGTAACATCAATTTCAGCAAGTGAGAGAAAGAAGCAATTCTAAGTGATTAACAGTTAACATACAGTGACATCAAAAATCACAGTAATTCCCAGAAAAGTTTCATGAGATTAAAAAAATAAATAAAAATGAAAAGATGAGCCCAAAATCATGATGGGATTACTAAAAATCAGATCAGTGAATCGCTTTTAGTGCAGTGGTTACTGAAGTTGACACAAAGTTAAGAATACTGACTCTTGTTTTGACATTGGTATAAAACCTGGAGGATTCTTATTGTTTTTAGAGTATCAGTTCTAGACAATTTTTGTTTGATCAGTCTGGTCAAGACATACTTTACCAGCTTTCAGTCCTCATATTTTAAGGACATCTGCAATCCAAAACTGAAACACAAGGAAGACAGGTTGACATTGTTTTTCAAGATTAGCCCAAAGTACCTACATCCTGAGATTGTTAAAGGAAGAAAACCTGGTTTAAAGCCGTGGCAGCAAATTGCTATTCCAGTGCTGGATTAAATGTAAAAGCTCTTCACAGAACTGAAGATGAATCCTATATATTAGAAGAAAAACTAGAAAAGTACTTGTTCAAGAGCTAAAGGCACAAGTGGAAAGTTGACTTCAAAGATTTTTTTAATAGTCTGCTAAGTTTATAAAATCAGTCAAGATGTAGAGAGAAGATTGCATTACCTTATTCCCACTACACATAGGAGCATAATGCTAACACCGGGATTATTTTGGCTGAGTAATAGAATTAGACAAGTCTGCAACAATGAATACAGTCCATTAAATGAAATGACTGCAACGACTTTCCCTCACCCGCCCGCAGAAAACAAAGTAGTATGTTTTCCATTTCACCGTCTTTCTTTGCACTCAGTGAGGACATTTTGTCCCACCTATATTTCTCTCTTATTTCCTATTTTAACTCTTTTGCACAAATATGCAAACGCATTCAACCCACCTTCGTAACAAGCATTTTCACTCGAACTATCCAAATGCTAAATACAATGGTCAGGATGTTAGTATTTTTCCTTAAATGTATACCTAACAGATCCTTGTGTTCTGATGGTCTCAATCTTTTCTATCTGGGGATAGATAGATAGATAGATAGATGATATTCCCCTCCCTCTGTTCCCCATCCCCATTCTTTATCTCTCCAGTCTATTTTAATAAATAACTATAGGCAGCTAAAGGATTTGTTCATTCCAGAGAGTCTCCCCTTCACATTTCTCAGAGGTTCGGCTCAAGGAGACACTGTGATAATAAGAGTGACTTGGGATCTCTACTTTACAATGTCATTGCGAGCTAGTTTTTAAAATGAAAAATATGTACATTATACCTAAAAGCATTACAAGGTTACGGTTTCCTCTCTAAGCATCTATAGTGTTGGTGGAAAGGCAGCTATGGTATACTGAAGACAAGCTACAGGGGGGAAAATAGGGAGAGAAAGCTTTTCTGAAATATACATTTTATTTTTTGTGAGTGATCATTATGTTCATTTGATTTGCAATTAGGATTAATCCTCAGCTACCACAATTATTTTTTCTTATGGCTTTTCCTAATTAACCTCTAATTTTCCTGCTAGCTCTTTTTTTTTTCTTTCTTTAATGCCAAGCACTTTACTATCTGACTTTAAGGCCAGACAACCATGACCAATGTTACGTTGGTCCTCAGAAATGTATTAAAGCAAACTCTCATGCACGGATACCCTATTCACTGTCCAAAAGCCTGATCCTAAGTTTCTAACCAAGCAGTATTTTTAGACTTGCCACTGAACTTGGATTTCCTATTACTTGCTGAAAACTATTATGCGTTGTACTATTGGCTGGAATCCAAAAAATAAAAATCACTACAGATTAATACACATCGTGCTGGTTTCATTAAAGAATTGAACTTTATCATTATATTTAGACCTTTCTAAAAACTATGGAAGATTAATCTTTAAAGTCCTATTCAAAATGGCACTTAGCTGAGAGTTAGATATGAACTGTAGCTATATCTTAATTTTAATATATGTCCTCTATTTTTGAGGAGCTCACAACAAATTACATTATTAAATGCCTGTTTGAGACTAGTTGCTCAACTGCTATTCCAGTGTTATCCTAGAATTTGTTAATAGCGGCTGTTTCAAATAAATTATTAAGCGATAATGAAAAAAAATGCCTGCTTTGAATTTATATATATTTCAGCAGAGAATAATGTTGTATTTAAAACAGTTACTGTGTGCCTTTTGATTTGGAGTTTAAAGTAAATAATATTTCTACATCTAAAACATACTCAAGACAAATGAAAAGCCTCTAGATGCTTTTGTATGGGATGCTGAAGAGCTCTACAAACTTAAAAGCACAACCTCAATTAAGCCCATCTTCATCTGGAAAAAAAATTAGCAACTGAAAGCTGAATATATTAGATAATGCACACTTGCAGAAGAGCATTCTCTTAGCAAAAAATTCTTGATAACCAACCTAAAGCCGGCCTAAGAGTTGCTCAATGCTAATTTTGTTTGAAACTGTTTAACCAACTATGAATAGATATCCATATTCAACAAAGACATAATTAATGGCAACCTTTTCTTCTGCTTAGAAGACATCATAACAAGCAGAAAAGTACAAAAAGATTTCTATAGTAACTAATTTAAGGACAAAGGGTTGACCTCTAGCATTTCATTAAATAAACTGAGTGAATAAAAGAAGACTGACAGTATTCATCCCTGTTCAATTCAAGCAGCCAATTTCAAAATGCAAATCATAATCTGCAGATGTTGGAGCCTGATATATTTTTTAAAAATAGCATTTGTTCAATTTAAGAACATCAGACATTTGAATTTTAAAGAAAAATCAAAACCAATTTTAGGCTTCAGTTTTAGGCCAAGAGCGAATTTATTCATGGTACAGAAAAGGTCTGTAGGTAAGCTGTTTGGTTTTTTCTCTCCGCCTTCAAATGTTTAAAACCATTCTTGTAAACCATTAATTTGATATATTATTTCCAAAACCTTTTCATGGAGACATTATATTAAAAATCAGATTATTCCTGATTATCACACCAACTAAGTGCCATCCTATTTATACCCTGGTATTTGCCGGATGATAAAAGCAACAATCGAATCCATGGACATCTACTTCAGAGATGCCGTCATAAACTTTGCATTACATTCACAGTGTACTTTATACACACCTACAATTAAATCGAATGCTACACCATTGGTAGGGAACACCAGTTAACCAAGCCAAAGAGAATCCTACATTGCCCCTGTCTAAAACCACTAGATTATTTTAAATATACTCCGGCCGGATAAAGTGGAGGCATACAGAGCACTTGATCTCAAGGGGAGGTAGCAAGCAGGCTGTATCGCTCTCTGTTAGGCTGTGTGCAGAGCAGAAGGTTGGGGGAAAGCTACTTGCCAAGGCTTTGCACTCTAAGTGCCACCGGAGGAGCTGTGGGGGAGGGGAGACTGTGAAAGAAAATATAAACGACATGAAATCAGGATGCAAAGAAGTAAGTGTTCAGGGGGTGGGGGGGAATTGCTTTTATTCGGAGGCAGATCCTGTCACTCTTCCTCCTGCAGACTGTTGGGACTACTTATGGAGGAAGATGCTTTTCCCAGGAGTGAGGGGATCAGAATCTGGCCCTTAGTGTTCTGAATGCTGGTGTTTCTATCTATCTATCATTGGTTTCAGAGTAACAGCCGTGTTAGTCTGTATTCGCAAAAAGAAAAGGAGGACTTGTGGCACCTTAGAGACTAACCAGTTTATTTGAGCATAAGCTTTCGTGAGCTACAGCTCACTTCATCGGATGCATACTGTGGAAACTAACCAATTTATTTGAGCATAAGCTTTCGTGAGCTACAGCTCACTTCATCGGATGCATACTGTGGAAAGTTTTTCCACAGTATGCATCCGATGAAGTGAGCTGTAGCTCACGAAAGCTTATGCTCAAATAAATTGGTTAGTCTCTACGGTGCCACAAGTACTCCTTTTCTTTTTGCTAGCTATCATTGTTACACTTCCCGGGGTAGGTAAGGAAGGATTTTGGCACCAGCATGAAAGTTGCTTTGCAGAAGTCTGCGGAAGGAATGAAGGGACTGCAGGTCCCTTCTTCAAAGTGCTGAGGCCAAGATCCCATTGGGACTTAGGAGCCTAAATACCTTTGAGGGTCTGGGCCTTAGTACCTCCTGGGAAGGGCTGAGTGTCCACCTGATTCAATGGGAGTTGAAGTTGCTTAACACCTGTGCGAACCCCGTGTTCTGCACTTACAGAAGGGATGGATCTGATGCTCGAATGGGTGTCTTCCATCTCTAACGTCTTTGCTGCTGCCTGGTAAACCCCACTGGAGGCTCTCCAGCAGGAGAGTAGCAATAAGGCATCGCTAAGTAAGAGAGGGAGGTTTAACAATGAACTCTGGATTCAAAATGGCCCAGTCCCCAAACCTGAGATAGGTGAGGTTTTGTGCAGGTTGCAGGAGTCTTTCCACATAGATCAGCTTGTAGGATCGGAGCCCAGAACAGCAGAAGCAAAGGATTTGGTTTCCAGGGGACTCCTCCTTCGCAAAGTGGCACCTAGGCCCAGATCCTGAAAGGTATTACGGCTTCTAACTGCCATGGAAATCAATTAAATGTAGGAGCCTACATCCCTGGAAGAATGTGGTCCTTCGACACCCTTGTGAGCTCCTATGCAGAAGAGAATAGGAGGAGGATGCAGAGAAAAGAACATCTTTATTGTTGACACCAAAACACAACTGCACACTTTAGATGATGACACCGCCGTTCCAAAGCAAGTTATTGTCTCTTTGGAGAATTTACAATTTGAGTGACATGGTCCACGATGCATACTGGAAAGAGAGAAAAACTTAAGATAAAAGATGTGTATTTATCCGTCCAAAGAAAAACAGCATCTCAAGGATCTTTTATTTTCTTGGGATTTGGGGACTGGAGAATGACATGAGAAGGGCATTTTTGATAGATGATGAGTGGTTTGCAATCTTTTTGGTAGGGATGACTAAGGTCCCAGTTCATCAAAACACTTAAATGTACACTTAACTTTAACACTGATTCAATGCGACTTAAGCAGCTACTGAGATGTGTTGCTAAATAAGGATGGTCTTAGGTATGCACTTAAAGTTAAGCACATGCTGAAATATTTTGCTGAATATGGTCTTAGTTTTAAAGAAGGCAAGTCAAATATATCTAGGATTTTCCCTTACATTAATACATTTTTAATACCAGCATTTTAAAGCTACAGGAGAGGTGCTTTCCACAGATATGGAGAAATTAAAAAAAAAATTAAGGTATAAAAATAAAACTAATAGAAAAAATGCCTCTTCTAAATATAAAAATCTAGAAATTGTTATGAAATGAAAAACTAACAGTAGAAAAAGTTTGTGGGTATTAAACCATAAGGAATACAGTGTACAATAATGCACAAAAATAAGGAAAGGAAAACCCTTTTTAAAACTGTTTTTCTACTTTTGAGTATTTTCAATATTAATGTTTAAACCCTCAGATGGAAACCTGGGCCCCATTAAAATCAATGGGAGCTTTGCCATTGGCTGCAATGGACCAGGATTTTGCCTTCAGTAGCTGGTAATTTCATTCTTTCTTAAATAAAGAGATATCCATTAATTAATGCAAAACTATGACAGAAAACAACACATGACACCGACCGGAACATTCAATTAATTGTGATTGCTATTTACTAAAACTTCTGAGTCATTCATGGCCTTAAAAGGACAATTAAAATAGTTTAAAATATTGTTGGGGAAATGAAGGCAGAAATAAATTGTGGCTGCCTGTAAATATCATTGCCCATGTAAGGGCAAATGATCAGCAAAATTACCTGAGGTATGTCCCCTTTATTTTGCTTAAATTAAACATTTTAAATATTTCTTAAATAAGTTCATTTAAGCTTCCTAATTGATCAGCATATACTTATTATTCCAGTATTTACCCACAGCCCACCACAATGCTAGGCTTTACCAAGAACAATTACAGCCCATGGTTTTTCCATCCTTGCCAAATATCCTGCAACCATCATATGTAAACAGACCCTGCAGATGTCTCAGGGCAAAATAAATGACTTCCGGATGTTAAGAAAAATAAATGAATTCATTCATTCATGCAAAAGTGAAGGGCACATTGTTTTCATCCTTCAAAAAACACAACACCCTATGTATCTTAAGGTATCAATGAACAACAAATTCATTCTATTATGACACAAGAAATCTAAAACAGACGAGAGTGCAAAACAAATTCATTTTCTTTTCTCCATGCTCAGATAAATGTTCTAATTTCTTATTAAGTCCCCTGACAATATAATTTTTGAAAGTATCTTTATGGTCAATTAGAATTCAAACCACACACAAACAATTTTTTCTGGTGCGTTCGCCGCTTAGTCTAACTTCTCAGATTAAGATGGTTTCCTTAGCTTTATCGTCTTCTGTAACAATGTGTGTAGAACGCATTTTGAGAACGTACTTTCAGCCAGGCTGCAGATGCACATAATCTCTGTATTCCCGCAATGAAACAGAAAAGGTAGCACTCTTTGCCAAGGAAACAGGAATAACTATTTAAACAAAAACCCAGCCTGTCATTTCCACTTTTCCTTTAAAAAAAAAGAAAAAATCAGACTAGAATATAAGATTGGAAACGCTGGCTGAAAACTGGACCCTAACTGGAATCTACAATTCAAAGTCAGGCAGCAAACAAGGACTAATGGAATCCAGTGGTCTGGCTCACTCCCCTCCTATTGGAAAACCCACTCCAGGAACTGAAGGGGGAGGAAATCACTGCATGATTTCCTCACATTTTTCTGCTAGGTGACAGAAGAGGCCATGGGACCAACTCCCCCAAACCTGCAGATCCCCTGAGATCCATGGTGACCCCCAGGGAATCAATAACCATTCAAAGCCATCACCTCAGCCATGGATCCATGGTGTCCAGACTCTCTGGCAAAAGGACTCATGCTACCAAGGATTATCCCTAAAGACATAATCTCCAGGATGCCGATCGGGGTGCCCCTATACCTACAGTGTGGGCTGTATTGTATTTCCTGAGGATTATACTACCTCTGTAGGGCATAGGGTTAAGGGGGAGTGAGATGTGTGGTCCTCTCAGCCCTACTCATTCTCACCCCAAACCAGCTCTCTGTGAGGCCTGGGAGAACAGTTAATTGACTTCAATAGGGACTCATCGAGCGAACAGGCGAGCAGGATTTGGACTCCCGTTCAACAAACCACCCTCCTTTACCAGAGCACTTACACATATACTTCAGATGAAACAATTTGGCTGACTTGGTACCGGGGTCCTGAGGGCCTGATCCTGAGAGGTTCTGAGCACCTGCAACTGTCCCTGGAGTCAGGCCTCCCATTTTACACCCCCAGAAATGGACATGTGTGAGCTGATAAAAGTCAAATGACCAATTCTGCCACCCTCACTCGTGCTCCTGACTCCAAGAGGAACCTTACTGACACCAGGGGAGCTATTTTCAGAGGCAGGCACTACTCAGAATGGACAAAGGGTGATGGAATTTGGCCTCACATCAATAGACTCCATTACCGTCTAGTTTTACACTGGTCAGTTCTTTGGAAGAATTAATAAAACAAGAATTCAAAGCTCAGCCCGACCGCTTGGTCATCAAGGATTAATTTTATTGCGTTAAGGGCCCACTTAGGGATTAATTTTAAGGATTAATTTTATTGCGTTAAGGGCCCACTTGCAAACACTTGGGGTCTGATTCTCATTTACACAGAGTGCCTTTTACACCACACTGGCAATGTAAATAGACCTTAAAGGGGATGTTTGTACAGCACCCTACACTGTGCAGCCCCAATCCCAACTGGAGGGACTTTGGACACAATATTATTATCATGATTGATAATAATAATATATTAATTGCCAATGACGTGTAGAGGGGGCCTAAGTGTAAATTAGAATCTGGCCCTTACTATAGTCCCATTGGACTACACTCAGCTTTCGGATTTACAACCTAATGTAACAAGTCTTCATTATATATCCCTGTTCCATAAAGTTTGTTCTCTCACGCACTTCCACACACCCATATAACATCACATGCCACCCATTACTTCCAACCTATTACAATTCCCCATTGGACAACTTATCCTGAACCAAAAATGTAGCAGTTAAACAAAATTGTGTTAATATTTCCAATATATTTACCCCTGGTTAATTCTTTCAATAAAAGATTCCCCCACAAAAACCAGCAAAACATATTGATGCTGAAGCTGAAGGTAAATTTATATGTGAAAGACACATCCTGATACAAACAGATTAATTCAAATAGTTTTAATCAGGGAATGTCACAGAGAATAAAAGAGTATTTACTTGGAAGGGAAACACTTTAAAGCAAAAATAACTTGGAAATATTAGCTGAGTTTGAAGGGGGTGCCATTCCATCCGAACAGAGTCAGAAATTAACATTTCTGCATTCTGCTAAGTACAGCAGACAGGAAACAATCAACAGGTACCATCATGCCATTGTGAAACAATGTACAAAGCATGTCCGGTATTAATATTAGACTCCTACTACCACCAAGTATTCTTAAATCAAAGGAACTCTTTAAGAAAACAAACCCAAACTATGCACCACAAATTAATTCAGATCACATCTTTAAATCCATTTTGAGCCAAGCCAGAAGTCCACCCCTTCCGTCAGCTGTTGACTTTCTAAGTGTCCCAGACAGCTGCATGTCTGTCTATAGCTCCCTGAAATGACTTGTCTTGCCCAGATTTCTTAAGACTGCTGACTTCTAATAGCACTCCCTGACAAAGGCTCCTCTTTGAGGAGGAGATATGCTAGGCTGCCAGCCAGGATGCTGCAGAGTTCAGGGGCCAGGACCAGGCAGTGCAATCGTCCCTGACTGCCTCTTTAAAACCATGTCACGCTCATGTGACA
The DNA here is from genome assembly GCF_965140235.1 of Caretta caretta. NCBI lineage: Eukaryota > Metazoa > Chordata > Testudines > Cheloniidae > Caretta > Caretta caretta. The sequence continues at coordinate 206,743,013 of NC_134208.1, read as the reverse complement.
ACTGCTCCTCTGTGCTTGTTTGAACTGTCCCTCCCAATTAGTGGTAATAAGTGACTCTGTAAAGATGAGCAAACATAGTGCATTCATTAGCCCTCGCCAGCCCCCACCGCCCCCCTCCTTCCTGGCCAATCAGTCCCAGAAAATCCCCAGGGCACAACTCAGTTAATACTTGGAGGAAGCTAAACACATCTTGTTTGGAGTGAACAAGTGCTGGCAAAAGGCAAATTAATGACAAGTCATTTGAAGAGTTTGCCTGAAATTATTTTATTCTGTCCACCCACTGAAGAATTGATTATTCTCTGTGTGAAAATATGTCTGAATCAATAAGCTAAAAGCTAAGAGAAAGGAAGGCATGCTCCAACCCCATTTATTTAATCCACTTTTTTTGAGGCATGGCACATAATTTACAGGGCAGAAATTACTAAGCCTTTTCAGAGCAAGAACTAATGACAAGTTCTGGAAAACCTGTGCGATCATCCATCTCCCGGGTGAACTGCAGGCCTGTGCATTCGCCGATCACTATCTCAGCTGTAGTGAAGACTTCCAAGTCACTTATAACATGCCCTCCGACAGTCTTCCCATCCTTATCAGACAGGCAGATGTGGAGATGAGGTGCTTTGTTCAGGGTTCCCACCAAGGAGACGATTTCAAACCTCTCATTTAGATGAATAATCTAACAACAATTAAAACAGCAGAACTGGACGTCAGTTGCCAACATGGTGTACATTGCTTTATTCACATTCTGGTATCAAGGACATCTCAATAGGTTGACACACATTCATTCTAGGTTTCAGAGTAGCAGCCGTGTTAGTCTGTATCCGCAAAAAGAAAAGGAGGACTTGTGGCACCTTAGAGACTAACCCATTTATTTGAGCGTAAGCTTTCGTGAGCTACAGACTCCAACGAGAGACTGCTGAATTGGAATTAATTTGCAAACTGGACACCATTAAATTAGGCTTGAATAAAGACTGGGAGTGGATGTGTCATTACACAAAGTAAAACTATTTCCCCATGTTTATTTCCCCCCCTACTGTTCCTCACACGTTCTTGTCAACTGCTGGAAATGGCCCACCTTGATTATCACTACAAAAGGTTTTTTTTCTTTCCTGCTGGTACTAGCTCACCTTTCCTGATCACTCTCGCTACAGTGTGTATGGTAACACCCATTGTTTCATGTTCTCTGTGTATATACAATCGCCCTACTGTATTTCCCACTGCACGCATCCGATGAAGTGAGCTGTAGCTCACGAAAGCTTATGCTCAAATAAATTTGTTAGTCTCTAGTGCCACAAGTCCTCCTGTTCTTTTTACATTCATTCTAGAATCTTAAGAAGAATCTGGCCCCTTTCAGAGACCCCAAAGTGGACATCCAAAAATGGAGACACCTCAGTTTACTAGTCACTTTTGGAAAGGCGGGTCAGTATACCTAACAGAAGCTCTACTGGTATATATTCAAACCATTTGAAATAACCACCTGAAAAAGAGTACTGAGAGTTGCTTTGGGTCAGATGATCATAGCGGGGATACAATAGGTGAGTAACCATGCATGCAAATAGGCAGTGTGGTATACAGATATAGGGGTCTGAGAGTGCAACAGATGTGTAAGCAATTTAGCAGGCACAGCTGTTGGCTTTGCTTAGGAAATACAGGTCTTCATGTTTCAGCTCCCCTAGCAGTCAGGTAAGTCACCCCTGGGGAAGCTGAATGAGTGGGGGAATGTGTGGAGCGGCAACGCCAGAGAGTAGCATAGAGCGTTAGAATTCTTTTTGTGGAAGCACTTAACATTGGGGGGGGGGGAATCACTAGAATGTTGGAATTCAGCTGCCAGAAGTGGAGCGACATGGGAAAGCACCATAATATCTTGTTTTCCTTTGACCTGCCAGCTTGACAAGTACTTGGACTCTTTGGATTACTCAGGCCTAGACCTGGCATAATTCCAGGTATGCATGACAATTTGCCATCACAAAATGCCTTTGATACAAAGAATTCAAAGTGCCTCCCAGACATCACTGAACTACTGGAAGCCTCCCAGCAACACGGGGAGGTGCGGAAGCCCTGAGACTCCCATTTGACACTCAAGGAACCCGAAGGCCAGAGTGGTTCTAACTTATTTAAGATCACACAGGAAAGAGAGTGCCCAGGCTGCAGCTCCGCATCTTAACAAGTCCATTCTTCCTCAGAGGTGTAGTCGCCTCTCTGCCACTGGTTTGTCATTTCTGGGTGCTTTGGGGGATGGAAAGTGACAGGTGAGTAATCGGTGAGGTACCCCTTTGAAAATCTTCTGCATGCTCCACAGAACCCTGAATTTTCTAGGACATTAAACCCTTTTGCCTTCCAGACTCTTTCTTGCAGCTGTCATTCGTCTTTGAGGGGGGTGGATGGGAAACCTTTGGAAAACATCAATATCACTCTTTCATTGTCAAAAGGAATCACAGTTGAAGGACAAAAGATGCATTCCCTGCCCCAGAAGCGCCTGTCATTCATGGACAGGAGAGCCAAAGAGTGGGAATTATACTGGGTCTCCTGAATGGAAATGCAGAGAACTACCATTAAAATACCAACCGAGCGATCTTTAGTGTTCTTGTAAACAGCTTCTGTTGCAACTGTAACTTAGATGGAAACAAAAGAGCATTCCCAGCTTGTTCAAACACCAAGTTTTTAATCATTATTCACATATAGTCTCTGTTTATATTGCCAACAAAGGAACTTTTCAGCAACATGGGAAAGATGCTGTTCAACAAATTTGCACTTACGGGAAACTCAGGGTCTTGGAATAGTTTGTTGCACTGCATGGACATTATATACACACATGCACAGGCATGCATACACCCACGTGCACACACCACTCACATTTTAGAAACTGACTAATGATTTTGGGTGCTGCTGCTTCGGAGTGCTCTGCCTGAGACTCACCTCAAAGGGCTCTGATTTTTAAAGGACAGGTGCCCAGCGCTTTCTGAAAATCAAGCCCCATTAGTGGGCACCAAGTGGGGCCCCTCAAATACCCAGACACTCAAAATCACTAGCCCCTTTTAAGTAGGCTTGTACATTTGTCTCTTCCAGTAGATTTATTAACAAAGGGGAAGCCCACATGACTCAGACCTGGCTTAGAAATAATGCACAATTGTTGTATAATCCCCAATTTTTACATTGATTTTTCCTTGGTTCCATGTAGCATAAAACTCCCATGGCGACATAGTCCTGGAGCAAATATGTTAGATTCAAGGGTAAGCTCTCACTGATTTAAAAACAAACAAACTCCCATTCACTGATCTCTCCTCCATACAATAAACAGCAGGGCATTTATGTTTTTTTTAAATCTAGAAAAAGTAGCATTTTTAATGATCAATTATTGTTATTTTTATTATGAACAACAATATAAAGACTTTGGGTTCTACTCCCAGCTCTGCAAAGGTCTGTCTACACCACAGTTAAAAACCGGTGGCTGACCCATGCCAGCTGACTTGGGCTAGCAGGGTTTAGGCTCAGGGACTGTTTAATTGCAGTGTAGATATTCAGGCTAGGGCTGGAGCCTGCGCTCAGGGACCCTCCCCCATTGTGGGCTCCCACAACGCAGGCTCCAGCCCATGCTGACTCAGGCCAGCCGTGGGTTTTTAATTGCAGTTCGGACATACCTCAAGTGACCAAAGTGAATGGACTTTGGGTCAGACCAGAAGTGAAAAAAATGTACATTGCCTAAGGCCCCATCTCAGGAAGCCAGCCAGTGGGTCCTGTTGCAGAGGGCATTTCCTTTAACTTTGGGGAGCCAGAGGTGGCACAGAAAGAACCCATCCCATGCAGCCACTGCTGGTTGCAGGTTTTCTGGCCAGTACCTCTGTTCCGTGGCCTGACAGGACTTGGCTCGTAGCTCTGAAGGGACAGCCCAGCAATCTTGGCCACAGAGACACTTCCCCCTTCTATAAATACTAACAGGAAGACATTTTATTGTTCACATAAGCCCGTTAATGGACCCAGACACATGATCGAAATGTCTATTTATAGTTTAAGAAACATCCTTGAATATTGAACTAGTACCATCTAATTTACCTCAATGCTTAATTAAACACACAGCAATAAAGATAACACACTTACTGAGAAAATATGGTTTATGGGCTATGGCTAGACATAGAACAGAACAGATTTAGAGATCTGCTTGCCGTGCTGCACTGAGGGCCTGATCCTCAGCTGCATCAACTTGAGGGAAGCTATGCCAGTTTACACCTGCTGAACATCTGGCCCTTAAACTTCACCATGAGTTAATCGGGAACAGAATACATCTCCAGGAAAGCTCTGTGCACACATCAATTTATGCATATGCATTGCTAAGACATCACTACATGTGTCAGGTACCTGATTAGTATTCGAAGCAGTGGCGTTGGCCAGTCTCAGCGTTGCTTTGGTGATGCTTCCCACACAAGTCATGACAAATGGAGCTTTTAGCTTCTTATCTTCTACAAATTTTAACAAAGAGGTGACAATGTCTTCCCCAGGCCCCAAACGGAGGGCATAAACAGAAAAGGCACTAGGTCCAGCCTGTGTAGAAGAGAAGTTTACAATGGTAATAGCTCGTACTTGACTTCCTTAATAAATCTATCCTTTATAGCCTAGTTTCAGTGGGTCAGCAGAGTACATCAGAATATGTTAGTAAATCCATTTTTATTGCATGGTCTTCGAGCAGCCCTCTTTCTGTGATATTATCTCTCATTTTGAAGCAAGTGTTAATTGTATCTCCTCAAGGCTCCTTGTGCTAGGCACAGTCCAAACACATAGTCCCTAAGAATTTACAGTCCAAATAGACAAGATAGTCAAAGGGTGGGAGAAAAAGAAGTACTGTCATCCCCACTTTGCAGACAGGAAACTGAGGCACAAAGAAATTAAGTGACTTGCCAAGGCAACAGAGTGAGTCCATGGAAAAACCAGGACTTGAACCAGACCTCCTGAGTGCCAGCCCAGTGCCTCCACCATAAAACCAACCTTCCTTTCAGAGATGCACCCAGTGATGCCTCATGTTTCTGGAGCTGCTAGTAGCTCCTCAAGGTTCTGCACGCTGGGCAATATCCACACACAGCTCTTGGGGCTGCTGATAAATAACAGGTGGCTTCCAGTGTTATGGCGCAGCATCAGGAAAGTCGGGCACTGCATGGCTTCTCTCTCCGCTTCCCCAGGGAGACTTGCCTCTCCTGGTCTTGAAACAAAATGGATGATTTTTGTGGCTGCATTTCAGACAGACTGAAAGGGGTTATGGAGAGAGTCCAGCAGGCTAGAGAGGAGGAAGCTGCCGTAGGAGATTATAGTCAGAACCACAGTGGGAATGGAATGGACTGCCTACATAAGGCTCAGCTAGGCAGACAAATAATGCACAGTGTCTGGGGAGGCAGCATCATGATCAGCTTGCATATTCCTGGAGGTATTGGTTGAGTTTGGCAAAGCTGACCTAGGGGATTTAGTCACCAAACTGCCACAGCAATGAATGAGCATTGCACAGCTGAATCCACCAGTGGACTTTGAAAATCTCAGTAATGGCCCTAAATGTTGGTTATGTAGTCCAGATTCCTTTGGTTTTAGGCCAAGATTGTCACTTGCCAGATGCCTGCACAAAGCAGCGACACCCCCTGTTTAAACCCGCGTGTGGGCTACCTGAACCTGGCAATCCGATCAGACAGGAGTAAGCGGGACTACACGGCTGCACACTTTCACCCCAGAGCAGATGGTCAGAGAGGGGCAGAGCCTCAGGCCAGCACAGGTGAGCCAGCCATGAGCATAGGTCAGTGCTGATATCGATCCGCAGCAAACTGCTACTCTCCCAGAGCAAGAATGAGTGGGGAGAGAATTGCATCTCAGAAGGGTGTCGCTAGCAGAGCTGTTTCATCTGAAACAGCTTTTAAAAAATGGTTAAAGATTCCATGAGAAATTTCCATTTTTTTAAACTAAACTTTTTTGGCGGGGGATAGAAAAACATCAGCTAAAAACTTAATATTTGTCATATTTTGGCCACTGAAATTCAAAGAATTTTCAGTGTTTGGGTTTGGATTTTTTTTATGAAATGTTTTTTGACAGAAACAAAACTGTTTTTCTTTTCATTTATGTTTTTCACAAGAACAAAGCACATTTCCCAACCTCCCCTGGTGTCTAGTCACAGCGCCACCCAGGGCTACTTCTGAGAGAGAGAGCGCAGCGTCTGGACTGGGCTGTATCTAACGGCACAATCTAGTCTTTTCATCTGTTGTATTTTGCATGGTATAAAGAACAAGGAGCATGGAGGCCAGAATCATAAAGTGAAAAATGGTGGGACTAGGGTACTGATTTCTTTAGTTACCTGCCTTCCATGGTAACAGGCACACATCCCCATATGTGGCAACAATGTAAGCTAGTTTTATTACTCAATAAAATATTTGAAACAAAATAAATGGTTTTATCCTACACTATATCTCCTCAAATAATAATGTACCGACTTAAAAAGAAAACCAACCAACATTCACATTCTATGCCTGAGTTTTATTTTCGGTCCCGGAGGATGGCAAACCAGGCATTTCAATTTTGAATTCGAATACAGTAACTATAGTTCTCAGAGAGTTTGAACAAATGCCAACAAAACAAACCCCAAATCAAATTTATTAGCTGGTGGAGATGTCCAACAATTTTACACAGTGACTTGATAAAGCCATCTGGGGATTCCTTTCAACATTAAGTGATTTAGAGCCCCTACAGAAACTTCATTGTCTGTTATAATATATAAAGAGTTTCTCAATATCAAGTCATGTTAAAACAGCAACAATTTGGTTGTTTGTTATTTTCAGTGTATATGTTTTGCTTTAATCTGGAAAGTTTCTCAGCCCCCACCCCCCCACCCCCGCCCCGATATCTAGAGTCCTGCAGAGAACTATAAAGGGACAAAGTGAAAATTAACTAAGACTTGCAGCCTGTGTTTTTAAAGAGCTACCTAACATTCGATCGCAACCTTGAGACAATCCCTGGGAATCTGTGTACATCTGCAGAAAAGGAAACAGGTCTGCCTCCCCATTATGATTAGTTGTTAAATGCCAGCAATAGGCTCAGTGTTGTACAAAGCACAAAACTAAAGAGAGTCCCTGCCCAGCCTATGGGGGTGGGCCAATGACCAATAAATCAGTCAGAGTCTTTTTGTTGCCATTCATCAGGTGTCAGATCAAGCCCCATTTGTATCATGATGGTTTATGTTCCATCTTAATTGAAAAAAACATTAATTTACAGTCAATGTGTTTGTATCTACATATATTCATGAACAATAAGATTTGGATAAGATTTGGATAAGTGCTCACCTCCACGAGAGGCATATAGCTCTTACCGGTGATTCTTTTGCGGTGATGTGCAAGTGGAGACATGTTCTTCCTGTGTAAACAGCTTTTAACTTCCAGAGGATATCCCACAGTGCCTAGGATGACCACTCTGGTCAGCAGCTCTGCTGTTCTGACACCAGGTAAACAGATGTCCGCCCCTCCCCCTGTAAAGCCCCAGGAACTTTGAAACTCCCTTTCTTGTTTTGTTTGCAAGTGCTCATCTGGCCAAGTGACCATGGCTGCTTCACAGAGCAAATGATCCTCCACTTGGACCCTGTGCTCACCCCTGCCTTTCCCACAAGACCTATAGTCAAACTGGAGAGAGCTGCACTGTGGGATAGCTGCCCTCAGTGTGCTGCTCTCATCCACGATGGAAATGCTGAAAACGTGAACACTCTCTGACGCCTATGGAAGTGAGTGAGTACACAAACCAGCGCTTTTCTTTCACCCATTCCCTATCACCGGTGAAATTGACAGCGCAAAACCTCTTCAAGTGTAGACATAGCCTAAGAACATAAGAATGGCCCTTCTGGGTCAGAGCAATGGTCGATCTAGCCCTGTATCTTGTCTCCGACAGTGGCCAGTACAGACCTTCAGGGAGTATACAGAACAGGGCAGCTGAAGTGATTAACTCCATCTTTCTCTCCCAAGGTCTGGCAGTCAGATGGTTAGGATTGCCCTAAACTTGTGGTTGCATCACCAATCATCTTGGCTTATAACCATTGATGGATCTATCTTCCATGAACTTATCTAGTTCTTTTTTTAAACCCAGTTCTACTTTTGGCTATCACTACATCCAATGGCAATGAGTTCCACGGGTTAATTGTGCACTGTGTGAAAAAGTACTTCCTCTTGTTTGTATTCAAGCTGCTGCTGCTTAATTTCATCAGGTGACTCCCGGTTTTTATTTTGTGGGAAAGGCTACCTAAGGCAGATAGTTTTATCTTCAAACAATGCTGACAAAACTGTAAAGCTATTAAAAATAGAAACAATTTAAGAACCAGGGATGTTCTAAATATGTACTAGGAATATGACAACTAATCTGTGATTCCTGTCCTAATACCTACAACGTGTTCATATGTCTATGACTTTAGAAAAGCAGAATAGCAAACATTTAAAGTGGCAATCAGCACAGGGCAGTGGCCATATAACTTAGGGTGTGTCCACCCTGGCACAGTTACAGCGCTGGCAGTTACAGCACTGCTCAGAGAGCGCTGAAGGGAAACCGCTGTTGTGTGTTCACACTGTCAGCTGCCTGCGCAATAACGTGTTCACACTTGCAGCGGTATTCGGAGCAGTGCACTCTGGGCAGCTATCCCACTAAGCATCTCTTCCTCTTCTGCCACTAAGAGTTGTGGGAAGGCGGAGGGGGTCGCGGGGCATCCTGGGTCCTGGCCCAATGCCCCATGATGCACTGCTTCGCATCCCAGCAATCTCTGTGCTTCCGTCCACATTTGGCGCCATCTTTCAACGGTTTGTGCACTGCGCGCTCTGCCTCTTTGGTCCGCAGGAATGGATCCCGCACTGTTGACCAATATGCTGCTCGCTCTGACTAACACGTCACGAGTGGCAGTGGAGTTATTCCTTAAACTGCAAAGGCAAGAGGAGTGCAACATTGATCTCGCCATGCATAGTAGCTACAACACAAGATTGCTCATTGCATTCATGGAGGTGCTGACCACAGTGGAACGCCGTTTTTGGGCCCAGGAAACAAGCACTGAGTGGTGGGATCACATTGTCACACATGTCTGGGACGACGACCAATGGCTGCAGAACTTTTGGATGAGGAAAGCCACATTCATGGGACTGTGTGATGAGCTCGCCCCAGCCCTGCGGCGCAAGGACACGAGAATGAGAGCTGCCCTGATGCTGGAGAAGAGTGTGGCAATTGCACTGTGGAAGCTGGCTACTCCAGACTGCTACCGATCGGTCACCAACCAGTTTGGAGTGGGAAAGCTGACCGTTGGACTTGTGTTGATGGAAGTCTGCAGGGCCATTAATCGCATCCTGCTCTGAAAGACCGTGACTCTGGGCAACATGCGTGACATTGTGGATGGCTTTGCACAAATGGACTTCCCTAACTGCGGAGGGGCGATAGACGGCATGCATATTCCAATTCTGGCACCAGACCACCTAGCCACCAAGTACATTAATAGCAAGGGGTATTTCTCAATGGTTCTCCAGGCACTTGTGGATCACCGTGGGTGTTTCACGGACATTAACGCAGGCTGGTCCAGAAAGGTGTATGACTCATGCATCTTTCGGAACACTGGCCTGTTCAGGAAGCTGAAAACAGAGACTTTCTTCCTGGACCAGAAGATCACCGTAGGGGAAGTTGAAATGCCCATTGTGATCCTGGGAGACCCTGCCTACCCCTTAATGTTGTGGCTTACGAAGCCATACACGGGGCACCCTAACAGCAGCAAGGAGCGGTTCAACAACAGGCTGAACAAGACTGCAGAATGACTGAGTGTGCTTTTAGCCATTTAAAGGCTCGCTGGCGCTGCCTATATGGGAAGCTGGACCTGGCCAATGACAATATTCCTATGCTTATAGCCACATGCTGTATGCTCCATAATATTTGTGAAGGGAAGAGTGAAAGCTTCACTCAGGGCTGGACTGTTGAGGCTCAGGGCCTGGAGGCTGAATTTGAACAACCAGAGACCAGGGCTATTAGAGGGGTGCAGCATGGGGCCATAAGGATCAGGGATGCCTTGAGGCAGCAATTTGAAGCTGAAAGCCACTAATATTTGTTGCTATGCTCGGGAGTGCAGTGCTTGTAATGCTAGGAGGTGATTGTGATTGGTGCAGACGATGCAATATGAAGGTTTAAGATAATTGTTGCTTTGCAGGGCTCTGTTTGCTTTCAATTAATAGAATAAAGATTGCTTTCAAACCAACACAACTATTTTATTAAAAAACAACAACTGGAGGAGAGAGACAAACAAAAAAACACATCAGCACTGAGGGGGATGCAGAAGGGAAGGTCCCAGGAGGCAGTGGGGTCCCAGGACGGTTAAAGATTTGTGTATGTCCAGGGAGCATATCCAAACTTCTCCTTTAGAGTACAGGGCTAAACTGAAGAGAGATGGTATTGAGTTCAGTGGGTACTGGGGGTCTGCAGTGCTGGACTGTGACAGGGGATGAGTGGAATGCCATGGGTACAGACTGGAGCCAGGAGGTTGATAAAAGTGTGTTGGCGGTGTCTGGGGGGCGCATGGGAAAGAGTTTTGCGACAGCGGCTGCAGGGGAGCGGGCATGGAGCTGCTTAGTTTGCAGTGTTAGTATCACCTGGAGCGTGTCCACTGGGTGCTCCATAACGTTAAAGAGCTGCTCCATGGCTTCGTTCTGGCACGCCGCTTTCTCCTTTTGGTCCCTCTTCTCCCTGTCCCGCCACTCCTTCAATTCCTGTTTTTTCGGCCGCAGAGTGCATCATAACGTCATGCAGAAAGTCCTCCTTAGCTTTTCGTGGCTGCTTTCTAATTCTGCGCAGTCATTCAGCCAGCGATATCAAAAAGGGAGGCTGGGCTCCCAAGGTCATCTCTGTGAAGCCAAAATGCAACATTTCACAGAAGCAGTATTGTTTGCAACACACAGAACACTGATTCTGGGGTTTAAGACACAGCCAGTACTCTCACACCTGTCGCTAACTGGCTGACCCCAGGGAAGCACACATGAGCCACAAGACCCCCAAATGAGTAGTCGCAGGGGCAGGGTAAATCAGTGTTCCCAGACCCTGCTGTACACTGGGCATGTGACTCTTGGGGAGAGCCAGCACTGTAGTGGGGGGCTGATAATCGTTTCTGTCAAAACACTTTCCACAGGCTGTGTTCATTATGGAAGATATCTCGCTGCTGAGGGTGAGCTGGGAATCAAGGGAGGGTCCTCTCCAAGCCTGTGGCTTCCGCCCTGGCCCCTATGTGGCTTGTCTGCATGCAGCAATGGTCAGCCCCCGTCCCCCACCCTGTGATGGCAAAGTGGTGCAGGAAAGTTACTGTTAATGGGGCAAGAAACAAAGCAGCTCTGCCAAAGAACCTGCAGCAGTGGATTGCCCAGTATCTCCATGAGAGTTTCCTGGAGATCTCTGAGGCAGATTCCCATGAAGTGAGGGAGTCAATCAACAGCCTGTTCCGCCACTCAGACTAGGCATGTGGTGGTACGCACATCACACAGACACAAGCCCACTTTCTGCAACCTTCCTGCCCCCAGCAACTCACTTCAGCAATTCCCAAAATCAAATCCACTTACCAGGGGCCTCCTCTCCTGTTTGTGCTTTGCCAAGCTCAGACAGCTGTGCCTGGCTAGCCTCCTCCGGGATAGAAAAGAGCTCCTGGCTGCATCTCTGACTCCAAGTCGTCCTCTGCCTCTGGGTCCCCATCCTTGTCCAAGATTTCCTTCTCCTGGCTTGGTCCACTCTTGATTGGCATGTGAGCCACTGAAGTATCCACAGTGGCCTTTGCAGTGGAGGTTGGGTCACCACCGAGTATCGCATACAGCTCTTTGTAAAACCGTCAGCTCGTGGGTTTGCCTCCCGCCCCTTGTGGTAGGCATTCTGCAGCTCCTTCACCGTGACCCTGCCCTGCAGTGTGTCCTGGTCATGGCCCCTTTCTGTCATGCATCATGAAATCTGTCCGTAGGTATCATAATTCCTACGGCTGGAGCGCAGCTGGAACTGGGCAGCCTCCTCTCCCCAAATGCCGATGAGGTCCAGCAGCTCGGCACTGCTCCAAGCGGGGGATCGCCTGGTGCGTGGAGCAGGCCTGGTCACCTGGAAAGACGCGATGAGACCACTGCATGCGTCACCGAGCAAACAGGAAGGGGACTTTCAACATTCCCAAGGAATGTACAGGATGGGGCCCACGGTTGGTCACCTGAGGGCAGGGCAGTAGAGTTCAAACCGATGACCAAAGAGGCGAGAACAGGCATTGTGGGACACCTTCCGGAGGCCAGTCGCAGCGCTGTAATCCACCAGGGTGTCTACACTGGCACCATGGCACTGTACCCCCAGTGCAGAACGCTGTGCGCCTCTTGACAGGATGGTTCTTTTACAGCGCTGCAACTGCACAGGGTCTGCGTACTAAGTGTCTTGGGAGTGTGTTCCCCTCCAGAGTTACAGCACAGAAAGCTACTTTACTGTGCAGAAACTTGCCAGTGTAGACGAGGTCTTAGAGAGAGGCACTATTCAAACTTCGATCAAGGCTTCCGTAGTCTTTATGTGTAGCAGTGAACAATGCTCCTGAATCCTCTGAGCAGTGCACCCTGGGGCAGTGACATTTGAATGATAGTGTAGACCACAATCCTCCTGCTCATTGGCCAGCTCCTTCTCAAGCAAGCGCAATTTAGAACAGCCTTGGAACAGCTCTGAGTCATGCAGTCGGACCTAAGGTGGAAGGAAGCATGAAGGTGGCTTAGGGCCAACTTTGCCTCCCCTTCCCTGAGCCACAGCAAAGCATGAGCTAAATACACAGCTCCCAGTTGAGCCTGGGGTTTTCAGGTTGACAAGGGCCAGAAACTTCAAATTGAAATTGCATTCACATAGTGTAGCTTTCCTGGTTTCTACTTTGCATAGGCTCAAAGTAGTTTTAAGTAAAAGTTAAAAACTGGAACAGAAATGGATGAACCCTCACTCTCTCGCTAATTGCCAGATTGGTGTCACACACTTTTAAAGTTATGTCATTCGCATTTTATTTAATAAAATATCTTTTTTATTTTATTTAATCAATTGTTGTACTTTCCTAAGCCCCAAAGGACAGCATGTCTTTTGATTGTTCACTCTCACATATAAAACATTTCACAAACCTGCAGGATAAAGTTCTTCATTTCAATTAGTGTATAGCGGATCATTAGCTAACTAATAAGACCAGTTTGCTGTCGCAACTATTTTCTAATTAAATGCAAAATGGAGATTTCTAACCCAGATGGTCAGTGATGCTACAGATTTGTTTAAATTTGGTATCACAGTAACAAACTACTAATTAGGGTTTGTAAATACGTTAATTCCCTCATGGCTTAGTTGTTAGTATTGCATACAACCAGTTTATTAAACCATCAATTGTGGCTGGCTTTCCGTGGGACTAACACATAATCCATTGATCGCATCCTGGTGCTAACTCATTTTGAAGGGATTCTGAACAAAATCATAAATGATGTCTTCAGTTTTACTCATGCATATTATTAATACATGTTTGACATCATATTTAGATAATGTTCTGCCTATGTTTTATGCAGCTATCCAGCAACTGGAAGCATCTATTATACAGAGGCTATTTAAGCAAATTTACATAGGCAAATCCTGACTATGCACTGACGTTCTATTCTTGTGTAAAGTTCAAATAAACGGATGAGGAGGTAGTATGGTGCAGTGGGTAGGGTGCTGGAGAAGGAATCGGGAGACCTCCATTCTATTCCTAGCACTGCCATGTGCTGTTCTATGAGTTATGCCAAATCACTTCTTTTCATTCCTATTTAGATTGTCTCCCAAGAGCTGACAGACTCTCATTTACTTTGTGTATACACAGCACCTAGCACAATGGGACCCGGATCTCAGTTGGGGCCTGTAAGTGCTACCGTAATACAAACAGAGAATGATACCACACGAGTAACGCCCAGAAGTCTGAGAGGACAGAGCCTGACACTGCTCCCCAATGGATTGTAGTAGCCTCCACAGCTGCTAACCAGGGGGACTTGGGCAGGGGGTCCAACTGGCCATGCCCTTGCACACTTTAACACGTGGTCCCATGAAGATTTTTTATGAGGCTGCTCCTGTAGATTCTCGGGGCAGCTGAGGCAAACAGCAAGAGAGTTTGCACCATGCCATAGGATATGTTGACACTGCAGCCTGCGATGTAATTTCCAGCCCCAGTAGATGTATAGATGCTAGCATTGACTGAGCTAGGGCATTAAAAATAGAAGTGTCGCTGCAACAGTGCAGGTGATGGCGTGGGCTAGCCGCTGTGGGGAGGGATAGCTCAGTGGTTTGAGCATTGGCCTGCTAAACCCAGGGTTGTGAGTTCAATCCTTGAGGGGGCCATTTAGGGATCTGGGGCAAAAATTGGGGATTGGTCCTGCTTTGAGCAGGGGGTTGGACTAGATGACCTCCTGAGGTCCCTTCCAACCCTGATATTCTATTCTATGATTCTAAGTATAATCCCATCCAAAACCCTGGGTAAGGACTCAGGATGGCTACCTGTGCCAGGGAGCCCCCCATCTCCACATTTGCTGCTTGGATTGTACTGAGCATGCTCAGTAACACTGCTGAAGCCGGCTGTCCTAACTCTGTCCCCCCAGCTCTCAGCCGGCACTGGTCATTTCTGAACCCATCCCACAACTACATATAGTCTTGTGGGAAAGCTCCAGAATAGGGAGCAAACCTGTCGTCCAAAGAGAACGTTATTCTTTCTACATAGGGTCTTATACCATGCTCATCACCATAGTATGCCGCTCCCCCCAAATCTGTCCTGTGTTGGGGAGAACAACTCCCTGCCCCTGTTTGTGAGTACTCCCAGGAAGAGAGAAAACCCTTTCCCCTACTGTAAGACAATGTATACAAGAAGAAGAAGCAGCTCATGTAGGACTTGAACCCACAATATGCACAAATGACGGGAGTGATGCACCACAGTGCACCTTTATAAAGCCCATCCCAGGCTGCTGTCTCACTAACACTGCCTGGTGATCTGAGACACCTTAAGCCTGTAAATCAATGCAGCTCCATCGAAGGCAATGGAGATATGCCCATTTTCACCAGCTGAGGATTTGGCCCTTCCAAATTTTAAAACCAAGGAAAAAGGAACGAATTCTATATGCTTGCAGAATTTTGGTTGGTTACCTATCCCCGCCCAAATGCTCATCGTATCGGATCCTGGCTTGGGATTCACATACTATACATTGCAGCTCCCATTTACTTAGGTGCACGTGCATCTCCAAAGGCTCACTGAATTTGATTTCAATGAACCACTCATTATAAGAACTGGAAAATATTAATCAGCAATATACTACTGTTATAATGTGCAGACTGAAAGAACCTTCACTGTAACAGCTCTACTGAATGCCTATAAAGTAGAGGATAAATGATAGATAACTGTGAATTGCAAGGTTATGTAAACATTGAGGGGGTTCAGAAAAATCCTATTAAACCATAAGAGAAAAGCATGGCTGATTTGTCACATCACCAGGACCCAAGAACGCATTAATAAATAGAATAATAGGTAATGAACCATGAAGTACAAGGTTATAGTGTCATTCTGTGGTGGGGAGCCAGTGACGATATAAACAATGAGGAAAAAAAGAGCTTTGTTGGTTTGTCACCAGATCCTTGAACTCCATCTTTTTATACCTATTTTTAATGAATACCTTGTCACCTCCCAGGCAGTCTTCTCCCAGATCCCGCATTCCTCCCCCTCCCCGCCCCCCCCTCCCGCCCATTCATCTGAAGTGCCCATGCTGGTGTTCTCCTTCTTCCTTTGTTAAACTTGGGACTTCAAGAGCTTTTCCCGTATGGTGAGCGCAGAAGTCAACTTTTCCTTTCGTATTTCCAAAGCATCACTGGATTGTTGGCTAGGTGGGGCAGAGGTTCAGTGTATTACAGGAGCGCCTACAGGCCCTGCCGCCCCTTTTGCTCTTTAAACAACAGACACATGAAGAAACCACACACAAGTTGGGTCCCAAATAACCAAGTTTACTAACGATACACAAACTTGCAAAGCCTACTTACACAGGCGCCGACTTTCTTCTTTGTGAGTGGAACCAGGGCTGCAGTTTTTACTTCAATGTAGATAGTCACGGTAAGGCCCCGATGAGAATGGAGAGGGCAGCGTTACCCTCTAGGCTGAGGTAACAACGAGCCATGCCTTTCCTCCATTAGCATTTTCCATTCAGATTGCTATCCCGATGTAAAAAAAGAACGACATTTTGCAGAGAAAATAGCCTGGGATCGGGGCTTCATTGTGCTCGGCACCATGCAAAGACGTAGTGGGAGACAGTCTCTGCTCAATGGAGCGCACAATCTAAATAGCCAAGACTGACAAAAGCAGCATTATTAGCTCAATTTTACAGATGGGGAACTGAGGCACAGAGAGAGCAAGGCCCAGATCCTCAAAGGTTTCAATGCAAATTAGGAGCCTAAATACTGTTGAGGACCTGGGGCGAAGTGACTAGCCCACGGTAACACAGGAAGTTTGTAGCAGAGGCAGGCATCCGAATTTCCTGAGTCCCAGACAACCACATTGACTGTAAGACCATTCTGCTAAAAAGTTAATGATTACTAAAGTGATGAGTTGTACGTAGTCTCAGGAAGCCATGAACGGCTGTTCATTTATTCGTACATAAAAAAGAAAGGCGAGTGAATACAGAAACAGAGCTGAAGCAGAAATCTGTAATTTGTAATACTTCCTCCCCCTCCACTCAGCCTAGGCCAGGAGAGCCGACCACCTAAATTCATGTGCAAAACGTCGTAGGTCTCTTCTCCCCAGAGTCCTACTATCTGTTCCCTGCCTCTAGCAGCATTAACATCCAAACAGGCTGCTCTGCCGGTTCTCTTTCTGAGGATTTAAATACAGCAAAATGTAACATGGATAATGCCACTGTCAGTAACAATTCTGTCTCCCCTTTTGCTGCATGTCAGAGCTAAGTATCCAAGAAGGGCTTGGATAATTCCCTTCTTTAATTTTCAGGCCAGCTAGCCACAGCCTTCTTTTACATAGCAGACCCATGTTTCATATGGCCCCAGTGTCTATACAAGCTCCTGACCAGTCATTTTGGCGGTGGAGGGCAGCGCTCCTCTGTCTCGACTCTCACTTCATGCAGTGAGGAGAGTTGTGCTGAACAGCCTCTGGAGGTAAGTGGAAATCAGCTAACTTTGGCACTCTTTGTCCCCTTTTCAACATCTAGCTTTGATTGAAATCCTTGGGCACTCAAGTGGTTGTTGACTTAATGGAGTAATGAGATATGCCCTTAAGTGAAGCTATTTCAGTGCCCATTCATCTTCTCCTAGAGCAGGAGATACAAGGGGAAAGTGTTTCTCCTCTAATCCTTGTTGGTTGTAATGGCTCAGCAGAACACAGGCTTGGGCCCAGCGAGGCATTCCTCAGGGTACAGAATATGTAGGCATTATCTCCACCCGGAGCTAACTTCAAAAGGGTCCAGAACAAACCTACCTTAGACCAATAAGAAATCTGTTCTGTTCAGGTTCTCTTACTACACCCATCACAATGGTATCTAAGCTCTTAAGAAAACCTTCTCCTGTCTTGCTGATGATAGTCAGATCCTGGTACATAAAGCATATACAAAGCATATAACTTTTTCTTTTCAAAAGGGTCTTGGCAACCTGTAGCAAGCAGTTAGAAGAATTGTCCTGGAATACCTCTGTGGGTGCAGCAGTACATTACGTGTGTCCTGGATACACAACATACCACTCTTCACTTTGCATGTTGTACCCTCGTAAGAAAGAAGCTTCATAAGATCATCAGGCAATTAAATTACTTTAAAAAGGCTTATCTCAGAAGAGCGAACCTCACTATTAGTCACCACAGCTATTCCCCCAGGTATCAGTATCCATATGGAAAGGCCCTTAAAAAACAACATTTCCTCAGAGTCCAAATAAATAACTCCCAATCACTCCCGATAAAGAAGGGTTTAAGAGCAAATATTGTCTAGGGTGTATAGCAGGGTTCTTGTACTCAGGACTCCTGGGTTCTGTTCCCCAGTGGGTCTCGGTCACTGACTGTCTATAACCTGAGGCAAAACAGTGAACATCAATTTGGCTCAGTTTACTTCCCAATGAAATGGGTATAATAAATAATAGTACTTAGTGATTTCACAGTGGTGTGGTGAGGGTTTAATTAATTGAAGCATGTGTGTTGATGAAGAATTCCATCCAAGGGTAAAAGATTGAGCACAGAGACAGCACTCTCAGTGTGTGCTTCGGGGTGCACGGCACCCCAAAGGGGGCAGAGAGGGCTGGGAGGCAGTGAAGCCATAGTTCTGTTCTCCCCACGCCATGTGGCAGATCACACTGGCCACAACTGAGGGCACAGGACTAAAGGATAGGGCCACATGAGCAGTTTAGCTGCACACTGGGATGTTCAGGGAAGGACTGCACCTCTGGCAGACACAATCCTTCTTTGAGCTCCCCTTGGAGCGATTTGGCTCCACGCTGCCCCCTGCTGGGAACATTTTGACCCCCAACTTTTTTTGTTTTTTGGGTTTTTTTGGCCATACCACCCTGTATTCTCTCATTCCACACACATAGCTGCCAAAAGGCACAGGCAGACAGAAAGGCATAGGTGAGGATTCTTCAGGGGAGGAATTTAATGAGACAGTTTTATCAGAAGGAAAGATATTACATTGCCTTAGGTAGATGTGCTCTGCTTCACTGGTTCTCTACAAAGAATTGAATCGATGCTTAAATCACATTTTCTCTTGCTTCCACGGTCAGCTCCATTTTTTTTTAATATGGCAGAAAAATCTATTTTTTCTGCTGAAAATTTTGTCCCAGATGGTAGAAAACCAAGGGAGTGGTGCTGGAAGGGGACAGCATCCTCTGGGGTCTGAACCAACGTGTTCAGTCAGAATTTTATAAATAGAAACAAATTCCACCTTAAAGTCAATGCCTGCTCTGAAAACTGACTTATAAAAATGGGATTCTATAGTTATTGTCTCTCACGATTAGCTCAACTGACAATTAAAAAACATTTTTCTAATTGCCAGTGCTGCAAATTCAACCTGGGATCTGAGCATCAAGCTGGGTTCTTTCTGGCCCAGGGGTCATCAGGAGTAATAAAGATTCTACAGGCTAGTTTCTGCCCTCAGTTATATCTGTCCAGATCCATTGTATTCAAATACTGTTCTTATATTATTTGTATTGATTTTTACCCTTGTCCCTTCTTTCCCTACCCCTTCTGTTGTCTGTTACATTCAGATGCTTTTCCTGTCTGATTTAGGTTGTAAGCTCTATGATCTAAATTAGACAAGCATGGAACGGCAAATGCATAGCACATTATAAATGTATAAGTCAAATCTTTCTCCTCCTCCTCCCCCCGCCTCAGAGAAATTGTGGGAGACAGACACATACTGACAGCAAAATTAATAATCAGCCCTGCAGTGCCAGGCATTGCAGTACCATTCACTTGACTACGCATGTAAGCCCCTGGGGGCAGAGGCTGTCTTTTTGTTCTGTGTTTGTACAGAGCCTAGCACAATGTGATCCTTGTCTGTGACTAGAGCTCCTATGTGTTGCGGTAATACAAATAATAATAGTAATTAGGGTATCATCTACTGCTTTCCTCTGCCAGGCTCTGTAACTTGATAAAGTTTGCAGGTTGTAGCCCTGATCCAGCAAAGTACTAAAGCATGCATATGTCTTTAGTCTCACTGACTTCAAGATAATAATACTTAGCTCTTATACAGTGCTTTTCATCCACAGATCTCAAAACACTTCACAAAGGAGGTCCCTGCATCATTCTCCTCATTTTATAGCTGTAGAAACTACGGCACAGCAAGATCAAGTGACTTATGCAAGGATGCCCGACCGGCCAAGGGGCAAAGCCAAGCATAAAACCCAGATCTCTTTACTCCCAGCCTAGTGCTCAAGCCACTGTGCCAGACTGCATAAGTTTAAATAAGCTGCTGAATTGGGGCCTATGCATCTCTGAGACTGGACCCACTTTCTTCTAATGTGCAGCGCTCAGTGTCCTAGTTCCATAATAAGAGGATAGCTTCTCTATCAAGGGAGGCTAGGCATTGTAAACTGCCTTCCAGATGTCCAGTCAGACGTATTGCTAGGACTGTGGGTTAGCATTTCAAGCAAGGAGAAGCCACTCCAGTGTATAACTGTGGCAACTCGGGACGTACCAGTGAGTAACCTGTTGAGCCTGGACACAGCTGGGAGAGAGACTGTGAGGGTGTCTTCCCCCAGCTGAAGACAGTTGATGTTGTCCACCTCCTCCGTTAGCAGCTTCTGCAGAAACAGCAGTGCAGAGAGCTGTAGATAGCGCAGCTGTCCTCCCTTCACCTTCTTCTCAGGGATACCTGCAGGATGTCAAGCACTGTACAGTGATAACAGAGGGGCTTTCTATTTTTCTGTAAATCTAAGATACGAAATCCAGCCCTGGGTAGCCCCCCAAGAAGTCTAGAAGCCCCATGAAAACATCACTTCCAAAGTCAGGCCCGTGACAAGACCAGACAAAGTCAAACTTTTGTGAACTGACACGACGCAGCTCAGCTAATTATATTTTAAATTCCACTTGTTATGCACAGTAGGTCAATAAATTCTAAGCCACACAGATGCTCTAATTTTTAAAACCATTAAGTTCTATGTATGGCACACCAGGGGGAGGGGTTGTCTAGGGTGCACATAAGGCACTCCTTGAGATATGAAACATTTCCTCTTGTGCATCTGGGTCATCCTCACACGGCCCCACTCAGAAGGGATATTTTATGAAGCTGATAAATAAGAATTTATATAACTACACATGCAGAACACAAACACACACCACACATATGGAGAGAATAAATAATAAGTAACTGTGAATTAAATATGTTGAAGGATTTTGTTAGCATTATAATAAACCATCAGAGCAACGCCGGAGTGGCCTGGGATGTCGCCTGAACCGCGAAAGGTATTTATGTCCTTTTATGAAACGGCTGTTGGCTGCGGGGGCTGGAGGGCTCAGGGCACTGATAACAGAAACTGGAGCCTTTCAGTTCTAGCTCAGCGGTCTGAATCCAATCCAAGCTGGCTGATAGTTATTCCTGGAGCTTGGCTGCAAAGTGGTATTTGTAGAATGAACTGGTGAGGGGCTGTGCATGTGAAGACAGATGGCCCAGTGGTTAGGGTACTAGCCTAGGAGAATAGGGTTCTGTTCCCTGCTCTGCTACAGATTTACTCTTGAGGTTGGATGAATTATCACTGAGTTACCCAGCTGTAAAGTAGTAACATCTCCTGACCACACAGGGGTGCTGTGAGGCTAAATATATTAAGATTGGGAGGTGCTCAGATACTTAGAGCCCTGCGCGGATACAAAATTTGGAATCACATCCATCTGCCGATTTGCAGGACTCTACTGATATTATGGCAATGGGGGCTGCCCTAAGTACCCTATACATAAGGTCATTCTTATTGAATAGACACTGGCAGTCTCAGCAAAGGCCAGGAACCAAAGAGGCCTGGAGGCCAAGCTGGCTCCTGACGCATTGGCAAGGGGGTAGGTTCACCTTCCTCAAGGGATCCTGCGGAGTTGTATCCTCCAGGAGGAGCAGCGGGTGAGGCTGTTCACGTGCCATCAGAAACACCCGGGGTGAGATTTTCAAAAGAGCGACGCTGTTCCCGTTGGCTTTAGCGAGAGTTGTACCACTGACTTCAACAGGAGCGGCGTTAGGCCCATGCACTGTGCACTTTGGAAAATCCCACTCGCAGGGCTCCGTCATGCCTGTGACCTCAGGATGGGGCAGCCTTCCCCAACTGTGTCCAGGCCACCCTGCCAGCTGGGGAAGGAGGAGTAGCCCCCACCCCTCCTCAAGGGCATAATCCAAATCATGTTAAAGTCAGTGTAAAGGCTCTCATTGACTCCAGTGGACTTTGCCTGAGGCCCCAACACCCTTGAAGCAACGTGCGGCCCCCATGGATGCCTGGTGGGAGCAGCCCCCGGTCTCACCTGAGCTCAAGCACTGCAGCCATCCCTGAAGACGCCTTGTGTTCCCCTCTCACCCTCCACGTCTACACATGCACAGGGGTCAGCAGTGATCTGGCCAATAGGGAAATAAAGTTGCTCCAAGGTGTTTGCTATGTAACTAAAGCAAGGGAAATGGAAGGCAAGGCACAGGAGAAGAGTTCAGGAGAGGGACAGCATGGAGGTTAGCAACAGTGAGAAGGCAGGAGAGATTGCTGCTTCTTAGCATATGCGCAATGTGAGACACATGACCAGGATTCATCACCGAATTTGGTTTGCTGGTTGGATCAAGAAAGATCTGAAGGGAGTGGGGCAGTGGCAGAGAATGGGCCCTGTGAATGAGAACGATCCAGGTGACAGAAGGCAGCAGGGTACCAGGCCCAAAGCCAAGAGCGAAGAAGGGAAACCGAGGGAGGAATAAGGTGAAATAATGAGATGGTGCATTTGGGCAGAAGATGAAATACAGGGAAACAGGAAGAAACGCACCTGGGAGGAAGATTAGGAACGGTCTGTAGGTGAGCACATGGAGGTTGAATTTGATGTAGTAAGAGACAGGAAGCCAATAGAGGAACTCACAGAGCTGAGGAGAAGGTGGCGAGGAAGATGACTTGAGCAGGCTATTTTTGACAGGCTGCAGAGGTGAGAGGCAGGGGAGGGGCTTAACGGTTACACTGTGGACAACGGTTTTAGCAGTGGGGACAATTTAGTTGGGATTTCTCAATCAGCTCATTAATTCACCACAGAGTTACCCCAATGGTGGTGGAAAAAATGTCAGGAATTGCCAAGAGGGCAAACAGAATCCTTCTGAAATCGGCCAGTTTCTAAGCAAGTTGTGCCCCCCTCTACCCCCCGGCACCCCACTGTTGAACCTTTCAAATTGTCCAAGTCTTCTAACATAGACATGCATAAACATTATAGCAGTGTCCAAACAGACATGAGGAACAAATGGGGTCATTGGCTTTCCTTCCTCCATGATCTGTACAGGGCTGAGCCCGCCATAAGCCATCAACAAATAACCCGTTTGTACTAACAGTAATGTATTTATTATATACCGGTTAGACATACGCTTGTTAATTCTTGTCCTAGCCACAATCCCAGTTTTAGCTCTGCCAAGCCCTTAGTAATCTCAGACAAGCAAGGAGGGGCAGGTTTGAAAGATGCAGGTCATATGTATCTAGTGAGGCACTCGTCTTTCTTTATAAATCAGGTGTAAAGAGCAAATTAAATTTTCCACTGTAAATTATTTACCCATTGTGTAGCAGAAAGGAAACAACAGTCTTTCTGGCCTAGCCTTATTTCACTATCAGCATGAAAAGGCACAAGATGCGTAAGCAGCTCCAAGCCCTTAAGCTCCAGTCAACCCAAGGAGCATATATGAAAAAGTTTGCTTGACTTCTGTGAAAATACAGGCTGCAAAGAGGCTGTTACTATAATCCTATCCAAACTCAAAATGTAATTTTCTCACTTTGAAGGTTGGTTAGAGATGCTATTCAAGTTACAACCCCCACCCCAAGCCCAAGATCTTTAGCTAAAGGTAGTTTCTAGCCTGGAAGTCAAAGCATTATTTTTATTGTATTGACTCAAATGGAATCATAGGCATGTGCTAAAAGGTGCCACAATCAAAGCTTTCCTGTGGCTTTGTGATATCTTGCACCAGCCACACAGGTTTTAAAAGGACAGAGCCGTAAAATTTGTTTGAATCAAACACACAAACTCAGAGACCTGACAGTCTAACCTGATCCAGTAAGAGTCCCAAGACGTAACCTACTGTGCCTTACAGATTATTTTTTTAATGACCTTCCTCCCTACCCTTAGCTGCTCCCTTTCCAGCCAACAGCAACTCTGAAACAAGGAGTGCAAACGTGTCAACATTTCAGCTCCACTACTGGGTCATCAGTGTTGCCAGCTCTCATAATTTTATCCTAAATTTTGCAATATTTGATATTTTTCTTAAATCTCCAGCTCTTGGAGTCCTGTAGTTAGTTGAGAAGAGAATCCTGCTTTCATTAAAGAATGTAAGTTTCTAGTCCTTGTGACTGTGAAGAAAATCTTTCCAACATGACCCAAATGCATACTAAAGGCTCAAAAGCCGGAAACCAACAAAAAAGACCCCCACATTTATTATTTAAAAAAATCTCATGATTTTTCATGGTCTGACTCATGCTTTTTGAACGCTCAGGGTTGACATGATTCAAAAAGTGACCTCTGGCTCTTCCTGCCTGCCCCACTATTGACACCAGGAAGGCTACAGATATTTACAAGTTTCACAGTACATGGGTGGTTTACAAAATTTTGCCAGACAGGGACAGATAGACCATGATCCCAATAAGCCAGTAGCCTATGGTAGCACGTCTCCCACCTGAGGAACTAGGATTTTAATATGGCTACAGGCCTCACTTTGGAGGGACTAGTAAGAGTTTTCCACAGTTGGAGGATGTTTTTAAAAAGTAATTATTGATACAATAGACTGATCTTTGGATATTGCAGCTTTGAGGGTATCCCTTCTGTTTATACGAGTCCCATTCCTGTATGACTAACAATCATGAGATTATGGAAAGAAGTAGACTGATGCTGCAATTGCAAAACCAATTTTCAGAAGGTCTTCTGGGCACTAGGAGCACCACCTAGTTTTCTAGGGCTTTAGTTAACAAAGAATACACGACCCCCAGGCCTCAGCACACAGTTTTTGAGTCTTTAACTGCAATAGCTTAATCCCTTTATAGAATAAGATGATGCAACTTTCCTACCACATTTAGATTAAAAAACAAAACCAAAAACCAAATAGCAATGTTATACTAATTCTTATGGTGATTTTACTGCCAGTCTCCTGAAAGCGGATGCTTTTCCTAAAGCCCAAGGTTATGGAGTCATGTGAATACATAAATTCTCAGTTTTAAATTTTTTAATGTAAATTTCAGACCTTTGTTTTTGCGGAGAAAAAGCTTGAAAGCATGAGCCCTAAAGGCTCGAAAACAAACAAGCGGCAAAAAAAAAATAACCCTCAAAATTTTTATTTGTTAAAATCTGACGACTTTTATGACAGTCTCATGATCTGAAGGTCGGGGGGCTTGGCTCATAATTTTCAAATGCTTGAGGTTGGCAATAGTGGATTGCTCAGAATCATTTTGAAAATAAGTTTGTTCCTTCTGTCCTAGAGACACGCAGGCCACCCAGACTGTGCACCTTTCAATGAAAGGCACATTCAAATGAAAAATACAAAGAATATGTTATAAAGTGCAATAATTACCCTTGATTTAGTCTAAAACTAATGAACATTAGGTCGATTTAATGTAAAGCAGCTTAACTTTGCTTAAGTGGTAAAGCTTAGCCTCTGAGAATCATTAGTTTCACCACAGAACTTTGTTGTATTTAAATCAGTTAAGATAAAGCACATAGTACTGTGTCACGTATTTAAAAGTCTGAGTCTTACAGGACATTTAAATGTGTGTGTCTAGATAATGCCTGTAACGAGGGTTACAGTCCATTCCATGGGCAACAGAGAAAATCAATCATTAAATAAAAGTGAGTTCTTCTGCAGCAACACGAGTTAAACTTCAGTCCTGGAGCCACATTCATCTCTGGTGTAACTCTGACCCCAACGGGAAGAACTTGGTCCCTGGTGTCTTAAAATTACACCTGCCTTTCAGGAAGGGAGCAACATTGTTATAGTAAGTCATGTTACTCAACAGAACTCACCCTGCAGGGCAGGTGGAAGTTTAAGTCTCCACACGTGTATATCAACATGCACAACAAATGAGCTAACCCTTTCGCCTTGAGCATTCTGGATTTCTTGACAGTACCCATCGGTGCAGTGGCATGGAGAGTTTACATCAGCAGCCAGTCTCAGGAAACCCTCGCTCCCCAGTCCACTCCACAGAGTTAATGAGATTCACCATAATTAGCTCAGTGAGGGATCTGAAACCATAATAAATTAAACTAGCAGCTGAATCAGTAAATAATTATTTTTGTGCTGTCCTCCTTTCGTTTCTGATAGTGCTGGAGTAGGCACCAATTTTACACTTGAAATGGAATTGCATGCATCTACCTGGCTCAAATGCGAGGCTATGGAGAGGTAGCCTGAAAGCATCTGTAGAAAGCAGAAGAGAATTTTAGGAAGCGACATTCCCTGTCAGGTTACATGGCACTGTAGAATTTACAGTTGATGAATGAATGGCCCAGCCTCAGAAAGGATTTAAGCTTATAGGTTCAAAGCTTCTTATAATATTTTTGCACTCAGCTGGTGATGCTGCTGACTGAATGTGTTAAGGAACTAATCCTTCTTACAAATTACAAATGCAATAATTATGAGGTTGGTGAACCAACTAATCAGGCATGTGAAACAGTCAGTCCATACAGCATCTTAGTAAGGGAAGTCGTAAGAAAGCTCACAGACAGAGCTAGTACTCAGCTAAAGCTATTTATGCCATGAGCCTACGGGAAATTATTTCTTATTAAACTGGGAAAAAAACCTGGGTGCATGGAAGGCTACAAAAACAACAGCAATGAGCAGAGAGGGCTTTTGACAAAGCAGACAGATCAGATTATATGTGCGGGGAGGATTCCACTCTTTGACAAAGCTCTCTGCCTACATAGGGGAGACAGATTTTTGAATATTTATCACAACTCCTGTAAACAGAATAAGCTTGCCAATGACGGTGCTCATCAATCTCTGCTCCAAGTAAATACATCCGATGTCATTACTGTAATCAGATTAGCTGCTGTCCCTCCACCTCATTTATCAGTAAGGATTTTCTTACTAGACTTGCCATGTTCATTGATTCATTTTTAAAGACATCTTTAGAAATATTCACAAATATTTTACGAGACCAAAGATTTTTGGAGATATACATCATGTACATAATCAGGTTAATAGAGGTTTAGGACTTGCCTACACAGGAAGTTTTGCTGGGATACCTATTATTATATAATTATAATTAATCCAGTGGATGAATTTGTATTAAGATAATTTAGAATAAAGCACTCTTATTCCAGTATAAAGGAGTCCACACAGAGAGTTAATCAGGAGTAGTGATTCTGCTTTAAATTCACACCTGACCTTAATCCGAATTAACTTCCCAGTGAAGACAAGAAGGACTTCTGTCAATATAACAAACATCATTTGGGGTTCTGTTGGTATAGACTGTGTCTACATGAGCAGGATAGGCTGGCATAGCTATGCTGACAGACTCCGTAGTGTAGACATATCCTGAGAGTCTAATATAATCATGTGATTCCAGGAGCTGGGGATTGTAAAAAAACCCCACAAATATTGTGTGACCCACAATGAAGTCTCAGGTTTCAGAGTAACAGCCATGTTAGTCTGTATTCGCAAAAAGAAAAGGAGTACTTGTGGCACCTTAGAGACCAACCAATTTATTTGAGCATAAGCTTTTGTGAGCTACAGCTCTCAAGAATTGGTAACACTGAATCTTGACATTTAATAATGATTTATCTGATTTTCATTGTGACAGCCGTGCATAACTTTTAAGGTAAAACTATCAATTTAAACTGGGAGTTATAATAATTGTTGAAGCCTCTTCCTATAAGAAAGTCAGGATGGAAGGTTATTAGAGTTAATCATTCTTAAATGTCTCCACCTGGAGGGCAAAAGGGGGCTGGATTTAGATATCTGGAGATTCCAAAATAGGCTTTGCCTTAAGTACCAAATGATTCACTGAGAAAATATCTGCCTATAAACTGATTGTCTTAAGCAAAAAAAAGCTTAATTAAATAGGTTCAGGGAACTTTTTTGAAGTTCTAAAGACAATATTCAGCAAACAATTGTCAAGGATAGTTCAAATGCATCTGTGCATTCAATGTATAATAGTCGTGCAGTAATATGTTCTATAGTTGATTATGGCAAATGAAGTTTTAGATAAAAAGGGACAATAGTCTGTAATCAAGGAAATCTACATAATGGTTTTCCTGAAGGATGTTTCTGCAGGTGACGGAAGAGTACAGTATTGTTTTATCAAATGGTAATTTCCCTGTATCTCACCAAACAATGAATTCTGTGTGCTAGTCAGGGGCATAATTCAATTAAAGAGAAGACATCTATGAGAGAGAAAGAAATCTGTTTGACTGTGATCCTGCAAATCATGCAGATGAGGAAAATGGCATTTGGCCCTGACATTCTGATTTATTTCCTATACAGTATATTATAATTCCTACAAGATAAGCTTATGCTAGAAATTATCACATGTGCATGGGAGTTATATGTCTGATCCTCCTTGCTTTCCCTTTTTATCTGTTGCCCTATATGTTTCAACCTTATCTTTTTAAGAGAATCTGTAAAATAAATGGTAATATTTGCACAGTTGTAGAGTAAGTCCAATATTGCATGTGCCGGGCCAGATCCTCAGATGGTACAAATCAACTCCATTGATTTGGATGAAATTACTCATGTGCTTAAAGTTAAGTAGGTGCTTAAGTGTTTTCTGAGTCTCAGTGAAGAAATAAAAGGCCTACTGAAGTCCATGTGGGTTTGGCCATTAATTTCAATGGGAATGAGACTGGCTACCAAGTGAAACCCAGGTGATGGTGCTATGAATTTCCCCACAGTGTGCTCTATTTCTCTCTATTCATGAGGCTACCTTGTAGAATGAGCGCTGATGCCTAGAGCAAAGGGTTTACTTAAATGTCTTTATGTCTCTTTGACAAGAAAATCCGCCCCACCCCTACCCCAATGAAGATAACTTTGGGGCAGATTCCAAAAGCCAGACTAGTGTTGGGTGGTCCCTTACTCTTTTGGAGTCAGGCCATTCCTTACATTGAATAATGCATCAGAATCTGGCCCTTGGATGCTCAGCTATCTTTCCAGCAACCCCCATATGAACCATAAAACCTCTTCCATGCTTAATGACTATGACCAATTAAACTGCAATGTAATGTGAGCTAGATTCTACTCTAGATCTGATCAAATAATTCATTCAAAGAGATCAGTCTCTTCTTATGTCTACAAATTATCCAGGAGCAGTTCATGAATGACCAGGATATGCAGGTGAATGAAGACAAACACGGAGATTGATTTAAGTGGCAGGCTGCCACTTTGTTAACTTACCACTAAGAATGGGTGCTATCCACCCACTCCCACCCCATGTATCAGGAATTTAACTGGATCCAGTCCAGGGTTACAGATTTCCCACCCTATAACCAATAAATTGGGGTACATCCTTTTCAGCCTACTCAAATCACTTCTGAATCCTCTTACCCACCTTCCCGCAAAGGGCGTAGAGGGTACCAAAGGGGCACCTCAGTCTGCAAAGACTTCAGGAGTCCCCTTCTCCAAAAAGCACAAAGTCTACCAGCGAAATCCTGGGTCTCTTTTACCTCTGGGAGTTGGCCCTTTTGGGCTTTCTCTGTACTGGACACCGGCTGTGACAAACTAAACATTCCTATAAATTCCTAATGTTAAATATCCAAATCACACTCTCTTTAACCTAGTGGTCCCTTCACGATGCTGCGAGGAAGGGGGAAAAAAAAAACAGCCCACCACCAGGACTCTGCCAATTTGGTCCAATAGGAACAATTCCTTCCTGATCTAAAAGCAGGCGATTGGTCAGAAACAGAGCATCCTAAAAACATAGCTCCTATCCTATGGGGTGGGAGGGGCAGCTAACGAGGGGAGAGGCCCCTAGAGCCCAGGAAGAGGTTTAAATTAATGGGGCGGAGCAAATGGTTAATCTGCTCCCCAGCCAACTAGCCAGTAGGAGACAGAGAACCCAGAAAGAAGCAGCCCATCCCTGCATTCTCAGACATGCTTTCCCAGTCCCTTCTGGGCTGTCTATCCCACTGCCAGTCTGATCTATATATTCACCCTGGGGGAGAGGGGGCATTTTCTCAGATTTACTCCCTGTTTGAAACTATTCAACAAGCATGAAATTCCCAGAGGGCCAGCCTAAGGCCTATACGTCACTCTAATCACCTTAAATAGGGTTTAAGAAGGATTTAAGTGCTAACCCCTCCGTGCAAGGGTGGATTTTACCCCAAATAGTCTCTCTGAATAATTCTTGTCTGTAGGGTCATGAACAGTTGGTTGTGAAAATCTGAGATTCAAAATTGAAGCTGTGTTGGTTCATTTTGATTGGTCACACAAATCACATGGTATCATTTCCATACCCTGAATGACTACAGCAATTTTTAGTGTCAGTCTTCCAGTGTGAATCCTATTTCCTACCTCAGAATTCACGCTGCAAATATTCCCTTTAAATTCACTGCTTCTGCAAATATTCCTGCCAGTCAATTCATACAGGTGAAAAACAAACACAAGAAAAGGAATGAACACAGCCAATTGTTGAAGTCAGTTTTTTTCATTCACGTGAATAGTTACACAAAATGTTTTGCACTGTTTTGAGAGCTCTGCTAATCACAGAACCTAGTCACAAAGCAAAGCAAATTTCCTCACAGCTACAGAGAGGCCATTTCTCTTTTAAAGAAGTTCACCAGTAAAGAAGTTCACCAGTCATAAGAAAATTAGATCTCCATATCACCATCATTTCAAAGGTGTCAATGTTGTGTGTGTGTGTGTGCAGCGGCCGGGGGATGGGGTGGAGGTTGGTGCAGTGATGGTTTGCTCGGTACTATAAGCTGGCCAGTTAAAAGCTTCAAACAGAGTTGCTTTCTTGCTTGCCAAGAACCCAAAATAACCAGAAATGTTCCAGAACAGAAAACACGAGCTGTTGATGTTCAGCACTTGAAAACCGTAGACTTTTCTTTAGACTTTCCAAAATGATATTCACCTTGAGAGGCCTGTACAGCAATTGGGATTTGCAGGTGGGGGATGGAAGCAGACAGAACAGGTTGGCGTGACCAATCAAACAATCTTCTGCTCCACACCAAACCTCCATACACATAGGCGCTGACCCCGTGGGTGCTCCTCCTCCTACCTCCTCCTCCTACCTCGCCTCCTCCTCCCCCAAGCGCGCCGCGTTCCTGCTCCTCCACCTACCTCCCAGCGCTGCCTACCCAGCCACTGCCAAACAGCTGTTTGGCAGCATTTAGCATGCTCCGGGAGGGAAGAGGAGGAGCAGGAATGTGGCACGCTCAGGGGAGGAGGCAAAGAAGAGGCAGGGCTGGGGCGGGGATTTGGGGAAGGAGTCGGAATAGGGGCAGGGAGGGGGTGGAGACTTTGGGGAAGGGGTTGAAATGGGGGCGGGGCAGGGGTGGGGCCTCATGGCAGGGCCGGGGGGAACAAGCACCCAAGGGAAAGAGGGAAAGTCAGTGCCTATGTCCATACATGCATTATTTGTAGTGAGGAGTACCTAGTAGGCCCATCCCTAAATCACGAACCCATTGTGCTAGGCACTGTACAAACACAGAATAAAAAGATGGCAAACACACATCAACATCCAGTGTGGTCTACAGTAAACGCACGGGCCACCTGGATAGGAGGGGGAAAAAATCTCCCAAGCTCTTTTATTCCACACAGTCTGCCATTACCTGGAAGGAATTTATAAGGATGTCTATCAAGTCCTCAGAAGCTAGGAAATCTCAAAGTAAGGCTGTTAGTCATCCTTACTGGATAAAACATGGGCCAAAAAGTACTGCAACAGTGAAGTGCTATTGTACATCAGTCTGACAACATTACACGAGCCGATCACTACCAGCAGCCCTCATAGGCTGTTTGTCTTTCCCTCCCCTACCTTGCTGCCAGGCTTTTCAGGCAGCCAACCTCACCTCATCTCCTTGACCACGAGCAAGAATTCAGGGGAGGGAGGGGGAGGTCTTTCTTGAGGCCTTTGCCCTCCCTTAGTAAGGATGTCAGGCACCCGCAGTCTGTCAACATTTTGCGAATTGATTCCTCTTGCTAACACAGCTCATTTCTCCAGCTGTTTACTTCAAAGCCACTTTTTTTATGGCACTGAGGGAAATCTACATCCACAGAATTTCTGGTTAGGTTTTGTTATACATAGGCAGTTTTTAGTTATTTGACTAAAGAAACTCACTGCTTTGGGGATCTTAGAATTTGCCCCTTTTCCCTCTAACTTTCCACTCTCTACCAGCCTTTGAGTCACTTGCTCACATTTAGATCTCAGAACATCAAAGAGAAAGGGGCAAATAGACATTCATTCCAACCAACTGGTAAGCAGAGAAAACAAATCAACTGAGCTGAATGACAGTAATGCTATGCAGTTGAATCAGAAAGCTCTGACTTCTTGCTTGGCCAAAAACTAAAAAAATAAACTTTATGTATATGAGATTTTTTTTATTAGATTTTTATTTCATACAGTTTCATTTATTCATGATATCACATGGCCTAATTACCAT
The DNA here is from genome assembly GCF_965140235.1 of Caretta caretta. Lineage (NCBI taxonomy): Eukaryota > Metazoa > Chordata > Testudines > Cheloniidae > Caretta > Caretta caretta. The sequence continues at coordinate 206,710,768 of NC_134208.1, read as the reverse complement.
AAAAATATCACTACTTCACAGAATTCTAGTTTCTTGTTGCTTCTGATCCCTGCAAATCATATGCCCATACAAACTGTCTGATTTTGAAGACCCTCTTATCAAAACCTATTTTCTCATAAGTGCACTAGGGAATTTATTAAAGTAAAATGTGTCCAGCTCTTTATTGTGTAAGCCGAGAGGTTGGGGATGATGCACATGGCAGACAAACACACCAAGGATCTGCCAACATAAATCTGAGAAAAGTAGCATGGATATTTTTAATCATTTTTCTACTTCATATTTCATTCTCAGCATTTTTATCTACTTGCTACCAGGGCCACATTGTGTTTTTTTCCAATGTTCTTTGTAGAAGCACTTTTACAAGGTCAACAGCAATGAACAACAAACTTTCATTTTGTGTGGTACGCCAGGAAATGGAAGTATATGGAGTTGCTTGAAGTTTTGCTCCTGAACTGAAAGTTAATCTAAATTCAAGAACAAAAGTATTCATATTTGTCCTTGTATGTCAAGGATTACTACTACTGAAAGTGCTTTCTACTATCAGCATGTCACTTTCTCAGCTTCTTAATCTCTTTCTTTCTGTTGCTCAATGGCTTCCTCTTACTTTCTTTCCCACTGCAAAAGTAGTCTTTTTTTTCTCTCCCCTTTTTTAATACTTACGAAGTTAAAAGGGCCAGCTCAGCCTGACCACCTGGACGTCGCAATAGAGCTTTCTCCCAGGCCTGGCTCCCTGCCAGTTGCCAGCTGTGACATTGTATGCATCCATCTTAGTTAATTCCATGCACTTGGATTGTACTGGTTCTGTTTACAACAACCTTCTGCCCCTCCTGTGTCCAATTCCAATTGTCCTCAACTTTCCTTGTTTAATACTGTTTTGCAAATTATTAAGCACTGGAAGTCCATTAATCACAGTTCACGTCCTGTGTAAGCCCACACAACGAAGGGAAAGAAGGGTGAAGGCCAGGCACGCTCAGATCCCTGAAAGAGCTTGGACGGTGGTCCATTCAGATCCCTAACGAGATCATTACTGCTAACTAAATACAAACCTGACCTCATAACCCTCTGGGAAATTATGTGGGCCCCGTGCAAGACATTAATATGTATCCCACCCCTCATCGCCACCCCCCACTCCCTTGATAGGCTGAAAACTAAACCTGCGATCAAAAGAACTCTAATCACTGCTCTGATTGTAGTAAACCAAGCCTGACACAGAGTTCCCTGAGGCCTCAATAGCTACATCAGTGCCACCCCCAGAGCCTGCACCCTTTGCCAGGCTTGCTAGCAGCCAGGGAATTGCAAAGAGTCCCAGCTTTTCAGTTTACTTGACACACTGTGTCTATTTTCTGGACCACCTGGTAGGCTAATTTTAACATGACACCAGTTCAGCACTCCCACTTAGTCCTCAATTCTCCCACACAGCCTAAATACAAACTGAAATTCCTCTTAATCCACTCGTCCACTGAAACGTCCCAAGTTAAAACTACACAACATGGGCTATCTAATAAAGGATTACATGATTTTACTCTTGTCTGATGGCACCTGTGATGAAAAACATGGCCAAAAATAATTATCCCTTTGGGCACAATTTGAGCACCTTTTCATGTTTGCTTGTCCGTTCACCGTAATCAACTAATCCATCCCTGGTCCAAGCATGACGGTTTTACTCAAAGCAGCGTGACAAATCAGTCTTTTCTGGCCCACTTAAGGAGAGATAAACAGGCTGAGGAATGTGTTTGCCTCTTGTCACTTTCAGTCTTTGAAGCGATTCCATTTCAGAAGAAATTAATTTTAAAAAAATAAAACCAAAACCTTAAAGCAGCAACAAGCCGATATTCAGCTTGAACGACACACATAATGGGAGCATAATTATTAATTTTCTGGTTATTTCTATATCAGAAAGTGGGGACGGTTGATCTGATGTAGAACATGAGAGATTTCACAGCAGGAAGAAACTGAAATGTTTCAGTTTCAGAAATAATTAGCACACCAATTCACAGGGGTTGACAATTTTCAGCATTTCCACTGCCTGGGAACAACCGTAATATGCAGTGCAATTATTTTGTTTACCCCACCTCACCATCCTCAGCCATTGAGGAGGGAAGTTTTATCCTTAAGATTGGGCTTGAATTCTGGCATTGGTTCAAACAAGAGTCAGTAAAAATGAACATTCAAATATCAACTACATTTTAACATTGACTTTTTTGAAGACAAAGTAACATACAGTAACACATAAAACAGATTTAGCAGATCTAACGTGTGTGTGTGTGTGTGTATACATACAGAGTTTCAATTGTCTTCCTACTCAGCAACAAACATCTCTTCAGAATTCATTTTTCTTTCTTTCATAATTAGTATCTATACAATTCACATGCTGTATGGATGGAACAAGGTTGGGGGTGGGGAGTCCTTTGTATAAATCAGTTTTAAGATACGCTTGGATTTAACATTGATCATTTTTCTTTGTTCTGTCTATGGGGTCAAAGTGATGAACACCAACAGTAAGAAATGAATCAGTGTTTGTTACATTACTTAGCTGTGAAACACAAACAGGCACTATTTGCTCAGCGGTCCCTGAACACCATTCCTAGTACTTATCTTGACCTGGGACAGAGACGGAAAATATTTAACACATGACCAGGAAGCATGCAGCCTAAAAATCAAGTGTCATTATCTTGGAGAGAAAGTAAATATTACATCTGAAAATCTTCATCTGTGAAATTCAGTGGTCTCTTCGTTTTATACATGATATACCAGATCCTAATGCAACTGTTATCCGACAGTGAGCTGATTTTGTAGTTTGCAAAATTAACAGTATTTATCCTGTTAGTTTCCTTAGTAACTATCCATGCATTCCTTAGTGTGACAAGGTCTCTTAAGCATTTCATATAGTACTTATCTATTTTCTTGCTCTCACCTCCCTCTCACCTTTACTTTAAGCACAGAACGCAACACAATCCACTACAACTAAAGACTAGGCTGAGAGTCAGATTAAAATTATCCCTGTTTGCCCTGACCTCTTTTCTCTGCAGGTGAGAGCGTCCCCATTCACAAGCTAAATGAAGCAGAAATGATGGAGTGTTTGTTTTCCCTGACTTTTCTTCAGCCTGCCAGTAAATTTACAGCCACGAATATGAAGTGTTAATTTAATGTTCCCACTGAGCATCTCATTGTCAACAAAGGCTTCAAACCATAAGAGAGGAAAAGGTTAGCTCATGCAGAAAATGACCCTTATGGTTTGATTGTCTTCTGGTCCAGACTAGCAGCAAGCAAAAAGCTAAGGGCTTTGACTTCCAGCTTAATGCATTTGATGGCAATAAATGGAACCTCTCTACCTCCGCACATAGAAAGAATCACCTGTAATGCTCACTTATTTATGTTTGCAGGCAATCTACACAAAACCAAAAGAGAAGTGGGCCTCTCTTTTCACTCTGATGACTAATTTGACAGAACCGAAAACTTAAACCCTTTATTATGCCAAACTTAAACAAAAGGGTCTTGCTCTCTAAAGATTACAACAAAGCATTAATGATGGCATGAACCATGAAATTGCTTTCTTCACCAGGTGCTTCAAAACGTCAGGACCTCCACTGATGTGACGTACAGAGAGTTGTACAAGCAAGAAGTCTTATATGCAAAAAATATATTCTTAAAATTAATATTAAGATTTAAATAAACAAATGCTTTCCTGGACTTTGTATGACAGCAACAAGTATATAGACTGAAGGCCCTATTCTCATTTACACTTAGTCCCTTTTACAGTGCACGCTGGTAATGTAAAACAGTCTTAAAGTTAGTATAAATGTCATTTACAGAATTGTAGTTAACAGAAAAGACAGAGTAAGGTAAGGGATCTTAATGTAAATGAGAATATGACCCTGACTATACATTTTAAGACATCAACATCTATTTACTCTTTGTCTGATAATGTAAAATAAAAATATAAGTATGAAGCAGATATGGAAGAGTAACATTTTCCGTAGAAACAAATGTCAAGTCTTTGTTACTTAAAATTTATTCTTATATGAAATATCCCATTAAAGTTCTCAGCTTGGAAGCTATGACATTTTTTTATTGTACAGTCTGGATGTTTAATGGGAAGGGGAAAATGAGCGTAGCAATTTGATTGGTTTGGGTACCTTTTTCGAATCCACTAGTTAAAAATGGGTTCACTTTTTTAAAAAAATTGTCCATGTTCCAGGCTGTTCATGTACTTTGTGGACCTGGCCACTTGCTATTTAAAATAAATAAATAAAAAGCAATCCCACTATTAATATTTAACAATTGGGCCACAATATGTTAATTAACTACCCACCTAATGTGTATTATTAAACCATACATCTGTATTATCATCAAAAAGGCACCATACTACGTGCGGACAGGTGAGAACCCAACAGCTCCCAAACTGCATTAACTGCGTTTCAAAAATCCATTCTGCAGTATTTCGAGGACATTTGATGTGCCATGCACAGTAATGTACTTTAATACGTCTAAAAGGACCACCGCATTGACTGAAATAGCAAAGCCTGGAAGCAAAGCAGAACGCAAAGTAATGAAACAGTTGACTTTTTGTTTTCTATTTTACAATACAGCACTTTCATTCATTCCCCAGATAATACCCTTCCCCATTCACATTAGATCTGTGGCCTGAACCAAAACACCAGCAGATTTTGTGATGGCACTAACATTCTAAACCAAGAGCCCAGTCACACTGTTGTGATTGGCCCCTACGACCACAATGGGTCAAACCAAATAACCAGACCCAGAACTTTGAGGATCTTGGAAACCCAGATCCAGATTTTGTACCTTGAGATCATTTCTAATTCAGGCCTCAATCCTGCAATTGACTCCACACTGGCAAACCCCTAAACTGTAGTACTCCAATGATTTCAGTGGGGCCTGGCACAGGTGAAGGGATCTGGCCACAAGCAACAAATTGCTGGATCAGGCTCCAAAACAATATTAAAACTATAATCAGTGGAGTGCAAAATGTACTGAAGTATCTCCACCAAACTGCATGGGGAAAAATTGCAATTTCATTCTATTTTACAGCCCCCCAAATTAAAACAAAACAAAAAACAAAATACACACACAACAAACTCTGATCATCTGAAATTTCAAAATTGGTGGCTTTTCACTCAAAAAATAGTGCACACCAAGGTTTTCAGTCGCAAATTTGCAAAAGCCTTCAATTTGGGTGTTTTCAAATTGTATTGCAAATATTTGCAATGTTTGCCCAGCTCCAATTCTCACTTAAGTTATAGTGGGGGGAGGGCCTGACATTCCAAATCAGTGTTGCCACTCCATCCTTCATTTATACCATCTTTGAGAGGTCCAAGACCAGCCCTCTGTGGCCAGCCCTCTGTGGAGATAGAGGTGGTTAGGGACTATTTAGAAAAGCTGGACGTGCACAAGTTCATGGGGCCGGACGAGTTGCATCCGAGAGTGCTGAAGGAATTGGCGGCTGTGATTGCAGAGCCATTGGCCATTATCTTTGAAAACTCGTGGCGAACCGGGGAAGTCCCGGATGACTGCAAAAAGGCTAATGTAGTGCCAATCTTTAAAAAAGGGAAGAAGGAGGATCCTGGGAACTACAGGCCAGTCAGCCTCACCTCAGTCCCTGCAAAATCATGGAGCAGGTCCTCAAAGAATCAATCCTGAAGCACTTGCATGAGAGGAAAGTGATCAGAAACAGCCAGCATGGATTCACCAAGGGAAGGTCATGCCTGACTAATCTAATCGCCTTTTATGATGAGATTACTGGTTCTGTGGATGAAGGGAAAGCAGTGGATGTATTGTTTCTTGACTTTAGCAAAGCTTTTGACACGGTCTCCCACAGTATTCTTGTCAGCAAGTTAAGGAAGTATGGGCTGGATGAATGCACTGTAAGGTGGGTAGAAAGCTGGCTAGATTGTCGGGCTCAACGGGTAGTGATCAATGGCTCCATGTCTAGTTGGCAGCCGGTATCAAGTGGAGTGCCCCAAGGGTCGGTCCTGGGGCCGGTTTTGTTCAATATCTTCATAAATGATCTGGAGGATGGTGTGGATTGCACTCTCAGCAAATTTGCGGATGATACTAAACTGGGAGGAGTGGTAGATACGCTGGAGGGCAGGGATAGGATACAGAGGGACCTAGACAAATTGGAGGATTGGGCCAAAAGAAATCTGATGAGGTTCAATAAGGATAAGTGCAGGGTCCTGCACTTAGGATGGAAGAATCCAATGCACCGCTACAGACTAGGGACCGAATGGCTAGGCAGCAGTTCTGCAGAAAAGGACCTAGGGGTGACAGTGGACGAGAAGCTGGATATGAGTCAGCAGTGTGCCCTTGTTGCCAAGAAGGCCAATGGCATTTTGGGATGTATAAGTAGGGGCATAGCGAGCAGACCGAGGGACGTGATCGTCCCCCTCTATTCAACATTGGTGAGGCCTCATCTGGAGTACTGTGTCCAGTTTTGGGCCCCACACTACAAGAAGGATGTGGATAAATTGGAGAGAGTCCAGCGAAGGGCAACAAAAATGATTAGGGGTCTAAAACACATGACTTATGAGGAGAGGCTGAGGGAGCTGGGATTGTTTAGCCTGCAGAAGAGAAGAATGAGGGGGGATTTGATAGCTGCTTTCAACTACCTGAAAGGGGGTTCCAAAGAGGATGGCTCTAGACTGTTCTCAATGGTAGCAGATGACAGAACGAGGAGTAATGGTCTCAAATTGCAGTGGGGGAGGTTTAGATTGGATATTAGGAAAAACTTTTTCACTAAGAGGGTGGTGAAACACTGGAATGCGTTACCTAGGGAGGTGGTAGAATCTCCTTCCTTAGAGGTTTTTAAGGTCAGGCTTGACAAAGCCCTGGCTGGGATGATTTAACTGGGAATTGGTCCTGCTTCAAGCAGGGGGTTGGACTAGATGACCTTCAGGGGTCCCTTCCAACCCTGATATTCTATGATTCTATGATTCATGGTAATTTTTTTATAAAGTGCCTAATTAACCTCTTTGATTTTTTTTTTAACTAATCTGATTGGTTCCAAAGAAATAACATCACCATTAGATTACTCAGAAGCTGGAGAGCAGGAGTCTCTCAGACATCAGCACCAATGAGATCACTCAGGACGGTAGCTGAGTTCCCTGTCTCTGTTTTAAATTTCTAACTTCCTTATATCCAAGGCCTAAGGAGTTATGTGATGAACACTTCAGTCACTGAAATCCTTATGTGCACAAGGACTTCGGCTCATTAAAAAGGTCCTAAGGATAAAAAATACTGACTTCTTTCAGCGTCAAACTACAATCTCAGGAGGTATTTTTCCCCTTGAGCAATACTTTACAGCTGTTACCCTCCCAGCCATTTGTTCCTTGTCTACCAGCAAGTGTGTGGCATGCTTTACTTTGACTTTTATTGTGTTAGCTGGTTGAAGTCAAGGTTTTTTCACATTAAATTAAAAAGTGATATTGGAAATAAGCATGGTTACAAGGAACACAACACCTGTGTAGTATGGCTAACTGAAACCTGTACCCAGGAACTTCCTGAGTTCCCCTGACATTTACCGGGCTCCAGGTCTATTGTCAGCTAAAACACTTGTCCCCTTTCCTTCAGCCTCTTTCATGCTGATCTCCCTGATTCCCACATCACCCCCCACCAGTCCATCCATTCCATAGCTGTTAAAATCACCTTCTTTGCCAGATAGCAAACCCATGTCTCTTCCCTGTCTGAATCTCTCCACTGATTTCTCTTTGCACATCATATCAAGGTTAAACTCCTTGAGTAAAACCCTGGCCCCATTGAAGTCAATTGGAGTTTTGCAATTGACTTCAGTGGGGCCAGGCTTTCACCCCTCATTTTTGCTTTCAAAGCCCTGCACTGCTCTGGTCGACACCTCAGATCTTTGTTTCTTGTTGTATTCCCCTGTCCCTATTTGTTCCAATGATGTAAGCTTTACCACTGCGTTCTTTTCTTTTCCCACTCTTGTCTCCATGTCTTCGCCCACATTACCTCATAGGCATGGGACAATCCCCCACTCCACTCGGCTTCCACTATCGTTTCATTTAAATCCCACATAGTATCATATAGGTACAAATACATAGAATCATAGAATATCAGGGTTGGAAGGGACCTCAGGAGGTCATCTAGTCCAACCCCCTGCTCAAAGCAGGACTAATCCCCAATTAAATCATCCCATATGTGTCTCTGTTGGTCTGTCTGGTACATACTAAGCTCTATGAGGCAAGGACTGTGGTTTTTGTGTCTCATATAGAATCACTCTGTGTCAAGTCTACAATAGCAATGGAAATAGTTCATGAGAACCAGTCAGTGAAATTGATTTAGAAACATGTGTGAAACTTACCCATCTTGTTTCAGTATTCAAGCAAAATGTAAACAGAGCAGGAAATGAAATTTTAAAAAATATTTCAACTTTCATTATCTAGTTGCTTTTAGTAATAGAAAGATTTTTGATAGGGCATCTTGATTGTTTCCTTTAATTTTTTCAAAGTGTATATAACAAATATCTATATCTATGTTTAGAGAGATACAGTACTTCTTAGTTTAAAATGTATTATTCACACAGTGTATCCTGGGCTATGCTTAAAAACGCCATGCTAGAGTTGACTAACATTAAACACAAAAACATCCTGTCTTTGGTAATCATTTGCCAGTCAGTCACATTGTCAGTTAACAGTAGTCATTTTGAAAGCAGTAATTCATTCTCTACAGTCCTTTCTTAACACAATTTTCAGCCTGCAATTTAGATGATAGGAAAATTACAACCTTGGTGCACTATATTATGTGATATAAATGTTATTGCAATTAAGCCAACAAGAAACCCACACACACAAAACACAAAGATGTTTAGTCCATGTTTTTTTCTTATTATTTCCTAAAAACCCCTGGGGTCATCAAATGGTAGAAAAAGGGAAAGATGAATTTACATTAGTACAATGTGACTGCAAATAACAAGAACTCAGAATCAACACAACAACATAGTTGACATGTTAGCTATTTGGGAGTTTTAAAACAAAGCAAACAAGTTATTTGCTGAGGGCATGCATGAATGGGGACAGACATGATTTGAATTTTAAAATATGGCTGAAAAGGCCTCATATAGCCAGGAATCCTGGCAGCTGATGAAAGAAAGAAGGCAACTACAGTTCTTGTACCATCATTGCCTCTGCACAGCTCTGCCCCAGATTACATCTCCTTGCTAGTCTGTTACTGCATTCCCGCTCTTCTACTTTGCTCTACCAACCATTCAAGCCCCAGTACCTCCTCTGGGCTTGTTGACACAGTGCATTAGTTTGCACCAGAGGGGTGTGAATTCTAGTGCTCACCAGCTGGCCCATGTGGACCCTACTAGTGCACTCTAAAAGTTCCCTTTGCACACATTAATGTAGTTCTGTTTCAAACAGCACAACATTAATGTGAATTAGTAACTCTTAGTGCACAGTACTAGGGGCCATATGGGCCAGTTATTGTGTGACACGCTAGTATGCACTAGAATTTTCACCTTTGGTGCAGGCGAATGCCCCATGTAGACAAACCCTTTGTGTGTCCCCTCCCAACCCTATCTTCCATGCTGCCCCTATGCATGGATCAACCTTCCAATCTCAATGCACCAGAGAGGCCTTTAACAACCCCCTGAAGTCAATGGGAGTCTTTCATCGGCAGTGCATCAGGGCTTAGGTCTTGACTCTGTCCTTATATTCAAATCCCTCCTAAAGACACGGTTTTAATGGCATAACCACAAACCCTCATCAATCAAATGTCTTCTTTTAGGGTTTTGTACTGTCACCCGTCACCACAGCATCTGAGCACAGTAACCTCTCCTTCTCAATGCGACGTAAGGAGGGAAAGGGAAGGGTGTTGAAGTAAATTAAAGAAAACAAATTCAGACTGCTAACAACCAACATAAAAAAACATAGCAGCCTGAAAATTTTCCATTAAAATGTTTTGCAGAAATTTTCCATATTTTTTGCAGTTTTCAATGTACAGTTTATAGCAGGGGCAGGCAAACTTTTTGGCCTGAGGGCCACATTGGGGTTTCAAAATTGTATGGAGGACTGGTGTAGTGTATTAATTTGCTTCCCGTAGGAATGTGCTATTTACGATGTACTAGTTAACGGCGGCCAGTCCTGGTGCTCTGTTAGTAGCACATTCCTACGGGGAGCAATTTAATATACTACAGCCGGCGGGTCTCGCAGCCGTGCTGCCTGGCAGGATCTTGTAGCCCTGCTGCCCACAGCACTAGCAGAATGGTGAGCTGAGGCTGCGGGGGAGGGGGGACACTAGGGGAGGGACCAGGAGCTCAAGGGCCGTGCAGGACAGTCCCACGGGCCAGATGTGGCCTGCAGGCTGTAGTTTGCCCACCTCTGGTTTATAGAATCGCTGACATTTTCTGGAAATTTTCTGGAAAGCCAAAAATTTCAATGAAATTTTTCCACAAAAAAGTCCAATATTTTTCATAAATACTTTTCTGCAGGTTTTTTGATCAGCCATAAAATGAAATAAAGATATCAACTTACATTTTAAAGTCATGCATCATGTCAGGCATATAACAAACCTAAGTATTGGCATGATCATATTATTGTAATCTTTGTTCCTTCTTTCACTACTGTTTGTTGCTTTCATTCTTTGAGTCATGTCTATAAATCATATGTTCCTTGGAGCAGGGACCATGTCTTTTAATTAGTCTACTAAGAGTCTAGCAAGATTTCAACAACAGAGATTATTTTCACTGTCACAACTCAAACAATCTAGGCTGCTTTTCAGTAATCAAAGCAAATTGCAGGATCTGCATTTGCTACCAAAATTTCCTTTGGCCTAGGAGGCATGTGGACAGTTCCTGTGTTCTAGGCCCTACTCCTCCTCTGAAGAGGCTTAAGATATCTCTACCCCTCCTCCCAAAGGTGAGTTAGTGAGAATTCACACCACCTCCCACTGAAGGGGCCCACTATCAGTATTTCTATTTCCCAGATGGGGTACCTGAGAGATAGGACATTTCGGTGCAACTTGCCAAAAGAAGTTTTCAGCAGGGCTAGGAACATAAATCCTAACCTCTGAGATGCAAGGCTCATGTCTAATCCACTAGATCACATTGGCTGTCATACCAATCACTTTATATATTTGTACTTAGGCCAACACAAATATAAGGTTAGTAATTCTTACCCATCCCTATATTTGTTCTGTGTTTGTACAGCGCCTAGCACAGTGACATCCTGGTCCATGACTAGGTATCCTAGGCACTACAATAATACAAGTAATAATAATATAAATTGTTTTGAGGTTTACAGATGGAAAGGTACTAGGTAAACACAGAACATTATTATTTGCTATATTTTTCAGGCACAGAGAGATCCAGTGCCTTGGTTGGGAGACATTGTTCGCCTGGTGGGTGAAACATTGGCTGAAAGACCAAGTGCTGTTAGTCCTTCTCTAGCACTTAGTTTGCTCCATTATGCCAGCATTTTTTACCAACATTTGGAAAGAAGGGAGGTAGACTGCACAGGGTGTATGTGCATAATTAGCTGGTTGTACAGTAAATATGTCCATCGCATTAAGTGAAGATTAAATGAACCTGGGCTCTTAACGAGCTCTCAAATGCTGCACATTTTCCCAGGATCTGGAAATGTGTGTGGGAAATAGCATTCTAGGTGACTAGTGAACTAGTCCCTGATTACAGAACTTATTTTCATTCTCTTTTTATATATAAAAAAATCCTAGCAAATTCTATACAAAAAATGACAAGGAGTCTGGTGGCACCTTAAAGATGAACAGATTTATTTGGGCATAAGTTTTCGTGGGTAAAAAACTCACTTCTTCAGATGCATGGCAAAAAACGACCATAAGAGAACATTATTAGCATTCAAAAGCCAAGGAATGGAAAAGTTAAAAGTTGTAGATGCAAATTTGCTTGTATACATTCTTTTATTATATGTTCACATATAATTTCTCAAATAATACCACTCTTTTTCCCCCTGAAGTCCTAGGAGGGGCTACATTTCCATGGTAATAAAGATTTCTCTCAGAAAGGTGTTGAAAATAATCAGGAGGCTAATGAGGTTTTGTGCAAACCTCCTGCCGGTTGCATTCCTTTAGATCAAATATCCTTTGGTTTAAGTACAGAAAACCTTTTTATTTATAGGCACATTAGTAACACATTCTTGCAAACACTGGAAGAGGAAAAGAAACAAGAAGCTAACATAAAATAATATGACAGCGCCTGTTTTCACTGCATTTGTACAGCACCTAGCATAACATTGCCTCAGTCCCGATTCACGCCTTGAGGTGCAACCATAAAACCAAAATACATGGTGGTACAGCAAGAAGAAATACATTTGATTCTTGTGCCTAGATTCCAAAACCATAAGATCCCTTCACAATTGGGTAAAGTCTTCATTTCCAGAACACAGGGAAATGGTATATATCAAAACAAGCGATCAGGAGAAAGTGAGCCACATTCCTTTCTGGGACAATGAAGCACAATTAGAATAATTCTGCTCTAATAGTCTGTGTGTCTAAGGTTAGCCATAGGGAGTCGTCTACATTTACAGCAATTTGTTTGTGATTCTCCTCTTTATTCTCCATCCTATGCCAATAAACTTTGTTTTTATGTAAGACAATTTTAACTGCGTGGGGTCTGTGAGGTTACCTGTTGTGCAAGAAAGAAACTCTGTTTCTCACTTCAGCAAATGACTGCGTCAGGAGTAGAAGTAACAATCTGAGGGCTTGTCTATGCAGCATGGCATTGCAAACTGGAGGGGTGTCATTTTTAGAGAGCTCGAATGTGTTGCACTCAGACTGTCCCATGTAAACTGTTGCTTGACTGTGTATAGCCAATTGATTTTGTCTACACTTGTGGTTCATTATTAAAGATGTTCAAGAGACCAAATAACCAAGTTCAGCCAATGTATAGACAAAACATTATGGTACGAAGAAGAAAGAATGGGCAACAGGGGATGGATCACTTGATGATTATCTGTTCTGTTCATTCCCTCTGAAGCACCTGGCACTGGCCACTGTCGGAAGACAGGACACTGGGCTAGATGGACCTTTGGTCTGACCCAGTATGGCCGTTCTTATGAACTAATACAACCCCAGTCTTTCCAGGAAGCAAGTACTCACACTATGTTAAGTCCACCTGACGTAGAAGGTGGGCTCCCAAAAATACACCCCCAGAATTCTCTCTATTGATAATGGGGCTGTTTACAAGCTAAAACCCCCAATTGAAAGTTCCACCCACCAATTTAAACTTGTTTTTCTAGTACCATTGTGTACCCCTCTTATCTTTTGTTTGTGAACACGACATTTCAAACTAATTGAGCCGGGAAGGCACTCCCTATCTGTGCCAAGGTAGAACACTTATGTATTTTGCCTTTGACAGCATCTCTATCTTCCTATGCCAAATGCTGAGTTGTACTGTTACAAGGCATTGTGGGATACTTAGCATAAGTGAGCAAGAGTAAGCATACTGATTACCCAACACTTACATTTAACATGATATACACCATATCAAGACCATGCCAAAACATCCATTAACATGGTGTATACTGTGCCCAGAATATATATTCTATCTAATAAGACCCTGCTGGCACACACTAAAAGGTACCTAGTTCGCGTTGCTGTAGTCCCATTTCAAACAGAATGACATTAACATGTGGTAGGTACCTTTTAGAGCATGCCGGCAGAGTCTGCACCAGGGCAGTTAGACCACAACACGCTTGAGCGCTCTAGAAATGACAGCCCCCTAGTTCGCAGTGCGGCACCATACAGGCAAGCTCTGAATCACAGTTCTCTGTCCTGTGAAAGGCCCAAAAGTGTCTGGAGTGAGTCAGCGTGGGAGCGAAATACTTGTATGTATGTACGCATGGGAGCGGAACGTTATTGTGTTTGAAATTCAACGTTTTATTGAAAAATGTCATCAAAAAGTCAAATTTGGGGAAATTTTGATCAGGTCTAATCCTGAATGACATCTCTGGTAATGCAATATTCTGGTCACCACTTAGCAAAGCAGGAGACAATACAGTATGTGCCAAACCCAGTGTCTCCAGAGGCATCTGAGTAGAAATGGCTGTGGAGGGACAAGTGTCACTCTGAACACCCCAATGACACTTCATTGAGTTTCTGAAGAAATAGATCCCCGACTCCAATTCCCCCCACTCACTGTGGTGAGGCAAATATGATGGGTGACAAGCTGCGACTGAATACAGAACCAGCAGGCTGCCTGACCAGGGGCCACCCCCTGACAAAGAACAGCAAACCCAGAAGTGACTGGAGCCATGTAAGCGGGATCTGTTTAGCATCCCTCACGTCCAGAAATACTTTGTTCCATTTGCTCACTTTCTCCAGGTAGGCGGTGGGGGGGAATCCAAGCCTCAACAATGACAGGACCCAGCTCGATGCCCAGCATAGATGTTGCAGTGGCAGAAGTTGCCAAGTCTGCTGAGCAGGTCTAGGTAATGTCAGTAAGAACCTGGTACTGCCTGAATGTGTGTGTACAGAAGACTAGGGATTCTACGCTGCTCAGTGCTATGGGTCCCTGATTTTATTGGGGCCTCTGGGCCAGTGGGACCAATTCAGACATTTCTTGGGGGGGACACGTAATTTTGGTTCCTTCCCCCCACAGCTGAGACTCATTCGTGTCCCTGCTCATCTCTCCCACCCCCTTCAGATCCCAGGTGTCCTCAGCCGGGGAGTCTCACCTTTCTCTTACCCACACAGTGCATGAGACAGTGCCCCAAAGAGCCGAGCTCTCAGCAGACTCCTCTGTGCTCCGCCATACAGGACAGACTCCCCTTGCACCCGTTCACCACACCATTGGGCCCGGCCACCTCTACATTGGGACGGAGGGGCAGCCAGGACAATTGGAGTATTGCTGCAACCCTGTGCACCAGATCGCAATGCCACTCACTGAAATTTGAGCCAGGTGCCCCTCCGTCTGTTGGGAAGAGCGGCTAGGTCAAACCTCAGCGAGTGGTGTTGTGACCACGCAATCGGAGCAACACACCAGATCAGACTGCCAGCAGCCATACCGATCTAGCCTGGGACCAGTGCTTAAAAGCTGCCAGACCACATCTCTCCTGGCTCCATGGCCCTCCTTTGCTGCCCCCTCCCCTCCACACCAATTGACACCTCTGCTCTGGGCACTATGAAATAGAAGTAAGAATAGTGTGTAGTTCGCCAAATGTACTGTGCGATGGATACCACAGGGGCCTAGGCAGACATCTATCACTTTCGGTGAGAGGCTTATGTGACAGCTGCCATTTTGGTTGACGCATTGAGGACCTTCAGGGCTAAAAGCATGAGCCGTTACCGCCTGAACTCAAGAACCAAGGCTCCATATCTAGGGCTGTGTGGACCGGCACTGCGGGACTTGCAGCAAACATACACCAGTGGATTATACTTATATTAGGTCAGCAGCCACACTCTGCTGTGTAACAGAAGGAGTGAGATTGCTAAAGATGCTTGAAACACATTATACAGCCCCAACAAGGAAGACTTGCACTCCCCAGTTTCTATTAAAAGAGTCTTGCAAGTCTTAATGCTCCTAATAAATGCCTTCTTGCTTTCTGTTACTATTTGATATTTGAATGCCAAGTAATATGCCTGAGTACTGACTGCCATCGGATAACAACCTTAACAGAAGTAGTATAGTGTTGCATTATAAGTTCTCCCATGGAAAATATACAGATAGTGAAATTTCTTATGCCTTTCAGAAAATGGTAGGGAAAACGAGAGATAAAGAATTATCAGCCACATTGTTGTCCATGACATGTGAAAAAGGTTTTTCATGATGACTCTTAAGTTTACAGTTCGGCTTTCCTTGCAAACATCTCACAGCTATGCTTTAACGGTGCTTTGTTTATCCAGACAGATATGTCAAACTCGATAACTTTAAGCTGGAAAGGTGTCGGCCATTTTGAACACTTGTCCTTGGCAGTTTTTAAACTCCTTAGCAGATGCACAAAAAGAAGTAGGCCTGCCCATAAATCAGTTATTCCAAGATGGTGTTAGAAGATGGAACATGGCTTTTATATACTGAAGTGTCAATGAGAATAAATTATCTTTGAGTGCATACTACAGGACCCAAATGTAACATTGCTGACTCCTTCATAGTGCTAAAAGTGTAATCTGTATACCTAAACCATCTGAAGAATTAACCAGAGAGATTAGCACAAACCAAACCTGCATCTCTATTGCTCTGCCCATTCTGTGTGCTTTGAACATGAACATAAGCACAAGTTCCTAACAAAAGCATAAATACAAAGTAGAAACGCTGAACTCTATTTCTTTACACTTTTGGTGCATTGAATCGGAACAAGGAAAAACATAGTTGCTTGTATCCTTTCTGACACAAAAGCAGCCACTCTAAGCAAACCCAACAAAAGAAGGATGCTAATGGATAGGATGGTGATGTAAAACCTGAAAATAAAAAGATCCCGATTGGACTATTGTTCCAAGTACTGTGCAAGGAGAGTGAAAGTCTGTGGAGGAGGAACTGCCAAGATAAGGCACAGCCCCCATTCTTGAATTGCTGGAATTACAGAATTACAAAGATCATTTTCCTAGTTCATCACTTTGAAGGTCACCCTTCTTTCATCACTCTACTGACTCCATCACATCAAACGTCAACTACTCATCTTTGCTTTCCAGGCCCTTCCTGACCTATGCCTAAGCTATTTATCATCTCTCAAACGCTATCAAGATGTTGACTTCCACCTCCACTCTGCCAATGATACCAGATTCGTCACCCGCTTGTTAAATTGTCAAATAAGTGCTTTTGTGCTTCCTTTCATGCTGCCCTCGTGCTTGTGAGGAGCTCCGTGTAACCATCTGCAAAGCTGCCTCATTGTCCTCCTTCAAATCCCTCCTTAAAACTCTCCTTCACCATGAACCCTACACAAAACTTGACAACAGTTGGGCAGTTGGTGTGCTGAGCGCACTGCCTGCCATGCTAATCAGCATCTGCTTGCTGCTTCCGTATGCTCCCCTGGTTTGTATCCAACCTTTGTCTCTTGCTTATATTTAGATGGCTCATGCCCCAAAGAGCTTTACAATCTTTTTTTATATGTTTGTACAGGGCCTAGCACAATGGGGTCCTGGTCCATGACTGGGACTCCTAGACACTACCGCAATAACAAGAACAATGTATTATTAATTATTATGCTGTCTGTATCTGACAGAGCCATGATGAGTGAACCTCTAATGGTGGAAGCTGCGTTACCAACCTACCAAACCTCACTCCTATGACAAGGTCATTTCTTGGAACTCCACAACACAGTGTTCCCACCAACAGGCTGTTCAAAGCTGCTTGGGATACATTTACTGTTTGCAGTGTCATTGTAGTAGAAAGAGAGAGCCTGAAACATGAGGCCTAGTATCAGAGGCCCGGTACAAAGCCTGAGGCCTGAACTAAAGTGGTAGTCAGGCCCTGCTAATATAAAGCAAAGTTAGCAAATCTCAGGTTGTGAGCAGAAGTCAGGCTCTGCCTGCGTGCAGTCTCACAGAATCAGGCAAGAACAGGGCTGGTATTGCAAAAACACACACATTCCGAAGAAGAGCTGACATGAACGTCTGGGGCCTAGCACATTCCATGAGGATGGTACCAGAACACCTGATACCAAGTGTCATATCTGAGGTAGAAGCGAAACTCAAACAGCTTAATGGGACTAAATCGGGGGGCCCAGATAATCTTCATCCAAGAATATTAAAGGAATTGGCACCCGAAATTGCAAGCCCATTAGTAAGAATTTTTAATGACTCTGTAAGCTCAGGGGTTGTACCGTATGACTGGAGAATTGCTAACATAGTTCCTATTTTTAAGAAAGGGAAGAAAGGTGACCCAGGTAACTACAGGCCTGTTAGTTTGACATCTGTAGTATGCAAGGTCTTGGAAAAAAATTTGAAGGAGAAAGTAGTTAAGGACATTGAAGTCAATGGTAAATGGGACAAAATACAACATGGTTTTACAAAAGGTAGATCGTGCCAAACCAACCTGATCTCCTTCTTTGAGAAAGTAACAGATATTTTAGACAAAGGAAACGCAGTGGATCTAATTTACCTAGATTTCAGTAAGGCGTTTGATACCGTGCCACATGGGGAATTATTAGTTAAATTGGAAAAGATGGGGATCAGTATGAAAACTGAAA
This sequence comes from Caretta caretta, assembly GCF_965140235.1. Classification (NCBI taxonomy): domain Eukaryota; kingdom Metazoa; phylum Chordata; order Testudines; family Cheloniidae; genus Caretta; species Caretta caretta. Next base: position 206,692,637 of record NC_134208.1, on the reverse strand, counting down.
GGTGGATAAGGAACTGGTTAAAGGGGAGACTACAAGGGGTCCTACTGAAAGGTGAACTGTCAGGCTGGAGGGAGGTTACCAGTGGAGTTCCTCAAGGATCAGTTTTGGGACCAATCTTATTTAATCTTTTTATTACTGACCTCGGCACAAAAAGTGGGAGTGTGCTAATAAAGTTTGCGGATGATACAAAGCTGGGAGGTATTGCCAATTTAGAGAAGGACTGGGATATCATACAGGAGGATCTGGATGACCTTGTAAACTGGAGTAATAAGATGAAATTTAATAGTGAGAAGTGTAAGGTTATGCATTTAGGGATTAATAACAAGAATTTTAGTTATAAGCTGGGGACGCATCAATTAGAAGTAAAGGAGGAGGAGAAGGACCTTGGAGTATTGGTTGATCATAGGATGACTATAAGCCGCCAATGTGATATGGCCGTGAAAAAAGCTAATGTGGTCTTGGGATGCATCAGGAGAGGTATTTCCAGTAGAGATAAGGAGGTTTAAGTACCGTTATACAAGGCACTGGTGAACCTCACCTGAAATACTGTGTGCAGTTCTGGTCTCCCATGATTAAGAAGGATGAATTCAAACTGGAACAGGTACAGAGAAGGGCTACTAGGATGATCCAAGGAATGGAATATTTGTCTTATGAAAGGAGACTCAAGGAGCTTGGCTTGTTTAGCCTAACTAAAAGAAAGTTGAGGGGAGATATGATTGCTCTCTATAAATATATCAGAGGGATAAATACCGGAGAGGGAGAGGAATTATTTAAGCTCAGTACCAATGTGGACACAAGAACAAATGGATATAAACTGGTCATTGGGAAGTTTAGACTTGAAATTAGACGAAGGTTTCTAACCATCAGCGGAGTGAAGTTTCGGAATAGCCTTCCAAGGGAAGCAGTGGGGGCGAAAAATCTAACTGGCTTTAAGATTGAACTCGATAAGTTTATGGAGGAGATGGTATGATGGGATAACATGATTTTGGTAATTAACTGATCTTTAAATATTCATGGTAAATAGGCCTAATGGCCTGTGATGGGATGTTAGATGGCGTGGGATCTGAGTTACCCAGGAAAGAATTTTCTGTAGTATCTGGCTGGTGAATCTTGCCCATATGCTCAGGGTTTAGCTGATCGCCATATTTGGGGTCGGGAAGGAATTTTCCTCCAGGGCAGATTGGAAGAGGCCCTGGAAGTTTTTCGCCTTCCTCTGTAGCATGAGGCACGGGTCACTTGCTGAAGGATTCTCTGCTCCTTGAAGTCTTTAAACCACGATTTGAGGACTCAATAGCCCAGACATAGGTGAGAGGTTTTTCAAAGGAGTGGATACGTGAGATTCTGTGGCCTGCGTTGTGCAGGAGGTCGGGCTAGATGATCATAATGGTCCCTTCTGACCTTATTATCTATGAATCTATAAGTACGGTACAAACAAAGATAACAAGAACATGTAGACATCTCTTAGAGATAAGTTCAGGATGACAGGGTAATGAATAAAGATGTTCTGATTGAACCAACATGTACGAGGTAAAGGGTGGTAACTAACCACATCAGAGGGGCAGTATGTAACTAGTGTGTATTGGTATAATGAGGGGTCTCAGAGGGAGTGTCTTTGGCCAGCTGAGGGGGCGGTTGGAAAGTCCTGACATTCACTGAGCTGAGTCCATTGTCACGGACATACATGTGTTAAGTGTAGTTGTCGCACGTATCAGGCATTTATACCATACTTTGTCGACAATAAACCTGACTGGGCGCCTTCATGACTGAAACAGATTTGTGGTCTTATTGGGTGGTTTGATGGAGGTCTGCTCTGTCAGCTACCTGCGCAGAGCCAGGTCAGCATGCCGAAAGACACCCACACGCAGCCAACATCTGACAACAACTGTAGTCATGTTGGTCCCAGAATATTAGAGACAAGGTGGGTGAGGTAATATCTTTTATTGGACAAATTTCTGTTGGTGAAAGAGACATGCTTTTAAGCTTACACAGAGCTCCTCTTCAGGTCTGGGAAAGGTACTCAGAATGTCACAGCTAAACACAAAGTGGAACTGATTGTTTAGCATAAGCAGTTAACACATATTTCAAGGGCCCATTCAAAGTGAAATGGTCAGTTAATACCTCTGTAGTCATAGGACAAAAAGGGGGGGGAGGCTAGTGGTTTTCCGATTGTTGTAACAAACCATAAATCCAGTAACTTTATTAAGTCCTTGACTTTTAGCATCTAGCAATGTTATAAATTTAAGCTCCCAGGCTCATCTTTTGAAGGTGTTGTACAGGTTTCCTTTGAGGAGGAAGACTGAGAGACCACAAAGGCAGTGATCACTTCGTCAAAAGTGTTCATCCTTGGGTGACATAATGTTTTTGTCTTTTATCCTTTTTCTGTGATTGCTTTCATCCACACAATTGTTATCGAGGCATTTAGTGCACTGGATGATGTACACCATACACTGTGATAGGCATGTGTTGGACCCATGGATCTTGAAGAGTGTGTTGTGCAGGGAATTGATTATCATAGCAGTGGAGATGTGTCTGCAGGTTTTGCATCAGCTGTTATGGCAGGGTCTGGTGCTGCTTTGAGTTGGTGGGTCCTGGTGTGTGGGGAGCTTGCTTCTGATGATGAGCTTGGCAAGGTTGGGGGGGTTTCGGAAGGCCACATGAGAGGGTTTGGAAAAGATTTCTTTCAGGATGTGGTCCCAATGGAGTATGGGTTGTAATTGTTTAATGACAAGGTAGGTGAGGTAATATCTTTCATTGGACAACAGTGCAAATAATGCTGGTAGCTTCTGTTTAACATCCTCCGGAGATACTAGTGGAATGGAAAGAAAATGGAAGATCTAACTCATCCTTTCAGCCTGGCCCAACCAGTTTCATTCCGCAACTACCACTTCCCATTAGCTATTCTGTTAGCAATCCTCTTTTAAAAAAACAGCTGTCATTGTGACACTTCCGTTCCAGCCAGGAGAGCATATCTGTTTTCAAACCAGCAACCACGCTGCATTCAGTGGCCAGCTGGAGGGTGCTAATACAGAGCTCAAACCGGCATCCTCTGTGCATACTGAGCAGGAAAGCTAGTGTCCCATGGCCAGTCCCAATTCCATTTGTCCTGCATTGTAGCACTCTGTGAGCTACTTCATTGCACATAGTTCAAATTAACTGGATTATTTAATGATGTCTGTTTATTTATTCTACTTCGATTGCAGTGTTCATGAATAAGCAGATGACAAGTTAACACCTTGCATTTCCACTGTGCTTTTTGTATTGTTTAGAGAACAACCCCAAACCCTTTGCAAATAACGTTTCTAACTACACACAAGCAACGAAGTGAACAAATAGAATGTGGCAGCCACTAAGTTAGGAAGATTCTACATTCAGCCACAGGCATTAGCACTGTGGTGGTGTTATTGTAAATGAGAAAAGAAATTATATCTAATTCTTACATGGTGCTTGTCATCCATACAGCTCAAAAGAAGGTAATTATTATCCCCATTTTACAGATGGGAAAACTGTTTTACAGAAGGTCACCCAGCAGGCCAGTGGCAGGGCCAGGACTGGAATCCAGGTCTCCTGAGCCCCAGTCCAATGCGACTAATTTCTTCACTTGAACAAAACTAGCATGAACCTCCACTCAATATCTCTGCTAAGGTCAGTAAGCCAATTCTGGCCCCTGAGGCACACACACCGCTCACGCTGGTATCAATGGAAGTTGCAACAGTGCATTTGAAGGCCGGTATCATCTCAGTGCCATGGCAGACTGCAGATGGTTGTCTCTTTCACTAACATCTGAATCTGCAAAGAAAGGACTTGTACCTCACTTCTAGCAAGCGTAAGTTTTCAGTGTATTTCTGTATTTGTTTCCAATTCTTTCCTAAACAATAAACCTGTCTGAGCCATCCTTTTGCACACAATGTTGCTGAATTAAACATTATTATTAAATAAAGCTGCCAGCCTTCAGCTGAAGCCCTTTATGTGACTGGTAATGATCTTCTTAACTCCACTGTAAAAGGTTGCTCAGCTGGTGTTTTCAAAGCACACGGAGTTCTTTTCCACTATATACAAGCTTTGAAACCTACCCAGCACCTAAAGAAAAATATTATTTCCTCAGCAATTAGCAAGCGCAACTAATTTAAGAATTATTATCTTGAGCAACTAGTTATTCTAGAAGACTCCGAACAAAATTATTTTCTCTCTCTCTCTCTGCCTACTGGACTTAGGTGTATGGGGCGTACAAACAGTTCTGAATGTAACTTCTGGGTTCTTTGAGCTTCCCTGATCTTGGAGGAAGGTATAGACAACAGTTATGGAAACCATTTGTACCAAAGATTGTTTTCAGAGGTTATCAGAGACACCTGTCGCATAGTATATCTTACAGCACATCTTTTGGAAACTACAGCAGTTTAGGGGGAGAAAAAAATATCTTAAAGCAGCTGAAAGAGAAGACTGGGTGCTTATCACCGTGGCAAACTTTCTATAAATATATGGCATTCAAAAGTACAGTACACTATTCAGGTCCTCATGCTTAGATGCTCTTGAGTCCTTCAAAAGCACTTTTTCTTTTACCATGTGACTATTCAGCAGAAGAAAATCAGCCAGTTTACATAACAGCTGTTAGTGCTAGCTTTGACATATTACTCCTAAGCTGTACATCTATAATGGGTTTTTCAAATGTGTTGCCATGTTCAGTTGATTAGCTGTGGGTGATATGAAATGTCAAACTATTAGCCTTGACAACTACTGCCAAGGTTACTATCTTCTGGAAATATCTTTTTAACCATATAACTGTTTGTAAGTGGGAAAGGTGATGCTCAAAATACAAAGAGATAATAAGTATGAATTATCAAACCAAAACCAGAGAAAGCTTTGCTTTCAGTTTCCTTTGTTATTCATGTCTTCGTTAGCCTCTGAAATGATGGTGCCCTCACAGGACTACATGCAACAACAATTTAAATTGCAGAACTGTAAAGGAAATAAGAAGCTTCTTACCATCACTTTTAACCTGCAAGGCACTAAGGGACCAATCCTATTAGTGATGCATGGCTCATGTGCGTAGTCTTTACTATTGGAAGTAGACCCGTTCAAGGACACAGGACTACTGCATAAGAAAGAACTACCCACACTGAAAGAAAGAATAGTCTTCTAATGCTGGGACTCAGGGAACCTTGATTCAGTTCCCAGCATTGTCGTAGATGCTGTGTGTGACGTCAGACAAGTCTTCCTCTGCCTTAGTTCCCTCTATACAATAATACGCATATAGCCTCACTTGTCTATTTAATAATCATAAAAATCATGGGCAGGGGCTGTTTCTTACTATGGGTTTGTACAGCACCTACCACCCTGATCTAGGTAGGCCCTTGAGGCAGTACCATAACATAAATAAGGTTAGCATTATCAAGCCATTCATTATTTAATATTCCACTAAAATCCAAACACCACTCATGATTTACCTTAGGTAATAGATACCACCCTGCAAACAATAATTCCCAGGGGCCTTTGCACATTAGAAATCTATACCCACTTTAAATTCTGCTTCCATTGTGCTGCAGCTGAGAATTGCTGCATTCACAGCATCTGCAGGTGCCCATGGCTGACATCACAGATATTACACACTACCAATTTCTAATAACAGGTAGCAAAACCACGCAGCCTTTCCAAATACAAATTTTACTCAAGTGTTTTCTTCTGAAGCATTGTTACTTACTAAGCTATGTATGTTTCCTCTCACGCTCTGAATTCTGTAAGACAGCACATTTGCAAATTTCCCCACCAAAATTTTTACATTTAGCTCCTGGTTTCTTGACATTCCTTATGATTTCTTGTGAGAATGTTAATTTATCTGAAAACCATGTTTTTATAGAGCTTGCCGGTTCCGCAGCAGGGAATAATGGCTGTGTTCCAGTCTCAGAGTAAGACTCACAGATGTAGAAAAAATTAACGATAAGAGCAAGAAACTGTTAATGATCAAAACCGTGCTGCTGCAGGTTCAAGAACAGAGTCTGAAGGAGATAAGTCTGTATGTATACCACCGCTGGGCCAACCAGTGATTATTCAGCTATTCATGGGAACAGAGCTATTGAGTCAAATAACAAAGAACACTATAAGCTGCAGTGTTTTTCTCTCCTTCCTTCCCCCACCCCCCCAATCTGGGAAAACTGATTTTCTTAAATTTTCCCTTGAAACTGCGGCAGGCTTTAATCTGAACCTAATGCAGCCTTTTAAAAAACTCCCATAAATTAAAAATATATCTTCTTATTTTGCACATTTTTGTTCCCTACTGTTAAAGCAAAAAGCACAGATGAATTTGTCTGGCAAAAAGGTGGTGGAAAGTAATCATTGCATTTTCTTATTGTACTACAATACAGTTATATCTTTGTTTTTTGTTTTTTTTTTAAATCGCCTTTAAGCACAAAACAAAAAAAGCAAAGCACACAGTGTATGATGAGTCCTTTTCTCAAAGGATGGTCACTTTTTAATTGAACTGCAAGGCATATTTAAATATTAAAATACAGTATTAGAAAAGATAAAAGACATAAGGTAGAGTAGATGATAAAAGATCTGCCACAAATGATGATGAATTATAAGCAAACACAAAATGAAAGATTGCCAGAGAACTCTCTTTTCATCTTACACTCGTGTTTTGCCTCAGAAAATGTGGAGTAGGAAGCTCTAACATACCATTTTTTCAGAAGTTTGCTGTTCCTCAAACACATGTAAGTCATCACTTTGAAACCGAACACTTGAACACTGCATATAGGCAAAAGCAGAGGGCAAACACCTGGGATGGAAACAATTCATTTTTTAAAAAGATGCATTTCGAATTGCATCAGTTTCTATAAAAATGGATTATATTTTGGGTGCCAACTAGATTATGAATTTTATGTGAGAATTTGTCCAATAAATAACCTAGTTTAAATTTTATTGGAGTCCAATAAAATGTGTAGAGCTAATTTAGGCCCCAAGTCAGCAAAACACTTAAGTGTGAATTCAAGTGCTTTGCTTAACAGGAATAGAATTAAGAACACATTTAAATGCTTTGCTGAATTGGGGCCCTGTGCACTTACATTTAAGCATGTGCTTAAATTTAAGAATGTTCTTAAGTGCTCTGCTGATCCTTACTCAAAATTATGAGTTCCAGGTGGATCATGTAAGGGCCAAGGGGAAAATTTGCAAAGTTATAGACAGGAGTTAGGTGCCTAATTCCCACTCGCTTTCAATGGAATTTAGGCACCAAGCTGCTATTTGTGTCTTTGAGAACTTCCTCCTTGGCTTTCATTGTCTGAATCTTCCATGCTTTGTGCAGAAACCCTGATAAGTAGGGATATGATTGTGTCACACAATAATTTTCAAAGGTTGTTTCATGGGATAGCTGCAAATTCATCTGTTCATAATTATTCCTTGGCTCTCCATTGTCCTGTTTGGATTTGTATTTATCTTATCAGGGTCATTGTGCATATGCTGGATCACCTGTTATTGCTTTGGCTGAATGTTTCACCTTGTTTGGCCCTTCATTTGCACTCACAATCATTTGTGTCTGCCATGGTGAGAGAATTAAGATTGGGTCTGAGTTTTGGCTCCTGTGCCACTCAGTGTATATGGTGGGGGATAGTTTGGACTAGATTTTGGCTCCGCCCATAATGCAACTTTTAATTGTAATTTTGTAACCCACTAGAGGCAATATCACCCTAACAAGTTACAAGTAACATGCTTCATTTGGGGACAGATCCGATCCTAGTGCAAATGATCATAGCTAATTTACAGCAGCTGAGGATCTGCCGCTCTCTGTCCACATAGCAGCTGGCACAGCTGCGTGTGTGCACCAGAATCTACATGGCTGCTTGTGCCAGTCTATTCTGGACGAATCCATGCAGCTGTCCCCTAGTGCCTCAGCAGGACAGAGTGCTCTAACAACGTTCACACAACGCCACAGCAGCGCACGGCCCAACGTGCTGCAGGACATCCTACCACAAGGAACTGGAAGGAGGGGTGGCAACCTCGCTATGCAAATACGTCGAGGGCTGAACTACAAGGAAAATGTGCTGGGTGACTTACAAGTGGGCACCGATGTGCCAGACTTGTTGTCTGGCTAAGGTGAAACACTTAGCGGCCACAGTTACTGAGCTTTCGCCGTGGTCTGCAAATCAGGTTTAGTGCCAACCAACCCATTAACTGGTGACAAAATTAGTTGATGTTTCCCCCACACACAGCTCAGCTCCACAGTCTAATTGTGCACGCATTGCTACAGGATGTCTTTGAGACAAAGAACTTAGTGAGGTTGTAAGAGAGAATGGGCATTTATATGGATAACAGGAATACAGAGGGATAGTAAATCTAAAAAAGAGTTTGATAACTGATATAACATCTCATGCTTCAGGGCTTAAGCCAATTTCTATTGTGGGTTAGGGAGTGACTTCTATAGAGGGCAGATTATCCCTCATCCACCTGCAGAGGGGTTCCTCTGAAGCATCTGGTGCTGGCCAACGTCAGAGACAAGATACTTAGATGGACCTCAAGTCTGACCCAGTCAACAAGACATATGTTCCTATTAATTACAGCAGTGAAGTTAAGACAATCTGCTCAGGAGCTCAGCATCACCACCTTTCATTTACTTTTCCTTGGGTGGGTCACACGGCCTTTATGGTCTATGGCTCAATTCTGCCAGGTGCTGTGCGCTCTGCTCCTGATCCAGCAAAGCACATTGTGGAGGTCTTGGAGTGTTACCAGAGAGGACCAGGATGCATTGCAGTGGGGAGTTTAATAAACGTGGGAACTTCCTGGTTGGGAGAGTTTACTAGTTGCAGCTTAAAGCATGGCTCGTTATGTTTACTTCCTTGCAGTACCTGGGGTCAACAGTGAGTGAAACCCTCTCTTTAAAGAAGTAGTAAAGGAAAGAAGAGAACCCCAGACTGCCAGGGTGGTGAGCGAGTGGGGCAAGTGGAAAGTTAGGAAGGAGACCTGTGAAAGCTGCAGCCAGGAGTGGTCAGCGCCCTGTCTCAAGGCAGCAGTGGAGCCTAAATAGCATAAATGGCTCTGCTAGAAAAGTTTGATTTTGGCAGCTCAGGCAGTGGACGTTCATAAGAACATAAGAACGGCCAGATGGGATCAGACCAAAGGTCCATCTAGCCCAGTGTCCTCTGGCAAGGAGTTCCACAGGTTGACAGTGCACCATGTGAAGAAATACTTCCGTTTGTTTGTTTTAAACCTGCTGCCTATTAAATGGATGGATCCAGAGAGCTGAGAGATTTCAGATAAGTTCTGTTTTCTACAGTAAAACCTCAGAGTTATGAGGAATGGGGGTTGTTTGTAATGCTGAACAAAACATTATGGTGGCTCTTTCAAAAGTTTACCACTGAACATTGACTTAGTAAAGCTTTGAAACTTTACTATGCAGAAGAAAAATGCTGCTTTTAACCATCTTAATTTAAATAAAACAAGCACAGAAACCGTTTCCTTACCTTGTCCAATCTTTTTGAAAACTTTCCCTTAATTTTTTTTAACACAGTACTGTACTGTCTTTGCTTTTTTCCCCCCTCTCTCCCTGCTGCTGCCTGATTGCGTACTTCCGGTTCCAAAGGAGGTGTGTGGTTGACTGGTCAGTTCATAACTCTGAGGTTCTACTGTATTTGTCGTGAATTTTAATATAGAAACAGACCACTAGCCCTTATTGGAACTACTGGGTTCGAAACCACTGGATGACTTTCTACCTCAGAATCAAAGATTTCGAGCCGGGCGGATACAATTTTCTTTCAACATTGAAAACATACCTGGGAAAGCACCAATAGCAGCAGACACCATCTAGAGCAGCAGCCAAGCAGCCACCAATGGAAGAAGAGGCTTTAGAGAAAGATGTCGAAGGCTACATTGACCTTATTATGGCAGCAACCCCAGCATCTGCCAGCCAACTTCAGCAAATTAGAGATGAAAAACTAAAGGATGAACATGCTGGAAATGGACTCAACTTTGTCAAAGAGGGTGTGGTTGAAGAAGGCAACTTCCAACAGACCTACTGCCTTGTTGGCAGGACTGAAATAAGCTTTACATGGCTGAAGGTCCATTCTTATCATTATGGTACTTCATAAAGAGATGCTATCCAAAATCCGGGCAGGACACCAAGGAGTAACAAAAATGCAGGGCATGAGCACAACAATCTATGGTGGCCTGATCTGAACAGGCAAATTCAGACCTTCGTAGAGGGTTGTAAAATATGTAACTGGGGGGTGGAGGGTAGGGTGGGGAAACAGTCTCCAGAACCATTGCTCTCTACAAAGCAATCTGAAAGACCTTGGCAGCTGGTAGCCACAGATCAGTCTTTCTGGAAAGGACATACATAATTGCAGTTGATTACTTTGAGATATATAGAGTTGGCTATATTCAGAATTCACTGGCATAGGTCATTCAGAAACTAAAGTCAATATTTGCAAGACATGGAGTTCCTGAAGTCCTCATCTTGGATAATGGGCCTGGATTTACCTCTGCAACATTCCTAGCATTTTCACAGGGCTTTGATTTTGAAGATCGTACTAGTAGTCCACATTCTCCCCAAGCAACAAGGAGGGAGAGAGAGCAGGGCAGACTTTTAAAAGACTTCTGCAAAAATCAGCGGACCCATATAAAGCACTCTGAGTCCTGGCATATCAGTCAACACTGCTTGCTTCTGGACTATCTCCAGCAGAACTTCTATAGGAAGTCAACTAAGGATGACTTCACCTGTGGCACCATTACAGATTACATTTAAGTGGGTTCTGCTTGGCGGTGTTTATTGCTGACGTGTTTCTTTCCCTTGCCCTTCTTTGGTTTCCTTCTCTCCTTCAGACACTGCTACATGGGAGATCCCATGAAGGAACAAAACAGGATGTCTGTTCTTTCTTTTGTCTGGTAACTTTCCTTAGCAGGGCTAGATCGCACAAGGTGCTGAGCACCTCCTGAGATGTGCTGGATATCATGTCTGTGTGCCTCGCAGAAGGCATTCAGCACTTACCAGGATCAAGACCTAAAGCTATTGTGAGCAGGCTAGTGTATTGACTGTAATTGTTGGAATTTACAGTTCACACACACCTTTCTTTGTGGCCCTGTTGCAGAGTATCAGTTTGCATTTTTATAAAGATTTAGTACCACCCTGTTTATATTTGATAAATGTTTACATTAATGTTTTGTTCTAATGGAACAGTCCATGACCCTCCTATGTTAAATGATAGCTCTTTACAAACCCCACTGCCAGGAGAGCTATAAAACCATAGACGAGATATTACCTAAGCAGAAAACTGTCTGCCCACGACATAGACAAAACCAACGTTCTGTGCTCTTGGGAGCCTCCTGCTGATTTTCAGGTAATGTTGTTAGCTATGAGAACACAGCTGAGTTGATGTCGATGAGCCAGGTACATCCACCGGATACATTTGTTCATAACCGATTGAAGCAAACAAATGAAAAAACATATATGGGAAGATTTTTAAAGGCATAAAGGGGTGTCAGGCACCAAATTTCCATTGGGATTGCTTGACCTGCCCTTTGTGCAGGCCTTTGAAAATCTCCCACTTAAATTCGAGGGAAACAAGTTGCACTCTCATGCCTCAAAGGATACGTCTACACCGCAGCTTGGAGACGGAATGATTGCGAGCATGGGTGCAGACATTCACACCGGCTTTGCACAAGATAGCGCACTCGTGTGGTTATTGCGGCACTGATGGTGGCTTGGACTAGCCGCCCGCATCCAAGCCCATCCAACCCCTGGGTCCAAGCTCAGGCAGCTAGCCCAAGATGCCGCGTATGCTGCAAAGTCCACACTGCTATTTTTAGCATGCTAGCTGGAACAGAGCTAGTGCAAGTCTATCTACCCAGGCCAGGAAGCACACCTCCACGCTGCAATGTAGACATACCCTACAAAGGTTAAAAAAGGCAGCTACAAACAAGGGAATTTTTATTTTGTCTCTTCAAATAGTGTTTTGAATTTGGAAGAGGAAAGAAACAGATACCCAATATTCTGAAAAAGAAAAAAAAATGTACGTCTGCAAACATGAACTCATGAAATGTCTGCTGCACCCAGCATTCTAACAGAGGAAACAGGTTGAGATCAGGAAGATGAAACCAACTAACTCTAAGGCCTTGATCCTGCAAACATTTAAACACATGCACAAGTTTACTCACATGGGTAGGCCCATCAAACTCATTTTTATTAACGATTGGTGTTACAATAATGCCGACAGGCCCCCATCTGAGATCGGAGTCTCAGTTCAGTGCCCTGTCCATTGGATGACATTGCACTCTCCTTCACTGCATTCCAACTCAGTGGAACAACTCACACAAGTAAAGTTGTGCATTGAGGTCTTAGCTTGCACTCTCCTGTACTGGAAGACTCACACTTATCTGGTCTGTTTCTGTCTCTTAATCCTGCAAATACTTATGCACTTGTTTAACTTTGCTTTTGATGGACCACTTGCCATGAGTGAAGTTAAACACGCTCACAGTGGGTATGTCTACACTGCAGTTTGACACCTGCGGGTGGACTGTGCCTGCTGACTTGCGTGGGCGGGGCTCAGGCTAAGGAGCTGTTTAATTGCAGTGTAGAGTTTTGGGCTTGGCAACCCACCCACCTCACAGGGTCCAAGACCCCAGGCTACACTGCAATTGAACTGCCCAAGCCCCCTGAACCTGAGTCATTCAGCACAGGTCAGCCATGGGGTTTTACTTGCAGTGTAGACATACACAGTATTTGCAGTATTGGGTCCCTTGAATACAGTCCTCGAGACAAGTCTCTCTTTTTACTCTGGGCCAAGCACAGCCAATAATTAATAATAAATGACAATATTAACAACTAACATTAATCTCGTGAGAGGGATCTAAACTGGAAGAAAATACCAGCTTTTTAATCTAGCAGAGAAAGGCAGAACAAGAACCCATGGCTGGAAGTTAAAGCCACACACATTTAAATTAGAACTAAGGCACACATTTTTAACAGTGAGGTGATTAACCACTGGAACAAACTACCCAGGAAAGTGGCGGATTCTCCATCTCTTAATGTCTTCAAATCAATCTTGGACCCCTGGCTGAAAGAACAAATATAGTCGAACACAAGTTATTGGCCTCAATACAGGAGTAACAGGATGAAAGGTGATCTAATGAGCCCTTCTGGCCTTAAAATCTGTTATAATATTTTAAAGAAAATTAGGTTAAGCCTGTAGGTAACTTGTGAAATAATATTAAGAATGCCAATATTTCAGTTTAACTAGTCAGCTGTCAAATGCCATGATGGTGCAGGTTATTAATAGACCATTCTCTTTTCGCTGCTGCACCTGCGGATCACAGACACACACAGCCCACAAGACGTTCTTCTTCAAGCTGCTCGTCATCTCATCTGCTTCTGAAAGTTCTTCTGGCAGACTTTTAAGACCAACTGGTGGCATGAGATTTCCCCAGCTGGGTCTTGACAACAGCTTTTAAAATGCAGAAAACTATCACCTGTCTCCTCACTGCATTGAGGGAATTAACTCCAGCAGTGAGGGAGATTTCAGCAATTCTGCCAGCCGTTTGGTCTCTAAGTTCACTCCTCCCTTCCTGTTCTCACTTGACTTAGTTCCTTTAGGAGTCCTTCTAACCTCACGGCAGGTGGGACCTGGACTGATAATGCTTTCAATCCCATTTTAAGGTGGTAAATTTCCCTTGACCTAAGCAAGGGCTCAAATGAGATGAAAACCATGAAACTACAGTTGAATTGTGAGTTAGTTGGTTTTACATCAGGTGTGAAAAACAAGCTCCAAATTTGGAAGAATCCCATATATCGTGTGGTTTTCTGGCTAAATCTAACTTCTCTATGGATACACGCCACGTCTTTTAATCCAACACAAACACACACAAAACACAGGCTGGCATGGCAAATACTGAGTCTGGGGTAGAAAACAACACAGAGGACAGAATACAGAGCTAAAATAACAGGTACAAAGATGGCTCATAGCTGAACACAGGCAAAAGACAAAAATGATGATTCACCAAGGAGATTTTCTACCGGGACATACAGAAGTCACTCATTTATCAACATGTCATTCAGAGGTATGTGCTTTGATCCTATTAGTAAGACTGGTGAAAGCTGGGGCAGGACTGCAGAGAAAAACAATACAGCCTTGAGGCCAAATCCTGCTGTTAGTCATGCTTACCCTACTGGTCTCAAGTAAGTAGTCACATGAGCAAGGAACAAGTTTGACATTTCGATCTCCAGGAACTGTGTAATAAGGGCTAATATTCCATGGGTAAGATTATAATTTCTTTAGTTCATGCTTTGGGTCACTTCTTCTCACCCTCCCCACCCCACCCCACCCCATCATATGGCAGCTTCTCCAGTGAGCTCTGCAACATGACCAGCATGGTACCGGATAGTCTCAATATTCCACAGCAACTACCTGATTCCTGCAGGCCCACAAGCATCACTGTTTCCTATAGCCACAACAGAAATAGAGCGAACAGCATCCAGCTGCTAGTCTCCCAGTTACAGTGTGGTGTCTATGGAAATACATTGCCTCGAGACCCTGCTCTACCATGTTAATCTCTGCAAGCTCCACTCCCCCTTCCAAAATTCACTATTTTGAGACTCTAAATATGTTTTGTATTGACAATTTTTCCTTGTGAAAGATTTCTTTTTTAGACCCTAACTATGGTCCTGATTTTTGCTCTTTAAGGGCCAGATCTGAAGCCCCATTGAAGTCCATGGAAAGATTTTCATAGCGATGAATAGGTCCTGGAGCAGCACAATCTCAAGCGGATTCATGATTAAATTGCTCTCCTTTAGAGACCATACACTGCATTAAAGATCATTGCTTGGATGACATTCAACCTAGGAGCTCTGGCATCATTTCAAAACGAGTTCTCTTTGCAAGAATTTTAGCAATCCTTTATAACTGTATATTTTAAAACTTCACATTGACATGACAGTGACCTGTATTTGTAGAAAGTTCATGGGAAGAGACTATCAGGGCTCTCTCATATGCTTCACTAATTAACAAATGTCTGTGCACCGTCTTAAGTCATTGGGACAGATCCCCAGCTCGTGTAAATGAGCAGAGCTCTGTTAAAGTCAATGGAGCTATGCAGATTTGCACAAGCTGAGGATGTGGCTCACGAAGTGCTATATAAATAGTAATGATATTATTCATGATCGGCCTAGAGGTGTTACAAAGGAAGATGCTGCCTTTAATCCCAAACCAGCAAGTATCAACTTCCTTCACATGCAGACTATATAGTTTATACATTAACATGGCCCCTACACCGTTTTGCTTCTTTAATAGAAATACAAGATGTATTCTCCCCGTATGCTATTTACTCAAGACTACAGATGTTGCTATAACAAAGAGCTAAAGAAAGAAAAACAAAAGGAGCATAGTACTGCCATTCAGACACTAACAGTTCTATTCTTTCGAAAAGAGCCACTGATTTCCACACCCAGCCCCGGGACTCATTTTAAAATCAGCTGGGCTGTTGAAGGCTGGTGTCCAACTCTGCAGTTGAATGGGCTCAGGGACCAATGAACAGAATATAAGCGAGCATCAGCCTTGCAATCTGTCTCTCTGCTGGACCGGACCATTATAAGTCCACAGCAAAAAACCCCAATTGTTCAAAATCCAGGGGGTAAAGCTCTCAGATAGAAGGGCTAAGACAGAATCCCTCTGCCTATTATGTACCAGTCTCCAGTGGTTAGCATCCCGAAGGAATAGGTGGCTTTGTTCATTTACATTGTTAGTAGAGCTGGATGGAAAATGCCAAATATTTTTCAGAGAACATTTCTGAATTTTGTTTCATGCAAATTTTGTGTCAAAATTTCAAGTTTTCAAAACATTTCAACCACTCGATGTGCTGGTCGGTAAACAGCAAAAACAGAATCAACATTCTGAAAACCCAGACGTTTTCAACCAGCTGTAAGGACTAATTTCATAAAAAGCATTGTGAGGAAAAGATAGGGAGGATGGACCCAGGTCTGGCCTGGACTGGGACAACCTGAGTTTGATGCCCTGCTCTGCTACAGTCTATCTGTGTAACCTAGGGCAAGTCACGTGGCATGTGTGTTCACTGTCAAAGTAACAGGTGATCGGCACCTGGGTCATAGTCTAGCCAGGGCATGAGCAGCCACTTACACACAAGGTATTGTGTCCTCCCTGGTGCTGTGCTCCCCCATGTGTGCTGCTAAAACTTCTGCAGCCAGATCCCTTGGGTTTGTGTGCTGAGCTGCTCTACAATTCGTTCCCAGTGAATTGTGGGAGAACTTGTCTGTCCTTCTGGGCACAGAGGGGAATTGTGGGAAGGCACTGGAGGACTATCAACACTTGAGTGGTTTAACTTGTGTTGCAAAGCAGGCTGGTTACCAGCCTGAGTGAAAGCAGCGCTTAAGCTTTACCCTATACCCTAGGATGGGCCAGCTAGCCTGGGGGAGAGATTTTTGTGTATGGATGGGAGGGGGCTTAGGTGCTAACACCTGACTAAGAGCCCTGGTTAACGCGACAATGAAGACATACCATTAATTTCTCTGTGCCTCAGTACCCCCATCTCTAAAATGGGGATAATAGCACTTCCCTACCTCACAGGGGTGTGTGTGAGTAAATTAATTTAAAAAAAAAAAGATTGTGAGGACCATAGATACTGTGGTTATGAGGGCCGTATAAATACCTTAGATAGAAGACTGTATCAAATAAGGACTAGGGTGAGCCAAAGACTTCTAAGCGCTGCCTCCTAATGATGCTATCCCAAGCCTGGGCCCAGGGGGCATGCCAGCAGCAGGGCTGAGGGATGGAGGAGAGGTTAGGGGCAGGGCTGCAATATCCAGCTCTGAAGCCCATAGGGCAGCCCTGTGGAGGCGGGCATAATTCAGACGGACCCCCATGGTTGTCTAAATTATGCAGTTGTGCCCACTCACACTGGCAGTGAATTTGCCCTGCTGGCTACAGGCCAGGAATGAGGTTTGCAAGGGAAAAAAAAAGAAAAAGGAAAAAAAAAAGCCTTTTTCTAGAAATTATCAATATATTTGCTTCGAGCCTAATACCTATTTTGCCAAATTATCCAGCACACCATGTATTTGCCTAAAGTCAAAAAAGTGAAGGTTGGTGGAAGGAAAGTGATAACGGATCCTATCTGTGCTGCAGGGCATCTGATTGAATGTCAGTTGCAAAGCCAGTCCTGTACATTAGGGGTAGGTGGGTGGTACAGAGTAGTCCACTACTGACAGCTTGTACTGCTTTGAAAAAGAAAAGGCAGATAGACAATAGTCCTGGAGGTAAGAGCTTTCTCGCAAGGGAGGCAGAATGTAGGTGATGTTCAGTTAACCACAGAGACATCAGAGTCAGCAATTGCAAAAGTGACTAGTAATTTTAGCTGCCTCGATTTCTGGGTACCTGAAATGAGACACATTAAAGGGGCCTGCTTTTCAGGGGGTTGGCCAAGGACTTTCTGACAATCAGGCCCATTTAAGGCATCTCTCGGTCACCCAAAAATCTCGAGCCCCTTTTGAAAACCTTTGCCCAGGCTTTGCTGGATTAATAAAAACTGCACCTTTGTGATGCGACAATGCCACCCCTGCTTCGCCGGGCACAATACCAGAGATTTATTGTTGTTCCTTTCATGCAGTTCGTCTGTGTAGTCCTGCAGATGATTTCAGCTGTGATCCTGCAATTAATTCTGTGCAAGAAGATCCCTGTTCCTGCACAGAGACCCACTAATCTCAGTGAGGCTGCACGCCAGCACAGGGGTCTTTGCACAGGGAGTCAGTTGCAGGATCAGGCCCTTTGCTCACAAAGCAGCTATCCCAAAAGTACTGTACATGAGTGAAACGGGATTTGTGGGGGAGTTAACTGACCCCTTCCCCTACCTCCCCCTTTTTTTAAGTGAACTAAAGCGTAGCTCTGTAACACAACTGGTGGGAAAAGATATTACCATTTGGAACCATGCCCAGAAAAACTCAGTAAAGCTCTTAGAGCTTCTCCATATCTGGTTCACCTGTCTCTCTAAAATGATGACACCTGGTGGTTAAAATGAGTAAAGGCACAGCTGACTTTTCCAGCCTCATATAAGGAGGCTGCTAGACACAGAATTTAAAGAAAATTCAGGGGGAAAAAATCACAACAGTGCAACTTAATGTATTTTGGCAGCAAAGATGGAGTACAAAAGCACTCCTATTTAGCTTTTCAAATTATTTTTCATGCCTTTTTATTACCTTGACATTATTTTCTGCGTAGAGAAGTACATGACAAAACCACTAGGGTTGTCTATGAACATTTGGGTCCTGAATCCACAAGACCTATGCACGTGCTTAGAGTTAAGCATAGGTGTCGTTAAGCATGCGGGTAAGTCTTTGAATATCTGGCCTTTACCTTTTCAATCTTTTTTATGACTAGGCTGTCTTGATTAGACTTGATTAGCTAAAGTGCTCCATAAAAGTTCATGTAGTTTGAGAGTCTAAAAAAAGCAATTGGTCTCATCTCAATGTGTATTTGCCATTTTAGATGTGCATCATTTGGTCTGCATGCATGCTGCAGAATGTGTCACTGCAGTTACTTTGATACTAAAAAGTGATTAATTTTTAGAGAACATTCTTTTGTGAGTTGTTATAAAAATAGCTTCTTTTTAAATAGACTTGTAAAAGCATATTTGTGTCATTTTAAATAAATGTCTATGGCTTTGATCCTAACAAAAATGGTTTTGGTGGTTTTTTTTATGTACTATTTTGGGGTGGAACTGCAATGATCTGCTTGGAGAAGAGACACTCTCTAGCCCCAGAGTACATGCTCATTATGAAAGATGAAGACCTTCATTTTACAATTATTCTGAAGGCCCCAATCTTGCAATATGGTCACCGGGGATGATCCCTTATAAATGCAGAACCCCCACTGAAGTCACTGGGGCTAGGGTCCGTTTAGGGTAAGAATAGAGTGAAAGTTATAAACCTTTGCAAATAGACTTCGGCAAAAGGAACACCAAAGGAATCCACATAATATTCTCACGTCTAAACACAATGGACTGAATACTGTAGCAAAATGTTTTTTCTCTGCAAAATACTATCCGCTGACAACCTACATGGCATCACTACATAATTATCTTCATGTAACAGTCAACTCTGCTTCAATCCAGTTTCTTTCAGAGCCACAGAGGCTTTTGTGAAATTCTAGTCATCGTGGATGCACAAAGCAGAGAATGAAATAAAAGAAAAATCTGGACTTAGAAAAAAGGACAAAACCTATAGGAAGAAGTTGAATGTTAAATATCTACATGTGCATAATGAGTGCACTGTGCCTATGCTGACAACACTCAAACCAAATCGTACCTAGTCGTGTCTGTATAGATGGTGAGCAATATTACCAAATGCTGTTCCTTACAAGGCGGTTTGGGGCTTTGAGGGTTAAATCTTGGAAATTTTTGTTAATGACTTCAGTGGAACCACTATGCTCTAATCCCATATATATCAGGTTTAGGGTTGCATATACAACAGTAGTCATATTGTCTAGATGGAATGTCATGATATACATCACTGTATTCCCAAAATGCCCTCCCCATCTCAAGCAGACAGAGTCTCAATGCTAGAGATATTATACATGACATCGGTGTCCAAATTATATCTAAAGAGGCTATAAAGAAAGTGATTTGAATGATCTCAATGCAGAGAGGAAATAAATGAGGTTATTTGCTAGAGAAGTAGGAAACTGATTCCCTAGCCAAAATTGCCAATCTCTCACCCAGATCCTAAAGATGGGGGCTTCTTCATAGCTTAACAGTCTAAGCATCAGGTTGAAAACAGCTATGATATCAAAACACAGGTACCCCAACCCAACCTAACAAGGTCAGCGTCAGAGATCGTCAACTGAATGCTCAGTCTGGCTCATCCACAGGACTCCTCTATTCTGCTCTAGAGGGATATCAGAAATCACACAGAATATTAGTAAAATTACAAGGCTGCCCCTGTGTACTTGGACTAATATCACCTCTTCCCAGGCATAGGAGATTCCCTGTGGTGCTGCCCAAACACCTGTCCTTAGGAGCAATTTCTCAGACTAGCTTCAGAATCCTCTGGACTTTCAGTAGTGTAGCAGCTGAGGGTGCCGGAGATTCAGCAGCTATATTCCTTGCAACCATTAAAGTAAGTTTGAGTAGAACAGAGGCAAAAGAAAGACATTAGTTCTTTCTTAGGGCCAGATCCTGCAACTGGATCTGCGCAGGCAAACCATTGCTCATGCACAGAGCCCCGATTGCGCTCTGCATACGTAGACCCAGACGCAGGATCAGGCCCTTTAGACGATCCAGGAAGGCCACATAAAAGGCAGGTGCTAAGTCTATGTTTTGTCCAGAGACACTTACAGAACGGGGTATATATTAGTCCAGGTTCTCATTTTACGATGGCCCTTTTACACTGTTCTGACCATGAAGAGTGGACAGAAAACCCATGTAAATAACATTTACCAGAATAGTGTAAGGGGTCCTTAGTGCACCTGAAAATTAGACCAATCAGCCTCCCAGTTATAACTCATAATTTAAATACATGGAGATGATTCAATTTTTGTTTTCACAAAGAAACGTAGGATGATGTTGGGGAAAAGATTCGCAAAGGGAGGGAAATTTCAAATTCTCCTATTAGTAGGGTGATCACCTGTTCCTTATCTTAAGGCACATTCTTTATTTAGTATCTAATATCCCACATCCCGCAGTGAGTCAATACAGGATAAACTTCATCCTGTTTCTCAGTGGTAATTAGACACTGTGATCCACCTGTTTGATTTTACACTACAAATGAAACACTGATGTGTGACAGGTTTCAGAGTAACAGCCGTGTTAGTCTGTATTCGCAAAAAGAACAGAAGGACTTGTGGCACCTTAGAGACTAACCAATTTATTTGAGCATAAGCTTTCATGAGCTACAGCTCACTTCATTGAGCTTATGCTCAAATAAATTTGTTAGTCTCTAAGGTGCCACAAGTACTCCTGTTCTTTTTACCGATGTGTGAGTGAGGTATCCCTTGAAAACAGTCTTTGTCCTGTGTTTGTCCACACTGGTTGTCCTCCTCTCTCTTGGAGAGGCAGGCACAGTGTGGTACCACATGTTATGGAGTCTGTGCAGTGCTTTGGGATCATCGTGTGCAGTCAAGGTGAACTGCTCTCCTGTGGCAACACCTCTCGTTGCCCCTTGCATTGCTGCTGAAATTAAATCCTGAAGATGTTTAATCACCTCCACGCACACGGACATTACAACCTCGCATGGCTGATTCATCTCACAGACGCAGCCAGAGACACTGGGATTTGAAGTAGCCAAAATGACCAAAGCAGGGCCAGGACCGCAGCCTTGAATTTCAGAGGAGCCCCCCAGCAAGGAAGGTGAATGTTGGAGCAGGGAAGTTGGAGCAGAGGAAACAAAGTTGCAGAGCAAGCTAAGCAGTTTAACTTACCATATTAAATTTCCTAGAGCCCTGCACGGTGGCTGTCCTGTTCCCTGGACTCCCTCCTGTGGCCAGGACTCTGCGCTGGGCCCCAGGACTCGGTTCGCTCAGTGCAAAGGTCACAGGCGAAGCAGGTGGCTTGGCCCTGGCAAGAGGCCCAGGAAAGGGAGGTGCTCTGGAGCAAGCAGCACAGCTACCGCGGTAGGAAATAACTAAAAGACGGATGAACTTGGATCCTGACGGATTTTGTACACAAAGTGTATTATTAAAACAGAGAACAAGTCTGACCATTCCTACTGCCTCCGGAAGATCCACATCCCCACACACCCCAGTGCAAGAGCATGCAAAAACCGGATCTGACAGCTGGATCTTGCTGGATCCAGACAATTTTTGAACCCAGGCCCCAAATTCTAATTCCTAAACAGAGAACAAGTGTTGATGCTCCTACTGCACCAACACAATCCAGACCTTGACACATCCTGGCACGACAGCACCACGGAATCCTTTATCCAGTCAATTTTTGGCCCTTCTTGCACAAATTCTAACACATTCATACAGAATAAACTTAGCCAGTTCTACTTCAGCAAAAAAAAACTCAGGATGCTAATGCATCCCAGGACATCAGTCACCACAAACACCCAAATCCAGCCCCTGGATCCAACTGGACTGAACAAGTGTTTGCTCCCAAGTCCATCTGCCACTGGCAAAATAGAGAACACGCTGAGCCACTCCTGTTGCACCTTTATAGTCCAGATGTGATGCGCCCCAGTACAACACTCCTGAAAAACCTCAAATCCCGTATCTGGAGTCTGCCAAACTTCAGTCTGCAAACTGAATCCTACTGGAGCCAGATAATTTTTGACTCCATACGCCATAGTTCAGATACAGGGTTTTAATTCAGGCCCTTCTCTAAAAACTGGAATGGGAAACACACAAGCACATCCCAGAAGGAGTGCGCATAAGCATCTTTTAGTGAAAGATGCTCTAATTTGAGATAAATTGGACTGTGTGCGTGTGACAGAGGTGAGAAGTTTACTGAGAAGTGTTCTGTAAACACTGACCGAATGCTTCAACTTCCCAGACAATCTGAGCTATTGGTGCTTCATGGGAAACTCTGGAAAACATTTTATTTGGAAATACCTCTGTTAATGTGGTCAGGAGGAAGGGGAGGGATTGTCCTACTCTGAATTTGCTATGGCAAAAGCAATAGAACCTACCTTACAGTGCTACGGGAAATCTCCCCATAGGTCAATTACATATTGTGTGTGACCATGATCACTGTAGGTCATGGATCCCACTGTCAAGATCCACACTATATGTCCCCCTTTTTCTCCTCCTCCATTACCAGTGATGTTTGCATGAAAACTGCATCCTTGTTCCCCAGGGTCAAAACTTGCCTTTCAGATCAGCAGGGGGGACACTAACTCCAGTACTTCTTCTGTTCTACCCACATGCTCAAATATCCCACTGATGCTGATGAAAAATGCACATTTGGGGCAAGCAGCATATCAGAACTGAGATCCGCCCTGTATATTGAGAAGACTAATTAATGTTAACGTGAATCTACTCCTGTTTATTTCCCATCTGAGAGTATTAATTCCCTGTGACATCACAATTTATCATCAACAGTAGAGGATTGTTAGCTCAGGTGAGGAATAAGCAGGAGGAGCACATAAACTCTTAAGGGTCAAAGATCTTGTTTTTATGCAAATATCCACAATTAACAAAGAAAGAGACACAAAGCAGGCCAAAAAAACTAAAAAACTGATTTGATCATATCACAGTGATTCTCTGTGCTCTTCCCTGGCTCCCCATCCAATTCCAGACCCACTTCCAGGTTCTGATCCTAATCTTTAAAGCCCTCAATGGTCTTGGACCTATCTGTATTACAGGCTGCCTCTTCAGTCAAACACTGGTTTCAGAGTAGCAGCCATGTTAGTCTGTATTTGCAAAAAGAACAGGAGTACTTGTGGCACCTTAGAGACTAACCAATTTATCTGAGCATAAGCTTTCATGAGCTACAGCTCACTTCATCGGAGGCATTCAGTGGAAAATACACTGAATGCATCCGATGAAGTGAGCTGTAGCTCACGAAAGCTTATGCTCAGTCAAACACTGCAGCCAACAGAGCCCAGTGTGTATCTCTCGGGGACTGGGGCAGGGCATTGCCACGGGAAGATCCTTGGCTATGGAATTCTTTCGCACCAAAACTCAGGATGCAACAGGGCCTTGACGTTTTAGGTTGACCCAACTTTTTGCAAAGCCTTTCCTCACCAGTGACGGGGTAAGAATGGCCTGGCACTCTTCCTCGTGAAAATACACACTACATGAAACATCTGAAAAATAAGGGAGAGGTGGAGAAAATGGTCTTTCATGGACTGAAATCATGCTATTCTTAATTTTGTATCTGGTGCCTAGATGCCCCAGTGATGGTTGCATAAGGAAGGCACAGATGGATTACATTCATTTCAATTTTTAAATGAGAACCGTGGCAAGTGAGCAGATGTGTTTCTAAATGGAATGTTTCTCAAAGTGCTTCATGAGGCATCTTTGAGTCTTTAATGCCAATGCAAAATATCTATTGAACTAAGGCACTCTGCAGTATGAGACAAGGTAGTTAAAACAGGTTGGGTGAATGCTTTCATAGCAGTGGCAGTAATTTATAAAGTTGTGGGTTTTTTTAAAGTATCAGTAGTTGAAATCCTGAAGTTAAATCCTACTGTACGAGACAGCTGTGAATACAATTTAATTTTAAAGGCCAACAACTTGGCCACTGTGTCTAAGGGGCTCTATACCTCTCAGGAAAAATAATTTTAAATGTGAGATTTTTATTTCCTTGTACACACTGCCACCTTGTGGCAGTGGTATCACTAATTTTCTTTTAAAAGGCTTCACAAATCCATCCAAAACAAATATGACTCATTTGGAAATATTTCCAATTCTCTTGATTTAAAACCATCTCTGTAGAAAGAAACAAATATTCATGATACATAGTATTTGCATGATGAATGTGCAATGTAGCTTTAAAGTACAGTAACAACATTCTTCTTAGTACTATCTATTATACCATATAACCTATTTCTAGTAAAGGGTAATCAGCTAACTACTAAGAAATTATACTAAAATATTGTTTATGTCATAGGTCACTGCATTTTTTAAGTTTCGTTTACATGTTTGGTCATTATTGTTTAAGTTCACAACTACTTTTGTTGCATAATTCTTTGTTTGCAGATAGGGTTAACGTTGTTTACAGAGTACAGATGAAGTGAGCTGTAGCTCACAAAAGCTCATGCTCAAATAAATTGGTTAGTCTCTAAGGTGCCACAAGTACTCCTTTTCTTTTTGCGAATACAGACTAACACGGCTGTTACTCTGAAACAGACAAATATGTAATTCCTCTGTAGCTACTTGGTAATTATTGTGCTATTACAGTGTAATTAAACATTAAAACAAGGATGCTCTAAATAGCCATCAACAAGTGTAAGGTAGAAAACCAGCTTGCAATTAAAATTATAGAGTATTATAGCAGCACCAACTAAAACAGGTAGTTAAGAGACTATCAGCTTTTGGATGATAAACGTAATTTCTGAAGGCTGTATAGCTGGGCAGTGCTCTGGCCGATGCTTGGAAAGAGAATTTTACCAGTTCTCAAAGTGGACTAACTGCTTTTGCTATATCCTCCCATCCAGTCCTTCCTTTTCCAAATCATGGAAACAACCAAGTTATTTATGCTTTAGAAGCCACCTACTTAATGATTTAGTATACTATGTACTGTGGCTTACATTTTCAAAAGTGGCTAGTGATTCCGAGGGCCCCAGTTTTGGGATGCCCAATTTAAGCAATCTTAGAGGGGCCTGATTTGCAAGTGCTCGGCCTTGTCTTAAAATCAGGCCCCTTGAAGGTGTCTCAAGTTAGACACCCCGAAATTGAGGCACCCAATATCACTAGTCGCTTCTGGAACTCTTGATTTGTGTTTCATACCACAGACTCTATGTACTGTATTGGAATATTAAATTATTATAAGGTTTTCTACTGAACTTTTCACCATAGAATCTAGGTGCCACCATGCCATGTATTTTTATTGGACTTTGTACACAAACCGCAATACTAACATTATATTTTAATAGCTTATGTTAGAATATTCTCACTGATTGTGCTAGCTCACTTCTAGGAATTGTGTTACTATGGCTATGTCTACACTACCGCCGGATCACCACTCTGGCGATCGATGCACCAGGGATCAGTTTAGCGGATCTAGTGAATACCCACTAAATTGATGGCAGAGCACTCTCCGGTCGACCCCAGTACTCCACCCGGAACAAGAGGAGTAAGGTAAGTTGACCTGAGAGTGTCTCCTGTCAACCCAGCGTGTTGTAGACACCACAGTAAGTCGACCTAAGCTATGTTGACTCCAGCTACATTATTCACGTAGCTGGAGTGGTGCTTTTTGTAAAAGGCTAAACCAATTCCCTAGTGTGTTTATTGTGACACTATCGCTTATCTGAATGATTGATGTAACTATCAAGTTCTTTAATAGGTATATTTATAACTCATCAACCCTAAAAAATAATACAAGTTCGATGTGCCGGTGTGAATCATGGTGCATTGGTCAGGTAAGCCGTTCTCAGACCATTTACCATCCAGCCCCTCTTTTATCAAAGGAAACCAACTAGGAGGGTAGAGAGTCAAGACAGGAGTAGGAAAGAGATGGCACTTCCCCTGTCTTAGACCTGAGGGAGGGTGGGTGGAGTCTCCAGCTGAAGAGCCAGACTGATGTGTGCATTAGAGGTTGGCTTTTCAACCAGAAATTCCCAGACCCACATTGGCAAAGAAGTAGAAGGGAGTTAAAAAGCCAAAAGACAGACTGAAAACATGCTTTGATGGGTTTTTTTAATCTCATGAGTTGAAGGGGTATTACTTATAAGTTGTGATTTCTTACAGTGAGACCAACACAGCACTTTTGAAAAATCCCATCCCTGCAGAAGAGTTCTGCAGTACTGAGCTCTCCAAAAGCTTTCGGTCTCCCAGCTCAATCGCATCCTATGCCTGCTATGTCCATCTTGTAACCTGATGAATGAACTGGAGAAATAGGGTCAGATTTTAGGAGGGACCTAGCTTAGTGAAACACCAGAAGAGCTCAAGCACGCAGTCTGGGCCATGCAGCTAGCACCCAAAGACAGGCCTCTTGCCCTATAGCACTGAGCTTGGTGTATGCTTCCTAAAGATCTCTTCCTATAGCTCTGCCTGCTTGTGCACCCCTTAATGTGAATGGAATACATTTTTCCTGACAAGCCACGCAAATCACATGAATAAGTCTGCAGCACAAGTCAGCAGGCAGACTGCGTGACACCCAACCTATGGGCTGGACTGCCTGGGATAGGCGTTTTTCCTCTATTTAAATCAAAATAACTATAGAACATTCAATAAAGCTTTTACACTGGAGTGAGAGAAAGCCACAGACACCAAAACATTGTGGGAGGCTCCTTCCTTTCCCCAAGCATTGTTGTGTTGTTAAGAGAGGGAATCTTCTTCAGCCACACCCCTGCCATAATCTCTAGTGTAGACATAACCTAAGATGAATTTGATGTGCAACAATTTCTGCTAGATAGGCACTGCTATGATCTGATTTACTGGTGCTAGGGGACACTGGGAAGTAAGTATTCACTTTAATTGGGAATACTTCGATACTGAGTACTGTAGTAAGTGTTTTGTTTTGAAATGGGGAATGCTTTGATGTAAAACAAGATAGGCCCTGCCACATTCAAGCAGGTTTGGATTGTGCATACTTGTGAGGTCCCTTCCCGGGGTGTGCTTCTGCATTTAAAGGACCTGGTTTATTCCTTCAAGTGAAATAGCAGAATTTCTTTAGCTGTGAAAGGCTGCAGTTTTCTACATTCCTCAGTGAAACGTAATTTGAATGAACTGAGAGCGAAATGGGGAACAGACCTGTATTGCAACAACAAAGTAAAATAAAGAGAGGTTTCTGAAGTAACATCAACACCTCTGCTACGGGTGTGGAACTAAAATGAATACGGACAAAAATCTTTATCTTATACTATCTAAGTGCTAATATGGCCCCCATCATTGCAGTCTGAGCACCTCACAATCTTTTCTGTGATGAAGGGAAGTACTTGCATTTCCATTTTAGAAGTAGGGAAGTAAGGCCCAGATCCTCACCTGAGTTATTTGTAGGTGCTACATACCTTTGAGGATCTGAGCCTAAGTGACTTGCCCAAGGTCATACAGGAACCCAGGATACTTTGCTATTGCCCTAACCATTGACCCATCTTATGAAAAATCTCGCAGACATGCCATTTACAGGTGTTGGAACTATGGTACATGCAAGGTTAATTCAGCCACATGTCATGTGCATGTGACTGCAGAGATTCCTCTTGGGAAGAATTGGTTAAAGAACTGTAGCTCAGCCTCTTCCCTCCATGGGGCAGAGCAGAGGGGTGTGAAAAGAGGTGGTATTGCTTCCAAAAAGTCACTGAAGGATGGAGCGGTAGCTCTTGCCTGTTCCCGGCAAACCTGCAGCAGCCCCTCTGTAAGAGCAGGTGAAGGTAGGGAGCAGTGTTCAGTGGCCTGAACAGGGCCTGATTTTCAAAATCACAAATAGACAATGGGAACCCAACTCCCATTGTCTTTCATGGGGATTTAGAGGCCTAACTCCCTTAGGCTCTTTTGAAAATCCCAGGCTAAATTCCTAGAAAGCTAATATCTGAACTAACCCATTAACCATTCTCTCTCAATGAGCACTATGAAAAGCGCTCAACTCCCTTAAGTAGCCCCCTCCCAAAAAGATTTGAACAGGGCTCATATTTAAAATTAATACTTATCCAATACATTTGTAGATACTATACATCCTATAAAAAGAACAGGAGGACTTGTGGCACCTTGGAGACTAACAAATTTATTAGAGCATAAGCTTTCGTGGGCTACAGCCCACTTCATCGGATGCATAGAATGGAACATATAGTAAGAAGAAATATATATTCATACAGATAAGTTGGAAGTTGCCATACAAACTGTGATAGGCTAATTAGTTAAGATGAGCTATTATCAGCAGGAGAAAAAAACTTTTGTAGTGATAATCAAGGTGGTCCATGTAGACAGTTGACAAGAAGGTGTGAGGATACTGAACTTTAGGAACATAGATTCAATATGTATAATGACCCAGCCACTCCCAGTCTCTATTCAAACCCAAGTTAATGGTATCTAGTTTGCATATTAATTCAAGCTCAGCAGTTTCTCATTGGAGTCTGTTTATGAAGGTTTTCTGTTACAAAATTGCCACCCTTAAATCTTTTACTGAGTGGCCAGAGAGGTTGAAGAGTTCTCCTACCGGTTTTTGAATGTTATGATTCCTTATAGTAACTAACATCCAGCAGAGGGCACTGTAGAAAAACTTAAAACGGCTGTCTTTCGTTCCCATACATATAGTAACACACGTCATGAACTAGGATCAATTGTAGACTAAGAAAGGGCTAAAGACTTACGCCTTTCACAAGCCAAAACTGTAGCGGGCCCTTCTTTGAGATCTAGTTGGGCTGGTTCACACTGTGTGTATATTGACCTACATCTCTGCGCCTCTCCTTTTCAATATTATGGCACAGAGTAATGGAAAAGTTCTTCTGCTCTTTACGTAGAGACAGTCAGTAACATAGCAAATAAAAAAGGAGGACTTGTGGGACCTCAGAGACTAACCAATTTATTTGAGCATAAGCTTTCGTGAGCTACAGCTCACTTCATCGGATGCATTCAGTTTTTTTCCACTGAATGCATCCGATGAAGTGAGCTGTAGCTCACAAAAGTTTATGCTCAAATAAATTCATAGAATCATAGAATATCAGATTTGGAAGGGACCTCTGGAGGTCATCTAGTCCAACCCCCTGCCCAGAGCAGGACCAATCCCCAACTAAATCATCCCAGCCAGGGCTTTGTCAAGCCTGACCTTAAAAACTTCTAAGGAAGGAGATTCCACCACCTCCCTAGGTAACGCATTCCAGTGTTTCACCAAGTGAAAAAGTTTTTCCTAATATCCAACCTAAACCTCCCCCACTGCAACTTGAGACCATTACTCCTTGTCCTGTCATCTGCCACCACTGAGAATAGTCTAGATCCATTGGTTAGTCTCTAAGGTGACACAAGTCCTCCTTTTCTTTTTGCGAATACAGACTAACATGGCTGCTACTTTGAAACCTGTCAGTAACTTAGCAGAAATACATTAAGTGAGATTACTTTCTTGTACAGCAAGTTCATTCTTCACCTTGTTCTGTTCCTTTAACACGTTCACTTTCAAATTAAGTTCTGAGATATGAAGGCTTTTTTTTTTTTCAGATTTTTCCTCTAAGATACTGAAGATGTACTTAACAGATCTGTTCTTTTAATAGGTGAATTTTCTATTGCGTTTTATTTGAGCTAGTTGAAAATCTTCTATCAAAACCTTTAATAGAAAATTGGGTTTTAGACTAAAGGAAAGTTCCCACAAAAGGTGTCTGCTTACATTTTGGCAATTAGTCTTCAATTGCCAGAAAGCTAAAATATTCCCCTTCCCCTTGTTTTAAATGAAAAGTCAAGCTTTTCCATGTTTAAACTCCCCTGACCCACCCACCCACAGACTAGCTCTACATTTTACCTTACTGAAAATTCAATACATAGTCATAAAATCCAAGGCCAGAAGGGTCCATTGTGATCATGTAGTCTGCTCTCCTG
Organism: Caretta caretta; assembly: GCF_965140235.1. Taxonomy (NCBI): domain Eukaryota; kingdom Metazoa; phylum Chordata; order Testudines; family Cheloniidae; genus Caretta; species Caretta caretta. The sequence goes on along the minus strand of NC_134208.1, from coordinate 206,662,539 downwards.
TATAACACAGGCCACGGAGTGTCAGTGCATTTCTCAATAGGTTTTCACTTGGTGTGCAGAAAATACAGGGCCTTATTCATGCAGAGTCCTTCTGATATTGCATGAGGAAAGCTAGCAGGAGCTGGGCTCGCCGTCTGTGGAGAAGGTTTTTTGTTGTTTTGACAGCCATATCTAAGTGGGCTCCATTTACTAACATACAACTGTACCAATATTATAAACTATTGCAATAAGTCAAAACAAATTTTTTATGAACTCTTAAGGCCCTTATTCAGGAAAGCACTTAAGCACAAGGCTGGTCCTTTTCGGTACAGCACTTCAAGTCCCACTGAAGATATGTGCTTAGCATGTACTTAAGTGCTCTCCTGAGTAGTGCCATCTCCTGAACCAAGGCCTTAATTAAAATTACAAGGGATATTACCAGGGTATTATGCTTTTCATCACTCTTTGTTTGTAATAAACCTCTTGAAGCTAGATATTTTAATCTGGGTCCTTGTGATCCCCCCATACTGCTTCCATGCACTCTGGTTTGTCAGGATGCTGGGGTAAAGGAACAACGGTTAGGGTGCAATCCAGAGATTCAGGAGACCTGGATTCTAGTCCATGCTCCACCACAGACTTCCTTAAAGACCGTCTCTGTATCTCAGTTCTCCGACCTGTAAAATGGGGACAGCAGCATTTTCCAACCTAATAAGATTGTGAGGTGCTCAGATATTACCGTAATAGAGGCCAGGGAAGTACCCAACATAAGGAAGAAAAACTTAGATGGCTTGCAGAGAAGGGATAAACAAAGCTATAAAAATTATGTAGCTACAGCGGATTGTAAATTGCAATTTTTGCTCAATTTCAGTTTCCCTGTGAAGAAAGTTAAAATCAACTGCACACGATACAGGACATGCACTTACACTCTCCACCACAACTGAAATATAAACACAACCCTGACAGTTCTATTTTCTGCCTTTGACATGGTACTGAAACTTTATTCTATCCTGAGCAAGTCCAGGTAGATATTCAGGAACTGTGAGCCTTAACTCATGTAACTACTTTTACAATAAATGGGGGTGGGGGAGTGGGCTTATAATCAAAGGTGGATTTTACCCACAAACAAAAACACTTATTTGAAATGCAAGATCTAGCCTTAAGGTACACAACTAAGTGTCATGTAGCCATGTTTTATTCCTTGTTTCTTAGAGGAAAAGATTTGAATGGTTATGTGAGGCATTGACAGTCACTTCTACTTCTAGTGCAGGGCTCATACAAAAGGTTGTTTGGAGACAAACATTAAGTCTCTGGCTCTATCCATTTGTATTTTTTCAAAGGTATTGCCACTAACTTCATTGGAGCTACAGGTCTTCAGCACCATAGAAATGCAAAAATGCTTTGTCTAAACAAAAGTCAATGGTAGAATCCTGCAGTCCTAACCCATATGCTAATAAAACCCCAAACAGCCTCCACCTCCTTCCCACCACAATTTTAAAATAAGCTATTGTGAGACCTATATACTTTGCCATGTCCCTTTCAAAATAAGCCCCGAGATATAGAACATGCTTTTCTGTTGCACATTTGGGATTACAGAGTCTTGCAAAGCAATAGTATCCTATAAACTAAATAATCCCCACTAGCACCGGGATGTTAATTTTTGCATGGAAGCACAGCTGTTATGAGCTGCTCTGTACTTCTGTCAGTTTACTGATGAGCTCTATGAAATGCACCAAGTCCAGTGAAGTATCCCTCATTTATTCTGTTCCTCAGCCAAGAATTTACCCTCCAAAGGATGCTAAGTCATCCTTCTGCAACAGCAATACTTATTGGCATTAAAACCCCAACCGTCAGCACTGCCTTAATGCTAAGGTAAGACTTTGGGTTTAACTATTGCAAGATTCAAAAATTGCATTGATATCTTCAACCAGTAGGGTGTGTATTCATTTGGCATTCCTTTTCTGGCATTCATTTTACCATCTCCACAGCAAGATCTCTTCTATCTAGCTGTTCCAAGTCTGGATTTATGCTTCTACATTACGGCAAAGGTGCAACTGAGGAACAGAGTTGAAACTATTAGTATCCATGTGTGCATTTACTTCTGACCATAGGGGAGATCGCTTTACTCCAGGGCAAGACCAGTTTTGAAAAATCTAAGATGTGCCAATTGTTCACCGGACCAAGCTGACTGCTGTACTTTCCCTGCGAAAAAAGATCCTGCAAGCAAAAGCAACAGGCTGCAGGTGTGATGCCTCAAATTATTTTTATTGCTTGTGTGAGATTTTCAAATGCTCCTTCTTGGTATGTCTTCATGAAAAAGGCAGTTTCCCAGGTTTAGGTTGCCCTGCTCAGAATAGCTTTATATCTTTGCTACCTTTTCTACCACAAGGCTCTTCCCCCGGCCCCCGCCACACACACACACAACCTATATCCAGTGTCATAAACCCAGTTAAAGATCAGGAGAGAGCTGCATGTCTTCCTTTGCACAGAGCAGCAGAAACGCTCAGCCCAGCCCTGCTGCTCAGAGGATCAATTAATGATCCCCATGGAAAGAGACCAGGTTTACATAATCAGAGACGCTGATGGGAACAGTGGTCAACTGGCCAACAGCCAGCCTGTAAACTGCTCATTAGCCTGGTGATGTGGGGAAGATTATCTAAACATAGCACTGAGTGATAAAGCTTCTGCATAATAAAGGCAGCTTATTACAGCATCAGTTTGGATCACAGCTCATAATGGAGCATGGGATGTTCAAAAAGACACTCCACAGTGGCCTAGCTCTGCTCCTGTTGAGGAGAACGAGAGATTTACCATTGGTTTTAACAGGAGCAGAGGCAGACCACTACTGAATGCTTTTGAAAAGGACTGTCTACCCAACACGTGTTGGGTGGCAGAGGCTTTCAAAAGGCACAAAGGGGAGTTGGGTGCCCAACTCCCACTGATCTCCCCAATGGAGTTGGGAGCCTGTGAGGATTCTTAGGGTACCCAGGACTGAGACACCCTGTTATCCTCCTGCTTCCAGTGAGGAAGAATTGCTTGTGCTAAACTCAGACACCACCAGCCTGTCAGCCCCACCCTCCTCTGGGCTATGCCATTTTTTGCTTTGCCTTGCAGTTTAAGAATAGGTGCATCCCAGTCCGAGCCCATTTGAAGCGTTCCCCCATAGTGTCCAGCCCTTTATCCACTGAGCACTCACAACATCACCAGTTCTGCTATCTCCAAGGGAGCAGTGCACACACCAGCTTGTGTGACTCATCTCAGGATCAGTTTCTTGCATGATACCACAGCACTGAAATATTTATAGTGAAAATAAGCTTATTATCAAAGGTTCAAGAGATAGCAAGAAAGGATAATGGGAAGCAAAAAGGTTACTGCCACAGGGTAACAATCTACTTTAGGGGGTTATATACTGTGGTGATGGTTGGCAGTATCTGAGCCCCTTTCACATAAAACCAATAGCAATAAAAGCCCCTAGTGGACTTTAGGCAGGCTTTGGCACTTCTCCCTTTTTGGGGAGAAAACTCTGCTCTGGGTTATTTATTTATTTTGGTAGGGATTTAATGGTAGAATATGGTGAGTGACATTCTTATCCTAGAGAAGCTTTTGTGAAGAGGAAGGTTTTGCAGCATCTCCTAAGGCCTGCATTCTAACTTCTAGGAGCCTGAATACCTTTGACGATCAGGGCCATAGGGTTTAAATGGAAATTTAGTGGGGCCTGGACTGGACCTTAGGTGAAATCCTGGCATCACTGAAGTCAATGGCACAGGGGTGAATTTCATCTCGTTAGCATAAGGACTGCAAAGAATCCAGCACCAGCAATGGAAGACTCAAAGAGGGCGGAGAAGGCCAGGTCCTGCCTCCTGTCCCTCCTGGCCAAGGAAGCTGACCTAGTGCAGGAGGAAATGCACAATGAACCTTGTGAAAAGTGTTACAGTGGTCTCAAGCACTCTGGGCCTGAATCTGCTCTATGTACAGGTTCCCCCTCTGCCTGATCCACAAAGAATAGGAGTCTGTTACAGAACCAGTACTGGTTGTTTAACTCATGCAACAGCAACTATGCTTTTAGCCTGAGAGGTCCCCAGTTCAATTCCTGATGTATCTGCCAAGATAGCAGCTGGTCACAGTATCACCATTGGCTTCATCGCATAGTAATTACTCCTGCTTTCTACTAGTGTGAGTGAGAAGAGCAGAATACCCAATGCTGAGCTGCCATTCTGTAGGGCTATGGCTCAAAAACCCGAAGTGCAAAATAAAATGTAGGCATAGCATTACAGCTGGAAGAAAATGCATTCCAATCATGAATTATTACACCTTTCCTTGTATTTTGGTGTTTAATTGTAGCTGAACAAAACACTGTACTAACGATCAGCAAATTGCTGAAGTCACACTGTAGGTAAGAATTGAGTTTGTGTAACAGATCATTTGCAAATGTAACGAAGTCTAAATCTGTGGTTATTCCACAGCATTTTATGATGAAGGCTTTTGATACAATTTAATCAAAATGTCTTCTCTTCTATTAGTCAATAGCATTCTAAATGTACATGCGCTGTTCCATCAGTTTTCTATAAAGCCTTAGAACTTTTCAAGCATTTCCAATGGGTGTTTTGTTTTTTTTTTAATTGGCAAACCAGTATTCAGTCTTTCAAATTTTCAGGAATATTTTTTTATCAGGAAATGTCTATTCATAGAAATATCCCTTAAATGGCTCTGTTGTCCTGGTGTCCCCTGGGATACCATTACGAGAAGTAAGATAGCCACATTTGGAAGAAAAAAGAGAAAACGTAAGTATCAAACTCAAGAAAGTCACAAGAATGGCCGTGAGGCAGAAGTGCTGATGGCCTACTCTGCCATGAACTGCCACGCCTAGAGGTGCTGGGGCTCAGAACCTGGCAAGCCCTGGTGCAACTTAAGTACTGCCACCATCACCGACCCATTCAGGTGCCACTCTGGCAGGCCTTACTCATTTCAAAGCCAGTTGAACAAATAGGAGTGAAGATCAGGCATGGCTTCCTGCGTGGGAACTTGGACCCACTGATTGGGCAACTCATCAAGTCCCCAAGCTAAGAACAAAGGGTGAAGAAACAGGGCCTGATATTGATGAAGCAGAGGCCAGAGCAGGTATAAAAAGCAGGGTGTCAGTCCTTCAAAATAAAAGACACGGTTGTGGCAATGATTATCAGCATTTCAGTTTTGGGGAAGTTCCTTGCCACCCCCTACAACTGAGTTTTGATGTGTCCATTGTTCCATAGGACACTTATTTCATTTAATTTGCTGCAGAATCCAGCCACTTGGAAACATCTAGGGCTAGATTTTCAAAAGAGATTTTCAAGGGCTCAGCACCCACATTTGGGGCCAGATTTTCAGAAGCACTCAGCATCCATTTAGGCACTTTGTTAAGGGTCAGGTTTTCAAAAGCGCTCAACTTCCATTGTGACCCTTACGGCCAGATTTTCAAAGGAGCCCAGCACATTTAACATCTGAACATTTTGAACATCCGTGCCCAGTTGCAGGTGCTGAGCTGTTCTGAGAATTCTCGCCGGAGCATAGTAAAAAAGAAGTCTGCCTTACAACGTGAACTGGGAAGTGTTTAAAGCTCCTAATTCTTACTCTCAGGGAGGAAAACTCCCACATTTGAATTACATTTCAGGTAGTTTTAAAAATATGCCTCTCTTGCAGTGAAGGTTTTTGCTGTGCGTTTCAGTGAGACATTGGAAATCTCCCTCATTCAAATTGTCACAGCTTGACAGCCTGGCAACATTAATCCCCTGTACAAATCTCTCTCTCTTACAACAGAGTTCACAGATATTTTCCTCTGAGTCCTAACAAAGACTAACACATGGAGTATACAGTGTTGGATTCACAAACATTCAGACAGTGCAGCAAAGGTTTCACAGTTCTGGTTATAGAATAATTTTTCCTAGTACATCTCCACACTGAATGCTCTAATCAGGTGCTTGCTTGTTTCTGTTGTTGCTGAAAGTTAAGCCCTAGGAGTTTTCTTTGCTTTAAAGGGATACTGCTCTCTCATGCAGACTCTCCTGACACATCCAACAGTAAAAACTGAGCAAGACTTTTGATGTGCGAGACTTAATTTTCTCTTTTCATTTCAGTCTTTGAGATAGGATGCATGGCACGGGGGTCTCATTGGAAGAGAGTTGATTATTCTGAGTTTCATTTGTGTACCCAGGGCCGTGCTACCAGACTGACAGATATTGACACAAAACAGTAATTTCAGGATCCCTGAAATGGCACGTTACAAATATTCTGAAGATTCCCAAGTGTTTTAAAGTCCTTGTAATAAAACCTGCCAAAATTCCCATCAGAGAGGTGATATTGTCCATTTCTCAGCAAGGGACCTGAGATTCAAGCTGGCACTTCAAGCTACTGGCAGACCCAGGAACGGATCCCAGACATCTGATGCCAAATCTTAAAATGTAGCAACGAGACCAGTGGTGCCCTACCTGTTGCCCGAAGGCCAGTTATAGCTCTTGAGGTTCTCAATGGTGGCACTCCAGGGTGGCTGTGTTTAAGACATATGGACATTGGGTTATGAATTGAAAATGTGGTCCCTGAGCCACACACTGTCATTTCCATTGCCCCGCTTGCTGGAGGGAGGAGGGAGATGGCACTGCCTCCATAGCTGTGCTTCCCACCGCTTCCCCTGCAGTCTTAGCCCTGATCTAAACTGTAAACTTACGTCCGTGTAACTACATCGCTCAGGGCTGTGGGAAAGCCACACCCCCCAGCGACGCAGTTACACTGACCGAATTCCCGGAGTAGACAGTGCTATATCGATGGGAGGGCTTCTCCCGTCAATATGCGTAGCACCTCTCGGGGAGATGGACTACCTGCACCCACGGGAGAAGCTCTGCTATAGGCATGGGTAGCATCTTCACTAAGCGCTACAGCAGAGCAGCTGCAGGGTTTCAAGTGTAGACAAGCCCTTAGGAGCAGCTCTGATGCAAGCCAAGAGCACGCTGAGCTGCTGCTGTCCCTCCTCAGCCAGTCCCCTGCTGGCCGCCTTCTGTATTGCAGGGGAGGGAAGAGAGCAGCTAGCTAGCAAGGTGTTTAGAAGGTCATCCATCACCCTGGTACGTGGTGTGAGCTCCTTCCTTGAGAAGGGAACACAAAAATAAGTCTCTCTTCCAGCTCTGACAAGCAAGAACAAGCCTGTTTCCTGGCCAGACTCTGGCGTCCCCAGCGAGATCAAGAACTCAACTGGCTCTTCCAGAGGCTAGAGGAACATCTAGCCACAGATGGCTCTCTTCCACCCAGAAGGGTGACAAAAGAGGAGAATGTGTGAACTAAAACCAGTTATGACTCCCTGATTCTCTACCCCAACCCCAGCCCAGGCGAGAACAACCTGCAGTCTACTGTAACTTGCACCAACTAGTTATGGTCCCCCAAAGGATCGTGCACCATCTGGAGATAGCCAAAGTGCATTGTGCTCCCTCTTCTACTCCCCGCTAGCTTCTGCACCAGGGCAGCATGAAGAGAGAGGAACTTTGAGGTCCAAGGAATTACTCCGGATTTACACTGGTGTAACTGATATCAGAACCTGTCCCTATTTGGATGGCATTTCAGTAGCCAGTAATCTTTGTACAGGCCCTCTGCACAGAGCTGAATAGCACCCTTGTGCATATCTACACTAATACAGTTCACAGGAGCAGTTCTATATAAAAAGGAACATCTCCCTCTGTGAATCAACTGCCCTTTATTTTATTTTTATTATGCGTCAGTGACTGAGACTGCATAATTTGTCCCCAGGGCGCAGTAAAAGTGTTTTGAATGTCATGGCACCTGGGTACTTTTATTAGCTAGATTTAAAGCGTGTGCATATCCATGGCATTGTTTTTCTTCTTGTAAAAGTCATGTAAGGCCCAACCTATATAAAAAAGGAAAGCACCTGCTTTTTTATATGCACTGTGCAAATATAAAATGTCCTTCTGCTAGCTGCATGCCAAACTGGAGACTGATAGTGTCCATTACTATGTTTGCTTTAATGTCGCCAAGAAACATGAAAATGCAGCTTTTCTTCATCTTCTAGTACTGCAAGCGAATGGAGGGAATCCATTCAGTCAGCTGTTATTGTTTGCATTCAGTCAGGTTAAGAAGGGGATGTCCATTGTGAACACACAAAATAATACATTCCTGTTTTCTCAATAGGTAAACAAGCATTCGCTATTATAGCACAGAGCTGCAGGAGGGTCCTTTGAAGTGTAACAGAGTAGGAAATAGCATCCTGTGATTGCAATAGCATTACAAATGGGAATCTGTGACCGCTCACATGTAAGTGGAGAGAACTCTGTAGAGACAGACTGTCACAAACCTGATTCGCAGGCAACTGAAAAGAGCTAGTGAAACTAATCAATCTCACTCCGCTCAAGTGTCCTGTGGAAAAGTTATATTTTGTGAAAGCTAATGAGAAAAGGAAAGAAGTTACTGAATTACCTCCTGGGTAACACTCCAAAAGGTTACAGCTACAGAAAGCAAGCAAGCAGACACTTCAGAATTTAGCCAGGAATGCAAAATATCCACAATTTCAGCAGAAAGTTGTGTCATGTGTTAAAATTGTATTAATTGTATTATTAGTAATATATTAATATTAATAAGAAGTGTCAGATAACTGGCTCAACTGGAATTTATTAATCCAAGATTATTGGTGAAAAATTAATACAGCACAAGACAGAAAGGAAGGTTATACCCACCAGACCCAATTTAAGGAGCAGCTGTCAGCATTAGACTGTTGCAACTAACTCCCAGAATTACATCCCCTTATATACTCAGCATGTGTACAGAAGAGAGACAAAGAAAGTGACCTATGGACCCGGAGAGCTCTTCTCATGGAATCTGGTTTACATAATTGATAAACAGAAAACACCTGTTCAACAATCCATTATTTTATCAATCACAAAAGATATTTCTAACCTAGTCATTATGACAGAAACTATCTGTTAGATAAATATCTGACAAGCTAAAAACATCTCAGTAGACCATTGTCTCATCAAACACAGAAAATACCTGCTTCTCATCAATTACAAGTAGGCCCTTTCTGGCCACCTGGACACATTTCCTAAGGGTCAACAGGTCAGAGTAAGAAGACACATAAGCCATTATTGATAACTCACTAGGGACTAATTATAATAATCAGTTTATTGATAACCCACTAGGATCAGCTAAAGTTCAACTTAGGTTTAGCTTAAATGCAAAGAATTATACACAAGGCATGGTGGGACTTTAGCTCACCTACAAAAGTTATGGTGGCTTGATTCATTTACTAACAGTTATATTATATGGCAGTCTTTTGCACAGATAGCTACAGTCTAGTCCCCTATCCACTAGATTATCCTTCCTACTCCATGTGGGGTTTACAGATAATCATCATCTCCTCACCCGGGAGGAGTTCTGCAGAAGTTCAGAAGGAGCAGATTGTGAGAGCTACCAACCCCACCGATCCAAAGAAGTGCAGAGGCCGCTGTGTCCGTGTGAAAGCCCGCCTCCTCCACACTGCCCTCCAACGCCCCCTCTTTTCAGCATGCCAACTCTATGAGCTGTGCTGTTGTTGGCAGGGCCACCCTAGGCTGGGATGGCTGCGATCAAGGAAAGAGATCATGCTACCACTGCTCTGCATACAGAACTCCCTTGGAAAGCAGCAAGAGATTTGTGTGCAGGATGGATACATTTGTCTCTAAATCCACAGCCAAAGAAAAGTTTCTGTGAAAGGTTGAAAGATGGATACAAACAAAAAATATGTACTGTCCTGCCTCCTACATTTTAAAATATATTATTTCTATTTTCCATGTCATATTTGCTGTCTAGGCATCTCATGGTGATAATTTGCAGCCTGATTCTGCTCTCACTTATACTAGTCTTCAGTGGAGCTACGCTTGATTTACACTGATGTGGCAACAGAATCAGGGCCTTAAATCAATTGAGTTTAAAAACTTTTCCCATTACACAGCATTTTATCCTTTTATAATCACTGCTATGCTTATAAGCTAAATCCTGTTTTAGAGGACTTTTCCTGTCGAATTACCACAGAAGGAAACTTTTTGCTTTCATTTATTCATTTTTGTACAGGGAAAATGAGTGAGTGACTGAATGTGATACAAAACAGAATTGGATTAGAACAGTGGTTTATAGTGTTATAACAGAGAGAAGTTTCAGCACCCCTCTTCCACGCTGCTGTAAAGAAAGGGAGGGGGTGGTCATGACCACCAGATTGAGAACCCATTGTTTAGATGCATCCTACAAATTCACAAGTTTGAGTGTTACTAGCCAGGAATATCCTATCAGAGACTTTGGCCAAGATTTTCAGTAATGAGTTCTCCAAAGTTAGGCTTCAAAGTCCATATTTAGGGCATGTCTACACACAGGGAGTTATTCTGGAAAGCCATTCCTGATTAACTCCATCTGTGGTCACTTCTAAAAAAAGGTGCTTTATTCCAAAATGAGTTTAATCCATTTTGGAAGTAGATTAAGATAAATCAGAATAAAGTACTCTTACTTTGTAATAAGAGACTCCACACATGGAGTTAATCAGGAATAGTTAATCCACTTTCAATTCAAATCCTATTTTATTCCAGATTAATTTGCATGTGTAGACAAGGCACCAGAATATAATCCTGATTTTTTAAAAGCTCTGATCAGTCTACACCTCTCACTGAAGTCAATGGTAACTGTTGAGTATTCAGAACTTTTGAAAATCCGACCATTTATTTAGTTGCCTAAAACTGGATTTAGGAGCCTAATTTTAGGCACCTGTTTTTGTTTTTTTAAATCTTGGTGTTCTTGTTTGGAAACATACCAATAAAGTCAGAACTGAACTAGCAATTCTGGAATTTCCAAAAGTTCTAATGTTGTCCAGTAAAGTTTTTAACGCCTATTTTTGTCTGATCTGTTCACACTCAAGAGTTTAATATGCCTAGTCCTAGAGTTGCAGGGCAAGCATGCATATCTTGCTATCACTTAAAACTCTACAAAGTTTCAAAGTATTTAAATGAGGTAGCTTATTTTGTGGCACAATGTGAAATTAATCATGGTAACACCTTAGAAAGAATATACCCACATTCTTGCTATACCACATTCTTGACTCACTTTTGCTTAATTTTATAGTGGAATTAAATGGAGGAAAGAAACAGGGACACACATTACAGTGTAATTTCTCTCACAGATAACAGAACAAAAATGTACAAACCATTTATAAATAAAATGGCTAGGAAGCAGAGAGCAATTTTCACTGAGTACTATAGGCATTTTTGGCCGCATGGACTTGGAAAACAACACTAAGCACACGTTGGAACACAGATACAAACATTTCCATATATAACTTCTGCAAGAACAATCGGTGGTGGCACAAAATTGCCTTTAACATGTGCCCAGTCCAAAGTAAGCGATGGCAAATTTCAGAAGTGTCGCATTGCTTGTCAGCAGGTATGTTCATATCAGTTAGGTGCCACTGACTGCATTTGACCTACCAGTCTAAGCATTTTCATCAGGGGTCATTCAGGTCTCTTTAAAAAAAAAGACATATTTGAGACTCAGTACAGGATAGACACTAAGCAGCCTTGCACTGTTTGCTAAGGAGCATCAAACCATGCAACAAATAATTCCCAAGAAGCCAACGGCAGGTTTTCTAAACTGACAATCCAACATTTTGTTCTTTTCTTCTTTCCACCTTTGTTAGTACAAAGTATTTTTCCTCAATGTGGTAACTTCTTGTTGACTTTTGCATCACTTTTGTATTAATTATCCCTGCAGGAGTCCTTTATGCCCATTCAGAATGAGACAGTTCAGCCATTCAATCCCACTGCTGCTTGTGACTTGGGAGAATTACAGATCACTCTCCTTGGAGGTGCTTACTTTGCTTACCATTGCATAACCTTTCTGCTCAAATATTGGGCAGATGTGTAATAACAACATTGCCATTATAATTTCCAACTAAGGAGCCATGTTAGCATGGCCTGGTGGCTAAGGCACTGCCTGAGCCTCAAAAGACTTGCGTTCTAGTCCTGGTTCTACTGCTGAGGCACATCACAGCCCTCCCTGTGCCTCAGTTTCCACATTTGTAAAATGGGACTAATGATGCTCTTCTCTTTTTGTAAAGCGCTTTGAGATCTACTGATGAAAAGTGCTCTAAAAGAGCAAGGGGGTATTTTAAAATACTAAGTTAATTAATATATTTTCCAATTCAAGGGCTTGAGCCTGTGAGCCACTCATAGGCCTCAGTGGGCTTTGGATCAAGCCCCTCGGGACCTGGTGAGTGTGATATTACAATAGCAATAAAACAACTAAAGAACACAGTTACTTTAATAAACATTAAGCTAGTGGCTTGCAATATATTAACACTAAAGAGACATTTCTTATTAAAAATAAAAAATTATTTAACCTCTTTCCATGCTTTCCCTACATTCTTTACACCCAACACCAAAAGAAAGGTTTACCCAAAGGGACACCAGGAGAGTTCCAATTTCATCTACTAGCATCAGAGGGTCCCATTCTTGGTTGGTCCTTAGATACTATCGTAATAAACATGATTAATAATAATAATTATGTGTCTTGGAGAATGGAAAGACTCTTCTCCAGAGTGGTTTAATGGATCCCAAGACCTCACCCTTTCACAGCGTGGATGTTGATGATACGAAGCTGGTTTCAAGAGCTACAGAACAACACATTCATAGACATATATATTCACATGTTGTTTGTTCATCTTGAATTAAATTCAAGATGAGCTAAGACAATATGAATGTAACAATAAGAACTTTTGAGCTTTCATTGCTTTAACCCTCATTCCACCATATCCTCTTCCATCACCCTTGTTTATCACTTGCTTGCCTGTTAAGTCTAACTTCAAGTGCAAGATTCTTGGTGAGGGGATCTGTCATTTTTGTATGACAAGTACCATGTGCTCCCATAGAGTGGTGTAAAAAACAATCAAGGTTCCAAAGTAGGCTGAAAGTGGTGGTTTACTTTGAATTGGTCACTGGAAAAAATGCTTCCATATTTTAATAAAAAGAGCCAAGCAAAATGGACATATCAGAGATATAATCAGGGTTACATTTCCTAGGGCCTTCCCAGGGTAGCAGTGAGCTCTCTCGTTTGCTGCAGGTCCAAAGACCTTCTTCCAGACAATGGAAGTCTGGAGCTTAGTAAATGTGAATATACCCAGTATTCAACTGAATTTGGTCCTAAGACTTTATACACATGTGAGAGATGTTTAAGAATTTATCTTTGGGTATGAGAGTTAAAGAAACTGAAATACTTGAGATATTGCAACTTCCACCAAAACCCTTACTGCATAGCAATAATTTTGGAAAAAGAATGGCACTTGTTATACTGCTCCTAAAATATTTGAGTTAAAAATGAAATACATTTGATGCTTTCTGAACATCCCTGTCTGATTCTATCGTTGTCCTTTTAATTCCCTAACAGGATCGTTTGAAGTCCGTGATATTTACCAGCTTCACAAACATCATGTCATGCTCCATTCATCCTTAAACCGAAGCGTATTGCAAAACATCCTTCACCTGGCAGCTGACCACAGTAACAAATACTGGACCCATTGCCTCTCTGATGTAACTCTGTTGTAGCTGATGGAGTTACAGCAGGCTCAGTTTGCTTTGTTCTCCTTGAATTACCGGTTGAACAAAAAAGAGATCAACTTTTCCCAACCCTTTTATTTTTTCCCCTTACCTATACACAGGTCGGGTTTTTTTCCCTTCAAGCTTGAACAGATCAGCTGTAGCCACTGGCCCTTAGCTTGTTAAAAGTGGGTGGAGGTTGTGGTAACCATACCTCTTCAGAACATGTAAATCTATATATTTATATTGATTAGCGACTGGCTGTTTTGTGCTATTGTACACTCACACAATCACAATTATCCAGAAGTACCCTTAACCGACATTTTTCTTTCTACACACACCCATTACAGAAATAGAAAAGGTATCCTAATTAAATCAAGACTGATTGAAATTATATAATCAGTTAGGCTTCATCCTTTAAATATACTATTTATGAAGGTATTATAATACCAAAACTTTTATAAGACTGTCAATCTTGTTTAAGCTCCCAAATGAATTTTCCATAACAGTTTTCTTATACAACCCCCTTCATTAATCCGCTGGCAGGCCATGCGCCAGCTCATGCCGTGGTCCCCAGGTCTCAAAATATAAAATACATAGCTCGAAGCAGTCTGGCTCACTGGTGGGTTAATATTGATAAAATAAGTATTAGAATGATAAGAAAGTGTTTAGTGTTTAGACTATTGAATGCTTGAGAGTTGCTGGTTGCATTAATCTTACTTGTAATATCTGTGGTCCATACTGTAATGTAATATTTGAGCGGTTATACTGACATGGTTATAAAAAACCCGCACCACGCGTACTCCGTGACTGTCTGAATCACCATACAGGAGAGGGACATTAATTAGTGTGAAGAGCTGCTCTTCTACAGAAATTGTTACGCCCCTCCTGAAAGAGGATACCCATGGATACCTGACAGGCTTTGGGTGGCTCTTACAACTGGAAACTCCTCAAATCTAGATTAGGGAATCTTCAAAAAAAGACCTAAAGACGAGGGGTGAAAGTAAAATTGATCTCTTACCAGTACAGGGGCTGGCTTCGGCCCCTCCAGAAGGGGTGAGGCCTTGGGCGGAAGGGGGGCAAAAGGGGCAACAAAGTCAGCTGTGCAGGCCAGTATCGGAGGCCACTTTTTACCGGTATGCCGTACCGGCCCGTACCCACCTTACTTTCACCCCTGCTAAAGACTCATATTGTTGATCTGCTCTCTCCCCCTTCTCCCCCCTCCCCCTGAAGATGAGTCATGCAAGTGGACTCCTCCCTTCAGCTGATTTTGCAGCTCAAAGCACATGGCAAGAGGGGGATTAAAAGCAAACAAACAAAAGGAACGAGGAATCTCCATGCTGCTTGGACTCTGGGGGACAAGGTTTTTCTAGGCATAGGTAAGAGAACCCCAGCTGTTTAGCCTGGGTTAGCCCTAAAGGTCAAATAGAGCTTGTTGATAGAAGCCTATATCATACTAACTCATTTGTGTGCCTATGTTGGCTCACTTTACCCTTGAAAATAACTAATTTCCTTTTCCTACTTAATAAATCTTCTTATAGTTTACTATAGGATTGGCTATGAGCATTGCCTTTTGTATGAGACCTAGAGCACAAGTGACCTGGGGTAAGTGACTGGTTCTTCAGGATCAGAAATAACGTCAATATTGCTGAGTTTCTTGGTGTAAGGGGCCACACACACCAGAGATACTCACCTGCATGGCATGACAGACAGGAGTGCCCAAGAAGAATGCTTGTGACTCCCTGTTACGACAATTAAAGTGCCCTGAGGCGTGTGCACTTGGTGAGGTTGGTTGGTGAAATCTAAGTTGAGAATTCACAACCCATTAGGGAGTTTGTGCCCTGGTTTTTAACAGTCTGCCCTGAGGTTGGTACTCATGCTTTTGCATCACCACGGGGAGCGTTACATAATAATTTTCATTTATCTTTGTAGATTTGAACCCAATAGGTTCTTTGTTGATTAAAAACATCTCCTGGATGATGGCTCCTCAGGCACAAGAGTGGGAAATATGTTTGTATGTGCAACCGAGTGTGGCATGTACACATGAGTTCTGATTCTCTGCTCTGTTTGTAGGCAGCTGAGTTTATCTTAATTGGGTACTAAACTTTACTGCCAGTGAATTGTATCCACTGTACACCACCAAGGTGGTTCTCTCCTTGAACAAAGTACATGGAGTAGTTGCCATAGTGGTGGAAGGCTCTGGGAACTGAGATATAAACTTCAAAATGGGTGTGGGTAGGCCATAAAGGGACACCCACACAGCATGTATTCTCCAGCTGGCTGCCTGGGTAAAGCTGGCGTGAGTGGCTGGTGTAAAGTAAAGTAGAGCAGCCACAAGGCTGCTTGAATCTGAAGTGCAAAGCTGGTGTGCAGGGCAGCAACCCCAGTAAGCCACAACATCTCACACTGCTATGCTCTCTGCCTGCCACCCAGGGCTGGCTCTACAGTTTTTGCCGCCCCAAGCATTGAAAAAAACTGCCGCCGTGGAGGGCAAAAGGAAGAAGCTGCCGCCGAATTGCTGCCGCGGCCGGAGAAACTGCCGCCCCTTTTGAACTTCCGCCCCAAGCACCTGCTTGGAATGCTGGTGCCTGGAGCCGGCCCTGCTGCCCCATCTCCCACTAATGTCTGCTGGTAAGACGTGCACCTCCTACTCCCGTCCCTGGACAGGCATGAGTTTATTGCCTCTGTTTCCCTGAGTGTGATATAGAGGATCACCCTCACAGAACACATGAAAGTCATTGAGGAGTTGAGTGCAACATCATTCTCAAATTTGGAATAATGTCCTGACTCTGACATGAGATTCTAAACATGTGTTATCTATGCAGAGTAGGAGCGTTCTGAATCAGCAATCCTGTACCTGTGCCATCCCTGTGGGCAGCAAAGTCAGTGCATATTGACAAGAGACTAGCTATTAAAATCACTAAGTTTTTTGATATTCCTCTGGAATAGAGACCATGATCATCTATATGCCACTCATGTCCTAAATGTGACCCAAAGAACGTACTGTACAGCTAGTAACAGCAGGGATTATTAGACTGCTGTAAGGGGGCCAAGTGATTATTGCAATGCCATGCATAAATGCCAGCGTACTTTGATTACTGTTTTTAGATATACAAATTGAGTTAAGACAACAGTAATGTGGATATGGATACAAGTCTACAGCTGCAATTTACAAGTTCATTAACAGTGCCCCAGCAACGATCGTTATGTTTTAATTGCTGCCCTAATTAGCAATGAATTCTCATTATTTTTCATTAAAATCCCAACACAGCTCTGGCACATTCCCTTTGTTCTTCTGACAACTGTAAAGTGAAGATGCCTAAGGGACATGGAGAGGAAGCAGATTGTATGGCGGGGATGTTTTCCGCTCCCGCTGGAAGTTTCTTTATTTTGATATGTATAAAAACAATATGACTTATTATTTACAGTTTGAAGAAATGAGTATTTGTATAAATAAACATTGATTGGACAGTGGCAGATTGCTACTATGTAGCATTCTCAGAAAGACCCAGCACTAGGAAAATAAATGCACTTTAACAGAGCTTATCCTCCATTGACTTCAAGGGAAATTTTGCAGCAGTGCACGACTGAACCCTTGCAAGCAGAGAAAGCTCTAGCTATGGCTGACAACAACAGATATCTCAGTAATCCTGGCACGGCAACACCGAGGAGATAAAATGTTAGTCAAATGCAAAGATTTGGTGACATCTCTATTAGCACTAGTGACACCAGACCGCTCAGGGGAGTGGTTAGCATCAGCAATTGAACCTGGGAATCTTAAAGTCTGAGCATCTACTGCCTTCACCATTAGCCAAGGCTGGAGGAAACTCATCAATCTCTGTGGCCCAGCCACTACTAGAGCGGGCCAGCTGGCCACTGTGGGTGGGTGAGGGTTACACACTCTGAGCAGCAGCCTGCCCTCTTCTGCAGTGACAAACCGGAAGGATGGGCAAGAAATGAGAGCGCCTTGCCCGCCGCACTCAAGTAGCAGACCAGGATCTCTAAGTGCTCCTGGGTACTAAAAGAGTGGGTCAGCTACTGTCATTTCTGTGCACACCTTGGTCCTAGGGGATGCGCTGACTCTCAAAGCTGACCAGTAGAGCTAGGCAGAAACTAGCATTTCCAGTCTGTGAGCAATTCAGCATTTTGAAATATGGTTTTGTTCCAAATCAGAACAAAAAGCCCAACGTTTTGAAACATCCCACAGAATGATAATTCTGAGGATATTTTATTTGGAATCCCTGAAACAAATATAAAACATAATATCGTATATATTAAATATAATAACACTCAAATATAGTATAATGCTAAATGAAATGAATCAAAGTGATGAAGTGAAAATGAAACGTTTGTACTTTATCAAAGCCAAATGTTTCAATTTAAGTTAAACTACATTTTCTGGTAGAAAACTGTTCCATCTAAAAAAATGTGACCGTCTTTACTGACTAGTATATACATCAAGGTCAGCAGCATGTGTTCTCAGGGGATGTATCCTGCTGCTTTTTTCAGATAAGCAGCTATATGAGCCCCCAGACTACCTCCTGGCACACTAGCACAAGTCATTCACTTAGCTACAGCAGCATCCTTCAAGTTCTATCGGGGGCTTATTAGGATTCATAAAGTCTTTATTGCAGTTCTTTTCCTATGGGCATATGAGCCCCTTTGATTTAGAGTTTGCAACTTGAACAAAGCACAGAAGCCAGAATTCTCAGCTGTGCACCCAGTCTAGGCGCAGCTACAAAAGCTATGAGTCCAGTTTTGCATCCATTATATGGTGATCCTGCTTATTGACAAAGCTGTGCACAAACAGAAACCAGGCCAGCTATCTGACTTACTGGCTCTGCTCATTCTCTACGGATTGCCGCAAAATGGAGGCATGCTTTCTTGTATCTTCAATGTCAAAATGTTTCACAGCAGCTGGTCACTCTTTCGACTTCTGTATCATGAACTGCTTTATGTAATTTATTGCCTGTGGTAATGCATGTCCCCTGCTTTTCCTGTGTAAATCTCAGGGCTTTCCGACACAAGGAAATTGATTCAGGCTAAAGCAGGGTGTGAATTTAAAGTGGATTAACTATGTCTGATTCTGTCTATACTGCAGTGCTGCAGTAGCAGGGCTGCAACTGTGCACGGTAGCATTGACACTTGCTGCAGTGACAGAAAGGGGTTTTCGGTTGATATAGTAAGTCCACCAGCTCAAGGGGCAGTAGCTAGGTTGATAGAAGAATTCTTCTGGCAACCTAGTGCTGTCTATATCACGGCTTACGTAGGCGTAACGAGGTCTCTGTTACATGTTTCACACCCTGGAGCGATATAGTTAGGTCAGTCTAGGTTTTAGGTGTAGATGCAGCAATCCAGGCCTCGGCTAGGTTATGCCTCCAGTGAGCAATGGAGATAACCTTAAATTTTAAACTTTGCCCTGGAAAAACCCAGAAATTGGGCAGGAACAATAAAATAATGGAAATAATAGAATATAAAACTAAATAATATAAAGTAACAAATACTTGCTTAGGAAAACGATACACTGTGAATTACCATCACACTGAAAGATGTTTTTCAACAACACACAAGAGGGAACCAATTCCTCCCCTCCCTGGCTGCAATGTCCAGCTTCACCCAGTTGTCCTGCCTGTGCCTGTCTCTAGCTTGTGATGCTCCTTTGCTTTGACACGGCAGTGACTGTACCTCTTTCCAGCCAATCCACCCGTAAACTCCTCACCCAGATAGCCCCACCCATTCTGCAGGCACCCAATCTGTATTCCCTCTGTCAGCAGCCCAGTGGTCAACCTCACTGGTCATATACTCTGTGCCCCTCGCACTGGGCTCCTTGCACACTGCCCTGTGTGGCCTAGCTTCCTCTTTGCCAGCAATCCCCCTTTTCACCCTAGTGCAGTCTCTTTTGCCTCCTTCTCTACCCACCTTCCAACTGTCCCCTCTCATTGGCTGCTTCTCTCCCCAGGACAGCTTTCTATGCCACTACATCACAGCTGCAGGCCTTAACATTAGCTCTCTTGGTTGAAATAGAAGCAGGTGCCAGGGCCAGGGTTACTCTATAAACCAGGCCTAACTCTCCATGTGGACACTCTTATTCTGGAATAAAAGTGCCTTATTCCAAACTATCTTAATCCACTGGATTATGTAATTTAGCCCACTTTCAGTCAACCCTTACTGTAAAGGAGCCTTACTGTAAATGAGAGTGAGTCTCAAAAATATACTGTAATATTACTGGAAAGGACCTTGAGCTGCTTCGGAATGCTAAGTGTTACAAAATTTAAATTGCTTTTTTTGTAAAGGGATGTGGGGGGAGGAAAAGAACAGAAGTGGAAAGCACAACATGAACAATTGAAAGGAAAAGAGAAATGAAATAGATAGCTTGGTGTTCAATCAAATATAGAAAGGATTAATGAAATATTAAGGACTAATCCTGTCTTCCTCATACAGGCAAAACCCTCACTGATAGTACGGGAGCTCCGAGCTTTGGACGTGTCTGGAGAATGGGATTAAGTTCCATGCAGATGAACAAGCCTGCAAGAGACTTAAGAAAAGAAGCTTGGGGTTAGAGGAAAGAAGAATAAAATGAAGACAACACAGCGTGGGTCCCCTGTTGTAGAAAATGTATTGCTGTATTTGGTCTTTATTTCAAAGCACTGAATTGTGCTTATTAAATGACTGGAATGCAGCATTCCACACATTCGACTCTAAGGATTTTGAAAGCTCTCTCCTTGGCCTAGCTTTACTCCCATTGATCTCAGAGCAGTGAGAAAAGGTGGGGGAGGTAATATCTTTTATTGGATCAACTTCTGTTGGTGGGAGAGACAAGTCTGAGCGCTGACACTGAAAATTTACTCAGGCCATGTCGACATTGCACACTTATGTCAACCTAAGTTGCTTTGGATAAAGCCACAGCTGTTAGTTCATTGCTTGTGTGCATGCATACTTTGCTCCTTGTGTTGTTGGTACCAGGATTGATTGAATCGATGCACAGTACAGCACACAATGGGTAGGTATCCCAGTGTGCAACCCGCCACCGTCTTTTGAGATGTTTTGTCAATGCATGATTGGGTCAAAACAAGTCATGTCTGGCACATGGGGTCAACTTTCCAGTTTGCAACAATCTCCATCGCATAATGTTATCTGCATCCCATAATTTTTGCACTTCTTTTTCAAAATCACACAGACCCGCACAGCTTTCCTCACTGCACTATGGTCATGAGTTTTTCAAGCACAGAGTCCATGATCCTGCTGTATTTACAGATCCCCATGAAGAACCGAATCCACAGATTGCTGTGGGACATAGCGAGAACCAATTCAAGGTTGTTGGTGGCATTCAGGGAGCAGCTGCAGATGGTGGAGTGCTGCTTCTGGGCCTGAAAAACGAGCACTGATTGGTGGGATCGCATCATGGTGCAGGCTTGGGATGACAAGCAGTGGCCTGCAGAACTTTCGGATGTGCTAGGCAACATTCCTGGATCTGTGAGCCAAGCTTGCCCTAGCCTTCCAGTGCAGTGACACCAAAATGAGAGCTGCACTGACAGTGGAGAAGAGAGTGGCAATCCCACTATGGAAACTTGTAATGCCACATTACTACTGGTCAGTCGGAAATCAATTTGGAGGCAAAAAGAAAAGGAGTACTTGTGGCACCTTAGAGACTAACCAATTTAGTCTCTAAGGTGCCACAAGTACTCCTTTTCTTTTTGCGAATACAGACTAACACGGCTGTTACTCTGAAATTTGGAGGCAGGAAATCCATCACGGGAGCCATTGTCAGGCAAGAGTGCAGAGCCATTTATTGCCTGCTGCTACACAGGATTGTGACTCTCAGCAATGTGCAGGACATAGTGGATGGATTTGCAGCAATGGGGTTCCTGAACTGTGGTGGAGCGATAGAGAGTGTGCATATCCCTATTTTGGCACCAGACAACCTTGCCACAGAATATATCAACAGAAAGGGCTAATTTTCTATGTTTAAGCAAGCACTGGGGGATCACCAGGGATGCTTCACTGACATCAGTGAGGGCTGGTCAGGAAAGGTACATTATGCTCACATCTTTAAGAACAAAGGACTTTTCAGGAAGCTGCAATCAGGGACTTTCTTTCATGAATGGCAGATCATCATTGGCAATGTTGAAATGCCAGTAGTGATCCTGGGTGACCAGAATCATAGAATCATAGAATATCAGGGTTGGAAGGGACCTCAGGAGGTCATCTAGTCCAACCCCCTGCTCAAAGCAGGACCAATCCCCAATTAAATCATCCCAGCCAGGGCTTTGTCAAGCCTGACCTTAAAAACTTCTAAGGAAGGAGATTCTACCACCTCCCTAGGTAACGCATTCCAGTGTTTCACCACCCTCCGAGTGAAAAAGTTTTTCCTAATATTCAACCTAAACCTCCCCCACTGCAACTTGAGACCATTACTCCTTGTCCTGTCCTCTTCTACCACTGAGAATAGTCTAGAACCATCCTCTCTGGAACCACCTCTCAGGTAGTTGAAAGCAGCTATCAAATCCCCCCTCATTCTTCTCTTCTGCAGACTAAACAATCCCAGTTCCCTCAGCCTCTCCTCATAAGTCATGTGTTCCAGACCCCTAATCATTTTTGTTGCCCTTCGCTGGACTCTTTCCAATTTATCCACATCCTTCTTGTAGTGTGGGGCCCAAAACTGGACACAGTACTCCAGATGAGGCCTCACCAATGTCGAACAGAGGGGGACGATCACGTCCCTCGATCTGCTCGCTATGCCCCTACTTATACATCCCAAAATGCCATTGGCCTTCTTGGCAACAAGGGCACACTGCTGACTCATATCCAGCTTCTCGTCCACTGTCACCCCTAGGTCCTTTTCCGCAGAACTGCTGCCTAGCCATTCGGTCCCTAGTCTGTAGCTGTGCATTGGGTTCTTCCGTCCTAAGTGCAGGACCCTGCACTTATCCTTATTGAACCTCATCAGATTTCTTTTGGCTCAATCCTCCAATTTGTCTAGGTCCCTCTGAATCCTATCCCTGCCCTACAGCGTATCTACCACTCCTCCCAGTTTAGTATCATCCGCAAATTTGCTGAGAGTGCAATCCACACCATCCTCCAGATCATTTATGAAGATATTGAACAAAACCGGCCCCAGGACCGACCCCTGGGGCACTCCACTTGACACCGGCTGCCAACTAGACATGGAGCCATTGATCACTACCCGTTGAGCCCGACAATCTAGCCAACTTTCTACCCACCTTATAGAGCATTCATCCAGCCCATACTTCTTTAACTTGCTGACAGACTATCTGTTGCTCCCCTGGCTTATGAAGGGGTACACCAACTGTCTTGACAGCACCAAAAAACGATTCAGCTACCAGCTCAACCAGTGCTCCTTGAGGAGAGTAAACTAGGGGCAATGGCCCCAAAATGGTTAGAACACTCCATTTTCTCAAAGCCTGCAATTACTTCAGGGATACCTTTTACACCCACAAGGTTGGGCTAAAACACACATCTGATTGCCTACATCACCACTTTTGCCCATGGTCAACTTTCCAATACCAAACTGACTGGCAACAGACCTGTAGAAGCCTGAGGTAGCCAGCTTCCAGACAGTTATAGAAACCCATTTCTGCACAAGGATGCCCTCATGCATGTATCTTTACCCTGGAAGGTTGGGCCAAGCTGCTTACAAAGCTCCAGAAACGTAGCTTTCTTCATGCAAAAGTTCTGGACCCACTGCTGATCATCCCAGGTTTGCACGATGATACCACCTGTCTATGCTTGTGTCCCTGCTCCAGAAGCATTGGTCTATAAAAGGGGCATTGGTGGCTATACCAGGTGTCAGAAGCAGACAGTTTGAGTATACCATGCCTGGTTACACCTCCTCCTCCTCTGCTCCATCATGACCTAATGACCTATGTCAGGTGTCTTTGGTGGGTCAGAAAATACTGAGGAAATGTCCACCAGAGTCTCAGACACTCAGCCCATCTCATGACACAGGTGTGAAAGCACAAGCAAGAGAAGTTCTTCAAAAGATGCCTCCTCCATGTTGCTGACTCAGTAGCTGGGAGCACACAGACCAACAAGACTGCTTGGCAGGATGTGTTGGCAGGCTGTTCAAATCTCCTGTAATGTGCAGGGTGGACAGTCAAGTTTCCTCAGAGTGCACCACAATCAAAGGGCTAGAGAGGCCATTTTTTGGCAGGGTGCTAAGGAGTCTTGGATATGGTTGGTTTGACTTGGGTGTGCATGCTGCAGAGTCGACACCAGAACCCCAGGTTTGAGCCTGTGTTAGAAATTTCTTAACATAGGTTCATAGTCAGTGTAGATACTCAAGCCCTGGGTTTTTCTAACCCAAGGTCATCTGTAGTCCCACTAACTCTGGGCTTACATTGTCGTGATCAGGATGTCGGCAGTCATACCTAGTGGTCAGAGAAGGAGTCATGCCAAGTCAGATACCAGGCAGTCAGAGTCCAAGATAGACCAGAGGATTAACTGAGAGTTAGGTGTCAGGAGGCAGGCAGGGTCAGGTTACCAGCAGATCAGAATCAGGTGCCAGGTTACAGACCCTTTCAATGCACCTCACTCCTGACCAGCAACACCCTGGATTATTACAGGCCCACAGTCAACCCACTTGTGGATAAACCCACAGGAAGTTAAAACACACTCCAGAGGGAATGTGGATGTGTCAGCAGCCCAGAATCCCCCGGGTTCCCACTCTGCAGGTTCTGCGTACGTTTCCCAGTCCTGAAGAAGAACAATGTGTAAGCTTGAAAACGTGTCTTTCTGACCAACAGAAGTTAGTTCAATAAAAGATATTACTTCACCCACCTTCTCTGTCTAATATCCTGGGACCAACACGATTAGAACAGTACATGCTGACTTCAGTGGCAACAGAATTAAATTAAGACAGGGTGCTTTCGAAGACACCACCTGAAAGGAATACTCAGAGAAGACCCCTTAGAGAACTTAGGGTCATTCTCAGACTGAGTGGGTCTATGATCTCACCAATGAGACATCCATGGAGTTACTCTTTATCTGTAACACAGTAGCACCTAGAGGCATAGATCAGGGATCAGGGCCCCATTATGTTAGGTGCTGTAGACAGGAAGGACAAAGCCTCTGCCCCTAACAGCTTATGATCTTAGTTTATGACCAGAACCAACAGGTCATTTACCCTAGTGCAAATCACAGTCTGACCCTCTGTATTTCTTTGAAACTACTTTCACCACTAGTGAATCCAATACATTTCAGATATTGTTCAAAGATAGTTCACAACTATGGGTGTATGACCCCTGTTGTACTACTGAGCTCTGGGAGACCCTGGGTGAAATCCTGGTTCCAGTGAAGTCAACGACAAAACTCTCATTGACTTCAATGGGGCCAGTCTTTCCCACACTGTATGGTAATCTGCGGTAATACTAGTTCAATGCCTCATGAAATCCTATGGTAATCTGAGGTGATACTAGTTAAATGCCTCATGAAATACCATGAACAACAGTTTTTTTGACAAGTATGAGAAAATAATATACATATGGTAAAAAAAGAATTCCATAGATTTTTGGCATGTACATTCTCATAAACATGGCAAGTTTTTCAAGAAATGCACCTGATTTTATTTAGCGATTATAGGTAGGTAGGTAACAACCCACACAGCTGTACTGTCTAAGTGCCCCACAACCCTTAATGTGGACAAATTGGAGAGAGACCCGAGGAGAGCAACATAAATGATCGAAGGTTTAGAAAACCTGGCCTATGAAGAAAGGTTAAAAAACTGGCCATGTTTAGTCTCGAGAGAAGAAGACTGAGGGGGGACCCGGTAATAATCTTCAGATATGTTCAGAGCTGTTATAAAGAGGGCTGTGATCAATTGTGCTGAAGGTAGGACAAGAAGTAATGGGCTTAATCTGCACGCAGCAAGGGAGATTTAGGTTAGATATTAGGAAAACTTTCCAACTATAAGAGAATTTAAGCTCTGGAACAGGCTTCCAAGGGAGGTTGGGGAATCCTTGTCATTGGAGGTTTTTAAGAACAGGCTGAATAAAAAACACCTGTCGGGGATGATCCAAGTTTACTTGGTTCCGCCTTAGCACTGGGGGATGCGGGGCCGGGGGTGGGGGGGAGGTTTAACTTGACTTCTCTAGGTGCCTTTTAGCCCTATGCTTTTATGATCCTCACAGCACCCACATGAGGCAGAGAAATAGTATAATCCCCATTTTACACATAAAGTGGCCATACTGGGTCAGACCAGTGGTCCATCTAACCCAATATCCTGTCCACCGACAGTGGCCAGTGCCAGGTGCTTCAGAGGGAATGAACAGAACAGAGCAATAATCGAGTGATCCATTCCATCGTCTACTCCCAGCTTCTGGCAGTCAGAGGTTTAGGGACAGCAGAGCATGGGGTTGTCTCCCTAACCATCTTGGCTAATAGTCATCAATAGAGCTATCCTCCACAAACTTGCCTAGTTCTTTTTTGAATCCAGTTATAGTTTTGGCCTTCACAACGTCCTCTGGCATTCACAGGTTGACTGGGCGTTTTGTGAAAAAATACTTCCTTTTGTTTGTTTTAAACCTGCTGCCTATTAATTTTTATTAGGTGATCACTGGTTCTTTTGTTATATGAAGGAGTAAATAACACTTCCTTATTAATTTTCTCAACACCAGTCATGATTGTATAGACCTCTCTCATATTGCTCTTAGTCAACTCTTTTCCAAGCTGAACAGTCCCCGTCTTTTTAATCTCTCCTCATGTGGAAGTTGTTCCATCCCCCAATCATTCTTGTTGCCCTTCTCTGTACCTTTTCCAATTTTAAGAGATCTTTTTTGAGATGGCGCAACCAGAACTGCACACAGTATTCAAGGTGGAGAACCCAGGCACAGAGACAAACTGACTCCCCCACCCAACCAGCAGCCTGTAACAAAGCAGGTAATTGAACCCAAGTCTGCCAAGCCCCAGGCTAGCACTCTAACCACTGGACTATTCCACTAACTGCAGAATTAAAAATATCTAATTTTATGGGGAGAACAGCATAATATCATTCCCCTCCCCCATCTGATCTGCACAAAAATCCATTTCTATTTTAAAAACATGCCCTGTTCTAATAGTTAATTCCTTGGCAATAGCTAGTCTGGAGCTTGCTGCATATCAGATTTCAGGGAGTATGAAAGAAAAGAATATCAATGAACAAATGATGGAAGCACCACTCCAGTAACAAATGGATTAGGTACTAAAATAACAGGAGTCCAGTAACAGAAAGTGTTATAGGAAATTCTTTGGTCTTGTTGGTAAATTTTGAGATTTTTCAGAACTCTGGATAATAATCACATTGTTTTTACAGTTCTTCCATGAATGATTTTGATAATAAAGGACCTCCTATGACATTAAGTACATTTTAATTATGGCATTGTCTGTAATGCATGTATCTAATTGCAAATAATTATTTTATCATACTTCACCTGTTTGCCTGTTATATGCATCAGATATTATCTTATGACTCAGTGGAACAGGTTAATTAATTTTTTTTTTAATATATTTTCAAAGCTAACTGCCTAATTTCATCTAAACACCAGCTGTGTTAGTTAGATTCCCCTCCACCCCCATGCTTATTGGTGCGGGTGGGGGTGAGTGATTCCTGAAGGGTATAATTACTGCACCAGATTCTGCAGCAGTTCATTTGCAAAAAAAAAATATCTCTAACACAACATCAGTGACCAGTGGGTAGCTTTGTGTTTCTTTTCCCCTTCCTGATACACCAGGGAACTTGATGTTTTACTTTCAGAGAGAACATTTAATGAATTACACTGCCACCAAATAACCGCAATTTTGTTTGTATTCACTGTGCTCAGGGTTAAGACTGTCTGCCTGATCACTCTTGATTTGGCAAGGTGGTTGGTTCAAGGGTGGTCACATTGGATTGCCTCCCTCCTTCAATTACTGTTCCTTGGAGTGATAAAGAGCAGAGAGGAGGTAACGGAAATTACAAAACGAGCACATTCTTAAGTCTAACATAGTACACTACCGGCTAAGTCCATGCAGAAGAAGAAAAACAAATAAAGGACCATTAGAATAAGTTGATCTATATTTACAAAACAATAGAAGGAAAAACACTTTGTACATACAGGAAAGGATACTTCAAATATAGCTTGTATTAACCATAAATGATCTTTATTCCTTATCCAAACCTCCATCTGTAAGTCTTACTAGCAGGATCTCACTGACATTTAAAGTTACCCTAGAAATATCCTCTGAATGCCTGTTCTGCCTGCATGGGGACCTATTCAGGGTGTTCTAGCTTTTCCCTGCTCACTCCTATTGCTCAGCAAGTTAGAGATCTCAGTATCCTCTAGGTGAGGCTTTCTGCTCCCAGATTACAAATGGGTGAGTCTCCAGAAAAACACAGCAAAGTTCAGCATGTGACTAAAACTTTGAAGAATCAGCTGATGTGCCTTAGGGATGGGCAAAAATTTCCCCTCCATCCTTATTTTGACAATACTAGTTCTCCCACACTTAATTGTAATGTGTACCTTCAGGTTGGAACCGGTTCTTATTTTGGAAGAACCAGTTTGCCCAAACTATAATGTTTACACCCAACAGGAGTAATACGATTCTTCTGGACCTTCACTTTGAATTTCCTGATATTTTGGGCTTAGTTTCTCAACATTAACCTTGGATTGATGAAGCTTTGGTGGCAGAAAAATGTATATTGTGGAATTATTTCAAAGGACAATTAAACAATGACTGTTAGAAAAATAACTCCCACGTATGCTAATTTATAAAATGACCTCCTAATTTAAGGCTTAAAAATCTCTACAAAACTATTGCTAACTGAAGAATTTATCCATGCATATAAATGATACCAGAGAGCTGATGTCAGAGAGGTGCTTATACTGCTTGGGGAAATGTATCCCATTTCTTTTCATATGAAACTTCCATACTACCTCAGACCAACGAGCAATCCAAGCAGGATACAAATTCCACAGGCTCCTGCCCCCTGCAGGTGTTTGGAAAAAGTGTACACATAACTTTAGGTGACTCATGTATATAAACAACGCACACCACCCCCAATCTCCACCCTTCTGCAAACAAGTTGGCTTCCTTATTTGACCTGAAAGAGTCAGCTTGTGCAGGAGTATAGATAGTCAACTTAAAGCTCCAACAGTCAGTTGGGGATAAGTGCTTTAAAGCAATAAAGTCAGCAGGCCAAGACACTCAGAACTGAGGTGCATACCTTTCAAATTTCCCTCATTCCAAGGCAAGTCACTTATTTTAGTCCCAAAGTTCACACTTATTTAAGTAGTTTTATTAGGGAAGGCGGGTACAAAGTCTCCACAGAAACATTAAGAGTCATGCAGGGTAAAAACATAATAGAAACACAGGAGAGATTAGTGGTATCCTCCTCTTCCCAGCAACTAGGGCCACAACAAACCTCAGAGTCTCTGCGTTTTACTTCCTCTCTTCTCCTTTAAAATTCTCCCTTTTCCATCAATGAAATGCAAGAGCAAAAATGTTAAATTATAATTTACCCCTTTAAAATTCTCTTATTTTCTTTGTTTATATTAAATTGCAATTTCCTCTACTTTTTTCAGAGGTTAACCCAACTTTTTAGTTCCTTTCCCCCACCTCAAGCTACAAACAATGATGCAAATGCAATACCTCATGAAAAAACAGATTTTTCTTCTTTATTATGTTCACTTTTGTTGTTTTAATTCCTCCTTAACATCCATGTTTTTAACTCCCTCAGCCTTACACAAGAAGTGATAATAGTGTAGTGCTTTGCAAATCTTCTCTTAATGCCCACAACACCACCTCTTTGAGTGGACTCGTCTGCCAGGTAGAGTTGGCAACAACAAGGGTCAGGTTCAATATCTGGGGGGGGGTCCTCTTAACAATAAAAAATAGAACTGGTTCAAGCCCCTACCCAGTTATCTGGGAAAACTAAACACCACCCCGGGCACCTCTAGGCCATACTTCCCCACTTGCAAGCACTGAGTCTGCATAGAACAAAAGAAAGGTTTTATTAAAAGGGAAAGGAAATGTAGCATTGGTTTGGGAACACACCACAACCACCACTGGAAAGCATGTACCCATAAGCAAACACCCACCCCACAGTACATTGGGCAGTGTCCTTTGCCTCAGTTTCTCACTTTGTGGCCTGAAAGTCCAATGAACATATGTCCCTTTAACACACCAGTCCCCTCTCCCTCTGTTGCACCCCACTCACACAGCTGGTTGTCTTTAGTCATCAAAGACTCAGAGTTCAGAGGCTCATTCACATGGGTCCACCTCTCACCCCTGAAAAGTGGGGGGGTGGGGCATTGAACGATACCTCCACTACTACCTCTGCTGCAGTCACTGTTATCTCTGTGACAGCCTCTGCCACTGCTCATTGCTGCTTCTCACAGCTTACTACCACAGCCTGCAATGCCATGTTTGAGGCCCCCCGCCCCCAGCCCAGCTCTTAGTGATTTTACTTGCTAGGGGAGAAGAACCTCTATGCTACGTCCTCTTCATGGTCTTTTACTGCAATGCTACTATCCCCATATCAAGTCTAAGGCTTAGCCCCCGAGGTGCGCTCATCAGTGATTTCAGCTTTAGTAATCATTCAACAGGAATAAGGAGTCTCAACTGAGTCCAATCATTTTTATACGAGTCCAATCATTTTTATCCAATTTAAATACGAGAGAGGGGAAGATCAAATGACATCCACAACTACTGTATTTAAACAGCATCCCCTCATCCTCAGTGGGAATTTATATCCCTACCTGCTGCTTAGCAAGAGAAGTTCAGTTTAGAGTGACCCCCTCAATCACGGCATAGCAAGGGCAGTTCTGCTGCCCTTTACTCATACAATAAGCATCACATTTCATTGCCCCTGCATTCAATACTAAAGTGAATTGTAACCCAAAACCAGCCAAAATGGATTCATAGAATCATAGAATCATAGAATATCAGGGTTGGAAGGGACCTCAGGAGGTCATCTAGTCCAACCCCCTGCTCAAAAGCAGGACCAATCCCCAATTAAATCATCCCAGCCAGGGCTTTGTCAAGCCTGACCTTAAAAACTTCTAAGGAAGGAGATTCCACCACCTCCCTAGGCAACGGATTCCAGTGTTTCACCACCCTCCGAGTGAAAAAGTTTTTCCTAATATCCAACCTAAACCTCCCCCACTGCAACTTGAGACCATTACTCCTTGTCCTGTCCTCTTCTACCACTGAGAATAGTCTAGAACCATCCTCTCTGGAACCACCTCTCAGGTAGTTGAAAATAGCTATCAAATCCCCCCTCATTCTTCTCTTCTGCAGGCTAAACAATCCCAGTTCCCTCAGCCTCTCCTCATAAGTCATGTGTTCCAGACCCCTAATCATTTTTGTTGCCCTTCGCTGGACTCTTTCCAATTTATCCACATCCTTCTTGTAGTGTGGGGCCCAAAACTGGACACAGTACTCCAGATGAGGCCTCACCAATGTCGAATAGAGGGGGACGATCACGTCCCTCGATCTGCTCGCTATGCCCCTACTTATACATCCCAAAATGCCATTGGCCTTCTTGGCAACAAGGGCACACTGCTGACTCATATCCAGCTTCTCGTCCGCTGTCACCCCTAGGTCCTTTTCCGCAGAACTGCTGCCTAGCCATTCGGTCCCTAGTCTGTAGCTGTGCATTGGGTTCTTCCGTCCTAAGTGCAGGACCCTGCACTTATCCTTATTGAACCTCATCAGATTTCTTTTGGCCCAATCCTCCAATTTGTCTAGGTCCCTCTGAATCCTATCCCTGCCCTCCAGCGTATCTACCACTCCTCCCAGTTTAGTATCATCCGCAAATTTGCTGAGAGTGCAATCCACACCATCCTCCAGATCATTTATGAAGATATTGAACAAAACCGGCCCCAGGACCGACCCCTGATTACTGTGGTAAAGCAGGTCTATCTTCTGAGACTTGAAGAAGAGCTCTGTGGGGCTTGAAAGCTTGTCTCTCTCACCAACAGAAGTTGGTCCAATAAGAGATATTACCCCACCCACCTTGTCTCTGCTAATCACCTAGGCATAGTAGGTGTGTCAATGAAAATACGTTCTGCTCCCCCGAGGTCTTTTCCCCCAATGCATCACTAGAGGTCAAGGGAGAGCTAGTGCGGACCCTGCTCACATAGATAAGTATGATGATCTCTATTTTACAGATGGAGAAAAAAAGAGGTGGAGAAGTTGAATACCTGAGACTATGCAATTCCAACTGAAGCGCTCTGGTGTGGAAGTTTCTCAACACTTCTGAAAATAAGGGTGGATGACTTGCCCAAGGCCAAGAAGACATCAATATCAGACATAGGGTTATGATTCAGAAGTCCTTGATTCCTAAAGTGCTTACATTTTTGCTCAGACTAAAATTTCATGTTTCTCTCTCTTACACTCAGCTACTGTGGTTGGTGAGAGGTATAGAAATACCTATATACAGCATGGGTAACAATCCTGGCCTTGTTGAACTCCATGGTAAATTTCCCCTTGATGCTACTGGAGCCTGGCTGTCACTACCTGCGTTTAGGTAGGACCTAGCTACCATATGAAGTTCTATATTAAATTCTGTCTTGACCTATCTCTGATTTGAGAATTTTAATGGCAAGCCCTGCACAGGATCTGGCAGAAATGGGATTAAAACAGCTCCCCAAAGAGCCAAACATCCCTGCATTCTGCTACCAGCCATAATGAATTAGCATGTGCCCATGGCAAGGAATGCTGATGAACCTCATTAGCAGCAGGCAGCTGACTCCCTGAGGGTTGAGGTGTATACACTGCAAGATGAAAAGGCTAGAGTCATGAGTTGAAGTAGTAGTGATCCTTCCCCTCAGATATGGCTGAAGCAAACATTTTTGTATCCTGGATTTAGTGCAGTTAAGAAAAGCAACATGTTATCTCTGTACTATGGAATACGGCTGAGGGACGCCTGGAGTAGTAAATATTCAAGCTTTAAAAATGCAGGACATTCTTGATTTTTCTTCTAATTTTTAGGATAAACCACACCACCTGTGTCTGAAGAGTTCTTTGCTCGGCCAATCAGTCCAGGGCTGGCCCAGCCTGCCATAAGCTTCCTTATATGTCTCCTCCTTTTGCAAACCTAGTTTGAGCTCTCCCATCTGCTTCTATGTTTGGTGGACATTTTCACTCCCTGAAATTTTCTATCAAGGCCTACTCTTTTCAAAGTGTGTTAAGGAGTGTGCGATACATAAGAGATGTGTTCTTCCTTTTTCCCTGGTGTTTTCCCATTCACAGTTGTAAATTCTCTTCTTTCTTTTTGGACTTGGTTTGAACACCTGGCATACAGAACATGCACATCTCTTTTGAACTAGCTGTTTTTACTGCCTCCTTTTTATCTTTACCATACGAACAAAGTTATGTAGCCTTGTATATGAGGTTGGTTGAAAATATTCCATCCCAACTGGTTTTAGAGGGAAAACTCCATTTTTGATTAAACAAATTTAGAGAGAAAAGTGTCTGCTTTTTACTGAAAATGTTAAGTTTTCATCAAAAGCTTTTTGGCTGAAAGCTTTCATGGTTTTGCCGAATTTTTTTTTTTTAATGAAAAGTTGAAAATTTCTACCAGTGCTCAAAATATTGGGTGGGCTGGATCCTACCAACCTTTCCAACAGGCTACTAGCCCTTAAATTATTGTGCTCCCACAGGAAATATTTTTTCATATAAATATTCACTAAACTGGTTAATGATGACAAGATGCTTAACACAATTAATATTAACAAGGAGGAAGGGCCTGATGAAATTCATTGTAGGGTACATAAGGAACTAGCTGAAGCAGTTTCAGAACTGTTGACAATTGTCTTATAGAATCATAGAATCATAGAATCATAGAATATAAGGGTTGGAAGGGACCCCAGAAGGTCATCTAGTCCAACCCCCTGCTCAAAGCAGGACCAATTCCCAGTTAAATCATCCCAGCCAGGGCTTTGTCAAGCCTGACCTTAAAAACCTCTAAGGAAGGAGATTCTACCACCTCCCTAGGTAACGCATTCCAGTGTTTCACCACCCTCATAGTGAAAAAGTTTTTCCTAATATCCAATCTAAACCTCCCCCACTGCAGCTTGAGACCATTACTCCTCGTTCTGTCATCTGATACCATTGAGAACAGTCTAGAGCCATCCTCTTTGGAACCCCCTTTCAGGTAGTTGAAAACAGCTATCAAATCCCCCCTCATTCTTCTCTTCTGCAGGCTAAACAATCCCAGCTCCCTCAGCCTCTCCTCATAACTCATATGTTCCAGACCCCTAATCATTTTTGTTGCCCTTCGCTGGACTCTCTCCAATTTATCCACATCCTTCTTGAAGTGTGGGGCCCAAAACTGGACACAGTACTCCAGATGAGGCCTCACCAATGTCGAATAGAGGGGAACGATCACGTCCCTCGATCTGCTCGCTATGCCCCTACTTATACATCCCAAAATGCCATTGGCCTTCTTGGCAACAAGGGCACACTGCTGACTCATATCCAGCTTCTCGTCCACTGTCACCCCTAGGTCCTTTTCCGCAGAACTGCTGCCTAGCCATTCGGTCCCTAGTCTGTAGCTGTGCATTGGGTTCTTCCGTCCTAAGTGCAGGACCCTGCACTTATCCTTATTGAACCTCATCAGATTTCTTTTGGCCCAATCCTCCAATTTGTCTAGGTCCCTCTGTATCCTATCCCTCCCCTCCAGCGTATCTACCACTCCTCCCAGTTTAGTATCATCCGCAAATTTGCTGAGAGTGCAATCCACACCATCCTCCAGATCATTTATGAAGATATTGAACAAAACCGGCCCCAGGACCGACCCTTGGGGCACACCACTTGATACCGGCTGCCAACTAGACATGGAGCCATTGATCACTACCCGTTGAGCCCGACAATCTAGCCAGCTTTCTACCCACCTTGTAGTGCATTCATCCAGCCCATACTTCCTTAACTTGCTGACAAGAATACTGTGGGAGACCGTGTCAAAAGCTTTGCTAAAGTCAAGAAACAATACATCCACTGCTTTCCCTTCATCCACAGAACCAGTAATCTCATCATAGAAGGCGATTAGATTAGTCAGGCATGACCTTCCCTTGGTGAATCCATGCTGGCTGTTCCTGATCACTTTCCTCTCATGCAAGTGCTTAAGGATTGATTCTTTGAGGACCTGCTCCATGATTTTTCCAGGGACTGAAGTGAGGCTCACTGGCCTGTAGTTCCCAGGATCCTCCTTCTTCCCTTTTTTAAAGATTGGCACTACATTAGCCTTTTTCCAGTCATCCGGGACTTCCCCGGTTCGCCACGAGTTTTCAAAGATAATGGCCAATGGCTCTGCAATCACAGCCGCCAGTTCCTTCAGCACTCTCGGATGCAACTCGTCCGGCCCCATGGACTTGTGCACGTCCAGCTTTTCTAAAAAGTCCCTAACCACCTCTATCTCCACAGAGGGCTGGCCATCTCTTCCCCATTTTGTGATGCCCAGCGTAGCAGTCTGGGAGCTGACCTTGTTAGTGAAAACAGAGGCAAAAAAAGCATTGAGTACATTAGCTTTTTCCACATCCTCTGTCACTAGTTTGCCTCCCTCATTCAGTAAGGGGCCCACACATTCCTTGGCTTTCTTCTTGTTGCCAACATACCTGAAGAAACCCTTCTTGTTACTCTTGACATCTCTGGCTAGCTGCAGCTCCAGGTGCGTTTTGGCCCTCCTGATAACATTCCTACATGCCCTAGCAATATTTTTATACTCTTCCCTGGTCATATGTCCAACCTTCCACTTCTTGTAAGCTTCTTTTTTATGTTTAAGATCCGCTAAGATTTCACCATTAAGCCAAGCTGGTCGCCTGCCATATTTACTATTCTTTCGACTCATCGGGATGGTTTGTCCCTGTAACCTCAACAGGGATTCCTTGAAATACAGCCAGTCTTTGAGAACTCATGGAGGAAAGATGAGTCCCAGAGAATGGGAAAAGTGCAAACATAGTACCTATCTTTAAAAAGGAGAACAAAGAGGAACTGGGAAATTATGGACCAGTCAGCCTAACTTTGATCCCTGGAAAGATATTGGAACAAATTATTGAACAATCAATTTGTAAGCACCTAAATATACAGTAGAACCTCTGAGTTATGAACACTAGAGTTATTAACTGACCAGTCAGCCACACACCACATTTGAAACTGGAAGTACACAATCAGGCAGCAGCAGAGCCCCACAAAAAAAAAAAAAGAAAAAGGAAATACAGTACCGTACTGTGATAAATGTGAACTACTAAAAAAAAAAATAAAGGGAAAGTTTAAAAAAATATTTGACAAAGTAAGGAAAATGTTCTGTGCTTGTTTTATTTAAATTAAGATAGTTAAAAGCAGCATTTTCTTCTACATAGTAAAGTTTGAAACCTGTATTAAGTCAATGTTCAGATGTAAACTTCTGAAAGAACTACCATAATGTTTTTTGTTCAGAGTTACGAACATTTCAGAGTTAAGTTTCAGAGTAGTAGCCGTGTTAGTCTGTATCTGCTGTGACAGGGTCGGGTGACAGATGGCTACACGAGAGTAATAGAAGGCAGATGTATTAGCTCCAGGTTAAGTAGGTCCCTTTTCCCTGGGTAAAGTAACAGGGAAGGTTCCAGAAAAATCAGGAACCTTCTGGAGACAATTAAGACAGACAGGCTGATTAGAACACCTGAAGCCAATCAAGAAGCTGCTAGAATCACTGAAGGCAGGCTAATCAGGGCACCTGGGTTTAAAAAGGAACTCACTTCAGTTTGTGGTGCGCGTGTAAGGAGCTGGAAGCAAGAGGCGCTAGGAGCTGAGAGTGAGAACGCATACTGTTGGAGGACTGAGGAATACAAGCATTATTAGACACCAGGAGGAAGGTCCTATGGTGAGGGATAAAGAAGGTGTTGCGAGGAGGCCGTGGGGAAGTAGCCCAGGGCGTTGTAGCTGTCACACAGCTGTTCCAGGAGGCACTCTAGACAGGGCCCTGGGCTGGAACCCGGAGTTGAGGGCGAGCCCGGGTTCCCCTCAAACCTCCCAACTCCTGGTCAGACACAGGAGGAATTGACCTGGACTGTGGGTTCACGAAAACGGCCAAACTGAGGGCTGCTGTGAAGCTCCAAGGCGACCAAATCTGTCAATAAGCGCAAGACCCACCAAGGTAGAGGACTGAAGGTAAAAAATCCATTACAAT
The DNA here is from genome assembly GCF_965140235.1 of Caretta caretta. Lineage (NCBI taxonomy): Eukaryota > Metazoa > Chordata > Testudines > Cheloniidae > Caretta > Caretta caretta. The sequence goes on along the minus strand of NC_134208.1, from coordinate 206,625,843 downwards.
CTATATACCACACAGACTATGCTGACAGCTTGTGCCACACGCTCTCAAAGAAACTGTAGAACCACCTGATCAACATCCTCTACAGCAAACAGGGGGAATGCATCCGATGAAGTGAGCTGTAGCTCACGAAAGCTTATGCTCAAATAAATTTGTTAGTCTCTAAGGTGCCACAAGTACTCCTTTTCTTTTTGCAAGGTAGAGGAGGAACTTTGTCACACTGCAAAAAGAAAAGGAGTACTTGTGGCACCCTAGAGACTAACACATTTATTTGTGCATAAGCTTTTGTGAGCTACAGCTCATTTCATTGGATGCAACCTCCATTTCTGAGGTGTTCATAACTTTGAGGTTCTACTGTAATAGGTTTACAAAAACTAGCCAGTATGGATTTGTCAATAACAAATCCTGCCAAATCAACATAATTCTCTTTTTAACAGTGTCAGTGGCCTAGTGGATGGGGGAGAAGCAGCAGACATCACATATCTTGACTTTAGTATGGCTTTTGACACTGTCCCTTGAGACATTTTCATAAGGAAACTAGGGAAATGTGGTGTAGAAGGAGTTACTATAAGGTAGATTCATAAATGGTTGAAAGACGTATTCAAAGAGTAGTTATCAATGGTTTGCAGTCAAACTAGACAGCACATATAGTGGGGTCCCACAGAGGTCAAACCTGGGTCCAGTACTGTTCAATAGTTTCATTAATGATTTGAATAATGGAGTGGAGAGTATGCTTATATAATGTGCAGATGACACCAAGCTGGGAGTAGTTGCCAGCACTTTGGAGGACAGGATTAGAATTCAAAATGCCCTTGATAAATTAGAGATTTGGTCAGAAATCCACAAGATGAAATGTAATAAAGACAAGTGCAAAGTACTACACTTAAGAAGGAAAAGTCAGATGCAGGACTATAAGAGGGGGGAATAACTGCCTTTAGGAGTACTACTGCCTAAAGGAGCCGGGAGTTATGGAGGATCACAAACTGAATATGTCAACAAGTTGATGCATTTGCACAAAAGGACGATATTATTTGGGATTGTATTAATAGGAGTGCTGTATGTAAGACATGGTAGGCAACCATCCTGCTCCACTCAACACTGCTGAGGCCTCAGCTGGAGTATTCAGGCACCACAATTTAGGAAAAATGTGGATAAACTGGAGACAGTCCAGAGAAGAGCAACAAAAATGATAAGAGATTTAGAAAACCTCCTAACCTATGAAAAAAGGTTAAAAAACTGGGCATGGTTAGTCTTGAGAAAACAAGGCTGACGAGAGGACCTGATAAGCCTTCAACTATATTTAGGGTTGTTTCAAAGGGGAGCGTGATCAATTGTTCTTCATGTCCACTGAAGGTAAGACAAGTAGCAATGGGCTTAATCTGCAGAAAGGGAGATTTACTTTAGATATTAGGGAAAACTTTCTAACTATAACGGTAATTAAGTTCTGGAATAGGCTTCCAAGGGAAACTGTGGAAACCCCATTACTGGAGGTTTTTAAGAACAGGCTAGACAAACACCTATTAGGAAGTGTCTAGGTTAAGCTGGGCCTGCTTCAGCACAGTGCGGTGGGCTAGATGACTTCTTGAGGTCCCTTCCAGCTCTGTATTTCTATGAGTCTCTAGATCTTTACATCTAAAAAACAAACAATGCCAGTGTGCTAGGGTATTGTTCTGATGTTCGGGAATCCAGCTGGAGCCCATATCTGAACCCCTTTATACTCCAAGGGAAAGTGACTGGTTCCAAATCCAGATGCACAACTCGATCTGAATTTTGCAGCTCTGGCCAATCAATATTTAGTTATATCCTTGAGAAGAAATGCAAGCACTGAATATTGAGGAATACCAAAGCACCCACTTGGATTTCCTCAAGCAAATTCTCAATTTTTATTAAATAAAGGGTTTCAAAGACATGAGACGGATGCAACGTACTCGTCTTGGAAGCCAGCACACTCTTCACTAGCACTGTCAAGCCCGCTCAATGCTTTCTTGCACAGCTCCCCTTTCAGCAGACATACAGGGGCAAGGAATAGTATTAGTTACAGTGATATCGTCTGGCTTTCCAGGGACTTCTAGCCAGTGGGAACCCAGCAGGCATCTAGGGCCCTTAATTCATGTGCCACAGGTACAGGGAGAATAAACCCTTTTGTAACAAGATGACAATATAGGGCTAGCGCCTCAGCTGGTATAAGCTGATGGAGCTCCCCTGAAACCTATGGAGCCCCTCACAGGTAGTTTTGTGGACCACAGTGGAGCCAAAACAGGGACTTAGGTGCCTAAATCTGGCACCAGTTTTCATGGATCTTACCATTACTCTCCTTCATCGATCCTAATCTAAACTCTAATGCATGTGTGCACCAAATTTTCTGTTTCCAGACAGACTATCTTGGTCAACTCATTAAAAAATATTTATCCCCCTGCCAGCATCTTTTATAGTAATAAAAATAATTGGTTCCACTGACTCTTATCTGAGATAAATTTGTTTTACATGATTTGCTTGTTTCCTAGCAGTCGTTCCTCAGTTGTAACAAAGCAGGATTGACAAAGTAGAGAAGTTCCATAGTGCAACCCCTGCCATTATCATTTCAGACTTAGAGGAAGGTGATCATACTTGTTCAGCAAGTCAAGTGCAGTTTGAGAGGCTGTGTTCACAGGTTAGACTGCATGTTTTATGTTTAAAAAAAGATTAAAAAAGGGATCACAACCCCCTTGTAACACACCAAACATGCCCCCTTATTTCATATAGCTAGGGAAATGGGGAGCAGATTCCAACATAGTGCAACTAACTAGGTTAATTTTATCAGCTATAGAGCATACTCTTTCAAACTACGCAGTTTGAGCATACTTTCAAACTGCGGGTCGCAACCCAATGTAAGGCACTGGGTCGTGGCGGATCTGGTCAGCACCACCGACCAGGCCGTTAAACGTAAGCTAGTTCCTACCTGTTCTGATGCCACACTGCACCCTGGAAGCAGCCAGCAGTAGGTCCAGCTCCTAGGTGTGGGGGCCACGTGGCTCCTTGCGCTGCCCCCGCTCCAAGCAGCAGCTCCGCACTCCCATTGGCCAGGAACCAGCCAGTGGCTCCTCCAAATCCACTCATTTTCTCTCCCTTCTGTTCCCTAATGCAGTTGGCTGCTGGGGCCTCTGCTCACATATACAGGGCTTCAGGCCTTAGACCTCGAGCCCAAGCCTCCCTCCTCTCTGGCACTAAGCTCTGTCTCAGGTGGCACTAATTGATGCCTGCCCTAGCATTCTAGGGAGTGTGGCAATCTGGGCTGTCGAGGGAGGTGGAGAAGAATTGTCTGGAAAAAACGTTTGAAAGAGCAAAAGAGAAGAAACAAGAAAAAATGCACAGAATGGAAAGAGAAATGGAAAAGGAGAAGTGAGAGGGAAAACGGATGGGAAAAAGGAGAGATGACGACACCTTTGTTTAAACCTGGTACAAGGAGATAAATGGGCGGCACTCATCTGCTAATCCATCCTAAAGTGGAGCTCTAACAACAACAGGCTGGAAACCCCAGCTCTATTAGCTAATCCATTGTAGACGCCAGCTTCCCAGGGTTTGAAGTTCTATCAGAAACAACCACATTACACAGGAAAAGATAGACGAAGCTGCAGATATTTTTCTTTAAAAATGGCTTACAGTGCACTGTCCCTTGTGATTCATATATACTTTCCATTTGAAGTTGTGTATTGTCATAGATGTTGTCTTATTCACTTGTGTTTGGCAGAGATGGAAGAGGATGGACAATTTGCTTTTCCCAAACTTGTAGCTAGCAAAAAATCCATCCCAAATCCATTGGCATTTAATGTGTCTAACAAGTATATATTATGCACAAAAAGTACATTAAAAAGGATGGGAAGGTTACAAAGTCCAGAACTCAAAAGTTAGGAAAAGCCAGAATTGATGTTGCCTGTACAGTTTTAATTCAGCCCTCATAGCCATCCCACCTTAAAAGTGATGGAGTTATGGCTCGGGCAGGGTGGTAACTCCCCCCTGTTCTGGTGCCCCTGTTGGTGGATCACCAGGGACATTTTACAGACAACGCAGGATGGTCAGGGAAAGTGCATTTTTAGGAACACAGGCCTGTTCAGAAAGCTGTAAGCAGGGACTTTCTTTCCAGACCAGAGGATTACCATTGGGGATGTTGAAATGCCAATAGTGATCTTTGGAGACCCAGCCTACCCCTAACTCCCATGACTCATAAAGCTGTACACAGGCCACCTTGACAGCAGCAAGGAGTGCTTCAACTACAGATTCAGCAGGTGCAGAATGACAGCTGAATGTGCCTTTGGCCATTTGAAAGGCCGCTGGTGCTATCTACTCATGAGATTAGATCTCAGTGAAAAAAATATCCCAATGGTTATAGCTGCCTACTGTGTGCTTCATAATATCTATGAAGCAAAGGGGGAAAATTTCTGCCAGGGTGGAGGGCAGAGGTGGAATGGCTCTCTGCTGATTTTGAGCAGCCGGATACCAAGGCTATAAGAAGAGCTCAATGGGGAGCTATATGGCTCAGGGAGGCTTTGAAAGAATGTATGTGTGTGTGGGGGGGGGGGGATGTAGGGGGTGAGTCGGGAGGTTCTGGAATGCCGTTCTCTATGGGCTGCAAAGGGAGGCAAGCATGGGTCTGCTGAACCTGAAGGTCAACAAGAGTCTCCAGCATGTCTGTTTGCCACTTGAGAAGCTCCAGCATCTCCTGCTGCATGTTCCTCTCCTTTTCCTGCCCCTGTCTCCTCTCCACGCTATCCCTGTCTATTCTGTCTGCGAGGGTGATCCTCCTGTGCTCGGTATCTGAAGCACCAGAGGCTTCCAGGATCTCTTGGAACATGTCATCCCACAGCCTCTCCCTTCTCCTCCTTATGTGGTTGAGCCACTCCACTGGTGTGGATGGAGAGACCCTCAAGGCCATATTTCCAGCTGCAAAAAATACAATGCACAGAGGTACTACTGAGAGCATATGCATTCCCCTTGATCCATTCAAGTAGCAAGCACTAGTTTCTCACTTCTCCTTGGAACTCATAGAACATGGCGGCAGTCCCAGACATGGTAAGTACCGCCCGGGGGAGAAAGAGGGCGATTTGGGACTATAATGGAAGTGAATACACGGGTATCAGTATATGTGAATAGGGCAACTGAACTGAATAGCAGCATCGTTTTCCACAGTGATGGTTATTTAACCTGATATCTCACTCCTGAGAGTAACAGAGGCTGAAAGGAAACAGCTTCTGCACGGGTATGGCTGCAGACCAGGGCCATATGCTGCGAGCCTGAGTGCTGCAATGGTGCTTGCTGAAGTAATTGCTGACTGGCATGGGAAAGTGTCCTACCACAGTGGAAGAAATAAGGCAGCCCTCCCTAGAAACCTTCGGCAGAGGATTGCAGACTACTTTCAGGAAAGTTTCATCGAGATCTCTGTGGAGGATTCACGGAACATCCTAGTGCACATAAACAAACTGTTCTGCAGGGCTCCCTCTGCCTGACTGTACAGGGCAATGAGAAGCAGATAGCAACTCTTTGTCTATTGATTATTTCACTACCTCTTCTAGCATGATTTAAAAAGAGTAAATGAACAGATGTGTCCCTGCAATATCAAAGCAAACTGTATATTTACTAGAGGTTCCTTCCCCTGCATCAGGCTCAGCCGTGCTGGACTGTAGGGACTGGCTTGACTGCTCTGGAGTCAAAAACAGGTCCTGGCCCACTGTGCCACTGGATCCCTGTCCCCCATACTCCTCCTCCTCCTCGTCCAACACCTCATCCTCACTGTTCACTCTGAGGACCGGTATCTCTGGCTCCTCCAAAGTATCACAGGGCTCTGGGGGGGGGGGGGGGGGAGGGAATGGCCTCTGCCAAGGATGACATGCCGCATTTTGTAAAAGTGGCATGTCTGTGGCTCTGCAGTGACTGTTAGCCTCCCTTGCCTTCTGGTATGCCTACCACAGCTCCTGGGCTTTCACATGGCACTGCCCCAGGTCCCTCTTGTAGCTCTTCTTCCCCATGCCCTGAGCAATCTGCTCATAGATATTGACGTTTCCAGGGCTGGATAGGAGCTCTGCCTATACAGCCTCTTCTCTGCACAGACCAAGGAGATCCACCATCTCCTGGGTACTCCAGGTAGGAGTGCATCTGCAGCGTGCAGCCGGCATGGTCAGCTGGGCAGTCCCTAGATGAGCTCTCCATGCCAATCAAACAGGAAACGGAATTTCAAAAATTTGCGGGGCTTTAGAGGGGAGGGATACATACCTGTGTACCTGGCTGCTGGGCAGCGGAGCTCAAAATGGTGACCAGAGTGGTCACAGTGTGGCATTGTGGGACACCTCCTGGAGGCCACTGAAGCCAGTGTAAGTAACACAGTGCCTACACAGACACTGCTTCAACCTACTATATTGACCTAAGTGCTACACCTCTCGTAGAGGTGAAGTTTTTAAGTCGTTTTTAAGTTTTTAAGTAAAAATTGGCATTTTTAACTTTTAAGTGAAGTTTTTAAGAAGTTTTTAAGTTTTTAAGCGAGTAACATCAGCGGGAGCAACATGTTAGAGTAGACGCCTACAGAGTTAGGTCAATATAAGCTGCCTTGCATCAACCTAACTCTATAGAAAAAACAACGAGGAGCCGTTGTGGCACCTTAGAGACTAACAAATTTATTTGGACATAAACTTTTGTGGGCTAAAACCCACTTCATCAGATGCCTGGAGTGAAAAATACAGTAAGCAGTATATATATTACAGCACATGAAAAGATGGGAGTTGCCTTACCAAATGGGGGGTCAGTGCTAACGAGGCCAATCAATTAAGGTGGAAGTAGCCTATTCTCAGTAGTTGACAAGAAAGGGTGAATATCAACAGAGGGAAAATTACCTTTGTAGCGCTAACAAGGCCAATGCAATCAAGGTGGACATCGCCCATTCCCAACAGTTGACAAGAAGGTGTGAGTATCAGCAGAGGGAAAATTACATTTTGTAGTGACCCAGCCACTCCCAGTCTTTATTCAGGCCTAATTTGATGGTGTCCAGTTTGCAAATTAATTCCAGTTCTGCAGTTTCTCATTAAAGTCTGTTTTTGAAGTTTTGTTGTTGAAGAATTGCCACTTTTAAGTCTGTTATTAAGTGACCAGGGAGATTGAAGTGCTCTCCTTTTTGAATGTTACAATTCTTGATCCCCAGAAAAATCATGGAGCAGGTCCTCAAAGAATCAATCCTGAAGCACTTAGAGGAGAGGAAAGTGATCAGGAACAGTCAGCATGGATTCACCAAGGGAAGGTCATGCCTGACTAATCTAATCGCCTTTTATGATGAGATTACTGGTTCTGTGGATGAAGGGAAAGCAGTGGATGTATTGTTTCTTCACTTTAGCAAAGCTTTTGACACGGTCTCCCACAGTATTCTTGTCAGCAAGTTAAAGAAGTACGGGCTGGATGAATGCTCTATAAGGTGGGTAGAAAGTTGGCTAGATTGTCGGGCTCAACGGGTAGTGATCAATGGCTCCATGTCTAGTTGGCAGCTGGTGTCAAGTGGAGTGCCCCAGGGGTCGGTCCTGGGGCCGGTTTTGTTCAATATCTTCATAAATGATCTGGAGGATGGTGTGGATTGCACTCTCAGCAAATTTGCGGATGATACTAAACTGGGAGGAGTGGTAGATATGCTGGAGGGCAGGGATAGGATACAGAGGGACCTAGACAAATTGGAGGATTGGGCCAAAAGAAATCTGATGAGGTTCAATAAGGATAAGTGCAGGGTCCTGCACTTAGGACGGAAGAACCCAATGCACAGCTACAGACTAGGGACCGAATGGCTAGGCAGCAGTTCTGCGGAAAAGGACCGAGGGGTGACAGTGGACGAGAAGCTGGATATGAGTCAGCAGTGTGCCCTTGTTGCCAAGAAGGCCAATGGCATTTTGGGATGTATAAGTAGGGGCATAGCGAGCAGATCGAGGGACGTGATCGTCCCCCTCTATTCGACATTGGTGAGGCCTCATCTGGAGTACTGTGTCCAGTTTTGGGCCCCACACTACAAGAAGGATGTGGATAAATTGGAAAGAGTCCAGCGAAGGGCAACAAAAATGATTAGGGGTCTGGAACACATGACTTATGAGGAGAGGCTGAGGGAACTGGGATTGTTTAGTCTGCAGAAGAGAAGAATGAGGGGGGATTTGATAGCTATTTTCAACTACCTGAGAGGTGGTTCCAGAGAGGATGGTTCTAGACTATTCTCAGTGGTAGAAGAGGACAGGACAAGGAGTAATGGTCTCAAGTTGCAGTGGGGGAGGTTTAGGTTGGATATTAGGAAAAACTTTTTCACTCGGAGGGTGGTGAAACACTGGAATCCGTTGCCTAGGGAGGTGGTGGAATCTCCTTCCTTAGAAGTTTTTAAGGTCAGGCTTGACAAAGCCCTGGCTGGGATGATTTAATTGGGGATTGGTCCTGCTTTTGAGCAGGGGGTTGGACTAGATGACCTCCTGAGGTCCCTTCCAACCCTGATATTCTATGATTCTATGATGTCTGATTTGTGTCCGTTTATTCTTTTGCATAGAGACTGTCCGGTTTGGCCAATGAACATGGCAGAGGGGCATTGCTGGCACATGATGGCATATATCACATTGGCAGATGTGCAGGTGAACGAGCCCCTGATGGTGTGGCTGATGTGGTTAGGGCCTGCAATAAACCCCATTGCCAACTCTGTTCGCATATCTATTCAAGGGACACCATCATAGGACCTAACCACATAGCACCATAGCAGAACACCACTAAAGTCAGAGAGTTAGGCCCAGATAACCTTAGTTCAGTGTTTAAAGCATGCAATTTTAAAAATCCATTCTTTCTAGTTGTACAAATTTTATGCTATGCTGAGTCACCCGGTACTTTATGGGACTGTGCTCCACAGTGCTAATAGAGAAAGGACGCCCTTGTTAAAGCACAGGAATGCGTCATGAGATCTGGATTCTATGCCCATCTTGGTGTGACTTTGACAGCAAGTAATTCAAGCCAAACTTTTCAATGTGAGTGCCTAAAGCTAGAGGTCTAAATCCATATTTGGTTAACAAGGTAAAAGTTAGCCGATTTTCTGAGGTGTTAAGCAGCCACAGCTCCCATTGACTTCAATACTATTACTTAGCACCTCTGACGAATAGGACCATTTAACTTTTGTTGCCTAAATATGGATGTAGGTATGCACCCAAGTTGATTATAGACTTCACCTCTCTGAGCCTCAGCCGAATCATTGTACAATGGAAAGAATAATATTTATCCATCTCATAGGGTTGCTGTGAGATTCAATTTACTATTTCTAAAAGGCTTTGAGATCCTTGAATGCAAGTCACTATATGGCCATAAAGTATCGCTATTATGATATTATTATTGAGTGGTTATAGCAGAGGACTGAGATTTCAGATTCTTCGGTTCTATTCCTAATCATGCCACTGACTTGCTGTGTGAACTAGGCATGCAGCCTAACTTAATTTTAGCATCTGTAAATGGAAATAGTATTTTCCTATCACATACAGGTCTTCTGAGGATTATTGTAAAGTGCTTTGACTCCTCGGTGTAAGTGCCATAAAATAACAAAGTATTAGTTGTGTAGTGATTACTATTTTTGTTAGTTAAGATTTTATCTTTGAAGTGTAGCAAATAATAGCATTACAGATTTGATTAGAAAGTGGCACAGGTTCAATGTCTCAGCTTTTCCTAGGGCACTGACTTCTTGTTTTAGTAATGGAAATTCACAGTGACATTATGTTCATCTTCTGTATCTAAAACATAGCTGCATGGAAGTAGCTTTTAATCAGGAAACACTATTGGAAGAGCATAGTGTATTTAATTCAGGAACGCTGTGTGAAGTTAAGTGATTTGAGGAAAATTAGACTGATTCAATAGCAACAGATTTTATGTAAAAATAAAAAAACTCTTTTTTAACAATGTAGAGGCAGAAATGTGGAAATAGCAGAAATTATCAAAAGAGCTAAACTGAAACTTATCATTTTTCTAATTTAAATAAGGAAGGAGGAAGCCAAACCGTGAGTTATGTTCTGCCTCAGCCAACCACATTTGTTATTTGAGGTACTTAAACGTAAGAACAGCAATGACCTATTTCACTCTTCTCGGGAAGCTGCAATTTTTCTGACAAATAACACCTGACAAATAACTTAAGACAATGTCACAAGGTTTAAAGCTTTTCCTAGTATGAGATGTTAGCCTGTAAAACTGGGATAAAAAGACCAAGTAAATATACAGGATTGTCAACCCCAAGTCCGTTAAATAATCAGGAGTCAGGCCCAAGAATCATGAGATTTTTAACAGAATATTAAATTTGGGTTCTTTTCCTTTGCCTTCTGGTTTCTGAACCTCAAGGCTACAGCTGGGTCATGTTTTCAAGCTTTTCTCTGAAACCATGAGGGCTAGACTGTTCCTTATTTCTCCCCCCCCCCCAAAACAAACAAACAAACAAACAAACAAAAATCCCAACAACAACAACAACCAAAACCGAAAGCTAAGATTCTCACATAATCAACTGATTCCAGAAGCTGGGGCCTTAAGAAAAACACCAAATATAGTGAACATAGTGATAAAGAAAATCACAAAAGTTGGCAACACTAAAGGACAAAAATCAGAAATGTACAGCAGAGAGCAAATGAAAGTAATTGCAGGGCTGGAATTGGAATAGAATTCAACAGAACTCAGTAAATCTGAGACCCAATCCATCAGAACTCAAAAGGACATGCTAGCATGAAAAGTCCCAACCCTCCTCAACCCCCCCCCCCCGCCCCAGCTCTCATTCTGATGTTCAGTCTTTGCTTGCAACCTTACACGACTTTCTTCCACCTCCTCTACGGCTAGGCTCACTCCCCACCCGCATCCATTCTACCTTGGCAGGTAGCATAAGTTGCCTCAACGAGGCAAGATGCCAAGACCTCCCTCTTTCCCAGGCCTGCTCTTTGCCGTCATACGCTTCTGCCTCTTTGGGTCGCCCTGTTTTTATTTAAAGGAGCGGAAAGAGGAAACACCACGGACAGGCAGGCTGCTGGAGCAAAAGGAGCCTGAAAGGAAGGGGACAGAGAAGGGGAGAATTGTTAGGAAATTCCCCCATCTCCAGGGAGAAAAGCAGCTGCTGAGGAAGGAATGTGGGAGCAGTGGGGAGCAGCAGAGACTCCCTCAACTACTGCCACCAGTAAAATAAGCATTTGTGAGGAAGAAGAGGAAGCAGAGACCTGCTCAACGTCCACTTTGCCCTTGCCCAATAAAAGATGTACTGGAGAGTTCAGGGGTGGGAGAAAGGAGGTGCAGGGGACTGAGGCCTTGTCCACATGAGAAAGTTGCACTGATTTAACTGATTTTAAAGCAGTCTAGTTAAAATGGTACAATAAAGCTGGGTGGAGAAGAGTATTCAGTTTTGTGAGCTCTGGTAGTTTCCCCATCCAACCCTTCTCACCAATAAATAATTTATATTCTTCTGTGATTGACAGTAATATAAAAAAGAAAGGTATTGGTAATTTATTTACATGAGGTAGATTTTTTTTAGGCCTTAATTCTGAGTTGGAGTTTACTAACATTAACCCCCCCCCACACCCCAGAATCTCATTAAATTGTATGTGGTCTGGAATTTTGAGTAACATTTTGGCTCTCAGTTATACCCCTGCAAATCTATTTGGCCTTTTGTTTTCTTACTAGGTGTAGAGTTTAAGAACATTGTTTGGACTATAAATACATAAATAATACACAGCTATTCAAAACATGATTCAGATTATGCGGCGGGGGGAGCCCTGCAGGTCACAGCACAGAGCTGGTGTCAAGGTCACAGCACAGAGCCGGTGTCTCGGAGGGAGGGCGGGAGAGCGAAGCCCTGCAGATCGCACCGCAGAGCCGGTGTCAGTGGGCGGGGCGTTGTGTGTGTGTGTGGGGGGGAAACCCCGGCGGTCACAGCACAGAGCCGGTGTCAATGGGGGGGGGGGCGCAGGTCACAGCGCAGAACCAGTGTCAATGGGGGGGGGGGCCGCAGGTCACAGCACAGAGCCGGTGTCAATGGGGGGGGCCGCAGGTCACAGCGCAGAACCAGTGTCAATGGGGGTGGGGGGGGCTGCAGGTCACAGCGCAGAGCCGGTGTCAATGGGGGGGGAGGGGGCCGCAGGTCACAGCGCAGAGCCGGTGTCAATGGGGAGGGGAGTGGGGGGCGGGCCCTGCAGGTCACAGCGCAGAGCTAGTGCCAAGAGGCGGGGGGAAGTGTCTGTAAAGTGGCTCTACAGCGCCTACAGCTCCCAGCATGCAACGCTCCACGCGGCGCCGCGGGTCCGGCCGCGCTGCACGCTGGGGGCTGTAGTGTCGCGCGGAGGGGCGCTCGGCGGGTCCCCCCGCTTGCGGGAGGTGGCTGCTGCTGTCCTCGCGGCTCGCTCGGGGGGCTGGGGGCGGGGCGCCGCGCGCGGGGCGGCGGGGGCGCGGGGCTCGCGCTCCACGGCGCCGCGGGGAGGCCGGCCCGGCCGGGGGCGGCTGCGCAGTGCGGCGCCGGACTGGAGGCAGTTAACCGTCGCGGCGTCCGGTCAGTTCCGTGTTTACACGCCCACCCCGGGGAGTGAGAGCGGTGCGAGGCGCAGCAGGGAGCCTTCTCGCAGCGTAGTAAGAGCTCTCCGGCCCCTCCGAACGGGGGGTCCCTCGGGCCCCCCAGCAGGGAACGCTTCCCTCTCCCCCCCTCCTCCTCAGACATACAGTAGCGGGGGGTGCTGCCCCCCATCCCCGCAGAAGAGCTCTCTAGCCCTTCCCCCACCCAGCAAGGGTCTCTTCTGCCTCCCGCAGCAGGGGTGCTGCTTCCTTCAACCAGCAGATCTCTAGCTTCCCTCCCCCACTTAACAGGGGCGCTCCCCCCCCCCCGCCCCGCCACGGCAGAGGGTGCTCTCCCCTTTACCCGCCAAGCATCAGGGAGTCTCTGATCCCTCCACCTCACCGTCAGGGAGTCTCCCTTCCCTGCGGGATGTTCTCCAGAAGGAGCCATGCCGATGTCAAGAAATCTACACAGAAAGCTCTGGACCCAAAGAAGGACGTCCTGACCCGCCTCAAGCACCTCAAAGCGCTGCTGGGTGAGTCGGGGTGGGGTGGCAGCAGACAGGGTGCAGACCTTGGGGGCTTTAAACTGAAGGACTCTGGGGAGGGGAGTGAGGAGCTGTCAGTTGGCTTGCTAAATACTCTTTCCCCTCCCCATTGGATTATTCCTCCCCACTGCAGGACTGTGCCCTGCTGGGTGCTGAATATTGTATTCTGAGAGCAGGCACCAGTAAAAGGGGATTGAAAGGTCCCCACAGCAGCTCTGGGTCTGTCACTTCCTTCTCTTCAACGAATGAATACATGGCTGAAATCCAGTTACTCTGGTCAGGGCATGACTCTTACAAGCCAAGGGACTGCTGCTCCTGGGCTCCGAGGACATGCTTGCTAAGCATCTCTGATTTATTTATTTCTGTTATGGTGGCATGTAAAGGCCCCAAATCAGGGACCCATCTTGCTAGGCACTGAACACACATGTAACAAAAAGACCTCCCTTGCCCCAAACAGCTTATAGTCTAAGCATGCAGATGAAAGATGTGGATGCTACAAAAAGACTGGGAAGGGGGACCTCAGTGGTCACATCATAGTCTTTCAGCACAAGAAGGAGTTAGTTTTAAAATTGCCTTGAAATCTTTTTCTCTTTCTTTCCCCCAAACCCGCGCCCTCCCCCCCCCCCAAGGGGGAATTGTCTCTGTGTGAGCATTTTCAGAGAATGGGGGAAAAAACTGCTTTTTGTTTCTTTCTCAGTTTCATTTTTTGGTTTAAAAAAACTACCTTAGTTACATATCAGTTAATCAAAGAGAGAGATTTTATGTCATTCCTGATTGTAGCTGTACTATATAATAATAAAAAAAAACTTCTTTTCCAAATAAAATCTACTGACTAGTGTATACTGAGCAAAACTTAAGCAAGGGGATAGTCTCCATCCCACTTTCTGTTTTAATTGTAAACATTGCAGCTGATACTGTTATGATTAATGTCTCTTACATACATTTAAGCAAATATTTTAAATTCTATTAGGATAAAAGGAAATGGCTGCTTTATAAAATCAGAATTCAGGATGTCTTAACTGTAGTCCTAAACTATTAGTGGAAAAGGGCACAATAGGATGGGTAAAAACTTTCAGGATGTTCCAGGAAATGTAACAAGATTATATCTAATTGAAGTGAAATATAAATCAGTTATTCAAATCACTTTAGTGACATTTTGATGGAATACTTTATTCTTACACTAAATTAACCTGTGAGTATTATGTGAACGTGGTTGAGGTGGAGATTGATGACAGGTTAAATAAAACTTGAAGGTTTCTTAAAATTAAATAACTTATTTAAAAAAATAAATTTAAAATTAAATATGAATTTGATAACCTACATTAAGGCCTAACTTTGTAATCTATTAAAATCATTTATATTTAAATAAAACAAAAATATTCAAGCAGTACAGGTTTGCTGCCAAAGTTCTTAAAGAAAGTCAAACTACTGGCTAAGCACCTGGAACCAGAACTTGCTGATGTGCTAAGACCAGGTTTTGACAGCAGTAGTCTGTTCTGCAGGTACAGAGAGAATATTTTCTTCATTTCAGTTCATTGAACTAGTTTAGTTCAGTAGCTAGCTTATTCAAAGTTGAGACACCAGTTGGGAGTCGAAAAAGTAGAAAAACTTTTTTCGTCTTTCAAGCTATGAATATTGAAGAGGTCTGAGAGGACGAGATCTACTCGTTCTAAAATCTTGAAGCAATTAGTTCAGTTCACTATAGATAATATTTAATTGTTTAATAAATCAATTAGCTTTAAGTGCAAAATATGTTTTGATAAACTTATTTTATATATGTACCCAGTACTTTAAGGTACTTTTATTTAACTAATAAAGAACTAATTTTAAAATGCTGTTTTGTGCATTTTTAGTTGTATTCCAATTTCCTTTCCAAATCTAGCTTGACACAAATCATGAGTAAAAAAATTAATAATCTTGTAGATAAATGTCATTCACCATTTTCTAACATAATAAAAATGTAAAAACTAAGAATCTGAAAAAATGTGTATTCAGCTGTGTAGATGATTAAATAAATGTTTATAGATTTAGTGTATCGTTTTGGTTAGCAAAAAAGTACTGAATTTAAAGTAAAGGTTATATGTAGTTGCGTATGAACGTGTTTTAATGGTTATACCAATCAATGAAAATCAACATTCTTTAGGAAAAGAACTAAAAATACAAATACAGAACAAGATCAAAATCAATTATTTAAATGGAGGTTTCCTGCTTGCTGACTTAAATCATGATTTAAATCAATCCACTTTGGAGAACAAACCCCATGTTTTTGTTCCCAGTCATTTAAAATAATAAAATCCAAAACAGCCCTTGCAGGGTTAATTTCTTGTTGTGTCATATCAGTTGTATGGAATCAGTCTATGCTATGAAGATGTCCTTGATAAAAGGCAATGTAGAAGAAACGTTTACAGTCCATTAATTATTTCCTGATGAATTTAGTTCTCTGAAATAAAAATTTTTGCCCAAATACAGTCTTGTGACTTTCTGTACATTCTGAACGTGTTCTGTTTATCAGTATATAGTTAGTTGGAAATATTAAAAATAAAACACAAACCAAAGTAACCAAATTTGTGTAAACATTTTGTTTCTTTGCTTAGTCATTCTTTGATTACATTTCATTCTCACTCAGCCAAGAACATTAAAACATGCATCTTGGTTCATACAGTAAGTTGGTGACGTTATTACAGGGGGACTGGTTACTCTTTATATCCACCTAAATAACTTAACAAACTATTCTTAGGCTAGAAATTTAATAGAAAATAAAAGCTTATGTAATTTTAAAAAGAGTGAGTGTTGCTAAGGCCGTGTCTACACTACCTGCTGGATCGGCTGGTAGCGATCGATCTATCCGGGATCGATTTACCGCGTCTAGTGTAGACGCGATAAATTGATCCCCGATCGCTCTGCCGTCGACTCCGGAACTCCACCGTGGCAAGAGGCGGAAGTGGAGTTGATGGGGAAGCGGCAGCCGTTGATCCCATGCCGCGAGGACGCGAAGTAAGTGATTCTAAGTTGATCTAAGACATGTTGACTTCAGCTACGCTATTCTCGTAGCTGAAGTTGCGTATCTTAGATCGATCCCCCCCAGTGTAGACCAGGCCTAAGAGTAAACTACACTATCAATCACAAAATTCAAGCATATAAAGTAAAGAAATTAATAGTTAAGAATTAAAAAAAACCCATATACTGCCTAGATGAACGCATTTTCATCCATATAAAGAAATTTCATCACAGCACAACCCTAACACGAACCCATGGTTTGCTGGTTTATTTGAAGATTTTTTGCTATCTTTATTTCAGTAGAGTTTTCTTTCAAGGGATAGTCTTAAATGGAAATTATTATTAGCTAATATTTATCAAATGACATTTGAATTTTTTTTAAAGTACTTATAATTGTTGTGTTGTGGGAGTAAATTTGACTGTTGTTTTAATGTTAAGATGATAATTGTTAGTGATTAGTAAAATGATGTATATATGTGAGCCTGCATTAGAAGCAGGTCAACATGTGTCATTAATCTCAAATATAAAATTCTGTTGGTTTTCTTTTCAAAAGGGTTTTGTGTGAGTTTACTGGTGAAAGAATAGTATTTTTAGATCAGAGTGAAGGTTGTTGTGAGTAAATGTCCTTAATTTTTCATTTCTACTGTTTGATTTTTGTAAATAATGTGATAAGAAACTACATTGTTATTTAACAGCCTTAATTGTTGTTTGAAACAAAGTTGGTGGTTTGGTTTTTTTTTTTTTTTTGGTCTTTGTAAAGGTTTTGGAATTTCACGTCTGTTTTATTTTAAACATTTACTTTTGTTTTTAGTGTTTTCATTTATCTACACAATAGGAAATATAACAAAGTGGGATGGGGTAGATCACCAGATTAAACTAAGAGAGGTGAAAAAGGCTTTGAAGGAACCAGTCTCATTTGATACACACCTGACAAGATATACTCCTTAGGTAGCTAAATTATCAAAACATGCATGTGCAGCACAGTCTAATTTCATTTCCAATGTTGGTTAAGTCAGCAAACTGTCAGACCCAAAACTAGAACGCACATAGGTTTTTTTGCACAGCTAAAGCCTCCTTGGCAAATCAATGTACTTCTGTCCCTTGGTTAAACTATCTGAAAAATGTGGCTAATGATAATGATTTCCAGTTAGCTAGTATTTTTTTTTTTATTTGTAGATCGTTAAGTACTTTACAAAGGTGAGTAAGAATTATTATCCCTATTTTATGTTTGGCGGCAGTACAGAAACTCAAGCCCATTTGTATTAAAAAGTGGCAGTTTGTTGCTAAGATGTAGTTCTGTCAACTCAGAGGTCAGCAGTCTGTTCTCAGCACTGTCTTAAACTTCTGTGTAACCTTTGGCAAGTCACTTAAGCCCTGATCATCAAAGGTACTAAAACACCTAAACTCCAGACTTAGGTGCCTCAGGCTCAGATTTAGGTGCATAAGACCCAGGTTTAGGCTCCACTCTGATCCACAAAATTCCTGCCGAACCCTTGTGGGCAACTAAACTCATTCCGAGCCGATGGGTATGTTTTCACTAGTGCTTATGTCAGCAAAATTTTTGTTGCTCAGGGGTGTGAACCCCTCCTGCCCCGAGAGACATAAATTTTGCCAGCATAAGTGCTCGTATGCACAGCACTGTGTCGGCAGGAGGTACTCTCCAACATAGCTAGTGCTATTCATTGAGTTGGTTTTATGATGTCATAGAACTGGAAGGGACCTCAAGAGGTCCTCTATTCCAGTCTCCTGCAATCAAGGACTTAGTATTATCTTAGTATAGTCCTGCAGGACTAAGTATTATCTAGACCATCCCTGAAAGGTGTTTGTCCAACCTGCTCTTAAAAATCTCCAATGATGGAGATTCCACAACCTCACTAGGCAATTTATTCCAGTGCTTAACCACCCTGACAGTTAGGAACTTTTTCCCAAAGTCCAACCTAAACCACCCTTGCTGCAATTTAAGCCCATTGCTTCTTGTCCTATCCTCAGAGGTTAAGAGGAACAATTTTTCTCCCTCCTCCTTGTAACAACCTTTTATGTATTTGAAAACTTATCATGTCCCCTTCTCAGTCTTCTCGTCTCAAGACTAAACAAACCCATTTTTTTCAATCTTCCCTCGTAGGTCATATTTTCTAGACTTTTAATCATTTTTATTGCTCTTCTCTGGACTTTCTCCAGTTTGTCCACATCTTTCCTGAAATGTGGCGTCCAGAACTGGACACAATACTCCAGTTGAGGCCTCATCAGGGCGGAGTAGAGCAGAAGAATTACTTCTCGTGTCTTGCTTACAATACTCCTGCTAATACATCCCAGAATGATGTTTTCTTTTTTTTTTTTTGCAACAGTGTTACACTGTTGACTCATATTTAGCTTGTCATCCATTATGACCCCCAGATCCCTTTCTGCAGTACTCCTTCCTAGGCAGTCATTTCCCATTTTGCATGTGTGCATATGATTGTTCCTTCCTGAGTGGAGTACTTTGCATTTGTCCTTATTGAATTTCATCCTGTTTACTTCAGACCATTTCTCCAGTTTGTCCAGATCATTTTGAATTTTAATCCTATCCTCCAAAGCACTTGCAATCCCTCCCAGCTTGGTATCGTTCGCAAACTTTATAAGTGTACTCTCTATGCCATTATCTAAATCATTGATGAAGATATTTAACAGAACCGGACCCAGAACTGATCCCTGCGGGACCCCACCCGTTATGTCCTTCCAGCATGACTGTGAACCACTAACAACTACTCTCTGGGAACAGTTTTCCAACCAGTTGTGCACCCATTTTATAGTAGCTCCATCTAGGTTGTATTTCCCTAGTTTGTTTATGAGGTCATGCAAGACTGTATCAAAAGCTTTACTAAAGTCAAGATAGACCACATCTACCACTTCCTCCCTCCCCCCCCCCCCCCCCCCCGCAGCCCATCCACAAGGCTTGTTACCCTGTCAAAGAAAGCTATCCGGTTGGTGTGACATGATTTGTGCTTGATAAATCCATGCTGACTGTTATTTATCACCTCATTATCTTCTAGGTGTTTGCAAATTAATTGCTTAATTATTTGCTCCATTATCTTTCTGCTTACAGAAGTTAAGCTGACTGGTCTGTAATTCCCCAGGTTGTTCTTATTTCTCTTTTTATAGATGGTCACTATATTTGCCCTTTTCCAGTCTTCTGGAATGTCTCCCATCTTCCATGACTTTTTAAAGATAATTGCTAATGGCTCAGATATCTCCTAAATCAGCTCCTTGAGTATTCTAGGATGCATTTCATTAGGCCTATGTGATTTGAAGACATCTAACTTGCCTAAGTAATTTTTGTCTTGTTCTTTCCCTATTTTAGACTCTGACCCTATCTCATTTTCACTGGCATTCACTATGTTAGACATCCAATCGCCAACAGCCTTCCTGGTGAAAACCGAAACAAAGAAGTCCTTAAGCACCTCTGCCATTTCCACATTGTCTTTCCCCCTTCATTGAGTAATGGGCCTACTCTGTCCTTGGTCTTCCTCTTGCTTCTAATGTATTTGTAGAATGGTTTCTTGTTTCCTTGTATGTCCCTAGTTCGATCTCGTTTTGTGCCTTGGCTTTTCTAATTTTGTCCCTACATACTTGTATTATTTGTTTATGTTCATCCTTTGTAATTTGACCGAGTTTCCACTTTTTGTAGGACTCTTTTTTTTTTTTGAGTTTTAGATCATTGAACATCTCCTGGTTAAGCCAGGGTGTGTCTTTCCATACTTCCTATCTTTCCTACACATTGGGATAGCTTGCTCTTGTGCCCTTAATAATGTCTCTTTGAAAAACTGCCAGCTGTCTTCAGTTTTTTTTCCTTTAAACATGCTTTCCATGGGATTTAACCTGTTATTCCCAAGTTTGCTAAAGTCTGCCTTCTTGAAATCCATTAAAAAGAAAAGGAGTATTTATGGCACCTTAGAGACTAACCAATTTATTTGAGCATAAGCTTTCGTGAGCTACAGCTCACTTCATCGGATGCATACTGTGGAAAGTGTAGAAGATCTTTTTATATACGCACAAAGCATGAAAAAATACCTCCTCCCACCCCACTCTCCTGCTGGTAATAGCTTATCTAAAGTGATCACTCTCCTTACAATGTGTATGATCTGATACACATTGTAAGGAGAGTGATCACTTTAGATAAGCTATTACCAGCAGGAGAGTGGGGTGGGAGGAGGTATTTTTTCATGCTTTGTTGCGTATATAAAAAGATCTTCTACACTTTCCACAGTATGCATCCGATGAAGTGAGCTGTAGCTCACGAAAGCTTATGCTCAAATAAATTGGTTAGTCTCTAAGGTGCCACAAGTACTCCTTTTCTTTTTGCGAATACAGACTGACACGGCTGTTACTCTGAAACTTGAAATCCATTGTCTTTATTGTGCTGTTCTCCCTCCTACCATTCTTTAGAATCGTGAATTCTACCATTTCATGATCACTTTAACCCAAATTGCCTTCCACTTTCAAATTCTCAGCCAGTTCCTCCCTATTTGTCAAAATCAAAACTAGAACAGCCCCGCTAGTAGTTTTCTCCACCTTCTGAAATAAAAAAATGTCTCCAATACATTCCAAAAACTTCTTGGATTATCTGTGCTCTGCTGTGGTGTTTTCCCAACAGATGTCTGGGCAGTTGTCATCCCCCATCCCCACCAAGTCATGTGCTTTGGATGATTTTGTTAGTTGTTTAAAAAAAGCTTCATCCACCTCCTCTTCCTCGTTAGGTGCCCTGTAGTAGACCCCTACCGTGACATCACCCTTGTTTTTTACCCCTTTTATCCTTACCCAGAGACTTTCAACAAGTCTGTCTCTTATTTCTATCTCAACCTCAGTCCAAGTGTATATTTTTAATATATAAGGCAATACCTCCTCCCTTTTTCCCCTGCCTGTCCTTCCTGAGCAAGCTGTATCCTTCTGTACCAATATTCTAGTCATGCGTATTATCCCACCAAGTCTCCGTGATATCATAGTTGTGTTTATTTACTAGCATTTTGAGTTCTTCCTGCTTATTCCCCATACTTCTCGCATTAGTATATAGACATCTAAGATACTGATTTGATTTCCCCCTCCCTCCCAGTTCTGTCTCGTTTCTTCCTTATTTCTGCTATAACAGCCATGCTCCACCAGATTCCGACCCTTCTTCCAGGTTTCTGACTTATAGATTCATAGATATTAAGGTCAGAAGGGACCATTATGATCATCTAGTCTGACCTCCTGCACAACGCAGGCTACAGAATCTCACCCACCCACTCTTGCAATAAACCTCTCACCTATGTCTGAGCTATTGAAGTCCTCAAATCATGGTTTAAAGGCTTCACGATGCAGAGAATCCTCCAGCAAGTGACCCGTGCCCCATGCTACAGAGGAAGGCGAAAAACTTCCAGGGCCTCTTCCAATCTGCCCTGGAGAAAAATTCCTTCCCGACCCCAAATATGGCGATCAGCTAAACCCTGAGCATATGGGCAAGATTCACCAGCCAGCTACCCAGGAAAGAATTTTCTATAGTAACTTAGATCCCACCCCATCTAACATCCCATCACAGGCCATTGGGCCTATTGACACTGACTATTTAAAGATCAATTAATTGCCAAAATCATATTATCCCATCATACCATCTCCTCCATAAACTTATCAAGTTAAATCTTATCTGTTGGCTTTGGTCACCTGCCCTCGTGGAACCTAGTTTAAAGCCCTCCTCACTAGGTTATCCATTCTGTAGCCAGGTATGCTGTTCCCCTTCCTCGATAGGTGGACCCCGTTTCTGTTTAGCAGTCCTTCTTGCTGGAACAGCATCCCGTGGTCAAAGAAGCTGAAGCCCTCACAGCAACACCATCCTCGCAGCCAGGCGTCCACCTCCAGGATGCATCTGTCTCTGCCGAGGCCCCTACTCTTGATTGGAAGGACTAAACAGAACACCACCTGTGTTCCCAGCTCCCTCACCCTTACTCCCAGAGCCCTGTAGTCACTTCTGACCTGCTGAGGGTCATACCTTGCAATATCATTAGTGCCCACATGGATGAGTAGCATGGGGTAATAGTCAGAGGGCCAGATGAACCTCGACAGTCCTTCCATAACATCTTGAATACGGGCCCCTGGCAGGCAGCATACTGCCCGGGATGCCATGTCAGGGCGACAGATGGCTGTCTCCGTCCCCCTCAGAAGAGAGTCTCCACACAATCACCACTGCTCTTCGTTTTCTCCTGGGAGTGGTGGCTGTGATCCTCCCAGCCTTGGGGGTACGTGGCTTCTCCTCTTTAACCTTTGGGGGTGATTACTCATCACTCATTGCCAGGGCAGCATAACGGTTCTCCATCAGCATGGTGGGTTGGTTGGGAGCAGAGGTGGAGCACTGCCTGCTGCCAGAAGTAACCAGCAGCCATCGTCCTCCCTGTGACAGAGCCTTATTATCCTCCCCCGGTGGCATGACAGCAGTCCTCTCTAGCTGGATAGTATCCTCAGCCTTGGAAGTCTCCATATGAATACTGTCAATGAATTCCTCATGTGCATGGATGCTCCTCGGCCTATCCACCTCCTCTAGCTCTCCTACCTGCTTCCTGAGAGATATCCCATTGGTGTAATGTGGCTACACAAGCGATCAAGCTGGATCAGTACAGCTGTGCCACTGTAATCTTGTAAGTGTAGAGATGGCATCAGATTTCAATGTAAAAGTTCCCTAGATACCTATGTGTCTGCCTCTGAGCATGTGCGCTTGTGCTCCACACTAGGCATCTGGGTGCCTATCTCCTGCTTGAGCCCCAGAGTGATCCACAAATCGGGGGCAAATAGGCATACAAATAACTAACTCATGTCCAGGCTCCCGTTCAGTGGGTGTGCTGAGAGGCTGCTTACCAGTTCAGGCCCCATTTACACTCTGGCCACTGGATAAGGAAGTAGTGGTGGTGGGGCTACCTTTATAACTTTTAGCCCAGTGTCTAGAGCATTCACCTAGGATTTGGGAGACCCAGGTTCAATTTCCCCCTCTCTGCCAGAAGCGGGGAAAGAGGATTTGCACAGGGGTCTCCCACCTCTCATGTGTGTGCTCTGACCACTGAGCTGTCGGATATTCTGTTGAGTCTCAGGAAACTACACTTGTTGAAGTTGTTCCACTATGGATAAATAAAGTGATTGGGACAGGGGGATTGGATCCCAGTGGGTACCCTAACCACCAGACTACACAGTTAATCTCTGCAGTTTCAGTAATGAGAACATTGAGTTTCTTATGTGTTAGGAAATAATGAAAAAGTTTCAGAATTGTTTGAAATACTGGGAGGGGGGAAGGGCAATGAGTTGAATCACTGGTGATTAGAGAGGAGTTTGGCCAGTAGATAGAATCATCAGCAGCCTTTATTTGTTGGAGAAGAATTGGAATTACGAACTTTTAACAAACAAAGCTAGAAAGTAGACATGTCTAGAAGATGGGCAGGGTGTCTAATAGCATGGTTCTGTATAAAGCTTGCAATCTTGTCTTTTATTTTAGTCTTCAAATGGTTGAATGCAGTAGGTGGCTGTTTCTCATTCTAATTGTAGTAAATCTGAAAGCTACTGATCAATAATACAAATGGTATTTAGTGTTTAGATATGAAAAGTCAGTTAATCTACTAATGCTTTAAAATTGAAGGGAGTGATAGTCAAGGAATTGAATGGATTGAAGTGATGAAAATAATTCTAATGTGAGGGGATTGTCAAAAGTTAAGCAACAAGAAGGTTGGTGCTCAGCTTAAAAAAAAAAGTGCAGAAAATCTACTGATTGCTTTGTAGTCTTAAAGATCAAATAAGATAATGAAAGCTTCATTCAGTATAGAAATTGAGGAAGAGAACATTGAGCTTGATCCTTCAGGTGCTATGTCTGATACCTTAATTGAAATGTGGCCATGATAGTGATATTATGTGTCTGTTTTGGGTCTTCTCAACAACTCTTCATAATCAGTTTCATTGAGAAGCAGTCTCTATTCATCTTAGACACCCAGAAATGAAAAAGGCTCAATCCGTGATAACCATAGGTACTACTACTTAAAAAAAAAAACAACCAGGGTGTTAAATGAATAGTAGACCAAATTGAGCAGGAAAGTGGGAAGAACCACAGAAACTGAGGGGGAGGAAGAAGTCTGAAAAGTTTAAAAAATACCATTGATACTGCTGCTTCATTTGGCTTGGAAAGTTTCACTAGCAAGAAATGGAAGCCCCTGCGTCTCTGGAGCTTCCAACTCATGTTGGCACAGAAATGCAAGATTGAGGTCAGAAGTTCTGCCACCAGACGAGCCTTATGTATTTGGCTCACTTGCTTTTTGCTCTTCTCTCCATCTGAGAGAGCTCCATTCACCAGTGTAAGATTCCATCTATGCTGGTAGAATATGTTTCTGTATTCCTCTCATTGTTGTGAGGGTGCACAGTATGGAGGAGGACAGACATGATTTTTCATTGGGTACAACAGAATAAGGAAATCCAGTGATCTTACACACACGAGTGTTCAGAATTTTGTTTACATCAATTGATCATTTGCACCAGAACTGACAACTTGTGTGCAGAATTTCAGCAGAACCTTAATTATACTGGAACTAGCTGCCACTGGTGCAGTAAAAAGAGAGTGTTGCTGTTGGGTGCCCTTTTGACCTTTTGTCATTCAAAGTTGCAAATTGTTTCTCTGTGCTCTGCAAGAGAATTTTAGGAACAAAATAGCTTGGAAGGAAAAGGATGTAGCTATAAAAACGTATGCTTATCTCAGAATAACAGTAATTTTGTTAGTAGTTATCTACCCCGTTGTTAATGAGTTTATTTTTTGATTAGGCATTCCACCCTTCACTCCCCCATGAATAGAAGGGAAAGTGGTGTTTGTTTTTTTTAAATGATCTCATCTCTTTCATGCAAAATCCTGTAAATAGAAGCCTTGTTTTCTACTAGCTGTTGTATTTAACAGAAGGCATTCAGAGAGAGGAGTAAAACATTTAGTTTGCAAATTCAAGACCCGTATTTGTAGGAAACAATTGGCACAAAACACTTTCCATGGGTAGATCACTTTCATAGTACAGACTTAAAAAAACAAAACAAACAAAGCTTGGCCCTTCAAAATGTATAAATAGCAAGTCAACAAAAACTATTATTTTACATTCTGAAATTGTACAGTGTTGTGGAGCTGTCGTTTTCCAATTAGTCTCTATAACTTTGATTAAAAGAAGGAATGGCCCCTTGAGAAATAGCACCACAATAGAGAGAAACGTGGGACAACAGAACATGCATTATCTACCGTGCTGTTATTCCCAGTGCATTGTTAGATAGACTCGTTGGGTTTGGCCTACCATGACCAGAGTGGATAAAAACTGATTAAATAAAAAACTTGTTTTAAAAAAAAATTAAATATATTTTTCTTTTTTTTTAATTTGTTTAAAATTAATTTTGAAATTATGTCTACCTATGTTAAGGCCTGCTTTATAATCCATTAACATAAATAGACAAGATACTGCATCAGCAATTCCTCAAATTTTAATGAGTTAAAGAGTGCTGCTGCTTTTTTTGAATTACATACAGAATCGGAGTGAAACATCTCAAACTTTATAAATATGTCACAATGTCATGTACTGCATTAAGTATACTACTATTTTCAATCTTTACAATGCAGCAAATGCTAGTAATTACATTTTTCCAAATAGAAGTACTATACTTCCAGTTTCTGTTGCGCAGAATGGGTTTGCCTTAATTCAGGGGTTACCTGAGGGGGTGGCGAGGTTATTACATGGAGGGTTGCAAGCTATCAGCCTCCACCCCAAATCCTGCTTTGCTTCCAGCATTTATAATGGTGTTAAATTAAAAACACTTTTTAATATATTTATAAGTGGGGGAGGGGGGGTGTCTCAATTAGATGCTTGCTATGTGAAAGGGGTCACCAGTACAAAAGTTTGAGAACCACTGCCTTAATTGCTTTTGATTTCATCTTAGTGAGCACATCAGAGAGAGTATTTTCTTCATTTGAACTAATTCATTCAAAGTTGACAAACCGTTTGGGAGTTAAAATAGCAGGCAAGCTTTTCTTCCAGTTTATAAACTAAAACCAGTTGGGAGAGGATGAGAGCTAATTCTAAAAACTTAGAGGACATGGGATCAGATTTTCAAAAGTATTTAGGCACCTAAGGGTGCAAATCGATGCCTAGTGAGATATTCAACAATCTGAATCTTGAGGTGCTGTTGAAAAATTCCACCCATAGTGATCAGAAGCAATATGGCAATTCACTAACTACAGGCGGTAGTTCCTGTGTTTAATAAAATAAGTTTTAAATACAAAAATATTTTGATAAACTTATTTGTTTATGTATGCAGCCCTTTAAGGTAGCTTTGTTTGTTCTAGTTAAATAATCTTAATGCTTTTTTAGCTTTCTAACTGGATTCCAGTTTCCATTAAGAAGCAACTTGAAGCACAAGTAAAAATTATCTAGTAAATAAATGTCATTCACCATTTTCTAACATAATAAAAAAAGTAAAAGATGAAGAAGTTGAACAAATATATATTGAGCTATATAATTGCTTAAATAAACGTGTATAAAGTGTATTGTCCTGGTGAGTGAGTGTGTGATGTGCTGGTAGATTTTGTGTTGATTTGTGCTGGTGGAAAATGAGGCACTATCTGTGTTTGGGGTTCTTGTGTGTGCTGGTTGTGTGATTGGTTTTGAAGAACTATGGCAGTTGAACCAAGTAATCCACCATTTGTGCATTCCCCTTTACACAAGCAATGAAACTGCTGCATGTAAATTAGCTGTAGAGTAGGGGTGGTGACTGGTGGAGTTACTTCTCAAAGGTTCTCAACCTTTATACCCAGGGCCCCCCTAAACTTAAATAGGCAAACCTGCAGACCTCCAACTGGAGGTGATGCATGGGGGTGGGGTGGGTCATGTGTGGTCACGTGCTTCCCCCGATTTTTGAATTCCAGTTGGCTGTGCTCCCTGAAGTGCTGATGTAGCAGGTCAGAGCCGTGTTGTATCTTGGCTAGCTGCTGCCTGCTTATGGAGTCAGTGGCTGAGAGGTAACCCCTTCTGAAGGCAGGGGGAGATCTCTCTTCTGCAGTTACACTGGTCATTTTGGTCGCGCTCCCTCCCTCCCCCCGCCCAGAGAGGCTGGGTGGCCTACTGAAGTGAGTCAATGGATGGAGGTGGTGCGGCACTCAGGGCTGAAGCTCAGTTTATTTTGGCGGAACCCTTGAAACTGGCTCGCAGACCCCCAGAGAGCCATGGACCTCTGGTTGAGAACTAGTGGTCTAGGACTCTTGACGTGGCTTAGTTACATGCCTTCGAGCTAGTCTACACTGGCAACACTAAAGTGCTGCCGTGGCAGCGCTTTAACTTGCCTTGTGTGGTTGCAGCGCAGTGCTGGGACAGAGCTCTCCCAGTCCTCTAAAAAAACTCATCTCCTTGAGGGGCATAGCACCCACTGCTGGGAGTGCGGCTCCCAACACTGGTGCACTGTCTACACTGGCGCTTTACAGCACTGAAACTTGCTGCGCTCAGGGGGGTGTTTTTTCATACCCCTGAGCAAGAAAGTTGCAGCACTGTAAATTGCCAGTGTAGACAAGCCCTTACTATAGCAGTATATGGCACAGGTATAGTTCATAAAGTCAAAATGGCTGAGAACTTAAAAACTGGATGCTAAAAGAATGCATATTCCAGTGATGATTGAACCTGGTGAAATTCTGAACAAAATGAGCACTCAACCATACTTGTAGCGGTTTTCGTCACTTCATGTTGACTCGACAGACCTGCTAGGCCTTAGAGCAGGGGCAATGAATTAATTTTTTGTCAAGGTCCAAATTTCTTGGTAAAGGCTTAGTCAAGGTACGGACTGCAGAGAAGAAAATAAAAAAAATTAACAGTGATAAGTAAATAAAAAGATTTTGGGGTCGCTTCAAAAGCATCTGGCAGTCTGGATTTGGCTTGCAGTCTGCCTGTTGATTACCCCTACCTTAGAGTGACACATAGGTCAGCAATCCTGGAATCTTATATAGATAAGTGGTAGTTCTGTGTAAATCAATGATAAAGAGTAACAGACTTTTATGGTGATATCAGTTTTCTGTTAGGTTCATGGCGACCTAATGCAGTATAGACATGTTTGTGTCACAGAAGAATTGTTCAGTTAAAAGATCATTTGTGGAAGCTGGCAGAGCTATGATACACAGAGGGATGCTTGGTCTGTTTCTCTACGCTGTTGCGGGGCGGGTGGGACCCTAATGTTTATATAATGCTAAACAAGCATTAATTCCCTGGTGGGGTAAGGGAATATTCTTTCCATTTTACAGGTGAGAAAGCAGACGCCCAAAGAGACTGAAGCCAACATTTTCAAATATGAACCACTTACTTAACTGTATGACTTTGAGGTGTTGAGTACATGTTGACTTAATAGGCGATCTGGGTGCTCTGTATTTCTGAAAATCAGACCACTTACTAGGATAATAAATTTAGATTTTTTTTTAACTATTGTGAATGTACTGTATGCTTTGACTTGCTAAACATATTTGATTATAATGTTGCTTTTGAAACAATTATAAACATTGATTCTGCAAAAATATAGTAAACTAATTTTACTGTTGTAAAATGTGATCTTGCTGATATTATGGTGTGCTCAAAATTTGATCTCAGTCAGAAACATCCATATATATATAATTTTAAAGAAAACTACCAGATGCACCAGGTCGCCTCACAGTGCTCCTCTGTATCAGGTTTAGTGTTGCTATTGTTCATAAAAGATCAGTAGGACTACCAAGAAAAGTGTCAGCCAGTGTCCAAGTTCATTCTTCCCAGCAACAACAAATTATGATGAGAAACCAAATAAAGATGGCACAGAAAATTCAAAGGATATACAAACTAACCCACTGTGCAATTTTGCACAGATTGGCCATCCTATGTCTAGAGAAAAACAGGCATTTATGATCCATTCTAAGCCCATTTCAGAGTACAACCTTAACAGTAGAGTCACTACCAGGCACCTCCATAATGTAATGTAATTTTATATCGGTGAGCTTCCATGCTGGTTTTGCGACAGAATTTGACTAGCAAATGTTATTAATAGAGGTCTGCACGTTCTTCTTAGAAATCTGGTGCACCAAATTAATTCTGGTAGCCTCTTCTAGGTTTTCATAACTATACATGGAGCAATCACTGCAGTTTTACTTGCAATTCTTTTTGCACATGTAGGTGGCCAGTTAGACAGCTTGCTGGCTCTCTGTGTTTGTTTATTGCAAATGCATGTATAAGTATGAGTGTCTGGGCCCCCCCATTGTTGTTTGTTTTTATTTGTAAGTGATAGGACAAAACTTGTGCTTGAAGTATTGGGAACTGTTTTCTTGAAAATACTAATTTTTCTTCAGCTCCCTTTCATAAAGGGAAATGGAAAGAGACTTTAAATATCCACTTTTGAACATTAGTAGTGCAGTATAAATGTAATGTTAAATATTTTATAGAAAATAATGTGACAGTTCTGTTATTGCTACGTTAATAGTAGATTTTTTTCATGGTAACTTTTGTTTGGGGAAAATACTGGCTTCATATTTCTGGTGTTTGTAAGTTACATTGTCTTGTCTTGTACTTTTTCTTAATTTTTCAGATATTGTCGAAGGAAGTGACCTGAAGCAATTTTTTGAGATCAACTATTCTCAAATTTATTTTATCTTCTATGAAAATTTCGTAACACTGGAAAATAGCTTGAAACAAAAAGGTAATCTGTCCTGTCCTACAGTTTTGCCAGGATTTTTTCCATAAACCTGCAGGTGTTCTTAATCAGTTTTAAAAGCATTCCAATAAACACACACTCTAATTGGTATTTCTTCCATACCTTGCTGTATTCATAATCCTTTCATAGTTCCATACATTATAATATTTTATGTACCCTTAGCATCAATACTGTTTACATTTTAAGTTTTCAGGTACTTAAGCTTCATTTTGTAAACTCAAGCCAGAAAAAGTAACTTGTTATAGTAACTCTTGAGCATTCCCTTCAACTTCTGATTTTTTTTCCTAAGAATTTGGATTTATAAATCTTAAACAAAGGAAAGCTGCTAGAACGATCAATAGAAGCTGTTATAGGTACATGCAAAAATCATGACCTAGAACAAAGCATTTCAAAAACACTTGTAGGTATGGGGATATTGCTGGTTTAACTACTACTAATTTAAAATCCATTGATCATTATGTGGTTGACTTTCCACTTAGCAATGAACAATTCTACCCATATCTACAAATCAGAGGTTTTTTTGAAACTATGAATTAAAGGTGGAAAATAAGATCTGTAAAGAATGAAGAAAATATATTTGCAATATGCCCTAACATTATTTCTAAAATACGCTTCATATGATACCGATTGCTGACAAGGAGTTTTCAAAACCCCCCATAACTTTTCAGCTCAAATCCACAAAGAGACTTAAATGTTGCAATTCCTAACTTTTAGATGCCTAGAAAATCACTGAACAAAAATGGGATCCACAAAGTCTGAATTGGGCAGCTAGACTCCCTGTACAATGAATTGGAGGAGATAGGCACCTAAGAATGGGATCCAAAAAAGCCAGCCTGCTAGGTGGGGAACTGCCTAAGCTACCTAATGGGAAATGCCAACAAGGAAGGTGTCGTAAGTCCCATCAACAGAGTTTGGTGCTGAAGTCTGGGCTGCAGGGAGATTCCTATCTCTGCTTGAGATCCACAGCCATGAACCCTCTCCTCGAGTAAGATGGCTTCAGCACCTAATACCATGGAAAATGACTGGGGATTGGGAGGGAGGAGGAGGAGCCAGAGGCAGCAGAGACCTCCTTCATAATCTTTATGTCCTTAAAACCAGTGTTTTAAGGTAGTTACCTGGGATGTAGGAGAAGTTGATTCAATTTCTCCCTCTAATGAGGAGAAGGGATTTGAACAGAAGTTCTCCAGCTCTCACATGATATTTGTCTGCTTCAAACAAGGGAAATGAGTCCTTGCCCAACAGGGGTGTGAAATTAACAGAAAATGATTAACACTAGTTGGTAGAAGAGGTGAGACTAGGCCTTATGGTCTCCTGGCTCCCATCACAGTGGGTCTTTCTATAAGCCAAAAGATATTTTGATGGATGACATTGTTTTTGCTTGTCTTGCTTGGAGCTCTAGCTCTGTGTGTGTATTGTATGCATACGGCGCAGGAGGTTCAGCAGGACCCTGAACACTTGAAGTGCAGCTGGAACATTCAGAAAATTGGTGGCAGTTTTTCAACTTCTACGGCACAAGTGGAAATGGCAGTTTGCTACTGTTTATAGCATAGGTGTGGTTTGCACACAAAGTTGCACCACATCAACTAAAGTTGAGATTTTTAAAGCAATTTAGTTAAATCCGTGAAAAATGCTGTGTGGACACTTATGAGCCAGTTTTAAGTTGACTTAAATCTGTTTTGTTTGCGTTGGTAAATTTACAAGCACCAGCTAATCTAATATAACTGGTTTTAAACTGACAAGTGTGTTCAGATAGGTTTTTGAATTTGCACTGATTTAACTAAATCCATTTAAAAACCAATTTAAGTTAGTACAACTTGTGTGTAGACAAAGCCTTTTCAGGGAAGGAAAGGATTAACTAGTCTTCAAATGGCTTATTTAAAAAACACATTTTAAAAAATATATGTTTAAATATATTCTCTTTATTAACTGAAAGCTATTTAAAGACTCTAATGATAAATTTAATATAGATTATGCCTTGGCACAAAAATTAAGCATTGTATATACACCAAATGTTTATATATATTGTTGCGTAATAATTAAGTCCCAGATCCTGTAAATACGCTTGTGCTCAATTTTAATCATATGAATAGTTCCTTTGACTTCAGTTAACATGAAGGTTCTTCGGTGGAACTATGCATGTGATTTAAGTTAAGAAGATATGAGTTTGCAGGATTGGGGCCTTAGGTGTTATATATTGATTAACTGCTAATATACTGCAATATGGGGATATACCTTTCTGTTGTGGCTCAAAGCCTTTCAGTTCACTTAAATAAAAAAATCATTCTGTTCCTTTTTAGGTTTTCTTGCGATTATAGAACAACAAACCACGTTATTTTGATATGAAATACTGTTTTCTGTATTGCAGGGAATAAATCACAAAGGGAGGAGCTGGACTCCATTCTGTTTCTTTTTGAAGTAAGTTATCTTATTACACTGTTTACTCCACAGTGAGACCTACAAATATTATTCTTCACTACTTCATTCCTTGCATAATCATTTACACCTGTACAGAGTAAATTTAATATGCACAAATCAAAATGGTGGTATTGTTTTATTCCCATTTTGCGCAAGTGTCAGTGACCATATAAGATTCAGGCCCTGTATTTAGTAATACTTCTTTTTTTAAATAAATTTGCAGAAATAAACTCTGTATTATGATACATGAATATCCATGAGCTTGAGTAATATCCAGACCTAAGAAATTCAAAATGAAAATAAAAGCTATTTCATCTTGCAACATTATATGGAGCCTAGTTGTAGACTCCTCTGGCCTTTAATCACTATTATATATTGTATTAGTCCGTTTCTTCCAATCAGAATAAAGGAATTTTTAAAATCGCTTGACTTCAGCCTTTTAGGCTTTCTGATGAATGCTAATGAAAAATATCACTAAAAATCACATTTAAATTATTATAGACCATAAATATTGTAGAAATATAAAACACACAATCTGGAGATAAATATTCTGTATGTTAATTTGTGGTGTTGGGGGCACTATGTCTAATAGTGTTGCCTCTGCCAGTGCCTTGAATGAGATGACATTTATGGTATAAAAGTGATACATTATTTCTAAAGATATTATAAATCCTTTAACTTTCTTCAGTTAAGAATTCCCTACGTACTCTTTTCATCTATGCTTTTTCAAAGCACTGAACACCCCTTATGTTGCAGTAGCTACGTCAGACCAGGAGAAAAATTAAATTTAACCTGCCAATCAAAACTTCTCATTTTTCAAAGTGTGAATAAGAATGCTTCAGCACATTAAGGGGTTGAGGGTTTGCTTGCTGGTAGCAAGATATGATTTATAATTAGAGATGAAATAGCTAAAAACAAATTGGAATAACTTTCTAAGTTACCCCTTCAATTTGAATCATGTTTCCTGTGTATGTTTCTGTCTTGTTGACCCACTAACAAATGTTTTCCTGCCCATATTGATGAAATGGAAGCTGAAATGAAAATTATGGGGAGCACAGACTTGACTGCTGAATGTTTCCACTAGGCTTTAGGAAAGTATTCAGCAGCAGAATAAGTCTTACTGTGCATTTTAAAATTTCTTTCTCCATTTCCCTCCAAGCATGCATTACTCCATAATTCACCGTTCAGTTCCTGCTTCACTAAAGTTCTGCGAGTGCATCATTCTATGATTTCAGATACCCAAAGATTCTTCATAGCTTATGATGTCCAGTGTTAGAGTGACATGCTCTTAGAACTTCTTAGAACTTTCACAGAGGGAAGAAAATGAAAAGCAAAAAGGCAAGTTAAAACATAGACTTGAGCTAAAGGCGCCCTTCAGCCTAGCTAGTGGAATTTTTTAACACAAATCTGTGTGCAGTCTTACTCTTAGGTTTGTATTTGAAAACAAAAAATATTGCTACACATTTCTAAAGCTCCCACATGTCTCTGGCCTTGTATATAGTAGAAAAACTTACATGCTCAGTAATATTTGTTTCCCTTTACTCAACTGAAAGGTGTAAACATCCACATACAAGTGATTCAGTTCTAAGGAACATTTCACACACACTGTTTCTGTGGGTTAACAAACCACTGATTTTGTTATTCCTGCCTCAAATGTTTGTGTCAGTGTGGACGGAGGAGCTGTCTTTCCATAGCTGCCTCAGTTGGCAAACCACCGTTGGTTCACCACCAAAGAGTCTCCTCTCTGCCACCCACGTCATCTTCCCCATTTCCCCTCCAGAAATGCCCTCAACCTCTACAAGTTCCTCCTGCTCATGTCCTCAGTTGGTGAAACAATTCTGATGTACCTGATAAGAGCAATGTTGCAGAGAAAGATGAGGGCTTTCCCTGATTAATGCTTATTGACCACCACACTGCATTTTCTATCCCTTAGATATGTCCCTTTATCTTCACTAGTGCCCCCCTATTTTGATCCTTAGCTAGCAAACCAGCTGTGGTTCATTGGCTGGTGGGGCCATTGGCAGAGGTATGTCATTTCCCTTAGAGAAGTAGGGGTGGGGAGAGGTCCAAGACGGTCCCACTCCCCATTTCTATCCCTCACAGGGCCTGGGGAAGGTGCCTAGAGAAAGATCTAACAAATAACTGGATCCTGACACCCCTCTGAGGTGAAGATAAGTTCTCAAAAGGCATTTGAAATGAAACGGTTTAAGGCAATGCCAATGTGGGTGCCTAGGAGAAAGATAACTGATCAGCATGCCTAATGTCAATGGACTGAATTGTTTGTCTCTCTCAATTGGTTCAGAAAATGACTAATTACAAACAGTTCAGTTCTCCAGTGCAGACAAAACATCAATAACAACTGGATCTAAGTTTTGCACTTCACAGAAAAAAGGGATGGTTTTCAAACAGTCGTGCAAACTCAAGCTGAGATGTAAAAGCCAACGTGTCTGTCAGTCTTGCACATCACCTTCTGAAATAGAGACTCTGTGTTTGGAACTTAGCTAACAGATTTAATGACTATGTGCAAACCACCAAAGAACGGAGTACACTTGTTGGGAGTTTATATTGATTCTACAGTGCTAACGAGTTTAAACATTTTAAATATATATCTTCTCAGCTGAAGAAAACAGATATCATTTGGAATTCACACAGGGATCAGATATTTTTTTCTTTTAACTAAAAAGTAATTTTTTTAAATAGTTGTAATTATGTCCAGAAACAAAAAACTAGCATGCTGGGATTGTCCCTAGGGTAGACAAGGCAATTTGTATTTTAACATGTCATTTAATACATCTTTTTTTTTTAACACATTTAACACAGCTTAAGGGAGTGAAGGCAAGTGAGGAAAAATCATGTAAGGGGAACTATATTGCTGAAGGAGGGGGGGAAATGGGATGCTTGATATTCATTTGAAAGTGCTTGTGTGAATTTGATAAGGATGTCTGGTCTACGATATATTTATTGTTTGTATCACAGTAGCACTTAGGAGCTCCAATCATGGCCCAGAACCCCATTATGGTACAAACACATAACGGAAGAATGTGTTAAGGCTATCAAGATCCATGGAGACCAATGAGGGAGGAAGAAGTTTTGAGGCTTTGGTTGGGTGCAAATTACTTTGGCATGCAAAAAATCAGTTTTAACGACTGACTGTAAACAGCATGAAACAATAGCTTTGAGATGTGAATTATTCTTCTTCTCAATTCCTGGGATATGAATAAGATCCTGCAGCTAGCGTGGATTAAAAACATTCTCAAATAACTCTACTAAGTTCACCTTTTTCCTGGACTTCTGGTGGAGAGACAACATACACACTGCATATTCACTTCAAGGAAGTGAAAAGAGGCTAAATATACCAGTATAGAGTACTCCAATGCACATGCTGAATTTTTTACAAAATCATGGGAAGCCCATAACTTCATTTGAATGTAGGTTGTCACAGGAGAAATTGGGATGACCCCACTTTGTTCTGGAATTAAAAATCAAATCAATCTCCACTTCTGACCAAGAAATGTCTACCAGCTGTTTGACCTGCCTGGATTTATTTTTTGCTGGAACTATGGTTAGCTATATATACCTTATTCAGAAATCCTGTTTGTAATTCAGACCCATGTTCGTGAATGCAGGCACTACAATGGCTCAGCTACAGCAGTGCAGCTGTGCCACTGTGGTAACATAGTGTAGATGCCTCCGATGGGAATGGAAGGTGGTTTTCTGTTGGCCTACCCATGTCTATCCCAGGGGTTAGGTTGGCATAATTACGGTGCTCCGGGGTGTGAATATTTTCACACCTGGGAGTGCCGTAGCTATGTCAACCTAACTTTTAAGTATAGACTAGGTGTAAATTTTAACAATTGTAGATCCTGAGCCAGTCAGGTGGACCCACTGAGGATGACTGTTTGAACTTGAATTTTGAGTTAGCGGCTACAGAATCTGCTTCCATTAACAACCTCCCCCAGTTCTCATAACCTAAAAGATGGTCCCTCCACTTCTTAAGTATTTAACAGGGTGCTAGCCTGCCACCCTCTGAAGATCTGCAGCTTTGAGTGAAAGTTAAAAGTGGAAAAACGTGCACAGACTTCCAGCAGTTAAACTGATATGCAATTATTTCCCTTGGAGCTAAAGCTATCCAAACAGTATTAAAACTAAACTCCCAGCCCTGAAAAATATTTAAAATTGTCCAGCTAGATTAGAGGGTGGGCACACTGTGCAACATGGAGTTGGAGAAGCTACTGATGCAGTCCTGAATCTTCACGCCTTTGATCAAGCAGCTCGAAAAGAGACGGCAAGAAATGTCTTGACTTAGTGAAGAAATAATATGAGAATAAAGAGTTTCTGAAAATTTTGGAATAAAGAAAACCTCCTCTGCTGGTGCAGAGCTTTAAGATGCACTGAATTTAAAGCAGAAATAGTTATTGATGGAGCTCTGAGACCGGTTTCTCTCTCCCCCCAAAAACTGGAAGTTGTTCTAGAGTTGTAATTATTAAGATGCACTACTAACAGCTGAGAGAATCCTGTGACTCATAGGAGATGTAAGAGCAAAAAGAACTTTTGTTTCTGAGGTCATTAAATCAAAGTATTTGAAGACTTCACTGAAAGTTTGAGTCAGGAAAGCAACAGAAGAATTAAGGCAAAGAGAACAAAAATGTAAATGGGATTTTCCAGGTAAACTCATTTTACCTATCACAGCAAGATTTTCAGTGTGTGAAAACTAAAAGGAGAAAAGGTGCTTCCTTCTCTGGGACTCCCTGAGAAGACCGAGCAAAAATACAAGGAAATGAATCTGAGAAGAATTGAGAGGACTGACAGTGGCAGATTGCAGAATGCTTGAAGACAAAGAAGTAGGGTCAGGATTCAGCCTTGCAGGCAGCAGTGAGAGATGGATTAACTACACTGGTGGGAAAAACTCCTTTTGTCTATGTAGGAAGCAGAAGACTTCACTTTTATCCAGTATTTAAATTAAGAACATAAGCCATACTGGGTCAGCCAATGGTCCGTCTATCCCAGTATCGTGTTTTCCAACAGTGGCCAATGCTGGATGCTTCCTAGGGCATGAACAGAGCAATTATCAAGTGATCCATCCCTTGTCATTCACTTGCAGCTTCTGACAGAAGTTTAAGGACACCCAGGCCATGGAGTTGCATCCCTGACCATCTTGGCCAATAACTGTTGATGGATCTATCCTTCATTAGGTTATCTAATTCTTTTTTGAATGCGGTTATACTTCTGGCCTTCATAACATCCCCTGGCAAAGAGTTCCACAGGTTGAATATGCGTTGTGTGAAGTACTACTTCCTTCTGTTTGTTTTAAACCTGCTGCTTATTAATTTCATCAGGTGCCCCCTGGTTTTTATGTTATGTGAAGGAGTAAATAACACTTCCTTATTCACTTTCTCCATATCATTCATGATTTTAGAGACTTCTATCGTATCCCCCCTTAATCGTCTTTTATCCAAGCTGAACTGTCTCAGTCTTTTTAATGTCTCCTCATAGGCAAGCTGTTCCATCCCCCTAATCATTTTTGTTGCCCTTCTCTGTATCTTTTCCAATTCTAATGCATCTTTTTTGAGATGTGGCAACCAGAACGGCACGCAGTATTTAAGGTGTGGGCATACCATGACTTTATTTAGTGGTATTACTGATATTTTCTGTCTTATTATCTACCCGTTTTCTAATGGTTCGTAACATTTAGTTTTTTTGACTTCTGCTGCGCACTGAGTGGATGTTTTCAGAGAACTATCCACAATGACTCCAAGATCTTTTTCTTGAGTGGTAACAGCTAATTTAGACCCCATCATTTTGTATGTATATTTGGAATTATTTCCAATATGCATTATTCTGTATTTGTCAACACTGAATTTCATCTGCCATTTTGTTACCCTGTTTCCCAGTTTTGTGAGATCCCTTTGTAGCTCTTTGCAATCTGCTTTGGACTTCACTCTCTTGAGTAATTTTATATCATCTGCAAATTTTGCCACCTCACTGTTTACCCCTTTGTTCAGATAATTTATGAATATGTTGAACAGGGCTTGCCCCAGTGCAGATTCTTGGGTGACGTTGCTATTTACCTCTCTCCATTCTGAAACTGACCGTTTATTGCTACTCTTTGTTTCCTATCTTTTAACCAGTTACTGATCCAGGAGAGGACTTTCTCTCCTATCCTGTGACAGAGGCTCTTAAGCAAAGCAAGTAGTCATGGGATAGGAGGGAAGGCTTGCTTAAGCAAAGTAAATTCTATTACATGTTGGCTGTTTCTGAGGGGTAATGTGAATGCTTAAAAATGTATAACTCAAGGCACTAATAGCGGGGATGTGTGTCCTGACAACAACAGATGGAGTCGTCCTCTTCCATGTCAATATGAAACCTCAAGAAATGTTTAAATTTACTAGACTGGTAATAAGAGCTATTTAGCCTGTACTCATTTTTTTTTAAATTGGGGCAGCCATTTTGATGGCAATACTTGATCTTGATACAAAAAAAAAATACAAGAGGTTGAGAGATATCTGGGTGTGTGACTGTGTTAAATGCAGGGCTGAACTGTTGGTATGTCTAGATCTGTTTTGCTTACAACCAATGGAGAACCTTGTTCTTCGCATAACCGCAAACCCGCAATCAGCACTTAGTCTGTGGTCCCTGCCTTTTGCACTGGGCGTGGCAGAGAGATTAGCCAAATAATTAAATTAAGACCATCCTAGTTTAAGCAAAAATTAAGAGGAATGGAACTGTAATGGATAAGATTATTTAAAGGATAATTTTAATTGATTAGAACGGCTGCTTAAGTGCATTTGGATGGGAGGAAACGTTGCTACTGGAGTGGATGAGTCTCAACTGTATGAGCAGAAAGTGAAAGTGCTCTTAGTGTACTCCAGAAGCCATATCACACAGTATAATCCTAATCTGCCCATGAAGTCCCAGATAGCAATGACTATCTAAAATTAGGTTTCTAAATCCATTTGTAGCTACCTAAAGAGGTGGCCAGATTTTCAAAAGTGCTGAGCATATAGCAGCTGTAATTGATTTCCGTGTTAGTATTGCTAAAAAAGCAATTTTGAGACTGCAGTGTCTTTCTTTGATGTTAGTCCAGAAGTGAATTTTTGTCTTCAGCTGGGAACTACTTCTCCAGTGCTGACTTTATACTCAAAATGGCATTAGTAATGGGGATTATTTTCTAGAACCAGGAAGAAAAGACTCTTCAATACAAAAATTTAAAATTAAATTTAATTAAGGTTGTTCTTAACTCCTGCACACTGATCTTCCTTCTTACAGAGCAAGGATCAGTGAAACACTCCATCTTTTGTCTTACATGCATCTATATTTTAATTGCCAATAAACTAGGATTATAAACAATTACAAAAACACTTGATCATCTTAATGTGTGTCTGTAATCTGAAAAAAAATTATGAAATGAGAGTTTGGGCAATCTGGAATTTTCAGTCTCTTATATTTTGACTTGTATATTCCAGAATTTTGTGGTGTTTTTTCCTAACTTGCAACACTTCATTTTCAACCTGTAATCTGAAAATCAAGCTACCTTTTCCGCTATTTATGCTAACACTAATAAAAGAATCTGCAGTAGGAATTTAGCTATTAAGTTTATATATGAGGCAGAACAGAGTCATGTTAGGTATTGTATAGCTATTTTAGCTCTTCAGTGGCAACAGCAGAAAAATAATTCCCTCCCCCCACCCCCGAAGAGTAAGAGGAAGGCACTGTGGACTGAGCAAGGCATCAGAAGGTAGTTGCTCCCTGAGTTTTAATCTCGAATCTATATTAATTTACTCTGTGGTCTTGGAAAAGTAATTGTGTCTATTTTTCCACTCAAGAAACAGAGCTAATACCCACCCAGCTAGTGTATGTTAGTATTTCATGTTTTCTACATTAATTTTAAAAATGCAAGGCACTGTATGGGTGACAAATACTAAAAAAAAAAAAAAAAATACTTAGGACAAAATACTGCATAAAATAGAAAAATATTGCACAGTAACTTTTATGAACATAACAGAATTAGGTCCCGATTCAGCAAATTGCTTATGCATGTGTTTAAATCTCATGGTTGTGTTTTGCTGAATAAAATGCATTAAAAGCCTTACATTTACTTAATTTTAAACATGCGCTTATGTACTTTACTGAAACAAGGCTTTAAAGGCTTGAAAGAGAACCAAAAATTTTGAAAGCTAATAGAAATCAAAGGATATTGGTGGATAAGACTTACTGAGATGTTTACCGTTCAGGAATATGTATTGTATAGTTATCAACAACATGAGGAAGAGGAAATCCACAGATAAGATATTTCCATAAA
The DNA here is from genome assembly GCF_965140235.1 of Caretta caretta. Taxonomy (NCBI): domain Eukaryota; kingdom Metazoa; phylum Chordata; order Testudines; family Cheloniidae; genus Caretta; species Caretta caretta. The sequence continues at coordinate 206,585,355 of NC_134208.1, read as the reverse complement.
ACTAGGAGTGACCTGCTCTATAATGGTCATCTGTTGGAAATAAGATGACAACCCATTTTACTCGTAAGTTTATCACTCATTATCTCTGTTACACAGTTCGTAAAGTAACACACAAAGGAGAATGGTCCTTTGGAAGGAGCTCTTAACTCATAGACGAAAGGATACCTCAATGTGAATATAGGACAGAGAAAACAGTGTAAATGCCGATAAATTAAACATTCATACCTCAAGCCATAGGAGATGAAATTAATTGGTTGTTTAGTTTACCATATGTAATCCTATTTCAGCAGGAGCCAAGGTTTTCCCAATATTTTCTTCTAATTAGGTAAGTAGTTAATTAGTTAGGATTAAAACATCCTCAATACAGGTGCTGAGGGCTAACTGAGTTTAAGAATCAATAAACATATTTAGGAAGGGGATTTACATTTTTTTTTTACTTTTTCTAGTATATTTTGGTGGTATTTGCTACTGTTTTAGAGTGACACCTAGTGTTTGTTTAAAACAAAAGAAAGTAACTCCCTTCTCCACAAATAGTTTGAAAGCATAAAACCTTTTTAGTTCCAAATAGAAAAGGCTGCTTCTGCTTTAATTTGGAATACTTGTCTGCACATCAGCTTTAGTGTTTATACACCTAATATCTAATTAAAACTAATATAGAAATGGATATGAAACAATCAGAAGGGGGAAAGACTATTAAATTAAAAGGCAATAACATCAGACATCAATACTTGTTCACAATGACTATCTTGGAAAGTTTTTATGACTAAACAAAAAATGTAAGGATTTAAACCTCAGCTCTCTGGAATCTTCTGTAAAGTGATTTTGGCCTCAGTCCAGTTCCCAGTGGTTCTGTATCAATTACCATCACAACTGAAATAAATTAGTACCCTTATTCACAGTCTTACCATGGAGCTTAAAGACTGGATAAATGTGAAGACTGAATTTCCCTCTCTTCCTCGATGGTCACTCCCTGTTGAAGTAACAGAATATTTTCGGGACGCTCATACATTGTCTGTGCTGTAATTTTCTGTGACTAGAGAAGGCATTACTCATTACTCATTAAGGCATTACTCATTAAGGCTGAACTCGGTCATGATGCACCTTTTATGAGCACTATATTTACATAAATGTAACCTTACATAACATATAGTAATCTGTGGCATTCACTGCCAGAGTAGGTAATTGAGACAACTGGATTTTGAGATAACTTGATTTCTTTTATAGCCATTCATACTTAGGAACCTCTGATATCTTACCTCAGACAACAGCCAATATCTAATGCTTCAGACAAAGAAAAGAAAATTGCCTTCCGCTTCCTTAGTGCTGCTAGACAATTGTACTGTGCTGTATGTGGCATAGCTTGGAGATAGTTTTCTTCAAAATCCCTGCAGTTACTTGTTTTTAAACACAAAAGCATAGTTTCCTAACTTTCATAAGTGCCAACTCTTTCAGGAAGACAAAAGATTATAAGAATTATATTGCAGAAAGATCTAGTTTTTATGCTGGTTTTCCCATGAGGGTATATATTTTTCCTTTTCAAAGAGCATAATGAATAAAAATATTTGAACTTACACAAACCCATACTATGCAGTACTGCTTGTTTCAGTCTAGAACTAATTATTGCTCTTTAGAAATATGTCTAGATATAAAATCTTAAAGGCCCATATTTTCAGAAAGGCAAGGATACGAATGTATGGTACACACATGCCATTCTGATGGGCGTGGTTTAAGAATCTGAATGGAATAGGTATATACACTTTTATGTCCTAAATTTATTTGTGTCGTTGTGAACAAATTCACTTGTGTGTGCACATAGGTTGTGCATACAGTCATAGTAGGAACTTAATGGAACATAGGTCACCCACATCCTTTTTTGGAAAATGTAGTGTAAATAATATACAGCAAACAAGATAATTAAACAAATGTTAAGATGTCTGTGTGACCCAAGGACCTCTTGATGCCAACTGGCAGAGGGCACAGGTATACATAAGAGTCTGATCTCTACCTTCTGCTCTGCCAAAGAATGTCCGGTAAGGTCTCTAATGAAAGCCTGTGTCACCACATTGTCAGATGTATATACGGAAAATATGTAGTTATAAATTTATACTAAAAATTATGTTCTCTAGCACTGTGAGTTAAGGCAAGTCATAGAAAGATGATGCATATGCCCTTGGCAGGCAGAGGGGAAATGATGTTTACCTCACTGTAGCTGGTCATGTCCAAATTAAGTATTATATGGTTCACAATGGATGCCCATTTACAGCCTGAGCTAAAGGCTAATCAGGAGATTGCAGGGCCTGGAGGGAAAAACAAAAACAGGGGTTATCCTGTTTAGAAGTAAGATAATGACCTTTTGAAATTATATCTGGAGTGCAGATGAATTGCCAGGGATTCCGTCCGCTAAGGACAGGCAGCCAGTGAGCTTGATCTTATAGGAAGGGGGTCTCAGCCAAACTGCTTAAAATTCCTGGGAAAAGGTCTTTCGGGGTAAGCTATCTTGTAGGAAATAGGAGAATGCATGTGGGTTAAGTTTAAGCTCGAGAGAATGTTATAATTTTGTTTTATATGTAACCATTTGTTTCCAATATCACTTGAATCTCTGTTCTTTGATAATAAATTTATTCAGGTTTTCACTATATGTATCTCTAAGTGCTATGTGTTGAGTAGAGTGATCCTGAGTTGAATTTTATAAGCTGGTGTGTACCGTTCCTTTGGGAATAGTGAGTCTGAGAGTTCTGACCGTGTTCATCGGAATAAGGGCTGAGTGCTCTAGAGGGATGCTAACAGGACATGAGGGTTGGCGTGTGCATAGGCGCCGGCTTGCTGCGGGCCCCGCGGGTGCTCAAAGCCCTGCCCCAAACCCCTACCTGTGCCCCCCTCTTCCCGCTCCACCCCAGGCTCTGCCCCCATTCCACCCCTTCTCCCAACTCCTCACCTCCGCCCCATCTCTTCCCACCCAGTTCCACCCCTCCCCCGAGCGTGCTCCGTCCCCACTTCTTCCCCTCCCTCCCAGAGCCCCCTGCACGCCGCAAAACAGCTGATCGTGGCAGGCGGGAGGCACTAGGAGGCAGGGAAAGGAGTTGATTGGCAGGGTTGTCGGTGGGCAGGAGGTGCTGGGAGGAGGGGGGGGTTACTGGCTGCAGGTGGGTGCTAAGCACCCACTAATTTTTTTCCGTGGGTGCTCCAGGACTAGAGCACCCATGGAGTCGGCACCTAGGGGTGCGTGACTCTTGCTGCAGAGTGAGTGAGGCCTGGAAGGTAGTGCTTGTGTTGCTTGAGGCTGGTGGTTTTAGGGCACTGATCCATAACAGGTCCAGTGAAGACTTCCTCACACTAAAGAAAGGTGATTGCAAGGTGTCTCACAACCCTGGATATACCTGAGAAGCGTCAGCCAATCAGGCAAATACTCACTGAGAATGTATATTTAAGGTGAGACCAATAACCCCAAAGACCAACACTCTTCAAGAGAATGTGTGTTCCTTTCAGTGCTACATAACTAGCATAAATATATTTTAAAACTATACAATTTTCAGCCATCTATGGACTATGGTGAGACTGTCATGAATGTTACATCATCTCACCATATGTAAAAATCTCAATGCAGTACTACTTCATACATAATACAGTATGTTAGCAATATTTTGTTTTAAACAGCTTGACTCAAACCTAAATAGTCAACTGTAGCATTGACAAACCATTTATTTTTATTCCCATAAAAATGGGGCCAGAGTAAGACTTCCAGTCTTCTGTGTTCTCTTGTTCAGCCATATCTTATTCTGGGAGCCTCTGAAACTCTGCTTTCTGCTTCTCCTATATCTGTATGAGAGCTTACTCTGGCATATGGGATGTGAAAGTTTGCCAGGTTGGTAGGTCTTCAGTCTGTTGTTGGTCCTCGCAAGTTAAGCAGTTTTTATTTTTAATAATGGAATTGTTTACCATCACTCCTCGCTATATCTTCTTTCTCTCCTTTCTCTTACCTTTCTCTCATCACTATATCTCCGACCTTTAGAGGGAGTTCCTCAGTTCATGAGTGTTGATTCTCTCTTACGCAGGGGAAAGGGCGTTCCGTACCTTCTAAGGATCTGTCTACCATGACTGTGGTTCATTCAGACATATCTGCCCGAGTGTGCCCTTAAAATATTCTGATAGCTTTCTGTTGTAAAATTTGCAGTATGCTGTTTATGTGCCACTTCTAAAATATTAATTTTAAGGTGCTTCTTTGGAGCATGAAGGAGTCAGTTGCATGGTTGGGCACACATTCCACTTGGCTTCAAGAACTTTTAAATGTTTGCCTGTGATGTAATTAAGAGAGTATCCTGCAATCTAGATTGAGCTGCTGCTGGCATCCTAACTTCGGTGGCCTCTCACTGCTTCAACCAAGCTCCTAAGTCTGTGAATAATAGCTTACATCCTAATTTGCTATGGGCCTTACCATTGGAATCCTTTAATACTAAAGGTCCAAATCTTTGCTTACAGGTACCAGCAAAATTGCAGCACTCACACATAGCCAAGTAGAAGAGCTTCCCTGGATCTCTGTTGGCTCAGGGCAGATCCATTCACCAGCTGAATAATAAGACTTCCCTGTAATGTGAGAGTTTGCATCAAACATTTGTTGCTTTCTGGATATGTAACCCATGACTGACACCATCTCTATTTCACTGGCATACACCTTTTTCTTTCCCTGTTCAGTCAACAAGAATACACTCACTCCCTGGCTTTTTTTAGTAAGGCAATCAGCACAGTGTGTTTCAGTCCACCTGCAGTTATAGCTGTATAAGTTAAGACAATTATGAGGATCATTTCTCTTGCTTAAAGGTGTAAGCTGGAAACCTACTGGGATCAGGAAGGATTTTTCTCCCCTTCCACATGGATAGCTACTTTATGGAGTTATTTTTACCCTTAAAAGCACTGGGTAGTGGGCATTACTGGGTGCAGGTTTCCAACCCTATATTGCTAAATAAAGTTATGAAAATAGAACCATGAAATCTTCATATTTCACCCCCAGAAACTGCATTATTAATCGAGACTGTGAATCTGCTAAAAAATGATGCATTCACCCTAATAATCTGAGATGTAGGATTCTTTCTACACATACAAAATGAAAACTGAGTTTAAAAACAAAAGTGTTTCTTTCAAAAAGCAGCATCCTGTATAAACTAAGGTTGAAACTTCACATTATTCCTAGTCATGCAGTAAGCCCAGAAGAAAAAGAACTATGGATAATCAGTTAAAAGAACTGACAGATACCCTGATGTGTTGATCAGTAGTAATACCTAATTTCTATTTCAAGTGTGCTATAATGGATTACCATATAGATGCAGCAAAGCACAAAGCATTAAATAGATCTGTGTGTTTTTTGGAAAAAGTAATATTATTTCACACTTTGGGATTTCTTAAAATATTTCATATTACTTTACTGTGAAATTACAAGCAAGATGTCAATAGCCAGTTTGGAATTCACAGCAGTTTAACTAAGAATCGAGGTTGGAGTGGAAGAAAATGTCATTTGGTTTTCACAGTAAAGGTTGTATACATTTCTTATAACTTTGTGGGAGAGGAGAGAGTGAAGAATGGATTCTCAGGAATACAAATATGGGTGGTTGTCTGGCTGATTGTGAGTTCACTTCCCTAATGTTAATATGTAAAGTAACACATTTATCTTGGGACCCAGTAATACATAGGCACAAGAAGCACTAATAACACAAGAGTTTGTCTTAACTTTGAATTAGATTTGTGTTTTTCACCTCATTTAGCAGTTCAGATACTTTGTGAACCATTTCCTATGCACCAGGAGCAAAGTGTGCTAAGTTAACTTGGATTACTTATATCCATTCTCTTAATAACTTGCACAGTTTTAAAGTGGTTTAGCTGTGATATGATTGACCTCAGATAATTACATAGATTGGAAGACCCCTTCAGCTAAATGTTCAGGATTGGACTATGCAGATGATTCACTAATCTGATCACTGTTATTCGATTTAATATTTTTCTCCAAATGCATAATTTTTCATCTCTGATTTTGAACTGCTGAGAGCAGTGGAGGAGAAGGGGAAGTGATGTGGGTCAGATGTGTCCTAAATTTAATTTTATCACAAGGTTTCAGACATGAAGGCTATTCTGAGCCAGGACCACTTTGCGTTCTTTCCTTCCCACTCATTTTACTTCTCCCTAGCTGATGATTGTGACTAAAAAGGCTGTTCTAACGCAAGGATCTACCAAAAGCCCTACCTCTATGTCATAAATATAAAGGGAAGGGTAAACCCCTTTGACATCCCTCCTGGCCAGGGGAAAGCTCCTCTCACCTGTAAAGGGTTAAGAAGCTAAAGGTAGCCTCGCTGGCGCCTGACCAAAATGACCAATGAGGAGACAAGATACTTTCAAAAGCTGGGAGGAGGGAGAGAAACAAAGGGTCTGTGTCTGTCTTATGCTGGTTTCTGCCGGGGATAGACCAGGAATGGAGTCTTAGAACTTTTAGTAAGTAATCTAGCTAGGTATGTGTTAAAGATTATGATTTCTTTAAATGGCTGAGAAAAGAATTGTGCTGAATAGAATAACTATTTCTGTCTGTGTATCTTTTTTGTAACTTAAGGTTTTGCCTAGAGGGGTTCTCTATGTTTTTGAATCTAATTACCCTGTAAGGTATCTACCATCCTGATTTTACAGGGGGGATTTCTTTATTTCTATTTACTTCTATTTTTATTAAAAGTCTTCTTGTAAGAAAACTGAATGCTTTTTCATTGTTCTCAGATCCAAGGGTTTGGGTCTGTAGTCACCTAGGCAAATTGGTGAGGCTTTTTACCAAACCTTGTCCAGGAAGTGGGGTGCAAGGTTTTGGGAAGTATTTTGGGGGGAAAGACGCGTCCAAACAGCTCTTCCCCAGTAACCAGTATTAGTTTGGTGGTGGTAGCAGCCAATCCAAGGACAAAGGGTGGAATATTTTGTACCTTGGGGAAGTTTTGACCTAAGCTGGTAAAGATAAGCTTAGGAGGTTTTTCATGCAGGTCCCCACATCTGTACCCTAGAGTTCAGAGTGGGGGAGGAACCTTGACACTCTACCAAATAATGCATTTTCCAGAGAAAAACAAAAAGGTGTATTTTTTTTCATGTTACCTGTCCCATGCAACTGAGAACCTGAATTTTCTCTTCACAATGTGTATTATAGACTCCTCTGTACCATTTCTAATCAGTGTTGGCTCGAGACACACCCTGAAATTCATTGGCACCTGGGTTATCACCTGGTGGTAAAGTCAACCCCAGCCTGTTTTCAAGTGAAACAGTTGTTTTGTTTGATATTGTTTGGACCACAAGCTACATACTGTCTGTTCAACCTTGATTGTCACCGGGGTTTTGTTTATTTTTGAGGCTAGATCCTCTGGACTTGGATCATAGGTCTAAGGTCTTGTCTACAATGGCACTTTAGTGCGCTGCCACTTTCTCGCTCACACACCCCTGAGCACTGCAAGTTTCAGTGCTGTAAAATGCCAGTGTAGACAGTGCACCAGCACTGTTAGCTATTCCTCTTGTGGAGGTGGTTTTTTTTTTTATAGCGCTGTGAGAGCTCTCTCCCAGCGCTATGCCATGACTACCCAGCCATGTTAAAGTGCTGCTGCGGCCAGCGCTTTAACATTGCTAGCGAAGACATGCCCTACGCGACTAGTCTCAGCCCGTGTGGCTACCAGCAGCTTCAAGCAACTGTTGGATTCCAAGAAATCTCAACCTGTGTCGGGGTCGGACTCAGCTACTGTAGCTCCCTCAGTCAAGCCTTTGAGGCTACATGCCCAAACTGAGGGGCATGTGGTCAGATCCCACTGCCCTGGTTCCAAAAGAGAGGTCAAAAGAAGTGCCCATACTTTGTGCCTCCTAGCTATCCAACCCTGACAGAACCCTTGTGGCTGCAGGACTGGGGCTGGTTCTGACATCCACTTCTGGATCCAGGAAAATGGAATAGCTCAGTGTGTCAGATTCTGGGCCACCAGAGCCTTTGGTTGTGGTGCCAAGAAAAAGAGGCATAGAGACAAAACATCTCGTGTTACCAGTGCTGGTTCCTGTGCATCAGAACTGTCAGATCTGCCTGATTCCGACAAGACTGCTATGGTTCTGAAGCAGAGCTTTGTTCCGTCTTTGGTAGTAAGGGATTTGGATCTGATGTTGGCTCCTGGGTCAGCCCTGGCTACATCCTCGTTTCCAGAGAACTCTGTCACTGTGACAGCCCAGGTTCACCTGCCAGCTCCAGTTGCTTCTTCAGTTCCAAGTGGGGGAAACTGGTTCCTCAGTTCCAAGTCGTCCAGGTGGCCTTGCTCATTCCCTGTTAAGCAGAGGAGTCCAGAAGAGGCTGTGGGTCTTCATCTGGCTCACACTTTCCTTCCTCCTCCTAAGACCCTGCAGGGTCTCCGCAAAGAGCTGAATCTCTATTCTTCCCTTTGAATCCATTGTTACCACCACTGTATTCTATATCGGATCTGGACCTGGATCCTTACCAGGAGGAAGATAAAAGAAGAATACAGAGACCTGTAGTTTTCTTTGTGCCACTCCTATGGTTGTCCTCCAGCAGGCATATTCCTGAACCCTAGTTGCTGGGGACCCTCGCAATCATGGGGCCTGTGGTCTTACTGGAGGCCACCTTAGGAGCCTTTCAGTTACTCTCCAAGTGATTTAAGTGGTAATGTTTTGTCTGTTAAAGATTTGGCAGTCTAGAGATCTTCTGATTTAACTCCTACAGATCTGTTGACATTACTGACAGTGATGCCTAAAACCATATCTGAGGAACAAGATGAGGAGATAGGTCCTATCTTTGATCAGGTGCATCTGGAAATGAACTGAGCTCAATTTATCACCAGATGAACATGTGGGGGGTTGCTTCAGCCTTCTCCCTTTCCAAGGACGCTACTCAGTTCCACAACTTTTGTGGATCATCATCTTCCAGTGCCTGCGGAAGAGATTCTTACCTGGGGCTTGATATGCTTAGGATCCACCAATGTCCCACCCAGAGAGTAAAACTTTTCCTGGGTCTTAGGGCAGCCACTACATAAGTGACTCTGTTTGTCCATCTAAGAATGACACCTTTATTGCACTGGTTGTCTCAGGTTTATAGGCCAAGTTGGGACAGCCTTCAGGTACTGATCACCATGCCGCAGAATATCATAGTCTCCCTAGACTTGTAGTCAGTCAGAATGGATGTGCTCAGGGATGTACAGTTCAATTATCTGGGTCCGTCCTGGACAGTGAGTTCAAATGCGTCAGTCATGGGTTGGAGAGCACATCTGAGTCATTTGACAGTTTGAGATCACTGGTCCTCTCAGGAGCGATCCCTGCATATCAGTGTTTTGGAATTAAGAGCTGTTCATCTGGCTGTGAGGTCATTCCTTTCTCCCACCTGCAAGAGAGGGTTGTACAGGTAGTGACAGACAATACATTAGTGATTGTAGTACATCAACAAGCAAGGAGGTGCCCATTCCACTCTTCTGTGCACAGAGGCCATACGTTTATGGGATTGGTGTATTTGTCAACACTTTGCATCTAGCAGGGCAAAACAATATAGTCATGGACCATCTCAACAGAGACAGTGCTTGGATGCATGAATGGTCGCTAGGGGATCAGTTGGTTTAGACTAAATTAGTCAACTGGGGTCCACGGAGGTGGACCTGTTTGCAGTGAGGGTCAACAGGAAGTGTCGCCTCTTCTGTTATAGAAAAGGTAGGGACAGTCAGTCCTTGTTGGATGCTTTCCTTTTGCACTGGGGGAAGGGCTTGATATATGCATTCCCCCCCCCCACCTTTCCGTTCATTCAGATAGTGGTAAGGAAGAGGTTCAGGATAAGTCAAGGATGATGCTCATTGCCTTGGCTTAGCCATGTTAGTGGTAAACCACCGATCTCCTTTAGCTGTCTGGTGGAGTCTTCATGCATCTGTCCCCAGATGTCCTGTTCCAGCAGGAGGGCAGGATCTTTTATCTGGATCCACAATCTCTTCACCTGATGGCACGGCTGAGTAGTCATGTTCTTCATCTGTGTAGGATCTCGTAATTAAATTGCAAGAACAGTCTACCAGAACTGTTACCATCTAAAGTGGTTCTGATTTCAGATTTGGATGAAGGGGTGGTCTGATTCTCCTGTATCTGGTTCCATTCCTTGTGTTCTGGAATACCTCATGTACTTAGAAAATCAGGGGTTATCCCCATCATCATTAAAGATTCACTTGGCAGCCATCTCTGCATACCGCTGTCTGTCTGACTGTAGATCACTGTTTGCTCATTGTTTAGTTAAAAGATCTATATGAAAGGTTTATCAAACGTGTATTCCTTCGTTAGGGATCCCCTTCCTTCTTGGGATCGCAATATGATGTTGGCGAAATCGCCCTTTGAACCCTTGGCTGAGTGTTCTGTTCCATTTAGCTATTAAGATAGCTTTCATTATTGCCATCACATCAGCCAGGAGAGTGAGTGAATGATGCCCACCTTTCGTTTCTTTTCATACAGACAAGGTAGTTCTCAGACCTGATCTCAGATTTTTACCTAAGGTAGTGTCTGATTTCCACATCAATCAAACCATTCATTTGCCTTTTTTTCTTCCTCTAAGCCTCACTCTAATAAGGAGGAATCAGTTCTACACACTTTGGATGTTAGAAGGGCTCTTGCCTATTCCTTGGACAAAACTAAAAGTATTTGTAAATTACCTATATTGTTTTTCTTATGCCAAGAACCACAAAGAATATATGGTTTCTTCCTAGACCCTTTCTCAGTGGATTAAACAACATGTCGCTGAGTGCTCCATGCTAGTGAAAATCCCTTTACTTGCTGCAATTCAACCACATAAGAGCTCTGGTGGCTACTTCCTTTGCCTGTCTTAGGCAAGTGCCGGTTGCTGAAATATTCAAGGCTGCAACATACTTTCACCAAGCACTATGATCTGGACTTCTAGGATGGACACCAGATTCAGTAAGGCAGCGCTTTAGTCTCTATTCAGCTAGGACTCTGTCCCCACCTCCAGGTTAGTTTTCAGCACTTCTTATCAGTCTATCAAGGTAACCTTCATTTCTTTGAGATGGGTCTGCATATTCACACTTCCCATCTGCCTTCCTCTCTCTATCAAAGTCCTTGTCATTCTGTGTCTTTGGCTTTGCAGTGAACGGATCTGGGGTGGTGAGAATGCGCCACCCCTTTTATAGCATCGCCCTTGGTAAGCTGTAATGCTGAGGGGAGGGGTGAGATGGGGGTGCGGGAACACTCTAGCTGACTGCTAGAAGAGCTTTTTACCGTAAGGCTCCCCAAGGTTGGCTCAGTACCCATAAGTGAATATGCAGAGCCATCTCCAAGCTCTCTAGTTACAGGTAAGTAACCTTTATTTATTTGAGTCAGTGACCCATCTGGAGATGAGACATTTTACAATTTCCATTCTGAGAACTTTCCTGCAACCCACAGAAACCTCCAAGCGACTGGATACTTAACTTCTTATTGCAAATAAAGGAACCTTGTAAAGGAATCATGTCACACACATAAAATAAACCTTTGCAAAACCCTGGTGGTTTGAAAGAGTCATTTCTCTGACATTCTTTCCTCCAGTAATCTGGGTTGTATGCTACAGTGAGGTTTCTAATGGGTTTGCAGTCTCATCAACATAGTGCATGCTGGTGCTTCTTGTAGAGCAAAAATTATGGAGTCATGATTTTGGGGTTGCTGAAAGGTGGACGAATAAGCTACGTTCAGAGTGCTTGTCCTTGACTGGCTGGGTATTCTTCACATAATCTTACAACAAGTTTAATTATTCTTCAGTATTCTGCATTTACAGTCCACCCTTTAAAAAACACTAGTTTTTAGAAGCAATTTGCTTTCATATTGTATATTATATTTTCTATAGTTCTTCCCACTGTTTTTCAATGAAAGTATTTCCATGGAAGCAATTTCTTTGTTTGCTTTTCATTTACTTCTGTTTGTTCTGCATCTGAAGTTGTTATATTATGTTTTTGACACAATTTGTGCATCACATTATATTCAGACATTTATTAATAATACTTTAATATGGAGAATTTCATATATTTATAAGACTAACATACTATGCCATGTACTGCAAACGATCATGCTATTGGAAGTCATATTTACAATTTACCTGTATTTCATTGGGTACCCATTTACATAGTGTTGCCTTACAGCGTAACATTTTACATTTCTTTGTACAGTAGAGCAAGCATAGTGCATTTTAAAATCTTATGTCATCTACGGTCTTTTAACAGGTTTGTCCTGAAATATTCTGGTACAGAAAATGGTCACTGGCCCATTTTAGAGGTATAAAAAATTGGGTATCGAGTGATTTTTAGAGGAAATTATACCCAAGACATAAATAGAAATAAATACTTTGATATATTTCCTTGTGGTCTGTTGTTGTGGGTTTTTTTTCTTTTAGTCAATTTATAATAAATACAAAAAAGTTTGAACGTTTCCACATTGGATCCCTTTTAAAAGATACATTCTGAAGGTCCATCAGTTCATTCAGGTTTAGTAGCAAATTTATTTGTGCTTCTTAAAAGCCATGAATTCTTACTGTGCACTTTGCATTTACAATATATTGTGTGTCTAACAATTATCTGAATGCATGAAAAGTTCAGCATGATTTTTTATTCTTCACATTTGGTACATGTAGTACTGTAAAACTTAGAATGAAAACCAAAAAGAAAAGTTCACAATTTAGGATGGAAAAAAACAGAGATTAGATGATTAATGTCAAAGGCAGTATTGAAAGGTGCAGATCTCCTAGTATTTTAATACTTAGATGGATAATTATTATATCCTTGTATATCCTGCAATCTGATTGGCAGAAACATGGTCCTTAACAGGTAACCCCCCCAAATTTTTTAATCATGATCTCATTTTTAGCCAGTCAGATCCTTTCCATTCCAAGCACATTTACCTTGCCCATAGACAGAGAGCTAGACATCTGGCCATGTGATTTTCAAGATAATTATTGTTAGCCACTGCTACCAAGGTAAGCCCCAGGTGAAAGCCTACAGAAGGACTTGTTGAAGCAAAGTGCAATGAGGAACATAGAAGGGATATCCCAGACTTACTTTCTCTTCTGAGTTAACTATAAGAAGGTTTTTAATACTGACTATGGGACAACTCCCATGGTAATGGTTGTAGAGGACTTTTACCCTACCCTGGCTGCTGTAGAAAACTGATATGACCTGAGGTCTAGTTCTCAATGTCTATGAAGTTGCCATGACTATCATTTTTTGCTGTGAAGGAAAGAATGTTCCATTTTCAGAGACTGTCATTGGAGTACTGTATACAATTTCTGAAACACTTTGTTTTCCAACAGATTTATGCTGTCGTAATCCATTTTTTGAGCATATCGTTCCAATGGCAATAATGGCTCACTTGTTGGCCTTATATGAAGAAATAACTAAAATGTTAAGGGTTGTCTACTTGGCTGTGTTGCCTTAATTCCTCTGAGTCTTTATCTTTAAAGACCAAGAAGTGGGTCACAGTTGCTTATGTTATTACTCGTCACTCATTTTGCATCCTGCATGTAGTTTTTCTTAAGAACTGGTGGTGCTTTAAGTTTTGTGAAAGTTTGTTCCTATTGTTTTGTGTGACGATTCAACAGTACTGTCAGTTTCTTTAGAGATAATTATTTGACCTTTAAAATTTAGTGTTAAAACTAATTTGCCTTTTGGATTCTTAATCTCTTCTTAAAATCCATTGCTCAGAACTGAAAAGTTTTCAGAAAAGAAAAAGAAATCCATATTCATTGTTTTGTATTAATTTGATCCTTTTATATCCTCTGCAGCAACAAGCTAGCAATTACTTGCCAGAGTTATCTTTCTGTTGGATATCAGCCTGTAATGCACTTTCATAAAAAAGACCTTGAATTGCAAGTTAGCTACATTGGCTTGCACTACACTTAAAAGTCAGGAAAAAAGCTTTCTTTGCCAAATGTAAAAACATCAAAATTAAGTTTCGGTGATTCATACAAATTGCTTTGTAGCATTATAATTCACTGGGTTGGCAAACAGCAAAATCTGATGGCCCCAACTGTTTTTCCTACCAAGATTATAGGCCCCCATTCAGCAAAGTATTTAAGCATGTGCTTAATTGCTTTGCTTTATTGGGACCATATAAAATACCAAAGTTAGAGATTGTGGTCAAGACTTTCCCTCTTCCTTGCATTGATCTTCCTCTGTGAGAGTCCTCCCAAAACTACAGAGGAAGACCACTGTATATTATTCCACATGAGTGCTTTGCCAACTGCATCTGCTGTGGAGTAATTAATGTAACTGTGTGCGATTCTGATCAGTTCCACTCAGCAGGTGAAAGTGCAGGTAAATCAGTTCTCTGTAAGAGTACTCACGAAAGTTCCCCTAGGGCTGCTTGAACTGGTGGATCTGCCAACATTAGGTGGTTTAAACAAGAGTTCATTATCCTTCTAATCCATAGAGTGTAACATTTGCTCAGATCTGGCCAATATCCTGGCTCTGACAGTGGACAATATCAGGTGCTTCAAAAGACCGTATAAGTGTGCAGTTTTGAAATACCCTGTCCATAAATAAAGTTTCTTCTAACTCCTTCAGTTAGAAGTTGGTTTATGCTCTAAAATATTAGGGTGTGAATCCTTTCTAAAACAATGGAAAGTTTTTAAAAAAAAATTCCTTGACGGTGATCCTTTTTAAAATGTAATTACAATTGTGGTTAATGAACATGATATATACTCTAAATATCTAGGGAAAGTAAAATAGTGGACACTAATCCTTGTTACTCTAGGTGCCCATTTTTGTATTGTTTAATTCGTGTTTGGCTTAGAGGGACACACCAACTGTTCCATAAGATTCTCTGAATGATCTAATTTATTATGGAAAAGTTAACTGTTTAGTTTTGTTTTCTGCAGAAAATATTACAACTGCTACCTGAGAGGATATTTTATCGATGGCATTTCCACAGTATAGGTAAGAAGAAACACTTTTAAAAAAATATTTTAGTAGCAGCTTAAAATAAGATTCCTTTTTCACACTACTGATTTCCCACCCCTCCCCTCATATTTAGCTTGATCATGCAAGAACTCTAACTGGCTCATTTTCCACTTTCCTTGTTGTATTTCTTTTATCCCAAAGTAAAGAAAAATAACAAACCGTAAGCTTGTATTTCGTTCCCTCACTTTTCAATCTGTTAGAGTCTGTTTTGCAAGTGTTTGGAGTGTAAACCTTGATTTGCTGATGTTGGGGTGCCACTCCTGTAACCACTATGCCAATGTGATGTTTTGGGGATTACTTAAACCAGTAAGGGGTTTAGTCACCATCTGCTCTGTTACCTTGGGTGCCTTTATGCTGTGCAGCTTTCATTCAGATCCCCTGATGCCCGTAGTTTGTCCACAAGCACAAGGTCTCACCCTGGCTTCCACCAGCTTAGTTACTCTTTGCAGAGTACGACCAACAACCCTTCCAGTCCCAAGTCTCCCCAAATCCATCCACCCTGCGTTCTTAGGTACTGAACACTTGGACTTTTATCCTCTGCTTTGTCTCCCCCAAAAGTGTGAAACCAGCCCTCCCTTCCCCTCCCCCCCCAGCTTACTTTGGTGCACACACTAGACAGTTTGCATGCCAGAGACCTGCTTGGGGTAAAAATAAACAAAAGGCTTATTAAATTTAAAAAATCACAGATTCAAAGATAAAATAGTATGGAATAGCAAACATATACAAGTTACACAGCAAATAAACATAAAGATAATAAACATAAATCAAATTAGATAAACTCCCTTCTCTAATGCAATTTACCCATAGTCTCTGAACAGTTTCCCAAAGTACCCCCTGCTATAGATCAGATCTAGTGCTTCAGTGACAGCACACACTAAGTGATTGTCACTTAGTTTCTCTATGAAAACAATAATTTAATGCCTCCATTTAAAAAGCCTTCCTCCTCTCTTTCCATGGTGATTCATGTTTGTTCAGAGTGGGGGAAATTCCTTCTTAAGCTGATAGACAGGAAGTCTCTCAGTGTTTTCCCATTAATTTCAATGGACGACTGTTTTTCTTTTCCTGGGTAGTACAATGGTGGGTGTTGGAGCTAGACTCCTCTGGTTAGGAAGGCAGCCCCTCCTCAGCCTGACAACACTACAGATTGTGAGCACACTTTTGCTGTATTCATGAATACATAAATTCATAACCACAGTCTATATACATATCTCAAATGAACATCAAGTTCAGAACATTACATGCTTTATAAAAGACCTTACTCAACCTATTTTTATAGTACAGTAACACTGTATACAATCAATTGATTCAACTGCTTATTCTTTGGGGTTCAGCCCCCCTCTTCTCCCTGGGGGAGCCTGAACCTTGATTGTCACAGCAGTATTAAAATGCCTGTGTAAAATATGGTTGTTTACCATTATAAACTTTCTATTAGTATAAATATAAGCTGGTTAGTAATGCCATTTTCAAGGGCATCTTTGTCATCATAAAAATTCCAGTGGGGCTACTGTCCTCCTGCATAAATTGCCCTGAAGATCCCCACAGAAGGAAGTGCACATTATGCCCAATGAACCACAGAACCATTTAGTAGTGGTAGAAAAGTGCATAGGAAGAACTTCAATACCAGGCCCAGAACTAAAAATTCTTGAACTTTCAGCTCTTAAAGGCTCCATTCAGCCACAGTCCTCAATTTCTTTTTCTCTCCCTGCTAAAGCAGTCACAAAACCCTTCAGCTACGTCCCCTGCTTTATTTTAAATTTATTTATTTATTTATTTATTTATTTATGGTATTTGGCTGCTTAGTTTCTTCTTTTGCCGCAAGGGTTATTATATAGTTGTAGCTTTTCTTCCAGGGATTTTTTCCTCCCAATTAGTACAAATCCTGGGCACCACAAAAAGAGTGAATTACAAGGCTCATGTCTTCAGCATTTGTATTTAGTAGAGTGATAAAAGCAGGAAAATGCCAGCCAGAAGATCTGAGTTCTACACCTGACTCTGTTGCTGACTTGTGGAGCCTTGGGCAGATTTATTAACCTCTCTGTGCCTATTTTCCCATCTGTAAAATGGGAATAATACTTAGGCATTCTTTTGCAGAGTTCTTTGAGATTCTTGGATGAAAAGTAGTACAGTGTCTGTGACTTAATCACTGAAAGGCAAAAGGTAGCACACAAGGTGACGCACTCTGAGGTAGTTTCGTTCCATAAACCGATTAATGGATTAGGATGACAAATAAATAGAGAACTTTCATCTGTGCTTAGAGTAGAATCTAGCTCCAGTATGTTTTGTTGTTTATATGAAAACCTATCCATTTTCTTCACACCAATACTTGAAATTTCAAAACGATAAGTTGCCCTTTTCAGCGTGCATAAACTGAGAAATATGGAAATTAATTTGCCATTATCTTTTTGAAACTTCATGTCCCTGGGATGAGCAGATCTGAAAAATCTTTAACTCCTTGCACAACATCATGTTCTTGAAAAAATAGAATGGAGATTACAATATGAGAGAGGGTTTTGCTGTATTTTGTGGCACAATAGCATTCATGACATCAGAGTGTCATACCTGTTTTGCAAGCTAGGAGTATTGTGGCACAAACTATGTGGCATACCACATCTGAAAAAAAAGTAACATGCCTTTTGTTGGATAGAAGGATGGGGGCAGGAGCAGGGAGAGGGTCTGAGGGAAGAGTTGGATAAGAGGGGTGAGGGAGAGGGCAGGAGCAGGGGGAGGAGGAACTGGATTGAGGGGACAGGAGACAGGATGATTTTGGGGTAGCAATCAGATAAGAGGAAGGAGGTAAGGAGCAGGGGTGGAGCAGATAAGTACAGAGGGGAACAGCCACAAACAGGTTGGGGGCACAGAGGCAGAAGGATCTGTAAACCACTTGAGAACGTTCCCCTATAGAACCTGGAATTATGCCCAACCCTGTCTGAAGTTTCCTTTGCTGTTATCAACCAGCTGTGAAACCCACAGACAAAGTGTGTCTCATCCCCACTAGTGCCTGAGCAACATAGAAGATAACAGCCTATTACTGCTACCAGTTATTCTGTTAGATCAAGTGGGAAGTCCGTGCTGTGCATCCGAAGATCCAGACCTTGCTGATGACCCCAAGGGTGGCAGGGGAGTGTCAGTATGACTCCACATGATGGTGTTTTAAGGTTTTTTAGTTAAGGAAATTACATTTTTAAAAACTACATTAAAAGAACGTTAAGATTGCAAATCCTAACTTTCGAAAGTTAGGAAATGCCAGAATTAAGGTGGCCTGTGAAATCTTAATTCAGCTCCTGTGTGCTTATGCATTATGATAGCCTTAATACATGAACACATAATATGCTTTCCATTGGACCCCTGTCTCGTTCAATGAATAGGTAGTTAGTTATTCAATATTGCTTTTTACCCTCCTTATTTGTTGCCTGGGCCTGGGTCTTATTTAACACAGGAAATTCAAACCCTCCACTGAATACAAAATTATTCATTTCCTCCTTGACATGTCGGGTGCTCTCACCGTAGTATCCAAGTGCTTCACAAGCATTAATGAATTAATCTTCACAATGCCCCTGTGAGATAGGGTGGTAGTGTTGTCCCCGTTTTACAGTTGGGTAACTGAGGCACAGAGAGAATAAGGCCAAAATTGTCAATTGTCACTAATTATGGATGCCCTATGTGAGACACCTACAGCCTGACTTTTCAGAGTACTTAGCATTTTTATAGTACTTAATATGTTGAAAGCACAGCTATAATGACCTTCAGTTAAAGTTGTGTATGCCCAGCACTTACGAATATCTGGCCCCAGGTATCTTATGTGGGCACCCACAGAATGAAAAACTGTGGCAGAGGCAGGGATAAAATTCCATTATCCAGGACAGCGTTTAACAACCTCAACCCTTAGAACATCCTTTCTTCATTTTTCCTTGCCTTGTTCCACTACACACCTTCCAACTTCTGCAACAAATAAGGAAAGGGTCCTTACAATCAACAGCTTCATATTTTACAACCTTGATTAATTCCCAGAGCACTCTCCATCCCTTGCACAGAATGAGGCTGGAGTCTTGTGAAAAAATTGTGTGTGGTCATGCAATTAAAGACTGTATCATTATGCGCATGCACAAAGAAGCCAAATTAAGATATCATAGGCAAACCTAATTGAGGCATTTTCTGATATTTGAGTGCTTGACTTTGCAACCTTAATGTTCTTTTAATATAGTTTGTTTAGTTAATAAACATAAAGATATAGCACAATATGGCTAACAAGCTAATCTTATTCTCCTGTGTACTGTGGAAAAGTCAATAATAAAATGAGGCAGAAATAATTTTTCTGACTAAATTTCACAGCTTGAAGGGACAAGCTTTTCTCAGCTAGTTCAGGGCTCTAAACAGCAATATTTGTAAGCCAATCATTGTGTCTTTTGTGTTAATGCTTGAGAACCAGAAAGCAAAACTGATCATTGTTGTTTCATTGACCTGGATGAATTCACAAGAGAGTAAAGAGAAACCATAAATACTGAAAAGTAAACTAAATTTTCAAAGTTCTTTAAGTGTTAATAATCTAACTTGTTTGTGACAACGGAAGGAAACTTTAACATATATATTTTAACCTGATGGTGTCCCTACAAATTAATTTGAATATGTTAGACTTATTACTGCTTTGAAAATGAAAAACTATACTTCTGATTAGCACTAAAGCAGTCAGAACATTTACTGTTCTGTTTATTGACTATAATTTGGACACATGGCACATTTTTAAAGCAGTATTCTTTATTTGGGATTTCAACACTGATTTTGCTGTTTAATCAACCAGTGTGTTTTCTAGCTGAGCAATGAATTTGTGATGGCAGCAGAAATAATGGGTGGAAATGAAAGGTCAAGGAAAGGGCTGTTGTCAAATTTCCAGTTAGCACATACAAAAATAAAAGGAGACATCTGCTTGAACTACTTCATTATAATTTCCTGTAAATTTGAACAGCATAAATTGGGCTTTACTCAGGGATTTAGTAACTGTTGTATTGTTTTGATTTCAGTCAAAAAGTCATAATTGGAGAAATTTTTAGCCAGCCTCAATTAATGGGCAAGTAAACTTGATGGCACGTTGATTTGTGCATGCACATTTGTGTACAAATAGTATTTGCATATGCAAATGGTTTGCTTTGACAAACAGTTACTTAACGTTCATGTGCACTAACACATTAAAGATGCAAATGTATTAGTGCACTGGGTTTACTATTGTGTTGCAAAATGGTTAAATCTTCAGTAGGGCATGGAGTACCATGTTTAAGTAATGCATTTAATAACAAGCAATGGATATGTTACTTCTCCACCTGAGAGAATATTATTTTTGAGGGTTCAGCTAATGATATTCCACACTTTCAGATTTGCTCTGATATTTAGCAAAGTATTTTATGTTAGTTGACTGGCATTTTCAAGGTTGTCTAATTTTGGTTCACACAGTCTTATTTGAAAAACAGTTTTTAGTCTTTGTTCTCTTAGTTGTCTGTACATCTGCAGGCCTCCTAGTGTGTGTATATATATATTTTTTTTTCTCACCAATTGTTGTCAGTATTAGTTCTTTTACTGTTCCCATGCTTCTCCCTTCCCCAAATGTCAAAACCATTATTATCAGTTTTCCAGTCAGTATACCATAATGAACTATGGGCAAGAAACATTAATACAATAGTTAAAAAAATATAAAATTATAAATTTAATGGGTCAAAGTAACCAGTTGTCCACTAGTAATATTTTTTAAATGAAAGGAATATGAGTAAAACAAAGTAGACTTCAGATACATTAAATTAAATTTTTTTCCGTCTTTCTATTCAACAGAACATATAGTGTTAGCTATAACATTGCTAATTCCTCACAGGTATTTATTTCTTAAATGAACACATTGCAGTAGTAATATTGTTTAGCAGTTTTAAAACGGTCTGTTGTGGTAAAAATGCATTTTTGACAAAAGCAGACCGCTTTAATAATTGTAATGTATTTTCCCATTTCATTTTTCTAATTTCAGGGTCAGTTTTGAAGAAGCTTTTGCACACTGGAAACTCTATTAAGGTATTTCCCTTAGATGACATATTAGTGTTTCTTGCTACTTTTAATTCCAGAGCTACCAGAGGTATTTGGCCTCTGGTTCAAGGCAGAGCAGCTTCAGCACTGCTCTAACTTATGGTGGCAATATTGGCTTCTGAGCGACTATTACATTGGCTGGATATTGGCAGAATGCAGCAGTATTCCTAAATATGCCTCCAGCACACCCTCAGTGCTGCCTCTTAATATAGTTGGAGGGCTCACTGGAGAGTGATAAGAATGAAGGTGCTTATCTTACTATTTTTGAAAAAGCGTTTTTTATTTTCTTTAAATATTCAGTATTTTTACTGCGTTTTCCTGTTTATATCAATGTACCTTTCTACTTTCTTCTCCTTTTAGATAAGACGTGAAGGAATCCGACTGTTTCTTCTTTGGCTTCAAGCACTTCAGACAAACTCCACAGAGGAGCAAATGTTAATTTTTGCATGCCTAGTGCCTGGTTTTCCAGTGATCATGTCATCAAGAGGTCCCTGTACACTGGATACACTCATTAGCCCTACTCCTAATTTGCCTGATGGTAAGTAAAATCATCAGAATTAAAGTGCTGAATATATAGCCCTTTCTGGTCGCTAATTCATAGAATTGCAGATGTTGCTAATAGGGGAAAATATCTAATAGATCATACTATCTGTCTCTGTAAATCAGTGAACCAGAGACATGTCATATTGAGATTAGTAATCTATTAAAATATTTTCATAGCACTGTATCCCTCTACTCCTGTAGTTTCAGAGTGCAGAACATTTTTATGTTACTTAGTGTTAAAGATATAGAAAAGAAGTCACCAGATCTTTTTGCACTGCTTTGCTACTTCTCGCTGGTCACTGAGTGTAAGTATATCTAGACAGTTCTTTTCAGTATAAAATTTAAAAAGAACTTAAATACTATATAGCCAATGCTTATATTTAGGTGAAAATTGCTTTCTAGATGTTTATAGGTAGAAAACGAATCCCAAATTCTACTTCATATATAGTCAGCGTGGATCTCCATATTTGAGATCCACCATGAGCATCTCCCCCTCAGAGATGGAAAGGCTGTTTGTGTTAGCAAGGGAAAGAAAATCCTTGGGGCCCTTTAAGGATTGCTCACCCTTCCTCTCTCTTTGTGGGCATTTAGTCTCCTTGTGGGTTTGGGAGGGATTTTCGTGAACTGGCTAGATTGAAGGATGCAGTGGCAGCCTATAGGTTTCTGTGCATTAGAGGGGAGGTCTTATTGGTCCTTGCTCATCCCCAGGATGCCATTCTACATGTGGGGTATCGGGTTTCTATGTCATGGTGTGGACATCACACTAAGTGCTTTTTGGGTCTGGGAAGGAATTTTTCTCACTAGTGGATTGGCTGGGTAGTGTGGGTTTTTCCACTCCCTCTATCAGCAGTCCAGTGACCTGGTGGGTAGGTTAGGTTGTAAAGTGTTCATGTTGTCACAACTTGGCAGGTGTCCAGTGCAGGTACTTGTTCAGTAGGGGGTCAAATTCCCTGATCAACTGAAACTTAAATCAAGATTAGGGGAGGGTATTCCTTAAACAAAGAGGGGAAAGGGACTGGGAGTTCTGGTGACTGTTACAGTAAGGGGCTCCACCCCCCTTTTCTGCATGTCTTCAGCCTATCATATGAAAGGAAGGCAGTTAGGGTTCCAGTGCAAATGGCTAATTTACTCATGTGTCTGAAAGGTGCCAATCACAAGCATCTAAATATATGTACAAAATTTAAAAAATACCAATTAAGAAAACGATACAATGACTCATTGCTAACAAAGAGTCTTCTCGGCCATCTGGCCCAATTCTCTCTCTCCAGATAAAGCCCAGGAAAACAGATGAGTCTTGCAGCATCCCTGAAGCTCTTCAAATCTGGACTCTTGCAGACCAAACAGGGCAGCAAATTCCAGAGTTTTCATTTAAGGACAAATAGATTGATCCTAACTATTCAAGTGTAAATGCAAGAATCATCTCTTTGCTAAGGTCTTTCCACCGGAGGAGTCCACAGGGTGTAAAGGGAAAAGTGTAGCAGGCAAGAAAAAACAGTGGGTTTGGGAGAGAAGGAACAGGAGAAGGAAAACTTAAAAAATGCATAGTATAAAAGGGAGGGGGGCATCTGTGGGAATGTTACCTTCTGGGAAAGCTCAGTGCCATTCTTAATTGTTACATTAGAATCTTTACTGATATACTTCAGTTAGATATCAGGGACTATTGATTCCATACACATCCTCTCACTGATCTGAACATTTGGACGCAAAGGTGTATAAGAGACTGTGGTTCCAACCATCGTTAGTTAATCCCTTCCTTCTATTCTTTTTTCAGTTGTTGGCAATCTTGCTCTCTGTAAAGAGCTAATATGTCTAGTGTTGTCAAGTCTTTTCATATATTCTGTAGTAAGCTCCCTCGATTCTATGGCACGCCAGTGGAAATTTTCATTATTTGGTGGCAACTGCAGATACATTTTAAAAACAGAGGTTTAAATTAAAACTTAGTATAAATAATAGACCGTGTGTTATTCATTTCAGTATTAAATTCAGTTTATGCTTTCTCACATTTTCGGTGTGCCACAGATTATCATCTTTAATTTTCATAGTTAACAAGGTGTTAAAATGAATCTAGCAGTTCACATCTCTCAGAGCTACTGTTTCAGGCTATCTGCAAACTCAGACATCACTGCATCAGTTCTCACTCAATTATTTTCAGGATTGTCACTACGGTGAAGGCTAGAAATTCCTCTCTTGAGAAATTGGTCTCCTACAGAAAAATGTGTGTGTTAGGTTTTGGTGGTTGGGGGCCAGGGCTGATGCTGTTTCTAGCTATATATTTTGGGGTGTGGGTAGATATCAAAACAATCCCACTGACCAATGGAACATGGCTTTGTGCAATCAGTAGCTGTATTTATACTATAATATTTTATAGAACGTGAATACAACACAAATTTAATTTATTTATACCACTATTTTAAAATGTTAATCTTTTTTTTAAAAAAATCTTTCTCTGTATTTTAGCAAAGATTTATCCTGAAGAGGTAACCCCACTTCTGCCAGCTGTCTCTGGTGAAAAGGTTGCTGAGGACCAAACCTGCTATTTTCTTCAGATATTGTTAAAGTATATGGTAATCCAGGTGTGAAAAGAATATTTTGTAAACTCTTTAATATGTGAGGAAACGTACCTGTGGTGGAAGTTTATTTTCGTTCTTTCTACTTGTACAATATTTTTCAGATGGAGGTTATTGTCATTCAGAGAGTTGCTTATTTTTTATAAAAGAAAAGAAGTCAAATATTTTGTTGTGGCTTTTATATTGAAATTGGTTATTTCTATCTCAGATAAGTAAAACAAGTAAGGGATGATGTTATATTGTGAGGTGTTTTTAAAGCTTTAGTTTATATCCATAAAGAAGGTTTCTAACACGGTAAAGAGTTTCACACAAATTCCTAGTCACCTATGCTTCAGCATCTGAAATCAGGAAGCAGATTTCAAAGCTTAATTAATTTTGACTTTTCGTACAATAGGTGCACTTTGCACATATTTCAAAAGCTGTTAATAGAATAATTCCTCTCTCAGCAATCAGTATTGCTAGTATGATAAGAGGTGGTCGACCCATTTCAGTCAAACGATTCAGTCATAACTCTTCAAATCCCTGTTGCCGGTTATGTTACAGAATCCTAAAGAATTCTAACAAGTAATTTACTCTTCATGTAACCTTTGAGGAAAGTCATCCTGTTAAATCAAGATAAGGCCAAGTAGTATATGAAATGCATTATAGTAAGCCACACCTCTGACTTAGTGTTCTCCACAGGACTTCATTCTATATTCTCTCCTATTTTACCGCTCGTCTCCAAGGGTATGTGTACACTGCATCTGGGAGTGAGTCTCTCAGCTTGGGTCCACTGTCTCATGCTAGCATGCTAAAAATAGCTGTGTAGACATTGCAGCCTGGGCTCTGAAGCCTGGGATAGGACTTCAGAGCCTGAGCTCCGGCCTGAACCACAATATTAAAGCAAAAAGAAAAGGAGTACTTGTGGCACCTTAGAGACTAACCAATTTATTTGAGCATAAGCTTTCGTGAGCTACAGCTCACTTCATCGGATGATGCAGTGAGCTATAGCTCACGAAAGCTTATGCTCAAATAAATTGGTTAGTCTCTAAGGTGCCACAAGTCCTCCTTTTCTTTTTGCGAATACAGACTAACACGGCTGTTACTCTGAAACCTGTCAATATTAAAGCATTGTCTACACAGCTATTTTTAGCGTGTTAGTGCAAGGCTTACTAGCAGACATCTGTGGACCTGGGCTGGGAGGCTTGCTCCAAAATGCAGTATAGACATATAACCCAGGACTTCAGCAAAGCTTAGAAAGTATATTGGCTGTTGATTTTTAGTTGCATGGCTGTGACCGGTTTGTTTTCTTCAGCTAGATAGTTGCTACAGCAGGATTTGGTACTGATGTTGACAATGACTTTGGACATTTTTTAAAAAATAGACTTTGTTTAATCTGAAATCTATCTATTTATCTATTTAGTTATTTCTGGCTGTCAGCAGGTCCAAGAAGGTGCTCAAAATTGCCTTTTACAGCCATATTTATTTGTCAGTCAGGCTGGGTGTTTTAAATCCCCAATATACGGTAAGTGAGGAAAGGAGGAGAGGCCATGGGACTATTTGGTTTGATCAGGATAATCTTATGTGTATGGGTTTGCATTTAGAATATTGGCTAGGGGATATAGATATAACTTATTAGTGATACACACATCGATGAAAACAGATACCAGGAATGAGTGGAGAGATTGAGGGTTTTTTTTTTTTTTTGTAAAAGAATGTGAAGGCTGGTTTAAATCAAAATTTTAATTAAAAATAGATAAAACACAATAGTGTCTACATACTCTTTCTGTAGGAAAGAAGAACTATGAAAGTATTCTAAAAATACAAAAATTGAGATTAAAACAAAATTAAAGTAAAATGAGGGAGTGAAATATTAAAAAGCAATCCTAATAGAACAAGTAAACATATACAAATTAGGTGTTAAAGAACTCTGATATTTCCTGTAAAAAGAACTAAGGTAGTGAAAAACTAAAAAGTTGAAAATTGATATTTTATTTCTATAGGAGACATGTTTTAGGAAGGTTATGTGAGCAAAATGGTAACTGGTTTTAAGTGTTTGTGTCATCTTGCTTAAAGTGCAGTTTTACTGTACAAAGTGACAATGTAAAAATGATACCTTCCTACTCAACAGAACTGCTCACTTTATATATACAAACTTCCAACATACTGTGGTGCAAAAATATGTTCACAGGTTTTTTTTAGTGCTGTTTGGCCTGCAAAGCCAAAATACCTTAGCACTGCGTGCACTGCAGATTCTGTTCCATCCTGGTTCATCAACAGAACTGTGCATTAAATTCTGATCAGTTACACTTGCAGAAAATGGTGTTGCACTAGTGCACCTAAGGACCCAGTTTGGCTGTACAAACCTTTTTTAATGATGGTGATGGATGAGATGAAAAGCATCCATTAAGAGTACGGAATGAGTGTTCAGAGCGGACACTTAGGGAAAAGCCACGCTTTAGGCAAGAACGGAGTAGACAAACACCCTCATGTTTAACAGAGGCTAAAGGCTGCATGTATTTTGAAGAGTCTTCTTTGAGGGAAACTAATTTTTATGTCTTTGAATTCAGACCACAATTTTGTTGTCAGTTTTTTGGTTTCTGGAGAAAGTAGAGCTGATGCTTTGTAAATTAATTAGCTTCAGTATATTGTGTAATTAGAACCAAAAGAATGGCCCAGTTAGTTTATAGCATGTAAACTGAGAATAGAGAAAAGTTAGCTGATACCCCTGATGCAAAATAAAAAATAAACGTTTTGGCAAAAATACATACTTTTTAACTGAATTTAGTTTTTGAAACTAGGAAAAACAGCTTAAAGTGGACGCAATCAAGAAATATTTAATGGAAATACAGCTGACTATGTCAGGTGACTTGAGATGGCCAAAGAAAGCAATCACTGGACAGTAAATTTTAAAGGCAATAGTGAATTTATATTCTTGTGCAATTTTTGCAGCATCAGGGCAAACAGTAATTTTACACACATGAATAAAGTTACACATTGTGTTGAGTGATGCTACTCACAAATAGGTTCATTTTATTTTATTTATGTAGATTTGACATTATAAAAAGAACATGTATACAAAATCCCTGAGTACTCTGACAATAATTAGACTTACAATAAATGTGCTGTGGCATTAATATATTAAAATTGACTCCACCAACCTAAAATAATCAAGTAGGAGCTACAATTTACTTCAGACAGTAGACAGTAAAAGTGGAAAAACTCCAGACAATACTTTCACTCCCAGAGCTTACATGTGTAAGTATTTACAGAATGGGGCCTTGCAAGTTACAGGATCTTTGGTGATTTTGGAATTTTAAAAACATTTCATTGGGATATAGGTTCATTATTGATGAAAGTGGGAAAATTTAATAAGACTATGGCTGAAGCAAACAAATCAGTGATAGAAAGTAAAGGAAGAATCAGTATCCCTTAATTTTAGATGTGAAAATATGAAATTCTTAGCAAGATGACTAGACTTGATATTTCCTGATTTGGTGTACAGATGGACTTTTGTGGGAATTTGAAAAAAGGAAAATTTTCAGTTACTGAGAATTTTATTTGTTCTTGAAGCTGCTTTAAAAATGGGGGCAGGGATTGAGTCGAGTTGAAAGAATGTACCTCAGAAGAATGGTAAATAAATTAAACTGGTTTGGTATTTACATGGTGTGAAGTTGATACAAGAGATCAAAATCCACAGGAAGGATTGAGCAAGTAGAAGTCTGTCTTTCCCTTATTGCAGGGATGTCTGCCTTCACCATTCTTCTTTGCTCTTGTGTTGGAATCCATGGCACAAATAATTAGGGGAAACTAGCACATGTAGGGTTTTGTGATTGGAACATGCTTACTATTTTTAACATGCCTATATTTCAGTGAAAAAAATCACCACAGTCTTTAGCACAATTTAACAATGTCTGTACCAAGATACTGCAGATCAGGACTGGTCAGAATGGTACGTGGAAGCTCACATAATGTGTGCTCACAACACCTGATGCTCACCAGGGCTGACGTACTGAAGCACCAAAACAATCAGATTTTGCAGTCAGCTCCCAATGCCAGTGGCTAATACGTATGACTCAAGATTCAGGCTTCCTAAGGTTATCTTGTATGTGCATATGCAACTCCATTAATGACAGGAGTTGGTTGTGCTGATTATGATAGAAAAATATACTCTGGAGAGACTAGTAGCTTCATAGAATCCTACTTAGAGGTAAGAAGCTTTGTTTAATCTTAGTAAAATATTTTAACAAAATATAATGACATTAGTTTATGACATTTATGTAAATGATTGGATTATAACTGTAGAAGTGTGTCAGCTTTTAATGAGCTTCTTGTATGCTTGCTTTTTAAATGACCTGGCATGCATCATTTTTTTTCTTAAGCTCTTATTGTACTCTGTAGCGCTTTGGAAATAGAATACTCATATTTCATATCTGTTATTGAAGTGTTGTTTTCCATCTTCCACATTCAGTAAAGCAGAATTTATCCTCAACATGAAGAAATTTTTCATAGAATATGTATTAATTTGAAACATTTTTTTTTGACTCCATGTCAAAGGCTGCAAGCTTAGAGTGGAAGAATAAGGAGAACCAAGACACTGGTTTTAAGTTTCTCTTCGCCTTGTTTAGAAAGTATTATCTTCCTCACTTGTTTCCATCTTTTACAAAACTAACCAGCCTCTACAAACCTGTCCTTGGTAAGTAGAGAGTTTTACTTTTAAGTAGCAAAAATATTTGGTGGTTACTTTCTGTAGTTTCTTTGTGATCATTACAACTATATTTGATGAGCATATGTGTGACATTTGTGTTATTTTTAATGGCTTATAAGAAAAAAATATTTTATCTAGTACTATTTTAGATTCCCCTTTTTATATTCTCATATGGTGAAACAGATTATGTTAACATAATTGTATTTATTTTGCATTTTTATCAAATTATTAGGTGCCATTAATTTAAAAAATAAACCGTGATTTTTCACATGCAATCACAGATATTAGTTCCATGGGTTGTTTACTGTTGCTTTAAGGAAAAAATGGGTTGTAATAGTTCCATGGCTGGATTCAATCCCTCATGTCCCCCTGGGAGCAGTGGACTGAACACAGAAAGTTGTGTTTTTTTGTTTGTTTTTTTTTTTAAACTTCACTTCCTACATGTGGGCTGGGGCCAGTCCTGCATTCCTTGAGCACTCAAAACTTCCATTGCCTTCATGTTTTAAGTTAACAAGGAATGTGCATAAATATGGTAAAATACATGATACAGAGTGGTTGTTGAAAGAATTGTTCAGGTGCCCAAAAGCCAGACATTAGTTTTGATACAAGTAAAATCATTTTTATCTTCTTCATCTTTGAAGGGCGGGGGAGAGAGAGAATGGCATCTTAAGGGTATGTCTACTCTTTGAGCTAGGGGTAATTCCCAGCTTGAGAGACATACTTGTGCTCGCTCTCATTGAGCTAGTGTGCTAAATACAGAATGTAGCCTGGGGGTGTCCCAGTGTCAGGACAAGCTAGCTGCTCTGAGTGCATGACCGTGAGAGACTATAGGCAAATGCTCAGGTGGCTAGCTTGTCCTGCTACTTGCAGCTCTGTGACTACACACTATTTTTAGTGTGCTAGCTCAATGAGAGTTAGCACAAGGATGTCTCCTCAAGCTGGAATTGCACCCACAGCTCAAAGTGTAGACACACTGTAGGACGGTCAGAGGAGGCTGAGATGTAGATGTGAGTACAGACATGCTGTGAGTAAGGGTTAGAGCTGCAGAGCCAGGAAAAAAAAATCCATTTGTATGATTAAAGGCTTCCGTCACTCTAGAAATGTTGAAATCCTTTTATTTTTGAGCTGTTCCTAATACATCAATTAAGTGGTACATTGGAACTCAAGTGCTGGTGTTTGAATGGAACCAAAGCCATTAATACTTGACCAGTAGAAATACTCCTCCTCAACATCCTCCCTGACTGTGAACCTTCTCCTCTTCAGTCTATCCAGCATTTAGCAGCTAATACAATCTTACTTCAGGTTTCAGAGTAGCAGCCGTGTTAGTCTGTATCCTCAAAAAGAACAGGAGTACTTGTGGCACCTTAGAGACTAATAAATTTATTTGAGCATAAGTTTATGCTCAAATAAATTTTAGTCTTTAAGGTGCCACAAGTAATTTTACTTCACTGCCACTTCAACCATGTTATTCACCCCTAGAGAAACTTCACTCCATTTTTTTTCACAACATTCAAAGTACTTATTCCCACTTTTAAGCCTCTGCACAACCCTGCCCCACCTGTGTTTTACCTCTCATCTTTATAGTTCTTCTTCTATGCTCTGGTCGTTCTTCACACCTTGAGCACTTTGCCTTTTCTCCACTTTCTCTGTGCTTTTCTCACACTGCTCCTTGCACCTGAGTTGATCTCCCCTTTCTAGTGTGCCTTAGTACATCCTTTTTTCTTCCTCAAGCCTCACTCCTTCCATTTGGCTTCGCACTATTTGCCTGCCTGCTCTTGATTTATTTACTCCATCCCTCTTTTACCTTTTCTCAATAAGAATGATCAGAATTTATAAAATAATTTTACATTCTACGTATTCTTGCTTTAAACTCTTGTCCCTCCCTTCCCTGTCCCTTTCTTTTGTTCGCTGCTTGCATTGTCTATTTATCTGGTATGGATTAAGTTCTTCAGGGCAGGAGCTGTGCTTTTTTTGTCTTGTTTCTCTCCAGCACCAATCAAAATGATGGCAGTATATAAATATATATTAATAAGAATAATATTAGGTATAAACAGCTGGTGCATCACAATTATTAGTTCACATGGAGAAAAAATGCTTTCGGTCTAATGTTCAATTCATTTCACCAAGCAGTTGTTGTTGTTTTTTTAAAAAAAGATTTAATTATATTATCTGTTTAATCTCGCCAGATATTCCTGACTTGAGGCCAAAACCAGCATACATTACTGCAATTCGGAATAATGAGAACATCTACAGCACGAAAATCCCATTCATGGCTGCTCGTGTTGTTTTTATTAAATGGCTTGTAACCTTCTTTCTCGAAAAGAAGTACTTAACTTCAGAGCAGAATAGTAAAAATGGAGGAGAAATGCTGCCTAAAATCATTCAGGTATGTCATAAACTTACTTGTTTCCTTATGTATATGCTAGAGAAGCTGCAGATGATCAAAATATATTGACAACTGAAACAAAAAGGAAATGCTCTGCTTAGGTGGGTGAATGATGGTGTTTAAATTACCTTTCTTCTGATGGAGGAGTGAGTCTTTGGAGGAGCACTTTTAGCAGTGTACCGGAAAATATTTCTGTAGCTGTTTGTCCTTTGCCTTATTTAAAGAGGAAAAGCAACCTTCTGAATACAGTATAATCAATAGAGAGAGAGAGTCTTGCTGGCCGTCTTTAATAATCACACAACATCTTTACAACAACTTTAGCAGTTGTTTACAGTGAAATACCAGGAAAGTATTTAATGTATTTTTAGCTTTTTTTAATACAATTTAGCATCTGGAAATGAGGAAAAACAGTACCAATATAATCCACCAGCAGTTTGCGGAGTGGACATTTAATTTACAAATTACTGATTCTAATCTGGCCAGGATTGGTAGCTTCACACACCAAAAGTTTCATAGCAAGCAATTGGCCTTCGCTGCAGATTCTCTAAAGAAAACATAGAAAGTCAGAAGTCTAAAGTTGAAATTTGTGTAGCTATTTAACAGGAAGGGCTTTTTTGTTTTGTTTCTCTTAAGCTCAAGTACTCTAAATCAATTTGTGTCTCCCAGATTTTTGTCTGAAGAGTTGTCTTGCCTTGTTCAACATACTTATAGCCACATAAACTGGAAGAGACTTTTTCTCTCTAGTAAAACTTATGCAAGGTAGCCTGTTTCCTCTTGTTTTTTCCTACACACCCCCCCCCCCCCCAGATGTTCTGGTTTAACTTGGATTTAAACTTGGAGAGTGGTCAGTTTGGATGAGCTATTACCAGCAGGAGAGTGAGTTTGTGTGTGTATGGGGGTGGGGGGGATGTGAGAAAACCTGGATTTGTGCAGGAAATAGCCCGACTTGATTATGTAAAGAGTTGTCACTTTGGATGGGCTAGCACCAGCAGGAGAGTGAATTTGTGTGGGGGGGTGGAGGGTGAGAAAACCTGGATTTGTGCTGGAAATGGCCCACCTGATGATCACTTTAGATAAGCTGTTACCAGCAGGATAGTGGGGTGGGAGGAGGTATTGTTTCATATTCTCTGTGTATATGTAAAGTCTGCTGCAGTTTCCACGGTATGCATCCGATGAAGTGAGCTGTAGCTCACGAAAGCTCATGCTCAAATAAATTGGTTAGTCTCTAAGGTGCCAAAGTACTCCTTTTCTTTTTGGTAAGAACTGTGTGGCAGTTGTTGGCAGTGCTGACTTTTTAATGACTTTGAATTTCACCGAATGTGGCTGCTCTCCCTTGTAGCTTGTGAACTTCACTCAGAGGTATTTCTGGAATCTGATACAGTAAAAAGAAAGGAAGTTTTTTCTAATCAGTGCCTATGCCCAGGCAATACTTTCAGTGAATTGAGTATTGTTTCATGTGGATTACATGTTTTCATTTAAGATAACATTTCTTCCACTAAGTAGATAAGTTTTAAAGAATCTCTTTTCAAAGGACAACATCCTCTGTCATCTTCTCTCTCATGACTGGATCCCTTTTATTATGAAATGTTGCAGCTATTGCATATAACCCCATAATTTACCATTTTGCCAAGATGCTTCATGAATGTGACTAGGGTGACAATTTTTTCCAAACGAAAAAAGTGACTTGGAACTCCTCCTCTGTTTGTTCTCTTCCTCCCTGCATCTTTTCCTCCCCAATTTCTCTCTCCTTTCCGATGGAGCAGAGTGACCTAAGGATCATCCCCTAGCACTGTGTCCTAATGTGCCATCTATTTTCTAAAGACTAAAAAGCAAGTATCTTTGAAGGTAGATCTCCTCATGTTGGAAAATCAAGGTTGCTGGTGTACCCCATATTGGTAAACTCTTTTAAATCTCCGTGGTCCAACTCACCCTATCTTGTGGTTTCCTGTCTTACAGACAACAGATCTGAGATATGGGAATAGGATGCACATTAGGCATTTAAATATTATATCACTAATTTTTTGCTTGGCTCAAGTTTATTAAAAGTTGTATTCAGTTGCTCCTGGGATTCCATGGGTTTGTGAAAGTTGCTGGTAACTGGAGTTCATAATAAGTAACCCAGGTTTTTGGTATGTTTTATATGCAGTATTATACAAGTATTTTATTAGGCTTGCATTTTCTCCTGTCTAGACTGTTGGTGGTACAACTCAAGATAAAAACCCCGAGCTGGAAACTAGTGTGCTATCAGAGCAAGAGAAAAATCATTCCAATAGCAGCACTTTGTCTGATAGGCGACTCAGTAACTCCAGCTTTTGCAGCATTGAAGAACAACATCGGACAGTGTATGAGATGGTACAGAGAATTCTGTTGTCCACTCGAGGTTACGTCAATTTTGTTAATGAAGTATTTCGCCAAGTAAGTAGTAGGAGATTATACATACTATTGTATAACTTAAACTGCAGAAGCACAAATATAAATGCACTGTGTGGCTAAGTGTTATGTGAAAGAAAACTGTAAATGCTGTTGAACCAAATGACTGACTAAACTTGACCATGGTCCTTTCTGCAAGTCCTTATCTTTAGGAGTCCTTTCTAAGTCCAGTCCTTAGATGATTATTATTTATAGTGTTCCAAATACAGGAAAGCACCATTTGTTAAAGAAGCTTTCATGTATATTATATACAATATAATTCATCTAAAGATGGAGCTTTTAAGCTTGGACATATGCAGTTAAAACCCATGAAATGGGATATTGTGGTCTGCCATTTCTTAGTGTGATCAGAGAGACACTTTTCCCCCTATGCTTATCAATTTTAGTCTGTTTCACATTTTCTGATTATAAACTAACTGGTGGTTACCATTGAAAACTTAAAGTAAGTTTAAGATTTTGTATATCTATGTGATAAATTTAGAAGAGGGTTCTGAAATAAGATAACTTGAAAGTGATGCAGGTGAGGAAAACTGTATTATTTATATACTATGACAAGATGCTGAATTAACATGATTAAAAGATGTTTTGTCATTTGCCAGCATTGAAAATCTCAAACTTTTTTATTGGGATAAATTAGTAATTTGATAGATGAAGATAAGAAAGTCAAATAGGAATACAAATGTGTTGCTCAGATCAAAATAGCAATACTGTCACATTCTCCTAGATCATTTAATGCAGCCTTGCATATGAATTTTGATGTCTCATATACTGGTGCATATAATTAAAAAGCATGTAGCGTCTGCTACTGCATATAATTAAAAAGCATGAAGCGTCTGCTACTGCATATGTGTGTGCAAAGCTGAGTTTGCAAGAAGCTTGCTTCTGCAGCTATGATCAAAGCAAATACATAATTTCTATGTAGACAACAGTAAACGTCATTATTGGATGTTTTCTCTTAGCCCCTGGTATGTACTTGCCATCTTTTTTTAAAAAAAGATTTCAGAGGAAAAAGTATCTGTATGCAGTGAAGATGCTTTCTATATTGAAAAAGAGGTGGAGGTGGTTTGACACTAAAGAACAGTTAGGTATCCTTTATGGAATACTGTGTTATGCTGCCCTCTTCTGGCATTATGATAAATTAATTCAGCATTCCTTCAAAATACTTAAAAAGAAAAGGAGTACTTGTGGCACCTTAGAGACTAACCAGTTTATTTGAGCATGAGCTTTCGTGAGCTTCATGAAGTGAGCTGTAGCTCACGAAAGCTCATGCTCAAATAAATTGGTTAGTCTCTAAGGTGCCACAAGTACTCCTCTTCTTTTTGCGAATACAGACTAACACGGCTGTTACTCTGAAACCTTCAAAATACTTAAAACTTCACTGTATGTTACGGAAATAAAGAACATCACAACAGAAATTTGCTTTGCCTTTTATTTAATATACATATGGATTATGCATTTGAAACCGAGAATAGATTTTTGGTCTTTTTTTTTTTTTTTTCTTTTAAAGAAGGGGAAGTGAGAATCTCTTCTGGTCACCATGTAAATTAATTCTCATGCTTCTCTTGAACCCTCCCTTGAAGATGTATATTGAAGCATTCTTCCCTCTAGCTGATGAGGGCTGAGGACTTCTTAAAACTGTCCTACTGTTTTTTACCCCGGGAATGGTTAACTTTAAAGTAGCACTTTTGGCGGACCATGGTTTTTTTTTGTTTACAGGCTACATATTGCATAACTCAAAAATATTTCCTATAATACAGCATGTAAACATACAATTAACCACGTATTAACAGTGTAAAACTGAAGTATTCTTAAATATAAAAGTCCCTTATAGCCCAGCCTTTAAATAAATAAATAAATACCAATTAAATGAATCTAAAACCTTTTTTTCCCATGTGCAGAAGAGCAGGGGATTAATAAATGGAAATAAGAAAACAATTCTGTCTTTAATTTTTTTTTCTCTACCTCTCCCAGTTTCTGCTGCTCCAAGGGCATAGGCTCCACCATGTGGCCACAAACAAATTGGTTGTGGGAGCCAATGGTACAGCAGTAATCAAAGCTGGGTGCTATGGGGCAGAGTCCACCTCCTGCTTGCGTGATGGAGAAGTGGTTGGGCTAGTGAATGGCATTGCGACATGGTGCATAGGCTTCTGCTTCCAGGATCCCCTTCATTTCCCATCAGCACAGGCTCCAGCTTCATCCCATGCTACTCAGCTCTAGTTACTTCCTTCCGACTGGCAGGGATGTGCTCTGTCCCCACCTACTGTGTGGAACGGTGGCTGGGGTCAGCTCCCAAACAGGCACCGAATGGGAAGGCAGTAGCTGGAACTGGGTGGGGTGGAGTCAGAGCCTGTGTTGATGGAGAAGTGGAGTGAAGCAGAATGGTATGAGTAGGCAGCAGTTTTACTAAAAGACTGTGCCCCTCAACAACCCGGCTCAATCTTTTTTAAAAAAAAAAAACTTTTTCTGGGGCTGCGACCCCGTCGATGGGTGGGCCAAATAAATGGTTTGGTGGTCTGGATGCAGACCCCGGACTGCCAGTTGCCCAGGCCCGTTCTAATCTCTTAATGCTTCACCACATGTTGGTCAGAGGGAATCATATTGACAGATATCCAGGTTCCAAGCAAGATGTCACTGCAGTGCTCACCATCTGGGTAGCTCAGGTGGAAAAAGATTGACTGGATTCATTATATCCGCTCATTTCAGACTATATTTATGAAAAGTAGGTAACTATTCCATAGTTACAAGTAAGTCTCTTATAAAACAGACTTTGGCCTGCATCATAATATGGGGGGGGGAGAATGGCACATCTGTTGCCAAGATAAAAAGTTTCTACCCTATTAGGAGTTAATCACACAAGGTGTGCAATGTTATAAAACATTACAAAATAAATGTTCGTTAGAGTCCAAAAAATCTTCTAACTTTGTTTGTTATTACATAGCATGAATACGAAGTGAAAGATAGATAAATTCAGTAATCTGAAGTTTTAACCACTATCGAATGCATAGAATCAAAGTTTTAGTTGGTTAAACTCTAATTATAAAGATTACTAAATGTTGAAGTAGGAATTTAATATTGGCATAACAGACTACAGTGATCTTTATGCGGTTCCTCCAGATCTCCTGTTATCCAGTGTCTTTTTACCAAACAAGGGACATTTCCTTAGATGAATGTTATGGTAGAGTTTAGGCTGAAAGTATATAACTAGGGCTGTCAAGCTATTAAAAAAAATTAATCACGCAATTAAAAAAATTAATCGCGATTAATCTCACTGTTAAACAATACCATTTATTTAAATATTTTTGGATGTTTTCTACATTTTCAAATATACTGATTTCAGTTACAACACAGAATACAAAGTGTACAGTGCTCACTTATTTATTTTCATTAAAAGTATTTGTACTGTAAAAAACCAAAATAAATCATATTTTTCAATTCACCTAATATGAGTACTGTAGTGTAATCTCTTTATCATGAAAGTTGAACTTACAAATGTATAATTATGTACAAAAAAAACAAGTTTTACATTGTTTTGTTTTTAAATTCAGTCATTTAACAAAAAAAAAATCTACATTTGTAAGTTGCACTTTCACGACAAAGAGATTGCACTAAGTACTCGAATGAGGTCAACTGAAAGATACTATTTCTTTTGTTTATCATTTTTAGAGTGCAAATATTTGTAAGCAAAAATAATATACACTTTGATTTCAATTACAACACAGAATACAATGTATATGAAAATGTAGAAAAGCATCCAAAATACTTATTTAATACATTTCAATTGGTAATCTATTATTTAACAGTGCAATTAAAACTGCAATTAATCGCAATTCATTTTTTTGAGTTAATCGCATGAGTTAACTGTAATTAATCGACAGCCCTATATATAACATGTTTTGATGGTCCTCTGGTCCCATTTGAGCCTTACACTTATTCGGGGGAATTTCACCCTCTGAAGTCTTAGTAGGATTGTCAGGTCCCGTGACCATACTTAGAAATGTTGTGAAGGGCTGACAGACCTATTTAGCGATGTTAGGAGCTGATGAGTCTGTCAAATTTAGGAGACTGCGAGCTTTACCTCCCAAGGCTCTTGAACGGTGGACCTTACAGAGAGGCTCCCAGCTGCAGACCATAAAAAGTATGCAAAAATATGTTCTTCTGTGACCTCAGAAAGTTTAGTAAGAAGCAACAGAATGCCACTTGTTCTTCCCATCTTCCAGGTTATGCCCTTGGTGGCACCCCTTTAACAGCATTTGCCTTACTGGGATTTTACATGTGACACTGATAACATAATCTGAAATCAGTGGGGTTTTACAGGTTGTGTATCTAAGCGCATAATTTAGTTTACAGAATTTCTGTCACTGATAATGTTGAGCAAGATGGGAAAAGAACCCAGGTTGAGTTTGCAGAGAGACAGTGAAGAAAAATATTCTTTTACTTGCAATATGGAAGTCGGCTAACCTCAATGATTATGGAACCTCACAAATGTATTTTTAGGTTGATTTTTATATAGCTTAGTGATAATCATAGCTCTTGATAGTAGTGATTTAAAAGTAGATTTTAAACTATTTTCTTTTGGTCTGTGTAATTTGCAATATTCTGTGATAGGTAAATTGAGTTAAATTTGCATTTTAGGCTTTTTTGTTGCCATCCTCTGATATATCTGCAACACGGAAAGTGGTTAAGGTATATAAAAAGTGGATATTGCAAGACAAGCCTGTGTTCATGGAAGAACCAGATAAACAAGAAAATATTCAAGATAATGTGTCCAACTTGGAACATACAGAG
Source organism: Caretta caretta (assembly GCF_965140235.1). Lineage (NCBI taxonomy): Eukaryota > Metazoa > Chordata > Testudines > Cheloniidae > Caretta > Caretta caretta. Next base: position 206,546,946 of record NC_134208.1, on the reverse strand, counting down.
ACAGATTGCAAACATGTATGGTACCAATCATTACTTACTGTGTACAAGCTGAATGATGGATATTATTCTTATTTGTCAATTCTTTTTCATAAAATTGTTTTTTTTTAATGATAGATATTTGCTTATGCACCTTTTTATTTCTTTAAGTCCAGATTTTGAAATCTGCTGAGCACCCAGCTGCTCTCAACCATGGGTGATTCTGGGTGCTGAGCTGTTTTGAAAATCTGATCTTTAATCTTTCTTTTAACTCTCTATGTAAATACCATTTTGGATGGACTTAGCGGAACAAATAGTGTTACATTCTACTGGTTTAATATTCCCCGTTTGCATGAATGTTTGTTTCCTTTTGACAGAAATACTTTAGCATGAGTATACGATAACACAATTAAAATTACAAATATTTGATTATCTAAATCCATCATAAAATCTTGTTAAGGGCCCGGCTATATTTGCAGATATTCCATCAGTTCTATGGAATATCTGGACCAAAACACTGGATCCAGACACCCTGACCTTTGGGAAGTTCAGATTCAGATCTGAACTTTGTGGCTTGAGTGCTCATATCTTAATATATTGAACCAGATGTATCTGCCCTATTCTGAGTTGTGAAGGGTATTTCTGCATTTTGGGGAACAAGAGTTAGAATATAAAAAAACTTACAGTACCAGTCTTTGCTCAGGCTGTTTTACAGAGAGCTTAAAATTCAACTAATAATTTTTTTTATTTATTAAAAAAAATTTAAAGGGAAATTTTACAGCTATGAATGGGTTATAAAAAGCATTATTAAATATTTTTAAGGTAATGTGGACTGCCCTTATACCCTATAGAAATTAGATATCTGAATAAGAGTAACTATTAATTAATGGTTATGCAAATGAGCACAGAACCTATGACTGTTCAAAATATTATTTTTTAGCTTTTATATGATCTATATAGGAATCCATATTTTATAATCCTGTATTACTAATTTACTTGTGTTTTTGAAAGCTTGCCTCTGGTCATTCTGGACATAAAAGATCTTCCAGTTGGGGAAGAACTTACTCCTTCTCTAATGCTGTTAGCAGAGGATGTGTACTAGAAGACGAAGACAAGAACGTTAAGGCTGGTGCTCAGGCTGCATTACAGGTATGGTATATAGAGAAAACATTAGGTTATCAATTTAAAAATAAATTTGTAATTATTCCATTAAATTGTTTGAGAAGTCAGCAGAAGGGACATTTTTACAAAGATGACAAATTTAATATAAGGTTTCCAATTGCTGTACTAAAGGCTGCAAAGCAGTTTCCATTCTAAGCCAATTTTCACATGCTTATAACTTTCTGAAATATTCACTTAATCTTTGCTCAAAGATGACTGTTTCTGGGGTAAGTTTAAGTAAAATTCGTGAAGTCAACTGGCCATTTATAGGGTAAAAAAACTTACTTATTTGCATGTTCAGTCTTGTCAGCACTAATAGCAATGAGGATGGAGTCAGCTGCTAAGCTCTAGCAAGTCTCTACTGAACATGTGCAAATGGCAATTTTTCAAAGGCCTATAACTTGGCCAAATTTGAGGAAATTTTCACAAACATGGCAAAAGACTGATCCCTGACACAAAAGCTCCTCCCTACCAAATTTCAAGTTCCTGCTCCAAAGCATGGGGGTGTTAGAGTATTTCAAATAAAAGGTTGCCAAAATCTTTTAACGTGGGCAAAATAATATAATTTTTACTAGCCTCATTCTCAAAATGGTTGAATTATTTTTGGCTGAAAATTTCCAAAACTATTTAGCCTGGCAAATACATCTGGCCTGAAAAATTTCAGCCCAGATGGTTAGAGGATGGGTTTTTTTCTTTTGTTGTTGTTGTTTTTTCTTTTTTAACGAAGTCATTAACAATTGAAAACAGATTTATAATGGGAAGTGCCAGGCAACCTTAATAGTAGGTGGTTTCCTGGCACTTCCAAAAATCCCACCCTTCAGAAAGTGTTGTTTTTATATTGGTCTCCCACTATATTCCAAACAGCGGGACTCTCCATCCCAGCGGATAGGAAACATATATAATTACTGATTATTCAGAGGACATGAACAGTAGAATCCCTGGTGATTTTAAGGATATTATGTAGTCTTTAGCATGATAAGCAGCATAGAACATAACTTTCATATAGGCCAAGTAGTTGAGAGAAAGTAATAAAACTTTCTCTCAACAGCCTGAATTGTTTGGGGGCATGCAACTGCACTGTGTTCACTTCCGCTGATCTGAGTCTCTTCCTTTTCGGTCTGCATATATGACCAGATAACTGAAGTGACACAGCTGTCATTAGGTTGCAGTGTTCAGTCACTTGTACATCTTAGGGATCATACAGGTAGGATCAGCAAAAGCAGTAGCTATGAACTGAGCACCTTGTAATACCCATAGAAAGGAAGTAACTGTTGGTCAAAATATGAACTTTTTTTCTTATCTCTTTGCAGAAATATTTGATAGGGAAAGCATAAAATTCAGTCAGGCACATTAATTTTACTAGTATATATAAGTCAAGATGATCAGCCAAGAAACAAATATGGCAGAGGAAGGTCACAGAGCTAGCTATCTAGAATTTAAAGACAAATCTACTTGCAATATCAACAATCAGGAGGTGACATTCTGAGCATGACAGCAGACTAACTGAGCAGGTAAAATGCACTCCAGTAATAAAGCAGCTCAACAGAGAGTTTGCTCTTGGGTGTTGCAAAAATCTAAGGGATGCCAAAGAGACTGTGTCATATATGAGTAATGCAATTTACCCCAGTTTTTAATCCAAACTAAAGATTTGTAACCCATGGAGCTATATTTTGTTTTTCAAGGGGAAACATAATTTGGTTTATGCAGTTTCTTCATCACCTCCTTTCTTTTGAACTCCATTAAAAAATGGCTAAATGTACAGTAAACCTAATTACTCTGGATTAGCCTTTGGGACTTTCTGGGGTCCCATTCTGTGTACCTAGCAATAAATGACCTGCTTAAGTAGTCTATGATGAAAGACCTTTTCTGCTAATATGCGGTCATTCCAGTTTCAAAATTCTGTCTTTGAGTGCTGTGTTTTGAGAAAATGATCCTAGTTAATGGCCCTCCAAGTTAAATTAAGGTCAGTAGGAGTCCTTTCATTAACCTTACAGATGTTGGATTGGACCCTAAAAGAGAACTCTCAATTAAAGTGGTCAGAATGCATTTACATGCCAGAAAGCACTGTGTACCTTCTCTTCCTGTGAAAAAACGGAGTTCTGATTAATGTAAACAATAATTCTAGATTTTTTTTTTTTTTAAGGAGAGCTTGGATAAAGATCCTTTTGTTTGTGCTCTCAGATGTCAGGAAGCAATTGTTAGAGGAGTTGAGCATTTTCATGGGTTACCTTGTGAACGATTGGACTTCTCTCTTTTAAAAAAAATTCATATTAACTGTGTGTTCCTATCTTGCAGAACCAGACACCAGTTCTAGAGACATTAGAACACTAGACAGACAGACACTATTTCTATATTTGTGGAGTTGGGAATTACTCAGAAATCCGTACATTTTGCTAGTGCTGAATGTAAATGATCAAAAATATCAGTGGCCATTCTTTAAATATGTACTGCTAGAAAATGGGTTGGGAGGGGAAGAATACCCCCATGTGGTAGAATGGAAAAGACAAGCATCTAAAAGATCAAGAATATGTTATACTTTTACTATAATAGTGAATATAACATGACTCTCTTCTTTTAAATGGTATGGGAGAAGAAAATAGTGTGTTAGATAATATAACATATCTTTCTTTAAGGAAAGATAAGGGTTTGGTTAGAAGAGGAAAACATGTTTGTTTTGAAACTTACCGTTGGTCTTGTTTGATACTGTGTAAACTTATTTTTTCCTAATTAAAATGCTTTGTTTTCAAGGTGTTTTTGACGAACTCTGCAAATGTTTTTTTATTGGAACCATGTACTGAAGTCCCTGCTCTCCTGAAGGAGCAAGTTGATGCTTGCAAAGCAGTTTTGAGTATTTTTAGGCACATGATAATGGAACTTTCAATGAATAAAAAGACATGGTAAGTTTTAAACGTATCTTAAAGGTTGAATAAATTAATTAATAATATTACTGCTTCTAGAATTTTAAGACAGAATAATTGAAAAAAGATGAGGGAATTTCCATAACATTTTAGTTTTTTTAATGTTTCCTTGTGTGCCTTTGTAAAAAGTATGATAAGATTGTACTTATTTTGTAAGACAGTTCATGATTCCACTGCGGGGGAAATGCCTAAAATACTGAATGTAAGAGATTTTTGTTTAAAGTTTTTGCTTATGTAACCTTCCGTTTTACTGTTCTTAGCTCAAACTTGATTCTTATTCAAACTACATTTTCAACTTTTAAAAATACAGTTTATTCAAATCTTGAAATGCTTAGTACAGATAAGTGTTCTTAAATCAGTTTTTAACTTCTTACTATACACTTTCTGTGGCTAGCTAGGGCTGCCAGATGCTTTATAATCACTAAATACATGCAAATGTGTGCATGTTTGCATGGGTTTGCACACGCACACATACACCTAACTATACATTTAATCAATCAGTGGAATTTAAAATAAACAAATGTTTGTCTTTCTAATGCTAACTGAACTAATTTTGTTTGTCAATATATGTAAAACATTACACACACAAAATTGGTAAAAGAACATTACTAGAGGATCGTACACTTGGTTGCTTCTCCAGGCCAAGTGCATCCTTCCATTTCCCCTCCCCTCCAAAAGCTCCTGGTATGCCACCACCCTCCCATCTCACTCTATTTTTGGAACACGTAGTAACCCCTCCCTCATGTCAGGGTCTCAGTATGCCCCACATTACCCCCTCACCACATGTAATGGTCTGTATGTATCTGACTTCCCCATCTCCTTGAGCAGGTCCTCAAGGAATCAATTCTGAAGCACTTAGAGGAGAGGAAAGTGATCAGGAACAGTCAGCATGGATTCACCAAGGGCAAGTCATGCCTGACTAATCTAATTGCCTTCTATGACGAGATAACTGGCTCTGTGGATGAGGGGAAAGCGGTGGACGTGTTGTTCCTTGGCTTTAGCAAAGCTTTTGACATGGCCTCCCACAGTATTCTTGCCAGCAAGTTAAAGAAGTATGGGCTGTATGAATGGACTCTAAGGTGGATAGAAAGTTGGCTAGATTGTCGGGCTCAACGGGTAGTGATCAATGGCTCCATGTCTAGTTGGCAGCCGGTATCAAGTGGAGTGCCGCAAGGGTCGGTCCTGGGGCCGGTTTTGTTCAATATCTTCATTAATGATCTGGAGAATGGTGTGGATTGCACCCTCAGCAAGTTTGCAGATGACACTAAACTGGGAGGAGTGGTAGATACGCTGGAGGGTAGGGATAGGATACAGAGGGCCCTAGACAAATTAGAGGATTGGGCCAAAAGAAGTCTGATGAGGTTCAACAAGGACAAGTGCAGAGTCCTGCACTTAGGATGGAAGAATCCAATGCACCGCTACAGACTAGGGACCGAACGGCTCGGCAGCAGTTCTGCAGAAAAGGACCTAGGGGTTACAGTGGACGAGAAGCTGGATATGAGTCAACAGTGTGCCCTTGTTGCCAAGATGGCCAGTGGCATTTTGGGATGTATAAGTAGGGGCATTGCCAGCAGATCGAGGGACGTGATCGTTCCCCTCTATTCGACATTGGTGAGGCCTCATCTGGAGTACTGTGTCCAGTTTTGGGCCCCACACTACAAGAAGAATGTGGAAAAATTGGAAAGAGTCCAGCGAAGGGCAACAAAAATGATTAGGGGACTGGAACACATGATTTATGAGGAGAGGCTGAGGGACCTGGGATTATTTAGTCTGCGGAAGAGAAGAATGAGGGGGGATTTGATAGCTGCTTTCAACTACCTGAAAGGGGGTTCCAAAGAGGATGGATCTAGACTGTTCTCAGTGGTAACTGATGACAGAACAAGGAGTAATGGTCTCACGTTGCAGTGGGGGAGGTTTAGGTTGGATATTAGGAAAAACTTTTTCACTTGGAGGGTGGTGAAACACTGGAATGCGTTACCTAGGGAGGTGGTGGAATCTCCTTCCTTAGATATTTTTAAGGTCAGGCTTGACAAAGGCCTGGCTAGTTGGGGATTGGTCCTGCTTTGAGCGGGGGTTGGACTAGATGACCTCCTGAAATCGCTTCCAACCCTGATATTCTATGATCTCCCAGTTCACACCACCACATATGAGGGGCTTTTTGCCCCCCACGCTAGGGACTCTGCCCCCTTTTCCCCCTCGGTGTGTACTACCATTCTGTCACCTCACCCTGATTCTTATTTCTTTTCTTTACAGTGTGGGAGAGAAATCTTTCAGGGTTTAAATCTGTATTGTGAAGATGGGTAGAGCTAAAATGGGGGGGTGCTGGCATGTGCTATGGCTGTCATCATCTGGTTCTTTGATCTGTAGACATGCATAAAGGTGGTTGAAGCTGCTGGCTCTGCTAACCAGATGACAGGGGCTCCATGTGTGCTGTGTCCCCATTTCCCCCTTTTGGCTTTTCTGATTTTCATCAAATCAATAGGGTTATAGCCATTGATACCTAGAACATTCCCTTAAATTTTGGAATTGATTAGACTCTGCATTCAAAAGTTATCGCATTACAGGCAGACAGGTAGGAATGCCATTGAGTTGAGTGTAAGACCTTGTTTCACTCAGCCAATTGCGAAATCAAGCACTCAAAAGTTGGGAAATGCCAGTATCAATGTGCAACCTTAATTCCGCCCCTTCATGTGTGTGCTTTTTCATGATACAGTCTTACCAGATTCTTTGTCCCCCAATCTACTCCCGTCCTTCCCCCCAGTTCAGTTTTTGTCCCTCAACATTTGACTCAGATTTCTACCTCCTCCACGTTGCCTGAATGCCAGCGGGGGTCACTGAGAAAGACGGGTCTGGTCTCCGACCCAGACTGCATGTGCAATCTGGTCAGCACTAAGAGCTGTGAGAGGATGGAAAGTGCTCAGTCACTTTGTGGAGATGGTGCATCTTCAGAGATTTTTGGCTGCAAACTTCTAACAAGTCTCCTGAATATGTGGAAACTGATTGATTAAACTTGGACATATTAGGGCAGATTTTCATAGCAATTTCATACTTTCTTGCCCTTGACTCTGGGGACCAGGCTTTTACTTCCACCCCTAACTTGGCGTCCTCTAAAATGAAAGGGTTTTTTTTTTCCCCCTCTCTGCAAAGTGCTCCAAAAGTGATTATCTTCAACATAAGTCTCCACAGACAGTTAAAGTTGTCTTAAAGGTGACTTTCAAAGTGTTTTGAGTATTGTCACTTTTTCAGTTTGTGAGACTTTATCAGTGAATTAAGAGTGGTTTTCATATCTGGAAACTGAACAAGTAAGATTAATAAAACTTGTAATTGAAATGTGAGGTTTTATTTTGGTACCAGGGAACAGATGTTACAAATACTCCTGCGAATAACAGAAGGTGTCATGCAGAAGCCAAAGGATAACCAAGTAAAGGACATGTTTGCTCAAAGCTTGGCAGGATTACTTTTCAGGGTAAGTGCCTTTCTTTTTGATAAGAAAATGTAAAACTGAAATTGAGTGCTATTTTTGTTCTTTTTAAAAGTGTTTTTGAAAGAATGGAAAGTAAATTTCAATGACAGCTTATTTCATATAAGAAGTGGGTTTTTTATGAGATAATTTTATGCCATTCAAAAAGGTATGGTTTTATTTAAATATTGCACTGTATTACAAAAAATACTATCTGTAACCCATAAAATATTGACTCTTGTTAATAGTACAGTTTAGGGTATCGGGTACTCTATACTTCGTAGATTATAGCCACTAGAGGAAGACTTGAGCAGGTCTGTCAAGTATACTTGTATATTTTAATAAGCAGACAGACCTGCAAATGTTATATGTTATGGGATCTGCTTTTGTTACTATTGCTAGGTACAGGATGTACTAAAAATTTGCATTTCCCTTATGTTCACTGATCCCTTATTTACATGTGCTGGGTAGGTTTTCTGTTGTTTAGTCATCATGGTAGTTTATTGCTTTCTGTTCATTTTGCCCCCTTGTGGTCATACAATATTTATTTTCATATAAACTTAACCTGGATGCTTTAATAAAATAGCATATAGTCATTTTAGCGTTTGTTGCTTCAGGCTGTATAGATGAAACAGATTTTTAAAGATTTTTTTTTCCTGTCATAGAATAGAATAGAATATCAGGATTGAAAGGGACCTCAGGAGGTCATCTAGTACAATCCCCTGCTCAAAGCAGGACCAATCCCCAATTTTTGCCCCGATCCCTAAATGGCCCCCTCAAGGATTGAATTCACAACTGTGGGTTTAGCAGGCCAATGGTCAAACCACTGAGCTATCCCTCCCTGTCCTTTGTGACATCATTGTAGGACAGAGTTAATTTTGTTTGGGTGCCTTACCTGTTATCTTTATAAACTGTTGGGTATTACATGTCAGAAGCTATTCGAGATTAGTCTGTCACCTCAATGTGAATAGGATAACTTTTATCTTATGTGTAAATTGGTCTATGTGGACTCCTAAATTGATGGATGCATGATGTATTTTCTCATTTTAGATAGCCTGTTTCTAATAATTTCAGATTTAGAGAATTCTCTGGTATCAGTCATATTATTTAAAATGTTTAGACACCAAATTGGTCTATGTATATACCTGGATTTACAAGTGAATTGAGTGACCTATTCCTTACTAAAATGATGTTGAAATTCCACCATCAAAGTAGTAATTTTAACTTCCTTTATTAAAATAATCTTATAGGAGATTGAGAATAACATTCCCCCTACCAATCATGGTTATATTCTTTTTTGTAATAAATTTTCCTATGGCTTATGAAAGTAGTCAGAAATAATATAAAAAAACAAAAGTAATTTAAATAGCACATTGTGGCACAACATGGTGTGTACCAGCATCAACAAAGTTTCAGGATACTGTGATTCTTTTAATTTCATAACATCATTCAAGTTACATCCACTAAGCCAAATCAAGTATTTTTTTAGAAAAGAATACAAGCAGAAGGGAAGGAAAACTAAGTCATAAAATTTAATGCATCTATACTCAGAAATCAATCGAAAAAAGAAAATGAGGAGTTGGAAAGGAATTTTTTTCTGTGATTTTTTTTTTCTCAAAAATCATAACAGAACACATATAAAATAAATTAGTTTTCTTGTTTTTGGTGACATAGAAACATTGCTCAAGACAAAATATAAAAACAAATGTAACCTTTTATCTTTTTTAATCAGCATCCTCAGCTTTGAAAAGTTGGATCTCTAGCAGCTCCTTCTGGCTATTATATGTTCATTTTCTGCATAGGCTGTGCTTTTCCATTAGAATTTTGTTTCAAATTATACTTTCCACAAACTAGTTAAATTAATATCTGCAATAAAGCAAGGGTTGCTAATTATTAGCTGATGTCACAGTAGAGCCACATCTGAAAAACAGTACAGTTGTATGAACGTCAGTTTCATTTAACTGCATTTAATTTCTAATGTAAATGTAATTTATAGCAATTTTTTAAAATGACTGTATTTTTAAAAAAAGTTCCATGTTGGAGTTAAAGGTTGCTGGGGCCATACTAGCTTCTGCAGCCTTTAATTTTTTATGTTGTATTTAGATTTCTTAAATGGAATACAGGTTCCAGAGTAGCAGCCGTGTTAGTCTGTATTCGCAAAAAGAAAAGGAGTACTTGTGGCACCTTAGAGACTAACAAATTTAGTTGAGCATAAGCTTTCGTGAGCTACAGCTCACTTCATCGGATGCATTCAGTGGAAAATACAGTGGGGAGATTTATATACATAGAGAACATGAAACAATGGGTGTTACCATACACACTGTAACCAGAGTGATCACTTAAGGTGAGCTGTTACCAACAGGAGAGCGGGGGTATGGGGGGTGTTCTGGGCCAAGGTGTTCGAAGCACCGCAGGCCGGCAGAAGTACTCTGGAAAATGAGACCCACACGCAGCTAAGCAGCGAGTTATTGGATTTATTGAAGGTTAGTTACACACCCGAAACGGGGACTCCAAGCATTGCTGTCATGGAGGCGGAGAACCCAGCACATCAGTGCTTTGCCTGGGACGGAGTCCGACGCAGGGGTAAACAGCAAGCCATAATAAGCATTACACAGAAACAGCTTATGAATATGTAATTAGGTACTTTCCTAAAGGGGCTTTCTGCTACCTGGCAAAGGGCCATGCAGGGCAGACGGAACTGGCCTAAAGCTGGTGATAGCTGATTTCCCATGTCCTACAGTGACAGGGCGGCCTCAAGAAAGCGGAAGTTCCCTGGCTAGGCCGTAACAAAGTCTTCCGCAGTCCCTTACAGGGGGGAACCTTTTGTAGTGATAATCAAGGTGGGCCATCTCCAGCAGTTTACAAGAACGTCTGAGGAACAGTAGGGGTGGGGATAAACATGGAAAAATAGTTTTACTTTGTGTAATGACCCTTCCATTCCCAGTCTCTATTCAAGCCTAAGTTAATTATATCGAGTTTGCAAATTAATTCCAATTCAGCAGTCTCTCGTTGGAGTCTGTTTTTGAAGTTTTTTTGTTGAAGAATTGTCACTTTTAGGTCTCTAATCGAGTGACCAGAGAGATTGACCCATCACTCTCACAGATCTTGGGAGACAGGCCAGTCCTTGCTTACAGAAAGCCTCCCAACCTGAAGCAAATACTCACCAGCAACCACACAACAGAACCACTAACCCAGGAACCTATCCTTGCAACAAAGCCCGTTGCCAACTGTGTCCGCATATCTATTCAGGTGACGCCATCATAGGGCCTAATCACATCAGTCACACTATCAGAGGCTCGTTCACCTGCACATCTACCAATGTGATATATGCCATCATGTGCCAGCAATGCCCCGCTGCCGTGAACATTGGTCAAACTGGACAGTCTCTATGTAAAAGAATAAATGGACACAAATCAGACGTCAAGAATTATAACATTCATAAACCAATCGGAGAACACTTCAATCTCTCTGGTCACTCGATTATAGACCTAAAAGTGGCAATTCTTCAACAAAAAGACTTCAAAAACAGACTCCAACGAGAGACTGCTGAATTGGAATTAATTTGCAAACTGGATACAATTAACTTAGGCTTGAATAGAGACTGGCAGTGGATGGTGCCTTACACAAAGTAAAACTGTTTCCCCATGTTTATCCCCTCTTCCCCCCCCACTCTCCTGCTGGTAATAGCTCACCTTAAGTGATCACTTTGGTTACAGTGTGTATGGTAACACCCATTGTTTCATGTTCTCTATGTATATAAATCTCCCCACTGTATTTTCCACTGAACGCATCCGATGAAGTGAGCTGTAGCTCACGAAAGCTTATGCTCAAATAAATTTGTTAGTCTCTAAGGTGCCACAAGTACTCCTTTTCTTTAAATGGAATAATTTACTTGAAATCTTAAGTAATTATTCATCTTTTCTTCTTTGAGTGACTGTGCATGTGTATTCCACTTCTGGTGTGCATGCTCCCCACACACACTTCATCAAATTCTTTTGGTCAGAAGTGTCCATTGAGGCCAATCCTGTGCCCTGGGTGCCATTGCCCTTTATGCCTTCCGATGGAAGGGGGAGATACAAAGAAGGCTAAAACTTGTCCCTCCTGTGATGCAGCTATTCCACTTAATGATGGGCATTTGAGGGGCCTTTCTTAGAGAGAGGCAAATGTCTGATAAATGCTCAATCTGTCATTCCTTCTCCAGGAGGACACACAAGTTAGGAGTGCTCTATGAGAGTCTCCTCAGAACCAGAGAAAACGTGCCTACCAGGCCTGAATAGGTGTCCACAGTTAGTGCTCCTGGAAGTGGCAGCTCAGATCCAAGACCCCAAGGCTCACAGTTCATAAAAAAGTTCAGACCCTTCTACAATCAGAGGAGTAGGGAAGCTAAGTCCTCCTCCACTCAGTTATCTGAAAGGGGTAGGAACGAATGTTATTTCCACAGTGAGTGCAGGCCTAGGTTACCCTTACTGGAACCTAGTAAAACGGGGCATAAATCTCCTCATCTCTCAGCCAAAAGGTCCAAATTGAGTCCCTCTGACACCTTGGCAAAAACCCATCACTGAGAACACTTGGTAGCCTTTGAGACAATGTTCTGCACGTCACCGATACCAATCTGTTGGTACTGACATCACCTCACACAGTGCTGATGACGTATTCTCCTCAGCTCCAGTGCCAACCCTGTTGGTTCTCCCAGCACTAATATTCCTGGCACCCACATTATTTTCAGGACTAAGTGATCTTGTGGTGACTGCTAAACCTGAATTACTAGTACTCTCCTCAGCTCTTAGTGCCCTGTATCCGTACTGTTACAGTACCAGCCAGCTCTTCAGCTCTGGTGGTGAGGAAAGAAAGACAGGGCCATCTCCTTTCTTGTAGAAGCAGGGGAAGGAAGGTAGAATCAAGTGAAAGAAAACCCCTAGAGGGGGTGGGAGAGGAGCTATTCCTTTCCATTCCATGGCCAGAAGTCCTGATCGTCCCCCTCTCCCACGCAGAATTAAGTCCTGATGTGCTGCTGAAATAGGGGGGCATTACTGTTGCAGAATTTTGTCTCTTTATACACGGGGTCCTATTTTATAGTTCTTTTCTTGTTAGATGCTAAACTCATTTAACTCCCATGAAACCATGATTTCTGTTTGTAGTTCTTGATAATTTTTCAGTAACAGCCTCAGGAAGTGGCAAATTCTGAAAGTAAAGAATAACAGAAGGAAAGAAAGACAATTCATTTTAGTGACTGAAAATTAAAAATATGAAAAGCTGTTACAAAAGTCTAAATTCTCTTGGTCTTTGGACATACATTTTCAAATTTTTTAATTCTGTGCTTTTTAGAAATGTACAAAATGTCATTGCTTTTCTATTTCCCAGACTCTTATTGTGGCTTGGATCCGAGCAAATCTGAGTGTTTACATTTCTCGAGAACTCTGGGATGAGCTGCTCAGCATACTGTCTTCCCTTACTGACTGGGAGGAGCTGATAACTGAATGGGCCAACATCATGGATTCTCTAACGGTGGTGTTAGCAAGAATGGTATATGGAGTTGAAATGACAAACTTACCACTGGATAAACTAAGTGAGCAAAAGGAAAAAAAACAAAGAGGCAAAGGTAAAGTCTCTCTTCTTCAGTGTATTTTATGTTAAATAAGTTAAGATACTCAAACTTAGTTGGACCATATTAGATTTTCAAATGTAAACATTATGGTTCTTTACACATTGTAAAGATTCATTTGAAAAAATGCACTCCATTTTACTTTACTTAGTATTATTACATGCAAAAAATCGAGCATCTGCATTAGTAAGATACTTATACTGATCGGTTTTTATAAACTTTTTTAAAAATGTAGATGGATGCTTAGGGGTTCAACACCAGTCTCTGCTGCAGTAGTAGGAATGGAGCACAGCTGCTTGTGCTGCAATCTGCGCATAGCCACCAACACTAGAAATCCTTTTTCATATAATTGCATTTTATTTTAATAAACCTGTTTAAGTAAGAGTCTGGGGGCCAGTGGAGGATTTTGTGTGCAGTCTTGTGAATCTTAGCACCACTTTCACAGCAATTTACAATAATTAACTAATTGAATTATCTTAGTGAACATGGATAGAGCGCTGTGAGGTAGATAAATGTAATTCCCATTTTACAGGTGGGAAAACTAAGGCAAAAAGACCCAAGGTGAGAGCCTTTTCCCTGCACCAACCCTCTTATGCTGGGTAAAAGGGCTAGAGCAGCATAGAGGGTCTTATAGACTATAACTGGCCAGGAGGCTATTCACCTGGCAAAGGCACTGTGCAAGATAGCCTTAAGGCTGTCCTGCAAGGACTTCCTCACAAGCCAGGGGTCAGGGCTGACACCAGGAGGAGCATGTTTTATGGGGGCAGGGATACAGTGCTGCAGTGATGAAGTGGGGTGTAGCTCACAAAAGCTTATGCTCAAATAAACTGGTTAGTCTCTAAGGTGCCACAAGTACTCCTATTCTTTTTGCCCATACGGTAGTCACAGGAAGTTGCCATAATTTAGGCAGACCCCTAGGGTTGTCCAAGTTACACCAGAGGCCTCTCTAGCCTCTGAAGCAACTCAGGATCAGGAGGGTGGAAAGGTGACTTAGTCATCTTAGCATCTCCTCCCTCTGGGCTGCAAGGTCTGTATTGTGTCTTAGAGGTACAGCACAGAATTTCATCCCTAAGGTTTGCCCAAGACAATATAGAGAGTTAATATTAGAACCAGGATTAAAACACAGGAATCCCTTGCTCTCACTTACGTATTTACTATCTGCTTTACTAGGTTGCTGCTCCTAACTCGACTGAAATGTCACCGGTTGTGGGCAGAAGCCTCACTGGTAGCTCAGCACATGAGCTAGTTCAACTGCAGGCTGTTACCCACAGAGAAGCTTGCATTGACCTTACACGATTAATGAGAGCACTGTCCATCCCTTACCTCACGTCCTTATTTGTTCTAGGATTTCCCTCAAAAATTAGAGGTCCAATTTCACAACTCCCAAAGGCCATCCCTGGGTGCTGACCATGAATAATCTGAGATTCAGAAAAAGTAACTAACAAGCTTTTAGGTCTAGTGATGAGTTTAGTTTTCTCTACTACCTCCATAAAAGGAATAGGATTTAGAAGCATGTAGACCAAAATTATTAAAAAGGGGGTGTCTAAAGTTAGACATCTAAATAAGTGGCCTGATTTTCAAAAATGCCAAGCACCCAGCAGCACCCATTGAAATCAGTTTGTTTTCTCAGGTTCTCAACTTTTAGCACCCTTATTTTTAGATTTGGTCATAGATTAAACTTAACACTTCGACTCCCTGATTTTCAGGATGTCTAATAGGTGGAGCAAGGTGGACTCTCAATGCCAGTGACTTGATTCTTGAATTTAAATCAAGGAATACTCGGTACAGTACGGTGTTATTGTAAAAACCTATTTTGACTCTTGATTAAGTCCTGACACTTTGGGTTCTGGTCAAGTGACAAATAACTATGTTATTTGAAAAAATGAATAGAAAGAAGAAACAATGGGAGGAATTGTAATACATGAGCTTTGTGGGACAACTTCTTCCTAGTTGGCATCTCTTAAATTATTTTGAATAATATTTTTCTGCCAAAAATAATAGGTTTAAAACTTGTCCCATTTTAGTTCCTTTTTGTAGAAACACTTAACTCTATGTAGTATGAAATAAGCATAGCATTAATTGTAAATGATTCTAGATTGATGTTGCTTTTGCTTGCTCTATCTCAAAGGTGGCATCTCAGATCCTCAAAAGACAACTACAATGGGACGATCGTTTTCATTAAGCTGGAGAAGTCATCCTGAAGTTGCGGAACCAATGAGATTCAGGAGTGCTACTACCTCTGGAGCACCCGGAATTGAGAAAGCAAGAAACATAGTCCGACAGAGAGCAACAGGTTAGGCACTGGCTGCTTTAACATCTTAATTATAAATTGCAAGATCAACATTTATAAAACTGAAATTATTTTAAAATCTCCTCTCGTGACTTTTAATTAGGAATAAATGTTTGCAAATCTGTCTCTAAATCTTTTTCTTCACTTTTCTTATACCTAGAAAGAGAGGTCAGTTTTATTTACGTCAGGAATCCTTTTTGTCAAACATACTATGATTATATAAAATAGGAGAGATTTATTGATTACTGAGGTTAGGACACAATGATTTAATATTTTGTTGAGTGTGGTTTTTTTTATTAAATGGGCTAGATAATAAAGAATGATTGGCTAAGTATTGTAAACTATATAGATATACTATACTAATGTATTTGTAAAAGCTGGGACTTTTTAGCCAGCATGACTACCTTTCAGATATTTAGAGTAATTTTTTATAAAAGCAATAACTCACGTCATCACAGGCCACTGTTCCCAGGAAAATTCAGCATTCACGAGTGAATCAAGACACTTTGGCTTCATTCCTTAAAACTTTTCTCAGACTTTCAAGCACTGGTACAAATACCCAGATTATCATGTCTTGCTGATGTTTACATATATGCTGTGCAAAATAATCCTGTTAGTGTAGTATTAAGATATTGTATTTTCTGGCTTTAAAACTGTATGTGTTCACAATAATCTTTTTCTTCCACCTTGCTGCTTTTACCAGATCTGAATTGTAAAACACCCTTGGATTTTTTTGGTGAAGGATTCTGGATGAAAATATTTTAGTGTATTCATTATGAATAGGTTCTTTTATGTGTATACTAAATTCTGGACTACATGATTTAGTATTTGGTAAATATTATATGGAGGTGTAGAAATACTTTGAAGTTTCATTAAACAGTTCTAGTACCTGTAAATTAAGCAAGTAAATTAATGAGAGGTTTACAGAATACTAGGAAATATATAATACCTCCTATTATTGAGGAATTCTCTTACTACAATCAATGAAAAAGAGCTGCAAGACTAAGCCATTTTCCACAAAATATTGTATTTTTATAACTGTAAAAATATCAAACAGTTAATAAATAGTTATGGCATAGTCTATCACTTTTACAACCTAATAAGAGATTTTTATTTTAATAATTCTAAAATGTCAATTTTTTAAAAATGATCATCATTATCTGATAAAGCTAACCAGGATAAGAATTCTTTGTATTTAGTTGTACTTAACATCCATATCTATATCCCTTTGTATACTTTATTACATCTTACACTTTCTCGATATAGAGACCTTTTTAAAATTTGTTTTGTGATTTCTCTAAAGTGAAATATACATCTGTAGCACTGTGCATAATGGCAAGTTTTAAAAAATGGGTACCCAAATTAAGCTCTTAAATCCGTATTTTAGGTGCCCGAATAAGTTACCTGATTTTCAGCAGTGCTGAGTTCCCAGCACTTTTGAAAATATGGCCAAATAAATATGTACGGTAGTTCAATATGTATATACAGTAGCTCGGTGTTCACCAGTTTCTTTTTTCTCTTGTTTGTTCTATAAAGAAAGAGAGAGAAAATGAGAAAAATAAGAGGAAAGTGAGAGCAGGTCAGGGAATGAGGCTGATGGAAGAGTGTCCCTGAGTCCTGAGATGCAGAAGAGAATACAGGGTTTTCAAACACTCCAGCAGCCTGGTTTTGAGCTTCAGATAGTAGATTGTCTTTCTCTGATATGATGGTTACAAGTGCCGCTCATTCCAGTTCAATGGGCCATCAAGCAGCAGCCACAGCAGATGTTCATTACCGCTTTTGAGTGAGGGATATTCCTTTTCACAGCTTCTCTCCTCATTCATAACAAACGGGTAGCTCATTGTTGAATTTGGAGACAGTCAAACGTTGTTGCTGGAGGCTCCAGGACTAGGCCCTGCCCTCCTGGTCAGATCACCAGAAATTCAGTCTTTCATAATAGAAACAAGTTGGTGGTTCAGTTTCTCCTAACCACTTTGTTATAACTTCAGTTTCTTCGTCAAGTAGTGTCCCTATTAGTGCTCCATTCCAGGTGCGCATGCGCCACTCGAGCCCTTGATTGACGATTTCTAGCTAGTTATGCCTGTTCATCCTGCGCATGTGCCCTATGCCTCCTTGTGGCAGACTCTGAGGCTATAGAGGAGTGTGTGGAAGAACAGCCCTCAGTTCTTTCTCTACAGCCTCGGCCTGACACAAAACAGTAGTGTGCCTGCCTAGAGCATACTTGGCCTTTCTCTTTACTTTTGCTATGCAAGTTAGTTTAGTATATTTAGTTTTGGTGAGAGGACTGTTTTCTCTCTTCCTCAGGGAGACTTGTCTTCTCTGGTAGGGTGTGCCTGGTTTGCCAGGCTTCAAATGTTGCCTCTCCTGCCGGGAGACTATGCCAGTGAGCGATGGAGACTCCAGGTGGCTCCGTTGTTTGGGAGAGTCCTATATCTCCCAGAAGTGCTCCTTTTGTTTAGTCCTTAAGTCCAGGAAGTCTAGGAAGAACAGGGAGATAAGGCTTAGACTTGTTGGCAATGGAGCGTTTCCTGCAATTGCCCTCTGAGCCAGATGAAGAGACCACATCCAGATTTCAGCAGCTTACCTTAAAGGCATCCAGAACACCACTGCCGATGCGCTCAGCAGACACTTCTCCCATGACTACAAATGGGAGCTGGACCCGCAGGTCCTCCAGGACATATTCCGGAGATGGGGACAGCCAGAGATTGATTTTTATGCCACCTCCAAGAACAGGAAGTATTCTCTCTTCTGTTTAAGGGGAGGTCTGAGTCATTGCTTCCTGGGGGACACCCTTCTTTTTCCATGGAAGAGGAGTCTGTTCTCTGATGCCCCTAATTCCAAGGTTGATTAACAGGATCAGGCAGGCCAGCCAAGGCCGGAGTTCTTTTCAAAGTACCTACCTGACTGAGACAACCTTGGTACCATTACCTGCTTTAGCTCTGAGTACAACCACTGATCAAGTTCCCCATCTCCTGTCTCAGAATGTGGGTCACATGATTCACCCCAACTTGGTGGTTCTACATCTCAGAGCCTGGCTCCTGGAGGTTCTCATAAATAGAGGTTTCCTGCTCCAGAGAGGTGCAGCAGCTGTTATTACACAGCAGAATGAAGTCTGCCTGCACTGCTTACCTGCAGAAACGGAAGAGATGCATCCACTGCTGCGGTTGTTGCTACCTGTGATCTGAATTGGTTCCCCTTTCCTTCATCTTGGATTACTTGCTGAATCTGAAGACATCCAGATTATTCATCAGCTCAGTCAAGGTTCACCTGGCTCCTGTATCAGCCTTCCATCCCCCGATGGAGGGATTCTCCATTTTTGCTCACCCAGTATCATCCAGATTTATTAAGGGTCTGCATAATCTCTTTCCCCACATTAGAAACCACACTCCTTCTTGGAACCTCAATCTGGTTCTCAACCACCTCACGAGATCCCCATTTGAACCAATAGTTACCTTTTCCATTCTTCTTTTATCTATGAAGACGGTCTTCGTAGTTGCTATCACATTGGCTCATAGGGTAGGGAGATTGGAGCTTTGGAGCAGATTCCCTCTATACCATTTCTTTCATGATAAAATCTCTTTACATCTAACTCCCAGGATCCTACCTGAGGTTACATTGGATTTTCATCTTAACCAGTCTGTCCTTCTGAAACCTCACAATTCCATATCCTGGATGTTGGAAAGGATTTAGCCTTCTACTTGAATAGGACTAAGTGGTTTAGGAGATCACCTAGACGCTTCATATACTAAATCCCTAGATCTAAGGCCCAAAGGTCTGCCCAAAGACTTTTAAAATGGATATTGGGTTGTATCTTACACCTGTTACCAATCTGCAGGTGCTCAGCCCCCCAGGGGTGTGAGAGCTCATTCAACCAGATTGCAAGTGACATACAGTGGATTTCTGAAGAATGTCCCAATTTCTGAGATATGTAGAGTTGCTACCTGATCTTCAGTCTATACGTTTTCAGAGCATTACACCCCACTCCATGCCATCAAATCCAATGTGGCACCTGGCTCTGTGGTACTATCTTCAGTTCTAGAACCCGTTCCAAAGGCAACCGCCCCCCTACCCCCGCCTTCTCCTCCTTCTGAGGATATCGCTTAGAAGTCACAGAGCCACTGCTAAAAGAAAAAAGGAAATGTTACTCACCTGTACAGTAACTGTAGTTCTTTGAAGTGTGTGGGTTCTTCATTACCTGCCCTCCTTTCCCTCTCCTTCAGTAATTCTTTGGATGATGACAGAGTAGAGAAGGAACTGAGTGCAGTTCACCCATGCACCCCTATATAAGCTTGGTATCTACCACGATGAGACATAGGGTGAGTGTGTGGACCAAACAGGGACTGCTAGCTAGAAATCTCCAATTGGGGGCTCAAGAGGCACGTGCACACCTAGAGTGCAGCGCACACAGAGGGACACACCTTGAAGAAATACAGTTACTGCATAGGATGAATAACATTTCCTTTTATTCATTTTTGTGTGGTAGTGACTTCATTTCAGCTTCTAATTCTGCTTTTCGTCTCCTGAGCTGAGGATGTCGTAAGATCTGAAAGGGGTCTTCTCATTGAAACTAAATGTTTTACACTAAAATATTTTATAAGAATATATGGAAATTTAATGTGTTTGGGGAAACTAAGGTTGGTGCAACATTAGCTCTACCAGTGAAAGACAGTCACACCTTTACAAAGCGACTTCCTTCCAAAAGATCCCACTGAAGATAAGAGTTAGGATACTCGACACAGAAATTTTTAACTCTTGAGTATGGTCACTCAGACCAGAAACATTCCCTGTCCTTAGTAAGGAAAGACTACTTGGTGGCAAGCAAGTAGTTTTCTGTCTAAGGGTATGAATCTCGCTTTGAGTGTGAGATGTTTGATTCACATTCTGATTGAATTCTTGCAGCCTTGTGCAAAATATTTTTTTCTTGGCTAAGCCTACTGCAGTTTTATAAGGGGGGGAAGTGTGGTGGAATGCACTCCTGGATTCACACCCTGCACCTGAAGTAATAATCTTTGTACAGGGCATGCCTTGTGAGGTATCTTTTGAAAACTCATAACTTGCTGAGCAGTAATATCATGGTAAAATGCATGTAGCAACATTATATGTAAATTTATTCATATAATCTGAAATCATGGCTGAAGTGTGTTTCCCAGACAAGTCTCAGGAGTAGCTAAACCAGTTTCTCAAAGACAAAAGGTACGCTGATGCCCCATCCACGTGTCAACAAAGCTGGTGGGCCACCACCTATCAAGTGGCCATTCTTTGGCAAGGACGGGGACAGGGACAAAGAGATCTGCATCTTAGCAAAGAAATAGCATGAGGTCTCCTTCCTCCACCAGATTCCCTGTCTCTTGGTTCTCAGCTGGAAATGCTTTTAAAAGAGGGACTGACACTATAAAAAGAAGGGGTAAACAACCCAAGACACCTCTCCCTCCCTCCCTTTCCTCACTCTTTGCACCTTAGAAGACAAAAGAAGCAGCTGTTGGACTGTGGGGGAGCGGTCCTGACCTGAAGTACTTAGTCAGTAATGCTGCTGGAGACGTGGTGAGAAATTTTCCTTTAAATTTAATATAGTTCAAGTTAGGCACTAGAAAGCGTTTTATCTTTATTTTTCTTGTGACCATTTCTGACTCTTATGTCTCATTGCTTGTACTCAGTTAGTAAATTTGTTTTGCTGTTTTATCAAGTTATTGTGACTGGGTAACTCCATGTAAGGTGGTGCCTTGTTGTTTGTTAGTTCCTTAAAGGAATAATGAACATAATATATTTGAACTGTCCAGGAGAGGGCTGGAGGTTAATGCTGCAGTGCATTATAATGGCCAGTTGGAAGTTGAAGCCTCAGTTGCCAAAATTTTAAACAAAATCATTAGTATAATTTTCTACTGTTTGGCTGCACTGGAGGTTAGTTGCAAGAGCTTCATGGAGTGGGGGGACTGTTCCTATATGCATAGATGCAGTTGTGGAGGAGGAGGGATTGTTCTGAATGTCACCACGGCATAGGCCGACTCCTTGGGTGCTCCGGGGCTGGAGCACCCATGGAGAAAAAATAGTTGGTGCTCACCACCCACTGTTGGCCCCGCTGATCAGCTCCTCCCCCTCCCTCCCAGCACCTCCCGCCCACCATGATCAGCTGTTCAGCAGCATGCAGGAGGTGCTGGGGGTGGGGAACGAGAGCGGGGCATGCTCGGGGGAGGGGTCGGAATGGGAGTGGGAAGATGCAGGGCGGAGCAGGGGCAGGAAGAGGCGGAGTGGGAAGAGGTGAGGTGGGGCCTTGGGAGAAGGGGTGGAGGGGGGCAGAGCCAGGTGGCAAGCAGCCCCCCAAAATTGACAGTCAGTGCTCTGCACCATGGCTGTCAGCAGAGGAAAAATTCTCCTTGAGTTGGATGATTTTCTAACCCAGCAGAACCCATAAGGAGTGCTGGCATAAGGTTGAGATTCTAGTGCTGAAGGTGTTCTGTGGGCAGTTTAATGTTTTTGTAATTTATGACAGGGGAACCTGGAGCGTTGAATGGATGCTCCTTTTTATTTTGTGTATAAATTTAAATAAATATCAAAGTGGGGACAGACGTTGTACATGATTCTGAGGCATGCAAGAATATGCTGTATGACTGCTGTGATATCAGAATCTAGATGCTTTTTTACCAAAGGTGAACTCCTCTTTCCGTGCATTGCAGGAAATTGTCCTCCCATCTTTTTCCCTTGACCTACAATTTAGGCTATGGCAGAATCTAGATGCTCTTAGAGCACTAAAAATATACTTCATGAGCATCAAATTAACAAGGAGGTCAGGCTCTTTATCTTCTTTAATCAGAAGTGCCAAAAATGGACTTTGGACGATCAAATTATGCATCACAGAGTCATACAATGAATCATGTGAACCTTTTCCTGATGGAATCAAGGCGTACTCCACAAGGTCTTTGGTGACATCATGAACAGAAAAAAGCTTTTGCTTCCACTGAGGAAATCTGCAGGGCAGCAACAAGATCCTCTGTTAACACCTTTGTTAGATACTAGAATATGGACTTGCTATCCTCTGCAGACTTGCTTTACGTCATGTTGCGTGCGATGGTCCACAAACAGCTTGCCAGTTTGATACTTAATTTCAGGGGGAAACTTTCCCTATCTCAGTCTATTTCTTTATCCCTCTCTACTTATGTTCACTGGTTGCTACTTCCCATACACCTCAGAATTGTGGAGAAGCTGGGGCTGCAGAATGGGAAATTTCTTAACAGATCATTTCCTTTTTACTAGCAGCGTCTTCCACATTTCTACCTTCCCTACATGGCTTCTTAGCCAAGGGACAAAATTTAATTTTTATATTTACAATTCGTGGGCCGCTATACATAGTTTACTGATTGGCTTTGAAGTTAATGTTGCATGTTATATTTTCAGAGTTTGTACACAATATTGGAATGAATTATCTGGTGGCAAGCCAGAGAAGGGGCATCTCCTGCACAGACTGTGTTACAATGTTGAACCACCTCCAGAACTGCAGAGAGGAGCCCATACATCTCCGAATTGAGAGAGACAGATAACAGAAAAGAAATGATCCAGGAAGAAATTTCCCATTCATTTAGTTTTGAGATGCACACATAGTTGGATATATTTCTCTTCTGTTTTCTAAAATTCTTAAGTATTAAACAAAGGTTTGGGATAGGTTAGAGTGGTGGCACATCATAATTTTACAGAGTTACTGAGTAAGATTTAGTTAGATAACCAGTATGTTAATTGACAAAATGGATTTATGGGAAGATATGGTATTGTAAGATTTCACAATCTTGTAAAGAAAAAAGACCCTGCTGATTATTGCACATTTATTATGTGGCAATTTTATTCCAACACATTCAAACGTTTACTGTATGGGAATTCATTTTTATGTAGGATTTCTGAATATTTATGTTAAAGAACTGTTTCAGATGTGTGTTGCATTTATTTTGCCATGACACTTAAAGAATCACCTTAGAAAAATCCCTATATTTTACTGTTCTTCTGACATAATTATTACTTTATTTTTCCCTGGAAGCTAAGCGAAGCCAGTCTATCAGCAACTGTGTTCATCTTTATGAGGCTTTGCCAGCCACTAAAAGTGTACCTCTTCTGCTTCACACTGTGAGCTCTCTCTTACCTGGTATCTCTTACACTTCTTGCTCTCACAGACTTTCAGGTACTGTACTTAAAGCCACCTTGTATCTAAATGTTCTTTATATTTTTTAAACTGCTGTTGCTGGCTTTTTCTGTCTCTTTAATTATTCTACAGTACTGTGCGTTAGTATGGTTTACACGGCGCTCTCTCTCTCTCCTTCCCTTACAATTAATCAGTAACAACTTCTGTTGTTAAAGCAGCATTCTGTCGTCCTTGGGAGATGTTTCCTCTTTAATCATAAGGTTATCTCATGTTCACTATCAAATTTTGTTTGGATGGTAAGTTCTGATATTTAAATAATTCTAGTGATTTTTATTTTTGGGTTACTGGAACTGTACTTACTGTCAAAATGGGGCACCATTTTGAGGAAGAGGAGAACAAAAGCTTTTTAAATATTTCTTTTTTGGAGTAGTTTCAGGGAAAATATTCCCAAAGCTATTTGGATGGTTGGGCCCAATGCTTCAAAACAAATCATGCTGGAGAAATCCAGCTAGCCACAGCTTTTTGACAATAAATCCCATTCACTGTCAATCTAACAATGAGGTCACACAAGTTAATGCTAATTGTAAATGTTTGCCTCTAAAGACATTTTCCTGGGGATCCTGATTTCAGAAACAAAAAATCTTTCTATCTATGCTTCTTATTACCAAAAAAATATTTAAACATACAAGGCTTAGACAGTATCATTTTTCTGTTTTTGTTCAGACGTTTGGAGCCCCACAAACTATTCTGTTTTATACACTTAAACATAAGGATTTATCTTGACCTACAGTTTATTTAGGTATGTCTTCCTTTGTAACTAAATTAAAATGTATCTGAATTTAATTGCTTTCCCATTAATTATATAGACTGGCAGGGTCAGGTAATATCTTTATTAGATGAACTTCTGTTGGTGAAAGAGACAAGCTTGACCACTTCATTGAACTAAAAATAGACCCATTAAATTACTGCTAGAGAGCTAAGCTTTATTTTAAATAAAAATGTAAATTCTTGCTTTTGAGAAGCCTCGACATGTAAAGCAACTAATAGAGTTTTATCAATGTGAAATTTAGGCTATTTTCTATTAAAATTGAAGTGAATCAGGCAATTCATTTATAAACTAACACTCAAAGGTGGGGTGGTCAGAGAGTGTGGAGAGGGGAATGTCTTCCTTTTTTTTCTGGTCCCCACCACAATCCCCTGCTAGCCCCACTGCTCCCTTCTGCAGACTGCCTTTGGTGTTCACTTCATGTAGACTTTAGGAGATATGCAGGAGGTAGGCATGAAGAGGGGCAGCAGAACAAAGGTGCCAACAGACAAAGGTTTGAAAGGCATAGTGGAGGAGTAAGGAAGGGTTGGGGGAGTGGAGAACAGTTGTGTTGAATTCTCAGGGATGGTCTTGAATTGTCCCACAGTGAGTTGAAAGCTGATGGAAAGTTCAGTGTAACTTATATGCTTGTTATGTAACATTGTTTGAAGAAACCAGAGCTTGGAATCAATGGCGTAATCTGTATTTGTCTGAACTAAGATTCTGAGTAGGATTTTCAAGGCTCCCAAGGAATTGCCCTAGCAAGAGACCTTAAAAACATTTTTAAGAAGAGAGGAAGAGTGCATATGTGAATCATTGGATACTTGTTCTGATGAGTCCCTTTTGATAGGATATGTTTGCTATACCATTGGGACATTTTCTAGGAAAGAGCTGACTGTTAGCTTAGGCGTGGCAGGGAGCATTAACTAGCATCACTGCCAGGCCTGTCCCTACCACATGCTAGGACCCACGACTTTACCATCAAAATCTTAGGTCTTCTGTTTCTTGATCCCGGGAGAAATTCTGACTAGTCAAAAAGAATCATCTCCACAATTGTGTTCTGACTAACTCCTGAGATATGAACCTAAAGTTCCTGCTGTCACTCCTTTGCTTGTGTGTTAGTTTCCATTTTCCCCCACTTGACCCCTCATATTTCTCTCTTCTCTCTATCTGTTTGACTTCAGTCTAATGAGAGTTCAGCTTAACCTGCCAGGACAAATCAAACCATGCAATCTTTTGCTGTATCCAGAGAGGCAAGATAAAAAGATACTGTAGTCCAATTCTGGTAATTGTTTTGCCAGATCCTGAAGAGGCTAATAAGATTGTGTGCTACTCATGTTACTTTTGCAGCAAATGAATTACAGCTGCAAACAGAGACAGATGCTGAATTTTGCTGCGTTTTCTTTCTTCACCTTTGTGTGCTTGTCTTGTTCTATCTTATGAAGAAACAGGATCAGACTTTAATACCTAAACCCAAGAGCTAAAACTTAAAACTGAGTCTCCATTTTTCCCATCAAGCATATTTGATATCCTATAAGAAACTGTCAAGTAAGGGATTTTGCTGTCTTATAAAGAGAGAAGGAATGAGAGAGAAAGTGTGTTAGTTATGGTTTACATAATTTTTAAAAATGCTTTAAATCTCTAAACTTTTTTCTTTTTGTATATTTAATATATATATTAAACAGAGTTTCTGAAATTGGTAATGCACAACAAGCAAAACAAATTTCCTTGCAACATAAACCTGAACCAAGTTAATGTTGTCGTTGAGGCAGTTAAATAAATAAATAGGTAAATTAAAATTTTTAACATGCTAAAAACTCTATCCAGTCCCCACCAAGGCAGAGACTATTGCTTATACTTAACTAACCCTGCTAATAGCCTTGGGACACTTGCTGAGGATTTTCTAACATGCCTTAGTAGACTTATAGAGGGGTCCAATCGTTCATAAGCCTTAATAGGTTAATTGGGATCCCTTAAGGATTCTGGTGGGCGAGAATGGTTTTATTAGGTTTGGCAGATTTTCATGGCCCTCAGGGTCATCAGCCCAGATAGAACTGTCCAAAGACTGACAATCTCATTAGGCCTGTCAGGTTACTAATGTTTCAGATTTTGCTCATCAAGAAAGAACAAGTTTTCTAAGGTTAGGAAGATTTGGTTGGCCACTGAAGAGGAAGCTATGCCTCACAGGACACTGGATATTTCTAAGCTCTGCCCACCTATCTTATAAGGCAAATAACAGAACCTCACATTCCTTCTAGCACCTGCATGTAGGGAGTTTAGGGAAGGGGGAGGGGTATAAATTTGCTAATACCTGCAGAGTGGACCTCCTGTGTACCTCCTAAGGCGTGCAGGTATTGCTCTTATGGATGTGAGACGATCCACTGGAAGGACAGGGACCCCCCCCTCACCCCCCCAGTGTGCTGCTCCTTATATCTCCTATTCTTCTCCCAACTTGCAAATCTCATCAGTCGGCAGGAAAAGATCCAGCTTTCTGTGCACATTCTAAGGAATGCAGGAAAGGTGATCCCCCTCCTGTATGTCTATGGAGGCACCTAAGTCTGAGTTGCAACACGTGAACAAACCAATGGTCCATTTAGTTCAGTGTCCAGTCTGTGCCAGTGATGAATGCTGGATGATTGAGGAAGGTATAACTAAGTGAATAGGCTATGAGGGAGTCAGTTGGAATGGGGAGAACGTTCTGCCCCTAGATTTTACCTGCCCCCTACTTATTGTTATGAATGTCTAATACTGCTTGAGACTTACTAATCTGTTTTTCTGAATCAAATCCCTTAGAAGTGAGTCCCATTGGAGAGTTATGCAAGATGTTTATTAAACATATATATATTATTTTTATTCATTTTGAATTTGTTGACTTTTTAAGTTTCCTCTTTTTCCTTTATTATGAGAAAAGTAAATAGGAACACCAAATTAGTCTTCTTTATACTGTTAATTAATTTATATATCTTCTCTCACCCTTTTCCTTTCTAGACTAAACAGTCTTAAGTCTTTTTAATCTCTCTCCATGTGAGACAAAAACCCCACATACCTCTGGCCCTCAGCACCCACTCTGTGACTCTAATAATTTGAATTTCCCTTCTCTGAACCTCTTCCTAATTCTGCTGCTGGAATACATTTTTTTAATGAATTTTTTTTCAGTTGTGGAGAGCATTTGGTAACTAAAATTGAAATTTTTCATTTTATTCTCATAATTTCTATGTGTTTTAAATATTTAGCTTGTTCATCTTTTCACCTGACTTTGTTTTGTTAGTGTGTAGTAAATGTGCAAAGAGTTTTAGAATCCTTGTAACACATTTTATTTTAATTGAAATCTGCAGAAGTTGAAGAAGCTCAACAATCAGAAAATACAACAGGACCAGAGTCGAGTGGCCTCTTTGCAGACCAGGACCAGCAACTAACTCGAAGCAGTAGCACTTCAGACATTATAGACCAATTTAGTTCTGATTTTTTTCAAGGTAACTTTTGTGACATTGTCAAGGTTCCTCCCCCATTCTGAACTCTAGGGTACAGATGTGGGGACCTGCATGAAAACCTCCTAAGCTTACTTTTAGCAGCTCAGGTTAAAACTTCCCCAAGGTACAAATTAATTTTATCCTTTGTCCTTGGAATATCCACTGCCACCACCAAATTCTAACTGGGTTTACTGGGAAACGTAGTTTGGACACGTCTTCCCCCCAAAATCCTCCCAACCCTTGCACCCCACTTCCTGGGAAAGGTTTGGTAAAAATCCTCACCAATTTGCATAGGTGACCACAGACCCAAACCCTTGGATCTGAGAACAATGAAAAAGCATTCAGTTTTCTTACAAGAAGACTTTTAATAGAAATAAAAGTAAACAGAAGTAAAGAAATCACCTCTGTAAAATCAGGATGGTAGATACCTTACAGGGTAATTAGATTCAAAACATAGAGAATCCCTCTAGGCAAAACCTTAAGTTACAGAAAAGACACACAGACAGAAATAGTCATTCTATTCAGCACAGTTCTTTTCTCAGCCATTTAAAGAAATCATAATCTAACACATACCTAGCTAGATTACTTACTAAAAGTTCTAAGACTCCATTCCTGTTCTATCCCTGGCAAAAGCAGCATACCGACAGACACAGACCCTTTGTTTCTCTCCCTCCTCCTAGCTTTTGAAAGTATCTTATCTCCTCATTGGTCATTTTGGTCAGGTGCCAGCGAGGTTACCTTTAGCCTCTTAACCCTTCACAGGTGAGAGGATTTTTCCTCTGGCCAGGAGGGATTTTAAAGGGGTTTCCCCTTCCCTTTGTATTTATGACAGACATACAGTGGCTATACTGTATTAAGCTGCCTTTGAATCTCATTAAACTACATTTGTGAATAGGAAGGAAAAATGTCCCATTGCTATTGTATGAATGTGTATTTATGCCATAATGTCTGTTCATTTAAGCTATGGTACAATAAATCCTGTTTTTCAGTGTTCCAAACCCTATTTTATTAAATAATAAATTTAAGTATAACACAATCATGCTCCTAAAATAATACCTCTGAATGTCTCCATCCACACACCCACCCACTGAGGATTTTCAATAGTATGTATATTTCACTTAAAATGTTAGTTTAACCCTTTGAAGATGCATTAAAAATGGCCAAAGAAAGTATATTTAACCTTAGTCTTTGGCTACATTAGAAAAATTAGGATTTAATTTACCAGGGCAGCTCCTAATTCAGCATCACTGGATGCTGTAGTGTAGGTAAGAGCCATTCATTTTTACTATCATACTTTAAAAACAAGTTCTGCTTTAGTGATCATAATTAAAATGTAATTTATCTCTTGCAAAAAAAGTAGTACAATGATTGTATTTTTCTATACTGGAGGACTTGGTAGTGTTAATTAATTTGAACTCTTAACATGGTTAGATGACTTGGTGAACACATTAGAACACTACAGTTTCCACTCCTTGGGCAACCATTGATGAATTGCATGTCCTAATTTTCCATATAGCTGTAAGCTTAGAGTGGTCACCAATAGAACATTAGCACTTCTTGCTACATAAGTAATTGTTTTTGCACATACTCCCCATTGTAGAGGAATACAGTGGTTACATTAATTATGTACTGTTGGTAAACTTAATGAGTTGACCAGTTTTCAAAATAGCTTCAGTGAATTCTTGCTCTTCCCCAGTGTGGACAAGAGCGTTCATACAAACTTCCTGTTTATAATGTTTTGTTTATAGGAAAATATGTTGCAACCTTCCACGTGAGTTAGTTACAGGTGCTTTATACTATGGGCAGGCCTACACTTAAAACACTGCATCGGCTAGATCCCTGCCAACATAAGGCTGTCTACACTGGTGCTTAGGTTGGTGGATTATTCACACCCCTGAGCAGTGTAGTTATATTGAAGTAATTCTACAGTGTAGACCAGGGCTTTAAGTACATTACCAATGATTGAAAGACAGCTATCATTGGCTAATAATTTACCTATATAGTTTTAGAGATGTTTCCTCCAGGGTTTATCTGCTGTGATGCTGACTATACTCTTGGCTACATCCATTTGTGCTCCATTCATCTAAGAAGTGTAGGGAACAGTCAAGCAAACTTTCTTATCTGCCTTATTGAAGGGTCTCATAAATGGACACTGAGCAATTTAGTGAGATATTTGACTTAACTGTATAATTGATTTGCCATTAGCACGTAGCCTGATACTTCATTTCTGGGGAATAGTAGGTAAAATATCGGCAGACAGGTAACATTAGTGGAAATGTGTTGGGAATCTTGAGTGGCCATTCTATGTGCTGTATCTGTTTTGTGGGAAATATAACTTCATTTTCCAGCTCTGTTGTTCCAACACTTTTCACAGGCACTGAATTCTCTTTGACAAGTGTCTTGTTTTTAATTAATTTGTAAAAAATCAATTTGGCTTTAGGCAATTGTCATTTGGAAGTGTAGAATATCATCTGTGTTGAAGCAGAGCTCGTCTCACAATGAAAGCCACTGAAAAATATCTGTGATTGGTGTGTAACTTGTCATTTCCAGTATCTAGCACTGCATTTACATTTCACACACCACAGCTAAAGATTTTAGTTGTATTCCAATAACTGCAGTTTTTTACACTATTTATGAGGGAATTATCCACATAATTGAATGCTTTCACAATATAAATGAGTCCACAACAATCCTACACTATCATATGAGAGTGTCATATTCAATCACTTCTCTGTAAATACTGGAAAGATGAAAAACATGCACATATTTAGTGCTGTTTTGAATCGTTTTAGAATTAGCCCATAGGCTCCATTTCCTTAACTGTCTGTATTTCTTGTCTCATTTGTTTACTTGTTAAAATTTTGATTATGCAGATAAAAAGACTGAGAGTTCGCAGAATTTAAATTGTGTGGATTCCAAATCCATTCAAGACAAGAAAGGATGTATGAAGAAAGAAAATGAAGCCCAACACGTAAGGCAAAATTAATAGACTCTGATCCAAGTTCTAATAATTGCCAAGATCCTAAGAACTTTTTATTTCTAATTATTAATATAAATGTTTACAAAGGATAACAACTGAAATTTTAAGTTTGTGGATCCCATTGATGAAATAGAAATTGGAATTAAACTGTAGCTGTTAATAGCAAGTATTAAGTACATCAGAAGCAGGAAGCCTGCTAAACAACCACTGGGGTCCCTGGACGATCGAGATGCAAAAGGAACACTTAAAGATGATAAAGTCATCGCAGAGAAACTTAATTGAGAAACTTAACAGTAACAAGTCACCAGGGCCAGATGGCATTCACCCAAGAGTTCTAAAAGAACTCAGATGTGAAATTGCGGAACTATTAACTATGGTTTGTAACCTGTCCTTTAAATCAGCTACTGTACCCAATGACTGGAAGATAGATAATGTAATGCCAATATTTAAGAAGGGCTCTAGAGGTGATCCTGGCAGTTACAGACCGGTAAGTCTAACGTTAGTACCGGGCAAAAAAGTTGAAACAATAGTAAAGAATAAAATTGTCAGACATATAAAAGAGCATAAATTGTTGCACAAAAATCAACATGGTTTCTGTAACGGGAAATCATGTCTTACTGATCTATTAGAGTTCTTTGAAGGGGTCAACAAACACGTGGACAAGGGGGAATCCAGTGGACATAGTGTACTTAGATTTCCAGAAAGCCTTGGACAAGGTCCCTCACCAAAGGCTCTTACGTAAATTAAGTTGTCATGGGATAAGAGGGAAGATCCTTTCATGGATTGAGAACTGGTGAAAAGACAGGGAACAAAGGGTAGGAATAAATGGTAAATTTTCAGTATGGAGAGGGGTAACTAGGGGTGTTCCCCAAGGGTCAGTCCTAGGACCAATCCTATTCAACCTATTCATAAATGATCGGGCGAAAGGGGTAAAAAGTGAGGCGGCAAAGTTTGCAGATGATATTAAACTGCTCAAGATAGTTAAGACCAAAGCAGACTGTGAAGAACCTCAAAAAGATCTCATAAAACTAAGTGATTGGGCAACAAAATGGCAAATGCAATTTAATGTGGATAAATGTAAAGTAATGCACATTGGAACAAACAACCCCAACTATACATACAGTATGATGGGAGCTAATTTAGCTACAACGAATCAGGAGAAAGATCTTGGAGTCATCGTGGATAGTTCTCTGAAGAAGTCTAAGCAATATGCAGCGGCAGTCAAAAAGGTAAATGGGATGTTAGGAATCATTAAAAAAGGGATAGAGAATAAGACGGAGAATATCTTATTGCCCTTATATAAATCCATGGTACGCCCACATCTTGAATACTGCGTACAGATGTGGTCCCCTCATCTCAAAAAAGATATACTGGCATTAGAAAAGGCTCAGAAAAGAGCATCTAAAATGATTAGGGGTTTGGAAGGGGTCCCATATGAGGAGAAATTAAAGAGGCTGGGACTTTTCAGCTTGGAAAAGAGGAGACTAAGGGGGGATATGATAGAGGTGTATATAAAATCATGAGTGGTGTGGATAAAGTGAATAAGGAAAAGTTGTTTACTTGTTCCCATAATATAAGAACTAGGAGCCACAAAATGAAATTAATGGGTAGCAGGTTTAAAACAAATAAAAAGAAATTCTTCTTCACTCAGTGCACATTCAACCTGTGGAACTCCTTGCCTGAGGAGGTTGTGAAGGCAAGGACTATAACAGGGTTTACAAGAGAACTGGATAAATTCATGTAGGTTAAGTCTATTAATGGCTATTAGCCAGGATGGGTAAGGAATGGTGTCCCTAGCCTCTGTTTGTCAGAGGGTGGAGATGGATGGTAGGAGAGAGATCACTAGATCATTACCTGTTAAGTTCACTCCCTCTGGAGCACCTGGCATTGGCCACTGTCGGTAGACAGGATACTGGGCTGGATGGATCTTTGGTCTGACCCAGTATAGCCATTCTTATGTTGTTATGAATATTCTGCATCTTCTAATACTATAAGACTGTAACACTCGTTTATGGAAATATTATAATGAAGATTACATAAAGCAACATATAAAGACTGTGTGTGTGTGTGTGTGTGTGTGTGTGTGTGTGTGTGTGTGTACGTACACACCTCTACCCCGATATAACACGGTCCGTGGGAGCCAAAAAATCTTACTACGTTATGTGAAACGGCGTTATATTGAACTTACTTTGCTCCCCCTGCTCTTTGTCCCCTGACCGCCCCTGCTCAGCTTCCCGCTGCCAGTGAGTGTGGGGAGGTTGGGGAAAGGACGCCCCCCACACCCACCTGCGGCGGGAAGCAGAGCGCCGTGGCTGGGAGCTGGCAGAGTGGAGCAGGCTGAGGCTGTGCTGCTCCACTTCTGCCGCTGCCGGTGAGTGCTGGGGAGGGGGGAATCCTTTCCCTTGAGTGACACGGTCGGGGCGAGGAAAGCGGAGTGGGCTGTTCCCGGCCCTCTGCTAATCACCCGGGCCACTCTGGGCCTGTGGGGCCCCCAAAAGTGCCCCCCCACAGCTCCTGCCTCCCAGACCCTGGGGGTGGGGGGGAGGCCTGTTTACTGTGTTGTATGCGAACCCGTGTTATAATGGGTCGCGTTGTATCAGGGTAGAGGGGTGTGTGTGTGTGTATATATATATAAAAATATATTGGGTAATGAATATATTTATAAGAGTTATAAACTCTGTTTGTTTGATAGATATATATTATTATAAACACAGAGTTTATAACGGTCTTATAAATAAAGTATATTCATTACCAAATTGCATAGTACTTAAACAAATGTTTGATCGTTCATGAAGTGTTCAGAGAAATGTCTTTCTCAGCACAATTTGCACCATCAGCCATTTATTTCAAAACTTTGTGTATGTCAGCATTCTGACTGACAGGTTTTTTTTAATTTTTCATGTTAATTTTGAATAAACAGCAGAAATAATTGATGCTTGAAACTGCTGATACTGTTAGACGTGCAATGCAATATCAAATTGATGAATGTAGTTTGAAACTCTGGTTTGGTCCGCTGCTTTTAAGTGGGTGTAGTCTAAAAGCAACATGGAGACTGCACATTTGGCTCGAGCAAAGTGGGAACACTACGTATTGCTCTGCTGCAGTTTCTTTACCCAATTCAGGCAAAGGCAATGGTGGTGGGAGTAAGAGATTAACCCTCCTCCCCTGCTTTTGTGTTATTGACATGTTGGTCAAAATATTTACCACCTCCTGATAATGCTGCCAACAATATCACATTTCCCACCTTCTTTGCAAGTTGATATTGAGGTTGTGGCCATATTTATTGCATAAATAACTGAAAATATTATGTGAACCAGTGCAAAGCTCAAATATTACTACATGCTGGATTTATCTACTCAACATGAACCTGATTTGGTGGGAAAAACAAAACTGTAGGCAGTCTTCCAAACAGTGCAAGCAACTGCATGTGTCTGTGGAATGAGTGCCAATTCCTTCCCCACAAAAATCAGCTGTGGGGCCACAAGTTCCAGAAAGACAGCCTCGGCAAATGAGTTCATTGCCTCCTGCGTGGCAGTGCTTCAGCCTAAGAAACCAAGTAGGGTGAAAAGTTGGTCATAAGGCCTGATCAATGTATCAAGAACATATAAGTTCTTTTGACATCTAGGTCATCTTTCCTTTTTTAAAAATGAAGAATATTAATTGCAAATACAAAAATACACCTCCCCCCCAGCCCTGTATTGATGCAACATTTTAAC
This sequence comes from Caretta caretta, assembly GCF_965140235.1. Lineage (NCBI taxonomy): Eukaryota > Metazoa > Chordata > Testudines > Cheloniidae > Caretta > Caretta caretta. Next base: position 206,512,446 of record NC_134208.1, on the reverse strand, counting down.
TGATAAGTTTTTAACACCCATGTAATCTAGGAAATTTAGAGTTAAAGTTTCCACAGCAACTAACTCTAGTAACATGCTCCTACTCTATGCCTTATGTGATATGGTTTTTTATTAATAGAATCATAGAAATGTAGGACTGGAAGGGACCTCAGTAGGCCATCTGGTCCAGTCCCCTGCACTAAGGCAGGACTAACTATTGTCTAAACCACCCCTGAATAAGTCAGAGTTAGTTTTCAGTGATACTTAGGTATAAAATGTATATGTATCTTAATAGAGGGAATTATTCTAAAATATTATGGGATATATTTTTCAAATTAACCATAAATGAATTGAGAGGAATGCAATTTTATATTTTTTCTGAAGGTTTTAATACGAAGGAGCAGCAGTCCAGCTGAGTTAGATTTGAAAGCAGACTTGCAGCAGTCACATGGAAATCACAGAGAAAGAGAAATGAGTGAGTTCCAGGAAACCAAATTCTTTTTCTAAGGAGTAGTAGTTTGTGGTGGCATGTGCTAATTTGACTTATCACATATATAATATTGATTACTTTTAATCATGTTTTTGAAAATAAGATTTTTTTTATTGTAGAACATTGCTTATGACATTTAGTAATTCCTGCTTACTTTAGGTGAAAGTGTTAGCAGTGACACGTTCATTGGCTACAATAATGAAGTAGAGATCACCCTGGTCCCCTGGCAAACATGTGAAGAAGAACATGAAGTTAATATACCAACAGATGTTTGTGTAGATGCAGATGCACGTCATTGGCTGCAGCTTAGTCCTTCAGATGCTGCAAATTTAACAGGTACCTATGTTCAAGAAAATACAATAGATATTGTAAATTTTTGTCACAAAACGGTAGAACTTACACATGCTAGTTTACACAACTCAATTTGCATGCACTTTTTTGCTTTTAAAAGTGTTTGTTTTAAAGTAGATGAGAATTATTTGACATTACATGTAACCCTAATGGCATAGTTCATCTTTTAAAATAAAACATTGTAAACTCTTAGTAATGCTTCATTTTCTTAATTTTGAATAATATTAATAACACTGTGTACAGTACTAGTGTCTAGAAAGTTAACCCTTCCTCAGAGAATGTGTTAACACTCTTCTTTCACTTCATCACAATGATGTATCAGTTTGATTGCCTAGGTCAAGTGTTGCACAACAAAATATGCACAGACACACACAAAAATGGAAGACCATGAAACAAACCCAGCAAATGTATACTATATGTTGTTAAATGAGGGACAATTCTGGAAAAACATGATAGTGGAAAGAATGTCAGACATCACTAGTATCTCAAAGGGAAGGACCTCTCCAAGTTCCTTCTTTGTGCTCTGGTTATCTTTCATCTTGAGGTGTGGTAGTGACATAAGTAATTAGATATTTAGAAAGTGGAGAAAGATCTGTAGTCACAAAAATATCATCCAAGAGTTAAGAAACTGGGTCTACTAGAGTTAAAATTGGCAGTAGAACTTAATATCCTACTATTTAATTATATTAGATACCATTTTAGAATCATAGGAATGTAGGGTTGGAAGGGATTTTGAGAAATCATTAAGTCCAGGTCCCCGCCCTGAGGGAAGGACCAAGTAAACCTAAACCATCCATGACAGGTGTTTGTCCAACCTGTTCTTGAAAATCTCCAATGATGGGGATTCCTCAGCTTCCCTGGGAAGCCTATTCCACAGGTTAACTATCCTTATAGTTGGAAAGCTTTTCCTATTATCTAACCTAAATCTCACTTGCTACAGCTTAAGCCCATTACTTCTCATCCTAGCTTCAGTGGACACAGGGAATAATTGATGATATCACTGAGACACTTTTGAAAATCCAATATTTAGTTAATATCTCTTCCAGCCTGCCAACTCTTGAAATGTGTCATATTTTAATGAGAAGCAACTAATATATTTATGAAGATTTAAGAGAGAGGTTGTCTGTACACAAGGGCAGGTATTTGGTAGCTTTGTAGTGTAGCTTTGGAGATTACAGAACAAAGTTCTTATGGCCTATGATAGGTAACTGGTATAAAAATAGAAGACTGAAATGGTAGTTAACTTCTGTTTCATATAGAAAGCAGTAAGGGAGCAAAACTAAAGACATGTCAAGGGCCTATACAAAGTTCCTTCCAAAGGTTATCAAAGAATATAGCAGTATTGACTATACTTCCATGCTTTTGTTCCATGCTTTTCATTTTCTGTCTCTTGTTTCCTTCAGATAGAAACTTCATTACCACTTTACTTTCATAGATTTCATTTGTTGGAGATTAGAAAGATTTTATAAGTAAATAAGGGGGAAAATCCTACTTGCTAGCCATGATTCTTTCTTCCTGAATGTACTATTCTTCAGTTGCTGCTGTTTCCTCATGACAATGATTTTCTCAAGATTAAGCATTTGGAATCCATGTCTCCAAGCTTTTGCTGTGAATGCTGAATCAGAAATGGGAATTGCAGACTCCCTTTATTAAAGGATTTAGAAAGTCAGACTGAAGATAATGGTAAATTGTAATTCAGTATTTATACTCTCTGAAACAATCACTCTATAGGTATAATCTTTGTCCAGTTGAAGTCAGGAGCAAAAATCTTACTGATCTGAGGGAGGAGCAGGATTTCACCCTCTATGTTGTAGTTTTTTTTATAGTATTGTGCATATGCTTTAATTATCTAGCAGTCTGCAGTGTCATTAGGAAATACATTAGAATATGGACCTAATGAAGGGAACACCCTAAGAAAAGTCAGTTTGTTAGTAATTTTCCTTTACCTTTTTCATTTTAATTATTGTAACTTTGACATATAGGACTCATTATTTATGACTATGTATTGTATTCTTTTGGTGCTTTTGTTCTTTGTAAAGGCTACTTTTCATCTAATTTTTAAAAAGTGCATCATAGATTTTATTTCAGTAACTTAATCAGGTAACATAAGAATTTTTCTGGTAGGCTATTTTCTATAATGAGATATATAGTTTCAGGGTTATCTACTCCATTTATTCAATTATTCTTTGAAATACTACTAACATAATGAATAAGTTCATCCAGTTCAATAGTTCAGCTTGTCATCGGTACAAAGGGAAATTGTAATATAACATATGTTAAGGATTATTACCTATGTGAAGAAGACAAATTGCTAGCTTGCTTTCTATCCATAATACAAGAACTTTGCTCTTTGCATATGCAAAAGAAAACTATTTTTATAAAATAATTTGATCATTAATCTAGAGCAGAAAGGCAAATGTAGTAATAAGATTGTAATTACCTAACAGAATGAGTGTGCATAACTGTATTTCTCATGTTGAGAGAGTGTTAGTCATGTTAAATATTAATATCTTTCTTTCTTTGAAACCATTTTTAGATTTAGTGGGGCTCAGAAATTCCAAGGTTTAATTCTTTGAGTTAACTTCATTTTCTTCTGTCTGATGTAAAGTTTTGAGTTCATGCAGAAAGGACGGAGGATTTGGCCTTTCATATCCTTTGAGTGATTCAGGTTTCCTTGTCAAAGCTGGAAACTTCTGTAGAGCTGGCTCCCTGAGACACCCCATTCTGCTATGACACTACAGCTCCCTCAGAACTTCTGAGGGTTTTACTGACCAACCAACATATATTAATAATGCATCATAATTCTTGGGGGATGATGCTGCAGAGAGCATCCCTCTCCTAAACTGACTACCTCCCAATGTGCAGAGCCCCTACTCTGTAGTGCATCTGCTTTAATGGCTTCTGTTGGCTGGGGAAAGAACAAGAGCATGCTGTGGAACTGTTGCCATTACTCCTTTGGAGTTTCCACTGTAAATACTCCTGTTTTAGCTCCCCTCTGTGCACTGTAGTGAAGGAGACAATGTGATCAATTTCAATAGATACAGTAAAATGATGCATCTAATTGGAGCTCATTTATGGTTTTCAGTTTATGTTTTGGCTATTTGGGTTAATTTTACTTAGTGTTTTCATTAATACCTGTTTCTCCAAAGGTAAGTGTATTTGGGCTTGCGATTTAAAAGTTCTCTCAAGCTAAACTTGCAGTTTGTTTGTAGAAGCCTCTAGTGCTGGTGTTGGGTAAGAGTGTGTAATTGGTGGTAATAAACCAATCAGAAAAGAGAAATAACATGAAAATAGCAAGGACAGTAAAAGTTATACTAATTTAAAGTTCATGCATGCATATTGTATGAGTTCTTGGAGTGATCGCACATGGCCATTCCACTGTAAGTGTGTGTGCTCCTTGTGCACAGAGGTCAGAGATTTTTTTCCCCTCAGCAGTACCAATCAGGTGGCTTGAGCACTTTGTGTTGCCACACGCCGCTACACACTGGTATAACAGGGTGGGGCCACCCCCGACTCCCCTCAGTTCCTTCTTAACACCAGTGATGGTGGTTGGAATGATCTTGGTCTTATTAACTCAAGTGCCTTCCTCTCTCTTTGTAGATAGTTGCAGTTAGTTATGGTTGGTTGGTTTGTTTTTTTGTTTTTTTCTTAAGTAAATTAACATTAGGTTTCTATGCTTGTATCCATTTGGACCAGTTTTCCTCTTTTGGTACTGTGCTCGGTACCAAAAGGATGCCTTGCTCCCCAGGATTAAGTCCTGTGAGATTTGTTAAAAGCCTATGCTGGTCAGTGATCCCCATCTGACCTGCTTAAAGTGCTTGGATGAAGCCCACATTAAGCCCTGCTCGGAAAAGGATACACTCCAAAGGATGCATTTTAAGTGAAAATTTAATTCTGCGGTAGAAATCACCTTTACAAAGACCTACCCAGCAAAGGTTCCAGGAATCCCACTTGTCATTCTTCCTTGATGTTTTCTATAATTGGCTTCCGTGTATGCCTGTCTGCATTGTTTAATAACATAGTCATGTTAATTCCCAAACAAATGAAGTTTTTTATTACCCATTTAAACTCTCACAGCATAAACATGGTGGAATTGTAGGGTTTTTTGCTAATTGAGAATGATTTAATTTATATCCAGAAAAATCTCGTCTTCTCCATGATGATCTAAGTGATAGAAATAGTTTTACATGGATTTCTTACTAATATTAGCGTGTCATCCCCTTGCAGTGTAATCCCTGACATAGCCTTCTACTTCTGCTAGTAATTGATAAGTGAGAATGGTGCTTAAGGGGCAATCCTACCTAGTGAAATAAGGAAAAAATGAAATTGTAAACATTTTGTATGTACCACCACTTCACGGCATGAATAAATCATTGTAATCAAATACCTACACTTTGAATCCAGAGCAAATTATTTAGGAGACTCTCGATACTGCTGTTAAACCCTAATAAAAGCCTTCTCTAATTACATGACCATCAGTGACTACAAATTATTCTTTGTCTGTCATGTAGTGTGCCACTATCTGTAGATACTACCCATTTCTTCTGTAGAATAATTAATGAAGCTTAGTTTCCCTTTCATTTTGCCTAATGTGCTAGCCATGATTTTAGTAAGTAGTAGTCTGTGTTTTAATAATGAAAATCATTATTTTACTGTCTTGAATCTTTGTGTTTTCTGAATGGGGAACATCACACAATACTTGGGGTATTAGGTAAAGTTTATTTTTTCCTAACTAAATTAATTGTACTGGAGTAAAAAATTCCCATATTTGACTTCTAAACTTATAAAGAAAGCATTTGTTTGTTCCCATTATTCCCTCACTGCATCTAAGGGAATGCAAATGGCTAAATGTCTTTATGATGTTTTATTTCTGAGTTTCAAATGCCAATCATGTTGGAATTAGAAAAGAAGAGACTGGATGAGGATACCTCACAATAGGAAGTTCAAGAGGCTATAAAAGGGCCAAAATTGGATGGAGCTCCAGGAGAAAAGATGACTTGGCAGGGCAATTTTACCAATTATCTGTAGAAACATTCCTTGAGAAAGGTGTTGCTCTGAATATATATTTTGCATAATGAATGCTTAAATTCATAGCTCAGAACTTTTTTCATAACCATTACTCCCTTGTTTTATATGAATGATTGTTTGGGTTTTGTGGACCACAGATAGACTACCCACTGCATTTATAACTGATGGAAACCAATTTTTTTTATTCTATAGACAGCAGCGAGTTCCTTGCTGATGACTGCAGTATAATTGCTGGTGGAAACCTCATAGGTTGGCATCCTGATTCAGCTGCTGTATTATGGAGAAGGATCTTGGGAATTCTTGGAGATGTGAATAATATCCAGTCTCCTAAAATCCATGCCAAAGTTTTTGGGTATCTCTATGAACTATGGTACAAACTGGCAAAGGTATTGTGTTTAATGTGTTTTATTCTAATGCAAAGAGAGTGATTTTGTATTTGCTATAAAAATTAATTTATATTCTAATAAAAGTTTACTAAGCAGTAAAATAGATTTTTTATTAGAATATTTAAGGAGTTTCAACTGCTCGTGCTGGTTCTTTTAGTGATACTGTAACTTTAACAGTGAATAAATCAATAAAGTGTGGTGTTTGGAGGGAAAGGTTATATTGTAAATAAAGAAAAAGGATGTTCAAATTTCAGTAAAAACAACTAATAAAAGACAATTTTGTGCAGTAACAAAAAGGATTTAAATTAGTATATTCTGAGATGGTAAAATAGTGAAATAGAAGCAATGAATTGAAAGTACAAAATAATCCACAAATGTTGGGAGTTAGTGTAAATTTCCACAGTACAACCTTAACATGATAATATTTGATTAGGATGGAAGAATACTACCACACACTTTTCTGTTGAATTTGAGTTCATTGGAAAGTGTGTGTGGGTGTGTGTATGTATGTGTTTGCAAGAGAGAGAGAGACAGACAGATGACAGCACTTCCAGTAGAAAGGCTGGGAAGTAATCATGTATTGTAAATAATACTCATTTTAATGTATTAAATATTATTTTGTTAATCCCCTCCCTTTTCTTTTTAAATCAGATAAGGGACAATCTTGCTATAAGTTTGGACAACCAGTCTACACCTTCTCCTCCTGTTTTAATTCCACCTCTCAGAATATTTGCAGCATGGTTGTTCAAGGTAAATTAATTTTAAATTCTGCGCAGAGTAGTATTTTACTGCATGTCTATATTGAATCACTTAATGGCATTTTTACAGTGTTTCTTTCTGCAATCCTTGTTCTAGATGTATTAGAAAAATAATCAGCGTCCACCCTTTAGCTATACTTTTGTCTAGAACAGCTAAGCGACTCTTGAGAATCCATATTTAGAATGTGGCTTCAAAACATTTATTGGCAAGTATACATACAGTATACATACAGTTGGTTGCTGTTTGTCTGTTAATAAAAATTCTCTGCTCTTTTCAGGCAACAACCTTGCCAAATGAATATAAAGAAGGCAAACTTCAAGCATACAGGTTGATCTGTGCTATGATGACTAGGCGCCAAGATGTTTTGCCAAATTCTGATTTCCTAGTGCATTTTTATCTCGTGATGCACATTGGCTTAACTAGTGAAGATCAGGTAAAAGCTTGACTTTTCTTTTTAAAGTAATTTAATTGCATTTACTGTATTTACTACTGCATTTACACATTTTTACTACATTGTTTTGATGGCGAAGCCTGGATTAGCAAATTTGAAGCTGTGAAGTTGGAGGGAAATGGCTGTAACACAAACTAAAATAAAGTATGGGCTAGAAATTATTTATCCTATAGCCTAAACGATTCTTCTCCCTATTTGTGTATTGTATATTTGCCTCCTTTTCTGTTCTCCCAATTTTTGTTCTTTCCAGCTTGTAAACTTTCAAACTGCTGCTGGTGTGCTTGTTTCATCAGTAAGAATAATTGTTGTTTTTCAAGTCATGTCCCTGTGGGCGCTCCACTTCAGCTGCGCATCCACCTTTGATTGGAGAATTTTGGTAGCAGTGCCCTTTGGGCTCACGCATGCGACTTACGCATCCTTGTGCCCCATACAGAGGTTATACAGGGATGCGTGGGCAAACTGCTCTCAATTTCTTCTCAGTCTCCTCCTGGGAGAGATGGAATTTAGTGTGCCCCTTTTTCCTCTTTTATGAGTATTCCTAGCATTATTAGTTCTTAGCAGCAGCAGCAGTAGTAGTAGTACGTTTACCTCCTTATAGCTTTTGGAATGTTTGTTCACATTTGTTTATTTCTTTTCTTTAAAAAAAATACATTTTTGTTTGTGTTATCCCTTATTGAGGGGCCCTAATGGACTTGATTCTATCTGGAATGTTGGACTCCTCAGGGTTTAAAAGATGCCTCTCTTGTCAACAAGCAATCTCTGTCAGTGACGGGCAATCTCAGTGTATTAGTTGTTTGAGAGACTCATATTCCCAGCAAATGCAAGATCTTAGCTTCTGTTCAGGGAAGATCCTTTAAGAGCAAGGGAAAACATACTGGCTCTTAATAATGGAGCAAGCCTTAAGACTGGCTTCTGTCCCGGCTGCAGAGAAATCCCTCTGTACAGAGACCCTCTACTTCTGTCAGTGCCCTGTCAATGTCAAGATCATGGTCACAACTCATGAGAGCTTCCAAGGTGAAGATGGCATTGAAACCCTGATCTCCGACATTGTCCATGAGTGAGGTACCGACAACGGTGCAGGGGGTACCGAGAGCTTCCCACTCAGACTAAAGAGGGCAATAAGAGGAGCAGAATAGAGAATTTCTCCTCAAAGACGACTTGGTCACTAGAGACTTCAGGCCCCAAGTGGAGTGCTAATGAGGCTGTGAGAACTTCAGCCACTGCAAAGCACTGTAAGATGTCAACTAAGTCCCATACCTCAGCAGTAAAGGACTCTATAGTGAAGAATAATATGAGCAACAAAGCGGTTTCAATGGAATCTGTGATTCCCCTCAATACCGACATCAGTGCCTTGGACAATGGCATCCAGAACATAATTGGTGCCTGTACCAAGTTCTGTTGTGCTCCCAGTACTGTGGGAATATTGGTACCCAAAAGACCTCATGGTACTGAGTGAACCTGAATCTCTACAGCTTGTGACCTCCAGACATCTCTCGGTACCAAGGTCTGCTGGGTCACCAACTGCTCATGTTGCTGTGAAACTTGCCTCTTCCACAACTTCTGTTATCCATGACGAGGGGTTGTCAGCTACGATACAATATGTGGAGGAGCATTCTGACTCAGACTCTGAATTTTCTGTTCAAGGCTTTCCAGTTTATTCCAGGAGACTTTATTTCTTGATACAGATTGCGACAGGTTCGGGCCAGATGGCTGTAGGAGAGTAATAGAAGGCAGATATATTAGCCCCAGGTTAAGTAGGTCCCTTTTCCCTGGGTAAGGTAACAAGGAAGGTTCCAGACCAATCAGGAACCTTCTGGAGACAGTTAAGACAGGCTGATTAGAACACCTGCAACCAATCAAGAAGCTGCTAGAATCAATTAAGGCAGGCTAATCAGGGCACCTGGGTTTTAAAAAGGAGCTCACTTCAGTTTGTGGTGTGCATGTGAGGAGCTGGGAGCAAGAGGCACTAGGAGTTGAGAGTGAGAACGCGGACTGTTGGAGGACTGATGTGTACAAGCATTATCTGACACCAGGAGGAAGGTCCTATGGTGAGGATAAAGAAGGGAGGAGGCCATGGGGAAGTAGCCCAGGGAGTTGTAGCTGTTGCACAGCTGTTCCAGGAGACACTCTAGACAGCTGCATTTCACAGGGCCCTGGGCTGGACCCTGGAGTAGAGGGCGGGCCCGGGTTCCCCCCAAATCCTCCCCAACTCCTGGTCAGACACAGGAGGAGTTGACCTGGACTGTAAATTCAGAAAAACAGCCAAGCTGAGAGCTGTCATGAAGCTCCAAGGCGAGTAAATCCACCAAGAAGCACAAGACCCACCAAGGTAGAGCAGGAACTTTGTCAGAAGATGCAACAAAGGCAGGATAAGAGACCCCTGGCTACTAAGACTTGGGATGACCAATGTTGGATACCTTCCCCCATGCCTTGTGGTCCTTCTCATTGGCCTAATTGGGGTCCATGGGCAGTGTACCACCAGCAGTTTCGGGGGACCCTGATTCAGTCCCATAAGGAACACAGAAGACCACGTTCCCTGGTATTGTCTATCCCTGCTCTCCACTTTTAGCTAGAAGAGACATTTGAGAAGCAAGAGGCAAGGGCAGCCAAGGAGATTACCCCTTTATAAACATCTTGTAATCGTCACCTCAAGAGGCAGTCATGACACCACTGCCATGATTAGCTGATGACTTTGTGCAATTCCAGGACCTGGTGAAGTGTGTCCCTGACACCCTGTAGATTCCCCTGGAAGAAATACAGGAATCCCATCGTAAGCTCCTGAACATATTACACACTTCTACTTCAGTACAGGTGGGACTGCCAGTTAACAAAGCCATTCCTGAGTCAGCCAAGACCGTGTGGCAAACTCCAGCAATCCTCCCCCCCCCGGTGTGCCAATAAAATGATTTAAAAAATTACTATGTCCTGGGCATGGATTCTGAATTTTTATTTTCTCATCCAGCACCAAATTCTCTGGTCATGGATGCAGTAAATGAAAGGGGCAGGCAACATGCCCCAAAAGCCACACCTTATAAGGACTGGAAATATCTGGACCTTTTTGGTGATAAGAGCTACTCATCAACAACGTTACAGCTCATGATAGCTACCCACCAGCACTGATGTCAAAATATGGCTGCTTGAACTACAAGAAGTTTAATGCTTTTATTACCATTTCCTACAGGAACACCAAGAGCAGTTTAGCACCATAATAAAGGAGGATCAGCTTTTGGCAAAAACATCTCTGCAGGCTTCACTTGATGTGGTGGACACTTCAGCCAGGTCTATTTCCACAGCCACTGCAATACTCATGAAAAGTGCTTCCTGGCTTCAGCTGTGTGAAGTACAGTTGACGGAGGAAAGTTTACCTTTCGATGGGCACAAGTTCTTCGTGGACTGCAAAGATGATTTGCTTTATACCCTAAGTGACTCTAGGGCAACACTCAGGTTTTCAGTGATATGCACACCTGCAAATAAGAGAAAATTTAGCAGGTCTCAGTTGACACAAAGATCCTGCCCTGTTCAATTTTCCTCCTTCTGCGGGCCACCAGCTAAGAGCTCAAGATTTTCAAAGAAGAAGCCTTAACGCTACATCAGCTGCTTCATCCCAGGCGTCAGCATCATCTAAACACCACTTTTGATGGTTTATCACAGAATATCAGGGTTGGAAGGGACCTCAGTAGGTCATCTAGTCCAACCCCCTGCTCAAAAGCAGGACCCATCCCCAATTAAATCATCCCAGCCAGGGCTTTGTCAAGCCTGACCTTAAAAACTTCTAAGGAAGGAGATTCCACCACCTCCCTAGGCAACGCATTCTAGTGTTTCACCACCCTCCGAGTGAAAAAGTTTTTCCTAATATCCAACCTAAACCTCCCCCACTGCAAACATTGAGACCATCACTCCTTGTCCTGTCCTCTTCCACCACTGAGAATAGTCTAGAACCATCCTCTCTGGAACCACCTCTCAGGTAGTTGAAAGCAGCTATCAAATCCTCCCTCGTTCTTCTCTTCCGCAGACTAAACAATCCCAGTTCCCTCAGCCTCTCCTCATAAGTCATGTGTTCCAGACCCCTAATCATTTTTGTTGCCCTTCGCTGGACTCTTTCCAATTTATCCACATCCTTCTTGTAGTGTGGGGCCCAAAACTGGACACAGTACTCCAGATGAGGCCTCACCAATGTCGAATAGAGGGGGACGATCACGTCCCTCGATCTGCTCGCTATGCCCCTACTTGTACATCCCAAAATGCCATTGGCCTTCTTGGCAACAAGGGCACACTGCTGACTCATATCCAGCTCCTCGTCCACTGTCACCCCTAGGTCCTTTTCTGCAGAACTGCTGCCTAGCCATTCGGTCCCTAGTCTGTAGCTGTGCATTGGGTTCTTCCGTCCTAAGTGCAGGACCCTGCACTTATCCTTATTGAACCTCATCAGATTTCTTTTGGCCCAATCCTCCAATTTGTCTAGGTCCCTCTGTATCCTATCCCTGCCCTCCAGCGTATCTACCACTCCTCCCAGTTTAGTGTCATCTGCAAACTTGCTGAGGGTGCAATCCACACCATTCTCCAGATCATTAATGAAGATATTGAACAAAACCGGCCCCAGGACCGACCCCTGGGGCACTCCACTTGACACCAGCTGCCAACTAGACATGGAGCCATTGATCACTACCCGTTGAGCCCGACAATCTAGCCAACTTTCTACCCACATTATAGAGCATTCATCCAGCCCATACTTCTTTAACTTGATGACAAGAATACTGTGGGAGACCGTGTCAAAAGCTTTGCTAAAGTCAAGATACAATACATCCACTGCTTTCCTTTCATCCACAGAACCAGTAATCTCATCATAGAAGGCGATTAGATTAGTCAGGCATGACCTTCCCTTGGTGAATCCATGCTGACTGTTCCTGATCACTTTCCTCTCATGTAAGTGCTTCAGGATTGATTCTTTGAGGACCTGCTCCATGATTTTTCCGGGGACTGAAGTGAGGCTGACTGGCCTGTAGTTCCCAGGATCCTCCTTCTTCCCTTTTTTAAAGATGGGCACTACATTAGCCTTTTTCCAGTCATCCGGGATTTCCCCCGTTCGCCACGCGTTTTCAAAGTTAATGGCCAATGGCTCTGCAATCACAGCCGCCAGTTCCTTTAGCACTCTCGGATGCAACTCGTCCGGCCCCATGGACTTGAGCACGTCCAGCTTTTCTAAATAGTCCCTAACCACCTCTTTCTCCACAGAGGGCTGGCCATCTATTCCCCATGTTGTGATGCCCAGCGCAGCAGTCTGGGAGCTGACCTTGTTCGTGAAGACAGAGGCAAAAAAAGCATTGAGTACATTAGCTTTTTCCACATCCTCTGTCACTAGGTTGCCTCCCTCATTCATTAAGGGGCCCACACTTTCCTTGGCTTTCTTCTTGTTGCCAACATACCTGAAGAAACCCTTCTTGTTACTCTTAACATCTCTCGCTAGCTGCAGCTCCAGGTGCGATTTGATTGAGACCAAACCACCCACTAATCAGGATTTCTCATCTGCATGACATAACCTGCTGCCTCAATTTGGGCACCACTTCTCTCTATTCCATCAAGCATGGGAAGTTTTAACATCGGACAAATGGATATCGGAGACCATTACATTGGAATAACTAACCAGTTTACCTCCATTCCACCCTCCTGCCCCATCCCTCTTCAGGGAACCCTCTCACAATCAGTGCTAACACAGGAGATTTCATCTCTCCCAAGTCTAGGAGACATAGAACCAGTTCCGCTTCAACACAGGGGGAAATGTTCTATTCAAGATATTTTCTGATACCCCAAAAAACCGAGGGGCTGATGCTAGATCTCAGATGATTGAACAAGAATGTCAGACATCTGAAATTCAGGATGGTATCCCTAGCAATTTCCTCCCTGGAATCAATGAACTGTCTTTAGACCCTCAGCCTGAAAGGTGCGTACTTCCACAAAGCGATTAATCCCTCTCATGAAAAATTTCTTCATTTCACATTCAGTCACAATCATTACTAGTACCAAGTCCTACCAGCCTTCGGCCTGACATCTATCCCAAGGGTGGTTTCAAAGGTGCTGGCGGTCATAGCTGCCTATTTCCATTGTCTAGGAATAAATCTTTCCCTGTCTTGACAACTGGCTCCTCAAGGGTTGGTCATGTCAGGTGTGGTTGGCAGTTCAAACTACTACTTTACTATTCTGAAGTCTAAGCCTGCAGATAAATCTCAAAAAAATAAATTTTGGCCCATGCACAGCAAATTCTTTTTATAGGAGCATTTCTGGGTTCAATAATGGGCACAACTTCTCTCTCTCAACAGGTCCATTACTCTAAAGGACCTTATCCTTTAGAACCGAGGACTGTTTTCCTGGAATGGACTCTACCTGTGTAGGGAGGGAAATAGACTTCTGGGATGGAGGTTGGTACAACTGATTAAAAGAGCTTTAAACTAGGATCTTGGGGGAGGGGAGATGTTTGGGAGATGCTCATGTAATCTCCATGCATGATTTTATTGAGCTGGAGGAAAATCAAGTAAGAAAGGATACAGCAATGGAGAAAGAAACAGCAGTGTGTAGGAGAATGGACATTAAGAGGAATCATAGCATCATTGGTATTAGCACTAACAGTCAGGTAAGTGATACTGGCAGCAGAATGACTGTACGCAGTCGGGTGAGGTACGTGGGCAAAGCCAAGCAGCAGCAATTAAGATTTTTGTACACCAATGTAAGGAGCCTGGATAACAAAATGGAGGGACTAGAACTATTGGTGCAGGAAGTGAAACCAGATATTACAGGGATAACAGAAACACGGTGGAATAGCAGTCATGAGTGGACTACAGGTATTGAAGGGTATTTGTTCACGAAATACAGAACTAAAAGTGGTGGAGTAAAGAAATTAGAAGTGATGTAATGGGCCAATTCCAAACTAGAAGAGTCTGTGTTGGCCAAACTCACTTTGGGGAAGAAAGCTACTAGAGGTTCCCCTGGGCTAGCGCTTGGGGTATGCTACAATTCCCTCCCCCCTCGGATCAAATTTGGATATAAATAGATATATCTTTAATGTTTTTAACTAACTAAATAGTACTGGGAATTGTGTGATTATGGGAGACTTCAACTTCCCAGATATAGATTAGAGGACAAGCGCTACTAATAATAGTAGGGCCCCAATTTTCCTGTGATAGCTGACAGATTTCTTCACCAAATAGTCATGGAACCAACAAGAACTGGTTGTAGGGGATAACCTTGGCTCAAGTGATCATGAGCTAATTCAGTTTAAACTAAATGGACAGATAAACAAAAATAGATCTGCAACGACGGTCCTTGATTTCAAAAGGACTCACTTAAAAAAAATTAAGGGAATTAGTTTGGGAAGTGACTGGACTGAAGAACTCAAGAATCTGAATGTGGAGGAGGCTTGGAATTACTTTAAGTCAGAGTTGCAGAATGTATCTGAAACCTGCATCCAAAGCAAGGGGAAAAAAATTGTAAGGAAGGGTTGCAGACCAGACTGGATGAGCAAGCATCTCAAACAGATGATTAAGAGAAAGCAGAAAGCCTTCAAGGAATGGAAGATGGGATGGATCAGCAAGGAAAGCTACCTCTTGGAAGTCAAAGTGTAGGGATAAAGTGAGAACTGTCAAAAGCCAAGCAGAGTTGGACCTTGCAAAGGGAATTAAAACCAACAGTAAAAGGTTCTATATCCATATAAATAAAAAGAAAACAAGGAAAGAAGAAGTGGGACTGCTAAGCGTTGAGGATGGCGTGGATATTAAAGTTAAACTAGGCATGGCTCAACACCTAAACAAATATTTTGCCTTAGTTTTTAATAAGGCTAATGAAGATCTTAGGGGTAATGGTATACAACCTGGTTTACAAAAGGTAGATCTTGCCAGACCAACCTGATCTCCTCCTTTGAGAAGATAACTGATTTTTTAGACAAAGGAAATGCATTAGTGCAAAGTGCAGGGTCATGCATTTAGGGATTAACAACAAGAATTTTTGGTATAAACTGCGGACATGGAAGTGGCAGAGGAGAAGAAAGATCTGGGTGTACTGGTTGATCACAGGATGACTATGAGCCACCAGTATGATCCTGCTTACTTGTGTGGCTTGCATGAATACAGTTTCTAGCTCCTGTGTTAAATCTTGGTGAAAGACTTAGCAATAAATCAATGGGAAATCAGGAAATGAGTGATATTAGAAATTATGGATTAATGTGAGGAGCAGGCAACACAAAGAGATCTGCTCTTAAACTAAGTTTCGGTTTTTGGGCAAATATACATCGTGTAAAAACTACAGGAAGTAAGATATATTTTAAACAAAATGGAACATCTCTAAAAATAGTTTTCCATGTTTTTTATGAGGATATTAGTAAATCTTCTAAAAATGTATTCATGTGACGATGATACGTGGGGAGAGAGCCCTTTCATGGCGCACATCATTGAAGAATGTTGTTCAAGAATACAAATATCAACATAAATCTTTATATTGCAATTAGTAGACACATTAAATTTTCCAGCAAACACCAAGAAAAGGGAACTGATGTGTCTTGTGGTAGCAAAAGGTTTAATACAATGGAAAGCTAATATAGGTCCAGTTTATTCCAAATGGTTAAAAGAACTGCAGACACACCTATAATTTGATGTGTCATGGGTGCATTAATGCTGTAGCATGGCTGTTACATGGACATTACAAAAAGAAGAAAACTAGTATTCTTTGGCACTGTGGTCTTGGACCCTCCCTCCCCCATACAAAAATTAAAAACAAAACAAAGAACCAACAGAAACTTTAAAGTTGGCTGTGGGGCATTTTCAACAAAATTCTTTCTTCCATTTCGGTACTGTGACAGGATCAGGCCAGATGGCTGCAGGAGAGTGATAGCAGGTAGATATATTAGCCCCAGATTAAGCAGGTCCCTTTCCCCTGAGTAAGATAATGGGCTGTTCTAGAACAATCAGGAAGTTGCTGGAACCAATTAAGGCAGGCTAATTAGGACACCGGGAGCCAATTAAGAAGCTACCAGAATCAATTAGGACAGGCAGGCTAATCAGGGAACCTGGTTTTAAAAAGGACCTCACTTCAGTTAGTGAAGTGCATGCAACAAGCTGGGAGCAAGAGGCGCACAAGAAGCTGAGAGTGAGTAGGCATACTGCTGGAGGACTGAGAAGTACAAGTGTTATCAGACATCAGGAGGAAGGTCCTGTGGTGAGGACAAAGAAGGTGTTGGGAGGAGGCCATGGGGAAGTAGTCCAGGGAATTGTAGCTGTCATGCAGCTGTTACAGGAGACATTGTAGACAGCTGCAATCCACAGGGCCCTGGGCAGGAACCCGGAGTAGAGGGCAGGCCTGGGTTCACCCCATCCCCCCAACTCCCTATTTGATATAAGAGGAGTTGACCTGGACTGTGGGTCCCATCAGAGGGGAAGGTCTCTGGCCCGTCCCCTGACCCATTAGGTGGGCCAGCAGAGACTGCAGGGATTGTTGTCCTCCTTTTCTCCATGCCGGCCAGTGATGAGGTTAGCTGAGTGAACGGCAGGTTTGTGTCACTAACAAAAGGAGCCAAACTGAGGACAGCTGTGAACCTCTGAAGCGAGCAAATCCGCACGAAAGCACATAACCCACCAAAGCAGAGGAGGAACTTTGTCACAGTATCTACACAAATTGGTTAGACTTTCAAAAAATGCATCACCCAGAAGCTTCTGCTGAGAACAAAGGGATCTGCTGGGTGCTGAGCTCTTTTGAAAATCTGGCCTCTGTTGATGATGCTGAGCCATTTTGGAAATCTAGCCCTGTGTGTTTGGATTCCTTTATCTTAGTGTTGGTAATAATGACTGCTCTATTAATTTAAATGTCTTGTATTTTTCATCTTTTTATTGCAGTTTTTGTTTTGTGTTTCTTAAAAAATCAGTGCCAAAAATGTAAAATGAAATGCTCACTGCTATGTATTCTAACTATAAACTGTTCTTGTTTCTCTTTTACTGTAACTTACTGTCACAAAGTAGAATTTCTCTGGCATTTTTAAAACCAGTGAACTTACTTACCAGACAACACTTTCACCTTGGAGCCGCTTTTAATTTAATTTAATTTAATTTTTATATATGACTGTATATCTTTAATATATTCTTACAGTCTAGAATTTAAATCTGGTCAAGGTGTAAAGATTGCATAGTGAATGCAGATTCTTAGTTATAAACCATTCTGAAGGTTTTCAGTTTTGTCACATGTTAACACTGTCCTTTTGTTCTTACGTGGCTTGCTGATTTTTGCCTCTTGGTGGCACACTTGACTGCAAGTTTCCTGTCATGTTATATTCCCTTACTTTTTTGTCTACTTTTAAATTATCTGAAAAACTGCTCAGAGGAATCATTAACTCTTTGTTCCTTTTGATTTTCAAAACTCATGAATAAATGTTTGTTGTGATTATTACTATTTTTTATTTATCTGAGTGTCATGCCTGTGATTAATATCGTGCTGCCAGATCAACAACTCAGATCTGTTTCATAAACTGAGGATAAAATCTGCTATAAATAGACATGTATGAATATTTACAAAGAAGGTGGTTGTATTAGCCAAAAATAACTGATTTGATTTGGGAAAACTTTGTTTCTCAGCTAGAAAAATTATAGTACACAGCAAGCATATTTGGTACCAAATGTGGTGTAACATTATAACCTGGCATCAAAGTACTCAGTCTTAATGCCTGCTGCTCAACAACTACAATATACTACTGTGTAAACTTTTGATTACATGAACCTACATAGTTGTTAATAACATGCTACCTACCGATATATTTGTGTAATGGGATGAGGTACCATTGGACACATAGTATGCATCATAAACAGGGCCCTAAGTATGTAATAATCCTGCAGAATTCACCCTTGCTTCAGAGCTGTAGACCAGAACCTAAACATTCATTTAAAAAAAAAATTCATGGCTCTTAAGGTTGTGATGAAAGCCTCCCAAAGAAGAAATGGTACAAACTTATATAGTGATATTTGTTTGAGTCGGCAGGCCGCCTGAAAAAGTAGCTCTGACAAATATGAATTACTCCTTTCAGCTCAGCGGGGTATTTACTTTGAAATCTAATTATGCAAATTGCATCATCAGTCTTGTTAACAATTTCGCTTCTGATCATTTTAACGTTTAGCTAATGTAGTAGTTCTCACACAGATTCAAACGTTTACCATAGCTGCTTTGGTGCCGGAAGCCCCAACAGTTCCTTGCCTTATCTGCCAAAGCTTCTGATTTCCCCTGACAGAGTCTATAGCAGTGCTGTAGAGTTTCAATACAGAAATGTACAGCACAGTCAAAATTTAAACTTTATCATTAGAACACAATCTAATTTAACATCACATTAAAATAGAGGTGATATTGTGATCTTTATTTTCATGTTTATTTCCATATTTAATTCAATAACCTAAATTTTCAAATTTATCTGAAGCTGCTTCAGGATGCCCCAAAACGACTGCAATGGCGTGTTACAATGCAGCGGTTTTGGGGCAGAATTTAGATCATGCTTCTCAGGGAACTAAGTGATGCCTCAGTCATAAACAAATTACTGTGGCAGAATCAGCACAACTTATTAAACCTCATATAATTAATAATGTAGATATTGGTAAAAAACCCCACAAGTCAGTGGTATTTAATAGATTTGTTTAAATGAATGCCTAACTATTTTTTATACAGTATAGTAATATCACTGTTACTTAATATTTGTATTATGGTAGCACATACGGGGCCCGATCATAGACCCAGGGACTCATTGTGCTAGGCACTGTACAGACACATACAGAAGGACAGTCCTCACCCCAAGGACCTTACAATCTAAGCAAATATTTTGACTAATAATCACATCCCCAGGTGGCTGGGCATTGAGAGTGCCCGGTCTTCAAAGCTCACAGTGATGAGAGAGCATAAAGACTGAGGAACACCACACAACTATGTTGCTTATTTGAGCTAAAGTTCTTGTGTTTATATACTTAAGTAAATATACAGCCCAGGGGCCTTTTCACTGAAATGTGCTATCAAGAGTTTCATTGGTTCCGCTTGGAAGATGGCATAAGTAATAAGCCTTTTCTGAAATGTTTCATTATTTAAAAACAAAAATCCCACAGACCTTTTATCACAGATTCAAACCTATTGTTGAATAGTTGCTCACAACACAGCTGGCATGGTTTTCAATTTGACAGAGGTTTGACAACTTTCTTTCGGAAAAGAAATCATGCAAAGTATTAGCAAGAAGATACTAGTTGAACAGCCAACACAGTTGGGTTTATGTCAGTGCACAGGCATCCAGATATGTGTGCATATTTATCTGCATGCTGTATGTGTTTGGATAACTGCATACAAGGTACTCTTAAATCGGTAAGGACAATACCTCATAGTTAAAGCACATATACTGTCTTTATTTGCTTATCACTTTATTTCTCTCACAACTCTAGTCAGACTGGCAAAGACAGCACTCCTTATTGAAGGCTATATGTATGCAAAATTTGCACTTTTTTCTTCTCTGTGTTATCGATTTTTATATTGCTAGAAAAGGAATAAAACTAAAAAATATCCTCTTGATTTATGTTCATACAGAAATACAGTATAATTAATGGCAAATGTGACCTAACATTTCAAACTTGCCAGAAATGTCTGTCTCCTCTTTTGAGGTACAGTATATAAAAGAGCAATGTAAGAGAGAGTATTTTATGCAAAGCTCCCAAAGGCATTCTGAGTTTAAGATTTAGCAATTAGCTTACAGAGAGAGGGAGAAAGAAAGAAAGATAGTGATGTAACTGAGATGCCTGTAATTTGGCCATACCTGCCTCTAATAACAAACATCCCAGTACAAAGACATGAACAATCCTATGCAACAATTGCATCACCTTTTTTCAGACTGGAGAAATCATACTGTGTAGTGGAAAATAAGAATTAATTATAACATATGGGTGTGGGAATACCCTCCCACCTTATAATTTTAAATTTTTATACACAGATAGAGAACATATTGGGCTGATATGCCATCGTAGTCCACATGTTTATCCTGAACTTCTCTTTTGTAAGCCCAAAGACGGGGGAGGAGGAATGGATTTACTTATTTACTTGTTCCCATAATATAAGAACTAGGGGCCACCAAATGAAATTAATGGGTAGCAGGTTTAAAACAAATAAAAGGAAGTTCTTCTTCACTCAGCGCACAGTCAACCTGTGGAACTCCTTGCCTGAGGAGGTTGTGAAGGCTAGGACTATAACAGGGTTTAAAGAAGAACTGTATAAATTCATGGAGGTTAAGTCCATTAATGGCTAGTAGCCAGGATGGGTAAGGAATGGTGAGTGAATGACCTATTAAAATAATTGAAAATGAATTATAAAACACTTGGAAGATCATGGTTTGATAGTGTCTGGCCAACATAGTTTCAAAGTTACAAAGGAAAATCATGTCTCATTACTCTATTAGAATTTTTGAACTGTATCAGTGAAGTAGTGGATAAAGGAGAACCAGTGAACATAATTTAGACTTTCAAACAAGTTAGTTTTTCAGACTTTGACAGGGTCCCTCACAAGAAGCTACAAAAGAAATTAGATAGTCATGGGGTGAGAGGCAAAGTATTGCAGTGGGCAAAGACAAAACAAAGAGTGTAGGATTAAATGGTCAATTTTCATCATGGCAAAAGATTAATAGTGGGGTGCCTCCAGGATCTGTACTAGATCCTGTGTTAAGTATATTAATGAATTACATGTATACCACCCCCCACCCCCAAACTATGTTAAAAGAAAGGTAGGTGGCAAAGACAACTCTTAGATCTGCAGATATGCCAGAATTAGGGTAGCCTGTGCAATGATGCTTACGAAAAGAGCAGCTATTCAACATTTTGTTTGGTCCACATTGATCAATGTGTGGCTCTGTGATTTATTTATTATAAACTATTCAGACCCTTTTCTGAATACAGAATTATTAATTTCTTGATAGCTTTTCTGTGGAGCTTATCATCTGAGTGCTTCACAAACATTAATACGTTTATTTTCACACCACCTCTGTGAGGTGAAGTGGTGGTATTATCCCATTTTACACTGGCTCTCCGTCCTAGTTTCCTTACCCACTATTAGCTCCTAGACCCAGTCGCTGCATGTCCCCTAACTCTTTGTCCCAATCTACTCCCTCCGTCCTCTCCTTTTCCCCCATCCCTTCCTAGGTCCAGCTTTTGTCGCTTCTGCATTTGAATTCTGCTTCTTCCCCTTGTGTGGGCCCAGGAGGGGCACTGAGAACACAAGAGACAGTCTCTTAATTCTAGTGCCTCGCACCTCAGCAGCCAGGAGCAGCAATTTCAAAAAATGTCCTGCTCAACCTGGCCCTCCTGGGCTGCAACATGCTCAACGCAGATTGATGCTTCAAAGAATTTAGCTGCTAAACTGTCTTCTACTGAGCATGTGAACTGAGATTTTTCATAGTCTTATAATTTGGTGAAATTTGAGCCATTTTTCGTGGAAGCAGCAAAAGGCACATCCCTGATACTGGGGATGTTTTTTTCCCCTTCCAAATTTTAAGTCGCTGCTGTAAAGCACTGAGGCCCCAGAGCTTCTCAACAAAACGGTTGTAAGAAGTTTTTTAACTTGGGCAACATATTTTCCCCTAATCTCATTCTCAGGAACAGCTGAATAACTTTTGCTGAAATTCTCTCCCTTCTTCTCCTCCCTCCCAAATTCAACCTGAGGCACACACCCACCATGGAAAATTTCAGCCCTACAAATTAGTTTGGAAAATTATGAGGAACTGAAGAGTCGTATAAATGGCAACCTTAAGTACAGGTGGCACTCCCAGCTCTGCCTACAGAAATGTGGAAAGGGAAGTGAGCAGTGAGGTATCAAACTATGCAGATGATGCAAAGTTATTTTAAGTCGGCCAAGATCAGAGAGCACTCTGAGGAACTTCAGAGAGACCTACCCAAGCCAGGTGAATGGACAACACAATGGCAAATAAAGTTCACTGTTGAAAAGGTATTAAGATGCCTAAGGAATGGGATGGAGAATAATATATAGCTATAATGACATTATATAAATCCAGTGATGTAGACAGCCTTATCTGGAGGCTGTGCACAGTACTGGTCACCCTGTCTCAAAAACGATATTGCAAGATTAAAGGGATTCAGAAAATGGTGATGAGAATGATCAAATTCCCAGAAAAACCCTTATATGAATAGAGATTGAAAAAGATTGGGATTGTTTATTTTAGTGAGGAAATGAGAGGGAATGTTATAAATGTATATAAAATAATGAATGGTCTAGAGAAGGTAGATATGGTAGTTCTCTATTTCCTGTCTCTTAACACAAGAATAAGGACATTCAGTGAAAGTAAATGGTGATAAATTCAAAACTGATAGAAGGAAATACTTTTCCACACAACATGTAATTAGACCGTGGAACTCATTGACACAGGATGGCATTGAGGTAAAATGTTAGCAAGATAAAAAAAACTGATTAGATACTAAAACAGATAATTATAAATCTGGATATTCTTGTTATTTATTACTAACAGAAATTTTGGAATGAATATTAAACCTCACGCATCAGGATTAAACTGATTCCAAATTATTAGAAATTAGGATGAGACCTAATGTGGGGAGAGATTATCCCATATCTGCTTACTGCTGGGTGGTTCTTCCTTCCTCTGAAGCATCTGGTGTTGGCCACTGTCAAAGACCATATACTGGACCAGGTCTGATCCAGTGTGGGGATTCCTGTGTTCCTGTTAACAAAGGACTGGGTGCTACTAGCTAGAAGGAGCCACCAGACTTTTTTTTGTTGCCAAGACAGAGGTGTGAGGATTTCAACTGAAAAACACTCCAGTCTCCTTTCAGGTTCTAAAGAATCTAGGTGACACGCTACGTTTTAGGCCACACTACAAAGTGAAAAATGACCTCTGAAAGAAGATCAGAAGAGAAAGAACATACTGTGTATGTGTAAAGTATAAATACATAAATGTTATACTAAAACCTTATGTAGTATTGCATTATGCACCTGATGCTGCACCATTGAAGTCTATGGGAATTTTGCTATTGATTTCAATGGACACAAAAACAAGCCCAATGTTACAAACCAAATTTCATTCTATGTCTACCACAGTAGTAGAGTGACTATGTTATGGTGTTTGTTTTAAATTATTCAAGAGTATTTCAAATGCTTTGTACACTGTTTGTGTATTAAATGTCAATCTTTTTGTTTGCTAGCTAGGCAAATTGTATGATACTCCTTTAACTGACGCTAACATCGAAATTCTGGACTTGATTGTATAATGGTCTCTGAAAAGATGATACACTAGAATGATGTTTTTCTTAACACTTGATTTAGTAGAAACTGTTAGGATTCTCCTCTTTCATATCAAATTAAATACTCTGTGTCTCCTTTTAGTTATTCCAATAGAGGGGGGGAGACCTTATTTAATGGAATTAAGGATGTTAATACACAGCAGTAATTTCTGAGGAAGGCCTCAAATTTGATGTTGCCCATGAACCCATAAACAGTTTCCTTCCCTTGTACTCCACCCACCAACCTTTGGAGGTTGTTTCCTGGTGTCTTGAGATGGAATTGCTATTTGATGCGGTAGTAGAGTCCATTCATTTTGCATCAAAATATAATCCAGTTCCACGGCATAAACCCTCCCTTATCAGTGTTTTTCTCTGGAAACTCTTCAGATTAGAAGTACATTTTTTAAGAATGGGAGCCATTCCTCAGCAGTACAGAGGCAAAAGGTCAAGCTTCTTATTTACAGTACTTCTTTATACCAGAAAAGAAAGATGGCCTCCTGGAAACGAAGCAGTTTCATCAAAAGATTTAAATTTCACATGCTTGATGCTAGCTTCTGTCATTCCAACTCCAGTTGGATTTTGGCTCTTGGTTCAAATGATGCCACTTTCCTAATCTCACAAAAAAATCTCAATTTTTATGTGGGGGGACTAAACATCAGTGCAAGGTGTTGTCCGTTTCATGTCTGTTTCACCAAGATGTTTAGCAAGTACCCATCTCATGCAACAAAATTCACCCCAAATGTGTATGATATGGCAGCTCTAGCATGTGTTCCTCTGAAAGCCTTATGACCTTCCATTGGCGGGAGCTTCCAGACAGTGTGTTGAAATTTTCAATCTTTCACCAAGAACTCTTGTGATAGTCATTGTTATCTATTAAAGCTGGGGAGCTCATCCCCCAGGAGCTGAAAGTTCATACTCAGTGGACTGTGTGGAGACTGAATTCCGTTTAAATGTTTTGGATCTGAAAGCTATAAATGGTGGGCTCTAAAAGATTTTCTACCACTCATCAAGGGTTTTGTTTAAGGGAAAACAGACAGCACAGGATCTATATATTCTATCAACAACCAGCCTGATGCTCAAAAAAACCTGTCAGGAAGCAATGTTTGCTTCATCAAGTGCATCTGATAGCTCTACATCTGGATGGCAAAAAGCATATGCTGGCAGTCAACCCCAGTCACAAGCTTCAGAGATAACATAAGTGTTTCTTGGAACAGTTTGTGGTGAATCTGCTGTTCAAGAATTGGGACTGGCCATTCATAGACCTGTCATTTCTTCCATCAGTATCATTGAACATACTATCTCAGGAAAACAGTTTGAGTCTGATCTGGAGTTATCCCTGTTTGTGGGCTAGAACATAGGACATTGTCTAATTCTCACATGACATGTTCTTTAGGAGATTCCACATGAGTCTACTGCAGTCCAGAAAGTCACCAATGCTTAAATATTATGAGAAGTGAAGTCTTTTTTTTCCCTCTAGGTACACCAGAGAGGTCAGTCTCCATGGTCTGTGTTGTATAATTTATTTTGTTCTGTTGTCAGCAGCTGCCTCTTCTCTTTCAGGGTGCATCTATCACACTGAACAAGCAATCTTCTACCAGTGGATGGCTGTATGGGTTTTAGTCACCTGAAATATCTGTTTAAACTCTTCCAAAAGGTCAGAGATCCTATTCCACTGTCTTCAGTACAGCTATGCCAATTTGCTCCAACTGTGACTCTGGCCCAGCGCTTTTTAATTGCAATTACATCTGGAAGAACTGTGCACTAGAGGCTTATAAACTTATAATCCTTCTTTCATGATATCATGCAGGTTCCATGTCTTCAACCCAAATTTATATTAAAAATGGTGTGTGATTTCCACCTGAGACCATTTTTCTTCTGGTGTTCTTCCCACAACCTCATTCTTGTTTGGGGGAAAATTAGATAGCACAGGCTAGATTTCAAGAGGGCTTTGAGCTTTTATTTGGGAAGGATTAAGGCATTTAAACTTTTTGTAGCCTTTAGTATAACCTGAATACTGTTTACACGCAACAATTATCTAAGTAGAATAGGATGTCTTTTGAGACATGTTATGCTTTAGCAAGGAAGTCCGTATCTCTTGGTCTTAGAGCTTACTACCACTACCAAGATGGGACTGATGGCATGCATTCAAAATAGATATCTGTAGGACTCCTACCTGGAGTTCGGTACACTCGTTCACACAGCCTAGCTTTCTCAACTTGACATCTACATCTATTCTTGCTTGCTTATTTACTAGCACTTGGGGATTCTACTGCTCATGAATCTTCCCCAAGTGGGAATATTCAGAGGCCCTACAGAGAAGGAAAAATTATTACCATAATAACTGTTTCTTTGAAAATTTTGCCTCTGTGTATTCACACTACCCAACCACCTTCCCACCATCTTCTGTTGTCATAGTGGTTTTGCAAAAGGGTCTGATGTGATTGGTGCTGCATGGCCTGTTTATGATTTCAGCTTCAAAAGTTCAATGCCACAGGAGGATATAGCTGTAGCTTCAATCGGTTTGGCTTTCTAGATGGTTCCCAAAGCACTGGAGCACACAGGTCTTCCAAAAGGTCAGAGAAGGGATCCAAAAGGGTATAGATCCTACAACGTGTTTGAGAATGTTGCCTCTGTATATTCAAAGACCTATATTTACTGTGGTAAGAAATCATTTTTTATTATTTCAGAAACCTTAATAAAGACGTGCTTCATACAGCTCTGTAATTTCCTGGTGTCATCTGAAACCAGAAATACTAGAAATCTTATGACTGGATCAGTTCTTTTCAAATTTCCAGACAGAAGAGGTCTGTATAACTCCAGATCTGCATTGAATAAGCATTTCCATCTTTTGGATGCTTTTTTGTTCTTTAACCAAATCTTCACAGGTTTCATGGTTCACTTCTTGCTATTATGGCAAGAGCTGCACCATCTAGTTTGAGGAGGGCTTTCAGGGTGAATTGGGTGCCTAGCTGCCATTTGAAACTGTCCCTCTGGATTTTCTTCTTAAAAAAAAAACCAAAACCTATGCTTTTATTGGGCAGGGTCACTTCACTGTGTAGATTTAAAGTCTTTTCTTTTTAAACTTGAAAGGAGAGATTCTTTTAAAGAACCCCAACCTGATTTGGTGTCAGTTTCCCTCAGAGATTCTTCGCCTCCTGCCACAACTATACACATAGATGAATATACTTAGTATAATGTCTTGATAACATACGCCATACAATACATGCCCATTGGGCAAAAGAGAATGTTTGAGATGTGGGTAAATGGGTTAGATAACATTCCAAACTTTGAGGTTTAATTCCATAAAAAATGTGGAAGTGTAACAATTAGATTTCATGGCTGCAGTCTCAATGTAATTGAGCAGTTCATTTTGGAGCTGGGATTTTAAGATAAAAAATATATTAGAGAATATTCTTAAAGAACAGGATTTTAGAAATGCTCAGTGATAACTGCAGTTTTAGAATAACGGGAAGGCATTGCAGTTGCACCATGTTTTACTTCCATGAAGTTAAGAGTAAAACTAAAACCTAAAGAAGAAGCCCTGCTGAGTTAACAGATGTACTTGGTGATTAAATTTCAATACAGAGAGATTGGATTTGTTCCTTCATATAGAAAGTGTAAGCCAACAAATTGCTGCACAGCTGAAGACTGAAAAGTTAAGGGTTAGATTTTCACTTCATTTCTTCTTTTCATTTTAATAACAAGTGTGACCAGACCAGGCTTAGAAAAAGTGAATGTACATTATTGATACAAATTATTTATGCCACGTATGTCAATAAATATAGTCTGCATATTTAGATGTGAGAGGAGGGTTTTTTAACATATTTTGAATATGCTTTTGGTACTTGTGGCAAGGAAATAACACAGTAGTTGTGTAGCAAGCTTCTGTAGAAACAATGTGTATGGAGAGATGTCATTTTGATTTAGCTAGGCATCTTAGTAATTTGTAATATGAAGCATTTTATGTGACAGCTGTTATAGAAGCCATTTAAATTATCTATTTTGTATCACCATTGATTTGAAGTAAAAAAAGTACTTGTGGGCTTTTATATCTTTTTCTATTAAGTTCTTATTTATAAATACAATGAGGAGTAGTGTAGAACTTTTAGATTGCCAAGCTATTAGTGCTGTTTACTGGAACAAGTATTAGCTGGGTAGAGCATTGTTTTCTAAAGACACAATAAGCAAGCAGCTTTGCTTTTGTTCTCCATGGAAAAAGTACTCTTTGTAGATATTTATGTGGCTAATGAAGTGCTGCAGATCAGGACCCTTAGTTCTGAGGCATTTCAGAAACCATAAGCCATTGTGTGTATTACATTCATCTTTACAGATCTATTAGTTTTATAAAAACATCAAACTTCATAAGACTTTCATATTCTACTATTATTTTGTTAACTCTTGGAAGGCAACCAAAATTATAATGAATTTCTCCCCTCCCCTTCTCTTCCCAAATGCTATTTTCTAGATAAGCATTTAGCAGTGCACCTTTTTTCAGTAAAATCTTACACTACTGTACAGACATATGGGTATTATGTGTATAGTATTAAAGAGAGTCACAAAGCTACATTTAAAGCCATTCCATGAAGCTGCTCTACCAATGCCTGGTAGAACTTCAGATACCTTCTTCAGAGGTCAGGGAATGAGAGCTCCTATAACATCAACCTCGTAGGATCCCTTCCCCCTTCCATAGCTCCTCCCCTCCAGCTGCAAATTGTCTCTTACAGAAACAAGGAACTCTGGAGTGAGTCTGGTAGCTATGGTCACATGCTACAATTTAAATTCCCTTGCTTGCCTCTCATCTCTGCCCTTGTCCTTGGTAAATAACTTTACCTTTCCTTACTAATCAATTCTTATGCTGAAGGCCTCACCAGTCTCTTCTGTGCCTTTGTTTCCCAGCTGTTTAAACCCACATCCCTGCCCTTCCCTCCCCCTTTTTTGCCCAGGAATTTAAGTACAGAATAAATAACATCCAACTTGATTTCTTCTCTCCCTCTGCCCCCTTCTTCTTTCCACCTCTTCACTCTTCTTCCCTTCAAACTCTGAAGTCTCCTACTTTATGCCCCTGACCCTTCAGGCTGGCACCAAGATCCATCCAGAAGCTGGGAATGGGTGGCAGGGAATGGATCACTTGATTATTACCTGTTCTGTTCATTCCCTCTGGGGCACCTGGGATTGGCCACTGTCGGGAGACAGGATACTGGGCTAGATAGACCTTTTGATCTGACCCAGTATGGCCGTTCTTATGTTCTTATCCCTTTTCATCTCCAGTCATCCCTGGTTCCGTGTCTAGTTCCATTCTTTTCACTTATTAAGCTCTCTTTTTTCCTCAGGATGACATCTCTGTGTCACCAGCTTCAAAGCATTGACCATACATAATTTTAACATCCATTCCCTTCTGTCAGATGAAAATACATTTTAGTACCTATTACTGTTTTGAGAATACTTTTTAGTGACAGACTTTCATAGCTCTTCTATCAAAATAATCATCTTGCTTCATGTGAGTTAAAATTCTTTTATACATGTTTGTTGAAACTAGATTAGTGTTTTAGAAACCTAAAATATTGTAGCTAGAATAGTGAGGGTTCCTTTATCAAGTGTTTCAGCCTGTTTATCCTTTGTCTATTCAAACCTTATAGTAGCTCTATTGAAACTCTGAAAAAGGAAAAGGACAAAAAATCTTCTCTGGGAAATTAATAAAGCAACATATTTAAGTATTTTTTCCTTTTAAAAAAATTCAAAACAAACAGAGCAATTTTGTGATGAATATTTTCCTTTTTGTAAATTCCAGTCCCTGGTGATATCTCATTGAAGAACAAGGTGAACTTTCAGTGAAAAACCCAGCTTGTTCCTGATGAGGGACAGTTGGGAAACCTGATAAAGACAGATGGCAAGCTATTTTGTTACACCTATAATCTGCAATAGCCTGAGCAAAAACTAAGTGAAGAATATTTTTATAATTGACCTTCCAGTGAACTTGCGTAAACATTTTTTTCACATACTCCGAGGATGGTGATGACCATATGATGTTATTTTGTTCACTGCTAGAATACTCTGTATTGAAATATGTTATGTTATCAATTATAGGGTTAATCCGTTTTAGACTGGCATAAACAGGATTTTTTTTTCCATTTTTGACACTACGGTGAAGCATTTGGAATTGAAATAGTCCATAATGGTTTTTTTTTTTCACTTTTCCATAACAACGTGAACACTAAATTATAGCTGTGCAATTATGTAAACAATGGAAATGCTTCCAGAATGAATACTTCATTTTAGATTTTCATTTTGTGTAATTGTTGAAAGGTTTGGAGCCATAATAAACCAAAATTATTTTACACATTTATCCTTCTAAAGGTCAATTATGAAAGAAGTAAAGAAACAACACTGTACAAAATGAGTAAACCAATTTCTATTGCCATCACCATATGTTTTTCTTATTGCTTGTGTTTTTCCAGTTACTGTGTACATAGCATTCAATTAAAGTGATTCATTTACTAGGCTGTAAGCTGCTGAATACAGTTTACTTTTATAGAACCGTGCTTGGAAGGGAAGGAAGCAACTTGCCTCTGTTTGAATTACTTGATTTTTGCAAGATCACGAATAAAGGACAGATGTTCTCACTTGGTTGCTTTCTCATAAATCTGAATCTTTTGATAAGCTGCAAACCTACTGTATTACTACATAAAATCTAACTTTTATCACTAGATGTGTATAATGCACAAAAGTGTGTTAATCAGGAAATAAGAGATAAAATTTGACAAACTTTGTCATTAAACTTCTCATTTTTAAGGTTATATTATTTGTATTAATTTTAAGTAAAGCAGAAGCCTTTTTCCTATTTTTTTTTTCCAGATTCTGATTTTATTTATAGTGGTATAAAACAGGATTAATGTTAAACAAGTCAATAGAACCATCATGGATTTATACTGGTATCACTGAGATCAGAATTTGACTGTGGAAACTGATATAAAGTCAAAGACTGAGTGTAAACTGACTTTTACTCAATTATACATCGATAACTTTGGTGCCAATAGCTGTGAGCTTGCCACGTCACCCAGTAGCATGACATGTGTAAAATTGCAAATCCTGAGTGTGAATAGTGAAAAAGAGAAGCTGAGGGTCACTCCACTGTAATAGCAGTCTTTTCAAAACAATTTTATAGAAGTTTTCTGACTTACTTCAGGGGAAAAAATCTTTTTTTTTAAATTTGTAAAAGATACTTTACTATGGTTCTTCAGCAGCAAATGTGGCATCTGTAACTAAATTCTTGCATTGTTTAGAAAAATGCAGTGTAAAAACATATCTGGTGCTAAAGTTGCATCATCTTGTTTTATATTGCAACTGTATTCTCACTCCTACAGCTTTGTCTTCCATTTATATTAGTTTCTTCCTTTGCTTATTTACAGAAGGTGATGTAAAAAGGACGAAAGTTAAAGCTTCATAATCATGTGTGCAGTGCTTTCTTAACCTAATCAACACCGTGCTAGCAGTAGACATTAGTAAAGGGTGATCGTCCTAAAGGTTCAGGTTCAGGTTGGATAAATACCCAAAAGACTGGGTGTTTATTGAATCTTTGAAGCCTCGTCAGGAGGCTCACAGACCTTTTGTCTATACAGAGCCCTGCCCTCTGTAGTTTCCACAGCCAACTTTTAAAGATTTCAAAACGAAAATTGAAGATTTGGTTTAATATCTAACTTGAACAGATGGAATTAATGAAAGCAGGACAAAGTTAATGCAGTTGTTTGTGGTGTTCATCATCAAATATGCTACATTCTCCCACCTTTTAAGCCAGGTTTGCATGCATTTTTTTTATTGTAGCATATGTCAGCAGAAGTGTACTCCCATCTGCTGCTGTATAGTGTGATGCCTGATATTCAGAGCACAGTACAATACCTACCTCTGTTAGTAATTACAGGTGTGTTGTGAGGAGCCCAATGCATTAATCAGCTCCTTAATTATGAAAAAAAGGGTGGATCTTTTGTTCTGCCCTCAGAGCATGAGTTTACCACCCACTTTATGAGCTGCAGCATCCATCTGCTCAGTCTTTTAGAATGTTTGCATTGACTGATATTGACTTTAAAATGTATCAAAGGAAGTGATTAAAACTAGTTTAAACATTAACTTGAGTGGCATTGTGGTCATTCAGAGAGGTGAAAACACTATCTTCTGCAATGCCAAAATTAAAAATTATCTCTTAATTTTATAATAGACAAGCTGGTTTATCATTTCACAGTATGCTAATGTAAATATTTTAGAGGAGAAATAATAAGTAGTTTTTGCTCAGACTTCTATGTTTTGCAAATTACTGATGTAATTTAAAAGAATGGTCTGCAAGTAGGAAAAAGACTGAGTTTATGCTTTTTTGCTTATTTATGATGTGTATGAAGAAGACTTGCTTTTTTAACGACCAATTTTCTCAGAAATGTCAAATCTGGTCTTCATTGTTGAGGATAACTGGAGGTTTCAGAATTAATGTAGATTGATAACTTTCTCAGATCTTAATTGAAAGGATGGAAATGTTGAATCCTTAACAAAGGGAGTTTTTCTCAGGTGTTTTTGTTTAAATAAGTGATTTTAAGTGTTTTAAGCAGTTTGAATAAAATTATTTGTATTATCAATCAAGTTTCACTGCCTTGATACCTGTGATGTCAAATTCTTGCTAATTTTTTAGCTACTGATGGACTATTCCAAGGTAGACAAATCTTTATTTCTAATTTAAAAATCAAGCAGGAAGAATATTTTGCGATTTAAAATAAGGTCAGGCCTTCTTTAGTGCATTAAAAAAGTTGTGGGGAAGGGAGGGAGCCTAATCATTTTCTTGAATAAGTTTTCTTTTTTAGTAGGAATAAGAATTTAAACCGAGGTTTTGAACTTCAATGGAAATCAACTACCTCCATTCTTCTGAAAAAATAATAATTGCAGTCAGGGTTTATGCAAACTTTGTGTCTAATTTTGAACCCACTCAAGTTTTGTAGATGTGGAACTTCAACTCAGACATTGTTGGGATCATTTCTCGATAAGGACAGCCAGTGAAAAAATTTGAGCAGATGGCAAAGGAATGAAAAAATTCTCACTCCAAGAAAGTGTGTGCGCGCGCAATACGTGTATGTGTGGCAGCAATGCTTTTGATGGTGTTCTACTCCTTAAAATTAATGCAGACTTCCTTTTAGCATATGAAATAATTAATGAAAAAATTATGTTTCCCCCTATCTAGTTTATTATGGTAATAGGTAGGTGTGACTTCTGGTAAAAGTTAAACAAAGATTTCTCGGTTACTGTCTTTCTCTTTGCTATGCCCAGGTACTTTTTGTGTTGACATTTGAGCGTTCCTATGAAGCAGTCATACTAAAGTTTTAATAATGGCTGTAAGTTATTGTCTTGAATTACTCAGAAACAAGGACAGTAGCTAGTGTAATTTCATTAATGTTACATAGCCATGGAAGCCTGAATAAAATGATTTTGTGGCCCATTTCTGATGGTATATCAGTTTATCATAAACTTACAAACCAGCTGAATGTTTTAGTACATCTAATAAACATAAAACACATCATCTTATAAACAGTTGTTTCCTTTTCAGTGTGTTTCTAAATAAAGAAATCTATGAATTTTTCTCAAAGGGAGTAAGAATTGGAAACCATTCTAGGAGGTGTGCACCTCGAGGACAGAATAGTAAACCATATCAATGTTTTGGGGTGCTCCATTATATGTATATTTATGTTTTATATATCAAGTATTAGCACTTAATTTCTGTTACCAGTAACATCATTATAAAATACAACGATAAATATTCTCAAATATTTTTTTCTATAAAAATTGAGAGAGCGTTTCCTTCTTTTCAGGATATTTTAAATACCGTCATAAAACACTGCCCATCTTGCTTTTTCTTCTTGGGTTTACCTGGTTTTACAATGCTGATAGGAGACTTCATCACAGCTGCAGCCAGAATCCTTAGTACAGACATGTTGGAGGTGAGTATGACAATGCTCAACATCCAAGTTCCCAGGAGAGTGCACAGTCGCTAACAAGGTTCAGATTTCTCTACTCTAACAGGTGTTGACTCATTAGTGCAATGTGAAACTGGGCTCTCAGGGCAGATACCATGGCAGCTGATGTGTGAAATTGTAGGATAAGGTGACACTAGTATTGCAAAGGTGTTTCATCAAAAGGCCAAAGTGTGAGAAATCATATCCTCACTAATATTGCAGCACATTTACACACTAAAAGCAAGACTTGGGTTTCAGAATCTCATTAGCTTTCTACAAGAAATGAATATTGAAAACACAAAGCTTTCTCATAACAAATGCAGATTTTCCTACATTTTATAAGGGTTAATAGCAATGTGAACCAGATACCATCAAATCTAATTTAAAAAATTTAATAAAATACAAAACTATTACTGGTAGGCTAAAATAAGTTTAAAGGTCTGACAAGCCTGCAAAAGCAAGGAGAACTTGTGCGTAAGAATGGGACATCAGAACAAGGGTGTTCTTTCTCTGTGTTTGTGAGTAGTGTAATTATTGATGTTTTTATGCACAGTAACTTTAGATTGTTGTGTAGAGGTATGTTAGCTGCATAGGCACAGAGTATGAGTTAAGGAAGAAGAAAGATCACCTGCTCTTTTTTTCAGCAGAATTCAAATGGTGAAACATTTTGCCCCTAGCTATCCATAAACTGAGTTTTTTGGTGATCCTTGGATTTACAGCCATCAGTTTTAGTTTACTTTTTGTCAATTTTGTACAGTTCTCACAAAAATTAACCAACCTGATTATTGATCAAAAGCTTGCAGAGCTAGTAAGTACTGCAGAACACCTTGTAAATATGTAAAAGAATTTTTTTTTAAAAATCCTTCCTCTGATAAAACACTTGTAGGGCACAAACCATTTTATATTTGCTATGCAATATTTTTATTTGAAAGATTACTAAATATGCAGAATTAATTGATATACTTAAGGCACATATATCTATTTGCCCTTCGTTTTCTTGGACAGTTTAATTGGAATAGAGCTTTACCTAAGAAACATTTTGTGGTATACCTGGTCTATTTATATGGTCTACTCTAGTGTATGCTGTATGCTCTCCTTCTAGTGTCATGCTATCAGTGTTACTGTAAATGCTGAATTTCCATTCAAGACCCATGCACACCTCTTGTGTGAGTATGTGGGGAGGTTGGTTGGTTTGGTTGATTGGTTTTGCAGCCATAACTATGACACTTGGATATTGCAACAATGGGCATGTTATAAAAACACATAGCTCTTGGTGCTGAAAGCTCATATATGAGGTTGGAGCCATCTGTATCAAGGAAGCTCCACATGGGTGCAGGATTATACCCACGCATATGAACTTTCTCGATCAGGCCACAGATGGAAATATTAGAGAGCAAAATTAATACCTAAAATGTAGGCTGACATTTTCCATGCTTGACCCTGACCTAAGAGCAATTTTTGTTAACCTGTACCAAATTTGATTTAAATTTGGTTCTGTAACACTGCAGTTCAAATGCAAAGAACGTTTATGTAAAGAATATTTACATTAAATTATTTTGCATAAAAAACCCCATAACAAATAGAAGCATTACTGTTTTCTATATTATTAAAATTGTTTTATAGTGTGCCATAAATATCTACACTACTGTACAAAATACATTACACCAGAAACGCTGACTATCAAAGACATAGCAAAAATTGCGAATAAATTGAACAGAAGTGAGGATGGATGTGAAGAGGCTGGAGAGCAGAAACAAGATAGGAAGGATTTCTAGAAGAAACTGATTTTAAGGAAGCACTTGGAGGAGGAAGGGAGAGGATGCATTTGTTAGGCAAGACATTCCAAGCATGAAAGAGTGCAAAGCAGAGTGGAAAAATTAGGGGAGCATTTGGAGGACACTAGAGAGTAGAGATGGGGTGTAGAAAGAAACTTGGAGCAAGGTAGCACAGGCCCTTTCCAAGTAAAGTACTTAAATTTATAATAGTGGAGTGCTTCAGGGAGAATTTGGTTGGTCATAGGCGCATGAGAGTAACCTAAATTAAGCACCTGAAGAGGGAGGAATGCAGAGAGGTAGTAAGTGGGGAGTTGCTGGAGAAGAGAGAGGTTATAGTAACCAAAATAAGAGGTCCAAGGCACAGACTTCTTAATTAAGTTACAGTTAGGGCACTGAGATACCATGTTGATGAGAACTGCCTAAAAAACTACAGTCAGATAGGTGGGTAGGTATAGCTAGATTTAGAGATTGTAAATATGTATCAATTTATAGGTTGAGCTCAAATTATAAACATCAGTAACTACCAACATATATGCCAAATATATCAGATAACTAGGTTAAGAGAAACATTTAGTAAATAATTTCCCCCCCTTATCCTAGAGAGAGAGAAAGTAAGAATATTTAAAAATTTCAAACTCAAATATTTAAAGATAAATCTGATATTTATCTTTCTCTGTTTACCTGGGCATTCCAAGTATATCAATAGGCTTCTAATTTTTAATTGTATAGTCACTTTTAGCATCCAGTGCATGTGAGTCTAATTTTCAAACGTTGGATCCAAATTCTACAATTAGATGCTCAAATCGGCAGATAGGCACATAAAACAGACATTTATATGTTTAGCTGTGTGTTTTAAGCTTCCAAATATGGGATTTGAACAGCCTATTTAGGCATTTATGTATGAAAATTAGGCTCCCCAAATCGTAGAAAAGATCTCATTTTAGATCAGTATGTTAATGTCCATTTTTAAAAGGAGAGGCTCATGTTTTGGAGTTAATGGAGTAAAACTAAATGCAGTATTTTATTTGTAATGCATGCAGCGTAATAATTTATGCACAATTTGCTATTGATATGATACTGCATGAAAGTATCTAGCATTTTGAGAACTTCCATATCACTTGGTTGAGAGAAATAATTAAAGCTAGCAAAGGTTTTAATGACTCTATCGTTGGTTCAGCAAGCACAGTACACATCTTGTAGTTTCTGATTACAGTGTAACCTCAGAGTTACAAACACCTCGGGAGTGGAGGTTGTTCGTAACTCTGAACAAAACATTCTAGTTCTTTCAAAAGTGTACCACTGAACATTGACTTCGTTCAGCTTTGAAATTTTACTATGCAGAAGAAAAATGCTGCTTTCTCTTTATTTTTTTAGTAGTTTACTTTTAACACAGTACTGTAATGTAATTGCTTTTTTTTGGCAGGGGTGGGGGGCTCTGCTGCTGCTTCATTGTGTATTTCCAGTTCCAAATGAGGTGTGTGGTTGTTGCCTGGTCAGTTCATAACTCTGGTGTTCGTAACTCTGAGGTTCTACTGTATTACACGTATATTTGAATTGATTCCAAGTAGCACAGATAGCCCCAGAATGGTGAAGCTACAGAATTATCCAGAAGAGTTGGCAATAAAGCATTGTGCATGAACAACAGATGAGGATCAATGAAAATTTAACCCTGAGGTGGGATGTAATGGCCTAATTTCCAAGAGTGGTCAGTGCGGTCAGTTGGAGAGCTAGATCCTACAGAAGCAGTTGCTTGCCTCTTCTTGCCAAACTACTGACCCTAAAGACCATCTGAAAATGGAAATAGGAGGAAACAATGGGAGGAACAATATGTATCCTAATAAAACCAAAACTTTATGCTGAGTATGCAAAGGTAATGCCTGATTACTATTGAGGGTATAGTTTATTGTACAAATTCAGCAAAAAAAAGAGCAGAAGAGAAATGTGATCAAGTACAAAGAACTTTGAGTCTCTTTGATGATGTTACACAGTATCACCATTCTTTAAAATGTCCTTTTTATAGCTTATTTGAAAAAATAACATATATTATGTTTGTATTTTTTCCTTTAGGCCCCTCGGTCAGAAGCTCATACCATTCTTGGTTCTCTTGTTTGCTTTCCAAATATCTACCAAGAAATCCCTCTATTACAACCCATCAGTGAAGCTGATGAAATCATCGCAGGAGCTGCAGATGTCAAAGTAAAGTAAAATTATATTAGTTAATTCTTATCTAATCTAGTGAAGTTTTACATTTGGTTATATAATTTGATTATTTTTATCATGCATTAAAGAAATGATCATACATTAATTGATAAGTGATACTTTCTTAATTTTACAGACCATTTTTAGCAATGAACTAAAAATACAGTGTAAATGTTTCAACTTGTGAAGTTAATTTTTTCATTTAAAGGAGAGAGAACTAGCTAAAATCAGGTGCTGTTCATTTGTGTCAGTCAAATCATTTAAATCTCAAATTATAAAAAAGCTATTTATTTTTATTATGATGTAGTGTATCTGTTCCTTAGATATAAGTACATGATTGACAGACGGGGCTATGCACAATATTTATTTTTCATGTTATATTAAAGTATGAAACAATGTACATTTACTGGAGAGAGAAATCAGTTTTGCTCTGATGTGTTTTCTTAGAGCATTAATTTCAATGGGACTCCATAGGAGAGTAACTGTACACATGGGTATAATGTTTTTCAGTATGGGGGCCTTGTTTTAAACAAGTGATAAAATGTTTAATTTACGCTGAAGTCAGCCCTAGTGGTAAAGATTGCACAAAAGCCATGAGATACAGTGCCACAGTAATATACTGGGGAATTTGGCTAAAGATGTAGGAGAATCTTCAAATGCCAAGTAGGGAACTTCAGGTGGTGGGAAGAGAAGACCACCCTCCCACACACCCCCTCCTTGACACCTGGTATGATATTCTTGCATTCTCCACCGGATATGAATTGGGCTTGATAGAGTTATGAGAAATATTAAAATGAACCAAGTTAGGGTTCAGAGTAGCAGCCGTGTTAGTCTGTATTCGCAAAAAGAAAAGGAGTACTTGTGGCACCTGAGAGACTAACCAATTTATTTGAGCATAAGCTTTTGTGAGCTACAGCTCACTTCATCGGATGCATTCTGTGGAAAATACAGTGAGGAGATTTATATACACACAGAACATGAAAAAATGGGTGTTATCATACACACTGTAAGGAAAGTGATCACTTAAGATGAGCTATTACCCGCAGGAGAGCGGGGGGCTCAGGCGGGGAGAAGAAAACCTTTTGTAGTGATACTCAACGTGGGCCATTTCCAGCATCTACTTGCGCTATATTGATGACATCTTCATCATCTGGACCCATGGAAAAGAAGCCCTTGAGGAATTCCACCATGATTTGAACAGTTTCCATCCCACCATCAACCTCAGCCTGGGCCAGTCAACAAAAGAGATCCACTTCCTGGACACTACAGTGCTAATAAGCGATGGTCACATAAACACCACCCTATACCGGAAACCTACTGACCACTGTTCCTACCTACATGCCTCCAGCTTTCACCCAGACCACACCACATGATCTATCGTCTACAGCCAAGCTTTACGATGCAACCGCGTTTGCTCCAACCCCTCAGACAGAGACAAACACCTACAAGATCTCTATCAGGCATTCTTACAACTACAGTTGAAGTGAAGAAACAAATTGACAGAGCCAGAAGAGTACCCAGAAGTCACCTACTACAGGACAGGCCCAACAAAGAAAATAACAGAACGCCACTAGCAGTCACCTTCAGCCCCCAACTAAAACCTCTCCAACGCATCATCAAGGATCTACAACCTATCCTGAAGGACGACCAATCACTCTCACAAATCTTGGGAGACAGGCCAGTCCTTGCCTACAGACAGCCCCCCAACCTGAAGCAAATACTCACCAGCAACCACACAACAGAACCACTAACCCAGGAACGTATCCTTGCAACAAAGCCCGTTGCCAACTGTGTCCACATATCTATTCAGGGGACACCATCATAGGGCCTAATCACATCAGCCACACTATCAGAGGCTCCTTCACCTGCACATCTACCAATGTGATATATGCCACCATATGTCAGCAATGCCCCTCTGTCATGTACATTGGTCAAACTGGACAGTCTCTACGTAAAAGAATAAATGGACACAAATCAGACGTCAAGAATTATAACATTCATAAACCAATCGGAGAACACTTCAGTCTCTCTGGTCACTCGATTACAGACCTAAAAGTGGCAATTCTTGAACAAAAAGACTTCAAAAACAGACTCCAATGAGAGACTGCTGAATTGGAATTAATTTGCAAACTGGATACAATTAACTTAGGCTTGAATAGAGACTGGGAGTGGATGGGTCATTACACAAAGTAAAACTATTTCCCCATGTTTATTTCCCACCCCCCACTGTTCCTCAGAAGTTCTTGTTAACTGCTGGAAATGGCCCACCTTGGTTATCACTACAAAAGGTCCCCCCCACACACACACACTCTCCTGCTGGTAATAGCTCATCTTAAGTGATCACTCTGGTTACAGTGTGTATGATAACACCCATTTTTTCATGTTCTGTGTGTATATAAATCTCCTCATTGTATTTTCCACAGAATGCATCCGATGAAGTGAGCTGTAGCTCACAAAAGCTTATGCTCAAATAAATTGGTTAGTCTCTCAGGTGCCACAAGTACTCCTTTTCTTTTTGCAAATTAGGGTTGAGTCCTTTTCTGAACTAAATAAAGTAGGCCAAAATTTTGAGACTTGTCTGCTTAGAACTGAGACACCCTAGGGCTGAATTCACAAAAGGGCTTAGGTGCCTAACTGCTAAGTCTGACAAAACTGGGTTTCACAAACCCCGCTGCTCAGCTGCCTCCGAACACTGTATAGACACCTAAACTCACTCTGCGCCTAAATTTTTTCAGCAAAAGTTCCTGTGCGTCTATAGAAAAGGAGTACTTGTGGCACCTTAGAGACTAACCAATTTATTTGAGCATGAGCTTTCATGAGCTACAGCTCCGATGAAGTGAGCTGTAGCTCACGAAAGCTCATGCTCAAATAAATTGGTTAGTCTCTAAGGTGCCACAAGTACTCCTTTTCTTTTTGCGAATACAGACTAACACGGCTGTTACTGTGAAACCTGTCATTGTGCGCCTATGTTTCTGCCTCTGCTCATGCACACTGCCGCCCCATGCCAGGCATCTGGATGCCTAGTCCCAGAGCAATGTACCAACAGTGAGAAGATAGGCATTTCTCTGCCTAATTAACTTGCAAGGCCCAGTGTGGAAGGGGGTCTCTGAGCGCACTTACCAGAATGAGCCCCCATGGACAGACTTATACAAAGTGGCTGGGGGAGGGAGGACCCTCCTCATAACATTGAGCCCAGTGTTTAGAGTACTCACCTGTGTTGTGGGAGACCTCTGGTTCAAATCCCCTACATCTGAGGTAGAGAAGGGATTTAACAGGTACCTGTAACCTCTCAGGTGAGTGCTCTAGGCTATGGGATATTCTAATGTGGGGCTACCTCAGGCTTTCCTCTTGAAGATGTTCCACTGTGAATAAATAGTGAAAGAATAGTTGGGCCAGAGGGAGAGCGAGAGAAAATATGAGAGTGACTCTGTAGCCTGGGGATTAGCAACCGGAGGTGGGAGACCCAGGATCTAGTACCCCTGCTCCAATGACTTCTTAAAATTATTTATCCACAGTGGAACAGCTCCAACAGGAGAGACTGAGGGAGCACCACATAAGAATATCCCAGATCTCTCGCCTGAGAGATGGCAGATCCCTGTTCAAATTCCATCTACTCTTCAGGTGGAGTGGGGCTTGAACCGGGATTACCCTAAGCACTGGGCTAAAAGTTAGGAGGGAGCGTCTCCTCTGAACCTCCCTTCATCCCCCTCTTATTGCAAAAACAGCATAGGTGCCTAATGCCAAGAGAGGGTTTGCATCTGATAATCCCAAGAAGATGGGAAGGTGCCTCCCTCCAGACTGCGTTTATGCACCAAACTCCCTCAGCAGGAGGGGCTTAGGACTCATCCCTCATCTTGGCATCTCCCATTGGGTAGCTTGGGTGGGGAGCTGCCTAGCATGCTGGCTTTTGTGAACCCCATTCTGAGTCACCTGTCTCTCCCTATTCATTGTATAGGGAGTCTAGGCCTGAACTCAGGCTTTGTGAATCCCAGCAATTTTCTAGGCACCTAGAGGTTAGGCGTGGAGACGCTCAGCATCACCACATCTACATTTCTTTGTGTATCTATCCCATAAATCCCTAGTTAGGCTGTTAAAAGTGACTTTGATTTTTCAGACATGCTGAGCACTCCCAATGAGACCAGTGGGTGCTCAGCAATTCTGAAAATCAGCTGACTTCAATTTGGATGCCGATGTTTAATTGTAGGTACTTAGAGTCATCCACCCAATTTTATAAATGTTGGCTGTAACCAATATGGCTCTCACTTTTTCTAAGGGATATTTGTTTCATATCATATTTTGACAAGAGTGTACTGAGACTACCAAATTTATTTCACTTGTGACTCAGTCCAAATTAAATGTCTAACACACTTGAATTAATAGAGAAGTAATCTGTTTGTGGAAAAAAGTGTTTATTCTAATGAATTTTATTGTTTTAGTGTTACCTCATAAATATTCTGTTGAAGAATGCCACAGATGAGCCCAGTGAAACTGCAAGGTAAAATCCTGAATGAAAGAGAAAATACTGTGGAGTCTTAAGATGGCAAATTGAAACAGAAATAAGTTTGTGTGAA
The DNA here is from genome assembly GCF_965140235.1 of Caretta caretta. Taxonomy (NCBI): domain Eukaryota; kingdom Metazoa; phylum Chordata; order Testudines; family Cheloniidae; genus Caretta; species Caretta caretta. The sequence goes on along the minus strand of NC_134208.1, from coordinate 206,470,191 downwards.
AGGGCTGTACTTTTTGGAGGCCATTCAACTTGAACAGTATTAAAAATAATAGGTTGGATGACAATGTTTTGGGGGATAGTTGAAACTGAGTGTGTTGTAAAGTTTTTTAAACGGATTAGACTGAAACTTCTTGTAAAAGAATATTATATTCTTGTGGGTGCTTTTTATTACTATTATTTCATCTATCTGTAAACAGGTAACTATGTCCATGGTTCCCCTTTTGAACTTTTGTTTTGTAGCACAGACAGTGGAGCCAAATTTTGCTCTCAATCGCAGTGTAAGGAAGACCAGAATTTGGACTGTTAGCGCACATACATACCTTGAAGCTTTGTCTTTTTTGATTTTGTATTCATTCATAGATTCCAAGGCCAGAAGGGACCATTTTGATCATCTGGTCTGACCTCCTGTATAACATAGGCCATAGAACTTCCCCAAAATAATTCCTAGAGCGTATCAGAAAAACATCCAATCTTGATTTTAAAATATCCACTGATGGAGAATCCCCTACGACACTTGATAAATTGTTCCAATCATTTAGTACTCTCACCGATAAAAATTTACTCCTTATTTCCACACTGAATGTGTCTGTCTAACTTCAACTTTCAGTTGTTGGATTGTGTTACTCCGTTCTGTACTAGATTTAAGAGTCCATTATTTAATATTTGTTCTGCATATAGATACATATAGACTGTAATCAAGTCACCCCTTAACCTTCTCGTTGTTAAGCTAAATAAATTGAGTCTATCACTACAACTCATGTTTTCAAATCCTTACTTTAAAAAAAAAACGTATATGTAAAAGAAAACCAAAAGTTTCTTTTTAACCTTTATTTTCCCTTTTCAACTATTAGTTTTAATAAAATCTGTCCTATGCATTTTCTTACTAAAAAGGTTAATCTGATAGACAAAGCACATCATCCTGAATAATGTAAAAAGCAGGTAAACAGTATGGCATCCACTCTAAGATATTTTCATCGTGTCTTGCTGGATGTCAAATGTATTTACATGTGTCTTGACAACTTTGAAGGATACAAGGCAGGGGTAATCAATTGTTTTTTGTCAAGGTTCAGACTTCTTGCTCAAGGTATATTCAAGGTCTAGACTCCAGAGAAAATAATACAACAATAAAAACAATGATGATGATAATAATAAGTAAATAAAAAGGTTTTGTGGTCCATTCAAAAGTATTTGACCATCTGGGTTTGGCCTGCGGTCCATTTATTGACTGCCCATGTTACAAGGTATGCAGTTTTCAGAGTGGTAGCCGTGTTAGTCTGTATCAGCAAAAAGAACGAGGAGGACTTGTGGCACCTTAAAGACTAAATTGATTTGGGCATAAGCCTTCGTGGGCTAAAACCCACTTCATCAGATGCATGCAGTGGAAAATACAGTAGCAGGATATATATATTCGGAGAACATGAAAAAATGGGGGTTGCCATTCCAGCCCTAATGAGACTAATCAATTAAGGTGGACTATCATCAGGAGAAAAAACCTTTTGTAGTGATAATCAGGATGGCCCATTTCAAACAGTTGACAAGAAGGTGTGAGTAACAGTGGGGGGAAAAATAGCATGGGGAAGTAGGTTTTAGTTTGTGTAATGGCCCATCCATTCCCAGTCTTTATTCAAGCCTAATTTAATGGTGTCCAGTTACCCAGGTTATTAAAGAGACAAGGTGGGGGACCATTCAGGGTAAAATGGCCCGTTAACATCCGTCCAGTCATAGGGGGTAAAGGAAGGGGGTGAGGAAGTCAGTTGTGGGAGTGGTGGTGTTAGCTGCTTTCTTTCCCCCTATGACTGGAAGGGTGTTCATGAGCCACTTCACCTTGCAGGTCCATTTGAAATATGTACTAACTACTTATGCTAAACAATCAGTGCCACCTTCTATTTAGCTGTGACACTGAATACCTTTCCCAGCCCTGAAGAAGAGCTCTGTGTAAGCTTGTCTCTCTCACCAACAGAAGTTGGTCCAACAAGAGATGTTACCTCACCCACTTTGTCTCTCTAATATCCTGGGACCAACATGGCTACAGCAACATTGTATACAGTTTTGAAGGAGGCATTTGAATCCATCAGATCTATTTCTAGATATTCAAAATCTGCATATTTTTAACATGCTATTAGTTACGTGCAACATTTAATTAAAAGTCAGAAAATACACGGAGTAGATCATAGCTACAAACAAGAGCTTGCCACCTGTTTTGGGAGAAGGTTCTTTTAAGGATTCTAAATTAAAAGAAATGCTAAACTTTACATTTAAACAATCAAGACTGTGATACCAGACAAAGAAAGAAGTTTAAAAAAAAATTCCTGTGGGTGCTGTTTTTTTTGCCACTGAAGTCAATGGGAGTTTTATCCTGGACTTCAGTGGCAGCAGGATCAGACCTAATATATTTTAATGCAATATACAGTTCTTTTACAAATAATTTTTGTAATCACAAGGGCCCAATCTTGCAAGCATGAGCACACTACATCCTTGATGATTTGTCCTAAGAAGGCAAGGTTGAACATGGGGTGAGAGTTGGAAAGGTCTTTCTCACTCAATGTTGGGTTTTTCAAGAATGAGCTTTTTTCAGGTAAGTTGGCAGGGTTGCTATCTGAAGGGGAGACTTAGTCACCAAGATGAATAAAAAGATGTTTTCCATTGATGAAGACATCCTTTTAGGAGTTGATTTTTTTGAATGGGTGAGTCATATGCCATGATATAAATAGATCTATATTCACTATATAATAATGTGAAAGAGAAGTGTGTGTGTCTCATCTAGGAAATGTTTATTTGGTTAATGTATTACTAGGGTTTTATTGGAGGAGTCTTTACTGGAGCAATATTTCCATTATTAGTGAGAACATTGGTTTTCCCCAACCAGGAAGTTCATGGATCAGTTTTGTAGACAGTGGTTTATATATTCCTAAGGGCTTCCAAAGGTTACTCTTGCACAGTCAGATGGGTTGGCTGGAAAGTTGGAAAAAATAGCAAACAACTTGATTTTAAAAATAAAACAACTCCAAGCCAACTCAAAGGTTCAATACTTAGCAATGTTAAAATAGTGCAACACAACTCATAATACTTTAGGAGGATCACCAGTTTAGAAAGTTGTGGATAAAAGTCTCACAGCATCTAACAAGCTTCTTGAGCCAAAGACAGTTAATCCTGGGGTAGTTACAGAAGAGCTATATTTCAAGAGGCTAGGGGCATGGCTACACTTGCAGATGTAGAGCACTTTGAGTTAAACCCGCCTTTGGAGAGTGCAGTAGGGAAAGCGCTGCAGTCTGTCCACACTGACAGGAACAAGCATACTGGCATGGCCACATCTGCGGCTCTTGCAGAGGCATTGGGAGTGGTGCATTATGGGCAGCTATCCCACAGAGCACCTCTTCCCATTCTGGCGCTGTGGCTTATGGGAAGGGGGCGGGGGGTGCGGGGCATTCTGTGTCCTGTCCCAACACCCCATGATGCATCGGTTCACATCCCAGCAATCTCTGTGCTTCTGTCCACATTTGGTGCCATCTTTCAACATTTTTTGTGCTGCGTGCTCTGTCTTCCCTTTCGGTCTGCGGGAATGGAGCCCGAACTGCTGAGGAGTATGCTAACGAGTCTCGCTAGCACGTCACGTTTGGCAGTCGAGTTATTCCTTATGATCCAAAATGACAGTGAGGGATCCAATGATGATATTGACTTGAGTAATGCATATGACATGAGATTGCTTGTGGCATTCACAGACATGCTCACCGCTTTTGGGCTCGGGAAACAAGCACTGAGTGGTGGGATCACATCGTCCTGCATGTCTGGGATGATGAGCAGTGGCTGCAGAACTTTCAGATGAGAAAAGCCACTTTCATGGGACTGTGTGAGGAACTCGCCCCCACCCTGCGGCACAAGGACATGAGATTGAGAGCTGCCCTGACGTTGGAGAAGCAGGTGGCTATTGCAATCTGGAAGCTGGCAACTCCAGACAGCTACCGATCAGTCGCTAACCAGTTTGGAGTGGGGAAGTTGACTGTTGGAATCGTGTTGATGCAAGTTTGCAGGGCCATTAATTGCATCCTGCTCAGAAGAACTGTGACTCTGGGTAGCGTGCAGGACATTGTGGATGGCTTTACACAAATGGGTTTCCCTAACTGCGGAGGGGCGATAGATGGCGCACACATTCCAATTCTGGCACCAGCCCACCTAGCCTCCGAGTATGTTAATTGGAAGGGGTATTTCTCTATGGTTCTCTAGGTGCTTGTGGATCACCGTGGGTGTTTCATTGACATTAACGCAGGCTGGCCTGGAAAGGTGCATGACGCATGCATCTTTCGGAACACTGGCCTGTTCAGGAAGCTGCAAGCCAGGACTTTTTTCCCAGACCAGAAGATCACCGTAGGGGAAGTTGAAATGCCCATTGTGATCCTTGGAGACCCCGCTTACCCTTTAATGCCGTGGCTCATGAAACCCTACACAGAGAGCCTTGACAGCAGCAAGGAGTGGTTCAACAACAGGCTGAGCCGGTGCAGAATGACTGTGGAGTGTGCTTTTGGCCATTTAACGGACTGCTGGCGCTCTCTGTATGGGAAGCTGGACCCAGCCAATGACAGCATCCCCGCGGTTATATCCATGTGCTATACCCTCCATAATGTTTGTGAAGGGAAGGGTGAACAATTCACTCAGGCATGGAACTTGGAGGTTCAACACCTGGAGGCTGAATTTGAACAGGCAGAGAGCAGGGCTATTAGAGGGGCCCAGCGCGAGGCTGCAAGGATTAGGGATGCCTTGAGGGAACAATTTGAGGCTGAAAGCCACCAGTAATGTCTGGTGCCCTGCACGGGTGTGAAGTGCAATGGTTCCAATGTTAGTAGGAATCTGTGTTTGCTACGCTGACTTGCAGTGTTTCTTTCCTGGACTAAAGTATCTTTTACTTTATGCAATAATAAAGAATCTTTTCAAAGCCAAAAAATCCACTTATTGAAAAGAAAATTCATTTACTAAAAAGAAACACAACTGCCTGGGAAACAGAAAGGGCAAAGGGGTGGGGAATGGTACAATCACAGATTTGCATATGTCCTGTTATCGTACTCAGCCTTCCTGTCTGGAGTGCTGTGCAATGAGTGCTGCAGTTCAGGGTGGCTATACTGCATGGTGATGGGGGTTGAGTGCAGAGGGTGAGGGTCGTAGTTTTCAGGGCTGGGTGGTGAAGCTACAGGTGTTGGAGGCAGCTGGTGGTGGTGAGAACCCGGATGCTGGGGAAAGTGGGTTGGAGATGACATGGGGATACAAGGGAAAGAATTTTGGGACAAGGGCTGCAGGGGGGGTTGGGCACAGTAATGGCTACGAGCACCTGGATCGAGTCCGCTTGGTGCTCCATTATGCTTATCAGCTGATCCGTGTTTTGCTGCCGGAGCACTATGCTTTTGTGCCAATGCTTCTCATTCTGCTGGCGGATCTTCCTTTCACTGTCCCACCACTCCTGCACTTTGTGATTTTCATTACTTGAATGCTGCATTACTTCACGCAACATATCTTCCTTGCTTCTACGTGGCCTCTTTCTGATTCTTTGGAGTCTTTCTGCTGGTGATAACACAGATGGCTGAGATCTCAAGGTTGCCTGTAAAGGGAAAATGCAACACTTAACAGAGGCAGCATTATTCACACCAGACAGAGCAATGATTCCCCCGTACTTAAGGGCAAGCACAGTCTACACAACAGCATAATTTGCCCGTCCCAAAGCGAGCGCACATAACCCACAGGAGCCCCAAAATGGTGAGTAAGCACAGGGTCAAGTGTGACTGATTGTTTCACGGCTGTACTGTTCTCTGGGTTTCTGTGCCTTGGGGAGAGCCAACAGCAGCAGGGAGCTCCTACACTGAACACTGTCCCCACATTTTCCACAGGAGTTCATCCTGGAAGATATCTCGCTGCTGAGGGTGACCTGGGAAGCAAGGGAGGGTCTTCTACTGCAATGCGAATTCCGCCTTGGCCCATATGCAGCTTGCCAGTGTGCAGCAATGGTCCCCGTGCCCCTCACAGCACAGTGGCGTGGACAAGTTAGCCTTACTCAGACAAGGAACACAGTGGCTCTCCTGAGAAACCTGTGCAAACGCATTGCCCAAGTTCTGGATGAGACCTTTGAAGAGATCACTGAGGCCGATTACCACGATGTGAGAGAGCACATCAACGCCCTATTCCGCATGTAGGCATGCATGCAGCCCTAACCCTTCCCCCCACCAAGAGCCTGCACTGAATAACTTCCTTCCCAAAATAAAAGCCACTTACCAGGAACCTCCTCTGTTTGTCCTTCCCGAAGCACCGGCCGCTGCGACTGGCTACCTTCCTCTTGGCTTGAGAACAGCTTCTGGCTGCATGCATCTGGGGATTCTGGGATGTCTTCCTCCGCCTCAGCACCCTTGCTCCTGCTTTGCTCCTCCTCTTCCTCCCGCCTTGTTGAACTGGGCTCTGAAGTGTCCATGGTGGTACTCGGAGTGGAGGTGGGGTCTGGCCCAAGTATCGCATCCGGCTCTTTGTAGAAATGGCAGGTCACGGGCAGCACCAGAGTGGCTGTTTGCCTCATGGGCTTTGCGGTAGGCATTCCGCAGCTCCTTCACTTAACCCTGTACTGCAGTGCATCCCGCTCATAGCCCCTTTCCATCATGTCCCTTGCTATCTGCATGAAGGTATCGTAATTCCTATGGTTGGAGCGCAGCTGGGACTGGACAGCTTCCTTTCCCCAAACACTGATGAGGTCCAGCACCTTGTCGTTGCTCCATACTGGGGATCGCCTGGTGCATGGAGGCATGGTCACCTGGAAAGATTCGCTGAGAGCACTCCACGCCTGGCTGAGCAAACAGTAAGGGGATTTTCAAAATTCCCAGAGAATTTAAAGGGCGGGGTCTGACGGTTGGTCACCTGAGGGCAGGGCAGTAGAGTTCAAAGTGATGACGAGAGTGGCTAGCACAGGCATTGTGGGACACTTCTGGAGGCCGATCAGAGCGCGCTATAGGACGGGGGCGTCCACACTGGTGCAATGGCTCTCCAGCAGGGGCACAGCAAACGTTATTCCACTCACTGAGGTGGAGTACCAGCAGCGCTGTTGCTGCAGAGTCAGAGCACTCTACGTGCCTTGCCAGTGTGGATGGATAGTGAGCTAGTGTTCCCGGGCTCCTTTATTGTGCTGTAACTCGCAAGTGTAGCCAAGCCCTAGAACTAGAGGAAAGCTACAACAAGAATGCTAAACAGTTATCTCCATTGTAAATGAGAGTGACTGTAAGGTTTCAAACATAAAGTGACTGTCAACTTGTAGAAGTAAGAGCAATACCTTCCTCACCAAGGTGTTACTTCTTAGTGACCCATGAAGTCCATTCTTACAGGAGGAACAGAAGACATTCAAACAAAACCAAGCACATGGTGTCTCTGTCTCTCAAGAGCATTTAGAATGCTACTGATCATGCTTGTGACCTTATGGATGTAAAGAATGCCCTCTCAGTCTCTGATGATGAAAAATACCAGGAGCAGCAAGCACAGGCTCCAGGAGGTGGAGACACCTCATGGTTGTATGGGTTATTGCAGAAGAATGGTTTTGAGTACTGAACAGACAGCTAAAGTTAAATTAACAGAGAAGAAGTGGCCATGTGATCTGAAAAAAGGTTCAGAGACAGTAGTTAACAAATGATTGCTAAGAACCAGAATAGTTCTGCCATCTGTTGGAGGGGCTTATGGTTGTCTAGCCTGACCTCCATCCTAAATATCAGTTAGTTTGTTTGGATTTGGGTTTGTTTTCTTTCTTTTACTCTTGCATTAATTTGTTGTTTTGATGTTTTTGGCTGATGTTTTATTTACAGTTGATTATTTTTTAATGGGAAGATGCAGTAGCCATTGGAGTCCTGCCTTATGACAGGAGTATAGCCTTTTGTAACAAAACTGACCTCAGTTATGTGGATGGGGACAGAAAACAGAGCCCAGTCTGTTATCAACATTTATGTGTGTGCTGCACCTTTAATACACCATCTGTCATTTATAAAATAATAGAAAATCTATCGGGGCTTTTTGTTAGGAAGGGAATTTTCCTACCCACCCACAGTCATTAGAGGTTTCGCTGGCAGCTCTGTTGCTTGCAAGAATCATCCCTGAATGTTTAAGGAGCCTTCTTTCTTTCTTCCCTGTACCAAAAATCATTGGTTGTGCCAAGAGGTAGGAAAGAGAGATGTGGCTTGATGGGCCCTTTCTCTTTTCCTTGGCTGAAAGGGAAACTTAAGGTGGGTTTTTAGAAGTGCTCATCATTCCCTAATTCTGCTTCCTTTAAAGTTATTCCTGTTTACTTCAGTGGGGAGCAGAGTTAGGCCACTTCTGAGTACTTTTTTTAAAAAAATCACACCCTCAGGGTACAGACAGCCTGAATTTCATTTAAAATTTATCCCAGGTTGACTGACAATGTCAATGTCAAACTCTCTATTTGATTCTGTAGCTTTCTGTAATTAGCCGTAAAATCTTATGTCAGTAAAAAAGATCTGTACTGTGTCATTGAGAAATCATTATGAAATCTTCCAAAATATATTTTTCAGAAAGTGAGAAATATTGAGGAAGGAGGATATTCTTTTTAAGCTTATAACTGAATCATTGTTTCCCTTTTTTTTTTTTTAAAAGGTGTATAGCTGTTTGCTGCCTTGGAGTTTGGATATGTGAAGAACTAGTACAGTGCACAAACCATCCTCAAGTGAGGGATGCAATAAATGTTATAGGTGTAACGCTAAAGGTATTAGTATGAATTGTGTTTGTGTGATTAACAAAGGGAACATTTGTATGGACAAGGTATTCTAGATATTTGAAATATTCATCAAGCATATGTTTAAAGTTAAGCATGTGCTTAAATACTTTTCTGACTTAGGATCAAGGTGAGCTAGTGTGCCCGGGCTCCTTTGTGTATTCTGATTATTTGGTTCTTTATGCTTACAATATTATCTGCCTGCAAGCTTGTTTTTTGAATGCTCTGGGCATTATCAGGAATTTGCTGACCATGGAACTGCTCAGTGAATTTATTTTTTTGCTTGATTGAAATTTTCTTCAGGATCTTCCACATGTTCTCCAGCTGCTCCACAGACTTGGTGAACCTGGCTTGTCTTTCACTCAATGACTATCTAAAATAGCACTGTTAGCACAGACACCGATTTTTCAAAGAACTCTAGAGCATCTAATTGGAGTACCAATGACCAGAGTGCCGGATCAGCCACAGTTTCCTAACACTCTGTCACAGGTTGCTTGATGCTGTCTTTAATATCAGTTGAGATGGAATGAATGAAACAGTTTTACTTTAATGTATTAGCAGGGGGAATGAAAGAATCATATAAAGATTATCTTATTTTTGTGTGGTACAGTTGCTTTCTGGATACAGCCTCTTCAGCTGTATTGAAGACACGTAGTGGCAAAGAAGTAGAGTTTTGTTACAGGGTGATAAGTTCCTGCAGCTGTATAAATACTGTCTAAGACAAGGCATTCATTTGAAAATAAATTTTGATGAGAGGTGGGAGACACTTGCCTAGAGATGGTGTTAAATGACTTTTCTGTCAAATAAAATGATTGGTAATTTGGTTGATGCAGGGGAGTGACGGTTATTCATTGTATCAAACTTAGGTGCAGTTATTGGAAAGTTATATTTTCTTTCGGCTTATAGAGAACAGAATGAACTTGCAGTTCTTTTAAAATAGTAAATATTTTCATTTAGTAAATATTATTAATAATTTTTCAAAATCTTACAGGTAAGGCTCAGCCATCTAAGGAAGAAGTGGAAGAAATATATTTTATTTTTAATCTTCAAATAATTCACTCATTTTTATTCAACTAGTGAGCATTTTTGAAATAATCACAGTATGATCATCTTTGTTAGCATGTGCCTTTAATTTTCATAAACATATGTGTGTTTGAAATTTCATTATGTGCATAGAGATATATTGGTCAAACAACAGAAACTTGAAAACTTCACACAAATATTGGCTCAGTGGTTTGAGCATTGGCCTGCTAAACCCAGGGTTGTGAGTTCAATCCTTGAGGGGCCATTTAGGGATCTGGGGCAAAAATCAGGGATTGGTCCTGCTTTGAGCAGGGGGTTGGACTAGATGACCTCCTGAGGGTCCGTTCCAGCCCTGATATTCTATGATTCTATGATTTAGTGCCTGTGCAGGAGACATTCTACCTGGTGTTTTCATTTTTGGGGCTACCTCCAAGAATAGGATGTTGTTACCAATCCTTGACAGTTTGCTGCAGCCTGCTAAGGCTGCTTGGTCCACTCCTGCCTCTTGCCAACCTATTTCCAAGAAAGCAGAGAAATTATATCAGCACAGGGGTTTTCATATTTGTATTCACACTTTGTACCAACTACACTGGTGGTGACTGCTGCCAGTAGTAGATTGAGGTTTGGACCCCTGTAGGTAGAGAAGGGAAAAAGATTGATTCCCTAGGGAGAACAATGTTCTCTTGGTAATAGGGTGGCAAATTACCAAACTGTTATAGCTCGATATCGGTTTCACCTGTGGGAAAAGAAGGCACTGTTTGTGCAGGATTTCCCAAATGACAAAAAGAGATTGGGAAATGCAATCCTAATGGAGGGTCAAAATGTAGCAAAGCACTCTCTCAGGACTTTTTGATCCTTCAGATTCTTCTGCTGGATCACTGACTTCTGCAGTTACTTAGAAGAGACATGTTTGGCTTCTTTCCTCTTCTCTGACTCATCATACTACAATTAAAGTGGAGGATTTCCCCTTCAGAGGAGATGGTCTTTTCTGTGAAAAGACAGATGAGTTGCTGGAGAAGCTGAAGAAGACAAGATCTTTGTGCTTTATTACTTCTACTAGGAGACTGCCACGGGGCGACTACTCACCGCTGTGGTGCCTCCTGCTGGTTGTACAGGGAGTTAGCTCTTTTCAACCGGGAGTGCCCTCTGCCGGTCGGTGTCTCGCCTGCCACTGACCCCGTGCCCTTCCTGGACCCCGGTGCCCTTCTAGACTAGGGTTCTGCCCCCGGCAGTATCCCCCACAGTCTGGGTCTCCCCTCCCAGGGGAACCCCGAACCCCCTATCCCTTCCTTGCCTCAGTGGCTACTGTCAGTCATCGTCTAGCCCCCACTCCCTGGGGCAGACTGCAGTATTACTACTCATTATCGGCAAGGGGGATCGGACCAGCTGCCTCTGTCTAGGTCTGGGCTGCTCCTCTGCAGCCTATGTACCCTTTCGTGGGCCTTTACCTCGGCCTGCAGCCTGGGGCTCTGCTAGGCTGGAGCTCCCCAGCTTCCTCTGCCCTTCCCCAGCATTGCTTTGCCCTGGGTACCCTCCTCAGCTTCCTAGGCAGCCAGGTCCTCCTCTCTCCATGTAGATAGAGTGTGTCTCAGCTCCTGGCTAACAGCCCCCTTATAGGGCCAGCTGTGGCCTGATTGGGACGTGGCCCCACCTGTGGCTACTTCCCCCAATCAGCCTAGCTTTCCTCTGGCTACAGCCCTCTCTTAGGGCTGTTTTAAGCCCTTCAAGGCATGGTAGGGTGACCACCCTGCCACAGAGACCTTCTGTTTTTTTATTTCCATTGTCAGAGACAGTATTATCCACAGTTATCTTCAGCTTATTTCTTATCAAATCAAAGACATTGACAACAGCACCAGCAGGCTATGTATTTCCAGAGCCACCTTAAGAAAAGGTCTTTTAAATCGAGGCCCAACTCTAAGCAATCTGCAACCTTTCTGTCATCTTCATTGCACATTAGCCCTGAAATTTGATATGAGGATTGAAAGTCTAGAACCAATCAGTGAGGACCCTTCCCTTCCTGTGTTTGGAGACGTGCTAGCCCATTTTATCGTCAGATGCAGGCGTATTACACCTAAACTACCCCTTTCAATTTCCCTGGCCTTTCTCTTTTTAGAGAACCTTCTCACAAGCTAGTCTACGTTCAGACATACAGAAATTTCTTCTCATGGGGACTGTTAATGAGGTATCAGAGCACCTCCAAGATCAGGGGTTTTATTCAAGGTACTTTCTGGTGCTGACAAATGATGAGGTGGAAGGAGGGTCATTCCATTTTAGATTTAAGAGGTATAACAAGTATATTCTGAAGTTTTGGTTTCATATGTTAACTCTGGCTTCCAGAATCCCTTTGCTTTCAATTATGGATTGGGTTTGTGACTCTTGATTTAAAAGACACATTTTCATATCTCTGTTTGACACAGTCATCGACAGTACCTTAATTTTGTGGTGGTGGGACACCATTTCCAATACAAAGGGCTGTTGTTTGACCTGTCTACAGCACCAAGGGTTCTTACAAAGTACTTCTCTGTCATAGAGGCTCAATTGAGAAAGCAGGGTATTTTTTTTTTTGCCCTATTCTGATTATTGTCTGTTAAAGGCTTTTTGTGATGATTTATTAAGCCCCATTGCTTTTTTTCAGACCTGGGATTTCTCCTGAATGTCAAAAAAGTCAAATCCCTGTCCAACTCAGAAATTTTATTCATAGACTCCATATTGGATTTGGTAGTAGGGAAAGCCATTTTACCAGAGGACAGATTTTCAAAAATAGTTCAATATGTTTTATACATTCAAATATGTCAAAAAACCGAAAGTAACCACCTTTGTGGGTCTTATGGCAGCTACTACATATGTGACTCCATTTGCACAACTCACAATGAGGCCAATGCAGCTTTGGCTATCTCAGGTCTACAGACCAAATCTGGACAATCTCCAGATGTTAGTCAGCATGCCTCAAAACATTCTGGAATTATTGATGTGATGGTCAATCAGAGAAAACGTTCTCAGGGTGTCCAGTTCAATCCCCCTTCACTTTCATTGAAGATAACTTGAGATGTGTCAAACAGTGGTGGAGTAGGGCAACATCTGAGTCATCCTATAGTTCAGGGTCCCTGGACTTTTCAGAAGAGAGCTTTGCACATCAGCATGTTCTCAATTTATTTTGGACTCTGTTCCCTCCTCCAGGTTATTTTCAGTACTGCTTATCAAACTACCAATAAGTGGCCATACGCAGAGCCATTCAAAAAAAGAAATGAAGGTTGATTACTTGTAACCAGAGTTCCTCAAGAGGGCTCTGCATATTCACACTTCCCACCCAGCTTCCCCTTTTTTTCAGAGTTATTTTCGTTCTCTCCCTCTGGGTTGGCGAAAGGAACTGAGTTGGTAGAGGGCACTCCCCCTTATATAGTCTCACCTTCAGAACATTCGGTGGCACTAGGGAGTGGGCTAGGAGGGGGCACATGAGCACTTTAATAGACACAGCTTGGAGAAGGTTCTCTTGTTAAGCGCCACTAGGCAGTGCAAAACCCATAAATGTGAATATGCAGAGCCATCTCGAAGAACTCCAGTTGCAAGTAACCTTCATTTTCCTTTAATGTAGTTTTTATGGATGTAGTACCATTTAAAATAGTAGAAACTCTGACATTACTGTTTATTATATGTGAATATTTTTTTCTGGCATGATACTACCTTGTTTAATTTAATTTTTTCTCTTACAGTTTTCTAATAAACTGGTAGCCCAGATAGCCTGTGATGTTCTTCAACTGCTAGTTTCTTACTGGGAAAAGCTTCAGAAGTATGAATCCTCTCTATCCAGGAAAATTACTGAGGTATGTCTTATCTCTTCAAATACTCATGTATGGGAATTGAAAATGACACATCTGATGTTCTGTGTTGATTGTTCGTAGAATTGAAAAAGCTTCAAAGTTAACAGAGTGTCCAACTGATGCTATTTTTCACAATTGAAAGAATTGTTGCTTATCATAAATTACAGTCTTAGAATTCTAACTTTCTTTGCTTCCTTCTGCAATCATTATTAGGAGAGTTCTTTGCTTTAGTTTGCTGGAGCCAGTGTGATTTTTTTCCAATTTGCTCTAATTTATTTCTAGAATCTGCTAACAATGTGGAACTCTCAGTTTGGTTCAGATGCTATTTACAAAAATGGCTGCTAACCGCTCTTTATAGTCTTCATCCAAAGCCTATTGAAGGTCAATGGTTCAGGCCTTGTGTTTATTAAAGATACAAAATGTCTTTTTGTAATTTTGTTTGCCTTGGGTTTGGTTTTTGCGCAGATTCTTGTGGCCACCATTGCATTTCTTTTGCCAAGTGCTGAATACTCCTCTGTAGAAACAGATAAAAAGGTATGTGGCATAAAACACAAACTCCATCATTGTTTTTGCTTCTTGAACTACATATTAAAGGAAATTTATTCCTAAATCTTATTTTAAAATATTAAGCTAACATTTAAACATTTTGATGAATTTGATGAATTTGATTGCTTATGTGTTCATTTGCATGTTTCTGTTTAGTTTATAGTTTCATTATTACTTTGCTTGTTGGATTGGTGCATGGCACTACCAATGAAAACCTTACTAGAGCCAGTATCTACTGTTCTGGAAGATCAACATTCCTCCAAAGCTCCCTTACTGGATTACGTATATAGGGTGAGTATGAAGAATCGATTCAGTATGAATTGTTTTTAACAAAGTTTTTAAATGTGTAAAGATGTGTCTATTCTGGATCATTGAGGCACAGATGCATTATGGAAGCATAACTGATGATTCCATCATTTGAATTACATTGAAGTTTTTCAGTTACTGTTGTTTAAATCCATGGGTTAGTTATGAAAACAAATTAAAATTTCACCCCTAACATTTAGGGGGTAGATTTGATTTTCTGGAAAGTTACAAGTAAGTCTGCTCAGTAGCTTTGGAGCTTAAAGGAGTTAAAATGGCTCCTTTTTGAAATTTCAGGGCTGGTTTGTAGTGTTTGGGGGATCATGTTGACTTACAAATGATTATTTAAATGCTTCAATCATTGGGTGGATAAATAACTAAACAAAATAGTATGGATAGGTTAGTTTAAAAAATTAAAAAGTACAACATATTCTGAGCATTGGTTGTCATGACTCTTTCTATTACATTATAAATACCAATTTTAAAAAAAAAAGTCATTTGATGCCAAGATCTGAAATGTTACACACACAAACTCTGGAGTATAAAATTTTAAACGTTGGCAGTTTTGAGAGAAAAAAGAAAGTGCCTTGGCCAATAGATCTTAAAACACTACAGAAGCAGAGTCCTGGCTCCCAAGGAGCTTAGGAGTCCTGTCAGGGGAAGCACCTACAGTAACTCCCCACTTAATGTCCTGTCGCTTAACGTTGTTTTGATGTTACGTCCCTGCTCCATTACAGAACATGCTCCTTTAAAGTTGTGCAGTGCTCCCCTATAATGTCGTTTGGCCTCTTGCGTTGTCCATGGCTGGCAGCCCCCCCATCAGCTCCCCTGCGCCCCCCCCGTGCCTCCCGCCGGCCGGCAGACCCCACAAATCAACGCCTTCCCCCTACTCCCCCCGCTTCCTGCCTGCAGCAATCAGCTGTCTTGCGGTGTTCAAGAGGCTGGGGGGAGACGTGAGGAAGCAGCACGCCATGTCCTCGCTCCTCGCCCTGGCCTCCTAACGCCACAAACCAGCTGATTGCCGCAGGCTGGAGGCAGGGGAGGGAGGGGGGAGGAGCAAGGACGTGGTGTGCGGAGTAAGGGGGGGATGAGGTGGAGGGGGTGAAAAGAGGCAGGTTAAGGGTGGGGTTTGGCGGAAGGGGTGGAGTGGACGGGCTCAGGGTTGAGCCCCCCGCCCCTGGCAAAGTCTGTGCGTGTGCTTGCAAGAACAGCAAGAGGAGCAGCCGGACAATCCACCCTCTTCCACTCTCTAACTCCACCACATCAACTGAGCTTCATACTCAGCAATGATGATCGTAGTATTAAATTGTTTCTTTAAAATTGTTTAAAACTTATACCTGTATTAAATTTCTAATTTAAAATTGTTTAAAATGTATATGATGCCTTTTGTCTGTCAAAAAAAAAATTTCCCTGAAACCTAACCCCCTATTTACATTAATTCTTCTGGGGAAATTGGATTCGCTTAAAGTCGCATTTTTCAGGACTATAACTACAACATTAAGTGAGGAGTTACTGTATTCTAATGGCATGACTAGTAAACGTCACAAAGAAAGGAGTTCCTGTCCTGAGGACCTTAGGAGATCCATGGCAATGTTTGTCTTTCTTTCACACGTGTTTATGAGGACTGCTGGATCTGGATGAAAACTATATGCACCTCCTGCTGTCAAAGCTGTGACTGTTGAATGAGGTCCCCCTAGAGGAGGACTGTAGAATCACACACTTTTAAGACTCAAGGCCATCACTGAGGAGATAGAAGTCTACAGTTGTGTAAAGCCAGTTTCAGCTTTGTGGCCATTTCCCAATGGACAAGCACCCACTCAAAATAAAGAGCAGTCTCCATGACTGCTCGTCCTAAGACATTTGTAGAACTTATTCATTTAATGCAAATGCTAATAATAATCAAATGAAGACAAGAAGTACAGTACAACTACATATAATTAGCAACATTTTCCATAAGTAAGTTAAACATGTTTTATGAAATATCAGTACATCTTTCAAGTAAATAAAATAATCTAGTTTATAACTGATGTAATACACTTTTGAATACGTCTGCAAATGCCTGAGGGATGATATTCTATAATGACATTCCAATTTATAACAATATACCACAATAGATCTTGTCCTAATTGTGAAATTGTACTTAACAAGCATGAAGTCAGTCTTCCTTTAAAATATGCATAAACACATTTTCCAAATATAAAAATAGCATGTTGATATTGCTTTTATTTAAAATCAAGATCTGTGATGATAAATAGTTTTGTTTTCATGGCTAATATAGTAGTTTACTGATAAAAAGATAATTTGATAAGAAAAAGCATTTTCTTTCATTCTTAAAGAATCGGTGAGAATTTAACAATGGGCATCATTATTATATCAATAATATATAGTATTATTATTAATAATAATTTGCATTGTACTAGCCCAGAGGAGCCCCAGTCTTGGACCAGGGTCCCATTGTGCTATGTGCTGTACAAACACCCAAAAATGATGGTCCATGCTCCACAGAACTTACAATCTAAATATAAGACGAGAGAACAGGTAGATTCAAGAGACCGATTGGGAGAGCACCAGGAGACAGAGACAATACTGGTCAGCATAATGGGCAGCATTCTCAGCACGCCAGATGTATATGTGTTGTCAAGTTTTTAGTAGACATCACAGCAAAGAAGAGTTTTATGGAGAAGTTTACAATGTTTATGAAGGGCAGAAACACAAAGATGCTTGTTTGAAAATTTAGCAAGTGGATGATAAAGGCGGGTGTCATTGTCATAGTGGAGGCAGGAGTTAACATCTTGATAGTTTGAGAGGTAGGATAAGGATAAGCAATGAAGAACCTTAAAAGGGATGACAAGTAGAATAGTAATGGAGAAGCAAAAGCCAGTGGAGAAATGCAAAGAGAAGGGTGACTTAGTCAAAGCAATGAGCTGTGATGATGATCTTTGCAGCATTGATTTGAATTGATGCAAACAGGGTGAGATTTAATTGGTCAAGGCCAGATGGGAGAATGGTGTAAACAGAGGTTGTTGCGCTAGTCACGATACAAAATGGGGGCCTGGACTAGGGTTTTATTTTAGCAAAGTGGTGCAGGAAGAAGCAGCAAGATTTAGGGTGTGTCTAGACAGCCGACATTAAAGCTCATGGCTGTATGGTTGCAGCTCCAGCGGTGGGAGAGAGCTCTCCTAGTGTTGTAATAAAACCACCTCCACATGGGGAATAGCTACCATCTACACTGCCACACCCCTGAGCGAAGAACGTTTCAGAACTGTAAGTGGCAGTGTAGACAAGGCCTTAGACATAGCCTATATTGTAGAATATACTACAATGTGTCAGAATTTAATAGCATAGTAAATTTATCTCATCACTTTATGTCACTTGACTTGATTTTTTTTTGTACAATTTATTTCTAGTACAATTTTCATTTCTTTTCTTCTTGCAGGTGTTGCACTGTTGCGTTTATGGTTCAAGCACATATACGCAGCAAAGCCATTACATATTGAGCCTTGCAGATCTCTCATCTAATGACTATGATCCATTTTTGCCATTGGGAAATGTCAAGAATTCTGAGCCAGCACACTCCCATTCCACTCCAGATTTGGGAAATCTACTCACTGTTGTTGAAGGTAAGTAACTCCAGAGAAAATAACTTGAATATTGCTAGGATTTCAACATTAACAATATGAGGATTTAATAACCTACTAGGTGGCATTTCTTCATTGAAAAACATGCTTGCACAGGTAACGCTGAATAATTCTACAGGTGTTTTACAGGGAAGGCCATGTGGTTCAACGCATTCATAGTCTGGAGTTCACTTACGTTAGTGTGTTCAGTATATTAGGAGAATACCAGTGAGGAACCAGAAAATTTCAGACACTTCTTGATGCTTACTAAAATGTGTCAAAACCAGAATTTCTTTGTAGAAAAGATAACAGACTTGCATAAATTATGACTGCAAATACGTCAAAAGAAAACATAAAGACATCGTCAATACGACTCCAAACGTTAAATGTTTACCTCAAGAGCCCTCTTTTGGAAGGGAAAACCATCAGCTAGTTAACCACATAGGGAAGTTGATATACTGTTTTGAAAAGAGAGAGAGCTGGGAACTCCTAACACATTTCAGCTAGAATGGCAAGAGAGTAAATATTTGTCCCAGTTAAGAAGTCTAATTGAAATTCTCATTTGGAGTCTAGAAGGATAGTAGTATTGAGGTAACGTATATAAAAAATGTTAGTTGTGCATATGCTTTCTATGTTAATTTTAGTTGTTTAGTGATGTATGACAGAGAAGATGACCTTATCTATTGATTCAAATGTAATTTACATAAAAATTCTGAGTTTAGATTGAATTCAAATCCTCAGATATATAAGAGTTCGTAATAATAAAAGCAGGGTTCTGTTGTACAACAGTTTGGGGCTAAATTCAAGACAGCTCTGTTTCTGCTGCTTGTCAGAGCATCTTGAAAACTTCCCAAAGCCATTAATAGACTGCAGATATGTGGTATGGAATTCTTAGGATCTCGCAACCTCACAAGATCATTGGAGGAGATGGTGTGATGGGATAGCATGATTTTGGTAATTAATTGATCTTTAAATATTCATGGTAAATAGGCCTAATGGCCTGTGATGGGATGTTAGATGGGGTGGGATCTGAGTTACTACAGAAAATTCTTTCCTGGGTATCTGGCTGGTGAATCTTGCCCATACGCTCAGGGTTTAGCTGATTGCCATATTTGGGGTCGGGAAGGAATTTTCCTCCAGGGCAGATTGGAAGAAGCCCTGGAGGTTTTTCGCCTTCCTCTGTAGCATGGGGCATGGGTCACTTGCTGGAGGATTCTCTGCACCTTGAAGTCGTTAAACCACGATTTGAGGACTTCAATAGCTCACACATAGGTGAGAGGTTTTTCGCGGGAGTGGGTAGGTGAGATTCTGTGGCCTGCGTTGTGCAGGAGGTCAGACTAGATGATCATAATGGTCCCTTCTGACCTTAGTATCTATGAACAAAGAAGAAAATGTCACTTCTCCCATGTGCCTTTTCTATAGTGAGAAAGTCATAGATATGATGGTATTGGGTAATCACTTTTGCTTGTGGTTACATATACAGAATTAAAACTATGAATAAAATTAACTCCAAATCAAATCCTTTTGAGAACTGTGTGGCTAGTCCATTGTGTACCTTGTTTGAACACCTTTTTTGCTTTATGGGAAGCTAAACAAGTACGTAGTCATGAGTGATCTGATGTTGATGGAATAATATGAAAACTCTCCAAACAGCAGTGGCTCTTCACTTTTTACTAAGAATGACTTTAACTTTGTAAATATTGGTTTCAAGGAGAGTCTCACTAGGAACTTTTGAGAGCAGAACTTGGACCTTATCTGATTGGACCTGATCTGATTTATTGAAAACCAAAACATGTCATCCATAGACTCTGGCAGGCTCAATGGTATAAAATTCTAGTAAAAAACTGTAAACATGCAAAAACAACAAGGAGTCCTTGTGGCAACTTAAGAGACTAAGAAATTTATTTGGGCATAAGCTTTCATGGGCTAAAACCCACTTCATCAGGTGCATAGAGTTGAAAATACAGTAAAGAGCTATAAATACACAGCATATGAAAAGATGGGAGTTGCCTTACCAAGTGAGGGGTCAGTGCTAATGAGCCAATTCAGTTAAGGTGGAAGTGGGCTATTCTCAACAGGAAGGGGTAGAAATCACTTTTGTCGTGCTAATGAGGCCAGTGTAATCAGGGTGGCCCATTTCAATCATGCAGCATTTCTCGGGGATTGTTGCAAGAAAAACTCCTGTGATTGTAATACATAAAATGGCCAAATAACATTTTGTAGATGAGAGAGAGAAAGACACATCTCTCACAATATTTTATAGTGAATTCAGTTCTATGTCTGTCACATGATTTGATTCACCCATTACAAAAAAAATCAACTGCTAGAAGGATGTATTCACTAAGGGAAAACATCTATTTATGTATCTTGGTCAATATCATTAATTCAAGCATTAGATTAAGAATAACTTCCAGAGTACAATATTGTTCTAAAAACTTTATGTAAATCATTTCACAGAAATATTTTTTTACACAGGATTCAGAAACAGATGCAGTATAAGGATGTGCAAAATAATGCTAGACTTTCTATGCTACTTTGAAATACAGTTCTTTCTGTATTTCATGCTGGAACAAATTTTCATCACGACAGCATGTTTTCTTTTTACTTCCCTTGTACCTGCATTTTTAGTTTAACGAAAAGGTTAGAGGCATTAAAACCAATTGCTCTGCACACACTTCTTTCTGAGTGGGTACATTTTGTGAAGAGCAGAAAGATAAAAATAGACGTGAGAGAGATTTGTCATTTTAGGTAGAACAAAATGTTTTTCATCTTGGATATGTTTGTGCCTTGTACACTCTTCTATTTTACTGTCATGCTATTTTCAGACTAATGTTAAAAAGGGATTCTTCCTGCTTTTTTTATTTTTGTTATTTACATATGCCTTTTACCTATCACATTATTCATCACTCATTATAGCTAGCTACAACAATACAATAGGTTTAATCAGGTCAGAGAAAAGAGGAAACACATTACAGTAACAGCTGCTATAGTAGCAACAGGCATTGTAGAAGCAATACTGAGTGTGTATTTTAATTCAAAATATCATAATAGTGTAGGCAAAAAGCAGATTATTAATTTTGCAAGGTAACTATCCAGGATAATTAAAATAAGTTAAATACAAAAAGTTAATTGTTACAAGATCAATTAAAATTAATAAAGCTTTCTGCTATTTGCTTCTCCCACTTCTTTAATATTCTCAGCATCCACAAGAAAATTAGACATACTCCCCAACAATATGGAAATCTGACAGCTTGAAATCACTGTCACTATTTTTATATTAATGAAAACTTCAACATTAGGAATGTTAAACATATTTATTCTAAAAACCAAAGGTTATGCAGTAAACTGGACATTTTTTTCTCCCTTTTGATTGGATCTTCTGGGCGCTTTTTTGTGTTTGTTGTATAACCAGCAAGCACTGGAGTAATGCCCACCCCCTTCAGCTTTCTTCTGTTTGGCCCTTCAGCTTCTAACCTCGTGTTTACCCACTATTGCATAATGACAACACACCTCGCTGGGATAGAATACCTTTGTTCATACTCCTTGACTGAGACTGAGAGGGGAGTGTGTAGGTTCCAGAGCCTCTTTACCCTTCAGCACTTCTTCTTGGAGGTGGTAAGGGTTTTCTTCTCTTTGAGGGCAGACTGCATGAAACTACCCATACAACAATAATCATAACAAAAACAAGGTTTATTAAAAACAGAGAGAAATAGAATTGCAGCAAGAGAAATAGTTTGCTTAACATATCTAGATTTTTAATTCTCATAAACTAGGTAAGGCATTTTCAGCTTAGTTACAGCTCGTGAAAGCAGTCCTCTGTATCTAACCACTTTGGTCCTTGTCTCAGCACTGCTCTGCTCACTGTCAGTACCAAGATCCTTGATCCAGGGCAGATATCTCCACTTTTCAAACCAGTTTTCTCTGCCTCAGTCACACACACAGTAGGGTACCAGATTCATGGCTCATCTTGCAGGAAGTAGCCCACTGAGGAGAGGATGACTATTGAACAATAAAAGCTTAATGACCTAGCTCAGATGCCAACTTTCACAGACCTGGTTGTATCTTGTTTTGGTTGGGGCCCTAGTTAAAAGCCCTTAGGCAAGTTTTTTGTTCTTTTGTCATGAACTATGAATTATGGACAGAGGCCTGGACACTATTTCACAGCCTGATTCAGCTGACTTTTACAGACACTGATATCCTGTTGCAGTGTTGGGATGAACTTGAAGCCTGTTAGGTGATTGATTATGCCCCAGCGAAAGAAATGCTGAATATCTGAATAAGAACTTGAGTACTTGTGGCACCTTAGAGACTAACCAATTTATTTGAGCATGAGCTTTCGTGAGCTACAGCTCACTTCATCAGATGCATACCGTGGAAACTGCAGCAGACTTTATATAACTTGGAGATAGTCATCTTTCTGTGTAGAGAATGAGGGAGTTAAAAATACACTTAATGTCTTATGCACCTCAGTATATCAGTTTGATAGTATCCTGTTTGAATGCAAGTTAAATCAAAGGATGCTGTAAGGGCAGAACCAACGGGGAAACTGCAAGGAATAGCAAGGGTCCTTTGGGAAACTGTAGGGAAATGGGAAATAACCCCTGGCTTAGTGCCCACTAGGTTGGCAAAGTTTACTCTTCCAAGGCCAAACTTAGGATCAAAATGTACACTAAAACCTTAACTATGCTGGCCTAGACTGGAAGGGGAGTGCAGGTTTGAGTGGGGTGTCCGTAGCAGCTGGAGTTGTGTTCATCACACACACACACACAGAGAGAGAGAGAGAGAGAGAGTGAGCATGCTTCTGCAGCAATGCAGACTGTCTCTACCAGCCCAGAGATGGGCGTAACTGGGCTGACTGGAACTTATTACAACCTGCAAGGAAAGATCAGGGTTTAGATAACGGGAAATATGCATATAGACCTTTATCATTTTAAACTTTGATTCTTGTTGCTAGGTACCTCTGGCTGAAAGAATAAATAATGCTTTGTTCTGAAGAAGCTATTTCTGTGTCACTTCAAACTTATTTTGTCACAGTTTTCCAGAGGAAATGGTCTTGCAGGTGCCAAACCCGCATGCCAAGTTGGGCCTGTCAGGTTAACACAGTTGGTAAGGGAGCTGTAACTCAGAATCTAGTCCAAGAATGCTAGGATGATGTGGTTCCACCCAAAGTGACTTGCAGGAATCCAGGCTGGTCACCTGGGAGATGCACTGAAGAGGGACTGAAAGGGGTCTAAATCACAGCTCGCCCTGTAATGGTGATGATGATGATGATCTAGATTATGAACTTGTTTGGACCATAAATTCATTCTAAAGAGTATGTAACACAGCTAAGAAGTCATGATAAGATGTCAAATAAGATGAAAGTAAGCTGTTGCTAGTACGCTATGGCTGGGTTCATTGCTCTGTGACTCCCTTCTGACAACAAAAATCACGACACAACCCCAGGAGCGGGGACTGAAGCCAGAGCCCCCCCAAACCCCACCAAAGCCTGAGCCCCACCACCTCAGGCGGGAGGGACCAAAGCCCAAGGGCCCCAGCCTCAGGCTGGGGGTTGGGGCCTGTAACCTGAGCCCCACCACCGGGGGCTGAAGCCCTTGGGCTTGGGCCCTGGGCGGTGGGGCTCAGGCTTCAGCTTCTACCCCAGCAAGTCTAATGCCACTGGCAACCCCATTAAAATGGGGTTGTGACCCACTTTGGGGTCCCAACCCACAGTTTGAGAACTATGGTATTCAAGATTTAATGAGACTTTAGACTGGAGTAGCAGCAAAGAACATCTGAAAACAATCATCTGTGTGTTGTGTGTCTGTCTTTGCAGATGTAAAGCACGGTATACATGTTAAGTATTGTTTATTAAGAGGCTTGTCAGTGCTCAGCCCGTAGGAAGGAGGAAACACCTGACAACACTTGTGTAACCTCTTTTTGCAGATGAATGGAATATCATTGATTAGGTCCAGAAAGAGCTGTTTCCAGCCCATTGTGACAGAATGCAGGCAGCTGTTTTCTGTCTTTGATGGTAGACAGGGGCAGTAAAATTAAGTGTTCTTGAAGATTCCACTCTTTCAAAAAAAAAAAAAAAAAAAAAAAGAGGAGGGGGAAATCAGGGGGTTTGTGAAATACAGCTTACACAGACATGAAGAAAAGCTGTGTGTAAGCTGAAAAGCTTGTCTCTCTCACCGAAATAAGTTGATCTAATAAAAGATATTTCCTCACCCACCTTGTCTCTCTAGTATCCTGGGACCAGCACGACCACACCAATATTTCATCAGTGTTGTTTTACATCAAATTTGGCAGTATACAGAGAGAATTCATGATTGCGACTCACCTAGCAAGGAAAACTAGTGCTGTCATGGCAAATAGACAAATGCTTTATGATTGATCAGGAAGTGATACATCAGCTCTGCCTCATTAGATTACAACAATTATTATGTTATAACAATCCATATCCCACTAACCCCTCTTTTTGTCCAGTGATAGTGGTGGTTATTAACAGACCACTTCACCTTGAATGGGGCCTTAGAATATATGTTAACTGCTTATGTTAAACAATCTGTTTCACCTTCTATTCAGCTGTGACACTCTGAGTAACTTTCCAAGACCTGAAGAAGTGCTCTTTGTAGCTCGAAAGCTTCTCTCTCTCTCTCACCCACAGAAGTTGGTCCAATAATAAATGTAACCACTTTCACAGGATGTCATTGTAGTCTTATACCCAGATAACTACATTTTGAGGGAGATGTGAATTAGAATAACTGTAAAATACCCAAAAGAGAATTTTGAAATCTAAAGATTATTTGAAAAGGAATATAAAGTGGGTTTTTTATTATTATTATTATTTAAAAATGTTTCTTTAATGGAAAAATAGATGGCTTTAAAAGAAAAAAAAATCAAAACAGCCTTATAACCTGCCATGGACTATATATTGATTGAAATGTGTGGGTGTTCATTTTAATTACTCTTTGCTGCTGTGGTTGATTATTATCTTTGTATTGATTGATTTTTAGAAAAAAAAAGAAGAAGCTTGGAATTAATACCTCTAACTGCACGGATGGTTATGACACATCTAGTAAACCACTTAAGTCACTATCCCCTCAGTGGAGGACCTGCCATTCTTCACAGCCTTATTAGTGAGAATCATGACAACTTTTATGTGGAATCTTCTGAGCTGTCTTCAGAAGTCTTCAGAAGTCCAAACTTGCAATTATTTGTATTTAATGACAGTACTCTTATATCTTACCTTCAAATTCCTGCAGAAATGACTGTGGATACTGAGCCAGCAGGAGTCCTCTCAGATGTAAGAGTAATTGTCAGAGATATCTCAGGGAAATATTCTTGGGATGGCACGATATTATACGGACCTTTGGAAGGCTGTCTAGCACGTCAGACTGAAAATAATTCATTTGTGGTTTTGGGCAGTCATGAAGGGCAATTTGAGGCCCAGGCAGAATTTTCTCAAACAGAAGAAGGAGAGGATGCTCTTAATGAATTGCTAGAAAAGATTGGTAACACTAGTCCTGAATGCCTTTTACATCCACAGCTAAAATTAAATGAGCCATCACCACCACCATTTGGTATGAGCCATGTTCAAGAGAATGAGATCATAGAAGCCATAATAAGGCAGAGTGCCCAAGAAAACGAGCGTGTACGTAAATGCAGTTCTGATCTTGATATGAACATAGCGAGTGAAGAAGAACCAAGTTCTGCTGAACCACAAGCACCATTTTATTTCTGTAGGCTGTTGCTAAACGACTTAGGAATGAATTCTTGGGATAGAAGGTAAGCGTGTATCTATGAATATATGCTTGTAATGCTGCTGCTATCTCACAAAGCTGAAGAAGTCTTCAGTTTCCCTGTGCTATACTGCCACAATTGTGATTTACAAAGATGCTCATGCTGGTGTCCCCTTGTACTAATCAGATGGAGCCACTGGCATAGCATTCTCGAAGAGAAGGGTCCCTGGGTCTGAAATGGCCCACTTTGATTAGCTTCAGGATAGGCTGAAAAATACCTTTGTTTCCTCAAATATTGAAAAAAAGAGAGAGAACTGTGAGGTTGATTAGTAGTTGGGGAAAGAGCATTTTTCAGTGTTTTGCTGGTTGGGGGTATAAAGGACAGAACTGATGCAGTTTAGTCATAATGCATGGAATTTTTTAATGTATATTTTAAGTCATCCTTTTATTTAGCTGTGTGAATTATGAAACTCATGACATATATTCTATGATGCATTTTCCCTTAAATCTTTGTTTTATGTATCTATAGAAAAAGCTTTCATCTACTTAAGAAAAATTCTAAATTATTGAGAGAGTTGAAAAATCTGGACTCCCGTCAATGGTAAGTGAAACTTACTCAACAGTTCTAATGTTAAAGGCCACATTTTCAAGGGAGGGCACCACAACAGCATTCCCAAAACTAATCATTCCCAGAAGAAGTTGCCTGTGTTAGCAATGTAAATACCTGTTGTTGTGTATTCAATTCAATATATTGAGTTTTTGGTGAGAGAATCAGTAAATCAGCCTATTACTGTTTTCCCCATGCTTTCAGTCCATTTGGGTGACACCCTCTTCACAAGTGTGAAATGAAAAGGTTTCTTGGTTGTTGTTTTTTAGCTGGAGTGAGCAAATTACTTTTGGTGCCACTATGTATGAGACTGAATATAAGTAGCAGGATTTTTGTTTAAGGAGTCATATATATTTCTGTTTTCATGTCAGTGTCCATAATGACGTAGGTGAAAGGAGCTATTCTGAATGTATATTAACCAAGGAATATTTTCCCAAAGAAGAATTTTCTTCAAAATGATTCATATGACAATAGCAGTCCTCTAAAGAGCAAGCTCAAACCCATCTCTTTAGAACTAGGCAATGGCAGAATAGAGTTCTGAATGTTGTGTACTATTTGCCATTACTTAAAATGTGATTTTTTTCTTTGAAAAATGACTGTAAAGATAGCATTGTGGGGCATTATTGTGTCCCAATAATTTTCATAACAAATATGCTCAGTTTACCCCCCAAAAAACCCTTTTTTACACACCTGGGTTTGTCAGACTCAGCTTGGGTTCTGAAAGTCCATGAATGTTTTTTCCTTCTTCTACATCAGTAATTAAGATTCTACAGGCCAAATTATGCCCTCATTAATACCTGGGCAACTCTTCAGTGAGGTTGCACAGATGTGAGTGTTTAATCCTGTAATTGTAATTAGGTAATCAATTTTTTGCTGATGCACAAAAAGAATAGAATCCAGTTCACTCTCCCCTATGGTGTTGACTCTTCAGTGTAATCAGAAGTAAAACATGATAAAAATTAGTTTTTGCCACTTAAGTAGGACATGACTGTATTCCTACAAGGATCAGATCTGTTGCGTAAAATGGTGTGATTTTTATATAGTCACATTTCAGAGTACACTGCTCTTAATTTGAAGAAAAATTAATTGAACTAACAAGTTGTTCTTCAAGTTATGGTCCCTATGTATATTCCACATGTGGGGTACACATGCTTGCCATGCGCCCAAGTTCGGAAGTTTTTCAAAGCAGTGTCCATTGGTCCATACAAGTGCAGGAGCTCTCCTTGTGTTCTTGACCAGTGTTATAAAAGACAGTGAGGGTTGACGTCTCTCCAGTTCCCTCTTACCACCGCATGGCCTGAGTCGGACTCTTGTCCTCCTTCACTTTGTTGTATAATCTATTTGTATATAGTTATATTCTTAGGTTAGTAGTTAAAAAGTTATAATATAGTATCGAGTATTTCTTTTTCTCCAGTTGGGGATCCCCTCCGCCAGCTCTGGGACTGTGCCCCAAAGTCCTGCAATTCAAAAATCGTATCTCCTGCCCTTAATCCTTTTCCATCTGTCATGAACATCAACTATGCTTGTACTCTTTGGGTGAGGCGCATATCTCTGCAAAGTGCAATATTTGCTGCTTCTTCCCACCCAGAACTCAAGAAGCCTGGGAGCTTCTCCTACAGAAGCACCTGATGGAGAAAGTTATGGGGCCCCTCTCCGATCCAGACCAGGGAGACCATCCTCACCTACCTAGCATGTGCCTTGGAGTAGTGCCGTCAACATCGAAACCCAAGGACGACTCTTCTCGGGCTCCTCATGAGCGTAGAGGGCACTCTCATGAGTGCAAGGACAGATCCCTGTTGAGGACTGTCTGTAAGAAACGCATTTCCTCACCAAGCCAGTCTGGGTTGTGTGAGATGTCGCAAACGGAACCTAAGGAGCCAGCTCCAATGAAGTCCCCCAGATCTGAGGGCAAGATACATAGAAAGAAAGGTCCGCCAATTCTGTCAGTCACCCTGGTACCAAAGCATAAGAACGGACACTTGCCAGTTCTGTCTGAGTTCTGCTCCAAATCCATCATTGGTACCACTTCGTCCATCTAAAGACTATCCAGTTGTTGTTGATGTGTTGGATCCATCAGACTTAACTGCAGGAACCCATCAGACATCGGGGCATACCAAGACTTATATAATATCGGAGGATATATTCCTCCTTATCCTCAGTCTCCACTTCTTTCTGGCCCAGCCCTCCTGAAGCAGGGGTTCTCAATCTTTTTCTTTCTGAGCGCCCCCCGCTACCAACATGCAATAAAAACTCCACAACCCACCAGTGCCACAACTGCTTTTCTGCATACAAAAGCCAGGGCCAGCCCGGCATTAGGGGATAGCAAGCAGGGCAGTTGCCTGGGGCCCCATGCCACAGGGGCCCCAACAAAGCTACATTGCTCAGGCTTCAGCTTCAGCCCCGGGTGGCAGGGTTCAGGGCCCCAGGCTTCAGCCTCAGGTGGTGGGGCTTCAGCTTTCTGCCCTGGGCTCCAGCGAGTCTAATTCTGGCCCGGCTTCACAGACCCCCTGAAATCTGCTCACGGCCCCCTAGTTGAGAACCACTGTCCTAAAAGATATCCTTACTCGGGAGGAGGACTTTACATCGCTGTCCCAGGAGCTCTCTCACCTCCAACCATCAGGAATGCCCTGGTACTGATGGCACTGCCACTACCAATGCAGCTGTTCTTGGACTTGGATGAATCAGAGGAGATGGCCATACCATTGCCTCCATAGAGGCACTCAAGCCCGATAGACAGTCAAGAGGTTATACTCACCATTCTCCCTTGTACAACTTCCCCAGGGACTGCTGAAACTGATTTCCTTGGGGTCCCCTGCAACCAATTGATCCCTCTTTCTAGCCTCATTGGAGTCCATTGAATCTTTATGGAAGGTGTCCTAGCCCCTCTCAGGAGTTGTACTGCTTCTCTCCCTCTCTCCAGCCAGTTCTGTCAGTGTAAGAGGAGGAAGAGGTGGAACCAAATCAGCAGGTACCAACAGTTCCAATGGGTACCTCTTCGTCATTCCCATATGAAGCAGTCACTCCTTCTCCGCCAAATGACGATTGCCATTACCAGGAGCTATTACAAAGAGTGGCCAGTTACTACAAATCCCTTTAGAGGAGGTCCAGGACCCTCAACACCAGCTCTTGGACATCTTAGAGTCTCAAGGACCAAGTAAGGTGACTTTACCCATCAATGAGGCCATATTAGAACCAGGTAGTGCAGCAGGTACTGCTGGATTGAAGTAAGAGGAAGAACTGGAGAAGCGTCAATATTCACTGCCTCACATCTTCTGTTGGGAGCATGAGAGCTACTGTGCACGTGCAGGCCAACAGGCATTGCTCTGAGGAACTTCTAGACTTGGGCATATGGCGCACATGTGTGCCCCATGCGTGGACTATGGTTAGGGACCACACATCTCAAAGAACCTCCAGTTACAGTAAGTAACCTCCACATTTTAAAATGAACTTAGATTTCTTGTTACCTCTAATTGCAGCCGTGAAACTCACAAGATTGCAGTGTTTTACATTGCAGAAGGACAAGAGGACAAATGCTCAATATTGTCCAATGCAAGAGGAAGCCAACCATATGAAGATTTTGTTGCTGGATTGGGCTGGGAGGTAATAGTAGCAAACTTAAAATGTTTTTGTAGGGTTGTTGAAATCAACATTTTTAAAATGGGTAAATTGTATATTAGCTACGCATATTTTAATTTTCAAAACCAGAGAAATAATTTTAACTTACTGCATGATATTTGGTAGAAGTTCATTTAAAAAAATGCTGAGCAATATACAAAGCAGAATCCTGACAGTCCATATGTTAAGCACTCCCTGCCACATGTAAACTGTGAAATATTTTAGAAAATAGTTTCTAAAAAAAGGAGGCTAAAAGTACTAATTTCAATTGTTTATTTTTATATATTTGTATTTTAATAGTTTATTCAATTGTGAAATATTTCTTACCATCAGGTGTTTCAGGGAGCTGAGCTCAGGGCAGCAACCTAAATGCAACTTTCCATTAACTTTTTTTTTTTTAAAAAAAAGAGAAAGAGAGAGAAATTTGCTTTAAATTATTAGAGGAATTACTGTAGGAGCAGCTTGTGTTACATTTGACATGTTTCAGAACAAAACAAGTTTTCTCCTGTTTCCCGTAGGTCAGGCCAGACAGTGGTTTGTTGTTACAAAGCCCTAGAGTTTGGTCTTGCCATTGACCCCCAGATTTCCATCAAAGTGATGGTGATGTTAACTGTTACTCATTAGTGGGAGAACCTCTTTACACATCTTTCTGTGGAAGACCTACTCATCTGAGCCACATTCTGAGACCAGATATTCCAAGAGGTATTGTCCGATCCTTACTATAATCCCAGAGCGAAGTTATAGTCCAAGAAATCCTTTACCCCTACCCTGACTCAGTATTTACTGAGGCAAGCTGTTCTTCCTAGAGCCTTGAGTCACTAGGCTTTCAGGGATCAGATCTCTGCTCTTGCAGAGGCCTACCTCAAAGTTCATGTTGCTCTGCCTAGAAAGCTTGCATACTACAAAGACTAGCACTCAATAAACAACTTCAATAAATAGATCCATCTATTTATGGGCTCACTTCCACAAGTACTCTCTTCAGCTCTGACTCATGAGATTTCTGTACCCATTAGAGCTACTCTCTCTTCCACTAGACCTGAACTTATCCCTGGGCTGTTGACTGTGAAAGGATATTCTCTACTATGGGTCATCTGTAGCTTCTTGACCTGTACTGCTCACTTTTGTCACAAAGTAGCATAAGGCTGCTAGATTAAATCAGAGAGCTCCTAACTGCCTGGGAACTAAGGACCTGATTTTCAGAGGTGTTGAGAACCCACTGTTCCAGTGGAATTGAATGAGAGCTGTAGATGCTTAGCACCTCTGAAACTAAGGCCACTGGCCAGAGTAGTTTGTCCTTCATTTCAGCTGTGATCTAAAGGGCAAAGTGATGAAGATGAACTTAACCATGGTCACTTGCATAGTCAGCCTTCATGGCATTAAAAAAACCTGGAAAATAATGAAAAGCATGTTATGTCTTTCTATGGGTAGAGAGAAATCTAATCACCCTCTTTGCCATTCACATAGTCTCAAAAAAGGAATTGCAGAACAGACTGGCTAATCCTCCGTCAGATCCATTAAGGGGAACCACAGCTCTAGGTATTCTCCTTATATGACAGCTATGGGCATTTACCCCACAGGGACATAAACATTATACCAGGAAATGGGAAGGTACAGAAGCTCCTCTTTTGCTGTCCACCTTTTGAATGAGGATGATGCTCTTGAGGTTGATGCCTTGTACCACCTATACGCTAGAGGTAGTACGTCTTTTCTCTTTCCCTGCTAATGGAAAAGTTACATTAGAAGGTATTGAGATCTTAGGCTAGTGGCATCCCAGTATTCTTCATTTGATCCAGGGCACCTTGGTGCAGTATATCACCTCATCCATTCAGGGTATGTGTCTGCTGCAGCTGGAAGTGTGCCTTCCAGCTCAAATAGACAGACGTGTGTTAGCACAGGTGAGCTAGAGTGCTAAAACTAGCAATGAGAAAGGCCAGTGGAATCTCAACCCAGAAGTGGCCCTATTCCATAAAGAAAATTATGGTCAGAAAATGACTCCAAAAATGGAATCCTCTTCTTCAACAGAGCTGCTCCATGTCTTTCCTCTTACTCTCCTTGCGTCAGTGAGAAAAGTACATGTTTACAGCTGTTTACTGTTAGCCCTGCAGAGCCACTGCAGCAAGGGGAAGAGTGAGCTGGATTCTGTTCTGGATCACATACCATCAAGAGGATTGTTAATTAAGGTCCAACTGCATGGCCATATTCTGTCTTCATGTACGCTGTGCAATCCTATTGAGGTGCAACTGAAGGCAGAATTTGACCTCGGGGATCCATAATGCTAGTGATAATGCATGAAACAGTAAAAAGAACCTTGCTTAGCTTTCAGCTCAGAGGCTGAGTCTGCATGGCTAACAGAAAAAAACAGCTTTTGACATGTAAGGTAAGCAAATTTGAACCATTTCTTTTTAGATCAGAACCAAAGGCAATAAGGCAATAAACAAGCCAAGGCTCTGGTCCCTTCCCATCTGTTTATACTCCCTTTCGATCTGAACCTGGTCTCGTATGTCCTCCTGTGTTTTCTCTTCAAGCCTGTAAGACAAGTCTCCAAAAGATTCTCCACCCTTCAGACAATTTTTCTAGAGGCCATCAGTTCAGCTAAGAGAATGGAAGATTTTCAGGCCCTTCCCTTCAAAGATCTTTACTGAATCTTTAATCAAAATGCAATGATAACCAAATTGGCCGCTCACTAATTCCTTTCCCATGATCCTTTCCCTGACAGATTGGCTGAAGAGAGTCCTTCCTTTTCTCTGTTCCTCTCTAAATAATGAGAATTACTGCATACCTTTAATGTAAAGAAGAAACTGGGGGTCATGCTTAAAAAAGCCCTAGAAGCAGTCATCTGACATTTTGTTCATCTTACAGCAGTAGAGGGAGTTGAAGGACTTAATTGCCAGATACACCTATGAGTCATTCTCTCACCTCTGTGGTCTAAAGCAGGTATCACCTTCCAACCATCAGAGCCCACTTTAACAGGGTTTTAGCCATCTTACAGGCAGAAAGAGAGATGCCTTCCTTCTAGAACTCTGCAGGGCTGTAACCTAGGCATTCCTACATCATTTCTCTTGCCACTGCTACTTTGGCATGCCTGCAAGGAAGCCCTTTATAATATGGTCTGTTGATTGTTGTTACAGTAATGCCTATAGTGATATTGCCATTAAAGTTCCCACTGTCTGCACTGATCCATAGGATATAAGAGAAAACAGATAGTTCTCTTGCTCTAATTTTAGCTTCTCTTACTTTTTAATGGGTCAGCCCAGATTGCTGAACTGTGGAGTGGAAACTTTGACTTCCCTTTGCCTAAAAGTGGGGTTTTACAGTTATAAAGGTTTTTTAAGACTGAAGCAGTAGTGAGCATGTGCCCTTTTAGATATTCATATTTTTTACTAACTTGTAATGGTAACTGCACTTAGCAAGAGAGGCTCTTCATTTCACCTATGTTTCCCTGTTCGTGTTTTCTCTGTATTTGACACTGATTTTTAATTAAGGGTGCATAGGTGTGGTTCGTTACTCTGAGGTTTCTTGAACTGATTTGCTCAAACAGAATTAGTCAGAATAAAGGAGCATAGTGTTACAGAATTATTTTGATCCCTCTTGTCATTTGGTAGTAGAAACATAGAATACCACTTGTCTGTAATGACCCACTAAAGACTAAAAGAAACTATATTAACAGGTAAGCAAATCACCTTGTCTCCATTATGACTGTCTAGTTATTAGTTTTAGAGATATTTCTTTTTAGCAGCTTACAGAAACGGAAAGCTGGTGTATCCTAAAATGTTGTGCAAAGACCCCCCACACACACACACACGCAGAAAATTAAAGCCTTAACACTTTAAATATACATACACACACAGAGTTGACTATGCTATAATATCCTTTAAATGTGGCTCAGTAAGGAGAAGGTTTTTTCCTTGTTGTTTCCCCTTTTATATCAATAAGGTTGATCTTTCAACACATTGTGGATTTATGGGTGGTCTGCAACGTAATGGCAGCACAGGACAAACAGCACCGTATTACGCTACCTCTACTGTGGAAGTCATTTTTCATGTGTCCACAAGAATGCCGTCAGATTCTGATGATTCACTGACCAAAAAGGTAACTCATTTATATCATTTACTATGATAGAAATTTCTAAGATATTATTAGTACATTATTTTGAAATATAGGAGTTAATCTTCATATGCTCAAATCAAAATTTGTATGGAACATAAATTGTACTATGTATGCAAGCCCCTCTTTATTCTGCAGCACATGGGAGTTAAATTCTGCAACTAGATTCCCCGAATGCAGTGCCTTGTGAACATTGGATTCTGCATTTCCATGGCAGCATCAAATACCATTATTAGTAATAATAATAACAATCATTTTATTTCATTTGCCTCACTGTCAAAACCTTCAGAGTTCAGTACAATAGAATAAAAACACATGCAATATAATGTGATAAAATATCATTCTCTTAAAGTACAAACATGGATGAATAAATGAGCAATCGAGTCTAATAAAGGAAAAGAAAGGGAGTGAAAGAAAAGTGATGAGTTATAGTAACAAAAATCACCAACCGACTTCAATTTAAAACCATAATTTGATCATTCACAATCCTGACAAGTAGTCTCAGCTTCAAAGGATGGCCAGAACCCAGACGGAAACCAGCTCAGAATTTTGTTGATATCCAGCTACTTATTTGTTTAAGATTGAGCAGTAACTGGTGGGCACTCCAGAAGATCAGAGATATTTTGGACAGTTGGCAAACTTCTGCATGGTTTAAGGATGGTCAGCACCCTACCCTCGTAAAGTGAATTGTTAAGATCTATCAGTAATGGAACCATAGCTACCTCATTTGCTTTAAAATACGGTTGTGCCCTGAGAAATAACTGTAAAATGTCATTGTGAGGTGCCATATTCATTGTCATGTTGATTTCCATATCACATTTGCTTAGTTAACATTAGAAAGATGGAATTTCTGACTACTCGCCCTGCAAACTCACCCTATTTTTTGATAGTCAAGCTGTGTCTTTTCCTTTTCCCATAATATTTGTAATAAAGATCCTGTGGGTGTTCATTCACACCTATGCAATCTCATTGCCTTCAGATCATATCTTCACTGGGGTCTGTGAGATTTGGTTCTAGCAATGATAATACATATGAAATAAGGTTCACAGTGAAACCAGTGAGCTGATGGTTTGAGCCTGAGTATTTGTGATATCCAAACCAGCTCCAAAGACAAGGATGAATATACAACAAACCCTATGGGAGCCTTCCTCATCCTTACAGTAAAATCCAAGGTGTCCATTTCTTCGAATCTTACTTGCTGATCCAAAAGAGCTGATATCAGTATAAATGTTGAAATCCCCAAAAACAATAATCCACTGGGACTCCAACAGCAGTATGCAGACCAGTTCAGAGAACTAAGCTATGAAATCCCACGGTTAGAGGTCTATATACCAATAGAACCAGATAGGACTATGTGCTTGAATAAACATGTCCATGTGACTCTCCCGTGCAGCTCAATTTGAAGAAAAATGTCCTAGTTGCCCTCACGCACACCTTTTTTTTTTTTTTTGCACATGAGTCAATACCTGACCAGAACAAGTCATGAAAAGATTGGGTTTGTCATGTCACTCGTCCAGGAGTGAGAAAGAGAGAGAGATGCGAGATCTTGGTGAGAGTATCTGCCATATTCACAACAGGACTGATGTTATTTGAGAGTATCAAATGTTCACGTAGGAGGAATCCATGTTTCCATCTTAAATCAGTGGAGAAGAATGTCAAGAGGAGTTTTCTACTCCTTCCCTTCCCTGTCATAACTTCCTAACAGGAGCAGAGAAAGAGAATTATATATTGTTGCATTAAGACCTCATGTTTTTGAGTAGTTTTCATTCATTTGCTGCTGCTACAGAAATATCCAATGCTATTTAAAAAAAAAAAACTTGTATTACTGAGAGGTGAGAATCCTAGTGTGCTGCCACTCAAGGATGGGAGAAGGGTAGCATTCTCTTCCTCTCTTTCCCTCTGCTTCCACCGGGCAGATTCTAAATAACGCTTTATCCTGCGTGAAACCTGGTGGCTCCTAGGCCAGTAGCTCTATTTTCATATCTCTGTTCTTTGCTCTATTCTTTCTGCTTGTCTCCAGGCAGAAGAATCAGAGTGCTGATCATCTTACTGAGGTTGTAAACCCAAGAGTATAACAGAAAGTCTTACCTCTGCTAGCCAAGGAAGCATCCTGTAAATACTGCAGTTGTACAGCGGGCTATATATTCTATGGGTTGTGGAATTATAGTCTGATGCAGTAACTCCACCTAAATATTTTGTTATGGTGTTTTGTTTTTTAGGCACAAGGGGATGCATCCACTTCTGGTTTAAAATTCACTAAAAGTAGTGCACATCCATGAGGGATGAATTTGGCCCAGTAATTCTGTAGACAACAACAATACAAATATTTTTTCCTTTACATATTTGAAAATCAGGTTTTCATATTAAAAATGTTGTTGCTCTTTTTAAAATAAATACTACAACTCCAAATAATATTAAAAGACTTGGCCCTGAACAAAAACTTTCCTACTGACATAATCAAAATTCAACTGGTACCTTTTCCAGCTGTAAGATTTAGTATCATTAGTGTTAAAACTTTTATCAGATATCTCACAGCTAGAATAAAAATCAATCTCAGTAACAGCATCCTACAGTTCCTTGTCTTAGTCTAACTAAATTATACCTAACAGTTTAAAAATGAGCTGCAAAATTTCAAAGTGATTTATTCCATCTTCTCCTTTGTCATAGTAGAACGTTTTCAATTCAGAAATCTGGTTGCAACCCTATGCTGAACTCTTGCTCCTTTGCTTCAGAAATTTGTTAGCTATAGCTAGATTAGATTTTTAGCAGCTAATCTAACAGCTGTAGGGGTTTGCAAAGTGGGGACAGAGCTGTGCTATTGGATTTGTCCAATTCATTTGACTCCAGGACTATAATTGCACTTATGTCTTACAAGGCTTTTATAGCCTAAGGCTGGCCAGCAGCAGAAAAACAAATTGGCAGTGATACAGTAAGAGTGAAAGGGAATGAAAGGCACACATTATCAGTCTCCAGGCAGCGCTGTTCTGGCAGGAAGTTTCTTGGTTAATTTACAAATAAAACTTAGATTTTAGGATGGGCTCACTGTCAGACAAACAATGGGGATGTCAGGCCTCACTGTTACTTAGTAAAAGTAGCAGCCATGCCTACCCAAAAGCAGGAATTCTTCAATCAAACAGACGACTCCTTTCTGGAGCCAGCTGGCTAAGTAATGCAATTAGTAGGAAAAGGAGGTCAGACTATTAGGTGTGTACCATGACCAGTGTCAGCAGTGGCGTGTTGCCTGGCAGGCAGCATGCAGACTAGCTAAAGCAGAGTGCCTTTAAAACTATTTACTCAAGTGAGTGAGTGGAAGTGGCGCACGACTAGCCTCAGAACATGGAGTTGTTTTTGTAAGGCTTGAAAAATGAGCATTTGTGCTGTAACTGACAAGTACATTCTGAAGCACATATTCTAGCTGAGGGAGTGCAGCTGAGACATGATTAATGATGGCATAATTCAAATTAGAGGCTATAAATTGACCAAAATTATATGTATATTCATGGTTTGATCTAATTGAGACATTAAGGAAACTACTGTACTTGAACAAATGTGTGGTTAAAAATGTGTGTAAATCTTATTCACATTATTAAAGTTGTCTTTATGTGCAGTTTATAAATTAATACTAATCTATTAAGTTTTGAGAAGGAAAATGCAAACAACTGCAAGAGCTTCCTTCCTTGAGTATTTGCTAATGTACATCTCCGGTATCTTTCAGAGCAGGGCTCAATTTAAAACGACAGTCTACTTCTTTGTCTTATTTTCCAGTTTCATCCTTTTCGTGGTCAGTTGGTTGGTTTTTTCAAACTACGTATATTGGAGGAGAGAGAACTCATCACTTTTGCTCTGGATTATTCATTTATTTGCTTATTTGACTATAGCCAAAACTGTTCCTTTTTTGTTTAGTTTGTGCTCAGAAGCTTTAGATATATATCACACAAAATCCAAAACATTATTTTTTTTCAGTGATCCAAGTAAGAAGTCTACAGTTAGTGTATTATGGTTTTACTGTTCTGTGTCACTGGCAATATAACGATGTTTTAGCAAAACACAAAAGCTGATAAGTACAGTATTATAACAATATAATCAATATTGTCAGAGTTAACTGAAAATTCAGTGAAATCTTTTCCTCCATTGGTTTACAAGACTAAATCCTCTCCTGGTCCCCCTCCTAACTCTCTAAGCTCTCCTTCAGCATATCCTTCCTCATCTGCCCTCTAATTTTCTGTGGGGCTTCCACAGGCTTTTGTTCTAGGTCCCCTTCTCTTCTGCCTATACATTTCATCTCTGGGTAATCTCATCTGCGAACGCAAATTTAACAACCATGCCAGCAACTCACAGATTTATGTCTCTACACCATGTTGTCTTCTGTTCAAAGTAAAGCCTCAGTCTGCCTCTCTGACATCTTGTGAATGTCTAGCTAACATGGCTAAAACAGAGCTCCTAATCTTTCCCCTCCGACATCTTCCCTACTATCTCCTTTCTCTATTGCTGTGGACAGTGCCACCATCATGACTGTCAGACAGGCCATAACCTGAGTGTCACCTTCAACTCCAGTATCTCTGGGTCCTCATAGCCAGGCTATATCTAAATCTCTAAGACATGGCCTTTGTACATCCACTAAAGCTCTCACCCAAGCTCTCATCATCTTGCGCCTTGATTAATGCAACATTCTTTTTTCTGGCCTTGAGAAATGCGATCTTTTGGCATTCATATCCATTCAGAATGCTACTGCTAAATTTTTCCTAGCCCATCACTTTGACAATGTCACCTCTCTCTTTGAATCCCACCGTAGGCTCTCCCTTCTCTGTTGAATCAAACATAAACTGCTTGTGTTCACTTTCAAGGCCCTTCATAGTAAATCCCCACCCTACTTATCTCTCATTCACTACTGAGCTGTCAATGTTTGCCTCTGTATGACCCATGATGCCAGCCTCTACTGCCCACTTGTTAAATTTTCAAACAGGCACCTTGTGCTATTGCCCTTGTTGCCCCATATGTTTGGAAGGCATTTGGCATAAACATCCACAAAGCTACCTTATTACCCACCTTCAGATCCCCCCTCAAAATTCTCCTTTGCAATGATATCGACAAAAAACCTGACAATGGTTAAGCTGTTGGTGTGGAGAAACCACTGCCTGTCATGCTGACCAATATTGTCTCGTTGTTTCCTTGTACTCCCGTCTGTCTGTATCGATTGGTTGGTTTTCGTCTTGTACGCTAGACTGTAAGTCTCTGGAGGTAGGGACTGTCTTTTTGTTCTGTGTTTGTACAGTGCCTAACACAATGTGGTCTATGGCTAGGGCTCCTAGGCACTATTGTAGTACAAATAATAATAATACTGATCAAGGAGATATGTCCTTTTAGAAATATTATGATAAAATGGTCTTTTATGCTTTAAAGGCAATTATCATTCTAATATAAAGCAAATGTATGTTTCTGGCACATTACTTTGGGCTGTGATTGTGTTATATCTCATAGATGAAGCAGAATGTAGCCTTGCGAGTACTTGGATGGGTAACGTCTCAGAGAACCCTAGGAGCTATAGGAAGTAAGGGTCATGATTCAGTAGGTGTCTGTCTGTCTTCTAAGTGAGTATTAAACTGATGCCAAAAGTGTTGTACTAAGGAGCACTGTGCTGCTGAAGGGAGATATCTTTGAGAAAAGATAAAACCAAGGCGCCAATCATGTGATGATTAAGTATGTCATTGTGGTTTTTGCAAGAGGTAGAGGCGTAAGCCATTGTTTCCTGGCTAAATGACAACTAGCGAAATTACATTCTTTTGGCCTGATTTCTTCCTATTTTGGATGTTTTCTTGCATCTAAGTCCTTCTACAAAATATGGCGTTGCTGATTCAGAATGGCTACTATGTTAACGCTCTAGACGTGGCTGTATTTCAGACATAGGTGGAGCAATCACTGTAATGTTTGTAAAGTATTTTGGGATTCTTCAGAATGAAAAGTGCTGATAAATTTAAGAAATCATTGGTTGAAGAATTCATATGATTAAAAAAGATGTTCCTTTTTTAAAAGGATTTGGTCCTATGTTTTGCTCACTGCTTTCTATACATCTGTATATATTAATCCTCATTTACATTGCATAGCACTTCCAAAAATAATCCCATTGAACTGTTTTCAAAAATTCTACTCAGTGAATACAGGTGGCCTGATTTGAGCTCTTACTGTTGTTCAGCTAGTAAACTAATATATTAACACACCACATTCCCTTCCACATTCCTTTTACCTTTTGTTAGATTAATACAGACTATTTCTGAATAGGTGAAATGTATGTATTAGTGTAGCCCAGGTAGTTTCTTTTTTCAGTAGCAAATTTGCTTCACATCTTGTTTGTGGTCACTCTTATGTTTTATAGTTGAATCTATTTGCTCACTATGGGTGAAATCGTGGGAGTTTTGCTTTTCTTCAGTGGAACCAAGATTTCACCGTATATTCTCACAGTACCACCGCTTAATATTGCTAAATATATATATATATATACACACACACAATATTCACACATTATGGTTATTTTATCTCAATCATCAGATATCATTACAAAATAATGAAATGCTCGTAGCCATGGGCATGATAGTGAGAAAGTTAATTTACGCTAATCTGTATTGGTCCAGGAAAAAAATACTTTGTGTAGTGTTTACACATTTCAAACTGAGGAATGAGGGACTGATGATTACTTGTTTTGTAGATAGGATTGAAATGGATTTTTCATTTGTACATATAAATCAGAGAAATAAATTCAGCAACTTTTCTGTGTCAAGTAAAATCAAATAATGAGCTGTGAACTTGAGGTATTGTATGAACAGGTCTTATTTTGCTTTTCCCAAGTATAAATCCCAGGTATTATTAACCTATAATGTCCTAAGCAAAGGTACTGTTAGCATTCTGATCCTCGCAATGTTGTTTTGCAACTTTGATAGAAATCCTTTACTGTTACAAATTACCATCCAATTCTAGTAGAGTGAAATTCATCACTATACAGAAGGCCAGAACAAGGCCTATGCTTCACTTTAATCACCAGCTTTATCTATTTTAAGGTTTAAATGGAACTTAAGTATTGCACAGGTCTTGTGCTAGCCCACTGCATAGGGGTAAATTTCACCTTTAATAATAGATATAATGTCAAGGTAAAGTGTATAGCAGAAACAGTCTATTGTGGATGCTCAATATGTAATTTTCAAATGACTTTACCTTTGTTAAATCACAAACATTTTTTTCTTCACAAAGAAAAGGCACTACTACTTAATAAGGACTATTTCTATGCTACATTTCAACTTTAAACTTCAGACATATTTTACGTTTTTTTTAAAAAGGTACTTTTCTCCCATTCTGTCATAACTCAAAAACTACTTCAGAGATTTTGCTCACATTTTCAAAACACAGTTTGCCTTCTGACAGATATAGCGCAGTAAGTGTCAGACCCAAAAGTGAATCTTTCAGGTGTCTGAGAAAATAGGATATGGGAAATCACAATGGAAAGTGTGTTTGCAACCTGAATCATAGTAATTACTATCACTGTGAAAACTATAATATTTTAACTAAATTTAAATGTTCTGCTAATAAACATTTTGATCTAGTAATCCAGATTAGCACAGAAATCTGTATATATACTGTGCATGTACACCTCATGCAAGTTGATAGTTTGATAATTACTTAATTAAACCATTAAATAACAATGTGTTTTGAATGAGGCAAGTTATTTAGTTGCTTTTAATTCCAACAAGCAGAGAAAAAGCAATATTTTAACCTTTTCTGTAATGAAATATTTCTACTGTCAAGCATTGTAATTCAATTTGTAAGCCATGACCCCTCATAAACTGTTGTTATCACTCTGATTAATAAAGAGCCAATTTGCTGTTGCAGCTTCGTCACTTGGGAAATGATGAGGTTCACATCGTCTGGTCTGAGCACACCAGGAACTACCGCAGGGGTATTATACCAACAGATTTTGGAGATGTTTTAATTATTATTTATCCAATGAAGAATCACATGTTTTTCGTAGAGATAATGAAGAAACCAGAGGTATGTTTTAAGCTACTTTATTGTGTCCATCATAAACATTGTTCAAATGGCCAACAATTCTTGTGTAGCTTAAAGGAAACTTTATTCCGAGAATTTAATATGAGTAGAGATTTAAATGGTCAGATATGAAATGAAGAACATATTAATATTACATTAATGCTTAGCATTTGGGGCAACCTTTCAAATTTCTAAAACTGTAGGAGATGAAATATGAAAAAAGATATTTAAAACAATGGCAAAGATCTATTTAAACTAATAAAAGCAAGGGAATTTAGAGTTCAGGCTTTCACTAGGCATTAATTCACCCCATCATGCTTAGCTACTGCGGCACATATGGTATTGTATGTACCCTCAAACAATGTTTGAGACCGCTGCAATAATCTGACTCACTGGGATGATTTAAGGATTGAGTGTGATTCCTCTCACTCGGCATCCTTGTTTTTGTGTGAAATGTCAAACAATTTATATTTGTAAGACTTAATTTAATTTCTTTTCTGTTTTTGTCAACAATTTAAAATAGTATAACTTTTTTCAACTTCCTTATAAATGTGGGTTTAAATCTCAAAGCAAAAGCAACCAGTGTCTAAAAAGTTGTGTAGATAAAGATGGAATATTTATATTTGAAATGCAGAAATTGAGTGTGAGTGAGTGTGTGTGAGTGTAAATTTTGGTTCTAATATATTTGATATGTTAACTTTTCAAGGCAAAATTTATTTTATAAAAGTAATTATAGTCCACAATATCATCTCCTTCATACATAAAGGATGATATTTATCTTGGAGTACAGCCAAGTGCAGAAATGATGCATAAATCCAGTGACACATTTTTCAAGTTGAATATGATGCATCTTTCAGAACTGTGAAAGATACAAGAATTGTACAGTTTAACAATTAGTAATTTGTGAGTATACATTTACAAAAATAAACCTTAGAATTTGCAACTTTTTAAATTATGACCTTTTATTGCTGTTAAACTTTATTTTGGGTATATAAAGAATCTGCAATCCACTTGTCAGGGACTTAAAAGTAGTGAAAATGACATCTTAGAATGCTGAAGTATTATAAATCATGTAGCCAACAGTATCTTGTCACGAGTTTCATAAACATTTTTTAGAATTTAGCATTATAAGCTGGTTTGAAAATTGTGTGAATCGATCCAAGAAAAGCTGTCTCTTTTACATATTACTCAAAAAACACCCAAAGGCATAAAGAATAATAGCCAAATGGAAATTTAGTGTTATCCCTACATTTAAAGTACAAACCATTACAATGTAATAAAATTAATCCAGACATTTCCAGGGCAAGTGTGGCTGACCTTTTGTTCACCAGCTACTGACCCCAGGGTGAATGAAAGAGGCTTGCAGAGAGAAATGTCTGTTGTTTGGCTTCAGTCCCTGGTATTTAAATTGCATTCCCTAATCAAATGAAAAGGCTGTCCTCTCTATCAGGTTACAGAATCCATGGTAACATTTGGCCTTTTATATACATAATGTTAGCCTTTTTGTTTGCATCTAAGTAGAGACACCTGGAGCAATGTTAACATTAACCGATTTAGCATTAATAGCTTCATTATATAAGAATTTCTGATCAGCTAGCTGTTACTTTTGTTATATTGCTTCAGCTTGTATTGTTTTCATTTTTATCTCCCTGCTTGGCAACCAGGCAATGATTTGCAAATTTTTTTTGTCTTGATTAATTAAGCAATATAATTATCAGGAACTGTGATGCAGTCTTTGCTCAACAAAGCTTCTGAGAGAAAACAATAGTAAGTCTGTTAGTATGAATGCATTCCACGCGTCACAGATGCATGAGGATATTCTAAACAATGAGACGAAAAGCCGCCTGCAAAAGAGGACAAAGAATGCCATGCAGACTCTACACACTACACATACCGCCAGGGACATACTGTGGGTTCCCTGGGACACAGATGCCTCGTTAGATTGCAGCTAGTCGTCAGAGATTAATTCTCAGCCATTTGGTACTATAATTTACCCATTCCCGAGTCTTTTAACTAGTGCTGCTTACTATAGAACTGAGGTAGTTATACTCAAAAGGTTTCTTTAACTTTGCCTTCTTTTAGTGTGTACAACAACAAAAAAAACCCCTATTTTTTCTTAGGTTAGTGATTGTAACGAAGCAGGTGTTTGCAATGTGGGGAATATTAATTTTTGTGTTTCTTTGATAACTTACTTCAGAATTAGTAGTGGTCAAAGAAGGGGTACATTTCTCTCCACATCTGTAAATTTTATCCGACTATAGTTTATTTCTGTTGTTATATTTATCTTTCATCCCTCTGACACTTAGGATTCTTTAAGAGGTAATCTTGTTTTGGCTCCTTAAAATAATATCAACTCACATAAAGTACTGAACAGAGAACATTGTAATATATATTCAATTTACTTATTCAACCAAACTCCCT
This sequence comes from Caretta caretta, assembly GCF_965140235.1. Taxonomy (NCBI): domain Eukaryota; kingdom Metazoa; phylum Chordata; order Testudines; family Cheloniidae; genus Caretta; species Caretta caretta. The sequence goes on along the minus strand of NC_134208.1, from coordinate 206,425,649 downwards.
CATTAAGGCAAAAAGATCCACATGGGTGAAAGCTTATGACTGCATGGAGTCCCATTGATTTTAATGGGCCTCATCCTGGGCATTGCGAGTGCACAGGAATTGATAATTCTAGTCTTTTTCTTCATATGGATTTATGGCCCAGTCGTGTATTCCTTGTGCAGCTAACACTCCCATAGAATCAGAGTCCACAATTGGGGATTTATACACCAGTCCTGAAATGTACAGAACACCCTCAACATCCACTGAATTCAGATGGAATTAAGCATTCTCAACAATTCAGAGGATTGGACCCTAAAACTGAAAGCACTTTATGTTATGGATTTAACACATTTTGAGAAGTGCTATAAGTATACCTGGCAATCGATACATACATATTTTTATTAATAATAAAATACTATTAACTCCATATTTTACTGTTTGACCCAGTCTTCCTCACCAAGAAACTCCTCACTTTTGATGAGGCAGAGCGGTAACACAGGCTCACAGCTCTGGATGCCCCAGCACCAGTTACACATTGGCATTCTGAATATTTGTCTTTCAGAGCATGCATTCATTAACTGTCATGCAAAGTCAATTCTGTACCTCCCTGTGTTCACATTCTCTGAGTCCATACTGCATTGAAAAAGAGATGTATGCATAAAGGGTGTTTGTGTATACATGTTGACAGCACCTGTCATCTTTTGTTTATTGTATAAAACCCAGGAATTAAATACTTTTCATACAAACCTTTGCCAGGAACTTCCCTTGACCTCGTCCAAAATTTGTCTACCCCCTTCTTTCTTCTTCAAGGTCCTCCTGAAAATATGCTTCTTTAAAGAGGCCTGTAAACCATAGGCCACCCTTCCACCTGATGTACTGAAAGATATTCAGATAAAAAGTAATCCATACAAAACTATGGAACTGACAGGACAACTTTTTGTTGCTCCCCTTCCTACCGCATCCTTGTTTGCATATCATATGTTCTTTGAGTGCTTGCTCATGTCGATTCCATTCTAGGTGTGTGCACGCTCACGTGCACAGTTGTCGGAGACTTTTGCCTTAGCGGTATCCGTATGGCTGGCTGTGGCGCCCCCTTCAATGCTACGCTAAAGCGTCAGTATGTCAGGCACCGCCAGCCCAACACCCTCTCAGTTCCTTCTCACCACTTGTGGTGGTTGGTCAGAGCACCTCTTTCCCTTGCTTCGCAAGTGATCCGTTTTCTTTTTTTGTCCCTACTCTTTGAACCTCATGTTCCAGCTTTAAATAGTTTGTTTTTTGTAGTAGATTAGTTAGTAAGTAGCTGTTAAGTACTATAGCTAGTCAGTTATGGTCCTGGTGGAGACTTTGCCCCAGGCAGGGCATATCTCAGTCTCCGGGTTTTAAGCCCTGCTCTGACTGCAACAGGCCTATGCCTGTTAGTGACCCACATGTCAGCTGTCTGAAGTACCTGGTGGAATCCCACATTAAAGAAAAGTGTCACATCTGTAAGAACTTTCATCCCAGGACACAGAAAGAGTGTGACATTCGCTTGCGGCCCCCTTATGGAGGCCGCTCTTCGCCCAGCCTTGGAATGCCCAGCACTTCAGCCTCGGTGCGTAGCGCACCCCTGGCACTGGGCTCTTCCCATCTCCGATTCCCTTCGCCGTTACTCAAGAAGAAGACCAAGAAGAGGGACCCAGTACCGAGCAAGTCGGACCAAGACACATTGGGCAAAGGACCCTGCTTGGTCTGCCTGCCCACACGAGAGCCGGAAGCCACCACCGACTCCGGGGAGCGATAGCGGACCCAGACTGATGGCCCAGTGAACGCCTTCTCAGCTCCCAGCGCAAAGAGAGCAAAGAACTCTCCCACTGTGTGCTGCGATAGACCCAGCAAAGGCTCCCTACGAGGGCAAGCCAGCCGTGAAGGCCTCCCAGAAGGCGAGTGAGCGCCACCAGTCTCTGGAGCCAAGGCAGAGCCCTTTGTCATTGTGCCCTTGGTCTCTGCATGAGCCCAGGTCACCAGTTTGCCGCTACTGATCACTGGCACCACGCTCCGGGTCTCCACCTTCATGCCAGGCTTTGGCCCGAGGGAGGCACTGGTTACCTTACAGTTGGCACTGGTCAACTTTGCGCCGACACTAATCGTCACCGAGGTGTTGGAGATGCTCCCCAACATGGCGCCGCTCCCACTACTCCTGCTACCAGTCTGACTGTTCGAGACACTGGTCACACAGGCCCTGCCCTGGTCACCAGAGGAGGATTTCTCTGGCATGGAGAGGGAGTTTTATGGTGGGCCAGCGTCATTTCCAGTTCACGGTGCTCCCCGTTGGCTGTTGCGACTGGGCTCCAGAGGTTTCATCCACCGCAGTGATGCTGACCTGGCAGCAGGGCTACTGGCCAGCACAGTGGCCTTACTGGAATAGCTGAGGCATGCTGGTTATGCCGATGCTCCCATCTCACCAGTCCTCGGTCGCCACATCGGACAAACGCCAATCGGCACTGACAGCACCAGTGGCACCATCATGGTGCAGGAAGTGCCAGCAGGAGCTGAGGTGGAAGGACAGATGCCCACCACGAGACCCACTTCTCAGTGGGAGATGATGCCCTGGGCCCTCCCCTGGTGGTTCAGTTGTCATCGTCCTCTCCAGAGGAGGCGGTGGCGGGGCCCTCCTGTGCTAGCCCACCGGACGATTTTAAGGAGCACCAAGCCCTGCTCCAACGGGCGGCCACTAACTTAGGTCTCGAGGCACAAGCGATGTCAGAGCAATCAGATACTTTGCTCAGTGTGCTCTCCACGTCCATCCCTGCATGTGTCATGCTCCCAGTGCACGAAGGGGTCTTGAACATTGCCAAAGCCGTCCTCCATCCCACCCACTTCCACGAGGGCTCAGAAAAAGTATTTTGTCCCTGACAAGGGGTTCGAATACTTAGGTTCCCACCCACCCCGGGGTTGTTGGTCGTGTTGGCGGCCAACAAAAAGGACAAGCAGGGGAATGCTAGTTCCACCCCAAAAAATAAGGAGGCCAAGAGACTAGACCTTTTTGGAAGAAAAATTTATTCCACAGCCAGTCTACAATTCTAGGTCGCAAATGACCAGGCACTTTTGGGACGTTATAATTTTAACCTGTGGGACTCTCTCCACAAGTTTAAGGACTCCATGCCTCAGGAGGTGGCCCAAGAGTTCAGGGCCCTTGTGGAAGAAGGTACTGCAGCGGCTTTGTGCTCCCTGTAGATGGCCTGGGATGCGGCCGATTCGGCAGCCAGGGTGGTCACCTCAGCAGTTCTCATGAGGCGCAGATCCTGGCTTCAGACCACCGGCCTATCCCAGGAGATGAAGTCCTCCATTCAAGATCTCCCTTTTGAAGGAGTTAGGCTGTTTTCAGATCAGATGGGTGCAAGGCTGCACGATCTGAAGGACACTCGGGCCACCCTCCGCTCCCTGGGGATGCATACACCTCAGTCTGCAAGGAAGCCATTCCAGCCACCCCTGCCGCCAAGGCCTTGGCAGCCTTGGCAGGGATCTACGAGGGGAAGGGACACTGGGTTCAGTTGCCGCAGCCCTTCCTCCTCCTGTTCACCTGTGCAACCTGGCCTGGTGAAATACCATGGGGGCCAGAAGCAGGTGTTTTGAGGGTGCGCTTGAGAGCGACACCTCAGTCACCTCCCCAGATCTTCCTCACCCTTTCCTCAATGTCTCCATCCCTACCGTTTGGCCTGGTTGCTGGGCTACAGTTTTCAGCAACCCCCTTTCCCAGTCCCTCTTCAGGGACCCTTCTCACAAGCAATTCCTTGTTCAGGAGGTGAACCACCTCCTACAACTATGCGGGAGGAGGTCCTTCAGGAAATGAAGGGAAAGGGTTTCTACTCCCTCTATTTCCTGATCTCAAAAGCAAAAGGGGATCTATGACCAATTCTGGGTCTGCGACAACTCAACAAGTATCTCAAGAAGTTGAGGTTTTGCATGGTATCCCTGGCCTCCAACATCCCCTCCCTGGATTCAGCAGACTGATATGCCGCTCTTGACTTGAAAGTCGTTTATTTCCATATCTCTATCTTCCAAGGATGCAGACGGTTCCTCTGTTTTATGGTGGGCCAACACCATTTCCAGTTCACAGTGCTCCCCATTGGCTTCTCCTTGGCCCGCAGGCCTTTACAAAATGTATGGTCCCCCTAACCACTTACCTGAGGCATTGGGGGCAGAGCGTGGTCCAGATCTATCCTTATCTTGACAATTGGCTCATCAAGGGCAGATTGTGAGATCAAGTGCAGAGCAGTCTCAGTCTGGTGGGGTCCACATGCCGTGACCTGGGTCTGTTAGCGAACGAAAAGAAATCAACCCTCGTACCAGTGAAGCGGATAGAGTTTATCAGGGTGGTTCTCAATTCCACGTGGGCCAGGGCTTTCCTTCCGGAGACCTGTTTCTGAGCCATGTCCGATGTAATTTCCCGTGTGAGAGGCCCACCCGCTCACCACCACCCGCACTTGCCTAAAACTGCTAGGCCACATGGTTGCTTGTATTTATGTGGTCCGTCATGCCCAGCTTCACCTCCGGCCACTACAGGCATGGTTGGAGTCAGTCTACATCCCCAGAAAATTTCATCTTGGATCACTGCCTGCATCCAATTCTGCTATGATCAGGCAAAGGTGCCTCCACCAGCGATCGTAACCGCCCACTCATCTAGAGCACAAGCCTCAGCGGTGGCCTTCCTGGCCCATGTGCCAGTTTCTGATATCTGCAGGGCTGCCACCCGGTCATCCGTCCATACATTCATGTCTCACTATGCACTTACCCAGCAATCCTGAGACAACGCTGGCTTAGGTAGAGCAGTGCTGCAAGACTGTGAACTCTGAGCCCACCTCTGTTTCTTCTACTTGTGAGTCACCTAGAATGGAATCAACATGAGCAAGCACTTGAAGAAAAAAAAACACGGTTATCTACCTTTTGAGATGTGTTGCTCATGTCCATTGCATTACCCACCCTCCTGCCCCTCTGTTGGAGTTGCTGGCAAGAGGGAACTGAGAGGGTGTAGGGCCAGCGACGCCTGACATACGGATGCATGAGCATGGCACTCAGGAGGGTGCCGCAGTCAGCCCTATGGATGCCGCTAAGGCAAAAGTCTCTGACAACTGTGCACGTGGGTGCGCGCACACCTAGAATGGAATGGACATGAGCAACACATCTTGAAGAAAAACAGTTACAAAAAGTAGGTAACCGTTTTTTATGGAACCTATCCTTATGCAGATGAGTAGATTTATGGTAATACTTATATCAGTAAAATTACTTGCACATGTTGGCAGGATTGAGCCCTTACTTTGTAAGCTGTTCAGGGCAGGAACCTTATCCTCACATTTATCCATAAATATCTATGATACTGCTAGAGTTATACAAATAATAATAAAAATATCTTCTGTGGTACAAAGTAAGAATAGTTGCGGTTTTCAGAATTCTGCTTTCCTTCTAAATTGTGTATTGTTCGGAAAAACATTTTACATTAGCTCAGAAGGTGATTTAATGGCATACTTCTCTTGAATACTAAGAAAATACAATCATGAATGGAAAAATACATGCTTTTTTCTCTTTAGGTATATAATATTGAAATAGATTTGTGTGTCAGAATCTAGCATTTCTGATGAAAATGGCTCAGTTTTGAAACATTTAATGTTTTGACATTTGTTAATGATTACCTATTGAATTTCAGAAAATGGCATGATAAATTTAGTAACTTGTTGTATGATGCTGCCTGAAGACAACCCAACACATTTCCAAGATTTTAAATCATTTTCTTTAACCTTACCAGCAATGACTGATAGTCAATAAGAATATTTGACTATTACTTTCATTTTATAATTCCAGTGATTTACATTATGAACTTTTTTGTTTGTTTATGTGGATATTAAAACCTCTGTAAAATTAACTGTTAATACATTTACTAATACATATCAGTTTCTGGGCATTTACGTTCATAACTCACCAAAATATCAAATTGAAAATGTGTGTGTGGTCTGCATATGTTGTTTATAAGTGTGTACCCTCGTTATTCACACCTGGCATACAAAATTAACAGGTCTGACTCGCTGCTCCCTGTCTCAGTACTTTTAAAAATGTTCTTCCTTTCATAGATCTTCAAATGAATTTATATTTACAAATGTTTTGGTCTTAGCAATTCTTAATTTAAAAACAAAGTCAGCACAAAACTTGATGCTGTAGAACGTCTGTGGCATAGATGGTTTAGATGGTTTGTTTTGTTTTTTCCAGCTGGGAATCTACTAAATCTTGCATATAGAAATAGATGAAGGCTCCAAATGTTAAACTGCATGTTCTGAAAATGATCCAAAATTAGTCAAATTATGGAAATATTTTATATTAATTTTTTTCTGGTTTTAATAATTATTTTAAGTAAAGGAATGACATTAACAAGAACTGTGTGAAAAGACAGCTGTCATTTGCAGATGTTATATTAAAATCAAATTTCTTCTGTGATTCATTGCCACTTCTAATTAGAGGGATTCCCCTGATGCAGGGGATTTATATTATTCCTTTTGTCCGTTTATTGAATGACTGTCACAGTCACCCACAAAGCGGTTACAGAAGAATAATAGAGGGTATTTATTTATGTGATAAGCCCCAGTACAGATGGAAAAAATCCATAGATTAAATTTTGATAATTACTACTAGTTCCATTTAGTTTCTTTTTCATTTAGATTTTTGTGGTAGAGAAATTAGTTCATGGTTGACTTAGTCTGAAAATCAGTATCTATTATACATTTTTAATATTCTTAAGATTTTTCATTTTTCTTTTAACCATCCATATTCATTTTACTTATGTGTATTTCCACACATTTTTCCACTTTATAAATAATTTGGGCTTCTCCGTGTGTTGTGCTTATTCTAGCATTTACTTGTGATGGTCAGAGGTACTGAGAGTACTGCAAGTTGTCGACCTACATTTACGTGATCAGTTCCTTAGGTAGAGATTCTAAACCAATGAGAGGTGTCGCAGTTCTAACTCATGTAATAGGGCAAGCCTGTCAGCATCTTGCCTAGAAGCACTTGCATGAGAGGAAAGTGATCAGGAACAGCCAGCATGGATTCACCAAGGGAAGGTCATGCCTGACTAATCTAATCGCCTTTTATGATGAGATTACTGGTTCTGTGGATGAAGGGAAAGCAGCGGATGTATTGTTTCTTGACTTTAGCAAAGCTTTTGACACGGTCTCCCACAGTATTCTTGTCAGCAAGTTAAGGAAGTATGGGCTGGATGAATGCACTATAAGGTGGGTAGAAAGCTGGCTAGATTGTCGGGCTCAACGGGTAGTGATCAATGGCTCCATGTCTAGTTGGCAGCCGGTATCAAGTGGAGTGCCCCAAGGGTCGGTCCTGGGGCCGGTTTTGTTCAATATCTTCATAAATGATCTGGAGGATGGTGTGGATTGCACTCTCAGCAAATTTGCGGATGATACTAAACTGGGAGGAGTGGTAGATACGCTGGAGGGGAGGGATAGGATACAGAAGGACCTAGACAAATTGGAGGATTGGGCCAAAAGAAATCTGATGAGGTTCAAAAAGGATAAGTGCAGGGTCCTGCACTTAGGACGGAAGAACCCAATGCACAGCTACAGACTAGGGACCGAATGGCTAGGCAGCAGTTCTGCGGAAAAGGACCTAGGGGTGACAGTGGACGAGAAGCTGGATATGAGTCAGCAGTGTGCCCTTGTTGCCAAGAAGGCCAATGGCATTTTGGGATGTACAAGTAGGGGCATAGCGAGCAGATCGAGGGACGTGATCGTTCCCCTCTATTCGACATTGGTGAGGCCTCCTGTGGAGTACTGTGTCCAGTTTTGGGCCCCACACTACAAGAAGGATGTGGATAAATTGGAGAGAGTCCAGCGAAGGGCAACAAAAATGATTAGGGGTCTGGAACACATGAGTTATGAGGAGAGGCTGAGGGACCTGGGATTGTTTAGCCTGCAGAAGAGAAGAATGAGGGGGGATTTGATAGCTGCTTTCAACTACCTGAAAGGGGGTTCCAAAGAGGATGGCTCTAGACTGTTCTCAATGGTAGCAGATGACAGAACGAGGAGTAATGGTCTCAAGTTGCAGTGGGGGAGGTTTAGATTGGATATTAGGAAAAACTTTTTCACTAAGAGGGTGGTGAAACACTGGAATGCGTTACCTAGGGAGGTGGTAGAATCTCCTTCCTTAGAGGTTTTTAAGGTCAGGCTTGACAAAGCCCTGGCTGGGATGATTTAACTGGGAATTGGTCCTGCTTGGACTAGATGACCTTCTGGGGTCCCTTCCAACCCTGATATTCTATGATTCTATGTATCTATAAGATACTGTTTTTAAGATGGGGTTTTTTGGTTTGTTTTTGCTATTAACTGGCCCTTTGCTTAGAAGCTAATTACCTTGGGCCAGATCATTCTTTTCCCTTATTTAACTCCCGGGGGGGGGGGGTCTGTACAGGGGAAGGGAACCCTATGTGGGGTTCCACTTGTAAGATTCAGCATAAATAGATATCTAGCTTGAATATCATAAAGTAATATCTACCAGAAGCACACTGCCGCCTTCAAGTTCATAGGTGAACTCTGCAGTGATACAGAATATAAAAACTAAGCACATTTTAAGTCTTAAAAAGCTTATGAAAATATTTGTTTACATATTAGATTTGCTGAGGATAGCTATGTAGAGTTTAACTGCTAAGCTAAATGTATCTATCTTACATGCATTGAATTATATCTAATACTGTCTTGGTTTCTATATTGAAGCTATCACAGTAGTATCTGCATGGTGAGAATAGGGGCTAAGTTAGGGTTGGTTGGTTGGGTGCTCTTGATTGAATTTGTGGTGTCTATCTAGTGGCTGAGAGCTGGGGTGGTTGTTTGTTTGTTTTTTTTAAGATGTAAATTATTTTAAAGCATCTTTGAAGATACAGCTACATATTTTCAATATCATTCAGTTGTCATAGGCTTTTTAGTAATGTATTTTCCTTACATTTTTATGAATTAATTTAAAACAGCCCTGGCCTTGAAGAACTAACAGTCATCACATCAGACTTTGCAGAGCTAATGTTTCTAAGCTTTGCAGAACTTAGAAGCTCTACAACAATGGCTATGTGGGTCTATGGCCCTTTCCTGATGTGGCTCGGTCTCTCTCCATTCATCTGCACACTAGACCCCCTTGGGGCTCCATGTCTCTCATTTTTCCTCTTCTGCCTTCCTGGACCCCTTGTCCCTACTCCATTCCTGAGCTTAGGAAGCCCACAACCTGTGGGCAACGAGCACCATGTTCCAGAGCTGGTAGACCTTGTAAGGACTTCAATGTTTATGAACACTGCATGCAATAACTAGGGTCCCAATGTGCAGTTGAGGGTGCAGGATTGTGGCCTAGATATGAACCCAGAAATCTACCCTAATGTATTTTTAAATACCAATCCTCATTTAGGCCAACAGAATAAAACAAATTTGGAGATTCTAGTTCAAATCATTTTTTTAAAAATAACAAGCCAACCCCCCCCCCCCCCCCAAACGGTAGAAAGTTTCCAAGTAGAAACTCAATTTATAAGCTCTCATGACAACACTGTCTGGTTTGCCTGCTCCCTCCTACCCCCCACAGCTTTCCAGAAAATTTCTTGACTGGCATCAGATCACAGGTGGATAATATCTAATGAATTTATTCAGTTTTAATAAATGTAAGGACCTGTTAAAATTTGGCTTAATAGAAGCTAACTCCTACCTTATAGAAAAAATCATGTATATACTACCCTAAATAGCAGAGATGTTCCCTGCCATGAAGAATTTACAGTCTAAAAGAGACATAATATGTACAGTATTTATTATTAGGATATTGCCTTTGGAACCTGATCCTCCATCCATATCTTAAATCCCTAAATTAGACAGTAAGGCTCTTGAGGACATCGTCACCTAAAGTCTCCAGCACAAAACTCTTTAAGGAAGTAATTACAGTTATGTCTTTAGAATCCCTTTGAGAGATATACTGGATTACTTCACTTTTTATTAGGGCTGTTGATTAATTGCAGTTAACTCACGCAATTAACTCAAAAAATTAATTGTGATTAATTGCACTGTTAAACAATAGAATACCAACTGAAATTTATTAAATATTTTGGATGTTTTTCTATATTTTCAAATATATCTATTTCAATTACAATACAGAATACAAAGTGTACAGTGCTCACTTTATATTATTTTTTATTACAAAAATTTGCACTGTAAAAATGATAAAAAGAAATAGTATTTTTCAATTCACCTCATATAAGGACTGTAGTGCAATCTCTTTATCAGGAAAGTGCAACTTACATATGGAGGGTTTTTTTGTTACATAACTGCACTCAAAAACAAAACAACGTAAAACTTTAGAGCATACAAGTCCACTCAGTCCTACTTCTTGTTCAGCCAATTGGTAAGAGAAATAAGTTTGTTTACATTTACGGGAGATAATGCTGCCTACTTCTTAATTACAATGTCACCTGAAAGTGAGAATAGGTGTTCGCATGGCATTGTTATAGCTGATGTTTCAAGATATTTACATGCCGGATGTGCTAAAGATTCATATGCCTCTTCATGCTTCGGCCATCGTTCCAGAGGACATGCTTCCATGCTGATGATGCTTGTTAAAAAAATAATGCGTTAATTAAATTAGTGACTGAACTCCTTGGGGGGAGAATTGCATGTCTCCTGCTCAGTTTTACCCACATTCTGCCATATATTTCATGTTATAGCAGTCTTGGATGATGACCAGCACATGTTGTTCGTTTTTAAGAATACTTTCACTGCAAATTTGACAAAATGCAAAGAAGATACCAATGTGAATTTTCCAAAGATAGCTACAGTGCTGGACCCAAGATTTAAGAATCTGAAGTGCCTTCCAAAATCTGAGAAGGATGAGGTGTGGAGCATGCTTTCAGAAGTCTTAAAAGATCAACACTGTCATGCAGAAACTACAGAACCCAAACCACCAAAAAAAGAAAATCAACCTTCTGTGGCATTTGGCTCATGATGATGAAAATGAACATGCATCTTTCTACATTGCTTTGGATGGTTATCAAGCAGAACCTGTCATCAGCATGGATGCATGTCCCCTGGAATGGTGGTTGAAGCATGAACGGACATATGAATCTTTAGTGCATCTGGCACGTAAATATCTTGTGACACTAACTACAACAGTGTCATGCAAACACCTGTTCTCACTTTCAGGTGACATTGTAAACAAGAAGTAGGCAGCATTATCTTTTGCAAATGTAAACAAACTAGTATGAGCAATTGGCTGAACAAGAAGTAGGACTGATTGGACTTGTAGGCTCTAAAGTTTTATGCTATTTTATTTTTAAATGCAGGGGTTTTTTGTACATAATTCTACATTTGTAAGTTCAACTTTCATGATAAAGAGATTGCACTACAGTATTTGTATTAGGTGAATTGAAAAATACTATTTCTTTTGTTTTTTACAGTGCAAATATTTGTAATAAAAAATAAAGTGAGCACTGTACACTTTGTATTTTGTGTTGTAATTGAAATCATTATATTTGACAATGTAGAAAAGGTCCAAAAGTATTTAAATAAACGGTGTTCTGTTATTGTTTAACAGTGCGATTAATCGTGTGATTAATCGTGATGAATTTTTTTAATCCCTTGACAGCCCTATTTTTTATACTTAGCTCAATCCAGTCTTTCACTCAAGTTTACCTACCACCTGTACCAGATTCTTGACCTCTTTGGGGATTTTCTCTTTACTTGCATCCCATGGAGACTTCAGTTTTACTTGTTACCTTTTCGTTAAGCTATACTTTTCCTTGTGTGACTGTTCTTCAGGGAGCTAGACAGGAAGCCATTCCAAACTCATGACTACACCCCAATGCTATGGTTTATGAGAATAAACCTAAAGACTCACTTTATTCAAAACAGGTTATGGATGTCTAAGTATCTAAGTTACTTCCACATTATATCTTAATGCTACTTTTATATATAAATGCAAATACTGACAGCTGCCAACAAATGTTTCTGTTCTTACTTTAATCTGTGCTACAGTTTAAGCTATAGCTTTGTGCTCAAGCAAAAATTACAATCTGAGGAGAAAAATCTGTGACCAAAAAACCTGCTTTGCAGTACTTACCAAAGCTAAATTCTACTGAGTATGATTGACTTACCTTTCTTCTGATTGTAGCCCAAGTGATGGGATGGAGGAGAGACTACATCCCTAATATCCATGCAGTAGGAACTAATCAATTTTTTTATGTCTGCAATCAGCCTGTGAAAAACTATTTAGCAGTATCTTCCTGGTCTCCAAGAGAGATGGGAACTGATGGTATTTGTGAAGAATATCCAGTGGCAAAACTTTAGGTATACAAATATTTAGCTGAGAGCACAATGCCAGATCTGAACAAATGTATGTTTTCTTGAAAACAAAATATCGCCATGAATGTCTTACTAGAAGATTATTTGGTACATGTAATAACATGCTTATTTTGTTTCTGTCAGAAATAGTGGAGCAGGCTCATTATAAAGAGATAATGTGTTGGATATTTTTCATTTTTGTAATCTTCCCTTCCAAAACCTCATTGATCCCTATTTGTGTATTGCAGAATTTAATATAATGTCCTCGGAATAGATTTTCAAAGGCACAAAGGTAAGTTAGGTGCCCTACTCCTTTGGAAAGTCAATGGGGATTGAGTACCTAGTTTCTATTTGTGCCTTTGAAAATCTCCCTCCACCCCCAGTTATACCATCATTTTAAGACTGGAGAATGCTGTATCTGAAAATACTATTACTTCTATTTTTTGGATTGCAGGTGCCATTTTTTGGTCCTCTGTTTGATGGAGCAATAGTGACTGCAAAACTGCTGCCAAGCCTTATATGTGCCACATGCATCAATGCCAGCAGGGCTGTGAAATCTCTCATACCCCTCTACCAGAGCTTGTATCCTTTCCTTCTGTGCATTTTATGCAATCTGAATGTAGGAATCATAAGTACAAATATTCTTCTGGTAGAGGTAAGTGCGAATGAGATCTCTTCACTTGGACTTATACTAAGAACTGTGCATCAGGAAAATGTCAAAGCTTTCTTCATATCAAGCAGGATGTTTTTAGACTCATTCTTGCTGAGCTTTAATCTGATATGGTATGCTTTAAAAATAAAGGATAACAATACAAGCATTTTTGGACTTTCCTGTTAATTGCAGAGTCAACAGGTATACTGTTAGATGTAATGGTGCTATAAAATTTAAGAGGGATTATTTGCAAATTTCTGAAGCACAGAGAAAATAGTTGTTTATATTAGCTTAATATTTACAAAAGGAGCCCAGTTCTACTCCCTTATGTAATAATGCAAGTATTTCCACAGTCTTCTTTGGGAATCTTCACATCACTAAGATAGGTAGCATTTGGCCAATGGTATTGATATTTATCAGTCTTTATCTCCATTTTTCATTTTACCCACATTGCATCATAGAATTTTGAGAACACATTCTTCCAGCAGTAGTTATAGGTAACTGGAAGGCATGCTTCAATATTGTAGAATTGTGTAGTGTGAATTATTATTCTTGCGTGGTATGCAGGCTAATCGCATAAAATCACTCATTACTTGACATTCTGGTTTTCTTTTCTCTTAATGCCACTAATGTTATAAAATTACTCTAGCGTGCTTCATTAACCACATTGCTAACAGTCCCATATGTTTCTATGGATCAGCACTCATCTTATTTCAGTTTATTTTGGAGGCTTTTAATTTGGGGGCTTTTGAATTATGTAATGAGGGATGCCTCGCTTGATTTTCCTGAGATGAAACAACTGGAATGCTCAATCTTTGTGATGAAGGAAAGATGGCTTTGTTAGAGTTTATCAGAGGCATGCACATTTTAGGTTCGATTTTTCTAGTTACTATGGCTATGTAAGAAATTGTAATTTTTGTAGAAGAGCTAAATTTGATTAATTGTGTTGGTGGAAAGCTTCAGAAATGAAGATTTGTATAAGAATCAAAGACACTAAATAACATTTTATTATCTTTTTTGTTTTTCCTCTTCAGTTTAAACCAGGTGAAGTTGTTTGGAGTTGCACAGGCAAGCCCACACGCTACCTTAGTTATAAGATTATGTCAGTACTTAAAAGCAGACTCAAAACTCGCTAGCTTTTTCACTTTTGTGTCATGAGTGGGTAATTCAGCTAAGTACTACTGTCAAAGTAGTTCCCTCTGTCTGTAACCTTGACTGTATGAGCAGATGTGTTAAGCTGTGTTTGACAATAAAACAATCAGTCTAGTATTGCTGGTAACCGGAATACAGTAACAGAGATTATAAGAGTGAAAAACATGCCATTACCTCTAAGGGAAAAATGATCTTTGACACAGTAGGAAAACAGAAGATATGATTTGATGTAATGTTCATCCTTGCCCTTTGTTCCTCCTAGATTTTCCTGTAATAACTTCCTCAGCAGGCTAAGTAGAATCTGTCAAGTTTAGCCTTTATCTAGTGGTCACTGTTCTTTCTCAGTGGCGAGGGCTAGCTCAACTGCCATCTGCTTATTTTTTTCCCTAGTGGGCAATCAGTGGACTTTTTTCAACGTCTAGAGTGCTGAAAACTGGAAGTTTGCCACTTGCTATGGTTACAATTCCCAAGTTAACCAATGATTTTAAAATCAAATCATGGTCATTGGATATCAAGTCCAAAACCTATTTCTCTAAAGCTGAGCTCCTTCACCTAAAACAATGATACATAGCAAGTATAAATACTGTAGCATTTTCTAGCTTCAGAGCACTGTATACATATTAAAACACATATCTTAACAGTTTATGCTTGTGTGTCAGAGTCTGTGGCATAGGTAGTGATATACATATATGTGTGCATGCGCGCACCCAGAGGCTTGGATTAGTTTTAAAGAAAGAGCTCAGGTCTGATACAGTTACCTGATGAGAACCACTTGACTAATCCCTAGCACTCGAGCATATATATATATATGTGTGTGTTTGTGTGTGTGTATCTAACTCTGTGTGTGTGTGTGTGTGTGTGTGTGTGTGTGTAATAGCATTTGAGGGTGATATGCTGGAGCCTGAGGGTGACTGTGTTAAGAAGAAAAGTTTTATTTTATATAAATGAATATATCCATACAAGAATACTAGGGATAAATAAACTGGTTTTCATAAGGAACTATATCATTCAGATGTTTTCTCCAAAACAAACCATATTTAAGGTTCCTATTAAGGTAACAGTACCCCATAAACAGGTCCCCAGTTCCTTCACTGTCACAGCTCCATCCACTTAATGTACAGAGAGATCATAGTGACTTTCATCTCCCATAGGCCTTAAGGCTCTCTAGAGTCTCTCCACACACCATAGGCATTTGGTTTTCACCAGCCTGCTATGACCCAACATTCGCCAGGCCTCTTTCTCTCTCTACTTAAATGCAACACACACACAGACTAGGTATGATACATGCCACTGTACCCTTCTGGGGCCATTGTGAGGTCTAGCAGCATCATTACTTTGCACATGTGCACTTTGGCATCAAACCATACTGTGCATATGGTAATGTGATGTGAATGGAAAGTAGAAATACTGGAGCCTGACAAAGGCAGCTGGACCTCACAACAGGTAATGTAGTGGGGAGGTGACATCAGAGAAGGGAAAAAGCTGGAGTAGGGTGGAAAGTCCTAAGCAACTTTTATTGGATGTGAGAGAGAATAAAGATTCACCTTTTAAGCACAAAGTAAAGGTTTGGTAACTTTCTTAAGGGGACAGAACATTTTGTTGGAAACCCCTGCCAGAGGGAGTTTGTTGAAGCAGGTGATTGCTGGTGGAGAAAACAAGATAGAACAGAGCACTCTAGGGACCTGAGGATCTGTCATGGGATGAGAAGGCAGGTGTTTGGCTTCAGCCTGTTAGGTGGAGGAATCTGTCAGGCTATTGTTTGGAAATAGGAAAGGAATGGAGGGGGATTGACAGGATAGGCTCAGTAAGTTCATATATACAACTATAATTTTCCATGCACACATATGCTCATAAAATGCTTAAACCAAAAGGGAGAAACTTCAGGAATTAGTAATATAATGAAATGCTCAATATGTATACGTTTCCATAGTTTTCATATGTTGTATTTTGGTGATATCCAACCTTGGCGTTTTGAGAGTGACTATGTTAAGAAGAAAATTTTTATTTGATTACTAACTAAACATATTCCTTGAGCAGCGCCCTGTGATTTTTAAACAGAAGTACTTGAATAAGGTAGTGATTGAGTTATAAGATCTGAGAAGATCAATGTCCTCTTTTCTTCTAAAAAGGGAAAGGATAATTATCCTGGTAATTATCTCCCAGCGATTCCTTGTGAAAAAAGAATTGCTCCAAACCCCAGTAAAATAATAGGAGAAATACTGAGAAAAAAGTTTCTAAGCATCTACAGGTTAATAGAATCATGAGTTAGTCATGAACACATCTTGCCAGGTACATTTATTTCCATTTTTGACAAAATTACAAAAAACAGTAGTTTCAATAAGTGTACAGTGTTAAAATATTATTGAAGCTTTTCTGATGTCTCAGGAAAGCTTACTCTCAGCATTTAATGAGATTTTCCTAGGTATGGACAGCGCCACATAGACTGGAAATGAGCTGAAGAACCATAACCAAATTGTAATGATAAACAGAAATGTGTTGAGTTTCAGGGACGATGTCTAGCAGGTGCTGAAGTTTATGTCCCGTCTCATTTACATCCTTGTTTAGGGCCTGATTTTTACAATGCTTATGCATGCTGAGTATCTAGTCCCACTTAATGGGACTCCGATCATGAGTAAGTGCTACTTGGCGTGAGTTGCAGAATTAGACCCTAAGATCATAAATTCTTAGGGGTTCAGTTTTTTAAAATGACAAAAAGAAATGGGTTAGTTAGCATTTAATAAAATTTTTCAGATGATAAAAACTGCACAAGTTCTAAACTTAAATGAGGAAAAAGAAAACTTTGAAAAAACACTTGTTAGGAAATCTAGAGTGAACGTAGGCACGGAAAGAAGGGATGTAGGGGGTGCCTCAGCACCCCAGGTTCTGTGCCTGGCGTCCTGGCCACCAGCCCCGCTACAGCCTGGGGGCTCCACTGCAGGCCACAGGGTCCCATCTGACCGCCGGTCCCATGCCCGGGGGATCCACTGGCCGCCAGATCGCATGCAGGGTCTTGCCTTGCTGCCGGGGCTCTGCTGCCAGCCCTATGCCTGGGACTCTGACCTGCCCCTAGCTGTGGCCCCGTCCCCCCTCCCAGAGCCATGGCCCTGCTCCCGGTCCCAGCTCTAGGGGCTGGAGCTAGAGGGGTGCAGGTCAGCACTCCCACTCCAAAAACTGTTCCAGCGCCACTGGGAGTGAAATAATTAAAAAAAAAATATTCAATGGAAAGGGTAAACCCAGAAAGCAATAACGCTGAAAGAATTAAGATTGAGACTGGACAGCAAAATAAACATGACTTTGCACTGGGGATATGATACCAAAAAAGTTGTTGCAGCTTTAGGGTACGTATGTATAAAAGAAGTGCATCTCATGGATAGGATTGCCAACCTTCTAATTTCTAAAAACTGAACACCGCAGCAGGAGAGCTGGAACCTCCTCTCGCCCTACCTCTTCCCCCGAGGCCCTGCCCTCATCCCGCCTGGCTCTCCCCCCCAACCCCTTCCTCCTTACTTGGTCCTGTCCACTTATCTCCTCTCCCCCATCCACCACCACCACCAGCAGCGCTCCCTCTGCTTCGGGGCTAGGACTGGGCAGGCAGGCTCCCGAGCTGCAGGTAGGAGGCAGCCCCCACTGAGCAGGGGCTGGCATGGGTTGATGACCCAGAGCCTCCTCCCTTGGCCCCCCCACCCATGGCAACTGGACTTTTGGTATCCGGTCAGTACATGTGACTGGCCACTGTACAGGTCTCCTTTCAACCGGACTTTCTGGCTGAAAACCAGAGACCTGGCGTTCCCATTCTCTTTAAAGTACAAGCCATTAAAAAGTCAACATTTGTCAACCATTACCACAAAATTACCAAAGATACTTTTTATTCTGTGTATAGGTGGAAACTGGTAATCTGACACTATATGGTGTGGTAAACGATAGTGATGCAGAGCATTGTATCTCCGCTAAGTCCATACCTGGAATATTCCAGTTAGTTCTGGACATCTCAGTAGCAGTAAAATATTGACAAAGCAGAAGGCTTTCCAAGAACGGCAACAAAAACAATTAGGGGGCTTCAGAAATGTGTTTATGACCTAGACTTGAGAATAAAGTAAAAAACTGCATTACGGCAAATGATAGTGTAGTCAGAAACATGGTGCAAAGAGCAAAATAATTTTGGGGACAGTACAATAATTGTAAAACATTTATTTCAAATAGCAGAGTTTGCTTTCATTTTCACTTTAAATTTAAACAACATACAGTGAATAAAATGCTGGCACTGCCGAAGGGGAAGTGATCTACATCTCCTAGATAGTGGGCTGTAAAGTCCTGGCAGTCTCATGCAAATAATGGCAACTGAAGTCACTTGTTGGAAAGTCTGTAAACTCTGGTTACAGCTGCACTTATCAGTAGCTTTAAGGGAAGTTTCAGAGTAACAGCCGTGTTAGTCTGTATTTGCAAAAAGAAAAGGAGTACTTGTGGCACCTTAGAGACTAACCAATTTATTTGAGCATAAGCTTTTGTGAGCTACAGCTCACTTCAGCTCACGAAAGCTTATGCTCAAATAAATTGGTTAGTCTCTAAGGTGCCACAAGTACTCCTTTTCTTTTTAAGGGAAGTGTAATCAGCCACAGAGATTAATTTGCATCTCAATTAGAAAAGAGTCAGGAGGAAGCACTAGGGTCTGTTGCTAGAAGGTTGTGGAAGAAATCTCATCAGACACAAAAGCCTCCCAATACTTTGTACTCCAGCTGAGTGGAGGACAATATCTGAGGTTTAGTTACCATGGGGACCAGAAGCCTGCAGAGCCACAGAAGAATCTGGGGTTTGCACTGTAATCATTTGGCCATGATGACTCAAATTCCACTGTTGTACCGAAATATATTTTTTGCTATTAGAAAGCTGTTAAAAAGTGGAAAAGGTAAAAACTTCAGAGTGTATGAGTGTTTTTTCTTGTTCTTAAATACTTTTCATGTTGCTGCAGCGATTTCTGTGTGTTAAAGCATTTATTAGAGCACGGAAGGTATTCAAAAATGTGTCAGTTAACTGGCGTATTCAAATTTTCTGTCAAGTATCGGAGTAGCTGCTGTCTTGTATCTCAAAGCCACTCGTGAAACTGGTTCATTTACACAATTCAGACAGAGTGAGATGGCATCACACAAAATCAAAGTATACAGTTGTACTCAAGTTAAGTTTAAATAACAAAACAGAGAATAGAATAGTATTCTTTTGAAAGATCTGAACTCAACTTCTCTTGAAGTGTTATAGAGTTCACGTGCCAGGTATTAGCATACATTTAAATGTACTCCTGAAAATGAGAGGATTATTCGTAAAGCTTCTAGAAACGTCTGGACTCCTGGCTTTAACCCACGCTAAGGAGTGCTCTCACAAACATAAAGATGCTACTGAGTGCTAGCTGATATGCTTCAGGGAGTAGCCTCACTATCATGCTCTTTGAGGCAAGAATTTTATTTTATATGTGTTTTAATGACTAACCATAAGCATTCAGATGACATAACATCATAATAAGAATATAGCATAAGAATATAGCAAAGCTACTAGAAATTGCTGTATACTAACATAATAAGTATTACATACGAGTTTGAGGGTTTCAAAACCATCTTCTGTTTCCTGGAGAGCGGAAGGAACCAGTAATCTTCAAGAGATATCATTCTCTCTCAGACTAAAACAATTGACTGCAGATAAACAAAAGATCTTCCTAATCAAATGGCAATTAAATCTGAGGTTGCTAATTGTCAGTACCATCTTGAAAAGAACATAATGCTATAAGCAGCATGTCCTAGGCATTTATTAGGAGTAGGGTTGATAAACAATGTATGTGTAAAACTAGACTTTAAATCAGTTTAATTACACACAGAGAAAAAGGCAGGGCACAGCAAAGAGCACGTAAAAGCTATGATGCAATGAAAAAGGCATCCATGTGAAAAGAATCTTCCTTCTGTGTGGTCTCTTCTTCAGGGTTAGCCAATAGTTTTTTGGTCAATTTAGGATTCCCTAAGTGTATTTTCTTGATAAAATTTACTTATAAGCATTTTCTGTTGACAGTAATGCATATGTTTGCTAAATATTGTACACAGAGCTCAGAAAAATATGCTATATTTTACACTGTCAGATTCAGAGGATTCAAACTGCTTCTTGTTTTAGCACATGATGTAGCTTCTGACTAGAACAGCTACATAGACACAGTGTCAGATATAGATACATTCTTGTAATTCAAGACTGCAGGTCAAGTTGCTGCTGTACATCTAACTTGTCTTTGGTTTTATGTGAAGCAGGTGTGAAAGTAGCACATCTCCCAGGTTGGCCTGAACCTTCTAGATCAGGATTGAGGCAAATTGGTCATAGAGATTAAGGCCAGAAGGAACCAGCAGATTATCTAGTCTGACCTCTGTATCACAGGCCACCAACAGCACCGCCACACTGAAGCCAATAACTGAACTTAGACCAAAGTATTACAGCTCACAAGAGACTAAACTATTATGTGCCAGAGGCAGAGAACAAGAGGGACTGAGGTGCACCACTGCCAAATGCCCCTTGTATGGCAGGGAGTTGATTAAGTGAAATATATCCAGATAATCCCAGAAAGTGGCCTGCACCCTATAGAATCATAGAACAGGTAGGGATCTCGAGAGATTGTTTAGTCCAGTCCCCTGCACTCAAGACAGGACTAAGTATTATCTAGACCATTCCTGACAGGTGTTTGTCCAACCTGCTCTTAAAAATCCCCAATGATGGAGATTCCACAACCTCCCTTGGCAATTTATTCCAGTGCTTCACCACTTTGACAGGAAGTTTTTCCTAATGTCCAACCTAAACCGCTCTTGCGGCAGTTTAAGCCCATTGCTTCTTGTCTTGTCATCAGAGGTTAAGAACAACAGTTTTTCTCCCTCCTCCTTGTAACAACCTTTTATGTACTTTAAAATTGTTATCATGTCGCCTCTCAGTCTTCTCTTCTTCAGATTAAACAAACCCAGATTTTTCAATCTTCCCTCATCGGTCATGTTTTCTAGATCTTTAATCATTTTTGTTGCTCTTCTCTGGATTTTCTCCAGTTTGTCCACATCTTTCCTGAAATGTGGCGCCCAGAACTGGACACAATACTCCAGTTGAGGCCTAATCAATGTGGAGTAGAGCAGAAGAATTACTTCTCGTGTCTTGCTTACAATACTCCTGCTAATACATCCCAGAATTTTTTTGCAACAGGGTTACACTGTTGACTCATATTTAGCTTGTGATCCACTATGACCCCTAGATCCCTTTCTGCAGTACTCCTTCTTAGGCAGTCATTTCCCATTTTGTACGTGTGCAACTGATTGTTCCTTCCTAAGTGGAGTACTTTGCATTTGTCCTTATTGAATTTCATCCTATTTACTTCAGACCATTTCTCCAGTTTGTCCAGACCATTTTGAATTTTAATCCTATCCTCCAAAGCACTTGCAACCCCTCCCAGCTTGGTATCATCTGCAAACTTTATAAGTGTACTCTCTATGCCATTATCTATGCTGAAGAAGAAGGCAAAAAACTCCCAACGTCACTGCCAATCTAACCTAGGGAAAAATTTCTTCCTGACCACACAAATGGTGATCACTTTCCTGGGCATATGAGCAAGAACCAGTTAGCTAAGCATCTGAGAGAGAATGATTGGTGCTTGGTGAAGTGGTATGTAGAATGGCCACCACATTAAATCATATATCTCACAAATCATGGTATAAACTTTCAAACTACTATTAAAATGACTTTATATTGTACTTGTGGACAGCAGTAAATTCCTCCCCTTTTTCTCCTCTTCTCCTTCCCTGCCCCAAATAACAATTGCATCAATTATACTTTGGGGCAGAGGGAATGGAGGGGAGTCTAAAAATCTAATATAAACAAAATATGATCGTGTGGAGCTGTTGTAAAGTTTTCATAGACAACTGTTTGAGAAAGACCTTCATAAGTCACTCACAACTCCTCTGCATATGTGTGACTCAGCCATCGCAAACTCATGGCAGTAAAAATTTGAGACAGCAAGTCCTTCTCTAGATTTACCCTTGTGTAAGAAGATTGTTTTGGAGCCTAATCAAGTAATGTAATAAGAAAAAAAACCATGAATTTTTTTGATAGATAAGTACTTTATAATAAGCTATTGAGGCCTTATTTGGAATATTGTAAGATTAAATTGCTGTTTCTGCTAACTCTGCTTGGTTTCCTTGTGAGAAACCAGGCAATATCTAGATAAGCTACATGATCATATTCTTCACTACCAAGTCCTGTGTTCTTTGGATAGGAGTCCACCCCATGGAATAATTTGAGAAATGACTACCAAAAGTGGGGAAAAAAACGATAAATAATGGTATTTTTTGTTCAAGACAATTTCAAGAAGCTGGTTTTGTTGGTTAGAGAAATATCTGAGCATGTGGTAATGATACAAAGTGATGCTTGTGAGGATCAAGAATTGGTTCAGACAGATTGTATGAAGCTGCAAGTTTCTCAGTCCCTTGTATTATGGAAAATACTTATTTTTGGTATGTGTAGGAGAGACATCATCTAAAACAAAAGCAAGAGGTTCACTAGGGCTAATTGAAAACAATCAGAATGTCAGAAAAAAATATTATGGGCTACACTAGTGTTTGTATGTGTAAATTTAATAAAGCAATTAATAAAACCCAAACTGGCCTGTTGCTGACTTCAAGGCATATGCTGATGAAATTATGTAAGGTACTTTGAGAGATCAGGTTTGTTGGAACCCTGAGTGCATATAAAAATCTGATTTAGTCAACAATGGATTCTTCTGAGTTATTGATTGCTTGTATTTAGCCCAGTGAATTTCAGGCTGGCTCCTTTTGTTTTTTTTCTTAAACAATACATCTTCTGAATTATATATAAAAATACAATAACTGAAATATATAAAATTGGAATTTGCTGTTGCTGGAACACCTAGAAGAAATATATACCTTTAAAGTCCATAATGAAATATATTTATGTACTTTGCTTTTGATGGAATCCAGATCTCATACAGTATGGAGAAAGGTTAAACATGGTTATGTATTTGTAATTTAAGTAAGTATAACTTCTGACAATGGCACATGTGCAATGTATTTTTGTGCTTTCCTCCAGATTCTCCTAAATGAACTGTACATTAGGAAGGTATTTTTGAGTATCCAGGTACTGTTTCCTAAGTTGTCTTGCAGTCATTTACAATGCATCGAAAGCTCAGTTTATCTGTAAAGATTAAAAAAGAAACAAAACAAGGTTGTATCTTAACATGCACTCATACTGTTCTAAATCTAAATTGCTTTGTTCTTTTGAATCTTAGGTACTAGTTTTATCCTCTGGAGGTGAAGGTGCAATTCAGTCTGCAGGTTTCAGGGACTTAAGCAATATTTGTTTCATAATTTCACATTGACTGCCACAAGGATTTTGAAGTTTCAGTGACTTCACATTATGCACATATTCTCAGAATGCAACTGAAAAATACTGCTTTGAGTTAGCATGACTTCAAATTCAATCTGTCTAAGTAGATTAATTTCCTAGCTTCCTAAATCTAAGTTAGTTCTGGTAGTCTATGGTTTACAATTGGGCCGCTCGGCAGGAAATTTTATACCCAGGATACTTTGTCCCTCCAGGAGCACA
Organism: Caretta caretta; assembly: GCF_965140235.1. Lineage (NCBI taxonomy): Eukaryota > Metazoa > Chordata > Testudines > Cheloniidae > Caretta > Caretta caretta. The sequence continues at coordinate 206,401,916 of NC_134208.1, read as the reverse complement.
TGTTACATGTCAGCATCCTAGAAATGGAACCATTCCTGGATTGTCTATGGATCACAAAAAGCTGGTGTTATGCAAAATTGTCTTTGTACAATCAGTCAGTGCTGCTTTACATTGATTAATGAGAAAGGATAAACTCAGCCCACTTGCGCTGGGAAACTCATACAGTTTGAAATAGGACAGAATCTATTAGGACAGTGAGGCCTTTCTGCCTGCTTCTAAACTTGAGAGAAGCGTATCTCATATCTTGCCTCTGAAGAATGGCCACACTGATCTATGGTGAACTGGATCTTTGAGTGAGACTCTGAGGGAGATCACCTGCCTTGAGCCTCAACTTTAAGAGGTGCACATAGCTAACTGGAGCATTCACTTCTTTGATGGAAATGCCTGCATGCTTATCCTCTGATAGTTCTGGTGAGTACGGTTCTTTCTAACTTCAGAAGAGACTGTGGTGCTAAAATCTGCTAGTCTTCTATTGACTTTGGGTATTGACTAGGTGTCTTCATTGGTTGGATGTGACCATAGTAATTCCCATCCAATTTACTGTTTCACTAAATCTCATTGCTTAGAACACTGTGAAGAAATCAAATGTTTGGGTACACATCTGAAGTTCTGTCCCAGGTTTTGTAAGGCATCCATTGAAGAGCATAAGATTTACAGTCTGTCTTCCTGGGATACACACTGCTTGATATGCTTTCTACGATCTATGGTAATCTGACTCTGGTCTCCTAACTACTTCCTTAATAGTTTAACTACAGTTTCTGTTTTCAAGAACCATTAGATGTTAAATTAATATCTGCTCTGGATTAATAAATACATGGTCAATCTAAAGACATCTTTTTAAAAGCCTCATTTTAGAGGACATGCTATTTTCTTTTATTTTCGAGCCACTTGAGTCCTGCAAATTCAGATTCCTGCATATCTTTATCATTTCATTTTGTAAGATCTCCATTACTGTGCTGTACTGAGTTGTCTCCTGTCTTCAGCAGAAATGGAGATAGCCCAAGCACTAACTCTGCCACACCTCTTCCTCTTGCTTGCTAGGCTCATTGCTTCTAGTAGCAGAGCAAAAAGGTTCCAAAAGTTTGAAAATATTAACTGTATCATTTATTGGTTTGTTTTTGTTTGTTTTTGTTTTTGTTTTCTCTTCTATAAATAAAAAGTAAAGCTGAACCACATTTCATTGGGTTAGCAAAAAAATCACTCCCAGTATGACAGTTTGTGGTGTCCCACCCCAGGGTTTGGATTTTTTCGTCCAGTTATAAACCCCTCAAGTTTATCTTGAATTTTCATACTATTCCACTGCAAAATTATATATTTGTTTATATGTCTGTATATATGTACATACACAATAAGAACACACACTTGATTTATGTAATAGCTGAGCATTGGATGTCATCATTTCTCTCCTCAGATATGTTAGAGAGAGTTGGTAATCCTGCAGATTAGTAGGAAAGTGTGATAATTAATCATAGAAGATTAGGGTTGGAAGAGACCTCAGGAAGTCATCTAGTCCAACCCCCTGCTCAAAGCAGGACCAACCCCAACTCATTCATCCCAGCCAGGTCTTTGTCAAGCCGGGCCTTAAAAACTTCAAAGGATGGAGATTCCACCACCTCCCTAAGTAACCCATTCTAGTGCTTCACCACCCTCCTAGTGAAATAGTGTTTCCTAATAACCAACCTAGACCGCTCCCACTAGCAACTTGAGACCATTGCTCCTTGTTCTGTCATCAGCTACCACTGAGAACAGTCTAGATCCATCCTCTTTAGAACCCCCTTTCAGGTAGTTGAAAGCAGCTATCAAATCCCCCCTCATTCTTCTCTTCCGCAGACTAAACAATCCCAGGTCCCTCAGCCTCTCCTCATAAATCATGTGTTCCAGTCCCCTAATCCTTTTTGTTGCCCTCCACTGGACTCTTTCCAATTTTTCGACATCCTTCTTGTAGTGTGGGGCCCAAAACTGGACTCAGTACTTCAGATGAGGCCTCACCAGTGTCGACTAGAGGGGAACGATCACGTCCCTCGATCTGCTGGCAATGCCCCTACTTATACATCCCAAAATGCCATTGGCCTTCTTGGCAACAAGGGCACACTGTTGACTCATATTCAGCTTCTCGTCCACTGTGACCCCTAGGTCCTTTTCTGCAGAACTGCTGCCGAGCCATTCAGTTCCTAGTCTATAGCTGTGCATGGGATTCTTCCGTCCTAAGTGCAGGACTCTGCACTTGTCCTTGTTGAACCTCATCAGATTTCTTTTGGCCCAATCCTCTAATTTGTCTAGGGCCCTCTGTATTCTATCCCTACCCTCCAGCGTATCTACCTCTCCTCCCAATTTAGTGTCATCTGCAAACTTGCTGAGGGTGCAATCCACACCATCCTCCAGATCATTTATGAAGATATTGAACGAAACCGGCCCCAGGACCGACCCTTGGGGCACTCCACTTGATACCGGTTGCCAACTAGACATGGAGCCATTGATCACTACCCGTTGAGCCCGACAATCTAGCCAACTTTCTATCCACCTTAGAGTCCATTCATCCAGCCCATACTTCTTTAACTTGCTGGCAAGAATACTGTGGGAGGCCATGTCAAAAGCTTTGCTAAAGTCAAGGAACAACACGTCCACCGCTTTCCCCTCATCCACAGAGCCAGTTATCTCATCATAGAAGGCAATTAGATTAGTCAGGCATGACTTGCCCTTGGTGAATCCATGCTGACTGTTCCTGATCACTTTCCTCTCCTCTAAGTGCTTCAGAATTGATTCCTTGAGGACCTGCTCCATGATTTTTCCAGGGACTGAGGTGAGGCTGACTGGCCTGTAGTTCCCAGGATCCTCCTTCTTCCCTTTTTTAAAGATGGACACTACATTAGCCTTTTTCCAGTCGTCCTGGACTTCCCCCAATCGCCATGAGTTTTCAAAGATAATAGCCAATGGCTCTGCAATCACATCCGCCAACTCCTTTAGCACTCTCGGATGCAGCGCATCCGGCCCCATGGACTTGTGCTCGTCCAGCTTCTAAGTAGTCCCAAACCACTTCTTTCTCCACAGAGGGCTGGTCACCTCCTCCCCATGCTGTGCTGCCCAGTGCAGTAGTCTGGGAGCTGACCTTGTTCATGAAGACAGAGGCAAAAAAAGCATTGAGTACATTAGCTTTTTCCACATCCTCTGTCACTAGGTTGCCTCCCTCATTCAGTAAGGGGCCCACACTTTCCTTGACTTTCTTCTTGTTGCCAACATACCTGAAGAAACCCTTCTTGTTACTCTTAACATCTCTTGCTAGCTGCAACTCCAGTTGTGATTTGGCCTTCCTGATTTCACTCCTGCATGCCCGAGCAATATTTTTATACTCTTCCCTGGTTATTTGTCCAATCTTCCACTTCTTGTAAGCTTTTTTTTTTGTGTGTTTAAGATCAGGAAGGATTTCACTTAAGCCAAGCTGGTTGCCTGCCATATTTACTATTCTTTCTATGCATCGGGATGGTTTGTCCCTGTAACCTCAATAAGGATTCTTTAAAATACAGCCAGCTCTCCTGGACTCCTTTCCCCCTCATGTTATTCTCCCAGGGGATCCTGCCCATCTGTTCCCTGAGGGAGTCAAAGTCTGTTTTTCTGAAGTGGTCATCTGCCGCCACTGAGAACAGCCTAGCTCCATCCTCTTTGGAAACCCACCTTCAGGTAGTTGAAGGCTGCTATCAAATCCCCCTTCACTCTTCTCTTCTGCAGATTAAATAAGCCCAGTTTCCTTAGCCTCCCCTCGTAAATTGTATGCCCCAGTCTCCTAATCATTTTTGTTGCCCTCCACTGGGCTCGCTCCAATTTGTCCACATCCTTCTTGTAGTGGGGGGCCCAAAACTGGATACAGTACTCCAGATGTGGCCTCACCAGTGCCAAATAGAGGGGAATAATCACTTCCCTTGATCTGCTGGCAGTGTTCCTACTAATGCATCCCAATGTGCTGTTAGCCTTCTTGTCAACAAGGGCACACTGTTGACTCATATCCAGCTTCTTGTCCACTGTAATCCCCTTCTTTCCTTACTTCCAGTACAGTAGTTGGGCACATGAGCAATTCTTAAAGATTTATGTGCTATAGTGAATACAGTACATAGAACCTCAGAGTGACGAACATCAAAGTTACGAACTGACCGGTCAACCACACACGTCATTTGGAACCAGAAGTATGCAATCAGGCAGCAGGAGAGGCCAAATAAAAAAAAAAGAAAATGCAGTAGAGTACTGTGTTAAACATAAACTACTAAAAAAATAAAGGGAAGGTTTCAAAAGGAAAGATTTGACAAGGTAAGAAAACTGTTACTATGCTTGTTTCATTTAAATTAGAGATAGTTAAAAGCAGAATTTTTCTTCTGCATAGTAAAATTTCAAAGCTATATTAAGTCTACGTTCAGTTGTAATCTTTTGAAAGAACAACCATAATGTTTTGTTCAACATTTCATAGTTACAAACAACCTCCATTCCTGAGGTGTTCGTAACTCTGAGGTTCTACTGTACATGTACTTAGCTATATTAAAACAGGTAGCTACGTTAGCTTAAGTATAAAAGTCTAACCTATAGAACCACAAAAGTAAGGATGTTCAGAGTCTTCAGCTCACCATATTGTGCTAAGATATTGAAGTATCTACCTTATATGATGTCCAGAATAGGGTAGGTTAAGAGCAGATTTTCAACTTTAATTCTGAATAAATTTCCTTTTGTTGGTTTAGGTCAAGCCCTTAATATTAATTTTTCATATAATGATTAATTCTGATTACACCTCCTTATTTTTAATAGTTTTCCTTAGAGAGTAAATAGTCACTGTGCTTGATTTAAACATTTGTGTGTAAAATATATTTCTAAGTACATAGATTATCTGGTGGATTAAAACATTTTTTGTATGCCAGATGCAGTTTTTTGAAATGTGTGTTACTTGCTTTGTTGGTCTGTAAGAAGAATACCATTCTGATCTGTTTGATTCTGATGGTGATTTGAAAATCAAGGAAGAAGTCTAAGAATCTTTTCAGAAAAGGTTTGTTTTTTTTTAATCCAGTGAAGCTTGTGCCTTCAAGTTATATAGATCATGTTAGAAATTAGTATGAAATTCTTAAGAATGTATCGCTGTAGCTTTGGCAATTTATTTGACATGGCACCTGACAGTTTTCTGTTGAAATGATCAGTTCTGACTCTCAGGAGTATCTATAGTCAGTCTCTGATACCTTATCTACAGGAAAGCAACAGATTTAACTTGCCATGTTTAGCTTCTCTGTCAGCTATTGTAACCAGCTATCACAAGACAGGTTGGAGTTTGAGACCGGAGTAGTGGTCCAGTCACACCAATTTCTGAAGTATCCTGATGAACGCTACAGTTGCTCCAATAGATGGTGTAAAGGAGTACTGACCTTCATTTTGAAGTGCAGTTTCCCTGCTGAAGTAGATCAATAGTTTTAGCTGTCTGTCTCTGCTGTTTGCCTTCCGTTCTCACAGTGAGAACCTTCTCCAGGCAGCAATCGATAGCTCTAATCTGTTCCAGCCTGTAATAAGTCACGCGAGGCAAAGCGTTTAGGTGGCATTACATGGGATTGTAGAGGCAGCTCTTCAGCTCTTATTCATAGTGTACTACTTAGACTTGGAGAGAAATACATTGCATTCCAGTGGTACTGTATAGTTCTATATATATTCGCTTCCACAGATTCACACTGAAGTATTCATAAAAATCTAAACCTTTACATTTCAGATACATTTTTGCTTCCTCTCATGTACTAATGACTGCTCATCTTCCCTCTTCACATTATCTTGGATGTAAATTCCTTTTCACTTCTGAGGGTGATCAACATCCCAAAAAACCGATGCCATTTCTACCTTTCTGTATCTCATGTATACAGTGTTAAAGAGGATTAAGAACAGAATTGAGAACCAGAGCAATAGCCCCGGATAGCAAAGTCCTCTTTATTCATAGAACAGGTACAACAATTATAGTTCACACTTTCAACATCTCTTAGCCTTGTGATAGGAGGGATTGTCTCTGGTAGTGAATAGTGTAGTCCTCCTGCCAATTCATTCTTGTTTTAATTTGAAATCTCTCATCATAACAGGAGCATTGCTCCTCTTCATTGATTTCAAGACTCCATTCGAGTCCTTAAAATCATTGCTGACACTATAGTCAGGGTTACCGAATAAAGACTTGCAGGTTATATATATCCAGCTTGCACTGTGAGTGTACCACCCTGAAGAAGGTTATTGGCACAGAGGCCTTTGTTGTTGTCCCCCTCCCCCCAGTTTTCATATGCCTTATAACACGGGGTTGGGGGGACTTGTTGGCCCACATCTGGAAATAGAAATTGTATGGCGGGCCATGAATACTCACAAAATTGGGCTTGGGGGTGCAGAAGGGGGTGAGGGCTCTGGTTGGGGGTGCAGGCTCCGGGGTGGGGCCAGAAATGAGGAGTTCAGGGTGCGGGAGCGGGGCTCTGGGATGGGGCAGGGGGATGTAGTACGGCAGTGGTGAGGGCTCCGGCTGGGGGTGCAGGCTCTGGGGTAGGGCTGGGGATGAGGAGTTTGGGGTGTAGGAAGGTGCTCCGGGCTGGGACCGAGGGGTTTGGAGAGTAGGAGGGGGATCAGGGCTGGGGCAGAGGGTTGGGGCACGGGGGGAGGCTCAGGGGTGCAGGCTCTGGGCTGTGCATACCTCAAGTGGCTCCTGGAAGCAGCGGTTCTGCGTGCTGCCCCACCTGCAGGTGCCACCCCTGCAGCTCCCAGAAGCAGCAGCATGCCCCCATACAGCTCCTAGCAAGAGGCATGGCACCAGCCATGCAGCTCTGCACACTATCCCATCCGCAGGCACCGCCCGCACAGCTCCTGTTGGTCACGGTTCCCGGCCAGTGGGAGCAGCGAGCACAGCGGAGCCCTCTGTCTGCCCCTATGCATAGGAGCCAGAGGAGGGCCATGCCGCTGCTTCCAGGAGCTGCGTGGAGCAGCCCCCGACCCTGCTCTCCGGCTGGAGCGCCGGAGCAAGGCAAGCCACAGACCTCACTCCCAGCAGGAACTCAAGGGCCAGATTAAAACAGCTGACCTGCCGGATCCAGCCCATGGGCTGTAGTTTACCCACCCCTGCCTTAGAATTAGCCGAAAACAATCTAGTTAATCTTTCCACCCTGACTTTGAACTTCATTACCCTTCACCCCATTTAGGTGATGTGAGCTTTGCCAGACAACTGAGCCCGGTCCCTTTATTGGTATAGGCCATAGTCTCAGTATGAGAGTGCTTATTTTCTGCATCTCCATGTTTTTGATGTAGTTATTAGTGATGTGACTCTTAACAGTGATGTCACTGATATAGTTCCAATCCACTGGTAGAAGTTTCAATTGCTCTGACTGCCTCCTCACTTGATGATGATCACCATACGTGCAAAAACCGTAGTCTCTCCAGTAAATAAAAGCAATTTTAAAAATGTGGTTATTTGTTATATTGGTTTAGTAACACAGTTCATAAAACAGAATCTGTGGTTAAATAATGTCCTAGGGTAAATAATTTTAAAAACCAATAATAAAGTAACTGTGTGAGATACCAAGTCATTCTGTGAAACTGGTATACATGTGGAGTAATTCCACTAAATTAAAACTTTTGGCCTAAATATACAGTAAAACCTCTATCATTCACACTGAGGACTGGAAGGTCCATTGTGATTTTAGAAGCAATATAGTCTACAGAAGTGAGCACAGGGTTTGGATTTGGGAATTATGAATTCTAATCCTAGCTCTGTCATGGAAAACGCTGTTGTTTTATACAGATCACTTTCCCTTCCTGACTTTTTTTCCCATCTGTAACGATTTTATTTATACAGCACCATTCACTTTGCAGGATTTTGTTAGTTGTTATGTATATAGTTCTTTGAACACGCAGGTCCTAGTCCTTGGATCAGATTGAGTTGCACATAAGTGACAGTACACCACCTTTGTTCTCCTTGGGTTGCTTGAGATTGGTTTAACCAATAACCGAGTAAAGGGAACTTCACTGTACTCTAATTTTTACTTGCTGGTAATAGCACTCCTGGGGTAATTATAACATGGGATTGTCAGAGCTCAAAGGTGACCTATCCCCTATCCCAGCCATAGCCTGCAAAGGGGGATTGTGTAAGGCCCACCACGAGAATATCCTCAGTTGCATTTAAGGTAGCTTTATAGTCTTCACGACTCTGAGGCCAGGATCCAGTCTGTAAAGAGCTATAGAAATACTGAACAGTAATCCTGAATTTTGAAATGTCCATTGCTCATTCAGAGCCACTCGCTATTTGTTGAGTAGTGATTTCTTCGGTGAGTAATTACACTGATTTCAGTAGTGTTACTCACAGAGCACAATGCTACTCCGTGTAAATTACAGTAGCAAAATTGGGCACTCTTCAAGAGAAATATAGTTTTATTTTTAACATTAATTTCATACTACATAGTAAATGTACTGCAATTTATTTTCTTAAAATAATGAAATATTTATATTATGAGCCCTCACTACACATAGTTCTTAGTATTAGATCTGTGTTTGAAACTATGGTGAAACACCAGAAGTGTGTTTACAATATCAGGTTTGCCGATTAGCAAACAGAGAATTAGGTTCCATCATAAACAGATTTTTAAAACAAAATGGTTGATAGTCACTTCCTCCCTTGAGTGTAGGGCTCTTTTCTCTCCAAGAAAGAGCTGAATACAGCTCCCTACACCTGGGTTATCAGGAAAAACAAAGAACCTCTAACTCAAATACTCCCAGGTAAAATATATTTTAAAGTTATGACATAAAAGAAAATTAACCATCGTTGCCTATGTTTGGACTAACACTGAATTGATAGCTCTAAACAGTTGTGGCTTTTTTTTTTAAACCCCGCACTAGCACAAAGTAAGGACTTTACTCTGACATTTCCAAAGCAATCCTTAGGGAATTTGTTGTGCAGCTCCTCTGTAATCCCTTCTAAGACAAAACATTCATTGGCTTTACCACAAGTTTTGCCTGACTAAAGATTGCCAAGTTGGCCATTTACTATGTTATTGGCCTGAAATAAAGATCACTGTTTTAAAAATAATAAAATTAAATGGCAAAATCCAAAAGCCCTTACTCAGATTTTACTCAGACCTTACTCAGGCAAATTCCCATACTTTAGTGGGAGTTTGCCTAAATAAAGATCACAGGATTCAGCCTTAAGATCTCAAAAATAAATTAAAATTTACACATTTTGAGATGCAGAAACTGACAAAATTCAAATTGATATTTTCTCTTTTGAGGTTTGTGCTGTGAGCTCATGCAGTCTCATTAACATTCTAGGTCTGTATTGCCGTTGCTTCTTGCTTGCTTACCAGCTGTTCCTGCTGCTAGTTACAATGTCTGATGTGTTCAGATCACTGGGTTCCTGTACACACCACGGAGAGGAGACAGCCTTTCCACTGGGGATACCCACGTGTCTGCCTGTCAGCAATGGCACCGAATAAAGTAATAGGTCCTCGCATGGCATATGGTGTCTGGATTCATACAAGATGCAAAACTATTCTGCCACTAATGCACAATGACTCATAGCATTGCTAATTTTTCAAACAAAAGCCCACTTCCACACCCACACTTTTAACCCCTCAGGCTAAAAAGCTTCTTCTTTAGTTTCAAAGCTTTGGAAATGTAAGTAGGTGGCTTCTGGATCAATATATGAAACCTTATATTTATTAATGCAAGTTCTTGTCTTTTTTTAAAACTAAGAATAATAGAAAAATTCCAGCTTCATTTTCTAACAAGTTAAACCAGACATTTTTCTATTCTAAATCTGAGGTTTCTAATTTTCCCAATAGTTCTGTTTCAGAAAGCTAATCAGTCACCCTGTACAAACACAGAACATTTTAAATTGTACTTCAGAAGGAAGAGAACCAGTCAATATATTAATATAACTACTGGGTGTGCAACTATCATATTTGAATGTCATAGTATTCAGAGGCCACCAATTTATAATGGGAAGGTTGAAACATCTATTTATCTCCCCAGAATACCGTGTTCTTCTTAGGGGGGTGGGGAGGACAAAAACAAATTTTCCAACTAGAGGGAGCTACTGATGTTGCTTATAGTATTCTCAAACCATCCAATATAATCACAATCTGCAGAACATACAGTGATCACTTCTGTATTTTAACTACATTAAATTACTTTGAGTACTTAATTTAATTTATATTTAAGAGGATGTAACCAAATTTTTACAATGTAACGTGGGCAATTTAAATTGCACAAATCAAAGAGATTCAGAGTAAAAACAATAAAACAAAGAGATTGGAAAATGAGTGTGTGGGTACAAGAATGGTATTGGGCATGAAAAAACTCAAGAAGAGAGATTAGGATTGCTTACTTTAGAGACAAGTCAAAGAAGAGAGGGCATGAGATAAGTATATAAAATAAGAAATAGAATAGGGAAGATAGATCAGGAGTTCCTGTTCTCCCTATTACATAAGAACAAAGGGACAGTCAATGAGACTAAAAGAAAATACTTTTTCACACATCTTATCATTGGACTGTGGAACTCATTGTCACAGGATATCCTTGAGGCCAAGAGTTTAGCAAGATTCAAGAATATACAGAGTTCTTATCATTAATGCTAACAGTTTGGAAGAGAAATAAAATGCCATGCTTCAGGGTTAAAGCCTATCTCTAAGTATTTAGGAGTTGAATGAGATCTTTTCAGGATAATCTGCCCCAAACTCTGCCGACTGCTAGGTTCTTGCACCTTCCTCTGAAGGATAATGGCCATACTGGCTCAGACCAAAGGTCCATCCAGCCCAGTATCCTGTCTACCGACAGTGGCCAATGCTAGGTGCCCCAGAGGGAGTGAACCTAACAGGCCCCGACAGGCCGGGAGCCAAAGTTTGCTGACCCATTTATTGATGTCAATACTGCAGCCTTTTAAAGTTGCAAAGGCTTTGTTTAGTGGACTAGATTGGCTTGAAAGGAATACTAAAAGAGCAGTGCTGCAGATCTTCATGACATTTGACCCATGCATTTCACAAAATGCTCTGCCTTACAAGCCAATCAGAAAAATACAATGAACGATAGTACTATAGCACTGGTGTCAGTCCGCTACTGTGTAATTTGATCTCTTCATGCATTTCTACCAATGGACCTCATAAATCTCTAGCCAATATGAAAATATAATGTGCATAATCAATAGAATCTCTAATAAAATTGAAATAGCCTGTTATCCCCACAGACACGCCAATCTACAGGGCTGCTTTGAAATAAACAAAGAACAATAATAATTTGACAGTGATAAAGCAGGTGACATTCCTATATAAAATCCTACAAAATCTATAATTACAATAATAATCTATTTTCATACTAGTATTTAAAATGAACAACAGTGAAATCAAAAGAAAAAGGTCTGCTTATCACACAGCGTTCAGACTTAAAGTTGTTGGATATGCAGAAGCAAACAATAATTGTGCCACTGCTCGTGAATTCTGTATCAATGAGACGCAAGTAAGAGAATGGTGAAAAAATAAAATAACACTAAAAGACCGGCCAAGAAGCAAGAAAAAATGTCCAACGAGGTGCGCTTCATTTCCTGAGCTGGAGAAAGATCTCAATAATTGGGTTGTTGAATGTCGACAAAATGGGTACATTGTTACTAGAACTGGAATTCGTCTGCATGCTCTGCAAATGTCGAAAGATGACAAATTCAAGTCAGTAAAGCCATCAATGTTTGTCGCATCAGTAGGTTGGTGTACTCGCTTCATGAACCGTCATAGTCTCTGTCTTCCTCAGTGAACAAAGCGCAAAAACTGCCGAGAGATCTGGAAGAAAAAATCCAATCTTTCCAAAGTTTTATTATAAAATATCGAAAGGAATATGCATTTGAACAGTCACAAATAGGAAATATGGACAAAACACCGATGACATTCGATCTCCTCAACAACAGAACAGTAACCGGTGTTGGTGAAAAAACAGTTTTAATTAAAACCACTGGCCATGAAAAAATCCATTTTACGGTGGTTTTATCGCGTTTGGCAAATGGATCAAAGCTCCCTCCTGTTATTTTTAAAAGAAAAACCTTGCCTAAAAACATGAAATTTCTTGCTGGTGTCATCATGCATGCACACGAAAAGGAATGGATGGATGAAAGTGGAAATATTGAATGGATGGAAAAAGTGTGGAATAAGAGACCAGGAACACTTTTCAAGAAACTTGCTATACTCATTTGGGACATGTTCAGGGCACACAAGACGGATGAGGTGAAAAATGTGGCCAAAAGTATGAAAACTACTTTGACTGTAATACCTGGAGGCTTAACTTCAGTTCTACAACCGCTTGATGTCTGCCTGAACAAACCCTTTAAAGACAGGCTACGCAAAATGTGGTCTGAATGGATGTGCTCAGTTATGGCGAAGTTGACAAAAGGTGGAAATCTTATGAAGCCCGAAATCAATCTAGTTTCCCAGTGGATCAAGGACATGTGGGTGTCCATTCTCTCGGAAGTGATAGAAAAATCATTTAGGAAATGTGGTATCAGCAATGCACTCGACGGGTCAGAAGATGATGCCATATTTGATGATGACACAAAAGAAGCTGATGAGAAGGAATCTGAGTGTGAAGACGACACTGCCGACATCTACAATGACATTGCAGGTGCAGCTGTGACTGAAGCGGAGTTTAATGAACTGTTTGGTGAATCAGAAACTGATTCAGACTTTGAAGGATTTTAAGACTTTTTAAAGTCTCATATTGTTCTAAATTACTTGTTTTAAATATCCATTTACTGATTTTAAATATTGACTGTAATTTTGAAGGTGAATACATGTTTGTTCAGTTATTATTATAACAACAACAGGTTTTTCGTTAGATTACATAATTCTAGCAAAACTTTTGAGTGTTTCTTGTGACGCCAGCTTTTAAAATATAGCAGGGGTTGGCAAACTTTGGCTTCCGGCCTGTCAGGGTAAGCCGCTGGCGGGTCGGGACGTTTTGTTTATTTGGAGCATCTGCAGGCACTGTGAACGCTCCAGGGAAACAAAATGTCCCGACCCGCCAGTGGCTTACCCTGACAGGCCAGGAGCCAAAGTCTGCCAACCCCTGAAATATAGGGTCAGCTTATGAAAGGGTCATACAGTTTTTACTATTTTTACCTATCCATCTTGGGGGGGGGGGTCGACTTATAAACGAACAGGCTAATGAATGAGGATATACGGTAATTATTTAGGGCTTTTATACTACACGTCATTATGGTTTTTTTGTCTCCGCTCTTAAGCACATCATGACATTTTTCTCTATAAGCTCTTGAAAAAGGCAACTTTCAGCTTATTTATCTGATAGGGCTTCTGAAGAAGGTTGAAGCTATGGTCTTGGAGACAGTAGTAATGAGGGCTGATGGAAAGGTACTTTTCCGCAACTGATTTCCTGCCTGCTGACTTGAGTTAATTTCTGTGTAAATGTTTATTTTTTAATGCTTGTGGGTGTGTTACACTGTTGCAAGATGACTGTCAGAGTGGCTAGAGCTCTTGTTTCAGTGGTCCTTTTTTATGATTACTTAAATCTAAACATAAATAAGATTCCAATGGATAAGTAATGTTTTCTTATAATTACTAACTTGGAAAACCTTTTTCAGTTTCCCCGATACACTATGATGGCTCCTTCTGAAGACCTGGTATGTAAATATTATTTTACTTGTTTATTTGAAAAAATATAATTTTCCTCAGAATCCATAATGGTATCTTCTGGAAAGTTATGGGCTGTGTTATAAATCTGGTAGGTTGTACACCTAAGCAGTAACAGTTACTAGGGAGATGATCTTATAACGATTCTTAGGGCAGGTCTATGTTTAAAATGCCGCATCGGCACAGCTGCACTGATTCAGCTGCGCCTCTGTAGTGCTTTAATGAAGATACTTTTTGCCAACTGGAGAGAGCTCTCCCGTCGGCATAGTTAATCCACCTTCCCAAGAGGCGGTAGCTATGTGGATTTTTCTCACCGCTGAGCAACGTAGTTATACCAATATAGGTCTGTAGTGTAGTCCAGACCTTAGCTTGCAAATCGCTAACTTCATGAAGCAAAATGGATCAGTCACTCATGCACATCTTAGCTGGATTAGATAGTATGTCTCTCCATTTTAAATCAAAAGTCATGACTCCACCATGCAAACATAGTCATAGCTCGTACTGCAAAGTACTGACATCAAAAATGCTGAATTATGAAACTGAGGTTGTAGAAAACTATACATGTGACCTTGAGATTCCTTTCTTTTTCTCCTCTTATTTTTGGAGGTTCACATTTTGGCTCATTGCAGGGGTGTAAGCGGGCCGGTACAGTGTACCGGTAAGAAGTGGCTCCCGGTACAGGCACACACGCAGCTGACATTAAAGCACTGCTGCAGCAGCGCTTGAATGTCGCTGCCCCTTCCTCCCCCACTACCACTGACATGAGGGTGTGTGTGTAAAAGGGGCAGCTTGCCCCGGGGCCCCTGTGATTTGCAGCAGCCGGAGCCCCAAGCCCTTTTAAATCGCCACCAGAGCCCTGGGAGGCACAGGCCAGGCAGCGCGGATGGGCTAGCTGGGGGAGGCTGACCCCACAGCCCCGCCCCTTCCACCCAAGGCCCCGCCCCTTCTGGGGGCCTAGAGCCAGACCCCCATACCGGTAAGTTATCTGGGTTACTTTCACCTCTGACTCATTGCTACATATTTTAGGACCCTATTTAGTCTTCATTATATAGAATGTTGATTTCTGGAGTACATAAGCAGTCTGTGCACCAGAACATCTTCCAAAGCAGATAGGTACAGAAGCCAAACTCACCCAGTGCCCAGGGCACAGCACTGAAACTGCTTGGAATGCTAAGAACTCGAACTGTAAATAAGCCCAGCCCCTCCACGAGTAGCCCTACTACTTATTTCCATTCCCCACTATGAGCGTCTTCTCCATTTTTCTGGAGCTACTGAGTTTTACTACTGGCCTAAAAATTCTGGCCTCTCGTAAAACCTTTCCCACTAAGCAGTTCCAATGTCAGAGAGAGGAAGGGACTGAAACTAAATTCTTGTCCTTTTATTTAAAGAAAACAAACCAACATGTTAACTTGAGGGTTGGGGATGATGTGAATCACTCTCATACTGACTGGTGGTATGTCAGGCTGAGGGAGTTTCTGCCTCTGATAAGGGGCAGGTCTTCTGTATCTCTGAGTTGTGACTGTGGCCCCTTTCACCTTCCCTTAATTGCAGTGAGGGTGATCTCCTTCCTCACCTCCAATTGCCAGAGGGCCCCCCAACCTATCTTCTCATTGGCCAAGTTCATGTTCTTTGCTGTCACTCAGAGAAAAATTCCACCTGTTGAGCATACCCACTGCCTGCTTGTACTTCATTCCCTGGAACCCAGTGCCATATATGACAAAAAGGGCTAGGCAATAAGTCACAGATTCCACCCCAGGAAGGCGACAGGACTTGCATGGCTGCTTTAGCTTTACATAGAGAGTGCTTCCCATTTAGAATATGGACAGTACTCCATGGATGCAGAGTCCTGGCACAGCACATATATGTCCTAAAGTTGAATTTTATATTGATAACCATATAAATATATGAAAATTTTTATGCTAAATTAAATTTTCAATGGATTAAAATTTTGTATGCTATGTTTAACCTCAGTGCATGTTGATTTTTCATCCAAGTTGTAAATGCCTTTAAAATAAACAATAATATAGAGAGTCTGACAGAATTTCAGTTAAAGTGATTTAAATAGATTACTTTTAAATTTTATAATTTTAGTTTTAAAATGTCACTTTTACCAGTTAAGTACAAATGTGTCTAAAGTATTTTACAGGATTGTAATTGATTTGTGATGATTGTATTGTTGTACATTCTTCTAAGCATTTTCTCTGTACTTAATGCAGCCACCTTTAATTACATCATCATAACTGGTCTTCTAAATGGGGAACAGTGACAATTTATGCTGATGAAATATGTGCTTGATTCATAAAAACATTAAGAAAAATGTTCTATTAAAGTGAAAACATAGTCAAAGGTCTTCATCAAATTGGTTTTACTGTATTTAATGAATAAAATATTTTCTCATCCTTCATGACAACTGTCTCCTCAGTATTACATGAAACAAAAATCAGCTATGAAATAAATAAGGTTAAGGACTTATTATATCTATATAAGTAAGGGTCTAATTAGAGCTACTGAAAAAAACATAAATTTTAAGTAATCTTAATAATCCAATTTTCTGGATAGCTGCATTTACTAATCATACTGGTTTAAACAGCCTCAGTGCCTGACATATTACATCTCCATTTTCCTGTAAAGATAAAAGGAAACTTCAGTGTCTCATTTTCAATAATGTATTTAATGTGTGACAAAAAGATTCCTGTTCTGTTCATTTCTGTAGCTAGTTATTTTTCAGATCATTGCCCTGTTGGCTTTCATTTGGTTAACCCTTTAGGTGCTACATTTCCTGGATACTTTGCTACAACTAATTGATTCTACAACATGTATAAAGATGGTAAACAGTTACTTTAAATCCTGATGATTTTTTCCATGGAGTTGGATGTGAGAATGTATTGTTTGAATCCAAAAGCATTTTCTTTATTATGTTTTGGAGTGCCTTTTGGTCTTTGTGTTACCATGTTTTATGACTTGTTGTCATGATAATTCAGCTCATCTTGCAGGTTTCTGTAATTGTGACTAATGTGTAATTATTCATTTTATTGAACCTCGTTAAGGTCTGCAAACCTCTGTACCAACGTACAGTAATTAGAGTCCAGATAGCCATTCCATCTGTTCCACAAGCACTGTTTAATTAATGAACTTTTAATGTGTTCTTTGCCTTGTAAAAGCTCTTAGTATTCTCAAGCTGTTGAATAGGATATGCATGCCAGCATTTCCACCTTATTTTTTAAAAAAAACCTACAGTAGTGTTAATTATGAAATTCCAAAAGTCACATTCAAAGTATTCATAATTCTTGATCCAAATTGGAGAGATTTAACTTGTATAAAGACTACTTGATTAACTAAAATTTGTGTAAGATGGGGCTACAAATAAAATTCTCACATGAATTTTATTACTGTTTTTGATGTCTAAAGGTTTTAGCATTTTTTAAATCTTTCTGATCTTTTTTCCTGTGTATGCCAGTGTCACCGTGCTTCAGTGGTTCATAGATGAGAATACCAGATTTCAGACAAACTGCTGAGAAATAGGGCAGACTCACCCCAAACTGGTGGTTATTCTGTCATGAGATATACCAAGTCAGTAACAAACTGTCTCACCACTTTGGATATCAAGAAGTCAAAAATGCAGTCTCCTTAGGCATTCCAGTCCTTATTTCAGCACCCAGACACTAGACTTTATGATGAGTGGTTACTGAAAACCAATTTAATCAAACAAAGTGTTTTGCGGAGCTCAAGCGATCAGCCACATAGCCAGGTCAGTGTATAACTCAGATTTTACCCAATAATCACACTGCTGCCAATCCTTTAATAACTAAAATCTAAAGGTTTATTTGTAAGAAAGAAGAAGAGAGTTAAATTGGTTAATAAATCATATACATACAATCATTGCAAAGTTCTTATATCAGGTTTGTAGTGGTGAACTGCTGGCTTGTAAAGTCTCTGGTAACTTCCAAAAGACTGGAAGGTCCTCAGTTTCTGTGTGCTCCTTTTATTTGTAAATCCCCAATCCAGAGAATTGGAGCAGGAAAGAGGCAATATGGAGATGTTTCAAGGGTCTTTTATACCCTCTGCCAGGTCCAAACACAGGTCACAGCCCCTGTCTGTGGAAAGTTACTGGCATAAGATGGAGTCCAGGGTCACATGAGCATGTCACATGTCCTTACATGGCTTGCTGATTCAAAGTGGCAGCCGTAGGCTGTGATAAGGTGTCCACAGGTAGACTTCTGGGCGGAAAGAGTTTCTTCTGTGGCCCATTGTGAGAGTTAAATGTCTTTAATAGGCCATGAACACCTACCTGTCTGGCTTCAATGTAGAGTTTAGTTTGTGTATGTTACCCCAGGAACAAACACATTTGGGGTACAGATATATAGCCAATATTCATAACTTCAGATACATTTATTAATTTATTAATTCAGATGGATTTAAATGGGATAATCTTATTTAGCAAATCATAACTTTTTCCGTAATATGTTTTGTACAAGATTTGTTGCAATTGTCTAACAGTAGCAATATTAATGTTCTACATGGTCATATTTCAATCACACAGCATCACAGCTGGTGAGAAGGATATATGGATAATTGCAGTCAAAACATGTTTCAGTATGCGTGTCTTTAGTGTTTTCTGAAAGGAATGCAATGAAAGTCAAGATATGGCAGATAAACCCATATTTTTTCCCCTTGTTTTTCATCTGCCTAGTTATTTAAAATGTAAGCTCCAGGATAGGGCCTGTCTTTTTACTCTGTATTTCTGTTTGAACCCAGCACAATGAGATTCCGATCCTGATTGAGGCTTTGGGATGCTATTTTAATATAAATAATAATAATGCTTTTACTTCTCTACCTTTTCTCTTTCTTTGTCCTCCCACGTTCTCAGGTGCACAGGGCATCCCTCAGTTTCCACCATTTATTTTGGTCTTGTGCTGGTTTGTTCCAGCTTCTTAATGTCATGTTGATGGATTTGGCTTCTTTTTCTGTTGTTCTGTGTAATGTTTCTAGATTGCCCTCTTTTTCTCTTTCCATGTGCTGTCCATAGTATCACTCGCCATGGAAGTTGTGTTGGTGGCATCCTGAAATTGTGTCCCAAATAAGTTCATTGTCATGTTATATTAGAGGCAAACAAATCTAAAGCATCAAATTAGAATTTCTGATGTTGCAAGAAACTCTTTCCAATAGACTCTGAAGATCTTCCACAGGCATTTATTTTGGAATGAGTTGATCTTCTTATCAATTTCTATTATAGGTTTCCGTAACTCTGCTCTATAAAGGAGAACAGACATGATGCCAGTGTTAGGCATTCAAAAATATGAATTTTTATCATGCCACTTTCCCAGATCTTCTCAAGTTTATGTCTGTTGTTTGCTGCTTTTCATATTTATTGCTTAGCACATAGCATGGTGTCACCATCATTGCACAACTCACTCCGTGGATAGGTAAAACGATGTACTTCTTCTAGTGTTTCTTTGTCCTTTCTAATGGTTAGCTTTGGGACATTGATAGCCATACAGCTTATCTTCCCCTTGTGGATGAACAAACCAACTTATTTTTCTGTATGTGTCAAAAGCTGGGGGTTTTGTTCCTTTTAGCGATGTGTTGAACTAGGCAAGACAATATCATCAGCAAAACAAGGTTATCCAATTGGACTTTATACTTTGTCCATAAAATTACTCGTTGTCTTCTGCAATTACTTTCCTCGGGACATAGTCAGTGACCAATGTAAACAACAAGTGAGGACATAATACATCCTTGTCTCTCCAGTTGTCAGTGCAAACCATTAGCCAATGTTATCACCATCTCTGACTGCACATTTGGCATTATGATACAGATTATTTTAATTGTTTTTGCAGTTTTCCATAGTTTGCTATAATTTTCATAGATTCCAAGGCCAGAAGGGACTACTGTGATCATCTAATCTGATTTCCTGTATAGCAGGCCATAGAGCTTCCTCAAAATAATTCCTAGAGTGTATCTTTTAGAAGAACATACAGTATTGATTTTAAAATTGTCAATGTTGGAGAGTTCACCATGACCCTTGGTGAATTGTTACAGTGGTTAATTATTCTAACCATTAAAATATTATGCCACATTTCGAATCTGAATGTGTCTAGCTTCAATTTCCAGCAGTTGGATTGCGGTATACTTTTTCTGCTAGACTGAAGAGCCTACTATTAAATATTTGTTCCCCCATTTGTACACTGTAATCGGGTCTCCCCTTAACAGTCTCTTTGTTAAATTAAATAGATTAAGCTCTTTAAGGCATGTTTTCTAATCCTTTAATCATTCTTGTGGCTCTTCTCTGATCCCTGTATAATTTATCAACATCCTTCTGAAATTATGGCACCAGAAGTGGACACAGTCACTGTTCCCTCTAAGCTGTGAGCATGTGCGCACGAACACAGATCTTAAATTCCGTGCACACGGCAAAATACCACACGCATTCTGGCTTTGGCGGTGGCTTTTTTTTTTTTTTTTTTTTTGCTTCGGTGGCAGCACAGAAGAAATTTTTTGCGCACACGGCCTGTTAAAAATTAGAGGGAACATTGGACGCAGTATTCCAACAGCAGTCAAACCAGTGCCAAATATAGAGGTAAAATAACCTCTCTACTCTTGCTCGATATTCCCCTGTTTATATGTCCAAGGATAGCAATAGCTCTTTTGGCCACAGTGTTGCACTGGAAGCTCATGTTCAGCTGATTATCCACCACAACCCTCAAATCTTTTTCACAGTCACTGCTTCCTAGGATAGAGTCCCCCATCCTGTAAGTATGGCCTAAATTCTTTGTTCCTAGATGTACACACTTAATTTAGCTGTATTAAAAAGCCTGTTGTTTACTAGCATCCAGTTTACTACATGATGGGGGGGGGAGGGATAGCTCAGTGGTTTGAGCATTGGCCTGCTAAACCCAGGGTCTATGAGTTCAATCCTTGAGGGGGCTATTTAGGGATCGGGCAAAAATTGGGGATTGGTCCTGCTTTGAGCAGGGGGTTGGACTAGATGACCTCCTGAGGTCCCTTCCAACCCTGATATTCTATGATTCTATGATCCAGGTCACTCTCAATTAGTGACCTGTCCTCTTCATTGTTTACCACTCCCCAATCTTTGTGTCATCTGCAAACTTCATCATCTGGTTGATTTTAAATTTTCTTCCAGGTCATTGATAAAAATGTTAGATACTGTAGGGCCAAGAATGATCCCTGCAAGACCCTCCTGGAAACATACCCACTCAGTGACTATTCCCCATTTGCAATTACACGTTGAGATCTATCAGTTAGCCAGTTTTTCATCAGCTTAATGTGTGCCGTGTTAATCTTCTATCATTCTGTTTTTTTAATCAAAATGTCATGTGGTACCAACCAAAACATGTTGTAGTCTATTATGTCATACACTGTTACCTTTATCAACCAAACTTGTAATCTCATCAAAAAAAGATATCAAGTTAATTTGATGGGATCTATTTTCCATAAAACTGTGTTGATTTGCATTAATTATATTACCCTCCTTTAATTCTTAATCGAGTCCCATATCAGCTGCTCCGTTTTCTTGCCCGGGATCACAGTCAGGCTGACAGGCCTATAATGACTTAATTGGCATCACAGAGACTTGATGGGATAAGTGTCATGACTGAAATGTTTGTTTAGCTTGTTCAGGAAAGACAGGCAGGGTAAAAGGGAGGAATTGTTGCATTATATATCAGGAATATATACACTTTTTCTGAGATCCAGAATGAGGTGGGAGGCAGACCAACTGAGAGTCTTGAGGTAAAAATATGGATGACATCATATGAGGGGCCAAATCAGGAAGAGAAGGTAGATGAGGAATTTCTAGACCAAATAACAGAAATGTCCAGCATACAAGACCTGGTAGTTATGGGGCACGTTTACTACCCAGACATCACTTGGAAAAGAAGTATGGCAAAACACAAAATTTCCAGTAAATCCTGGGAATGTATTGGGTCAACATTTTGTCCCAGAAAGTGGAGGATGTATACAGGGAGACAGTCATTTTAGACTTGATCCTGATCAACAGGGAGGAATTAGTAGAGAATCTGTGGAAGGCAATTTGCGTGAAAGTGATCATGAAATGATAGATTTTGTGATTCTAAGGAAAGGAAGGAATGAAAGCAGCAGAGAAAGGACAATGGAGTTCAAAAAAGCATACAATACTTTAACAACTCAGAAAACTGGTAGGCAAGATCCCAGGGGAATAAAATCTAAGGGAAAAGGGAGTTCAGGAGAGTTGGCATTTTCTCAAGGAGACAGTATTAAAGGCACTACTGCAGACTATCCCGATTCAAAGGAAAGATAGGAAGAGTAATAAGAGGTCAATCAGGAACTCTTTAATAACCTGAAAATCAAAAAGGAATCCTAAAAAAAAAAGTGGAAACATGGACAGATTGCTGTAGAAGAGTGCAAAACCATAACACAAGCATATAGGGACAAAAACAAAAAGGTGAAGTCACAAAATGAGGTACACCTTGCAAGGGACATAAAAGGCAATAAGAAGAGGTTCTTTAAATACATTTAGGAGCAAGAGAAAGATGAAGGGAAGTTTATGTCCTCTACTTATCAGGGAAGGAGAGCTAAGAACTGATGACATCAAGAAAAGTGAGATGTTTAAATGTCACTTTTGCTTCAGTCTTTACTACAACAATTAATGGTGACCAGATACTCAATGCAATTAATATTAACAAGGGGGAAGGAATGCAAGCCAAATAGGGAAAGAACAGGCTAAGGGATATTTAGATAAGTTAGATATATTCGAGTTAGCAGGGCCTGATGAAATTCATTCTAGAGTACTTAAGGAATTAGCTGAAGCAGTTATTTTCAAGACGAGAGAAGGGCAAACATAGTACTTATCTTTTAAAAGGGGAACAAAGAGTGCCCAGGAAATTATAGACCAGTCAGCCTAACTTGGATACCTGTATGGAAACAAATTATAAACAATCAATTTGTAAGCACCTGAAGGATAATAGGGTTATAAGGAATAGCCAGAATGGATTTATCAATAACAAATCATTCCAAACCAGCCTGATTTCATTCTTTGACAGGTTACTGGCCTAGTAGATAGGGGAGAAGCAGAAGAGGTGATATACCCTGATGTCAGTAAGGCTTTTGACACAGTCCCATGTGACATTCTCATAAGCAAAGTAGGGAAATATGGTCTAGATGCAATTACTATAAGGTGGGTGCACAATTTGTTGAAATACTATATTCAAAGAGTAGTTATCAAGGGTCTGCTGTCAAACTGGAAGGGCATATCTATTAGGGTCTCACAGGGGTCAATTCTGGGTCCACTGCTAGTCAATAGCTTCATTAATGACATGGATAATGGAGTGGGGGGAGTATGCTTATAAAATTTGCAGATGACACCAAGCTCTGAGGGATTACAAGCACTTTGGAAGGCAGGATTAACTCAAGTATGGTTATCAATTGTTCTCCATGCCCACTGAAGATAGCACAAGAAATAATGGTCTTAATTTACAGCAAGGGAGATTTGTTAGCTTTTAGGAAAACATTTCTTTCTCATATTTTATTTCTCTGTACATATGTTTTAACCGATAGTCCAATAACTTTGAGTACCTGATTTCTTAGGAGTGGATGAGTAGTTTATATTTTGTTTTAATCCAAGTAAACTGTTGTTTCTTACCGATATAGAGAGGACAAAATTTCAAGAGTGACAGGATTTCAGAATTAGAGCCAGTTGAATTTGGACCCTACGATAACTCTACAGTCAGATATAGCCTTTATCATTTCTGTAATTATCAAGACAGGATTTCAAACCACTGACATTTTTGTAATAACTCCTGCATTCAGGAAGACTTCATATTATGAAATTGATATGTCAAATCCATATATCAAATTGCTGTCACTAGTGGTTTCAGGGCTAAAGAGGCTAGTAGAGTAGAGAAAGGTCATGCTTTCCTGGTGTCCTACTTTGGGTTTGTGATCTGCAGATAATTCGTTTATACTGAGGTAGTGTGGCTGTAGCATGGTGTTATTTTATTTACCTTACTTTGACATTTTTTTCAAAAATCCAAATATATATATTTAGGACAAAATCCCACTCAACCCTGTCAAATTACTTTTCAGCATCCAAAGTTAGGACAGCTGGGTGGGTTCGGGTATGTCTTTTTTCCCTAGGTCAGGGAGATTGGAATGCATTTTGGTGGCAGGTGTGCAGAACTACTAACTTTGGTATGTAACCCTAGCATTTAAATCAGTTTCTGTACCATAGGACTGGAGGATCGCTAATGTGACGCCAATTTTTTTTAAAAGGCTCCAGAGTCAATCCCGACAATTACAAGGACAGTAATTCTAACTTCAGTACCCAGTTGAAATTGGTTGAAACTATAGTAAAGAGCAGAATTATCCGACACATAGATGAACACAAGTTGTCAGAGAAGAGTCAACGTGGCTTTTGTAAAGAGAAATCTTGCCTCACCAATCTACTAAAATTCTTTGATGGGGTCAATAAGTATGTGGACAAGGGTGACCCAGTGGATGTAGTGTAATTAGATTTTCAGGAAGCCTTTGACAAGGTCCCTCACCAAAGGCTCTTAAGCAAAGTAAGCAGTCATGGGATAAGAGGGAAGGTCCTCTCATTGATCAGTAACTGGTTAAAAGATAGGAAACAAAGGGTAGGAATAAATGGTCAATTTTCAGAATGGAGAGAGCTAAATAGTGGAGTACCCCTGGGGTCTATACCAGGACCTGTTCTGTTTAACATATTCATAATGATCTGGGAAAGGGGGAAAACAGTGAGGTGGAATAACTCAAGATAGTTAACTCCAAACCAGACTACAAAAAGTTATAAAGGGATCTCACAAAACTGGGTGACAGGGCAACAAAATGGCAGATGAAATTCAATGTTGATAAATGCAAAGTAATGCACGTTGGAAAACATAATCCCAACTATACATGATGGGGTCTAAATTAGCTTTTACCACTCAAGAGATCTTGAAGTCATTGTGGATAGTTCTGAAAACATCCACTCAGTGTGCAGCAGCAGCCCAAAAAAAGCTAACAATGTTAGAAACCATTAGGAAAGGGATCAATAAGAAGACAGAAAATATCATAATGCCTCTATATAAATCCATGATATGCCCACATCTTGAATACTGCATGCAGATCTGGTCTTCCCATCTCAAAAATGATATATTAGAATTAGAAAAGGTACAGAGAAGGACAACAAAAATAATTTGGGATATAGAACAGCTTCTGTATGAGGCGATATTAATAAGATTTAAACTTTTCAACTTGGAAAAGAGACAACTAAGAGGGAATACGATAGTGTCTATAAAATCTTGCTTGGTGTGGAGAAAATGAATAAGGAAATGTTATTCACTCCTTCACATAATACAAGAACAAAGGATTTATAACTCATTGCCAAGGGATGTTGTGAAGGCCAAAACTATAACAGGGTTCAAAAAAGAACTAGATAAGTTCATAGAGCATAGGTCCGTCAATGGATATTAGCCAAGATGGTCAGGAATGCCACCACATGCTAAGTGTCCTTAGCCTCCGTTTGCCAGAAGCTCGGCGTGAACGACACAGGACGGATCACTCGATGACTGCCTGTTCTGTTCATTCTCTCTGAAGCACCTGGCATTGGCCACTGTTGGAAAGATACTGGGCTAGATGATCCATTGTTCTGACCCAGTATGGTAATTCTTATGTTAATAGGGATTGGACTGCATCCAGGATAAGGGAGGAATCTTGATTCCTTGGTATAGAGGTTGGGTCAAAACTTTGATGCTTATGATTCCTTTCAAGAGTGAAGCACAGGAGCCTGTCTTTCAAATTTTCAGAGGCTGTGTGCGAATTGTTTAGAGGGAGCACCAGTTATCTGCCTTTATTCCATCATGAGTCTCCTTCCAGCACCATGACTGCCCCAATTCTAACTGACTCAAGCCTCTTTCTAAGGTATTAGTATCTCCCAGCAGTATCCGTTCTCCTTCTCATGAGGCTTCCTGGCCCCCCATCTCCCTCCAAAGTTATAATTATGGGAATGCATTTTCATTTCAATGGAAGTACATACTAATAGATTCCCTAGTTCCCTCATCCCTGCTCTCTGAAGGCATGTCAGCCCACAGTGCACAGGGTTTAACATAGTGTAACGGGGAAGGTTTGAGTGGAAGCCCCTGATAAAATGTTGGCAGCACATCACTGGAGCAGCTAGAGCATCCTTGTGGGGGAATGGGAAGAGAAGTGTTGAAGAATCTGTCACCCTTCACCCCCAAGCTATTCTTGCCTTTCCTCTCAAAATATACAATTCTGACCCCATCTGTCAGAATATTTGTGGCTAGGGGTTGATCTGCGTGCATGACCCTTAATGAAAAACAGTTTGTAATAGTTCTGGGACTCAGAAAGCACTGTACACTATTGCGGCAATATAGTTAGAATATTCTAGTTACTGATAAATAATCTTCCTTTAACTTCCCCTACTCAAAATAAATAAATAGAATGGAACATGAGGTTTTACTCATCAAGGCAAAACAGGGGTTAATCGAAGTTGTTAATAAGTATTGTACTGTAAGAAATAATCATTCGATCTAGGGTAGATAGAGAAACTAATCAACTACACATCCCAGAAGTAATAAATACTTTTGGCTTACAGGCATGTCATTTTATTTTGTGAAAGTATCTGCTCTCCAGGTCTGGTTGAGAAAGAGTTCTCCAAGTCCAAGGATTTAGCTCTTTAAAATGTATTTTTCTCAGAATTGTTATGAAGAATGATTAGTGCAAAATTAGAAGATCAAAACAGCTAAGCCAGTTAGGCCTACAAAGCCATGCGTTGTGAGATATAAATTTCAAATTTATTTTTAACATTGTTCCTTTAAAACTGAGTCTGAGCCCAATTTGTCTCTTACCCAGGTGAAAGTTCAATTGATATCTATGAAACTTCAGACTGTTATATTAAGAATGGTTAGTTTAATGGAGTAAAAAGATATACTTTAATACTTCGCATGTTGGCTCTCCTCTAATCATGATTTAACAGATTTTTAAACCATTGTCAGTTGGTCAAAAGTACTAAAAAGGGTTTGTTTGTGTTTTTACTTTAAGGTTATAATATCTGTTTTGAAGCTTTCCTTATATTACATGTAATCATTATTTTGTTTTTCTAATGAAACAACCGAAAATTGTATATTACTAATCACTAGTTAAATATTATTGTCTAATGATAAAGATTTTAAAAGTTCAAAGGCTGCACGAGCTTATCTTTTTGTGTTCTTTTTTACTTTTGGTAAAGATGTCCTTGTTACCAAGCATTCACATTTGTATGAAAAATGGACTTCAATTCAATCCATGCATAGATTGTCAGAAAGATTAAAGTGTGCATCATGCAATTTTTTTTTCTTTACAGAAAGGGCCTTTTGATGTGCTAATGTTCACTTTCTCTGTATTTATTCAGAAGTGCTGGTTATTGTTTTGAGCTGTAGAAGAGTATCTGCTTCAAATAGGCACATTCTAATACCTTTGTAGTCAAACCTTGTCCAAGGTAGGGTAAAAATAAACAACAACGTTAATGGCATTATACATTGGCACCAGATAGTAGTCTGCCCCAGAAGATAAATGCCATCGAATTTATTGAAAATACATGTTGAAGAAAAACTGAAACATTTATTTTCAAAGAATCTGATCGTGGTCTAGTAACTACATGTAGTTCCATTAGCATTACTGCTATTACACCAAATAATGTAATTCATTTTTAAAATAAAAAGAATGTGAGATGATATAGAAGGCGATTACACTTGCCTTTTACGGGTTTCAGAGAAGCAGTCATGTTAGTCTGTATCAGCAAAAAGAAAAGGCGTACTTGTGGCACCTCAGAGACTAACAAATTCAACAAATTTGTTAGTCTCTGAGGTGCCACAAGTACGCTTTTTCTTTTAGCCTTTTACAGTAACTCTTGAGAACTGGTTTGTAATCTATTTGAAAAGTTAATTAGGAAATTAAATTAATTGGGCAGCCTCATTTTAGCCCCTGGTGGATGTTTTCTGGAAAACAGACGCAGTTTTGCAGTTTCTGCACCCAGGACTTGAATAGCAGGGGATTGATGCCTGTCAAGAGTAAAATTGGGAAATCTGCACAGGTAAATTTTTCACAATATTTATTTATAGATCTAGCCAATGCTAGGTGTTCCTTTTATTTGTTAGCACCAAGCAGTAGTTGTCTGAATTCATAATAAATAAAGATAAAAATTGAAAATGTCAGGATGATAGGATATGAGTAACCTCGCAATATTTAAGTCTACTCAACCCTAATAGTATTCTGTGGAGGACAAAGTAATTTACAATGAACTTAGACTTTTCCTTTAGAAAGCAATGTTTGTTTACCAAAAAAAAAAAAAAGAAAGAAAAGACAAGAGCAACATTTGGAGGGTTAATCACTCAGTTATAAACCAGCTTATTATGGTAGATACTGTAAGGATTTCCTCCTTGGCACCCTGAGTTCCAAACAAGGGATGTGAGGCAGAATTGGGTTGACTGGCAGGATTGCATGTACCACCTTGAATGCCTGGGCCATATTGGCCAACTCCTACTTACCACTATCACTCCAGGAAGCATGACTCTTCAGTGCCATTACCCCTTTCACCGGAACAAATAGATCCGAAGGGTCAAAATCTAAGGGTTGCAGATCGGACATCTAGAGACTGTTCCCCCATCTTTACCAGAGGACACATCAGAGAACATCTCCACTACAGGAATTTCAACAAGAAGTTATGGAGCAGGACAGAGGCTCATCTCCTGGTGAAAATGTGGGTGCAGCTACAGCATTGTCTCCTTTTAAGGATGCAATTCAGTTTCATGAGCTAGTGGATAGGATGGCATCAAATTTAAAATTACCATCAGTCACTTTAGAAGCATCCACACCTTCAGTTTTTGACATTTTGGTTCTTCCACACTCAGTTAGGTCTTTTTTTTGTTCATGTTGGAAGGTCTCTGGCAACAGCAAAATCTCTGTACTCCAATCCATCTTCATGTCAATCAATTACAAAAAGGCAGAAAAATTAGATCAGGTCCCGCATGAAAGGTTCTCCTATTTTCATCTGCACCTTCAACCTAATACTCTTGTCGCACCAATAATTTTTAGAGATCCAGGTCAGGTCTTAAGCACTCAACTTATGACAAAGAGGGGGAAAAAATGGGCTCTCTAGGAAAAAGATTATTCTTGCTGGCTTTAAATATGTGTGTGGACAATTATCAAACAATAATGACAAGATATTAATTTCACTTGCAGGAGAAGATCTCATTCTTAACTAAGAACCTCCCAGACAATCAGAGGAAATTAACAACAGCTCTTATTACAGAGGGCCAGAATGTGGCAAAACATGACTTTCGGGCTTCATTCAACATTTCTGAAACTGCATTAAGATCTGTGGCATCACTCATGTTCTCCACAGACATGACGACTACGATCAGCATCGTTGCCTTTGGAAACAAAGACAAATTAGAGGATTTACTTTTTGAGGAGATTTACCTTTTGAAAACTGATGAAGTGCTGGAGAAAGTGAAGGACACACACTACACTGTGAGATCTTTGGGGTTACTACTTCCTCATTGTAGAAAAACATCTGCATCTGTGGGCACGTCTTCACTACGGAGCTAAATCAGCACTGCTGCAATCAATGCAGCATCGATTTAGCGTGTCTGGTGAAGATGTGCTAAATTGACAGGAGAGCACTCTCCCGTCAATTTCTGTAGTTCATCTCCCCAAGAAGCATAAGGTAAGTCAGTGGGAGAGCATCTCCCCTCAACACCTTGCGGGGTAGACACAGCGGTAATTGGATCTAGCTACGTTGACTTCAGTTACGTTATTCACATAATGGAAGTAGCATAGCCTGGATTGATTTACTGCTGTAGTGTAGACCAGGCCTATGTCCTGATTTCACAGACAAAACTTTTATTTTCTTCTTCTTATACCCAGAAGAGGCAGCCTTATTGTGAACACCACCAACTGACATACTCTCAAATGCAAAGAGGAAAAAAAGTTCTACTAGTCCAGGATGAGGACAAAGAACTCCTTGACTACATCTTCCTTGCCTAATGTCAGATTGTAGGTCTGAGGTGACATCTACAGCTTTTAATAAACACATTCCCCTGCTTGAAATATGCAAAGCCACTATGGAGAAGTCTGTTCTCACTTTCCTGAAGCATTATGCATTGGATATGGCATCTAAGTTGGATACCCAACTGAGTAGAACAGTACTTCAATCTTTGTTTAATTAGAACTCCACAGCTCTCCAATTTACTCAACTGCTTGCCATGCTTTCCCAAGAGTGGGAATATGCAGA
This sequence comes from Caretta caretta, assembly GCF_965140235.1. Taxonomy (NCBI): domain Eukaryota; kingdom Metazoa; phylum Chordata; order Testudines; family Cheloniidae; genus Caretta; species Caretta caretta. The sequence continues at coordinate 206,371,985 of NC_134208.1, read as the reverse complement.
GGACACTTGAAGAAGAAGTGAAGTTTACTTACTTGTAACTGGAGTTCTTTTGAGATGGACTCTGCATATTCACACTTCCTGCCCACCTTCCCCGCTCCTGCAGAGTCCAAATTAAAATCTCTGTGTTTTTTCCATTTTGGTGGTGGAAGGAACTGAGATGGCAACGGTGCCATGCCCCCTTTTATTCACACCCTCAGAACATACTCAAGTACTCAACAGGGAGGGTGGGAAAGCATGAGTGCTTAATAGACACTACTTCTAGAAGGTTCCACCATCCTGCTGCATCGGTCCTTGCACGTCCCCAAGAGTGTGAATATGCAGAGTCCATCTCAAAGAACTCAGTTTACAGGTAAATAACTCTCATTTCAGAAAATTTATGAATGCTCTTCTTCAGGCTATAGGAAAGGAGATGATTCATAAAAGTCAAGTTTAAAAAGAAAATGTATTGTAAATTAAACAGCGAACAAAAGAAAAGACTCGTGAATTTAACTGGTATTATTTGATTATTTTTCATTCTTGTGCCAATAAAAAAAGATGATGGTCTAGCAAACTGATGGGTTGACACACCTAATGAATATAGTATTACTGATATTTAAAGGAAATCCTACTAAACTTTAGTGTAGAAAGAAGCACATACAAATTAGAATAATAAATTAATCTTTATTTTTATCATTGTTAAATATGCACATAAAATAATTTGTGATTGAGGTGTAGTAGCACCTAGGACCACTGCTCTGTAGAATTCCAAAAACCATTTTTTCTTGATATCCGCTTCTTCCTATACCTTCTATCCTCTATTCACCAACATCCAGTTGGACAAATCATTTCAAAATTCAACTCCAGCAATCCCTCAGTCATCTCACTGTTTCATTCATTTTCCTTCTCAAATCTGATCTCATTTTCACCTCATGTTGTCATTAAACCTTGAGCTGTCTTTTCACAAGTCAGTCTAATATCACAACAGCAATAGCATACTCCACAGCAGCCCAGATACTGCAGTGATGAGCAGCAATATAAAACCCTTAGCCCCTGCAGCCCAGATCCACATACAAATTTAGGTACCTAAACTCCTCCTTTAGGTGCCACCTAACTCTGTAGGTGCCTAAAATCCCTCAGTGCCTAAACTTTCACTGTAAAAGTCCCCTATGTGCTTAAGTTTCTGCCTCTGGGCATGCACCTCTTTCACCCCTAAGCTCCAACATGATCCTCAAACCGGGTGAAAATGTGTGTTCCCCATCTCCTGCAGGGCCCAGTCTAGTAGGCATGCTGCGAGCTCACGTAACTCCACACAAAATGGCCAGCTGGGGTGTGGAAAAGGAGGAGGCCTCCCTTTACATCCTCTAGCCCAGTCGATGGAATATTTACATGGGATATGGGAGACCCAGGCTCAATTTCCCCTTCTGTGGTGAAAATGGGATTTGAGCTTGGGTTTCCCACTTCTCCGGTGAGTGCCTTAACCTCTGAACTATGGGATACTCTTTCTCAGTCTCTCCTGTTGAAGCTGTTCCACTGCATATAAAGAATTAAAAAACTAAATATGCATTTGGCCAGAGAGTATGAGTGACCCTGTAGTCAAGTGGTTAGGGCACTCACTGAGACGTTGGAAGCCTATGTTCAAATCTCTTCTTATTAGGTCGGCGTGGGGGGGAATTAAACCAGGGTCTCCCACTTCCCAGATGAGTTCCCTAACCACTAAGCTAAAGGTTATAAGGGAAGCCTCCTCCTTCTCCTGACCCCCACAAGTCATTTTGTGTGCAGTTAGGCAGGCACTGCTGCTATTATCAAGAAACGGCAAAGGTGCCTGACTCCAGGAGAAGGTTCCTGATTGTGGATCCCAAGCAAAGATAGGCATCTTGCTCCAGCCCAGATATAGACACCTAAATGCAAGAGAGAGACAGGGCTTAGGACACACTCTTCTCGTTGCCTCCCTAGCATGTTGGCTTTTGTAGTTCTAGCACCTTCTCAGGCACCTATTTTTCCGCATGCATTTTTTAGGAAGTCTAGGCAGCTAATCCAGGATTTATGGATTCCATTAGGTGGGTAGAAGCAACATCTAAGTGCCATTATGAATTTGAACTTATCTCACCACTTACACTACAGAAGTTCTCACTGAGGCTTTCTATCCGTCTTTCTAGCTAAATACTTGTGTAGCCTCATCACCATTGTATTTGAATGGTTTTTGCTTCACACATTGATTATTACAACTCTTTTCTTCAGATGTCTGTCAGTCTTTTATATCCAGACTCCACCTTGTATGCAATGTAGTTGTAACTGTATCAGTCCCAGGCTATTAGAGAGACAAGGTGGGTGAGGATTACCAACTTCTATTGGTGAGAGAGACAAGCTTTCGTGCCACACTCAGCTATTCAGATGGTCTCTCTCACTAACAAAAGTTGGTCTAGTAAAAGATATTACCTCACTCATCTTGTCTCCCCAAACTCCACTTTGTTTATTATGCTGCAGCATGCCTTCAAATGTTTATACAGAAACACATTACCATCACCATTATCTTTAACAAACTCCACTGGTTTTCCATCTTCTTCTCTATCCATTACAAAATCCTATTCTTCGAAACCCTTCATCGCCACCCACTTCAAGGTATTTCTCTAAACTAATCTCTTCCTATATACACTGATATATTCTTCTCTGCCATCCCTGGCCCTCTTCTCTGCTCTGTAGTCTCCATTCTTGTCTGTCAGAAGTCACATCATCTACCTGGAACAGCCTGTTGCCTTCATGTGTCGTAGCCTTACATCCCTTTTATAGATGTAGCTCAAAACTGATGTGTTCTCTGCTCCCTTCAGTGACCTGTCAATCAGTTCTGCACACCAGGACTATTACCAGCCTTTTACACCCATCCCTGCACTTCTGTGTCTCGTGTCGCCACCCATTCTCCCACCTTCTTACTGTGACCATTACTTTGGTATAGTACTGAGAGAGTTCTTCGTGTGAACAGCATATTCTAAACCTGTACTGAATCATTCCCTCTACTTCATACTCCACGATTCAGTGCATGATTGTAAGACCATACAGCAAACCTGTGCCTCTTTCTTACCCACCCCCTTAGAACTAAACAAAATTCTTCCTTTTTCAAATTTTTAAATGTCATTGCTTTGAAAAAAAATCATGATATAGGAACAAAGCTTAGAAGAAATCAACAAAAGAGGGCAAACTTTCACATATAACTTTGTTGCAAAGGAGTTGCTAACACTTTCAGTTTTGCGTCATTACCATACTTCCGAAGTGAAAACCAGAGGTTTCACCAAGGTGCACTAGTGTTTTAATTTACTCCTTTGGGGATACTGAAAAACATCAATACATGTACTTTGGGTTGAGATGGATAGTGAGAGGGAATTTCCTCTACCTATGGACAGGTCACGTCAAGAAAAATTGCTGTTTCAAATTTTGACCTAATCATTTATCTTGGGGGATTAAATCATCATGAAACTGGTAGGAACCATTACAATACTTTGCGAACTGAACACATTGGAAACTTATTGCTGTACTTATACCACTACAATCTGCATGTTTGCAATATTTTAATTTAATGGATTTTAAGCAACATTGTTCAGTGATCAACAAAGGATGCTGTGTTATATGAATAAAAGGTTGCCATTTGGTACTTGTTAATCCTACAATGACTAGCTAATTTAATTGAAGTGCAACCACCTGGTAGGGAGATTTTGCTTGCAACTGCCAAGGAAGGCCAAATATTGAGAGTACCAGGTGTTCTGCTCTGTCTGTCTGATTGTTACAATGGAATAAACAGCATGATTTCACAGTATGGCTGGGAGGCTAGAATCTGCAGATTGTTGCCAACTATCTTTTTAGTTTTTGACGCTGGAGTATGCAAGTGTTTCTGATGAGCTCAGGTAGAGCTAATGCTGAATCTGTTTGCTGAAATTAGACTCTTCTGCACCAAATAAAAGGAAACAACACTGGAATATCTGCTTTGATATTAGTCAAAGCTGAGGCTTTCCAAGGGATGCAACATGGAAAGCTGAAAAACTGTTTCAGAAGGTGATATTCATATTACAGAGAGCTCTGCGTCTGTGTTCAAGAGGCTAGCCAGCGTGATATATGGCTGGAAATTGAAGCTAGGCAAATTCAGACAGGAAGTAAGGTGCAGATTTTTAAGTGAAAGTAATTAATCATTTGAACCATTTACCAAGGATTATGGAGGATTCTCCATCACTGGGCATTTTTAAATCAAGGTTGGGTGCTTTTTAAAAGATATGCTCCAGATCAAACAGGAATTAATTCAGGAAAGTGTTATGCAGAAGTCTGAACTTGATCATAATGGCCCCTTCTGGCCTTACTTTATAAATATAGGAATTCCAAGTTCCAGTATAGTTTTGGTTACTGATAGCAGTTGTGAGTATTTGTCAGATTCTGATTTTCATCTGTTTTTTAATGCAAGTTAGGACAGCATGTTTTTGAGTGTTCGTTTGTTCTTCCTCCATAAGCTCTACTGTAGAACTTTATTTGGGGCAACAATTCCCTGTGGTCTAGCACCACAGCAGTAAAATACATTTAGTATCCAGCATCTGTAGAGAGTACCACTGGCAAGGTACTAAGTGATAAGCCCCCTGGTAACGTATCTCTGTTTTGCAATTAAATTATCAACTGTAATAGACCTAAAACTTTGGTATTTAGTATTTTTCTCAAAATAATTAAAAGCTCTGTAATAAATTACCTGGGGATTATTTTGTATAGTTACATTTTGTTCTGATTACAGCTGCCTGAGCATCATTTTCTGTTATCAACTGGCAGTTATGGTATATCTTCAATAGGGAAAAATATACTGATTTTGAAATACAGTTGAAAAAGCCATCCCTGCAAAGAGATGTATTGTTAAATAGACATTGGCAGGGAACAAATTTTGTCAGGTTACAAATTTTGGTCCAAATTTCCAAGTGTGGACTCCATTTGTGTGTGTGGAAACCCCTTTACCTATGCTTTTTGAGTATTTACAAATGTGCAGATGTGTGGTAGAACTGGTACATACAAATCACATGTGTAGGTGTGTTAGTGCTCAAAAGTCTATCTCAATGTTGTGAAAGCCACTTTGAGGCCCTTTGGAAATAAGGCTCCATACACTTGTAGAAACTCATTTCCTTATATTGATTTCCGATAAAACCTCAGATTATTAAGACTGAAGGAAATTTTATGTACTTTTCACTATTAAACTGTTTACTTTTTGCTGTTCTCTTATCTTGAACAGAAATGTTGAATGCATGCAAATATTTCTGTATATTTTAGGTTTTTTTAAAACTTGACTTTTACAAAACATACATTCTCATTCAAATTAAATCCTCTTCTTTAGGCCTACTCAAATGTTATTCAGATGTAAATAGGTGTTAACTGTGAATAACTAAAAGCTCCATTATAGAACATCAGAAATCAAATAGGATTTTGTTCAAATGATAGAGTGAGCATTGCAGTCTCAATTACATTAGATTAGTTCATTTGTTACTTCGTAGCTACCTTGTAATGCTTCTTACTCCTCAGTATATTAAGGACCAGATTCTCTGGTCTAGCTAAGGAATGCTTGGTGCAACCCTAGGGAGTAGGGTTCGAAGGTGGCTTTTAGCCTTCATCTTTTCCCCAGGCTCTGGAAGGAAGTAGGCTGATTTTTGAGCCAATTTGAAAAGACAATTTTTGTTTCAAATCACATTTTGAAGCAAAACATTTTAAGTCAAAACTAAATAAAAATTGTTACTTCAACTAAACATTTGGACATACAATGTCATTTCACTTATTTTTTCAACTAAAAGCCAAAACAAAATGATACTTTTTCCCAGGCACACTTTCTATGCTGTTTGTCAGTGGAGTAACATAAGATCTAGGAATACTCTGAAAATTTTCCAGTGGCCAGGTACACCAGCTGTAGGACTCCTTTGTGCCCCTGGAATGGCACAGAGCTGCCCTAATCAAGGGAAGAATTTGGGGCATAAATATGGGTAGAACCAAATCTTTTGTCATCTTGTCTACTGTATATATTTCAATAGGCTGGGGACAAAATGCATTATTTAAGACCCTACTGCATTCTAAAATGGCATATCTTATTTAACTGTGAAGACAAATGCACAATGATACCAATAATATACCTGAGATCATCAATGATATTTTCATCCTCTGGACAGGTGATCTAAAATCTCTCATAAACTTCCATCACAACTTAAGCAATCACCACCCATCCGTTAAACTTTCTCTAGAACACTCCCATGCTAGCATCAACATCCTGGATACAATGACCAGCTTCAACAATGGAACCCTACAGACACTGTATACAAGAAACCCACCAATCACTACACTTACCTTCACAGATCCAGATACCACCCCAAACACACCAAGAAATCTGTTATCTACAGCCAGGCACTCAGATACCACAGAATATGCGTTGAGGAGAAAGTTCATGATATACACCTTAACACACTTAAAACCGACTTCACTAAACAAGGATGCTCCACCAGAGAAGTAGATTGCATCGTGGAATGGGCCATCCAAATATCCCGAGAGAACCTGCTTCAATACAGAAATAAAACCACCTCTAGTTGTCCCCTATCACCCCACACTGGAACCCAAACAAGGTATCTTCAGTTTCAACCCATACTCAATGGGGACCACATCCTGAAAGAAATCTTTCCTGAACTCCCTCTTCTGGCCTTCAGACAACCTTCCAACCTGCTCCTCAGCAAGCTCCCCCAAAACCAGGTCCCACCAACTCAAAGCAGCACCAGTCCCTGAGATGGAAAACCTCTAGACATATTCCCACTGCTACAGTAATCAACACCCTCCCCCACAACACCTTTCAAGATCAATGGATCCTTCATGTGCCTATCACAACATGTGGTGTACCTCATCCACTAAATGCACCAATAACAACCAGTCAATCACTACACTCTCAAATGAACTCACACTCAGAAAAATGATAAAAGATAAAAACACTATATCACCAGTGGGTGAACACTTTTTTTTCACAAAGTTATCGCTCTGTATCTCACTTCTGAGTCCCCATTCTCAAATGAAACCTGCCACAACACTTTCAAAAGATGAACTGGGGAGTGTAAATTCATAACTTCGCTAGATACTAAATTTCATGGACTGAATAGAGACACTGAATAGAGACATTTATGACTTATTACAACAATCTGTAGCCCACTTACCCCTCCCACCCAGCTTTCCCCTCCTGTCCCTTGAAATATCTGTGAACTACTTATGCTAAACAATATGTTCCACTTTGTACCTAGCTAAGACATTCTGAGTACATTTCCCAGACCTGAAGAGCGCTGTGTATGCTTGAAAGCTTGTCTCTTTCACCAGCAGAAGTTGGTCCAATAACATATATTACCTCATCCGCTTTGTCTAAGTGGAACAGTATGTCAGATAAGGTAGCTTTTCCTCCATCATTAGATGTCTTCAAGGAAAGGTTAGATAAGTTTATGGGGGAAGGTATAGGTTATTTTCTGTTTCAAGAAAAGGTTTTGGACTACATTATTCAAGAAATCATTTCAAATTGCATCATAGTTGTGATTTTTAGCAATTATAAAACTATTTATACAGTTTTTGAACCCATAATGCTATTTTTCTTTCTGAGAAAACCATAGGGAGCTGTTTTCAGCACCCAGAAGGAAAAAAACCATGTCATCTACTGTTGTCTTGTTACTATGGATAATTTTTGTCTGTACAAGTTTATAGATTAAGGAATCTGCTGTGCTTTAAAAATGTAAAGTAGCATGTAAGTGCTAAGTATTATGTTCTTAGATAGAGCTATATATCAAAGTAGACAGGATTATTTATTTCATTATTTACAGATGTAGGTACAGACTTTTTATTTTGCTGCTGAATTGTTCCAAACATATCTAGTGTGTCAAGTTGGGTGAAATCACATCCTGAGTTTCCTAAGTACCAAAGTCACCATAAGTCTAAAATATACATGGAAAAATATTTTTGATAGTTTTTATGTTTGGTTTCCTTGAAATTTGGATACAGTGTTCAGACAATCAAAGATTTAAAATTAATCTTTACTTTAAAATATTGAATTATTCTATCATAATTACTTGATAATTACATTCATAATTACAAAGACAGTCTTTGGGAAATTATGGCATACTATGGAGTGCCAGCCAAACAGAATTAGAATCATCAAGGATCTATATGATAATGCTGAATATGCAGTCAGAAATGGTGACAATATCCGCCAAAGGTTTGCAGTGACTACTGGAGTAAGATATGGGTGTATTATGTCCCCACTATTGTTTGCCACTATGTCATGAGGAAAGTAACCACAGAAGGCAACTGAGGAATTGTATGGACAAATGATAAAGCAAACTTGGATTACCTCATTTTTGCTGATGACATTGTCCTACTTAGTTCTGTACATTGCTTAATGGAAGAAAAGACACAGCTTTTGGCACATATAGCAAAACAAGTTGGTTTGTTCATCAACATGGGGAAGATAAACTATATGGCTATCAATGTCCCAAATGTTAACCATTAGAAAGGACAAAGAAACACTAGAAAAAGTCATTTTACCTACCTGGGGAATGAGATGTGCAGTGATGGTGACACCATGCTAGATGCTAATTAACAAATTTTGAAAGCAGCAGACAACTTTCATAAACTTGAAAATACTTGGAAAAGTAGCAAGATTGGCATTAACACAAAAATATTAATTTTTAATGCCAGCATAATGACTGTGCTCCTCTATGGAGCAGAGTCACAAAAACCTACAACAGAAATTGATCAGATCAACTCATTCCAAAGTAAATGTCGATGGAACATCTTCAGATCCATTGGAAACAGTTTCTTGCAGCATCAGAATTTCTAAGTGGAGTAAAACAATCTAAAGCATCAAATATGGTAAGAAGATGATGGACATATTTAGGACACACTTTAAGGTTGCCACCATCATGATTTCCATGGCAAGTGATAATATGAACAGCCCATGGAAAGAGAAAAAATGAGCCTTTAGAGAAACTATGCAAAATAGAGAAAACCAAAACCATGAACATGACTCAGAAACCTAAACAGACAAACACAAGATCAAAATAAATGTCGGAAACTGGTAAATGATGAAGATGCAGGAGGATAAAGAAAAAAATGAAAGAATTACTTACTTAAATAGTATTCCAGTTAGTTTGTGGGTGGAGTTCCCAAACCATTGGTTTTAAACTATGAAGCTCTATTGTTTAGGTCCTGTTTATCTTAGCAGTACCCTTATCTCTCTCCTCCTCTCCATTTGTTCCAGCCCCAAAGTTAAAGACAGCTGTGATCATTGCCAGCTGCAAGATTTGTATGGCTGCAAGGCAAGTCATTCTCAGTAGAGGGCCCTCTTCTTTGGTACTCATTTCCATATTGATTTGATAGACCTTTGGGGTATGCTGCAAGGCCTGGTTGTGGGCAGAGGGGCAGAGTGTGAGTTTCTTTTGCTGTAGAGTTTGAGTTCTCTAACTGACATTGTGCTGATTTTGTTAAGTGTTTACGTATTTAATTTTAATAATATGCCTATGCGTGGAAAATGTGATAGGCACATATATAAATTAAATAATAAATATATAACATATATATATATGTGGACACATGTCCAGATGTGATAACATTTGTTTACATCTATAAAGACCTGTATAAGCCCCCATCTTATGGTCTGGGGCCCCAATACACAATACTGCTCATCCCACTCTATGAGGGTAATATAATACACCCTAACCTTTGCAGCCCTGAGCCTATAACTTCTACAAAAGCCTTGGGAAAAGATGGACATTAGCAGTGTGCCATGAAGTTTAAGAAATTTGGGTTCTGGCATACCAAGTGGGGGAACAATTTCTAAAGTCTCAGACACAATGCAGTGCTGGCAGCTCCTTTGGGTTTATAGCAAGGGAGCTCCAGTTCAGATGTCTCCACTGATCTGAACTGTCTCAATAAGTCCCAGGGAGGAAGATGATCTCCTCAGTGACCATGTCACAAACCAATTTGTAGGTTAACACCATCAGTTCGAACTCCACCTGGAAACATTTTGGGAGCCAATGCAGATCCTGACAGTCTGGCGTAATGTGTTCCTAATATGTAATTCTGTTTAATCATTGGACTGCTACATTCTATACTAGCTTTATTGTCTGAGTGGCCTGAGGATGTAGGCCCATGTATAGCACATCACAGCAATGTAATCAGGAGGTGACTAAGGCATAGAGCATGGAGGCACTGACCACATCAAAGAGAAAAGATCATGCTCTTCTTCCATGGGCGCATGAAACAAGTGATCTTGGTCACAGACCCTATATGGACATCCGAAAGCTTCCCTGGATCAAATGATAAACATAAATTTGGCATTTGTGTTAGCACTGCTGCAATTTTTCAATCAGGAGGACAAAATATAAATTCCACCACCTCTTTTGAGTGCCTATCATGACCAAGCCATATTATCAATCTTGTCTAGGTGAAGTTGCATCCATGTAACAGAGCCATGTGTTAAACTGCATTTATCATTCATCTTTGGCTTACTCACCTGTATGGTGCCCTTTAATCCATCTTCATAAGAATGACTACGAATGTTCCGACCAGCAGCTTCCAACAGCTGTCAATGAAGATAACAACAATAATAATAAACTACCAGAAAAATGTTTTCAACTTCTGCTCTATTAGCAGAATTGTCCTCTTCCTCTGAGACCTATGCTTTTGGATTCCTGGTAAATCGGGGAGCCTGGTTTTGCAGAGTGACAGAAATTAAAATAGTACCAGTTACATTTGTAAAACTCATCAAAACGGCTCTGAAATAGATTTTTCTCTATAATACACATTACATGCTAGTGTGGTATGGTACAAATGTTTTATTTTGAAGGAGAAGATATTCTTGTGATTAAGGGACTGTATTGTAACTCAGGAGTTCAACGGTTGTCTTCTCCCCAAATATCCTACGTGACCTCTCTGGGCTTCAGTTCTCTGGGATAATAATGGGGGATAATATTACTTTACTTTATCTGTTTTGTCTGTTTATATTGTCCCTGTCAGAATATTTTACAGTCTCTGACTATATGTTCTTACATTGCCTTTTATAATGGAGCCCCTTTCTTAGCTGAAACCTCTGGCACTGCTGTAATTCAATAATTAATACCGCTTATTTGGGATGATCTGCATAACACTCATCTGGCTTCACCATTTGTCCATAAGGTTAAGATTTTGGCATGGGGATTTTTATTCAAATTCACAGGTAGGACACAGGCAATAAACCATAAATTGTGGATGCTTGTCCCCAGTGATGCGGGGCTGAAGTCGAAGCCCTATACGGAGGGAGGGAGGGCTGACTGCCCAGGGCCGAAGCTGAAGCGGAAGTCATGGAGGTCTGTTAAAGTCACGGAATCTGTGAGGTAATCATATCCTTACTCATAAGTAATGCAGCCAGGACTTAAATTCTCATAGATTATTTCCTGAAGCCATCCATACACCCCATTTGGCGCTCCTGGCTTTAGCTGCGGTGGGGGGGTTCTCGGGGCTTTAGCCCATGGTGCGGGTGTCTGTGGGGGGGCACCTTGCGGCTTTTGCGCACACAGGGTGGTAGGTGCCATGAGGCTTGGGGCCAAGGGTTTGAAAATATTTGCTGGAGCTCCGCTCTGGACAGCTTCAGCTGAATTTAAGCCCCAAATGCAACTATCCTAGAGTCATGCAGATAATATCTTTATGTCACACCTTCATGTATTTTGTGTTGTGAGAGTATGGATTAGGTTTTGAGTTTAATTGAACATGCAGTCCTGAAATACTGTACAAATAAATGAATTAAGAATTCCCTTTCAATCTGACAACCAGGATGCAACTTGCACGTGCTGAGAAATCAAGCACACTAAGCAGAAGGCTGGTACAGTATGCGTATGCTCAGCTAGAGTGCTCTTTTTTGACAGTCAGACTCTTTTATAACTCAAAAGAAATATTTTCGCTTTTAAAATTTACATCTGGCAGTTGAATGGTCTCTTAGGTGGTACAGCTGTTTAGTGTTTAATCACTTTCGCTAAATTGAAAAAAATGAAAGGCAATGAAAATATTCGTGTGTCACCTAATGTGACTGTACAGTGTTTTTTCCATCAACTTTTTAAAGGTTCTTAGCTTGCTTCCTTGTCTAAACCAAGGCCTTGATCCTGCAAACATTTAAACATGCAAATAGGCCCATGTCAAGTAAATACACATATGGGAATGACATAGGTTCAAAATGTCACGTCTTATGTCCGTTTGAATTATTATATGAGCAATAGTGCAGATGTGCAATTGATGTAGGGTTGGGATTTTTCAAAAGAGCGCTCAGGGTTAGCCCACCTTGTGTCCAGTTGAGGCCAATGCGTGTTTTGGGATTGACTACAATGGGAGCTGAGTTGGGCATTGCTGAGCACTTTTGGAAAACCCCCTGTAGTTTTTACAAATAAATAAATGGCTTAGAATGTTGTTGTAAGGGGGAAAAAATCTCATTCTTGGAAAAGAAATATCTCATCCTCCCTAAGCATATATATAAAGTAGCAGAGACAATCCTGACACAACGTTGGCTTTTCACTTTCAGTTTTATCAGCTCTTCAATAATTAGCTGTATGTAAAAAGAAAAGGAGGACTTGTGGCACCTTAGAGACTAACCAATTTATTTGAGCATAAGCTTTCGTGAGCTACAGCTCACTTCATCGGATGCATACCGTGGAAACTGCAGAAGACATTATATACACACAGAGACCATGAAACAATATCTCCTCCCACCCCACTCTCTTGCTGGTAATAGCTTATCTAAAGTGATCACTCTCCTTACAATGTGTATGATGATCAAGTTGGGCCATTTCCAGCACAAATCCAGGTTTTCTCACCCTCCCCCCCCCCCCCAACTCACTCTCCTGCTGGTAATAGCCCATCCAAAGTGACCACTCTCTTTACAATGTGTATGATAATCAAGGTGGGCCATTTCCAGCACAAATCCAGGTTTTCTCACAACCCCCCTTCCAAAAACCACACACACAAACTCACTCTCCTGCTGGTAATAGCTTATCCAAAGCAACCACTCTCCTTACAATGTGCATGATAATCAAGGTGGGCCATTTCCAGCACAAATCCAGGTATTCCCCCCACACACACAAACTCACTCTCCTGCTGGTAATAGCTCATCCAAACTGACCACTCTCCTTACAATGTGTATGATAATCAAGGTGGGCCATTTCCAGCATAAATCCAAGTTTAACCAGAACGTCTGGGGGGGGGATAGGAAAAAACAAGGGGAAATAGGCTACCTTGCATAATGACTTAGCCACTCCCAGTCTCTATTTAAGCCTAAATTAATACTATCGAATTTGCAAATGAATTCCAATTCAGCAGTTTCTCGCTGGAGTCTGGATTTGAAGTTTTTTTGTTGTAAGATAGCGACCTTCATGTCTGTAATTGCGTGACCAGAGAGATTGAAGTGTTCTCAGACTGGTTTATGAATGTTATAATTCTTGACATCTGAAACCTAGCTGTATGTAGTTCTTGATAGTAGCCCACTAAAGATGGCATGCCATTTCTGTCAGTTAGAATGTCCTAGTTCAGGGAACTGGAAGGGCTTAGTAAATGACTAATAAATAAAAAGTAGGTTTCAATTAACTTTGTCCCCTTTCTTAAAGTCCAAAAGTAACAGCTCATTAGTGGACTTGTTGAAATGGGTGTATTTTGCCAGTATTTTGAATAAGATTAGCACGTTAACAAAGCACTGGGGAAGCATTGCTTAGTAACATGTGACCTTTCCTCCAGTTATTTATCCCTCTATGATCACCTAGTTTGTGGAACAAGCTAGATAATTAGAGAACATGACCATCGGCAGCTGTACATACATCGATAAAATGGTACAGTCACATTGTTATAATGATCTCTGTAGAAAAATGACGTAGGGATTTGTCTTCTGTAATCATCAGGCTTCTTTCATCCTGGATCTTTGCAGTGAAATGAGTGTTGCATAAAGCCTCTGCATGACAACAGGTCCCTTTCACACTTGCCTAAGAATCAACACCTGCTGTCTGCACTGGCAAAGATCACAGGTGCCCAAGTCCTGTTTGTAATTAGGTTTCTCTGAATATACCTTCTCACTCCTGGGTTTTGTGCTCCCTTAAGTGAGACAGGCAGTTCACTTCAAGCTCTCAGCTTTTTGGTTCTTGAGGGCAGCAGTACTGTGTTGATATATGAGCCACCATCACCCCTCTGCCCAACTGGTAATTCTTTAGATATAAGGGTCTTGAGCATTATAAACCTGACCTAACAACCATACTGAACAAAAAGCCCTCTAATGGAAGCAGCCAGCACAGGGTCTTTCAGATTGCACTGGTGATAAATGATCTCTGGCCCAGTGGCAGTCCATAGACAATCTTCAGTGAGGACAGGGCCTTCATTATGCCCCCTATTCAAACTGCAGTCACTACAGATATGTCCATCCTGGGATGAGGAGCCTCTGCGTAGGAACTCGATACCCAAGCAGCTTGGCCTCTCCAGGAATAACTTCTGCATCATCAGTATTCTGGATATTAGTGGCCTTGAACTCCCTAAGGATCTTTAGGGTATATCTATACTGCAATTAAGAACCCATGGCTGGCCTGTACCAGCTGACTCAGGCTAGCATGGCTCAAGCTGCAGGGCATGCCTTCCCTTAGTTGAGAAGCTTTTTCCCATGCAGTTATAGAACTTCGCTCCTCGTTTGCAATGGTGTGTGCTTTATTTTGGAATCAAACACATTTTAAAAACAAAATCTCCAACCTCCTTTTCATTCTGGTTATTCAATATTGGACTTGATTTGAAAGCTCTGTAATGATATAAGACCCTTCTCAGTTTTGATTCATGCATAATATCTTTTTAAATGACTCAGAACAATGTGCATAGACATTTTATATGTACAAAGGTAAGTTGTCCACTGTTTTCACTGATGTAAACAGTAGCAGAGATCCCTGGTAGTGGAAGGTGCCGGGGCCAGATTGCAGCCATGCAGAGCAGCACCAACGTCTGTTTTGGGGGTTCAGCAGAGTTGAATCTTCTGGGAGTGCAGTGAGTTACGCTAGTGTAGGCAAGTGTATTTACACCTCCCTGAGCAAGCTTTGCTGAATATGGTTCATTTATTATAGTGGTGTGTGTCATTTCATCATACAATATTGTAATAAACATTTTCTGTCAGGTAACCAGAATTTTAGCACTATAGTTTCATCAGTTTTTTCCACTGTGTTCTCTCCCATTAAGGTTGGTTTAAATTGATCATTTATACCTTACAAGTGGCTGAAGTGAGATGTTTTCAGGATTGAATAATTGGGAAATGCTGGGCCATCCTCCATTCAAGATGCATGAGTGTCTTGATTATGTTTGACACTTTTGATTGTTTGTTCACAAGTTCTTTATTTTGAATCCTTTATTTTCTGCAACGGAAAAGTCATACTTTCTCAAACAGGTGATGAACTCATTTTTTTTTAAAGCAAACAGGACAACTCATTAAATTTTTAAGATTATTTATGTTGATAGATATCAAAATATAGTGAAGAAAGTATGTCCTTTAGTGGAATGTAACAACAGTTTCTTATGCATAACAGCAAGCTTAGTTGTCTGAATTATTGTTCTCAAAGTAGGTATCAAGTATCTTATAACCATGTGAGGCTGAAATATGGAAAGTCCCCTAGGCATGAATGAATTGGTCTGGACTTCTATATTTTAATTCTAGAGTTCCTAGTCCTTTTTGCTGTTACTATGACATTTATCTGTCAGAATGAGAAATGGTGGCTTTAGTCTCTCAACATCATATGACTAGACATAAAATATTAAACCAGAGGGTATCCATATTCTGAAATATACATGGGGTGAAATCATGGCACCACTTAAGTCAATGACAGAACTCCTGTTGATTTCAGTGGGGCCAGGATTTCACCCCAGAGTAGAGAGCTCTTTTGAAAGTACATATCTATGCCTTAGCATTTGAACGCTTTGATGTTCTGAGAACTTACCTAGTATTAAAGACATTTGTAGGACTGCTGTGCATGGTACATAGTTATTTCATTAGCTTAGTAGGAGTGTTTATGGTTTAAAAATGAATTTACAAGTGAGAGGCATTGAACATCTTTTAATTTTAGGATTCTGCTTTGCATTCCATTATAGAACTCTTCTTTAGTTATCAGTGTAAATGTTTGTGTTTTATTCAGATTTATCAAATTTAGAGGCAAAATAGGGTTTTTTGGGTCTACGTAACAGAATTATAAAGGCACACAGAAGCCAGGAGGGGAAACCCAGGACAAAAATGCACTGGCAGTCACTAAGGCACAGGAGACTGTGGAGGTCAGCACCCACAGTTTCCACTGACTTCTGTTGAAATTTTGCATCAGACTCTGTGAACTTAAGTCTCCTACACTGCAACTAAATGCATTGCCAACAAGCCGCAGCACTTGTGTTTTGTCAAGCTTGCTTTTTAATATACTAGCTTTGTACACTGATAAATACTGAAATCTTTACAAAAGCACATAATATGCCTATAATAGGGGCTAACTTTATTCCTTAGGCAGATTTGGCTTCTTAACTATGGTGATTAAAACCTCACCAGTGGGGTGCAGAGGGACCATAGTACTAAGTGGAATATGGAGCTTGTAGAGGACTGAGTCTGCCATTTGCAATGCCTTGTGTGAACAAATTCCCTCTTTATAGCTCAGGTGTAAAAGTTCCATTTTGTTGTGCAGCTTTTGGCTTGTTTTCTTAATGCATTATCTTTATGTAGCACAGGTATTGTTATGACTTGTCTATCTGTCTTGTGCACAGCTACAATTATGTATTTTCCTTTCTGATGCATTTGCATGGGATTTCTTTAAAGTTTTCCTTTCTTCTCATAAGACTGCCATTCTTAGACCGCTGACAACCAGGTTGATGGCCCTGACAGAAAGGGTCCAAATAGCTACCACCACACAGCTCTCAGGTGCGTGGGAGCGATCTCTCAACTGCATAGTGGTTGGAAGACTGGGGATATATTACTTTTTCTGTAACGTCGTCCAGATCACTTAAATTGATGGGGGTTCAACTGTTTTGTGGTGGACTCCATTTCTTGAAGTGAGGGGTAGGTAACATTACTGGTGCCTTGATCACATACAGTTTTTGACCATCTGATGAGACTGGGAAGAATCTGACCAAGGACTTTGTCCCTGTGAGCAAACCAGGCACTCGCCCATTCCCCACCTACAGCACTTCCAGCCCTTAGTTTCAAAAAGTTTTCTTGTCTTTAATTGAGTAAGATATTGTTGCCTTTTTCCAGCTGCTTCCATTCTGTTTCATCACCTAGTGCCTTTGACAATTAGCAATCTCTATTCAGCAAAGCTCAGGCCTGGAGAAGAGATGTATTGGGTTATGAGCTCTGCTTTTGAATAGCAGGGGGAAATCAGTGGGACAGAAGCGCATTTGGTGTAAATTGTCAGAGCCCATTGAAGTCCTTGGAGCAATGACAATATTTTGGCGTGCCAGTTTATATGGGAGTGTATTTGTAGGTACGGGTTGTTAGCTAGGATTGCTCCATATTATTCTTTTTGATTTTTAATAGTACAAGTTATTTGAATAAGCTTTTTATTTGTCAAACTGACAAATACTTTTTGTATGGAGAATTATACAGAGAAGTTAAAAGTAAGGAATTAGTATCTTTTTCTCAGAATTACAGTATTTTATTCTTGTCTGTC
This sequence comes from Caretta caretta, assembly GCF_965140235.1. Taxonomy (NCBI): domain Eukaryota; kingdom Metazoa; phylum Chordata; order Testudines; family Cheloniidae; genus Caretta; species Caretta caretta. The sequence goes on along the minus strand of NC_134208.1, from coordinate 206,354,316 downwards.
ACACAGCTTGACAACTTTGTATTAGAGGTCTGAATATAAAATCATAAGTATTAGTAGTTTGGATTTCTTTCTACTGTTTCCTACATAATATTTTTAAAATGAAAAATACAGTCTATCTAACATATAGTTTTCTTGTTAAGGTAAATTTAATGTGTCTCATGAGATCTCAGTCTTTTTATTCCTTAGATTTGTTGATTTGACCACAATTTTTTTTGACAGATTTTTTTCTTTTTTCAATCCTTCTAAATGCTGCAGTGGAAAATCGTTTCCAAAGTATGTGGGAGTTTTATATTAAGAATGATCTGTAATAAGAGAAGTAACTTATAATGAAGATGAATTGCATTTGTGATGGTTTTCTGCAGAACAGATAGCAGTACAAATAAAAGTGGCCTATTACAAAGGCAATTAAGAGAACGAGAACAAAAACCACACCTAAAGGTGGTGGATATGCGTCAATGCAATGAAAATGCAGAACTGTTGGATGGTACCAGGAAAGTAACCCATTGCTCTTTCAATGCTATCATGAAATGAATCATCTAGATGATATCATGCATCTGCTCCCAGGAGGTCTCCTTCAAGGAAGGAATAGTAGTAAACAAATTATAACGCTTTACTCCCTTTTTCATAACAAATGAAACATTTCCCCCCGAAGCACTTGAGATGACTAATTTATCACATATTCTTGACATCCTAGAGAAGGGCAGAAGCATCCCCTACTAAACTGGTAGTCCTTAGCACATCTTGGGCTACCACAGATTGAACCAGAGCCAGGAGCAGATGGCACAGAGCATTTCAGCACATAAGCGCAGACGCCTTAGTTTTTCACCTAAGGGCAGCCACGATATGTTTTTGTTATTACATTATTCCTTTTCCAAGGTGTTAGACTTCTAATATAAAATTGTCTTATTTTCATTTTAAAGCCAGTGTAATTAATCATCATTGAGAAACATGCAGTATCCCTTCAGGTTACATTTTACAGACTACTGCTGAACAGTTCAACACATTCCCATATATAATTACTTTTATTATTTATATTATGATAGTGTCTGGAGACTCCAGTTGGGCATGGGGTCCCATTGTATTTAGGGGTTGTATAAATATATAGGAATTTACAGTTGAAAAGGTACAGCAGAGTTCTCACTGTTCACAGCATTATCTACAGGTACAACAGACAAATGGTTCAGGTGTTAGCTGCTGAAAATATTAAAGGGGAGATTTCCAAAGGCACAAAGTTTCCTAACTCCCATTGAAAGCCCATGTGTGCTGGACACCTGATTGCCCTTTGTGCCTTTGAAAACCTCCTTCTAAGTTTGCTGCTTTGTCTAGTTTTTCTAAAGCATGTGCTCCTCATGGGTAGGAGAACCGTAGTATGGAGTGGCAGCACAAGGCCCTCTATCCAACGTAAGTCCGTGTGTGTGAGGCGGGGGTGTGCAGGCAAGGTGTCTGCACCTCCCAATTTCTGCAGAGGACGACTCTGTGCTTGCTCTGAATAAGGGAAAGACTAGGGAGGAGCAACAGTATTTGTTCTAAGCCAGTCCAGTTCCACTGTGGACAGCAGCAACTATTACATACCAAAGGCTGGAGTAGCTGCCACAGAGGGGCTTCATTACATTCTTGTGGCCTTGCTGTGGGTTGAAGCAGTGAGTTTCATCCTCAGCTCCCACCTAGTCCCTCACATAAAGCCATTGACTCAGGGAGTTGTGCAGGGCTGAAGGATGTTTAAGAATATGGGGTGAAATTCAATCAGTGAGAAACTCTTGTTCATTTTACAAGGTCTAGCATCTGATATTTTTATAATATGGAAAGCATTGCTTTATTTACCCAAAATATAATTTTAAAAATGTGTAACTGTTAACAAATGTGGTTTAATTGCACCTGTTCTGTGAAGGGTGTATGCAACCAGAATTCCCCCAAAAGTTTTCAGTTAAATTTATGCAGTAGTGGCAGTAACTGGACCATAACTGATAGCAAGCCTATCAAGCGTATTGAGTTTCAGACATAAATCGACCATCAGACATTGTATTTTAAAGTATGACATGATATGTTTTTACAGTGCTTAGAGCAGTAGGCTGATTAGGTATATAAGGGCTGTGTACTAACACTTTATGTTGAAATATTTTTTTATAGTCCCTACATTGTTCCCTTTTGGTAACCCCCTAACATTTATATCCATATTAGTTTTCCTACATTAATTTGGTGTTATGGTTAATAGCTCTTCAGAGAACCATTTCTGCCATTTGCAAGACAGTGTAAGGTGGTTGTTGAATAAAATGTAAAGCTACATTCATATTTCGGACCTGCAATTCCGAAGTGTTCCAGTCCCCATTTTTTTAATAAGGTACCATATTTGCTCGTATTTTATTTTTATTGTGCAATTTCTTTATTTAATAAGGATGTTTTAGCTTCACAATATTCAATGAAAAGGACAACTAAAATACACATCCATATTCCAGCTCTTGGGTGGGGCTTAACTGGCTGTTAACCGCATTTTTATCTAGTGCATATTTTAGATATGAGTGTGGTGATTCCCCTTCTGGTGATTTTACATGGGAACTGAGGCTGAACACTTCAGAGTATTCAGGAACAAAGAGTCAGCTTCCTTTAGCATATGTGGCTTGATTCTGCACTACTAGAGTCAATGGGAGTTTTGCCATTGATTTTATTGAGAACAGGATCACAGTGCCTAGGATGGAAATTGGATGGCAAAACTTTAACAAACCATGTTTGTCCTGCTGTTGCTATTTCCAGTAATATAAGAACTTGCCTCTTTTATTTTTACCAAGACTAATTCTAAAGCTGCACATCAAGAGGCATGTTGTGGACACTCCTACACTTAACTGAGAAAGTAAATTTAATGCCCAAAAGATATAATTGTTAATGTGGATGGGTGGTAGATATTACCAGTCAGTTGTTCTTTGGCACTGGAGTCTTGAAGGAGCAATCAACAAAACAAATAAAAGCTCAGTAAGCTCTCGTACTCTTTCTGTATTCTGTAAACTGAAAAACCGACAGAAGGAAATCTGTCATCACAAACGAGAGTTTCCCTGGTCTTGTCTACAATAATTGTTGGCCAGATAATCAACTGTGTGGGTTATTCCTATGTCGGAAGCTGGAAACTCCAAGTTTGGACTGTTGAAATGTCCTCCTAATTTCTTGCAGTTGGCAAAGCTTGCCTGCTCACTGAATGGATAAGAGTGAGTTAAACAAATTGGCTTATCCCCTAGAGAGCACGGCCATCTACGTGAGGGGAGCCCTCTGCCTCCACATTACCTCTCGGCTTGTCCACTTGCCACATACTCGGAAGTCCCCTCTCAGGGTGGAATTCATACCAGTGATGGGAACCCTAATAGGTTAATACTAATAGTTAGCATTAGCTTGCTTGGCAAAGCCCATAGGGCTGGTTGGAGAACAGTCTTTTGTTTTGTGTTTGGACTGAGTCCAGCACAATAAGGTCCTCGTCCGTCACTGGGGCTCCTGCGCACTACCCCAGTACAAATAATTATATTGTGGTCAGTCAGTCCCTCTTCTCCCTATGCACAGACCTTCATAGAGTTTAACTCTGTTTTCCTAAAAATAATGGCATGTCAGCTATATGCATGTGTGATGGTGTTCATGCTCCATATGTTGGTGAAAGTATTTAAATGTTACCCTGAACTGCTGTCTAGAATCCCTTTATTTCTAAGATGAGACTTAAAAGTATGATGATCTCCAAATGTAAGGAATGCAGAGCCAATGGGAGTTTGTGAGAGCAGAATGTTCAGCTTCTGCTTTGGGCAACTATGTTCTGCCTACCTCAGTTCCCACAGCAGTTTCATTTCTAATTACAGTAGAATCTCCATTTTCTGAATGCCAGTCTTACAAATGACCAGTTATACGAACCGTTTTTCCTGACCGGGGGAAGGGGGAAATCATACAACAAAAGTGCTGTTGAGGAAGAACAAGTCAACATCTCTTCACATCCAATAACTTTAGTGCATTGGAAATCGCTTTGCAGTGGTTTGAACGACAGGAAGATAGCAGTGCAGTACATCCTACCGAAGTTTATGCACCAGATCTACTATAATTTTGAGATAAGAACAACAGAATTTACAGTGATGAGAAGGTATCAATACACCAGAAGGATTCATCTGGTCCTCCACATGGTTCTTCTTTATATGATGAAGCTTTCTCATCCACTTAGTTCTTCACCCAAATCCAGCATTGCTACATCTCACAGCTTGGATGGATTCTGTATGTCTACATTAAACACAGAATGTTCTTCTGAAGAACAGAATATCTTACTTTAGAGCAGGAAATTTTCTAAAGGAATTATGCATTCTGCAAAATAAAAGTATTTCTTATTATGGACAGTATCAAAGGGTCACATTTCTTCTTAGTGGTTTACTTCAATAATCTTGGATTATTTATTATATTTAAAGTACTCGAGTCTATCTGTTGTTTTAACTAAGGTATATTTGGCCGTGATATCAGCATTTCATCTGCCTGTAAAAGGAAGTTCTGTTTTCTCTCATCAATCAGTGAGCAGACTTCTGGGAGGCTTGATTTGAGTTTTTCCTCATGTAAGAAAGAATACTCAAACATGGGATTTAAATCTAGTGCTTTCTCCTCTAATGGAACCCCCCTTTGAAACCTTACCAAGCTGTCCAATTCACCTTTTATCATTGATAAATGAGTCAGACCAAAGGTCCATCTAGCCCAGTATCCTGTCTTCTGATAGTGAGCAGTGCCAGATGCTTCAGAGGGAATAAACAGAACAGGACAATTTATCAAGTGATACATCACCTGTTGTCCAGTCCCAGCTTCTGGCAATCAGAGGATTAGGGATACTGAAAGCATGGGTGCATCTGTGATCATCTTGGCTAATTGCCATTGGTGGGCCTATCCTCCATGAACTTATCTAATACTTTTTGAACCCAGTTATACCTTTGGCCTTCATGATATCCCTTGGCAACGAGTTCCACAGGTTGACTCTGTGGTGCGTGAAGAAGTACTCCCTTATGTTTGTTTAAAACCTGTTGCCTATTAATTTCATTGGGTGATTCCTGGTTCTTGTGTTATGCGAAGGGGTAAATAATATTTCCCTATTCACTTTCTCCACACCATTTATGATTGTATAGACCTCTATCTTATCCCCCCCCCCCTTTGTTGTCTCTTTTCTAAAATGAACAATCTGTCTTTTTAATCTCTGCTCATATGGAAGCTGTTCTATACCCCTAATCATTTTTCTTGCCCTTTTCTATACCTCTTTCAGTTCCCATACGTCTTTTCTGAGAGGGGATGACTGGAACTGCATGCAGTATTCAAGGTGTGGGACTACCATGGATTTATATAGTGGCATTAAGATATTTTCTGTTTTATAACCTAGCCAGTTCCTAACATTCTGTTGACATTTTTGACTACTGGTGCACATTGAGCAGATGTTTTCAGAGACCTATCCACCATGACATCAAGATCTCTTTCTTGAGTGGTAACAGCTAATATAGATTCCATCATTTTTTATGTTCACTTAGGATTGTGTTTTCCAGTGTGCTTTTTTTCACTTTGCACTTATCATCATTGAATTTAATTTACTATTTTATTGCCCAGACACCCAGTTTTTTTGAGATCCCATTGTAACGCTTCACAGTCAGCTTTGGACTTAACTATCTTGAGTAATTTTGTATCATCTGCAAACTTTGTCACCTCATTGTTGACCCCCCACTTTTCCCCATCATTTATGAATATGTTGAACAGCATAGGTCCCAGTACAGATCGCTGGGGGATCCCACTATTTACCTCTTTCCATTGGTAAAACTGACCATTTATTTCTATCCTTTATTTCCTGTCTTTTAACTAGTTACAGATCCATGAGAAGACTTTCCCTCTTATCCCATGAGTGCTTACTTTGCTTAAGAGCTTTTGGTGAGGGACCTTATCAAAGGCTTTCTGAAAGGCCAAGTACCCTATATCGACTGGATCACCCTTGTCTACATTTTTGTTGACACCCTCAAGAATTCCAGTGGATTGGTGAGGTGTGATTTCCCTGTCTCAAAGCCATGTTGATTCTTCCCCAACATATTCATCTATGTGTCTGATAGTTCTATTCCATACTATTTTTTCAACCAATTTGCCTGGTACTGAAGTTAGGCTCACTGTCCTGTAATTGCCAGGATCACCTCTGGAGCCTTTTTTAAAAGTCTTACATAAACTTTCCTCCATGTGTCGTACACAAAGAAGAAAGAGTGGTTACTGTCTTAGAGTAACTGTGCACATGTGGATCCCACAACCTGCCCTCCTTCCCCACAACTCAGAGTCTTATATATTTTGGGGATGTCATGCTTTTTTGCCTTCGGTAGGGGAGCACAAGAGAATGAAGAGTGTAAGCATGACCCCTACAGGACACTGTTAGTGAAACTATTCCAAGCTACTGTGCTGGGGTGCCCATACACCATGAGTAGGATCCACATGTGCAGACATCTCGAAAAACTACACTTACCATAAGGTAAATAATGGCTCTGTCTACTGTATATGTTTCTATTTTACAGTTATTTTTGTGTGCCGCTCTTGCATACACATTATATATATAATATGTATGCAAGAGCGGCACACCAAAATAACTGTAAAATAGAAACATACACATATACCTATGTATGTGTGTATATATATAATATAAATAAAATATTGGAGAGGGGTCTGCATCCAAGTTCTCTACAACTAGCCTAATCCAAGTACTAAAACCAAACGTTCAGGACTTTTGGAAAGTTCAGGCCTGGTTTTTAAATGTCCAAGTTTAGAAATGTCTATCAGGGAGTCTGTTTCTGTCTGTTGCAGCAGTTCAATCTAGAGCTGAGGTATGGAGTTAATGCTCATTTCGTGTATGTGTGTGTGTGAGAGAGAGATTATTTATTATTTGTATTATTGTGCTGCCTAATAACCTTAGTCATGGACCAGGAACCATTGTGCCAGGTGCTGTACACACAGAACAAAAAATACAGTCCCTACCCCCAAAGAGTGTAGTGTGTAGTGTGTGTGTGTGTGTGTGTGTAAATAGAATGTATGTGTTTATATAGATAAAGTATATGTATAAAAATGTGTGTGTATGAGTTGATAAGGCACTCCGAAATCATTTGGGATGAAACACACTATATATAAATATGAACTGCTGTTGATATCAACTATTTTCTAAAGGAAATAGTCTGAAAGCTTTAATAATATTCCCCATTCCTGCAGGCAGGTGTTAACAGTAGATAGTAAACCTTCCAATCTGTGGAGTTAAGTGAACACATTTTTCATTGTGATACTCAAGTCTCTCCCTAGATTCCTTTTATTTGCCACTTGTATCATGTTTTGGAATACCTTCTGTCTTCAGGCCTCAGGTTGCTGCAGTATATAGCCATCTAGCTGTTGTCTGCTTTTCATCACTCCTATTATTCGCAGAGTATTCTTTTTTTCTCATCATGTTGTATCCCATTCTGAACTGATCTTTCATTACTAGTGAAGTAGACCTGTTGATTTTTTTCTGTGCCAGCTTTCTGAATGATTGTTCCATGTCTCCACCCTTTCTAGTCCCACATAACCCAAACATATCTGCAGAGGGACTTTCAGGTGGAGAGGGGAGCACGCCTTGTAGCTACTTTCCCCTTCTCTCCAGCTCCACCTGACATTGTTCCCTTTACCAACAGAAACAATCCTGATAAGCGTGTGGTTATGACAAGGGAGCTATGACAGATTACTCCAGCTGATAAACAGTAGTAAATCACCACAGTACCTGTAGCAGTACAAAAGTTCTTGAAATGATCCTTCCGTTCTCCTTTTTTCCTTTGGTAAATACTCATTTGGACAATTATAGGTCTTTTTAAGGACAGGTCTACTCTACAAACCTTTGCTGGCATAGCATTACCAGTGAGATATATGAGGAGGTGTGATCCCTGAGTGACAGTGCTGTGCCAGCAAAAACCCCTAGTGTCGACTCAGTTAGAGTGGCAAAACTGTGCTTTTGCTGGCATAACTTATTTTTCTGGGAGGGCTGAAATAAGCTATGCCAGAAAAAATATAGTCAACCTGTGTAGTTTTGCCAGTACAAACTGTGTCCACGGTTGGAGCACTTTGCCAGCGTAGTATATACCAATATAGCTCTTCCTGCAAAGCTCTCCTTGTGTAGACCTGGCCTGAGTGATTAACGGGCATTCAGGATGAAGTCATGCTGTTTGTTGTTTAAATTCAATGGGATTTGGACACCTGATTCCATTAGGCACCTTTTAAAAATCCTAGCCTATGTGCTTAGATATTTAGCTTTGGAGAAAATTTCTCTGAAAATGGCCCATTTATATATTTGTTAGGATTACCTTTATTTAAAAAATATATTACTGTCAAAGGGCTCTATTTATTACTGTACTATACTATATACTATAATTAATAATCCTTCTATAGTCTCCCTTAAAATAATTAGGGTTTTTACCTCCCATCTAAGCTATCATTTTTACGTGTCCTTGATAAAGCCGTTTTTGTTCTTAGACTGCCTTTACAAATATTTTTGCACATTTAAAATAGGTAACAGTGAATTTAGTTCATTTTCATTTAATCATTTAATATTTCCTGGCTTAGGCTACAAGTGAAAATGAGTTTGATCATTGTCTAGTCCCTAGTGGATTTCTGCCTACAACACAAAAATCACTGCAACTTGGCCCTCTTGGTAGTCTTAAACTGGAATAAAAAATATGTTAAATTCAAGAATAAAATGCATGAGAACAGTCGCGTGGGGAAATTTGCACAGAACCTGCCCACGCTGTGCATGGATTGAGCTACAGGTAGTGCTTTTAATCTTTCACACGCAAGAAATTCAAGGGCAAATTGTTTGGTTTTGGTTTTTTGAACTGAAATATTCTTTTAGGCTGTTCAAGCATGTTAAATCTTGGTAGATTTCTGAATGTTTGCTTAGCCTACATACATGTATTATTTTGTTAATGTTGTTATTGTAAGATAATGGACATATTTCCTCTGCCTTTTTCTAGATTAGGGACATCTTCAGCATCCTAAATAAGAATTCATTTTTTTATGAATTAACATAGCAAGGGCCCCATCTTGCTATCTTTCCATGCAATATTTAGGAAAATACATAGGAACTTCTGTTTTGTCAGCAATGGTTTATTGCATTGTATGCTTATGTCTTAGATGTGCAAGGCCTTTCATTAAACAGCAGGATATTATTAGGCATAGCATGAAAAGCCTTTATAGTGTATCTGCCTTGTTTAAACTTGGCCCACAAGCATACTGCAGACTAAAAGGGTGAGCAATGAATTGAGAGTTGATGGCAGGCCCATAGAGGTCCTAAGGCTCAGGTGGTTGTCAGCCATAAGTTTAGCTTGGCTCTTTCAGTAATTTGTCACGCCTTGGTCTGCTCCTGCTGCGCCAGCACGTGCCAGCTTAGTGTCAGAGTGCCTGTTCGCCAGACGGCCACTCAGGCCTAACATCCTGCTGTTAATAGGACCAGCGGCTTGCTGTGGCAGTGTGGAATACAGAGCCTTGGCAACAGCCAAGTGCTGTGCAGAATAAGCATGTTCATAATGAGATGTGAATGGCATCAGTCAGTCCCTTTAGAATAGGGTCTAGGCGTGTGCCTCCTCTCTTAGGAAGTTTGGCAGCCTATTCATTAGCAAGAGTCATCAGGAGTTCAGCCTATAATAGTGAAGCAGCCCCAAATACACTCAGCGTAATACTTGTGCTATCAGGAATGTGTTCTGCTGGGCTTTAAAAGAAAATAAGTAAATAAAATTGTCAGCAGGTGCAATCTCTGAAATGCTTAGTATTCATTTTCTTTCTTCGGTTTCCCAAAGGAAGTTTAGAGAAGGATTTATCATATGTGTATCTGTCTCCATTAGCATGAAAATCTTCCTAAAATGTCTTTTAACCCCAGTGACTACATTAACTTGCATATGATTAAGACATAAACACATTGATTATCCCCTCTGAGATGGAGCACTAGAAATCTAATGCTGCATTATTTTACTCTGAATTGAAAAGAATGTTCAGTCATTTTTAAAGTATCATATTAATGTAGCGGAAACTACAAACTTGCACCTTGGAATAATTCTAATGAGTAATGTAGGCTTTTCAATTAAAAAAAATCCAATCACCTACATTATATTGAGTCACTGGTGTTATTTCATCTTCTCATAATTTGATAATTATGAATTGGCACTTTCTCCTACTTAATGCGATCTCGTAGAATTAGAATGCTTTTCCACTTGACAAAAACGCAATGAAGATCTGAAAACTTTTTTTTTTTTTTAAATGAGGAAATGGGGAATGAGATGTCATACTGGCTTCTTCAAGTGTTAATTCATAAAGTCTATGTGAGGTTCTTCAGTCCATTGTAGATTTGTTTCAGACGTTATCCTGTTATTGGAAATGCATGATTCACCTTCTGAGAAAACAGAAGCTGCACACAAAAGGAAAAGATTTGCTTTCTCCACTGTGGAAAGCTGCCGCAAGCAGGGGTCCTATTAAGACAGCTGGAAAGTTGCTTCAGCTTGTTACGCTTGTAAGTTTTATTGGTGACTGGTTTTTGATTACACATTTGAATGCTGCATGTTCCAGGTTGCCGAATTTTAATTAAAAGACAATAGTCTTGGTTTAGATTGCTTTGTTGTCTGTATTATGTAGACTGTACTGAATACAAGGTCTTATTTTATTAATATGTATAATTTATTAGTACATCCAATGATATCTTCTACAGTATAACTTTAATGTAAACTTCGTATGCTGAGGAATCTTATTCAATGCTGTATACTTCCTTATTTTAAGTAGCACAATGATCAGTTGCATCTATTCTTTTCCTTTGCCTATAACCTGTACTCCCAATTCAATTATTGTTGGTAGGATGAAAAGAATAATTGTAATGCAAATATTATCTATCAGGAGCGTGCTAATCATGAAATACATTTCTGTTGACATTATGGTTTTTCACCTTAAAAATATAACATTTTTTTCCCCAGGAATATACTTCTAGGGTCTTTGTTTTCATCCCCACTAACTTCAGAGATCTCTTGGATTCAGTCACTAAGCCATGCCTTTTTCAATAATATTTGTGTTGAAGGTAAAAAAAATTATTGATATTATAAATAATTTCAAAAGGTACAGTGTTATGACAGTTCAGTGCTTATGTTTAGAAATCTTAAATATTTTAAAGAAATTTTGAAAGGCATATTTTTCACACCAGTGATGTAGTTCTCTAAATGTGTTTGTATGGATTGAACTGTTAGCATTCTAGGACATTGTGTAACAGCATTTAATTTTGCATGTGCATTTCCTTAACCTGAGTATTGCAGTTATGAGGAAAGAGCTCTGTATCTTGAAGCAATAATCCAGAATCACAAAGAAGTAATGACATTTGAGGATTTTGCAGCTCAGGTCTTTTCTCCCTCTCCTAGCTACTCTCTCAGTGGAACTGGTGAGTCTCTGTACGTTATTCTTCTGTTTTGCACTAAGAAGCACTTGAGCAGCAGATGTACACCTGTTTTTCGTAGATAAATGCTTGCAAATTTAAGAAGAGCATTCTCCCTCTGAATCAACTAATGAATATCAAAAGGAATGATGACATTCATTTTAATTTGTTTTGCATCAGAGCTATTCACTCAGTTCCTTTCTTCAGCTATCCTGTTAACCCCCGAATCTAGCAAGGTTAATGAACTTTCTCTCAGTAATGTGCTCTGGTTCATTCAGGAGTGTGGGTTTCTTGCTGAGCTGGGAATATGCTGTTCAAAAGCAATGCCTGAATCAGTGCTTACTTATCGAAAAATAGTTCCTCACAGTAGAAGCCGTTGCTACTAATGCTAAATGGGGATTATGCTGCTGAGATACCAGGGTCAGGGATTAATGCAAAAGAAATGTAAGGATAGTATTCGGTTAGAATATTATAACAGTAATACAGTATGCTAACATTTTCCTTTTAATATTTGATATATGGATGGACAAATTTCAAACTTCCTACCAATGCCTGGATAGGAATCTCATTTTTAAACTCTATTTCAACAATTATTTCATTAATCTTGTTGAAAGATGGAAATCTATGTAAAACTCAGTGAATATATTCTTAACATCATAACAAGATTTTAAGTTAACTTCTAAGGTCAGTAAGATACCAGTTGCTACTTTGTCATTTTAATAATTCTTGATAAATCGGTTTTAAAAGGAAACATTAATTCTGAAGAGTAGGTTTCTAGCACCCTAAGGATTAATTTTCCTCTCTTGCAGAAAAGTATACAGTCAGTGCCTGATGAATTCCTTAATCCCTTCTTTGCACCCATTGGGTGTACACTTTCTAATTATTTCAACCCTGTATAAATGTTTCAACACATCTGCTTTATTCCCTATATTCTGACATCTAAACTGAAAAATTGAAGGAAGAAATTATGTTTACTGAAATAAATCACTTACAAATAAAATCAGCCATGCATCATTGTTTAACATTACTGGCTCCAATCCTTGAGCTTTCAGGATATGTTAGGAGATAAGAGGTATATGCATGTACTTGTATTGGTCGCCAGTAGCAGCAGGCAGAAGGCTTTGGAGATAAGCAAGCTGGCAGAAGTAAAGGGGAACCAGTGCTATTTACATAATCGCGCCTCTGCTTCCTGGAGAGGCGTCAAGAAACACAGGGATGGCCTCTATTGATCTTTGTTGAACTGGAATACTAAACAACATTAGAAAAGCTTATAACTTAAAGCTTTGATTAATGTTTTCTACATTAAAAAAGTAGAACAGCTGTGAATTAAATTCTTTTATATACCCTGCCAAAACTCTGAGACAAAAAAAATTATCAATTTCATTAGAAGTGTAGATTTCATACCCAGTTTTGTTAGAAACTTTGAGTCATGTATCTGTTTAGGTATCAGCAAATAAAAACACAGGCATCTTGGCAGAATTTTAAAATACTTTAAGCATATTTTATTGTCTTCATCAGTCTTCCATACTTCTGTTTCACCACATTTGCATATGTTATTTGGTCATCTTATTCTGATCAAATTAAGCATAATTAGAAAAGACATTATTTTCTAAATTCTATAATATCTGTTATGCAAAAAAAAATACTTAGTTAAGATCTATTTAAATTGTTCAGAAGAACTGTTAAATAATCATTAAGTACTAGAATCATTTTTATGTGATTTAATTTTTCTTGATCAAAACTTGTCACAAAATTCAGATCCTGGTTTTCAGCCTTCCAAAGTTTGGGTATGTTTGGAAGCATATTTTTAGTTCAGCCTGTTATAATACTAGGGCCAGTCATGAGTCAGATACCAAAACTCAAGTCTCCAAAGTTCAGGGGTGTTCAGATGTGGGATTTCAGTTTGCCCAGCTATAGTCAGAGGCACAAAATCCAGATCCAGGCTTGAATTTAGAAGCATCCCCTGCCAGTCTCCCTTATTCCCCTCCAAGGTTTCAAGTTGTTCTGACTGAGCAAATCTTTAGTCTACTCAGTGTTATAAGACAGCTAATACCTGATTTAAAAGATCTGTTGTAATTAGAGAATGTTGGAAGAACAACACAGCAAACTGTATACTCGAGAAATTCATTTCATTTATGGGCTTTAGAAAATTCTATATTGTAAGGTTTCAAGCTGTGTATTAGAAGAGAATAATTTATTTATTATTTTTAAAATAGAATTTTCTAGATTAGACAACTCCCTAAATCATGAAAATTACTTGTCATATTAGCCTTTACAAAGACATGTAAATCCGTGATTCAAGACAGGTTTCAGAGTAGCAGCCGTGTTAGTCTGTATTCGCAAAAAGAAAAGGAGGACTTGTGGCACTTTAGAGATTAACCAATTTATTTGAGCATAAGCTTTCGTGAGCTACAGCTCACTTCATCGGATGCATGCATCTGATAAAGTGAGCTGTAGCTCACGAAAGCTTATGCTCAAATAAATTGGTTAGTCTCTAAGGTGCCACAAGTACTCCTTTTCTTTTCGTGACTCAAGAATTTCCCTATTCCAGGATTAAAAGAAAAACTATCCATGATTTTACCTGTTACTGCTTAGTTGCTAAATTGTTTAGTGTCAGGATTACTGAGTCCTATTATAATCAGATTTCAGGATTGTGAACTCTTAGGCTCTAAATCAATATTGAAACCAGATATAACTGATGTAATTCCACAATCGTTGTTAATGCTGAATAGTCCCAGGGCTTAAGCACTAATATAGGCCCTGATGCTGCAAAAAGAGCCAACAGAGCCCCATTGAAGTGAGTGGAGCTCAGGATGGGCACAGTGGTCTGCCCACACACATCCACCTGTAAGATCAGGGACATCTGTATTCATATAATATTTCCATTATCATCACATTTTAGGATAGTACTTTGCAGTAGATCTTCCATTTACTAACTCAATATATAAAACTATGAATCAGAACATTGTGTATTTGTATCTCTATGAGCAGATATGGAATATTGTGATCCTTCATGAGACGGTAATGCGATTCCTTTAAAATAAAAAGCAAGCTACTGTTAAATTCATTTGAATTAGGTCACATCCATTTATTTATTCACATCAATGTCCGGAAAAGGGGGGTGGGTTTATTTTGAAGTGAACTATTCCCAGAGCAAGTTTGAGTGCAAGCAAACACAAATTGTGATAATTTCAGCTAGTAAGTATTACCAGTGCTGTATTTGTAGATACACATTATATCATCCATCATGTCTCATGTAGTTCAGAATTTTACCCTATTTACATGTGTATGTAGCACAGGTTGGCTGTGCAATTTGTGTGGAAGTGGCATTCTTCCATTTAAGAAATTTGACACATGTTGGTAAGATCTCAGGTTACTCCAAGGGGAATGCTCATCCCAAAACAGAGAAATGAAACCTGCAAAGAAAAGTGGAACTGCCCAAGGCAGGCCCATCTATCTATGTTTTTATCCTCTTCCAAGTAGCAAGCCAACTGAAAAAATTGACCCTGAACATCTTAAGCCTTCATGGTGAAATTAGGGCCCATTCTTCCACCCATGCTATCCTCAACATCACCTCATCGTAATCCATGATCACTGCATATACAGATACACAATCCCAGGGATCAATTTGCCCTGTACACAATCCCAGTAGTACAGTTTTATTTTATCTAGGATTTTTTAAGCAGTTAATGCAACATAGGATTCAAAAAGCATCCTGTGATATACTATAAATTAGTGCAGTGAAAATATAGCCATTAACGTATGCAATTTGTATATTATTATTAATTACCTTTTCTGTGCTTTTATGTTCTGTTACACAACCTCAGACTACTAGCAAATAACAAGATGCTGCAGAATGGATGTTGCCCCCAGACTCGCATGTGACATGGATTATAAAGTGTGCACTGATTTAGGCTCCCATTCTGCAGACGTTTATGCAGGTGCTTACCTTTATGCATGGGAGTAGTCCAATTGTTTTTGTGTAACTCTTTATAGGACCAGGGCCTTTAACTCTTTATATGTAGTGTTAGATCTCCATGCATCTTAGACATTGAAAATACAGAATACTAGGCAGAATGAACACCCCATAACTCATTTATGGGAAGTGCAGATTTAGGATCAAAAGATCAGAATAAGATCCTTTGTTGCTAAACTGGTAGGTTACATGCCTTATTTTAATTAGGCTGTGTATAAGAGTTAACCCAAGAAGTCCTTAGTAGTCCTATAGTATTTAATTATTCTCATCCTGTCCCTCTGCAGATTTTCCTACTTTAAAGGGTGTTCTTAGCTACAATCCTTTCCTCTTCTTCGTCCTGCCTCCCCTGGTCAAAAAACCAAAAACAACTTTTTGGACAAAATACTAGTACTCCACACAAACTTCAGAAAGTGCAACTTGATGGTGCATTCTTTCAAAAAAGCAATCCTAAATGGTCAATACTTATGTACGAACAGGTGTATAAAATATGTTTCCAAGTCTAATTGCCCTTATTGATGAAACAGAGTAGCAGTATAAGATTAGAAGCCCGACAGTGGTTTTAACTGCTAAGAGATGTAAACACTTGAAAGTTGTAGAAAAGGGAATCAATATTCAGACTTTAAATAACAGTTCCTTCAGAAAGAGCTTTGTGCTGCACATTTGGATACTCCATCATGGTCGCTTTCTGCTGACCATGAGAATCCAGAAATTGTATCTGCAAGCATTCTTTTAATATTGTAGACTTGCAGTTGATTCTTCAAAGGGTTAATTGGAACGGGCACACTTGACTGCTGAGAGGACTGATCTAATCACTGCCATATCCAAGTGCATCTGTTCACCATGAGGTCATTCTTGTGCATGCTAATGATTTGGAAAATAAAGCATAATGCTTGACATTATCAGAAAGCATATAAATAGTGTAAATCTTTACTTTTTAGTAGCCGATGGCTATTGCAGAATGAAAAGAAAGCCAAATGAATCTCAGATTGCACTTTTTTTTTCTTTTAGGCAGCCTTTATTTATTGTCACTGGACTAACAGGAAAACTATATAGGAAAACTGTGGCACCCAATAATATATGTTGATAAAGGGATTCTTTAATGAGTATTGTAGCATTGCCCAGGAGCAACACTTCAGTTAAGGAACTGTAGCTGTTTCCAGCATTCCCAGGTTTTTAAGGCTGTGGAAATCTTGCATGCTCATTTACATAAGATTGAAACTTAGCAGCCTCGTAGCTCCATTTTTTGTTTTGTTTGTTTTGCTTTTGTTTTAAAAAAAATGATATAAAGAATTAATCTTTCTTTTATTTCTAGAATGTATAATAAAAATGTTTTCTCTGCCCAAGACATATTTACTATTTTTTAAAATACCTTTTGCTGAGTGTTTAGCTTTCATTGATCCCTTTTGCTATTTAAAGGGAAAGAAACATTCAGTGCAGCCATGTTATTTAAAAAGACACTTTTTCTAGTTTTGATTTTCTTTGTACTCCTCGCTGTTCATTGTGAACACGTTAAACACCCGCAGCTGGCCTGGGTCAGGTGATTCAGACTCGCGGTGCTCAGGCTGTGGGGCTGTAAAATTGCAGTGTAGACGTTTGGGTTCAGGCTGGTTCCTGGGCTCTGGGACCCTCCCCCCTCCCGGGGTGATGGTGGCTTCCTATTCTGCAGAGGAGATAGGTCCATTTCACAACACCATGTGGCAGTTTGACATTTTCTGATCAGGAAAGAGGCAAAACTAGAATTGTCTCGGGGGTGTTGCATGTCCAGCCTGGAGTGCTGTGGCTGAAGAATCATATATAGCCCATGCCTGCATTGTGCTTGGATCACTCCTGTTATCAATTCTTCCATTTCAAAAACAATTTTTATCTCCAAATGTAGAGGAAACGTAATAGATTATGATTAGTACGGAGTCTGTTGCAAAGTCTGATTGAACTCAATATGACTTTGCATTCTAAAAATTGTTAGGTGCCAGGAGATAGATCAGTGATAGGAGGGAGATTCACAAGACCCTCAGGATAGATTCTTGAAGCCTTGATAATAGATAAGAGAAAGTTACTGTCTAAGCCCAGACAGAGTTTTCCAAATTCACGTAGATATTTAAAAGTTAATCACTGAGTCCTGGAAGAAACCTTATGTCATGCTTAGCCTTAGGTAAGCCTAAGCATAACTTTTATAGATTACCAAAAAGGTGTGTCATCTTCTGGGATACTCTGCCCTGTATAGACCCTCCAGTTGCATCCTCAGTAAAGTCATCGTCTCTCACTATGTAAGGTACTGCATGCCTAAAGGACCCTTTTGACTCCAAATTTGGATTCAATAACTAGAAACCACAATTTAGTAACTATCTCCATTGCTGCTAGTTCCATTGTGTCTCCATACCTCTCCCTTCAAGTGTGTAGTGTTGGGACCCTTATTTTGGCTCAATAAAAGTGACCTTCCTGTTAGCCATTTCCTTCCTGTGGAGAGTGGGTGAGCTGGCAGCCCTCTTCTGCAATGCCAGTTCCTCTTTCAGGTATCCCGTAAAGTAAACCTTCATCTGCTTCCCAGATCTATTCACAAGATTAACTCTGAGCTCCATGGGGATCTGGACATTGATTTTCTTACCATTTTGTCCTCAGATGACTCTGTGTAGGGAAACCGATGAAGTGAGCTGTAGCTCAGGAAAGCTTATGCTCAAATAAATTGTTTGGTCTCTAAGGTGCCACAAGTCCTCCTTTTCTTTCTGTGTAGGAAAAGGGTTTGGCATTCTGTAGGTGGTGGTGGGGCCTTGAAGTTTTACGTACAGGGAATTTAGGCTTTCTTCTGTTTCCTTGCCCTCCCTCCCTCCCTCTCTCCCACAAAAGAGGAAGATCATTCCCATTCAGATTCAGTCATTGCTACATAGGTTTGTGTATGTATTAAGGAAGCATACACAGCAGTCTCCCTATTCCATAGGCATTAGAGCTCCCTCCTCTGATAACGTAGTCTCCTCCTAGGCCAAGAGAGAATCTGTGTCAGTACAGGAAACCTGTCAAATGGACTCTTGGCGTTCCATCCATGCCATTACCATCTGCATCAAAGCTTCCACTGATGCAGCTTTTGGGCCTGTGATCCTGAGTGTTGTAGTACAAGGAACCTATGGAAAATTCCCTAGATAAGTCCTCCCAGTCTGGGTTTGGGTTTTGCTAGGCCAGGCCCAGCAACCCAGTTGTCAGAGCCCCCTAAGCAGAGAGGGAGATTTTGGTCCTTCCATCTTGGGAAGCTATCAACAGGCCAGAGAGTGTGCTTTGGTAGCTGAGGATGAAGAGGTGCCAAAGTTTCTGTTAGCTGGTTGGTGGAGCTAACTGATTTAACAAGAGAGGAAAAGTTCTGTAGTTTTCAGATTGTTGGAGTCCCCCATAGAAACACATTTTACAGGGAGGAGCAAAATTTACCCTTTCATCTTGGAGAAATCTTAGATCTGACTGAAACATAAATCCATTTCACATTTTCCATAATTTTGTGTGGCTCATTATAGTAAATTTAGAATCAATGTGTTCAGACAACATAGCACAGAAATTCTGGTCCATCTTCTGGATGCTAAATAGTGAATTTGTGAGATCAGAGTCATTTCCTTGGCAACAAACTGATATCATAAGCAAAATTGTAACTTCACTGAAGAAGCTTGGCAGTAATGAAGAAATCTCATTCAAACACAAATGCCTGCCATGGTCACAAGGACAACACTAAAAATTACAGCCAAAGTCATTTCTCCTTTTCCAGTAATGAAATTTCTTCTGTCAGGCTGCTATACCCTCGTTAATTCAGTGATCTGCTAATGGGTATGATGAGTCTCAGAATTCTGAGACTCCTCCACTAGCTATGTGCAATGGAGTGTGAGAAGAAGACACTCTCACGTTAAACTCACTGTTTTCTCCTGATTTTTGTAGGTTGATCACACGCTTAACATTTTAAAAATTATTTAATATTGCGTATGTTGGCAGATGATTTGCATATTTTTCAGGAAAAAGAAATACTGGAGTTAAGTAGTAAAATGTGTAAGTTGTGTCAGGAATGTTCTATTAAATCAGTGACTAAAAAGCTGTAGTAAATACCAACGGCCAGATCCTGAGATAGTGTCAATCAATGTAGGTTGGTGAACTCCACTGAAGGCATGCTGATTCACACCAACTGAGGATCTAGGCCCTGCTCTTTTAGGGATCTAGTCAGGCAAAATTGTGAGGCTTAAGAAGGTTGCATACAATAGCTATGCAGCAGGCTTGACCTGCCATGTGGAAAGGCCGTCCTGCTCTACAAAGGGAAGAAAAAACAGTGCATGGCTGGAAGTTGTTTAGGGGATCAGGGCGGGAGTTCTCCCTGCCCATTGCATACCGTTGCTCACAATTTGTATCTGTCCCCCTAGGGCTGCTTAGGCTACAGAGCTACTCCCGGCCTCAACTGTTGTAACCACTGTGCATGGAGTGGCTATGATCTGCAAAGAGCAATCAGTCTCTCTGCCTGGTCCCATTTCTTTAAATTGTTGGTTGAGTTGGGGAAACTCTCCCCTCCATGATCTCTGGAAGAGACAATAGATTGGTGGGGGGAGCGTCCTCCCTAGCAATCAATTTGTAGAGGAAGAAATATTAACTTGATGGGCCTCTCTCTTCTTTAGAGCTGACAGCTCCAGCTGCTTGACCTGTCAGCCAGCAAGAGCACTCCAGGCAGTATGGCCCCTTTAAAATTTCTTCCCTGGCTGACAAATGTCAGCCAGCCAGCCATGAGCTAGCCCCCCGTGTGATGGTGTCATTCCCATTCACCAACTCCACCCCGAGAAGGAGGCAGGGTTGGCTGGCATTTTAAGGTGATCTCCAGCATTCTATGGCCTCATTCAAGAGGGACATACCTCCTTGAGATCGATTGTAGTTCCTCTGACTGTGGAGCTTAGGAGGCTTGTGGAGTTTTTGATGGCTGGGGAGAAATTGCAGAAGTGATGTCAGGCTAATCAGAGCCCTCTCTGCTTTAATTATTTCTTTACTGCAGAGCATTGCTTTTGATTTTAACTTCTCTAATATAACAAAGGGCCTGATACTGAGGGGTGTTGAGCACCCATTGCCATCAGGGGGAGTCATGGGTGATTAGCTTCTCTCAGGATAAGTTCACATCCCTGGAAATATTTCAAGGGGCTCTTAGCGTCAGGTGATTGTCTTTTTCTGAACCACAGATGGCCCAGAGGTTAGGGCACTAGTCTAGACCCCTGTTTGGTTTCCTGCTCCGCCACAGACTTCCTGTGTGACCTTGGCAAGTCGCTTAGCCCCTCTGTCTCTCAGATCCCCTTCTGTACATTGAGGAGAGTAACACAGCCCTACCTCACAGGGGCGTTGTGAGGGTAAATGCATTTAAAGACTGAAGCACTTTGATATCTACTGATGAAACGCTCTGTATAAAAGCTAGGTATTATTACCTTAACCCTTCTTGTACAGTAGTTTTACATCCTCCTCTGGACATTTATCAATGGCCTGATCCAAAGCCAACTGAAGTCACTGGAAAGAGTCCCTGGAAAGAGTCGGCTTTGCATCTGAACCTAAAAATAAAGGCTGGGTCCTATCGTATTTCAGTCTCCAGCAGAGTCAGGGCTGAGCTGGCCTTTGCATTGACATCCTCCATATGCTTTGTGTGTTCTGCTGGCCCAAAGAAATGTGCTGCATAATAGCTGTCATAGCTATGGCATGGGGAACGGTAGATCACATGCAGCATTTTCATGTACATTCTTTTCAGTTTAAATTCAACTATTTTTAAAAAAGAATCTCCAAATATAACTAAAAGTTAGATTATGTAGTGAATGTGGTTTAAAAAATTTTTTGAGCAAAAAGATACAAATGAGAGAGATCCAAATAAAGATTGAAATAAGTGGTTATGTATAAACAAAGATTATCAAATCCTTTAATAGATTACACCAGACACGACATTCTTAACACATTGTGCAAATGGAATTCTAGTGTTTTCCTTTCCCACACTCCTGGAGCTTGTTACTATAGATCTTCATTTCTGATCATAATGTGTTTAAAACATGTTTATTTCTGAGTGAATGTAGCCACAATTGTCTGTTAAATTGATGGTTTCTTCAAAATATACTGAATTGAACATGTAGGCTAAAGGTTTCCAGTTACACTGTGATTATAACTGCAGTAACCAGTGTCCATGCAGGTTTAGAAATACAGGATATTGAAGTGCTAAGCAGAGTTACTAGGGAGTTTCTTTGTGGCTGTTTATTTGAAGAGTAGACATGACAGTAATATCCTGAAACCAAAGACTTTCATAGACCTGTCATGGCGTATAGGTTAATTACATGTTGTTTTGTGCACACCAGGGCCAGCACAAAAACTCTAGGAACTCATATCTAGGCTATAGCTAATTCATGCCAATTCTTTCTGTATAAGATCTTTAAGATACAGTCTTTCCTGTGTATTCACACAGCTAAAACTCTCATCTGCTACTTGTCTTCACTTTCAAGGCCCCTCACAGTCAATCCCCACTCTACCTATCATCTCTCATTTGCTATCAAACTATTTATACTCACCTCTGATCGGTCCATGATGCTGGACTCCTTTGTCCACCTGTTAAAATTTCAAACAAGCACCTTTGTGCTTTCTCTCATGCTGCCCAAAGCACATGGGAGGCACTTCCCATAAAAATCTGCAAAGTTACCTCATTATTCACCTTCAGATCCTTCTTTAGCACTCTCCTTTGCCCTGATATCCTACAAAAAACTAGACAATGGTTAAGCTCTTGATGTGCAGAGACCACTGACTGCCATCCAGACCAGTGTTCTCACATTCTTTACTTGTACTCCCCTGTCTGTCTGTATCAATCTGTTGTCTCTTATCTTATACTTAGATTGGAAGCTACTTGGGCCAGGGACTGGCTTTTTGTACAGCACCTAGCACAGTAATGTCCTGGTCCGTGACGACGGTAACACAAATAATGGGTAATAGAATAGTTTAAGGTTCTTTCTCATAGTCTAAGGCTTTAAACTCTTTAATAACTGCTGTAGCAAATTGCCGGCATTACTCACACTTTCACTTTTTGGGAAGGGTTCAGGGCACCGTTTCTCGCCCCTGAACTGGGGTATTAACTGCCCCACTAGTGTCCTAGAGGAGGGGAGTGGAGAGGGAGGGACCCGGGCCGGCCCTCTACTCCGGGTCCCAGCCCAGGGGCCCTAGGGATAGCGGTAAACCGCTTGAACTAGTGGTTTCTTCTCCTGGACTACTTCCCTCTCCTGCCCTTCAGCTTGTGGGGCTTCCTACCCTCCCTCTGCACAAACCAGGCATCCCTTTACCTAGGGTCTTGGTCTTCTTAGCCCACCGCAGCACTTCTCCAAACTCTCCTCTGCTTCCCTCCAAACTACTCTGCTTCAACTCCTTCCCCTGTCTGAATGAAGCAGGAAGGTTTTATCAGGTGACTGGCTTTAGGTGCTTTAATTGGCTTCAGGTGTTTTAATTAATCTATAGCAAACTTTCTTCCCTCTACAGGGAATAAGGCTTCCTGCTGCCCTCTGGCCATGTTGTATCACACCGCCCCGATGCTAATCCTTCTGTCTTTATTTACTTAAGCATTGCATGTTATAAACCCAGCTTTTCTTTCTCAATCTTTTCATTAAATGAAGGAAATGTTTACCCAGTTACAACCAAAACACTCTGATGTTAGTTTTGCCAATCAGTTTCCCCAGCCAAACTTGGACAACAGAGAAAGGAAAAGGAAAACATTTAAATATGTACTCCTTTTTATGGTCCAGCTGAAGTAGATAAGCAGTGACTGTTGTCAAGTTCAGGTAGGAGTTGTGCTTTTCTCTGGCAGGCAGACTCCCTGGTACATCTTAGGTCAATCTGGATGGCTGGATTGGAGGCAAAGTCCTGTTGTTAGAGTAAGTTTTCTCCTCTTTCCCGGTAGCAGGATACAGTGGGGATGGTGTCAGATAAGCAGATAAAGACCAAATCCAGAACTCTCTAGGATCCATTCTTAAACCTACAAGACATCATGGCCTCAGGTTCATTGGACATGACAACCATTAGACTGATAGCTTGAGAGAAGGAAATAAAGGAAGGCAAAGAAAAGGAAAGTCAGAATCGATACAGATCCCAACTATGGATTATTCCTGATTTACACTCTCTTAGGCACTAGTCCATAGCAGTCTTTTTTCCAGAGATTTTTCAGTATTCTTGTTACCCAAGCAATCTTACTTCATAAACAATGCAGCTTTGATCAATCTTAGAACCTATTGACAAAAGGCCAGCTCTCAAAACAAAGTGCACTGGAGTCTCCTTAGCATAGTTTCGGGTGAGTGATTTTAGTTCTTTCCCAGAGTACCAGGGAATAGTTCATAGGCCTTAAATATCTTAGGCCATTTATATGTTAGTGGCTTTTGTTGGCACAGCTATGTCAGTTATATCACACGTCATCACCTCTGACTAACATAGCTAATACTGCAAAAGTCTGTAGTTTAGACCTGGCCCTAGTCTTTCTCCTGTAGAGAAAGCAGATATCTCAGTTCCATTGTCCCAATATACTCTATAATTAGAAGTGTCAGAATCATTATAACAATTTTATTTGTAAACGTTTGAATCACTGGATAAATCTGATCATCATAAAAAATGTTTATATTCTTGCATAAGTCCAATCTCAAATGGAAATTAAAGCAAGGCACATTTACAACTGTATTTTAATAATTACCCCAGATATGTGACAGATTACATTTAAACTGTGAATAATCCATATTTGATTAGAATTAAATGTTGAGACAGATAAGAATTCTATGAGCTTTGTCTCTCTAAACTTTAGATGTAAGACAGACAGTATGCTGGGATTAGGTTAACAGGTCCAGCAAGGACAATCATCATGTGAAATCATGGTTATTGGTCCAGAAGAAAGACCAGAAGGCCCTTGGAGGGAGGGACACCTTTTTGGGTAATAAGGTGAGAGGGTCAACTGAGAAACAATTACAGCGCAGAAACTCCTACAAAGAAACTTCAATTTATGAACAGGCTTGTCTACAAAACGTTTAGTATGTGGCAGTTGGGGTGTCAGTCTGCCCTACACTAGCGTGCCGTGCAGTATGTGCCTCTGGACCCTGCTGCTGTGCGCTAACCATTCCCTAGTGTGCTTTGATCTCCTCCCATTTCAAAGTGGGGTATATCAAAGCACACTAGTGAACGGTTAGCATGTGGCAGCAGGGTCCATACTGACCCTTACTGCTTGGCAGGCTAGTGCAGGGTATATTTGCACCCCAGCTTGCTGCAAACACAGTGTTTTTGTAGGCAAGCCCAAAGATGTTCTGAAAAATAGGAACCTAAATTATTAATCCCTTACATTAGGGAGAGACTAAAATCTCCCTCTTTAGAGATACCATAAGCCAGTACAATTAGGGGAAGAGGGTGTCAAGTCTGAAAAGTCAGGCATATCAAAGAATCCTGAACAGTGTAACAGAGCTGTGAGTCAGGGAGGGAGGGGGCCATGACACAAGACATCTGAAAGGAGAAGATCTGCCTGACATGCCACATGTTGAAAGGGTCAGAAGGGAAAAAAGATACACACACTGGAAATATATGGTGTATATAAGGGCTATTCATCTTAGAAAAGGAACAACTAAGGGGGTGGGTATTATAGTGATTTATAAAATCATGAATGATGTGGAAAAAGTGAATAGAGAACTGATACTTACCATTTCATGCAATACAAAAAGCAGGGGCACTTGGCTAAATGTATAGGCAGCAGGTTTAATACAAACAAGAGCAAGTACTTTATCACAAAACGTACAACTAAACTGTGGAACTCATTGCTATGGCATGTTGTGAAGGCCAAAAGTATAACTTGGGTTCTAAAAAGAACTGGGTAAGTTCATGGAGGATAGGTCCATCAATGGCTATCAGCCAAGATGGTCAGGAATGCAACCCCCTCCTCAGAATGACCTAAAACTCTGACTACCAGAAGCCAGGAGTGAAAGACAGGTGGATTGCTTCATAATTGCCCTGTTTTGTACACTCCCCTGAAGGTTGGGTACAAGCTACTGTCCGAGATAGGATACTGGGCTAGATAAATCGTGGTCTGACCCAGTCTGGCAGCTGTTATATTCTTATGAGTCTTGAATTGTTTTGAGTTAAAGTCACTGCATTATAACCTTGAAGGGAAGACAATCTTCTTCTAATCTTTGGGCAGGGATATTTGGGTAGATAACAGTTCCTAACCTGGAACATACTACTGAGGCAGCCACCTAAGAAATACCACCACCACGGAATAACTTATGAGGAAGGCTAGCCCAGTGGCCAGGGTGTTTGTCTCAGACTTCGGAGTCCTCGGTTCAGTTTTCTGCTCTGCTATGGGTTTCCTGTGTGACCTTGGGTGGGTCACTTAGTCTCTCTGTGCCTCAGCGCGCTCCCTCCCCCCATGTTTACATAGAGGTAATAGTATTTTCCTACTTCACAGGAGTGTTGTGATTATTAATGTGTTAAAGGTGGAGACCACAGTAATGGGAGCCATATAAGTATGATGGAAAGTGAGGAGTGGCAGGAATAAGGGACTAAGGTTGAATTTACAGATGAGATATTGTTGTTCTCTATCTTTTTGTTCGTTCTTAACACACACACAGCCACACTCCAAACTCCCTCAGATGCTGCTGTGAAAAGGGACAGACAGACAGAGAGAACATGTCCGCAGCTTATTCCTTTCAGTACCAAACACACGTGCCAGCGATGAACCCTTTTGGGAAACTCCTGCCTTCCCTCCCCAAGGAAATGTATCTTCAATACTTTTAGCATTTAATATTCTAAAACTAAGATTTTCAATGTCAAGTGACAGAGGTTTGAGGCAAAGTTGCAGTCCATCTATATTCTTAGAGCATTCTTTCCTTGGTTACTGTATTTTTTTCTTTGATTCAGGCGTTGCGCCTATAAAATGACGTGCTTTATTTCAAGCATGTGTTTGATTTAAAAATTATTTGGGGGAAAGAGACACTATCATGCACTAAATGGACAGATGATAATGTCAGTATTATTGGTATAAGAAGAATCCTTTTACCCCCCAAAATCACACACTTATACCAAAGTGAGAAAAGAGAAGGAAAGAAGAGTTCACGAGAAAGTTTCAGAACCAAGACTCAAGAGTCGGTTGAGAATGGCAGATAGCTAACCTATTTCTATTGGTTTGACGTGAATAAAGATGTAATAAAATGAAAAAAGATGACTTGGGGTATGTCTTCATTCCAAACAATGAGTGTTTAACTCAGGTTAGCTAACTCAGGTTAAAATAGCAGTGAAGACACGGCAGCTGGCTTTTAAACTTGGGTTAACAGTTTGAATTGAAGCCTATAGAGGAGCCTGGATTGAACTAGAGCTGCTAATCCGAGTTGAAAGCAGAGTTGCCTTGTCTTCACTGTTATTGTAACCCAAGTTAAGAACACACTTTTTGCACTGAAGAGAGACTCTACGGATATATCTACACTGCAGTTAGACACCCTATGGCTGGCTGGTGCCAGCTGGCTCAGGATTGGTCTACGGGGCTATTTAATTGTGGAGTAGACATTCAGGCTCAGGCTACAGCCTGAGGTCTGGGACCCTCCCACCTCACAGGGTCATAGAGCCCGAGCTCCAACCTGAGCCCAAACATCTACACCACAGTTAAACAGCCCCTTAGTCTGAGTCAGCTGGCATAGGCAAGCCATGGGTTTTTAATTGCAGTATAGACATACCCTTAGATACCTAAACATCAGGTGCAAAATACTGCAACACCGTGGAACTACTGGTTTGTAGGACTAGAGTTAGACAATCAAGGATCCTAGGCACTTCCCTAAATGAGGCCCCCTCATGGCTCTGGCCTTCCTTGGAACGGGGCAAGAGCAATCCAATAAACTTATGTGATGGGGAGCTCTCCACCACTTCTCTTCAGGTAGGCCTGGCCCTGCTCTCACCACCTGTCCCTATGTTGGCAGGGAGAATTCAACCGCTACCCACCAAAGCAGAGACTGCTTTGCCAACACCACCTCAGCAGAGCTATGATCAAGTAACTGCTGAGAGGGTGTTGTCAGGGCTGCCCACAGCGCAACAGGTGTCAGAGTTAACAACCCATTAGACACCTGAACTATTGTTCCAGGCTTTCCGCAGACTCAGGCAGGTATTGCTCTATCAGTTACACTCAGATGAAGTCTGCAAGCTTTTCTTGTGAAAAAAGAGATTTGTCAACTTGGTCAAAATTTCCCCATTTTGTACTGTGCTGTCTGATTGTCCATCTTCTGCTTCCTTTTACCCTCCCACCCGTGAGATATTAGTGATAAAGCAATTGCCAGTTTTGCCAAACACCCCTCCCCCCTGTGTTCAAACATAATGAGTCAGGCCTCAAAAAATCTTGAGATTTGCTTAAAAATCAGAATATTTTTAAAATAAAAATGTGGGGGTTCTCTTCATTTGTTTTTCTGGTATTTGAGCCTTTAGGGTTCACATTTTCCAAGTTTTCTTAGCACCAGTGAGGGCTAGAAACTATTTTTAAATGAAAGATGAGATTCTCATCTAATAACATGAGATGAGTTGGGGCTTTCAGAAAAAACACCAAATACTGCAAGACTCATGATAAAAATGTTGATGGTTGGCAGCACTGAATTTCTTGTGTGTATACCATTTATCAAACTCTTTGAGATGACATGCACTATATTCATCTAAAATGTAGTTGTTGAAGATACTATTAAAAGGATGCTATCAACTTGAAAACCACATTTTTCCACTGAATAACATGCATCTGTTTTTACACTAACACCTAAAATTATTGGAATGGAGAGAGATCACAGAGAAAACAGTATTTTTCAGTTTATTTATTTTGTACGTTTAACATCCCTTCCAGTCAGTTTCACTGTTCTGGTGTTGGTCAGTTGCACTTCCTGTCTCATATTCTAGGGGGATGAAATCACCTTCATGAACTAGGAGAGCTCACATGTATGTTCTTCCACAGCAAATGCAAGAGGGTGTTAGCAGAAAAGCTGAAACTGAGGCAGCAGGCCGTCATATAGACAGGAGGGAGAGGGGTAAAAAGGAATGGGACAGAGCGTATTTATTGGTATTGCTTTCAGGACTGCCCTTCCTCCCCAGATGGAAAGAGCCTTATAAATATCAGCAGAGAAGAAAAATCTCTCTTTTTTTTTTTAAGGATTTAAAAAAAAATCTACATGCAGTTTAAAGGGTGCTCTATCAGAAACTTGAATTATTTTAAACTGACTTCCTTTAATTTTCCAGGGATCACAAACCATTCATTAGAAGTATAATTTTCCTCTTTATTACAAACTGATTGTTGTAATCCCCTTTTAGACATAAAGCAACAGAAATATAAAGCCTGAGATCCATGCACAAAAACTATGTGCAATTGCACAATACAATTATCATAATTTTTCACACAAATCAAGTATTTGCTTATGCAAATGATCACAGAATCATCTGAATCATCATTTGTTCATGCAAATATCTTATTTGTCCATGCGGTTGTACAAATTGTATGCACACCCATGCACACAATTGTACATGCATTTTTGCATGCACAAGTGGGCTTCTACATTATAAAAATGTAGTCCAAAGAGCTTAACATTATATAATCACTAGCTGATTTTAACTTGACCAGCAGGTAAAAGCTATTTAAATCTTCATGAAACTTCAGAGTTTACCACTCTTGGAAATTATACAGCCACTAATTGACTGACAGGAACAGAGCACTAGAATGTCTATAATTTCATAGTAATGTGCATGTAATATGTCCTTAAACTGGGTGGAAATAATTGTGTGCTCAAATTTTTTCTCCATATTTCAACCGATATTGGAGAGAAGTGTGGGTCCGCTCCTCCCACTTACACCTCGCCAGATAACAGCACTAATGTGAACTTTAAAGAATATCATTATTTTCCACTTATGAATGATATCTTAGTTACTTTCTGAATGTTTAGTTTGCTTTAAGATGCACAGTGTTCTTGCACAACTAAATGGGTGTAAGCAATGTCTATGAGCCTCATAACAGAGCAGTAGGTGTGCTGTTCCTTTATTTATATGATTTTGTTTTTTCCCTTTAGATTAAAATATGTAAAGGTCTCATTACGGTAATTGACAAAGGTAAGAGTGACACCTCGAGCAGGCTACCGCACTGGCATCACGCTAGATTTACTAACCAGCTTCCTTCCTTCCTTCCTTCTGTTGCTAATATAAAGCTGAAACAACTCTTGGTTTGTGTGGTTCATTCTCTCTCTCTCTCTCTCTCTCTCACTCTCACTGCAGTCCCACCTCATCTTCAGGCCGGGTCTCTTTTTCTTCCCCCAAAACATGAGTTCCAAGCTCTGTGCTGGAAAAGAGCGACCCTGACTATGCTCACCTCTGAGTAACAGCTCTAAGAGCCCGGCTGCCTGCCCTGTTAGCATCCCCCTGCATGTCTGAGAAGCGCATACTTTTTTTTCATTCTTTCTTCTGCTCCTGTTTGCTGCAGGCGGAATCTGACACCAACACCTGCCATAGTGGAAAATGTCTTTGTTGCTTTGCACTTTTGTTTGAATTGCTGCAGGGGAGCCAATGGGAGTTAAGTCCATTTACTTTTTTGTTGGCTAAGCACCATGGAATAGGATCTTGAGAT
This sequence comes from Caretta caretta, assembly GCF_965140235.1. NCBI lineage: Eukaryota > Metazoa > Chordata > Testudines > Cheloniidae > Caretta > Caretta caretta. The sequence goes on along the minus strand of NC_134208.1, from coordinate 206,324,322 downwards.
GGGGCCGATAAGGAGTGGCACGTGCTGTGCTGGCCCTTTGAGTTAGCTCAGCTTAATAAGGGCCTCCCTTTCTGGGGAGGGCAGATTGCTGAACTTGGGCCTCTGAATGGAACAGCTGGGGGAGGAAAAGAAAACAAAAGAGGGGAAACACAGAGTGTCCTGAACCTGGCGATTGGGGGTGCGGTTTAGGACCCGGAGAGCAGGCAGGCCGGCCGGCCACACGCCAGGTGTGACCTTTGCAGGCTCCTCAGTTCTGTTTGTTTGTCTGGGCAATTTCCAATGCACTGATCGAATGGAAGGAAGCAGCCTGACAGCAGCATGCTGGCTGGATACGCTCAGCGGTAGCCTGGGTTTAGGCAAAGAGGGCTTGAAACACTGAATTAACTCCTTGAATCCTGATTCACAGATGGATGCAACCCCAGAGCCTTTAAATAATAACCTGTCAAACTAGAAGCTCAGTGGATTGATGAATGGTTATTTATAACCCACATTGTATCATCTAAAAAGTGTTCCATGCTTATAAATGATTGATTGTTTTACATTACCTGAAATGAGGATTTTAGGCTTAGAGTATCTTTTAGTAGGTGTTTGTGTTTGAATTGTGTATTTCAGAGGGCGAAAATGGAGCCATCTATGAATCAGAATCTCAGACGCTAATGTTCATTATTTAGTGATGGACTTTTTTACTAGGCCATTTTTATAATTGCTTTGATGAGTTAGAACTTTTGTGCTGCCTATTTCGCCCCCCAAAAAATTAGAATATAAATTTAGATAAACCTCCTTTGGGCTGTTGGAAAATCTTGAAATCTCATTGTAACCTTTACATTAATGTATTGTTTATTTTTACATATGTGGGTATTGTCCTGTTTCCTGTCACTAAACTGGTGCGTAGTTAAGTGGGCTAGAGTGTGTTATCTGAATAAAGTTCCAAGCTTCCATTGCTAGAAGAAGGCCAAGTAATTTGAGTTCATGCCAGACAGCTTGCAAGTGGAATTACAATATTTGTATGAAAGCCTTTATCTTTTGTGGTTATTACTTGCTCATTCTGCAGCTGCTGTCTACCTATCAATCAAGATGGTTTAGAGGGACCTTCAAGGTTGATTGCATAGTTAAGGACTTGCCAGAAGAAAGTTTTGACTGATGGAATGTACAAACTCCAAAGGCTAAAGGAATGTTGGGGATGATTCTAAATGCTTAGGTGTGGCTATGCCTTCTTACACACTGTTTGAACTGCCCTGCTTTTCATATGTGCAGTACCTGTATTGTTGAGAGCTTGCATGACTATTGCTTCAGCTTGCCCGTTTGGTGAAAATTGTATTATTTTGACCATCTGCCATTCTGCTTAGCTGTAGGAATGTAAAATACAGCACATCCCCCCATCCCATCCTCCCCACCCACACACACACTTTCTTTCTTAGGGAAAACACAGCAATTTTCCAGTTCTAAGCCAAAACTAATAGGTCCACATTTTTCATAGAAAATGTCTTTGCATATTAAATCACATTTTTCACTTATTTGGAAGTGCTTTTTTTCTGCTCGAAATAGTTAACTGACTTTTTACTTACCAGTTTTATATTTTATCATATGAAATGTGAGTATCGGGTTTGTTAATTAGTTTAAGAATTTCAAATGAGCAGTAAATGCTTTCAGATTAACAGCAACTGAATTGTCCTTTCTTTTGTTTTTTCATGCATTAGAATGATATTTAGTAACATAGTTGCATTTAATGATTACAAGTTTCACTCTTGTCATAAGTGCTGTGTTTTAAACCTTACAGTAAGGAAACAAACTGAGACACTGACTGTGCTGTTGCATTTCCAGACTTTGCTTCTGAGAGGAAGTAAGATTAATACAGGCATCTAGCTCACAGTGGTGCAGCTGAATTTCTAGAAGCACTCAGAAGACAACCCAGGATTGCTTGCAGCTACACCACTGGGAGTTGCTTTTTGTGTAATTGATTTGTGAGAATCTGTCTGCTAAACTTATAATTTATGAAATATTCTTTCTGTAAAATATCTTAACCCCTTCAGGGAGAAACTAAAGCCATGGAGTCATGGTTAAAATGCTAGCTGCAATCATTAGAATGGGTCCCTTCTGTCAAGCATAAGGAAAGAATGATTCAAATGAAAATGCTTTAGTTTAGAAACATACTGGGCTAGGTTCACCAGTGCGCTGAGGCTGCTTTCCACTGCTTCAGCAAAGCAAAACACCCGTTAGACTGGGTTTACAGCTCCTTTACACATCCATAGTATGCAAGGGAGTCTGGCTCATTAGTTTTATGGTCACTACAAGAAGGGATGGGATGAGGTAGTTTAGTGGCCCTTAGCATCAGGTTTAAAATACCTAGAACCATATGTTCAAATCCCAGCAGACTCAAGTTAGTCCTTTGTCTTTCCAAGGTAAATGGAATATCATGCAGTTTAGTACAGGGGTATCTTTCAGTTAAGACCTTACAAACTGATGTCCTGTCATCTTTTCTTGGACATGAAGGATTTCCTGATAGCTTTCATAAGGGCATGATTTACCCTATGGTTTCTGGGCCAATTACTTCCCTCCTCCCGCTGTTGTATAGTGTGCTATTCAACCAGTTGGTTGCCAACTTCCACTGCAGATGTAATTCAGTAGCAGATGCATTTCAGTGGTGGGGTTTGTGCACAGTATCTGCAACATTTTGGGATCATTCGGGATGCAAGGTTCTATAAACATGTAAAACGTTATCTTAACACAAGTAAATTAAATCCAGGTACAGGAGCAATCTGAAAATATAGAATGTAGATAAATTAGAGATGGGCTTACGCTGAAAAATGTAGCTCTAGGTCTGAAGTTTGTGGATGCTTAGCCCTTTATAGACATAGAGGCCAACTGTGAAGTTTAGATCCAGATTTGAGTTTGGATTCTGAATCTTCCTCCTCCATCCCCAGAGGTTTGGAGGTGTTTGGATAAGGGGCTTTGCTTCAGTCCCATCTCTAATAAAAATATTTGTATTGAGGATTTACAGGGAGAACTATACCATTGTTTAAAAATATTGCACCAGGAGAGAGCTGATGAAATGGCATTCACGCTTACAGAAATGTCCTGGGACAAGTCAAAACGACAGTAGCAACAACAGAACTGTGTTGCAGCATGCATTTTTGTATTCCTCAGAGCATGATTATAATTGCACTGGGGAAAGACAAGAGTTGCACACATGCTTTAATATTATTCATTTACTTTTGAGTTTAATGTCTGTGTCCTCATCTGTTCTCATTCAGACAAGCTATTTGGTCCTGACCTCTAGTTGTAATCACCTTTTGGGAATGAATGAGTTGTAACTTAAATGTGTAAAATAACAAAGTGTAAATACATGTGGACTATATGGTAGCCAACAGAGATTTGCTAAGCTTTGCATAAAGTTCTTAAATAGCCTTCTTGAATACAACAGAAATTATGGTGATTTCGTTTACGGCTTCCTTAATGGAATTGTTTAAAAATACGTTGCTTTTTTCTCTTCAGCATTAGCAGTTAAGGCACCTTACTGTTGTAGTATGATCAGAAATAGTAATACTAAGGAAACTAATTTTCAGTCCTCAGAAACAGAGAAATTAAATACTGCAGAGCCATTCAGTGAAACACAAAACAAAAACTAGCACTTTTAATAATACATGTGCAAGAGGGAGATTTAGTGCTATATTGTACCTTGAAGCACCAACCTAGGAGTAGACCCCAGAGACACTGTGACCCAGAAACACTCCTCTGAGTCCCACACAATTCCTTCCTTGCTTCAGGGGGCAGCAGTAAATTATATAGCCTCTGTGCCAGCTCAGCTGAACTGGCCAGCACTTTGAGAGAGTGGAGCCAAGACTCTACCCACTCCTCCACCCGTCCCCACACACCTGCTCTGGGGTGGGGGAGGAGCTGGCGCAGGCAGCATCTGCTCATTCCTGCACTCTCAGTCTCAAGGTCTGGGTAGCCAGCAGAGGGGTGTAAAGAAGGTTCGACCTCCCCTGCCTGGGCACTTAGTTCAAGTCACAACCTAGTCTTTTGTTACCTTCTCTGGAAGCAGCCAATACTAGCCTCCTTACCATGTATGAGAAGCTCATTCTTCTTAACCGTTAGGTTCCTTGGGCCAAACATATTCCTAGTGCAACTCTGGTCAATTCAGTGGAGTCGTACGGGATGAATTTTGGTTTCTTTTTTGTATCTTAGGAAGCACTTTTGTCATTGGACACATTCTATTGTTCTAATAATACTTTTTTATTTTCTTTGCCCACTTGCTTTTCAGGCTGTCTCACTATGAGTGCAAGTGCTGATCTTACTGTAACCACAGGAATAGAGTTAGCAGAGCAGACCTCTCCAACACTACCCAATGCCACGAAAAACAAAGCCTCTGGGAAACTTCGGCACTCTGCTAGTGCTCTCAGCAAATCTTCAAATTAAAGCACTTTGGAAAGGGAAGCCTATTCAAGGGAATTTGAAAAAAAAATCGGAATAAAATAATTTACTGTATCACTAGAACATTGCTACATGCTTTGGATGAGCATATAAGGAAGTGTACAGTTCCCTTATGTGGCAAAACTTAAATTATTGATGGACAGCTATCACTTGATTTACCTGTCATGCATTACACTTGATTATTGTTGTCACCAAAATAACTATGTCAAAACTGGATCTTTTTCAGTGTGTGAGGCATTTAACTGATGTGGGGTAACTCACTTATTTTCCCTTAGAATCTGTAGATGCAAGTACAGCTGTCACAGGAAGAGGATGCAAAGCAAGTATTGAAACCAATTATTTAATTTACTTTCATTGTGTTGATCGTTTAATCATTCCAATGATAGTTTAACACCTGTGTGTATATTAGCAAATTTTGTCTAAATGGAAAACAAGTTTTCATTTAATTAAACATGATGGACTTTTTCTCTTAAGTGTGGGTGAATGACTTGGGTGCTTTTCAGTATGTCATCAAGTGCTCCCTTCCTTTTCTGTTTTTCTGTTTTTGTGCATAAAAACCATAAGTATCAAATAGCTGTTTTAAGTAATTTATTTGTAATCTAGGAAAGTGCTGCTAATTGCATAAATCACCAAGACCTGGATTAAAGTCACTTGGCTTAATCTTGCCCTTTTATTCAAGGGTGCATGTCCCCATTCATTTAGTAAAATCCTGAAATTGAGCTTGCGCTGACCCCCGCAGGATTGGGCCCTTTGTGGGATGCTGCATATTAACATCCCAGAGAGCAGAATTAGGACCCCTGCATTCTATCCCTTATTGTTGGTTATAACCATCACATGCCAATGCTGGTAAATTTAAGGGTTTGCAGTTTGGGCTTTTCTGGTATCTTAACAAAGATTCATACTTATACCATAAAATGTAATACAGGTTAGAGATGTTAACCTGTACAGTTTGGGTTCATACCATTTTAGTTTGTGTCTGTCCATTTATTTTTTGATAGAAATCTTCTTTTGCAGCACTATCTTTGGACATAGGGTCATTTTGTCATATGAAATGTTGCATGTGATTAATGCATAATGTGAGCTAATCACTTTTTTCTGTTTGTGTGAAAAAAATAAAATGACCAGTGATTTCATTTAGAAAAGCAAATATTGCACATTTGCAATAACTACTTTTCAACCAGATTTGTGTAACTGGGAGCCAGTACACATCCTCAGTAGCCACACTGACATAGCACATCAACAGCGCAATAATCTGCAAATTAAAGTATCCCTAGTTAGTCCTAGATATTGTAATAACCTTCCCAGGATACATTACATTGTGTTCTTTTGGTGATCTGCATATTGTGCAAATGTTTTGGATATAAAAAAACCTCAGTACAACTTCACTGAATAGTGGTTTTGAGGAGTTAAGGGGAAATTTTTGTACTTTTAGAAAATTAATATTACCATAAAAGCAAGGAAAATAAGAGACACACACTGTAACCACTTAAACACTTAATAGAAGGTAGGGAATTCAGATTTAAGGCTGAAATTCTGTCATCCATTATGACTTTGTATTGCAAAGGTCTGTAAACAGAAGTTGATTTTCCATATAATAATGCTGTAATACCTAGGAACAACAGGGTATGAAATGGCGGAGTTTCAAAACTGAATTTCCTGACCCTTTTTTTGTTTGATGGAGAGACAGGGGGCAGTTGTCAGACACCTAACGTTACCGTAAGTTTGTTTTTTGACATTTTGGCTACTAGTGTTAGTATATATGTCTGATTTTTGTATCATACCCCTGTAATCTTCCTAATCTTCCTCAGGTCTAGTTAACATAGTCTCTGTTTGTTTGTGTTTATTAAGCTGGATGCACACCTGAAAAACTTAATGTGACTTCTTACCTGAACTGAAGGGGAGCTACTTTAAGTAAAGCTAAATGCACCATTGGGTCGCCATTTTTATTTGGGCTTTTTGTTTTTGCACTCAGTTTCTGTGTATACATTAAGTGAATGTTTATTTTCACGTTCACAGTGATCTGTGCTTATTCTCTGTAAATAATGAATGCTATTTGATAAATCTTTACAGTAATAAGTTATAGCTTGGCATTTTGTTATTGACTTTTTGTATTAGTTTATTTGGGTTCTAGTGGTAACCAGTTTATCAGGAAAAATTAAAATGGGATGCACTCATTATCCAGAGCAGAAACTAGAAATTGTTACTTGTGATGTTAGTACATAGTCTACACTAGCTAGCATGTACAGGTAAATGCAGCCAGCCTCCTGGCACAGAGCATAATTGAATTGCTGACATTTCTGATTGCCATTTGACTTTCTGTTCAAACCTTGTTCTTTGCAACTTTCTGATTGTGTGTCTATAAAATAAGTTAGAAAAAAATGTGTATTGCATTATCTAATGTGTTTTCATTTTAATCATTGTTGGGTAAGGAGTTACTGTGCTTAGTTACCCAGTAAAATGTGTGTCAAATACACACCAGGTGGAGTAGCTCAAAGAGCATTTTTCTGAATGAGACAAAATATTTCCTTCTAAAACGACACCAATCTCTAATGCAGGGAAGAATGAAAGCGCAGAATTATTATTTCCCTGTTATAAAAAAGTGTATTTTCTTCTTTAAAAAATGAAAATTAGAATCTGAGGGTTTCGGTAGTATAAAACAAACAAGTACACCCTTTTCTTAACTCCTCAGAAATCTATTAAATCTCAGTTCACTGCATAATTCTGATTTAAAATATGTTAAATGTAAAAAATGTATCTTTGTGATATATACAGCTACTCTGGTCCTTTGTTTAGATGCCAAGTTAAAACAAGGTACATTGATCCTGTGGCAATGGATTTTATTTCCAGTATTGCAGTAATAAATGTAGATTTGAATGCATTGGATGAATATGGATACAATAGAGTGTCATTTGCTTACCTGCACCATTTTTGACCACCTGCATTTTGGCTAAGAGAACAGAGCTATTGGCCAAAATTCAGACTTGGTATAAATAAATGCAATTCTCATGGAAAGCTCCGAACAATTTCATTAGTGACTTCCATGGTGAAATAAGTTACATATCTGGTGTAAGTGGTAAAACAATGTAACTGACACAGATCTGGCATTCCTGTAACTGAAGCTGACTAGCAGAATGGGCTGTATAGCAGGAAGAACTGCTAACATGAGGATGTTAGGTAGGATGTGGGAGGGTAAATTGGACTCCTGCTGAATACCAAAGAGTTGTACCTTTTTTCTGTCCTGCTTACACCATTCTTAAGCCACTGGTGAATTTGGCCTATTGTAGACTTGACAGACAGACAAGTACACTGCTAATCCATAAAAGTACAGGGGACCAGACTGTTCCATCACATCTGCACATGCAGGTCCTTGAGAAGTCACCTGACAGGATGATCAGACCCATTTTGTAAGAGTGTATTATACTTTACAAATGAGCTGGCTTCTGACAGATGGAAGTTTTTGTTTAGCTTTTATCAGTGAAAACTGTTCAGCTACCCGGCAACATACTTGCCTAGTCCAGGTTCCATTTGGCATAATTAAACACCAACAACTAGATTTCATGTAATCTAAGGACAGTTCACTCCCTGCCCCCATCATAACAGTATTTGTATTTCCATAAGGTTTCCTAGAAATTTGAAAACTAATATTACAAATATGCTCATTTCAATATTCAAGGGAAATCTCCAGAACATCTTCAGTATCTGATGACATGAGAAGACCTCCAATTAACCCTTGCATACAGTGACAATAATACTAGTGTCTAAAAATAGTTGGTAAAACTTTGGGGTGAGGGGGTCACCTTTTATAAATCATGAGACTAAAGATATTTTTCAGTTTGTGTTGGACCAAACTCTACAACAGCTGTGGCTGAAAATTCTCTCCAACTCCAGTTCTCTTGACAGTTTGCTTCATAGTACCCTTAACTGGGGAAATAAAACACTCCAGAAGTGTGTGCTGTTGTGATGCAAGACCTTATTACCATAGTGCAACTCCATTTGTCATTTGGCTAAGGTGCTGTAGTGGATATATTTTTACCATTCAGTTGTCAGAAAGATAATTTACAAAAACAAGACATCCAGGAATTTTATATATAACCTAGATATACCTTCATGTGTGTTGGGTAGATACCTTTCCCAAAGTGTAAGGGTAGTCATATAATATAAGTGAATTGTGCTTATGCAATATTTCTTTTGTAAATGCTTGTATTCTAACAACGGAGGGAACAATCATGGTATCTTTAGAAAACTCAGGAAGCTTCCCTCCTTCAAAATGCCGCAGTCTTCAGCGTGAAGGGGCAATTTTGCATCCTCTAGTAAAGCAGGAGAATTGTGAGTCTTTTAAAAATGCCTCCAGGAACCAATAAGATACAACACTTGAAGTCTCCGCTCATTAGGAAGGGAGTCTGTTTTCCTAATATACAACTGGTTACATGGATATTTCCACAACAGTGGCTTTGCTTTTATCACAAGTTATAAAGTCAGGGCTCCTGTTGCTTTTACTAGAAAAGGATGCTTGAAGAGCCTCAATCTTTTATATGTTCTCCTATTGGGCCCATTTGTAATGTCCAGTATACGGAACTGTGCAGGTGAAGTGGAAATGGCTGTGCTTTGTAATTTTCTTGTCTCTGAACATACCAAACAATCTTCCCAGTTCATTATCCTCACGAAAGTCAAACAGTGGAATTTCAGAAAATAAACTGTCCCCTCTGAGACTGGATTCCAACGTGTCACGTACCACACTAATCCTTTACTAGTCTACGGTCTAGGTGATGATCAGACCTAAGGGCCAGTGGCAAAGATGCCCAAAGATGTGATGATGCAGAGAGCCTTGCCTTCCCTTACACTCCTGGGCAGGGGCCAAGAACAATCCCAGTGGAGAGCATAGGCACTGTGCCCAGCTCATGCTGACAGCAATACTAACTTCCCAAAAGGGTGAAGGGTAAGAGCATCCCACTCCCAGCAACCATGCTGGCCTGGCATGGAGCACAGTACATGCTGCACCTTTAAACAGAGTGGCAATGCGTCATTGCAGCATGTGCTTCTCCAGAGCCCCAGTTGAATTTCCATCTGGGGTTCATGCTATGCTGGAGCCTTTCCTCAGTCCCCCAGTGTGGCTAATGGCTTAGAAAGCACAGTCCAGCCCTTAAAAGGCTTTGAAATGTTATCACATCTGCATTTGTGCTTTTAGTTTGAGATTGAATGAAAGAAGAAGGTACAAACTCCACAATGCACACTTGTGTAATCCCGTGCACAAATGATGCACTCATGTCGCATCCTGTGATTGTTCAGAAACCATGTCCCAGATTATTTAGCTTCTTAGGCACTGCCTCGCTTGAAGCCATTTAATACGTGCTAGGATGATTTCTGGGAGAAAGTGAAAACAGCCCTATTGGTGACTTTCACTGGATAGGGCAGTTACAACTTTTGCTCCTCTTAGAACTTGATTGAGAAAGTTGGTTTCTCAGATTGTTTTGGGCCTGAGTCATGCAACTCTCACACAAGGAAGGTCAGAGTCATCCCTCATGTGACCGTATCAAAATCAAAGAGAGTCCCCAGGGGTGAATTCACCCTATCAGACTTGATAAGAACTCCTCATGGGAGCAAGGTGTATTCACTAGGAATACAGGGTCTGATCCTTATCATCAACTAATAATGTTTGACATAATGCTTTAAAGTCCAAAATGCAATCTGCTGCAATTAGCAAAGCCTCTCTCCCCTTTTGGGCAAAGCTGTATAGCTCTTGGATTGCCTTCAAGTGAAATGTTCAGCAAGGCCCCTAACCATCCATATGTCAGAGAGAGATTTGCCTGAGTGAGGAGTTCCAAACTGGGCCCAGACAGGGTACTCAAGGTAATCAAAATGATTCTTCATTGGAATGTTACATATTTTATTCACACAGATGGCTGTGTCCTTGATGCACATAGGCAATTCAGACTGAAATTTGCTCCTTTTTCATCCCCTGCCCCTCCCCCTGCTGTCTGTAAGCCTCGCCTCCTCCAAAGGATCTTTGACTACTGAACTTAGAGCCAGCATTGCCACTGATACCCTTTCTCTGGATGATATTTAGGAGCATTCATTGCAGCACTCAGCTGCCAGTAGTAAGTACATTTGATCAATATTTTCAAAGAAATGGCCCTTTGGATAAGTGCAGAAGTGAGGCCCTCATGAGAGCACTCTCACTGTATTGAACCTGGCAAGCATTCTCAGCTGTAGCCTCTGGCATGGTTTGAACCAGCAGAGGCTGTGCAACAATGGCATTATCTTCAGCTTCCTCTGAAGGGGGTTTTGCAGCATTTTGCTAATAATAATTACAGACCATTACCAACCCCCAAAGACATTATTTATGTACCAATCAGTGTAAGAAATGCTTAATGAGAGTTCCTCCTCTTCTAAGCCTCATAACACCTTGTTGCAGAGTGATTTACATGAACATTCAAAATGATCTCTTTCTACTGTTGATTTTCTACTCTACAGAGAGTTTACTTAGGAAAATGAAGGGGGTCAGTTCTCTCAGTCATAATGGGAATGCTATGGGGGTATTTGTTTGTTGGTGGGGAAAAGGACCCCCTAGTGTCTATATTGGAGAGATTAGGGGGTGAGAGAGTTCTCTTTTAAATAGCCTTTGGGTGAACTTTTGATACTGAAATGGAAAGTTAATCCTACACAGCAGGAGATGAATTCTAAAGTAATTTTGTTTGTAAAATTGTTAGTGAGACTGTGTAAAACATTTGTTTTCTCCAGCACTGATGGGGATGAAGGCCCTGATGCTGTGCACACTTTTTTCACATGTGAGTGACTACACACACACATGAGTAGTCCCACTGAGTTCAGTGGGGCTATTCACACATGAGTGTTTGCAGGTCAGGGACCTTAATTTGTTTAAAAAAAATATTTGATATGTTTTAAGAAATAAGAGGGAAATTTTCAAAGGGCAGTTAGCAAACCACCTCCTCAATGGAATTTGAGCATTTAAGTTCTCTTTGTGCTTTTGAAAATCTCATCTTTCCTTTCCCTATATACATGTAACATGCATGAGATTTAGTTGATCAAAAGGGAGAGACCCCCCCAGCCCTGCAAAAACTTGCACACCTATTTAAGTCAAAAGTTAGCACCTATTAAGTCTTTGCAGGATCAGGGTCTTAACATTGTTACTACTGTCTTGGTATATGTCAACGTTCCCATCAGAAACACGCCTATTATCAGGAGGTTGTTGCCCGCCATTCATTCAGGAGTATCTTGCTCTTGTATGGCTCCAAAATATCTTTGATGTTTACATTTGGGTGGGTTAATGTTAGATATATAAGAATTGGCAAAAGTACAGCGAAGGGCAGCAAAAATGATTAGGTGTACAAAAAAGATTCCATATGAGGAGAGATTAAAAAGACTGAGACTATTCAGCTTAGAAAAGAAACAACTGAGGGGAAATATGGTAGAGGTTTATAAAATTATGAATAATATGGAGAAAGTGAATAAGGAAGTGTTATTTATTCCTTCACAAAACACAAGAACCAGGGGTCACCCAATGACATTAATAGGCAGCAGGTTTAAAACAAACATAAGGAAATACATCTTCACACAATGTCCAGTCAACTTGTGGAACTCATTGCCAGGGAATGTTGTGAAGGCCAAAATTATAATTGGGTTCAAAAAAGAATTAGATAAGTTCCTGGAGGATAGGTCCATCAATGGCTATTAGCCAAGATCCAGGACACAACGCCATGCTCTGGGTGTCCCTAAACCTCTGACTGCCAGAAGCTGGGACTGGATAGCAGGGGATAGATAACTCGAAATTGCCCTTTTCTGTTCATTCCCTCTGAAGCATTTTGCAACGGCCACTGGAAGACAGGATACTGGGCTAGATGGACCATTGGTTTGACCCACTATGGCCATTCTTAACTAATCCATTTGAGTAGTCAAAAGACATGAACAGCTGAAGAATGGTTTCAGATACTCTAGTCCACATTGCCATATGCCTGAGCTAGTGCACTTGCACAGAGGTGAGCAGTCGCTAATTCTGTAAGATGAACAGTACTGTAATGTGAATGCAGTGCTGGCTAATTTACAGGGCATTAATTGTATGTTCCAATTGAAACTGTATCATTATTTGATCCATAACAAGTCTCTCCACCCATGAGATTTTTCTTTTCTTTTTCAGCATGCAAAATAGCAATAAGTTTGATGCTCAGGTTTAATGATCACCTAGGGTCTCTTAACTGTGCTTCAGGCCATTAACTTCTCCCATTTACATCACTCCCTGAGAAATGACCCACATCATGATCCTTATTGCTTAAACGATCACCCAGATAGTGAAGATCAGTACTGAGTCCTCTAATGATTATGGGCCTGATCCTACAAACACTTGCCACCAGACAGAGGACCTGAGCTAAAGCCCATTCAAGTTGATGCAGATTCTTTCCATAGACTTGAATTGGCTTTGGATCGGGCATGTGAAGTTCCGTTGAAGTCAGTGGGGCTACTTGTGCTTTAAATGTTTCACAGAGTAAAGGTGAACATAAGCACTTAAGTATGTGCTTGTCTTGAACATTTGTGTACCCTGAATCAGGGCCTGTATGATTAATGATAATAGCATAAATGTCCCTAAATAGAAATGTATACAATAGACCAAACCTCTTAAGTCTGCCAAGTAAATAGCATTGTTAAAAAGAATCTAAGTACCCACCAGATGGAGGTGCCAGACATTTTGAGATTTTTTTTCTTTTGAACTAATATTTAATTTACAAATGAAAAACTATAGAAAAGAGCAGTAAAATGCTGGCTTAACCCAACAACGTATGAACTGTCGCTGATGTATGCCGTTAACCTACTCTGCTGTACCTTGGTGTTACAGCAGATATGTCATCAGTTACTACAGTGATCCAAACTTCTAGTGGACTTTCAGCTTTAAACTGACAAAAGCCAGGCAATTAAGAGATAGGAGAGAAGCTTTGCTTTGCTTTGAAATAGTTTTGTGGGTAGATTAAGGAAAAAGAAGTCAACTTTCTAACTTAAGAAGAAAGGTGATGTAAAATTAACATTTTGCACTAATCCATTTAAATTCCCAGGGCATTGTGAAAAATATTGAATGTGTGTTTATTTATACTAGACTATGCTAGCTTCAAAGTAGTTTTCTCTTTTCTAGAAATAGTAACTGATCCTTTTCTAAAAGTAATGTTAGGCAAAGGTGTATTATGCTGGAGAGTAGGCACTTACTGTTACAGGAGAACCATTTAAAATCAAGTTTCATAACTGAAGGGTGCATTCTGAAAACTTTTCCAATGTTACCTTACCTCACCTGACATGTCACTAGGCAAAATGTATTGATTATGAGAGTGCTGTATTCTGCAGTGGGGTTACATGGAAGATGTGGAACTCCTTTCTGCATGGTTTTAGTCTTGACTTGGCTTCAATGCTGAACAATAATGGAAAAATCAGAATCCAGAAGTACAGTCACATTGGGATGTCTATACATATCTTAGACTGCATAAGATCATCTGTTCAGTTATAAAAAGCAGGTGCTACAATGTCCTGTTTTGGTGCATTTACCTGTATTATAACATCTGTAAGATGAAAACCCATGCTTGAAGTGCCCATCCTTCTTGTTAACATATCAAAAATTTTTATGATGCAAATCTGAAATCTTTGTTATGTGAGTTTTACAGTGAACTAAGTTTCATTAAAAGTATTTAAAACTGTAATCTGACTTGTGTGTGTGTGTGTAGGTTTGAGATGCTTGGATGAAATGCGCTAGATGCGTCAAGTCCAAATGTGCTGATACTTTACCAAAACTAGCCTTAAGAAAACCACAGTGATATTCCAAGTAATGAAATACAATTTAAATTATACTGTAAACTCTATAGTAAAACACTTAAGTCTTAATTCTCAGTTACCCTAAGGCCCCTTTACACTGTTCTGGCGCACTAATTTATTGGTCCCATTTGACTGCAGTGGAAGCAAAGTTAGGACAACACTGAGCACTTCTGAAAATCCCACCCTTGGATTTTTTTTTAAAACCTGTACATAGTACCTGAGAGAGAGGATGCTGCAGAAGACTGTACTTTATCAGTGGATATGTGCCTAAATATCATCCTGGTGTGCATTCTCACTAGACCAGATTGGCTTGTCACCATGGGCACGTGCACCTAACAACAAGGAAAGGCAGTTACTGATAGGTTACATGGAAATCTCAATAATCAAACAACACTATGTACAAATCATAAAACAAGAAGATGCATGTCAACACTCACCCTCAGGCCCATCTGCTCTCCATTTATAGATGCCAGAAGAAAACATTTATGGCTTGAATATGCAATTTTCCAGATGCAACAGATCACGCCCCCAAAATGCTATCTGAGACTGATTACAATGTGGCAATAGAAGCATGGAGATGAGAAAAGCACTTTCTAGGGGCGTGTGTTAGGGTTGCCAAGTGTCTGGTTTTCTACCAGAATGCCCCCTCACTCCCTGCCTGCCATGGCTCTGCACAGCTCCTAGAAGTGGAAACATGTCCCTGCAGTCCCTCATCCCCAACCCCACCCCAGAGCCTGCACCCCCAGCAACTGAGGTCTGGTCTACCTTACTATGGAAGTGTCTACACTTAGATTTGGTTCTTGCCGACATAACTGCCCTGCTATGTATAACTTCACCTCCATGAGCAACATACTGTTGAAGTAGTTACAGCGACTCAGTGTCAGTGTAGACACTGTCCTGCTTACTGGCTTTCAGAAGTAAGCCTACAATGCCCATACTGACAGTGTAATCCAGGGGTGGGCAAAGTTTTTGGGCCGAGGGCCACATCTGGGTGGGGAAATTGTATGCAGGGCTGGGGCAGGAGGTTGGGAGTACGTGTGCAATCTAGGCTGCTCTGCGGGAGGGCTAGTCTGTGAATGCAGCTCCCCTGGAGGGTGGGTCTCCACTGCAAGGCCCCTTGCAGATCAGGACTCAAAGCGGTCGCCTTTGTGGGGGTGATGCTATTTTCTCCGTGCTTCACTCCTGGGTGTTTGAATCCGCTGGGGGGGGGGGGAGCGCTAGGTTAATGGCAGGTGGGCGAGCCGCGAAAAGGGACATGAAGGAGGGAGCCGCGTGTTTGCTTGTGATGCGCTCTGGACTGTAGCAGAAACGCAGCTAAAAGGACTAGCCCTGACGAGAATTAATTCCAGCCAGGGTTAAGGGCAGTCGCTCTGCTGGTGGCGGGGGAAAACAAAACAAGTGAGATTTACCCTGAGAGTGTCTCCACCGTGATTTCCCGCTGTTTCTGTTCGGCTCCAAACCCTTCGGCCAGTAGTTTCAATGTGGTGGGCAGTGCATGTATCTAGCTCCCCCCGCCCCCCGCATGGCGAGAATAGGAAGTGCTTTAGAGTAAACTTTCTCACCTGGGGCCCCGAAGCCGAGCGGGTGAAGGTTTCTGCAATGGGGCTATGCCGGTGGTTAGACCCTGGCACTAGTGAACTGAAAGTTGAGATGGCTGAAGTCTGGAGCGCTCACTTTCACCTTCGCCACGGATCAGCTGAGCGCGCTCACAAGCCATATGCTAGCGCTGATCGTTACAACAGAGGGCTGTTGGTTTTTTTAATAAAAAAACATTAGCTCTACTGTGTTTGTGATTTGGGGCTGGAGCTAACGTGTTGGTTGATTCAGGCCCAGGCCATGAGGCAGCCCTCGGTGAGGAACTGTCAATTAGCAAGAGAAAGGGGATTAGCCAGCCTGACCTCAGCTTTAGCCCTTCCCCTTTGTAAAGCGTTGGTTTACAGTAATTTGCTTCCTGGTAATTTTACCAAACGATGGACAAACTCCTCTGGTCTCCCAAGCTGCGCGCTCAAAGAAATAACGATTTAGCAAATGCCTAAAGAGCTTCGTTCTTCTTGGCGGGTTTAAAGCTGTAGGGGAAGGTGTAACTAGGCTGCCTAGGTTTTAGCTTGCTAAGTCACTCAGAGCGCCTTCAAAGGAGGGTGTGTGAAAAATAATCACCAGAGTGATATTTTATATACCACAGCGGGCTCTGTTAAGCTCTTCCTTCTTTTAAGCTTAAATGAATAGATTAGTCTTCGTTAAAGAAAAGTAGGAAGGCTTTGATTAATGAGAAATATGAGACGTGAAAGGATGTGTACTTGAATTTGAAAATATTTTATTTGAATAGTAAATAGTTATACAGTTGAAACAGTTCTATTGAAGCATTCTATAAATAGCTAACAGTTAAGAAAATAATGTGTGTAGAAAAGAGATTGCATCTAAAAGTAAGAGCTGTCGGTTGCACAAGAGCTGTCTGCGCCCTTGGAGCAGGATAAAATGGTCAAGATTGTGTGTTATTCTAGGTAGAAAAGTTAAAACCTTTTAGCAGATCCCTTTAGAACAAGATCTTCTTCTAAAATGCACAGTGAAATGGCAGGACGGGGAAGGGGAAAAGCGCATCAAAATATTCACGATCAAATAATATCAATCTTCATAATATAAATAAATAAAGAATAAATAACAATTACTCAAATCAACATATACATATAGTCAGCTCGTGATTCTACCTCGCTAAGGACAAACAATCGAAAAAAGAAAGTTGGCAGGTAATATTTAAGGCAGTTTCTACAGCATATTCTGGAGACCATCAACAGTAGAGTCAAGGCATTTGTGGCTATACTAAAGAAAACAAAATGAAGCAGTTTTATTTGTTCACATAAAAGGGGGTGGGGGTGTAAAGCCAGCTTCCAGCAGTTCACAAGCCATAATAAAGCTAATCATGTGGTAAATTCAGTTTACAGCCTGTGAAATATAAAGGCATTATTCTTCGAGATTGACTTTAAAAAATAAAAATAAAACCAACAACCCACCCAACCCCTAGGCTACGTACACAGAGAGATGGGGGCAGAGGAAAACCAGAGAGACTTCCTAAGGGGACCGCGATCCCGCTAGCGATCAAAGAGGGGCTGCTTTTCAGAGACTGAGCTACAGTAGCAAGGACGGAGGAATCACCACCAAGGAGACACTGGCACAAGTGGATTTTATTATTACTCCCCCCCCCCCCCAGCCCCTTTGTTTTCATCTATAAATAAACCAGGCGCTGGAGGAGGGGCGGGGGGATCAGCCGGGGTCCTGGAGAGCTCGGCTCTGCAGGGCGAAGCCGGTCCGAGGCAGCTGCCAGGCTGCAGCCCGGGGGGCAGGAGGGGCGAAGGCACGGCCTAGCAGGCGGGGCGCACGGGCAGCTGCAGGAGGATGACCTGCCGGTTCTCCGAGGGGTGGCACTTGTTGATGTGGCGGGTGAGGCCGGGCGAGCTGTAGAAGGTGGCCGGGCAGTACTTGCAGGGGAAGACCTGCGCCGAGTGCAGCAGGCGCAGGTGCCGCTCCTGGCCGCCCTTGCTGGGGAAGGTTTCCCCGCACACCGGGCACAGGTGGCACTCGCTGGCAGCCGGCGCGCCGGGGCCGGGGCTGGGGCTTTCCTCCGGGCCGGGCCTCTCCGGGCCGGGCCCCGGCTCGTGGCCCAGCAGGTGCTTGCGGAGGTAGGCCTGGCGGCGGAACCGGCGGGCGCAGGTGGGGCACTCGTACAGCCCCTCCTCGGAGCCGGACTCCGAGCCGCCGCCGCCGCCGCCGCTCCCGGGGCTGGGCGTGTCCCGCTCGCTGCCGCTGCCTCCGGCCTCCTTGGGCGGCGGCCGCTCCTCGGGCGCCTTGGCGGCCGGCGGCGGCGGCGGCGGGGCGCTGGGGGCCGGCCGCGGCTTGTGCCAGCGGCGGTGCGAGGCCAGGTTGGCCGGGCAGCTGAAGACCTTGTCGCACTCCGGGCAGCGGTACTCCACGCGCACGATGCGCGAGCACTTGTGCTGCGCCAGGGCGAAGGGGTCGGCGTACTCCTCCTTGCACAGCTGGCAGATGAACTCGCCCAGCGGCCGCGGGCCCGGCCCGCCCGCCCCCCGCGCCCGGGGCGGCTCCACCGGCCCCTCCTTGATCTTCAGCCCCAGCACCGGCGACGTGGTCACCTCGTCCTCGAAGTTCAGCTTGCGGATGGCTTTGGCTTTCTTAGCGGCCGGGGGCTTGTGCTTGCCGGGCTCCGAGCCGGCGGGGGGCCGCTTGGGCTGGGGGCGGCCCGAGGAGGCGGAGGGGGGCAGCAGGGCGGACAGGCTGCGGGTGCCGGCGCTCGCCTGGCCGTTGCAGTGGGTGTCACTGTGGGTGCTGCTGGGCATGCCCTGGGCGCTGCAGTGGGTGTCCCTGTGGGGGTCGCTCGGGGTGCTGCGCTGGGGGCCGCTGGTCTCCGCGGGGCTGGAGGAGGAGACCCACAGTTTGAGCTCGGCCGGGGCGAAGAGCAGCGGGTCCATGGTGCTGGGCACCGCCGGGGCCGGGAAGGACTCTGCGGAGACCGGCGAGCCCAGGTTGAAGCTGCGCTCCAAGGATTTCTTCTCGTGCTCCTTGCTGACCGGCCGGGTGGGGCTGTACAGCGCCTGGCACGCGGCCTCGGGGGTGCCGAACTGCACGGGTTTCGGGGGCGGCGGCGGCTCCCGGGGCGCTGCGGGGGCCGCCGGATCCAGGCCGGCGCAGGGGAGGGGCTGGGAGCAGCGCTGCTGGCCGCCGGCGAACAGCAGCAGCTCAGGCTCACCCTCCTGGCCGCAACGGACCCGGTAGGAGATCGGCGTGGCCCTCCGGTTCCTTTTCACCAGGAACCCCCGGGGCATCTTTGGCGGCTGGGCCGGCGGGGAAGGCACTTGAGGCGACGGCGACAGGGGCGCGGATCTGCAGCAAAAGGCTTGTGCGTCTGGCTCCAGCCGGCTGCCTCGCTCAGGCTTTGCTGCCTGCTCCTGCCATCCAGTCCGGGCTCAGCAGCAGAGGGACAGACCCCCGACGTGCCGCTGCTGCTGGTCCCCCTTTGCACTTGTTGTCTGGTGGGCGCCCCGCAAATGGGTCCCGTCTGCCCCTGCCCGGATCGCTGCACTCTTTTTAAGGGGAGAGGATGCCATTGTTCGAGCCTCCTGCTCCATCCCCGAGCCAATCAGCGCTTCCTGCGGCTCCTATGGATTGGAGGAGTGTGGGAGGGTGCAGGCTCGCAGAAAGGGGCAGGGACAGCGGGGTCGCTTGCTAGGTACAGCAGATGTACCTGAGGGGTTTCTCTCGTTCGCTTTCCTTTCTCTCCCTCCCCCCTCCTCCTTTCCCCCCATTTACTTCTGGCCCCTCCCGGCTAAAGGCACACGCCTGGCCCCTCCTCTTTTCACGGTCTGATGGTTTTCTATAGGAAGGCACACGTGCCTGGCCTTTGTGTGTCTCCTCCGGGGGGCACAGATCTGCCAAATGGAAATGTCCATCAGCATGACAATGAGCAGCATCTCAAATCGGGGGGATTACCCGCGGTTCTGGAGCAAAATAGCAACAAAGGAGAAGAATGGTCAGAAATATGTCAGGAGGGTTCAATATGCAAACTGGAGAAGTGGGGGAGAAGAGAAAGAAAATGTAGGTTCTGAATTGTTTAAAAGCTCTCACCCCTAAGGAAACGCTGGGATGGGGGGGGGGCGTATAATTGCAAACAACACATTTTAGGAGATTGCCACTGGAGTCTGAAAATCAGGACGTTAAATATACTGGCAAGGAAGTGTCCTCAGGAACTGATGGGAAGCCATTTCGAGAAGAAACATACATGCTGGTATAGTGGTTATTCTAGTCTGAAGCGCTCATAAAATCCAGCACTGCTGTTCCTGTCCAGAATCTCTTCGAAAAGTTCTGACCGTAAATAAACACTTTATCAGCAAAGCAAATTGTTGAATTGGTACACTTTGGAGTTGAAGAGATTGGGCGCTGGTGAGGGGGGGCGGGGTGTAAGACTTGGGGGGAGGCTTTAATTACAAAAGAAAAAAAACTTTTGTTAAATTACTGAAAATACAATTACTCATTCTGGTAAATGAAGCCTCTACCACTTAGCACAGTGTGTCAACCTCAGTGTTATTTATTATTACAATGCATCTCTAGTTTATCATTATATATATCTGACAAACTTCTTGTACACGATCCTCTGCGGCCTCATGCATTTTAATTCAGTTGGTGCATTTTGTCTGCTGTTTGACATCAGATGCTAAATCAAGGGGTCTAATCAAGTAGCTAAAAAATAAAGAAAGGGTCTGTCTGTCTCTGCACAGTAGCTTCCCAAAGCCTCACCCCCTTCACCTTTGTGAAGGAAATTAACCTCTTTCTATTGAATGCGACCCGCGGCCAATCTGGACGAGAAAGAGACGCGTGCTGCTGAGCTGGGGCAGGGGGAGAAAGACGGGAGGGCGGTGGGGAGAAGAGAAATCTGTCCACCAAGACAAGGCAGCGGCTGCAATAGCACAAGACACACCCGTCAGCCAGCAGAAGTCATAAGAGCGAAAAAACAAACAAAACCCCAATACCCCGCCTCCCTCCCTGCTACATTTGGGACGCAAAAGGCGTTATCCTTCTAAAGGCTCTCTCTGTCACTCCACAGATTGCTCAAGGAAAAGCATGGACAAAAGTCTCAGGCAATAATACCTGTTACACGGGTATGGGATAAAACCTTCCCAGAGCTGCTTGTCCTATAATCTTGTCTAGAGAAAGAAGTAGGAGAGGGATAAGAAAACGTGGCAATGATTTTCTCTGTTCCTGTCCCCCCCAGCCCTTAGAAGAACTGGATCGAAAGCCAGCTAGCCTGCTCAGGCTTCCCGTGTGAGTCTTGTGTCTGCTCCTAATCGAAGGGAATGTATTAGCTCCCCCTCCCCCCCACCCCAGTGCCCTAACGCTGAAGTTTGTTAGCTGAGCTACATGGTGGTATTTTTTGCTTGTAGGTTACTCATTGCCCTTAGTTGCGCAGTGCCAGGGTTGGGCATGGACCACCAAAATAAATGGTCTGATGTTGAGGATGCTTGAACGCTTTTGTCAAAGCTTTATTGTCACGGCAATAAAGTTAAGTGAAGCACGTGCGTGTCTGCAGGATTGGGAATTTAAGGTAGCTCTCAGATAATAATCATGTAAGCTAGACCCTAGTGTAATAATTCATATGTTGCCTGCCATTCGTTATCGGGCAAATAGTCAGTTAATGACAGACCATTGGGGAAAACGAGAAAAATGTTTATGTGCCCATAGCGCTCTTTCCCTTCCCCACCACATCAGCCTCATACTGGATCTAATCAAACATTTCTTTTTCCTGCCTAGATTGCAAACATCCAGAAATGCCTGCTAATCCAAATGCAACTGATGTTAGCCGTTTTAATCCTGATTTATATTGCGTCTATAACGACAGAGAAGAAGCGGTACTGCCCCCGCCCCAATTACTTTCTCCCATTTTTATTACTCTGTAGGTTCCAGTTTGGCTAGTTTTGTAGTTGCTCAGACTCTTCTCCTGCTCTATAATATGTGAGGAATATAGGCACTCTTTTTCATTAAAAGAGATAAGTCAAAATACCTAACCTTAAAAAGCTGAATGCAAAGAAAAAAACCGACAAAAACCCGTTGCAGCACAGCGAATTCAAACAGTGCTATGAATTAACCAAAGGGAATCTATTGAAACCTATTGAGATACTTCGAGTCAAAGGATCCGTTTCTTTTTGTTGTTTTCCTAGCCCCAGCCAGCTGAAAAAAAAAAAAAAACAAAAAAACCCCTCCTTGCTTTCAGTCATGTACTACGGTAAAGATTAATTGCAACTTGAAAGGTACAAGTATTCTAAACTAATTTTCACAACAACAGAGTGGAAAAAATGTTGGGGAGGGGGAGACACCCGTCTTCAAAAGCAGGTGCAGCAGTGTGCATCATCTGACAGTTGGAGCTGCTGCTGGGCTGTGCAGTACTTCTCGCACGGCCGCTATGGCTCACCAGACAACACGGCTTGCGTTGAACCCTAAAGCCGTTTTTGATTGGGGAGTCTTCGGGGCAAGGACTGGGCCTTCCTTTCCATGTGGGCAGCTTCCGACCTGAGCACCCTGCGGGCACTACTGCACGCTGCATGAAGCGGCATACCAGTAATAATGACTTTAGCACCGATCTGGGGAAAGGCGCTGTCCAGTCAGTTGTAATAAACAGAGCCTTTTAAAAAATCAAATAGTATCAGTGTCTGAAACTCAAGACGTGACTGTTATTTTTGAAGCGTTTGAACTGAATGAGTCCCTCTAAAACTACAAAGCAGCCTCTCTTCCAACCCTATTTAACTCTTTGTCTTCAGCAGAAAACTTCCACGTTTCCCCCAGGGGATTCCCAGCTGAGTCCACCCCGCCCCCTTCCCTTACAAACCACTTTGTTTGCGCCAAGTTCCCTTCACAAGCAAGACGAGACCAACGGCATATGTGGGAATTTGCACAGGGAATATTTCATAGCTCCTCAGGCCAGGAGAGACCGCTGTCATCTTCTAGTCTGACCTCCTGTGTGACACAGGCCATAGGCCTCCTCTGAATGAATTCCTGTTCGAAACAGAGCCCAGCTTTCACAAAGAGATCAAGTCTCGAGTCACTTCAGCGCCACGTTTTGCAACTTTTTTTTTTAAGGGAATAAGGCATGTTGTGTTTTTCTCGCTCGGTTTCGTTTGTATTCTGCCAAGATGGAAAATCAGTGGCAGCAAAGCTCAATTGCATGGCGTTTTCCTTTTGGCGAGGCTTGCTGGGGAGACGCGTTTCTACAAGATCCCCTATTACCCTGTCCTGTGACAAGGCATTGCGGGGGGGGGGGGGGGGGGGGGGGGGAGCACAGCCAGTTTGGGTCAAGGAGTTTGCTATTTTGAATGTTCCTGCGAGCGCATCGGAGCGAACGGCTAAACGGTTTGTCCACCCCTCAGCTTTATTGATTTGCCTACTTTACTCCAGATTTTAAGCATGCCTCCCTGTATCAGCCGACAGGCGCAGAGCGGTTTTGATTACTCAACACAGCACCAGCCTCATGCGTTTGGCGGAACAAGCCCAGAATTGGGCTGAAGTGTGACCTGCAAAGAGCAGAGCCCTGCCTCCGATTAGATGTTTTTTTAAATCGACCTTTCCCCCTTCCTGGTGTAAGTATCAAGTGGATTACAGATTTTTACTTCCACACACCCACACCCCCCTTGTCAGACCGTTTCATCAGATCCACAAACCCCATTTTTGTACATATCAAGCTGACCAGAGATTGTTTTACACACACACACACCTTGTAGGTTGCAATCAGAAAGGTTCATCAGGTTTCTAACCCCCATTGTTGCATGACGCATAAACAATTGCTGGGTTGCTACTGTTTGACCTAGGGCTCGGGAGCGAGCGCAGCGCATTTGCAGGAATTAGCGATTGTTGTGTCTGTCTGCGGGCCACGCGAGAGACACGCGAATCCCTCAACCGCTCCCTCCCCCCCGCGCCTTCTATTCACCTTCCCCTCTCCCCCGCCCCGCTCCCTTTGTTCAGCAGATTAGCATAAAGCTGCTATGGATCTCCCGTTTAAATAATTACACACAAAAGAATACTACATGAAAGCGAGAGAAAACAAGAGAGAGCCCACGAGTCTGTTCCATTTCACCCAGCTACCAGAAGAAAAAGACCTGAAGTATTTTCTATTGCTTAAGTTTCAAGTATCCCCCAATGGCAATCTGCTCTGCTCCCATTATTCAGCTTTGGGAGGGGGGGGGGAGGCTGTATGCGGGGGAAGAGAGCAGTTCTTTTATTACGCAAAGTATACTGGGTAGAGGAGCTTTCTCTTTAAGTGGCGTATTTATGGCGATTTGTTTATGCTATTCAGGCATAGCTGCCCAAAGGCCTAAATGAACGGAAAGTTTTGTTTTTTTTCAGCCCAGGGTGGGTAAATTGATCACCGTTTCTGGAAAGAGAGGGAAAAAGTAAATACCCGAGTGTGAGAGAACAGGACTCGATGGCATTTGTTGCAGGACCAGCATGACAAACACCCTAAAGACTGGTTTCAGAGGAACAGCCGTGTTAGTCTGTATTCGCAAAAAGAAAAGGAGTACTTGTGGCACCTTAGAGAAGACTGTTACCTTTCAGTCGTGTCACACAGCAATCCAGCATTGATTTCCTTTAGCCTCCCCAATAAGCATGTCCTAAAACTGAGTGATCAGGCAATACCCTGTAAAGATAAGTAGGAGAGAATAACTGAGATTCACATCGAGCCACATGCTGGTGAGTGGGTTGCCCCTTTCTTGTTTCTTTCTCTCTTGGTTTTGGTGTGTGTGTATGTGTATTTTATTTGTCTAGTGCGAGTGTATTTGTTCACTGATGTGTGCGTCCCTGCCTCCTCGCTGTTTAATGGGGGAGGCAGCGGATTTGTTTCTATTATCATTAGCATACAGCTGCAGGTTACACGAGCAATCCCCACACGAGCAACGTACACTTTAGCCCAGGCTTATCATCACTTCTCTCAACCAGAAAACAATCAACAGCTACTCACACATGGCTTCGTCCCCCCCGCCCCGGTTCCTAGCCCCCCCCCCCCCCCACTATGTCTGAATAGTGATAGACGTGTTCTACATCTTCCGCTGCAAAGAATATTTTAACTTTTTCATCTCCCTTTTTGGGGCTGTATTCGTTATACAGAGAACACCAGGCGTGCTGGGATTACGGCAGCATCTTTTTTTCACTTACATTCGTCAATCATTGTTGCGATGCAAAAGCTCATTTAGCGTCACGCTTTTTAAGATTGGAAACATGGGACAGCAGAGCGACTAGTTTCATGTGCCACATAGGATTTTTTTTTTTAATTAATCCGTGTAGCTGTCTCCCTGTGCTGCCAGAGTTTATGCCGCTTGGGGGAGGGGGGGGAGTTTCAACAGCTCTGTGTATGGGGCAGAAACACGCTTGTCCTCTGCGGGTGCTGGGAGGCTACTGCCCCTGCCCAAAGGAGCGTATGCCCCACGCAGCAGCGTCCATGGGCAGTAGCTGGCCCGCTCCTTGACGGCCGGGGCCTTCTCTTTGTTCCTGCGGCTGCACTTCGGTCCAGGTTGTGCTCGCGGCCGCTCGGCACTCTGCAGCGTGGGTGCATTTTAAACAACGGCCGGGAAGCGCGTCCCTCCGAGCCCACCCTGCCAGCTCCCTTTCGGGGGTGCCTGGTGACTCTCGCCCGAAATCAGCATCCGCTAGGGCCCGCTCCCTGCGTAACTCGCAATGGGCGCCGGCCCCGTGCTCGCCCAGGCGCGGACATGTTTTTTCCTGAGGAGTGAGGCGGTGACAGCGGACAAGCACCCCGCGGAGAAGGGCGTCGCGGCGGCTGCCCCGGCTCGTTAAACAGGCCCGGGGGGCGGCGTGTGAAGGAGGGATGCCGCTGAGCGGCGAGAGGAGCGCCGCCCCCGGTCATGGTTCCCCTTCTCGCCCCCCCGCGGCCATCGCAGGATGCCGGGCAGCGCCCGCGAGCCCGGCGCCGGCCCGTCCCAGGCCCGGGCGCGAGACGACACCTGGCCGGAGCGCCTCAGCCCGGCTCCGTGCCTGGCTTCAGCTTTCCCGCCTTGGGCGCTCGCCTGCCGATTGGCTGGCTGCGCAGCCCAGCGCCGGCGGCCATTGGTCAGCTGGTTGCCGAGGCGCCTCCAGCCAGGGAGTTAACCCCGCAGCTGCTGGGTCACGAGGCTGCCCACTGGCGCGCCCCCCTCCCCCCGCCACAATGCACCTTCTGGCCGGCCGCGCGGGCCATGAACAATTCAGCAGCCACACGGCGATCTCCAGCCCCCACCGGCCATCTGCCAGCGGGGCGGGGGCTGCCGGCCCAGCCCCCCCGGCCCGCAAGGGAGCCGGCCTCCAACCCCTGCCCCCGCGCAGCCAAACTGCGGCTGCTCCTGGCGAAGCCACCAGGAGCCCGGCCAGGCCCGGATCAAATCAACACGAACTAGGCATGGCTGATGGGAGCGGGCTTTTATTGTTGAAAAGCCAGGCCAGCTTTGCATAGGAATGGCTGGGCCTGGGCCTGATGGTTCCTGCTGAATGGAGAATCCGAGGCCCGCTCCACCTACTGGAGAACTGAAAGAGAACATTTCATGGTGCTTGCTGAATGCAGCCTCAGGCTGGAAGCCATCTCAGTGCTCCCTAAGAGAGGGGCTGGGAGTCAGGGGCCCTATGGATTAAGAGTGAAAAGCGAGCCTCATTTAGCCAAGCATAACTAAACAATCCCTGGCCATGCATACATAGGCAGGTGGTAATTATTGTAGTTCAGATAACTGAGGATGCTTCCCTCCACCAGTCTCTTGTAGATATTTTGCTGAAAGAACCTTTTGAGGTATTGCTTTGGTTTTTCAGAAAGAATGAGTTCGCCATCCACTATCTGGTGAACAAGCTGGTCCAGTGATGGAAGGCCATCCACCTGTAAAAGACAGGAATAAGCTGAAAAAGCAGCATTGACTTGACAAAACATTGTGGGCAGGTATAGCTACACTAGCTTCTACGACAATAAAACAGGCAGGCTGGATATGCACACACATTTCCAAACAGCACTAGAGAAACAAATACATGTAACAGAACTCAATGGTTTGTACAACTGGATGGACTTAGTTCAGCAACAGTCTTCAAGGCTCAGGCACCAGATACATTAGGATTTGTTGATATTAGGCCGCTCGTTTGAGGCAGACACTGAAGCCTGCCTTTCACCCTTCATTCTCCCTGGCAACAAATATAGAGACAGCTGGTCGCCACATTCCTTGGATGAGGAAGGGGGTGTTTGGTGGCAATAGCTATCAGGAACGCAGTGGAAGGATTATCACACTGTGGCAGTGCGGTGACACTAATGGCTCAAAGGACACTTTGATAAGACCATAAATTTAGGTGTTAATTTAATCTTTTGGTCTGAAAATTCTCACCTATTTACAGTTCAAAAGGCTTCTGTGTGTGTGTATAGACAGATATACATATAATGTGTGTACGAAGTCTGACAAATGTTTGAGCAAGAAACAACAATTTCAGTATTTGAACTTCTTAGAAATTGAATTTCCAGACACAGTTCTGGTGCTCAGATAGTTCAGAACGGTTTATGTTTTTAAATGTCGAATCTGCAAGCAACGTGTGGCCTGATTTTCCAATCAACCCCAGCTGCCATGTGAAAACCAGGTTAGTGGTTCTTATTGAAGACAAGTGCCTTTGCTTGGAAAGCTCATACTGCACATGTGTACTATACAATTTTCTATTAATACTTTAACAGCTGGGGCTAGATTCACAAAAGGACTCAGGTACCTAGCTGCAACTTTAGGTGCCTAAAACCCAGAATATGGCCTGAGTGGGATTCACAAAATCCCTGCTCAACTACCACTGCACCTTGTAGGAGCCTAAACTCACTTGGCACCTAAAGTTTCGTGATAAACATTCCTAGGCACCTATTTTGCTCCGTCTGTGCATGCACACTACAGCTCTGCTCTAGATGTCTGGACGCTTCAGCCCCAAAGCAACGCATGAATTGGGGGGAAGGTAAGTGTTCCTCTGCTTACCTCCTCTGTGGGACCCCATCTGTAAAGCAGACTAAGAACTTGCCTACCAGATCAGGCCTCTATATGCGAGCTTACATAAAATGGCTTGGGGAGGACCTCCCTCATAACTTTTAGCCCCATGGCTGAAGTACTCATCTGGGAGTTGACTCTTCACCTAAGGGGGAAAGATGGCATTTGAACAGGTATCCACAACCTCTTAGGTGAGTACCCTAACTACGGGGCTAGAGGATATTGTGATGTGAGACTCCCTGAGTCTCTCCTGTTGAAGTTGTTCTTATGGAGAAATAATAAAAGAATCACTGGACCAGAGCGAGAGCGTATACAAGAACGAAGAATAACTCTGGAGCCTGGTGGTCAGAGCACACACCTGACAGCTGGAAGACTTAGGATCAAGTCTCCCACCTCCAATTACTTTTAAAATTATTTATTCACAGTGCAGCAGCTTCAACAGGAGAGACTGAGGGAACCCAACACCAGAATATCCCATAACCCAGTGGTAAGGGCTTGCACCTGAGATGTGGGGAATCCCTTTGAAGTGGGAGATTTCCACATCTCAGGTGAGTACCCTGACCTCTGGGCTTAAAGTTATGAGAGATGTTCTCTATTCTCCTGTCCCCTTCCAGCTTCTTGTACAATCAGCATAGGTGCCTAACTCCAGGACAGGGTGTGTAGCTGAGAAACCCAAGCAGAAGGAGGTGCCTCTCTAGATTTAGGTGCCAAATTTGCTGAGAAGGGAGGGGCTGAGGACACACCCCTCTCCCTGGCATCTCCCATTGGCTAGTTTAGGCAAGAGACACCCAGCATGCTGGCTTTTGTGAATCCATTCTGAGGCACCTTCTCCCTCCTTTCACGGGAAGCCTAGGTGCCAAACCCAGGTTTGTGAATCCCAGCAATTTTCTAGCTGCCCTTCAGGTTAAATGTAGTAATACTCAGCATCACCATGCCTCAGTTTTTTTGTGAATCTAGCCCTGGATGGAGGTGCAAAACCTCAGCTCTATCATCTGCAAGTCTACGTAGCTGGAGCGCTGCATGTTGAAATAAATACATGTTTGGGATCCTACAAAATGGGTAAATATTCAAAGCATGATCGGCTTTTGAAGATGAAGAACATCCTGTGCAAGACACTCAAATAAATACAATGTTATGGTTGAGAATTTAAACACGCAAGTTCACAGACATGGTCCACACAATGATTCTAACTTGGCTCTTATGCATGTCTTAGTTTCTCTTACTGTATGTCTTGTTACATTTTAATTGAGTTCCATTTTCTATGGTAATCAGAACTTAAAATTCCTGACTTTTGTAGTTTACAATCTCAACTATAACAATGCTAGTTAAACATTTTTACTTATTATGTTACTTATTTTTGCATTTGACTGAACATTTATTTGAATGCCTTGGTCAACTGGAATATGAGCAACAGGTAGTAAAGGTCCTGATCCTCCTGCTCCCAAATTATATAATGACAATTTAAAAGACACTTGATATATTCCAACAGTGCAGTATGTATTTATTAAGCACTTGACAGCGTGCTCAGTATTGTACAAACAGACATAGGAGATACATATTTACTAAACTTAGTGTTTCTAAATATCAGAATCTGTGTGAAGGGAATTAGAATAAAAACAGACAAAGGGAATGACAAATGTGCATTCACCCTGTCAGATATAGGACCTGATCTTGTAAACCCTCTCTCATGTGAGTAATCCTGATTCATAGGAGTAGTCCCAGTGATCTCAACAGGACTACTTGCGTGTGTGTGTCATGACTAACTCATAAGAGACAGTTTGCATGACGGATTCAGTAATCCTGAAATACGTAAGACACCATTTCCAGGCTGTCCATAGACAATAAAACAGATAGCACATAAGAGATAAGCTGTTCACATTACAATACAGGAAGCACTGCTGAAACAGGGCAGAAAATCACTACCTTCAGGCACAATTTTTTCCTTAGAATTTAATTTTCTGTTCTTTGTAAGTTGTTTTCAAGAAAATCTAAAAATAATACTTCACTTAAGTACTCTTCATATTATGACAACAGAAGAGACAATACTATCTAGCACCTTTGTATTTTATTTTAACCTTTCCTAGAGACTAGTGTGATGTTACCTCAATACACAGTTAACAATTTTGTATGGTAATTGCAGCAATCCATTAAAAAGTAGTGCAGGAATATAGAATTTCGATATGTAAAACAGAAGCGAAGGGGGTATGTGGAGGGATACGGTAGAATGGCACTAAACCACCCACTAGGCAGCAGCAAGCTTTAGATTGTAGAGAAAAAATTCTGTTTAGAGACAATTATATGTTTACAACTTTGTCTTTAGGGACTGATCCAAAGTCCACTGAATCAAGTGGCAGCCTGTCCATTGGCTTCAATGGGTTTTGAGTCAGACACTTGGAGAGGAAAAAATGGAGAAATTACTATGAATTTATGCTCAGGTCAACAGTGCAAATGACATTAGCAAATGTCTTAATTTCTCCCCATCCCTATATTTGGGAATTTCATCTATCACTGAAAAGCCATTCTGTGTTACTTTATCAGCTACGTAGCTTGTGGCCATAGGTACTTATAGAAAGATTTACATCTCACAGGATCTGAAATTTTAGGATGGTTCGTATGGTGCTTTTATATCATTATGCAAAAAAATGAACAAAACTGTATGGAAAGCAGTGTTAACTAAAGAAATGGGAATTCCAAGTCTCAGTGGCAAGTTTGCACTAGAAAACATATAAGGGGTATAAAAATGCTGCATAAGAAAATGGAGCAAGGTAAACGATGAAAAAAACATTACCAGCAACTTTGAGATTTGTAAAAATAATTAAAATGAGCAATTTCCAGTATTTACTGAATCTCCCTTATGCTGCATAGACTATGTCTATTTAGGCTTTCCAAAGTGAGTAATTAAACAGAAAAAAGTGAAATTTAAGGCAGAATATGGGAGCAAAAAAAAAAAAAGAAGTGCTCAACAATAACGAATTACTCCAATAATAAAATGCAATTGCGAGTCATTTTTCTTACCTGGCTGGATATTAGGATTTGGCGCAGTTCTTTCTTAAGATCAATAAACCGATCATGATAGATGGCCATGGACCAAGGTTCCCTGAAATAGCTGGTTGAAAAAGAAGAAATTTAGTTATCCAGTGAACCTCTCATTAACCACTAATAAAGTATTTACCTGCTTTTTTGCTTTTATAAATTACAGTTCTGGACCCATCATGATCGTTTGTTCATAAAATGCCTCCCGTAACAGCATGGTCAATCAATTCTTTTAATGGATGTTCCTGATGTACAGCCAGCTTCAGTAATTACATTTAAAGTGGCTTAATTCAGAGCTGTGGCAAGACCCAGTGAAGAATCCTGATTTTATCAGAATTTAAAAGCCTGAAGACCTGTAAAGAACGGTGTCTCCATTATCTGTCCTCATTTGAGAAAAGCAGATTGCAGGATTAACTGAACTCCTGCATAAACAAATTAAATTTGTGTAGACAATGACACAAATGTTGTTCATCATTAAGGTTTCTGGATTAATAAAGGCCAGAAAAACAGGCCACCACAGTGTTGCAATATGTTCTTTCTACTAGTGCACTAAAGCTAAATTGAATCTATCTTAAGAGGAACTATCTTAACATTTATATTATATCTATTGACAGAAAGCATTCATTACACTTTTTCTGTGAAAAGTTAGAAAACTGTAAGTATTTATTTATCTTTAAGGCCATAACAAGATATATAAGTAGATACTGTAAATGCAGCTAGAGGCAACTGGATGACACAGAAAATGGCTGTTTATTTCTATTTCCTATATAACGAAAAATAATTGTGGTGGTGTCAATAATCTTTAGATTACACGAGGTATATTCTCTGCTTGATGTGTGCATGCAATTCTCATTAATGTTAATGGAAGTTAAAAGGACCCACTGAAGAAAGAATAGGACCAAAAGAATCAGTGTAACTTATTATTAAACTGGGTACCAGATAAATAGGGCCTGATCCTGCAAACACTTACGCAAATCCTTAACTTTGCTCATTTCAGTCATCTCACTGATGTTAAGCATGTGCATGTTTGCAAAATTATGACCACAGTCCTTAGACGTGAACAGTGTCATTGGAAGCGTGTAGTCTATTCACATCAGTGGGATTGCTCTCATGAATAAGCAATATTGCATGTGTAACTCTGATGGGATTTGGCCTAATGTCCTTACAATAAATATATTAATTTCTAAAATAAACACTCAAATTACATAATTTTAATGACAATTTCCACAGAAAACCAGCATTCAGTTGCTTTCTAAAAGGAAGCCAACCTTTTATAAATGTTGAATTGTGATATTTCCTATCAGCAACTTTTCTATAAATAAAAGCTTCATTGGACTTCAGATATTAATGACTCAATCAACACCACAGTATGTAACTAACAGAGCTGTTCTAATTCTTCACCACACCCATCCACTTGGGTGTTATACCCCCATCTCCTTCCCTCCGGGTGTTTCTTTAGATGGTAAGCCCTCTGGATAAGGGCTTGTCTCTTTTCTGTGTTTGTACAACACCCAGCACAATAGGGCCTCAAACAGAATGAAGGACATTTCCACAATATAAATATTTACTGCCACTGCTATTCATCTTTACCTTTCCATTTTGACAGACATAGGAGCATCTTGCAGCACACTGCTAGCACATTACCAAGACTGATTTCATCTCTATATTTGGGGCTGAAATCTTACAAAAGCTGAACTCAGCTCTAAGAGCCGCTTTTAAAAATGTACTTTAAAATGTATTTATCATATCTCTATAAGATACATACATAGACATGAAGAGTTTCCCAAAACATTTAAACAACTAACTCATCTCAAAACATTTTCCATTTAATGTCAACAGTTAGATGGCAAAGCAAGATAGGAGGGGCACAAGAAAAGATATACCAAGATAATTAAAGATGCTCACATTACACTGGCATGCATGGCCCTGTAGCCAGATATTTTTCCTGTATTTTCACCTGGCATCTTAGTTTTAGTTGTGCAATTATTACTGGTAAATCTGTTTTAACAGAGAAATAGCCATTGAGCAGGAAATAGTGATCTAAGCACAGACCTGGGAGCCTGGAATTCCCACGTTTTAATTCTGGCCCTGACATGGATTTCATCTTGTGATTGAGGCTAGTCTTTTAAACACCCTGCCTTTATGAAACTGCTTACATACCTCACTGAGATGTTATGAGGATTAAATGATGTGTGTACAATGCTTTGAGGATACTGAGTATTATTGTTATTACCAGTTCAGCTGATAACTACATCTTCAGATACTCATACTTGTACAGTTCATCACAGCATTTCCAAATTTCGGAGCTTAAGGCCTGAAATTTTTCACCAACCTGCAGTATTTGGCTCAAATAAAAATGTGTTTACTCTGGAAGTGGACAATTTCTTGTCTATGTTTTCAAACCTGGTTGTACAGGGGTTACTAATAGCCAGCTATTTAATACAAAATTTCCTTTACCTTATTTCAAATGGAGAAATGCAACCATTACAGAGTGTTTTAATATATAAGCAATTCTCTTCCCTTTCTGGCAGTGCATATTTATCCTTAAGACACAATCACCTTTCTAACAACCATATTTAGATTTACTTTCTCAGAATACAACACATGTTCCATTAAATTGAAGTTTAATAATGAAAACGATTCACTTGAAGCCAAACCAACAAGTTGACTTTCTTTGGCTCATTTTAAATTTTATTACCACTTCAACAGTAGTCCCTAAGGGCAAGCTGTAGAAAGCTTGAAAGTATAATGCTCTTCAGTGTACAAGATGAACCTGGCATGCTACCAACAGAAGCTCAGAGGCTCCTCAACTATCATGAGAACAGCATCTGCCACATGTGTTTGCACCATTTAGTCTTTCATAACCTGCCAAAATGATCAAGCTAAATATGTACAAGATGACTGTTTGCCAGGGGCATAACCGATTTTAAAACATGGTCACTTCTTAAGGGGGGATCCCCTGCTGGTAGGCTTTTATATCTATAGAAGCTATCATTGGAAGGCATTTGTAACTAGATGGGGCGAAATGGTCTCCTTTTGAAGACAATATGTGACATCCTTTTTGTTGCTAGGAAGCTGTTCTCTCCTTTCATTGACAAACAATACATAAAGTCTGTTCTGCCTCATCTGTGATGTGTAACCTATATTAGATGAAGGGGAGAAAAAAGAAAATTATCTACTGGCATCCTATGCAATAGGAGTTGAATCTTTTTAATTTAAAGGGGGGGGGCACATGATAAAAATGAGCAGATAAAGTTGGCCAATCTTGGGAAATAATAATGTGGTATTTCTGAAATCTGCATGTAAATAGATTCCCTTCCAAAACCCATCTATTTTTAGTCTCCAGACTCTTATTTAATGTACTGCTATACACCACTTTCATATGACAATGTTTTTTTCAAGAATTCTGAAGCAGCAGTAGCTCTCTGATGCTTACTGGTACTTTAAAAAAAAAGAAATGAGGACAGCACACTGACCCTTGTCCGCACTTGCACCACTTAAGTCATCCACACCATCCAAAACATAAGATCTTTCCTTGGATGTGAACATGTAAAAAAAAAATATCTAAAGACTTTGAAAGTTGTGAGGTACTTTTACACTGAGAATGCCAAGCTCAGCATCCACAACAAGAAACCATGACAGAAATAATTAAAGGGTTAATAAGAACTTTATCACATCAAAAAAGTCCCATGACATCTGAGTAATGGGCAACTGTAGTGAATGATAAAAAAAGAGAATAGGAACTACAGATCTCTCAACAGAGCCCATATTCTGCCAGGCACAGGTTATTAGCCATTTAGGCATACTCCGAAAAAGGAATATAGACATGACACTCATTTTTACCACCCACTGCTGCACTGAAAGATGAGCCCCTCTTTCAGGAAAATTAAACCAATCACATCCCCACCACAAACCCACCATAAGTTGTTAAAGATCTGTCCAAAATGAGCAATCATGCAGAGTAGATAGTATAATGTTGTGAAGTCTTGTGATTTTCACCATGAATTTTGTGATAGTTTGTGTTTCTCTTCGTCTCAGCTGCTGGACTTCCATGAGTGTGGAAGAATTTTAGCTTTCATTAAATAAGTAAATAAAAAAAGGAAAATAGCCATCATAGTCGTAGAGAAAAGCTTGAAAATATGACTCAAGTGTATTATAAAGACACACACACACACACAAAAGGTAAAAAAAAAGTACCCAATATTCATTACATTTTAAAATCTCATGATTTTTAAGCCAATCTGTGTGTGTGTGTGTATGTGTCTGTGTCCCAACTTATAGTTTTTTAACACTGATGTTGTAAGGCTATGTAGATTTTCTTAATATGATATAGCCCCTCCTTTTTCACATACTTCAATGAACAGTAGTATATTTAACAATGTTGGCATTTAAAGTGTCATCAGTGGCATCTGAGTTAGCACCAACTGTAATGAATATGGCAGTTCGTACTTCAGCGCTATAGTTTCAGACTCCCTGGCAAACACTGCTGCACACTTAGGTCATGCTTTCAAGGTTTTCTTCACAACCAGAACAGACAAAAATGTACCTAAAAAAAAGCAAGCAAGCAAGCAGGGATTCTGGAGGACAGCTGAGGGGCCCTTTTGTCCCCCAAGCTGGCTTGTCTTTGAGGTACACCCTACACTTTGGGAATGGCTGACTTACTGACCCATTAAACTACCCAGGAAAAACCTCTTCCTTCTGGTGAGTTTATTAAATGATCTGAATTTTGTGTCTGTTGAGACAGTTTTTTTTCTAGAATAGAATCATGTTAATATAATTTAAACAAATGTAGAAAACAACCTGTATAGATAAATACTATAAGATTTCTACCATTGCTATATTGCCTTATGCTACCGATTTTTTGGCTCTGCTCTCAGATGAGACCAAGGAGTGTGTGTGGTGATGGCTGGTGGCTTTTCAAAGGCACAAAGGGTAGTTAGGCACCCAGTTCCTGCCAAGAATCAATTGGGTCTGGGTACGTAACTGCCGTTTGAAAATATTGGCACAAGTTACCACTATGCTTGCAGCTAGAGTTATTTATCCATGGTGACAGAGAGTCCCCGCTTGGTGTTCAGTTGTCCACTTAAAAAAACCTTTTATAATAGCAGCAATAATAAAACCAAATTAAAGTAAAAAGCAAGGGTCTGTTATTTTCTTATTCCTACTCCCGCTCTCCCCACTCTTCCCTCCAGCTTCCCACACACCCAATTCTCTTTATTTCAGAATCCTAACAAATTTATCACTCAGGACAAATTTGTCTGGGTGTGTTTGGGTGTCATAATTCACTGTCTAAAACAGCAGGATTAGTCTGGATCTCTTGACGTTGACTTTCATATCTTTATAAAAGGCAGTCTCATTGGAAGAATCTCATGTTTAAGCTGTGAATCGACCATTAATACAATAAAATGCCCCCCTTTTAGGGTCAGCCACAACAGTATGGTTCACTAAGGACCTGACCAAACTCCACTGAACTCTATGGGAGTCTTTCCACTGATTTCAGTGGGATGTGGATCAGGCCCTAAATATTCTCAACTTCCTCACTTAGCACTCCAAGTATGCCAATAGATGACTGGCACATCAGAGCCCCAAACTCTGAGGTTGTTAATGTACTTAGGAGTACTTTTCCTCTGTTTTAAATTGGGATTAAGGAGGAACACAGAAAAATCCATATTTCAACCAACTCAGGTGTTGCTCTTCAAAGGAGCCATACTAGCTTTGCACTTTAGATCAGCTCAGCTTCCAGGCTGCTATAGTTTACATCAGCCACTCACACCAACTTTATGCAGTTAGTCAGATAGAGAGTACGTGCAGGGTAGACTGTTGTTCCGTTTTGGAGCATAACACTCAGCTCACAGAACCAGCTAGCATAACTGAAATAGAAGTTTATAGTGGGTGTAGTTCCTGGGTGGTAAAGTTTAACGCCCACACCACTGGGCATGGCTGCCTATACAGAGTGCAATTCAGTGGACAGCCAAGCAAGATTTTTTTAAAAAGTTTTAACCATATTTTTGACAAAAATTGGATTTTTAAAATACAGTAAATATGCAAAACCTGGCTGATCAGGTACATCTTGGAGATACTATATCAGTTCTCAAATGTTCAGAATTTGAAATAACCCAAAATATTCCAAGCAATTTTCCTCACCTGTTTATACGCCGTAAGCCTATAATTATACGGTACCATTTATGGAAATCATCGTTGTTCTGACATGCAGCCTTTCAAGATTGGCAAGGCTTGATCTAGGAGGTGGGATGTAGCCAGGTGAATAGTAGTGGGTCTGCCAGACCCTTCTCACTGGTGGAAAGTAAAACCCCCCAAATGTTGGAGTGTGCCATCACTCTTATACACTCTGCTTCCCCCACTTCCCAGTGTTATCACTGGACATTTGGTATGACAAACACCTGTGCTGTTGCAACAAATCTTGGCCTGAACTGACTGACACATGTGGCCGTTATTCATATAGGCTGGCCAGCTCATATTGGCTCAAATGTAAATTGTGATTATTAAGTAAAAAAATAGCTCGACTTGCACATGGAAATAGCAAATTTCACTTGAGAGCACTGCAGGGGAAATTTTATTGTGTTCAAAATCATTTGGTTGCCTTTGTAGTGAATGATATTTTCCATTTTTTTATGCTAGTGACCACTCAAAGTATTCATCACTACTGCAATGTGTTTAAAGATAACAAGCACATTTCGAGCTACCGCAGGTGCTACAGCAATCTGTATAGTGGGGGTGCTGAGAGCTGTTGAACCAAACTGTAAACCCTGTATATGATGGAAACCACTTCCAGCCAGGGGGTGTGGTAGCACCCCAGCACTTCTAGTTTCAGCACGTATGGAAGCTACGTGGTAAACTTTTGCATGGGGGCTTTTGTTAGTCTCATCAAGACATTACTTAGAACCTCTACAGTTGAGCTATAGGGTTGGCAAAGTTTTAGGTATGGCTTGGGAGTCATTGGCATTTAGCTGAAGAACAGCTGCATGGAAAGATGGAAGTTAGCTGGTGCAGAGAAGGAAGTGTTTCAAAGCACTCACAATGTCCATAACTTCGCCCTTTATCAAGGTGGCTGCCTTACAATCATCAAGATGGATCATAATCATAGTGTCTTTCTGCATTCCTTGTAGTTATCCAAATAGCTACAGCTGCTAAAAATGCCCACCTAGAGCTGGTCAGAAGACTGTGTCCTATCCCATCAGACTCTAGGCTTAAATATTGTAGCTCATTTCTAGGAAGGACATTTCTGACCCTTCAAGAATTTCAAGTTTAGAATGCAGCAGCTCAGCTATTCAGCAACACACCACTGGTTATTATCTTTTGGATGACATATACAGCTCTATTTAATCTGAAGCATTCATTGTATTAGACCCATAGGTTATCATTAGGTTGCCCCCCAGCTATGTATGTTTTCGCATTGACACTAAGTGCCATATTTAAATAGTTAAAGCCTTTGCTCAGTTGCAAGGACATTTAAGAAGCACAAGAGGAAAATTCTTATTCTGTCACAGAAAACATGGGCAAGTTTTATATGACATTTAGGCATGTACAACTATGTGCCTAACTTGAACATGTAATTGCCATAACTGCAGATGCACACAGAACATATGTGTATGCAAATGGCCATTTCTGGTAATTTCTGCACACAACTGTGTGTTATGAAGGTGCAGACACATTCATTAAGAGTGCAGGATATGTGTGCAATTTTGAAAATCTGGTCCTATAAATCTACTGAAAATCACATCTTCAGCAGCCGGTGCTGATCAGAATTATGGAAATGGGGTTACAACAAGTAGTGACATCAAAGGTGGCTGAAAATAAAAAACTCTGATCAAGATCTAGACTCAGAGACAGTCTGCATGAATAGAAAATAATGGAAGCTTGTAATGGTGACACATTAGATAACGATTTTTGATCTGTGAAAAATTACAAGTGACAATCACGAAAAAAAATCACGTTCCCTATATGCTGAGAACCAGCCTCTCCACACAGTAAAGGTTGGTTAAGTCTATGGTAGAGTATTATTTATGACTATACAAACAAAGAATTTAGCAACTACCTTCCAAAAGATGTCTTATTTTCAATGGAAGACGACTTTTTAAAAATCTTGCTAACAAACACCACATCCCGAAAAGTAAAAAAAGACAATTGTAAAAAGTACTCAAAAAGTCAACCCTGCTGGAAATAAATAGCAGGGTTACTGACCCTGATGTTGCTGGGCTTGTGGCATTGCGACTACAATTTAATTGACTGAAACTGAAGTTATTCAGTGAATCATATATGTGGAAGAAAGAGAGAGAGACTGACTTGTGAGATGCTGAATTACAATGAGATTACGATGAGACCAGAAAATGAAATTCACAGTGAAGAAAATAATACTGAAAATTTGCTACCAACCCCACCTGATTTAAATGAGATAAAAAGCTATATTGCATGGCTAAGCAAACAATAATATTAAATTGTCTATATACAAATTTTTAACTGGTTTTGTAATTTTTTTTTTTTACAGGGCTTGTAACTTATTTACAATCGTGGAACAAGAAAACAGAAGTACATTACAGCAGAACTACTGCAGGAGTACTGTTTAATTCCTTGCACAAAAACACTACTCATTGAACATTTATTTATCCATGTATTTCAGGTATTCCGTGGATAATTCAGAGATTTGGGACTCTGCTAGGGTGACCAGTTGTCCGGTTTTGGCATTGCTGACCAGGCCCTGTCCGTTTTGTGGCGCTGTGCAGCAGGGCTGGCAGGCTCTCTGCTAGCCACCATGACGTGCGGCTCCCGGGTCAGGAAGCAGACAGCATGTCCAGCTCCGAGCCTTAGGGGCTGCCACGGTGGGTGTGCATGCTGCCCGGTGCAGCTCCCATTGGCTGGGTCACTAGCAGGGGAGGAACTGTTGTGAGCGCTCAGCAGACAGCTGTTGAGGGGTCGCCTGGTGTGTGCCTCTCCCGCAGCTGCCCAGCCCTCTTCTCCTCACGCTCCTCTTGTGGCTGGGCTTGAGCTGCAGCACGTGCTCTGCAGCAAACCACGGTTTGTCACCCCATCACCAGCCCCCGGGAATTGGAGGTATGTGTATCCCTGTCTCCGAGTGCTGGGAATGGGGCTGCACCCCAATCCCCACCGACTGCATCCCTCCCCGTCCCAACCCCACCGCACCCGCATCCCCCGTCGCTGCATCCCTCCTGTCCCACCCCGACACACACACCCATCAAGGCATCCCTCCCTGTCCCAACCCCCCATCCCGTCCTGCTCCCCACACCTACCCATCCCAGCACCCCTTTCAGTTCTCTCCCACCCATCCTCTCCACCTCCCAGAGCCGCCCTCACCTCCCACAGCCCTGCACCTCATTCACCTCCATACACTGCTGCACTCCCATTATGTCCCTATACATCCCTGTGTCCCCCACATCCTCATGCACCTGTATCCTTCTGCCTCCGCCTGCATCCCCACCCACCCCACATACCCCCCACACCCACTCATCTCTCCTTCACTGCCTCCTCTCACCCCAC
Organism: Caretta caretta; assembly: GCF_965140235.1. Taxonomy (NCBI): domain Eukaryota; kingdom Metazoa; phylum Chordata; order Testudines; family Cheloniidae; genus Caretta; species Caretta caretta. The sequence goes on along the minus strand of NC_134208.1, from coordinate 206,284,012 downwards.
CCTGTTCTCGTCTTTTGCCTCTTTCCCTCCCCATCCTCTTCTCTCCTCTCCCCCGCCAACATCTTTTCCCCTCCAGTCCACCCTCCTCCCTTCCTGGCTGAGTGATTTAGACAGCCCCTGGAAAAGTGTATGAAAAAGCATCACTGTGTAGGCAAGCGTGTGCATGCATGCATTGTATGTGTGTAAGAGATGGTCTCTGTGTAGGGAGGTGTGTGTATTGCCGCATGTGTGTATACCTGCGTGAATAAAACTTGCAGCCTAACTCTTTGACTTTTATTCCTTTTGCTGGCTTGCACACAAAAAAATTGATGACATAAAATATGTGTGTATTCATTTCATAACACATTTTTAAAAGAGAAGGGAAATCTAAATGTATTATTTCTTAAAAACTGAATGTTGTTGACTAGTAATTGCAGAAGAGCCAATGTATCGTACTTTTCTCCCCATCTTTGTCTAGCTACATTATAAACTCTTTGTTGCAGACTCTCTCTCTTTATGTCCAGCACCTGCCACCCTGGAGCCCTGATTTTAGTTGGGGTCTCTAGGCATTAAACAATCGTTGTAATAATAAATACTGTGGAAGTATATGGGTTAGTGCATGCTAGATGTGAACGCATGTGTATATCTGCATGTAGGTGCGGGAGTCAGTTTCTACAGATTTATTTATATAGGTATCTGGACAGGTGTCCATTTCTGTGGTTGTGCTCTATGGATTTGTATTTGGGCTTCAGGAGTGGGCCATCCATTGCTGCTGTGATAATGTGTGGTCCTAATTCCACACATACAATTACAATAACTTTAGTGGAAAAAAAACCATGGAGCTGGTTATGAAAAATGGGAAGAGGGGAGAGAAAGAATCATGAAAATCTTTGTGAAATTTCATTTTTTAAAAAATTATCCTTTTTGACTATTTTGCTGACAGCTCTGGTGTCCTTTAACAAATAAAACCTGAAATTAGCATAATATATCTGTCAAAACAATAAATATGTCTGTTTGGGCCTTGCAGTGAAAATGACCCTGTGAGCGAGGGTGGGGGAGAGCAAGCAACGGGGGGGGGGGGGAATGGAGTGAGTGGGCGGCGGTGCCTCTGGAAGAGGTGGGGCCTCGGGGAAGGGGCGGAGCAGTGTGCGGGGGAAGGGGCAGTGCAGTGCAATGGTGTTCAGTTTTCTGGAATTAGAAAATTGACAACCCTACATTCTGCTACTGTTGTCCTGATCCAAAGCCTAGTGAAATCAACAGAGATTACAGTTGACTTCAAGGGATATTCAACCAGGCCCTATGATTTACTTTATTGAAGCAGGATTACAAAATGATACAATTCACCAGTTGAGAGGAAGACATTTATTTCAAGCTTCTTTCAATGGGAATATAAAAATCAGAGAAGGAAATCTGCAGATATTTATAATTTTTTAAAAGAACACTGGGATTATTGTTAAACTGGCAATAATTCTGCTAAGAAATAGTTAAACATTTGATTTCAAATCCAACATGGATTTATTTGCATTTAAAATACTGTTATAATTTAATAATAGTACATAAGTACACTGCACTATAAGCCCAATCTTGTGATCCTCATTCAGGAAAACAACCATTGAATTGGACAGGGGTTTTTCCTATTGATCAAAATAACACTCCCAATGGATGTGATCAAAACCCCACGGCAGTCAATGAAGAGACCGTCACTGTCTTCAATGGGCTTTGAATCAGGGGTTATACTTGTACCTATTTATGTTTGCCAGCATCTTCACATTGTAAAAAATATTCATCCATCTCATACTGATTTCTCATTTTTATTTTCTGTATTTTTAATATCAAAGGAATATTATGTTATATTATCATAGACAGTGGTCACCATTAAAAAGTGAACATTTACTAACAATTACTTCACCCCAGTAACTGGGGTACTGCAGTTATTTCCTATTCTAAGTACACTATACAGATATTCTGTATTACCTCAGTACTACAGATTGAACTGTTAGTAAATGTTCACTTTTTAATGGTGGCTACTGCACAATAGAGCCTTGCTAAACTGCAGTGTGCTAAACCAAACATATTACAGCTGGCAACCAAAATGGCAGTCTCTCCCCTATTCTCTCTCTCAAAAAAAATTAATAGCAGATGTTTTAAGGTTTTGTGTATTTCTACACAACATACTGCATGATGTATATTCAATATATTATGAAAAATAATTAAAAGGAAACAAAACTGTCAAACCAAATCAATAAAATATACTTTGTGGTGCAGTATGATTACTTATCTAAAATTATTTGTTCATTTACAGAGTCAGAACATTCAGTAATTCACAATGGTCTGTCTAATTATTAATATGAATTAGCAAGGTTCTACCATAAGTAAACTATGTTAAGATTATGTGACTAGCCTTTCCCTATTAATTCTGGCCTTGGAGTTTCTTAGTAACCTAGCTGTTCATTAGAAGCTTAGTTGCTCATTAAAAATAATATTAATTAAATATATAAAATAAATTTAAGCCACCTAAAGATGTCAGGCTATTTATATTGATTTGTTATGTAAGTACAGCTTTAATAGTGTGAATCATGGCTAGCATTTAATTCCAGTAAAAAAGAAAAGCTGTTAGGGCTTCAGAATCCATCCCTCATGAGCTCCTCTTATTCTGGTTCTCTCTTCATAAAAAGCACACCTATTTACCTCTAATTAGACTGGAAAGGATACTGAGTAGCATTAGTCCCACTCAACCATGCTCACAGCCTTTCCCATTTCCGTTCGTTCTTTTTTTTCCCTGCAGGGAAAAAATATCTCATACAGGTCTGCGGAGTTAACAAAAGAGTAAGGTGGAATCCCTTTTATGTAACTGAGGCACACTAATGTGACAGGATCCAGTGAATTCCAGAAAGCAATGCATTCTAATATTTCTTTTAATAAACAAATGCTCTTAACTTTTTGAAAGGCTGATCTAAATCTTTATATGCAGCGCCTATACCATGTTTAATATAATTCCTGATGTGCAATGATTATCCTGTCCACAAGTCCTTTTTAATGAATATCTTTCACCAGTCCTATTAAAGATAAAATTAAAAACATTAAATATTTTTCTCCTCGCTAATGTCTCTATTATGTTTTGAGATTTATTAGAATTGGGCCATTAAACATTCTATTGTAGTGTTTCTGCTCAGAAATCTCATAAAAATTACACTAATTCATTAATTCTAGCCTACTGCAAAACATATTGTGTGCAAAGTGAATCTGAGAAGAGAAGGCCAAATGGTTACATTTTGTAAATGTCAGTATTATTTATATCATTTTGAAATATTTTTGAACATTTAGGATCATAGACTTGGGGACAAGTAGACAAGACTGAAGAGAACAGCTACCGGAACATCCAGTGATGTTCTCCACTTGTTTGGTCTTTGCAACCTTAATGTCATTTTATTGTAGCTTTTTAGGATGGAATTATAGCATTATTTCTGATAGCAAATGTTACAAAAATACAAAATCGTTCCCATTATAACTTCCTGTTTTCACATGGCTATAACATTACCTTTGGGGCTGAAAATTTGCATGCTTTGTCTTTGGAAAAGACTTGTGTCATGGCATGTCATGAAAGTCACCACTGCTCTGCAGAACAAAGCGGGGACAGTGGATTCCAAAGTCAAGGGCACATCATCAAGAATCCCCTAACTCCTATCCCGCTTCCATTTAAACCAGGAGGATGTTCGTCGGAGCACTTGAGCTGAACACAACTGCCACTGTACAACACAGAGAGGTCTCTAAAATAACCAAGGCTTTATAGGTCCAAAACAACATTTTAAATTTCACCTAGAAAGGAATCGATAGCCAGTGCACATCTTAATACGCAAACAGAGCATTCTGAACTGTCTACTCTTTCTAATTTCTACAGAGGGGGTAACTTAAGAGATTAAGTGACTGGCAATAGTTGCACAGAAAGTCTGTGGAAGGACTAGGATTTAAACTCAAATCTCGGATCTGCTCAAAGGCTTCCTAATCCACTAGAGTCCTACACAAACTTTAAACTAAACAGTAGTAATGTACAAAAAGAGGTTGGTGGCAGGAATACAGTGTAATGTGACCACCTTCAAAGTATGAAAGTCAATATTATAAGAAGACGCAGGAATTCACCCTTAACCTTGATGACTGTAAACACTAAAAATAAGGGTAATAAACATTGTCTGTTGTCATTACATTTTTAAAAAAACCCTCCATTTTGGCTTTTGAAGAAAGACTGGCATGATGCAGCTTCCCACACAGTATTTCCAGTAACATCACCCCCTAGATATGTTCTTTTATAATGTAACATGGACATGGAGAACAAAGGCAGTCACACTTCTCATTGTTGTCCTATGTTATCTTATTCTTTCCAGTTATGACATATACACTGGTACTTAGGCTGAATCTCAGGAGCAGTCGTGCCTTGCCTTGGCATCAACATTACTGCATCATATCATGGTAATCAACTTCTACATAGTATGATTGAAAGCAAACTCACTCATCTGATACTTTACAGATTTCACGTATGAAAACCGCTCACACATAATTCATTAAATAAGCAACTTAAGTATTTTAGAAACTAGCTGGTAAGGAGAGGTTTTGTGCATTGTATTAACAAATGTGATTTTCATTAATGCAAAATGAAGCTTATCTGAATCACTTTCATATCAGATTAATGCCCTGATACCAAAGAATATCCAATTGGTTGCCAGGTATCAGGAGGATCCTCTAATTATCTATTTTGTACTTAAGATGCAGCAGCGGGAGATGCCAATGAAAATAAGAACTGACATACTGGGTCAAACTAAAGGTCCATCTAGCCCAGTATCCTGTCTTCTGACAGTGGCCAGTGCCAGGTGCTCCAGAAGGAATTAACAGAACAGGTAATCATCACGTGATCCATCCCCTGTTGCCCATTCCCAGCTTCTGGCAAACAGAGGCCAGGGAAACCATCCCTGCCCATCCTGGCTAATAGCCATTGCTCTAAGGTTACGGTCCATAATTTGGCCACGGTCTCTTATGGCTTCCACAGTGGTTGTTTTATTGCAGGGGAACAAAGGGGAGGAACTAAGGAACAAGTGATTTAATTTGCCAGTCAAAACTCACCCCACTCCTCTTTTGGGAATTATTGTAAATATCTAGGGCTTGAGTCACAAAGGACCTTAGATGGGGTGACTCACAGCATTGCCACACCCAGCTTTTTGGCACCTAGAAAATCACTGGGATTCACAAACCTGAGCTAGGCATCTAGGCTCCCTATACAATGAATGGGGAGAGATAGGTGCCTCAGAATGGGATTCACAAAGCCAGCATGCTGGGTGGCTCCTTGCCTAAACTAGCCAATGTGAGGTATTTGGCCAAGGGGTGTGTCCTAATCCCTACCACTCTCACTGAGATAGGCGCCCTCTGCTCATAACTTTTAGCCCAGTGGTTACGGTACTCATCTGGGATGTGGGAGACCTCTGGTTCAAGTCCCCTCACCAACTGAGGGGCAGATGGGATCTGAACAAGTAATCTGCCCCCTCAATAGTGAGGACCCTCTTGCTACTGGGCTACGGTATATTCTGCTGTAGGGCTTCCTCAGCCTCTCCTCTTGAAGCTGTTCCACTGTGGATAAATAAAAAAGTAATTGGAGCATGGGGGACTGGATCCTGGGTTTCTCACCTACCAGGTGAGTGCTCTCTCTGGCCCAATGACTTTTACAATTATTTATCCTCAGTGGAGCAGCTTCAACCCGTTAAGGCTGAGCAGCGAAAAATAATTAAATAAAGACTGCAGCACCTCCTTCCTGACATGGGCATCAGACCTAGCCCATACATTAAGAAACTAATTTTGTAAAAATATGAATAAATCTCCAAGTAGAAGCCCTATACATTTCTCTGCCTGCTTATACCTTGTGAAGTGTGTCCTTAGACCCTGGGGTACAGCAGTATAACAGGTTTGTATACAAAGTCTTCAGCTTCAGTGTTTCCTCTTCTGGGTTCTCCAGCTCTTCACTGCCATGATATTATGCAAGCCTGTTAGACCCATTTCCACTTGTGCCACAGAATATAGGGGGTTTTGCAACCGAATTTAGGGCATCTGATAGAGCCTATCATCTCTTTTACAACTGGAGGGAATGAGACAGGGGTTAGCGACCGACCTGGAGGCCAGAGAGGGAAAAAAAAAATCCTCCAAAAAATTTCAGTTCAATAAAATGAAAACTGTTTTTTAATTTTTTTTTCACCACATCAAAGCAACCAACATTTTTTTGGGGTTGACCGGAAACTTTTTGGTCAATCCAAAACTAAACAATTTTTTTCCAAGTTTTTTGTTTTGGTTTGGTTGTTTTTAGGTGTTTTTCACCCTTGTTTTGTTTAAATTGGCCAAATTCAAAACAAAATGCTGTTTCAAAACAAAAGGTCAAAACAAAATGTTTCAAAATGAAAATGTTGAAACCAAACATTTCCAAATGGTCAAAACATTTAATTCTCCCCCCACAAACAGGTTGTGAAATTAACGAATAGTTCTGGTACCCCCAAAACGTATTTTTCAGCAAAATCACTATAATGTCACCCAGCTCTACTTGAGCTGGATTAAGTAGACCATCTTTGACGGGAACCATTACTTTTCTTCTTAGAGAGAGCACAGTAACAGATCTGCAATTTCCCCCCAGTAGATTTTGGAATTTTCTAAAACCATCAGGAGGAGAAGGTGATGAGACTGTCACTGCTGACTAGTTATAAAAGGGGCAGCAGTCTGATCATGGGGGCACTCATCTTCTACCTTAATAGTATGCTCCCCCAAGAATTTGTACCATGACTGATGTTTTACAGCCAAAAGTCAAAAATGGGCTTTATACTCATATTTAGGTACTGACTAAATGGGCTCACTAAGGTGCTACACTCAAGTCAAAGGGAGCTGCTGGATGCTCAGTGCTTTTGAAAACTGGCCTTTTATTCAGGTGCTCCAATGTGGATTTAGGAGCCTAATTTTAGGCAGCCACTTTTGAAAACCTTGGCCAGACCATGTAATATTGATTATAGCCTTTCCACATGTCTCATGCACCCTCTTAGAGCTGTGCCCAAACCCTAGATCTCATTGCCATCGGGGGAGCAGTGTGGATGCAGCAAGCTCTTGTGGCCAGCCACCGGAATAAAGATCTTTTTGTGGACATTGTTAAGCAGATGTCCATGAGAGGCCACAACCGGGACGCCTACCAGTGCAGGATAAAGAGCAAACAGCTCAGGAGAATGTACACAAACCAATGATGCCAGGAAAAGGTCTGGCAGCAGAAATGTGACCTGTCCATTTTTTGAGGAACTGGACAAGATTTTGATCAATTACTCCACTACTGAACCCAAGAAGGTTGTGGACCCTGCTGCTGCCTCTGCTGCCACCCTCCTCTCCCGTCCCATGCCCAAGGCCGAGCAGCAAGAGACATCTGAGGATGAACACGGGGTGGCCAGTGAAGAGCTGTTCTCGGAAAGCCATGGTCTCTTCAGGCTCAGGACCCTGATGCCCTCTCAGCCAGAAACCCATGCCAGGACTGAGGAGGCAGATCCTATTGCGGGCAGCTCATTATGCAAGTATCTATCTTTAAAATTTGTTATGCTAATTGGCATGCTAGCTTCTATTCCTGATGCCTCATGCCTGTGGTCATTTTAGGCAGATGTTAGCTAGGTGCCTTTCTGAGTCTCCAGCCCTGCCCCATCCCTCGGCCCACAGTGTTCCTTTGCCCCTCCCGCAAACGCATTTTCAAAATGTGGCTGCTCCAGCTCGGCAATTGGCTCTCATGCTAAAGCCTCGATTATCGAACGTTTTCAAGACCGTACCATGGCGGGCGCATGCCTACCTCCCTATTTTCCCTCCCAGTATCTGTTCTGCCTGCTCAGAATCCATCCAACCCGCACCAGGGATTAACAGCTGAATATACAACTGCACATTTTCAAGCCTGAGACTCAAAGTAAGAGCTATAAGCATCTCTGAGAGTATTGCCTTTGTGGTTTCCATTTTCTATTGGATGCCTTGCTGGCTGCTCAAACCACTGATCAAGTCTCTGCACCTCAGCCCCCCTTACTCTCACAAATATTGTGCAAAATACAACATGCAGCTATAATTGTGGGCACATTTTTTTCTGCAGCTTCCAACCTATTCCACAACCTTCCTTTCAAATGGCCAAATACACACTCCACTCTCTCACATATGGTATCTGCACAGCAACATCCTATAGATGCAGTTGAAGGTCCATAAGCTATTTCAAGGCCTCCTTTGTGACGCCGTGGATATCACCCAGTTCACCTTTGAATCCATTTTTGGGACACTGCATTATGCTGTGTTTGATGATTCAGATGTTATCACCGCAAGTTGGGGGGATCTTTGATTTTCCACTTGTTATCAAGTAGCTGCATCTTACATGGTTTGTTCTGATGTGATTCACTGTGGTCCAAAGTCTGCACGGCAGGTTGAAACCGGGAGGACAGTTTGTTGGGTCAGTAATAATGTGCTTCTTTGGAATGGAAGAGAAGGTCCAGACATTTTGCCATTCCATGGCTGGATCCAGAGACAAGAGGTGGTCACATGTGGTCCATAGTGGCTTTGGCAATTTCTGGAATTGTTGGGGTATATTATTCATAATCTGCCAGAGGGGAAGTTCTGGGTAGTCTTCAGTGCGTTTAAGTTCTCATGCTATGGTTATATCTTGGACAGCTGTAGGGTCAATATTTGCTAATACAGAAAGTCACAGTACAGGTGTTGATTTTAAAGTTCCAGTGATGAGTTATATGGCCTGATTTAGCGGTCTATCCACAAATTGGGTATGGCAGCTTCTTGTCCACACTGTTGCACAGTACTCTGCAACTGAGTACACCAGGGCCAAGCCCAATGTTCATAGCACCAGGGCAGTTGATCCCCAGCTTGTTCCCACTAACTTTTGAATAATGGGAACATGAGTCTTCGCGTTAGAGGCTACTTTCTTGAGGTGGTCATTAAAAGTCAGAGTGTGGTCAGGAATGACACTGAGATATGTTGTATTTGGGTCATAATGCACAGTTTCACCACAAAACTCATAAGTTAAAGTGTTTTGTGCGATTCTATTGTCAATGTGAAAAGTAGAGACTACTGATTTGCTCAGATTTGGCTTCAGCTGCCACTTTTGAAAGTCCTCCTCCATGATCTTAAGGTCAGGTGTAAGGGTCACTTCAAGTTTGTTAAAGCTACAGGCCTGAGTTGTGAGTGCCAAATCATCAGGATACACAAACTTCTGCACTATCGTTTCATGCATATCACTCGTGTATACATTGAAGAGTGTTGGAGCAAGTACAGAGCCTGTGACATCCCATTATTCAAAATGCACAGCTTGCTGGCTTGATCACCAAAGTATATGCACATCCTTCGGTTGCTAAGCATGGGGTTCAGCCACCTGAGGATCAGCACACAGGAATCATTTTGCTCATTTTCAGTAGCAAACCATCCTTCCAAACTGTGTCATATTGATGAAAGTGGTACTGGTCTTGAGTTTTCGTTGGAATCCAGCCTCAATGTTTGTAGTGAGGGCCAGGACCTGGTTGCAGCCCTTCTGTGCAGTTGAAAACCAGTTTGTTCCTTGGATAGGCTGATGTCCACAGTGGGCTTGATTCAGTTCAGAATCATGTGCTTCCTCACCTGGTAGGTGGTGCTCAAGAGGGAGGGAGACCTATAACTAGAAGAGTGAGCTGCAGATTTTCCAGGCTTTTGGAGTGCAAAGACCTTGGCTTCTCTCCATACGCAGGGGATTTCACTGGTCTCCAGGATGCTGGTGAGAAGCTGCATCATCCATTTCCATGCCAGAAGACACAGCTTATATAGGAACTCAGGATAGATACCATCTTTTCCCACTGTTTTCCCCAATTTTGTGGCTGCATCAATTTTCTTCCTTGTGAATGGTCCAGACCATAGAGATGATGGAGTGCATCTGGACGTCACCTGCCAAAGCTGATACTGGACTTGTCTGTGATGCTGTTTGTCCACTGGCTGTTCTGATGTCCCTAAAATTTAGAAACAAGGCTATCTACTTTCACCTGCAGCCTAATGGCATGTGTGGGATTTGCAGCTCCCAGGTATCTCTGCAGGTTCTAGAATCTGCTTGAGAGTGTGAAGTTTAGACCTGTTTCCGCCTTGCTGCATCCAGTGATACCAAGAAGGCTTTTCCAATTTCTGGGTCTCTACACCCATCATATTTGTGGAGGAGCTCTTGGCTCTCTGCAGTCCAGCAAGGAGTGTACGATGACCTGTATCCCCAGGGGATATTCTTCTTTGTGGTGGAGATTAGGAGCACAGTAAAGTAGTCAGAAGTCTTCAGCATTGGGAGAATGCAGGAGATTGTATTATCCCCAGTCATGGAGAAAGTGGCCCGGTCTGCTTTTTTGAAGTTTCAGTGCAGTGCCAGTTTTGAATAGAAAACTGGGATTTAAATGCCAATATGCGTCAGTACTGGTCTCTGCTGGCTGTTCAGGAAATCATCGAGGTATCGGTATGCTGGTATCCTCTTTAGAGATGAGTGTCAGGTCATGGCAGTATTCTCCGCTCCGTTTTGCAGAGTGGAAAGTGGCATGCCAATTCACATCAAAAAGGAGTAGCATATCATTTTCTAATGCCTACTGTGTCAGTTCTTTGCCTGCAATGTTGTTTGCTGCATAGTTTCATTGTCTGTGGTGATTATTAAGGTCACCCACAAATACAGCAGGGTCCTGTGCATTCTGCAGAGCTGGCTGAAGCCACTGTGCACACGGTGGTTTATATACATTAATGATGTTTAGCTTGCCGATGTGCATGGAGGCTATAGTTGTTTCTTTGTGCGCTATAGGAGGAAGGACCACATATTTGTTGATTTGCCGCTTTATGTAAATTGCAAGCCCATATTTTGGGTGGTAATTGCTGGCTATGAATTTATAGCCATTGATTTTGTACAATATGCTTTTTCTTCATTTGCAACATGGGTCTCCTGGAGGGTGAGAGCAGTGATGTTGGTCGTCTTTCTCTAGGTAGTCACATTTGGACTGTGAGAGGCCTTCAACATTCAACGGGCAGATCTTTACCCCAAGTCCGATCTGCCTAGTATTTTGGCCCTGAAAGGGGAGGCTTATCCTGTGGTTCTTTCGACTGGGAGGTCCACAGTTGACATTCGGTCAATGGTTTGATGACATTAGTCATGGTTTCGAACTTAACAGGGTGGACTGTGTGAAGGTTGTTATCTTCTACCCCGTCATCTTCCACATTCCACTGAGGTGACACTGAATTGATAAACAGTTCCTTTCTTCTGTCCAAATGGCCCGTGAATAGCTTCATGTCTCCCAGGACAACTGGAGCAATCTCCAGACCATTAATGTCCGTAGTGCTCTTCAAGGCAAACCATCCTTTATCCAATAAGATAACTAGAGCTGAATTCTCTAAGATCCTAGCATCATAGACCTTTCCAGACCACCCTTGCATTGTCCACCACATATGTCTGTAAACCTGTCATGGTGGTTGGCAAGCCCTTGGCGAACCATGGAGAAATACCCCTTTTGGTTTATACATTCTGAGTCCTGGTTGGGGGGGGAAATAATGGGCACATGGTCCCATCAGTTGCCCCCACACAGTTTGGAAACTCCATATGTACAGAGATTTCAATAATCTTCTGAGCATTAGTAACTTTATAACCTAGTGCAACAAGACCTTATGCATGGTATCACACATCTGTAAGACAATGGCTCCAACAGTCAATCTCCCTACATCGAATTGGTTGGCTATGGACCAGTAGCATTAGGGGGTGGCTAGCTTCCAAATGGCAATGGCGACCAGCTTCTCCACAGTTATGGGGCACCACATGTTGGCACGCTGCCTTTGTAGCTCTGGGGCTAATTCAGCACATATCTCAAAAAAGGCTGCCGTTGCCATCCTCAAATTCTCACACCACTGCTGCTCATTCCAGGTCTGCAGAATGATCCTTTCTCACCAGTCGAAACTGGTTTCCCAATTCCAGAAATGGTGCTGCACACTCTGAAGCTGCTCAAGGAATAGCTCCTGTAAGATCAGTTGCTTGGTGATGTCCTCTTCTTCCTCCTCCTTGTCCCACTTTCTCTGTCACCACCACTAAAACTCCTGCTGCTGCTGGAGGAACTGGTTGTTGTTGCCAGATCATCTGGTTGGTGGTGTGGTGGGCAAAGTCCAAAAAGGCATATCAGAAAAAAATAATTCCAACTATACATATAAAATCATGGGGTCTAAATTAGCTGTTACCACTCAAGAAAGATCTGGGAGCCATGGTGGATAGTTCCCTGAAAATATCCAGTCAATATGCAGCAGCAGTCAAAAAAGCTAACAGAATGTTAGGAACCATTAGGAAAGGGATAGATAATAAAACAGAAAATATCTTAATGCCAGTATACAGATCCATGGTATGCCCAAACACTGAATATTTCGTGCAGTTCTGGTCACTCCATCTCAAAAAAAGATATATTAGAATTGGAATAAGTGAAGAGAAGGGCAACAAAAATGAGTATGGAACAGCTTCCATATGAGAAAAGATTAAAAAGACCAGGACTGTTCAGCTTAGGAAAGAGACGACTAAGGAGGGATATAAGAGAGGTCTATAAAATCATGACTGGTGCGGAGACAGTGAATAGGGAAGTGTTATTTACCCTTTCACGTGACAAGAGCTAGGGGGTCACCCAATGAAATTAATAAGCAGCAGGTTTAAAACAAACAAAAGGAAGTACTTCTTCATACAATGCAGTCAACCTACAATTGAACTCGTTATCAGGGGATGCTGTGAAGGCCAAAATTATAACTGGGTTAAAAAAAAGAATTAGATAAGTTCATGGAGGACAGGTCCATCAATGACCATTAGACAAGATGATCAAGGGTGCAACCCCATGCTCCGGGTGTCTCTAAACTTCCAACTGCCAGAAGCTGGGACTGGTCGACAGGGGATGGATCACCCGATAATTGCCCTGTTCTGTTCATTCCCTCTGAAGCATCTAGTGCTGGCCACTGTCAGAAACAGGATACTGGCCTACATGGACCATTAGTCTGTCCCAATATGTCTGTAGTTATGGTCTTATGTGCATCTACCACACTACGCTGATGCACCCTTGCAAAACATCCATACTAGTTGTCTGTTAATAGAAAGAAAAAAGGAAAAAATCTTAAACTCTGAAACTGCATAGCTCTGTCAGATCTAGTGCTGGCTGGTTTAACCATGAAAACTAAAAGCATTATTCCCTTGAAAAAAATGTAGTTCAAAGGTATTGGAAGCTTTTACTGAGCTGTGGAAGTACTATACCCTACAGTATCTTTAACTCAATAAAAGTTTCCAGTGCTTTTAACCTACAGTATTCTAAAGCATCTTCTAATCAAGTGACTATGGAAATGCAGCCAGACGATCGTATGCTGTTTTGCAATTACTGCTTAGAGTTAAGTTAAGTTCATGAATTTAAAGTCTTAAGAACATCAGTCTTTTAATACATACAGCCAATACCAGAAGAGAAATTGCAAGAAATATTTGCTACTTCTCTGTCATTTAGCTGTGCAAATCCCCTGGGCCAGGCAACTCAGATCTGGGGACTGATTCAAAGCCCACTGAAATCAATGGAAAGACTCCCGTATATTTCAGTAGGCTTTGGTTGTGGAAGGGATAGACAACCACCTTACCAGAATAGGGTGTGTAGCCCCTCAAAGACTGGCGGACAGATCTCAAGTCAATGGCAAGACTCCACGCTCAAGCATATCTTCATTGCTCATCAGGCCCATCTTTACCCATGCAAGAGCCACTGGGGCTTGAGTCTCTTCTTGGCTGACAACTCTGAAACAGTTAGTTGTCACTCAGGGAGACTGATGTAGCCCCTTTAGGGTCCCCCAGGCTGCCTGCAATCAGGAGAACCAACCCCACCATCTGGACTTTGAAGAGGCGCTGCACATGTTCAGGGCCTCCCTAACACCACTCCCAAGTGCCCACTAGGGAATGAGTCCATGACTTCCCGTGCAGAAGAGGCCAATATGGACAGCCAGAGCCAGACTACACAGCATGGATGAGAAGTGTCACAACTCTCAGGAACTGCAGAGGCTTCTGTGGGCGCAGGGCCATGAGCTTTGCCTGCTCTGTGTTGTGGAAGCTGCTAGGTTCAAGATTTAACCAAATTTACTTAGGTTTGACATGGTAACTAAACTTAAGAGATCAGAATTCTTAGTAGATTGTAAAGCCACAAAAGAGTTCTTTTGGGATGAAATGCATCTGCCAGTGAAAGACCACACAAGCCCTCTGTGCTGATCCAGAGCTGTCATGCCTGTTCGGGAAAGGGGACGTGGATACAGCAGCTGTACAAAGGAGACCTCTCTCCCCCTCTTCACTGAGGAAGTGGGCTCCACGTTAGCGCTGAATAGGCCAGCATGGAGGGAAGTGTTGGGTGTGGGGTAGTTTTGTAGTCCTGGATTGCTGAATCTGTTGATCTAGTGCTGGAAACCCCATCTGGGGCTTGGAGGGACAGCAGCTGCTTTTCCAGTCTCTAGATTGGAAGAGCATTCATGGAAACGCTGCACTTGGTGTCCCATGGCCTGCCCCTGGGCTAAAGGATGGACTCACCACAACCCCACTTAGTTTCCTGCACAAAGCAAATTTACTCATGCTTGTGTGTGTGTGGAGGGGGGATTTCATCCTTGATTTGTATGTGCAACTGTCAGTTGTCACTCAGGCAGAACTCCTGTTGAAATCAATTGGAGTCTTGCCTGGATGCAGAGTACAAGATTTATCCTGTTATTAGCATTAGTGGCAGTTTCATGCACACATCAGAAAGAGGCTACTTCTTAGAGCTAGCAGGATCCTGAGGGCCTGTTGTTAATGTTAATTTGAAAACCGCGCTGGCACATTATGTTCAGGAAATCCAGTACCACAGGGTTAACCATCCGCCTTTTTACTGAATGCAAGGCAGTGAGGAAATTCATTGCTAGGTGCTGCCTCTAATTATTTAAAAGATCATTTGCATGTTACACAGAGACAAATTATCTCCCAGGTGACAGCTGTTTCACTGTGTCCATTCCTGGCAATGGATGTCATGCCGGGAAAATCTGAATAGACACAAAGGGATTAAAACAGAGCTAGGATTTTCTTGCCTTACAGTAAGGGACTTCCCCAAGTCAGAGTTGTCATAAAAAAACAGAGAGAGAAAATACATATTGCAAAATTACAGTAAGTATGAGAAATGTAACTGATTAGACTGTGAGCACTTCTGTAGGCCTACTTCTCATCCACTAGGGTCCCTTTACACCACTCTGACCATGTAAAGGGGCCTTAAAATGGGTGTAAATGTAATTTACTCAATGAAAAGGAGACTCTTGTGCTTTCTGACTGCAGTAACGTAAAGTTATTATTTTTTCCTCTCTCTCTCTCTCTCTCTCTCACACACACACACACACACAGAATTTTTTCTTTGGATCAAAGCCTCAAGACTTGAGAATCTCACAAGAGATGCAGAAACATAACGTTTTATGTTTTATTTCTTTCTAATGGGTAGGTTTTAAAAAGATATATATTAAGGAATACTTTCAGAGTTCTATGCAAGTGACGTACTCTAAGGGAAGATGCGTGACAGGGATATCGGGGACAGTTGCAGATTGCCCTGTCTCAACAGAATGATTTATTATAGGCAAAGCAGGTAGCACCACCTATTCCTGAAGTTGCCCGACACTTCCCATTGTAAGATCCTCTTTTTAGTTGCTTATAATTTTACCAAACTTTCAACATTTGTGCTGAATTCTTCTATATCCGTTGTCGGTTAGGACTGAAGTTTTTGGAAAATTTCAGCCAAAACAGTTCAGCCATTTCCTAGAATGAGACGAAGGAAAAATACTTGTTTTGCCCATGTTAAACATTTCTGGCAACCTTTTCTTGAGACGCTTCAGTGCCGCATGCTTTGGGGCAGAGCCTTGAAATTTGGCAGAGGCGTGATGCCGAGGATAATACTGCCACCACCCGCACTGGGGTGTTGTAAAAATAAATTAATTAATGTTTATGAAGGACTCCGATACTCTAGTGATGAGTACCACAGAAAAGCCCATGACGAAATTAATAATTCTGTCTTCAGAGCAAGGTTTGAACAGTGTGAAGTAAATAAGGCCTGGGGCCACACAATGAACAATGAGGGGAAAACAAAATATTGAAAAGCTGCTCATTAAGGGAGCAATGTCTATCCTGTCCATGGAATGAGGTGGGGTCCTGTGGAAAAAATAGTAAGTCATCATGTGTTTAAAGACTGTATCATAATGCTTACACAGGAGGCTGAATTAAGGTTGCACAAGGAACCTGAATACGGCATATTCTAATTCTGGAGTTCTTAACTTTGCAACCTTAATGATGTCCTTCGAATGAAATTTTTTATGTGAGCGTGTATGGTGTGATTTATAAAATATCTAAAAGAATATACTAATAATTATGGAGACTTTGTGCTCCTAATTTTGTCCTCATTCACTAAGTGTCATCAGGCATGAATTCACTGGTACATGTATAGATTAGGAAAGTGAACTAACACCACCAATTACTTCTCCTCTTGATTAAACTTTATGTTCACCTTCTGCAACAAGTCAACAGCACTGAACTTGACAGAAGATTAAGATATTTTCAAACTTTTCAAAAAATAAACAAAAGGATTACTCAGAAGATGTAGCAGTACTTCCTGGAACAAAAGTGACCTTAGACTGTGTTCTGTGGCTGGATAGCTCCGTTATAAAATGGCAATAGTATATCATAATCTATGTTATACATTCTCATACACAAGGAATCCACCAATATGGAAACAGGCTACTGGATAACCATGCCCAGCAGCACTTATGTAGGCAACTCACCAAATAGAAATTTTGGCACCTAAGAGTTCCCGCTATATATAGCCAGGATCTGCCCTGCAAGACGGTTGTTCTACCTCCATCTGACAGAAGTAGCTGCCTGTGCCATATTGCTTTGAGGAAGGCCTGCCACTTTGGTTTTTGCAGACAATTTGTTTCCATCTTTTTCTCTCTTGTTATATCTTCTCTATTGCCTCAGACTTCCCTCTTCCCTGGCAGGCCGTACAGGAATAGACTACAGTGGGAGGAGGCAAGAGCAGCTGAATTCTGTCTGCTAGTGTCTCATTCCCCCTGCTGCAGTAGACTGTCTTGCCCTTGGCTCCTCAACAAGTAATTTGAGCATGTGGCTTAGATCCTGGTGTGAATGAGTTTCAGCCACCAGATAATCCATGGTTACATGGAGAAAGGCAAGACCTGTGGGACATGTAGCCAAACCTTGACTGAAGCTGGGGATTCTTCCTGCATGTGTGACTCTCCTGGGATAAGATAAGGTAACCTTGTCTGATCCAGTCACCCCTGTTACCTCTATGATACTGGCTGCCCCAAATCCTCCCATTAATGTGTCCACTCAAGGGGTCTTCATCTATCCAGCAATTGAAAATGTACGTCTTATGAAATGTTTGTGCCTTGTCCTTATTTGCAACCCTGACAACCGGCTTGTGGTTTCTATGGAGATTCTTTCTGGAGGGATCCCAGCATGAAGATAAGGATACAGGTGCTTTAGAAGCAAGGGAGACCTATAGGTTGGTGGGTGTAATTACAAAGAAATGACCTACATATTCAGAAAGTTAATGTCTCATCTACCCCAACTATATCTGGAATACTGTGTGCAATGTTGTTTGCACAGTATGTTCAAGGGTTTGTCAAACTGTGGAGTAAGACAGCAAAGTTAATTGGATGGAGCAGGGGGAGGATCTGCCTTCTGGGCATAGACTTCAAGAGTCAAATTTGTTAAGCCTTGAAAAAGGGTGATTGAGAGGGGACTTAAGCCTTGTGTAGAAGTACTTGATGTGCTTGTACAAAGAATCTAGGGCAAGACCTGTTCACACTACAGGCTAAAGGTACAATACAAGACCAAGAATTAAAGCTCAAAGAAGTTTAGACCAGATACCCATTAAGGCTTATTTCAAAAGGTTATTAGCGTGTGCCTGTGGGGGGTGGGGGTGGGGAAGGCTGCCAGGGTGATCTGTGCAAGAACAAAGTAAACAATGCTGTTCTCTGATGACAGTTGAGAGCCTTTGCTATGATGAATAATTAGCCATCTCTTGCTCTCTCTCTCTCTCACTTCCTTTTACTGGTAATTCCTTCTAAGCAGTAGGCTACAATTACTGTTTTTCTCAGTCACAGATTTTCCTAAGTGAAGTTTCAACCACTGTATTTTGGACCAGGGGTAGGAAGCCCTGACTGGAGCATGCTGGGCCAGTGCCATCTTCTGCCTGTTACTACTTTTACATTCATAGAATGCCTCCATCACCCCCAAAGGATTCAACAGTGCTGAGATACCTGGGGGGTGGAGACACAAAGGTACACAATAAGGACGCCTTTACTTCAACAAAGGCAAACACCAGCCCCTATGTCATTCCCCTGGGCTTCCCAATGTGAAATCCTGATGCTATGTACAGTAAGAATCCTTTAATTTTTAGGAAGCAAAAACAATTCAACTGGCGTTAGCTGTTGGAATCTATCATAGTGATTTCATTTTGCCCAGCTGTCTGAACACAAGTATACTGTAAACAGTAAGTGTATAGAGACTAGAGCTGGTTGAAAATTTTCTCCTGGAACAATTTTCTTCTGGAAAATGCTGATTCACTGGAACTGAAATGTGCCACAGGAACATGTTGATGCTTGCCAAAAGCTTTGATGGAAACCAGGCAGGAAGTCCAGCTGCCTGGGTTCCCTAGTTAACCAGGCTCCCCAGTTTGCTGGCTGGCTACCTGGCAAGCCTGGATACACAAGCAAGGTGGGCAGCCGGAGAGCCTGCCCTTCCACAAGGTGAGCAGGAGTTGTTCAGGGACTGGACAGCAGGCAAGCCTGCCAGATTTCCAGCTGCCCGGTTGCGGTCTGCCTGGCTGGCTTCCTGGATCCTGGTTGGTGACTGGGCTCCCTGGCCAGCTTGCTGAGAAGCTGGCTAGCAGACAAGCTTTCCAAGCCACCTAATGGTTGAACAATTTTGACCTTATCAAAAGTAAACATTTTGATGAGGTCAAAACAAAATTTAATTTTTTTAAAAAATGAAATTTTGGAATTTTGTTCAGTGGAAAAACATCACAATTTTGAAGTTTTGACATTTTGGAATTTCGCATGGAATGGGAATTCTGGGATCTGAACAGCTCTAATTGAGACATTTTATTGCTTTGTTTTGTTTTTTAATACATGGTGAGAGTTCTCTCCCTCACATGTCCCAGAGTAAATCCAAAAATATGCAGTCAGGAGTGATTCATGCGCTCAATACAGTATGATTTATTCATCTGGTTGTGGATTTTGGCATCCAGAAGATGACATGTCCTTGGAAAGCTCATCAGTAGCAATTACAAGTTTGATAAAAACTGTAGGTGTAGCATTTCTGCCACTAATATAAATGCTGCTGAACCTGTTGTCTGCCTCCTCTCATACAGAAAGCCTGAGCGACCATGTTGCTATTGAAATCATGATTCTGCCATCCACTGCCACTTCTGAGATTACTGCCTTATGATCTCAGCATCACCACTAATACTGCTCGATCTTTACAAGAGAGAGAATGAATCAGTGGATGGAGAAACAGAGGAACCAGAAGGGGTCCTGAACTTGGTTGAGTGGTATATATGAAACCATGTCTAACATGAAAGAATGAAAGACAATAAAACAAGCTAACGATCAGTCCTGAATTGCTGCAGAGCTGTATAGGCACTTTAGACAGCAGCAGAGGAAAAGGGAACAACTGTTGCTTTTGCCAAGGTCAATTGCTAACCATTCATCTTTCCTTTTGCTGCCACTGGTGTGAACCTTGCTAGCATGTCTAACAACAAGTGACACTGTAACCATGTCTGGGCCATAACAAAGGCAAAAGTGTCGGGAACAATTCGTGGTTCATGATAAAGATGTGGCCACAGCTGCGTGCACACACACTAACACAAATATAAGCAATTAAAAAAAGACTGATGACATCTAACTACAACCAGATTATGGAGTCATTTTCATGGTAAATCTAAAAATGTATTAACTGAGCAGTATCAGTGAAAATGTAAAGAAACGTTGCCATCTTAGTCCATCCCTACTATAGTGATCTTATTCTCCCTCAGTATCTTATTCTTTAGCTGCTATTGGTAATACACTCTTTATTTTAACTTCACATTTTCTATGTGCCATACCTTTTCCGTAAATCAAAATTAACCTTTCCTGTAAATCAAAACCAATCTCTGATATATTAATAAATCAGAAACTTCACAATCCTCTATGTAGATTGCCATAGAAAAGACTTACCTAGAGAAAAATGTTTCGTACTTGGAACATAGAAACATTGACCTGGAAACTTAAAAAATGTACGAGTTCAAGTAATACATTACTGAGGGTTTTTTTCATCTGGTTCAACCCTATCTTCCTGCACAGGATAGGGAGAACAGACCAGCCAAATAGATAAATGCCAAAATATTTACATGGAAGAGAGATATCAGGAGGAGAAATCAAACGCCACACAACTGAGGGTCCTTGACAAGATGTAGGTCCAGTCCTTGCTAAGGGAGTGTGAATCCTTTTCAAAGGACTTCACTATTTAAGGAGACACTTAGTAACATGTTCCTCCCCAAAATGAACACAAAAAAACCTTCCACCATTAACTGAAGAGGATGATGTATGCCAGCTAACAAATGTACATGGCATTATGTGGCCCAGTATTCTCATGCAAAACAGCACCTAGCACGGTGGGGTTCTATTCCGTGACTAGACCTTCTAGCCACTACGGTAATACAAATAACAACAACAACATTAATTATAATAATAATAAAGCGGGCTGGTATCAGACAGCTTGGGAAAAACAACATACTGCCTGAACAAGAGGCAAAAACCTGACTACTGGCAGACATGAAACTGCCCTGACTGCTTGTAGAAATGTAACTTCAAGACCCACAGGGTGGCAATACCAGATTAGTTCACTGGTCCATCTAATCTGATTCTGCCCCTGAAGTGGCCAGTATCTAACGTTTAATAGGCAGGATAGCCTTGTCCTTAATGCATCTCTGCAACTGTGCAATGCTTAATATGTGCAATAAAGTACTTCCTGAAAGAGGGAATCAGTCTTATGCTCTGAAGTATCTGATCTGGTTACTCTCTTATCATTGTTTCAGGCTGCACAACTGAAATTATTATCCATCTTCAAAGACAACATATTTTCTCAAAATAATTTAAGGCTGTAAATGCTCATTTGTTCTTTAGTAAAAAGCCTTATTGGAACCTTGCAATTATATTAAAAACAAATAAAACAAAACAAAACTGGAAGCCAGGAAATTCTAAGTGAGGGTTATATTTACATTTTTGAAAGTCTGGTTCCTGTGATTTTCAGGAAGCATTCCCACATCCCCATGTTTATCTGTGCACAACTGCTTTGGTACATTAAGGAAGAGGGCTTTCAAAGTCTTTGAAATCAGCTGGAGTGCAGAAGTTGGGAAATACACATGCTGATTGCGAAATTTCTAAAATTTGTAAAGAGCTCACAAGTGTCTGAGAAGTTCAAAAGATTTTGAGTATCTCCAACATGAACCATGCAACAATCCAAAAATAAGCACACAGAACCATATGAATTACCAGACTGGATCAGACATGCGGTCCTTCTAGACTAGTGACTCAGACAGTGGCCAGCACCAGATGCTTCAGAGGAATATGCAAGAAATCTGGAATAACCTGCCCATAGGGAAAGTTTCTTCCTAACCCTCAATAGTCAGGATTTGTTTCTGCCCTGAAACAGGGAGGTTTATATCCCTTCCAAAACTCTTGGTTTTTAATTCTTATTATTGTATCTCTGGATATTCTTGCTATCAATATAAATGTCCAATTCTTTTTTGAATCCTGCTAAGCTTTTGGCCTCAGTGTTATCTTGTGGCAGTGATTTCTACAAGTGAATTGTGCGCAGTGTGAAAAAATATTTCCTTTTTCACTTTTCAATTTCATTGAATACCCCCCCTTTGTTCTTGTGTTTGGAGAAAAGGCGAACAGAAGTTTCCAATCAACTTTCTAAATACCATTTTTTATATCTTTATCCCTCTTATTCATCTCCTCTCCAAAGTACACAGTTCCAGTCTTTTCACTCTCCCTTTGTAAGAATTTTCCCATGCCTCTAATGATTTTCCCTGCCCATATCCGAAGCCCTCCCTTTCTGACAGATACTGAAGATTGAAGATATTGAATCAGGGTGACTAGAACTGAATACAGCTATCCTGATAAGGGCTCACCTTTGATTTACATAATGGCATTGTAATATATACAGTATCATGCTTTATCCCATTTTGCTTTTTCAACTGCTACTGCATATTGAGTGGAGATTTTTCACTGAACAGTCTTCTGTCAAGACCTGGTCTTTTTCTTGAGTTGTTGCAGTTAATTTAGCATCCGTTAAGGTGTATGAGTAGTTCAGATTATTCTTTCCTATGTTAATTATTTTACAGTTGTCAACATTAAATTTCATCTGCCACCATGCTGCCAGTTCACAAGCTTGGATACATCCTGTGAAATTACTCTCTGTCTTGTCTAGTCTTGACTCACCTCAAAAATTTTGTTTTATCTGCAAATTTTGCCACCATCTGCAAATCATTTATAAATATACTAAACAAGACCGGATCGACTTTGGAACCTGTTGGCACCCCACTGTTAACCTTTTACCATAATGAAAATTTACCATCCACTCCTACTCTTTCTTTTTTGTCTCTTACTCAGTTTCTGTTCCAGGACAGTATTTGGTGCCTCTCATTCCATGACTACTTAGGTTCTTTAGTAGACTTGTGAGGCATTTTATCAAAGACTTTTAAAAAGTCCAAATAAATGATGTCAACTAGTTCTCTTTTATCCACTATTTTATTGACATCATCAAAGAATTCTAATAAAGTCCTGATGCATAACTTTCCTTTGCAGAAGCTGTCTTCAAAAGCACTGGCTCTGACTGAGGACTGCTAAATAAAATAAATTTGCAGTGTCTGTAGGCCAAGGCACTTCTGAAATATGACACTGCAAAAAAGCATCAGAAGACTTCAAAAACACTTTCTCTCATTTTTCAGACACTCATATCCCTGAAATACCTTGTTCAATAAGAGAAAAATTTCCAAAAACCACACAAAATTCTCTGGAAGGAGACATAAGAAACGGAAATAACCAGGCCTCTTTTCCAAAACAGGGTTTACTGTCTTTTATCATTTGAGAGAAGAATTTTGGAACTGGGCTCTGCCTCAAATTCTTAGTCCAAACGACTTCCTCATACCTAACCACAGATGGCACAAGCAGATCAGCTTTATAGAGAATCTCTATAACCATCCCCCTGCTGAGAACTGGTACGGGAATCTCTGTTGTGCGTCCAGGTAGAATCCAGGCACAGTTTGCCACACAGGACATGGAAAGTCTAGAGGGGAAAGTCCAGAGAGTCTGTTACATTGCCAGGTAAGCAGCCACAAACTAATCAGCGCAGGAATGTCATGACTAGACCCAATTCCACACATAACACATTACTTCAAATATTTGCAATGACATATGACTAAAAACTGTTTCATGAAATTCAACCACACTTTACATAAACATTCTCCTTTGCCTTCCAAGTAAGTTAGGTAATTTTGAGGCCAAATTAATTTTCCAAGTCCAGGTTTCAGGGGTGCTAAAATTAGGCTTTTTAAATAAAAGCTGGTTGCAACCTTCATAACATAGCGGCTATCACTCATCTATAATAAAATTTTGGGAGCAGAAAGAAAGTCTCTGAAATACTTTTGCTGTTAGACAGCAATGAATGACTTAGCCAACTTACTGAAAGATTTATATACATACATGTGTGTTAAAGAGCCTTAGTTTTCCAGGTATTCCAGGGCAGCAAATAGAGTAGTTAGGCATAGAATGCATACTGTGATAAAAGGAAACAATTTTATTCAGAAAGAGAATTTGCTCTCATCTTACCTATAAAGATCTTTGATCAATCCCTCCTTCCAGCGAGAACAAAGATTATTAAGGACCCGCTCATGCTGGCCAAACAAACAAATGTAGTTGGAGACAGGGAAGGGCTCCTTTGAAAGGCAGGTAATGGTTTCTACCATACTGTACTGGTTCACATGTATCCTGAAGTAATTCCCCTTTGTTGCATCTCCTGTTATGATTTCCATCCCCTGGAACAAAAATAGTATGAATATTAAGAAAACTATTTAGACTGAGGGGACATTCTAATTGGCACATGTATCGTATCAGCTAACACTGTTGTTACACATCCTGATAGTTACACTAGCTCTTTCTGAAACTAAGAAGATTTTAGTAGCAAATAGCAGCTATAGGAAATGTAGTTTATAAAGCAAGGTGCCTTAGTAAAGCTGATGGCACAATAATAGAAATATACGACTGGAAGGGATCTTGAGAGGTCATCTAGTCCAGCCCCCTGATCTGAGGCAAGACCAAGTAAACGAAGACCATTTCTGACAGATGTTTGTGTAATCTATTCTTAAAAACTTCTGACAGAGATTCCTTTGGAAGCCTATTCCAGTGCTAAACTACCCTTATAATTAGAAAGTTTTTTCCTAATATCTAATTTTAATCTCCTTTACTGCAGCTTAAGTCCACTACTTCTTGTTCTACCTTCAGTAGACATGGAGAACAATTGATCACTATCCTCTTTAGAGCAGCCCTTACCATATTTGGACACTGTTATCAGATTTCCATTCCGCCTTCTTTTCTCAAGACTAAACATGCCCAGGTTTTTTAACCTTTCCTCATTGGTCAGGTTTTTTAAACCTTTGATCATTTTTGTTTCCCTCCGCACTCTCTCCAGTTTGTTAATATCTTTCTTAAAGTGCGGAGACTAGACCTGGACACAATGCTCCAGCTGAGGACTCACCAGTGTCCAGCAGAGTGGGACAATTAGCTCCCATATCTTACATTCAACACTCATGTTATTACACCCCAGAAAGATATTAGCCTTTTTGCAACTGCATCACATTGTTCACTCATATTCAATTTGAGATCCACTATAACCCCTAGACCATTTTTCAGCAGTACTATTG
This sequence comes from Caretta caretta, assembly GCF_965140235.1. Taxonomy (NCBI): domain Eukaryota; kingdom Metazoa; phylum Chordata; order Testudines; family Cheloniidae; genus Caretta; species Caretta caretta. The sequence goes on along the minus strand of NC_134208.1, from coordinate 206,258,987 downwards.
CCTAGCCTGTTATTCCCTATTTTGTAGTTGTGCATTTCATTTTTCCTTCCTGAGTGTAGTACTTTGCACCTGTCTTTACTGAATTTCATCTTGTTGATTCAGACCAATTCTCCAAATTATCAAGGTCATTTTGAATTCTAATCCTGTCCTCCAAAGTGCTAGCAACCCCTCCAAACATGGTGTCAGTCATAAATTTTATAACCACTCTCTCTAATTCATTATCCATGTCATTAAAAAATATTGACTGTATTAGACCTCAAGACAGACCACTGCAAGATCCAATAGACACATTCCCCCAGATTGACAGCACCCACAGATAACTACTCTTTGAGTATGTGCTTTCAATCAGTTATGCATCCACTTTATAATAATTTCACCTAGACCACGTTTCCCTAATTTGCTTATGAGAAAGTCATGTGGGAATGAGTCAATCATCATGATATATCACGTCTATAGCTTCCCATCTATCCACTAGGCCAGTATCCCTGTCAAAGAAGGGAATTAGGCTGGTTTGGCATGATTTTGTTCTTGACAAATCCATGTTGCCTATTACTTACACCCTATTATCCCTTAAGTACGTACAAACTGATTGTTTAATAATTTGTTCCAGAAACTTTCCATTATTGAAGTTAGTCTATAATTTCCCAGGCTCTCTTTGTTGGTACTATATTTTCCCTTCTCCAGTTCTCTGGGATCTCAACCATTCTCTATGAGTTCTCAAAGATAATCCACTGTTGCTTCAGCTAGTTCCTTAAGTATCCTAAGATCAATGTCATTAGGCCCTGTTGACTTGAATACCTCTAACCTATCTAAATGTTCTTTAACCTGTTCTTTCCCTATTTGGCTTTTGTTCCTTCCCCCTTGTTAATATGAATTGTGTTGAATATTTGGTCACTATTAACCTTTTTAGTGAAGACTGGAGCAAAATAGGCATTAAACAATGTAGCCTGCTTGATGGCATCAATTATTAGCTCTCCTTCCCCACGAAGCAGAGTACTTACACTTTCCTTCATCTTTTTCTTGCTCCTAATGTATTAATAGAATGTCATCTTATTACCTTTTATATGCCTCTTGCTAGGTGTACCTGAGGCCTTCTGATTTCGTGAATTAGCCTTTTTGATTTTGTCCCTGCTAATCCTTTGTACTCCTCTTCAGCAGTCTATCCATGTTTCCACTTTTTGTAGGACTCCCTTTTGATTTTCAGGTCATTAAAGACTTCCTGATGGAGCCACGCTGGCTTCTGACTACTCATCCTATCTTTCCTTTGCCTCAAGATAGCTTGCTGTTGCTTCTTTAATATTGTTGCTTTAAGAAACTACCAGCTCTTCTGAACTCCTTTCTCCCTTAGATTTTCTTTCCATGGGACCTCACCTACCAGGTCTCTGAATCTGTTAAAGTCTGCTTTTTGATGCCCATTGTCCTTAATCTGCTGCACTCACTTCTTCCTTTCCTTAATATCATGAGATCTATCATTTCATGCTCACTTTCACCGAAACTGCCTTCAATTTTTCAGACTCTCAACCATTTCCTCCCTGTTAGTCAGAATGAAGTCTAAAAATGGCCATTTGCCTGCTGTGGCACCTCTTTGAAGTCAGTGGGGACCTATATGGTATAGAAGTCTGCCTGCATGCGATCAATTGGAAGATCCGGACTTAAGCTCTTTTATTTACTTTTATTATCAAAAATAGCTTACAGTAACAAGGGACAGTGGATTAAAAAAACTACTATTATGATGCAAGAATAGCCAAGTCAGTAACCAGACAGAAATAAAAGGAAACTCATTTAGCATTGCTAACAGTATAAGAAAAGACACAAAGTCCAGTATTTTAACATAATTAAATTGCACAAAAATTTAGTGAATTACAAAAGAATGTAAAGATTAAAACAGGTGCATTGAGCAAATATCTCTTAACCAAGCATTTTGGTTTTCTGCAGCGATTTTGTTGAGCAATGACCTTGATATAAGATTTTTTTTTTCCTGGAGTTGATTTGGAATTGCTATTATCCAAAGATAACAGTGACCTCACATAGATGTTAAACCACATTAGTAAATATTCTCTTTGGTAAATCACTGTTTATTATTACTTTAATATAGTTGTACTAACTTTAGAAATGCATATTACACTTTTAGCCATCCCAGCCTTTAGGGTAAACTGTATTTATCAACTACAGTATCTAAAAATGATACTTTCGTCTTGACAAGCTGCAAGAGCAGTTATCATCTAGTCATGCAATTCTTTCACCATATTCATCTGTTCAGGTGCTACATCTATGTAGGTTTTTCTATGACCTCCATCACTGAAGTACTAGAGCACCTCCTAAAATTACAGAGCCAAATCCTCAACTTGTGTAAATCAACATAGTTCTGTCGAAAATAATGATGCTATGTAGATTTACACCAGCTGAGGATCTGGCCCAAAAAGCGTACAAATGAAGGTATACTTATTGAACTCGCTTTTCCTTCTACTCAGCAGAGGATGCTTATTGTTTCTATTTTGCTTGAATTTTGTGAGAAATAACCCCGCAGAGCAGCCTTTTAAACTGCCAAAAGGTAGTGTGGTCTAGTGGATGGGGCACTATATTGGGACTAGGAAACTTGGTTCTACTCCCAGTTCTACCGTAGACATGCCACGTGACCTTGGATAAATCACTTACCCACTCTCTTTCGGAGATGCAGTCTGTTTGATCTATTTAAACGGTAAATTCTTCATAGCAGGGACTGTTTCTTACTATATTTTTCTAAAATTCCCAGCACTATGTGACCCCAATCCTCGCTGGAGACTCTAGGCTTTACTGTAAGACCACTACAACTGAAATACTAATGGTGTTGGAGGTTAATTCTGGTGTGACTGTGCTTTCTTTCACTTAGCCAAAATCAATCAGCTACCGAATGAATGGACAAAAGATAATCATGCATTTTAAACCTCATATATCAGTGTTGTGGCCAAATATTTCACAGGTATATTTTGAGCTGTGCTCATGTTCTAGTTTTGTAAAATTAGTTGCTAGGTTACAGCAAGCTCTCTTACTCCCACAGCGTTTTGCTAGTTCTTCTCATTTCTTTCTGCAGTATGTTCTTTGATGATGTACATGAAGTGTTTGGAATGTTTTAAAAGATGTTATCTTTTAAGAGGACTGTGAACAAGTCAAAAGGTGCAGTGAAAGAGTTCTAATAATGCTTTTGGTATTTAGAGTAGAGGAGACACTCCTTGTGAGGCCTCCCCCAAAAGGGCTGTTGTAAGGTTCCTTCTGGATCCATGACACAGAACCCAAAAGAGAGGGAAACCAATTATTTGATTTTCATAGCTTCTTCTAAGTCAGTGGTTCCCAAACTTTAACAGCCTGCGAACCCCTTTCACTAAATTGTGAAATCTCGTGAACCCCCTCCTAAAAATGAACATTTCCAGAGATTTAAGTTTAAATTTCTTCTGCATTCCGTGGGGCTCCTGCTGCTGGACCCCACTGACCGCCCTGGTCAACTGAGCTCAACTGAGCTCGGGCTGCAGGTCCCGCTGACCACCGGGGCTTGGGCTGCCAGCCCTGCATGGAACGCTGGGGTTCAGGCTGCCAACTCCCACACTCACGGGGGCAGGGCTCAGGCTGCCAGCCCCAACTGCCCGGCCCCACTCTCCCTGGGGTTCGGGCTGCCAGCTCCGCCAGTGACGGGGGCAGGGCTCGGGCTGCCAGCCCCAACTGCCCAGCCCCGCTCTTTCTGGGGCTCGGGCTGCCAGCCCTGCGCGGAGCGCTGGGGTTCGGGCTGCCAGCTCCCCTGCTGACAGGGGCAGGGCTCGGGCTGCCAGCCCCAACTGCCCAGCCCCGCTCTTTCTGGGGCTCGGGCTGCTAGCCCCGTGCTGAGCTCTGGGGCTTAGGCTGCCAGCCCCAACTGCCCTGCCCCACTCTCCCTGGGGCTCGGGCTGTCTGCCCTGCAACTGGATCTCACCTGTTGCCTCCAACGCCTGGGGTCCTCTGGCCGCCATTAGTGAAATTTTTCTGGCAAACCCCCCTGTAACGTTCTGCAAACCCCAGTTTGGGAACCACCGTTCTAAGTCTATCTCTCCCCTTTAAACTCTCTGTTCTTACTAAGGATCTCTGAACTTAGGAAACCAAAAACCCCTGAAAAGCTATGAGGGTTCTGTTGGCCTCATGCCATGAGTGAAGGTGTTGCACAGATGGTATCTTAGAGAATCAGTCCTTTTAGGTTGTTTGTGTGTATATTGTATTTGTAGTATGCCTGTGAATTTAGGTTTCTGGTAAATGAAAAGCTAAAAATGCCTTAAAGACACTGGTAATAAAGAATCACAGTTCATGGATCTATTGATAAAAGCCCTGATTCAGGAAAGCTTTTAAGCATATACTTAAGTCCATCATTATTCAGGCCATTACTCAAGCACATGGTACTTAAGTAATGTCCTGAATAAGAATGCGTTCCTGAATCAAGGGCAAAGCAAAGAAAAAATCCGTAATAATACTTACATAATTAGGCTGGGCAATTTGTACATCCAAGCGTGTAGGGATTCCTGGTTTGGAAATATGCAAGTAATTATAACCTCCGGGAAGAACACCTCCTACCACAGAGAAAACAGCTAAGATTAATATCTTTGTTAATGTTGTAAATCACAATTTATTTATTCAGCCATAAAACAAAACAAGCAAGTTTGACCCAAGTCATATGTTATTTACTAAAGAACTCCTCAGAGAAAAGGAAAATGTTGCTTTTTGATGGCATTCATATTGTGTATGTTTTTGTATTTTTGTGTATTTCAGTGCAATAGTCACACTGGGCCAGATTCTGATCCCAGTTATATTGGTGTTAAAATGGAATATAGCCACTGATTTCAGTGGAATTATTCCAGATTTACAACTGTGTAAATGACATCATAATCTGGTCCATTATTAGTAAATAATATATTATTTATATTTCTTTTGGTAACTGGTAAGATGTAGTACGCAACTAAAGACAAACTACAGACAGTGCATCTCAAAGGACACATTTTCAAAGATATGTGCAGCATGTAACTCTTGCAAATAACATACACAGTTATGCACAAATATACATCAACAAAGCAATGGATTTGTGCATATATATTGCGATATCCTGTCCCTTTAAATGTTTGGACACACTACACTTCCCCCTTCCCAGTGGCCTCACTTTTGTGTTGGTTTTAGTTTTGCTGCCAGAATGATAAAGCTACCATTATAGCAGACAGCTGTGTTTCTATCCGTGCCTTCTGTGTCTATCTCCTTCTCTGCTGGGTCCAAATATAACATATTGGTTATAAGGACCTTCTATCCCATGAGTGTCCAGTGCTGCCATTTTCTTAACAAGAAGAAGAAAAAGTAAACAGATAATATTTTAAGAAAGGAAAAAACTTCTAGAAACAAGGTGGCAGACTGCTGCTGCATTGTGCTTCAGGCATAGCTGGAACCAGCCAGCTAGAGAGGAGGAAGTAGGCAATTAGAAGTAGAACAAAGGAAGAGGTTTCTGCCATTGCTGCTGAGCTGCCAGAATTGTTTAAACAGAGCGGTGATGAGTAGGGTTGCCAACCCTCCAGGATTGGTCTGGAGTCTCTGGGATTAAAGATGAATCTGTAATTAAAGATTATGTCATGTGATGAAATCTCCAGGAATACATCCAACCAACACTGGCAACCCTAGTGATGGGGAAACAAGCAGCCATCTTGGCTGAACCATGTGCAAGCAGGCAGGGTGACAGATTTATCCTGTACTGAGGGCTTCACCCAGCAGAGGGTGCCCAACTGCAGCCAAAGGAAGAATTCTGCATTCTGCAGTGTAGGCACTCAGCAAGCAGAAGTTGATCAAGCACAGATAGCACTCTCGTCAACCCAAAGAAACTTCCAATGAAGTGTTTTATCTCAGTTTGATGTATTGGTTACCCATTACTAGCACAGACTTCAACAAAGAAAGTGCTAAGGTTGATGCTTTCTCTTGTGAAGGGAATGGTAATAAAAGGTACAGTGTTAGGACATAAGAATCCCCAGTTTACACAGTTCGTGTCAGGTCAATGTGAATTATCTGTGAATCATGGTTGCATCTTACGGGGAATGCGAGTGATCTTTCCAGAATCACTTCAACCTCTGGTTTTAGAAGATCATCACAAAGATCATTGTGGCATTGTTTGGATGAAGACAATAGCCTAGAGTCATGTCTGCTGGCCAAGGATCAACAAAGATGTTGAGAGGAAGATCAAGTGCTATGCTATGTGTTAGCAAATTCAGCATGATCCTGGCCCAGTTTATCTATATCCTTGGTCTTGGCCTCCTTGGACACTCCTTGGACACGTATTCACATGGACTTTGCTGGACCATGAGAAGGTTACATGCTTTTGGTTGTAGTTGATGCCCATTTGAAATGGCCATACGTTTTCAGAATGACTTCTACTACAGCTACCAAGACCATTGGACACCTTTGTACCTTGTTTAATCGATTTGGTTTATTGTTACAGTTGGTGAGTGACAACTGACCTCAACTGTGTTCTGGAGAATTTCAGAGGTCCCTAGCTTCAAATGGAATGATCATATATGCTCTGTTCCATACCATCCTGCAACAAATGGACTACCAGAACATTTTGTACAGACACTTAACCATGCCTTAAGAGCTAACAAATGTATTTTGAGTCATCAGCAGAAATTAGACAAATTTCTTGCTTGTCTACAGAAATGCCCCACATGCCACTATCCAGGAGTCACCTGCAACTCTTTTCTTGAAGCGATCTTTGCATACCTGTTGGGACCTGCTACATCCTGATGGTGCCTCTGGTGCAGCCAAATCCCAAGCTGTGCATATTGATCAATGATGTGAGACTTGTCAGAATTCTTTTGAAGCAGGAGACTTAGTGTGGACTTGCAAATATGGTTGTGGAATTAAATGGGTACCTGGAGATCTTGTAAAATTCATGGGATCTGTTTTGTCTGTGGTGAAACTATCCAGTGGTACTCTATGGATTGACATATGGATCAATTGCAGTCTCAGCAAGTACCAAAATCCAAGGATGTTCCAGTAGGATTTTCAGTTCCTCTGATTGAATCATCTCCAGTTAAAACTACTAATTTTGATGGCTTGGTGAAAGAAACTTTGGTATCTGGTCTAGTTGATTCCTTACCAGGTCCAACTGATTCCTTATCATCAGCTGTTCCTGTTGTTCAGCACACTGCCCCACCACCATCACCATGTTATCACAAAAGAGTGTAAACATCGGTGGTGCATCTGAATTTATAAATTGTTTAGTTAGTGATTTGCTATTCCAGGGCAGAATAATCCCATGCAATTTAAGAGTCTGAGGTAGGCCACCTGTAACCTCTAACTGGGTTATAGAGTGTTTTTTGTTAGTCATGTAAATGATAATGTATATATGTTTGTGAAGTTCTTTAAAGTAGGGTGGAGGAATGTGATGTCCTGTCCCTTTAAACATTTGGGTGCTCTGCCTCACTTGCCCATTGGTTTCAGTTTTGCTGCCAGAACAATAAATCTACCACCACAGCAGACAGCTGTTTTTCTATCTGCTCCCTCTGTGACTATCTCCTTCTCTGCCGGTCCAATTATAACATATATCAGACACACTACATGTGCAAATAGATCAGAGGACACATTTTACTTGCAGTTACCCCATTTGCATACACTACTGTGATTTTTTAAGGGGCCCAAAGGCCTGCACGCATTGGCTGAAATCATACCTGCACACAGGGCCAACTCCACAGGCTCTGTGAACCAGTCAACTCAGCCTTGAGCACTAGTGCTGGCTCTCTGTGTAGGGATGAATTTCACACAATGTGGTTGATCCATTGCAAAGGATTTTGAAAGTTTGGCCCCCAAAATGTCAGCTACCCAGTTTGTTTCAGATTAACTATATTTTGGAAATCTCACAAGTCTAAGCGTTTTTTTACAAAATTTCTGTTACCGCCAGGATTTGGCTCGATGTGAAATAACAAGAGAATAGAATTTCTTGGTATATTCTGAACCTTCTGTTTTGGGACTAAACCAGGAAGTGCAGAGACACACTAAAATGTAACCTTCTGTGTGTTACTAGGAATCATTTACCAGCAGATTTCAGCATCAAATCTGATTCCTTTGGGGCAAGATTAGAGAAAAAGTTATTTTATTGAACTTGTTGGCTCAGTCCCTAATAAGAACAAGGATAAATCACAGATAGAAAGAAACTGAGTTGTTTCATAAGAGTTTGTTGCTGACAATTAGATCATGAATATGAAATTCTCAGAAAATTCAATCAGTCAAAGGCAGTGGTGAGCTGGAGCCGGTTTGCACCGGTTCGCTAGAACCGGTTGTTAAATTTAGAAGGCCTTTTAGAACCGGTTGTTCTGCGAGGGACAACCGGTTCTAAAAGGGCTTCTAAATTTAACTTGGCAAAAGTGACACCTTAGGTGCCGACTCCACGGGTGCTCCAGACCTGGAGCCCTCACGGGGAAAATTTGGTGGGTGCAGAGCACCAACCGGCAGCTCCCCACCCCACCTCACCTCTGCTGTGCCTCTGCCTCCTCCCCTGAATGCGCCGCCCCACTCTGCTTCTCCGCCCCCGCCCCCCCCGGCTTCCCGCGAATCAGCTGTTCATGCAGGAAGCCGGGGCAGGCTGAGAAGCAAGCCGCAGCTTCCCGCTCAGGCCCAGGGAGGCAGATCAGAGGTGAGCTCGGGTGGGGGTGGGGGCGCGAGGAAGGCCGTCCGCGCCACATCAGGTAAGCCGGGGCGGGGCGGGGGGCACAGGGGAACCGCTCCCCACCCCAGCTCACCTCCACCACCCTCGGCCTGAGCAGGAAGCCGCGGCCTGCTTCTCAGCCCTCCCTGGCTTCCCGCCGAACAGCTGATTCGCGGGAAGCCGGGGGGGGGGATGCCGCGGAGAAGCAGAGCAGGGTGGTGGGTTCAGGGGAGGAGGCGGAGCGGAGGTGAAGTGGGGCTGGGTGCGGGGTGGGGAGCTGCCAGTGGGTGCTCTGCACCCACCAATTTTTCCCCGTGGGTGCTCCAGCCCCAGAGCACCCAGGGAGTCGGCGCCTAAGGCGCCACTTTTGATGTGATCAGTAGGGGGAGTGGCTGCTCCCCCTGCTCCCCCCCAGCTACGCTCCCCCACTCCTAGGAGCCAGAGGGACCTGCCGGATGCTTCCTGGGAGCTGCCCCAGGTAAGCACCGCCGGGACTCCCCACCTTGCCCACCGGCAGGTGCCTCTGGCTCTTAGGGGTGGGGTGGGCACCCACTACGGTGGCCCACGAGACCCTCCTGCCTGGTTCTGGGGGCAGTCAGGGGACAGGGGTTGATGGGGCAGGGGCGTCAAGGAATGTGGGGGGGTTGGATGGGGCAGGAGTCCCGGGGGGCAGGGGTGGGCAACGACCCCCTCGTGGGGTGAGGAGGGAACCCGTTGTTAAGATTTTGGCAGCTCATCACTGGTCAAAGGTGTAAACTGCAAGGTTGGGAGAGGCAAATCTGAAAGATTTCAAATACTGTAGGCTAAAAACTTGTATGTGTTGTTACAAGCTAAGTATAAGTGGTCTAATTAGCTGCACGACATGTTCTCATCAAACAGTGTTAAGCTAGACACACCTTTATCATCAAGAAGTGAGTCTAAGGATAGAGATGAAGAATTAACAGCAAACAAATGGAACAGAGAACTAGTTTGATGGTAGTAAAAGTGTGAGGACATAGAGTCTTCCTTCACTAGCATGGTTAACTATAAATAAAATAACATTACTCCTGCTGCAGGTACCCATCAGCTCAGGTGTACAGCATAAAATTTACTACAGTTCAACAATTTGTTACTTAATATTTACTTATTCAAAAAATACCAACAATAATAATATAATTCATGCCATACTATGGCATTTTGTACTACAGAAGAAAGTACTGAAGAAAACATAGAAGTGTAACAGACTGAAGAATTTGTTTTTGACACACCTTGAATTTTACATCCCTTGTACATAGGGATGAGTCTATCCAGATCTTCTGGTGGTTCAGAAACTGGCTCAAGAGTTGGATCAAAGAGATTCAGCATAGCTGCAGCAAGCTGGAAACCGATCTCTTTCGAACTGAAATTGCTGTGTGTCCATTCATTTGCATAATATATATTGGAGAACTTGGTTAAAGAACCTGCTGCTCTGATACTAACGTCATTAGTATGGAAGTTGGCATCAATAACAAGTCTTCCATCATAAACAAGGCACGCGTCATTAATCGCCTTGAAGGTTTCATAATCCACTCCCTTGTTGGAAAAGTTAAAGAATGCCTAAAAAGATGTAATAAGTGTAGGTCATACTACATTAGTCATTGTCTAATACAATAAATGAGGTTGTGTGACTCATTATTTCATGTGATTTATTTATTTTACAAACTACAGCACAAAATACAACATGACTTTCTATACCCTGATGTGGCCTATTGACCAAATTTTGAGATTAATTAAAAGTAAAAGGGACCCAAAGAGCTGAGATTTATTGAGCTAAGAGTATTCATAATTTCTTAGTTTCTGGTTAAAGAGATGTACTGTATTTTAATAGCTATATATTATTTAGTACTTTAAATATCCTGAACTTAAGTACATATTTTATCTTTGTCATTACAAGTATATGATAAAGAACACAAGGCTTTACAAAACTCTCCCCCACACAACATACAAGCCAAATTTAAAAACAGTGTACTTGAAAATAACACAATTTCATGTCTTTGAAAAGGTATTTGTTCACTACACATATTTTTGTACGCTAAAGCTATAATATTTATGAGAAACCAAAACTATCATGTTTGTCAGATTAGTTTGTATACTCTGTAGATATGATGATATTCTATTTTTCAACTAACAAATGTTTGGGTTAATTTCAAACATTTATTAGTACATGAAGATGAATGATAAAATATAAACTAGTTAAGTAAAAGATTTTTCCATCAGAATTATGAGGTGCTGGCTTTCTATTTAAGTTTTCTTGATTATATGTCATGTTCTTTCTTCAACAAGGTTTGCATCTCTTTCTAACTTAACATTTTTTTTACTATTATTTACAGCACAAAAACAAAAACAATGAAAAAAACAGTTACCTACCTTTCATAACTGTTGTTTTTTGAGATGTGTCACTCATGTCCATTCCATTCTAGGTGGGTGCACTGTCACGTGCACAGTCATTGGAGATTTTTGCCTTAGCAGTATCCGTAGGTTTGGCTGTGGCACCCTCTGGAGTGCCGCACTCATGTGTCGATATATTAGGCACCACCAGCCCTATGCCCTTTCAGGTCCTTCTTGCCAGAAACTCTGACAGAGGGGCAGGAGGGCAGATAATGGAATGGACATGAGCAACACATCTTGAAGAACAACAGTCACAAAAGGTAGATAACTGTTTTTTCTTCGAGTGCTTGCTCATGTCGATTCCATTCTAGGTGACTCACAAACAGTATCCCTAGAGGCAGGCTCAGAGTTCATGGCCGTGCGGCTTGCAACACTGCTCTACCAAAGCCAGCATCGTCTTGGGCCTGCTGGGTAAGTGCGTATTGAGCCGTAAATGTCTGAAAGCTTTGTTGTGTAGACATAGCCTAACTTACTAACTACACTACTTAACAGGTACTTACTAACAACTACTGTGAACAAACTGTTTACAAGACGCTAAGAGCTGGAAGAAAGGAGAGAACCGCTAACCACTTGCTAGGCAAGGGAAAGGCCTCCAACCAACTGCCACAGGTGGTAAGAAGGTACGGAGAGGGCGTAGGGCCAGCAGCGCCTAATATACCAACGCATGAGCGCAGCACTCCCGAGGGAGCCACAGCTGACCCTACGGATACCATTAAGGCAAACATCTCTGACAACTGTGTACATGGGCGCGTACACATCTAGAATGGAATCGACGTGAGCAAGCACTTGAAGAAGAATAAAAAGTTAGTAAATTCAGAACTGATAAAAGGAAATGTTATAACACAATGTCTACTTAGACTGTTTTCAGAGTGGTAGTCATGTTAGTCTGTATCAGCAAAAAAAAAAAAAAATGAGGAGTACTTGTGGCACCTTAGAGACTAACAAATTTATTTGGGCATAAGCTTTCATGGGCTAAAATCAGATGCATCTAATGAAGTGGGTTTTAGCCCACAAAAGCTTATGCCCAAATAAATTTGTTAGTCTCTAAGGTTCCACAAGTACTCCTCGTTTTTTTTCTTTTACTTAGACTGTGGAACTCATAGCCACTGGAAGCTATTGAGGCCAAGAATTTAGCAAGATTGATAGAGATATTAGATATTTATATGCATAGCAAGAATATCCAGATTATAATTAATTATGATGAAAATTTTGGAAGGGTTATTAAACCTCATGCTTCAAAGCTTAAGAAAATCTCTAATAATTAGGGATCAGGATGAGACCTACGAGGGGTGTCAGATTATCCCACATCTGCCAACTGTGGGGTTCTTGCTCCTTCCTTTGAAGCATCTGGTGGAATATAACACTCCTGGCGTCAAGCTGCAGGATTTTTCTAGTCAGCAGTCCCATTGGGGCCAATTGCCCCCAGGGCCCTGCGGAGGATTTTAAGGGTATAAAAGGGATGTGTGTGGCCCCATCTGCCCTTCAGTTCCTTCCCTAATTTTGAAATTCTTTATCTGAGACTGTGAAGAAAGGGGAGGCTGGGCAGGTAGTATGACTATTCAGAGAATACTCTCAAGGAACAAGTTACTGGTAAGCAACCTCTCTTCTTCAAGTGCCCTCTACATATGCCCCACTTTTGGGGAAATTAGTAAGCAGTTCAGCTCCCTAGGAGACATTCTAAGCAAATGAGGACTTTAAACCTGCCCAAACTAGCATCAGCTGTAGATGGCAGTCCAAGAGCGTATTGGAAGTGGCCACTGTTTCACACTCCCACATCAGACTGCAGTGAGGGACATTTCCCTCCCTGCAAAATATGTACATTTACAGCTTCAAGCAAGAACTTAACAAATTCTACAAAAAATAGGAGAGCTGCAATGGATGCTGTCTTCAAATTAGTTGAATACTTTTGATATAACTGGGTGAATGAACTCTTGGCATATTTTAATAGGGATGTAAAAGAGACTTTGGGAAATGCAAACAGATTAGAGGCCTATTCGCGGTAGAAATGGAGATGACTTTAGACTGACAATGGGAATTTGAGGGTACCAACTGTCACAATCACATTTCACATATAGACTACAGTTTCCAGAGGACTGGTCATGTGGTTTGTGCCTCAGTAAGTCTGGTCAGTAGCTATGACTATGAGTAAAAGTCTTTTCCTCAAGTGCATGGTGCGAACAATACTCTGACAACTAGCAGAGCAAGAGCTTCGACACACAAGGCTTCATCCCAAATCAAATGAGACACTGGCACAAGAGGACATATCCCCTGGGCAGGTAAATGTATTCATCCACCTTGGGGTACTCACAACACAAGAATCCTGCTACAAAGAAATCCAGAGTCATTTGGAGCAGCCATGAAGGTAAGGCAGCTACCTCAATTAACCCCTGTGGTACATGGACCAATCCTTCCAAAACCTAGGATATTGCCAAGTGAGTGAGGACCTGTTGACCCAAGCATATGAGCGTAAAAGCTGAAATCACAACCCATGCAGTCTGGATGAACTCATATCACAGTTCTGAATGTTTGAAGTGCAATAGATTGTTTGGTCAAAAATTACTTTTTTGACCAAAAGAAAAAAGAAAAACCACACTAGACATCTGAAAAATGCTCTCATCAATCATGTCAGCAATCTAGATCTCAGGGTGTTCACCCAAGATGATTCAGGATCAGTGGAAATTTGGATCAGGCCTTGAATGCAAACATATTACAAGTAGACTTGGAAGGATTAGATTTTTTTTTATCAGTAAATGCTGATTAATGTCCATTTCACCAGACACACACAAACAGAGAAAAAAATTTCCATCAATAATAAAAATTTACTGATAGTCAAAGAAAGAACATTTTTGCTAGAGAGCTTATTAGAGTTTAAATCTAAAAACTTTACATTGATGTTGATGGTTTGTGTATTAATGATTAAAAAGCTTTATCTTTTTGAATCTTAGTCTCTGCTGTCATTAAATAATTATTGTCTGACTCCAAACACCATTGTCTGACCTCCCATAATTTTCCACAACTGTGAAATTTAAAAGTGATAAAAATCAGCAAAAAATTCTTAACCCATAATTTTGCACAACCATGAAAATTTAAATTGATAAAAATAGTAAAAAATGCTTAAAAATAAGCTTTGACATTATCCATCAAAATTATTTAAACAAATCAAATGCTGCCAAGTCTAATAATAAGTGAGGAAAAGAAACAAATTAAAAAAGGCATGGAAGGGGCTGGGTGAAACAAGGATTGATCAATAATGAGAGCAGTTACACAATTAAGATATGAACATGCCTTGATTGTCCCACAGAGTTTTTAACGTAGGTGACATGGCAGAAGCGAGACTTTTGGAAGAATGTTATTGAGGAGAGACTTGTGACTTGGCATTAAGATTTGGAGAAAGCATTCCATCCACATGGGGCGGCATGGAAGAGAACATAGAGGCTGCAATGGGAGAGGGAAACGAAGGGCGCATGGAGTTTGGCACCCTGGCATAGCAGAGGCACTGCAGAAGGAGATAAGCGTTCCTATGATGTATGTATGCTTCTTCATACATTAAAACATTTAATCAATACAGTATTATTAAAGGAATACTAACAATGGTAGGTCTAAAATTAGACTTACCAGCTGTATAATATCCGTCAAGAGGGGGCAAGAAAATTGTACGTTTTGGTATGCTGCCTGCTACCATGCATGACACTCTATGAGCCACTTTGTCCCCTGGCTGGGAAGGCAGGCGGTTGCAATGAGACAGTTCTCTGGAACAGGCTCTGATTCTCAGTGTCTGGGCTTCTCTCACCCAGATGACTGAGTGCAGAGCAGAGCAGAGCCTCGCCAAACAGGGATGGGGTGGGGCCAGGAGGAGAGGAGATACAGTCCCTGACATCAGCAGCAACTAAAGCAGTACTCTTTCTCCCATCTTTGGGGTGAGAAAAGCATGGAGTTGGGAAGTGACTATGGCAGACTCATCGCAGGGGGAGAGCTGGGAAAGGCAATGAAGTTGGAGGGGCAAACAGAAAGGGAGAGACAAAAAAGTAGGTGAGAGGGGCGAATGATGGAACAATAGGGGCACTTTGAGGAGACGAAGGGGGAAAGAATGAGGGAGTGTGGGGGAGATGGAGGGGAAATGAGGGAGTTGGTGGCAGAGCAGACTAATGGTTCTGTGTGGGAGGGAGGGAGAAGGATAGGTTGAAGGGAGGGAGGGAGAAAGGAAGGGAGGGATGGGGTAAGGGAAGGAAGAATGAAGTGTTTATAGGGAGGAGGAGGAGGAGGAGAAACTGGAAAGTTGCTAAGGGGAGGGAGGAAGGGCGAGACGAGAGGAAATGTTTGGGGAGAAGAAAGGGTTTATAGATTCCAGGAGTAGAGAATTGGGAGGGAACTTTATTGCTGGGAGTCTCATGAGAGGAATTCCCCTCCAACTTGGTGGGCAAACTTACTACACAAATGGGGAATGCATGCAAAGCAAAGACATGTCAAGATGGTCATGTGGGTGCCTGTAAGTGCATATCCTGAAACTTAGATTCATACAAACAGTTCTTAGTCAGACAACTAAGCCAACTGATGAGTAAGTGTTAAAGGATTGGCCCAAATAGTGCAGTGCCGATATTGTATTTTAATTGCAATCCTGAATTTGGAGGGCTGATACATATTTCCTTCTGGTAAAGAAAATCTATTTAAAATAGTTAGAATAAGTGTAGGTTAAATTTCATGCATATCAGTATTAACATTGTGATCTTACAATTTGACTTGAATTCAGTTCCCTAAACAAATTTAGATCACTATAGGTAGGAGTACTGTAAGTAAGTATTTTAAGAATGATTTTGAAAAAATAATTAAAACTACCTGTCATTCAACAGTGAATAGCAATTTGTATGTCCGTTGATTTAAACACTTCTTTAATCCAAATCTGTTTGGAAATCTAAAATGGTTTTATTTTTTTAAAAAAATCCCTCAGATTAATAAGTGAATGTTAAATCTTCCAGATACACTGAAACCTAGATAAACCAACCAGGATTAGCTTGGTCTGATTATCTTTGCAGGCTGAACAAAAGGAATACAAAGCATATACTTACTGTACATTGCAGTTTAAATGGTCTTGTATTAGTCGTGAAAGAAGCACATTTTATAGGATCTGGGTGGTCACCTTCATTCCACTGTGCCAGTATACTGTCATAATAGACACACACATCATTCTTTGACAATGCCTCTTTAACAGCTTTTTCGATTGCATTGTTGTTAAGGCAAGTTACATTTGAGCTAAGTGGTGGCTGCACGAGGTGTATGCGAGAACCATGAATTCCAAGAGATAGGAGGGTTTGTGCTGTGGAGTAAATGTCAATGGTATTCCCATAGACAATGACATTCCCTGAGGGAAAAGGGAAAAAAATTCTAAGACACACAACAACAACTCTATCAGTGTAACTCAGACGATGATAATACAGAATTGCTCTCTTTGACCTTATTGCTCTGATGCGATGAAGCAAACAATGCTACATAGCAACAGTAACTAAGATAATTTAGTGAAGAATTTGTGCAAAACATCCTACAAAGTAGGCAAATACTTACTGCAGAAGTATGACATGGATTATGACCCCAGAACTTGAAACTATGTTGCTGGAAAACCTCTAAAATAAAAATTTTGTTTCTTACCCTTCCTTCCCCCTCTGTCCCCTTCCCCCGTTTTGCTTAGTTAAAGCACGTATTAGAGACACAGGATAGAAATCACAACATATGTTTTTTCTCTACGAAATATAGAAATATCACCTTAACAGGAAAACACTTTTTTTTTTTAAGTTTTGAAAATTACATAGAAATGGATTTGGATTGTCCCCTCTTGCAGTAAGACAGCTGAAGCGGCACAGGAGACAGCAAACAGAGCTGTAAACAGGACTGAGGTGGGAAGGCGATGACAGATACAGAGGCAGCAGTAGTAGTAATCCAAGCAGTGGAAGACACAATGAAGATGACTGGATGTAGAAGCTGCGGCATGTACATGATTGTGGAGGGGGGACCTGAAAAGAGTTTTGTCTGCATGAAGTGCCGCCTGATAGAGCTGAAGGAAGAAAAGATCTGAGGACTGGAGATGCAGGTGGAGACTCTGCTTGAGTTTAGAAGGGGGCTCGAGCGGATGATGGAGCAAAGACATGAGGTGGCTGAAGAGAAAAGCTCTGACTTGCAGATGGAAGCAGAACCAAAGAACTCTGAGGGGATACTGCTGGGTGAGGAAAGTGGACAGTAGAAGCATGTGACTAAGAGAACCAGCCAGAGGAAAAGGTGAGCTAGTGAAAGAGAAACAGAGCTTAGGACCAGGTTTGCGGAGTTCAAAAATGAAGAAGGGGCACAGCAGGTGGTCACTGAAGGTGAGAGGGCAAGGAAGAAGAGAAGAGCAGATAGTCCTATAGGAAGAGGTTAAGAGTCAATGGAGATAACAACACCAAATATGAGCCCCAAGAGAATACGGGATGGGTTGCAGAGGACAATAGGAATCGAGAGGACTTGCAGGCAGAGGGAACAGGGGATAGACTGCAGAATCGCACCATCACCAGGAAAAGGCAGGTCTATGTGACTGAGAAGAATAGACAGGACTGTAACAAAAGCTGATCCAGAGAACAGAAGGGTGTGCTGTCTGCCGGGTGGATAGAGGATCCTAACAGGAGTGGGAAAGAATCCATTGATTATCCTTCATGTGGGAACAAATGATATGGCTAGATTCTCGCCGGAACGTATCAACCGAGACTATGCCAGACTGGGGAAGTCGCTTAAGGAAATCTAGGCTCAGGTGATCTTCCATGGGATTCTGCCTGTTCCTAGAGAAGGGCAACAAAGGTGTGACAAGATTATGATGCTCAACAGATGGCTCAGGCAGTGGTGCTATAAGGAGGGCTTTGGGATGTATGGTCACTGGGAAGCATTCATGGACAGAGGACTGTTCTCTCGGGATGGCCTTCACCTGAGTAAGGAGGGAAATAGACTTCTAGGATGGAGGATGGCACAACTGATCAAGAGAGCTTTAAACTAGAAATCTGGGGGAGATGGTTGGGAGATGTCCAGATAATCTCCATGGCGGATTTTAACATTGAGTGGGAAGAAAACAAAGTAAGAAAGGATACAGCTGTGGGTAAGAGAATGAACATAAGGAGGAAGGGTAGTGTACATACCAGTCTAATAGGTGATACTGGTGGTAGAATATCTGTGCCCAATTGGGTAAAGAATGTGAGCGGGCCAAACAGCAAAAATTAAGATGTTTGTATACTAATGCGAGGAGCCTAGGTAACAAAATGGAGGAACTAGAGCTACTGGTGCAGGAAATGAAACCAGATATTATAGGGATAACAGAAACATGGTGAAATAGCAGTCATGACGGGACAACAAGTATTGAAGGGTATGTGCTGTTTAGGAAAGACAGAAATAAAGGCAAAGGTGGTGGAGTAGCACCGTATATCAATGATGACGTAGACTGTAAAGAAATAAGAAGTGATGGAATGGATAAGACAGAGTCTGTCTGGGCAAAATTCACACTGAGGAAGAAAGCTACTAGAGCCTCCCCTGGGATAATGCTTGGGGAGTGCTATAGACCGCCGGGATCCAATCTGGATATGGATAGAGACCTCTTTAATGTTTTTAATGAAGTAAATACTAATGGGAATTGTGTGATCATAGGAGACTTTAACTTCCCAGATATAGACTGGAGGAGAAGTGCTCAGATTTTCCTGGATACGATAGCTGATGGATTCCTTCACCAAGTAGTTGCTGAACCAACAAGAGGGGATGCCATTTTAGATTTGGTTTTGGTGAGCAGTGAGGACCTCATAAAAGAAATGGTTGTAGGGGTCAACCTTGGTTTGAGCGATCGTGAGTTAATTCAGTTCAAACTGAATGGAAGGATAAAGAAAAATAGATTTGTGACTAGGGTTTTTGATTTCAAAAGAGCTAACTTAAAAAAATTAAGGAAATTAGTTATGGAAGTGGATTGGACTGAAGAACTTGTGGATGTAAAGGCAGAGGAGGCCTGGAATTACTTCAAGTCAAAGTTATAGAAACAATCAGAAGCCTGCATCCCAAGAAAGGGGAAAAAATTCATAGGCAGGAGTTGTAGACCAAAATGGACAAGCAAGCATCTCAAAGAGGTGATTAAGAAAAAGGAGAAAGCCTACAAGGAGTGGAAGATGGGAGGGATTAGCAAGGAAAGCTACCTTATTGAGGTCAGAACATGTAGGGAAAAAGTGAGAAAGGCCAAAAGCCATGTAGAGTTGTACCTTGCAAAGGGAATTAAAACCAATAGTAAAAGGTTTTATAGCCATATAAATAAAAAGAAAACAAAGAAAGAAGAAGGGGGACTGCTAAACATTGAGGATGGAGTGGAGGTTAAGGATAATCTAGGCATGGCCCAGTATCGAAACAAATCCTTTGCCTCAGTCTTTAATGAGGCTAATGAGGAGCTTAGGGCTAATGGTAGGACAGCAAACGGGAAGGAGGATATGGAAGTAGATATAACCACATCCTAGGTAGAAGCCAAACTCCAACAGTTTAATGGGACTAAATCTGGAGGCCTAGATAATCTTCATCCAAGAATATTAAAGAAACTGGCACATGAAATTGCAATCCCATTAACAAAAATTTTTAATGAATCTGTAAACTCAGGGGTTGTACCGTATGACTGGAGAATTGCTAACATAGTTCCTATTTTAAGAAAGGAAAAAAAAGTGATCTGGGTAACTACAGGCCTGTTAGTTGACATCTGTAGTTAGCAAGGTCTTGGAAAATTTTTTGAAGGAGACAGTAGTTAAGGACATTGATGTCAATAGTAATTGGGACAAAATACAACATGGTTTTACAGAAGGTAGATCGTGTCAAACCAACCTGATCTCCTTCTTTGAGAA
This sequence comes from Caretta caretta, assembly GCF_965140235.1. Lineage (NCBI taxonomy): Eukaryota > Metazoa > Chordata > Testudines > Cheloniidae > Caretta > Caretta caretta. The sequence goes on along the minus strand of NC_134208.1, from coordinate 206,239,046 downwards.
GGTAACAGATTTTTTAGACAAAGAAAATGCAGTGGATCTAATTTACCTCAATTTCAGTAGGCATTTGATACGGTTCCACATGGGGAATTATTAGCTAAATTGGAAAAGATGGGGATCAATATGAAAATTGAAAGGTGGATAAGGAACTGGTTAAAGGGGAAACTACAACAGGTCACACTGAAAGGTAAACTGTCCGGCTGGAAGGAGGTTACTAGTGGAGTTCCTCAGGGATCGGTTTTGGGACCAATCTTATTTCATCTTTTTATTACTGACCTTGGCACAAAAAGCAGGAATATCCTAATAAAGTTTGCAGATGACACAAAGCTCGGAGGTATTGCCAATACAGAGAAGGACCAGGATATCATACAGGAAGATCTGGATGACCTTGTAAACTGGAGTAATAGTAATAGGATAAAATTTAATAGTGAAAAGTGCAACGTCATACATTTAGGGATTAATAACAAGAATTTTAGTTATAAACTGGGGACGCATCACTTGGAAGTAACAGAGGAGGAGAAGGACCTCGGAGTGTTGGTTGATCCCAGGATGACTATGAGCCGCCAAAGTGATATGGCCGTGAAAAAAACTAATGCGGTCTTGGGATGCATCAGGTGAGGTATTTCCAGTAGAGATAAGGAGGCGTTAGTACCGTTATACAAGGCATTGGTGAGACCTCATCTGGAATACTGTGTGCAGTTCTGGTCTCCCATGTTTAGGAAAGATGAATTCAAACTGGAACAAGTACAGAGAAGGGCTACCAGGATGATCCGAGGAATGGAAAACCTGTCTTATGAAAGGAGACTCAAAGAGCTTGGCTTGTTTAGCCTAACCAAAAGAAAGCTGAAGGGAGATAGGTTTGCTCTCTATAAATATATCAGAGGGATAAATACTACGGAGGGAGAAGAATTATTTAAGCTCAGTACCAATGTGGACACAAGAACAAATGGATATAAACTGGCCATCAGGAAGTTTAGATTTGAAATTAGACAAAGATTTCTAACCATCAGAGGAGTGAAGTTCTGGAACAGCCTTCAAGGGAAACAGTGAGGGCAAAAGACATATATGGCTTCAAGACTAAGCTTGATAAGTTTATGGAAGGGATGATATGATGGGACAGCCTAATTTTGGTAATTAATTGATCTTCAACTATTAGTGGTAGATATGCCCAATGACCTGTGATGGTATGTTTGATGGGGTGGGATCTGAGTTACTACAGAGAATTCTTTCCTGGGTATCTGGCTGGTGAACCTTGCCCACATGCTCAGGGTTTAGCTGATTGCCATATTTGGGGTCGGGAAGGAATTTTCCTCCAGGACAGATTGGCAGAGGCCCTGGGGGGGTTTCGCCTTCCTCTGCAACATGGGGTACGCGTCACTTGCTGGAGGATTCTCTGCACCTTGAAGTCTTTAAACCACAATTTGAGGACTTCAATAGCTCAGACATAGGTTAGAGGTTTGTTACAGGAGTGGGTGGGTGAGATTCTGTGGCCTACGTTGTGCAGGAGATCAGACTAGATGATCATAATGGTCCCTTCTGACCTTAAAGTCTAGGATTCTATGATTCTAAGAGCCGCAGGAGTGGACTTCAGGGGAAAAAATCATCATACGTAATCCTTCACAGAGATTTCCCCTCATTGTCCCATCAGTGGGAGAAGGGTGGAGGCCTCTCCCCTTGTGGGAAAGGATGTATGACCCACCTCCAAATCTGGCAGATCTCTGGTGAGCTGCAAGAGGTCTGGGCAATCATTGGGAGGTCCTGAGCCTCTGTACCAGCTCTGGCTCCTGGTGCCTATCCCTTTGCCAGCTCTCTGACAGCACAGCTCCATTTGAACCATGCTAACAGAGGGAACCAATGGGTTGCAGGGGACCTCAGAAGCTCCAGAACAGCAATTTGAAGAGAAGGTACTATAGCTTGAGGATGTAATTTTTCAGGTACGGTTCATAGAACTGGAATGAGTAGGATGTGCACACTGCAGCCTTCCACAGCATGTCCAGTCTCCATCTCTTCCCTCAGAGTGAGGATTCCGGACACCATAGTGGGGGTTCTGCCTGATATGGGAAGAGGGGGAATGGTGTGGCAGAGGAGTCTTGAGTCCTCCCTGCACACACAGAACTGGCCCATGGTTTGGTGTTCAACAAAAATCTGTCGGGAAAACATGTGCTTCAAAGGATATCAGAGGGTTGAAACAGTGCAGCCACTCCAACAAGGCAGTGGTTTTCAACCTTTTTCATTCTCAGCCCCCTAAAATATTTCAAATGGAGGTGCGGACCCCTTCAGAAATCTTGGACATAGTCTACAGGCCCCCCAGAAGTCTGTGGACCACAGGTTGAAAACCACTGTTATATGGTAATGACAACTTTTTGTGGACCCCTTACACATAGTCTGCGGACCTCCAGAGGTCCGTATACCACAGGTTGAAAACCACTGCAATAAGGGATGATATTTGAAATATACAGAGAGGATGGAATTGGCTATATTGGAGTTGCATAGCTGTGAGAATAGAGTTTGGCCCCATAACTTTATTTTCTATACACAGTTGGCTTGACATTGCTTTCTGGTAGGATTTATTTTTCTGCATTTCAGTGCATTGACCAGTGCTCTGGTTTTGCACTGAGCACTGTGCTCATGAGAAGAGGTGAGTGAATGACTGGAACAGACAAACTCTCTCCTGTACAGTTAACTGATACATTCATATTGACATTTAGGTATCACTGCAAGCAAGAAAATCCCTACAACCTAAATCTTATTATTCCATAAACTAAACTGTTTTTACTGGAAGCATGTGATGCTGACACTTCCACAGTGCTGTAGTGGAGGCTAAGAAGGTGTTATTATACAAAGCCCTAGCTCTGAAGAATGCTAATGTCAAAATGGCTAACGAATAATGGATTTTAATGTTATCTTACATTGTTTACATTAGTTTCTTGTCGATGCCAAATAAACATATTTCTTCATAGTTTTATGAGAATGCAAAAGTATTTCACCATCAATATAGATTCTCATGAGTGGTGGGAAACATTTTTTGCTGATCACATGAATGACGACTGGAAAGGAACAAGTTTATTTGCCATTCTGGGATTATGACAATAACTGGCAATAGACTGTTACCTTTCTAAGTTTAACATAGAACCTTAATTTGCCCACTACAGATAATGGGAAATTTTACTCCTGGTGTACATTGTAAAATACTCTTGTTGAGCCATGATAGCACTTTTATTTTCTCATCTTTTTTGCCATAACACCTAGTCGTGGACCTGACACAGCAATATTGTGCTAGTATACAAGACCCGGAATGGGAAATTAAGAAGTGAGACTGAACCATCTTTTTCACTGTCCAAGCTAAGTGCCATGGAAAACGAAAATAAAGAACAATGATGAAATGTGAGTTTTGATATTTTCGTTTCTAATAAATCTGAAGCATTATTAGTAATGCAGGTAAAGAATGTGGCTTTGCTGACGCTGACAGTGTCTCACATTTCATTTAGAAATTTTTTAATTTGTGGGGTGGTGAAAAAAGCTGCAGAGAATGCAGTGACTATAAAACAAGAGTGAGCAATACTCACTGACAACCAATCCAGCAAAATATTCATTCTCGCTATAAGGCATACAAGTCTGAGAAACCCACAGATCCTAGGAATTTGGTAGGCCAACATTTTCAGTGGAAAGGTCAGCTGCTGTAATATATGTTGGCATTTCTATATATGCAAGATCAGAATTAAGCACTGAGTTACTCAAGGAAAATTAAAAAGCTGTTTTATATAGTAACATTAAATGCAATACATTTGATTAAGGAAAATATTGTTCCTTTACTGACCTCTGTTAAATCAACAATTTATGGTTTCTGCTTATTACAATATTAGTGAATTTAGATTACAGTGCTTGTACTGTAGGAACTACAGATATTCATTATAGACTAAAATTATGTCCATCAGACAGACAGTAATTCCTCAAGATGTTTTTATTATTTAACTGCATGAAAATGCATCTGTGAGTAAACATAATAATATTCAGCGGAAAAACAGGAATCATAAATAAAGACCATCACAGTACTTTATCATTTAATATTACATGACCATGTTCCACAACAGAGCATTCTCATCATTTCCTATAAGTGGAAACACAAGATTTCTATGACCCCAGCATGACCTAAATCCTTTCAGCTTGGAAAAATAAAGACCCAACCACATTAGACAGAACAACAGAAGCTCTGCTCGGTAATTCGTGCACTGGAATTTTAATGCTACAGCATTTCTACAAACATGCTTTTAATAAGGCAGTAAACTGTCTTTACCTAAAGAGGAAAATAATTGATCCATTTTGGGTCATTAGAGAAGTTTTGTTCTTTACTTTACAACCATCCCACCTTTTTATTTTCATGGAAAATGGAGAGGTAATAGCAGATAAATTTCAATTAGTTTCAATTAGAGTTATAATAGGCAACAGTGCATTAGGTTGCTGGATTTTATCACAGAAAGAACGTTTACTTACTTTATAGTAACTGTGATTCTTCAAGATGTTCTGCACATGTGGATCCTACTTATGTAGATGTGGTAGATGTGGTATATCCAGACTTTGGTAAAGCTTTTGATACTGTCTTGCATGACCTTCTCATAAACAAACTACGGAAATGCAACCTAGATGGAGCTACTATAAGGTGAGTGAATACTAGTTGGAAAACCATTCCCAGAGAGTAGTCATCAGTAGTTCACAGTCATGCTGAAAGGGCTTAATGAGAGGGGTCCCGTAGGGATCAGTTCTGTGTCCAGTTGTGTTCAATATCTTCATCAATGATTTAGATAATGGCATAGAAAGTACACTTATAAAGTTTGCGGATGATACCAAGCTGGGAGGGGTTGCAAGTGCTTTGGAGGATAGGATTAAAATTCAAAATGATCTGGACAAACTGGAGAAATGGTCTGAAGTGTGTGTGTGTAGTCTGTCAGTTCAACGACATTTTCATGCTCTCTCTTTTTGTGGATTCTGGAGTGACTCTGAAGTCCAAAGCGTAACTCTCATGCTCGTGAACAGATTGGGCAGACAAAGTCATTGGTGAGCATCTTGGTAGCTATAGCAGTAGTATGACACTTTTCCCTTGCAGCTAACCACTGATTATTTCTGTCCTCTTCAAAGGCTTGGAAAGCTCTGAGTATTGTGTGTCACCAGGCTGATCTATTTAACGCAGCCTTCTTAAGATCATCCAGTTTTATCGTACCAAAGTGTGTGCTACTCTTGATGCTGTCCTTGTAGCGCTTTCTGGGGAGGCCTTGATTCTGATGTCCTTGTGCCAATTCTCCATAGAAAATTTTTCTGGGGAGTCAATATTCTGGCATCCTAATGATGTGTCCAACCCAGCGTAGTTGGGCTTTTATCAGCATGGCCTCGATGCTTATGGCATTTGACTTTTGGAGAACCTACAGGTTGGTAATTTTGTTCTGCCAGTGGATCCTCATAATGGTGTGCAGACACTGCATATCGAAGGCCTCTAGCTGTTTCATATGCCATTTGTATGGTATCCAGGTCTCACAGCCATAGCAGAGAGATGTGAGCACAAAAGCATTATAAAGTTTTAACTTTTGTTGAGAGGGTTATGTTGTGGGATTTCAGGACTTTGCTACATAATTTTCCTAATAACTGAGAAGTTTCTGGTTTCAGAGTGGTAGCCGTGTCAGTCTGTATCAGCAAAAACAATGAGGAGTCCTTTAGGCACTTTAGAGACTAACAAATTTATTTGGGCATAAGCTTTCATGGGCTAAAACCCACTTCATCAGATGCATGGAGTAGAAAATACAGTAGCAGGTATATATACACAGCATATGAACAGATGGGAGTTGCCTTACCAAGTGGGAGGTCAGTGCTAAAGAGCCAATTCAATTAAGGTGACAGTGGGCTATTCTCAACAGTTGACAAGAAGGGAGGAAAAAGCACTTTTGTAGTGCTAATGAGTTCAATGTAACCAAAGTGGCCCATTTCAAACAGTTGACAAGAAGGTGTGAGTATCAGCAGGGGAAAAATTAGTTTTTGTAGTGACCCATCCACTCCCAGTCTTTATTCAGGCCTAATTTGATGGTGTCCAGTTTGCAAATTAATTCCAGTTCTGCAGTTTCTCGCTGGAGTCTGTTTCTGAAGTTTTGTTGTTGAAGAATTGCCACTTTTAAGTCTGTTATTGAGTGTCCAGGGAGACTGAAATGTTCTCCTACTGGTTTTTGAATGTTACAGTTCTTGATGTCAGATGTGTGTCCATTTATTCTTTTGCGTAGAGATTGTCCAGTTTGGTCAATGTACATGGCAGAGGGGCACTACTGGCACACGATGGCATATATCTCATTGGTAGATGTGCAGGTGAACAAGCCCCTGATGGTGTGGCTGATGTGGTTAGGTCCTATGATGGTGTCCGTTGAATAGATATGTGGACAGAGTTGGCACCGGGGATTTTTGCAGGGTTTGATTCCTGGGTTAGTGTTTTTGTTGTGTGGTGTGTAGTTGCTGATGAGTATTTGCTTCAGGTTGGGGAGCTTTCTGTTAGCAAGGAGACAGGCCAGTACTTTTTCAAACAGCACTATATTAAAGCACACCAGTAGGGTCTACATAGACCAAAAAGACTTCTTCGCTCCTGGCTCGTCCTTCCAGCGCTCCAGTCACTAGAGACATGATATTGAGCTCAGGACCAATAAAGAAATAGAAAGAGACTCTACAAAAATCCATCAGAGCAGTCAGGGATTCCTGCTGTCTGAGAATTGAGAAATTTAGACTCCAAGCTGGCTTCTCAACGCCAAGCTTGTCCCCACTGCCAGGTAAGAGGAGGGGCTCCTCAAAGGAGCCACTGCTATCAGCACAGGAAAAAGTGGGACTGGAACTCTCAGTGCTGCACCGTAATAAAAAGTCAGCACTGAGATCTTCATCAATAACGAGGGCTCTAGGGCATAGGCGTGCAAAGATACATTTATTACACCGCACCATGGCACCAGGTTTATTGGCACTGTCCCCCATTGTACCAGAGTGCTCAGCATGATCAATTCCTCTTCTTTGTTGGCATCCTCATTATTCATTAAATCCAGCTTGGCACCAGTGGTCCCAGCCTCTGAAGATTCTTCAACAGAAAGGAAGACAGCACTAGCACCCTCAGCACAGATGTCTCTTCCAAACAATTTCTCAGCAGGGAGAGAAACATTAGCTTTCTTCTAGTCTTCTTGAACTTCCGCAGTGTTCCAAGACTTATTGAAAATCAACATTAATGGTCCAGTGGGCTCCACAGCCAACTTTCTGAAAAATCTTGGGTGCAAGTTACATGGACCTGCTGATTTAAAAATGTCTGACTTTAGCAGGTGCTGTTTAGAACCCTTCTGAGATACTAGTGGAATGCAAAGAGTGTTGTTTTCATTATCACATGGTATGACTACATTATCTGTTTTGTCCCAAATATAAAACAGAAATATTTATTGAATACTTCTGGCTTTTCTGCATTATTACTGATAATTCTACCATTTCCATCTCATAATGGATGATTTAAAAACCTTTCAAGAATTATTGAAATGCATGATGAAAATACTGGAAGTTCCACTGGAGACTGTTCAGAAAAAGCTTATAAGCTGTTTGATATTTTACAACCAACTTCTCAAAGCAAAGTTGCACTACTTATTAATGAAGGGATATTGAATCTGATGAAAGGTCTTTGACTAACCCACCTTGATTTCAATTATCCCACCTTGATTTTAGCTACTTCAAAGCCTGTTGATCATAGATATTAAGTACCATCGGAAAGTTTCAATTTTTTTATACTCATCCGGCTCCATCTTAACTGGTTGTTGCTGCTGCCAATGAGAAGTTAAAACAGTCAGGGAAATCAGCTTCCAAGGAGAAAGAACCCAAAAGACGATCTCTTTGGGAAGAAAATCTACTCATTGGCCTGTTTACAGGTCAGGATAGCTAGCTATCAGGCCGTGCTATGTAAATATGATTATATCTTATGGGATAGACTGTCAGACTACAAGGACAGATTACCTTCAAAATTTAGAGATAAGTTGAAATTGATCTGCGAAGAAGGCCAACTGATTTCTAAAACTTCACTTCAAGCTGCTGTAACCCTTCTACCCGTCAGAGTTGGCAGCAACAAGGGCCGGGTTCAGTATCTAGGGGTTCCATTCCAATAACACAATGCAAAACCAGCTCGAGCCCCCACCGAGTGACCTGGAACAAATATATACTACCCCCGCTGGGCGCCTCCAAGAGGCAATACTTCCCTTCTCGCAAGCACAGAGTCTGAGTGTAGTAAAAGCCTTTTAATAACAGAGAGAAACAATGTGGCATTATGTTGGGGAAACACCACCAACAGGATTCATAACACAACCCATGAGCAAAAACCCACCCCAAGCAAATCAGGGCGTGTCCTTTCCCTTTGGTTCTTTAGTCCAGCAACCCAAAGTCACCCAAAGTCCCAAAAGTCCAACAACCCAAAAGTCTCTGTCCCTGGTCAGTGCAGTGTCAGAGTTCAAAAGTTTATCTGCAGTTTTACCTCCCAACCTGGGTGGAGGGGGGGGGGGTTAAGGGGGCACCTTACATGGTTCAAAGCCGATTGCCCCGCCTCTCCATGGGGCTCCGCTCCGCCAGCCGTCCCACGAATCGCTCCGCTCTGCCAGCCGCCCCCATGAGCCGCTCCAGCTGTCCCACGAACTGCTCCGCAATATATCTTCAGGCCCCCCCACTACTTAACACAACACTCAGTGATTTCAGCTCTTAGTAAGTTTAGCTCTTCTGTGATTTCAGCTTGTAGTAGGGGAGTCTCAGTGCTGGTGCGCCATTGGCCCAAAGTGAATTCAGCTCAACTGCGTGTAACTAGACTCCTAATGGAATCAAAATTAGCTCTGATATTCCACAGTGGAGAGAGGAGTCAGTGCAATTAGCATGTAAGGCCCTCACCAGGGGGCCCATGCCACCAGGTATTAATACCTGTCCCCAGCCTCTCTCAATTCACTGAGTTTTGGAACCCATGTCCCTTGCTTAGCGAGTGCTACTTAGTTGATGGCGAGTCCCTCCATCATAACAAAAGGCCAAGTACAGTTCCACTGTCCTTGATTCACATAATCAGGATAACAACAATTTATTCTTCCTGCCCGAATAACAGAGAAACTGGGGATCCCACAGCAGCCAAAGTGACCATTTGGGCAGCTATGGGCTCATGCTAGGTGGGCTGGGTGTGCCTACGCAAATGAGATCAGCCCCTGAAGTTCTTTTCCACAACTTGCCACAACTCACCACCAGATGTCAGGGTGGAGCTCATCCTGACTCTGCTTACATCCTCCCCCTAGCTGAGAATCTGTCGTCCTGACAAATCACACTCCCTTTATACCAACTCATTGGTTTCCTCCAAAGGGCCTCAGGAAGCCCACTTTAGCTTCCACAAGCCTGTGTGCTAAATGTATTGGCTCCTCACTAGTCACCCCAGGTGCATCATAAGTTAACCGTTTTACTGGTCTTATCACCCTGTCTTGTCTATTGAGAAACTCTGTTGCTATGGTGGGGGGACATCCTCTTGAGCAACAGATGGAGAGGTTTCCTTTGAGGGTCCCTCGGCTACTGGCATAGGCCCCTGCACTTCTAGTTCTAACATTCGGGGGGTCCAAGGTGCCCAGGACATCCTCTATCTGTGTGTTTCCACTATCCAATAACCTGTCTGTGTCGTCACATGGCGGTCCCATCAGCAGCACAGGGGTGTCAGAAATGGGCCTAAATAATTCCGCCATGGGGTTTAGGGTGGAAGAGGGGGAACTCTCTTTTGGTTCAGCTGATCGAGACTGAAATCCTGTCTCCATTCCAGGATACACCATGGTTGTGTCTTCCTCCTCAGACTCACTCACAGATGTGCTGCATAGGGGTACGTTAGCTGCAGGGGGCTGGCTATCCATGTTGGATGGTGGCTTTGGTCTAGCACCTTTATCCTGCCCGGTTGCAGCCCATCTCGTAAGGGGTGCCTACCAATTCCCCCACAGGGAGCAAAAGGTTTCTATGCACTGTCTTTATTTGACCTGGACCCTCTTCAGGTTTGATCCTGTAGACCGGCAGGTCTCCCAGCTTTTCCATCACCAAGTAAGGTATTGCCTTCCATCTGTCAGCTATCTTGTGTTTGCCAGCAATACCCAAATTTTGCAGCAGAACTCTGTCCCCCTACTGGAGCTCCTGCAAACGTACCCTAGCATCATATCGATGTTTGTTGCAGTCTGCGTTCTTCCGAGCTGCAGATGAAGCTAAGTGATAAGCATCCCGCAGCTTTTCCCTTAGTCGGGATACATATTGCTGATGAGTTTCATAGCTATCTCCATCCTCTGATACACCAAAGCACAAGTCTATGGGTAATCTTGGTTCTCGCCCAAACATCAAGAGATATGGGGTGACTCCTGTAGCATCGTTCTTTGTGGCGTTGTAGGTATGCACCAGAAATGCGACATGTTGGCTCCAGGTTGCCTTCTGCTCTGGTCGCAAAGTCCCCAACATATCTAATAGGGTTCGGTTGAACCTCTCTGGCTGAGGATCACCTTGTGGGTGATAAGGCGTTGTCCTAGACTTTTTAATTCCTGCTATCCACAGCACCTCCTTCAGAAGGTGACTCTCAAAGTCCTGCCCCTGATCCGAGTGTATCCGGGCTGGGAATCCATAGACTGAGAAATATTTGTCCCACAATACTTGAGCGACGGTGGTGGGCCTCTCATCACGTGTGGGATATGCCTGTGCATAACTGTATAAAATGGTCAGTCACTACTAGAATGTTCCCAACATTCCTCCTGTCTACCTCTAAAGACAAGAAATGCATACCAGTTCCAAAGGTTTGTTGCTGGTGATGTTCTTGAGATATGCAGCCCCCGTGGGCAGAGTTTTCCTTTGAACACATCGAGCGCAAGTCTCACAATTCTTGCGAACATCTTCAGCCATCCGGGGCCAATAGAACCTACTACGAATAAGTTCCAAGGTCCTCTCCATCCCTAAATGTCCAAAGTCATCATGCAGGGCCCTCATGGCCAGCGCTCTGTACTCTTTTGGCAACACTAGTTGTGCTCGTTGCTTTTATAAAGGGTTGGTGGTCATTCGGTGTAGTACTCCCTGAATCAGCTTTAGTTTGGCCCATTCTCTCAATAGTAGTTTACCCTCCGGGTTAGGTGGGAAAACCACAGCTGGGCTTCGCCCCTCCCTTTTAGCAAGTAGTGTATCACGAATGTCAATATCTTGCAGCTGGGCTTCTTGCCAGTCAGCCGCATTGAGCATGGGCAAGGGAGATTGGTCTAATGCAATATAGTTCACTGAAGCAGAATGCATGCATTCAGGGGGCAGGCCCAAAGCTTCTGCAACACATCCATGAAGGCTCTCAGGGGCCTCTGACTCACGACGACTCACCCTGCAAATAGCTCTCACTCCATCCGTGAGTATCACAGCAACTTCTGGTGCCTGACGTCTGGACAATGCATCTGCATCTACATCGCTTCTCCCTGATTGGTACTGAATGCTGAACTCAATGCTGAACTGCTAGCCAAGGCAGCCACCCATCTCAGCCCTGTAGCATCCAGCTTAGCACTTGTTAACACATAAGTCAGTGGATTGTTGTCTGTCCACACCTGGGACTGAGCACCATATAAATAGTCTTGAAATTTCTCAGTGATGGCCCATTTCAAGGCCAAGAATTCCAGCTTGTGGGTGGGAAAGCAAGTTTTACTATCAGACAATCCTCTCTCCTTGATCCCAAATAGACTAGACTGGTTGACCTTCAGGACACATTGCAAAAGCCATCTATTTTCTCAAGTGTTTTCCTAGGAGTACTGGCGGATGATGTGCTTGAAGGTAAGATGAGGGATTGATTTCCTCTGTTGTCCTGCTTACAAGGGTTAATTTGTATTATGGAGAAGGGATGCGTTTCTCTATTTGTTGTGGTGTGTTTAATAAAGTAATTGTGATCTTTTAGCTGATGAGGAGCAAAGAGCACCATGAGTAAATGTTCTTTGTAACTGCTAACTGAAATATATTTTTTGTTATTATTTTTTGGGTTACTAGAATCTCTTAAGATCCAGCAATAAATTATGGGAATAGATTCAGACCCAGTTAAAGCTAACAATTACTAATTCATAGGGCTAATCACTTGAGAGACACAACACACTAGCAATTTGATATGGTCCTGTTACCATATATACATTGTCAGCCTCACAACACCCCTTTGAAATAGCAAGTATTATCCCCATTTTACACATGGGGAACTGAGCCACAGAGAGACTAAGTGAATTGCACAGTTATGTAGCACAGCCAGGAACTGAACCTGGGAAGCACAAGTTGCTGGCTAGAACCCTAGACTACGGGCTATCTTTCCTTTCCTACTACACTGAATAGTACTACACCAAACATCCACAACTGATAGTTACCATCGGAGGAAGTTTGATAAAGAGGTGTGTGAAGGAGGCTGCGTTGAGGGGGAAAAAGTTAAGGCTGTGGTACATGGTCTATGATATGAAGTTGTGGTACTAGTAAGGTGTGTGATTGTGAGAAAAGGAGGAGTAGTTACTAGATGGCTGAACTTTTTATTTCCTTGCTTTTGTGGGTTTGTGTCAGGTATGTTGTGTGTGCTGGAATCCTAACTGCATAAGAACAAAGCTCTTTGTATATTAGCTACAATTATAATTCTGACAAAATTCTTGTCATAAATATAAAGGGAAGGCTAACCACCTTTAAATCCCTCCTGGCCAGAGGAAAAACTCTTTCACCTGTAAAGGGTTAAGAAGCTAAGATAACCTCACTGGCACCTGACCAGAATGACCTATGAGGAGACAAGATACTTTCAAAGCTGGGGTGGGGAGGGGACAAAGGGTCTCTCTGCCTGTGTGTTGCTTTTGCCGGGACCACAGCAGGAATGCAGGTCAGAACTCCTGTAAAGCAGCATCACTTGCCCCATAACCTCAGCCGTGCGGAACACAATGCCATCCACAGCCTCAGAAACAACTCTGACATCATAATCAAAAAGGCTGACAAAGGAGGTGCTGTCGTCATCATGAATAGGTCTCCAACACCACTTTTTACAAGCCATTACCCTCTGATCCCACTGAGGGTTACCAAAAAAAACCTACACCATTTGCTCAAGAAACTCCCTGAAAAAGCACAAGAACAAATCCGCACAGACACACCCCCGGAACGCCGACCTGGGGAATTCTATCTGCTACCCAAGATCCATAAACCTGGAAATCCTGGGCGCCCCATCATCTCAGGCATTGGCACCCTGATAGCAGGACTGTCTGGCTATGTAGATGCCCTCCTCAGGCCCTACACTACCAGCACTACCAGCTATCTTCGAGACACCACTGACTTCCTGAGGAAACTACAATCCATCAGTGATCTTCCTGAAAACACCATCCTGGCCACTATGGATGTAGAAGCCCTCTACACCAACATTCCACACAAAGATGGACTACAAGCCATCAGGAACAGTATCCCCGATAAACCTGGCAAACCAGTATCCCCGGCAAACCTGGTGGCTGAACTTTGTGACTTTGTCCTCACCCATAACTATTTCACATTTGGGGACAATGTATACCTTCAAATCAGCGGCACTGCTATGGGTACCCGCATGGCCCCACAGTATGCCAACATTTTTATGGCTGACTTAGAACAACGCTTCCTCAGCTCTTGTCCCCTAATGCCCCTACTCTACTTGCGCTACACTGATGACATCTTCATCATCTGGATCCATGGAAAAGAAGCCCTTGAGGAATTCCACCATGATTTCAACAATTTCCATCCCACCATCAACCTCAGCCTGGACCAGTCCACACAAGAGATCCACTTCCTGGACACTACGGTGCTAATAAGCAATGGTCACATAAACACCACCCTATACTGGAAACCTACTGACCGCTATTCCTACCTACTTGCCTCCAGCTTTCATCCAGACCACACCACACGATCCATTGTCTACAGCCAAGCTCTACGATACAACCGCATTTGCTCCTACCCCTCAGACAGAGACAAACACCTACAAGATCTCTATCAAGCATTCTTACCACTACAATACCCACCTGCTGAAGTGAAGAAACAGATTGACAGAACCAGAAGAGTACCCAGAAGTCACCTACTACAGGACAGGCCCAACAAAGAAAATAACAGAACGCCACTAGCCGTCACCTTCAGCCCCCAACTAAAACCTCTCCAACGCATCATCAAGGATCTACAACCTATCCTAAAGGATGAACCATCGCTCTCACAGATCTTGGGAGACAGACCAGTCCTTGCTTACAGAAAGCCCCCCAACCTGAAGCAAATACTCACCAGCAGCCACACAACAGAACCACTAATCCAGGAACCTATCCTTGCAACAAAGCCCGTTGCCAACTGTGTCCACATATCTATCCAGGGGACACCATCATAGGGCCTAATCACATCAGCCACACTATCAGAGGCTCGTTCACCTGCACATCTACCAATGTGATATATGCCATCATGTGCCAGCAATGCCCCTCTGCCATGTACATTGGTCAAACTGGACAGTCTCTACGTAAAAGAATAAATGGACACAAATCAGACATCAAGAATTATAACATTCAAAAATCAGTTGGAGAACACTTTAATCTCTTTGGCCACTCGATTACAGACCTAAAAGTTGCAATTCTTCAACAAAAAAACTTCAAAAACAGACTCCAACGAGAGACTGCTGAATTGGAATTAATTTGAAAACTGGATACAATTAACTTAGGCTTGAATAGAGACTGGGAGTGGATAGGTCATTACACAAAGTAAAACTATTTCCCCATGTTTATTCCCCTACCCCCCACTGTTCCTTAGACGTTCTTGTGAACTGCTGGAAATGGCCCACCTTGATTATCACTACAAAAGTCCCCCCCACCCCGCCACTCTTCTGCTGGTAATAGCTCACCTTAAGTGATCACTCTGGTTACAGTGTGTATGATAACACCCACTGTTTCATGTTCTCTATGTATATTAATCTCCTCACTGTATTTTCCATTGAATGCATCCGATGAAGTGAGCTGTAGCTCACGAAAGCTTATGCTCAAATAAATTTGTTAGTCTCTAAGGTGCCACAAAGTACTCCTTTTCTTTTTGTGAATACAGACTAACACGGCTGCTACTCTGAAACCTGTAAAGAGTTAGTAAGCAATCTAGTTAGATATGCGTTAGATTCTGTTTTGTTTAAATGGCTGATAAAATAAGTTGTGCTGAATGGGATGTATATTCCTGTTTTTGTGTCTTTTTGTAACTTAAGGTTTTGCTTAGAGGGATTCTCTATGTTTTGAATCTGATTACCCTGTAAAGTATTTACCATCCTGATTTTACAGAGGTGATTCTTTTACTTTTTCTTTAATTAAAATTCTCTTTTAAGAACCTGATTACTTTTTCATTGTTCGTAAGATCCAAGGGTTTGGGTCTGTGTTCACCTATGCAAATTGGTGAGGATTTTTATCAAGCCTTCCCCAGGAAAGGGGGTGTAGTGCTTGGGGGATATTTTGGGTGGGGAGACATTTCCAAGTGGGCACTTCCCCTGTTATTTTTGTTAGACACTTTGGTGGTGGCAGCATAAAGGTTCAAGGACAAAAGGTAAAAGTTTGTACCTTGGGGAAGTTTTAACCTAAGCTGGTAAGAATAAGCTTAGGGGGTCTTTCATGCAGGTCCCCACATCTGTACCCTAGAGTTCAGAGTGGGGAAGGAACCTTGACAATTCTAAAGTGAGGTTCTACAGTAAAAAGTTACATATTTATTGCATCTCCCTGGGCTCTATAGCAAACTGAGAATATTTGAAAGTACAAGGATGTTTCCCCACCCCACAAATCGCCAGTCCTGCAAACTCAGAATGCATCTGAGAGTCAATATGGGCTTTTTTTCATCACCAATAATAGGGGAATGGAAGGGCAAAATTAGTTCCTCTCATAAAGCTGTATAACCTCACTACACACCCTCTATAAGGGTGAGTTAATATCTTATGCTTTCAAATGAAGCATATTTGATATAGAAATCAGAGGAATGCAATGAATATAGAATTCCACACTGGCATTATTACAAAGCTACCTGTTAGGATAGAAACACACTTTAAAGCAGAATGGAACTTGATGACAGTCTTCCGTTGTGCTCTTATAATGTTAATATTATGGATGGTACCATTTTGTGAATAAGACAAAGCCCCCCATCAGTAACAGGTTCAGAGAGAGACAACTGTGGGCCACACTTGCAAAGGTATTTAGGCATCTAAAGGTGCAAATAGGTGCCTAGAATTATTTTCTCAAAAGACACATGAGTCTAAATCCCATTAATTTAAATGGGAGTTGGTGTCTGACATGGTTAGGAACTTTCAAATGTCCCATGAGGCATGTATCTGCATTTTTAGGCACCTAAATGCCTTTTAAATCTGTCCCCCATGACCTCACATACTCTTAAAGGAAAACTATTCATTTTGCTCAACCTAGCAGTCTAAGAGTTCAAAAAATAAGAAGCAATTTTCTTCATGAACCAAGAATGGAATTTATTTGAAAACAAAACTTTTTGTTATATTTGGTTAGTAATTTCATAATCACTGCCAGTGCAACCTACTGTGAAGTCACAAACTGAAGATCTGGGGCTCAATCCTCCAACTCCCACTTTTAGTTATAGGATCGAGGCCTGGGATTTTAAGTCAGGAACAAATGTCAGCTGGTTTAGATTCTCATCTAATGTAAATTGGCATAGCATTGATTTCAGTGGAGCTACAATGATTTACTCCAGATGAGAAGCAACAAAGCATCTGTCTGGTACAGTAGGCTGGAAACCACAAAAGGAACCTCATTAGATGAAGTTAGTGGACAGCTAAAATATGAGTAGTACAATGCATTAGTTAGAAAGAAGCATGAAAATAACTGGAATTAGAAGGATGCATCATATAATTTGTATAATACAAAGAAATAAGAATTATTTTTCTGAACTGGAAAAATGAAGTGCATATGCTATAGGTTGGAAATAAAAATCAGTGTAGCATGTCACTGGTAATCCATTTTTCTCCACTGTAGTATCTTAATACGAATTTTTTTTAACTTCCAGCATTATCTGAAAAGCTCTGAATTCCAAAAAAAGTTTAAAATGAATTAATGGTTTCGATTGGAAATCTGATGAAGAACAGTTTATAGTAATCAAGTCTGAATAAAGGAAATGTATCACCTACTGTATTACTCTCTCTTAAAGATGACAAAATTCTAGAAAGGTTCCCAAGTTGAAAAGTAAAAGTTAAAAATAAGATTAAACCAGAGGTGCCCACAAGCTGCAGTCAGCCAGGTGGAAGTGACAGTATGGCCTGAAGACAGCTGATAAATGTCCAAATCAATTGCTGAATCTTTGCAAGCTCTCTGCTCCCAAATCTACCCTGACCCAGTCACTTATCAGACTGTCTCCCAAATAGGTTAGCTGGTGAAAAATTGATTTTTTTTCCCCAGAGAGCAGGTATCTTGTATACTGCTGAGATGAGGTATGAAAGAACAAGATCTATAAGGGATATAAATGGAGAGGGGACAGAACAAGGGCAGTGAAAGGGAGACGGCAGAGGGGACAGGAACATAGGGGAAGTATATGTAGAAGCAAGAAGAGGGACACAAAACAAAGGAGGAAGACGGAAGATGGAGAAAGGGAAGGAGGAGCCAAAGAGGTAGTGTGAGGGGAAAAAGCACCATGTGTCCTGCTCACTATGGCTCTGCTAAGAAAGAAACTTTAACTGATGTAACTGTGCACTTTTGGATTAAACTTATAATTAAAGACGAGATCAGTATCTCATTAAGATATCCATCCTGTCATCAGAACAAAACACCACAGCCATCAAACTAAAATAAAAGGCGGGAGTAATCACAAAATAAATCAGCAGTCAAACTTACCTGATATAAAATTTTATACTTAAGAAGCATATATTGTCAAGGTATTTAAACCCAAATATCCTAAAGCCTTCAGTTGGTGTATACACAACATTACTGCGCCATTTACACATTTACTGTATGGGTAAATTCAGCAACTGTGTGTATGCATAGTGTGTAGACAGAAAGCTAACACCCCAATTTACATACAAATGCAGGCGTGTATATCAACTGGAAACCAGACAAAAACGTGTACCTTAGGGTTTAGTATTGACGAAACATAGATGCAAAGATGTTTTATTTACACATTTTGGGCCAAGCTGCTGCGAGTAGAAAATTTATTTGTGAGACTATATGAATGATAGCATAGATCAGATCCAGGACCTACACTTTTAGATCATAGGGCAGGAGTTGGAGGAGGAATAAAAAGTTCTAGCACTCTGACAATCTCCTTAAAGGCCTATTAAGTAGGACGTGCACTTTTGTAGACCATACACTGTCACCATCATTTTTTAATTATGCTCTCAATTGAAAGTGAGTAGATGAACGCTAGACCAGGCGTTCGCAACCTTTTTCTTTCTGAGGCCCCCCAGCATGCTATAAAGCCTCCACGGCCCACCTGTGTCACAATAACTGATTTTCTGCATATAAAAGCCAGGGTTGGCATTAGGGGGTAGCAAACAGGGCAATTGCTTGGGGCCACAAGCCACAGGGAGCCCCATGAAGCTAAGCTGCTCAAGCTTTGGCTTCAGCCCCGGGTGGTGGGGCTTCAGCTTTCTGTCCTGGGCCCCAGTGCGTCTGATGCTGGCCCTGCTTGATGGACCCCCTGAAACCTTTTGATGGCCCCCTAGGGCCCCCCGAACCTCTCGTTGAGAACCACTGGGCTAGACTACACCTTTATGGAAATCCAGTTGTAACCATCAGCTAGAATACCTATCTCTAAAGATACATTTCCTCCTCCTAGCTATATATTAGTTCTGATCAGAAACTCGGAAGAGCTATAATGTGAGCCCATTTTATTTCTTTTTCTGTAGAGTAAGGCGTGAGGATCCCACATATTTTCTGTTGCATACACAAACTGAACTCAGCACCATGTATGTGAAATGTAAGAGGCTCTCAAAGAAGATATAAGGTGTATTTTAGTCTAATTTTAATAGCTTGTGAGCAATAAATGGAGGATCTACTGAAGATAGTTTGAGACAACAGAAATATGATGATGGATATAGAGATTCACACAAATGTGTGACTTGTATAGTTTAACAGAAAATATAGTACACAGGCAATTCTGTCTGAGGGGCTGTAACTAACAATGATATTCAACACAGAGACAATAGTGTTTGAAAAAATATCCATGCTAATTTTTTTCTCTATAGCGCTTTCCAGATCTACATATTTTCCTATATAATTGCAAAACATGTTTACTAATTAAATTATTCTTTAATTAGTTAATTATTCTAGCCAGGCTTTGCTTTTAGGACATTCATTTTGTGTCATATAATAATTATAGATAATTAAGTAATCTCAAGCCATTTTTCCTAGGAAAATATGCTGGATACCCAAAAATAACAACAAATTGTAAATTAATATGGAAAACAAAGCGTGGCAGATGAAAGATTTTGTTAGAATTAATTAGGCACTAATTATACATTGGAAAAGGAGAAACAATAAGCCTAAATTCATTTCTGAAAATGTACATGTTTACACTAAAATCCTTACCGTGTGAATTGATAAAGTTTTCTTTTAACCAATGCCCTGCCTTTAAGCACTCTTGATCATCAGAGAGATTAAAGAGATTGGTCGGAACTTCACCAGTATATCTTTGTTTACAGCGGTGTATGATTTCCTTGTTAGTCCAAAGTTTACTGATCTCTGCTCCAGTGGGACATGGAACCTGACATAAATATAATGCACATATAACTGTTAACTGAGACTTTGAATAGCAATGACACAAAGTATCTGACCATATAAAAAATGCTAGCCCTGTAAAAGTTTGATTCTTTTTGGACATATAATTTGTAATCAACAAGTCACTGGTCATAAAGAGAACAGATGAGTGTTACTATATCTAATTTTCTGTTCCTTGCAGGATCTGTGAAGCAATGCAGGATTTTGAAGAACCTACAAGGATTAACCATTTTTTTTGCTATGTGTATATGCAAGTGCACACACAAAATGCAGCACACATCATATGCTTAAATTTATCTTCAAACAGTCAATTAAAAACGGAAATGACAAAAACCCCTCAATTCTCCATTTTACAGGAATTGTCCTTTACCACAATTGTTATTGGCTCCCATCTTGGGGCATGCTCTTCATGCTTTGCCCTGCTCTGGCTGTGCAGAGTAGCTGGACAGCCTGTGAGTTCAGCTATCAGAGGATTCTCCCACTGTAGGAGAAAACTGGGGTGGCAGAGGAATATTAGTTCCACGCCACCACTCTCCTGATCTTCAGCATAAGGAGTGTAGCTGAAAGAAGATGTATCTTGGATTTTCTCTATAACCTGATTATCCCAGAATGCCAAAACACTCTCTTGACACTGAGGACAGCAGGGCATAAATTAGAACCAGAGTCTAGGTCAGTCCCAGTATGAAGAATGCTAAAAGCTACCTTTGATCCCCCTTCCTTTGCTCTTGTACAAGAACAGCTCGGGTAAACAACAGGATCTGGGCCATTGTTTATAACAATATTTTCAAAAATACCTCTTGAAACACTGAAAGGGTTTCACCAAAAAAATGACATGAGTTATTTATGACTATCACTTTTGTGGAAACATTCTGCTAAACAGCAAAATTGCTGGCAATGGTATTAAACTATGTTTCATTTCATGGTTATTGCTTTTTGTAATGAGTTATATACAATGATCAGTATGCAAAGCATCACAGCCAGTTTTCATAAATGAGAGGAAGATGAATGTTAAAAAGTTCCACAAGAATCTTGCAATTGCAACTGAACAGCCTTAGGGGTTTAAAAGTAAAGAAGATGATCAAGAATGGCATGGGAAAAAATAGAATTTGAATCTCATGTCACCCTGCTCAAGCCAGGTGTGCTCTGATGATCCAGAAACAGATACTGACAGGAACTGGCTGTAGGGGAAATCCATAGTTGTTGAACTCCCGCAACTCTTAATAAGCCCTGATCTACACGAGGACTTTAGGTCGAATTCAGCAGCTTTAAATCGATGTAAACCTGCACCTGTCCACACGATGAAGCCCTTTATTTCGACTTAAAGGGCTCTTAAAATCGATTTCCTTACTCCACCCCTGACAAGTGGATTAGCGCTTAAATCGGCCTTGCCGGGTCGAATTTGGGGTACTGTGGACACAATTGGACGGTATTGGCCTCCGGGAGCTATCCCAGAGTGCTCCATTGTGACTGCTCTGGACAGCACTCTCAACTAAGATGCACGATTGTTTGCCGTTGCTCTGACGCAGGGAGGGGCGACTGACGACACGGCTTACAGGGTTGGCTTACAGGGAGCTAAAATCAGCAAAGGGGGTGGCTTTACATCAAGGAGTATTTCAGGCAGGACTTCATGGAGGGTTCCAATAAGAAATGGTGCACCTAAGTTATTGTTCTTATTGGAACAAGGAGGTTAGTCTGGCCTCTAATTGATACATGGCTAGATTTACCTTGCTGCACCTTCTCTGTGAGTGACTGAAGTGTGACCTAGAGGAATGAGTCCCCTAGACGGGGGGGGGGGCGCAGGGGGGGTTTGCAAATGAGTACAAAACAAATCTGATCTATTTCTTGTTTTGATACACTCCATCTATCTTTTACATCTTTGGCTGGCAGCAGACGGTGCAGAAGGACTGCATGCCATCCACATCTCATGGCTGCTGGGCAGAAGATGGTACAATAGGACTGCTGGCCTCCTCATCTCTTGCCTGCCCGGCAGAAGATGATGCAATAGGACTGCTAGCAATCCGTATCACCTGCCTGCTCACCATAAGATGGTTCAATAGGACTGACTGCAGGACTAAAGAGAATGACTTGATCAAGTCACTCCAAATTTAGTCCCTGCGCCCATGTCTGCCCAGGCGCTCCTGATCGACCTCACACAGGCGACCAGGAGCACCTCGGACATGACGATGACGGCTACCAGTCCTATTGCACCGTCTGCTGCCACAAGGCAATGGGTTGCTGCTGCTGTGTAGCAATGCAGTACCGCGTCTGCCAGCACCCAGGAGACATACGGTGACAGTGAGCTGAGCGGGCTCCATGCTTGCCGTGGTATGGCATCTGCACAGGTAACTCAGGAAAAAAGGCGCGAAACGATTGCTGCCCTTGCTTTCACGGAGGGAGGGAGGGAACGGGGGCCTGATGATATGTACCCAGAACCACCCGCGACAATGTTTTAGCCCCATCAGGCATTGGGAGCTCAACCCAGAATTCCAATGAGCAGCGGAGACTGCGGGAACTGTGGGATAGCTACCCACAGTGCAACGCTCCGGAAGTCGACTCTAGCCTCGGTACTGTGGAAGCACTCCGCCGAGTTAATGCACTTAATGCACTTAGAGCATTTTCTGTGGGGACACACACACTCGAATATATAAAACCGATTTCTAAAAAACCGACTTCTATAAATTCGACCTAATTTCGTAGTGTAGACATACCCTAAGTGTCCATTTAAAATAGTGGTGTTAAGAAGTGAACATAAGAAAAATGAACAACAAAAATGTGAATAATGTACAGACTAAAAGGGACTTCACAACAATTGGCTACCAGAATTGTATAAATATGCAGATAAGGCATCTTGGTAACTATTTGTTTAACGTACAGTTAGCAATTTTAACAAGCAAAATTTTAACTACAACGAGCTCTTTTTTCCTTTTCACAACAAAATTAAAATTTCTAAAATTGGAGCAATTCTGTGTGAGAGAGGAGGCTATAATTTTTTTGAGTGTGTAAGATAAAAATTACATGAACATTTGAATGGTTTAACATTACTAGTACAGTAAGCAATTAAACCATGATTTTATTGAAGAATCAACTATGATTTTGAAGCATTGGGCAAGAACTGTTCAGAGCAATGCTCTCATTGGCCACTGGGCTTCATGTGATCTAGCCACATGAAACACCGATGTGGTATCTCCATGTCTTATTTATCTAATAAGGAAACATTCTGCCACTCCCATTCATAGTGAATAGGATCTTAAGTCAGCAGACCTATTGAAATCAATGCCACTACTTGCCAAGGTACAACTCGTAAGTGTGGCAAAAGCTAGCCCTACGTAAATAAAATAGAAATTGGATGATAAAATACTTCTTCCTAGCATCTGAACTTTTAAAAAATCTTGCGCTTTTTAACAGCAAAGGCAGATAAATTCTGCATTTCCCCTTCCCCTCCTTATTTTTCTCTTTCTCTCTCCTCCAGCTTAGCTACTGTCCCCAACATGTTTGCAGGTGGTAGGGTGCTTCCAAAAGATTTCTTTCACACTGTAGAAGCTATATAGGGAGATCCAAACAAGTTCAGGATGCATTTTGGTTTAACTTTTTAGTCCATCTGTCGAACTGTGAACATATTTAGCTGTTCAAAGCGACGTTCTACTCTGAAAAGCAACTATGTAAAAATGGTACTTTTTTACTTAAGAGCTCTGTTCGTGGTGTCCATTCCTGACCTCACTTGGGGGCTGAAGATTAACATTAAAGTTTGTGACTACGGGGACAAGTGCTATAAAAAAGGCTAAAAAACATATTCAGTCACATCTGCTGATTTTAGTGACAAAAATAGGTTTTTGATGGGTTTTACATAAAAGCCAATTAGTTACTGGTGTAAACTCATTGAAGGCAATGCAGCTGCACATGTGTCACAGAGGACACAACTTGGTTTTAGAATCTTATTGCCTTGTGATGATACACAAGAAAAAGAACCCAATGTGGCTGTCCGAGTCCAAGCTGTGTATGCAGGGCTGACAGATAGCATCATTTTATTTATATCTGAGCACATTTAATATGGAAGTCATAGGCACAATAAACATGGAACTCCACAATGCCCTTTCTAGAGTCACTGTTGAGAGCAGAACCCCACTAACGGTACAAAACTGAAAGCAGCCCAGCCACCCACAAAGCGGCATGTGTCAGGGAGAGAGCAGAGCTCAGCCTCATTCTGCAATTCTCCCCATTAGGGACCACAGCCAGGTGTAGTAATTTAGAGCTGCCCCAGCACTGCTTCAGCTTACACTGAGGCCAAAACCACTGCAGCTTGAGAAATGGCCCCGGACGGCTCCCCTTCTCTCCTATGCTAAGGCTCTGGCCAGTAAAGTAAATGCTGTATGACTTCACTGCATAACAAACAGAATCTACATTTCCAATAGAAATATATTTCATTTTATGCTTAAAGAAAATATTTGTTACTGTAATATATGCCTGTGTGGATTTAGAAATATTATTATGTTCAGCTGAAATTCTCTCAAGCCTTGTGTATGCTGGTGTTTTT
The DNA here is from genome assembly GCF_965140235.1 of Caretta caretta. Classification (NCBI taxonomy): domain Eukaryota; kingdom Metazoa; phylum Chordata; order Testudines; family Cheloniidae; genus Caretta; species Caretta caretta. Next base: position 206,214,773 of record NC_134208.1, on the reverse strand, counting down.
TACAAAAAAATTCCTACCAGCGCTACCAGGGGTTTAGCGGGGCATAGCCCTAATACAGATAAGGTTTCCATGGCTGGACCTACTTTTACTGTTGTATTAACTACACCTGCTTTGCAGCAGGCTTGATTGTCACGGTAGCAAAAAGGCTGCGAGCTGCCAGAACCTTGTTCATCCGACTGCTCCCACTCATGCGATCACTGGTGGAAGGTTTTGGTAATATTGATACAATTTTTTGGTGTAGGCAAGACACTTTAACTATATTGGTACAGTTAAAGCAATACAACCCCCCAGTGATGATGCAGTTACATGGATATAAATGTGCTTATACCAGTATAGCTTATTCCCATACAGGAAGTGGAATAAACTATACCGGAATAAAGTACCTTTATAGCTATGTAAATATGTCCCCATTAGAGGTTGTATCAATTTAACTATTTTGGTCAAAAATCTTACCCCTTACCAAAAGTCATGGTAGTAATACCTAATTCTGCAGGCCTTATTCAAGCACAATTCCCAGGGAATTCAACAACAGTTTTCCATTAAGGACTGTTGGATGAAACCTAAGTCCTTTTATAGGGTGACAGACCTGCAGCTGTTGGCCTTTGGTAACAGACTTGCTGTGGACTTCTCTGCTCCTGTCCTCACTGTGACAGATAAGACAATTTCCTGCATTACCCTGTGATAAACCTTCCTGAATAAAGTTTAACCATCTTTGGAGTCTATTGTACTAAATGCAAAGGCTACGTATCATTGCAGGGCCTGGATGACCAAAGGATTATATTGGACAATGCAGCAAACAAGAATGATCTTTTGGGACAATATATGTAAAGTGGATTTCCTGGGAGATATCTAGGGGGAAATGCAAATTCCATCCTCACCCCCACCTCCAGTTTTGCAAAAGCCCAGCCCATTGAAGGTATACCATGAGGACAAGGTAGTTGTCTGCCGATTACCTGTTCCCAGGATCCCAAGATCAAAGGCCCAAACTGTATAAAGGAGGAACTCACAGACTCATGAGGGTGATTGTTCCGAGCTGAAGCTGTTATGAATTTGTAACCACTGCTTGGTGGGGTTTAATGGACTGATCATCTGCCAGAGCCCTTGTTGGTGTTGGAGGTGATCTGATGTAAGCTTAGTAGCGTGCCTGTAGGTTGTTTTATTATTTTAATATGTTTTCTCTGTCATGCTTTCCTCATAAGAATAAATGTCCTTGCTTAGAAAGAGCTGGGTGATACCTGACAGTGGGCAATTACGCTGTTTATAGTCCCTCAGGAGAAAGCAACATACAGACACTGGCCGTTTAAACCACCTGGCTTGCAACTCACAGTGTAGCCAGGGAACTATGCAGCCTGGAAAAATCCCAGACAAGGAGAGAGATGTGGGTCCCCACACAAGAGAGGTGACTGCTGAAAAGCTGAGAGTCTAAAGCGACCACCCTTGCTGAACCATCAGGGGGGAAAATACGGGTGCAGCTGCCCTGAACTGTGACACTCACCACAAACATATTAATTGTTAATCACTGTAAACATCAAATGTTCATTTATTCACTATGTGCACAATCTTACCTGGCATTGCTGCCCAGTACAGAGAACAAGGTGGTCGTATGGCACTTTTTTTCCTTTGGAAACCACTACATGTTTGGCAGCTCGGTCTATGCCAGTCATTTTATCAACCACAACATTAACCCAGGAACAAAGTGACATCAATGCATAATCTTTATCATTAAAACAGTGGCTGTGAAGAAAGAATATCTATAAGTGACATTTTAGCAGCTGACAGCAGGCATTAATTAGACATCTGGTGAGTTGGTTGAAGTCCCCTAGTGGTTCAAGTGGTTGTCTTGCTGTGAGCTTACTAAGGCCTATAGTGAGAGATTATTCATTATGAAACTCTCAGGTACAAACTGACAAGTTCCTGTTAAAACCAAATAATTTCTCCCAATGTCAGGCCATACTACAATAGAGTTTAAAAACAAGTCAAATATATACTTTACCATGCTTCAAATTTGCAGTCTGATGCACAGTGCAGTTTTGCACCTGTAAAAGAAACTGTTTTTCTTACCTGATAATTTCCTCTCTTTGGCTCTCTCTACGAAATGCTCTTTTGCTAAAATAGTCCCACTTTTGCTACCACTAGTTCAGCTCCACCTGTAATAGCTATGGTGAGACCACTAACCACTAGTATAACTACTGTCTTACCGAGCCCTGCTCGGAAAGTGTTTACAACTACAAAGACGGCTACAACAGCAGAAATGCCAGTAAAGGGCAGAGATATCATCAGATCTGCTCTTCTGCTTTCCCTCTCCAGATGAGCTCCTCCAAAATGGTAAGGATGAAAAACATTGTAATGACATTAAAGAAACCTTCAAAATGCTGTATGAAGCAAGCAAAGAGATGCCATTCACAGGAGGGAGAGGGAGATTATCATATGCACTAAGAGGAAGAAATTAGCAGGCAAATGAAAATCTCTCTCTCTCTCTCGTAAGGGTATGTCTGATAATCCTCATAAACACAGGGACTGACTGACAAGCAATTCATTCCCAACCCTTAAGGAGAGAGGAATTTTGAAACCAATTAATTTATATACAGTGCAACAAAGAACAGTTTATGTGCAATTCTTCTATAAACAAAGCCTTCTTCCAATTAGCAATTGCAGCCACAGAGCCGTTTTTTACCCCGGCATGTTTGGTGGTAAGTGAGGAAAGAGGCCTCGGATTACTCAGTTGTTTTGTTCAGACAGACTCACTTCTTCTATCCTAACTCTTAGCAAGTGTCATATTTATTAATTTTGTTCAAGGTTTTCATAAAGACTGATGGCCCAATTACACTGTGAATGCTAAAACCTATGCTTTAGATACAATTTTTAAAAGTACCAGTTATGTAGGAGCCTTAATCCCATTTTCAAAAGTGAATGAGGCACTCAGGGACAGATTTTTAAAGGTGTGTAGGCAGCTAAAGATGTAGATAAATGCCTAATGGGATTTTCAATAGCACCTAAGCAGGTTAGGCACCTAACTCCCTTTGAAAATCTGGCCCTTAGGAGCCTAAGTCTCAATGAAAGTGAATGCGACAACCTCCTAAAACTCTTTTGGAAACAGGACTTTGGTGCCACAGATGACATTTGTATATAGAAATTCATCTATTTTGGAAGATGGGAGACTACCAACAGACATTCATCTTAGTGCTGAGATCTTAAAAGGTGGTTCTCCTCTCGGGATGCCCCATTTATTTTGTCTCAATGACTCCATATCAAATTTGCTAATTTTACTATTCCCCCACCCCTAACAGTCAGGCACGCAAACTCAGTCTGGGTTCTGAAAGCAAAGCTGGTTCTTTCTGGCTCACACACTATCTCAGTAATTAAAATTTTGTAGGTCAACTTCTGCCCTCAGTTAAACCTGTGTAACACCATTGCCTTTAGTACTGTTACAAAAGTCTGACGGAAGGTATAAACTGAAGATAATGGTGATAAGCTTGATCAAGATATTCAAAAGTGACCCGTGATTTTCATTGCCTCAATTTTTGATGTCCAGCTGAGACATCTTAAAGGATTCTGATTTTCAGTGAGTGGGTGCTGTGTATTTTCTGAAAATAAGACCTTTTTAAGGTGTTTCAAGGTAGGCACCCCAAATCACTGGTTGCTTTTGAAAATATTGGCCAAGATCTATTTTTGCTGCACCAAAGTCCATGGGGGAGGGGGATTATTGCCTGTTTTAAATCTAGCCTCCTTAAATAGGTATGTGATTGTCCAGTATTTTCTAGAGAGGGTATCAAAAATTTAGAAGCTGTTGTTTACAAAGGGATCTTTCTAGCAAAACCAGAAAGAAACAGAGCCTCTTTAGCACCCTTATGCATTCAAATTATAAGCAATCCCAAAATTCATTTAAAACTCAACTATATTACACTAACAGTGTGCTCACCGCTTTACAGACTGGTGTGAAGAAAAACACTCTGCCCCAAATTGTTTTTCTCTCTCATATATGACGATAAAATACCTAAACAACAGATAATCTATAGACCTATTCCCACAAAATATCTAGGAGACCAGGGAGAAAGCATTTTCAACCTGGAAACTATAATAATCTGAATTATTGCACAGAGCTGAGTCTTTGCAATAGTGCTTTGTGGAAGTATGTAGAGAACTCCACATGGCTGGCTGCTCTTCAAATCCTCTGAGTCTTGATACTTCCCTTACAAAAACCCAGATGTGACCCTAAGAGCACCACAATGCCAGTTGTCATGATATTTACTCAAAAGGTGGCATGTAATAAATAATTGGAAAACTAATAACTCTCTGATTATTCGCAAAAAGAAAAGGAGTACTTGTGGCACCTTAGAGACTAACAAATTTATTTGAGCATAAGCTTTCGTGAGCTACAGCTCACTTCACTGGATGCATTCAGTGGATTATTTATATTCTTGTGTGAGGTCTGTATGGTTAACCCACAAAAAACTTTACAGATATGCTGGAAATATGTGACTAAACTGTGTTTAAACCAGGCATGTTAGCAGGAGTTCATAAACAGGTTTTCTCCAGACAAAGGAAAGAGGTCAACACCTCAAACCAGGCATGGTCAAATTCAGTGGGCTATTCATTTGTATCGGAAGTTGCAGGAAGAGATCATTTGCATTGTAAAAATCAACAGGGGGAGGAACCAGCATGGAGTCTGCATCAGACAGCATTGCGTCCACACCCAGCAGGGGAAAGGAACTTTATATGGGGAGACCCTATAGAAGAATACATTTCAGAGGTTTGCGGGACTACAAAGAGAGGGAGATTGAACCTCTAAGTTATCCATCTCTAGGGAACAAAGAAGCCAGCTCTTTGAATCTGTAAGGGTTGATCCTGGCTGGAAAAACCAGTCATGCTGGAGAATTTACTTTAAGTAGGGAAAGTATCTTGAACAAGAACTATAACGAATTAAGTTAAGTTTCAGTCTTAAAAATGCATTTTACTTTGTTGATAACCATTTTTATCGTTATTCTTTCTGCTTGGTATCACTTAAACCTATGTCGTTTTGTTAATAAACTTGTTTTACTTTACCTATAAACCAACTCAGTGCTTTGTTTGAAGTGGAAAGTTTGTCAAACCCAGTTAAGTTAATAAACTGCGGTGTACTGTCTCTTTAAAGGAGCAGTGAACTTGTTAAGATTTTGTGAGTGCTACAGTCAGAGTGGCTGAGCACTGCAGAGAAAGACGTTGTTTGGGGAGAACTTGGGACTGGAAGGGTGTTGGTGTTACCATGCAAGGAGCAACCAAGTTGGTGGAAGCCAGGATGAGATCAGTGTGGTAATGATAAGACTGTTGGTATCAGGGCTCTGAACCAAAGCTGCACGGTACAAAGGCACCCAGGGCTACAGGACAGGTGGTGACAGAACACCTTACTGGTCTGGATTGAACCCAGATCCTCACACCAGAAGAGGGAAAATCATCTATTAAAAACTCCACAAGGTTCTTCTAGAGGTTTGTGCTACTCGTAAAGACAAGCTGTTTACAGGTCCATGGAGGGACGGACCCTGAAGATTCAAATTACAGTGGCTTTTGAATGAAACAGAAAGCTGAATGGATGTTCTAGATAGAAGTCATAGACCTTTTACCATCAAGTTTGTGAAGTAAGGTCTTTATGGGGAAATATACATCAGAAAATGTTGGCAAGGTAACTGACTGATTAAGATGGAATGCAGATGCCACATTTAAAAAGAATCTAGGACCAATCTGCAGCACTCCTTTATCCTTGTGAAGCAATGTGCAAAGCCTGGAACTCACTCATTCTGTGAGCTGGAGTCACTGCCGCCAGGAATAAAATATTCCATTTAGCAAACCAAGCTCATCAGCAGTGAGTGGCTCAAGCACCACTTTATTTCTTATTTGGTGGATAGTGGTAAGAGGCCCAATATAAATCCAATGAGAGTTATTCCACTGCAGTGAGCTATGGAGCAGGTCCCAAACACAGCTTGACTAAAAAATATGGGATCCTGATCAAGTTTGAACCCCTAAGTTCTTTGGCATTATAAACAATAACAGAGAAAATTGAAAAGGAACAAAGTAGTAACAATGATTATTGTTTGTACCAATACGGTCATATTTTATATTCATATTAAAGATGAATATTAAATATAAACATTCATATTTATAAATATTCATATTCAAAACACAGGACTGATTGCTAATGATTATTAATTATTATTGTTATTAGAGTACCCAGAAATGGGATACATGCTTCACAGAAACAAGTAAAAGTGCTTCCATGCCCTGACAAGCTCTGTGATCCAATGTCCAGATTTTCAGAGGTGCTCAGCATCCACATCTGCCATTTACTTTGATGAGAGTTTTGGACAATCAATGCTCTTGAAAATCTGGCCATAAATTCAGACAGGACACAAATAAGAGACAGAAATAAACAAACAGGATGAAGGGAAGAGGAAGGACTTTCCATAAAGTAAATAATAAAGAGAGGTAGGATTTGGAAAAGCACATGTGTGATTTAGAAGCACAAATATCATTGGCAGTCAGTGAGACTTGTGTTCCAAAATCACTTAGAAGCTTCTGAAAATCCCACCAAAGATCGTTTTAATTTTCAGCTGCTCCTTAATTAAATTAATTCATATCCATTATCTATCTATTTTCAAATTAAACAACTAGCTCTGGTTAGACAGTTATGAACTACAATTTTCTATAAATGTAGGTATTTTGTAAATGTCACTGGAAATATTTGTTTACGTATGAAACATATATGTATGGATGTGGTTTATCTATTAAATTCAAATCTTCTTTGCCTTTGTCTTGTCCTATTAGTTGGGCTGGCACCTAGCATTAGACTGACATACTCCCTGAAGACAAAGACCTAAAGTGTTGCCTACACTTATGGGGGTGTGTAGGGTACATGTAGCCACATGCCCTAGTGAAAGGTAGGCTGCGTCCACACTGCAGTGTGTCACTATACATGGCACTGAAAGGCTCTGGCAGTGGGTGGTAGCAGGGAAAGGCTCTGGCAGTGGAATTTCTTCTGGCAAGAGGTAAAAATGATCAATACTTCATGATGTTCTGAACTCCATGCAAAATTAATCTCTGTGACATGGCTTTCCATCATTTGTAGGTACAGATACATACATCCACAAGGCGTGGTTGCTCGGGAGACAGGAGACGTGGAGAATGCCTTTGAGAAAGCACATCTAGATTGAGACTCATAACAGAACTGGACCTGGACCTGGAGAGTTTTTCTGATTATGTTTGTATTTTAGTTTCTTATTATGAGCACTAAGACTTGAGGAAATACACATTTCTGTACCTGTGTATGCTGAATTGTACTACAAATTCACAAAAAAAAATCACGTTTTATATTTTCCTTTGAAACGATCACAAATATTTAGAAATTAAATCAAACCTGTCAATTAAAAATCCTCTGTTCGTAGAGCCTGGTGGATTTTTTCCTGGAAGCCCATGAGTTGAAATCAGGGTCAGATTGTTAAATTTCAGGTGCGGACTAAAGAAGTAAAAACAAAATGCAAAACATAGATCAACATGAGTTTGCTGAAGTTCAGTTAGGTATACTTGTAATTTGATTTTGCTAAAACGTACTGTTATAATTAGTGTTTACATTCAACAGGGTTTCCCAGTCTATTCCTGAGAAGTTTGGTTTAGCTGTACAGAATCCAGCACAATGGGGCCCTGAATCTGATTGGGAATCTCTGGGCTACATCATAATACAGATAAGAAATAAAATAAAAATCATTATGATCTGTCCCCGTAGAGCTATATGGCATAAATTACCTCAGTCACCACTTAACTTGAAAGTCATCCTAGAGCTAGACTGAGCCTTTGCTCAATTACTTGAGTATCAAGAAGTATGGCAGGAATTGACTCAGGCCTTGCCTTCACTTGCAAATTAGGTTGTGTTAGAAAATGGCCTTGAGGAGTCATAGTAATGAACAGTGTTAAACATGACTTAGCACTCTGAGTAGAGGAGGACTGTTGTGTTTGACATAGCGTTGGCTAGCTGTAGTAGCTGGCATGATGTTAAACACAATAGTCCTTGTCAACCCTGAATGTTAATAGCAGGCCAGTCGCTGCAGCTTCTCTAGTTAGTGCTCCCACCCCCATCACCTAATTTTCTGGGGAAAACAAAGCTCTATAGAGTTAGAATTCCTTCTCTGATCCTCCCTTCCCTTGGAAAGTTATACATGTCACTAGGTGCAGATTGCTTTCACTCATGCCAGTTCAGCTTTACCTAATGGCATTGTGGAGGGGATGGAGCTGTGTCCACTCCCTGCCCCTCTCCACCCCTTCCTTGCCCACCTTCTCAGGGGTGCAGTTCCTGTTCTTCCCCTCACATCTGAACCCAAGTTTTGGGGAGGCCATGTTGGTAAGTGAAGATGATCTTACTCCCCCTTTAATCACTGTAGAGCTGCATTAGTGCCAGCCACAATCTGGATCGCTAATTCAAATTCTTTGATAAGGTTAAGATTCAGCAGATGTTTTCATAAGCAGGGCCTGGCTGACATTCCTGCATCAGACCCTCAAGTGGAACCCAGTAGCGTAGCTATGGGTCAGGCGGCGCTCCGGGTCCTTCACTCTCTCTGGTCTTCGGCAGCTTTTTGGCATTTCGACCTGCCCCTGAAGACCCAGAGCACCGCTGCGTGAGTACAAGCGGGTGGCGCCTTTTTTTTTTATCTCCGCTCCCCCTGTTTTCTCCACCTGGCTATGCCACTGGTGGAACCCTTCAGAGGCTTCACTTCTGGGAATAACACGAAAAATAAAGTTGTTCATTGCTGACAGACAGCAACGGTAGAAGGAAGACCCTTGTGTTCTCTTCATGTGGGAGTTTAAACATGGCTATATCTTTCTGTCTCTCTAGTAAACATATGGCTCACCACATCCATGCAAAGTTAAGATAATGAAAGTGAAGAGAAGGCAAAGCAGAAATAAAGCCCTTGTTTAAGCAAAGCAGCGTTAACTTTAAGCACACATTCGACTTCCATTGATTTCAAATGCTTTGCTGAATAGGAATGGATTTAGACATGTGCTTCAGTGGTTTGCAGAATTGGGGCCAAAGCGCATGTTCAGACAGACACAATGCATGCTGGAAATGTGCAGTTATTCAGACTGCTGATGAATATCAGTGGACAGCTACAATTACTGCTTTCACTTGGCTTGTTGGGTACATGCTAGGAAAATGACAGAGCCTTAGCAACAGTGTGCAGGTTATGCTTAGACCAGAGTCACATGCCTGCTGAGCACTGCCCAAAGCAGGATATAGTGTTTTCCTGAGTAACCGGTTCCTCCCAACGTGCCATCACATGACATGTGACAAAGGTAGGAAGCAGTCCTGCTGGTGGGACCGTTGAAATAAGGCTAGCCCGACTTTGTCAGTGCTGTTTGTGGCTCAGCCACCAAAGGAAGATAGCTGGACAGTGAGGCCACCGTGGCATGAGAGAGCCCCGTGGCCTGCAATACTCTAGCCACTTCCTGTAATGGATTCCTGACAACAAGGAGACTATATCCACTGCCTGTAATGGATTTCTTGGAACTAGGAGGGTTCGTCAATGGAACAGCAGATTTTTCAATGCCATCCGCAGCAGGTTCCACAGAGCAATTCATCTGAGTGGGCCAGAATCTAAGCACCAGGAGATTCTGCCATTTTCTCAATTGCATGTGCTTTTTGGCACATATCAAGAGAATTTGTCCCACTGCATTTTAATTAACAACGTGGGCTCTGACAATATATTAAAGTAACCTAGATCTGACATTTAAAAACAAATAAATATTATGAATGATTAAGCCTTATAATCTTCAAGGCTTTGTACAACTTAAATATGGATAGATATAAGTGCTACAAGGAAATGGTATGCTTTTTATCTACTAATGTTAATTTGTTATTCATACATTTAAAAAAATATATTCAAACAAAGTGAAAGGTCATACTTAAACCAAAGAATTTCAAGGTTATGGCTGCCACTCTATAAATGCATATTAATAGTTTAATTCTGGATTATGGATCATCTACTATAAATCTCCATGCATACTTTGGGCACAATGTAATAAATAACCTGAATGTAACAGAGTGCATATATTTATACAGATTATAGACCTGATTTTCATTTACACAAAAGTAATTTTACACAGCAGTGCAAAAGATCCTTAAAGTGGGTATAAATGTAATTTTCTCCCACTTTAAGGCCGCTTTATACTCACAGTGTGTTCTAAAGTGGCTTTAGTGTAAATGAAAATCAGACCCAATCCATTCATCTGCATTTTAAAACATACAGTACCAAGGCCATATGCATTTGGAGCTGCTACTGTGGGTGTGAGTGTGAATGAATACCATTAATCGTAAAGATCCATAATATTCAGATACTTAACAATTTACATACAGTTATCAGGACAATAACTGGAAACCGATATACAAATTTCTGATGTTTCAGTGTATAAATCTGTCCCTCTGCCCCCTTCATACATCACTTGTTATCTTTGATTGTAAGCACTTTGGGGGAGGGACCATTTCTTCATGGATGCTGAACAGCACCTAGCACAATAGGGGCTCCAATCTTGAGTGCTACTCAATGTACATACTAAATTACACTAAAAGAAGTCAGGCACTCAATAGTCAGGAAATGACAATTTTAAGGTTGCTTGTGAAACTTAACTTTCCCTCTCACTCTGATACAGTCTTTAATTACATGATCCCATATTATTTTTTCTACAGGAAACCCAGCTCATCAGTAAATGCGTAGTTATTTAATATTTCTTTTTATCCTCACTGTGTGGCCCAAGGCCTTATTATCCATTCCAACACTGCACTGAATAAAATATTATTAATTTCTTCCTCAACATTTCTAGGATGTTCTAACCATAACATCCAAGTGCTTCACAAACATTACATAATTTATCTTTACAACACCTTTGTGAGATTGGGTGGTATTTTTATCCCCATTTTAGAGACTGGGAACTGAAGCAGAGAGAGATTAAAGCCGAAATTGTCAAAAAAGTTCACCAATTTTGGTGCCCAATTGGAGATACTTGGGACCTGAATTTTCAGAATACTTTTACACCATTTTTATAGCACTTAATATGTTAAAAGCACAGTTCTAATTGAGTCTGGCTGCAGGTGTCAGAGCTCAGCACTTCTGCAAATCTTCCCCCAGCTGTCTAATGTTGGGCAACTTTGAACATTTCGGTTTAAGTGACTTGCCTAGCATCACACAGGAACTCTGTGGCAGAGGTCAAGATAGTATCCAATTCTCCAGGGTAGCATTCAACTTAATCATGAAATCGTCATCCTCTTCCTATAGCTGGGGCCCTACCAAATTCATGGCCCTGAAAAATGCATCATGGATCGTGAAATCTGGTTTCTCCCCTGTGAAATCTGGTCTTTTGTGTGCTTTTACTCTATACTATACAGATTTCACAGGGGGGAAACCATGCGTTTCTCAAATTGAGAGTCCTGACCCAAAAGGGAATTGCAGGGGGGTTGCAAGGTTATTTTAGGGGGTTTGCAGTATTGCCATCCTTACTTCTGAGCTGCCTTCAGAGCTGGGTGGCCGGAGAGTGGCAGCTGTCAGCTGGGAGCCCAGCTCTGAAGGCAGTGCCCTGCCAGCAGCAGCACAGAAGTGAGGGTGCTAATACTATACCATGCCACCCTTACTTCTGCGCTGCTGCCTTCAGAGCTGGGTGGCTGGAGAGTGGTGGCTGCTGACTGAGGGCTCAACTTTGCAGGCAGCAGCACAGAACTAAGGGTGCCAGTACCATACCGTGCCATCCTTACTTCTGCGCTACTGTTGGCAGCGACCGGGGATCCCAACCAGCAGCCGTCGCTCTCCCGCTGCCCAGCTCTGAAGGCAGCACCACTGCCAGCAGCAGCTCAGAAGTAAGGGTAGCCGTACTACAACACTGCTCCACCCAATAACCTTGCGACCCCCCCCCCCCAACTCCTTTTTGGGTCAGGACCCTACAATTACAAGGCTGTGAAACTTCAGATTGAAATAGCTGAAATCATGAAACTTACGATTTTTTAAATCCTCTGACCATGAAATTGACCAGAATGGACCATACTATAGTCCAGTCACACTTAGAAGATATGAGGGGCTGGAGCATGCTCAGTACAGATGGAAACTTCAGAGATTCTAGCCTCCATATTCTAACAAGCATGTGCAAACTGAGATTTTACAAAGCCTGATAATCTGGTCAAATTTGGGCATTTTTTCTCAAGAACAATGAAAGGCACATCCCTGACACTAGGAAGGCTCCCTGCCAAATTGGAAAACCCTTCTCCCAGGCATGAAGACACTAGAGGATCTAAAATAATTTCTTACAACTACTTCATTAACATGAGAAAACAAAGTATTTTTCTATAACCTCGTACTAAGAAAAGGTTGAACTCTTTTTGTAGAAACTTTCTAGAACAATTCAGCCTGAGGCAGAGAAAATGAACAAAAAATCTCAACACAGACGGTTAAAGTTTTGCAAAGTTATAAGTAAGGCTACAATTTAGTCATGGGTATTTTAAATAAAAGATATGGACAGGTCATGGGCAATAAACAAAAAATCACGGCCTGAGACCTGCCCATGATTTGTACTATAAATACCCCAGACTAAATTTTAGCCAGGAGGCTGTTGTTCTGGGGACCCTCTGCTGGGGGAAGACCCGGTGGGGGCCACTGCTCTGGGGGATTGCCCCAGGGAGCGGGGCCAATGGCACCAGCTGCCGGGGGCCATCCTAGCAGCGGTTGCACCGCCCGCCTCCCCGCTGCTGCTCCGGCCGTCCATGGGACCGCTGCCGGGGGCCACCAAGCTGTGACTGCTTCCTCCATCCCTGGGGCCAGCCACACCGGCAGCTGCTTGTACAGTCCCTGCCCAGGGACCGCCCGAGTAGCAGCCAGTGCGGCTGCTGTCAGAGCAGCTCCAGCACTGTCTGGTGCGGTCAGCTGTGGGGCTCCCCGAGCAGCCGGCTGTGGAGCCACTCCAGTAGCGGCCGGTGTGGCTGTAACCAAGCCGCTGGAGTAGCTGGCCCCGGGGCTAGCTGCTTGGGCGGCCCTGGGGTCAGCCATGCTGGTTACTGCAGATGTCACGCTGCAGAATCCGTGACTTCCGCAACCTCCATGACAGACACGGAGCCCTAATTATAAGCAACAGAAAACCAGGTCTTATGATGGGGTGTGTTGGGCAGTCTTAATGTTAGGTGTCGCTTCCTGTGCATATAATAAAACATAATTGCACAGTGAAAGCCCTTACAATAAGTAGTTGACATGTTGTCCCATGTTTAGAACTTCATATTCTTTGATATTTTAATTATTTTTTAAATACAAAAATAGGAATTGGAGACCAGTCAGCGTTACCCCATTATCAGATAATTTGGTTGAAAGAATAATTACAAGTAGAATTCTAAAACACCTAGAAAAAGAAGATACAACAAGGTGTAAAGCAGCCTGCATTCTGTAAAGGAAAATTGTGCCTCTTGAATTTATTAGAAATTTTGAGCATGTCAGCAAAAAGATAAGGGAGAACCACTTGAAATTATTTTGGTTGGCATTTTCAAAAGTGCTCAAGCATTGGCTTAACTCTGCTCTCATTTATGTCAATGTACTCCACTGACTTTCATGGGAGCAAAGTTAATGCTGAGTGCTTTTGAAAATACCACCCTTAGTTTATCAAAACAACTTTTTACAAAATCCCTCACAAACAGAAATCAAAGGAAGTATTCATAGCGGTAAGGTACTTCCTTAGATGAGAAACTGGCTAAGAGACAGAAAACAGAGTAGAAATTAATGGCCAGTTTTCAACATGTAAAAGGGTTAGCAGTGGAGTGCCACAAGATTCACTACTAGGACTGGTGTAGTTTAACATATTCATAATTATCTCAAAAAGGAGGTGAAGAATGAGATATCAAAATTAGCAGAAGACACAAAAACATTTAAGTTGGGCAATACTAGAGAAGACGGTGAGGAACATCACAGGGGTGTAACTGTTACACTGGCAGACCAGATGCCAGCTCTTGTCCACGCTGCAGGCATTAGCTAAGAACTGACAAATTCAGAGCTGGAGACCAGACCAGGAGGTCGGACTAGACTGACCGCTAGAGAGATCCAACATGGCAATTTCTGTGTTCCAAAAGGAGTTTATTTATCACACTAATAATATGAACAATGCCATTTTAAATAGAAGGCTATTTTTAAATTATAGGGTCATATAGAAAGCATGAAAACGCAGTGAACATTTTTGTACTACTTGCCCTTCTTTAACACTGAATAGTAAAATACATCTTTTTAAATATCTAAAATAAGATTTTGTATGTCAAGAGTCCAAAGTATCTCTTCTAGCCAAATTATGAACCCCCCCAATAATGGAAATTATGTCATTTTCATAAATTTAGTGGCCAAAATGTTCAAGTCTGTGGGTGACATTTCCAAAAGAGCCAAAGGGCCAGATTTTTAAAGGTATTTAGGCACCTAAAGATGCAGATAGATGTTTGTGAAAATCCTGTTAGGCCCTTATTTGCAGCTATAAGGACATAAATAGCATTAAAAAACTGGCTCTCAGTAACGTAGGTGCATAAATCCCATTTTCAAAAATGCCTAAGTGACAAAGGTGCTTTGGAAAATTTTACCCAGTGCACCAAAAGTTGGGCTCTTAAATCCATATATAGGCACCTAAATATAATTAGCCTGACAAGTCAATGCAGGCTGCAGGTGCTCAACATCTATGAAAATCAGGAGCTTGGATACAGATTTATACATAAGCAGACAGGTTTGAAAATTCTGGCCAATGACACTGCTGAGTATCATTATACTTTCCATCAATACATTTGGGGTTCTTTTTATATAGTTTTATTTATATGCCGATAAAAGAATGGTTCATACATTCTGGCTCTAGTTCCTCACTGCTGGTCTAAAAGCAAGCTCCTGATAACTGAAAAACAATAGACATTGACAAACAGTTACCGTATATTAGGAAACAGAGTGGCTTATATGCTTTTAATGTATATAAAAAATGCCCAACATCAAGTGCTGTAAAAGGAGAGGTCACCATTTTGTGAAAAAGTCTTCAAAAGCTGAAACCAATGAAACATTACACAAGTGCACCTGCAATTTAGAAGCAAATAATTCCTGTGGGGATTCATGTTGCTGTGGATACAAAAGGGAAGAACAGCCAAAGATACTCGTAAAGCGGGGAGGGATTAGAGTATCTAGGGAAATAAGTAAAAGGTATTGAGTTTCATTGCACGGTTCTAGAGGACATCTACAAAAGAAGGCCTAAACATCCTTGTTCTTGAAATAAAAAAGGCTCCCATTGCCAATTTATTGTCAGCATAATAAAAGCAGCAAGCAAAAAAAAAATTAGTATATTACTTACAGGGATCTTGGCAAGAGCCATTTGCAAATCTACCAGATTATTCTTCTTTAGCTTTTGCTGTTTTTAGCAAAAATCTGTCTAAGCAAGCCGTTTAATTAACTGCTTTCATTAAACCTCTCATTTGAACAAATAAATAGCCAAATAGTCTCTTAACACAAAGTAAAGAGCAGTAGCCCACATGGATCTAAATGTTTCCATTTCATTTACTTGAACCTAAATATTACACACCTGTGCATCTTTTCCAGTAGTTTAAAGTAAATGACAAAATTGTACTAGGAAGTAATACAGTCTCTGAATAACAAAAAAAGGTTATCCGATATGCTGGTCTCCTGTAAGCACAGTATTTAAATAACCATGTTAATATTTGGTGTTATATGATGTACTAAGTCAAAGGCACAGACAACTTGAATTCCATTGTACTCTAACCTTGTCACATAAAAGTGGTTCTAAATATGAAAGCTCAAGACAGTTCTAAAAAAATTGTAACAAATTGCCAGTTTTGAGCAGTAATTCAAACTAGAGAAGCAAATGCTACACAGCTACAGTATAACAAGGGTAGCTGATAATAATCATAGAACCACAGAACTGGAAGGGACCTCAAAAGGTCACCTAGTCCAGCCCCCTGCACTCAAGGCAGGACTAAGTATTATCTAGACCAGTGGTTCTCAAAGCCAGTCCGCTGCTTGTTCAGGGAAAGCCCCTGGCGGGGCGGGCCAGTTTGTTTACCTGCTGCATCCACAGGTTCAGCCGATCGCAGCTCCCACTGGCCACGGTTTGCCGCTCCAGGCCAATGGGGGCTGTGGGAAGCAGTGCGGGCCGAGGGATGTGCTGGCCGCCCTTCCCGCAGCCCACATTGGCCTGGAGCGGTGAACCGCAGCCAGTGGGAGCCACGATCGGCCAAACCTGCAGATGCGGCAGGTAAACAAACTGGCCCAGCCCACCAGGGGCTTTCCCTGAACAAGCAGAAGACCGGCTTTGAGAACCACTGATCTAGACCATCCCTGACAGGTGTTTGTCCAACCTGCTCTTAAAAATCCCCAGTGATGGAGATTCCATAACCTCCCTAGGTTGGGGAAATGGGGAAAATCAAATTAGTACATACATTATATGACAGATAAATGAAATCACTTTAATTTTCAATTAAAGTCTGGCACAGTGGCCTTCATTCAGTGCACCTTTCTCAACATGTTAACTATGTTATGATACTATACATGATTTTAACCACTTTCTTGGCCACTTGCTGCCTTGTGACTTGTTGCTTTGCCAGCCAGAGCTGAAGTCAGTTACACGCCTTTCTTTTTCCCCCATTGTTCAAGGTACCAGCATTCTTTTCTGGCATATAAGAATCAACATAAGATCATGTTCTCATTACCAGAACATTGGTATACAGGGGATCAGGAAGGATGGACAGGGGAAAAAGTGAGGAAGTATCGCAGTATACATCAAGAATATATGCACTTGTTCTGAGGTCCAGAAGGAGGTGAGAGGCAGACCAGTTGAAAGTCTTTGGGTAAAGATAAAAGGGGAAAAATTGGATTGATGTCATGATATGGGTCTATTTCCAATCAATAAATCAGGAAGAGAAGGTGGATGAGGCATTTCTAGATCAAACAATAGAAATATACCAAACACAAGAGTGGTAGTAATGGGGGACTTTCATGATTCAGACATCTGTTGGAAAAGTAATATGGCAGAATGCAAAATTTCTTAGAATATATAGAGGACAACTTCTTTTTTCTTCTTCTTCTTCTTCCAGAATATGGAGGAAGGAACCAGGGGGACAGCCATTTTAGACTTCATTCTGACAAACAGGGAGGAATTGGTTGCAAATCTGATGGTGAAAAGCAATTTGTGTGAAAATGATCATGATATGATAGATGTCATGATTCTAAGGAAAGGAAGGAAGGAATAAGAGCAGCAGAATAAGACAAAGGACTTGAAAAAGCAGACTTTAACAAATTCAGAGAACAGGTAGATAAGGTCTTATGGGAAGAAAATCTGAGAGACAAAGGAGTTCAGGAGAGCTGGTGGTTTCTCAAGGAGACAATATTAAAGGCACAGTGTAAAACTATCCAGATGCAAAGGAAAGCTATTAAGAGGACAATATGGCTTCATCAGAAGCTCTTTAATGGCCTGATAAATCAAAAAGGAATCCTAAAAAAAGTGGAAACATGGACAAATTGTTAGGAAGGAGAACAAAAGAATAACACAAGCATGTGGGGACAAAATCAGAAAGCCTAAGTCACAAAATGAGTTACACCTGGCAAGGGACATAAAAGGCAAGAAGAAGTAGTTCTTTAAATACATTAGGAACAAGAAAAGGATGAAGAAAAGTGTCGGTCCACTACTTATAGGGGAAGGAGAGGTAATAACTGATCACATCACGAAGGCTGAGGTGTTTAATGCCAGTTTTGCTTCAGTCTTTACTAAAAATGTTAATCATGACCAGACATACAACACAAATAATATTAACAACAGGGGGAAAGAAATGAAAGCCAAATAGGGTAAGAACAGGTTAAAGACTATTTGGATAAGTTAGATGTATTCAAGTCAGCAGGGCCTGATGAAGTTCATCCTAGGACTAGTTGAACCAATCTCCGAACTGTTAGCAATTATCTTTGAGAACTCATGGAGGACAGCTGAGGCCTCAGAGGAGTGAAGAAGGGAAAAAATAGTACCTACCTTTAAAAAAGGGGACAAAGAGGACCAGAGAAATTATAGATCAGTCAGCCTAACTTCAGTAAATGTTACTGGAACAAATTAAACCATCAACTCGTAAGCACCTAGATGATAATAGGGTTATAAGGAATAGCCAACACGGATTTGTCAAGAACAAATCATGACAAACAACCTAATTTCCTTCTTTGACAGGGTTCCTGGCCTAGTGGATAGGGAGGGAATCAACAGATGTGACATATCTCAATTTTTGTAAGGCTTTTGACACAATCCCACTTGATGTTGTCACAAGCAAATTACAGAAACGTGGACTAGATGAAATTACTATAAGGTGAGTACAAAACTGACTGAAAGACCCATACTCACAGAATAGTTACCAGTGCTTCGTAGTCAAGCTGGGAGAGCACATATAGTGGGGTCCTGCAGGGGTCAGTCCTGGGTACCTGCTACTATTCCATATTTTCATTAATGACTTGGATAATTAAGTGCAGAGTATGCTTATAAAATTTGTAGATGACAACAAGCTGTGAGGGATTACAAGCACTTTGAAGAACAGGATTAGAACTCAAAATAACCTTGACAAATTTGAGAATTGATTTGAAATCAACAAGATGAAATTCATTAAAGATAATCTCAAAGTATTTAGGAAGGAAACATCAAATGCACAACTACAAAATGTGATAGTACGGCTGAAAAGGATCTGGAAGTTCTAGTGGATCTAGTTCTAGTTGAATATGAGTCAACAATGTGATGCAGTAGCGAAAAAGGCTAATATCATTCTGGTTTGTGTGTAAGACATGAGAGGTAACTGTCCCACTCTACTCGGCACAGGTGAAACTTCAGCTGGATTACTGTATCCAATTCTGGGTACCACACTTAGGTAAGATGTGGATAAACTGGGGAGAGTATAGAGGAGAGAAACAAAAGTAATAAAGAAGTTTAGAAAATCTGACCTATGAGGAAAGGTTAAAAAACTGGGCATATTTAGTCTTGAGAAAGGAAGATTGATGGGGCATCTGATAACAATCTTCAAATATGTTAAGGGCAGTTATAAAGAGTGATCAACTGTTCTCCATGTCCACTGAAGGTAGGACAAGAAGGAATGGGTTTATTCTGCAGCAAGGGAGATTTAAGTTAGATATTAGGAAAAAATTTCTTGCTATAAGAGTAGTTAAGCTCTGGAATAGGCTTCCAAGGGAGGCTGTGGAATACTTACCATTGGAGGTTCTTAAGAACAGGTTAGACAAACACCTATCAGGGATGGTCTAAACTTGTTTGGTCCTACCTCAGCGCAGTGGGATGTACTTGATGACCTCTTGAAGTCCTTTCCAACCCTATATTTCTATGATTTTATAAGTATGAGTCGTTATGGGAAAACAAAGCAGCAATATTATCGCTCTGTGGAAAGGATGTCATACCAAACATCATGAAGGCCCCACACCTGGGGTCATACTTTCTTGTTTACTATGCTATAAGTGAGAGTGCCAACCAAGAAGGAAGCAGAAGAGATCATTGTGTGAACAATGACTTCCAAAGAATGTATTGGCAGACAAGAAACTACCTATGTGCATCAGCTTAGGTTTTCAAAACAGGATTCCTACTTAAGAACTGATACACAGATATTCATCAAAAAGTTATACAGTTTTAATTAAGAGTTCTCCAAGATAAACCAGTTCTCCATCGGACCAACACTGGAGAAAAAATGCCAAGGCATTTGAAATGGCTTTGGTGAAGAGAGGCATTGTAGTGGAGTTTTTATCAGGACCCTTTCAAGACAGGACTCCAGGAAGTGACCTTAAATACTTTTTTTTCTCCTAGTGGAATTTTTATTTAATAGGATTCCCGGGTATAGAATTATGCTTCATTGGGTCAAGCATACAGAATGGTTCTCAAAGATTTTGTCTGAATAATTCAAAACCAGAATTTGCTGCATTCTCTGTAAAACTTCTCAGCAATCATTAGTGGCTTTTCCTCGACAGTCCCTTCTCCATCTGAGTTGCAGCACCAGAGCTAAAAATGACTCTAGTTGTCAGTTGCTCCATAGGGCTTCTCAGTAGCAGACACTTTAGATAAAATCCTGGCCCCACTGACATCAACGAGAGTTTCAGTGGGGCTAAGTTTTCACCCCTTATCTTTCCCAGGCTCCCCAAAACCATCATCCAACGTAGGCTCTCTCAGCACAGGAACATACCTTCCCAGCTCTGGTGGCTAGAGGTGGTCAAAACTTTTTCTGTTCTGTGAGAAAATCCAACATTTCAAAATTTGTTTTTGTTCCAAATTGAACCAAATTTTCAAAATTTCCCACAAAACGATATTTTTTAAAATTTCATTTTGAGTTGGTCGAACTTTTGTTCCAATTCTGACTTAAAAATTTTTTATAACAAAGTCTTTTGAAACAAAAAATAAAAATGTTTTGTTCCAACAACACCAAAATGGATCAAACATCAAAACAAAATTTAGTCAAAAAAGTGGCATTTACGGACAGAAAAACTTTAAGTTGGAAAATTTTCACACCAGCTCTACTAATGACATTCTTCCTCAACCCTCTGGCAGTGCTATACCTCACAGACAGAATAAGGAAAGCACCATGCAGCACCAGCCCATTAAGCAGTCACTGTCTCCTTTATCTTATTGGCAATTCTTCCAAAAAGCCAAGGAATTTTTACTTTGACCCATGACTGACTCTCCTCAAGGAAGCTACAAGGGTTCCTCTCTCTCCCTGTCTTGCAGCTTTGCCTCCCTGAATGCCAGGGGAGCAATAGAATGACCCCTCACTCCAGACTTCATACGTGCCCCACAGATTCTCTCTCTGCTAGGATTATTCCTACAATCTGTGCTCCCCTTCTCTCCTCCTGATACCCCTGGAACTCCTGCTACATCTCCAGTAAATTCATTTTGACCCACAAATTATTTCCTGCTTCCTTTCCTGGATTTCTTCACACACACTCTGCTCCAATCTCCATCTTTGACTATCTTCCCCATAATTAAATTAGTTCTCTTTTTATTCTGTTTTGTCTTCTTCATTTCCAAACATGACATCTAACCCCTGATCAACCCACGTGTCTTCAACACCCAACCCTTCCGCCCCTTGGCTCTCCTGAAACCCTCTTCTCAACATCATCATTTTGCCTAGCATCTTGCCAATATTCTTAAAGAATATTGGTATTGTTTCTCCATGCATACCAATAAAGCCCCCACAGCATACGTATAAAGTGAAAAACACAGTCAACAGTAGAGGCAAGCTGAGGGACCACACATTACTAAAACCAACTTATACACACTAATCTTGACTAACAGCACTTTCTCTTCCTTTACCCAAGCTCCACTTTAGGCTCAAGTATGAGCTGGGTTACCTGCCTGTGCAGGGGAGTAATGTGGTATAAGATGCCTCCTTATACCAGCTACCTGAATTCCTGGTCTGTGTGTGGGATGGGGAAAGTATAGCTGATGCAGGGTCCTGTATAGGTAAATGGGCAGGGGGAGAGGATGTTTGGAGCCTTGTCTCTGCTCCTAAACACTCCGGCCAGCACAGCTCAATTGGCACAGAAGCAGAAGTAAGCTACACCCATTATAGGTCTGATCCAGTTTACCCCACGCCTGGAACAAGGAGTAAGTAGGGACCAAATTATAATTCTGAGGCATAATTTGGTCCTTGGTCTTCTCCTGGCCAGCACAGGTATAGACCACGCCTCACTTAGGGTTTGTGGTATTTCCAAGATCTTCTAGTCCATAACAATCCACAGGAGAGAACTTGTAAGCTTATCTGACAGAGCAGAGTACCTTACAAAAGCTCTTGTCTCAGCTCATGCATGGAAGATGTGCAGCTAAATTATTCAGGCAGACACACACTTTATGAACCTCCTTAGCTGCACAGTTTACAAGAGAAATACTCTCATGCAGAATTTACTGAACAAGTACAAAATGCAATTTTCAAAGGTTTAGAATTTGATCAAAACCTATCTTCACCAGAACACACAAAATGACTTCTCCTTTCTGAGGGGCTATTTTGGTGTCAGAATTTCAAACTTCCTTTCCTCAGATGTTTCAGTACTAGAGCTGGTCAAAAATGTTGCAAGGTTATTCATTTATTAATACTTTTAAAAATAGAATGGTTTTTGCTCATACTTTGAAATAAATTCACCATCTGGCATGGTGCTATGCTATCTAACCTCAAACCATAATCAGAACCTGTGAGCTATTCGGCCCAGCCGTTCTACCCTTGCTGAATGTATATGACCACCTTGGGAATAGTATACTTGATTTTGTTAAAAATAACCACCTGGAACTTAGCAAAGTTAAAATCACCGATGAGGTAGACTCTTACAATGCTTACTAATACTGGCTTCTGCAAATAAGGCACTGAGAAGCTGCAGATTAGGAAAGGACACCAGGAGTGTGTTTGAGTTTCCTGTCTGCTACTATTCTGTTGTTGCTGTATGAATGTGGCAAAAGAATGGCTCCCAATGTTTCAGTGAGTAACATCCAGTGAAAATTCTAGCCCTTTAACATGGCATTTTTAATACTATGGTCTATTTCCTTATGCCACAAGTCAATTTTTAAAACCTTAATGCTTAACCTGAATCCTTTTCAGTGTTGTTACAAGACAGGACCTAATATTTTGAAATGCTCCCTATTGCTTGGCACAAATATTGAATGTATTGCTCTTGACTGAGAGAAAAAGTACGGGCCTGATCCAAAGCATGAAGTCAGTAGAAAGACTCCCATTGGCTTTAGATTCAGTCCTACATGCTTGTTCTCCCTCTTGACTCAGGGCCAGAAGTTCCCCAGACATCTTCCACATAGAAAGAGAGCATTTCTCACAAAGTTGTATGATTTTTTGCAGCCAGCAGGGTGCTATCTTGTCCTGTTGGAAAGTGGGCAGTTGTGTAAGGGGAGGCGACATGGGTAGCTGAAGATCCAAAGAAAAACTAGGCCCCAAACCCCTGATCTCAGAACATCCACATTGTAGCCAATGATTTTAGTTTATTGTCCATTTATTGTGTGATTTTATGATTAATCAACGTTATATTATATATATTCATTGTATGTTAATTAGAGTTACTTTGTAGGATTATAAAAGCATAAGATTGATCAGTATTTACAGGAACCAAGTATTAGACATGAGTAAGACAAGCTGAAACACAACAACCTGTAGGTTGAGGCCTGCAAGACTTTAGCTTAGCTATTTTAGGCCTTGGAGGCAAGAAATGATGACTTAAGCCAATGAGCAAGAAATAACCCAGTGCCCTAAGATTACGGGAAAAGAGGTACCAAGTGGTAATACTGCGAAAAATTACCCGGAAGATTAATATTAGATCATAAAGATACTGTAAAGGCACATCTATCTCAGACATGTGTCTTAACCATGGGATACAGGTTGTGTGTCAATGCTAATGAGAATAAAGGGAACTTACATACCCTATAGAAAATTATGGTCCCTTACGTTTCCAGGGAACACAGACCAATAAGAGAAAAGAGGGTTGACACTTTTATGGACATGCGCAGAATATAGGTATAGACAGAATCACTTTATAAAAAGGGGATGCCCAGAATGGGAAAATTGAGCTCCCTATGGGAGACTCCTGCAAGAACCATCCCTCTACTGATGATCAAGCCATGGGAGACCTATCAGACCCTAATACTATTGTTAAGGATGTGAGTAGAACTATATTTGTAACTTGTTCATAGGTTTGTATAGAATTTCTATATGCTTGGGTAATCATAACTTTAATAATTTTTGTAACTTTACTAAAACTTACAAAATAGACTTTGTACTGGTGAATGTATGTGTGGTCACTACCCTTGGTCTTTGTATGGTCCTAGAGATTCTAAGTCTGAAGCAAGTAGCAGAGGTGACTTTCACTCTGTTAAGCTTGAAACTGTAACCACCAGAGCCGAACCCACGGTGGTGTAATACCACATTACAAAATTCACTTTAAATAAAATAAAAGGCAATAACATGTAGCAGCTGCCCTTTTGGTTCTCCCAACATCCCAAACACAGTTGCTTGGCTGGCATTGGCTTCCCTGGAGGCAGAGGAGCTCTGCCATGGAGAGTAACATTAAGTCATGGTACACCCACCTCTTTTAAAGGAGAACATACTGAAAACAAAGGCTGTTCTCCAACTCCTCCCCGTCCAGCAGGTCATGCCTTCTGTTTCGCATACTACTGAAATCACACATCTGGTTGGTGTATAGATGCTGTTCACAGTTATGTTGCTGTGGGAACATACTACTCAGTTACATTACCATTCCTTGCGCACCCCCCAAATCCCATTTCAACATAAATTGCACTCACAGTATTCCTCTTTGCGCTGCAGAAACATAGGGTGCCGGAGGTAATTATGCCAAAAGTGATCTCTAAAAGGCATTGCAAAAAGGCATCCAAAAATAAAAGAAGAAATAAGCAAATACCTTCAAACAAATGTCTTAATTTGTCATACAAAGTCTACACATTAATATTAAAAAATGAATAAGCAAGAATCAAATCCTATGTTACACCAGAGGGCAGAGTTACTAGCACAACAAGCCAGCTATCTCACATTTCAACTGGCAAATTCCACTGTACTTCAAAAAACAAAACAAACAAACAATCAAGCAGAAAAAAAACACACCCAATGGGCGCCTGACAGCCTGTTTTGAAGATCCCAATAGTCACATCTCAATTATGGATAGAAAAATCTCTTTTCCAAAGCATGCATCTTTAAACAAGGAAAAATAACCATGAATAGAACTGAAAAGCAATGATTTCCAGCGCCACTTAAGGAAATGGAAAACATAAATGGATTGTGGTACAGTTTGAATGCTCCTTTTTTATTCTCAACTGCATTGTCCAGATTACGACAAACTCCAAGGCACTCAGATACAAAGCTCCATAATGAGCTGATCGTGCTATTATCATGCTTAGTCACCCAGTTTTTTTTTTCAGAATTAAAATATCAACTTTTCTTCTCATTGATTACTTTGAACATTACAACAGGCCCTTTGTGAGGTATAATATTCTTTGCCCTAAATATAGGGGTTTTTTTTAAATAAAAAGCAACACCTACAAATATATACAAATACAAGGCATGCCAGAATGCTTGGTCCCAGCCTGGTGTTTGCACAATATGTTTAAAATGGCAAATGCTTAAAACAGAAATAGTCTTGGTTTTGAGTTGAAAATATACTCTAAAACAAGCCATTTCATTATAAAATAATAATATGGCTGTAATAATTCAGAATTATTTTTGGCAGAATAAAGTCAAATGATTGCTAGGAAAGATGATCTTGACTCATAGCCTTCCCCATAGGTTATGCTAGTATCAGTCACTGACAGTATCCATTGTGACATTGATTTAACAACAAGGCAAGATATGACCTATCCTATTTATCTCTGTCACAACTTGATCTCTATTCACTAGAAATGATGGAAGGCAACAATGTCTGAATGATGCAGGCCCAGTGACACTGAACACATGGTAGACTACAACATTGTTTTGCATTTGCCTTGGTATGAAAAAAAAGCAGTCAAAAGGAACCATACATATATCAACTCATGTGGCAAAGACCGATAGAATAAAACAATAAAGATCACTAAACCCTTCATTACATGTTAGCTCTGTGATCAGCAAGTAAGCACTAACTATTTAATTAGTCAACTAATTAGTGACAGGCAACATGGAAAGCTTCAGATGTTCTCAGACAAATGTAAAGATAAAAAGCCTAATTAAACAGCAAGCATTATGCTCGCTATTGCCAAACAGGACAGATGTGCAGGATATTATGCAATAGCATGCTGCCAGATAACAGAAGTTGTAGTTGGTCTGTTGCAAATAGTGCTTTAAAAAAAACCCTAGTATTTCTAAGCTATTCTTAGATACCTTCAGAGGGAAGCTGATTTCTTGACAGGAAATCGGGGATTTAGCAAATTAATGAGACCATCTAATTTTAAGACCAGATTCAATGTCTTACTGAAATAAACTTTAAGACTATGATCCTTTAAGTGCCAAAATATGTTATATTCTGTGTCATCGTTTTACATTTTGTGATCTCAGCAACCTCTTATCTGTTATGTGTACAGTACATTTATGTATATAGAGTTCAGAGAATAAGTCATTGTTTATACCACAGGTTGGATTAACAAGGTTTTAAAATCATGGATTAAAAGGAACTTTTTCCATAATGAGGACACAATAACACTTCCCCCACCTAAATGCAAAGAGATGAATAAAAAGCTAATTGGTTCATTGTACTGGAACCAATGACAAGATACTGCCGTGAGGAAACTTTCTGGGATCTTGTAGCCAAACTCCAATCAACTGTTGGCAGAGCGTGCTAGTTAGCATGCTGTATAGTGAATCATATGCTGGAATAAACTAAAAATGACATAACATGAATTATTTTCTTCCCTGGCCTAACTTTACTATTGTAACTGCCATTCTTAAATACTGTCTGACACTAAATGTTTGTGGAAAACTAGAATAAATGAAAAACAACAAATCAGGTACTCCGAGGGATGGGAGGCTAGGATATTTTTTCAGAGTATGTCAATATGTAAGAAAATGCATAAAATATAATGCTATAAACTATGTTCAAGTGGAAATGTTGTTGAGGCAACAGTGATTAAAATGAGATGTCTTTTTCATTCTATACTCAGTTTCCAGTTGCTCATAATTTTCTCAAATCAAATATTTAACTCAGGTTGGCATTTCTCTTGCTTGATCTCAGCTTCAAGGTCTTCTTTTTAAACTCTGAACTAAGTACTTACTTTTAAAAACAGAATTCACACTTGAAAAATACTTTCAGATGCTGTTTTTGCTGCTGAACAATTCAAATATGGCTTTGTTTTATAACTTTAAATTTAGCATGTATATGCCAGTATATCTCAGTAAGGAATGCATATTTTACCAAGTTTGAAATGAGGAAGTTAAAAGCAATTTAAAATTTTATAATGCACATGATCAGTACATTAAGTTCACTGCAGTGATTATTTTAATAATTACAGTAGATATTTCAATATCCAGTGACATAAGTGGAAGCATGTATATTTATTCCAATATGACTATAGCTCCATAATAGGAAACATTTCAAGGATCACACACTAAAATAGATTCAGGTAGAACCAGATCTTGCCAGATCCAGAATACAGGATCTACAGAACCAGATCACCTGTATACCCCAAACTTCCAAAAAAATCCATTGTTGCCAACTGTCCAGGTTTAGTCACAAGTTTCATGGTATTTGGTATTTTTCTTAAAACCTCAGCTCCTGGAATTGTGTAATCAGAATCTCAGCTTTAAAAAAAGAACATTTCTAGAACTCATAGTTGTAGACAAAAGCTTAAAAACATAAGCCCTAAAAGCTCAAAAACCAGAAGGCAAATAAAAATAACCCAATACTTAGTTCAAAAATCTCATTACTTTTAAGCCAATCGCATGGTTTTGGGGGGTCCTGACATGATTTTTTTTTTATATCTTGGTGTTCACAACACTGAGGATGTAAGATTGTATATTTTTACTTGATGTCTGATCAAACTCTCAGACTAAGTATTTCAATGCAAAAAAAAAAAAGTCCATCTTTTAAAAATCTGTCTCTGGTACTTCTTTAGTTTGAGTCAATCCAAAATCGTCTTTTCTTCTGACATTCTACAACAAACGGTAGGCAAGAGCACCAATGCGACAGTTTGGAGTGGGGACAACAACAGGGACTGACATGTTGCTGGGTTGAACTGCTTCTCCACAAAAAGAGCATTGTTAGGCTGCTGCCTCTGCTTTAGGGCTGGTGTACATGCAAACATTGTGCTGGTTTAACAAAAGGTGTGATGTTGCACTACCTTGTCTGAATCCTAGACAGTGCCCTAACTCCTGTCTTTGTGTGAGGAGAAGCATATAATTGCATTGGCCAGGAGGAGCCCTGGGTATGAATTGTGGGAGTCACAATTCCTTCCCTGCTTGCCCTTGCTCCTGCAGGGAAGCTAATTACTGTAGCAATTTATGGTGCTACTCATTCCCCCCCTACTAGTTCAGCTCTGCTGGCTGATGAACTTACGGGGCAGAACCAAGGCTCTGCTTGCTTCCTCTCTTTTGCCCCTTCCCACACATTTGATTAGGGCTGGGGTGTAGTGGCTGCCTGAAGCCTGCTTTCACACCTGTATCTGGACTCACAATCGGGGAAGGCCATGCAGCTGATGAAGGTGGGTCTTCACTCTCCTGTGTAACTGCCTAGGAATGATTGACAGTTGTGCCCTTTTTGGTCAATTCTCGAAGAAAAAATTCTCACTCTTGTGTGGACTAAACTAAAATTACTTTTGAGCTAAAACTAACATCTAAAGCAGGAGCCTGAACTCAGGAAAAGGGAGCGGGAGTCATTTATTTGGATAATGGCACATGGAAAATAAGAACCACTGCACTCACATTCACTGGGGTAAAACATTAGGGCTATAAACCCTCATATTTCAGGGCATGAACCAACCACTTGCTGAAGGAAGGGGTGTTAGAAAGAAGCTTCCCTGGAGGGTATAATAGTCCACTATAGGATTCTCTGAAGCAGCTGGTACTGCCCCCTGTCAGACAGAACACAGAATTAGCCATTGGTCTGATTCAGTATGGCAATTACGGGTGTTCCTACAACCTCCTGATATTCACTCTGTGAGTGAAAATGGGGGACTTAAGAAGCATTTTCTAATAAAATAATATAATACAAAATATACTTCAGCATTTTGGAGGATGGACCTCAAAGCACATTTTTACATTTGGATGATAAGAACTGATGCTAGAATCTGCCCTATTCAAACAGTGAAAGCACTGAATGTCCTAGAAAAATAACTGGAGCACTCTGCCTCAAATGGATTTTCCACAAACTACAGTGTTACTGCCACATTTTATACTACAATGCAATATAGCACCAAGAAGCAGTTTTCTACATCTTTGAAACAAGTAGATATAATTCAGTATTTAATGAAAAATATATTTCCTCAGTCTCAAACAGGTTGAAATCACTTCTAAAATCTAGTTGTAATGACTGTATGCAGGTAAGTGAATTATATTTGTGTGTTTCTATGGTGACTACTAATGTAAAATAATTAAGTAGGAAGAAAAATGAGGAGAAAACTACTTCCTCTTTTAAGGATTAGGGGGTTTATAAATTGATTCAATCTAGTTATTTTTAGTACATGTAACCTTTGCAAACAATGGTAGAAAATTGTGAATATATTAAATTAAATTGTATTAAAAGGTCTCTGCATTGACCAGGAGACTTTCTTTATCAACTGCTGATATGAAAATTAAAACTTAGCTTGTTAAACTTATACTACATTAATATAAAAATATGTAAAAATCTGATGCTGAATACTAGCTCCTTTGATTCTTTGAGTTCTTAATGGTTCTTATGTGGCAGCACTCAAGTTTCATGAATCTGAAAGTTCCAATTATATTGTCTTCAAGACCAGTACTCCTAAATATCACACAAACAGATCTTGTGAGAACTCTTAATTAGAACACAGCTGGAATAAGGCTTACTGCTGAAAAGTCTTGTCTGTGGAACTCTCTCAGAGCTGTAAAAGTAAATTGTCAAGGATACAATTGATTTTTGTATGAAAAATGCTGTACAAATGGGAAGGATACTCTAGTGGTTAAGGTGTTGGACTGGAACTCATAAGATTTGGGTTCAACTCCCAGCTTTGTCACAGGCCTCTTGTGTGACCTTGGGCAAGTCACTTAATCTCACTGTACCTCAGTTCTTCATTTGTAAAATGGGGATACTACTACTTTTCTCCCACCCTTTGTCTGTCTTGTCTATTTACACTGTAAGCTTGTCAGGGACTGTGTCTTCCTTTTGTGTGCAGTGCCTAGCATAATGGGGCACTGGAAACAGCTAGGCTCGCTGGATGGTACTATAATATAAATTAGTAACAACATTGCAAGAGTCATATACATAACACAGTTACAGAGTTTAGTAAGTAACAGCACATGGTGAGAAACAGAAAAAAGAGTAACAGCTAAAAAACGCATTGGGATAGAGAGCCTAAGGTGCAGTGGGCAGAAGCACCAGAGGAGAAGGGCCTTACACCAACGGGGGATACACTGGGTCGAATGTTAGAAAGAAAGGCATTGGCAGCCCGGAAGAGGGAGTGGGAAAGGGAGTTATTCTGTCAATTGCTTATAACAGTGCAATACCATTCATAAAGGGCTTTATTTCCCCCCCCCCCCCGCAATGCTATACAGATATTTCTAATTGTAATATCAACAACAGTGGTAGTAGAAACAGCCCTGAACTCAGCTCTTAGCAGGCACAGAGTCATTAAACTGGCAATATTTTTTTCCATTATTTTGTTTCTGTAACAAATACTTTGCTGTGTGGATTCTACTCAGAATCTGGCATCTAAAACTTTATACTGGTTTTTAAAAAGTTTTTCAACACAAATTTAAGCATTTTTAAATCTGCTTGAAAATGCACTCATATGGAAAAGACATTCATATCACAAGATATGAAAATTATACAAACATTTTCTTTAAGAAGAGTGCTCCAAGAACAATGACAATAAGGAGGGTAGACATAAAATTAGACCTCTTTTACTTTAATAGATTGTATGTGCTGTAGGAGAACGGGATTCTTGTTTTGATGTGTATGAGATCATGATATTCATGGAATAAACTTGTTTATTTCTCCATCCATCGAATAAACATAGTTTATTATGAATCTTTGATCTTCTCTCCTGAATTCTGCTCATCCACGTCATCATTACACGAGGACTGCTACTAATCCTGTCAAGTAATTTTAACACAGCCAAAATTTTGTTTAGGAAAATATCCTATCACAAAAAACATTTATTTGTCCCCATCTATGGCAGCTAAGAACAGATGAGTGCAAGGACCAAAAATGACCTTGGTCTCTGGTCCAAACCTTGCAATATTTGGTCCTGGAGCAGTGACGGTTTTAAATTCTGAGCCATTAGGATTTCATGAGCCATATGGATTAGAAATGAGTGTGGAGAACTATAAATTAACCAGACCGGAAGCAGCATTTGTATTTAGCCTTGGCAGGTCACAAGATAATGGTCATTAAAATCTCAACAGTCTAAGTCAAGGTTAGAAAGTACTAGCTATTAAAAATATTAGTACTTGTTCCCTGACTCTGCCTGCACAGTTGATTTGCTTTTGTTTGGACAACTTATAATAACCATGGCAATTTGGTTTGCAGCTTTCTGATCTACAGTGACTGACTATGCCCCTAGTGGGACCTCTGGGAGGCAGGGATTACTGGAGTGCAGCACACTCTCCCCACCCCCATCTCAGGGGCTGCAAGGGAAATGGTGTAGGGGCTGGATATGGCATCTCTGTGCTTCCTGAAGACTCCCAAATGCCAGGATAATCCTCAGCAGGAAAGATCTGATGGCTTCTATGGAAGCTGAGTGGGGCTCTGGTTTGAGCCCATTATGTATGTTCCAACTTAGCTCTGAAAATAATGCCATAATGAAGTGAAATGAAAGGAGAAGTGTTCATCTCTCTTTCTGGTACTATACAGATAGTACTGAGAAGGAAAGGTGCTAAATGTATTGCCAGCCAGGGTGGAAAATGTTCAGTACCACTCTTCTGGACTAGCTGATAAAAAAAACCAACCCAAATACAAAAAACGCCAACAACCCTCCCACCCTGCCTGCCCCCACCCCCCTACCCCAAAACCCAACAAAAACCACAGGGCCAGCCAATCAGTGAAGAAAAAACAAACAACCAAAAAATGGCCAAGCGACACAGCAGTATGACACCCCGCCCGTCCGCCCCCCTCCCCCCCATAACCAGCCCTGGTATTGTGCAGAGCTAGCTCCAAAGGTCAACAGTACACTGGTTTATATAGAAATGGCTAGAATATTAAGCCACATCTATATTGTCTTTGCAACCAAGTCAAACAACGAATGTTCAAAGAGGACTTAGACTCAGTTGAAGCTAAAGAGTGTTCTAATATGACTGGCTGCCCAATGTTGACAGACCCAAAACATGTTCTAGAATAGGCTCTAGGCTTTTAATTTACCTCACCAAGCTTCTAACTTCAAATCCATTTGGAATGTACAAGACACACACCCTACAACATTACTGCCAAGATTCTGCAGGTAGAATACAATGTAGTTTTGCACTCTCGTTGTTCAGTCCTCCTGTGAGACCTTCAGTGGCTGATATACAGGATCTTTCATTCTAAAATTTGTATTTTTAGTTCTCTCCATTGCTAGTGAGGACCTGATTTTCAGAGATGACCTTCATTTTTGTGGGCAGTTTTGCACTTGCAAACAATTACATTAGTACTTTTGAACTGCTGAATCAATTAATAGGGAGAAATTTACCTCTTTACCTCCACATATCAGACAGTCATAGATCTGACTACTAATTTTGCATCCATAATTCAAATGCAGGTGCAATTATTTGTGGGTGCAGAACTGCACCAAAAGAAATAGAAGCTGAGTTGAAGCTTCATTGCCGAATCAAGACCTCTAAAATTAAAAAAGTAGCTTAGTCCCCTCACTGTAGGAAAGCCAGCAAAGTTAAAAAACTTACCAAAAAATCAGTGTTTCTAGAAAGGAGATTCCAACATTTGATGCACCAACCACCACAATTCTAGCATTGACAGACACTTTAGGCTCTAGCATCAGCTTTCGATTTATGTGGTTCAAAGCATAGCTTAACTGTAAAAGAAACCAAAAACAAGACATACTGTATAGACATGTGTACAAACCCAGGAGAAACCAGCTAAGAATCATTAGAATGTTAGTAATGCATTATCTTCCATTTTTCTAAAACTATTGTTATGGCTTATCAACATGACCAACATTATGAATTGCCCCAGACATACCACAAATCAACCTAGTGGCTAAACATTTCTGAGTAAGTATACACGTTTAACATGCTACAGAAAAGTACTAGAACTTAATGTTCCAACTTCTCTTGGAGAAGAGGTTATGAAGTATTTGTTGGTGGCTAGAGACTGAACTTGGAGAGTTTTCTATGATTTATTAACATTCACCTGGCACCTAGGAGCATATGTTCATATAATCTTTTGATTATTTTTATGCTTTCTGGAGCAATTGTTTTAGATTTTACCTTTTTTTAATTCATGGGAATATCTTTACCTGAAGCATAAATTTAACATAGTTTTAATATTTTGGATTTTTCTGTGTTCAAGCAGCACACTGAGAAATGGCTTCTAAAATCATTTTTCCAAATAAAGAAAAGTTAGACTGAGGGCCAGATCCTCAGCTGGTATAAATCAGCTCATCTTCATTGATTTCAATGGAGCTATGCCAATTTACACCAACTGAAGATCTGGTCAGCAGACTTTAAATAATTAATTCATAGTTTCTCATGTTCACTTCTTCCTAAAGTATACACTGGTTGAAACAGTAAAACTTGGTATAGTCATCTTTACTGGTGTCCTTTGGTTTCGCTAACCAACAGAGGGTGCCAGAAAATATGTGAGAGAGGGGTCAAGAGATAATAGTGCACTTGACAGAAAATCTCTGCAGTGTGCTATATATAGTTTTCAGTTTTCTCATGGAAAGCAGAGAGGCTTTTTCCATTTTGAAGCATTACACACTTTGCATTTTAGTTATTGCTTTGGGTTGCACAAACTTCACATGCCATAGAATGTATAATTGTAAATTCACATGTGCGTTGAAGGGAGAAATAGGAAACAGAACTACTTTTATTATTCATGAGACACTCTTCTCTTGCTCTACATTTCTGCAGACACACTTATTCAGGATACAATCTAAAACTTCTAACAGGTTTTCCTCTATTACCTTTAGGAGACAAGAGGGGGAAAACAACATTTATTCTTCCAAATAAATTATTCTTACAAAGATTTCTATGTATTTAGACTAGAGAATATTTCTCTTCATATAAATTAGTTGACACAATTGCTTGATGTGTTAAAAATCAAGCGTCAACAAACAAGGTGACTTTAAAGAGGCTGGCCATGCCAGGAACTACAAATGTGAAAGGTTTGGAGAAGTCTTTTTGTACCAGACAAGGTATTTTATAATCTTTGAAATCCAGAGATAAATGTATGTTAAATGCATGTTTTTGCCCTTCCACTTTTTTTTTTTTTTTTTACTGCCAGATAAATGTTCCTCCAACTGTATTTTTGTATGGTACAATGATGACATCCAGTGGCCAGTTAGTTTAATCTCAGTTATGGGATTTCCCTAAGAATATTCCAGAAGATATTCTAGGAAGTTTACCATTCTGATTAGGATTCAAGCAATCACCACAGATGTCAAACATATCAAATCTAGCACATCTTCATATGATTCTGAACTGTTCAGCTGCTACCCATGTTTAGAGAAATGGTTTGATCATGAAGAAGACTGCAACACTGTCAGAACTTTTGCTTTACTGAGTATTTCACAAATTTCTGCTAACCATTTTAAACAATTTAACTCAAAAACAGTAGTATTTCACCTACTTAGACATTTGTTTTAGCAAGATTTGTTATAATAAACTCCATGTTTAAGGAAAATGATTTTATGAACATGAAAATATAAAATGTTTCAACATTTCAGAAGTTTGAATGCATTTATAATGTAACAAAAAGTGAAAATCTTTTGAAACGAAATTCGAGAAATCAGGAAACAAAGTTCAAATTATTAATGGATTGTCTTTACAGCAGAGTTTTGTTTAAAAAATAAAACGTGCATATTTATACCTTTATGCAATATGATAAATGTAATATTTTGGGGGCCAACCCTGCAAGTGCTCTACATGGAACTCCCACTGGACTTCCGTTGTTCTACACATGGGCGACTGCAGTCAGGGCCTTGAACTTTAAATTTCAGCTGCTAGGATTCCTGATCAGGAACCCCTTGACTCTTTAAATATACTTTAAGCAACACTATGAACTTGAAATCTGGTCAGTTTAAAAAAAAACAAATTAAAGGTAGCTTCAGGTATTACATCTATCCATGACAGGTTTCAGAGTAGCAGCCGTGTTAGTCTGTATTCACAAAAAGAAAAGGAATACTTGTGGCACCTTAGAGACTGACAAATTTATTTGAGCGTAAGCCACTGAATGCATCAGCTGTAGCTCACAAAAGCTTATGCTCAAATAAATTTGTAAATCTATCCATGAGTCACTCTGACAATTTTTGTGGTTGTACAATCACATTTCTGATAACAATTTCCTCTCACCTTTTGCTCTGTGAAAGACCCAGACAAACAACGGAAAGTCAGTAAGGTCCTACTACCAGATAGGGGCAGATCCTCAGCAGCTGTAACTGTCAGAGCTCCATTAAGTCAATGGAGCCACGACAATTATGAGCTATGACAATCTGATGATCTGCCCCATGGTAAGTAGCCCCTTTTATTTTGATGGGAATGCTCACATATTTAAAGTTAAGTGCATATTAAGGTATTTGTAGGGATTGAGGCCTAATTAATAACAGAGGCAGGAATCAGCTGAACTACCTATTCAGAACATGCTGTCAGATGCACAAAGTAAACAAACTGAAAAAATAGAGAAAAACATTCTTCTAATTTCATTCAGCTGTTATTTTAGGTATTATTTTTACTAATGGGGGCGGGGGGAGTTTCAGGCAGAACTATGAATTTTAAGTTGGTGGTGTTCCTTTAGTTATTTGAACCAACAGCTGCACTATATAGCAGTGTGGCCTAGTGAATAGAGCACTGGACTGGGATTCAAGAGACCTGGGTTCTATTTCCAGCTCTACAACTGGCCTGCTGGGTGACCTTGGGCAGGCCACAGTGCCACTCTGTGCCTCAGTTTCCCTTTCTGTAAGATGGGGATAATGATTCTGAACCCCTTTGTAATGTGCTTGAGAGCTACTGATGAAAAGCATTATTTGAGAGCTAGGTATTATCGCAACAAAAAGTTTAAACAACAAACATACAAATCACGATTAAAACTGCTTTTCAATGTTCATCATCTACATTTTTCACCCAAAATACTGTTTGGATGTTCTAATACACATGCTTCTATTCTCACATTTAAAGCACTTTGTCCCATATCTTCAAAGGCATTTAGGCACCTACTCCCATGGGAGTTAGGCACTTAAATAGGTTCGATGAGCAAGATCTTTCTGACTGGCAGACAATGTTAGAGAGCAGGGGTGAAATCCTGGCTCCAAAGAAATCAGTAGCTTTGTCATTTACTTCAACGTGACCAATATTTCACCCCAGTTTGGGAGGGCTTGGATGTTACACACCATTGTACTTCCTGTTATACTGCAGACAGCTGCAGGGGCACAGGAGCCAGCAAACACAGCTGTAAACAGGGGAGTTTGAGGGGGCGTTTGAGGGGGCAGAGGAACAGACAGGCTAGTGAAGGGAGTGTGTGGTGGTCTGGCAGTGTTTTGGTGCTCGCTGGGGGTTTGTGTTGCTCTGCGTGGTGGTGTTTTGGTTTGGTTTGTGTTTCCCAGACTAACAGGACTTAGGTGGGAAGGCTATGACAGACCAGAGGCAGCAGTGATAGTGACCCAAGCAGTGGAAGACACAATGAAGATGACTGGATGTAGAAGCTGCGGCATGTACATGATCCTGGAGGGGGGACCTGAAAAGAGTTTTGTCTGCATGAAGTGCCACCTGATAGAGCTGATGGAAAAGAAGATCTCAGGATAAGAGATGCAGGTGGAGACTCTGGTTGAGTTTAGAAGGGGGCTTGAGCAGATAATGGAGCAAAGACATGAGGCGGCTGAAGGGAAAAGCTCAGACTTGCGGATTGAAGCAGGACCAAAGAACTCTGAGGGGATACTGCTGGGTGAGGAAAGTAGACAGAGGAAGCATGTGACTAAGAGAACCACGCAGAGGAAAAGATGGGGCAGTGAAGGAAAAATAGTGCTCAGGAACAGGTTTCCAGAGTTGGAAAATGAAGAAGGGGCACAGCAGGTGGTCACTGAAGGTGAGAGGGCAAGGAAGAAGAGAAGAGCAGATAGTCCTATAGGAAGAGGGCAAGAGTCAATGGAGATAACACGAAATATGAGCCCCAGGAGGATACGGGATGGGCTGAAGAGGATTGTAAGGGACAATAGGAATCGAGAGGACTTGCAACCAGATGGAACAGGGGATAGACTGGAGAATCGCACCATCGCCAGGAAAAGGCAGATCTACGTGATTGGGGACTCATTACTGAGAAGAATAGACAGGACTGTAACAAGAGCTGATCCAGAGAACAGAAGGGTGTGCTGCCTGCCGGGTACTAAGATACAGGGTGTGGACCTGAGGCTGAAGGGGATCCTAACGGGAGCGGGAAAGAATCCACTGATTTTTCTTCATGTGGGAACAAATGATATGGCTAGATTCTCGCCGGAACGTATCAACCGAGACTATGCCAGACTGGGGAAGTCGCTTAAGGAAATCTAGGCTCAGGTGATCTTCCATGGGATTCTGCCTGTTCCTAGAGAAGGGCAACAAAGGTGTGACAAGATTATGATGCTCAACAGATGGCTCAGGCAGTGGTGCTATAAGGAGGGCTTTGGGATGTATGGTCACTGGGAAGCATTCATGAACAGAGGACTGTTCTCTCGGGATGGCCTTCACCTGAGTAAGGAGGGAAATAGACTTCTAGGATGGAGGATGGCACAACAGATCAAGAGAGCTTTAAACTAGGAATTCGGGGGAGATGGTTGGGAGATGTCCAGGTAATCTCCAAGCCAGATTTTCTCTGTCAGAGGGAAGAAAACAAAGTAAGAAAGGATACAGCTGTGGGTAGGAGAATGGACATAAGGCGGAAGGGCAGCGTACATACCAATCTAATAGGTAATATTGGCAGTAGAATGTCTGTGCCCAATTAGGTAAAGAATGTGAGCGAAGCCAAACAGCAAAAATTAAGATGTTTGTATACTAATGCGAGGAGCCTAGGTAACAAAATGGAGGAACTAGATCTACCGGTGCAGGAAGTGAAACCAGATATTATCGGGATAACAGAAACATGGTGGAATAGTAATAATGACTGGAGTATGGGTATTGAAGGGTATGTGCTGTTTAGGAAAGACAGAAATAAAGGCAAAGGTGGTGGAGTAGCATTGTATATCAATGATGACGTAGACTGTAAAGAAATAAGAAGTGATGGAATGGATAAGACAGAGTCTGTCTGGGCAAAATTCACACTGAGGAAGAAAGCTACTAGAGCCTCCCCTGGGATAATGCTTGGGGAGTGCTATAGACCGCCGGGATCCAGTCTGGATATGGATAGAGAACTCTTTAATGTTTTTAATGAAGTAAATACTAATGGGAATTGTGTGATCATGGGAGATTTTAACTTCCCAGATATAGACTGGAGGAGAAGTGCTCAGATTTTCCTGGATACGATAGCTGATGGATTCCTTCACCAAGTAGTTGCTGAACCAACAAGAGGGGATGCCATTTTAGATTTGGTTTTGGTGAGCAGTGAGGACCTCATAGAAGAACAACAACCTTGGTTCGAGCGATCATGAGCTAATTCAGTTCAAACTGAATGGAAGGATAAAGAAAAATAGATTTGTGACTAGGGTTTTTGATTTCAAAAGAGCTAACTTAAAAAAATTAAGGAAATTAGTTATGGAAGTGGATTGGACTGAAGAACTTGTGGATCTAAAGGCAGAGGAGGCCTGGAATTACTTCAAGTCAAAGATACAGAAACAATCAGAAGCCTGCATCCCAAGAAAGGGGAAAAAATTCATAGGCAGGAGTTGTAGACCAAAATGGACAAGCAAGCATCTCAGAGAGGTGATTAAGAAAAAGCAGAAAGCCTACAAGGAGTGGAAGATGGGAGGGATTAGCAAGGAAAGCCACCTTACTGAGGTCAAAACACGTAGGGATAAAGTGACAAAGGCCAAAAGCCCTGTAGATTTGGACCTTGCAAAGGGAATTAAAACCAATACTAAAAGGTTCTATAGCCATATAAATAAGAAGAAAACAAAGAAAGAAGAAGTGGGACTGCTAAACATTGAGGATGGAGTGGAGGTTAAGGATAATCTAGGCATGGCCCAATATCAAAACAAATCCTTTGCCTCAGTCTTTAATGAGGCTAATGAGGAGCTTATGGCTAATGGTAGGATGACAAATGGGGATGAGGATATGGAAGTAGATATTACCACATCCAAGGTAGAAGCCAAACTCCAACAGCTTAATGGGACTAAATCAGGGGGACTGGATAATCTTCATCCAAGAATATTAAAGGAACTGGCACATGAAATTGCAAGCCCATTAGCAAGAATTTTTAATGAATCTGTAAACTCAGGGGTTGTACCGTATGACTGGAGAATTGCAAACATAGTTCCTATTTTTAAAAAAGGAAAAAAAAGTGATCTGGGTAACTACAGGCCTGTTCGTTTCACATCTGTAGAAAGCAAGGTCTTGGAAAAATTTTGAAGGAGAAAATAGTTAAGGGACATTGAGGTCAATGGTAATTGGGACAAAATACAACATGGCTCTACAAAAGGTACACTGTGTCAAATCAACCTGATCTCCTTCTTTGAGAAGGTAACAGTTTTTTTAGACAAAGGAAATGCAGTGGATCTAATTTACCTCAATTTCAGTAGGCATTTGATACAGTTCCACATGGGGAATTATTAGCTAAATTGGAAAAGATGGGGATCAATATGAAAATTGAAAGGTGGATAAGGAACTGGTTAAAGGGGAGACTACAATAGGACACACTGAAAGGTGAACCGTCAGGCTGGAAGGAGGTTACTAGTGGAGTTCCTCAGGGATCGGTTTTGGGACCAATCTTATTTCATCTTTTTATTACTGACCTTGGCACAAAAAGCGGGAATATGCTAATAAAGTTTGCGGATGACAACAAGCTGGGAGGTATTGCCAATACAGGGAAGGACCGGGATATCATACAGGAAGATCTGGATGACCTTGTAAACTGGAGTAATAGTAATAGGATAAAATTTAATAGTGAAAAGTGCAACATCATACATTTAGGGATTAATAACAAGAATTTTAGTTATAAACTGGGGACGCATCACTTGGAAGTAACAGAGGAGGAGAAGGACCTCGGAATATTGGTTGATCACAGGATGACTATGAGCCGCCAATGTGATGTGGCCGTGAAAAAAGCTAATGCGGTCTTGGAATGCATCAGGCGAGGTATTTCCAGTAGAGATAAGGAGGTGTTAGTAC
Organism: Caretta caretta; assembly: GCF_965140235.1. Lineage (NCBI taxonomy): Eukaryota > Metazoa > Chordata > Testudines > Cheloniidae > Caretta > Caretta caretta. The sequence goes on along the minus strand of NC_134208.1, from coordinate 206,174,665 downwards.
CGTTATATAAGGCACTGGTGAGACCTCATCTGGAATATTGTGTGCAGTTCTGGTCTCCCATGTTTAAGAAGGATGAATTCAAACTGGAACAAGTACAGAGAAGGGCTACCAAGATGATCCGAGGAATGGAAAACCTGTCTTATGAAAGGAGACTCAAAGAGCTTGGCTTGTTTAGCCTAACCAAAAGAAGGTTGAGGGGAGATAGGTTTGCTCTCTATAAATATATCAGAGGGATAAATACTACAGAGGGAGAAGAATTATTTAAGCTCAGTACCAATGTGGACACAAGAACAAATGGATATAAACTGGCCATCAGGAAGTTTAAATCTGAAAATAGACAAAGATTTCTAATCATCAGAGGAGTGAAGTTCTGGAACAGCCTTCCAAGGGAAGCAGTGGGGGCAAAAGACATATCTGGCTTCAAGACTAAGCTCGATAAGTTTATGGAGGAGATGATATGATGGGATAGCCTAATTTTGGTAATTAACTGATCTTCAACTGTTAGTGGTAGATATGCCCAATGGCCTGTGATGGTATGTTTGATGGGGTGGTATCTCGGTTACTACAGAGAATTCTTTCCTGGATGTCTGGCTGGTGAGTCTTGCCCACATGCTCAAGGATTAGCTGATCGCCATATTTGGGGTCGGGAAGGAATTTCCCCCCAGGGCAGATTGGCAGAGGCCCTGAGGGGTTTTTGCCTTCCTCTGCAGCGTGGGAATGGGTCACTTGCTGGAGGATTCTCTGCACCGTGAAGACCACGATTTGAGGACTTCAGTAGCTCAGACATAAATTAGGGGTTTGTTACAGGAGTGGATGGGTGAGATTCCATGGCCTGCATTGTGCAGGAGGTCAGAGTAGACAATCATAATGGTCCCTTCTGACCTTAAAGTCTATGATTCTATGAAATTAAAAATGTCAGGCCTAAGAATGGTCTATGCAGGACTGTACTATTTTTGAATAATTCCATCGTCCGCAGAACTTTGGGAATAAGCTAGGCATGCTTGTGTGTGCAGTGAGTTATCTGTGCTTTGCAAGCATGGACTGTGGAAGGCTTTCTCCAATGTGAGTCACTGATCGCTGATTGAGCAGCAGTTTTCTAAAAAGCAGTGCCTTCTGGGGGGAAATGATTAGAAATGTATTTACTGAAATGTGGCTTTTAAACAAAACTATTAAGGTAGTAAAAAGCATATAAGGACATGAGAAACTTCTGCAAATGTAGCCAATCAACCAACAAAACTAGATAGGAATGCCAGCAGCTAATGAGATCAAAACCCAACATGCCTTATAGCAAGGCCTAAATTCAACTGTTCTCTTCCACTACAGTGCTGTTATTTTCAAAAAATGTAGCCCAACAATGAAATATAAAGCAGGAATGCAATTTGCTGGGGAAGAATTGTACCTAATTTGTGAAATGGCTCCTGTATCAATGATACAAAGGCAACATATGAACACAATATTATGGTTTTTGTTCACCACACAATAGACCGAACACCAGCATCTGTTATGCTTCAGAAACACCTTTCTAACGCTAAGCTAATGGCCCCAGGGAGTTAGGAATTAGGTGAATTGGTCCCAGAATACCACCCTGTTTTAACAAAATGTCAGGACAAATGGCTACATATGTTCCTGTACTAGGGTCTAGAAATCCCATACTGAGCATAGATAGAGGGGGAAGGAGAGCTTCTCCTGTTTACAAGCAAACAGCTTGATCACACCCCCGTGCAGCTGTCAGAGCTGCCAATCATGGAGGCAGGCACCCACAGCTGGAGCCAATAGAGAAAACAAGACCTGCTATAAAGGGGAGAGTCCAGTGCAGGAGGAGACAGAAAGACATGGGACAGTAAAGGGGTGACAGCTCTGTATGAGGCTGCTTCCAAGAAAACAGACAGGAGCCCAAAGCAGACTGCCAGCCCTAAAATGGAAGTGCTGCTAGATGTATTTAGAGGTCAGGGTCCACGAACTGCCCTGACAGAACAAACTCAGTCAGGAGAAGCAGAGACCCCTTGAAAGATCTACAGTGATTGCCTATGCCCCTCTGAGAGGCAGGGATTACTGCAGTGCAGCACACACCAGTCAGCCCCTCTCCCCTTGGTTGCAGTTAACCATTCATGCAGAAATGGGAAACCAAAAAAACCGAAACTGAACAGAACAAAACTTCCCTCCTTTTCCCCCCGCCTATATATACACACAAGAGAACTATGGAGGTGAATCAGCGACGGCAATGGCTCACTGACTCACAAACACAACAACAAGCGAGACAACAACAGCTGTTTGAACAAATGGAAGCTCATCAGTAACAGCTGTTGCAAAGGGTGGTAGATCTAGTGCTGGCTGCTACCCCTCAGAATTCGTATCCTACAGGGTCTGCATCCCCCACAACTCAGGTAACCACTCCGACCCTGCTGCTCCCCAAGATGATGACAGACGATGACCAGAATCATTCCTGGTAACCTTTGAGAAGGTAGCCATGGCTTCCCACTGGCCTCCATCCCAGCCAGAAATCCAGCTCGTCCCACTCCTCATCAGGAAAGCCCAGGCAGCATTCTGGAGGCTTGATGACATGGTGGCCCAGGACTACAAGCAAGTCAAGGCAGCCATATTGGACAGGTTAGACGTAGATGAAGAGACCTAGCGCCAATGTTTTTGCCACAAGCGCTACCCCCGCCTCCAAGGCATGACTATGGACGATCGTCCAAAGACTTGAGGACTTCTGCTGGTGCTTGCTAAAGCCAGAGTCTTGGACCCAACCCCAGATAGGGGAACTCGTAGTTATGGAACAGTTCATACAGATTCCTCCATCTGCTGGCCGAGACTGGGTTTGTAGATCCCTACGGGTAATCCTAGTGGAGGCAATCTAATTCATGGAGGACTATATGGCTGCTCAAGCCATTTGGGGACCCTCATCGGAGGAAATAACTGCTCCAGACAAAGTGGAGAAGGAAATGGGCTGAGAATCCAAGAGTGGTGGCTCCTCTTGGGTAAAAACCAAGAAAACACAGATAGCTGACTAGTTGATGGACAGGATGGGGGCAGGCAAACACCTCAAGGTCCGTAGGTAAGACTTCCCTACAAGAGTAGGCCCACACCTTTAAGTGTTCCACCAGCGCCTTACCCCATGCCTTTACAGAAATGAGGGCCCAGTGAAACTCAAAGGTAGTAACCCAGCCACTAGAAAATAAGGAAGACACAATAACCTGTTACTCCTGTAAACAACAGAACACAGATTTCATGACTGTCCACACATGGAGTGTAACTTTGGACAGGTCTTGACTGGAGAGAATAGGGCCTGGAAGAAAAGCCCAGAGAAACTCACAATCCCAGTGAAAGTGGAGGGTCAAAAGACACTGGCCCTTGTGGACTCGGGCTATGATCACACATTTATCCAGGAATGGATAGCTGAAGCGGTAGGGACACTTGAGAAATGGGAAATCCCCATTAAATGTATCCATGGAGATATTTTACGGTATCCCAGCATGACAGTAAGACTGACTGTTGATGAGACTATGCATGGCTCCAGACCTCTCCACCCTGTGATATTAGGTCAAGACTGGTTGTATTTCCCAGAGCTCTTGCAGAGGCTTCCCTTAACACAGGAACCTGAGAAAGATACCCCAGAAGAGATGTTAGGGGTTTTGTTTTAACCTTTTAAGGGCACTGACCTTCTTACCTCATGGCCGAAGGAAAAAAAATCCTGGAAAGAGTAATGGATAGCAAGGAAAGAGTGGAGAGAGGTAAGAGAAACAATCCCTTCCATAGCATCAGAGAACACAGACACTGGAGCTGATGCCCGTGGGACAAGGGCCAGCCATGGGCCCAAACACAACACCCCCTCCACAACTAAACCTGGAGAAGCTAACCAGACTCATGGATTTCTGTGTGGAGCAAAGGAATGACAAGACTTTGAGACAAGCCTTTGAACAAGTAGTCATGATAGCTGATGAAGAGGTGGATGCCCTCCATTTTGCCCTTAAGGCAGACTTCTTGCTATATCTCATAGACCAAGACAAGCAGACACAAGAGATCAGAACAACTGCTACTACCTTGGGTATATCACTGAGAATTGCTGCATCTGGCATATGCAACCCAATGTGTGGGACATCTTGGGAAGGACAAGACACAGTCTAGGATCCTGGCCTGGGACTTTTGGCCAAGGGTCTTTAAGGAAGTCAAAAATTTCTGTGCATCATGTCCTGAATGCCAATTAACAGCCCCTAAGGAAATCCTACAGGCGCCACTAGTACTCCTCCCCTTGGTGGGGACTCCCTTTGAAAGAAAAGGAATTGACTTGATAGAGCCCCTAGAGAAGAGCATCTCTGGACATCATCATATACTTGTCACTGTAGATCATGCCACCAGATAGCTGCAAACCATGCCACTCTGCTCTACAAATGCCAAGACTATTGCTAATGAGCTGCTGAAGGTCTTCGTGGGGGTAGGAGTTCCCAAAGACAAATTTCACATCCTGACTGATGAAAGAAGTATGGAATTATTAAAGCATTACACACATCTGTGTACCAACCGCAGACAGACAGCCTTGTAGATTCAATCATACACATACAAGAAGATGCTCAACAAATTCATTTCCCAGGATCCTCAACATGGGACTAACAATTCCCAGCCTTCCTCTTCAACATTAGAAAAATGCCCCAAGCCTCAACACTGAGAGCTGAATTGTAAAGTTAAGTGACAGGTTGGCTGCTATGGGAACATACGCTAGAGAAAATTGGCGACAGAATCTTGTTGCTTCTTCCAAGCTCAGAAGTTAATGGCCAAGTGCCAAGGCTCTTGTGAGGTAATAAAGAATGCAGGGCCCTAGAAAGCTAGGGAAAATCTTTTCTTCATACCATATCCTGAGGAACTAGACTAAGTTAATGACTACCTAAAGAAAGCTCAGTACCCCTCCCAAAGAACCTAAACCATAAGCAAAAGGAACAGGTGCTCCAATGGTGACTGCTTTCCCACAGGTAGTCTCAGCTCTCCCCAGGGAGATGTTCCCGGCACAACACTGCATTAATACAAAATCCAGTACAGTAACACAGGAAGGGCTCTGACCAATTCCCAACAAATTAAGGGGGGCCATTGAGAAAGAGATCAGAATCATGTTTGAACTTGGGGTGATAGAAGAATCCCAGAATGACTAGAAGAGACCGATTTTTGCTGGTCCCAGAGGCAGATGGCTTGTTACGTTTTTGTATAACTTTCAGAAAAGTGAACACAGTTTCTAAATTTGATGCCTACCCCATGCCATGAGTGGATGAACTCTTATACCAACTGGGAGAAGCCCGCTTTGGATTTGACAGAGGTATTGGTAGATCCCCTTAGCGCCAGATTCCCAGGAGAAGGTGGCTTTTTCTGTGCTGCTTAACCTATTTCATTTTAGGCCACACCCCTTGGGTTACTTGGGGTGGTGACCACTTTTTAACATTTGATGGACCAATTACTCCAACTGCAGAGTCAATATGTGGTGGCATACTTGGACGACTTAGTTATCCATAGAAAGGATTGGGACTCTCATCTGGACAAAGTAGCCACCATTCTCCGATCACAGAGAAGCTGGGTTAGCGGCAAATCCTGCTAAATATACAATAGGAAAGGAAGAAGCCTGTTACCTGGAACACCGAGTCAGCGGAGGACAATTCCGCCCCTTGATGGCTAAAGATCATGCCTTACAGGCATACAAGACCTCCAGGACCAAAAGGCAAATGTTTGCCTTCCTAGGCTCATCTGGCTACTACCGCCGCCAGTTCATACCCTATTCAACCACCACAGCAGTCCTGCTAATTGACAGTGCTGCCCCAAGACAGATGCTATGGACACCAACTTGCAGAAGTGCCTTTCAAAAACTCAAGACCATGCTCTGCAGACACCCAGTGCCTTATAGCCTGAACTTTGAAAAAGAACTTGTACTACAAACAGGTGCATTGGAGGTAGAACTGGGGCGGTCTTTTCTCAAGATGAAAATGGAGACCACCACCCAATAGTATACATCAGCTGGAAACTCTTCCACTGTGAAAAATTATACTCTGTGATAGAAAAAGAGTGTTTGGCTGCCAGATGGGCAATAGAGAACTTGTGGTACTACATCCTAGGAAACGAGTTGGCACTAATTACTGATCATGCTCCCTTATACTGGCTAACTATGATGAAAGAGACAAAGCTGAGGATCATGAGATGGTACCTGTCACTACAACCATACTCCTTTGAGGTACAGCACCAGGCAGAAAGTTTCTATCGTAATGCCAATTCTCTGTCCAGGGAAGTAGCCTACATCAGCCAAGGCCAGGCCTTGGCCTTGCAGGGGCGGATATGTAATGGGGTCCACAAACCCCATACTGAGCATAGATAGACAGGGGAGGAGAGCCTCTCCTGTTTACAAGCAAACAGTTTGATCACACCCCCACGCAGCTGCCATAGCTGCCAATCATGGAGGCAGGCACCCACAGCTGCAACCAACAGAGAAAAGAAGGCCTGCTATAAAGGGGAGAGTAGAGAGGAGGAGGAGGCAGAAAGGCCTAGGACAGAAAGGGGTGACAGCCCTTCATCAGGCTGCTTCCAAGAAAACAGACAGGAGCCCGAAGCAGACTGCCAGCCCTAAAATTGAAGGACTGCTAGATGTAATTGGAGGTGAGGTTCCAGGAACTGCTATGACCAAGAGCAAACTAAGGAGGATCAGTCAGAAGAAGCAGAAACCCCTGGAAAGATTATACCATGAGACGGTGACAGTTCCCCAGAGGAGCAACCAGACATCACCTTAGATAGGTCAATAGTGAGCTCCAACTTATTTATTTTTGTATCCATTTGTTAAATAAAACAGCAACCATTAACTACAGTAAGGCACAGAACAAGTATTACTACTATTAGAAAAGGAATATGCAGCTCAGAAGTAATATTTTCTTTTATTAGGATGGGTTTTTATATTTTTTCTCCTACTCTTGTCCCTGAAAGCACCTACTACTGTACCATCTGTCACGTTGCTTCCACCTGGGAGGGCAGAGTGCCTATCTGCTGCTTCAATTGCAACTGCTGACAAAGGTGACTTTTCTTGATTGAACTGTGGGGGTTGTTTTTGCATGTGGACAGCCAATTCCATCCACTTAGAAGACTGCATACTTCACTGCAATTAAAAATGCTTGCTCAATTTGCACTGTACTTGAGTGAAAATGCAAATCCTGTCTGTAAATCATGTCTCAGGCTCATGGTCTCACAGCACAACATATGCCTGAGCAGGCAACTTCTACAGTATTAACCCTTTTCCCCCTCTCACGGAGACACCATCAATGCAAATAAAGAAATGCTTTGCCTTCTGCTTTTCTGACATAACCTGATATACTTTTGGGGCCATATTTTCAAAGCAGGGTGTGATAAGTGCACCAGCAAACATCACCCCATTTTGTGTGTGCCAAATCCAATGCTTGTGCAAATAGAGTAGATAGGTATGCTTGTGATCATGACGGGCTTTGGAAGCAGACTCTGGGAGAAGTGTTTTAAAAGGTGCACCGTCTATTGGCCCGGCTTTTAAAATTTGACCCACGGTTTATTTAGAATATGCCTAAAAACATTTTTCCTGAAAGAACATTTATTTGGGACCACATTACATCTTAAACAGATAAACAATGAAAAACATGTTAAAATTTAGACAAAGCATATGAACCGGCCCAAAAATGAAAAGGTGAGGTGTAAACATTGGGATAGATGATTTTGTTGCTTTGTTGTAAAAGGAAATTGTGGGGCTTTTTGAACCAGATACTAAGAAACATATCCTAATAAACACTGAAATATCGTATCAAGGGATGGTGTTATGGCACAGTCACTAGACTTGTCCAAGAGCAGACTAGATACAACAAAACTTAAGCATTTAAGGTTTGATCCATAAGGTGCTAAGCACTCTGGCCTGATCCAGCAAAAAGCATTTTAGCATTTGCTTAATTTTAAGCATGTGAGTAGCCCCATTGAATCCAGTGATATTGCTCGGGTACTTACAGTTAACATGTTTGAATGCTTTCTTGGATTAGGGCTAAAGGGCTCAGTATCTTGCTGGATTGAGTCCTAAGTGTGAAGTAAAAATCTGCATTATTAAAAGAGGCTGCAGTAGATGGCCTATGAGGATTTCCCCAGCCCAATGATCTATGGCTCTATGCATGTCCACTAGACTCTACATGCTTTTTCTTTTAATTTGCCATTTATTACTGAGAAATCTGGGGGGGAAATCCACTGATTATACAGAATTTAAAACTCTCAACTCTGCTATATGGACTCTGCTATTGTAAAACAAAAATGGGAGTACAAAGTGATGAACAAATCTATTCCTAGAATTGTGCTGAGGTCAACAATGGTGGTGCATGAACAAGGAAATGAACAAACAGAGCTATTTTAATTTCAAGCTCCATTTGAAACACAAGAAATGGAAAACAAAAATTAATGTTTGCCAAGGAGCTATGCACAAACACTACTGTGAGAGGCAAGTTTTTAAGAAAACATATCAATGGAGATTTTTTTAAAAAAAATAACATTATTAAAAGTAACGTTAGAAAGTATATGTAAGTGTTCCTTTCAAAGCTGTGTCCAAGCAAACATAGTTCTATATGTACCTTTAAAACATGAAGCTGAAAATAAAGCCATTTGGAGATGGAGAACATAGCACAAACAATTGTTTTATTCTTTATAAAAGAACAGTTATTTACCATAGTAACTGGGTTCTTTGAGACAATTTCCTGCGTGGATAATAACACCTGTAAAGCCTGCACAAGCTGGAAGCTTTAAAAAAAAGGGAGCAGGGCAGTTCAGAGGCAGGCAGTGAAAGGGAGCAGATGGCTGCCCTGAGTGGGAAGTACTGCCCAGGAGCTCACTGCGTAGATCCTGACAATACAGACCTGTGAAAACCCACAAAGGAGAGGCAGGTGACAGAGTGTGCAGGTAAGAGACTTGATTGGAGTAATCTACTCTGGGAAGCTGAAGGAGACTGGAGAAGGAAGTGGTCCAGGGGGACAGTGGCTTAGAACCTGAAGGTGTTGGGTACTGCTGCCCACCACTGGGCCCTGGACAGGAGCCCAGTGCAGAGGGAAGGCTGGGGCTCCCCTGTCCACTCCGAGAGGACAATACAACACCAAGAATCATAGAATATCAGGGTTGGAAGGGACCTCAGGAGGTCATCTAGTCCAATCCCCTGCTCAAAGCAGGACCAATCCCCAATTTTTGCCCCAGATTCCTAAATGGCCCCCTCAAGGATTGAACTCACAACCCTGGGTTTAGCAGGCCAATGCTCTAACCACTGAGCTATCCCTCCCCCCATCACTTAGGGTGAGGGGCCAGTTGGAAAAGACTGTTTATTCAGGGACCCAGCCCCAAAATCCCCTCTGCTAAAGAGGAGGACTGGAAACCCTGAGGGTGAAGGCACTGAAGGACAGGACTGTGCTTCAATAAGAACCAACCTGCCAACCCCCACCTGACCACTAGTTAGCACTGTTTGCAGTTGCGGACCTTCTACAAGATCTTTTCAACCATAAACCTCAACGTACTTTCAAATGATGTAAGTATTATCCCCATTTTACAGATGAGAAAAGTAGAGCCCCACTTTAAGTGAAGCCTGGGTCCTCAGAATTTACTGACAAACGTTGTCCACTGGGACCACATACACACCCTGCTTATGTCTTCATGCCCCATTTGCCCTCAATTGCTATTCACTGTGGATTTGTTGGGAGAGTCCAACAGAGTAGGGAAGGAGGGCAGGTGTGGATCATCCTGAAAAAACACAGTTACTAGGGCAATTAACTGTTCTGCCTTCTCAGAGCATGAACGAACAGTCCCCAAGCCCAAAGGAGGAGGGTCTGATGAGTCTTTGAATAAAGATGGCAAGACTGTTCTCCCAGACAGAGCATCTGAAGACGAGGCTAGACCCTATTAGTAATGCAGAGTGAAGGTATGGATGGAACACTAGGATACAGCTTACATATATCAAAATCTATTTGACAGGCAGTTGAGGCTGCCTTAGCTCCAGTGGATGGGCTCTGATACCTGCTGGTATCAGAATAACTACTAATCCATAGCAAAAGAGTATTCTAAAATAACAACTAGCTCTTCTATAGTGCTTTTCAGCAGTAGATCTCAAAGCACTTTACAAAGGGGTCAGTATCATTATCCCCATTTTATATATGGGGAAACTGAGGCACAGGGAAGTTAAGTAACTTGCCCAGGGACACCCAGCAGGCCAGTGATAGTCCATGGAATAGCACCCGGGTCTCCTGAGTCCCAGTCTAGTGCTTTATCCACAGTCTGATTCTTTTGGACAGTCTTCTGGATTGGGATTGATTGGCCCCCAGTGCCCCATTCACTTCAAGCTATCTAGCTGTTAGCTATGGAATGGCATAGTCCTGTTCAGATAGTAGTTCAGAGCTTTCTTAATACATAGAGGGTGTCACTTCGCCTCTCCTGGAAATGAATAGGGCTGTGGGATCAAAGAACACAGTATAGTCCTGTAACAGAGGATGAAAGACCAAATTTGTAAGCCGGGGGAGTTCTCATTGGTCTGAGGGAGAGACCAGATCATCTGAGGTGAAGCAAGTAGTTCAGAAGGAGTGCAATGAAAGACTGATGAAGAGCAGGTCCTTTTTGCCTTGCCCAGATAGAAAAACCACTTCCATCTCATACAGATTTCTGGTGGAAAGTTTCCTGTTTCCCAGCAGAATTTTCTGAACCCCCCTACAGAGCAATCACAGTCCAAGTTGCTCAGCCAGAAGTATCCAGAATGCCCAATTCAAAGACCTCAGAATCTGGCTGTACTACTGAGACAGAAGTTCACTAGATCAGGCAGAGGGACCGGAGGATGCACTGCCAATTCCAGTATGTTGGGTAGCAAAACTGATGGGCCCAACTTGATGCTATGAGGACCATCTTGTCTTTGTCTTGTCTGATCTCCCACAGGACCCTAAGGATGAGAAGAATCAGAGGGAACTTGAATAGGCAGATATGTTTCCAGTCCAAGAGAAATGTGTCTGGCTGAGACCCTGAGCTCTTCCCACCTCTGGGGCAGGACTGGTTGCAGTTGGTACCATGTTCTGCAGCAAAAAGGGTAAGCTGAGGAGATCCCCACCTCAAGAACAAGTTGCTGGCTATTGCCTCTTTGACAGACCACAAGTGCCAGGCACTTTACTTCTTGCTGAGGTCATCTGCTAAGATTTTCTTTTCCTAGAATATTGCTGTAGGTGAAAGCCTATGATGGACCCCCGATTTCCAAAGTTTCACTGCCTCCCAAGACAGAGGTCTCTAATATGCCCCCACCCTATCAGCAGATATAATAAATGGTGGTGATACTGTCCATTCAAATCTAAACGTGCCTTTCAGTCAAGGAAGGAATTCCTGGCAGGCCAGGTTGAGTACTCTCAATTCCAAGACATTTATGTGAAGCTTAGTCTGTGTCCAGAGGCCACAGATTGTGAGCTGATGCAGGTATGTTTCCCAGCCTAGTCTTGAAGCATCTATCATCAACACAATTGCCAGTGGAGTCAGAATGAAGGGTCGCCTCTGTAAAAAGGTCCTGGTTTCGACCATCACAAAAGGGAGAACACAAACGCAGCACGAACAGTGATGAGTTGGTCACCACCTAGGTGAAGGCAATGAAACATTCTCCACTAGCAATGCAATGGTCTCAGCTGGACAGACATACAAAAGGCCTACTAGTCTGAAACAAAATCTTAGAGTTTTAAAACTGATTTACACTAGCTGTGGATCTGATCCACTAATAAAGGGCTCCCTCAACTTCCAAATTCTGACAGAGCACACCTTGATCCAATCTGAAGGAGAAACAGCCATTTACTATTTTGCAGTGGGTAGGTCTTTTAATCTAGGAGTCCCAAAAGCCTGGCCAATGGATCCACTGGTAATTTCATTTTTGTTACAAGATTTAAAATCTCTATGCTTTGGAGACATTCCCACCAAATATAAAAAAGGTACCTTTCATTCCACACTCTCCAACAGCCAGCTGATACTCTATTAGCAGTACCCCCTTTTAAAGAAAATCTGCAGATGTAACTTATGATTTTCTTTTTCCCTCACACATATGGAAGACAAAGCAGCCTTATGCCAAATAAGGGCCCAGTGCTGAAGGGGAATTTCCTTATCTTTTCCCAAATATTCATGAAATTACACATTTGCCTTCCATATCTAGTTTGATAAAGTCACTATGTCGCTTTTAAATGATGCCTTTTGAGACTCTACAGTTGATTATCACCTTTTCTATGTGTGGTGTCTTGAAGACTGGCCTTTCTTGGGGGTTTCAAATACAGTGTGCCCACTGTACACAATTAAATATTGCTATCTTCTCTAAATTAAAAGTTTTTTGTAATGTGGCTGGGCCCAACATTTCCCCCTCTCCCCACATAAATTAATGGTTCTACTCTTTGCAGGCCCACTTTTAAAAAGTGGTTTCTAGTGTCTCCTGAAAGGAAACTTGGGTTTGAGCTAATCATCTTAGAGCAGCACGGCAAGGCTTGCTTTTGCTCTGGGTTGCCCCCAGATTTTAAGGTAAGGGAAACTTCTGAATGGGAGCCCTTTTTTCATCAGGTCTCATCTGTTTTTGTAAGAAAGCCATTGACCGTACAGAGATAGTGAACTCTTTCTGCTCCATCTTTATCCATTGTTTATTGCTACCCCAATTTGCACCATGCTACAAGTATTTTTTAAAAGATTTTTTTCTGCTAAGATTCAAGGACCTTCTAAAATGGTAACAATGAAGAATTTTAACTTGTATGAGATACCCTCAAAGATGGGATTGGTGGAGGGGTCTTGTTTAGCAGGGCTCTTTCAGAGTCCAAGTGTAGGTGGGGAAAAATCTGGGATGCTGGGTTTGGTGAATCCAGGTTTTGAAACCCAAAAAGTTATGTGGATCATGAACTGAAAGGAAGGCTCAAAGAATAGCCATGCCTGGTTGTGCTTTTTTGTATTACAAGGGCCAGATCCTTAGCTTGTGTAAATTAACACAGCTCTCTTATAACCTGACTTCGGTAGAATTATAGTGATTTACTCCAGTTGAGGATCTGGTCCCAAATATGCAACAGTAAAGCTGGGGCTTGCAGGTAATTACTATGGGCTCTACTGTTTGTAGCATCTCTGCAGCACTGCTGAACGGCTTCCTAACTCTCCCCTCCACAATCCTTTTCAAGGAGCTGACTTTAATATGCTGAAAGTGTACACAGTGGGGGAGAAACATGCACTGCCCTTCTGTACAGCATGGACTCCTATAAGAACACTCTGAGTTCTGCACAGCTTGGACCAAAAAGAGACTAATTTCAGTTACTCCCTAAAAAAATAACAGTTGGCATGAACATCCCATTTCCTTGCAGGGACAAATAAGCCAGTGCTGATATTGCTTACTAGTGGCACTGACTGATCCTGGGATCCAATCCAAGATGTTGCCTTTGATTAATCAGTCATCTGAGGAGGAGAGAAACATCTTCCATCTTGTGTAGAAATGCAGGTAAGGCTGCTAAGCATTTATAAACACACACAATGCTGACTGTAGTCCAAAGGGCAGTTATTGCTAATTGTCAGGGCTTTTCTCCTAGCAGAAATGCAAATTGTGTTACACATGCAGAGGCTAAACTGTATCCTCAGGAGTGTGTAATTGTCCATAACATCCAGAGAGCATCGCTGTCACATTCCTCTAGTAGAGGCATGTATCAGAGACACTGTGCTCTGGCAGTGTCATTCCTGCTGTCATTGCTTGGCTGCAGGCCACTCAGAGGTAGCCCCGCAGATTGGTAGGCTGCTCAGATGGCATGCTATTATGCACCAAGCTGCTCTGGGGGGAGTGCTGCATGGTGCGTGGTTTCTCTCAGGCAGTGAGCACATGATGCTACATTGTTCCAAGAGGACAGCTAGAGATGTGGCCTATCTGAGGAGGCAAAGTATGGCATTGAGCCTTTCAGAGTTGTGTTGCTTCATGCCAGCCCACCTGGAGATAGCAGCAGGAGGTTGGTCTGCTGTACAGAGAAAGCATGCTTCAGATATGTTGCCATGGACACCATTAAACTGGGGTATTCTTCGGTGCTCCTCTCTGCTTTGGGCAGTGTAGTGGTGACGAGCACTGGACAGACATACATCTCTGTGCTTCAGGTGGTGGCCTTAATGACAGCCCCATAAGTAACTTTCCTCAGCACAGTGAATGTTTACTATAGCAACCCTTCATCTGCTGCTTCTCCATGGCTCCTAAGTGCTTGGTGGCGGTGGTAACCACCCATCTTCCTCTCAATGTCAGCTACACTGTGCTCCATTTACTCATCAGTGCTGGCCCTCCATGTGCCAGCAGTTCAAACAAGACCAGCTCTCTTGACCCTTTCACCAAGTGAATCTAGTTCACCACTGGTATTAGTTTTCCTGACTTGTCCTATATTCAAAGAAGAGCAACAACAGTGCCTCTGTACTTCCATCATTTGCTGGATCAGCTCCTCAAGGCAGAGCTGCATCAAAGTCATAGAGACAATAGCAGCTGTATCACTTTAGCTGGAGCAGAATGCACTGTCTGCAGGTGTGCAGGCATTTCCTGACTAGTCACACTCCTGGAACACGGATCCAAGAGTGAAGCTCTACTATGAATAGGTCAAACAGGGAGAACCCTGGGGACTCTTGGGGGACCTTCCTATAAGCATAAAATAGATAGGGTAAAATTTCATCGTAGTCCTGGGCCCTCGTGTTTGCATACATCCCCAGCATAGATTTCAGTGTTGCATTGAATGACTTGACCAAACCAATTGTCTCTGGATGATATGGGGCATCCTTCTGCTGTTTCACGCCACACAATTTCCATAATTCTCAATATAGCTGGGATATGAAATTTGACCTATGATCTGATAAAATCTCTTTAGGGAAACCCACTCTGCTGAAAATAATGAAAAGGGCTTTTGACACAGCGTCAGCCTCTATGTTAGACAGAGCCACTGCTTCTGGTATCTCATGGCAAAATCCATTGAAACCATATTTCTTCCTCCTTTGGCTAGGACAAGGCACAGGGCCCACACTGTCCACTGCTACCCAGAAAAATGCCTCATGTATCCCAGGGAGGAGGTGTAGGGTAACTTTTTAGGGTCATACTGGTCTCTCTCTCTTCTGACATAAGTCACAAGTTCTGCAATAGTCTCTCACATTATTCTGTATCCCTGACCAGTAAAAATTCCTTTTTAACCTATCATAGGTCCTCTGAGTTCTTAAGTGACCAGGAAAAAGGCAGTCATGGTCCAGGAATATTAACTCCCAATGGTGCTAAGCATGCACAACTAATTGCTTGTAAGATTTCCCAGGGCTTTTATCTTTCCCCATGGGAGCTTTCCTGTAAAATCTGCTTCCTCTTCAAAAAACCTTGCCCCATTTCCCTTCCCCTTGCACTTTCTAGAGTAGGGTCTGCCCTCTGCTCATCTGCAAAATGCTGGCAAGATGGGGTTTAACTCCTCCACATCAGCCCTGAGGGCATTCTACTTTCCTCTACTACGCAAGAGTTGGTTTCTTTGTCTGTACCATTCCCTTTTGGAATTACAGAACAATATTCCTTTTTACTATGGGTTACAATTTTAACAGCTTTAGTCATAGTTAATACATCATTTCCCACAATCCTTGTATTTCCCAGAATACAATCCAACAACCAATCCTCCACACTCCAAATGCACTTTAGCTAAAGACACAAGAGTTTTATACTGTATTTTCCCAATGCCAGGAGTTCCACACTTCATTCCTGAAGCAAGTCAGACTCCCTGACGATACTTTCAATGACCAGAGAAATCTGGTCTCTCCACCCTAGGCAATCTTTGCCATTCACCTGGGCAACTATAATAAATTCCATGTCCACCTCCAATCAGACGGACATCACAGAATTAATCTGGTGCACCTCTAAGCAATCTCATCAAAAAAAGATATGAAATTAGTTTGACAGGATTTATTTTCCATAAACCCACACTGATTTGCATTAATTACATTACCCTCCTTTAATCAAGTCCCATATTAGCCACTCCATAATCTTGCCTAGGATCTATGTTGGCCTGAAAGGCCAATAATTACCCAGGTCATCCCATTTACCCTTTTAAAAAATTGCCGCAACATTAGCTTTCTTCCTGTTTTCTGGAACATCCCCAGTGCTTCACAACTTTTTGAAAATCAACATTAACAGTCCAGTGAGCTTCTCAGCCAGCTCTTTTAAAATTCTTGGATTCAAGTTATCTGGACCTGCTGATTTTAAAATGTTTAACTTTAGTAGCTTCTGTTTCACACCCTCCAGAATGGAGGAATGGAAAGTGCTATCACCACCATAAGATGAGACCATATCATCTGTTTATATCCCAAAAACAGAACAGGAGCACTTATCAAACACTTCTGCCTCTTCTGTATTATTATTGATAAATCTACCATTTCCACCTAGCAGTGGACCAATAGCTCTGTCAGGATTCTTTTGGTTCCTAATATATGTTAAAAATTCCTTCTTATTTTTCTAAGGTGCACTGAGGACCTGTAGCTCCACTTGAAGTCAACAGGTGAGGAATATTAATTGAGACAAAGGTAGAATGTTAACTGAGATGGAAAGGTGGCAGTATCTGCAGAGGAAAAGATATGGGCCCTGATCCTGCAGGCTGCGACCTGCAGGTTGACCCCTATGCCCATGGAGAGCCTCAGTGAGGTCAACAGTACTCTAGATGGGCATAGGATTCTGCCTGCAAGGAAAAGCTCACAGAATCAAGGCCTGCATGAGGCTATGACTGTTACCAAGATGTCAGAAAGCACAGTGAAAGAAGGAAGAGATAAGCTCTCTGTACTATTGAAGCCCTGTTCTTAGTATTAATTTATACAGCCACTAGTTAAGTAGCTGAGCTGAAAATGCATTTTTTAAACCAAAGCTTGTCCTTTATTGGCAGCCTCCCAAGTCTAAAAGCCTGATCCAAAACTCAGTGAAATGGAAAGACTCCCACTGACTTCAGTGGGCTTTGGATCAGGCCTTACATGAGCATGGAGAATAACATTCCATGGCAGAGCCAGGGTCTATGCAGCTGGAGAGAAATGTCACGGATGACCTAGACTGGGCTACAAAAAATATCTCTAGTGTTTCACATTGTTATTGTGCAACCAAAACAGCACACCCAGGGAATCAGTCTTTGGCCACATTCCCTTCATGCAGCTTAAAACCTTTAAATAAAACTAAATAAGGATCAGCTATAAATACAAAATAATATAAACAGAGCAGATTCTCTCTCTAGAGCTCTGTATCCTGGCTTCTAGAGAGCAAACTAGAAAGAAACCCCTGAAAGAAACCCAGATTCTTTAAGGTTCTGAGACTAACCTGGCTCAGCTGCACCTTACTGCCTCAGCTCAGAGAGGCACTTAATAGATGGGACTGTAAAAATACCTGCTGGGCTTTAATTCAGAAAATTCCACAGTGCTGTCTGACTCAGCAAGGTCTCCCCGTAGGGGCTGCTTTGGAGATGGATACATCATGGTTGCTGGGCATTAATGCCTCCAGGAGGCACCTAAAGATACCTACCATATCACAACTACCTTCTCACCCCTTTCAAAACGGGGTTGCTGCACGTTAGCAGGGCAGAATGAAAGACTTCAGCACCCTACCTATTGTACCTATTCTGTAGATAAACACATAACAACATGTTCCAAAGTTATCAAAATGGCATCTTGCCTGAGAACAAAATACATTGACAAACTCAGAACAGGCCTAAACCTGTAACCTTTAAAAATAAACCTCAATAAAAATAAAACCAGCAACATCAAATTTTACACTGACAATAATTAGCACAGCAAGGCTAAATAGAAATAATGTGATACAAGGGGAGATTTATTTGTTGCTTACTGGAACAGAGTTACATTTTAGTGACAGCAGCTGTGGCTTTTCATTTTGTAATACTGAACAGCAAGTTTCTTTGGGAAAAACGTCTATTCCCTCTTTGCAAACTGCTCTTACACTTAGCATGGGTCCAATCTACAAGCTGTTTTCAGAAAGCTAAAAAAAACCATCCTATTTTGTAGGCAGGAATGAATATTCTAGCTCACTGCAAATGTCATTAACACCTGTATACTACTGACATCATGTTTTCAAAGGAAGGATAGGTCATCTTACTTTTAATTACACACATGCACATAAGTGGTAAACATTCAGAGCATTCCTGTTAATGATGCCATCTGGTGCCTCCCATAATTGTGTAATATTCAGCCTTCCAAACAAGATGTAATGGCAGCAACACACAAAACCCACTGACATTTACAGTAAGGAAATTTATTATCAGCCACCAGTTCAAAATAAATGTGTTTGCATGACTGCTGGTGCTATAAAAGCAGCACCTTTACTAGACAAGTGAAGGTACAATAAATAATGGATTTTAATCCATGCATGTACAAGAAAATCATTAAAAATTTATTACTCATGCACAACAGCATCTTAAGCAACAGTTACCTCTTAAAAATTAATACCTCTCTTTTGGTAAATGAAAACCATACACCCTGAGCCTTTGTTTGCAATTTCAACATGATCCCAAACATACACTATAAGATACAGAATTGTTTTCATTTAATTTTAACTTTAATGTAACTATATATTAACCTTTATGTTTAGATCAGGGAATCAGCTCTTTACCATGTCTTGGGCCTCAAGTATTTTTCAATGTTAAAAACAATACACGACAGCACTATAACTAAGGAATAGCTCCACATTGCAAGATATTTAAGAGAAAAGCCACAACACAAAATCATAAAACTGAAAATCTACATCTTCCTTATGACAGAGGGCAGCGACTATATAAAGGTTGCCAAACCCTTTCTATTAAAAACATTGTCCAACTTTTTTAAGACCTCTAATACTTACATTGTTTACAGCAGTTCTTGAAGTATGGCAGGGAGCTAGTCCTGGGGCCAGGAAGGTGCCTTTTTCTGTACCTATGAAAATCTGTTCAGACTTGACTCAGTCACATGCTATCAAAATTTACCATCTGCAGCCTGTGTTAGGCTTAGTAGAGATTGTTAGAGACTTGTTGCCACATGGAATGTGTGTGATGGTGCCCCCCATAAGGCTTTAGAGAAATATGCTTTTATATATATATATAACATAACTGGAATATGTTTTATGCTATATATGCCTTATAACATATCTATGTAAAGGTTATGATCTACTGAATCTATTAATCCTATTTGTATGCATGTATCAATTTTGTATTCCAAGTTATGAATATTGGCTGCGTACTGGCTTGATTTTTAAGTAACCTTTGTAAAGCGTTTGGTCAGTTCCTTGAGAAAGGAATGTGCAAATTAGGTACCCAGTCAAGAAACACTTAAAGGACAATGAATCTTGGAATGCTCCAATCCACATAAGAAGTCTACCTGAGGATGTTCAAGGAAGCATGTGAACCATGGCTGCCACCTGTAAGTTCTGAGGCATGCGTGGACGTGTGACTTGCCCATGTGACTCCAAAACTCCATCTTGGAGCTGGACTTTGCATAGGAGAGAGGAGGGGGTCTCCACCCACAAGAATGAAGTCTATTTAAACCCCTAGGATTTTTGTCTTCAGCTGGCTAAGGAGATAGCCTCTCCACCCCCAAGGATACCTGAAAGAAACTGGAAAAAGGACAGTAACTACATGGGGTGTGAGTGACTGCTGGACCCAGACTAGGAGGAGACTAGTCTGTAAAAGGAAGCTTACTGGGTGAGGTTTTATCTGTATTCAGTTTTCTTAGACATAGACTTGTATGTTCTATTTTATTTTGCTTGGTAATTCACTTTGTTCTGTCTGTCACAACTTAGAACCACTTAAATCCTACTTTCTGTATTTAATAAAATCACTTTTTATTTATTAATTAACCCAGAGTATGTATTAATACCGGGGGGGAAGACAAACAGCTGTGCATATCTCTCTATCAGTGTTATAAGGGGTGAACAATTTATGAGTTTACCCTGTATAAGCTTTATACAGGGTAAAACGGATTTATTTGGGGTTTGCACCCCATTGGGAGTTGGGCAGCTGAGTGTTAAAGACAGGAACACTTCTTAAATTGCTTTCAGTTAAGTCTGCAGCTTTGAGGCATGTGGTTCAGACCCTGTGTCTGTGTTGGAGTAGACTGGAGTGTCTGGCTCAGCAAGACAGGGTGCTGGAGTCCAAAGCCGGCAGGGAAAGCAGGGGCAGAAGTAGTCTTGGCACATCAGTTGGCAGCCCCAAGGGGGTTTCTGTGATCCAACCTGTCACAATGTGCTCCACAGTTAGTCACTTCAGCATGCCACACAGAACTAAATCTCTGATGAAATGCAGGCAAATTGGATCTTCTTTCCACTGCTGATTTCTGAAAATCAAAATATCCTTTGACCTAAGGGAAAGTGCACTGGAGAGTGGGAAGTATCCCAGCAGACCACAGGTTATAGACCACCCCTTTTTTCTAACTGATGTTACTAATTTAGGTTTATTACTTTATTACTGAGGGGAATGAAAGATGTCAGCTGCAAGGAGTGAACATTCCCGCTTGATTACACCAACAAAGAGCCCTGCCAGTGCAACATGCCTGGGATGAGGGGTCCTGTCTATGCTGGCCTTGTCCAGCCATTATTCAGTACATTAAAGATCCGCACCTGATTTTTTCCACAGGTAAAAAGTGGTGGTTGGGGGACCTGTGGTCAGGAATAGTGTGTCCCAAGTCGACTGGGATATTAATAAGGTACTTCTGGCATATTTCAATTAGCCAGTTTAACAATAAGAGCACTGGAGCAATACATAAGGTTAATGGTTTGCTTTGCAAGAGTCATTTAACAATTAACTTGCAGCCACAGCTTTCTAGTTCAAATACTGGTGGGAGGAATCAACTTCTGCACATGCTTCCTGAGATAGAAGTGGCATATAAATGTTTCAGTCATCAGTTTGAAAAAGTTTAAGATTTTTTGCAGTTGAATATGATATATGGTGTTTAGATAACATGCCAAATACTCTAGGCAGATTTGCCTTCTCTTCCCGTACTAAACTTGTATAGCACAAAGCAGTGCTATACAACAGCTGCCAACTTCAAATCCAGAAATGTCTACATTTTAGTGGAGGATAAATTGACTCCTATACAGTTTGTGTGTGTTTGTAAAACACTTAAGGATCTTTCTGAATGAAAGGAATTAGAAAGAAAAAGGATAAGGAATAAGATTCCGTTATTAATAATTTTTCCTGTTCAACAAAAACTATTTTATAGATCTCAAACCAGTATTTCTCATTTCACACTATTCTGATGATGTCTCTGAATTTTCTTTTATGGGGGGGGATTTCCCCCTGCCCCAGTAATTGCCATGAGCACCAGTCTGGAATCAATTAAATGCACACACATGCTGTGATATAGCACTAAACACCATGGTGGTAATGCAGTGTACACAGCTTATTTCCCCTCCCATCAAGTAGTACCAGTGCTTGTGCTAGCGTTTACCACCTCTATCGTCATGAACAAGCTTCCGGTTTTTCCTGATTTCATCCTCTAGAGGGACAGGAGTACTAACAGCACTGCAGTTCCAGAGGATGGTGCAAGAAGAGTTTGTAGAAAGATGGGGAGTTTAAAAAATTTGCCCAAAGTGGGGTCAAAGAATCCTTTCTTGGAGGAGAGGGTAGTACGCTTCACTTTGGTAATGTATTGAATTAAAAGAATAACTGATAGAAAAAGTAAACCTCCCCTAAACTTATAAAGGGAATAGTTTGTCTCAGCTGGGGATCAAACTCACAACCTCTGTAATATAGTGTAATATAGTGCAGGTCTGATGGATAGTGCAATGCAGCTGGGCATTGCTGACTGCAGAATGTCCAGGAGCTTGTGTTCCAAGTCTTTGAACTCCTCAAGAGGTATCTGAAGGGTGTCAGCCACCCTTTTCTCAAGGTCCTGAAACTGGCAAAAATCGTTGGCCATTGATGGTGGTGGAGGCACGACTGCCTTGTCCGGAGACAAATATGTAACAGAAGTTATTGGGGTGGCCTCCTTATCCGCCCAAGTCTACTGTTATTTGAAGGTCTCCCCGTGTTGCGGGTTTGGAAGAAAGGGGGCTGTGTAATGCTAAATTCTCAGTGCAATGGAGCTGAGGTCTGGCAAACTGCTGCTGACAGGCAGCCCAAGAATCCCAGTATAGTCTTTTGCAGGCCTATAAGGGCTGATTCACACCATCTGTCATAGAGGAGGATCTTTGTTGAACTATGGATTCCTGTATGGACGTGGAGGGAAATACTGGACTAGTACAGGAGACTGACTGAATGTTGCTTCATCCTCCTCAACATCCTCCAGTGGAGAGGCCCCAGTAAAAAAACAAACAAACAAACAAAAACAGCAGAGAATCTTATGGTACCAAAAAGCAATGGTAATCCAGAGACCAGGGTGTCAGTAACAAGAGTCGGCTGGTACCCATAAGTACTGGGGACTCCAGCTCATCTAAGACTGAGAAGTCTCTGGAGTACCGGAATTCCTGCAGTACCCAGTGGGTCAGTACCAATGCAGCAGCTGAGGTGAATGGTACCATCAATCTGCAGCGTGTTGACAAATGGGCCAAAATTGTCTGTCACTTTGATTTGCCCAGTACCAAAGGTGCCGAGTGAGAAGTCACCGATAGTAAGCCTGATATAAATAGTGCCGCTGTAGAGGAGTGTATGTCCTGGGCCTCCTGATCCTTCACAGATGGTACTGGGGACCTGCTGGGACTGTGCTTCTATGAAATGCTCTGAGATCTCCCATGCCATTGGTACTGGAAGAAGAGTCTTTCGCCTCTGTGGTACCAAGCTGAGAGATCGAGGCCTCTGACACTGTAGATGTAGTGGGAGACCAGAGCCTTTTGGGAGCCAGATCCTTGTGATAGGAGACTGAGCTCCTCTTTTTCTGAGCTTTCCCTGACTCCTCCAAAGTCCTCCCGTTCTTAGGAGAGACCTGGGCCGAGGCCATGGGGCACTGGATCAGTTCAAAGACAGATGTACCGGGGTGGGTCTCCTGACTTGACTCAAAAGCAGGTTGAAGGGAGCGCTCTACCATCAGAAACCTCAATTTATTCTCCCAATTCTTCTGTGCTCTAGATTTGAGAGCTAGGCAGAAGTTACACTTTTGGGAGATATGGGACTCTCCCAAGCAATGGACACACACACAGTGGCCATAGCTGACCGGGATACCCTCCCAACAGAGGCAGCATTTGAAGCCAGGCATGCCCAGCCAGGCTGATAGGTCTCCCTAGAAAAAAAACAGGGGGGTGGGAAGGAGAGGGAAAAAGCCAATTCCCACATTACTATCTAATTCATTCTAAACTAAATAACAACTAACACTAACACTAAACTTACTTAAATAAACACTAAACTAACTAAACTAAAAGAACAACTGTAGAAAATGCTGAGGTATACACAAGGTGGACAAGCTAGAGCTCCCTCTCAGGTCGAGGCATTAGAGAAGGAACTTAGTGAGGTTCACCCGTGCAGCCCTGTATACCCTCAGTGTATGGCACAAGGTTGTACAGAGTGCAGGCACAGGCTGAATGGACACTGCTAACGGAAACTCTCTGATCAAGGACTCTAGAGGCACATGCGTACTTTAAGTGGAGCACCAATAGGAACACTACTCAAAGAACCACCAGTACTGTAGAGGAATTCCTGTATCCAAATTAAGCAATTCAGTCCAAAGCCAGATATTCAGCTGGTGTAAAATGGCATAGCTCCAATGAAGTCAATGGAACTATGCTGATTTACATCAAGTGGGGATATGGACCCCTATGTTTTAATGACTTCACTCCATCATATCCCATTTGATTTTAAGGTTTTCTGTAGCTTTACCTGTAGTGTATTTAGAGCAGTACAGAATTATCTGAGTAATACAAAGATGCCCTTTATTAATCCACACACAGCTGTGTGGGATTCCTTAATACTTTAATAATTGCTCTGCCTTCTTTTTGTGAGTTGTTGCAGAAACAACAATCCTGAAGTGTGCAATAAAACCTAACAGCTTGAATGCAACCATGCAATAAAAATCCAACAGAACAATAACGAAGGGACAAACAAAAAAGAATTCAACAGACGTGATATTTTCATTTGGGGTCAGTTATTCTCAAATTATATCAAACTATTCTTTTCTTATATTGATAATTCCATGGGACAGATGGTGAGAAAGTAAACAAAAATGTATAAATTGTTTATTTATGAAGATATCATTATAAAATTATTTAATTATCTATAGTTTTCTACTCTCCAATTAATTATAAGCACTTTACAAACAAGTAGCACTTTATGACAATAGATTTTTTATTCCCATTATTTTAATTTTTTTCATATAACAGGACTAAAAATGACTGACAGGTGGTCAGGACTCCTGTACAATATTATCAAACCTGTTTCAATAATGTGGAAATTAAAATTTTGAGTCTTTTCCTCTTATGAAAGTTGACTGTTCAACTCAGGTTACTGATTCAGAATACATGGACTGGACATTTAATTTTTTTTATTTCTATGCGAAAGAGTAGAGACTATGCTCCTTCTTGCCTGTTGCTGTAATATATGTCCATGCTGTTGTCTGTCACGCCTGTATTACATGATGATGAAATGAGGGTAGGAATACTTTGAAGGTCAGCATACCACTCTGAGCTTTGGGACGTTGATATGGAGCCTCGAGTCCCACAAGTTCCATAGTCCATGCACCTCCAGAGCTTGGTAATGCATTCCTCACAACCCAAAGTAGAGGCATCACGGTTATCATGGCTGTGGGAACAGGAGATCTGAAGGCATCCCTGGGTGGACACTGGGGCAGGATTGACAGCCTTCTGTGCAGGTTGTCTACATTTGGGGTCTAATGCTGCACTACCCACTGAAGAGGTCTCATGAGTACTCTAGTGTGAGCAGTCATCTAGGTTGATGATTCCATGAAAACCATGAGCCTCAGAAAGAGATGAGCAGACAGCTCTCTCTGAGCCCTTAATGTGACTTGGGCTTGCTGAATGGCAGTGAATCTTTCCTCCACAAGGAATGCACTGACTGGTACCAAGCCCAGTACTGCATCACTCAAAAAATCCTTTGCTAGGAGAAGTCATCAATTACTCTCTTGTTTATTTGAAGCCCTGGGTAGTGGCACAGGGTGCAAGTAGTGGCAATGACTCTTCTCAAGTCCTGTTTTGATTTGGCTTTTATCAGTCAATCATCCAAATATGGGGATACATGTACTCCTGGGTGAGGAGATAAACTTCCATCTAGGCATTCGGTAAAAATCCATGAGGCTGCTGACAGGCCAAAAGGAAAAATCTTAATTGGGAGTCTGTTTCCTAGAAACTAGGGCAACTGTAATGGTTCTTCCTAATAGCCATGTGGAAGTACCCATCCTTCAAAGAGAGAGCTGCACCACTTTCCTTGGTAAGCAAAGGAATAATCTCCTCCAAGGCGAGCATCCTGAATTTTGATGTCTGGACATACCTGTTCAGGTTCTTAAAGCTCAAAATAGTTCTTACACCATCCACCTTCTTTTATTCCTGGTATTTCCTCATCCCCAAGCTCTTCCCTTGATAGATTATGGGGGTGGGGGAAGAGGGGCAGGAATTCCTTCCATTACCCTTTCTGATAGCAGAGTCCACTTTCTATAGGAGTACGTTCTCATGGGAACTGTGCCTAGGGAGGGAGGGAGGATGAGGGAAGCCTAGTGCAGAACTGGATGGAATATCTGCTGAGGATGGTCTCTAAGACCCAGGGATCAGAAGTGATTATGCACCAGCTGGTGTAAAATAAGGACAGACAAGGACTGAAGGGAGGGAATGGAGAGAGGTGAGGGAAAATAGTACCGGAGACAATAACTTGGTTCTCAGGTGGCCTATCAGTCTGCTACTTAGAAGCAGACTAGTATGTGAACACCAGTGTTCTTAGTCTTATATTGTTGCTGAGGCCTCCTTCCATAATTTGGCTCTGGGGGAAAATGGAACATCCTTTGAGAAGAGCAGCTTTGAGAAGATGCTGTCTCTTGCCTCTGGAATTTGGAGGCTGGACAGGAGGAGGATCACCTGCGAAGAAGTGGAAGTCTGGGAAAGGCCAAGAGATCTAGCTGTGGTTCTAGAAGGCTTCATTTTTTCCAGCATCATGTCAGTCTCATCACTAAAAAGGGTATGCCTTTCAAAAGGAACTTCTGTGATCCCCTGAGTTTCAGAGGGGATCACCCTTATATAGACTAGGGCATCTGACATAAGTTGCCATGCGAGGGTGCTCACGTGCTCCACAATGGACCTGGCTTCAAAAGATGGTTCCATGTGCTTGCGACCAGGAAATGCAATCCCACAAGTGAGATCACAAACAGCAGCCCTCGAAGAAAAACAATTTTTACACACAGTGCTGTCACGCTTTTAAAGTTCAATATAATATGATTTATTGGATCTGGAAGCAAATTATTTACACCATAAGAAAGTGGAGATTCATAGGTCTCTTGGGGTATAAAACACATGGCTCTGGCCCTCATGAGATGGGTTATCATGAGATGGACACAGCATAGGGATTGGGGCAATTCAGAGGCAGTGGTGTCAGTTAAAACAGCCCCTTGGCTGCTCTGATACAGGGGCCAGGCACCAGAGCTCAAAGCAACAAAGAACTGAGACCGTGGATTCAGTCTTTCCTCAGAGCCATAATCATTATGACCATAAGCAAAGGGATACTGAGAATCCAGAGGCCAGGGCCATACTAGAAGTGATACTAACCTAGGCAGATATGAAGGATCCTGGAGAACAGGGTGTATGGATGGGTGTATGGGTGTATGTAGGGTGGAGAACAGGGTGTATGGACATACAGGGGTAATGGTCCACCAAAGACAGGCAATCATATTACAGATCTCCTGGATCTGAAGAGTCACTGTCTCAACCCTGAGTATGGTTCTCCATATAACGGGATTGAGGGGAGACAGATCCATGGTGTCTTGGACACTATAAAACAGAGCTCTTTCTCTCTGAGCGTGGCACAGAGTGAACTGCCCTAATGCTCAGCAGGTTGTGAATCTTCTGCAGGAGGATAGGTTTCTTTTCAAGCCATGGAAGGAGAGCAGAAAAAGCTGATGGAGGGGGCAGATAGAAAAATTAGCACATAACGAGAAGAGATAACAACTAACGCTCATTTGTATGTGACAGAACTGGTCCAGGCTCGCAGGGAAACTGCCTCCTCCCAACAAGGCCGAGTTCAGTCTGGACTGGCAATCTCATGCACTGTGAATTAAGTGAGGCAAAGGTCTTCTGGTTTACATCTCTGATCTGATCTTCGGAGGAATGAAAGGGGTGAAGTGGGTCCTTGTAGACCCTATCAGAATTATCCCAAGTGGAACAATAGTTAGGAGTGAATCTCTTCATGCTCACAAGGCGGCTGGAACATGTTAAAGTGGCTACACAAGTCGCTAGTGCCCCAGGGCTTCCAATGTGCGAAGTTCCCTAAGATACTAAGCTATTAACGGTCCATGGGGTGTGTGTGCAAATCAAAGGTTGTCCTTAGCGAGGGAACTTCTGAGCTGCTCAGCCTGAAGCTGTTACTCCAGGAGACAGACATGGGCAAGTCCCAGCAACTGGAGTGAGAGGAGGGCAGGCAACAGGGAGGCAGAAAGCAGGGCTGAAGCTGCAGAGGCAGCAGAGTGGAGGCAGATGGGCATTAAGGAGCAGGGTATGGGCACCAAAGCAAGAATGTTAGTAGAATTGTTTCCATAGCAAAAATGTACAGAGAAACTCAGTAGTGGGTCATAATGGACATTCAAATGAAAAATGTCACATTTCCCGAATTATGATTGTTTGACACTACAGCTTTTGTGCCGTGTTTAATAGGGAAAAGATTTGCAGTTACACAAGTTAAGATGAAAATTACAAGGAATCTCAGTCCTTATGCATCAAGGCACAAAGTGATCACAAGCACTGGTCAAGAAGAAATACTTCTCACAATCAGGAGAAAGGCTCCCCCACTGAACAGATGCTGGGAACACAAGAACACAGATGTGTGGGTGAAGCGAAACTGGGAACCTCCAGCTAGTTCGGATCTAGAAGTGTGACCCCACCCCTCCGGGACACCACGACCCACTGCGACCCCTTTTCCCATCCATGTGGCTAGGAGGATATCCTGCTTCAGAACCCCTGGATGCAAGGGATATAATCATCAGACTCTGCTTTAAGTTTGAACACTGGATATTTTTATTTCTTTGCTGATCAGTTGCTTGCTTCCTCTCTTTTCCCTCATCAATATACTCTTTCCCTTTTTCTTACTCTGGGCTCCTATTAGCTCATTTCTTTCACTAACCCTACTTACCTTAACCTAGCCCCCACATTGCAGACTTCTTTTAACATGTGGAAACAAAATGACATTTTTCAACCTGACCACCTCCTTCTCTGCACTTTTGTCTGGTCTAGATTTTAAGCTCTTCAGGGCAGAGACCGTCTTTCTGTCTGTACTGCGCCTGACTGGGACCTTTGAGTTCTACCATATTATAAAAATTTAATAATCACATCCATGTCAGTTGATTGTATTAGTTCTAGCTGTAGCCTCCAGTTCCCTTCATCACAATACATTGTTGACTTGGTTGTGGGATTCTGTGGGGTGAACAGGATTATTCATGGGTACAGTTCTTCCTTCCTGAGAGAGCTGAGTGCAAGGAGGGCAAGTGACTTGATCAAGGCCACAAAGGGAATCGGTGAAAGAGACAGGATCAGAAAGCAGAGGCTGCCTCCTATTTTCAGTACTGCAATCAGCCTACCTCACTAAGTTATTAAAATGACACAATTCTTTGTTGTCAAAGGCCACGGTAGTTGCTTAGCAGAAGAGCCAATTCAGTCTTGTTAGTTTCATGCTGCTACTACTTCAAAAAGTTATGAGCAGTGGTAGTGGACTAGAGTAACCCTCAAGTTGCTGGGGACTCAGCAGACCAAGACCTCCAGTTTAGATAGAAAATAGCCCTTTGAAAATCATTTATGAATGTTAGTGCATATGTGAAGACCCTAGCGAAGCAGCTGGGCTCCATTTCTCTTTCAGCAAAAGGCTAGTGGTGACCTGAAAAGTCCACACCTTTTCATATAAAAGGACTCAGTTAAGTTTGGGAGGCTTCAAGCAATTCTCACTAGTCTTACCCAAAATCCTCAGGAAGGACCTTTGCATAGTGTTTTATGAACCCCACAAACACAAAACTCTCAAAAATGACAAGTGAGGGTCGTGTTTTGTGGCTCCAGCAAAAATGGTAATGGGTTCTGCCATTAAGGCAACTTGAGTGTAATTTGAAGACACATAGGAAGCAGTTTAAAGGAAAAGGATAGGCAGCCAATGAGGCAGAGGATAGGCAGGCAGGAGAAATGTTTTGCATATGAAGGGGAAGATTAATTAGAGACTTTTATGGATTGTGTGTTGCTCCAAAGAGCAACACACAATCCAACTGGCTGAGACAGGTTCTGGGATTCTGCTTTGTCAACTGTTACCTAATTAAGAGTTTCCAATGCCATAAACTATCTACCAACTACGGAGGGGACAGTGCTAAAGGATATTATACATTATCCTGTCTCAGTGAACTGGAATCAGCATTAAAGAGATGTAAAATTCTCTAATTATGTTTCCCCAAGTAAATTACATCCACTTACAGAAAATATCCATCACTGATGTGTTTTTTCCCCTGACATTTTAACTGCATTGGTTACTTCAGAAAAAACATCTTTGTAAATTTTAGTCATTTAAAAAAATCTATCCACAAAAGTGTAACAAATTTAACTTTAACAAGCTTCCAGTTTAGCATCTTCAAGCTGTATGAGAGTTCTATGAATATATACTTTTGACTAAGGGGATCTACTTTGCTGTTAAATCATTCCTGACACTTTGCAGTGGTTTTTGAAGGGGTTCTGGAGCATTAAAGAAGCCTGGCTGCGGGTCTGAAGAATAAATTGATTTAAAATACATCAAACAGTATTTCTACACGAGTTGTCCGAAGAGTATCATTGTACTTTTTGTCTTGAAAGCAGACCACCAACATAAAGGATAAAATCATCAGTACAAAGAGCTATCTGTGTTTTAATTAAAATAATTTAAAATCTATGAGTTTCAAAGTAATTTAATAGGAAATACAGCAAACCTGAAAATATTTACTAAAAGGGAAACACTGTAGAGTTCAGTGGCTGTGCTTTATAATCGTCAGTTTGAAATATATGCTTAGAAAGATACAGTATGGCATAAGCAAAGCTTAGACTGTAAGGGTATGAACACCACATTCAATGTAATTAAGAAGCAGCCTATCAACACTAAGACAGTAATGTCATCCCATCTGCCAAACCCTGCATTAGCTGGCACTATGCCTCCTGCCTGCTGCTGCTTCTGTTACCCACCTGATCCTTGGAGACCTGCTTTGATGGAGCGTTTATGCCAAGCTTTTCCAGAGGATAGACAATCTGTCGTCTTGGTCGCACGGGAACCATGTAATGAAGGGCAGATGTCAGGGAATGGGCATAGGGATTCTGAAACTGAAAGAGAGCAATCTATATTTTAGCACAGAGAATGTCAGAACAGTGCATCACAGATGTCTGTTGTATGGCTTTGCAAATACAAAATTCTTAATTCTGTTGGCTAAATCTGAGAGAAAAATCAGTAAACAAACAAACATACTCAGAGCAGAGGAATGAATTGCAGATAATTCCTGACACTAATGAAGATAATTATGAGAGTAATTACGTTACTATCTCTGTGGGAATGACAGATAAACAAGTGGTTTGGTTTATGGGATTTTTCAGCACAAGTATTTTCCCCAGGAGGATATTTTTCTCCACAGTGATCATGAATCAGCTTGATTTGACCTCATTAAGCTGTATTATCTGCTTACTGTTAACCTTTGCTTGTTTGGCAAATGATGGTATAAGAATTTATATAGTAAATCTATACTGACTGAAATGTCAATTTCACCCAAGTGATAAATGTTAATAAACTGGAAAAAATTTGAACTGAACAAAACCTCCAAATGTTAACTTGTATAGGGCAGGTCATTAGAAGCAGCTTTATTCCAGCATGACTGGCCCAATTATACATCACATGAAAAGACAAAACAGGAGAATTATGAGAAACAGAGTGGACATTAATGGAAAGCAAATTACACTGAAGTGCCTTTGAAGTCTATATCATAGCCACAACACCAAAAAAATAAATCATGATTAATGTTACTACAATGTAAGCTGAACGAAATAATATTTTACCACTTATTAGAATTGCATTGCTGAATTAAAGCTAAATTGTTTTAACCTGTAAATAGACCAAGGAGAAAATACTACCAAGATTTAACTCATCTTCTCCACCCATTCCTGTTTACCTTCATTTCTGTGAATGACAATTAGCCAAATGTTACTCAGTGAGATTAGTTCCTCAAGGAGGCAATTACTAAACCTCCACAGAGCGGTAATCTGTATAGAAGAACACACGCTGGAGAAGCAAAAAGATTCTTCTGAAAATTTGTGTATTTATCTTATCAAGATTCCTATATGGGCTTGTCTAGACAGAGAATTAGTGCGTGGCAAGCTGGGATGTATGTTGACGGTGCACTAGCATGCTGTGCACTAACTGGCAGTGTGGAACTTGCTCCAGTGCACTAAGAGTGTCCTAGTGTGCTTTAATTTACCCTGCTTTGAAATGGGAATAGGTCAATGTGAACTAGGGAACTTTGAGTGCATACTAGAAGGGTCTACATAGCCATGAACAGCATGCTAGTGTGCTACAGATTTACACCCTAGTTTGCTATGTACTAGCTTTCTATCTAGACAGGCCCTGTGTTAGAAAAGAAAAGCAGATTTAAGGTAAAATTTTCAAATGTGTCTAAGTGACTTAGGAGCCTAAGTCCCATTTTCAAAAGTGACTGAGATGCCAAAGGCCCCACTGACTTTTAGTGACACGGAGGCTATATCTACACTGCCCTCCAGTTATGACTACTGAGATGTGAATAGCAGTATGCATCAAAGTGCTGCGAGGTAACTCCTCTGTGTAGATGCTGCAGGTGTGAACTAAAAAGTTCCTAGTTCACATTAGTGTAGTCTTGTTTGTTGTCCAAACTGAAGGGCAGTGTAGACAAGCCCTTAGATTCCTAAGTGGAGAGAGGAATGGAGAAACACGAATACTGGTGTCCCCCAAGGATCTGTACTGGGCCCAGTACTATTCAACGTATTCATAAATGATCTGGGAAAAGGGATAAATAGTGAGGTGGCAAAATTTGCAGATGATACAAAACTACTCGAGATAGTTAAGTCCCAGGAAGACTGCAAAGAGCTACAAAAGGATCTCTCAAAATTGGGTGACTGGGCAACAAAATGGCAGATGAAATTCAAGGTTGATAAATGCAAAGTAATGCACATTGGAAAACATAATCTCAACTATATGTAAATGATCGGGTCTAAATTTGCTGTTACCACTCAAGAAAGAGATCTTGGAGCCAGTGTGGATAGTTCTCTGAAAACATCCACTCAATGTGCAGCAGCAGTCAAAAAAGCAGACAGGATGTTGGGAATCATTAAGAAAGGGATAGATAATAAAACAGAAAATATCATATTGCCTCTATATAAATCCATGGTATACCCACATCTTAAATGCTGTGTGTAGATGTGGTTGCCCCATCTCAAAAAAGATATATTGGAATTGGAAAAGGTTCAGAAAAGGGCAACAAAAATGATTAGGGGTATGGAATGGCTTCCGTATGAGGAGAGATTAATAAGACTGGGATTTTTCAGCTTGGAAAAGAGACGAATAAGGGCCGGATATGATAGAGATCTATAAAATCATGACTGGTGTGGAGAAAGTAAATAATGAAGTGTTATTTTCTCCTTCTCATAACACAAGAACTAGGGGCCACCAAATGAAATTAATAGGCAACAGGTTTAAAACAAACAAAAAGAAGTATTTTTTCACACAATGCAGTCAGTCAGTCTGTGGAACTCCTTGCCGGAGGATGTTGTGAAGGGCAAGACTATAACAGGGCTCAAAAAAGAACTAGATAGGTTAATGGAGGATAGGTCTATCAATGGCTATTAGCCAGGATGGGCAGGAACGGTGTCCCCAGCCTCTGTTTGCCAGAAGCTGGGAATGGGCAACAGGGGATGGATCACTTGATGATTACCTGTTCTGTTCATTCCTTCTGGGGCACCTGGCATTGGCCACTGTTGGAAGACAGGATACTGAGCTAGATGGACCTTTGGTCTGACCCAGTATGGCCATTCTTATGTTCTATAAGTGTATAAGTCACTTCTGAAAATAGGGCTCCTAAGACACTTAGGCACTTTTAAAATTTTTATCCTTAATCTATTCTCATCATGTTGTAGTCAGTGACCTTCTTCCTCCCCCTTCTCCTCTTCCCACTATCCCACCCTAAATCTCTAAATAAAAAGTGAGCATCTGTACATCTCAAAACCCACTATGCAACTGAGTTGCAATGTCTGAGAAACATGTGGTGGGAGAACACGACTGATCAGAAAAGTTTGGCTAAAAAGTAACAGAAAATAGAACTACAAGGTGAAGACAAAGAAGCTATGAATGCTTTATATCTTGACATTTTAAAATATGTCATGTAACTGATCTGCAAGTCATATAAGGGTACACAAGCTGCATCAGCATCTTAAACAATTCAATGAAAATATCATGGAGTATTCCCCAGTTAATACACAGTATGAGCAGGACTGTTCCTTCAACTATGCATCCATAGAGGGGCAAAAGGTAGAGGAAAAACTGCTCCCATTTGGCTATTTGAACATTGTGTCCAGATGTGCCAGTGGTACGGGGTATTACTAATCTGTCCTAGAGCAGATACATTGGGAGTGGGCAGGGAATATTTTGGCTACAGTCCCCACAATGCACTGGTCAGCAGAGGGGAAAGTAATGGTATGGACAAAAACCAAACTACTGCCAACACTGAAGCAAGCGGGGAAGTAGAGAGCAAATCATTCCTCTCTGAGGCATGATTCCCACACTGAGGGAAGACACTAAATGTGTTGCCCCAAACACAGAGCTTGTAGCAAACCCACAGTCTAGCTCTACCATGTGTCACCCATCAACACAAATGGAGACTGTGTGATCTGAGAGGAGAACAAAGTGTTGTTTGCAACATTTCTGAAGAAATTTCTCTATACCAATCACCTGCCATATATGCAGTCATAGAAAAACAAACAAACAAAACAAAAAACCTAAGGAAAATAAAGGTCAGGACGTATGATATTTAATAAAATCACTGCCAATTTTTTCTTTTACCTCACCGTCCACAGACTGTGGATAAATAGAGTAGTAGAGACAAGACTTGTAGGCTAAGCGAAGGATCTCTTTCAGAAAATATTTGGTATAGTGATGGAATATGGGATTTAGAGCAAAGTGGTACAGATGGCCATGTTCCTCCTGTTGGTGGTGACTGAAGTAAATAAAATCTTCAATGTTGTAATGTGAACGGATATATTCAATATCCTATGAAATAAGACATTTTAAATCAGTGATGATGAAAGAGCTGTGTTTTTGTGATAAAGATGTCACAGCAAACTGCCTTTATATTTATTAATGATGAAATTTGAACATTGAAACAAGACTACCTTGAGAGCTATTCACTAGCAAAGCACATTAGCTAAACAAATGGTTTCTTCATAATCTTTCCTTTGTATCAAAATCAATTTGTATAACTCATCATGCTTTATTTACTATAAGAAATGTATATCTGACCCTAGCAGTAAAGCATATGAGTGCCTGACATTTTCTGACAGATATTTACAAAGAAATTTTGCAAGGTATCAGACAGAGGCCAGATTGTCTCTCTCACAGTAAAAGCTGAGCAGGAGACTTTTGGAAAGAAAATCTGTGTGAGGAGCCCCATGCATGGATTCCTTCATCATCCTGTTAGGGATTTGCGCTAGTTTAGCCACCTTACAGACAGTAACCCCTGATTTCAATGCATTTGGAAAAATTAAAAACCATCTCTGAAAACAGAGATGGTTGTTCCTTACCTTGCTTGATATGGTTTTAAAACTGAATATTACAAATCTTTCAAGAAAGATTTTGCCTTTTTAGTGCCAACAAAATGCCAGGAAAGTTTTAAATTTGCAGCAACTAACGTAAAACAGAACTGGAAATATTCATTCTCTTCACCTCCCAATTACAGTTAACAGCTTTTCTGTCTGCTTCTACCCTCCAGCCCTCCCAATCCATCATCTATTTTTAAAACAATATTAATTTCTTTGAAATTAAATGTGTATGACGCACTTTACTCAGAAGCTATTGTAAAAAAAGGCAATTTGAGAGGAGTGGAAGTGCCATTTTCAATATGCTGGGACAAACTGCTGATTTTCTGTTTGGAAAATATGGGCCAAAATACAGGTTTGCAGTAACAGATTTAAAGGAGTATCAAGTTACAGAGAGAAAGAAAGAATGGTTTTGTGGTTAGGGCTTCAGATTGGAATGCAGGAGATTTGGGTTCCATTTTCTGCTTCACCTCAGACTCCCTGCGTGACTTTGGACAAGTCACAATCTCTCTCTGTGCCTCAGGTCCCCATCTGTAAAAAGGGATAATAATCCTTCCTTTCCCCTAGCCTTTGTCTATCTTTGTGTAGACTGCAAACTCTTTGGAGAAGGGACTTCTATGGTGTGTGTGTACAGTGCTTAGCACAAGGCCAAGATCTTGGCTGGGACAATGTAATACAAATAATAATGAAGTCAGCATTACACTGTGCAAACTCAGGGCACACATCTTAAATGGGAAAAGGAAAAAAATACAACGAGATTTACCATTTCATTTTTAATAACAGAAATGCCAACTATCTGATCCAAAACTTCTGCTACAAATGCCTGGACTGGTGTCCCATCCTGAAAGACAAATGATAATATGATCACTGATTTACACACAATATTAGAATTCTAAGTTTGCTATTTGATCTTAACTGTAAATTCCAATAACATACTAAATTTAAAATACTTTGCTCTCTGTACATTCTGTGCACTGTTCTATTACAGTCATCTTTCCCTAACATAGGGACCAATCCTGCAATAAGCTCCAGATGGATGGACCCCTGTGCCGAAACAGAGTCCCATTGATGTAAGGTATATTGTCCTAATCTTGCTCCTCTGGAAGCTAATGGCCACTTTCCCATTGACTTCAATGGAATAGGTTTGGACCCTAAGAAAGATTGTTTAGTATATGGTAGGTTTAACATTGGACAATGCAATGGACAACGACTGGTATGTCTGTAACAAGTACTCACTGGATCTCTGCGAGCTTGAGTGAAGACCTTTAAGTCATCCAGTATACTTTCATTCAAGTCAAGAGTTTTGATGAGCATTTCAACAGCAGGTGTATCACTGGTTGTTGCTGCTCTGACCTGAAATGACCTAATAAAGGAGATAAAAATGACAAGTTTGCCCTGCTGATCAACAGAAGACTTCATTCGCCAGTTCAATCAAGTCAATGCCTTTCGCTAGCACTACCTCCACACAGTTATTTAAACATGAAATGTACTGTTCTATGCAAATTATTTTCAAACCTGTAAATTATCTCATTACATAATTTACATAAAATGTCCCACATGGATCTGCACAATACTTGGCCAATGTTAAAGTACATACGGCCCACCCCATCATCACCACTCCCAAGCAGCATGTAGCCATCTAGTGAATGAGGATGGAGCCACCATACGAAGGAACCCAAAAAATCTTGTAAAATAGAAATCAACCAAAAAAGAAAAATACACAGAGAGAAACTATCAGACCAAACTAGGAAAAAAGGACAGAGACAGAAAAGAATAATGAGAGAGAAAACAGATTAAAGAAGCCATGCTGGAACACTGAGCAAGAGGACATTGGGGACATCAAGGACACAACAAAAAGTTTCCAACAAATAAAGGCTAGGAACCATTGTGTTAGGCCCTTATCCTGCAAAACACCTTCTCACTTGCTTCACTTTAAGCATGTGGGTAGGCTTACTGAAGTCAAAAGAAAAGGAGTATTTGTGGCACCTTAGAGACTAACAAATATATCTGAGCATAAGCTTTTGTGAGCTACAGCTTACTTCATCGGATACATCCGATGAAGTGAGCTGTAGCTCACAAAGGTTATGTTCAAATATATTTGTTAGTGTCTAAGGTGCCACAAGTACTCCTTTTCTTTTTGCGAATACAGACTAACAAGGCTGCTACTCTGAAACCTGAAGACAAAAGGTCTACCTGTATGTTTAAAGTTAAGCACACGTGTTTGCTGGACTGGGACCTTAGACTGTCAGCAAAAATGGCACAGACTAAATGAAATTACATGGCCCCCAAAAAAGGAAAAGTTTACTGCAGTCCAAGGAGGGAAAAAAAAAAACTGTTGCAGGGTTAGTTTTCCTTTCACTAAATGTTAAAATAAATGTTTCACTAAATGTTAAAATAGCAGGCCTTAAATCTAAATTTGTAAAACTGAATTTAGAGTTAAAATAGATTCAGCTGGAACATTAAATCAAACACTTAATGTGCAGAAGAGATGAAGGCCTAGCAGATGGGAAGCAAGGAGAGTCACTTGTGGGGTATAATAAAGTAAAAGAGAGCAGAAAATAGGTTTTGAATTGGGCTTTAAATTAAACCAGAAAGTAATGCTGTAGTCTTGCTGATAGCAACCATTATGACTAAGGGTTCAGAACGTTTTCCATTCCATCCTTCTGTTTTCATATGCTACTCTCTCTTAAATAGTGGTGAAATACAGTAAAATTATAGGGGCATAAAACAAAAAGCAATGGTGAGTTCCACTCTTGCCTTCCTAGGGTGTCATCACTTGTACTCAAAATTATTATTTTGTTTAATCACTGTCATGGCATCTGTTACCGAGAGTAGGCTTTGGTGCAGAGGTGAGTTTTACAACACAGGCCAGAATATGGCCAGAAAAAAATCATATTCTGATCTTCTTTGCTAGCATGTTCCACAGCCGCCCAGCACTGAAAATACCTCCAACTCCTGACAGCTTCCCTTTGGACCCTTCCACTACTGTGTTCCTGATAAGCACAGCAGTCTTGGAGAGCTAGGGATGAAGAGGCAGGTGCTACAGAAGCCTTGTCCCAGCCCAAGAAGATGTTTAAAGATGGTGACTATGAAATGAACCCTAAAATGAAAAGGGAGACGGGGGGTTGGAGATCTATTATTATGTGTTCACTGCAGTTTAGTCCCACACAGGCTGTTGTGTCTTGGAAAGGTGGAGTTTGACTGGCTTTGACTGATAGCTCTGGGTAAAGGGAATGACAGTAACCCGTTCTTGACATGCTGAATGTATGGATCATGGTTGCCATGCCCTTGAAGAAGAAGAGGAAGACATGAAGACTTATCTGAAGGTGGAAAAAAGTATTCTTGGCTGCTATTGCTACCATGTTCTCAAGGAACTTGGGACAAGTGTGAGTAATTTTCTGAAATCTTTTACTATTTTAATAATCAGTGAGAAGAAGGGATAGGTATGGCATACATGTGAGCACAGCGAGTTAACTAAATGTGCAGCGATTTGGTTAGGGGAATTTGCTGATGAAGCAGAGGGGACTGAAGACTCAAGAGGCTTAACAGCTTGGTATGCTGGAAGCTCAGTAGCTCTCCATTTTGGAGCAGACTAGCTCCAGATGAAGGAACTGACAGGGCCCACCGGGTAAGATGACAGGTTGCTATGTGTGCAACCCCACAAGCCCAGCAAGAGGTGTAGCTGTTCAGTGGAAAGCTTGTCTATAGTCCAGAGCTGCTCAGCTTGCACAAAGGCTACAGTGAACATGCCAGAACTGACATCCTCTCCAACTCCAGTCAAAGACCCGGGGACAGATCTTCAGCTTGTGTAATTTGTCATAGCTCGCATAAAGTGAATATAGAGCTATCAAAATTTACACCAGCTAAGGATCTGCCTCCTGTTGCACATTACATGAGCTTCTGCAGACATCAACGGGAGGATGTCAGACCTGACCTTCACAAAACCAAGTATTTCCATTAAGCAGGGTTCAAAAATATAAAATTTAACAATTGCTATAACACCAGGAAAAGACAGTTACCTTTTTCCATAACTGGTGTTCTTCGAGATATGTTGCTCATGTCCATTCAACTTAGGTGTGTTTGCTTGCCACATGCACTTGTGCCGGAAGTTTTTCTCTGAGCAGGATCTGTAGGGGACCAGGTCTGGCACCCCCTGGAGTGGCGTGCGTGTGCTGCGGCATATAGGATGCCACCGGCCCCCTCCACCCTCAGTTCCTTCTTGCCAGAAACTCCGACAGTGGGAAAGGAGGGCAGGATGTGGAATGGACATGAGCAACACATCTCAAAGAACACCAGTTATGGAATACGGTAACTGTCTTTTCTTCTTTGAGTGATTGCTCATGTTCATTCAACTTAGGTGACTTCAAGCAGTACCCATGGAGGTGAGTAAGGAGTTCCCATACATTGCAACATACATTGCAACACAGCTCTGCCGAACCCAGCATCGTCCCTGGCCTGCTGAGTATGGCATAGTGGGCCATGCAAGGTCCTGCATCCTTTCAGCTGTAGAGATGAAAAAATGAGTCGAACTACAGAAAGGCTTTGTCCGATCTAGGTAGAAAGCCAGGGCCCTTCTTATGTCCAAAGCATGGAGGTGCCTCTCTTCACTAGTCTCACGGGGCTTAGGGCAGAAGACCAGCAGAAAGATGTCCTGGCACATGTGAAAAGCGGACACCACCTTGGGAAGGAAGGCCGGGTGGGGCCAGAGCTGGACCATGTCCTTATAGAAGACTGCGTATGGCGGTTCCAAGGTCAGGGTATGCAGCTCGGATACTTGCCTCGACGACGTCACCGCCACCAGGAAAGCTACCTTCCATGATAGGTGAGACAGGGAGCATGAGGCCAAAGGCTCAAAGGGCGGGCCCGTGAGCCTGGACAGAACCAAACTGAGATCCCACTGAGGGACCGGGGACCGAACTTGAGCAAAAAGTCTTTCAAGACCTCTGAGGAACCTGACCGTCAAAGTCATGGGAGAACACCATCTGCCCCTGGACGGGCGGATGAAAGGTGGAGATGGCTGCCAGATGCACCTTGGTAGAGGAGGGTGCCAGGCCCTGATTCCTCAAATGAAGCAGGTAGTCTAAGATCAACTGCACCAAAGAATGCGAAGGGGAGATGCCCCACTCAGCCACCCAGTGGGACCCCTTGTCCATTTTGCCAGGTAGGTCTGTCTAGTTGAGGGTTCCTAGGAGGACCTGCTGGACCCCCTCCAAACAAGTCCGTTCTTCAGGGTTCAGCCACAACATCCACGCCGTGAGGTGGAGAGACGTGAGGTTGGGGTGCAAGTGTCGACCGTGGTCCTGTGACAGCAGGTCTGGTCAATTCGGCAGAGGCCACGGCGGGGACAGCTGCCAAGCTCAACAGCATGCTGAACCAATGTTGGCGCAGCCATGCTGGTGCGATCATGATAACTTGGGCCCTGTCTCTCTTGACTTTCGACAGGACCCTGCTGACGAGCGGGATCGGGGGGAACGTGTACATCAGGCTTCCTGCCCAGGACAGGAGGAAGGCATTGGAGAGGGAGCCCTTGCCCAGACCCCGTCTGGAGCAGAAGCAATGGCACTTCCTGTTGTGCCTGGTGGCAAACAGATCCACTTGGGGAGATCCCCACCTCTGGAATATCGCGCAGGCTACCTCTGGTTGGAGTGCCCACTTGTGATGAGAGAAGTCCCTGCTTAGGTGATCTGCTAACGTGTTCTTGACCACTGGGAGGTGACACCCTTCTAGATGGATTCCGTGGTCGATGCAGAAATCCCAAAGATGGAGTGCCTCTTAGCATAGGGCAGAGGATCGAGCTCCCCCGCTGTTGATACAGACGAGTCTCATCTTACAAGCATTTAACGTGCGCAAATTCAGCTTTGCGCAGTCTGCAAAAATAAAAAAAAATTAAAAAGGAGAGAAAAATAACAATTTAAATACTGTACCTTGCCTGGCATGGCACACAACATACATGCATGCTGCCACATGATCTAGGAAGCGCAGGCATACCCTGGCTGTGGTCAGGGGAAATGCATAGGGACTTCTGCAATGAGGTCCGGTAATGCCCTGAACCTCTCAAGCAGCAGGAACGCTTTGGCATAGGTTGAGTCAAGCACCACTCCAATGAACTCTAGTCTCTGTACCAGAACTTCCTGGCTCCCTAGCTCCTCTGTTGAATCTTGCTTCTTGGCTTCTTTTACCTCTAGATACTCGATTTGCACTAGCATATTTGTTTAAGCAAATTAAATAATTAGATGTCCAAGAGGTCATGTTTGTACCCACAGCTAACTGGAGAAAGCAATTTTTTAGCATGAATAAAATAGCACCTGCAAAAAAAGGAGGCTGCATTCAACAAGAAAGTTGGGTCCATTGTCATTACGATAGATTAGGAAACACTGTCCTGGGTCTGTGTATTCTCATCTCTCTCCCAGTATGGAATAAACCCATTCTAGAGGTCCAGTTCCTCTGACTGCTCAAAAAGGCAGGAAACTATTATTATTATTATGCTTTTTAGTGAAAATCGAAGGAAAGTATCCATTAAGCATTTCAGCCTTTGCTTTGTCATCTATTATTTGTTCTCCTTCTCTGTTAAGTAGCAGAGCTACACTTCCATTTGCCATCCTCTTTCTTTTTGTGTACTTGATACTTTTTCTTATTCTTTTTACTGTCTTTGCTAATCAGTACCTCATTTTGTGCCTGTGCCATTCTTTTTCTGATTTTGCCCTTTCATGTCTATACTTTGCCCCTTAACTCAACCCTGTGATTTCTCTTTTAATCCATTTTATGCAACTCCCTTTCTAGTCACCAGTATTTTTAAAGCTCATGGTACCTCTAGAATATATTGATCTTTTACTTTACATATTTTGCTTTAAGTGACAGCGAGTTTGCTGCTGCACATTGAGTTTATTCTTCAGAATCTTCCCACTACCCTGAACCATTTTCCCCTTTAGATTTTCTGATCATGGAACTTCACTCACAAGCTAATTTTGAAGTCTGACTTCAGAGACTCTTCAGAAGGAAAGTCCTCCAGAACTGCAAGCAGTCGGAGGAAAGGTCACTGATGCCCTAACCCTTGTGCTTTCATGGAAACATGCATACCACTTGGAACGCACGTGATTTATGCGGAACTATAGAGACTTTTACAAAACCTTGAAGACCAGTTTAAATTTTGATCACAAATATCAAAAGGACACATGGCTACCATTCTCACTGATGAATTACTCAACAGCTGTGCCTGAGATTACCAGTAATTACTTCAATGACTTCCTATGTGGCCAAGTGGAAGATGAAATAGGTTCTTTACATAATACACAGGTTTCAGAGTTAGTCTGTATTCACAAAAAGAAAAGGAGTACTTGTGGCACCTTAGAGACTAACCAGTTTATTTGAGCATAAGCTTATAAGACATAAGCTTATAAGACATAACTTTCATGTCGTGATATTACAACAAAAAAACTTCAAATCCAGACTCCAGCGAGAAACTGTTGAATTGGAATTCATTTGCCCATTTGATACAATTAACTTAGGCTTGAATAGAGACTGGGAGTGCTAAGTCATTATGCAAGGTAACCTATTTCCCCTTGTTTTTTCCTATCCCTCCCCCTCCTCAGACGTTCTTGTTAAACCCTGGATTTATGCTGGAAATGGTCCACCTTGATTATCATACACATTGTAAGGAGAGTGGTCACTTTAGATAAGCTATTACCAGCAGGAGAGTGGGTTTGTGTGTGTGGGGTGTGTGAGAAAACCTGGATTTGTGCTGGAAATGGCCCAACTTCATTATCACACACATTGTAAGGAGAGTGATCACTTTAGATAAGCTATTAGCAGCAGGAGAGTGGGGTGGGAAGAGGTATTTTTTCATGCTTTGTGTGTATATAAAAAGATCTTCTACACTTTCCACAGTATGCATCCGATGAAGTGAGCTGTAGCTCACGAAAGCTTATGCTCAAATAAATTGTTTAGTCTCTAAGGTGCCACAAGTACTCCTTTTGTTTTTACATAATACACAGAAGCCCAGTTTCCTTGTCTGGAAATAAGCTTTGCTTAGGCCCATGAGTAACTGTCGCTACTGCATGAATTATTGGTATAATTCATGAGGTGACTAATTACAAGTTCAAAATGGAAGTGTTGCTGAGCAATTATTCAATGAGCAACTGAATTTACAAGACCATGGGATGGACACTTGTGATAAATATAAAGGGAGGGGTAAACCCCTTTAAAATCCCTCCTGGCCAGAGGAAAAATCCTCTCACCTGTAAAGGGTTAAGAAGCTAAAGGTAACCTCGCTGGCACCTGACCAAAATGACCAATGAGAAGACAAGATACTTTCAAAAGCTGGGAGGAGGGAGAGAAACAAAGGGTCTGTGTCTGTCGGTATGCTGCTTTTGCCGGGGATAGACCAGGAATGGAGTCTTAGAACTTTTAGTAAGTAATCTAGCTAGGTATGTGTTAGATTATGATTTCTTTAAATGGCTGAGAAAAGAACTGTGCTGAATAGAATGACTATTTCTGTC
The DNA here is from genome assembly GCF_965140235.1 of Caretta caretta. Classification (NCBI taxonomy): domain Eukaryota; kingdom Metazoa; phylum Chordata; order Testudines; family Cheloniidae; genus Caretta; species Caretta caretta. The sequence goes on along the minus strand of NC_134208.1, from coordinate 206,131,243 downwards.
TGTGTGTCTTTTTTGTAACTTAAAGTTTTGCCTAGAGGGATTCTCTATGTTTTGAATCTAATTACTCTGTAAGGTATTTACCATCCTGATTTTACAGAGGTGATTTCTTTACTTCTATTTACTTCTATTAAAAGTCTTCTTGTAAGAAAACTGAATGCTTTTTCATTGTTCTCAGATCCAAGGGTTTGGGTCTGTGGTCACCTGTGCAAATTGGTGAGGATTTTTACCAAACCTTACCCAGAAAGTGGGGTGCAAGGGTTGGGAGGATTTTGGGGGGAAAGACGTGTCCAAACTACATTTCCCAGTAAACCCAGTTAGAGTTTGGTGGTGGCAGTGGATATTCCAAGGACAAAGGATAAAATTAATTTGTACCTTGGGGAAGTTTTAACCTAAGCTGGTAAAAGTAAGCTTTGGAGGTTTTCATGCAGGTCCCCACATCTGTACCCTAGAGTTCAGAGTGTGGGAGGAACCTTGACAACACTATATAATTGTAACAGGGTGCACTAGGCCCTTTAAGGCAGGCTACAGGCCCAGCACGGCTACTACACTACGAAAGAGGTGGAAGACATGAATCTCATAGCAAGAAACTTTATCATGCTAAACAGCATAAGAGTTATAATAAACTATTCATTTCATGACATAAGACCATGGCCAATATCCCAGCAAACAGCAATGTTCAGAGTATTTCAAAACTCAAAAGATACAAAGTACATGCACTACAAGAGAAAACTAAGAGGTAAATAAAGTGATGAAATGACTTTCCCAATGAAGTTATCATTGTGTTCTGTGTGTTTCAGAAATGCATTGCATCAAAAGTAAGGCAGACTTTGATTAAAATGGTAATGATCCAGTAGGCAGAAAACAGTGAACAGGAAGGTGCAATAAGGACCTTACAGTTCAGGCAATCTGCAGCATGTCTTTCTTAAAGTGTGGTGCCCAAAACCAGACACAGTACTCCAGCTGAGGTCTCACCAGAGCTGAGCGGAACAATTACCTCCCATGTCTTACATACAACACTCCTGTTAATACACCCTAGAATGGTGTCTGCCCTTAGTGCAACAGCATCACACCATTGACTCATTTTCAATTTGTGATTTACTGTAACCCCCAAATCCTTTTCTTCAGTACTACCACCTAGCCAGTTGTTCCCCGTTTTGTATTTATGCATTTGAGTTTTCTTTCTTAAGTGCAGTACTTTTGCACTTTATTCGCAAAAAGAAAAGGAGTACTTCTGGCACCTTAAAGACTAACCAATTTATTTGAGCATAAGCTTTCATGAGCTACAACTCACTTCATCGGATGCATACTGTGGAAAGTACGCAAGAGGTGCCACAAGTACTCCTTTTCTTTTTGCGAATACAGACTAACACGGCTGTTACTCTGAAACTTTGCACTTTATTGAATTTCATCGGACTGATTTCAGACCAATTCTCCAATTTATAAATGTCATTTTGAACTTAATCCTGTCCTCCAAAGGGCTTGCAACCTCTCCCAGCTTGGTGTTAGCCACAAATTTTACAAGCGCACTCTCTACTCCATCATTTAAGTCATTAATTAAAATCTTAAGTAGAATTGGACCCAGGACAGACCACTGCAAGCCCCGACTTGATATGTCCTTCCCCTCCCAGCTTCACAGCAAACATAGATAACTACTCTGAGTATGGTCTTTCAAATAGTTGTATACCCATCATATAGAAATTTCATCTAGACCCCATTTCCCTAGTTTGCTTGTGAGAATGTCATGTGAACCTATGTCTAAAGCCTTACTAATGTCCAGCTATATCATGTCTATTGCTTCCCCATTATCCACTAGGCCAGTTATCTGTCAAAGAAAGATATTAGATGGGACAGATAAAGAACAAACAAATGTTTATTACATGCTCTTAGTCTACAATTAGATAATTCAGAGAATTTAATCCCTTTATACCACTTTGCATCTATAACTAATCTGAATCTGTTAATGTAACATTTTAATGAAGCATTTTACTGTGCTTATTACTTTATAAGACATTTAATATGAATTTTTGCAAGCCAGTGAAGCTTGTTTGCTTTTGCATTTGTAGCCATCTCCCTATTTGTAATGTCACTGAAGGAAAGTAATTAATTAATTAATTTTAAATAAAAATATAATGTACTTTAGCCACTGTCTATACAGTCCCTTTATGTTAATATAATTTGTTATAGCAAAGCGTTTACTTGAGCAGGCCTGCACGGTGAAACACATAGAGCTCATGATCAAGAGTGGAGTTGCTGGAAGGATTAACTCGAACAAAATTCTGGATCAGAAGGAATTCCGGCACAAGATGTGGCACTGTGATGATGCAAAAGTCTTTGTCCTGAAAAGATTTACAAAGAATACTCTATATCGGTCAATAAACAACAAACAGGTTATTAGTGATTTTAAAAACAAATTTTAAAAAGGTTCCCACTGAGACTTAAGAAAAAACTGACACATAAATGTAGATCAACATTTAAAATGGACACAGTGCTGCAAGTATAATTCACACCTACACTCTGTGGCACTCTGTCCCCCTCTAGTGGTGATTGGACCACATACAGATGTTGATGAATTTTGGCTACAAGTCCAACCAGACTTTTTAACTGAACCTCATGCTTTAAGATCCGAGGTCCCCTAAATACAACTTTTATCTTAGAGGGGACCCAATCTGACAGTTTCTCTTACTGTACCCATATGCCACTTCCCCACAGTGCTCCATACCATCTGGAAGGATAGAGTGCTATGAGGTCTGTCAGGACCACGTTGAGGCATCATTCAGAGGGCAGAGTTAAGGTTGTGGGATGGAGGATTGTCTCTGTAGATTTTAGAGCAGTTTGAAATATCAGCTGTCAAACCAGAAATTTACTTGTTAGTGCAAAACTTCCTGAGGATCCACGGCAGAATGTAGGCAGAGAGCAACTAATATGTACAACACACATTCTCAGAAATGGCCTCAGTGCCAGGACTCAAACTCAGAGTACGTGTGCACTTCCCTGGTTAAATAGCCACAGGCTGTAACCTTGAGTTAGCCCCCTACTCTGACATCAGGCTGGCTGCAAATACTTTGACTTGCAACAGAGCCCCAGTTCTGCTGCACGTACACAAATTACTTTCTCTGACTCATCAACCTAGCTCAACCCACCTTGTAGATCCGACTTTGAGCTTGAATAACTTTTAAAATATTGCTTCTTATAGGGGTAGTGGGTGCTGATCTCTAGCTGAGATCAATCCCAAGAGGTGAAATCAGTTTGTGGTGGATCTGAGCCAAAGTTTGAATCCTTGGGGTACACAACGAAGTATAGGAATTCTAAAACATTGATGTTACGTGATTTTTTTTGGGGGGGGGGGCCTGTATCTTGACAACTCCTTGACCAAAGAGCATCAAATTTGGATAATTAACCCTATCCCAGATCCCCATGAAGTACAGCAATTTTCAAGACAATCAGAGTAAGCATGTGAATTTCAGAGCACTTTGAAAAAAAAATAACTGCCGTTAAACTGTAAACTAATCTCAACTTTATCCATTGCAGTGCTACCACCCCACAATAACAAGTGACTCCTCACAGAGATTTCCTTCCCACAGGCCCCTAACGCTGGTGTGGGGGGGTCCCCCCAAAAAGAGGGGGGAATCTAGCGATGTACAAGTTACAAGTGATTTTATTTCTTATCATACCATTTTCATTCACTTTCAAAGAAAAGACTTGTTTCACCTTAAGATTTCATTTATACGTACTGGAAAGAGGTTGAAAACATATTGCAAGAAATCCAGTGACCTGCAACCAAGAGCAAACACTTTTATGTGAATAAACAAAATCATATTCAATATATACTGTATATTTCAAAATATTTCTCTCTCCCATCCATCCAGGCAGCACTTACTCATACTTTCTAATCGGAAATTTAGTTCAACACTAATCAATTGCAGAAGTTGTACGCTGTATGTCAGTTGTCATTTTCTAGGACCTAAGGCAGCAATGGAAGCAACAGTAAACCTAGAGATTTGAGCTTGTTAATTCAAGAGAAGTCTCCTCTGCGCGAGAAAGAAATAAAAGTAAGATGATGTTTACTCAGAATAATCCTGCAGGAGACTTTTAGAAATTTTGCCTGAGTAGCATTAGTGCCCAGTAAGTCTGATCACCAGGGGGTACAAACAGTTGTAGCTAAGGACTAAGGTATTTCCATCATGCACCAAAAGACTTACTGTTCCACTAATACCCATTCAGTAGACCTATCCAATACCTATAAAACTAAAAGGAACATCTATACTTTAAAGTCTAACATTTATTTGGGCATAAGCTTTCGTGGGTAAAAGCTTTCAGTGCATGCATCTGAAGAAGTGGGTTTTTTACCCATGAAAGCTTATGCCCAAATAAATCTGTTCATCTTTAAGATGCCACCGGACTCCTCATTGTTTTTGTGGATACAGACTAACAGGCCTACCCCTCTGATAGGTATACTTTGAAAATTGTTCCTATACATTTCCCTTCTTTTCACTTTTCACCTATCGTTTTAGAATAAATCCCCTTTCTTTTCCCTGGTGAAAGTGAAATGTAATGTTCAAGTTGAGTAAGACAATAGAAACTTAATTATTTTATCCGGTTTCTGCTACATAAAAGAACATGAAACTGTTCTAAACCCAGCAAGAGTTATGTGGAAGTTTTATTTCTACGCTCTCAAAAGAGAAAAAAGTATGTATTTTATATGCATCCAACACACACAAAGTTATTTCAAAAGACTAACCATGATGGCAGTAAACAATTAAAGTAAATAACCTTCCTGTGGTTTCAGTCCCAATAAGAATGGAAAGAGTAATCATTTTTAACTCAGGTGTTTATAATTGAGTGGATAAAAGTGAAACTTTATGAAAATACAATAGGGTGACCAGATGTCCCGATTTTATAGGGACAGTCCTGATATTTGGGGCTTTGTTTTATATAGGCACCTATTACCCTCCACCCCCGATCCAATTTTTCACATTTGCTGTCTGGTCATGCTAAAATACGACTCCACATGTTGGGACTGGGATTGTAGAATCAAAATAATGCAGTAAAACATTCGCCTATCCTGTACAATATAAATGTAAAGCTATGCTTCATTGAGATGAGTCTTTTCCCCCCCGCACATATAGTAAATCCATGACAATGCAATTTCCCTTTCTCCAACACTCAGTATCTTCTCAACAGAAATGGGCTCACGAATGGGGGGAAACACCAGAGGAATCAAACTTTTTTCTGTCACTAACAAAGGATCAAAGAATCTCATTTCAGATCAACTGGAAGTTTAGTTCATTCATATATCACTTCCAGTCCACATTCTGGCTCTAGATTTAAAGAGATGAAAACATTTGATAACCTAATGGATAGTACAAATTCTTCACTACTGAATTCCCCTTGAGGGGTAAAAGATAGTTACTTCTCAGTAACTGTTACATTTCTGCAAATTACTGCTCTTGGATCTGTGCTTCTGCATGCAAGTTCAGCAGGAACTCCTTCAGTACAAATTCTAAGATACCACTCCCAGTCTAGGTTATCTCATGCCATCCACTCAGATACCTATGCTACCCCCAGTGCTCTAATGGCCTGTTTCTTTCCCAGAAAAAGGTAAACATACACTCAAGTAAAGTGAATTAAAGAGAGAAAGATATATATTTTATATTATTATTATTATAATATATATTTAAGTCACAAGATTTACAGACAACTCAACTCCATGGAGAGGAGGCTGTTTGAGTGTTAAATTTAGAGAAAAATAGTTACAGGTAAGTAATGATCTCTTTCCTAAAGATATCCATCTTGGAGTCTGAACAATTCCAAAGATGTCTCTAAGAAAAAAATTAAAGGAGACTGCAATCTGTAGTGTATAATGATAAGCAAGGTGAACATACCTTGAGCATTATTAACAATGGTGTGTGAGAAGGGGGAAATGTCAAGAGAAAAATATAAAGGTGGACAAATAAATTAAAGATACATCCCCCAGCAAAACAAAACTGCTAGAGGACAGGAGAGCTGGATGTTCTTAACCCACAAATAGGTCTTGTATACATGGTGGAAATTTCCCAGCACAGTTATAGCAGAATAACGATTCCACTATAGCTATTCCATTACATTGGGAGCTATTCCGGAATAACTGTCCCATATGGATACACTGTCACAAAATAAAAGTGATCTTATTATGGAATAATCACTCCACTTCTCTTATTTTAGATTAGAGTGTCCACATGGGGAAATTATTCCAGAATAGGTATCGTGGAATTCAGTGGTAGCTGTGCCATCAATTTCCCTTGGTATACAAACCCATAGATTTGTAAAACTGATAGCGCAAAGTGGGATTTCTCTCTCGATGCTGAATCTAGGCAAGATTGCTTGGTAAAAAACATACAGAAGATTATGTGGCTGCTTTGCATCTCTCCTGAATGCAAACATAATGGATACTTGCACATGTAGCACATATACCTCTCGATACAACCTTTCCTTTTTCTTCCAGGTACGCAACAAGGGAATGTCTTGTGGGACACTGCCCAGTCTTACACTTAACAGGGTTTCCTGACCTAAGAGGCATGATCCTGGCCCTCCTTGCTTGTTTATAAAAACCTGATTGTCTTTTTGAAACATAGCCACCTGTTGGGATTCTAAAATATCACAAGGTTCTTAGAACAATTAGGACTGCCATCATATCCAGAAAATAGACATACAGTTGCGGATACTCAATGGGGTGCATAACACCTTGGGGGAGTGGGGGGGGCTGCCCATTCCAAGCAGGATGCATCTTTGGTGAATCCAGTTGGTATTGAAGGAATTTTGAAGTCCACTGCTAATTGTACTTTGTTTCTCGACTACCACTAAGTGAAGCTTAGATTTTGTCAGTCACTGAGGGTCTCCTGAGGCTGTCTCATGTGGAAATGTGCCACAGGTATTTCAAATAATGTTACAATCATCAGACTCAAAATTCATGACTTCATCTCTAGGAAACACCTGTTGGCTCTGGTAAATCATCTGTCAGATCCATAGTGATACAGATCTCATCCTGGAGAAGTAGAATCTAGCAGAGCTGCTACATACTATAATTCTTTCTGAGGTACAAACGTGGACTTTGAGTATGTCTACATGGGGAAATTTACCAACATATTTACAATGTATAATTATACCATTGTAGTTAAACTGGTGTAAACTCATTGTGTGCACTCTCTTATTTCCAAATAATGAGTGTAGATGCAGAAATTACGCTGATATAACTACAGCGGCATAACTGTGCCTGTTCATTTCCCCATGTAGACAAGCTCCTAGTGAGTAAACTACCTCATCCTTGGAGACTTTTTAGAGTGTTTTCTGATAAACCAATCATCTAGATCAAGGGCATCACTCATTTGAAGGAGAGGGTCAAATTCTATGTTTATGGTCTGTGGCCTGGGGTATAAATTCAGGACTATATGCTTCACATAGTGCACAGTGTCAGTGAGAGATATGCACAGAGATCAAAGGGACAATAAGACCTATAAATAATAATGAAACATTTTGTTATTTTGGTGCTTATTGTTGCGTTCATCAATCAGTGAGAAAATCTGTTCCCATTAGGACCACTGCTATTTCTGCTCTTTGTTTCTCTTTCTTCAACAGCCTCCTCTCTCCCACCACTTTCTCGGCCTTTGTGAGTCTCCTCTATTCTTTCCCCTACATTTCCTTCTCTGCAGCAACTCTCAGTTTCAATCCCCTACTTCCAATTCAGTGTGTTTCACTGCCATCCTCTTACCCATGTTTATTGCTGAGTGATCAGTGACCGAATAGTTACAGTTGACACCCAAGTGTCATCATGGGACTGTAAAACTGACATTCCAATCAGATTAACAGAGGAGTTGACTCCTCTGGGTCATTGTTCCAAGACATCTGCAGACTCAGGCATACATCACTAGCAGGGAAATATTGTGTACACACAGTTCATATTTAGAAGACTACACTCTGCAGTCGCCCGGGCTACAAATTTACTTTAAAAATATTAGATTCTGGAGCATCCAAATAGGTCATGTGGGCTACATAAATATCTTATGAAGGCTGGATCTGGCCTGCAGGTTGTATATCTGACATCTTTCATCTAGATAAGGAAGGACATTCACTCATCTATTAAGGCTCACGGTCACGATCACCAAGCATTTGATGGAAACATGCAACACTGATACCAATCCAACAGGCAATGCACAGTATTGTTGCTGTTTCCATATGAAATCTGAAATACATTCCGTGCTTCAGATGTATCCTTATGGAAATATCAACATGATCCAGAGCAAACACATATTATTGTTATTTATTATTTGTATTAAGGTGTAGAGCTTCTCACAGCTTTCTCTCCCTGGAGTTTAGCATTCTGACTCTGGCTTCCTTCTTTTGCCACTGTCTCCCCTGTTCTGAAGGAGAGGGCAGTCTATATACTGTCCTCCTCCAGAGAGCTCCTCCTGATTGACTGGAAGAGAGGAGAGCCTGGCACATCCTACCCACAGGGCTCCTGATCCCAGGCCCTTAAAGGAATAGAATCCTGGAGCCCCTCCCCCCACCTCCCGCCATCCAATTCCTTATTCCCTGGCACTGCTTTCTCTTTTCCTCTACCAGGCCATTTCCTGGGTCTTTGTTCATTCCAGCTCCCTGGCATGGGATCTTCTGGCCCCTTCCACTCTAAAAAGGCAGATATACCCCATTACAGGATATGTGAGCCTTGTTCCACAGCTGCAATTAGTATTTGGCCCCAAAAGGATGGCTGTTTGTATTGCAACCTGGTAACTTTTCTGTCATAGGACACCCCATCAGAGGAGATGTGTGAAAAATTTTAAGTGGAAGGTGAATGCTTCATAAAGTTACGAGTGAATGCATGCAAGCAGTTAGATGGAAATTAATTCAACCTTAACTGCAGCAGATGGAGTCACTCCCCCAACTGCCTTAATAAATCAGGTTTCTGTTAAATTATTAGAAACCGAATACCTATATGTCTATACTTGCCTTGTTTCATGTTTCTCATCAATACAGAATAGCTGAATACAGAAAGCAGTTACAGCTCCTCTGTACACAGGATGAAAGGAATCTCTCTCATCAGTCTCTAAGGTAGGTGTCCCAGCGGCTTTCAAATCGGTGTCTATGACATCATCTATTGGCAATTCAGCTCTGGAAACAGTGTTTACACTCTCCTTCTGCAGCAAGAAGAGACAAGGGACCAAACTGAAACCACATTTCCTTTTTTGTGTGTTTGTTTAATGAGTCTTTTGTTGCATCATTCTTATTTTACATCATTCCCAGCTGAAATACAGGGTTGTACTTCACCCAGCACAATACATTCTGCCCCATCTAGAAGTTTAGGGGTGCATTTTTAATGAAATTTCTGCATGGCTATAAATTGATTAATGCCTGCAGTAAGAGGTTTGAAATAAAGACAACAATATGTTTGGGAACAGATATTTCTCATTACTGTCCCTATGTGGAACAATAACAGAAATTTAATCTCAGGAAATATTTTCGAATGTAAAAATTTGGATTCCATCCAAAGTTTAAAAAAAATTTGAAAGAACAAAAATGAGAGCAATTCAGAAAATGTCATCTTGGAGATTAACAACTGCGATATTTGAAGAACAAGAGACTAGTTTTGAAAATATACTGAAAGGAAGAATAGAAGACAGATACAATTGTTTAAAATTCTATGGGCCAAATTCTCTGCTAACTTTGACCCCATACAAAATCAAATTACTTCAGTGGGGTAGCATGGGGTATAAATCATGACATAGTTTGGCATAGTAAGGGAACCTGAGTCATCTCACTTAAAGAAATGATGATTTCCTATGTATGAGTAGTTGCACTTCATAAATATTATTCTTTGTTGCTTAAAAAAAATTTCCTTTTAGATCTGCATGGAAGAATTCAGATTTGGTATAGTGGTCTCCCTGAGATCCAATACCAAATCTAACAATATACTAAAATTGATTACTATTGTATAGGTCTCAAAGCAGAACTTTGCACAAAATATCCATACCTTATATGTATTTAAAATAATCAATCCACTCAATGTGCATCGTGTCAATTGATTTATTATAACCTGCTATATCACGTAAATGCTAATATTGAATAAAGATTTTATTTAAAAAATTATTTCACTTTAAAGAGTGGAAGCAAATCACAGTGTCAATACAGTTGAGAAACAGCCAATTATTGACATTTACTTTCAAATTCACTGTTCATTCCAAGTGAATTTAACATGTCCCCAAAAAAGGCCCAAATAAATAGGATTTGGGTGGGAAATCTAGCAGGTTTTTGCCAGAGGAGGAAATTTAGAATCTGTCTTTCTCTAGTCAGGGGGTACAATGCAATGTGGCCCTTCTGCGAGGATTCTTGGTTACTGGAGTCACATAACTATGGATTACCTGACCCCAGCTGGGCCCCTTGCGGTCTCCTAGTGCTGTCCCGTTATGAGCTAGAGAGCCCATATATATGCACAGGTAGACATGCATGGAAAACAGTTTTGCCAGCTCCAAGTGTTCAGAAGTCTTGAGCCAGGCCACAAAAATTAATGATTTGAAAAAGTAACAACTGCATCTTTTTTCTTTGTCCTCTGGTTATTCAGCATTTAGGTAACACATTTTCAAATTTTTCTCTGGAACCACAAGGGCTAGAATCTTTCACTTAAAACAAAAACAAAAAAAGGTAAGCTGAGATTCTGTTGTAATAACATGGCTCCAGGAACTGAAGCTTTAAAAAAAATACCAAGTATTGCAAAAGTTGGCAACAATGGGAAAGCCTTGGGTGCCCACGTGCCAAAAAATAGATTTCATTCAAAAATGCACTGATGATGAGTATTTTGATAAACTCTTGATTGTACCTGGCCCTCACCTCTGAAACATTACAACCGAAAGTGTTCAGACTAGAATGTGAGGCGACAATATCCAAGGCTTGGAGAAGGACATCTTCAGTTTTAGTGTCCATCTGAAGAGAAAGCAATCAGTAACACATACAAATTAACATTCATGAATCATTTGTTTTCCTATGGATCACTAATTCTGGACATATTAAGCTCTCATTGATAACTCTGATCCTTTTTAAATCAATGTAAAAACTCGCACGCTTTTGAAAGTCCCCTCTATGAAGCACTACATAGTATAACTGGCTCATAACTCTTGCCATTTAGTCCTTTTAAAACCAATTATGTCTGCAGACAAAGGCAGCTTATTGCAATACCAAGGACAATAAAAACACATACAAAAACATTCCAGAGTATTCCATTTGGTTTCTTCATCCCAGATTCCTTTGGAAGATAGGGATTCATTTAGTCAGGCTGTTACTGCAACTAAACTGGAATCTGGCAATCCTAACTCCACCTTCCTTGCCATCTGCCTTACCAGATTTACGTTGGCTTGTAAAGGCTGCATCTGAACTAGTAAATGTCATAGTTATGATTCACCATCCCTGGAGCTTTACCAGTGATAGCAACAATGGAGCATAGACAGGACGTGGGGATTTTTACCACTTCACTTAATTCTACAGCATAGTGGCAAAAATTCCAAAGCTTGGTCTACACTAGTGCTTCTCCCACAGCGGAGCTTCTCTGGAGTTCAGTTACAGCTATGGTGTTTATTAATGTAGACAAGGCCAAAGTGCCCAGCTCCCATAGCGCTACAGAACGCAAGCATATTCATACTTAGTCAGCCAGTCGATGGGCAGTGCCTTCCCCAAAGCGGCACCAGGGCCAACTTCATTCTAGCTATTTCCTCTTCTGTTCTCCAGAGGCTTTAAGACAATTCAGATGCCAATGGTTTTCAACTAATCCTAATGACTACTTCATAACTTCCCCGAGCCTTACTGCACAGGTGAGTATGAATTCTCGTAAAGTACTGCAAAAGAGCTGGAAATAGAGGGACCCTAATAGTCTGACCTCTTCAAAATTACAGGAGACCCTGGCAATTAGAACAGTTTTGACAAGCAGGTTTATAGTTAAAGTACTTACCCAGCTCCAGCGGATGTTGCTAGATACTTAGGCTACTTTGGCTATATCTACACTACACACCATTGGAGGCGGGGTATAGTGTGCATATGGCTAACATGCCACAGTGAAAAGCATGCCGTGTCCACCCTGCAGTGTGTAGCTATATGTGTCAGTGAAAGGCTCTGGCAGAGGGGAGGCAGCGGGAAAAGGTTTAAACAGCTCCCCACTGCTGGAGCCTTTCACTGCAGCGAGGAAAGACTATGGCAGTGGGGAAGCGTTCCCTCCACCAGAGCCTTTCCGCATTCCTGGAATCTTTCCCTGCTGCAGGGAAGGGATCCAAGCAGCAGAGAGCTGGCAGAGCCTTTCCCCGCTACCTCCCAGTTGCCAGATCCCTTCCCCACTGCCAGTCTTTTCCTGCAGGGAGGCAATGGGACACTACACTGCTAAAAAGAGCAGTGTAAACAGGGAGGCATGACTTGGGTGAGTAAAGAGACATATAGTGAGACTAAATGTAGTCTGGACTCCTCTTTTGCATGTAGTTTTTAAACAACCAACAACAAATCTCAATTTTTATCCTTCTGAATTTATGACTATGTTTCTAGTGTTTTATTTAAAAGGCATCCTGCATTTGATAGTTATGGCATTTATTTAAATGTCCAGTGAATTATGTTTAGTAATATTACCTGAATATCCATGTCATGGGCACTAATACACTCAGAGTTTTGAGATAAAACAGATTCTGCTTCTTGACTTGTTTGGCTGCTTTTTTCTTCATCTGAATAATGAAAAGGAATAAATGCATCAAAGCAGCTTACAAAATGGATCCATAAACATCAGCATCACAGCAGTACATGAAGTATAACTCTCAGCAGCACACCACCATTAAGATGTTTCTTATGATCATGGTTAAGATTGAGCCATTACATTCACTTTACTAAGACTTCAGCATATCTGAATATTTACTCTGAAGACAAAACTGTAGAGGTCATTTTAAAACAGAGGATTTGAACAAAAGATAACCTGGAAACATTCCTGACTAATACTGTGTTTAGATGTAAAATTATATTTGGACTCTAACTGAAGGGGGACAATGTGGTCAATGGTTGAACTACCGATTGGATAGTCTGTCTCCTACCATTCAGTACCCATCTCTGCTGCTAACTTGTTATATGACCTTTGTAAATCACTTAACCTGTCTCCCATCAGCCTCTCCATCTGTAAAATGGAGATAATATTTCACAGAGATGCTGTGAGGCTTAATTCATTAATGTTTGTGAAGAAGTGTGACATCCTCAGATGGTAGGTGCCAGAGCAATCTGAAGTATTATGATTATCATCTATAAAATTAAAATAGTTAATTCCCTACCTCAAAGGGACTATAGTTACATTTTATAGAATTTGCCCTTTGAGAGCCTGTGATTATAGGTGCTATATAAGTACAATGTGTATTTTAATGGGAAATTATCACACAGTGCTTGAAAAATTGTCGGACAAATTTGACATCTCAAAAGGCAAAAATGAAGATACTAGTCTACTAATAGTCTCATTCTTTTTTTAAATCCAAGGGTCACTAGTTTTCACTATAAACTAGTTACTCCAACTGCTATATACACCCCTTACTAAAAAAAAACCCTGGTGAAATAAGAAAATTTCCCTTCTCTCCTCTCCCACTACTACTTTTATTCCAGTTGGTTTTTTAAAACAGATTCTTAACCTTTTGGAAACTAAAGGCCATATTTTATGGGAGTGATGCTGAGCAATTTTTAAACTCTGGCCCTAGGCAATAGTTTGGCTGGCAGTCTAAAAGGGTTAATGGTGCCTCTCCTATCTTGTTACTTCCCTGTCTCCTCCATTGCAGCTAGTGCTTGCCTTTGGGGCTCAGACCAGACATATTCCAGGATCCTTTTACACAACTGCTGCAGCTCCTTTGAAGCACTGCAGCATCTGCATATGGATCTGGGAGCACATCTGAGCCCCAGAGGAGCTGCTGGGTGGGCAATGGGTTTCACCTTCTTAGTATGAACCAGGGTTTTGGTTACCTATGATTTTCAGTACCAGCCAGGAGTCTCTCCACGGGATGCTGAAGTAACTACTTTAAAGCACTGTGACAACTAGTTAGAAAGGATCTTTGTTGTATTTTTCAGTCCCAAAAGGCAGACACTGGCTAATCTCCTTAATGAACACCCATTTTAGCAGAGGCGGCAGATAAATACAAAGAAACCAGTTTTTAAACTATGGTAAGTGAAGAAGGGATGAAAGGGCTCTATAAACAAGAAAGGAAAGGACAACACACATTTAAATTTATTGAGACCAGATTTTAAAGTCTACACAGCACTGAGCACACTGACTGAGCTCAATTCCTAGTAATGAAAGCAATGATGATGGGATTCTGTTTTAGTCAATTGCTAACAGGTTAATAGTATTTTTGGTGTCAAAAGTGATGACTAAAGCAATAGGATTCAATTAATTTTAGTCACTTGCCTATCCACTTATACTTAGCCATTGAAAGACATGATATTTGTATTATTTATACAGAGAGAGAGAGAATATTGTGTAAATAGAGTTTCTGGATTACAGTTTAAACGAGTAAAATCCAATTAAAGCATACATTTGAACAATAGAGTTAATTTTGTTAATACTGATAAACACCAGATTTCACAATTTTCACCATGTCCAACATTTTATTCACATGGACCAAATCCACAGCTGGTGTAAACTGGCATAGCTTCACTGAAATCAATGCTACGCCAATTTACATCAGATGATGATCTGGCCCATGGTTGTTTCCTGACATTTAAAATGCTAAATGGCAGGAAAATCCAGAGAAAAACGTCCAAAATCAATTTCAGAATGTTTATGATGCATTATTGCATTTGATTTGTAATGGCTTAACTACTATGTACATATGACTTACCTATTTTACACTCATGTACAATTTGTGCAATAGGACATGACTGAAATCTGACATCAATGCAGCAGAAGTTGACTGCTGTGTTACTTTCATTCCATCCATGTGCCTGGCAGCCTTTGGGTAGCTGCTTGACAGCAATTACACAATTTTGGGAAAAAACAGTCTCTAACCCAGCTCTGCCAGGTAATGAACACTATATTCCCTTTGAAGTCAATGAGAGGTGAGATTACTCAACATCTTGCAGGAACGGTCCCTTAGTTTACAGTAGAATATCAAGGTGAGTTACTTTAAATAATTTGAAATCCTGCTGCAATTGCCAAATTTATATTCAATATGTGGAACCAAATATTAACTGATTATAGTTCATTAAAGTGAGAAACAGTTAAAAACACTGATGGAGTCAATAAATTAAAGCAAATAACCACGAAAACCCCACAACAATAAAATCTGGGATCCCTATATGTAAGCCATTTCATATATGTTAATTAGCTATCAAAATTCCTTAAAAGTCACTTTCCAAATCCTAAAGACATATTCCTAGTTCATTTTTTCATATACTTAAAATGAAGTCTCTGAAGAAAAGCTTTAATTAACAAAAGCTCTTTGAGATTTTAAGATAAAGTATGCCAAAACAGTAACCTATGAATCTGAAGACTTCTGAGCCCTGGGAGGGGGCTTCAAAAAACTCTATGCATGCTTTGTGTTGAGAAACCTAACTAACTTACAGTTCAATTCCCTTAGGTAAGTAGTTTTTGGGACAATCTCAGGCAATTTAATTTTTTAAATAATGAGTTTAAAGGCCTAAAATAATTCAGCATGATATTTTTTTAAAAAGCTATAATCACTGTCAGAAGAAATAAACGTTGATGCAATGTGCAGGCAAACACAAGTGCATATACTATATATAATATGTGGTTTCTCTAGGGGTATCACCGATGGGCACCTTTATAGAAATGATCAAATGTCATCCTGATTAATCCAACAGTATTTCTCATTATAAACAGGCTTGCAGGTGTCAGAAGTTAACTAATACATGCCTCTACTTTACATATCAATATTTATACTGATTTTATACTAAAATGAAACCCTTAATGGCTCTTCTATCCAACACAGTCAAATATAGTTGCATCACTGTTATTTGTATATGTACCATAAACGTGTGATCTGGAAGAACATTATCTACTGTAACTGAAGTAAGAAAGACTTCAACCACAAGAAAATTAAAAGATTCTGTTTGCTGGGTTGATGGTAGATGTAAAAGTCAGCAGGATCAAAAAGCCAGTTCAATAAGAAGCCTGATGAAAACCTCTTGAATCATTCCCACAGTATCATAGTGTGTTCTAGCTACCAATTCCTGACTCCATATAGAGTAACAGCCAAATTACTATAATTATAATGAAATGCAAGTGGCATATCAACATTACGTTAAACATAGATGTTGTATACTCTTTCATTTTTATTGCCCAGTATTAGATTTTGAAAGGAAAAACAACAACCACCTGCAGTCTCCATGTACAAGGGCCAAAGCAAGTTAAACAGCTTGGAAATTCTTTATTACAGCTATTTATATCTGAACAAAGCTTTTCTTGTACAGCTCACATTTTAAATATTCAGACTTTGAATTCATTAAAGATATAATGGCCCATATTTTCTGGTAGTGTAAATTAACACAGCTTCATTCTCTTTACACCAGCAGACAATTTGGTTCCATATTTTCAAAGCAGTGCACAAATGGTGTACCCATACACACACAAAAAAAAGATACTGATCCTGCAAGATATATCTATGCACTTAACTTTAGCCACATGAATAATTCTGTTGATTTCAACCATGTACGTAAACCCTGATTCTGCAAAGACTCATCCATGGAATAGCAAGATGCAATTGCTATAAATGGACTCTATTTCTACCATAATCAAGCTATAACATATAACATTACTTTTTAAAAAATATACTTTTAAAGATGACAGAAAGGAGGGGGGGAATTAGATTTATGCCTTTTTTTCCTGAATACTTCATTAAAAAAAAAAAAGCTTGAAAGTTTTTGTTTGGTTGGTTGGTTGGTTTTAAATATGCTGTTTTTTACATTAAAATTTTTGCATCACCGCTGTTTTTCCTGACATTCTTTATGAATGAGTGGAGATCGACAAGATTTATAACATCACATATGCCACATAAGTGAAACTTGATTAACTGAGAGCAGAAGTGGGTTTTATACAGACTGTTTAAAACACCAGCTTTCTGTTAACAGACATTAAACTCTAATACCTAACAAACAATAGGAAGAAATGCTCTTATTAAGATAATCAACCGAGGTGCAGATTTTGGAAAATTTACCAAATAAAGAGCAAATTTTCAATAAAGAAACCATGCAAAATGACAACAAATAAAGGGCATACAAATTTTTGTAACCTCCAAGCAGCTAGTATATCAACTAATTTGGTAATAGATGTTATACTGTATTAATAAATGTAAGCTAGCTTAATTTTTTTACTTTGATTTTAAAAACAACAAGAACCATTTTCCTCTTGCCCGTTTTGGCCAGATACAATAGACTAACTCTTTAAAGCGTACATGCAATACCTACTAAGAATTTACTGGTGCAGCTTATTGTTTTAAAGGTGTTTCTTAAAGTTATGAAGATTAAGTTATTTAGTGTCTTTTGGTAAATATTCATTTGGCCTTTTAAAGACCCAATCCTGACCCTAATTTACATGGCTTTATAAGATCCATTCAGCTGACTGTGTACCTGGCCAACTGATCCTGAAGAAGGCTGACCCAGCATGCAAGGTTAGGAAAGAGAGGACCCACATACACACTACAGTCAAGAGGTTGGAGCTTCCCAACAAACAGTGGACTTGTACTAATGATTTTTCCTCCTCCCACAGCCCTATTTGTATTCCCAACACTGTCCTTCACCTAGGTCTGCAGTAACACTCCAGCAGCTCCAGGGGCAAGGAGGTGAGATAGAATAAAATGGTGGAGTTCCTTTATTAACATGGTGGTTCTTTGCAGGGGAGGGAAAGGAAAGTTGATAGGATAGCTAGGAGTGTGTTCTTTCCTCCATCTTCTTCCCTGAGGCTGACAGTTCTAGGATATCTCTGGGTGACTGGTTTTAGGCTGCTCAGTGGCCCTCTTTTTGGTCTGAGACAAGGCATTAGAAGCATTCAATGAAACAGATAATTGTGGTAACTTATTAGTGCTCATTCTTATTCTATTATTGATTATTAACAAATAGCAAAATGTAGTTGTCTATGCAAAAAAACAAACACTAGCAAAAAAACTCTTCAGTGCTTCTTAAGAAAGAGAGGCCAGAGAATGACAGTGCATCATTTAGAGAACTTTTCTACTCTTCAAGCAATTCATATACCAACTTTATTATTATCATTATCATTTATTTGTATTATGGTAGCCCTTAAAGGGCAGGGCCCCATTGCGCTAGACACTGTACAAACACATAACAAAGAGATTTATTATAAACTCTTCAAGTCAGAGACTAGGTACAAGACTATAAGCAGAACAGACAGAGCACAAGGAAACAATGAGATGATACTGGTCAGCTGCCTAACTATTCTCAGACATTAGAATCAGCTTCAAAATGAGACCTTAACTTAACAGACCAGTTGCAGATGACATCTGGGGGACATGTCTAATGCTTTAACTTTCCAAGATTTGAACTTTGTTTATATAATGCTACTGATCCTGAAAGATCTTCCAATCTCCTCAACAGTGACAAGCATTTAATAACCAGAGACAACAGCTGTCAAACCTTCTCAGACCTCCCTGCCTAGTGTTGAGCTAGACCATTCCAAAAGGTTCCCTTCCAACCCCATGAAATAATTATATATTTGGAAGTTAAAAATAAATGTAGCCTAGCTGATTTTGAATCTATATATTTTACTCTGTTTTTACCTGTTTCAATACTTGGCTCCTGAGGTAGTTTGAGAATATCATCAGGATGTGGTTTGCAGAGACCATGGAAAGGCCCCAGGTCAAAACAGTCATGAAGCAGTTGTATATTCACTTCCGAGCACACACTCATGAAACCTACTGCAGTGCCATCATCCTGAAATATCAAAATAACATTACCACACTCTTAAAAGCTGCAAGTCTATATAAAGACATGAATTTGGGGCACAAGAAAAGGCCACACAATCCAATATACTTCATACTTTTTATCTTAAATCCCACCTAACAAAGCTACTTTGTTCCAGGGTTTGAAAGATTTAAATAGGAATAGCCAGACTGGATCAGCTTGAAGGTCCAGCTAGCTCAGTATCCAGTCTCTAACAGTGGCTAATACCAGATACTTCAGAGGAGGGTAAAAGAAAATGTAATAATCTCGATTTAAATATGCACAGGGGAAGAATAAAAAAATATTGTAAGGTGTTTTGTATCTCAACGATTATTTATAAATGAACACAAAACATATATAATTACAAAGCGCCATCTTTAGCTATTTCAGAACAGATTCTTGCTTAATCTAAAACTGTTAAGTAAAATCTGGATCTAGCTAAACACAATGGTTGCCTAATTACTAAACACTAGTGTAAAAATTTCTTTGTGCTCTTAAATGGAAGAAAATACTTTATTTCCCTGTGACATGGTTTAATTCAGGGACAGAAAGCACAGTAATTATAAGCACTAGATAATTTCAAGTTCAAGACATATCAAGCAACAAATGCCTTAATAACTGCACAGGCAGATATGACAGCGATAAGGACCTTGCATTGATGAAATAGCATGTGACATTGGTTTAATGCACGGAATTGGAGCTTTCCTGGAAGTTACAATAGTAAACAAGAAACAGACACTGACAATAAGAATCATCACTGATTTTTCACTAAAATAAGGCAGGTAGAAGATAACTTAATTTTTAGTATTATATGCAACCTACTGATAAAACATATAACCACTATATGTATTTTTTCCTCCTATACTTAATAAAATCTTGTGATAAAAGGCTGAATTTGTCCAGCTGTCTTATCAAGCCATCAACATTTCAATAAAAATAAAAAAAAAAGTTTATTTTTTTCCCCAAACAACAAGTGATTGTTTGCTTGTCTTGTTTGCGTAACTGAACAAAAGATGGGTCTCTGCAGTTGTCTGGCTGCTGTGTAATTTTAGGCCCAAGGCTCAGCAGAGGCTGATTAACCAATCCATCTACCATATGTGCAAAAAGAGGTTGCCAGCTTCATTCTCTGCAGGGAAAATTGGCATCTATCTTGGTTCATATGGAGGTATCTTTCCAATCTGCAGCAGCATTGGTGAGTCTATACTATGAAGACCTGAAGCACGTTTTGCAGGTTTCATATTGAGCCATAAATGTATGATAGAAATATATTATTTATAAGATTATAAAATAACTGTTTGTAATGTGTTATTACACTAATGGCTTATTGTTTACCGCTTGGTTTCAAACTGCAGTGATTACATTTTAAGGATTTTTTTTTTTAACTGTTTTGCTCAAGGAAGCAGATTTCTGGAGTTAAAGTAGGTTATAGCTCCTATCTGCCTACAATACTTCATAGAATTACAAAGTATGGCAATTACATATTGTAAAATAGAATGTTCTTTTAGAAATGCATGCCTCTGAGACAATGTAAAATACCAAGGTTTTTAAAATCTCTTTCATGCTGGCCACTCTCATTTCTCTTTTAATTAAGAAACTAATTCCTGATTTTTGGAGATAGCATACATTTTTCTGCATTGATCAGGAGATGGAAACAAACTACAATATTCACTCATCTTGTCCATCTCTAGCATCTCTAATTCTACCTTTTGGAGATATTTTTGACTATGTATCCTTGGTTACCAGTCATCACATGCAGTATTAATGTTGCTAGTGGATGTAATTTGGTTATTTATAATGCAAAGTGTCTAAAATAACAATAACTGATTTAAGATCATCTCTTTCAATTATCTCAGAAAAATCTAACAAATTGTAGCTTCATTTATATCACGATAAGAAACAAAATATACAAACGAATCACACTGGGTTAGACGGTGGCATTTAGCCACAGTCCTCCATTGGAGGCATAGCTTCAGAAGTGTACAGGCTGCCCCAGGGGGAGCATCGAAAGGCAGTGCCTGCCTGCGCATTCCAGTTGTGCTAGGGTGAATACAAACTGCTACAGCCCTTTAAAGGGTGTAACATATTGCTCACGTTTCAGAGTGGTAACCGTGTTAGTCTGTATCAGCAAAAAGAACGAGGAGTACTTGTGGCACCTTAGAGACTAACAAATTTATTTGACCATAAGCTTTCCTGGGCTAAAACCCACTTCATTGGATGCATCACTGTATGCATCACCGATCACGGTATGTCCAGCCAACTCTGCTGGCCTCTGCATAGGAGGGGCAGAACCATGACTCCCTGTCCCTTTTCAATGAGTTGTTCCTGGTGGAAACATCGCAGCAGTAATCGCTACGCTTCCTTGACCAGAGGGGCTGCTATTCTGGTTAGCTCTTTTACTAGCTACACAAGGGCAGGGACAGGGATGCTCCTGACTGCCTCCCACAGAAGAGCTGCCCAAGGTCGAGCTCTCAGTCAAGAGTAAATTAATACATTTCCATTCTTTTCTGAAAAAAGTTCTCAGGTGACATACAATTATGATTTTGTTGTCACTTAAGGCCCAAGTCTGCAAAGGGGTGAGCACTTGCTGTGAGCAGCCTCAAAGCGTAATGAGGTCACCATGAGTTAAAGTCATATGAATCCTCACAGACAATCAGAATCCCACAGAAATGGGCCCTTAATTTGCTTATTCTCAGTTTCCTCATCTGTAGAATGGGTGACCCTGTCATCCTTTTAAGAATATTGTGAGGTACAAATGAGATTTGTAAAGTAACTGGGGATCTTCTGATGGAAAGGCATTTTAGAAATGCCAAGTATTGTTACTATTTATTATTGATTCACTTGTCATGTTCCATCCTTAAAGGAGATGCCCACTGCAAAGGGGCAATCATTTTCCTGAAAGAACTGAAAGCTTACTAAGAAAAGGGCTGAATTTCTCAAGTGTCAAATGGCCATCAAAATTATGATTTTTGCTTTCTAAGGCATAGTTAGTCCTACTTAATTCATTTTTATTCAAGAAGCCAGTGCACCAGCTGTTACCAAATACAGCATAATGAATGTTAAGGATACCCAAGCCTACTGCATGTCAAGGATCTACCTCACAAACAACAGCATGGTTTTTTTCATCCTGAGCTTCTATCAGCTCTGCAAGGAAGTATTCTCCATAGGTTTCTCTCAGAATTTCATTCTGATGCATGAAGATAGGCATGAGATCATCATGGTCTTCCACCCTGTAAAACAGAATCAATGATGTCTTAAAACTTTCTAATATTAGAATACTGATCCTTCACTGCCTAATTTGTTTTTCAGAGTGTAGACAAATGATAACTTCTATACAAAGTCAACTATTTATTTGATTTCAATTACACTGTCATTTTTAGAATGTTGTAAAACAAACATGACTGATCGTTTCAGTGTATATTGTTAAATATTTTTTAAAACTCTTTATTAATTTACTCTGATGCACTACAGAGAATGAAAGAACAGATGTCTTCCTGGGCATACCAGAGGTAACTGAAAAGGGAAATTTGGATAGCTGTTATTTCTTACAGCACAGACACTCTTTACAACACTTTAAACAAGAGATCTTATGAATGTAGCTGAAGCTGTGACTGTAAACATCGACTACCTCTTTCCTTACTGGAGGTGTGGCCCCTGCTGAAGCAGAAACCAAGGATCCATAAGGAAACCTAACCCCAGGCATCTTCAAACAGCCAGGCCTAGTTATACACCTCTGTGAACTTCCCAGACCCACTATTCCAGTATTGGCAATATAGCGGACTCTTTGCTGTGATATTTCCATTGGCAGATGCAAATGGCGCCTCTGATAACAGGATAAGTTACTGCAGGCCAAAAATAATGTATACTACACAAATTCCACACCGCTGTTAAAAAGGGGCTGCCATTCACTCTGAGATGGGGAATGAACATATTGAATAACCCTCTTCGCTGCAGTGCATCCAATGGCATTTACCACAAACTCTCTGTGATTTTGCTATGCAACAGAGGGGAGTATACTGACCCATGACAGTAACATAGGAATTAAACAAATACTGTTCACAAACCAGTAGCCTTGTCAGGTTCATCATCATGTACTTGTCAGTGGTCCATAACTACTACCATGACAAAATATAAACAAAAAATGGGAGAATGATTGAGGCAGGAGGATGCTTACTTACCTGAAGATAAGAAATAAAAACTTGTCATTTTAATATTCTGCTGTATTGCTGGCAGTGATTGCTAATTTACAAAGCAAGCCTACACACTCAAACAGTTCATCTAAAATCCCCAGGTACAAAAAAACAACAACACAGGGCTGTCAAAAATCTACATTCAATTGGCCAGATCCTCAGCCAGTGGAAATCTCTTAAAGGAGCCATACCAAAGATGGTGCAAACATGGGCAGGGAGGAGCTCCCTGTGCCTTTACTATCCCCCCAGCACACCTGTGCAGAATCTGCCGTAACTGTGTGCTTTTGTGTGAAAGAGACCATTAAATTATATAATTTCACTCAAAAGAATTAAATGTGCTTACTCGCTAGTTGGTGTTCTGTGACTTGGTGAGCTAGCGTGAGCAATGGGGGCATTTCCTCACCTCTGGTGTCAGTCAGCAAATGACCAATCAAAAGGGAGATTTAGCATCAAACTGTTCCCATTCCAGAAATTGCCTCTAAAACGCCCAGTAAGTTACTTCTGAACGTTAGCCTATGCTACACTCCCTTCCTCCTTTTTCTCTGTGCTCTGGTAGGGGAGCTCTGAAATGAGGTCACTTTGTTCAGATCTGCACCCACTGGCAGCCATCTGGGCAGGGGAACCACTTCATGGCTGGATGTTTCAGCACGTCAGCCCTGCAGCAAAGAACTGGAAGGAGCTCCTCGGAGGAGCTCCTTCTGTGTGGAGAGCCCGTGCTGTCTTCCATGGCTCCTGTGGCAGATGTCTGAAGATGGCACCACAGTGTGAGGCACTTGCTGCCTTCTTCATGAAGGCTGGGGAGCCTGGAGGCATAGCCTGAAAAGGTGGTCAAAATCTCCTCTCCCTTCTCTGCCTAACTGACTCCTGCCAATCAACTTTTCAACATAAATCACGTACAACTAAAGAGGGCCAGTAAAGACTTAGGCTCCAATCCTGCAACTTACTGCAAAGACAGACCCCTGAGTCCACATGGATTCCCACTGAAGTCAAAATGAGGCTCCAGCACAGGTATAATGTTGCAGTTTGCAGGATGCAGATCTTATCTACTTCTACTGGTCCTTCTACATTCAACTTGCTGTCAGTGTGAAAGCTACCTCAACCTGTCTCCACTTGGCCTGACATACACTGTTGGCAGTAAAAGTCTTACAGTACTCAAAGTGTATAGATAGATTCTCATTGAAATACCTGAAGAGATTAACACACTTACTGATACTTAATGTTTTCTCATTTAAAATCCAATATTAAGCTTTTGAAATCCTAGTTCTTAATCAGAAGCACAAGACTAAAAGAGAATTTTAATGCATGTTGAATAATGTAGATAAAAAGTACAGTCAGGGAACGCAGTACCTATTGATTGTTTTATTTGCTGGTTTTTTAATGTGCCTATCACCATGGGCCTGTCACAAAATAAATATATCTAACATTAAACTATCCATAATAAACACGATAAACTGTCCCAATCCTGTACTACCCAAACCATTCAGTTCATCAATGGTCCAACAAATACATGCTTTACTAAAATGATGCATCTTGCACTATCCCCTAAGAGTCAGGAAACTCAGGCTGTGATGGACCACAAGAAGGAATAAGTTCTACAGCTAGGGACTCCCCATTGAAAACACCTCCAAATCTCCATGACTGAACTTCTATAAAATGTGCATTTGCTAATCTCAGCTGTCACAGAATGCACAGGGAGAGAGACGGTCCCTAAAGGGCCAAGAAGCAAACTCAGGCAAGCTTTAGACATTTGAGCCAACATGATTAATTGCCCTGAGAGAAGATGGGCATCAATTGAAGTTCACTGAGCATGTGGGTGATATGTTCCCACCAACCCCCTGCACTAAAACAAGTGGGCCAGCACATTCTTCACTTGTTAAAACTTATAGGCCATCTTTAAAGGTACCTTGCAAGTATAATGCACGGCAGATAACTAGAGCATGATGACTAGCAATATCTAACAACCTCTTAGCTAACCACAGATTTTAAAAAGTAGAATGAACCACTATTGCTACCTTGAAATCTAAAAGGAGCTGGAGATCCAAAAGTACCCCAAGACTGTTAACATTTTTGGCAAAGAGTGGTCACACTACACCCACAGGTGGTGCAGTCATAATCTTTATCACACTGTCATCATGTCAACCTGTCAAGTATTATACAGATATGAAGTAATAAAGGGCTGGGGTGGATACAATTAGGCCTGTCTGTTGGTTCAATTCAGATAATAAAAACAAAACTAGGACATGTATTGCCATCTGGAAGCAATGTAAGTGATTATTTCGTTGCAAGGTCTCTAGTGACCTCTAGTGGTCAACTATCAACACATTTCTTATAAATTATTCATCGAAGCACTCACACAGTGCTACAACACATTTGAAAATGTTCTGTAACTTAGTAAATTAATTACTCAGAAAACTTTTTATAAGGCTAGGGCCATGTAACTTCCGAATCCCTCAGAAGATTAATGGTCTTAAATCTCTTAGTTGTTAGTTCAGCAACTTCCTTCATAACTTGAGGCCAATCCTTTTATTAAACAGCCTTTGAAAACCACCAGAAAATATCATTACATGCTGTACTTCTAGCAATTGAAAGGTCAGAGATTACAAGGATTGCCTGATATACTATAGTAGCTTCCCTTTTCCTCAAGTTTTTGTTTCTTTTATAAACAGAGGTCACAAAACAGGATCAGTGCTCAAAATTGGCACCATCCTGCAATTAAAAAAATAACTTCTTTTTTTCAAAATGATTTACAAAATAAAAATAAAAATATCAATACATGAATCAATGCAATATTTTCCATTATAAAAGCCTTAGTTAATTTACACTTCTTTCTTGTTTATTACGTATTGTTTTGTTTTTAGTCCATTAATTATTACATAACATTTATATTGTGGTAGCTCCCAGAAGTCAGCTGGGTCAGGGCCCTAATTTGCTAAGTGTTGTATAATAAAACCAGTCTTAAGTCTATTTTCTTTCTTCTTTTCCCCAGGAAGGGCAGTTGCACATGTGTATTTCTTGCAATTGTTGAGAGCCCTCTACACTGGCGATTTTCACAATCAACCGCTCATTTAAAATGCAGAGTGTTTAACTGTGTCAGTTTTACAGCGAGTGGCTGTTTCTGGTATGAAAATCCAATAGAAGAAAGGTGGGAAGCTAGGTATTTGTTAGTTTTTTGTCTCCTTTATTGTGTTTTAATTTAACGCATCCATTTCTCCATTTCCACTATGTCCTAAAACTCTAATGAATCAAAATATTAACAAAAGCGAGAATATTCTTTTTCCAATCCCTGGCTAATAAGAGCCATAGTGCTACTAAAAAATCTGGAAGAATTATGCTCACTGAAGGCCATGATATTAATTGTGAGACCTAAAAGGATTATTACTGGTCCCTTAAAACAGACCACATACCGTTGTTGACCCAATCTGACTAGTAATCTCACCCCAATAATATTCTACCTGTGAGCAATCCCACTAAATATGAGTAAAGCTTCCAATATTTCCACAACCTCATCACCATTAGTTACCAGTTGCTTTATAATTTTTGTTAAGCTTTTCTGGAATAAGGTGCCATTGAAACAATATCTAAAAATAATTTTCCTTTAGAACAGTACATACTTGATAAGCTTTTTTCTGAAGATCATACTGATAACCATTCTTCAATGGCTATTTTTCTGTTAACTCCTTTCTCCAACTTTTCAGGAAACCAACATAACATCCTTTATGTTCCTATTGATCAAGTATGTAAAATGAAACCCTTAGTACCAAGTTTTACTGCAGCCAGTGATTAAAAAACAAATAAATATAGGCCCTGATTCCCACTTAGACCACTCTGGCAGTTTAAAGAGGCCTTAAAGTGGATGTAAATGTTTCAAAAGTTCTGTTTATTAATTTTTATGACAAATACTGTGTCTGAATTTGTAAATATTGGTAGAATGGTATAACTGAACATAGGGTTTAAGTGTGGCTTAAGTGGTGCATAGATGATATGTGCTGACCTCATGCACAGGACTGAATTTGACCCTTAGAGAAGACTACCCTTCTCCCCATCATCAATGATTCCTTTTATTCTTACATTGTTCCTTCTTTTATAATTCTCTGTACCATTAGTTTTAAAGATCCCACCGTGTCCCTCTCTCTCTATTTGCTTGATTCTGGTGGGCATATTCAGTGTCTCCTCTGCAGTCTCTACTACACTGGATTCAGTAGTGCTGACCTTCTCATCCAGGTCTGCCAAGTGGGGTTTTTTGGGGGGAGGCGGGGTTGTTTTGTTAATATTTAGTAGTTTGGAGTGAATATCCGCAATGCCTGCCTTGATCTCTCTTAGTAACTCATTCGTATCCATTTTTGTAGCAGGAAGGGTGGGTGCCTGCATGCCATCTTGTCTCCATCAGTGAGTCAAGACAAATACACCCAAGCAGTCAGACTATTGTTTCATTCTGCATAATAGGTTTAGAGATCTCGTTCCTTTTCTGCTAGTAGTGACTGGATTCTTTCACATGACTTTTAAGTTTGGATGACAATCTTGGGGACCCTATACAGGTGGATTCTGCAGCTGCCCACTCCAAACTGGGAGCACAAACTGCCATCAGTGACAAAAATTTCCCACCCAACATTCCACCTCCATCCCTTACTGCAGTTTTTGGATAGGTGGAATCCTAATTTGAATGGGCTTATATAAGCAAGAAGGAACTATGGGTAAACATAATACACTATAAATTGTGACTCTAGTTATTCACCTGATTAAACCTCTACCTAAAATGACTCCATTAGTACAGCAGACCCTGGCTAAAACTAATAATCTACACACTTCATAATTCACACTCAGAAATGGTGGTCTCTCCGTTCTTCTCAGGGAAGATTTCATGGCTGGAATCCTCTAGTGGGGTCTATTACTGTGTCTTCATTACTTTAACTGAATTTTATATAGTGTGTTTACTATGAAATTTCAAATAATCAAAACTAGATTTTCTGTTCAATTCAATCAGATTGTACTGTAATTTAAACTTGCTGTTTTATTGTGCCAACCAGTGAAAGGTAGAAAGTGATAAGAACCACAATTTTTTTCAGTTAAACTCAAGAGTTAAACCTATATATTTACCACTATGACATTTCATTATACTGCTGCCACTGGCCCTTTTAAAGCAGTGCAATACTGAAATTACACTCTCCCTCTTAAAACGTGAGTTTGCCTGAGATCACATGTCAGGATTTGGGCCCTGATCCCACAAGCCTGTAGCATGATGAGATCATTTTGGCATGCATGCAAATCTCCACTGAAGTCAGTGGGGCTCCCCGTGAGTGCAACAGCCTCCCCACATGCTACGTGTTGCAGAATGGGAACCACAATGTTTACCTCTACAAACCACCCCCTTCCTTCTTTATTTTACAAGAGGCAATGGCTTTTCACTCATATGGATACTATTCTACTGTCTTCCCAGATTGAAACAAACAAAACACCACTGTAAAGGCAGATTTGTGATCTATTGTACACAGCTGTAAAGTACAG
The DNA here is from genome assembly GCF_965140235.1 of Caretta caretta. Classification (NCBI taxonomy): domain Eukaryota; kingdom Metazoa; phylum Chordata; order Testudines; family Cheloniidae; genus Caretta; species Caretta caretta. The sequence goes on along the minus strand of NC_134208.1, from coordinate 206,102,624 downwards.
AGAAGTACAAACAATGATAATTAGATCAAATGGCAAAGTACAGGCAAGGGACTTCAATATGAAAGCTCATTGGTTTGTGTTCTAGGATGCTACAGCTTTATTTCCCATTTTAAAGGTCAGATAAAGAATAACTTCAATATACAGGGGTTAAGCAAAGGATCAATTTACAGCATATTTTTTCCTGTGGGTAAGGGGGAGAGGGAACAGAGATTACTCTAATCTCATATCATTGACCCAGAACGTGTTGCTAGGCAGGTGGCTGGGGACTGCGTCAAAACCCTTTCATGGATAAGTCTCTAAAGAGTTTCCACTGAATGTCACTACGGGTGCTAGTGATGTATAAATGCAAATACAGAGGAAAAGGGAAGGAAAAGCATCAGTAGTAAACATAATTTAGCTTACTTGAAGAATCCACGACAAACTATACTAAACTATCAATTTTACAGGACAAGTAGTTACATTATTTAAAAGGAGTAAACCGTTTGTTGGTTAGTTTTCTACCCTGCTTTTCATTAAAGTGAACCATTCCATTATTACTCTATATGTATTACAAAAACTCAGGCAAGATGGTATCCCCTCAGTATAATACTGGAATGGCTTTCTTAACATTTTCAATCATGTCAAAAATGTTATTTCCCAAACTGCATTGTTTGACAGCCCCAAAGGTAAAAATGTACTTCAGATTAATAAAAGACAAACATAATGGACAGAATCAAGGGGCATGGATACCTTTCAAGGCCCAGGAGTGAGTTTACCTTGCACTATTACTTCAACACTAAGATCCCTTCACTACTAATCAATAGTGTGTGTGGAGTACAAAATATAAAAAAAGACAGAATGTGGACTCAGAGAAACTCGAAACAGTCTGCACACCAATGCTGGCATGTTGAAATATGTGTTAAATGGTTTTGCATTTGGGGCTCCGCTGTGGTAGATGCTCTTTGGAGAAAAGTGTAGGTTTCAGACCTGTAAAGAACATCCTAGAGCAGCAATTCACAGTACGTAAACACACAGAATGATTAAAGAAACATATTCCTCCAACTTGCTAGTTAAAATAAACTTATTTTTTTCTTTAAAAAAGGAAATGCAATGGAATACCTTTTCTGAGAGGAGAAAACACGTGCAGGTATTTTGTGAATAACACCTCTTGGTTATAAGGACCTAGACTACAGAACAACCGTACTGAAAATGTTATAGAGAATAATAAAACGGAGAGCAAAGAACTAGGGATGAATTTTGTAGGGATATCCTTGACCACCTAAGGCTTCAGTGTGACAGAAACTCTACACTTCTAATGAGCTGGAGGACTGAGAAGCAGACAGCCACACAGCTGGATTCTGGGCTATTTAATTATTTAACTATTTGTTGTTATTAATTATTATTATTATACTAGTGCCTCAAAGCCCAAACCAAGTTCTGGGCTCCACTGTGGAAGGCACTGTACAAACACATAGTAAGATACAGTTCCTACTCCAAACTGATTACAATCTAAATAAATAAGACAGACAAAGGGTGGGAGAAAAGTAGGATTATTATCCCTGTTTTCTTCTTGCACCCCCTCAGCAGCATGGAGGAGGCCTGCCCAGGCAGACAGTGAGTAGATATTGCTAAGGGGTTCCCCAGTGGGTTTGTACACAGAGTAAATTCACAAGTGCCAAACAATGTTTAGGAAGGCAGGTATTAGCATGTTTGAAGGATTGTTTGGCCTAAGGCCTCCTTACTCAGTTTTATTATGCAAATGCAATTCCTTTACAGCAAAATCTACTTAGCCAGACTTTGCCCAGTTGGTCAGAATTTGGCCTAATAAGAGAAAACAGGAACTACACAGCAAGATACTCCAAGAGGCAATGTGGAAGTTACAAAAGTTCTGTACCCAGTAAAATATGTAGCAACATGACATGGGGAAATAAACAAATGCATAGAAGAAACATCAAAATCTGGAAACTATATTACTGCTATAAAACACTCAGTTTAATCATATGGAAATAAGGCCACCTATCTACAAAAAATACAACTAGTCTTGTGACAAATTAGAATAAAAGTAATTATGCAGTTTTGTCATATATGTGTCGGTCCTAAGATATTAGAGAGACAAGATGGGGTGAGGTAGTATCCTGGTGCAGTAAAAGTATTACCTCACCCATCTTGTCTCTTTAATAAAAGTAGCTGTCATGAGTCAACATTGGGTCATCAAGAAAATTGGAAAATGGGAGGAGGAGACATTTAGGTGATTTAATGAAAACTACACTTTCTCGATTCGTAGTCATAGGAGTCCTTCAACTGATCCAGACAAACTCATACAGACAAAGCAGACGAAGGCATATTACCTTGCTTTGCGAATGTACAGCTGGGGACAATGTTGGTGCCTGTGGCACACAAACAAAGTAAAGTCCACATCAACTATCGAACCTGGAACACTCATCATCCGCTCAAAAAAAGTTCCTAAGCCTGGGCCTAAGAATGACAAAAACAAGTTAAAAACTATCAAGGAATTTCACCAAGAAATTTTTTAACCCATTAGAAGAACTGTTGGAGCAAAATATGGTTTCAAATTTAGGCCATGATACTGCACTATGATCTACTGCTATGGCAAATCAGGACCATACACTGTTAGCCTTTTTATGTAATGTTAAGCAATATAGCTGAGATTATGCTATTTGAAGTATAAAATGGTATGTTAGGATTGGTTCTTCCACAGGTCTATAGGACAATCACTTCCGTTAATATGCTGAAAACCACACAATTGTATTAATCATAATGATACTTAAGACTACAGTGGTTGTTTAAAGATTAAAATAATATTAAATAAACTCTTACCTAAATCCACATGACTTGGTACAAAAAGAAGGATAAAGTGCACTTCTGGTACTGCATTAAAAACTGTCCTGGACAAACAATATAACTTTATTTAGTCTCAGTAACTACACATCAAATTTAGCAGCAAATCTCTTAATGAAAGAAACTTTGCTCTCCAGTGCCTATATCTTCCCTCATAAATGCACATGGCTAAAAAATTAAAATGTGATTTCTCAAAAAAGATTATATGAAAATTATTAAGGCCTTTTCACTGTTTTTTCAACCCCATTTCTCTCTTTAATCTCCTAATCCTTTGATTTCATATAGCTTTCTTTTTATATCAGTTCCCCAGTGGTGAAAAATTAAAGATGGCAGATCTCTGCTGGCAGATATTTGACCTGGCATCTGGATGAGCTGGCTTTTACAGTTACTCTGTAACTGTAAAACTGACAGCAACAGCACCAAATGCAATTTACTCTGTTTATGTAGGGATGCTGTGCGCTGAACCACATTAATTTAAGCAGCACTTTCTTGTTTGTGATTTGAGCTAGCACTCTACTGTATTGTATTATTTGTGCTGCATAGTCTGTACCTAACAAACATTTCAAAGAATAACCTGCAGACAATGATTTTTCAGAAATAGCCACAGCTTTTAGGCTTCCTGCACAACTGTGCACCATGAACCTTCTCCCTCCACTCAAAAAAATCAATTTGTCCCAATCACTGCATGATATTTATGTCAAGAATAATAGCAAAAGATATAGCAAGAGATTACACTGTTAGGAAAATATGTTCAGAACTGTAAGAGTCTAGCTTTGAAATCTAGAATGTATATCAGGCTACACACAGTTGTGTCATGTCGTGTCACATACTGAAATTAAGAAATTCAGTTAATTTTTTTTAATATTTACCTTTAAGCTTTTTTTGTTACATGACCATCTTTTAATTCCACAGTCTCTACAGATGAGAGTTAGCAGGAAACTGTACATGCTTCCCTATGCATCAATTTACACATCAACTCACCTAATGATTTCTTGGGCACATCCAACCGCATATTCATCATTTGCCACAAAAAGATGCATAAACAGTGTATTCAGAGGCTATAGTAAAAAGAAACGAATGAATTAAATAAAATAAGATAATGCATGTAGTGTTTTTTTAATTAATTAAAATATTAATTTACAAATTTAATTGCCGATCCTGTCAGTACATACTTATGTGAGTAACTCGACACACATAAGTAGCTTCATTGACTAAATGGGACTAACTGCATGGGTAAATTTACTCATGTGTATAAGTGTTTGCAGGAGCGGGGTCTTAATGATTGGATTTGTGTCTCTCTCTATGCAGTAAATTAACCAAAAAAAAAAAACGAGAAAACTTGACTTACACTCAAGTTTAATATTACAGTTATAAATTTTAAGCACCAGAGCTACATTTTTAATTTAACAAAACTTGATTGAAAAAAGTTTGTAATTTCTTTATACTAAGAGCAAATGCCATCCACAGCCTCAGAAACAACTCTGACATCATAATCAAAAAGGCTGACAAAGGAGGTGCTGTTGTCATCATGAATAGGTCGGAACATGAACAAGAGGCTGCTCGGCAGCTCTCCAACACCACTTTCTACAAGCCATTACCTTCTGATCCCACTGAGGGTTACCAAAAGAAACTACAGCATTTGCTCAAGAAACTCCCTGAAAAAGCACAAGAACAAATCCGCACAGACACACCCCTGGAACCCCGACCTGGGATATTCTATCTGCTACCCAAGATCCATAAACCTGGAAATCCTGGGTGCCCCATCATCTCAGGCATTGACACCCTGACAGCAGGATTGTCTGGCTATGTAGACTCCCTCCTCAGGCCCTACACTACCAGCACTACCAGCTATCTTCGAGACACCACTGACTTCCTGAGGAAACTACAATCCATCCGTGATCTTCTTGATAACATCATCCTGGCCACTATGGATGTAGAAGCCCTCTACACCAACATTCCACACAAAGATGGACTACAAGCCGTCAAGAACACTATCCCCGATAATGTCACGGCTAACCTCGGTAGCTGAACTTTGTGACTTTGTCCTTACCCATAACTATTTCACATTTGAGGACAATGTATACCTTCAAATCAGCGGCACTGCTACGGGTACCCGCATGGCCCCACCGTATGCCAACATTTTTATGGCTGACTTAGAACAACGCTTCCTCAGCTCTTGTCCCCTAATGCCCCTACTCTACTTGCGCTACATTGATGACATCTTCATCATCTGGATCCATGGAAAAGAAGCCCTTGAGGAATTCCACCATGATTTCAACAATTTCCATCCCACCATCAACCTCAGCCTGGACCAGTCCACACAAGAGATCCACTTCCTGGACACTACGGTGCTAATAAGTGATGGTCACATAAACACCACCCTATACCGGAAACCTACTGACCACTATTCCTACCTACATGCCTCCAGCTTTCACACAGACCACATCACACGATCCATTGTCTACAGCCAAGCTCTACGATACAACCGCATTTGCTCCTACCCCTCAGACAGAGACAAATGCCTACAAGATTTCTATCAAGCATTCTTACAACTACAATACCCACCTGCTGAAGTGAAGAAACAAATTGACAGAGCCAGAAGAGGACCCCGAAGTCACCTACTACAGAACAGGCCCAACAAAGAAAATAACAGAACGCCACTAGCCATCATCTTCAGCCCCCAACTAAAACCTCTCCAACGCATCATCAAGGATCTACAACCTATCCTGAAGGACGACCCATCGCTCTCCCAAATCTTGGGAGACAGGCCAGTCCTTGCCTACAGACAGGCCCCCAGCCTGAAGCAAATACTCACCAGCAACCACACACCACACAACAGAACCACTAACCCAGGAACCTATCCTTGCAACAAAGCCCGTTGCCAACTGTGTCTACATATTTATTCAGGGGACACCATCATATGGCCTAATCACATCAGCCACACTATCAGAGGCTCATTCATCTGCACATCTACCAATGTGATATATGCCATCATGTGCCAGCAATGCCCCTCTGCCATGTACATTGATCAAACTGGACAGTCTCTACGTAAAAGAATAAATGGACACAAATCAGATGTCAAGAATTATAACATTCATAAACCAGTCGGAGAACACTTGAATCTCTCTGGTCACTCGATTTCTCACCTAAAAGTGGCTATTCTTCAACAAAAAGACTTCAGAAACAGACTCCAACGAGAAACTGCTGAATTGGAATTAATTTGCAAATTGGATACAATTAACTTAGGCTTGAATAGAGACTGGGAGTGGTTGAGTCATTACACAAAGTAAAACTATTTCCCCTTGTTTATTCCCCGCCCTCTCCCCCCCCCAACACTGTTCCTCAGACGTTCTTGTTAACTGCTGGAAATGGCCCACCTTGATTATCACTACAAAGGGTTTTCTCCCCCCCACCCATCCCACTCTCCTGCTAGTAATAGCTCATCTTAAGTGATCACTCTCCTTACAGTGTGCATGATAAACACCCATTTTTTCATGTTCTGTGTGTATATAAATCTCCTCACTGTATTTTCCACTGAATGCATCCGATGAAGTGAGCTGTAGCTCATGAAAGCTTATGCTCAAATAAATTTGTTAGTTTCTAAGGTGCCACAAGTACTCCTTTTCTTTTTGCGAATACAGACTAACACGGCTGCTATTCTGAAACATTTCTAAAACAGTTATTCTGTAAAATGAGTACCAAAAACAATGCTACCATATGAAGATGTACGAATTGCCTGAATAATTCACATGTTGCTTGGCTATTCTCTACGTAATGCAGCCATCCCAAATTCATGCCAATCAAACCTTTACACTATATCAACATATATTATCTAGATGCATGTTTACCTCTCCATCTAAAGTAGGGTCAGCCTAAAGATTCATATTTGGCATATAGAGCTCTGCAGAGCTAACCTCACAAATGTCAACCAGAGGAGTACTCCTGAAGTGGAGAGAAAAACTACAATTCGCTCAGGAGTGTTGTCCTTTCATCCTTATTTCTGGATCAGGACCATAAAGCACTTTTTAAATGACATATCCTCAATTTCAAAAAATCCTCTTTTTAAAAATATACGGGTTCTTCTGTTTTTTGCCCATGTTCAGAAAGGACTTCAGGGGAGGCATGGGAGCAATAACATCACACATGCTCAAGCTTTCTCTTTTCCACCTTTTCTCTGGACACACTTCTGCCAGCTGTCTCTTCAGGTTCAGTTACAGCTTTGTTGATGATAACATTGGTAAGCACCCCATGCACAGCCTGGGGAAAAGCATGCACCATCAACAATACAGTGGGATCAACTATATTCAAAATACTGTCAAGTGTACAAAGAAAAACTGAAAAAACATAGTATTTTTCCCTATGAAAAGAGCTGGCAATACCGTAAAAACATACAGTGCTCTAGAATGAGATGTAATGTTATAAAATCTAATATGTTATAATTTTCTAGTGTTGAGAATGTTTAGGACCCCAAGTGATGTGCCTTCAGTGAGTCAGAACATTTGTGTAGAAAAACCCATTAGCCAACTTAGTCAAACAACAAAGAAATCACTTGGAATGGAAAACAAAACAAAAATCTCCAGTAAAAGGAATACCATTTTCTACACTGATCTTCCCAAATCCCAGGGAATAGCAATACATGTAACAAGGGCAATGCATCTCTTAACATCTGTTGCAATTTAATTGTTTTCCCCCCATATTATACCAAAAATTGAACACATACAGTATTCAAAAGGAACAAAATGAAACCAAGTTGATGTCCCTCAAGTGAAAACACATCTGAAAAAATAATTACTTACTGTGCACTTTTTGTCACTGTAGTTTTCATGTAAGAATGATTCCCAATCAGCTTGATCAACAATATTCCAATTTGGATAGTCCAGAAATGCAGCATGGGCAATAACCTCATTCTTCTTATTGCTGAGTGTCACGGCAAGGTTAGCTTTTTCTCTGTGGAAACAATTTTGATTTGCAAAGGTTAAAGAAATGACAAAAAGAAGATTCAGAAAGTGATTTTAGATTTCTTAGTCTTCAAGTTAACAACTGTTCAACAGCATCATAAGGGAACCAGAGGATAGGGTTGCCGATACGCACTATACAAACACTTCCTGCCAGTAAATCCATCTTCTCTGTGGGACCAACAGAGTTTAACAATCACATTTTCAAAATTGGCCACTGATCTGGGGTCCTCTGATTTTAGACGCCCAACTTCACAGCATCACAGAAATGTAAGGCTGGAAGTGACCTGAAGAGGTCAGGCAGGATAAGTATACCTAGAGCATACATTTGAGACATATTGGACCCAGTTTTCCAGAGGTACAACTGTAACTCCCACTGACTTCAGCTGGAGCTGTGGGTACTTGCCACTTCTGAAAATCAAGCCCAAGAGATCTTAAGCTGGGCACAGAAACCGAGTCACCCAAAATCAGTGGCCACTTTTGAAAATATGGACCATAAAGCTGTCTCTGATTTATTACTGGGTATTTACTGACTACTCTGTTAGCCTACACATGACACAACTAGTATGTTACCCATCACTCAGGGAACAAAGGGGACAGCACCTTCTGATTCTGTGAACCTTGGATCCTCTTGCTGTAAGGATGGAGGTGCTGGTAACTTGATGTAAGTGAGAAAGCTGTTTAGACAAAGATTGTAGCTTTTTAAAGTTAAGAATTGGACATTAGAAAGTGTGTTTTATTTTGTTTTGTTTGTAACCACAACTACTGTACCTCGTTTACTCTTGCTTAGTATCACACAGTGGCACCGGAATGGGGGGGGAGGGCCAGGGCCCTCCCACTTTTTGGCAGGGGCCCAACCCCCACTCCTCTTCTTCCCACTGAGGCCCTGTACCCCCAACCAGGCTGGCACGGCAGCTGGAGCCAAGCCGGGTCCTAGGCAGCTGTGGCGAGTCATGCCATGGACCTTCTACCTGCCCGGGTTAGGGGGGCCCAAGAGCAGCCCCCAGCCCATGTCCCTGCCTCATGGGCCCCGCACCCAGGGCAGAAGGGTCCGTGGCTCCCCACAGCTGTCCCCATGTGGCTCTTACCAGGACCTGGCTCCGGCTGGGGGGCCACAGCCCAGCCATGGTAAGAGCCGCGAGTGCAGCTGTGGGGATCCACGCTGTGGACCCTCCACCTGCCCTGGGCGGGGGCCAGCACAGCAGGAACACAGGCCGGGGGCTGCTCTCGACCCCGACCCCACCCCAGGCAACTGAAGAATCTGTGGCTCCCGGCCGGCTCCGACTTGGGACAGGGCCTTGGGCAGAAGAGTAGAGGTAGGGGGCCCTGGCCCCTGGCCCCCCAACTTTTGGGTAGGCTCTGCCACCATTGGTATCACTTAAATCTATATTCTTTATTAAGAAACATATTCTTAGTTTTACTATGAATTATCTCAGTGCTGTTATACTGAAATAAAGTGAGAATAACAGGATACTGAGAGGTTTCAGAGTAGCAGCTGTGTTAGTCTGTATTCGCAAAAAGAAAAGGAGTACTTGTGGCACCTTAGAGACTAACAAATTTATTTGAGCATAAGCTTTCAGGAGCAAATGCATCCGACGAAGTGAGCTATAGCTCATGAAAGCTTATGCTCAAATAAATTTGTTAGTCTCTAAGGTGCCACAAGTACTCCTTTTCTTTTTGCGGATACTGAGAGAGACCTCCTTGGGGAACTTGAGAACTGGGGTTCACTGATTGTTACCTGCAAGACAAGGTTAAGACTGGCAGAGTTGCAAGGCATTTGCTGATGAGAAGGACAGACAGGTGTGGCAGGGAGCGGATACACAATCTAAGTTCCAGCAAAGCTCTCTCTTGCAGAGGCAGAGAGTTAACACAGTGGCTTATGATTCTGGGTACCTTGAGAAGAACGTCATGTATGTTCTTAAAATGTTGCTACTTACAAAAGATAGACGACATTAATCCTTCCAAAAGTTTTTTCAGTAAAATATCTGATGAGACTGATAATACCAGAAACATCATGTGATTCCGTTCTTCTGGCATTGACCACTTCTGTACGTCCTCTTGCAGAAGTTATTGCAGTCATTTTATACACTGTAGCAAAAACAAAGAAAACACTAATGTTATCTAATGAGATTGGCTTCTGCAGTGATTTCAGCCTTGAAGTTAGTAATTCTAGATGAGATTTTCAAAGGAAGGAAGGGAGTTAGGCAGTTAAATCCTAATGAAAATCAATGGGATCTGAGTGCCTAACTCCCCCAGGCTCCTCTGAAAACCACAGTCTCAAATTGGATGTAGTATAATGGTTACCACCTAAAATATTACTGAACAGTGAGGGAATATTTTTAATGGCCTACAACTGCATGAAATGGTTTCACATTTAGTTGTAGACATTTCTATAATGCTCATCATCATAGTATCTGATGGTTTCAAACTATTTGTCCAAAAGCCAAGTTTTTAAATCAATAAGATTATTTATACTTCAGGAGGAGTGGAAGGCTTTTCTGAATAGCCCTAACCCTGGATGCAAATAAAAATCTATTTTGCAGTGCCATGTGCAGTGTGTTTGTAGTGTCCTCATAACCCATTTTGTCCTTTGTATACCTAACAGTTTCATAATAGATAATGTGATATGAATTCAGTCCAACTGTGATTAACCAACAAAAACTTAGTTACCTTTCAATTCTGTTGCCACCTAACATTAAAGTTTAAATGTATATATACCAAATAATGTCACAATTTAAAATAAAAAGCCTAAGCATTAAAGTATGAAAATGAACAGTTCAAATACCATCACAGTTTATACAATAACTCACATACAAGATTATATGTAAAATATAACACTGCCCATTCAAAAAAAAAAAAAAAAAACTTCACTATGCTCCCAATCCCCACCCAGACTCTAGCTGTAAACTAGAACAGTGGTTTTCAAACTTTTTTCTAGTGACCCAGTTGAAGAAAACTGTTGATGCCCGCGACCCAACGGAGCTGGAGATGAGGGGTTTGGGAGGGGCTCAGGGGTGGGGCAGAAGGTTGGGGTGCGGGGGTGAGGGTTGCACAGTGGAGTGCAGGCTCTGGGGTTGATCAGGGGATGAGGGATTTGGGGTGCAGGAGGGGGCTCTGAGTTTGGGGTGGGCTCAGGGCTGGGGCAGGGGGTTCGAGTGCGGGAAGGGGTCAGGGCTCTGGGCTGGGGGTGCAGGCTCTGGGGTGAGGCCAGGGATGAGGCATTTGGGTGCAGGAAGGGGCACCAGGTTTGGGGGGATCAGGGCTGGCACAGGGGATTGGGACACGGGGTTAGGGCACGGGGTTACCTCGGGCAGCTTCCAGTCAGCAGTGCAGTGGGGGTGCTAAGGCAGGCTTCCTGCCTGTCCTGGCACCGCGGACCACGCTGTGCCCCGAAAGCAGCCAGCAGCAGGTCCGGCTCCTAGGCAGAGGCACACAAGCCTGGTTGGTGGTGCTGAGCCGCCGCGACCCACCAGAGCCGCTGCGACGCAGTGCCTTACATTCCATGACCCAGTACTGGGTCATGACTCACAGTTTGAAAAACACTGGACTAGAAAAACTTTTATACTCATCCACCCTACATCATATATATTTCCAATATCAGTTGCAACCCCAGGCAAACCACCACCAGGGTTGCAAACCACCACCATCCCAAGTATGGCCCACATCATCTCAGAACATCTACCAACACACCTGTGTAGTGTGTGCCAGAGACACCAACATCTCATATCTTCCCTTTATAGAATAGAGATGTGAGCCCACCCCAACTTCCCATTATGGTCAAGAGACCACACCGTATAGTATCACAGGTTCCAGTCCTGCAAGTTTATATTTGCGGATCTCTGTGCTCACACTGAGACCAGTTTGTTTGAATGGGATTATATTGATGTGGTTCTCTGAGCAGAATTGAGCCTTACTGCCTGTATACATTCCAGAATCAACATCTTCCCATCTGCCAGTCCAGTATTGGGCAAAAGACCCCATCCATTGTCCCTACAGGAACTGGGAATCTCACTTTACCCTCCACATCCACCATCCTGATGAGTCAGAGACCTCACTTTCCAGATACAGACTTCGCATCCACCAATACTCATTCCATGCTACACATACATTAGAGTAGAACTAACACAGGGAAGATTAAGGGCAAAGAAGGAAGTTGGGGAGTGGAGAAGAGCTGAGACAGGGAACACTGTTTAGGAGCGGAGAACCTGGAGAACATTGGAGATAAATAGAGGACTCTGCTCCCTGCCTGCTCCAATTCTTCCAGTAATTGCCTCACTGGTTTATCAACATTAAAAAAACACTCTTTTTAAACACAACAGAAATTTCCCATCCTAACCATTTTTTCTTTTTAAGTGAGCTGATGCTTACATCCAAGTCAGATCAAACATGTCATATATGTACTTGTGGTAAGACTATGTAGGAAAGGGTTAGTACAGCCCCAACTTTCTGACTGTGGAAGAGTGATGGGATGCACAAACTCGACACTGGATCAGGTTAAGAAGGGGTTAATTAACTGTCCTGGAGACAAGGACTGTGGGCAGCTCCTCCCACACCACCACCATCAAGACTGGAAGGAATAAAATTGGACACATCAAGCTTCAGAGTAGGGCCAGCCCTGAGGTTTTCAAACTGTGGGGAACACTCCCCTATGGGGGCACAGTGCAATGTTCAGGGGGAGGATGAACAGCCACGCCAGGCAGGGCTCGGGGAGGGAGTATCACTTCAACTCCCTAACTCACCATAGTGGGCCACCCAGCCTGTGGGTCAGTGTCAACATCCACTGTGGCCGCACCAATTTCTGCTCCCAGCAGCCTCCACACCCAGCACTGGCTCTGGTCGCAAACGCCTTCGCCAATCCTGAAAACCTGAGGGCTATTGTGTCTATTTTTGTTTAAGCTGGGGAGGTGCGACCAAGAATTGTAACTCAAGGGGGAGCTAGCTCAAAAAGTTTGAAAACCGCTGGGCTATTCTGACAGTGGGCTATTGAGTTTGAGGGAGAGAGGACTCTGGGGGTGGGCTGAGGTTTGGACTGGACGGGGGTTAGCTTTGGCCCTCTGCCGTCAGTCTGGGCTGCATTTTAGAGCAAGTGGGAAATTCATTAGCTCACAGGAAGTCTTCCCTTTGGCTCGCTAGCAGAGATCTGCTGCCTGGAGACAATTCTGTGGTGGTAACCCTGTTGCACTTACTATAAATGCTACACTGCTGCGGGAATCTGACCCTTTGACTACAGGGAACAACTGTCCTTTGACAGGCCAGCTTGCCACTGGCACGTGGGTCTGCAGGTGCCAACAGCAGGAGGACATGGGGCTGCAAGGACAAGGGACAAGCCAGGTGGCAGCTACCCAGCCTGTTTTCTCCATTGCAACCCCTTTCCCCGACCCTTCCCACCCAGCAATATAGGGAAGAGCAGGATGGCCGCAATCCCCAATACCTGGGTGCCCGTGACCACGCTGGGGGAGCTCGGGCAGCTGCAGTTCTCGGGCGGGCGGTTAGGGGGCAGCACAGAGCAGGCGCCAGAAAGAGTTCCTGGGGGAGAGAAGGAGGGGAATGGGACGCGCTGCGTGCTGGGAGTTGTAGTCTTCGTGGGGGGGGGGGGGGACGCGCATTGCATGCTGGGCGGTGTAGTCCCAAACTGAGGGGAGTTGTGCGATATGGGACACCTGTTTGGGGCGTCGCAGTCCCGGGAGCGCCTCCTCCCAGCACTCCCAGAGCGTCGCCGCTGTTCCGTCGGGCGCGGCGCGTCCCGCGGTCCCCACCGGGTCAGGGCTCAGAGGAACCGGCGACGACTCACCTAGGACGCAGCGGTTCCGCGGCAACCGCCGAGAGACGCGCGGCCGCCGTTACTGTGGCAACGCCCCGGGCGACGCTGCGCGGGGTGAGAGGTGAAAGAGCAGGGCGGGGTCGACAGAGCTCGGGCTCACAGCGGCGGCAACATGGCGTCTACGGCGGCCGGGAAGCAGCGAATCCCCAAAGTGGCGAAGGTGCGGGGGGGGGTGGTCCGTGCTGGGCGGGTGGGGGAATTACCCTGCCCCCAGGGGCCCGGGCATGGGTGTCACCGAGCCCCGCGGGGCGACCCGGCGGTGAGGGGGGAGTAGGATGTGGGGGTGCCCAGGCGAAGGAGGCGGGGGTGCCTGGAGGGGGAGGCAGAGTGGAGGGAACGGGGGGGGGTGAAAGTTCTCGGGGGCCGGGGTGTCTGTGGGAGGGGAACTAGGAAGAAGGGGCAAAGCGGGGGACGGAGGGAATTGGGGGAACCTGTGACCACGGCGTGGGGAACCTTGGGGGTGCCGGGGAATTGGGGGGGGACCCGTGACGGGGAAGCTCAGGGGTGCTGAGGAATTGGGGGTCAGGGGATGGGGGGCTCAGGGGAGCTGGGGACCTGGGACTGGGGGGTGCCCAGTTGGACCAGAGTGGGGGAAGCGGGAGAAAGGGCAGTGGGGAGAGGGGGAGGGGAGTCGCTGGTGCGAGCCCTGCTGGAAATACAGCAGCTTTTACATAATATTCTGCTGCGAGTCGTCTGTAACATGGAGCATGAGCCCAGCTAGCGGGGGGGGGTCCGTTTTAGAAACAGCCTCACTCGCTCGCTTTTTTTTTTTTTTTGGTACAGCACAGTCATGTGTTTTCCCCCACTCCGTAATGGTTCTCATGATTGGTGCTTGAAAACTAACTTTTATCTGATCAGACACATACCGGTGGACCACAATGGGATGGGACATTTCTTAGAATGGTGGCACATCCTTGTTCAATGGAGAAAAAAACCGTTTGTTATGCTGCCCCTTTTCCTCATCCCATGGTACCAAAGAAGTTGGAAACTTCTGCTAAAATGACCAGCACTTAAATGATTAACAGTTGTAGGTATCGAAGATACAAAAGGTCAGTTTGTCCATCTCCGACCTACAGGGCAAAATTCAGCCCTGCTGCACTGACTTACATCTGGATCTGAATGTGGCCCATTGTTGTGCATGGCCCCCCAGGGAAAGTTTTCTCAACAATTAAAAAAGCCAAAAAACACTTTTTTCAAATAAAATCTTAAATATTAAGGAAACAGGAGACTACCAGAAAAGTCCTGGTATGGAGTTAACACAAAGCACTATTTCCATTCAACCAATTTATGATGTTTCTTTTAAAAAGCCAAGTCCAGATTCCATGTACTCACAATTTCAAAGCCATTTTTAGTTTAAAGAATGTGAAAATAACCCAACCCGGGGGGGGAGAACAAAGCTGAACTCAAGGTTACAGATAAGTTATCCCAGCTGTTTACTCTTGGGAAAATGGCACCTAGGAACCACTGATGTGGCTACAGCACAAGTAGCAAGGGGGGAGACTGCAGTATACAGAGGGAGGGTATTTAACTGCCATCATAATCCCCATGTTTTAATGGGGAGACTGTTTTGTGGATCATTTCCACTCCCCTTTCCTATCCCATCACCTCTCTGTAAAATTAGGAAAGTATCAAATGTATTTTTTAAGCTATATTTTAATCATACTTAGTAGCTGGCAATGAAGAGCACTGTATGATCAGCCAACCCTCTCAGTTTGATGGGTTGTATGGCACCGTGTTAAAAATACCTGAGCTATGTCTATGCTGCAGCTGCCAATGTTGCTACCACTGGTGGAGAATTGTGTGTCTTTAAATGTAGTCAAGTTATGGTGATTTTCAGTCTTTATGGTTCAGAAAGGTCATCTGAATTAATGTATCAAAATAAATAGTCTTGGAAGGATTAGATTTTAATAATGTTAGCAATCATCAGTTTTCCCAACAAGTAACAAGCAGTTCCCAACATTAAGAAAGTTATAGGGAAGGAAGGTTAAACATGTTGCAATCTTTTGCTCTCAATTGGGTAATAATTCATGAACAGAGATGCAGATTTACCATGGCATTTTTAAAAATCAAGTCAGCGTAGTCATGGTAAATGTAGTAAAAATCACAGATCACTAAATTTACTGTGACTGCTCCCTAAATTTGATTAACAAAATAATGCCCCTCTCCTCACTCTGCAGCAGCACCCTCTGCTTCCAGTACCGCAACCCTAATCCCAGTCTAGTGTGGAGGGGAGGCTGGGGAGCAAGCTCACCTCTCTGTTGCGGCCCCTGGTCACGCCAGGCTGGGCCCATGATCCTGCTCCAGGCATTGAAACCCGGCATGTGCGGTTGCAAAGCTGTTCAGGATTCTTCTTTCCACCCCCCCCACCTTTGTTCAGGTGGGCCAAACCTGAGCAGCACTGCAGCCCTGTGCACCAGATCACAATGCCACTCACTGAAGTTTGTGCCTCACTCCCCCATCATGACCAGGGTGGTCAAACCTGAATAGGGCTGTGTCCCAGTGCGCCAGGTCACAATACCCAGGGCAGGGAGCCAGGCTCAGCCACAGGAGCTGCTACTGCAGGGTGAGTCATGGATATGGAAGGAAGTCGCAGGCTGAGGGCGAAATCATGCTATCTGTGACTTTTTCCCCTCACCGTGACAAATGTAATCCTGGAGTACTGACTGATGATATAAGATTCTGAATCTCTGCTTCTGTGGTCATTATTTTGACTAAACACAGATATAGGCAATGACCATACACTGAGTTAAACCATGGCAGACACTTCACCTCCTTGGTGCCCCATTGACATTGCTAGCACTCCAAGGCCTGCATAGTTCCCCATTGACTGCAGTAGAACTTTATGTACACACAGGGGCTACCGCCATGAAGCTCTGGGCCAGTTAAGGGCCTTACTAGATTTTTAATTTCCTGCTAGTGCAAACTCATCCACGTTAATTTTTTAAAAATACTTAAAAAGAGAAGGAGGACTTGTGGCACCTTAGAGACTAACAAATTTATTTGAGCATAAGCTTTCCGACGAAGTGAGCTGTAGCTCACGAAAGCTCATGCTCAAATAAATTTGTTAATCTCTAAGGTGCCACAAGTCCTCCTTCTCTTTTGTGGATACAGACTAATAAAGCTGCTACTCTAAAAAATACTTGTAATTCAAAAGTCACAAAAATGGAATCCTCCAATAATTATTGCTAGGTGTAGCATTGCTACCATATCAGTTATTTATTAGGCCATGATCCTGGACTCAGTCCCCACATGGGTGCCTTCTCCACCCACACGGAGCCCCATTGACCCAAACAGACCATTCTTTGCAAGCTAATCTGACTTTCAGCAGGCTGACGAGAATTGTGAATGTCTAAAACTTTGGTCCTGCAAACACGTGTGCTTTAGGGCAGACCAGAAAGTAAGAATTCCATTTCATGAAAAAAAATTTGTTTCAATATTTGGAAAAAACCCTGAGCATTCAAAAGTGAGTGAGTGTGAGCAAGAGCGAGCACCCCTCTTTGAGTAGCCAGTTGCCCAGTGGGTAGGGCACTCACCTGGGATGTGGGACGACCCAGGTTCAGGTCCAGGTCCCGGTCCCTGCTTGCCTGATTTAGTGCTTTGTCTACCACACTGTAGAGCAGTGGTATTCAATTACATTTTCTGGTGGGCTGAATAAGGCAGTGTCTAAATCTTGCCAGGTCAAAGGGCTCTTCTGGTGTTTGCTCTGTAGTAAACCTGCCATTGGCCAGGGGTTGCACCTTTAAAGAGTGGTGTGACGGATATTATTTATTAATCTCAAAGTAAAAGGTTAAGCATGCCAGTGGACAGTAGTACAACAAAATCTTGCAAACAAATTATTATACAAATACACTAATGCTATTAAAACATCGTGCTATTAAATGTTAATTCTATTACAACTATGACATTAAAATTAGAAGTTAAACCTCACAGGAAATTAAGGGACATCTAATTTCCCTTTCTTACTGCAAGAGTGTCAACATTTCAAGCAGTGTTTCCTCCTTCCCCCTGCACACCTTCCCAAAAAAGTACTGCACAGTCAGTTTAACTTATGAAAGTACATCAATTACTGATCACTTTATGTTGCATAAGCATTTGATTAAGTGCCTGATTAAAAGCGTATCACCATAAGTTGAAATGTATCAACACAGTCTAGTTCCACTTGTTTAAATGTAAATGAAAAATTTCTAAATTAAATAAATGACATGATGGTAAACATAGGGAAAATAAACAGAAGTGCATCTGCCCAGTTCCCATCAGTTCTGCCCTGTTGCCTTCTGCCATCCGCCCAGCGGTTCTCAACCTATTTACCATTGTAGGTCCCATCCACACAATATATACACACACACACTCTACCTGTGCGGCCCTAAGGATGTCACATAGGCCACAGTTGTGCGCTGATTGGGCCACAGCTTGAGAACCACTGGCCCAGCCCATCCTGCTTCCAGCCTCACTTCTGCTCCTACTGGGTTCTTCACCACCACCACCCCCCGTTCCAGGCCAAGGGGAGGGTGGCTGCAGTGCTATCCCTCTGCCTCCTCCTTCCAAGCAACTCCAGGGCTTCTTCCCCGTCCCGCCCTGCTCCTCCGGCTGGGTGTTATAGGGAGGGAGGAGGGTAGAAAGGAGTGGAACTACCTTGAGCTGCAGGGCTCTTTCTGCACCCTTCTTCTCCACCCTTCCTGTGAGCAGGGGTAGTTCCCCCCACCCCTTCCTGTGAGGATAGGCTGGGCTCCTGAGGGGTGGGGGAGTGAGCGCCACTGTTTCCCGAGGAGCTCTAATTGGCTGCTTCTGAGGGTATGAAGGAACAGCTAATGCCAGCAGTGGGCCAATCAGAAATCCCTGGTGGCAGGATCTAGCCTGCGGGCTGCCAATTGAAGACCAGTGCCATAGAGTCTCTCTCTCACTCTGGCTCAATGGATATTTAATTTATATAAAGTGGAACAGCTCCAACAGGAGATATTGAGAAAGACCCATCTTGGAATAGACAATACTCTGGTGGTTTGGGCAATCAGCTGGGATGTGGGCAACCCAGGTTTAGGTTCCTGCTCTGAATCAGGCAGAGTGGGAATTTGGGTGTTTTACATTCTAAGTGAGTGCTCTGGTCATTGGGCTATTGGCTATTCGCTATTTTGGTTGAGTGTTTTTTCTGATTTTGACCAGAAATTCCATCTGGGACCTGAAAAAACTTCAGTGAAAGTATATATTTCCGTGAAATGTTCTGGTTTTGACAAATCAGCATTTTCCAGCAAAAATGTATCCTAACAAAATTCCCACGTTGTTCTGACATGTATGTCCTTAGCTTTATGGGTGTGAATAATCCTGTTATTCAGTGAAACTACTCACATGCATAAAATTAAGTATATGCGTGTTTTCAGGATTGGAGCCTTACTCTATATTCCAAAAAATGTAGAAACGCCTGGCTTTATACTTTACTTTTTCTCTCAGAGGATATTTATGCTTTTTGTAGTTGTGGTATCTCTAATCCAATCAATAGCTTTTATGACATTTTTTCAGAGGTACGAGATCAGCCTGAATTTGTCCCCAGTTTAAACTTTCTACTGCTATTACAGGTTTTATAAATGCTTGGGTTTAGACTGTTTACACCTTTTTTTGAAAAGCAAACAGTTTTTAAAACAAATTACTGCTCTTCAGTTTTAAAACACAGTACAGTACTGAAAATATGAAACCAAAGTTAAACAACCAACATTGGTTTTCATTGTCCAAGCTGAGAGGAATGCTAAAAGTAAAGAAAGAACATAAACAGTCAAGTTGGATTTTAAAAATTTTTATATTTAATATCAAGGAGTTATCAGTAACATAGGTAAAAAGTAAAATTGTCTGTGATACGATTTTTTTACTTTACAGTATTTTTAAAAAAATGGAGGATATCATATTCCCAACTTTACATGTCATCTGATAAAGAAACTAAGGTTTCCAAATCTATTTTCATATTTAAATTTTTTCCAAGGTAGTTGGTTACCTCTGTCCCAGATATACTTGCATGAATACACGCCTAGGATTTGTTCCAACATTTTCCATCTTTTTGCACTCCAGGTAGGGTTATAGCTTCTGAGTTTGACATTTTTATGGGGTGAAATGGACACAGTAACAAGTATATTATATTTGGCCTTGCTATTTCCTGTCTGTTTGTAAACTCAGTTCTGTTTATTTCTCAGCCAGTCACCTAATCCTACTTCTTTGTATATTTCACATATTAAATCATTGGGTCAACTCACTTTGTTTTTTTTTGGTATTTTATGGCCGTAAAAAAATATAAGATGACCACAAAAAAGAAATTTTTTCTTCTTCCAAAGGTGAAAAACAAAGCGCCAGCAGAAGTACAGATCACAGCAGAACAGCTGTTAAGAGAAGCAAAGGAGAGAGAACTTGAACTTCTTCCACCACCTCCGCAACAAAAGATCACAGATGAAGAAGAACTAAATGACTACAAGCTTCGAAAAAGGAAGGTAAGTGCACAAGTGACTTGATACTCCTGTACAGTACTAAGAAGCTAGCATATTTTTAAACTTTGCTGAACGTTTTCATTCATTCTTCATGAACTTCAAAGAGAGAAAACAAAAAGAAAAGGAGTACTTGTGGCACCTTAGAGACTAACCAATTTATTTGAGCATAAGCTTTCATGAACTACAGTGATGAACTCACTTCATCGGATGCATACTGTGGAAAGAGAGAACACAGATATTCTGTGATTTTTTACCTTAAAACCACAAGTGGCTGTTTAAGGGTACTTAACCTGTTCCCTTTAAACAATTAAATGCATAATTTTTTAGAATTTGGATTTAGTAGCAAATTAACAGTACAACTTATGATTTTGTATTGGAAACTGTATTTATGCTATTAAATAGTCTATTCATATGTGCTAGAATCTTGAGAGGTAGGCTATAGAAAAAGGGAAGAAGAGTAAAAATCGGCCAGAGGGAGGGAATAGGGATGTGCTGGTCGCTGCTTCCCACAGCTCCCAATGGCTGGGAACAGCAAACCGCAGCCACTGGGAGCTGCGGGGGGCCATGCCTGTGGACGGTCAACGTAAACAAAATGTCTTGTGGCCTGCCACTGGATTAGCCTGACGGGTCGCGTGCCGAAGGTTGTTGACCCCTGGTGTCTTGTGTCTGAATGCTTATTGAAGCTAGTCTCCAAAGGGATCTGAATTTAGATTAGTGTGTAGAGCCCCTAAATGAGGATTAGGGCCCTGTTGTGCTGAGGGCTATACAAAAGGTTCTCTCCATTCATACCCATCTGTTAGATAAGAATGATACTGTGATGTTAGTTGGACATAGGTTGGGGGCAACCTATAACACTGAATGTGCCATCTCTGGTGAATCAAGTTGTGGAAATGCTTTGTTATGGAACTGAAAACTTGCCTCCTGACATTTGGACACAAACATGAGTCATAACATACTTAGTCAAGAAGAGGTAGAGTTCCTAGGCGTCTTTTATGGCCTATAAACTCTAGTAAAGTATGTACATGTTATAGACGTTTGGACCATTGGGAAGTACTAAGTGATGGCATGTCTGATATACGATACTTGCACCAAGTGATCAGTTTATAGCCACAAAAGAATGAATATGGCATGTTCAAATTAATATATTTTCAGTCTTGTGTGCAAAAAGTGAGCCCCATAACTTCAATTAATGTTACTATTAAAATATCTCAACATAGGGTTTTTTAAAAAGAATTTTGAATGTTGTTATAATTGTTAGTCCATTGGTGTTACAGAGGGACACAGGCTCTTACAGGCTTACAGCTCTCCTATGATCTACACTTATCACAACTCTAGCTATATTTTTAACTGCTCAAGTACGTGACTTAGGAAACCTTTTATTCATTTTAATCTCAAAGTTATTGTAACTTCTGTTTAAACTAATTGTAATATGTTTGGGATTTTTAGTCCAATCTATTGATATCTTATTTTTGAGTTATCAGTACGTCACTCTTGGTTTATAATGGGATCTTTTTGCACAGAGAAACATTTTACTTTTAAAAATAAATTATAACTTTCTTCTCAGACCTTTGAAGATAATATAAGAAAAAACAGGACTGTTATCAGTAACTGGATAAAGTACGCACAATGGGAGGAAAGCCTAAAAGAAATACAAAGGTAATTATGAAGATGGGCATTTTGCACTTCAAGAATATGTGCAACTAATACTGTCAGAATCCTTGAACTGCATCATACATGCATTTACTTCAACAATGTTGTTTGCTTTCCAGAGCTCGTTCCATCTACGAGCGTGCTTTAGACGTGGACTACAGAAATGTCACTCTCTGGCTGAAGTATGCAGAAATGGAAATGAAGAACCGCCAGGTTAACCATGCCCGCAATATCTGGGATCGAGCCATCACTACCCTCCCCAGGGTCAACCAGTTCTGGTGAGTTTTCAGATAGTAAAACTCACTATTTCACCTCTAATAATAAAAACAATTGATCTTTCACTTAGTGAAAAAGTGAAATGTCTGCGTGTGCAAATAAAGTCTTCAACATCTCTAGTGTTGCAGTTTTCTTTTTCCGAGATTCTGCAAGCTAATATTAAAAAAGACTCATTATTGGAAAGTTACCCTCCTCTTTTCCCCCCGCCCCCTTGGATTGTAATCTCACCAGGGTAGGGGTTTGGCACAACGGGGCTTCTGGACAATTCTGTGATGCAAATAATGAATACTGCCAAAAGAGAGTTACCTATAAATAATAATTTTGTTAAGTACATTTCTAAATAGTTGTGTCAATAATAACTCTTGTTTGCCTTTTTTAAAGGTATAAGTATACTTATATGGAAGAGATGTTGGGGAATGTTGCTGGAGCACGTCAGGTGTTTGAACGCTGGATGGAGTGGCAACCGGAGGAACAAGCTTGGCATTCGTATATTAACTTTGAACTGAGATACAAGGAGGTGGAGAGGGCACGCACCATTTATGAGAGATATATCCTTTTTAGAACAGTGAGACTTGCACTTAGATCCACATTTTACACTTCATTGTTATCCACCTTAAATGCCCATGAATTTGTATGTGACTTTTCTCCACTTTAGTTGTATTGTGGGCAACAAACACTGCTGATACCTAGGAGTACACATGGATGGAAATTTCTCTTTACCACAGTGAAATTCAGTTAAATGAGTATAAGTGTCCTGGAAGAGCTTATAATTTAACTGTGCCACAACAGGTGTATATTTTTGGCTTGGAAGATGCTGACAGTTTAAGCACTGTAACCAACAACAACAACTCAACACAGACAAAAACAGTAAATGTTACAAAGCACTGCAATAAAATTTGGTGGATCACATATGAGAGAGCTTTGGAAGTTTGCATTTAAAAATTGCTATGAGGTAGAGGGTCACTGATCTCTTCTTAGATGATTACCCCTCCTTACTGTCAGAGCTACTAAAAGTTTTTCCTCCTCTTCTCATCTTGTATTTTCTCCTTTTTTTATTCACTGTTTTTTCTTCCTAAAAACTGAAGGGCCTGAATCTAAAACCCCCTGTGTGTGGATCACCCCTTGACCCTCCTCTTCTACCTCTTGGCCATGTTCTTTGCATGGTTCATCTTTAGCTATTGTTCTCACATGATCCATGGTCATGTGATCCCTGGGAAGAATGGAATTTGAAATGGAGAACTGTTGCCATTTTCTTAACATTTCTATACTTGTCATTGTGCACCCTGATGTTAAGAATTGGATCAAGTACGCCCGCTTTGAAGAGAAACACAGTTACTTTGCCCATGCAAGAAAAGTGTATGAGAGAGCAGTGGAGTTCTTTGGAGAAGAACATATGAATGAGCATTTGTTTGTGGCCTTTGCAAAATTTGAGGAGAACCAGAAAGAAGTAAGGACTTGAAGTGTATTGAACGAATATAAAAATGCAGATTTCTTGTTGAATATTGTCCTCTGTGCCATTTAGAATTCTCTTTGGCTGTAGTTTCTCAGTGTCTTAACTGAGTTCTTCGTACTCGTGTTCAGAATGTAGTAACAAGGAGGCTGGATTTTTATATTTGCTTTTTGTTGATATCAAGGGAAACTTATTCTCTGCAAGATACTATTGCTTGCCATCAAGAGACTCGGGCCCTGATCCAGCAAACACTTATGCACATGAACTAATGGGATTAACTCAGTGGGAACGCTCACATGGGTAAGTTTCTGCAGGATCATGGCAGGAACCCTGCAAATTTGTGGATATCTGCAGACCATGTTTGTGGATTGGATGTGGATACAAATTTTGTATCTGCACAGGGCTCTAATCATGGCCGAAATTTGTCTTTTTACCCAATATATGAGAAACTTACAGGGATAAAAATGTGTCCCACCTGGAGCGTTAGTAACAATACGCTAAAAACATCCTAAAAGTTAAAAATAAATAAATAAATAATCCACCCACTAAAGAATTAGCCTGAAACTTTAAACGAGAGAAGAGAGAGAGTGTGGGACCAACACAGGGAAAAAATAGGACCCCAAATTAACAACATTTTATAGCTGGTATGAGCTGGATCTTCAGCTGGTGTATCAGCATGGTTTTACACTCACTGACTCCAGCTGAGAGTCTGGCTCAGTACCTACTTTTCTGCACAGATTTGTGTACAGTACCTCATACCATGTTCCTCATTCTAACTCTTAATGTTTTCCAGTTCTGGTATACACCAAACACTGCCCACTTGTAGAGCTTTTGTGATAAGCTAGGAGGCTAGGGAGCCTAAAGAACCCTGTAAAGATACGCTGTGTCTCATTGCTCTTGGTTTAAATGTCAGATTTTTATAAAGCGTGGATTCAGTCTAAAAGTATAAACTGGAGAGAAGTTTCATTAGGAAAAACAGTACTTAGAGCCAATGGTATATTACATTACGTCTTAGTGTACAATTTTCTCTTGTTGATTTGATATGTTTTAGATTCCTTCTGTGTGAACCCTGCTTGCCATAAAACATTTGCCCATCAAAGCATCCTTTTATCTCCTACCAATGACCCTTGCTTTGTTTGTCAGATTTCCAGCCCCTTAGATGTTACCATATAGGTGCTTGTTGTAGGTTTTTATTAGTGGCGCAAGGCAGGGATTGTGGCTTATAGTTATGTTTTTTTAACATTTTCATATCATGATTGTTGACTTAACAGCAATATGAAAAACAAGTTTTGCATGTTACTATTAATTAAAATTGTGGTAGCATCTAGAGGCCAATCAGGTTATGACCTCATGGTGCTAGATGCTCTACAAACAAAGTCCCTGCCCTAGAGAGCATCTTGATATGTTTTTAAAGCTTATACACTTACTGTGCAACAAAGTAGTCCAGAGTGTGTTTCTGCTGTATTCCCCATTTCATTTTCTCTCTGTAGTAACCCACTGAGGCATCTGCATCTCTGGTTTTCCTGTATATTAGGTAAAAGGCTTTTTTCTCTCTTCCTCTCCTTGGGCCTGCTCCTGCTCCCATTTAAATTAGTGGGGAAACTCCCAGTTACTTCTGTGGTGCAGGATCAAATATTTGGTGCCTATTTTTCAATATACTAGTGGCTTTTGATTTTGCTCCTTTCTTTGATAGCAATGCCATGCTTTGCAGTGTTGAAAGTAATATATCAGCTTAATTGATGGTAGTAAGACAATTATTACAAGTTTTACTCCTCACAGAGCTCATGAAAGAATGCATGTTAGCCCTGAGATAAAAAAACCACATTTATGTTTGAAAGTTGAAAGTTTGAAAGTTGCTGTGTACTCGGGGAGCGATTGAAATAGCCTTTACCTAACTAATCTACCACTAGCTATGGATTACGGAGACCGGAAGAAAGGAGACGTTTTATAAAATGTAGGACAAATCACTCTGATTTGTCATGTACTCATGTTTTCAGTTTGAGAGGGTGAGAGTGATCTACAAATATGCCCTGGATAGAATTCCGAAACAGGAGGCCCAAGAACTCTTCAAAAATTACACCGTCTTTGAAAAGAAGTATGGAGACAGAAGAGGCATCGAAGACATTATTGTCAGTAAAAGGAGATTCCAGTACGAAGAGGAAGTGAAGGTAAGTGTTAATCTAGAGGCTTACAGATGTGTAAACATGCTTGGGTACACTTTCCAATCTCCAGTGCTGAACGAGGTTCTCGTGTGTCTCATGGTATTGAGGCACTGCTTTTAAAGGACATGTGTTGGTCATATCAAACCATTGACTTTTTAATTTAATCGTAACTTATCTGCAAGTGATACAACAGTTTATCTGGAGCTCCTCATACCGCATTTAAAACGTCTAGCTGTTGGATTTAATGGGAATTGGGCTACAGGGCATACATGTCAGTTGAGTGGGATAGATTCAGTTCCACTACATTAACTATAGAAAGTAACAAAAACTAGCTAATCTTGGGTTTGTTTGGTTTTGGGTTTTTATTAAATGGTTAGAACTGCATACTGGCTTTAAATATTTAATGTGTCTCACTGATAGTTAAACCTGACAACTTTCCCTCTCATCTAGAAACTTAAACATTCTGGGTATTTATCAGCTTTGGGGGTCTACGCTTCATGATCAGTGTTTTGGCCCTTAACTTGACATATTCCAAACTTACCTGCTAGGATATGAATTAAATTTTTTCTTTATTCACCATGATGTTGCCAAGAAACTGATGCAATGGAGGAGTTATATTTTCAAATTTTTAAGTGGAAAGATTGAGGGAAGGAATGAAATTAGTTTGATGGTCTTCCTCACTTCCCTTAGTACTTGTAATATCACATAGACTGAAGCCTGCCTGACAACCCAATTAATCAAATATAAATCAAAACCAGGATTTTGTTACTTTGGAACATAGTTACTATATTTTCAAATTAGTACTATTGCTGATAGTCAGTTATTAGATTTAAATTTGGTTCGTATACTTGTCCACAGACATTTACAAAACATCTTAGTTCTGTCTAAATATGTTTGGGTGGTGGGGGAAAATCTGGCATGCCCACTTTCTATTAAGTGTGGGTGTTGAATTGCTGAAGCTATACAATGGTGACAATTCTTCTTCCACTCTAGTTTGTTCATTTAACCCTCATGAATCTGAGTAAAATCTGCAAAAGGCCTACATGACTTAGACACACACATTTTTACCTTTCATTAATATTTCAGTGATTAATTTAAAAAACCTAGATGTACAAGTTTACAGATTTACACAATTCTGCTTTAAACTATAGGGAGAGTTACCTGTGTTATAATTGCATTAATGAAATGATCTCCTATCCCTTTCTGGAAGGCTAATCCCCACAATTACGACGCATGGTTTGATTACTTGCGGTTGGTTGAAAGTGATGCAGATCCTGATACCGTACGTGAAGTTTATGAAAGAGCCATTGCCAATGTTCCACCAATTCAAGAGAAGAGACATTGGAAGAGATACATATATCTCTGGATCAACTATGCATTGTATGAAGAACTGGAGGCAAAGGTAAAAACATAAGTCTCCTCTTTTTCCACATCTGTCTGTGACCTACTAAATTGCTGTCTGGTTCTGAGTTTCTTATTAAATAAGCAAAATATACTGGCTCATTTGATTTCAAAACTGAAATGGGGTTTGACTTTCTAGGTAGAGTTGTTGTTTGTTTTTCTCTGAAAAATTAACCTTTCTACTTAGAATAGACATTTAAAATTATATGTCTATCTCTGGTAATCTGCCATGAATTGAACAGTCATTTTGCAGAAGTACGCTGTGAAGTTGCTAATGGTACATCCTTCAACATTTTCCCCAATCCTTACTGATAACCTATTGGTATAGAAAAGTAGAACCAAGCCACCTCAGGCTTAGCTAAATTACCTATGGCAGGCTGTTGTCTGAATTCACGTTTTGTGGTAGCATTTTCAAATTCAGTAAAAGAACTCTTTTAAAAATGACTCTCTTGCAGGGAATATCTGAAATCCTTCTTACTCTGGCCTCGGACATTGAGTAAATGATATAAATTACTATTGGAAATAGAACCTCCTTTTCCATGTTTATAATCAATCATTTTGTAGTTGCTTTAAAGTTTTGTTTAATATGATTACATAGCATCTTAGCTATTCTTCTACAAAAATATTCCCACTATGAGGGTAAAAGGTCTGTAACCCTTACCATAATACTTTGGTCTAAAAAGTGGTCTGTACTCTTGAATCTAATATTAAATCTTGAAGGGCCAGCTTTTTAGATTTGTGCACACAAATGGGTGGGCGAGTTGTGTGTATAAAAAAAGTTTAGTTTGCACAGTTCTAAACATTTAGCCTTAAACCTACTCCTCCACAAATTCCTTAGTTTCGGTAATGTTTATGTTGAATAGAATATTTAACCCAGCTTGCTTGTCCTTTCAGGATCCAGAACGAACCAGACAAGTATATCAAGCATGTGTGGAACTCATTCCCCACAAAAAGGTATGACTTTTCTAATGGGTCCAGTGCAAAACCCAGAATGGTTCAAAACACACTATTCAAAATCCTGGAGATTACCTACCCCTATACTGCCCAGGTCTACATACTCCTCCCTGGTAACAAGAGATCAATTGAACTGTTCCCTTGTCAGTCAGCAGGGGATGCAGGACTCAGACCCACAGAAGTGGGTATGTTGGTGATTCTGTGCACAGGTCATGTAGTCTTTGTTCTGGAATATGAGTGAGAGAGTTACTCTGGATTTGGATTAGGTTCCTTTCCAGCATCGTGTTAGATATAAAAACACTACTTTTTCCTTTCTCTGCATTTTGTTTCTGCCTTTTATTAAATGGATTCTAGTCCCTTATTTAAAAAAAGGAGATCTTTTAATCAGTAAATGCTGCCTCCGTGGGCCTAATAGAAATCTGGTAGGCGTTTATGGTGTATGAGTAACAGCAGGCCAAATGTGTTACTTGTATTTCCTAATATAGGAATTGTAGTCGTTGGGGTATTTTTCACTTCTTTTCTCAGAACATTGTTAACACATTATTTCACCTTGTTACAGCAATCAAAGTACAGTCTAGCATATTAATGACTTGCTTAATATTGTCCCCATACAAGCCTTGTTTCCTCGTTTAATGGGAAAAATATTTTTAAAGCCGCTACTAGTGAAATAGAGGGAAGATGCTATTCTGCTTCACAAAATGGAACTTGTGACTTAGTGAAAATGTGGATGTACCTTTTGTTTTGCTTTTAAATTAAAAAAGTTTAATGTTACAGTTAAAGAAGAACCTTCCATATGTTAGCCTGGTCTATTTGGACTCAAGACTTTACATTTTTGATTTTCTTTTTTTCTAATATAGATAGTACAAACTTGATTTGTTTTGTAAGAAGAAATTAATTTTAGTTTGTGTGTATATGGCTGTTGGAAACAGTTGTGTGTCAGTTCCTCTTCCCTTGTGGCATTGTCCTAATCTATGCATTCTATTAGTTCTTAAAGATATATCTCAAAATCCTTAATTTGCAAACTATAGCTTTTTTTCTTCCTATGGGAGAACAATTTCTGCCAGTCACTGTCATGGATTCACTCACCAGCGCAGCACCTCCTGCTGGCCATCACAGGGATTAGCTCTGCTACCCAGTGTACCCTCTCCTGGTGGTGCCCTGCCCATTGTCATCACCACCTGCTAACTGGTTTCAGTCCAAGTACTACAGTGTCCTCTTCATGACTCGGCCCTCTGGCCAGGTCACTATCCTCATTTCCCCCCCTTCTGGGAGTGGTATCTCAGTTCTATAGTCTAACCACTTCCCCAGTGGCAACAGGGGCTGGACCCAGGCCCACCCACTACTCTGGGTCCCAGCCCTCTTATTCCTCTCACTGCTGCTGTGTCTCCCTGGCCCCAGTACCTTCTTCAGGACACTCAGCTGCTCAGTCCTGGAAGCTAACAAGGAGCTCCTCTTGCTCCATGGTCTCTGCCAGCAGTTGCTCTGTCCAAGGTCTCAGCCTGCTAAAGATGCAGTATTTACTCCTTGCACTTCCAACACCAATTGAATTTGCTCTGCTGCCCTGCATCTCCCTTTTATGTGAGCCTGCTGGGCCCTGATAGGCTGACCCATATAGCTTCCCTCTAATTGGCTGCTTCCCACACAGCCTCCCTAGACTCTGTTAACCTCTTCTCTGCCAGTGTGGGGTGAACACCTTATCAGAGTCATGAATAAATTGTTTTTGTCATGATAAATTGTTTTGGATTGTGTAACATTCACCCGTTAATCAGAATAATAATGTTAATTCAAATAAGACTATCCATGTAGTTACAGTAATATTACTTGATTCTACAGAATCAGTAAAAAACTGAAATAATTTCTGAAACTACATAAGTAGCATTATTTGCTAAGAATCTATCTAAGCCAAATGTGTCTTGATTTTTTTTTCTTCCAGTTTACATTTGCCAAAATGTGGCTGTTGTATGCACAGTTTGAAATAAGACAGAAAAATCTTCCATTTGCCAGAAGAGCTTTGGTAAGTAAAGGAAGACAAGAGGGTAATTACTGAATTGTGTTTTAGGAAATTAAGAATTTTAGGGGTAACAAGAGTTGAAAGAATTTTGAAAAAGTCTCCTCTTTACAACTCATCTAAGCAAATCAAAATGCCTATGCCTATTGGAGACCTGCATGTATCCCATATATGTTGTTGTGCGTATTGTAAAGGCAGGCATGGCTTTGTTTAGAGGTTTGGATAATATCTGGAAATAATGGAGCTCCACTTGTTTCAGCTGGAAAGCATTCGGCTGAGAAGCCAGAGAATCAGCTTTCTGTGCTTAAAGAGTATTAATTGGTATAGAAATTGAAAACATTTAAAAACCACCCTTGATCTGTGAGAACTTTGAGCATCCATGTAACAGGCCTTGTTTCTTGGGAGTTTTGAGTGCAACATCCAGAATATTAGCTAAAGCGATACTAGGGACTTTGGACAGTCTCTTAAGAAACTGCATCAAGCCCTTTTGCCAAATATAGTAACACACTAGTGCCTTTCCAAAGATGGAGTTGGCTTTGACAGAAGACCCTTTTAAATGAAAATCTCTCCCTTTCCCTCCACTCTTAGTTTTCCAGTAGTCTTGGTTAAAAACTGAGGCATTTTACTTGTGACTGAGGGAAAACTAGTCTGGTAATGACGGAGTCACTCTTCTTGGTGTGAAGAGACATCTGTTTCTTTGCAGATAAAACAGATCAGGTTTGTTGTGTTTTACAGTGGCAGAGCAGGCTTGGAGTAAATATGAATGTCTTCTTTGGCTGAGTGTGCTAGATTGATCACTGAAATGCTGGGGGAGCTTTGCCTGCTGAGCTGGACTCTTGCCCTTGGCTGGTAAAATGAAGTAGAGGGTTAAGTCCATTGTGAAGTTGTTAATGCCTCCCTGCAGGAGGACAGTCTGCCATCTGTCCTGTGCTGCTGTTAGGGCTTTGCTCAAGATGCCGTCTCTTCACATTGGGAGTCTCACCAATTATCACTATCTCTAACCTTCCCATTTGGGGGTAGATGATTTAGTAGGTTCTAAAGAGGTAGTTGTGATCCCATTTAGAAATCTTAGATTTCCTTGATCCTTTCAAAGACCTGTTTTTGATTTGGTTATGTTAGGGAAACTGTGCCTGTTTTCGATTGAAGATTTTACACACACACACACCCCCATGTGGAGAGATAGGCTTTTGAGTTGTCATCAGTATGCAGATAACACACTGTTCTGCCTCATTTTCATTGGACCCATATGGTGTGGGGTCTTTGCTTTTCCAGTATTTGTGTGAAATTAGGACTTGGATGACAGCAAATTGGAGCTTAATGTGGATAAAACAAAAGTAATGGTAGGAGAAATGGAGGAAAGAACTGGGTGGGTGCAGCATGGGTAGTCATTTGTTGGAATGGATGACTTGATTGGTAATACATGTGACTTGAATGCTAATGCTAGCTTGACTTATGGCTTCCTTGATTTGTAGTGAGTATATTGATAGAAAATGCACAAGAGTCACACCCCAAGTAGAAAAACCCCAAGTGTAAGGAAGGTTTTGTGGGGGACTATATTGAGGGAGTGTGTGGACTTTGGTGTAAAAAGTCAGTTACGTTAGCTCATGGGCAGAGATTAAGCTACTGGGTGCATTTTATGAATATTTGAATATTCTTGCCTTCATTGCCTCCCTCAAAAGTGATTGGGGAGGGGCGTGAGTTTTGTTCTTCCAATATAACAGTCCGATAATGCAGGAGGCACATGGCTTGCCCTTTCTTTCCTGTCCTCAAGCACTCCTATCTGAACCTGTTTAATCTGAGAGGTTCTCAAACTATGAATCACAGAATGCTACCTGTTGAATGCTACCCATCATGGCTGGGCACATGGTGGTGGTGGTTCTACTGGTTTTCAGCTCCTAAAGTGAATTAAAAGGAGCTAAAATACATTCAGTACTTTTCTAAGCTTACCTGTCCTGGTAGTTATTACTGTAGGCACCCAACAGCGGTTGTGCAAGTGTGAGTAGGAGGGGAGGTGGTCCCTGAGTCCATATTTATTAAGATGTGGTTCACACTCTGAATATATTTATGGACCCCTTACCTAGAGGATTAGAGGCTGGAGCCACTTTGTCTGTATGGTAACAGTCTCAAGACTCAGAAGATGAAGCACTCATTTGCGTAAGCTCAGTTTTGAGTGACGACGTCTCATGAAGAAACATTATACACGTGAACACTGTCTGCAACAAGTTATACTTTTTCTGTCTTCAGAGCACTTAGATACTTTATGCACATGTTAGTTTTGTAATGATCTGGCTGAATCATTACTAGTTAGATTTCACACTAGTCCTGATTGGAGTAGTCAACAGAAATTGTAGTTAAACAAAGATTAATTTAAACGCTAGTACTGAACAGTAAATGGACATTGAAAAAAGCATTTCTTCAGAGAGATGGCATAAGCAGTTATTGTTTTTTTCATTTTACAGGGAACGTCCATAGGTAAATGCCCAAAGAACAAACTATTTAAAGGCTACATTGAACTGGAGCTGCAACTGCGGGAGTTCGATCGCTGCCGGAAACTGTATGAAAAATTCCTAGAGTTCACACCTGAAAACTGCACATCATGGATTAAATTTGCTGAGTTAGAAACCATTCTTGGTGATACAGACAGAGCCCGGGCAATATACGAATTGGCTATTGGTCAGCCTCGGTTAGACATGCCAGAGGTAAGGGAGTATATGAAGAACTCTGAAGTAACCTATTCCTCAACACACTGGATGGTTGGGGGGGGGGGGGGGGGGGGGGGGGGAATCAACTAACCTGCTAATACAGGGGTGGGCAAACATTTTGGCCTGAGGGCCACATCTCGGTATAGAAATTGTATGGCAGACCATGAATGCTCACGAAATTGGGGTTGGGGTGCGGGACGAGGTGAGGGCTCTGGCTGGGGGTGCAGGCTCCGGGGTGGGGCCAGAAATCAGTTCAAGATGTGGGAGAGGGCTCCAGGCTGGGGCAGGGAGGGTGAGGTGCGGGGGGGGGATCAGGGCTCCGACTGCAGGCTCTGGGGGTTTGAGGTGTAGGAGGGTGCTCTGGGCTGGGACTGAGGGGTTTGGAGGGTGGGAGGAGGATCAGGGCGGGGGTTGGGGCACAGGGGGTGGCTCAGGGTGACACTTACCTCAAGCGGTTTCCAGAAGCAGCGGCATGTTCCTGCTCCAGCTCCTCCGCAGAGGCGTGGCCAGGCGGCTCTGTTGCATGTTGCCCCATCCGCAGGCGCCACCCCTGCAGCTCCCATTGTCTGTGGTTCCCGACCAATGGGAGCCGCATGGGTGGTGCTTGGGGAAGCGCGCAGCGCAGAGCCCCCTGGCTGTCCCTACACATAGGGGCCTGAGGCGGGA
The DNA here is from genome assembly GCF_965140235.1 of Caretta caretta. NCBI lineage: Eukaryota > Metazoa > Chordata > Testudines > Cheloniidae > Caretta > Caretta caretta. The sequence goes on along the minus strand of NC_134208.1, from coordinate 206,069,280 downwards.
CATGCCGCTGCTTCCAGGAGATGCACAGAGCAGCCCCAGACCTTCCTCCCCAGTGGGAGCTTGAGGGCTTGGACCCACAGGCCATACTTTGCCCACCCCTGTGCTAATTGGAACATAGGACTTGTCCTGGCGTATCAGACCAGTGGTCCATCTAATCCAGCATCCAATTTCTGACAGTGCTCAGCTACATTTTCAGCAGGTGGTATATAAGTCCACAATAAACAAGTGTGGTGTAACATGCCTAAGAGAATAATTTTCTAATGTAAGCAGTTTGTGATAGGCTTGTGTCTGTAGCATGAGAGTTGACACTACTTATATCTCATCCTAGCTAGTATAACTGGGTATTCTATATGTGTCTAATTCTTTTCTGAATTCTGTGCCTCAATATCTTGTGGCCATGAGTTCCAAAGATTAACTATTCATTTATTTATTTTTGAAATATATTGCCGTAGTATTCGATATGAGGATGCTAGAGTCAGGGTTGCATAATATCAAGTTTGCTTTTTATATATATATATATATATATATATATACACACACACACACACACACAAATAAATGGTGCAATACATATATTTGTAAAATAAAATAGCTCACACTTCTGTTCTTACCAGTTTAGATGCTTTGGACACTACAGCTTACCTGTCTATTTCTGTTGCTTAGCACATAATGGCTTTTGTAAGGCTGCACTCCAGTGTTTTGTAGTTTCATCCTTATATAGCTGGTCAGTCTTCTAGGGTATCTTCAAATAATTTGTTACTTATAGGATGTCTGTTCAAGTTCTCCATATTCTCTCCTCATGGGCCTAAGCCGTCATTTATAAGCTAATTGTATACAACTACATCCCTCCTTCTTTTCATACCTGGAATGTTGTTGCTCTCCAGTTCCTATTGCCTCAAGTTAAGTACCGCAATGGCAAATTAATGTCTCCCCCATTTATTTCTACTGCTCACCTTTCAATTTGGACAATGCTCCCATTATTGAGATAGTGTCTGTTGAGCAATTTATAATCCACCACATTTCTCATTATATTAAATGTTCCATATAAGTGTAAGCAGCTCACAAAGCCACAAGTTTTGCCTTAGAGCAAAAATCCCGACCCCCACATTTGTGATCTTGTGCTTCTGTGTCTGAAATATCAAGGGTGGTCTTCCAGCATCCTCTCTTCAATCAGTCCAAAAGCAAGCAGAGCATCAAATGGTTTACTTTGCCTCATTGTTCATGTCTTTGCATTGTTTTTCCTACTCTTTGCCTCTTAAATCTCTTTTCAGCCTCTTTCCTCCCTCTAAATTCTAATGATTTGATGTCATCACTTTCTCTTGGAACCCCAATGTTTCATTCAGCCCAGAACCAGTTATTGATTCCCTTGTTTGTGATAGTGGTTTTTGGCCTTTGTCCTGTTACCCTTACCTCTAGAGCTATAGATTAGAGGTGATATTATGTGTGACAGTAATACCTAGTACTGCCTTAATGTTGAAAATTATTTGGCTACCTTTCTGTTTGGTGATCTCTATAACTTCTTAAGGCTTGTATTATGAAGTGCATTGAACAATCATAACTTCAAGAGTTTTGATCTAAGACTGACCCATTCTCTCTCAGGTTCTTTGGAAATCCTATATTGACTTTGAAATTGAGCAAGAAGAGTATGAGAAAACAAGAAACCTTTACCGCAGATTGCTTCAGCGGACACAGCATGTCAAGGTAACGTTTGTGTAGTCACAACTGATCATACATAAGAACGGCCATACTGGGTCAGACCAAAGGTCCATCTAGCCCAGTATCCTGTCTTCCGGCAGTGGCCAATGCCAGGTGCCCCAGAGGGAATGAACAGAACAGGTAATCATCAAGTGATCCATCCCCTGTCGCCAATTCCCAGCTTCTGGCAAACAGAGGCTAGAGACACAGTCCTTGTCCATCCTGGACAATAGCCACTGATAGACCTATCCTCCATGAATTTATCTAGGTGTTTTTTTTTTGAACCCTATTACAGTCTTGGTCTTCACAACATCCTCCTGCAAGGAATTCCAGATTGACTGTGTGTTGTGTGAAAAAATATTTCCTTTTGTTTGTTTTAAACCTGCTGTGTATTATTTTCATTTGGTGGCCCCTAGTTCTTGTGTTATGAGGAGGAGTAAATAACACTTCCTTATTTACTTTCTCCACACCAGTCATGATTTTATAGACCTCTACCATATCCCCCCTTAGTCATCTCTTTTCCAAGATGAAAAGTCCCAGTCTTATTAATCTCTCCTCATACGGCAGCCGTTCCATACCCCTAATCATTTTTGTTGCCCTTTTCTGAACCTTTTCCAAGTCCAACATATCTTTTTTGAGATGTGGCAACCACCTCTGCACACAGTATTCAGGATGCGGGCGTACCATGGATTTATACAGAGGCAATATATTTTGTCTTATTATTTATCCCTTTCTTAATGATTCCCAACATTTTATGTGCCAGAGTCAGAATCCTACATTGGGGAAGGAATCTCAGTTAATTTTAAAATGCCATACCACCGAAGTAGCTATCAACATTATTCTGTGGGGACTTTCGTGACTCAGGGCATTGGAAATAAGTAAGGGAAAAGGTTAGTATTGTGAAATGACTCGTTTAGAGATAAGAGATGTCTTTATAGCTTTCTATTTAAAAAAAGGATCACTCTGCAGAAGCCCTGGGTTACTAGGACTTAGAGGTAGCACTGCTTCTTTTGCCAGGTTTCCTAGGCTTCCCACATTTGAATGATTATCTTGACAACCCCACAATGGCTATATCATTCATTTTAAAAAAGAAAAAACTAAATCAGTTCTGCAGAAGCTTATCTGTTCTTCTGAGCAGCCATGGCCTCTTTTTTAACTGCTCAAAAAATTGCAGATGCTGTGACAAATGACCAGCCTTAGCAATGTGATTTAGATCTATAATTTGACTAAATTCAGCCAGGTTTATTATGACCAAAAATAATTGCCACCAACTAAGTGGCTTACAGAAAATGAATTGGGAGTGTTAATCCAGTTTCTTATGGTCAGGCTACAAAAACTGGCAGAAAATTGAGTAGAAAGCCCAAAGATGGAGTGCACCAAAACACTAGTCTTACCCCTCTTATAATTATGTGGAGTCTCTAAGATAGGATTTGGTACAAGATTTCTGCAAAGATGACCTTCAGCCTTGTTGAATCACTTCCCTCTTTAAAAAAAAACAGAACATTGACAATGGTACTCTGCTGTAAAATCAGAATATTCTTCAGTACTAAAATGGGGCCTTAACCAAATCTTACTCTGACATGAGTTTTGTCTAGCTGGTTGTTTACAAAGCTTGAAAAAGTGCTGAAACTAACAAATGGTTTCCAGCTTGGCCACATCCTCCTGGTTTTTATTTTAATGACGTTTTCACAGCGAAATTTCCATTAGATTTTGCTCTGCTTTTCCCCTAGGTATGGATCAGTTTTGCTCAGTTTGAACTTTCTGCAGGAAAAGAGGAGAGCTTGATAAGATGCAGACAGGTATATGAAGAGGCTAATAAAACAATGCGAAACTGCGAAGAGAAGGAGGAGAGACTCATGCTTCTGGAATCCTGGAGAAACTTTGAAGAGGAGTTTGGAACAGATTGTAATAGAGAGAGAGTAGATAAACTTATGCCAGACAAAGTCAAGAAGAGAAGAAAATTAAAGGCTGAAGATGGGGTAAGAGTAAAGGGTGGGAAAATAAAATGCCACCTACAATCACAGAAAGTTGTTTGTGTACAATACATTATAATAATACATCTATGAGACTAAACTTAATGTAGTTGAACTATATGCATGGTGTTATTTCTGAGAATAAAGCTAAGGAAGTATATTCAAATCTCTGTTCTGTATGCATTCTCCCTTTTAGTTACATGTAAGAGAAGCAGCACCATTAATGGGCAGTGGACTCCATGCCCCACTGATTCTTTAGTTTTAGCAGTCATTTAATGAATGAAGACTAAAAACCTCAGTTCTGATTTAGTCCTTATTGCCATGCTTGTTAGAGAGGAGTATTCGGAGTACTCCAGCAACTTACTGTGAAAGCATGCGTTCAGACTAAATACTAACTAACCTGGGGCTTGTACTTTTCTTTTCTAGTCCGACGCTGGCTGGGAGGAATACTATGATTATATCTTTCCAGAAGATGCTGCCAACCAGCCCAACCTCAAACTGCTTGCTATGGCTAAACTTTGGAAGAAACAGCAACAAGAAAATGAGGCTGAAGAGATGGCTCCAGACAATGACATTGATGAGAGTGAATCCTAACGCTGCATTTCTCTGCCGCCGCCTCCCCTCTGTGCATTTGATTTTTGTACAATATTTCATCTGTGATTGACTGAATAAATGTATTTGAGTAACTTTTTAATACTGCTAAGTTGTTAGAAAAGCTCCAAGCAGGTGACCTCTTTCCTAGGAGACTAAGGATGAACCTCGTTTAACACTTTCTAAATTCCTTTTCACATTCGCTAATCCCAGTAGCTGGAAATGGAACACATACAGTCCAGCTGTTTTCTAAGCCTTCTGAAAGGGGGCTTAAAACCCTTTCATTATATGCCAGTGTGCAGATATTTAACTCACTGAAAAAAATTAACATTTGCCCACCCTCTCTCTAAAGCTAAAGGTAAATTTGAGTTTAATATTCCATTCAGCTAGAAGTTCCCAGGGAGGTATTGGACTGGGGCCATGTCTACACCATGGGGGTAAGTCAACCTAATTTACGCAACTCATGAATAACTTAGCTGGAGTCGACGTAGCTTAGGTTGACTTACTGCAGTGTCTACGCTACGCTAGGTGGATGGGAGACATTCTCCCGTCGACTTACATTATGCTTCTCGTTCCAGTGGAGTACCAGAGAGCAATCTGTGGTCGATTTAGAGGGTCTTTACTGGACCTGCTAAATTGACCCCCAGTGCATTGATCACCACAGACATGTCCTGGGACTCAAAAGCTGGATTCTATTCCCAACTGTTGCTTTGTAGGCCTGTGGGAAAGTCATTTCACCTCTCTGTAAAACAGGGGTGATACCTTCAGATGGAAACTGTTAAGCTAGCTTATGTCAAATGCATCGCATTATATTCTAAAAATTGGCTTTTTAAAACTTCTCTGCCTCACTCTTTGCCTTAACAAAGACAAAGCTCTTGGACATCTTTGTAGATTTTAACTATATACTACATTATCTTCTAATATAAGACTTTAATATGCAACAGTAGGCTGCAGGATGCCTGGAGCTCCGCATGTTAAAACACAGCTGATTCTGTTCTCTTCCAACAGTTTGATCTTCTCTACAGTTAACACTAGCAGTGAATGAACATCACTTCTTTTGAACTGTTACATACAATGTAACGCCCAAAGTGACCAATATGTTTTGTAACTCTTGTAGGGGCAACTTGGAGGGGAGTTGAGGAGTTACTGACCCTTCTGTGCCTCAAGAAGCCAATCTCCCCTTTGTTCCCTACTTCTGAGGAAAGAGGCTTATTTCAATGATCAGACTAAATTCCATGTATTACTCAAATCTTTCTGTGGAAAAAGTCTGGGAACACGACTTAGCTGCTCCTGCTCACTTCTTATTCCCGCCTCTCACTAAACAGAGCAAAGCACAGCTACATAGTATGGGAATCCTCATCTTAGAACAAATCACGCCTGCAGCACACCAGCCAAAAACACTTTGTGAGGTTCATATGATTAAGATTTTAGCCTAGGCCTGCATCTGCCTCCCGCTTCAGCAACAGAAACTGCCAAACACATATTGCCCTACTGCTCTGCTTTCCACTAGCTTCCTATGGCATGCAAGCCTTTGGACCTAGCTAAAATTACCTGAGGAATCCCAACTGATCAGCAAGCTGTGTTCTGATGGAACCACAGACCTAACCACATGAGGGAGATGTTCTAGAGCTTTCAACTGAAACTCAGTCCCTAAAAACATTACAGCACCCACACAAAGCTTCTGTCAGTTGTTTAACTTTCCATCAATTACAAATCTGCAAGGAGGAACTGTTAAAAGTACTGCTCCGCCGCTGAGGACAGTATTAAAATAACAACTAGACTGTAGCCTGAAGTTTTCGTTTTTGAGTAAAGGACTTGCTACTCTAGCTTGGTAACAAATGGCGCCACCTTTTCTGATCTCAGGACTTCTACAGGCCAAGAGAATCTGTTTTCTGTAAAGAGCGAATACATTGCTGACTTACCTCCAATAATATTGTACAGTACACACACAGAACTGAATTGGCCTAATCAATAACTTATGCACAATATCCCACTTTCTGCCAAAGCTGATTTTTAAATGAGAAAACTAATTAAGGAAGGCTACAACAAAACATGTGAACATGACATAAAATAGTGTGAGAGAAAGCCATGGATCAACTTTACACAAACCAGTATCACACTGAATTTGTATTTTATTATGCACTTCATCTTTTTCATATCTACCCTTAGAGCTTCAACTGTTAGAACAAAAAAGAACATTTGCAGCTGTGATTCTCAGGCCCAGTAAGAGGAAGTAGTGATATTTTCCATCAATATGTGGTATAAAACATGATGGTGGAATGTTTAAACTTGTCTGCTTTTTTATAAACAACAAGGGGAAATCAAAATATAAACAATTAACTGTACACTTCCTACTGTTTCTTTTGGGGCTTTATGAAAAGTAAAAACTGAGCCTAAACTCCTTTTTTTAAGACTGTGCCTTCTTCCTCCTCATCTATCTGAGATCTTTTCTGTTACCTTAAAAAAAAACATTTGATGTTCTTTGCGCTCTAAATTGTCCATAAACATTATTTTTGGTAAATTGCCTGAGAACCACAGCTTAGAGTTATTCAATGTCTTCAGGTCTCACAGGATGAGGTAATGGTATAATTGATTTCTTCTCTGAATCTCTGGAAAGCGCTTTCCTCATATCTGTTGACAAACACAAATGTTACTACTACAAGACAGACAACATTAAACAAGCCCATGTTAAGTGAATGTTCTTGTAGATTAGAATAAAAAAGCTCATCTTTTATGAGAAATTCCAATACTATAAGACTGCTACAAAAAAAATACAATTAGATGCAAAAATATTAGCTTTAATGCAATATTAAAGTCAAAATAGTAAACACTGGATGTAAGGTTGCTCCAAGAATGTGAGCCGCCACCTCCTTTGTATTTTACGGTATACTTTAATAAAATCATTACCTATATTTACATGTAACAAAGCAGGAACAAAAACAACATGTGCAAAGCAGCCAAGTAAAACTTCTGGGAGCAAACAAAGATAATATTCAAACTGAGTGCTTGCATCACTATACTTGAGCTATCATCAATGTGGGTTTTTGTTTTTTAATAGAAAAGAATATCCAGGGCTCCATTGCCTGAGGAACCGACAAGCATCAGCAGCAGAATACATCATTAACAGGTGCGTTCACAGAACCGTTCCAAGGCACACATTTATCGTTGCCTGACTTTAAACATTCACAATTTTAAGATCAGGGTGTCTGCGAAAAGCAAGGCTTCAAAGGGTTACCAGCATCTGCTATTGAAAGGCCAAACAAAATATGAATGGCTGGCTTAGCCCCCACCCCCCGAATAGAACTAGTAAAAAGCCCAGCCCTCTCCATTCCCAGCTGGAAAAGAGCTGGTTCCCAGGTTCAGGGCTTTCATATCAGCCCCTGGCTACTGGGTGTTTGAAAGTTGGGAGTGTCAGGTGCTCTCCTGTCCCAACTTCTTTTGGGTCCTCTTCCCCTGTGAATTGCTATTCCTTACATCTGTTGCTCATTACAGCTTTCCCAAGCAGCAGCAGAGTGAAATTAACACAAGTTCTGGTCAGCTTCAGCAGCTGTCCACATGTTTCTGAATAGTAACCCTAAAAAGGACAGGGATCATGTCAATATCACGCTTCAGCTGCTTGGAAAAGCTGTAAGTGGCATTAGCAGTGCTCAGACAGCATGTGTCTGTAGTCTCAGGAAGACAGCACCGCATTCATTTACATTTGGAAGGTTATCTTCACAACCACTTGACACAACAAGTTCACATTCTGCAGAAACTGAAGACTAAGGACTCATCCTGAACCAGGGAAAGCGTTCTGCTTGTCACTGATGATTAAATGAATGGATTTTTCAATCCCCGCAGAAATACTCAACCAATTTTGCTGCTGTTTATAAAATAAATTCACTTTTGCGGTGAGGCAAAGCGTCAATAATCTCAGCCCAAGATGAATTTGCTAGATAAAGTTCTGTGCATATGAAAAGAGAGATTAGAACAGGAACTTTAACCATCGTTATAGAAGGCATTGCTTGTACTTGTTATAATGGCAAAATCGTTTTGGTAGTTTAAACAAGTTATCTATTGGAATAAAGGAGTAAGTATCAATTAATAATGAGGACCATTCAAAACAGAAGTATTGTTGATACAATAAATACCACAAAGTATAACTTGTTGAAAATCAAATTCTGTAATTGAAGTGTAATTTCAAGTCCGATTTGTTCTTTAAAGAGCTATCCAAAGGTATATATGTGTGTACTTGATAAGCAACTGTCTGAGTTTTCTTTACTTTTTTGAAAATCAAGCTAACAACCCTGGAGCTTTCCACGTATGTGGTGATTTGCTTTTACGGAACCAAGTACTTACCATAGGCATCTTCGTCAGGCTCCCCATTGCTAGCTGAGTAGTACTCTAGTACTGTCCTGTAGACACTGTAGCCCAGTTGCTTGTACATATTTACTGCAACCTGATTCGACACTCTTACAAAGAGATCCACAAAAAACCCACCCTTTCTTTGTGAAGGGGAAAAAAAAAAAACAAATGAGGAAGAGCAAAAGAATACATTTCATAATATGATGAATCTACTGCCAATAATCAAAGAGAAGAGAAACAAATTCTTTCAAAGATTCTGCACAGAATACATCCTATTCAGTGATGATAAAAGGTGTGTTTTTTATTTATATTACAGGCAGATGTATTTTTCTGAGGTACAACTGAGGAGTCTAGCCACACGAACAATCTCAGGCTTTCACACAAGGCACAACTCTGCAGAGTTGAGTTGTGTACAAGTGACCAAAGAAACACTGGGTGAGTTATTTGATATATTTTGCACTCCAGAAGGAGAGAAGGAGCAGATTTTTTTATCCATTCATTTAAAGACCTACATAAATAACTTTCCCTGCTAGCCTCATCTCTCAAACAAGAAAGGGGAGAGTCCTGTACACTAGAAATGAGCCTTAGTCATCCATGTAATTATTTTCTGTATTTCTATTGCCAACTGCAGCTCTGCAAAAAAATGTAGTTTTACCTTTCCCCTTGCATTATGTATATTTATCCTAGACAGTGGTTATCTGATCTATCGCTAAGCTGTGTCGTGATCATTTTGTAGAGATTTTAAGCGAAAGATCACACTATCTGCTCTTAAAAAAAGACTCCAGTGTTTTCAGATCACATCAGCGGGAAACAATCTCATTCCCAATACACACGCAAAACAAAACTGTGAGCAGTAAACTCAGCAGCCTCACAGATTTCATCTGTTTCTCTACTTCTCTCATACAGTCAGCTCTTTGAGGCAGGGACAGTTCCCACCCTGTCTGCACACAATGTTGTGGGCACCACAGGAAAAAGAGTTGACTCTTTGTGAAGGGAATCTTCTCTCTGCCCCAGACAAGAAATTTTTACAGGGACCTGGAGTTTCTTCCCTCTCATCCCCACAAATAGGCTTTCACAACAGCTAAGAGAAAAGGAGTACTTGTGGCACCTTAGAGACTAACCAATTTATTTGAGCTTAAGCTTTCGTGAGCTACAGCTCACTTCATCAGATGCATGCATCCGATGAAGTGAGCTGTAGCTCACGAAAGCTTATGCTCAAATAAATTGGTTAGTCTCTAAGGTGCCACAAGTACTCCTTTTCTTTTTGCGAATACAGACTAACACGGCTGCCACTCAGAAACAACAACTAAGGAATGTCTTAATATTTGCCAGCTATCATTTAAACCTTGCGCTTTGTAACCACTGGGAATTATAATCAGAACATCACATGTTCAGTGGGCAAGCAAGGTCAGTTTTCTGGGACACAAGAAAAAGTTACTTAGAATTTGTACATGGTGCTCACCTTTCTGAAATTTCCTCCAGTAACTCCATCAACTTAGCGGCCAAACCCAGCCGGCGGAACTCGGGCGCAACAGAGAGAGCAGTGACATGCCCATGCCACTCCTCCCTGGCCACGGAGCCTTCAGCTTTACCCATTACTGCAAATGGAAGGAGCACTTAACTAGCACGCTGGAATTAACGTACCCCACCCTCACAGCGACGTCCCCGCAAAGGAAAGCCCAGATTTATTTCAAACTGCTTTCTAAGCCAAAATGTTTTAGTGATCCTGTGAAGACTGCAGTAGTGGTGTTTCACGATGGAATGAAATGGTTTTACTATAGTTAACTGCACAAGCCTCATTTGGACGGTACAGGGGACAGGCAACGTAAAAAAAACCAAAAAACAATCACATTTCCATTGGAAAATTGTGTACTTCTGACTGTTACTAGTAACCCTAATCACCAAGGCCCTGGTCCTTCACATTGTCTGTGGGTAGAGCTCCTCGCAAGATCAGGTCGTTAGAACACTAGAACTGAAAGAGATTAGAAAAATTGGGAAAACTGCTTTCCTGTAATTCTGCTCCTCTCCAGATACCATCCTGCAAGACTCTCATGCTTGACTTTCAGCTAAGCTTATTGCTTCTGTCTTTGAAGCATAAATTTCAAGTGATACATTTTATGGTAAGACTTTGATAAGTGTTCAATCAGTCCTCTGGACTGTTATAGTCAAGGGACCGTAGTTGGAAGCCCAAAGACCCCCTGAAGCGGAGACTAGCCAGTCATGTCCCTGGCCAATATTGCTGCTGTTAGGGGTCAAAAACCTTTAGAGCATGGGGAATTTTGCCAGTCTGACACCAGAAAGCCAAGACCCCAGGAGAGTGAATTCTGCACAGATGGGGTCATGAGAGAAAAATATGTCTCTCTGGTTTTTTCAATGTCTTTACTTAATGTGATTGACAGCACTTTGTGCCTGACCAGCTTTGCTTTACAAAGGGTCATTTCTGCTTCCTGTCTCATGCACTACCATAATGACACCACTCACTCTCACTGCTATGTAAGGAACTGAATAAAGTGAAGCAGAAGCAGGTGGGCATGTATACAGGAAAAGGGAGGGGCGGAAGAGGCAGGCCTGAGCATGTTAGGTAGTGTTGCTCTCAGACCCTCCCACAAGCCTCTTATAAATGGAGTAGGGGAGCAGAAAAACAGTTTTAAGGAACTAACCAAAAAAATCCCAACCCTTTCTATTAGGAGGGCACTCTGAGAAATCTGAATGTGCTGAAATTAGTTAATTTAAAAAAATAAATCCAGTTGACCGTGTCCTGTTAAAGGCAAGAGTGTGAACAAAAGGATAACACTTCCCCTCACATGCAAGCAGAAGGATGGTAGGCCAAGGTCCAGTGCAATGACAAAGGCCCTGATATTGCAAAGACTTACACAAATGAAACATTAAGCATGTGTCTTGCTAGAGCTCAGCATTAGTCCTGCGTCACTGCCACACAAGGACCACCACCACAAAACATGACTGCATAATTTATGAAATGCCCTTCAACATCTCTGAGGTGGTGTTAGCAGTAAATGCTCCAGTTTGGTGTGAATATTAAAAAACAGGAAGTGAACTGAAATCTGATTTATAGCCCCTAAGTATTAAAATGCAATAGAATCTTAAATGGTTAAAAATTATAAGCTGTCACACTAAGCGTACAATACTCCACTTACTGTAACCCATTAGCTCTCCACCTGGTGCTTCTGCAACAATAAAATACTCTGGCCAGTGAGCCAGATACTGTAGGTAAAAAGGTATCCCATACTACAGAGTTCTTGTTAAGAAGTATACAGCTAATTGACAATACTACTTTCTTCAGTACACAATGCTGGACTGAATATGGCTTGCCACAGAACAGCACTGAAATGACATGCACTGAACAGCACGTGCTGTCTGTTGAGAGTCTTAGCTCCACTGGTTGCATTTATACCTTCCTTTTATCAATATATTGGATGGCCAGCTTTCTACTCAGACAAAGCAGATTCCTATGTCTGGGTCTCCCGCCCAGATTTTAAGAGAAGATTTTAAGAGAAGAGTAGGGATAAGCCAGCAAATAGTCTACGTGAGAGCAACATAAAACAAAATGGTTTTAAATATGTTAGGAGAAATTAAAGGTTAGGCTGGCTTGCAGGAGGGAAATGTAAGGCTCTGAGGAATGCCTACATATTATTGTAAATTAATTTACCTAATTTGGATAAATTTAGTAAAGACCATATTACAGTTTTGGGTACATTAGATGTGTGTAGTAATAAGAACTACAATAATGGGAAGAAACAAAACTGCTGATACCAACACTGTATGTACAGTAAAATGAAAACCTTAATAAGGATACAGTCTCTGTAAGTGGATCCAAATTACTGTAAAAAAATAAAAACAGATTAAACTTTAAAAAGATTTACAAAATATATTTCTCGTGGAATATTTATCTGGTTAGGTTTTACTTCCAAACAACACACTTCCAAGAGAAAAGGAGGACTTGTGGCACCTTAGAGACAAACCCATTTATTTGAGCATGAGCTTTCCTGAGCTACAGCCCACTTCATCCGATGCAGTGAGCTGTAGCTCAGGAAAGCTGATGCTCAAATAAATGGGTTCGTCTCTAAGGTGCCACAAGTCCTCCTGCTCTTTTTTCTTCTGTGGACTGTCCCTTCTCGTACAGGCCAGTGTCCACCAGGCTCACTCCGGGAGCCAGCTCATAAAGGGACATGTCAGCGGCTCACTCTCTGTTCTGCAGACAGATTTCCCACGGCGGCTGGGAAACCCACCTCGGGCGGCGGCGGGGGCTCTGCCGGGACCGAGCGGCTCGGCACGGAGCCGGGGGAGGCGGCAGGCTCAGAACCGCGAGTGCGCTGCCGCGGGTGAGGAGGGGCCGGGCCCGGCGGAGTCCCACCGGCAGGGGCAGCTCCCATCCCCCCCTCTACCAACACCGAACCCGCTCCCGCGCCGGACCGAGCGCGCGGCCGGGGCGGGAGCCGCTCACATGTTGTTGAAACGGAAGAGGTCGTCGCAGGTGAAGGCCCGGAGCGAGGTCATGGTACCGCCCCGCCCGGCCAGGCGCCGACCCGGAACTGCTGCCTCTGACCCCGCCCGGGCGGGCTCACTTCCGTCCTCCTGGGGTTGCTTAGCAACACCCTGTGCCTGCCAGCCGCTGAGAAGCCGGCGCCCCATTGGCCGAGATAGACCCCGCCCCCCTCTGAAATTTCAGCGCCTGGTGCCGCGCGCGCGGGGTAGGGGGCCGCGCCCTCCCCTCCGAGCTGCCGGCCAGCGCCCTGGACAGGGCGGGGTCACAGCCCCCCCGCGCCGGCCCGGCAGCTGGACCTCGCGCGGGCAGCCCGGGGGCGGGCTGCGAACCCCGGCAGCGCGAGGACGGTTAAAGCTTTTTTTTGTAGCACGAGGCTCCACCAAGGAATTATAGACCCGAGCGGGCTGGAAGGGACCTTGGGAAGGGAGCGATCTCTCGCCCTCCTGCGCCAAGGCAGGACCAAGTAAACCAAGACCGCCCCTGGCAGGCGTTTGTCCCACCTGCTCTTAACTCTTCCCCCCCAAGGCAGCAATTCCATAAACGCCGTTGGAAGCCTATTCCAAAGCTTAACGACCCTTATAGGTAAAAAGGGTTTCCGGATATCTAAATTTCCATTCCCTTGCTGCAGATTAAGCCCATTACTTTTTGTCCTACTTCCAGTGGAGTTAGAGAACAACGGATCACGGCCCTCAAGGTATTTGAAGACTGGTATTAGGTCCCCCTGCTCCCTCTGTCTTTTGTTCTCCAGACTAAACATGCCCAGTAGCTATTTTTAAAAACCCTTTCCTGATAAAAGGTTTAGAAAACCTGATCTATCACTTTTGTTGTTCTCCTCTAGACACTCTCCAATTTGTCCACATCCTTCCTGAAATGTGGTGCCCAGAACTGCACACCGTACTCCAGCTGGGGCCTCACCTGTGCGGAGTAGAGCAGGACAGTTATCTCACATACTACAGACCCGTTAATACACCCCAGAATATTAGCCTTTTCTGCAACCGCATCACATTGTTGACTCATTCAATTTGAAGCGGTCTTCTAAGGTGTTTAGCTTTATTCACACCTAGGCCCTGGTCGCTTCTCCAACTCAGAAAGGAAAATTGATAGGGACTGCGCTTTCAAAAAATAAGTTATATAACTTCCAAATAATACGTAGTTTAAAACCTTTCCCTGGTTTCATAATATTTCATGGCATGCTCTTTTGTTCCTCCCACAAGACATGAGCAATTTATTTTTTCTGTAATGTACCCTTTCCAAACCTTTACTAGCATCTGTTTCCTGGCTTTATGAGAAGTGAGAAATGTTTGCCCAGTGAAGAAAATTAGTTAAAAAACATTGTGTTCTAATTGCGTAAGTGTACAGAAGAGTCATCTTGAGGTGGTTAATGCACGTGTCTCCCCCCTCCCACCCCGGCTCCTTTTTTGCCTTCCTGCATTTCATATTTGGAGTTCTGAAGTTATTCAACAATTTTTCTCTTTTCCTCCCTCCCATATCATAGCCATGGAGCCAGTGTCACTCCTGACTTAGCAAGAAATGGTTGAGCAATGAAGTTAGCAACCCGTTTCACTTGCCTTCTTTTTAAAAATAAGTCACAGCCTCAGACAGGAGGATGGACTAGATCAGGGGTTCTTAACCTTTTTCTTTCAGAGCCCCCCCCATGATATAAAAACTCCATGGCCCACCTGTGCCACAACAACTGCTTTTCTGCATGTAAAAGCCAGAGCCAGCATTAGGGGGCAGCAAACAGGGAAATTGTCTGGGGCCCCATGCCACAGGACCCCGCCGCGAAGCTAAGTTGCTCAGGCTTTGGCTTCAGCCCCATGTGGCAGAGCTCAGAGCCCTGAGCTTCAGCCCTATGCGGTGGGGCTTTGGCTTTCTGCCCTGGGCCACAGCAAGTCTAACACTGGCCCTGCTTGGAGGACCCCCTGAAACCTGCTCATAGCCCCCCAGAGG
Organism: Caretta caretta; assembly: GCF_965140235.1. Taxonomy (NCBI): domain Eukaryota; kingdom Metazoa; phylum Chordata; order Testudines; family Cheloniidae; genus Caretta; species Caretta caretta. Next base: position 206,054,223 of record NC_134208.1, on the reverse strand, counting down.
GCCCCGGACCCCTGGTTGAGAACCAATGGACTAGATCAGTGGTCTCCAAACTATTTTGACCACGCACCCCTATAAGTAAAAAATTTTTGAGCATGCACCCCCAATATATGTATAAATTATATACATGTACTATTGTACTAATGTATTATGTAAATTATAAAACATACACAAAAAAATTAAAAAACGATGAGATAAAGATGAAAAACAATATTAAAATTATTTTATTTTATTTATTAACAGTACAAAAAACCTTTTTGCTCTCACTACAAAAAATTATTATTAATATTTTTAGTGAGAGCAATGTGATTGAACATGCTTTATTATTTTTGAAAATCTTGGTTTAACACTTTGTGATACAGCGGGTGCTCAGGGTGGGGTGCGGGGTCTGGGAGGGAGTTAGGGTGTGGGAGGGCACTCAGGGTGGGGGTGCGGAAGGAGGCTCAGGGCTGGGGCAGGCAGGAGGTGCAGAGCACTTACCTGGGGCAGCTCCTGTTTGGTGCAGGGGGTGTGCAGGTGGCTCTACACAGCGCAGCCCCTCCCCCATGGCCACGATTCTGGGAGCCGCAATTCTGGGAGGTGCCCCCCATCCCCCCAATGGCAGGCAGGGCCACCCGGAACGCAGGGGCTTTAGGGGCTTCAGGGCCCTGGGCTAAGGGGGCCCCGGGGCCCTGGCCTGCAGCTGAAAAGCCCCTTTCGAAATGTGGCCCTGAGAGCACGGGCTGGAGGACTCAGGAGGAGCAGGGGCAGCCACGCAGCCAGCGGCTGGAGAGAAGCAGCGCTTTCCCCTTCGAAGTGCCGCTTCTCTCCGGCCAGCTTTGAAGGGGAAAGTGCCACTTCTTTCCGGCCGCTGGCTGCGCAGCTGCCCCTGCTCCTCCACAGGCCGGAGGACTCGGGGCAGCCCCCCCTCCCTTTTTTTTTTCCCCCTCCAGTGGTGCTCCTCCTGCTGCACCCCCCAATTGTTCGTCTCGCACACCCCACTTTGGAGACCACTGGACTAGATGACCGCTCGAGGTCCCTTCCAGCCCTGCATTTCTAGGATTTTATCATGGAGAATGACTGACTGGTTCTAGTCCATGGCACCAAGAATTTCAGGTGTTACCTTCAATGTGCATGGTCCTCAAAAGTCAGTGCAGGGCTAAGGCCTAACAAAATGTGCACTGACATTTTATAAATAAGCACTGCTTCCAGTTTATGGAGGAAGACACTGGATGGGGGAATCTAACTTTAGGCTCCTTCATATTGCTGCTGCCTTCCTGTACCATCCAACTCAATCATTTTCTTTGTATTAATTATTCCTAATTTCAATAAAAATGAAAAGCTGCTTTCCTTTAATGAAATCATTCAGCTTCTCCTCACAACTATATTTTATACAGACTAGCAAATACTTCCTGAGCCTTCTCTTACAGCTGGGCTACACACGGATAAACACTATGAGATCTGTATCATAAAATTCTATTGATGAACAAAAATTCAACACGTGGACTGTCTTCAAAATAATCACACAACGCCTGTGGTTATAATATAGTATTACAATGTATTATGTGCAAAACTCATTTATCATTTACAAAATGAAATAAAAACACAAACATGTGCCAACGATTTCAGATATGTGGCAAACCAACATGAAAAAAGGTACAGATCTTATATATACACATCCATACAAGTCCAAGGTCTATGTTCTTGTGACCACCTGTCTTCAATTACACTACTACAAGAATTTAGTGAGAAATCCTGGCTCCGTTAAAGTCAATGGTAAAACGGTCATTGACTTCAATGGGGGCCAGAATTTCAACCACAATATTCAGTATTTTGAACAGGTTTTATAGAACATACACATTCATTTCATTGTACCTTTCTATGTTTAAGGCTTTGACTTTCAGATGTCTTTACAGTTTCTCTCTTGTCTAAAGACAATCTCAGATTCATCAAAAGCTACAACAATCTTTGTTTCAGTCAAAAACATGTTTGAGGTTGCTAGTATCAATCTATATAAAATGGTTAGTGTTCTCATCCATTTTATTGGTGCTTTTAATCCTTTGCTAACACAACTAATATGTGGGAGAGTTACCCATCAGCATATCTACAGTACTTTAAACATACAATTGTTCCTTATCAATCTCCTTCACCCATTTTTTGCAAGGAGCCTGAACCAGCAGACTAAACACATTTGATTCCTAAATTAGTTTCTCTACATTCTCTACCTCTTCTCTACATCCATTTATTTCATATCCCCATTCCACACTCTTGTATCTGCTTTTCTAAAACTGCTGTATATAAACAATAGTCTGGATAACAGTACATCAGGTTCATATAAAGGCATCTATGTGGCCAGTGTCAACAATACAAATGGCTTACAGAAACAGAACAATCTCAAAACAAAAGTTGCATAAAACCCTCCAGTAACGAGGAAGAGAAAAACCACAGACATTTAATGCGATACTCTAAAACCAGCAAGAGATTTATTTTTGTATATTAAATGTTAAAGTCACATGCATAATTATAGAATACTTTATAGTTAAAAAAATATTTTAAAAACCCACCCTTACAGTTTACCTGCAACTGCTATAAAATTTCTATGAAATACATAAAAACATGGAGTCTTTCTGTAAAAAAAAAAAAAAATTAGTTTTAGATAGAAAACTATCCCATCCACATAATTGGGAATTAATTGATGCCCTGCATCGGACAGTCTTGTCACACTTATGCTGGTGAAACTGAGAGTGTACCAGCCAGTGCACCCAAAAGTTTGTCTAGAATACATGTTTAAATCAAAACAACATTTGGCTGAAGGATAAGTATGAGAAACTTAATCTCAACATGCTTACATGGATAGACCTGCAGAGGGCCACAGTGTAACAACTTCTGTGTACCAAGAAACTCAGCTGCATGGGTTGTTCACTCAGACACAGTGGTAGCACACACTGCACAATTGGCCATAAGTACTGTACGTATACTTTCTATAGGCAGTGCTAAAAGCTGCTGCTTGTGTTCTTACTAGGCATTTAATCTATAGACTTTTGCCTCCTAAAGAAGAAGGCAGCCACGCAAGAGATGTTTTCAACTACGTAACAAGGAACCCAAACAACAAGCATCTGTTCTATAAAGTGGAGTTGTCATCATTGTTCTGGAAAATGGCACCATAAGGATCACTGTTAATGCGCTTGTAGACAAAATGAAAAACCTGGGGTTGGGGACGGCTGTGCAGCTCTGCCTTAATCTTCTGAGGGTAAGTATCTTCTGTTAGCTGCTGCCAGGTATCATCGATAAAAAGAAACAGGCTATAATCTTCTGGGTTGTCCACTTTAAATTTTTCAGCACAGAGCTGACACACATCTTCTGTGGTGATATAAGGTCTTACTAATAAGGTCTTTCCTGTACAGCCACTGTTAACCTCCTGAAATGCAACTCGAAGGTAGTTCTGTAAAGTGAGAAAACAGATAGAAACCAAAAGTCAAATTAAACACCTAAAAAGAAATGTGAAACTGTTCTGCTCAGCCCAGCAGCAGACTGAAAGGTCAACAAGTAAGCAGCAAGCCTCACCACACATTAATTGTGAGAAATATCACACTACATTTCCAAGCTTCCCTGTAAGTGGGGACCATCTTGCTACAAAACTGGTATCCCTTGTGATGAACAACGTGATCTGTAATGTTGGGAAGCAACACACATACACCCGGGGCAGTATGTCCAAAAAATGCTTCTGCTGTGCTAGACTGCAGGATAGAGACTTTCGGAAAGCACCAGAACTGGCTTAACAAATCAGATGAAAACTGAACTCTCCGCCTATTTTAAAAGAAGGAACATTTTTACTTTTCTTTAAGAGGCACAGAAAGACGGTACATGAAGACAATCCACCGTGCAATATTTGAATGCATCGATATAATTTTAAGGCAGGAATTTGATCTTTTTTCTCTTTGCAAAGCGACACCCTCTCCCCCAGGCACTACATATAAATGCTAAATACTACAACATAAGAAGAAATAATATTACCTTTCTGCTTTCCAATAAGCATTAGAAAAGTAAAATATGGAAACTGAGAAATAACATCCAAATTTTTAACGCAAGAAAAAATAAGTCTGCTGCAGAGAGTTTCTACAGGAAAAAATGTATCTGGGAGGGGAATTGGAGGAAAGGAAAAAGTCAGAAAGGAGGGGGTAGTATCGAGGAAGAAGAGGTTAGCATTGAGTGAGAACTGCAGATGGGACTTGTGTTTGTGTGCGAATGAGTCATTAAAGGGGCCAACTCACATGCGAGTTGTGCATTTACATTTTGTAAATGCAAGCTGTTGAAAGCTAAGACAACAATAACACCTGTATAATTTTTAAAAATTCCAATGGAAATACTTTTTCTTAATAATTAAATATTCCCCTGTGGGGTTTGTAGCCCAAACCTTTCAGGCTAGTGACAGTGAATGAGATGACTAGAGTGAACATGACTGTAAATAAAAGCAAAACTATTCTATTTTCATTATCCTATCTGAGTGAATGCAAAAAGTAAATAGCATAAATAGGGAAAAGTAAATTAGCTTTAATTTCTCCTCCATTTTTTTAATGATTTAATGTGTTACTAACATGAGTACAGAGAAGTTTTAAACATGCACGATTTGAACCCTGACAGGGTTGCTTTAAGGAGAAGTTAAAACTTGGAAAAGTTCCCCCATAACTCACAACTATCAAGATCACATATATGAGGAGGGTGATTATTTATCCAACATCAACTTAAGGGCTAGTTTGCTTTTCAACTCAGATGAGGGGTGTGTATACCCCAGAATGTGATCAAGCTAACTGGAACCATATTATGTGCAATCAGCCACCATGAATTAATAAAATAGACCACATAGTTAAGGGTTAATTTGAAGCAGGCTTTTAGATACAAGGTCAAAAACTAGCTGGCAGTTTCTGCTAATCAGAATGTTAGGAGGGGACAGACAAGTCAACAGAGACTGAAAACCTTGGTGATTTGAAGACCTTGAGTCTGGGCTACTCTGATATTAGAAGTTTATTGAGAGTTAGGAAAAGTGATGATTTAGTAGGTGTCACTATGACCTGTGTGTTTTGTAGAAGTTAGTTGTAGAGTACTCTGGAGCAGTCCTCTGAAGACATCTTGAACAATGTTTTTCCTGACAACTTTTCTCCCTGGCGGGTGAGCAACGGATCACTGCGATCCTGCTGTTAATTACTCAATACCGTTCCAGATGTTAGGTAAATATTTGGGATGTTCTAAACCTATTGCTTATGTCTGTGTGTGCTTAAATCTAATAAACTGCAATGTTAGACAAGGGCACGCTTACTTGCATTTAATTCTTGATCAGACAGAATTGCTGTGTTCCTATTGATTTATTCCTGACACAACCTAGAGCAAAATAGTTAAGTTACCACTGTTGGGGGTTCTGAAAACCCTGGGTAACAGAATCTTTCCAGTGTCCAAAGAGGAACTTTTTGATTAGCGTCAAGGCTGTTGCTGTGCAATGTAAAAATGATGGTGATGAAACTGGCATGTCTTCCTCCAGAAATAGCTGGACCAAGAAAGTATGCAGCAATTCAAATCATCTGGGTCTGGCTTTGCACATCTGTCCATACGGGGATATTTTATTTCAGGAACACAGGATGTGTGAGAAAGGATCTGAAGAATTCTGGCATCTCTAGCAGCTAGCTGAGTGCATGAATTTTGCCAAGCATAGTCTGTCTGGGGTATAATCTTGATGATTCAAGATTCTGTTTTGGAAGAAGCACCCAGAAAGGGAAGCTGTGGTCTCTCTTACACAGTACCAAATCTGTTCTCCAGGCATCCTCACTCAGCACGATTCTCAGTCATGTGACACACCTTGACTCTGAAATCTGGGTGCACAGGAAGAAGGGGTGGCACAGAGTATAGAATTTAGCCCACAGCAGAAGCATTCTGAGATGAAGTCCTCCATGGAAGATGTATTAAGATTAGGACATTTCTTTAGCAAAGCTGCTACAAAAAGTTTGCAATACTCTGGTAGATGGGGAGGGTAGACTCAGGTAGATTGAGATGTCATATAAGCACAGGAAAATTGAGATGTATTTATAAAATGGTTCTCAGCGAGACGCGACTATCTCCGTGCAGTGGTCATGGTTAACTGCCTAAGTTAATTAATCCTCCTCCTAAAAAGAGACATCATGCAAGTCTGCTCTTTTCCCCAACTCCCTCATGTTCAACCTCAATCTTTAATTCTTTGCAAGAAAACCACCAGGCAGGCAGAGAGAACATCATGGTTGCCTTGAATGAAATAAGTTTTCACTATCGACTGATGACCTCCTCAGACCTTGATTGTGCAATTCCCACTAGAGAGTCATCATGAACTAGTACGGAAACTTTGGAGACTATGATGTGAATTGTAAATAACTGAAACCAAAGAGTTTTCTATGGATCCACCCTCCACCCACATATTTTAGTCCAGCAGTTGACTTATCTGAGTTGTCTAACTCTGGACTTGAAAAACAATCCTCCCTTAATACAGATGTTGTCCCCAGCTCACCCTTTCTTAGCTGTGTTCGAAGGAAGTAAAACACTTCCTTGTCACTGACAGCTGATAGGATTCTGAATACACCCAGAACACAGGTCTGTACAGACACTTTTCAGAGCAGAACCACACTAAGGTCTTTTATAATGTTTAAACTTTGCACAAGGATTATGGTGTGTTTACAGCCTCTTATACTAGGTTCTCAATACTGCCAATGTCATTACTGCAGTCAGTCTGTTAGCAAGATAGCCTAGAAATTCCAACTGTAATTACAATTTTTATCAATATTTTCAAAACCACTGTACTCAGCAGGAGCTAAGGGTGTGCAATACTTTTGAGTCAAATTTATTTAACAGACTAACTTTAGGCACTCATTTTTTAATTCTTGGCCTTTATTTTCAAATGCAAGAAACATTCAGAGAGAGATGGAACTTTCAGACTTTGAGCAAAATTATTGAAGTTGGGCTTTTATATACAAGGAGAAAAGCAAAATAATGATTGTGTGTTAGTTTTAAACAGACAGACAGACTCAGCCTGGAGAGGAAGGTAGAAAGAAATACCAGTGTAGTTTCTGAGTTTATAGGAATTTGAATAAGTGGCTCACAAATTATAATATAATAAAATTTCCATAAAACACAGTTTTAGGCAGGAAATACCTAGTGAAGAGAGGGGATGGAACTGAGAAAGAAACAGCTTTTCTTATTAAAGCTGATCTGAAAGGACAAGTTGTTACTGTAAAACATTCACAAGAAGTTGCAGGATGAGTCCGTCCCAGGCAATAAGTGTGTCTAAGCAACTAAACAAATGATTTTAAAAGTCACTTTGTGACAGAGAGAAATTAGATTTTTACTTAATCTAGCCAACTATTCTGAAGTAACTTGCAAGAATAGTCTGTCTAGACAGTATTTGGGTATACCACGATTTCTGTGAACAACTCTCAGCTCTGCTCTAAAGGGGTGACACAATCCTAATGCTAATATCAGTTATCTTTAGAGGAATCTATTGCCCTACACTTAAAGGGTAGCAAGGAAAGGCAGAAAGACTACTAAATGTCTGCAATTCAGCTCACTATTATAGGCTTCTCAGAAATACAGTGTGCCAGATCCCCAGCTGGCATAAATTGGATTGGCTCCATTATCTTACAGTGAAGCAAACAGAGAAGTGAAACCAAATGAAGATAACGCAGGTTAGCACACTTGTGAGCCTTTATATTGTACAAAGGGGAGGGAAAAATTAAGTTCCTTCACTTAATATGCTTTCTCCAGACCATTCAGTAATTCAACTTTACAAAATAATCCAAGGACTCTCAAAGAAACTAAGTGAGACATTTTGGGTCAGATTCTGGAGTGAAAACTAACATCTCCTCTCTAGCTGGGGATTCTCCCAGCATGGGGTTGTCTCCAGTAGGCATACAGCTTGTGTAACAGGCTCCCGTACTACTCCTTTATACTGGGGAATATGGTGGGGAATGACAGAGGAGGTGGCCTGAAGAGCTACTGCCCGCTGCTGTAGGTTAGAGCAACCTCTAGGCTGCTCTAAGCTATGCCACGGCCAAGGCAGAGCTGGACAAGAATCAGGGAGCCATAACCATTTTCCTCATGGCCAAATTAACTGTTGCACCAAAGAGATCATAGCTGCAACAGAGAATCTGGCCCTTTATTTCTCTCACAAGCCATATGCAGTACCTGAAAATCATCAACTGAAGGAATTGTTCGGTTAGTTGTCCTCCTCTTATGCCACTGCCGAAGAGTATCTCTGGCTTCTGAGCTCAGCAATCGGGCTGCTTGTTCTTCCTGGAAATTCTTGATCAAAGAAAGTGCTCCATACGCGCTTGTCAAGTAATAGCCTCCTGTGAAGTAGTGCAAGAGAAGAGATTTTCAGAATATTCAGGAATATGAAATCAGTCAGCCCTGCTGATATAGCAGGGGAAAAACTATAATCAGAATACCATAAAATTCTTTATACTATTTCCAAAGTAGTCATATTCTGGTTAAAGAAAAAAAAAAACAAACCGCAGTGGGCCTGTTATCCTATATGAACATTCTTAACAATGTAACCAGACAACACTTTTATTAACACTAGTGGAAAACACAAATTCATCTGTTGAAATCAGTCTATCCACCCATTCATCCATGTAGTCTGCAGTAATGGATTTGGTTAATGTGTTGGCTGATTAGAATTGCTCTGTACCAGGGGTGGCCAAACCATGGCTTGTGAGCTACATGCCCCTCTTTTACAGTTAAAGTCCAGCTCGCGGAGCTCCCTACACCCCCCTGCCACACACACACATTCTCCACCTACCAGACTGGTACGGGGGGAGGTTGGGACCTCTGCCTTGTAGCACAGTGGTGGGGTAGGGGCTTCTGCCAAGCAAGGAGGGGGGGTTTCGGGGCTTCAGCCCCATGGGGCACATCTTCCAGGGCAGGAGTGGGGCTGAAGCCCCAAGCCCTGGCAGGCGTGCCTCGGTTCTCAAAACTTCTGAAGATTGTCATATGTGGCTTGGGGGGGTCAGTAAGTTTGGCCACCCCTGCTCTTTACCCGTGTTTCTCAGTTTTATAGACACTGCATGTTATGAAGTGACGGGACATTTATATCACTAGGCGCAGCAGTACTGTGCATAGTTACTTTTTAAAAAAAAAAACCCGACACATAAGCAATGATCCTTTTTTTCTGAGCATTTGCACTATGCTCTTTGAAGTTGGATATTATTTTCCCTTAATCTGAACACCCCATTTTCAAAGAGTGTTTTTTTTCCCCTCCTGAGTTTTGGGTAGAGGTAAAATTAACAGGCTGGTTTTTAAAACAAAAATCTGCAGTTTACAGTACACAGATCTTATGTCAAATTATTGTAATTGCCCTCAAGCAACAGCTGAGAATTTAATTTGTTACACCCAGGAAATATTCCAGAGAGTCTGCTACAATTTGGAGGCTGAGACACAATCCATTCTTTTGGCCAGAAGGCTGGCCCTAGTTTGTGTTTTTTTAAAAGGAATCTCCCATGGCCTCTTTATCTCCTCCGCATCCTCTTGTTTCTGTCTAGCTCAGGAGGTGGTCTCTGGAATCCTCTCTTGCTATTTACTTCATCTTTATTAGGGATTTAAATGAAGCCAAGACAGAATTACAGCAGAAAATGCAAGCCCGAAGTAGTAAAAGTCCCAGAGTGAAGTTGATGAGACTGAGCTCTCTGCAAGTGGGGGACACAGGCACACCCTGTTTTGTTTTTTTTAAACAAGGCAGTCAAATAGGAGATTTCCACTGAGCTGAAGCTCTAGCCATTCACTGCCATTTAAACTACTGCCGGCGGCAGTAGTTTCAGGATTATAGTTAGTGTCCTCTTGGCTTTTAGTCTCCAAACAAGTTTCATACATAAAATGTGACAAAACCACTAACCCCACCAAAGTGAACAGTACATTCCTTTTGAACCGCACAGTCCCAAATCACTAGACGATTCTTCCTACAAATTATCAGAGCATCTGGTGTTAAAGACAAGAGCCAATCAACTGTGGACTTCTCCTTTTATTGAACTAAAAACAAAACTTCCTGTTAGTTCAGCAGATGTTTCTGCGTTTCAAGCATGTTAATGTTCTCCAGCTTCATACATCAAATGTTTTCCATGATGAGATTTCTAAACAATGTGCTGGAGGAGCTCTATACTCCAACGCAGGGAACAGACAACTGTAGGATCGGAGGAGGCCTGACATAATCCTCTCAAACATGCCAACATCCAACGGGATACAGCAGTTTTGTTCAGTCTAATGAGAGTAGGAAGTCGAATTTTCTTGATGGCAAAAATACATAAATTTAGACTCAAAAGTGACCTTGACCACAGGAGTTAAAAACCATCTTCCTAGCTACAGATAGCGAGGGGCAGTTCTCAGGAGCACCTTGTTAAATATCGCTATGAAACAGGAGAGGGCTGGGGTGATTTTCCTGCCTCTGATGACATTTAGCCCTCTCTGTCATCCCCGCCACAGATGACTTGTTTCAGGGACTCAAAAAAATACTTCCCAAGAAGCAAATATTTTGCCTTTGGAATGGGTGTATCACATGGGAGGTATTCTCAAAGTATTTTCCAGGAGAGAATCCCCCAGGCATTCACCCCAGCCTCCATTCCAAATTACATGTGAATTGAAAGCTGCTGCACTATTAATAGACTCAGAATATTTTTCAGGACTTGAAGTATAAACACATCCAGCATGTGCACGTAATATAAGCTTGTTTGCCAAGTCATGCCACGTCCCTCCCAGGTTATTGAAATCCTAGTCACGGAAATGAGAACCAACACAAACAGATTCTCCAGTCCATCACCTCTACACGCTGCAACCACATGCACCCTTGGGACTCGGGTTATATCACAACCGAACAAGGACAGTTTTGGGAGTCTCTTGATAACGTACTGGCAGCACACCATTAGCTTTGGGGCTCCTTTAAATACTTTTGGTTAAAATTATGTTATGAGGGAACTCCCCTCCACTTCCCGCCACGCACACTTCCACCTGGTTTTAATAAAAACAAAAACAAACATTTACCTTCTCCATGTAGTAAAGACGGATCCAACAGTTCCATCATGTATTCAATTTCAGTATCAAGCTCCAGCATGTCACACTGGGCCACTACATAGGTCAGCACTGGCAAGAAGTCATCCGCCCCATACATCCTCCCTGGAGCAAAAGGAACACAGACACTGATACAATGGCCAAACCCTTTTGCTGTTTTCAGCTGGTCAAAGCTTACATTCTGTTGCTGTTTTCACGATACTGCACAATTACACTGTTTTACAGAATGGTGTTTATTGGTGTGTGGCAAGGTGGGAGTCTCTGGAAATCGGCTATTGCAATATACCAACTCGGAGTTTGATCTTGTATTGCTGACATGCCCAAAACTGAGTTTTGGCTGCACAAGGAATTTAGGAGCAAGGCCTATGTTGGTATCCATTGCTGATGGCACGCAGCTAACTGACTCACTGAGGCTAAGCTTGCCATACAATTCCGATGTTTTCCGCATAGATTTCTACGAGCAGATTAACAGAAAACAACAATTTTCTCTCTCTTATATTTAAGAATAAAATTCTATTTCTAGGAAGACCTTACTGGAAATCCTAGAGCCTGCATTTGAACCAGATAGCCCAGCATAGAAGACTGAACTTACAGGAGCATTAGAGTCCTGAGCTCCATTGTTGCTATTATTAAGAATAATAAAAATAATGGTACTTTGCACTTGTATAGCAGCAACGCCACCTCTGCAGCCGTGGCCACACGGCTATTTTTAGCACACTCGCTGAAGCAGAGCTAGCGCATGTCTGACTATCCACGCTGTGAAACACATTCCCAGCTGCTGAGTAGACAGACCCTACGTTACACCAGCTAAATGGCCCCCTAGAGAGCCCTCTGCTGGCTGGATATATAGCAGAGATTCTTAAGCCACTCCTAACCCCTGAACCAGCCCTCCCACCCCACCCCTCATGATTTATATTACCATAACACTTAGGAGCACCAATGTGCTTGCTAGCAACAGAGCACAACTCAGGAACATTCACCCGCTCCCAGCCCCATCACACAGTGCAGTAACTTACTGATACTGCCTTCTTAGACAGTCAATATTTTTATTATCCATGCAAGAAACGCTTCACCCAACACTGTAACGTAACAGCCATTTAAATACCATGAAGTAACAACCTGCAGCAGTTTAGGGCCAGGAAGTAAACACTACTAAATCAGACTAAAACTGCAAGAGGAATTCAGACAGGCAGAATATAAGCTGGGCAGAATACCGGACCTGACTCGTGCAGAAGTGCCATCCATAGGATGGAAAGATGGCACCTCCAAGAGCACTGGGCCCTTAGCACCATCCTGGAGTAGGGTGACCAGATGTCCCAATTTTATAGGGACAGTCCCGATTTTTTGGTCTTTTTCTTATATAGGCTCCTATTAACCCCCCATCCATTGTCCCGATCTTTCACACTTGCTGTCTGGTCACCCTATCCTGGGGTCCAGATTCAGTGCGTCCTTAGAGGGGGAAAATGCACCTACCAACATCACTTCCTGCAACATCTTGTATTTGCCTTGGGAACTCTCCCAACACAAGCTTCACCCAGCTTCGCTCGTGACACCCCATAAGGCCACAGCCTGGGAACAGGGTGACACCCCTGCATTCTCACCACCTAGCAGCATATTTTAGCTGCATGCCTCCTGTTGACTCTGCACAAGTATTTTAAAAATGCCTCTTATCGGTATGTAACTCCATTTCATTACCTAGCTTTCAAGGTCTGGGGTTGTATTTTAGATACTTGTTGCAGCGTAGAAGTGGTAATGTTATTTTTGATCTAAAACATAAAAGATAGTGCTCAGAGTAGAACATCCACAGGCACTGTTAGCCAGAAGTATAGGCTTTGTTTGCCACCTTCCAGTTACAAAGTATTTTTCACGCAGCAGTACTGTTTCTACCTTATTAGACTCCACTACTGAAATACACAGAATGTGTTTAACTGAATCTACTATGGTTTCCAGAAAGCATTCAGACTTAGGCCATGTCTACACGTACAGCACTGCAGCGCATCTGGTGAAGATGCTCTATGCTGATGGGAGGGAGCTTTCCCGTCGGCATAAAAAAACCTCACCTCGCTGAGTGGCAGAAGCTATGTCGGCAGGAGAAGTTCTTCCTCCGGCATACCGCTGTGCACATGAGCGCTTATGTCAGCGTAACTTATGTTGCTCAGAGGCATGGTTTATTCACAGCCACGAGTAACATAAAAGTTTTGCCGATATAAGCTGTAGTATAGATACAGCCTAAGAATTTCAAATTCAGGCTCCAAAGAACAGCTATGGAAAGCCTTGCTCATAGCTTTAATGTCTACTTCAAACGCCAGTAGTTAACCAGAGCTGTTCTTCCAAGGGCTGTTCCTGCGGTTCATAAATCTGCGTATCTTAATTGATCCGCTGCCAGGAGCGGCGCAGCGCTCTAGAAAGAAACTGAGTAGCAGAGTCTATCAGAGACTCCGGGGAACAGAGAGGCAGATGACAAGAGATCAAAGCTAAGTGAAGAAAGGGGAACTCCAATCAGCAGGGAGAAAAAGGATTTACTCCCCCCTCCTAACTGTTTCAAAGCAGGGAGCTCTAACCTGAAGAGAGCATTACCTGAGTTATTCTCCATGACAGTGTAAATCAGTTTGCACACTCTCAGCAGCAGCATGACTTTCTTTTCAGGTGAATACATTTTCTGCATGGTCATGAACTTGACTTTAATCTTTTCAACGTCCACAAAGTCTGGTGTTGGGACATATACACCCAGTTCCTGAGGATTCCTCTGCCGCACCAGCTGCAGGTTTTCTTTTAACTGTTTCCAAGAGCCATCGACAGTATGGAACTCTTTCAGCATTGCTTCAATGTGGCCTTTCAAGGGCTTCAGGATACACTTGTGCATGGCCTTCTCCAGCACAACATCTGCAAAGGGAAACACAAGTTCATTTGATTTCATCGCCTGGAGTAGAATCAGTATTAACGTATCCACTCCCAAAGGAGAAATTAGAGTAGACGCTATTCACTCAAGTCTATGTATTAATGCAGTTGAGTTTCCAGACGTTTGCTAAGAAGGAATCAAAAGGCAAAACAGAATCTGTATTCCATTTGAATTCACAGTAGTCTGGCAAATATGGAAAACAAAATAAAAACAGACTATTCAGGTGTATGGAACATAGTGGCTTGAGTTCACAGGAGTTCAGGGAAACCTATCCTCTTGGATTTGATGGACAAGGATTTAGGGACTCTGAGTTTTGCTTTGAGTTTCAGTTTCAAACAAATCCCAACTCCATACAGTTCAGTCAAAAACCATAACTTTTCTCTGGTTTGGGGTTGAAACCATCCAGTTTTGCATAGTTTCCACCAGAAGCCATAAATCAATCCAGATTTGCTAAAACTTAGCCCAGCTTTGCCAAAAGGTTTGTGAACTTTGGCCTGTTTATAAGTTTTTCAACCGAAATGAAAATCAAACTGTTTTTGTCCAGTTCAGATTTCATTATGGAAGTTATGCACAACTCTGTCATCAATCCTAATGGTCTTTGTTTAGCTACTGGGTGCACATGGTATAGCAACCACTTGGCTTTTATTGCTACTTCACCTAGGTTTAACAACAGATTCTCTGATTTTTTCAGTGTGGACCCCATCTCTGTGCATCACCTCCTTTCCAAACCATGGGTGCACAGGTCTCCTCTTCTATCCTTCGCAGTCACACAGACCACATCACCTCTCATTCACAATCATCTAGCATCCTTATGGCAATGACAACAGTGGATCATATAGAAAAACAACTTTAGGAAAGTATATGGTCACTACATGATTAATTGTACTGCAGTAGCTCCCAAAGGCTTCAATCAGGACTGAGGCCCTATTATGCTGGGCACTGTACCAATACATAGAAAGAATCTATACCCTGCAGAGCTTTCAATCTCAGACCTCAATCCTGCAATATAACCCACCAGAGCCAGACCCCTGCCAAGTCCCACCAACTGCATTGTAGGAATGGAGCCTAAATTAGGAGATCTAACAAGTGAGGGCAAAAACCAATAGGAAGGAAGGGAGGGAGGGAGGATGAGGGTAACAATTAGGGATGTAAAAAAGGTAACCATTTAAACGATTAAAATTATATCATTTAATCGGTTAACCGCTGGGGCCGCACAGGTGGAGCTGAGGCTGAGGTCAGTAATGCTTACCGATTTCTCCACCACATGACCCCATCTCCTCTTTCCCTGCACATACTTTCCAAAATACCAACTCCTATTCCCCCCACACAGGCAGCTCCCGTCCTATAGGCAGCTCCTGCCTCCTCTAGCATGCTCCAGTCCTGCTGGTGGCTCCAATCTCCTGTTGCCACTCCTCCTCTTAGGTAGCAACCCCTCATGGAGGTAGGAAGCTGGTTCTGCCTCATTTCCATCTGCTTTTATAGGCATCCAGGCGCTTGGCAACGGAGCCTGTAGAAGCAACTACCATGTGACCCGCCAGCTGTCCACAGACCAGGCACACTGATGGTCTGTCCAGGTCAAAGTATACAAGATACAACATGAAGGGTGGATTCAGCTAACTTACCCGTAAGTCTCCATTATGCCATAGCTGCCAATTGTGACAAGATGTGACGTTTCAAATGAGTTGCATCTTATCTACAGCATTAGAGAGTGACCCAGCCAATCCCCTCCTGACCCATCCATTGAGATCAACTGCCCACCCAGCCAGAAGAAGAGCATAAAGGAATACCAGGAAGGAACAGAGGTGTAAATGGTGGATTCCAGAATAGAGTGAGAATCTTTAGACCCCATTTGGACTAACATAAGAACGGCCATACTGGGTCAAACCAAAGGTCCATCTAGCCAGGTATCCTGTCTTCCGACAGTGGCCAATGCCAGGTGCCCCAGAGGGAATGAACAGAACAGGTCAAATGATCTGTCCCCAACAGGTGCACACGAACTGGTGCTTAACTTGAATTGACTGAATGTAGAGATGGAATCAATAAAACGTTCAACATAATTTCAAATATCATGCTTTCTTCTCGAAACAAGTAGCTACACTGAATATGACTATTCAGAATGCTGCTTCCAATACACCAGCAACAGAGTGGGAAGCAGGAACACAAAGCTAGTTTTTCCAGGTAATTTTGTTTTGTCTATACAGAACCTTTAAACCAAAGTGTCTACATTTTGGGTTGCAGGAAGTGGTTGTAAATGAATTAGGGGGCTGAGGGGCCCTAAAACAGCTAGAATTTCAGTTTGGACAAATTCTCCAAGCCTTCTGAATTTTCAAAGTTTACACCTCACCATCCTTCCCCTAACAACCCCCACTAATCCTCCTCATAGCCATCTGAGACACTGCTGGGCTCACGCCCATGCTAACACAAGTTCTACTTGCCTAACCAGAGAGAAAAAGATTAACATGATCCCCCTGTTGGCATCCAGTAACCCCAGCCTATGTAAATGAAAATAACCCAAGACTGCTCCCCACACATCCATCCATGTAGAGCACATGGATCACAACAGCATCTAGAGACCTGCCCCCAGTTCTCTCACCCAACACCCGCTGGATGCAGCTCCTCCAGCCACACAGCCGTCCCTCCATCCCACAGCTCCTGTCTTTCCCCTATGCCATCCCATTTCCTTTGCCACTTCCTGGCTCCAGCCACCTTCTCATTACTTCCCTTACTCTCCTGCTTACCCCCTGGTCCCATAGCTCCGGCCTCCCCCCGCAATCATCTTCTGGCTCCCCATCTCTCACCTCAACCCCTACCTCCAGCCCCCTTGGCTCCCCAAGGTCATTTCCTCTCCAGGGCTCCTGGCTCCACCCCCATCATCTCCTGGCTCCCAGCCCTCTTTCCACTGACTCCCTTAAGCCATCTCCCATCTTTTAGCCTCCCAGAGCCACTTCTTATGCTTCTACCACTCAACCAGCTCCACCCATATGTCCCCCACTCCAGCGCCCCCCCCGTCCCACTCCCTGGTTCCAGCCTCCCCCATCAACCCCTGGCTCCTCAGAGCCTCTCATCCCCCCCCCACCAACCCCTGCTCCCCAAACCTCTACCTCCAGAGACCATGGGTCCCTCCCCAGCCTGCCCCAGATCCCCAGAACCCCCGCCCGACCTCCACCATCCCCCCCCAGAACCCTTCCCTATATCCCCCTCTCCCCCGGACCCTTCCCCAGACCTCCCCCATTGCCCCCCCCCCGGGCTCCCCAACCCCCCAACTCCAGAGAACACATCCCCGCATATCTCCCTTCCCACCACCAGCCCCACCCTCAGCCCCCGGAGCCTGCAGCCCTCACCTCTCCTCGGGTGAGGGCTGCAGGCATTCACTCAAGATCAGGTTTGATAAGAAAGTACTTACATTCATACTTGGTAGAAGAGAGATTTGTTCCCATCCAGGAAATATACACCCTCATCCTCAATGTAAATGAACTAGGATAACCCTATTTCAATATGCCACATACTATTCCTTGCTAACATCATTAATGCCCGATTTTTTTATTTATTTATGTATTTATTGGCAGTTTACCTTTAAAAAAAAACTTTACCAACTGACTCTTTAAATATCAAAAGCTCTGTGTAATTTGTGTGCTTTTAAGTGAAACACTTCTGTAGCCAGCATTTCATCTGCTGGAATTTGTTGAAGTCAAAATCAAAGGCTATTTTTTAAGTGCTGCCAAACATTACATTTAGGACCTGAACTTTCCATTCCCTGTGAATCAAAACTCCCATTGACTGACTTCAACTGGAGTTCCTTACATAGAGAGCTAGCAGGATCTGACCCTTAACAAAGACCATAATCTAAACAAATTGTGTTAAAATCATGTTTGGTGATACCAAGGCCACTGAAATGTAACAGGTACAGTTTAGATTCCCTACATCTCCTGGTTCTAATGGCAGTTGGATGTCTGTGATAACTGTCTTTATCTGAAGCACGCATATAAGGGAGCACCTGGGCTAGGATCTGAGAATAGAACACTTGCCCACGTCTTGGATTAATCACTACCTCCTGTAGTTTGAAGCTGGTGCACTTGTTTCCTATTGGGGCAAGGGACCTGTTATGTTGGCCAGTTTTCAGAGGCTAACAGATCCTGAGCAGTCTCAAAGGGCTGAGAGGGAGAATACTGCCAGCAGACTCACTCTACCAATAAGTTAGTGAGGACAAAAGATTATGATGAAGCTCTAACCTGTGTAGGGTGGTACTCTCTTCCCTGACTTCAGTCTCACGGGTCACCCTGCTTTATGGATAAAAAACAGGTAAGGTTAAGATTCTGTCACGGGTATTTTTAGTCAAAGTCAGGGACAGGTCGTGGGCAATAAACAAAAATTAATGGAAGCCCGTACCCTGTCCCTGACTATTACTAAAAATAACTGCGGAGAGGGAGGACAAACAGAGCACTGCCTGGGCTTGCAGCTGTCCCAACCCCAGCTGCTGCTCTGGCGGGCCCAGGGCTGGCCACCCATCAGCTGTATGGGGGCCCTGAGACTGACCAGCCCTGATCAGCTGTTCTAGTAACACACACACACACACACACATCCCAGCCGCTACTCCAGCACCCAGCCGTCAGCTGTTCGGGGGCCCTGGGGCTGGCCAGTGGCTAGCTGTTCCGGGGGCCACTGCTCTGGCGGGCCCGGGGCTGGCTGCCAGTTAGCTGCTTGGCGGCCCCAGGGCTGACCACTGGTCAAGTTGTTCAGGCGCCCACCCCCATTCCCTGGCTGCTGCTCCAGCAGCCCCGAGGCTGGCCCTTGGCCAGCTGTTCCAGGGGCTGCTGCTCCAGCCCCAGAAGAAGTCGTGGAGGTCCTGGAAAGTCACAGAATCTGTGACCTCTGTGATCATCATGTTAGAATCGTATCCTTAATGCGTCACTGAGATTTTTTTTAATTCTCATACTGCGGCTGTGCAGGAAGGCAAAGAGGCAAAGGTCTTTGCCTCTGCCATCACATCTGCAATTTGTCATAGTGATTCCTAACAATCCTGAGTTATCCGCAGGCATGGCCTTTGGAGCCAGCGATACCCAATGAATCAGGTTTCCCAATTTTTCAGGGAACTTAGCCTATCTTGAACTGTACATAGAGAGAGGCTGAACTGCCAAGTGCAACTGCTGACAGTGCTATGCATCGCAAGCTCCCACACAACCACTAGCCAGCTGCCTGTAGATGAGACAGCTCCTCTGCTAAGCAGTCAAGACAATCTTGCCATAAGGAAGGCAGCATAGCAGCATGAGCAGCAGCATGGTCTAGTGCAGAAATCTCCTAACTGGGATTCACAGAATAATTGCTGGTGATTCATGAATGTTGACAGTACCTGTTCTCATCCTTTCTGCACAGAGTGAAAAGTTTAATACAAGTCTGTTCCTAATGTCTTCTATTACATTACAAATCAGAGTATCTGGGAGATATTCATAAGTGTGTGTGTGGAAAGGAGTAGGGTGAGGGTGGGAATCCTTCCATATGGCTCAATTACTTCATGACACATAATAAGAAAGATGAAAATTAAATAAAGGAAAACCACATTTTGAGAAAGAAAATGTATACACTATTCAAGAGACACTGATCACGCCTAGACTTGACTAGACAAATTGAGGCTAATGGCCCTTTTTTAATATAGTGGTTTTGCACAGAGATAATCAATGACCAAGGAAGTCATTTACTTTTTCACTGCCAAAGAGAATATAACTGACAACTTGACTGCACTGGCATTTGCTTTATTTCCCATTGGTTAATTATTGTAAACAGCTGCTTTTCTTTTAATCTCAGTCTCTATTGCAAAAATCCTTCTTCCTCCCTCCCAAACTATCAGAATAAACTCAAGAACAAAAGAACATTCAATTAAATTAATAGGTGGCAAATTCAAAACTGATAAAAGGAAATATTTTTTCACACCACGTGAAGTTAGACTGTGGAACTCATTGCCACAGGAAGTTGTTGAGGCCAAGAATTTAGCTAGATTCAAAAAGGGATTGGACCTCTATATGGATAAACAAGAATATCCAGAGTGATCACAATGAATTACAAAAACTTGGGAAAGCTATTAAACCTCATGCTTCATATCATAAGGCAATTTCCAGCTATTAGAGACCCACTAATGTTCTTAATGTAGGGTTCTTACATCTTTCTCTGAAACACCTGGTGCCGGCCAGTGTCAGAGACAGGATACTGTGTTAGATAGCCCTCAGTCTGGCAATTACTATCTTCCTAATGGGCTGCGTTGGTGACCAGTGGAAATCTGGGAACTGAAAACATGGCATTTCATGAATATTTTGTAGGATATATTGCACCGACAGCCTTAGTTCCCCGTGTTTTTCTAAGGTATTGAGGGTGGGATTTTTTAAAGCACTCAGCATTGGCCTGACTCAACTGCCACTGGAATCAGTGATATAGCTCCGAATGATTTAAACAAGAGCAGAGTTTGGTCAGTGCTCAGCATTCTTGAAAATTATAGCGAGAGCGTTCAGTGGATGTTATAAAAAAAATACATATACTTCACATTTTTAAGTGCTGATGTGAGGGCCACCATCTTGGCCAATGCATTGGAGATCAAACCAGGAACCTCCAGAGCTAAAAGCATGAGCTGCTACAGCTTGAGCTTAAGTCCCAAGCCCCTCTAGCCGGGGGCTGTAACAACTCATCTCCTCAGTGGATCAGCACAAAGGGGGACCTATAACACACACTCACTGAGGGGTTCCACGTACATAATTTTAAATTAAGTCTTGTTAAGCCTTCTTTACTCAATATTTACTATTAGTCACTAGCCACAAATTGGGAACTGGAAGTGCTTTGATAAATGAAACGAAAGGCTAGCAAGTTTCGCTGTGGCTTGTAGAAATACATCTGTATCCTGTGTTGACCTGCTGTTGTGTATCTCTGCAAAGGAGCAACAAAGGACAAGTTTAAATCTGGGATGTTTGATATACTGGTCATAGCAAGTGTCTTTGCAGTCCTCCCTGCACTGAGAATACCACGGTCTTCCACCTTCCCCTGCCTTTCTCCAAGGTCCCAATTTTAAAACTTCTCTGCACTCAGTTTCCAACTACTGCTCCTCCACTGAGATTATCTTCCCCCCTTCACCCTCCAGGCTCACACACACGCCTTATTTCCCTCTATTATGACTGCATGCACTGTTCTATTCAGCACTTTGGTAATTTAAGACTGACAGTGTTGAGGGGAGATGTGCCCAGTCTGGGCAATGTCACAGCAAGATGCAGCCTGTAGGAACAGAATTTCTTGGAAGGCTGAAAACAAAAAGATCACCTAGGTACAGTGGAGATGGAAATGTGGGGGAACTGATTGCTACACACTATATACTCTGTTAGCCTAATTTGGGTTTTTCTCAACACCCCGCATACATCAGCAGGTTGGTATTACACCACATGGAGCTACGAGAGAGCTACAGTTTAGTTCGGAAAGGCTGTGCCTCCTACGCTTGGTGGACTTCCTGGCATTTCTACAGTGCCTTTCATCAGAGTATGTTAAAGCTTCTACAGACATTAAACTAAATTGCACAGTTTGCCTGTGAGATAGGTATATCTCATTACACTCTTCTTTCTTCTTACAGAAAGAAGAAACTGAAGGACAGGTAATTAAATGATTGCTCAAAGTCCCATAGCAAGTCAGGAAAAGAAACTAGAAGTCACATCTCTCAGTTCTGATTTCTCCCCACAGGATAACATTGACTCCATTTCTCAACTGTGGAACTGCCTGTGACAAAGGATGTCCTGAATGAAGGGACTGGCCAATTCCACACTGATACTAATAGGCCCTGCATTAAAATACAAACCTTAAAAAGCATGCTGTGAACAGCTAAGAGTGCCAGAACAAACAAACAATCTAGTTTATATGTAGGTGCCTTTTTCCACCACTCAACGTTTTGTTACCGGTTTGTATTTAAACCAGGACTTTCTTGGGATAGACCTAGATTTTGGGGGTCAGGAGATGTTGAGTTGTTTAGAT
Organism: Caretta caretta; assembly: GCF_965140235.1. Lineage (NCBI taxonomy): Eukaryota > Metazoa > Chordata > Testudines > Cheloniidae > Caretta > Caretta caretta. The sequence continues at coordinate 206,032,289 of NC_134208.1, read as the reverse complement.
CTTTTCTAGCCTCAACTGCCTTCAATAAGCATTCACATTAATCTTTTTCTGGCCAGAGACAGAAGAAGAATCAGGGTTGTTGTTACTGTTTTGTCAGGTGCCACAGAGATTAAACATAAATAAAGCATCCAATGTCTGCTATTCAAACATCAGTGAACTTTGAATTCAACCTGGGTTTTCCAAAACCAGTCTCAATCTCTATTTTGTGCTTATACAGCTAGACATGGATTCAACTCTTTACACACAGTTTAGTTTCTATTGACTTAAATAATAAAATGGGTTAGGACTGGACTTTCAAAGCATCCTAAAATATTAAGTGCTCAAAATCCATGGGATTTAAGTAACCAAATCCCTTAAGCTCTTTGAAATCCCACCTTAGAGCTTTATTTTAAGTTTATTTTATTGATCAACTTTAATTTACTGTCCATCAATGTAAAAACATACCCACACTGTTACTATCCTAGCAATACAGAATAAAAAGAACAAGTTCCCAGATTTAGAAGTGAGATTTTCAAAGGCACAAAGGGCAGATAGGCACCCAACTCCTATGCAATTGAGGCACCTAACTCCCCTTTATGCCTCCACAAATCTCCCCCATCATTTCCAAATTGGTGCAAAAGAGGAATACATGCATTCTCTGCCGAGTCCTAATGCACAGGAGCCTACTCTTTGTTCTTACCAGGGGAAGGTTGTTATTTCGTAAAGGGGTAGCAGTCTACAGCATTAACATTAGGTTGCATCTGTCAGGAATAATTAGAAAGGCTGGTGCATGTTCTTTTGACGGTTTGGCAGAAGTTAAACTATTTCATCTGCCTCTCTCTGGAAAACCTGGAAGATTTTCTCCAATATTTTTTGTTTTCAGGAGTCTGAGAAAAACTACACATGGTCACGCAGATAATTAAATAGAACCCTCAGAAACTGGAGCTCTGATGCCTAAATACTTGGGGCTTGACTAAGCCCAGGGTTACACCAGCTTCCTGAAGCATAACCTAGGATATGGGGGAGCCTCTTGAAGAAAGTCTGACCGGCTGCAGTGGAACAAGCTGGCCAAAACACTTTGTTTGTTGGGGGGGAAAATGAGGCAGGAACTGGCTAGTGCAGCTCTCAAAGTGTGCAGAACAGGCCAGGGAAGAGGAAACAGTCAAGATGCCCAAAGTGTCCTGTATCCAGCCTCCACCAGGCCTAGTGGCAACATAAAGCTGCCCTTCCCCACAGAAGGGCAGTCACCTCTCCTCCTCCTGAGCATTCTCAATGGGGCGCAGCTGCGCCTACTGGCTCTAAATCTATCCACTCTTTTTGGCATGGACCATGACTGCCTCTATGGGCTTGTCTTCACTATGGAGCTAAATCGGCACTGCTGCAATTGATGCAGTGGCATCGATTTAGCGGGTGTAGTGAGGACACGCTCAATTGATGGAGAGCGCTCTCCCATCAATTTCTGTACTCCACCTCAACGAGAGGCAGAAGTAATGTCGGCAGGAGAGCATCTTCTGTCAACATAACGTAGTGTGGACCCCACAGTAACTAGATCTAAGCTACGTCGACCTGAGTTAGGCTACTAATGTAACTCAAACTGGGTCGCTTATATTGACCGGCAGCTGTAGTGTAGACCAGGCTTATGTCTGTAAATGGCCTAGCACAATGGGATCAGAGCAAGTGTATATAATCATAAAATAAACATTTATTAATAACCACCACCAACACCACGGCATACTCTATGAAGGATATTAAAAGGAAACATCTTCCAAACATGCCAGAAGGTGCAGCATATCTATAAGCAAGTTAGATGTACCTACAGTAAGAGCCTTTGGTTATGTCTACACTACAAATATAAGTCGACCTATATTAGTTCAACTTACAGCCACCGCAGTAATTACTGTGGTGGTGCATGTCCACACTGCCTTCCCTTGGGTCAGTGGTGCATCTCCTCACCAGGAGCACTTCCACCGACCTATGAGGAGCAGGTTCCTGTGGGCTGCCCCAATGCCTGTTCCCCGCTGGGAATGGGGGGAAGCTGCCTGGGGCTCCTCGCCCCCACCTCATTCCCTGCCGGGAGCAGGGGGAAGCCACCCGGGGATTCTTGCCATCCGGGAGTGGAGTTCCACTGCCCCCGCTTCTCTCCCACCCCACCCCCGCCTGCTCCCCAGGACTCAGGCAGCTTTGTCAGTTTCACAGTTCACTGAGCTGTGAAACTGACAAAGCTGCCCAGTTCCAAACTGGGGTTGGGCGGGATCCAAAGCCACCCCGGCTTCCAGCTGGGAGTAGGGGTTCAAAGCCGCCCTGGGTTTTGGCTCCCAACGAGGAGTGGGAGAAAGCCCCCTGGGTTTCTCACCCCAGCTCCCAGTTAGGAGCAGGGTCCAGCCACTCAGCTCTCTAGGGGAGCAGGGGCTTTTTTTTTGTCAATTTGAGGGCTCCTGCCATGAAATTGACAAGACAGGTGATGTAAGGGATGTGGTGTCTACACAGACGTAGTGTTGCCCTAACTACACTGACATAAACCTAATGCCTCTCGTGGAGGTGGAGTTATGATGTCAGTGTAGTAAGGCACTTAGATCAGTGGGAGGAAGGCTGTAGTGTAGACACTGACATAATTAGGCCAACATAAGGGGCCTTATGTCGACCTAACTGTGTAGTATAAACCAGCCCTTTGTCTCATAATGTAACTTTAATAGGAATCATAAATTAACGAACTATTTAGCTGTAGTCACAAGTCTGGTTGCAATTCAGTACCAAAACCGTGAAATAAAACACTAGATGGGAGATTAGACTGGTCTTTGTTCTGTTGTAAAAGATTCTGCTATGTAGGACGACTAAGTCTGTCTGCCACATAGCTATCTGTTTAGGTCAGCAACATTTAATGTTCCTGCTCTGCTGTGGTGTTTTGCGGGCTCCAGGAGTGGTGAAAGCAATAGATTGTTCAAATGCAAGTTCCATGTTTGCTTAAACTTCCTCACTGTATAAATTATTTAGAAGAAGCTGCACAAAGAAAGTCAGACGCTCAATCGCTGAAGAAAACTAAGGCAGTTTAGTTACAGTGCTCAATAACTTCAGTCACTCTAATTTACCGAGACATTCAAAAGCAAGCATCATTTTAGCAAGCTATTATGAGACGCACCGGCTGGATTAAACCACACCCTTGCAAAGAACAGTGAAAGTTAAAATCAAACCTTGACCAAATCACAAAAAAGAAGCTCTATTTCTTTGTCAAATATCTAAGATTATGCAGAAACACAATAGAACCGATACTTGTATAGAGCAAAAGCCCAACACACAACGTCCACACAATACTTTTAGTTTTCTAACTAAAGCAATCAGAATCTTTTAAATACTCTTGATTTACAGGAAACTTTTCAGAGCGTATTATTTGCCTGGCAGTACTTGTTAACCTCACTCCCTCATTGTTGAATAGCAATGTGACAAAAGCACCTCTTACTCAATACGTTCCAAAATTTCAAAACAAAAACACTAACCACTGCCAGTGAAAGAAATATCTGCCAATTTTAAAAGTCACTAAATTATTCACTCGCCAAACTGTTAGGACACTGAAGTGAGGGGGGAAAACAAGCGAATTATGACTGAAATGAGCTCACGAGGAAAGTATTTCTCCTTCAAGGATGTTTACCTCGTCAATGTGGCTTACAAACTCTTTCACTAACACCGCTGAGAAACATCAAGACTAAGGGACAGTCAGAGTTTTTGTACAACCAGTTCACTTTGTACATACACAAGTCATTGTCTGTTAGCAGAACACGTGTATCCATCCAACTATTTCACTTTTGTGCATACACAAATCCCTGACTGTTATAAACATGTATATCCAACTATTTCACTTTTGTTCATACATAAATCCTTCTCTGTTAGTAAAATGTGAACCCAATCATCCAGTTCATTTTCAGACACTTATAAAACACTTACAAACAGAGGGGCACAGAAATCCAGAGATTAGCATCTCCCTCTCCTTTTTATAAAAATCTCTTGTGGAGACAGTGAAAGTTGCCAATAGTGAATGAGAGAGTATTTCGAAGTAAGTTATGAAATCTCTCCATGTCACCATCTGTTTTTCATTTCCAATGTATTTTAATTTTATGGTTGCCATATATGATTAACATATGGGGGGTGCACGTGTGTGTATGTACACTGTTTTAATTAAATACTAAAAATATTTCCACATACTTCAGAGAAAAAACGCAGTGTAGAATCCGTCAATGTAACATTTCAGCACTGAAATTTTTTAAAAAAATTAGTCACTTGTAAATTAAGTCCAACATTCATCATTACAGTTTTAAGACAACTTCTCAAAAACTCTTTTCATTCTAACATAGTTGTATGGAACTTTTGCATTTGAGCTTTAAAAAACACAAAAACAAAACAAAAAAATCAGTGGTTTTGAATTTTGCTAGAAAAATCTATATCCCCAAATCTGGTTCAAAGACTCAGACCACGGATTCAGATTTTTTTTTTTTTTTTAAGTGCCCTGAAAATAGAGACACAATGGTTCTTACCTATTTGGTCTTCTGGAATCAGTGACTCAATGGGGGGGTCCAGTTCAGAGCTCTGTGACAAATAGTTCTTAACTTGTGTCATGAACTGCCGAATTGTCTGTAACATGTCAGTACTCGAAACGTGGCATTCCTTGTTTTCCTGGAGAAAGCTGACATAGTCCTGCACCAGGCACCCAAAATACGTGCGCTTGTCCTGGGACAGCTCTGCAATTTTCTTGATCATCCTCTTTTCGGGGGTCATGAAAGAACTGAACACCCCACTTACTTTCCTCAGCTGGGATTTCACAATCTTGGGAAGAACAAATGAACTATTCCGTTTCTTTTTGGGCTTCAAAGGGGGTGCCATGCTTTCCTGGTCACTTTCCCCTTCAAAGTCCTCCAGGCTGCTGTTAGTGTCCCCTTCGTAGCCAAACAACGGCATACTACGATCAAAATCCAGCGAGTCAGATGAGGAGGTGGAAATGCTCATGTCGCTCAGTCTCTGCCTGCCTCCATTCCACTGTACTAGTGACTCAGAGTTTGTAGCCAAGGTCTTTCTGCAAGCTGTTAAATTTTGCTCACACAGGGCTTCACCTGGATCGCAAGCAGTTTCTGACCCTCGCACTGAGTTATGACTAGATCGAATTACTGCCACGGTCTTTGCATTACCTTCCCCTTCTAAGCTAACAGCCTGCTTCTTTAGACGAGGAGGCGGAACAGGGGTTGGTTTCTTCTGCAGCAAATCCAAGTTCCTATATTTGTTATGGTTGACTGTTCCTGGCATGCTCGCCTGCTTTATAGACGTGGAGAGCTGTGGACTTGTGAGAAGGCTATTAATAGAAGGTGGTGGAGGTCTGGGTGGGGGGGAGCGAGGCTTCTCTGTCCCATTCACATCTTGAGTTCTTGGGCTCTGTCTTTTCAAACTTCCACTAACATCCTGGCTGTGCACTTTTAAGAAGAGAGGATTAATAAAACACAAGGCTCCATTGGTCTGGCTACACTCCAGCTCCGAAGGCGTTCTGGTTCTTATAGAATGCACTCCATTTATAAGGCAGAGCTGACGTGAGTCTTTGCAAGCATTGTCTGAGGGCAGAGGCCTACGGGGAGGTGAAGGATTTGGGGGGTTGTTGTTAGCCGGAGAGCTCCAAAAATCTGAAAATCATTATTGTGTTAACATAAGAATTTAGATATTATGCAGTTGGCTTTCAGAACATTAAACTCAATATAACAATGTTGAAGCATGGAAAACTTTAGGCAAACTTTTCCTTTTTAAAATTTTTTCTTAATAAACCTCATAAAACACTGCCAGACACAACTGAATGCTAAACCTTCAGGCTGCAGCTATTTGTCTACAGAGTTTATAAATATCTTGGCCAATGTGAATCTTCATAGCAAGTAAATTGGGATATACAGAAAAGAATGATTGCTATAAAGTATGCATTATTCCTGTTTTGAGACTCAAATAGACCCTGAGCTAATACCCCGGACCTTGATTAGAAAATAAGAGCCAGATTTTCAGCTTGTGTTAATCAGCGTAGCTCCACCATCATTAGCAGGACTATGCTGATTTACACAACCTGAAGGTTAAGACCTGGGAATTTGCAAATAAACTATATTTTTTGTTTGGAGTAAAAAATAAAACAAGTTAAGCATGACAAGATTGGAATCAGTTTTTCTCCCCTTGGCAGATACTATCTTTAGCCATGCTGATCAGGCGTTCATGTCTCTAAGTGTTTCAACCTGCAGCTGTGCATTTGTAATAATTACACAATTTGTTTGAGTTTTTTAAGATACTCAGCAGCATATAAATAGATTGAATATGCAGGGCCATCAGCAAAAACTGTACTAACACTAAAATCTGTACTAGCTTGTCAAATTGTAACTGCAGTCTCCTCATAGCCCTCAGTAAAACATCTGTGAGAGTCTATGGAAATCAGACAACAGTTCCTTCAGCAACCCCATAGACTCCTGTGAACTATACTACAGGTGTTCAACATGCTTCAGCTTGACTCAAAAATGAAGAAACCAGACAGAAATAAATTCGGGCATTAACTGACAGCAATGTTCAAAACTATCTAGATGCTTATATGGCCCCTATTATCACAGCAACTGAGTGTGTCACACAAACAAATTTAACGTAAGAACAGCCATACAGGGTCAGACCAAAGGTCCATCTAGCCCAGTATCCTATCTTCTGACAGTGGCCAGTGCCAGGTGCTTCAGAAGGAATTACAGAATAGACAGTCATCAAGTGATCCATCCCGTTGCCCATTCCCAGCTTCTGGCAAACACAGGCTAGGGACACCATCCTTGCCCTTTCTGGCTAATAGTCATTGATGGATCTATCATCCATGAATTTATCTAGTTCTTTTTTGAACCCTGTTATAGTCTTGGCCTTCACAACATCCTCTGGCAAGGAGTTCCATAGGTTGACTGGGTGTTGTGTGAAGAAATACTTCCTTTTGTTTGTTTTAAACCTGCTGCCTATTAATTTCATTTGGTGACCCCTAGTTCTTGTGTTAAGAGAAGTAAACAACACTCCCTTCCAATTGGTCTTCACAATACCCCGTGAGGCAGAGAAATGCTATTAACCCCATTTTACATATGAGAAACTGAGGCACAGAGACACTAAGGGCTTGTCTACATTACCCACAGGATTGACGGGCAGCGATCAATCCAGCAGAGGTCAATTCCGCTAAGTGCTCTCCCGTCGACTCCGGCACTCCACCAGAGAAAGAGGTGCAGGCGGAGTGGATGGGGGAGCATCAGCTGTCGACTCACTGCAGTGGAGACACCGCGATGAGTAGATCTAAGTACGTCGACTTCAGCTACATTATTCACGTAGCTAAAGTTGCATAACTTAGATCAATCCCCGGGCCCAGTGTAGACCAGGCCTAAGTGAATCATCCAAGGTTACATTGGAAGTCTGTGGTGGAACAGGAAATTGAAATTGGGTCTCCTGACTCCCATGCTTACACCTAATCACTAGACCATTACTCCCTCAGCTTTCAAACATATTATTAGTTTTCAAAACCAAGGGCACAAATTCAGCCAGAGGAAGTCCAGGGATAGGGGTTACAGACCTGCAGCACCCAAGCAGTGGTGCTCTCAGGTATTCTGTCTGCACAGGACAAACACAAGCAGAATAACTCTAGGTATGGATGTAGAGGAGAGCTTCTGAACAGTGGCATATGCACCTCCTTTGGACAGATTCCTCTAGTAGGTGTTGCCATCTATACAAGGGTCTGAGATGCCAATGACACTCCAACCCAACTCATCATGCCCTTCTTTGGATACACTGACCAAACAAACTCCCCCTAGAGAGTGTTTGCCCCATAGCCTGGCTGCAGCCAGTGTAAGTCTAAACTTTCATTAGTTACCTAAAGTTGCAGATTATCAAGGCAAAAGACAACACTCTTCAGCACACTTTAAACTGACTTCAGTGACCAGAGTCTTATAAAATGATCACCACGGTTACTGCTGCAAAACAAAATCCAGAGCCACCTCAGGGGCTCACTGCTGTATAAAATCCTGTGAAGTTCCCTGTGCCCAAGTCCTATTACAGTGCAAATCACTGTGCTAGGTAGTGCACACAAAAGTTTATTAGGCCAAATTCTGCTCTCAGTTAAATGAGTAAGAGGGCCAGATCCTGAAAGGTGCTGAGTGCCCGCAACTCCCACTGACTTCAAATATAATTCAGCATGTCCCCGAGGTGCTCAACCATATCTGTTTCAGGCCCATGTTCAAATTCTGCCAGGTTTCACTTCTGCTTTAGGCTCAAGGCACATTTTGGGATGTGCCCATATTTGTTTTAGCAGTAGAACTAAGCATTTCCTAGGGACACTCCCCTGCATTTTCCCTCCCACTTGAAAATACTCATCATACCATTGTGAATACATATATTTGACATGTGTTTCTACTTGCGTTCAGATCAGCACACCTCTGAACAGTCAGTCCTAAATCGCTTTGCAAATGTAAGCATGTGCCAATCGGTGTACAGAATGCTGTTCATGATGAATTCCATTCAAAACCTTCCAGCAATTACCAAACTAAGAGCTATGCTGTACGAGCCAATAACTGCCATTCCACTTTCAGCTGCATGTGCTCTAACCTACAATGCATGTGGGACTGCACCAAACCCTTGCTCTCGGGACTATGGGACTGTATTTGGATCAGTATGAGGTGTTCTGTTGGACAGAGTGCATATAGCTAGACAGAAAGTAGGGGGCAGCAGTATAGCAAACAAAATCACAGAAGCTTATCAGCAGGCTAGGAAGGCAATAGAGTGCCACTAAGTGGGAGAATTAAGCTACTTGCAACAAAAAAATCATCTTTAAAAAAACTAACTGGGCCATCGTTTACCAATTTTTTGTGAAAGTACTATTTGACTGATATGTTTACAATGACACAAGGCAATAAACCTATGTAAATAGTCACACTTACTCAGTCCCAGCTGAGCAATGTCTTCAAGTTCAGCTTCTGTCTTTGCTGCCGCAATAGCATGAGGCAATTTCAAGGTGAATGGCAGGACATCCCTTGTTTTAAAAGGAAGAACAGTATTGGTAATTTTTGCAATTATTTCCATATTTTAAATTTTTCATTATTTCCAGCATATGCAATGACTACAGGTCAGATTCTCATTTACAGCAAAGCTACTTTGAACTGCTCTGCCAGTTTAAAGGGGCCATAAAGTGAGTATGATGTAATTAACAATCTTTTAAGCCCCACTGGTGTAAAGAAACTTTAGTGTAAATGAGAATTAGTCCCCCAATGTTCCTTTCTTCTGGACTGACTCTCTCTGTCCCACCCACTTTTCCTCTTATTACAGCAGTAGCTTTTCCACTGCTCTTTTAGAGTATGTCAGTCTGATTATTGAAACATTCATCTGCCAAAATCAGCACTTTACCCAAAATTCCTATTTGTGCATAAAACTTGAGTTTTGTTCCAATTTAACCTCCAGTTTTCAAAAAGAACCTGAATGAAGACTTAAGACAGAGAATACAGAAGTGCTTGTAAACTCTGTCAGTCTGAACATACCTTTAGTTTGAAAATTTTTTTACAATAAATATAACTACATTCATACTACTGTCACCATATCTGTTTTCTACTCAATACGTATTAAAATAATAAATGGATGTTTACATATGGGACTCCACAGATGGTACTTAACTACAAACCACATCGACTATATAAATCCTCTGAAACAAGAACTTAAGAATTACTTTGTCTAAGTACTTTGAGTAAGCATTTATTACATTGTATATTAAATCTCTTCTCTACCCACTTGTTTATACTTGGTACCAGTGCATTTTTAAACACCAGAGTCTGAAAAACTGCAAAATCTGTATTAGAAGTACCTGTGTACTGAGAGTAAGGAAATAAGAACTGCTCATGTAGCAAAAATGTCCTACACACTTTTATGTACATTCAGATACAACTGGTATCAATACAGGTGATTTATTTTCAGAACTGTAAGCACATTGAGCATCTGGTGTAATACAGACAACAGCTCTTTGATCAATGAATTGCCATATTTGATGTTTACACCCTCAAAAATCAGCAACAGCAAACTCCAAACCGATGAAAATCACAAACGTTTGCAGTGAGTTGACATACTTACTAACAAGTAATTGAAAGGACACTGTCAACATCTCCATGGGCCAAAATCTGAACTCCATTTTAATCTAGGGAGGAATGTCTCCAAATGCTAAATATACAGAGTAAAATTCTGATCCTCCTTAAGGCTATGGCAAAATTCCCATTGATCTCACCGGGGCACAGATTTCACCCATCAGCTGGGATTTTCAAAACAGCCTAAAGAAATCAGGCACCCAAATCTTACTGAATTTCACTGTGACTTTGGTACCCAGCTCTCACAGGCTCCTTTGCAAACCCCAGCTGTATTTTTTTAAATTCTCCATTCTTGTCAAGAATCTATTCTGTTTTCTCTTTGGCCATGTCTACACTTATCGGGGATCGACACTGCTGTGACTGATGCAGTGGGGGTCGATTTAGCAGGGCTACTGAAGACCCGCTAAATCGACCGCAGAGCACTCTCTGGTTGACTCCGGTACTCCACTGGAACAAGAGGAGTAAGGTAAGTTAATGGGAGAGCGTCTCCCTTTGACGCCAGTGTGGTGTAGACACCGCAGTAAATCAATCTAAGCTACGTCCACTCCAGCTCTGTTATTCACGTACCTGGAGTAGCATAACTTAGGTCTACTTACCCCGGTAGCGTGACAAGGCCTTAGATATACTAAGAGATGTCATATACTCCCTCTGCTGCTCTGTCACAGTCACTGACTACAGCTTCCCCCAGTACTTTGCATATTCCCACTTATATCCCACATGATGCCAAGACACAGTCTGAAAAGGATAGGAACGGGAATGTTTTCTGCTGCTTGAGAAAGAGCAAAATAAGATATTCAAAGAAAGACATTGGCAGGGAAATAAACCGCAAGCTTCTAGGAGAATCTTGCTAATGTCGGAAGGTAAAAAAAAAAAAAAAAAAAAATCAATCTATTAAAACCCCTGGATATGATTTCAGGTGCGGGTGTCTTTATGAATATCCAGGTGTAGCATTTTGGAATAGTTACAGCTATGTGTGGATTTGCATCACCCTTCTATTTTCTCCTCACTTTTCTTTGTCTTTCTCTGTATGAGGGTGCAGCAAGAAAGGAAGCAGGGCTGCAAATTGGTGCACAGCTGCAGGGACGGTGCAGTCTTGCATCCACCCTTGCAATTCCTGATTTTCCCAGGCAGGATGATTCCATGCAACTGCTGGGCCTTAACTGGAAATTCAGGATCAACCTTGCCCTGAACAAAAATGAATGTAAAGCCCCATATGGAAAATTAAAAGCTATTTTGACAAAATGGAATTTTAAACAGAGTGTGAATGGGGATGAGATAGGGGACCTTTCGCTGCTAGGTTACCAGTTTCAATCCAGTCTGGCTCAGTCACTCTCTGAGTGCTGTTAAGTTATTTATATGAATGAGCTTGTCTTCTACCATGTGCATCTATAGCAGGAGTGGGCAAACTACAGCCTGCAGGCCGGATCCAGCCTGTCAGGGCTTTGGATCCGGCCCGCAGGATTGCCCCCCCATGGTGCCGCAGGCCCCGCGCCGCTCTCAGAAGCAGCCAGCACCAAGTCCCTGCAGCCCCTGGGGAAGGGGAGGTAGAGGGCTCTGTACATTGCCCTTGCCTCCAGGCACCACCCCCCGCAGCTCCCATTCGCTGGCAACAGGGAACCACGGTCAATGGGAGCTTCGGGAGAGGTATCTGGAGGCACGGCAAGGGCGGTGTGCGGAGCTCTGTGCTCCCCCTCCCACAGGGGCTGCACAGGGATATGGTTCCGGCTGCTTCCCGGAGTGGTGCGAGGCCAGGGCAGGCAGGCTGGGAGCCTGCCCTGGCCCCGGTGCGCGCTGCTGCCACATCGAAGCCACTTTAGGTAAGTGGCACCGGGCTGGAGCCCGAACCCCTCCTGCACCCCAACTCCCTGTCCTGAGCCCGCTGTTGCACCCCACACTCCTCCTGCACCCCAACCCTCTGCCCTGAGCTCCCTCCCACACCCCGCACTCCCTCCCGCACCCCAACCCACTGCCCCGGCCCTGCATACAATTTCTCCACCCAGATGTGGCCCTCTGCACAAAAAGTTTGCCGACCCCTGGTCTCTAGCATCTAGCACAATGGGGTCCTGATCTTGGGGGTTCTGTGTGCTCCATAACGTAAACAACAACAAGAAGGTTGGTGCTCTCAGTCTCCAGTGGGTAAATATTCACACTGCCATAAATCACCACCATAACCAACAATAATTGGCAACCTTGTTGGCAGTCTGAGCCAAGGAGATCCAACTCCGCCTTTAGAACAGATTCCCCAAGATATGAAGTTTGGCCTTACTCTACCTGTTCTATGGCTAAACATAGGACTTGAGTCCCCGGAGCTATCAATCCGGGACTTGTGACAAGTACTGAATTCACAGTAAGATGAATTTAAGGGGCACATATCAGGCACTTCAACACACATGCAACAGGGAGAACCAGTGAGGCAACTGTTTAACAAGACCATCATAACACTGAAATCTGTCAAAACTTTCACATTTTTTCTTCAGTTTACAAATCTTTTGTTCTTAGCTTCAGTTCATACTCTCTTGTTATTTAGCCAGTTATCCTCTAAAACAGTCTACTAATATTTATAGATTAGTAATATTTATACTAGACTTAACGTGGCTAGCAGTCTAGGTACTTATCTAAACCAAGAAACAAATGGAAGTCAACCCTACCCAACCTTGGCAAAAGGAGATGATGATGATGAATATTTATACCATATTTAATCAAGAAAATCCTTATGGACGGTTACTCATTTTTAAGGATGTCTAGCAAATGCTACTCAAAACATAACATAATACAATCTTACCTGCTAATACAGTAGAAAGCGATGAGCCTGAATAAATCAGCAAAACTTATTCCAGAGCCCTCCAAAGAAAAGGCTGCAAAGAAAGATTATGAAAAAAACAGATCAGTCTTTTAATGCACATTCCAAGAAACCAGGCTTAATATAAACACTCCTGGCTTTTGCACAGCGTAAGTAGTTTGCAGCATCAAACTGACTACTGTTTTGTTAATCAAAAACAATTGTGTGGAGGAGTATGTGTCTCAGTCAAAAACATTCTAGTAAACATACCGATAGTCTGGGCAGTGGGTTTGTTTTTTACATTCCAAACGTGTTCTAATCCTTGGGAAATGAATCAAAGAGATTAAAATTGCACAACTTCTAACAGAACAGCCAGTCAACACTGAGACCTTGTGTTATTCATAGTCCTAATAGAGACAAGTTAATTAAAAACCTCTTTCCTTCTCTTGGCACCCATCCTTTCCATTTTTTGCCTCAATTACATTAGCAGCAATACAGTAACCACTGGTAAGGATCGGTGGCAAATCTATGAATCATTCTCCTTTTAACAAAACTCTTCAATCAAGTCTCATTCACACTAATGCTTTGTGATAGCTATTACGAATTCTTTAGCTAAATATTTTTTTCTAATAAAGTTGCACTAGAACTTTTCTAAAAATTCAAACACTGTTATTTTAAATACACAGAAATAATAAAGATCTTTACCATGTAATTTCCACCATGGTTTTGTATTGATATCAATACATGTTTACAGATCATGGATAAATATTAATACAAGCTGGTACAAATCCATTAACTTCAAACACAGAGCTACCCATTCCCGTCAGTAGTAAATGTCACTCTGAGTAAAGAAGCCATGTAAGTAAAGACTCAGGGGAATAGTAATGGATAAACATATGAAAGAAAAAAAGCTCAATCACATAAGGACACTATAAAAGGATAAAGGTCTTGATAGCTTTTCCTTCATAGATCATTCATGAAGAAGGCTGCTTAGCTGAAACTGTTGCTAAATTTCAGTCGCAGTTTCCAGCACATTGTTAAAATAACCCCCCTTTGTTCTATTTGCAGTTTCCAAACTGTGCTCCAATCTGAGGAAGATACAGCTTCCTCTTTTTATTTTCAGTTTTACCTAGAACTGTTTTTCACTCCCTCTTTTCACAGAGATCACTACAGCTTTGTTTTGAAACTTACTGGAACCCTGCCTATGTTTTATTTCTAGTAACTAACGGTATGTCTTCACTACTGATGCCAAAGCGCTGCCATGGCAGCGCTTTAACCTGGCTATGTAGTCGCGGCACCAGCGCTGGGAGAGAGCTCTCCCCGTGCTGTAAAAAACCCACCCCCATGAGGGGAGCAGCTAACAGCGCTGGGAGCCGCTCACTGTCTACACTGCCACTTTACAGTGCTGAAACTTGCATTGCTCAGGGGGGTGTTCTTTCACACCCCGAGTGAGAAAGTTTCAGCGCCGTAAAGTGGCAGTGTAGACAAGGCCTGAGACATGGAACAAATAATACTTGCATCATCATGAAAACCAAGGATTATTAGAAATGTTTCTCAATGGGGTTAAATTTCTGACCCCATGATTGGTGAAAATTGTTCTTAAGACTGAGAAACAAGTAAATGACTAAAAATAATACATAAACCCAGATTCTCCTTTGTGCCCAGGGCAAAGATGTGCCAGAAGAGAAGTCACCTGGTGGAGGGTGATGGTGGCATCATCATGGAAGGACAGTTTTAAATTCTGGTAGGGTTCTATGGAAGCCTCACAAGTGGAGACTGCCTATAACAAGCACTGAGGCCCCCATTCAGCATGGTACTTATGTGTATGCCTTAACTTTAAGCATATGAGTATTCTAATTGACTTCAGTGGGACTACTCACTTGCTTATGGCAAGTTAGGCATATATTTTTAAGTACCTTATTTAATCAAAGCCTTACTCTGCACATTGCCCAACCCCTCCAGGGCCAGCCTCACTCAAGTGAAGGTCTGCCCAGATGGCTTAGGAACCCTCAGCAGAGTGGGGGTTGTAGGCAGCTTGCACTGTTATTCCTTTGACCCTGGTTGACTTTTTTTTTTTTTTTTTTTTTGCTGCCTACAGTCTAGAGCCGGGTTTCATCGATGCAAAGTGAATCTGGCCCATACAGTATAGCAAATGACTCCCATAATACATGACTTACTATATGTGCTTTCTTTTATTGCAAATTCCTTGAGGCGAGATCCAAACTCATTGGGTAGACGGAGAGATAGGACTTTCTTCTGCATTCTTGTGGATTTCCTAACCAGAAAGATCTATCGAGGGGGGGGGGGAAAATAAGATTTTAGAAATCTTTATTATAGATGCTTTTCATAGATTTTAAGGCCAGAAGGGACCATTAAAATAATCTAATCTGACCTCCTCCATAACACAGGCCAGAGAGCTTTCCCAAAATTCCTAGAGCAGATCTTTTACAAAAACATCCAATCTTGATGTAAAAATGGTCAGTGATGGAGCATCCACCATGACCTTTAGTAAATTGTTCCATGGTTAATTACTCTCACCATTAAAAATTTATACCTCGGTTCCAGTCTACATTTATCTAGCTTCAACTTCCAGCCATGTGATCATGTTATATCTTTCTCTACAAGATTGAAGAGCCCATTATTAAATATTTGTTCCCCATATAGATACAAGGAGCTCCGTCTATTTAGCTCATCACTACAGGCATGTTTTCTAATCCTTTAATGATTCTTGTGGCTCTTCTCTGAACCCTCTCCCATTTATCAACATCCTTCTTGAATTGTGGGTATCTGGATACAGTATTCCACAAGTGGTCACACCAGTGACAAAAACAGAGGTAAAATAACTTGTTCACTCCTACTTGAGATTCCCCCATTTATGCTCCTCGGGATTGCATTAGTTCTTTCTGGCCACAGAGTCACACTAAGAGCTCATGTTCATCTGATTATCCACACACCGCATCTGTCAGAGTCACTGCTTCCCAGGATACAGCCCCCCATCCTGTAAGTGTGGCCTACATCTTTGTTCCCAGTGGTCTACATTTACATTCAGCTGTATTAAAACGCATATTGTTTGCTTATCTCCAGTTTATTAAGTGATCTAGCTTGCTCTCCATTACTAACCTGTCTTCTTAAATCCAGTAATTTATGGTGGAATTAAACTACAGAAATCTTTTAGAAAGATCCCACTTTCATTTTAAAAGACAAAATGACAGAGTCTCCACTATATCCATCTGTATGCTGCTTCAATGGCTAAATTACCCTCACTATTAAAAAAAGGTGAGCTTTATTTCTAGTTTGAATTTCTCTAGCTTCAACTTCCAGGGTTATACATTTTGAAACACAACACAAATATCTGAGGATGTAAACCGCTATAATCAAGAATGCAAATTTCAATCCCCCAAAATATGTTTAATAAAATGTAAATTTTGATTTGATTACAGGGATAATAGAGCTGAAAAAGTAAAATCTGGGATATTCAAAGGAATTTAAGTGAGTTAAGGTGCCCAATTCCCACTGAAATTCACTTCAGTTGAAGGTTTGCTTTTTTAAATGGCTTTATAAGCACTTTTCTGGTCCCCTCCCAATGTTTATAAGGGGCTTTTCATCAAGAAAGAAACTAACTTTGGTCCCAGTCTTGCAGGCTGCTTTTCACATATTTGAGGAATAATCCATATAAGTCAACAGGGCTCCACATGGACAGTGAAGTCCACCCACATGGAGCTCATTGAAGGACTGGAGCCTAACTGCAGAGGGGAAACAATGACAGTGACTGTACACAAATGCTGTCACTGGCACAAAGTAAACAAAAGGAGGAAAAAATGGTTTTCTACTAATTGCTTTCAGCTTAGGCACACTATTACTCATAATAATGGAAGATCAACATTTTCAGACAGAAATGAGCTATTTAAATTGATGATGGCCCTTTTAGGCCCGAAGCCAAGTGTGATGTGCTGACAGAAACAGATTTTGGTTTGCACTTGTAAGCCTAGCAGGTCAGATTCTTTCCTGCACAGAGATCTGCTGAGGGTACGAGAAAGAAGGGTACCATAAGAGAGCCAGATAAGGCTCCCCGAATTAACATGCTGCATCTAATCCAGCTCCGGCACAGGCTAGAGAGATCTGGAGTCTCAGAGTCCCCAAGGCTCGTACACCAGCCAAGAACTAATGGAGTGCAGTTGCACCTCACGCTGCCCACTCCCACCTCTGACAAGTCCCCTGTGCCAGGACGTGGGGTGCACCTAGAGAAGAAACTGGCTACTCCAGCTTTACACTAGCCCAGAGCTCCCTCACCTTGGGAGAATTTTTAGCTGGGCCCAGGGTCCAGCCCAGCAAATCTAATAATAGTGTGACCCACTGGTCAGTGTGCTTTACAGGTCCCTCCTCTGTGCGTGATCCATAGAGAACATGAGTCATCTACAGCCCCAGCTAGAGAGGCAGGGCTCTGTAGCTATATCAGCTCATGTTTTTGGCCCTAGTTCAATCCACAAAGCGTCAGCCAAGATGGTGGCTATCACATAAGGGGGATGACTCATCCCAGACTTGAACTGCTGTGGCTTTAAGGGATGAGCTTCCTTTTATGCATGCAATGCACTGGTGAGTGTGTGCTACATTAGGAAGAGATACTTTAAATAAATTGAAAAGGAGTACTTGTGGCACCTTAGAGACTAACCAATTTATTTGAGCATAAGTTTTCGTGAGCTACAGCTCACTTCACTGGATGCATAAAGTGGAAAATGCAGTGAGGATGTTTTATACACACAGACCATGAAAAAATGGGTGTGTATCACTTCAAAAGGTTTCCTTCATTATCATACATATTGTAAGGAGAGTGATCACTTTAGATAAGCTATTACCAGCAGGAGAGTGGGGTGGGGGGGAGAGAAAACCTTTTGAAGTGATAAACACCCATTTTTTCATGGTTTGTGTGTATAAAACATCCTCACTGCATTTTCCACTTTATGCATCCGATGAAGTGAGCTGTAGCTCACAAAAGCTTATGCTCAAATAAATTGGTTAGTCTCTAAGGTGCCACAAGTACTCCTTTTCTTTTTGCGAATACAGACTAACACGGCTGCTACTCTGAAACCTTTAAATAAATTAAAACATTTTGAAGATTTGTCTCTTACTCCAGGAGGCTGGGACTGCAGAATTTCCACTGCTTCAGCATCATTCAGGCCAAGCTGTAGCCACACAGGATGGGTGTGGAGAAGTTTATCCAGTATGCTGAGTTTATTGGAAAGACTGTCATAGCCAGAGTCCCGGGGACAGCCTTTTAAGTCCTTTTTCTCAGGACAGACATTATCCATGTCCTTTACCGGGCTATGAGGAAGAGAATTAAACAACAATTAAAATGTAGGCAGGTACATTACTCAAAGAACAAACAATTCTACAAACAGGGAATTCTCTTAAATAACAACACTGTGGGTATCCCCCTTACTAGGTATTTCTTCTGTTGAGATTTCACATCACTAGTATCATATCACAAATTCTCTTCAAGAGCAAGTTAGAGTACATTACTGTGAGGTGGACAATAGCCTTTTGAAGTCCAGCAATTAACTACAAAGAGATACTATACACACCTATATGCATGCCTGTCTATATTAATTAAGTAGGGTATCAATTTTAATATCCATTCCTCTCTTATGTTCATGTTAAGAGAGTTTGTTTTATTATTATTCAGATATTTTTATTCCCATCTGGATCCCAAAAGTTAGCACCTACAGAAACCTTGCCCCACTCAAGATCATTCAAAATGCTGCTCAGTGCTCTTACCATGGCACTCCCCTCTTTGCACCACTCAATTGGCACTCCCTTTTCCTCCACACGATACACCTGCTTCTTCTCTTTGCTGTTAAGGCTCTTCATGGCTTAGGCTCCCCCTAACTAGCCACTCTACTAATCTATCACAACACTGACTGCCACTTTTGCTCCACCAGTGCTCCGGTCACTCAGCTTCTCCTTCAAACACCTCTATGCCTTCTCCCTTGATGACCCCTGTGCATGGGAGAAACCCCTCCAAAAAAATTCAAACGATCCTCCTTAAGACTCACCTTGACTATGATGCCTACAATATGTTGCCAGCTGACCACAATGAGCTGTGACTATCACTTACAGTGCAAAACTGGCTTGTTTCACCAATCCCTCATCCTCCCATTTACCCATCTGTTGTGTTCTATCATAATCAAAGACTGTACGCTCTTTGGGGCAGAGACTACTTTTGTCCTTCCTGTGTGAACAGCACCAAGCACAATGGGACTCTGATCCTGACCAGGGCCTGTAGGTACTAAAGGAATGCAAACAAACATGGCCTGCATTTTAAACCCACTTTCTTCCAGCTTCTCTATCAGACATTTTACTGTATGTCAAAGTGAGGCCTTTCATCACTACCTTTTTTAAAATGTCCTTGCCTCGCAATTGAAAATAAACAGATAAACAGACGTATAAAGTTTAAAGTGCTTTGGTTTTGACACTTAATTCTTCCCAAGTGGGGAAAGAAGGCAGAAGCTGTCCCTAAAAGGGGAACTTGGCAAGCTAATCTGAGTTAAATTTATTTTGTGGCAGGGTAGCAAGTTATTAAAATACTTGTTTAACTGAATAATAACAACACGCGCTAGGGCTGCTGATACTACATACTAAAAACATGCGCTTGCAAAGAAACTAAATGAACCCAGCACTGTATGGTTGTTTTATTCAAATTTTCTTCTTCAATTCCAAACTTTTGAACACGCAGTATGGCTTGCGCATGAATGTCTGCAGTCCTCCCTTATTTCCCAACTAAAGAACATCCTGTGTTGTTCGAAACAATTACAGAACTGTTACTTTGGCAACTGATCTCCTGATGCAAAAACTAGAGCAGGCACAGGAAAACTCTGAGCACAAGTGCTGTATGCCCTAAAGATCAAGAGCAGAGATGTTGTCCCTCCTAATGAAAGAACGTGGCTCTCTGTCCTACCAGTCACACCAGACTACATTGTGCCTTTACAATCTGCCCTGAGTAAGAAAGGCTGGCATGTAGCTCCGCCACCCCAGGAACAGACCAGGGACCAAATTGTAGGTCACATTTCCTCCATGCTCCCTGCTTGTTCTGAAGGGGGAGTAAGTTGCTTCACCCCTTTTCATGGATCAGCTCATTCTCCACTATGCACCCAGCCAGCCATTCTAGTCAGAATAGGAGGGGCAGAGCCATGCCCCACACCCCATTGCTTCCCCACTCCCTGACTACTTGCTCACAGCCAGGACAGCTGGACAAACAGTCCCAGTTCTCCCCACTATGGTCAAAGTCTCAGAAGGAAAATTGGGGGAAGGGGGGCACGCCTTACTCACTCTTATTCCATGGCTAAGTAAGAGCTGCAACAGTCATTAAAATTTTATATGACCACGATGTGTCCAATCACCACCTGCCTGGCTTGCATTTCCCCATTCCCCTACCCTCCATCTCTGCTTGTTACATTAGAATACAAGCTTTAAGTAGAGACAGTACCTTTTATATTTGCAAAACACCTAGGCTGCTGTTGGTGCTGCCAGAAACAAATGATAAGTTATAACCAGTTAGAGATTTTTTACTTCTGCAATCACAGTCATGTTTTCTGAAGCTGTAACTCAAACAGTCTAACACATTTTCTACAGAAACTTTCTGCTTTTGCCTTCAGAGCAAGTTAGCAGTACTCAAGCCAAATGAATTTTCCAAGCCAGAGAGTTTTTTTTTTTGGTGGGGGGGGGGGCGGCTAAAGAAGATCTTTTTAATAGAATCGGCTGCAAACTTAACCACGTCAAGACTATTGCCTTTTGCCTACTCAGGCGATGGAGACAGAGGGAGTAAGTTTTACTCATGTAAGAACATCAATGTTAACTGTAAGAGAAGCAGCATTACTGGCATCAGCAATGCACTGCTTGCTTAAATAACGATATTTAAAGAATGCCAAGGGATAACGTACGTGTATATGTGTCCTAGCTCCCCACTATTTACCAGTGGATTAAAAGCAACTCAGATCTTAATGCTTCCAAACACACAGTCATACACGCCCTTTATGCTATATGTAAGAAGATTAACCTTGACACCTACTTATTTAAGCCAGAGAGTGTTTATCAGAAGGTCTATCCACACAAACCATTCCACATGCCAGGTACAGGAAGAAACATAGTACAGGTGTCCACACCTCCGTAACCTAGATACACAAAATTAAATTGCAGAAGCTCCTTGCAGCTGTGTGTGTTGGCCTCTCACATAGAGACAAAGGATTATGGACACATCAGTGTAATGTGTCTTTCCACCCCTACCAAATGCTCTCTGATTCACATGAACTAATGCTTTAGAGCAGGATCAGCAGTGGCTCATCTTAGCAACCCCACACAAGTTGACTCGGAACAAATTGCCCTTTTTAAATATATAATATTCCCATTCCCTACAGGTTTTCTTCATAGTAGATGGAAGGAAGAGACACCAGTCATGCGTGAACTAAAATTCCAGGAATACCAGTTGGCAAATGATTATATAACCTGCAAATCATTTATGCACAGCTAATTTAATAGACACCAGGGGACAAATCCAGCCAGCCATTTACACCACTAGAAGGGCACTTTTACACCACCATAGTGTAAATGAGAATCAAGCCCTTAGTCTTTGCATTTTCTTTAAGAAATGGTCCACAAACCAAAGGAATAAGGACTATTCCAGCGAGAAGGGGGTTACAGATATACAATCGAAACTGGAGAAGTGCTGAAAAACTCCTTGGGATCTTGTTATGTATTGTTTCTTTGAAAACAACAAAAAGAAAAGGAGTACTTGTGGCACCTTAGAGACAAGTCCTCCTTTTCTTTTTGCGAATACAGACTAACACGGCTGTTACTCTGAAACCTTTGAAAACAACAGTACCTTAACACTGAACAATAGAAAGTTAGAAGGGTATTTGATTGAGATAGTAGATACTAAAAAGTTGATACAACTTACATTGTGCAATAGCAGAAGAAGTTTAAAATGCATTTCATTTTACTATTTAATGACTCTCCCGGTGTTTTATCAGGATATCTTCTGTTGATATTCAAGACGAGTGGCAAGTAAGCCAGAAAACCAAAGCAAACATATCTGCATGGAAGTTCTGTAGGTTTGAGATAAAACTGTTATAGATTCTGGTATGTTTTGCACTGATTATGTTCAAATCCCCCGAGAAAGATTTATATTCTCCCTAGGTTTCAGCGTAACTCACATGGGGACTAAAGAAAACCAGTCATTTTGCCTAGTTTGTTTATGTTCATGAAACCCCACAATTATGTGGGAAATACTTGGAAGGTAAGAGCTGAAATGAATAATTAGCTGTATCTTAACTACAATTAACTCAAGGTAATAAGTCCACAGCGCAGGTTGAAACTTGTAATCAGTATGATCTACTGCCTGTAAACAGAGGGCTGGAATGAGTGTCCACATCCATGCGCACACTTCTGCCACCTAACACATCTGTTTCCCCTCGGATTGTCAGCTATAGTGGCTTTTTCATCAGTTTCTCAATCCCCTCTTGATCTCTTGCTTTGACCCTGTAACCTGTACTCCTGACTCTGTTTTTTTTCATTCTTAGTCCCCTATAATCAGTTCATTTCGGGCCTCAGCTGGCCCTTCTTTACCTGAAGGAGCAGGCCTTTAGTTGCTTTTGCTATCTCTACCCATCATTGCTTAAGTTCAGATGACTTGCTCAAGGCATTATCAATACAGACCACCTCCATATACAGTATTTCTCTTTGTTAGTCCAGGAAGTGATACAAAAAAAACCGAAACCGATATAACAGGATTTTGTTGTGCTTAACAGCCATGTCCATTCTGGGCTTTGGAATCAAAACTACAGTTCTTCGGCAGTGAAGCCAAGAAAGCCCCACTGAAGCCCTCACCAAAACTGCAGAAACTGAAATCAACCAGTGTTGATTTTAAAACACCTGTAGTTAGAAATCTAATATGAAATCAGTGATATCTAAGAAAAAGATACCTTTTCAGGAGAGGGCACAAAAGAATAGCTGTTCTCTTATACAAATGGGGGATTATAGAATCTTTAAAGGTTTTTGCCCATTCCTAGGCCAAGTCTCTTCTTAATTCCTGCAAGCTTTACTGTGATAGTTTATCCCTTCCCGAGAGAAAATTATCTTCTCAGAGCAAAAGGGCAGGATAGACACACCCCAAAACACAGGAGATCTGGCTAGTCTGCTGTTCATATAACAATGAGTTTAACCCACAAAGGTTAGGAAATTCAAAGCTGAGTCCTTATTGTTTCCCGGGACTGTTGCAAACAGGATGATGGGTCTGATTCCCATTTACACGAAGGCCCCTATATACCACCCAGGAAGCAGAAAAGAACCTTAAAGTGATCTTTAAATTTAATCTATGCTCACTGTAAAGTCTGTTGTAATAACTGGGCCTACAAATTTACCTTAATTGTGAGCTCAACTATAAAAAGTAGGGCTGTCAATTAATCGCTTATGCCAGATATGCGAAATATTCATATGCCCCTTCATGCTTCAGCCACCATTCCAGAGGACATGCTTCCATGCTGATAATGCTCGTTAAAAAAAATGCATCCATTAAATTTGTGACTGTACTCCTTGGGGGGAGAACTGTATGTCTCCTGCTCCGTTTTACCCGCTTTCTGCATATATTTCATGTTATAGCAGTCTTAGATGATGACCCAGCACATGTTCGTTTTAAGAACACTTTCACAGCAAATTTGACAAAATGCAAAGAAGGTACCTGTGTGAGATTTCTAAAAATAGCTACAGCACTCGACCCAAGGTTTAAGAATCTGAAGTGCCATCCAAAATCAGAGAGACGAGGTGTGGAGCATGCTTTTAGAAGTCTTAAAAGAGCAAAAACAACAAGGAGTCCAGTGGCACCTTAAAGACTAAGAGATTTATTTAATCATAAGCTTTCGTGGGTAAAAACCCCACTTCTTCATGTTGCATCTGAAGAAGTGGGGTTTTTACCCACGAAAGCTTATGCTCAAATAAATCTGTTAATCTTTAAGGTGCCACCGGACTTCTTGTTGTTTTTGTCGATACAGACTAACACGGCTACCCCCTGATACTTAAAAGAGCAACACTGATGTGGATACTATAGAACCCAAACCACCAAAAAAGAAAATCAATCTTCTGCTGGTGGCATCTGACTCAGATGATGAAAATGAACATGTGTCAGCCCACATTGCTTTGGATCATTATCAAGCAGAACCCATCATCAGCATGGAAGCATGTCCTCTGGAATGGTGGTTGAAGCAGGAAGGGACATATGAAACTTTAGCGCATCTGGCACGTAAATATCTTGCAACGCCGGCAACAAGAGTGCCATGCGAACGCCTGTGCTCACTTTCAGGTGACATTGTAAACAAGAAGCGGGCAGCATTATCTCCTGCAAATTGTAACCAACCTTGTTTGTTTGACTGATTGGCTGACCAAGAAGAGGGACTGAGTGGACTTGTAGGCACTAAAGTTTTACATTGTTTTATTTTTGAATGCAGTTTTTTTTGTACATAATTCTACATTTGTAAGTTCAGCATTTATGAGTAACAGATCGCAGCGCAGGGATGTGAAAGGGCCATTACTGACTGCACATATTTCAGAGACATGAATTATGCTGCTGTAGTTGTAGCAGCAATAACTGAGCTGCTGCCCCTTGCTGGAGTCTAAGGTCTTGTGTAAAGGCATATCCACACCACTCTGCAATTCAGACTTTGGGGGTGTGAACAGCAGTGTGCACTAAAGGGCTGTGCTGTAACTCCCCTGTGTGGACCCTGCAGGTGTGAACGAAAAGGTTCCTTCTTTGCATTTATGTAGTTCTGTTTGAAGAGGACTGTTAAGGAGAACTAGGAACCTTTCAGTTCATGCCTGCATCGTCCACATGGGGGAGTTCTAGCAAAGCACTTTGGTGCTCACTGCTGTTCACACCCCAGTAGTCCAAACTAGTAGGCAGTTTAGATGTGTCCTAAGTCTAAGGCCTTGTCTAAGGATTTGCTCCAATGACAGCTATCAGTGTAGCTACACTGGTCCACCCTGGAGTGTAAACAGATAGAGTAATTGTTTGCAGACTGTCCGACTATACTAGGGACTGTGCTGGTGCAGCTCGGATGACTGTCATTATAGCAAAGCCGCAGCCAAGACAAGCCCTGAGAGGATGGTGGAGCTTTCCCTCTTCATGCACACAAAACACATCGAGTCTTTTCCCTGCTCTGTAACTTCAGGTATGTCTTCACTGCAGAGCGAACTCAGTGCTCAGCACCTGGGTCTGAGCAGCAGGTTAGCCTAGCCCAGGTGTGAGCAAGCACACTGCAAATTCCTACCCAAGTTACTGTGTTCTCACAGGTGCTGTTCTCACCAGTGTGTTACTGGAACGTCTGTGGGCATATCCCATGGCTCTCCACGCTGCAATAAGCTGATCCACTCAATCATTTTTTCAGTAAACTGAGGGAGAACCTGTCTGTCCTTCTGGGAACAAGGGGGAACTCTGGGAAGGCACTGGAAGACTAGCAACCTGAGTGGTTTAGCTTGTGTCCTCAGCAATGTAGCCAGGTTACCAGCCCCAAGGTAGCGCTGTAGCCTACAGCTCCAGACAGGCCAGCCAGCCCACGTTCAAGACACCACCTCAACTGGTTTCCAGGCCACTTTTACTTTGTCTCCACTCCTCAGATACTAGGATGATGGGTATCATGGTCTCTAGACAGACAGACAAACAGAGGCCCTGTGTCTCGAATCTGACTCTGGGGTCCTCACACCTCCCTGACAGCGCAGCTTAATGAAGACTTGCTGCCAGCTCTTCCTTTAGTCATCAGAACCTCTGAGTCCCAGCTCCTCAAGGAAACTTCACTAGAGTGGAAGGGCTGCACAGCAGTCAAGGCAGCAACTAGCTGCATAACTTTCCAGTGTAGCGTATGACAGCAAGTTCCTCATACAACAGCGGTGATGTGCATTCTCCCAGCCTGTTTCTCTCCCACCTACAGGGGTCAGGGCAAGGTTGGGGGAGGAAGGAGGGGAGAGGGAACGGAGCTGCAGACATGGTTGTTTCCTCTCCTCCACTCAGGAAGGGGTAGCTCTGTGATGAATCTTCTCCATGCTGCTATGATTGGAAGGAAATGAATGGGTCACTGATTTAAAAAAAAAAAAAAAGCCATCTCTGCCAGATGACATTAATATGAACAATATACCTTAGAATACTACACCATGAAAACTATTTAAATACGATATTAATTGGCCGGGAGAAATGTAAAACACAGACATAAGGGACATAAGGCTGCAAGTCTCACTTAATCAGTTAAAAAACAAAACAATACAACTACATGAGACTCCATTCGAAAGAGGCAGGGCCAAATTCTGGTCTTATCAGGACAATAGCCGGGGGGTGGGGGAGGACACGGACAGACAGAATAGCAGCATCAAACAGAAGCCCCCTGAGCTATCCTGTAGGCACAAAGCAGGATGGCTCAGAAAGCATGGAGAGCAATGGGCTTTGCGGCGCTCCTTACTGCTACCCCAAAAAGTATGCCCTTCCCCCTCACGCCAGCTGATGAAGGGAGTCAACTCACAGAAGGTGGGGCAACACTAGCTACACTCCCCAAGATGCTGATTACATCTCTTTAAGATTTCTTTGTGCCACACAACTGCTGAAATGAATGGAATGGGGGAGGGATAGCTCCGTGGTTTGAGCATTGGCCTGCTAAACCCAGGGTTGTGAGTTCAATCCTTGAGGGGTCCATTTGGGATCTGGGGCAAAAATTGGGGATTGGTCCTGCTTTCATAGAATCATAGAATATAAGGGTTGGAAGGGACCCCAGAAGGTCATCTAGTCCAACCCCCTGCTCAAAGCAGGACCAATTCCCAGTTAAATCATCCCAGCCAGGGCTTTGAGCAGTGGGGGTTGGATTAGATGACCTCCTGAGGTCCCTTCCAACCCTGATAGTCTGTGACTATGACTCACAGGAAGCTGAAACGTCACAATCTGAACGTTTCCTTGGAGCTGGTTTTAGAACACAACTACAGGTACTTGCAGCTGCTACAATTCTAAAATACTGGAGATTTGAAAAGCGGTTAAGATGATTTAAACCGTTTTTAAAAGGAAACCACACACACAGACCTCTACTGGCTCACAATTTGTATATTAAATTTTCTCTGGATTCAAATTCAAGTATCAAGTTATAGATGCCTGAATGAGCATCTGCAATGAAAATAGCAACTAAGCCCTAGCTACAGAGATATGAATAGGTACTGCAACAAGAAGTCATTTCACTGCCTTATAAAAGATCAGGTGAGTAAGGTTATATCTTTTATTGGTCCAATAAAAGAAACTGCCTCACCCACCTTGTCTCTCTAATAGCCTGGGGCCCACATAGCTACAACAAGGCTGCATATTATAAAAGATCAGTTACTTAGAAACCTGCGTATTTACTCAATACACTCAAAGGTCTGAATCTGTTACTTTCCTTTCACAACTAATATTTCAACTTTTAGGAGGAATAAAAATCCCCTAAAATTCAACATAATGAATTGTCAAACATTTCTCCTATCAGTACTGCTAAAAAGACATTAAAAAAGATAAAACCAAAGAGGTATGGCCCTAATATTTACCGTACACTATCTATTTCCCTAGCTTGACAACAGAAAGCAATAGATTTAGATTAACAGTTATAATAACCCACACCTGCACTCGGTGTTTCATTTTAAAAAAAGAGTCAGAACTTTATTTGTACTGTAACATCTTTCTTAGCCTTCCCAAAATTCATCAGTCTACTGTTCTTACATTTAAAGATGGTCTTAATTAAACTAACTTCACACATATCTCACAAATACTTTAATGAGGGTCACATTATAGCAGTCGATACTTCACTATACTAACCATTTCACCAGGTGTTACTGTATGAAAGTTCCATTGAATCTTCACGAAGTTGACTGGAGCAATGAATATTTCTAGAACACTTTACAACGTAAAAGTTAGATTCATTTCCACAACCAGTAGTAATAATGTTAGCAGTTTCTGTGTTTAAAAGTGTATCTCCTTCCTAGGTTTCTGTTGTTTGTTATGAGGAACTGGGAGTGCATAAAGTTCAACTGCTTCTAAAAGAAATTAAAACAAATACACATACAACATAATCAGCAGACACTCCCACTGCTCAGAGGCAAACACCTTCATTACAGATCTACAAAGCACCTACAACGTTTTGTGTTCGCAGGAGGAAAGCTAAAGAATGTGACAGAAATGTCAGCTTCCCGAATAAAGTGGCACAGTGAAAATAGGCAGCAACTATTATATTATATTTTTAATCACCTTTGCAAATCAGTGGATCCATCTTCCAGCATGAGATCTGTCTGTACCATCTCCTGTTTCAGTTCTCCAATTTCTGAGGCAATTGTGTCAATGAGCTAGAGAGGGACAAAAATAGTATGACGTCAAGCAAGCGGAAGAGGCGTGGAAACCAAATGGACAAGGTTAGTCACTAGACATTACAAACCTTTTATCCCATTCTATTTGGACTTCCCTTACAATAGAAAAAATAAGGGTGAGGGACAGACTGTACTTGCTCTTGGAGGCAGGACAATTGAACTTTAACTACACTATATAACATCCCAGGAAATTAGATCAGATTATTATTTTAATTAGATATATTAATACCGTAGTTTCAATAGGCACAAACATAGTAAGGTATTAATTTTAAAAAAACCACATGCTTTGACTACTGTAACATTCAATTCTGCAATTAAAAAAAAAAGTTCCATAAAAA
The DNA here is from genome assembly GCF_965140235.1 of Caretta caretta. NCBI lineage: Eukaryota > Metazoa > Chordata > Testudines > Cheloniidae > Caretta > Caretta caretta. The sequence continues at coordinate 206,003,661 of NC_134208.1, read as the reverse complement.
CATTTTTAAAAAAACCACAAACTTCAAAAGTTCTTTCACAGGTACACAAAACGATATTTTCAACTTTCTTTGGTACAAAAATAAATATAAATATATTTGCACAAATAAAAGAGTAATTACTTTTTGCACTAACTCTTGGACTGCAGCTGAACAGACTGGTTCTTAGTTAAATGATGCCGTGTTCCCGTATTTTAACTGAGGGATCAGGACGAGGCTTCAGTTTAGGGTTACTGAGAATTCTCAGTGACTGAGCAACTATGGGAATTATGGCATATATGAATCAAAAGTTTGCAAATATTTTGATAGGAAATAGCAGAAATTGATTCTCCCATCAAGTTTACAAGTCATAATCATTCAGCCTCCTATACTTTCCACAGGGATAGCATCGAAGTGTGCTTGGTACATGATGCAAGTGAGATGGAATAAATACAGGAGTAGTCAGATTTTTAAAAATAAAATCGCCAAAAGTAAGCAAAGCTTTAAAAATAAATAAATAAATAAATAAATAAATAAATAAATAAAAAAAAAACCAAACCCTTTCCAACCCAACTCAAAGCTATCTTCTTCATTACATAAGAGGCAATAACAAGATCTCTGTAATATCGGTAGCCTTACAAGAGCAGTGTTTTCAAAGTCCTGTACTATTTCCAAACAACATTTTTCCCCATTATGTCATAATCACACGGATACTTTCCTCCGACCTCAGACAGGCATGCCTTCTTTTATTGCACATGATTATTTTGATCAATCCAAAGGAAAGGTTTCAGTCTCCATTTAGATTACAGCTCTCCAGTCCTGTTATAGGCCCCAGGGTTTATATAATAAAATTACAGGAAATACAGTACATCCTTCTATCTTTTCATAGGCTTTTTTCCCTTTCAGGATCACTATCCCAGTAAGTAATATGAAGTACCAGTGTACCACTGTTTTGACAATTTACAAAAGACTTCCTTGTATGGAGTAGGGAAAATGTGCATAGTGCATCCTTTGAACCACTACAGCGAATTGGGAAAAAGCACGGTCAGTCTCAAAGCATCAGACGTAGCCACATCGACAGTGAATTGTACTGAAGTCGTTTTCTCACCCTAGACTAGAAGGCAACCCACCTCTTGTGCACTACACACCAATGGAAATGGCATCTTCACTGCCAAGAACCGAGCCGTGTATTCAGTTGGCTTTTACTACATGGGGCCAAATTCATTCCTTGTTTTACAGTAGGGATGAATCCAGCCCAGGCAGTCCTGTTTTATATGATTAAAATAAAGAGCCTTTGTTCCCATACTTGAAAATCTGAACTAAAAGACATCGCTGGCCAAACCTAATCCAATTCTAGCACGTGGTCATGTATTTCTGAGGTTAGAAACCGTGAACAACAAGCAGCCAATCAACCAACCAGCTACTGTGAAGTACTAGGTAGGAGACGCTTCCTAGAAATAATTGGCAACCCTGTTGGTGGGAAAAAAGCAGGCTAGTCCTTGATAGACCTAGGCCACAAGGATGAATGATCCCTTTGAGGTATTATCTATTTTATGTGCCTCCCATTATCACAGTATCTGAGCACATTATAATCTTTAATGCATTTATCTTCAAAGCATCCCTACAAAGCAGGGAAGTGCTATTATCCCCCATTTTACAGGTGGGGAACTGAGCCACAGAGATTAAGTGACTTGGCCAAGGTCACACACAAGTCTGTGACATAACAGGGAACTGAAACCAGATCACCAGGCTAGATTTAATCATAAGCTAAACTAGTCAAGAAATATATATGCCAAGTCCTACACAACCAGTACGACTTATTGCACTTTTCTGGCTTTTATAACCTTCTTGCTGTTCCTGACTCCACTCTAGTTTTTCCTCTCTCTTTCCTGTAATAAATCATAGCGTATCTTTTTTATGAATTGTCTTCAGGGTCTGCTTCCACTTTTCTCTCTCTTTTCTCCTTTTCCCTAAATTGTGCATGCTACCTCCTCCATTATATATTCTGTCCCTCTTTCTGTCACTTCTCTCTCCCACAATAAAATCTCACACGTATTTATACAGATATGCACAAAATACATACAGAGTGCTTCCCTCTCCCCTCACCCAAACTTATCCCATCATCTGTGCACTCAAACACAAGGCTGGGAAATTTTTCCAGAGAACTAACTCTTCTGGCTGCAGACAGAGACAAGAGATTCAGAATCTCACTGTTCAGCAAATGAGTTACAGTAGAACCTCAGAGCTATGAACACCAGAGTTACGAACCGACCAGTCAACACCACCCCTCATTTAGAATTGGAATTATGCAATCGGGCAGCAGCAGACAGGAAAGGAAAAGAAAAGCAAAGCAAATACAGTACAGTACTGTGTTAAATGAACTACTAAAAAAAATAAAGGGAATGTTTAAAAAATAAGATTTGACATGGTAAGGAAACTGCTTATGTGCTTTTTTCATTTAAATTAAGATGGTTAAAAGCAGCATTTTTCCTTCTGCATAGTAAAGTTTCAAAGCTGAACACATTAAGTCAGTGTTCAGTTGTAAATTTTTGAAAGAACCACCATAACGTTTGTTCAGAGTTACGAACGTTTCTGAGTTAAGAACAAACTCCATTCCCAAGGTGTTCGTAACTTCGAAGTTCTACTGTACCATCCTTCCCCACCCCATCAAGATATAGGGAAAGGGTAATGTTCCAGGACTCTCCATTTTTCATATCAGCTTCCAGCTAGTAGGTGTTTGATAAATTGGAAAACTCATGCACCTTCTCTCTCCCTCTCCAACCTGCCTGACTTCTGGAAGAATGAAGGAGAATTCTCTCTCTCTCAAGGTTCCAGTACTTTATACCTCAGTTCTGTCTCCTGACTGCTGCAACAGAGAAGTGTGAGTCTACTACTCTACCTCTTCCCTCAGCTTTCTGGCTGAAATATGGATGTTTCCACTACTCTACCCTTCCTACAGCCTTCATTTTTTGAGTCTCTCCTCACAGCAAATACCTCAACTGTCCATCTCTGCTGTTGCTAAGAGCTTTCCAAAGAGGCAGTAGAATGCAACTGAACTATTTTAGTCAGTTTCACTATCATTGCAGAGAACTGAAAACCTGAAAGATTGTGGCTTGTTTCCATTTTGCTCCTGTTCAAAACAGCAATGAGCAGCAGCAGAGGCACTGGAACAATCTGTCTGCACATTCAGAAAGGCAGCAGAGCAATGGGTTAACCTTGGATTAGCAGGTTTTTTGCACAATAAGGGCTTGAAACGGTTATTTGGGGGGTTTGTTTGTGTTTGTTTTGGAAAAAAGAAGAAAGCTTCGGTTCTGCAGAAAGCGATGGCACTTGTCCTCAGAAGTTTCCTATTCACTGTGGGAAAATAGAGTTTTCAAACCCTGAGCATGCTAAGTGGCTGAAATGCTGGAAGGGATGAGTAACCACTTACTTCCAGGACATTTGCTGCTTCCTTATTTCTTCAATCCAAGTAATTTAAGAAAGAGACATCATCAGCTATTATTAAAATGGAAGATTATGAGTTAGAAAACCTGGGTTCGAACTCTTGATTGCCAATGATGCACTGTGTGACCTGTAATTCTATTTACCTTTATAAAGTATGAGATCCTCCAATGAAAATCACTACACAGAAGCAGATTTTTAAAATATATTATTAATTAATTATTATTAAAGGATTATTTGGTTAATTCCAACTCTAAAATTGACCTTTGCAATATGAAGTATAAAGATGACAGGGACATCTCTGAAATCAAGAGTGTGACATTTTGGATCTTTAGGAGCATCCTTAGACCTATGCTATGTACGTGGTGACACAGAGTCCCCGCTCCTCCTACTCAATCCTCCTGTTAGAGTGCCTCCAACAACACCACAGAGAATGGAGGGCCTGATCGCAAGGAGGGAGGAACTACAATAGTACCTCACGCTTCTTTGCACAAGGTCTCATAAGCCCTAAGGTCTGCCCTGCAAGCATCTTACATAATGCAAAGATTCAGAATAACTGTGTGGACTACTCTTAATTGGCTCATCAAAAGAGGGAGCCACTGTCTTTAAGAAAAGGAGTACTTGTGGCACCTTAGAGACTAACCAATTTATTTGAGCATGAGCTTTCGTGAGCTACAGCTCACTTCATCAGATGTTTACCGTGGAAACTGCAGCAGTCTGCTGCAGTATCCACGATAAACATCTGATGAAGTGAGCTGTAGCTCACGAAAGCTCATGCTCAAATAAATTGGTTAGTCTCTAAGGTGCCACAAGTACTCCTTTTCTTTTTGCGAATACAGACTAACACGGCTGTTCCTCTGAAAACTGTCTTTAAGAAGACATTATCAAATGAGGCAAAGGGAACAGAGATTACTTGAGCAGTGACTAGCAACCCATGTGACTTCCACGATAGGTCTCCCTTTTAATTTCAGGTGCTTTCTTAGGATTTAGCAGGAACAGAGGAAGGATTCTCCAGCTGCCCTCTGGCCGCCACAAAGGCAATTGGTACAGAGAAGTCTATCAGGAGTGGGGGAAGGAAAAAAGTCATTTCTCTAATTACCTGTATGACTTTGGCATCCCAGAGGTCTACCAACCTTGCCCACTCTTCAATTGTAGAGGTCTGCTCTGCTCTCCTCAGTAGCTACAGCGGAGGCAAAACTGGGTGTTTTAGATATCTCAGCCATGATCATGCATTACAGTTGAGAAGCTTGCCATATAAAACACAGAGAAGCTAGTCAGACCTGACTGTGCACTCTCATCATAATAGGAGCACTTGGTTGCTTTCCTCTTAGCCATGCCTAACTAAACCAAAGAGGGGGGAAAAAACTAGCCAAAAGGAAATGTCTGAACAGCAGGAGAGAACATTAAAATCACGGCATTCTTCACTCCAAGGAAGCAACAGGAATCTAAAGACAACGTGGGTTGCCTCTCCAAAGTTCTGCTATTCAATTGTTTGCTCACGGCCTCTTAAGTTTGACTCACGCAAAATCTCATCTAGCTAGAGAACCATTTGTCCATCTGAGAAAAGGCCCTAGCTAGCCCACAGAAAGCTGGCCCTAAATTCTTTAGCAAAATCCCTGGAATCCATGGTGCATCAAACTGTCCCTGTTGCAGCAGCTTCACCTATTTTTGAAAATTTAAGGTTTTTAATTAATTAAATATTGGAATAAAGCAACCAAGTGATATAGTAGCCCTGTGTTATTTTTCTATTGAAAGCAATTTTTTGTCACTGGATGACTGACCCCTTTAAGAGGGAGCAGGGGCCAGTGCTCCTGTGACGGATTACCTGCTACCCAACTGGGTTTAAGGAGAAGCTCCTGGGCATTATAAAGGGGAAGACAGCAAAAGGGGAAAGCTGGCTACCTGCTGACTTCTCTCAATGCAGGGAGGTGAGGATGTTGCTAAAGAAAGTTGTGGCAGAGGCCGTAGAGAGCAAAAAGTTCCTGCAGGAGACCCTGAGTAACCAGGAGAAGGCCAGGAGAGCAGCAGAAGGGGCTATCCAGAGACCAAGAGACAAAAAAGGCTCAGCTCCAGCTAGGAAGGCCTGGGAGTGGTTGCTTGGTGAAGAGCCGACTGGAACAAAAGAGCCTCAGGACTAGCTGAATGTTCCAGAGCAGAGTATGAATGTTTATGTTGTTGTGGTGATGGACTTTGTTTTATGACTTTGAGGATTGTTTTGAACGGTTTGTTATTAAATCTGCTCCAGACAAGACTGGTGTTAGCCATGAGAGAGTCTGTGTGGAGTTTATTCAGGGAGCGGTTCCCAAACGTTTTATGAAGGTGGCCCATAAACTGCATTTTCTCTTTTTTGGCAATCCACCCAAGGTCCACAATGGAGGGGTGGGCAGGCTAAAAATGAGTGGCATTGCGACCCCATGCTAGGGTTACTATATTTCAGGTTCCCAAAAAGAGGACATTGCCAGAGGGGCAGCCGAGGAGGTACCTGCAGCTGAGGTACTCACTGGAGGTGGGGAGCAACGTCACTCCCTGTCACAGTGGCAGGGAGCTGGCGCAAGCTCAGGATGCAATGATTTGTTAAGGGGAGGCTGTGCATCATGGGAGTCCTTTGACCACAATGCATCATGGGAGCTGAAGCCCAGCTGAGATGTACAAACCACAGAAGAGAATGGGGACATAAGTCAACTGAATTGCAATTCCCAGAAGGCATTGTGGCAACAAATCCAAATAAAAATATCTGGTTTTGGCCAAAATTTTTTTGTTTTCAGGTTTGTTTGTTTTCTGTTTTGACAAAAGAAAAATGAATTTTTCACAGAAAGCACAAGCAATTTTTTGCAAAACAAAAAAGTCAAAGCAAAAATAGTTGCCCTAGTCTTGAAAGAATTCCAACTGGAAATTGTTATAAGAATGTTTACATTTTTGCGGTTTACAGGCAGATATTGTTACAAGAGGTGCTAACAGCTAATGTACCAGCAGATGGAGCTCAAGAATGTGTAGCATGGTTCCTGGGTTTTCTAGGATCAATAAATGTATTTGTTGATGGGATAGATGCGGAAATTTTGATAATATGTTAATGATTAGTATGCGTGCACTTTGCACACTGATTGTAAAAGGGAAGGGATGAGATATTTGAATCACTTAACATTCTGGTTCGAGACCAGAATCATTAACGTGAACTGAATAGAACCTACCCATATGAATGGATAATCTGAAACAGACAAGAGACAAGGCAAAAGGCTGCACATTCAAAATGGAGTTTGTATTTTGGTATATACAGAGTTCATAATCTCACACAGAATGCAGAGACTGTACAGCAGTGGTCTTCTACCTTTTTACGCACAAGATCACTTTTTGAATTTAAGTGCCACCCAGGATCTACTCTGAGGCCCCGCCCTGCTCGCTCCATTCCCCCATCCTTCTGTCATTCAATCTCCCGCACCTTCACTCACTTTCATGGGGTTGGGGCAGGAGGTTGGGGTGCAGGAAAGGAGTGCGGTCTCTAGGCTGGGGCCGAGGAGCTCGGAGTGTGGGAGGGGGCTCTGGGCTGAGCCTGGGGCAGGGTGTTGGGGTGCAGGAGAGGGTATGGGTTACAGGCTCCAGGAGGGGGCTCAGGGCTGGGGAAGGGGGTTGGGGTGTGGGAGGGGTACGGGCTCCCGCCGGGCGGCACTTACCTCTGGCGGCTCCTGGTTAGTGGCCGGAGATCATGATCGACAGTCAGAGGCTCCAGGATCGACTAGTCGATCGCGATCTACCAGTTGGTGACCACGGCTGTACAGACAGATTCCCCAGTCCCTCACAGTTGTACACCACAAAGGGCAGCTTGTGTGCAGATCTTTACATGGAGCTCTTAAAAAACACACTTCTACCCAAAAGTACCAGCTAGAACGCTGAACATATGATGACAACACTTATGATGGTGAGAGGTCAATGCAGTTACGTGTTACCTCAAAAGGCCCTATATATTTGAATTCTTGAAATTCAGTTCTGCCTTCACAAAGGGCCTGTTTGAAATCTCATTGAACTCAATGGAAAAAGACCACTGACTTTCAAGGAGTTTTGAATCAGGCCCCAAAAGACTAATATTTTAAGGACATTTTCTTAAAAGATCAGATGGAAATACATTTCTGTCTGCAGGCTCTGTACCAAGCTTATAGCAATCATAAGCTTTAAGACCATGGAAGTGATCTGTAGAGATCTTGCAGGGATTATTCATGGCAATGAGATACTGATACCAAAGCCAATAATACAGAAATTACTGAAACTGGGACCATTGATGCACATATACAAAGAATAAAAACATTAAAAAACAAACAACACAGAGCAAACTCCTAGGTGAAAATAGAAAGTCATCATCTGGAAGCCAAAGTTTAAATTAAGTCAGTAATTTCTACATATATAACAACCAGTTTCACGTCCACAATGCTTCCTCAGAAATAATCCAAAAAAGGAAAACCCTTTTCAAGGTCAAATTCTGTAATACCATCATTTTGCCATTCATCTTCATTTGAAGAAATACACAGCCATTATAAACCCAAATGATAATTACCGTGACACAGAGTACATGATGTCACATACTTGAATAACATCATAGTATACATCAGCAACCACAGAACTCTTCTCTGGCATGATATTGCCAGACATCCAAATATTACCTGAAATAACCAAGTACTAATTGTTTACATTCTCAAAATCCAGGAATGAAATTACAAAATACAAACATCTCAAAATCACACACATACAATGTTTTCTTTTGTACTGCAACCCATTATGCTTGATGTCAGCCAACAATATTCATCCCCATAGACCTGGCCTTTGAAGGCTTGTGCAGATGGTATACTGATTAGTATACATTGTCCACAAATGGAGTAGACCACTGCTATTCATGCACATCAGTTTCCTCTGCTACTGAGCTGATGAAATTGCTCTTCCACTCTGCTTTACATCTTCAGGACCTTATATCAGTAGTAGAAGTCAGAGCAGCCTCTAAGCCAGGGGTTCTCAAACTTTTGTTGTCAGAAGGGGGTCGCGGTGCAATGAAATTACTACATGACCCAAGGGAGGGGGGAACGAAGCCTAAGCCTGCCTGAGCCCTGCCGCCTTGAGTGGGGGAAGGCCAAAGCCAAAGTCTGAACCCCACTGCCCCAGGTGGGGGGACCAAAGCCGAAACCCAAGGGCTTCAGCCTCAGGCAGGGGTCTTGTAACCTGAGCAATGCTGCCCAGGGCTGAAGTCCCCACGCTTTGGCTTCGGCCCTAGGAGGTGCAGCTCAGGCTTCTGCCTAAGGCCCCAGCCCATAAGCCAGCCCTGGTGACCCCATTAAAATGGGGTTGCGACCCACTTTGGGGTCCCAACCCATAGTTTGAGACCTGCTGCTCTAAGCTATTCTAACAGAATTCAGGGCCAAGCAGCACAGAATCAGGGACCTATAACCATCTCCCAGAAGTCCCGCTCCCACCACCATACACTACTGCCCTGTGTCTAGAGGAGTGCAGCCACAATGGATAATCTAATCCACGGTCTCACATAGCCCTCGGAAAGATATCCATACCATTGATTTTTACAGGTGGATCTTTCTATTCGTTAGACTGGAGCAAAAAGTCCCAGTGTTGCAGAACAGCTGCCTTTTGTCTAGACGGTTGTTGCAGGACAATTGTTAGAAAGAAAAACTATTCCTATCTTTGCACGGCAGATGCATTACAGTACCTGCTTCTGTACTGCAATGTAACTAAAAGTTCACTGTGAATTTATGAAACCTCCAAGTTGCTCATAATGCACTTCAAGGACCAAGTGTAGTGGCCACCGCTGAATGTTTCCAAGGGATCAAACTCAGACCTTTAAAATAGCTAAGATGGAAAAAGGAGGATAAACATTTCTAACCTGGAAAGGGAGCACGGCCTAAAAACAAGGACCAATGCTGTACTTAATCAGGAAGCAACTCCCTGCTCTTGCGCCTTTTCCCCCCAGCTTTTCCATTTTTCATTCTTTCTTGAGCCTTGCATCCTCTTTGGCATCTGAGCTTTTTCCTTCCTGTTTTGATAAGTAGAGTGCAGCAATTCTCAAAGGGCGTTCTGTATAAGAGCCTGGCAAAAAGCCAATGATGGCCGAATGCTTGAGAGTTCCTATTTGTGGACTTTTCCCAAAGTCTGTATAGAACTGAAGTATTTATATACTTCAGCAACTTGCAATTTGTGCTGTGAGCCAGGAATTTCTAATATCCCCCCCTTGGGCTGGTAACATTTAATTCTGTTATGGATTAAAATCTGGTTAAGTAATAAGCAAGTCTCAGAAACTGCTTATTTTCAGGGTAGACAGACAATAGATGGGTCCCTCTAAAATGTTTTAACGGTTGGGAGAGCCAACAGAGAGGAAGGATGACCTGCTGGTTAGGTACTAATCTGGGACTAGGAAGATGAAGATTCAATTCTCTGCTCTGCCAAAAAAAAAAAAAAATCTTGTGTGACCTTCAGGTGAGTGAGTCACTTAGGGCAGGTCTACACAGGGGGTAGGGAGGAGGGGGTGCGAAGGGGCAATTGCCCAGGGACCCGTGAGATTTAAAAGAGCCTGGAGGCCCCTGGCCACCACCACTGCTGCAGTAGGAGCGGTGGCAGCTAGGAGCCCCGGGCCCTTTTAAATCACCCAGGAGGCTTGCAGGGCTCCTACGGGCGGGAACGAGCTCTCCGGGCCCTGCACTTTGGGGGTCCCCACAGGCCGGCGCGGTCGGTCCCAGAAGTGACGAAACATCACTTCTGCCCCATGCCCTGCCCTCACCAGGGACAACCCTGGCCCTAGGGCCCAGAATTGTTCTCGGCAGGCCTGGATGTAGCTTAGGTCGACCTTTTGCGGTGTCTACACCGCACTGGGTCACCGGAAGAAACTCTCCCATTGATTTACCTTACGCTTATTGTTCTGGTGGAGTACCCGTGCTGATCCCCAGTCCGCTTCTCGCTCCAGTGGAGTACAGGAGTCAATGGGAGAGCTATCTGCAGTCAATTTAGCGGGTCTTCACTAGACCTGTTAAATCAACCCCCAGTGGATCCATCACCACAGCACTGATCCCCAGTAAGTGCAGACATGCTCTTAGTCTTTTTGTAAAATGGGAACAGTAATATTTCCCTACCTTTCTCTGTTGAGAATGAACACTAAAAATTGCAAGGTGCTCGGAAGCTATTACAATGGGGACCATTTCAATATTCTTGAGAAAGGACAACAAGTTCATGAAGTTTGCCATCAACACCTGCTAGGGTTTTTTTTTGTGTTGGTTTGTTGGTTAGTTTTTTTTAATAGTAAAAGGTACTGAGAATGGCAAGACAGTCCAGATAGATTTAAGTACATTAAGAAACTAGGCAGCAGATTAAATGAAACTTGAATAAATGTAAAATAAAATATATTAGCAAAATGTCCCTAAATTCTCCTTTGATGACAGGCTGTGAATTTGGGAGGACATTCTGAGAAATATATCTTCGGAGTCATAATGGATATGGAAATGTCTCTGATATGCTCTCCAAGCACAAAGCAAAGAAAGAGTAAGTAAAATATTTGGGTGAAGTAATACAAATTAAAAAAGATAAAATAATATAGCATTCTTTTTTAAATCTGAACTTGGAAGTGTTTTCTTGTCTAACCCATCCAGATGCAGCTAAGTTACTTAGCTGTGCTCTAATGACCTCACATATGGAGAAAGCGAAGGAAACACCCCTGTAGAGTGAAAGAAGTCACCAATACATCTGCTCTCCAACTGTACAATACAAAAGGAATGCAGTCAGCCTGAATACACAAATTGTTTGAAACTACCAAGATGTTCTAGCCTATATCCTGAGCTACAGCCAAAGTCTACTCAGCATAATTCTCCAGTGGGAATGAAAAGGTACTTTTGGGCCATATTTCCCTCTGTCCAATCCAAGGGCCAGCCACCTACTGGTCCCTGGCAAAAATTAGAGCAGCCTTGGGGCTGTTTTTTACATTGGCTGCTAATGCCATAAGGGGACATTCTGGTAGCTAGAGATTACTAGGGCACACATGCCCTAATCATACCCTTTTTTGTCTAGTTACCCACATACCAGTGGGCAAGGCTGGTGTGAGGTGCCTGTACCACCCAAAAATTCCCTTACATGGGGAGGGAGGGGAAAGGAGGGTGGAAATCTTCAGTGACCAGTTAAATTTATGTTACGGCTGTTTATGTTGCTATAGTGTCAAAAAGAAGCTTTAGTAAGCTGGAGAATTTGGTCTCCTAATATAATTGTCTGACAATAAGGAGGCTTGAAATAAAGGAGATAAAATGGTCCATTTGTGTTTGTTTTTTTAGTTACCATGAGGTCTTGCTTTTTTTTGTTTCTTAGCTGAAAACAGCAATAGTTTTCAATAATTATACATAAACTAAGGAGAGCATCTCCCTTACCAAAAAAAAACAAACCCTTCATCAAGACCGATTCAGCAAAGCACAATGCTTGTGCTTAAGTCCCACTGAAGTCAATGTAGACAATACACAGAATAGGACTCCCCACTCCAACCTCCTAAACTCCCGGCCTCCACCATATCTGAAGATAATCTCTGCATACTCCTGAGAAATTGAGATAGTTTGATCATATTAATGAATTGCCTGGCCATTCACTCGAAATGAAAAAGACTGTTGATTGCCACCAAATAAAGACAATGGCTGGGTCTATACAAAGCAGGACATAACCAGAATGTGTTCCAAAAACTGAGAAGCTAATTCTGTCCCCAGATGAACCTGGTTATTTTTGATTGCATGAGGCTTTGCATAAGCTACCACAGGGGAAAAAGCTCTATCATTCCAATATAACTCATGCCTCATTTGTTTTCCAATGACTTGCCTAATAAGACTGTGTTAAAATAATAGACAAACAAAATCTGTGATGCATCAACTGAGCATTTTAGTGTGTAAGTATGTCATTGTAATCGTACTATGAGGCTGTCAAAGTGAAAATTAATGACACGATGCTTTGTCAACTAACATTATTAGCCCCTATGTTCTGGGGAGTCTAGGCACATCCACTGCCAGCTAAGGACTTAAAAGGAAGAATTACACTTTGGTTTTAAAACAGTTGGATAGATATATATATATTTTTAAATGAATATGGCTGGGATTTTACAAGGAACTTAAGGTGTCCAAATCCCTTTGAAATTCAGAGGAAGATGGGCACCTAACTCCTTTAGGTTTTTTTTCTTTTTAAACCCCAGGCTATAGCATTACAATTCAAACCCGACATACTAGCTACGAAATGCCTATAGAAGCTTTAACTTCTCCGCTGTAGTAGTTCTGATCCTATGCCATCTTGCAGGACAGACAGTGAGTAGGTTGTGTCTGACCTGCCATACCCATATGTCCCACTGCACTATTCTGGACAACCTCCACTTTCCAGCATACATATAGCGCACAGTTCCCTGAAGCAGTGGCTTTTGGGAAATTTCAGAATGCCTTCTGGGAAGACTGTTTACAGTGGAGCTATTATATCAGCTATCCCCATTCATACGGACACTGGTGAGAGGCACACCATGGTTAGCTTTGCTGGAAGCAAGTCTAATCCAAACTGCTGTGTTTGTCTCTGCACCACTGGGAGCACGGAGGTTCATGGGCACGTGCAGTGTTGCTGGCATGCTAGGCATACCAAATGTCTCTTCTGTAGACAAGGCATTACGGTAGTTTCCTGGGAGGGATTCAGATTCAGACAGCAAGAGATGTTTTCAGCCTTGGTGTGGGAAGGGTCACAGCTGTGAAATGTCTGGAATGTAACCTGCTGGGTGTGACTAGAACAGATGGGGAAGGCTGGGCAACTAAGACTCAGGCATCCGTTACGTTTTAGCTTTTTATGTATGGTAGCAGCAATGCCAGGAGAAGAGAGTCAATACCATTATTTCTGAAAGATCCAGCTCTTCAGTGTCAAGTAGCCAAGTTTGCAGTAGTATGCCAATATTCTGAGACAAAAACAATCCAAACGTATTAATTCAGCACCAACCAGCCCTCCTAGCATTTCAGTCGCTACTTACAGGCCCTGTCTACATTAGGGAAAACTGTCCTTTTTTCAGCAGTGGTGTTACCAACAGTGTAAGGTGTAGCGCAGACTGGTCTGGGAGCAGAATGAAACAGAAATGCCTGTGTCTGGTCTGAACTACTGTTTATGCTGTCGGTAGAGCTGGGGCAGAATTACAGATTGTCCTAGTGGAGAGTCACTCTGTGCATACCTCTTCACTGCAGAGTTAACTCAGGCTTCTAAGCAGGTGTTGCCGCAATTCCTCTCCCATCCACACAAAATCCTCTCTCCCAAGTTTAGTGGGACTTTCAGTCCAAGCCAGCTGGCTCATCTGAGCCATTGGCCAAAACCCAAGTGTTGCTTTCATTTGGGTGGGTAATCCACCTACTTCGCACTAAGAAAGCAGGCTAAACCACTCAGTGTGCTCCAGTTCCTTCCCACAATTCCCTACCATGTGCCCAAAATGACAAACAAGTTCTCCCACAAATCACTGGGAAAGAATCTGAGCAGTTGGCGTGCACAGCATCCTAGCAACACACATGGGGAAGCATAGCGCCAGTGTGGATGCAGTAAATGGGGTATGGCTTTGCAGCGTGGCTGCTCAAACCCAGGCTGAGCTACCCAGGTTCTAATCGCTTGGGTTGACTCGGCAATGAAAAGGGAGAACAGAAAAGGTCAAAAACTCAGCTAGGTCAAAAACTCAGCAGGATAGTTCCTGACACATGGTCCCTGGGGAGGTAAGAATTTGTAGCTGTGCACAAAGGGTGGGATTGGGGGTGGAGGGAGAGTGGGCGCAGTAGACTTTTCGTTCATGGGGAGCCTAAGGATCTGTGGAAAGCTCTGGCCCATTGGTTTGGGGAATCCACAGGGTGTGCCTTCCCCAAGCTGATGCTCATGATTAGCTTAGTGGGGGTAAAAAACACTGGATCTGAAGTTAATGCTGTTGAGGAATTCAGGCACTTCCAAGGTGTATTCAGTGGGATTCTGAGGAGACTATGATGCGTACAGCCGGGGCTGCACACCGTCACCCAGCTCTGAGCAGTTAGATCTCCCCTCCAAATCCACGGAACCCACAACAGGTGTCAGCGGTTCAGACAGTGTGCCAGGCTGTTGGTTCTTTTCCACTCTTCTATAAATGTCCTCCTGGCCCATTTCATGCAATTCTTACACTTTAGCTCTATTCTGCAGTGTAGAATGGAGGAGTTCATTGGCCCTTTTTATTGGAACACAGGATATCAGGACCTGTATGCAACCATGACAGCTAAAAACAGTATCCTAAGAATCAGAGTGTCACTGTATATTGTAACACTGTTTTCACTGTAATGTACAGGAGGATAATATGCAAAAGGGCAAGTATCATCAAAACCTCAGACATACACACACACACACCCCCCCAGGAGTCAAATACATTTTCCACATCACAAACGAATGATTTTTATGTCAGCATGCAACCACCTTCTGTGTAAAAGCTTTCATTATATCCTTATCTTCAGGGGGGGAAAAGGATTTCTTAAATAAAATGAAAATATTCATATAAAATGAAATGCACTCCAGCAATACATTGCTGGTGCAACAGTGAGTTAACTAACTTGGGGCATGCTCTGCACATTAAGTATACTTTTACCATACCAACTACAGTAGTAATAAAAACATATTCATAGATTCCACGGCCAGAAGGAACAATTGTGATAATTTAGTCTGACCTTGTGTATAATACAGAGGCCATAATTCCCTGAAATAGTTTCCATTTGGACTACAGCATCTATTTTAGTAATAATCCAGTACTGATTTTAAAATTGCCAGTGACGGAGAATCCACCACAACCCTTGGCAAATTGTTCCAACAATTAATTATTCTCACTGTTAAAAATTTCCTCCTTATTTCTAGTCTGAGTTTGTCTAAGTTCAACTTCCAGCCACTAGATCTTCTTATATCTTTGTGCATCATGGGGGTAAATTAATGTTGCTGTGAGAATTTTAACTGTTCCAATTTTGTGACTGTTGTGTTGAAATTTGCTGTCTTAATGTCACATGAAAAATGGCTGTTGCATTTAATTTCCTTGTTTTTATTTACAAATATATAACTCAGGGGAGTGGAAGAAAGAAAAATCCTGATTGTAGGACTGTGGTGTTATACAATTATTCCATAGTGTTGCAGGTGAGCATGTAGTTTAAACTTAGTACATTATTTAACAGTAAATGCATGAACCCCACTTTTTCATTTCACTTTTAACTGGGTGTTTTAAAATATGGTCTCAGAATGAACCATGAAGTGAGCTGTAGCTCACGAAAGCTCATGCTCAAATAAATTGGTTAGTCTCTAAGGTGCCACAAGTACTCGTTTTCTTTTTGAGAATGAACACAGCTATTCCTCACTGAGGACTAGCCATGTATGAAATCCAGAATTTTAAAAGTCCAGGCATTTGAGTTTATCAGTACATTAAAAAAAGTCTTAAATATCTGCTTAAAGTAGAAAAATACATTTTTTCATGCTCAGATAACTCAAAAACCATTGAAGAGTTTTTCTACGAGTTTTCATAAAATAATCTATGGACTGAAACTAAGCACAGAAAGATTCAACCAAAGGGAGAATTTTTTCAGAAAAATTATGAACAAAGCAAAATCAGGAGTTAGAATGAAAAAAGTCAAGGTTGTCTTGCAACTTTAACGACAGCAATACCTGCTGTACGAACTAACTATACGAACATGTGGGGGGTGGGTGGGGGTGGGTGTGTGTGTGTGTGTGTGTGTGAGAGATGTATATTGTCAGTAGCAGCTGCAGGGAAAGCCACGAGAAACCTTTACACAGAATGTATCGTTATATACAGTATATAGCAAAAACATACAAATGAAAGGACTGGACTTTAAATCAGACCTCAAAACTTGTAAAAAGAGACACATAGTAAGATGCTTACCAATTTACAAATAAAGCTCTCTACATATCAATGGCTGTTTGGCATATTCTGCAGCATCAGTTTCACATAAAGCCATGTGCTTTGTGTTTGTATTTGTCCGTTCAATTACAAAATCCTCAACTGCTGGAAGACAGGATAAACTTCCAACTGTGCTAAGGCAAGTTCTCGCAGCATAGCTTTGTAAAAGGACCAAGGTTCTCTGCAGCTGGTAGTGAGATTATAAACAGCCATACTTTTCAAAGCAAATGTGTCTTCCTAATTATTGAAGTAAATCAGATCTTCCTTTTACCTTAAAGAAACTTCCTCTCTTTTCCAGACAACGGGCTTCCATTGTCACAGACGACATCTACCCTGGGAAGACTCCACTGAACGTCTTGAACTCCTAAAAGTAGAGACATTTTTAATGGTTAGTCCAGTCTGTAGGAAATTCCTTTCTAAGCCACAGGAACAGTCACAACAACAGTGCTGCCAAGATCTTTTTCCGTCAACAACATAGTGCCATTGATTTCCCACCAAAGCCCTTACATATCCTTTTTGTCTATTATTTCCTATAAATTGCACTGCTTCAAAAGACAGCTACTAGGAGTTCCGTTTTCCCCCCCCTTCCCCTTCACAACTGATCCTGTAATGCTCTCTGAGAGGATTTTAATGCACTCATTAAAGAAGAATGCTAAAACATAATGATTGCTTTGTTTGTTTGCTTGACCTCAGTCTGAAGTACAAATAGAACAAATGTTAGATGTCACCACAATCTGCTCCCAAAGATTACAGCTTTAATGTAGCTGATCAGAGAAAAAAAATATCACCAGCAAGGGACAGAGAACAAGTTACTGTAAATGTAAGACGGGGGAAAATATCCTACTTTAAGACGGTGAAGTAATCATTAACCTTTCTGACCCTTGCATCAGCGAAATGTATATGGGGGGTGCAATTACAAAGATATCACTTTTTTCCATAGCTGAATAAAATGTGATTCACTATCCAGAAGAATATAATGATTGCACAAACATATCTATACTATATGCATGTATCCACAAATATATTTAGCCGATTAGCAATGTTTAAAAAAGTCTCAATTGACTCAGGTTTGTATTTCCTGCAAACATAGTCCTGAATTAAACAAAGGCCAAAATCTGCAGTCGTGAGTCATCATTTTTCACTGTAAGTTAAAAACTCGTTCTCCTCCCCCAGCCCACCCCTTCATTAAAATTACATTAGTTTATTATGTTGGAGTTTTCACCTAATTATTGCACCAAATCTTGGATGTGCAAAATGTACCACAGAAAACATGACGCTTGTTTGGATTATTTTGATGCACTCAGTGAAAAACTGAGTGCATCGAATAGCTGCAGTTTAAGTCTGAGTGAAAGTAGCAGCTGAGCCAAAAATGTCTGCTTGAAAAAAACCAAAACAACAGACACTCTTGCTTTCCTTTATTGGCATTATTAGAAGGACCCAAAAAGGGCAAAGACCAAGGTCAAGGACGAAGGAGGAGTTTAAAAAAAAATAATAAAACGGGTGACGGAAAAGAGTGCAGAAGCAAAAGAAAAGACCTACAAAAGAATGAGAGGTAAAACTATGAGCTACAAGAGGAGAGAGGGATAAAACGGAAGATTTTCTTTCATTTTAGCATGTAGCAGGAAGCTTACCATTCGCCCTACTCTGAACCTGTGCCCATTACTAGAGCTAATCTGAAAGTGCAGAACATTAGAAAAGGTGACCATTTTTCACTTACAAGGTGAGTCCAGAAAGAAAAGTAGAAGGGCTGGGAAACTCATGAACAAGCCTGTTTTCAAGAGACTTTCAATCTGATTTTGCAGACTGCAGAGGTTCAGATACGAATCTGGAATTCTGTACGCTTAACCAAACTGAACACAAACTCCACTGGTTTACCAGGGTACTTTTACACTTCGAAGTGGAGGTGTAAATTCCAGCGGAAGGAGACATACCCATGTTAGCTCTGATCTATTTTTAGCACGGTAGCTTGAAGTATAGCCACAGCAGCATGAATACTGGGAGGGGCTAGCTGCCCTACTATGCGCCTAGTGTCTTGGATGGGGCGGTTGTCCCCTCCCAGCACTTGTGCCACCATGGCTACACTTCTGTTTTTAGCATGCTAGCTCAATCAGAGCTGGCATGGGCACATCCCCTTGAGCTGGAATTTACACTTCCAGCTTGCACTGTAGACATACCCCCAGGAGTAGCTAGAAGCAGGTACTCTCTTAAAGAGACGTGGTCAGCTTTTCTAATTTTAAGAGATTTAAGTTTCTGACAAGAGCTCTCTTTAAATAGTAGGGCCTGATTTGTTTCAATTTATTTCTATTTCCTGGCTGATGCTAATAAGGGTCTTTTTCCGTAAGGAACTAAAGAGTGATACTTGGACTAATCACTTAATCTCTCTGTGCCTCAGTTCCCTATCTGTAAAATGGGAATAAAACCTCTTCCCTTCTCCCACCCTCTTCTCCATTTAGATAGTAAGAGACTGCCCCCAAAGAGTTTCCTATGTTCATGTACAGGTTTCAGAGTGTTAGTCGTGTTAGTCTGTATCAGCAAAAACAACGAGGAGGACTTGTGGCACCTTAGAGACTAACACATTTATTTGGGCATAAGCTTTTGTGGGCTAAAACCCACTTCATCATCTAACACAGGAGGGTTCTGGTCGCAACTGGGGCTGCTAGGTGCTACTGTAATGCTAACACCACCACCACCCCACATACATACACATCCCAGAAGTGTTTAGGCGCTTTGGAGGAAAGATCAGCCCCCAAGGTTTTGGTCATGCTTTGTCTCCAAGCAGGAGTCTGGGAGCTCCATGAAGCACAGAAGGGAGTTCTCAACTCTCCCATCCACCCTTCAATGCCCCAGGACTCCTCTTGCTCTCAAGCTCTGCGTAGGGATCCCAGTAAAGAGAGAGATTCTTCCAACCTCCAATTCAGGGGCTTGCCTTCACTAGTGAGTTAACACAAGATATAGTTCAAGTGTTCTCTCTAACTTGGCCCCTATGCACGCATGCAGACTCATCACTTGTGTGTACTGGCTGTAGTAAGACTAGCTGGTTGGCACAACCATGTGTGCAGACCTCGAGTCAGCTTCTCGTGAGAGCTGCTAACTTGATCTGTATGTAGTGTGGATGCAGGCTAGCACCACTACACAACCGTCAAGAGCTGTTCATCCTCCAATACCTTCCCACAACCACTAAGATCCCTTCCCTCTGTCCTTTTCTTGCAATCTACCTCTTTTCTGGTTTTCTGACAACATCCCCAAAGACGACAGCACCACAACTTGTAGCCAGCTCGCTAGAGGCAGACACCAAGGCTACCAGGGCCTATAAATTTGGGAGGAAGAACAGAAGTGGCAAGCTCTACAATGAGATTTCTAAGCAGCTCACTGAGCTGAGAATCTAAGATATGGGACCACAGCACAGGAAGAATACCAAAGGGGTTTAGATGCTCTAGGAAAAGGCCACAGATCATATCCCAGGCTGGTAATTCCTGCTGATGTGCTCATATTATGAGGCGAACTGCGCCATTACCAGTGCCCCAAGTACACACCCCAATTTCACTCCAAAGGGTTTTATGGGCTTCTGTCAGAAAGGTGGATCAAGGGGAAGAGCATGATCTGGGGCACGTATGCAAGTTCCACCTCAGTCATCCCCACAGCAGCGCGTTAGACAGGAAGTGCAAATGAGGACCAACTAACTGCAAAACTGACTAAGCATCAGATCCTCTGCTGGCACTGACTGCAAGGGAGCTACACCCATTTACAGCAGCTGAGGATTTGGCCCAAAGTACATAAACTGAAACAAAACAAATATTTATTTCCTCACTATCTTCCTTCAGTTACAGGCATCTTAGGCAGTTCTCTGTAACAAGCATAGGTAAAAAGAAATTAAGACAGAAATGCAATTTCCAAGTTGATGATGTCCCTTTAAAAGACAGCATCAAATTCATCCCCCATGCAACACCACAAACTTCAAGAGCCTTACACTGGGGATTTATGAGCTATGTAATTTAATTACACATCCCTCTCCACACATTCACATAAAACCGTGTCATTAATAACTTCATTTGTAAGAAACAGCCCTTTCACAGGAAATCTAATCTTCAGTTTTACTGTACATGATGTATATCTGCATACAGCACTGGTACTACCAAATAAGATGAAGCCAAGATTTTTATTTTTAAATTAATTTTACTATTGCCACTTGTAGAAATGAAAAGTATGTTATAAGATTTCAAACACACACAAAACAAATACATTATGTTACAAATACTAAGAAAAAGAGCAACATTTACAGTGTGAAGATCTATAAACCATTAAGTCTAGCAGCGCAGGTGTTAGATTCAGCATCAATAATAAATAGCATCTGGAAAACTGCATCCTTTTCTTGTTGGGTATTTCAAGGCTGTATACGTTTGCATGGCTGCTATTGTTACTATTATTTGTATTAAAGTAACACAGAGGCCTCAACTGGGATCACGGTCCCATTGTGCTCAGCACTGTACAAACAGTACTCCAGAGATCTTACAGTCTAAACAGACAAGACAAAGGGTGGGAGGAAACAGAGGCAGGAAATGACTTACCTTACCCAGGGTCACACAGCAAGTGAATGACAGCACTGACAACAGAACCCAGCTCTCCCAACTGCCAGTCTAGTGCGCTATCTATTAGGCTGTTACTTCATCCCTATAATATCCAAATTTTGTTGATTTACTTTATTATATGTATTTCAGGATTCAACTACTGAATTGCTACAGAGAGAGCCTCACTGCGGTAAACCAATATCAAAGAAATTGATCACCTTTGCTTTCAGAGACTTTATAATAAACAAATTCCCAGCAAGGTAGCTGATTTCTTAAAGTGTACAGGAAAACCCAAGATCAAACTCAGTTGACTCTTCAACATTTCCCCCAAAATCTGACTCAAAAACCTTCTGCTAAACCAATTACAGTACTCTTAATTCCTCTTCCACACCAGTCCCTTATCCTCTTTAGAAGATCTTTCTAAATAATAAATAATAATGTATATTTCCTTTTGTGCTTCACATTAAAACAGAACTTTTCAGCTCCAAATATGCCTCTCTATTCAAGATCCAGCACGAAGTGCAACTTTATACATCAGCCAAGCCCTAGTTTCTGTGAAAAACACAGACTACTTAAATTACATCCATTCCTCCTCTAAAATATCCTGTTTCATCTCCCCTGTTGCCAGAGAAAGAAACAGCTTAATCTGCCCAAAGTAAGCTCCATGCATACTCTAGCATTTCACAATGAACTGAGCCACACTTGATCACACACTCATTTACTCAAATAAAGGTGTAAAACAGGCTGAAGTAGGTAAAGAACAAAAGCCTTCAGTTTAGCAGTGGCAACTGCCTTTCTCCTAAAACAGCACATATGGAACCATATAACCAGGAGATTAGGAAAGAAGTCTCATGAATTCTGGAAATAAAGCATACGTTTTCAACAGACAGTAATTAATCATTGGAACAACTGCATAACAATTTTAAAATCAAAATTGGATGATTTTCTAAAAGATCTGCTCTAGGACTTATTTTTTGGGACGTTCCATGGCCTGTGTTATACAGGAGGTCAAACTACATGATCACAGTGATCCCTTCTGGCCTTGGAATCTATGAATCAATATTTTAGTGCCACACTCTGAAAACCCACAAGCAAGGTAACAGCCCTCTGGCTTTTCTTATCAACAGGTAAATGTAACAAGAGAAAAAGGTTCCCTCATTAAATCTAAGCCTCTTATTTTACGGTATGTCCACACTGCAATCAAAGGTATGATTTTGCAGCTCGCGCAGGCATACCCCCACTAGCTTTAGTCTAGCTAGCGTGGCTAAAAATAGCAGTGAAGGTGCAGTCTTCAGCTCTGGTTTGAAATGGAAGTATGTACCCATGGTTCCAGGTGGGCTTTTTCAGCAGACCCTAAAGCCCACCACTACCTCTTCAGTGCTATTTTTAGCCACATTAGCTAGACTGTTGAGCCTATGCAAGCTGCAATCCCACCACCGATTTGCAGTGTAGACATAGCCTTAGAGACAGAGTGCAAAAAAAGATTTGGAAAGTTTCTTAACTAGTGAAAAGTATTCACACCCATATCCTAAAAAATGGCTCAATGAATTTTAATGAAACTTTTAAAAAAAAAAACGTAGTGCTAAAATGAAGCAAGAGAAATTTTGGCTAAAATGCTGATGTACAGAGAGAGTTGTAAGAACAGAAGTGCTATGGTGACCTAAGGCCCCAATTCAGCTAACCACTAACAGCTTAAGTCCCATTCACTTTAACGGGACTTAAACCCAGGCTTACACATTTTGCTGCTTTGGGGACTGAGCGATAACATTGCTACCACAATTCTACAACAACAATTCCATCCAGGAATTAGAGGACTTGCATCTCCACCCAGGAATCAGGTAAGATGTCAGTGATAACGTCTGCCTCTGTTTTTCAGGAACCAACAGCTCTATGAGTTACAATGCAGCTAATGCACTGCATACACGAACACGAAACCAGCAAGATTACCGATGCTACCTTCCAGCTGGGTAGACAAAAGGTACGGACACAGATAGTTCCCATTAGTTACAGTTACACACAAAATGCTGTTCTGCTGTGAAAAACGCCATTGTGCAATTCTGTTTATTGTATCTCTCTACTTTCCAGATTAAATGTACTCTGTTTGAAACACTCCGTTTTCTTCTCTTAATTGCCAACCTCATAAACTCACCCTGAGATCTGAAAGTCAAACTGGGATTTTCCCTGTGTGAGCATCATCCTCGGTAATAGAGATTCTGCTGGTCAAACCATCTCCTCACTTACACCTGTGCAATTCCCTTGTCTTCAAACATGCCCTGAGGAACATATGTGCAGATCCAGTCGTGGTTCAGCTGAATATGACACAGATGTAACAGGGGGCATAATTTGGCCTACAGAACCCGGATTCCTTGTGACAATCCATGAGAAGGAAAGAAAACAGTTTGGCTCTCAGATCCTGGGGTGAGATTACAGGACTAACAGTTAAAAACAAAAAAAACTTTGCTAAGTAAGTTGACTGGATCAGGAAGTTACTGAGAAAAACATTAAGTGTGGAAACTTATGTTTAGGTCACGAAAAGAGCCATAAAATCATATTGAAGCTATACAGTAAACAGAGATAAGGGTTTATATTTATTTATTTAAAAGGCATTTATATGGACATTCATCTTTTTTTTTTAAAAAAAAGAGACTCTGAAAAAACCTCATGAAAGGGTAAAACACAATTTACTCACATATTTGAGTATCATCTCTGCAGGCTTACTTTTGTGTTGGGTAGTAAGTAGCCAGAAGAAAAGGTCAGGCCTTTTAAAGAGAGTGGTTATAATGATCTGATTTGTTCTGGGGTTGGTATGCTATATACAATTAAGCATGAAGAAGGAGGATCCTGGGAACTACAGGCCAGTCAGCCTCACTTCAGTCCCTGGAAAAATCATGGAGCAGGTCCTCAAAGAATCAATCCTGAAGCACTTGCATGAGAGGAAAGTGATCAGGAACAGCCAGCATGGATTCACCAAGGGAAGGTCATGCCTGACTAATCTAATCGCCTTTTATGATGAGATTACTGGTTCTGTGGATGAAGGGAAAGCAGTGGATGTATTGTTTCTTGACTTTAGCAAAGCTTTTGACACGGTCTCCCACAGTATTCTTGTCAGCAAGTTAAGGAAGTATGGGCTGGAAGAATGCACTATAAGGTGGGTAGAAAGCTGGCTAGATTGTCGGGCTCAACGGGTAGTTATCAATGGCTCCATGTCTAGTTGGCAGCCGGTATCAAGTGGAGTGCCCCAAGGGTCGGTCCTGGGGCCGGTTTTGTTCAATATCTTCATAAATGATCTGGAGGATGGTGTGGATTGCACTCTCAGCAAATTTGCGGATGATACTAAACTGGGAGGAGTGGTAGATACGCTGGAGGGGAGGGATAGGATACAGAAGGACCTAGACAAATTGGAGGATTGGGCCAAAAGAAATCTGATGAGGTTCAATAAGGATAAGTGCAGGGTCCTGCACTTAGGACGGAAGAACCCAATGCACAGCTACAGACTAGAGACCGAATGGCTAGGCAGCAGTTCTGCGGAAAAGGACCTAGGGGTGACAGTGGACAAGAAGCTGGATATGAGTCAGCAGTGTGCCCTTGTTGCCAAGAAGGCCAATGGCATTTTGGGATGTATAAGTAGGGGCATAGCGAGCAGATCGAGGGACGTGATCGTTCCCCTCTATTCGACATTGGTGAGGCCTCATCTGGAGTACTGTGTCCAGTTTTGGGCCCCACACTTCAAGAAGGATGTGGATAAATTGGAGAGAGTCCAGCGAAGGGCAACAAAAATGATTAGGGGTCTGGAACACATGAGTTATGAGGAGAGGCTGAGGGAGCTGGGATTGTTTAGCCTGCAGAAGAGAAGAATGAGGGGGGATTTGATAGCTGCTTTCAACTACCTGAAAGGGGGTTCCAAAGAGGATGGCTCTAGACTTTTCTCAATGGTAGCAGATGACAGAACGAGGAGTAATGGTCTCAAGCTGCAGTGGGGGAGGTTTAGATTGGATATTAGGAAAAACTTTTTCACTAAGAGGGTGGTGAAACACTGGAATGCGTTACCTAGGGAGGTGGTAGAATCTCCTTCCTTAGAGGTTTTTAAGGTCAGGCTTGACAAAGCCCTGGCTGGGATGATTTAACTGGGAATTGGTCCTGCTTCGAGCAGGGGGTTGGACTAGATGACCTTCTGGGGTCCCTTCCAACCCTTATATTCTATGATTCTATGATTTATTACATTATATGTAATGAATGCATATTTATTATATTTTTAAAATTGATT
Source organism: Caretta caretta (assembly GCF_965140235.1). Classification (NCBI taxonomy): domain Eukaryota; kingdom Metazoa; phylum Chordata; order Testudines; family Cheloniidae; genus Caretta; species Caretta caretta. Next base: position 205,978,499 of record NC_134208.1, on the reverse strand, counting down.
GTCAGTTAAATATGATTCTGCTGTCATACCAGTTTTTGCCCAGGGCAACTCCACTGATTTCAGTGAAGTTACCGCCATATAAAATTGGTGGAACGCAGCACAGAATCAGGCCCAGGATGTCTACAATTCCTCCTTTTCCTCACTCAAACAGGCACTTTACACATGCAGATCAGGTGTAAAGGCAGCCTGAGAGTAAAGAAGCCTGAAACTAGGTGCAACTATAATTCACTCCACCTTTCTGGCCCTTGTACATGGCTAAAGCAATGTCAAGAGATTCTTAGTGTAAATGAGAATTCAGGCCAAAAAATATTTTTGCTCATACTATGAAATGATTGCAAAACAGAAGTTTAAAAGCCAAGGCATGCAAATAAAAGTTAAGCACACGCTTGAATGTTTTACTGAATCAGTGCCTAAAACCAGATATTTCTAATTTCAGTGCAGAGTGAAAAGAAAAGGAGTACTTGTGGCACCTTAGAGACTAACCAACTTATTTGAGCATAAGTTTTCATGAGCTACAGCTCACTTGAATTTTTCTACCTGAAGTGAGAGGACTGGTGCCCCCACCATCCATGCTGACTACAATCTCAAAGTGCTATCTAGGCCTTATCTACACCAGAAAATGTGGTTGTTTTAACTATGGTGGTCAGGGTCTGAAAAATCCACACCCCTGATCAGCATAGTTAAACCAATCTACAGCCCCATGTAGTCAGTGCTAGGCCAATGGAAGAATTCTTCTGTAGACCTAGCTAGCGACTCTTGGGGAGATGGATATGTTGACTGGAGAACCCCTGCCATCAGCATAGGTTGGGTCTACACTGAAGTACTACAGGGGCTCAGCTGTGCTACTGTAGCACTTTAAGCGTATAGGAGCCCTTAGTTATGCAGGAATGTTGGAGGAGGAGGAGGAATAGCAGATTAGAATGTTCTACTTTAAGTCTTGTTCCAGGAATTCATGCAACACATTAATTATATAAAATATATTAATAAGGAATGCAACAAAAAGGTGGTGAGTTACTTTGTTAAAAAAAACTAATCTATTTATCCGTGTAAATGTGTTGTTTAAGAAATACACATTTAATCTTAATCTGAACATATCTGCATATCTTTTGAAAGCTACAAATACTAAAACTGGCTCTTAAGAGGTTTTTAAATTAAAAATGTAATATTAATAAAGGCAAAGTCCACTAAGTTCAGAGATTTTTTTTTTTTAATTTAAAATGCTTCCAAAAACCAGTCAAATCCTTTGGTTCTCTTTTCCAACAACAATCAACAATGAAGCAGTTGTCACACTGCAGTTGTGAAATGGTGTTCAATTTAATAATCTTTTCAATGAAGAGTGTTAATGAAGACCAGTGGAAGCTCCCTTGGTGCCATGGAAACAATGACTATCAATAGGCTTGGAAGGATTAGATCTTTATTGATAAAGGTCAGTAAATATCCACTTCATTGTACATACACAAACCAGCAAAAAATATTTCCATCAATAATATTTGAAATTTACAGATAGGCAAAGAAAGAAAAATGATGCTTCTGACTTCATGGAGCTATGCCATTTTATACCAGCTGAGGTTTTGGCCCATTTTGTGGGACAGAGACACACCAGAACAACAGTATTGCATAAAGCTCTAATAATTTCAGTTAACAAATTACATACACATAAGCAGTATTATCTAATTATACTGAACATGTAGTTTATATTACCTGTGTCGACCTACCTAACCCTGGCTAGTTAGAAAATGTGTATTCTCCTGAGTAAGAGACCCACCTGTGAAAAATGTTAGCTTGCTAACGCCACACAGCTTCTGATCCAAAGCCCATTTAAAAATCACTAGAACCTACTGTGGTTAGGGTCGTGTAGATAATCCCAGAGAGGAAAGCTCCAACATTTGTAGAATCCATTAACTCTGAGCAGTCTACTGAGTACTTTTCTTCTAGTATTCACACACTTATGGGGCCATATCATGCCTCAATCAGTGCATCCAACTCCCACTGACATCCCTGGAAGCTACACACAAGAATAGAGGTTAAAAGGAGCCCTACCTAGTTTTCTGAGTCTAGACAGACCAGCCTGGAAAACTACACAACCTAATTGAACAATAATCAAAGTCAGAGTAATCCCAAAGCACATTATCAGGGAAGAGTAGGTCCTGTACTTTTAGTTATCACTGTTGTTATTTATTAGGTCTCATTTAGCATCCCTCATGGGGAAAATAAACTCGTCTTTAGGACCATTTTCATTTTTGCCCTGTGTTTCTCTCCCTCCACATCCTCCTTCCTGTTTCTCTCCCCTTTTCTGTCTTTGCATCTCTCCTCCTTTCTTCTCCCTTCCCTGCAGGAGCTACCAATTCCCAGAACCTGTGGGTTTACTGCAGCCCAGTTCCCAATCCCATCTGATACAATGACCAGTGATGAAACAGTTAACAATAGCAAGTACAGTGCATGCACTGGATTTGGAGTTAAGACCCCAATCAGATTAATGGAGAAGCTGATGAGTTCACACCCTCGCAGTGCCCTTGTTTCAGGCTGTCTGCAGACTCAGGAAGACAGAACTGAATTAGATACATTCATTTCATATTTACAAGCTTTCCTTTGACACTATGAGTTCTAGAAACTTTAAAAAAAAATAAGCAGATTCCACAGAATCGAATATGCTACAGGGAATGCATAAATACATCAAGCAGCCCAGATCCAGCCCATAAGCTAGGTATCTGAAAGCTCTGAACTGAAGCAATGGAGAAAAATTCAGTGCAATGCAGCATTTGATGCTGCAATTGCTTTTTCTGTTACAAAGTAACAATTTTACTGTCAAACTCAACTACTATCCCAGCTGGCTCAAAAAGATCAGGGGTGGGATTTTCGGCAGTGCTCAGCACTGACCTAACTCTTCTACCACTGAAGACAACACTGAGTGCTTTTGAAAATCCCACTCTAGATCCCATTTTTGTTACTTAAAAGTTGTCAGGATAGAGACGGTCTTTTTTGTTGTTGTTGTTATGTTTGCATAGTGCCTAGCATAATGGAGCCTCTGATGCATGACTGGGGCTACTAGGAGCTGCTGCACTGCAATTAATAGATAATTATTGTTACTCCCTGCCATGGAAGAATAGTACCAACTAGGGTGACCAGATAGCAACTGTGAAAAAATGGGTCGGGGGGAGAGGCGGTAATAGGCTCCTATAAAGAAAAAGTCCCAAAAAATGGGACTGTCCCTATAAAAACAGGACGTCTGGTCACCCTAGTACCAACTATAAGGCCAATCCTCAGCACGTGCAAACTGGCATAGCTCCATTGCGGTTGCTGGAGTTATAATCATTTACACATTTTAAAATCTGGCCCCTTGCCTTTCATTTATCCAGTGTCTGATTATGATATAGTAGCTGAAATATACTCTTCACCACCTCAGTACAGAAAGATATGCTAGTTGTCTGGAAGTATTATTTATGTACCTAGTAGGCCATTGTGAATCGCCACCACATATCAAATCACAGCAATAATGTTACAGCAATAAAGAGTAAATATAGGGTTTTTTAACTTAAATTAACAAAATGCTAACAACAACCCCAGCAACAAAGCTGCACTCAATTTTTCAGTGAATCTTTTTTCTGGGGGTTATATTAAAAGCTCCCTAGCTTTAAGAAAATGTAGGCTACATACATTTTTCAAACTCTTTTTAATGAGAAGGAACATTTCTAAAAATCAGATTTGCTCTTCGGGGTAAATTAAAAGACAGACTCAAAACTTCAGATTGTAATCACATCATATGAGCCTCACACCTTTTATTTCCCATTTTCTTGGTGCAACTGCATTGCCCCATCAAAAGAATTGTATTTTATTTCTAATCCACAAAGCCCTAGGTTGTCTAATTCCGATGTCCTTATCTGGATGTTGGCAAACTTAAATTCTTCCTTTTGAAATTATTTCCTTTTGGAGGTCAGCTGAAGGCCTAGTTCAAGCACCACATTGATGCAACCAAACACAGTATCACTTTGAATATCTATCAATTAAGGGCCTCAGTATGAAAACTATCTTTGGTGCCAGGATTTTAACAGACCTCTTAACTCAAACGTTGCATTGTGTTAGTACAGCTGTATCCACAAGCAAAAGTAAGAGAATTATATTAAAAAGGATTCCAACTTCCGTCAGTTTTCTGACTGCAGAAAGAGATTATATTCATTCTTTCAAATTATGTAACTGTCTTATGCCCCTATGTAAGGTGCCCCTTTACTCCCCTGCATGGGGTACCTGCATCACAGATCGGACTATGGGGAGAAGGGGGAAGAGCAGCTCCCATGGGGCAACTACTCTCCTTCTTGGGCAGGTGGGCAATTGGGGCAGGCATTGGGCATTGACTATAGTGATGTCACAGATAACTTCTCTCCCACCTCCTCCCAAACCATGGAGGAAGCAGGGACCAGAGCTGTTCCTAGAGCAGTGCAATTACAACCCACTGCTTACTCTGGTCTCACGTTTCAGAGGAACAGCCGTGTTAGTCTGTATTTGCAAAAAGAAAAGGAGTACTTGTGGCACCTTAGAGACTAACCAATTTATTTGAGCATGAGCTTTCGTGAGCTACAGCTCACTTCATCTGAAGTGAGCTGTAGCTCACGAAAGCTCATGCTCAAATAAATTGGTTAGTCTCTAAGGTGCCACAAGTACTCCTTTTCTTTCTGGTCTCACGGTAATTCCACAATCTAGCTTTAAGGGATTACATATACTTATACTATATAATACTATCCTAACACCGACAGTTTAACAGTTCCTATACTCTCTCTATGCACCTGTATATAATTGCTTACCCAACATTAAATTCAGCAATACACACACACTCAACAGTAATTTCCTATATCCTATATTGTACACATATACACACATGAACTCCAAGGGACTGAGAATAGAGAACATAAATAAAATCTACTCAATATAGTAAGTAACCTATAAAGTATAAAACCTATGGATGATTATATTTTTAAACCAATCTTTAAACCAAGTTTTTAAGTAACTTGCCAGAACTGACACAGACGTCCTCAGATTACAACGAAATGGCATTTTTTGTCTAAGCCTCCAAAGAGTCAGTTTCCTGTTGTCCCTAGACTGACCACAAAATGGCAACAACTGCAACCTAGTAAAATCAGGGACCAGAGAATAGAGGTGAAATGAAGCATACGTCCACAGAGCAGAAGCAGTGTCCTTACACAAGTGTTTGCCATCCAATGGCCACGGCATATTTGTCTGAAGAAAGGGGAGATTCAATACTGTGCTGAAGGCATGCTCTGTAAGTAATCCATTCTATTAATTTTGAGAGCAGGAATGGCCAGTATGTTACTCAAGCATAAAGGTCAAGATTCTAAGAAATAGCTAGTGATTTTTGGTGCCTCAGTTTCTAGGTGCCCAACCTGAGACATCTCAAAACGTGGCCTGATTTTCAGAAAGTCCAGGGCACCCACCACATGAAAAAATAAGGCCATTTTAAGATGTCTGACTGAGGTTGAAACTTCAAAAATTTAAGCCCTTGCAAATTGCTACTTTCTTTTGAAAATCTTGATCTAAAATTGCCACGCACTGTCTAATTAGCCTGAAAACACTTAACTATTTTCTTATATTCATGTCTTTTTTGCCCTCATGTCAGGAACCCAGTGGTTCAACTCAATCAAAGAGATGACTAAAAGCACTCCTTATATTTGGATACTGCTCTCACTCTTAAATCCATCCTGCTACACTGTAACTGTGATACGCAGACCACACTGAGAGGAGCTGAGTGCAGCAAGCCAGGTCTTAGGTCATAAATAAGCCAGCAATTCGGTCACGGAAGTCACGGATTCTATGACTTTCTGCGACCTCCGTGACTTTCGCAGCTGCAATGGCTGATGCAGCTGATCCCAGAGCTGCCCAAGCAGCTGGCCCCTGGGGAGCACCGTAGCAGCAGTCCCAGGGGCAGCCCTAAGAAGCACCTGAGCAGTGGGCCCAGGGCCTCAGAGAAGGGGTGGCTGGGGGCAGTCAGCCCCTGTGGTCAGTGCAGGGGATAACGGTCGGCCCCCGGACTCCCACAGCAGCAGCATCCGGGGCCCCCCAGAGCAGCAGCATCCGGGGCCCCAGGAGCTGCTAAGTTTTGTCATCAGGGCTATTTATATAGTAAAAGTCATGGACCGTTCACGGACCGTTAATTTTTATTTATTTCCCATGACCTGTCCGTGACGTTTACTAAAAATACCGATGACTAAATCTTAAGCCTTATTCATAAGCAGAAGACCTGTCATGGTTCCCACAAATCTGGTTAGCCCAAACAATAATAATTTGCATTTCTAGAGCTCCTTCCATCCAGCCTACAAACAGTTTTACAAATACAAATGAACTAGTCCTCCAGCTCCCCTGTGAAGCAGGTATTCCTATTTTACAGTGTTTTCTCAAAGACTTGTAGGGTTTTTGCTGAAATGGAGCTCTTGCCTCATTCACGCCGCACTTAGACAGGAATTTTCAGAGGTCCTCGGTAATGGCTGTTGGCTGGTTCTCAATTAAGACAATTCCGATCCCAGTGTTAGGCCAATAGCAAATGGTTTTGAAAATTCCAAATTCTGTATATGATTGACTTTCAGGATTCTGTTTGTTTACATTAAGTAGCGTGCAGTAAAAGATACTACTCTTATGCAGGACAAAGTTAAATAAGCAACCCTAACTTTGTATCTCCTGACTTTTTAGTGCTCAGAAATGCCACCTTGATATTTTCAGCACACACACACACAAGAAACCAAGGTAATTTGAAAAAGCTGCTTAGATGCTCTGTAGTATTTCAGTGAAAAGAAAACATGCATCTTTTTGCCATTTCAGTATTTTTAAGACTATTAAATATAATTGCATTCAAGTTCATAATTATCAAATGTTATTTGTCAAATTATAATACTGAGCAGTTTATAGTTTTTACTAGTCTGCTATTCTAGATATATCAGTTCTGTTTAATAGATCATTTTATTTTAGAATTATAGTATCTATTATGTAAATGCAAAATAATTAGTATTTAATTTTTTTCCGTTCTGCAAATTTATTATGATGAAAACATCCTGGAGGATATTTTTAGTGATTACTTTTCACTAAATTCTGGAGATTAAGAAAGTGAAAGATTTTTCCATTTAAAGTAGCTAATGCATTAGAGGCCAAATCCAATGCCTTTAAGGTCAACAGAAAGATTCGTATCGATTTCCACGGGCACTGGATTGGGACCCAAATTACAGTGCACGAAACAGCTTGCACAAAAAGCCAATGAAGTATTTAAGACAGTAAACCTGTCACTCCAAATTATATTTTAAAATAGAAGTAATTTATAGTACTCACCCGTTTTTGTTGCATGCAATTTCTTAGTGTATTTGCTACAATTAATTGTGCATCTGGACTTCAGCACAGCATTAGAAGTTCAGGTAATGATTTACTAGAAGGAAAAGTAAATTCTAATTGTGCTACTAACCTTGAACTGTCTTATGTAAGGTTTCAGAGTAGCAGCCGTGTTAGTCTGTATCCGCAAAAAGAAAAGGAGTACTTGTGGCACCTTAGAGACTAACAAATTTATTTGAGCATAAGCTTTCATGAGCTACAGCATGCATCTGACGAAGTGAGCTGTAGCTCACGAAAGATTATGCTCAAATAAATTGGTTAGTCTCTAAGGTGCAACAAGTACTCCTTGTCTTATGTAAGACATTCTAAGAGCCTATCTTTTAGAATTTCAAATAATTTGGCTCCCATTACTCTAACATTTTACTTATGAACTGGGGTATCACCTGCTTGTCCTAAAAAACCCAGTACTTTCAGAATTTTTATTTTTTGAAGAAGAACTCCCAGTATAGAGCTGGTTGCCCCTTTACAGCTGGCATGCTGCATGTCCTAGGAACACAAGTTAATGTTCTTGTTTTAACTCTCATATTGGTTAAAGTTTAATATTAGTTATCTTTGTCAGAGGATAGGGAACCATATGGTGGAAGAGGGGAAAGAAGATCCAGTGGGTAGGGCAGTAACCAAGACTTGGGAGACCTGGATTTGAGTGGTCTGCCACAGATTTCCTTTGTGAACTTGGGCAAGTCCCCAGTCCCTCTGTGTTAGTTCCCTATCTGTAAAAACAGGGATAATAGCACTGCCCTGTCTCACAGGGGTGTTGTGAAAATAAATGCATCAAAGAACATAAGGCGCTCAGATACTATGGTGTTCTGGGGGCCCTGTAAGTACCAGCAGTAGATAGGCAAAATACAGGAAGGCAATAAGCAGGAGGGAAAACATAAGAACAGTGGGGTGAGGGCAGAGAGCAAAATCAGTAGAGGCCACAAGGAAGAAAGGAGAAAAGATGGTTGTGCATAACAGGGAACCCTGTTCCAGTAGAAACACTGGAGATGAGGATAAGGAGACAACATGTGACCACCATACAACACTAAAAGTCTGTGACTGCATAATAATAATTTAAAAATGGAAAGGTACCTTCCCCCCCTCCCAACCAAGAAAGAGAACAGACTGAACATTTTGGACCAGCTGGTGTAAATCTTTTGAAATTCTTTGACTTCAGAAATATCATGGTTGAATTTTCATCATGTCTGTTGGGAAACATTATTGACTTTGAATTCTCACAAGCAGTTACAGTTTACTAACTTTACTGTTAGTAAATTATACATACAAATTACATAGTCTCCGGCAGAGACGACTCTGGCCTGCCGATAGTGGGAGGGCAGTGGCTTCAGCAGATGTTACTGAGCATGTTCAGTCCGTGTGAGCATGTTCAGTACAAGTGAAGCAGCAAATTGGGGAGGGCATGTGACCCCACACGACACCCCCCCTTTCCACACACACACACACACACACACACAGCCTCCAGTCTCAGGGGGCTTTTTGTTCGTGAACAATTGTGCATGAAATACTTCTAACAAAGAGACCAGTTGTTTTTATGATATCAGAACCTTCACCTCCTGCCGAGAAAGTTAATGCATGGATATCCCACATTATATGAACCATAAATAAGGCCATCTATTATTCATCCCCACCACCCACATGAGACAGGATTTACAGCCAGTTTTCACTTATTTTCTCACTGAACATTCACCTGTAAGATATTTTGCAAAAATACCATCAGCTCCTTTTAGTCCTCTCTTCTGCAGCACACTCTTCTAAGCTGCTGTCAATTCCTCTTGAAGATACACTGTATAAATACAGTGAGTCATTAAGTTTAGTACCAGGGAAAAGCACATTTATGACTCACTCATTGAAAGAAAAGGTTTTCATTGGAAAAAACCACAGACATGAAACGATGGTGGGTAAATGTCTCTATTTATTCATTTTCTGCCTTATCACACACAAAGACTGCCGCAGACAAATACTTTATCTAACGAAAACAGACTTTTATTATCCCACAGAATAACAAAAAACCCTCCAAGTAAATTTAATAGACATTAATGAGAGCAGGCCTAAAACAGAGCTCTAAACACACACAGCTTTGATTGTCCTATGTTCAGTTAGGATGCATTGGTGATATGCTGGTATGAAACATTCTGTATCAGATAACTACTATTATTTAGCTTCACTTTGGAACAGGACCAGACTGGTGATGTGAGTAAGCCACACAGATGAATAAAATGATCATAATACCCCACTGCCCCTCCCCTTAAAGTGTACTGGTGGCAATAGGGTATTAAGATCCCTTTAGGGAAAATTACTGTCTTGCTCAGAACGTGTAATTTGTTCTTGAATCATACTCTCTCAACTAAACTATGGAAATAAACAGGGACTGAGCCATGTACAGCATTGCACTGATTCACAGACAAGTGTGCCAACATACCAAGCAGGATAATCCTCAAAGCACAACCATTTTCTTGTCTTTTCAGTGAGGCTAGCTACGTATCACAGTGGATGAAACCTCTGGAAAAAAACGTTTTATTGGCCCTTACTTCTCGTCTAATATGTTTGGTGCTCTAAGATTCTGAAGTTCTCCAGAATGCACTAAACACACCACTGTTCTGCCACGTTAAAGCAAACTTTACAGGTACCCGAGATTAATGCAAAATTTGGCTTTAAACAGAAACATAACTGCAACCTGGACGATAACACAGCAAGGCACTGCTCCATGTTATTGAGGTTACAGCAGTTTATATATCATAGGAAAACGGAAACAATTGTACCCTGTGGAATATCTTCATTAATGATCTGGAGGATGGTGTGGATTGCACTCTCAGCAAATTTGCAGATGATACTAAACTGGGAGGAGTGGTAGATACGCTGGAGGGGAGGGATAGGATACAGAAGGACCTAGACAAATTGGAGGATTGGGCCAAAAGAAATCTGATGAGGTTCAATAAGGATAAGTGCAGGGTCCTGCACTTAGGACGGAAGAACCCAATGCACAGCTACAGACTAGGGACCGAATGGCTAGGCAGCAGTTCTGCGGAAAAGGACCTAGGGGTGACAGTGGACGAGAAGCTGGATATGAGTCAGCAGTGTGCCCTTGTTGCCAAGAAGGCCAATGGCATTTTGGGATGTATAAGTAGGGGCATAGCGAGCAGATCGAGGGACGTGATCGTTCCCCTCTATTCGACATTGGTGAGGCCTCATCTGGAGTACTGTGTCCAGTTTTGGGCCCCACACTACAAGAAGGATGTGGATAAATTGGAGAGAGTCCAGCGAAGGGCAACAAAAATGATTAGGGGTCTGGAACACATGAGTTATGAGGAGAGGCTGAGGGAGCTGGGATTGTTTAGCCTGCAGAAGAGAAGAATGAGGGGGGATTTGATAGCTGCTTTCAACTACCTGAAAGGGGGTTCCAAAGAGGATGGCTCTAGACTGTTCTCAATGGTAGCAGATGACAGGACGAGGAGTAATGGTCTCAAGCTGCAGTGGGGGAGGTTTAGATTGGATATTAGGAAAAACTTTTTCACTAAGAGGGTGGTGAAACACTGGAATGCGTTACCTAGGGAGGTGGTAGAATCTCCTTCCTTAGAGGTTTTTAAGGTCAGGCTTGACAAAGCCCTGGCTGGGATGATTTAACTGGGAATTGGTCCTGCTTCAAGCAGGGGGTTGGACTAGATGACCTTCTGGGGTCCCTTCCAACCCTTATATTCTATGATTCTAATCTTTTTAGTAATGGTACCCTGTGGAATCTTTTTGATAGAGTGTTATTCTCACACTGTTAGGACCTCAGCTACCCTTCTTGAATAGTTCATAGCGAGTATTACAGCATCCCCTTGAGTTTTGCCATCCCTTCATGTTTCAGAGATGCCTATTCTGTCAAGGCTCTATTCCCTGTACTCAACACCTGCCCCTCCTGCAGTTTAATTTCTCTCCTAGCCTGTGCTGGAGACAGATACATTTGTATTCTTGAGATCCCTACCAGATGTCTTTGGCAAACGCCAGTGTCCCTTGGCACCTGCCAGCTTTCCTCCAGCTCCTAGTTTTAATAATCAACCCTGCAAAACATAGTCAGCCAACCATCTGTGCCAGCAATCTGGTTCCACTTTGGTTAAGGGAGATCTTTCCCTTTTCTAAACAGTTCTTCAGTGCCTTATAAATGTAACTTACTCCACTTGATATCATCTCCACACACAGACATGCTGCAGTCCCTACTGTCTTGCTGTCCTTATCCACAGAACTGGAAAAAATCTAGCATAGGGGCTCTGGATGTGAGTCATTTTCTTAGTTTAGCACCAGGGAAATGTAGCATCCAGGTCCTCTCTCCTAGGCCTCTCTTTATTAGTAGTACCAATATGAACAACCACAGTGGGCTCTTCCCAAGCACTCACTAGAGAAGTGCCATAACAGTAGAGTTGTTAGAATCGCTGAGGGTGCTGGGAAATAGGTTTTAGTGCTCTTCTGGAAAAGAATAAGTTAGCTTGTTTGAGTAATGCAACTAACATCTGGGGGAAGTGATTAAATCCCATCTCTTTCCAGAGACCATAAAAAAGAAAACTGCCTGTGAGTAAAAATTGTTCTTTCAGTTGTATGCCATAATTTCAAGACCTGTTTTTAATATGGCAATATTTAGACAACGTTTTGTTGCTACTGCCATTAGTGCCAGCCAATAGTATTTCTCTCGATAGATAACAACCCTGGCAAAATGGTCCAAAAATATATCTCACCATCCCTGATAGAAATCTGTTCACGTATCTTTAAACACCAATACGTGCACTTCTACATGCACACACTCATGGACACCGATACATGCAAACTTCATACCAATCTCTCACCCACACACACAAATCCTCTTTGTGTCTCAAACTACACAACCACACACCCCATCATTCACTCAGATCTGAAGGCTACCTCATTCGGGCACATGCCTGCCATTCACCTCTCCATTTACCCTCAGCCTATCAATTCTCTACCCATACCCCAAATTCACCAGTTCTCTTCTCCGACCCACCTTTCAGTACCATCTATCCACAGTTGCACCAGCCATATAAGCCCTACCCTGGCTTCCTCATGATTGCAGCATCTTTCCCTCAGTTGAGCCTTGAGTCTTTCCCTAATGGAAGCCCTCTCACCTCTCCTGCTGGCTGCTCCCCTTCCCCAGTCCCCCCAAAAAAGGCTGGAGGTCCTGCTCTGTCCCTTCTTCCACTTAAGGAGTTGCCACCAGGGCTGCTAGAATATTTTGGCCTCTCCCTAGAGGTGGGTAAGGAGCTGGGTATTATCTGTTCCTCTTACTAAGCCTGGGGAAGCAATCGCTGGAACTGGGCAAGAGGAGGAGCCAGCTAGGACCAGCCATGGGAGAAAGCCTCAGAGTGGTTAAGTAGGAGCGCCACTGGTATGGCATCTGGTGAGGAGGGCACCATCCTGGCCCAGGAGAGGTAGAGCCCGGAAGGGCTGCTGATAATCCCTCCCCTTCCTCTTGGGACCAGAGGATTCAGCTGTTACACAACTGACCCTCCACATGTTCTGCTGCTGAAGGCAGAGCAAGGGACAGGCTTAAAAGTGTAACAGCAGCGCCAGCTCCTCTCCTACTGCCTGGCAGCTGGTTACACTCAGCTCATGTTTTTAAGGTTTTGTTCACAGCCTTAAGGGCGAGAACCTTTTTTAAAATTTATTTTAAATAAATTCAGTTTCTGCAGAACCTGACCACATTAGTCTCCCTTGCCCAAAGATACTATTACAAATCAGAGGCAGCGTGTCCTAGCGGACCGGGACTCAGAGGAGATGACCCGCATTCTAACCCCAGCTTTGCCACATTTGCCGTGTCCTTGGACAAGTCACTTTCCCCTCTCTGTGCCTCTGTTTCCCCTCCCACCCACTGTCCACCTTGCTGATTGAGACTAAGTTCTTTGGGCCAGGGAATGGCTCCTACTATGCATTTGTGGAGTGCCTAGTGCAAGAGGCAGCATTCTACGTGCTGCCATAGTATAAAATATGATAATAAGCATACATCTAGTGGCAACATCCGTCTGATAAAATGAATTTACTGCAGACCTTTGACTGCCTCAGCCCATTAATCTCTCTTTGCCAGGATTACTAACATTCCAATCCTGTGAGCAGCTTCAAACAGCTGCCATTTCTTTAAGCAGCCTACCACAAGCATGCTTCCTTTCTTTCTTCCCCCCAATGCGGAATTTCACATGAACATACCCATCCCACACCCACATACAAGTTACACAGGTGGCACCTTTTCATAGTCACTCCTAGAACAGTGAGTTTAAGATCTGTGATCTCATGACTACCAAGGCTAGATCTTGGGGAGTTTACCCCTGGAACATTGCTGCTTTCCATTAAGACAAAGCACATGCATCTAGTCCCGGGCTGTCTAGAGATATTAAATATTTAAAGATGATTCTTTTATGCCCAGAAAAGCTACTTTAGGTTATTTGCAGAAGTTCTACAAAACATATTAGTTATATTTCTTTCTCTCCCTCTGCTTCTAAGCACAGTTGGACACAATACATAAGGCACCTGGCTTTACAGACAGAGGTACACAAAAAATAATCAAAAAAATTTTAAGTACTCAAATACTTTTAAGTGGCTTCCTGTTATATGTAGCTTATTTTAGACTTTATTTTTATAACAGTGACATTCCAAAGGTGGGTACTAGGTAATGTACAGACATGCAAGATGACTCTGTCCCTGCCCCAAAGAGCTCACAAAGTAAAACAATAAAAAGGTGAGGGAAAAAGATACAAGGTACAAGCAAAGTGGTCAGAGCGATCACGTGGAAGATCATTTTTCTCCTGTCCTGTTGGTTTTACTTACAGAATACATGTTCATATAATAAGAGATGAAGTTTTCGGGGGAACCTGCAAGTTACTCAGTTCATCCCAAAACTTGTGGTTTCACTAGCAATCATGGGTAATACAGCCACAACAAACTCATGCCAAACACAATTGTACAATGCCACCCACAGATTCTCGCTATATAATCCCACGCTTCAGAAATTCATTAATTTAAAAGTTAGGCTTCTCATGTGTATTTCCTCACAAAACACAGACACTAAAAAATAAGGAAGTAACAAGTCAGGACAACATTCTCACCCAATACAACAACCTCCAAGCATCAGCCTGCTACCATCATGACACCCAGCTCAGCACACTAAACACCTTCTCCAACACGTTGACATTCAATTAGATTGCCACCCTCAGTACTTGCATCAAAGAATGAGAAGCCTTGCTGTGATGCACAATATTCTCTCCAATCTTCTAACAACAAACACAATTTCAGAATTACAGTTCCCGACCAATAGGAGCTGCAGAGTTGGCGTTCGGGGCTGAGGCAGTGAACAGAGACCCCTCCCTCTCCTTCTCCCCCCTCCCCCGGGGCTGCAGGGACGTGCAGGCCACTTTCAGGAGCGGTGCAGAGTTTGCGTGCAGGCTCTGGGCTGGGGTGCAGGAGAAGGTGAGGGGCTCTGACCGGACGGCGCTTACCTCGGGCCACTCCCACATCCCTCTAACCAGTGACTGGCACATCCCTCTGGCAGCATCTCCTAGGTGGGGGGGGGGCCCGGAGATCTCTGCGCACTGCCCCCACAGCTCCCATTCGCCATAGTTCCCGGCCAACGGGAGCTGTGGAGTTGGCGCTCGGGGCGGAGGCAGCACACGGAGACCTCTTGCCCTGCCCTAGGGGCTGCAGGGATGTGCTGGCCACTTCCAGGAGCAACGCAGAGCCAGGGCAGGTAGGAAGCCTGTTCCCCGGCATGTAGAAGGGAGGGAGAGGAGTTGAGGGGAGGGAGGGGGCCTGCGGACCCCCTGGAGTACCCTCCGAGGACCCGCAGGGGTCCGTGCACTGCAGTTTGAGAAACGGTGCTTTAATACAATGATACTACAAAAACATGCGCAGCACTAAACTCAGTCTGCTAGCAAAAAGGGAATTAGAAATGACAAGATAGATAGAAGAAAAGGAGTACTTGTGGCACCTTAGAGACTAACCAATTTATTTGAGCATGAGCTTTCGTGAGCTACAGCTCACTTCATCAGATGCATACCGTGGAAACTGCAGCAGACTTTATATATACACAGAGAATATGAAACAATACCTCCTCCCACCCCACTGTCCTGCTGGTAATAGCTTATCTAAAGTGCCATTTCCAGCACAAATCTAGGTTTTCTCACCCTCCACCCCCCCACACAAATTCACTCTCCTGCTGGTGCTAGCCCATCCAAAGTGACAACTCTTTACATAATCAAGTCGGGCTATTTCCTGCATAAATCCAGGTTTTCTCACATCCTCCCCACCCCCATACTAACAACTTCACAACAGACTCAGCTGGAAAGCAGCTGTGTTTCACTATCCCACGTGACAAAGAATGGTTCTGCAGACTATGCTTAGAATTTGAATCTTGGACTCTGCTTTGCGGTGCAAAATTTGATGGGTATAGATTATCTGCATCAGTTTTAATGCAGAAAAGTGGAGGTTTGAAAGCTTTCAAGGGGGTAAACTATCTATGAAAGGTAAACCCCTAGCAGCCTGTCTGTCTTGTGAAGGTTATAAATAGCTCTATAAAGCTATCTTGTACATAACAGATGTTGTCTGTCTTGCTTAGTATTTCCGTCTGCATTTTATTAAAGTTTCAAAATAAGATAAGTATGTTCAAAAAGGAATTATTGTGTATGGTGTGACAGAGGCCTAATATACTAAATGAGTTGGAAAAGCAGACAAGAGGTCTGATTCTCATTTATACTGTTGCTCCTTCTTCTGACACCAGTGTTACATTCCGATACAAACACTGCCCTTCTGTTAAGAGGTAGCAAATCAGCCTCAGTCACGGGAAAAAAATCACCAACACCCAGGATGAGTGTATTTGATGTGTAACTTCTTTTATTTATACATATGCACCAGTCCTGGAACAGAGGTGTCAAACAGCATGCAAGGCAATCCATCCTTTCAGGAATCTCAGCCTAACTCCAGTGCCCAGTTCTCAGGAAACATCTCTGTCTCATGAACTGGCTCTAACCAGAGAGCAAACTCCCCTGTTGCTCAGAGAGCTCATGCTCTAAGGGCCACTCACTGCTTCAACACAGAACCTGACACAACAAAAACTGACTACAACAAAGCACGATTTCCTAAAACTAAACATTTGCTCACATGGTGGATCTGTCTACACAGTTGCTAGGAGCAAGTCTTGCAGCCCAGGTCAACTAAAAAAGCAATATGGACATTTCAGCTCAGGCTCTGAAACTTACTCACCCACTTCTAAGGAAAGCTCCAGCTGAGCCCAAATGTCAAAGCAATGTCTACATGGCTATTTTTAGTGCTCTAGCATGAGGTTGTTGACCTGGGCTGAGAGACTCATTCCCAGCAGCTGTGTACACATACCCTACATTTAAAAGAAACACCTGGTGACACCTGCCATAACAAGTGTGCCTCCTTGTGCTGGATCACTGAGAAAACATCTGTCAGAAGAGGGAGTAGTTCAGAAGAAGAAAACATGTTTACTTTCTGTCTTGGAGAATCCTGAAGCAGCAGGTTCATCTTCAATGTTTGAGATGTTGAAGGAAGATCTGAACTGATATTTCTCTTGTTCAAGTGCAACTGTAATTTCACAGAGAAAGATACAGACTCTGTCCTGAAAAACATACAGTCTAAGTCCCCACTCCTGTCAAGACTTAAGTACGTGCCTAACTTTACACACTGGGAATAGTTTCATTATAGTCAATGGAACTATTGCCTGTGTGTAAAGTTAAGCACGTGCTTATGTATTTGCAGAATCAGGGCCTAAAACATAACCTTAATCCAATGCCAATTTATCAAAACAAAATAAAGAAATGATCCCACAAAACAGCAGGCAGGGTGATGCAAACCAAAATAAAGTACATATAACTGGATAAATTACAAATTTGTTAATTTGTTCATATTAGGCAAAAGAAGTATCGTGCCGTATACCTTGTAGATTAACAATGTTATAAAATTAACATTTCTTATAACCCTTGTGATTCATTCAAGCAGCTTTGCCAGTCCCAAAACTGCACGAGGGAGAGGTTGGGATTCCAACATAAAAGGTAGGTTTTTGAAATAACATTTTAAGAGAGACATCTGTAATGCCAGCTAATAACATTTGTCAGCATACATGTAAATTAAACATCTCCATCATACAAGTCAGATCTATTCCAGAACTGAATGCTTGCCAATAGAGCCCAGCGGCTGCTGGAACATATCTGATATTTACTTCATTGTCATGGGTGTTACGTTGACCTGATTTTTCACCAAGCCTCTGAAGCTTTGTGCACGTGTTTTGGATGCCAAGCATTCAACTGTTGAAAAACAACAAGCCAAAAAAAATTCTATTGTCCATCAGGTCAGGACAACCCAAAACTAGTTCCAGAAAAGTGACAATTAACTGCTGCCTCCCAGACAAGCTGCTCCTCTGCACTTAGTAATACTGAAAGCATGGACTGATGGGTGCAGTCTATTTCAAGGCTGGAAATGAAAGCTCACCCTTACCTTAGGGTAATTTAAACGCCTCTGGATGCAAAAAGAAAGCTGATTTGCTCATTTGGCTCCCTACTTTTCCTAAACTCCTCTGTGACAGCTCAGTCAGACCCCATCCTGCACTTTGAGAAGACAAAATGACCAACTATACAGTATGTGCACTGTTCCCAAACTACAGTCTTGGGAGTAACTGCTATTTAGACGTGAGATCAAAAAAGACGAAAGAAAGAGTCCATTATCAAATATTTGTTCACCACGAAGGTACTTACAGAGTATAATAACCCCTTAACCTTCTCTTTGTTAAGCTAAATAGATTGAGATCCTTGAGTCTATTGCTGTAAGGCCTGTTTTCTAACTCTTTAATCATTCTCACGGCTCTTCTCTGAACCCTCTCCAATTTATCACCATCGTTCTTGAATTGTGGGCACCAGAACTGGACACAGAAGTCCAGTACCAGTCGCAACCCTGCCAAACAGAGGTAAAATAACCCCTCTACTCCTACTTGTATCCCCCGTTTACGCATTCAAGGATCGCACTCGCCCTTTTGGCCACAGTGTCACACTGGGAGCTCATGTTCTGCTGATTATCCACCACAACTCCCAAACCTTTTTCAGAGTCACTGCTTCCCAGGATAGAGTCCTCCATCCTGTAAGTATGGCCTGCATTCTTTATTTCTAGATGTACATATTTATATTTAGCCATATTAAAGTGCTTATTGTTTACTTGTGCCCAGTTTACCAAGAGATCCAGATCACTCTGTATCAATGACATTTCCTCTTCATTACTTACCAATTTGTGTCATCAGTAAACTTTATCAGTGATGATTTTATGTTTTCTTCCAAAATATTGATAAAAATGTTAAATAGTATAAGGCAAATAATCAATCCGTGCGGGATCCCACCACAAATGCACCAACTTGGTGATGATTCCCCATTTTAATCCATTTAACGTGTGCATTGCAACTAGTGAGGCCTCCGATGGAGCACTGTGTCCAATTCTGGACAGCACACTTTAGGAAAGATGTGGACAAATCTCAGAGTGTTCAATGGAGAGCAACAAAAATTATAAAAAAGTCTACAAAAGGAATGGTTAAAAAAATTGGGCATGTTTAGTTTTGAGAAAAGACGGCTGAGATGGGGACCCAGTAACAGTCTTCAAATATGTTAAAGGCTGCTACAAAGAGGATAGTGATTAATTGTTCTCCATGTCCACTACAGGTAGGACAAGAAACAATGGGCTTAATCTGCAGCAAGGGAGATTTAGGTTAGATATTAGAAAAATCTTTCTAATTGTGAGCTCTGGAATAGGCTTCCAAGGGAGAAATGCCTATCTTTGGAGGTTTTTAAAAACAGGTTGGACAAACACCTGTCAGGGATGGTCTAGGTTTATTTGGTCCTGCCACAGAGCACGGAGCTGAATTTGATGACTTCTCAAGGTCCCTTATAACCTTGCATTTCTATGATTCTATGTTAATTGTATATTGTTCTAGTTTTTTAATCAAAATGTCATGTGGCACCAAGTCAAACACCTTACAGAAGTCTAAGTATACTACATCAATACTATTAACTTTATCAACCAAACTTGCAATCTCATAAAAAAATGATATCAAGTTAGTTTGATATTATCTATTTCCCATAAACCCATGTTGACTGACATTAATTATATTACCCTCCTTTACTCAAAGGAACTCTGTGGAGGAGCTGAGAATGGAACCCAGGTCTCCTAAGTCTCAGACTAGCACTCTGATCTCTGGGCCATCATTCCTCTAGATTCACTCAGCATCTTGCTCTTGAAGAAGGAACATTTTAAAAACCAAAACTACTAATTTTAAGAAAACCAGACATTTGGAATAATTATATTTTCTTCTCATACAACCAAATGTGAGAGTCAGGTTGTTCTTGAGTAAGTGACCTTCCAAATATATTTTCTATTCTGAAGACCAGAATGAGATCCTAGTTAACGGATGCAGTGACAGGGATAAAGGGGACGTTTTGCAAATTTGAGTGCCCAAAATTAGGTGCCTAAATAGATATTTAGGTACCTAAATAAAAGTGGCCTGATTTTCTGAGGTGCTGACTACTCTCAACTTCCACTGAAATCTATGAGAGCTTCACTGATCAGCACCTTTGGTAATCAGGACACTTTATATAGGTACCTACGGAGGGATTTAGGAGCCCTAGTTAAAGAGGCAGATATTCAAAAGGCACAAAGGGCAGTTAGGCACCCAACTTTTATCCACAGTTAAAAGGAGTTGGATGCTTAACTGCCCTGTATGCCTTTGAAAAAATCTCGCCCTCCATAAAGAAGGGTTTTTTTCTTAAGCATAAAGTTAGGCTCCTATGTCTTTATTTAGGCTGCTAAATAAGTGACCTGACTTTCAAAAGTGTTGCTCACCCAGAAGGTTCTATTGATGTCAATGGGAGCTACTGAGCAATCAAACACTCTTGCGAACATGGATTTGGAAGCCAAATTTTAGGTACCTATTTCTGAAAATTTGGACCAAAATCTTCCAGAGGAGATAAAGTCAGTAAACCTGCTATTTGGATTTGATTAATAGACTGTTAGTAGCTACCTGGAACCAAAAAAGTCTGAGTTTGTTCACTGTCTGGGTTACGACAATACAGAGGAAAGTTTAGAGTGCAAGATAGTGGAAACATTTAATACGGTTGAAAGGAGTGATTTCTCACTGGCACAGAGTTTCACAGTATTAGACATTTAAATCCATCATCATGAATTAACCCCCAAAAAACATTCATTGTATTGCATTTAGTAAAGTTCAATATTCTACATGTACTTGTGCTATTTAGTTATCAAGTAACAATATCTTGTATAATTTTAAAAGAACATCTGCTGAGTAATCAGGTCTGGTGCTCCCAAAAGTAAAATTAAAGTACTAACCTTAAACCTGTGATTATCTGGCCCCGAGTTTCTCAATTCATAGGGAATAAATGCCTTTATAAAATTCATTAACGTATAGCTGTCAAAGGTACCAACCATAATGAGACCCTTGCAATCATACATTTAAATGAGCAACCACATTTTGAATATTGTACAGGTTTTAAAAACAATGGGGAGTGGGTATACAACCTCTACACCACCAAGGCCAGTACCGTACTAGGACCATTGTAGGTACTCTAACAGTTACACTTAAGCAAAATCTCTTCTTGGCCTATGCCACGATAATGCTTACTTAAGAATGTGCATAACTTTAAACACGTGCATAGTCCCACCAAGGTCAGGTACCTCACTGCATCAGGGCACTACTGAGCAGGGCTGAGTTCCTTTCAGCTGCCTTTCTTAAATTCATCACACTTGTCCTATGAAATCCAGATTTCTGTCAGGAAGCTACTCCAAATCCAAATCAAGCTCTGCTAATGAAGTAAAGTTTTTTTCCTTCCATACAATTTGACAGAATTCAAAGGAGTACACCAGGCTTAGTTACACACAGAGAAGAAAATAATTACTTACTTGTAATGTATTTTGTCGGTCTGCCTCTTCTCCCATCCCGGAAAGGAAACATCCCAGCAGACAGTATTATAGCTAGACCTATACCAGGAAGCAAGGAGGCAAAAAAATAAAATAGAAGTCTGCCAGTCACAACTGACACACAGTTTCCTGGTAGGTGGAGTTATAATGATGTCAATAAAGTTGTTTATTTGGAAGGAAGAGGTGGCTGTATGACAAAGTATATTAATTGGTCCTATGAGAGCAGCCCTCTCTAGTCACTAGTAGAAAATAAATGTGTTTTATGAGCACTTAGAATAGCACTTTCTGCTTTCTGTCTTCTATTAAACATATTAATGGCATATTCAAAGGCTCCAAACTTTTCCACAATTCTATAGAGTAAACCTCTGTACTCCCACCTCATCACAGACAGCTCTGCAAAATACATGAGTAGCTAGTAATAAAGCTGTGGTTTTAGTAGCTGTAACTGTTAAAGAAGGTAACTGCTACTGTGTTATTACTGTTTCTTACACAACCTGTAACATAACTTTCAGTGATTGGCAAAATACAATATATTATGAAAATTAAGTCACACAAAATCAAGAAACTTGGCAGAATAGCATTGGCCTGCTAAACCCAGGGTTGTGAGTTCAATCCTTGAGGGGGCCATTTGGGATCTGGGGCACAAATTGGGGATTGGTCCTGCTTTGAGCAGGGGGTTGGACTAGATGACCTCCTGAGGTCCCTTCCAACCCTGATATTCTATGATTCTCTGATAAATTTGATCAGAATATTTTTGTGGATTGGTTGGCCTCAAAAGAAAGCTGAAGCAGAATAAGGCTTTAGTTTGACAGAACTGTCAAGGTGGGGTGTTTGGGGGCTATTTAATCTCCACTATATGCCACATCACAGAAACTGTAGGGATTTTCAGTCAGCACAACACATGGCAACTATAAAATTACCAATAAAAAGAAGGCAGTAAACGGGAAATGCCTAGTCTAGAAGAAAGGTGTATACATATCATTAAGCTATGTTTAGCAAGGAACAAGAGATGTGAAGTAGAGCCAAGTCACTTCTTTGGTTTCTAGAACCACTGTTAACCATATGGGAAACATATATTATAAATGATAGTTTACATGTGTGCAACAGTTGCTGAAATAATAAGGGATTAAATAATCCTTTTCTTCTGAACATAAAAAAAGTGAATCTGAAATCTAGTAAATCAAATATTTATCTTGGAAGTTTGCATGTCTTGGAAAAAGCCACACCAAACATGTATATTTTCAAAGACACATATAAAAAATGGTAAGTATATGTTTAATAATAATTCCTACTCAATTTGATATGTTATCCGCTTGCCTGAGCAAGACAGAAATTTGATTATAATTGCAAAATTTGATGAAAAAATTATGTGAAAACTTGAATTAACCTGAGTAAGGCTTATTACTCTCCAGATACTATGCCAATAATTCCAAGCACAGTAATTAGCAAAAAGCATCGTGGATAAGTAAACGGGAACTGAGACATGGTCAGGCTTGGTCTATATTATATACTTATTTCAGGATAACTACATCGCTCACTGGTGTGGAAGATTCACACCTCTGTGTGACGCAGTTATATCACCCAAACTCCTGTTGAGACAGCTTCTCCCATCAACATAGCTACTGACTCTCACGGAGGTGGGGTACCAATGAGAGAAGCTCTTCCATCAGCACAGGGAGCATCTTCACTAAGCACTACAGCAGCATCACCGCACCAGTGCCAATGCAGCACTGTATGTGTAGACCAGCCCTCAGACTTGAGACTGTGAAACCTTTAGTGATCATTGTTTATAATTTGCCAGATTTTGAAACATTTCTGTTATATTTTTTCAAAACTTTTACTTCACTTTAGTTCCTGGCTTTCAAACATTTGGGGGTTTGTTTTGTTTTTTATAATCACAACTTTACTTTTTTAAAGGGATTCTGTCAACTTTAGAAAAAACCTGTCTGAAAATGTCATACTTACCAATAAGAAAAGGAGGACTTGTGGCACCTTAGAGACTAACCAATTTATTTGAGCATAAGCTTTCGTGAGCTACAGCTCACTTCATCGGATGCACGAAAGCTTATGCTCAAATAAATTGGTTAGTGTCTAAGGTGCCACAAGTCCTCCTTTTCTTTTTGCGAATACAGACTAACACGGCTGTTACTCTGAAACCTGTCATACTTACCAATGACAGGCAAGAGTCAAGAGCCTATTCCTAAAAGCACTTACACACACACATAGTCCCAGGAAACTCAGTGGAACTAGTCACGGCCCCAATCCAGCAAACACTTGTGCACGTACACATGTTTAACTTTAAGTACACGAGTAATCCCACTGACGTCAATGTGCTTAAGTCTTTCCGGGACTGGGTTCATGTTTGCAGGACCACAACCTAACATTACTATAATTGAAAGATCTAGGAAAATTAATTTTGTGCATCTGACTCTGTTTTGTACGTAGTCAATTCCACTATTTACTCTGCATAACCAATAAAATCTTGTTTTCTTTGCCTATGCGGGTCGTGTGGGGAGAGAAAAATATTTTAAACACATGGTAAAAGGAGAGGCTGTAAAATCACAAAACTTGTCAAAAGGACTAAAGAATACATGAAATACCTGAAGCTATTTTTATCATAAATTTAAAACCGACCAGGTTTCAATGGATGGTGTTTCTTTATGTAATACATAGGTATCTACAACCTTTGTGGTCTATTAACGATAACTTTTATAGGGAGTTTCCTTACATTTTTATATTTGCATCAAGGAAAAATAGAACTGCCACTACTAAATATAACTCTCAATAACCCTGATACCATCACAGAATTAGCATATTTTGGTTTCATGCCTGGTAGCACTCCAAGTTCAGGCATGGGCATCACACACTTTTTACACTGGGAGGGAGAGGCATCATAGGATGCTGTGAGTCTCCTCAGATATTTCCTCCCACAGAGCCCCCTCCTATGGCTCTTAACACAGGATGGGGTAATGTGGCAATGGAATATATCTTCTACAGCCTGAATTTGCTCTGTGCCATGTGACTTTCACGAAACCTGTGCACTTGTCACTGCGACTGTAGGTAATTTTCTTGTAGCTCTTCCATTCTGAGCTCAGGGTTTGTTTCTCAGAAATTTGTAACTGAGTTTTCTATTCTTTTGCTGTGCTGACACTTGGAAAAAATCAAGTGTCACCAAGGAACAATTTCCACCACTCCATTCCCTGATATTAAAACAGAGAACTCTCTGGGATTTCTTGAAATTATGAAAGGCAATAAAACCAAAGCCTTCTCTGGCAGATTTCTGTGCAAGTAAGGATCCTGATCCTGCAACTGTATCCATGCAGACAGATCCTTCCTACAAGTCCCAATGGGTTCTGCCTACATTTGATTTAATACAAAGCCAATCAAAGTCAACAGGAGTCTTTCCAGGATTGGTGCCTGTGCTCCTTTTGCAGGTCCTGGGCCTGTGTTTGCATTTTTGGCATTTGACTTACAAACTCCCACATCGATATTTATAGTTCAACAAATCTAACTAAAAGAGGAAAGGTTTGCTCATTGCTAAGACATTTTCCAAGTTTCAGTTTTTATAGCCAAGTTACAAAGCATTCAGCTCCCAGTTCCTAATGTACGTAATGAAAGATACTTGATCTTAGCTACAATAAACTGCTTCATATGTACAAAAATCAAGATTGAACGGCTCATATTATAAAAATTACAGGACCAAAAATATTACATCACCAAGTTACACTTTCCAAAACTGAAACTCATGTCAAATACTGAGGTTTTGATCAAATTCCAATTCCAAAGTAATCACAACTTATAAGGTTTTCTCTGGACCCTAATAACAGCCATGTACAACAGCAGTGCTCATGACTTGGCACTTGGACAGAGAAATTTTAAATGATATATGGTACTGTGGCGTTCCCCAAGCAGCTGTGGGCCTTATGAACACACTAAGAATTTTGGCTTCCTTTTTGATAGCTATTTAAACTGTCTAAATCACAGTGTTTTTTCCATCTTGCATTAACTGCTCTGAACATTGCAAAACAGGTATTTTTTAAATCCCCAACCATTGCTAGAACAGCTTATTATAAAAATTTTACTCCTTGTCTATGTCCCACAGTTGCCAACATCTAAACTTTTTCCCAAGAAATTATTGGCCAAATAAACTCAGGGTCAGGAATGTAGCAAGGGCCCAATCACCAAAAGCAGTGGGGTTTATTCTCGTGAACTTGATGATGTTCTTTATAATAATATGTTTATCCCAAACTGAATTCATTTGCTCAAACTGATGAGCTGTTCCATACACACAGACAGTCTAATTAATGCCAGTGGAAATATTCCTATCGCAATCTGGCCCTTGATCATTATCAGGTCAAACCTAATACATGACTCAATTATGGAGTGCCTGTGAATCCTCAGTAAAAGGCAGGACATAGCATAGTTATGTTTGCCCAGGAGCAGATATGAGGCTGAACTGGGACTCAAGAGAGGCACAATTTTGTTCTTTACTCCATGGGGGAATTTAATCCATGCCAGTCCATTACATGACACAAATTACTTCCCCCTATGCACTGGCTCCGCTATGTTAGCTGGCTGAGTCCAGGCTCCATCCACTCATTACCCAATCTGCCCTACCCTTCAGCTCCTAGAGGAACATAAAGCAGTCTCAGGTTGGCCAAGCTGGGATTTCTAAGTCTCTCCATATATTCGCCCTCCTAAGCATACAGTTGAATCTGCTATTTTAAGTCTGGCCAAGATGCAGCTTGGGTACTTTGGAACTTTTCTCTACCTGGGTATTTAAATATCTTATATGGCATATGCCCAGAGTCAATCATTAGCAGAACAAAGGAAGCAAGAGTTTAGCTGAAAGAGGATGTTAGGTTCAGGTAAAAAGAAAAGGAGTACTTGTAGCACCGTAGAGACTAACCAATTTATTTGAGCATTAGCTTTCGTGAGCTACAGCTCACTTCATCGGATGGGGAATGTCAGCAAATGTAATGTCATGCAGGTAGGGAAAGCCAATGAGACTATAGCTTATTTGAGTGTTGAAATGTATTTTGGCTCTAATACAGAATGAAAAGAACCCCAGAGTTAATTATTTGAACATAGGGACTCTGTGTTGACCAAAAACAAAGTAAAAGGAAAAAGAATACTTTAGAATGCAGAAGCAGGGGAACCATTTTACAAGTAAGGAAAGACAATTCTTCTCTGCGAAGCACTTGAGGTCACATTTAGCGTTGTGCTTAGTCCCAGGCGTTAAGCCAAAAGAGAGACATACACATTCCGGAGATGGTGCGAAGGGGAGCAAAAAGAGGTTCTTTGAGAAAAGGCTTTGAAAATTGAACAGGCCTCAAATTAGCATGTGCAGTGCAGGCCAAGTCCACAGCTGGTGTCAACTGGCATAGCTTCATTAATGTCAATGAAACTGGACTGATTTACATCTGAGTATCTGGCTCTCAGTATTTAAATAGCTTACAAAATTACACAGGGCAGACCTTTTCTGAATTCAGGGAGATAATCATCGCCCAAGGGCAAAATTGGATATTAAACCTGAACTGGGTATTTAAACACATGTTCTCCAAAGAATCTATTCGTAAAAAGAAAAGGAGTACTAGTGGCACCTTAGAGACTAACCAATTCAGTTGAGCATAAGCTTTCGTGAGCTACAGCTCACTTCATCGGATGCATTCCGATGAAGTGAGCTGTAGCTCACGAAAGCTTATGCTCAACTGAATTGGTTAGTCTCTAAGGTGCCACTAGTACTCCTTTTCTTTTTGCGAATACAGACTAACACGGCTGCTACTCTGAAAAGAATCTATTGTTGCAGGGAATTTTGCACTCACCTGTGTTCTGAGGTTTAAGGAAGGAGAGGATTAAGTTCCCTTCATTACTGCTACCTTGTCCTCCTTCCCATCCCACCCACATTTTTGTCTCACCCACCTGTTATGTCTTGTGTTTTAGACTGTAAGTACCTTGGGGCAGGAATTGTCATTTATTATATGTTTGTACAGCACCCAGCACAATGGGGCCTCAACCTGGTTGAGGCTCTTTGGTGCCACCACAGTATGTATAAATAAATAATACATATCAGAAAAGGCTCAGTTAAAGGGTTATTTGAACTCTGGTACAATCTGTGGAAAAAAGTTGCAAAAGCATATAAATTACTGTGGGATTTTCAAAACCTCTGCTCCTATTTAATAGTAAAACTCCCATCGATTCCAAGGGGAGCAGAATTAGACCTATGCTGAATATTCTGGAAAATCCCATCCATATATCTGTTTTAGGATAGGAGACTGCTATTTCCAAGGATACCCACAGAGAATAGAGATCACCTACCAGAGGGAAAATAGGCTTGGTACTCCAAAAGTTCTTTTCCTCAAAATTTGATACATGTAAATTTTATTCTTAAAAAGGAATAGGGAAAAGGAATGTCTCTCCTCTATCAAACCTGCTTGTTTTCACTGGACAAGTTTCTCTAGTTGATAAAATCCAGGCCCACAGGTCTTGATTTAACATTCTTCTTAGAAAGCTGCAAGATTAGAAGGACTCAGCGCACACGCTTTAACGTTGCCAGTATGGAGCTCTCCCAGCGCTCTAAAAAAAACCCCATCTCCACGAGGGGAATAGAGCGGCTCCCAACACTGGTGCACTGTCTACACTGGCACTTTACAGCGCTGGAACCTGCTGCGCCCAGGGGGGGTGTTTTTTCACACGCTTGAGCGAGAAGTTGCAGCACTGTAAACTGCCAGTGTAGACAAGCCCTCAGTTTCAAACAGCATGTTGACACCTGGACCATGTTTCCAAACTGCACTCTCCGCATGAAGATCAAAGCAACAGTAAAGTCCATATAAACAGCATGCAGTCAAAAATGGAGGAGTATGTTCCATATGTCAACAATAAATACTGAAGTGAATTTTGATTATGCTATTGTTTAAATGACTAGACACAGAATGCAAAATATTCCTGACCTGCTCCTTAATGGCTTTAGAAAGGGCTACATCACAAAAATCCATTCATGAAAATGCATTAAGAGGATATCACAATTGTTTGTCACTTTACTTAAAGCCACCCATTTTTGAAATAAGATTTAAATATCTTTTTCCCCATACTATTGGTTAGATTAAATGAGGGTATAGTTTCAGGGACTCTCTTTACAAAATAAATGTTCAATTGTACTTAAAAGTACAGCATGTGCTCAATGTAAGAGCACTGAATAATATATGCGCGTACATGCAAGTACAATGAGGCAACAGCAAGTTGAGATGATCAACTACTTGGACCTGATTCAGCTCTCATTGACAATGGTGTAAATCAGAAGTAACTCCCTTTGAAGTGTAAATAAGTGTAAAAGGAGAATCCAACCCCTAACCTGGATCTAATAAAGGCTCTTTTCTGCTGTTGTTATTGTGCAAATACTGTAATAAGCTGTGAAACCTTGCAAGGTTCACACTGTTCCCTACTTTTGCTTTTATCCTGATTAATGTCTTTAAGCAGGGTGGATAAAAATCAATGATTTTTTTTAATCAAAAAATCATATTTTTTTATAAAAATGCTTTTTGAGGAAAAAACCTATCTAAAGATAGTTTTAATTATGATACATTAAGGCTCCAAGATGTCTCATCATGGAATAGGGATTATAAATTCTAATTCTACAGTATGAGACAATATATTTATGTAATGTTTAAGAAAAGTTTTGTAAATAAGTTCCAATAGTTCATGGATTAGGGATGCAATTTTATGGGGTTCCAGGGGCTTCTGTATAGATTACGTAGTTTAATCTTTCTATCTACCCAATGGGACTCAGTGCTCAGTCTAGAAGATACCATCAGAGATGCTTAGTTTTGCAATTCTCAAACTATGGATTTGTGTCCCCAGAGATAAAATGCTTGTTAACAGCAAAAGTGTTTTTAAATTAATAAATAGAGGTGAGAAACAACAGACCTCACTCTATTGTCCCTCTGCAAATTTGTGTACACAGAGTCAATCCCTTACCTCTCTCTGAAAGTGCAAAGTTTCAAAAAATTCAATGAATAGAAGATTGGTGGGGGCGGAATAGATCTGGACAAGGAGAAGATGTCTGGAGATAAATGTGAGAAGGGAGGGACAGGCAGTAGAAACAATAGTGAAACTGTTTGAGCAGCATATTCCAGAATGCACTTTTATGTAGAAATCCATGATTAAATCTAGTCTTCCTGACTTGTGATTTAAATCAAATCCACCCTGTCTTTAAGAAACAACAACATTTAATAGTTGAAAGGCTACTT
This sequence comes from Caretta caretta, assembly GCF_965140235.1. Taxonomy (NCBI): domain Eukaryota; kingdom Metazoa; phylum Chordata; order Testudines; family Cheloniidae; genus Caretta; species Caretta caretta. The sequence goes on along the minus strand of NC_134208.1, from coordinate 205,948,911 downwards.
ACCAGCACCCTGTCTATACTAGCCTTCTTTTCATATGGCCTTCTCATTTTTGCACTAACTGGTTCGGGTCCGTGGATGGATCGAAGAGTGGGAGAATCAGCATAGGTAGACAACTTGTATTTTAACCACTGTTTTGTCTAGAACTGCTGTGTGGGGGATTAGATTACATGGTAGTTGTAACAGAAGGCACTAGTGGCTGCATTAGTGCTCCCACCATTGCTACCACTGATACAGATGACTCAGTGGTAGAAAGAATAGGAACTTTTAAGAATAAGAGGTCTAGGGTAGACACAACCTTAGAGCGAGATTCACTTTTGATGCAAACTAGGACCCTTCAACCCATTTCAGCTCTGTGGTCGGGCTACAAAGGGCGTGGGGGCGCAGAAGGGGAAGAGGCTATGCATCTTGGCGAGATCCCTCTGTGCCAGCCCATAACAGGCTGCAGTACAAGAGAAGTTTCAGGTCCAGGCTGAAAGAAGGGTCACAACATCAGAGACACTTCAATCCAGTAACAGAGATATGAAGCAATAGCAGCCACTATTCCAGCATAAAGGCTAGACTAGTACTCATAGATGAACTGTGCTGCAGCCTCACAGCCTGCTTATACACTGAAGGAGAGATTTCCATTCCCCCCTCAACCCTCATTCAGACTCTGTGCAGCAGGGGCAGAACTCATTCACACTGAAACTCAGCTCTTTAGATAGGACTGTGTAATTACAGCAGGGTAAGAACTGGATGTATAAACAGTCTCTTTCAGCACTGATATTCTGTTGCATACAAAAGCACAGTTTCAATAGCAACTGTATTGCTTAAAGTGTTTTACCTTATTATCTACCATCTGTGAGCACAGAGGCATTTGTTTTCAGTGAACTAAACTCAGACAAATATTGGATAGATACTCCCCCTGCCCTCAAAACAAAAACAAAACGAACAAACCACATATCCATCACACTGCTACTATGTCATATTAAGTTATTTTATATCAATTTGTTTCCTTAGCAAATTACCTAATCTTACCACCTCTAGGAGGTGAGGCAACAGTTCAGTTTCCATGCCAGTCAGGTCCTGATACAAAGCCCACTGGAAAAAAAAATCAATGGAAAGTGTCCCATGACTTTAATAGGCTTTAGATAGGGCCTTATCCCTCTGCAGAGACTGCCAATAAAGGTACCAATTAGTGGTAATTATGGCACTGGTTTTGTGATGTGCCCTAAGAGTTGGACTGAGACCACCAAACTCATTTCACATAGTCAAGTCAGTCCACTAATTCTCATGTTCAAAGATATGACCAATATGAAATTTTCAATGTTTTTTGCTTGGACTTGAATATTTACTCTGCCATTCCAAACTCTTGATCAATCAGTAACTTTGGTTTGTTTTATACAAGCACTTTTAGAGGCTATTTTTAAATGCTAGATTACTTTGCTCCACAACATATGTGGGTTACTGACTCACTGACCTATCAGGGATACTTGCCATTTCCAGGCAAGACATACTAGCTGGGTTCCCGTTTCCATCCTTATCATCTGGGTCAGGAGGCACAAAAAATGCTGCAGAAAGATCACAGTTAGGCCCTAGAGAAGGAACTACCTTCTCTCCCTCAACAATGATCCTCAGAACAATACATTCTATAGAATACCAATACCAGTCCAATTCTCCTCATCCTGAAAGACTACAGCTGCAACCCAGGGCCTGAAGGGATGTTAAAAATAATAGTATGTGTGTGGGGAATCCTCAGAAACCCACCACCATGGGACATGGAAGGTCCTTGGGGAAAAGGAGGTGGGTATTTAGCTGTACAAATCCACCAGTTCATTTCACAATGATCATATCAAAAGCTGGTTGCAATTTTTTCATCTAAACATTTTTAGATGAAAAATGGCTGTATCACCAAAGCAAAACTTTTCACAGAAAAAGTTTGTTTTTTCTTCAAGTTTTCCAATGAAAAGCCAGAAATTGATTTTCTTTTGGTAACAGTATATGGTGTTCAGTTCTTAAAAGAGTTGGGTTGCTTTAAATTGAACAATTTTGAGTTTTTATTTCAGTTTTTGATAAAACCAGAAAACTTCCTTGGGAAATTTGGGGGGAAAAAATTAATTGACATTTTTGACCAGCTCTCCTCACAACCTCATAAATAATGTCTTATTAGTTTATTAAATGTGAACAAGTTGCCAGATAGATTCCCAACAAAATTATGATGAGAGCACTGAAAGCTATAAACAGAATCTTCGATGAGTGGATTCAGGGAAAGTTGCAAGATTAAGGATTTTGATCTACATAACTGTTCCTCCATATTTTGAGGAAAGTCAAGATTCATTTCTCTCCCCCCCCCCCATGCTAACGTTGGTAAGCATTTTGTTTTATTTTTAAGTAATATAAAAGATAAATCAATGCATTTAGCAACACCTTTTGTTAGTGATATCAAATGCATTCTGTATTTAATATTGTACAGCTAAAGAGGACTACTCCAAATCAGAAATTCAATTCAGAAAGAAACATGACCCATTTTTCTTGCTTAGTTATGTGACTGAGAGAGAGACACAGTAGAGAGGTAATATATTTTTACTGGACCAACAAATGGTTACCTCACCTACCTTGTCTCTCTTGTATGCTGGGACCAACAGGGCTGCTATAATGACAACACTATAAACAACATGTTATTAATAGACATTTCTAGCTAGTACTGTCCTACCTGCCCATATAATCAAGTAGCAGTCAAAAAAATCTGTCCCAAATAGTCTACTATTTAGGAAATAATTAAATTATCTCCAACATAAACAGATCCTACATATTAAAGAAGTGGTTGCCTTTTCTCAGTCCAGGTTTACACAAGGAGCACTTTCCTGGTATAGCGATGCCAGTATATATTTGTCCCCTGTTAAGGAGCAATTGTTTTTTAGGCACTCAGACAGTACAGTGATGCGTGCAGTATACAAAACCTAGAACAGACTTGAATAGTACTGGCAAAGTGCCCCTAGCGTGGATGAAGCTTATACTAGCAAAATGTGTTTTTGCTGGCATAGCTTATTCCAGTGCCCTACCCCTAATTACCAAGTGAAATAAATTATACCAGTATAACTCTACACCAGGGGCTTTTGCCTGCACAGCTACATTGGCCAGGGATCATCCTTACTAACATAGCTATGCTGGCAAAAGTTTGTACTGTAGGCCTGGAATTCCCCACTCAATGATCAGAGCCCCATTGTGCTACACGCCATATACTAGAAGATGGTCCCTGCCCAAGGAACTCATAATCTACACCTCAGACAGGATGCAACAGGTGGGCAAAACAGATAAGTGGAGGCTGGCTGTGTTGGGAGGATGAGGTAACAATAAAAAACAAAATTTTGCAGAAAATCAGAAGTCAAAGTTCTCCACCTGCTTGCCAATCCCAGATGGGAGCAATCTGTAAATATCATAGTATAGGTAGGTTTTAAGGAAAGATTTAAAAGACGGTAAATTGGTGATATTGCGTGTGTGTCACTTCCTTTTGAAGACGGGAACACCCATTCCATTTTGAAAGAGACTAACAGTCACTGGAACAGACTACTGGACCAAGTAATCTTACACTACCTTTGGTCAATCTGCTTATCATGTGTATTGCTGCAGCTTCAAAAGACCCAGTTAGGATCAGGACTCCATTGTGCTAGGCACTGTACAAACACACAGTAAGACACAGGCCCTGCCCCAAAGAGTTTATGATTTAAGTTAAGACAAAGTGACAAGTATGCATGACCAACAACAGAAGGCAAACTAAGGTGAGATCATGTGATAATCAATGTCAGTTACATGTGCGACCTGGTCATTGTGAATCATTTTAAAGTTGTGTGTTTTTTGGGGAGGATCTACCGCTTAAAACTACTAAAGAGAAAATCAACCAAGAAGTTTTCCTCATGCTGATACAGACTAACATGGCTACCACTGAAACCAGCCAATAAAGGAAAGTGATAAGATAATTTAAAGGGTGGTTAAAAATAGGACTTCATAAATGCTAATATTTTTGTTAAAACAACGAGGAGTACTTGTGGCACCTTAAAGTGGGTTTTAGCCCACGAAAGCTTGTGCCCAAATAAATGTGTTAAGTCTCTACAGTGCCACAAGGACTCCTCCTTGTTTTTGCTGATACAGACTAACACAGCTACCACTCCGAAACATATTTTTGCTTGGCATTGCTCATAAGAACAACTTCCTATTCAGTTTTTCGAGCTACCCAGAGGTTAGGAGTCTTACTGATCACCATATATTGGGGTCAGGAAAGAATCCCCGCTCCCCCCAGGTCAGTGCCCCCACAGCAGGGCCCTTCCTCAGCAGCGTATGGGTGCGGGCCACTTGCCAGGACCAGCGAGGTGCAGCTCAGCCATGCCCTTGCCATTTTGGGGGCGGGGGGGCCTTGAATACCAGGCATCGGGCTCGGCCCTGTTGCCTGCGGCACAGGACAGCCTAGTCTCGGGCAGGCTGCAAGCCTCTGGTCTCACGCCTCACGGTGGCTGAGGTTACCTGCGACACGCAGGGGCTCAGAAGAGCTGGTGGCTCCCTGGGCCAAAGGGGGGGATTTCAAACGCAGCGGAGCCACGTAAGCGCTCCAGAGCGGCTCCTCAGTCACGGCGAGGGGTGTGAACACCCCCCCCCAACACAGGCCCAGATCCTGCCCCCCAAGCCACCGAGAGGAGCCGGCCCCAGCGCCAGGGCGCCCCAGCCCAGCGCGGTGACGTGCCCCGGAAGCGAGGCGGGGGAGTCCCCTCAGGGCAAGGGGGAGCGCTGGGGACCGTCCCTCGGCTCGGCTCGGCTCGGCTCGGCCCGGGCCCCCTCCCCTCACGCGCGTCCGCACAGCCCGCGGGGCGGCGCCGCGCCAGGCCCTTACCTTGCTCGGCCTCCTCCCACCGCGGCGGGAGCGGCCCGGCGCTGCCCGCCTCGCCGAGCGGGGAGGGAGGAGCCGGGGCTTTGTGTGGCCGCCGCCGGCCAGGCTCCCTCGCCTCACCCCCTCCCCACTCCCGAGGGCCGGCCGGCCGGCCGGCGAACCCCCTGGGGCAGGGCGCCTGCGCCGAGCCCCCTCAACTGCCCCCCGTGGGGAGGGCGGGGCGGAAAGGTCCGGCGGGGGGCAGGGGCTGGGCTGGGCTGCGGCCATTTGCCGTCCCGCCTGCTGGGGGGAGCTGGGGGAGGGACAGTCCTGACCGCGAGGGGACCGGGGTAGAGTTGGGGGGGCGGGGAGCAGCGCAGCTGGGCAGAGATTGGGGGCGGGGAGGGAGTTGGGGGGTAGGGATGGGGCGGGGAGCTGCACGGGAGGGGGGCGAGGCCAGGGAGGGATTGGGGGGATTTGGGGGGTAGCGATGGGGCGGGGAGCAGCGCAGGTGGGCAGAGATTGGGGGCGGGGAGGGAGTTGGGGGGTAGGGATGGGGCGGGGAGCTGCACGGGATGGGGGCGAGGCCAGGGAGGGATTGGGGGGATTTGGGGGGTAGCGATGGGGCGGGGAGCAGCGCAGGTGGGCAGAGATTGCAGGCGGGGAGGGACTGGGGGAAGTTGGGGGGCGGGGAGCAGCACAGGAGGGCAGAGATTGAGGCGGGGAGGGATTGGGGGGAGTTGGGGGTAGGGGTTCGGCAGGGAGCAGCGCAGGAGGGCAGAGATTGGGGGCAGGGAGGGACTGGAGGGTGTTGGAGGAACAGAGGCAATCAGGACTCTGCAGCAGCAGGAAAGTTGAGGGGCAGGAGTAGCTGGGTTGGGAGGTGTGCTAGGGGCTGGAGCCATGAGGAAGTTGGGGGGCTGGAAGTGGGAGGGGGGGCTGGGGTAGTGGGGGGGAGCAGGAATGGTAGGGACCCCTCTGTGTCCTTAAAGGGCCAGCCCCATTTCCCTTCAGCACCTGGCTCTCCCCTGAGCAGTAAGGGAGATCACAGCTATGGAGGAAAATGGGACAAAGGGAAATGTGAGAGTCTCACCTGAGGCCTAGAAGGGAGTGGGGAGAGAATGGAGCTGGAGCTGGACAACGGAACAGCAGGAGAAGGAAGAGGATGTGAAGCCTGCTAAACACTAACATAGGAAGCTAGAGAGCTGCATACTTAAAGGGCTACATTCCAAAGGCATCTGTTGAATCCCTTTACTCTGAATACTTGCCTGGTTAGCTGTTTGTGCGCTTGAAACCCCAGCTTTGTGTGGGCAGAGAGACACACATCATAGTGCTTAGTGCTATAAGCACTTTGCATCCAAGGTCTCCAAGTGGCTTTCACACAGTAACTAACTAAACCTCCTGTGTCTCAGAGGCAGGAGAGGGTTAATGGAATAAGTGCAATAAAACCCCATAAGCCCAGACTTGCTGAAGATTGTGTGTAACTCCAAGATAATTTCTGTGGTTGGGTGTCTTAACACACTTCTTTCACTGATGGGGATTAGGAACAAACTTTCCGTGGGGCAAATTATTCCATAACTGCCTGCTGCAGGGTTTTTTGGACCTTCATCCAAAACAGATACCACTGGCTTCAAGGGGAGACAGGATACTGGACTGATTACTCATCTGAAACCTGTCATCTGAGACTGTATGGCAGTTACCATGTTCCCTCCTGCACTTTTTTGGTCTGCCAAATTTTTCCACACCCAGTCTCATTGACTTCAACTAATGCAATGGAGACATTGAAAATGACCTACAGCACCCAATGCAATTTGAATATAAGGATTGCGTAGTTCAGACAAAGTGTGTTTCTCAGTTCATTCTAAGATCCACACATGCAATATTTCACAAACATACCAACTTATTGCATTTTGCTTCATGAGCAAAACTTTAAGAACAAGCCTTTCCATACAGTTTGGCTTTCTCCATAAATAGGGCACTCTTAAGAGAGCCATGTTGGGGTATTAATGCAACCAAATACCATGTTGTTGTTTACACTTCAAACACTGGTAGGGCTTGATTCAAGCAAAAGCCCCGGGCATTGGAAAATACAGAGAGGGAGGTTGTGGTGGCACAAAGTACGTTCAGTTCCCTCACATATACTGCGTGCAAAGGGTCACAAGAATCCAGGAATGCTCCAAAAGGGCATTGATACCCCGGAGGGGGGGGCGGGGGGGGAAGAAATGTGGCCAGAATAGTCTGCAGGAGGCACAAGAACAACCATACTGGGTCAGACTAAAGGTCCATATAGCTCAGTATCCTGTCTTCCGACAGTGGCCAGTACCAAGTGCTTCAGAGGGGATGAACAGACCAGGTCATCATCAAGTACAACTGAGCAGCTTCTGCTAATGGGGCTGGGCTCCAATGTAGCCCCAGCTGTAAATTACAGCTACCTCCTGATGATGTGATGAAAAGGTTTTATTGGTATGTCTGCATTATTCACATGTGGTACAGCAAAGTGGGTTCTGTTGGCCATCTTCAATAAGTGTCAATAAAGCCTTTATATTTCACTAAACCAGCGTCAGACTGGAAATAAGGCATCATTTTAAAATGGTGAGTGTAAGTACCTATTGGAACAATTTACCAAGGACAGTGATGGACTCTCCATCACTGACAATTTTAAATCAAGATTGGATGCTTTCCTTGAAGAGCTGCTCTAGGAACTATTTTGGGGAAGTTCTCTGGCCTGTGCTATACAGGAGGTCAGACTAGATGATCACAATGGTCCCTTCTGGACTTGGAATGTATGAGTCTATTCTGTGCATGCTACCCGTTACTTTATTTCAGAAATGTTTTAGGGAGTTTATAAACGGAAATATTAATATGACTTACTTTTCTATTCCTCATCTCTGAAGTCAGGTGCCTTAGTTCAGGGGTTCTCAAACTGAGGGTCAGGACCCTCAGGGGGTTGCGAGGGTATTACTTGGGGGGGGGGGGGTCACGAGCTGTCAGCCTCCACCCCAAACTCTGCTTTGTCTCCAGCATTTATAATGGTGTTAAATGTATAAAAAAGTGTTTTTAATTTATGGAGCAGGGGTCGCACTCAGAGGCTTCCTATGTGAAAGGGGTACAAAAGCTTGAGAATTACTGCCTTAGTTGGACTGGACTGTGGCTTGGACTACATGCCCCAACAGGAAGATGTTGAGCCAGGATGAGAAATGCCTGCTTATTCCCCACTTGGGCAAGGGAGCAGGGAGAGACAGGGAGGCCATGTTACATCATTAAAAGCAAACCCTGCTCTCCGCGAGGCAGTGAAGTGGGTTATTTAGTTTTCAGAAGAGAAGAGTGAGGGCGGATTTGATAGCAGCTTTCAACTACCTGAAGAGGGGTTCCAAAGAAGATGGAGCTAGGCTGTTCTCACTGGTGGCAGATGACAGAACAAGCAGCAATGGTCTCAAGTTGCATTGGGGGAGATCTAGGTTGGATATTAGGAAACACTATTTCACGAGGAGGGTGGTGAAGCACTGGAATGGGTTACCTAGGGAGGTGGTGGAATCTCCATCCTTAGAGGTTTTTAAGGCCCGGCTTGACAAAGCTCTGGCTGGGATGATTTGGTTGGTGTTGGTCCTGCTTTGAGCAGGGGGTTGGACTAGATGAGCTCCTGAGGTCTCTTCCAACACTAATCTTCTATGATAGATGTGATCCCTTAGTTTGCACAGATTGGATGAATTATTGTAGACAGCTCAAATTTGTTTTATGTTTGTTTTTCATTCTAAATCATAAGTTACTGGTTTTTCTGACAATATATCCTGGTGCTGCCTTAGTCAATGTCAACCACATGCCAGTCCTTAGAATAGGGTTCTGTATTGAGAGTGCATTTCTGATGCTCAGCAGTCACTATGAAATGCTGCTACTGATGAAAGTTGCAGTTTCTTGCTTTTCTTTGATCACACTCAGTGCCATTGTTCAGGAAATGGGTGAGGAGCATGCAGTATGATTGCATTACCCTAAAGCTTACTAAAGTCTTTCATCTTCCTTATATTTAATTAATTCTGTTTTCCCATACAATACTTCTGATGTAAAATTCAGAGTGTGAATCTAAGAGTAGCTTGAAATATCAGCTTTTAAAACCAGAAGCTTTACTGTCAGGGCAAGACTTCCAGAGGACCCCTTGCGAAAGGACACTAATATGCACAACACATGCTTTTAGAAAGCTGCCAAGGGCCCAATTTGAACTCACATTTCAACAGGGCACTCTAATTCAGTGGCCACAGCATGTCACCCTGAGCCATCCAGTTATTCTGTGAGGGGGGCTACATGGAAACACTCTGGCATACAGTGGAACCCAATCCCACTGCACGCGTCTAAGTGACTTTCTCCGTGTAACAGAGTGCTTTAGCTAAAGGACAACAAAAGCAAAAAATAAAGGAATTTTCAACCCAGCCCCCTTGCAGCCAACAGCTGCAACAGTCTATCTCAACACCCACCAACAGATACCTGGGCTCTGAGTTCATTCAACAATCCATTCCAGGCCCACCCTGTGGTGAACTGGGGTTATGTCTGTACAGTTTATGAATTCTGATTGATATTGTAGTTGTATTATGAAGAACTGCTGTACTATGAGTGCCTGTATGTATGTGACTCCACTGTTGCTGACAAGCCCTGGAGCAGGCTACACCAGACAGATACAACAGAAGGTGTTCCGGACATAACCGCCCTATTCGGGTGCAAACACCTGGGTTAGTGGGTAAACTGCTGCCTTAGAAAAGCTGTTTATCTGATTCCTCTGAAAGGAGGGGAGAATGTAAGAGCAGTAGAAACTTACTAGGAGTAGAACAAGAGACCAGGAGCGATTTAAATAAAGAAACACACGTGAACAGAGGAGTAAGGCAGGAAGAGGCAAGAGAGAGCAAGGTCACAGAAGCTGAGTAAGGGATTCCAGGAGGGAGAGGTCACATGGCATGTAGCACCCTGATGGAGTGGAGGGTGGGGGGGGGGGGTCTTTCCTGAGCCCAGATGATCCCAAGGACATTGGACAACATAAGGGACTCAGACACCAGTCCAAGGAATGCCTTGGAGTAGTGAAGCAGGGACATGCATTTAGTATGATCTGTAATCTCCTATGCTAGACATGATTAAGTATAACAGGGCATAAGGTGTGTGTTGACTGGTTCACAGTGACTGCGTGCCCCTAAGAGAGTTAAACTGTAACCAGAAGCTCCACATCTTTGGGGTGGAGTTCTGGGAGACGGGTGGGTTTAAGTAATGGAGGTATCTCAGGGCTCAGCACTGGACCTGGAGGCTTAGGGCAGGTGGCCTGAGAAGCCCCAGTTCCATCAAGGGGTAGCAGACAAAAATCAGCACCCAAGAAATGCATCGGAGATGCCAAGGGAGGAACTAGTGCTGTAACCTGCTGAGGCCACAGAAACTTCACCCCCACCCCCCACCAGGGGACCCAGAGCAGCAGAGGCATGGGTTCCCCTCACAGCAGTCCTACTCATAGCACACCTCATCAGCGCAGGTATGAGACAAACCCAGCCCAGCCTCACAGGAACAAAGGACGCTGGCCTAGGCAGCAACAAAAGGACCTGTTTGAATGAGTCACCCCCGTTCCTTTGGTCAGTATGGAACTGTGGTAAGGTAATGCTCACCTGACTCTGAAGGGGGGGGGGGGGCTAAAGCCAAGAGGGAAGAAAGAACATGATAAAAGGGAGAGAGGTTTGCCATGCTCTCTCTGTCTCTTCCACCCACATCTACAGACACCACACCAAGCAACTGAAGCACTGATCAAAGGGGAGAGCCTGGCTGAAGAGCAACCAGCCAGCCTGTGGTGAGAAGTATCTACATTTGTAAGGGCACTGAAAGTGTTACGGTCAGCTTAGAATGCGTTTTGCTTTTATTTCATTCGACCAAATCTGAGTTGTTATGTTTTGACTTATAATCACTTAAAATCTACCTTTATAATTAAAAAATCTGTTTATTTATTCTACTTGGAGCAGTGCGTTTGGTTTGAAGCATGTCAGAGACTCCCCTTGGGAGAACAAGCCTGGTACATATCAATGTTTTTATTAAATTGACGAACTCATATAACCTTGCAGCGTCCAGCGGACATAACTGGACACTGCAAGACGGAGGTTCCTAGGGTTGCATCTGGGATCAGAGATATTAGCTAGTATCATTCGATTGCACAATCCAAGTTGCAACTTACATGCCAGAGGCTGTGTGTGAACAGTCCAGGAGCGAGGGGTTCTCATAGCAAAGCAAGATAAGGCTGGCTCCCAGAGTCAAGGATTAGAGTGACCTAGCAGATCACACCAGAGGGGAACATCACACCTCCTACAAAAGGACCCTGGCCTTCCACAGTCCTCCTGGCCCTCAAACCAGGCTTCTTACCTTGAGGTAAGATCAGCCTGTCAACTCTCCTCCCTAGTCACCCCACAGCTGCTAGACTTTCCTCTTAAGTCCAGTATGCCAGGACAGGTGTAGCAGAGTAGGATCACTGGCCCCAAGCCTCCTGGCCCTGAACGCAGGTTGCCCTGTTACAGGGGGGCTGTATGTATCTCAGAAACCCTTGATTAAACAATTTCAAACTTGGACCACTAACCCCATCTCAGACCCTCACAAAGCACAATAATTTTCAAGACAGAGTATGCCAGGATTTAGAGTGCTTAGAAAAGAGTTAAACAGAAAGCTAGTCCCAGATTCTCAGTGGTATTTAGGCACCTGACTCCCACGGCTTAGTCTCAACCTTAATTATTATGATGGAGTAGCACCATTATATTATACATCTTCACACCAGGGATCTCATTCAGCCTCTTTGCCTCCATCCCCAAACCAGATGCTGGCCTTTCCAGGCATCAGGAGTCAGGACAGTCTTAACTTGCAGACCACTAATGAATATGAGTCTTGCTTTCATCTTTAAAACTTTAAGAAACAAAACACAAGAAAATGGCCATGTTTCAGGTTGTGAGATTGGGCCGTAAAATTATTCCATTAAAGGCAAATGAGAGTGATTTAAAACCTCCAGTTAAAAGGGGAAAAACAATACACGGTCTGTTAATTTAAACGAAAACAAATCACTAGAGAGAACAACATTTAACTAATTATCTGTCACCTTGACATATACCTCTTAACACAAATTGCTTTTTAACTGAACCTAACAAAGATGTGTTAATCAGATTCACATTTAATTAGTGCAGCTAACATTTGCTCATTGCTCTCCAGGACTTCCATTACTATGCTCTTCTGGTATTGTGGTGTGATGCTAAATGTGCTATTTTCAAGGCAACAAAAGCGTTTAAATTATTCTGTTGGTGCTCTCTTAAATATGGGCTTGTCCTGTGTGCAGCTGGGGATCTAGTCTCTGGAGACCAGATCAACCCTTTTAAATACAAAAGTAATTTCTTGTGACTGGAGTGAAAGAAATAGGAAGAGAACTCTGTGTTGGTGTAAACCAGCATAGCTCTGTCAAGCAGGGAGTGGACTGGCACTTCCAGGACTGGGTCATTGGAATTTTTACTGTATGGTTACACTGGGTTAGTTCACTGTATGCATATGGTAGCTTCAGAAAGCCTTTGAGCAGGTCCCGCACCAAAGACTCTTATGCAAAGTAAGTAGCCATGGAATAGGAGGGAAAATTCGGCTATGGATCAGTAACTAGTTAAAAGACAGGAAACAAAGGATAGAAATAAATGGTCAGTTTTCACAACAGAGAGAGGGGTAAATAGCAGTGCCCCCCCCCCCGGATCCGTATTGGGACCTGTGCTGTGCAACATATTCATAAATGAATTGGGAAAAAAAGGGGAAACAGTGAGGTGGCAAAATCTGAAGTTGATACAAAACTACATAAGATAGTAAAGTCTAAAGCTGACCACGAAGAGTTACAAAGAGCTCTCACAAATCTGTGTTACTGGGCAACAAAATGGCAGATGAAATTCAATGGTGATAAGTGCAAAGTAACGCACATTGGAAAAAATAATCCCAACTGTACATACAAAATACTGGTGTCTGAATTAGCTGTTACCATTCAAGAAAGATCTTGGAGTCATCATGATAGTTCCCTGAAAATATCTGCTCAATGTGCAGCAGCAGTCAAAGAAAGCTAACAATGTTAGGAACCATGAGGAAAGGGAAAGACAAGACAGAAAATATAATACCACTATATAAATCCATGGTATGTTCACACCTTTAATATTGCATGCAGGTCTGTCTCCCCATCTCAAAAAAAGATATATTAGAATTGGAAAAGGTGCAGAGAAGGGGAACAAAAATTAGCTTCCATACAAGGAGATTAAAAAGACTGGAACTGTTCAGTTTACAAAAGAGACAGCTAAGGCGTGGCTATGACAGACGTCCATAAAATCATGAATGGTGAGGAGGAAGTGAACAGGAAAGAGTTATTTACCCCATCACATAACACAAGAACTTGGCGTAACCCAATGAAGTTAATAGACAGCAGATTTAAAACAAATATAAGGAAGTTCTTCTTCGCACAATGCACAGTCAGCCTGTGTAACTCATTGCCAGGGGATGTTGTGAAGGCCAAAAGTATAACTGGGTTCAACAGAGAATTTGACACATTAATGGAGAATAGGTCCATCAATGACTACTAGCCAAGGTGGCTAGGGATGCAACCCCATGCTCTAGATGTCCCTAAACCTCGGATTGCCAGAATCTGGGACTTGACAACAGGGGATGGATCACTTAAAATTGCCCTGTTCTATTCATGCCCTCTGAAGCATTTGGCATTGGCCACTGTCACAGACAGGATACTGGGCTAGGTGGACCATTAGTCTGACCCAGTATGGCCATTGTAATGTTTTAGTTTAATAACAGAATTGTTAGGAAACAAACAGGAAGGCAACACTATGGATCCAGATAAAGCACCTCCGGGTAAACTTGTCAGGAGGTTAAGCAATGATGCCTAAGCTATTAACTGTGAAGATGCTACTTGCAGGCTCCAGTCAAAGCTATACAGCTGTTTTGCCAAGCCTGGGAACAAACAGATCAAAAAGGACCATAAACAGTTCACAAACTCTCTCTGTGTCCAAAGGTGGTGGCAGTTGTCAGGGACTGTTCATGAGGAACACACACACTGGCTTGGTTTCCTGAAGTCATTGGACCTTCCTAAACTTCCAGAGAAATGGTAACCTTTAGGTAAGATAGACATGAATGTAGACTCTTTTATTGTTCTAAAGTCCTATTTTATGTTTTGTGGCGCTCCTGCTGTTAAGATTAAACAGTGCTTTGCTAAAAGAAAGCTCTCTACTCCCTGTATTAACCATTACTCTTAGCTCCTGAAGGGAAGACTTGCAAGCTCTGAACCCAGTCAAACCAAATCACTGTTGGTACACAGGGGGCTGTATCCTAGGGGCCGGTCTGCGAGTGGGGGATTACACCCCCGAGAAGGAAAGGCTGGAGGCCTAAACAGAGAAACCTCAGAGAGATTCAGGATGAGTCAAACATACATACAAACAACATTTAAACAACGTCTAAAATCCTGTAGCCATGATACCCAACCACCAGGTTGTGTGCATATAATGCAAGCTGTAACATGGTAAGAGAGCACTGAAAAAAAAAGGCTTTAACAGAGTGTGACTCACTGGCCAATGTGCCTCCTCATGGCCAGGCGTGGTGTAATGGGCTCTCCTCTGGTACCCTCTGCTGACAGCCACACCAGTGGTCTCCCACTTCTTGTGAGTCAGCTGTCAGGAAGAGTTTCACATCACCATCCTTGGGGGCCAGTTGAGGTGTCCAGGCCCACCTTCTTTTCTGAGTCCCAGACTCCTTCCGGTCTCTGGGGATATCTTCCTACCTTGGCCTGCCTCTAGGCCCTTTTCTGGGATCTGCAGAGTTCTTTGTGGCTTCTTGGACCCAGGTATGTCTCCTAGAGCAGCGGCTCTCAAACTTTAGCAACCAGAGGACCCCACTTTGATTTTAAAATTTTCAGGGATCCCCTCCCCTCGACAGCTGTTCCCCAGCATGCAGAAGGCACTGGGAGGGAGGAAGAGGAGTTGATCAGTGGGGCCTGGAGTCCGCAGACCCCAGTTTGAGAAACACTGTCCTAGAGCTTTCTCCCTGGAGGTCCACTTCCTGCTTTTTTATCAGGACTTACCACAGGGACTTGCTCACGCCACCCTATGGCTTCTCAGTGTCCCTCTTGGCCTTTGGCCAGAGTTCCCATCTCAGGAAAGGACCCCTGAGGTTCTGTTCTCCTCCCTTTATGAAGAAGACACAGCAGGGTCTGATAACACATTGATTTGCCACACCCTCCAGGTGACACCATGTGGGCTAGCTCAGGCCTCAGGCTCTTGTTAAGCCTTTTGCTGCCAGTGTGGGGTGATCCATCAGACAGGGGTCTCCAGAGTCTTTCCCTTGCACGATGCTCTATATTGGTGTAACCTCCCAGCCACGCCATGCACTGAACTCCTAGAGAAGCAGATAGGCGTGCCACACACAAACCAGGCGCAAGATCGGGTCCTAACCTTGCTGGTACAGTGATGTGCCTAGTGTTTCAGTAGCCAGGAAAGAAATGAGAGCAGCTGTGTTAAGCACTCTTGTGCTTTTTTTATTAGCAACTGAACTGCGGACATTTCCCCAGGTGCTTTTGCGTTATAACAACAAAGGGCTGTGCCTGTTGCTGTGAGAGGGGCTCCTCCACAGCTTTGCTTCACCTTCCCTTCAAAGGTATCAGTGCCCTGCTGGGGAGGGTGCTTGGGGTTTGGGATCTGCCCATGGGGAGGTTGCACAGAGACCACATCTAACCTCAGCTTGTGAAAACAATGAGCCTCAATGGATCTCAGGTGATCTGCTGACTTGGTGGGGGCAAACCCAGGTCCCTGGCATAAACCTGTGTAGGAAATCCCTTATGAAGGTGATGCCCTCCTAAAACCTAGCCGAATGTTGGTGTCATTCATCAGCAAGGCTGAGCCAAAAGATACCCAGTTCCTGCCCTTTTATCAAGGCTCACCACAGGGCTCTCTCTACCAGCGTCTTCTCCATGACCCTCCTGGCCGTTGGCCACAGTTCCCACCACAGAAGAGGATTCCAAGACACACTCTCCCCCAGGCCTCTCAGCTCCTCATCAGTGTGCTGAGCTCCTCCCCTTACAAAGAAGACCCAGCTGAATTTAATTATGACAAATGAGAGGATGCAACTGGAGTGAAAGTATAGGACTGTACGCCTAAGCCTTGTCTACACTGGCAGCGGCATGCAGGGTACATGTAGCTACATACCGCAGTGAAAAGTAGGCCGTGTTCACATTTATTCACACTAAACAGCACCTTACTCTACATGTAGCCATGTTGATTTCAATGGGATTATTCAAGTAGTGTTACTCACTATGAGTACGGGTGCCAAAATGTGGCCCATAATACATACATGTTTCAGTTGTCATCCAAGGATACAAGATGGTAATTACCACATAGAGCTTTTCTACCTACACACTGCACTAATCATTGCCAGCAGTAGCAGTTTCCAATGATTGATGATTAGTAAGAATATCAATAAAGTGGCTATACCACACAGATTACATTATTAAGTGGACCAGAGGTGGTGTGTGTGTGTATATATACATACACACACACACAAGCTCAGTTAGTTTCCAACTCTTTTTCACCAAGAAAAAGCTGTCATTTACTATCTGACAAAGAACATATCCTGGAAAATGAAAAGCAGCTACCAATAATAAGTATGACATGAGCAAATTCTAATTGCATTAAAAGAAGTTTTATAGATGCTCAGGAATGTTTGACAAAATGTTTTGCTGTCAAAAAAAAAAAGGTCCCATTTGTCAAAAATTTTCTGGGAAAGAGACCATTTCAGTGAATTTGCCCTTTCAAAAAAAATTAGAAAAAAGTTGTTCAATTGTCAAAGTGTCCTGTTTTGACATTTTCTAAACAAAGTACCATATTTGGGTTTGAAAGGACTTTTAGTTTTGAAATTTTAAGTTAATTTATAGAAAAAATGGTAACAAAAATAAAAAGTTGAAAGCAAATCAAAACATTATTACTGAAATTAAACATTTAAATCGACCTGAACGAATTTTTTCCTCAGATTATTGGGATGCAAATTTTTTTGAGATTTCATCTTTTTGTCCCGATTTGGGATTGGAAAAGGGTTGAAATCTCAAATTTTTCCAGTACAGAAAAACTGTTTCCCACCCAGATCTAATATATATTATTATCCAATTTAAGGGTGAAAATTCTCACCAGTATGTGTGTATGCACCAGATGGCATTGCTCTGCAACGTTAGGAAATATAATGCTGAATACCAGCTTTCTCTGCAACTAAAGCAAATGATTCTATGAGCAGACAAAGCTTTGATTTAAGAAATATAACTGAGTTTCTTTTCAATGTTATTTGCTTGACACATTTGCACCACAGCTGATACTTTAATTATGCTGCATTATTTTCATGCATTCTCTAAAAAGGATCGCTTGTAAAATCTTCTTGTGTGAGAGGCATAGAGTGACTGCTTAGTTCTGAAGTGGTTTCTCTGCACCTGCTCTCAACGCTGTGCTATTTGCTTGTTTTAAATATTCAGTGCTGCTCATCTCTAGTGATTTGGTTGGCCCTATAGAGAGGGTCACACCAATTTCAGGGCACTGCTTGGCCATGACGGACAGGCGGTTTAAGATGCACTTCTCACTGAACGCTAACTCCCTTGCAACTAGAGCAGATGTAAGGGAAATGGGGCAGATATTGAGCTGGTCTGAGGAGGGATGATTACTGAAGCGACAGCCACAAAAAACAGTACCCGTGGTTTCCCCTGAGTCTTGCTTCTGCATAATCCCACTTGGGAGATGTGGCCACCCATTTGCTAATGAACTTCTGGAATTTTCTAGACTGCCTGTTGGGACTGCATGAGAGCCCCTACCTCACAGCACCAAATGGTAGGAGCTGCGGTTACAAAGGGCTGAGCGGTCTCCAACTGCCTCAGTTTCTTCAGCTAAAAATCACATAGTCCCAGAGAGCAAAAACCTGAGGAAGTGGGCAGGGCGTGTGAATGTACAAGTTCAACACTCTCCAAGAGCCACCGTTACTGGTATGTAATAATTCTTTCTTCTGCAAGGTGGCCTTTGTCTGTTCCCACTTGTGGGAGTCTAGCTGCCAGTACAACCCCCAGGAAGGTGGGCTGAGGTGTTCTAACTAAACCAGTATTGTAGATTTCCCCTCCCAAAACAAGCACCAGCTCTGGCTGCCAAGTTGAGAGAGCAGAGCTGTGTGCAGAACACCAGGTAGTAGCCCTTCATGTATCTGGAATTGAAACACTAGTGACAGGCCGTCAATGCTGCTTTAGTCCTGGTCAAATGACTCCTAAAACCCGCAGATACCGATGCTCTTGCCAGGGGAGAACAAGGATCAGTGCCAAGCCTACTCCACTTTGATAGGCAGTGGGTGGAAAGTTTAGGTGATTGCCTAAAGGCCTTAGTCCTACCCAAATAAACAAACATGTAAGTCTTGTTGAGGATTGGTCCTGCTTGAGCAGGGGGTTGGACTAGATGACCTCCTGAGGTCCCTTCCAACCCTGATATTCTATGATTCTTCTTTCTGGTGAGGGTTCAGAGCCTAGTTTCCTCCGGGTGAGAATGAGGGTTTGGAAGGAAAACCAGATCGACATTCTGGTCCGGGTGCATCCAGACACTAAATTTTGGATGTGAATATAGGGCAACTTTGTCCCTGTAGAATAAAGAGATTGGAGGACCAACCATCAAAACCTGCATCTAACACTTTTTGCAGATTTTTTTTCAGTGAAAAAAAAGGCAACAGAGGAAATAATTAACTAGCCCTTTGAGGTGCTCCAGGATGTTGAGATGGCTGAAGACCTTATCAGCTGGAGAGCTGTATGATGAGGCTGCAGACAGGTGAAATTTGATCCATGACAAGCAGAGGCAGAGATACTTCAGGTGTAATAAATAGCTCCAGATGAAGGTGGCAGAGCATGGAGAGAGGATGTTGTCTGCTACCCCTAGAGACAAGCCTTTTATTTTCTGGGAGTAACATTCCAAAGCAGATGGCAAAAATGCAGGTGTAACCTCCACAGAGTAGGCTAAAGGTGACCTTCAAAGAGACAAATAAAATGGGTTTTTGCCCTAGTTTTTCCTTCTTGTATGTGGGTGTGAGTGTGTAACACTAGAAATTCAGGTCCTGTCAAGGCTGAAAGACTTTGACTGGAGAATAAGTGCAACGGTAACATGACAAGGAAGGTGAGGAAGGTATTTTTGAGTGAGAATGCTTAAAACTTTGTTTGTAGTTTGTGTTTTATTTACACCTATGAAACTTCAGCGACTGATTAATATTTTGGCTGAAGAAAGTTCTGTTACAGATTCAACACTCCTTCAGTTAAAGTTTTAGAACATACAATAAACATCCCTGAGAGAGACACCTCCCAAAGGTTCTCCAGCAAAACCAGGAAAGACCAGTCTGGATGTTCCTGATATTTCTAAGGTTAAAAAAGCAGCAGTAATAAATACCGTGTCCCCAAACGTCCAGGCTTTTATACATCATACTGAATAAAATAACAGCCCAATCCCAGGTTTTGTTTAAAGTCCTTTGCAGAGCACCTTTAAGATAGAGTCCGTTAACGTCCCATGAGCTAAGCAGCCAGGGGGAGTGGCTCCAAATGAGGATGTGAACCTAGATTTTCCTGAGTCAAAAGGTCTAGTGATAGTGAAAAACGACATGGGGTGTCCCAACAGATCTGTGTACCAATATACTCTGGCCTAAGACAGAGCCATCAGACTGGCCTGAGCCCTCTGCCAACCACCTTCTGAAATACCAACAGACTGACTGGAAATGCATACATCAGTTCTTTTCCCAGTCTGTGCCTGTCTTGAATTGATGAAGAACATCAAGGCAGATTATTCTCCATTTATTCATGGACATAATGACAGAAACAGACAGTTTGTCCTTGCCAGGGACTTCTCAAAGGGTGGGCTTGTGTAAGCTTGAATCAGCCAGCAAACTGTCCATGTATGGGTATACGGGTCCTTCCTGATATAAGAGATATACAGCCACTACCGGTGGGAACAGCTGTGGTGCTTCAGAATGGCCAAAGGAAAGGCTTTGTTGTGGTAGTGGCTGTCACCAACACACACAAAAGTGTCTGAGACGAGCTAGCCCAATTGGTGAAGAGCCCTAAACCGACCTCTTAGGAAAAGGATACATGATAAGAGAAGCCAAAGTCAGCATGTGGAGCCTGACATTTCTGATGAGACCATTCAGCTCACTGGAATACTACTACCTAGCTCTGATACAGTGCTTTTCATCTGTAGCTCTCAAAGCACTTTACAAAGGGGGTCAGTGACATTATCCTCATTTTACATACGGGGAAACTGAGGCACAGGCAGGGGAGGTGACTTGTCCAAAGTCACCCAGCAGGTCAGTAGAAGAGCTAGGCATAGAACCCAACTGTCCTGAAGCCCTGGCCACTGCACGATCCAGTAGGCCACACTGCTGCCCATGAATAAGGAATGATATTGCGTAGAAGCCACAAAGAACCTGTCACCCAAACAGGGAGAGCTGACAGAGTCCTAGGCATTGTTATTACTGTAAGGGCTGGAGGTGCCCTTGGAACAGAAACTTTTGATCTATTCTTGAGCTCCCTGGCTGCAGGTGCTGTTCCTCCTTTGTGATAACACCCAGTCCCATGCTGTGGAGACCATCCCTGAGCTCTGCTTATTCTTATCCTGGTGCTTGAGGGCAGAGGAGAGTCAGATCTCATATCCAAGGAGATCTTGGCACTGAGAAGTGTGTGCTTATAACTATGGCTCTGAATCCCTGGTGCTGCAAAGGGAGAGCTTGTGCATTCCCAATGACTAATGCTTTCCAAGAAGGTCCACAGAGATCAGCATCACCAGAGAGACAAATTCCACAAGTTGGGAGATGCAGAGATCATGTGAAAGATGAGCAGTTTTGTGGTCCTTGTATGGACGGGACAGTTCAGGTGTGGCAAATGTAGATGCCAATGTTTTGTGTGATCCAAGCAACATTTTGAATAGGGACAAGGAGAAATCTAACCTTTATCCAAGTTCTTTTTGGTGCAGGGCAGAATGTACACTGAATAAATCCCATCTGATCAAAGGGCTATCCTACATAATAACATTGTCATCACCATATTTTTTTTATATCTGAAGAAGTTACTGTCTGACTCATTCACTGAAGACAAAAATTGCTCCTCTTCAAGTTACTTCCAGGTACTTCACTATTCCAGAAGCATGTATAACCCTTCCTATCTATAATATTCCTTTTCACAGGGTACCTGAAGCTTGGCTCCCAACAAAAGTTGATTAAAACAAGTCTTGCTGTACTAACAGCACCTCCTAAATTTTGTCTTCTAAGGCTGGCTCCATGGGGCCTGAATCTGCACCAGTGAAGTCAATGAAAGCTTTGCCATCAACTTCAATGGTGCAAGACTGGTCCCAAAACAAAGATATTGGACTAGATTCAGTTCCAAGTTAAACCAGCGTAAATCTGGAGCAACTCTATTAACTTCGGTGGAGTGACTGCAGATTTAGATGGATGTAAAAGAGCAGAATCTGGCCATCTATCTATTAGGCAAATAAAATTCCTCAATGTCTCTTTTCTGTATGGGAGTCAGATACATACAATCTAGCAACCTCCTTCTGCACTATGTCCAAGAGAGCTTCTGAAGTCCCAGAGGGTGAAAATTTAATAGTGAAGGGCATGTAAAGTATAAACACTACTAAATGGATTTCTTTTCCCTGTTTTTTTTTTATTCAAATGTTCAGATCAAAACAATGGTACTGGATGTCCTTAGAAGAAGAAGTCAGAAAATTAAAAAGTAGGATATTGACCCACAGTTGATATTCTACTTGTTTGTCACAATGTGCCCTAAAGCGTTAAGTTAGTACCAAGAGAAGATTTTTTTTATTGATAAAACGTATTGTTTTAGTGTAGATATCTGACACAGTATCAAATCAAATGACAAAACATTTAAAGTAATTCAATCTATTAAAACGTTCTGATATTCCTTAGACAACAGTGATGTGAATTTTTGTTTATAGCTATAACACTTGAAAAACACGGAAAATACAAGTTTTTAATTCATAGGTTACCAGCAAATAGAGAAATGCATGCTCTCATTTCTGTTGAATTTCTAACTGACACAGGCAAGTGGAACAACGAGGCATACAAGTAGTACTCTATAACAAACTGCAAAACAAACGTACAGAAAGACAGACAATAACACTTGTACAAGTATGACAAAATTATTGTAACTTATCTGAAAAGGTAACAAATGTTTTGTCTGTGGCATCGCCATTTTGACATTTCAAAAGCACGTTAATAAGAAGCTATTTGGAATAGAACTTTATTACTATAAACAGTTGAATTTTCTCCTTGCTGGTGAGCCCCGGCTGCTAAAAGTGAACTATACGTTGTGTGCATTTCAGATTTACACTCAGTTGCACCTACATTCTCTTCATTATGGTTAGAAGCATCATGGAGTCTTCAAACTCAATGGGAAAGAACCCAGATAACGTTATTTGAATAAAAGATGTTCAGATCAGTCACTTTTATTGCTGTGCTTCTGATGCACCATTAAGTAGAAAAATAAGCATGCCCACAGTAGTTTAAGGAGAGCTATACAGTTTGATCACTGTTTAGCTTAGCTTAGAACAAACCCCACCAGAGACTGCGTTTAGTGGTCTGGAGACTTTAGCAAGGTTTGCAAAACAATAACGTTTTCCGTAGGGGTTCCAGGGAATACACCACATTCGTCTTTCTCTCTTACAACAGTGTAATTGTAAACTCATTCTAGCCATAACATGTGCTGTCAAGCCAGTGCCACTAAAAAAAAAAATCAAAAATCAAAGGGCTCACACTCAGCAGCACCCGTTTCTTTCACTGAGAGCCACTGGGTGCTCAGCATTTTTAAATGTTTTTTTAAAATCCATCCATTTATTTAGTGCCTAAATGGGAGCTGTTGGGATGCTGAGCTCTAAGGAACATCTGGCCCCAAAAGCCCTGCTCCTTACGATGGCTGAAATTCACCTCTCTGCAGAGGGTTAGCACTAGGCTTCTGTGGCACATAAGTCCAACTTAAATCCTATTTATGGGTTTAAATGTCTCGTCAGCCTTGTACTGCCTTTCTGCACAGGGGTGAAGTTCACCCCATAGGACTGTTTATCCTGTGCCTATTTCTGGATACATAACAATGCACTAAAAAAAGCACCAGTCCTGTTTTCCTGTGTGCACGCCCCCTTTTGAATTTTTGCTCGTGCTTTCTAATCATGAGAACACTTCCGTGGTTTCACCATTTTACTGGGGAATTTGACACTGCACAGGACATTGTCAGAGAGGGGAATATGTCTCTTTGAGCTTATTCTCCCTCTTGTGTATTCAGTGTGGGGATTAAAGTAGCTCTTAACATTTATTTAACCAGCTAACTATGGAGTTAGGTTTCATAGATTCATAGATATTAAGGTCAGAAGGGACCATTATGATCATCTAGTCTGACCTCCTGCACAACGCAGGTCACAGAATCTCACCCATCCACTGCTGCGATAAACCTCTCACCTATGTCTGAGCTATTGAAGTCCTCAAATCATGGTTTAAAGACTTCAAGGTGCAGAGAATCCTCCAGCAAGTGACCCATGCCCCATGCTACAGAGGAAGACGAAAACCCCCCAGGGCCTCTTCCAATCTGCCCTGGAGGAAAATTCCTTCATGATATTAGATACCTAATATCATTGAGGATCTAGGCCTAAGAGCCTAATTGTGACTTCCTTGTTCATGAAAGTAGATGTTGAACTCAGTGAGGCTACTCTTATGAGGAAGTTGATCACAATTTGCCCCTGAGAATTCAGTAATTACAAGGGTGCAATTAGTCTCTAAGGTATATAGGTCTACACTGACACATGTGCACAGGAGATTTTCATGATCAGTGATACACACTTATTTACCTAAAGTAAGAATCAAGTCTGACTCATGCAATACTTTGGACTCATCTTCCCCATTTTCCCTGATAAGAAAATACAGTACTTGTTGCTGGAAAAAACAAAACAAAACCCCTTTTCAGAACCAGTAAGTGAACTGTAAAGATCAAATATTATTTGCACAACATAAATGCAATCCTTGAAAAACTTGCCAACATTCTCATTACACAAGAATCTGTGTTTCATAATGCAGTTTTACTTTCATTTGCATTTGCTCTCCGCTTGTGCTGTATAAAACATGTATTTATCTGCTGTGCCCTTTTGATATGCCATTCATTTTTAAAATTAGAAAGCTTTAATGACCAAGATATCAAGAATTTATTTTTGTCTTTTTTCAAGATCTCAACAAATTCAATACGTTAGCTGGAGTTTTAGTTTATCTAGGAATGAATGTTCTGATTTCATATCCCAATTTAGATACAAAGAAATGTATGTTGTACGTGAAGATTTAGACTCACTGTGGAGAGCTACCAGGAAAAGATGTTTTCTGTGAGAACTTAAGAAGAAGAATTCAGTTGAGTCATGAACTCTACAATAAACGGAGGTTCAATTTTATGCAACACTTGCTTCATAATCAGCCTTTATCCTTTTGATTTGCCAGCTTTTTTTTCTAAAATGAAAAATACCTAAGTGTCTAAGAGCTTGTTCAAGCATAAAATTCTGACCTTTCCTCTCCACTGTTCCATTCTTACGAAGACGCCTGCACTGTTTCTTGCCTCCTCCATATTGAGCTCTATCATAATTCACCTTGACAGCAATGCCAAGTGATACATCCTCCGAGAATGGAGATGCACTGACCTACATTTATTGAAATGGGGGTACCCACTCGCCTGTTTGCAAGTAGTGAAAGCATTTTATTGTAAGAGTTCAAGGGGCTGATCCACTGCTCTGTCAATGTTGCCATGACAATTTACACCGGCTTGAGGATCTGCACCCAAACATTTACTTCCATGTTACACCTGTTTTCAAAAATGCAGGTCATCACATGTAACCTAGACTTTTTTTAAAAACAGTTTTCGGAAGAAATTGATTCAAACTTGGGAAAGGAAGATCTCTTATGAAATACCTGTTGGCACCTCATGAAATGTAAATTTTAATGACTGTAAATGGTGCTCAGAAAAAACAGGGATGGTTGCCCTCAAAATATGATAGATTGACAGACAGAGGAGAAGGTTTGGTATTTACGCATTTCTACTCCAGCGATCAGTACTAGTAACCAGCACAGAGACATTTTTCAGGTTCTCTCAATGTTCGATAACTACCCTCGCCATATAGGTTGCAGGAAGGGGACTAGCAAGCTGATAAAAAATCACAGTAAATTAAATGTCTCACCACTTTTCACGGAAGTTCAAAAGGATGGTACTAATGTGTTTAAACAGCTCCAACTTTAGGTCCTGATTCAGGAAAGCACCTATGCCTGCACTTAAATTTAAGCATGGGCTTAAATTCCATTGACTGCCCTGGGTTTTAACTGCTCTTCCTGAACAAGGTAATGCTTTCCTGATTCAGGGGCGTAATTCTTCATGTAAGAGAAATAAATAAATAAGTTTATAAATATTTCAGTGCACAATTTCCTGACCTCTTTGATCATTTTTTAAAAACTTTCTTACATTCAGGAAAGGGAACTGGAATTTAGCATAGTGGTAGTAACAATAATTGGAAATACTACTGAATTTACAAAGATATGCTGTTTCGACTTGTCCCGTTATATTTCTTATATACATATATGATTGGCATGCAAAACTAATATTTACTTGCTGATACAAACATGGAAACAAGTTAAAAACAAGTAACCATCTTTTGCACTTACAAAAAAGGTGTGTGTGTCTGTCAGTATCTTAAATACTGACATCAGTTTCTGTCTTCTCAACAGCCATAATTGATTTATTTTCCTATTCATATGGCAGCCAGCTACCACAGGGCTTTGTTTTAATAACAGCGAACATACAGGGTTAAAGTTCATAATGTACACACTTGAATATAAATCTTCGTTTAAAATTTAAAAAAAATAAGGCCCAAAATCTGTCATATTCACGATCAAATCCTTTAATGAATATAGTTAAATATGGGATGGCCTGGCTTCAGGAAGTTTAAAATACCCACGTCAAAACTATAATCATTCAGTTGGATCAGTAACACTCATAGTGAAATCATTGTCTTTTGTCTATAAAAAAAGCCAGGATCCTGTCTACTTCACTTGCTTACAGTGGACAGAACGTGTTGTCTGTTTATAAATGAACAAAACAGGGATGCCCAGGAAGAGGATCAGATATAAAATACCTGCGTAATGTGCAAATTTCACTTTGAAGAGACACTGATTTCTCTTTGTGAAAAGATTTTGGGAGAGGATTCCAATGGCCTGTGTAATGAGCTGATGTTTCAATGAACATGTGCAGCGTAAGGGTACACCGTGAGTTACACCCGCGAGGTATCGAGACAGGTACTTGAAGCAATAGGTCCACTCTGCATTTTCTTCCACCTATTCTTGGGCCCAAAACTGCCTCCTATTTCTGTTAGTCCAATGCATGAATTCTGTCTTAGGTAGTGAACTTGTAAACATTTAAATCCACAGGCTGACCATATACTTAATAAAGGGATTATGGTAGCACAATCTCACATCCTTATGATACAAGGAAACCAATAATATACCCATCTACAAGCAACCAACCAAATTCAGAAGGGAAGCTGCTTTTGAAACAGAATCCACAGCATTGGGCCAACATTATTTTACATCTGCTAATTTTTCAAATTCTTTACCTCTCAAACTATGTCAGAAGTCTTCCTATATAAAGGCCTATGGACCCACCAGCCATCACTCATGTTGTTGTGTCCTAAAAATGTGGTGAGACATGCAGACAGTCATATATTTGTAGGGAAATTTGATCCCTCACCTTTCAAATCTTCAAGAGCATCCCTGCTATGAAATGTATTTCTCCCCATCCACACCCCACACACACATATTTTTGTTCCGTTATTATGATCATTTTCTACAAATATTATGACACGGAGTTATAGTCATCCTGGGTATAACTCTATTATTCTTACAACAGGGATGAAATTGGCGTGTGCTATAGACCTCCTTTTATAGCTTTGAGACTGGTGGATGGATTCTGTACCACCCATCCCATAAAGACCTTCATAAATAAATTGCAAGATGCCTTCCCCATCCGACTAAAGGAAACTAACCTCAGTTGACAAAGACTGTCCTGAACAACATCGCGGACAATGAGACTTGTACTGACAAAGGACTCATTCTGCAAACCCTCAACCACAAGAGTAGTCCTTCCTGCAGTAATCCTATGGATTCAAATGGGTCTGTATGTGTAAGTAATGACTGGACTCAGAATTCGGGTGAACTCTCACCTTATAGCAGAATGTTATTGTAAGAGTGCTTTCAACATTTGGTGTTAAATCCTGGCTCCTTTGAAATCAATGGCAAAATTCCCATTGACTTCAGTGGGGCCAGGATTCTGCGCTTATGTCATATCTTAGCCTCCACACCTACAGATGCAGCCATGTACACAGAAGGAGAAAAGGGGTAACTATTGCTGCAGTACCTGAGCCCAAAATTTGTCAGCCATACTAGAAGTCTATTTTCTCCTTCAAACTAGGCTATAAACACTAAAAAAAAAAAGCATTTGTTCTCGAGAAATGCAACAAAGAGCTTCAAGTCAGTCAACGAACATTTGGAATACACAGAAACTGCCAAGCTTACTCAACGTACAGTATGTGGTATCTCACACCCTTTCATGTGTTTATGAATCACTCAGAATCAAATAAACAGTGACACACAAACTTTGCTAATCAGACCAGCTGAATTGTTATCTATCTGTAGGAGAAAACAGTAATACGCATTCTTGATTTTCCTGACTGTGGGCCTGACCGAAAGCTCATCGAATTCAATTGACTTCAGTGGGCTTAAGATCAGGCCATGTTTGCTAAAAACATTCTGACATGCTGCCTCATTTGTGTAGCAAAATCCAGGAATGTGATATGCCAACTCATGACAAAACTTAACGGGGAAAATCCACTTTCCTAAAGAATACTATAAAGAGTAAAAAGCTTGCTCAGTAGTTCACTCATAGTTAAAATCTATAAAGCCTTTCAAAGTCACTTCTTTCTTTTCAGTCAAAGGCACATTCAGTAAAGTCTCTCCTTGCTGGAGTCTTGTATTCTGGTCATTCATCATTGAAGGACTTTTTTCTATAGCACTGCTTGGAGTGGGTATATTTTACTGCATCCGCTGTTTATAAAATCCACACGACTATGGTGCAGACACTGTATTCATTGAAACGCTTTAAAAAAATCACCGATACCAATGGGTTAGATTCACTGAACCTGACCTTTAGACCCCAGTTCAGCAACGCACATAAGCATATGCTTAGCTTTCAGTGCATGCTTAAGCTCCATTGACTTATTTGAGACTTAAGCACATGCTTAAATGCTTTGCTGTATCGGGGCTTTAAGGCCTGATGCAATTCTCATTATAGCACATGGGACTCCTGTCATGGCCTGTAACGGGAGTTGGATCAAGCCCATAGGGAGGTGTAAATGGCACCACATTGTGTCAGCCTGGCCCCCTATATCTTTGTGGGCATTTACCCCAATGAAGTGCATATGGTGGTACCACCATGGCCTCCCTCAGGGTCTTGGGCGGAGAGAGAACTTTAAGTTATAGTTGGACCTCCACAGGAGTGCTGCTGATAGAGGTTGCTGGGGGAGGGGCAGGGTATGCGTGCTACACAAAATCAGCATATTCCTAGCTATACTGGTCATGCCCCAGCCCTGTTCAATGCTAGACATTTTTTGGGTTTCACTGTGTCTTTGCAGATTCCTAAACACGCTTTTCTGATGCGCTGTCTGCCTCAGAAGCCCTGTGTGTGGTGTTAAGACCATAAGTACCATCATGACACTGGGCTGCATCTTGTCCACTGCACAACCCCTCTCCTGCAATACTTTAAGCCTATCTAATTTCAGAAACCAACAACAATGGAACATTAAGCACATTTTTCTTTTCCATAATGTCATGGCTAACTGAAAGGAAATATAGTCTCAGAAACTCTATTCTGATTGTAGTTATCTCCCTGCTAACACTCTGCTGAACAGCAAAGTAACTGCAGCCTGGCCCCCGTCAAAATGAAACTGTATTGTACACATCTGCCTGAGTTTAACTGCAACTCTTCATAGGAATCAAAACATTTGGTTCATTCTCAAAGATGGTGTTAAAATTCAGGTAATGTATATTAAATGTCAAGGATGAAATCTAAAACTATGGAAGTACTAAAACTTCAGAACAGCTACTCTGTTCAAAATACTCCTGATGTTATTAACTTAATGTCATTGGCAGTTGCATTCTTTTATTGCCTCTTCTGTTAATAGTGAAGATAAAGGAGTGTTCTTTCCTAAGGCTCTCACTTAGTGTAATGGCTCATAAATTTGGCATGAATCCTTATAATCTTGCCATGCTGTACGTAGAGACAACCAGCTATACAATGGTTTGTAAACAGATCATCTGTCCAAAGAATTCTTTTACCAAAACCATCCAGTATCAGTTACTTATGTTCAAATATAAATCTATCTGTATGTAGAATTTTATCTGGACACTTCTTGTAACATCGTAACTAAGATTAGCTTTCTTATCACTGATGAAGTCAATTATGTTGACTGGCATTTTTTCTTTGCAAGAAGAGGTAAGAAAGAAACAGATACAATTTGTAACAACCTTACAGCTGGTTCTATTTATGAAATCTGTACACTGTTCTACAGGATCCAATAACAGAGACCTCCTAAACTACAGATGAAAATTACCTGCTTTACCTGTCACAGATATGCTGACCTGAAACCACAAGGCTAACGGGAAAATATTCAGCATTTGGGCAAACTTCTGTGCCTATCATGATTGTCCATATAGGTTCAGGTATTTAACACTGAACCTCATTTCTCCAACTTGCTACAAAAAGTCACATTTATTATTAAAAACATTCCATGTTAATTTTAGCACATTCAAGTACTACTCAATTGAAAAGAACAAAATAGACAGGGGGTCGAGATTTTTTGTATGGAAGTTTTAAAACTTGTTTTACTGATAATTTGAAAATTACAATTAAAAACTATTAAAATATTTGGAACCTTATAAGACCTGTGCTTCTTTTACTAAAAGCTTTCATGAAATTAGCTGGCTCCACCCACGCTTCAAAGACTTGGCGTAGTTAGTGGGCTGTTAGAAGTGGATAGAGTTAGATTCACAGCCATATGTTACAAATTATACCACTGGAAGTGTGATCAAAGAAACAAAACAAAAAAGTGTTTTTCTTCCATGCTTGCCTCGTTGGGCATACCTTGCTTTTCCCCCCCTGGCATAAATTTGGCTACAACTCCACTTTTGGAAACTTAAAAACTTTTCATTGTATGTCCAATGAGTCAGCAGAGCTGGGGATAAAGTAAATGAATTTTCTCCAAGTGAAATACGCTCCAAGTTCCAGGCTCCTACAGTTCCTAACGCCTATAGCACTTTCATGTGCAATCTCCTTACTTGTGCCAAGCTGTATTAGTAAGAACTAGCTTGTTGATTTGGCTTAAAAAAAGAGTTCTGTGTCTGATTCACTTATTCATATCTTTAAATAACTGTTTTTAAGACCAACAGGATGTGCTGTTGTAAAGACATATAGGAAGAAATCTTGGCCCTACTGAAGCAATGAGATTTTTGCCATTGATTTCAACAGCGCCAAGGTTTCACGCATAGTCTTGGGACACTGGAAACCTTTCTTTCAGCGTAGTGCCTCACAATATACCCAATGCATTTGTATAGCATGTTCA
The DNA here is from genome assembly GCF_965140235.1 of Caretta caretta. Classification (NCBI taxonomy): domain Eukaryota; kingdom Metazoa; phylum Chordata; order Testudines; family Cheloniidae; genus Caretta; species Caretta caretta. Next base: position 205,918,320 of record NC_134208.1, on the reverse strand, counting down.
AACTACACGCATTACCAGGCATGTGATTCCTTATGTTTGGAGCAAAGCTGCCAAGGCCATGTCTGTATTCAAACTCGCATCCCTTCAACCTAAACGTGTGATTTTAAACTGATTCAGTTAAATTTGTGCAAATCCCTGTGTGGATGCTCTTAATTGGATTTAAAGATACCTTATATTGATTTAGCTTAAGCCAACGCTTTACCAGATGAAGTTTCATTGCTATAAGGCAGGTTTAAATCCAATTAAGAATGTCTGTCCACATTGAGTTTGCACTGATTTAACAATATCATTTTAAAGTTAAACTGGTGTGTTATACGCAAAAAGAAAAGGAGGACTTGTGGCACCTTAGAGACTAACCAATACAGCTACAGCTCACGAAAGCTCATGCTCAAATAAATTGGTTAGTCTCTAAGGTGCCACAAGTCCTCCTTTTCTTTTTGCGAATACAGACTAACACGGCTGCTACTCTGAAACTGGTGTGTTATAGTGTCCATCTTTGACAAGTGAGGATTTGTTCCCTGGACCAGCTTTTAAGGGGCACAATTCTTTATAGACAGTCCCATACTCATTTCTGGCTGATGCAGCTTTTATCAACTGAGCCTTATTTGCCCCAAATGTCCTGCTTTAAAGCTGTGTTATGCAAGGCATTGAGGCATTGGTATTCTTGGTTGTTCCCATTTTAGCAAGCCACATGGCAATTTTCTTTGCTGTCCAGGGTCTGTTCCACTGTTCTCTCAAAGCTGTGCGCGTGTGCGCACGCATACAGATCCTAAACCGTGCGCACACGGCGAAACACCGCACACACAAAAATGTGCACAGAAGCACAACAATCTCCCCAGAAGAAATTTTTTGTGCACACGGCCTGTCAAAAATTAGAGGGAACATTGGTCTGTTCACTGATCCATTTATGTTTAGGCCCGGGGTGCCTTTTCCCCAGCACTTTGTTGATGGCATCCATAACAGAAGACTGGAAAGAGTCTCACAAATTGTTGATTTGCTCCTGTTCAAGGCTTTCGTCTGCAAGGGCTAGCGCATCAAATCAGTTGCAGATTTCAGCTGGCATTCCATTTTGACAGCAGCAGTCAATCAATTTCAGTAAGTCTAAATGACTAATGGAAGGCTTGGTTTGAGTTGCCTTCAACCTCAGTTCCACCATGGCCACAAGCAACCTGTGATCGATATTGACCACTTCAGCACACCCGAACACCCAATAGTGGTGCACACAACTTCTCCACCAATTAAATATGAGAACGTGATCTTGTGCTTTGTGGGTTTGTCCCCCATCGGAATACCAAGTCCATGTGTGTATGTTCTTCCACTGCAAATTGGTATCAGAAACATGGAGTCCAGTTGCAGCACAAAGTTCAAGCAGTTGCTCACCAATGCCATTCACAACTGCATCCACAGCAAAACACTCAATGCTTTCTGGCCAAGCTTTCCTAGTATTGGCCCACAGTGGAGTGCTGGCATTGCATAGCGCAATGATAATGTCAGGATGGTGTCTTCTGATGACATAACGCAGGGCTCATGGGTATTGTTCCTTGTCCTCCTGACTGGCAAGGGCAGGGGGTGCATAAGCACCAATGACAGTGATGTTGCCATGGCTACAAGAAAGTCCTTGCCACAGGATACATTTGGAGAGGGGAGGTCAACTTATGAGGGCTTTACAAGCATTCCTTGACAAGGCCAAGGCGACACTGCTGAGGCCGACGTGGCTGACAAGTTCATCACTGGGGCCTGACCATACGTAATGACTGCTGTTAATAATTGTCTTGCTGGGGCTGCTCCAACCGGTCTCAGTGAGTCCTGCAACACAAACGTGGAATTCAGTGATGGGAGGGTAGGAGCATCAATGGTGTTCAAGGCATGCTCCAAACAGCAAATCTACATTGTGTGCAAAGGTCCAAACATTTTGGTTCCATCAGCCAGTGGGGGAGAGGGGTTCCGGTTTGAGTAATGTGTTGTGTGTACTGGCAGAATGTCTGAGTAGATGGAAAAAAACATTTTCTGGTGCTTCTTAACCACCCTATCAGAGCTGCAGCTCCACAACTCTGGGAGGATGTGACGAGCCCAATGAGAGACCCTCCATGTAATGCAGAGGATGTCACTCTCAAGGAGGTTTGAAGCAGTCTGTAAGCTCAAGAATGGCAATACTGCCGATATTTGTGGTATAGCTGCTGAGCTGATCAAAAATGGCCAGGATTCTGTCTTGGGACGGCTTACCCATATTATCAACTAAGTATGGATTCATGAGAAACTACCTGATGACTGGAGCCATGGGATTATTCTCCCATTTTAGAAAGGGAAAGGCGATAGTCTGGTTGTTCCAATCACTGCAACATGACTTTGCTTTCCACTGCAAGTAAACTGTTCATGCTGGTTCTTCTTGAGCATGCTAACCCCACGATAAAGAATCTATGCTGTCTACAGCAAGCTGATCAATCACAGAGCAGATTTTTACCATTAGACAAATTATTGGAAAAGGTCAAGAGTTTTGGCACAGACAATAAGAGGTGTATACAGCTTTTACTGATCTAAACGCTGCCTCCAACTTTGTTGATCATTGTTCCCTGTGGCCCTGTCTACAAGCTACTGGTGTGCCTGGTAAGCTCTTCCACCTTCTCATAGAAATACACTACCGAAGTGAGAGCTGTGTCCACTTAGGTACCAGGATGTCCAGCTGGTTTGAGTACAATAGCAGTGTTCATCAAGGATGCTTGGCTGCCCTGATATGCGCAATACTGTTATTGACTGAATGATGGAAGCTGTCACTAGTCACATTCCAGGGGTGGTACCGCATGACTCCTGCATAGCAGAGCTGGAATATGCAGATACCACAGCTAGATTCTCATCTTCAAATGCTAATCTCATTAATACCCTGAATATATTTACAGAAGAAGCAAGTAAGAAGTAAGACTGGTCTTCAAGTCAATTGGAAGAAGACCAAACTGATGAAAGTGGCTGATGGACCTTTACCCCTATCCATCATAATCAATGGACAAGAGATTGAATTTGTCAGCGCATTTGAGTGTCTTGGTTCCATCGTCATTAGGGAGGGAGGTTGCCTTGCTGACATGAAACATCAACTCAGCAAGGTCAAGATTGTTATGCATGCTCTTCGGAAGCCTCTGTGGCATCAACACCACATATCAACTCTAAGAGGAGTATCTATCAAGCAGCAGTGGCTTCCATCCTTTTGTATGGCTCTGAAACCTGAGCCATAACAGAGACGCAAATGCGCCAACTGGATACTTTCGACATGAAACAGTAACGTCGTATTGAAGGTATATGGTAGCTTCATCATGTTCTGAATGAGGATGTCAGCTGTCAGACCAATCAGTCTCTAGTGTCTTATCAAGTGACTCAACACCATCTCAGCTAGCTCGGCCATCTGCTTCTTATGCTGGAGTCTATACTAGTCCACTAGCTTTATGCATTTGATCCAACAAAAGCTGGACGGAGAAGATTTTGTGGATGGCCTCACAAAGACTGGAAGGATAATATGGCTTCCGACTTTGCCTACCACAGCCTTAATACGGAGCAGGCCACAATCTTGGCAGGAGACTGAGCTCTCTAGAAATGGTTGATCCAAAGTGTGTATTCTACTCTCTACTCTCAGCAAGAGAATTAATGAATGAAATGAATGGCATATCTCTGAATATAGACAGAGCTTGACATTACAGCATTATCTGACATGTCCTCATATTTAATTTGAACAGATAAATTTGGTAACAGAAGCATCTGGCAGTAGTCAGAAAGTTGTAGTTTTTAAAAAAATTATCCAACAGTATTTGCTACCTACGTTTTATTTTACAGATTATTAGGAAAAGTCATTGAAAATCTGGGCTACTGTCATTGCTCTTTAGATGTTAACCTCAGGTTCTTACACTGACATTAAATGTTGTGTCCTCAGCACTTGTGGGTGTTTTTCCCACTTTCTTTCTTTTCTTTGTTTTTTAAAGAAATTTTTGTTAAGCATTTGAATGCTTAAAATTAGCATGAATTCCTGTTTCACAGGCGCAAAAGCCACAAATCCAAAGCATGCAAATTCACTAACTTCAATGACACAGCTCAGGATACAAAGTCAAACACAAAGGAACAGAACAACACAGAAACCTCCCAAACCACACTAGTGTAAATGCCCTCCATGCAAGATATTTTCTGTTGTAGGTACCTATAGCTACAAAAAAATGCACTATTTCTTAAAAAAAAATACAAATAAAATGCAGGTAGAGAATTCTACTTTGGTAGGGCACAAGCAATCTTTCCTGTGTCTCTTAAAACCACCCACATCACAAGATTTTGGCATTTAATCACGGTCAAGGAAGTGTCAAACGGAGTTGAAACTATGGGATCAGATATTTGGCGTCAGCCTAGATAAAATCAGGTCAAAAGGTAGAGTGAGGTGAGGTGTTCACTACTGGGGAGAAGGCTCTTTAAGCTCTCTTTGAAATGCTCGTTAAAAATTGTCTACGATTGCTAGGAAGGAAAACTAAAGTGAAAGCTTGGAAGGAAAACAAAATGAAAGCTGTGAATACTCGAAGTATCAGTCAGCGTATGCAGCGATCTTATTATTGTATGTCTTAGGGAGACCTTTCATGAAGAGTGATCGCAGAATAAACTTTGCACAGAAAAGTGCTTACATTTTTGTCTTGGAGATTTTTCCATGGAATTTAATCAAGCTATCAGTTTGAAAGGCTCTGTCTTTTAAAAACAAATGAGAACTCACACAGTCAACCGGCCCTCTATTTCAAATCAAGCTTGAATCATCTGCTTTGGTTTCAGATCACAAGTACATCTAACTCAAACTGTCATCATAGCAAACGGTCTATCACATCTCATAAGAATATGGCACAGGTAAGAGCAGTTCAGTGTATCTAAGATACCTCTTTGCTTACACTTGGAATGAGCAACTTTCACAACATTCTTGCAAAATGCACAAAGTTCAGAACAATGTATTTCAGGATACACATACAATGCAAAGCTACGATACTAAAGTATTTGATGTACGTCAACAGGAAAAGTTCCTAAAAAACCAGTCATGCAATTTTTGTGCCATGGGATAGATAATGGCTATTTCGTAGAAATAGATCCAACTGGCTCCATTGGAGCAGCAGTATAAGTATTCAAAATAGAAATAATAATAGGCCCTGATGTGAAACTTTTTTTCCCAAATATTGTCTCTTCTGCAAGTAAGGAAAGATTCAGCTTAGGAGCTACTATATCTTGTTGTGAGCTTATAACTGTCCTCAGGGTTGGAATTTATTGAAATGTATCACATCATGCTACTATTTTTTAATTTAAGGAAGTCTTTTTAGACTTTTTAGTGGTTAATATTAATTAAAAACACACTAAGAAGGTACAATGGGGATTTCTAATGCAATGGGATTTCCATATGGTGTAGTTCTTAGCATGCTGGTCTTACAATGCTGCTTAGCGAAACAAGTGGGATCACAGTATGTTCCTGAAGAAAAAACAGCAACACGTATATAAAATGGAGCCCCTCTTTTCTCTCCCCTTTATTCACATCTGCACTGTCTTCACACCTGCTTTCCTCCAGAGACCCACCAGACTGCTTTTACCCAAGGTGGCCATGCACCAACTGTCCATGGAACTTGCCCAATAAATGTGTATTTTCACTTGTTCCGTGTGAAAAGGACAGAAAGTAACGTGCTGTGTCGAGTGGAGATCAGATTGGAAACATTTATTTTACACTATTTGTCCGAAGAGAATTAATCTTAAATAATCAAGTGCAAAAGTGCAAATGAGTTGATAAACGGGTCTTCACTCTGAACTGTTTTTCTTCCGCTAGTTCAGATTTTTTTTTTTTCTCTTAGGGCCCTGTTTTTGTTGTGTCCTGTCTACCAGTATTGGCCACCGTCTGTACCATAGACAAAAACATTCACCTTTGACTCCATATTAATACAGTATTATACAAAACCTTGCAGGTCTGTTAGAACAGAGAATGGCAAAACTTTCATCATAACTTAGATTTGTGAGCGAATTTGCATTAAAGATATTCTGCATTTTAAAAGTGCCATTTCTCTCTCTCGCTCTCTCTTTCTTCCTCCAGAAGGAGGTGGAATAAATCCACAACAATCTGATATCAGATAAGTTCAGCTGTAAAATTTTTTGGCCAGGTCCAGTGTATTCTTTAAAGAGTGGCAAATTATGACTTCAGTAACAATGTCGGTGCAAAATATGCCTCTTTCCTTTTAAAGAAACCAGTGTCTACAACTCATTTAGAGAATGTGTGACTGTGCTTATGTCCTTCTCACAACGAATAAGACATAAAACTACACACTCCCCCCAAAAACTACAAGAAGTTGGACGATCCTCTGAAGCTTCTGACCTTGCATCGCAATGTGTGGATCATTAAAAACCAGGACCTCTCCTCGTTAGCCCTTGTGGGCTGGCAGTCCTAAACCATTGCTTGGAAGTCATATAAATAACCTAGCAATAAAGCTCTGACATTAATAATGAAAATGGTAGCAGTGTTTACCCTTTGAATCCATGTTCACCTTGCAGTCCTTACAACACCTTTAGGAGATGCGTTAATCATAGTATAAAGTTGTTATCCACTGCCTTGCCAGTCATTTTTTTTTAACAGTCAATCCACTCATATGCTGAGTATTTCAAATTGAGTTCCCATAATACACTGCACTTGTGACCTTTGGATCATTACACGAAATCCAGCGCTCAGAAGGAGAAGTTGCAAAGAGAGGCTGTTGATCTCTGAAAAAAATAAAAGATTCCCACAGTTCTGCTTGAAAAACACCCCATATACAATGTACCCTCTTCTTCTGCATTCTAGCAATAGTCTTAAATCATAAATTAGATTAGTCTTCCACCAAATAACTTAAAAAGGAAGGAATTGTAGCAGATCAGTTTTGCCTGGCTCAACGCCAGATAGCAGCCAGTTCATTTAGAATCCCAGTCACTGTTCAAAAACTGAACTTGGAAATCACATTAATGTTGAAAAAAAAATATCTTCACATCGATGCAGGATTTTTCCAGGTTTCGGGGTCGGAAGAGGGTAAACCGAGATGGGAGGAGAATCCTATGAACAGTGAGCAGGATATATTTCACGACCGTTGGGTACACCGTGTTCTGGAGACGCCAGCCGTGTTTTGTATTGCACAGGTAAGAAGGAAGTACCTCTCGACAGTCTGCCACCTGGATCAGTGATCTCTGCACATCGGCAAGTTCACGAAAGTGAAAACATTGAATTCTGTCATGATGGAGAAACATAAGAAGATGCCGTACAGGAAAAGGCACACAATTCCCAGCTTCTTATCCAGCTTCCATTTGTTCATGTGGACACCAAATACCTACAATACACACAGTATTTGCTCAGAGTAAACAGCAACATCAAAAACATTTACAATCAGTGGCAAGCACCTTTCTCAATAGTGTGACCATGAAATTTACTTTTCCACTGCTGAGTGCCATTGACTTGCTTGAAGAATATTCTGTTCTCAATTGCAACTTATCATTTTAGGATATTACTATACAGTGGGCCAGATGTACTGCTGGAATAAATTGGCATAGCACCATCAGCTGCACTGATTAATACCAGGTAATGATCTGGCTCAATATTTTAATAGTCAGTTCATTCTGGTAAGAACAATTCCATTTAATTCTATGAGATACATACCCCTTAAACTTTTCAATGGCCAGCTCCCTTCTGTGTGTCTAAAACGGCTCTCAGCTGTGTGTGTATCTGGGCCTGCAATTTGCAGGTGTAAACACCTCTGTATGCTTTAAACAGTCTGATGCTTGAATATGAACATGTCCACTTTGCTGTGTTTTACAGCAAACTCATATCTGCCCAGCAGGAGAGTGGACTGTACACAAGAGTAAGTCTGGTTTCATTTCTCCCACGGAAAGTGACTAAGGATTACTAGTGAATTTCCTGGGGCTCCTTCAAGGAAAAAATACACAATGTATGAGCCATCTCGTGTCAGGTCAGATAATAGATTGCAAAATACCAGATTAGGCCCCTGGAAATTTTACAGTAGGAATCGGCAGTACCTCTCAATGGGACTCACAGCAATTGCTGCTGCTCTAAGAGAAAAGGAACATGTGGACAAAAAGCAAACTTCTGTAAAATTACTATCTTGGAAATAAAGAACATGAAGAGATTATATACATACTGTGACAAAAACTGATGCCAGCAGCAAGCCAACGGAATAGATAAGTCCTCTGCTGTTTAACTGGATCTGAAAAGAAGGAATTTTATTAAAACTATGTGAGAAGTTTGAACAATAGATTTCATCTCTGCTAATTATTCTGTAGCCATAAACCGCAGTCTCTAAACAACACCTCCAGCAATGTAAAAGCCAAGTAAGACCATTACATCACTGTTTTTAGCCCACTCCCCTTTCCAGAAGAAGGTGTTCGATCAAAGGGTGACATATTCAGAGACTGAGAGCATTATAAAGCCTGCCACTCCCACCCCAACTTTCTTACTTGTCTCTCCTTTTGTTTCTTGTAAGGTTAAACCATGAGACTGTACCTTCCTTTTAATTGACTCCTGTGTGATTCCTGCATGAATAATATAGGGAAAGGCCTTTTTATCCTGACCCATAATTTGATTTTCCAACTATCGTGGAAGAAATTCCGGGATAAGTATGTCCTTTCCCCCCTACTGTTATTAGGCTGCATAAAGGGAACAAAGATGGAATCTAACAGTGCAAATTGGCATGGTCAGTTTATATCGTTAGCGGGGATCTCAACTATTTAGTGCTAAGTGAAAAGGCTCTTCGTTCTGTTTATCTAACTAAGGCTCCAATCACGCTGCGTATGCAAGCATCTCACAGTCGTTAATGTATTTATTCTCACAACATCCCTGTGAGGTAGGGAAGTGCTATTATCCCCATTGGGCAGCTGGAGAACCGATGTGCAGAGATTAAGCGAGTTACTCAAAGTCACACAGGAGCAGGGAATTGAACTCACCTCTCCCGAGATAAACCCCTAACCACTGGACCATCCTTCCTCCCTTTATGCTCATATGAGTCTGTCAGAGCTGTTATTGTTTGTTCCTTTATGTACTTTAATTGTTTTTTTCTAAAGCATTAACGACTGGCATATCAGAGAATACAGTTCCCGACTCAAGCTGGTCAACTCAAGCTCTGCTTCAGCTGGCCCACTGCATAGAAGGCCAGGTGTTTGCACTAGGATTTCAATGAGAGAGAAATGTACAAGAGCCTTTTCCTTCACTATAAGGTTAATACCTTCCCAATGGGAAGCAAAGCAGCTGGCCATTGTGCAGTGGGTAGCATAAGCTATGACATTTAACCCCACAGGCTACTGGATTTTTTATTTCCTCCATGCAGTTAAAACCTTAAAGCCTAAATAATCTAAGACTGTCTTAAATTCTGCTTATGCTTTCCTGGGTACACCTCACGGAATAAGTTTCATTATAAAAATTATTTTATATTATCACATACAAGCAAATTAATGTAGAGAATTTTTGCTGGATAGATGCTGCAGTCTATTAAAGCTGTATTTCCTGCACTGCACTATTAGCAACAGAGCATTATAAAGTAACTAGGCCAAATTCAGTCCTCCACTCAAATCAATGGAGTTACAGAAGGGAAGAATTTGGCTCATTCTGTGCAAAGAAATCACTAGCAAAGTTCAGTTAGAATCAGCAGGCCTCCAAAAGGCAAATCATTTCACTCAGTTTAAGATTCTTTCTAGCAGGAAGTCCCTTTACACACTACAAGTATCCTTAAAAGATACTTTGAATGAGGACATTACTAATGTTTGTCTGGGTGTGTTTATTTTCATTTAGTGCGGGAATATTTCCAATAGCATAACTCTACTTGTTACTGGGATCCAAGGGGACAGCTGAAAGTGCAGTGTTCCTCCTTAAGTGGGCCGATTTCCAGCTGTTAATTACTCAGCTGGGTCTACAGATGTATACAGAGCAAAGCAAAAGCATTAGTCCATTACTGCAAATGATTTGCAAAGCAGAAAATAATTCTGAGGATAAAAGTTCATACACCTCTAACAATGTGGGCCTTGTGTTTTAACAGCTGGATTTCTTTCTGGTTTGTAAAACTGTCCTTAATCCAAAGAGCAATTCAAATGAGAATTTTCTGTGACAATATAATTTACTCAAGTGCCAACAGGGGAAATAATGGTACACAGTGTATCACCAGCCATCTTTCAGCAATCACATCCTCTCAGCTGGATTATAAAGTGGCACATTTGTAAGAGATTTAGGAATTGCAAATGCCAGGGACAGCTACAAGATCAAGAACTACATGGCACAGGACTCCTAAGGCACTCACGGAGTTCTACGTATACACGCAGGAAAAACAAATTGGCCACCCGCTGGGCCAAACTCTGCGCTCGTGACACAGGTGTAGATCCAGAACAAATCCATCGATTTCAGTTCCCCATTGCAACTGAGAGTAGAATTTGACTGTCTGAGTCTGAAAAGGGGAGCTCGATTCTGGCATTTTGAGTCACAATCCTGCAATAAACTCCATGAAGGCAAATCCCTCCATGCATGCACAATTTCTTTTTCTGATAGATTCCACTTCGACTGGCATATTTAATACCAGCAGTTATGAAGTGGGCGTCTGTACTGGAGGCAGGGTGCACCTACATGGCAAGATCAGAGCCTTACACTGGCTTGAAGCGGGGATTGGCTCCTATTCCGTGCTTGTTCAGAGCCCAGCACAATGGGACCTCTGGAAACCACTGGAATGAAACTAAATTATAATAATGAGAACTGTTCATTAAATTCGTATTGCTGCTATAAACTGGAGATGTTACAGTTCTTATATATGACCCATAGACCAATCAAATTCTGGAATTCTGCTGCTGCCTCCGATTAACAAGACCATCATGTGTTATTCTCAGTAGTCTGACTGCTCCAGGAAACTAGAACATGGATTGCTTCAAAACAGTAAGGCCAAAACTGGCATCGCCCATGTAACTAAAGGAGGGGAAAGTACTGATCTTGCTTTTAATGTAAAATGCAGGCTGCAAGTGCCACCCAGGGAGCCGTGTGCTTCTGTAGCTGTGGATGGAGAATGGAAGAAGGCTCCTGAGCCATTTCTGCTCACAGCATCAATTACCACTTCTTAAAAGCCCTTGCAGTTTTTCTGAAACAACATTTTCTCCTAGGGTTGGAAGGAGTTCTTGTCTTGTCCTTGTCTGAGTTCTGAGGACCTTCTCTGTTACTTCTCTCTAAACCTTTCTGCTCTCCTCTGAGATCCTCACATTGTGCATGGTGTAATTATGGGAAGGAGGTCTGGATAAGATTCCCTTCTGGGCCTGTTGACCACGCTGACACACACTCTTTGCTGAGGCTAGGCTTTTTGCCTTTGGACCACTCCCATCTATTCCTGACCCTAAGCTAGAACAGCAAGTAGTCTTACTGGCTCAATTAATGACGGTAGTATGAATTTACACTGATGTAACTGAGATCAAAATCCAGCCCCTAGGCTCCTGCAGAGCTGCCAGTGGCTGACCAAGAATCAATGGTTTTTTTGTACAATAATTCTTGTTTGGATTTTGATTAGAAGCTGTTTCTTACAGACTTCAATATATTTAATAACCGGTGGTATTAAATATGCCAACCAAAGTGGAATCTAGCGGAAAAAGAAATAAACTGAAGCAGCTGGATGTTTTTAGCATGGAAAATACCTGCATTCAACATGAAGGACAGATGGTGCTTCTCAGTGACATGACTGGACTCGTATGAAAACAGGAAATGTACCTTTGAAAGCAGAAAAGTTCTTAAACCTACATCTAAAATGGGCCAAATGTTGACACACAAAACGACAATTGTTACAGGGATTTGTGTTTCAGCCCATCTGCAAAAAAAAAAAAAAAAAAAAATCCTTTTCTTAATTAAGAATTATTAAAATGTACTAAACATCTGTTAATCATTTATTAATCTTTTATACCCTATTTATAAATGGAGCCTTAATAGAAGGCATGACCATAAGATCTGCTGGTCTTAAAACCCAGCAGGCCTTACAAGAAGGTTGAGTTTATGAAGGGTTAATAAAGAATTAACAGATGTTTTAATAAATGATTACTCAGCTGTTACAGGGCAATGGATTGTTTATGACCACCATAACACCTTCTACTGATGTGGAAACAACCTCCTAGAACACACATGAATCAAGACTGTAACATGTTTACAACGTCTATTAATTATTTATAAACAGAAACTTAGTATAAAGTGTGTCTCACCTCACAACAGCAAATCAAATAATCCAATCAACTTCCACCCATCGCAACACCTCAAGCTGGAGACTTGAGCATCAGTTTTCATGTAATGGAGTTGCATTAGCAGAGATGAACTCTCACTCCAGCTTGACAGTTCTCGTTTTCACCTTTAGTTAATTAGATATGCTTCTATCCTTGAATCAAATAAAATGACCCATTGTAGACAGGTAACCTTGCACCACCTTTCTTTTGTGAGGTGTAGGATCCTCCTAGAAAGCGATGATTTCTTGGAAGTGATGGGAGAATATCTGTCTAATTGATCTTTAATTTTCATGTCTGAGCACTCTGTGCCCCTGTGATGGGGTGTCCACCCCCACACGAGGCCTGAAGGGGTAAATTAGGCCAATTAACCTCTTGGGTGCACCTGGAGGAAAGACAGGGCATGCTAGGGCCTAATTGCTGATGCAGTCTGGCTATGGGAGGAGCTGGGCAGGGTCTATGAAGAGAGGAAGTTAACAGGAGAGAGGGGGCTGCAGTCAGGTGAGTCTGCAGTCACACTCCCTGAGACAAGGGGGAGAGCAGGAACCTGAGAAAGGCAGGATAGGAAACAGTCAGGCCTGAGAGGGATAGGTCTGAACTGCTGGTTTGAGGGTCCCTGGATTGGAACCCGGGGTAGAGGGTGGGCCCAGATTCCCCTACCAACCACTGCAAGAGTGGCACAGTCTTTGACTTTGAGGAAGGACTTTAGACTTAGACTTTGAGGAAGGAGACTCTGAGAACATCCCAGAAGCAGAGGATGGCGGTGCCTTGGATGGAGGGCTAAGCCACAAAGGAGAGGCACTGCAGTTCTGGACTAGCAGGACAGCAGCTGCAGAGAGACTGACTGGAACAATGGGCTAAGTGACTCCCGGGTAGGGTGCGGACAGGGGCGAATATTTCTCCAGATGAGGCTCAAAGATGTGCTGCTGAGCGTTACGGCCTCACTGAAATGAAAATCATTCCACAAGCCTTTTTTCTGATGGTAGGATTAAACCCCTTCCATGTAAACAGAGAGGGATGGTTTCCTTGGGGAAAACAAGGCTTGCCATGGAATGCACTTTGTCAGGAAGCTCAGCTGCCTGGAATAGATATTGCAGCTGTATTTTCTGGAACAAAAATTACAATTCACTGGGCAAAACCCTTGTTGGGAAACGCAAAGCGTTATACAAGCTACTGAGAAGAGGTTTCCATGGTGGTTCAGGAGTCAGAAATGTGTCTCTGGCATGACACATGGCAGTGAGAGCGGGCCCAGCGAAGTGGAAGGACTCAGACTGGAAGGGGGAAAACTGGAAAGAATCTGCTCGTAGGTGAATTGACAACAACAGAAGGGAAAACGGTAAAGAAAGTCACCGATACAAAACTGCCCACGTGTCAGATTTTTACCTGTTGTAAATAGGCATAGCTCCTGTGGTTTCCTCTGACTAGGAGCGGCATTGATTTGCACCAGCTGAGGAGTTGGCCTGCTGCATGGCTATAATCCATTTTTTGTTCCAGCTTCAGTTCCTGTTTTTGCCTCCCTCCTGCTGCTGCGGGGTGTGTAAGAGTCACTGAATACTAAGATGTGACGGGGCAGTCAGAAAAGGACCAGGCCTGTTTGAGATTAAGGACATTTGGATCTAGAGTGCGATGCTTTTCCAGTCTTTGAGGGGCTGTTGCACGGTGTTCTCCCTCTAGGAGAGAAAGGTCTCTTCCCAGAAGGCCTGAGCTCATTGCCTGAGCAGCAGGGGGCAAAAAGATTGCAGCTGCACACTTAGCTAGCCCATTCCTAGTCCTAGCAGCACTTCTCGTGAAGGCACCTAAACGCACACGCCTAATATCAATGAAATCACAGTAGCTTTTGTTCCAAAAGACACCGTTGTGATTCTCCTATCCCTGAAAGAAAGAAGAGATGAGTGCTCAGGGGGCCAGATTCAGACCTGGTGTAAGCAAGTTGCACCTCCCTTGCAAGTGCCTGCCTGGGCCAAATTATTTGGTGATGTAAACAGTGGTGTCACAGGGCATGTGACAATAGGGCAGGAAAGCAAAGCAGGCATAAATGGGCTCCTACGACTTTATTTTACCTGCTTAACCAGCTAGATGTTTTCCCTGCCACACCCGCTTCTGTCACGTGGGGTGTAAATTATGCTCACTTAACATACACACGCATGGCCAGAGTGATGCAGGTCTCACTGCTTTATTGTCTTCCAGCCAACTTACTTCCGACATGTAACATACACTGCCGTTCTCCTCAGCCCACAATATGGCTCAGTGTCTCCCTGACTTTACCTGCACATAGTTCTGCTATTGTAGCCTTCCCACTGGCTCCTTTCGCCAATCACTATGGGCCTGACCTATTCCCCGTTCAACTTCCCACTAGCCACAGGGGAAGCCTCAACGGCTCTGAAAAGTGGTTCAAATGCTTAGGCAAAAGCACTGTCTGGTATTGAAATCAGAACTAAACTCTCCTTAGAGGTTTGGCTTGTAATCACACAGCTAAGCAGAACAGGAGACGACCCTGAGTTGACGGATTATAGCTGACAGGTTTGCAAATTCAAAACACATACAGCTTGAATTTAAATGGGGCACTTCCCCTCTCCCTTTTTGTGCACTGCCCAGGGCCATGCAAGGATGCTACCATGAATTCCAGATAGCTCTTGCAGTAATGAGCACTGAAGGGCAACCTGCCTAGCAGCATTTGAAGTTGAACACTGGGGATAAAAGGGAAATAATGTAATTCCAATCTCCAGTTCTGTTTTGGAAACTGCTGAGAGGAAAAGGACTTGCTGTTGCCAAAGCCAAAACTGGTTGTGCTCCAGGATACATATATGTAAGAAATTATATCATTTGATCGCAAGGGCTCTGGTATATTTCCAGCCCTCTCTGCTGGCGAAAGCTGAGGGTTCTGAGCCTGCTCCCAAACCTAATTTTAGTATAGCTTCTCCTGCAGTGCCGGGGTTGGCATCACAAGTCAGTGAACTCCGCATTCCCTGCAATATGACGGGGTCCCCTGAGTGCAACAAACCCAGCTGTAATTTAGGACATGTGTTACTTTCCTGCCTGTCTGTGTGCATTTCCCGACTGGATAGTTTTGAGTAGGGCTGCTGTGTGAATTTCCTTTGCACAATCCAACACAATTCGCATCAGCGAGGGCTTGGTTTTGAACAACGCAGGCATGTACAAACTCAAGGTAACAAGGGATGAATGCAGGGAGTACAGGAGGACCTGATCCTGTGTTGAGAGCTCCCTTTGGGATTGGAAGTAGGGTTGCCAACTTTCTAATTGCACAAAACTGTACACCCGTTCCCACCCCCTGCCCCGCCCCTTCTCCAAGGCCCTACCCCCACTCGCTCCGTCCCCCCGTTACTCGCTCTCCCCAACCCTCACTCACTTTCACTGGGCTGGGGCAGGGGTTGGGGTGTTGGAGGGGGGTGAGGGCTCCGGCTGGGGCCAGGGATGAGGGGTTTGGGGTGCAGGAAGTGGCTCAGGGCTGGGGCAGGGGCAGGGGGTTGGAGCGCGGGGTCCCGGTGGCGCTTACCATGGCTCCCAGGAAGCAGCTGCCAGGTCCCTATGGCCCTTGGGTGCATAGGCGGCCAGGGAGGCTCCGCGTGCTGCCTTCGCGCCCACAGGCGCCACCCTCACAGCTCCCATTGGTCGCGGTTCCTGGCCAATGGGAGCTGTGGAGCCGCCACTTGGGGCGGGGGCAGCGCATGGAGCCTCCCTGTGCCTAGGGGCCGCAGGGACCTGGTGGCCACTTCCGGGAGCTTTGCGGAGCCACGGCAGGTTGGAAGCCTGCCTTAGCCCCACTGTGCCACTGACTGGCCTGGCCCTGCTGCGCCGTCGAAAACCAGATGCCTGGCAACACTAATTGGAAGCTTTTATCCCTGTACATCATTCCAGCACCCAGTCATAAAAGTCTGTGATGAAGAGAATCAATCAATCAATGCAAACTAGGTAAAGGAAGCTGCAGGGCTCAATTCAAGGCCAGCTATGCCCCTGCCAAGGAGAGTCATGAGCTCTGTTACTCCCAGTCACAGGCTATGGATATCATCAGGCTCTGGGTGAGGGGGAGAGCAGCTGCCACCCGGCTGCTATTCCCCTGCGTGTGCAGACGGGTGGAGAGTGGGTGGGAAATTGGCTTCACTCCCCCAGTCCAACACAGTTGAGCTGGGGTGGAGGGGGAATGACGTCCCACCGCAAAGTCTGAGGCAATGTTGAAGCTCAGATTGGACTGCAAGGGGCAATGCTGCCCCATGTGAACAGATGTGACTTTACATGAATGAGGGCTGCAAAATTGGCCCTGTGGTTGCTAGTGCTTCAGAAGAATTCAAGAGTTCACATCATGGAGGCTGAGTTGGAGGGCACACTCCACTGGTGGAACAATACTTTGTCAGGCAGGAACTAGTTACACAAAACGGTTACATGCCCAGTCAGTCATTGTTATACAGTGATATGAAATGATGCCAACATGTAGTCATCAGCGGCACTTTTGCAAAGCATGCTCATTAGGAATGTGTACGCAGGACATTAGCAGGTGAATATTAGTACTATACATCTGAATTTGAATAGGCCTAAGGACTAGGTTTTGTTTGAGAGCCCCTGGCCAAAGAAACTACACAAGTCCCGTGGCTGGAGGCAAGAACATTCTTCTGTGGGGGAGCTGGTGCCAGCCTCACCTCTCATCTCACAGGCAGTTCTCTCTGGCTGCACCAGGGGGATGCCCAAAACAGGAGCCAGACATCAGCTTTCAATAGCCTTCACAGTTAAAGCCTGCCCCAGTGGCTGATGGGTAGACTGATCAACACTCCATCGTGCAGCTAGTACACTCGCTGTACAGAGACGTAGGCTGAAAATAGATACAGGAGGGGAAAGTGGGGTGAGATGAGTGACAGTTCCAGTTCAAGGTGGATCTGACCCTGCTCCCCTAAGGAAGTTAAAAAAAAATCCTGGCCCAAACCTGTTCTGAGTGCTGAAGGTGCTGTAGGTTCACTAAGGCTGCCAGATGGAGACCCTGGGAAGCACCTGGAAGAAAGATAGGAAACCTTTTCCATGGATGGTTTTTGTTTCTGTTCTGGATTTGTTAGGCCTGTGTTACTTGGCTCCCAAGGATTGAGTCCAATGGCATTTCAGAAGCAACAACCAGTTCAGGACTCCAAGTGTTGAATAACTGAAAATGGGAGGGCTGCAGGGGACCAGGACGGTGTGGGTCTTTGCTGGAAAGCTCTGCATGAGGGCTGGATGAGCAACAGGGCCAGTACAGAGGCAGGCAGAAGGGCGTGTGACCAAGCAAACTCTGTGAGCAATGATGAGGTGAGTTCTGAAGGAGTAAGACTGACAGGTCTTTCATACTGACAGGTCTTAACAAGTAAAGAGGCTACCTTGAATTAATATAACTGGGATATAGACAAGATACAGAAGGAACCATGGTAATCTGGTGAGGAAGCTTCTTGATATTTATTTTCTTAGACAAAGGCCAGGAGGGTTTCATTTGTATCTGATTTGCAAGCTGCTCTACTTTCTGGTGGAGAAAGGATGGAGGTGATGGTTTGAGCAACAGCTGAAGGCATTGGGAGAAACCTAAGATGACAAGATGGATAGGCAAAAAAAGGAACCACCAGAGTTGAGATTGTGGATAATCCTCCTGAAGGAGGAGACAGCGAACAACTATGGAACCTTTCCATCTGGTCACCAAAAGTAGCTGTTCTGCCCAGAGGAAAACTAGATTGAGAACAAGCTGTAGGCTTTGACCAGACTCCTGTCAATCTGTGATCCAGAAGTAATCCAGGGACAGAAAGAAAAGAAAGAAAGAAAGATCCAGTAAGCTAGATTGGTGACTGCACAGGGAGAGATTTGTCTCCAGGCATCTGTGTCCAGAGGAAAAAAAAAACAGGGTGGCTTTTTGCCTCCTGGGTGCCAGAAGAAATGATCACAATGAGATTGTCTGACATTGTAAAGGAGCAGCCCACATTGTAGTCCATGTGGGAACAAATGATTCCAAGAAGGGAGATTCACTATAGCCAAGATTCACTCCACGCCCCTGGAAAGAACTAAAGATCACCTCAGTTGAGCCCATCTTTTCCAAGATCTTCCCAGTGCCGAGTGTGAAAGGAAGAAGGATACCAGAGACCAAATGATAGAATTGGAGCAATGGAGGGCTGGAAAGGATCTCACAGTCATCAAGCTGAGCCCCCCGCACTGAGGCAGGACCAAATAAATCTAGACCATCCCTTGCAGGTGTTTGTCCAGCCTGTTCTTATAAACCTTGAATGATGGGGATTCCACAACCTCCCTTGGAAGCCTATTCCAGAACGTAACTGCCCTTGGAGTTAGAAAGTTTTCCCTAATATCTAACCTAAACCTCCTTTTCTGCAGATTAAACCCATTAATTTTTGTCCTACCTTCAGTGGACATGGAGAACAATTGATCACTGTCCTCTTTATAGCAGTCCCTAACATAACTGAATACTGTTATTAGCTCTCCCCTGAGCCTTCTTTTCTCAAGACGAAACATGACCAGTTTTTTCAACTTTTCCTCATAGGTCAGGTTTTCTAAACCTTTGATCATTTTTGTTGCTCTCCTCCAGACTCTCTCCAGTTTGTCCACATCTTTCCTAAAGTGTGGCACCAAGAATTAGACACAGTGCTCCAGCTGAGACCTCACCAATGCTGAGGAAAACAGGAGAATTACCTCACATATTAACATCCTGTTAATACACCCCAGAATATTAGCCTTTTTCACAGCTGCATCACATTGTTGACTCATATTCAATTTGTGATCTACAGTATTACCACCTAGCCAGTTATTCCCCATTTTGTAGTTGTGCATTTGAGTTTTCCTTCCTATGTGTAGAACTTTGCACTTGTCTTTATTGAATTTCATCTTGTTGGTTTCAGATCACTTCTCCAATTTGTCCAGGTTGTTTTGAACTCTAATCCTGTCCTCCAAAATGCTTACCATCCCTCCCAGCTTGGTGTCAGCTGCAAACTTTAGAAGCATACTCTCCACTCCATTATCCAAGTCATTAATTAAAATATAGAACAGTACCAGACCCAGGATTGACCCCGGGGGGACCCAACTAGACACACCCTCCCAGTTTGGTAGCAAACCATTGATAACTACTCCCTGAGAATGGTCTGTCAAGTAGTTATGCACCCACCTTAGAGTGATTTCATTTAGACCATGTTAGGGGGCTTATTCCTTCACGCACTTACTTCCCTGGTCCTTCTCGCATGAACAGAGAGCAACAATACCCGAAGTCCAAAGGTGCAAACAATTCGATGTTTATTGGGGTGAACTTCCAGCAAGCATGATTCCAGTTTCCTTCCTTAGTGTCCCCCTTCCCAGCTCTAACACCACAGAGCCTTACACCTGTGTTCCTGTTCCCATTCCTGCCCTTAGCCAAACATGATTCCAATTTCCTTACCCCCATTCCCTGTTCCCATTTCCCCCTTTAGCAAAACATGATTCCAATTTCCCCACCTCCATTCCCTGTTCCAATTTTCCCCACACCCACCCACCCACTCACTCACTTCCTGATTGACTGCAGACTATATAGTAAAACTTGAGTTCTGCTTAGCTATACCTTAACCAATCATTTTCCTGAAATTTAACTAAGCAATCCTAACATATTGTAACATGATTATGTAACCAATTATATCCCACCACCTTAATTAGTTTACACCCAGCAAAATTAATTATACAGCAGACAGAACAATCACAGAACCAGACAAAGATTATACAGACAAACAATAGCAAAGTGGGAACTATAATGACAAAACAATACAGAAGTGAGGATTTCACATCCCAGCTATTGATAAGTGAGTTCTTGCCAGACAAGATGCTATCAAACTAAGTTTCCTTTTACATTTTCTAGGCACTTCCCTTTCTCTGGAGGTGATAGGCACTATCAGGACAGGATTGTATTCCTAATAGCCCAAAAGCACCTTATTTCAATGTGACTAGTTTGGAATGTGAGGATGTGACCGTTCACTTCCCAGCTTATGGCTGCCTCTGTTGCTTAGCCAAAGGCCTTAGCCTAAGAACAGGGCCTCAGACTGTCACAGTAAGAGAAGGACCTTACACTGGCAGACAGTGATTTTGATTCTTTCTTTTATACCTCTAACTAGCCAAGTGATAAGAATACACCTAAATTCTTCGAGTACAGGCCTTTACATCTATATCCTAACAGACCACATTTCCTAAGCTTGCTTATGAGACTGTCATGTGGGAATGTTTCAAAAGCCTTACTAAAATCAAGATATATCACATCTATTTCTACTCCTCCATCCAGTAGGCCATTAGCCCTGTCAAAGCCCTGTCAATAGCCCTGCTATTGTTTGTCTGTTCTTGACAAATCCATGCTGGCTATTCCTTGTGATCCCATTATCCTCCAGGTGCTTACAAACTGATTGTTTAATAATTTGATCCAGTATCTTTCCAGGTATCAAAGTTTGGCTGACTGGTCTATAATTCTCATTCCTCTTTGTTCTCCTTTTTAGAGATAGGTTATATGTTTGTCCTTCTCTAGTCTTCTGGGACCTCACCTGTCTTTCGTGAGATGTCGAAGGTAATTGCTAGTGGTTCTGAGATAGCTTCAGCTAGTTCCTTAAGTACCCGAGGATGAATTTCATCAGGTCCTGCCAACTTGAATACATCTAACTAAATATTCTTTAACCTGTTCTTTATCTATTTTGGCTTGCATTCCTTCCCCTTGTCGTTAATATTAACTGTGTTGAGTATCTGGTCCCCATTAATCTTTTTAGTGAAGACTGAAGCAAAATAAGCATAAAACACCTCAGCTTTCCTCATGTCATCAGTTATTAGCTCTCCTTCCTCGCTTGGGTCTAGTCTACAGGGGCAACGCTAAAGCGCAGCCGTGGCACTGCTGTAACGTGCCTTGTGTGGTCGCAGTGCAGTGCCGGGAGAGAGCTCTCCCAGAGCTCTAAAAAACCCACCTCCACAAGGGGCGTAGCTCCCAGCGCTGGGGCACTGTTTACACTGGCGCTTTACAGAGCTGCAAATAGCTGCGCTCGGGGGGCGGGGGGTGTTTTTTCACCCTCCTGAGTGAGAACGTTGCAGCGCTGTTAATTGCCAGTGTAGACAAGCCCTAAGTAGAAGACCCACTCTTTCCTTTATCTTTCTTTTACACCCTAATGTATTTAAAGAATCTCTTCTTATTGCCTTTTATGTCCCTTGCTAACTCATTTTGTGCCTTAGCCTTTCTGATTTTGTCCCTACATGTTTGTGCTATGCTTTTGTATTCCTTAGCAATTTGTCCATGTTTCCATTTCTTGAAGGATTCCTTTTTGATTTTGATGAATGATGCACCCGTTTTGTAGATTCTCATGGCATTGGAATAATGCCTTCTGTGATGAATGATGTTTTGGATTAGGTCCCCATTTATGCTGATGGGTACCAACAGCCTGCATTCAAAATGTAGACAGGTTTTACACTACTTCGGAAAGTAGGAGGAGGGGAACTTCCATGAAGTCAAACAATATGGCGCGGGCTTCCAAACACATAACAAGAGATGGAGATTTTTTCCGAAATAAAAGCTGAGGAATAAAATAATCCAGGCACTAAAATGTATTTTCACCAAAGCAAAGAGCATGGGAAACAAGCCAACAGAACCAGGAATGTCACTTACAATAGGACGGCTTGGGCACTGAACTGAGACTTGGGAGACCTGAGTTCTATTCCCAGCTCTGGTGTGAGTTTAGGGAAATCAATTAATCTCTCTCTGACTGGTTCCCTGCCCAGTCTTTACCAGTAAGCTTTTTTTCAGGGACTCTATTTATATTATGTGTTTGTACTGAGCAAGATTTTTAAGGATATTTTAGGTGCCAATGATTTCAATTGGAGTTAGATGCCTCCAGTGACTAGGATGATGGGCCTTGATTTCAGTTGGGGCCATTAGGTGTGGCTTTAATACACATAATAAATATGTGTATGACAGTAATACACATAATAAATACACAAATAAATGGGCATGGGAATCCTGTTTTATAGGGGGTTTGTGAGGCTTAATGTTTGTAAGACACTTGGAGATCCTTGGATGAAGCACAACACACTGTTAACAATACAATGGGGCCTCACATTCAGAACTTCACCACTTAAACCTATTTCCTGCTATGAGCACTTGATCGGCTGGTTCGTGGGTGAAACCACATTACCACATAAGGTTAAAAAAATGTCAGCATCTATAAAATCATAGCACAGCTCACTGCCAGTTGTGTGTACACATTGTGATACCCAAGCTTGTCACACAGATGAAGAAAAAGGAATCAGATTCTGCTCTGCATTACACCAGTGTAAAAACAGCGTACACCACTGATTTCACCTGGATTTACACCAGTGTAAATGAGAGCAGAATTTGGCCACTGGTGATTATGAATCAGATGGGACAAAACAGCAGATGTAGAGGGATTTCACCAGACATTACATAGGAGAACAGTCTAGGAGCAGATGTCAATCTGAATATCAGAGCACACAACTGATAGTGAAGTTCCCTGAAGGTGAACTTCAGATATTCTTGGTGACAAGGATATTTTGGATTGTTAAAACAAGCATACTGCAGGTCCTGAGATGCTAAGGAACCTGTAGAATGTCTGTTAAGACCACTGTTTTGTCAGTTCTACAGAGAATTTTTTCTCAGGGACAAACTGTTTTAACCATGTCTGATATAGAAGGCCAGAGAAAATGCTGTCACATTCCGTTCCTGTACTGGAATTGGACATAGTGCTCCAGTAAATAATGAGATACTCTGCATCTGTTTGCATAAAAAGAAACTGGACACTGAATGAACTGACACTGGGAAGCATCTGCTGAAATGCTATAAAACAGACCCTGCCTAAGGCTAGTTTCCAGTGATCTACAGTTATTGCCTGGTGTCTTAAAGTGTGCAAGCTTCCTCTCCTAATCGAGAAGCTGTTCTAGGTAGTCAGGATGGCCATTACCATGCTCAGATAACAAGGTGATGGATGAAGTACAAGAACCTAAATAGGTTAGAAAAGAATAGAACAGATCAAGAGATTTTTCATGAGCAGGAGAAGATTCTTCCTCTGTAGTAGGAGGGACAAGTGGAGTGAGATGTCTGATACCCCTTCTCCACACTCAACTCCTTTTGAGTTGAATGTTTGGATCAAGGAGAGGGAAAATGGCAAAGGCCTTGAGGTTTATTCAAGTTGGGCCAAGCCTGCTTAGGAGCTGGGCTGAATCCCTTCCCTTTTTCCTTTCTGTACCCCCACACTTTATTTAAATAAGAACGACTTCGGCTTCACACCTCTTTGTTTGTGGATTCTTGCCCTGGCCATTCTCCTCCAACAGAAGGATCCCTTTAGGGTTCCCCACAGGCAGCCTCACTGACCTAGCCTCAGGAAGGGGGTGGGGCAGCATTAGTATGTGACTAGGGTTGTATCTGCACTGTGTTTTAAAACCCACCGCAGCGAGTCTCAGAGTCTACTGATGGGGCTTGTGCTTTGGCACTAAAACCAGCTGGAGCACAAGGTCTGAAGCCCAGGGTGGGGGAGTGGGTCAGAGCCTAAGCTGCAGCTCGAACAGCAACATCTACATGTTGATTTTAGCACCACAGCGCAAGCCCTGAGCACCTGAGTCTGTAGACCCAGGCTCAGACTTGCTGCCATGGTTTTAAAGCCCCCCTGGCAGAGACTGATGAAGAGATGTACTGAATCAATGTTTCATTGGCTGCTCTGCCCAGGACCTTGTCCCAGCCAGCAGATCCTTCCACTTTTTGGGCTGCACTGGTCATCACAGATCCTTTCGCTGCTTTCTGTCACCATTACCTTCCTGACAAGCAGGCTAACCAGTTCAGGAACCATGTGGATGGGTTTCCTCTGATGGATGACGGTATGAGTCCAAGCTAACTCTGGCCCAAGGAGCATATGATATGGGTGAAAATCTTGCCCCCCCCACCCCAAAATCAGGATTTCACCCTGTGTGTTTTAAGATAGTCATCCTGGACCCGATTCAGCAAAGCATGGAAGCATGTGCCTAACTTTAAGCATGGACCTAAATCCCATTGACTTAATGTGACTTAAACATGTACTCAAGTGAAGAGATGGTTGAGAATTTTCCATCAAAAGGGTTTTTCTATGGAAGATGTGGTTTCAGAAAATCAAAATTTTTCCATGGGAAAACTTCAATTCTGTCAACATTTTTTAAAAGAATTTCTGTCAGGAAAACAGAAACATTATTTTGTTTTGGGTCAGGCTGTCCTGAATTGAAAGGTTTTGATTTGTTAAAATGACCTGAAATGTCTTGTTCAATATTAAACTTCATTTCCCTATGGCACTGAAGCAAACAAACCTATTCACATGCTTAAAGTTACTCATGCACTTAAGCGCATTTCTGGACTGGAGGCTTGACTTTCAGCTCACTTTCTCTTTCCACCAGTGTCTTCGTTCCATTGGTCTTAAAGCTACAAGTGCCTTAACAGTTTGTTTATTAAAATGCATTTTTACCCTCTCAAATTTAATTTCAAATCCCCTCATCCGACCATGGCACGATTCAATTATCTTGCTCATTCTGGTGGCGTAATTTGCAGTTTTGGATGGTAACTTAAAAGTAATTATGCTCAAACCGGCTTTTCTTTTTTTAATCTTTTCTTGTGTGTGTGTGTGTGGGTGGGGGGAATGCTTCAAAGCTTCAGTAATAGCTTTGGGGACTTCCTCTTTTGGACGAGGCAATCCAAATGGGAAGTTGGGAACATGCCAAACATTTAAAGAAATAGTAATTATTAGCTTTGAAATCTTCCAGTGTTTAACATGTAAGCAAAGTCATATTTGTCTGTCAAAAACATGGGCCCAGTTGTGCAGGGCCTTAATGATGTGAGTAAGCCTTGTTTGTGTGAGGAGTCCTAACACTTATTCTCACAAATCCCTCAGCGTAAGCTTCGTGTGGTTGTCTTCTCTATGTTGAATCCAGTACCAGGCACACCAACGGGGCGGAATAAATAATGAACAATCATAGTTCACAAATGTTGTCATTGTCAGCAGACTATATCTGAACCAAGTGGAATCTAGTCCTTACACGCCAGATACAGTTTTTAGTTTAGCTGGCTGTGGATTCTGGGCTAAATCCATGAACTTGAAGTAAATAGTGAGGAAACGCTCATTGCGGGTTATGGGTTTGTTTGTAAGACTACTCTTTAAACATGTGACCATGTTGCACAACACATAATCTGGATAAATTAAACAGTGAGGACATTGTTACACATACATGAAACAGGCTACTCATGTTCAGCTTCTTGTTTATGTCCTTTTTAGAGGAAAAACACAACAAATATAGGGATGAGCTCCGACCTAGAAAAATGAATTTGATTCCTACCACATTTAATTTAGTTTTGTTTTTAACCCCAGCCTCTTTTCCCAGTCCAAGTGAAATGTCAGAGTTCTGTCAAAAGGTCACTACTCCTCCACACCGAGACTTCTGCTTTGGATCTTTAGTCAAGATCGAAAATATCATTATTCATGGAAGATGTTTAATATGTTGATGCTTAAAACAATGAAAAGGTGAAATATATGCACAGATCTTTTTGATATGTACTGAGTTTATATTGGTCCTTTGCTCTCTCTTGGAGCCACGTGGGTGCGGCGGGGCAGGAGAGCTTGCACTGCTGCCATTTTTATTAGGAAAAACTTTCTGCCGATAAGGGTAGTTAAACTCTGGAATAGGCTCCCAGGAGAGGTGGAGGGGGCCCTGAGCTGAGCGGGGGTCTCATATTAGAAAGCCACTAAGTGTGGTTTACTGCTGTAAGTGAATGTAGTGCCGTCACCGGGGGTGTTTAAGAACTGGCTGGACGGACAGCTGTCAGGGATGGTCTAGGTATACCAGACCTCAGTGCCGGGGGCCAGACTTGATGACTTCTCAAGGTCTTTTCCAGCCTTACATTTCTAGGATTCTGTATTACTGCAGCTCCTTGAGACCCCTACTCAGATTGGGGCTCCATCAGGCTAGGTGCTGTACGGACACATAGTAAGAGCAAGTTCCTGCCCCACAGAGCTTCCTATGTAAATAAACAAGGCTGATAAAGGGTGGGAGGTAAAATACAGGCACAGAAAGGGGCAGTCACTTGCTCGAGGTCACACACAGAGCAGGTCACTGGCACAGCTGGGAATAGAAGCCAGGTCTCCTGAGCCTCAATACTCTATCCATTGGACCACACTGCATCTAAATAACGAACATGCCCTGAAGATAGACAGGGGACTGCAGTCTTCAGGGTTGCCAGGTAATATGCACTGCATTCACTTAAAGCAATAAATAACACCTACTGGATTGGTTCAATAGGGTGCCAAAATTTAATCCACGTGCAAAGGTGTCTTTATTCCTCTTGTGAATTAATCCTGGATGCATTTGTGGGGGTGGGAAAACCTTCTTGGCAATTCCTGACCCTTGAGTGCCTGACCTTGTGCCTTTAATGTTCCCTTATCACATTGATAAGGAATTTCCCAGGCTGTTGGTGGGTTTTTTTGGGTAGATTAGGGTATGGGGCTGAGAGATAAACCCATGAAATGAAGAAGCAGCAGCTTCACTCTGCAGGACTTGAAAGCTCACCTGGCTGGCAGGAATTGGCAATGGTACGGGTGAATTCCATAATCAGGAACTGTTTGGCTCAACGCCTTCAGAAAGCACTTTCCTGTGCACCTGAGGAGGGATACGCTTTCCTGAGCCCTGCTCACTAGCACTCCCTAATCCCTTTGCACTTTACAAGATCCATGGGCTTTTCACTATGGTCTTGATTGTCCCTAGGTCTGTGGGTGCAGGGGGTAGTGGATGCCATGGGCCCATGACAGCCCTTGCTTGCAGCAGGTGGGCAAGGAGGGGGGTGTGTGGTTACAGCCTTGACTCTGGCCCCACAAAACTTTGGCCAGTCGAGGTGGCACAGGGGTGCAATCCTTTGCTGCTGGTATAGGCTCAGGAACAAGAGGGAAGCACAGTACAGCCCTCCTTAGCCAGGCACGTTGGACTCGATCCTACAATGTGCTGAGCGCTCTGGGCCTGACCTGGTGAAACACTTCAGCATGTGCTTAAATTAAGCACAGGAGCAGTCCCACTGTATGAGCCAGGCAGGTCAAGACATCTTGGCTGTTCTAAAGAAAACGTGTCTGGATTTGTGCCTCTAACAATCCTTTACGGAGCAGGCACAGTGTATTTTGTCTGAATTTTACCACTAAGTGTGTAAAGGGCTCCTTCCTGACAGATGTTGGAGCAACGCAAGCTTGATCCTGCAAAGCACTTAAGCACATGCTTAACTTTAAGCACATGACCATGAGTAGTTAGTGGGAGTATAAAAAGGACTGTACTTTCTCAGTAAATAACTGTCCAAGGCTCAGTACCCACTCAAATCAAACACAGCTATCTTCAGAACATCCAAAGGCATGTCTGCTCAGTGAGGACTATTTCCATGCCTGATTTCACATTTCAACCCCCAGCCATTTCAGCTGCAGAGATGTTCAAAAAAATGGTGCGAGAAGTATTTTCAAATAGGGAAAATATCAGAACTCCTTTTGTTCCCACTTTGCAAACGAGTCACCTTCAGGCAGACAAGGGGTCAGGAACATTTTGGCCCACAAGGCGAAATTTTAAGAAAGGTACATGTGCTTGAAAACAAAGGATTAGACTGAAAAATGTTACACAGCCTGAAGCATAGACACTGCTGCTGGTTCCACCGAAGTGCACCCTTAGCAACTGCCTTGAAATCTTACTTAGATTGAAAGGTCTTTGGGGCAGGGACTGTCTTTTTTGTTCCGTGTTTCTACAGTGCCCAGCATGGTGGGGTTCTGGTCCATGACTAGAGCTCGTAGGTGGTATGGTAACATAAATAATGATGATGATAATTAAAAGGAGATAGTGTAATTGTGTCATTCAGTGACTAACGCTGGAGAAAAAGGAAAAGTCAGATTTCAAAACTGCATTTTCCCTTTTTCAAAAATCTTTAGTCTGAATATCTGAAGTACAAGATATGGGGGTTTGCAACAGAACTACAAGGTCTAGTGTCTGTCTCTAAACTAGTTTAAATTATGTTACCAACTTCCCCAAAGGAATGAAGCATAATGAAAAATTGTTTCCTCGGAATAATTTAAAAAGCTATTTTAAAGTATATCAGCACAATTGCTGTTGGGGTGACTTTGGGGCTAGACACAACAGGCTTTCTCCCTAAACTTTCTATAATTACAACAGGGTATGACACATATGAAAAATGCACCTTTCATTGATCAGGTTTGGCACCAACGTCTCAAAAATTAGCCAATGACTTTTTCTAACACTTCCCAAATTACAGAAAAAGAGTGATTCCTCTGTTGTTCCCCCCTCCATCAGTCATGTTCTTCCCCCTCACAGGAAACAGAACATAATCTCAAACGTAAATGATTACTGCAGCTTCACAAAGAAATCCCAAATGTAATCTAGGAGACAGAGTAACCAGGCACTAAAAAACCTGTTATCAAATTTTTCCTCACCATTCAACTATACAGGAAGATATAAAGTGAAGGTGAGCATGATACAATAAGGGACAAATACTCAGCGGGTGTATTGTTATAGCTCCAATGACTTCCATGAAGCTATGACAATTTACACATGATGAGGATCTGCACTTAAGCATCAAAAGATTGTTCCACAGGTAAAGCTGTACAAATGTTATATACAAAAATCTGTATTAAAAGAATGTTAAAGGTTGCAAAGTCAAGCACTCATATGTTAGGAAATGCCAGAATTAAGGTTGCCTGTGCAACGTTAATTCGCCCATCTTGTGTGTATATGTTATGATACAGTTTATATCTACATGATCACTGTAAAATCTTAGTGTCTTCCATTTAGAATTAATAGCAATACAAAGTCTCTAGTGGACTTGAGGGAGTCTCTGATACTTCTCCCTTTATGGGCACCCTAACACTCTGGTTTTTGACCACCATTACACATTTAGTAAATATTTTCATGGAACTACCCACAACAATGTCCAGGTCGTTTCCCTGAGTAGTTAGTTATCTTAGTATCTTGCAATATTAAGAAGCAGTTCAAATGATTCTTTCCTATGTGCATCACCTTGCACTTGCCAACAAAAAATTTAATCTGTTATCATGTTCCCTAGTCACCTAACTTTGTTAGACTACTCTCGATACTCACAGTCTTCTCTAGTCTTAACTCACCTAAATAATTTTTGTCCCTTGCAAATACTACCATCTCAGTATTCCCTCCCCTTTCCAGATTATTAATTGATCTATTAAACATCAATGATCTTAATATAATTCCTTAGGGCACCCCCTCTGTTCAACTTCTCCTATGTTGAAAACAGATCATTTATTTCTACACTCTGTTTTCTGCCTCTTTAGTGATATTCTGATCCATGGTATTGTTTTACCCATCATCCTGTGATATTTAATTTTCTTAACAGCCTCCTTCATTTACTAGTTTATTGACATGCTCCAAGAATTCAAATGGCTTAGTGAGGCATGATTTTCCTTTCCAGAAGCTATGCTGGTTTGTTCCTATCCAAACCTTCTCATCTATGTGTTTTATCATTCTATTTTTATCCCTTCAGAGTAGAGATCTCAGTCTATTATTAAGCAATTTACCTCTGTCTCGCTCATGTATCTATTCAAAATACAGTATAATATGGTATCTTATTGCAGTTTGGGTTATTGCATTCAACAGGAAATAAAAGTACTCATGCCACAAATCTTAGACAGAATTAACTACAATTTCCCTAAATCATACATAGGTATTGCTATTTGCTCACTCAAATTTCAACTGAAAGAACTTTTACGTGACAGAAAACATGACAGAAGCCTAAAAGAAATATTTGTATTTAATTTAAAAAAATCAATCAAATATAAGACTTACATATGAACCATAATCCACTGCTAGAGTCTGCAGAGCCCATGGGAGACCCAGGCCAACTAAAATGTCAAAAACGTTACTTCCAATGGAATTCGACACAGCCATATCCCCCATGCCTGCAGAAACAGGAAACAGGGTACAATCAGTCATTTCAGTGAAGGCTTCTTGCTCTTCAACAAGAATATCTGCATCTGAACTACTCCTGACTCTGTATAGATTAACACTGGCTAGATTTGGCCTTTCTTTATGACTGATGCTCATTTCTTTAAAAAAAAAAAATATGGGCATACTGGGGAAGCGTATGTTTCACCAGAAAACAGCCTCTTGGCCTCCCAAAGCAGTATTGCCAACTCAATTTTTCTTAAAGCTCCTGCTTCTGGAGTAATGGAAATCTGTTTTCATTAAAAATAATTTTCCAGCCCTCCTGGTTGTGGAGAAAAACTGGAGAAAATGACTCAAGTGTTCCCAAAGTCTCAGAAACCAGAAGACAAATAAACTTAATCCTTAATTTTCAAGTTGAACATGGTTTTTTGAATGCTTGGCATTGGCTATGCTGCTAAAGCATGGTCCAGACTCAATAGTGGCCTTTTACCTTCTCTGTGATGGCAAGTTAGTTCTAGGACAATCTCCTGTTCTCTCTGCAAATATTAAATTTCAAATCAGCGTTGATTTCACTCATCAGAACCTCTCCCTGCTGCTCCTTTGGAAATATTAGTATGCCACTAAAGTAGTCCAGCCCCACCCCCACAAATTTGACTGATTGATATAAGTGGCCCTTCCCAAATGTTAAGTGGAACCAACACAAGACTTCAAGGGCCAGTTCCTCTGCTCTAATGGAGCTATGAGAATTTCCACCAGCTGATGATCTGCCTCTAGAGGCATAAGAATCTGAAAAGAACAGAAGGACGGAGGCTGTTCTACCTCATCTGTGTCTAACCCCTCTTCCCATACTGCCCTGCCCAGAGTATAGCTCTGAAAACCTATGGTTCTGAATAATACAGAGTGGATGTCCAAAGGCTGCAATAGTTTCAAGTAAATATGTCTATTACAGATCAGTTGGAGTCTTATTTCAAACCTTTGCATCTTTGCCACATCTTGGGAACCATATATTACAGAACTTGAGTAGCAAACATACCCATTTTTCCAGTTGAGCTAGTAAAGGAGAGCTGGGGAATGCTCATGTCTTGCCCTTCAGCCCCAGATTGTTTTTTCAAAGCTTGGGAATAGCATCTGGACACCTCAGGGAAGATGCACTTTCATATCATCCACTTTATCGGGAAAGCTTATCTGGAGGCTAGCAAGCCATACTTCCTCTGTACCTTCTTAACAGAAAGTGGACATGTAGGAGATGCTTTCACATCCATGTTTGCTAATATAGGAGGCAAACCTACCTTGTCTTGCTACTATAAGGCTAGCCATGCAGTCCGGCACGCTGGTTCCAGCTGCCAGGAATGTGATACCCATGATCACGTCTGGAATACCCAATGTGTAGCCAATGATCGTAACCTAGGGAAATAAGTAGAACTGTCAAGAGGCTTAAATTTATTTAAAACCTAGTCAAACTTGTCCCTACATTGCAATATGATCTGGGTCAGTTTCTATAACTAAGTTTGATGGTGATGCAAAAGAACTTCTTAAAAAGGGAAAATGAAGCCAAGGAATGTGTGGGCCCCTTACTGAATGAGGGAGACAAACTAGTGACAGAGGATGTGGAAAAAGCTAATGTACTCAATGCTTTTTTTGCCTCTGTTTTCACGAACAAGGTCAGCTCCCAGACTGCTACGCTGGGCATCACAAAATGGGGAAGAGATGGCCAGCCCTCTGTGGAGATAGAGGTGGTTAGGGACTATTTAGAAAAGCTGGACGTGCACAAGTCCATGGGGCCGGACGAGTTGCATCCGAGAGTGCTGAAGGAATTGGCGGCTGTGATTGCAGAGCCATTGGCCATTATCTTTGAAAACTCGTGGCGAACCGGGGAAGTCCCGGATGACTAGAAAAAGGCTAATGTAGTGCCAATCTTTAAAAAAGGGAAGAAGGACGATCCTGGGAACTACAGGCCAGTCAGCCTCACTTCAGTCCCTGGAAAAATCATGGAGCAGGTCCTCAAAGAATCAATCCTGAAGCACTTGCATGAGAGGAAAGTGATCAGGAACAGCCAGCATGGATTCACCAAGGGAAGGTCATGCCTGACTAATCTAATCGCCTTTTATGATGAGATTACTGGTTCTGTGGATGAAGGGAAAGCAGTGGATGTATTGTTTCTTGACTTTAGCAAAGCTTTTGACACGGTCTCCCACAGTATTCTTGTCAGCAAGTTAAGGAAGTATGGGCTGGATGACTGCACTACAAAGTGGGTAGAAAGCTGGCTAGATTGTCGGGCTCAACGGGTAGTGATCAATGGCTCCATATCTAGTTGGCAGCCGGTATCAAGTGGAGTACCCCAAGGGTCGGTCCTGGGGCCGGTTTTGTTCAATATCTTCATAAATGATCTGGAGGATGGTGTGGATTGCACTCTCAGCAAATTTGCGGATGATACTAAACTGGGAGGAGTGGTAGATACGCTGGAGGGGAGGGATAGGATACAGAAAGACCTAGACAAATTGGAGGATTGGGCCAAAAGAAATCTGATGAGGTTCAATAAGGATAAGTGCAGGGTCCTGCACTTAGGACGGAAGAACCCAATGCACAGCTACAGACTAGGGACCGAATGGCTAGGCAGCAGTTCTGCGGAAAAGGACCTAGGGGTGACAATGGACGAGAAGCTGGATATGAGTCAGCAGTGTGCCCTTGTTGCCAAGAAGGCCAATGGCATTTTGGGATGTATAAGTAGGGGCATAGCGAGCAGATCGAGGGACGTGATCGTTCCCCTCTATTCGACATTGGTGAGGCCTCATCTGGAGTACTGTGTCCAGTTTTGGGCCCCACACTTCAAGAAGGATGTGAATAAATTGGAGAGAGTCCAGCGAAGGGCAACAAAAATGATTAGGGGACTGGAACACATGAGTTATGAGGAGAGGCTGAGGGAGCTGGGATTGTTTAGCCTGCAGAAGAGAAGAATGAGGGGGGATTTGATAGCTGCTTTCAACTACCTGAAAGGGGGTTCCAAAGAGGATGGCTCTAGACTGTTCTCAATGGTAGCAGATGACAGAACGAGGAGTAATGGTCTCAAGTTGCAGTGGGGGAGGTTTAGATTGGATATTAGGAAAAACTTTTTCACTAAGAGGGTGGTGAAACACTGGAATGCGTTACCTAGGGAGGTGGTAGAATCTCCTTCCTTAGAGGTTTTTAAGGTCAGGCTTGACAAAGCCCTGGCTGGGATGATTTAACTGGGAATTGGTCCTGCTTTGAGCAGGGGGTTGGACTAGATGACCTTCTGGGGTCCCTTCCAACCCTGATATTCTATGATTCTATGATTCTAAGAGAGGGAGGGGTTTAATGGGCAGGGCAACTGGCATAGGGTCAGGAAACCTGAGTTCTATTCCCCACTCTGCCATGGACCGTTGACAAGCCACTTCACCTCATGAGGCCTCTCTTTTCTCTACACCCTTTATCTGCTGTGTCTATTTGAACTGTAAACTACTTGGGGCAGGGACTGTCTGAATGGTGCCTAGCACAATAGGAGCCTGATCTTCATGAGATGTTTTGCCTTCCTCTGAAGCATGGGGCACGGGGCACTTACAGGTTTAAACTAGTGTAAATGGTGGATTCTCTGTCACTTGAAGTCTTTAAACCATGATTTGAGGACTTCAGTAACTCAGCCAGAGGTTAGGGGGCTCCTACAGGACCAGGTAGCTGAGGTTCTGTGGCCTGCAATTTGCAGGTCAGATTAGATGATTATAATGGCCCCTTCTGCCTTAAAGTCTATGAATTAGAGTCATTAGGCATTACTATAATACAAATAATAGTTAAATAATCATGAAAACCAAAGATAATTATACCATAAGCATATTGTAGTCAGGGGTACAGCCTCAAGTCAGTGCAGGCAACTTAACACACAGGAGATACTGCTAACCATCTTCATGTCTTTTGGTATGCATGTTGCAATCTATTAGTGTTCTTTGAATCATTATGCATTTTGGAACGTTGGAAGCTCTTGCTTAACACAGAACTTATCATCAGTGCAAGTTACACTAGTGGTCATATCTACTTGCAAGGAGTGACATAAAAAAGTTCAGTTCAGGATAATACTTGATTTTCATACTCTCTAAAATGTAGTCTAACAAATTTGAACCATATGTTATGAGCAAGACAGTGATCCTGTGGTTTCTGGTATTTCAGCTTTGGAAAGGTTGGGCAGGTACTCGTTCTTAAAAACAGTTCATCCTCTCAAAGGAACATTTAGGGGGGCAGGGGAGACTAGTCACTCTCCATTTTCTGCTTAGGGAATTAAGGCTTTCTTAAAAAATTATTTTGCAAGATTTTGGCTTGGCTCTGAGAGAAAAACCTGACCTTAATTTTGCATTCAGTATAGGAGTTAACTGTGCATGGACTGGAAGATTTCTCTAATTTCTGATTTCCAGTGAAGAAGGCATGTTCAGTTCTTTAGAAATAGATTAGATGTATTTCCGTAGTTCTAAAATCAGAATAAGTGGTCAAACGCCAGGTTCCCCCAAATCCTTCTCTGCACCCCATAACTGTCTGTTTTTTCCTCAAGACAGCTGGAATTGGAAAGGAAGCATGATCCATGCTGCATTGCTGGCATTATTATAACGGGGGTTACAGAGATGTTATCACCTATCCAATTGTCTAATGAGGCCTGCAGCAGCTTAATGAACTAACAAGCACGCAGGACTGTAATTGCAGAGAATAAGCCAATTACATTTGGATGGCTTCTGTTCATTTTATTGATCCCCAACCACCTTTAAATAACAAGCTAGAAATAGATTAAGTAGTCCCTATTGAGTAGAGTAGCAATGCAGCAAAATGGGCCAGCCGAAAAACTGAGTTTCATGGCTTAGCATGCACAGGGGCTGGGGTGTAGCATTTGTCAGCCCTGCCTTTCAAACTTGCTTACTCCACTGAGAAAAAGAGAGAAAGCAATTAAAGAGTCTAAATTAAATTCTCATTTACACTAAAGCCTGTCTACACTATTCTGGTGGTAACGTGGCCTTAAATTGTGTGTTAGTGGAATTTACTCCCAAATTAAAAATCTGGGGCGAAATTCTGGCCCCAGTGACATCAATGGGAGTTTTGCCCTGACTTCAATGGGGACAGCGTTGGATCCTGCCGTGTAAAGGGGCTTTAGCATACATGGGAACTGATGCTGATGGAAAGAGACATCCATTGACCTCAACAGGCTCTGGATGCAGCCCCAAGTCAGCTCCCCCCTGCCCCCCCCCCTCGATACGTACCATCCACACCATCACGTAGGATAAGGCTGCAATCCAGAGGGTAGAGGAAGCAAAGGTGACCATGAACCATTTTTCCCAGTAGGGCTTGTTGCAGTTAGGCACCGTGAAGTGCAGGAGGAAGCTCAATGGCCAGGTGAACAGCCACTTCAGGATTTCCATTTTGCCAGCTGCCAAAAACAAAAGGGGACAACCATACATCTCTGCCCCATCCTCTCTGCTTTAACCCTGAGTAGGATTTATTATGTGTATTGTGCTCACAGCAAGAGCTGCTGAACCCCCTACAAACACATAACAAAGAGGCAGTCCTTGCCCAAGAACATACAAGCTGAGGATAAGACAAGGGGCAGGGAGATGCAAGGGGAGCACAAGGGGACTGAGATGATCCCAATTACTGTGATAAGCCATGGTCATAGCACATCAGCTGCCTAGCTGCTGTCAGGTATTTTGTAGGTATCATAGAAGAAGAGAGTTTTAAGGAGGGATCTGATCTAGTGTCCTGGCTCTCAGAACCTCCTGATAGCATTCTTAGAGCCTTCATTTTCCCCTGCTTGAGCACCACCCTCTTACTGCAGTTCAGCTTTTTGGGTGAGTAGCCCTGGAAAAGGACTTGCTGTGAAACTACTCCATATCTGGCAGGAGCAGTCCCTTGTAGGAACTGAGTATGCTGGCTAATTTGCAGCCCAGGTCTGTGTGTGCCTAGGGTTGTCACTCATCACAGATTCATGGAATTCATCCCAGTTTTCAAAAGGCCAATCCCGAGCTGGCACGCCTAGTACTAGGGGGGTAAAGGGTGGAACTGATGTAACTTCTGCACCCGCACAGTGTTACTGCATGCTAGTAAAGGTACAGTAACAGGGCAGCACTGCATCATGAGGTGACGCTAGGATGTTGCCAGCCCTGGGAAGATGTCAAAGTGGGGACCAAGAGACCAAGACTGGAAAATAAACCCCAAATGTGGCCACTTAAGGCCATCTACACTGCCGGAGTGGTGTAAATGACACTCAGGACTTAAGGATGTTGAACATAATGGGCAAAAAGCACATTGGCCCTAAGGCCCCCTTACACCTCTCTGGAAGTATAAATGGGGACATAAAATAGGAGTAAACTATATTCACACACACTTGAATGCCCCTTTGTACAGCCAATACAGGGGGCTTGGTGCAGTTGAGAACTAGGCCCTGATGTCACGTTCACCATTGTCCTGCATCTTGGTAGTTGTTTAGACCAGTGCAAAGTGATGATAAAAGGCCACAGTTCTGACTGTTTGTGCAGTCCTGCAAGACTACGCAGCTCATCATGGGCGAATCTACACTAGGAATAAAGGAATCACTACAAAAGTTTTTTTCTCCTGCTGATAATAGCTCATCTTAACTAATTAGCCTCTCACAGTTTGTTCGATAACTTCCAACTTATCTGTATGTATGTATATATATCTTACTATATGTTCGATTCTATGCATCCGATGAAGTGGGCTGCAGCCCACGAAAGCTTATGCTCTAATAAATTTGTTAGTCTCTAAGGTGCCACAAGTACTCCTGTTCTTTTTAGGAATAAAGGTTTGTTCTTCCCTCATGTTAGTGAACTAGTATAAACAGGTGTTAACAGGTCGAGGTAGACCGTAGGCTCCTCTACACTTTTAACCTGCTATCATCTGTTAAAACTACCGACTGCCTTGCCTTCACTAGGATTTAACCTAACATGAAGAAAAATCCCAGTGTGTGGTTTTTAAAGGTGTTTACTTTGACCTGTTAACACCTGTTAATAATACCACTGCCTTGTCTTCAGTAGGCTTTCACCATGTGTTGTTACCACCAGGTTTTAGATAACACAGATAAAACCACACCTTTTTCCCTAGTCCAGACAAGTCTTAGGTGTCTGTAGCAGTTACAGCAGCCTGGTTGGGTTCTGTCACATTCCACTCTATTGTTACTTCCATCAGAGGGGAGGAGGCCTTATCTAGTTAAACCAGATGGACACAATCCCATTTCATCAATGACGAGGAATTAAACTCTTATGGTCAGAATGATGGGGTTATCAGAGAAGCACCTAGAATTTCAAATGTAACTGTCATGCTGTTTGGTGTTTTCAAAGTTATACTGAAACAAGGAAAGCCCAAGAGCTTCTTACAGGGTAGGTCAAAAGGAGTGTAAGGTCCGTCATTATCATCCTCCTCTTCCTCCTCTTCCTCGTCATTCTCGTTGTTCTCATTGTCCTCGTTCTCGGTCTCATTTCCAGCCTCAGCCATGTCCTCGTCTCTTCGGGTCCCATTCACACCCCTTTCAGTGGAGTTGCTGGGGCCTGTCCCGTTCTCCAGGGCATGCTTGATAGGAATTTTGATAGCCACTTCCGATTCCCCATTGGTGTAGGCTCTGCTGTTTATCAGCCTTTGCCTCTGGAAACACAGTTACAAAGTCTTGGTGAAAAAGAGATTATAACAAAAATAAGGAGAGATCCGAAGAACTTTGTAAAAGCAGGTTTGAAAAAATATAGAGCCAGATCCTCAACTGGTGTAAATGTGACATCTACATCTACTGAGGATCTGACACAAATACTATCTTTTCGGTAAAGGAAGGACTGAGTATAACGGAATCTAAAACACCGAAAGCACAGGTCAGATACTAATCCAAATTACATTGGTGTCAATTTGAAGTCTACTGAAGTCAATGGAATTACAGTGTTTGTAGAACCACTGTCAGTGAGATGAGAATGAGACCAATGTCTAGGAGCATCTTCTCCTGGGGTGGGGGGTGGGAATGGAACCCTTCTGCCATTTAGTGCGATCTGGTACATTGTGTAGAAAAAGCATTCTCTTTAGGTATCTCATCAGGGAATAGTGTCAAGGGATGGCTTAGCAGCATTCTTGGACAGGGGTGAGGGAGATGAGAAACTCCATCAGAGCACAGAAATGCCGGTCAGTCTCCCTTCAGTCTGAAGACTGCTGTGGGAGTAGATGAGTTCAGGATGGACACAACCTCAGGCTGAGGAGCAAGGAGTAACACGTACCTCGTTGATCAACATGCGACTGGCCATGGAGAGACGGGTTTTGGGAGGAAAGTGGCTGGTTATCATTATCCGGAGCCCAGCCTCAGAGAAGGAAAGCTGGTGTGGGTAGGCAGACAGCAGCTCGTCCACCATGATCACCGAGGCTTTACGATGGAAATTCCCTGCAGAGAATTCACAGAGAAAGGAGTGAGGTACCTTGCTTGCTGATCCAGTGGCCCCTCTCAGAGTGAAAGAGTTCTACAATTCTCCCTCTTTTCAAAAGTAGCAGCCCGAACAGTCAACTTTGCATTAGATCAACAGGTTTTCCATCTTTTTTTCACACTGCAAACCACCCCATAAGAGAGCGACCCTTTCCTCTCAGCACCCTAACCCCCAGGAGCTTAGGAACTATTTGGCAAGGGTGGTCCAGGAGAGATGACCGCTCGCTCCCACACCACAGTACATGGTTCTCAAAAGGTTGAATTCAGTGAACCATAAAGATTCGTGGGCCCAGGGTGAGTCACTCAACTTCAGACACTGGCATCTAAAGTGCCTCTTCTCTCAGTCACTTCTGTCCTTGAGCAACCGGATTTGAAATAAATCTCTCACTTGGCCCACCATTGAGGCTTTTCATTGCAAAATCTAACCTACTCTCAAGAATTTATCACACACATACTACACACAATGATTACACTCCAAAGAGCAAATATACCACTGCAGTAGATGCCATCTGGTGCTTAGGCCTGTGGTACTGGCTGCATTGATTCCAAAAGCATAATCTTTACTTGCATGAGGATATAATCCTCACCCACCATTTCATCATGTGTTGGGGCAGGTAGCTTTTGCTGTGTATCTGCGGCACAATAGGGCAAACTAAATGCAGGTTCTTGTATCCTTGGGCAGTGCGCTCAGTGCTGGAACGGGGCACCAAATCTGAGAGCAAGTGAGGCACAGCTGTTCTGTGATGGCAACTCGCCTGCTGCTGACCCAATGTGCAGAACCTGTCCTAAGTGGCCAGAGAAAAAGGACACGAACGGAAGGCATTTCAGCTCACTCTAGATGTACCACATGGTTGAGGTCAAATCCTGATCCCTCTGAACTCAAACAACAACATCCCATAAGCAATCTGGGGGAGGGAACATCTTTTTGTTCTGTGTTTGCACAGATCCTAGCACAATGGGGTTCTGGTCCATGACTGGGGCTCTAACATGCTACCACAATTAATAACTATTATTATTGTTATTTTATAGATATTGCCACAAAGAACAATATGTTCTCAGCCTTAACTCATTAAGGAAACATTTTGCCTGGGTATTTTCTTTGTTTTTACTGAAGTGGGAAAAGGTATTATTTTTATGCTAGTATAAACCAAAATGGCAGACCTGTTGTTTCTTGAAACTTTGGTCAAATCTATAGTTCAAGACTGCTCATGAGAAACGCAGCAGGCCCCCGGGGCTTTCAATTTTCAGGCAGAACTCAGGAATTAATAAAAGTGATCCAAAAATATTTCACAGTTCAAACACAGAAACCCTTTTCTGACTCTCTTATTTCAGTGGGTCCAGAAAGGCAGAGGCTCAGAAAGTGATGAGAAACCTGAGACCCTTGCAGTAGATTTCAGAGTAGCAGCAATGTTAGTCTGTATCCACAAAAAGAAAAGGAGGACTTGTGGCACCTTAGAGACTAACAAATTTATTTGAGCATAAGCTTTCGTGAGCTACAGCTAAAAAGCTTATGCTCAAATAAATTTGTTAGTCTCTAAGGTGCCACAAGTCCTCCTTTTCTCCTTGCAATAGAGTTTCACTCCAACTTCATATGTATTATTTGTATTATTGTCGCACCTAGGAGCCCTTGTCATGAAACAGCACCCCCTAGTGCTAGGTACTTTACAAACACAGAACAAAAACCACAGTCCTTGCCCCCAAAGAGTTTACTGTCTACGCTGGTAAAAACAATGCGGTGTGTGAGCTAATACTGCAGATTAGCGTGTGAAACAACACTGGAGATTTTCAGTCAGTCATTTCTTGGCTACTAGTGGCCAGTTGCCAGATAAACATTGAAACAATTTTCAAAAAGTGAAGAAACATCTCTTCTCTCAAACGACTTGTCTGAGTAACCACAAAGTTTCAAAATAAAAAAGCCACCCAGACATGAGAAATGTCACGCAGAAAGGAATTATTTGTAGAGAAGTGTGCGTAAACGAATCCATAACTGAAACTCTCTTATTTGTGTTTCTAATCCTGATGTCAGCTGGTTACCTGAATGACTAAGGCCTGGTCTACGCTTAATTTTTTTCTGGCCTATGTCAGTAAGGGGTGTGATTTTCTGCAGACGTAGCTATGATGGTTAAGGCCACAGAGTAGACACAATTATATGCTTGTATTGCTTATTTCACTTCCTCAAACCAGAATAAAATATACTGGCATAAGCATTTTTATAATAGCATGTAACAGGATCAGCTGTCTCCTTTGCGCCCCCTCATGACCTGTATGCATGCACGCTGGGCCAGAGGGGACCGGCTCTGCAATACCATACCACAATTTCCCCTTTGGTTTAGGGTCCCTTAAGAATGCCACACAGTCCAAAGATGGAAGAAGTCTCTTCCTGGGGTTCTACCTTGAGTCCAAATAAACTGAGAAATAAAGTCTCTTCCATCCAGACCTCAGCTGGGCCCTGCCCCTGCTCCCTGAGGGACTGTCTCATCCTGCTCAGTACCCGGCCTGAGCCAGGAAAGCTAATGGTCCAACCAGCTGACCAAATTCAGCGATGAGTCTGCCTGAGGCACCTTGTGCATACGCTAAGGTCCTGCTCCCTGAGCAGCTGGAGAAGACACAAGGCCTGTCCTGCCTTCTCCCTCCTCTGTGCTCCAGCCTCTGGGTCTCAGGCAGAGCTGACGCTGGGCATAAGCAGACTAAGCAATTGCTTAGGGCCCTGAGCAGCTCAAGGGGGCCCCTTATTCGCTATTTTAGCATGTGTCGTGTGTTTGGGGGGGGTAATAGTCATGCTTAGGGCCCCCAATGGGGTGCGGGAGGAGGTGAGGGCTTTGGGGTGGGGCTGAGGGGTTTGGGGTACAGAAGGGGGCTCCGGACTGGGGGCGAGGGGTTTGGAGTGCAGGAGCAGGCTGAGGGCTGGGGCAGGGGTTAGGTGTGGAAGGGGGCTCAGGGCTGGCGTGTAGGAGGGGGTGAGGGCTTCAGGAGGAGACTCAGGGCTGGGGTGGGAGGTTGGGTGTGGGAGGGGGTTCCAACCTGGGGCAGGGGGGTTGGGGTGCTGCTCTGGGAGGGAGTTAGGGTGCGGGAGGGGATTCCAACCTGGGGCCGCCAACCGGACTTTTAGCGACCCAGTCAGCACTGCTGACTGGAGCTGCCAGGGTCCCTTTTTGACCGGGGATTACGGTCAAAAACTGGATGCCTGGCAACCCTATATTAGAATGGTCTTTTTCCAGTTAAACTTATGTCAGTTTGGAAGATGTTTAAGTAGAGGCAAAAAAAAAAAAAAAAGCCACTCTAATTCCAGAATAAGAATGTCCACAGAAGGAGTCATTCTGATATCACTATAGCAGTATAATTATACTGGTATAACTGGAAATATCTCCCATATAGACAAACCCTGATCTGAAATGAGAGGGTCCACACAGAGGTTTGTAAACATAATGGGCCAGACCCTCAGCTGCTGTAACTTGGTGTAGCTCCATTGAAATTAATACCAGTTTACACCAGCTCAGGAGCTGACTGAGAAGAGCAGCAGCAGTTCAATCTTGATCCAGAGCAGTAATTTTAGCTGGCAGAAACAGCTGTCTAATACAAGGAAAACCCCAGTTTGCAGAAGTGGCAAGAGCACACGCATAGCTCCCTAACTGCAAATCAATTCTAGGGCTCAGGAAAGGAAGTGCATGAATGACCATGCCCTTACCTCAACTGGGGGTAGCAGAAAAACTCGAGGTGTTTTCCTGCTGCTGCGTTTCTGTGGTGCTCACTGGATGACGACTGTAATTAGCGCTCTGTATGGAATTCTGAACTGCATCATTTGTAGAACTGCTCTCACTCTCTGCTGGGAGCATGTCTCTGTGTGCACTGCCCCAGTGAAGGGAATCCTAGACTAAGAAGTTTCAGGGAAGGTGTTCTCCAAGGATGGGATGCACACAACTGATGAAGTGAGCTGTAGCTCACGAAAGCTCATGCTCAAATAAATTGGTTAGTCTCTAAGGTGCCACAAGTACTCCTTTTCTTTTTACAACTGGAAATGGATCTGCATCCACTGTAACTACACTGCCATCTGGTGGTGTGGATTACAAACAGGCCAAAGTTCTTCTATATTCCCCTTCATCTCAATCCCTGACAATACAGAACCATCCTGTGTAGTTTAATTACTAGCAAACGTGAGTGAGGATTATTCAGAATGATACAAACAAGCAGCATGACTTACTGGAACAGTTACCTTTCTTTAGTAATACCACTGTGGCGTCACAATTGCTGTTATCATCCATTTCTGTGTTATTTGATAATCCGTTCACCATATTTGCAGCATTTTTTGTCTTCCTTTCAAAGCAGTGATGTAAGGAGGAATTAAACCTATGCAAAGAAAACAAACACCTGCTGTATCTCTGTTCCCTATATGCAGCTTTCCCAACAGCCTGTCTTTTCTTGAGCCAGACCACGTATGACCAAACTATAACATACTAGGGGGCAAGGAAGGCCCTGTGGTTTTAAAGAAATCTAGCCTTAGAATAGGACAGCTCTAGCTTAGTTACTTGCAAAACAATCTCTGTGTCCTCAAACATGAAAGTCCATAAAACATCATGTGTAAAAAGTATCCTGGATGCTAAAACAAATGCAGATTGTAATTCTGTTATTCTGATATTAATTCTGTTAATTCTGTTGTCTTGGTCAAAAGATGGATGTTTCAGGGGTCAGGGTGCAAGCCTGACACTCATCAGACTTGGGTTTAATTCTCTGATCCTCCCCATATTTTCTGTGTGACCATGAGCAAGTCACTTGGTCTTTCTGTGCCTTGGTTTCCCGACCAATACCCTAAAGATAATAGCACCGGCCTACTTCACAGAGGTGTTGTGAGGATAAATACATCAAAGATTGCCAGGTGCTCAGACACTATGTAATGGGAGCTAGAGAAGTACCTGGGCTAGATGGCATTATAGAAACCCTTTGCCGCCTCTTACTGCTCTTGAATTACTTTGCAGACTCTGAAAGCACATCACAAAGCAGAGCCCTGCATTTTAAATAGGCCAAGGGCACATTTGACTTACTTCATGATCAGGATGTAAATGAAGTACATCAGCACTAGGACTAGGGACTCCCACCTGCAAACAAAGGCAGATGAGGGACAAATCACAGGAGAGCAGAGAGAGGTCACCTGTGCCTGACGGCACTCCCTGCTTTAGTCATTCAGTAAACCCACATGGAAATGTTCAATCCACTGGACATTGTGCATATCCAGAAAGGGGGTTAAGAAGTAGGCTGTGCACAAAGCATGGGGATTCTGACTCCTACTCTGATCCTGCTTGGCAAAAAAATCAAAATCAACTACAAAAATAACATGTAGCTGTGCAACCACTAAGCAACTTGGACACTTCGGGAAGGGCAGCCTGGGGCATGGGTGCAGTGGAGCGGGTGGAGACATTT
Source organism: Caretta caretta (assembly GCF_965140235.1). Classification (NCBI taxonomy): domain Eukaryota; kingdom Metazoa; phylum Chordata; order Testudines; family Cheloniidae; genus Caretta; species Caretta caretta. Next base: position 205,874,288 of record NC_134208.1, on the reverse strand, counting down.
TATGCCCGCTTTGCACAGTGTGAATGTTGACACATGGTGCAAAGCAACGGAGAATCAGGCCCATCCAGCTTCCAGAGCTGGTTTAAGAGCGCTACTGCTGCTGAGAAAAGAGACTGAACAAGCGGTAGCAGGAGCTCTTTCCAGCTCTCTCTCCATGCTGCTGCTGCGGCTACACACTAGACAGGAGGGGAACCCTTTTTCCCTAACACAGGCACTGGACAAGCAGCTTTGCATGGTTTAAACTGCTAGTTAAATGTTATGAAAAGAGGGTTTTTTTAGCAGTTTCTACTACAAAATAAAGGACATTTGTATTAAAATTAGCCAGCCCACGGCTTTTGGTACTTCTCACTATAGAGTCCCCCCACCAACCAGACCTTACATTTTGTACAGTTTACGCTGACAAGCCACTAGCCCCAGCAATAAGCATCACCACAGTTCTACACAATAAGACTCATTGTTCATTTTCTTTTAAGTCGAGCTCTGGCTTTTTGATCTCTTAGATTGAGCACTGACCATATTAATTCACTTTCCTTGTTTCTGACAGTCCAGCGCTCTGCTTCCCCGTTGACGTATTTCATTAAAAGGAAGCTGTTAAGTCTAATTTGCCCTCAAATTTAATTGTAGTTTAAAAAGAAAAAACAAAAACCTCTGCAGAACTGTAAAAGTAAACATCCCAGGGGGAACAAATTACACCCCCTGCAACTCCCTGCAACATTTTTAACCCAAACATTATAGAAAACCTGAAAATGAAGTATAACTGACTAATGTCATTGTCCGATCTGAGAGATAGACAGCAAGCAAACAGAGTAAACAGCTGAAAGTAAATTAGATTTTTCTATTTTCAGCTTTACTAAGCTGCGGTGTTATTAATAACACAGGTAAATGCATTCATTTAAATAAACGATTTATAACTGGACAGTCCCCTTTAATGCTACCTCAGGTCATTTTATTTTTAACATCACCATTACAAAGATACACCCCATTCAATTTCTTTTTAAAAGTTCAAACGTTTGGACAAAGTCAGGGAAGACATGCTGGAAGACATTTCTAATGCTCATGTTTCATAGCATCTCCCCTCTGGCTTTCACTGCCCCCTCCCAGTCGCTCTGACCTCACCCTGGCAGCAGATCTCTGACTAAGGGCCATGCTGTATTGCCAGTCTGCCCACGTAGACACCACAGCCCTCTGGAGGAGTGTATGTGGGTGGACAGAGGGTTCAGACTGACACCGCTGCCTCCTTGCATCAGGGGACGCTCTGAATGAACCTGTCCTAGGCATTCCTCCCTAGCTTAGAAAATGAGTTATGCCAGTCCACCTGCTAACTGGGTTTCCTGCTGAGCAGGAACTTGGTGCCTGAATTGCTCTGCAGAACTTTAGCTTTCCCTGCTCTCATTAACCCTGATTTTTCAGCTCCTGTAATATAATCAGAAAGTGACAGCTGGATACACTTACCAAGAAACGATTTCATCATAAATAAACTGTGGAGGAAATTAAAAAAAGGCACGTTATCCATGAAATGCGACAGCGTACATCGTGCTGAAAATACCCCATTACGTGAACACGTGGCAAGGAGAGGCAGAATCATCTAATGATCAGAGTGAGAGACAGAGGCACAAGGCCTAAGTACCACGAGGGTGCTGTTTTCTTGGGCTCATTTAACTTCTCCGTCCCCCAGTCTGTCCCATCAATGGCATGGGGATGACAGTCTTATCCAAGTGCTCTGAGATTTTTGTATAAAAGGTGCATTCAGAGCAAGTGTCCAAAGGATGTGAGTGATTTAATGGAGGTAAAACACATGAAGTTATGTGGGAAACAGGGTGTCCCATGGAAATCATGTGATAAACATGTACCTTTGGGGGGAAGGGAGGCAGATCCCGGTGTAAATCAGCATCGCGCCGATGAAGTTAATGAAGCTACATGCATTTTACACCAGCTAAGAATCTGGCCCAGGGCCTGATTTTCATAGGTGCTGAGCACCTACTATTCCAACTGAACTCAAAATACCGGTGAAAACCCGGCCTCACAATCATGTCACACAAAACCTTCCGGGGAAGGGAATACGTCTTTCTCCAAGTGTTGTATCTTTCTGAGTAACAATAACAGCATGTCACAAAAGTTGTTACATCTGACTTTTGTCAATTTATCCTTGGCGTCACTTTTTAAAAGGAGAAACTTCAAGGTTAGCTTTTCCTAGTCACCACTAGATGGCCCTCACGTTCCATAGCTTATTTCCAACAGGGCCTCTAGGAGATGAGAGATGAGAATGAAAGAGTGCCAGCGGATATCGGGCTGGTCATAGTCAGAGGTGCCAGTCTTTCCCTGCACTCTTACTTTAAATGGACATCTGCAATTTACTGGCTTCCCTGCTGGTTCCTCACTGTCACCCCCAACCACAGGCCTCATTTCAAAATCGTTTTCAGCCTGTGGAACGGTAGCACGTTGTAATGCGCCATGACAAGATGTTGTGGCAACACAATGTCAAGAAGATAGCTGGGCTTCCTTGGGTTGCTTATCCTGAAGTCTTCTCCCAAAGTGCCTGCTTTCTCCATCCCTTGGCGCCATCCAGCCTTCCTGTTCTGCTGAACATTTACATTGTGTAACATATTTTATGCTACCTGACAGCTAGCAAAGAGGCCCCATGGTTTTTTCCCTTTGGCTCAGTGTCAGACCATGGCTCTTGTTAGAGTGTGACCCTGTCAAGTCCAGAGCTGCGTAGGTGACATGCTTACAGTAACCTGGGACCAGGGGCATCCTCCCAGAATAGCTGAGTGACAACACGCCACCACGTCAGTGCCAAAGCTGTACTTCCCTGGGCCATGGGGCCTACAGCCTCAGTCTATAGTCACCCTACAATTTGACATCCCAGGAAATGACTGTGGGTTGTACTTGGTTTCAACTTTTATTAGACGGGGGAAAACTTTAGCTCAGCCGTTCTAAAGCTTCATGGCTCTTTGTTTGCCCTCCTCTCTACACTACATGAAGAGATATAGTTTCATTAGGAAAACACCACCATGAGAAAGCACTGTTATGGTACCAGAGAACAACCAAAGGAAAGGGAAACCCCAGTGAAACACCCCCTGTAGCCTGTACACTCTGTAAAGAGCAAACCTCTCTTTGTTTGTAATGTACATCAGTAATACTGGTTATCAGAAGATAATGTGGCTGTGATATATCATGCACACCACAGGTTATTGCTCATACTCACCAGGGTTTTATGTGCCAACAATAGTTTCAGGCTACGATGTTTTGGTGTGACAGGACACGTAAGCACGCACACTCATCTTTGCAAATAAAAATGAAAATAAGCCATAGGACACGTGTTTTCGCCTAACAACTTTGACAGTTGCCCAGATCCTCAAAGATATTTAGGTGCCTAACTCCCATGGGTATCAGTGGAAATTAGGAACCTAAATACCTTTGAGGATTTGGGCTAGTGTCCCTTTAAAATTTGGAATTGTTGAATTTTTTCATTCTAATGCATGACAAAGAATAACTTTGGAACAGTTTGAGAAATTAGATGTTGTTTTGCCAAGCTCTAATTAAAAGAAGGTCTTGGTGGATTTTTTATTTGGCAAAGAGTTATAGAGCCAACATTGGTGTAAATGAAGCCAACCCAGTTTACATCTAACCTCTGGATTTTTAAGTGATTTAATGTTAAACCCATAACTTAAAAATACTCAATATCAATGGGAACATATTTATTTGCCAACAGACACATATATGGTTAGGCAAAACAATGGTGGAGCATACACATCCATGAGAGCATCACAGTCTATTTGTTAAAAGAACAAACATGGGATACCTTCCACACACAACATCATCCATTATAGAAGATCCCATATTGTGCTAGAAGTTAAGCATGTGCTTAAGTCCCATTTAAGTCAAAGGGATTTCTTATAAAGCACATACTTATGTGTTTTGCTGAGCATGGATGGACTTGTGTTCTTAAGTCCTTTGTTGAACTGGGACCTACACGTGTTTGGATGTTTCTTGTTTTTACACATTCATGTCTCAAAATTAACAATAATCATATGGGATTTATTTATTCTAACCCAAGAAAATTTACTTCCTTCTTTCAATGATCAAGAAGCCCATTTTATCTCATAGAAAAAGTGGCTAAGGGAATATTCATATGACTGGTAGAGTAAGGTGACCAGATAGCAACTGTGAAAAAACAGGATGTGGGGAGGGAGGGTAATAGGCACCTATATAAGAAAAAGTCCTAAAAAATGGGACTGTCCCTTTCAAAACGGGACATCTGGTCATCCTATGGTAGAGCAAGAATGATCAGTTATAAGTGTAACTAGCGTGCACCTACATTTTGTGAAATTGACCACTTTTCTCTTTTCTTCTCTATGCCATTCATCTAGTTATTTTCATGATTAATGTGAAATAAATGTTCATTTCAGCATGACAGTGTCTTTCGAAGGCAAGAGAGAAACTGGTTCACTTCAAATCACAGAGCAGCCACTAAAAGGGACCATGTCATGATTAATGTCTGTCCTTAACTCACCTTGCGTGGGCATGGGCCTGAAGACAATGCATTGTCTTCACTCATCTCACAGGAGCGTGAGGAGGCTGACTCATTACAGCGGGTACGTGCCTCGCGAAAGGAAGGTGCGACACAGGTACCATTTATGATCAGTACGATTTCAAGTAGGGAGCACAGCACTGAACTGGAACAGCATCTAAAGAGGTGTGTGTGTGTGTGTCTGTGTGTGTGTGTGTGTGTGTGTGTGTGAAATCCTGATCTTGCTGGAGTAAATGGGAGTTTTGCCTTTTACTTCTGTGGGCCAGGATTTCACCCTGGGAGCTTATGATAAGGAGTCGTCTATGTTCCTCCGCGACTGAGTGATACTATTTAAAATTCAGGCATTAAACACGACAGGACGGAGCGCTTAAGGGTGCTGCATGTGTAACCACTTTGCTTTGCTCTGATGCAAAACCTCAAAAGCAAAGCCACCTAGCAGGACATCCTTTATTCCTTCACCCATCGGCACACAACCACACCCCTACACTGTAGACTGCACACAGCCCTCACCCTGCTTCAGTGTGAGGCTAGACTTCCCCCCATTTCCTTCCCCGAACTATCTACCACCAAAGTAATCAGAGTGGGCGTCCCTTTGGTATAGTTCTGGGGCAGCATCCACTTGCTTCTGGGGCAGGGGGGGTCTGGAAGGCCAGCATCCCTTGTGGGGCAGAGTTAAGGTGACAGTGTATTGTTTATCAGGTGGTTGTCTCTAGGTGGAGGTGGGGTCTTAGAGGGGAGGAAGGCAGGCTACGTATTTTAAGAACCAAACAAATGCTACCACTGAAATCTGACTCTGTTTGACCTAACAAGATCTTTTAATACCACAGGAGAAAATGTCAAGAAGAGGGGTTAAATATTTTAATTGTTTTTCCTTTCTCCCCGTTCCCCCATTTGCCTTTATGTGCATTTAACAAATGGTAATTGACATAGCCCTGTTGATAGCAAGGAGCTGCCGAGGATTGGGCTTGACTCCGGGCAAGTGGGGTACAGAATCTAACCTGAGGCCCAGGAAGGAATGATAATATCCTAGTACTTTGGAGTGAAGATCCCAAGGAACAGAACTTTTGTAGTTCTGTAGCCATGAAGAATAGCCCCCCATGGAAGACATTTGTGATGGAAGAGAGAAGGAACCAGAATGAAATAGTAATATATACCTTGTTTCCAGGTACCAGAGAGTTTTGATTAATGATCTGTCTGAGTTTCTTGCTATATACCTAGTTTAAGGAATATTCTAGATATGACACAAAAGGTATGACTGTATCAGGCCACTGTTAGGATGCCGAGAAGCATCCAAAAATAAAGCTGTCATGCCCTGTGAGCAGAAAGATCACTGGAAGGTTTTTTTTAAAAAAAAAAAAACAACCCCAGCCCCGCTCCCCTGACTGATTTGCAACTGTTCTGCAAATTAAATACACAATCCAAACACTATCAGGTTAGAAGCAAAGTGGCTTTCCATAGCCACTCTTCCTTTGGATTAAAAATAAACAAATAAATAAATAAATCAAATAGCTGGGATGTTTTATGCATGCCTTTCTGCCCTTAGGAGGTAATTTTTTACAATATATGGGGTTGCTGGTTTATTGTTCAAAAGCCACTTTCTCATGCTTTATTATTCTCAAGCCATAGAAGTTACAAAGCAGCCTTTGTTGGTTTCACACATCATTACTGTCAATTACATTGCTTTTATTCTTGCCTGGATGTTGAGGTATGCATTAGATTGAAGACAAGCTATTTTTCATACATTGCAGAAGGCTGACCTTGCAGTGTTGAAATTACAAAGCACAAACAAGTTGAGGCAAACTCTTTGCTGGAAGTCTCAGGGGGAGGGGCTAGCTATACACATGAAATATGTACCTAGTATGCAGGCACATGCATGCAACGGCAAAAGAAAATACAACCAGGAAACTTTAATGTTGCCGAATTACAGTCACACGAATTCTGGAATTGCAAATGTTCATCTTCTCACCACAATGCTGACTTGACCTTACAAACGTATTAAAGTGAACACAAGAAGATCTCACTCTCCCCTTCCCCTCTTTAGTAGGGAATAGTTTATTTTAGGCTACATGTCCAAGACGACAGTAATGTATAGATGAAAACAACATTTATGCAAAATGCAGCTTTGCTCTGGGAAACGTAACTTTTGAATTTCCTGACTTTGTGCGAGTTTGGATGAAACTGTGCCATTTAACTGCTGTCGTTTTCACATTTCAATTCTTATGCGAGCATCGTTTCCCTTTGTGGCCTGATTTTCAGCAGCTCTGAGCACTTACACTTCCCACCGCACAGGATAGGAGCTGAACAGCGAGCACTGTTGATAATCAGGCCATTGGCTTCTAAATTCACGTTTAGGGTGCTATATAAGTGGCCTGATTTTCACAACTGCTAAATATTTTGGAGAATTATAATAACTAGTCACAAGGTGTTATCAATGAAACCATCTTGCAACCTCACTGGTAGGGTTTACCACCAATACCCACTAAATCCCATGCATCTGTGTACAGGTATATGACTTATAGTAACATTTTGTATTCATGAATTGATTTCCTAACCACTGGAGCAAAGCATGTCCCTTCTTGAGTATGGAGGGCTTCTTGGTAGCAGAGCCAAAGGACCAAGGGGATGTGGGACGGGGGGTGGGGGGAATGACTCAAATTTGAGGTAGGAAATGCACAGATCCTTCCATCCTCTCCTCACATAAGGAACGAAATAGGACTAAGCATCCACTCCATGGCCTGACTGGAGGCCAGACCTCTGGGAGTACGTCTACACTACAGCGGGGAGCAAGCCTCCCAGCCTGGGTAGACAGACTTGAGCTAGTAGGACTTGTGCTCATGCATTTCTGAGGGTATGGGGGGTCCGAGATTGAGTGGCAAGCCCAAACCTCCACTGGTGCCCCAACATCCACACAGCTATTTTCAGTGGGCTAATGTGAGCCCCACTAACACAAATCTGTCTATCCGGCTGGGAGGCTCTCTCCCAGCCGCAGTACAGATGTACTCTGGGTTTCAGAGTTACCACCTCATTGAGATGAATGGTGCTGTTCACTCCTCTCAGAGCTATTGTTTCATGCTCTCTGCAGACTCAAGCGAGCACTGCTGTATCGATTACACCTGTGTTGTGTTTTTAAGCTTTCCTCCACAACCAGGAAGGCTAGAAGCAGCTTTTTTTTTTTTTTTTTTGTAATTGAGGTTTGGCCGTGACATGACTCCTGGAGCCAGGGCACAAGATTATAGTGCCTACGTCTTAATCTGCCCCCAGTGACAATCCTGATGCGGACCATAGGACACACTTAGCTTTCCTGAGCAGAAGCACCGTTATAATAGCCTTCAAAAACTTACCACAATGAGTGCAACAACAGACAGTGTGTAGTAGATTGAATCTCGCAGCAGACTCCATGATGACAGTGCAACCACCTGAGAAAATATGCAAAAAGTAGGAGTGAGCCAGGCTCTCGTCATCACAAGTTCTCTGTGTCAAAGGATGGACTGTCATTTCACAGTGCAAGCTTGCCCCATACATTAGTATGTGATATGAGAAATCCAAGTTTAGGAATCCACTGCATTTCTGAGACCGCTGTCCAGAGGCACAAAAAGGCCAGAGGTGAGACTGAATCTCTGGCACCTAAAGGCGGCAAAGTCATGGTAATGGACAGCACTTGCATTGCTTATCCATGGTCACATTCTGCCCTCAGTTACTTCTAGGCAGGTCTAATCATCCCTGTGTATCAGAAGGTTTTTTAATAGCTGTAACTGAAGGCAGAACTTGGGCCCAAATTGTTTGGTTAGGAGAAAGTCACAGTTCTAGAATCCTGTAAGACGTGTGGGTGGTGGAGGGATTGAGGGCCCAATTCTTTGAGGTACTGATCTTCTGTTAAAAACCCTGCAAGCCCCCAGAGAGAGCTTTCGGCACCTTGTGTGACGGGCTCAGCACCACACAAGATCCGATTTTAAAGGCGAAACGCGGGGAATGTTTATATTTTAAAATGGAAAGGAATACAGACAGAAAACTGGGAGGATGCAGGGAGCCCTGGTTCTCTGCTGCCTTCCACCTTGCAGAGCCATTTACATGAGAGCGTCTCAAACTTTTCAGGCTCAGGACCCATTTGTTAAAGTTGAGGGCCTGTCGCAACCCAGTCAATAGGCTGGAGGTGAGGTGTTGGGTCCTGGCCCTAGCGGGCGGGGGGGGGGGGGGGGGGAGGCCTGGCGGTCTTTGTTGCAGATCCCACCCTGCAGTCACCCCGCAGTAGTGGCTCCTGCAGTTCCTGGTCCTGTAGGGCTGGCCAGGCTTGGCTGCTCACTCTGGGTGTTGCAACCTCTGTGGCTGCAGTGCTGCTTAGATTTGGCCTTGAACTCCCTTGTGTCGGAGGGCAGCTGGGCCAAATCTGTGAGAGCACAGCTGTGACCTGGTGCATGGACTCACAGTGCTACTCACTCAAGTTGGACCCAGCCCCACCTCCGCATCTCCCTGACTGAGGGATGGCTGGGCCAAATCTGAGTGGTGTTGTAACCCTGCAGATCGCAACGCCCAGAATAGGGAGCTCAGCCCAGCCAATCCTGAGGGACCGGAGCCGTCACGTGAACCTTTTGAAATGTTCTGCTTCCTCCCAACACCCAGTTTTGGGATGTGATCCACGGATTGAGAAACGCAGACTAACACTGTACAGAAAGCACCTCCCACCCTAGGATCTCCAAGCATTCACCAACATTCATTAATTTAACTTCAGAAGAGAGCTGTGAGGAAGGCAAGCATTACTATATCCCTCTGACAGAGGGATGAGCTGAAGCACAGAGGACTTACTAAGCACTTGTCATTTTGTGAAGAGCCCACAAAAGTAGTTCTGCTCCAATGCATCTGAGATGCAGCACAGTGTGGAGAGGGGCTGCCTTTTGTAGACCTCTGAAAGTGCACCATGCCGGGCATGTTGGTGGTGTGTTGCCAAACACCTTCAGACACACACGATCACAACAGTCAACTAGTTACACACTCTAGATGGGATTTTCAAAAGAGTGCAAGTAATTTAGGCACACAAGGCCTACTCTGCCTCTTAGTGCATAACTAGTACAATATAACATAAAGATGACTTTTCCTAAACACTTAGATACTTAAGTGTACTCTTGTAAGGCTGTGTATTATTACTTTGAGTAGGGCAGGAAAACAGAAGTCATGAAAGTCAGAGTTTAAGGCCAAATGGAACACCAGATGATTTAGTCTGACATCCTGTATATCACAGGCCACCACCACCCAACAACCAAAATTAGACCAAACTGTTACAGCCCACAGGAGACTACACTATCATGTGCCACAGGCAGAGAATAAGAGGGACTAAGTTGCACCAATGCCCGAGTTCCCCCCAATGGCAGGGAGCTGACTGAATGAGATATATCCAGATAATCCTGACCAGTGATTTACACCCCATGCTGCAAAGGAAGGTAAAACCTCTCTCCCACCCCCAAGGTCACTGCCAACCTAACATGGGGGAAAATTCCTTCCTGACTCCACACATGGTGACCACTTAGACCCTGAGCATGTGCGCGAGAACCAGCCAGCCAAGCACCCTAGAGACAGGATGCTTGGTGCCACCTCACAGCACTGGCCCCATCCAGTGTCCCATCTCCAACATGGCCATCTCTAATGATTCAGAGGACGGAGACCCAACCCAGAGCATACTGTATTTCTGTGGGGGGGTGGCGGTGGGGATCTTATCTTGACCCCTCCAGATGTCTGGCTGAAACATGAGCTTTTAGGAACAGAAGGCATAAACTGGAAGTGAGCCTGAGGGCTGTTGAGCCCTGCCACCTACTATCACAAGCAATCAGGACATACAAGCACACTCATAAATTTGTCTAGCTTGCTCTTAAAACTAATTAAGTTGTTTGTCCCCACAACTCCTGTTGGGAGGCTGTTCTAGAACCTCATGCCTCTGATGGGTAGAAACCTTCTTCTAATTTCCAGCCTCAATTTGTCCCTGGCCCATTTGTTCTTGTGCCAAAATATTATTTTTAGCTTAAATAGCTCTTCACCCTCCCTAGTGCTTACGGTGAGCAATCCTATTCCCCTATCAGCCTTCTTTTTGCTAGGTTAAACAACCCATGTTTTTCCAGTCTCATAAGATCAACTCTCCATTCTGCTGGTCATCCTAGTAGCTCTTCTGCACCTGTTTGCTTGAATTCATTTCTCCTGAACATGGGTGACCAGAGCTGTACACAGCATTCCAGTTGAGATCTTACCAGTGCCACATACAGTGGCATTACTCCTTCTCTGTCTGTACTGGAAATGCCTTGCCTGATACATCCTAGGATCATATTTGCCTTTTCCACCATTGCGTCATGTTGGTGGCTCATGGTGATCCTGTGTTCGACCAACACACCCAGGTCTTTCTTGTCCTCTCTTGCCCCAGCTTGTGGGAGACATTTTTATTATTAGATCCTAAGTGCATGACCTTACTATTGAATTTCATCTCATTTCTGTGACTCCGGTCTTCAAGGTCATCCAGTCATTCCTGTATAACATTCTGATCCTCCTCTGTATTGACAATGCTTCCCAACTTTGTATCATCCACCAATGATTTGCTGATGACAAGGTCATGTATATGAAATGAATACTGTATACCATATCAATAGGTGCTCCATATTAGTATATAGGATAGAGTAACAGTGAAAATTTGCTACAGATACAGACTACGTGGAATCTCATTGATTTCAATGGAGCTCCATGAGATGCAGCAGTTTGTTTTCCATCAGAGAGCAGATTGCAGAATTGGGAGCTAAGTTTGCAGGGATATTAGCTTGTAGTTAACGGCGTTGGTCTCTGAATTAAACCTAATTAAGTCTGCAAAGTGCCTGGCTACAGAGTTAAATTAGAAGACACCTAAAACATTAAAGCTAGACAAATTCCAATTAGAAATAAGGCACACATTTTTAACAGTCAGCCAAATCACTGAGCTCAGTGAAGGGGTAACCGGGTGAAATTCTCTGGCCTGTGTTATACAGGAGATCAGACTTGGTGATCTAATCAAGCATAACAACTCAGAAGTTATGAGATGATATCAACACAAGAACAACTGGATGAGTTAATCTGGAAATATCTAGCTCAAGTCCTTAGAGTAGGGATTACTTATCTTAGAAAGTGGTTGAATTTAAGATTCAATTCTCGAGGAACACACACATTGTCAAACTGTGTGAAAGATCATTGAGAATATGTTTATAATAGTTCTCAGAAAGAGAAAGGCTTTCTTTAGCTAGGTCGCACCGGACAACACACTTGGGAAAGGATCAGATATACTACTGAGTCTTATATTCAGAATCTCCTTTTTGGAAAGCTTACATTTAAAGCAGCAGAACTCGGTCACAATCAGAATTACAGTCCAAGGGCAAAAATCAGTGGAATTATCCCTCTAACACAAGGCCCTCACTTTTTTGACTACGCTACTGGTATTTTAGCTTTCATAGTCCATCCATTCTCCTGAACCTTGGGCATTTACTGGATGTTTTTTTAAACTTCTAACACAAGATAAAGACTAGCAATTGCAATTGCTCTATTTTGAGTTCTCCTTAGGAAAACTCTGCAATATGCATGCACAGTGGCTGTCATGAAAAAGGCAACATTTGTCAACAGTTATCTCACACTGCAGTATTTCCCTGTCTCGCGCTGTGGTCACTGCTGGCAAACGTTGACTTTAAATGGGGACCACTGCATTGAAGTGGTTGCATTCAATTTTAGAACCGTGAGAAGGGATTCTTTGAACTTCCGAAGGCCACAAGACACAGGCCTGTGACGGAAGCGGGGCATCGCTGTACAAGTGCAGGGGTAATTCTGATAGACATTGTTAGAGGAAGCCTTCACTCCACAGACATGGTCCTGCTTTCTGCCTGCCCACTTTGGGGGGAGCTAGCAGCTTTCTAACGCTCTCTTCTGGCCTTAAAATCTATGAATAAAATTGGGAGAGGTGGCCATTCTGTGTACAGTACACAATGCACTCACATTATTAAAATATATATGTCAGAGACGACCATGATCCTAAAAGACAGAAGGCTAATTTAGTTCTTGACTTTCTTAACTAAGAGCACTGATGGGGTGAATGACAAATGCTCATACAGCTGTTAACTTCTTCAATCAGCTAAGGTTTAACTATGATTATTTTTTCCACAGCCCCATAACTAATCTGTCTCCTTAAATCCTTATTTTCCATTTCTAGACGGTACGTCAGACATTCCCTTAATAAAATATGGTTTCCAGCCACATCCCCGAGTCATGTTTCTTCATGAATTCAATCAAACCAAAAGAAATTTCATTTTCACTTTTCATTATCTGTAAAAACCCTTCTTTTCACAGAAGATTGAAGTGTAACTGTTTGCCCACATTGTCAAAGATTAACCCTTAGAACACTGAGCATTTTGCAGCCTGCTGGCCCAAGGAATGTTCCAGAAGACGTAGGGCATGATTCTAATTTACGCAAAGGCCTCTTTGCACCATTCAGGCAGTATAAAGGGGCCTTGTAACTGCAATCTACACCCAGTCTATGCCCTTTTGCCCACCACAGCCATGTAAAGAGACACAGTGAAAATGAGAATCAGGCCCTGAGTATTCACAGATTGCTAGCCTGCACTGAAGTCCATGCTATTGCATCTTCACTGCTCTTGTTACCGGTGCTGGCTAGATTAAAGCTAGCATGGGCAGGCCTACCTGTGCTACAATCACACCTTACACTGCGATGTAGATATACCCCCACAGTGTTTGTGTTATTAGTATGGCCATCAGAAAGTTGTGATATTTTGGTTCAAAAGTTGCTGCCACTGTTTCTTAAAGTTGCGGTTCGGGCTGCTGGTGTGTGTGTGTGTGTGAGGGTGCAGGACCTAAACACTTGTTTTGTAATTGACTAGAGTTTGGGTCCTCTACCTTCCAACAGGGGCTGGCTATCCTCCCATTTCTCCAGTCGCTAGGGTGGGGTGAGGGTGGGGCTGAGCCCCCACATCCTAGAGCTGGCCCCAGCTCAGACGGCTGGAGGCCCTGTGTGCGGCTGGCATAGCCCTGTGCTCTGTTGGAGGTACACGCCCCAACCCCCACCTGGCCCTCCCTGAGCCCATCCCGCAATGTGGCCAGGCAGCTATGGAAGGCGAAGTCCTCAAGGTTGTGCAGGAACCACTGCTGTTCAGCAGGCCTGGCCCATGCCACGTGACAGAGGCAGAATTACTCCTGGGTGAAGTGCGAAGCCCACAGAGCTGGAGTACTGAGTGGGCTTCGCAGAGAGAGCCTGGAGAGCCTGACCCTGACCCACATGGGTCCCTGGCCCCACTCTCCTCCATCCCTGCCCCTAATGGGCAAGGATGGAGCGGTGGCTGGGGCAAATTTGCAAGTGGCATTTCGAAAGAGTTGCAGCGTGATTTGACAGTTGCGGTGAGTGTTAAAATTTGCTGTTTTTGCACCGGACTCATGGCCTGTGATTTTCAGCCTTCATTATTAGCAGCCCACTGTCCCCTCTGTATTATTAATTCCAGCATCAGCAGCATTTGAGCTTCAAACCCTCCCCTCATCCCCCACGGGCCAGCTACTTAAGTCTAAGACACCATCTCCCGTAAGCTATAGAGATTTCGCTGTGTGGACAGGAGTTGCATTAAGGGCTGCACTCAGGTTATACCTCAAGCTAGCAGTGCAATGAAGACAAGCCTTAAGAATAAAAGGACATGTAATACACGTTCAATTGAGGATAAAACAGGATTGCTGCATAGTTCCTTTCACTCAGTACCTTTCAAAGCCACAGAAATCGGAAGGAATGTGGGTCACTGTGGGCCAATTTAGACAGGAACTAGGACTGTAGAAGAGAAAGGCCACTGAGTAATTCAGTCCTTGACTTCATTAGCTAATAGTCTCAAAAGGGCAGATTAAAAGCTGTCACGGGGCTGTAACATCTACAATCTGCTAAACTCTGCTCTATTTTTTCCACAGCCCTAGGACGTCCCCACAGTTGAACTGTATCCTCAAATCTTTATTTTCCATTTCTCGAGTGCACTTCAAACTTTTTGGGCCAGATCCTCCACTGGTGTACATCAGCACTGCTCTGGTGAAGTCAATGGAGCTGGGCCAATTTACACCAGCTTTATCTTTATAAATACGTTTTCCAGCCACATCCTCATGCTTGTGCAAGAATTCAATCAAATCAACAGTAGCTTCATTTTCATTCCACGTTATCTATATAAAGGGTCCCGTTTCAGAAAGCTGAAATAAAACAGGTCCCCGGAGTTCTCTGGTATTAACCCGTACATTACTGGCATTTTCCAGACTGCTAGCAAAACAAATTGTTTGAAATGTCATACGCTAAGGCCTCTTTAAATTGTGACTTTTTAAGTAGGTGTAAGTTTAATTCATGCTCACGTTCACGTCGCTTTATACTGCCAGAGCCATGTAAAGAACGTTTATTTGAAATGAGATTCAGGCCCATGTGATCGGTGGGCCAGATTCGATTTACACCAGTTGAAGGTCTGTCTCAGCATGTCTGTAGGTTATGATTGAAATACTCAAATTTAGGTGCCTAGAGGTATGTTCCTAAATCCATATTTAGGATCCTAGATAGTCCTTTTTGTTGGTTTTTGATTTTGTGTTTTCATTTTTACAAGCATTTTATAAAATGACATTCATTCTATTTAACTTTGTTCTTATGATGCTGTATATCATCCTGTGTGCTGTGATGGGCAGAATCAGGGCTGGACATTTTACCCTATAATCATTTGCGTTACTTAGAGATGTTGTAACATTTCTATCATTTTCCAGTTAAAGAAGTTTGTTGTTTGCCATGGAACCTCCATTTAATGAATGATCACTATACAGGGATAATACCCTGTATCAGCTGATTCACATAGGTTTTTCTGTGAACTCCTTATGTAAGCTTCATGGGTCCAATTCAGCCTGGGATCTGAAAGATCATGAACTGAATCATGCACCATCATATGTAATAACAATCCTGAAGGTCAAAATCGACCTTCATATACAGCCGTGCTATCCCACAGATGGTCAGATTCTGCCCTGCATCACACCTGAACAACCCCATTATCTCAAATGGGATTACAAACATGCACCCGATGGCAGACTGGAGATGCTTTAAGAGCTGGAAAGAACCTAGCTTCTGATGCGAAGTTGAGTGAGATCTATATAAGGAATTGGGCTTGTACGAGGAGTTCATATTTCACATAGGTCATGGCACATCTATGCTGCTATTGCAAAGTAAAGCCGAGATTCCCCTCCATCTGGGTTGGGGGTGGGGATGGCATAGGTTACAGCAGATTTATGCCTGATGAGAACCCCTCAACCCCAGGCGAATTCTCCGCAGGCCATATATGGCCAAATTCAGTCTCCTTTGTGCTGCTGGAGCAGTGCAATGGGGTTGGGATGGGGGAGAGAATCCGGCCCTACATTTCTCTGTGAGATGAAGAATTTATTATAGGGTTCAGTCAAACTGTAACTACGACATTACAGATTGCTCAGTTAAAAATATATCCCTCTCCTTGTCTCTTTACGGTCAGTCCCTAAAGAGTTACTGTGGAAAATGTAAAGGGCTGTTAGTTACATTTTTAAACCTTTCACACGCTGACACATACATCTTAATGTAGCCAAGAGACAACTTAATTCCTGGTGTTGCCATTTAGGTTATGCACTGCAACCATAGTAACCAAACCAATATAAGCATCAAATTGTCAGTCCACCCAGCATGGAAAAGTTGCCTTAAGGAGACTGATTACAAATGCTCCTGAAACCCATATCTGGCTCAGCAAGACCAAGCGTCCCACAGTGAAGAAATCTTTGGCGAGCAACAGTGAGAGTAGGGATAGAAATGACGTGGAGAGGAAAACACTCTAGAAAAAGGAAAACAGGAAATGCCATTTTTTTTCTTTTCTTTTATCTAAAACGTAGTTATTTATCTTGAACCTTTAGACCAGTGATACGCAGACCTCAGTGGTTCAGAAGCAAAATTAGTGATCAACATTACCCCAAAGATCCAAGGTAGTGTGAATTCATTTACGATAGTACTACGTATTCATATTTAAACAGTATGGCAGGGGAAATTATATAAAATTGTATACATAAAATTCTCACAGCAAAATGACGGACCAAGTATTATTATGTTATCAACTACAATTGGTTAATAACACAGTTAAAGCCTCCTGATTGGTCAATAACTTAGATGGGTTAATAATTAAATCACATGGTGTTTTAATATCATGTGCTGCCAAGAATCGCAGGAGACACATTGAGGAGGCACTTGCGGGGGAGGGGAGAAAGGGTGTATTTTGCAAGAAAGGAAGACCCTACATCCAGCCAGTGTCAAGACTCTCCAAGTCTTAATTACTACTGTCAAGTCCTCAAATGCATTGGACACTGCTGACAAAATCTCTGATCAAGAGTGCACGGGCACACGCCTATCCCATAGGGACAATGTCTCGAAGAAGTCTGCGAACATTTTCTCCTTTGTCGGAGGAGAAAGAATGAAAGCAAGTTGAGAGAGAGAGAGAGAGAGAGAACACTTAGTTTACTGGGCTCCCCTAGCTGAGATCTAATGCACAGCACTAATGTTTAGTTAATTTTACTTTAATTGCACAAGTTATTAACTCCTGAACCGGGGGCGTCACTAGGGGTCACAAGCATTGCTGATACTAGTAAAGCAAAGCACACGAGTACTGGAGACGACACCTAAAATTCAAAATGAATTCTCATGGACATAGATTTCAACCTGTAAACCAATCACGAGGGAGGCTCGCCGACCGGGTGAAGGAAAAGAAGTGATCTTTCCCACCGAAAGTCTCAGAAGGGGCTCTGACCATCTCCTTCCAATGGCTGAAGGTTCTCTCATCCTGCAGACCTTGGTAGGTCCACAGAACAGAGGGAAATGCCCCCAGCCTGCTCCCTAGACACTGCTAAAGGCTTATTGGAAGGAGGAATCCCAAATGATCCTTAGGACTCTTCCATGCCTTAGGCTCATTGTGGGCTTTTCCAACCCATGAGCTTTAGGAAGGTCATCAGGGACTACCCCAAATCCCCAAGAACCACAGTATGCTTGGTAGCCAGGCTGGTAAGTCAGACAAGCACCTGTTAACTCATCGGAGAATGGGGAGCCTGTTTGGCTATGGTATTTAACTAAATTTCAGTTGTGAGGCCATCTGTGAAGCCTCATTTTCTTCAAATTCTGCCAGTTACACCCGTGCATCCCCACTGAGAGAAGAACGGGGACAACAGAGGGACACAGGTGTAACTGAGGGCAATGTCTTTATTATACTAATGTAGATGCATGAGCCAGAAAGAGCAAACATCTCTCAGAGCTCAGGCTCAGACTGGAGGGCCGGTGGGCAAGCTGTTCTTTTATTCCTACACCGAGCAATCAGATATGGAAATCACTGAAACAGAAGAGATGTCGTTTTTGCAAAGCCACTCCCCAGAGCAGAGCTGCACTTGAAAGGGCTACAAAAATCCCCCTTCCTCTGGTTTACCTTGTGCTGATGATTCTGTAAACTCAGCTGTTGCTGCTATCATGCTGTTAGCTGTAGAGTGCTCAAGATCTCTGGATCGCAGAAAACTCTCCCACCAATCCTTACCTACGAGTACTATCATTGTATATATTACAGTAACACTAAGGGCATGTCTACACTGGAAAAAAAGACCCGCGCACATAGCCACAGCTGGCCTGGGTCAGATGACTCAGGCTTGCAGGGCTGAGGGGCTAAACATTGCTCTGTAGACGTTTGGATGTGGGCTAGGGCCCAGGCCCATGGTCCGAGAGCCTGGGATCCAGCCCAAGCCCAAATGCCTACACCGCAATTTTTAGCCCTGTAGATCAGGTCCAGTAAGCCTGAGTCAGCTGATCTGGGCCAGCTGCGGTTGTTTAATTGCAGAGGCCTAGTTGAGATCATCCCCTAGTGTGCTAGGTGCTGTACCCACACCCACAGTAGGACAGTCTCTGGCCCAAAGAGCATGCAATATGAACAGCCCAAGGAAGCGTTATTATCCCCATTTTATACATGGGGAACTGAGGCAGAGAGAGTAAATTACTTGCCCAAGATTACACAATCTGTGGTGAGTCAGCACCTTACTCCAAGGCTTCTGAGTCTCATTCCAGTGTCTTACCCACATGGCCCTCTGTCTCCTCTATTTAGACATGCCCCTCCATCACTCTTCCTGACTACTCCTTTCCTCCCAGCTGGGGCAGAAAACCCTCTTGCCAGCCCCCGGCATTCTCAAGAAGAAAGCTGGCCAGACTTGTTATCCAATTTGCAGCTAGCTCCGTGTCTGAAACATATTTTGGTTTCCACTGGACCTGTCAGCCCTGTGTGTGGCACTGAAAGCTTACATGGCAGTGAGGTGTTCGTGGTGCAGAATGCAGTGGTTGGTAGTTAGCCCTTAGGTTAGTAACCACTAGAGCCTCACACCTGTCAGAGCTGGCTCATGAATGAGATGACACTGAATTTCAGCTGTTAGAAGGAATGGTAAGGCAAGCGGGGAAACAACAAAATATCTGGTAGACTTTGAAAGTGACAAGCAGCAGCTCTGTGTTGGAACAGCTCAGCCTAGGCATGTCTAGTAATAAGCATTTCAAAGTGACATGCAGCAAATGTAAGTAATGCAAGTAGAGCTGGGAGGAAACGGTCTTCCAATCCGACCAGTATTTTGGGGAGTTCAAAAAAAAAAAAGAGGTTCCCTCCCTGAATCGGGACAAAGGTAAAATCTATTTCCACAAACTGAAAAAATGGGGAAAAAAATCAGTTTGGGTCAATTGAAACATTTTATAAGATAATTTCCTAACTGTTGTTTTGATCAGGACTATTTTCTCCCTTTTAATAAAACCCTTTTTTTTTCACTCCAATCAGCTTAAATTTCAAAACCCAAAGTTGTTTTGAAGAGGAAAACCAGAATATTTTGTTTTTAAAATGTCAAAACAAAACATTTCCAAACCTCAAAAAACGCAATTTTTCAATTTGGGAGATTAACTGAAACCAACCCTGTTTTGCTATAACAAACTTTGCGACTTGGTGTTTTTTGACGAAAAATTTTTGTTGAAAAATTCCCGACTGGCTCTAAATGAAAGGCACACACATCGTAACTAGAGAGAGTCTAGGAGGATGAAAATGATAACCAGTTACTGACAGCTTTGCTACAAGCAAGAACTTCGGTTGACCATACAAAAACTACAAGGGTGCACAAAAGGAAAAGCAAGAGATTGTTCACTCTGGATTCCTTATACAAATAATAGGCCAGATTTGCTCCGCTCTGTTCCTCTGCTGGCTTAGGGGGTAGTAAGAATGGAGACTGTGCCTAATTTCCGTGCTGGGATTACCCTGGCATAGGGGAATTACTAGTGGGTAGCGCTCACATAATTAGCACCCTCCCCAAATCTCTAGGCACAAAAGATGTATCAGGGTGAAGAAAGGATCGGAAGGGTGGGCAGGTGAACTGGCAATCCCTAAATGGAGCACAGTCCTTTATGGACCATAGTCAGTGGGTGCAGTTTAGAGCAGCCCACAGGCTGCTCTAACTTACACCTGTTGCTGGGCAGAGACTCTGACAGTCCCCTCCTCTGCTGCACCCAGAGAATCTGGGCCAGTAGCATAGCCTACTCCAGAAAATGGGGCAAATCACTACAGAATCTCTGATGCAAGCTGTAATACATTATCTAAAGCTAGCATTCATATAAGGGATATTTGTGCATGCCGCTTCTGCTACCAAAAGTCTATAAAGCTGTACCGACATGTGCACGCTCTTTAGTAAATAAGAGTATTTTTGCTGTTTAATTTGCTAGACGAAACAGGTGTTGGTTCACACTGTATCAAATATTACAAGCTTATCCAAGATCTTTGTGTGAATGTACCACACACATTTTTCACTCAGAAACGTTCCAGTTGTTCATCTCCTTTTCTTGCATTGCCCTTCTTATGCAGTACGATTGGTGGTAAATACTGACTTGAAATCCTGAGCTTTGAAAGCTAGCCTTCTAATCTGATTTCTCTATTAATGCCTTGACACAAGAGCTTAGATTTTCTAGGTACCAAAACCTATGACTTAATTTCTTAATGCTGAGGGGCAGGAATTCTTGGCCAAAGGGGCTCAGAAATTAAAGGCAAAACCTTACAGTGATTAACTGCAATAGCTTACACAGATAAATCACCAACACGGACACTGGATTTTCAGAACATTGTTCATCTCCGTTTCAGAGTCTCCATAGCTGTGACTGTGTCTTTCCCCAGTGACTCTCAGTGAACGTTGCTGCTTCTCCGGAAGAAATTTACCTTGCTGGCACTCAACGACATTGAAACCACTACTCAGCAGGATGGAGTATGGAGAAAAGATGGAGACTTTGAGAGCTGTTTCAAGGGCCGTTCTAGAACATTCTAGATTTTATGTAATTTAAATTAGCTTTAATATAAGCAATCCTCATGGATTTCCTACCGTGTTGCGCTTCAAGGGTGATATCCTGGCCCACTGAAGTCAACTGGTGTTTTTCACTGACTTCAGTGGGGCCAGAATTTCACCCCAAGATTACATAAGAAGCCACGCTGGCAGCCCAAACTGCTCTCAGGAGAGAGTTTGATCTAGTGGTTCAATGTAACCCATTGATTGGTTTGTGCCTCACCCACAGAGGCTGTGAATCTGTTACTGCCTCAGCTGGTGCTGTCCCTTTTCTAGCTCAAGCTGCAGCAGCTCATGCTTTTAGCTCTGGAAGTCCCCGGTTCAGGCCCCAGCGTGCTGGCCGCGATGGCAGCCATGAGCCGTCACATAAGCAAAAAGACTGGAATCCATATGCTCTGAGTTCTATTCCTGACTCTTCTACTGACCAGCTAAGTGATCCTGGGAAAGTGCCTGGTCCACAGAATCCCTATCTGTAAACCAGGGGTAACTATTCCCACCTCACATAGGGATGCTGTTAGGTTAAGTCATTAATGCGTGGAAAGTGCCTGGGGATCCTTGGACAGTAGGTGCTAGGCATAATATGATAGTTCTCTGAACCATTTTCTTAGTATTTCATCTGCTGAGCAGCCTTTGTCACAAACAATATGGTGGCTTCCTTTGCACTGTCCATTTTTTAAGGTGACTAGAGTGACGGTTTTAATCTGCTTTGCACTTACAGTGACTAGCAGGGCTTTTCATTTAAAGGAAACTTTTAAACTCCACGATCTCTCAGGTGCCACAAGGACTCCTCGTTCTTTTTGCTGATACAGACCGACACGGCTATCCCTCTGAAAACTGTAAAACTGAGGCGCAGTCAGCAAAATGTTTCCTTACCTGACGCTATGGATAAAAGACAAAGCTAGGCTCTCCCTGGAGGTGACTTAACTTTAGTGGCTAGATCACTGCTGTGGTATCCTTACAGATAGCTAATCGTTTGGGGTGGGACCACCTAACTTTGTTTGCACTGGAGATGATTTCAGTGGGAGCAGAGTTAGGCCGGTACTGGGTGGTTTTGAAAATCTCAGGCTTGACCTGCAATAAGACGGAACAATGGCATGTGTGCTTTGAACATGTAGGGCCAGACTGTTCGCTGTCTGCATGTCCCCATGTGCCACCAAACTGTCCCATGCATAGCCTCCCTTGCTGCTCCTCACTGGGCAGTGCAACTCCACACTGCCGCCAGCCCGGGGCTTTGTGCAACTGCATAATCAAGCCCTCAGCAAGGGTGAAGTTACTTTCTAAATACAATTAATTTATAAAGTCACCTTTCACTCATTCTTTACACTGATTGCCAGTATGATGCACGCAGAAGCAGCTGTAAACATAAAAGGGAAATGACCGAGAGAAAGCTTGCCATTTGGTGAAATGAACAGCAGTTGGTTCCAGTAGATGCCATTGGATAGGAGGTGGTGCTGATTCTGGGTAAGAACGTTATCCCACCTCCCACAATCCCCATCTCAGCCCACTTGCGTGTCTTATCATTTACTATATGTTTGTACAGTGTCTAACATAAAGGGGCTGCGATCTGGTTGTCCTCTAGGCACTGCTGCACTATACATGTTTAATAAATAATAATATTTTTCCACTGTCCATGATGGCATAGCTCTTTTACACAAATTCCAGATTCAAGCCACTTCCATGCTGCTAATAGCAGGCAAAAATATAAAGGCAATTGTATCAACAAACAGGTTCTTAAGAGAAGATGAAGGAAAGTGTACCAAAGACATGCAGAAAGAGATATACTGAAAGGTTTGCTGCTGCTGTATCTCCATTGTGCCACACATCCACACTGCAGTGGACACAGGAAAGGCGAGGGGGCAAGTTAGAATGGCACACAGCAGGAAAGAGGGCACTGCTGTGTCACATACTGCTACCTCAGCTGTTCAGTACTCTTAATAAGCCCGTAATAAGCATTACAATGGTCTAAAGGGACCTCAGAAGCATAGAGGTTTGGATCATTCTTTGCACTTTTCCCTTTCCGATCTGAATTGCATGGGAGCAGTCAGTGAAGCTGCGTTTCTGCCACACAGCTGGAGGCCGAGATCAGGTTTCTAAATGCTTTCTGTGCTGCCTGACATATTGCTTGCTATCCATGGTAATTTACAAGCATTCCAAAGCCCTGCAATTTGCAGGGAGCACACACAGTATCAGTCTCTTTAATTAGCTGTGGCAAGATATAAATTGGGAATCTCCTTGCATGCTACTTCTGATTTGTGTGAGCTATTCTAGGAGCCAGGGATGTCCCTTTAAAGCTGGAGGGAGCTCCCTGTGGAAGACGGTGGCACGTCAGTGGCATGTCTGACCATCATGTTTCATAAAATCCTTGATGGAAACTGCTAATCAGTCCTCGGATATTGTAATAGGATTTCATAGTGTTGGAAGTCAAAAGATTAATTGCTGGCCAGTGTTACCGTGAGGAATGAACTGAGATGGAGGTTCTGGGCCAGATTTTAAGGCAACTCAGGCTCACAGTTGTCCATTTAAAATGTGTGTCTGATTTAAATAAGAAGGGGCCTCTATCCAAGGTGTTGGCACCCCCGGTGCAAATGACAAGAATTCAATTAAATAGCACTTGTACCTCCTAACAGCTGGCAGAATCCAACAAGACCCAGAATTCCTCTCTCCATGCAGAGCCAAACCCCAGCCTCTGCAGCAGCCCATGTAAACAGACAGACATTGCAACATGCCCTGAAGCTCAACAGACCAGAGCTATCCCGGAGCTGGGGTGGAGGAAACACAGAGATGAGGGTCAGGAAAACTTGTTTGAGAGCTGAGGGCATCTCGCTGAGAACCAGCTACCTGCATGCTCTCTGAACAGAGGGGGAACCAGCTGATCACAATTGTGGTCCTGTGGCATGAGGAAAAAGGACTGCACATCCCAACACCACAACCGTGTATGCAAACTGAGTAACGTCATGCAAAAATGCACCTGCTTAACTATTTGCCCATGCAGTTGCGTTTAGTACATTGTTAAATTAACCACAGTGTGTGTCCATACGTCCTTTAGGAAGGGAATACTGTAGTATTATTGCTCAGCATTTACTGTGGATATCTGCTAATCCCCTTGAATTGCAGCAGTATTTAAGTTTTTACTTAAACAGCTGACTATACTCTTACTTCCTCAGACTGGCAGGGTTGGGCTTGACTGACAGACCTCTAAGAAGCCTAGGGTCCTGTGGAAAGTGGCATCAACCAACCAGCACCTAAAGCCCTAACAAATTGAATTAAGATACACTAACATTAGTCGCTCCTCAACCCATTTAAGAGTGTCTGAGTTGGGGGGCTGCACAGAGTTACCCAAATCGATTTAGACACTGATTGAGTTAAACTGGTGCAATTTCTGAGGGTAGAGAAGGCCCCACTTTGCATTAAAGTCTCAAGCCAAAGTCCAGTGGACACACTCCCATTAATTTCAGTGGGCACTGGATGAGGTCCCAAATCTGAATTACTGGCAGACCAAAACTAATCTGTCCCAGGGCCAGATTCAGAGAGGTAGAGTACAACTTGAATACCAGAGCTGGGCTCTGAGCAGCTCCATGAAGAGGGAGAAAGGAACTGTGACAATTGCTTGCCTCCTTGGAGAAAAAAAATGGAATAAATAAATGGATTTTCCCATCCTCATTATTATTCGTGTTACCATAATGCCTAGTACCTCCAGTCCTACCCCAAGACCCCACTGAGCTAGGGGGTGTACAAACACGGAACAAAAAGGCGGTCCCACACCCCAAAGGGCTTACAATCTACGTGGCAGCGAATCTAGATTTGCCCTTGCCTGCCTGCAGTGCTCAGGAAGAGCTGAATTCTGAACCCCACAGGGGACGTGTCCCTCTGTATGGCCCTAAAGAATCCTTCATATAGACACTGCAGCATGTCAAACTCCATATTAAAATGGGATAGAGCTAAATCCCCCATGAAGAAGCAAATGCTGTTAAAAAGCTGCATCATTTCATTATGCAAAAAGCCTTAAATCCTGTCCTGAAATCCTCCCTCTTTCTAGGGAGCGTGGAATAAATGTTAGACACAAGACTTTTCAAATCACTTTCAGGCAGGTCAGTAACTGACACAAGAGCTGTTTAGTTTGATAACCATTCAGCTGCAATTATATCGCAGCAGTTCTGACATTGAGAGAGAGCAAAGCTGCGATAACTTTGTGTTGGTTCTAGTTTTGTTTCTGCAGAGATAATAGACAGTACATTGAGAAAGCATCATCTTGCTGATAGGTTTCAGGATCGTTAATTGCACGGGCAATAATAATTACTAATATTAGTGATGTTTAATTCTACTTATGCCACACTGATATAAATGGCAGCTGTATTGGTGATAAACATCATTAACAGTCCTTAATGGCCTTACGCAAATCCAACCAAGAGTCCAAAGATGAGAAATCACAGCTGCTCAGTGAATCCAAGCAGAAAATTAAAATATCTATATGAAATAATCAGTGCTTTTCCAAACAGCTATTTGTGAAAGAGGTAACGACTTGATTTGACACAGTGACACAATATCTGCAAGAAGGCCAGGTCACTGTAAACTAGACTGTAATGTTAACAAACGTGATACAGTAGACTGCAATCTGACCTGTGCCCAAACTTTTGCTGCAAAGCTCAAATTTGCAGCAGGTCTGAAAGCATTGTTTTGGGTGGAAATCACGTGAAACGCCATTTTGCAGGCATTCCATGCAAAACCAGGCCAAAGGGTGTCGTTTCTGCTGAATTTTATTCGGCTTGTTCAAATCTGGCACTCCAGTTGTAACTTGGGGATTAAAACCAATACATGAAGGGGAACAGAATTAAAAAATTTCTTATGGATCCTTCAAACCAAATCAAATGTCACAGAGCTTTACTTGCAAGGTGAAGCAAAGCCAAGTTCAATATCTCAGGGTCCTTTGCTCAACTCTCTTTACACATGACGAAAGGCACCAAGGAAACAACACTGTTGTCCAGAAAAGAGATGGAACCCCCCGAATACACACAGACATACAGAATTGTCTCATGCCAGGGCTTGTACGTTTTTCTATGTATAGGCAGCATGTTATACCCCATGACAAATAAAAATAGAGAGAAGCCCAAAC
Source organism: Caretta caretta (assembly GCF_965140235.1). NCBI lineage: Eukaryota > Metazoa > Chordata > Testudines > Cheloniidae > Caretta > Caretta caretta. The sequence continues at coordinate 205,848,261 of NC_134208.1, read as the reverse complement.
CACTCCCCTGGATTCATAGCATACTGGGATCCATCCGTTAATTACATGCTTTCGCTTGGTATTTAGGAAGAGTTGGAGCCCCTGGAGTTGAACAGTTAGTGCACTATCTCATTGTTCTGTTTGGCCCTCTAACCCCAGGGTTTAGCTCAGTGAAATGGAAGGGCAGCTACTAGTTGCAGAGACATTCTAATGCTTGGGTGCTATTTTATACCAATTAAATTATATTATGAAGCTTCTGGACGTAGAACTGGAAAGTATTAGTCATGCTGGCAAGTGTGTAAAAATGGGAAGGTGAGTGGCACGAGGGGTTGGTTATGGTTTATTCATCTGTCTTATCTACTTATAAGGGGACCCCATTACCAGAGTAGTGTTCAGATACAGCACCTCACAATCTTTAATGTATTTATCCTTAATACCACCCTGTAAAGTAGGGCAATTCTATTAACCCCATTTTGCAGATGGGGAACTGAGATGCAGGTTAAGTGACTTACCCAAAGTCAGATAGGAAGTCTATGAAAGAGCAGAGAATCAAACCTCGATCTCCCAATCCCCAGTATTGTGCCTTAGCTACTCGTTCACTCTTCCACTTCTGCCTCAACAGGGACTTTTCCCTTGGACCCTCAGATTAAAGGTCTGATGTGCTACCAACTGAGTTTACAGATACTCTCAGCGCTGGATCACCAGGTTGAATGAAGCCGAGATGTTTAGTGGCTGAAGATTATCACCTGCTGGCTGTTTGATACTGTACAGTTCTCAGTGGTCCACACTATACATGTCACTAGGAACAACCTTATTGGCAGTCTCGTTAGACAGAGACAAAAGATGGAACAGACACAGAAATAAAAATTACTCTCCCTATCAGGGCAGAGGCACACTAATGGGGCAATGAAGGGAAGCTGGCATTGAGTGAAACCTGGGAGTCTTGCCATTGACTTCAATGGGGCAGGGTTTCACCCACTCCCTTTCTTTTGTGATTATGTGGAGGGCTTCAGACCCAAGAGAGCCAAAAAGGTATTTTTCAGGCATTCTCAATTAGCTTCCAAAAGGCATTACCTACAGTTCTGTGCTTGACATTTATTATTCTAAGAATTCCTCGTGACATTCAGATAATTAAGGAGATTCCACTACCTGTCTCTTAATCACATGTTGTTATTTTATGAACGACTATATCTTAATTTAAGGTAGTGACATCTTGTTATTAGTATTAATTTTTCCACAAATCTGCCTACAGCTCACAGCAAGAAATGACTGCAGAAAGCCAGTGTATCAATTACTTTGGGGGGTGGGTTAGCAGTGCTTTTAGGCGCAAGTCAATATACAATATACAGGGCAGGAAAGACATGCCCGTAGTTAGCGTGTTAGTCCGGGACACAAGAGACCGAGGTTCACGTTCCTGCTCTACCACGGACGTCCCACGTGACTTTGGGCAAGTCGTGCTCAAACTTTTCCTGTCACGCCCCCCGTTACCAGTGACGGAATCTGTCCATCCCCCCGCTCCATCACTGCACAGCTGGCTCAGCAGAGGAGCTTGGGTGAAGGTGGAGCTGGGGATGGGAAGGAGCTGGGGCTAGAGGCAGAGCTGGCCTGGGGGCGGAGAGGGAATGAGGGCAGAGCTGGGCTGGAGCAGGGGGCGGATTGGTGCTGTGGCTGGAGCCAGGTTGTGGGAAGAGCAGGGGGTGGGGTGGAGCAGAGCTGTGGTTGGATGGTACTCCCTTCCCAACCCTCTGTGGGGGCTGGCCCGGGCCCTGCTGCGTGCACCCCCCAACAGTCCTCCGCGCCCCCTAGGAGGGTGCACCCCACAGCTGGGGACCACTGTCGTAGAGGCATGGAGCTTAAGGCCAGAAGGGACCACCAGATCCTCTAGTCTGACCTCCTGTGTATCGTAGGTCACCCGCAGCAGCAGCACAACACCAACCATCTCCGTGCCTCAGTTTCCCATCTGTGCAATGGGGATAATAGCACTGCCCCATCTCCTGGGGTGCTGTGAGGATAAATACATTAAAGATTCTGAGATGCTCAGATACTACGGTGCTGCCAGCCATAAGGACCTTAGAGAGATACAGTTATTGGACTGGGGGGCCCAGATTCTGTTCTCACACCAGTTTTGTACTGGCATAACTCCACTAGTTTCAACAGTGTTCCTCCTGATCTACACTGAGGTAAATGAGAGGAGAATCAGGCCTGTGGGCTGTACGCCTGCGATCTAGCTGTTCAAGCCATCCTTTAGACAGCTCTATGGTACTAGGGCACCCACCTACACTAACTGCACTGTGTGAACCAAGTTCACCAACACTTCCCAGAGCCTGATGCTTAGGAGCTCAATTCTGCCCTCCTGCTTGGTGCTCAGCTCCCTCTGTTCTCAGAGAACTGACTCAAAGCCCCCTAGAATTAATGGGGTCTGGTCTACACCAGGAGCCTGCCTTAGCCCCACTGCGCCACCACCCAGGAGCCACCCGAGGTAAGTGCTGCCCAGCAGGAGCCTACACCCCAACCCCCAGCCCTGAGCCCCTCCTGGAGCCAGCACACCATACCTCCTTCTGCACCCCAAACCCCTGCCCCATCCCTGAACCCCCTCCCAGAGCCAGCACCCTGTCACCCCAACACTCTACCCCAGCCCGGAGCTCCCTCCTGCACCCAAACTCCTTCCCACAGCTTGCACCACTCACCCTCTACTGTACCCCAACCCCCTGCCCCAGGCTCAGCCTGGAGTCCCCCTCCCACTCTGAACCCCTTGGCTCCAGCCCAGAGCCCGCACCCCATCCTGAACCCCAATCCCCTACCCCAGACCAGTGAAAGTGAGTGAGGGTGGGGGAGAGCGAGTGATGGAGAGGGGGATGGAGTGAGCGGGGCGGAGCTTTGGGGAAGGGGCAGGGCCTCGGGGAAGGGTCGGGGGTAGATCCTGGGTTGCACTTAATTTCAGAAAGTGATCTTGTGTGTAAAAAGGTTGGAGACCACTGCCCTAACTGCATGGTTTTCATGGTGCACCACGAGGCATTTGACATCAGCATCTTTTAGTCCAGAGGTGGGCAAACTACGGCCCGCAGGCCACATCCGGCTCGCGGGACCGTCCTGCCTGGCCCTTGAGCTCCAGGCTGGGGAGACTAGCCCCTGTCCCCCCCTCGCCACTGTCCCCCGTCCCCTGGTCTCAGCTCACTGTCCTGCCAGCGCTCTGGCCTGCTGCTCCTGCCGGGCAGTGAGGCGGCGTGGCTGGCTCCTGCCGGGCAGTGGGGCTGCGAGCTCCTGCTGCTCTGAGCCGCATGGTAAGGGGGCAGGGTGCATGGCTGGATAAGGGGCAGGGGATCCCGGGGGGAAGTCAGGGGACAGGGAGCAGGGAGCGGTTGGATGGGGCGGAGGTTCTGGGGAGGGGGGCGGTCAGGGGACAGGAAGCATGGGGCTGGATAGGTTTGGGAGTCCCGGGGGGCCTGTCAGGGGGTGGGGGTGTGAATAGGGGTCGGGGCAGTCAGGGGACAGGGAGCAGGGGGGGTTGGATAGGGGGTGGGGTCCCACAGGGTGGTTAGGGGCGGCGGTCCTGGAAGGGGGCGGTCAGGGGACAAGGAGCGGGGCGGGGTTGGATGGGTCAGAAGTTCTGAGGGGGGCAGTTGGGAGCGGGAAGTGGGAGGGGGCAGATAGGGGGTGTGGGTCAGGCTGTTTGGAGAGGCACAGCCTTCCCTACCCGGCCCTCCATACAGTTTTGCAACGCCGATGTGGCCCTCGGGCCAAAAAGTTGGCCCACCCCTGTTTCAGTCACTTTAGTTCACTCTCCTTCTCTCAGACTATCTGTCCATGGTATCCAGATATATTTGCTTCTTCCATATCAGTAGAATATCCCTGTGCTGAGCCTCAGTTCCCAAGTGCATTGAATTTGAGAGGCTCAGGAGATGCACCATTAGCGGGGACAGCATGAGTGGAGGAAATCCCCCCCCAACCACCTTGGATCCAGATGCCAGGGGGAGTTGTTCTGAGATACTATGCTCCCAGCTGAGCCCCCCGCCCCCCACCAGCCTATCTGGGCTGGGAGCCCTGCCAACCTCCTCATGAGGATGGGGCCATAGCCTTGGAAGGCTGCAACAGGACTTGGATGGTTGCAGCGGCAGAGAGAGCCACATGGGTAAGGGAGTTTTCCTGTCCATGCCCGCCCAGCCCCAAGCCAGCCAATACCATCACAGCCCTGTGATGTTGTCAAAGCCCACACCTTTGGACTTTGCCAGAGGCTGGGTAATGGGGGCTGGATTAGGGAGGGATACGAGGTGACCCTGGTGGGCGAGGAATACGGAGGGAGCCATGGAAAAGGGACACAAAGAAGAACCAAAGTGGAGAGAAAAATATTTAACTAGCAAATGTGCTAAAACATCAACAGGTGAGCATAGGATGGGCAAAACCAGGGGTGGACATGGGAAAGGGGTTCTGCAAAAAACCGGTATGAATGAAACAAACCAATACATAAAAATACAAAAAAATAAAAAATAAAGTGGAAACTAGGTGATCAATATAAACGTAGGCAAAGACCAAACAAATACTGCAGATACTTATGCATGTGAGTAACTTAGCTCTGTGAGTAGTCTCATTAGAGGTGGGTCTGTGTTTCAAGGATTGTGCCCTCAGGGCTTGACCTTCTATCATTTCACTTAGGACTTGATTATGCGCCTCCTCCATTGAGCTGTGTGTCCATAACATCCACTGACTTCAATGGGAGCTGAGGGGTTAGGAACCTGGCAGGGTCAAGCCCTTTAAGTCAATGGGCCTTTACTCAATAGCAAGTATCTGCGGGACTGGGCCCGTCTGCCTTGATCCAAAGCCTACTCAGTCAATAGAAAGTCCTCCTATCAATTCGATGGGCTTTGGATCAGGCACTCAGCCTGCTACTGGCCTTTTATTCTTTGCAGAATCCACTGGGAATTCCTGCTCCCTGGGTTGCATCGTGATGATCAGCACAGACTGCCACCTTGATGTTGATTATTTTTCCGTGTGTGTTCGGTTCTTTTAAGCAGCACTTGGTATTCTGCTAGGGTGGCAGCAATCTGTCTCTGTGACATGCTCAGAATGGAAACAGGGAGGGTGCTAATTCCAACATCACTCGGTAAACAAAATACTTTCCTCTTCGACTGACAGTTATAATCTCCAGCGAACTGCTCAGCTTAATGTAACTGTTCAACTAAAATTCCTGGAGTTCATAGGTCCCTGTGCTGTGTATCAGGGAGGCCTCCTGAACCAAAGATGCATTCTCTGAAGGATTCACAGACAAGTTCAGAGAGATGTCGATATTTGGGAGAAGAGTTGGCAAAGGGCAGTGTTTCCTAATCTTTTCAGGCAGCTAACCCCTTATTTGAAGCAATAATGTTTGTGATCCCTTTACAGTTACTGTAAGAGTAAAGTGTCTTGACGCTAACAATGATAAACCTATAGAATTGATTTGTGTATGTGTTTCGAGAGGTTGACAGAGAGTACTTGACTTTGGAGGGTCTGGGTGTGTGGGGAGTGACATTTTCTTTGCTTCAGACCATAATAAAATTTTCAACATCTCACCACTCCACCCACCCTCCTTTGTCTTTCATGACCTCCCTGGCTGATAACACTGTTCTAGGGCAACAAATGATGAACTGAATACAGGGGCTTATGGTTGAGAAGTTGACAGAACCTTCACGGACAGTCCCTATCCAAAATCATCTGTAATCTGCTATTGAGACGTTGACTCCCGCCTCCACTCTGCCAGTGGTGCCAGCTTTCATGGTTCATGGGTTAACTTTTTCAATAAGTACCTACGCACTGTCTCTGAGGCCAGCTGCTGTGCATGAGAGGAGCTCCCTGTGAACATCTGCAAGGCCACCTCACTGTCCTCCTTCAAATCCTTCTTCTCCCATGAGCCTGCAAAACACTTGACAACTAATGGCCTGGCTGCTGGTTTGCTGAGACCATTGCCTATCATGCTGACCAGTATTGTCTCATTATTACCTTGTGCTCCCTGTTTGTTATAACCACCTGCTGTCTCTTGTCTTATACTTCCATTGTAAGCTCTTCAGGGCAGGGCCTGTATTTTTGTTCTGCGTTTGTACAGTGCCTAGCACAATGGGGCCTTGTCCATGACTAGGGTTCCTAGGTGTGATTGCAAAAATAATAGACTTGACCCTCAAGAGAAGAGGATGAAGGGCCTCATCCGTTAAAGCGAATGAACATACCTTCATATTGTGGTTCTAGTTTAGAACTAGAAGCAAAGCCTCTGACACAGCAAAGCACGTAAGCCCATGCAGAAGTACCATGAGGGGGGCTGTTCTCAAGCAGTGTGGGTAATTTGAGAAGATGTTTGCAGCGTTCTTGTAGCCATGTTGGTCCCAGGATGAGAGAGAGACAAAGTGGGTGAGGTAATACCTTTTATTGGACCAACTTTTATTGGTGAGAGAGACAAACTTTTGAGCTCCACAGACCTGAAGAACAACTCTGTGGAGCTCAAAAACGTGTCTCTTTCAGCAGCTGAAGTTGGTTTTATAAGAGATATTACCTCACCCATCTCATCTCTCTAATTCAATGAAAGTCAGATAAGCATAAAAATTCTTTTAGTGCTTATCCAAACTCCACATCTAACCCTTTAGAGATTCTCCTCTTTAAGGAACAAGCTTGATGTTACCTGTTAAAAGGAACAGATTTCAGGGACACCTTTGACACAGCTTTCTCAATGTGCTCGAGTGGATGGGACAAAAACAGCAGGGCGTAGTGTTGCACCTATAGAACTGGGAAAACAGTCTTCTCCACTAGTTTTTGGTACCAATAAAGACATTTTTTTGCCTGGCACAATTTCTGCAGAAATCAATAATTATTCGATTCCCATGGCTGCAATGCTTGTTGCACAGGGAGTGGAAGCTGAAGATAAATCTAACCTGCCGGATCATTCGGCTTTGGTCTGACTGTTCTTTGTGAAGTCACCAGTGCCAAACCTCATGGGGGGAAAATCTTGAGAAAAAGGAGCATTCTTGTGAAAATACAGCACCAGAAAGATTCTGTTGCATTTGCAGTCGGTGAATGTCCTTTTGGAGCGGCTGCTCAAGGGAGAAATATTGAGAAAATGCAATTCTAGAAAAGCAAAGAAAGAGGAAAAATCCAGCTCAACCATTTCAAGACGTCAGTGTGGGTAAGAGATGGAAAGTACTACAGCACTCAGCAATACCCTTTAAAGGGCAACATGTAAAGGAAGTTGCAGCCGCAGCATCTCCTCCTTTCACCCTGCAGTATGCAATGCCAATTCAACTTTTAGCTCAACCTGCTCTGTGATTTGGATTGTTGGGTACCCAGTGACACTATTGGAGGGTGGATAGCTAGTGGGCTCACTGCTTGGGTGCTTTCACACTGTGATGCTTTGTTTTTCAGGCTCCTGTTTCAATGTATTTATATTAGATGATGACGCATAGTTCCAAAACCCTAGTGATACCTCCTTTCCTCTCTATATGTTCTGCAGTGGCCCCCTTTTGATTTTTTCCCCTGTGCTACAGTATATAATGAACAATATTGGTTTCTCCCTAGTCTTATGTTTTGCATTTAACTAAAATCCTCAGGGCCAGATCCTCAGCTGCTGTTAAGTGGTGTAGTTGTGCTAACTTTACCAGGGCTACATCGACTGATACCAGCTGAGGATCAGGCCCACAGATCTGACACAAAACAAAACTTTGCCCTATATTACCAGAACAGCACACAGTTGGTACATTAAGTATCCTTAAACTACTGCTCCATGTCTATAAACCCTTTTCCAATACAAAAAAAATTAAAATAAAAAAGTCAGAGGGAAAGTATCTCATAAATGCAATCACAAAACAGAGGTCAATAGCTAGGCCAGTCTGAACTGCATAAAGACAGTGAAATTAAAGCTTAAAAGATTAAGATGCATGCAGACTAACTGTATGGAAGAATAAAATATACAAAATTAGATTGCAAAATCCCAATCTCTTCAATAAGCAGTATTCTCCCTGGTTATTAAATTCCTGTTCAGAGGTTCCTTTTCTTACTCTTCTTTATTTATAACATTTCCCCTATTTCATGGGGAAAGTTTTCACATTTCCAGATATATCAAAGCACAATCTAGCTTACAACCTTTCAGAAGCATTCCTTAGTTACACATGTTAATGATAGTTCAGACAATGGAAAACCCTCAGCATTCATTTTATTTATTCAGACAAAAGATTGCCACTGAAGCGGAAATGTGGCCGACCCAAGGCACTTGATTTTGGTACTTGACAGCCTCTGTCTCTTAGACACAATAATGAAAATTTACCATTAGGTTCTGAGGAGTTTCAGTGAGAGACAGACTAATAAGATTAATGCAATGAACTGGGCTACCTCTGAATGGGGCAGTTGAAAGATTCTGGGTAAGTAGGCACTGCTTATCCACCCTAACAAATTAGGTAGTTCAACACAGTTATCTAAGAGAGCCCTGAAGGAACAGGTATGACATCCAATGGCTGGAAGCTGAAGCTAGACAAATTTAGACTAGAAATACGATTCAAATTTTTAACAGTGAGGTTAATTAAACATTGGAAAAACTTACCAAAGGATGTGGTGGATTCTCAATCGGATGGAATGTTAAAATCAAAACTGGATGCTTTTCTAGGAGATACGCTCTAGTTAAAACAGGAATTAATTCAATTCCTATAGCCTGTGTTATATAGGAGGTCAGACTAGATGATCACAATGGTCCTTTCTGGCCTGAGAGTCTATGAATCTATGAAATACCCACAATTAGAAAAACAATGTCACCGCTGAACAACAGGATAACAACTGTAGAATCTCCGGCACATGACTGCAACTGCAAGCCTCTAATGCCATTCAGAACACTCTCCTGTCTCATCGCGGAGAACGGTTCAGTGGTGTAACAAGAACCCAGCTGCTAGGTGCCTAGTTACCAAATGCAAGTTGTATGAGATATGTAAGAATTCTTCTACATATGACAACACCATGAGCTGTCTATAGCTCATGCTATTACAGCTGCTTTCTCTATTTTGGGTGAATATTGAGGAACATCAGTAGACAGGCCATGAAGACCACAGCAAAGCTGCAGGTCAGGGTGGGGAATCCCGTTGAGATGCTCCCATTGAAGCGAATGGGTATAACTCCTACTGGCGTTAGACCAATGCTGTGTGCTTGCAAAAATTCCACACCATTCTAGCCAAGGATGAGGAGAGGGTTGGAGGAAGGAGGTAAGAAGGAGGCAGAGGTCCACAGACGAGTGTACAGTGGAGGACAGTGGGGCTGAAAATAAGGTGTGGGTGGAATTATGGTGTGGGGCATCGGCTAATGTAGTGCCAATCTTTAAAAAAGGGAAGAAGGACGATCCTGGGAACTACAGGCCAGTCAGCCTCACTTCAGTCCCTGGAAAAATCATGGAGCAGGTCCTCAAAGAATCAATCCTGAAGCACTTGCATGAGAGGAAAGTGATCAGGAACAGCCAGCATGGATTCACCAAGGGAAGGTCATGCCTGACTAATCTAATCGCCTTTTATGATGAGATTACTGGTTCTGTGGATGAAGGGAAAGCAGTGGATGTATTGTTTCTTGACTTTAGCAAAGCTTTTGACACGGTCTCCCACAGTATTCTTGTCAGCAAGTTAAGGAAGTATGGGCTGGATGAATGCACTACAAGGTGGGTAGAAAGCTGGCTAGATTGTCGGGCTCAACGGGTAGTGATAAATGGCTCCATATCTAGTTGGCAGCCGGTATCAAGTGGAGTACCCCAAGGGTCGGTCCTGGGGCCGGTTTTGTTCAATATCTTCATAAATGATCTGGAAGATGGTGTGGATTGCACTCTCAGCAAATTTGCAGATGATACTAAACTGGGAGGAGTGGTAGATACGCTGGAGGGGAGGGATAGGATACAGAAAGACCTAGACAAATTGGAGGATTGGGCCAAAAGAAATCTGATGAGGTTCAATAAGGATAAGTGCAGGGTCCTGCACTTAGGACGGAAGAACCCAATGCACAGCTACAGACTAGGGACCGAATGGCTAGGCAGCAGTTCTGCGGAAAAGGACCTAGGGGTGACAGTGGACGAGAAGCTGGATATGAGTCAGCAGTGTGCCCTTGTTGCCAAGAAGGCCAATGGCATTTTGGGATGTATAAGTAGGGGCATAGCGAGCAGATCGAGGGACATGATCGTTCCCCTCTATTCGACATTGGTGAGGCCTCATCTGGAGTACTGTGTCCAGTTTTGGGCCCCACACTTCAAGAAGGATGTGGATAAATTGGAGAGAGTCCAGCGAAGGGCAACAAAAATGATTAGGGGTCTGGAACACATGAGTTATGAGGAGAGGCTGAGGGAGCTGGGATTGTTTAGCCTGCAGAAGAGAAGAATGAGGGGGGATTTGATAGCTGCTTTCAACTACCTGAAAGGGGGTTCCAAAGAGGATGGCTCTAGACTGTTCTCAATGGTAGCAGATGACAGAACGAGGAGTAATGGTCTCAAGTTGCAGTGGGGGAGGTTTAGATTGGATATTAGGAAAAACTTTTTCACTAAGAGGGTGGAGAAACACTGGAATGCGTTACCTAGGGAGGTGGTAGAATCTCCTTCCTTAGAGGTTTTTAAGGTCAGGCTTGACAAAGCCCTGGCTGGGATGATTTAACTGGGAATTGGTCCTGCTTTGAGCAGGGGGTTGGACTAGATGACCTTCTGGGGTCCCTTCCAACCCTGATATTCTATGATTCTATGATTGATTCTTCACATCTCTACAGATGTGACTGACAATCAAGGAATGATCCTAATTAAATCCACCACCAGCTCAAAGGGAAGCCTCCCATTCTCACATCTCTGTCCTGCTGTATAACAAGCATCATCACGAAAGGCTGCCTGATTTGTGTCTTAAGGGTGGAACTGATATCCTGCTTTCACCGCACACAATGTTCTCAGATTTCTCCCACTCCTCCTCATTTTCCCTCGTTCCCAAGTGTACATATAAATCAGGCAGCGGCTAAATAAATAGTGTTAATGATACATGACTTTGAGATCTCTGCAGCTGAAGCGGAATAGACACGAGCTCCTTGAGTTACAGAGACGACGAGGGAAACAGCTTCTCCGATACCCATCCTGCAGCGTAGCTAGCACCTTTGTGGAGCCATGCCATCGCGCCATGAATTGAACCCGTGGAGGCACCTTGGAAAATGTATCTAAACCCAGAGTGATATAGCGCTGTCCAGGCAAACTCAGTCTCCCTCTGTGTTAGTGACAAACTACTTCAGTGACATTGTAGAGGTTCTAGGGAAGAAGCAACGCAAAGTTTTCTGGGTGCATAATCCTCTTTCAGTCAATGGGATTGTGTCTGGTAACTCAAGGGTGTGAGTTTCTCTCTTGCCTCAAAATACATTTCCAAAATACATAGTGATTTTGGATGTCTCTGTTTTTCACTGCCCAAAGAGGCCTCATCTTTAATGCGGGGCACTCAGCACTTTCTGAAATTCAGGCCCTGCTTTCGGGTGTGTCAGGTTGGGTGCTCAGAAACTAGTCACTTGTGCAAAACTTGGCCCTTCGTTAACAGGCCTTGGGAAATGTCACTGCTCATCAAAGTGAGAACAATATATACCCAAACCACCCCCAAGCAAGGGGGGGCAATCAGAATTTTCTTAAGGAACGGGCATGGGGGAAGGGCTGATTGGGGGGTTCCGCCCTGGGCCTGAGCATGTGATGGGGTGGGGGAGACATGTTTGAGACTCCCTGGGTTGTCAGATCCACCTGAAATTCTCGTTTAGCAACTGATTTTGTGCCCAGTGTCTCTGAGGCAGTGGCCAGGCCCCTCTGTGCTGCGGGCATGAGGGGCTCAGTGATGCACGGGGGCACCCCATCCCCAGCGCACAGATAGACACTCCCACCACTTAATAGGAGTCCGGGGGGCTTCCTCTTCTAGGGACCATCATCTCCTCAAAACCCCCATTGCCCCCGAACTCCCCTGCTGGATCAGCAGCCTGCAGGGCTCAAGCAGCTCCGTGTTGCAGATGTGGCTGCCCTTGCAGCCATGGAGGAAGCTCAGCAGCCTGGCCTCACTCAGCAGCTGCATGCTAGGCTGGGTCAGCCACGAGCGGGGCCCAGAGCACATGATCCTACAGACAGTCCCTGTGCCATTGAACCACCCAGACTGCGGAGGGACCAGGAGCTGCTGGGGGGAGTGTGTGGGGGAACCCGGTGGGGTGAAGCTCTGGAGCAGGGGGTTCAAGCCCGAGACAGAGCTATGCAGACCTGTTCCAGCCTCTGCCCTGAACCCTAGTTGTGTTGTAGGGCAGCCTTCCCTCCCCTCCTCTGCCCCCAGCAATGGGCACTGAGCCCTGTGATCCCCCAGGAGTCAGTTCGGTCTTGGGGAGCAGGAAGCCTGGCTCCTGTTCTTGTATTATTACATCCCACAGAAACTCCCGGGGCCTCTCCCTTCATTTCATCACCGCCCCTATGTACAATATTCTCACTGTTCTTAAATTATAATGGGTCAGATCACTCACTGGAAGAGAAAACTGACTCACTTTGAGGCAACCATATCTTACATTTCTGTTTTTCTAGAACACACCCTGGCTTGACTATCTCTGATGTACTCTAGATCCACTTCTGCCCCGAAGTCTAAAAGAAACCAGCCAATTTTAGGGACAGACGGGGAGAGATGACGCTTCTTTTGTACACCTATAAATATCAGTACACAGGCTGCATTTTCAAATTTTAGGTTTTGTTTTAAAAAGGGGCAAGGGGAGAAGGCAGGGGCCTTATAAAGCCTAATATTAGTAGAAATGTCTTTATGATTTTTAAAGTGTTCAGCGAAAGCAGTTTTGTTCATATTTATATCTCCTCCTTTCAGGGTTTGCAACTCAAAAATTGCAGCTCTGTGCTGGAAAATGAGAGCCACAAAGTGAATCTTCTTAGTCGCTGACATTGTTCAAGGTGCTCTGATTTCTAGTCCACCCAGTCTTTTCTGGTTGGCCAGAAATGAACGAAGAGCACAAGCAATATTGAACATGGTTTTCATCTACAGTGGTGACTGAGTTTTAGTGTAAGAATCGTTTTTTAAAAGGGCCCGTGACATTAACACTTAGTTATCTGGTAGGGCCATGATGACATAATAAAACAAGGAAGAATTGGGTAGGCTAGAGATTCTATTCTTATCTGTTAAGCCCTAATTCTGTAAGCAATGGAAACCAATGGGAGAGTGCCAGACTGTGTCTTGATGGAGTCACTGGCGGGACTGGGGCCTTAGCTACCTTAGAAAATCCACGTTCAATACGTAAATAAAGAAAGCAAAAGGAAGTCTGTTGAATTATTGCACTGGCTTAGGATGTCAGTTGTTCACTCCCAAATGCTATTTTACACTAATGATTATATTTGAATATTCTACTAGCCTATTCAAATTCCAAAAGCTCCCTCCTAGGTGAAGCATTTCTTCCTACTATCTTCTTGTTGCCTTTGTACCATGAAACTCTACTCCAGCCTTCTCCCATTATGGGACGTCAGGCCTGGCTTTTGGAGGGTGCTGTGGGGAGAACACAGCCAGCCTCTTTCCCCTAAAGTGCAGCCTCCGGGCAGAAGAGGGACTATGACTAAGCTACTTCATAATAAAGAATATAAAAGGCAGTGTTGCCTAGACCACAGCCTGAGACTCCGGAGACCTGGGTTCTAGTCCCATTTCTGCTACCGGCCTGCTGGGTAACCCTGAGTAAGTAATTTCATGGCTCTGTGCCTCAGTTTCCCTATCAGTAAAATAGGGGTAATGATACTAATCTCCTTTATAAAGTGCTTTGAGATCTACTAATGAAATAATAATCATTCCTAGGTCTTCTATTGTAATAGGTAAGGTGCTCAACTAATAGGCTAGCAATGATCCACTTTCCCCAAGGATAAAAAGCCAGTTGCATTTTTTTTATTTTCAAAATATTTTGTTGACATTAAAATAAAATAAAAAAATCCCCAAGAAAACTAACAAATTTCTAAATATTTTTACCATTTTTTTGAGCAGCTTTAATCACAAGATCCTATAAACACATCTGGACAAACTCTTTCTAGATGTCTTTCATTCCTGCTCTGAAAAGACAGACAAATATGATACTTGATGACTTGCTAATTCTGGACTCCTTTGCCAAATTTATTTCAGTTATAAAAATAGAGAGACAAGGTGAGTGAGGTGATCTTTTATTGGACCAGCTTCTGTTGATGAAAGAGACAAGCTTTTGAGCTTACACAGAGCTCTTCTTCAGGGCTGGGAATGTACTTAGTGTCATAGTTATAAAAATAGTCCTCTGAAAATAAACTCATTTCTCTGGGGTGAAATCAAAATAAGACCTCATGCTGTGTGGCCAGACTCTGTCCTCAGAAGTGCACTCCCCAGCAGTGCGAGCTGCATTCATGGAGCCAAGGCAGAAGTTTGGTGCATATTGTCCATTATTTGTTTTGCAGTGGCATTGCACAACCATGTAACTAAGTGATGGTTCCTGACCATGCTCGCCGACAGGTTGTGGGGGGGAGAGGGGAGGAGCAGGGGGCAATTGCCCAGGGACCCGGGTGATTTAAAAGGGCTAGCCCCAGAGACGATACGACAGAACAGTCCCTGAACTCAGAAGACATCAGGGGTTGCATTTGTGCCTGACCTGTATAGAGAAGAGCACTCCTTGAATCCTTCCCCAACTTGTCCATCTCAAAGAGCCAGCCCAAATCTGGCCCATAGTATGGTATATCTCACTCTCTAAGCATATTCTGTTCATTGGTAAACCTAGACTGCAAGCTTACTTAGAGTGTATCCTGCTTGCGGTGGGGATTGTGATTCACTTCGGGGTTCGTACAGCACCCAGCACAAGACGGGTCCTGGCCTATGACTTGGGCTCCTCGGTGCTATTGCAATAGAAATAACACATAATAATAATACATAGGTTCCTACCTATGTTTTTGTGAAGATAAAACAACACACCCATTGCTGGAAAACAGTGCAGAAAAATAACACACAGAGCACTTCCATGCCCACTGTGCAACATGATGACCTAGGAACCACCCTTACAGGGAACAGCTATGTGATCATTTCAAAGCTGTTGCCGCATCAGTGCTATAATTATGTAGGTTAGGTCATGGCAACCCAGAGCCCAGATGGGCCATTAGCTGAAGAACCATCTTCCCTGAAATGTGCGGAGAGCCTCTTGCTCTGCGGCTGGATTAGCAGCCCTGTACATTTTATGTAAGGATTCTCGTTCAATTTACAACACGGCTGCTTGTTGAATTGCTTATGTGGGTCCTAAATTATGTCTCCCATCCCTCACAACAAATAAAAAATATCAGAGAATCCCTTAGTCAAAGAGTTATGCTTGGAAATGTCTCTCCAGTTTCTTCCCATTTAGCAACGTTACAAATTGCTCCCCCAAGGACTGCTGCATAGTTAAAAAACAGTTCTGATTTCATCTAGGGCACTGAAGCGGCTGGGTCTCATGGATTTGCCATGTGCTACTGTATAATGATTCAGAAGGGGTTCCAATACACAGTCACACAGCAACATTATGACATCAATGGCACGATGCCAATTTATGCTAGCCAAAGATTTGATCCATTCATATTGGTCATTAGTTTTTGGTTGCTTCAATTACTCCACTGTCCTCTAAGTTCCTTCAAGGCCCCCATATCACTCCCTCGAAGATGAAGCTGACCAAGTCCCCGAAGAAGGAAACCATTAACCACTTTGCTTCCTGAATTCAACTTCATCAAGAATTATTAGCTTGTTATATAGTGCACAGCACAGACAAACTGCAGCTAGGTATGTAAAGCATTTTATTGACTGAAGATCAGCATATTCCCCCCTACACACACACACGTGCTGACTGCTCCTCGGCCGCATCTGAGGATCTGGGTCATGCTTCTCTGGCCCAAGGATTGTACAGTGTAAATTAGATGCTACATGGGATGATGTAAGGAAAAGTTATCAGGCAAGGGAGAGGGAGGTTGACACACAACAACATATTCCTAATGGAAAGCTGGCTCTTCAAAGTGATGTGCCTGGCACTGAGGTAGCACTCAAGTGGTTACAATAACAAGCTGGAATAATGGTTGTTTCTAAATGCACACAGTCTCACTAAGAAAAACAGTAAAGAGGAAAAGGTGCTAGAAAACGGGAATAGTGCAATAAACCAAAATGCTGAAACTAAAGCAGCTTTTCCTAATTCGCAGCCCCACAGGGTCTATTATCCCACTGATGCAATTGTATAATATTGAGGTAAACAGCATGATCAGAAAGGATAGTTAAACTCTATGTCCACACTGGCTATTAACTGCCACAGTTGGAAAGGAATGTTGAGTAGGGATGGGTTAGTTGGTTAATTCCTGAATTTGAAGCTCACATGAACATTGTGGGACTGAAATTGGCATAGAAAAAGCTGCCTTGTAAAATTTCATTTCCCTCACTTAACATAAGCCATGTGAAGAGGCATCTGAGATGTGTGTGCTACAACACCAAAACCAAAAGTCTACTCTCCTTTTCTTCCGATACATATCGTCCATTTTGGAAGATCTTTGAGAATATACAGCATTTCATTATTGGACAAATCTGGGGAAACACTTAATTTTGGCCATGTTTACCACAAAATACTGTGTTCTTCAGCAGAAACTGAATCCGTATCCTTGGTCAAATTTACAAAAAGCTAGCGGAGGATTTTCAAAAGCATTCAGTGTTGGACTAACTCTGCTCCCATTTAGCGGATGGTCACACTCTCCCTAACTTCAATGGAAGCAGAGTTAGGCCAAAGCTGAGCACTTTTCAAAAACCCATCCATTGACGTTCTACCACCAAATTCTCACGATCTGGAAATAATAGTTCGCTTTGCTACACTCCCTTTCATCTTAGGATTTCAAAGCGCTTTGGAAGGTAATGGCCAGAACTGCTTCATGAACTAAGTGTATACAAGTAGCCTCAGGGCCGTCCTGCAAGTGGCACCTCACTTCAGTTTCCTTTTTAGGTCCCCACTACCTCCATACGAACTTATCTTTCAATCCATCAGCTGAGTTTATTAACTAACACTTAGCGCAAACAGTCCATAAGCAAATGTCCCCAAACATAGTCTATATCCCCCAGCACTTGTATTCTTTAGAACCCAGCTTCAATCTCACCATCCCGGCATCTTTCACCACCACTGGACTCTTCAACCGTCCTCTTCTGTCCCTCTGCTAGGATTGCCGCCCCAGCCCTTCCTTCTGGGGCACAACCCCGCTCTTACCAGCAGGAGCTCGCACAGCCAGCTGGAAGCCTGTCATGGTTCCTCTGGAGTCCAGCTCTCTGGCAAAGGGAAGTCAGCAGGGAACCCCCTCTGCTACTCCTCTTTCCTTCAGCCCTCTGCTCTGACTCTCCGGCTTAGAGCCAGCAGGCATCTCCCTCAGCTGCTGCTGCTGCTCCTCCTGTCTTCCGCCCTCTGGCCCTGGCTCAGGGATGCCAGCCAGCAAATCCCTCTTACTTCTCCCCCGCTTTCAGAGCTCTCCCAGGAACCCCTTTTCTCTCTAGGAGCTGACATTTCCTGACTGACTCAATCTGCTCTAACACTCTTTCTCACCAGGCCTCATGTAGCACCACCCCAGACCCCACCCTCTTACTTGGCTCAGCACCTGGACAGGAAAAGGGGAACTGAGCCCAATTTCTTTTAAGGGGCCAGCTACCCTGTTACAGTAAGTACAGTTGTAGCTGCTCTCTTACAGATGAAAAAACTTAAGCAAACAAAGGTTAAAGGTCTAATTTTTAGGGATGTTTAAGGTGCTTATGTAACCCACACACCGCTTGGGTGTGGTGCTCTGTCCCATCTAGTGGCACCAAGACCACTTAGAGAGAGACTAATGAGTCTGCTACAGGCTTAGCTAAGGGCCATGTGGCTTTTAGCTTATGCGGTAAAGGCTCATGCAATAAGCTTCAGAGATCCCAGGTTCGATCCTGCCTGCCGATGACAGGGGTCTGTTGGTGTTACAAGTGGGGGCTCATCCAGGATTTCAACTGGAAAGTCTCTGAAGTTCAGGACGTGCTTCCTCAGCTAGGGGAAGTACGTAACCCACACATGGCTTTGGTGTGGTGTTCTGTCCCATCTAGTGGCACTGAGACCACTTAGAGAGATTAATGAGTCTGCTACAGCCTTCGCTAAGGCCCTGTGGCTTTTAGCTCATGCATTTACCTCCAGAGATCCCAGGTTCAATCCTGCCCACCAATGACTGGGGGCTGTTGGTGTTACACTTAACTTCCATTGAAATTAATGGGAGTTAGGCTCCTAAACACCTTTAAAGAACAAGTAGAGATCCACACTCCTAATTCTGTAGTCACTAGACCACACACAGAATAATTTAGTGCAGCCAAGTCCCTCCTGAACTTCTGAAATGTATCCAGTGTGGGAGGGTGGAGGAGAGTTGAGACAGTTATAAGAACATTTTGGTTCTAAGTTAGGTCTTTTTAAAAAAGAATCCAAGGGGCTCCCAAAATAGTGCAATTTTTTTCTGGACTTTCAAACTTCTTTCCATCTAGAATTCTGGTTTGTGGTTGCATTTTCGGAATAGGTTTCAGACTGTTGGACAACAATGCCAGGAAATACAGTGAGAAGAAATATTTGGTTGTTCCTAGGTCATCGTGTTGCACAGTTAATCTCCATCCGTTTGAATGTTGTTCATGGCAACCTGACTCAGAAAAATTCCTACTGATTAAAAGAGAACACCTCCAGGGAACATTGCTCAATGCCCTGGGAAAGCTTTGGTAATTAATAATTGGCCTGAATCATATGGGCTTTCACAGTACGAGTTACAATGGTGCCACTTAAACACTGAGTACACATAGCGAGCTTTAAACTGCATGTTCCTTCAGGGAATCCATCTACAGAACATGCCAGCTGCACAGCTTATCCACAAAATCTTTCTAATAGTGAAAATATCCAGTTTCATCTTGAAAAAAAATGATAAAAGCTGGATTCCAAACTTTCTGGTGAAAACTCAAACTCCTTGCTCACTTTCTCGTACTGATCCAGATATCCAATCCCCTTCTCCCTGTCTGGTCTTTCAGAGTTAATTGACCCATTGCCTTATATTGCCTGCACTATCGTTCTTCACTTCCCATTTATATACAGGATCATACAGTGACATTTCAAAGACCACCTTAAAGAACATGAAAATATTTGGCATTTCTGCAAACTGCAATACTCAGATATTTAATTACACAGAGTCAATCACCTGTCTAATTCAGACAGGAACTCAAATTTCACAACATAATTACTTTAAGTTCGGATGGATAATTCAGGAAATTGTAGGTAGTCTGACATGCACAAAGCATTTAAAACATGGGGGCACTAGCGCTTCTCAGTGAAAAAGCTGTACATTTTTTTTAAGGTGGGCACAATCTATTGTGCCCCTATCTCATTCTCAAAAATGGCTGTTTTTGTTTAAATTAAAAACATAAGTAAAATAAGTAAAAAATTAGCCTGAAGCAGATACCCAACATGGAAATTTTCAACCCAAATGGTTAATGTTTGGAAATGTTATAAGCAACTGAAAACAGGGACTTGTAATGGAAAATGTCAGGCAACTTAACAACAGGCATTGCCACCTGCAACTGCCAGAATGACAGAGGAGCAGGTAGGAAATTACTCTTGTCTTGAGCCAGGGAAGAATGTCAGATTTAAGAAGCATTTTTAAAATGAAACCATAGGGTTGCCTACGTATAATATTTCCAACCCCCTTAATGATCTGAAACCTGTTTCATAAAGTCTGAATTGAATCTGTCTAGGTTTTTATAGTGCAGCCACCACCATCCTTCGTGGGACAAAACAGAAGAAAACTCTGTCAAGACCATATGGCCAGGTCCTTAGCTGGCATAAAACAGCCTAGCTCCATGGACTTCTACAGAGATATGGCGATTTACACCACTTGAGGATCTGGCCCAATGGTGTTTTCCTTTCCACCCGTTGAGTACAAGGTCTGATTGTATGAAAAGAACAAGACATTCTTTTAAATTATTATTAATTTAACTGGAGTGAGGTGCTGCAAGGCCATTGTGCTCTTGTTGCTGTGGGAAGAGACGTTTCTTCCCCTCTGATCTGAAAGAGGTGATATCTGCGCTCATTTATTTCTGGTGGGATTGCATTCCATAGGCAAGGTCTTACGGCTGATAAAGCCCTGTCCTCTCTGCCATAAACTTTCCCAGTGTTTGCAGCTGTCATCTAAGATGGCAATACAGCTGACATGCAGCTGCTTATAAGATGTTGTTTGTAAGATATTTTCATCTCATTTGCTGCATTCCTTCTATAACTTCAGATTTGTTTTAGCAACTAGGATCTGACACACAGGATGGGGTTATCAATATCTTTGTATGAAATGGTGAGAAACACAAAAGTTATCTGCAACCAAACCTCAAAGACCTTACTGGCTACTCATTCAGTCATGTCACAGCTGGTGACAGAGAAGCCTCAATTAGCCTGCACTAAATGAAGGGAAAGTGGGGGAAGAATGTAAATAAGAGTGAAAACAGGGAAGAAGGGAAGGATGTCATATTTCTGTGGGTCACTGAGTTCAACGAGTGCAAGCTCAAGCCCTAAAATATGTCTCACTTGCACCCTATTTCTTTTTTTCTTTTCACATGATGCTGGAGAATGGTCTTCAGACCTGCTGTTCCTTCCGCTAAAGTCGAGACTCAAAACTTCCAATAAATGTAGCTTTTCCTCCCTTCGCCCTCATTTATTTCTGAACCAACTACTTCGGCAGCAGTATTGCTTACTCGCAGCTCCCTTCCACGCTGTTGCTGTTGTCCCCAAAGCTGTCTTCAGTCCCCCAATTAAATAAAGCTCCCCTGTATTTTGCACACCCATATCTTCCCCCCTGCCATGAATGGAAACCTCAGTCTGCATGAACTGCTGACTTGCACTGGTATTTTGCTGGGCTATATGGAGAACCAATGGAACTAAGAACCTTGTGGAACTCGTTAGTTGCTCTTACCTGTCCTGCGAAAAGGCCACACACACCGATTATACAGAGAATGTTGAATACGGCAGAGCCAACGATGGTTCCGACTCCTACGTCTCCTTTTGTGATAAAAACACCTGAAACACAAGTTCAAGGCAAACCGTGTAAGTCGGAAAGAACAGGGATCCTACTCCAAAAAACTGCACCCCGCTGCTGTATACAGTAGAACTTCAGAGTTACAAACACCTCAGGAATGGAGGTTGTTCGTAACCCTAAAATGTTCATAACTCTGAACAAACATTATGGTTGTTCTTTCAAAAGTTTATGACAACTGAATAATGACTTAATACAGCTTTGAAACTTTACTATGCAGAAGAAAAATGCTGCTTTTAACCATCTTAATTTAAATGAAACAAGCACAGACACAGTTTCCTTACCTTGTCCAATCTTTTTTTAAACTTTCCCTTTATTTTTTTAGTAATTTAGTTTAGTTTAGTTCTGTACTGTCTTTGAATTTTTTTTTTATTTTAGTCTCTGCTGCTGCCTGATTGCATACTTCCAGTTCCAAATGAGGTGTGCGGTTGATCGGTAAGTATGTAACTGGTGTTCATAACTCTGAGGTTCTATTGTAGTCATTTGCCTGATTCTGCCACTTTGACTCAAATTTAATAGGACAACTTGTGGAGGAAAGTTAAAGGGTGAATAAGGAGGCACAATCTGGCTCTTTGATAGGATTAGTAAGAATGTGTTATCAAAAGTGCTACAGTAATGGGTACCATAGAAATAAATGTCAGCGAATAAAAAATAACCAGCTAACGTCACCTGCTTGCTACAAGGCTGTTGAAATTCAGCTGTTGCTAGCAGGGGTCTGGAAGAGTTTCCCTGACCATTGTGGCCTGGGATTTTTTCCCCTCAGAACCATGCTACACAAGGGGCTCTTTCTACCAAGCCGGGGACTGTGTTCTAACAAAGTAGTGACCTGACCATGTTGGAACATGGTCCCACCTGCACAGCCAAATCATGCTGAAACCATCTTACCCTTTTAGGATAGCACGGTCCCCATTTTGGTCAATTTTAGGTGAACAGATTTTAAGATCCAGAAGGGATCATGTAGTGTATAATGCAGGCCATAGCACTTCCCTGAATGAATTCCAGTTTCAAGTCCAACAGCTGTGGTTGAATGAGAGCAGATCTTTTAGAGAAACATCCAATCTTGATTAAAATATTTTCAGTGATGGAGACTCTGCCACAACCTTTGGTAAGTTGCGCCAGTGGTTAATTACTCTCTTGCTGCACAGATGGGTATAAAGAGGGCTACACACTTCCCTCAGTCCAGGCTGTTTATAGCATGATTCTCAGATCAAAATCCCTGTCCCCAGTGGTCAAAGGAACCACTGCTAGGACCGTGCTAACAACAGCAGTCGTGAAACTTGGTTGAAATGAGCAGGTTCTGCCGATTCTGAACCAATTGTGTAGAAGAAAGAAGCCCCTCACTCTTGAGCATTGCTGCAATAGGATAGCCCTCTATTCTGCCCCCCCATAAGCAGAGTGCTTCTGTGAGGGAGCCCTCAGATCCTCTGTTCTACACCGTGCTCATCAAGGTAGTATCTGAGCACCTTCCAGCAGTGCCTTAAGCAATATGGCTACGCATCCTTCTCTCCTAAACTGAGCCTTCTGGTGGGATGAAGGACAATTTTTTAAAGCTCTCAACTAATCTCTCCCTATGAAGGTTTTGAATCCACAGCTTCACAAGCCAGCAGCCTCCAC
This sequence comes from Caretta caretta, assembly GCF_965140235.1. NCBI lineage: Eukaryota > Metazoa > Chordata > Testudines > Cheloniidae > Caretta > Caretta caretta. The sequence goes on along the minus strand of NC_134208.1, from coordinate 205,825,613 downwards.
CAGCCCTAATGGCATGCCCTTGTATGTGTTACAGAGAGGGTCGGGAATTTCTCACCACTTTCTTGGAAGAGAAGGAGGGGCTGGTTGGACATGCGGGAGAGCTGCTTGCATAGATCACCTGTGCACACACCTACACCCCTGTGCTCCAGCGCCTCATCCGAAACAAGACCAACCATAACCCCCCCGCCGATCTGCACTCAAATTTCTATCTACACTGTAATCAAGCTACGTAGCCTCTTGACACAGTTAAAAACATCGTTCTGTCTTGCAGCGTAGATGGGATTGGCCCATTCTCGAACTGTGCTTCATCATCTGTAATGGACACAAACATGGCCATTGTGTGTGTGTTGGTACAATTTAGCAGCGTGTTAATCTATTCACAGTGCACAGAGCCTGGATTATGCTTGGTGACGCACACTGTACATAAAAACAGAAATTCAGGAGTTTGTTCTTTCATCCACACCGGGAGATTATACATATAGCTCCTAGACTTAATAAGGATTTACCACAATTAATCTTCCATGCGTCCATGAGAGAACAGGTTAAGAGTTATTACAACTCTTAGAGTCATTTGGCAACTCCAGCTGTACTTAATGCCTTTAAAAACTGTTTAAAGAAGAAATGGCTGGTTAGTTAGTTACCTATAACAGATGTAAACAACTCAGGAGCGGAGCTTCCAGCTGCCATGAAAGTTGCCCCAGCCACGTCTTCACTAAGATGCAAGCGCTGCAAAGAAACAAATGAAATTATAACACTGGCACGTGAGAAGGAATTCAACAGAAAAAGTTAATGTCTGTCTGAGCAGGACATTGCTGATATGCTTAAATGGAAAGAAGGGACGAACCAACAGGACAGAGAGGCATTAGTTACCTTGGGGAAATATTGCATTCTCAACCTAATAAAGCAAGATGGTTGTGCCTTCTGATCTCAATTTACAGAGGGCTAGATTGTTCCTTTGGGCACTGCCCTGTGCAGGGCAAGGTATATTAGCTGCAACACCCCAGGAGGCATGATGACGCCCCTCTGAGTCACAATTCCTCCCCATACACATGTTGTCTCACCTACTCTGGCCAGTACGTGGTGGGGGCTGGGGGATGAAGCCAAGTTCTTGCCCATGTGCTCTGTGGAGTACGTAAGGGTGTGATTACCCCAGACCCAAGGTGCTAACTTCCCTGTATGGGATTTACCCAGCAGCAGCTAAAAATCTCCACTGATAATCAGGGACTGGCATTCTCTTAAAATACGCATACTTACCAAATTTCTTTTAGCTCTAAGAAACCCCAAAGCCCACTTCTAGCCTTCATCGCTATAGACAGACGGAGGTTGTTCTTATGTGAAACATTATTTCCTGAGAGGAAAAGCACTCACGACTGTGTACATATTTCATTGGTATAACCCTTTTTCAAATATCTGCTTAGTTAACTATTTCCTATATGCTTTCTGCAGTCCCACCATTCCATTGGTGCGAGCGACAGCTCAGTAAATGGGACCAAGCTACTGAAACCAACGGGACCATCTGACACCTCCCATTGGTTTATGCGAAGAAGCTAGAAAGTGACCCCCTTCCAATACGGCTGCAAACCGCTACCTTGTTTCTACACAAAACAGACCCAAACACGTAAGCTGCCGTGCCTGGCTATGGGTCAGCAGTGGAACGAGGGGCAGTGGGATGTGAAGGAAATGCTTTTCAGACAGCATTGGTTGTTCAAAACAACAAACAGCAAGCCAGCTGACAGGCGCGCTAAACACTTTTCCTCTATCTTCCATTAATTCCCACTGAAACCTGAAAAGAATCCCTTGGTGCATTGTATTTTTACCACAAGAATCTCTGAGGGTTCTTCATAAATATTAACCTCAGCAAACTATGTATATGCAAAGATAAGGTAGAGAGTTAATTTACTCTGCAAAAAAAAAAATGCAGAACAAGCAATCGAATCCTCAGTTAACAGTTCAATCACAGCTTCATTTTCTCACAAGGGTGCCAGATACCCTTAACTCTGCCCCCATCACATGCTAATCATACAGTCTTTCATATATAATATGGGGGGGCAATGGAAGAGGAGGTGGGTGGGCAGAGTCTGGCCTCCATGGGAGGCAGGAAGCTTAAAAGTGTTATATTGTCATAATAACGTGACAAATTGATTGAACAAAAAGATTTTCTGAAAGTGATCTAACCCGGACTAAAAATATTGGGAAAGACATATCTAGGATCAAAGGCAGATCTCCCAAAGGGCTAGTTTCTGCTGCACCAGGCTCAGTGGAAACACAGATGCAGGCATTGTATCACATACAGCCTGTACCCTGCTGATACCTGCGGAGGAGGGATAATCAGTCAAGGGTTATGCTTGAGTTCGTACTTCCTAAAGACAGATTATTATAACAGTGGCTTCCCTGGGACAGAAATCTGAGACAATGTATTCAAATGGTCATGACAAGCTGGGTAGTCCAAAGACACGGAAAAGGAGGTAAAAATCTATTCCACAGTAATATCAGTTGGGGCCTGTATATGCTATTATAACCCTAATATTAATACACTTCCAATTCTGATTAAACTAAACCGAAAAAGCCATTCTTATTCTGGAATAAGCATGTCCACATGAGGTGCTATTGTGGACTGTCAATTGCCAAGTGCTTACAAGCTCCTAGGCAATAGAACTTCCCTAATGTGACCAAATGACAGTGAGACCTCTTTCCAATGACAGAATTTTGCAAGTTAACAAGTGAGAGAACCTACTAAAAATATACCAAGCATACCATGTCACCCAGTAGGGTTGCACATCTGTCACCTTTAGTGATATTGAATAATCCCCGGCTCTCAAAGCCTCCCTATTGATTTCAACGGGACTTCTTGTGGAGTAGACAGTTACTTTGTGTGGGGAAGGGCAGCAGAATCCAGCACCAGATGTTATCCGAAAGTGTGATCAAACTATTTCCCCTTTAGTCTGAAAAAGGCAGACAAGGGGGCCAGGAGAAAAGGCAGTAGAGACCCTTCCCAAGTTAGCTGGGTCGCTTTCCCATGAACATCTGAATGCTAACACTGAAGGCTATGACCATGCAAGTTGGAAGTTTTTAAGACAAGTCATTTCAGATTAAGACAAAAAAATAAGTTGGAGCAACTCTGAAAAGAGGATCATGTATTTCTTTCACTGTCACAGAACTCGAGAACAGCTTGAGGTCATCGGAAAGAAAGGACTTTGTGTCCCAAAAAGGTCACCTTTGAGCTGAGAACAAATATATTGAAAAAAAACCACTTATGTTTTTGAGAAAATTGATGCATCTTTGGATAATCATGGTTAACATGTGTTGTTAACCTATATCACATTGCTATGGTCTGCAGTATGATCACATTTATCTAATACTTGTTTAACCACACTCCCTCTTCTCTGCACCACAACTGTATCTCTGGCATGGATCAGTTGCCCAGTCACCCCTTTGATCATCCATATGTTTTTCGCTGAGACAAGGCTGTGCTGTATTCCGATGAACCAGAAACACCAGTACAGTTTATGAGTCAGCTTCCATCAGAGCTGTCAGATAGAAATGATTTTTCAACTAACCTCCCACACCTCCTCCCCCAGCTCAGGAGCAGCTCTGTTTTCAGGAAGATGGATAATTGTGGTTCTGCCATCAGGGGAGATCTGCAGGTGTCTTTCCCAATTGACAAAGATCTCTAAGTGGCAAAACCAATCTGTATTTTCTACCTGCTGCACAGATTTCGTAGCATGGAATTGGCTTTGGGAAAGATTTGAAGACACTTCAAAAATACTGCCCACGCTCAACAAATAATTATCTTTCTGTGTTTATTCAGGCTGGGAAGAACTCCTTATCTTCTAAAATTTCATCCCGCTGGCCTGACCCAAATGGGGACAGTTTCCTTTGCAATTGCTTGAAATGTGTGAGAGCAGCTTTTCTTGCTGCTGAACAATTTATAATGGAATTAGAATCTTGCAGGGAGGTCTGAAATCCAAATAAGGGATCAGAGCCTTAGCTAATGTAAATCAACCATAGCTCCTAATTTATATCAGCTGAGGATCTGGCCCAGTGTTTTAAACTGAAGTCTGCATTGTGACATGCACTCAGCAGAATTTTTACCATTAATCATTATGGTTATTATACATTCATATTGCAGTAGCGTGTACAGGCCGGCGAGCTCAGGGCTCCCAATGCTAGGTGCTGTAAAACATAGAAAATGAAAGGCCCTGCCCCAAAGATCTCACAGTTTAAAGACAAGACAGCAGGTGGGTGGAGCAGAGAAGCTGGTTGGGGTGGGGACCAAGGTAGCAAAAGTAACAGAATGTGTGCAATTCTTAGCCAAGCAGGAGGAGCACAGATATCCCTCCATCTGCCCAGTGACTGCACAGATAAGGAGACTGCTGCATGTCTGTTGAATTTTAAATCCAAACCAAGACTTTGTTGAAATCAATGTCAGGGCAGTAGAATCCATATTTGTGGTGTGTGTAGGACCAAAATAGTCCTCTTTTGGCCAAACTCTGCCCCTTTGGGTGACCTGTTTGATCCAATGTGATGTAGAGAGGGTTTAAAACATCATTTGAAACTTGGAAGTATCCAGTGGATCAACATTTTCATGTCAAAGTCAAGGTACATCTTAATTTCTCTCATTTTCCCCCCAAGAATTGGCCAGTGCAGCTGATGGAATGATTTACAGGAAGTTTCTCAGAATTTAGAGTGCAGAAGTTTAAGAAGCTGGAAGAACTGTAATTTTGCAAATTTTAAAATTTAGCTTTACTGGAAAAATTTCTATTTTAATGTAATCCAGGCTCAAACAGATATTTTTCATCAGAAGGTTAAAAATATGCAATTGTTGGCCATCTTTGTCAGAATTACAGTATGCTATATTGTATTTTTAGAAATGTATTACTATAATTTTTATTTCAGTAGCACTTAGAGGTCACAGCCAAAACTGGGAACGCATTTTGCAAGATGCTGAACAAACATGTACTAAGGGACAGTCCCTGCCTTGAAGAGCTTGTAAATTAAATAGATAAGACAACCAAATGTTGGGAGAGAAGAAACGTCAATAACCTGTGGGGCACAGAAAGGGTAAGTGACTTGCCCAAGATCTCTCACAAGAAGTTTGTTACAGAGCCAGGAACTGAACTTCTGAGTCCCAATTGAGCAACTTAACCACAAGACCGTTTTTCCTGGGTATTTCTTAAGGTATGTTTTTAACTACATAGTATTTATGCTTTATTTGCTAAAGAGAGGGGTGCTCTGCAGATATAACTGTTCTTATTGTTATTGAAGTGGCAATCACAAGCTTTATAAGGGTACCCTACAAATATTATTTGTCCACTAAGAAATGCACACGCAGGCGCCCGTAACAGAAATGCACAAAGTGGAACCAATCATTTACGCGATATTATAAATCAATGTAAACACAACATCTGTTTTCTTACCCATTAAATTTAAAAAAAAAAAACCCAAATGAGAAACTGTAATATAATGCTATCTACTATGGACACATCTTGAGGTTTTCAAGGGAAATTGCTACTAAAGTGACATGCAAGAAATATCTACAAATACTTACTTCACTAATCTTTTCCAATGAAGGGACAAAGAAATCATCACAGACAATTGCCAAAGCGTAGAACATATACATGGCCTGAAAGAGAAAACATAACATTGAGTTTAGAAGGTGCCAGGGAAAGACACAAATTGTAATGTCCCACTTGAACTTGGATTTTTAAATTCTATTGCTACAGCAATTTATGGGACATCTAGTAGTTTATGGAAGGATCATGAAGTATTTATCCAAAACTCTTACAAGTTATCAAGTGCCACCGTCACTTAGTATCAGACAGTGACAAATGATTCTTTTAAGTTCTCTAGATGTTGCTTAAACACATTCAATATCTCCTTTATCCTCCTTTTCCATAAATTTGAGGTTTTTTTTAAAGTATAAGTGTGTTCCATGAAAAACTGAACTCTCCAGAAGGGGTTTTCAATTGCTAATGCTTCAGTGCAGAGCAAAGAAGTGTGTTTGTGCTTAGACTCCCTGGAATGATACCTAGAATTCTAATCCTAGGACTTTATTTAATCCAAAGTAATGCTAGTCTTAGAAAGAACTCCCCTCCCCGCCCCCACAAATGAGTGGCTGGAAAAGATGTAAATTCATCATTTTAATGTTAACTAAAATCATAGGGCCCACTATGGCTCCTTGGGATCTGAACTGAGTTGGGGAGACGCAGGGCCATGCAGCACAGGAGCAGATCCCCAGCTGGTTTAAATCATTCAGTTAAGGATCTGGCTTATTATGCTTTTGCAAAGCCTTATGCACCCAGTGGAGCTGAGGTCAGAGCAGTGAGGTGCAAGACTCCCTGGGTGACGGGTTAGCCAGGGCTTCTCCCAGTGTGGAATGGGGAGGGAGACACAAGAGGGAAGGCAGAGTCCTCTCCCCAAATCTAGCTAGTGTGCTCCTCTGGGTGCCTGCAGCCAAATTATGGCTGCTCTCCCCATCTAGTGCACTCATGCAGGGTCCGTCATAATTTGGCTCTACAGGTTTTGTGGAAAATGAGGTATATGCTGTATTTATAAGCCTGGCATCCCCAACAGAGATTAGGAAATGGTCTGTCTCAATCAGCTGCCACGGAACAGCCCCAGGGTATATTGGGATGCTACATTTCTCTCCTGGATCTCATTCCTGGCAGACTACAGTACCTGTAAAAAGAAAAGGAGTACTTGTAGCACCTGAGAGACTAACAAATGTATTTGAGCATAAGCTTTCGTGAGCTACAGCTCACTTCATCAGATGCATTCAGTGGAAAATACCACTGAATGCATCCAATGAAGTGAGCTGTAGCTCACGAAAGCTTATGCTCAAATAGATTTGTTAGTCTCTAAGGTGCCACAAGTACTCCTTTTCTTTTTGATTAAGCAAATCACCCTAACCTTAGAAACTCTCTCTCTCTGCAATTTTACTTTTTTTTTTTAAATGCATAGTCTGTCAGATGGAGTAAACTGACTGGGTATGTCTGAAAGTGAACAGTACAGATCCCCAGAAATAAATGCTTTTTACAGCTGGGTCCATAGAGCACACCACTGTATCCCAGATTCCCTTCTTCTCACATTTCTGCTGAGGGCATTACAACCTCAGTTGCCTTTCCAGCCTCGGAGTGAGACTGAGCTGTTTCAAAGTTCAAAGCAGTCTACAAGTTTTGTGCTGCCTGTCATATCCCTTGATAGCTCGTAAAAATAATGCTACACAGGAAAAAAAAAAAGACAAGACTGGTTTGAACTCATAAAAAAAAGCTATAGCCAGCTCTGGGCCCAGGGGTGGCACACTGTGTTGTGTTGCAGACTGATTTCTGGACCAGGACTGCCGATGCTGGCTTGCAGAGAGCCAGTGATGAGTAGGCATGGTGCAGAGGTAAAGAAGCATAGGCCCCAATCGTACAAACACTTATGTATCAAGGGCCTGATCCTGCACCATGGACATTACTGGCAAAATTCCCATTGACTTCAGCGGTGCAGAATTCTGTCCCAGTGGGATTACGCATGTACTTAAAATTAAGCACACACATGTTTGCAAGATCAGGGCCGTAGGCGCCACAGCAGGGGTAGGGAATGTGCAACGGTACAACAAACTGTTCTCAGTGCAGCTTTTCTACCGGCCTGAGCACCTAAGAACAGGCTGTCATGATCATCGTTCTCCACTGGTATCAAGGAAAGAAGAGTATTTTAAAAAACCACCACCATCACACACAGGGCACGTCTACACAGCAAAGACAAACCCACAGCTGGCTTGTGCAGGGCTCTTTCATTGCTGTGTAGACTTTGTATTCGGGCTAGTGCTCGGGCTGTGGGACCCCAGCCTGAGCCTGGAAGTCTACACAGAAATGAAACAGCCCCATAGCCTGAGCCCTGTGACCCTGAGACAGCTGGCATAGGCCAGCCGCGGGTTTTTCTTTGCTGTGTAGACGTACCCCAAGCCACAAAGCGCGGATGTGCCATCACACAGCATATCAGTCCAAAGCAGTAGGAAATGAGTGTGGACAGTGTTGTCATTAATGTTAACTGGATTCAGATGCACATATCTATATACAGGAGAACCTCAGAGCTATGAACACCAGAGTTATGAACTGACCAGTCAACCACACACCCCATTTGGAACCGGAATCAGGCAGCAGCAGAGACAAAAGAAAGCAAATACAGTACAGTACTGGGTTAAACGTAAACTACTAAAAAAAAAAATAAAGGTAAAGCAGCATTTTTCTTCTGCAGAGTAAAGTTTCAAAGCTGTATGAAGTCAATGTTCAGTTGTACACTTTTGAACAAACCACCATGATGTTTTGTTCAGAGTTACGAACAACCTCCATTCCCGAGGTGTTTGTAACTCTGAGGTTCTACTGTATATGAGGGATTGTTAATTGAGTTACTTAATTTATCTGAATTGTGCAACTTCAGCACCACAGCTGTTTGTGGCATTTTTATTCAGCATTAGCCACAATAGATTAATTTCCCAAATGCCTCTTTACTGAATTTATACCTCCCAGGGTTTCTTTGTGGGTTTTTGATGGTTGTTTATAAGGTGGTTTTAGAGAAGTGGAATAGAGACCTGTGGGAATCAGTCTGGAATTCTGATGGAATTATGTTTGAATAAAGTCAATTATTTGTCCTCATTTGGCTTCATTCTTCGTTGCAAGTTAAATGATCACACACAGTCATATTTATTTTCTGGTCATCTTTTTCCATTACAAAACCTACGACCCAGTAACCACACAGCTTGATAATTGTTTGGGGGCTAAACTAGGCCTTCCCAATTCCCTCGCCCTGCTGACATGATCTAACCACTTTTCCCATCTCCCTGTTCTCTCCCTGGCTTTTTTCAGCCAGCAGACTTTTCTATAAAGAGGAAATGCTGATCATAAAATAAAATGAAGTCAGGAAAGAATCCCCATATTTAACTGGAAAAAAGGGCCCGGTTTAAAATGAGAAGAGGAGAGATTTGGGCAAATGGAAATCTTTAATGACAAGGAGAAAGCAACAGATACAAAATGAATGAAATATAGAAAAAAACCCACAACATTTTAATATATTATGTTGTTGACAGTGAGAATTTTAGGTTGATGCTCAACTGAAAAAGAAATCCACTTTGGAACTGTCCAAAGAACTCTAGAGACCATATTTAAGCGTAACTTGGGCTTACTGCCTGTATATGAAATAACTGTATCATGGGCTGCATACGCTCTAAAGCCAGGGGCTGAAGTACTGAGAGGAAGGCCGAGGAATTTATAGCCCAGGATTGGCTATTGCCAAGTTAACAGAAGGTGCCCTGAAGCTGAAATATGCACATTTGAAACTGAATATTCAAACTGGAACGAAAGACCCCTAAAAACCAAGAGGAGCCAAAATCAGATGGTGAATCGGCTGACTGGGAATGATTTAGATCAAAAGAAAACATCCTTTTGACAGCTCCTCTCCCTGTTCATCTTCTGCCATGGTTCCCCTCCTTTCTCCCTGGCACCCAGCCTCTTCATTCACCCTGCCCCACACAAAGTAAATACAATATGGTTGACGTCCTGCTTTGAAAGTGAATTGGGAGACAGAAGCTAGGATGCTCCCACAGGTAAATGTGCATGTTACTCTGCTCCATGATTAAGGTTGCAGGTACGTTTTCTTTAGACGTCCTACTGTAGTCCCCTGTCTAAAATTCACAGACATAAGAATATGGGCCTCAAAGCTGATAGGTTAGTTCCAGGGTCAAGGCAGGATTTTTATATCTGCTTTGAAGCTGTTTTGAATGAAGGGTTCCTGAACTGCTGCATAGGAAAGTTCAAATTTAATCTATTGTGTTCATCCAGTCTGTGCAGCCACTCCCAGCCAGCCACTCCCACATATCTACCCCCTCACATCCATCACACCTGCACCCACCCCTCACTCACACACACACACACACGCACGCACACACAACTGTATGCAGCCATCTGCTCACATGCTCACTCCCGCCTCCCCCTAATAAAAGTGGAGTGGGCCTCTTCCCCTTCTCTACAGCAAAATCAGTAGGGGCACTCGGAATGCTCGGCTGTCCCTCCCCTCCTGAGCCAGGGGGCAGGCCTCGGTACCGCTGTGCTCCTCAGCTTCCCTTTCCCATCCTGAAGAAGACAGTAGTGATGCCTTTGGGCTTCTGCTCCCACGGGTTGCACATGTGGGCTCCCAGCCCCGTGAATGTTCCCAGAATGCTTGCTTTACACTGGCTGCTACTGAAGGGACGAGAGGTTGCCATTTAAGAGTGTGTAATACCATGTGCCATGCTCCCCTGGGAATGGGAGATGCCATTGTTCTCACGGCACCAGTGTACCGCCCCTCCACGGTAAGCAATTGGCTCCTACGGACAGCTGTTTTATTTTTCAAGGGATTTAACACAAGCACAGTGGAGGAATAAGGATGCAGCAGAGAACACGCTGCGTTGGCCCCCTGGCCGCCAACTGCACCAGCTGTGCTCAGGACGGGGAGCTCTGCCGCCAGAGATGGTTCAAGGGAACCAGGCCACGCTGGCACCCATGTGTTGTCCCTGGGTAAACCCTGCCCACCATTAGGCTCCCCAGACCTCCCACAAAGGGAGGTTTCATCTGCTTTCAACCACCACAACAATCCCCCAGTGGACTTCCTGCCACTGGGGGCCCTACGCAACGTTCCACAGTAGCTGGTAAAACATGTTGCCTCTGTGGTCACTGCCACTATTCTGATGGTGTCTTTATTTGCTTCTAGGACACCCAATACCTTACTCATGATTCTAATTTAGAAGAGGTCTTGTTCCATAACGTGCACGTTACCGATTGCTTTGTGTTCTCTCAGGGAATTCAACAGCAATTCCTTCCAACCTGTGGCTGGTTGATTCTGTAGGTGCAGTTCACATCCTGGAAGTCTTCTCTCACTCTGTCTATAGTTTTCTGGGTAATTTTAATGAGACAACATTTTACACCTAGACATGGATTGTTGGTAGAGCCTCTGATATATAAAATATATATAAAATAAAAATCTATATTAAAATCATGTATTTCTTCAAGATAAACATATCAAAATGAGAATTACTGGTCACAGAGAAAGATATTTTTTAGGAGCCTTTACTGTATCTTACTAAAGAGATGCAAATGAAGTTACATAAATCTCCATTAGGAATTACAGCATACGAGGCTGTTTTAATTTGCTGTAAATACTGAAAATCTGGTCCCTTTATAAAACTATTTTTAAATGTAAACACTGTCTCACACTATTTATCTACTGTAAACATTTGCAGCGACTCAAACTCAAGCAGCCTAACATTTATTAGGGACCTTCTTACATTCTGCATATTCATTCATCTGTCAGACAGTCGCACTCTGGCTTTTTGATCGTTGGTGTTTTATTGATCCTATTGCAAACCCTGATTCTATTTGTCTGCCTCTTCTGCAACCATCTTTATGCTTTCTTCCTGTAGCAGGGTGAGCACCCGCTCCAGCCCTGAAGGGGTTGGAAAAGCGCTGCAGAGGGCTGGGGCTGGGGAAGGGAGCAAAACCTCGGCTGATTGGGGGAAGTGGTGGCAGCTGGGGGCCACGCCCCAATCAGGGCCCAGCTGGCTCTATAAAGGCTTTGAGCCAGAAGTTCTGGGAGAGACTCTCTCTAGCTTGGAGAGAGAGGGACCTGGCTGCAAGGGCTGAGAAAGTACCCAGATTGGGAGCAGGGCAGCTCAGACCTAGGAAAGCTGCAGGCCTGGGAAGGCCTATTAGGTATGGGGGGTTGCACGGGCAGCAGGTCCAAACCCCCTTGCCTGTGATGAGGGCTTATACTGCAGTCTGCCCCAGGGAGCAGGGGCTAGTTGGTGACTGGCAGTAGACCAAGACTGAAGTGAGGTGGGGATAGTGGGTGGGGGTTCCCCTGGGAGGGGGAGACTCAGAACTGTGGGGGTACTGCCAGGGGGCAGTACCCAAGACAAAGGCACTGGGGTCCAGGAGGGGGTGAGACACCAGCTTGAAGGAGGCGCTCTGGAGGCTGGATGCTAATTCCCTGAGACAACCAGCAGGAGGTGCTGCCAGGTGAGTCTGTGCTCTGTGACACTTCCACATTACCCCATATGCCTTGGATGCCCTCTCTGAACTGATCTACAGGGCAACTACTCTTCTTTTAAGTCCTCCCACAAGGCTCACTTCTGCTGTAAAATTCACCAACTAGGTCAAGGCCCACCTGGAAAAAATATGTATGTTTTATCCTTCTTCCTCCAGCCTTCTTAGCTTGTGAGCTCTTTATAGCAGTGCCAAAATTACTGTATGCCTGGACCTAGTCCACTGTGGGTGCTACCTTAATACAAGCAATGTTAAATAATAACAAGCATCCTGTATGGAACATGTAGTGGGGGAAAAAATAATCCCAACTACAGTATATAATGAGTAAGGCTACGATTATGTTATGGAAGACATGGAATCTGTAGCCTCCAGAGACCTTCATGACATTCTCTGCTTCAGCCCCAGGGGCTGCAGGACTCTGGAGCTGGCAGCCATGGGTTCCAGGGACTGGAGACAGGGGGCCCCTTGCAAGGTTCTGGTGACAGACTCCTGAGGGGGCCCAGTGATGGGCAACAGCCTCACACGGATCCCTTGGGCAAGCGGCTGGGAGTGTCCTGTCCTGTCTTCTCTTCAGGAAAAAATGGCCCCCCTGCAGCTCCCCGCCGCTGTGGGCAGAGGGGGGCCCCCCTGCAGCTTCCATCTGCCGTGGGAAGAGGGGGAACCCTACAGCTCCCAGCCACCATGGTGGTGGGGGACACCATGGAACCACAGCAGCAAAAGTCACAGATAGGTCATGGCTTCTGTAAATTTTTGTTTATTACCCGTGACATGTCTGTGACTTTTACTAAAAAGAACCATGACAAAATCTTAGCCTTAATAATGATCAGTTCTAAATGAGCTGTTACCACTCAAAAAAGATCTTGGAGTCACCATGGATAGCTCTCTGAAAACTTCAGCGCAATATGCAGCAGCGGTCAAAAAGGCTAACAGAATCTTAGGAACTATTAGGAAAGGAATAGAAAATAAGACCGAAAATATCATAATGCCACTAATAAATCCATCTTTTGCCCACCCCATGAATACTATGTGCAGTTCTGGTGATCCCATCTCAAGAAGGTTATAGTAGACTGGAAAAGTTTCAGAGAAGGGCAGCAAATATGATCAAAAGTATGGTTTCAACATGAGAAGAGACTTGAAGGATTAAGACTGTTCTCTTAAAAAAGATGTGACTAAGGGTGGATATTTTAGAAGTCTATAATATCATGAATATCAAAAGTGTCATTTACCCTTTCCCCACAATACAAAAAACAGGGTTCACATGGTGAAATAGGCAGCAGGTTTAATACAAACAAGAGTAAGTACTCTTTCACCCAACTAACCTGTGGAACTCATTGCCATGGGAAGTTGTGACTGCTAAGAGTATTACTGGGTTCAAAAAAGAACCGGATAAGTTCATGGAGAATAGGTCCATCAATGGCTATTGGCCAAGATGGTCCGTGATGCAACCACATACTTGGGACGACACTAAATCTCTGACTGCCAGAAGCTGGGAGGAGAAGTCGGGGTGGATCACTCCAACTCCCCTGTTCTGTACACTCTTCCTGAAGCTGTGGTACTAGCCACCGCCAAAGACAAGACACTGGGCTAGATGGTCCATTGGTCTGACCCGATATGTCAGTTCTTATTTATGCAAGGTGGATCTTTTGGGCCCCATCCCCAGTGGGCTACAACTGCTGAAGTAAGCCCAGTTGCTTGTGTTGGGTTGTGCCAATATGTAGAAAAGTTTTGCATGGGACTATTGTCCAAGTCAACAGAGGCTCAGACACTGGAGGGCTTAGCATGCATTTTGGTGAGGTTCAGGACTGATATCGATTTTTACAAATATTAACTACTTAAATAGTAGTTTACATACAACCCTGCGCTGTGCCTTGGGGCGTGTAAGGTGTAAATCCGGCCCTGGGGATCAGTCTAGCAAATCATACTACTCACATGCTACTGAGCTGCCCCTTCTTCTGGCCTGAGCTCCTGCTGGATGCTCAGAAGAGAAGCTGGCTCAGCTATAGGCAGATGGCTGGCAGGCAACTTGCAGTGGCCCAAGTGCCCTCAGTGATATCTTGGGTGACAAGTGCCACCCACTACTGTACATCTGTGGCCTTCCCAAAAATCCAGGGACGTCTGGCTAGGGTTGTTCTAGAACCCAAAGCTCAGCCCTAGGTAGCTGTGCTGGGATTGTGAACAACAACAACAATCATAACTTGTCTGTTTCCTGAAGTTCACAAGATTTCAACCCTAGCCACTAGTGTGGGAAAATGGCTAAAAACATTTATTCTTAATGAAAGCTGAGATTCCTATTTACATTTCTGGGTCCCACAAATTAGGGGAAGCCCACAGCCATAGGCTTTGCAGGACTGCAAAAGCCGTCTTTAATCTGGACTGACAAATCCCCAAAGGCACCGTTCAGCCCATCTTACTCAGGCAAAGCACCCACTGACGTTCACCAGGAATAATGAAAGTCTTTTGATTATCATCAGTATACTAGGTACCATGGGGCAAGCATCTAGACATGTCAGTGTCTGTTTGTAGGACAAAGATGCCTGAATTTCTTGACTTTAACAGTATATCACAGTAGGGCTAGTTCCTTCATGGGACTTAGACAGTAATGGGAGTTTTGCTGAGTAAGGAATCCTGAAGAAAGCCCTAAGGCAAAGATTTACGCACATACTTAACTTTATGCACTGGGTCTGTTCATGGTGCATGAAGGTGAAAACCATGCATAAGTCTTTGTGGCATCCAGGCCAACATTTGGATCAGTATTCAAGTATTTGATGCAGAATGTGTGACACCAAGGCACTAAGGTTTTCTGAAGAACTTTCAGTATAGCTTTTTATATCTTTAAATATTTTATTATGTTTTCATGATAATTCCTTGTCTGATCTACATTACCGCAGAAATGCTAATGCAGGCACTCAAGCAGGAAAATGGCAAGTGGGAATACCTCTGAAACATGACCTTTACTCCAGCAAAAAACCAAGAGAGAAATGCTAGAGATAAGCAAGAAATGAATTGCCTATTTGTTATGTGAGAATCCACATATTTTCAATTATAAAATGGCGTAGGCTCAGGAAGCAATCTAATGACTCTGATAACTCACCCAATAAAAAAGTAATACAATTTCCTTTGCAGGCACATTGGTAAAAAGGAAAGACAAATAGCAGAAAGATCATTATTTTCTCCTACATTTTAAAAGTTATTTTAATTTAGATGAAAATAAAGCCAATGTAAATCTTGCCTGGAAGACTATAAAACTGTTGGTTTCAACAAACCTTGGCTGTTCTCCTCAGCTCTAGTTATTTATCTGAATTGTAAACCTTGATACTAAATAGCAGCATTCTCATCCTTCCATCCTTTTTGATATTGTGTCATGTCAATTTGAGGATAAGAAAGTTATAACAAAGCAAATAAGTAGGCTTATAAACTGGATTCAGTCTAAACAGTCAAAAGATGGGTGGGAAACAGACACAGAGAAGTAAAGTGTACCCACTGAATTCTGGGAGTGGGTGGGTGCAAGCATTGGAAGGCCCCTCCCACAGCTTAAGGGGAGGAGCCATTAGACACAGGGTTCAAATATAGTCAAGTGTATCTCAGTTTTCACATCAGGGAAATAAGGATAATACAGCTCTACTTCCCTCACAGCAGGGCTGTGAGGGAACTACTACTTAAGTAGTTACTTTTGTTACTGGTAGCAAACATTAATAGGATGTGTGCAGTCCTTAGCCAATCAGGAGCAGCACAGATATCCATCCATCTGCGTAGTGACTGCACTTATAAGGAAACTGCTGCACATCTGTTGAGTTTTAAATCCAAACCAAGACTTTGTTGTAAACAGGGTCAGGGCAGTAGAATCCACATCTGTGGTATGTGTAAGACCAAAACAGTTCCCTTGTCACCATGCCTTTGTCACGTGGCATGGGTCAGAATCCATGGACTTCGCTACATACTGTTACAGCATGGACTGGAACTTTGGAGGAGAAGAAACTTCCAAGAGAAACCCCTCAGGGGAGTTTCCTAGGAGCTCTCCATGGTGGAGGTTGCCCTTGTTCTCCCTAGAATGGGTAAGAGGGATTCAGCCTCCAAATACCATTGATTTGGTGGGAACTGCAGTAGGCCGGAACCACCTGTGCAAGGCCTTGTCTCTCTCTGCTGGCTCTTGGATTGCCTGCTAATGAGCTGTCGCTGTCTCTGGAACTGGCAGCTACCTCTGAGCCCTACTTGGACTGATTCAGCAAGGTACTCAAGCCCAGACCTAGCTGTAAGCACACAAGAAGCCCCACTGAACTCAATCAGTTAAACTTTGGCACATGCTGCCGCTGAATTGGCACCTTCAAGGGGAATTCCCAGCCTGGGATTGTATAATCTTTGGAGTGAATTTCCTGCAAGCCTCAAATTTTATGTCTTATCTTAAAACATACTTTTAATCCTACTGTGTCTTCCCTTGCTTCACATGGTCAGGAAAGGAGGGAGGAAATGGTATTTTCTTTCCAGTAGTCTTCATCTCACCATAGTTCCCAGCCTACAAAGATGTTTGCTCTTCATTCCCATATTCTCCTGGGATGGGTTAGGAAGCAAAGGTAGGTAGGTTTCTTACATCAGCAGAAGGAGGGCATTTTTCACCATTACCTTTGTGTGTTTGTGCCCTTATTACCCAGGTCTCTGTGGTGTGGTTCTATCTACCCAATGGAGTTGAGATGACACACTCACATTGCTGAATTTGTCTCTTGCCCTCAAGTCATAATTACTGTACTTATGAAGTGTAAACTGAGTGAGTTAATGGATAACTCAGCTTTGTTCACCTTTGAGGCTTTGATACTCGAAGTAGGGCTGGTCGGCAAATGGATTTTTTTTGGTAGAAATTTTTGGAAAAAAAGGTTGACATTTTCCATGAGACATTTTGAATTTTCATCAAAAACCTGGCAGAAAAGGTTTTTGGTTTTCAGCTTTCCAAGGAAACGTCAACATTTACTGTAGGAAAAAATACTTTCCATGAAAATTTTCATTTTGTCGAAAACCCAGTTTTCCATCAAAAAAACAGTTGAGACAGAAAATTTCTATGAGGGCAGACTGGAGTTTGGTATCAAAATAATAAATGGTGATTTTGAAGACTATGGACCAGATTATCATTTTCTCTAAGGGCCCTTTATACTGGGCCTGTGAAATGGGCATAAATTAAATTTATGCCCATTTTAAGAACGCTTTACACTGCCAGTAGGGTGCAAAGGGGCCTGTGCAAAAATGAGAATTTGGTCTTACAAATATACCTGGCATGATCCTTAACTAGGGTCTCGTGCTGCTACTGCAATACAAATAAATCATAATAACAGGGAAGCACAAACATTATGCTTTATAGAAAGGATGTTGAGAAACAAGAAGTGGGCTTTCCAAAGGAGCCTAAGAGTGAAAGTGCCTACATTCCATTGAAATATAACTCCTTCGTGGAAACTTTATTTTCTAAAAAGATGCCCTGCTATTTATGTCTTGCTACTATCCATTTTGCAGCATATAGTCAGTCTGCAGTGGGTCCTCCCATCATGCTAGGCATCTTCCCTTTTAAAATGCATTTTAATGCCTCCAGAAGCACTAATCCACACATCATCACTCTTAATTGAGTGTGCTGTCTATATTTGATATAATGTATGTTCATCACAGAGCACAGGATACCATTTGCTTGCCTGGGATTCCTACAGTCTACTATTGTTTGGTAGCATGGCTCTCATCCTGAGAAAAAGCAAAGACTTAAAAGGCAAATCAGGTCATTACAAGCTCTGCAAATTGTCCATTTCAGCATCTGTCTCAACATGAGGCACAGAATTTCTACTTACTGTATGCTTTTGCTTTTTTTTTTTCCAGGTCACACAAGGTTGTTATACTCTGTGCTACATGCAGTAGATACTGTCGGCAATTAGTCTGGACAGATACCGTACTTATAACTGACCGTCTGAAGTGCATGAAAATCCTTGTGGGAGTCTTTACATGAAAACCAAATGAAGTGAGAACTCTACTTACATCATTTGCAAATGCAGACAGGACCATGAGTATCAGCAAGGGGAATCCATGCAATGCCTGTCAAAAAAAGGTTTCACCCCTCCATCCTGAACTGAAGCAGTTGAAAGTCAGTGTCCTTTTCGAATGAAAGTGCATCCAGCCTTCAGTACAGAAAAGCAGCCCTCAAAACCAGTAAGGGCCTGATCCTGCAAACTCTGAAGCATGCTCATAACTTTACTCATGCAAGTAGCAGCAGTGTACTTAGAACATACAAAACACAGATCCCTGCAGCCCACTGATTTTTTTTTAAAAGGAGTAGAATTGCAGCCAAAAACAGCACTGAGATTTCAATGGCATTACTCACATGAGTAAACTTACACATGTGTTTCAGTGTTTGCCTGGTCAGGGCCTAGAAGAACATTAAAAGTAGTGACATAAAACTATAAAAGTGGGGAAATTAGCATGGAGTGCCATGTGTCCTCTAACCTTTTTTGTACATCAGGCTATTGTGCCTACCTGCAATGCAAGGTGTGGTGGGACACAGGACCTGACCTGAAGGGCACTGAAGACTATGGGAGTCTGTTCACTGACTTCAACCAGCATTGGATCGGGCCCGCACAGCACAACAGATTTGACCCATCACTCTGATTATTCTCTTACAACCAGCTCAGTGTTGCTGAAATGCTGTTTTGGGCTGGGATTTGGCCCCTTTTTTAAAATTAGTGGGCAGCAGCAAGCAGCGGTTGTGGTGTAATAAAGCACAGAGTGGTTGAACAGAAAACAATTTGGTTCCCAAACTGAAACACTGTCATAGGGGCAACTCAAACACCATGGCTTTGAAATCTGACAGCAGACCTGGAGGGTCTCAGGTTTTGCATTCAACCCAAACTTGGCTTGCTGCTGCATCAGCAAGCCTACAGCTCTCTCGCTGGTAGCTGATCAGCTTTGCCCCATGGTGTGGACTTTCCCAGAGGCAGAACCAGACAAGGATAGATAGTTGCAGTTGGAAGACAACATAAGGCGGTACTGGGCAACTGTTTCTGTGCCCTGAGAACTCTCTTGCATGGGGTAACACAAGGTCCCTCCTGGCTAATGTGTAAAGGCAGATAGTGGGATGATTTGGGCTGCAGTGTCATCAATGTATTGATCAAAGGCAGCATCCACTCTCCTTACTGGACAATGCAGTCTTCCCAGCTTTCCTAGTGCATACACAAAACTGAAGCTTGCATGAGAGCTAGGTGGCTAATAACTGATCCAGATACGATATGAAAGCTTGACACACAGAAGCCAAGACACTAGTGTCTCCACCTCTGGATTCAATCGAGAGGGATTTTCATCTCTTTGCTTCTTCCCTAACATTTATGGTAAGTTCAGTCCTTGTGGGCATCACAGAAGTGGGTTTTGAGGTGGTATTTGAACAAGGAGATGGTGATAGCTTGGTGAACTGGGACTCAGGCCCTACCACAGATAGGAAAGGGCATGAAAACAAGGACTGGGGTGCAAATGGGAGAAAAGAAGGAAATTAAGTGTCAAGGTTGGTGTTGGAGAAGAAGGCACACAGGGGAGGCAACGATAGCAGAGGACGTCCAAAAAAATTAAGCTCAGGTCAATCTTCATTGAGCAACGTTTAGCTCAGCACGTCTTAAAGCCTTTAAACAGGCAACGTATTTATCTGGCATTTTTCCTCCCTAAAAGGGCATTTTAAAAAATGAAGATACAATGCTTTGCATAAAAGGATTACAAATGCCAGATTAAGTAATTATTTTCTAAACCATGCTTCTAACACACAAGGACAGGAAAAGTAATCATGGCCCTCTACATTGGAGCAGATGACATATCTTATTTGAAATGTGTTTTCTTGGGCACGCTGATTACGAATTATAATTTACCATATTTGTTCAATATATCTTCCAGTTATTCATAACAGTACTTATTCTAAGATTAACTGCTGCTTTATAGACCTAGCACAAGGAACAAACCATCAAAGTAGTATTAAAATGTGCTAGTGTTCAGTGATATTTTTCCAAGAGGATATGGGAAGAGAAGAAATACTCTGTCCCTGAGGGACGTATCAGTTTCTTTTACTTACCCACACCCCATTTCTGCTTGCCAAAGTCAGTCAGGACTAAGAACTCATTAACTCCATTCTATCCCCTTAATTCACTTTCACTTCCAACAACCTACATCTGCCTCCTAGCCAACAAAGGGGACTCCTTAATCACCTACATTGACAGGTATGGGGGGAAAGGAAGGAACTAGCCTCAGATGGGAAGATTTAAAAGGCCCATGGGAAGAGCCGTGTGTGTGTGTGTGTCACAATGTAGCCCTGAGTGCCACTCTGCCAAAGGGCCTGTCGATGACCAGCCAGCAGAATGAAACACCAGTGACTAAAAGGCTGTACATAAAGCGTCAAAGGCTACAATACTATACAAATGTAGAAAACTGATACGTCAGAGCGCCGCACAACTTGGAAAGCAATTATAAAGATACACTCAAATTACCTTGACATTTCCTGTATTTAGTTGGATGCAACCTAAAACTCATAGAGCCAGATCCTGGCCCAGGCTAAGACCTCCTTGCATGGCTCCAGTGCTTCAGAAAGGCCACAAGGCCCTATTAAATGGGCATGATGGGATTCCTACAGCTTTGCACCACTCCTCGTGGGGCGTGTGCCAAATCTAAAATGGTGTTGGTGATACCAATCCAGAATATCAGCCCTTCGGGGGCTGTTACAAGGTTAGCATAGTTTAGAGCAGCCATAAGGTTGCTCTAATTTACCACAAAGGCTGAACCAGCCCACTCTTGCCCCAAAGAATGGGGGGCGCGCAAAGGCAGCTTAAAGACTCCTTTTCCCTTTCTCTTATCTGCACCAAACACAGCTCTGGCACAAACGAGGATCTAGGCTCTACATTTTTTAAGGAGGCCACATTGCTGTCACCAAAAGCGCTGTAATTAGTAGAGGCACGGCCGGCCTAGCCAAGAAGAGCGTGATTGGAACTCATGAATATTCTTCCTCAGGGCAGCTGCCAGAGGAAATCCCACTTCTTTGACTGCAGAGGAACTCTGCTTAGGTTAGCGGAGGTGGGGGAGACTGCTTTTGGCTATGCCTCCCCACTAGCTGCAGCTGAATATGCAGATCTTTGTACAGTTTTTCCAAACTCATTGTTTGTGCTTCGAATCTCAGACTCCCAGAAGTGCTGACTCTTTCGTCATTGGGGATAATCTGTCAACGAGTAATTAATGTCTTTCCTCATCTTTTCCTTTTCCTTTTCAGGACCAGCTTTTGTATGGCAGGAGTGAGATAGAAAAGGTGTGGTGTAATGGCTCACTGCATGACAGTGAGCTATTATGTGTTGATCCTGCTCGACTTTGAGAAGTTAATCTCCTGTCCCTCCTGTGTTCAGGTTAGAAGCGGCTCGCACTATAGAAAGGCTCTGCATCTGGACGCACTGCAGATACAATGGAGAAGTAGAAAAGGCATCCAATGACACTAAAAGGAAAAGAAGGAAGGTGAAAACTGGACCCATTGAAGTCCATGAAAAAACTGCCATTGACTTAAATGGGGAAATGATTTCACCCAGAATCTCTAGAGTTATTGAGTCATGTCACCCAGTAGCAGCTCCCACTGCAAGGGAACCCTGTCTGGGCTGGCATGTGGCAACGTGAAACTGTCAGAGGCATGGGAGAAACAGACGTGACAAAGGTTTAGGTGATCCAAGGACAATGTACTCCATTTATAGAGCTAAGTTGTTAGATACGTTCCTACTCCCTAGCAGCGGGACTCAAAAGAACAACTCTGGAGTAGCCTCCCACCTCTGTGTGTCTGATCTACCTTGTTTGGGGCTGAACTACAGTAGATCAAAAGTTCCTTGAGGAATGGACCAAGTCATCTGTTTGTTTGAAATGGGCAGAGCCTATTGTAGGTGCGCCTACCTAATAACAATGAAAGCCCATTTATCCAACCATGCCAAGCTGGGTGTCAATGTTCACATCACGAGCAGGATCCTACCATCAGCACTAGGTTCCATTGCTGACAATAGGGAGGTTTCATGTACAATTTGTTAGTTGTGTGCATAAAGAGGAAAAAAACAGACCACACATCTAAGAGTAGCCTTCCAATTAGGGGTTGTAGTAATCAACACAAGAACTCAATATGTTTTCCTTACATTGGCGCATTTTTGCAGCATCAGTTACAGCTCCCATTGCCTTTCCCTTTACCGCAATGTCTATTTGCCGGCTCTAGACACCAGCAAAGCAAGCAGGTGCGTGGGGTGGCACTGGCCCATCCGGCCCCCAAGCTGATGCTGAAGTCCAGGTGGAAGAGCCGCAGTGGGTGGCCAAAGCTGGCCCTCGGTCTGGGGTCCAGCAGCAGCAGTGTGGGGGGTGCCCTGGGGCAATGTGGTTTGTGCTGCTGGCAGCAGCCAAGCCATCTGGTAGGCTCCAACACATAGACCATGGGACACTCGGCCTGGGGGCCACCCCATGGGGCACATGGAGCCGCCTACAACTGCCGCAGGGTGGCCGCCCCCAAGCGCCGCAGCCGGGGCTGGGCAAAGCGGCCCGAGCCACCCAGGGGCTGCGGCAGGGCGGCCAGGAGCAGCAGCAGCGGGGCCATAGAGGGGACCGGTGCCCGGGGCACTGCCGCTCTCCGAGGCTCCGCTCCCCGCCGGCTGCTCCCTTTGGGGCTCCTCAGCCCCCTGCCGGGGCGGTCTCCCCGGCTCTGCCTTCACAATTCCCAGCCAGTCCTGGAGATGGGAGCCCCAGCTGGAGGGACCCTCGGCTGAAGCGCGGCCCTGGAGCCCCGCTGCTTACCCCGACCCTTCCAGCGCCGGACCAGCTGGAGGCGAGGGGGGAGCGGGAGGAGTCAGGGGCCCCCTGGGCACTGGGAAGGAGTCAGGTGGATGCAGCCTCCGCCCCTGCTAGTGTCATGAGCGGGATGCTGATGACCTGCCCTAGGAGCGAGTTACCAGTGACCCAGGGCTGGGTGGCAGGGGATGCGGGTGGGGGGGAGGGTTGAGAGCCCAGGGCTGGGGCAGCAGGGGGTGCGGGTGGCGGGCGGGGGGAGAGCCCACGGCTGGGGAAACAGGGGAGAAGGGCAGGAGTCCAGGGCTGGGGTGGGGGGCAGCCAAATTTTTTTTTGCTTGGGGCAGCAAAAAACCTAGAGCTGACCCTGATTTCAAATATCAGATTAAGTCCCTCTCTTCCCTTCTAACTTCCCACCCCATCAGTTAAAACTCTGCCATTCCAAAATATTAGCTTTTACCTCTTAGTAGTATGTTAGCTGCTTTATACAATGTAATGCTCCATCAAATCACCAGAACCACTCAGCTCTCACTAACCAGTCTGGATCGGTAGGTAGGTTATTTTATCTCTGGCACATTTTCTTCCACCAGCTTTTCTATAGGAACTAAAGCCTGTGTATAATTCTCTGTCTCAGTTAAAGCCCATTTTCTATAGTCTAAGGGCCAGATTGAATTTGGGATGCATCTGGCCACAGATCTAGACCTTAACTAAAGGCTGGAGAATGCTAGCTCTGGCTTAAGGTGGAAATTGGCACTGGTGGCAAAGCCATCAACCATCTGCTCTTGAAGCTGATATGTTGAGTCCATCAATGAGAATCTCACCTCTTCTACTCAAAGTCAAAGCTACAAAATCTGGGCATGGTCAATAAACTAAATTGCCGAATGCTGCTGGACAAAATATGACTATATCTCAAAAGAGAAAGATTCTACTGTTTAGATCAGGTCTCTTACGCATATATAAGGCACCCACTCCTGGGTATCTAGGTGCCTCTAATATGAACTACAGTTCTGTGCCTAAATTTTCAAAAGTGACTGGTGATTTTAGGTGCCTTAATACTTGGGTGCCTAACCTGAGACACCTTAAAAGAGGCCTGATTTTCAGAAAGCGCAGAGCACCTCCCATTTCAATGGGAGTTGAATACCTTGGAGGATCTGGGACTAGGTGGTCAAACATACTACGTTGTGTCTCTTAACAATATGCCCAAACCATACACCAATAGCCTACTAATCCAGACTGGCAAGTGGCTTTATTGCCATAATAGCATACTTATTTTACTTGTTGGTTAATCAAGATGCTTTCTTTCCTGCATTAGATTATTTACTATTTAGCACCACCCAAACCCACAATAACTGCACATTCTGAAAGAGATGGAGATCAGTAACCAATAGTCTGATCATGGGTTCGTTTGCAATAAAGTAAGTAATTTGGCAAATGTGCCTTGTTGTTGCTTCTTAGCAGAACTTCCAATGCACATGAGTGAAGCTGATGACTTTAAAGCATTCATAGCTTGAAGATAATTGAAAAGACTGGTTTCAAACAATGCTTGTATCTCTCATCTTAATGAGATCTACAAACCAAACTAAGACTAGAATTTCTGGGCCTGATTCACTCTGGAAATCAATAGTCGCTCTCTTGTGTAAATCTGGCATAATGTGGAGGTAACTCAGACTCTATTTTAGGTCAACACTCCTAATTGGAACACGCATCTTCATTCATGATGAAATAATTCACTGAGCTCATTGTGGCAATTTTTTTTTTTAAACAGATACCTTTTTGGCTGGGACCAAGAAAGGAAATTTTCATCCCCAAAAGGAATTTATTTCTTTAAACGACTTACTTGGCTTTATGAAAAATATTAAAAGGGCATCCCTTCTTATAAGAAATTTAGAAAGTGAAATTTGGAATGAAAACTGAAATTGAAGCTGACTTATATTGGACCTTATATCCACTTACACTAAATTTTATACCAGTGTAAACCCATTGACTTCTAAGAAATTACTCCTGATTTATACCGGTGTTTGAAATCAGAATGAGGTCATTACTATGCTACCTGTGGCCACTATAATACTACACCGACCACAATTTTTTTCTACTGTATGAGACACAAATAGAAATAGTAGCATTCACCTTAAAAATAAAACACACTGAATACATATTAGCTCCTTTTAAAACTCTAGATCCTCATTTTTCTTTGCAGAGAATTTTCATAGATATGGCATTACTTATATAGATGCACTTTTATTCATCCACTATAATCCCCTTACGGAATCTCCTGGGACTCTTTCTTGAACCCAGCAAAGTAAAATAAAATTGTCCCTTGAAAGGGAAATGTGTATTATTCACCATTTATCTTGTGCAAACCACTTTCAAAGCCTGAAACCTTTTATGACTCTCACCAAATAATAAACACTTTTGTATACAGCAAAACTGCAGATCTCCTATTAAGAATGTATGTATCTGGAGCAAGATATAAAATACTTTGAGAGGATGTTTGAGAGTGTTAATTTAATAAAATGTACAGATTTCAGGCTTATTCACGTTCCATATTATTATAGAATTTCCTTTTTAAAGCTAATAGCTGGATTACCAGCTACAGACTTACGCCCCAATCCTGCAAAGATGTATGCACATAAATATTTCCACTGACTTCGTTGGAATTACTATGTGTGTAAAGTTAAGAATGTGCATAAATTTTTGTAGGATTATGACCTTAAGATGATATCTACCTAGTTCTGTTGGCCTCTGGTGAGGGACCTTGTCAAAGGCTTTCTTAAAATCTAAATATACTATATCCACTGGATCCCCCTTGTCCACATGCTTGTTGACTCCCCTCAAAGAATTCTGAGTGAGGGAAGAGCGAGGGGGGATTTGATAGCAGCATTCAACTACCTGAAGGGGGGTTCCAAAGAGGATGGAGTAAGCTGGTCAAAGTGGTAGCAGATCACAGAACAAGAAGCAATGTTCTCAAGTTGCAGTGGGGGAGGTCTAGGTTGGATATTAGGAAACACTGTTTCACTAGGAGGGTGGTGAAGCACTGGAATGGGTTACCTAGGGAGGTGGTTGAATCTCCATCCTGAGAGGTCTTTAAGGCCCGGCTTGACAAAGCCCTGGCTGGGATGATTTAGTTGGTGTTGGTCCTGCTTTGAGCAGGGGATTGGACTAGATGACCTCCTGAGGTCTCTTCCAACCCTAATATTCTATGATTCTAGTAGATTGGTGAGGCATGATTTCCCTTTACAAAAACAATGTTGACTGTTCCCCAACAAATTATGTTAATCTATTTGTCTGAAACTATAGCAAAGAACAAAATTGTCAACCAGTTTGCCCGGTACTGAATTCAGGCTTACCGGCCTGTAATTGCTGGGGTCTTTTCTGGAGCCCTTTTTTAAAATAATCGTGATTAATCGCACTGTTAAATAATAATAGAATACCATTTATTTAAATAGTTTTGGATGTTTTCTACATTTTCAAATATATTTATTTCAATTACAACAGACTACAAAGTGTATAGTGCTTGGGTTAGTGGTTCTGTTCTGTGGTGTGTGGTTGCTGGTGAGTATTTGCTTCAGGTTGGGGGGCTGTCAGTAAGCGAGGACTGGCCTGTCTCCCAGGAACCTATCCTTGCAACAAAGCCCGTTGCCAACTGTGTCCACATATCTATTCAGGGGACACCATCATAGGGCCGAATCACATCAGCCACACTATCAGAGGCTCGTTCACCTGCACATCTACCAATGTGATATATGTCATCATGTGCCAGCAATGCCCCTCTGCCACGTACATTGGTCAAACTGGACAGTCTCTACGTAAAAGAATAAATGGACACAAATCAGACGTCAAGAATTATAACATTCAAAAACCAGTTGGAGAACACTTCAATCTCTCCGGTCACTCGATTACAGACCTAAAAGTAGCAATTCTTCAACAAAAAAACTTCGAAACAGACTCCAACGAGAGACTGCTGAATTGGAATTAATTTGCAAACTGGATACAATTAACTTACGCTTGAATAGAGACTGGGAGTGGATGGGTCATTACACAAAGTAAAACTATTTCCCCAAGTTTATTCCCCCCCCCCACACACACACACACTGTTCCTCAGACCTTCTTGTCAACTACTGGAAATGGCCCACCTTGATTATCACTACAAAAGGTCCCCCCCCACTCTCCTGCTGGTAATAGCTCACCTTAAGTGATCACTCTGGTTACGGTGTGTATGGTAACACCCATTGTTTCATGTTCTCTATGTATTTAAATCTCCCCACTGTATTTTCCACTGAATGCATCTGATGAAGTGAGCTGTAGCTCACGAAAGCTTACGCTCAAACAAATTTGTTAGTCTCCAAGGTGCCACAAGTCCTCCTTTTCTTTCTGCGAATACAGACTAACACGGCTGCTACTCTGAAACCTCTTTTATAGGATATTTACCAAAGTGGAAGTTTTACCAATGTAAAAAGCAGAAGGTTTGCATCTGGCAAAATATCTTAACAGTTACAGGAAAAAGCTTTTGTAGTATTAGGAATGAAGGGAGTGGCATGGCACAGTACGGTCATATCTTTTGTCTTGAGTCAGACTGTTCTATTTTGTGTTAAAAACACCCCTCATAAAGAGAGTTGGGAGAAGTTTCTGGCTGGGTACTACGCCCTGGGTACTATGCACACATAACTGGAAGACTTGGTTGATTTTCATT
This sequence comes from Caretta caretta, assembly GCF_965140235.1. NCBI lineage: Eukaryota > Metazoa > Chordata > Testudines > Cheloniidae > Caretta > Caretta caretta. Next base: position 205,798,082 of record NC_134208.1, on the reverse strand, counting down.
GTTTTCCAAGTTATAATATACGGGCTGATATGTTCCATCACAATATCATCAAGAGGCCACCCTGTCCTCTTTACAACTATTAACAGAAATCTTGTTATGGCTGATGTAAAAGCAACTTCCAGCTATGGCAAGTTTAGAACAACATTTCCTTCTGGCTCTGCCGGGGTAAGACTCCTTTTTGTCTCACTTGGTATGCCGCTGCATACAGGCTGTCTGTGGCATACTGAAAACTGTATTAAAATTGTTAACTGTCATTTTAAATCCTAAGGGTTTTCCTGGTCCTGCTTGCAGTATGGGGGGCTCTGTAGAGAAGTGCACACTCTCTTTTGGGCGAGTTGAACATTGTTCAAATGTTCTGGATCTACATTACCAAAAATCCTTCATTCCAAGGGAAAAGAACTCAAAAGGGTGCTGTCCATGGTTCTCTCAGGAAGTCTACGATCAAATTATCATTAGATCTGCCCCCCAGATCACTGCAGTAGTTTAGCCACTTGGTGTCTCACTGGATTGCTTTCATCATCTAGTTCTAGACAACCAAAGTTTCCTTGGATTTTAGTCAGACTGGCCACAAATATATCTCTACCCAGCATTGCCTCCAGTGGTCTTCTCTCGCCCCTCCCCTATGGCGGGAAGGCACTGCGATAATAACAGAGTGTCTCAGAACCAAATTTGGAGGAACTATATCTGTTTTCACAGGCTATACCCCACTGCGCAGAGTATTTGTTATGCACTATAATTTTCAGTCCCTTTTCGTGCCTGCAAGGTTTGATGTTAAAATTCTGTCACGTCCAGGGAAAGATCTAAAAGTAAACACAGCCAAAACTACAGTTGGGGAGGAGAGAGGGAAGAGAAAGAGAAGGGAATAATTCAAGGTAGCTTAGAGGTATTTGGTTATTTGCTTCCTAGCCGTTATTGATGCACCAACCTCAGAAAACTCAACTGTTGCGTAACCAAACTTCTTTGTTTTAGAAACAAAGCTGAGTCTTGGAAGACTATTTTTAGTTTCTGGTACTTTCTGGTTCCAACTGGGTCAGGGATTCCAGGAGAATGGCCTCTCTCAATATTTCCACTTCTGGTGCCAAAATAAACCCGGACGTGCAAAAACATGTGGGGGGAATAAAAAGGAAACAAGTTTCTTAGAGCTCATTTGTTCTGAGCCCTGAACAAAGGACAAAGGCTGATCTGAATTTGTATTTTCTCTAAACCAGTTTGCCCATTCCTAACCACATGACCTCCACAGAAAAATATTTGAAAACTTATACAGTTTAAATAATGCAGGCATTGGAAACGTTCTATAATGAAACACTGAGGTTACAGTAATTGAAGATAGGACCTTCCTTTGTTTCATTCCAAATACTTACATAGCCTTTGAAGTCCACATAATGGAGCGAATTAAAAATAAATCAACTCGATGTAGCAATGACTTTGCTGTATCAGTGCATGATAAATAGCAATTCATGAACCAACAACTAGTCATAATGGTCTCAAATCAACTAAATAAAAATGTTCAGGAAGTATATATATATATATATAAAAAAAACCCCAACAAGCTGAGACAATTACAGGTCGTACAGATGAGGTGTGGATGGTCTCTCGTTTCATACAGAAGAAAAAAAGAAGACAATCTCTATAAATAATGGCCTAGATTTTTGGAACTGCTCACACTAAAGCAGGTGTGTAATTTGTGCCCACGCTTACCATGTCAAACCTGACAAATTAGACATGTAACTGCCCTGTAAATGCACATACAATTGCTTACTTGTGCTCAAATCACTGTAAGTACACGCGCACATTATATGTGGGCACAATTATGAAAATCTGTGCCTATACAGTCCTCCTTTTTACAGTATTTGAACTCTGAAGGAAAGCATTATTGACTACTGAACGCTAGCATCTTTGTATACACGTATCCACACTATACATATTGGGGGCCAGATCCATAGATGGTGTAAATCAGTGTAGCTCTATTGACTGCAAATGAATTATTTACACCAACTGAAGATGTGGCCAAATTATAGGAGTGGCTGATTGTACCATCTATTATTAAGGTTGCCTGATACTTCCCCTTATAAGAGCCTATTTTAAGTTGCTTATAGCTTTGCCAAACCTTTTTAACCATGTGAGTTTACCTCTTCACCTCACCATGAAGAACATTTTGCCAGCAGCCTCTTATCGTTTAAACTGTGGTGTCTCCAGCTCAGACATCTCTGCTAATCACAACTGCACACATCTTCAGTTTGCCACAGCAGAAAGAAGTGTGTATGTATGTGACACCCCTTCTCTGGGCATAGCAAAACCATCCAGGCAGGATTCCTGGATTTTTAAAGGTATTTGTGAAGAGTAATTTAGTTCTTGCCCTTGGAATGAATCAAATTACAACAACTTATTTTATATTATTATTTCTTTGTGTTATTGATTGTTAGTTTTGTAATGCCAAGGGGAAAATGCCTCTGGATTCCCCTAGAAAGGCTGTATATTGCTCCTTCTAAAATACTCAGTAATTTGTAGTATTTACCCTGGGCTGCTTTGCAATTTTCAGCCAAGCCCTAAAAAAAGTCCAGCTGAAGCATAATTTACAGACACACAGTCACCAATAAGGATAAAGAGAGAGGAGGAGGAAAACACATTTTGATTAAAATTATTAACAGAAGAGTTTGACAGTAAATCAACAAACATGAGGAAAAGGCTCTTTCCTCCCCTTATAAAACTCCACTTTGTGAAGTTCAAATTTCTCCACAGATTTAGAGAACCTTAATAAAAATTTGATTTTATGGTTGCAACCTTCTTTAAAAAGTACATGGTTGTGCACACTCTCTGATTTGATCAGACATTTGGTAAGTGTATTGCTTTGCTGGAGGGGAAAAAAGAAAACAAAACAGAATTACAGATTTAGCATCCTAGCCAGATGACAACTTCTTTCGACTGAGACAAAAGAGGCATCCTTATAAAAGCCCATTACTGTCTTCCATTTTTTTTTAAGATCAGCTTTCACCATGACAATAGGTTAAAATAACAGTTACACCCATTTGAAGAACAGGTGATATATTTACCAGTGCTGATAGGAATCTTTCCACTGATTTCAGTGGGCTTCACCTCTGGCCCACTAAAAGATGAGATCAGATCCTTAGGTCGTATAAACTGTTATATCTCCAAATGGTGCTATGACAGTTTACACCAGTGAAGGATCTGCCCTCATGTGTAAAAATGCTGTCTTTAGGAATTCTGTAAGTAAGTCTGGTTTCACAGCAAGCCCTGTGTAGGACGTAAGCACACACCCCTCATGAGCCCACCTGGTCCCTTCACTTATACAATTCAGATCCACAGCACAGACCCCCAACTCAGATGTACACTGTGGTCAGTATCATGCAACCTGCCACTGCCACTTTAAGTGATAACTAAACTTCAGAGCTTAAGCCAATCTCTAACTATTGGAGGTCAGGATGAGGCTGGGGTGGGAGGTAGATTAGCCCACATCTGCCTGCTGAGGGGTTCTTACACCTTCTTTGGAGGCATGTGGGGGTGGCCACTGACAGAGACAGGACATCTGATGAGTTGGAGCATGGTTCTGATGCAGTCTGGCAGTTCCTATGTTCCTAACTAGACAGAGCTGCAGAAGTTTCAGTGATAGAGTCAGTTCAGATGCACAACTTTAATGTTGCTCAGAATCTTGTTTGGGTAAATAAATGTCAGTCGTGCAAGGATTACGAATCCTTAAATGAGTAAAGAAAGCTGGGAAAACCTCATTGAAACGGGTTGCCAGCTCATAACACAAGGAAGAGGAGAGCCCATCCCAAATTCTTGTCCAAGGTCTGCTATTGGGGTAGCAAATGAAGAAGTTCTACACAGGGAGTTCCCTGGTTTCCTCCAGATTTCAACAATCCTGCTTGCAGGCTTGCATGGGTTTGGAGTCTACACGTGACAGGTTGGGCTGTCGACATGCATGACGTACAGAAAATGACAAGGGAGCTGGTTGCTGAGAGTGGAACACAACTTCTTAAAGATGTTTTCAAGGACATTGGAAAGGGAGCTATATTGAAGCCCCGGACAATAATGGCTAATATTAAACTCTTCCTTTGCCATCATAAGCTGAAAGTAAACACAGTCTCCTCTTTGTATCTAGCAGTGCACAAGAAATCCACTGTCAGTTAACACTTCTTAGCAGAGTTGCCAAACACCAGTCAGCACATTGATGAGGGGCAAAAGTTAACTGCCACTGACCACCTTCTAGTCACTGCCTTTAGAGATAGTACCGTGGAAGGGTGACTACAAGTCTCGAATGTTAAAATCTTGTGGTCTGGGCTGAACATTTACACTAAAAGACAAAACAGAATACTCTGTTTTGACTGTTTATTATACGTTCCTTGTTATGTATAAACACATTCATTATGCAGAATAAAAGCAAAATATGACCTAAGGCCTGCACGTATTGGCAACTAAGTATTAATCAACATATTATTAAAAATGTTAAAATATTAAACTGTTAAAACCATGCCTCGCTGATGAAAAGAGTGGTGTTTCGACATGGTGTGACGTGCATTCTTTTTGGGGGTCAATTTCTTCCATAATTTAACAATATCATTCCCTTCCACAAAATACTGATTTTTTAAAATAAATAAAACTATTACATGGAATGACAGTACCCCAATAGAGTAAGACATCTGCTTCACCACTTTGCATGTGTCACTATAGAGAAAAAACCAAATAATCCCTTATTGGGATAGCAGATTCTTAAATATTGTTATATCAGAATCAAGTATACCTGTTTTGAATATTTGCTATATTTGAATCTGATATAGTTGCTATACCTTGAATTTTAGGCCTGCAAGAAACAATGAACATAATTTGTTTTGATTTATGTTCAGTTGCATTTTCTTTGTTCAAAAATAATATAAAAGGTTATAAAATATTAAGCTGTCCTAGGAGCAGAAAATAGGAAGCCCAAATCATGGGTAGATTGGAAAAGAACCTGTCTCATGATTTATCCAGTCCCTTGTACCCAGAAAACTTTATGTGAGTTCAATGTAATTAATAAATCAAAAATATAGTTCTCCCTTCTTTTCTTTAAACAGCCTGAGCAAATGTGTTCTGTTGCACAGAGATGGAAAATAATGATTTTACTATCTCACTGTTACAATGGGTTCAGTATGAAGCAATTTCTGGGGCTAGCTTGCTTTTTAAAATATCTTTTTTCTTTGATTAAGACCTTAGAAATGTGAACAGTATAGGAATTTATTGTGGAACATCACACATACACAGGTTCATATTTTGTCCTAGGGCGAAGTGAATGGCTTCCACTAAAGTCATTTTTACAGTTCAGGGGTTAATTTACAGTCAGCGATTAAAGAAGGTAATAAAAAAAGAGGGGTTGACAAAATACTCAGACAAAGCAAAGTTGCATATCACTCAAGACACAGTAACTAAGGGCCAGTTTTACAAAGGTATTTAAGCACCTAAAGGTGCCTGGGTGCTTATGAAAATCCCACTAGGTGCCTATAGTGCTTAATTTGTGCCGGGGCTTGCTGGGGTGAAACCTGGCACCTCCAGTTGGCAGTTCACAGCCCCAGCACCTCTGGGCTCCTGGCCAGCAGCTGCTGCTCTCCGGTCGCACAGTTCTGAAGCCAGCACCGCTGCCAGCAGCAGTACAGAAGTAAGGGTGGCATGGTATGGTATTGTAGCAAGGGAGATTTAGGTTAGATACTAGGAAAAGCTTTCTAACTGTCAGGGTATTTTAGCACTGGAACAAATTACCTAGGGAGGTTGTGGAATCTCGGTCACTGGAGGTCTTTAAGAGCAAGTTAGACAAACACCTGTCAGGGATGGTCTAGATCATATTTAGCCCTGCCTCAGCGCAGGGGACTGGCCCTAGATGACCCATTTCCCTCAATTCTTAGTAGATCGTGTACTGCGCACAGTGACAGAGTACAGGGATACTCGACAGCCTCACCTCATTCCACCTCACAAGATGTGCACACTCACTATGGGTGAAAGTTCCCAAAGTGCTCAGTTTCAGCCAAGTATGATCCCATTGAAGTCAGTGATAAAACCACAATGGACTTCAATGGAGAAGAATTAGGACTGGGGGAGTTTGGAAAGCCCATCCTACATAGCTAGGGCACCAGCATGCATAGCACAGTCCACTGTGCCACCAAATAATGGTAAGCAGAATTAAAAACATCACTGCGACTTAAGAGTCAGACCTAAGATTCAAACCCAGAGTTTGGGTTCCACAGCCAATCCCTACCATGCAAGGCTGCACTGACTCCCAGCAAAGACATTGCACCGGTCTAGCCCTCGGTTACACCTGCTTACAGAGGTGTCGGCAGATCTCAAAGCATGTTACAAAAGCAAGCAAGATCAGCCTGATTTTACATTTGTCCCTAGTACAAAGAGTTGGTGCCATCTGTTGGAGAGCTATTGTTGCGTGAGAGTTAAGATGTAGGCCTCCTCAGACATCACGATTTTGTTTCCTGCTCTGGCACATGCAAAACTTCCCGAGAAGTGGGATTTTTTTGATCATCTATTTCTTTTCCTAGAATATTTGCACATGACCAAAATACCCTAAAAAAACCCAGGCTTCTCAAAGAGTAGATACAGTCAAACCAAATGCCTCAAATTAGACTCCTAAATCCACATGTAGGCACCTTAAAATAAATGGCTTGATGATCAGAAGGACTTAGCACTCAAAAATCATTATGGAATCAACGGGAACAACTGGGTACTCAGCACCTTTGAAAATCTGATCACTTATTTAAGCACCTTTCTTTGGGCACCCAGGTGTAAAAATTGTGATCTAAGCCACTAAATGAGCTCTTTCTCTAACCCTGGTTTAGGATACACACTCCAGAACATCCCATAATCAAACATTTTGCCACCGATCCTTGGAAATATTCAGCTTTCCAACACTGACACTATACAACAAATTTGTAATTGGAGTCACTTAGCTCCTAAAAAAATCATAACGCAGTGTTTGTGATAGGATGTGATACATTGTAATTTGAAAGGGAAAGGAAATCATGAATCACACATTTCAAACAGTGACTGTTCATTTAAGCCGACTAAAGATATAAAATGTTTTTAAATATTCATCAGAAGCAGGTATTTTCTTGGCTGTTTGAAAATGCCTCTCACCCATGAGAAGTAGGGACGATTTGGCACTTCTATATCAATTATAAAGACATTAAAAGGAAAAGAATTGTCTTTCATCTACAGTACAGAAGTTAATAAGAGGCTCTGGAGGGAGAAGTGCACTTCCATTTCTTTGAGATTACAGAAGCTGTTGAGCATAAGGTCTGTAAGCATAGAATAATGGATTGGCAGACCAGAATTTACGTCACACAATTCCAGTTTCAAAACACTCATTATTTTTACCCAGTTCCTGGAGTACAATAATTACTACTTTAGTATTTCAAAGCACCAATAAAAAAAGGCATTTAAGCACGTCTAATTTTAAGTACATGAGCAATTCCACTGACTACAATGGGACTATTCACTTGTTAAAACTAGGCACGTGCTTAAGTACTTTGTGAAATCTGGGCTTTCAATTGTGATTACAGGGGATCTCCCATGATAGCTGTGCTTCTGTGACAGTTTTCAGATATACCAGTCTTGCAAATTATGGCACATGCTCTTTCTTACTAAAAGTATTTGAGAGACAGTGTTGCCAACTTTCAAGATTGTATCCTGAGTCTGATAATATTAGGCATTTTTCTTAAAGCCCCAGCTCTTGGAGTCATGTGATTATACAAGACACTCAGCTTTCATTTAAAAACAATTTCTAGCCCTCATGGTTGTGGGCAAGAGCTTGAAAACTAGAACCCAAAGGCTCCAAAACCAGAAGGCAAATAAAAAAAAACCCAAAATGTGTTGGTAAGGAATGGACTCACTTCTGGGGAGCACCTTCTTGTGGCCAGGTGTGGCACAGTAGCTTTCGCTCCATCTAGTGCCTACTGCTGACAGCCACGCTGGTCCTCTAGTGGCTGTCTCTTCCTGTGACTCAGCCCTCCGGCCAGGAGATTTAGTCCACTCTTTTAGCCCAAGATCCTGTATCACTCCTTTGGCCTTGACTCTGGGCACCGTGGGCCTCACTCCTTTTTCTCAGGGCTCTTTGTTGTCCCTGTCCCTTCCGCAGCCTCATGGCACCATACCAGTGGCTGGTTGGGGAAGTTGGACCCTCCTGCTACACTGTGTTCCAGCCTAGGGACCCTAAACCCAGCAGCCAAGATCTGCTTAGTCCAAGCCCTTGTGGCTGCTTCCTTGGGGCTCTTCCTGTGCAGCCTTTCTGAGGCCTACTCCCCACAACCACTCTGAGTCCTCCCTTCTCTCAGGCCCTTCTCCTGGATTCCCCTAGCAAACACCCAGCCTGATCTTACATCCCTCTCAATTAAATGCCACTCAGGGCTCCTTCCCTGGGACTCCAGTTCCTGCCCTTTTGCCAGGGCTCCCCACTGAAGACGCTGTTCTATGTAACTCCTGGCCACTTGCCAACCTCATCTACTCACAGGAGGATCCAGAGGTCGCTCTCCCTCTGGACTTCCTCCTCTCTAATCCCAGAGTGACTCCAGACTCTCTCCCTACAGCCCTCTTTCGCGCTAAACTTCCTGCCTCTATAATCACGCCCCAGCTCCTCCTGAGCTGGGCTTCAGCTCTAATTAAGCCTGGTCCATTCTCTGGGTGCAACAAGATAACATAATTGACCCCTGAGGCCTTCATTTTCCTTTCAGGGCCTGTGTGGGGTGGACATCCCATCCCAATAGACATGGCAGAATTTAGTTGTTTTTTTTAATAATAATTTCGATGGATAATATCTATGTTTATTTTAAGCATTTTAAGCATCTCATGCTTTTTCAGGCTTGACTCTGACTTTGCAATGCTTTCAGCAGTACTGGAGAGAAAATATTGTATTTATGATGCCTCAGAATGTGGAGCACTACATTTATTTGTTGTTATTTATAGATACTTCTATGGTGCTCATCTCTGAAGTACCCGAGTCCCTCAAAATACTACCAAAAATACATCAAATTCCTTCTAAAAGATAAAGTTATAGAGGCCTGGCAGTGACATTGCAATTAGTGAGGCATCGCCTGATGTAATGGCCATGACCATCTTGGGTGATACACCCTGGACTGAACCAGGGAACTTCAGAGCTGAAAGCATAAGCTGCTACTATTGCTTAAGTGCAGGCTTTCCAGGTGGGCCGGTAACAGATTTATATCCTCTGGGGATCTGGCACCGAGGGGGACCTGTACCGTACACTTAACACTTGCTTACAGACTTCCTCTGCTCAAAGGATGCTCATTCTGAGCACATCAGGCCCATAGCAGTTTGAATCCTGGGCCAGGCCCTGCTCACATGATGTACCACACACAGGCCCAGATTCGGCGGCATATTGTGCTATCTGCATGGTCCCTGCCATGAAAAGCTAAGAGATTTAACATGTGTGATCAGATTTCCTCCAGCTTGCCTGGCATTTCAGCCTTACAATTGTACCTTCCCTTGAAACCACTTCTACTTGTTTGTTTCTCATGGAAGACTGTAACCTGTTAACTGATTTTTCATTTTAAAAAAGTCAAAAAGATGGCAAGTGGGCAGAGAACATTAAAGGCAGATCCTATGCCAAAAAGCAGCCTGTAAAAGTGGGATCCTGAAGCTGTATAGTTCTTGTCTCCCAAGGATTTCCACATAAAATGTTTAACTTTAAGCACGTGAATAGTCCCATTGATTTTAAATGAGATTATTCTTGTGCAAATTTAAGCATGTGCTTTCATGCTGGATCGGGGCCTTTAAAAGCATAACAACATATATAAACGAAAAGATGCAATATTAAAGAATCAAAATTATTTGTAACTCGCCATTCTCAAACGAGGTTGTGAATGGCTCTTGGGAATTCTGTGCATATGCATGTATCCACAGGAAGAAACCGCAACAACAGAAAACCAGATGAATAAGAAATTACATCAGCTTGTCTGATAATATTTTACTTCCAGTTTAAAAAAAAAGTGCAAATGAAGTCAAAACACTTACACAGAGGACATGCAGGACTACAGCTCCATGTCTTCTGTCCTCATTAGTAAAGATGTCACTGGGGAATTCATGGAGAGCTGGGAAAGGAGAAAAAAGAAACACTTAATCAAGGTATTGGAAAGATGCAATATATGGTAAAGTAAGGTAATAAAAACAGCTGAGTCCTTCTGTAGGTTGATAATCTTGCAATAGATATGAATATGGGATCCCATGCCATGGGTTTTTGCTACTGCTTTATGACATGTGTGTTTGCTTAATCTGTCCTCTGGCCATTTATAGATATGTGTATATTTACTGTGTAATTCAGAGGCATAGCAACCATAACATTATATCTCACGAAGATGCCTCAGAGATACTGAACAAATTCTAAGCACAGCATCATACTCCATAAAATGTTAAAGAGGAAAATGTTCTATTCTGGATTAAGCAGATGTGCAGTAATACCGATCACAAAGCATTTTTTACACAACATTTTGTATTTGAAAAGGGAAAACCCTCAGAATGGGAGGAGGAGAAGAATGGCAGGTGCTAGAAATGTTTAAAGTCAAAATGATTTATTGCCATGGGCTTCTCAGCATAATACACTCCTGGAATAAACGCATCATGATTAGGAATAGCTGGGTCTTGTCTCAGAGTCAGACATCTCCTGCCACCATTTTGGTCTGGATAGGGGAATAAACAGAATACAAAGATGTATGCAGACAAGGCATTAACGATGTGATTGGGGTGTGGATACTTGATCCCCAGTGAAATAAATGTAGACGGTAATCTGCGCCCTCAGAAAACACCATCCATCCGATCTGAACACAGGATCGGCGACAACAATTCAAACCAAGCATGAAGCAATCATTTTCAAAGTGGACACTCACAGCTATCATAGAGGCAGTTTCCACTCCACGAGTGACAGAAACCGTCACCTGTGCATTCTGCTGGGTGGGGGAAGATGTCACAGCTCCAACGGTAGGAGAGCACTTACAGCACTATAAACTATAGCATCATCCCATGGGGCGTCCTGATGAACAGAAGGCTGCTTGGCCCCATCTTCCTCTGGAGCAATAAAAGATCTGCACATGTACCTGCCTATATACTTTCGAACTAGTTCTTCTGGCAGAAAGGACATTTTCCTGAGGTCATGTTTGTTTTTCATATCTAGCAATTGTACTTAGTTCACTTAGTGTACTTAGCCCCTTGGAGCTGGGGGCCTAAATACCTTTGTGGATCTGGGCCAAAGTGCCTCGCCCAAGCTCGCATAGGTCTCTCCTCTGGCTGAACCAAAGTGATGCATGATGGGACTCACATAACCATGGTGTATCATGGGAAAAGCGGTATGGCCCAGTGAGAAGAATGTGGCATGAGGTACTTGAACTACAATTCCCACTAACAGACCTGGCAGAATTTGGTTGTTTTTTTACTAATAATTTCAACGGATAATACTGATGTTTATTTTAAGCATTTTTTTAGATTTTTATCAATGTAAATGTTCACAGTTGAGCAAAACTATAGGTTTTAAGCGTTTTTTTAGAATTATAGTGATTTGAATTTTCACAGTTGTGCGAAACTGGGGACAGTGGGTCAGAATTATTTAATGACAGTTGACGAGATTCAAAAAGTTAAAGCTTTATAAACCATTAAAACACAAATTGTCAACATCATGTCACAATAATAAAAGTAAATACCTTTAAATCAACAAATCATACCTGTTTTCACTATTCATTCACTAGTCCGTCTGTAATAAGCCTAAATCACTGGATTTTGACTCTAGTAAGTTCTCAAGCAGAACTTTTCTTACTTTGTCTATCGTTAAATTTCAGTCATCATTGATGGAAATATTTTGTGGGATTGTGTATATATGATGAAATTGACATTTGCCAACATTTACCAATAAAAATCAGATCCTTTCAACTCCACCATGAGACATCATGGCAGTTCTGGGGGGATAAAGATTATTGTGGAACCAAGTTGAAACAAAATGCTTCAACATTTCCAGGCCAAATATTTTTCAGAAGTTTCTGTTCCATGAAAAATTTTGACTTTTCATCCTGATTCAGAGTGAAAATAAATGTCAGAATATTGACCTTTTCCATGGGAGAAAAATTCTGATTTTTGACTAGCTCTATATAAATGGAGGATGATCTAAAATGTGTCAGATGGTGTAATTTACATGTTGAGAAGGCACGAAAAAGGTGTCAATTATGTCACTGTAGACACCCTTCATCTCACCTCTGAACTTTGCCCTGAATTTATTATTCATGGATCAGAACCAAATTCCTTTTTACCTAAAACATTTCTCCACGTCCCCAAGGTGAGCAAGACTCTTGCTGTATGACACTAGCTCTACAAGGAACTTTGTTAGTTCTCAGAGCAAACTATGCTGAAAAATAGCAAAGTACGCTGAATGAAGGATCACAACGCACCAGGATCCCTCTAGAGCAGTGGTTCCCAAACTTTAACAACCTGTGAACCCCTTTCACTAAAATGTCAAGTCTCGTGAACCCTGTCCTAAAAATGAATGTTTCCAGGGATTTTCTCCTTTACCTGAGTATAAATTATAAAAACAATGATCTTGGAAATATAAAATTTGTTTTTATGACATGCTTATTACACACTATTTATTATTAATTATTATTTATCATTAGTGTTTTTATTACATTATGAAAACGGCAACACTCTTCCAAGATCTCACTTTCGTAGCTTGTATCACTTTGAATAAGCCTGTTATAAGACAAGGCTCCTGTGTTTCATCAAGGAGCATCAGATGTGAGACAGCATGAAGGTATTTAAGAAGCCAACTCAAAGAGTTCCTCCTAACCAAGCATTCAGGTCTTGAGCAGTCCAGGCAAACAACCCACGTTACAACAAAGCTTAAACTTATTCTTCATAATAATTTTAAAAACAATACTAGCTGCCTATTTAATTTTAAAAACAGCAAAAAATATCCACCTCCCTTTCCATTTCATAAAAGGAGTCTTGAAGTTTAAATCTCCTCAGTGTGATAGATATGCTTGTTTGATCTGCTTAGCTCTTGGAAGTCCAGGGCTCTGGGCTGCTGGCCCCGTGCTGCCCGGGGTCCCTAGGGACAGCTCCATCCGCCATTAGGGAATTTTTCCCCCGAGAACCCCCTGTAGCATTTCACAAACCCCCGGGGGTTCACAAACCCCAGTTTGGGAACCACTGCTTTAGAACTTGAGGTAAAGAGCAGAGGCTCTCTAGCTGGAGGGCAGTAACAGACTCATACCCTCTGTCAATCAGGCACAGCGGGAGGCCTGTAACACACACACACTTATTGTCACTACAACCTCACCCCCCATGGCCATAATATGAAACACAGAGCTGGAGAATAGCAGCCTGAAGGTTGCATGGTGCCAACACTACATTATTCATCAAGTAAGTGTGTCACATGTGCTGGTGACTGCTATGCTACTCCTCAGGAAAAGGGCAAATGCACTTAACACTAACTGACACTTGGAAGTATTATGAGGAGTAAATATTATTATTTCTTTCATTTTTGTAATCACCAGTAATACCTAGCTCTTATACAGCACTTTTTATCCATAGAGCTCAAAGTGCTTTACAAAGGAGAGCAGTATCATTATCTCCATTTTACAGATGGGGAAACCGAGGCACAAAGAGGTAAATGCCTTGACCAAGGTCAGCCAGCAGGCCAGTAGCAGAGCTGTGAATAGAACCCAGGTCTCCCGAGCCCCAGTCCAGTGCTCTGTTCACTTGGACACACTTCCTAAAGAGCTAACCTTTGAAAGCAAATCACATTTGAACACGTGCCCTCTTTTTAATGGCTAAGACGCCACCAGCTGCTCATATCTTCACTTCAGTAGCATTCCAGTGCATAAATAAATTGCTGGAAATAAGTCCTGTTTCAGGTTGCTACATCCAGGGCCGATATTACTGGTAAGAGTTCCAGCTCCTATTCTTACTGTTCCTAATCAAAGCTTGCAAACTAGTTTGTGTGGGGTTGGTGTGTCTTTCAAAACCAAAAAACCAAGCCCCATTTGCAGAGTCCCTTAAACACACTCTGCAGAGATAACAGCTGCTCTATATTTAGATGTATTTGCCTGTATGAGAGAAGATTCCACTGGAAGTTCTGTATTCATTTCAAATAATTGCCTTTGAGTCTGCTGCCGGGGAAAAGCTAAGTTATTATTGCTCTGAATGAAGAATATAAATGTTTACTCTGCAGTAATGCTGTAGGACTCAGGCAAACTCCATGGCCTAATTAGCTTAGAAGAGAGCATCTGTTGGTAGAAGTGAACCATGAAGAAACTTCATACAGAGACATAATTATTTCAGATAGTATGACGGAAAGAAAAACCAAATCAGATGCATTTTAACTCAGTGCAACAGTCCATCACGAGAAAACACAGGTCCAGTTTCTGATTTCAGTTACTGTTGATGTAAACCTAGAGTAACTTAATTGAAAACAGAGGGTTTACAGCAACGTAACTGAGATCAGAATTTGGCCCCTCATCTCTTTGCTCAGTCAGACTGTTTTGGGTTGTGGATTCTTTAGGATCTGTATCCTTAATATTGAAACTGAAAATAAATAGATCAAAATCTGTTCAATATTAACGCGTTTTGGCCAATCAGATGCTTGTGTTGCGGGCACTAACGACACTAATTGCAACAATTGAAAGAGGGTTAGATTGCCTTGTAGCTACCTTGGTCACAAGCATGCAGCCAATGGAATGGAGCCACTGCTTCCTCACCTACATCCATGTTGCACCTGCTTTCGCTTCCCTCCTTCTTTACAGCAGGAGGGGAGGATCAGGCCCAGCGTATTGAATGCACATATATCAATGGTTTGCAGTTTGCCTCTACCATCCCCGGATGCAAGTCCAGACTTTATTACAGTATAATACAGACTTACTGATTCTCTTCAATAACATAACAAGTGTCATGGAAAACTATCGACTAAGTAGAGTGCAAACAAGACAAAACCAAACCCACACCTCTCACTTGCTTTGATCATTCGATTTGCTGTTGGCAAATAAGGTATTTTGCAAGATTAGCCAATGTATTTCCAAGGTGAGCAGACAATTACTACCACCATCTAGAGATGGATAATGTGATGATTAGTATTGCAAATGTGGTTTTGTTAGTCAAATAAAGGCAAATTACTTTCATTTAATGAAATGCTGTGTTAACGCTACATGTGTTAATTGGATTAAAAAGCATTTAAAGATTGTCAGCCAGTTAGGTTGCTGGAATAGCTTTCAGTTATATGCTGAAAAGCAGTTGTAGAAATGGCCTTCCAAATGTGTCTGTAGCGGGGCAGTCACCCCGCTCCGGCTCAGAAGGGGTTAAAAGCCAGCCCGTGGAGGGGGCCGGGGCCGAGAGAAAGGCATAGGCTGAGTGGGGAAACAGCCAGAGCTGGGGCCACGCCCCAATCAGGCCACAGATGGCCCTATAAAAGGGCTGTGAGCCAGGAGCTCAGGCAGAGTCTCTCTCTAGCTTCTGAGAGAGAAGGACCTGGCTGCCTGGGAGCTGAGCAGGGTACCTAGAGTGGAGTAGGGCTGGGGGAAGGCTAGAGGAGCTGGGGAGCTCCAGCCTGGAAAACCCCCAGCCTGCAGGCCTTGCGAAAAGCCAGAACAGGTACTGGGGTTACAGAGGTGCAGCTTGGGGTTAGGCAGAGGCAGCTGGTCCAACCTCCTTGCCAATGATGAGTGGCCATTACACTGCAGTCTGCCCCAGTGAGCAGGGGTTAGATGATGACTAGCAGTAGCCACTGAGGCAAGGTGGGTTTAGAGGGTTGGGGGTTCCCCTGGGAGGGGAGACCCAGAGCGAGGGGGTACTGCTGGGGCAGAATCCCAAGGTAAAGGGCACCGGGGTCCAGGAGGGACACGGGACCAGTGACAGGTAAGACACTGGCCTGCAGAAGGTGCTCCATATGCTGGAGAGCTAATTCCCTGGACGACCAGCAGGAGGTGCCGCACCAGTGAGTCATTGCTTTGCTACAGTGTCGTATTGCTCAATAACTCCAGTTTGAGTTTGCTCAGCTAACAAATAAAAAGCTGTCATTTTTGCTAACCAGCAGCCCTACACATTCAACCAGGAGTCCAAAAATCAAGCTATGTTCTTCTTGGCTTTCACATCTTTATCCTTAATAAAGTTCTACAGCTGGAATTTAATTAACAATTATGTAGATGATTACATTAAAAAAAAAATCCAGCTCACTCTCCCATAGCTGGATTACCTCTGCCGTGTAAGAGGAGTAAAAAGCTACATATTAATGTGACTAATGTAAGCAGCGAGGACTAAATACACACAGGGAGCAGAGCTGTCACGTGAAAAACTGCCATTTTCACATAGTCACTTTTCTGACCAAAACAGCAGGTTAGCATAGCTAAGAACACATTTCAGAGAGTGTAAAAATGAAATGTTATAATGTGTCATAAGCCAGAAGCTGGGAATGGGCGAAAGGGGATGGATCATTTGATGACGACCTGTTCTGTTCATTCCCTCTGAAGCACCTGGCACTGGCCACTGTCGGAAGACAGGACACTGGGCTAGATGGACCATTGGTCTGACCCAGTATGGCCGTTCTTATAAGTCCTGCCAAAGTTATCCTCAAACTAGGTGTGAGCCAGTATGAAAGTACAGAGGAGATCTTAATATTAGTCTTTCCGTGAAAGGGGTAATGCCAGCAGTAGCAGAGAGGGTGCGTCTTCTCTGCAATCAGAGGTGTGACTGCAGCATGCATAGACATCCCTGAGCTAGTTTGGATGGCGCTAGCTTGCATAACAGCAGCCGTGACACCACAGCTGCGGAGGTGGCAGTACAGGATGGCCGCTCAGGTATATTACACACCCCAGGACCATGCTGCCCTGCCCCGAGTCCTCTATGGGCTTGTCTTCGCTGCTGGAGTTTAAAGCACCACTTACCTGGAGCTCAAGATTTGTGTGTGTGGCTGTGAGTTGGGCTGTGGCAAAACTCAAGTTGTATTATAAACTACCCTGCAAATAAGATGAGCCTGTGGTGATGTTTTGCAGGGTGATCGCTCTGCTCTCACTGGAGCTAGGCTAGCTGGAGTGGGATACCTCGTGTGTACTAACTGTTGCAATGAAGACAAGCCCATAGTGTAGGAAAAGAGATTCTAAGACATAAATCGTATAGGTAGTCCAACCCTGTGAAACAGGAGAGTCTTTCTGTCACACCAGACACCAGGTGAATGAAAGCAGGGAAGTAGCTAGCAAATATGGACTGTTCGTTGCCTCATGCTACAATATACCCATAATTGCCAAAGATAGGCCCATGAGCGCACACAGTCTGAAGGGTAACCTAGATCTGGTGCAATTACATAATTATGCAACAGGACCTTACTAAAAGCAATCTGTGGCAAAGGCAAACATCATGCCAGTTATCACCCACTGTCTCCGGCAATCAGAGGACAAAGAGCACTTGGTTGTACACTTCGTCTACATCCGCTCTGTGGGCCACAAATGAAGCCATGTGAATGCCTCAAATGGCAGAATTTGGCCTTTTATGTGGACTGATGTCTGTGACCCTTAGGTATATGACGCAATGGGTATTTTATTATTATGATTTTATTTTGCAGTAGCACCCAGATGCCCCAATCAAGATCTCCCCTCCCTCCCCCATTGTGCTCAGCACTGTACAAATACATACTAAGACACACGGCCTGCCTCAAAGAATTTACTGTCTAAGAATCTATTTAAACAGATTCCAGCACTAATACTAGAGTTTAAAAAAAAACACCACGGAAGGCAAAGATAAAGGGCAATGAAGTGAAAACTATCTTATACGATTCAGTTTTCCTCCGCTACGGCACTGTTATGTGAAAGGCAAACGTTCATATCACATCTTCCTTCCAAGAGATTTTCACAATCAATCACAACTACCAGGGATTGCAAAGGAAACATGACAGGTATGGTTTTATGAATGTACATAATGATTCACTAACACACAAGTATCTACTCACCCCACTTGCACGCACACAGAGGCATAAAAGAATTTAGCATGACAGTTTTTGATACATGGAGATGATAAAACTTCAGTCTCCTATCCAGCGTCTGTACTCATTAAAGGAGACTGACAAAGGTAAAGGCAGGTAGAAAAAAAATACAGCATAAAAATAGAGCAAGCTGCAAGCAACTGGAAAGGGATGGGGAATCCCAGCCCTCACTCCTTCTGTGCACAACAAACATTTAATCCTATCCAAATTCAGACCTCCCACCTCTCTAGCACGATGTCTCTCTCCCCAAGGTTTTTCTAAGATGTCTCTCACTAGGTTATCAAGACATAATCCGAAGGCAAGCGCTTTGAACGGTTTGTACCTGAATTAATGGAGTTACAAAAGATTTCAAATTTGCATAAGCTATCTACTGCATTTTTTGTTAGAGGATGTTGGCGGGGATGAATCAGGTGCAGAGGAACACAGATACGAGCAGTACCTTACAAAAAAAGGAGCTCTTTTCTCTGAAGAAATGGAGGAAGCTACCTGAAAGCTACTCGGACAACAGCTGCCATGTTTGAACTGCATGGGCGTTTAGTTTATTTATTATAGTATTTTCAAATTGTGCAGTTTCATGGAGAGAAGGTGGTCAGAGACTTTGCCAGTCTTTTATTTTGACTGTACCAGAAAAACCTGTAAATAAACCTGAAACCACAGAATAAATGATTCCTGCTGAGTTTCTGTCCAGTTGTACGGATTCTGGCCTTCAATGTCTGCAGGACGCTTGGCTTACAAACTCTGCAGGAGAATAAGATTTCCATACAGGATCAGTTTTTCCATGAAGATTTTCTATGTAGATGATATTAGGTACAGTATTAGTCAGCAGTATTACTTCTATTGTTCCTATGTTTGAAAAGTTACTATTGCCCATGTATGAATTTCAGCTTTGAAATGTTTGCAATTCACTTTTGTTTTGAAGGTGCGAATAATGAAAGGGTGATGTCCTCAGAGAGGACTGGCTGCTTGAACGGTTCAAATTTTAAAGTGCACTCTGTTGTAAGCAACATTTTATTAGCAATTAAAAAAAGTAAACATAGGAGCTATTAGATAGTAGAAGTGGTAGAATCTGAATTAGCCAGATGACATTTTATGGACTAACTTGTTAAGGACAAATAATCAAGGGCCAGATCCTCAGCTGGTCTAAATGAAATTGGAATGATGTTGTTTTACATTCGCTATTTAATTAGTAGCTGCTACAGAACAGCAGCAGAGACAATGGGTATCATTTTGATCTCAAACATGGTGGTTATCACGTTACAACATCAGCTATTGATTTTTATAAGACGCACATTGATATCCACTAACATATAAGAGATCAGGACTAATTCTGCAGCTGTTAATTTTAATCAAAATGTTCAAAAGGACACGTAGGAGCAGATTTTTATCCTTGCCTGGTAAGGAGCTCTTATATTTCAGTCAAAATAAAATGGGTAGCGGGAATGAATTTTTGCCATTTTTAAAATCAGCATGTCGTTTATTAAATCAGAATCCTGCTTATCTTCTCCTAAGCTTTAACTGCCTTACAAAATCATCTGCATTACAAGTGAAAATCCTTTGAACGGAAAATATTACAGAATCTCCTCTTTGTTCAGAGTAGCAGAGAGCGCTACCTCATAGTGGTTAGCACACTGCTATGGAGAACAGATGCACAAAGAACATGACACTTCATCAGTCACTTGAACGTTACCAAAAATATTCGTTCTCACCAACCTGGAAACCTCTCTTCTCCCTCCACCCTTCCCCCCATTTATTTGATGGTTCCCCTCCAAACTTTTTTTTTTTTTAAGTGCAGCTCCCAAGACAAAATGAGCTGTAGAGGTTTCCATAGAAACCTTGGATTCAGAATAAGGAAGTTGCATTACTGAAGGGAATTAGTACCTATTCCTACATTTGTACTACAGAGGGCTCTTTGTTATCCTGGGATGAATGACATTAGGATTTCATGTAACTGAGAGGGTACTTCTGCATTAAAAAAAATAAAAAGATCTTAGTAGTGTTACTTTTAGAGCTGTCAAGTCTAATTACAAACAGTGGAATCCACCAGCTCTAGGGACTGTGTGAGAAGTATATAAAAAGATGCACTTGAGATCTGAGAAACACATGAACTCAGGTCAACCCTCCCTTCGCTATCTCTGTCTAAATGAAAAATTAGGTCACTGCAAAGATTTGAATAACATTCTCTACCAGATCAATAGCTCTTGGAGCTGCAATAGCGTTTTAAACAAAATTCACTGCATTGCTCAGCAGGCTAACTACTCTGGGACCTGCTCTTGTCCCAGATTAAGTCAATGGGAGTTTTGACATTGACTCCAGCGGTGGGAGAATAAAACACTAGGGTTGATGGCCCACCAGTCTATGTTTTATACACAAAACTCTGCAGTCAGATAAGATGGAAGACTCAGGAACCAGAAAGTGACTTCAGTGTATTTCTAAACTAACCTCTTTGCTTGTGTAATTTTAAATCTATCAGGGAGCAAAAAGTTTATTATCCGTATTGCAGCAGTGCTTAAAGGCCCAAGTCAGGGATTGGGACCGCAATGGGCTAGGCGCTGTACCTTGCATATGATGAAAAGGTAGTCCCTGCCCCAAAAAGCTTAGAACAAATGAGTAATTTCAAGTTGATAAACATACTCATTTTTGTGGTTTCTCAACCACCTTTTACTTTTATCAATACAAAGGTTTTTTTCCCTCTCTCCTGTTGCTGAAGAAGGACCTCTGGGGAAAAAAAAACTGGGTACATTTAACTGACAGGGGGAACTTGGAAGCTGAATATGCACCAAGTTCTTGTCAAATTAAAAAATAAACAAAGAATTTCTTCCCCTCTAATCTCATTCAGCCACAGGGAGGTTTGCCTAGGGACGTTGTGGAATCTCCATCATTGGAGATTTTTAAGAGCAGGTTAGGCAAACACCTGTCAGGGATGGTCTAGATAATACTTAGTCCTGCCATGAGTGCAGGGGAATGGACTAGAAGACCTCTCAAGATCCCTTCCAATCCTGATTCTAGTGTCACTTTATGTGCTTCATGTTACAAAAATAGGTAAAAAATGTTCAGAACTGTGAATTTTAATCTGATGGAAACCCTGTTAGGGCTTTGAGTTAAAACACATGAGGACCTGATGGTCATTTACACTAAGGCTCCTCCAAGCCATTATGGCAGAGCAGATGGCCCTTAAAATGGGTACGAATTAGGGTTGAAAAATTCTGAATTCTACATTTTTACCAAACTGTTCATTAAAAATACAATTTTCAATTACCTAGACTCCAAAAAAATGTTGATGAATTTTTTTATCAGCATTTTCAGGGCTAAGGTGAATTGCACTTACGTTCGTTAAAAGGACACTTTACGTTGCTAGACAGCTGGAAAAGGTGTTTAAGGCTACGTCTACGCTGGCCAGCAATTCGGACAACAGGGTCCAAATAGCAGCATGCACCAAAGTGCTGCAGTGTAACTCCCCTGTGTGGCCGCTGCTGGTGCAAGCCAAAAGGTTCCTAGTTCACATGAACGTGGTTCCACATGAGAGAGTTTCAGCACAGCACTTTGGTGCATGCTACTATTCACACCCTGTAGTATGCTGCGGGGCAGTGTAGACAAACCCTTTGTGTAAATGAGAACCAGACCACACCGAGCCAGGAAATTCGGGGGGGGGGAGGGGTTCAAAAGCACTCAGCATTTGGCTAATTCATCTCCTACTGAAGTCAATGTATTTAGGTGCCTAAAGAGGCAGATGTGGACAAGAGATTGACAATGTGACCCTGGTGAACCATAAAGGCAAATAAAAAGCACCCCAAATGTATGCTTTTTACAAAAAATCTCATGATTTTTAAGCCAATCTTGTGGCTTTTGGAGCCTGACTCACTTGGGGCTGGAAATACTGGGATTAAATTTACTATTTGTTTATACAGCACCTTCCAAAACGGGCCCGAACCTGGTTGAGGTCTCTTCAGTAAGAATAATAATTAATAGCACCTCAGGTTTATCAACTTGACATTGCTATAGGCCCTACCAAAAATCAAAGCAAAAAGAGCTAGCTCTTGGAATTCCATTTCCCAGATCACAATCCTCAGGGTGAGGTCACAGAAGGGAAGAGGCTGATACAGTTCAAACTCACAGGGACTGCATAGCACCAGCTGCTCGCAGAACTCAGTTCTCCAAATAGCCACTCAGCAGTGGGAGGTCACAGAATGGAGCTGCCCCAGGCAGGGCTCAGACACATGCTTTCAGTCGCACCAGCTGCTCTCAGACCTCAGTTGCTCTGATTGCTCCCCAGCATGGTGAGGGTACAGAAGGATGTGGGCTCAGTATGGATCATGTTGAAGGGGAAACTCTGGATGTGCAGAATAAATGTTCTTGAAAGCGCATCAATTTACTAAAAGCTCCAACCCCTAAAAGCTAATAATGGTTAGAACAAGATGTGGAATACCCAGCCATATGCTGAGGTTACATTTGACCCCTAGATTTAAAGTCCAGAAGGGACTATTACAGTCATCTAGTCTGACGTCCTGCGTAACACAGGCCAGAGAACTTAACCCAGTCTGTCATTCCTGCGGCAAGCCCATAACATCTGTTTGAGCTAGAGCTTAGCGCTGTGTGAAGCGAGCACAGAAGTGGTATAGCAGCTTCCAGACGCTCTATTAATACATTAGAAGGACTGGTTCTGAACCGAACTGCAACTTCATACTTTGGCATAAGGACTCAATCATACAAGGTGGAGACTGCCCCACGCTCAGTCCCTTTCTGGTGCGCTCAGTGCCTTGCCGGACCACGTGAGTGAATTGTATGAATCTAGTGGTATAAAACAAGCAAGTGCCCATGGAAACCCTTGATTGTCTTTCATAGCACTGGGGGCTAATTCTGATTCAAAACAGAAATCAGTGCCAGTGCAATTCAACAATATACACAGCCAGATTCCCATTTACACATATGCCCCTTTATTTACATGGCCAGACTGGCACCAAGGGGTATCACTGGGCCAGATTCCCTCACCCTGGATTCTGCACTGCAAACAGTCCTCACACAGAACTGATGGCAAATGCAATACCAAGTGCCTTATTTACAGTGTAAATATAACCGAAGACGTTCCCCACACCTCATGGTTCTTACATTCTTCCCAAGCACAGGGTGAGAGGGGAAAAGAGATCTCACCTCTCTGCAATCCTGGGTTTCTCTAGCCTTTCCCTCCAGCCTACCTCTCTCCTCTTCTTCTTCCTATCTCTCTCTTAGCTGTCCTCACTTAATGAGCTGAGCCACCATGTTAACTGATTAATCATTCCATCCCTAACCAATTATCTCTCTAATTTGCCCCATGTGGGGATGCTTACCAAGTGCCCAGAGTGGTAAGTCAGCCCAAGGCTACTCACACTCTGTCACAAGGGGCCTCAGAGCAAATGAACACCTGACGCATAGTTTCCAGCTAGTTCCCACTAGTGTGCTATAACTTGGACCTGTAGGGATCACCTAGCAGAGTGAAGGGATAGAATAGTCCCTGTGCTCCTTCAATCTTTGACTTCTCTGCTGGGGCCGACCATGAAGGTGATGGGCTCTGTGCTTGTGACATCTGACCGTTAGGAATTGGGTTGAGACCCCCAACTTAACTCCCATGCTGTAAGACATCAGTCACTGGCTGGCAATTTGCTATGGCCACTACAACCAACCCAGCTTACATTAGAACTGTTGTCCTTGGAGAGTCCATCACCAGTCCCCAGAGTCTGTCAGTGCCCCCAATATATTTTAAAATGTTAAATTCTTGCATTCTGGGGGAAAATGTTCTAACATGGAAGACAGAAGGGTGGCATTTACCTTAAGGTGACATGAGTTGCAATGTGAAGAAACCAAGCTATGTTTCCATATCAATCATAAATCATTTGGCTAATGTTTTACAGGCATCTCCACTTTTAACTACTGAAAACAAACAACTGAAATAGCAAAGTGCTGTTGAGTATGTTTTTAAATCATGCAGCACCCCCACCCTCCAAGAGTCATGGTTGGCACTGTCCCATACACTGTAACAATGGTACAAGGCCTAACTCTTGCCTAACAATGCTTGAGCAGATGGGATTCTCTGTACCTTTGCAGTAATGAATTCTAATGACTAAAAATGAAATATTTATTGTAGATGTTCAGACTGCAGTGAATTTATTCAAGGATTCATTTCTACGGTTTATTGCTCACTGCTCCGCTTGCTCAGGGAAATACAGGCGATACACACAATACATATGGTCATGGGTACCTGGAGAGTGAACAAAAGGGTTTCTTTTGTCTTAGGCTTCCTTTATAGCTGCTTCCATTTTCTCCATTTTGTTGCACAATGGTTAAACACGTGTGCAAAATCAGTTTCGTGTATTATGGGCTATAAAATAAGGTTAGTCCTATCACCAGCCAGCTCAGAGTTCATGCTTGCAGTTTTGAATGTTTAGCAGAAATATTATATTTGGGAATGGAACAAGCCCTTGTGATTCTTGCTGGTTGACATATCTGAAGCCAGCATGTCCCAATGCACTGCACTGCCACCGCTGTTGGAAAGTTTGCACCTGTGGCTTTTTTAGCATGCACGTCTGATGCGCACTTCCACTGAGCCCAACCACATAACATAGCTATGGAGGCTTTTACTGATCCATCATCTCGGCCTAATTCTCAGTTACACTTGGACCCTTTGCACTGCCTAGCATGGCCATAAAGTAATTATACGTGTAATCTGCACCCACATTACAGCCCCTTTATACCACCAAAAATGATGCACAGAGGCCTGAGTATCAGAATCAGACCCAATACGTTTTATTATTAATAATTATTATTACTTATTTGAATTGCAGTAACACCTAGACGCCCCAGTCATGGACCAAAGCCCTCATTGTGCTAGGCACTGTATAAACAAAGAACCAAAGGATTAGCCCCTGCCCCAAAGAACTTACAATCTAAGTTTATGTATCTAAGTATGTAAAACACAGTTATGCCCAGTCTTGTGATTGCATAGTGAGTCTCTCCATATTTAGAGTTGTTCTTAAAGTCCCAGCTCCTGGAATCAAGTGATTACGTGAGAATCTCAGCGGGCTTTTTGTTTTTAACTGAAACTTCCTAGCTTTTGTGACTGCAGAGAAAATGTTTCTCTGGGAACAAAGGGTAACAAAAAGCCACTCTGGGAGTGGCTAGGTCATTACACATATTGAATCTATTTCCCTATGTAAGTATCCTCACACCTTCTTGTCAACTGTCTAAATGGGCCATTTTGATTATCACTACAAAAGTTTTTTCTCCTGCTGATAATAGCTCATATTAATTAATTAGCCTCTTACAGTTTGTATGGTAACTTCCACCTTCTCTGTATGTGTGTGTGTGTATATATATATATATATATATATATCTTCTTACTATATGTTCCATTCTAAGCATCCGATGAAGTGGGCTGTAGCTCATGAAAGCTTATGCTCTAATAAATTGGTTAGTCTCTAAGGTGCCACAAGTACTCCTGTTCTTTTTGCGGATATAGACTAACATGGCTGCTACTCTGACAAAGGTAATTAGGGTGACTTTGAAGGAGGTCCATCACCGGTACTTAGCTATAAAATTGACATAAGGCCATTTGCTTGTGCCTCCATCATTCACAGTACATTTCAAACAGAGATGAAGACCGAGATCCCGTGTTTACAGTTCATTTAAATGACATCGGAATACAGCATAGACAGGGACTGTTGATTCCATCGTTGACCCTACTCATACATATGTAAATACACAAAAACACAAACATTATCTTCCCACATGTCTTTTGAGGTTTATTTATTTTGCAGGATGTTTAACCCGTTCTGGCGATGCGTCACATAACCCAATCCTGAATAAGTAACAAGTAGTGAATGATGTACATGAACGTAATTTTGCCTTGCTAAAAAGTTTAAAACAAAAAACACCCTGAAAAAAATCATCCTCCTTCCCCTTCCCCCAATCCCAGTGCCCAAGATGGGCAGAAATCAGCCCTGGTTCAATAGCAGCATTTCTATACCCAAAAATGTGACAGCTATAAACTCTGCTCTCTCTTGACACTACATCACTAGAAAGGGGAGCCCGGATTCAGGAAAGCAGTTCACTTAATTCTCATGGGCTTCAATATGAGTAACACGTGTGCCCTACCTGAATGGGAAACTTATACTTTATACCACCGGAGTGGCAAGATTTCCCAACTTCCTAGTTTTACTCAGCACCGCGCTAGCAAAGGCCATAGATAACAGACTTTACATTCATTATGTTTATATGCATACAAAAGAGATCCCCTACTCATCCCTGAGTAAGGCAAGCTCTATCTGCCTATCCATGTCTGATGCATTATGAACAGCCACAAATTCCAATAACAAATAACTCCTTCTTAGAGAAAGGCTCCAATTCATCTTCTATTGCACAGCCCAAGTAATAGGAAACAGCTGAAAAACCTTTCCATACAAATCCCACTGAACAAAAGGCTTTTATTATAAGTGGTTGTAGAAGGAAAGACAAACCCTGTTTTTCTCCTCAAAACTCTTTTTTAAAATTCTCTGAGAGGGAGACTTTTCTCCAGAGGTACAAATTCAGTCTCTCTGAGAAGCTGAAAGGAGATTGGAAGAAACATTTTTAATATTGTTTAAGGTAATTAACATAATACATGATTCAACATCAATAAAAGCCCACCTTTGCCATGCCACTGGCTTTCTATTTATCAGAGAGGCTATTTGCTAAAAGGAAGGGAAGAGCTGTCAGAAGCAGAGGTAATAGCATAAACCAGAGCAGAATTAGGAGGGAACATGAGTTAATGAGCAAAGGAGACTTTGATCTGTGGACACTTCGGATACGTTTTCCCCCTTAATTTCCTGACAATCTAGTTTTTTGGACATCCAACTGAAGCTGAGATTCTGTGCTGTGTCTCAAGGTGGCACAATACTGAAAGACACAGCCCAAATGGAGTGGGGGCAAAAAGCTGTCTTTCTGCCTAGGGTGATGCTGGCAGACCCAGTGCCAGCCCATGCCAAGGCCCCAGTCCTCACTGAACACTGATAAATGCACAGCTAGAATCCAATCTGGCTCACCTGTGTGTTAGTGTTTAGCCTTTGTGGAATGTTTATACAATGCTGCATGTATCAATCCTACTTAAAATATCTGTGTCCCATGTGATAAGGTAAAGTTTAAATCAGGGGTCGGCAACCTTTGGCACGCAGCCCATCAGGATAATCCCCTGGCGAGCCACGTGACATTTTGTTTACGTTGACCATCTGCAGGCACGGCCCCCTGCAGCTCCCAGTGGCTGCGGTTCACCGTTCCCGGCCAATGGGAGCTGCGGGAAGCGGCAGGCCACTGGGGACAAAACTCTTTGTAGATTGCTTCCCCCACACACCTGAAGTGGGTACATCCACAAGACCTTGTCCCATCACAGCTTGAACACTGGGGGAAGGGAATAAAAATGCTTGTTAAGGAGAAATTGTGATCCCTAAGCGGCTTGAATTCTGAGGGCCAAAGATTTCTAAGCATAAGCAAGGGGTTCCCAGCTTTTAGCTTGGGTTAGCCCTAACAGACATACAGATTTTCGTTATTGTAGAAATTTCTATTACCTTTTGAACCTAAGACTGTAACTCGTTTGTGTGTATGTTTATCTGCTTTAACTTTGTAAACAACACTCATATTTCTTTTTCCTAGTCAATAAATCTTTAGATGGTTATTACAGGATTAGCTATGAGCGCTGTCTTTGGTTCGAGATCTGAGGTACAGCTGACCTGGGGCACGTGACTGGTCCTTTGGGACTGGAAGTAACCTGAATATTATTGTGATTTTTTATGTAAGGGACCATCTATCACAGAGACAAGCTTACCTGGGTGGCAAGACAGACTGGAGTGCCCAATGGGAACTGTCTGTGACTCCATGGTAAGGCTGTTATAGTGCTTTAGGAGTTCACACTTGTTCCTCGGTTGGTGAAATCGAATTATAGAACATACAACTAGTTTGGGGTGTGTGCCCTGTTCCTGGACAGTCTGCCCTGAGGCTGGTACTCACACCCGTGAGCCTCTCCAGATAGCTTGACACCTGGCTAATTCTGAGCAGCGCCAGCTGAAGTGGGGCAGCCAGGAACCACTCTACCTTTTGGTTCTCCTTCCCCTTTGGATACGCGCTGCCCTGTAGTTTGCTGCAGCACAGAATACCTGTGCAATGGGAATGTCTCATCCTGCCTCTGCCCCCAGTATTTTCCTGCATGGGACCCGTTCAGTACCTTTGCTTGGGGGGATTCTCCCCTGACCTCCTCTTGGGTGACCAGATGTCTGGTTTTCGACTGAAAAGGGACCCTGGCAGCTCCGGTCAGCACCACCAACCAGACTATTAAAGGTCCAGTTGGTGGCGCTACGGAGCCAAGGCAGGCTAGTCCCTACCTGACCTGGGGCACTCTGCTCTGTGCGCTGCCCTTGCCCTGAGCACTGGCTCCGCCCTCCCATTGGCTGGGAACCGGCGAATGGGAGCTGGGGAGGGGGTGGTGTCTGCGGGCGAGAGCAGAGCGCACAGAGCCTCCTGCTCCTCCCCCCGGCGCCTTCTAGAGCCAGACCGGCTGGCCGCTTCCAGCACGTGCGCAATGCAGGGTCAGGATGGGCAGGCAGCTTGCCTTAGCCCCGCGCCCGCGCTGCACCACTGACCGGGAGCCGTGCGAGGTAAGCCTACGCCCCAGCCCTCAGCTTCCCCCAAACCTGGAGCCCCCTGCTGCATGTCAAACCCCTCAACCTGGGCCCCACCCCAGAGCCAGCACCCCCACCCCAGAGCCTGTACCCCCTCCTGCATCCCAAGCCCCTGCCCTAGCCCAGTGAAAGTGAGGGAGGGAGAGTGAGCCACCGAGGGAGGAGGAATACAGTGAGCAGGGGCAGAGCCTCAGGGAAGGTGCGGGGGTAGGGCAGTTGGTTTTGTGCAATTAGAAAGTTGGCAACCCTAGCCCCTCTAAGGGTATGTCTTCACTGCAGAGTGAACTCAGGTGACTGTCACCTGGCAACCCAGGTTAGCCTGGGCCTCGAGTGAGTGGCCACACTGCAAAGCCCTACCCGAGTTACTGTGTCCTCACTGGTCCCAGCAACACACCCGGGTGAGTGAGGCACTTTTAGGAACACATCCCATGATTCTTTGTGCTGCAATAAGCCGAACCACTTTAGCATTCTTTCCCCAGGCGTTGTCGGAGAGCTAACCTGTTCTTCTCGGAACAGGGAGGGAATTGTGGGACGGTATTGGAGAGTTATCAGCACTTAGTTTAGCCTGTGTCCTCACTGCAAAGTGGGTGGATTCCAGCCAGAATGAAAGCAACACCCAGGCTGTAACCTACATCCCCACCCAGGCCAGCCAGCCTGCATGGAAAGCACCACCACATTTGAGTATGAAGGCTTTGTATATGGATGGGAGGAGAGTTAAGGCTACACCCCAGTAAGGTCCTGAGTTAACCCTGCAGTGAAGACCTACCCTAATGGGCTTTTATGGCTGCAGCAGCATCCTGGGGCCATAGTGGGACCCAGAATCTCATCTAGAGTGTTCATGCAAACAACTGGGAGGCAGTGTAGCCTAGTGGATATAGCACTGCACTGGCATTCATGAGACTTGGATTCTATTCCCAATGCATCTGATGACCTTGGGCAAGTCACTTCACTTCCTTGTGCCTCAATTTTCCCCTCTGTAAAATGGGGATAGTGAAACTGACCTACTAAAAATTGCTGCAGAAGAGCTGGTTGATATTATTATTGCTCACATAAACCTCTCTAACTCCAATTGCACTCATCGCATATATTGCTCTTCTGAAAATGTTTCTGTTTGTGCATGTTCTCACACCTTGCTGGCTGCTTGAGGTGCATAATTTAGAAAAGCAGCCCTTTAATTAACTATGGCAAGAGAAGAGGAGCTATGGCATACTGCCTGAATATAAATCATAGTGCAGTTTCAACTCCTTCATCACACAGGGCTGTATATTTTGTTTTGGGGGTTTTTTTTTGGTTAGTCAGGCTGAATGCAGCTGTGTTGAACTATTCCTAGCTGTCTGAAGACATCCAGGGTTACGGAGGGCAGAGTACCGATTAAGACAGATCAAAGGTGGAGTCTGATTGGATGCAGTTTTTGTTAATAAAAAACTGAAATGAATTGGACAGAGCAGGAAGACAGGGCACTGGATGGGGATTTGGGAGAAGTGGGTTCTATACCATTGATCTGGTATGTGAGCTTTGGCAAGTCACTTGGGCCCAGACCAACAAAGGGACTTTGTCACCTAGCACCAGATTTAGGCCTCACTTAGCTGCCACCTAACCCAGGAGGCATCTACACTTTCACTGTAAAGTTCCCTAAGTGCCTATGTTTCTGCCTCTGTATGCACGCCGCTGCCTCAGGCAGGTACCCAGACACCCGTCTAATGCCTCAGACCCAGCGCAATCCTCAAACCAGGTGAAGATAGGCACTGTCCTGTCTATCTCACCTGCGGGGCTCCATCGTTTGGCCTGCCTAACTCCACACAAAACAACTGTGGGAGACAGAAAGTGGCAGCAGCCTCCTTTATAACCCTTATGTGGGGGACCCTAGTTCATTTCTTCCCTTTGCCTAATGAGAAGGGATTTATTTGAACAGGGTTTTCCCAGCTCTCAGCTGCGTGCCCTAACCATTAGGCTATGGCACAGGCTGATGGGGAGCTTCCTCAGTCTCTCCTCTTGAAGCTGTTCTAGTGTGGATAAATAAATACACATTGGGCCAGGAGGAGAGTGAGAATGACTCTATAGATAAGTAGTTAGGGCAGACAGCCAGAAGGTCCCCATAGGGGATCTTCCTTCCTGAGCACCTGCGCTATGCTGCAGAGGCAGAGGCTCCCCTGACTGTGTATATGCACCTGCACCAGCCCTAGGATGTGAGGAGGTAGGACAAGCCACCACCAGATGACTTGCTAGGAATGGCTGTCCTGATATATAGTTGACTCCAAGCATGATTTATGCGTAGGAACAGGTAAGGTTATTTTCATTGCTCTTATTTGAGCTTGGCAGCTTCCAGAAGGTGCTATCCATTTTCCTAACATAAAAGCAGAGACTGCAACATAGGAAACCTGCTGTAAAGGTAGCAAATTCAAAACCAAGAGGAGGGAACTTCACACACACACACTCTCTCTCTCTCTAATTAGTCTGTGGAACTCACTCATGCCACATGAAGTCACTGAGGACAAGAACTTAGGAAGATTAAAAGAGAGGCTGGACATTTCTTTGAACAATGTGAAGTTAACACTAAAACAGTATTTGGAAGGGAGAGAAAGCCTCATATCTTAAGGTTTAAAACAATCTCTATCAGTGATTAGGATGAGACCTTCATGGGGGAACAGATTACCCCTCATCTGCCTACTGTGGGAGTCATATATCTGAAGCATCTGGTGCTGGACACTGTTAGAGGCAGGATACTGGATCAGACGGACCTCAGGTCTGATCCAGTCTGAAAATTCCTATGTTCCTGGTATCTAGTGAAGTGATATTTTGAGATTTTAGGTTCTGGGGCAAATTCATTGACTATTCACACCCTCTCTAATCCCATTGGCTTCTCTGGGACCTGCATGATGTGTAAATCCTCAATGAATTTCCCTGCTTGTTTCTTACTGTAAGAGACTTCTAATTAGGCACCGTTTAAAGAGCTGTTGTCCCAAGAATTGCCGATTAGCCCTCCGTGTGTGCACAGCTCTCATCACCAAATTATGCCGATGGACAGTGTAGCGGAAAAATTACAACTGAAAATTAAAGGTGAGGTGGAAAGCACAACAGAACTTTGCTGCAGAACTGAAAATACACCCAGACAATGGGAGGAATTGTGCCTTGCTTCCTGCTCTGGCCCCTATACCCTGTAACTCCACATTTTCTCCCCTCCTGCAACAATCCCCAGCACATGGGGCATATCAGGGTGGACCCAGGGAAAGGGTTGTAGCACATGCCATTCTGGCATGTGGTGCCAGCCATAGGCAGCATTGGGCAGACTGCTGATATATACCCCCTCACATTACACACGAACCAGGGGTCACCCCATGAAATTAACAGGCAGCTGGGACTGGACAACAGGGGATGGATCACTCGATAATTGCTCTGTTCTGTTCATTCCCTTTAAACCTAGATTGTCGGGCTCAACAGGTAGTGATCAATGGCTCCATGTCTAGTTGGCAGCCGGTATCAAGTGGAGTGCCCCAAGGGTCGGTCCTGGGGCCGGTTTTGTTCAATATCTTCATAAATGATCTAGAGGATGGTGTGGATTGCACTCTCAGCAAATTTGCGGATGATACTAAACTAGGAGGAGTGGTAGATACACTGGAGGGCAGGGATAGGATACAGAGGGACCTAGACAAATTGGAGGATTGGGCCAAAAGAAATCTGATGAGGTTCAACAACGATAAGTGCAGGGTCCTGCACTTAGGACAGAAGAACCCAATGCACTGCTACAGACTAGGGACCGAATGGCTAGGCAGCAGTTCTGCGGAAAAGGACCTAGGGGTGACAGTGGACGAGAAGCTGGATATGAGTCAACAGTGTGCCCTTGTTGCCAAGAAGGCCAATGGCATTTTGGGATGTATAAGTAGGGGCATAGCCAGCAGATCGAGGGACGTGATCATTCCCCTCTATTCGACATTAGTGAGGCCTCATCTGGAGTACTGTGTCCAGTTTTGGGCCCCACACTACAAGAAAGATGTGGATAAATTGGAGAGAGTCCAGTGGAGGGCAACAAAAATGATTAGGGGTCTGGAACACATGACTTATGAGGAGAGGCTGAGGGAACTGGGATTGTTTAGTCTACAGAAGAGAAGAATGAGGGGGGATTTGATAGCTGCTTTCAACTACCTGAGAGATGGTTCCAAAGAAAATGGTTCTAGACTATTCTCAGTGGTAGAAGAGGACAGGACAAGGAGTAATGGTCTCAAGTTGCAGTGGGGGAGGTTTAGGTTGGATATTAGGAAAAACTTTTTCACTAGGAGGGTGGTGAAACGCTGGAATGCGTTACCTAGGGAAGTGGTGGAATCTCCTTCCTTAGATGTTTTTAAGGTCAGGCTTGACAAAGCCCTGGCTGGGATGATTTAATTGGGGATTGGTCCTGCTTTGAGCAGGGGGTTGGACTAGATGACCTCCTGAGGTCCCTTCCAACCCTGATATTCTATGATTCTATGAAACATCCGACACCGGCCACTGTCAGAGACAGGACACTTGAGCAGATGGACTGTTTGTCTGATCCACTATGGCTGTTCTTAATTTAGGGTAAGGGGATATTTCAGGCTCCGGAAGAGTCCAGAATCCAGGGGGGCAGGTCATTGCCCAGACCACCCCTGTGCTGAGTCACCTGGTCACAGACCCTGAGTTTGTGTGTTTTTTAAAGGATTTCCAGCCCCAGGACTGATTGCACCCATTATAGAGAAATGATCAGGCAATCCCACCGGAAGAGACGGGCACTGTGAGAGGTTTAACTGCATTGGTCTCAACCAACAAAGAATAGCAATATGGTAGCTGCAGGCAAATGCAAACATCTCTTGCAAGACACCCAGAAATCCAAAATCTTTTGCAGCAACTTGCTCTCTGTTGCATTTCATGCCAATGTGCTGTGCTTTCCCTTTAAGTGAGTACATTCACCACACACAGAATGGGCAGAGTCTCAGTTTCAAACTGTTTTTAGCTCATTTTTTTGCTAAGCAGATGAACATTTTTCTCATTGGATTCCAACATGCCTATAGTTGCTTGCATTTAGATTGGCTGGCGAGATGCTTACAATGCAACAATGCTGGACTGTACTTGCTCTGAGAGATGAGGGAGGGAACCCAGAAACAACTACACATGAGCAAATGTTTCCATGCTCCTTGCCAGCCAATCAGAGCACAGGACATTAAATAGGCATGCTTGAACAGAAATGGATGCATTAAAAATGCCTCTCCTGCATCCTAACTGGCCTGGAATACCATCCAAAATGTATCATTCCCCAGTTCTTCCTTGTTTTCACAGAGGGCAGGATGTTAACAACCACAGAGCTTTTAGGTTCAAGTTCTGATCTCAGTGCTAGCTGTGTAAATTTGTAGTCAGTCACTTCATTGTCTTAAAAGGAGTTAGTTCATAATGGGAATTAGAACCTGGCCCTGAGATAGTTTGCACTACAGGTTAGGAACTACACCATTAGGTTTTTTTGCCTGTTCCCTAAGGAGAAATCTTGCAATATTATCAGAATTGCCTAGCCAATTTGTCCCTGAAACAAAATCACTAGCAGTCAGTAATCAAAGACATGCTCCTCCTGCCCCCCCAACACCGGCAATCTTTTCCTCAGTAACTATGATGCTGCTGTTTCATGAATGAGCCCTCATCTCTACATAAAAAACAATCCAATTAGTCCAAAACTGCTTCTCTTAATCCAGCTAATTAGATGTTCATTGAGGGATTTACTTATATATCCTTTTCAGCAGCATGGAATAATATTTTAATAAAATTTCACATTTCCTATAGGAGCAATAATTCAGTATCACCCTCAAACGGAAGAAAAAGGACAGAGGATCTGGACAGAGGATCAGAGGATCTGGGGCCTGACCCAAAGCCCAGTGAACTCAATGGAGAAAGAGTCCCATGGATTCAGTGTGCTTTGGTTGTATACATTAATTTAGGCTTCTTATCATCTTTAACCCTAATGATCATATATTTTTCATCCATACCTTTAGCTTCCCTTACCAATCGCCCACCTTTCCTAACTGCCAATTTGAATCCACCGTTTGATAAACATAATTTGAATTGTTTGGATTTTTCAAAGAATGAAAAGAAATGTGTACAGGGGAGGAGGAGCAGGAGGAGTGTGAGGCCACAGGATCGGAACATATACAATATCTAACATGCATAGTTGTACTGCTTGTAATTACATGCCTGCTCTCATAGGAAGTGATGGCTTGTCTCTCATTTCTGGGTGAATTAAGTGCTCATGAGAAGCAAGAGACCAACAGCCCTAGGCATAGCCCAACAGAGCTCAGGGTTTCCCTAATAAGCCAATCAGCAAATCTCCCTTGTCTGTACATGTTCTCCCCATTAACTCCACCAATAAGCCCCACTCCTGACTTCAGTAGCAATTCTTGCTGTTCCTGCTCTAGGCCTTAGGGAGTGAAGGTCTGGCCATGTGCAGGTTACACCAGGTTACGTGATATTTTACGTTGGAGTTCAGCTCTATTTAACAGGACATCTAAAGAAGGAGCAGTGCTGTTGTCATTATTTATAACAAAGGATTTTCAGAAGTGACTTGTAATTTTGAGCGCCTCCATTTTTGGGTGCTGAGTTTAAGACACTGATTTTTCATGAAGTGCACAGCACCCATCTTTTAAAACTCAGGCACATTTAAAGTGGGTGCCTCTTTGATTGCATCCAGGCTGTCTTGGTTGCAGAGAGGTCGTACACTCCTTCCCAGGCACCCAGAAAGTCTTCTGAAAATCTGAATTCTATGTGTAGCACCTTCAGGTCCAAATACTGATCAGGGCTAGAAGTGTGCTAGGTGCTGTACAAAGCCATAAAGAGAGGCAGTTCTCACCCTAGCATGTATGGACCCAAACCTGAGAGCAGTTCCCTGAGGATGCACCCCAGTACCTGCTTAGGGCCCCAATGAGGGCCAGGGGGTTCCGCACAAAATGTCTATCCTTGTGGAACAGCTTCCAGGATCAGAGTCTAATTTAAAACATGAGGCAACAAATGAGCCTGCTAAACAAAGGAGGGAGAGGGCAAGGGAGGACAAGGGTAATACAGGTGAGGGCAGGCAGTTAGAGAAGTGCACTAGGGTGACTAGGCACAGCTGGATAGTTCAGAGGGGGGGTTGGCTAAGGACTACAGGTGCTTTTTGAAAAGATGGTTTTATGCCATTTTTTAAGAGGAAGGGTTTTGTTTCTACTGCCATAAGTCAGATTTGGGGCAGTGATTTTCAGGGACCCCAGCTTTTTGGGGATTCACTTTTAACATGCTGTGATTTTCTCACTGCTACCCTTACTGTTACTCTTCCAAAAGAAAAACAAGTTGAGGCATAAATGAACTTGTCAGTAGCTGGTAGCCTGTTGGAGGTAGTCCATGCAGGCCCAGTGTCAAAAGCTTCCCTCAGCAAACATAATGCTCATGTAAGGTTGTCAGTCATCAGTCAGGCCCCCTGGTCAGTGAAAACTGGCGTTGAGAAAGATCACTACAAACACCATAACCACAACAAATCCCTGACAAAGAAGAAATATCCTCGGCCAATACACTGGTGGAAACCTGGAATAACTTAATTGGCTTTACATACAACTACTCTGGCTTTACAAAAGGTACCAGAATGTTAGGAACCATTGGGAAAGGGAGAGCTAATAAGACAGAAAATATCATAACACCACTATGTAAATCCATGGTACATTCACACCTTGAATACTGCAGTAGTTCTGGTTGCCCCATCTCAAAAGAGGTATATTAGAACTGGAAAAAGTACAGAGAAGGGCAACACAGATGAATGGGGGTTGGAACAACTTCCATTTGAGGTGAGATTAAAAAGACTGGGACAGTTCATCTTAGAAAATAGATGAACAAGGGAGGATAGAGGTCTATAAAATCATGAATGATGTGGAGAAAATGAATAAGGAAGTGTTATTTAGCCCTTCACATAACACAAGAACCAGGGGTCACCCAACGAAATTAATAGGCAGCAGCTTTAAAACAAACAGAAGGAAGTACTTCTTCACATAACACACAGTGAACCTGTGGAACTCATTGCCAGGGGATGTTGTGAAGGCCAAAAGTATTACTGAGTTCAAAAAAGAATTAAATACATTTGTGGAGAATAGGTCCATCAATGGCTATTAGGCAGATGGTCAGGGACACGGTCCCATGCTCTGGGTGTCTCTAAACCTCTGACTGCCAGAAGCTGGGAGTGGACGACAGGGGATGGCTCACTCAGTAATTACCCCTGTTCACCCCCCCGCACTCCCCCTGAAGCATCTGGCACCAGTCACTGTCAAAAGGCAAGATATTGGGCCAGATGGACCATTTGTTTGACACAGTGTGGCCATTCTTAGGTTTCCACAGTGCTCTCACTTTAACAAAGAGCAGAATCTGCTTCCTCTTCCATTAACCTCATTTATTTTTTTAATTTCTTGAGGGGTGTGGGATGGAGGTGACGTGAATTGGCTATAAGTGACTGTTGAAAAAAGATATCAAACCAGGAATGTAAAAAAGTATCATTGTCACATCTTGGGGGAAGCAATTTGCATTCTGAGAGGAAAGTGTGCTCATGTTTTCAGATTTGGAACACAGGGAGTATGAGGTTACAGTGGGGCTCCGCCCTGTTACCCATAAAATGTCCTGGGGCCAAATGCACAGCTGGTGTAAATTGTCATAGTTTCACTGAAGTCAATGTGTGGTCAGAGACATAGGAATATTAGCTATTTGGTACGGATGCCAAAGATATTCTCAGCAGAGAGAAATGCAGCAGTGATATATCTTGGCTTGCAGAAATCGAGACAATGTTTTCACTGCTGTTGTGATAACTGGGCCTACAAACTGACCCTAAGTGGGAGCTCAACCATAAAAAAAATATGGGAAAGTTCATAAGAGGTCACAATAACCTGTAATAATAAAAGTTGATGGGAATAGGTACACAAGGGAGACAGAAAGATTGAATTAGTCCAGACAAAAAGGCCTACAGATATGACACAAGGACAGTGTTGAGATCATGCCTGATAAAAAAGAAAAAAGCGTGGAACCAGAACTCACTGAACCAAAATTAGGGTGTACGAAACTAGCCTGAATTGGTGGACAATATAACAAGGGGCATGGGCTCCATCACTCCCTTTTTGGGTCCTTAAAGAAGATTTCTTTTGGGGGAGGAGGGGAAATAAAGAACAGATGGAGGCTCTGCAGTGAGCTTTCCCATAGTGGTTATGACCCCCACTGTCTCCTAGGGTCCGCATGTATTCATCACCCTGATCCTGAAGATGCCCTGCTCAGACCAGGTCAGAGAGAGGGATGCAGATGACATCACCACCTCTGTGGCTCCAGCCGAATCCAGCCACTCCATGGAATGAAATGGGATTGGACTTTAACAATAATAGCAACAGCTCATCTCAACTAACTTTTCTTTTCCCCAAAAGGACAGTTATTGCCATCCTGGATACCATCTAAGACAGTCAGACAAGGGGGTTTTCTTCTAAAAACTCCCTCCAGCTAAAGGTGAGTGAACAAGGGAAGCTGTTCAGATAAAAGCCTCATTTAATACTTTACCTTTCAAATATTTTAATTGTTTTTGCTTCTTTTATTTTTAATAAAAGGTTAAAAGGGTGTTTAACGGTGTGTTTGCTTTATATCAAACTCCAGACCTTGTTTAACACTGTTTAATAATGGACAGTGACTGTGTTATGTTAACACCTTTGGCCCATATATTCCATCTAAATTAAGATAACACTGCAGAAGTGGAGAACTGAATAGAGACCACTGGAGGAGACAGCTA
Source organism: Caretta caretta (assembly GCF_965140235.1). Classification (NCBI taxonomy): domain Eukaryota; kingdom Metazoa; phylum Chordata; order Testudines; family Cheloniidae; genus Caretta; species Caretta caretta. The sequence continues at coordinate 205,759,636 of NC_134208.1, read as the reverse complement.
CCATCATTCGCCCTAAGCTTTTCAGATACGGTAACAATATTTTACACCAATTGGAACAGGCTCAGACAAACTTCATCCTCTCCTCCAAGGAGAAGAGCACAGCGAGGGATTGAAATAGCTCCACAGCTGCATAAGAGAAAGTTCCATCTGAACTTCCATGCAAACTCTCACCTAGAGACACAGCCACTGGCAAATCGCAGGCAATGGGCGAGTTGCATTTTCAGAAAGGAGGTATTATAGGCTTGCAACATCTCAGACATTTGTTAGGCAGTCTAGTGTCGTTGCAGATAGAACAGCCACTTCTTATTTTCTTATTCATGATGGGCTGGATTCTGCTAAGTGCACTCTGACAGGTTCTGAGCACTCTCAAATCTATGCCCAATCTCTGTGAACAACTGCAAGTGGAAGCAGAGTAGCATTCTGAATAGGTTCTCTAGTGTGGGGTTCTTTGGTTCAAGTGAAGGCCAGGCAGCATAGCCCTTCCTGGGAGGAGAGAGAAAGCGTGTGTGTAATCCTAGACCCATTGAAATCAATGGCAAAACTATCACTGAGTTCTATAGGGTCAAGATGTCACCCTAAATCTCATTTTTGCCTAAGACTGGAAGAGGTGATTTGTGTGCTTGGAACGGGCTGAACTGATGGGCTTAGAAGCAAAACTACTCCACTACGATAGTAATGAGCCAGACTCACAGCTTCTGAAATCAGAACACTCTATTGTATCATCAACCAGAAATTAAATCACATTGTCCCCTGAGCAGTGCAGGTCTGGCTAACACTTGTTACACACAAAACAACTCCATTAAAAAAAACACCACCACCAAGACTGCAAAGTAAAGCACTCAAGAGTTAGGAAATGCCAGAGTTCAGGTTGTCGGTGCAATCTTCAATTTGGCCCCCTTGTGCATAAGCTTTATTTATTTATATCTTTAATTACATGATCATTCCGTGCACCAAACGGATGGTGCTTACTTAACGAGCAGCTACTCAATGTTTTCTTTTCTCCTGGGTGTTTGATGTGTGACCCAGGCCTTATTTACCACACACGATTCAAACCCTGTTGGAAATACAGAATTATTAATTTTCTCATGGGCTTTTCTATGGTGCTCACCACAACAGGATCTGAGCGCTTCACATACATTACTGAATTAATTTCACAATGGCCCTGTGAGGTGAGAGGGTGGATCCTCGTTTTACAGATTGGAAACTGAGGCACAAAGAGATTAAGGTCAAAATTATGCACTATATTTGGGTGCCCAATTTGAGCTGCCTAGGACCTGATTTTTCCAGACTAGTTAGCATTTAGATAGCACTTCTGCAGATCAGGTCCCAGAGCCTCAAGTCACGCACCCAGTAAATATGGAACACAATCAGCGACCACTTGTGAAAAGTTTGGTGTAAGTGACTTGCCCAGCATCACACAAGAACACTGTGGCAGATGCTGCATAGAATCCAATTCTCCAGGGCAACATTCAATTGCCTTAATCAGGAGATCCTCCTTTTTCATCCTGCAATCCCCTGCCTCATTCACTACCCACCCTCCAGCCTCTGCAACAAACGAAGCAGGTGTCCTATGGACAGCCACCAGCACTACACTACCCTGATTCATCCCTAGAGCAGGCCCATCTTGTGCAGTGAATGAGGAAGGAGTCCTGTGGGAAAAAACACTATGTACTCATCTAATTAAAGACTGCACCATAATGCACATGCACAAAGGAGCAGGGGGGGAAGGGGAGATTGGGGTGGAGAGTACTCTCAGCCCAGGACTAGTGCCAGTACTGATGGAATCTTCAGGGAATTTAGCTGCTTAAAAATCTAAGACATCTCAACTGGGCATGTGCAAACTGCAATTTTTCAAAGGCTAATAATTTGGCCAAATTTGGGCTGATTTTCCTGGGAACAGCAAAAGGCACATCCCTAACACAAAGACCACCCCCTGGGCCAATTTCAAGTCTCTACTGCAAAGCATGGGAGTGCTAGAGCTTATCAAAGAATTTGCCAGAATTTTTAACATGGGGGAAAAAACGAGTTTTCCCCAGCCTCGTTTTCAAAAATGGCAGAAATTTCAAAATCAGCCTGAGACAGACACCCGGTATGGAAGATTTCAGACAAATAGTTAAAGTTTGGCAAAGCTGAAAGCAACTGAGTACAAGATTTTATAATGGTGCCAGGCAACTTTAATAAGTAGGCAGTGCTATCAGCCCCTCCAATGACACACGCAAAGCGTAAGCCCTCAGTTTGAAAGAAAAGCACTGCCAAGAAATGAAGAGCTGTTCTACCCATTGCAGAGGCTTTACAGAATATAAACAAACCAGAGCACAAGTCTTTCATTATATTGCTGTTTCATCACTCACAATCCCCTTTAAGTTAAATACATTATGTACATATGGGCTAAAAGTCCAAAGAGGCGGGCATCTGAAGAATAAACATGTCTAAGAAAGCTCTTTTGATGTTTTGCCTGGATCTCAAAACAATGGATGATCTGAATAAAGAAAGCATCTTATCCGAATTAAAACAGATTTTCAATCTTAAACCATATTTATTCAAGCTTCTATCTTGAGGTGGCAGGAGCCACTGTGAACTGGGGATGCATCAGAGGTAGCGACTTGTGGCATTCTGTGATTACACGAGAACAGATCTGGCCTCGTACCAATGACCATTAAGAAAGACAAATGCTTCTAAATCCCTTTATGGAGAGGAGACTGAGAGTCCAAAGCATCGGCTCTGATGTGTCCCAGGACACAAGAAAAATAACATTTCATTAGAAGTAGCCTAAAATGATCAGTACCTTTCACACAAAGTGTTTGCTGAAGACGCCAGGACTGGATGTCAGGGAGAAGTTGAAAGTTTTAAGAAAGCAACCATGTCATCTCTAAAAAATTTCAAGGAATTCTTTTTGAGACTATAAAGGTAAGCAACTTCACAATCTTTAGGGAGCAAATGTAGAAACCACAGTCCACTGAGCTGTAAATTTTCCAGCTAACTGTTCTCAGCATGTCCCTTCAAAGCAATCAGATAATGGTCTTCCCTCAAAGAGAATGGATTATTATATTAACCCTACAAGGTAAAGCTGTGAAAGCTACAAAAGTCTGCCTAGAAGGCAAGCTCTATTATGTTTTTCCAATGTTCTCTTTGCTCCCGTAGACTAGGGTTGGCAACTTTCTAATCGCACAAAACCGAACACCGTGCCCTACCCCCTGTCCTGCCCCTTCTCTGAGGCCCCACCCCCTCACTCCAGTTCCCCCCCCTCACTCGCTCTCCCCCACCCCCACTCACTTTCACCGAGCTGGAGCAGGGGGTTAGGGTGTGGAAGGGGGGTGCAGGCTCTGGGGTGGGGCTGGGAATGAGTGGTTTGGGATGTGGAAGAGGGCTCCAGGCTGCGGCAGGGGGTTGGGGCGTGTGGGAGGGTATGGGCTCTGGGCTGGGGGTGCAGGCTCCATGTGGGGCTAGAAATGAGGGGTTTGGGGTGCAGGAAGGAGCTCCGGGCTTGGGGCAAAAGGTTTGGAGCATGGGTGGGGGAGTGAGCTTCAGCTGGGGGTGTGGGCTCTGGGGTGGGGCTGGGATGCAGAAGGGGGTTCCAGGGTGGGGCAGGAGGTTGGGGTGCAGGATCCTGGCAGTGCTTACCGCAGCTCCCAAGAAGTGGCCGTCAGATGAGTTCATGGAGGATAGGTCCAACAGTGGCTATTAGCCAGGATGGGCAGGGATAGTGTCCCTAGCCTCTCTTTGCTAGAAGCTGGGAATAGGTGACAGGGGATGGATCACTTGATGATGACCTGTTCTATACATTCTCTCTGGGACCCCTGGCACTGGCTGCTGTCGGCAGACAGGATACTGGGCTAGATGGACCTTTGGTTTGACCCAGTATGGCTGTTTTTAATCTCATGATTTTTTGAGGCCAGACTCATGCTTTTTGAACATTTGGACATGGCGATACCGCTAGTCAATTTGGAACATCTTGGCCAAAGTTAATGTAACTGGTTTCCAGTTTCTGGCATCAGAAGGCTAGATTCTGTCCACAGCTATACATAAGCAGCTCTCACTGATGTCAACGGGTCATGTGTACATAGCTCAGGGCAGACTGTGGGCCATGATGTAGGTCTGAGGCTTTGGTCACAGGAGAGACAAAGTGGGCAAAGTAATGCCTTTTACTGGACCAACTTTTGTTGGTGAGAGAGAGAAGCTTTTGAGCCACACAAGTACCTTTCCCAGACCTGAAGAAGAGATCTGTGTGGCTTGAAAACTTGCCTCTCTCACCAATAGAAGTTTGTCCAGCAAAAGATATTACCTCATCCACCTTGTCTCTCTGGTTTCCTGGGACTGATGTGGCTACAACTACATTGCATTAGGCCACAGGATGTATGCACCTAAGCGCTTACATGCAATTGATTATTGCATCATTATCTTTATTTCAAAAGGATCCTACGGCTTTTTTTGCTACAGTATAACCAAATAGTGGTTTGAGCTTGGGAATTAGTTGGTCCAAAAATGGTGCCAAAGCATTTGGCTGTTGGGCTATCTGCTCCAGGGATCTTTCCTGGTTTTGCACATTTTGTTGACCCAGTATTATTTCTTCCTCTGCTACACAGAATGCGTTTCCAAGTCAAGCCATTTCTAAGTCTCTAAAAAACGCTATGGACAACTTCTGACAGAATGACATTAAACAATATATTTGAAATATCTTGTCATACCATTTTACTCTGTCTGTGTAGCACTTAACACAATGGGCTCCCGATCCCAACTGGGGCCCACAGGCACTACTGTCTATCAATAATAAATTATTACGGTCTGAGTGAATTTTTTGTGTTGTCTTCTGGTGGCCTACAGAGAGGACAAGGGATGTACTGCTACTAGCCGCTAAAGGAATTCTCTGGTAGCTCAAGTGCTGGAAGCATGCCTTTTGCAGATGAAGGACCAGGGCTGGATTTAAGGGCAGGATCAGTCCAGCTAGTTTCTCTCCCTTTCTCTCTGACCAGCCAAAGATCAACTGGCAACAGAAGGACTGCAGGAGGCTGAGGGAAGGAGCGAGCTACTTGCTTGACACACACACTGGACCTAAGGACTCACATGAAGGGGTGATCGTATTCATAGGGGAGAGCACGTAGGGTTTTGCTCTTTTGCCTAAAGATCTGTAACTCTTGTATGCTTTGAGAGTAAAAGTTACTGGTTTTAGAAATCCCCATGCAAAGTCTGTGTTCCTTACGTTCCCTGCCTTGTGGTCCCTGAAGAGTTAAAGTATAACCCAGAGCGTCCCCAGTGAGGTGGACCTCTGGGGTGAGCATGCATAAGCATCTGGGGAGGCTTGGGAGGTTTAGCACCAGTTTCTGGGCCTGGAGCATTTGGACTATGAAGTCCCACTTCCCAAGGAAGGGGGGCAAACAGTCGGTCAGCACCCAGGTGTGTGCCTTAGAGGTCCAGCGGATTAGTGCTGGGATGGATGCTGCCCAGACCCAGCTGGCTTAGAAGCACTTGGGATCCCAAGGTTGGGTCCAGTTGCAACAGATTGGTGACTGTCCACTGGGGCAATCAGCCAGGTCCGTAATAGCTGGTATTTGCAGTCAGAAGAGGATGGTTGAGAGACTACTATTTGTAGGTCACTGTTATGAATCACTTGTGTTTAAACAAGCTATCAGTTCACCCTCCAATGTTATCCCTTCCTCAGTTAAGTGAAATCCAGGGAAATAGAAATCCCATCACTTCTGCTTTACACTTTTTAAAGATGACTGAGAAACCTTGAGTCTACATTTCATGCTGATCTGAAGAGCAACTTCAGAGTAACAGTGGTAAAGAGAGTCAATTTCAGGAACTTTTAAACAGAAACAACTTAGAAAATTTCTTTGAAACTAGTCTCAGTTTTCAACCTAACCCTGAGCTGTCCAAGCCCTGCCCTTCCTTCCTGCGCACGAACAGTTACCAATGAACTCTGATGGGGGAGAAAGAGGGTGCATGTTACACCACCTTAGACAACTGTGCAAGTGCTGTTCCTTAGCCCATTCCCTCTGTCCCCCCAGTACTCGAAGAGGCGTGGTGCTTCCAGCTGTTATCCCTTCAGTGATGGGTCCTTCCAGCAGCCAAACCTGGATCAGGCTCTGTGGCCACAATAGATGCTTCTGTTTCTTTATGTCTAAAGCAGGGGAATACAGAAGATTCTACAACAGGCACACCATGACTGGGACCAAAGTGCTCATGTAGTCAGGAAGCCCTTGCAACTTGAAAGGATCTTTTGGGGCTGGGCTAGAGAATGGGACTTGTGGACTAGCAGCTGATGGTACAGAACTCAGGCTGCCCAGTCAAGGGGAGGTCATGCAATTACAGAGCTACACAAAGCTATACACTCCCTCGCTTTGCCTTGCAGGCTGCAGTGCTAGCATGACCCTTTTATATAAGTTTCCAACCGAAATAAAACCTTTCCCCCTTCCTGACCTGAAATGGCATTTCTGATGGACTTCATCTGGCATATGCCCGCTTCAGGTCACCCCAGACTACTTAAGCATTCCCGTCCGAGCACAAGTGTATGCTTTCCTCTTTCAAATCCAAAACCATTTCTCCTAAAAACCCAAGCTTGTCGTTTCCTAGAGGGCTTTTTACATGAGAACATTGAATGTTACTGGCCCTGGGTGATGCTGACCTGTAGAGGAGGGTGGGCAGTGAAGGACAGAGGACAAAAGAGGAACAAAAGATCTTTCAAACCATCCAAAGACATTTTTTGCCCACAGCTACAGCTACCCCCCCCCCACAACACACGCACACTCAGATGCAAATGAAGCAGGGCATGGCTTTAACCTCAGCATTCAGAAGGAGACAAAAGGAGGCTGAGCCAGTAGCAAGGAAACAGTTGCATAAGTTTTTGTTTTTTTAAAGTGGGAGATTGTCGGTTTCTGGCAAAAGACTCGAGAATAAACAGAAAGCTGGAGTCTTCTGCCCCTGGAGGTTACATGTAAAAGACCAGAACTTCTGCTGTGCTAATAGAACTTAGAGACAGAAAGTATGAGTGCATCAGATTATTGGGCCATTCTCCTGAAACAATGCAATAGGCACTTATATAGACTTGCTCCGGCATCAGGTGCATAATGTGCTGTTAAACTAGAATGACTGAAATTACTCAGAGGATACAGTAAATAACAAAGCAGGAACGACTGGTCAGACTGTAGCAGCCTGAGCTAGACTTTAAAAGCAAAATGTGCGATGGCAATGTCAAAACCAAGGCCTGATGGCTGTGGGAGCAGGAATTCGAGGGTCATTCCAGTCAGTGCAATCTCTAAGAGAACGGAGGGGTCTGGGCTGGTTCATACCGTGCTGACTTGCTGAAAGAATACTGCAAGGTTCCCGTGAAGCACAGTATGTAAGGTCGAATGGGCAACCAGTTTTCAACCCACCTTTGTGTCACCTGGATTCTGGATCTGGCTGGAGACACTGCCATCCCTTATGGCTTCCACTGGAAGAAAAGGCATAGTGAAAGCATTATGGCTTCTCTCTCTCTTCCCCCATTATGTGGGCTGCAAAGGGGAGCAACGTAAGGCCACGTACATCAGCCCTATGCTGCTTCTGCAGCAGGGGAATCCCCCCTGTCCCTGTAGGGGCCACTGCAGCCCTACTGTTGCCCTGGGATCATATTCTGGCCCCAAGTCTCATCACAACGCTTGGAGCTTTTCAGATGTTGCGTCCTCTGATGTAGCTACAGAGGGTCCAGGACTTGGTCCTTGAAGTTCACAATGGTTCCCTGACAGTCTGAGTCATTTAACCTTCTCCTCCACAAGCACCCCAAGGAGATGGGACAGCTGAGTTGTCTCTGCTAGGTGAAGGCTAGAGACAGGTGAGTGAAGGGACAGAATGAATAAGTGACCGACTTCCAGTCACTGCCCTGGAGAGCTGGGCTGATGGGAGAAGAGGATCCTTTTTTATTAGAGGAGCACCTTGACTAGAAGAGGCTGGTGAGAGTAACTAAACCCTCTACTACAGATGGTAATCAGACAGCTACCCAATAAACTCCAACTATACACGTTTGGGAGCAGGATTGGTCTAAACTTATATGAGGTTTCTAGCCGCTCTGTCATACAACTACCTGGTCTGCTAGAGAGCCCTATCAGGTGGTTGGCCTCCGTGGAGTGCAACTGGGACACCGGTTTCCTTTAGCCAAGCCATTCCCTGTATCAAAGCTATTGTTAAGGCAATGACCATTGATGACTCTTGTGTCAATCTATCCGGAAGGCATCTGGCATTACAATAAACTGCCTTGGTCTGTCCTTGACATCTCTATGCAATCGCAGCTACACACTCAAAATGCAAGCCACGTTCTTCAAAATGATGGTTACAATGTCAAGTGAAAGTCACAATGTGATACTGACTTGTACAGACATATACCAGCCCATCACCCCAACTCTCTTGGCTCATGTCTTTTTTTCCTTTGTGGGGGGATTGGATTATGGCACAGGAAGAATCCCACTAATTAAACAGGAAGGGTCACCAATCCCAACCGTTTAAAATTCGTGTGTCAGCCCCCACCCACCCCCAAAAAATCACAAGATTTTAAAAATAATAAATTTGTGGTTCTTTTTCTTGGCCTTTGGCATCGGACCATTTCAGGTGCACATTTTCAAGCTTTTCCTCACATGAGGGCTAGCAACTTGTTTTTTTAAAATGAAAGCTGAGATTCTCACACATTAATGTGACTTGGAAGAAATGAGGCTCTAAAGGAAAACACCAAATATCAAGACTCATGATAAAATTGCAAGAAACAGTAACACTAGCAATGTGAATGATCATGACAAGTTGAATATGCAGCAGGGAGACGTTTAGATCATGGGAGTGGAAGGGTGGCTACCATTGAGATCTCACTGTAAGTTTCAAAGCACATCTGATTCCCCTACCAAAAAACAGCTGGAAAACACGCATTCATAGAATCATAGGGTTGGAAGGGACCTCAGGAGGTCATCTAGTCCAACCCCCTGCTCAAAGCAGGACCAATCCCCATCTAAATCATCTCAGCCAGGGCTTTGTCAAGCCTGACTTTAAAACCCTCTAAGGAGGGAGATTCCACCACCTCCCTAGGTAACCCATTCCAATGCTTCACCACCCTCCTAGTGAAAAAGTTTTTCCTTATATCCAACCTAAACCTCTCCCACTGCAACTTGAGACTATTACTCCTTGTTCTATCATCTGGTATCACTGAGAACAGTCTAGATCCATCCTCTTTTGGAACCCCCTTTCAGGTAGTTGAAAGCAGCATTCCCAAATCCTGATTAAGACGGGTCTCCACGTGTAACAGCATTTCTGCTCTTTGAGAACTGAAGGTGAAGCAATGTGACCCATACATTCTGGCATTCACATACATGTGCCCATGTCATCGTTGCAGGGATTTGTAGCTTGTAAATGAAATTTGACTTTTAAACTGTCCAGCTCATCTGCAGAGCAAACTCTAATACTCTTTAAGCTCCCCCAAAATTCTAAACGCTTTAAGTGATTACAATCTCTTGGCTATTTTACAGTAAGCATCCCCATTAACTATTTAACTCTGATAAAGTCAGCATTTGGCATTACTGAGAGATTAATTTGGAGCAGCGTATGGGGATTTAAGCTCCATGGTCTGTTCTTCCTCTAGCCAGACTGGCTCAGACAAGGCAAGTGAGCTCCAATAATTGTTTCTCTTTTCAAACAGTCATCATGATACCAACCCAGTGTCCACTATCTCTGTGCTCTCTTTACGGCTATGCCCAATATGCTTTGACCCTCTAGCTACAGTAAGCCCCAAAACAAAAAGGGAGTCCATTTTAGTTGGCAAGGCTGCCAAAGACCAGGCGTTGAGGATGACAAACACATTCCTGCAGCATCCAGCAGGGCTGCAGGGTGTGACAGACAGGGCAGCTTCTGGCAATATCTTTGGGAGACCCTATCATATGCAGGGTATCAATGGTTTGCATGTCATTGTGGGCCAGGGATCATGTGCACTCCACAGGGAAGGGTTTCCACAGCTCCTCCAGAAAGTGAAAATAGTAGGGAATGAACAAGGCAAATCACTCAGGTTATAACACCTCCCGAGAGGTACTACCTCCTGGGGACACTCACATCATCTGGTTCCAACCAGGTTCTCCAGAAACCAACAGGCAAAGAAAGGACTTTTGGATAAACAGCCTGAGGTTAAACTGACTCGGGGCCTTTGTTATTGTTCCTGATCTAAAGCCCGACATGAACTTCATGCATGCTTCAATTACCAGATTAGTTTGGTGGATCACTGTAAGTAACTTCATCCACAAAGATGATACCAGAATGCATTCAAATTTGGACATGTGCTTCTGAGTAGACTGAAGTCCAGTTCGAGCCTGTGCAGTGAGATTGAGAGATTCTTTTAAAGACTTTCTCACTGAATTCAAATGCTGCGCAACTGGCTGAATACCATCAATCCATTCAGACCATCTAGTTTTGGACATCCCATGCAGTGAAACAGGAAGATATTGCTTCAGAATTTCCCACCTTTGTGGACTGCTACTGAAGAGATTGTACATTTGCTGGACAGTTCCAAATTAAGTAATTGCTTCCTTGCATGATTCAGCACAGTCAACACCTACAAGGTTTAGTGTGTGGTTTCCACAGCTGGAGAAAATACAGTTTGAATTATGCTCAAGCAGAACTGCTTGTACACCTTTGTACTTCCCAGCCATATTAGCTCCTTTGTCGTAGGCTTGACCAATGCAGACTTGAAAATCTAACTTAAAATCTTCTAGAATTGCAAGTACTCAAGCAGCAATTTCTTTTCCAGTTTTTCTTTTGAAATTGTCAAACAAAATAAACCTTTCTTCAATTGAAAATTTTGAGCTGTCTACAATCTTAACATATAGAATAGCCATAGTAGTCTGTTCCTTATGAGAACAATCTGGAATGGCACCAATAATGACTGAAAATACTTGGCATTTTGAATCTCATCAAGAATTGTTGTTTGTACGAATGACCCACATAGCTCAATAAACTCGTTTTGTATTCATGTGGAGAGATAATGGACTTGCATGCGCTTTTGACTCTCTTGCGATTCTCGAACACGTTTAACATGCTCAGATGAAAGTGGGTCATATTTGTTGAGGAGCTCAACTATGTCTAGAAAGTTTCCATTTGCACGATCACCAATACGTTGACTGGAATCAAAGAAAGCAAACCCCCACTCAGAAAGAAAAAGGATGACATTCAGGATGTGCTCAAGAAGTTTTTTCCAGTTATTAGTTTCTGTAGAGAGGTCAGTCAAGAGTAAATTCTCAACTGAACTTTCAGCTGATGCTGCCCTACTGGCTGATTTCCATGCAACATAGTTTTCTTTGTGTGACATTGAACTCTCATGTAATGGTATTTGGTCTTTCAACTTCCTCCAACCTCTGCTGATGCTCCATCCTGATTGATCAGAGAGAACTGATGCATTTGCAGCACTTTTGTTCAAAATGAAGCAGTGTACACAGTACAGAGACTAACACGGCTGCTACTCTGAAAACAGTACAGAGATTGTTTTTCTATACTCCAGCATAACCAGTCTCTTGTGCAGATCTCACCATTTGGAAGAGTTTTTGTCAGCAGATGCAATACTCCAGGTGTGGCCTCACCAATGCCAAATAGAGGGGAATAATCACTTCCCTCAATTTGCTGGCAGTGCTCCTACTAATACAGCCCAATATGCCATTGGCCTTCTTGGCAACAAGGGCACACTGCTGACTCATATCCAGCTTCTTGTCCACTGTAATCCCCAGGTCCTTTTCTGCAGAACTGCTGCTTAGTCAGTTAGTCCCCAGCCTATAGCAGTGCATGGGATTCTTCCTTCCTAAATGCAGAACTCTGCAGTTGTCCTTGTTGAACCTCATCAGATTTCTTTTGGCCCAATCCTCCAATTTGTCTAGGTCACTCTGGACCCTATCCCTACCCTCCATTGTATCTACCTCTTCCCCCAGCTTAGTGTCATCTGTGAACTTGCTGAGGGTGCAATTAATCCCATCATCCAGATCATTAATAAAGATGTTGAACAAAAGTGGCCCCAGGACCAACCTTGTGGTCACTATTAGCAAGCGGTTGAGCTATATTCACCTCTTGGACGTGATCCTGTGCTCCACTTAGGACTAAATCAAGAATTGCCTCTCCTCTTGTGGGTTCCAGGACTAACTGCTCCAAGAAGCAGTCATTTAAGGTATCAAGAAACTTTATCTTTGCATCCCTTCCTGAGGTGATATGTACCCAGTCAATATGGGGATAGTTGAAATCCCCCATTATTATTGAGTTTTTTATTTCAACAGCCTCTCTAATCTTCTTGAGCATTTCACAGTCACTATCACCATCCTGGTCAGGTGGTCTGTAATATATCCCTGCTGCTATATTCTTATTATTCAAACATGGAATTACTATCCATAGAGATTCTACGGTACAGTTTGGTTCATTTAAGATTTTTACTTCATTTGATTCTACACTTTCTTTCACATATAATGCCCCTCCCACACCAGCATGAACTGTTCTGTCCTTCTGATATATTTTGTATTGTGGTATTACTGTGTCCCATTGATCATCCTCATTCCACCAAGTTTCTGTGATGCCTATTATATCAATATCCTCATTTAATATGAAGCATTCTAGTTCACCCATCTTATTATTTAGACTTCTAGCATTGGTATATAAGCACTTTAAAAACTTGTCACTTTTTAGCTGTCTGCCATTACATGGGAATGGGACTTTTTTCATTTGACTGTTTCTCATCAGATCCTACCTGTATTTTATCATCTTCCATCTTCTCCTTATTAGAACATAGAGAATCTCCATTTATAGATCCTCCCCTAGGGGATGTCTCTGTCCAAACCACATCCCCCTCTGCACCTGTCGGCTTTCCCCCAGCCCTTAGTTTAAAAACTGCTCTACAACTTTTTTAATTTTAAGTGGCAGCAATCTGGTTCCATTTTGGTTTAGGTGGAGCCCATCCTTCCTGTATAGGCTCCCCCTTTCCCAAAAGGTTCCCGAGTTCCTATAAATCTAAATCCCTCCTCCCTACACCATCATCTCATCCACGCATTGAGACCCTGCCGTTCTGCCTGTCTAACTGACCCTGCGCATGGACCTGGATGCATTTCAGAGAATGCTACCATGGAGGTCCTGGACTTCAATCTCTTACCTAGTAGCCTAAATTTGGCCTCCAGGACCTCTCTCTTATCCTTCCTTATGAAGGATACTGGTTAGCATAAGCACTTGTCACAGCACATCAAGTGACTGACCACTGTCAAGGAGATTTTGTTTTATTGATTTATTTAAGTTAGCTGCCTATTCTTGGTATAGACTTTGTGTGTACATGCAACAGAACATGTTGGTTTCTTCTAAGTCTCTGGTTTATCATTAAAATTCAGTTTTAAAAAGGTTTATTTTAAAACTGCATCCCTGAAACCTTCCTAAGAAAAAGGCACATTGTCCAAGACCATTTGATCTTATTACAAATAAATATTAAAGATGAATAAAGTCTTTCAAAAATCAGTAATTTTTAAAATGTTCGTATTTGAATTTGTAATCAGCATGACTTATAAAATTGTTTGGGGTACTGTAGGGGGCCAGGGTGGCTCCCCTCCGAACCAGAGGGTAAAGAGCCACCCTCTGAGCCTGAGTGGGCGGGGCAAGGCCAAGCTTCCGCCAATCCCCGGAAGGGGAAGGGTGGGACAGGAAGTACAAAGGGTGGGGCCCTCTGCCCAGCGAGGAGAGCACCAGGGAGGGAGACAGACACAGGCTGCTCCCTCGCGATCCTGTTGCTGACCCAGGCGAAGCCCTGGGCAAGGAGGAGCCTGACCGGGGGGAAGGCCTGTGGCAACTAGGGCTGCTGGCCGCTGAATACCCAGAGGACCTGGAGGGGCCTGACTGCAGCCCGGGCCAGCGTGAGTCTGATATCGAGGGGGAGCGGGAGTGGCCCGCAGCAGAATACCCGGAGGAGATGGAGGGACCGGAGCGACCCACCTGAGAGAGACCGGGTAGGAAGTATCCCAGGGGCCCAACTACACCGTGGGGTGGGTGTGTTTGGTCAGCGGGCGCAGACTGCCACTGTCAGGGCCCTGGGCTGGAACGCAGTGGAGTTGGGTGGGCCTGCATTCCCCTACCCTGGCGCTCCCCCGCCCGAGGGGCGCGCTACTGACTCCGGCCGGTGCTCCCCTGCCCGAGGGGCGCGCTACTGACTCCGGCCGGCACACCTTCCCACTAATTCCCCAACGCCTGGGAGTTGGGGCCGAGGCCTGGCACGGAGACCATTGTTCTCCATCGCCCCTAGGGGCTCGGAGGACCGACCGACGCCTGTCACAGGTACAGACAGCTGATTTTATTAAGGTTTTGTTCTTTTATCAGTAATTCTTTAATGCGGCACTGTAAAAAACCACACATATGCTTGGAAAACGTAAAATCCAGCCAAGAACAGACTGAAAAGGAACCACAATGACTCAGAGGTGTTTAAAAAATAAAAAAAATGAAAGATTAAGAAAACTTAAATCCACATCCCTGACCATATGCTCCGTATCCTAAGACAAGGAGAGCAAAGTCTCCATTGCAATCCAACATACCCCCTGAGATGTCTATTTTTCAATCAGGTTCTAATGGAACTTTCCTTCTGTGTTCTAGCCAGCTGCAACTGAGACTTGGGCTGGCAAACCACACGGTACTTATCCAATTTAGTTGTTAGAAAGAGATACAGGCAGACGGAGTTGTAAGTCCCCTTAGCTGCAGTTCCCTTTCAGTTCCCTTTGCTGCAATTAACACAGAAGAGGTTGTGAAAGAGATAACACGGCGAGTCTGCTAGAATTAGCCAGCACAGGCACAAGGACACGATTTATCACAAACTTGGACCCATGGCCCCTGTGAAGAACTTGTGAGGGAAAGCATCTTTATGACCTAGCAAAGATCTAGGTAGTTGCATGCTGTTATGCATTCATGTCCCTTGAGTAGTCTTTCTTCCATCTTGACTTTATGACACTGAGACAGTGCCTCTCAATTGTACTACTTTGCCAGACGACAACCACACCTCTACCAACCAGTGCTAATGGCCACCCAGCCTGTTCAGCTTGCACTTCACACTACAGTGAAGATTAGGATGTGAATTAGCCCAATTTTATTGTCATGCTGCACTACAAATTAGAGAATGCACAGCTGAATGGAGGCCACAGGCCATCCTTAAAGAGTAGGAGGGGCTGGAATCCACCAAGGGAGTTAGGTGTTGCAATGCTGAGTGACACGGCGCCTAACTTTCAGGTGCCCAGAAAATCCAAGAACTCCACTGCGACCCAGGAAGCCTGAGTTGCGTGCCTAAGCTCCCTGTGCAATGAAGGGCAGGAGACAGGCACCAAAGAATGAGATCCAAAAAAGCCAGCATGCTAGGCAGGGAGCCACCTAAGCTAGCCAATGGGAGATGCTAATGACAGGGGTGTGCGCTAAACCCCACCATTCTCAGAGGCAGACACCAAGTTCCAGGCTCCAGGGAGGTGCTTGGCAATCGATGAGTGGGCACCCTCCACTTGTAGTCAGAGCCTGAGGCACTTCTTGCAGGGAATGAGTTAGGTGCCTACTTTGCTCCACACAAAACAACAAGAGGCAGTGCAACTGCCCATCTTATAACTTTTATCCCTGTGGTTAGAGCACTCTCATGGCATGTGCAAGACACAGGTTCAATTCCCACCTCAAGCAGAGAGGGAAAAGGGATTTGAACAGGGGTCTCCCTTCTGCCCCTATACGTGAGAGGGGACTTGAACTTGCACCTCCCAGGTGAGTACTTTAATCACTAGGCTACGGCAGGGTTCTTAACCTTTTCTGAGCCCCGCCCCTCCCAACATGCTATAACAACTCCACGGCCCACCTGTGGCAAAACGACTGTTTTTCTGCATATAAAAGCCAGGGCTGGAGTTAGTAAGTAGCAAGGAGGACAGCTGCCTGGGGCCTCACCACAGGACCGCCATGAAGCTAAGTTGCTCAGGCTTTGGCTTCAGCCCTGGGTGGTGGAGCTCTGGGCCCCATGTTGCAGTCCCACGTGGCAGGGCTTTGACTTTCTGCCCCGGGCCCTAGCGAGTCTAATGCCAGCCCTGCTTGGCAGACCCACTGAAACCTGTTCATGGCCCTCCAGAGGCCCCCGGATCCCTGGTTGAGAACCACTGGGCTATGGGATATTCTGATGTGGGGGGCTCCCTCAGTCCCTCCTGTTGAAGTTGTTCCACTGTGGATTAAATAATGAAAAAGTGGTTGGAGAAGGGGGTTGAACTCATAGTCTCCCACCTCATTCTCTCTCTCTAGCCCAACGACCCTAAGAATGTATCCACAGTGAACAGTCATTGGGTCAGAGACAGAGAGAGAATGATAATGTGGCTTAGGTGGTTGAATGGCGACCTTCCCCTGGTTCATGGATTACTCTGCAGCTTAGGCAGGAGATAGGCAGCTGAATGCCTAGAATGACACAGCAGTGCACAAGCCCAGAGGGAGAAACTGAGGCACCAAGGGAACTTTAACTATGAAAAACTTAGGTGCTGAGTAAGCTAAGGTACTTTTAGGGTTCAGTGGGAGGTTTGTGGATCACAGTTGTCCTGGAACTGGGACTTAGGCACCCAAGTCTGGGGTTTAACTGCCTAAGCACTTTTGCGGCCTCCCTCCCTCCTCATCACAGAAGCCTGAAGTACCAATATTTGTATGCGCCAAGTAGCTGTGAAATGCTGAATTAAGTTAAGTGGAACCAGTACTATACCCAGGGTGCTGGAATAAGTTTTATAGTGGGGGTTCTAAAAGCCATTGAATGAAACTGTAGACGCTGTACATGATGGAAAGCACTTCAAGCCAGGAGGTGCTACCATACTCCCAGCACCCCTAGTTCCAGCACCCCAACTATACTGCAATGCTGGGAGTCCTGGAAACAATGGGGGGAAAGGAGAACAACTCTGACCCCTGCTTCTGACTGTTCTCAGCAATATCAGTGAGTCACCGCTAACTTATCTCTGAAAAACTTTGCATTAAATGAGCTCAAAACAGCTAAGCAACAACAGCTGGATGTCTTCACTATACAGCTGTGACTTCCACAATGTGTAAAATATTGTCTCAGGAACAAAATGACTAAGCTGGACTGAGGCTTAACATTGCAAAAACATGGCCTTAAAAAGGCTTTGAAAGCTAGTACATTGGTGCTGACAAAGTTATTAAAATGCACCCCTTGAAGAAAATAGAGCTTACCATATTAAAATCTAATTGGGACTACTCAAACCCTTAAAAGGTAGACATGTGCTTAAGTGCTTTGCTGAGCAGAGCTATCAACAAAGGTATACTGGACTATTCTGACAATGAAATTAGCATAAATACACAAGAACGTCTAAGGGGTGTTGTAACAAAGAGGGTGATCAATTGTTCTCTATGTCCACTGAAGGTAGGACAATTAGTAATGGGCTTGATCTGCAGCAAAGGGGATTTACCTTAGATATTAGGAAAAACTTTCTCACTATAAGGATAGTTAAGCATGGAACAGGTTACCAAGCGACGTTGTGGAATCCCTATCACTGGAGATTTTAAAGAACAGGTTAGACAGAGATGGTCCTACCTCAGCCAGGAGGATGGGCTAGATGACCTCTTGATGTCCCTTCCAGACCTATGTTTCTATGATAGTTATTACAAGATGCAGTACAAGCACATCTATGCAACTTGTATATTATACTACTGTTTAACAAATAGTATCTTACCATGTAATTAAAACACCTTAAGGCACACAGAAAGGGACAAGATTGCATGTTCAGCCTTAACATTGGTATTTCCTGACTTGGAGCACTTAACTCTTAAACTTCCATGAATGTCATTTTTAACATGCATTTCCTTTGTGGTAATTGAGTTTTTTTATTTGGTTGGTTTTGTTTAGGAAAAACTCAAAATCAGGAGAATCGGTCTTCAGGACTATGAAGCTTTGCTGGCTTGCAAAATCTAAAAGCAAGTACAGCACACAAATGCCATGATGTGGACTAGACACTCCCCAAACTAGTTACCCTCAACCAAAGTCACTAGGTCCCAGCAACCCTCATTAAGGGCTTGTGAGTGCCTAGGAAAACATACCGTTAGAGGGCAATTTCAAAGCCATCTAGCAGATTTGGATGCCCAATTCCCATGAATTTTAGCTTTGAAAATCTAAGTTGTAATCTTTATTTAGCAATTGATATATTAAAAATACCAACTAGAATTTCAAAGCTATTTAATACTTGGTTTCGTTTACATTAAGGCCCAGATCCTCAAAGGTATTTAGGTGCCTAACTCCCATTGATTTTAATGGAATTTAGCTGCCTAAATACCTTTGAAAATGTGGGCCTAAGCAATCTGGTATTTGCTCCATTGACACTAATTCTTTCCCAGTTAATGTGGGATCATTGTGATTCATGATCACTAGGCTCAATCAGTTTCCTGGCAGACCGATAAATAAGAGAACTGTCCTGAGATATTGCATGTCTCAGTTAAAAAAGAGTACACGGCACTATTTTATGTTTATACAGCATCTTCCACCCCAAAGCATCTTACACGTTATGCACACAGGGTATCATGGAATTGAAACGGTCTCCAGTAAGAGGGCAGCAGCCAGCTGACATACAGGATAATGAACAACAGTGCGGTGATAGGAAATTTTGAACAATGACAGCTGCACAAACCCCGTAATCTTACAAAAAAGATGCACAATGAGCTCATACGTCGCCACAACAGCTTCGGTTTGTATGGTCTGGTCTTAAAAATCACCAGTTAATTGCATAAAATAGTTTATCCACCCGAATGATGAAGGACTGAGTCCACTCTACCAATGTGTGAACCAGTCACTTCACAATGAGCAAATGTTTTCAAAGCTGGTGTATGAAGACATCCCCTGCAGCAGCCTTTGAAAGGGCCATTGCTACTTCAGCTACTTCGCACACACACAGTGATTTATAATTCATTTTCCAAATGTTGCACCTCAAGGGTTATTGGGATTTTTCTTTCAAATTTCAGACACTCAATGAATCAGCCTCACAAGCGAGCAGAGAACATTGCTGTTACTTCCTTCTCCCATCCCAACAGTAACTGTCCCAAGAAAGACACTCACAATACTTACTTTGGTCAATTTTAAGAACAGAAAATACGCAGGTAGAAATGAGTTAGGTACTGCAGGCATCCATATTTTTGCTTTTCTCATATAAAACTAAGACTTTAAATGTCCTTCGCAAGGCTGCAGTGAGAAGAAGATGTGCCTAACTAATGAAGACTTATGAGAGAAATTAAGAGTAATCCTTTACTTTAATGGTATATTAATGAATGCTGATTTACAGGGAAACTCTTGTGGAAATAATCCTACAGTATTCATAGGAATACCAAATGCAATCATCATGATCAGTATTGTAATCCATGCCAAACAGGGATAATTTAGTTGAAATAAACTGCTACTGAAATTAGCAACCTAAAACCTATTCAGACAAAGTGGGGCAGATTTCTAAAACAGCATACACTAAAGTGCACATCCAAATTACATGTAAAGCTCAAATGTGCATGCACGCATATCTACATCTGAGCAAATTAAGGGTTTGTATAAGCAGAATAGAGTTTGAGCAAATGCTTTTGAAATATCTCTGTTTTTTCCACAGGTATTACACTTTTCTGTAGTTAACGCTCCAAATTATTATTATTTAAATGTAAGGGGGAAATTATCTAATGCACCTAAAGGAATGAGCACAAGTCCCTTTGAAAATCATTGGGACTTGTGCTCCTAAATCCTCAGGTGCTTTTGAAAGTCTTCCCCTATATTGAGATTGAACCAAGGAGGCCCAGTCAGAACTGCAAGGTGTGGTACAAAAACATACTAAGATACAGTACCTGCTCCAAGCAACTAACCTTTACAAATAATTTACTGGCTAATCAATAGAGCCCAACAAATCTGCGGATATCTGCTTTATATCCGCGGATCATGGATTGCGGATTGGATGCAGATACAAATTTTGTATCCGTGCAGAGCTCTACTAATCAGTGAGGTGGCTCCTACTTAGGCCTGGCCTACACTGTGGGGAGGGAAGGGCGAGCTAAATCGGTCTAAAGTTACGCAATTTCAGCTACAAAAATAGCGTAGCTGAAGTCGATATACTTAGAGCTACTTACCGCAGTGTCTTCACTGTGGTAGGTCGATTACTGCCACTCCCCCGTCGATTCCGCCTACGCTTCTCGTTCCGGTGGAGTATCGGAGTAGACGGGAAAGCGCTCGGCGGTAGATCTATCGCGTCTTCACTAGTTGCGATAAATCGACCCCCGCTGGATTGATCACTCTGGAGGTAAGTGTAAACATGCCCTTAGAGTGTTTAAATACATCCCTTAGCCGTGGTCTACACTAGGACTTTAGGTCGAATTTAGCAGCGTTAAATCGTTGTAAACCTGCACCCGTCCACACGATGAAGCCCTTTATTTCGACTTAAAGGGCTCTTAAAATCAATTTCCTTACTCCACCTCTGACAAGTGGATTAGCACTTAAATCGGCCTTGCCGGGTCGAATTTGCGGTACTGTGGACACAATTGGACGGTATTGGCCTCCGGGAGCTATCCCAGAGTGCTCCATTGTGACTGCTCTGGACAGCACTCTCAACTCAGATGCAAGATTGTTTGCCATTGCTCTGACGCAGGGAGGGACGACTGACGACACGGCTTACAGGGTTGGCTTACAGGGAGTTAAAATCAACAAAGGGGGTGGCTTTACATCAAGGAGTATTTCAGGCAGGACTTCATGGAGGGTTCCAATAAGAAATGGTGCACCTAAGTTATTGTTCTTATTGGAACAAGGAGGTTAGTCTGGCCTCTGATTGATACATGGCTAGATTTACCTCGCTGCACCTTCTCTGTGAATCACTGCAGTGTGACCTAGAGGTGAGTCCCCTAGATGGGAGGCGGGGGGGGGGTGTTTGCAAATGAGTACAAAACAAATCTGGTCTATTTCTTGTTTTGATACACTCCATCTATCTTTTACGTCTTTGGCTGGCAGCAGACGGTGCAGAAGGACTGCATGCCATCCACATCTCATGGCTGCTGGGCAGAAGATGGTACAATAGGACTGCTAGCCTCCTCATCTCTTGCCTGCCCGGCAGAAGATGATGCAATAGGACTGCTAGCAATCCGTATCACCTGCCTGCTCACCATAAGATGGTTCAATAGGACTGACTGCAGGACTAAAGAGAATGACCGGATCAAGTCACTCCAAATTTAGTCCCTGCGCCCATGTCTGCCCAGGCGCTCCTGATCGACCTCACACAGGCGACCAGGAGCACCTCGGACATGACGATGACGGCTACCAGTCCTATTGCACCGTCTGCTGCCACAAGGCAATGGGTTGCTGCTGCTGTGTAGCAATGCAGTACTGCGTCTGCCAGCACCCAGGAGACATATGGTGACAGCGAGCTGAGCGGGCTCCATGCTTGCCGTGGTATGGCGTCTGCACAGGTAACTCAGGAAAAAAGGCGCGAAACGATTGTCTGCCCTTGCTTTCACGGAGGGAGGGAGGGAACGGGGGCCTGACGATATGTACCCAGAACCACCCGCGACAATGTTTTAGCCCCATCAGGCATTGGAATCTCAACCCAGAATTCCAATGGGCAGCGGAGACTGCGGGAACTGTGGGATAGCTACCCACAGTGCAACACTCCGGAAGTCGACGCTAACCTCGGTACTGTGGAAGCGCTCCACCGAGTTAATGCACTTAGAGCATTTTCTGTGGGGACACACACACTCGAATATATAAAACCGATTTCTAAAAAAACGACTGCTATAAATTCGATCTAATTTTGTAGTGTAGACATACCCTGAGTCTCATAACTCAGGCCACACATTTCCTTGTGCTTCTGGGAATACAAGTTGGAAGCAAACCCTGTCAGTGACATTTCTTCTCCTGGTCACCAAGGGTGCAGGACGAAGTCCTCCTTCTCTAGCAAGCCATGTGTAAGGAGCATTTCCAGTACCCCCAGCTCTTACGGTCCTAGGGAGGAGAGACTAGGACAGGAGATCAAACCTGCGGGCTGACCACATGAACACTGGTCACAGCTCACTCACTGTCACTGATCATGTTATGCCTCCAGCAATTACAGACCATGCTCTAAAGCAGCTGAAGAGAAATATTGCGGCGAGTATCAAACATAGCGGGGCAGATCCTCAGCTGTGTGCAACTCCATAGCTCCTTTTAAATCAATGGAGCGACAATGAGTGACGTCAGCTGAGGAGCTGCCCATGGAATTCAATGATACATTGCCAATGGACACCAGCTTTGAATCTGTCTCACTGACTTCAGCGGAACGACACTGATTGACATCCTCAGAGAATCTGTCACATTGACACCACTTGGGGAATCTCACCCACTGACTTCAGTGGATCTACACTGATACAGACAAGCTAAGAATCCAGCACACTAAATAAATAAAAAAAATTGAGGGCTTCAATCCATGAAACTGGAACAGCTGGCTATCCTGACCCACAGACTGGATAGGACACATGCTCCACTTGTCCCAAAATTCAAAACTTAAACTCTGCAGGGCAAAGCTCAGATGACTTTGTTCTCTTTTCAGTTGCCTGCACAGAGCTGGTTCTTCTAAATGCTTCGTGTTCTGTAGGGAAGCCAATATCTTTGTTACAGGATCTCAATGTTGTTTAGCAGAATTCACCCTGCAGGCCAAGAGAGCTTGTCAGAGGTCAGGGCCCCGGTCACACACACGTGTCTAACTTTAAACTCACAAACAGTTCCATTGAGACTTTGCAGAATCAGGGCTTAGGAACTGTACACTGGTTTGCACCAGCGTCAATGCTGGGTCACAATGGGCGCTGTGTACTCTCACTCTAGGGTTTATATAAGTTTGGTGGTCATGTTCTTCAGAGTTTGTTTTAGTTGGGTTAATATGCACAGGGGCCCCTTTGGGATTGATCATCAGTTAACTAATTATTCATTAATACAAGACGTAGTGCACTCAATGCTTATAATTCAGAATGCCCTTTGTTGTACTGAGTGTATTATCATAATACACCAAATTCCCACAGTGGCTGCAGCTGTGAAGAGGGAACATGATGATATTTCTTGCATATTCACTTATACAGGATGTACCGTGTGCTTTCTATGGCAAGTAATGAAGCACAAACCTAAACCTTAGGGCTGGATTCTTATTTATACTAAGGCCTCTTTACATTGACCTGACATACTACATTTATGCCCACTTTTACTGCGCCAGGTGTAAAGGAGCCTTAGTGTAAATGAGAATCAGAGTGGTCAGAGCATACAAAAAAAAAAAACCAAACAAAAACAGTCACATGAAACTAGATCCTATACAGCTTTCTCTGCAGAAACATATTTTGATTTATCCTGATGGACAGCCTGATCTCCAGCATAAAAACCATATCAATCAATGTCTGCATAATATTCATACATTAGAAAGACAACACTGGCTTTAAATAGGTAGCAGCAGTTGCAAAAGACTAGGCGGTTGCGGAGCTCTGTCTCTGAAGAGTCTTTTATCTCCCTCAGAAACTGAAAGCCCCTAAATATAGGACTTCTATTAAAAATTCATGATTTCCAGCAGCTATTTATCAAAGCCATGGAAATAGGATATTTCCATCATGGTGAATGGTTTGACATTCATTACTAATAAGCAAATGTGCACTTTATTACCATTTTTGAAGAGAACAGTGCTACCGATATTCAAGGAACATAAAATGTTTTATTGCTAGGAATTAGCATGACAACACAAACACATTACTTCTGCCATCTGGACAGCTCATGCATATTTGAGTAGGAATGGTGAGGGTGATCAAAACTCTGTGGAGGACATTTGTGAAAATGTACTGTGGGGACCTGTATGGTCTTTTTTGGAGTGTGAGGCTGGGTTGGTCACTTCCTGTTTCATTTCACTTTGGTACCCTGTGTCACAGAACATTTTTTAGGATATGCTGTCTGAAACAGTTGCTTAGTGATTTGCTCAGAGTGAAGATATGTTGGGGGAGGAGACAGAAGAGCTCAACCACCCTAGATGTACACCAGCTGAGTGTCACTGATCTCCAGCAGTAGAACATGTTGCAAATACACGATTATTTATATAGGGTGGCAATTCAGAAGGTAACAAGAGTAGAGCTAACCTGCTCTAAATTGCATTTCATGTACTGCAAAACATTCCTGTGGCTGTTGTTGGTACTGACTGGGACAGTTCTTCACTCTCAAAAGCAAATACTGAATCCTAGAAAATTATTGACCAGGACTTCTCCTTGATCAAAATGCAGTTTTACTTTCAGACAAATGAAGTGGCATACCAATACATTGCTTCTGGAATTGCTTCATCCTTGACATGTAAAAGTTTCTACATACCTCATAGACAGAATGCAATGAAGAAATATTCTGTTGTTAAACATTCAGAGGGTGGCCTTGAAAACTGAAGAGTTGTTTATTATATAAACCAGATGGAGAAAGGAAAAATCCACCACTCCTCTTGATATTTTTGATATCAGTGTGTTCATTTGTCATGAGAAAGCTGTACTGAGAAAGCAGGTTGTTTAGTTAGGAAGAAGTCTTGAGAGCTACTCCCCCATCCCCGGGAGTCTTCAAATAATGTAGCCCACCCTGAAGATGCTATAGGTGTGTGCGGATACGCGGCATGCTTTGGACAAAGATAAGGTCGTTTTGGCTGAGATTATGCAGGACATTAACACCTGTAGCTGGTCTGGCCATGACTCAAAACATCTTTTTCTTTTTAAAAGCTTTTAATAGTATTGTAAACTTACATTTAAAAAAAAACTACATTAGAAGAATGTTGCCACTGTACACTCAAAAGTTCAGCAATGCCAGAAGGAAGGATGCTTGCCCAACTTCAATTTGGCCCCTTTGTGCATTCAGGTTATAATACTCCTGCCCAACACCCTACAGGAAGTCTGTGGCACAGCTAGGAAATGGACCTAGATCTCCTGAGTGCTAGTCCAGTGCCTTTCCCACAAGACCATCCTTTCGCTGACGAGGAAATTATGTGAAATTCCAGAAGGATGAAAGAGGCTGCTAGGGGAAGATGATGTTAATCTGCCAGGTGCCAGCCTGGGTCCACCACTCTGAGGTATTATTACCTGGATTTAGACTTTGGGGAGGGCTAGAAGGCTACACCACTTGCAGTTGTTATTATTTATTTGTATTGTAGTAGCACCAAAGAGCCCCAGGCATGGACCAAGAACCCCTCATCCTCGGTACTGTACAATGACAGAAGAGAAAAATAATCCCTGCCCTAAAGAATGTATATTCTCCATTCCTTGCTGCTGACCTAGACTGTGACCTTCCTGAAGGACAAAGGAACATCTTCTGCCAAAGTGGGGGCTGCAATTGTGGGAGACTAGAAGAACTACCTACGTTAGGCCTCCCAAAAGGGCTCCAACAAGCCAGGGAAAGCCAAACATGACATTCCCGATGCTGCTAAGGTTAAAGCAAAAATAATAATAATTTAAAAAAAAAACCCACACCCAGCAGAAAATCTCCTTTTTCTTTAAAAAAGAATAAAACCTTCCAGGCCTTCTTTGTTCATCACAGAGAAGGCAAAAGAGGGCAAAAGTCTAAGTTTTTTAAAACCCTTTACAGGTCACCTTTAATACTCTTCCAAAATAACATCATGACAATGTTAGCAAGAAGCTGTAAAATTCTGGCAGCAGTGGCTTTCATTTTAGAGACATTCATAATGCTTTATCCCTTCCTAGCTTGCCCTCTCCCCCTGCTTGTCTTTGAAGTTTCCAAGGAGAAAGTTTTCATGATTAGTGACAGCAACACTGTGGTCTTTCTCATGTAAATATTTTATTTTTAGTATTGATCCCATAGTGCTCCTATAACCTTATAAGGGACATGAAAACTGTAGGCCAGATTCTCAACTGGTGTAAATCAATCGCCACAGATTTGAAAGGAGCTAGGCTGATGTACTTGACTAAAGCTATAACTTAAAGGAAAAGACTGAGCAAGGTTGTGAACTCCAAGTTAGGAAATTTCAAAACTTTGATTCTCCATTAACTCAGCCAACCTGCACATCCCATGCATGCCAAAGCTCTGTATACCTTAATAACAAAAAGCAATAATACAACATGATTTATAGTCAACAAGAGGAAAAGATGATACTACACATATGCAATGTAGCCAAGTTAACAGGTGCCGGAGCAAACTCAAACTTCGGAATTCTCTAAGTGTGAGAGGTTGACTTCAAATAATGAATGCTGCATGAAGTCTAGCTTTGTTTGTTTTAAAAATCTTAAGTAGTTTGGAGGTGGGGGACGGAGGAACAAAACAAACTAAAGAAAAAAGAAAATCTAGATGCAATCAACTTGCATTCTTTACAAGCTCCACTAATTTTTGTCATTTGGGCGTGAAAGTTCTTTGATCCAAATGCAAACTTAGTCAGCTATGCATGCACCTATGTTTAAGGCCCTGATTCAACAAAGCACTTATGCACATGCTTAACTTTAAGTGCATGAGCACCCTGGGACTACTCCCATGCTTGAAGTTAAGCGAGTGCTTAAGTCTTTTGCTGAATCAGGGCCTTAGTATGTACATTGGAAAGAAGACATTTTCTCCTGTACATGCTCAGCGTGCAGTTTTCAAATGCCAGTGTCTATCACAGAATCATAGGAATGCAGGTCTGGAAGAGACCTTGATAGGTCATCTAGTCCAGTCCCCTGCTCTGAGGCAGGACTAGGTATTATCTAGACCATCCCTGACAAGTGTTTGTCTAAATTGTCCTTAAAAACATTCAATGATGGATATTCCACAACCTCCCTAGGCAATTTATTCCAGTGCTTAACCACCCTGACAATTAGGAAGTTTTTCTGCAAATCCAACCTGAACTGCCCTTGCTGCAATTTAAGTCCATTACTTCTTATACTGTCCTCACTGGATAACGAAAACTATTCATCACTCTCATCTTTATAACAATCTTTTACGTACTTGAAGACTAGGTCCCCCCTCAGCCGCCTCTTCTCCAGACTAAACAAACCCAGTTTTTTCAATCTTTCCTCATAGGTCATATTTTCTAGGCCTTAAATTATTTTTGTTGCTCTCCTCTGGACTTTCTCCCATTTGTCCATGTCTTTCCTGAAGTGTGGTGCCCAGAATTGGACACATTACTCCAGTTGAAGCCTTATCAGTGCTGAGTAGAGCGGAAGAATTACTTCTCGTGTCTTGCTTACAACACTCTAGTTAATATATCCCAGAAAGATGTTTGCTTTTTTGGCAACAGTATTACATTGCTGACTCATATGTCATTTGTGATCCACTATAGCACCCATATCCTTTTCTGCAGTACTCCTTCTTAGGCAGTCATTTCCCGTTTTGTATTTGTGCAATTCATTACTCATTTCTAAGTTACATCTTCCTATGTCAAACCTTAGCCAATATTTTTCAAAACAAGCAGAAGACATAACTAGACCTTAGTGGGGGCTGTGGTCATGACTTTTCAGCCATTTCTGTCAGAACAAGTGCTGGGCAGAGGAAGACATTTCCGTCTGGTGTCAGATTGTATTATTTTGAAGTCTGGTTTTGTTCTAACTCAGAATGAACCCTCTCCCTTCACACAAAAATGACATTCTCAGCAAATGGGAATGGAGCCCAGCTCCAGGGCAATCTGCCTGGTGGGCTACTGAGGAGCCCTGAGTTTGGGAGCTGGGACTCCTTGGACTTCCATGCTCCCTGTAAACCCACCAGGTTGTCTACCAAGGAGACAGGAACCTGGAAGGCAGGGCTCCCCAGCAACCTGCCAGGTGGGAAAGATAGCAGGAAACCAGACAGGTGTCCAACTGAACTTTATCGAAACACAACAGGCTCTGCAAAACATTTTGACCAAATCAGCAAACTCCAACAAAAAGTAATTCATCTGAATTGTTCTGACAAGCTCTAAATAGAACCCTGTCTGAAAAACAAAAAACAAAAAACAAAACAAAACAAAAAGGCAGGTATGATTTTGATAAACTGGGGAAAATGTATTCCCATTCCCATTTAACATCAAAATGGTGGAAAGAATTTTGCTCAAGCTTTCTGAGAAATGTCACCAACACAGTGAGCCAAATTGCAGGCTCCAGGCCCATAAAGAGATCCAGTCATGGGAGTCCCAATGAACTTAAGGGGACACTGGGCGGTGATCAGGTTCCATTTGCACAGACCACAAAGAAGTGAGCTAAGAACTTGTACAGACTTACAAGAAGTGAGCTAAGAACTTTTAAACCTCTAGTGTGACAGGTGCATGTAGATTGTCTCCTCCCACTTAAAAAAATGGAAAAATAATCTGCAAACTACAAGGGTGGCTATAATTTCATGTAAATCCATACATGTGCAGGACTTTATTTAGCGTATGGCAAGATAAAAGATCATCTGTTTTATCAAGATAGCAAAGCTCCTTCTTTATCCCCATTATATTCTTTTTGTTTTAAATGGAACCAGTGCTCTGGCACTATCAAGCATCTTAAAATAGGATCATATTTTATAATAAGAAAAGAAGTACTAGTGGCACCTTGGAGACTAACCAATTTATTTGAGTATAAGTTCAATAATTGGTTAGTCTCTCAGGTGCCACTAGTACTCCTTTTCTTTTTGTGAATACAGACTAACACGGCTGCTACTCTGAAACCATATTTTATAATGAGAGTCTTAAAATGGGGCAATACCTTACCACTGCTGGCGAAGCTCAGAATCAAGGTCGGAGGACACACAACTTGGTTACCCTGGAAGAAGCTACATTTACGGATCAACAAATTTGAGAACTTCGCGTGGTGGCAAATGAGTGAGAAGTAATAGAAAATAGAGACAGAAAAAGCCTCTTTCTGTAAGTCACCTTGTGCACTCTGCAAATCCCAAAGAAGTTTCGCCAGTGTTTTGCCCAGTCTAGTTTTTAATGATTCAAGTGACCCACTTGCCCTGGAGTTTTTGTTTAGTGACAGATCGGCTACCACTCTGAAATCTGTCTCCTTTCTCTGTCTTTCTACTTATTACTCTGTTTGTCTGACCCTGATTCTACTCCCCCTATTGAGGCAAAACCCAACTGCACTCACTGGGCCAGGTTTTTGAAATCAGGCGGAGGAGATGGGCCTCCTCTCTGCTTTTAACAGAGGATGAGGAGTTGTGCTCCTCCATCTCTGTCCCTTCATTTAATCCCTGGCTGGTTTGTCGTGGGGTGACACAGGGTAGGAGTCTAGTCTTGGCTCTGCCCCTGACCTTCTGTGTGACCTTGGACAAGTCACTTCATTCTCTATCCTCCCACCTTATGTCTGTCTTGACTAGACTATAAGCGCTTCGGGGCAGGGACTGTCTCTTGTGTGTCTGTACAGTTCTTAGCACGATAGGACCTTGGGTGCTGGTGTGATACCAATCATTATCTAAATCCCACAGGAGCCTTTCCATTTACTTCAACGGGCGTTGGATCAAACCCATACAGCCCTGGTCCGGACAACAATTCAGATGAGCTAGATCAGTCAGTGTCAGGGCAGGAAACATGGAAACACAGCCTAATATTGAAACCTATGGACTGTGTGAAGGTAGTCAATAATTGCCCATTTCCAGAGCAGCATTTTGAACTACAGTTCAGCAAATCCTCTCTGTGTGAGCCCATCAAACAGAAAAGGGAAGAGATCATTTGTTCCTTTGCTACTATTTAGTACAAATATCTAAAAACGCAGTTGAAACAATAAAAGCTCATCAGCTCTAAGAGAATGACTCAGGCCACCATTTGAATCTGTTAGGAGTTTTTAAGTGATATTTCTTCGAACTGATCAAACCCTGCAATCTCCAAAAGAAACAGTGAGCCCTACAAAACAAACACTCTTAGCCTATCCCTATAAGGGTCATAGTAAACAAGTATATTTTGCACCATATTCTTCAGGCAGGAAACTATACACCTTTTGGGGGGAATCCTGGCCTCACTGACGTCAATGGGAATTTTGGCCTTGACTTCAGCAGGGCCTGGATTTCACACTTCTTATTTATCTTGTCACACAAAGTATGTTATTGTATGCGCTTTGGGGATGGGCTGTGTCATAAATATAAAGGGAAGGGTAAACACCTTTAAATCCCTCCTGGCCAGAGGAAAAACCCTTGCACCTGTAAAGGGTTAAGAAGCTAGGATAACCTCGCTGGCACCTAACCAAAATGACCAATGAGGAGACAAGATACTTTCAAAGCTGGAGGGGGGAGAAACAAAGGTTCTCTCCGTCTGTGTGTTGCTTTTGCCGGGACCAGAGCAGGAATGCAGGTCAGAAGTCCTGTAAAGGGTTAATAAGCAATCTAGTTAGATATGCGTTAGATTCTGTTTTGTTTAAATGGCTGATAAAATAAGTTATGCTGAATGGAATGTATATTCCTGTTTTTGTGTCTTTTTGTAACTTAAGGTTTTGCCTAGAGGGATTCTCTATGTTTTGAATCTGATAACCCTGTAAGGTATTTACCATCCTGATTTTACAGAGGTGATTCTTTTACTTTTTCTTCAATTAAAATTATTCTTTTAAGAACCTGATTGCTTTTAATTGTTCTTAAGATCCAAGGGTTTGGGTCTGTGTTCACCTATGCAAATTGGTGAGGATTTTTATCAGCCTTCCCCAGGAAAGGGGGTGTAGGGTTTGGGAGAATTTTGTGGGGAAAGAAGTTTTAACCTAACCTGGTAAAAATAAGCTTAGGGGGTTTTTCATGCAGGTCCCCACATCTGTACCCTAGAGTTCAAAGTGGGGAAGGAACCTTGACAGGCTGTCTTATTGTTCTGTGTTTGCTCAGCACCTTGCAAGATAATAACAAATAATAAAATAATAATAAAATAATAATAAATAATAACAGAAAATGTGGAAATGGCAGAGGGTGCTTAATGACTTCTTTGTTTCGGTTTTCACCAAGAAGGTTGGTGGTGATTGGACGTCTAACATAGTGAATGCCAGTGAAAATGAGGTAGGATCAGAAGAGGCTAAAATAGGGAAAGAACAAGTTAAAAGTTACTTGGAGAAATTAGATGTCTTCAAGTCACTAGGGCCTGATGAAATGCATCCTAGAATACTCAAGGAGCTGACTGAGGAGATATCTGAGCCATTAGCGATTATCTTTGAGAAATCATAGAAGACGAGAGAGATTCCAAAAGACTGGAAAAGGGCAAATATAGTGCCCATCTATAAAAAGGAAAATAAGGACAACCTGGTGAATTACAGACCAGTCAGCTTAACTTCTGTACCAGGAAAGATAATGGAGCAAATAATTAAGCAATCGATTTGCAAACAACTAGAAGATAATAAGTGATAAGTAACAGTCAGCATGGATCCATGTCTGATGAATCTGATAGCTTTCTTTGACAGAGTAACAAACCTTCTGGATGGGGGGAAGTGGTAGACATGGTATATCTTGACTTTAGTAAAGCTTTTGATACTGTCTCACATAACCTTCTCATAAACAAACTAGGGAAATACAACCTAGATAGAGCTACTAAAAGGTGGGTGCAAAACTGGTTGGAAAACCATTCCCAGAGAGTAGTTATGAGTGGTTCACAGTCATGCTGGAAGGGCATAACAAGTGGGGTCCCGCAGGGATCAGTTCTGGGTCTGGTTCTGTTCAATATCTTCATCAATGATTTAGATAATGGCATAGAGAGTACACTCATAAAGTTTGCGGATGATACCAAGCTGGGAGGGGTTGCAAGTGCTTTGGAGGATAGGATTAAAACTCAAAATGATCTAAAAAAACTGGAAAAACAGTCTGAAGTAAATAGGATGAAATTCAATAAGGAAAAATGCAAAGTACTCCACTTAGGAAAGAACAATCAGTTTCATACATACAAAATGGGGAACGACTGCCTAGGAAGGAGTACTGCGGAAAGGGATCTGGAGGTCATAATGAATCACAAGCTAAGTCTAAGTCAAGAGTGTAGGGCTGTTGCAAAAAAAGTAAACATCATTCTGGGATGTATTAACAGGAGTGTAGTAAGCAAGACACAAGAAGTAATTCTTCCACTCTACTCCGTGCTGATTAGCCCTCAACTGGAGTATTGTGTCCAGTTCTGGGCGCCACATTTCAGGAAGGATGTGGACAAATTGGAGAGAGTCCAGAGAAGAGCAGCAAAAATGATTAAACGTCTAGAAAACATGACATATGAGGGAAGATTGAAAAAATTGGGTTTGTTTAGTCTGGAAAAGAGAAGACTGAGAGGGGACATGATAGTTGCAGTGGGGGAGGTTTAGGTTGGATCTTAGGAAAAACTTTTTTACTAGGAGGGTGGTGAAACACTGGAATGTGTTACCTAGGGAGGTGGTGGAATCTCCTTCCTTAGATATTTTAAAGGTCAGGCTTGACAAAGCCCTGGCTGGGATGATTTAGTTGGGGACTGGTCCTGCTTTGAGCAGGGGGTTGGACTAGATATCCTCCTGAGGTCCCTTCCAATCTTGATATTCTATGATTCTATGATAACAGTTTTCAAGTATGTAAAACGTTGTTACAAGGAGGAAGAAAAATTGTTTTTCTTAACCTCTGAGGATAGGACAGGAAGCAATGGGCTTAAATTGCAGCAAGGGAGGTTTAGGTTGGACATTAGGAAAAACTTCCTAACTGCCAAGGTGTTTAAGCACTGGAATAAATTGCCTAGGGAGATTGTGGAATCTCCATCATTTGTGATTTTTAAGAGCAGGTTAGACAAACACCTGCCAGGAATGGTCTAGATAATTAGTTGCCAGGAATGGTCTAGATAATTAGTCCTGCCACGAGTGCAGGGGACTTGACCAGATGACCTCTCAAGATCCCTTCCAGTTCTATGTTTCTATGAAAACAGGGTCCCATGATGCTATGGGTAATACAAATAAGTATTAATTGTACAGCGTTTAGCACATTGGGAACCCAACACCTCCCAGGCCCTAACACAACCCAGTTAATAAGTAATAACTGTGCATACAGAATGCCTATGAACAAACTCTTTGCTAACATAAATTTATGCGGTTCCACTGACATCAGCAGCGCTGCACCAGTTTACATGGGCAGAGAATTCGGCCCATAAAGTTTAACTCAGTTTCAATGCGCAGAGCATAACTGTATTTACCTGATTTACAGAATCAAATTGTGTGGTTGGTAAGTTTTGACTGAAAGTATTTTTTGCCAAGCAAGAAGTTAAACTACTGTCCTTCTCATTTCATTGATGTGGTCAAGCTCTTCCTTTTGAACAAGGGGTCAATCTCAACGGCTGCTGGTCCTAGCATAAATCCAGATGAATTCCAGAGGGAAAAGTTAACCTTTTGGTTAAGAGTCATATGATCAAAAGTGTTGGCCAGGAGCAAGTAGTTTATAAAGAGCCAAGCACGAAAGGATCATCCAAAAGCATTACTGGACAAGCCTGCAAGTCTTAGCAGTCTAGGAGAGTAGCAGAGGGCAACACATGTGGATTGTGTTGCCAAAGTTCTGGGTGCACAATCGAAACACATACTGCATTGGAACAGAAGGTCCATATGTCAAGTCCTATTTCTTTTCTTGCACCAACATTATTTTCTAATGCAAAGTCTATTAATACTGAGTGGCTTCTTTGTCAGGTCCCGGGCACCATTTCTTGAGCTGGCATGTGCACCTACGGGTTACATCTGCAGCAGCAGATAGAAAAATGCAGCATTGGATATACCTTTTCTTTATTTGTCTATTTCTAGTCTATCAATGCACTCTGCCTTGTCCTATCCCCCTTCTGCCATCCTGAATAAAGTCAACTTGAGAAAGTTTCCTCGTGTGAACGGGCAGCTTCCCTCAAGAAACGAGAAATGACATGTGCATTTTGTACAAAGTCTGTGTGCCACGTGCTAGTGATGAGGCTGGTGAAGCAACGAGAGCCTTTTTCTGCATGAATCTGCAAGAATCCCCTGTTATGCACTGCTTTTCATTAGCATCTGCATAAGTATGCCTTAAGAGCAGCAGCCAGTGCCGACTGCTGACATCATGCATTTGAAGGGGGGATCTACAGGCTGCAGAAATTCTCCTGAGATGACAGATCCATCCATTCCAATTATTTCTGCTCCTGTTGAGCTCAGGAGAGAGCTATGTGTGGGGATTCACCTAGCCCCTCAGCTGCCTAGCCCAACCGTTCCTGTGCAGAAAATTAATTAGTTAGTCATATACCTTCTGTTCTATAGGAAATCCATTCATTTCAATGTAATCCATTCCAGGCAATGGCACAATTAAGAAAATGGATTAATTAAGGGCAGGAAAGCTCCATGGCTGCCTGTAGAGTACAGCCATCTTAGTTGGAGAGCTCCAACATGCAGCATCTACTCTGAAAAATTACAACGCTGCCCCTTCTAAAGTATAGATAGGCTTGGAAGGGTATTATCTGTAAATGTCAATTTCACCGTACACACACACACAAATCAACAACAAATATGGCCATTGAGGATAATTGAAATTTACAGACAGGCAAAGAAAGAAAACCGCTGCTTGGGAACTTAGAGTTTGATTTAAGGATATTTACTTTGTATATTTTGACAGGTGATGTTGACCATTTGTGTTTTAACAGTTATAATGCTTTAACTTTTTGAATCTCAATGTCCATAGTCATTAAGTAATTATTGCCTTACCTCTCCCACCCCCATAATTTCCTGCCACTGTGAAAATGTAATTGGAAATTTGTTAAAATAAATCAGTATCTGTCAGAATTATATAAAATTTTTAAAATCAACTTCTGCCACACCTATGGACAGATTGCACATTTGTGAGAACCTTAATTGTTGGTTGCAAAGATGCAGCTATTTGTACGATAAGCCTCAAAAGTTTTATTTTGCAATTTCATTGATTCCCAAGAGTGGGACTCCATTTCTTTTTAACATACCCATGAGCTGTAATAAGAAATGGACTAGGCTCCTGGAAACACCAATACAGAGAAAATCCACTTGCATAACATGTGGCTTTTAGCCTTAATGGATATAAGGAGATAAAATACATCTACATCACAAACCAAAGGAGGTTGGTAAACGTTTCTCTGTTTCAGCAGGCTAGAAGCAGAATGAGACTCTCGTAGCTAAAGATGTTGAGTTAGAATTTGAATTACCATTACTTTACAATTCAATAGCACCTGAAAAGTGTGGGGAGGAAGATATTGCACAGGGTGATAAAACAGATAAGGATCCAGTCGAAAAACATAGCTTTCCACCCAACCTTGAGAATTTTCCAGCCAGGGTAGTTTGGATATTTTAGTTGCAAATATCTAGGTTTCAGGGAACTGTTTGCAAATCTTTCACTGCTCTTGCCAAAGCAGAAAATGTAAATGTTTGTGACAAAAAGCCTGAGC
The DNA here is from genome assembly GCF_965140235.1 of Caretta caretta. Classification (NCBI taxonomy): domain Eukaryota; kingdom Metazoa; phylum Chordata; order Testudines; family Cheloniidae; genus Caretta; species Caretta caretta. The sequence goes on along the minus strand of NC_134208.1, from coordinate 205,724,405 downwards.
TCGCAGGGATAACTGCTGTACTGCTCTAAGTGGTTCGGCATACCGCACTGCTGTGCTTATAGCAAGCTCATCCTATACAGGGTAACTCAGTGCAATTAGAAGGCGGGTCTACCAGTGGACTGAGCTATGAATAGCCTGCTGCCTCCCATTTACCCCACCTGCTCAGAGGTGTCCACCATGGTATTTCTATGGGATTAGCAGTTGTATCCTCTGAGCAAAATGCAGTTTCCTTACGCGTCCATACAGCCCCCAATGAGACAGCATGTAAAGTTAGAGGGCTAAGGAGGAAAGAGATCCACAAGGAGTGAAAAGGAAGTCATTTGAGGCAGGGGAGAGAAATCACAAGTGGCTCAAGTGTGTGTGTGTGAGCACATGCACTTCCCAAGACTGGACCAGAAACCCAGTGGTGACTGAGCGGGTGGAGGTCTGCCCCTGAAGACAGGAGGAGGAGTGCTGCCTTCGCAGCCTACTTGCCTTTGTGCAGAAGCTCTTCTGTGCAGGGCTTGTGCAGTTCCAGAAGTGGGAGGAAGGCCAGAGTGTGGCCAGATGGAACCTTCCAGTTGCTTCCCTGGCAAACCTGAAGAGGAAGCTGATGCATGTGAACGCAGCCTGAGGCTGCATTATGTTGGGCCTCCACTCAGGAAAGCATGTGTTTAAATCTACCCTTCCTTGTTCAGGCCAATCCTTAAGCATTTGCTTAATTTTAGGCATGCACTTACACTCCATTGTGGATCCCGTTAAGCACATGGTTAAGTACTATCTTGTACGGAGAAGCTTCCATGAATCAGGGCTTTGGAGTGCCTCCCCTGACCCGAAACGTGAGAAAAGTGCTTCTTTTGGTGCCTGAATCAGGACTGGTAGCTAAGAGGCCTGGTGCAGCCTGGAGAGACAGTGACATTACCTGCCACAGCATAATGGCTGAGAGTATTTAACAAATATTCTAATTCCTCGTGTAGCCTGCACTTGCTGTGTGACATCCAGCAAACAAGCATCTAGGGAGACCACTCTGGATTTTATAGTCCTACGGAGGCACAGGGTATAAACACGCACACTCTCCTCTAACTATTCATGGAGAGGATCCAACTCTAAAGCAAAAACAGTTTCTTCACTAAACAAAACCCTGTCACGCTGTTGACACATCAGGGGTAGCTGAAGAAATGAGGCAAGACCACATTAGCTAAAAATGCAACAAACTTCAGTGGAATTGGTGCCTTCAGCCATCAGTGTCTATGGCTCCTACAGCGGGAGACAGCTGGCACCATCTAAACGATGCTTTGTTTCAATTTCTCACTCCCCCTGCTATTTCTCAAACCACACCCAGTTGGTGTGGGAGGGGAGGCTTAATACATTGTGTATTCTTGTTGCAAAGAAGAAAACAATGACCCATCATGGAGCATTATGTCTGTCATTTGTCACATACAATAAAAAGGAGCCATATTACATATACGCACAACCTGAATGAAAGAGTGGGGTCTTTGTTGATGAATATATGAAAAAGTAAACTACTGTATTACAGATAATGGGTCCCACTGGCATCCCAGGGGCCAGGATTTCCCTCTATTTTTCACAGGAAGACCATTCCATAAACAAAAACCATGCGGGAAGACAGACAAGATCAAAAGGCATTTCAGAGGCAATGAGAAGGAAATGCTGTGCTAACTGGAAAAGCGGCCCTGCTGCATATCAGAAACGTAGCAAAGAACTGATTTTTAAAGGGTTAAAGAGGCAGTGAATTAACTTTATATTCAATCTCTCATTCAACTAATAGCCGCCAAGCCAACTAGAAGCATGAGTGTGAAAGTTAGGAAAAGGCAGTGAACTGTGAACTTCAAGTCAGCTTTTTTATTGGGTGAATATACTGAAGTCGCATCGGACAAGTCAGGCCTGGATGAAATTAATGCATGCACTAATATCTTCAATTTCCTCTTCTGCAGGCACACTCGGATTCATTTCTAATTCTGCCAGGTCCCTCCTTCATTAAAAGGTAGGTGGCGTTTTTTCTCTACAGTTGAATGCACAAGAGGTGGATACAGGGGACATTTCTTTCCCTGGTTATTGTTCCGTACAATTTTGAAAAACAAGGTAATAGGATTTAACAATGAAAAGATGAGGCGAGATCTAGCATGCTAATCTTCGTTTTGCTTGAAGAAATTGGGAGCACTGTATTATCCAGGACCTTCCTCTGTGTAGTCCACTAATTAGTAGAAGGTGAACCTCTAAAGTTTTGAAGATTCTATTACCTTTTGTGCCTACCCAAGCCCATTTAACCATCTGAGGACTTCTGCTTCTTCCTCAATCCACTGGCCTTCTCTGCATCTCAGCCTTTCCCCTCTCTAACCCAAACAGAAAACCCATCTCTGTTTCCTGACAGTATCTATCTTTCTATCCAGCTCCTTAATTTTGACCCCATTCTCCCATGCAGTGAATTTTGTATTACTTCCCTCCTCTTACAGCCTGAAAAGGTGGCTTCTTTCCATTATCTACCCTTCTCTTCCAATGCTTAGATTCCTCCCCATGCGTATTCCTTCTCCCCACACACTCAGTCCCCCCTCTCCCCATTTTGGTATGAAATTCCCCTTCTTTTTGCAACTATTTCCCACTGTTGGCACTCAGCAGAAGCAGCATTTTCTCCTGGCCTCATTAAAATCTCACTCTCCTGGGTTCACTAGGATCAAAGAGCCACAGAATCAACCATGTACCTTTGACACTGAGGGAGTCCCAGAGATGGGGAGACGCACAACAAAGCCACCACCAGAGATTCTTTGGGCTATGAACAAAGGTCGGGAAACTGTAAAGATCCAGAGGTCTGGATCCGCAGGGCTCCAGGTGACTAATGATTCCACACTGCCCGCCAGCAGCCATGGCAGAGGGGTGATCCAGGCATTATGAATCCCAGGGGATCAAGTACCACAGGAAGTGCCGCCCGCAGAACACCAGATTGGCAGCATCCTCACCATCTCTGATTGGTCCAAGCACACTATTTAATCATGGAGAGCATCCCAGAAAGGGGCATCTATCCAGAACAAGAAATCCTAAGTCGTCAGATGCTGTTAGCATTCCTCAGGCTGAGTACTGCCTTACTTAGCTAATAGTCCCATTAGTTTTAATCAGAGATGGAATTAACCAAAAGATACCAATCATTTTTCACATGAACTTTTGAAAATAAAAATAACTCTTGTTTTTCCTCTACGTTTCTGGTGAAAGACATTCAGTAGTTTGACAGAAAACAAAAAACAAACAGTTGGTTATGAAAAACTAGTTTTGGATTAAAAAAGGTCAGATTTTAGTTAAATAGTTTGGTTTCAAAAATAAAAAACTCCAGAAGTTTTACAGACAAATGAAAACTCAATTTTTTTTAACAAAGCCACCAAACTTAAATTGAAAGGAAGTATTTCAATTTTCAATTTCTGCTTTTTCCATCAACAAGACAGAATTCTTACCAAATCAAAAATTTTCTGCAAAAAGATTTGCTGTGGTCAAAAAAGTCATTATTCACTGAAAAGAAGTTTTGAAGAAAACATGTTGATTAGTTCTGGTTTCAGTGAGACTTCCTGCAGAGCAAGATGCTACTTACCCGGAATAAATGTGGCAGAATCTGGCCCCAGATAAGAAAAATCAGGCAATTTCCAAGAGACTGAAATACTGGGTCACAATTTCACTTAAAAACAGTTAGTGCCATATCCTGAAAGAAATCTGTCCTGAGCCCCCTCTTCTAGCCTTCAAACAACCCTCCAACCTTGCCAAGCTCGAAGGAGCAAGATCCTGCCAGAAAAACAGCTGCAAAAACCTGCAGACATATCTCATCTGCTACAATGATCAATACCCCCAATGACACGCCTTTCAAGATCCATGGGTCCTACACATGCCTATCACAATGTGTGGTGTACCTCATCCATTGCACTAAATGCTCCAACAACTGTGTGGGTGAAACCAGAGAGTCACTATGCTCTCAAATGAGCTCATACAGAAAAATGATAAAAGACAAAAATACCATCTCACCCGTGGGCAAACACTTTTCACAAAATAATTACTCCACATCTGACCTCTCAGTCCTCGTCCTCAAAAGAAACGTCCACAATAGCTTCAAAAGATGAGCCTGGGAGCTTAAATTCATAACTCTGCTAGACACTAAAAATCATGGACTTGATAAAGACACTGGATTTATGGCTCATTACAACAGTCTATAGCCACTAACTCTCCTTTGTCCTACAACTGCAGTGGTGTTAACTGTCCACTTCACTTGAATGGTCTCTTACCCTATGTGAACTGCTTGTGCTAAACAATCTTTTCCACCCTGCATTTAGCTGTGAAACTGAGTACCTTTCCCAGACCTGAAGAACTCTGGAGCTCGAAAGCTTCTCTTTCACTCACCTTTTCTCTCTAATACCCTGGGACTAACATCGCTACAACACCTCTGCAAATATAAATTACATCAATTTACAGTAATATGGTTGCTGGCAGCAGAAGGTTCCGAAATGCCAATTTGAATCTAACCTTTCATTGCAAATGCAATTTTTAATTTATATGTATGAGGAGTTTCTCACTATGTGAGCTTTCCAAACGCTGCCCTGTGCAAACTGGGGCAGCTTTCTTTACAGAAAGCCTAACTTTCAAATGCTAAATTTTGCCACATAAGCAAACAGGAATTTCTCCTTGACACTGATATGTATGCTGGAGTGAATTCTCCCTGAAACTTCCTAGCCCCTATTCCATGCAAGGAAAGGTGGTGTCATCCTAGCTGATTGCAGGCACTATTCTTCCCTCAAACCGTTCTCTCCACTCTTCTGTGTTGGGGGACTTTGCTATAGATGTCTATCCTTTGTTCATTTAAGTGGGAGAGAAGTCACTCTGAATATTCTCTCTGCTCAGGGATTTTTTCTCTTGTGAAATTACATCTCTGGAATTCTGCAGCGCTCCCTGTCCGCTCAAATTGTGAGCTATGATCAGAACCTTTTCATATATTACTTCCCTCAGCAAGCAGTTTCAGGTCCAGTAGGTAGACAGATCAGTCCTGTGCTCACCCTTGCCCATTGTCAGATTAACTATTTAGGGTGAGATTCTCACTTATTCTGGTGAGTGGGTGCATAGAGTAAATGGTGCCTTATGACCCCCTAGCGCCATTGCCCGGTATAGCCATACTATGGACAGCAGGGCAGTGGGGGGGGGGGGGAGGGGGAAAGAAGCCACGGTGAGGCAGGTACTCCCTCTCCCATGAAGGTGGGCAAGGCATGGGTGGACAGGGACAGCAAATGGGCACAACCTTGTCTGAATGGGCACATCCTGGGGAGAAGTTTGGGGGAGGTACAGGAATTGGAGCAGTCTACTTCCCCCCTGGAGTAAGGGGTGAAGCAGGAAGTTAGGACTCAATTGTGATTCTGGGTTGCAGTCTGGCTCCTGGGGCAGCACAACTACGTACTCAGGTCTTGTGGCAAAGCAACAGTTGAGTCCTTAATACAATGCATTTAAATTTTATGGCTGACATTTTGCTTGCTTTAGAGTGAAGAATGCCAAAGCTTGGGTTCCCAGGAAGAGCGACTTGTTCTCCTGGTGTGTTCCATTCAGTAGGTGGCCAAGTTGTGACAGTGGCTATGGAAACCATTCCAGAATTCTCTGCGTGAAATCTCAGTGTTAATGTCTCACCAGCATGGCTTGTTTGTATATACAGGATTCCCCTGGGGGCTTGATTTTTATTTCTTATTTCATTAAAAAGAAAGGAAAAGAAAGTGCATGTCCCCAAAAGACAAAAATGTGTAACTTAATGAGTGGTCACCAGTTCTCACATTCTGCTCACAATGTTCTGGGACTGTGCCTACAGAGCATGTGAAATTCAAGATAATTTATTACTGGCCCATCTACCATGTCAGCGCTGGTCTTTCTTGCTCTCTGCCCAACCATTCACACCCCTACTCTGTTTATTTAAATACGCAGTCACCTGTTTACACCATATGAGCCAGATCCCCAGCTGCTGTAAATCGACCTGGCTGATTTACGCCACTGAGAGTCTGGCCCCATAGTCAGTCACAGTGGGTGAAATTCACCTCCATGAAGGACAAGCCTATGCACCACTTAAATCCTCAGAATAGAGTCACACCTTGTCCAGTTAAGACTGACCAATGAGATTGACACTGAACAGAACGGCCTGATAGTCTAGAAGATATACGTATGTCTGAAGCATCTCACTTCACAGGCTTTTGTAAGGAGCACACTACTTTCTACTAGTTATTTTAATGCTCTAAAACTTTGTTGATTCAAACAAAATTTCTTCAGGTTTGGCCAACACCATTTGTCTCTGCATCAGACTAAGTCCAAGACAAGTTTGATGATGATAAAGAAGTCATTCTTGAGGTGGGGAAAAAATAGCACCTGAAAACTTTAACTGATGAAGAAACATAAGGTTTTCACCTTCAGTTTCACAGCATGCTTTAAATATCATACAAGAAATCAATTCCAGGCTGAAAGTCAAATTTCTGCACACAGGAAAACTATTCAAACCCAATTTTTTCAATCTTCCCTCATCAGTCGTTTTCTAGACCTTTAATCATTTTTGTTGCTCTTCTCTGCACTTTCTCCAATTTAGCCACCTCTTTCCTAAAATGCAGTGCCCAGAACTGGACACAATACTCCAACTGAGGCCTAATCAGCACGGAGTAGAGTGGAAGAATTACTTCTTGTGTCTTGCTCACAACCCTCCTGCTCATACATCCCAGAATGATGTTTGCTTTTTTTTGCAATAGTGTTGCACTGTTGACTCATATTTAGTTAGTGATCTGCTATGACCCCAAGATCCCTTTCCGCAGTACTCCTTCCTAGACTGTCATTTCCTATTGTGTATGTGTGCCACTAGTTGTTCCTTCCTAAGTGGAGTACTTCACATTTGTCCTTATTGAATGTCATCCGATTTACTTCAGACCATTTCTCCAGTTTGTCCAGATCATTTTGAATTTTAATCCTGTCCTCCAAAGCACTTGCTCCAGCTTGGTATCGTCCACAAACTTTCTCTAGGCCATTATCTAAATCACTGATGAAGATATTGAACAGAACTGGACCCAGAACTGATACCTGCAGGACCACACTCGATATGCCCTTCCAGCTTGACTGTGAACCACTGATAGCTGCTCTCTGAGAACAGTTTTCCAAATAGTTATGAACTCATCTTATAGTAACGCTCCATCTAGGTTGTATTTCCCTTGTTTATGAGGTCATGTGAGACAGTATCAAAAGCCTTATTAAAGTCAAGATATACCACATCTACCACTTCCCCCCTATCCACAAGGCTTGTTACCCTGTCAAAGAAAGCTATCAGGCTGGTGTGACACGATTTGTTCTTGACAAGTCCATGCTGTTATTTATTATCTTCTAGTTGTTTGCAGATTGATTGCTTATTTGCTCCATTATCTTTCCTAGCACTGAAGTTAAGCTGACTGGTCTGTAATTCCCTGGGTTGTCCTTATTTCCCTTTTTATAGATGGGCACTATATTAGCCCTTTTCCAGTCCTCTGGCATCTCTCCTGTCTTCCATGACTTTTCAAAGATAATAGCTAATGGCTCAGATATCACCTCAGTCAGTATTCTGGGATGTGTTTCATCAGGCCCTGGTGACTTGAAGACTTGTCTAAGTAATTTTTAACTTGTTCTTTCCCTATTTTAGCCTCTGATCCTACCTCATTTTCACCGGCATTCACTATGTTAGATGTCCAATCGCTACTAACCTTTTTGGTGAAAATTGGAAAGAAAAAAAGTAATTTAGCACTTCTGCCATTTCCATATTTTCGGTTATTGTTTTCCCCCCTCACTGAGTAACAGGCCTACTTGTAATAAGAATACACGTTACAGAAATATTTGTTTATTCAAGGCCATCAAATGCCTTTTTTTCCAAATGCTGCCATAGGAAGCGCAAGCAGTATGTTCCTGTCTGTCTAAAGTTCTGTAAACCTATTCTGACAGCAGTTTCACCTGTCAGGAGCTAAAATATATGTTTAGGGCATACTTTACGATTTTGAAGCCATACTAAGTAGCACCATTTAAGAAGCTACAAAACTGTTAGCGATCTCTATTCAGCATGCGGAAGAGACATTTGCACTATGTTTCTCCAGTCAGGACATATACCACATACCATAAATTTTCTCCATACCATATCACTTGCGGTGTAGTGGGTCTCATTACAGCCTTTCAGTGTAATGTCCTTTCAATTGATTTATTCATCTACTTGATTTCAGGGCTTTGGCTGGCATTCAGAATCACATTGTGCACTGTGTGTCTTTCTAATGCATTATATTCAAAATGTTGTGATTTTCACGTCAAGCCAAAGGTTTCCTTATGTATTTTAAACTTTCGTGAAAAGTATGTCCTTCAATTATACCATCTCCTGTATGTCAAAGGTTAATCATTTAGGGCCTGATCCTGAAAACATTTATGCATATGACTAATTCTATCTATTGGCAGGATTGGTTCTGTAACTTGCAGCAATATGAATGGGCAAGTGGACTTTTCAGACCCTGGTCTTCTGCAAATTAAGCTATACAAAATGAACCATTCCTGAGTCCTCGCTTTTGTGCGGCCAGTGCAGCTTGCATGCATGGGGCTGCGTGCAAAGGTGGCTTTATACTAACTTTGGCCCTATCTGCCGTTGGAACTGGCTGCCCATGGTTCCAATGGGTTTGTTTGTGAAAAATTATAAATGTAGAGAGACTCCCCCAGAAGAGACAGTTTTATGAATATATGAATTTTGAGATGTGCTCTGGAAGCAAGGGGGTGGAGAACAGAGCTTTGTACAGCAGTTCATTGCGGATGCTCTCTCCTTTTTAATAGAAGTTTTATTTCTCTCATTCTCCAGATCGTTGTTTAATGAACCCCAAGATTGTTACAGGGTTGTTTTGACAGATGGGGTCACCATAGCAATGACCCCTGCTCCATGCTATACCTCCTGCGTTGTGGAAGGAGGGGATGGATTTGGAGTTGCCACTGCCCTGATACGTGACCTTGGACACGTCACTTCACTTCTCTGTACCTTTACTTTCCTTCCTGCCCTACAGACGAGAGTGTAAGATCTTCAGCACAGGGCCTGTCTCTTGCCAGTTGTCGGTCTACACTGCGAGCAGAAGGTGTAACTGCAGCGTGCGTAGACATATCTGAGCTAGCTTTGATCTAGTAACTGCAACAAAGCTGCAGCAGCAAAGATGGTTGCACAGGCTAAGCCTGCCTGCCTAGGACCCTGGGTACATGCTACAACTGAATCAAAGCTAGCTTGGTTATGTTTCCACATGTGGCAATGACACCTCCTGATTACAGTGTAGACATACCTAGTGTATACACACACACTCTTATCTTGTGATCTGCTTCAGGCCTTTAGGTACTACTGCAGTATTGCTAACCTCCAGTGTTCAAAATCATGAGCCAGGCCTCACATAATGATAAGATTGGCTTGAAAACCATGAGATTTAGAATAATAAATTTTAGGTTCTTTTTATATGCCCTCTGGTTCCTGACCCTATAGATCACACTTGCTTCATGTTTTTAAACTTTTATTCTGCAAAGATGAGGGCTAGACACTTATTGTTTTCCCCCCTAATGAAAGCTGAGGTTCTCATGCCATCTCTGGATTCCAGCAATTGGAACTACAAAAAAACCCCCAGATATCATAAGATATCTCCAGAGCTGGCAACACTGCCTCAGTAACATGACTATTGCTAATACAAGCATACCAAAAAATCAGATGAAACCGACAGAACCCCGTGTAACACCCTTGACATCTGCTTTGATCTGTAGGTCCCAGTCAACAGCTGAGAACAACCAGTGCTGTATTGCCTCTCTCTCTCTTCTCCATTTTAAATAATATTTTGCACAGCAATTTAACTCCTTTCTAAGCCTTGTTAACACGTTTAATGCTGAAGATGGTGCTTTAAAAAATGAGAGATTTATTACAGGCAAGCTCTCCCTGCTTCAGTGCAACATAATATCAGATATCTGTCTAATAATCAACCAAACTGAAGATGCTTTTTCTGGCCTGTGTAAAATTAAAAAGGTAGCAAGTGCACTCTCATTTTTCTATTATTGTAAATTAAAAGGTCTTTCCAACATGCCTTATCTAGATCACTCAGGGCACCTGGGTTCTATTCCAATCTTTGCCACTGACCTGTGTGATCTAGATAAGGCATGTTGGAAAGACCTGGGCTCTGGAGAGAAAGATTCCCATTGGTTCCTATGAGCTATAGATCAGTCCCGTACACACTGTATCCTCCCACCTTTTCTAAAATGAGTATCCTTTTAAATCTCAACGTATTGACTGTTTTACAGCAGGGAACATGGCTGGAGAAGCATGTCTCTGCTATAGAAGACATTCCTTTTTCTAGCCATTTGTATGGGGAAGTCTTATGTGCTTTAGAAAAAAACATGGTAGAGCTTGTTCCACAGCTGGTGTAAATCAGGGTAGCTCTGCTGATTTCACTGAAACCAGGTTGGGGATCTGGCCTATGAAGCAGAATGCTGATGAACCCTTAGCTACAGGGGAACTACTGGATGAAAATATTATATTCTGTCTTCTTGTGTTGGAATTACGGACACCTTTGAAATATTAAACCCATGTTAGTGATACATCCAGGGGGTTGTTTTCATAAGGTTTTCCCTTGCTACATATTGCATGTGTGATTTTAGCTTATTAATGATTCAGACAGAGAGAAAAGAATGATGACATAATTGTGTGCAAGACAATTAATGGCTGGACAATCAACACAAACAACAGACAATGCAGGGGATGATTTGTGCAACGCCACGTTAGCCTTAATGACGTAACAAAGAACAAAAATCAAAGTTGCCATAACCTGTATCCTCCTCTTAGTGCAATGAGTCCTGTACGATAATTGTATAGACAGAAAGGCTCTTTGATGGGCCAGAGTTATGAATAATGTAGCGTTTCAGGTCACTGTGAGTAACATCTCATGGGCTTTGAGAAACGAAAAGCTGCAAGGCCAAGTTTTTCAAAAAGTTACTCCTGATTTTGGGGGCCTCAGTCTGAGTCTGTGGTGCCTAGCTTGAGACCCCTGAAAGGGGCCGGATTTGCAGAAAGTGCTGAGCACCCACCCAGTGAAAAATCAGACCCCTTTAAGGGTTGACCACCCAAAAACTGAGGCTCTCAAAAATCACCTTTGAAAATCCTGGCCTACAGAAACCTCTAAATAAAATTCAGGCTGTGACCATTCTACTGTAGTTCTGGCAGAAATACCAGAAACGGAGAACTATACAGTACAGGGGGCACCAGATCACAGGTTACAGCGTAGTAACTTCCAATAAAGATCCTGCCATCAGTATGCTGTGACTGCAACATATTATACCACACTCGATCATGCTGTTCTTGCTTGTTTTCTCCACCTGTTGCTCTTTGCCATATGTTTAGGTCACAAGATCTTTAAGGCAGGCTTTGTCTTTTAATTTCACATATATATATGGCACTTCGGACAGCACAACACCCTGAGTGAGGCCACTGAGTGCTATCACACTATAAAAAAAATTAAGTAATCATCGTATTACTGACTGAGATCATGTTGGTGACTCTCTCAATATGTCTTACTGATGGGGATAAAAACATACTTAAGAGCTTCATCTAGGAACCCACAAGCAAATATTGTTCCAGAATTTTCAGGGGTCAAAGCAACATCCCACAGAAGTGTGCTTTCCTGTGCCAGGAGAATGAAGAGGCATGTAAATACTTATTCTTTCATTTTAGAATAAAAGTTGTCTCCGTCTCTCTTGTAATGGTACATGCCCCGGTTGAGATCGTACCTAAAAAAATCTAATAATATGAAGAGTACACAAACCATTGCATCGATCATCTGCATAGTAACTAGCAGGGCCAACTGATATGTACAGGTGTGATCCAACTCCCACTGAAGTTAATGGGAGTTGGACTGGTCCTAAGCGTGGGAACGAAAGAGTGACAATGATAGACAAATACAGAGAGGATAGTGCCGCTCCACTGACAATCTTGACATAAATCAAAAGGAGGAGATCTACTATATTGGCAAGGAAGAATAGTAAAGAATGGCATTTGGGCTATTAACAGACAAGAGTTCAGCCAATAGATTCAAGGGGTCTGCTGTTTGGTTTTTAAACGAGAGAATTTAGTGCGAGACTCACAGCTGGACTAGGCAGGGGGAGCCATGCAAAGTACTTTGTTTATCTGAACTTTGCAGTTTAGCTACAGAACAAGTACAGGTGAGGTGAAAGCTGTGCCAACCTGCTCCACTCTCAGGCGTGTAGGAGTCAGACTCTGTTTTGTTTGGGCTGAAATCCCAGCCCGCTAAACTCAGAGACTTTCAAGTCTGATCAAGTAAGAGTTTGGAAGATGCAGCTACGGCAACAGACGGGAGGAGAGAGATGGGGTGGGGTCAGGAAAACTTTGGCAGCTATGGGCATTGCCATTGAGCCATTTCTCGAGATTGTGTAGATGGGGTGGCAATTTGCTAATTCCAATAAAGTCCCAGTATATTTAGGGCCTGATCCAAAGCCCACTGAAGCCAATGGAAAGACTCCCTTCTCCAAAGCTCACTACAGTTGGCGGAGCTTCCTGCAACGTTCTTCGCTTGCAGTCCTGTGCAGGCATTTTGCCAGCCTTGTCATAGGGGTGGCTAGACCTAAAAACCACGTTGGGGATGGAATTCTGACCCAGTTGAAGTCAATGGGAGTTTTATGATTGAGTTCAAGGGGGCCAGAATTGTACCTTCAGTCTTTAGCACAACTAATTGGGGAATAGTTGAGATTAAAAGTAGAAAGAAAACATCAACTAGTTGGGATACACTGGATAAAAATCGCTGTATATGAACTCTCCAATATTCCAGCACAAACCCTTAGTAGTAGCATCTAGACTGAAAGCCTCTGGAGCCATTGGCGTTTTCATAACGAAAAGGTACAGTCCAGACTAAGGAATACTGTTTAAAATATGACAGCACACTTTACAATCAAGCCGAGTGTGATATTTTAATTACAGTTTTTAACAGAGAAGTGAGACTGGTGTTCCATAAAATAATTCTGCAAAGATAATTTGAAGGCAATTCCTGTATTGCATGTAAGGCACTTGACATTTGCAGAGATAACATGGGTATAAATTCAGAGATGGATGAGTAGTTTTGAGCACTCTGATTGCAAACAACATTTTTCACTTCTAGACCATCTTTCATCTAATGCTCTCAAAGAGTATTACACTTGTGAAGTAGGTATTATTATTATTCTCATTTTACCAAGAAGTAAAGTGGGGGGTGAGGGGTGGGGGGAGGAGAAGGAAGAAAGAGAGAGAGAGAAAGTAACTTGGCTAAAATCATACAGCAGGGAACCGTACTTGCAGAGTTGGGAATACAGTCCAAGAGCTATGGTTCCTAGCCCCCTGCTCTAAACACCAGACAAGAAACCTAGATTGCAATTTCCAATTAACATTTGCTAATTATTAGTCATCTGGAAGAAGACTAAACAGATATCATCCTCTTATACTGTTGAACTAATAAAAAGCCCACAACTGCTGACTCATACCAGAACGCAGGAGCAGCTGGCTCAGCAGATTCACGTTCCTTTGCTTTTCCGGCGATAACATCTCTCACTGGTTCATCATGAGTGCAATGTTTTGCCTTCAAGCTGTGTTTTCTCAGATTCTTTGCAGCATTCATTCCCATGATCTTTTCCCATTCCTTACGAAGGGTGTGTGGATTTCAAATGTTCCCTCCCACACACACAAAAAATGATTTTTGCATTATTTCACAGAGCAAACTGCACGGTTCCCAGGTGTGCTCACCTGGGGACTGGCTTCTTTTCAGCCTGATTTACTATTGGAGCTGGGCAACATTTTTTTGGACCCATTATTTTTTCCATGAGAAAAAACAAGGTATTTGGGGGGGCCTGGAACTATTTACCAAATTTAGGTTGAATTCAATGAATGGATTTGGTTGGGAAAAATTTTCAAAAAAGAGTTGAGACATTTTGTGTCAGTTGTTTCCTTTTCAAAAGATTTGGTTTAGAAAAAGATTGATGTGAAAAGGAATCTTAATTTCAAATTTGGACAATACATTCAAATTTGGCCAAACACAAAAAAAGGGTGGTGGGGTACCCTGAAACAGACTAATCCAAATGAAGAACTCAAAAAAATTTGTTGTGAGTCGAGGCAAAGTTTCAGTCGATTAAAATGAATTTTGAGGTTTTTTTATTCAGCAAAAACATTTTTTTTAAATACTGGTTTTGGTTTAAATCAAACCATTTTTTTCCAGATCAGCCCCCCAAACGGAAAAATCCATTATTCACTCGGCTCTGTTCACTATTTCCCTGTACGCGGAGCAGCCTTTCACACCAGTGCAAAGTGGGAGGATGGGCGTTTTAAAGGCACTTACGAAAATCAGGCATCTAACTCCCCTTGGGATTTTCAAAGAAGCCAATCTAAAACGCTACCACATCAGAATGGCAGGGATTCGGCCCTGCTTTGCAGTGGTGATAAGATACCGGGAAATTGTGAATCGGGCCCTTAGCACGTTACCTGCTTTGCCCAGAAGTAGGAAAGATGTGTGGGTGCTAGAAGGCAGAACTGTATCAGTTAGCTAAAGTAAGTCCCAACTCGCCTCGTCTATACCAGGAACCAGTCTTCTCACAGTGACCTAAGTTCTACTGGCAGGTCCTGATCCCTCCCTTACTGAGGGACCAGTGGGAAGTGGCTATCACAGAGCAGCAGGAACTCATGGGGGCAAGGACCAGGATTTGGTGGCATGGATTCCAAGCAGCCACATGTGGAGGAGGCAGCTGGCAGTTTGGTGCAGGCAGGCAGGGAGCGTGCAAAGGTTTAAGTTCCATACAGGATGATTGCAATACCTACTAATGCTTCCACAAGGCTCTGCATAATACCAGCAATCCACTCCTATCCTTCCAAGGATCAATACAAACATTAAATGTAGCACGACTCCATGTAAGCTGCTTTTATGGAAGTTTAAAAATATCCTTTCCCCTCAACCTATGCATCTCTGGATAGGTTACAGTCTTCAGCCCGATTCAAAGCTCACCCAAGCCAGTGGAAGTCTTTCCATTTACTTCCAAGGGCTTTGGATCAGGCCCGTAGAGAGCTTAAGCTGCAGCTTTTTCTCTGTTGCATTCCTCATTGCTTGCTACTGGGCACAGAGAATGAACTGAGTTTGCTCGGATTTGTCCTGGCTGAGTAGTAAAGCTTCCAGGTAATTAACACCACGATGCGTGTCCCTGAAATCCAGTCCAACCACTTTGCACCGCAACATGGGGGAGGCCTGATGTTGGATCTAGCAGAAAGGGGTTCCTGCTCAGATCTCAGGCCAGTGGAAGGGCTAGGGTAAAGAAGAAGGGCAGCGGACTCAGAGCCATCAAGAGCTAAGTGCTTCTACAGGGGAGCTTTATAAAAACAGCTCACTGGGAAGCAGAAGGGGGAGGAATGAAGGTTAGTTAGTTTCCCCACAAAGCTTCCAGGATACCCACCACAAAGTATAGGATAAACCTTTAGGCTGGGATTGGCAAAGCTGCCTAAGAGACATGGATACCCAATTCCCTTCAAAAAGTAATGGGATTGGGAATCTAAAAGTGCTCATTAATACTTCAGGGCCAGATTCTTCTTTCAGTGACCTTGGTGTAAATCTGGAGTTAATCCACTGGTATCAATTATATATATTTTGGGTCCCCTCTGAGGGCAAAAGAACAGCAGCCCTTTAATGATCATTGTAATATTTTCCAGTCAAACACTTGGCTGGATTTAAAAATTCCAACCCCCTGGCATATATTAATTGTAGACGCTGAGTGAAATGCAAAATGTAACAAGTAGCACAGACTGAGAAAAGGAAACCAGGTGATTAGAGGCAAAGCAGTTTTAAAAATATAAGGTTCCTGATAATTGTTTTAATAACATCTGCACCCATGTTAAGTTCACAGTATCTCTAACTCAGACCTCTCAGTCAAGGATTTTTGCTATTTTCTTCTGCACCACTATATACTGGCTTAGAGTGAGCCTAACCTGCTTCTCCTAAATGGAGAAAGAATAATACGGTCAAGCATGGTACCAAATAAAGACAGTTCTGAGAAAAGGCTTTAAATATGGCTTCTTGGCAATCCCAACGAGAGGCATTTTAAAAAGAAAAGTGCACTAACTAACTTCCATCTTCCCCTGCTGTAGAGAGGGATCTCTCACGCTCATGGTGGACATTTTTGCTACAGGTCTTCTTCAGTCCTTGTATTTTCTAGAGTCACATCCTTGTGCTTCAGACTGGATCAGTCAGAATCGAGCCCATTCACACCTGCTTACAGACAGATGCCCCATAGAATATGCCCACACTGCAGCTGGGAGTAAGCCTTCCTGCCCAGACAGAGTCAGAGTCACCCTAGTGACGCTCGAGGTAGTACACGAAAAGCAGCAGTAGGAGTGTAGGGGCTGAGGCTCCTCAGGTCACCCAGACCCTGCGCTTGAGAGCCCAAGCTGCAAGGTCCACGGTGCTATTTTTGGCAAGCTAGCACAAGTCTCTCCCCCGCTTTCCCCCCCCAGTCAGTCTGTCTGTCTAGGCTGGGACATAACTTGACTCCTTTACAGGCTTCTCCCTCCCAATGGCTGAGATGGAGCGATGCCAATCTGCACCAGCAGGGAATCTGGGCCAGCATGTAACAGGCATTCAAACCCATCACCAAGTCTTGCGACAGTCTATGAAAGTGTTGGTTTTGCTATAGCAATGCTTGCTTGATGGGCAGGATATTCCTACAAGACACGTGGGGAAAGTATTCCAATTCTTCCCTAATATTATTTCTTATTAGTTCCCTGAAAGGCTTCCTGTCTGGTGACCACGTCCGTTCAGCACCGCCGTTTCTTTTCCTCAAGCACTCTGGCAGTACATTGAACGCTGCCTCTCTTCCACCCAAGAGCTACAGTACCAAGTTGTTCCTCTTGAACTCTTTGGGATATACAGTTCTCTCTCTCTATAATATGTGGCCAGGACCCTTGAGCGAGTTCATGGTTGCTTGGGAACGTTTCCTAAGGTGTTCTTGAAATTTCTTTTAATGCAGAGATTTCCCCCCCCACCACGCACACATTATTCTCTTTGTTGCCAAGTTGGAACATTATGAAATCATTAAATTGCCGGAGGGTCAATTTTCAAGAGTTCTGTGTCTGAGATTTTATCCCTCAAAATCCTATTGCCTTGCGTGGCGGTGTCGAGATAAAATTCCCCATGCAGAACTTTTTAAAAAAGGTGACGTTTCACCTATGCATCTTAAAACAGAATTTCGATGCTGTCCGGCTCGCTCTCGAGGAAATGCACAGATTCATATTCAAAATGCTTAATGACTTCACAACGGGTAGAGTCTTTGGGTTCTTTGTTTAGGTTTTGTTATACAGAGTAAATATAGGCAATGCAAAAGGATCAGCATTTCAGTCCAATAGTTTCTACCCACTCCTGCAACTACAGAACAGAGGTAATTGGTAGTATAAACTTTCCTTTCACCTCCAAACTCAGCATGGGAACATAAATACACAATTATTCACTGCCAATCATCCACTCCTTAGCACCATCAATAGTTTTTTCCCTTAGATTTTAAGCATGCACTCCCAGGACGGTGGTCTCCAAAGTTGGCAGTGATTGGACTTCGTCAGTGCTGATGGATCCCAGGGTTTGGGAGGAGCTGGGGATGATGGTACCGATGGAACACCATCTGAAACTGAAGGAGCCCAATGCTTATGGGCTTTCTTGTCATGCCTCTGAGAGTTAGGACGTACTAAATCCTCAAGGGCTAAGTTGGTAGGCTTGCTTACAGCTGAGTCAGACTTCCTTGAAGTGGACTTTGAGGAAGATTTTGTCTTGTGCTTGTGAGAGTGCTTCCCGACAAGACCCTGCCATGGGGTCCGTGGGGGTAGATTCTCCTGGACTGGAGTTGGACTTTGCAGCGGGAGGCACACTCCTTGCTGAATCAGGCTAATGTACGGGGGCAGGTCCCCAGCCTGGATCTGACTGGGGCATCATGGCCTCCTCCAGAAGGCATTTGTGGAGGCAAAGTTCCCATCCTCCTCAGGTAGAGCTGGGGAACGATGGGCAGATTCTGCACCTCGCAGTGATGTGAGCTTCCCCGTAGTAGTACAGGCAGCACTTGTGGTCGTCCCTGACCAAGAAGGACTGTGGGCAGGAAGCCCAGAGTTTGAAGCCTGGAGTATTGGGCACAGTCCAGTACCCAAACAAGGTACGGATGAGGGGGCGGTTGTCCCCCCGGGAGACTAAAAACTAACACTATTTACAAAACTTGGAGGTTTCTGTTTTGTAGAACAAAGCCAAAGCTGCAGACGCTAAAGGTTCCGACCTGGAGTACGCGGCATGAGAAGGAACTGGAGAGGTGGTCGGTCTACCCCACCCTTTATCCCATCGGTCGGAGGCATGAGGTCAGCCAGGGCGCATGCATGGACCAACGGACACTACCTTCAAATTCTCTGGTGCGTATGTGTATCCCACAGTGGAATACAATAGCGACCATCACTCGAAGTAGTAGTAAAATTACACTGTCAATATATCAGTCATATTACCGTAGCACCTAAAGGCCCCACCCAAGTCCCAAAGCATATTGTACTAGGCACTGTACAAACACATAGGAAGTCAGTCCCTTGCACAGCAAGGGAGGAGAAAGAGGCACTGAGAGGGGAAGTAACTTACCCAAGCTCAGCAAGCGGACTAGTGGCAGAGCTGGGAATAGAACAAAGGCCTCCAGAGTGCCAATACAGCGCTCTGTCCATTAGACCATGTAGCTAGAAAGGCCATTGCATCCCTATGAATTTATAAACCAAGCCCCAGGCTATTCACCTACAAGACAGCATGATACTTCAATAACTGCTGCTTGTTTGCGTTCTGCCAACGCTACCTTTGTGTGTTGGGGCAGAGGTGACAAAAGTGGAGCACAGTTCATTTTGATATTGTTCACTTTAAAAACAACTGGTCTCCTTTTTACAGAGGGCAGCCAGAACAGAGATTGTACTTCCGATACCAATCACAAAGTTTATTCTTCAGCGCCAGTCCAGGCTGCTGTTTCCAATTCTCTTCGTTGGTCTTTGTGTTTACCCCGAAAACAATGCCATGTGCTCAGCAGAGATATGTCAGGAGAAGGCAGAACACAAAACAACATCAGCAGGCGGGTCACTGGAAGTTTAGTGGCTAGAAGCCAATCAGATAATTATTTGCAAGCTGGTGCTACACACGTGGGTAAGCACATGGGACCCTGGGCTGCCAGCAAAAGGCACAGTTGCTTTCTTCTAATAAGCTGAAGATTAAGCAAAAGCAACATATGAAATGATCGATCCACACTGTGCTGGGGGTTACCTTATGATACCTGCCGCTGTGTTTTCTATGTTATGTAAGTGAATGAAATAGAACTAAGAGAAAGCAATGTAACCCTTCCTTTGTTTCTAAACTAACAAAGAATGATTCATGAGACCTCTGAGTTGAGAAATGCCATTGTAGTTTAGATATAAAATACATGAGAATGGATTTATTGTCTCCAATTGTAAGCTCTTCAGGGCAGGGACTATCTTGTGGCTGTGGCTTCTAGATTCCCACAACACAAAAAAAGGAGGAGAATTGTGGTCCCAACCCTACAACTGGAGCGACATGAGTCCAGGCAGCTGGACGCAAGCAAACATTATGTGTGTCAATACCACCACATGTAAAATCATACCTCTAAGAACAAAGAATGCAGGCCATACGTACAGGGGGGCTCTATCCTGGTAAGCCGTGACTCTGAAAAAGATTTGGGGGTCATGGTGGATAATCAGTTGAACATGAGCTCCCAGTGTGATGCTGTTGCCAAAGAGCTAATACCATCTTTGAAGGTATAAACAGGGGACTACTGAGCACCAGAGAAAGGTATAACAAGATCCAATGGCTGGAAGTTGAAACGAGACACATTCAGACTGGAAATAAAACATTTTTAATAGTGAGGGTAATTAACCATTAGAACAACCCACCAAGGTTTGCGGTGGAGTCGTCATCACTGGCAGTTTTAAATGAAGACTGGATGCTTTTCTAAAAGACATGCTCTAGTTCAAAGAGGAATCAATTCAGGTAGGTCCTGTGGTCTGTGTTATGCAAGAGATCAGATTAATGATCACAGTGGTCCCATCTGGCCTTAGAATCAGTGACTATGAACCTCATCCCTTGCCAATGCCATTGCTCCATCCCTGATGTGGTTTGTATGCCTTCCCACCCCTGTGACAACGCTGGTGAAATGCCTGCCCAGGACTGCATGGGATGAACATTGCAGCAAGCGTATATGGTCCCGTTCCATAGCTCATTGCAGTCCTTGGGAGTCTTTCCACTGGCTTCAGACCAGCTCTGCTTTATTTAAAGCATAATTGTGGGCAATGATAAAGCACACAGGCACAGTATAATAATACAATAGTTATTTATAATAATATACTAGTATATTTATAATAGTATAATTCACCAGGTTTATAAAAAAAATCTAAAGCTTTAGGACCATATCCACTGATGAAGTAAATCAACATAGTCCCATTGAGGTCAATGGAGTGATGCTGATTTACAAATCTGGCCCAGAGGAATTTTTTGTGACATGAATGTGAAGAGTTGGAATGAAGTGGTCCTGCATCCACAGATGGCTGTGGCCATAGTACTGAGTGGGAGTAGCCTGAAGCTTGGCGGATGTACTCCCTTCACATATGACACATAGTACAAAGATAGGGGTCTAGCAGATGGAATACGGGACTGGGAACCAGAAACTGCTGAGTGCCAATCCCTGCTCTGACACTGACTTTTCACCGTGGTCTTGAGTGAGTCACTTAGCTGTTTTGCCTCAGCCTCCCCATCAGTAAAACTGTGGTGATAATACTTTTCTACCAGATAATTGCTTGGCCACCGGGAATTGGAACCTCCCATCCACCCATATGCCAGCCAGGATACCTGAGCCAACACCGAGTGGGATGTGACCTCTGCCAGGATAAAGGCTGGCACTGCTTACTTTGCCCCGTGAGAGCAAAGGGGAAGCAGTGCTGACATGGTGACTCTCAGGCACCGTTCAGTCTCTGCCCTGCACCTGGGGCAGTGGAATACACACTGTCTCTTCTTTAGGCAGGGCTGCAAGAGGCTGCCAATCTGGGCAAGTGACAGTAACATATGTCCGTGGATGCGTGCTCGTCTGGGGGAGCAGCAGTAAATGCTAATAGTCTCGTCACCCAATTGCCATTTTTAGCTCAAAACCAACCCCAAACTCACAAGAGCCAACCAACGAGCTCAATGCTCAGTGCCAACTCAGAGCCCTGGCCCACCTTGGCCAGTGGCCCATTTCCAGCTGCGTCCATCCCTAATGCTTCAGAGGTAAGAGACTTAAAACTTCCCAACTGGGGGAAAATCCCTTCCTGACCCCAAAGGTGGCTGTCTGACAGTGACCACACTTGAAAGCTAAGAGTTTAAAAGGGAAGCACCAGATTCTCATTTACTCCCACTCTGGTGGGCGGGGAGGAGGGGATGGGCGCAAAGCAGTGTAAGGGGAAACCTAGCATATATAAGAATTAGGTCCCATATTCTGGGTGCTGGGGAGGGTATTCCTGGTCAATGTAAAGTCAAGAAGGGTTGGTGTTTAAGTTCATGGCCAACCTCTTATGTATCCCATTATAGTTGGTTTCGGGTTGCTTTTTGGAGGTGAAGCCCACAGAGCAAAATCCCTGCAACGTCCCAAGTAAAGCAGCAATCTTTTGTTTCAGAAAACTGCTGTGACTTGCTTCAAACCAGCAGGAAAAGAGAAAGGGACAGAAAGGAACAAAATTGAATAGATTCATATGGTCCGGTTTAGAACTGGCTTGAAAACAAACGTTGTGTTTTGTGAAAGATTTGGAGGTTTTGGTATTTAGTTTCATTTGAAGATTTTTTAACAAAAAAACAGAGAGAGAGAGAGAGAGAGAGAGAGAAAGCCAAACCCACCCCATTGTAACCAATAACTAGCCTAGGGCACTTACCGGAATGTGGGAGACCAAAGGTCCAGTCCTTGCTCTCAATCAGGCAGATCAGGGACTTGAACCTGGGTCTCTCTCACCAAACATTCCAATCTGGATCTGAAAAAGCTTAGCCACAACTGGTATGTTTCTGCATGAAGTTTTGGTTTCAACAAATCAGCAGTTTCTGATGACAAAAAAATGTTTACTATCGTCAAAAAACTCCTTAAACACCACCCCTCCCCTACATAGTCATGCAGGGCTTCCAACTGTGGTGATTTTATCATGAGTCTCTCAGTACTGGTGTTTTTCTTAAAGTTCCAGCCCTTGGAGTCACATTCTTACCGGAAAATCTCAGCTTCCATTGCATAACAAAAGTTTCTAGCCCTTGTGATTGCGAAGAAAAGCTGGAAAATGCAACCTTTACAGGCTCAAAAACCAGAAGGCGAATATAAAAGAACCCCAAATTGATTACTTAAAAATATCTCATGATTTTCCAGCCAATGTCATTATTTGAGGCCCAACTCACAGTTTTTGAACACCGCGTTGGCAGTACTAGCAATGGATGACTTGCATTTAGTAGGGCCTATGGTTAATGGGGTCAGATCCTTTGTTTCCCTGGTAATTTCTCCTCTCCCAGAATGTTCACACATTTTATTTCTGAAATACAGAAATACAAGGATTTGGTTTGGCAGAGTGGGGGTTTCCAAATGCTTATCTTTCTGTTCTGGTCATGATGTTCTCTTTGAACATGCTGCTCTCACAGCCTAGATCCGGAGGAGAAACAATCTCCAGCACACCTGAGTTTCACTGCTGAGGTTTACTGCTCTACTCTTCGCGTGGAACATCACTGTCATAAAAGGTCAGGATGCCATAACGGGACATAATCTCTCAGGCATTTTGGGCCAATCCAATAATGGATTTTGAAGATGAAGACTGAAACCTGCATTGATGAGCATACAGGCTGCTGTATTTGAATTGAGCTGGATGAAATTACTCAGTTTTCGGGGGGGAGAGGGGGGAGTTGTGTTCGTTAAATCAAGAGTGTGTTGTGAAAAAATCTACTTTTTCTTTTTTCGACATTGTAGTGCCTTTTTCCATTTTTATCAGAACATTATAAAAAACGTTATCAATGGGATTGATGGACATCTTTTGTTTAGCGAACAAATAACCAATAACGTATTGATAAAAAATTGGGGGGAAAGTCAAAAGAACTTAACATAAAATTTTCAAGAAAAGAGAGGTTGTTTTGAACCCTATGAAATGAAAAAAAAATTGAAATTTTTGCAACTTTCTTTCATTTTTGAGCACTTCTAATTCTGAACCAAACTCTAGGCTTAATCTAGTCCGTTCCATAACTAGATCCAGGGTATGCCTTGTGCAGCATGTCAGAGCACACAGGAAGGAGCCCCTCAGCCCGGGTGGACAGACCATGCTCTGAAGTTGGGACTTGGGCTGGAGCTCCAGCTCTGAAATCTAGGGAGGGGGCGGGCTTCAGAGCTCAAGCTCCAGCCCTAGCCGTGACTCCAAAGTGTTGTCTACACAGCTGGTTTCCAAGTGCTAGCACAAGCCCCATTAACCTGAGTCTGTTGTGTTGGGCTGGCAGGCTCCCCTAGGCTTGCTCCAAAATGCTGTGTAGACACCCCCACAGAGGCTTCCAGGCATCAAGCATGAAAGTCTTGATGTGTGGGGATCAGTGTGCTTAATTCGAAATCTGACAGGAGGAGACACTCTTCTTTTCCACTGTAGACAGAGAAAAAAAAAAAGGGTATTCTTCACAGACAAGAAAATGTATGCAAATGTTATTCATTTAGGCAGTAAATTGCCATCTGGTTTGTGGATCACCCAAGGTTCAGCATTTTTCTTCCAGCTGATATGCCTTTTTAACCACAGAAAAATAAAAAGTGCTTTGCAAAAAGTGGTCTTAAAATTTGCTTTGCGTTTGACAACACTCTATAATCCCTAACCAGGTGCAATGCTTTTCTGGCACTTTATTTTTTAAGAACAAATAGTTTTTATTTTAACTGCCTTGACAATTATCATTAACAACAACTGCCTTGACACCAAGCCATTCCTGATACTCCCTTAAAAGCCCAACATTATAACAAACAATAATTAAAGTCTCAGATATACAAATCTAGGGAACAAACAGAATAGCCTCATGAAAAACCTTCGGGTGAGGACAGGGGACTGTTTCCCAGGGGCAGCTAGGCATTAAAACATAAATGATGAATTCAATTAAGGGATAGTTCAGTCAGCCCAATGGGGATAAACTGCAATTCATACTGATCCATTTGATTACCCTGGATCTATTTGAGCAGTGGGAATTTGTTTTGTTTGGGGATTGCTAGAGATTCAAAGAGCTATTTCTTCCAATAGTTAAGCTCCTTGCTCTTTAGAACTGCTCTTAAGCATGTGCGTGACGTTAGCGGTGAGACGTTCCACTGAAGGGGAAGCACTAAGGGCAACGTTTTCCAAAAAATCTTGGCACCCACATTTAGGGCCAGATTATCCATAGAGCCCCGCTCCCAGTTCACCCAAATAAGTGGGCTCATTTTTCCAAAAGCTCAGTATGAGGGGTGCTACTGACAGCACCAAGCGATCAATAACCGTGAGTCTGACCCTCTGAAAAGTGATCGGTTTAAAACTCACATGATTTTAAAACCAATCGAGTTGAGTGTTTTCTAATTGCCTTCTAGTTTCTGAGCTTTACAGTTCCTGTTTTCCAGCTTTTCTCCATAACTAGGAAGGCTAGAAATGAAAGCCGAGCTTCTCACATCGTCACATGACTAGGGCCAAGTTTTCCATCAAAACTGTTTTTCTGATGGAAAATTGGCTTTTAAACAAAATGAAACTTTTCCACAAAAAGTGCCTACTTCCCTCGGAAAAAATTTGGTTTTTCTATGGAAAATTTTATTGCCCAAAACATGAAATATTTTGTTTCAGATATCATACTTCAGTGCTTTGTGGGAGTTGTAGTTCAATTTCCTCATATGTCCATTCTACTCTGGGGAAGTGCTCCCCAGCCGGACTACATGTTCCATGATGAACTATTGTCAGAGATTCCCGTCATGCAGCCACCTCCCCTCACCATGATGGGAGACTATGGTGCATCATGGGAGATGTAGTCGGACCAGGGAGCCAGGAGGCACCATTTCCAAATCAAAATATTTTGGGTTTTGGCAGAAATATTTTGGGTTTCACTTTTGCAAACAGTCAAATTTTTCTGTGGAAAACAAAGCACTCTACTGATGGAGATGATATTTGTTATGACTACCGATGCAATGGTCCCTACATAACCTCTCCCCAGCTGTCTTTAAATGTCACAGGTAAACATACTCAATATAAAATCAAATGTATATCCAACTCCACTTATACAATTCATGCTACATAAAAAACATACTTTCAGTTCTTCGTCTGCACATGCACAACGCCTAATCCTGACTTTCAGTTACTAACTTCAATTTTATGATTGTCTTTGTTCCTTGCTAGCGGTATCTTACACAGCGTAACGTTGAAATCTGCCTCAAATTACACCACCACCAAATCAGTGGAGTGCCAGCACATTTGATTGGCGCATGCAATATGAGATATGATCAGTTAAGGTTATTTAGTGCTGATGTTTTTGGTTAAGCTCTAGATTGAACTAAGGCTTGGGGGATAGTTTGGAGTATTATTTCAAGACAGCCATTGCGTACCAGGTAGCAAGTACTGCTTCAGGACAGCAATGGTTTTTCTATTGTAACATTGGAAGATGGGCTACAGAGCCACAAAACTAGAAAGAGTGTCGAATATTTCATTTATGTGTACTCAGAATTACTAAAAATCACATGAGAGTCTTTAGACATATGGATCATTTAAAACATGGGAAAGGATTTTTTCTTTGTGAGGGACAAGTCATGGTCCCACTGAACTCAGTGGGCATTTTTGCACTGACTTCAATGAATCCAGGATTTTACGGCCCTCCATAAGAACATATGTTTCCCCCACTATCTACATAAGTGACACCACAGGAACCAAAGAGAGGCTGCATTGTGCTGTGGGTTTGGAGCTGATAGCTAATCCTACAGCAGAAGTTTAGTGCAATTTAAAATATATAAACCAAAGCCAGAATTACCACAAAGTTATCTGGCCACATCATCGACCGGAGTAAATCAGTGCAGATCCACTGACTGAAAGGGCCTGCGCTGAGTAATACCTGCTGAAGAGCAGATCCCTTGTTTGTAATCCAATTCAGTTACACGTTATTTCTCACCTGGTGCATTGTGGCACGTAATTGTGCAAGCCACCTTGTCAAGGGACTCTCAAATGTCCTCTCTAATTGATAGACACAGGCATTTGAGCTATCCCACTCAATATTCAGTATTCAGAGACAGAAGATAACCGAACTATTTCTTGCTATTAGGGTGTAAAAAAACCCAAACCACCTCACACACTTTTTACTGTTTCCAAAACTGTTCAATTCCTATTTTGCCAGATTTGCGTATAAAAAAAATTAAAAATCCAAACCCACAACCACCTACTTATTTCACATTTTCTTTTATGCCAAAAGGCAGGAAAACCAACTTCCATTTTTTCCAGTGCGACCAGCTGTTTAAACAGTAAGTGGTCAGTCCCATAAACACTACTGGGCGTAGTGCCTAATGATGCAAATGGCTCTGACAAGCATAAGTGTTCAGTGAAAGTTAAAGTTTTACTAAACAAATAAGAATACAGTTTTTTAAAAAAAATCTACTTTTAATTAACCCGAAATCTTACAATGGCCAAAAGTAAGTGTACTTTTCCAATAATTTCAGTTTTCGCAGTGGACATTTTACAAAATAATAATTGCACAATTTTATTTTCTCCACACACTAAGGGCCTGATTCCTGTTTAGATCTTGTCTTCACAAGGAAAAAGAGGTGCTCTTACCTCATGTTAGCTAACCCATAAGGTAAATTCCTAGTGAAAACAATCTAAGGAAGTGAGTTATTCTCATGAGTTACCAGACCAGAGTAAACCCTAGGTTTCACCATAGTCTTCACCCTGACCTGCTAACTCATGTGAAAATACCACACTTCCTTGTGTTGCCTTCATTAGGATTTTATCTCATGCGTTAGGTAACATGAGGTAAGAACATCTCTTCTTTGCTAGTGAAGGTACACTGACGCCATAAGCCTCCTAATCTTCTTGGGCCCAATTCACTATTGCCTACCCACAGTTCAGTCACTTACAAAGCAAGTGTAAATTGGGTGTAAAATGCTGCCAGACCAGAATCGTCATCTCTGATTTCCATCCGCCAGCTCAACAGTCATGATGGGGCCAAATGAAGTCTTCCCACCACTTGCTGGTCTTGTACCAGCTTCACAGCTTTGTTCATCTCTGAACCTTTTTGTGGTATGTTATTCTTCACCGTGTTTACCCAGTGCATCTTCAGGCTTCCTCTATTTCTAGTTCCTTATGCTCTAATATATATATCACCATGTGTGGTTTCCTTTCCAGGTCCATTCTTGACACATGCCCAAACCATTGCAGTCATCTTTCTTTAATCTTCTGTAACGGTGTAATTTCTTGCCCTTTTCTTATCACCTCTTTATTTCCTGCAGCCTTGACAACCTCAGTATTCCCCTCAGCCAGTTCATTTCTGCAGTCAGGCAATCTCTTTCAGTTGTCAGCCTTCCTCACACCCCCTCATTCCAACCCATAAAGCAGTATCAGCACAATTGTCTCGTATACGCCATTTTTGTTTTTAAATTGAAATGTTTGTAGCCTTTCAGCTCTTCAGAGTTTTCCAAATGCAGTAGTGGCTAGTCCAATTCTTTTTATGTCATCTTCACAATTCCCATTCTACAATCCTAGTCCTCCACTGTACAGAAGTTTTTCTACATATTCTAGTTCTCAGGCTTTGATCTTTGCTGCTTCCTCTTTTCTTCCAATTGCCATAATTTTGGTTTTCTCTGTACTGATCTTCAATCCAAATTTTCTGCTTTGCTGGTCAATCGTGTGAGTTATTCTCTGTAAACCCTCATTGGTCAATGCTATGAGGTCAATAACATCTGTGAATCTAAGGTTATTCGCTGTCCTCCCACATGACTCCTCCCCTTTCATCTCTCAGTGCTTCAACCATTACTGCTTCCAGAAATCTGGAGATAGCATGCATCCTTGTTGCACTCCTATGGTCACCCTGAACCATCTGTCAGCTTCTTGTCCAGTCTCATCAACCTGCTGTAGATGTTTTCTATCAGCTTGATCAATTTCTCGGGGATGCCATATGTTCTCAAAACTTGCCAGAACCCTTTCTGCCAAATGTAATCAAAAGCCTGTTTGAAGTCTATAAAGTTGTTGTAGCAGGTGAGATTATGTTCTGTGTACTGCGCCAATATCTCTTATCACAAATAGCATGTCTGCTGTACTCTGTCCTGGTCTAAATCTGGCCTGTTCCTCTGCAAGCACTATTTCCAAGTATCTCTTTAATTCCCCTCAACAGTATCTTGGTGAACGCTTTTCCCAGAATACTCTCTAAGCTCATTCCTCTGTGGTTCTGGAGCTCACACACAGTACCATCTCTAAAAAAGGAGATTTCATTTTCCCCAATTCTCATGGCACTTGCTCATTTCTAAATCTTGTTAAATAGCTTGGGCGTGGCCATGTGCATTCCTCGCATTCCTGTGGAAGCTCTGCTGTTATGTTGTCACTTCCCAGTGCCTTTTTCAAACTTTCTATCAAGAGGGTTATTTCTTCTAAGAATTCCAGCATCTACTCTCCCTCATCTCTACTGGGAAGCTTCTCCAGGACCGTTTTATCTACTGTGTTCTGCATCTTGTATTATTCTTAGAAAGAATATTTTGATTGCTTATTCTCTGCTTGTTCATCCTCAATTATTTGCCTGTGCTTGTCTTTCACTGCCAACATCTTCAGTTCATATGTCCCACTCAGTTCTCTTGCAATACAATCTGTGTCACGTTTCTCTTTGGGTATTCTTCTGCTTCTTTACATTGTTTACCAGATCAGAACAGTGGCACTTCACATTTCATGGGTATAAATGACCCCACAAGATGCAGTGGTGAATTGGGCCCCATTGTCCATGCATCATGACTCCCACATTAGGTAGAGAAAACCCTCGCAAGGATTTCAGATTTATTTTACAGGTTTTGTTCAGAGCCACAAACCAGCAGAGTCCATAACCACATCTCCCATGTAGCTTAATGGTCCGTAAACACAAAATAATATAAAAAGAACAACTCATGTTCCAGAGATCTTCATTCCAGCTCTTATTCAACTCCCTCACCCAGACCTATTCAGCACCTTCTCTAAGGCTTTGAGCCTCACTTTGCTGCATCTGCTTCACTCAGGTGCAGGTTGGAAGGCTAGATACGTCCCCAGTTACTTTTGGCTCAGGCAGGCACTCATGAGACTCTGGAAGCCAACTCTGGGCTTATTTGACTCCCAAATGCCACACTACTCTCTGGCTCATTGGACCTCCCCACATGGGCAGCACTGGAAAGGGGCTGAATCATGTCTTTCAAGCCCCCTCCCCTGGTGCCAAAGAACCTGTACACCCATTGCAGCACAGAGAAATGTCAGCTATCAGAAAGGCTAAATAGTTAACATGCTCCTCAAGCTAAGGGCCATATATTGTTCTTAATACATGCATACACCTTCCCTTAACAGCAATAGAAGTTTCCCATGCAAATAGAGGGCAGATTATGGCTGGAGGAGCTTATGTATCCAGTTAGGAGCAACTCAGTCAGGAGAGCTCTTTCATATCCTTCTCCATCCAACCAATTCCTCATTATCTCAGAGGTTCATGCTGATGCCAAATTGCATCATACCTCTGCCACAGAGGCTTTTCAAGAAAAAGCTGAGACTTCCAAGATCTTACTAAAAACTTTCCACTGAAAAGGGAGTAAGAGGAATAGGAATGAGGCTGGGGTTTCAGAGGCACAAGACGTGCAGAGCTACACGAGCTAAACAGTCAGCTGCAGTCACTCAGCGAGGAGGGGAGCGAGTATAGTTTCATTTCTTTGTGCACAGAGCTACCCTCTGAGTTCCACCGACATCAGCAAAAGTTGCTTGGCTATAGTCCTCTGGAACCAGACCCCTAGATGTCTCTGTTCAGTCATGCACTGTTGCAAAAGAACTAACAGCAATTAACAACTGCAGTGGAGCCTCTTATTTATAGAGGCAGATTTCCATGATGGTGCAATTTGTGTGTAGTTTAAAAAAATAAATCTGTAGTCCCATATGGAATTATGTTTCCCTATATAGAGTACATATTGCAACATATGTCCACAGAGTTTGATAAGTGATTGCTGAAGTAGGTGAGTGGTAAATGTATCCTTACTATTATTGGCTCTTATGCTCAAGTGACAATCATGAAATGCTCAAAATTACCACTGAGGTGAAGCAAGGTAAAGTGGTGATGAAACTGAATCCCCGGCCCAGATCACGGTTTTCGTCCATCACGTGTGCTAGGAGATGACAAGTAAACAAATATATTGACACTGTAAAACAGATTAATACATGCACCTCGTCTTTTCCTGCTCAGTGACTGTCTCCTGTCCTTGGACAGCTGTCAACTGCCAACAGAGACCGTTAGAAACTGGCTCAATCCTCCGTAGGCAGCACAGATCAAACTTCTTTCAAAACGATGGTGCTTTGAAAAAGATGGTCCAACACAAACACAGCATTACAAATAACACCTAAACACCCGCTTCACACAGAATCTGATAGCCACAATCAGGGCTCCTGCTTTTTCTGAGGAGAACACGTCCAGTGGCCACTTTGAATAAGGGAGAGATTTCCAAAGGCACAAAGGGGAGTTGAATGCCCAACGCCCATGGAATGTTATTGGGAGTTGGGGGCCCAACCTCTCTGTAAGACGGTACTAAGGCTTGGGGCCCATATACATGGTCCAATGCACATGTTACTGCCCATTATAACTCAGGCCTGTAGTTGCTGATCACATGACTTTGGCGCAAGCATGTGATCTCCAGGAAGCTAAATAGAAGGCTCCTTGACTCTGAAGCAAGTGAACAGATGAGAGAATGAGTGTCAGGGAAGTCCTAGAATGGGTGTCTCCACAATAGCAAGGAAGAGGATGACCTTTCCCCTCCCAGTTGTTGGATCTGGAAAAGCTCTAGCTGGTTAGTACCCAGCCCTGATGAAAGAGTTTTGCATTAGGAGACTATTGTGAGGTTTTCCCCCTCCCTTTCCAGTCAGTGAGTTTGCCCACTGGCTTAAACTCCACCCTGGGCTATTGGTAAAGGGCTGGGTGGTAGCTTGGCTTAGATGGCTGTGCAGGGCCAGGATGGGGAGTTATTGGAGAATTGTTCTGAAATCAACATGATGAAATTCAATAAAAACCAAGTGAAAAGTACTGCCCTTAGGAAGGAAATATCAAATGCACCACTACAAATTGGGGACTAACTGGCTAGATAGTAGGACTGCTGACCAAAATCTGGGGGTTAGAATGGATTACAAATTGAATAGGAGTCAACAATGATGCAGTTGCGAAAGAAGCTAACAATTATCCCACTCTACTCAGCACAGGTGAGGCCTCAGCTGGAGTACTGTGCCCGGTTCTGGGCGCCACACTTCAGGAAAGATGTGAACAAATTAGCGAGAGTCCAGAGGAGAGCAACAAAAATGTTAAAAGGTTAGCTTGATCTATAAGGAAACTAACCTACGAGGAAAGGTTAAAAACCAAGGCACGTTTAGTCTTTAGAAAAGAAGACTGGGCGGAGTGCATGTGTGTGTGTCTGATAAACAGTCTTCAGATATGTTAAGAGCTGTTATAAAGAGGATGATAATCTCTTGTTTTCCATGTCCACTGAAGGTAGGACAAGAAGTAATTGAATTAATGTGCAGCAAGGTAGATTTAGGTTAGATATTAGGAAGAACTTTCTAACCCTAAGGGTAGTTAAGCTCCGGAATAGGCTTCCAAGGGATGTTGTGGAATCCCTGTCATTGGAGGTTTTTAAGAATAGGTGGGACAAACACCTGGCGGAGATGGTCTGCGTTTACTTAGTTCCGCCTCAGTACAGGGGCTGACTTGATGACTTAAAGAGGTTCCTTTCAGCCCTACATTTCTATGCCTTTCCCCTACATGGCCATCCCGGACTTTGGATCTGGGTGCGGAGGGTAAGCTGGTATTTTGCACCCAGTCTTCTCTACCAGGCAAGTGAGTGGAGAGTAGATGTAGCCTTGTCTCTGCTCCCAACGCACAGGCCAGCAAAGATGAGCTGGACTAGGAAGCATGGTAGTAATTTGCTACTGGTCCAGGCTAGTAGTAGATTACTGTCTCCTTGGAGCAAAGGGGTATTATCATCTTGGAGTCATGATTGCTTTCCCGTGATGTTCCTGGGATAGCATGGCTATGTGCTACCTCTTACACATGGTTACAAATGCACAACCCAGGCCCAAGTGACATGAGATATAAAACACACCTTTTGCAGGTAAGCAGAAAAAGAAAATTCTCCAATGTACCTGTTTCCAAGAGATGTGTGTTCTGCTGCATTACTTTCTAAGAAACATTTAGCACCACTGTGCTGAGAACAGAGCTCTGCACAGGTCCACCTGAAAACCTACTGCTGCTGCTTAGGAATGGAAATGCTGGTTTACTCTTGATTTCAATTTTTCCCTTGATTTCCATATAGTAACGCTCCACTCAGCCTGATTCCAAGATAAGTCACTCATTTCAGACCAAGACATTCTTCTGTCCCAGACAAACCTGGTATTAACTCACCAGGTATTACTGTAAATTATTAACATCAAGAATGCTGAATCATGAATCCAGAGTACAGAACATTTTATACATGGTTTAAAAATGAATCCGGCATCATTTCAAGCTTCCCCCACCATTATCTTTGTTGTGTACTTGACTTAGAATCTTTATGGCAGATGTTAAAAGCTTTGTGCAACCAATTTTGGTCTTGGAGAGTTGAGAGTTATGCTAATTGCATTCTAAGCGTCAATGGTTTTCTTACACAAACGAGACAAAGATAGCATTATAGACAACAGCAAGAAGGCGTTGAATCTCTTTCTCCAAGAGAAAAATCTGGGTTCATCCTATTGCCAGCTGTAACCCAATCTAAAAGTTACAGAACAAGATGAACTTACATCTTCACAGTTATGAGAGAGGGAAAGAAGCAGATATAGATGGGAAAAAAGGAATGATAGGAGGAACAGATCTGGTATAAGATAAATATCCCTAATGTAAAAGGAACATAGGATTTCCCATGTTGGATCAGACCACTGGAACATAAAGTGCCATGGCTTGTGTCTACCTGGTACTTGCAACGATGACATAATAATGACCCCATAATACACCTGGCCAACTATGCAATGCTCTACATAACTGGAAAAAATTCCTTCCTCCCCTTTGTGGTGATGAGTTTATGTCTTGGAACATGTGATTTGATTACCCTTGTCTTAGCACGAATGATCAAAAGTGGGTGATTCTGATTAAGTTTCTAAATCTATGGTTTAGCCACTTAAAGAAGTAGCCTGGTTTTCCCAAGTGCTGAGCACCTGGAAGTTCCATTTGACTTCAACTGGAGTTGCTGAGCACTCAGCGCTTGTGAAAATCAGGTGACTTATTTGTGTGGCTAAATATGGATTTGGGAGCCTCATTTTAGACGCTCACTTTTGCAAGTCTTTGACAGTGCTGGAGAAGATCTTGAAATGAAAAGACATAATGGAGCCAGGGAAGTCTAAACAAGGTGGACAAAGAAATACCAAAGCTAAGAACTATGAAAAATTAAAATGGAGGGTATACGGAGCTGGAACTAAGCCAGTAAAGAGCAAACAAACACTTCAGTGAGGTATTTCATAGTGAAGAGTAGGAAAAGGCAAGGACAACCTTTAATTAAGTTGCACAGATCCTTATCCACTGTGAACTGCACTCTAAAAAAGGGTCTCAAAGTATGCAGAGATTAAATTTAAGGCAGTATAACGGTTCAGGAGCTAGTGAGTAAGTACACCAGTTTTTACCCCCCAAATTAAATTCAAACCCTGGTTTAGGCCCCATTTCCAGGCATCCCTAAATCAGGAACTTACTTAAGCATGTGCTTAAGTCCAGATAAAATTGTAAGTACTCCCCTGAATTGGGCCTTACTTAGATGTAAAAATGAGTGTGGTGGTTTTATTTTGCTCTTCCTTGGTTCACAATCCAAAATCACCAAATACTTGAGCAATGTAATTCTTTCAGCCTGAATAGAATCATTTCAAGAGCAGGACTGCAGCTGATCAGGATTCAAGTGCAGTGGCAGAGCTGTGTGATGGGTTGCAGGACACCTACTAGTCCAGTTAAACACTTCCTCACGTTCTTGGCCACTGTGTGGGCTCACATACTTAAAAAACAAACGAAGGCCGTAATACCCGTATGTGAAACTTGACTCCTCAGGATATGTCGTTCTCAGGCTGACACAGAAATTATATGAATAGTTAAGAATTTTTTTCTTTAAAAAAATCAATGTAACATTTCAAATTTATGGGTGAGATTTTCCTTAAAGTAACTTTGTAAATCTCGGCCTCCATTTTTAGCCCCCCATAAAATACCACATACATTAACTTGATTGGTTTCAGAGTAGCAGCTGTGTTAGTCTGTATTCGCAAAAAGAAAAGGAGGACTTGTGGCACCTTAGAGACTAACCAATTTATTTGAGCATAAGCTTTCGTGAGCTACAGTTCAATCCGATGAAGTGAGCTGTAGCTCACGAAAGCTTATGCTCAAATAAATTGGTTAGTCTCTAAGGTGCCACAAGTCCTCCTTTTCTAATAAGTTTTCTAATAAGTAATAATAATCATTTTCTAATAAGTTACCTTTTAATTTATATGACTCGCTTTTCTAAGTTCCTTTCACTACCTCTCTCCTTTCAGCATATTTTCTCACTATCTTTCAGGACCCTGCTATTGAACCCTGATAAGCTGGGTCCCTAGACATCATCCCTAGCCTACATGTCACAACAGCAGGTTGAACCGTTGCCCCTGGTCAACAACCTTAGGGCACAAGGCCTGCAGCCCCCACAGCAGCCACACTTCAGGCTCCCATTTGGCTGGACAGGCAGCATTCTCACTGGATACCAAGGCTATAGAAAGACCCCAACGGAAAGAGGAAGCTGTTTGAGCAGCAGGCCCTTGCCTACTGGTTGCTGCCTCACCTGACCTACCTTGCTGCCCTCACCTCCCTAACCCACTGATCCGCTGCCTTGAATTGGATCTCCCGGCTACTGACTGCTGTCAGAACTCCGGCCATTGCCCTAGAATGCCACTGATACTGACCGACCTCCTGGCTACCCAACTAGTGCTAGGGTCGCCAGCCCTCCAGGACTGTCCTGGAATCGCCAGGAATCAAAGTTTATGTCATGTGATGAAACCTCCAGGAATACTCCAACCAAAATTGGCAACCCTACCACCCACACACATTTGACCACTGCTCAGAATTGACCTTCGCCTGCTTCAGCCATCAGTCCATGTCGAATGGCTGTTTCATACGTTTTTTAAGACCTTAAAATGCTTATAATCAAAACAATTCAGCTTTTAAGATGACAAGAATGTTGGATAATGTTCTGTTAATAAGTGTGGGAAACTAGATTCCCAACATCTACTGTAACACAAATAAAACAAGTAAGTACTTGTTTGTCCCAGGAGTAAATCTGTGCTAAGAAGATGCCATAGTAATTAAATAGTGCTGTCTTTAAAAAACAGCATCAGCTCAGTTGTCTAAGGAAGATGCCTAGGCCCTGATCCTGCAAACACTTACGCAGGTGCTTATCTTTACTCACATGAGTAGTAGTCTTTAAATCAAGGGGACTACTTGCAGGCTAGAGTTAAGTCTCTAAGTGTTTGCAGCAGTCAGGGCTTTAGACATTCTAGTCCTATCCATCACTTGAATCCTACAACTTAACTCCACAATTGCAGTCTTATAAACCTTTTATAATTCTTAGTAGTGGTCGTGGGGGGAGTGTCTAAAAAGCATTACTCTCAATTAACAGAAATTTCTTACCCTCAGAAAGCACTTCATGACATTTGAAAAACGCTGAAATCTACCCAAGGAAAGTACCCATAAAACCATGTAAGCACTAAATATAGTTGATTATTGCCCTAAAGAACAAGAAAAATACATTCTCTCTCTATTATATAGTTACTTATCAAGGCAAATATTTTCTGTATAATCATCATTTGATTCACTCAGTCAGAAGCTCAGACTAGATAAGAACAACAATCACAGAAAGCAACTCGTAGTTTTATCATAAATGCCCATCTTTCACTTAAACTGACTCTCAAAACATCATTATGAGTAACCAGGTGGCTGGGATATTTTGAATGCTCCATTCCACTCTGCATAGCATTTTCTAGCAGGATAAAGATCAAAATCAGACTTGATTGTATGGAAACACTGTAATAAAATCATTACAGAACACAGCTAAGTTCCAGCTACCTAGGTATCCATTTATGAATGTCAGTGCAGATGCTGACTAAAGAAAAATAAACCACATCAAACTTCTTTTTTCTTATTAAAATGTTTCCTTCTGTCAGAACATTTAAATCAAAGCAGTAGGCAGGGAGCAATGCCCCTAAAGGCTGCAGGATGAATTCATAGACTTGTTTTCAGGAGGGCTGCTCAAAACTCTTATCTTACTATAATTTGTATGACTGGCTCATCTGAGACTCAGAGCATAGACCCAGACCTCCATAATTTCACCACATTCCCTCAGCCTCAATGCACCTTCCCACAGCGCAGCAGGGGTCTGCCTTTCATGGGGCTGGAACAGTGGCAGCTCCTGGGGGGATCATTTGGAGTGACGTGTGTTCAGCCCTTCAGCAGATCTGGACCCGCTGGAATGCAGGGCATCTGTATGCATGTACAGATGTGCATGCTTGCCAGCCCACATTTATTCGCCCCCACCTCAAAGTGACTCCACTCAATTGATTTCTCCATCCAAGAGGGAGCCTGTCAGGAATCATCAGGACTACACTTTTCTTTGGCTCTCACCTTCCTTGCAGTGAGCATGCGTCCTAGCCAGCCCCCTGCCCCCTCCAGCCACGGACATTGCACGCATCCTATTATCTCCCCCCATCACTGGTCCTTCTTGCCACCTGCAAGTTAAATCAGCAGTAGAGGCAAGCAATGCACTGATGTCATGTGGGTCACATGATGACTGGCGGCATACCATGTATTACTACATAGGCCTTAAGCATGGCTGTGCTGGGAAACATGGAGGGTGGGTACATACTATTGAAATCACAGAGCTATGTCTTTTTAAAATACCTAAAACTCTTCTCAGCCCACAGAATAAATATTCTGTGCTTTAAAACAACTGAGGGAAGACAATCAATCCTGGTTTCATGGGCCAGGTGATTCTCAGCCACAGCTCCAGCATGGGGACACAGCACATCTTGGGCTTCACAGGGACAACATACCGGTGTCTGCAGCAGGACTCAAGGCGGAGACAATCGCTAAATAGGGTAAAGTCCAGTGTCTCTATTGCTGGGCTCCCCATAATCCAGCATGGTGCAGTGCATGCAGAGCTAGGTTGTAAAATGCTCCAGATCAACAGCTGATGCTGCCATGAAACTTTCATTTCATTTTAATTTGACTAAAACCTTGAAAACGGATTAGATCCATGCCCTAGCCTAACCCTTCCAAAGTTATGTAATCCTTGAAATCCAAAAGCCTTGAAGGGCTTATATCTGACAGCACTGGTGATGTCATATTTCTGAAAGGTTGCTATGGCAACAGTTCATACTGCTGCCATATGCCCGTGGCAGACAATACAAGAAACCACGAGACCTCTACGAGGCAGAATTAGCATACAATCTCTGTGATCACCAAAATTCAGCAGAATATTAATAGAACAGCTGGGGAAATGTAAGATTGCCCTTCAACTCCGTGTTCTTAAGTCTTTTCTTATCAACCAGACAGCTGAGCTACTAAAACTGTTCCTTTTCTTCCTCACAGTATTCTACGTAAGAAGCTCACAAGCTTCCCACACCAAGCGGAAATACTAACCAACAGCCCCGGTGGAAAAGCAGTTGACAACAAAGCCTATTTTGGTCAAATAAAACACAAATTCCTTTATTTATTGTGAGACCCTAGGAAAGCACCTGAATAGATACATTCTCACTGGCCAGAATGAAACACTGGATGTGGTTTTCAGACAGCTCAGAAACACTAGTTGTGGTACATACTAGGGATTGAACTGGAGACATCCCGAGTTAAAGGCATGTGACGATACAGCTTGTGCTACTGACCCTCATATCCACTGTGGACCTGCCATACACTCCCCACTGGGTGACACATACACGGACGCACTCTGCTTACGTGAGTAATCTCCACACGCAGCCATGCTTGCACATCAGAGCCACAGCAGCAACCTGCGCACGTGCCACTACCGTGCCACCGACAGGCGCTCGGTTGCCTTGTTGCCTGTGGCTACCTAAAGGAGTTTTCAGGGCACACAGAGAGTCAACGCTGCCTGGAGAAACAACTTGAAAGGTAAAGATCTGTGCAACTGCCCTGGGATTCTTCAGGAGACACGCCATGCGAAGTCACCCCTCCCCGCTCCTCCACCTCATGCACTCCTTCTCACCACAAAGTGGGGTGAGCTGTACAGCGGGCCTAGTGGCAGGTACCTAGCTGCATTTCATCTCTATCCCCCTTCCTGCTCTTCGTTGACTCTTGGGCAACTTCTGCTCTTCTCTGTGCAACTAAGGGGAGTACAGGGCCCCAGCCAAGCCAGTGAAGGGCTTGATCCAGCAAACCCACACTTACTTGACTAATCCTTACTCACGCGGGTAGTTTCAGCAACTTTAACAAGCCTAATCGTGTGACTAAAAATTGGCAGAGTGAAGGTACCATAGTCTAGCAAGGTCATTCAACTTCAAAGGCAGATATTTGTCTATACAGGGGTGACAATACTGACATTTCTGGAAAATAATGTCTCTCTTTTGTAAGCGAGCCCCTAAGCCAGTAAAGCACTTAAGTGCATGCTGTCAACGGGACAACACATGTGCTTTGTTGAATTAGTAAATTTCTCACCCTCTTGGTTCCACAGAAAGGCTTGAAAATGTGATTCCCGAAGCAGAATGCAAATAGGAACAACCCATCATTTTTTACTTTAATCAAAAAGTCATGATTTTTTGCCAACCTCATAATTTTCAGGGACCTGACTCATGAGCTTTGAGCGCTTGGGTCTGGCAATACTGGGTTGTTGTTTTTTGTTTTCCTTTTTTTCTTAAAGTGCTAGCACTCTTTTCCAAAGGTGCTCCCAGTGCAGCTCATTCTCCGCTGCCGGATAAGCCAAATGAGAGATCAAAACACAGGATCTTTGGGTAACTAGAAGTATAAGCAAAGGGAATGCCCTCGTAGATTTATACCCTCCCCATTCAGCAATCCCCAGTTTAAGGAGTTCTGAATATTTAACTATCTGCTCCTTTATCCTTTCATGACATTCTGACACATAGAATCATAGAATATCAGGGTTGGAAGGGACCTCAGGAGGTCATCTAGTCCAACCCCCTGACCAAAGCAGGACCAATCCCCAATTTTTGCCCCAGCTCCCTAAATGGCCCCCTCAAGGATTGAACTCACAACCCTGGGTTTAGCAGGCCAATGCTCAAACCACTGAGCTATCCCTTATGTAAAGGATATAAACTGATTTGCATGTCCTTAAAACGTGCTAAGCTTTTGGTTTCCATGTATAA
Source organism: Caretta caretta (assembly GCF_965140235.1). Taxonomy (NCBI): domain Eukaryota; kingdom Metazoa; phylum Chordata; order Testudines; family Cheloniidae; genus Caretta; species Caretta caretta. Next base: position 205,684,771 of record NC_134208.1, on the reverse strand, counting down.
AAATGTATCAAAAAATGGGGCCCTCATTTAGAAGGCTATCTATTGTAATTATGACTTTCTTGTTAGTAATAAAAATTATTCTTTCACTTTGAGTTCAAACAGCTGAAGCTTTCCTTTTGTTCTAAGCTGCGGGGACTAGCTTATTGGACCAAGCAAATCCTTTCTTAATCAACTTAATCTGTATTCCCTTCACTCTGCCGTACAGAGGAGAGCCAGCGACAATTTAGAATTAATTCATCGCAACAAGCATCCACGGACAATAATTTAAGCTTCTTCGCTCAGATCTTGGTTCTTTATCTCCCCTTTTGGATTCAGATTTTTCCTCCCCCTTGAAAGATCAGGTTTCAAATTGAAAAAAAAAAAGAAGTCAGCCTAAGCAGTGTCTGAAACTTTGCAAGTCTCAGATGAAGTGCTATGGAACCACAGCCTGCGGAATTTAAAAAAATTGCTTTGCAGTTAAGCTCAAGGTGTTGGCTGACCAATAATTACATAAATTACATTCCACAACCACTTCCCCTCCCCTCTGTAGTGGGATGGACTGCCCCCACTCGTTGTAGTAGGATGAGCACTATGAAACTGAAATGAGTAAATCAGATAGAAAAACTTGCACTTTAAGACAGATTTAGGCCCTGAAAGACAAAACAAAGAGAAGGATGTTGTTTAAGGCTGGGAATTTCAAATGAGCCTAAGGGAAGTTCAAATCCTACCAAAATAGGCACTGAACTTCATTAGTCTCCTTTGGAAATTCCAGCCCACCGCATGCAATAAGAACAAGTCACAATGACCACAAAGATTCAAAGTAAATGCTTTCTGAGTTCAGGATGGAGTCGTGTTGTCAGCTTTCAATGGCTCTACCCAGGCCTCAAGTTAGCGAGTGTACGGATAGCAGGGGGCCTCATCAAGTCACTGTCCCCACATGCCTTTTCGTGGCTTGGCATGATGTAGCATCTGCTCTGCCTCAGTTTCCCCAACAGGGTTGCCAGCCTGATCTCTTGTTTTATGGCTCAACACTCTGGCCAGGTCACTACAAAAGTTTAAACCCCTGCCCCCTCCAGGGCAGCAGGTTCCAAAATTACACAAAATAAAGGAGACTTTATCCCAGATGTGCTTAATTCTCAGCCCCCACTCTGAAGTTATTTTTCTACCTGCCCTTGCTGCCAGACCCCATCTTGCTGCCAGACCTGATCCTTCCCCTCACATGGGGCACCACCTGCAGTCTCCTGGCTTAACAACCAGGTCCCTAATAAACCCAAAGAGTCCAGTGTCAGACCTGCCTTTTCTCCAGGCAGGCTCTGACCAGCCACTATACGATGTGGCTCCTGGACCTAGCCAGGCTCCTCTCCCCAAGTGACAGCAGTTTGGCTGCTCTCCATCCCAGCCAGCTGGTCGCCAGCTGGTCGTGAACTCTCCCCTTCAGCCCCTTCCTACAGACTGAGACCCACTACAGCTGTAGCAGATGGGGCTGATTGTACTCACCGCAGTTCATTAACCCTTTCCAGCCTGTGTGGGGTTTGTATACCCCATCACAGGGAGGGGAGGGGCGGGGAGACTACCAAACATAAATGTTTCAATTATATTTTCCATGGTGAAAAGCCCAAGGGTTTTTTTTTCCTTTTCCTTGAGTGCCAGTGTGTTTAACTCAAGCCTTGAGTTCTAGGAAATCCAAGATCAGAAACTAAATGCCCAAAAGCAGGTGTATAATATGAAAAATCGCTTGAAAAAGGGAATGAATTGGCCAAGCAACATCAACTCAAAGGTGGGTATCCTCAGGGATCACCACTCAGTTGTAGGGCACCACTCTCACATCAATAGGTGCTGACCCCATGAAGTGCATTTTGACAGTCCATTGTGCATCAATGCTTAATGCGCGTGTTTCTGTGGCCTTCCCCAAAAGGCTTTTGCTGATGGTGATGTACATATTATGAATGTGCGGTAGCAATACTCAGCCTGTTAAGGATCAGTTCTTATTTCCCCTGCAATCATGTTGTTGAAGGGTTGGTACCTCATCTATTTAATGCACTTCAGGCTAATCCTGGCCCACAGGTTGTCAGATTCAACGCAGACTTTATTTGGTTGCTTGCAATTTTGTTTCACTTGAATCCATTTTTTATCGTTTTCTGCCTTGTCCTGAGGCTCTGGGGCATCTGTGCAGCAAAACTGATTTTTATCAAATGCAATTTTGCAAGCCTTAGTCTGTGGCACTAATGTTTGTTCATAATGGCGCCATCTCAGGAAAGCATGTAAGCACATACTCAGTGCTAAGCAGACGTTTAAGTGCCTTTCCTCAATAGGGATGCTTTCCTGAATTGGGCCCAAAATTTATCCCCGAGTACTTTTTCCTAGCTGAACGCTGAAGAGGGCTTTCCATTTTTGCCCCTCCCCTATGTTCCCCAGAATTGGTCATGTTAACTTTGAAACAATGGTCACCGGACACTTCGGATGACATCTGACTCCACTGAAGACAACTGCAAAGCTCCCATTGATTTCAGTGCAGTCAGGATTTCGTCCTTCCACTGGAGTACTGTATGTTTCATGGCATTAACCATGCACTATGTTACAAAGGAATATACAAATTGCCAGATTGGCTCAGACCAGGGGTCCATCTAGTTCAGTGATCACTCAGTGCTTACAGTTTAGCAAGATATCTGCTTTATTCTATGTCTGGTTCCAACTGACTGTGCTCAGCCCCTAAAGGCACAGGCCCCAACACCATACCTGTCTGACACTGATCTATACCACTGCGTCAGAGGAAAATACAAGAAACCCAGCAGGAGGCAGTGATGAGATAACTGCCCCAGGGAAAGTTCCCTCAGGACCTCCGTTAGTTAGCGGCTCACTTGAGCCCTGAAGCATGAGGATTTATATCCCTTCCAACTCTCTTGACTACTATTTAGTATTGTTTATTTTTGCAGAATTCCATTCCACGTGTCCCATTCATTTATAGTATGTTCATAATCTCATCGATTATTAGTCATCTGTGATCTTTTGCAATTGGCAGGCAATAGAACCAACTTTCTCTGCCCCAGGGGGTATTGATGTTGGTCGTCTGCACAACAGTATTCTTGTCCTGTATTGCACAAATCAATGACATGTTGTTTATTGAGAACTCAAACTGAGACACATTCCCCACCAGCAGTAAGCGTTAGCACAAGGAACCACACATTAATTCCAAGGAATTAGGAATAGTTACTTAGAAGGGTACACTTTAGACAACATCATCCATCTACGGTTAGTGAGAGTTTGAGGTATTGCTGATCCTGCTCCATTGCACATCAGAGACATTTCCCCCCTGCCAACATGTCCCTTATTTCTATGGACTGTATAAAACAAGGCCTTGCAGCTATGGTGTAATCACTGGACAGCCTCTAATCTTGAACATCCACATGAGTAGAATGGATGTCAGAACTTGCTGTGTCAACTTGCTGAGTGCAATAAGGAATGCGAGCACATCCAGACAGAGCCATGACTCAAACAGCACTGAGAAGCTACAAGCTCAAATTCTGTGTTGGCACAGCTCTTCAATTCTCTTTACTTCCCCTTCCAGGTGCAAAAGCTTTCATTCAGAGGGTGCGACCTTAGCATAGTCCCATAGTAATATATCATGAGCTAAGGGTGTGGATCTCTCTATAAGTCCATGCAGGGAAAGAAAAAGAAGAGTCCCCCCGAGTCCCCTGCACAGGCTACCTGGCTAGCACAATGCCAGGGGGAGGGGGTATAGGAGGGAAATAGCAGCCTCTTCAGGACAGCTAGTGCCCCTCCTGTGCATGTGAGCAGGCAAGGGTGAGGAGTGGGTGGAGCCCCCATCCCTGCCACACCCACTATCTGCCAGCCAACACAGTGGTGCTGGTACAGATGGGGAAGTCATATGCATCAGATGTAGGGCTTCCAATAAGTACGTTTTGAAGTGCCGTGCTGCATCAGGGCCTTAGGGTTGCAGTATTCAGACATTGCCTGGTAATGTTTATTTGATTGAAACACAACTGTTTTCCTGGGAGGTGAAACAATAAAATGGGGGCGGGGGGCATTTCTATGGGTTTTAGATTTTATAAAAGTTTGTTTTATTCCATTTTTGGGAGGGGGGATCAAATATCAGCTGGCAGTGGCCTTTTTATACAATCCATCCCTTTGTCTAGGCCCTGTGTGTGCATGTTTTGCACAGAAATGACTAACCTGTACTACTTTGTCCTTTATTTAAAATTTTAATATTTGGCCCCGAGGTGTGGGGGAGAAGAGAGGGAAATGGAGAAGACCAGTGGGAGCTGCAGTAAATACGATAAAAAAAGAAGATACTTTAGGGAAATCTGATATTCAATCATTAATGGCAACTTGGAAAATATTTAAAGGACTAGAGGGTTTTTATTTCACCTTTGCCAGAAGAAGAAAGTGATTCACAAAGAAGAAAAAAACCCACATATTCATAGATTTTAAAGCCATTATGAACCTCTGACCTCCTGCATAACACAGTCCATAAAATTTCACTCAGCCACTGCTGCATCAAACCCCCAAATCTGTAGTTGAACTGGTGTAGTGTTCCTCAACTGGTCTGTCACATCCCACAAGGAGAGGGCATAAAAAACAACTGGGGATTCATCACGTGATGTTGGAAGTTTTATTACAATCTAAAACAAAGGCAGTCTCACTCCGAGCACACCTCTGGCACACATAAATCAATTATCAATGCTCAGCCAGTATACACTTACTATAAAAGTAAGAGTAAAAATGTAACAGGAGAGTTGTGAAATGTTTTGAGTTCAAATGAAGGGTAGCCAAAGTGGAGAGGCTGAGAAACAATGAATTAGTGTGTTTTCTAGAAGGATATCCAGTCTCTCTTTCCAGGGATGGACTGCTCTGCTGTCCCCCGCTGAGCAGCGGGGGACAGCAGAGCAGCACACAGCAGGAGTTCGCCTGGGAGTTCGCCTGGAGTGAGCCCAGTGAGGCTTACATCTTGCCAACTTCTCTGAGGAAGCTCATAGTAAGAAGGTGATATGGAAGGGAGGGGTTCAGCTGTTGTGACCTGCACTGGATGTGCCATGTTTGTCTTTCTTCCACAGGACAGAAGCGACTTTGTGTGTACAAAGTGCAAGCTGGTCTCCATACTGGAAGAGAAGATTGAAGGTCTGGAGCAACAGATAACGACCCTGCGTTGCATACGAGAAACGGAGGATTTTCTGGACAAAAGTCAGGATATGCTTCTACGGGCACAAAACTCTAAAGATTTAGAGCAGGTTGCACAGCGGAGCCAAGAGGCCAGTGAAGAAGCTTGGCAACATGTGACCTCCAGAAGAAGAAGGGGGAATGTCCGGGTTCCAGCAATGCGGACACAGGTTACTAACCGCTTTCATGTTCTCTCCACAGGTACCATTGTGGAGAGTGGACCAGATGATATGTCTGGGGGGAGAAAGCAGAAGGAGACTCCGCTGGTTGGAAGGCATGAGATGCGCTGTCCTGAGATGGGGGGTTCCACGACCACCACTCCCAAGAGAAGGAGGCAGGTGGTGGTGGTCGGGGACTCTCTACTCCGGGGGACTGAGTCATCTATCTGCCGCCCTGACCGGGAAAACCGAGAAGTCTGCTGCTTGCCGGGGGCTAAGATTCACGATGTGACGGAGAGACTGCCGAGACTCATCAAGCCCTCGGATCGCTACCCCTTCCTGCTTCTCCATGCGGGCACCAATGATACTGCCAAGAATGACCTTGAGCGGATCACTGCAGACTACGTGGCTCTGGGAAGAAGGATAAAGGAGTTTGAGGCGCAAGTGGTGTTCTCGTCCATCCTCCCAGTGGAAGGAAAAGGCCTGGGTAAGGACCGTCGAATAGTGGAAGTCAATGAATGGCTACGCAGGTGGTGTCGGAGAGAAGGCTTTGGATTCTTTGACCATGGGATGGTGTTCCATGAAGGAGGAGTGCTGGGCAGAGACGGGCTCCACCTTACGAAGAGAGGGAAGAGCATCTTTGCGAGCAGGCTGGCTAACCTAGTGAGGAGGGCTTTAAACTAGGTTCACCGGGGGAAGGAGACCAAAGCCCTGAGGTAAGTGGGAAAGTGGGATACCGGGAGGAAGCACAGGCAGGAATGTCTGTGCGGGGAGGGCTCCTGCCTCATACTGAGAATGAGGGGCGATCAGCAGGTTATCTCAAGTGCTTATATATGAATGCACAAAGCCTTGGAAACAAGCAGGGAGAACTGGAGGTCCTGGTGATGTCAAGGAATTATGACGTGATTGGAATAACAGAGACTTGGTGGGATAACTCACATGGCTGGAGTACTGTCATGGATGGTTATAAACTGTTCAGGAAGGACAGGCAGGGCAGAAAAGGTGGGGGAGTAGCACTGTATGTAAGGGAGCAGTATGACTGCTCAGAGCTCCGGTACGAAACTGCAGAAAAACCTGAGTGTCTCTGGATTAAGTTTAGAAGTGTGAGCAACAGGAGTGATGTAGTGGTGGGAGTCTGCTATAGACCACCGGACCAGGGGGGATGAGGTGGATGAGGCTTTCTTCCAGCAGCTCGCGGAAGCTACTAGATCGCATGCCCTGGTTCTCATGGGTGACTTTAATTTTCCTGATATCTGCTGGGAGAGCAATACAGCGGTGCATAGACAATCCAGGAAGTTTTTGGAAAGCGTAGGGGACAATTTCCTGGTGCAAGTGCTAGAAGAGCCAACTAGGGGGGGAGCTTTTCTTGACCTGCTGCTCACAAACCGGGAAGAATTAGTAGGGGAAGCAAAAGTGGACGGGAATCTGGGAGGCAGTGACCATGAGTTGGTTGAGTTCAGGATCCTGACACAGGGAAGAAAGGTAAGCAGCAGGATACGGACCCTGGACTTCAGGAAAGCAGACTTCGACTCCGTCAGGGAACGGATGGGTAGGATCCCCTGGGGGACTAACATGAAGGGGAAAGGAGTCCAGGAGAGCTGGCTGTATTTCAAGGAATCCCTGTTGAGGTTACAGGGACAAACCATCCCGATGTGTCGAAAGAATAGTAAATATGGCAGGCGACCAGCTTGGCTTAACGGTGAAATCCTAGCGGATCTTAAACATAAAAAAGAAGCTTACAAGAAGTGGAAGGTTGGACATATGACCAGCGAAGAATATAAAAATATTGCTCGGGCATGTAGGAATAAAATTAGGAGGGCCAAATCGCACCTGGAGCTGCAGCTAGCGAGAGATGTTAAGAGTAACAAGAAGGGTTTCTTCAGGTATGTTGGCAACAAGAAGAAAGCCAAGGAAAGTGTGGGCCCCTTAATGAATGAGGGAGGCAACCTAGTGACAGAGGATGTGGAAAAAGCTAATGTACTCAATGCTTTTTTTGCCCCCGTCTTCACGAACAAGGTCAGCTCCCAGACTGCTGCGCTGGGCATCACAACATGGGGAATAGATGGCCAACCCTCTGTGGAGAAAGAGGTGGTTAGGGACTATTTAGAAAAGCTGGACGTGCACAAGTCCATGGGACCGGACAAGTTGCATCCGAGAGTGCTAAAGGAACTGGCGGCTGTGATTGCAGAGCCATTGGCCATTATCTTTGAAAACTCGTGGCGAACGGGGGAAGTCCCGAATGACTGCAAAAAGGCTAATGTAGTGCCAATCTTTAAAAAAGGGAAGGAGGAGGATCCTGGGAACTACAGGCCAGTGAGCCTCACTTCAGTCCCCAGAAAAATCATGGAGCAGGTCCTCAAAGAATCAATCCTGAAGCACTTACATGAGAGGAAAGTGATCAGGAACAGTCAGCATGGATTCACCAAGGGAAGGTCATGCCTGACTAATCTAATTGCCTTCTGTGATGAGATTACTGGTTCTGTGGATGAAGGGAAAGCAGTGGATGTATTGTATCTTGACTTTAGCAAAGCTTTTGACACGGTCTCCCACAGTATTCTTGTCAGCAAGTTAAAGAAGTATGGGCTGGATTAATACACTATAAGGTCGGTAGAAAGTTGGCTAGATTGTTGGGCTCAACGGGTAGTGATCAATGGCTCCATGTCTAGTTGGCAGCCGGTGTCAAGTGGAGTGCCCCAGGGGTCGGCCCTGGGGCCAGTTTTGTTCAATATCTTCATAAATGATCTGGAGGATGGTGTGGATTGCACTCTCAGCAAATTTGCGGATGACACTAAACTAGGAGGAGTGGTAGATACGCTGGAGGGCAGGGATAGGATACAGAGGGACCTAGACAAATTGGAGGATTGGGCCAAAAGAAATCTGATGAGGTTCAATTAGGATAAGTGCAGGGTCCTGCACTTAGGATGGAAGAACCCAATGCACAGCTACAGACTAGGGACCGAATGGCTAGGCAGCAGTTCTGTGGAAAAGGACCTAGGGGTGACAGTGGACGAGAAGCTGGATATGAGTCAGCAGTGTGCCCTTGTTGCCAAGAAGGCCAATGGCATTTTGGGATGTATAAGTAGGGGCATAGCGAGCAGATCGAGGGACGTGATCGTCCCCCTCTATTCGACATTGGTGAGGCCTCATCTGGAGTACTGTGTCCAGTTTTGGGCCCCACACTACAAGAAGGATGTGGATAAATTGGAGAGAGTCCAGCGAAGGGCAACAAAAATGATTAGGGGTCTGGAACACATGAGTTATGAGGAGAGGCTGAGGGAACTGGGATTGTTTAGTCTGCGGAAGAGAAGAATGAGGGGGGATTTGATAGCTGCTTTCAACTTCCTGAGAGGTAGTTCCAGAGATGATGGTTCTAGACTATTCTCAGTGGTGGAAGAGGACAGGACAAGGAGTAATGGTCTCAAGTTGCAGTGGGGGAGGTTTAGGTTGGATATTAGGAAAAACTTTTTCACTCGGAGGGTGGTGAAACACTGGAATGCGTTGCCTAGGGAAGTGGTGGAATCTCCTTCCTTAGAAGTTTTTAAGGTCAGGCTTGACAAAGCCCTGGCTGGGATGATTTAATTGGGGATGGGTCCTGCTTTTGAGCAGGGGGTTGGACTAGATGACCTCCTGAGGTTCCTTCCAACCCTGATATTCTATGATTCTATGAATCCACCACATCCATTAGTGAATTTCAACCTGCTAAGCGAACCTTAGACAATTCTGAAATATACAGTGGTCACACCTGGCAAAGGAGACAAAGTATTTACGGAAAAGTCTCATTGGTCTGCTGATCTGTTTTTATTCTATGCTGTCTATTGCAGACAGTGCACCTGACTATAAGCAAGTGGCTGTTTGTAACACTGGTCCCTCTGTCCTCTAGTTTGTCATAATCAATTTGTTTGTGTTAATATTCCAAGGGTCAAAATACTTTAAATAACACAACTTCCCATTTGCACGAGGGGGTGGCTTTGTTTCTGGCCCCTTATGCCTCTTTCCAATTGGAAAGTCATTAGTGATTACTGTTCACACACCTTTGGAGCTATAACCCCAGGAGTAATACTCTGAAAGCCCTTTCTAGGAGGTTTGGCACGCATTCAGAAGGCCATGGCTCATTTCCCAACTCCATTACCCATGTTGGATACCTCGTCTGCTGTAACTGCAAAATTGCCACATTTCAGCCCACCAGATGGGACGTAGCCATTCTGCACAGCATTTGCCCACTAATAGCTGGACTGTCGTCTCCTATTAAGGGATCTAATTGAAACCACCAGATTTGCAGAAGTAATCAGCACCCAGCAGTTCCCCTGTTCTCATTTATGCTGAGTGCCCCCACTCCAGTTTAAAGGACTCTGTAAAGTGTTCAAAGGCTCTCAGGTCATCCATACAACTAAATCACTTTGGAAATAGGATTTAGGAACCTACAAGCTTACATCCCACTGACTTTCAATGAGACTTAGGAGCCTAAAGGCCAGATCCTCAAAGATATTTGGACACCTACCTTTGAGGATCTGGGGCAAAGACATTTTTGTAAATGGGAGTTAGAATCCTAAGCCACTAAGGTGGATTTGAAAATGTTACACTCAGTACCTCATAGGACTGGGCCTTTCAATCTGCATCTGTGGAAGTTAAATGGTGGGAGCTCTCATTTCTTTAAAACTTTATTCTGATGGATGGGTGTGTGTGTGTGTGAGGGGGGAGGGTGAGATTGGAGCATACCATTCACTCCGAGCATTCCTTAGATGCTCAGTTTAGAGAGCCAACCATCTGCCATTTTTGAATTATCTATGTGGGAAAACACAATTACCTGTGAGAAAAAAAATTCTTTTTTCCAGTAATTGCTAACTAAAAATGCCACCTTGGATTCTCAGAAAGAAAAATTTGTTAGTCTCTAAGGTGCCACAAGTACTCCTTTTCTTTCTGAGAATACAGACTAACATGGCTGCTACTCTGAATCTTGGATTCTGTTCCAATTCCCTCCCCACAACCCAAACTCCTCCCCAAAATAGGTAATTTTGGATCACTACCAAGATTAGAGCATTGCAGCTTAACGGGGAAATGTTGCATAGAATCATGGCTGTGTAAGAACAGGGGAAGTGATTCTGCAAACTTTACTATATTAGCAGTCAACATTTAACCATAGTTTTGCTACCAATTATCTGCTAGAACAGATACTGGGGAATTCTGCTTCTTTTATTATGAATTTCAGGATAACCCACTGAGATATTCCTCACTGTGGTTTGTACATGCCGGGTGTACTCATTCCAGCAAATGACTATTTTGCCCTCACTAGCTAATACATAACATAAAAGGCAGCCTGCATGGGGTTGCTTTCAGCAGCTGCTGCTCCCCACCATGCCTGAGCAGCTGTTACGGCATGTTCTCAGTTTCCCCTCCGTTAGCTAAATCACCATTTAGCCCTATGGCTGGAAGTTCCTCACTATCCCTCCAGCTGGGTCATTAGTAGTCTCTCCCCTCTCAGACCAGCAAAGAATCTGGTCAGGAGGCCAATAACTCTAGGAAAGGGTCAACAGACAAGAGCCTCTTGGGATTCAGACCCCTTTGCTCCACAGGCTTTACTAACCCCTCAGCTTGGGCTGGTAGGGGAACCCAGACCTACCCACCCTCTGGGCTGCAATCCAGAGGGTCTGCGTGAAGCTCCTGCCTATAATACTTAGTCCTGCCTTGAGTGCATGGGACTGGACTAGATGACCTCTCGAGGTCCCTTCCAGATCTAGGATTCTATGAAGCAGTTGGAACCAGTTTCTCTCAATCCCTCACTGCTTCCTACCACATCTCTCCCATAGGCTGTTTCCCAGACTCATGCACGGTGATCCTCTTCTCTTGGAGGTCCAATTACCAAGGGGGCTTCCCACCAGCCTGTTGCTGAAGGTTGCTAGTTGCTCAGTCTCTCTAGCTGTGCTAACGCAGCCTTTTTATCTCACCAGCTGTTGAATGGCCACCAATCAGCCCCAACTGAGGAGGCAGCATGTGTCTCTGTTAAGTCTTTAGCAGCTGGGACAGCATGGGGTGCATACACCACATGACACAGCCCTAAACATAGAGAATCCTAAAATGGTTCTTATAAAAGGATTCTGGTTTTTGGTAAATAAGAGCTGACAAAGTGTCATGCAAAGAAAAAAATCCCACTTTGCTGATATATTTAATTGGTCCAGGATTTAATTCTTTTCACAGCGGCTAGGTGCAGCCTGTGCTGGAAACAAAGCACCTAAGGCCTGCAAAACCGAACAGGAGCTGTACCCAGCTCTTGCTTTAGAGAAACTCATTACCTGTCCAATAATTGAACTACTGTGTCTCAGCCCCAGATTAGTGCTCAAAGCTATTTTAATGCAATCAACTTCTGATTCCAAAGGCACTCTTTACCCATCTGTTGTACATTGACCCTTCTACATTCATGAGTCCTTGGCTGAGAGCTCCAACAATACAGAACTTTCTCACCATGTAGGAAAAACATACAGAAGGGCAGAAGACGGCTGGTAGTTACATAGATTCTGAAATAACATGGACCAGATTGTAATTTTCCAGCCATAACAAGTAAAGAAAAAAAACCCAAAGAAGTCATAGACAAGGAAACATTCCATTTTCATGCTGCACATTTTTAGACTGAAGAGTGCTATAACATTTATTTTTAAATAGCTCCATGCCTTGCCTAGACAGCCTGCAGTCGACACGCTTGGAGATCAAGTTAGAGCTGTATATTCTAATCCATAGAAGTGGAGAGAGGTCAAGATTTGCAAAGTGACTAGTGATTCTGGGGGTCTCTTTGAGGCATCTTAAATGGATTGGATTCTCAGAACACACCTGAACATGCTGAAAATCGGCTCCTTTATGGTGCTCCAAGCGCTCAAACCCTGTGGCACTCAGAACCGTAAGCTGCTTTCGAAAATCTTGGCCTCACAGTTCCAGCCTCAGAAACACAGGTTGGCACCTGAGGTAGACATGACCATACTTAATATGCTCCACTTCAAATGAAGAACAGAAAAGATGCAATGCTTCTAAATGCTCATGTGTAAATCCAAAGCTAAATAAATAATGTTCTGCAGACAAAGGTTCTGGCGAAACGCCTTCTTTGCCTCTCTCTGCTCAGCGTCACACTGAAGAAGGCACTTCGTTAAAACATTTGCTTCCAGAACGCCTGTGCAACTGAACAGCTGTGTGAAGCCCCATACAGCCATTTCATGGGCTCATTTTTCAGAGCAGAACTGCACTTGGCAATGTTCAAAGTTACTTCCCTGTAAATCATCCAATGAAGTCGCAGCGTTTGTCAAACAATGCAAAAGTCGAGAGATCGTCAGTGAACCGGCAATAAACTATATGCACAGTTCACTTTACATGAATTCCCCTGGGTCACATCGGTTACAGAGGGGAGCACTCGGATTTTTTTTAAGCAGGCATTTCTACCAAAGAGGCTGCAACCCTGTCTCGTACTGAGCAATACCTCACTCCAGAAGTACATCCCATTGAATTGTCAGGGAGTAAAGCGCCACTCTGCATAAAAATGGGTAGTAGAATAATGAGAGCTTTGCCTGAATGAAGATTTCAAGACTGGACATTTAGGGCAGGTCTATGCTATGGGGTTAAGTCAACCTAAGTAACGCAACTCCAGCTACGTTAGTCACGGAGCTGGAGTCGACATACCTTACGGTGACTTATTGCAGTGCCTACACCACACTAGGTCGACGGGAGAAACTCTCCTGTCGACTTACCTTATGCTTCTCATTGCGGTGGAGTACCAGAGTCGATGGGAGAGCGATCAGTGGTCAATTTAGTGGGTCTTCACTAGACCCGCTAAATCAACCCCTGGTGGATCAATCACCATGTGTCGATCCCCCAGTAACCAGAGACAAGGCCTAAGGAAGCACAACCTGCACAGATGTCCCCATTCAGCAGAATACAGGCACCTACCTTACCAAAGCACCTCTTGAGGTTCTCTTTCACGCACTGAATTTTCAAACTACTTAACCACAGAAGCAATTCAAGCCCAGATCCTCAAAGGTATTTAGGCTCCTAACTTGCATTGAAATCAGCAGAATTTAAGAGCCTAAATACCTTGGAGAATCAGAGACTCAGTTATTTGCGCGAACAGGTCCATTGGAGGCCTATGAACAGGTGCCAGTTGTTGGGGGGTTTCCATCATGGGACATATCAAATCCTTTAATCGTCTTCACTTAAGGGATTCAACCAGCTAATGGGGAGGGCCTGGAGTGTGAGAATGATCTTGTCTGGGCTAGATGTTGATGTCATATGTATTTGAGTGCCCAGATGAAATGCTGAGGCTCACAATAATGGCATTGTAGCAAATTCCTTGGAAATTACTAAAGCGGTCCTTTTAATCCCTTAAAATAACTTCACGATAAATTGGGCGGCACTTCAATTAGCTTCTGAGCATGCAACATGCCACCCAAAGATATAATTATCACCCAGGGTTATTTTTCAGCACTGCACCTGGCAAAACAAGTGCAATTACCCTCCCTTTTCAACAACCCACTGCACACCTGTGACAGCTCCGCAAGGCAACCTCTCCCAAAGTCTCTCTGCACCTCAGAAACACTTCATCCAGAGATAATTAGGAATACGGGTCCTGTGTTTCAAAGATACCTCAGCTATTAACATTACCGGTCCCTAAAATCCTTTCCAGGGAAATTTTTATTTCAAAGGAAAAGAGTTAGGAGACTAATTCACACTGATTTTTAATGAGTTCGGTGCCTAACCATTTCAGGCCACTTTGAATAACCCACCCCAAATTCCTTTGCTCACCTGAGTAGTACACTGGCTTTGATGGCTCTATTCATGTGAGTAGAGGCCGCAGAATTGGGTCTTGAGTGGCACAGTGCAGGGCGCAAGCCCAAATGATGTAACAGAGCTGTGCAGAACTAGACTGATTTGCGGTTTCATTATAAAGCCATAACTCGCTCTGCACCCTTCGAGCAAACCTGGACTTATTTTGGGATTCCTGTGGAAACCTACAACATTGTCGAGTTTCAATCTGGTTTTGACTAGATCTTCTTTTCGAAGTAGGGATCCTGCAAACAATAAAGAATGGGATTGTGTGAAGAGACTATGTCTTAATGCACAGGAGGGCAAAGGTATGAATTTGCACAGGCAACCTTACCTTTGACATGTCCAGAATTTGGATTGCTTTGCCATGCAACCTTAATATTCTTTTAACACATATTCATGTCAGAACTAATCATGGAGTTTTCTGTAGTCAAATGAGCAGGAAACCTGATTTAGCTTACAATGTAGGTAAGTAAATCAATTTTCAAGAGGTAATTCTATTTTCAGAATAGTCTTTTTCACCCTGAATCTCAAATGACCTTCTCTTCTGAGCCCGAATACATTGATACATCTCCACTTCACTGAAAAGCTTTGTCATAACATACAATATAAACCCTAATGTTTTCAGAGCCTCAGACAATTTCTGCTTTTAAAGAGAAAGACCAGCAAAAGGGTATATACTGTCACAGAATATAAGGTTATTTAAATATGCTATAAAGGATTCTGAACCTCCCAGTGGCACTTAAATTTTATACCTTTTTCTCCTTGGCTTCTATACAGAAACTTTAGAAATGTCAATAATTTACAGTGTATGCCGCATGATTTTATATTGCATTGCCTTCTATTTCTGCAATTTACAGTACTTACATAATAATGTAACACAGAGTTACAAAGTTGATGTGGAATTATTTTCATAATGCCAAGTACTGGATAATTAATTATGTTGTGGTTTTGCATACATCTAATCTATCACACATGCAAATGTCATTTTAATAGTTCAGCCATTTCTGAAAAATTTACAGCTAAAATAGAGAAAAATGTCTCTTCCCAAAATCTTATTGAAGCAGCGTATTATGCAATAAATTAAGTCTGATTTGTCTGATTTACAGATCTCTCTGTAATTAGGAAACAGACTTTGTCACCCTTCTATTCAATTTATTATTATTAGGAGTAGTATTTTTGTACTGTAGCACTATATTTCTATTGAATTCATAGATTCTAAGGCCAGAATGGAGAATTCTGATCCTCTCCTGCAAAAATATAGGCCTAGATTTCACCTAGCAGTTCCTTTTCAATGACTTGTGGTGGAACTAGAGCATATCCTATACAAGGCCATCCCATCTTGGTTTAAAAGTTCCAAGGGATGGAGAATTTGTCACATGGAACAACAAACCAGTTTAACAGTTACTACATTCCCTAAAGGTGCTGTCATTCTTATGTATCCCAAAGGTATTGAAATCCAGTGTTTCATATTATCCAGCATGGTAGTGACTAAAATACTTTACTATATGGTGGCTTAGTGCCCTTTGTGAAATGAGGAAGTAGCCTCAATCCAGTTCCTAGTGGTACAGTTGTCCAGAACATAAACCCCATCACATGTTCCTATGTTCTAAGCTGTCT
The DNA here is from genome assembly GCF_965140235.1 of Caretta caretta. Taxonomy (NCBI): domain Eukaryota; kingdom Metazoa; phylum Chordata; order Testudines; family Cheloniidae; genus Caretta; species Caretta caretta. The sequence goes on along the minus strand of NC_134208.1, from coordinate 205,669,043 downwards.
CGCTTGGGCCTGATTCTCCTTTCACTTACCCCACTTCTGCACGGCCGTACCTGCGCTGATTTCAGTGGAGCTACTCCAAGTGTTCACAGGTGTATGTTAGAGGTGAATCAGCCACCAGACTCTGCCACTTTTCAACTACTTAATTACCTGAGCCATTCAAAATCACCCCCAAATACTTGGCATTTATGAATATGGACACAACCTCTTTTTAAACAATGTATCTAATTTTCATGACATTGCACATATGCATAATACAGATCTTGCTCAGAATCTGAAAATGCCCTTTAAGATCTACGTAAGGAGCCATTTGCCTTGCAATACTGTACTTGTTCTGGGCTGGGATAAAAGGCTGTAAAAAGTAGGAGCATGTCTCATTCAGAATTTCAAAAATGCAACAAAATTCTGAACTGGGCCGACAAGCCAAAATTGCTCTGTTTAGAATATATAGGTTAGCACACAGGAAGGGGAAAGGTTCTGTTTTCTGGATCTAATTGCCACTTGCTCAGGGGAATAATCAGCTTTCAAGAAGAAAGAGACAAGGTGGGTGAGGTAATATCGTTTATAGGACCAATCTCTGTTGGTGGAAAAGACAAGTTTTTGAGCTCTGTGTAGCTCCAAAGTTTGTCTCTTCCACCAATAAAAGACCGTGTCCCTCTCCTAGCCTAAGACCAACACGGATACAAGAGCCTTGCAGACAACTTTCAAAAAGACAAGCAAAGTCAACCAGCTAGATGGCAAATGAGTGTTAAATCACTGGCCTTTATCCTGATGACCTAGACTGAAATCTAGTTAAGGTCATAAGGGAAATATGTATGGATCAGATTCTCATTTACACGAAGGACCTTTTCTACCACTCTGGTGGTCTAAAGAGGCCTTAGACTGCCAGCAATTTGGGGCAGGGGCTGTCTTTTTGTTCTGTGTTTATATAGCACCTAAGACAACGGGGTCCCAGTCCAGAATTGTCAGTGCTTCTAGGAACTACCACAATACAAATTAAATCATATCAATAAATAAATAATCAAAAATAAAGTGGGCATAAATTACATTTACACACACTCTTAGGCGCCTTTACACTCCCAGTGAGTGTAAAAAGCCCACAGTATAAATGAGACTCAGGCCCTCATGTGTCTTAATCAATTAATTCATCAATAGATATTTGCCTGGGTCACAAAACTCACAGGAACAGATCTGCTCACAGGAGGACCACGAATAGAAGAGTGGGGATGCTGCAGGCCACAGTGGCATCAGCAGAGCTGGCGGGGAGGAAGCCTGCATAGTGTCTTCTGAATAGAGTGCTGTGCGCTTGTCAAAACCTGCCCCTTATTGAGGTGCGTCAGGGGGAGCGAAGCACTTTTGAAAATGTGGCTCCAGCAGCAGGCACTGAGCTCTAGGACATCCAGCCTTATTCTTCTCATTCTTGCTCAAAGCACTCAGCCTTGGCCTAACTCCATTCCCACGGAGTCAATGGGAGCTTGGTGGTTTGTTTTGATGGCAGTGGAGTTGGGCCAAAGCGGAGGGCTTTTGAAGTTCCCACCTGCACATTTTAATAGAAGGAAGGCCCGTAGTTCAGATCTTCACCTCTGCCCACTCCTCTTCTTCCTATCATCTCTCTCTCCATGCTTCACGTCCTCTTCTTTGGGGGCCTTACCTCCTTCCTCCTCCTCCTCTTCCTGGCCCCCTTCCAACTCACTCATTATGATCTATGAGCTAAACGTTATTTCTGGGGTTTGATTGTGCCACCTTCACTACTACTGGTGAGCGCTTACTTTTTAATGTCCGGTAAATGGTTTGACACCTTTCAGGAGCTATTTCAGTAAATGCAATCCTAATTATTAATAGTAACAGATACACAAATTCAACATGTTTTTCCCCTTCCTGTGTGCTAACCTAGATATTAATTCTAAACTGAAGGAAAAGTTAAGTGTCCCTCCAAGCAAGAGTCTTTCCCAGGAGTACACAAGACCTCAATGCAACCCAAGGACGTCCCGTTTATTACGCGGCGGGGGAAGGGAGAAGGAGATGTGTTTAGCATGAAGAAGGAGATACGCTGGCTTGTAGCAAAGCTCTGAAACAGTCTGTGACAGTCTCACTTAAAATGTAAAAAGAGCAAGTGTAGAAGGAACATAAAAATAATTGAAGCATGTACACGGCATGAACACCTTATTTCCCCATCCCCCACCCCCACCCCATTAGGTGGTGAGTCCGTGGAACTTTCCATAGTCCAGCCTGAATATTTGCCTATTCATGCATCCTGATTAAATCTACAATTGTGGTTACTGCCGACAGAAAAAAAAGGGGGAGAAACTTGCCATTAGTTACCCACGTCTCATGCTCAGCAGGTGTTCAAAAGTCTCAATTTAAGTCTCAATTCACTGACATTTATTCCCACTCCCTAGATGCTTCTGCTACTGCTCTTTGGGGATTCTGGGAGGATTTTTTTTCATTCCTCTCCCTTGGCTTTCATATCAGCTGCCAGTGCATTTTAAAACTGCTAACAGCAGCAGTGGGCTGTGTGTCACTGGTGTGAGTCTGAGCTTGTTGATTTCCATATGTTGGGCAACACCAGTCAGTAGCCAGTAGTATGAATGGCAGCCCTGTCAATCTGCACTCCGTCAGTCAGAGCCAGGCTGTGAGAAGAAAGTCAGTTATCTTCCCCCCCATTTCTCCCCCAGAATAGAAGAGAAACTGATGTTCATATTAACGTCTTGCAGAATTGTAACGCTGTTAACCCAATGTAACTGCACACTGCATTTCCCTTGGCCTGGGCAGTACTGAGATGATCTCCACCGCAGCTGACCGGCATGCACAGATGTTACTGCGGAAGCAATCCTACGAGGTGTACATATGCACACATACGCTGTGGTCTCCCTACACCCACACACCAGGGTCAGCACCATGTTTTTGCTCATAACCTTCTGATTGAGCTGAATTGTTATAGTTTATTTCATCATCGGCATTCCCATTAACCAGGCATCTTCCACACTTATATTGTCCGTCTACTTGCCCCAATTGATGCAGTCAGCTGTCGTGGCCTCGGAACTAGTTCCTACAGCGGCAGGGAAACTGCGGCATTCTGGGTCTCCAGCTCTTCCTTATACAGAATATCCCCTCACATGGAGGGTCCAATCTAACTCCCTTTAAGGTGAATGGAAAGACTCCCTTTCATCTCCATGGAAGCTGGACTGGTGAAACCATATGCATTAGTTGATGTTTACGTTGTAAATTTGCATGGATTTGCTGGGATAAGATGCATTTTACACTTTCCGGTGTCAGAGACATTCTGAAACATCTCTTGTCTTGTACACTTTTATAGTCCCAAAGTGATGACTGGTCTCCAGTTTCATGGACTGTTGCATGGGTGGTCATGCCTATTAGTCAGAGCAGAGGTGGCCTGGAACAATGATAAGGGTCAGAGCCACAATCAGAGAGCATGAATCAGAGCCAAAGGTCAGAGTCAGAGTTAGGGACCAGGGGTCAGAGCTAGGAGTCAAGAACTGAACAGGGCTGGAGCAAGGCTGGGAACAAGGCAGGCACAGGAATGATCACAGCTGCAGATGTAAGCATTGAGCTGCTGCTGGGCATAAACACAGGTCTGACACCTCTGAGCCAGTTTCATGGTTTGGTCAATCAGGATGTTCAGCTACAGGGCAGTTTCCTGGTCACAGGCTCAGTTGCAGGCCCGGATTCCTGACACCCAGACTGAGCCTCGTTCCCAACATGCTACTAGAAGTGCCAGACTGCAATGCACAGGGCTCCCAGCATTGTTCTTACAGAGCAACACAACCTCGCTTCCAGACTCCATAGACCATAAAGCGATTTCCTTGGAGATGGAGATTCACAATTTGTCAGACACTCTGACTGTGAATCTGCATGCTCCCGCTCGCCAGCCCATCCACAGTTAGAGGGACACACTTCTCATCCACCTGGCCATAACTGGGACCAAAGGAAAATTTGTGACCCAGGATTCTGCTAATCTGCCTCTTAGTTGGCAATTAATGATTAATTGCAGCTTTGATTTGTAGTGGAATTCCACAGCAGTAATTATTCCTGTTTGAACACAAAACAATTATCACCTCTTTCTCTCTCCTTCTTCTCCCCTCAATTAAGTGAATCAGAAGACAGCATCTTTTACAAATGGCTAATAATAACCTCTCATTCCTTGTTGCCAGTGCAGCTGAAAGCGATCAGGATGCTGACGGAGGTAACGTCAAATCAGTGGTGGCATAGAGAACTGCAGAAGGACAGAAGTGTCACAATTTGGCAGGTCGTTTGGAAGTCATGTAGCGATTAGCAGGAGAACTAACTCTGCCATGCATTTCTTCTGTGAGTCTCTTAACAAATGCTAATCAGAAACGGTCATTTACCCCATCATCCCCACTCTGACAATCATCAAGTGCATGGGACGTATTTAATGTTGCTTCTGCATTTCTTGGGCTGACAGGTCTCCAAGACTCAGGACTGATTTAGGCTGTAGATGTGGGTATGATGCTTGGTACCTTTTTAATGCTTTTTTAATAAAAGGATTTGTTTTAAAGATGTTTTCCCCTCAAACATAAACCTATCACCAGCTGTTACTATGATTAACTAACCCCCAATGCTCAGGGCTGATCTTGTGTCTAGTCTGGTTTAGAAGGGATGGGTTGGTTTGATATCTGCTATTGATAGCAAGGATGGGAGGATGTAGTAGCTGCTGGCAAGGTTAATCATTGGCCACCAGTGCTGATGACAAGTTCAGTGGGGTGAAAGAGGACACCTAGGGTAGAAGAAAAGCTAGAAACAAGAGGAAAAAAGGGATGCATCACATAAAGCAGCCTTTTTGGATATTTAAATGCTTCTCATTGGAAATAATTACTAGCTGCGAATATACTGCATTGGAGAGGGTGGGTTTTTTTTTTCCTGTATAGTTGCACTTTCTTTCACAGTTTCATCCCAGAACGCATGGATATATTTCCAGAACTATTCCCTTTGGGAAGATGCTTAACAACAACTCTCAAGCAAGTGATGATACAGAGCTAGCATTTTGTGCGTGGTTCGTGGTCAGAGTTGAACTGGAGACAGACTTTTTTTAAAAAAATGTATTATTTTGAATACTGGCCTTATCCTGGAGGGAGCAGGGAAAAAATAAATACTGGTGGCTGTTCTAAGCCTGGCAGCTCCCCACACATCCAAGACATACAGCTACAGTTGAATAATGCACACCTTGCTAATTGATTAAAAAGCCAGGCCCTGTGGGTGCCACTTGCTTTCCTGAGTACTGCTGAAAATCTACAGCACTGTGTACAGGCAAAGAAGGAACATTCCATTTGGTTATAGAAGTACACATCCTCCATGGTCAACCAGCCCTAGTGACTCTATGGATCTGGCCTAGAGGGATTAGCTGAAGGGGGCTTGGATGCCTCATGGTTGGATAAGAGCATGGTTGATTATGCACTCCAAAGGAGAAGATCTTCTTTGGGGTACAGAGACTTCCCAAGATGGATCTGATCAGATTCAGCAAAACCCTTCAGTACATTATTAAGTCCCGTGACAGCCAACAAATTGCTCAGCTGAATAGCAATGGAATTAAAGATACACTAAATTCTGTCTCATGTAACCTCCATCTCCACCGTACCTGAGCACCACAAAACAGTGTTGTTATCCCCATTGTACAGATGGGAAAATGAAGCACAGAGCAACTCATCCAAGGTCAGTGAGGAAATCTGTGGCAGAACAAGGAGTTGAACCAAGATCTGCTGAGTCGGAGGAAAGTACCCTAACCTCTGGACCACCCTGCCTCTCTGTTAGCTGGTCCTGGAAGGGAAAGCAAAGCCTGCAATGAAAAAGGTAAAGAAACTAATCTGGAAATAACACATTAGCATGAGACAAACAGATGGTATGTGCAGTGCGACTTTACCATTGCAATTGCAGCCTAAGTCACAACAAAGCGGGTGATGCATGTGATGCACAAATGTTTAGCCAGTTTTAAAGGTCAGAGCAGTTTCCACTGAATAACGTTGAGCTGAGTTGTATATTTTTAAAATTTCCATCTGATGCGTTGATGACTTTTACAAATGTCAAATAGCCCCACTCAGTCTCTGGCAGGTATAATTTTTAAGCATAAGAGAGAAGCTGTGTTATTAAATTTCAGCACTCTACTCTTTTCTACTGTCTCGTCTTTCCTTACCGTGTACATCTGTCACCCCTTTGCATGTACAGGATGCCCTCTCTGTGGCTAAGTGCATGGTGAGGTGAAAGGAGAGGAAGGCAGAATACGCCTGCGCCAAAAACGTTTTGCAATGATGAAAATTGTCATGCTGCTCCCTGACTGAGAAACAGTGTAGTCTAGTGGGTAGAACACTGGCCTGCGAATCAGGAGAGTTTTGGTATGTCTACATAGCAAAAAACAGAAACCAAAAACCCCCCACTGTGGTTAAGAGTCTCAGAGCTTGGGTCTAAAAATAGCAACATAGACATTCCTGCTCAGGCTAGAGCTCAGGCTCTGAAAACCGGAGGGTCGCAGAGCTCAGGCTCCAGCCCGAGCAGGAATGTCTACATTACTATTTTAGCCCAGTAGCATAAGCCCAAGTCAGTTGATCCAGGTTCTGAGACTCGCCGTTGCAGGGTTTGTTTGGGTTTTTTTTGCAGTGTAGTGTTTCCTTAGGTTCTAGCCCTGGTTTTGCCATTGATCTATTGTGTGACATTGTCGAAGTCACTTCACTTCTTTGGTATGTCCACACTGCACACTAATCCCAGGCTCTGACACAGGTTTGAGCCCAAGTCCCCCTTCTGTCCACACACAAATCAGTCTGACTCAGGTCAGAAAGCACTCAGGACCCAGGTCCTTGGACCCTCCCAGTAGGGCAGGTCAGAGCCCAAGTCCCACTGTGATGCGGATCCAAGCCCTGTCATTTTGCAGTGTGGATGCAGCTCAAGCTGCAGACCCGAGTCAGAAGTGCAGTATGGATGTGTTAATACAGCTGTGAGAGGCAGGTCCAGCAATGGTGAATCCAGGTTTACAGTGTAGTGTGGACGCTGAAGTGCCCTCAACAAGCCAGGGGCATGGGAACAATTCGTACAGTGGGGATGCTGAGAGCCATTGTACCAAACTGTAAACCCTGTATACAATGGAAACCACTTCAAGCCAGGGGGTGCGGCAGCACCCCCAGTACCCCTAGTTCTAGCACCTATGCCACAAGCCCAGGTCTAACAGACACAATGCATTGCAGACATACCCGTTTCGTCTCCTCATACCCTTTGTCTTGTCTCTTCAGACTGTAAGAACCTTGGGGTACGGGCTGTCTTCTATGTGCCCAGCAAGACAGGGGGCTGCCAAGTGCGATCATCCATGGAAATCTGTCAGGAGAAGCCCAAACAGAAAAAACATCCACTTCCCTGGGAATCATCATTGGCGATCCCTTGATTGCAGGATGATCTCTAGCACAGATTTACATATGGGTCCTGAGATGACTCAGAAGTCCGATGCTGGAACCACAGATCTGCCCACAGTAGGTACAGACATTTCCTGGCAGGCCAGCTGCCTGCTGGGAGAAAGTTCTTTCTTTTTCCTTCCTGCTCTCTCTTTTCAGCTTTGAGGACAAGGCACTTCTCCTCGAAGCGGGCCACTGACTGATGGAGGATGTGGCGCCATTGAGGTCGGCTGATGGCTTGCTCCTCCCAACTTGTGGTGTCCATATCAGTTTTCTTGCGATACGCTTTCAGTGTGTCTTTGTAGCATGTTCTCTGATCACCATGGGATCTCTGACTACGGTGAGCTGAGAATACGGCCACCTGCTCCCACTGAACCCACTCAACCAACAGCAAAACCACTCCTCTTCCTGCAGAGCTATCAGACAGAACGATTCGCCTCTCCCTTGCCGAATGGAAAAAGAGGGGAAAGCAACAAAGAATTTACACACTTCAGTGACCCTGGGCTCATCTGGACAATGCTTTATGCAATCACTGAAAAATCCTATTTTAATTAAATGTTTTTATTGTACCTACTGCTCTGCACTAAACGAGGCTGCTTTAACACTGACAATTCAAACCATAACTCTGTGTGTGTGCGTGTGTGTGTGTGTAAAAACAATTTACGTTAGCTGAGGATTGGGACCTTTGCTGTTTAAATACCCGATATTGGCATGAACTTCCCAAGTTCCAAAAAATTAACAGCTTCTGGTGGGTCATCCACATTCTTCCTTTTTACCCATTTTAGTTTCAAACTTTAGCAACTTCGCCAATTACAAAACCCGTTAAGGCAAGAATTATAATATAATACAACCCTAAATACAGGGGGCAAGATCCACAGCTGGGGTAAGCTAACATAGCTCTATTGAAGTCAATGAAACTTTAATTTAGGGTTAAGGCCCTGAATTAGCCATTCATCTCTATTCAGAAGAGCAAGGGTGGCCAACCCCTGAGCCTGAGAAGGAGCCAGAATTTACCAATGTTCATTGCCAAAGAGCCAAAGTAATACTTCAGCAGTCTCTCATCAGCTCCCCGACCGCTCCCAGCGCCTCCTGCCCACCGGCAGCCCTGCTGATCAGCACCTCCCCTTCCCTCCCCGTGCCTCCTGCCCACCACGGTCAGCTGTTTCTCAGTGTACAGGAGGCTCTGGAATGGAAGGGGGAAGAGCAAGGGTGCAGCAGGCTCAGGGGAGGGGGCAGGAAGGGGTGGGAGCCTTGGGGTAAGAGGTGGAGTGGGGGCAGGGCCTGGGGTTGAGCAATGGAAAGTTGGCGCCTGTAGCTCGAGCCCCGGAGTCAGCACCTATGCAAGGAGCCGCATATTAACTTCTGAAGAGCCGCATGTGACTCCGGAGCCCCAGGTTGGCCACCCCTGCAGAAGAGCAATTCAACACTTGCTTAACCTTAAGCAAAGTGATTAAATCCATTGGGCCTGATTCTCATTTACACTAAGGTCACTTTATCCTGTCCTGGCAGCATAAAGGAACCTTAGAAGTATGATGAAATTATATTTACACCTACATTTTAAGGCCCCTTTACATTGCAAAAGTCCTAGAAAGTGGCCTTAGTGGAAAAGAGAATCAGGCTGTTGACTTCAAGGGGACTTAAGCATGTGCTTCGAGTTAAGCATATGCCTAATTACTTTACTGAACAGAGACTGACTTAAGCAAATGCTTCAATGCTTTGCTGATTGGGGCTTGAATTAGATTTCTTTCGAGGTGTAGTTTGCCTTATTCTCTTTGGGATGATATGCAAATCTAAATTACATTGAGATCTTTCATTAAAAAAAAAGAGATATATGTGTCATTCAGACCCTGAGCCAGATTTTCAGCAGGTGCAAATTGGTGTAGTTCCATTTAATTAAATAGCACACATTTTTGGGAAGGGTCCAAAACGCATTACTGTTAGTGACTCTGTATTTCTAGTGCCTATTATGTCTTGCTTCATGGACTTACTGGAAACAAGAGAAATATGTTTTGGTCGGATTTTTTTTTTCCCTTCTAATTATTTTCTGAGCTCTAAGAAGTGTTTCATGTTGTGTTTAGTCGTGATAATCTCCTCTTCTAGCAAGGCAGAAATTGTGTTAGGTACTCCACGTGCTGACATTCTAGTGACGCACAGCCCCAAAGTCAGAGTGAAGTCCACTCTTCCACTCAAGTCTAGCTTTTAAACTGTCTGCTTTGTAATTACTGTTGACACTTTGCAAACTAGTACCCCAACTGCCATGACTTCCTACACTCTGACAGCAGTCATGTTTTAAACGAAAGATCACTTAGCTCTGACATGTTCTTTATTTGATGCTGGGAATATTTTTTGAAGCATCTCCTGAAATTATTTAAAATAATTAAGATGACATCAACTGCACTGGGTCCTAGGAAACAGATGCTTGGGTATTTTACATGTTGGATCATATCCCCTGAGGTGAAATACCCTAGTATCAGCACTGGAAAGACATTCCAAAAAGTATCCAGTATGCAAATGCTGAAGTATATCTTCTTCTTACTACATCTTCTTCTTTTTATTATTTGTATTACCATAGCACCTACAAGCCTTAGTCATGGACTAGGGCTCCACTGTGCTTGGTGATGTACAAACACAGAACAAAAAAAGACAGTTCCTTCCCCAAAGAGCTCACAATGTAAATATATATGTCATTTAGACGAGAGAACAGATGGCTACAGACAGACCAGCAGGGGGACTACAAGGATGTCAGATGTCTGGCATTCAATGCATGCTCCTAAAAGCTCAGCTGTGTTGGTCTGGCTAGCTCGTTCATCTGGCCGACTCAAGAATACCAAGGCCATATCTTATAGTCAGCTAAAGAAAGGCTCCCAGTCTCATGGTGGCCAGTACAAATGATCCAAAGACACACCGAAGTCAAACTTGAAAGCACGTCACATTGGCCCCAGCACCTGGGAAGCAACATACCGGAACTGAGAAAGGTGACGGTAGATGTGACTCGTCACCGTTAATCACTTGGAAGGAAAGTGCATTAACACCTTATGTGAAAAGCATGAACAGCACAAAGCAAAGATACAACAGCCTGCAATGGATATGGACAATCTTGTCCGTCCCATATGTAACCACGTTTACAGTTCTCGCTTTGGTCTGACCTCACATATATGTTCATCTACAGTGCTTGCTGAATCCCCCTATGCTGGTATCGATGAGAGACTCCATTACACGGAATCAATGAGATGATATTGGTCAGAATGCATCTGACACACATTTCCTGTAATCATTAATGCGATTGATTCCACATATTGTTGTTGTCGCCCTGCCGGTCTCAGGCTATTCGAGACAAGGTGGGTGAGGCAATAACTTTTATTGGACCAACTTCTGTTGGTGAGAGAGATGAACTTTCAAGATTACACGGAGTTCTTCTTCTGGTCTTGTCTCTGTAATGTTTATATGGGTCATCTGAAAGGTTCTGAGTCAGGCCAGTGTTTAAGCATAGCTTTAGTTCTTCCTTATTCAGGACAGTGCTTAGGCCTTGTCTCCACACAATCTTGTCCTAGCTGTTAAACTGATTTAGTTAAACTTGTGCAAATCCCCCCATGTGCAGACACATCGGTTTTAAAATGTCTTCTGTTGCTATAAATTACACTGGTGAAGAATCAGCTAAGCTAAATCAAGCTAAACCATTTAAAAAGAGATTTAAGAGCATTGACACAGGGGATTATATCAGTTTAAACTCAATGGGTTTAAAAACTGAATTAGTTAAACCAGTGCATGTCTATGTGAACACGAAGCCTAAGGTAAAGCACACGCCTGAGTGTTTTCCTGAATAATGATGCTTTACAAAACTGGGGCCAATGTGTAGTGTAGGGATGTCATTCAGATGGTACCATCAAACCCAAGAATGCCCATCAATTTCTACCTCAGTGCCCATCAGGCTCTGGGTCCTTTGTGCACAAAATGAATACTAGCCTATTCATTCAGGCTCTGAGACCCACTGCCATATATATTCAAGGAGAATAGGTCCATCAATGGCCATTAGACAAGATGGTCAGGGATGCAACCCCATGCTCTGGGTGTCCCTAAGCCTCTGACTGCCAGAAGCTGGGCTTGGACAACAGGGGATGGATCACTTGATCAATTGCCCTGTTCTGTTCACTCTCTCTGAAGCATCCGCACTAGAAGGCAAGATACTGGGCTAGATGGACCACTGGTCTGACCCCATATGGCCATTCTTATGTATCTACTGTCTTTCTTTCTTTGCATTTGGTTTTCTGAAAATGTATTGCCCCTTCTGATAAAAAAAACATAACTCTCAGATATTTATTGGAGCATAATAATTGAAAGTCTTTTTACAGATTTTAAATTTTAAGTATTCAAGTATCTTCTGCAAAGTACTCATGCATGCACACACAAGCACCCCCCCCAATGGCTGGAGTTAGTAGAGTCTTCTATAGTTAAGACTGAATTCCAATTTCTGTTCTTAATCTCTCTTTTCAATTACTTATAGCTATTCTTTGGGGTTGAGATTTTCCATGACTGCTCTCAATCTCCACTCGAAGGAGACTTCTTTTCTTTTGAATGTTTGAGCAAAACTAGCTTAGTTAGAAAAGAAACTGTTTTTCCATATGCTTTGACCAGAAGTCTTTTACTCTGATTAAAAAAAAAAAAAAAAAGCTAAAATTAGAAACTTCAAACTCAGCTTCTTTTGTAGATCTCATTGAGATTTAACTATCAAACCAAATTTTAAGCTAATTGGTCTAGAATTTGAAAATGTATGAGCATTTTCAGTTAGAAATTTCTAGTACAATTATTCTAGCTCAGTATAAGCTACAAAAAAGCTAATTTTGGCATCTATAACTCAAGATAATTGAATTATCTGAGTGTAATATTTTTAGAGAGAAAAACATATAAGTCTGTTAAGGATAGGTAGTTTTGGAAGGCCTCAGCTAAGGTGACTGGGTTCAGGATGCATCAAGTCAAACAGCTTCACATTCAAATTGTATAAGACTAATAGCTCTGATACAAAGAACATACAAGATCCAGAAGCTGAATAGCTTGGATTTGTTTCTTCCCCCACCACCTCCATTGTGCAAACTATGAAAATGTAATTTAATGCAAAACACCAGCACTGGTCTTAATGAAATATTATGTTTTTGAAATCATATATTCAGCCCTCAGGAAATTTCTAAGGCTAAGGCTGCAAAGCTCAACCATAATTCTGTCCCCTGACGCAAAAAATATGGTCTCCCTTTAAATCACTGTATATTACTTGTCAAACAATAGACTACACATTATGATGCAGAGTGGCATTCTTGAACACTAAACATATTGGGGCAAATGCTTCCCCATTCCCTAATCAATGGGCTCATAAGGATTGCAAAGTGGTTGAACTATCTTATGGCACACAAGGAAGCAGGCCATGGAGAGACCTTGCTCAAAGATCCAACTTCTCTAACACCCAAAGAGTAGTGATCGGCAATGGCTCTCTGCTCAGCATTTTGGAGTGGAATGCGGGCTGAGGCAGTCCAAGAGAGAGTTGACTGTTTTTCGACTGTTCAAACTCCTCCCCCCAGCCCCCTACACAGAGGCATCATCTGGTGTCAGAGGCTGCAGACACAGATGGAGGAAAAGATATGTACCCCAGAACACCCACAGAGATTCTCCTGTTTTCCCAGGCTTTGCACAAGGGACCTGCACTTGTCCCACTGGTCACACTATGCTTTAAATACTGTGTGACCAAGGGCCAGATCCTCACCTGGTATAAATCAGAATAGTTCCACTGAGTCCAACAGAGCCCCTCTGATTTCCACCAGCTGAGGATTTGGCCAGCAGAGTCTGCCTCTAAGTTGTCAGTATAATCACTGTATTGTCAGTTAGAAGATGGAAAATGTAGAATTTCAATTATTCATAATCCCCCCCACTCACAAATCGCTATGTTTGTGCTACACAACAGGGATGGCTTGCAGACATTTGCAGCATTATGAGAACTTACATCTGTTCAGAGCTCTAAAATAGTTCAAAAACCCAGCTGTCCTCCTCTCCGAGCACTGTCATACAATGCCACAGGAAATACGTTTACAAAACACCAGGTGTATGAAATAAGATGATGCTGTGGATTATGTCATTTTAGAAAACTGAGCAATATTTTTGGACATTTTAAAAATATTTACCTCAGTAGTTTGCATCCATTGCAACTTGAGAATAATATTTGGATGTAGAAAATAAATCCCACTTAAATTTGGTATGTCAAGATTTTCCTTGCTAGAACATTTATATCTGGTATACATTTCCTTTGATTTGCTATTTGTATTTCATTAGGGCCTACAGAGAGCAATATTCTGGACATTTTAAATATACATAATAAGAGAAAGTCCCTGCCCCACAAAAGCTTAAAATCTTTATAGAATCATAGAATCATAGAATATCAGGATTGGAAGGAACCTCAGGAGGTCATCTAGTCCAACCCCCTGCTCAAAAGCAGGACCCATCCCCAATTAAATCATCCCAGCCAGGGCTTTGTCAAGCCTGACCTTAAAAACTTCTAAGGAAGGAGATTCCACCACTTCCCTAGGCAACGCATTCCAGTGTTTCACCACCCTCCGAGTGAAAAAGTTTTTCCTAATATCCAACCTAAACCTCCCCCACTGCAACTTGAGACCATTACTCCTTGTCCTGTCCTCTTCCACCACTGAGAATAGTCTAGAACCATCATCTCTGGAACTACCTCTCAGGAAGTTGAAAGCAGCTATCAAATCCCCCCTCATTCTTCTCTTCTGCAGACTAAACAATCCCAGTTCCCTCAGCCTCTCCTCATAAGTCATGTGTTCCAGACCCCTAATCATTTTTGTTGCCCTTCGCTGGACTCTTTCCAATTTATCCACATCCTTCTTGTAGTGTGGGGCCCAAAACTGACACAGTACTCCAGATGAGGCCTCACCAATGTCGAATAGAGGGGGACGATCACGTCCCTAGATCTGCTCGCTATGCCTCTACTTATACAGCCCAAAATGCCATTGGCCTTCTTGGCAACAAGGGCACACTGCTGACTCATATCCAGCTTCTCGTCCACTGTCACCCCTAGGTCCTTTTCTGCAGAACTGCTGCCGAGCCGTTCGGTCCCTAGTCTGTAGCTGTGCATTGGGTTCTTCCGTCCTAAGTGCAGGACCCTGCACTTATCCTTATTGAACCTCGTCAGATTTCTTTAGGCCCAATCCTCCAATTTGTCTAGGTCCCTCTGTATCCTATCCCTGCCCTCCAGCGTATCTACCACTCCTCCCAGTTTAGTATCATCCGCAAATTTGCTGAGAGTGCAATCCGCACCATCCTCCAGATCATTTATGAAGATATTGAACAAAACCGGCCCCAGGACCGACCCCTTTATAGACAAGACAGACAAAGGAAGTATGGTTAACATTATTATCCCCATTTTTCAGATAGGGAACAAATAATATTAATACCTAATTCTTATCAGCAGTAGATCTCAGAAGCACTTTATAAAGGAGTCAGTATTATTTCCCCTATTTTACAGCTGGGGAAACTGAGGCAATGAACGGGGATGTGATTTACCCAGCAGGCCTGGGGTAGAATCAGGAATAAAACTTAGGTTTCTAGTGCCCCAAGCCAGTATGCTATACATTCAACCACACTGCCTTCGAACTAAGGCACCTAGAGAGTAAGTGAACATCTCCCAAGGAGTCTGTACAAGTGCTGGAAACTGAACCACATCTCTTGAACGCCAATCAAGTGCTTTAACTACGAGTCCTTCTTTCTTTTGTAGCCTAGCTGATAATCCTGGTTCTACCCGCATGCTTTCAGAGAGTCTTCATTTGCATAAGGAAAGCAAGGGTTGTAAGGACTGCCAACATTTCTCTTGTGGCTATCCTAGCTTCCAGTCGCATTGTCTTTCTTCATAAGCCCATTTAGACTAGCAGTGTATAAGAATAAACACTCTCAACAAAAAATCAGCTATCTGTTGCCTGTTGGTCGTGGGAAGTACCCACATTGCTCTGGTGTGAAGATTGCGTTGCTGAAGAGGAGTGCCCTAAAAAGAGATGACGAAGGCCTGGTCTACACTGCAAAGTTGTGTCAATGTAAGCGGCCTTGTGTCGACCCAGTTGTACATGTGTCTATGCTTAAAATTTGTCTGCCACCTATGTACGTGGCTCATTACGCTGACATAGTAACCCTACCTCCACAAGAAGCACTGAGCCAAGGTCAAATGGAGGTCGATGCAGCACGTGTGTACACACTGCATTACCTATGTCCAACCTAGCAGTCCTCCAGCAGCTGTCCCACAATGCCCAACAATGACCGCTCTGGCCACCATTTGTGAACTCCACTGACTGGATTCATGTAGACCAGAAGCCCCCGCTCCTCTTCAAAGTGCTGTGAATTTTTTAAATTCCTTCTCCTGATTGCCTGGCTTGCGGAGCATACCTAGCAGCTCTCCTTGTTGAGTGCAGCTGCCCAGCTGATCCTGCCAGCCACGCACTCTGCCCTGGAGTAGACAGGCGGTATTGGATCTCCTGGGCCTGTGGGGAGAAAAGGCTGTGCAGGCCCAGCTGTGAACCAGCTGTGGGAATATGAACATCTACGAGCCGATTGCTTGGGGGACGCAAGAGAAAGGGGTACAGTGAGGACCAGCAGCAGTGCCACAAGAAAGCCAAGGAGCTGCAGCAGGCATACCAGGAGACCAGGGAAGCAAGGGTGATGTCGTGGTGGGAGTCTGCTATAGACCACCGGACCAGGGGGATGAGGTGCACGAGGCTTTCTTCCGGCAACTCGCAGAAGCTACTAGATCGCACGCCCTGGTTCTCATGGGAGACTTCAATCACCCTGATATCTGCTGGGAGAGCAATACAGCGGTGCAGAGACAATCCAGGAAGTTTTTGGAAAATGTAGGGGACAATTTCCTGGTGCAAGTGCTGGAGGAACCAACTAGGGGCAGAGCTCTTCTTGACCTGCTGCTCACAAACTGGGAAGAATTAGTAGGGGAAGCAAAAGTGGATGGGAACCTGGGAGGTAGTGACCATGAGATGGTCAAGTTCAGGATCCTGACACAAGGAGGAAAGGAAAGCAGCAGAATACAGACCCTGGACTTCAGAAAAGCAGACTTTGACTCCTCAGAGAACTGATGGGCAAGATCCCCTGGGAGAATAACATGAGGGGAAAGGAGTCCAGGAGAGCTGGCTCTATTTTAAAGAATCCTTACTGAGATTACAGGGACAAACCATCCCGATGTGTAGAAAGAATAGTAAATATGGCAGGCGACCAGCTTGGCTTAACAGTGAAATCCTTGCTGATCTTAAACACAAAAAAGAAGCTTACAAGAAGTGGAAGATTGGACAAATGACCAGGGATGAGTATAAAAATATTGCTCGGGCATGCAGGAGTGAAATCAGGAAGGCCAAATCACATCTGGAGTTGCAGCTAGCAAGAGATGTTAAGAGTAACAAGAAGGGTTTGTTCAGGTATGTTGGCAACAAGAAGAAAGTCAAGGAAAGTGTGGGCCCCTTATATATGAATGAGGGAGGCAACCTAGTGACAGAGGATGTGGAAAAAGCTAATGTACTCAATGATTTTTTTGCCTCTGTCTTCACGAACAAGGTCAGCTCCCAGACTACTGCACTGGGCAGCACAGCACAGGGAGGAGGTGACCAGCCCTCTGCGGAGAAAGACGTGGTTCAGGACTATTTAGAAAAGCTGGACGTGCACAAGTCCATGGGGCCGGATGCGTTGCATCCGAGAGTGCTAAAAGAGTTGGCGGATGTTATTGCGAAGCCATTGTCCATTATCTTTGAAAACTCATGGCGATCCGGGGAAGTCCCGGACGACTGGAAAAAGGCTAATGTAGTGCCCATCTTTAAAAAGGGAAAGAGGAGGATCCAGGAAACTACAAGGCAGTCAGCCTCACCTCAGTCTCTGGAAAAATCCTGGAGCCGGTTCTCAAGGAATCAATTCTGAAGCACTTCAGAAGAGGAGAGGAAAGTGATCAGGAACAGTCAGCATGGATTCACCAAGGGCAAGTCATGCCTGACTAATCTAATTGCCTTCTATGACGAGATAACTAGTTCTGTTGATGAAAGGAAAACAGTGGACGTGTTGTTCCTTGACTTTAGCAAAGCTTTTGACACTGTCTCCCACAGTATTCTTGTCAGTAAGTTAAAGAAGTATGGGCTGGATGAATGCACTATAAGGTGGGTAGAAAGTTGGCTAGATTGTCGGGCTCAACGGGTAGTGATCAATGGCTCCATGTCTAGTTGGAAGAGTCCAGCGGAGGGCAATAAAAATGATTAGGGGACTGGAACACATGACTTATGAGGAGAGGCTGAGGAAACTGGGATTGTTTAGTCTACAGAAGAGAAGAATGAACAAGGATTTGATAGCTGCTTTCAACTACCTGAAAGGGGGTTCCAAAGAGGATGGATCTAGACTATTCTCAGTGGTAGCAGATGACAGGACAAGGAGTAATGGTCTCAAGATGCAGTGGGGGAGATTTAGGTTGGATATTAGGAAAAACTTTTTCACTACGAGGGTGGTGAAACACTGGAATGCGTTACCTAGGGAAGTGGTGGACTCTCCTTCCTTAGAAGTTTTTAAGGTCAGGCTTGACAAAGCCCTGGCTGGGATGATTTAATTGGGGATCGGTCCTGTTTTGAGCAGGGGGTTGGACTAGATGACCTCCTGAGGTCCCTTCCAACCCTGATATTCTATGATTCTATGATTCAATCCCAACCCGGTGCTGAGCCGCAGAGCTGCCACTTTTACAAGCTGCAGGCCATATTCAGCAGAGAGCCCACCCCACCCTGCACAACACTGTTGAAACCTGTGAGGATCCTGGGTCATAGACGTCTGCCATGAACAGCGAGGAGGAGGTGGAGGACCAGAAAAGAAGAGGAGGAGTATCGGGGACAGGCAACCGGGGGTTCCCGCTGCACAGCAAGCCAGGGCCTGTTTTTGACTCCGCCACAGTCCAGCCAGTCTTTCCAGTTGAGCACAGGTGAACCCGAGGTAGGGGAAGGAACCTTGGGCAAGTGTGTACATACATTTTCCATTAAGGGGTTCCCCCCCCCCCCCGCACCTAATAGCAAGTAACAGCTTTCGAGTTTTCATTAATTTCTTCGTGCTAGAAGAGGCAGTGGAACCATTAAGAGTGGTAGAGTTGCTATCTGCTTTTCAGTCCCCTCTAGAGATAGATGTGGGGTGGGGGAGGCATGTGGTGCAGTTTGGTTGTATACACAGAGATGTCCCTTGAATCCTCCTGAGAGATCTCGATGAGTTTCCATGGAGGTACTCTGCATCCTCTGCCAAAGGCTTCCCGGGAGGGCTGCCTTATTTCTTCCTCGGTGCTAAGACCCTTTTCCACACCAGTAAGCAATAACTTTGGCAGGCCCCATTGCAGTACACAGGCTAGCAGCATATGGGCCTGGGCGGCTTTGGGACTCCAGCAGCAGCTGTGCTCTCTCTGCCTTTTTTACCCTCAGGAGTGAGATCAGATGAAATCACCACTGCCTGTGGAAAGTGGTGCCAGGATTCAGTGCCAAGGCCCTATGCTACCGAGCAATTCACTCCTCATTTCCCTGACCCCACCGTGGGCCATATTCACCATGGCGGCTGCTGTGACTGGCACCATGCACAAGCAAGCCCAAACTTTAGGGGGGCAAGGGGAGGGAGTTCTGCATATTAAATTTCACTTGCCGGAGTGGATCTGACTATGGTACCTCTGTGTGTTTTATCTGAAGCTGCTGCCATTGCAGCCTTGAGGGTCTCCCACTCCATGTCCGCAGAACGCTTGACTCAGATAAGGAGAAAGAAGAGGACTCGGGATGACACGTTCAGTGAGATCCTACAAGCCAGTGCTGCACTGGACCATGAGCACAGGAAGGGAGGAGGAACACTGAGGACAGCCCGGAGAAGGAAAGAATGGAGAGCAAAATGGCACAGGAAAAGGAGACGGAGATACACCAAGACATAATGGGGCTTCTCATGCAGCCCGCACAGATGCTGCAGACTCTGGTGGACCTGCAGGTTCAACAATCCCAGGCTCACCTCCCTCTGCAGCCCAATGAGAACTCAATACTGGGACTTCCCTATGATACTCCTCAACATTCTAGGTAGAATCAGGGGCCACCATACCCCTACCACTCCACCCTGGTGGACATTAAAAGACAATCACAGGTTCACACACACTGATCTGTGAAAGCCATGGCTGGTGTCCGTGTAGCTGAAATGGACATGAGTGTTCTTTCCCCTTCATAAGTTTGTTCTCTTAGTCTATTATGTTTTAGTAAGTTTTAAATCTACTTGTTTTAAATTTTCACTTTTTTTTGCACTGAACTCTATTATAAAATAAATGTCTATTATTTAAAACATAGCTCATCTTTATTAGTTTGAAACATCTGCTACTGAGTGCTTAGCAGGTCTGAAAGCAACCAATTACTGGTTACTGACCGTGTGACGTAACTCCTAGGATAAGCCACAAACAAAATTAATAGATGTACTGACAATATTATATTCCTACATGTACAGCAATCACCACACAATTCCTAACAGGCCACAAAAGAGCAGGGCCAGGTAGTGCACAGTGCAACAAAGTATTACTGTGGCTCACTGTTAAAATGGTCTTTCAAAGCCTCTCTGAGCTGTTTAGTTCCACGTTAAGCTCTTCTAACAGCCCTTGAGTCTGGCTGTTCAAACTCAGCACCCTCCACCTCGGCGAAAATGTTTCCCCCTTTGCTTCACTTATATTATGCAGGATGCAGCTGGCAGCTATAACTATTGGGATATTTTTCTCACCGAGGTCTAAGCTTGAGAGTAAAAATCACCAGTGTTCCTTCAATTAACCAAAAACATATTCAACTATCATTCTGCACCTGTTGAGCCAGTAGTTGAATTATTTGAATCGTTCCTTGGTGCTGTCAAAATGGCTGTATATGGCTTCGCAAGCCAAGGGAGCAACAGGTAGGCTGGGTTGCCCAGGATCACTACTGGCATTTCAACATTGCCAGTGGTAATCCGCCAGTCAGGAAAGAAAGTCCCTGTTTACAGCTTTCTGAATAGCCCTGTGTTCTTCAAAATGTGTGCGTCATGCACCTTCTCTGATCAGCCCACACTGATGTCAGTGAAGCAGCTCTGACAATCCACCAATGATTGCATTGCCAAAGAAAAGTAGCCCTTTCTCTCAATGTACTCTGTAGCAAGGTGGTCTGGTGCCAAAATAGGGATATGCACGCCATCTATAGCCCCACCGCAGTTCATGAAACCCATTGCTGCAAATCCATCCACTATGTTCTGCACATTGCCAAGAGTCACAGACCTACATAGCAGGAGGAGATTAATGGCCCTGCACGTTTGCATGACAACGGCCCCTGAGGTGGATTTCCTGCCTCCAAATTGATTTCAGACTGACTGGAAGCAATCTGGCATTGCAAGTTTCCATAGTGTGATCACCACTTCTTTCTCCACGGTCAGTGCAGTTCATTTTGGTGTCACTGCCCTGGAGGACTGTGCCGAGCTCGGCCCACGGATCCAGGAACGTTGCCTAGCACATCCAAAAGTTCTGCAGCCGCTGTTCGTCATTCGCCTGCATTTCGATGCGATCCCCCCCAGACGGTGCTTGTTTCTCGGGCCCAGAAGCGGTGCTTTGCCATCTGCAGCTGCACCATGAACACCACCAACCACTTGAATTGGTTCTCGCTATGTCCCACAGCAATCTGTCCTCCAAGGAATCATAATGATCCCCACTGATTCGGGTATGTCTTGTCGCTCTGCAAATACTGCAGGATCATGCTCCCTGTACTTGCAAAGCTCGTGACAAGAGTATAGAGCTGTGCAGGCTCTGTGCTTTTGTCGGAGAAGACGGACAGTGAGAAGGGTCATGCAGGTTTGTGGGATTTGAAAAAAGGTGCAAAAATTATGGGATATGACTGCCATTATGCAATGGAGTCAACTTCCAGTGTGCAACTGACTCCATGCTCCCAGTCACCCCTCAGCAACTCATTTTGGCCAAAACTTCCCAAAAGGCAGTGCTCAGCATCTGAAAGGAGGCATAAGAATGGCCATACTGGGTCAGACCAAAGGTCCATCTAGCCCAGTATCCTGTCTTCTGACAGTGGTCAGTGCCAGATGCTTCAGAGGGAGTGAACAGAACAGGTAATCATCAAGTGATCCATCCCCTGTTGCCCATTCCCAGCTTCTGGCAAACAGAGGCGAGGGACAGCATCGCTGCCCATCCTGGCTAATAGCCATTGATGGATCTATCCTCCATGAATTTATCTAGTTCTTTCTTTGAACCCTGTTATAGGCACCTGGCACTTTGCAGGATCAGGTCCTTGCCGCTAAGCAACCATTTACTAAGATGTAACATCCTTGTAACCAACCATGCAATGCACATTCTGATGATGGTACGTAAAGTGGCACATGGAATTCCATTTTTATATTCCACTTGTATTAGTTAAAGATGGCTTGAAAAGAAGGGGAATGGGGAGGAGAGGGGAGCTTTGTGCCCTTTCCCAGCCTTCATTACGATGTGCCTAACAAAGGCCTGAAGGATTTGGGGTTTGCTTGTTCATTCCTTTTCCACTTTGAATTCTCAGGAACGTCAGGTCTTTTCTTCTCTGTTTCTGTTGCAGGAATTCTTGTGGGGTAGAGAAATGTGGGCTTTCTCCTCCCTTTTTTCCTTTGTAGGTCACCTTTAAATGAACACAGACTATATTTTAAGAAAGTTGCACAAGGGGGACAAGTTATGGATAAATTAAGCTGAACTTCTGAGATCTTCTGGCTTCAGAATGATTTCTTAGCGTTAAAGTTGGCTCGTTACAGACACACTTCATTTATAGCAGATTACCACACAATACACACACACACACCCCTCTCTAAGAAAGCAGATTCCCAAGAGAAATTAAGTTAATATTTTTTCTACACCTAAAACATACAAATCAAAATATGAAATCCTAAAATCATACAGTAGGGAATATAAACTGATTATCAGGACTTTAACTATTGCCCAATGAACTCCCAACAGGACATGGCGGGGAGGGCATAATCTCAGACTCTGAAAAGATTCAAATTAATTGGAAACAGAATCCAGTTTGTTACGAGCTCAGTTTCCAAGAATTCTGTTCCACTATTCAGCAAGTTTACCCTAAGCACAGCAACTGCCTTTCCTCTAATGAGACCCAAAGCACTGACAGCTGCAGAGAGTTCTACTCTTGCCTCTCGGACAAGGTCAACCAAATGTGAGAGGAACCCAGTGAGCAGAAAAGTAGATTTTGGCCCAGATGGCATTACCTGCCCCATCACCCTGACAGAGGTTGGCTCAACCGTACACAATACAACTCAAAAATTCCGTAGCGACATTCGAGACACCACCTGCAAAACAGATCCATGCTAGCTACAGCCAATAAACAACAACTACAGCCACTGGTAACAGAAATCACCAGAGAGGCAAACCTGCCTTCCTCCCTGAGAAATACATCATTTCCTGTGTTCTGATCCATCTGCTGGCTCCCAGTCCAGTTCCACTGCCAGTTTAAGGCACTGAACCTGAGCCTAAAAGACTCCAAAGTGTTAGGACCCAGCTACATCAGCAATTCTATCCACAACCCACTCAGACAGTTGGGTCCTCTTGGGGCAACACACCTCATAAAGCCCATTAAAGCATTTGAGAACTGGAGATAAAGTATCCTTAGTTGAGGGGATCAGGCTAATTCAGAGCCTGACTACACTCCAGGATTCTCTGCCAGTCCCTACTCTTTGAGAAAGCTTCGACACCAAAATTAGAGTGACAGGAGAGATGCAGAAGATGTATAACTCAAACAAAGCCCACTTAACCAGGGCAGGGAAAAGAACAAGGGACCCATGGAGATCCCTAAGGAACTCACCATAGTGATCTAATGTACCTGGGAAGTGCTGATGCTCAGATTTTTAAAGGTATTTAGGGTTGCTCCACTCAAAGGGAGAGGGACAGAAGTTATCCCCTGCACATGAAATGTGATTGTGTATTGCAAAACTGACTCTCAATTCCAACACACAGAGGAGCGCCTTACAACAACAGTGATGCAGCTCGAAAACACTCATTCCTTTATCTAATCAAGCTCTGCCATTGTATTTGCAAAACTTGAAGTGGAGCGTTAACCCACGCTGACAGGATATGCCAGTGCTGACTTCAGACTGTCCATAAGAGAGGAGTGAAGAACCCTCTTCCAAAAGGACTCCACTCACCAAAGGTCATCTATCGAGCGTCCGATTTCAGAGACGCGGCTCACTCTAGAGCTTTGGCTAACATGGCAGGCAGCAGTTTGCTGACTGCACTGGTTTCAAAGGAGAGCCATAAGAAGGCAGGATCTCGAATAAAAGGTAGCTGTGGGCGTTCCCCCGGACAGTTATACGCTCTGTGGGCTGGTTTCTATGGGCCCACCCCTTTGCTCAGATATACATATTTCCCACTGTTTTCAGTAGGAGTTGACAGGATATATCAGAAGGCGGAACTGGGCTCTCTATGTTGGTGATGCAAAGTATTAGAATTTAACAAGAAAAAGTCTCAAAAGGAGCCTAGTTCAAACGGAAGTTCTGGACTTGATGCCAAAATTACTGGGTAAGGTTATAGGATCTGTGTTCTGCAGGAGAACAGGCTAAATGAACATCATGGTCCCTTCTGGACTTGTAATCTATCTATCTACAGAGTAATACATACACCTACTATATACAAATTGGCTTGGAGTCATGTTTGGCTTCTCTAGAATGTATACCAAAAAAAAAAAAGAAGGTTCGCCCCCCCCCCCCAAGAAAAATGCATTGGGGTTTTTATTTTTGATTGTTTTTATAACATTATCAATTCAGGTCTGGCTACCCTGGAAGATTCTGTGGGTGACATAGGAGCCCAGTTTTTCCTCCATTGCTGATCTCCTTTCAGTATGGGTTCTTGATTCATGTTTGTCAGAATTTGTAGGCGATGTACCTAGGAAAGTATTTTCTCCCTTCTTTGTACTTAAGAATGCTGGTATTTGCTTCCTGCATTTAGACAAAAAGTAACAGAGATTTGTTTATCCAACTGCAGTTACCTTTGCAAACGTGATCATTCAATTCTGCTTAGGAAGTTTGATTTCTAATACTGCACCCTGTGCTCCTCCATTTTTTTTTTAAACTGGGGACCATTTTCACAGAGTCTCTTCCCTCCTCAATCCAACATATAGGGCTCCAGACCCCTCTGAATCAGGGGGAGGGACAGCTCAGTGGTTTGAGCATTGGCCTGCTAAATCCAGGGTTATGAGTTCAATCCTTGAAGGGGCCATTCAGGGATCCTGGGCAAAAATTGGGGATTGGTCCTGCTTTGAGCAGGGGGTTGGACTAGATGACCTCCTAAGGTCCCTTCCAACCCTGATATTCTATGATTCTTTGATCCCTGGTGGGACACCGCTCATTCTCTGTGAGCCTGCATTTTGCCATGGCTTCAAAAGGGAAAACAAAGGGTTACGCTGGGAAGAAAGGAACAAAACTAGCAGTGGGCTCCGAAGCGAGCAGTGCACGTGATATGGGATAAGTGCTCTGCTGGGTTGAGATGTACAGTGCAGCCCTGTCATGTTTGGTTTTCATCTTTTGGCAGCCAGCCAAGCTGAGGTCCAAAGCAAAATGAGTTTCAGGTTTTCAGCCCATTCCAGAGCTGACAGCAACCAAGACACAAACACACAGTGTATTTTATCGCATGTTTTGGCAGGCCGTGCATTCTCAGGAGCTGGAGGCTTGCATCCAGGGAAGATTGCAATGGCTCGCTCTGTCAGTGGAAGAAATTAAAGAAGTTCATCCCCCTAGGTTCAGACCAATATAGTCTCTATGTCTTTCTGAGCCCCAGTTTAATAGAGAAATCAATTTGCAAGCATGACACCTTACACTGTTGTCCTCCGACACACCAGGCTCCAAATGCACTCAGCAAAGCATCAGTGAACCAAAAGGTCTCTCCCTCAGCTGCCCCCGGTGTCGGTGGGTGTATTGAAGGCCCAATTCCTTTCTCTGTGACTGCACATCCCTCCCTCTCAGTGGAAATAGGACATCTTCAAGCACATACCGAGCCATCCTCCAGTTGTGGCCAGCATCCTGACTGAAAGGAGTTCTAATAAAAGGCACTGTGAGAGGAAACCTTCTCGCCATAATTGGCAGGTGTCAAAGTCAGAGAATGTTTAGTGCCTGCAAAAGATGCTGGATTAACAGTCCCTAGAGAACAGGGTTTATTAAATAGTGAGGGTGGGAGGAGGCTGCGGGATTTGTATTTAGCACAGTTCTGAAAAAGACAAAAGGGAAAAGTTGTCACGCCCAACCTACGCCTAATTTAAAGGGTTCATGACTTTCTGCTGAATATACACAAAGTCCCCATCTTATTATTTCAAAGACTGATTCATTCGTGCAGCCTATTGCTAGCCCAGCAGTATTAAATGCAAAAGACAGAGAGAGAGAGTGAGTGTGTGTGCATGTTCGAAATAAGGACTCCCTGAGCCCTCTCCGGCACTTGCGTGGATTGCGTAAAGGCTGCTCAGAATTGCAGGTGCTGAGCTCAGGAGAGCTAAGTAAGGTAAAGGCCCTTGGAGGATTATCTAGGCTGAGCTGGAGACGCTGTCTTTCAGACGAAGAACAGCGCTGTGACCATGATCAAGTGTCACCAATTTTTTTGAGACAAGCAGAGGTTATAATCCTGTGGTGAAATTCCAAATCAGGTAATTATATATCACCTACAAAAGGGCCCAATCTAACGCCCATTCAACAACTCCCATCAGCACCAGTGAGTCAGGCCCTAAATTCCCCCTGACTTCGCTGCTCTGTACATGCTATTGCTGTGATCCACCCCACACGCTGGTGGTGGATGCAGCTGCCCCTGTACGCAGGAGGTCCTGTTTCAGTCTATTATATTTGCAATACTCTTTGGGCACTTCAGGCTGAAAGGCACTCGTATCAATGTCAGAGTATTAAGAGTTGCTGGAGATGGGACATCGGACAGGGTAGGTCGGTGCTCTAAGGTGGTATTGAGAATTCTCTCTCTCAGATGCCTGGCTTGCGTGTCTTGCTCATGTGCTCAGAATCTAACTGATCGCCAGATACAGGGTTGGGAAGGAAGTTTCCCCAGATCAGACTGGCAGCGACCTGGGGGTATTTTCACTTTCCTCTACAGCATGGAGCATGGGTCGTTTGTCAGGATCATCTGGGTAGGTCTTACCTAATCAGTTCCCTACCACGATGGGGGCCTTAAGCATTGGTGCACCTCGGTCCCGCCAGTTCTCTGCTGGGCTGTGATCCACAGGATGTCAGCCTAGATGATCAGCTGGTCCTTTCTGACCTTAAACGCAATGGCTGTATGAGGTACCAAGTCAATTTCGGAAGACAATGGATCTTTCTAACTGGTTCTCAGTGATGTCCTACCAATGTCTATCACAAAGAGCACAAGACT
Organism: Caretta caretta; assembly: GCF_965140235.1. NCBI lineage: Eukaryota > Metazoa > Chordata > Testudines > Cheloniidae > Caretta > Caretta caretta. The sequence continues at coordinate 205,642,211 of NC_134208.1, read as the reverse complement.
TTTCCCTTATTTTATGTATGTATGTTCCTTTTTTTTTGTAGGCATTATTTATCAGGACAATTATTGTATTTCTTGGTTGGCTAAGGTCATTCATTCTTTGGCCTCCAATGCATGCTAAAAAATCATAAATACTCTATATGTCTTTTACTGCATAGCTAGGGTGTAACAACGTGGTAACTTCCACTAAAAATAATTACTGTGGGGGAAACTTGCTAATAACTAGTGTCATCAATTAAGCAGCAAGTCACAACAAGGTTTCATTAGTAGATTACGGGAGCAAACCTTGGGCGTGTTGAGAAGCAGAAAGTTGGAGGCTGAATGATGGATGAGCCAAAAGCCAAGTAGTGTAATGGGGTTTGTTCATATTAGAGATTGTACACCCTTTGGGGCTGGGACCAACTTTTTATGCTGTGTTTGTACAGCACCTACCACAAGGAGGTCCTACTCCACCATTGTGGCTCATAAGCACTAGTGTAACACAAATAATAAGTATTTTAAAATATGCATTGACATTTACAATAACTTATTCTACAAACCATTAACTTTGTGACAAAGTATTGTGGCACTTTCTAGTTCCCAGGGGATGAGGCATTAAGAAACTTCCCCTTTATGTAGAAAATTAGTTAGAAAAGGAGAGGGACTGTGTGGGGACATTTTTTTACATTTTGTTACATCTACTTTAATGTCACCAAATGCAAGACAGTGTATCAATGACAAATGGGGATATAGGACTGCCAATACTTGTGATTCTACCACAAACCTTGTGTTATCTGTGTTTTCCCTAAAGCCCGAGCTTCTGGAGTCAGGTGATTACGCAAGAAGCTCAGCTTTCCTAGCAAATTCAAAGTTTCTTGCCCTCCTCGTTGCAGAGGACATACGAGCAGAGGGGATTCAGGAGACTCAAAAACCCAAAGGCAAACAAAAAGAACCCCAAATGTATTATTTTGTAAAATCTCATGATTTTCAAGCCATCACATGATGGGGGGGGGGCAACAGATGATTTTTGAAAGCTTGGAGTTGGCAATACTGAGAAAACCAAAACAGCCGTCTATGGCACATACAAGTGCTCAGTTATCAGAAGGGTGGTGTAACCATGTAGCAGTTCCCATCTTGCTTGGAACAGAATATACACGCTCTATATAATCTAATTTACTCCCTTGGTGGGACTGGTCTTTGCTGATAATTCAGACAATCCCCACCAAAGAGAAACTGAAGCCTAAATATTTCTCCCTAAATGTGGCTACTCCTTGAGGTTTTTTTGCAGAACCTCTTTGTCCCAGACTCTAGCTCCTTTAGTCCAGAAAGATACTCTAATCTCTTTTGCATCTGGGTTGGAACTAACCCTTCATGCAGAGTTCAAGCACCTCGCTCATCTTGACTGCGCTGCATTCCTACGCAGTTTTTGTCTGCCTCCCTGTTTATGGGCAACTTGCACCTGTCTTTTCTATTTGCAAAGGAATTGTAACTGCAAAACTGAGGACTTGAGTTTCAAACTCCCAGAGTGGGGGGCACAAAAATGTGGGCACAAAAAATGTGGGCACAAATAGGTCCTACACACCGGAGGTCTGGCTTCAGTTCCTTTGAAACTGATCCCTTTAAGAGCAACCAACTGCAGGCTCTCCTAAATAGCAGAGAAGCAAATTATTTCCCTCCATCGTGACTCATGGAGGCAGAGGTGGTCTCTCTAAATACCAGGGGTCAAATTCTGGCCTCAATGCCATAGAGCAATTTGGCACATGACCTTAACGCTTTTAGCACTATTCTACCTGGGAGAGTCTATTTTTTTAACAGTGTGAAAATGCTCAGCCTTTAGTTCCTAAAATTATATTTTATAAGCAGCGACTAGCACATTAATTAAGGAAAATGGCTGTTACAAAGAACTTTATACTTCAGCTGCGTTACAAGTCAGGGCTAAGATTTTCGAAGTCCCCTGAAGAAAAGACACACACAAATCCCACTGAAATTCAAAGTGAATTGGCCATCCTTTCGGTTACTTTGTAAGTCCCAGCATAAGTACCCGACTATCTCCAATTAAAAAACCAAACCCAGCCAAATAGGTCTAGCAGATCCTATAGACAAAAGGCCAGCAAAATACAGTGTACAAAACAAAACCTATTTACTAAGTGCAATACACAGCAATATCTAAAGTCAGGTCAAATATGCTGCTCGCACTGCTCTAATTTGAGAACGGCTAAACATACTTGCAAGGAATCAAAATAAAGTCACAGCATGACTCTGGAGCTAAAACTCGCACACGGTCAAATTCCAGCAAGATCATTTTTATGACATTGCACTAAAAGAGCACTTCCTCCACATGCACGTGTGGATGGCACACACAGACTATGCATGTCACAGGACAGTCAGAGTATTCATGTCACTCCCACTGAGTATTTCCATAGCTAAACCCCACTGCAAACCCCAACACTGTCAGCTATAGTGCCATGAAGAGTGTCACTAGACTTTCATCCCCCCAGCCCTCCCCTTTCCAAGCACATATCCCCAAGAGCAAAGCATTGTTTCCCCACTTGGAGTATTAAGTGAAGCCAGACATGGAGTCTTTTCCCACTGACAACTGACCCCTAGTTCTTTTTACAAGTGCTCTCATGACAGTGAAATATATGCTTAGCCGCTCAGTTTTACATACTCTGGCAACAGCTATATCACTGACCATCTTTGCTATTTTTTTTCCAGCCAAATGATAAACAGAAGTTACTTTACCTTTAAGGAAAATGCACCATTTCCCCTCTAAATAAGCTCCTCTATGCCTTGTCATTTTCATCTCTCCAGGTCTTTATTTTTTGTCAGTTCCAGATAACAAAATGAATCAAGACCAGCAAAGCTCACTAACAAGACTTTATATTTACTGAGTGTTGTTCATAGCACATTTCTGCAGGGATGTGGGGGCATAATTGATGATTGTCCCCCTTCCTTGACCCACACCAACTTGTGCTGAGCACACACCCCCAAACGTGCTGACGAGTTTGTTTTTGAACTACCCTCAGAAAAAATGTTTCCCTGCAGAAGAAAAAATAATCCCAATTCCAGTTCACACTGAAAAACAATCCAATTGCACTGAATGCAGAGAGCTAGAATTTAGGCAGGAAAGCTGCAATATCAGAAGTCCAAGCAGCCGTATTTCCATACCAAGGACTAGAAGGAGGGAAAATACCCTTCAAAAACAGATTTCCAAAACAAGAGCCACATGAATAACCAAAAAAAAAAAAAAAAGTTAAACACAATTAATCAAGAGGAAATGATCTCTAAAGTATCGCAACAGCTTTTTATACCTTTACATTAACAGGCCAACTTCTCTGAGGTTGGTAAATTACAGTATGTAGTGTTATTGTAGCCATGCTGGTCCTAGGATATTAGAGAGACAAGGTGGGTGAGGTAACATCTTTTACTGGACCAACTTCTGTTGGTGAGAGAAAACAGCTTTTGAGCAACACAGAAACTTCCTCATTCCTTTCCCAGCCCTGAAGAAGAGCTCTGTGTAGCTTGAAAGCTTGTCTCTCTCACCAACAGAAGTTGGTAAATAGTAACATTTGTGATCAAAACCAAACACCCTCCTCTATCTCCTATCCTATTGCCAGTCCTGTTTGAAACTCAGCACGTGGGACTATTATACATAGCCAGTGTTGCCAACTCTCAAGAATTTGGTGAGAGGTTTTTTGCAGGAGTGGTGGGTGAAATTCTGTGCCCTGCGTTGTGCAGGAGGTCAGACTAGATGATCATAATGGTCCCTTCTGACCTAAATATCTATGAATTTGTCATAAGTCTCATGATGATTATTGTTTTCCTTAAAGCCCCACCTCCTGGAGTCAAGTGGATATGTGATGATTTCAGCCTTCATTCTTAAAGGAAAATGTAAGTTTCTAGCCCTTGTGGCTGCATAGAAAACTTCAAAATGTGACCCCGGTGCACCCTAAACGCGCAAAATAAGAAGGCAAATAAAAAGAACTTGAGGTTCCTACGATTAACCCTTCATTTGTGTCAGTGTTCTATCCCTCCCTCTTATTTCTACCTCCCTTCTTACTTTTCTCATTATGCCTTCTGTCTAATTAGAGACTGCTTACCCAGCCAGGACAAATCCAGCTTTTGCAACACTGCTGTGACCAGACAGGTTATGAGCTATGTTTGAGCCTGACTCTGCTCACAGTTTGGCTAATGAGACAATGATCTAGATGATCATGATGGTCCCTTCCGACCTTGAAGTCTATGAGACCATGTGCAGTGGCTGCGATTTTTCAAGCAGCTAAACCTGTGTGTGTATTCGTTTAAGGCAAATCAGGCTCAGACTTCCAATGACAGCAACCCAAAGGGTACCACCTAAAATTGATGCTCTCTTCCCCCCGATCATGTTCATGTGTCACCATCTTTAAGACAGAGTACAAATGACAGTAAATTAAAGGAGATTTCCTTTGATGGCTGGGAAAGGGAATAGGGAAAACTGCGAACATGAACGTTTTTCTTCATTTTAAGCTTCTGTATTGATTCTGTCTTCGTCTTAAGTGTGCTTAATAAAAAGGATAAAATGTATTTCATGGCAGCTGTTACAGTAACTGAGCAAAACTCTGTTCTCTGTGCAGGTAATTCCCCATCCCACAATCCAGTGTTCTAGGTTGTGCCAAGAATTCAGGATCTCCTTAACTGTCTAGGCCCAAGACCTCCACCCTGATTAAGAGTCCAAGTTGATCAGATGCCTTTGAGCCAAGAACCTGGTCAACTCCAGGTTGCTGGTGCTACTGGCCCAGGGAAGAAGAACACAAAACAAAAGAGGATAATGGGAGAGGAGTAGATTAGCGGAGGCCACCATGAACCTCTGCAAACAGCCAGGAGATCCTGGAAAAGGAACTCGGGATGGAAAAACCATTCTTCTGTCTCCCTTCTACACTACCAACAGCACAGCAGAAATGCAGACACCCAGCTTCCTTCTGTAGCCACTTTTTGCCTCTTTGGTTCAGCACTTAGAAATGCCGACTGATAGCACTCTTGCTTGCTCGAAGGCATGGAGGGGAGCTACAGTATAACCTTCCGCGCAGCTGGCAAAATGAACCCACAACACTACTTGTACCTGACAGCCCATTCCACTTTAGTATCCCATATTTCTAGCCCGGATGCTCAGCCAGGCTGTGCTGAAGGCTTTTGAGCTGTTTAGGTCTCAGGCAGGATTATCATTGCTGGGGTTTGATAGGTACTTGGATGTGCAGCAAATGCAGTGTGTTGCTAAATAAGGAAGAGGGTGTTTAAAACAAAAGCTAATCTGGAATTTAATATTATGGCTTTAATATTTTGCGATGCTCATTTCAGAAAATGAATAGATTCAATAATTTCTGAGATATTCACATCCAGCATTCTCCTCAGAAACTACTGGAAGGGAGTCTCTTTCAAAAGAAGTCCAATCGGCTGATGTAACAGCAGGCCACAGTTAAAAATCAAACTGTGACACTGGCATACATGTGAAGGTGGCTCATTCTGTCCCCTTAATTATATACTCTGTACACTGAACCCTCTGTCCCCTAGACTAAGGCCCTGGATCCTGCAATCAGCAAAAGGGTCACAGCATGTGTGGACTGCAGAGGGGCATAATGCATATGGTGACCATGCATCATGCTGGACTTCAGTCATGCTCATTTTTCTTTTTAAAGGGTGCCCACTTCTCTACAGCACTCAGAGTAAATTTCCAGTGGGATACAGGAGAATATAATGATTCCCCTTAACACAAGTGGCAGCTGCATGGTTATTTCCTTGCAAATTTCTCCCCAGTGTGCCCAGGGCACCCATGACAGAGCCTCGGTGTTATTTAGCAGTCAGCCCGGCTGCATCCTTTGATAGCAGTGATTTTTAAAGACCTTCTGAAAAATGAAGATCTTAGGCGGCACTGAATTGTTTGAAGTACACATTATCAGGCTCTTTTACTTACATGTTTGAGAAGATGCTTTAAAACTATTCATTATTCTGGAGTATAAAATCCCTGCCTAGTTCTAGCCTCCTAGTCCCCTGGCCTCTTGTGGGCCACTGTTAATTAAGAAGCTGCTATCTGCTCTGTGCAAACTCCCTACTTAGAGAAATTATTACAGTTAGTCATTTGATTTTATTTACTTATATTGTTTATGCTGTGAGCCCAACTGTCGAAAGATTAACTTTTGTTCATTATAGTTATGCGTATGACGAGTTTGCACAGACAGTGGGAAAAAGCTGGTTTCCTCAAAATCCTTCCACATGTCCATTTGAGTTTTAAAAAAATAAATAGTAGGAGAGCTCCTTAAATTAATAGTCAATATTCACTCTAATTCATTTAAGATCCACAACTGTTAAAGTGGAACGTGGTCTTAAAAGCTGAAATGCATGGTATGGTTAATAAAAATCTTTCTTCAAAGTGATTACTCACCATGATTTCTAGCCAATGGGAGCTGTGGGAAGCGGCGCGGGCTGCAGGGACGTGCTGGCCGCCGCTTCCATTGGCTGGGAATGGTGAACCGCAGCCAGCAGGAGCTGCGGGCGGCCATGCCAATGTAAACAAACTCTCTCACGGTGCACCAGCGGATTACCCTGATGGGCCGCAGGTTGCCCACCACTGCGAGCTCTCTGGGGCAAGGGCCATCTTTTTGTTCTGGGTTTATGTAGTGCCTAGGACAATGGGGGTCCATGACTAGGGCTTCTAGGTGCTGCCACAATACAAATAATAAACAACAACATTGTCATCCAAATTCTGTCTCTTGTATACCAGGCCCAATAGCAAGCAATATGAATTTCAAATGTACTTGCAGGTGCTGGGAGCTAGTAAGAATACGTAGCTAAAATTAATGACTATATTTGCAAAAATATGGTTTCCATTATAAATCCAGAAGCACATCTCATCTTGTTTGCAATGTCCCTTTTTTTAAAAAAAACAAAAAACAGCTGTATTCTAGTTTGAATGTGCACCTTTTGTAGCTTTTATAACTGGTTCTAGCTTGCAATAGGTTCTGGAACAGGTCGCTCACAAAAGATCTCAGTGTGTGATCCAAATATATTTACATTAGCTAACAAATTCTACATATACTGATAAAATACAAAAGAGACGGGTAGTGATGGATATTATATCAGCATTGCATATTTTATGTTTGACAGGTTTTATAAATAAAGACATGCCAGTTTCCAATTTTGGCCAAAACCTAAGACTGAACCAAGAATCTTCCAGAGCGAATAGCAGGAGTTTCTACAGCTTGCGTTAAAGAGCCAGGCTCTGCATCTATGGGCTGCAACAGACTCACACGCTCTGTGGAATGGGACCAGAGGGAATTGTGTAACACACAATAAGCATTATAAAGATAATAGGTCAAATTCATCCTATTCATTCATATTTCCAACAGAGTAACTACTGATGGTTTCACAGAGTGAGAAGTTACAAGTATTTCAAAGTGTGCATACAAATACTGCAGAATAACATACATGGGCCAGATTCTGGCTGTTATACCAGGGTAACTGCATTAACTTGAGCGGGTGTTGACACCAGTATTACAAAGGTCAGAATGTGGCCCTGTATTTCAACTTCAAGATCTACTGATGAAAAATGCTACATACGAGCTAGGTATTATGTATTTATTATTATTATTATTATTATTATTAATAATAATAATCATTTCCAGAATGCATTTAGATATATATGTCAAAGGAAATTAAGCAAACAGTATTTCATGTGACTCTTAATTAATAAAAATTTTTAACTGGCTTACTTAGTGAGCACACTCTGAAAACTACCTAAAAAAGAGAAAGAAAAAAAGATAGGTACAAAATATAAGAGTATACTCTCAAGAGAAACTGAAAAAAATACACTGTGTTAAAAGAAAAGATGTATACATTTTTACACAAAAATTTGTTTCCAGTTTGCACCGCAGGCTAACAGAAAAATAAAAGCCAAATACAGCAAAAAGAGTCAAAATTACAAATTTTGATTCACCTTTTCCATCAACATTTCAACATACAAGGGATGAAATTTTCCTGAAAATTCTAACCCATTGTTGTTAGAAACCTTCAGGTTTCATAATGCAAATGCAGTTTTGTAACTAAACAAGAAACAAAAAATTATACTATCCTTTATGGGTACAACGGCAAAGAGATACATTCTGTGACTACAGCCTTCTTGCCTGTCAGATTTTATCTTCTACCCCTTATATTCAACTTTCTATCATCAGTTTGGAAGTAGATATCACAGTAGACAAGGTTACTATGTAAGGGCCAGATCCAGCATCAATTGGAGCAGGTGGAAATACTTGATTTGACTTCAAAGACTTTGGATCAGGCCCTAAGTCAGCTTTGTTTAGCAGTGGCAGAATGATCAGTATCAGTGAAGCTTAGCAGTGAATGAAATCACAACGCACCCTGTCCATGTATGTAAATGTGAAAGTTATTAGTAGGGCTTTGCTAAAAGGAGGCTCTTTCCATTCTAGGACAGAGGAAAAGAGAAAGGCTGGCTGGGAAATGGAATTTCCCTCCCAAAGAAAGTTCTGGTTTTGGCATGGGGGGGGGGGAATGAGAGGTGAATTGCCCTGAATCAGTATGAAAAATAAAATAAATTGAAGTTTTTCAAAGAATGAAAAATTCTGTTTCCCAAGAACTGGCTTGCACCAAGTTGCTCAACTCTCTGGGCAGCTGACTCTTGCGGCTACCTGATTCCACAGGCTGGATGGTTGAGCAGTGCCAAAAGGCAGCTGCCAGGTTGGGGGCGGGGCAGTCAGGAAGCCAGGGCTACCTGATCTGGCTGGCAGGAAACTGGGCTGACAGGCGACAAGCCTGGCTGGTGTTTCGTCAAAAATTTTGATGGAATCAATATGCTCCCGAGGAACGTCTAGATTCTGTTGAATCAGAATTGACCAACAGAAAAGTGTTCCATCAGACATTTTTTTACCAGCTCTAACAGTTTAGGAGAAAAACAAAAAGCATGTTTTTCTCCTTTAGCGCTGGCTAGGTGTTGACTACAAAAACAGCATCAGCTTTCAATGAAAGAGAAATCATTTTTAGAACCATACTTGTCTACAATAGCCAGCGATGTGTTAATTAGCTTCATAATTACCATAAAATAACATATTCCATCATCACCTCGTGGCAATTCATGGTAACAATTGTAATTTGCATTACCATTTCTGCTTTATCTCATGGAAACCACACAGTTAACTCCTGTGATTATTGTTCTTCACACGCCTGCAAAAAACACATTTCAAATAGACCAAGTTTATTTTGGGATGGTAATGGAAAAGGCTTATGGGGATGAGACAGCAGATGTTATGCTCAGAAAGAGATGGAGACGGATTATTACAAATGTTGGTATGCAAGTGTAAGAAGGGATCTTCTTTGCATTGGAGGATCATAATCAAGGAAAGAGCGGTATAATAATTTTTGTAATATATTTGTCTTTGAAAATGGAACAATCATCCAACTGTCTCAGAAATGTTATTAATGATTACGAAGGGGGAAATATATATGCACAGAGTTACAATACAAACTGTATTTAACAGAATTTCTTTGAGAGGTTAACCAATATTATCCTTTGAAGAATACAGAACTGCCTTAAGTTCTTTCCATAACTTTGAACCACATCAAAATTCTTCCATTAAAAAAATAAACACAGGCTTGGGTTTCCTGTAAAGCTTCCCCTACCATTAGTGATTTATTATCAGGGTTTTCAGTTAGGTAAAACAAATGCAATACATAATCAAGTGAATGCAAATTAAAGAATCCCTACTCTTTTTTTATGCTCAGGAAGAGCTGTGATAATTCTGTGCAGAGTTGTGAGTGGTTCATTTTTTAATGACAGTGAAAGGATATAACCCTGTAAATAAAGATGTGAAGGCTTTTAGAATAAGCAAACAAACAACTTGGCAAAGGCAGCTTCAAAAAGCAGAGCTTCAGCTCCGCTTAATTCCTCCTCCAAAATCAATTTTTGATATTTTTTTTTGTTACTATAAGACTACATCCCACATTTCCAGACTGTAATCCTATTGGTGAGAGTCTCGGTTACCTGACTCCTCACCATTACACCAAGGTTCAAGTTACATTTCCAGGCGGTAAATATGCAAAACATTCCTGCTACGATCTCATCCCTCCCATCTCCTTGCTTAATCTGGAAATTCGGCTACTAATGCATTCCAAATAGTTTGCATCCCAGGAGTTTGCAGCATTAATATTACACATACATCCAGGGGGTATATGATTAGAGTGTTTGAGGACACTAAAACTAATAGGTACAGCATTTGTGCAACCCTGGTGGTATCAATACAGAATTTCAGTAGCTAGGGCAGCTGGCTATAACCTCAAAAGGAGGAGGAGAAATTATTCATTCCTACCTGGTTCAGTGCAGTTCTTGACATATCGATTTTCTGTCTCCTCTGGGTTCTCAGTGGCATTGTCCTCGGTTGCCTGCAGCAGCCTCCTCCCACTCCACTTATCGTAAGTTTCCATAGGATAGCTCAGGACATCATAACCTAGAGGAAAAGGGCACAAAATGAATGGTCTTGCTTGGAGGATGATAAAAAGGCTAGCACCTATATTCTCCCAAGGGACTTTTCACACTTCCTTGGTACAGACACTATCAGCTATTCCATCTTGGAAACGAGGCCCTGCAGTCCAGCGATCCTAACTCCCCAGGACCAGTCTCTCAGATTTCCCAGTAGTTTAAGCACCCCTTTTCCAGAGCTCCACCTTGCGGTTACTCTGGGTTACAGTTCACATCTTCAGGGACAAGTAGTAGGTGTTGCAGATGATTCATGCACAGGCTTCGGAAAGGTTTCTAACCACAGTTACTCTTTCTACAGCACAGAAGACGAACAGAGCCAGATAAAATAGTATAACACCTATACACATTTCCCCGCCTCAGTTTCCTCACCGCTCTGGAGCATTTTTGGGGCTTAGGGGCGGAGTTCTCTGGGGTGCCCAAGAACCTTCTCCTACAGCTCATGACTTTTCCTCCAAATGGAGTCTCCCACTCTGCTCCAGCTCAACTGCCTTTGACCTTGGCTGGTCCCACAGTTAAACAAGACCCCTCTGCTATGAAAATATGTGGTTCTCTTCCTCTCTCCTGCACAAGCTTCCTTTGCACCTCTGAGTCCCTCTGAATTCATAAGTCCTACCACCATCACCTGGTTGCTTTGTTCTCCTTCTGGGGAAATGCCACTGCTCCAAAGCAGCCCTCCTTGCAGATGAACTTGAACAGTCCACAGACTTTTATGCATGAATTGGGAAGTTTACAAGTGTGAAGGGAAAAGACGACAAATTGGCCACCAAAACGAATTGTAATTTATGCATAATAAACTTGAAAATACAACACGTCAGCACAGAACCCAGACTCCTATGAGTGCTTAAAACATATTCGGCTGTTGGAAATGATCAAAAACAACCCTGTGTACCAAAACCAGCAATCATTTCCAATTGAATATTTTGGTCCATAAGTCATTCACATCTTTGCAGATTACAGGATGGTTTTATTTTCATGAATATGGTAAGTAACCTGGTGAAAGGTAACATTCAGTTATTACTTTTGTTTCCTATTTCCACCCCACTCTTTCCCATCTTCTCTCTCTCTGCTTTGGCTTAGAGGAGGTGCTGCTAAATAAAGCCCTACTTTAACAATGTCAACAAAAACTTTTGACCATTTTCCAGAACATTCTTGGCATGACACTGCTCAGGCCTGGACATTTCATGTTGGTCTAATTAGCTGAGAATGTATGCCCATATGTTAGCTACATGCATGCTACAGAGCTTCAAACTTTGAGGGAAAACACTGTTTGAGACATTGTGAGCATTTTAAGCACACACACACACACACAAAATTAAGCACATCTCCTACTGAATCCTTGAGCCCAATGTAATAAATAGCAAATGGAGTTTAGGCTGGATTTCCATCACATCTGTACATCTTTCTTTCATTAGAATCCAGACTCTCTTTAACTCTGGTTTTGTTAGTTCAGCATTTTACATGTTATCCTAAAGATGCATATAATTGCAGTTGGTCTCTTGCTCCCATTGTGACAGCTGTTCAGACTACTAGAAAGCTATGTCATTCTACTCATTAGAGAGGAGGTGAGGTTTCGTATCAACCAACTTGAGGCTCTTCCAGACAACTAAGAAACTATGGCCTTGAATCTGCAAGAGCATGTCAGAGCATGGATGGGTCAGCTCAGAGGCAGGATCCTTGTGCAGGACTGGGGCCTACACTATGTTAGCTTCAAAAGGGAGCCCCGCCCCATCCGTCTCAGATAGAAGGACGGAGGGTATTTGTCAAATGGTTGGCTGCCACGCACGACCCCTCATAGCTGGGCACTGCAAGGCCTTCTCAGTTGCCTTCACCAAATGCCATTCAAGCCAGCTGGTGGTCCACTTCTTATGACTTGGCTCTCCAGCCAGGTCCCGTTCCCTCTCACTCCTTCCCACTGCATACCCGCTGCGTACCCACAGTCCAAACTGAATGCAAAGGAACGTACACTCTTCCAGCCTTGCTAGGCCCAATCCTTAACAAAGGTTTCACTGCCCTCCCAGGTTCTGCAAAGCACTTTCCTGCTTTTCTACAACGTGCTGCCTCACAAGACTTTCTTCCCTTGACACCAGCTCCTCCCAACCAAGCTGCTGACCCTCGGGGTTTTCTCCCAGGCCTGTTTCAAGAGTTTCCTCCACTCCCGCTTCCCTTCTTCCTTCATGGCCCATCCCAGTTCCCTCCTGCAGCTCCTCTCAAGCTCAGTCTCAGTCTTAATTAAACCTGACACACCCTCCAAGTGCCATCACGGGCACTAATTGTGCTCTCCAGGTCCCTTTAACCCTTTTAGTACCAGTGCAGAGTTCATACAGCCCATCACAGTATGAGAGGGAGAGAGAGAGCAATAGAGAGTGGGGGAAATACAACAGGAGGGATCATCAAATCTTTGGCAGGGACTCAGAGGACATGGAGGATTAAAGAAAGGGTTTTTTTTATAGGGGGAGGTGGTCACAGCCCCTATATTTAGGTTGCCTGATATTTTCCACTATAAAAGATTTTGTGACTTTTGAGATACTCTAACATCTCCATTGTTTGCAGCAGGCCTTTAAAATTCAGCAGGAAGAAATCACTGTGGTCAGAAAAGTGCCTTTTCTTTATCCCAAGAAATTCCATTGTGTGTGAGTATGTATTATGACATCGTTTAATTATAAGATGACATACTGCTTTTTCCACAGGACCCCACTTCATTCTGTCCACAGGGGGGATACACACAAAGGGGCATAATTAAGATTTCACAGGAAATGTTAAATCTGCCATTTTGTAACTTTTAAGCCCTTGATTTTGTAAATTAAACATCCGTATTTTAACTTAGTTTTTGTGTGTGTAATAACGACAGTAATTCACCACACTTTACGCACTTCAAAATACACTGTTTCCTAATTGCTTGGTCTCTAAATGACCTTCAATGAGTTAACTGTATAAATATGTCATGGATGGAGACAGATTTTAATCCCAAAGCATTAATTCAGATTAATTTTGTAACTTGATTTACAATAGCACAGCTTCAAACTTCATGTGTCATAATAAACATACTTTCATCAGCTGAGCTAAGCAGTCAGAGATCCACACAGCACTTGTTTTCAGAACAAAGGACTTTTTTCTGAGCAGTTACCGTTTCATTCTCCGGTAAAGGGAAAGAGAAAAAAAACATCCTCTTTCTAGGATTATTATTCCCCTAAACTCCTGGCAGATCTCTTCATTCTCCTCACAATACAGAGCAGCTTTCTTGTTTCAGAATTTGGACCTATCCAAAAGGAAAACTAAACATAAGTCATTCAGAATGAGCTTGGGAAAAGCTCCATTTGGCAAGGACACACAGTGAGTAAAAGCATCCCATTCTGCACTCACTTAAATGGGTGTGCGTAAGAGCAGAATTAGGTCCAGCTGAAATGGATACAGCTATGTTGATGTACAGCAGTGAAGGATCTGGCTCAGAGTCTCCAGCTTTAATTAGGTTAAACCATCTCAGAGCTGAGTTTGCAACCTATCGGCCAAATTCCGCTTTTGGATACTCAGGTGTAAATAGAAAAGGAGTACTTGTGGCACTTTGGAGACTAACCAATTTATTTGAGGATAAGCTTTTGTGAGCTACAGCTCACTTCATCGGATGCTGTACTGTACTCCTTTTCTTTTTGCGAATACAGACTAACACGGCTGCTACTCTGAAATCAGGTGTAAATAGAATTTGTCTCTATAAATCAAGGGGAAATAAAAAGGAAAGGTAAAATGAAATCCTTTACTAAAAGTTTTGGCCCTTGAAGACCCTGGCCTATGAACAGAATGCATGCCAAGATTTTAAAATTCCAGATAAATACATTTGATGATGTAATTTAAAAAAACCACCATTGCTGCTAAGGCCCAAAATTGGGGTTTCTCATTTCCCCAGTGCATCCTGAAATCGAACAGGAAGCGGCTTGAAGCTAACCCTGCCTGAGGTGGTTGCAATGTCATCAGCTGTAGTGACGAGAACACAGGAGCCTGGACTCAGTGTCTTGGCAGATTATGTGAAAGTGGAACTGACTCAACTCTGGTTTAACCCTTGAGATTCATCAAACATGGTCAGTCTTCTGAGGTTTAGGGAGGTCAGCAGGGCGTGTTCTAGGGAGGAGGGAAAGATCTGTGCAAGGAAGAAAGGGCAGGGTCGATCAGAGGAAGCGCTAGTGAGTCAAGACTGGGTTTGCCCAGGCGTCCCTTTGAAAGTGAATTAAACTAAACCAAATTAAGGTCACTTTAATTCTGAGTAAGGGCATCCACACAGGGGTTTAATGTATCTTAACTAATCCCCTTTAAATACATGCTTTATGTTAATCAGATTAATTTTCCTGAGTATTCCTGTGTAGACAAGCCCTAAATAATACAAATAGCAGATCTGTGTTTATTCAAAAGTCTTCTTGCAGCTGCCAAATTGGGGTGGGAGTCTTGTGAGAACAAGCTCTATTACGAGATTGCTGCTGCATACTCCTAATGGTTACAAAAGTGAAATACAGGGAAAAACAGCTGATCAGGTCTCAGTTTTGTGTGAAGGTTTTGTGCACAGGGTGTCTTATTTCATCCAATGTTGGTGTAGCCATGTTGGTCCCAGGATATTAGAGAGACAAGATGGGGAAGCAAAAAGACATTCTAGTTATCAGAACTGAGGGGACATAGGGCCTTAAGAAATAAGTGAACAGCACCCTCTGAGCGTATGTCCCCATAGTGATGATAACTAGAATGTCTTTTTGCTTCCTCATCCTGTCTCTCTAATTTCCTGGGACCAATATGACTACAAAAACACTGCAAATAAATAGGAGATATTGAATTTTACCATCTGAAATGAAACTCCACTACATGAAGAAAAAGGAGAAGTTGGTCCAAGAACAGATATTACCTCATCCACCTTGTCTCTCTTATTTATTCATTCAAACAGACTATGTATAGTATACTGCTTGAAGTATCAAAGAGACACATCAAAATACCCTGCAGGCTCTCTCTTAATGGATCAAGTACATTAGTGTGCAACATACTTGTGTCCCTCAATTACAAACTGATCTCAAGCATGTCTATTGAATTTCAAAATCAGACCTTAAGAGCTGATCACAGACTTAAAAGAGAGTCTTGATAACAGTCTTAGTAGGGTCTCAGAGATGATACCTGCTTATGTTCTGTCACGTACAAACCAAATTGGCCTTGGGTTTCTCTCTCTCTCTCTCTCTCTCTCACACACACACACACGTATGTGGCTGGGGAGCAGGGGTGATTTCATGTGGCCAGTCAATGTAACTATCATTTAAAAAAAAATCTCTGGCAAGGGGAAGGCAAGTAGATTATTTATTTGTAGGGGATTCTAGTGATTTTTCCCTGGGGATAAAAATTAACCCTACCCATCACTTCAATGGCCAACTAAGTACCCACAAATATTCCCAAATATTCCCTAAAAACCAGTTAGCTACATGTGTAGGCTACTATAATACCCCTACAGAGAAGAGGGAAAACCTGACTTCTTTATCTCTCTAGGTTTATAGAAGACCCTGCACTTTCCCCACGATTTATATTAGTAGTTACCTCTGCCATGGCAGTCCAATCCTGGGGACTGCACCTAGACATGCTGGGAAGGCTTGTATGTTCCAGTGACCCTGTGGGAGTTATGCCAGGGTGAGTTTTAATTCCCGATAGGGCTATCCAAGCTGGAGAGGCCCAGGATAGACAGGGATGGTGGAGTCTTATTTGTGCCCTAAGCAATGTTTTACCAGCTGAAAAGGACTCAGATTATGGTAATGCTTGTGGGGCAGGGAGTCACAGTCAGGGATCATGCCCCACTGCGCTAGGCACTGTACAGTCCCTGCCCCTAAGAGCTCACAATTTGTACATAGGTCTAGGCACAGCAAGTGGATAAAACAAATAAATGGGGGAGAGTGCAAGGTAATAAATGGGAAGAATGGAGACATTCACAGTATGGGTTCTTATTCCAGATATTAACGATAATGTACTACATGGTATGAAGAATTGCTCATCCCACCCTGACAGCTAGATCAATCTCAGTCATCAGCCCAGCCCCTCCGCAAAAGCCTGGAATTTGCAGGTTCAACACACCTGGGCTCTGGCGGGGCAGGGGAGTGACCTCCGAACTCAAGGGAGCCTCAGAGAGAATGCCCTGCCAACCACGCCCATCCATTTGCAATGAGGCAGCTCCATCCAAAGCCCTCCCTAAGAGCCTCTGTAGCAGCACGGCACAGAGGAAGTGGAGGGCCCTTAGGTAACCAGGACCCAAATCATTTCCAGGCTTTTAGGTTAAGACCAACGCTTTGGATTCCACCCGATCGCCTGTTGAAAGCCCCACTGGTGTCATATGCTGCCAACATGAAACTCAACACAGTAAAGGAGCCACAGGATGTAGGGGAATATTATTCCCTCAGATTCCAGCGGGAGTGCACATGTGGCTCAGGGGTTGGATGCGGGGGATAGAGAGAGTACTCAAGAGCCAGAGAGCAAACTTGATTTTTGTATAGCTGTCCTAACGGAGTCGGGGCTGTGGACACAAGAACTCCGAACTGGAACAACATTCATAAGAAGAGACAATGGGCCAGATCCTCAGCTGGTATATATCAGGATAGCTCCCTGGACTCCACTGGAGCTGCACTGATTTACTTCAGCTGACAAAAAAAGAAGACAGCGGAGAGAAGCCGACAGACCAGAGACTAGCCCAGCTGAACAAACAAAAGGGACTGATTTGTCATTGCGGCATTTCAAAAACATAATGCATTACCACTAAGGACTTTCCAATGTTGGCAGGTATCCTCGGCTCTCGCTTACAATAAACTACTTTCTATGCAAACTGAGATACTGCTGGCAGGAGCCGAAAACAACACAGCTTTTTAAAGACCTTTTGCCTCTCTCTCTCTCCTGTATTTTTTCCTCTTCTTTGTCTCTATTTTTTCCGCTTGGCTGGACAAATTATCTCCACCCCCCTAAAACGTCTCTAATAACTACAGCGATTACAACTGCACAGTATTCCTGGGGAGAACCAAACCGAAGCAACCAAGAACAATCTCATATGCTGACATCAGCCAGCAAGCTGCTGGGGGTTCACAGCAAGCTATCCCACCGCGATTCTCCTTAATAGGATTGCTTTGGCTGCATTAATTGGAGCACCACACCATATGAAGTTATCCTTTCATTTTTATTCCTTGTTAATTTCATTTCACTCCTCTGAATGTATTGCTTTTGGTCCACTCCCCCCAGCGTGTATAGGTGGGACATGGTAAGTAATCAGCAGCCGCCTGGTCAGGTCAGACACAAGTTTTTCACAGAGTAATCTGAGCTCAGGGTTGCATAATCATTTCATACACTGATTATTTCACTGTAGTCTGATTTGGCGGGGCATATTTCAACACGGACCATAAATGCTTATGGAAAAACTGGCTGCCTATGGAAAACAGGCTGCCTATGGAAAAACAAAATTCCTGGCTCTGAATAGCAGCCAGTTCTTTAAACCCAATTTTATTTCTACAAATTTCAGTAGGAGGGGAAAGAGGGTATGCAATAGGAGTCCCTTAGGGCACCGTCATCTGTATTAGTATTAGAGTAGGACAGGGGTCAGCAACCTATGGCGAGCTGATTTTCAGTGGTACTCTGCTGCCGGCCTGGGGTTCCATCCGCCAGCCCCCTGCCAGCCGGGGTCCCGGCCGCCGGCCCTGCTCAGCCCACTGCCTGCCTGGATGAATGGAACCTCTCTCTCCCCAAAGAAGATAATCTATTTACAGACATTGGAAAACTCAGCAAGGAAAAGCAAGGGCAAGGATCACACTAAACTGATAAGATCTGCATTTTAATTTAATTTTAAATGAAGCTTCTTAAACATTTTAAAAACCTTATTTACTTTACATACAACAATAGTTTAGTTATATAATATAAACTTATAGAGAGAGACCTTCTAAAAACGTTAAAATGTATTACTGGCATGCGAAACCTTAAATTACAGTGAGTAAATGAAGACTTGGCACACCGCTTCTGAAAGGTTGCCAACCCCTGGAGTAGGACATAGAGGTCATTGTGCTACATACTGTACAGAGACACATAGCAAGAGCCATTGCCTGCCTTGAAAACCTTAGACAAGAGTAACAGAGGGTGGGATGGGAACAGATGCACAGAGAGATGAAGTGACATGTCCAAGTGCACAGAGCCAGTCAGGGGCAGAGCCAGGTATAAAGCGCTGCTCTCCGGACTCCTTGCTCAGTGCCCTACCCACTGGACGACGCTGCCTCTAAGCTCCTGTTTGCAAGGAGTTTCTGAATTTCCACAGTTCTTCAAACCCACCCTTCTGGGGTCCTAGAGAAGATTATGTTGCTGTTGATCACTGGTTCACTGTGAACTAGAATCCTGCTAAAATACTGTCCCCTTTAAGACAAGACAAGAAGCTAAAGTAAAGGAGAAGTAGCTTCAGAAGCACAGTGGACAGTATAAACGGATGATCAGGAGGTCCGAGTTTAGAGAACAAGCAGCAGATCACTTAAGAGGCATTTAAAAATTATCTAACAGTGGGTGGGATTTTCAAAAGCACCCAAGTGATTTAGGAGCCAATCTCTCTCCCCACTCCACACCCCCATGCATTGATTAGGTAGCGTAGACAGCTAACCCAGGGTTTGTGGATTCCTTTGGCTGGCTAGGCCCCTATAAGATAGGCACTACAATGATCAGCACTGTAATGCCTAAGGCCCTTTGGGACTTAGGTACTTCTGAAAAATCTTTTAACAAGAAATTTTGTGAAATTAATATTAACCTCAGAATCAGTCATCCCTCAGCACTTCAACATGGCAGACGCAAAGAGCATTACCCACTGAGCTCCTGCAGCACTGATCACTCAGAGAGGCCCTGCAGGAACTTCAAACCTAACAAACACCCTTGAAAACAGAGGCTCTGGGAAAAACCAGCTGTCTCAGAGAAGCCAAAGGAACTAAGTCATGCTGTCATTTTGACAGGGTGGATCATGCAGCTTGCTGAGAGTCCCACAACAACTAGTGCTATTAAAATCAAGTGGCCCTACTCCATGACAGGAAACCTAATCCATTTTCCCTGGCTAGTGGAAGATGACAGGGTGCAGGGGTGTCCCTAGTATTTGACTGTGCGGAGGGAGGGCGGGGCCGGGGGGCATCGTTTGGCTCACGGAGAGGCAGAGGATGTGAAGGCAGATGTGGTTGGGTAACAGAGAACACAAAATGGTTCGCTATGCTGATGACCTGCTTTTGGCTCAGGGCTGGGGGACCTCTGTTCCTTTCATCAT
Organism: Caretta caretta; assembly: GCF_965140235.1. NCBI lineage: Eukaryota > Metazoa > Chordata > Testudines > Cheloniidae > Caretta > Caretta caretta. The sequence goes on along the minus strand of NC_134208.1, from coordinate 205,622,448 downwards.
GGTTCTCATTAATCCTCATCGCTAACTTATGGAAAAGCTGATGACCTTGGCATCTGAAGAGATGTAGGATTTCTTCTGCCCCAGCCCTTATAATTCATGTCTACAGCCTCAATACCTTGGCCCATACACACTGAATGTACTGAGAGCCCCTGTCATAAATATAAAGGGAAGGGTAACCACCCTTCTGTATATAGTGCTATAAAATCCCTCCTGGCCAGAGGCAACATCCTGTTACCTGTAAAGGGTTAAGAAACTCATCTAACCTGGCTGGCACCTGACCCAAAGGACCAATAAGGAAACAAGATACTTTCAAATCTTGCGGGAGGGAAGGCTTTTGTTTGTGCTCTTTGTTTACATGTTTGTTCTCTCTTGGGACTGAGAGAGGCCAGACAGAAATCCATCTTCTCCAACACATCCTAATCCAAGTCTCCAATATTGCAACCAGTATAGGTAAGCCAGGCAAGGAGGATTAGTTTATCTTTTGTTCTATATGAATTTCCCCTGTGTTAAGAGGAAGGTTTATTCCTGTTTTCTGTAACTTTAAGGTTTTGCCCAGAGGGGGATCCTCTGGGTTTTGAATCTGAATACCCTGTAAGGTATTTTCCATCCTGATTTTACAGAGGTGATTCTTTTACCTTTTCTTTAAATTAAAATTCTTCTTTTAAGAACCTGATTGATTTTTCATTGTTCTTAAGATCCAAGGGTTTGGGTCTGTGTTCACCTGTACAAATTGGTGAGGATTATTATCAAGCCTTCCCCAGGAAAGGGGGTGTAGGGCTTGGGGGGATATTTTGGGGAAAGACGTCTCCAAGCGGTCTCTTTCCCTGTTCTTTGTTTAAAACGCTTGGCGGTGGCAGCATACTGTTCAAGGACAAGGCAAAGTTTGTACCTCGGGGAAGTTTTTAACCTAAGCTGGTAAGAATAAGCTTAGGGGGTCTTTCATGCGGGTCCCCACATCTGTACCCTAGAGTTCAGAGTGGGGAAGGAACCCCGACAGGCCCTTAACTGGATTCCTCCTCTGTCTCACAGGCCTTTCTGGGAATTTATTCTTCCAGGCAGTTATAGTTTATCGCCCTGAGCGATTATCTTTTCTGGACAAGAACTGCCTGACTGGGTATTGATTTCTAAATCTCTCTGCCCAGGCCCATTCAGATTTAGAACCCTGGCTCAGCTGTCAGGCAAGGCAAATGTAACAGCCAACCAGAAATTCCTCCAGTTACAGGAAGCTATCTGTGCATCTCCTTCTGTCTTAAATAGCACAGCTGGACCAATCAGTGGGGCAGGCACTCCCCCAATTAGGACTGCTGTGGGCAGTGACTCTGGTAGGGCTAAGGTTCCTTTTACCACTCCAATCACCAGTTGCTAACAAGCGGCTGGATGGCAGCCAGGATGCAAAGGCTTCCTAGTAACCCCCAATTCTGGGTTCAAGACCTGGAGCTCCTCACTCAATGAGTGAGTATTGCTAGGACTTTTAATGAGCCCTACAGGAGAGTGTTTCATTGTTTAGAAGTTTGGGAATCACAAATTCTCGGTCACTGTTTTACCTTTATGAGTGGAGATACTGACATACCACAGATATGTAGATGCTATGGCTAACTCATCCATTTTTTAGTTAAGAAAAACTTGTCAAGTGGTTCACCTGAAACAGACCTTTTCCTTTCAGAATGAAATGTGACACTGATCAGGGTGTCTCCCACTTATGTGTGGTTTTGACACAGTTGTGCGTCTGCACTGGTGTTCAAAAATGTTGTGTACAACTAAATGTGTGGTTTCAGAGTGTGTGTATGGTTGTTAGTGCATGATCATACTGAGCTGAGTTAATTGAAATGTTTACATAGCCCGCATAATGAAGTCCAATGTATCGAAGAATGACATTGCAGGAGGCAGAACATTCTGTTGCTCACGTCACTACTTTAAAAAATAAATAACTTAAAAGAGAACAAAGTCAGACTGGACCAGTGTGGGCCTGTGGATAGAGCACTAAGCAGACAGTCAGCAGTCTCTGCTTCTTACCCATTGTATGGCCTTAGGCAAGCCACTTCACGTCTCTGCCTGTTCCCACCTTCTATCTGTCTTGTCTCTGGGCAGAGACTGTATCCTACTACATGTCCATATAGTATCTAACATGATGAGACCCTGATCTGAGTTGTGGCCGCTAGGTGCTACCATAATATAAATAAACAATAATAATTAATAATGGGGAAGTCAGACCCGTTATCTGAGGGCAGATGAAAGATAACATTCCACAAAAGTCATTGCATTTAACAAATACTTTTACTCTGGGATTCCCAGACACATGCTCGCTCTCTCTCTCTCTCTCTCTCACACACACACACACACACACACACATTATTTCCTGGGAATAGCAGTTCTCCTCCCTGTACATATGAGTGTTAGCACCGCCTGTCACTGCTGTAGGAGTCACAAGGGCCTGAATTCATTAAAGAAAAAGGAGCATCGAGGAAGCTGAATCAGTTCTGAGGGAATGACATACTCTACGGTGCCTGAATTCAGTGCCGTTCTACTGTGAGAAATGGAGGCCCCCAGCTGGGGTAATAATGCACGCTGAGTACTACTGGCACTAGAAAATTAGCAGCTCAGCTAGTGAAGAATAAGATGTTTTCACCTTAGGTGCAGTTTTCCTTTTCTGCTCCCTAAAAGTCAAGAGGTCTTCCCAAAATTCATTTTAAATACCTATTTATAGGTACTGTAAGTGCGTCCGACTGTTTGGCATCTTCTGCATTTTCCACTAATATCCCCTGTAACAGTTACTGGTAAAGTCAATGGAACTTTTTCCAAAATAAAAGATATTTCATGTTGAAAAATGGCCTTTTTTTCAGTAGCAAAAAGTTGGGGGAGGAAGCTTGGCTTTTTCTAAATTTATCGTGACTTTTATCATTTTGATAGAAAATATTATCAAAACATTAACAAACATTTTTGTTTACTGAACAATGGGGTTTTTTGGCAAACTATTAAAATGTTGATTTTTTTAATCCTACAATTGCCCGAGTTCAGGAAAGCAAGTTAGCCTGTGCTGAATATTAAGCAGATGCATAAGTTCAATTGAAATCAATGGGACTTAAGCACATGCTTAAATTAAGCACTTGCTTAGATGCCATCCTGAGTAGGGGTCGACTTCAAGCACACTCTTAAGAGACTAACTGAACAGGAGACTACATTTGTTGCTTACTATCTTGTGGCAGAGAGTTTCAGAGGTTAAGTACATGCTGTTTCAAAAATTACCTTTCCTTTTATTAGTTATTAATGAATTGCTTATTAGTTGAACTGAGCATCCCTTTATTCTTGTTTTATAAGAGAGGCTAGATAGAAGCGCCCAAATGACCTCCTCTATACCATTATTTTATATACCTCTACCCTGAGCCCTCTTCTCTTCCTCCTCTCTAAGCTAGTCTACATTTTTGAATCTCTCCTCCTATGAACATCTTTTCATGCCCCTCATCATCATTTCCACTGGACATTGCTGGACCTTTCCCTTTCTGCTATATCCCTTTTGAAATTATACTGCGTGCAACATTCAAGGTGCGAGTGCTCCCCTCATTTATACAAGGGCATTCTAGTATTTTTAGCATTATTCTCTGGTACTTCGTTACCCAGGGGAATCTTAAATTCTCCACCAGGACATTTATTTCATTAGCAAGATGCCTTTTACACATAGATGATCTGAAAGCTGTTGATGTTATCTGAGATGCTTGGCATCTGCTGATTGTCAAGCTTGATTTTGTCTGTGTCCCTGGTATAATACCTCTCTCCTGACAAAGCGATAGACCATTTCTTTCCTCTGTGCTGCTGCTCCCAAAAATGGTACAAACACCAGTAATATCCCAACCCTGCCCAGGAGAAATAATACAACCAATTAAGCTTAACATAGCCACTTGCTCTGTGTCTGCTGCAGAGCCTAATCCTGGGGGCAGGTGGAGTGATGCCCTCTGGTTTGCTTTGCATAAGTTACTGGCAATTTCTTCGACTTACTAATCATGGATGAGCTTCAGGATTCATGAAGAGGGGAGATCTTCCAAAGGCACAAAGAGAGTTGGGCACCTAAATCTCATCTGTGACTGTGCAAATCTCCCCCAACATGCACAAGTACCACAGCATCACCGAGGTCTTCCCCTTGACTCTCCCAATAAGCATTTAATTTCCCTTGAATCCTCCTCTCTCCTCTGTTTCTTCCAAACTGCCTGCTGCAGGTTGTGGACCAGACCCCTCAGTGGAGTTGCTATGGGGCCTTTTATCTCTTTTTCTATGACTCCATGTTAACATTCCCCTCTTTCCCTCCTCTCTTTTTTCTAAAAGACCCACCCGCTCTTCCGACATCTCCGCTTACAACACTGTATTCTCCTGCTCCTCTCTGTTTGCCACTTTTCCCTGCTCTAGTCTGCCCAAAACATTCCTAAACTCTTCCTCTGCCACTGCTCTAAGCATGGGCCAGATCCAAAAATCCAGCAGAGTCAATGGAAAGTCTCCCTTTGACTTCAGTGGGCTTCGACTCAGGCCCCAAGGCCCACTCCTTCCTTCACTGAGCAGCTTGTAAAAGGAGAGAGGAGGAAGGGAAAAGTAGGGGCAGAGTGATTTATCACTATTACAGTCCCATTTTATACTCCCTGGGGGAATACTGATTTAGTCACGAGGCCGTAATCCTGCCTTCCCGGGCTGGCAGCAGAGGAAAGCAAAGGGAGGCTGGAGAGCACAGTGGTATAAAGTTTCATTGGCATGTGTTTGGAATGGCTACATTACAACTCATGCAGGTCATCCCAGATCATTACGTGAATGAAACCTTGATATCACCACATGGTGTGGTTTTCTTTTTTTATGAGAGGCAGAGAGGAAAAATTAGTACTAATAAATTATTAACACTTCTAAAAATAACCTAAAATTGATTTTCTATCAATCAGCATGTTATGTTATTAAGCGCCGAGATCTTGTGGCTACTTAGACCTGGAAACAAAATGCCACATGTAGCTGGAAAGGAAGAAATTTCCACCCTTCAATGTCATAAGACAAGTGTTTCTAACCAGGATGGTTTAAGTGATATCACACCTGAAAACTGTCACTAGAAGCCGTAAGCTCTGGAGCCTAGACCAGGGTAATTTTCTGGAGGGAACATGCACACGTCCTTGGTCATGTGGAAAGAATGATTTTTTACTCTGTATCTGTACAACACCTAGCACAATTGGTTCAGGGCTGAGGCTCCAAGGTGTTACTGCAATATAAACACACACACCCCCAATAAAGTGACATTACAAAAATAGCAGCTGTCTAAAAACTAGTCTGAAATTTTGACTATTAAAAGGTGGTACTGGCTGAGACGGATGAGTACACACTGTGCAAGTGTTATTTATCACAATGTTGTTATGCTTGCATATAACATTTACTTATTTCAGTTTTTAAAAAGCACCTGAGATACTAGGTGTTTGCACAAAATTTTAACTCACATCCAACAGACATATCCTTCATAGCAAATTGCCTTTACCACCTAGAGCCACTGCAACATACAATCTACCTTATAACAGTGAAGGACCTCCAAATTAGATAATAAACTGAGGGCTTCCCCACCCCGCTCCCACCAAGGAAAAATGGGCCATGCAGTGAATCCTGAAGGTCAACAAATCCAGGTTCTGTCTGACAAAGATGGGCAATGAATTCCAGAAATTAGGATCTCTCTGTGCCATCTCTATTAAATATAGGAGATATTGGCTCAGCTCGTCGTTGATGCTCACCGGTAAACAGACACCAAACCATTCACATCAAAACCAACACCTTAAAGTTCACTTCACCAGCAACGAGAGCAGATCTCCGAACAGCTGACACGCTCTCTGCATGAAGCGCCATGAAGCAAGCCCAACCACTTTCTACAACAGGCACGTTCCGCATCAACCTTAGTCCCCAGACTATCTGAGCCCATGTCAATGGCACTGCAACAATCCAAGATGGAAGTAAAAAGGGCACGGGTGATGGTAGCAAAGCCTGCAGCTGAAAGAGAAGGAGGCACTTCCATGCCAAGCATAGGCAATAAAATGCAGCGTTGGCTATGTTCCATTTAGAGACACGTAGAAATAGATGACGATCTGCCAAGACCTAGGTTATGGACCCCAGTATCAACAGCAGGCACGCTCCCGCAGATCATGGAGTATGGTATAATTCAAGTCAGTTCTTGCTGTTTCTCTCTACTGTTAAGTCTTCTCCAGGATGTACCCATCATCCAAGCTACAATCCAACTGAATTAGATCCGGGTAGATTACTGAATCTCAGCAGCAGCGCCAGCTGAGTAGGAGACAAAGCCACGTGTCATCAGCATGCTGAAGGCATTATCTCCCATGCCCCTCTACAAACCAACAGGGTGGAACCTTGCAAGAGGCAGCCATAGTGGCAGATGGGCACCTGCCAAGAACAACCAGCAGATTCTTTCAGCTACCACAACTGTTATATGGATACGTAATATGCCAGTTGTGTGTGTGATGTACCTCTGTAGTGGCCAGTGTATTACAGATCTAAAACTCACATACACACACACACACACACACACACGAAAAAGAAGAAGTACAACATAAGTAACGGTGAGTCAGGGTTGTCTAAACACCATGGTGCTCTGTTGACAAGGTAACCATGCGAATGAAGCCAAAGAACTATTTTTCCTTCATTTTCGTTAAAAAACAGAATCTTACAAAAAAATAAACACACAGAAGGAAAGGAGGGGAGTTGTGTCTGATTTCAATAAAAACATGTTTTTCTTGTTAAAAATACTATTTTCTCCCCTCCCTCTGCATCATCATTTCTTCCCCACTCCCGCCTGCTCCCGCTTCTCTGGAATAGTGCTACATAAATCTGTGGCATGTAACTGTTGTTATTAACTGCTCGTATAATACCGAAAATGTGCTAGGTGCTTTACAGGTAAATATGAGGACAAGGGCTCTGCCCAGAGCATATATCAGTTCTGGTATTTAACTCTTTCAGAGAATTCTGTACTTGGATTGGTCCCCTGAAAGCATTTGTGGGAAACAAAAATTAAGAAAACTTGGTGATAGCCAAAGAATAAAACACAAAACAGAAAAGCTGAAGATATGGGCATTTGTGTGTCTTATAACCCACTCTTGGATTCTGACCCCATTACAACCACTCAAGCTTCGTTCTCATGGGCCTTGTCTACATGGGTGCTCCTAATGATACGGATACGGGTTGAACTTCCCCAGTGTTCGTATAAAGAGTGGGAGATATATAGTGAAAAACAAGTGTGGAGAAGATGATTGATGGCAAGAATTAGAAACCGGTGATGCATATGCATGGTCTTTGCTCACAAAGGGACATTAGTAGCCTTCCTGGGTACGTCTACACTATGAAATTAGGTCAATTTTTAGAAACCGATTTTATACAGTCCATTGCATATGTCCACACTAAGCACATTAAGTTGGTGGAGGAGAAATAGCTCAGTGCTTTGAGCATTGGCCTGCTAAACCCAGGGTTCTGAGTTCAATCCTTGAGGGGGCCATTTAGGGAGCTGGGGCAAAAATGGGGGGATTGGTCCTGCTTTGAGCAGGGGGTTGGACTAGATGACCTCCTGAGGTCCCTTCCAACCCTGATATTCTATGATTATCACAACAAAAGGTTTTCTTTCTCACCCCCCGCTCTCCTGCTGGTAATAGCTCATCTTAAGTGATCACTCTCTTTACAGTGTGTATGATAACACCCATTTTTTCATGTTCTGTGTGTATATAAATCTCCTCACTGTATTTTCCACTGAATGCATCCAATGAAGTGAGCTGTAGCTCACGAAAGCTTATGCTCAAATAAATTAGTTAGTCTCTAAGGTGCCACAAGTACTCCTTTTATATCAGCCAGTTGATACTGAGCCTCCTGTCTTCATGTGATCAAATTCCCTAGAGCTGTCCCCTTCTGTCATGTATTTCCCAGCCTCCTGGGCTGGTATCTGTTAGGATTGTTCTGTCTGGTTCAGCGATCCAGCAGTAACCTTTTCAAACTTGCTCTTTTCCATCCACCAGAGAACAAGCCTGGAGAGGACTCTGCCTATGGCTGCTGGGCTGTGGGAGGGAGAAGAAAAAAGACATGGAAAGTCCTCATGTGAAATCTGGCCTTTGTAGAGTATCCCACAGTGTAGGATCATCCTCCCTACAAGGTACATTAAAGATTGTGCGGAAGGTGCAGAGGATCTTTGTTATGGATGTCTTCAGCCTCTTCTGTCTTGCCTCTCAGATCAATACTGTGATTATCATATGTGAATGTCTGTACTGCAGACATTTAACTCTTCTGTTTATCATGAAGCTGTAGTCTTCAAGGGTATGTCTACACTGCAATGAGACACTCGCGGTTGGCCCATGCCAGCCAACTCAGGCTTGTGGCTGTATAATTGCAGTGTAGACATTCTGGCTTGGGCTGCAGCCCGAGGTTTGGCACCCTCCCACCTTGCAGAGTCCTAGAGCCTAAGCCCAAACATCTATAGAATATCCTTACAGGTGCGTGATATTAACACACTCTCTTTCCTAATCATTCACTACTTTTAGCATGGCCTTGGGAATGGCTCTCTACCTCCTGCATTACACTCAGACAAAACAGAAGCAGATATCAATGCTAGTAGTACATCAGCCACCCCATTTTTTCCTCTCTACAAGAAATGATCCACAGCCAGCTGAATTCACTTACTTTTATTAAGAAATACAGCTCCTGCGTACCTCTTCATAAAATAACTGAAGTCCTCCTAAAATATTTGGGAAGAACAAATGACTAGACACTATAGAAAATAGTGCTTCTATTTAATCAGAGAATTTTCAGCACGGGCTTTAATAAAACTGTATCCATATCATCCCAAAACATTTGACACTATTCCTTCTTCAGGAGGCAGTATTCATTCGTTAGTTATCTCGGAGTGAGATTAGGCAGACCTGGGTTTTATTCATTGCTCTGCTACTAACCTGCTAGGTGACCTTAGGCAAGTTATTCTGGCCTGATTCTTGACTGATGTCAATCAGTGTCACTCCAGCAAAGTCAATCTCTACCAGATGAGAATCTGTTCTTTAGCCTTCTGTACTAGCTAACAGAGCTAGCCATGGGGGTGGAGGAGGTGTTCTGTAATACCTATGAGTACAGGGCTGAGATAAAGTCTCTTGCTTTGGTTGTTTTGTGTTTTGAACCTTTACGGTTCTTCACGGCCATATATGGGGAAATCAGCAGTGGGATTCCCAGCAATGTGCATCATTCTGAAATGTACCTGCATGTTATTTTAACCTAGGGCTTTTGTTTCCAGTTTAATAGCTGTACAGCATATTGAAAACATTAGGCAGGACCTGTGGAAGAAAGTAAATGAGGAAGCTACTTATAAATCATTCTCTCACAATTAGTCTTGTGTAGTCACAAAAATGGAAGCAGAGCTGGTAATTTTGGAAAAACTTTTTTGAGCTCTTCTCTGGAGAATTCCAGTGTTGTAATCACACTTTCTCCTGTACAATTAACACTCTTCTGTGAAACTCCCCTGCCCATGAGAACTAACTCAGAAGTGTTGTTACCCGGGGTTTTCTTTTGAACCGGAAACTATGGTAACTAGTCTTTATTTTCCAGGTGGTTTCAGGACATAAATCAGTGGGGACACACCTCCTCTGTTTGATAAATGATTGGTACACCCAAAAGTGCTTTCACTCAAAAATGCTTGTTTTTATTGAGTCTAAAGCACTCATCTAAAACAACAGTCTAAAGTACCTCAGATATAGTTACCCAAAATCTGAGGTGTCAAGTGGTCAGCAGCAGGTTTCTAGTGGCCAGCCTTCCTCCTAGCTGCTGCGGAGTTGGTCAATCTCCTAACTTGTTGAAATACCTCTTCAAACTTCTCCAAATTGCAGATTGTATTCTTGTCCATCCTCCCAGTGGAGGGGAAGGACTCAGTCAGGAGATAATGCAAGGCTGCACAGATGATGTCTGTGAGAGGGCTTCAGACTTCTTGACTATGGGAGGCTGTACTGGGAAGGACTGATGGGAATAGACAGGGTCCAGCTGGCCAAGAAAAGGAAGAGTATCTTCATGCATCAGCAACTCACTAACCTAGTGAGGAGCACTTTAGAACTAGGTTCAAAGAGGGGGAATGTCACAAAAGCCCATGGGTGAGCATAAAACAGTGTGATCTTAACATACAGCAAGATGTTGGGAGGACATGGAAAATTACAATAAGGTCTTAGGAGCAACAAGAGGAAAACCAGTGGGGGAATCTGCTCAATATCTTAGCTGTCTATACACAAATGCAAGGAGCATGGGAGAAAATGGGAAGAACTGGAAGTATTAGTACACAAGTTAAAATAGGATTTAACTGGCAACACAAAGACTTGGTGGGATACATCTCCTGGCTGGAATATTGGTACAAAAGGCTATAGCTTTTTCAGGAAGAACAGAAAGGGGAAAAACAGGGGAGGTGTTGCATTATACATTAACAACGTGTACATTTGTTCTGAGGTCCAGAAGTGGGCGAGAGGCAGACTAGTTGAAAGTCTCAGGGTAAAGATTAAAAGCAGGAAAAAAAATAGGAGCAACATCATGGAGTCTACTATACACCAGCAAATAGGGAAGAGGAGATGGATAAGGCATTTCTACAACAAACAAATATCCAAGACAGAACCTGGTAGTAATGGGGGATTTTAACTACCCAGACATCTGTTGGAAAAGTCATACAGCAAAACACATAATGTCTAATAAGTTCCTGGAATGTTTTGGGGACAACTTTTGTTGAAGTGGAAGAGAAACCAGGGGGCAGTCATTTTAGATTGATTCTGAGCAACAAGGAGGAACTGTTGCAAATCTGAAGAGGGAAGGCACTTTAGGTGAAAGTGAGCATTAAATGATAGATTTCACAATTCTAGGGAAAGGAAGGAGAGCAGCAGAATAAGGAAAATGGGCTTCAAAAAGCAGACATTAGCAAATTCAGAGGACTGGTAGATAATGTTCCATGGGAAGAAAAATCTAAGGGATAAAGGAGTTCAGGACAGCTGTTAGTTTCTCAAGGAGACCATATTAAAGTCACAACTTCAAACTATCCTGATGCAAAGGAAAGTCAGGAAGAATATGATCAGGGGATGGAACAACTTCCATATGAAATAAATTAAAAAGACTGGGACTGTTCAGCTTAGAAGAGAGACGATTCAGGGGGAATATGAGAGAGGTCTATACAACCATGCCTGGTGTGGAGAAAGTGAATAAGGAGGTGTTATTTACCTTTCATATAACACAGGAACCAGGGGTCACCCAATGAAATTAATAGGCAACAGGTTTAAAAACATACATAACAAAGTACTTCTTCACAAAATGCACAGACAACCTGTAGACCTCATCGCCAGGAGATATTTGGAAGGCCAAAAATATAACTGGGTTAAAAAAAGAATTAGATAAGTTCTTGGAGGACAGGTCCGTCAATGGCTATTAGTCAGGATGGTCAGGGGCGCAACTTCGTGGTCTGGCTGTCCCTGAGCCTCTGACTGCCAGAAGCTTGGACTGGACGACAGGTGATGGATCACGTGATAATTGCCCTGTTCTCTTCATGCCCACTGCAGCATCTGGCACCAGCCATTGTTAGGCTAGACGGACCATTGGTCTTATCCAGTATGGCCATTCTTCTGTTCTTAATATTAATGGGACAATATGAGTCCATCAGGGGATCCCTGATGACCTGAAAAAAATAAAAAAAGGAATCCTACAAAAAAAAAGGTGGAAACATGGAAAAATTACTAAGGAGAATTACAAAAAAATTGCACAAGCATGTAGGGACAAAAATCAGAAAGGCTAAGGCACAAAATGAGGTACATCTAGCAAAGGACATAAAAGGCAATAAGAATAGTTTCTTTAATTACATTAGGAGCAAAAGAAAGGCAAAGAAAAGCATAGGTCCTCTACTTAATGGGGAAGGAGAGCTGATAAATGAGTAACTGATGACATCAAGCAGGCTAAGGTGTTTAATGCCTATTTTGCTTTAGTCTTTACTAAAAAGGTTAATAGTGACCAGATGCTTAACATAATTAATGTTAACAAGGGGAAGAGGAACACAAGCCAGAATAGGAAAAGAACAGGTTAAAGAATATGTAGGTAAGTTAGACGTATTCAAGTCAGCAGGTCTGAAAAAATTCATAGTAAGATATTTAAGGAACTAACTGAAGCAATCTCAGAACCGTTAGTAATTATTTTCAAGAACTTAGAGGATGGGTGAGGTCCCAGAGGACTGGAGAAAGGCAAACATAATACCTATATTTTAAAAGGGGAACGAAGACCACCTGGGGTATTATTGAAGTTAGGCTGGCTGCCAAAGATCTGGAGAGATACTGGACCAGATTATTAACAACCAATTTATAAGCACCTAGAGGAAAATAGAGTGATAAGCAATAATCAAAGAGGATTTGTCAAAAACAAATACCAAATCAACCTAATTTCCTTCTTTGACAGGCTTATTGGAATAGTGGATGTGTGGGGAAGCAGTAGACATGATATCTTGATTCTAGTAAGGCTTCTGACACAGTCCCACATGACATTCTCATAAGAAAACTACAGAACTGTGGTCTAGATGGAATTACTGAAAGGTGGATGTATTACTGGTTGAAAGACTATTCTCACAGAGTAGTTAACAATGGTTCACTGTCAAACTTGGAGGGCATATCCAGTGAAGTCCAGCAGGGGTCTGTCCCAGGTCCAGGACTGTTCAATATTTTCATTAGTGACTTGGAATGGAGAGTACGCTTACAAACTTTGCAGGTAGAATGTAGATGAGAGGAGTTGCAAGTACTTTGCAGGACAGGATTAGAATTCAAAAGGATCGAGACAAATTAGAGAATTGATATGAAGTCAACAAGATGAAAGTAGAGACAAATGTGAAGGAAGGAAAACTCAAATGAACAACTACAAAATGGGGAACAACTGGAAAGGTGGTAATATTGCTGAAAAGCATCTGGGGGTTATAACGGATTGTCTCTCAATATGTGCTGCAAACCAGGTTAATATCATTTTGGGATGTATTAACAGAAGTGTCAGATGCAAGGGGTAATTGTCCTACTCTACTCAGCGCTGGTGAGGTCTCAGCTGGAGCACTGTTTCCAATTCTGGGTGCCACACTTTAGGAAAGGTGTGGACAAATTGGAAAGAGTCCAGAGGAGAGGCAAAAAAATTATCAACGTTTTTAAAAAATTTGACCTATGAGGAAAGGTTAAAAAAATTGGGCATGATTTAGTCTTGAGAAAAGAAGACAGAGGAAGGACCTGATAATGGTTTTTGAATATGTTAACAGCTGTTATAAAGAAAAAGGTGATCAATTGTTCTCCATGTCCACTGAAGACAGGACATGAAATAACTTGCTTAATCTGCAACAAGGGGGATTTATGTCAGATATTAGAAAAACCTAACTATAAAGACAGGTCAGTAGTGAGACAGGTTACCTAGAGAGGTTGTGGAATCCCCATCACTGGACATTTTTAAGAACAGGTTGGATACACACCTGTCAAGGATGGTCTAGGTTTACTTCGTCCTGCCTTAGAGCAGGGGGCAAAACTTGATGACCTCTCAAAGTCCCTTGCAGCCCATTGTTTTATTATTCTGTGCTACCTTTCCATCTTCATATGACCAACAGCACTGTCACTAATTCACTCCAACTCATGGTAAGGCTTTTACTTCTATCTCCAGCAGATGTTCAAAAGCAATTTCAGCAAACCTGCGTAAAACATTAAATGACCCCATATGCTTTTATATTAACAGACCAGCATATCTGACTGCCCCATCTGCTATGCATTTGAGAAACCATTCTGCCTTGACACGTCTGAGCTCACTGTTAATTTTGCATTAGAGTGAGAGTTTGATGAAGCTGACGTATCTATTTCTTTATGGTATCATCTGTATTGGAGGAGTATTATATATATTTGATACTGCTGTACCATAATACACTGTATACAGAAAGGAGCAAAGAGACTGGAGTGCATTATGGTTTGTACGAGAGTGACTCAAACAGTTTACTATCACAATTGATATGGCTGAAAGCCCATGACTTGTAAGGTAATTAACAGTTTGCATGGCAATAAGTTTTCACTAAAACTCTCTCTACTCACCACCCCCTGCAGTTGCCTATGTGGCACTTCACTAAAAATGAGAAACAGGAGAGAATCCCTTAACACAAGTTTGTTCTGCAACTGTCAAGGCTCATTTCCATGTACTGCCTAAAATAAACCCCTGCACTGCCCTGACATGCACACACAATGTTCTTCTGAAAAGGCTCCCTATGAACTGGGGTGGGGGGGTCAAACAAAACAACCGGGGTGAAGGGAAGGTGCACTCAGAGGAACTGAAAGGTGCATCTTCTACACACAGAAAGAAATGCCCATGTAAGGCTAGTTTTCTCTCTCTCCTTAATATTGAAGGATGTTCTGGGCCATCTTAAGGAAAAGAAACGAGTATGTCTCTGAATGAATATTATTTTAAAAAGCAGGCCTTTCAGTTATTTGAAATTCTGTTAACCTTTTTTTGGCTTGCCTATCAGAAAGGATTCTTTTCCTGGCCTTTAACGTGCTCTTGCATAACGGGAACTATTCAAATTTGTTTGAAGTTCTTATTTAAAAAATAGGTGCCGTGAGCAGAAATGAAAGGTGAAGGGACTGTTAAAAATAGACGGTCAAAGAGACAAACCATAACAGAGATTCTCAATCTACAATTCTCTTGAAACAAAAATTCTTTCCTCTTTCCAACACTGCAACATTTACACATATCACCATCAATACCGCTCGCTTACTGTTTACCTTTTGGTCGCCTTCAACACTGAAAAAGACTTACATACAGCCTGATCCTGCAAATGAATTTATGAGAAACAGTGTGGTCACATGGTTAGCACAGTAGACTAGGATGTAGGAGATTTGGGATCTAGTCCTAGCTGTGCCACCAACCTGCTAAGTGACCTTGGGCAAGTCATTTCCTGCCTGTAAAATGGAAAGAATGATATTGACCTCCTTTGTAAAGCACTTTGAAATCTACTGCTGAAACAGCTAGGTATTATTATGCACAACTTCATGCACAGAGGAATCAACTGCACTACGCTCATGCTTCAAGTGAAGCACATGCTTTCTCAAGTTGGAGCCTAAGTTCCTATCGGCAAGAGCCATCATCTCTTGTATGTCTCAAGTATTATGCAGGATACTTGAGACATGCAAGAGATGATGGCTCTTGGAGGTAAATAATGGTCAACACATGGGGAAGCTTCAATTTCAGGTTCTCCTCCACTTGGCACAGCAGCTGGGTTTACAGCCCACCAAGGGAATATTTAAAGGCAACTAAATCCATTTCTTTGAATTATTTTTATGACCGGTGCACATGTGAAGACAGTTTTATTTAAACTGGGGATTGTAACACCTCACCACCACCAACACATCCACTAATATCATAGAATTTCCCACAATTCTCTGCTTCCTCACACAAAAGACCCACGTGGGGAGGAAGGGTGTTACCTATGTGGCATGTTTTCCTTTCCCCTCACCTCCAAGCTTATGGACACAGTCCACCAGGAATCCCCAGTTCCATGCAGGGGACAGCATGAGGGGACCATTATGATCCCCCTCAAACTACCTGGCCATAGTATGGAACTGCTCCCCTGAAGGAGGGTCCCTGGGCTGTCCATAGGCATGGGAGCACTTGCATGCCTGATAAGGAAGCAAAGGGCATCTATGTAGATGTCGTACCTCTAGTAGACCCCAGATGGATCTCAGGAGATCTCTGGGTAGAAACCCACACCCTCCTGACAGGAGAATTCAGTGGAAGCCAGGCAACTTAAAACTCCCTGAGTTGCCATTCAGCTGCACAGGTTATTCCCACAGACAGGAGATGTCAGTCCTTAGCTTGGGGTCTAATAGTAGCTGGCAGCGCATGGCAGACAAACACATAATTAGCTTCCACCAACTACATTCCCAGTTGTCTTCAGCCCTGACTTAAGCTGATCTTACTCTAGTGAAAAGTTATTCGTTGTTATTTGCTATATTGCTTTTTTGTGTGGAGATGCATGAAAATTAGTGAAGGGCTCAAACAGTTTGGGGATTTGGTCTCGATTAAGCACCCACAAACTCCAGATGTTTTTGAACCTCTTAAATCTATAAAGTCAGCTGGGCGAACAATCTCTGGTGCATGGTCTTCAGTCCTTCCTGCTTCTGGCAGCAGTACGAGACCAGTGAGCTGGATTCTCTCTTGCCCTGCATCTTATGTAGCCATTTACAGCAGCATAAAGTGGATGTATTTTCACTCTGGGCCAGAGTCCACTTTCACTTATAATTATTTTACACCAGTGTAAGTCCATTGACTTCAATAGTGTGAGAAAAGGACTAGACTCTGCCACTCCGATGATTGGTGCATAAATTTTGCACTGGTGTAAATGACTACACACACCGCCTCAGAGAACCTCTGCTTTTCTGCTTGCAGTCCAGGACAAAGTTCAGAGGTGTTGGAGAACAAAAAGTAATATAAATAAATCAAAACATGAGAATTTCTTTTAACCCAAAAGGTTCTGGTTTAAAATTTTAGGCAAGAGTTCGGGGGAGGGGGGGCGGGAGAGAAGTAAAGCAAAGGGGTGTTAATTGAAACATCCCTGATGAGAAGGCAGATGATTTTCTGAGTCCAGATGTCATCTTAGCCCTGGTCTACACTAGGACTTTAGGTCGAATTTAGCAGCGTTAAATCGATGTAAACCTGCACCCGTCCACACAATGAAGCCCTTTATTTCGACTTAAAGAGCTCTTAAAATCGATTTCCTTACTCCACCCCTGACAAGTGGATTAGCGCTTAAATCGACGTTGCCGGCTCGAATTTGGGGTACTGTGGACACAATTCGATGGTATTGGCCTCCGGGAGCTATCCCAGAGTGCTCCATTATGACCGCTCTGGACAGCACTCTCAACTCAGATGCACTGGCCAGGTAGACAGGAAAAGAACCGCGAACTTTTGAATCTCATTTCCTGTTTGGCCAGCGTGGCAAGCTGCAGGTGACCATGCAGAGCTCATCAGCACAGGTGACCATGATGGAGTCCCAGAATCGCAAAAGAGCTCCAGCATGGACCGAACAGGAGGTACGGGATCTGATCGCTGTTTGGGGAGAGGAATCCGTGCTATCAGAACTCCGTTCCAGTTTTCGAAATGCCAAAACCTTTGTGAAAATCTCCCAGGGCATGAAGGACAGAGGCCATAACAGGGACCCGAAGCAGTGCCGCGTGAAACTGAAGGAGCTGAGGCAAGCCTACCAGAAAACCAGAGAGGCGAACAGCCGCTCTGGGTCAGAGCCCCAAACATGCCGCTTCTATGATGAGCTGCATGCCATTTTAGGGGGTTCAGCCACCACTACCCCAGCCGTGTTGTTTGACTCCTTCAATGGAGATGGAGGCAATACGGAAGCAGGTTTTGGGGACGAAGAAGATGATGATGAGGAGGAGGTTGTAGATAGCTCACAGCAAGCAAGCGGAGAAACCGGTTTTCCCGACAGCCAGGAACTGTTTCTCACCCTGGACCTGGAGCCAGTACCCCCCGAACCCACCCAAGGCTGCCTCCTGGACCCAGCAGGCGGAGAAGGGACCTCTGGTGAGTGTACCTTTTAAAATACTATACATGGTTTAAAAGCAAGCATGTGAAAGGATTACTTTGCCCTGGCATTTGCGGTTCTCCTAGATGTAGTCCTAAAGCCTTTGCAAAAGGTTTCTGGGGAGGGCAGCCTTATTGCGTCCTTCATGGTAGGACACTTTACCACTCCAGGCCAGTAACACGTACTCGGGAATCATTGTAGAACAAAGCATTACAGTGTATGTTTGCTGGCATTCAAACAACATCCGTTCTTTATCTCTCTGTGTTATCCTCAGGAGAGTGAGATATAATTCATGGTCACCTGGTTGAAATAGAGTGCTTTTCTTCAGGGGACACTCAGAGGAGCCCATTCCTGCTGGGCTGTTTGCCTGTGGCTAAACAGAAATGTTCCCCGCTGTTAGCCACAGGGAGGGGGGAAGGTTGAGGGGGTAGTCACACGGTGGGAGGAGGCAAAATGCGACCTTGTAACGAAAGCACATGTGCTATGTATGTAATGTTAACAGCAAGGTTTACCCTGAAAGAGTGTAACCACTGTTTTATAAAATGTGTCTTTTTAAATACCGCTGTCCCTTTTTTTTTCTCCACCAGCTGCATGTGTTTCAATGATCACAGGATCTTCTCCTTCCCAGAAGCTAGTGAAGCTTAGAAAGAAAAAAAAATGCACTCGCGATGAAATGTTCTCCGAGCTCATGCTGTCCTCCCACACTGACAGAGCACAGACGAATGCGTGGAGGCAAATAATGTCAGAGTGCAGGAAAGCACAAAATGACCGGGAGGAGAGGTGGCGGGCTGAAGAGAGTAAGTGGTGGGCTGAAGACAGGGCTGAAGCTCAAATGTGGTGGCAGCGTGATGAGAGGAGGCAGGATTCAATGCTGAGGCTGCTGCAGGACCAAACCAGTATGCTCCAGTGTATGGTTGAGCTGCAGCAAAGGCAGCTGGAGCACAGACTGCCACTGCAGCCCCTCTGTAACCAACCGCCCTCCTCCCCAAGTTCCATAGCCTCCACACCCAGACGCCCAAGAACGCGGTGGGGGGGCCTCCGGCCAACCAGCCACTCCACCACAGAGGATTGCCCAAAAAAAAGAAGGCTGTCATTCAATAAATTTTAAAGTTGTAAACTTTTAAAGTGCTGTGCTTAAAGTGCTGTGTGGCATTTTCCTTCCCTCCTCCACCACCCCTCCTGGGCTACCTTGGTAGTCATCCCCCTATTTGTGTGATGAATGAATAAAGAATGCATGAATGTGAAGCAACAATGACTTTATTGCCTCTGCAAGCGGTGATTGAAGGGAGGAGGGGCGGGTGGTTAGCTTACAGGGAAGTAGAGTGAACCAAGGGGCGGGGGGTTTCATCAAGGAGAAACAAACAGAACTTTCACACCGTAGCCTGGCCAGTCATGAAACTGGTTTTCAAAGCTTCTCTGATGCGTACCGCGCCCTCCTGTGCTCTTCTAACCGCCCTGGTGTCTGGCTGCGCGTAACCAGCAGCCAGGCGATTTGCCTCAACCTCCCACCCCGCCATAAACGTCTCCCCCTTACTCTCACAGATATTGTGGAGCACACAGCAAGCAGTAATAACAGTGGGAATATTGGTTTCGCTGAGGTCTAAGCGAGTCAGTAAACTGCGCCAGCGCGCCTTTAAACGTCCAAATGCACATTCTACCACCATTCTGCACTTGCTCAGCCTGTAGTTGAACAGCTCCTGACTACTGTCCAGGCTGCCTGTGTACGGCTTCATGAGCCACGGCATTAAGGGGTAGGCTGGGTCCCCAAGGATACATATAGGCATTTCAACATCCCCAACAGTTATTTTCTGGTCTGGGAATAAAGTCCCTTCCTGCAGCTTTTGAAACAGACCAGAGTTCCTGAAGATGCGAGCATCATGCACCTTTCCCGGCCATCCCACGTTGATGTTGGTGAAACGTCCCTTGTGATCCACCAGAGCTTGCAGCACTATCGAAAAGTACCGCTTGCGGTTTATGTACTCGGCGGCTTGGTGCTCCGGTGCCAAGATAGGGATATGGGTTCCGTCTATAGCCCCACCACAGTTAGGGAATCCCATTGCAGCAAAGCCATCCACTATGACCTGCATATTTCCCAGGGTCACTACCCTTGATATCAGCAGATCTTTGATTGCGTGGGCTACTTGCATCACAGCAGCCCCCACAGTAGATTTGTCCACTCCAAATTGATTCCCAACTGACTGGTAGCTGTCTGGCGTTGCAAGCTTCCACAGGGCTATCGCCACTCGCTTCTCAACTGTGAGGGCTGCTCTCATCTTGGTATTCATGCGCTTCAGGGCAGGGGAAAGCAAGTCACAAAGTTCCATGAAAGTGCCCTTACGCATGCGAAAGTTTCGCAGCCACTGGGAATCGTCCCAGACCTGCAACACTATGCGGTCCCACCAGTCTGTGCTTGTTTCCCGAGCCCAGAATCGGCGTTGCACAGCATGAACCTGCCCCATTAGCACCATGATGCATGCATTGGCAGGGCCCATGCTTTCAGAGAAATCTGTGTCCATGTCCTGATCACTCACGTGACCGCGCTGACGTCGCCTCCTCGCCCGGTATCGCTTTGCCAGGTTCTGGTGCTGCATATACTGCTGGATAATGCGTGTGGTGTTTAATGTGCTCCTAATTGCCAAAGTGAGCTGAGTGGCCTCATGCTTGCCTTGGTATGGCGTCCGCACAGAAAAAAGGCGCGGAACGATTGTCTGCCGTTGCTCTGACGGAGGGAGGGGCGACTGACAACACGGCTTACAGGGTTGGCTTCAGGGAGCTAAAATCAACAAAGGGGGTGCCTGTACATCAAGGAGTATTTCAGGCAGGACTTCACGGAGGGTTCCAATAAGAAATGGTGCACCTAAGTTATCGTTCTTATTGGAACAAGGAGGTTAGCCTGGCCTCTGATTGATACATGGCTAGATTTACCTCGCTGCACCTTCTCTGTGAGTGACTGCAGTGTGATCTAGAGGAATGAGTCCCCTAGACAGGGGAGGAGGCAAATGAGTACAAAACAAATCTGGTCTATTTCTTGTTCTGACCCACTCCATCTATCTTTTACATCTTTGGCTGGCAGCAGACGGTGCAGAAGGACTGCATGCCATCCACATCTCATGGCTGCTCGGCAGAAGATGGTACAGTACAACTGCTAGCCATCTTCATCTCTTGCCTGCCTGGCGGAAGATGGTACAGTACAACTGCTAGCAGTCCGTATCGCCTGCCCGCTCACCATAAGACGGTTCAATAGGACTGACTGCAGGACTAAAGAGAATGACCTGGTCAAGTCACTCCAAATTTAGTCCCTGCTCCCATGTCTGCCCAGGCGCTCCCAGCCGACGTGGCCAGGAGCACCTCGGACACGACGAGGACGACTACCAGTCGTATTGCACCGTCTGCTGCCAGAAGGCAATGGGTTGCTGCTACTGTGCAGCAAAGCCGTACCGCGTCTGCCAGCACCCAGGAGACATAAGGTGACAGCGAGCTGAGCGGGCTCCATGCTTGCCGTGGTATGGCGTCTGCACAGGTAACTCAGGAAAAAAGGCACGAAATGATTGTCTGCCCTTGCTTTCACGGAGGGAGGGAGGGAACGGGGGCCTGATGATATGTACCCAGAACCACCCGCGACAATGTTTTAGCCCCATCAGGCATTGGGATCTCAACCCAGAATTCCAATGGGCAGCGGAGACTGCAGGAACTGTGGGATAGCTACCCACAGTGCAACGCTCCGGAAGTCGACTCTAGCCTCGGTACTGTGGAAGCGCTCCGCCGAGTTAATGCACTTAATGCACTTAGAGCATTTTCTGTGGGGACACACACACTCGAATATATAAAACCGATTTCTAAAAAACCGACTTCTATAAATTCGACCTTATTCCGTAGTGTAGACATACCCTTAATGGGATTCAAAAGTGCAGTAATTCACGTAGACGTTATCTGGCCAACAGGATTTGCTGTCTGGTTAGGGTTAGGTGTTAAGTGTGGTCTTTCAGATAAAGGCTAGTGAATTATCCAGTAAACCGCCTACATGTACTTTGCTTTTATTTGAAATCTGACTATGCAGTGGCACAGATGTATTCTTTGTGGCACAGTTATGTAAGCCAGTTTGGGGTACGTTTTGCTGGAAGCCAAAAGAAAGAAAGAAAGATGAAACTGGCCCTTGTGTGTAGTTTCAGCTAGCTAACTGCAAAATCCCCAGTCCAGTTGTCCTTGACATTAAATAATGCAAGGACAAGCTGTTCTAAAGCCGGGAAAGGATCTAATATTCTACCAATGATACTCAGCGATGGAACCTTATCCCCTTTCATATCAGCAGGGAGTCTGTGCACTCACTTTAGACTGTGTCAAAACTTTTCAGTAGTTTTCCCCCCACCAGTACTATAACCAGTTCAGCTCTAGCATAGACCAGCCTTGACATTTTAACCACTGTGTTATCTAACCTTACTCAGAGCATGTCTAGAGGAAATGGTGGTTAAAATGCCAGCACCCATCAAGGTTCTGTCTACACTAGTACTCCACTCCTGCTAGCATTGGTGAAGCTCCAGCAGTGGGAAATTTCAGGGTAGAATTGTAAAAACACCTACCTCTTTTCCACAGAATTAAAACTTCCTGTAGAGAAGGCCAATGCTCAGTGCTTTTGAAAATCCCCTGCTTAAAGTCTCCTCTAGATAAGGCAATAGACAAGGTCAACAACGAAAAACCGAACTCTCGCTGAAGAAATATACAATCAAAGCACAACTGAACAGTGGTTGCCCACATTAACATAACATGAATTCAAGTCTGGTAATTCACAGCTCTACTCCAGCAAGTTGCAAATTCTCTCACAGGCCTTGGAAGGGAAGGGAATCGTTGTAAGGCAGCAGCCTGGTCAAGAGCTTATTACTATTTGTGTGAGAAAACCACCTCTTTGCAAAATTACCCAATGAAACCGTACCAGAGTGGAAACAACCAGATGCCTCTATCAGACACTTTAATTCATGAACTCATTATGTTCTCACTTGAAAAAGGCAACAAAAAGCCCTCAGCATTAACTAGCTACACAAAGCAGGAATAGTCTCTCAAAAAGATCAGGCCAAATGATAAGGCTCTGTATTTGTGGACATTTAAAAAAAACAAAAACACACCTAAGCAGGGATGCAACCATCATTAAAATAAAACAGTCAGCAATCCAAACTAAATGGGTCCTGATGGAAAATGCTCACACTGTGCTCATCAGGAATCAGTCTAAAGCAGTGTTGCCAACTCTTGTAATTTTATCATGAGTCTCACTCTATGCAGTGCTTTTCTTAAAGCCCCAGCTCCTGGAGGCATATGATTAGAGGACAATCTTTAAAAAAGGAAGCAAAGAGAACCAGGGAAATATAGACCAGTCAACCTAACCTCAATACCTTGAAAGATAGTGGAAGAAATTATTAAACCATCAATTTGTAAGCATGTAAAGGATAGTACAGTTATAAGGAATGGCCAACAAGGATTTGTCAAGAACAAATTATGCCAAACCAACCTAATTGCCTTCTTTGACAGGGTTCCTAGAATAGTTCCTGGAATAGGGGTGGGGGGGTTGAAGCTGCAGACATGATATATCTTGATTTTAGCATGGCTTTTGACAGAGTCCCACATGACAGTCTCATAAGAAAACTAGGGAAATTTGGTTTAGATCAAGTTACAGTAAGGTGGGTGCATAACTGGCTGAAAGATCACACTCACAGAGCAAACTGTCAAACTGAGAGGGCATACCTGGTGGGGTCAGTCCTGGGACCAGTACTATAACATTTTCATTAATGATTTGGATAATGGAGTGGAGCATATGCTTCTAAAATTTGCAGGTAACATCAAGCTGGACGGGGTTGCAAACACTTTGGAGGGCAGGGTTAGAATTCAAAAGAACCTTGATAAATTGTAGAATTGCTCTGAAATTAACTAGATGAAATTCAGTAATGAAAAGTGTGAAATACTACACTTAGGAAGAAAAACCTCAAATGAACAGGCGAGGTGGCTAGTTCTGCAGAAAAGGATTGAAGGTTATAGTGAATCACAAACTGAGTGTCAGTCAACGTGACGCAGTTGCAAAATAGGCTAATATTCTAGGATGTTTTAATAAGAGTGTCGTATTTAAGACAAGGGAGGTAATTGTCCCACTTTACTCGGCACTGGTGAGGCCTCAGCAGGAGTACGGTGTCCAGTTTTGGACCCCCTCTTTAGAAAAGTTATTAACAAATTAGAAAGATTCCAGAAGAGAGCAACAAAAATGACAAAAGGTTTAGAAAACCTGACCTATGAGGACAAGTTAAAAAAAGGGACATGTTTAGTCCTGAGAAAAGAAGACCGGCGGGACGGGGACCTGATAAGTCTCCAAATATGTTAAGGGTTGCTATAAAGAGGATGGTGATTAATTGTTCTCTATGACCACTGAAGGTAGGACAAGAAGTAATCGGATTAATCCACAGCAAGGGAGATTTAGGTTAGATATTTGGAAAAACTTTCTAACTATAAGGACAGTTCAGCACTGGAACAGGCTTCCAAGGGTAGTTCTGGAATCCCCATCATTGAAGGTTTTTAATAACAGGTTAGGGCAGTGGTTCTCAACCAGGGGTACACGTACCCCTGGGGGTATGCAGAGGTCTTCCAGGGGGTACATCAACTTATCTAGATAGTTGCCTAGTTTTACAACAGGCTACAGAAAATGCACTAGCAAAGTCAGTACAAACTAAAATTTCATACAGACAATGACTTGTTTAAACCGTTCTATATTCTGTACACTGAAATGTAAGTACTATATTTATATTCAATAGATTTACTTCATAACTATACAGTAAAAATGAGAAAGGAAGCCATTTTTCCGTAACACTGTTACTTCCTGTATTTTTATGTCTGATTTTGTAAGCAAGTAATTTTTTAAGTGAGGTGAAACTTGGGGTAACACAACACAAATCAGATTCCTGAAAGGGGTACAGTAGTCTGGAAAGGTTAAGAGACACTGGGTTAGACAAACACCTGTCAGGGATGGTCCAGTCATATTTGGCCTGACTCCACACAAGGGGCTGGACTAACTGATATCTCGTGGTCCCTTCCAGCCCAACTTTTCTATAATTCTATAATCTTGATTATCACATAAAAAAAAGTACATTTCAAAGCCTCACAGGTACACAGAGAAGCTTGAAAGTATCCCTCAAGAGAAACCAAAAAGCTCAGAAACCAGAAGGCAAATATAAAGAACTCCAAGTTTATTGTTTTCTTAAAAATCTCATGATTTTGGGGGACCTGGCTCATGGTTTTTGACAGGTATCTACGCAACACAATCCAGTTCAAGGGACAGTTCACTGAAAGATTTTATTTTTCCTTTAAACAATTTTTCCTGCTACAAAACGTGTATCAGCTCCCAATTTAGAGAGCTGAAGACAGATGAAACGGAGCAAACAAAGTGGTCTGGGGCAGATGACTGCCTTAAAAACATGAAACCACTAAAAGAAGTCAATAATGGTGGAAAAGAGGTGTCACAGCTACGCTACCTGTCCCCATCCTGGTCTCTCTGAGAGCACGCCCTCAGGCGTCAGGCCCCTCACCTTCACCTCTTCTGGAGTGGCATTCTGTGGTTCTCTCACTCTTAGGTCAGACCATGGCTTACAGCTTCCTGTGTATCAACTGTGTTTACCCAGCAGATTCCACTGGGTGTGGCACCTGCAGTTCTTCCCTTCAGGAGTCTGTGAGAAGTGGTGAACAGAGAGACCAGGTGGCCTTCTTAACATCAAAGTGCTGTTTAATTTCACCAATAGGAACAAAGTATTTAAACCTACACTCTACACTGGTCTATCTTACCTACAGCCCTACCACCACTCCGTGATGGAGGCCTAGGCAGGCCGAGCTTCCTCAAACAACTCAGCAGGTGCCAGTGCCAGGCTGGTTTCTGTGATATCAGCACCCTGATAACTTCTCCAATCTTCAAAGAGTCCCTTAAAATCCATCCACAGTCCCTCATTTCTTCTCAGTTCCTGAGCTTTTGCCCTTCTTGACCAAACCAGGCCAGTAAGACGACTGCACCCAGGAAGTAGTTTTCACAGCTAATCGTTGTCTCTTAACAACCCATAAGTGTTTACTGAGGAGTGGCATATCCTGAGCCATTGTTTCCTCCCGGCCTGCTTTTCCTTACAGCCCACTATTAAATTAACCTAATATATTCAGACAATGAACATCCCAATGCATCCTCCAGGCTCCATACAGTACTACAACGCAACTCCATGTTCATCACATAAAGAAAGAAAGTAATTCAGATGGTGAGAAGTGGCTGAGTTTCACTTAGCAGGAATTTCTGGAACAATCTGATATATTTCACTATTCAGAGACAACTTAGCCATGATGGAACAAGAGAAATTTTCACCTGTACCATCTCTTCCCCCCCCCACCCCCCACTCCCCATGAAGCCATCCCACTGCTACATAAGGAGACTTTATAACCAGGATTCTCAAAAGAAACTCATGCTTTTGGTAGTTCTGTTTTTTAAAGGGAGGCCTTGATCTTCAGGAAATGCTGAGCACTTGCCTTTTGGAAATCAGACCCCTTTAAACTATTTTAATTAGTGCTTGTAACTGGGTACGTTTACCACTGTGCACCCCCTCGGGGCCAGGCATGGCACAGCAGCTCCTTGCTGGATTAGCATCCCCTGTCAAAGGTCACTCCAGCAGTTTTTATGCCTGGTAACTTGTCCAGTGACTCGGCCCTTCAGCTAGGGCAATTTTTAGTCCATTCCAACAGGGAACACAGCAGTCCACACTGGAAATCCCCAAAAATGTCTTACGCAAAAACAGAACCATCTTCCCCTCTCGGACTCTTTTTCAGCCTCTTCCCTGTTTGATCAGGGGCTCTCCCAGGCTTCCCTCCCTGGAGAACTTTTCCCCTGCTGACTCAGGGCTCTGCAGGAGCCTGCTTGCTCATCACACACTCTATTTCTACAGTAGCAGTTTCCTGGGCTTTCCCCCTTTCACTGACAATTCCTTCCTGAGGTTCCTACTTAAGCCTGGCTCCTTCTACACAGGAATCATCCGATTGCTGTCAGGTAGGGGCCATTTTTGTAATCAGGCAAGCTGAGCCCCAGGCTCTCCAGTCCACGAGGCAAACCCACCCTGTTACAGTGCCCAAAAATGGGGGTGCTCCAAATCGCCGGTCATTTTTCAAACTTCTCCCTTCTACAATGAGCTGTTTTTCAGAAGACAAAAGGAGCAGTGTAAAGGAAACAGATCACCTCAAGAGCTGTGTTTCAAATCCAGGCAAGGACAGTAGTAACTGAAAATCCTTACTATCATATTAGGGAGACACGGGGGGTGAGGTAATACCTTTTATTGGACCAACTAGTGGTGGTGAAAGAGTCAAGTTTTAAGCTACACCGAGCTCTTCTCCAGGTCCAGAACTTGGTCCCACAAAAGATATCACCTCACCCACCTTGTCTCTCTAATATCCCGGGACCAACATGGCTACAACAACAACTGCAAACTGACTGTTTGTGGGTCATGCAAAATTTGTTGGGGGGACTCAGTTCAGATCCTACTGGGGAAACATCCATTTCACAAAAACCACCCTCAAAAGCTGGACAAATTGGCACGTTTGTTGGCAAAGGCACCAGGGAGCAAAGAGGCCTGGAGATTCAGCCACTCGCTCTTTAAGGCCCTTATTCAGGATGGGACTTAAGGACATCCCTAACTTTAAAGACATGCTTCAATTCCATCAAAGTCACTTAGAGAGACTTGGGACAGACAGGGACACAACAATATGTTGTTATCCATCAAAGTCAATGGAACTTAAGCACATAATTATGTGCATTGCTAAAGGGGGCCTAAAGTCATGGTGAAGGCATGGTGGCAAAGCAGAGCAGTTGGTCAGCACTGCTTCTGCCTATGCTGTCCTATGGCTAAACAGAGGACTTCGTTCTCCAGGGCTGTGAGCCCAGGACCTTGCACAAGCACTAAATAAACGAACAAGTAATTTCTCACAAGGCTTAACAAGCTCCCTGCAGAAAAGGTCACATATCAGGCTCTGACCTGATGCCCACCCTGGTTTCTGACAATATATTCCCATACCCTGGAGTCCACTGACTACAGTAACACTTCAGGGTTAGGGTCAGAGTCACGTGCAACTGCAGTTTCATTCCAGAGGTGTGCAGGACAGATGCTTTTTGGTTTCATTGTATGTTCCTTTAAGTTTGCTTTGAGTTTCTCGGTTTGAATTAACCCAAACGTTCAGCTAACACGTTAGAGTTCTGCCTAATTTCAGGCTAAGAAATGAGGGCCTAACTCCCAGTATTGTAAAGGCCCATTTATGCTACTCCAGAACAATAAAGGGGCCTTAAAGGAAGAGGAAGACTGGAGCCTCCCCAGCCACCAGAGTGCTGGCATAAAGAAAGACACAGCCCTTGCTCCCTACTGCCCACCCAATTGTGGGGGAGGGATCAGAGACATGTCAGGGACGTGAACTTGGCTACAGCTATTCTCTGCTTCCTATGTCCCATAGTGGGCCATGGACAAAGGTGATGCATGTGGGTGACATGCGGGGTCACATGCCTCCCCCTAGATTTACTGCTTGGCTTGTACTGAGCATGCTCACACAGACTGAGCATGCTCAGTAACACTGCTGAAGCCAGCTGCCCTCACTCTGACCCCCGCACCCCACCACCACCACCATCAGCAGGCACGGGTTGTCTCTGGCCATGGAAACAGAGTGTAATTTAGATCAGCCCTGAAGTTGTTCTAACTTACACCCTGGGCCTGGTAGACCCTTGCATGGGCCCAGAATAAAGGGATTGCAAATGGCATACAGTAATTTGGCCACCTTTCTCCTCCAACCCTACCCAAGTGCAGAAACCAAGTAACCAAGCATCAGATTGTCACGTACACAGTAAGCTCTCTGAGACAGGGACTTTGTGTTTGCACACTGCCCAGTACAATGGGGCCTCACTCTTGGCTGGCTCTTATATACAATCATAATAAACATGATTAATCATAATTAATAATAAATAATCAGGCTCAGAGCCCTCAACTGGCCCACGATGGTCAAAAAGGCAATGGAACTCAACTATCCTTTCTGTAAAAGTAGCCTGAATTTTGGATTCATAACAAGGCACGAAACCTGACAAAGCTTGCCAGCTTGGCCTTGACTCAGAGTTTGTTTTGAACTCTCAACATGGCTCAAGTTAGAGCAAAGCTCTCAAGAGGCCCTGTCCTGCAGCCCTTAATCATGTGAGTGGCTCCGTTTGCTTCAATGAGCCTGCTCACATGAGTAAGGGCTGCAGAACTGGGCCCAGCATTTCCTCACCACTGTTCTAAAACCACAGGCAATTAAAACAATCCTGGGAGTTGAGTTTTCCCCTTTTTCTCCTGTACGTGAGGCCAGTACCCAGCAGTCAGGACTCAGAAACCTGCCCCAAAACACTGGAATCATCACAATCTGAAAGAGGGTGTCACACTCCTCACCTCTCCTGTAAAA
Source organism: Caretta caretta (assembly GCF_965140235.1). Taxonomy (NCBI): domain Eukaryota; kingdom Metazoa; phylum Chordata; order Testudines; family Cheloniidae; genus Caretta; species Caretta caretta. The sequence goes on along the minus strand of NC_134208.1, from coordinate 205,593,401 downwards.
CATGCTTAAGAGTCAGGCTGATGAGCAAGGGGAAAAAATCCCAAGTCCAGGATTTTGGAACCTGTGATTTGCCTCCTTCTCCAGGGGAGTCTTAGAAATAATAAATATTGCTACAGGTAATGAGACACTTCTAAAATTATCCCTAACCTCCAGTCCACTGCACAGTGCAGAGCAGATCCTGGGTGCACTCAGTTACGCTCCAACACCACAGACGTGGGTCTGACCTCCATTAAACCGGTGTGACTCCACTGACTCCTGATTTAATACCAGGCACCCCAGCTACACATTTATTTCTGGGCACAGAAAATGCATGTTGTGACTTTGGATTCCCATCCATTTGCATGGAATGCATTTTGGAAGTTCCACACAACTGCCTAGGGGAGAATATGATGCATGGGAACACACTTTATACAATACTTGTAAGCCCTAGTAAGAAAATATAGCCACAAGTGATGGGTACACCTTTTTTAATTCATACATTGTGGTTCTTGCCATCATACATCAATAATACCTAACTTTTATATAATATTTTTCATCAGTTGATCTCAAAGTACTTTACAAAGGAGGTCAGTATCATTTCCCCATTTTACAGATGGGGAAACTGAGGCACAGAGAGGGAATGTGACTTGCCCAAGGTCACCTTGCAGATGAGTGGCAACACCAGGAATAGAATTCAGGTCCCCTGAGTCCCCATTCAGTCCTTTAGCCAATAGGCCACACACAGTAAAGATAGTTACCCTTGGTTACCGGTCTTCCCAAATCCTTTCCCAGGGACAGCTTGCAATCCTCAGCTATTCACTAGCCTATTTTCCTAAGACTCTTCTAGGTAGACAGAAATACTTCTATGCAAACACACAGAGAGAAACCAGACTCAGTCCAAACCTTAGAAATGAACAGTGAATATTTACATTTGTAGTGGGGAAGTGTGAGGGACATAGACCCATTTCACATTTTATTGGGCTTCGGGGATGTTGTAAAAATCTTGTACTGTCAGGCTGATCTACATAGCCCTGTGAGCTTTCTGCCAGTTCTGCCAGCTCTCCCTGGCAAAGAGTCCCACAGTGATGTCTCAGGCTACAGCGCTGCTGAAGTCTCGGGGGAAAGGTGGGTGAAAAGAACAGCTAGGAAAACTGAGAAAAGCGGAAGAGATCAAAGGAGAAAATGTAAAGCAAGGGGAAAACTGAACAAGTATTAAATAGGTCTTAGATGATTCAAACACTGTGTTGTTTTAGTATTGTCATACTTGGATCTAAAAGGCATTATGAGAACTGAAACTGCTTCCACATTTCCATTTCAACCCCAGGTCAGCTGGGTACTTAAGCGGTTGCGTAACTTTAAGCACATGAATAATCCCAGTGAAGTCATTGAGACTAATGTGTTTAAAGTCAGACACACCTGCTCAAAGACTTCACTGAGCTAGGGCCTCTGTCCTTATTTTAAAATCTTACATTAACTTTATATTAAAACAGACACTATAAACACCATAGGGCTAGGCTGAAATCATCTTACTCACACTGAGTAGGCCCATTGCTTGTGTCTGGTCCCATTTTCCAAATAATTGAACAACTTTTGCACAGATTAAAAAATCATTAACATATAACATGTAAAAATTCCACCACATACAACCAAGCTAAAACATACAGACTATTATCAGTCGGTGGAATTTTCAACAGTAGCTAAGTGAATTGGGGCATAAGTCCCATTGGAAAGTCAATGGAATTTGTGTTCCTCAGTCACTTGAGAGCTTTTGAAAATCCCACCTATTGTGACCTGAATGCACAAGGTACCTGCCCCCAGCTCCATCTTCCCACCTTGCTGATGGATATACGGTGATACATGTGTGACATTCAATGATATTTCTCATCTCTCGGATCAGTTTTCAAGTAACACTGACTAAAGATGCAGCTAGACACTCACCAAAACTGAATGAAGACAAAAACAGGGTCAGCGGTGACAACATTTATTAGTACCCGGTGCAGAACATTCTGAACAATTTAAACAAAATATGGTCATACTTCTCTCTTATCTCAGTACAGATCTCTACGGCATGTTCTGCCTTTGTTCCACATATGGAGTTCCCTTTGACAACAGTGGGAAAACAGTGCGTTCAATGAGTGCAAAATATGCAACAGAAATCCACACTACAGATCAGAGAGAATTTTGCCCTACATTTGCACTTTAAAATGGACTTGGTATTCCCCTTTTCCACATGATCTAATAACTGCTGTGTAGTAATGCTGTGCAATATTAAGCAGCTGCTCTGTTCCATCTCAGAGGTGGCTGCATTTCAGTGGTGTTAAGTTATACAGTTGATATATAGAGAGCGTGAAATCCTGGTTACTTTGAAGTCAATGGCAAAGCTCTCAAAGCAAAGGAGAACTCTGGGATTTTTCTGCAAGAAAGTAATTTATAAAAGTGAAAGATATCTGCATGTATTTATATTGAAGATGTTTTCTGTCTTTTCTGATCCTATATTGAGCTCTCAAGGTAGAAAGAGCAATGAACAAGTTTAAGAAGAAATAGCACTAATTAAAAATGATAAGAGCAAACAAACATCTAAATAGTTTAGGGGCATTAAGTCTAAAATTACAACAATCCTTCAAAACATGGCTGTACACATAATAAATAAAGTACTGCATTCAACCATTATTTAGGGTGTTTACTACCTTTCCTAAATACCACAAACTACCTAGTTCTTTACTTTATACAGTTAAACACTATGAACATTAATGTTTCCATAGGACTAAATTTAAGCCATTGTACTGCACTTAAAGAAAAATAGCCTTGCACAGTTTTTGCTTACACAGACATATTTTAAATGTAAATATTAATCACGTGTTATAGCTTGATAAAAATATTGTGCGGTATTTTCACACTTCAGTCATTTTATAGCTTGTTGAAAAAATGAACCAGGAGATGGTCAATGAACAGCTGAAATCGAATGTCACTCCTCCAGAAATCATTTCAATACAAAATGGCACACTGAGCTGCTTCAAGTTTCTAACAAATCCTCTGGCATATGATCATAATTGCCCTAGCTTTCCTGAAGGCTTCAAAAGCCACTCACTGCAGTGGCATCTATTTCACTCTCCAAAAGCCAAATATTTCATTATATCCCATCCATTATCTCCCATTTCATTATCTCCCTTGAAAAAAGTATACAGTGTTACTCTATAACTCACTGAACATGACTGCATGAACTGCAATCGTAATAGACAACATATGAATTGACATGGAATTTCTTTTATCTAAAGGTGAGTAAACAGACTTTCACCTCATTAAGACCAACTGCACAGAGAGGATTAAATAAGTCTAACTGAATACCTTTTCAGCTAGAATTATACAGCTGTAGCTCAACTGAACACAATTATATCCGCAACTCATGCAAATGCATTTAGAAAGTTTCTCTCCTGTCACATCAGTGCAAACATGTAACATTCACAACGTCCCCATGTGGCAATCAGTGTTGACAAATGAACCCTGGAACTAATAAAACATATGGAGAAGATCACATTTTAAAATAAACTAATAGAGAAGTCAGCTTGACAACTGAATACTTTACATTGCACCGTCACCTTGTCATTAAAGCAAAGGCTGTTCAAATCAAATGAAGCTCACCAAAAGCAAAAAGTATGAACATTCATTTTAAATGACAATCTAACAACATTTTAGATTTGTCTCTTAATAGGTATTTTAAAGCACCTTAAACGTGATGCATGCAATTCTAACCTTATGTTGTACTAGAGAGGATGTTATTTTTAAAGAGCACTAATTTTCTTCTTAATGTAGTCAATATGTATTCACCAATTATGGAATTTAAAAGACTAAGTGGTAGAGTGGTTGAATGCACAGTTCTTCTGGAGACCTCGGTTTTAGCCTGCTTAGATCACAAGCGAAATGAGTACAGTGATCTCAGTCCAGGTAGTTTCCTCTGCACATTTGACTACCCCATTTTTCCATGATTGGTTATGTCATCTCAAGAAAAGCCCAGGACTGGGAAGCGTGAGGAGTGGGACTGTGTTGGTGCTCAGATCTGAGGCTGTGGAAATTGAACAGGCACTGAGCTTAAAGTGGACTGTCAATCTCACTGAGGACTGGAGAAATTCAAAAACAGATTTGAAAACGGCACATACAAAGCAAAATGTGAAGATTCCCACAGCACCATAAGCACAAGTGATGGGATCTCACCAATACTAATCAAAACTGGAGGAACTGAAAGCAATGTCTGAGGAGCCATGCCAAAAAGTCGCCTTCCATTAGTTATTGTTACATTCACAGCAAGTGAGGAGTGTTAATGCATATAGCACAAGGTGAAGTTATAGTCTATGTGGAGGAATGTGAAGGATATTATCCATGTTTTCACTACGCTTTAGGAAACGCAGGTGGTTATGTGCACAGCTACAGAGGTGGAGGTAAGTGCAGGAGACAGACTGTTACGTATAAACATATTTATGGAGTGAGACCAGCTACTACAACTTTTCCTCGCTTTCTTTCAGAGGTGTCATGATAGAGGTCACTTTAGCAGCACACCTGCCAGTAAATGACCTTGATTAGTGAATCTCTTTCGATATTAGGTACAACTCAAGCTGTAGGAGCTGGTCTCTAATCTCTTGGACTCCAGGAGGTGACAGTGGCTTCCTGGAGATCACCAAGAGCCCGACCAGTGCTGATTGCACAGCTATAGATCTAACACACATCCAGGCACACCAAAGCAAGCGAAAATGGGTTGGACTGAATACTTGAACAGCCACGGATTATGAACCTTCTCTTGGGATACCTGCCATTGAAATAACACACCCAGAGAGCGCCCCCCCCCCCCGGCCCAGGGAAGCAGAAACCCTAGAATAAACTCCATTCCCTGCCCCAGTAAACCCCCACCCCCCCCGCCCCGAGACACGATCGACGGCCGTGCCAGGGGCTGGGGACTCACCGGATTGCCCAGCCCAGCTGGAGAGGGAAGCCAGGAGCAGCGTGAGCGAGCCCACGAGGCAGAGCTGAGCCAGCAGCAGCTCCCTTCGTCTCCGGCGAGCCTGGCTCCTGTGCCGGCTCCCAGGCGGCAGCATCTCCGGCCGGGAGAACCGAGCCGCCGCCGGGGCTGGCTGCCGCCGCTTCTCCTTCCCCGCCACCGCCTCCATGGGCTCCCCCGGCGGCTGGCGAGGCGGCCCAGGCGCAAGGAGAGGACGGGGGGCTGCGGGGCGCGGAGCTCCAAGGGGGGGGACCCCGGTCCGTGCAGCGCAGGGGGCTGCCTGGCCCCTACTCCATGGCGCGCCGGGCTGGAGGGGCAGCGGCCCGGGGAGCGGCGGCGGCGGCAGCGGGCTGTGCCATGGATGGGGAGCCGATGGCAGCGGCAGCCGGAGTCGAGCCCCCAGCCCGTGTGCGGCCGCCCGCTCAGCCAGCCCCGGCGAGGGGCGGAGGAGGGAGACACACGCGGCGCGGGCAGGGGAGGGGGAGGCGGACAGGAGCCACCCGACGCTTTCCGATCCGCCCCGAGTGCCTTCGCCGCGCCCCCCGCCCCAGCCCGGGGCTCCGCGGGGAGCAGCCTCGGGCCGCCCGGCCCTGCCCCCGGGGGCGCCCCTCCTGGCTGGTCCCCGGCCACTGGGGTGGAGGAGTGGGGAAGGGGGGTCCCCCTACACCACCCCCGCCCCGCACAGCCAGGCGTGGGCTGCTCCGCGCACCCCAGCCCAGCCAGCCTCTCCCCTGGAAGGGGCGGCCCGGGGTGACCAGAGGTCCCAATAGTATCGGGGCCATGCCGCTATTACCGGCTTTGTCTTACATACCCCCTCCCCCGAAAAAAAAGGGTCCCGATTTTTCACACTTGCTCGCTGGTCACCTAGGGCGGCCTGTTCCCCTGCAAGCCCAGCTCTGCCCGGTGAAATGGGGCCGGTGGGCTCGTCCAAGCCAATCAATCAGAAGCGATGAGCCCCCCTCCCACTCCAGCTGCAGTCAGTCCTGGAGTCAGGTACTCGGCCCCTCTCAGTGTCTCCACTCCCCTGTCCACCCAGGTCCCAGGACCCCGGGTTGTGTTTCCAAGCCTATGCTTAAGCGTCCACAGTGCATGGGAAACCTGGGCTTATAATTGCTGGACCTGGCTCTCACACAGGTGCTAATACATCCATACTGTGCTACACTGACCTTGAGACTCAGGTCCCTGGCCTGAACTGTGTCCACATTGCAAAATGACAGGACTTGGACCCACATCCCAGCTGAACTCAGGCTCTGACCAACCCCCCCTCACAAAGTCCTAGGAGCTGGGTCCTTTGTGCTTGCTGAGGGGAGTGAGACTAATTTGTGTGTGGACAGAGAGGGGGCTTGGGTTCAAAGCGGAGATGGAGCCTGGCCGGATTTAGGGTGCAGCGTAGACATACCCTAACAGACAGGCCGTCAACAGGTCCTGTAACTAAATCCTTGGGCTGGGAGTAGAGAGCTGGTTCTGACCCCACTTTTGTGATTCACAATGGGGCCTTGGCCATGTGTCACCTAACTGCTCTGGCCCGCAGTCTGCCCATCTTTGTAATGGGCACAGCAAGACTTTCCTACCTTGTAAAGGTAGCGTCGCTCAGCTTCAGCAGTGTGTATAAAGCACGCCAAGCTTCGCACTTGGGAGGTGCCCAATAAATGCAAATATTCGTTATTTAGTCTTAGAACAGGTTATCGCGCTTTAACAAGCTTATACTCTGCAGCCAAATAAACTGAGCCTAGACCCCTGATACCCTATTTGAACAGCCAGTACAGAGATCTCTAACCAAACACTCCCATTTCCAAACACTCAGGCTTTGTCTGTTTGAGCATTTTGCTTCAAATCTCCCCCCAGCACAGCTCCCCCAGCGGTCACAAGAGCAGGAGCACTGGCGTAAACTGCTGGCATTTTAACCACGCGGCTCTGGTGATACAGACTCCACTACCACTCAAGCCAATACAACCACCGGGGGTTGCTACATCACAGGTAATGCAATGGTGGAGGATTGCCAGCGTAGACAAGCTTTACAGTTTCCCATTGGCTTTAGTGGGCTGTGAATCAGGGTCTCAAAGAGCTGAAGTGGCCTGAATCTTTCCACTCCTCTCTCTTTGTTATTAATACCCAGCACCTAAAAGCAACTGAAATCCGGGCATTGTACCAATCCACTGTAAGAAGAGCTCCTGTCTCAAAGAGTTTACAGTCCAATTAGACAAAGGGAGAATTATTATCCTCATGTTACAGATGTGGGGGACTGAGGCACAGTGAGTGCACACATCCCCAAATCACACATATGGACACAGAAAACAATTTCTTCTCTCATTCTTTCCCACTTCCACAGCACTGACAGTCTGGTGATAGCCTAGTTATGTGACCTGTATCCATGGGAAAACCTTAGTTGTGGTCATTAGAAGGAAAAGAGAAAAGGAGGACTTGTGGCACCTTAGAGACTAACCAATTTATTTGAGCATAAGCTTTCATGAGCTACAGCTCACTTCATCGGATGTAGCTCATGAAAGCTTATGCTCAAATAAATTGGTTAGTCTCTAAGGTGCCACAAGTACTCCTTTTCTTCTTGCTGATACAGACTAACACGGCTGCTACTCTGAAACCTAAAAGGAAAGGGTTTAGGATCATAAGCAATTTTCTCTTCTGCATGAACATGTCCTCTGCAATCACTATAGACTGGTGGAGTAGGTGAAAAGAAATCTCCAAATTATTTCACATGTCGCAGCATGAAACCGACTAATATGCTCTGGTACAATCCCACGTGATCACAGAAAGCAACTTTTGGCTTCCGGCTCACACACAGCTTTGAGATATGTCACACAGACAACATTAAAGAGGGTGGCACTGACATATTTTTCATAAGTTTAAACAATACAGACTAACACGGCTGTTCCTCTGAAACCCATAATTATTCAGTGTCTGGAAACTCCGTGAACATTTTACCATAAGTTTCCTCACAAAAATCATTTTCCCACCTCCATTGTTTATGCACACCATTTTATTACTGTAGGGTGGCTCTTGAGTACTACTCTGCAGGTATTTTATAGTAGGAAAAGAGGCTGGCGTTTTCAAAATAGCCTAAGTAATTTAGGAGCATGAGTCCCACTGACTTTCACATGAGACTCGTGTTCCTGACAGAACCAAAACACTGGCCTCCAACCCTTCTCAATGCTATTTTAATTCACACAACCCTGGTATTTCTACACATCTTCCCCTCAGCTGGAGCTACAGGGTCAGCCAGCACGAACCAGAGCAGGAAAAAACACAGACTCTGCAAAACATCGGAACCGCCTAATGATCAGACGGAGGGAGGGACATAATGAAACGAGGAAAAAGAAGTTGTGTCATTTACATCAAGCTCATCTCAGGTCACCCCTCTTGGGCCTGCTCCACTCTGCTGCTCACAGAAAGATTCAGTTCAACCTGAAATTTTGGCAAGGAAGCAAAATGGGAAGCAGCAGAGCAGGTTTGAAGGGGAGCTTATGAAAAAGAGAGTTCCATGTAACTAACCTATATCTAGGGGGCCTTCGAGTCAGTTGCTTAATAGCATATTAGTCCTGATGTTCTATTAAATAGACGGATGCACTTCCTTATCAGAGACAGAAGAGAATTCCCTCTTCTCTCCCACTGATAATTGAGTATGTGGGTGGAGCAGGCTTTGAACTCAGCTGTCAGCATGAATGAAGCAGAAGGGAGAGAAATCTCAGTGGAGGTTACTCTTTTGAGAGAAAAGCTGCTATTTTTCTCTTCTGGAGCACGGCACATGAAAAAACAACATAGAAGGCATAGGCCAGGGTAGGGGCAAACACTATTCTTCATATATTCCTAGATGTATACCTCCTCTTCTCCTTTCTTCCTTTCACACCTGCTCCTCATTTAGTTTTTATTATAGTTACTCCCAGGGAATAACCTCTAGGGGGCAGTAGGTACTCTTGATGATCCAAGATTTGCACTGCTCAGGGAGTTATAGAGACTTTCACCACTAGGTCACCTGTCAAATCCAAGCTAAAATTGTTGATGCATCTGATGGGCCGTTCAGTGGCTTCTGTGAAATGAGTTTAGTGGTCTCAGTCCAGTTCCCAGTGGGTCCATGTCACCAAAACGAACCAGGGTATTTGGCCTAACTGGCAGCTTTGTTGGCATTCTCAGCAGAAAGGCCAAGGAGTGAATGGTTGTGGAGACTGAACTATCTTCTCACCCCTTAAGGGTGCTCCTTCATGTCAGCAGTAAGGAACTTTAGCCGGGAAACATGGGGAAGTTAGTACTGCTACCGCTTGTGCTGGACTACTGTCTGGAAAAATGCAGCTCAGATTTCAGCCTCTGAGGAAAATGTTATGTTCTTCTTGTTCTTTTGCTCAGTTTCTTCTTCTTATAATCGTTATATGTATAAGCAGGCAAAATTCTTCTACCACAAAGGTAAAGCTCATCTGTGTAGAAGACAGAGCTTTCCTGGGCGCTGGTCCAAGACTGTCAAATGAGCTCCCCCAGGACCTAAGGACTATCATAAACCTCACCATTTTCCACTCCAAGTGACGGGTGCATTCCTTCAGCTTGCCTTCTCCAACATCAGCACAGCGCAGTGTGGATATTTAAAACAAAAACAAAACCCTACCGAAACAAAACATTGCACCGCACATGCAAGTCTCTTCCAGAAAAAAGGCTGAGAGAAAGAACAAACTACATGTGACAGAGGTTAGTCACATGGCTTCACGTACGACTGGAAGGTGCTCAGATTCTACAGAGATGAGCATAGTATAAGTGCTTGTATTGAACGAAATACATTTTTTAAAGAGGCTAAAGAGAGCAAACAAAGTCACAGTGCCAGGTCTGAAGAGTAGATAAACTAGACTTAAGAAGACACAACAAGCAAAGGCCATAAACAGACAAGGAAGGGGGAAGGGAGCACACTGATGATAATATACCCAGTTACTCATTAAGACATGCATAAATTAGATAGTAGAAAAATGAAAAACTAATTTTGAAAAAAAAATGTTGTTTTCATTTCTAAAAGGGACCCATTTTTCATCATTTTGGAATTTTTTGTGAATTTTTACCTACACCATTTTTTTTATTAAAAACATTATCAAAATTGTGATGACCATGTCAATAATGTTTTCTCTCAAAATGTTCAGTAGAAAAAAATTAAAAACAAAAAATGTCAACAAGTTTTTGTGAAAAAGTTCATTTTGGAAAAAACCCCCACTCTTCAACCCAAAAATAATATGTTTGACAAATTTCAACCCATTCTAGTGGAAACCTTGATGGATCTGTTACTTTTCCCCCTTAATGTTACTTTCCTCCCCCTGAAGCGAGCAGCTGGGGCCAGGTAGTGGGGAGGGTTCATGTCAGCCCTGCACGGTGTCCTGTTTTCCCTTTGAGAAATATGGTCACCCTGGTTCTGTGGTTTGTGATATGCAGGAGGTCAGACTAGATGATCACGATGGTCCCTTCTGGCCTTAAAGTCTATGAGTCTATGAAATGTGGATGACTACACAGTGGGCAGGGCAGCAGGGAATCAGACCCTCAAACACATGCGTGTATATAACAAGGTTAAAAACGAGCATCAAAGATGATCATGGAAGCAGCGTGATGGATGCACTGTGGGGCTGAAATTCATATAAAGATCACCAAGAGAAGGAGATTACAGGTTCTTTTTTAATTATTTGTTGGTGCTTCCTTTCTCGTCTTTTTTTTTTTTCTTTTTTTTTTAACTTTTTTTCGCCTCCTTTTCATAACACAGAGGAAAATCTACATTGTCTCCCCTTGTAATATTTGGAGTTACCTGTGTCTAAGCCTTGCTGTAACTTGTTAGTATTAAAATTAAGCCTGGAGGACTCAGCTGAGATCAGGGCCCCACATAGTGAGCCCTGTACCGAAGAGCTTACAATCGAAATGGACAAGACAGATAAAAGGTGGGAGGGGAAATGAAGGGGAAGAAACTTGCTCAAGGTCACGCAGCAGATCAGCAACAGAGCTGGAAATAGAACTCAGGGCTCCGGACTATTCCGGAATAATTCACATTTAGCTAAGACCTAAGAAAAGGAAGACAAAAGAGGGAGATGGCAAATGCCACCGCTCTTTTAGACACCCGGGGAAAGAACCTGCTGATGTACCTCCACACCAAGCCATGTCACTCCTCTAAGGGCGAGTGCCTCTGGGCAGCAGCAGCAGAGCAAACCCTGTCAGGAAAGGGGAAGGAAGAACAAAAGGTGGAGGGCTCTTCTCCTCCCTGAGGGATTGTCTATGTTATGAAATGGCAAGGCGTGTTGGAACACACTTGGGAGCGTCCCAGTGAGCTGGCAGGCGGGCACTGTGCTCAGCACGGGCCAAAACAAGTTGCATTCAGCATCATCTCAGCTATTCAGGGTTCATGACGGCTCCACCCTGACCACACTGTGGCAATCGGCAGCCTGTCAGACAGCTCGAGTGGTCCCCGTTTTGTTCTAACTCCCACTGTAATGATGGGAAGCCTCCTATTGACAGCAATGGCTGCTAGGGTTGCCAACCCTCCAGGATTGTCACACGAAGAAACCTCCAGGAACACATCAACCAAAACTGGCAACCCTAATCGCTGCTGGATCAGGCCCTAAATACCGACTTATCACACCCAACAAGGAGGAAGGGTGGTCCAGTGGATAGGGCACTAGCCTAGGAAACCAGTGACCTTGGTTCCAGTCCTTGCTGTCACAGGTTTATCATATGGTCTCTTTGCATCTCCATTCCCCATCTGTGCAATAGGGATAATAGCACTGCCCTGCTTCACAGAGTTGTGGTAAAAAGACACATGTTAAAAATTCAGAGGTACTCTAGTGATGGGGGAGTTCTTGTCACAACCATGAGGGCTCAAAGTTCATTTTCTAAACGAAAGCTGAGATTTTGAAGTCACCACATGACTCCTAAAGCTGGGGCCCAAGCAAAATCTGGCCCGGAGTTCTGCCAGCCTTGACAACGTTCCCATAAAACATATACAACAGAGAAATCTCACACAGCTTGTGTAACTCAACAACCAGGGATGTTTGCTTCCTTACCAGCATTGTGAAAGGGAGAAAAATAACCTTGCACTCACCACAAGCCATTTTCCTATAACAAATCTGAGTAGAGCGCACTGCCGTTGCACAGGGAAGGAGGCTGCTTTGCTTCAAGTTCTGTTTGTCGTATTGTTCCGTCAGGAGGCAGACCTTGGCACAGCGCTGACACTCCTCCAGGGTCCCGCTGGCCCTCAAGGAAGAAGAATACTCGAACGAGCAGGCGTCCGGGGGCAGCGCTGTGTTTCTCTCTCTGGTGAAATGGTGAACAGATCTGTAACAGCAAGACGTGGGCTCAAGAGACACAAGAGGACCTCGAGAGGCCATCTAGTCCAGTCCCCTGCACTTGTGGCAGGGCTAAGTATTATCTAGACCATCCTGAGAGGTGTTTGTCTAACCTGCTCTTAAAAATCTCCAATGATGGAGATTCCACATCCTCCCAAGGCAATTTATTCCAGTGCTTATCTACCGCAAAAGAAAGTTTTTCCTAATGTCCAATCTAAACCGCCCGTGCTGCAATTTAAGCTCATTGCTTCTTGTCCCATTCTCAGAGGTTGAGGAGAACAATTTTTCTCCCTCCTCCTTGTAGAATCCTTTTATGTACTTTTCTGTCAGCAGCACCCACACCAGGGCTGCAATCGAAACCCGTCATGTCTTGCCTCTTTTGAGTCAGTTAGGACCCTTGCGCTGACTTCTGATTGCAATGGGAGTTATGCACCTTTGAGGATCTGGGCCTAGGTGCTGCATGTGGATCAAGGCATAAACATTTGACCCAGAGACCCAGATTCCTATCGTCAGCTTCGGCCACAAATCGAAAACAAAGGCTGTTATCTGAAGAGGCACAAAGGGTTTATGCATACCTGTTCCTGGCACTTCACTTCCTCCTTCCATGGCAGCAGGGTGCCATGCTGGGACTCTCTCACCACAGGGCAGGGCACCCAGCAGGCCAGAGTCAGAGCCAAGATACAAAGCAGGTCTCTTGCGTCCTGATCCAGTGCTCTACCCATGAGACAACACAGCTGTATGTCCTCTCGCTTTAGGAATCTAAATTGTACGTCAGCACATATGCTATCCTAAGGGCAGGAAAAGGTGTCATCCCCAAATACCTGCTGTTTTCTTGGTCTGCCTTTTATTCCAATGTCTTGTTTTTTCCCCCATACCCAGCCCTTTAAGGCCTTGCCTACGTGAGGAAATTGCATTAGTTTAACCTGTCATTTTTAAACTGATTTAGTTTCGTTACAGTGGTTCAAAAGCCTGTATGGACATTCTGATTTCAGATTAGGAGTAGTTTATATTGATTTAGCTTAAACCTGTTTCTAATCAACTTAAAACTAAATCTAAATCAGCCACTCAGACAGAAATAGGAGTGTCTATACAGAAGTTTGCATCAGTTTAACTACACCAGTTTAAATTCACACCTGAAGTGAACGTCTTGCGTAGAAAAAGCCCTGAGTCTCCAATCACTGATCATTTTCCCAGATTCAGAAGGATCTGGGCAAGTGTCTGCCCAATGTGCTGTGAGGGTAACATGCAACTGCAAAGGGGGCAGCAACAGCTATAAAATTTCCCTGCAGTAAGAGGGGGTTCCCTCTCCAGCAGAGAGTGCTATCATAATGGCTCCTGGCCAGCCCCCGCACATTCCCCTTCAGAGAGGGCAAGACCAGAGCTCAGTGTGCTCCAGCTACTCTGTGCCCACAGAGGGGGTCAGCGCAACTTAGAGCAGCCCGAGAGCTACTCTAAATTATGCCAGGACCTGGGAAGGCCAGAATTATGGAGTCACAAAGGTGGCTTAAAGCCATCTTTGCGCCTCCCATCCCCCCATCATTTGCTACACTCAAATGAAGAGTGAATCTGGCCAGTTCAGTTCAGCTCTCTTCCTGGGTGGGCTCAGATCGATCATAAAATAAAGAAACATTTCAGCTGAAAAAACAACAAAGTGCAAGGTGTAGGGTAAAAGCGGTGCTGGTCGGCTCTGTTCTCATGATGTTTAAATACACGCAAACAAATCTTTCTGGCTTTCTTTCTTCCCTTTCTTGGCAGGGGCAATAGGTGTCTGTCAAACTATATATAACGAAACAGATCTTTAAAGGGGGCAGAGGGAATCATGCTCAGTTTATCAGCTGTTTAAGAAAATAAAAATCCTGCAAAATAGCTGATTTGTGGCTCAGCACAGCTCCACAGGGATTTCCTGTGCCCCATAGCGGGTGTGCTTGGGGGTCAGAGCCCGTCAGTCTGTAACTAGCCAGATCCACTGGCCATGCCTTTTCCATAGCAAGAACGGCAGCTAGGGCAACACTTAGGCTTCAGTAACAGCTGCAAGGCTGCTCTAACCCCTCCAGGGACAGGGGGAAATGGTCCTTTCCCGCACAGTTCCAGCCACTTCAGAAGACTCCAGTGACAGCTGTGAGGGTAACATGCAACTGCAAAGGAGGCAGCAACAGCTAAAAAATTTCCCTGCAGTAAGAGAGGGTTCCCTCTCCAGCAGAGAGTGCTATCATAATGGCTCCTGGCTAGCCCCCGCACATTCCCCTGCAGAGAGGGCAAGATCAGAGCTCAGTGTGCTCTGGCTACTCTATGCCCATAGAGGGGGTCATAGACAGTGGGCTGGGGCTAGGCTGTGCCTGTTAGTGACAAAGCCCCGTTTACTGACCACAGGGATGGAGGCCTTTTCCCCAAAGGATCTTGAGGAAGCTAGGCCCTACCAAATTCAGACCGTGAAAAACACATCACAGACCATGAAATCTGCTCTCCACCGTGAAATCTGGTCTTCTGTGTACTTTTACCCTATACCATACAGATTTCACAGGGAAGACCAGCGTTTCTCAAACTGGGGGTCCCAACCAAAAAAGGGGTCATGGAGGGGGGGGTTGCAAGGTTATTGTAGGGGGGTTGTGGTATTGTCACCCTTACTTCTGAGCTGCCTTCGGAGCCGGATGGCTGGACAGCAGCGGCTGCTGGCCAGGCACCCAGTTCTGAAGGCAGCACCACCTGCAGCAGTGCAGAAGTAAGGGTGGTGATGGGCGGCTGGAGAGTGGTGGCTGCTGGCCAAGGGCCCAGCTCTGCAGGCAGCAGCACAGAAGGAAGGGTGCCAGTACCATACCAGGCCATCCGTACTTCTGCATTGCTGCTGGCAGCGGCGCTGCCTTCAGAGCTGGGCTCCTGGCCAGCAGCGGCCACTCTCCAGCTGCCCAGCTCTGAAGGCAGAGCCTCCAGCAGCAGCCGCGCAGAAGTAAGGGTGGCAATACCATGACCCCCCAACAATAACCTTGCGACGCCCCCACTACTCCTTTTTGGGTCAGGACCCCTAGAGTTACAACGCCATGAAATTTCAGATTTAAATATCTGAAATCATGAATGTTATGATTTTTAAAATCCTATGACCATGAAATTGACCAAAATGGACTTTGAATTTGATAGGGCCCTACCCATGAGGTATGTGGCAATTCTCCAAAAAGGGCCACATTTTTGGCATTTGATGCATCCACCCTACACACACACCGCATATAGCATTTGAAAGCTCATTTTAAGTACGTTTAGATGGTGCTGTAAACCTGGAATGATGGCACCCAAAATGAGCAAATATCTTTTTTTTATTTGCACAGCTCCAGAAACACCGCAAGTGGCTCTGACTACAGTTTTCACGGTTTTCCTTCATTTCAACCGCTGAATGTGGTGTTTGGTGGTCAAAGCTACCAAGCAATGTATTAAGCCATTTTTACTGGTTTTGCATGGGCACATTTTTTCCCCCAGAAATTATTAAACTATTTAGCGTGTGGCAAAAATAGCAAAGATCAATGTTTTGCAATAGACTCACATGAAATGTTGTCACATGGCATATTCTTAATTGTCAAAGTACCTCACAAGCGATTATAATTTTTCTATATTTTCAATTGAAATTTGCTAACCAGACCAATCTCACACTGAAGGTTGTGAAGCAGCAGTAGTAGATTGCATGCCCACAGTTTGCATTGCATAGCGGGGAGATATAAATGTATGTCAATTCCTAATGTAATGCTTCTCCATTTGTAAGCTTTTGTACATACAATGTAGCATCTAGTCTGCTTGGTAGACGGTTTTAATTTGTAATTGCCTATCCATGCAGTACTAGCCTTTGAAATATCCTAGACACGAGATTTTTAATTCTGCATCACTTATGTACAGTTTTAGAGATTAAAAACACACAGCTTCCTACAGGGCTTCAGTCAAAGTGCTCACTCAACAAAAATGGCAATTTTGATACTAACAGAGAGATCTAATTCGCACAAGTCTGTATCCTTGTATAAAATGAAAACCGGTGGTAGTGGTGAGGGCAGTGCTAAGCTCTGGAAATTTTACCTCCACAGGGAATTACAGAATATGAAGACATGGAGGATACAAGCTTTTTAAAGCGTCCACCAAAGAGAAAAAAACTTTCCACAAACTTTGAAAAATGGGTTATTTGTCAAGGAAAACAAAAGGATGCAAATCTGGCAAAAGCCACCAGTGCTGGGCAGGATTCTGTGATGCTGGCAGCAGGAGCCAGGAGAGATTATATCGGTGGCTACTGGATTAATCTCCTAGTAGAGATGATGTGCCACCAGTACTCCATCACAGGGGTTGCTTTCAGAAATACACAAGCTAGGTGAGTTTGGCACCTGTCAGAGTTGTAGTGAATTCACCCAGAAAAGAAAACAGACTCTGAATCTGATCAGAGAGCATGAGATTCACCTGCTTCTATAGCCACCAGAGCAAGCATGTGCTCCAGTAATTGGTCTTGTTGCATTGTTTGCTTGAGAACACACACAAAGAAGTCAAGAAACTTCATAAAACAGAGACATCTGAGAAAGCAACCCAAATAAGGGAGGCAGCAAGTCCAAGAGGAGATGATGACACGTTGCCCAGAATATCTGTGGAAGACTTGATTGCTAAGGATGCCGTTGATCACTCAACATGCCTTTCTTCCTACTTGAGTCCAACAAATCTGAAAGCAAAACCAGCTAGTTACACTGCAACAATAAGGTCACCTTATGACATTGCATTTTACCAGCTGATTGAAGAAATAGACAATGATTCTTACATACAACAAGAAGGCTCTTCTCCTGTCCAAGCTGCTACAAAGATATAAAGAGCTACTTCCCTCAGATGTACAAATGGCAAGCTATTCCAGGAGGAAATTACTGACAAGATTAGCAAAACACTATGGTTCTTCAATTTCATTCCACACACAACATGGACTAGGCAAGTCTACCATGTTCTATGCAGCACAATAACATTAGTTGATGCTATCCAAGCTGCTAGTAATCTGACGTAGGAACAGAGTCATCCAAGGAACAATAAACTGCAATGGTCAAAAGAGCTAAGTGGTGTGACACTCTGGCCGCCCAATATTCACCACTGTCATGTCATTAGGATGTGTTTTGTACGAAGTATGCCTTGTGAGGTATCCTTCTAAAAGATTCAATCAGCTAGACATTAATGTCTCCCTGGATTGTATGTGCTACCATCGTATGTGAAGTTATGAAGTTTGTCTATGTGTGTGTCACTGAAACATGTTGTGAGGTTGAAAACACCCACAAGCAGCCTTTCAGGTACAACAGTAAAAAGGCCAAACAATGTTCATGGCTTATTGAGGAGATGCACACACGCACAAGGATTACCCCAGGAACTGGGTACAATAGAAACCTCTCAGAGATAGCACTATACAATGGGAACTGTTTGACCCAGCTCACAACAAAAGAGCTTTCCAGCAAGTGGGAAGAAGATATAAAAGGGGGACAATGACATCATGATGGTACCTCACTCTCCCTACAACAACACACCTGGAAACACCTGAGGGGGAAGGACTGAACTGTGGGAAGTGATGATCCCAGGCTTGAGGGATTTTTAGCCTGTGTATGAAAACCTGGGAAAGCCAAGGCAGTTTGTGCCTTAAGAATCTGCCAGCCTGTTTATCACCCAGGGTGAGAATTTACTAATTCATATCCTACCTATTTAGTGTGCTAAGCTCAGTTTGCAGTTTTGTTTATTTACTAAGGTAAGCTGCTTTGATCTGTTTGCTATCACTTAGAATCACTTAAAATCTATCTTTTCTATTTAATGAACTTGTTTTGTTTAAAACTAGTATGTGTGGAAATTATAATTTGGGGCAGAAAGCTGTTGCATATCTCTCACCACATTGAGGGAGGGGGCGAATTTTATGAGCTTATGCTGTACAGTTCCCTGTGCAGCGAAAGATGATATAATTTTGGGTTTACACTCCAAAAGGGGGGTGCATGCCTTAGGAAGTGGGAGGTGCCTTAGCTGAGCCTTCCCATGCAGAGCTGATCTCAGTATCTCTTTGAAGCTGCAGCTGGGCGTGTCCCTAACTGTATGTGTGCTGGAGGGGGCTTCAGAGCCTGTCACAGCAGTAGTGTGAAAGGGAGCCCAGGCTGGTGGATCAGGCAGGCTCAGTGGTACGCCAGTTCCAAGTGGCACTTATCACAACTGGATGTTAGGAACTGTTAGGAAGGGGATAGAAAATAGGACAGAAGATATCATAATGCTGCTATGTAAATCCATGGTGAACCTACATCTGGTCATCCCATCTCAGAAAAGATATAGTTCAAGTTGAAAAGGTTTAGAAAAGGGCAACAAAGATGATCAAGGGTACGGAATGGTTTCCATACAAGGAGAGACTAAAAATATTAGGGGTGTTCACCTTCTAATAGAGGTCTATAAAATCATGAATGGTGTGGAAAAAGTAAATAGAGAAGTGTTATTTACCCCTTCACAAAATACAAAAAAGAGGGGTCACCCAATGAAATTAATAGGCAGCTGGTTCAATACAAACATGAGGAAGTACTTTTTCAAACAATGCACAATTAACCTGTGGAACTCATTGCCACGGGATGCTGTGAAGGCCAAAACTGTAATTGGGTTAAAAAAAGAACTAAGTAAGTTCATGGAGGATAGGTCCAATCACTGGCTATTGGCCAAGATGGTCAGGGATCAATGCTTGGGGTGACCCGAAACCTTTGACTGCCAGAAGCCAGGAGGGGAAAACAGGGGTGGATCTCTCTAAAATTGCCCTGTTGCATATACTCTCCATAAACCTCTGGTAATGGCCACGCTCGGGGACAGGATACTGAGTTAGATGGACCACTGTTCTGACCCACTATTGCAGTTCGTGTGTTCTTACGTGGTTTTGTATAATGTTGCTTCAATCTTTATGTGTGAAATAGCTGAAATGAAACCCTCAGAATATTATTCAAAGCCAGGTGATTGAAGTTTCCAGAGGTCAGCTACTTTTGTGCCCCAGTTAGTGCAAGAACTTGTCCTTTGTTTGATACATAAAGTGGCATGTAATTCAGCTAGCAATGAGTACCATCCTTCAGAAGGCATTCAAAAAGGTGCCTCTCTGCTGTGCAGTGCATGGTATTTAACAGTTGCCAAATTATCACACCACTGCATATAAGCCTTGCTGCACAGCTACACCGTGATTTCGGGTCTCACAATGTAACTGTCATCCTACCACCTTCATGGATTCTGTATTAGTTATGATAAGCAGAGTTGGTTCACCACTGCTTCAAAAACTAAAGTGGAAAGACTCCAGAGAGGTATGTTCATTCCAAATGGAATTATACCACTTCTTGCTGGTGGAAATTTCATCGGTGGAGGAGATGATACTATAGACATCAAGGCAGTCTGATGGAAAGAACACTTAGAATCATAGAAGATTAGGGTTGGAAGAGACCTCAGGAGGTCATCTAGTCTAACCCCCTGCTCAAAGCAGGACCAACACCAACTAAATAATTTGCCATTCAATGGCTGGAGGGATATTTTAAGAACAGTCTTCAGATAGTCCAGCATCACAAGAAATATCACTGAAGTGTGTGAAAGAAAAGTCACTCTCACTGGACAGTCAGAGTCTCTTATGCAGTGTGCAGCATTTAAAAAACCTAGAACACGTCCAGAGCCACCTTGCCATGAAAAAGTACTTCAGAAAATAAACTCTTGTCACCTGCAGGTGAATGCTCTCCGGGGTCTCTCTTGCTGTATTAAGACTACTACCTCATGATGTTCTGTCCATACCAAATGACACTGATAGTGTTCACGTTCAGGGGATTCCCTTTTGGACTGGTTTCAATCACAAGGGAGGAGGCACTCATGGAGTTCCAGTATTTGTCTGGCAAAGGTTGGCTGACACTCAAAAGGTGTTTGAGTCTGAAGACACTGGGTGCTTACAACATGTCATTAAAGAGCTTGATGATGCTGAAGCTCAGTATAGGCTACTGCCTTTGGGCTAATTTCAGACATGGGAATATGCCCTGTCTCCTACATTCAAGTTCTGGGATCATATGCTCCAGATTATGCAGATAAACTTCACCTACACACACAGCATGATATGTTTCCATTCTTCTTTACAGCAAACGAGCCAAACTGCCAGGTGAATACCAATCTGCATTCTTGCTACATTAAATCTACCAGAAGTAGTACACAGTGCCTTTGAATCTGGGGAAATCCTGTTTTTTTCCCAATGATCCTTGTACATATTTATTATTAGATTTTTGTTTTAGCCTTTAAATTGTTGTTGGGATGCTCTGAGGTCCTAAGGAAATCCAATTTTATGTCATTAAACAAAGGAATGCAAATATTTCAATATGGTCATTTTAACGTGTCAATGGTGTCATTGTTTACCCCCATTTCTGTGGTAACGGCACCACTTGGCAGCTCCGCATCACACCTCACTTAGAGTAGACAAGAAAAGATTGCAAATGTTATATGATGTGTGCGTGTGTAGAGGGAATGCATTAAGTCAAATCGGTGGTCTGTACTGCCCGCCTACATCTTTAGGGTGTGATGCTCTTGGGAATTCTGGGTAATTCAACCTGTAGTTTAGGGTCTTCTTCAGTTCCACTGGCATAAGCATCACTGTCTGGACACACTGGAGCTCATTTACAACACAGTCAGTTCCACAGAACAATTTTCTTTCTTTTGCTGGGTGCCAGAGTACAGTTGGGTGTTAGAGTCAAGACGACAGCGTGGTGAAATCCAGTCAGATCTCACAAGAAAAGCAGCGCTAGCCTAGGTCAGTGTAGGGATGGGAAACCTCCAAGGGACATGTAAGTATCTGTAATTCAGCAGAGAGCATTCCTCCTTCTCAGTTAGCATTAAACCAATGCCCTAGCACTGTATTAGCGGGCACGCTGCTGCACCTGCAGTGTCAGCATTGAGTTCAGATGAGAGCCTGAACTCTTGATTTCTCGTATTAACCGTAGTGTCCTGGCCGAACTCCAATCTGGGTAATTAGCATGCTGTCTACCTAAATTCTCCCAGCCTTTTCAAATGGATACAGTATTCTTCAGTTCCCGGACTAAACTGTTCTGTTGTCTTTTGTGTGTTGTTAAATAGCTGCTATACTCAGCGGTGTCTATTTCAGTTGCAGGAGAAGCAATGACTACACTGAGATTGCAGAATGTATAAAACAATTTGGGTTTGTCATAAATGTAAACGGAAGGGTAACCACCTTTCTGTATACAGTGATATAAAATCCCTCCTGGCCAGAGGCAACATCCTGTTACCTGTAAAGGGTTAAGAAGCTCAGCTAACCTGGCTGGCACTTGACCCAAAGGACCAATAAGGAAACAAGATACTTTCAAATCTTGCGGGAGGGAAGGCTTTTGTTTGTGCTCTTTGTTTACGTGTTTGTTCTCTCTTGGGACTGAGAGAGGCCAGACAGAAATCCATCTTCTCCAACACATCCTAATCCAAGTCTCCAATATTGCAACCAGTATAGGTAAGCCAGGCAAGGTGGATTAGTTTATCTTTTGTTCTATATGAATTTCCCCTGTGTTAAGAGGGAGGTTTATTCCTGTTTTCTGTAACTTTAAGGTTTTGCCCAGAGGGGGATCCTCTGGGTTTTGAATCTGATACCCTGTAAGGTATTTTCCATCCTGATTTTACAGAGGTGATTCTTTTACCTTTTCTTTAAATTAAAATTCTTCTTTTAAGAACCTGATTGATTTTTCATTGTTCTTAAGATCCAAGGGTTTGGGTCTGTGCTCACCTGTACAAATTGGTGAGGATTATTATCAAGCCTTCCCCAGAAAAGGGGGTGTAGGGCTTGGGGGGATATTTTGAGGAAAGACGTCTCCAAGTGGTCTCTTTCCCTGTTCTTTCTTTAAAATGCTTGGTGGTGGCAGCATACTGTTCAAGGACAAGGCAAAGCTTGTACCTCGGGGAAGTTTTTAACCTAAGCTGGTAAGAATAAGCTTAGGGGGTCTTTCATGCGGGTCCCCACATCTGTACCCTAGAGTTCAGAGTGGGGAAGGAACCCTGACAGGGTTGCTTCAGGATGAAAGGTGCTATAAAAGTGCTGGTATGATTAAAAAAATATTAGCTACTGCACTGGATACCAGGGCTTCCTGTGGTTTGAAAGGTAGGCTGGGCCATACCTATTTTGCAGCTTACTGCTTGGGGATTTTTTTCAATTCCAGCAGCCAGTGTGTGAAATTTTAAAGTGATCGAGTTTACAAATAAAGCAGTTCTGTGTCTACCAAATCTATTCAATGGGCGTTCTCCTGTCTTCTGTTCCATTGCTCCACATTCTCACACACGCAGAATAGGCCTACGATGTGTGAGATTAATTCATGCCTCTCACGCCGATGCGTAACCAGTCCAAGCTCCTCATCTCACCCGTTTGGAATAAAAGTGAGATCCACAGCTTTTTTTTCCCCAGAAGAGATGTTTTGTCTGTGCGCCTCAGTTTGGATCCCACTCTCCCAAATATTGATATTTTTCCAGTGGCTCTGGAGACTGCCACTGCTCGCATCCCCTTCAGCTCTGGGTTCAGAGACTCATTCGGGCTGGTCACAAAGTGTTAACCAGCCAAAGTGTGGCCCCTAGAAAGCCTGTCAGCATTCTGGAAAAGTGTTTGATGGACCTGACTGCAGATCTATGGAATAAACCTTTATAAAAGTGTAATTTGATAAGGGGTTATAAACGTATAAATTGATAAGGGGTTATAAAAGTACATGAAAGAAGACTCCATAGTGCAAGAGTGAAAATAACTAAGATGTTAGACTTGACATGGGTATTTTTAGTAAAAGTCACGGACAGGTCACGGGCAGTACACAAAAATTTGCGGCCTGAGACCTGTCCATGACTTGTACTATATATCCCTGACTAACTCTTGGAGGGGAGGATGTCCAGGGGGTGCCACAGATGCTTGTGGTGGGGGATGGCCCAGGGGGGCGCAGTGGGTGCTTGTGAGGGGGGCCGGCAGGCTCCCTAGCCAGCTCCTTGCAGCTCCTGGGATACGGCGACATGTCCCTCCCTCTGCTCCTAGCTCCACGCACTCCCTCCACCCCAAGTGCCGGCTCTGCAGCTCTCATTGGCTGGGAATGCGGTTCAGTGTGCATGTGTCATGCGAGGGGTGCTAGGCCAGCCCGGTGGGTGGAGTTTGGGGGGCCTGGGGGGCCTGGCACCGGCAGCGGGGATCGGGCCCGCACTCACCAGTGGGAAGCACGTGTTGTATTTCTTTTTCTTGCTCGGCATCGTGGGGCTTGGGCTCAGTCTTCGGCAGTGGCAGCAGTGACACCAGCCTGCCCCGCTCCTCCCCGTCAGCTCCCGGCGTCGCCCGCTGCCACACTGGCCGCGAGTGTCCTAGCACCTCCAGAACACACCAGTGCCAGGCTGACCCCACCCATTGCCCTTCCGCCCTGGACCCCTCCCTTTTCTGGGACCCCCCAGCACAGGGGGACCCCACGCCCCAAGCACAGGTGCCACCCTGTGACTCTTCATCGTCCCTCGGCCCCCCAGCACCGGTGTCCCCTCCCTATACCAGATTTCATCTGTATAAAAAATGTTAAGGGGAGCCCATACAGGCTGACTTGTCCCAGGCCCCATATCCACTTAGGGATGCCCTGGCTAGGAGCCCCAGTCCTGGGCCAAGGCTTAATGGTGTTAGGTGCTGTATAAACACAGAACAAAATGAGGGTCCCTGCCCCACAGAGTTTACAATCTGAGAGTAAGATGAGAAACAAAAGGTGGATACAACAAACAGACAGGGTAGAGCACAAGGAGGCAGATGACTCCATGTCCATTCGATCCTTGAACAAGGGGCCAGTTATTGTGATAGGAATGTGTATGTAGTGGCTTGGAGTGATTCGTTCCTATCATCTCAGAGGGAGGCCACTCCACCTAGCGGCTGACAGCCACTTGACAGGGAATTAGCCCGGCATGTGCCAATGAAGAGTCTGGGCCCTGGCCCCTTGGAGCAGGGCAGGGCAATAAGCAGTCTTCAGCCCAACTCTTGGGCTGGGACAGAGTCACGCTCAAGCCCACTGGGTGGGGCAGAGCAGCAGCAGTCTATGGTCCAGTTCCTTGGCTGGGCAGACAGCAAACTAATGCAAGCCATCTGGCCTAAGGTGGGTAGGCTGCCACCCCAGGAGTGGGGCTGGCAGTCGGGGGTAGGGGAACCTGGGCCCATCCTACACCACCAGGTCCCAGCCCAGGGCTCTAACAGTGGGGGGAATCCTACCCTGTGTCAGTGGGGATCCTGCCGAAACATGCTGACAGTGGTTACAGCAACACAACCGGACTAACATCGGGTTTCCCTGGGCTCCTTCCTACCCCTGCCTGTCCATATTGCTCCACTGCTCCTGGGTCCTTGGTGAACTCAGGGTACTCAGCCGCTGGCAGCCCCAGCAGTCCCCCTCCCTCGGGGTCCTCCTCCAGGGGCAGGGGTTGGTACAACTCGGTCCCTGGTGCGGAGGCCAGCTGCAAGGCGCAGCCAGAGGGTAGTGGTTCCTCCATGTCAGCTACAGAGGGAGACCACTCCAACTCGCTACAGCATATAATTTTTTTTTAATGAAAAAGAAAGTGCAAGGATTTGGCTATTCAACTGTCACTCAGGGACTGGGGACACAGCAGTGCTTGCTGCTTAGCTCAGCATCTCCAGTAAGCCACAGAAAAGGGCCACTTCCCGGGCACTTATTACCTTGCCCTTGTAAAATCAGTTGCTTTGTTATCACTCTTTGAGGCCTTTCCCATATTTTCCTATTTGTCTTTTTATTTTGGCCAGCAGATAAATATTTCTTTCCTCCTTCAACGCCATCATCTCAGGAGTCTTTCTGGTTTTTGTAAGGCTCACAGATAGCAGAGATCGTGTTCTTAACCTGCTGGGAATGGGCCGTTTGTTCTCTGTGCCCCGCAAGGACCTGGGCTATGTAGCGTTCCCTGGGTTAAACTCTAGCCCCAAATCAGCCCATTGCATGCTGGCTGACACAAGCAGTTCTTGGTAGCGCAGCTTCCCCAGTTATAATAAACTCGGCTGTCTTTCTGCAGCCTGGCTGGGTGAGCTAAACTTACTGTACCCGCTGCAGTAATTTAATTAGAGTAGATGCAAAGATCAGAGTGGTGCTGATCTTCCCTGTTACTAGTTATATGCTCTGCTGCTCACCATCTTTTACATGTTGTCAGATAAAGTGTGTGCATGGGGCAGGGAAGGCTACATAGAACATTTCATCAATTAGCAGAGAAAAATTCAGGAGCCTTAACTGAATGTGAAAAAGAGGTCAAAGTGACAGCGCCCCGAAGAGTTGGGATGTTGCTGCTATACAGATATAGCACTCTCTTCTCCGGCCTGTAAACACGTTCTTCAAATGCATCACCAGTCCTCAGCAGTTTAACACTAGCATGGCTAACATTAACCACAACAGCTAGGCTGCAACAGGGCACGCATCAGCGTAGTTTCACTGCTCCAGGACCTGAGCTGGCGCGACTAATGCTAGCTCAGGTATGTCTACATGAGCTGCAGCTAGACCCCATGATTGCAGTGTAGACATATCCTGTCTGTGACACGATAGAGCTAAGCTTAGAAGCGGAAGGAAAGATCAGGGAGAATATAGTTTGCTTGAGTTTATGGCTTTGCTAGAAAGAGGTCAGTGAGATTTTCTCAATACATGGGAGGGTTGGGACTTTTGTATAGACTGAATCTAGATCCACCAGCTCACCCCTTCCCATTACCAGATAACATTGCTGATCCCTAGGGTAGTGCAGGGGGCTGGACTCGATGGCTTCTCGAGGTCCCTTCCAGCCTCCATTTCTATGATTCTATACGATGCTAGACATTGGTCTCCACACTGGGGAGAGGCACATCAGCTGGAAGTCCATGTCTGGGTGGGGACCAGCAGAGAGCTGAGCAAGCGTTGGAGAAGCAGGCTGATGACCAAACAGGTGGGTGAGCAGAAGAAAGAAGGGGTTGGTTAAAGGGAGCTATGCAGCTGAGTTATGAAGACAGGAGGGGCGGAGGGGAAGGACAAGATGCATCAGCATAACACCCTATATTAATCTCCCTTAAATCTGCAAGGGGGAATGCACTTTTAGGATCAACTGGATAAAACCTTCCTGCTGTTTCCTTTGAAAACTAATTGAGTTTTCTCTTGAACACAAGCCAGGCCACTGGTTAGCACCTGGATTGTTAAAACACCAGCCACTTCTTCGAAATTATTGAAAGGTTCCAAATTAAAAAAGAAAAAAATAAAGTCAAAATAATTTCCCTCCCCCTCCCTCATTTTTTGACGAGCTTTGGAACAAGTGTACCTTTTTCAACATTTTGAATGTTTTCAAAATTTGGAAAACAAGAAAAAAATCAGTTTTTTAAATTGTGATTCCCCCAACCCATTCTTTCAACTAGTCCTACCAATTACCCTGGGAATCAGTCTGATCACTTTTCACCTCCAAAGGGATTGCAGATCACTGGCAGTTACCTTCCCCTAACTATTCCACCATTCCCATTCAGATCATGAACAATGGTCTTGTAAGGACAACAATGGTCAGAGTCCCACTATCCATCTCACAATGCTGCGTACACAAAGGAGCAGCCTTTTAAAAAGCTCTGAAATTAGTTATCACTTCTGTAAGAGACACAGCAGTAATTTGTAGCCAGCCAAATACAGTAATTAGTCAACTGTAATGCAGCAGAACCTCAGTCATTTGCATTAATGACTGAAAGTCTTTATGCAAATGAGAATTTTTTCACAAACAACTAAGTAGTGTTACAAAACGCAAGGCAAACATCACAAAATGCACTTTGTTGATTCGTATTTTCAATGGTAATATAGCTTTCATTAATTCTGGTAATATTTTATAGCATGCTCTGTTAATGTCATGGCCTTTTAGTTAATGTATAACGGAATTTTGTAAAAACAATTAAATAAATTTTAAGGCCAGAAGAGACCATTAGATCCTCTAGTCTGACTTTTCTTAAATTTTGACACAAGTGCCTTCATCTTCCACTTACCTCTTTCCCAGTGCCTGGAGCAGAAGAGAGACAGATTTCTGCTGGAATGAGAACTCCTGAGTTGAATGGAAGCTCTCGCAGGATTTCCATTCTCCTACCAGGGGAGATGAACAACACCACCCATCAGGTATTTATTATTATTACTATTCATGATTTGTATTACTGTAGCGCTTAAGAGCCTTAGTCATGGGCTAGAACCCCACTGTGCTAGGCATTATACAAACACAGAACAAAAAGACAGTCTTGGCCCCAAAGTTTCCCTCCCATACAGATGGCTGATTCAGCCAGCTTTTGTTACTCTTCCCACAATAGGATGCAGATCACCCACTCTGGTGGCTAGTTAACCATCCCCTCTGATTTCTTACAGAGACCTGGTAGAAAAGGTTATCACATTGTGACCTCATGGAATACAAGCGGATGGACTGAGCTAATCTCTTCAGAGCATTCGTGATTGTCCTCTGATCCAACCGGCTGGTATTCTGTTGGGATCATCATTGACCCCATCATGATAACCCATTGGTGGGCCTCCAACCTCACAAAGTAGCATCTTCTATCCAGAGCAGACTCTGCCAGAGGTTGCCACAAAAGGCTACATATGGACATGACTGGCTGGAGCAACAGGGATATGGAGATATGCGCTGATCCTTCGTAGTGGTCCGACACAAAAGGGAAGAAGATCTGACAATCAAAGCTGTCTAGAGGATTTGGACATTCCATTGTCATTATTTGAATTGGACATCCAAATCCCATTAGGCATCTTTGAAAATCTCAACACAATAGATCTAAAGCGTGACAAAAATAGAAAATACAACGCATGTGCCACAAGGAGCTTTTCTCCCAAACTCGACACCATGGCATTTCCTGACATTTGCGCATTTAAATTCATAACCTAAACACGAGCATGTGAAATGGGGGGTGGAGCTTGTTATAAGAAAGGTCTTGAGGAACGGTAGGATGGCCCAGCGGTTAGGGCCACCCTGGGACTCAGGAGCCTGGGGTTTCATTCCCTGCTCTTCTTGGACTCTCCCGTGTGACTTCGTCTTGGTTATTCAGTGTTTTTGGGCCTCAGATCCCCATCTGTACAACAGGGATGTTGCCTCACAGGGGTGTTGTGAGGATAAGCACAGTAAAGATGGCAGGCAAGGAGGACTCTTATGAGAACAGCAGATGGGGAGTGCTACACTGGGCATTTGCTATAATTTAGCACTGTGGTTCTCAACCAGGGTTACGCGTAACCCTAGGGGTATGCAGAGGTCTTCCAGGTCTTCATCTAGATATTTGCCTAGTTTTACAACAGGCTACAGAAAAAGCACCAGCAAAGTCAGTTCAAACTGAACTTTCATATAGACAATGACTTGTTTATACTGTTCTATATACTGTTCTATATACTATACTCTGAAATGTAAGTACAGTATTTATATTCCAATCCATTTATTTTATAATTATATGGTAAAAATGAGAAAGTCAGAAATTTTTCAGTAACAGTATGCTGTAACACTTCTGTATTTTTATGTCTGATTTTGTAAGCAAGTCATTTTTAAATTAGATGAAACGTGGGGTGCGCAAGACAAATCAGATCATGAAAGGGATACAGTAGTTTGGAAAGGTTGAGAACCACTGATTTAGCAAAACCATCTTACCTACCGGTCACAAACTAATATCACCTGTCTAGCTGATAGTATTATACTGATTGCACTAATACTTCACCTTTAATTTGCAGATCTGAGAGCTATACAACTGGAGCACCCTATGATGAAATGCTCTGTGCTAGCCAAGACCGATTTAGCATAACCAATATTAACTAACAAATCCACTTTATCCTTTAAAATCTCTCCAATTAGCCAAGCAGGTATTCAGTCATTCTGCTTGTAATGCATTTTGTGCTGATCTCCTGTAGTATCCTGGATAATTACAAGTTATGTCATTAATTAGGGCAGTAAATGAGCACTCCCTTTCTGCTCATAGCAAAGCTGTATAGGTAGAAAGACACCAATATTTGAAGTAAATAGCTAAGGCTTTGAAAGAAGACTCTCTGGTGTTCACGGTATTGGTTCAGTGAGTTAATCATCCACATTCCCAGCCTTTCATGACCTGGCAACTCAGCAGGTTCATCAAATCCTTAGGCAATGGACTGATTCTCTTCTCCCTTGCACCCGTTAACTCCACTGATTTCAGTTAAGTTTTCCATGTAAAGAAAAAGAGAGCGAGACCTCCTTTTTTGAGATCTCAAAGCCCTTATTACTTATGTGTATTATTATTTTGACACGAGAGAACCTGTACACAGCTTAGACCAGTGCAGAGGCCTCTGTGTATGCTTCCCTGCAGATTTCCAGGGATTTAGCACAGACTGTTTAGGCTTTATAATTTTGGAGGACAATGCATCCATCATTTTGGAACCTGCAAGTGATGTGGATGGGAAAACAGTTTATACTGATAATCACAGTAATAATTAGAATCAAGCATAGGTGTAGTTTGATTTCTATATGTGGGGGGCGGGGCAGATCCAGTCAGGCCAACAGGGCCAAATGTGGATGGGAAAATTCCACACCTGCCAGAAGCTTGCAGTTTGGGGGAGGAGACAATGTCCCCCCCAAAAACTACGCCCGTGAAATCAAGTTAGAAAAAAGCCCTACATTAGCTATCTCTATAGGAATTAACTGATTCAGCAAAGCACTTCAGCACATGCTTAACTATAAGCCCATGTTTAAATCCAGCCTCTACTCATCAAAGCTCTCAAACAGGAATTTAAGAGCTTTGGTGAATAGGGGTAGATTTGCTCCCACGCTTAAGGTTAAGCACATATTTAAGAGATTTGCTGAACCATGGCCTCAGACTGGGTGGTGCCATAGGAAAGACTTATACAGCACACATCAGTGGTCTTATTTCTGTAGATGAAGGTCAAACTTCTGTGGTTATCCTACTCGATCTATCTGCAGCCTTCAGCACAGTAAACCACAAGAGACTATTGACTGTCCTATCAGTCTTGGTAGGTATGACCAGCATAGTTAGGGTGACCAGATAGCAACAGTGAAAAAACAGGACAGGGGGTGGAGAGTAATAGGCGCCTATATAAGAAAAAGGCCCAAAAAACGGGACATCTGGTTACCCTAAGCTTAGTTCCAAACTGACTGATACCAGAATAAACTTAGAAGAAAAAAGAGTCCGGGGACCAAGAGCAAAAAGCTGAGCCCACTTTGGCTTCTAGGCTTATGCCTTTCTTATTTTATTGTATTTCAGGGCCTAGATAATCTGGTGATTTGTGCTCCATAAATACCAAAGAGAGAAAGAAAGAGATTGCAGCTCTTCAGTGCTTCCTGCCTCTTGTATTTGATCCCCATTCTACCCTCCTCAGCTACAATTAAAATGATTTCATAAAGATAAAGCAGTACAAAGCATTTCACGTTATGAGCCATCTCCTATAATGTGCTCACTAGAACTGGTCGGAAAAAAGTTTGACAAAACTTTTCATTGGAATTTTCAGATTCATTGAAAATGAGCTGTTTGGTGGGAACAGTTCAATTTCAACAAAGTTCCAACAGACCTCAGACAGTGGCCTGCTGAGCTCCCTGGGCTCCCCAGGCTCTGAGGCTCACTGGCAGCCCACCCGGCTGGCTGCCATGGAGCAGGGAGCCTTGAAAGCCCAGCTGCTGACTGAATCTGACATAATTCCTGTCATTTCCACAGCGGCCCATTAGGATATTGGATACAGCTGCAGTGATATTGGCCAGACTCTTGTTAACTTGACAACAAGAGTCAGGTCAGTTTCACTACTGGCCCAGATAGACACCTCAGACACCCATCCTCTATAAGGAGTCCAGGGGCAGTTTTTGTTAAAAGATGGTGACAACGTTTTCTAAAATAATTTGAACCTGCTGATTTCAAAAATGGCTGTTACCAAGGTGAATTTTGATGTTTAGACTCTCAAACTTGCCAATAAATATGGCCACCAACATTCACCGAAAATGTTTGATACACCAACAGCCTGTGCATGAACGGGTCAGCAAAATCAAGCTGTTTGACATCATTCTTTTTCAGCCTATTAAGAACAGAAATGAGAAGAGACACGTCATGGTATTAACACCTATTATATTGAACTTTTTTTACACTGAACTTTTTATAGCATTTAGTTATCCATAGGTCATAATATTAGAAATAAGTTAATCAGACACAGAAGTTATTTTTCCTGTAATGTGAAATCATTTTCTTGCAGGTTTAGTATTTGTTTTTATAGTACATAATACTTTGTAGTTAGAACAGAATTAACACAGAAGTGATGGGTTTTTGTTTGTTACAAATAGACAGTGCACCAGTAGTTAGATGAGATGTTGATTTATGATACTGATATTGGTTACAATTGTAGGTAAACCATGCAAGTGGTAGTAAGTCTCAAGAGATCCATGCCAGTTTCCCACAGTCTCTGCATTATTTGCCAAGAGCTGCATGAAGCAGGTGAACAAGAATTGCATAGAATAAAGGAGGCAACAGCCATTGAAATGAAACTGCAAGATGGCAAATACAGAGAAGCCATTGACAGAACTGAGTTCATCTTTCAGTCAGAACAGACAGTGACAGTCATGTGGCTTAGAAATTGCTATGCCCAATACACTGACAAAGGCAAAATCCAGAGGTTGCAGAAAGAAAGAGCATCTGCAACTGATGCATCACATGTGGGGAGTTGTGGCAATCCCTAAAGACACCAGTGTCTTTAATACAAGAGAGTCCAGTTCTGTGAAACCTACGGACGGAAGATGCTGCATGTTTTGTCAAGAAGTGCACCTTAAACAGAGACTCATCTCTATAACTACATTCAAGATGAGAGCACAGCTAATGAAGGCAGCTGTATTTGACCACAAAATGAGTGTTCGTTTCGCTGGAATAAATAACCTCATAGCTGCTGAAGACAAGTACCACCTGACTTGCTACATCCCATTTATGAGGTCTGTGATGAAGAAGAGTGAGGGCACCAAAATTACTGACACAGCAACGCTTTGGCTTCAAAATGAGCTTCAGCATGCAGCAAAATCAAGGCCAGGTTTTGGAGCATCCTGAGGTTTGGCATCATTACTGAAATCTTTCAAAGGAAACCAACATTGAAATTCTACACTCCTGTATCAGTTGTGGATCATCATAGAAGGAAAAATGCCAAGCTCAGATGTGGGATTTATTTCATTTCATTGCCTGATCTGTCTTCTGCTGAGAGACAAACACTCTTTGTTCCAGACAACTATAAATATGTACCCATCTCGCAAATGGCCATCCCCATTTACCATCCCCAAGAGACATATTTCTGTCACTGGTACACGTTGCATTGAAAATTCAGTGAGATACTTGGTCACGCCCTGGCCAAAGAGGTTTGAGTGTCAGTGAGGATGATGCTTGCATTCCACACAGCCTGTACACGTTCCTCCACCTGCTATTTGAAGGCTGACCTCTTCCTGAGCGGGATATTGATGGAGAATGTTGAGAAACAAGAAGCAGTGACACTCAAGGTGCTTAGCTCAAGACATTTTATATAATGTGGGTGATGGAATGAAATGGACACCAAAGCATATTGGTTTTGGCTGCCCCCTCCCTCAGGCAAAGTCAAGGCAACTTGTTCCGCTTTTCCGTAAAGCTGGCCACTGCATTAGTTACAAAGGAATCCTGAAGCTGGACATAGCCCCAGCAGAGAAAATCCTACAAGCTATGGATGCTGAGAACAGTGCTGTTATTCCTCCCCGTTCCCAGGAAGATTGTTCACTATACAGCCAACAATATTGACATTAACGATGCTTCTCTGGATGGGAAAAACACATTCCATGCAACCCAAGTGGTTGCTGGCAAACAGGGCTTGCCCTTGATCTGATGTTGAGTGGTTTAAAGCCCTCAGACAAAAGCACACTCAATGTTCCCGATGCAATCTACACACTCGTATCAGCCGAGGTGAGAAATGGTAACGCTAAACCAGTATTCAAGGGCCGTGTTTGCAAAGAGCGGTACTCTGAAGCCGAAGAAAACTTCAAAGCTGCAGTGCAGGCAAAAAGCTTCTGAGACAGCCTTTATAATAAACATCAAAATGAGACCCCAAGATGTGGATGGACACATTTCAGCCAATTGCACATGACAAAAGAACCAGAAATAACTGTGATTGGATACTTGCCAATCATTCAAGCCTCTGTTCATGAGCTAGACACCCTCAATACTGTTGTAGGAAGGTTCAAGCGTGTCATCCGTGCTTGGGCAGCAGCATGGGGTTCTAACTGTTGATGAAACTCTGTACTGTAAACTGATGGAACTAAAATGGGCCACACCAGAGTACAGAGAGAGTTGCTTACTCCATGATTAGGAAGCCCCCATAGCTCAATAAACTTTCAAAAATGTATAGGCCAGCTGACACAAGCATCAGATGCCTGGATTGAAAGTAGAGTTCTTGGCCTAAACTCAGCAGAACAAGCTATGAATGGCATGTCACATGCCAGGGTGATGGAGGCCCACAAACTGACATTTCAAACACAGTGGTGTCTGCTTCTTCCACAGTGCTTGGACTTGATAGCAGCATGTGCTCAAGAGCTCAGTATGAAAGCTAATCAGTCACATTCTTATGGTTAGCTCATGTCAGTTCATACTTCACAAGGATTTCGAAATCTCACCTCTGACCAACAAAGGCAAAGGTAGTGTGAACTTCAGGTTTTTGGTAGGAGTACATGGAAATGGTGGCCCTACTGCTCATGTCCAAATGTGCCTAGACAGAAGGAATTGGAAGCCACATCTCTTCACCTTCAAATGTATGCTGCCATTCTTCACGAGATATGACCACACAAACTGTGCAAGGTGGGGTGCCATCTACCTTGCAGAAATGCATCAACTACTTGCTGAAGTGCTCAAGGAGTTCCAGCAAGGGAACTTAGTTGTTAAGAGATTATGTCAGAAGTTCAACTATAGGTAAGCATGACACCAAAGACTGTCTGTAAATGGGACGCACTGGGGAGATGGTACCATACAAAATTCTATCACAGCTCCCTATGTAGGCCCCATTGTCACATAGCATCAATCACCTCAGAACATTGTGGTGTATTTTTCCAGGGAGGCAGAGCAGTGCTATCATTCCCATTTTAGGAATGGGGCACTGAGCCACACCCAGGATCACACAGGAATTCTGGAGCATAGCAGGGAATTGAATGTGGGTCTCTCAAATGCCAGTTTCGTAGCCTAATCTCGGGACCCACTGCCCTGTGGTGGTACCATGTTATGTATGCACATTGAAATTAAAGTTTCCCTTTTTTCCACCTCCAAAAAATATCAGCAAGTGAATGTTGAGGTCCAAATATAAATCAAATACAAATGCTTTCTATTGCCACATAAGAGCAATGGAGGAATCCATCTAGCAACGGCTGACCAGGTTTGTACTCACCCCAGAGTTTACAGTGATGCTTTTCCTGTTCCCAGGACACTAAGTAAAAGAGAAGGTCACGAGAAGCAAAGTTCCAAAGTTCTAGAATCCACAGTTATTGCATGTCCCATTCCAGTGCTAAAGGCTGGTGGTGACGTTTGCATCTGGATCGGAAGTTCCCCAGTGTTCAGATGTGCTGGATTGGACCCTTCTCTGCTAGGATGAGCCAGCATAGGCACCAACTCCATGGGTGCTCTGGGGCTGGAGCACCCACAGAAAAAAAAAGGTGCTCAGCACCCACCAGCAGCCCAGTGGATCAGCGCCCCCCGTCCCCTCCAGCACCTCCCGCCCACCAGTGGCCCTGCCGATCAGCTCCTCCCCCTGCCTCCCAGCGCCTCCTGCCTGCCACAATCAGCTGTTCAGCAGCGTGCAGGAGGTGCTGGGTGGGAGGGGGAGGAGCAGGGGTAGGAAGAGGTGGGGGAGGGGCAGGAAGTGGCAGGTGGGGGGTTCGGGGAAGAGGTGGAGTGGGGGCAGGTCCTGAGGTGTAACCGGTGTCAAGCACCCCCTGGGAAGAGAAGAAGTCAGTGCCTATGCGAGGAGGAGTGTGTTCCCCGCATACCAGCCTTGGAGGGGGCAGCACTGGAGCTGGACTAGGTTGTCGCGGAGCCAGCAGGGGAGCAGGAGACTGAGCAGTAGGCCCCAGCCCTGTGGGAGAGCTCTGCAGGGCTGCTCCATTTGCCAAGACAGGAAGCGCCTCACCACATGAAGCATCGCGGATTGGTTGCCTTTCCAGAAGGGGCAAAGAAGTGGGGAAGGACAGTCAATCAGAGGGCTTTCTCCATAGACTGACAAGGTTTCTCCATAGTTCCTTAAAAGTGTCTGAAACCCACAGCCTATAGGGAATCCCCAGGGCTGGCATGTCATCTCGGGTCTTGCCCTATTTGGTGTTCTCCCTGTGAAGGTTCCTGCTCCTGGAGTCCTGTGATTATATGAGGCTCTCAGCCTGCCTTAAAAATATTCAACCATTCCTCTCTCTACCTGTCCCAATCTCTAATCTATCCATTCATCTTGCTCAATCTGTAATCTAGCCATCTCTCTATCTGCTCTCATTTGTTTTGCTCCCCTTAGACGGGGCCTCTGCATCTCCCCCCACTTCTTTGCTTCCTCACTCCTCAGGAGAGTTTCCTGGCCTTATTCTCAAATGGGTTGAGCATCCTTTGTGTTCACTGGGGTATGTAGGTGTTCAGCATCTCTGACCATCAGGCCATGGGTTTGCCTTTGCCTCCCTGTCCCTTTTTCTGCTGCTGCAGCTCAGGTAATATGGTAGCAATATGCAAATGAACTGGAGGGGGAAGGTGAGGATTGGCTAATGGGGGCTCAGAGGTTGTAGTGACATCACTCAGCTATGAGCTGGCCTTTGGCCATAGTGTCATAGAGCCCTGGCACAGGATGCCTAGAGGCTACGTGGCACCCCTGCCTGCTAGAATATGATCCCAAGCTGGTTCAGGTTGCAGCTGAATCTCGATTCACAAGAGGCTCTTGCCAATACCAGGATGTTAAAACGCATGCAGAAGCTCAAGTGCTGGAGCTCCTTCTTGGGGCCCCTGATCTGCTGCTGTGGGAGAAAGAGGAGGAGGTAGATTCAAAGCTAGGCTGGGACTGGATGGGAAAGGGTCGGAGTTGGGGGGACATAGGGAGTCTCTCTCCCCAGCCTTGAATTGGGGAGAAAGCTAACATGTAATCCATCTCTTCACCCATCTATCACAATCCATAGTCCATCCACTTATCTATCAATATATCTCAATCTCGATCCCATCTATTCATCACAATCTCTAACCTAGCCATCATTTATCTGTCAGCATCTCAATTTTTAATACATCCCGCTCTCTAACCTCCCTACTGAGTCATCTTTAGGTCTGTTCCATCCATCTGTCCATCCCAATTTCTCTATTTTACCATCCATCTCGTATCGTCAGTCTAATCTATCTAATTCCATCTCTAATGCAACCTCTAGTTTCTCTGTTTCTATCTTATCTCTAAACTCACCTCTCATCCCAGCACAAACGTGTAGCTCTATCATCTAGTCTCTGTTCTAATCTGTGGTTTTCATTATTTCGGGGGGTATTAATGGTCTCAGGGAAGCCCAGTTTGATCTCCCCATTATAAATGCTATGGGGCAGGTACCGAGGGTTACAGCCCTGCTGTCCGAGATATAGGTTAGGATAGGGGAATTGGCTTGAGTGTTAAACCCTTAACACAAAGGCATTATGGGGGGTTTTCTTCCTATCTTTTTGTTGTTCTCTTGATCTCGATATCTCCTTTTAGAGGCTGTTGTTAAATAAGTAATATTGCCAGTTAATATTCCCAGCCAGAGCGTGGGATAGAATCCAGAAACTCTGACTCCTAGACCCTCAGCTCTAACTACTGCCTCTCATTCCCCTCCCAGAGCCAGATACAGAACCCAGGAGTCCTGTGTACTGGAAGGGAGGCAGGGCATCTTATCCCCTATATACATAGCTCCATCTGATCCTAACTCTCAGGTCTCTCCACAGCTCTGCAGAGATCTTCAGCTTCTCTGTCAGGGACTGGGACCCCTGTGAGCTGGAGAGGGTGATGGTGGATGATTTCTCTCACCTCTTCCCAGATGACACCAGCATGGAAGGGGACTGTGGGGACATTGAGGTGGTGGCCATGGTTCACAGGACAGAGGACGAAGGGGACTTGCTGGAGGAGATGGACCAGTCTTGCGGAGAGGAGGGTGAAGGTGTGGGAGACAATAATAGAGATCCCCAGGGTGACGACCTGGGAGGAGAGGCCCCTACCACAATGCACAGGAATGAAGAGAAGCAGCATGGGACACTGGGAGGCCCAGTAGACCAGGGACATGGGGGCAGCATTGCCCGGGAACAGGAGCACCCTGGGATCCTGAAAAGACCAGTCAACCGTGGAGAACAGGAGAACTTGGCCCAGGAAGAGGGGCACCCTGAGACCCTAGTGGAACCAGTAGGTGAGGAAGAACAAGGGAGTAAGTCCATGGCAGGAGGGGACCATACCAGGCTTCAGCCACTCACAGGCCAGGTCTGGGTCAAGGAAGTCCCTCTCCAAGCCGGTAGGCACAAGGAGGCTTGCCAGCTCCTCCTTTCTGGACAACACCACAGAGAAGTGCCTGCCCCTGTCACCTTCCCTGATGGTGTCCCCATGGGGCAGAAGATTTTGCTGCGATTCCCTGAGACCTGCCTGCCCTGTTCATGCCTCTGGTTGCTTGTGGCCTCCAGCTTCCTCCTTTATTGTGTATTGACCCTAGGTCTCTTCCTGAGCTGATGGATCTCAGATACCAGGCTCCCTGGCATGTGACAGGATGAGCAACACACGGGAAACCCAGCAGAGCACCATAGAACCCAGGAGAGCTCCATGTCCCTCACTTGGAGAGCTCAGAGGAGCTCCACACATCATGGCCTGAAAATGTCGGAGAGGTCCATGCTCAGCAGAGACCCCAGCAGAGCTCCTGGCCCAGCTCTTAACCAACATTAAGAAGAATCAAAACACTGCAGTTTTTAAGATGTTCATATGTCTAACATGTCACATTATTGGTTGTGTATCTTGCACAATTACATCATTAGCATCCTACGCATGCCCCATTCTGTCACAGGAACATTGCCCCCAAGAGGCAGTGGCCGTGAATACACTCACCTCTTTAAGAGCCCAGCATTGTCTGACCCAGCAGTTTGCGGTAACTTACTTTTACACCAGCTCTCTCATTGGCCCAGAGCAGCTGGTTGGGAGAAACCACATTTCTCTAGTGGTGCTCAAAAGCCCAAGCAAAATGAAAGTGTATTGGCTGTCTCCTTCCAGTTCAGCCAAACCACAGCGCCAGAGAAGTGGTTTCTTCCATCCATCTGTACCACATGCTCTTAGATCTCTCGCTGACAGCCCCCTGCTCTCAGCCTCTTCTAGGCCAGGCCTTTCTCTGCTCCTCTGCTTTGGGCCCCACTGAGCTCTGCTGCTCCAGCTCTCGGGGAAGGCCTCTGCCCCTGGGAAGAGGGAGACAACAATGCACAATGAAAATGGGGCTCAGCATACAGCTGGGTGCACAGGGGATTTTCAGATCAGGTTGGTAGTGGTGGCCTTGTCCCTGAGTTTGGGAACGTAGGGCTGGGTTGTGGGTAAGGGGCAGGCTGCTTAGCCAGTATTTTCAATAGCATCCCCCACGTGCTAGGAGCTCAGCTGTGTCAGAGGCACCAAAAAAAAGCAGGGGCAAGTGAATCTCCTGAGTCATCAGCCACTTATTGGCTGCCCAAGAGCCCACTCCAAACGTATTAACAAACTCCAAACACACAACAGATCACAGATGGCTCTGTGAGCGTGTGTGCACATGTGTACATGAGCAAAACAGAGCACAACTGTTCTGCTCAGGGACTGATTCTCTGCTGTGGTGAGAGCCACTCAGAGAAGAAGAATGTGTGTGTATTGGGGGGGGACCAATCACAGAGCTGGTTATGGTACCCGGATTCTCTGGGTTAGTCTGCACCAGCCCTGGCATGAGTTAGAGCAGCCTAGGAGCTGTTCTAAGTTAGACGAGTTGTGCATAAGGGAACATACTCCATCTGAGGACTGGCAGAGCTCATGGGAGCTCTGCCATGCTGCAGACCCACCTCCAGTGCCAAGAGGTTTCTGGGTCAGTTGGTGCAGAAGCCAACTTTGCTGGTTTTATGCCACTTTGGAGCTCCAGTCATCAGGAAACTCTCTGCTGCCGGGTACTGCCAATTCTGGCTCCTCTGTGCCACTCAAGCCCTGCAAAGTCACTGGCTCAGAGATGGGAATGTGGTCCCTAAGGAGAAAGCAGTTAATCAGGGAATTTGAGGCTAATGCAGGGCCATGGGACACTAGCAGGGGAGTGAAGCAGCGTCTGTGGTTGGGTGTCTCGGATTTGGCAACACCAGTCATTGGCCTGAACACAAAATACCAGACCCTGCTATATCTGAGGAAAGCAAGGCTTTCCCTGACTCAGAGATGGAGGAGACTCTGAAGGGGAAAGGCATATTTGCAATTGCTGTTTAGGGTGGTCATGTCCTGGATCATATTAAGGTCCCCATGTGGTGAGCACATTGTCCCTGCCTGCACTGTTTGAGAGAAGAACAGCCATCATCAGCTTCATGCTGGGTAAGTAGATGGTACACATGCTATATATAGCAAAGACTGACATGAGAACAACCATGCATATTTCTGTTCTGTATTTGGAGATAAAACAGATGATGGAGTCTCATCATACGGTGATAGTTTCCATTCCATTAGTATCTCTGGAGGATGTTAATCAGAAACTACTAAAGTTAGACATTTTTAAATGTCCAGCAGGTCCAGGTAACTTGCACCCAAGAGTTCTAAAAGAGCTGACTGAGGAGATCACTGGACCATTAATGCTGATTTTCAATAAGGTTCAGAGGCCTAGGGAAGTTTCAGAAGACTGGAAGAAAGTTAGTGTTGTGCCAATCTTTGAAAAGGGCAAACAAGATTACCAGGGTAATTATAGGCCGATCAGCCTAACATAGATGCTGGGCAAGATAAGCAACTGACATGGGACTTGATTAATAATGAACTAAAGGAGGGTAATGACTTTAATTAATGCAAAGTAACATGGATTTATGGTAAATAGATCCTAACTGGATATGATTACAAGTTTGGCTGATAAAGGTAATAGTGTTGACATAATATACTTAGATTTCTGTAAAGCATTTGACTCA
This sequence comes from Caretta caretta, assembly GCF_965140235.1. Taxonomy (NCBI): domain Eukaryota; kingdom Metazoa; phylum Chordata; order Testudines; family Cheloniidae; genus Caretta; species Caretta caretta. The sequence goes on along the minus strand of NC_134208.1, from coordinate 205,553,044 downwards.
ATGCCACATGAGTAAAAAAAAACCTAAATATAAAATTAACATGGCACACATCAAATGAACTAAAAACTGGCTAGCTGATAGATCTCAAAATAACTGTATATGGGGAACTGTCATCAAGTGGGTCTGTTTCCACTAGGGTCTCGCAGGAATTGGCCTAATACTATTTAACATCTTTATCAATGACCTGGATGAAAACATAAAAGCACCACTGATCAAGTTTGCACATGACACAAAAATTGGGAGAGTGGTAAATAATGAAGAGGACAGGTCAGTGATATGGGGCGATCTGGATGAATAGAAAGGAACTATAACATCCTATCACACATTAATACAGTAAATGAAACAGCACTGAGTTCAGAAACATTCACCTAGGACTGTAACAAGGCACTGTGTACATTTCAGCAGCAGCCACAGCTCTTGAGGTTGTGGTGCAGGAAGCAAAGAGGCAGGCGACTTCCTTCCTTCTGTTTCAGCATTCCATTGGATTGTATCAATCAGCAATTACATTCGGTTCTGTTTCACCATGCTGCTCTCAATGCTCTCCTGACCCATTATTGTTAGTGGCTGGCTGTTCAGTTCTGCCTGGCTAATGAATGGTCCAAATTCAGTGCAAGGCAGAGCCTGACATGTGTGTTATTGCCTTCCTTCATTAAGCCGTGTCTGGCTTTTGATATCGGCACTCGGTAGGAATCATTTCAATAAATTCCCATAATCAACCTACTGGGAATGAAAACATCTGACATTTCTTAAGCTTACAAGCCACACAATACATGTCAGCTTAATAATACACCCGTTTTTAAATTTCTTTTTTGTTCATTCCCTTATAGTAGAAATAGGAGAAGGTACTCATGAAATTGTGCACCGCACTCAAAACAACCATACTGACTGACATCAGGATGAGATAAAACCATGTTGATTCATTTTCCTGTACGTGCGCTAGGGTAGTGTATTAATATATGACTAACTGGTTGAGTAAACTTTATGTGACCTTTTCCAAAGTAGTTTTGAAATAAGTTTAATGTATTTCGTTTGCTATGTTGCTGATTGTTGAATCAACTGAGACAGAAAACAATGTAGAATAAACACTTGTAGCTACGTGATGCATACCAGAATCCTCTACCCTTTCACATTTCTCTACACATTGCTATTACATCAACTTCTCACACACACTTCTAAGCACATTTGTCTACGAGTGTAATAACAAGTGGTGGATAGGGGGAAACGCGGTGGAGATAATATACCTGGACTTCAGCAAGGCTTTTGACACACTCCCACATGACATTCTGATAAGTAAGCTGGAGAAATGTGAGCTTGGTGGGACTACCATTCAGTGGATACATAATTGGCTAAACAAATGCAAACAACGAGTAACTATTAGTGGAATAAGAAAAGGAGTACTTGTGGCATCTTAGAGACTAACAAATTTATTTGAGCATAAGATTTCGTGAGCTACAGCTTATGTTGAGGTTGTGATCCACCACAACTCCCAGATCCTTCTCAGCAGTGCTGCTGCCAAGTCACTTACCCCCCATTCTGTATTCGCGCATTTGGTTTTTCTTCTGTAAGTGTAGCACCTTACATTGGTCTTTGCAGAATTTCATTTTGTCTATGGCCCAGTTCTCCAGTTTATCAAGAGTCCTCTGAATCTTAACTCTATTCTCCAAAGTGTTGGCAACCCCCCTAGCTTTGTGTCATCTGCAAAGTATCTCTCTATTCCTATATACAGGTCATTAATAGAGCTGTTACACAACCCCAGACCCAGAACAGATCCCTGCGGAACCCCACTTGAGACCTTCTTCCAATCTGACATCATTCCACTAATAACAGGTTTTAGAATAGCAGCCATGTTAGTCTGTATTCGCAAAAAGAAAAGGAGTACTTGTGGCACCTTAGAGACTAACAAATTTATCTGACCATAAGCTTTCGTGAGCTACAGCTCACTTTGCCAACACTCTGGAGAATAGAGCTAAGATTCAGAGGAATCTTGATAAACTGGAGAACCTGGCTATAGACAAAATGAAATTCTGCAAAGACCAATGTAAGGTGCTACACTTACAGAAGAGAAACCAGATGCACAAATACAGAATGGGGGGTAAGTGACTTGGCAGCAGCACTGCTGAGAAGGATCTGGGACTTGTGGTGGATCACAACCTCAACATAAGTCAGCAATGCGATGCTGTTTTAAAAAAAAAGCAAATGCAATTTTAGGTTGCACTAACAGAGGCATAGCATGCAAATTATGGGAGGTGATAGTACCGCTCTACTTGGCACTGGTTAGGCCTCAGCTGGAGTACTGTGTCCAGTTTTGGTCACCAATGTATAGAAAGGATGTGCAGAAACTGAAAAGGATCCAGAGGTGAGTGACGAAGATGATCAAAGGGATGGACGGCAAGCCATATGAGCAAAATCTGAAGGGCCTGGTTATGCTTAGTTTGGAAAAGAGGAGATTATGGGGGGACATCATAGCGGTCTTCAAATATTTGAAAGGTTGCCATTGAAAAGATGGAGAAAAAGTTGTTCTCTTTGGCCATGGAGGGCAGGACAAGAGGCAATTGGTTCAAACTACGGCAGAGCAGATTTAGATTAAAACTCAGGAAAAACTTCCTAACTGTAAGAACATTAGGACAACAGAACAGACGTCTTGGGAGGTTGTGGAAGTTCCTTCACTGGAAGTTTTCAAAAGGAGGTTGGATAGCCATCTGTCTAGGATGGTTTAGACAAAATAAATCCTGCATCTTGGCAGGAGGTTAGATTACATGACCCTTGTAGTCCCTTCTAACCCTATGATCCTGTGCCACATATTGTAAGAAACCAGGGGAAATAATTGCTTGCCAAATAGATAAAACAAATTGGACTTAAAGTTTCTAAACACAGAGGATGAAATCCTGGCTCCACTGAAGCCAGTGGCTAAAACCTCATTGATTTTAATGGAACCAGGGCATCAACCTTACTACTGGCCACACACCCACGAATAATCTGTCAACCACCTATCTAGAGAGATATTTTAGGTACTTATACAGCCCCCATCCGCCTGGTGTCTGAGCACATTCAATCTTTCACGGATTTATCCTACCACCACCCCTGGGAAGGAGGGCAATACTATTATCCCCATTGTACAGATGAAGAACTGAGGCACAGAGAGTAACTGACTTGCCCAAGGTCACACAGGGCATCAGTGGTAGAGCACGGACTACCCAGTGCTCCCAAGTTCTAGCCTCGTGTCCTAACCACTGGACCATCCTTGCTCTCCATTAGCTGCTGCCACCATACTTTTTGTAGCCGTTGGGTTGTTCCTCTCTTTCTCCATAACGCTGGCAACGACTGTGACTTGGGGCATTGCCCTCTTTGTCTGAAAATGGGTGGGGGTTGGGGGAGGAGAACAGGCTTTAGTTTAACACAAGCAGGTGAGCTGTGATTAATTTTCAGGGACTCCTACCAGGTTTTGCTTACAAGTTTCGCTTCCCGTCCCTAGAACTGTACTGTACACAGAGCGGAAAGGGCGCTCATTTCATTAATAGGTCTGATACCACTCTGGTTCAAAGCTGGCTGTCATTTCCTGGATCATCCTCTCAGCTCTAATGGCTTCATAAAAGGTAATGCCAACAGATTGAGAGTTGTTTTTCCAGAAGCTGCAGGCTAACTGCCTCTGCTTCACATGTTACATGCCCTTGTGGCCTCTCTCTCTCTAGACCCTGTGTCCTGTAGACCTAAATTATGCAGCAGGGATGCTGGAATTCTGTGGCAGGCTCACTGGGATCATTCAATGCTCTCCCCACTCTCTCACCTTCCCTAGTCAAGTCAGTGCAGAATTCCTTGTGTATATTTCACCCCCAATTCACTGTAATATTGCCTCTCCGCTTATGTTAATCAATGTGTAGCAAGATTTCTGTATCGGCAGTGCATTGGGGAAATTATAAAGAGTTACTGACCAAAGTATAATTTGTTCTCTGGGTGTATTGACTTTGCAGGACCACATGCATGGAAGCCATCTCAAAGCAGTGAGGTTCTGGGAGAGTTTGCAATCCCGTTCTGTCCCAGAATTCTAGAGCCAAGGGTCTAAAAACCCCTGCCTCCCCCAACAGATCCTTTAAATGTCTGCCGTAGAAGGGAGGGGAAAGGGCCATGCTGGCTCTGCAGAGGTGGTACATTTGGAGAACCAACGTTACATTGGTTAGTATGCTCTTTGTGACATTGCCCCATTAGCTAGCAATGAAGAGAGACAGGGAGAACAACTGTTACAGTTTCAGGGTGAACTGTACATTTGTCCCCTCACTCCATCCCTCCACGGGCACTCCTTTCAAGTGACAAGCCCATCACCTGCACTGCTCTCAGAGTGGAATCCCACGATTCATCCCACCTTTAGCGTAGGTCCCCAGGTTATCCAAGCCCTGTTTACCAACCATGTTTCCTCAGCAGGCCCAATTCAGTTTGGCTCCTTTTATATGCTCCCCTCGGCTGTGAACAGTAGGGCTTTGTCTACACTAGAACGGGTTTGCCAGTAGAGCTATACCTCTACCAGTCAAGCTATACTGGCAAACCCTCCTAGTGGAAATAGAGCTTATACCAGTAAAAGAGTGATTTTGCTGGTATGGGTTATACCAATTCCATGAATGGAATAAACTTTCTAGAGACCCATGTGATCTGGGCATAGCAGCAGTCAGTTTGCAGACAGGCAGCTACAGTAAGGTTGGTTGAGTTGTGCCTCTCTATTTTTTTTTAAGGGAGCAGCCTGTTTTTCTAGGGTTTTGGGTTCTTGTGTTTTATTCTGGATTCTAAGAAATACAGTCATGTTACATTGCAACCTTCCAGCAAGAGTATTTTATGGTTTTTATCAACTTCTTTGTGTGTATGCTGGGTTAGTGTTTCTGTGGTGTGGTGTGTAGTTCTTGGTCAGTATTTGCTTCAGGTTGGGGGGCTGTCTGTAAGTGAGGACTGGCCTGCCTCCCAAAGTCTGTGAGAGTGAAGGATCATTTTCCAGGATAGGTTGTAGATCGCTGATGATGTGCTGGATAGGTTTTAGCTGGGGGCTCTACGTGATGGCCAGTGGTGTTCTGTTATTTTCCTTGTTGGGCCTGTCCTGTAGTAGGTGACTTCTGGGTACCTGTCTCGCTCTGTCAATCTGTTTCCTCACATCCCCAGGTGGGTATTGTAGTTTTAAGAACGCTTGATAAAGATCTTGTAGGTGTTTGTCTCTCTCTGTCTGAGGGATTGGAGCAAATGCGGTTGTATCTTAGAGCTTGGCTGTAGACAATGGATCGTGTGATGTGTCCTGGATGGAAGCTGGAGGCATGTAGGTAAGTATAGCGGTCAGTAGGTTTCCGGTATAGGGTGGTGTTTATGTGACCATCACCAGCACTGTAGTGTCCAGGAAGTAGATCTCTTGTGTGGACTGGTCCAGGCTGAGGTTGATGGTGGGGTGGAAATTGTTGAAATCCAGGTGGAATTCTTCAAGTGCCTCCTTCCCGTGGGTCCATATGATGAAGATGTCATCAATGTAGCGCAAGTGGAGGAGGGGTGCTAGGGGAAGAGAGCTGAGGAAGCGTTGTTCTAAATCAGCCATAAAAATGTTGGCATACTGTGGGGCCATGCGGGTACCCATCGCAGTGCCGCTAACTTGAAGGTACAAGTTGTCCCCAAATCTGAAATGGTTGTGGGTGAGGACAAAGTCACAAAGCTCAGCCACCAGGTGTGCTGTGACCTCATCAGGGAAACTGTTCCTGACAGCTTGTAGTCCATCCTCGTTTGGAATATTGGTGTAAAGAGCTTCTACATCAGGGGTCTCAAAGTCCCGGCCTGTGGGCCATCTGCGGCCCAAGAACCTCCCCAATGCGGCCTGCGGAGGAGAGACGCATGCAGACACGCTGCCAGCAATGTCTGCTGCAGGCACTGCTCCCCCCCCCCACCCCACCCCCGCAGCTCCCGTTGGCTGGGGGAGAGGGACAGAGATACCATCACTCGTCGCCGGGCAGAGTCAGCCATGGAGGCAGCGTCACTTTTTTCCACAAAGAATATAAACAAGTCAAAATACCGAACACAACTGTCTGATGCCCACCTTGCTGCAATCCTGAAGGTTTCAACGGCTCAGTCACTGAGGCCAAACATCAACAAACTGACAGAACTGAAGCGTTGCCAGGTGCCTGGCAAACACTAAAAACTCTCTGGCAGGCGAAGAATTGTATATAGTTGTATGACAGTTTTATTATTTCTAAGAAATTTGAAATAAAAAATACAATATAAATGTTTTCTTTTCTGAACACCATCTTCAGTGACGTTATTGGCCCGCTGGGAGGATTTGAGGACTGGCCCTGGCCCTCAGGTAAATTGAGTTTGAGACCCCTGTTCTACATCCATGGTGGTCAGGATGGTGTTTTCAGGAAGATCACCAATGCATTGTAGTTTCCTCAGGAAGTCAGTCGTGTCTCGAAGATAGCTAGGAGTGATGGTAGCGTAGGGTCTGAGGAGAGAGTCCAAATAGCACGGCTGTAAGCGTGCCAATGCCTGAGATGATGGGGCATGCAGGATTTCCAGGCTTATGGATCTTGGGTAGCAGATAGAATACCCCAGGTCGGGGCTCTAGGGGTGCGTCGGTATAGATTTGTTCCTGTGCTATAGCAGGGAGTTTCCTGAGCAGATGGTATTGCTCAGTGGGATTGGAGGATAGTGGCCTGTAGAATGTGGTGTTGGAGAGTTGCCTGGCAGCCTCCTGTTCGTAATCCGGCCTGTTATGTACCACACCTCCTTGGTCAGCCCCTTTGATTATAATGTCAGAGTTATTTCTGAGGCTGTGGATAGCGTTGCGTTCTGTACAGCTGAAGTTATGGGGCAAGTGATGCTGTTTGTTCACAATTTCAGCCTGTGCACCGCTGTGGAAGCACTCTATGTAGAAGTCCAGTCTGTCATTTCGACCGTCAGGAGGAGTCCATGCAGAATTCTTCTTCTTGTGGTGTTGGTAGGAGGGTTCCTGTGGGTCAGTGTACTGTTCAGTGGTGTGTGGAAAATATTCCTTGAGTCAGAGATGGCAAAAGTAGGCTTCCAGATCACCGCAGAACTGTATCATTGCAAATTAACTGTATTCCACGCACAACATAACACCATTAGTTTGGGCTTGAATAGGGACTGGGAGTGGCTGGCTCACTACAAAAGCAACTTTCCCTCTCTTGGTATTGATACCTCCTCATCAATTATTGGGAGTGGACTACATCCACCCTGACTTGGCCTTGTCAACACTGGTTCTCCACTTTAAAGTAACTCCCTTCTCTTCATGTGCCAGTATATTTATGCCTGTATCTGTAATTTTCACTCCATGCATCTGAAGAAGTGGGTTTTTTTTACACACGAAACCTTATGCCCAAATAAATCTGCTAGTCTTTAAGGTCCCACCAGAGGCCTTGTTGTTTTTGTGGATACAGACTAACATGGCTACCCCTATGATACCAGTCAGCAATGGTGAATATTTTTTTCCTCTCTGCTGGTAACAGCAAAGGTGTAGTGGAACAATTTGCCTGGAATGCTTGGATGGTGAGAGAGCGTGAATCATCATGTTCTTTGGCACTGAGGATTAACAGTGCAACTCTTCAGGATTCCTGTTTACAAGCTTAAAACAATCTCTAGCAACGCTTTTTTAGTGCACAGCACTTCTGGATATTGCTGGGCATCAGAATATCAGACATCTGGGTAGGCACATGCTGGCCCAGTAGGGATTTACTTCTGAACAATTTTTGTATTGTCCGTGCAAATCAACACCAACATGACTGAGAATACACAACAGCAGCTGGTTCCTGGATAGCTTAATGTTTTAAGCCTGGCAACTTTGTGCCTATAGCTAGATCGTATGATTGCCTTGACCAGATTTAGTGAGTAATAAAAATCATTTTGCAGTTAATGGATCTGAAGCAACCACCCAGGAGAACTGCAAATTTTTGGTCCCCAGATTTTTTTTTAATTAAAAGATCAAACGAGTCTTTTTCTTCATCAGAAGATTTTCCTTCATTTTAGGTTAATAGGATTCAGAATTGTATGGCTGCTGCCTGTTACCAGCATAGTTTAATGAGCAGAGTACCTGGACTGGGAGTCAGGAGACCTTGGTTTTATTCCTGGCAGTGCCACTGGCCTGCAGGGTGACCTTGGGCAAGTTGTCCTTCTAAATAAGAAACAAAGGACTTGCAATGTGATGACGAAGGTAAGAAGTAGAGCCAGTGTTCCCATTGTTTTTGGAGTTTTGGAACAGCCTTCCAAGGGAAGCAGTGGGGGCAAAAGATCTATCTGGCTTTAAGATTAAACTTGATAAGTTTATGGAGGAGATGGTATGATGGGATAACATGGTTTTGGTAGTTAAATATTCATGGTAAATAGGCCCAGTGGCCTGTGATGGGATATTAGATGGGGTGGGATCTGAGTTACCCAGGAAAGAATTTTCTGTAGTATCTGGCTGATGAATCTTGCCCATATGCTCAGGGTTTAGCTGATCACCATATTTGGGGTCGGGAAGGAATTTTCCTCCAGGGCAGATTGGAAGAGGCCCTGGAGGTTTTTTGCCTTCCGCTGTAGCATGGGGCACGGGTCAGTTGCTGGAGGATTCTCTGCTCCTTGAAGTCTTTAAACCACGATTTGAGGACTTCAGTAGTACAGACATAGGGGAGAGGTTTTTTGCAGGAGTGGTGGGTGAAATTCTGTGGCCTGCGTTGTGCAGAGGTAAGACTAGATGATCATAATGGTCCCTTCTGACCTAAATATCTATGAATCTATGAATTGCCCGACACCTTGTGTTGTCATTTACACCAGTGTGAATGAATACAGAGAAGGGTGTAGAACGGTGCCAATATAGAACAGTGCAAAGTGAGAGTAAAATGCTACTGATGTAAATGACTCCAGAAAATGCATGGGAATGGAGAATTAGGCCTGAATTAGTGTTTTGCATGGAAAGACAGGATCAGATCCACAGCTGATGCTAATTGGCACGGCAACATTGGAGCTACACCAGTTTACACCAGCTGGGATGGGCAGAGAATCTCTCCCAGAATTTGGTAACCACCACAGAACTACTAATTAAAGTGGGAAAGGAAAGGGTTACATTCAGACTGCCGTTTACTTACTGAACCTGGACTAAAGTAAGAAGTAACCTACCCTTTGTTCCTGTGATGAACCTGGCGCAATGTCCAGGCAAACTGATGCCCAGTGGGCAGATCCTACTGTAGGCAGTTTACTCCATCGAAGGGTGTGGGTCAAGTCAAGGACTGGCAGCTATGAAAACCCCCATCTTGCTATAGCACGTAGGATTGCAGCTTAAGCAGCTATCCCGGTCAGCAAAGCAATTAGCGTGACCTTACACTTGCTAATACAAACAACCCCAGCAGGATGAAACAGCTTGCATTCACAGGGCTCCAGCTACACAAAAGACATTAATGACACAGGGGCCAAGGAGCCAGGCGCGGGCAAGAAGACACGCAGAACAACAAAGGCAAGCAGACTGGGCAGTTGTATTAATAGCAACAACCTAGCACCAGCCCTGGGTACAGCCATCTTTGTTTGTAATGGTGCAGCTGCCCTTCCCATTGCTGGCCTTAGCCATTTTGGGTGAGCCTGCAAAAGAGTTTCACCACCCCATCCCCACAAACATAGCCTCCTCCTCACTGCCATGAGCAATCGCCCCACAATACATGGGGCTGAGGGCTGGGTTGAGGGAGGTGCAGTGAGATAATTCCTTGGGATATTCTTGCACTTAAATGACACATTTTATGTACGCAATGAAGGATGGGCTAGTGGTTAGAGCACTGCCCTCGGACTCAGCAGAGCAGGGTTCAAATCCTGTTCTGCCACAGATTTCCTGCATGACCTTGGATAAGTCACTTGGCCTCTTTGTGCCTCAGTCCCCGCTCTGTAAAATGGGAGTACTAGCACTCCCAGGGATGTGTGAAGATAAATCTATCCATGATTGTGAGGTGCTCAGAGACTACAGTGACTAGGGCCAAAGAAATATTCAAGATAGATCTATAAGCTGCTGCTGCTTGGGCTAGACCTGCGCTGTCACCAGTGTTCTGAAATGGCACACCCTGCCCCCAGTGTTCACTGTTTTCAGATACCTCTGTTTTGTGGGTGTCCATCTTCAGACACATTGCAGGCTGGTGTGCACCTGTATCAGAAAACTGGGGAGCTCAGAGGGGGATGTTCTTAAAAATCAGGGGAATTTTCAAAGCTATGGGCAAGCTGTAGAGGATTTCTGAAAGTTTGCTTACTGCTCTGACTGCCGGAGTTGCCTGAAGCTAACTACACACTCAGCATCCAGATAGCGCTTGCTCCCCTGGGGCACTATTGCACACTTGCACTATTCTGGGGCACTAGCATTTCAGCAGGAGGCTGAGCAGAGTCTATGTGTAATGGGAGAAGCACATGTAGACCCAGGAGACAGACAGACAGTATCAGAAATGCAAATGCCACTTGGGTCAGTATCAACAACTCATCCCATCAGCTATATGCCTGCTCAGAAGAGAAGTGATGCAGAAAAGGGGACTGTTGCAGCAGACTTTAACCCAAAATCCTTACATGAAAAGGAAGTCCTAGACCACAGCAGGAAATATCAACTGACAGCAGCATCTTGGACCAGTGAGCAGAATATTGAACCGGGGCAGTCCCCTGTACCATCGTGAGTTCTGATCTTTATGTGAAGATGGGGAGGGGGCAGAGTTGCTCTGTATGAAACGGACTAGCTCCTGTGGTTGAAAATGCACGAACAATAACCTGGGATGGCATTGACTGAACACTACCCACCTTTCCCCATTTACAAGAAATCAACACTACATTGCGTGCTCTGCATCACCTGCCCCGCATGCCCTGCAGTCAGTTAAAAGGATGGGGCCAGAACTGAAGAGTACTCTCTCTTCCTAGTTCTACCTGATGTACTAAAAGATTCCTCGGATGCACCAGAAATGTGTCTCTCTCAGCAGCAAGATCTGGGCTAAGATCAGAAGGAAAATGGGTCAATTTAGATATCTCAGAAGGGGAATTAATGGCTAAGCACATGGCTCATGGGCAGAGAGTAGTGTGCCTATCCGACCAATGGGTGAAGGAAGGGCAGTGACTGATGGGAAAACAAGGCTCTCTCATTGGCTACAGGCAAATCAACCAAAATGGAGACCTTAGTATGCTGGATAACAACAGCCTGAGCTGTTTATGTCAGAATGTACAGTCAAATTAACCCCCAGTGACCTAAATAATTAACCAGGCATCTCCATGGCTCATGCAAACCCCCTCACTCAACATACCCACTGCAGGTACATCTCACTGACAGCAAGGAGACGGGGCACCCAGACAAACTGCATACATCTGCCTTATCCAAAAGCCACCTACGGGCCTAGACACAAATGTCCCTCAGCTCATGCAGGAGGTCACACCATTCCCCTGATGTCCTTCCTTTAAACAAGCCTATGTTTCAGATACTGGCTGTAGCTCAGATATTCATAGTACGATCACTACAGACCCCCTATTGGGTTCTGCAAGGTGCACTCCCTCATTCCCAGCTATGTATGCACCTACCAGTCTCACAGGCTGATGGCCCTGCACAATATAGCAGAGCCAAAGACACACCCTGAACCGGGAAGGAGAACAGCTTAAACAAGCAAGTCGACAGGAGGAAAAAGAACAAACTGTTGTGATACTCTGAGGCTGGCACATGGATCAAAGCAAACACCATCCCTTAGCAGGAACTATTTATGTTTCCACTGTCAGTTGTTGTTGGGCGGCCCCAAAATGTGTTCCTTGAGCTCTGCACTCTCCTGCTGAAACACACACCAACCGCAAAACATGTAGGGAACAGATAGAATTCAACAGCCCCTTATCTCGACGGCACGCCAGCCAAACCACAAAGCTGCTGCCAGTGGGGAGCGGGCACCACAATGACAACGGTACTCGGGAAAGGAAGACTACAGAGAGCCAGTGCTCAACACTACACAAATTGCACAAGAAGAAGCAAAGGGCGATGCAGCAGCCAGTTTCTATTAAATGCAATAGATTCTATCCAGCCAGGAACCAAAGCATGTATCACTCCCTCCCTCTCCACAGCCCAGCTCAGCCAGAAACTGCTACTTCATATGGGGAGACCCATAATGTCTCAATCCTATTTGACAAAAATAGCCAGCTATTCAGAGACATGGCTTAAAAGCAATAAGAATGTAGGAATTGACAGACTGGATCAGATCCAGGGTCCATCTAGTCTAGTATCCTGTCTCTGATAGTTACCAATACCAGATGCTTCAGAGAAAGGGTGTAAGAAATCCTGCAGAGGCAGCGATATGATAATCTGCCTCCAAGAAAAGCCCCAGTAGTTATAGCAGAGGTGGGCAAACTATGGCCCCTGCAGCCTCAGTTCACCGTGCCACCAGCACTCTGGGCAGCGGAGCTGCAAGCTCCTGCCGGGCAGCGTGGTGGCATGGCTGGCTCTGGCCGGGCGGCACGGCTGCCAGTCCTACTGCTCTGAGCAGCATGGTTAAGAGAGCAGGGTGGTTGGATAAGGGGTAGGGAGTCCCAGGGGGGAGTCAGGGGACAGGGGGAGTTGGATAGGCGTAGGAGTCCTGCGGAGGCTGTCAGGGGGTGGAGGTGTGGATAGGGGTCGGGGCAGTCGGGGAACAGGGAGCCGGGGGTGTTGGATAGGGGGTGGGGTCCCGGCGGCCCAGTTAGGGGCAGGGGTTCCTGGGAGAGGGCAGTCAGGGGACAAGGAGCAGGGGGGGTTGGATGGGTCAGGGGTTCTTAGGGGGGAAGTCAGGGGCGGGAAGTGGGAGGGGGCGGATGGGGGAAGGGCTCAGGCTGTTTGGGGAGGCACAGCCTTCCCTACCCAGCCCTCCATACAGTTTCGGAACCCCGATGTGGCCCTCAGGCCAAAAAGTTTGCCCACCCCTGCTTATAGGTTGGTTTGTGCCCTGAAACAGTTTATATCCTTTCCAAACTCCTCATTTTGTTTGTTGGTTTTTTTTAATCCTTTCCTTGCTATTGTAACTCTTGATATTCTTATCATCTAATTCAATCCTGTTTTTGAATCCTGCTAAGCTCTTGGCCTCAGCATGTACCAGTAAAAAAAGTTTACACTGTTATAAAATTTTAAATCTGTGCGTTTCTCTTTGGCAGTTATTGTTTCTGTATTGAGAGACAGGTTGAATAGAAATGCCTCATCTAATATCCCCAGACCATTCATTATTTGGCTCTTATTTCTCTCCTCTCTAAGGAGAAACAGTCCCCAGTCTTTTCACGCTCTCTTCACATGGAAGTCTTTCCATGTTTCTAATCACATCTCAGAACACCCTTATTTCTGCTGTATCCTTTTAGAGAGAGAGGGTGCCCAAACCTGAAAACAGTATTCTACATGAGGGCTTATGATCAGTTATATATTGGCAATAATAGTTTCAGTATTATTCTCTGTTAGGGCTGGTCTAAAGTTCTCTCTCAAAATTGTTTGTTGATAGAAAAAAGGGTTGCCAGATAAACTAGATTTTCACAACAAGTATCTGCTTTCCATAGCAAATTTCAGTTTTTAGTCAATCAACTGAACACTCAGGATTTGATTTTTTTCTCATCTGAAATGGCACTGAGGTCACTCATGGGAGTTGTAGTTTGGAGGCCTCATGCTCTCATTTTTCTTCTCTGGGCCAGGCTCCTCAGCCAGACTTCATCTCCCATGATGCACCCCCTCCCACCAGCAAAAGGGGAGACCATGGTGCATCGTGGGAGATGCAGTCCAACCAGGGAGTTGGCTTATAAAGAATAGGAGCATGCAGCACCTGAACTATGACTTCCCTGCGGCACCATAGCTGCATTTCAGAATGAAAATATTTCAAGGTTTGGCTGAAACATTTCAAATTTCAATTTTTAGCTGAAAATCTGATAATTTTGGTTTTTTGAAGTTTTCTGCGGAAAATGTCTGAAAAAATAACATTTTTCCTATCAACTCTATTCTCTATGCTATTCTTTATGCATCCTAACTTTCATAGAATCATAGAATATCAGGGTTGGAAGGGACCTCAAGAGGTCATCTAGTCCAAACCCCTGCTCAAAGCAGGACCAATCCCCAACTAAATCATCCCAGCCAGGGCTTTGTCAAGCCTGACCTTAAAAACCTCTAAGGAAGGAGATTCCACCACCTCCTTAGGTAACCCATTCCAGTGCTTCACCACCCTCCCAGTGAAAATTTTTTTCCTAATAACCAACCTAAACCTCTCCCACTGAAACTTGAGACCATTACTCCTTCTTCTGTCATCTGGTACCACTGAGAACAGTCTAGATCCATCCCCTTTGGAACCCCCTTTCAGGTAGTTGAAAGCAGCTATCAAATCCCCCCTCATTCTTCTCTTCTGCAGACTAAATAATCCCAGTTCCCTCCGCCTCTCCTCATTAATCATGTGCTCCAGCCCCCTAATCATTTTTGTTGCCCTCCGCTGGATTCTTTCCAATTTTTCCACATCCTTCTTGTAGTGTGGAGCCCAAAACTGGACACAGTACTCCAGATGAGGCCTCACCAACGCCGAATAGAGGGGAATGATCATGTTGTTTTGATTTGGTTTGGGGTTTTTTGGCCATCACTAAGCATTTGAGCTAAAGCCTTGGAGTTTTCCAAATCATTAGGGTCCTTTGAGAACCTACTTTGTCGTATCCACACAATGACACTGGTTTTGACAAAATTGCTTTGAAATATCCACCATCAGAAAGCCTTGCAGCTGTCGCTGTGCCAGTGAATTGGAGGAGTTGGGAAACACCAACCTAATACTGCCAAGATAATTTCCAAACCAGAGGCCCTGCACTCTGAGATACAGTTAGGAGGACTGGTTGAATGGATGCAGGTGCAGTGCTTGTGACATCTTGTCTATATGGGAAGGACAGCATAATTCACTACATTGATCCAACCTGGCTTAGGGAAAGCTCTGCTCCCAGATGTTGTAATCAACTGTTACAACTAGGACTGGGTGAGTACTGTGAAAAATTTCAATGTGAATATCCATTTGAATTTTAAAACATTTAATTCCACTGTGTGTTTGCTTCCTATGAATAGTCCAGCAAA
This sequence comes from Caretta caretta, assembly GCF_965140235.1. Taxonomy (NCBI): domain Eukaryota; kingdom Metazoa; phylum Chordata; order Testudines; family Cheloniidae; genus Caretta; species Caretta caretta. Next base: position 205,538,007 of record NC_134208.1, on the reverse strand, counting down.
CAAGTGTGCTGGAAGGAATCTTCATAGAAACAGCATATTTTAAAGTAATTATGGAAAGGGAGGGTTTGCAGAAAGCTAATTTTTCATTCATAAATCACAAGTCTTCACAATGGAAACTCAATTCTAAGAGTTACACTTAGCCAATCAGAGAAGAGAAAGTGGAGCATATAACCCACATGGTCCAATGAAGACAGCCTGAATTTCAAGTAGCGTATATTGGGAACAAACTGTTCAGGAATAAGCTGTAGACCAAGAATTCTTTGCAGAAATTATTCAGTGAATAACCCTGATTTTTCCCAGATGTGTTTGTTGTTCAGTCTGTTCATGGGCAATTCTTGAACAGGAAAAGAGGCATAGTTCATTGGCTTCATCATTTGTTGCAAATGATGCACTCAGCTCCAATCACAAGCAGTGCTTGTAAAACTCCTGTGATAGCTGTTGTGTGTGAATGGAAGCAAAGAGCTGAATGGATATTGTAAACTCAAGATATTCCATGCTGTGGTTTCTTATGTTGGTTTATAGTTATGGATCTCACGTTTCCTGTCTACAATCACAAAGCGCTGTAGAGGAAACATGAAGATTAATTGGCTTATACAGAAAATCTATTAGTGAAAACTGACTATAAGGTCTTGGTAGTACTGGCAGAACACTGAGTTACAACAAAGACATGACTGTTCATGATAGCTGGTAGCACTCACAATCCAGCCTCTTTGAAAACTCATCTAGGTCCATCTCTCTGGAGTTAAGGGCAACTGGACGGTTGGTGGGGAGAAAAATGGTCTCTCTTATTCATTATACCTCAAGACCCGTTACCCACAATCCTCTCTCTCGGTGACTCCAGATATGTCAAGTAACCTTTTGTCAGGCTCTCCTGATTGGCTGTTTTTAAAAAACTACCTTAACCTTAGGCTCCACCTCTCAATGCCATGTGCAAAGACACCATGGTCACCTAATGCCCAATCCAAGTCCCACTGAAGTCTTTGGATCAATAAGAGTTGGAGTAGGATCAGACCATTATTTGGATTGAAGATCTTTCCATTCTTATTTGGGGTTGCAGTGACACCCTTTTGCTGGAGGACAGTAAATTTAATTACACTTCCAATTGATTCAATTCATTAAATAATGATCTCGTCAGCTTACTTAAGAGAAGTGGGAAGTCTGCCCTCGCAAGGAGAGAAAACGTTGAAACCTGTACTCTTAGGCTGTGCCTCTGCACTGGCTTTCCTCCTCCTACAAATCGCCAGCTGTTGTTACCTTGGGTGCAGTTTCACCAGTCGGCATAGCCGGAGATAAAATGAATACAGGGCTCCAAGGATCTCAAGCATTTTAAGCACCAGGCCTCCTAACCTGCTCAGAGCAGCTCTAGGGACTGTGATCACTGCTACCAGTGGCCACTGGTGTCTTGTCTCCGTTAGCACTGCCATTGTTGCTACTACCAGGGGGGTGGAACTGGGGGTAGCAGTAGGGAGAGTTTGAGGGGTGTGTGCCAGAGGGACCCTCCTGCAGCAGGGTCCCAGCCTCACAAAGAATCTCCACTAGAACTAAGTCTCAATGAGAGTTACAGCAGAATGCTAGAAAACCATCTTCTCTCTCTAATCTCTGTCACCATCTGTAGTTCCACTTTAAGATCCCATTCAAAGTAAAGGGCTGGATCCTCAGCTGCTGTAAAATCACCAGGGCCCACAATTTAGCAGAGCCTTTAAGCAGATGCTTAAATCTTTCCTTCTGAGCAAAGCCCTCAGGGTAGGATTGTCAAAATCTCCTTAAGAAGTGAGGTACCCATGGCCCATTGACCCTAGATGGGAACTGGGAGCACTCTTGAGAATCCCATCCTTATCCTGGGCCCAACTTTAAGTTAAATTCAAGCATGTGCTGCAGTTTTTTGCTGAACAATATGAGAACTATAGTGAGGATCTGCCTTCATAAAATACAAGATGTCACTATTAGTCTGCATAAGTAGAAGGCAAGAGTATTAAGAACATAAGAACGGCCGTACTGGGTCAGACTAATGGTCCATCTAGCCCAGTGTCCTGTCTTCCAACAGTGGCCAATGCCAGGTGCTTCAGAGGGAATGAATAGAACAGGTAATCATCAAGTGATCCATCCCTGTCACCCATTCAGTGATTTTGCAGACACTCTGCCATTTGGGTGAAATTTGAAGTGCAGCATTCAGATCTGTGGATATTTCCAGGCTTGTGAATGGGATAAAGGCCTTATAATCAATAAACCGGTTTTGGCTCTGATAATATACTTTGAACTACTGCTCAGAAGTCACTCGGCAATGCTATTTGGGCATCATTAGTGAATTATTGCTCATCCAGATTCATGGAAGCAAGATACTTAAGCATGTGCCTAACTTTTAGCATGCATGTAGTCCCATTGAACTGTTCCTGTGCTTAAAGTAGGCACATTCCTGAGTGCTAAGGAGACCTGGGTTCTATTCCTCGCTCTACCACTGGCCTGCTGGGTGATATTAGTCAAGTCACTTCAGTCCAGATCCTCAAAGGATATTTAGGTGCCTAATTCCCACTGATTTCAAGGGAGTGACGTGCCTAAATACCTTTGAGAATCTAGGCCTTCACAGCTCTGTGCCTCAGTTTACCCATCTGTAAAATGGGGATAATTACACTTGTCTCCTTTGGAAAGTGCTTTGAGATCTACTGATGAATAGTGCTATATAAAAGCTAGGTATTCTTATTAGTTTCTATAATGTGCTGGATTTAAGTGAGTTTATAATGACATATTTAGTAAATATCCCAATGTATTCTTTCCCCCTTTGCAGATAGACGCACATTTGAATGGTAATCTTTCATGGTAATATTTGCAATGTTTCATAGGAGAATACCAATAGAGAATTATTAATTATTATTGTTAAATTATTTGTATGATCATAGCTTCCAGGAGCCCTAGTCATGGATCAGGACCCCATTGTGCTAGGCACAAACAGAAAGATAAATAGTCCCTGCTCCAAAGAGCTTGCAAAGACAAGCGATAACAGATGGATACAGACTGACAGGGGAGCACAAGGACATAATGAGAAAAAACTGAACAGGCATCACTATCAGTGCACCAGCAGGCAAGCTGCATGAACGTGGTGATTGTATAAACTCTAATCCTGTTTGATTATGTATTTTCAATGGAGAAATTTGGGCAAGATATTATAATTAACTCCTAAATTCATGTTTAGACACCTGTCTCCTATTTCAAGAGTCCTGAGCACCCAACAGCTCCTACTGACCTCAGAGAACTTCAAACAATGAACCAATTTGTGGAAAGTGTGATCTTGTTTTTGCACAAATTTGTAAAGAGGTAAAAGAAAAGATTCAATTCAGTGAGCAAACTGTTCACGGCCAATAGTTTGCTTATCTCCAGTTTGAAGTGATTGTGTATTCGAGGAGGGTCTGATCTGCAGTTTATGGTGAAGTCGGTATAGAAAAAATTAACTTAACACGTAAAACATCTCTCCAGGTTGTCGTCCCTTAATTAAGCGGATTTCTTTTTTGGCAGTGTATGTGTTATTAGAAACTCAAGGTTAAAAAAACCTAAGACTTGTGTTGTAGAGATTTTGATCTAACATAGTGTGGGTAAGTGAGTCAACTGGTAATTATTAAGAGATTAAAACATTTCCTCATTTCCAGTGAATGTCACATGGTAATTATGTGCAATTTTCCCCCCCCACAATATATGTCTGCTAATTAAATTGCCTGATATCTGCTTTTAGTCGAGTTTCTTTTTATCAGCTATGAAACAGAAAGAATGGAAAATATTAATAAAACTTGGTAATAATACAACCCTTAATACTTGCATCACTGAATGCTAATCATGGGCAATGAAGATAAGAGAACAGGAGAGTAAATGGAGGCTGATCCCCAGATGATGTACGTCAGCCATAGCTCCACTGAAACCAACAGGCCAGATCCCCAGGCTGTGTAGTTCTACAATCTGTGGGCCTGATTCTCAGCTGGTGCAAATCAGCCACAGCTCCATTGAAGCTGATTGACATCAGCCAATGGGCAGTCCCATGATTGTCTTCACCAGTCAACATATCCAGCATTTCCACCCCTTCCCAAGGGGAACATCACAAGAGCACCCTATGAATGGCTAAAGCTGCCCAGCTCTGCTCAGGAGTGATTGTAAGGTGCTGTCTCCTACACTAGACAATCTGGACTAGGATGATTTTAATTCTCTCAGACAGTAGGGTCCTAGTTTATGCTTGTGTCACCCTACTGATACCATTGGGGGCTGCATGAGTAACTAAGGGGCTGCTTTTAACCACTCGAAAGAAAACACTTTGTGAGGCTCAGTAGCAGCTGCGTTAGACACAGCATGTAACTAACAGGGTGAAAGTGCTGTGTGGGAAGGGATTGTGGTTAAGGGGCTAGTTGGATTCAAGAAGGTTTGGTTCAGTTCTCAGCTCTGCAACAGATTCCCTATGCAACACTGGGCAAGCTCCTTCATCTCTCTGGGCCTCAGCTCCTCTCTTCCCTGTTGTCTGCCTTGCCAATGTAAGTTGGAGTCTCCTTGGGTAGGGACGGACTTTCGCAACATGAGTGTATGCTACCTAGCACTGTGGGGCCGCTAGGTGCTACTGTAATACAATGATCATGTATATTACTTACCTCTTGATAATCGGCCAGTGACTATAGGTGGCAGGTGAGACGCGGAGGGCTCTGGCCTCAGGGAACCTCAGAAAACTGTCATTAATATGAGCACCGGCTAGGGTGACCAGATGTCCTGATTTTATAGGGCCTGTCCCGATATTCTGGGCTTTGTCTTATATCGGCACCTATTACGCTCCACCGCCTGTCCCAATTTTTCACACTTGCTATCTGGTCACCCTAGCACCCCCACCTCCACAGAGCAAATCTGAATGTAGGTAGTGAGGTGAGCAGAGTGGAAGAACAGTGCATCAGGGGTGTCGGTGCTGCAACAGACTGGTTAGGGCAGCTGTTCAAAAGGGAAGAGGGAGTGTGATCTAGTGGGTAGAGCACTGGATGATGAGTCAAGGAGATCAGAGCTCTGGCCCCAGCTATGCCATGACCTGGAGCAAGTCACTTCCTTCTACTTTCCCTCCCACCCTCTCTTTATATTTCAGGACAGGGACTGCCCTTCTGTGTGTGTTTGCACACTGAGTGTTCATGACTGCAGCTTCCAAGCACTACTGTCATACAAATAATTAATAATTGGGGCTTCCAGACACTGCTGTGATTCCAGCAATTAGGACATTTTGAAGAGGTCAGTGTTTCTGACTTCTCAATCGCTTCCAAAAGAATTCTATGGGTGCTATTAAATGTACGACATACTTTTGCTGAGAGGCTTTGGTGGTCTGTACTAAGCTCACTTCATTGTAGACTCTACTGCTACAAGTGGTACCCGTTATTTACATTTACCATTAGTAGCAAAAATTGGAGGTCAGTTTGTAACGCCACAAGCAGTGGCTCAATATGTTGAGCTTATTAATGGCAACGATGCTGAAGTTGTTCTGTGTAATGATTTTGTTTCATCTCTTTTGAAAAAGCTTTCATTTTCCTTTCTCGCTGAGTTTCCTTGGGCATTGTTTACAGTCATCTGTTCCAAAGTAGATTGTTTTTGATCACTTCGATGGGATACTGCATTCAAAGGCCTTGGTAGTTAAAAGCCAAATAATAATCTGTCGAAATGCCCACTTCCACATGGCAAAACACATTCCTTCCAAAGCACCATGCTGTTTGCAGAACATTGAGGATTTGCGATTCCTTTGCTAAAACGGAGCCTCGACACCAATTCACACAGCACAGGGCGTTAGGTTGGATTTGTACAATAAATGAAGTGTGAATTCAGCAGGCCAGAACTTAGGGGAAAATAAAGCAGTAGTATAGATTTACAGAACACCTTTCACGCTGAGTGATGATTATCAGGGTTATCGGCCTAGTTGAGGGAGGGGAAGCTGTAGACATGATATATCTTGATTTGCGTATGGCTTTTGACACAGTCCCACATGACATTCCCATAAACAAGTTAGGGAAATATTGTCTACAGGAAATTGCTATAAAGTGGGTGTGACAGGGTGAAATCCAAACCAATGAAGGTTCTGTCATGACTTGTCCTGCAACCCTGGGTGCCTTACAAGGCTTTGCTGCTGTAGTTCCCAGCCTGAGATGCTTGCTAGAAGCCTACAGGTATGCAGATCATGCCCTGAGTGTCTGTGTACTAGACAGCCTTGGTTCAGCAGCTCTAACCCCAGCAGTCGGTCTACAGCCCCAGCCTGGGTTGCTGCCTGCAAGGTGACCCCAACACACCCCCAAACCTGAATTTTCCCCAAAACATGTGATTTAATATTTCACCCTCCCTGGACAGTTCAGAGAAATAATAAGCTTTCTTTGTTCCTCTGAAGACAAAAAAGCACACCACAGTTTATTAACTGGGATAAAAACCCCTATCATTTCAACACAGCACTGAGCTGGTTTATATTAACAGTACAACACAAAAGAAGATGGTTAAGAGATGCCAAGTAAAAGAATAAAGTCAGAAAGGGTTACAAGCAAATAAACGTGAAAACATGGAACTGAGGATGCAAAACTGGTTGAAAGACCATACTCAGAGAGTAGTTATCACTGGTTTGCTGTCAAACTGGGGGGATGCATCTCATGGGGGCCCCAGAGGGATCAGTCCTGGGTCCACTACTGTTCATTATTTTAATTAATGAGTTGGATAATGGAGTGGAGAGTGTGCTTACAAAATTGGCAGGTGAGACCAAGCTGGGGAGGGGTTGCAAGGACTTTGGAGACAGGATTAGAATCCAAATGGCCTTGACAAATTGGAGAATTGGTCTGAAGTCAACAAGATGAAATTCAATAAAGACAAGCGCACAGTACTACACTTAGGAAGCAGGGTAAATGCACAACTTCAAAACGGAGAATAACTGGCTGGGCAGTAATATTGCTGAAAAGTATCTGGGACTACAGGGGTTCACAAATTGAATATGAGTTAACAATGTGATGCAGTTGAGAAAAAGCAAATAAATATTCTGGGGTGTATTAACAGGAATGTTGTATGTAAGACAGGGGAGGTATTTGTTCCACTCTACTCACTGCTGATGAGGACTCAGCTGAAATAATTTTGTCCAGTTTTGAGCACCACTTTCTAAGAAAGATGTGGACAAACTGGAAAGAGTCCACAGGAGAGCAACAAAAGTGATAAAAGGTTTAGAAAACCTGACAGATGAGAGAAGGTTAAAAAATCTGGTCATGTTTAGTCTTGAGAAAAGAGACTGGGGGTGGGAAGGCTGATAAGTCTTCAAATAAATTAAGTGATGTTATTAAGAGGATGGTGATCAATTGTTCTCCATGTTAACTTGAGGTAGGACAAGTAGTAATGGGCTTAATCCACAGCAAAGGGGATTTAGATTAGATAACAAGAAAAGCTTTCTAACTATAAGGGTACTTCAGCTCTGGAATAGACTTCCACAGGAGGCTGTGTAATCCCCATCATTGGAGGTTTGTAAGAACAGATTGGACAAACTCCTGTCAGGATGGGCTAGGATTACAAGGCCTGCCTCAGTGCCTTTATTTTCTACTATTACACCCAGCCCCTGGTATTCTATTATTTATATAGATTTACTGACTATGGAATCTAGGCATTATTCTCACACCAATGCCAAGCTTCAGCATTTCCCTGCTAGGTCTATATTCTCAGCTCCACTCTTCATGGAGCTGTATTTCATAGAGAGCCTTTTCTGCAGAGCTGATGCAATGGGGCAGATTCTTGTTGCTCCCTGCTCTGGCTGTGCTGTGCTCTCTATCTATTTATGTGTTTGCTTTACACATACCGCATTGACTTCATTTGGAGCCCCAGTGGTATAATCCCCAGTATGAGTATCTCCAGCCACCTGACTGCAGGAGAACGTATCCCAGATTCTTTGTGCAATCAACTCACGCAATAACAAAGTGATAAAGAAAACTATTGTAATACTGGATGACTCAGGGGAGTAGCTACCACATCGCCAACCCCAAGTGTTCAAAAATCACGAATCAGACCACCAGAAAAATTAATGAACTTTGCTTCAAAATCATGAGATGGTTAAAAAAAAGAAAAGAAAAAGAAAAGATAATAATTTGTTGCCTTCTGGTTTATGAGCCTTTAGGGCTTTTCTCCACGGCCACATGGATTAGAAACTATTTTTAAAAAGAAGCGGAGATTCTCATGCCATCATGTGACTCCGGGAGGTGGGGTGTTTTTCTAAACACCAAATATTCCCTGACTTGTGCTAAAGTCATGAGAGCTGGCAACACTGGAAATATTTTCAGTGGCCACTTTTGAAAGTCAGAGTCATAGACCAGAAGGGACCATCAGGTCATCTATTCTGACCTCTGGTATATCACGGGCCACTAAACACTAACGTATATACTTTCAATACACCAGGTAAGACTGTAAGGGTCAATTTTTTAAAAGGGCCTCAACTGAGCTTTAAATTTTCTGGATTCAGACAAGCTTTTGGGTGTGAGTATGTAGGACCATGTAGGGTGTGAGTTCCATAGATGCTGTGGGCTCCTCACTTCCTTTAGGCTCAGTAGCTCTAAATATTAGTCTTTGTGCCAGCACCAAATTGCTCCTGCCATGAGGGCAGCCAGTTTAAATGCGTTTCTGAAGCCCTGTACCAAGAACAGCTCTTCAGGACACCTAGGTTTCACTGAGATACTGTCTGAGGAGACTACCCTTGCTACAGACAGAAGGTGGAGTTTCAAAGAACACCTTAAAGTGACTTCAGAGCACAGGCCTACGTTTTCGGGTGAGAGTGACTAGCGATTTTAGATGCCTCTATTTTTGAGTTCCCAGGTTGCAGGGGAAAGGGCCCTCTGATTTTCAGAGCATGCTGAGCCCCTGGCCTCAAAAAAAAATTAGGACCCTTTGAAGGCATCTCTAGTTTGGCACCCAAAAGAATCAAGGAATCCAAAAATCACCAGTCACTTTTGAAAATTTACACTTCGCCTCCCATTGACTTCACCTGAGCCTGGTGCTCCCAAATCACATAGGCGCTGTTGAAAATCCCACCCAGAGAGTAGCCGTAGAGAAACAGGGGAAGGGTGCTTTTGTATTGTGCAGACTTGGAGGGAAATTCCTCCATTAGTTTGGGATAAATTCATGCTCTGCTTTCTCTTGGTGTCTCTTCTCCAAGTCAGTTTGGAGCTTCTGAAAGAGACAGCCCTGGCCATGAATTCCCTTCTCTCTCCTCAGTCCAGCTTGAGCCCATGCTCTGCAAGGGCTGGACACCGTGCATGCCTCAGCCACCTCGAGGAGCATTCGGTTTCCAGACCCATTTAACTCTTGGCTTCTCTTACCATCACCCACCTGGGTGCTCATGTTATACAACCAGACCATGGACAATCTTAAAGCTGGAGTTTTATTAAGCGTAGCATCCCAGAAACAAAAAAACACCACCCCATCCCCGCTTTGCACCATCCTCATTGTTGCAGAGTCTTTTTGGAACATTCCAAAATTGGTAGCTGCAACCACATCTGCACCCCATAACAGTCCCCTCCCTTTTGATCACCTCAGTAGGCCTTCAATCCTTAAGGAGACAGGGTGCAGGTAAATCTAACCCTGGCATTCCCATACGAGTGCTACATTGCCTCCTGCAAATGGTGATGGCGGGTCATGTGACATGCACAACTGCCCTCTAGAATTTGGGTGGAAACCAGCAACCCCCTTCATGCAGGACTCCAGGCAGGGAGGGACACTTCCAGGCTGATGTTTTCAGAGAAGTCAAATGGAGTTAGGCACCCAATTCCCACTGAATTTCAATGGGATTTGGGTGTGTGCCCTCGAGTCCTTTGAAAGCCAAGCATCAGCCTCTGCCAACACAGACTGGATTCAAACTGCTAATGTAAAGCTGAATACAATCTGTCCCCTCAAGAATCTCCAAGTCCCCGTCCCCTACAGCCTGTAACCCTGCCCCCCCACTCCAGTACCACTGCAATGGGGAGGAAAAATCAAGAGATGTGCATGTCCCTTTCTGCTCCTGCCAAGGAGCACAACGCCAGAAAGCGTCATTCCAGCTGGAGCGCTACTCGTGCTAACCCTGCCCCCCACCCCCGTTGGTTTATTTTCAAGCATCCACAGGCAGCTGCTCCTCTGTCTCCCACAGGACAAATGCTCTTTTGCTCCCAGTTGATCAGCACAGAGGCTGCCATTACACAAGAGACCACAGAGGCTTTGGCTTGCGGCCCTCAAGCTGTGACAATTTAAATTAGTGACATTTAATAGAAAATAAAAGAAGGAGGGTTTAAGTGTCTTATTGAAACATGGTACAAAAGCCTTCATCACAAATAGCAAAGGCTCAGGAGGTCTGGTGGCTGGGGTCCAAGATGACAAATGAGGCTAAGGGCCAGATTCTCAGCTGGAGTAAACTGGCAAAGTCCATTGAACTCTGTGAAGCTGCACCAATTTGCACCACAGAGTATTGGGCCTTAAGCTCTTCTATACAGGGTGGGAGCTGGATCCCAAGCCCACCAAAGACACTTTGGATCAGGCCCCTCAGGCAGAAGTAAAGGGGCAGTTTGGAAAGTCTCTTGGCCTTTCCTTTGGCAGGAGATGGGAGAGAGAAAGGGTCATCAATCCCGGATGTTTTCAGGGTTGTCCCTCCCCTCCTGGAGGCTGGCAGCAGTGAAAACAGCTTTTCCAGCTTGTGAAGGGCCCCACAGGTTCGCCTCCTTGTGGCTTTTGCCCCAGGTCATCAGTTGCGCATTCTTTGGTCCCTCTACCTCTGGGACTCAGCCCTCCAGCCAGGTCACTACATATTTCACACGCACACAGGTCACTACATATTACACACACACACACTTCTGAGGTAACGAATCCTACAAGTGGCACATCTCAGACAGTCTTCTATTCCAATTTCAGGTCCTGGGCCACTTTGCCAGGGGCAGGTAGGGGAAATCCAGGCCTGCCTGCAACTCCAGGTTTGGCCCAGAGACTCTATGACTAGCAATCCAGGTCTGCTCAGTTTCAGACCCTGGAGTTGCTTCCCTGGACTCCTTCCTCCCCCACCTCTCTATCTCCTGGTCTATCTCTGGGTTTACTACCACTGCTTCCTCTGCTTCCCTTGGCAACATCACCCTTCTTGGCTTCTTAAGATTGCCAGGGTCACTTTACATCCACCAGTGTGGCTTTCAGTTCCAGTTCTTCATTGTTACACAACAGAACTTACAGATTTCTCCCCAGCTTTCACTAGAGCTTTCCCAGCCAAACTTCCTTTACAACGTAGTCACATACCATCTACTGACCTAATTAGGCATCCTTTATTTTAAACAGGGGCACAAAGGGGCCCTGAACCTGATGGAGGTATTTGAGTGCCACCACAATACAAGCTCCTAATTAAATATAAACTCTCCACCTACAGTTAAAAAAAAAGTTAAGGTTGAAAAGTCAAGCACTTAAAAGTTAAGAAATGCTAGAATTAAGGTTGCCTGTGTCACCTTAATTCAGCCCCCTCATGCACATGCATTATGAGACAGTCTTTTATGATGTGATCACATACTGCTTCCCCACCACACACAGAAGACCCCCTGCCTCATTCAGTGCATAGGATGTCTGTTGCTGTTTTAAACAGCACAGGGAGCTGAACCCAGAATAAAGGTGATTTAAAGGGATCTTTGACCAATGCTGCACTAAGCGCAGCATTAGAGGAATGGATGATCTGGCTCTGCATAGAAAATTTGAGTGGGGTCTGTTATTTTAATACCAGAAAGTAAATAAATCCCCACCCATGCAGTTACTGTGAAGTGTTTTGTATTTTCAGGAGGAATTCTTAAGGGGAAAACATCAATTACAAGAAGGTCAGACAACGTAGAACTGTGGGTCATGAGCCCAGCAGAAAGGAGTTGACATTTCTTTGCATCCATAGTCTCAGATAGTAACATTATGAACTTGTGCACAAAATGCTCTGTGACAAGCCCATCAGAAACCCACGCAGTTCAACCTCACTAGAGCTAGGCGACTTGCTCATTTCACCTGCTGAGGGTGGATGATTGCACCTCTCATTTATAGCAGAATCACTGGGAATTCAGAGTATGCTCCTCATTAACTGTTGCCCTTTAGGAGGGAATTACTGATTACACATTTTGGGTGTGCTTCTGTCCCTCGTGTTCAGTAGCACCCATTATTGGCAACCCCGAGCATTCAGAATCCATGAGATTTGTGTACAGCGATAACCATTTTTCTTCTTTCAGAGTAGCAGCCATGTTAGTCTGTATTCACAAAAAGAAAAGGAGTACTTGTGGCACCTTAGAGACTTCTGGTATCATAGCATCTAGCAGTCATATTTTCAAGCTCTTATCCTGAAAGATGACTGGTAGAAACTTAACATGAGAATCTCAGCTTTCATTAAAAAAAACTTAGCACCTGACTCCAAGAGCTGGGGCTTTAGGAACAGCACCAATGGGTTCAGATACATTAATTACTTGATAGTAATATAAATAGTTCCCTGCTGATCCACTCCTGTCCTGCCACATTGTATTTAAACATTCCACACCACGTCATGGGCTGGATTCCTGGCCCCGCAGCTGGCTGCTCTGTGATGCCGCAAAAGCAGCTCTAAAGCTGCCTCATAGGAAGGGTATCCCCTCCAGTGCAGACATCCTCTCTCTCCTCCCTCCCTATTCTCCACTTCTGCATTGTGGGGCCCTCAGCATCACCTGTTCACCCCTGCAATCAGGAGGAGCAGACAAGCAGCTTGTTGCAGCTGTGAATCTGGCTCACTGATCTGATGCTGAGGTGTTTCTGGGAGCAGAGAGGTTACAGGGCTTAAACGCAGTAATTGAAGATAATATTCTCCACCTCCCCTCCTCCCCTTCAGCAGAAACTCTTGGCCCAATCCTCCCCTGCCCTGCAGCATGTGCCATCATTTAGACCTGTGCAAATCGCAACAGTGGCACTTTACACAGGTGCTCAAGACACAGGCTGCAGAGAACCAGGTTGTGAGTTCCTCTGGCAGCTTTCACTGCCACAAGCTGGCAAATCACCAGGAATGCTACCTGAATGGAGGCATGTGCCGTCTGTTAGCAAAGAACTCAGACTTGATGACCCTCTTTCTTTGCTCGTTACTACCAAAGCGCCAGCTGCACTTGCTAAGACATGTGGGCCTGGGAAATGTCTGGGAGCTGTGCAGCAGCATCCTGGCAACTGAAACAGCAGCTGCTGAAGCCACAAACAGACCTCATAGCAGCAATACCGGTGAAAATGTTTAGGGGAGAGGAAATATGAGAGTAGGGGGGGTTGACATAGAATTGTCATGACTGCAGGTTATCACCAGCATTTGCCTCCAAACTAAAGGGGGGGAAAATAAGGCCTGAATAGTTACAGATCTTTGCTGGGCAATTGTAAGATGAAAACAAGCTGGCAAAATGCTCTTCTGAGGAGCTGAGTTCTGTTTGTACAATGCAAAAAACCAAACCTGTTTACCAGCAGTATAAGTTATAGATATTTAATTTATACCCCTCCACATCCCATCACTTTTCAAGAGCACTCACTGGCACGAACAGACCCCAGGCTCAGATATAGGCAGACAGCTATGGCCTCCCAAACTTGGGGGCCAGTCCCGCAAACCTTTACAGTTGGAGTTACATTGGCTTCAGCTGGACTATTCAGGGACAGTAACAGCCGGATTCAGTTCTCACCTGAGTTACACTAGTGAAACTGAGAGGAGGAGTAGGCCCTATGGGCTTTCTTGCCAAAAGGCCAATGGGTCAGAAATCAGGAAGTAGACAACCAAAGAGTCAAAGCAACTTGCATAGCTGGTGTTAGTAAGTGTTGTTATTTTATTGTTTACAATGGGTTGGTTTGTTTCAAAAAAACAAAAAGGTTTTAAAACCAAAAAAGTGGCCTACCTTTTCACAACCAATCGTGGACATTAGCAAAAAAGTATGCCTGCCTCCTCTCCACCCCCACCAATATATTTACTGCAAGTGTTAACAAAACGGCTACGGAAATCTTGTGTTTACTGACAACTGCAGTGTTGATTTGACTTCAGTGGGCCTTGAACAACGTTCTTAATGCTTAAAATTCAGCCTGTGTGGGAGTGTTTGTTGAACAGGGATGGACTAAAGCGCACACGTAAATACTTTGCTGAAGAGTGGAAGGATGGCCTAGTGGTCAGCTAAGTTCCCTCTAAGCTGCGTGGCTGCCCAGCAGTCTATCAAGTAACATGCACTTCAGATGCCCCTCCCCGTGCTGCTCCTGCCCTCTGCCTTGGAGCCCCTGGCCAGCTGCTCCCGAGAGCCTCCTGCTTCATGTGCAAAGCAGAGGTGGGCGCTGATATCAGGACTTGGAAGGCCTGGATTCAGTTCCGTGCTCTGTCACAAACTATGTACGGGATCCCAAGCAAGTCAGTCTCTCTGTGCCTCAATTTCCTCTCTGTAAAATGGGGATACTAGCCCTGCACTGACTCACACGGGTGTTGTTGGGATAAAGTACAATCAAGTATAGTAATGGTACAAGTACAGTAGAACTGGGGAAGGCGCATTCTGCTTAAGAAGAAATTCAATTTGGGGCCAGATCCCGAGCTTCTGTAAACTGGCACAATTCTCCTGAGGTCCGTGGAGATATGTTGACTTATAGTGGCTGAGCAGCTGACTCTCCAGGTTCACGCAGTAAAACAAAAATTGTTGTGACTCCAACCTCAATACCTGTGCCTCAACGGCACTTTCCTTTCCCTGTTCTGCTGCTATTTTAGCAAACACAGGGCTGGTATATTTATTTCAGCTACAGGTAGAGGGTCATTACATTGAATCATTGCAGTTGCTCCTCACCACCACTTTTGACTGGCTTGATTTCACAATCAAATGCAGGACCATTTTCAATTCCAAGTGCCCTATTGTATGGAATCTCGGTCTGTCGCCCAGGGGCAAACAATGTAACTGGTTTCCCAGCTATATTGGCTAGTCCCCACAGTGCTCCCTTGTTCCTCTGGCCAAATGATTTTTCTTCCTCGTTGAAAGAAAGAAAAATAGCTGCAGCAAATAAAATCTTTTACGCTTAATTCCCTGAAGAGGGCTTGTTCTATTCCACAGAAATCCCTGTACTGCTCTCGTCCCTGTAGTAGCTAAGCACCTTCCAGACATGCATTAAGCACCACTACTACACAATCGGCCATGAGTAGTTTGTTCTCTTCTCCTCTTCCCAGGGGCAGAAGCATGTGCAGTGGAGTATCCCGCTTTGGTAGGATTTGGGTTTAATAATGGTTAGGCAGCTGGGCATTCTGAGATCACTGCCCATCATGGTGGCCAATAGGTACATTTAAGAGAGCTGGTGATCACACCTCCCAGGTCAAATGTAGACGTACCCACTGCTGCCTTGTACTCCTGTCTGTATCCAGTGGTTGTCTCTTGTCTTGTCTCTTGGGGCAGGAACCCTCTTTGTTCCGTGTTTGAACAGCTGCTGTCGTGATGGGGTCCTGCTCTATGACTGGGGCTTCTAGCGCTACCATAATAATAAGAAAAGGTAGGAAACAAGTTTGCTTTCTCGGTTCCAGGGAGACAGTAAGAGACCCTGTCTGCATGGCCCACTGGATTCCTTCTGACACCAAGGGAAAGGGGTCATTTTGCTGCAGGGAGAGATGAATTCAGTCATTTACATGAGTTGCTGGAGGTTAGGATATTTCACACGGTCTTCTGTGGCCTTTCACAGCCACAAGCTCATCTTGCAACCAGGCAGGTATAGAATACTGTTTAGACGTGATGTGTCAAGGACTGCTTCTGTTTCATCTCAGGCTTCTTGTTTTGGAGAGGCTGCCATGAAAGTGTAACACAGACAGCAAATCAGCACGCCTCAGAGCACACAGGCTGTGCTACAGAAAGGCGGTCAAGATGGGTTCACTTGCTGAGCAGTTTCCAACACAAATGCTTTTCTTCACCTTTTATTTTAACTTTGTCAATGAGTTAGTCTGAGAGCAGCCTTTTTGCAGGGATAAAGGGAACAACAGGGGAGGCTCCTCTCATTGTTAGAAATCCTGAGGCAAACCTGTGTGGGGCCAAGCCGGTGCAGTGGCCTGGAGGCACTTACAGTGGGTGCCATGTTTTCAGAAGAGTTTGGGACATTGGCTGTATGACACCCTGGCACCCCAATATTCACCACTGTCATGTCATCAGGATGTGTTTTTCACAAAGTACGTCTTGTGAGGTATCACTATAAAAGTCTTTATCTGCTAGACATTAATATCTCCTTGGATTGTATGTGCTACCATCATATGTGAAGTTATGAAGTTTGGCTGTGTATGTGTTACTGAAACACATTGTGAGATTGAAAACACCCACAAGCAGCCTTTCAGGTACAACAGTAAAAAGGCCAAACAATGTTCATGGCTTATTGAGGAGATGCACAAGAATTACCCCATAAACTGGGTACAATAGAAACCTCTCAGAGGTAGCATTATACAATGGGAACTGTTTGACCCAAATTACAGCAGTAGATCTTTCCAGCAAGTGGGAAGAAGATATAAAAGGGGGACAGTGACATTGTGATGGTACCTCACTCTCCCTACAACAACACACCTGGAAACACCCGAGGGGCAAGGACTGAACTGTGGGAAGTAATGGTCCCAGGCTAGAGGGATTTTTAGTCTGTGTATGAAAACCTGGGAAAGCCAAGGCAGCTTGTACCTTAAGAATCTGCCAGCCTGTTTATCACTCAGGGTGAGTCTTCCCATGCAGAGCTGATTTCAAGTTCTGTGTGTTTCTGCAGCCAGGTGTGTCCCTACCTGTGAGTGTGCTGGTAAAAGTGTAGTCTGAAGCCTGAGGGAGGGCCTGGCTGGCTTGCCTCAGCAGTACAGTGTAAAGGGAACCCAGGCTGGTGGGTCAGGCAGGCTCATTGATACCCCAGTTCCCAGGGAAACCCAGGAGGAACCCAGCACAGGCTGCTGAACACTTTGGAAAAGCCGGCCCCAGTTTTGGGTGCTGAGCTCCTGAAAATTGGGCCCTGAGCTCTCTTGAAAAGCTGGCCCTTCAAGCATTAACCCTTCCCCTCAGGAAGTGAGAATCCCCCACACAGGAACAGGTGGTGGCTTATAACCAGCTGTTCTGAGACCAATAGCAGGATTAGCCTGTAGGTTACGACAGCAGTTGATATGATTGTTCCATTGGGAAAGAGGCCCAGGCCTAGGTGTTGCAGGTGAGGACTCAAGTCCAATGGTGGAGGTTTAACGAGGTGAAACTTGGGGTACTCAAAAGAAATCAGACTCCTGAAAGGGGTACAGTAGTCTAGAAAGTTTGAGAGCGACTGGTCTAGATGGCTAACACTAGTGGGTCTTTTCCATCTGCAGACTCTATGGTTCTCCCTCACCCCTTTTCTGGTATCTCAATGCCACACTTTCATTTGGGGTCCTGAGAATACAAATGCAGGCCGGGTGTCACTTCAAAGCAGAGGCTCAGGTCTAAAAGATTACTTTAGTCTGACCAAGCATTGTTCTGCCAGGTCTTAGCAGAAGGAAAGTAGAACCAAGTGTTACTGTGGTGGGTTTACTCAGATAATTAATGTACCATAGCCTACCACAAGTATTACTTATCCTTTATAGGCCTGTTTTTGTACAGACAGTTGGCTCACAATATTTTCCTCATTCTTAATAGGCCAAATTAATCCCTGACAAACTCCGCATGGCATTATGAATAAATTTGGCCCTTAAACTCCATTGAGCTCTGTGGAGTTATACGAAGGACAAATAACCTCTCGTGTTAGTACAGTTCTGCTGGGGAGGTTTCATTTTTCAATAAAGATCAGAGTTTCATTTTTAAAAAAATGGCTGGTGTCAGGAACTATGGAACATGAAGAAATGTAACAATTAAGGTTTACATATCTATAGTCATCCTCCCAGGAATATTGGAAGCTATTGTCTGTTTTAACACTCAGTACGAAGAAAGTTGGATCGACAGAAGCATGAAGATACTCAGTAAGATAAGCAAGGTAGCCTACCTGCTGAGATAAGCTTATTACAGCTTCCCCTGCCCTGGCCAGGGACAGTTTCCCATCCCCAGTGCTGCTGCCTGTAGAACATTAGCAGCCCAGCATGAGTTTAAGTTGCGGTAACCTTTGGAATGAACACACAATGACTCCAACTACTAATGGCTCTACTAGAGACTCTATTATTGGGTTAAGTCTGCTCCAGTGTGTGGCCAAAAGCTGGCAGACGGTCCTCTAACCACTCAGCTGAAATACTGCAGTCAAGGAGCTTCTGGTTACCAGTGTTGTGAGAAAGTTTGCAAACCACAATAGCAGCTGCCTCAGACGACCACACAGGGAAAGCAGTAGATCTTAAATCAAAACCACACAATAGACCTCTGGATCACAACCAAAGCTCTGATTCTCGAAAGCTCAAAGACCCAGCACGCTACATTAGTAGCACTTTGCTTCTGCTTCTTTCCAGGTGCATGATGAGCTACCGATGCTTTGCCAATCCAACAACATTACAATAAAGTAGCACTATTACCCCACCAGTCTGAATGGACTAGAGCATCACTTGCACCCAAGATGAACAACGAGGTTTTTGTGAAGGTAGTTAGGAGGTTTCTGGGAGGTGGCAGAATGGTTGGCAGGCACAGTGTGTCCTCGCCTTTCAAACACAAAAGAGCAATTTGCCCATCTGTAGATTCAGTGAGCCCCCTTCTGCTGTTTTCTGGCATTCATGGGTGCAACCCAAACGAAGTAGGGAAACCAGAAGGAGGAAGGGCTAGTTATGTAAGCTTGAAAAATGCATATTAACTGACACTGTGTTCCTTATGGCCTTGACAATGCTTTTACATTGTCAGCTCCTTTGTGATTTATAATATCTTAAAGGAAGAGGCCATGTCTTCATCTGTGCCTTGTGCAGCACGGAGAATGCTCTCAACTCTTACCAAACCAATCACCTTCAATAACAATCATCATCTTTATGGTAAAATACAGATTTAAGCTCTTGTATCTACACAGGATCATTGGTACTTTTCAAAGCTTGTATTTTGGTTGGTGCTAAGCTCTTCTCCTCTTAAACAGGACCATAACAGAAGGAATTAGTGTTCAAACAGTGCATGCAAATAACCATGAAAGACTGGCTTACACCCACATGAGCCAGAACATACAGAATTAATACTGAAATTCCACCTGTAGCATCATCCCTTGTACAGATCTCAAAATAGCAGATGATTTTAAATGCTGTGTGTGATGCTTTTGGTACCCCAACATGACTAGTTAAGGGTGAAGTTACAGCCTGGACTCTGCACGACAACTACAGTGGAGCAAGTTGGTTATGATCAAAAGGACTAGTTAACTGAACAGACTTTACCTTTGTCTCCTGATCACAAATTGTCCAGGAATGGACTGTGTAATTCTCACATTTATTCATAATCTGCCAGCAAAAGCTCTTAGGATTGTGCTGTGACCACATCAGTCCATTTCCGCCATTTTGTATATTCCTGTAATAATGATTATTAGTATTAAATAGTGCCCAGAGGCCCTTATTGAAATCAGGAATCTCTTGTGTTAGGTGCTATACAGACCCTGTTCCAGAGCCCTTATAATCTCTCGAGACAGACAAAGGAAGTATTGTTATCCACTTTTCACAGATGGGAAACTGAGGCACAGAGCAATTAAGCGACTTGCCCAAAGTCACATAAAAAGTCTGTGGCAAAGCCAGGAACTGGACCCACATCACCTGATTCTTCGGTGCCTTAACCACAAAGCTATCCTGCTTCTCCAGACATAAAGAACAGCCCTATACTTTCAGCCCGAATTCCTTATTTCTTGAATTGTTGGGTCTCTTTAACTACCCTAAAATTAAAGTTCAATGCAGTACCCGACCAATAAGACCAGTATTTCTCAACCTCTTCAGGCCGGTGATCCCTTATTTGAAGTCAGTCATTTAGCAATCCTCTTACATTTATTCGAGAAGCCAGCGTAAAACACGTCTCAATACCAATACTAAGCTTGCATAACTGATGTGTGTGTGTGTGTATGGAGAGGTTGACAGAGAACACATGACCTTGAAGGGAAAGGTGTTCAGGAAGTGGGGGAGCAAGACTTGATTTACTTTAGACTACAACAACATTTTCAATGCCTCATGCTCTCCCGCCCCCTCTTCCCCATTGCCTTCTTGACTCCCCACCACCCCCACCCTGGTGCAAAACTGCTCTTGACAATCCGTCCAACCCATTACATAGCCACACACACCATCTACCACATATATTGCACTACAGCTTGTAAGCAATTGGAGAGGCAGGTACATGACAGGCAGAGAACAAAGAAATATTAGTGTAATGCATTCCTCTTCCATAGATACAGGAAGTGAATATCATAGCACCAGGCTTTGCAATACATTGATAAAGGGGTAGGGCTTTATTTTGCCATTGTACGCATACCATTGGGCATTTCAAAGGGAGCAGCACACGCGTGCGTGCACACACACACACACACACACACACACACACAGAGTATAAGCCAGATTCAACCCACCTATCAGCTGAAGAAGAAGGAAGGGTTTATGCTCATCATGTTTCCTTCATCGATACACAGCATGAAGGTTGTCTGGCCACCAAATGCTGCGTGTTACTTTTTTCCTGTGGATTTCAAGAAAGTCTGAAGACAGAAGGGTATTTTAATTACCTCCGAAGTTAGCGGGAGGGAAATGAATGACTTAAGAACTGCAGAGATCACTCACTGCCGAGCATATAGCCTATTGAATCTCCTCTGCCCTGCTAACGTATTCACACCATTTGTCATTGGGCTAACTCCTGTTCTACTCTCAGGAATTTAAGCCATATTTTTTGTGCTAAAGTAAATGTACTGTGCGCTGCAGCCAGTTAAGCACACAATTAAACGTCTTGGCAATGTGCACAGGCCAGGGGCTTCTGTCCTTTAAAAAAAAAAAAAAGTAGTCTTGTGTCGTCATTCAAAGTGCTTTGGGTACTAAGGAAACAATGATGTTATGGTTGGAGAATTGTGGCATCCACAAATACAGCAGAGATGGGCATGAGCAGAATCTCCGGCTGTGAACCACTCCCCGGTTTTGGGAAAGTCCAGATCTGACCTCCACAGCCCAGGACCACGGTTCTGAATGGATCTTCTCATGACTGCTCACACATTGTCAGTGCTCTGGCCAATCTACTCTCCACCTAACCCGAAGGTTGCAGCCATCAGTGCAAGATATGACCAAGCTAGAATACAAGGATAATACCATATTATCTCCTGGTTAAATAGGTCCAGTGGTGTCTCATGTGAGACTGAGCTCGTTCTGGGGAGCGAGGGCTGACACACCAACCCAGTGGAGGTGACTGGAAGCATTAAGCCTTTGAAAGGCACAGGCCAAGGTTTTCAAGTATGACTCGTGGGTTTGGGGGGCCTTACAATTCAGGTGCCCAATTTGAGTCACCGCAAACAAGCCTAATTTTCGGAGCTGGGGGCTCAGCACGTTCTGAAGATCAGGGCATGTTATGGCATCTCTCCCAGGCACCCAAAATCACTAGTCACTTGTGAAAGTCTTGGCTGTGCATAGAAATAAGCAATAAGCATATATTATAGAGTAGCAAAATCTAAATAGCCACAGTCATTTGCCCAACATGCATATTCCAGCAGTAGAGAGCCAGCAAGATAGAAAGCCATTGGACTAGATTCTGTGCTGTAATCCAGGGTAGCTCCAATTAATCCAATGAAACTACATCAGTTTACATCAGCTGAGGATGTGGCCCGATAATTATATTTCCTGCGTGTGTACAAGAGAAAAGTCTTATCCTTCTAACATTCTTCTCTGTTCCCATATAAAGGCCTGCAGAAAAGGCCACGTAGCTAGACACATTCTTTCCCCAAAGCAGTTAAGATTTTAGCATTGAAGAACACACACATTTTTAAACACTGCCCCCACATACACACACCCACACCCCACCTCTCCAAGTCTTTTTAAAGCTTGATTTAGCTGCACACATCTGCACAGCAGCCTCGGAGCCCCACTTTGGCATGTCGTTTCCCAAGAGTTAGTGCACTTGTATATGAAGGAAAAACAAATTAGCTCAAGCTAATTCATTTTTCCATTGCCAGTAGGCATTGCTGGAAAACTATATGGAGGAGATCAAAGCGATAGGGTTAGAAAGGACAGTATAAATGTTTATACCCTGCTACATTCCTAACACTCAGGAGCATGTAATGCCAGGCCAAATACATTACCAGACTGGTGTGTTAAATCTGCTCAGAAAAGGGGGGGAGGGCTGCCTCACAAGTTTTTTTTTCAGTAGAAGTTTGTTACATTGAATTTGTAACAGCCTACCTTGGCTCGTGCCTTCAGGGCTGTAGACATCTCAGAGGGTATGTCTTCACTGCTGAGTTATCTACACTCAAGTCACTCCTCTCACAGTAGCATAACATGGTGGGGGGACAGTCACAATGTGTGCAGGTCACCCAATGCAGCTGTGTCACTGTAGCACGTCCAATGGGAGAGCTCTCTCCTGCTGGCATAATGATTCCACCTCCGAGAGTGTCTCCCACCAACACAGCGCCGGTATGGACAGCGCTTAGGTCATGGTAACTTGCGTTGCTCAAGGTGGGAAGGGTCTTTTTCACACTCCTGAGCGACACAAGTTACAGTGACGTAAGCAGTCGCGTAGACCCGCCCTATGATAGAACACACAAGCGGCTGCATCCACAATGGTGTTGCACTCAATTGTGTGAGCCGCTAAGACAGACGGCGGGGCACATCCCATGGTTCTTTGCACCGCAGGAAGCTGAGCCGCCTTGTGACTTCTTTCCCAGTGACATGTGGAGAGGTTGCCTGTTCTTTCTGGGCACACGGGGGGAATTGTGGGATAGCACTGGAGGACCAGTGGCATTCAAAGGGCACGCGTGTGTGTCCATACTACCGAGTTGTTGTGTCAGCAGCTGATGAGTTGTACTAACTCCAGCATTAGCCTATACTCCCTCTTAGGCCATCCAGCTCCAGTTAAGAGCATCACAGCACTCAAGTTAAGGGTTTGCATGTGTGGACGGGACTTGAGTTAAGGGCAACACTCAGCTCAAATTAATTTTGCACTGAAGACAACCCCCGAGTGTCACTTTTTAAAGAGAAACAGGGAAATCTCATTCTGCAGTGTCTGAGAAATGTGCACCTCCTTTTCTGAGAGATCCATGAACAGCATGTTTTCATATGGCTTCAGTCTCCATCCTGCAGTCCTTCCACAGGCGGAGCTCAGCTGGATCTAAGCAAAGAAGGACAGCAGGCGCAGACCTTCCAATACAAGTTGGGTTTAAATAATACTTTTCATTCTTTGGCCAATTTCCTTGGTTTTCGTAAAGCAAATATAGGGGTGTAGGATGAATGATAGACCATCTGGTTTATTATTGATACTACCAAAGCATCTACTAGCCCCAGTTATGAACTAGAAGCACATTGCGCCAGGCTCTGTGCAAACTGAACACAAAGTCTCTTCCCTCCAAAGAATTTACCGTCTAAATAAGTAACCTGTCTTTTCATAGTGGTTTCTGAGAGAGTGAAAATACCCCACCATGCACCTGGCCAGTGGCAGAATTAGGTACTTATGCTCCCTGGCCCTGCCCTGTGCAGGCAAGAGCAAAGTGATGAATACCCTTCTGAGGTCACTTGATAGACAAAGTGGCTGTGGATCTGAGAGGTCGAAGCTGGGTTTCCCATGGATCTTTCCAGCCCCTGCAGGCCCTAGGGAGGAAAATGCTACTTAAGAGCTGCCACTAAAAAGCCATGGAGCTCTCACAGTTAATTTGTTTCCCTGTACAAGTCTGAGGCAGGACAAACACAGAGATTTAGTCCCTAGCTAGAGGAATTTGTTCAAATGCCTCTTAACACTGAGACAAGGTGGGTGAAGTAATCTCTTTTATTGGACCAACTTCTGTTGGTGAGAAAGACAAGCTTTCAAGCGGGCTGTTACATGGCAAGTGGTCTCCCCCTCATGGACCAAACAAAATGGCCTCCCATGCAGACCAGCTTCTGCCCCTTTAAAGCCTTCAGATTCCCGTGGCAGGCATTATCCTTGCCAGCCTTCCCACGAGCATAAATTTTTCAGGGGTCTTCATTGCCAAGGTGACTTCCCTCTGGCTAAACCAGTTCTTCTGGGCAGGGATTAGTCTTTGGGCTAGAGCAGAGGTCCCCAATCTGTGGAGTGAGCCCCTCTAGGGGGGTGCAGAGGACCATTCAGGGGGGCACAGCTAGGGCCTGGGCCAGCCCCCACAGGGGGTTGGGAGGGAGCGCCACCCACTTCTGCCCCCAGCCCCCGGGCTGCTGTTCTCCATGCCTGCCCCCAACTGTGGCCCCAGTCTCAGCCCCCTTACCCTATCCATGCCCCCCCCTTCTGGAGCCACAACCTTCCGGAGCCACAGATAGGGGTAAAGGGGGGGTGTGAGGTAAAAATTTTGGGTACCACTGTGCTAGAGTGACTAGACTTCCGATGGTTGGGTATTGAAGAGTCAACTATCCTCTATCATTCCTCTTTCGCCACCAGCCTTTGAAATTTTCAACCCAAGGTGGAGGCAAACAGGCCCTAAGAAGGCAGGAGGCTGCATATGCAAAATGGAGTTTGTGGCCTGACAGACACATAGGACTTATAATTTGTACAGACCGTGACCTAGGCACCACTTAGTGACAACTGGGAAGGGGCTACAGGAAACTTCTGAGTCTAGTATGACTTTCTTGGGCAAACTAGAGTGTAAATGTGACATCTCAAATAAGAGCTGGTCTCACCCTGCTCATTGATATTGTTGCAAGACGCATGTACGGCTGTTTGTAAGGAGTTATATACAGACACAGAAAATGATAAGGTGTATGTCTAGGGACTGGTCACCAGCAAAGGTGACAAACCATTTTCCTGTCAGGTTAGTGTTGATTTAGCTGGCTCCTTTCACCCATCTGAAATGAATGCTAATGAAGGGTTGTGGGGACTGCAGAAAGGAACTAAACAGGAAGAGAAAAAACAGCAGAAGGAGTATGGGGAGGGCAGGAGGGCAAACCCTATCTGAGATGCACATCTAAGGCTTGCTCTACTGTATTTGGGGGGCAAAGACAACACCCTTCACTGAGGAAGTAAGAGAACAGTGGTTTTGCTTCATGAAAAAAGGGGTTTTCACCAAGCCTGGCTGAAAACACTGGAGAGAACTTTGGTCGAGACAAGCTTAGACTGGAGGCTAGCCTGTTAGTTAAGTTTAGTCTCTAGAAAGCGTGTTATGATTCTGTTTTAAATGTAACCATTTGTTTCCAATATTCTTACTCACCCTCACTTGAAAATCTGTTTTCTCTATAGATAAATGCCAGGGTCGCAGTGTTAAACAAAGTGATGGTCCTAAGACAGAGATTGCAAGCTAGTGTGTACTGTTTCCTTGGGGACAGCAGCCTGGTAATTCTGCGAGTGGCCAGTGGATCGGGGCTGGATGCTGAAGGAAATGCTGGCAGGACTTGGGGTTTGGTGTGTGCTTCTTGCTACCTGTACAGAGAAAGTGAGGCCTGGTGGGGCAGTTCTTGTGCTGCAGAGGCTGGGAGATTCAAGGGGCTGATCCACAGCAAGCAGAGACAAGACTGCTTCATACCAAGGGCAGGGGGTGGAGAGGTACCTTAACCCTGGGTACCCCTAGGGCGTATCCTACAGACATTACCCGTTCAGCAGAGAGACCTTCAAAGACTTTAAATCATCCCAGTCACACCCCCATTTTTATAATTATAAACTGTGCATGTTTAACTTTTTCCCAAAAAGTCTTAAGGGAGATTGTCAAATTCAGATTTATATCTTTAAAAATGAATCCTTTCTTGTGTTAATAATCGTAGTTTATTAGACCAAAAAATCACTTTCAAAACCTAAATTATTTTTGCTGGCCATCATTTATGCTCTGTTTGCTTCCCCCCTCCTCCCCATTTACATTTCATTTCAGTTTGGTCAGTTTCACTTTTGTTTCTAGATGCTTTCTGGGTCTCCGCTGCTAGCACAACCGGGCATTGGTTTGGCGTTTGGGTTTGCATCATCACATGGAGAATGTTGAAATATAAAAACAAGTTTCCCCTAATTTTTTTTTTAAAATGTGATGAAACCACGTCGGTTCATATTTGGGTTTGTAAAACACTTTAACAAAAGCAAGTGTTGGGCCTAACCTGAAGTGAAGCTGATCCTTTACAACTTCTAGCACTAAAAAGATGCCAAAGTACAGAGCTGCGAGGAATAACCGTGGAACCCATTGCATATGTTCGAAGAACTGAGGGCTAATTCTTTAGCTGACGTAAATCAGCATTCGCTCCATTGAAGTGGATGTGGCCCCTAACATACAATAGGTTGAACTATAATGTTAAATATTACACATCTACAACATATCCAGCCTCACCTGTGCTGTACAGATGGGGTAGGGAGAGGGAATTTAATTAGTGGTGAGAAGGAAAGGAGAATTCACTGCCAATCCCCTCAGCCTTTCATCGACTAGATGAAGCAGGGAGTATAAGGAAATGTTTGCTGAAGGAATTCCAGACACACATGCCATTTATAGAAGTCCTTGCCAAAGCCATCCTTCACTCCGTGATTTTCACTCAGAGGGATAGGCAGTTTGGAAATCACAGTCTCCTCTAGGCTTTGTTTCATGTCTGGCTTCGTTGCACAAAACAGCTTTCATCTACCGCTTCCCCAGCCCAGACATGTTTATCAGATAGGCACATCTTGCGAGGCGCAGCCAGGCGCTTGGTTTAAACAAACAGGCGCGTTCTCCTTTTAACAGCACTGCAACTAGTTTGGCGGCACACAACAGCCTCTGGTGCGGCTGGCGGTGGAGACAATGGCAGTTGTTCAGCAGTGTTTTAAAGTTACAGTATACTTCACAGTGCGTGTGTGGAGGGGCTGATGCCATGTTGCCGTTTGACGTTACAAAATTGATGATTTCTACTCTCCCACTATGACTTTTCCCCTCTTGTCCAGTTTGCCAACCCGGCTCGTGGATGACAAAGTGGTGCCATCCAGCACTGGACTACGTATGGCAGGAGACACAGCTTCACTGCTGGCCCCTTCAACAGCCCCATCTGTGCGGATTTCCCCTCCCCACCCCTGGCTGGTGTTGCCTGAAGGCAGCTCCCTGGCAGTGCTACTCCTTGAAAGGACGTGAGTCAGCACCTCCTATTCCCACCCGTGGCCAGTTGGAGGGGCACCTTCTCCTCAACCACTAGTTCAGGTCCTTGTGACAGCTGAGCCTTGTTTTTCTGCTGTCGTTGCCTCTAACCAGAGACTTGATTTGCCCCTTCCCAGGACCTGCCAGCCACACACATTAGGGAACAGACAAGGGCCTCTTGGATGAAAGAAACCCTTGTGACCATGGTCATTCAAGGATGGCTCTATTCTAAACCAGAGCTGCTTTCTCCTCTTAGAAATAAACTCAATGAAAACAAACAGGACACAGATTTGCTACCTTTGAGACAGTCCCCAGGCTCCTGAGGGATCATGTAGTCATGTTGTCCTGCCTCTCCTCCTTATTCCTGCCCCACATGCCCATAACTTGTCATCTCCGGTTTGTCTTCACTTACACGGTAAGCTCTTTGGGACAGGGACTCCGTCTTTGTGCATGATAAAGTACCGTGCACACTTACTGCACTGTATAACTTATAACTCAGACTGGTAACAGTGCACTGCTTCATTATTATGCACAATTACATTTGGTTCTAATAAAGACCGTCAATTGCCTCATGTCTGTCCTTTGGGAACGGGCAATCCGAACAAACGCCATTATTACTTTCCATTTCTGAGGGACAATAACCCAGTTCACTCACCACAGGGTGCCCCCTCGTGGCCAGGCACGGCATCGCAGCTCTCTCGCTGGGCTAGCACCCTGAGCTGATGTTGCTATGGCGATTTCTCTGCCTGGCAAACCAGCCCTCCAGCTAGGCCACCATCTTGAGGGTCCCAGTTGTCCCAAACTAGAAGTCCCAAAGCGTCTTTACCAGAGGAGAGTCCTTCCACCTTCTCTGGGGCTCTTCCACAGCTCAGCCTACAGCCCCTTTGGGGGGCTCAATAATCCTTTCTATGGACTTGCTCCCCCTCTTCCTTTGGGCCAGTAGGGGAACCCAGCCCCACTCCTGACTCTTGGTTCTAGGCTAGGTCTGCTCCTTTATCTCTGCTTGCAGTTTTCCCTGGGCTGCTTCCAAACACTCTTCTCAGATCCCACCAGGTCTCCCGGTCACTTCCCTTGTTACTAAGGGTCTCCCCCAGGCCTTTTTCTTGCCTGCACTGAGTTTCCTATGTAGCTCTCACTCCAGTTCTTTCCCCAGCGGGGTTTTATCACCAGGAAGCCTGGCTCTTTATGGGGAATTGCCTCATTCCCCTCAGGTGGGGCTCATTCTGTAATCAGACGGTCTTAGCTCAGCCTGTCCAGCCCACAGGGCAAACCCACCCTGTTACAGGGAGTATTATAGGAACAGGCAGTGTTTAATTTGTGCCAGGGTATGCTAGGACTGAGCCCCGGCACCTCTAGGCTTGGCAGTTCATAGCCCCACAACCCCTGGGCTTGCCATATCAGTTATAAAAGTAAAAAATTGCTTGAGCCGTGGCATCTCTTTCTGCAGATTCCAAGATGCGAGTGCCATTGTGCTATGCTGTCGTGTACACAAACGTAACAAGAGACAACAGACCTTGCCCCAGACAGCTCACAGTCCAAACAGAGGAGGCAGAATTATTGTCCCCATGTTACAGAAGGGGAACTGAGGCACAGAGAGATGAAATGACCTGCTTAGGGTCACACAGAGGTGGAGGGTAGAGCTGGAAACAGAAGCCAAGCCTGAGTCCCAGTGCAGTGTCTCAACTGCAAGGCCATCCTTCCTCTCCAATGCAGCTGCACTAATTGTGTTATATGCACAGGCGCCGGCTTCCAGTTTTCCCCAGGGGTGCTGAACCCCCACTCAGCCCCAGACCCTGCCCCCACCCCCACTGCTTCCCCCAAGTCCCCGCCTCTTCCCACTCCCACTCCGCCCCCCAGCCCCCACTCCACCCCTTCTCCCAAGGCCTCACCCACCTCACTCCGCCCCCTCCCCCAAACACACCCCATCCCCACTCTTCCCCCTCCCTCCCAGCGCCTCCTGCACACTGTGGAACAGCTAATCGTGGTGCACGGGTGGCACTGGGAGGGAGGGGGAGGACTTGATCGGTGGTGGGGTCACCGGCAGGCAGGAGGCGCTGCGGGGGGAGGAGGAGCTTGGCTGCCAGTGAGGGCTAAGCACCCGCAAACATGTTTTGTGGGCACTCCAGCCCTAGAGCACCCACGGAGTTGGCGCCTATGGTTATACGGACAGCTTCTTCCTGAGTCAGCAAGATAGCGAGATGCCACATTACTGCATAAGGAAGCATTTCTGATTGCCCCATGCAAGAAATCTGTGAAACAGATGGGAAACTCACAGGAACTGGGGCATTCGACAGTCAATTGAAAGTGCTATTCTATAAATTGACTGAATGGATTTGTTTTCTCTGCATTGTTTTAGGTCACCCCCCCCCCCCCTCTGCGAATAGTCAAATGATGAAGTAGAAGAGTCTGCAGTGTAGGTTCACTTGCTCACAGCACAGAATTGTTACCTTCAACAATCTTGTAAGCCAGAGGGGCAATTCCATAAGCCATGTTAATGGTTTAAATCTAGCAAGAGTAGCCCATTAATCAGTTTGTGGGCCCTCTAGTGGTGCTCACCCG
Organism: Caretta caretta; assembly: GCF_965140235.1. Classification (NCBI taxonomy): domain Eukaryota; kingdom Metazoa; phylum Chordata; order Testudines; family Cheloniidae; genus Caretta; species Caretta caretta. The sequence continues at coordinate 205,508,367 of NC_134208.1, read as the reverse complement.
GTTTATGTTTTAGAAAGCAGCCAGAGTAGCAGTGTGAAGCTATAGTTAGGACTGTGGTTCCTTCATGTTGTTTGTTGTGTCAAGAACAAACCATACAACCTCACTTAAGCCCAGATTCTGGGCTGCAGCAGAAATTTACTCACCACAGCAGGTGTGAGGGGATGGAGGGGAACAGGAAGTTTGGGATCTGCTCTAACCTGCAGCAGTTGCCAATTGTCCCCAAGGCCCCATCTGTCAACAGGGGATGGGCAGACTGCAGCATGTGCTGGCCATGCCTCCTCCATACCCCTCCACTGTCATGCCCAGTCCCTACTTACAAAGCACTCCCTGAGCTGGGTAATATGTCTCAGTGGGGAGACAGGGCCAGTGTCCGGGAGCTTTGGGCCACCATGGCACAAAGGGGACAACTCAGGGGGACAGGCAGGTGGTAGGGAAGGAGACATTTTGCACCTGTGACCCACCTCCACTCAGCATGGTGCTCTGTTTCTCTCTGCTGACGGCTGGGCTATAGAGATTGATGAGCCTTAGCTAACAGCGGTGGGTCTTTTAGCTCAGGCAGTCCCTGCTTGTCCTTTAAGATCCTGCCGTCTTAGGTTCAATCCCTGCCGGCTGCGTGCGGTGCTGAGAATGCAGCCATGCCAAGCCACTGCAATTAGGAGCAGCTGGTCTCTTGGTACGAGTGCAGCAGAACAACCACATTGATGTGTCCCCCATCAGGCCTCCAACTTGCATTTTTTACATAACCAAGAAGCAGGACTGACTGACTGAGAAACCCAGTGTTTCAAAGCACAAACATTTCACTCCTTGGCCCCCACTTTGCTCTTTTACAGAGCTGGCCACTACGGCTTTTCCTCAGAGAACCTCCCAGTTCCCGTCAGCAGTAGCGATTCAAGGTATTCGCCATTGTCACGCTGTTTGATCCTTAACTACTGCTACCAACCAGGCTCCTTCCCCTCTTGCAGGGACTTTACAAACTGCCTGCTTGGGAAAAGGCAGTAATGAACCAACAAGGAGAGGAAAAGGTTTAAGCCATGAATGACAGAAACAAGATTATTGCCTCCAGATCCCCTGTTGCCATCATGAGAGTTAGTGTTACTGGGCAAAGGGACTTAGGAGCCTACCAATGGGAGTTAGGTGTCTAAACACCGTTGAGGATCTGGACTGTAGGTATTTTCTGAAGCTCACGAGACCTGCGAATCAGCATGAAAAGTCACATGGCCATGGGGCCTGAGTGGTGAAAACATGCTGCTGGAAAAGAATAGTCCAAACCAGGAGTCTCAATGACGCCAACGGGAGCCTGGCTTTTTGGCTTTAATGTGCAGGAGACAGGCATTAGCTGTGCAGACCCTTGATGCTAGGGGTAATGCTTTGTACCATGAGAGGGCTCATCCATGTTCCTTGCTCCCACCCTTTGTCTTTTTCAGTTAGTTTTGGAGCAGGGATGGGCTCTCACTGTGTGTCCGTGCAGCACAATGGGGCTCGGATCTTGCGGGGGGGGGGGGGTGACAAGCACTCCCACAATACAGCAGCAGTGTTGAAAGTGTTGGCAGGCCTGGGCATTTATTGTAGGACTCAGGGGAGCTCATCACATGGGAATTAAACGGCTTATGTCCCAGCACTAGTACTGAATTACATAATAAGCATGTGGCTCTGCTCCACAGTGTTCTCACAAGGTGCACTCTGTCTCCTGGTTACATTCAGTCTGCTTTCCAACCTGGATCGTGCTTGCTAGCAGGAGATCTATGTGCTACCCTGCGCTTTTGAACATCCAGCTTATGCACCAAGTACCCAGGCCATTTTCTATATTCCATTTTAGAGAGCACTGGGGTTCACCCCGATAAAGGAAGAGAAATGAAATGGAAGCAGTGGGCTGGATCATTCCAGAGGAAAAGTGGCCTGTGTCAGGGGTGGTGCAGCCTCAGGGGGTGGATGAACCTGCCCCAGAGCTCTGGGAGAAGGGGCACCCATGGGAAGCGCCCATGCTCCCGGAGAAGGGGCAGACAGGCTGGGTGCATGGAGTAGGAGGGGGGGAGCGAGACAGACTGGAAAGCCCAGGGTAAGAGGTGAAAGGCACCTTCACTCTGCCCCCCACTGGAACAGACATCACACCTACCATGAACTTAGCAGCACACAAGCCCTATGAGCTCTGTGTTGTCCTAGAATGATGCATTCTGGGATTTCTCCAATAATCCACTGGATTTCACACAGCTTCCACAGAATATCTGAAAGATGACTTCAAACGTATTTCAGGGCTGAATGGCCCCTCCCCGTGGCCTGGTTAGAATGAGGGACATTTGGAACAAGGTTGAGTTTGACTCAACTTTTATTTTGGCTTTGCACTTCGCCAGCATCAATCACGGCTGTCAGCACAGCCCTGGGAATTGGGCTTGTTATTTAACTGCTGTTGACAAAGCCACCAGGCAGGAGCACAAAATATTGTGGGTTCTATGGCACCCACAATAATAGGGGCTACACGATTTTCAGTTCCCTTCTCGTATACGGAGATGGAATTTTAAAGCTCACTCAAACAGCAGATTATCAAATATTCAAGATGCAAATTTTTTTTTCCTTAAAAGCCCTCTTTCCTCTTCATCCAAATAGATCCACTCTCCACCTGCACTTTGCTATTACTAGAACAGGTTTTATTTCCCACCTCCGAGCCCCAGACATATGGGGAGAGATTCTCCACTGTGCTGTAGCCCCGATACACTGCTCAGGTGGCAGCCAGGGGGGCAGAATTATTCTGGCACAGATGCTGTGTAGGGCTGCTGTAAAATACCAGACAGTGGCTCTCCATGCAAGCTCCGATACAGGGAGCAGAAGTGGCAGGGCTGTAGTGTGGCACACACTGGGGAACCCTGGGGTGCTCCAGAATGCAGAGCACTACACTGCTGGCCTTTAGGAGACTAATTAATTTACACCAAGGGGCCACACTGACTCCTGCACTAGCCCAGAATTGGGAGGGGGAATTAAAGCCACTGTTGTCCTGTTCCTGTAGTACGATGAGTGGAACAAGGGAAGGCGGGTCAGGTCCATAAGGGACCTAGTTTGGTGTGACACCAGGGGCTCAGGAATGCAAGCTACAGCCTGGCTGTTCCCAAACACACCCGAGCATGCAACGCTGACCTCTCACCATGCTTAATAAGATCTGTCTGACACATCATTGTTTGCTAATGAAACACACTGCTTTTGGCCTGCACATTGAGCGAGCTGCAGTAAAGAATCCCACCCATGCTCTGTCTCTCACATCCTTGTCTTTATTTTTAATCACCATAAAATGGAGCTCGTTTGGCCATGAACCAAGGCAGTGAGGTGGGAAGCTCTCCCCTCACCTCTACGTCCTGCGGTGCTATTGCAGGACTGTGTTGTCAAATGAAATAGACCCTAAAAAGTTTACTTCTTGAAACAGCGTGACCTGGCTGGACAGGGAACTGCAGCATGTTCTTCGCCCAAAATAAATCTGGTCTGTGTCACCTAGAGTTGCAATGCAACAAGGACGACAGAGACAAATCACTGCTTTGGGATGGCACAGCTGTTGTCCTTGTTTAAGGAGCGAGCAGGTAGGAGACACGATGGGCTGCCTGCGAACGCTCTTTGCTCCTGTATGCAGAAGTTTTGTTGGACCTGAATACTTATGTTTTCTCCAAATTCAGCCTGAGAGCCTGCTGTATCCTGCCTGCCACAAGGGCTATAGACTGTTCCCGCACTCCACGGCAGCGTAAATGTCATTAGTCTCATAGGGCTCTCCAAATCGCTAGCCCTATTTTCCAGGAGACCTGTGCAGCCAACAGAAAAAGAGAACATCAGCATACACTGTCAGATGTGGGTCTTTACCGGATGGAAAGAACTAGGGAATATGTGATGGAATCTTATTGCCATGATCTGTGGTGGCTGCATTACGCCTGGGCACTGCGGAGGAACAAATGAGATAGGGAGGTCCCCTCATACTGCTGATCCCTGAAAATAAAGCACCATAGCACTGGTTAGGGTCCAGGGTTCTGCACCTGGTTCTGCCACTGGCTCATGGTGAGCAAGTCCCTTAGATTCTGTCGGCATCAGGAAAGTGAAACTTTGCTCATCATCTGCCTGCCCCTCTCTCAACTGCTGATGAAAATGATAAAACCGGCAGCCTGGCCAAGACAAAACCATTTCAACACTAGCCCCAGGATGCTGCTGAGGCTTAGGGGAACATTAGCTGTAAGCGCTTTCTGCTTCAGCAGCTCTGTCTATAAAATGGGAGCAATGGCACCTTTTTAAAAGCTCTTTCAGATGCCCGGCACTTAGCAGTGCAAGGTGTCACTAGTAAACGTTGGGGCTGCAGTGTGCATTCAGTCCCAACAACTGATTTGTCTTGCTTTGGCTTTTGTCCTTTCTTTAAACGTCTCCTTCTGCTTGTTATCATGCAATGTTCATTGGTGGGCTAACGAGTATGATAGACACACAGCCCTCTGTAGAGCTACACTTAAAGTGGAAGGGAGCTATGCTGGTTTACACCGGCCCTATAGTTTCCCCAATGCCTGGTGCTTCCCTTGCAGTAATCTATAACATGAATGAGCATTACACGCTTGTTACATCCTATTGCAATACTTCCCTTCACTCAGACTGTCTTTGATCAGTTCCTCAATACAACTGGTGCGTTGAGCACAACTAGTTCTGGGAAACATGAAAAACAAAAGCCCGGCAGTGTTCCTTAACAATGCACAAGGCGCCACAGAAACAAAATGCAAATGTGCAGGGCACCTTGGAAAGATTCTTCTTCACACTTCCTGGCCAAATATAGAAGCCAAGCAATGATTTGGGGACTTTCTAGGAGTGACTTTCCTCGACTGCATTACAGCAGAAACTCAGAGTTACGAACACCAGAGTTACAAACTGAACAGTCAACCACACACCTCATTTGGAACCGGAAGTACGCAATCAGGCAGCAGCAGAGACAAAAAAAAATTAAAATAAAAAGCAAGTACAGTACAGTACTGTGTTAAATGTAAACTACTAAAAAATATAAAGGGAAAGTTTAAAAAAAAAGATTTGACAAGGTAAGAAAACCGTTTCTTGTTTGTTTCATTTAAATTACGATAGTTAAAAGCAGCATTTTTCTTCTGCATAGTGAAGTTTCAAAGCTGTATTAAATCAATGTTCAGTTGTAAACTTTTGAAAGAACCAGCACTTTTTGTCAGTGTTACGAACATTTCAGAGTTATGAACAACTTCCATTCCTGAGGCGTTTGTAACTTTGAGGTTCTACTGGACATACAGCAGGAAAGCAGGTGAAGTAAGCAAGATCTGCAGTATAAAAATCATAATCCCCGGCATGTAGAGCTAGATTTGAAGATTATGAGTCAGATCCTCTGCTGGTGTTAATTGACTTCAATGGAGACATGCAGATTTACTCCACCTGAGGATCTGGCCTGCCGCTGTTTATATATAAAGGTTATTGTAGCTGAAAGAACAATAACACAAAGGACTGTGTTAAAAGATGGTAGTCAGGACAGCTTGTGGTGAAATATTTTACAGAGCTCTACTAAAAACAGTCAACATCAATTTTCTAATTTTCAGTGTGATTTCCTACACAGCAAAGAAATCTCTCAGATTGCTGGGCGTTAAGTAAAAGAGAAAACTCAGATAAAGAAAAGGGGCGTGATCTCCAGTCAATGCATATCACTCCCTTCCCCATGAACAGATCTATATAAATCACAATTTCTGTGCTACAGTTATCATCATGAAACAAACCTCTACTCTGAGAGTTTAAAACAGACCCACCACAATGTGGTCTGGCTCCAAAGCATGATATAGCATGTGAATGTCATGACCCCAGTTCAGCTGGCCATCCTTGTTTAGGTCGGGGCAGATTCTGTTTTTCACTAAGGCCTCTTTACACCATTCTGGCGGTGTAATGGGCCGCAAGGTGGGTGACAATTTAATCTGCATTTACAATCAGGGGCAATTTTTATAGTGGGGGTGCTGAGAGCCATTGAATCAAACTGTAAACCCTGTATATGATGGAAACCACTTCAAGCTGGGGGTGCAGCAGCACCCCCAGGTCCAGCACCTATGTTTACAACAGCTCCGTAGTGTAAATGAGAATCTGGTCCTCAGTTTCTAATTTTCCACAGCACAAGGTTTTCCCTGTGGATTCATAGCCTGACTGCCGTTTGGAAAGAGTAACATGGCCATTTGTTTTACTATTCTGTATAAAGAGCCTTACTGGTCCTCTACAGAGAACAAAACTACTCTAGATTCGTTGAGCACAAGGCAATAAAACAGCCTCCTGGCTTGATTTAAAGAAGACCCTCTGGTAGCCCAAATATAATTTAACATTTCTTTACCTCAAGTGTTACGATTAAAGGGACTTAGATGAATTTTTTTGTATTTTTTCCCCTGTCCAGAAATTCATTTTACTCCATATGAGGCCATTTCGATCGAGTCTCTCGTATGCCCGCATGAGCACATGGCAATGAGCCACATTTTTATGACACTTCTGGTTTCGGCTCAAAATGATCATGCTGGCTGCAAGCTCACCATGCCGAGGATAACGCAGCCACTTGTACATATGATCCCACACACACACAGAGGGCTTGCAAATTTCATATAGTTTAACATCTTAAGCCGCTGTACTATAAAAGTAATCAGACAGTACATAATACCTAGAAGAGGTGCTGAAATTCAACCAGTAGATTATAGATGAATGCACACCCCAAGAGTAGGTTTGCTTTGGGTATAATGTGGGTCATCTATGCCAGAAGCAGCCTGTATTATCTCTAATTTGCTCAGTTGGAACAAGATATCCTTTCTGACTTCTGTTATTCTCCAGAAGTTTCAAGGCTCGCTCATTTCAATGCTTTGGGGCTAGATGCACTGTTCTCTGGCCCAGATTGTTTATGTCCCTGTGGAGTTTAAATGTTAATAGCAGTCACTGCAATGTGCAGGCTTCAGGCAAACCGAGAGAGGAAAGTTCTGTCCTTGTTTACGCCCTCTACAGCCCACACTGACCTCATTGAGTCATGGTGGAATCTGGGTTGTCATTTGGATTTTGGCCACTTTAACAAAATTGGGTCATCCCCCTAACTGGTGTAAATTGGCATACCTCCAGTGACTTCAGAGTTCTGCTGATTTACACCAGCTGAGGATATGGGATGTACCAGATGGTGTGCCCCTCAGCCAGCACTAAACATACTTAACAGAAAATTCTGCGACCAGCACAGGAAATGGAGTGAGAATATCCCCCAACAGGGGCCTAGCCCCAAAGCACATGTCCTACAGGTGGTGGGAACAACTACGTTTCCATGTCAAAGCTATGAGGTGGAACTGTAATGTACTAGCTGGTGGCATACCATTGTGTTCTGTAATGGTGAGCATCAGATCTGCTCATGTGTATGCAACTATACCCCCTTCCACTGGTTGTCCTATAGATAGGATATAAACCCTAGCACTCTGCACCTAGTGGCCAGCCTGTAAATAGGATAAGCACCCTAATACTAATGGTATATGCTCCTGCTCTCACTGAGCCCCTGTTGACTTAACTGGAGCATGCCCAGGCCTCAGATACAGGAGTCTCCTTCAGCTCAGATGGCAGAAGTTGTTGTTTATGGAGTAATAGACCCTGAGCTCTATTACAACGACGCACATATGTCTGTTTCAGGGGACAGGCACGGAGTCTGTGAATGCAAGTGGCTTCAGACAACTGCAGTAGAACCACAGAGGTCATCTTAGGGGTCCCCATTCCCACCTTCAGCTCAGTTCCCGTCTGGCCAGTAAGCCTTCCTGTGCACCTGCTGGAGAACACCCCTGGAGCAAAAAGAACCCACCTCCTCTTGCCTGAGGATCCTGAGCAGAGAGACGTTCCACGCTCCCTTCCTTCGCTGCCTCTTCTTAGAGGATGCAGGTTGTTTTTCTCCCTTCTCTGTCCCAGTCTACGTGAAATTCCCCAGCAACAGCCTCAGACCCAAGTGGTCTAATTAGAAACAAAATTGATTAAGATGTGCGAGAGAACAACAGATCAAAGCCAAAGAAAGGGGATAAACACCACATGTAGGGCCAGAACCTCAGCTGGCGCAAATCAGGACGCCTCTGCTGACATCAATGGAGTGCTCTCGTTTACATCAGCCGAGAAGCTGGCCTAATGAAACTCTGCAAAAGCTCACCCAGCTGGGTTCGCCTTAAGTTGAGTTACAGCGAATAAAAGGAATAAATAAACCTGTACATTTCTAAGGCTGCACTTTCTCCTTTTCCCTCAGTGACCAGTTCAGCCTCCCAGCCTGTCAGTCCTTGGTTTCAGATCTCTCAAATTCCCTTCACAGCCCTATTATACCTCTCAGGTTTCTTTGATGTGCCTGATGCGTTACCATACCAGACACCCCACCTCTGAAGCAATTCTCCCAGGGGGTCCGTTTCCCAGTTCATTTGGGATTACATTCAGTGCTGTAGCTCAAACAGTTTTCAGTCCCCCTCTGCATCTTATCCCCCACATAGTGCTCCGAGGGTTGATCTGTACCACCGGGGACTTTCAACCCCATCTTACACCAAGTGATTGTCTGTTGGCAGAGGAGATGCTTTCGGAATGCTAATTAACTCCCTTTCTATTGCTTACTGTCCTCAGCCGAATGGGTAACTGAGCAGACAGCTCGTTTTTGCCTTTACCTTAGCACCTACATCTTAGCCTTTAAAGAGGCAGGACTCGTACAATTCTTAGCAGAAGTTGCGCCCTAGATTAGAGGTTCGCAACTATTTTGGCTCAGGACCCATTTGTAAACATGGATGGCATGTTAGGACCAGTAAACAGGAACAGTGCAAAAACCATATGGCTTACTCAATATTTCTTACCCACAATATATAATATACACATGACTGTACTAAGTACTAAATAAGTACATCATGCATACCATAGCAGCAGCTCCTGTCCCACGGGGCTGGCTGAGCGTGGCTCCTCACTCCTGGCATTGCAACCTCCGGGGCGCAGCGCTGTTTAGGTTTGGCCCAACCAGCCCCCTACTGGCGACTGTCCAAGTCAAATTTGTGTGAGTGGCATTGGAACCTGGCACGTGGCATCACGGCGCCACTCAATCAAATTTGGCCCTCCTGGCTGCCCATCATCATGGTGGAGGGGTGGCTGGGCCAGACCTGAACAGCACTGCGACTCCATGTACCAGGTCATAATGCTCGGAGCAGGGAAGCGGGCCCAGCCAGCCTCGTGCCACAAGAGCTGTTACTGCTGGGTGAGTGTGGGACGGGTTCTACAAACCCCTCAACCCCCACGGCTTCCCACAGCCCCGGGGGAAGGACCCATTCTCCCACACTCTGCCCAGGCCTATGACACATATGGGTGACTGATTTGGGGTCACCCATCACCCTGTCCCACATCACATGTGTATTATGGAGAGACTACACCTAATCTGCCGCATAGTGCTAACTAAACAGCTTCTTCCGCTGCTGCAGCAGCAGTAGCAAACAAGATGTTTATGGGGATGGTACTCCTGGGGAAGAGCAAACATGGAACTGTTCACGGGGCCAGATCCTGGTGGGTGTACGTAGCTCTCTTCAAGTTACACCCATTTACATCTGCCAGTGCAAAGACATTAGTGGTAGCCTGGGTAACTTACATCCCTTTCCTACTGTGTCTCACTAAGAATTTCCTCCAGAACAACAATGACCTGTTCCCCGAACGCTAGGGTCTTTGCTTCAGTAGCATTTCCCTGCGGAGTCATGTCACAGACACCAAGTCATCTCTCTGGGGCATGGCTTTGAAATACCTTCTAGCTTCAGTCAGAGCAGGCTGAGGGATTGATCTGAAGCCCGTTGAGATCAAGGGGAATCTTTCCCACTTCAATGGAGCTGGATCATTAGCCCCAGGTCATTAGAACAGAAGAAGTTTTAGACAGAAATTTCTGTTCCACGCCTTCTTAGGCACCTGTACTAGATATGCATGTCACTAAAAAGCCACTTGAGGCAACTTTCCTTCTTAGGCTCTCTTTCCCCTTTTCTTAGAGAGTCCTTCCTTAAAGCTAATCCTTCAGAGACCAATCATGATACCATTTGCTGGCCACCTCCAATAAGAAACAAGATGACTAAGGGGAAATAGAGGTCTATAAAATCATGACTGGCGTGGAGAAAGTGAATAGGGAAGTTTTATTTACTCCTTCACATAACACAAGAACCAACGCTCACCCAATAAAATCAACAGGCAACAGGTTTAAATCAAACATAAGGAAGTACATCTTCACACAATGCACAGTCAACCTATGGAACTCGTTGCCAGGGCATGTTGTGAAGGCCAAAACTATAATTGGGTTCAAAGAAGAATTAGATAAGTTCATGGAAGATAGGTCCATCAATGGTTATTAGCCAAGATGATCAGGGACACAACCCCATGGTCTTTGTGTCCCGAAACCTCTGACTGCCAGAAGCTGGGACTGGATAACAGGAGATGGATCACTTACTAATTGCCCTGTTCTGTTCATTCACTCTAAAGCATCTGGCACTGGCCACTCTCAGAAGACAGGATACCAGGCAAGATGGACCATTGGTCTGACCCAGTGTGGCCATTGTTATCCAACTTCTCTATTTGTATGTTGTGAAAATAACAATCACCACATTTTCTCTATCGCTCTTAGCACATGTAAGGCACATGTCTTTGATATATCTTTGCCACAACACTGATCAACTAACCCAGCCACACTTCCCTCAAGAGAAGAAGAAAATACCCTACACAATAAAAAATTACATTGATAACCTTACAATTAGTAACTTCCTCACACTCCTTAAGAATAATCCGAGGGAAGGGCAGAAGCGATAGTCATTACAGCTTCAGATTGCTGATTGAGGTAAGATGGACAAATGGATAAAATGCTCAAGTAGGAGTCAAGAAATCAAGGTTCAAAGTATTGGCTTTGTCAATAGACTCCTTGGGCACATCACTGAATCGATCTTGGCCTTAATCCCCAGTCTATAAAATGGGGATGATTGTGCTGCTTTTGTTTACCTCCTCCTTTTAGGGTATGTCTACACTGCAAAAAAAATATCTGTTTTTATCTTGGGCTAGCTAACCCAGGTTAAAAGAACACTGACGACATGACAACTCAGCTTTTAAGTGGGTTAGCAGCTCAAGTTAAACCGAATAGGGGAAACATGGATTCAACTCAAGCTGTTAACCTGAGTTAAAAGCCAACTTGCCTCGCCTTCCCTGCTATTTTAACTTGAAATTAAACTAATCTGAATAAAGAACATCTTTTTGTTGTTGTTGCAGTGTAGACATACAGAGTGAGTGTAAACTCTTTTATGCATGTGTTGTCTGTTAATATGTGCATACACAGAGTCTCACACATTGGGGCCCTCATCTCAATTGTTATACAAATAATACTTGTATAATTTTCTTGGCCCTCAGACATGATGTTCACTGGTGCATCTCTGTCCCGCACTGAAGGCAACGGGTGTTTGGCCATTGACTTCAATGAAAGCAAAAATAAGCCCATAGTACAGAAGGTTGTGGATTAAGGTGGGCTGAAAATTTTCCGTGAAAACTGCTTTTTGATGGGAAATTGAGTATTTGAATGATTTTTGTTAAAAGTCTGCTTTCCCCTGAAAATTAGTTTTTCATCAAAAAAACAGACACGCAAAAAAAAAAAAAATCCAAAAAGTGTTATAGTTCAACCTGGAAATGCTGCCACAGTGCCTCACGGGAGTTTTAGTTTGGGTTTCTCATGTCCCCATTTTCCTCTATAAGCTGGGTTCCCCAGCCAGACTACATCTCCCATGATATCAAATAATCAGAATATTCTACAGGGGGGAAAAGGGGGCTGTCTTCCAACCAGCTCTGGTGTAAGCTGATACTACATGTACTCAGACAAGTGATCTTTATAATTTCTCATGGAAGAAACCAACGAAGAAAAGTGTGAGAAAATGGCCTGTGTATTTGGGATGCCAGTATTCCAGCTGGGGAGGGACAAGCCACCTCCTTGCGTGGATGATAGAGAGGAGAGTGAATCGTCACTGAGAATAAATCCACTTGTCTAGGCAGTGACTGCCATGATCTCTCAGTCTTGGCAGAGGAGCCAGGGAAAGAATTTATTAGCTCTTGTTAGCCATGTGGATCCAGTTGCAAATAGTCAATTGAACAGCTGATTGCTTGGGTTGATATCAGTATCCAAAATAATTCCTCTTCTGGCACACACAGGAAAGACAAATGCAGCGTTGTGTATTTATTAAAATATTGTGGCAGCAGTGGGTCTGCTGAGACTCGGCATGTATTATTCAAAGCTGTCCTGTGGGGAAAGGACGAGAGGTCTGTTCAGTTAATGATAAACAATCCATACCTAATAAAATTAGCAAACACAAACAAGCTACTAATATCCAAGCCGCCCTCTGAAAGTGAAATGTGCTTCGAATCGACCTTGCTAAGGGCAAGAGATACAGTCTTAGAACTGGACTGAAAGGGACATCGCCAAGAACTGCACTCATTTGAAAACTGTTTATCAGGAGGGTCGTTTGGTATTTTTAATTTTTACTCTCCATTATTTACCATCGCCTGCTGTGAGCTGGACAATAAAGTGCCTTTCCTTTCTAAGACCCAGACTGAGCATTCAGGCCCAGCCTCAGCAAGGGGAAGTGTGTGTGATTGCTCCATCCCAGAGCAGCCTCGAGAAGGAACTGGGACTCAGTTGTGACAATTCCTCCCCTCTTACTGTGTCCCTTAGGAGGATGCAGTTTATTTCCCTACCTTGTGTTTGGCCAGCTAATCTGGACAGCTGGGGAGAGCTAAAATCTGGCATAAAGAGCTGCTATAAGAAGCTATTTGCAGAGCATGGCAAGTTTTGTTGGTCCTCCAAAACCAGGAACCATGCTATGAATTCTTGAGCGCCATCTACTGGCACTGTACCTACTCACTATTTACCTATACACAGATATGGTGCACTCCAGTGACAGGGTGAGGCAAAGCCAAGCTCCACCCACTCCCCACACATTTTTTTGCAGTGTGTGTTTGGGGAAATCTGGAAGGTAGGAGATGCACTGGAAGGTAGGGGTTGCACTCTTCATCAGACCCAACAGTTGCAGAGGCCAAGCGGAGGCCTAGAGCACCTTTCCCTCCTCTTTACTTCCTGCTCAGCTGAATAAAAAAAGGGCACAGTCTGGCCCCAATGACTTTTGGCCAGATTGGCTCCTCCCGGGGTTGCCCCGATAGGGAACTGGGAACACACCAGTACTGCACTCACAGAGTTGCTCTGATTCCCTGAGGGCCATATTGCCCCAGTGCAAGTCCTGTGTGTCTCACGAGCAATGCTGGCTGCCCTGCACCTCTGTCTTGGTCCCCAGCCCCCTGGGGCAACAGAAGCTACTGGATGGGGAGCTGTTTCTATGCCCGAAGCGGGGAAGGGAGTCAGATGGTGTAGACTGGGTCAGTGTGATCAGATGGGCCGATCCCAGCAGCTTTCCAGGAAGACAATGCTGCGGCGAACATCTGCTGTTCCAGCCCAGTCCCGACCATAGCTGTGCATATACACAGCACTCACCACCGCGGTATCTACGCATTCCTGCCCCTGGTCAGCACCCATGGTGGAGGCTTCTCAGGGTCAAGATAAGGGGTGGGGGAGGCTGATGAAATTGAAGTGGCATGTCCCCTCTAACCCACCCCCTCAGCTGTGCCAGATAGGAGTCTCTTCCACTCATGGCAGTGCAAGGGATAATCTGGTCCTTTCTCCTATACAGGGACATTAACATTAATGTCCCTTCCCCACCTTCCCTGTCTGTGGTTTTTTTTTTTTACCTATTTGTTTATATGCCAGCAGCAAAGTGAGGGCAATTAACCACTGGAACACCTTACCTAGAGACATACTGTGTTCTCCATCATTTGAAACCTTTACATCAAGATAAGTGTCTTTCTAAAGTAGATGCTCTATCTATGATGTGTAGCTGTAGCCGTGTTGGACCCAGGCTATTAGAGAGACAAGCTGGGTGAGGTAATACCTTGTACTGGACTCTCTCACCAACAGAAGTTGGTCCAAAAGCAGATATTACCTCACCTACCTTGTCTCTCTAATGTTCTGTCTAGCCAACCATAGGATATGGGCTTGATACAGGAATCACAGGATGAAATTCTCCAGCCTGGTGTCACATGGGAAGTCAGATGCCAACAAGCAGCCAAGAGGAGACAAGATGCCCAGAAAATGACATTTTATGAGCTTACCTATGTACACAGTGTTCATTCCTGGCTTCTGTTTGGTAATGTCCCTTTAATGAAGAGAGCTCCAGTTGGCAGTTATACCTTTGTATTTTACTAGCTGAAAACTCAAGTGGCACCGAAGCTTACTGTGCAGATTTTTAATTGTCAGTATCTTCCTTGATGTTTCTTTCTGAAGAGTGAAGCTGAATGCATAATGCAGCAAGGAGTATGACAATTATAGAATTAAACTCATCTTCAGTGCCAGGATGGAGAGAATACACAGCTGGGTTATTATGGACATGCAGTGCTGTAGACAATGTCTCCTAAATCAATTAATGATAAAAGTCACATTTTCTCAGCATTAAGTGCCAAACAACTCCTTTTGTCACGTAGCTCTTATTATGACAAGTGACACTCAGCCTGGCATGAACCTAAGAGACTAAGCAATCATATGAACCCTCAGCTTCAAATACAGACCAAGGCAGAAACTAGATCTGGTCAGAACTATTTAAATTCTAAAGAATACTCTATCGTTTTTTGGGAACAGACAAGTTGAACTGCCTCACCGCCACTTTTTAAGAGGACTTTGGAAGAAAATTTACAGCTATTCATAGAACAAGAAAGATTAAAGAAACAAATCTAATTTACTGGATGACTAATGAAGCATTTGCATTATGACAGGTTTCAGAGGAACAGCCGTGTTAGTCTGTATTCGCAAAAAGAAAAGGAGTACTTGTGGCACCTTAGAGACTAACCAATTTATTTGAGCATGAGCTTTCGTGAGCTACAGCTCACTTCGTAGCTCACGAAAGCTCATGCTCAAATAAATTGGTTAGTCTCTAAGGTGCCACAAGTACTCCTTTTCCATTTGCATTATGATTCAGATTAAACATATGTCCATGCAGAGTTTTAATGCTAATAACAAGCTAACAGTATCACTTCACAAAACTCACATTTATTTTTCTACCCGGTGTGTTACCTGTTCTTCTCAGAAGCCATGAATGAGGTCTGTGAGTGTTAAAACTGCTAAATAATCTTGAAAATTTTCCCTCTAGCCCTCCTTTCTCCATCCTTGAGAGCTATCTCTGGGCCCATTTCAAAAAGCATTTAATCATGTGATTAAATCCATCCTTATTAAGCAAGTCACTTAAGCACATTTGTGACTAAATGCACCACTGTATTCACACCATACATACTATTGTAATATTTGTACAAAATTTGACTTGTGATGTATAATTTAAAAAAAAACAACAACTCACTAGTCAATAATATCATGGTGAAGTGTGTGTAGCAACATTATGTGTAAAGTTATAAAATCTCTCCCCTGCATGATGTTAAAGGCACGTGTTCAAACTCACAAAGCCCTGATTAGGTAGAACTGGTCAAGCAGGCCTGTCTTAAACAAAGAGCTGTGTGTTTACCTCAATTTGCATATTAGATGTAAACAGAGTCTTCAGGCAGTAAGAGGGAGAAGAACAAAGAGAAAGAAAATCTGCATTTCAGCATAAACAGGTGAAAAGAAACAGCATGAAGCTTCCTTTCTCCACCAGACTCCATGTCTCCTTGGTCTCAGCTACAAAGAACTTTATTTAGGGGTCACTCTCAGGAAAATACATTTCAAAGGGTGATTGAACTATGAAAGGGAGGGGCAAAAAACATCCCCAGTTCTCTCTCCCTATCCATCTAAGAAGACAAAAGAAATAGACTATGGACTTTGGGAGCAGATCCTGGCCTGAGAATTTGGTCAGCAGTGTACTGAAGACATGTGGTAAGGGACTTCATCTTGAACCAAGTCTAGTTTGGTGAGTTTAGAAAGCATTTTATCTTTATTTCTCTTGTAACCATTTCTGGCGTTAATGCCTCATTACTTGTACTCACTTAAAAATCTCTCTTTGTAAAAAAGCTTGTTTTATTTTTGAATTAAAATTGATTGTGTTGTGAATTGTTTGGGTAACTCCATTTAACAGGTGGCAAACTGTTGTATGTTGATCCCCTTAGAGGGGTGACAGACCTAATCTATCTGGACTGTCCAGGAGAGGGCTGGACAGTGCAGTATACACTTTTGGGGGGAAAACTCAGGACTGGGAGTGTGTTGGGGTCACCCTGCAAGTGGTAACCCAGGCTGGTGGAAGCCAGAGTGTGTCTGGTGTTTGCCAACAAGCTGCTGCGGTCAGAGCTGCTGGACCAGGTCAGTGGCTATACAAAGACACTCAGGGGGTGACCTGCATGCTGTTTGGCTCTTTGTGAGGAGCCCAGGTTGGAAGCTACAGCAGCAAAGCATTGAGAGGCACCCCAGGTTGCAGGGCAAATGGTGACACAGCCCCTCACTGGTCTGTATTGCACCCCGGAAAGTCATAACATCTTTAACTTCAAGCATGTGCTTAAATCTAATTGAAAATCAATGGGATTTAAGCATGTGCTTTGCTGAATGGGGATGGACTGCTGAATCGGCACCCTAAAGAAGGCAGCCTGACTCAGAACCAGATCTTGCATCGTGGAAGATTTCCCCTCGACTTCAGATGGAAGAGGATCAGGCTCTAAATATCCAATTCCACTGGGATAGAAAGTAATGCTAAATTAGTCACTGGTGAAATGAGGAACTAGATGCTAGTAGCTGAGAAAGAAAAGCAGCAACATCTCCCACCTTCATTATGTCCTTATATGATATAATACCTAGCTATTATATGGCACTTTCTAAAAATAGCACTCAAAGAGCTTTACAAAAGAGGCAGATGTCATTATCCTTATTTTACTGAGGCACAGTTAGGACTCCACCCACTAGGCCATACTGCATTTTCTCAATATTTGTTCCACACACCAAAGACATTGCAGTATCACTTTAATTTGACTGATGTGTATATAACCCACACAAACACAAGCTGGGCCCTTTGTCACCCTCTGGTGGTCATGCCTCATAGAGGTAGCAGTCTGCTATTTGAGGATAACCACTTTTGCAGCTATATTGAGGCTTATTAATAAAATTATAATAATTTATTACAACTTCAGTTATTTCAAACCTGTCTTTACCTTTATTGAATTTTAGGAGATACTTATAATTATTCTCATCCACATGAGACTTGGAAATTATAAGTCACAATCTTCTGATTTGGGTTACTTATTTTATTAAATGAAATGTTCAGTCTAATTAAAGAAACGCTTAGGAAATCTCTACTTTCTCTCGGTAAGTGACAGGCACAAAAAGCATCAAGGAGAATGCCCTCTTCTTGACCATAAATCTTTGCTTATTACCTCCAGATCTGATTGCACAGACTGCAGAGCTTTATATCATATCTCGTTTGCTTTAATATTCTGTATTGTTTTATTTTATATTACAATAGAAAGATATCTGAATGGTTGTTATTTTTGCCTGGCTTAGCCGTCTTTAATTGTGAGTTGGGGGCTGAAGATGCTGCAGATCGTAATCTTGGGAACTGTTTGGTTAAAGGGCACGAGACCAACAAGTGTGTCTTCTCAAAGAGCAGGACACCTCATTTTTTGCTAAGGGATATGAAGATATTAAGCTCCTAGGATATTTCAAAGAGATGTGGTGTGTAGCACTTGGTCTATCAAGGCCACAAAAGCTAAGCCAGGAGATTCTTATCACTCTTTCTTCCCAGCCTCTCTTCATGGAGAAAAACCTCAGGTGTTGAGCATGCATGTGCTAGCCTAGTTTTATCTCAGGTATGTAGTGGTACCCACAGCATGGTGAAATTGCATATGACAATTTCGCTTTTCAACAAGAATTCAGGCTGTTGTAGTTATACAATCACCAAAGAATAGCTCAAACAGGAATAGAAAAGTAGCAAAAATCAATGGAGATCACAGCTCAGATTCATAAAACAGAAAGTAAAAACAGTCCAAGATTTCTCCACGTGGGACAACAAAGATTTATTATCTGGTTGGTTTCTACCAACCCCTTAGTCACGTCTCTATCCTAGGCTGTATAAAGTATGCATTAGTAACTACAAAATCATCAGAATCTTTCCAGGACCTCTTTGGGGAGGGAGAATTCCATGAACTAGATTTGGATAAGAAAGGTCTCAGTATTGACTACAGTTTGAACAATCATCCTCAAATGCCTGGGGGCTCACAAAAAGTGACCAAAGCTTCGTCAAAAGACAGCATGGGACTTGGGCTGAGAATGAACATAGAGGTATCTAGGTCTAGCTGACCCACCCCAGGACAAAGGATAGTAGCCTCAACAAAGCCCCCCTAATGGAGAACTCCCACTGTCTTTGATTGCTTATAAAACAGTCTACACATTCACTCTTTCTAATTAAGAAAGTTCAACTGAGAATCAACTGTACCTGGAGAGCTCCCAGAAATACATGCACCCTTGTGAAAACAGCTGTCAACTGGCCTGACAAAGACAACATTCATCCAACATGTTTTCCTGGACATATCTTAACAGCAGCAATTAAAATAGTATAGAAAAGTGGGAACTGACTACATCTAGGAACTGCAAAGAAAGACTAATAATCAGAACCTAATTAATCTCGCATATTCCCTGAGACTGAGATACCTATTGCTAATGGTGTACTCATAATAAGTTCACCGTGGTGTGGCTGGCTCTGTGCTCATCTGAATTGTCTATGCAGGGCTGAACTGCTGGGAACTGTGTGCTACCTATCTTTGCCCCTCCACCTGCAGAATCAGGTGGTAAAATGGTGACCGTCTTCCCCTTTGGAAAGCCAAATGGCTCCAATGTCATGGAGAGGATTGACAAGTTCCACCTACCTAGGCTGCAAGCAAAGTTCAACTGGTCACAGCAAACAAGATGCTCTTCAACTAATAGGTCTTGCCATTTCCTGCATGAAGTCCATGCTTATGGATGCAAAAACATCTTTGCACTGAGACAAAATTCAGAATCTATCCATCAGATATCTATCAGACCTACATACTGCCTGTATTGCTCTACAAGTTAGAAACCTGGACCCTCTTACAGGCAGACTTGGAGCAGCTCGAGGCATTCCATATGCGCTGTCAGCACCACATCCTAAGCAAAAAATGTCTTGACTTTCTGCAAAATGTCATAATCTCAGAGATCTTGCCCTTCTTCAGTCACTCATTGTAGTAAAAAGTGGCACTGCGTGCTTTTTGGCTAGGTCAACTGCATGGACAAAAACACCCCTGCATGCTGTGCTCTCACTATCTCCATTGACATGCAAAGAGGTGTGTGTCCTGACTCTACCTGGCACTGCCTGGGGGCCACTCTAGCGATTAGTGGATTCACAGGATTGAGCCAGATCTGGGCACTTCACAGCACATGCCTGGTGTGATGCCATCAGGAATGGTCATTCTGGCTGGCTCAATGGTCCTTGGTAGATTATCCGTGTTTGAGGATGATGACGGTGAGGCCTTATAGGCCTATTTCTGAATCTTTGGTCTTTGTGACCAATGCCCAGAGAATGAGGTGAGTTTATTCCTCCCCTCCCCCCGCCATGTGCTATTAGGGATTATAATACATGCATGAAACAAGATTTACCACAGGGCACTTTCACGAGTTCCTGAAGAGATGTCCAACCTTCTCACTGAATGGTAGTGTTCTCCCTCTGTTTTCCCTCATGTTCCTTTGTTTTCAATTTTTTTCTTCCATTTTAAGGTAATTTTCTTGCATGCTCCCTGCCTCAACTGCATTTTCTACCCAGGACAGACGGGATGCCCCCAAAGGACCCTTTGGCAGTACCTTCTGTAGGAACATTTCCATCTCCCATGCCAGTTAGTGCAAACTGATTGGTGCCTTATGGCAGACATCTTTGATGGAAAGTTCAGAGGTGCAGGATATTAATGTGGCTGTACCAGCTTGTATATTGTACTTGCAGGTGTAGCTAAAAAAAAAGAGTTAGAGACTAGGCCAAATTCCATTCCGGATTCTCCATTTCTTCAGTGGAATTCCATCAGTAACGAATGAGAGAAAGGACTGTCCTGTGGTTATGGCACTAACTTAGATTCAATTCCCTGCTCTGCCACAGGCTTTCTGTGTGACCATAGGCAAGTCACTTAGTATCTCTGTGCAAATGGACATAATACTTCACCAAGGTGTTCTGCATTGAAAAAGATTGTGATATGCTCAGATATGACAGCAACGGTAGCCATGGAAGTACCTAATATGCACTCGGGTGACCAGATGTCCCATTTTATAGGGACAGTCCAGATATTCAGGGCTTTTTCTTCTATAGGTGCCTATTACTTCCCAAACCCTGACCCAATTTTTCATACTTGCTGTCTGGTCACCCTAAATAGGCACAGAGTTTGCTCTTCTGGCTTCAATCTCTCTTAGTACATCAAGAGCTGCTCATCATAAATTGCTCAGTTACACTGGGAATAAATTCTTAAATCAAGACATTGCAAGTAGCCATTCTGTGACTGGTCACCTTTTCCCTTTAAACCAGCAGGGTGGAAATAAGGAGTTTATTTGTACTTGTTGGGAACATAATAGGATATCCATGTTGGCGTCTTTGCATTTTACATTGAAAGACACTATTAGTTCTGTTATTTAATGCAGTGATCAAGAGACATATCCAGAAGTGTATGTTCATAGCAATTTTTACCCTAGCCAGCAAAACAAGAACTAAACTAACCACAGGAGTGCCCCTTAGCCCCTGTTTAGTGGGAGATGTCCAGGATGTAAGTATAAATAAGCCACATTATGTCTTCTGGCCAGGTCCAAGTTCAACACTGGCTGGAGCTGAGTGAGAAATGTTTTTCCCAACCCATGAAAATTAAAAATTTTGGAATTTTTTCCCAATCCAAAGCAACACGAAAATTTGAAAATTCAAAACGTTTTACTCAACCAAAAATCCCTGAAAAGTTTGGTCAAGTCAATCGAAATGTTTCATTCTGATAATTTCAAAGCGTTGTTTTCTACCCATTTTTTAAAATAATCATACTATAATTTGCTTACATTTCAAACCAGGAAACTGAAAATTTTCATTTGGAAAAAGTCAAAACATTTTCATGATTTCCATGCTTCTCCCCTCCTCCCCCCAAGTAAATACATTTGTTAAACCCAACCTTTTCCCGTGAAAAGTTTCAACAAATCTGAATTTTTCAACTAAAAAACATTTAGTCAAAAAATTTCCTACCAGCTCTACTACTGACAGATCATAGTTCTACAAACTGGGAGGTTATAGGTGGTAGAAAATGGCTGTAGTTTTTATTTGCCCTAAATAGGTTTGGGTGAGATCTTAGCTATCTAGGTTCTTTCATGGCCTGCCACCACTGTAGTATCTGAACGTCTCAATCATCAAAGAATATATCCTCACAACAGCCCTGCAAGTTAGGAGGCAAAGGGCCAGATTTTCAAAGGTATTTAGATGTCTATAGCTGCAGGTAAGTGCCCCACGGGATTTTTCAAAGCTCCTAGGTGCCTAACTCCCGTTGGGTATGTTCCCATTGGAAGTTCAATGCCTGAACACCTTTGGAAATCCCACACGACACCTAAATACCTTTGCAACTCTGGCATTGTCCTCCTTTTACAGATGGGGAACTGAGGCACAGAAAGATTCAGCGACTTCAAGTTCACACACAAATCTGTGGCAGAGCCAGGGATTGAACCCTGAGTCCCAGTCCAGTGGCTTAACCACAAAACTAAAATGGTGCTGATTTTAATAATCTTTCATAAATAACAGGGCAGCTCAACACCAGAATCGTTTTCTGACTCTCAGACTTTAAGTCCAAAAGGGACCATCATGAACGTCTAGTCTGACCTGCACATTGCAGGCCACAGAACTTCACCCGCCCACTCCCGCAATAGACCCATAGCCTCTGGCTGAGTTGCTGAAGTCCTCAAATCTTGATTTCAACATTTCAAGCTACAGAGAATAAACCGGGTGCTCTAGTTCCAACCAGCAAGTGACCTGTGCCCCATGCTGCAGAGGAAGATGAAAACCCTTTAGGGTCTCCAACATATGAGACATCAGCACCAAACACCCAACCAGCCAGGGAATTGTGTGGCACCCAGAAAGAACATTTGGAAGGCTGATTTTGAATTGTTTGCTGAATTCTCACTTTCCCTTGACATGTTCCCTTTCAGTGTTCTTTGTAAAGATGGGAGGGAGCTCCATTGTGGTTGGCATTTTAAATGGACTTTGAGGAGTTTTATACGCCATTGTTTTTTTCAGGATGATGTAGCATAGGTTCTAACAGCAGCAGCTATTTCTATTTGGTGGGGGTTGGAAGAAGGAGATGGTTAGTGGTCAATTTTTTTCCAACGTGCAGGCACTCAGCAGTGGATGCTCAGCTGGTGATCTGTTTGCTGGTGTTCTGCCCTTTTGGACAGAAGGCCCAGGTAAGATTCCTCATCTCAGTCATTAATGGTCTACCGTAGGCAGTACACAGCATGGGAGTGAAATCTCCAGATGCTGCTGCATCATAGTATTCAGAGAAGGAAAAGAGACAGCAACATCAAGTCCATTCTCCATACAGCAGGCTGTAGCCCCAAGAGACTCATTCTGTGCATTGCAGGGAGGGTCAGAAAGGAGCAAGTTTGTACTAAATCATTAACGGAAGAATGCAGGTGTTGGGAGTCCACAGGGATTGAACCAGGAATCTCTTCTTAATTTCCAGCCTAGTGTTACAGGGCAGATTCAGTGTTTCTCTTTGAACCCGTGAAAGTCCTACCCCCACAGAAGACAGGACCAGTACAAAGGTCTCTGCATGAGGAGCAGAACAAGCACTATGCTGGCCCTACAGAGTCCCCTGGAGCAGGAGGAGACATGGTTGGGGGAGTCCTACACCTGGACAGTCCCGTTCTGCTGCAAGCCCCAGACAGGCTGTGGCTGCAGGGAGCGCAAGGAGGACTGTCCTCCCAAATATAGGAGATGCAAGCTGCTGCCTCTCAGTCTCAGCGCCAGGATGCATTTGGCCAAAAGTCCCCAGGAGCTCTGGCAATGGTTTTTGATGCTTTGACTGTTCCACAGGTGGAAACAAAAATCACCGGAGGCAGGAAACGACAAGAATATGCACATGCAGCAATCTTCATCTAAAACCAACTGGCCTAAAGGTGGGCTGGTGTCAGTTGGGACAGAAGCAGCTGGATTATGCAACCAAGGATAAGGTGCTCAGAGCAAAGTTATCAAGCCAATAACCCCCTTGCTATGGTGTCAGTCAGTGGCCTGTGGACTCTGACACTCTGAGGTGCAATCCAGACCAGTGAGAGGCTGTGTCACCCCTGCTCTGCAAGCTGGGGTGCCTCACAATGCCTTGCTGCTGTAGCTCCCAACCTGGACTCCTCAAACAGCCAAACAGTATGCTAAGCATCTGTGTGTAGCCACAGCCCTGGTCCAGCAGCTCTGACCCCAACAGCCTGCTAGCAACACACCAGCCACAGTCTGGCTTCCAGCTGCCTTGGTTACTGCTCACATGGGTGACCCCAACACACTCCCAGTCCTGTATTTCCCTCAAAAAACATGTGTTCTGCACTGTTCAACCTTCTTCTGGACAGTCCAGCTACATTAGGTCCATTGTCCCTCTAAGGGGATCAGTTTCCTACCCTAAATGGAGCTACCCGCACAGCTCAGTTTAAAGACAACACTGGATTAGTTTTAATTAAAGACTAAAACAAGTGTATTTAACTACAGAGAGATGTTAAGTGAGCACAAGTATAAGGCATTAAAGTCAGAAATGGTCGCAAGAGAAATAAAGATAAAATGCTTTCTAAACTCAACTGGACTTGGTTCAAGGTGAAATTCTTACCAGATTCCCAGCAGCATTGCCAACCCAGTTTCAAGCCAGGATCTGTTGCCGAAGTCCAGTGGCTGTGTCTTTTGTCTTCTTAAGTAAAAAGGAGAGAGATGGATAGGGAGAGATAACAGGGGATTGCCCCTCCCTTTTGTAGTTCAGTCACCCTTTGAAATGCATTTTCTTGAGGGTTAGCCCTAGATACAGTTCATTTCCACTGTGAGGTTGGCGTCAAGGAGTCTTGCAGTGAACAAGGTTCCATGCTGTTGTTTGCTAAGATGCAGATCTGTTTGTTCCTGCTCAAGAATGGTCACTTGATACGTGATGGCCCATCAGATTTGATGACACCTAGCTAGAGGCATCAGCTTGTCCTTCATCTTTGAGAAACAGGTTTACCCAGTCCCCAGATTTGTCTGATAAACACAATTCAGTCATGATTTCAGCTTACATTTATAACTTTACATGTAAGGTTACTACACACATCTCATCATGATGTTACATGAATTATTCATTTATTTTAAAAAAAGATACCTCAGAAGGCATATTCTGTACAAAAATTACAACAATAGTATGTGGGGTGTCAATACAGGGGTGCATTCCGTCATAGACTCGTCTAAAGGGGGCGGGCTGATGGGAATCTACATGGGGTAGAACCTATCATTAAAGATCTACACACTCGTTTACCACTTGCTTGTGACTCGGCAGTTAAGTTCTGGGGAGGTAAAGCAATGAAGTGTTTAGCAGGTACAAGGAGGCACACTGTCTATTTAGATGTTGCTACAGTAGAACTAGGTTGTGGCATGACTTAAAAGCCTGATAGCCTTGAATTAAGACTTGAACTGAGAACACATCCGTGTCACTTTCAGAAGGTTAAAGGAAAAGCAGTAATCACAGGGGGCGGGGAAAGGCGTTTTGATGGATTCATTTATACAGTCTGTGGCTCCCAGCTAGAGCTGAGGACAAGATTTAATTTTCTGAAGCATTTAACAGGCTGAAGGGTGACCTAATCAGCTTGCAAAGCCAAGTATTATCGGACAGCCTCCTCTTCCCTGCAAGTAATCAGAACACAGCAAAAGTGCAGGCTCAGTTGAAATTGTTAGGAATCTCAAACAATGCCCTACTCCTCCTTTGGCCTGCAGGATTAAAGCTCAAACAAGGCTCCCCCTCCCACTTCTCTCCCTTTGCTGCTGCTGGATTGCTACAAGAGAGTGTACCGTAATGTCCCTGCGGATCGTGCAGAACAAATCTAAATTATGTTTGATCTGCTGGCAAAAACGGTTAGTGATGACAGATAACTTGGAGATTAGAGTTTTCTGAAGGCACAAGATTTCTCTTGGCTTTAGCAAGGCTAAATCCCTAAAAATGATGGCTTTGTCAGGGTGCACTTTCAAAAGCCATTTGGAATAAAGAGAATCTCTCACTGGGTTAAGGAACTTTGACTTCAAATGTCTGGGGACAACCTGAGAAGGGGACAAGCAGAAGCAAAGATTAACTTGCCCCCTCAAGACAGAGTATAAATACATAATTTACTACATTAAAGAACAGAACTGGAGATTTTCATTTTGTTCATAAAGTGATTCATTCAGCCCCGGAAGCCGAAGGAGAAATGCCAGCACCAATGCATTCAGATGTGAGCAGTGTACCTGAAAATTGAAATAGCTGCTTTCTGAAAACCTTCATCGCAATCATTGTTCGAATCACAACCAAATGAGCATTCATTCTCCTCTCCCTTGCCCTGATTTTATGATCGTGTAATGACGTTGAGTTCATCAGGGTTACTCTTGATTTAGTCTGGCAAATGGGCCTGATCCAAAGCCAACTGAAGTCAACTTCAGTGAGCTTCGGCCCAGGGCCTTGAGAGAAGATTCGGGTCCAGTATATTCACATTTGAGTACAATTCTGCTTTGTAAAGTGAAATGTCCCCTTCTTGCTCAATACATTTTCTCCCTGTGCTCAGAGTCATAGCTATTAAGTGAGGAGAAAGGTAAACTTTTAGTGCTTTTGATTGCTAGGAGCCCTGAAGAAGCAAAAGTGCTATGGGAGAGTGAGCTGGATTCTATTACTTTTCATTCATCAGCAGAAATGCCTGCTCCTGGGGCAAAGAGTGGCCCAGTTTCACTTGTACAACTCCACTGGAGACAAGTTACACCTATGCAGTCCCATGGACCATGCAGGTGTAACTGGGGACATTCTCATCTTGCCTATAGAATCTTTATTGTTGGTGATGATGCGAGAGAGTGAAAGAATCCAGCCTGCTTTTCAGATCCCAGGGGGAATTTGCAGGGCTAGTGTTAGAAATAGTCAAATGGGGATAGGTCCTCAGTTAGTATAAATCCTTGGATTTCAGTAGTTGTGGAGATTTACCCAAATGATTTAGAATTTTGACCTGGAAACCAGCGAGGCAATAAAAATGTGATTTCACAATGCAGAGTTTACAGAATCGCTGTCTGGAGTACAGGCCCTGCACCTCACAGATCTACCATTGACACAAAGGGAAGTGCCGCACATGGCATGAGCATGAAACATGCCGAAGAGATTTCCATTGTGGAGAAGAATGGACCCAAGGGTACACATTTACTGCAAAAAAAACCTGGGTTCTTAACTCAGGCTAACTAACCCACGTTAGCTAACTCAGGTTAAAACCACGGTGAAGTCACAACAACTCAGCTTTTAATTTGGGTCAGCAGCTGGTGTTCCACCCCAAGCTCCCCTATGGATTTTAATTTGAGCTGCTGACCCGAGTTAAAAGCTAAATTGCAAAGCCTTCATTGTTATTTTAAGCCAAGTTAGCTAAAGGGAGTTAGCTCACCCGAATGAAGAACGTGCCTTTTTTGGCAGCGAAGACGTCTCCCGAGAGAATTTGGCCCTTAAAAATTAAACTACCTACATGCTTAGTTTTGCTTTTACCATTTCTGGGGGGCAGAAGTTCTGCAGGAATAAATATATTCCCCTTCACTTGAAAGGCAAGAGCTGTTGAGAAACTCTTTTTCAGAGCCCTCCGTGTAGACTAGGTGGAATTACAGGTCACTTGGAAAATGAGGCGCTAAAAATGAAGTGAATGATGGGAGATTCCCTGCAGTTCATCTGCCCTTTCCAACTTCTGAACATTACTGTGGCTAACACAAAGCAGAAAGCCTCACAATGACGGCCTAAATTTGGATACCATTTCACTGATGTTAAATGGGGTAGGGAAACAAACCCAGACGCCCTTGCCAGTGCTCGCTCTCTCCTCTCACACACAAAAGGAAGTGGCACGAACAGGCAGAAGTGACTTTTATGCTGCCAGTCATCATAGCCAGTTCACAGAAGGAGGTTAGGGCTTGAGGGCAATGAACGTTTAAGAGAATTTGTGGTTTAATAAGGAGCTCTCCAGGCTAGATGCCTACAGTTCAAGGATAGCTTCATCAAGCTAAACCCTTTTATGGATCAGAAGCAGAGGTCTGAGAAAACGTCCTCCCCCAGTGAGCTATTAATGCCAGAGATTTCTTTCTTTTCTCAAATATAGTATCTAGGAAACAAAAGTGAACTGACCTCTGTGCCCAGGGAACCAGGATTTTCGATACAAATGGGCCTAAAAAAAATCAGATCCTAAAAGGAAACGTTGGTGAGATCAAGATGGAGCTGAATACCTAGGCCTTGTATCCAGATTAGCAGACAGCCACAGGAAGCTGGCAGTAGGCATTTTCAGAGGGGGATTCCCATAGACCTGACTCCTGAACTGGGAAGGCCCAGCTTGCTGGCTCGGTTCTGGTGCAACCACAGGACAGACAGCAAGGGCAATCCAGCCAACTCTGTTGTCTTAGAGGTCCACAGCGGAAAGGTATTTCAGACCCAGGTTGTTCATTTTAAAAAGTATACATTAACAAGTCAGTCTGGAACACAAATGGTCTTTGAGGGTGTGCTCCCGTCCTCCATGTGGAGAATTCCCCTCCCTGTTGAGGGGCTTGGAAGGGGTGAGACGGCAAAAGCTCCTTGGCTACATTTCTAAGTAGGCCCTTTCCAAGGAACATCACAGTATTATCTAAAGCCTGCATTGTGCTAGGTGCTGTACAAACATATATTATGAGACAGTCCCTGACAAGAAGCACCTGCAGTCTAAATAGACAAGACAGAGTAGGTGAGGAAGAAAAGGATTCAACATAAAGGCTGCAGATGGGGGATTAAGGCACAGAGAGACTAAAGCCAAGAGCCACAAGGCTATTTACACTCTTAACGTCCACAAAAAACAATAGGTCACATTGGGACTCTCAGCAGTGCCGTAACGACGCGGCTAGGTTTGTGGTACAAAGGACTGTCAGCTGACCAATTTGCACAGCTTGGGCCCTTATCCCATGTCAACCACATCACACTAATGAATGCCCGTCTCCTCCTCCATCCCTTCTGCATGAAATATCTTCCCCAAATTAATTTGAATGGACACGGCTCAACCACAATCATCCATCCATTTGCAAATTGCCGCGTGATACAGGCTAGGCTAGTGGCCTCTTAGTGACTCATTAACCTCTCCTGGTCACTCATCTTATTTTAAAAAACCCAAACTGTCAAACTGTACACTTAGCAAATACATACAGACTTGTGCGACTGTTACAGCCATCCGTGTCCACCTTCTCCCATTGTGACCTGCTATAGTGTAATAAGTTAGAATATCTTAATATGAGTTTTTAAATTAAAATGTATCATTATTAAAGATGGACTATGGCATTTTATGTATGGAAAGGTTATGTATGTAAGATTCAGAGAGACATGAATTATTCTTCCACTATTGTGCTTACCAAAAGCATATTTCCCCCACCCCAAGTTAGCATCCAGCACTGACCCCGGGGGCGGTGTCTTTAGGAGAGTTTCTTGATAGTTATTCATCCAGTTTGGATGGTTGAGATATGGATCTTGAGAAATATCAGCAACTTTTGCTCGTATGACATTACGCTTTTGTATTATGTCCAAGGTCTGGGTCAATATTTAGCCTATAACTTTGAGCCAGCAAGAGGAGACTGCACCAACATGTGGACCATTCAATAGTAGGTGGAAAAATTTTAAATTACAAGCTTAAGTCATCTTGTAATTTTAAGTTTTTGATGTGCCTTAGAATTAGACTGGAATGTAACAGTGTGCCCAGATATTATAGAATGTCCAAATCAAGTGTGGTCCAGATCTTTCAAAATTGCACATGGCCAACTTGTGGCAGGTGCACAAACTCTTGTGCTTGCAAATATGGATGCATGAGCACAAAAGTTCCCATGCTTTTGAAGAGTGGGGTCTACTTATTTCTTCTGCTCTTTTCTCTCTTGCTTATTACCTTAAAAATAAATGTCTTTCCCGGCTGTGCAATATATATACCACTGATGTCATTGTGCCCACTCTTATTTATTTATTCCTAGATACTCCACAACTTTCAAAGCAAAGATTCTTTACGTGTTTGTTTAAAACCAAATAGGCCTGATTCTCAGTTACAGCTTGTCTACACAGAGTTATTTAGGAATAGCTATTTCAGAATAACTCCATGTGTGGAGTATCAGAGGGGTAGCCGTGTTAGTCTGGATCTGTAAAAGCGGAAAAGAGTCCTGGGTCACCTTATAGACTAACAGACCTATTGGAGCCTAAGCTTTCGTGGGTGAATACCCACTTCGTCAGATGCATGTGCGGATACACTTAGTCCAGAATAGAAGTGCCTTGTTCCTCTTTAGCATGATCCACTTCTGTGCTAGGTTCTTTCATGGATTAAGCTAAACAGGAATAAGTGTCCACGCAAGGGGCTATTCAGGAATAGCTATTGGGCTTTAAATGTACACCCTACATTCATCCAAATTAACTTTCAAGTACAGACAAGCCCTTACACTAAGGACTCTTTCACTGTAATTTATACCCACTTTAAGGTTGTATGTGAGAATCTGGCCCAAATGTCACTGTTGTAAGCGTCATGCAGTAAGAATGAATTCTGTGACAGACCAACACACAAAACTGATATGAAGCTTGTGCAATATGTTTCTTCTGTTCCTGCGTCTGGTACTGAGCTGCTGGATGAGTTACTTCACCTTCCACACCTTATCTGTCTTGTCTGTGGAGCCTGTAAGATCTCTGCGGCAGTGACTTCTCTTCCTATCAGTTTGTAGGAGGCCTACCACGGGGAGGCCTGATCTCATTTGGGACCCAGAGGTAGTACTGAGAATAACTGACATGCTCTTGCATTTCTTCCTCTGGTGAGAAATGCCTAGCATTGTACAAGAAGATACAAAACCTCCCAACTGGCAGACACATCGATTCTTTTTGGGACCTGACTCAGTTCTGCTCAGAGTCTGGCAACTAAGCAGCAGCAAGTCGCCTTTAATTGCTCCATCTCACCCTGGCACGTGCAATTTAGGGCGTCATTTGTAATGAGCGTTCAGCAGTTAGCAGGCTCAGCAAAGCATCCCGATGTCAGGATTAGGCAGACAGCAGGCAGCTTCCGAGATCTCCAGCAGGCAAAGTTGAAGTGGGCTGCCCAATGGCTGTGAGTTGAATAGCTGACCGAAAGAGTTCTATAATAGGATTGTTTTAATATCACCCATTCCTCCCATTGCATCTCTTCCTGCATGAAGCGTTGCAGTTCTTCCCAGCAGGATACTTAGCTAGATGCTGGCCCCATTTCTTCTTCAGGCAAGCAAGGGGGGGGTGTTGTGCTGACAGGAACGAACACAAAAGACCAGGGATTCTCAGGCCCAGGACTACATGGTAGGATAAAGTTTCCGGACTCCTCTTTGATCAAGCCATAATGCAGCCCCCCGCCCTGCTAACAGATCCCCTGAGGGGGTCACACCTAGAGCTGGGCAGAGCTTTTCCAAACAACTTTTTTGGAGAGCAGCAGGGGAAAAAATGCAGATTTGGCAAAATGCTTCCAGACTTCCTGTTGAATTCACCAAATTGTTCATGTCAAAAGAACCTAGAAAATTCCAGAAAAAAACCCAAAACCTTTTATGGGGTTTGGGCTTGAAAGGAATTTTCATGTCAAATTTTCCATTTTTTTTTTAAAGTAAATTAAATAAAACCTTTAAAATGGTCAAAAATCAGAAAAATTTCACAAAGTGTTTCACTTCACCCTCAATTATTATTTTATCTCTACTTTTTGATTCACTGGAATGTTTTGAAAATTTCTTTCTTGATTCTATCCAAAACCGGGGTTTTTGTTTTTGTTTGCTCAGAGTCACCAGAGATCCAGAAAATCTGCTCTTCACCCTGCTCTGGTAGCAGCCCCTTGGTGAGAGCCTATGCTGGGTCCCGTCATGCAGCAGTCCTGCAGATTGCGGCTCCAGGTCCTTCCCTCTGAGTGCTCTCCTGTTACTGCCTTTGCCTCTCTGCGTGTCTGGAAAGCAGGTGATTGATACGCAGTGCTAACAACAGAGTCAGAGCCCAGTCAGCCAGCTGGACAGGGAGCAGAACAATCCACAATCTCTCTTCTGTGTTATTGCTAATAAAACACGGAGCTCTGTTGTAACCACATGTGGCTCTCTATCCTCCTACCTGAACTGCAACAAGGCATTGAAGGTGACCACTGTTTGTCCTAGAACATCCCCTGCTAAAACACACAGCCAAGGAATCTAGCTGTGTCCAGTGTTGGTCCCTGGATACTAGAGAGAAAAGAAGGGTGAGCTTATTGGACCAGCTCCTGCCGGTGAGAGAGACAAGCCTTTGAGCTACACAGACTCTTTTTCAGATCTGGGAAACTAACTCAGAGCGCTGTCAGGTGGAATGACCTCTTCGACAGAAATGGCATCTCGATGTGAACACTGTATTCTAAGACTAAGCAGTGGAATCCTTACAGCGACAATCCGAGAGCATTTGGTTCTGATCAACAACTGCAAAGCAACTGCTTTGCATAATTCCACTGTGATTTCCCTTCTGTGCTGCATGTTCAAAGACACCAGCTGGCATCCTCAGCTTCTGAAGGCTTGTGCCTTTCAAAACTGAATGCCATTTTGTGCAACACACAAGCTCCAGAAATTGAGAAATCCAGGGCTGGATTATTCAGCCAGATTCCACGTCCTCGAGACAGCAGCCAGAGCACGGTTGTGTGCTGCTCTAAATGTGAAATTAGGAAACAATATAAGAAAATTGCAAGGAATATTCATACGTGGAAGTCAGATGAACGGCTTGCAAATACCGCAATCATAAACAATGGCAAGAGATGAATAAAAGCAAATGAGGAGTCGTTAGACAGTGCTGACACTCCTCTTTTCCCAGTTTCTTCATCTACTGCCTCCCTCGAATGGTATTTAGAAACTGATTTTGTTTATCAAATCCCCACTGAATTCTTATATGCCTTTTAAAAATATGTATATCTAGTCAAGTGCCAGGCACTAAATCTCACTCACAAACTGGTGTAGAGTAAAAAAAACATCAATGGCTAAGGTGGACAGCTGGACATCAGAAAGACTATTTGGAAAAGAATTATTTGAGTTTAATGATTAAAGCAGCTGGTATGCTCTGGCCTCTTCTTATTACGCTGATCTTAACTGTCTTGCTGTTACCTTATGCTGCCCCAGCTGTTCATTGCATCCAGCTGTTTTCTCTCGTCTTGTTTTAGTTATACATATACATGGAACAGAGGTGGTCAAACAGCTTGAAGCACAATCTCGTCTTTCAGGAAATCTCAGCTCAAGTGCTTGGTTCCCAGGGAGCAACTCTGCCTCAAGAACTGACTTTAATCAGAGGCCAAGGCAGAGAGCAAACTCTTCTGCTGCTCACACAGCTCCCTCTCCAAGGGCCACTCACTGCCGCCACACATTAGGCTTCATAACAAGAACTACCTACAACACAGCATGTCTTTCCAAGAGTCAAAACTTGTTCACGCACTAAGAAAAAACTTGGAAGACTGTGCGAGAGCTACCTGGTGACCAGGTGTGCTGGAACTAGAGGTGCTGGGGGTGCCACAGTACCCCGGGGCATGAAGCAGTAATAACAACCAAATATATGGTTTCCGCCTTCAGCACCCCCACTACAGAACAGGTGTCCCCTGTGTGGAGAGATGTGCAAACTCTTGATAGCATCATCACATTCCCCAGAGCGGTGGTTGTTCCCCTTGGACACCTGCCAGAATAGTACATTCATCGAACAAAATGAGGCCCTAACCCAGTGGTCCCCAAACTGTGGGGCGCTCGCCCCTAGGGGGGCACAGAGGAACATTTGGGGGGGCTGTGGGCCCAGGCCAGCCCCCATGGGGGGCAAGGAGGGAGCGCCATGCAGCCCTGCTCTGCCCCCAGCCACAGCCACGGCCCCAGCTTCCGGCCCCACGCCTGGCCCCGCTCCCAGCCATGGCTCTGTCTCCAACCCCAGCCCCAGCCCCAGCCACGGGGCAACACTTAAAAGTTTGGGGACCACTGCCCTAACCCCTATTGGGGCTGCTAGGGGTACCAGAATAATAAACCACAGTTGAAGCAAGGTCCAAATTAATGCGACACCATGTTGGGGAAACGATAATTGGGTGAATCCCTGGCTCCACTGAAGTCAGTGGCAAAACTCCTACTGCCTTCAGTGGAGATAGGATTTCTGATAGTAGCTGGATTTGTGTCCCTTATGTCCACATAGCACCTTACATCCAGCAGGCTCCCCAGATATCTGACACATCCAGAGAGGATTATCTTGGCCCTTCCCCCAAATGCAGATACCTAAGGGGTAAAACGTGGCAGCTCTTTTAACAGCAGAGGCAAGAAGGGATTGCAGGAGTACAAAAGGAGAATGAGTGAAGGGAGGGGTGGAAAGGAAGTAGGACAGAAAGCAGATCAGAGGGAAGCAGAGTGTGGGGCACAGTGTGTTGGGAGTGTGAGGCTGGGCAGCTGCGGGGCTGCAGTGGTAGGACAAGGAACATATCGTCAGTGACAATAAAGCGAACAGGGGAGGGGGAATCCAGAGTAGAGTATAAATGTCAGTGCTTAGTGAGTGTCAGGAGACTGTGAAGGCTCCTTCAAGCTGCTCCTGCTGTCCCCTGTGTGGAGAGATGTGCAAACTATTAATAGCATCATTACGTTCCCCAGAGCGGTGTTTGTTCCCCTTGGTGATCCCCAAGCCCAGGGTCTACAATCATCCTGCTTCAGCCAACAAGGGACAGTGGTGACCGTCAGTGTAGAAGGCTTGTTAATCTCACCCAGAGATCAAATCAGTCACGCCACTATTACAGCCATCTCTTGGCGCTGCTAAGAGGTTTTCACACTGATCATGCCTAGACTTGGGAAAATTCCATTTTAATCAATGTCATTGACTTCACTGGCCATCCTTAAACACCAGGGGGAAAAGTGCCCCTTGTTGATCATGAGAGAGGGCTTCAAAATGCTGAAAGTTCTTCGTGAACGGGTTTGAAAATTCCAAGTGTTGATGAATGTTTTCCACCAAAAAATGTTGCACTGAAATTTTGAAATGCCCCAAATTTTCAGCCAGCTCTGTTGATAATCATTGTACACAGAAGGGGAAGGTAACATATACACTTGTTGACAACTGGGACCCTGTTTTGACATCAGTTCTACCAGTCAATTAATAACAAAGAAGTTTGGGATAGGATGGTAACACATTTGGGGCCATCTTCGAATGCCAGTGTTGGAGCGATGCTGCACCATGGCAGGGGAACACTCGGAACTTCATGGTAATAGCTTTACCCTTCCTGCTCTCAAGTCATAGGCTCCGGCCACTTGAGCTAAAGGAGAATCCCCTTCAGCAACAGTGATTTGTGTCAATATGGATCATCAGCTGCGCTGAGACCACTGCCTATCCCAGTGCTGTCTCCTTGTGCTCCCCATCTGACTGTCTAGCTACCTGTTGTCTCTTGTCTTTTATTCAGATTCTAAGCCCTCTTAAACAGAGAGAGTCTATTTGCCTAGCACAATAGGGTCCTGGTCAATGACGAGAGCTCCTAGGTGCTACTGCACTATAAGTCATTATAAAACAGTGTTCTTCCTTCTCTTAATTTTGATTTTTACATTCATTCCATTTTAAATTCATTTCTGAGTTTGATTTTTTTTAAAATATGTCACCTTTGCAGAAAAATCAAAAGTTAGTAAAAAAAAATATGTGGAAAGAAACACTGATATCATCTGTTGTAATTCAGAGAAAAAATCCATGGCCAGATCCTGAGCTGGTGTCACTCACTGTAGCTCCATTGACTTCAGTAGAGCAGTACTGATTACACCATCCAAGCATCTGGCCTCCAATCTTAGAATCATAGAATATCAGGGTTGGAAGAGACCTCAGGAGGTCATCAAGTCCAACCCCCTGCTCAAAGCAGAACCAACCCCAACTAAATGATCCCAGCCAGAGCTTTGTCAAGCCGGGCCTTAAAAACCTCTAAGGATGGAGATTCCACCACCTCCCTAGGGAGCCCATTCCAGTGCTTCACCACCCTGCTAGTGAACTAGTGTTTCCTAATATCCAACCTAGACCTCCAGCACTGCAACTTGAGACCATTGCTTCTTGTTCTGTCATCTGCCACCACTGAGAATAGTCTAGAACCATCCTCTCTGGAACCCCCCCTTCAGGTAGCTGAAAGCTGCTATCAAATCCCCCCTCACTCTTCTCTTCTGAAGACTGAATAACCCCAGTTCCCCCATCCTCTCCTTGTAAGTCATGTGCCCTAAGCCCTCCAATGGACTCTCTCCAATTTGTCCACATCCTTTCTGTAGTGGGGGGACAAAAACTGAACACAATACTCCAGGTGTGGCCTCACCAGTGCCGAATAGAGGGGAATAATCACTTTCTTGATCTGCTGGCAATGCTCCTACTAATACAGCCCAATATGCCGTTGGCCTTCTTGGCAACAAGGGCACACTGCTGACTCACACCCAGCTTCTCGTCCACTGTAATCCCCAGGTCCTTCCCATGCCTGTATCCCTGGCATGGTAACATACACAACACCAGGCCAGTTGATGATACCTTCTGTTCTGACCTCAGCGGAAAGGAATTTCAGCCTACCAGTGCTTGCCCTGTACCAAGAACTGTTTTGTCACCTTTCCACCCTGGCCAGCTGACACCAACTGGGGGGCTCACCTGCACCACGGAGCCAGTCAAGGATACCCTTATGCAACTTCACCATGAGAGCCTCCTTGGTGGATGCGCTACCCAATATGTTACCATGCTAAGCCGAGTGAGTCACTGTGCACATCAGTTCCAGTTCTTACATAAGGACTTCTCATATTTACACACTCCAGGGACCTTCATGCTCTCTGAGCAACCAAGATGCTTAGACAGAGATCTGCTAAGCATATAGCCAGCCACTTATTTGTTTTTAAAAATCCAGTGGGCATGCTGTATCCGATTGGATAACCTAGCGGCTCACAGGGCTTCCCTATCCATTGGTTCACTGGACACTTCTGATCTATCTTCACATGCAACATAGGTAATTCAGCCTTTCCCCAGGTACAGCTCTGCAGGTTAGTCAGGTATTGAAGTGTGTTCATCCTTCTGTGATAATGTCAAACATGCCATCCTCCAATACATCAATCTACTTGGATAAGTGACTTGTTTAAATTAGACTGGAATTTCCAAAGGAACCTAAGGGAGTTAGGAGCTGATCTGCCACTGACCTCCAGGCATGTCTATTTTACTTCTCATATCTATTAGATTTTAACAGAAAGAAAAGCCTGCTTTGCATAGGAGACTTTTCCTTCAAAGAAATCTAATGACAAGGGTTTCTTTCCCCTAATTTTTTCTCCTTCAGTTTTATTCCCTTGCTTTTTCTTTGTGGCACCCAAAAAGTCAAACAGCCATCTATCAAGCAAAAGTCAGGAGAAGGCGGGGAAGCAAGTAAATACATGAATCTAACCCTCACAAAGAGCTTTTTGTTTGTGTGTGTTTGATTCCCTGGAATAAGACAGTGAAAAAGGGGGCGACGGGGGGGGGGGGGGGGAGACGTCATACATGGGGAGAAGATTTCTGAGAAAGAGCTCTAATGTAGCAGATTTAGGCAGAACAAGATCTGATGGCTGCAAGCTGAAGCTAGACAATTCAGACTACAAATGAGTTGCACATTTCCAAAGATTAGGCTAACTGACAACTGGAACCACTTACCGAGGAACATGGTGGATTCACTTGAAGTCTTTAAATCAAGACTGGCTGTCTTTCTGACTGAGCTCAACCACAAGTTATTGGCTTGATGCAGGAATTATAGGAGAGATTCTCTGGCCTGTGTTATACAGAAAATCATAATGGTCCCTTCTGGCCTCAAAAAAAAAAATCAATTAATTTCTCCAGAACATCTGACAGGTGAATGGTTACCTAACTAGAACTGATTTTTAGTTACCAATAAGAGCCAGCAATTCTGACATGCAATTTGCACAACCAGTCAAAACGATGATTTACCCAAAGGAACTTCTCAAAACACAGTGATCACTGTGGCCAAAGTTTTCAAACCTGGGTACCTAAATTTAGATTCCAAGTCCATATTTAGGCACCTAAGGCCTAGCACCTCAGTAGGAAGTTAGGTGCCTAGATATCTTTGTGACTCTGGGCCCAAGTGTCTGGTTTCCAAAGATAGTGATTCCTGCTAACTGCAGCTGACTTGGGAGTCTAACTTTAAACACCCAGGACCTAGTTGAGCAAAGAGGCATAATTATCTGCATCTCTACCTTTGTCTGGGAAACAGCTTTGGCATAGGAGAACAAAATGCCTTGTTCTCACCCCACTCTATCAAGAAGTGATCTTTAGGCCCAACATCCGTTTTCAAGCCTGGGGCCCCGATTCAGCAGCACCAACCCTCTTAAGAAAGTATTTAGTTAAGCCTCATTGAAGTTAAGCACATTGTGAAGGTTCAGCTAGAGCAGCGCCCCCTTGTGGATTTTCTGAGTGCCCAGATGTGGTCATACATCTCCTCAGGGTTGGGGGTCTCTATCTCTGGAGTCCACTGAGGCAGGCTCTGGTCCACCAGCATATTGTCTGATCTCCTTCTGAGGGGAAGTTGATGGACTCAGCCTCAAAACATTTAACAAAAAGGAAACCTAGCTCAATACTGAGCCATCCACCCAGTCTTCGGAGGGGAGGTGGGGGATATTCATGCCCTTTCCTTTGGGCTTGATTCCCAAACAGTCTCCGATTTGTGTCGCACTTGCTCCTTGGGGAGTCTAACTGTTACTCCCCACTGGCTGCTGTAGCTAGCAGGCCCATCTCTAGGCAAGCAAAGCCTCCTTCAAGCTGAGCTCCATTCTCCTTTCTTGCCAGTCAGCCCTAAAGTGAGCCAGGCTCTCTCCTTTTATTCCCCCTCCAGGCTTGTCATTGGCTGCTGGTATAGCAGGGCGGGACCAGCTGGGCCCATAGGCTCTCCTTAACCCCTTCTCTGCTGGTGTGGGGCCTTTCTGCCTCACCACATGTGCTTAAGTGCTTTGCCAAAGAAAGTAAAGAATCAGTGCTGATTCAGGGCCCCAGGTTTGCAAAGGTTGCTGCCTTAAGATCCCTTTTTGATGAAGCAGGGTGAGAACAAGGGACTTGCTTTCCTGCCCCAAAAGCGGTTTCCCAGACAAAGGGAAATGATGCAGATAATTATGTCTCTGCCATGTTCCCACATAGTGACAACATTCATCCCTTCAGTCCAAATTCACATGCAAGCGTATACACCAACAGGCCATGTATAAAACAACTGAAGGAATGAAGAATGAAGGTAGCATATGCTCAGTGCTCCTTCTAAAGAGCCAATTTTATACATGATCATTTCATGATTAAGTGACAACACATCTGTAGCTTTCACTACTTTGTTTGGAGAGAGTTTTTAACATAGTAATTCAGTTGCCTGCTGAGCTGTGCTATTGTTATTCAATTTTACTGCTCCGGGTTTTTAAATGTTTATTTCAGCATTTGCCAGAGGTTTGCATTGGTGAACTAGAGGGACTTCTTTTTAGCTGGATCGAAAGCAACTTCTTGAGAACAGCTACTGCAGTATATTTTGTATTTAAAAAAAAAAATGACAGCAGGGGAGAGACAGAGAATCAAGTAAAGACATATTAATAGCTTGTTAGTGGGAGACAGTGCGGCCCACTAGGGAGGCCATTGTACTAGACAGGGGTGGCCATGTGGCTCTTCAGAAGTTAATATGCAGCTCCTTGGATAGGCACCGACTCCGGGGCTGGAGCTGCAGGCGCCAAATTCCCAATGTGCTGGGGGGGGGTGCGGTGCTCATTGCTCATCTCCTGGCTCTGCCACAGGTCCTTCCCCCACTCCACCCCTTCCCGCCCCCTTCCCTCAGCCTGCAGTGCCCTCGCTCCTCTACCCCCCCGAGCCTCCTGCACGCCACGGAACAGCTGATCCAGAGGTGTGGGGAGGGATGGGGAATGGGATGGGGGAGCTGATGATGTATTACTGTGGCTCTTTGGCAATGCACATTGGTAAATTCTGACTCCTTCTCAGGCTCAGGTTGGTCACCCCTTGTCAAGGTTCCTCCCCCACTCTGAACTCTAGGGTACAGATGTGGGGACCTGCATGAAAAACCTCCTAAGCTTATCTTTACCAGCTTAGGTCAAAACTTCCCCAAGGTACAAAATATTACACCCGTTATCCTTGGACTGGCCGCTACCACCACCAAACTAATACTGGTTACTGGGGAAGAGCTGTTTGGACGCGTCTTTCCCCCCCAAAATACTTCCCAAAACCTTGCACCCCACTTCCTGGACAAGGTTTGGTAAAAAGCCTCACCAATTTGCCTAGGTGACTACAGACCCAGACCCTTGGATCTTAAGAACAATGAACAATCCTCCCAACACTTGCACCCCCCCTTTCCTGGGAAATGTTGGATAAAAAGCCTCACCAATTTGCATAGGTGACCACAGACCCAAACCCTTGGATCTGAGAACAATGAAAAAGCATTCAGTTTTTTACAAGAAGACTTTTAATAAAAATAGAAGTAAATAGAAATAAAGAAATCCCCCCTGTAAAATCAGGATGGTAGATACCTTACAGGGTAATTAGATTCCAAAACATAGAGAACCCCTCTAGGCAAAACCTTAAGTTACAAAGAAGATACACAGGCAGAAATAGTTATTCTATTCAGCACAATTCTTTTCTCAGCCATTTAAAGAAATCATAATCTAACACATACCTAGCTAGATTACTTACTAAAAGTTCTAAGACTCCATTCCTGGTCTATCCCTGGCAGAAACCAGCATACAGACAGACCCAGACCCTTTGTTTCTCTCCCTCCTCCCAGCTTTTGAAAGTATCTTGTCTCCTCATTGGTCATTTTGGTCAGGTGCCAGCGAGGTTACCTTTAGCTTCTTAACCCTTTACAGGTGAGAGGAGCTTTCCCCTGGCCAGGAGGGATTTCAAAGGGGTTTACCCCTCCCTTTATATTTATGACACCCCTGTACTAGACGTAAGGAGATAAGCATTCTAATCCTGGCTCCCCCTCTAGTCTCTGTCCAACCCTGGACAATTTACTTCACCTTTCTCTGCCTTGGTTTCCCTTCCCATTACTTCTCTAGGGTGATGGCAAACTCTGCAGGTCTTTTGCTGTTTCAGTGTCACCAACTCTTTGTGATTTGGTTGTGAGTCTGGCCATATTTCGTGTTTTTCTTTTTAAAAAATTACAGTTGCTGGAGTCAAGAGAGTATTTGGGAATTTCAACTTTCATTTTAAAAATATGCCCTCGTGGTTACATAGCAACCACGGAAAACGAGAAGCAAGGGTAACCTCAGGGGTCAAATACCAAAAAACAAAAAACCCCAGATTTTTTTTTAAATCATAATTATTTTTAGTCAAACTCATTATTTCTGAATCCTTGGGGATGGTAGTACTGCTACATGTTTGTACAGCCCCTGGCGCAGTGGGGCCCTGATCTCAGTTGGGGTCTCTAAATAACACCATAATACAAATTAATAATAGTGAGTTGGGATTCCAAGAAAACAGCTTTATAGTGAAGCAGAATGATAGTCCCACATGGGGTCAGTGCTTTGCATTGTACCACTCACCATTCTTGCTACAGCAAATCTCTCCATAGGACCTGTTCATTAATAGAAAGACTCACGTGGCTCATTTCTTGCAGGCATTATAGTAGAAGTGAGTCCTGCGGAGGGATTTGATGGAGGAGAGTCTGTTGGCCCTGTCAATCCATTCATGAAGGCTGTCCCACACGCAGGGGGCAGCATGGGAGAGAGCACAAAGGTGGCTGTCGCAGGTCAAGAAATCCAATATGAAACCGAGGAGAATGTGAGAAACAGAATTAAGAGGCCCACAGCCCCACCAGATCTACCATGGAACTGATTTACTGAACCCGACATCCCCTACCTCACTTATACAAACATGCCAGGCAATTTACAATATTTAGCTACAATATATTTAACTTTGTAAATGGGTAAATGGCTCCCTTGTGTTCCCTGCGTAACTGGTTTAATCACACACGTGTGGACTGGGGGAAGGCCTGCTTCCCGTCAAAACAAAATCCCCAGCTCTTGGTAGGGTTCTAGCTGTCCCAATTACAATTCCTCCCACACAAACAGATCTAAACATACACCAGTACCACTGGCTGAGACAAATGTCTAATCAATAGGACTGGAACATACCACTGGTTTGAGAGCCACATATTTTCCCCTCCCCCCTCATAGCAAGTGCATTTCAAAAAATTATTTACCCAGCACACACAACTTCTCAATGAACGCTACTCTGCAATGTTTGTTCTCTAATGTTCCAATTCAGCAAAGTATTCAAGCATGTGCTGAAGACAATCCCTATCTGTGAAATGCTCAGGGAGATTAGAGGGGCTACAAAAATAAAAAACTCACTAATAATGGGGGATTTCAGCTATCCCATATTGACTGGGTACATATCACCTCAGGAAGGGATGCAGAGATAAAGTTTCTTGGCAACTTAAATGACTGCTTCTTGGAGCAGTTAGTCCTGGAACCCACAAGAGGAGAGGCAATTCTTGATTTAGTCCTAAGTGAAGCACAAGATCAGGTCCAAGAGGTGAATATAGCTGGACTGCTTGGTAATAGTGACTCTAATATAATTAAATTTAACATCCTTGTGGCAGGGAA
The DNA here is from genome assembly GCF_965140235.1 of Caretta caretta. Taxonomy (NCBI): domain Eukaryota; kingdom Metazoa; phylum Chordata; order Testudines; family Cheloniidae; genus Caretta; species Caretta caretta. The sequence continues at coordinate 205,466,569 of NC_134208.1, read as the reverse complement.
AACACCCCAGCAGCCCAGCACTGTAGCATTTAATTTCAGAAAGAAGAACTACACAAAAATGAGGAGATTAGTTAAACAAAAATTAAAAGGTTCAGCACCAAAAGTGAAATCCCTGCAAGCCACATGGGAACTTTTTAAAGACACCATAAGAGAGGTTCAACTTAAATGTATACCCCAAATTAAAAAAACATAGTAAGAGAACCAAAAAAGAGCCACCGTGACTAAACAAAGTAAAAGAAGCAGTGAGAAGCAAAAAGGCATCCTTTAAAAAGTAGAAGTTAAATCCTAGTGAGGAAAATAGAAAGGAGCATAAACTCTGGCAAATGAAGTGTAAAAATATAATTAGGAAGGCCAAAAAAGAATTTGAAGAACAGCTAGCCAAAGACTCAAAAAGTAATAGCAAAAATTTTTAAGTACATCAGACGCAGGAAGCCTGCTAAACAACCAGTGAGGCCACTGGACAATCCAGATGCTAAAGGAGCATTCAAGGACGATAAGGCCATTGCGGAGAAGCTAAATGAATTCTTTGCATCGGTTTTCATGGCTGAGGATGAGAGGCAGATTCTCAAACCTGACAGGTTTCAGAGTAGCAGCCGTGTTAGTCTGTATTCTCAAAAAGAAAAGGAGTACTAGGGCACCTTGGAGACTAACCAATTTATTTGAGCATAAGCTTTCGTGAGCTACAGCTCACTTCTCCGATGAAGTGAGCTGTAGCTCACGAAAGCTTACGCTCAGATAAATTGGTTAGTCTCTAAGGTGCCACTAATACTCCTTCTCAAACCTGAGCCATTCTTTTTAGGTGACAAATCTGAGGAACTGTCCATGATTGAGGTGTCATTAGAGGAGGTTTGGGAACAGACTGAAACTAAACAGTAATAAGTCACCAGGACCAGATGGTATTCACCCAAGAGTTCTGAAGGAACTCAAATATGAAATTGCAGGGGTACTAACTGTAGTCTGTAACCTATCATTTAAATCAGTTTCTGTACCAAATGACCAGAGGATAGCTAATGTGACACCAATTTTTAAAAAGGGCTCCAGAGGTGACCCCAGCAATTACAGACCGGTAAGCCTGACTTCAGTGCCGGGCAAACTGGTTGAAACTATAGTAAAGAACAAAACTGTCAGACGCATAGATGAACATAATTTGTTGGGGAATGGTGAACATGGTTTTTGTAAAGAGAAATCATGCCTCACCAATCTACTTGAATTCTTTGAGGGGGTCAACAAGCATGTGGACAAGGGGGATCCAGTGGATATAGTGTATTTAGATTTTCAGAAAGCCTTTGACAAGGTCCCTCACCAAAGGCTCTTTAGCAAAGTAAGCAGTCATAGGATAAAAGGGAAGGTTCTTTCATGGATTGGTAACTGGTTAAAAGATAGGAAACAAAGGGTAGGAATAAATGGTCAGTTTTCAGAATGGAGAGAGGTAAATAGTGGAGTCCCTCAGGGGTCTGTACTGGGCCCAGTCCTATTCAAGATATTCATAAATGATCTGGGAAAAGGGGTAAACAATGAGGTGGCAAAATTTGCAGATGATACAAAACTACTCAAGATAGTTAAGTCCCAGGCAGACTGCGAAAAGTTACAAAAGGATCTCACGAAACTGAGTGACTGGGCAACAAAATGGCAGATGAAATTCAGCGTTGATAAATGCAAAGTAATGCACATTGGAAAACATAACCCCAACTATACATATAAAATGATGAGGTCTAAATTAGCTGTTACCACTCCAGAAAGAAATCTTGGAGTCATTGTGGATAGTTCTCTGAAAACATCCACTCAATGTGCAGCCACAGTCAAAAAACCAAACAGAATGTTAGGAATCACTAAGAAAGGGATAGATAATAAGACAGAAAATATATTTCCTCTATATAAATTCATGGTACGCCCACATCTTGAATACTGTGTGCAGATATGGTCACCCCATCTCAAAAATGGTATATTGGACTTGGAAAAGTTTCAGAAAAGGACAACAAAAATGATTGGGGTATGGAACGGCTGCCATCTGAGGAGAGATTAATAAGACTGGGACTTTTCAGCTTGGAAAAGAGATGACTAAGGAGGGCTATGATAGAGGTCTATAAAATCATGACTGTTGTGGAGAAAGTAAATAAGGAAGTGTTATTTACTCCTTCTCATAACACAAGAACTACGAGCCAGCAAATGAAATTAATAGGCAGCAGGTTTAAAACAAACAAAAGGAAGTATATTTTCACACAATGCACAGTCAACCTGTGGAACTCCTTGCCAGGGGATGTTGTGAAGGCAAAGATTATAATGGGTTTCAAAAAAGAACTAGATAAATCCATGGAGGATAGGTCCATCAATAGCTATTATCCAGATGGGCAGGGATGGTGTCCCTAGCCTCTGTTTGCCAGAAGCTGAGAATGGGCGACAGGGGATGGATCACTTGATGATTACCTGTTCTGTTCATTCCCTCTGGGGCACCTGGCATTGGCCACTGTCGGAAGACAGGATACTGGGCTAGGTGGACCTTTGGTCTGACGCAGTATGGCTGTTCTTATGGGAGCTGGGCATCAAGTGGGTTTTTTTGGTTCCCTGGTAATTCTGAGGGGCGGGGGGAATTCATTTAGAGTCAAACAAAAACAAAAGCTTTTCGTTTTGGAAAACCAAAATGTTTTTGTTAGATTGAGAGGTTTTCTTAGGTTTTTAATTTTAAGCAACATTTAAATATGAAGGAAATTTCAAACAAACAAAAAAAATCTCATTTCAAAAGTGTCATTTAGACTCTTTCAGAATCTTGGGATCCCTCCCCCATGAACAATTCATCAAAGTGTTTCACAAATGATGTTGCTTTCATGTTTCCAAACCTGCATTTTGCAGTTTTTTGCCTTGCTGTAATAATGATACTGACCTCCTTTGTAAAGCGCTTTGGGACCTTATTATTAAGCATGTGCTTAACTTGAGCAGTATTACCAACCCCCAGTGCTTACACTTCTTTGCAATGTGTGAAGAAGCGCACACACACACACAAAGCAGGTGTGAATGATAACATGACGTACAAGGCAATAGAGTTATCAGGCCCAGCGTCTGGGGTGTTCATCAACCAGGAACTGCAATTTCCTGATGGTTGGGATTATATTATGGCAATGCCTTGGGTCTGCTCAAGTAATCCGCCCCCTGGAATTTCAGTCATTTAGCAGGGGTCTATAGTAGATCTATGGAGCCAGATCCTTGGTGGCCTGCAGCCACTTTGCACCACACCGCTAGTGATATCTGACCAAAGATTCTGTCTAACCAGCCCCAAGAGAATCATCTTACTGTAACCATGGCCCTCCACTGGCCTAGAGCCTGCAAAGCCAAACGCCTTCATTGCTACCAGTTGGGAATGGAAAAGAGTGTGGCAAGAGCAAAGTGGGTGTGGGCAGACTGCCTCTAAGCTCATATGTCATGCAGATCCCCCAGGATCCATGGGGGTTGGGAAATGGACCCCTATTACTCTTTCCCTAGAGGGCAAAATCCCATGGAACAATTTGGAACTTTCCTTGCCCTTAATCCCTTCCAGTGGCTTTACTGAAGGAAGGGGCAATATGCCATTGCAGACGTTGGGCCAGATCTTCAGGTCATATAAATCAATACAGCTCCATTGATTTAGCAGAGCCGAGCATCTGACTCTTGGTCTCCACTGATGTCAATACAGCATCTTATCAAGGCAGAAAATTATTTTCTATAAGCACATTGATTCATAGATTCCAAAGCCAGAAGGGGCCATTGTCACCGTCTCTTCTCACCTCCTGTAGACCACAGGCTAGAGAACTTCATGCAGTGATTCCTGCATCAAGCCCATGGCTTGCGTGGGAATTAGAGCCAGCCTTTTAGAAAGAAATCCAGTCCTCAAGTAAAGATTTCGAGTAGTGGATTCTCCACCACATCTCCAGCTACATTGTTCCATTAACTGGTTATTTACCCTTCCACAAACAGGTATACGCATGGGTGTGTATGGTGATGGAGTCTGAACTAGCAGATGAAAGCCAAGAGGCATTGCCATTTCGGTACACAGTTAATGTGATACCAACAAAGAGTCACAGCAAATCCCTCTGTTGCTCTGCCCGGTTCAAGAGGCTAAACTGGATGCAAAAGAGGAAAGGCTAAATTGGTGCCTCTGCAGGTTAATTCCACATGGGGGACTGGAGATTCTATGGCCCAGATACAGATATGGCTGCCAGAGCTGCCTATACGTTGCTCTGGCAGCCCCAGAGGAATTTCCACAGGGGTAGAGTAAGGCTAAAGTAATGTGACCAGAGTCCTGCCCCTTCTTGTAGCCCGCAATGAAGAGGCATACAAGGGGCAGGAGGGGGTGTTGGAGGCAGAAAGGGGAGTGGCTAGAGCACTTTGCAGACCAGCCGATAGGCAGCATGGCTCTCAGAGCAGCCCTGAGACAGGGAGGTACAAACATTGCATGAAGCCACCTTTGCCATCCCCCCTGTCTGGGCTGTGCCACCTTTACTGAGGCTTGTGTGAAGCCTGGCCTCATGAGTTTGCCCTCCAAGAATTTCCTTTGGGGGCAGGGATTGGCATCCCCACATAACTGGTCAAGGGCTCAGAACACAGTTGCCATGGATACCAGGGATCTGCTGGAGGCCTGTGCCCAAGTACAGCCTAACACCTGCCAGCCCAGTGTCAGCCCGTTGTCATTAGTGGATCATGGAGCACTGCTGTAGTTTGTACACCATGATGATCCACTAATGACAACACTAGGTTGCCATGAGACCCCTGCTGTCACCCACTGGGCTGGCTGCTGCTGAGAAGCCAAGTGGAAAGGTAGCCACATTAAACAACCAACTAAACTGCACTTTCAGTTCCTTGAGCAGCATCGCTCCAGAGGGAACTGGAAATGAGACAGCAAGGAGGAGAGATGTTAAGAGATTTTTAACAGATCAGTTAAAAATAGACAAAGAGTGAACACAATTTATGTGTGTGCGTACACATGCAAGAGTGGGACACAAAGCATCAACCCTAAAAAAAAATAGTATGTTTAAAAATGTCCCCACGTGGCCAACCGTCATCCTCTGACCTGGATGGTTTGCTGCTGAGCTGGTGTCGCTGGTCAATCACAAGGCCAGTGCCTCCGACCCTCTACACTGTCAGCCCCATGCAAGTCAAAGCCTTTGCCCACTGAGCTTCTACCAGCACTTGAGCTCCGACTGCTGTAATTACCATTAAAAAAAAGCATCCAGACCCAGAGCAGAACAACATGAGGAAACATGCCGCTGAGAATGAGGAGTACCAGCTCATTTGAGCGAGAAGCACGTTGCCATATTGCCAGGATCGCTTTCCACCACAAAACAATAAATGTCTCAAATATCTCCTCCTTTCAATTCCACAACTAAAAACCATTTCACCTGACAAAGAAGTAAAACTGCTTGTAACAGAGCTGCCACTTCCTGAGCAGCCCCTCCTGGCCGGATTCTCTTTGCAGCAGCCTCTCTCCATTCCCCCCTTTTGGGGCCCCTTGTAGACACCACCCCCCCAGCCTTTCTGATTAGTCCTTCCACCCTCCACTTGGGGCTGGTTTAATGACCTCAAACAGTCCCACCAATAAAGTCCATCACTGCCAGCCAAAGGTTCCTACTTATCTTTAGTTCTTCAGTCATCCACACCATGCACTTCTCCTGCTACAGCCAGATCTTCACAGGGTTACTTCTCGTTGCTCTCTCTCTTTGGAGTTTAGCCTTCTGGCCCCAAGCTTCCTTCTTTTGCTACACTCTTCCCTGAGGGAGAAGGCAGTCTATATACTGCCCTCCTCCAGACAGCTCCTCCTGGTTGGCTGGAAGAGAGGGGTGTCTGCCACACCCTACCAACAGGGCTCCTGATCCCAGGCCCTTAAAGGAACAGTGTCCTGGGGTTCCTCCTCTCCATCCAATTCCTAATTCCCTGACACTATTTCCTCTTTTCCTCTACCAGGCTATTTCCTGGGTCTTTTTTCATTGCGGCTCCCTAGTATGGAGTCTTCTGGGCCCTCTACTCTAAAAGGGCCAATATACCCATTACATTGCTATTGCATCTTTCCATCTGATTATTTTTAATCCAAAATTAAACTAATTAAATAATCCTCCCTAAATCACAGTACAAACACTTCTTACAGGGCACATCTTGTGAGCATTTTAAGCTAAAAGACATTGAGAGATCATTCAGATGGAAATCAATTAGTTTTATTCACTCCTAGGCTAGGACAGGTGGAAGAGACCAATACAGGAATGAGGACACAGCTTTTTGCTTATGGTCTCCTGCCAATATCTCATCAACGTTTAGAGACCCAAAGTCCCCTACATGGGCCATTCCCACAGAGTGGAGTGGAATCATTGTGGGTTTACACTTGCAGTTTACTCCTTCTTCCAGTGACAGGTTGGGGGGATCCAGCCCTCCACCCACAGTTTTTGAAGCACCCACCAGAGATAAAGGCCATCCTACAGAAGGCTTTCAGGCAGGTTTGCCAACCCTCCCGGTTCGGCCTGGAGTCTCCCAGAATATTCAGCATCAATCTCCCGGTGACTATTGAAAGCAATGCAGGAGATTTTAATAGGATATTTTAAGAAAATGACATTATGTCATGTTGGGGGGATCTCCCGGAATAGCTTCAGTCAGAGTTGGCAACTCTACTTTCAGGGCAGTTTCTGTCCTAGAGTCACTGTTGTACAGGGGCCTGAATTTACATGAGCTCCTCTGTGTTTTGTTAGCAATATGAAATGCAGCATGCAGACTTGCAGGAAATGGATCTTTATTAAGCATGGTGAGAAGCCAGTGTTACATACTAATCCACAGACCAGATCCTCAGCTGCTGTAAATCAGTGTAGCTCCATTGACTTTACACCCACTGAGGATCAGGCTCTACATCTCAGTGTCTATTGAAAGTCTGCAAAATTCCCCAACACTTCCTAACAAGCAGGCTATTAATATGGGCTATAAATCTTGCAATGTGCTTTGGTGAGTTTCCAGCTGTTTTCAAGTGTTAACTAAACATTACTTTAATTATACTGCTGAGCTATATAAATATTATGCTTTGCAAAATGGTACAAAGCGGTTATTTTTAGTAGTTGACAGATGTTTGTTATGATTAGCCAAGTCAGATGCTTGGAGAGAGAGAGAGAGAGTGTGTGTGTCAGAAATTTGCCTCTCTTCCAGTGTTGGAATTCACTGGCGAAAATGGAGGGGGGGGTGGGGGTGGGAAAGCTCATTTGCACTGAATCTGATCTCTCATCAAAGGAGGCAGTGTTGAATGAGTGGGGCTCAGCTCTGGCATCACCCAAGCATTGCTCCCACGGCTAGAATGAAACCCTTAGGTTCAGAACTCCCGCTATCAAAGGGCTGGGTAGTGTCTTTAATCCTGGCCATGAGCAACGAGGGACTCATTTACTGTTGGCCTGCACCAGCCGTAAATGCAGAAGTCTGCAGAAGAGAAGAGTGAGGGGGGGATTTGATAGCAGCCTTCAACTACCTGAAGGAGGGTTCCAAAGAGGATAGAGTTGGGCTGTTCTCAGTGGTGGCAGATAACAGAACAAGGAGCACTGGCTTCAAGTTGCAGTGAGGGAGGTCTAGGTTGGATATTAGGAAAAAGTATTTCACCAGGAGGGTGGTGAAGCACTGGAATGGGTTACCTAGGGAGGTGGTGGAATCTCCTTCCTTAGAGGTTTTTAAGGCCCAGCTTGACAAAGCCCTGGCTGGGATGATTTAGTTGGGGTTGGTCCTGCTTTGAGCAGGGGGTTGGACTAGATGACCTCATGGGGTCTCTTCCCACCCTAATCTTCTATGATTCTATGATGACATGCCCCATTCCACCCCAGCTGCCCTGGTCAGTGATAGGGACGGAACCAAGGTTCTGCCCAGTCCCTGGCTATCTGCTCCAGATGGGGGATGGGAGGTGGGGTGAAAAGCATGCAGCACAGTATGATCCAGTGAGTAGAGCACAGGACAGGGACTCAGGAGACCTGTTCTGTGACCTTAGGCATGTCCCTTCCCATCTTCATGTCTCTGTTTCCCATCCCGCCCTGTCTGTCTTGTCTAAATAGATAGCCAGCTCTCCAAGGCAGGGACTGCATCTCACCAGATGCATGCACTGAGCCACATCATAACAGAGCCCCATTCCTGGCTGGGGACTCTGGGTGCTGCTGCAATGCAAATAATAAAAACACCATCACATGCCTGGATCAAAGACACAGGCCAAGGGCGTAAATTGAGTTCTGACTCCCTTGGGCAATCATGTAGTCCTAGGGTGGCATTTTCCAAAGCGCCTAAGTTCCATTTTCAAAAGAGGGTCCTAATTGTCTGAGACAAAATCCCATTGACTTTCAATGAGATATAGGCTCCGAAAGGCCAGATTTTCAAAGTACTTCAGTTCCTTAAGATGCAGTGAGGCGCCTAGTGGGATTCCACTTAAACAGGTTAGGCAGCTAACTCCCATTGCAGTCAATTTGAAAATGCCACTGGGTGCCTATCTGCTGCTTCAGGTACCTAAAAACCTTTGAAAATCTGGCCCTCCATGTTTAGATCATTTTTTAAAATAGGATTAAGACTCCCAAGTCGCTTTTTTAACTTCAACTCCAAGCCACAACGGATGTGTCTACACTGCAAAGTAGCAGCGAGTCTCAGAGCCCGGGTCTACAGACTCGGGCTCATTCTATGGGTTCCAGCTACCCACCTCCCTAGGCTATAGAGCCCGAGCTCCAATCTGAGCCCAAATGTTTACACAGCACTTTTTAGCACCGTAGCACGAGTCCGAGTCTGTAGACTTGGGCCCTGAGCCTCACTGCTGTGGGCGGCTGCTTGTACCCAACGTAGCCCCAATTTTCCTTTTCAGAAGTTAACAGCAACTGAAATCTCTTCATAAATGGGATAGGAGCATTAACCCAAGAATGGGACTTTGGCTGGGCTGGTTTTCTCTCTCTGCAAGCACAGAAAAGAAGTAGAAACATAAAAGGAAGAATCTTAAGTTGTTTCTCTCAAAGTCCATGCCTCTCAACCCACATTTGAGTGATGGATCTGCTAAGCAGGCGACTAGAACTCCCATCAGCCCCCCCCCACACACACACACACACACACACACATCTTCTGAGATCATAGACATGCCCCAGGTCATTTACTTGATTACAGAAAAAAAATGCATTTTACTGATTTCACCTTTAAATTGGCTTGGCGTAGCTTCTCCAGCACTTGCTTCACTCCCGGGTTCAGTCTGTCTCAGTGACTCCCTCTTTTCCCAGCACCTTGCTGAATTGCCAGTACTTGGAACACTGCCTGTGGATACACAATCATCTTCAGGTGCCAGGTACCAAACCCCATTCCCTGGTACATGACTTGGGGGTCATAATGGCACCTCTCATTGCAACACAGCCTCTCATACTTTTGCCTATGATCCAGGCCACCAGGAATTCATGTCGACCTAATGGTGGGGGTTCCATCGTACCTTTTCAGCCCTTCTGTCAGGTTCCCTTTCACCTCTGCAGGAACAACCGTCTCACTCCCCAGGGATAGAGTCACATTCGTCTCCATGGCGACCTTGTATACCTTCGTTTCACCCCCACAGGTGTCAGGGCAAACTGTCTCTCCTTGATGATACAGGAAGTCACAGGCTAGATGGAGGGTGCCCCAAGCAACAGTGGTTTGTCATATTCCCATGATCTTGAGATGAGTTTGGTTTGGTCTGGAACCTGGGACTACACCACCAAAAGGTCTCAATGTTCTTCAGGCTCCCTGGGTGGCTCTTATCCACAATACTGAGCGTGCAGTGAAAACCTGTGCCCAAGAGTCTACCAGCACCGGACAGGGATCCATTGATCTCTCTCGTGGTGTAGTATTTGGCCCAGACTCATTGGCGGTTACAGTTTCTTGTTTGGAGTACAGTGGTCTGCGGGCAGGGGCCTGGCCATTGGATCCTGCCCTTGATAATTTCTTTGCTTCTCTGGTTATCCTCCTTGTCCCTGCATCTCATCACAGGAGACAATACAACCATGCTGTGATTCCAGCAGCTGAAGCCCAGTGGTTGCCTAGAAATCCCACCACACTCAGGCTCCAGACAGCAGCAGATCCAGGACAGGCTGGGGAAGCCAGGGTCAGAACCGGACTGGAGTCTGCAGGGACTGAGATGGGGGGGAGAAGAGGGCAAGAAAAGTGGGGTGGGAGAAATGACCCTAAGGGAGCATGAGAGGAGGAGGAACCACAAGGAAGTGTGAGAAAAGGATAAGGATGAATTACAGGGAGCAGGTAAGGAGCAGGAGGATGACAATCCATGAGGGAGCACAATGAGGAGGAACCACAAGGCAATGAATGAGGAGGAACCATGAGGGAGGATGCGAGGAGGAGAAAGATGGATCACAAGCGAGCACACAATGAGCAAAATGAGGAGGGACTGTGTGGGAGCACACAAAGAGGAGAGATTATGAGGGACCAGATGGTAATAGGGTGACCAGATGTCCCGATTTTATAGGGATAGTCCCTATATATGGGGCTTTTGCTTATATAGGTGCCTATTACCCCCCACCCCTGTCCGGATTTTTCACTCTTGCTATCTGGTCAGCCTAGATGGTAACCTGGCTCTCTGGCTGGGTCACCTTCTTTAGTCCACCCCTTCCAGGGTCCCAACTGTCCCAAACTAAAAGTCCAAAAATGTCTTCAACAGAAACAAAAATCCTTCTGCCCTCTCTGGGACTCTTCCTCAGCCAGTCCTCAGTTCAACCTACTGCACCTGTGCAGGGCTCAATAACCCTTGCAATGGGCTTGTACATCCCCTTTCTTGGGGCCAGTAGGGGAACCCAAGTCCCACCCTCAACTCTGGGTTCTGGCCCAGGCCCCTGTACTGAACAGCTAGATTTGCTCCTTTACCTTTGCTGCAGTTTTCCTTGGGCTACTTCCTGCCTCTCTTCTCAAGTTCCCCCAAATGTCTGCCAGATCTTTCCCCAGTTAGTCAGGGTCTCTCCTAGCCCTCGCTGTTAGGAGAGCTTTTCTTCCTCCTTCTCTTCCCTGAAGCTTCCTTGCCTGCACTGAATTTTCCCCTGCTAACTTAGGGCCCTGCGAGAACCTTCTTGCTTCCTGCAGTTTTTACAGACACAGGAGAGCTGCAGCTCCTTTTATACAGAAATCACCTGATTCCTCTCAGGTGGGGCCCATCCTCCAATCGAGACTGGCTTAGCCCCAGGCTCTCAACACAGAGCTCAAGCCCTCCCAGTACAATTTGTCTACAATTATTTTTTGCTGTGAGATGGTTACTATTTACCATCGTTAATCTAACTAATTGTTAAAGTGCCTGGAGTTTATCCAATGGGCATTTGTATTGTTCTTTAATCTAAACAAACAAACAAAAAGAGACCACTAAATTCAGGGCAGCACCACAGAAAAGGTTGAACCCATTTGTAAAGGAAACAAATCTGCTTGAATCGCCCCCAGAATACCAAGATGTATCAAAACCAACACAAATACACACACACACACACGTACTTTGTTTAAAATGTTTATTTTCTCAATATGTAAAATGCATCAGATAAAAACCTACTTATACTGAAATATAACACAACAGCCATATATGCTGGGGACTCAGATGAAAACATTACAAGGAGCTGTAGCAGAAACATTAAAACAGACTAACATATTTACAATAGAAACAATAGCACATTTAAATTCAGATATGGGCCCCTTAACTTCTTTAAAATGTCCCTAGATTACCTCCACATTGATAAGTAATTAGGAGTTGTATTGCATATTCTACTAGGATACCTGTAAAACATTTGTAAGTTACACATTCATCTGACAAACATCTCGTTGTACATGTGACAAGCCTGGAATAACTGCTATCTGAAGATATTCAGAAGTGAATGTTTGTTTTTTAATAATGTTTAATAATGTTTTTTAATGTTTTCATGTGCCAGCAATGCCCCTCTGCCATGTACATTGGTCAAACTGGACAGTCTCTACGTAAAAGAATAAATGGACACAAATCAGATGTCAAGAATTATAACATTCATAAACCAGTCGGAGAACACTTCAATCTCTCTGGTCACGCAATCACAGACATGAAGGTCGCTATCTTAAAACAAAAAAACTTCAAATCCAGACTCCAGCGAGAAACTGCTGAATTGGAATTCATTTGCAAATTGGATACTATTAATTTAGGCTTAAATAGAGACTGGGAGTGGCTAAGTCATTATGCAAGGTAGCCTATTTCCTCTTGTTTTTTCCTACCCTCCCCCGATGTTCTGGTTTAACTTGGATTTAAACTTGGAGAGTGGTCAGTTTGGATGAGCTATTACCAGCAGGAGAGTGAGTTTGTGTGTGTATGGGGGTGGGGGGGATGTGAGAAAACCTGGATTTGTGCTGGAAATGGCCCACCTTAATTATCATGCACATTGTAGGGAGAATGGTCACTTTGGATGAGCTATTACCAGCAGGATAGTGAGTTTGTGTGTGTGGTTTTTGGGAGGGGGGTGAGGGAACCTGGATTTGTGCAGGAAATGGCCCAACTTGATTATCATGCACATTGTGTAGAGAGTTGTCACTTTGGATGGGCTATCACCAGCAGGAGAGTGAATTTGTGTGGGGGGGTGGAGGGTGAGAAAACCTGGATTTGTGCTGGAAATGGCCCAACCTGATGATCACTTTAGATAAGCTATTACCAGCAGGACAGTGGGGTGAGAGGAGGTATTGTTTCATATTCTCTGTGTATATAGGTTTCAGAGTAACAGCCGTGTTAGTCTGTATTCGCAAAAAGAAAAGGGGTACTTGTGGCACCTTAGAGACTAACCAATTTATTTGAGCATGAGCTTTCGTGAGCTACAGCTCACTTCATCGCATCCGATGAAGTGAGCTGTAGCTCACGAAAGCTCATGCTCAAATAAATTGGTTAGTCTCTAAGGTGCCACAAGTACCCCTTTTCTTTCTGTGTATATATAAAGTCTGCTGCAGTTTCCACGGTATGCATCCGATGAAGTGAGCTGTAGCTCACAAAAGCTCATGCTCAAATAGATTGGTTAGTCTCTAAGGTGCCACAAGTACTCCTTTTCTTTTTATGTTTTTTAAATATTTGTTTTATTGTGGTACTTGTACTCATTGTATTTTGCTAGTGGATGCATTGTTAACCATGTGCCCTGAATAGAAATGGAAACTGTGCCTTTAAGAAGAGGGCAGAACCCTCAATAGTGTGTTTGTTTGCTATCCTCAATGCCTGGAGCTCCAGGCAGTTTGCAGGATTGGGAGCTTTGTCTGCAGGACACTCAGAGCAGAGCATGAGCGATCCACTTTGTATTTGCAGTGTCTGGAAAATCCCCCCTCTATAAGCTCCCAGACTTGAGTTAAACTCTCTAGAAAACAAGCCTCATGCATGTCCTGGTCTCTTTCAGCGTTGCTCTCCTACCTTCTTCTTGATATATTTAATAACTTCTTCTGAATTATTAAAAAAGCCACCATCTGTGTCTTACAAGTCAAAAATATACAGCGGCTCTTGCACATATTTCAACTTTGAACCCAACCAACACAAGTTGTCTACATCTCCACAAAGATTCCCGGTCCCTGTTTTACATTTAGTTCACAGTTCTGAAATTACACTGGACGTTGGTTTGCTTGAGTGAGATATTCTGGTACTGGGTATCCCTGGCTGGAAATGAAATGATATCATCCTGTGTTTAGTATTTATTGGTACAAATGTAACCAAATCTGCTCAAACATCAAACGTCACTGTATGCCAGCATAAGAATTCAAAAAGCATTCTTATCTGCTGGCTTCTTGTAATATCCCATATGGCTGCATTCACGGATATTAGAAATTCATCGAGATCTCATTTGAATATTCATCATTCCTCTTGCTAAAGGTTTCATCTGAGGTTGTCTCAGTGAATTTCCCAAAACTGCACTCAAATGCCTGAGTAAATAAAAACCAACAGAAGCGACTAGTTAAGATAGCAAACTTTTATCACTGCAAATGACACTACTAGTGCCTTATCAAAGACCTCCATCGGCCGACTGTGTCTCAGCGGTGCAGACACTTCTCCTGAAAGCACGATTTGGATTTTGCCGTTGAGATGCAGAGATGATCAGATCCTTGCTGTGTCTGTACTGAGGGAGTGTTCCCTGCCCAATCCAAACAAACCCCGCGACACTACATGTGCAGCACACAGATCAGAAATCATCCTGCAAAGTCACCTTCTTTTCTAAAGCTTCTAAGCACAGAAGGGAGCTCCATTTAGGAACAGCACAGGGCATCAGCATTCCCCTTCTGTGGTGCTTACCACTTTTGCAGGAGGAAGGAAAGTCTTGTAAAGGCACTGGACTGGCACTCAATTCTGGGTTCAATTCCTGGCTCTGCCACACTCCCTGTATGACCTTCAGCAAGTCATTTAACCTCTCTGTGCCTCATTTTCCCAATAAATGGGGATATTAATCCTTCCTTGATCTTGTCTATTTAGACTGTAAGCGCTCTGGTGCAGAGACCGTCTCTTTCTATGTGGATATACAGTGCTTGCCACGATGGGGCCCTAATCTCAACTGGGGCCTCTATACACGATTATGCAGGAGAGGATGACTTCAGAGAATGAGCGAGTAATCTGCATGATGGAAAAGGAGAGTGGTGCTAGACTGATCACTTGAGGCCTGATCCTTGCATTAGACTCAATAGCTATTTTGTCACTGACTTCAGCAGGGAAGACTCAGACCCCTCGGATTTTATTCTTGTTGTCCTGCCAAACCATGAGGTGTGGCTCAAGTGTCCTCCCTGCTTGCTTGCTGCTTGTAGTGGTTTCTCCCCTCTCCTCACAGAGGTTGGGTCTTGGGTTCTTGTTTGTGATGTCTGGTGCCTTCACTCGAGGTGACTCCTTGCTGCACCTGGGACAAAGGGGTTCTGTCCCTTGAGAAAAGGGACTAATGCTGTCACTGCTGGCAGGACACTCCCATCTGGATTCCAATTCACCCAACAGGGCTTGTTCTATTGGAAAAGCTTTGAGGCTGAAGGAGAATTCAGGGTTTTAAACACTCCAAAGGGATTTCCCAGAAATGAGATGGTCACTGGTCAATGTTCCTTATATGTGAAAAAATCCTTACTTCTTCCAAAACATCAGTGATCCGAAGCACCAATGCAACCCAGATTGCTAGCAAACTGGCCCATATCACCCCTGGTTAAGAGCTTGAGTCCCATTCGCATTAACTAAGGAGTGTGAAAAGGAGATCATAGCTAGGTGCCCCTGAGCCTCTAGATGATCAGGGGGTCCCTTCAGGCCTTAAACTCATAAGAATGGCCATACCAGGTCACACCTATGGTCCATCTAGCCCAGTATCCTGTCTCTGACAGTGGCCAATGCCAGATGCTTCAGAGGGAAGTAACTGAACAGGCCAGTTACAAGTGATTCATCTCTTGTCATCCAGTCCCAGCTTCTGGCAGTCAGAGGTTTAGAGATACTGGGAGCATGGGGTTACATCCCTGACCATCCTGGCTAACAGCCATCAATGGACCCATCCTCCATGAACTTATCTAATTCTCTTTTGAACCCAGTTATACTTCTGGCCTTCACAACATCCCATGATACACATATTTGGTGAGTGGGTTAGGTTCAGTTTAATACTGAAAAGTCACTGGGTAAAATTTTCAAAAGGGCCTACGTGACTTAGGAAACTAAGTCCCATTTTCAAATAGTATTTAAACATTTTGGGCCAGATTTTCAAAGGTATTTAGCTGCTTAAAGCTGCAGATAGGCATCTAGTGGGATTTTCAAAACCCCACAAACAGGTTAAACACCTAACTCCCGTTGAAAATCTTTTTGAAAAATCCCATTGGTCACCTATCTGCATCTTTAAGCACCTAAATACCTTTGAAAATCTGGCCCTTAGGCACTATTTCAAGACTCAAAAATACAGTTTGGCTCAGTTTGGGGTGAACGGTTCATTCTTTTAGAATCAGGCAGGTCTCCTCCTGACTTGATATCTTGCAGTGAACTAAAGATCAGTGACATTCAGGCCAGCATTAAGATGTGAACATCACACCAACCTGTGCAGGAGTCATCCTCTAGCAAAGTTTCCAACAGGAATACCATGGAATGGCAGATTCTAACCTCTATACAGACACCAAGAGCTTCGTGAGCCTGAAGTGGGTATCGTAGCTAGAAGCAGACCTATCCCCCAAACTGGGACAAATGTAAGAACAAGGAGTTCTTATGACAAATGTGCATTTTGATTTAGGTTAGTCAGGACTACTAGGGAGGGTGACCAGAAACTCCAGAGAGTCCTTAGAGAATAGGGCAACTCCCTGAAAAGTGGAATTCAGTAACACACACCTGAGTAGCAAAGGCTACATTTCAGCCTCCTGGAGGTTCAGAAGATAAGGAGTTTAGGTTAAGCTCATTAAGGATTAGATTGTCACAGCCCTTTCTCTTCTTCAATGTGACTTACATCTCCCCGTGCGGATGGGGAATGGTGACTTGGAGTGGCAATTTTTCCTTGCTCTTCCCCTGGGGCAGCTACTCACCCCTTATTCAATGCAGATTGTAAAGTTACAGCAGAGCCCTGACTACCAAGGGCACCGGCCAGTCTGGATCTGAAGTTTCCCCAAAGTTCAGGAGAGCTGGCTCATAGGGTTTGACTCAGGCCCATTGCTAATTCAGCGCAAACAACTTGCAATGTAATGCTCTGTAGAAAAAACAAGTCAAACTACTCAGCCACACTGACAATTTTTGAACTGGTTGTATCCCCTCAGGATAAAGATCTAAGGCCCAGGTCCTCAAAGATATTTAAGGTCCTAAGTTAAGAGCCTAAATACCTTTGAGTATCTCGATAAAGCATCACTATTGGAAAGCAGAGCAAAGATGTTTGCTTTGTGGTGAGTAAGATGTTAGGTTGCATTGAGAAAGGGATGTGGAATAACATAGCAACTGTCACCTAGAGCTGGGTGGAAATTTTTCATCAAAATACTTTGTTCAGTGAAAAACATTATTTTTGTTGAAATCAAAACGTTTTTTTAAAAGTGTCAATTTTTACAAAATTTTGTACAAAAAGAAATGAAGTGTTTTGAGAATGTAACGTCTCGCTTCAGCATTTTCAGGATGGAGCATTTCAATGTCCCATTTCAAAAAGACTTGTTGAAACAAAGTTCATCATTGTTTCTATGCTTTTAAAAAAGTTTAAAAAGGTCAAAATCAGAATGAAATGTTTGTTTTTTATCAAAAGCAAACATTTCAATCAACCCATTTTTTTTTCAGAATTTCATTTCAAAGGAAATTTTAAAAATATATATTTGTTTTTGCTCCCTTTCAGAATGGAAAACATTTCAAAATTATGGAAATTCCCACAGAACCAAAAGTCCAGCTCCTGCCCAGCTCTACTACTGTTATGGCACTGAAGGCAGTTAGGTGTTGTGGTGAAAGCAAAACGCTGGGAGTCAGGAGGTCTGAGTTCTAATCTCATCTCTGCCAGTGATTTGTAAATCACTATACTTGTCTATGACTCAATATGCCATGTGTAAAATGCACACCTATCCTACAGGGGTGTTATGAGGACTCCACAATTTAACTTGGCAAGGGAAAAGTAACAGGAGATATGACTGAGATATATAAATTAATGACTGGCAGAGATAAACCTGGGCAGGTGCTCATAGTTCTCCTTTCCATCATTCAAGAACAAGGTGATACTATGAAGGGGGAAAACATTAAAAGGATGTTTATATAAGGCCCACTTAACCTGTGGAACCCACTGCTGCAGGAAAATATTAAGGCAAGTAGTTTAGTAATTTTCAACAAAGGATTAGACTTATGATAAGAATAGCATCTACATTCGCACAAGTTAAGATAAAACAACATGGCCTATCAATCCTTATGCTTCACATATGACTGGATTCACAGACTTGGTCAGTGGTCAGGAATTGGCCAGTGTCAGAAAAAGAGCCCCTGGCCTGTTCAGCTACGGCAATTCCTCCATAAAAACATCATGCAAGGCAGCCAATTGGACTTTTGAGCTCCTCAGCCTTATGGAACACCTTCTTTTGAGGTGTTGTGTTGCATGGCTTCCAGAACTCTGGGGAAGTCGCAGCACCCATTGGCTTCTCCAAATAATGTTGAACATGGCTTAATGACATGCTCCAGAAGTGATCTCCTTATGTTTAGAGATTGTCCCATGCTATGTCTTCCCCCCAGTTTTACGATTTACTGGTACCTGCCTCCCCCACCTGCCTCCACAAATCCATGTTGTAGTGACCTCCCTCTGGTTAAAAGTACTGGCCATAACTCCGTCTTGAACATGTCTCAATGGGCCATATTCATCCCCAGCATTCAGTGGAGTTACCCGAGGACTGAATCTGGCAGTGTCTCACCACTACTTTCCCATTTGGCTGTGGAGGAACACTGGAGGTTCAAAACCTTCTCTGGGCGGGTGATGACTGCAGTGTTCCCAGCCCCAGTCATCTTTGGAAGCTCAGGGTGTGAACCCTGCTCTCCTGAACCTCAGAGTGGCAGGCACATACTTTCCTGAGACTGAAATGTAAAGCACTGTACGCATTCCATATGCTTGCTGCGGCTAAGCAAATGCATGACGAAAGCTTCCATTGAGGACCAGTGAGAGACATGGTGCATTATGCTATTAACTCCCAGTTTACTGTAACAATAATAATTGATCAATCAAATTAGCTGTAGAGTGTCTCCAAACTTGAATAGTAAGAATTTGCATTAAAATAGGATGTGCTTTTTTCAGTCTCCATTGTGAGCAACTCTGCTGTATGACAAAAGGAATTCAGTCTTGGCCGTTCTTGCCACCAGTAAGGCACTGTGTAGCTCAGAGTTTAGCATGATTTTTAAGAATCATCTCCAGCTTCTGACCCAACATGATGTTGCCTCTTACCTTCAGCCTGCCAACAAAGAGTGCCCTATGGGGCTTAATCTTGCCCAGGGCCAACTGCATGAAGTCATGATCGGAAAGGGTAAAGACCGTGTCAGCAGGACAACGTGAAGCTCCTTGGTAGATCTCTCCAGAGCCAGTCTTTAAGTCAAGAGTCCACTGCACCACCATCTTTCCATCTCTAGTGATGTCCCACTGAAATATGGCATTCACTTTCTTGACCATCTGGCTTCCCATTTCCTTAATACGGTGACCAATTTCCTCAAATATAAGATCACTCTGGAGGCCAGCGGCTTTCCCTGAAGATTTAGCGGAGGTGGAGGTCAGAGCCACGTAGGAGCCTGAGCCAGTGGCTTCTTCTGTCTCTTTGATCTTAGTCTGAAGGTACGTTTTCTTTCTTTCCTTCCACATCTCTCTTTGCAGATTTGCTGCAGACTACAATTTGACCTCAAGATACCAACAATGAACCGTTGTCTGATTTGTCTGTCTGCTGATTATTGTACCGTACTTTTGTGTTTCCTTCGTAAACCTTGCCTTCTGCTTTTGTATTAAAGGTATTATTTAAATTTTTTCAATAATGTGAAATCATTGTTGGGGTGGTGGCATTGTGACATCAGAGGTAACCCAGCCAATCAGCCTAAAGTGTTAGTTCATTTGCATACTGTAATTTTATTGGTTAATACTTTACAGTGTTAAAATGTGGGGATGGTTGCATTTAATGTCACATTTCATGCTTTTTACTTAACAGCCATGATTATATCATAGTTGTGAAATAAGTTGGGGGGTTTTGTTGTTGTTGGCTAGCAATGGGATGTTTGTTATACGCTTAATTCAGGAATACTGCATTTGTAACTGTGGGCTGTAGACTACACACAACCTGTATATATCACAGGGTTACACAATATAGCAGTCACAGACACCAAGTCTGAGTATTTGTGACTGTCTTTAACTCTTCAAAATGTGTGTGCATAGCCACCTTGAGATGTGTATATGTAGCCTTTGTTACGTGTCCCAGTATCTAATAATACAATTACACATTTTTCACTAAGTACCGTAACTTTAACTGGATCAGAACAACAGCAGCAAGAAAATAATACAGTATCAAAAAGTGAACTGTTAGCACAGCGAGGAGGGGGTTCGTTACCTACCAGCTATAGCCACAGTCACGTCATTCTTGAGTCCAGCCTCCAATCAAGTCCAGCTGCAACAGTTGCCTTCTGACTTGTCTTTTGAGCCCTGCCAGTCCAGAATGATCCAAATTTTAAAGCCGCAGTAACCATGCAAACTCTCTGTCTTAAAGCTCCATATGCCACAGCCTTACTCCCAGTTTTCCTGTTCTGTATTTTACACATTTGCGAGAGACAAGAAGTTTTTAAAATATTAGTAACAACAACCCACAAAATGACTCTGTATGCTACCCAGGATCAGTATCCTGTCTATCCTGCAAGTGCCACAATGGCACAGCTGCAGCTACGCCGCTGTACCACTATGCTGTAGACACGGGGCTCTCCCATCGTGGTAGTAAATCCAGTCCCTGGAGAGGCAGGCGCTAGGTTGACAGAAGAATTTTTCCATCGACCACGCTGCATCTATAATGGGGGCTAGGTCGACCTAACTATATCACACAGGGCGCAAAATTTTTCACAGCCCTGAGTAACATAACTAGACTGACTTACGTTTTAGGTGTAGACCAAGTCTATGGTATTAATATGGCACCCATCTGAGGTATCTGAGTGCCTCGCAATCTTTAATGATTCAGCCTCACCAAACCCCTGTGCCATCTATATCTATGTATCCCATGACCGACTCAGTCATAGGCACATTATTTTCATGATGTTTCAATGGGCAGTTTCTTTGTTCCAGTGGCGCCTCACTCTTCTTCAGATGGGAACTGAGCCACAGAGAGGCTAAATGACTTGCCCAAAGTCACACAGGAAGTCTGTGATGGAGCAGGGAACTGAAACAGAGTCTCCTAAGTCCCAGGTCAGCCCCCTAACCACTAGGCCATCCTTCCTCACTGAGAATTCACCAATCCTGCTAGACCAGCCACAAATTTTCATCCATCTCTAGTTGTATATGAATCTGGCTGCTTTGAAATTAGATGTTTTCTCATAGACACAAATGAGTCAGAGTTTTGTAGATTTTCTGGGACTCTTAGATCATCTAGTCTGACTTCCTCTATCACACAGGCCATAGAACTTCATCCACACGTGCACGTGCTATTCTGTAAGTCCATACACGGGCTTTGGTGCCTAGCTACACCTCTACTTACATTCTCTGGAGAAGCTATCTAGAGAAGCTGGAAATGAAAATGAAGACACTGTGAGAGTTTCTTTAGCAGGTGGCTCCCTGACTGTGCTGTAATGATTTGAGGGAATTTTAACTTTCACTCCAATCAGCTTTTTTCCTCTTCTCTTTTGAGTTTTAACACTGCACTGAATTCTCCTGATGTGCAGCAATGTGTGGCTGACGCTGCTATCTCACTTGGATGCTGCTTTGACTGAGGGAGCACAGTAACTTTCCATTCACAGACCAAACCTTTATTTCTTTGAACATTTCCTTCCGCCAGCATCGTGTTCTCTAGCTGGGTCTTCTCACTGGAAACTTGTCTCTCTTCCTAGCACACACTTGAATGCTGCTGTAGCTTAGCTAGGCTTCATAGCAGCCCATTTGCCAACATATGGAATGGGGTAGCTCATTTGACTTGGAAGCCTGCTAGAAATTGCCATCACAGCCAGGATCTTTCCCCAAAATTTACCCATTTGTAGGGATTTGTTCCTCACTTGGAGAGGTGTTGAGGGCATCAGATTTTGGTGTGGGAATGTTCCAGCGTAATTTAATCACCTGTTGGAGGCAGCATTGGCCTGACATTCAAGCCTGGTTCCTCTTCCTGGTTCAGCCAATTACCTACAAGATGATCTTGGGCAAGTCAGTTACCCTCTCTTTGCCTTGGTTTCACCATCTGTAAAATGGGGATAATGATGTTCTAACCTCCTTGGTAAAATGCTTTGAGATCTACTGATGAACAGCACTGTACAAAACCTGGGTATTACTATTCTAAGAAGAAGCTGGCTTCAGCTAGACAGCAACGCACTGCTACATGGGGGACTCAAATGGATTGTATGGCTAGGTGACATTCCAAACGACTGTCCTCTTCTTTACCTATGGCTTTCATTTTCCGTTCTCCAGGCTAGACCCTCACCCTACACATACACCCAAACGTTATGCAAACTTCTTTGTCTAATGGTGATGTTTCTTGGCATATAGTTTCTCTTCCCTCCCCTATATCATCTCACATTTGACTCGCTCTCCTAGGCAATGCCAGTAGAGCAAGAAACCCAGGCAAACCCACTGCCACCACAGCTGCAAAGCCATGAGCTATTCTGTGCCACGAACCAACAAATCAGCCTGCAACCATCAGCTAAACAAGGGAACCAAGCCCGGGCTGGTGCAAAGAACTCCCATCGTCCAGTGCATTGGAGATGCGGGTAGGACAGAGGAGCTGCCCGTGGAAAAAGCAGAGTGGGAGGGGAGAGGGTCTGGGAGGAAACAGGAGAAGTTTAGCTCGAGATAGACTGGGCAAGATCCGAGGTGCACAAGGGTTGAGGGTGAGGGGAGAGCATGGCCTACAGGTGTGTCGGGAGAGCATGGCTGAAGCACCTTGTACTCTCACGACCCTTGGCCAGCAGACTGGCCCCATCAGGCTGTTCCTGCCAGCACTAGTTACAACAGACTCAACCAAACGTCAGCTTCTACCAGGATTCTGAGACAACAAAGGTGGCATTGGGCAGCCATTTGCCCTGCCCAGCCGGCTTGGGAACTGCTCCAAGCACAGCTCAGCCAGACCCGAGGATCCGGCCCATTTAGACGGAAAAATCTAATCTTCTCTAGGATACTACTTGACCCGAGTACGGGTAGCAGAATCTGGCTTTTAATCTCTGCTTCCATCTGCCAGCTGTGCCATGGGGAGGTTCCCACTTCCCTCCCTCAGCATAGTATTGACAGGATCAACGACAATGCCAAATGCCTGTCGATTGAAAGCCGCAAGTCTTGTTGTTATCGTCAGCCGTGGTGAGATGGTTGCCGAGTCCCATGGACTTAGCCTCATGTCTTGGATGTTCATCATTCAGAAACACAAGCGCTCGAGATTGATAACAGAGATTTTCTCTCCAGATTATCTCAGCCTGCAAAACAATGTAAAATGACGTAACACAGGGGGGTGGGGGGGTGGAAATAACTGGGACCAAAGCATGGGTTGTAATGGCAGCCCAGTGGACTGCTGGTGCCTGCTCTACTGAAATATCTTCGTCAATGCTTCTGAAAACTAACTGAACAAATGAGTAGGAAAAGGAAATGGCCTTTGATGTTTCCTATTGAAATAACCAATGACCTAGCTACAGCTCATTGCACTTCTCCCAGCTTGGAACAGCGTGTGACTTAGTGCTTGGTTATGGCAGGATGCAGCACAATCTATGCTGAGACCTTTTCTGCGAATAAGTGATACTCAAGCGTTTCACAGGCAAATGGCAGGATGCTGCATGGGGCTGGCTGTGTCTGCAGGAGAACCATGTGGTTCTGAGTTTCTAGGCTCCGGTTCTGATTCTTCATTTCCATGGTGGTGGGGGGCACAAATGCAGTTAGAAGCCACCTCTGGTCAGAACAGCCGGGCAACGGCCAGGACTGGAGCTGGAGCAGGAGCAGGAGCAGGCCCAGGATGGTGCCGGGGCTGTCTGCCAGAACTACCAGGCAGCTGGGAGTATCCCTGGCAAGGTAATAGAGTAGCAGCCGTGCCACAAGTACTCCTTTTCTTTTTGGCAAGGTAATGACCAGACTGGAATCACTGCTTTCATTAGGAACATATACCTACCTGAGGGCTACCTGGTTAGAGGCTGGCTTGTGGATTGGCTGGACTCTTAGGACTCACAGGCAATTACCTCAGATGACACCCAAGGCACTAAACACTCATCACACCCCTGTGCTCCCTGTTGTCTGAGACCACGCATGGGCTGGCCACAGGGCTCACCCAACTTACTTGGGAAGCAGAGACTAGACATACTGTTGCAGTGTGCTCCTGACATGTCTCCGATCCATCCGCTACTCTGGCAATGGGGAACAGGGCCAGTGTCAAGCCCGTATGCCATCTCTACCCCTGCCAGGGAGGGCCCCTGTGGTTTCAAACCTCTTTAAGCTGCCAGGGCCCTGTAAAAGGGGCCTCAGTGTAGCTGAGACTCTGGCCCTGTGTGTACAAAGAGGGGGGTGACAGTCATTCCACACAGGCCAGGGTTTTCGTCACCACAGCGACAACGATGACCTTACACAGATGACCTTTCCGACTCTTTAACACTGGCTGCATCCAATGTTCTGTCCCCTACTGTTCCTGCCTTTATGACGCTGGGAGGGAGAGGGACAGAGAAAGGATCATGAACTGCCTACGGGTACATCTACACTGCAACAATAAATAAATAATCAACCCTGCAGCAGCGATTCTCAGAGCCCTGGTCAGCTGACTTGGGCTCGCGGGACTTGTGCTCTGGGGCTAAAAATATCAGTGCAGACATCTGGGCCCAGGCTGGAGACTCACTGCCGTACATCTTCCTTGGCAGTGTAGACATCCCCTAAGAACGTCTGTCTATTGCAGGGAAGCATTCTCATACCCCTCGGGTGGTGAACAGATGATGAAAGCTGTGACTATTGTAACTGTTGTTATGATGAGAGACTGTAATGGCTACCATGGTGGGGGGGGGAGGGTTGTCTTAGATCCAAAGACAATCACAGACCTCATAAAGGAAGGCCAACTAAATTAGGTTACGCCATGCTGCGGTGGGGGTGAGCATCGCCATGGAAAAGGGGCCATGGCAGCCTAGCAACCTCCTCCCTTCATGAATGAACACCTGTGCTGATTGTAACTGTGGCCGGATAATTAGGGCCACTTTGATTCACTGCTATATGCAATTTGATTTGATCACAGACTCTTTTAGAATTTTGGTCTTCGGGGCATTTTTTTTGTCTGTGACAACATCCCTAATTGCAGCTTCCTGGCTGTATTTGCAGTGTTTCTTAATGACCGCCTCCCACACGCCTGCCCAATCCCCTGCAGCTGCTTTCAGCAAGGTTTGCAGCTCACTTTTTCGCTGTGGCAACCACTGCTAATGCAAAAGGAGTTCATTATGACCTGGTTTTGAAGCCTTTCGCTTTTAGGCCCACATCCTCAAAGGTTTTTAGCACCTAATGCCCATTGATATCAATGGGAGCCAGGCACCTTTGAGGATCGGGGCCTTAGCTCTTGTATGAGACCTTTTACAGGGTGAGCTGGCCCTTTAAGAGGGTTGGGGACTCAGCCTTGCCTACACCAAGCGTAGATTGCCTTCCCAGGAAAAGGGAACGCATCCAGTGGTCATGTAATAAGAGCATATGAGTCAGATATCTCCCAGCAGGCCTAGCTAGTGGGCAGCCTGAGGCTAGCTAGAGAGAGAGAGACCTGTAGAGAATAAGGAAATAGAGCTACTGGGAGATTTTCCACTAGAACAGTTGAAGAACTATTGGAAACCACTGATGTGATTAAACTGAAATGTTTTGCAGGAGTGCATTGAGTCCCATCGAAATTTTGGATGGGGAAATTATCAAAATGTTGTGTTTTGACTTTTGTGATACTGTGCACAAATCAGAATATAACTGTCGACATGAAGTGTTTCGCTGAGGTTGAAATGAAATATTTGGGGGCTTATTTTGGTTTGCACACAAAAAAATCTGAGGCTTCGACTTTTTGTCCTCCTCTGGCTTGGGATGAAATCAGACTTTGAAATTTCAATTCTGATTTTTAACCAGCTCTACAGGTACGCCTCTGCAGGAGCCCCTGCAGCAGGGGAAAGGAGCTGGCTTAGCTGTTTGATTTTTGTGGAACTGTTTTCACTTGGAGAAAATAAAATTCAATGCTGAAGCAAAGGAACTAAAATCTTGGTGCTTATGGCAGTGTTATTTGATACAAGGGCTGGTACCTTGACCTTATCCAATCTGGCAATTTTTAAAAGGCATTCTTGAATAAGAACATCTACTGCCAGGGTTGAGCTAAACAGTTCAATTGGTGACAATTAGGTAGGCCCTATTTCTGCAAACACTTATAGCTGTACTTCACATCAAGTATCTGAGTAACCCTCCTGACGTCAATGGGACTATGCACAGTGCTTGAAGTGAAGCATGTGAGGAAGAAGATGTTGTGGTAAAACTCCCTCATCATAGGGATTCTGGAGCACTGCACTCACCCAGCTGACTCGGAACAGTCCCGGGTTGAAAACCCACTTTAAAAAAAGGCACGAAATCTTCTTGAAGAAATGGTCTTTTTTTACATTTTGAAATTTTACAAAAGTAAAATTGCCCCGTTCTGGAGCTGGCTAAAGATCAGACCAAACCCTGACGAAAACTTTTGGTCAAAAGCTGAATCTTTGAGAAATCACATTGAAAAATCAAAATGGGAAAAATTTAAACCAGCTCTAGCCTTTGGTACCGTTCCAAGCAGCTAATGGCCCAGGAAATCAAGATCACAGCTTCTCAGGCTCTACGCAGGGTGGGTGCCAAGGGGCAGTCTGTAGAAGGGGCCCCGTTGCCTCCTGCTCACCCCCTTGCAGCTGAGTGTGGCTCCAGTAGCAGCTAATCAGTCCTGGGTCTCCTGGGTTTAGGAGTTTCTTCTCTAAAAGTCCCTAGCAGGGGGGAACCCAGGCCCATCGCTCCACTGGGCTCCAGCTCGGGGCCCTTGTTTGGAACAGCCAGAACCAGTCTCTCCCATCCCTTGCTGTTCCCTGGGCTACTTCCTAGCTCTGTAGCCTCCCGCAGCCTCCTGCCCTGTTTCTGCCTCTTTAGGGTGTCCATTTGTCTGGCAGCTTCTCACCAGTTTGCTGGAGGGATCCTCTCCCTGCGAGCTCTCTGGCAGCCACCTTTCCTCTCAGGAGGTTTTCCTCTACCTGAGGTCCTTAACCTTTGGCATGCCCAGCAGCTTCCTTGCCTGACTAACTGCCTCCCCGTCTCAGTGCGTTAACTACTCCCAGGTGAACCTGAGCTGCCTCAGTTCCCCTTGTGGATCCTGTCAGAGGTAGCTGGGCCCGTAACCCCTTCTGAGAGCCAGCTACCCTCTGAGACACTCCAGCAGCTGGCAACCAGCATGCTCCTCCCTGGGCAACCCAGACACCCTGCCTCTGTGAATCACCCATCACCAACGCTCCAAGTGACAGAGAACCTTCCCTTGATGCTGACTAGAGCCCTATGGAGTAAGAGAAGAGCACCACATATTACACAGCTCTCTTCTCAACTCTTATTGCTCAGCAGATTCATCACAGATGCATGGGAGCCTGGTTTCTTATTGTGTAATGCTTTGCTTACAATGTTCTAGCCTGTTTAAGCTTTACTCTGATACATTAGGTGGGGCAGAGCTGGTCAAAACTTTTCTAACAGAACAGTTTTCCCTCCGAAAATGCCATTTCATCAAAATCAAACCGTTCCCCCGGGAGCACGTTGCTTTTGATGAAATTTTGTTTGGAAAACCTTAGAATGAAGTGTTAAGGTCGAAACGCTTTGACCATACTGGAATGGGACGTTTTGATTTTCGTTTCAAATTGACATTGTTTGGAAATGTTATAGTCTAATATAAAAGTCAAAACATTTCAATTGTACCAAAACAAAATGTTTCAATTGACCCCAAACTTTTTGTTGTTGTTGCTGTTCCATTTTGGAACAAAGGCAGATTTCGAAATGTTGGCAATTCCAGTTCTTGATCAGCTCCAATTCTGGAATTTTGTTTTGTTTATTAGCTTTGAACTTCTTAAATTGTCTCCTTCTGCTCAAAATTTCTCAGCATCTTCCCTTCCCCCCCACCCCCATCCTTCTTTTTGTTTATAGAAGTCCTTGTACTGTGCAAACTCTTCTTGTGTTTTCTGTACATTTTTAGCCTCTCCATATTGTCCTTCAAGTTACACTGAAGATTTT
The DNA here is from genome assembly GCF_965140235.1 of Caretta caretta. NCBI lineage: Eukaryota > Metazoa > Chordata > Testudines > Cheloniidae > Caretta > Caretta caretta. Next base: position 205,438,784 of record NC_134208.1, on the reverse strand, counting down.
CATTAGCTTCAGTGGGCTTTGGATGAGTACCCCCATGAGTTATGCAGGGCATTCAAATGACTGCAGTTGGAACCTTTCTACCACTGCATAAAATCATCTGGTTTGCTATGCTACATATCTGACAGCAAAGTTAACACATTTTTGGAGTGTCTTGGAACACTAAATCAATCCTGTCCTAGCAGTGCTCAACTTATTACCATAAATCTGACTGCCTCAGAAGGATAGTACTAATAAGTACTAATTGTGTGTTAAAACACTATGTAAAATTGCTTGTCCATGAATACTGCAGTTCTTTTTGGGGATCTTCCATACATACTCACTGCCAAGGGTGGGAATCTACAGGCATCCCCACTGAACTATATTAATGATAAGCAACCTTTCTTATTAAGGTCCTCGATCTGTTGTACTTTATAGTGAGCAGTGTTCGTGAATCTTCAGCTTGTGTTGCGTAACACAAGTGGGGAAGTGTAGCAGATCTAGCACTCACTGCTGCAGCGCCTCCTGGTGGTCATCCCAGGAATTAGCTCTTTTCCAGCCCTCCGAGCACCTCCTGTTGGCCGGTGTCTCTCCTGCCTCAGGCCCCATGTCCCTCCCAGACCCCAGTGCCCTTTACCTTGGGGTTCTGCCCCACAGCAGTGCCCCCACACTGTGGGTCTCCCCTCCTAGGGGAACCCCCAACTCTCTAAGCCCACCTTGCCTCAGTGGCTACTGCCAGTCGCAATCTAGCCTGCTTTCCCTGGGGCAAACTGCAGTCTGTAACGGCCACTCATCATTGGCAAGAGGGTTGGACCAGCTGCCTCTGCCTATCACTGGGCTGCACCTCCACAGCCCCAGTACCTGCTTAGGTCTTTCCCAAGGCCTCAGCCTGGGGAGTTGCCAGGCAGGAGCTGAGCTGAGCTGAGCTGAGCTCAGCATACCTTTGTGCTCCCAGGCAGCTAGGTCCATCTCTCTCCAAAGCTAGAGAGAGACTGTTTGCCTTCTGGCCTGGCAGCTCTTTTATAGGGCCTAGCCTGGCCCTGATTGGCTGCCTCCCAGCCTCTTCTTATTGGCTCTCAGCCCCAGCCCTCTCCAAGGGCTGGCTTTTAACTCTTTCAGGGCCAGAGAGGGGTGTCTGCCCTGCTACAGGAAGGTAAGTACGGACTGAATTTGGGACCGCTCGATCTAAGAGCATGAGCTGCTACTGCTTGAGTTGATTGCTCTGTTACCAGAAAGTAGAACCAGATTCTTATACAGACCAACTGCTAAGAAACAGAGTCCCGTGCTGGGTTAATGGGGGTCACAGTTACTAAAAATGGGTTGCAGTGGGATTTACGGGGTTTTTTTTTAAATATGCTCATGCCGGAATGGGGTGTCCTTGCCTAACTCCTCCTGTTTTCTTTCCTCAAGTCAGACCCCAGAAGATTAATGCAGTCAAATCGAGGACATGGTGCACAGAACATAAGCTGTGTGTGCGCCTTCCTCCTGGTCCTGGACCATGCCATTATAGATCACTTAAAATTCTCAGCATGCTTCTTCTCATTCCTGTACATTTTGGATAGGAGGTGGAGGGGCTGCTCATCTTAACACCTTTTAGATGTGGACCCTCTGTTTTTTCAGATGTTTGTATTGTCACCAAAAGGAGTGGGGGGGTCATGAATGAGATGGCACCTGAACAACCATCAGGAGGACATTAGTAAACACATTCAAACTACCAGCTCTGCTGCCTATCAATGTCCTTAAATGGCTGTTTGATGGGGGTAAGAGTTCCCAGGCACAGAGGGATGAGAAGGGCAATAGAGAACATCCTGACAGATCATTTTTTTTCTCCCATCTAACAAGATGCAGGAAGAAGTTTAACTGGATTTGCCAAACCTGGAAACCACGGGGCCTGACTCTTCAAACAAGCTATGGGAAAGTTCTATTTCCTAGAGGCCTCCTGGAATCGAGCGTGTCTGATGATGCTAATTAGGCTGACAGAATTATCAACCCATGCCATAAATGAGACCTGCTCCCTGGCAGGCTGAGCTAAGAAGCAGTGTGGAGTGTTTCCTTGGCACGAAATTGCTGGGTGGGAATGCTATCGGAGGGGTTAGCTGTGGAGGCTTTAGAATGGCGAGGTGTTGGACCTACAGCTCCCTTCTGGGTAGCAGGCATGACAGATAGAGGGCCCAGCTGTATGTTTTATTCTCTAGCAGAAGATCTTTAGCTAAATACTGATGAATTTTCCCTGGGACACATCCATTCTTTACTTAATTAGTAATACGGCGACACTTTAGGGGTATCCCCAGTGCCTGGAGACACGGCAGCAGACACCACAAAAAATTGTGAAGATTGAGTGATTGGGTGTGTTCCTGGCTAGGATGGCCCAGGGTGACAATCACATTCCTGGCACTCTGCACTGGACTAACCGGGGACTGTGCTTACTCTGTATTTCCCTGGATCTGGCAGACTTGTCCTTCAATAGCAGGTTTCTGAAGAACACTTGGCTTTCATCAGCCAGCACTTTGCTACTAGAATAGAGTTGTCGTGTGCGTTCTTCTCTTGGCAACATCACAGCCTCTGAGAGCGACATTCCAGGGAGCGGGAAGGAGGTACATCATTGTTAGGATATAGATATTCAGGCCTGTCTGTAAAGGCCTATACTCTAAGAATTTAGGTGTATTCTTATCACTTGGCTAGTGATAGAGGTATAAAAGAAAGAATCAAAACCACTGTCTGCCAGTGTAAGGGCCTTCTCTTACTGTGACAGTTTGTGGCCCTGTGCTTAGGCTCAGGCCTTTGGCTAAGCAGCAGAGGCAGCCATAAGCTGGGAAGCGACCGATCACATCCTCACATTCCAAACTAGTCACATTGAAATAAGGTGCTATTGGGCTGTTAGGCACTATCAGGACAGGATTGTATTCCTATCACCTCCAGAGAAAGGGAAGTGCCTAGAAAATGTAAAAGGAAACTTAGTTTGATAGCATCCTGTCTGGCAAGAACTCACTTATCAATAGCTGGGATGTGAAATCCTCACTTCTGTATTGTTTTGTCATTATAGTTCCCACTTTGCTGTTGTTTGTCTGTATAATCTCTGTCTGGTTCTGTGATTGTTCCTGTCTGCTGTATAATTAATTTTGCTGGGTGTAAACTAATTGAGGTGGTGGGATATAATTGGTTACATAATCATGTTACAATATGTTAGGATTGGTTAGTTAAATTTCAGGAAAATGATTGGTTAAGGTATAGCTAAGCAGAACTCAAGTTTTACTATATAATCTGTAGTCAATGAGGAAGTGACTGGGCGTGGGTGGGAGGGGGTGGGCGTGTGGGGGAGGGAGATGGGAACAGGGAATGGGGGTAAGAAAATTGGAATCATGTTTTGCTAAAGGGGGAAATGGGAACAGGGAATGGGAGTAAGGAAGTTGGAATCATGTTTGGCTCAGGGTAGGAATGGGAACAGGGACACAGGTGTAAGGCTCTGTGGTGTCAGAGCTGGGAAGGAGGATACTAAGGAAGGAAACTGGAATCATGCTTGCTGGAAGTTCACCCCAATAAACATCGAATTGTTTGCACCTTTGGACTTCGGGTATTGTTGCTCTCTGTTCATGCGAGAAGGACCAGGGAAGTAAGTGGGTGAAGGAATAAGCCCCCTAACAATCATCTGAACCTCTCAGGCAATACAGCTAACTCTAGTCTGGCTAAGGAATGACCTCGTGTACTCTTCCATAGACACAAGATAATCAGGCCTGATGGAGTCACTCTTTGGGCCAGAATTAGGGTTCAGCTAACCAGCTAGGATTAAGAATGATGAGAAATCAAAATGAACCCTAACAGAATACTAGCTGAGATTCTGAACATTTAAATGCTGTCTGTTTTTATACAGCTCTGCTCTTCTTGGTTCACACCAGGAACAGACAGACATGCAAGAGACTGGTTTTGCAGCATTTCTGGATAGAGAAGGTGGGAAAACTACTGAACTGTAATTCTTCTGAAGATGACATCTTACAGCAGCCTTGCTGTTACTAAGCTCCACGGTGTGAAGCAGACAGAACTCCGCTTACTCTTAAAGGTTTAAACCCTGGAGACCTAGGGTCTGAGTCAGAGCCCCTAGCACTCCAAGCAGTCCAGAGAGTCATAGCTGCTGGAACGAGGAGTGTGGGGAGTGCTGCAGCACCTCCTGGCTTGAAGTGGTCTTCATTATATCTGGGGTTTACAGTTTGGTTCAATGGCTCTCACCACCCCCACTATAAAAATTGTTCCGGTACTTCTGCAGAAAGGTAGTTTCCAAGCCCAGAGAGGAGGTGGATGAGAATCTGTCAAGATGATGTCTTCAGAGAAGCAGAATTCTAGCCCTGTGACCCTGGGTGCCTTCAGTGCTCTGGGCTGTGAGCCACAGCAGCAGAGACCAACAGCTAGCAGATGAACGTGCAGTTCCCAGAGTGGCTGTGTGCTGTGCAGCCCTGCTTCAGTGCTCTGACTCCAGCAGCCTGCCTACAACACCCCACCCTGGTCTCCACCAGCCTGGGTTACTACTTTCAGGGTAACCCAAACATACCCCTAATCCTGAATTGTCCCAAAACCATCTGCCCTGAAGTGTCCAGCCCTCTCCTGGGGTACTCAGAGAATTAATAAGATTCATTGCTCCTTTCAAGAGGCAAAGAGCTCAGCTGACTACTTTAACTGGAGTTAACAATCACTTCAATTCCAACACAGCACTGGGTTGGTTTAGATTCAAAGTAAAACAAGTTTATTAATAGAAAGAGGTTTTAAAGTGAATTCAAGTACAAGGAATAAGGACAAAATGGTTACAAGCAAATAACTGTAAAATATGCTTTCAAGGGGCTAAGACTTAACTCAACAAGCTACAGCCTTGGTTCAAGCTAGTTTTCTTCCCAGTCCTTTTCTTTCCAGCTACGGTGGATTTTCACTCAGTCAGGACATTCCACAAAATTACAAGGTGCTGACTTCCCTTGTCTTTCTAGAGGAAAGAAGCCAAAATGGCTCTGTTTCCCCTTCCAACTCTGAGTTCATGGACTCTGTTTCAAGAGGCAGAATGACCCAGTACTATTCTTCCCTTCCCATTCCTCTGCTGATTTGTAAATGGGGCTTCCTGTGGTTTGATTCCACCATGGTTAATGTACACAGGAGACAGCTGGATAGCTGCTTTCCCTCCTGTCTGGGAGAAAACCTGTTTCTCTCCCTCTGTTTGGTCACAGACTTCAAAGCATAATATTGGTGAGCATCCATAATTCCTCCTGAAACAAGCTATTGGTGAGCTTTATTTGCTAGAGGAAAAGTGGAGCCTACTATGTTTGCTGATGCAAATTAGGACGATAGAGTTATCAAGCCATGCCATAAATGAGAGCTCTGGAAACCAGCTGCCATACATACATGTTACAATGACATTAATCACCCATGTATCCCCAGGTCGCATATGACACCTCACAGGACCCATTTTAGATACAGAGTATGACAACAGTGAATTGGGGTACCCTGGGCTGGTCAGGCCAGCTCAAGCTCACTGCTATGTCCCTTACCAGCTGGCACTGAGGTGCTCTTAGGGTCACAGTGCCTACCTCAGGCTTTGTGGATCCCAGTATGGTTCCAGTGATTTTCTAGGTGCCTAAAAATTAGGCACCACAACACTCAGCATCACAACACCTCAGTCCCTTTGTGAATCTGGGCCCAGGTCCCGAGGGGTGGAGTCCCTCTGTGTGGGCTCCTTGTCCCAGAATGGTACCTGCCATTTGAATGGGAGCTGTTTAGGGACCCACTCCTAATTAGAGACTGTCCCTGGAATACCACCAGGCCAGAAAAGCCCAGGGCTTGTCTATTACTTGGATGTGATGTTGCAGTCCCTGTGTTGCTTCCTTCTACTGGAATTTCAGGGTCTGGTGAGGTTGTCCCGGGTAGTGCCATTGGTACTGTGAATACCCTTGCAACCAGGAGGCTTAATCTTCAGAACATCGTGTGAACTGTCTCTTCCTGATTCTTACTTATCCTTGCTGGCAGACCCGATGTCCTGGATCCTGCCCTGGAGCAAAGAGACTTGGTGCTGAGCCATGTCTAGCTGGGCTCCTATGTACTACTTGTCTGTGGTAGACAAGTTGAGACTCTGAATACCGTATCCTGACCTCTAGTGACTCCACCCCAGTGGTGGCACAGATTGCTCTTTTCAGACCTTCCAGAGTGCTGTCCTTGGCCACCCAGTTTTCCATGTTGCAGGGCATCCCCACATGGTGTAGCCAGGCCATGACCACCAGCAAACATTTTGTGAGAACAACACAGCACTGCTGCAAAAGGTCAAAGGCAAGATACAAAGTTGGTAATGCTGTTCCCCTATGAGAAATCTGAGATTGGGGAACCATCCCTTTATCTATGTGAGCATCCTCCTTATAGACACTATACACAGATCTCCTTTTGCACTTTAACCAGGAACTATAGTGACCAGCCTTTATAGTCTGTAACTGAGGCTCGATGACTCATTGTTGCAGAACTGGGATATTGCTACTGATTTTCCTATGCAAAATGGAAAATCTAGATCAGAACTAGTGATTAAAATGCAGAAGTCCAGTAGGCCAGGATTAGAAGTGCCACTTAGACAGTAACATGTTAAACAGGCTGTTCCACCTCCTATCTCTTTCCCAAATCCTACCTGAAGACATCTGAGGAATTGCTGCATCTAAATGTACTTTGAAAATCTGATAACCTGGCCCTGTGGCAGCCTTATGCAAATAGACCATCGCCCCACAAGGGTAGGCTCTATTCAGGAAGTTCACCCAAACTCAGTTCTGTGATGAGGTCCATATTTGCCTTTCCAGGGTTCCCCAAGCTATTTCACTTCCCTTTAACGGTGTCTCCTCTAGGACACAAGATGAATTATTAGGGAAGTGAGAAGAACTGTGGCCAGGCCATACCGGGCTGAATTCTTGTTATATACTCAGTAGAACTGGGCCTTATCAGAACTTGGATGGGGAAGTGCCAAGGAAAACCCAAGAGATCTGGAAGTAGTTGGTAGTGACTCAATGGGAGGCATTCTTCCCTGTGACTCCTGACCCCAGCAGGGTACCACTGCTGTACTCTTGGAGCTGCAGTCTTACAGATCAGATGTAAATTGGAGCTCCTGACCATTTGTGACACTGAAGATGCTGTAGCACTTTTTGTGGTCCAGTGTCTTGGACAAATTCTAATCTGGAAAATGACATTCCACTCCCCCATGCACTTTCACTGTGTAAGTTACTTTCCACTTTGGTTAATAATAGCTCCTACAGCTTCTAAGGGGGCTGCATTCACAAGGTGGGTTATAGAAGTGCTCCATGAGCTCTGTATGAAAAGTAACACTGGACAGACAGTATTACAGTGTTATTGTCCAGAAGGACAAGGGATCCTCTGATTGCAGAGAAATCGTTGACTGGACTCTGGCTGCCTGATGTTATAGGGGCATATCTGCCAGAGATAAGTCACCCTGCTGTAGGGAGAAGTTTGACATCATTAATCCCGGGAGCTTTGTGATTCCAAATAAATCTCTAAACTAAATTAGGAAAACACAGACATGCATCCTGTACCCATAAGTCCATATAAATCCTCCAATTAGTTTTGTAAGGATTTATAAAGTCTAGAAGGAAGGGAAGGGGTCAGTCAGGGGAGGGTGAAATAAAAAAAGTCTGGCCAGCATATTCAGTTCTGATCGCTTGAACTCATCCACATCCTGAAAGGTTTCCATGAGACCTAGTTCAGTATTCCAAGTAACAGGGGGCTGCATCTTTCCAAAGCACATGTGGGAAGTTTGCGGATGCTTAGCACTAGCCTAACTCTGCCCTCAGTGAATGGTGAAACTCCCCTAGACCTCAAAGGGAGTGGAGTAAGACCAATCCCACCCTACAATAATTCAGACATGGAAGGATTTCACTGCTCTCCATCACAGTTGGAGGGCGAATCTGGAAATGACAACCTCTGTTCTCAAAGGGTAACTTTCACTTGCATCCTCTAAAACGTTCCCTTTCTAAGCGATGAGTCAGTTGAAATACACACCTCTGCCCGTGCTGGACGGGACCTGGACTTGCAGACTGATGCAAAAGCCAAAGTTTTTAAACACAGCGACGTAAAGCTAGGCTCCCAAATCCTTATTTAGGTGCCAGAATAAGTCGCTGGAGTTTTCAGAAGTGCTGAGCAGCCAGCTCCCATGGAAGTAAATAAAATCTGGCTGTCAGACACTGACAGCACAAGAGAGAGCGTGGTAATGATCCCCTAGAGTTAATCCCATTACTTCCAACCTTTCTGTTGAGGAGGCTGACAAGGTGAAAAGAATTGGAGACAGTTGAAACTGTATTGGAGGATTCAGCACTGGAAGGAAGGAAGATGTTTCTCTCCTAGAGGTCCATGTCTCTGTAGTCAGGCCCTCCCATTTCCAGCAACAGCCCTTTAATTCTACAGCTCTGATCTGTCATGCCTTATAAAGTCAACCTAGCCCAGGTAATACGGTTGCCCCTTTTTGACCTGAGCAGCGAGTCAAATTTCAGGGCCGTGGGGATGTTCCAGCTTGAAACAGAAATTGAGGGAGTCTGGTATTTTCTTTAATGCAGTCTTGTTTATTTAAAAGGAATGTATGAAATCCTGCTTCTCCGAACACAGGCGGAACCAAGAACGAAAGGGAACAGTTTCTTAACTCACAGCCCCAAACCTCTTTAGCCAACCCTAACGCTCGCTCCAGATTTTTCCAGGGTCAGGCTGTGCTCACAGGTTGCTACTCAGCTTGCTTCCTCTTCGGGGTTTCTCTTCTGTTCCTCTCAGGTTCTCAGCATTCAACTGGACTTTTTCCATTAAGTTTTGCATTATTGCCAATTTCCCTTCTTTTAACAACCAGGTTAGAATCTCCTCTCTCCTCACACACACTCAACATGGAGCTGGGCTTACAGGGCTCATGGCAATCAACTTCCGTCTTCCTCACTAGTGGTTGTTGCCTCTTCCAGAGAACTGCTGAAAGGAAAGATTCAAGTTCCCTGGCTATTTCCCCAGCCTCTCAGAGTGCTTTTAGGCTCCTTTCTCTGATCTTGATCTGCAAGTCCACATCCAGATAAGCATCTATAAACTGGTCCATCACCAGTTTATCTTGGAAGGCCTCGTTGGTATCTGGGTACACCTGGAATGCAAGCCCCCAGAGGTCCTCTGCCTGTTCAGTTGGGGTTTCTGTTTCCCCTCTATTCTAGGTCTTTGCTGTGCCCTGGCCCACTCAGATTGAGGTCTAGCTCCAAACCACATCAGGGACTTGCACCAGGCCTAGATAACTGTGTCTGTTTTTTGGGGGTAAGTCTACAGCACCGTCAGAGCTGGGCCACTCAACCTGGCTACTAGTAACCCCCTTACTGTCCATCTTCCCAGCCATTCATTTGAGCTATAATGTTGAATTGAGTCAAATAAGCCTCCTAGGGAGTTTTACCCTGAAAGGTTTTGCATAATTTGGACTGGGACAGCCTGATCTCTCCCTTCTGGGCCTCTGTGGGTCACAAGCAGGGTAGAAAACGGGTATCAATGCCCGGTCTTACCCAAGCCTTCTGGCTGGCTCAATTCCTCATCCAGGAGGCTGCCTTCAGCTGTGTTCTGTGACCCTTTCATTTCCTTCTGGAGCTGGGTTTCCAGCTCCTTAAGTCCTTGCCGGAACTCATCTTGGTGAGCAAGTTCCAGACTGGCCAAAGCCTGTTTGGTCTCCACTGTTTCATGGAAAATCTCCACGCTGCGGCAGTCAGATTGCTGGTCCTGTCATCAATCTGTTTTACCATTCCAGCCTGGGTGTGTTGCAGCTGGGTTTCTCAATCTGTCCGGTCACTGTGTCCTTGCTGCTCTAACAGGGATCTCATCTCGATCTGCAGTCCTGTCTAAGCCCTTTCTGAAATACCTCCAGCTCCTATTTTAGATCTTGTTTTAAATCCTGCTGGCCAGTCTTGATTTCTGCAAGCACCTCCAATATTTGCTCTGTCTCGGTTTGACGGGTATACCAGCTCACAATTTCTCTCCTTGGAAACTAGGTCCCACCACTAACACCAGGATTGCTGCTTTTTGACCCGAGTGGCCTAGTCAAATTTTGGGGCCCAGCTGGAAGTAGAAATGGATGGAGTCTGGTATTTTCTTAGATGCAATCTTGTTTATTTACACAGTGGTTCTCAAACTCATGTAGTGGTGACCCCTTTCACACAGCAAGCCCCTGAGTGTGACCCCCCCTTATAAATTATAAACATTTTTTAATATATTTAACACTATTATAAATGCTGGAGGCATAGCGGGGTTTGGGGTGGAGACTGACAGTTCACAACCCTCCATTTAATAACCTCACAATCCCCTGGGGGGTCCCGACCCCCAGTTTGAGAACCCCTGATTTACGAGGAACGTACAAAGTCCTGCTTCTCTGAATGCAGGAGGACCCAAGAACCAGGAGCTGCCCTAGCCATTTTAATGGCGGAGAGAGGGGAAACCATTTTCAGTGCCCCTCTCCAGCCTCACTGCACAGCAGTCCAGCACCCACTGGAAGTTGGGACGCAGGGCAACTGTCCAACTTGCCTGTCCTGCCAAAAACCAAGGGAGCAGTTTCTTAGCTTACAGTCCCAGGCCTCTTTACCCAACACCAGACCCAAAAGCTCTCTCTCTAGCTTTTTCCAGGGGCATACCATGCGTACAGGCTGTTGCTTGGCTTTCTTCCTCCTTTGAGTCTCTCTTCTTTTCCTCTCAGTTTCTGTGTTCCCTCATACACACAGACCTGGTCACAACACCCAGCTGAACCCCCCTGCCCACAGGGTGCTAGTCTCTGAGCGGATTCTATTACGCCTTGTTTTAGGTATGGCCCCTTAAGTGTTATTTACAGCTATCTTATGTGAAGAGGTTTGTGATCCAAGCAGTCCCCAGTACCTCGCACTGTAACAGTTCCTTTCAGTAGGAATTTACATGATGGATCTTTATTCCAAGTTTAAACTGTTATACCTTCTTGGCCTGGAGCAATAGCTTGGAGATAAAGTCGGTCAGAGATCTCATAAAAGCACTCAGTGCTCAGCCAGTGCCCTGTGACAAAGTCTGTCTGGTCAGGATGATCCTATAATCAGGTGATACTTCATAATCTAATAAACCCAGTAGAGGAACCTAGCAGGGGGTTAATCGTCTTTTAGAAGAACAATTGAAATGAGGCCCCTGTAAAAAACACAGAGACTTATTAGCCACTGCCCTTGTGCCATTGTTAATCTGGAAGCACTTTGTACTCACAACACACACATGTAATTGATTGAGCAAGGTGCCAGCCTGTGTTAAGCTGTATGAAATACTGTATCAAATACGGAAGGTCACATCCTCAGGGGGGGTGAATCGGCAGAGCCTCAGTGAAGTCGATTGAATTATAGCAGCTGAGGAGTTGACCCAAGTATTTCCTGCAAAGTGGCGTCTAGCTGGGAATGCAACTGAGACAGTGGTAACATTTTCAAAAACACCTAAGTGACTTAGGAAACCGGCTGGTCAAAATGTTCCATCAAAACTTGTTTTAATGGAAAATTGGGGTTTTCAGGCCCGGATTAACCAATGTGCACTAGATGGACTCGCACAGGGACCCCCATCTCTGTGGGAACCCCAACCACCAGAAAAAAACAAAACCTGAGTAGCTCTGAAATATAGTGTGCCAGGTCACAAGGCGACTCACTCAAATTTGACCCAGCCCCTCTCCCCACTGCTCTGTCATGATGGAGGGGCAGCTGGGCCAAACCTGAGTGAGAGGCATTTCAACATGGTACTTGGTGGACACCCCCCACACAAGCTTCTACCAGAACCATTGAACCATGAGAAAGCTCACTGTACCTCCTGTCCCCCTGGCAGTCTTGCTTCCCACCCTGGTGAGCACCTCTATTCTCAGGGGTAGGATGGGGTGGCATACTGAGGCCTTGCCCAGAGTGGGGGTTGTTTTGTATATCACATGCACTGTCTAGGTTCCATCATGCACAGGGTCCCCCAATTTCCATAGTGTGCAAGGACCCCATATTCTTTAATCTGGGCTTGGGGGGGTTGAGTAAACAAAAATGTTTGGAGGAAATGTCTGGTTAAAAAACAGTTGAAAATTGGAGGAAAAAACATGTTGGTTTTGGGCGGAAAACAGGGAAACGTTGGGGTTTTCAACAAAAAATCCAACTGTTCTCCTGCGATTTTCAACAGCACCGAGATTTGTCTGGCTTCTGCCAACGTTGCCAGCGAGGGTATCCTATTTCCCAACCAGCTCTACGCGGCCTCCTGAGTCTCACTGGCATTCAGCTGCCTTGTGACTTTCAATGGCCAGGGTACCTCTTCTCTGTGTTTGAGATGGCCACATTGCTGGCTATTGATGAGGCCTTGAGCTATGGATGCACATAACCCTTTACATTGCGCCACACTAACAAGTATTTTGTATGGACGTGGGTGCCTCTTCAGGACTAGAGAAGGGCTGAAACTCACCGCAGGTTTACAATCTGCAGCCATTTTGCACCTGCCTAGCACTTCAGGGGAGCACTGCTGCTCTCAAGAGAAGGAATCTCCCATTGGCAGAAGCTGGAAAAAAACTTTCTCTGGGGGCAGGTTATCTCATCGCCACGTTTCGTGGAGTTCTCACACCTTCCCCTGAAACATCTGGTGATGGCCACTGTCAGAGGCAGAATACTGGGCTAGATGGACTGCAAGTCTGATCTGGATTGGGAATGCCTCAGGATGATTAGTAAAAAGGAGAATCCACAGATATAAAAATGAGATCAAAGATGGACAAATAAGGGGGCAGCTTTGTTGGTCCTAACACTGGTGTCCCACCTAATATTGCTGCAGCAATTATGGGCCACCAGAGCTTAGTGATGAGCTGTCAGACAGGGCAGTACATAGCTGCCTAGACTACCATGTAGTAAAGCAATGTCTGGTTGGCCTTTTTGAATTTCTCTTGTAAGCGTGAGCTATAAAAGGTGATCTGTTCTGAAGCAAATTTCCAGGGGGAATTCATACTCTCTGTAGATATTACATTGTGCATTCAAACAGCATTTATTCCCCTTTCTTAAAATCCTAGGGGGAAACTGTGCCATAATTTTTTGCGGACGTATATAAACTGTGAGTCTAACGGAGGGCAAGCTACTACTGGAAACTGGAGCTATTCTAATCACAGGTATATTTCTTCTTTCCACAGTTGCTGGGCTGGAAGTTACCTACTTTATAGTTTCATTCCTATAATAGCTTCAGAGTGAAGAAGTGTATTTCAAGGGGTTTTTCAGTGCCTCTGGTGTGATCTTCATCAGGAAAGGACAGAGGCATTAACCTCTGATTTAAGATGACTCCGAAGGTCCTTTAGTTGGGTTTGAGATTCTGGAGTGAGATCCGCACCACGCGCCAGTCCCTTTCTGTCTGGTTAAAGAGCAGGAGAGATGACAAGGGGCCCTAAAAGGCTTGGTTCTGGCTGGGTGGGAGAAGATTCCCCAGGACAAGACGACCCATACAGCTGTCCTCTCAGGACCTCTCATAAGCCCTGGGTTGGAGGGTGTCAGGCTTGCAGCATGCAGCGCAGTGGAGATTCTGGGCAGTGCTGCAGCCCATAGGGCAAATCAACGAGCTTAGACACGTCCCCAGGGCTGTCTAGGGGTATGGCGACATTGCAGCGAGCTTTGATCTAGCTAATTCAGGTACCAGAGCAGTGAAGCTGCAGCAGCAAGGGCTGTACAAACCCACCTGGAACTGTGGAATTACTCCCGGGGTAGCCCGTACTGCCGCAGTTTCATTATGGTAGCCACGCTAGCTAGATTAAAGCTAACTTTGGTTCAGCTACACATGATGCAAGTGGAACACTGACAGACACCGGTCGGCGGCGGGCAGGATCGAACCTGGGACCTCTGGAGCTTCATACATGAGCCTCTGCCACATGAGGCTGTAGAGAAGACGCATTTAACCCACACTCACACTCTCTCTCTCTGGCCTCAATGTCACTAGATGGGACAGAACACCACACCCAGGAGGTGTGTGGGTTACACAAGCACACCTCATGCTTGCGTGTAGACATAGCCTAAGGCCTTGTCTACCCTTGTGGTGCCATGTAGGGTATGTGGCGCTGCACACCACTGTGAACAGCAGGCTGCCTCCACACTGCGGTGTGTAGCTACATGCGGGAGTGAAAGGCTCTGGCAGGGGAGCGGGACACCACACTGTTAAAAACAGCTGTCTAGACGTGGGAGGCGCTGCTTGGGTGTGCAGAGAGCCGTGCCAGGTATATAACCTAAAGTTCTGGCCTAACAGGGCAGGGCAGAACTGTTGTATGTAGAGGTGAGGACTAGGCTCTGCACATGCTAGGAAACCAGCGAAGCAGTTGGATGGGTTTGCAACAGGGCTCAGAAAGCGCCATTCCAGCAGGGGGAGCCGCATTCTGACAGTGAGCAGCCTACCAAATACACAGGGATTAGCTATGAAAGCTCTTTGGGAAATCTGTCAAGGAATAAGAGCTGCAGGAATTAGAGAATAAACACATGGAACGTTCCTTGGCATTTGCATCCCTCCAAACAGCCGTCGGTCCCGGACGCACACACCCTCCTTTAGTTTGGCTTCTGAACTAGCACTTTCTCCCCCGATTCAGCAATTCATCCTTACTGAGCAAAGCCCTTAAGCGTGTCCTTAACTTCAGGCATATGCTTAAGATAGGATGTAAGCTTGTGCTTCAAGTTATGCATGTGCTTAAATGCTTTGCTGAATCAGGGCCTTCCACTGGTACTTAGAAGAGGCTTATGTTAGGGAAAGAGTGGAAACTACAATCAATTGCTCTTCCTCTCCAGTTATGATCAACCCTTGGGAAATCGCTCTAACTGAGCATTTCCTGTTCAGGGTCAGGTACACAAAGGGATGCTGGCAAATGAATAAGCAGTTCTTTAATGAATCAGCCAATCACTGGCTCCACCCCCATCTTCGCTGAAGCTAGCGTTGACATCATGAGGAAGATTAAAGCCTCCTGTCCAATTGACACCACTTGCTTTTCTTTTGTTTGGATGTCCTGGGTAGTTCCCTGTTGTTCAGTCTCCCCTTGGGGGAGATTTTTCATTTGGGGTTGTTAATAGTCTGGTCAGCATCTTTCCCTAATGCACTTTGTTGTTGCTTTGATTCATGCATCGGGCTTGAAGGGATGTGCTTTCTCATAGACTCATAGATATTAAGGTCAGAAGGGACAATTATGATCAGCTAGTCTGATTTCCCGCACAACGCAGGCCACAGAATCTCACCCGCCCACTCCTGCAATAAACCTCTCACCTATGTCTGAGCTATTGAAGTCCTCAAATCATGGTTTAAAGACCAAGGTGCAGAAAATCCTCCAGCAAGTGACCCGTGCCCCATGCTACAGAGGAAGGCGAAAACCCCCCAGAGCCTCTTCCAATCTGCCCTGGAGGAAAATTCCTTTCCAACCCCAAATATGGCAATCAGCTGAACCTTGAGCATGTGGGCAAGATTCACCAGCCCGATACCCAGGAAAGAATTCTCTGTAGTAACTCAGATCCCACCCCATCTGACATCCCATCACAGGCCATTGGGCCTATTTACCACGATCAGTTAATTTCTTCTGCTGTTCCCCCTCCTTTGTCCCCATTATGCTCCTCAGAAATGAGAGACAGAGACAGAAGAGTGGAGATATAAATCAGAGTTTACCTATGGATTCATTCATGCTGCCACAGGGAAACAAAAGCTGTTAAATCTGTGACTCAACCATCTTCTCTCAAACCATTCAATCCCGCTAGTATTTCACTGATGCTAACTTCGCTGCCATATGGAATTTACATTCCAAATTTGATCCTTTGGAGTCTAAATCAGACCCGCTCGCGTTTAAAATGTCATTCTGAGCCATGCATTCTAATAGGAGAGGCGAAAATGAAAGCTCCTGGAGAAGAGAGAGCGGCTGTCAGGTGCAAAATGATGGCACCAAACTCTGTGACTGAGCAACTTGAAAAGGGGAATGTGAATGTAAATGGCATATATCAGAAACTAATGATAACTGAAATGTCATTAAAGCAAATCCTGTGAGATTACTGTGTGTGCTTGGTGATAGAGGTGAGGAACTCTTTAACTATTTTTTAATTCTGAGGCAGAATTTCATCTTCCATCCACTCCTTTTATAGTATTTTAAAAACCTTTTTAAAGGCAACTCATTTGAAATCTCCCTCTTCCCTGTCTAAATTTATTAGACCCTTTATAGTTTCCTTAGTCTCAAAGTTTGATAGCAAGCAGATTATGAATATGATGGTGCATGGATGACAGTGTGTGACTTCTTAATAAGACATGTCATATTGCCCCAGATGATTATAATTAGTTTTCAGTGAGATTCTTTGATTATTGTGATGATTGTGCTATTTTTATGGGGGAAAAAAAAGTGAGAGGGGAAAAGTTTCCCCTCTTCCCGTGTATTGTTATCTACTGGGGGGAGAAAGAGGGTTAATTTATTTTCTTGAAACAAATCAAACAATGCAGTGACTATGGGGAAGTCAATAAGCACAAATGAACCCTCAGGAATTAACAGCATCAGGAGGGGATAATTCATACCAGCTCTAGGCAGGAAAACAAGTCTGCAGAAGTACAACCCCCTGGGAGGAGACACATAGACTGGCTTTAACTGGGTTCAAGAGGCCCAGCAAACAGAACGCTATCAAGTGGGCAGCCTGATACACAGGAAGTATCTCTCCCACTGGATCCAAGAACTGACATGAGACTGTGACCCAGAGGGACAGACCCCGCAGCCACGGTCTGAAGGGATAGAAGATAGAGGATGCTTGGTCATACACGCATGTGTCCAAACTGTTGGTTGTTTTTAGGATATTCTTCCTCTACTTTGCTTCATGAAGGCTGACTGGTCGCTGGTAAACCTGCCATTTTGTTTGGGAGAGAGCAGGATGGCAATTGCTGGACTATGCCAGGCTCATTAGAGCGATCACAGTGAATGGCAGGCAGAACTGCCTCCAAACCCTTGTTCTGGAGGAAGAAGATTGTGGGGTCCTGCCCTGAGAAGGCCAATGGCTGAAGGTCCGAGTAGGATGCTCTCCAGGTCACGGAGAGGTCAGAAGTGCCGTTACGCTGGACCTATGCCAAACTGATCACGCAGCAATTCTCTCTCTAAAAATGCATTCATTATGTGTCACGATGCTGGTAGGATATTACAAGATTCTCAGCCTTGGCCTGACTCTGCTCCCATTGGAGTCAGTGGGACTTTTACCGTTGACTTCAATAGGAGCCGAGTAAGGCCAATGCTGATGGCTTTTGAAAAACCCAGTCCCTGTACTTTGCACTTCTCCCCACCCGTGCTTCTATGCTAAGGGATTTTGCTCATTTTTAGTGTGGCTGGAAATTCGTCTCACCGAGATGTCGTTCAGTCTTTGTATTAGCCCGGGGAATTATTTTGTAATCAGAGGGGCAAATCTATGGAAAATATTAGTGATATTGTGAACAAGGAGAAGAGAAGTTACTAGAAATATCTACAGCATAAGGAAAGACTTGCACTAGTATCCACAACATCCCCACTGGTCCTAGCTAATCAAACACACAAACAGGTTCTGCATAAACTCACCTCTCCAATGGTGAAGGGGGGAAAAATATCTGACCAACTCACAAATCCTCTCTAGGTGGGAGCATACCCAAGCCAAAGAAATGAGATGCGTTAGTCAGCTCCACAGTGCTGACGATCCCCTCTGGTAGTGAAAAAGCAGATCAAAGGGCTGTTAAGAAGGATTGAGAATTGGGACCAATAATGTTCGGATCAGTTGCTTCCAGCCATTCCAGGGTCTGTTGGAAAACAGTGTTAGTCAGAACTATATATTAAATAATGTTAGAGAAATGAATCTTTTATATATATATAAATATATATTTTCCATATGGAAAAAGAAAAGATAAAGGAATTTTTGCTTTTGTCTCCGCTGATGCAGCATTTCAGAACACTGTTGAAACAGCGTCTGGGTGGTGTGAAACCTGGTTTGTCTGTCTTACTTTGTAAAACCTTGCTCTGTGTAAATAGTAAGGTGAAACAGATCGTTGTGAGCGAATTGTTAATTTCAGGTCCCTCCCTCCCGCCCCCGCCCCCGAGCTAACAAGCAAAAACCCAAGGCCCCAAAACAGACCAGCAAGCTAAAACAACTGGGTGGAGCCAGTGGGATTAACAGCAGAGAACATGTGGTAGAAATAGACAAATATAAGCTTAAGCAGGGTAAGCCAAAATGTGTTAGCCATTGCGATTTATGCCGAACAAGTTTTAGTCAAGGGGTTTAGAATGGGTGGGTTCATAGATGAGGTAACGGAGTAACAGAGTCTGCGTAAAGTTACGGAACAGGGTATAAAAGATCATGATTGACAACAAGAGAGTGGAGAAGACACAAGGCAGAACATAGCAGGACCAGAGATCTGAAAAAAAAAAGTCACCCTGTCCCCAGGAGAGGTAACTTGATCAGTTACTCTTCTTCCCTGATCTGTTTTTGGAACGTATAAGTAATTCATAGGTAATAATTGCACGGTCTTAAAACATACAAAGTAAAGGCTACAAAAAACTGTTTAAACCTAAATTGGAGTGGATCCCATCTGTCACCCAACAGGTCAGATCTTTTCTTTAAAAAACTCTTAATTTAGAAGACAAGAAAGGCATGTAGTTAAATTGGACTGGGGAACGGGGTCATGGAGTTGTGACTCCCTTGCTGTTCCCACATTGCTAAGTGGGAGGGAGATTTGTGGGGGAGGAGAGAGTCCAAGTATGGAAAAGGTTGACTGGTGTAACCCACACCCCTAATAGGGAAATATCTCTTTAAGCTGTCTAAAGAGAAGCAGGGAGAGGAATTCATTTTGTCTGGGACCTTGGTGCAGATGCACAATTAGCATTCCGCACCTAGAAGTTTCTAGGAATCCCCCTGTCTGAAGCTCACCCCCAGGAGCAGAAAGCAAGCAGGTTTCTCCTAACTCTGAAGCATTTTGAAGCAGGTTAGGTGACCCAGTTAACGTTCCAACAGGGAAGTACCGGCAGCGTTAGTTATAGAAAGGGGAAATGGGGAGGGAAAACTATTGAGGGCAAACAGTCAGGGCAGCTGCAAAGGGACATGTGACCTGCGCTTTAAGGCCTCTTTAAAGAAGTGGTGGAAAGGGGTCTAAACATCTGTTGAAAAGAAACTATTCTCCCCGCAGTCAAGGAGAGCCGGCTGTTCAGTGCATAGGAACAACTAGAGAAACACACTTTCTTTATGCTATAAAGTTGTCTTGCTTAGCAAGAAAAGATCTGCATATGTTCATGTTCCACCCAAGCTGGACATCATGCAAAGGGGAGCTCCCTTCAGTTCTTAACCACAAACCCTTGAGACAAAATAAACAGTGTTGACTTCTAAAGCCTGGTAGAGCCTTATTTTTTGCCATCCTTTGCCAAATACTGTATGCAAAACACAGTTGATGAGGCAGATGGAGAGAAAGCAACTGACTCAGGAGACCAGTGCCAGGCATATAAAGCAGTTCATTTAGAGGCTCGGCAGTACAGTAAGAATACTGTGAGGAACAAATTGAATTAATGCGCAGCTGAATGAAGAGCTGGGGTCTGAACATCACCCCCTGCAGTGCCATTCAGGTGCAGTTACAAGACCGAGGTTGTTACAGACACACATCTTCTTGAGGCCAAACTGCAGTCATCCTGAATCTTAAATAAGCCATTATATTAGCTCTGGTAGAGCCGGTGGGGAATTATCCCTTTCCCCTACCCCCTCCAAAGAAACATTTTTGAAGAAAATGAACATTTTTGTGGTTTTTGTCCAAAATTGAACATTTTTCAGATGACACATTCTCGGTTGCCAGAAACTAACCAAAAATGGGTATTTTTGTTTTTTTACTGAAACCTCCAGAAAAGACTGAAAACAGACACTTCCAATGGGAATTGCCATTTTTGACAAAAAGCCCTTTTCCACTGGAAAAAAAAAAAAAACATGTTGACAACGTTTTCAGCCAGTTCTATGTCTCAGTGCAGGATGAGTCAGGTTTTCAAAGCACTCAGCATGCCCTAACCCCAAGTGGGAATTTTATCATGAACTTGGAATGGGACCAAAGTTATCATGAACTTGGAATGGGACCAGCACTAAGGCCCAGATCTTCAACGACATTTAGGTTCCCGACTTCCCTTGAAATCAACCGGAGTTGGATGCCTAAATACCTTTTGAGGATCTGGGTTTGAGTGCTTTTGAAAATTCCACCCAGTGCCTCTCCAAAGAGCATCGCTTCACGTAAGAACAGAGATTTGCATGTGCTAGCTGATCTGCAACATTTCTGTCTCCTGAACAGTATCTTGGGGAGTGAGAGCAGCCAGGACAATCGGCTAACAAGTGAATGTTACATTCAACGTGGGGGAAAAAATGCATTTCTCCTGAGAGGGGACAGACTAGCAGCCCTGCAGAATGAAGCCTTCTGTTCATCCACATAGATATAGCCAGTGGCCAGAGGTTTAACTTCCTCCAACATGGCATTTTCCGCCATACTGTGACATTCCCTGTGTGTCATACCCTCCCACTCCTCCCTTCAAATCTACTAGCGCCATCCTAGCCTAAAAATAACCCATCAATGCCACACCCTGGCAGCCAGAAAAATTCAACCTGGAAATAAGAGACACAGAGGGCTGTTAACCATCGGAGCAGCCTTTCCATAGGACATGGCAGATTCTCAATCACTTGCAGTCTTTAAATCAACTCTTTCTAAAAGACGCACTCTAGCTCAACCACAAGTCACTGGGCTTGATGCAGGGATCAAAGTGAGCTTCTCTGGTTTGCATTACCCAGGAGGTCAGATTACATGATAACAGAGGTCACAGCTAGTCTTGAAATTTGATGTTTAACAAAAGCCAAATTTTCCTCCCTTTTTAACCAGCTATAGCGACAACCTCTGTTTCTGAATTAACCTGTTTGTAAAATGTGTCTAACACCAGCTACATACATCATAAACAGGCGTGGAAGGATTAGATTTTTATTGGTAAACGTCAATCTCACTGTACACACAAACCGATGCAAAAATATTTCCATCAAAATTTACAGGTGAGCCCAATAAGAAAAATGCTGTTAGAGAACTCATGAGTTTGATGTAAGGCTATTCGCTTTGCATCTTTTGCATGTGATGTTGACAACGGTTTTAACGGTTATACGGCTTTAACTTCTTGAATCTCTCCATCTGCTGTCATGAAATAATCGTCTTTCCCAAGCTGTTGTCTGATTGCCACCCTCTACTTTCCCGCAACTGGGAA
This sequence comes from Caretta caretta, assembly GCF_965140235.1. NCBI lineage: Eukaryota > Metazoa > Chordata > Testudines > Cheloniidae > Caretta > Caretta caretta. Next base: position 205,417,588 of record NC_134208.1, on the reverse strand, counting down.
AATATAAATCAATAAAAATTGTGTGTGGGGGGGGTGGAATGCTTAAAGCTAAACATCGATATTTTCTGTCAAAAATATAACAAAATCAAAATCAAATTCTGCCAAGCCGAATTATAAGGGATGGTGCAAGCCTTGACAGTGTTTTCAAAGAGTTTTGAGATCGGCAATTAAAGGACAACAGAGAAGTGCCCCGCATTATCAGTAATAATTTGCCCTGTATCTTTAATGACTTCTTTTTGTTCTTGTTGGTCCTAATTTTCAGCATCCTCACCACAGATTAGCAATGAGACCAATCTTGTTTCGTCGTTTCCTTGTATTCCCTTGACAGTCTGTATCCACCTGTTGTCTCTTGTTTTATACTTAGATTGGCATCTCCTGGGGGCAGAGAATGTCTTTTCATTCTGTGTTTGTACAGGGCCTAGCGCACGGGGGTCCTGCTCCATGACTGGGGTGCTTAGGTGCTATGTCAAAACAACTAAGTCAGTCACAGTTCTGAGGTTGTCAAGCATCTGTAATGCCTTACGAACCCCAGGACACGAACCAGGACCCGGCGTGTCTGGCTTGGGCTAATGATTCAACAGTGAAATATATTTAATATGTTTCTTTGGAAGCCTTCTAAGGAGATTGTCACAATGTACTCGCAGACAAATAGCTACTGGAGCCTGAATTTCCATAATAATACACAGTTCCTTTTCTCTGCTGCCAGGAAACCACATTCTGGCACCCTCTTTAATCCCCCTCCAACCCATGAAGGCCGCTCCTCGCTCCCCTTCCCTTTTTTAGTATAACTCACATTTGCAGGAGGAAACGCTGGTTGCTGATATTTGTGCACGGCTGTCAGTGTCTCTCATTGCCATTCTGGAGGTCAGCCTCCTCAGGGCGAACTGTGAGACACAGTGGGCCACTAAAAACCAAGAAGGGAGAACTTGGCCCCTCTGTGCTGTGCTTTGCCAACCTGCCCGCATCAGAGACAAGCAGCCACTGCTCAGGCATTCCCATGCATTCCCGATTCCTGGGATGTACACGTGCCCCGCTAATACCTACCTGGCAGCGTACACTGGGAGGAGCCCCAGGGGCTCTGATCATCTAAAATTAGAACATGCAACGTCAAACTAGCCTTCCCTCTCCCCCAGCTAGAGTGACTAGATGTCCTGATTTATAGGGACAGTCCTGATTTGGGGGGCTTTTTCTTATATAGGCACCTATTACCCCCCCACCCCTGTCCTGATTTTTCACACTTGCTGTCTGGTCACCCTACCCCCAGCACATGCATACAGACCCTGCTAGCAAGGGACCAGTGGACGCAGAGCTTAAAGCAGCGCTGTCCCGCCGGTCCATGGCCTCGTTGGTAGAAATGTCACTGCAGCCACAAGCAGAGCACAAAGAGCTTGCCCCTACAATTTATCACATAATGCACTGTGAAATGTAACCTCCCTCAAAATCCTAGTTGCTTCTGATCGGACAGGGCTATAGATCCTTACACTTATTGGCGTCTTTCACGATAAGAGATTCCACTCCAGTTACTTGTATTAGGTGAATTGAAAAATACCCTTTCTTTTGATTTTACAGTGCAAATATTTGTCATCAAAAATAATAATATAAATGAGCACTGTGCACTTTGTATTCTGTGTTGTAACTGAAATCAATATGCTTGAAAATGTAGAACATCCAAAAATACTTCATAAATGTCAATTGGTATTCTAGTGCTTAACAGTGCAATTAACACTGCAATTAATTGTTTTAATGGCGATTATTTTTTAGTTAATTGTGCGAGTTAACTGTGATCGACAGCCCTAGAATAAATCTAATTTACCGAAGCTGGCAGGGCCTGATGAAATTCATCCTAAGGTACTTGTTGGAGCAATTCTCTTCAAGAACTAATGGAGAACAGGTGAGGTCCTAGAGGAATGGAGAAGGACAAACATAGGAGAGCCCAGGGAAATATCGACCAGTCAGCCTCATTTCAATACCAGGAAAGATACTGGAACAAATTATTAAACAATCCATTTGTAAGTACCGTACCTAGAGAATAACAGGGTTATAAGCAACAGCCAACATGGGTTTGTCAAAAACAAATCATGCCAAACCAACCTAATTTCCTTCTTTGACAGGGTTGCTGGTTTTGGGGGAGCAGTAGTTTTCAGTAAGGCTTTTGATACAGTCCCACATGACATTCTCATAAGCACATTAGAGAAATATGATCCAGATGAAATTACTATAAGGCAGGTGGCACAAGCGGTTGAAAAACCCTACTCAAAGAGTCATTATTGATGGTTCTCTGTCAAACTGGAAGGGCGTACTTCGTGAAATTCCATAGGGGTCTGTCCTGGGTCAGGTACTCTCAATATTTTCATTAATGACTTGGATAATGGCGTGGAGATTATGCTTACAAAATTGGTGAACACCACTGCACTTGGAGGGGTTGCAAACACTTTGGAGGACAGGATTAGAATTCTAATAAATGACCTTGACAAACTGGAGAACTGGTCAGAAGTCAACAAGATGAAATTCAATAAAGACAAGTGCAAAGTACTACACATAGGAAGGAAAAATCAAATGAACCACTACGAAGTGGCGAATAACTGGCTAGGTAGTAGTACTGCTGAAAAATGGTCTGGGGATTAGAGTGGATCACGAACTGAGTATGAGTCAACAATGTGATGCCATTGAGAAAAAGCCTAATGTTCTCGGGTGTATTACCAGCAGGGTTATATGTAAGATTCAGGCGGTAACTGTCCTGCTCTATTCAGCGCTGGTGAGGCCACAGCTGGAGTACTGGGTCCAGCTCTGGGCACCACACTTCAGGAAAGATGTGGACAAATGGAGAGAGCCCAGAGAAGAGCAACAAAAATGATCAAAGGTTTAGAAAACCTGACCTATGAGGAAAGGTTAAAAAACTGGGCATGTTTAGCCTTGAGAAAAGAAGACTGAAGGGGGAACCTGATAACAGTCTTCAAATATATTAAGGGCTGTTGGAAAATGGAGAAAATTCAACACTGTCCATGTCCACTGAAGACAGGGCAAGAAGTAACAAGCTTAATCTGCAGCAGGGGAGATTTAGGTTAGATATTAGGAAAACTTAGCCCTAAGGACAGTTAAGATCTGGGGTAGACTGAAGATTTTTAAGAACAGGTTAGACAAACACCTGTCAAGGAAGGTCTAGGTTGACTTGCTGGTGCCTCAGAGCAGGGGACTGGACTAGATGACCTCTCGCGGTCCCTTCCAGCCCTACATTTCTAGATTCTGTGATTTTCAAACTTGGGCTCAGTGAAAGTTGCGTGCACTCAGGCCCTCTGCAGATCAGACCACTTGTATTTAGGTGCCTGCCTTTAGGCACTGAAATTTGAAATTTTTTGCTCTGTGTGTTCAACCTTAATTTCAGCCATTACTGATTTTTGGACTATGTACATTTGTAACCCTAGAGTTCTATCTGTGTTCAATTTGTGCATGTCTCTCTCTAAATATACTATATATCAAATACAAAGCCAAATTAAACTAGCCAGTAATTTGCTCAGCAGCCATTGACTTAATAAAGTAAGATCAAATGTTACCGGTATTATCCAGCATACCTCAGCAGTATAGATTCCACAACATGACATAACAATACTGCCTTAGGCTACTCTTTTTGCCAGTCCAGATCATAGATTTAATATTTGTCTCAAACACGTGCATGATGCCCAATAAACTTTTTTATTGTTATAATTACAGCCTTACCTGAATATAATCCACAGTGACAGATTTACTGTAAATTGAAAGGACTCATAGCATAATTTCTAGTTATCAAGAAGATATCCTTCCCCACCCCCACCCCTGGTTGAGCAACCAAGAGTAGGATTGGAAGGTGGGGCAATAAAAACACATGGTAAATTGCCTCAGTGGTGGGGTAAATCCCAACAGGATGATTTGCAAATATTCTATTTAGACAAAGAGATGAAGGACATTTGTATTCAGCTTGAAGTTGTGTTCACTCCTCATGGGCATTTCAAGCTGAAAAACAAAAAGAACAAAACGCAGAATTTCTTGCAGTCTGATTTGTTGCATACAAACTTCACAGGACTTTCTTGGGACTCCTGAGGAGAAACATTTCCTAGGACTTTACAAGACAGCAGCCACTTTTTCATTGCAATGAGCCCATTTTTAGCGGTGTTTACAGGGCTTGTGGTTTTACAGCAGTAAAAAGCTTATGAGGTGCTTAACTGAACAAGACCACGAACCTCGCCCCATACGGCCCACAATTCAGCATCAGCAGCCATGTGAGGGTGGGGACCAATCACTCAATGAGCAGGGAATGAAGCAAGGCAGGAAGAGGGTTACAGAGAAATGGACACAGGGTTACTCAACTGAGGTCCCATTTCCATTGTTAAAATGTAATGATTATTTAATCCATGTTCCTGCAATTCAGCATCATGAGGAATGAAGGTCCCAGTGTCCCAAAAACATCCTCCTCCGATTCTGACTCCAGAAATGCCAGCGTGAAGGTAGACAACCTCAGGCTGGAGCTTACAGACACCAGGCTTTCTGAGTAAGAAGCAGCTTCATATACAAGCTGATGTTAATTGGCCACTCCCTCCTTTCACACACATCTTCTTCTCACTCCTTTGCACAGCTTCCTCCTCTCCTATGAGCGAGCACAAGTAGATGTCCAGGAGTAGATTGTTCAGGAGTCCAAATCTGCGTAAAGGAAACTAAATGACCACCACCTTATTCATCACTTGTGAATCTGAATATTTGTAAACAGATTAAAAAGGGAAAACTGCCTTTTAGCCAAACAAAGTAATGTTAAATCCCTCCTCCCCGGAACACTCATACATACACGTACATGTCCTTCCATGTCAAAATGTCACACATGCCCCAAAGAGGGAGAGACAGGAGATAAAAGCTGACTGGGTGGGTTGACTCAGATCAAGATTCATTGGATGAAGGAAAGTATTAAACTTTTGTGCACACAGACTCAGACTTTAAGGCCAGAAGGGACCATTCATGATCATCTAGTCTGACCTCCTGCACATTGCAAACCACAGAACCTTGCCCACCCACTCCTGTAATAGGCTGAGTTAATGAAGTCTCACATCATGACTTAAAGACTTCCAGTGACAGAGAATCCACCATTTACACTAGTTTAAACATGTAAGTGACCCGTGACCCATGTTGCAGAGGAAGGCAAAAAAAACCCCAGGGTCTCTGCCAATCTGACTTGGGAGGAAATTTCTTCCTGACCCTAAATACGGCGATCAGTTGGATTCTCAGCATGTGGGCAAGACCCAGCAGCCAGACCCCCGGGAAAGAATTCATTGTAGTAACTCAGAGCCCTCCCCATCTAGTGTCCCATCACCGGCCATTGGAGATATTTGCTAATGGCAGTCGCAGATCAGCTAGATGCCACTGTAGCCAATCTCCTCATACTATCCCCTCCGTAAACTTATGAAGCTCAGTCTTGAAACAAGTTAGGGAGCAGTGAGGGCAAAAAAACCTTTGGAAGGCTTGTACCTTGTACCAGAACAACCACACAACAAACAGGTACAAGCTTGGCATTTCTGAAATATTCAATGACATCTGTCACTCTATCTTTTCCAATTGTGTCGGGAAGTACCCTATCAAAGGCAGTGACTCCTGGTTCTTGCACATTAACATTGGATCGGTAAGTCCTTTCTTCCTCCCACTATGTAGCATGCTACCTCCATCCAGAGAACAAAACAATTTAGTAGCTAATGAGAGCTAGATTTCAACAAGAAGTTGTCATCGTTGCTACACAACAAAAACGGGCCAAAGGATCAAGCACAACAGTTACAGTTTAATGCCATAAAAGGCTGTCATGTGGAAACTTGTTTCGGTGTAACACTGCCAGTATCTTGGGCCTCATCAAAATTGAGTAAACAAAACTCTTGACCTCAGCTGCAAACATGACAGCATTAGTCATCTGTAGGCCGACTGTGGCATCATATTTATTGGAGTGGGTTAAGGACAAAAGGCTTGGGTGGGATTAACATCAATGATGTATTTGAAACCATCAGACTTTTTAGCCTTGATGGACACAGTCCATCATATCCAGACAGCATCACGCATCACACAGCAGTCTTGCCTTTCATTCAGAACTGATGGTTGTTTCAAATCCATTAGCACTTGGAATTATACCTACCCTTGGGTCAACATGATGTTGCTCTTGTAAATGAAAGCTTGTAGGACATTAAAGTTAAGATATTCACAGATCACAAGAGAAGTCTTAGCTGTGTTAGGGGGATGCAAACATTGTTAACTTCACCGTATGTGGTCCATTCTCCACAGTCCCACTTGAGGAACAGAAGTGCATGCTTAACGCTCGGCACATAATTCACTGCTGTCCTGAACAGGACTGCTGTCTTGAAATCAGGGTGCATACTTAAAAAAAATCCTAACTCAAACATTGTATGTGGGGGCTGAACATTGAAAGCCTACTTTCGATAGGCCTGGCATAGCAGGAAAGCCCCACTGTAAGTCTTCTAATCATGAGGTTTTCTAACTTCTGCCCGGTTAGGGTGGTGCCAAGGTTACCGATATCCTCACAGCCCAAGACTGTGTTTTGCCATCATGACTGGAATAATTAAAACTAGGAGACATTCTAAAGCTCCATTCAGATTCCTGAGGCATTGTTGCAACATGAAAACAGATTATTTGGTTAGAAACACTCCCATCTCCCCAAACTTTGAGTCTATTGTAAGACCCATAAGATTTCTAGTGTAGAAATGCAGCAGGATTCTATACTGGGATGGAAAGGAGCTAAGAAAACCCATCCAGTATAAATGGATAGCAAGTAGCTGTGAAGTGAAGACTGTGGGATGTGCATTTGCTGTGGAATCAGGACTCTGGCTCCTGATAATGCCCTTGTGACAGCAAATCCACAGTGTAAGATCTAAATCAATCTTTTTTACATAGTCACATACACAGTGGCATCGGTGCCAGACTACTCCAGAAATCATGATGTGGTGCAGGGGCGCAGTGGAGGCTAGCTCCCCCGCAATGTAAATACCAGGGAATGGATCTCGGTTTCCGCCCTCCGGGTGGTTTCCATCCCCATGACTCTTGCAGAGGCGAGAGCAGGCACCAGCTATGTTTCCCCCCACGCACCCGGGGAGGGGGCAGAGACAAGAGCAGAGCGGCAGCAGGGGCTGGAATTGCCACCATGATGCAGGAGATTGGGCCAGCCACTAGGGAGCAGAAGGGACTACCAGCAGAGACACCCACAGTGTGGGAGGGGCCAGAGCACATGGACCAGCCCCCAGGCTGGGGTACCAGCACCTAGGTGGGTGACAGGGGACGTCACCGAGAGGGAGGGGAAAGCACTGGGCACCAGCTGCCCAGGAATGGCAGTAGAAACTGCCGGGATGCCCCTTCCCCGCCTGAAGCCGGCATTCCCCCCAGTCTCAATAGCTCCCCTCACTCCCTGTCGTAGCTCTCTGTCCCCAGTGTGTTGTACGGGAACTGAGACACAGAGGCTAAGTGATATGCCCAAGGACACACAGGAAGTCTGTGACAAAGCAGGTTATTGACTGAGGGGCTCCTAAATTGCAGGCTAGCCCCCATACCACCAGATCCTCCTTCCTCTCATTTTAATGACAGATCAGGAGAGAAACAACACACTCATCCCCCTAGAATTCCGCTCAAAGTTTGTTTAGTTTCTCTTTGCTTTCTCTTTGGATTTTAAAAGCTGTTCTTTGATTTAATGTCTCCCAATTTACCTTCCCGAATGCAAAAGGGGTGACTATGTCCATGCCATACTTTCAAGCTACAGGACGGAATGCAAGAATTCAGAAGTGGGCTGTGGCAAGTGTGTGACAGAAGGGCTTAGGTAGGTACAACAGAGGGATCCCAAAGTAAGTGGAGCTGTTGCTTCAAATATAGCATCAGTGTTTCGGATGTCTGGGACTCTGCTACGAAGCTGGTCGGATTCATTCCTCACAACTGATTAAACACCGATCTGATCCAGATTGTCAGGACACTGTTTATATACCAAAAGAATCCAAAGTGACAAGACACGTTAGGAGAGAAATGATTCCCTTCCTCCCAAATTAAAAACAACCACTTATACACGGAGACGCAAAATGCCTTTCGCACCAGGAAATGACTTGATATGGTTTATGGTCTGCGTGGTGGCAAGATTAGGGTCTACAATCAAGTGAACCATTAAAAGCAAGATTAATTGAAACCTTTCAACCAATGTTAGCTACTTACTGCTCTGTTTAGAGTGCCAGCGTTGTGGCCAGCCAAATCTTTGTAAGAATAGCCATACATGGTGAGTTTCTGAATTCTTCCTGTCCTCTGTCAAATGTTTTATTAGACAATAAACTGTGAATTATAAACACAAGCAGAGAGCAGCATTTGGAAATGCTACATGAGCAAAAGACCATGGATGGCTTTATAGTCTTGCAATACAGTAACAATTGGATTCAGAATGACAGGTCATCAGTGAGGTAGCTCAACAATAAGGGATATAACAGTTTTCACATCATAAGATACAGAGACAGAGTTCAGAGGAAATCTAAGGCTTCAGAAAGTAAATGGTTCATCTTCCAAAAGAATAATCTAGTGACAAAAGCAATTTAGAATCCATCCAGGCATACAAGTAAATTTTTAAAATAAATGCTGAAACACTGAAACCAATGTACGACAAACTGTTGTTGTTGTTAATGAATCACTGCTATTCAGCTATTTAGCAGGAATTATGTTCTTGCCTGGGGTTACCCTGGTAACAATAAGAAAAGGAGTACTTCATCGGATGCTGTAGCTCACGAAAGCTTATGCTCAAATAAATTGGTTAGTCTCTAAGGTGCCACAAGTCCTCCTTTTCTTTTTGCGAATACAGACTAACACGGCTACTACTCTGAAACCTGGTAACAATAATTCCTTCCTTGACAAATACACTTTATAAAAGTACTACTACATCTAACAAAGAAGCAAACATCACAGCCTTTAATTTCCCCTCTCAGAGGACTTAAAGGGACAGGACTAAAATTTCCTGGGCTTTCACACAACAGCAGTTTCCGTAGCCTGCTATTTCTCTGCTCTCACTGCACTCTGCCAGTTTTCAAAGGTTATTCTGCCTCTGCATCTGATAGAAATATCACCAAATGCAAGATACTGTAGATGGAGCGGCTGCCTCTAAATTTTGGTGGCCAGCAGAAAGTGTCTAGAAGATCTAGATTGACTATGCCTAAAAGAGTTAAATGTACCAAGGCAGAAACTTTTGTCAATAGAATTTTTTTTAAGGGCGAGAGGAATACGATACTCTTCAATTACAAACTTTTCGGACAGATACTTGTGCTCTGCATTAGTTGTATTGTTAAAGTTCATTGCATCCCCAAGATTACAGCAATCCATATCAAACACCAGCAGGCGATAAGGTAGCGTAATTTGTTTAATAAAGTGTTTTCTTTTTTAAAAAAAAATTTTATAAGACACACGTATTTCACGATAAATGATCAATGATACATGAAAAAAGACTGCACTCCCAAACCTGGTGTTAAACATAGATTGTACAATATATGGTAATGTACACAGATATACACATTGCTATGGAAACGGGAAGCACATGACACCACACAACGAAAATGAAAATTCAAGCTTGCTTTGAGATATCTCCAGAATTAAAGTCAGAATTTGAGGAAAATTGAATTTATTTTTGGAAACTGATCATGTGTTCTGTTATCATATGTTCTGTTACAATCGGCATGAAAACAGTCACCCTTCATTCACTAACCATGTGAAAACAAACGCAGATACACAGAAAAAAGCTGTGAATCATTTTCACTACTACAAATACATTTTACCTGAAACTGATAACATTCCTTTGGTTGTTTTTAGTACAGAATGATGGAGAGTCACAATTTCTTAGTTCTGTTTTCCTGCTTTTCTTTCTTTTCCAAAGTCTTTTAAGATCGACGCTGAGGATAACGTAAACTGTGAATTCTTAAGGATCCAACATAGCCTTTGTATGACAAACTGTTAAATGCAAAAAGAAATATGAATATCACTAGAGACATACAGGAAACTTACAGGCTTCTTTCAAACCACATGAAGAAAAATACCTTTGCTTGCAGTCATGTGAAGTCTCCTCCATGAACGTTTTTCCCTTTGCTACGCACACCCCACTTACCTACACCACTCTAGATCAGAGTTCCATTTAAAAACCAGGATAAAAATACACGGCTGAGTAGCTAAAATAAATAACTAATGGCACCCCACAAAAAGGAACAGCCCCCATCCAGTGGAAGATCTGCAGATTTGTATCTACGCAGTGTAATGGTGAGGCCAAAATTGTTGGGCTATTAACAAGACGTAGCAAAAATTTACTATGTGCTTCCCCTTCCTCCAATATTAAAACAAGATGTTGCAAACACAACCAGCCTCTGTTGCTCTTAAGTATAGACCATATAATAGTAAGCTCTTAAAGTAACCCTCTCTACCTTCTGGCTTGATTTCAGCAGTTATATGTCACAGAAACCTCATTTGTTTTGATTGCAGTGAAGAGAGAAAAATAATTCTCATATGCATAACAAAACTTCTTCGGTAAACAGCACTTAATTAGATCTCATTAGAAATCCTGCATTCTCATCTGGCAAACCCCCTGGCAAACCCCCGCATACATACTGCCATGGGTCAGAGCTCCTTTTGTTTACTAAAGTACATCGTAAATAGTGTCCGCAAAAATACAGTAATGGCAACTGGCCAGTGGAAATATTAGATTTACTGAATGTGTAATATGCCACTCCAGTACTAAAAATGAAGGGATCATCTAGTTTATCAGGAGACGTTTTGAAGAGTGAACTGTAGGCTAGCTGGTGTTAGTAAGCCAGCAGGATGTTAACAGGTAGAGAACATTAACAGAGCTGAGGACTGGAGCATGGGACTGCATACTCTATGATTCCAAGACAAAGAAATGTTTCCACTTAAAGGTTTCTCAAGATCTTCCCTGAACAGACTAAAGCCTTTATAGAGAACCTCCTCGTGCAACTTCATTCATTCATTCGCTTGGATCCAATAGGTATGGGACCTACCATACTGTGGAATTCATCCCTGTAGCCCTATGCACCAAGCGGCATCACAGATCAAAGCAGTTTCTAACCAATACCTGATAAATCATAGTCCAGCCTGAGCTCTATAGCTACAGCATTTGAGAGGAGGGACCAGGTCTAACTTAGTCACTGTGGTAATAAATGAAAACGATTAACAAACTGAGATCTCAAATAGCCATTCAAGGGAAGCACTGCCTTCTTATTAGTAAAGGAGAAAATTTTCAAAGGTGCCCAAGTGATTTAAGCAACTATGTCCTATTGATTTTCAGTGGGAAGCAGGCCCATCCCTTGGGCACCTTTGAAAATTCTACCCAGACCAGTAGAAGTGTTCAAAGAAAGGGTGGGAAGCCCTGTCTTAGAGACCTCAACCATGTCCGAGATTACAAGATACTCAGGGACGTGGCAATTAAAGAGGACTACATGTCGGATCAAAACGTCTCGATAGCAGCTGCCAGGATGAACGGAAAGGGCCATTTGTCCAAGTCATCCTCAAAAATATTTAGAAATATTAGGAAGTTAGGGAGTCATAACTGGATGACTCATTTCTGGTCTCTTTTCCACTTTTAGATGGATTCCATAGCAACTCTTGGAGACAATGTTTTCTGGAGATAAATTATGGTGGCCACTGCTTTCACAGAGATGCCTCACTATTAGGGAAAGCTAGGAGGGCAAAATATCTCAGTGCCTCTTAACGCTGAAGAGGACAAAGAATAGGATTTCCAGACAGGCCACCAGAGAGCTTGAGAATAAGAATTTACTAGACTCCAGCTAGAATCAGGTCCAGATTCAGCTAAATCTCTATACACTAGATCTGGATTATGGCAGACATGAGTGGCTGTCAGGAGTTAAGAAGTCTCTCCCAAAGGCATTTATTACCACGCTCAGAACTGTGGGGAATGGATTCTAATAATCCTATCAACTGTCAGGATGTGGGGTATTCTCTCAGCCCCAAAGAGTCACAGCTGTTTTTGTTTTTACAAATAATATTTTTATGACTGTTACCACTGAGTGCATTATTTTCACTTAAGTATATTATAGGCCAAGACAAAGTTCAGGTCTCTTGAGTCAAACTAACAACAGACCCAGCGGGGCTTGATTCTCATTTACACCAAGGCTATTTTACACTTCTCTGGCAGAGTAAAGGGGCCTTCAAATGGAAGGAAATTACATTTGTACCCACTCTAATGCCCCCTCTGTGCTGCCATTGTGGTGTAAAAAGGCTTGGGTGTAAATGAGAATCAAGCCCAGATGTTTTTAAAGACAAGGGATTTTGAGGAATAAAGCAGCGAACAACATATCAGGAAAGCCTGAGGTGTTGTGTCTGGAAAAGAAGGATGAAAAAGTATAATTGATGATGCAGTTAGTGTACACAATGGATATAAATATGAGAAAGGGCTTTAGCTGGGAGAGAGAGAGAGAGAAAACAAATTATTATTACAATTGGTATGGTAGGTCTTGATTGATGGAACCTGGAGTGTGACAACCCAACAGCTGATTTGTGAATCCACAGTGACAGAATAAGATAAGGTGGGAGCAAGATTAATCTGCTCAGGGCAGGATATTTCTTTCTAGTCACACCAAGGTCAGATCAGGACAAGAGCTGCTGAAAAAAGTATCTTATTCTGCTTAAAGAGTCAGAATATGGAGCTTGACTGTGTCAGAATCTTTTAAAGGAGACACATTACAAACCCTTCTTCACTAGCTGGGACGGGGCTATGGATATAACTGGTATGCTTATCTCTGCTAATGGAAAAGCCCTGCAGGACTTCTGGCTGGCGTGCCTTAAAGCAAGAGGATAAGAAAAACAGAAGCAGCTTTTAGCAGTTTTATGTCATTTGATAAAATAACCAAGTCACATTTCTTCCTGATGAATGCAGAACCGTTGATCGCCTGGGAACTTGAACCGAACTGGAAAGTATCTTTGTATCTTCAAAGGAAATTTTGCACAAGATTGTACAGTCATTCATTTTATTCACTTTCTTAGATCTTTCTTGATATATGTGATGTTAAGGCCTCCAAGGATTTTTCAGCTCTTCAGTGTCAGCTTCCAGTGCAAAGCTATGAGAAATCTGCAGCTCACTTTAGCAGGCTCTGTCGGCTTCCTGAAACAGGAACAGCGTACAGGCAACTGCAGCACCAGCTACAAAACGCTGTACCATCAAGGAGTACCCTCTTTGTTTTAAATTTTGCTTCATGCACCCGCCACTGGATTTAGTCATTTGAGTGCAGCTAAACTAATGCATGGCAGGCTGGCAAGTCATCAAACTCCACAAAAAGAAATAAAGAACAAGATGCAAACCTGGACAATGGATTCAGGTACACACGGTTCTGATTCTTCAGCTGAAATACAGAGCAATTTTTTTTAAAAGTACCATCATTTCACCAGGAGCAGGTCTCATAAAAATAAGAGAAATTAAAAATGAAAGAAACATATATGGTAACATAGTTCACTCCTCAGTCTACGACCATCCCCTGCCGTATAACCTTAAGTGCTTTGTCCAATCGAGTTTTGAGTCAGGCACTCACGGGGGTTTTCGCCACTACTTTATAAAGCTTGTGTAACACACCTCACTGTCAGGAAACTGTTTTCCAAAAACCCGTTTTAGACGAAAGGTACGCCTGACCAGAGATGTGCTGCCAAAATGTTAACAGGGGGCTTCCCTAAAAATGTTAGCCTTAGAGGTTCATGTAATGTCCCCTAAGCAAAAAACCACCCCCCAAACCAACAGCCTGCTCACCGACCCAAATCCATCTATTTATTCCCTGCTCTTCCCTAACCCCTTAACAAACCAGAGGCTGGGAGTGGGCAATAGGGCATGGAGCATTTGGGTGATTGCCTGTTCTGTTTATTCCCTCTGGGGCACCTGGCATTGGCCGCTGTGGGAAGACAGGATACTGGGCTAGATGGACCTTGGGTCTGACCCAATCTGGCTGTTCTTAACCATCAATTCCATACTCGTATTTCCCCACAATCCATTAATTACATTCTCCCCCGCAACCATGAATCTTTCAACACCTCCCCTATCCTTGTGCCCTACAGCCCACCATGCTCCTCCTTCCAAGCACATGTCCAATTTCTTCCACATACAAGATTTTTTTTTTTAAGATAGAGTTGACTTTGTCAGAATCTTTTAAAAAGGAGACACCATAAACCAGGCTTCGCTAGCTGGAACAAGGCTGGGGATGGTATGATTTTTGCTGCTAATGGAAAAGTCCTATAAAACCTTCTGGCTCATGTGCATTAAAGCAACAGGATAAGAAAAAGAAAGTAGCTTTTAGCAGTTTTGTGTCCATTTGACAAAATAAGCAAGTCACATTTCTTTCTGATATATATATGCAGAACTTTTGATCGCCTGGGAACACTAACTGAACCTGAAGATATTTTCTTACCTTCAAAGGAAATTTTGCACAAGATTGTACATTTTTTCCATCTCCCAAACCATCAATCCTTCAATCCCACCCCTATTCTTCTACCCTTTAACCCACCATGCTACCCCTTCCACATGTCCAATTTCTTCCACACAAGCCATCTGAAAATTCTGGCTAAATGAGAGTAAGGAACATCCTACTCCGGAAATCAAGAGAAACATGAAAGCTTCTGTAAATGAAAACGCCACCAATTAAGATGTTTCCACACCACTGACTATTTCATGTATCTCCACAAATACAAGAAAATGATCAACAACTGAGGAAAATACCCACAGAACAAAATTAGTTGAGAATTAAAACATTCCAGACAAAAAGAAAAAAAGCCCACAAGAGCACTGACCCCTCTTGACACCTACATGAGGGTCTGAAAAGCAAAAGTATGGAGCTATGCAGCGACGACAATGAACTACTGTCTAACTGGTCGCTGAAAATTGCAGACAGGTCTTTGGTGACATTGTATAAGCAAAAGTTTGTATCTGATAATTATCATGAACTGAAGAAAGTCCATCTGTGTTGTGAATGAAAAAGACTTTCCTTTTTTTCCTCCAGAAAAGAAGCCTCGCTATTCTTGTTTGTTCAGTTTACACGGAACATGTCCATTTTCTCCACATGCCACTGCTTCTCATTCAGGAAAATGGCAGATGCCAGTCACCTGGCTTCAAGTTTTCAAATACCAAAAGCATGGTCCTGTCAGAATGTTGCATTGCAGATGTGTGACGTCTCCTTTCGTTCAGATGATTTTATTAAATTAAGTGGCATTTTGCATTTCCACCAATGTGGAACATAAGAGCTTTAAAACCTACAAAAAGCTTAAGAATGACATTTACAACACATTAACAAAAGAAGACTTAAACCCAAAAGAGTAAGGTACATTTATTCCACTAATCCCAGGCACAAAAGAATTTACTACTTACATTCCCTTTCCAAAGATCTAGTTTCAAAGATGTATGACAACTCCTATATTATTCCACCTATTTTTAAATCAAGATTGGATGTTTTCCTAAAAAATATGCTCTCGTTCAAAACAGGAACTAATTCAGGAAAGTCCTAAGGCCTGTGCTCTAAAGGAGGTCAGACAAGATGATCACAATGGTTTTATAACCTATGAATCTACTCTTCTTATAGGAAAAGAAGCATTGACATACGGCACCAAACTAGTGGTCCATCTGTTCCAGTATCCCATCGCTGCAAGTGGTCAATTCCAGGTACTAGTTAATGGCCAGTTTCTTCTTCTTTTGTTAGTAATTAAAAAACAAAAAAGATGCCCTAAAACATGAGGGTTTATATCCCTATTTTAAATACCATCCAATGCCAAATGGATGTCCTCATAAACGATATCTATGTCTAATTCTTTTAGATATTTACATAAGTCATACGAATGGGTCATCTGACTCCTACAAAGATCTAGGATTCAATGTTATATTGTGGCAATGCCTATCGCAGGTTAATTATGAGCTGTATGAAAATACTGCCTTTAATACGTTTTAAATGGGTTGTCTTTCTGTTCTTTGAATGCTACTTGTTCTTCTACTATAAGAAAGGATAAATCAGGAGCATCTGATTTACTTTCTGTATACCATTCATTATTATGCATACCTCTACCATATCCTCCTATTCTTCTCCTCTAAATTAACAGTCCCAGTCTTGACAGTCTCTCTTTTTACAGAAGCCTGTCTGTGAACTCCTATTTCTGCCATATCTTTAATGAATGCTGTGTAGTTGTAGTCATGTCGGACTCAGGATATTAGAGAGACAAGGTGGGTGAGGTTATATCTTTTGTTGAACCAACTTCTGTGGGTGAGAAAAACAAGCTTTCAAGCCACACAGCGCTCTTCTTCAGGGATGGGAAAGGAACTTCCAGCATCATCACAAAATACAAGGTGGAACAGATTGTTTAGCATAAGTAGTTAGCACATATTGTAAGGGACCATTCAAGCACCCCTGCAGTCATAGGACAAAAAGATGGGGTTAGTGGGCCACAGGTTGTTGGAATAAGTCATAAATCCAGCGTCTCTGTTCAGTCCATGATTGTTAGTGTCTAGCAGAGTAATAAATTTAAGCTCCCAGGCTCATCTTTGAAAGTGTTGTGCAGATTTCCTTTGAGGACGAGGGCTGATAGGTCAGATCTAGAGTGATCGCTTTGTGAAAAGGTTCACCCGCAGGTGATAGGGTGTTTTTGTTTTTTATTGTTTTCCTGTGCGAGTTCATTGGAGAGCGTAGTGATATGCTCCGAGGAGAAAGTCCGGGATACACACCTTAACACACACAAAACCACATTCACCGAACATGGGCACTCCACCAGAGAAGTCGTTCACATTGTGGAAGAGGCCACTCAAATACCCTGAGAGAACCTGCTTCAACACAGAAATAAAACCCTCTCTGACCACACCCCTAGTTGTCACGTACCACCTCACACTGGAATCCATATGGGATAGCATCAAAGAACTACAGCCCATACTCTATGGGGACACCATCCTGGAAGAAATCTTTCCTAAACCCCCTCTTCTGGCCTTCAAACACCCCCCCCAACCTCTCTAAGCTCCTCATTAGAAGCAAGCTCCCCACAGACCAGGACCCGAAAACAACTCAAAGCATCATCAGACCCTGCCAGAACAACAGATGCCAAACCTGCAGACTTATCTCCACTGCTACAATGATCAACACACATCAAGATCCATGGGTCCTATACATGCCTATCACAAGATGTGGTGTACTTCATCCAGTACACTGAACGCCCCAACAACTATGTGGGTGAAACCGGACTATCTCTACACTCCAACAAACTCTCACAGGAAAATGATAAAAGACAAAAACACCCTATCACCTGCAGGTGAACATGGTTCACAAAATGATCACTCTATATACATATTTGTAGTTTGAAATGCAAAACATACAACTTTAGAGTTCATTTTAATGTTTGAAGCATCTGGGTTTAAAGAAGCAGGAAATAAGGAAATTGTTTGGAAATAAATGCTTAAGAACTTTGCTACTTGCGTTCATAAAACCCAAAGATATCTTGAAATGCTACGTGTATGTATATAAATATGTGCAGACCTATATTCAACCTTGGGCTGAATTTTTGGGGGAAAGTTTCACCGAAACAAGTTTAGCTGTTTCAGAGAATGAGATTAAGAAAAAAGATGTTTTGTCCATTTAAAAAAAATTGTAACTGTTTTGTTGAGATATTCTAGCTTCTCCCTGGCTTTGCAGCAGGGACTTGAAATTTGGTAAGGGATTCCCCGCCGTATCTGGGGTGTGCCTTTTGCTGTCCCCAGGAAATCCACCCACATTTGGCCAAGTTATAACTCTCTGAAAATCTCAGTTTGCACGTGAGCAGTAGAAACTTGTTCGAATTTGGCAGCTAAATTCTTTGGAGATCCTATCTACACTGAGCACGTTCCATGCCAGGGCTGCGGTGGCTGAGCCGGATTTTGCCTGCAATTGCTCCGTCTGGCAGCCAGAAATCACTGTAGTGTCAGGCACCATAACTAAGAGTAAGGATTCAGAGTAACAGCCGTGTTAGTCTGTATTCGCAAAAAGAAAAGGAGTACTTGTGGCACCTTAGAGACTCACCAATTTATTTGAGCATAAGCTTTCGTGAGCTCACGAAAGCTTATGCTCAAATAAATTGGTGAGTCTCTAAGGTGCCACAAGTACTCCTTTTCTTTTTAAGAGTAAGGAGACACTCTCTCCAGTGCTCCCAATGCACCCCATGCTGGTGGTACAAGCAGCAAGCAGGAGGAATCATCCTGAATGGAAGGCAGAGGGTGGGCAGCTGGGAGGGTCCTAGTTTCAGCCCCAAGAGGATTCCGTAACCTAGGCTAATATAAGGGTAGCTTTAGAAAAGATTGTACCTTTTCCTACATAGCCAAGGATTTTTCAGAAGTGTACCTGCCAATAGTCACAACTGCGAGCCAAATTCACACTTGGGCCTTGTCTACAGACAACTCCTACTGGTGCTGCCAACATTTCTGCTGGTAGTCCTGGCGGAAGCCTTAGTATGTGCAAGGTTTTGAGTGATTTCCAGCATTTTAACTGCTAGGGGTGAGATTTCGTGCTGCACCTCTGTGAGGCACAGCGCAGAACTTGCCACCAGCTGGAGAGGAGTTGGGTGAAGGCTATGGTGGCGGTGGCTTTAACCAATTTTGCTCTCTCCTAATCCTGGTCTGCTCTGGGGGCTGGAGAGGCAGCTGGCTTCCCTATGGACTGCGTGTTGCGACTCTGCCTTCAACACACCCCTCCTACCACCAACCCCTGGCACTCCCCCTACACCAGGGCTTGTAGTGGTGTCCTGAGAAGGCAGCCAGAGTTCTTTATTATGGGAGTCCTCTCCTGGCTGGAACCAGGGCTTTCAGACCTTCTTTGCGCTTGGACCCTTTCGCCCAGCATAAACGTGGGGCAGAACGGGGCTGAGGATCTCACTCGGTCATGTACACCACAGTCTGGGTTCGGGGTTAGTAGAGGTGTTAGAATTGCAGCCAATAATAAACGAGAAAAAAGTGACTGTTCAAGAAGCTGAACTGAAGAGGAGATATACTTTTGAATTCTCTAAATCAAAGATGCTGTCATCTCCAACTTAGCTGTCTCCTTTAGGGCCAGGCTGAGGATACCCTTGTTCACAATGAATAAGTACCTCGCCCAACAAATAGCCCCTTAGGCTAGTCACTGCGAACAAGGGTATCACTATTAGGCCTTTAGGCATTTGCAAGGTGACTGTCAGAGTATCTGGGCAAGTGTCAAGGACTCGTACCTGAGGCCTGCTTTTGAGGATCAAGGTTCCCTTTCAGAAGACACATCTCCCTCTGCCCCACTGCTTGCACTGGGGTCCTCCTTATTACGAGGGGCATTTCTTTCTCTACTTGATTCAGAGGGTGCCTTGGTTCTGGTCTTCTCTTTCCTTTGCTGCTGTTTTTCAAGCTTTGCCAGCTATTAACAAAGAGAAAGGAAAAGAAACACTTTAAAAATACAAACAGAATATTAGACAATAGCACCAAAAACTTCCTGAATTTGAACCTCTCTTCTGCAACTACAATAAAAACATTTTCAATGGTTCCTAACGTCACAAGAAAAGTGAATAATTTATAAGATGTGATCTCAGTGGATTGGAGGTGAATAGAAGAGCACTCATCCTCACGCTCTTCTTTTGGGAGTGCAGTACCTGGTCATTTGACAATATGGAAAACTGATTAAAGACCTGGATCAAACAAGGAGGGAGAGTTTAATTTCAAAGCCCCGGATACACAAAGGGACTTAGGCCTCACAATGCTGAGCACTTCGGCACCTAACTTTTAGGCATCTAGAAAAATCACAGGAACACCACTGCAATCCACAAAGCCTAAGTTGGGAGATGGGTGCCTTAGAATGCTATCTGCAAAATCCAGTACACTGGGCAGGGAACCAACGAGGACAGGGCGGGTGTGCTAAAAAACCTCACCCTTTCTCAGAGACAGGCTCTTAAGTCCAGGCTACATGGAGGCACCTATCTCTGCTTAGTGAACCATGAATGGGAACCCACCTGGAGTCAGTCACACTCACTCTCTCTGGCCCAGTGACTATATAAGTATTTATTCACAGTGAAACAGTCATTGGACCAGAGAGACAATGAGAATGACTCTGTAGTCCAGAGGTTAGGGCGGCCACCTGGGAGACCCAGGGTCCAATCAGCCTGCTCCAATCACTCTTTCATTATCTATCCACAGTGGAACAACTTCAATGGGAGAGAGTGAGGGGGCCACACACCAGGATATCCCATAGCTCAGTGGTCAGAGCACTCTCCTGAGAGGTGGGAGACCCCTGGGCAAATCCTCTCCCGCCTTCTGGCAGAGGGGGGGTGGAACTGAACCTACGTCTTCTACATCCTAGGGGGGTGCTCTAACCACTGGGTTAGAAGTTAAAAAGTGGGTACTACCACCACCTCCTCCTCCTAGATTTGAATAGGATACGATCCGGTAGACGGCCTCTGAGCATGCTTACCAGATCAGACCCCATACTTGGGTTAGGCGGCCAACAAATGTCTTCCCTGGCCTGTGAATCACGCCGGGGCTTCGGCAGGAGAAAGGTGCCTGGACACCTAGAGGGAGGGAGCAGCGCACATGTCCAGAGGCAGAAACTTAGGCACTAAGGGAAATTTTACCCTGAAAACTTAAGCACCAAGTGAGTTTAGATGCCTACAGAATTTGGCAGGAGTTCTGTGAATTGCGGGGGAGCCAAACCCCAGACATAGGTGCCTACCCCCAAACTTAGTTGTTTAAGTCTGGGGTTTAGATGCCTAAGTCCCTTTTGTGGATCTGGGCCAAAGCTCTTGTAGAATTCCAGTGGAAACTCACCAGCTGTACAGCCTCGTGTTTTAGAGGGGCTTCATAATTTCAGCCATTTCTTATTCTGTAATGTTATGACTAAGGCAGAGCCAGGAACCAAATAAAGACATCCCGTGTTCTGAGACCCAGCCTACACGACCATGCTAGAGGGGAATGTTATCTTTACAGAGAAAAACATTTGTATGGTCCAAAGCGAGGAGAACAGAACACCCAATTTCAGCCACATCAGAGAGAAATCTCTGCTAACATTGTAGACCTAATATTTAAAAGGAAAATAATGAAGAAATCATTTCTCAATGTAGAAGCCTTCAACCCAATGTGAAAAACCAAATTAAGTTGAATGTCGGTGTCACTTTGGCATTTATCTCCCATTTTTCAGAGAAGCAGCCTGCAACACATTTCAGGTATGTTGCTTATCAATAGCTACCCTACTGACTAGAGACACTTCATGATTTTAGTTTATCAGTTGATTTGATTTTCTGTAATCTACTGTAATTTATCAAACTGCTTTTTCCAATTTCTTCTGGGTTAATGTGTTAGCTGCATATCATCATTTCAAGGCCATCAGGACTTTTTGGGAATGAAATCAACAGAGAACAAACTGAGCTAGTTTACGTGTTACTATTCAGCAAGCTGAGAAACAGCTTCTTTTTCCTGTCTGAGATGGTATAGTGTAATAGTTTAATTCATGCCATACAGTATATTGATAAGTCATGAGGACAAGTATGTAATATTTCGCCCAATGTATATGTATCACCTATATGTACAACAGTCTAAATCCCATTATATATTATTATAAATTATATAACATGCGCATTATTTTCCCAGCAACACTACAGATAATACAGCAAGTGAATGTTTTAGGTGATAATGGAAAATTGGTACATTTGCATCCCAGGAAATCTACGGTACATTTGCACTGCAAAAACCAGCCAAACAAAAAACCACGGCAGCGAGTCTCAGAGCCCATGTCAACTGACTTGGGCTTGTGGGGCTCAGAATAGCAGCGTAGATGTTTTCAATTGGGCTGAAGCCCAGGCTTTGAGACCCTGCCCTCTCACTGGGTCTCAGAGCCCAGTCAGTTGACTCAGGCTCGCTGCCGTGGGATTTCTTCTACGGAGTATTTGTACCCCTAAAGTAGAATTATTATTTTAAGAACCTTTGTAATTTTTGGCTGTTCAGCCTCTCACAAAGCACTGACAGGTGGTACATGCAGTTCATGCTGGTGGTTATTTATGTTGTGGTAATGGTAAACTCCAAAGGCCCAAATCAGAAGCAGAGCCTCATTGAGCTCAGCCCAGTGTAAACACGACTGTCCCTACTGCAAGGAGTTAACAATCTAATTTAAGAAGCAACACAACAAGTGTGACAAATTGCACAAGGGAAGGAAAAACTGAGGGTGAGGGAACAGAATGGGAACATGCTAACATGAAGAACTCAAACATTCCCAACCAGTTTTAAAAAATGTTATATGTATTTTGATATGTGCAAATAATAAACAAATAAAAACTAACTAAATAAATACCAGCAATCTTCAATCGCTTAGCCCTCAACCTAGCGGTTATCAGTTACATTTATAAATCCGATATTAACCTCCAGCTACACCAATGCAAAGGTGCCATGAGGAGATGGTAGACAAGACCCACTACGACAAACCTCTGAGAAGTTACTCGTGTTATCAATGTGTTTCCTCGTAGAATTACAATCACTCCCTTTACTGAAACACACTTAATCGCAACAATGACCCACCTACCTTAAATAACGGTGGTGGAAACAATCTCTGCTCCAGCCGTGTAACCGTACCTTCCATAACTTTTATTTAATAGTTTGTGATAATGATGTGATGATCTGAACCAGATGAAACCCATTATTTTGTAAACGATGTTCTCCTGCTCCTCATATTATTCAATTGTTTAAAAAACAACATATGGCACCATGAATCAAACAGTCAAATTTTCTCTGAGAACACTGTGAACCAACCTAAGAAATCTAAGTCTGTACTTTCTGAACTTGGAAAGCAGCAGTGTATGCAAATTGTGGAATTTGCATTATGAAGCAGAAAAGCCACAATGTTTATTCTATATTTTTATATTATATATTTGATATGCAAATGGACCAGATATGCTCTTAGGAT
The DNA here is from genome assembly GCF_965140235.1 of Caretta caretta. Taxonomy (NCBI): domain Eukaryota; kingdom Metazoa; phylum Chordata; order Testudines; family Cheloniidae; genus Caretta; species Caretta caretta. The sequence continues at coordinate 205,394,663 of NC_134208.1, read as the reverse complement.
AACAGTCTTCAAGTTACTGGATAGATGCATGTGAAAACAAAAATACAACTTCGAAAGAAATAGTAAAGACTCATGTATATTTAATGAAATATTTGCAAAGGTCATTTTTATCGTTTGAAACAGTTCATATTTCTAAAAATCAAATAGACTAAACCAAGCAGAATAAGGCACTACAGATAGAAAATTAACTAGAGATCTAAAGACAACTCCAGATCCATCTCAAAGCAGGTCAGGAATCCAGGTGTCAGTATTTGAATAAACCCCTTTCTTAGAGGATGTGGCACCTTTAATAGACAAAAAATGGGAACTGAGATAACCAGGTAATTCAGTCCTGTCCCTGGGTTGCAGTGGTCGAAATGGCAGTATTCTCCCCCCAAAATGGAAAAGATGTAACAAATGGCTTGAAGAAAAAAAGGTACCCACCTTTTTAGTTGCTAAATTAGCCTACAACTTGTGTCAGACATGGGATGTAGTATCTATTACATAATACTTTATTAAAAGATTAAAAAGCAGATTGTTACCCTCAGCAAAAATACAAAGAACTCGTGAATGACATGTATGAGACAACAATCTAACTATGTACTTATATGCTACCATCACCGTACCATTAATCTGTGGGTCAGAGTTCAGATACTTGGGATGTGATCAAATAAGTATTCCTAGTACAAGACTGATTTTGACCTTCGCTTTTCACTTCCTTGCTTTTAAGTGCTTGGGTTTGTTAAAATGATGTGATAAGCAAGTACAATGTTGTCACTATGTTTAAAAAGAGTTAAGTTAGTTCCATTTTTTGGCTTTGGATAGAATATAATCTGAATTGTAAACACTCTGGTCCAACAAATCATGTCTTGCAAGCTTTCAATGTATTACTGAACTTTTTATAAAGATCACAATGTCCTTTGAGATGGTTTTAAAAACAAGCATAAGACATTTTATTGTTACCATTACACTGTGTTTGTTGATTTGTTATTGTTGAGAGACTTCATGTGTGCAAATGCTGTAGTCAATGAAGAGCATTTCCATATTTTCCAAGACATCCTGAGAGGATCACAGACTACATACCTTGTTAAATGAGTATGGGCTGCAAGGGGAGCAATTAAGCCTTCAAACTAATTAGGAAACCATAATTTTCAAATGTAGACCCTGGAAACTCTGACCATCCAATCTACTGATGCAGTGTCCTGGAGCTCATTTGTGTTATCTTTCTGGTCCTCAGCCAGAGAGGGCCAGGGGGAAGGGAGAACACACCATACCAAACCAATCAGTTACACAGAAATAATCCTCCAATTCCACCCATGTGTTCTGAATCAAGAACCCATGGTTATTTCTTTAAATATCAGCTTCAGTTTTGGTTCAACTGCTGACTTCTTGGAGCATGGTAGGAGTCAAAAGTGTCTTGAAATATCTCAGGTGTTGTAAGGCTATTTTTCTCCTCATCCCATATAAAAATGCAAAAGCCCTCACAATACAGAAGGCAACTTCTTCCATTTAATATTTATATTTTCTTTCGTTGTGACTGAGCTGATAATCAAATCATCTGGAACTATGTAAATACACATTTTTTCCACCACTAAAAAAAAAAAGCCCTTAAATAATCAACATGCAGATTAACTGATGTATGCGATAACAATTTTGAAAAAGGTCAACATTTACATCTGGGTTGACAACTTCTGTGCCAAATTCTAGCATTAGGCAATTTAACAGTACATGACAGATCTGAAATCCTAAAACTGGAATTCTTATAATGGAAAGCTTGACAGAACGTTAAGACAGGAGGTTTCATCAACACTGAAATGTCTGCCATTATGTCAGTTGTAGAGTCATGTCATGTCACTTTTAAAAATCAGTTTTGCCTTTAATAAAAACACTCTGAAACAAGCTGGCATATCAAGTGAAAGAAAGCGCAGAGTCAAATAAAGTAAAAATCTTAAATGAACCAAACTGTACCATGGAATCTCTTTGGATAGTAATTCCATGCTCTAATAATAAGAATATAGCAGTAGGGATATACTATCGATCACATGACCAGGATGGTGATAGTGACTGTGAAATGCAGAGAGATTAGAGAGGCTATAAAAAACTCAGTAATAATGGGGGATTTTAGCTATCCCCATATTGACTGGGTACATGCCACCTGAGGACGGGATGCAGAGACAAAGTTTCTTGATACCTTAAATAACTGCTTCTTGGAGCAGCTCGTTCTGGAACCCAAGAGGAGAGGCAATTCTTGATTTAGTCCTATGTGCAGCACAGGATCTGGTCCAAGAGGTGAATATAGCAGAACTGCTTGATAATAGTGACCATAAGAATGAAATTTAACATCCCTGGGAGGGGGGAGAGACAAAAGCAGCACACTACAGTAGCATTTAATTTCAGAGAGGGGAACTACACAAAAGTAATGCACATTGGAAAACATAATCCCAACTATACATATAAAATGATGGGGTCTAAATTAGCTGTTACCACTCAAGAAAGAGATCTTGGAGTCCTTGTGGGTAGTTCTCTGAAAACATCCACCCAACGTGCAGCCGCAATCAAAAAAGCAAACAGAATGTTGGGAATCATTAAAAAAGGGATAGATAAGAAGACAAAAATCTATTGCCTCTATATAACTCCATGGTACGGCCAACATCTTGAATACTGCGTGCAGATCTGGTCGTCCCATTTCAAAAAAGACATATTGGGATTGGAAAAGGTTCAGAAAAGGGCAACAAAAATGATTCGGGGTACGGAACGGCTTCCGTATGAGGAAAGATTAATAAGACTAACCAATTTATTTGAGCATAAGCTTTCGTGAGCTACAGCTCACTTCATCAGATGCATACTGTAGAAAATACAGAAGATGTTCTTATACATACAAACCATGAAAAAATGGGTGTTTACCACTACAAAAGGTTTTCTCTCCCCCCACCCCACTCTCCTGCTGGTAATAGCTTATCTAAAGTGATCACTCTCCTTACAATGTGTATGATAATCAAGGTGGGCCATTTCCAGCACAAATCCAGGGTTTAACAAGAACGTCTGGGGGGGAGGGGTAGGAAAAAACAAGGGGAAATAGGTTACCTTGCATAATGACTTAGCCACTCCCAGTCCCTATTCAAGCCTAAGTTAATTGTATCCAATTTGCAAATGCATTCCAATTCAACAGTCTCTCGCTGGAGTCTGGTTTTGAAGTTTTTCTGTTGTAATATCGAAACTTTCATGTCTGTAATCGCGTGACCAGAGAGATTGAAGTGTTCTCTGACTGGTTTATGAATGTTATAATTCTTGACATCTGATTTGTGTCCATTTATTCTTTTACGTAGAGACTGTCCAGTTTGACCAATGTACATGGCAGAGGGGCATTGCTGGCACATGATGGCATATATCACATTGGTGGATGTGCAGGTGAACGAGCCTCTGATAGTGTGGCTGATGTTATTAGGCCCTGTGATGGTGTCCCCTGAATAGATATGTGGGCACAGTTGGCAACGGGCTTTGTTGCAAGGATAGGTTCCTGGGTTAGTGGTTCTGTTGTGTGGTATGTGGTTGCTGGTGAGTATTCGCTTCAGGTTGGGGGGCTGTCTGTAGGCAAGGACTGGTCTGTTTCCCAAGATTTGTGAGAGTGTTGGGTCATCCTTCAGGATAGGTTGTAGATCCTTAATAATGCGTTGGAGGGGGTTTAGTTGGGGGCTGAAGGTGATGGCTAGTGGGTTTGTGTGTGTGGAAAGGCGGGGGGGGGAACCTGGATTTGTGCTGGAAATGGCCCACTTTGATAATCATACACATTGTAAGGAGAGTGATCACTTTAGATAAGCTATTACCAACAGGAGAGTGGGTTTGTGGGGGGTGGGGTGGGGGGGGAGAAAACCTGGATTTGTGCTGGAAATGGCCCACCTTGATTATCATACACATTGTAAGGAGAGTGATCACTTTAGATAAGGTATTACCAGTAGGAGAGTGGGGTGGGGGAGAGAAAACCTTTTGTAGTGGTAAACACCCATTTTTTCATGGTTTGTATGTATAAGAACATCTGTATTTTCCACAGTATGCATCCGATGAAGTGAGCTGTAGCTCACGAAAGCTTATGCTCAAATAAATTGGTTAGTCTCTAAGGTGCCACAAGTACTCCTTTTCTTTTTGCGAATACAGACTAACACGGTTGTTACTTTGAAACCTGTCATTAATAAGACTGGGATTTTTCAGCTTGGAAAAGAGATGACTAAGGAGGAGATATGGCAGAGGTCTTTAAAATCATGACTAGTGTGGAGAAAGTAAATAAGGAAGTGTTATTTACTCCTTCTCATAACACAAGAACTAGGGGTCACCAAATGAAATTAATAGGCAGCAGATTTAAAATAAACAAAAGTATTTCTTCACACAATGCACAGTCAACCTGTGGAACGCTTTACCAGAGGATATTTTGAAGGCCAAGACTATAACAAGTCTTTTTTGTTGAAGAATTTTTTGTTGAAGAATTGTCACTTTTAGGTCTCTAATCGAGTGACCAGAAAGATTGAAGTGTTCTCTGACTGGTTTTTGAATGTTATAATTTTTGACATCTGATTTGTGTCCATTTATTCTTTCACGTAGAGACTGTCCAGTTTGACCAATGTACATGGCAGAGGGGCATTGCTGGCACATGATGGCATATATCACATTGGTGGATGTACAGGTGAATGAGCCTCTGATAGTGTGGCTGATGTGATTAGGCCCTATGATGGTGTCCCCTAAATAGGTATGTGGACACAGTTGGCAACAGGCTTTGTTGCAAGGATAGGTTCCTGGGTTAGTGGTTCTGTTGCGTGGTGTGTGGTTGCTGGTGAGTATTTGTTTCAGGTTGGGGGGCTGTCTGTAAGCAAGGACTGGCCTGTCTCCCAAGATCTGTGAGAGTGATGGGTCGTCCTTCAGGATAGGTTGTAGAGTCTTGATGATGCATTGGAAAGGTTTTAGTTGGGGGCTGAAGGTGATGGCTAGTGGCGTTCTGTTATTTTCTTTGTTGGGCCTGTCCTGTAGTAGGTGACTTCTGGGTACTCTTCTGGCTCTGTCAATCTGTTTCTTCACTTCAGCAGGTGGGTACTGTAGTTGTAAGAATGCTTGATAGAGATCTTGTAGGTGTTTGTCTCTGTCTGAGGGGTTGGAGCAAATGCAGCTGTATCGCAGAGCTTGGCTGTAGAGAATGGATCGTGTGGTGTGATCTGGGTGAAAGCTGGAGGCATGTAGGTAGGAATAGCGGTCAGTAGGTTTCCGGTATAGGGTGGTGTTTATGTGACCATTGCTTATTAGCACCATAGTGTGCAGGAAGTGGACCTCTTGTGTGGACTGGTCCAGGCTGAGGTTGATGGGTGGGAAGTAAACTGTTGAAATTGTGGTGGAATTCCTCAAGGGCTTCTTTTCCATGGGTCCAGATGATGAAGATGTCATCAGTGTAGCGCAAGTAGAGTAGGGGCATTAGGGGACGAGAGCTGAGGAAGCGTTGTTCTAAGTCAGCCATAAAAATGTTGGCATACTGTGAGGCCATGCGCGTACCCATAGCAGTGCTGCTGATTTGAAGGTATACATTGTCCCCAAATGTGAAATAGTTATGGGTGAGGACAAAGTCACAAAGTTCAGCCACCAGGTTTGCCGTGACATTATCGGGGATACTGTTCCTGATGGCCTGTAGTCCATCTTTGTGTGGAATGTTGGTGTAGAGGGCTTCTACATCCATAGTGGCCAGGATGGTGTTTTCAGGAAGATCACCGATGGATTGTAGTTTCCTCAGGAAGTCAGTGGTGTCTCGAAGATAGCTGGGAGTGCTGGTAGCGTAGGGCCTGAGGAGGGAGTCTACATAGCCAGACAATCCTGCTGTCAGGGTGCCAATGCCTGAGATGATGGGGCATCCAGGATTTCCAGGTTTATGGATCTTGGGTAGCAGATAGAATACCCCAGGTCGGGGTTCCAACAAGAACCAGTCCAACAGACTCCAACAAGAGACTGCTGAATTGGAATTAATTTGCAAACTGGATACAATTAACTTAGGCTTGAATAGAGACTGGGAGTGGATGGGTCATTACACAAAGTAAAACTATTTCCCCATGTTTATTTCCCCCCACCCCCCACCCCACTGTTCCCCAGATGTTCTTGTCAACTGCTGGAAATGGCTCACCTTGATTATCACTACAAAAGGTTTTTTCCCGCCCTTCCCCCCCACTCTCCTGCTGGTATTAGCTCATCTTAAGTGATCACTCTCCTTACAGTGTGTATGGTAACACCCATTGTTTCATGTTCTCTGTGTATATAAATCTCCCCACTGTATTTTCCACTGAATGCATCCGATGAAGTGAGCTGTAGCTCATGAAAGCTTATGCTTAAATAAATTGGTTAGTCTCTAAGATGCCACAAGTCCTCCTTTTCTTTTTGCAAATACCGACTAACACGGCTGCTGCTCTGAAACCTGACATTTAGGGTGGTTCTTATTTGCCTTTTGGCATTGGAGCCTTTCACATTCACGTTTTTAAGCTTTCCACTGCAGCCACGAGGGAGATATTTTTTATTTATTTATTAGTATTTTTTAATGAAAGCTGAGAGTCTCATGGAACGGTATGACTGGAACAGATCCTTCAGAGAAATACCAGATATCCTGAGACTCGTGATTCAAATCGTATGAGTTAGCAAGCACTGGCGCTGGAGAAAACAGCAACTGTTAGTGCCAGGGCAGAGGGCTGTGGCTGTTTTTCACATGTGCAATACGCTGTGCGATGGGCTTTATATACCGAGACTGGGGAAGCAGCACAATTAGCTGATCCTGAGAAAAAGCAACGGTTAGGGGATCCTGCCCATACAGCAGAAGAATGGCATCTGCTTTTTGCCTCCGGCAACGTAAATGTCCAAATATACACAGATTACATTTGGGATGCCAAAACGTTATTATGCAAAATTAAAAATAAGCCAGCTTTCCCCTGCATTGCTGTAAACCAAGAGCACACAATTTTTATGAAGGGATTTAGATAAGGCACATTTCTAATGAAAAGGGGAAAAAATTATAATTGGATAATGTGGTATTATGGTATCATTCTTAACAGTTAAGCAAAGCTGCACAAAGATAAAACAGCTGTCAGATAAACTTCATGATTAGTGCTGAAAAGCCCTTGCATTTTGCTTTAAATTCTACTGCTATTACAAGATGCAAAACAAACTGATGCCACAAACCAAAACCCCACAAAACTTTGTGAATAAAAGAAAGATAGTCTGTCTTTCTCAAATCCTTTATCAGAGAAGCAAAGCAACATGAATTCCACTTCTATTTAACCTTCAGCTCCGATAGATTTTCACAAATAAAATTTGTAAAACAAATGGATTTTAACAAAAAATGGCCAGTCAAAGTGTTTCTCTTGAATCCTGACCAGATTAGGAAGGATTAAGTGGGCAACAGCTTGAACTTTCAACTCTGCAAACCTGTGCAAATCCAACTTCTGGTATTAACCGAAATGAGTTTAGTAGCAAAGGCTGCCTTCGCTCAATTCCTAGTGAACATATTCCACTACTTCTAATTCCTCAATATTAATCACTGTAAGATGAACAGTATGCAACTGGTATGAATCTTCCACAGGAAGTGCATTACTTCTTGCTAGTACAAGGAGTGGTCCCACCAGGACAGGTTATGGATTACTGCCCAATCCTGACAAAAAGTTAATGATTGACGTCAAAGAGACTACTCATGTGAATGAAGTTACCCACAAACTTCTGTCTTTGCAGGACCAGTCACTATATGAGGTGTTGAGTTAAGAATACTTCCTACACATTGTAAGCTTTCCAACGATGTTTCAGAGATGTTTGTAGATAAAGTTTATTGAACAGCGGGAAAAAAGTCCCCAAAACAAAATAAAACCAAAATGCTTCAAAGTTTTGTTAATAGCACCTTCTGATAGTTAGGGGTATGTATTCTTAAGAATAAGTTGAGGGCTTTTGTGTGTCCAGACCATTGCAAGTCTTAACAGATTTCTTCTAGTTACTTGTATTAGAGGAAACTCTACAAAACACATTGTCTTCACAATCAATCTAGAAGAAAAAAAACTAGACAACTCATCTAAAAGTAAGAAACCTTGCAAATTAAACAAACCTCATTATTCGTTATTTGTATTTCGTTAACACCTAGGAGCTCCAATCATGGACCCAGACCCCAACACCGTGTTAGGTGCTGTATCAACACAGAATAAAAAGAGAATCCATTAGATCATTGTTTGTTATGCTTTAAAATAATTTACAGAAGGACAAGATGGCTGAGGGGATTAGCAACAGGATATACAGCTTTTCACTTAGTGATGAGAATCCGGACCACGTCAGTAGTAACCAAAAATAATTACCTGATGTCTGTCTAGAAATCTGTTATATAAGATCAGTGTACAGGGCTATCAGTACAGTTACCAGTGTCCACACTGTGAAAAAGCACCACCAAAATTAGCATTAACTGACAATGCTCAGAGCAGTCTTGCCAGACAAGTGAGAATGGGCACTGGCACTGAAATGCACTCCAACCCCGCAAGACAATCCCATCAGGTGCCTTGAACTACACTCCAACCCTGAAAGACGGGCTCGCCAGGTCAGATTTCAGCCACATTGGCAGAGCAGTGTGAGGAAGCTTGCATCGCTACTGCTCATGTTGTTCTTGTTCTGTAGAGAGTAAACTTAAGTCTTCAAGTTTGTCAATCCAGCACCTTTGACAGGGACTAAATTCCCACACAAAAGCAGAAGTGTGTTTTGTTGCATTTCTTTAAAGAAAAGGAGCTACTTTACACAATTCAACTTGGTTTTTTTCACTGAGCAAGTTTTACATCTACGCACAAATGAACGACGACAAGCACTGGATAGCAACAGGCAAAGCAAAGTCTCATCTAAATGGGCTAACCTCATCCCTGCTGTCAACAGAGTTACATCCAAATTTGGCCCAAAATTCAGACAGGAGCTTGCTTAAAGTCTTGTTCATTGAAGTATATTTTTCATTAGAACAGATCAGTTTTATGTGGCAAGCAAAAATATTACATAAAAGTGAAAGACATCAATTTTATGGTTAATAATGGATCAAGACTTTTTCTATATGATGCATATTGCCTGCTCCTTTTCTTGGGACAATAGCATGCTCCTGAAGCAAGGTCTTGGCTAGCTAATTATCTTCATTTCTGAGACAAACCTGTTAATCAGAGAAGGATAATTTTTTTAGTCATTTCCAAACAAAACCATATTAACTGGTCTCAGCAACAAGCATGCAATGACAAGGAGATACAGTCCAGGGCTGACTGGACTTACATTTGAAGTTCAGCTACAAGAAAGTTCCTTATCTACACGACGAAAATTAAACCCTGTAATTCATCATGGTTACAGCTCCACCACATGACATACCATATATAGGGCTCAGATATTTTTACCACATCCTTTGACCCTGCTCAGAGCAGGTCTAGCTGACACAGAAGTAAACATGTCAATGTAATTGTACCGGTGGTAGCAACAGCAGGAAATTTTAAGAAAAAGTGTCTAGGGTAGAAAAGGTCCAAAGAGACAAGCGTCATTTCTTTTTCAAACGTTATCTTGCTCTCATGCAGAGGAACTTGCAAGTCAAATGCCTCAGCCTCAAATATTAAAATATTTAAATTAATGTTTTAAGGCTGGAAATCTCTCTTTCATATAGTCTCTAAGTGAATAGGTCTATGCTTTGTTAAGATATGCTTTTTTTATCTTGCTTAATTCATATATTTCTTTCTAATGTAAATTTCAATTCCTTTGGGTTTCCACGTGAAGAACTGAATACTTGCTTTACAAAACACGGAAGTCAAATAGGAGGGCTAGATTTTCTATGATTATTAGAAGATTTCTTTAACGTTTCTTCCAAAATTTATTTACGTAGCTCTACTTTTGATCAATTCATTTTTCTTTTCTTCTCTTTTTGTCTTTTTAAGTTAATGATAATAAAATGAAGTTAGCACTTTTGTCTTTGAGGGATGAATGTTCGCCCTTCTGTCTTTCACAAGTGTAACTTTATGAAGCAGTTCTTCGGGATTTTCCTGCAGTTCTTCTAGGTTTGAGGAATAACTGCATATGTATGCAATGTATTGATCAATCAATCAACTATATTTGTACACAGTCAGTTTTATAACATGTCAAACAGTTGGTTCAACTTTCAGAGTTTCATCTTCCTCTGATTAAATATGGACTAAAACATTTGCAAGACATCGCCATCTACTGGCTATGAAGGGAATGCAATCCAGAAATCTACCAGCCATACATGTCACTAGGTACTTCTCAGACCAACAGGAATGAAGGGTGTTCTCCCATGCCTCTGACAGGCCTCCACAAACCTGAGTAAACCCCTATCAAAGATGCTCTACAACTGAACCCAGCCAGGTTGTTGTAGTTTCACTTCTCCTACAGCCTGTGGTATTCACTGTACATTATCCTCCCGCCCAAAATGGTCCAGCCATTCAATCAGGAAACAGAAACAATTCCACTTGACTATGGTGACCAATCAGACCACAGGTAACAAACAGCAAATACACTGAAGAGTGTGCAAGTATCCACCCAAACTATCCAACAAATAGTTATAGACAACAAATACATTCTCAGAAATCAGCACTGGTTTGAAAATGTTTTGCAAACAGAAAAAAATATTATGAGCCCAGTGAATAATACTGGCAACAAATAATTCAGCTAACTTTAGTACTAATATACAAATTAACACAACATTATGCACAGGATATGAAATATTAATCCATGGAAAAGGATGAGGTCCAACAAGAACCCTACATAACATTCACTTATTATTGAAATGAATGAAAAAAAGTGTTGCAATACAGTGTTGCACTGTTAAATAACTCATCTATCAAGCATTTGATTTTATAGAATGCTAAAAAGCTGAAGAGCATGGCCACATTTCCAGTTTGAGCCCATGTACTCTTTAAAGGAAAGTTTCTTTTTTCTATGACTCTCTGAAATGTCCCATTACCTAACATTTCAGGAGCTGTTCTTGTGTCTAGTGAAGAGGCTCAAATGTGAATGGGAGGGATTATTCTATTGATTAAGGGTGTCATCATACTGTTAAGAAAAATATGATCCTTTTTAAATATTTCAGTTGTTTTAAATACCATCCTTGTTGAGCGGCCAAGAACAATCAAAATCCCAGCCCAAAGAAATTAAGTTTAAATGACTTACCTCTCACACAAACTTCTGATCAAGCAAGGTCCTAATCCCAGTTGCACCGACTGACCAAAATGTCTGACTTTAAACTGAGTATGAAAACAGGGGCCAAAAATTTTTTTTTAAAATGAACCCTTAAGTAAGGCTCCTGAATAAAAGTTTGCCTGATTTTTCATAACTGCTGAGCACCTTAGCTTCTGCTGATTTCAGGGGGAGCTGAGAGTGGCTCACCATTTTTGGGAAAAAAATCAGGCCAAACTTCTTGAGGATCTCATCTTTAGGCACCCACTTTCAAAACTCATGGCCTGGACTTCCATTTCAGTTTGTCACTGACATGCAAAAGAAATTAATGTTCTCACCTGCCCAGCTTCTTTGTTTCTCTGGCTCTATTCTGCCAGCAATGTACCTATGCTGCAACGGGGAAAGAATGTATCTATGGCTTAAAAATCAATAAATAAATTCTGAATTATTTTCTTGTCAGCCAATAATCTGGAAGCTATATCTTTTGACATGGTGTTTTAATTTTTTCTTAATGTATTGTGGTAATTTTTTTTCATGGGGATGGGCCATCTTGTCCATTTCACATGTTATTGGATTCAAAGTAAAAGGTTCCAGAAATGAACATTTACCACAATAATCAACTACAGCAGCTGGGTTTATCATTCCTGAATGCATTTTAACAAAGATGCCAAGTCAAGAACTGGCTATTGCCGTGGTATTTTTCATTATTTTTAAAATATATGTTCCATTTCTCACTCATAATCACAAGTTTGGAAGCTTGATACTGAAAACTATTTCCCCTACAGCATGTTTCCCCTTCACTACATCTGTGGTACTGTCTGGTCGTAAGACGAGTTGTAACTACTGGATTGAACTAACTGAATAGTTCACACACACACACACACAAAGCATGGGGTTCGTGTTTTAAAAGAAAAGGTCACGAAACTAAAAACCTTGCTCCTGCAAAACCTTCTGCATACCATTAACTTTATCCACGTGAGTAGTGCCAGTGATCACACGAGTGAAGTGAGGCAAAGCCCGTGCAAAAGCATTTTTAGGAACCAGGTCTACGGTAGGTTCCTTAGACAGGAACAAACAATAGGCCAGCGCAGTTTATTTTAGCATGGAAAGCTTCACTTAAGATCATCTAGTCCGAGTTCCTGCCTAACACAGGCCACAGAACTACACCCAGCGATGCTTGGATCAAGCCCATAACTTCTGCCCCTTTCAGAGAGACATCCCATCCTGATTTAGAGACTTCAGATAACAGAGAATCCACCACATCCCTTGGTAAGCTCTTCTAGCAGTCAACGGCCCTCACATAAAATTTTGGTCTAGCTTCAGCTTCCAGCCATTATATCTTTTTGTGCCTTTGACTGCTAGGTATAAGAGCCCTCTAGTATCAGAAATCGTCTCCCCATGAAGGTACTTATAGACTGTGCAGGGTTATATTCTGGGAGATTGACAACATTAACCCCTGGGCCCCAGCTCCTCCCTCCACCTTTGGGGAGTCTTGAATCCTCCATGGTGCTTGGAGGGAGCAGTTTGCATCCGATGAAGTGAGCTGTAGCTCACGAAAGCTCATGCTCAAATAAATTGGTTAGTCTCTAAGGTGCCACAAGTACTCCTTTTCTTTTTGCGAATACAGACTAACACGGCTGTTACTCTGAAACATAACAGGACTGGAATTGTACCACCTGCAGGGGCTGGCGCAATAGAGAGGAAGGCTTCTTGGGACCTCCTTCCTTGCACACCTACAGAAGGTCAAGCCAGCCTGGCACTTGGCAAGTTTTTTTTGAGAAATTTTTTTAGATGTAGTTGCCTCTAGATTTCCCTGGGAAAGGTTATTATTACCATGGAAATTTAGAGGCACCTACAATTTAAAAAAAAAAATGTAAAAGGGACGTGGTGTTTGTTGACTGTGAGAGGATCAAGAGATCTTCCCCTACAGACAAAAATGAAGTTAAAGCACTAAGAATTTTAAGAGCCCTCAGTGCCTAGCTGCTGTGCAAAACACAAAGTCACCCCAAGGAACGAAAAAAAAAAAAAGCTTTATGTAGTATGGCTTACTTAAATTAAGCATAAACCTGAGACAACTAAAGGGGAATGCTGTAAATAGGGCAGAATACAACTCACGGAATATACAGAATGGTTTTAATACTGTTCACAAAACCATATGCAAACATGAAAATGGAGGGTAAGCTTTCCATAAGTTATATAAGCTCTCTGAACAATATAATTATAAGCAGAACTGGTGGTGATGCCTATCTAAGGTTGGCTAACACTTTCCATGATAAACCCCACTTTCAATCACGTATAACCTGCCAAACCTTAACTCTTCAGACTGGAGTCTTCCTTTCTCACTGTCTCAAGGTGATTTTCTTTTCTTTTTTTACGTTTCAACAAATGGCTCAGACATTTTCCTAATGCAGATAGGGGAAAAATAAGTATTTTTGCCAGTGTTAAAAAATGTTTCCAGTTATTTCTTTGAAGGGCTCTAGCACTTCCATATCTTTAAAAAGGAACTCAAAATTTGGGTGATACTCCTGAGGTCAGCACCACACCTTTTGCTGTTTAAAGAATGTTAATATTGCTAAATCAACAATTCCTAAATTCGGAAGTGTCAGAATTAGGGGTGCCTATCCAATCTTAATTCAGCCCGCCTGTGCGTATGAATTGATATTGCCTTTAATCACATGACCATGCACTATTTGTTCCAATTTGTTCTACAGGATCCCAGCCTCAGTGTATGGGATGGACAGCAAATGAGTCCAAAGGCAATGAGGAGACGAAAAATGTTCTCTTGTTGTTATGGCACTGGCCTGGGACCCAGGATAGCTGAACTCTACCTCTGGCTTTGCCACAGACTCTATGTGATGTTAGGGGAGGCTATTATAACGCACACAAACAAGAGGGCCCAATTAAGGTTGCATAAAGAAAAACTTTAGCATGGCCATTCCTAGCATTAGAGTGCTTGATTCTGCAATCTTTGGGAGGGTTAATGGAGTTTTCTTGTATATAAAATAAAATAGATCACAAGCTGAGAGAAACCTGATTTTAAAAAACAGATCATACTTTAAATTTCCAAAATTGTTTGAACGGAGGAGAAAAGCACTTTTGACACCTCATTCTTGAAAATCCAAGTTCCATTTTGAAAACAGTTCACACAGAATGTGGCTAGAGTATGTTGTGCTTTTATACCTCCCTTGAACAATGAACTGTGAAAAGCAGTTAGTACAAATATGCTGAAATTGCGCATCATTTTAAAACACTAACCTAGAAATCTGAATGAACACACTTCCAGCAATACCTTCCAGTGCTTTCCTGCTAAACAGGCCTGCTATAAATAAGCCTGTTTCATCAATAATAAATTATGAATGTACTCAACAGGGTTTGCAAAATAGATGTCGATTCTGAACCATTCAATAAAAATGAACCTTCCATAAACAGCAGATTTACTCAACAAGCTAAAAAGCCATAAATTGCTGGTTGATCAATCAATCATGCATTCACAGTGAAGGCTGCCATAAATAGTGTTGCAGCCTGGAAATACTTGTTTAGTATTATTATTTCTGTCATCTTTGTATTACTGGTTTTATTTTATCAGTTTCTGTGCTTTGCAGAAAAAATCATGCTTCATCACCTCTACTAAAAAACCACCCATAGGAAAATTAAATCTCTGTTTTGACATGGCTGATCTAAGCAGTTGCATAATGTGAGTATATATAGAAATTACATCCCAATGTTTAGATCAGAGCACAGAAGTAACAGATATTTAAAAAAAAAAAAAAAAGAGAGATATCCCATGAAACTGTGGGTGGTTTTATATATGATATCTAGAAAGAAGTAAATCAGCTTACTGTATGTACATGGTTAACATTACTCTTATGCTATTTACATAACAAGCAAAAAAGATTTAAAAATGAGACTGGAAAATGGGAGTAAAATGGTGATTTGTCCATTTGTGATACTTTGCCAGTCAACTAACTAAGAGCTGAAATCTGTGCAATCACTTGGCACCCGACCAATGGAAATCAGAGGGTGCCCCCTCCAATGAACCCTGAAACTAGTGTATATAAAATGGAGGTTACCATGCGCTCAGGGGAGTTGACTGAACCCAACACAAGAAGCTGCAGAATCCTAAATGTAAATAATGCCATGACCAACCATGTGGAAAGGAGTCTCTCCCGTCCCTGGGTTAAGAGGATAAGAAGTGGTGGTGAGATTTCATCTCAAAGGTTGTATTTCCTCTTCTGTTCTTTGATATAAATAACTATAGGTTATCTTGCGGAGTCTACACTCTCTGGTGAGACCTCAAGTAACCATATTTTAGATTTTTACTCCTTTATAAATCCAAGCAAATTGGTCTGAGAGAGACTGAGTCTGAGAGGTTTTAAGCAATTTCTTTTAACATTCTCAACTTGTCCCTCTTGGATTAATCTAGTCAAAGAGAAATAACCACACTCTTCACAGTGCCTTAAAGACAAGTGCACCATTGGAAGTCTGATAAATGTGGTTTTTTTTTTAGAATTGTTGATCATAAATAAATGTAATAAGAAATCCTGGTAATTTGCATTGTTGTTTGATAGAACTACTGACCCTCAACTCTAGTCTGTGATAATTGCTTGCAGGACTGTATTCTGTGCATAATAATACACAACACTGATTACGTGTATATTTGAGCGGGGAAACGTTGATTATATATTAATGTGGTTCTGGCAGAATAAATAAATTGTGGTTGGTTAAGTATAAGCAAGTGTCCTGATTTGAGACATACTGTTCAAGTTAAAAGCTGAACGTAAGAACAGCCATACTGAGTCATACC
Organism: Caretta caretta; assembly: GCF_965140235.1. Taxonomy (NCBI): domain Eukaryota; kingdom Metazoa; phylum Chordata; order Testudines; family Cheloniidae; genus Caretta; species Caretta caretta. The sequence goes on along the minus strand of NC_134208.1, from coordinate 205,378,693 downwards.
AATGGTCCATCCAGACCAGTATCCTGTCTTCTGACAGTGGCCGGTGCCAGATACTTCAGAGGGAATGAACAAAACAGAGCGCTTTATCAAGTGATCCATTCTCTTTCATCCAAGTAGGCTGTACTGCCACCTAGCCGAGAGGAGAACAGAAGGCTGGTGACAGTTTAAAGCTGTCGGTCGAGCTGCCCACTGGATGACCTCTGTGGGTTGGAGCACTTGCGAAAGGGACTAGGAGTTGGTAACAATGTTGTAGTGATGGAAGGCTACACTGGATAATGGTTGGTGAGAGACCTTGTCAAAGGCTTTCTGAAAATCTAAATACACTATATCTACTCTTCATATTATTTTTTGGCCTGCTTAATTACACTTTTACACTTGACTGGCTAGAGTTTATGCTCCTTTCTATTTTCCTCAGTAGGATTTGACTTGACCAGAAAAAACCCAGCATTAAACTAGTACACTAATGCTCCCTGGACTCAATAAAAGAGGTTATCCTATTGGAATCTAATGTTTTGGCAAATTTAGTTTGTTAGATTTCAGTTTTAAAATCTAACTGGCGCCATAGCAAATTCATAAACTGACCACCTTTCAAGCTTAAAGGGGTGAAGCACTCTGCACCAGCCAGCAGACCTAGGCCAGTATGCATGTATGGGGAAATGCACTCTGCACCCTCTAAAAGGGAAGGAGAAGCAGCCACTGTTCTGGGTGCTTCCCATAGGACCCCCTGTGATTGACTCGGGGCACAATGCCTCTACGGGCTGCAGCTGGTGTTTTGCAACTTTGAACCCTCCCCTACCAGAGCACTGTATTTTAAAAATATAATCCAGCCATAACTGTTTTATGCTACTTTCCTTAATTTTAACTTGGGCTGTCAATTAATCGCAGTTAACTCACGTGATTAACTCCAAAAAATTAATGGGGACTAAAAAAATTAATGGCGATGAATTGCAGTTTTAATTGCACTTTTAAACAATAGACTATCAATTGAAAATTATTAAATATTTTGGATGCTTTTTTACATTTTCATATATATTGTATTCTATGTTGTAATTCAAATCAAAGTGTATATTATTTTTATTACAAATATTTGCACTGTAAAAATGATAAACAAAGAAACAGTATTTTTCAATTCACCTCATACAAGTACTATAGTCCAATCTCTTTGTAATGAAAGTTCAACTTACAAATGTAGATTTATTTTTACATAACTGCACCCAAAACAAAACAATGTAAAACTTCAGAGCCTACAAGTCCACTCAGTCCTTCTTCTTGTTCCGCCAATGGCTAAAACAAACGAGTTTGTTTACATTCACAGGAGATAATCCTACCCTCTTCTTATTTACAACATCACCAGAAAGTGAGAACAGGCATTTGCATGGCACTTTTGTAGCTGACATTGCAAGGTATTTACGTCCCACGTTTATTAAACATTCGTGTGCTCCTTCAGGCTTCCGCCACCATTCCAGAGGACATGCTTCAATGCTGATGATGCTCATTAAAAAAATAATATGTTAATTAAATTTGTGACTGAACTCCTTGGGGGAGAATTGTATGTCCCCTGCTCTGTTTTACCCGCATTCTGCCATATATTTCATGTTATAGCAGTCTCGGATGATGACCCAGCATGTGTTGTTCATTTTAAGAACACTTTTACTGCAGATATGACAAAATGCAAAGAAGGTACCAATGTGAGATTTCTAAAGATAGCTATAGAAGTCGACCCAAGGTTTAAGAATCTGAAGTGCCATCCAAAATCTGAGAGGGATGAGGCATGGAGCTTGCTTTCAGAAGTCTTAAAAGAGCAACACTCCAATATGGAAACTACAGAACCCGAACTACCAAAAAAGAAAATCAACCTTCTGCTGGTGGCATCTGACTCAGATAATGAAAATGAACATGGGTCAGTCCGCAATGCTTTGGATTGTTGTCGAGCAGAACCCATCATCAGCATGGATGCATGTCCCCTGAAATGGTGGTTGAATCATGAATGGACATATGACTCTTTGGTGCAGCTGGCATGTAAATATCTTGCAACGCCAGCTACAACAGTGCCATGAGAATGCTTGTTCTCCCTTTCAGGTGACATTGTAAACAAGAAGCGGGCAGCATTATCTCCTGCAAATGTAAACAAACTTGTTTGTCTGAGTGATTGGATGAACAAGAAGTAGGACTGAGTGGACTTGCAGGCTCTAAAATTTTACATTGTTTTATTTTTGAATGCAAGTTTTTTTGTACATAATTCTACATTTGTAAGTTCAGCTTTCATGATAAAGAGATTGCACTACACTACTTGTATTAGGTGAATTGAAAAATACTATTTATTTTATTTTTTTACAGTGCAAACACTTGTAATCAAAAATAAATATAAAGTGAGCACTGTACACTTTGTATTCTGTGTTGTAATTGAAATCAATATATTTGAAAATGTAGAAAACATCCAACAATATTTAAATAAATGGTATTCTATTATTGTTTAACAATGCGATTAATCACGGTTAATTTTTTTAATCACTTGAAAGCCCTAATTTTAACTCTTTGTTACTGTAAAATGGACGTTCCGGGTCATGCTCATACCTTAACTAGTATTGCTCATTTTTTAAAAGTGAATGGAAAATAATTTGAAGATGTATAATAGGTAGATAATTATACATTTCTGCCACAAGCTGACATTTTTCTCTGTAATGTAGAATTGTAATTACATATTGTTTTTTTAAATCTGCAGGCAATTAATCTGTTGCTGATTAGAAAAGTGATACCAGCACTCTTACTCTAGAGCCTGAAAAATAATAAAATGTTCACCAAGGTAATAAAAAGCAGATGATATATAACCACAAGGCATAATGGTCTATAACTTGTGTTTAATTATACTGTAACTTACCCTGAGGTATTTAATATGAATCATCCCAACACTATTTACTTTCTTTGCTCCTCCTTCAATTCTAAAATTCTAAGCCTGCTAGATTACAAAGTATTTTAAAAGATTTTGTTCATGAGCATCATTACCAAATCCGAACAGATAAGTTTTATCTAATAAGCAGACTTTCAGAACAATAGGTCCTGCACTCACTACTCGTTTGCCTGTTGCACCTTTATAAAAAAAAACCAACCCACTGTCTATTAGCCTACTAGTTCTCCCCATCCTACACAAATTAATGACACGCACCAAAAATACCCCACAGAACACCAGTCTCCATTGTGTCTCAGAGACAAAATACAAGATTACTTTGCAACAGTGCCATCCCTTTCACAAAGTATGACTCCTGAAAGTTGCAATAAACAGTCCTCTACCCCATAAAAAAGCCAATGACACAACCATGGCTCAGTATACTACAAGTGCCTGATCCCGTGCCATTGAATTCAGTGGGAGCTGACTTCAGCAGGTACAGAATCATGCCCGAAGAACCACCAGGAACAAGCATTAAGTTATTTCAGTCACCAAGGAGTCAACTTATGAGAACTAAAGACAAAAAATCACATTTTCACCTATCCGAACAACAGAGAGAGACTGCCAAACAGATTAGTCTCAATACTGAACACTGCAGTATTGCCAACCTCAAGTTCAACATCATGAGACTGGCTTAACAATCATGAGATTTTTTTTTAAATTGACTCTTTACTTGCCTACTAGTTCCTGAGCCTCTGGAGTGCCCCCGTTTTATGTTTTCAAGCTTGTTGCCACAAAAACTAGAAACTTACTAGAAATTTACTTTGTTTTAATGAAAGCTGAGACTCTCATGAATTCTCCTGATTCTAACAGTTGGGTTTGAAGAATAACACCAATATCATGGGACTGTTTTCAGAACTGTATGTTCTTCATGTATGGATAAACCTAATCTTAACCTCAAATTGCTGGTTAAGGCAGATATACTACATACATTAGCTGTTTCTCTGGTTCACAATATGCCAGATAAGGGATGCAATATCTGCACGTAGTAGCTTCTGTCCGTGATATATTCCTTTTGACATGCCAGCATTCAGCATGGAATGCAACAAAATGCAGCAGTCAGCATAGATGGAATTAGATTAAAGTGTAATGAGAAAAAATAAGCAGTCCTCAGCTTTTTATTTATTATTATTTACTGCTTTCTTTATGGTTTAGTTTGAGGCAAGATTTTAAATACACACTAGGGGCTTGCCTTCACTGCACCGGTTTGCTCGAGTTGCTCCACTTGAGGGCTAGCCTCGCTCCGCAAGAGCAGAGTGAGGGGACAGCTACACAGCAAAATCTGGGCATGGTGTAGCTACCAGTGCTACCTTCAGTTCCAGCCTTGCTAACAACAGCAGGGAGGAGAGTGTAGCCCAGGCTTCAGTGCAGGCTAGCAGGGTCTGGGCCAGGCTTGTACGGAAGCCCACATTGCCCTGTCTTCCCTGCTCTGGTTACCCCCGCTAGCTGGATTCAGGCTACAGCTTTTGCAGCGTAGACATACCCTGAGAATCACCACACGTCCAAACACTCGAGCTGCACAGAGGGATTGGATTAGCAGCTGATGGGTGATTGCAACTTGAGCTGCTGCATCCACACTGCATTACTACCTTGAGCTTCAGTAGCACACTAGATCCAACCCACGCAGGCCCCCACGGGCCAGGTAGCTCAAGCTTAAAGCACCGCTTCACAATGGCATTACGGAAGCTTTGATGTCCAGGCTATACGGAAAAAACAAACAGGTGGCACGTACTGTAAAGAACAATCACCCATGATGCCAGACATTTTCACTCCTTTCTCTACTAGCTTTATTTGCGTTCATCTGTTTAGCCAGTTATTATCCGCTAATGGTGTACAGATTCCAGCTGGCATACATCTGCTGAGTTATGATAGAAACTCAAAATGCACCCTCTTCTGAGAAAATGTGAGCAAAGACAATATTTTTGTGAACAAGTTAAAAGGTTAAGAATTAAAGTGCCAATATAGTTTTCATTTATGCAAGGGAGAAACTAAGGGTTGGTCTACACTGAAAAGTTACATCATCGTAGCTACGTCTCTGAGGGCTGTGAAAAATCCACACCCCAGAGAGACGTAGTTAGGCTGACCCAACTCCTGAAGTAGACAGCGTTAGGCCGACAGCAGAAATCTTCTGTTGACCTAGTTGCCGCTTCCCAGGGAGGTGGATGTCCTATAGTGATGGGAGAACCAGTCCTGTTGCTGTAATAAGCGTTTACACTGAAGCGCTACAGTGATGCACTCTGGCATGTTAAGCGTAGACATAGCCTTATGCATGGGAATAACGTTACACAACTAAGAGCAGGTCTACACTTAAAATGCTGCATCGGCGCTTAAGTGAAGACACTCCTACGCTGACAAGAGAAAGCTCTCCCGTCGGTGTACAGTAGAACCTCACAGGTACAAACACCAAAGTTACAAGCTGATCGGTCAACCACACACCTCATTTAGAACCGGAAGTAAGCAATCAGGCAGCAGCAGAGACACAAAAAAGAAAAGCAAAGAAAGTACTGTACTGTGTTAAATGTAAACTACTAAAAAATAAAGGGAAAGTTTAAAAAAAAAAAGATTGGACAAGGGAAGGAAACTGTGTCTGTGCTTATTTCATTTAAATTAAGATGGTTAAAAGCAGCATTTTTCTTCTGCATAGTAAAGTTTCAAAGCTGTATTAAGTCAGTGTTCAGTTGTAAAGTTTTGAAAAAACACCCACAATGTTCTGTTCAGAGTTATGAACAACCTCCATTCCCAAGGTGTTTACAACTCTGAGGTTCTACCGTAGTTAATCCACCTCCCCTAGAGGCGATAGCTATGTTGGTGGGAGAAAATCTCCCACCAACATAGAGCTGCCTACACAGGGGATTAGGTCAGTAGAACTACATTGCTCAGGAGTGTGGATTTTTCACACCCCTGAGCGACACAGTTATACCGATATAGGTCTATAGTGTAGACCAGACCAAAGCAGTTGAATAATGACAACTAACGTTATGTACTTGGGTAAGTGCTTGAGAAACAGGGCAGAAGGTTGTATTAAACATTGCAGAAAAAATTATAGTCTTTTGACTACATATTATTTTACACAGTGTTTTTCTTCTGAAGCAGCATATACCACCTAATAGTCCTTACAGAACGTAAGTCAAAGGTCAATTCATATGTTTTTCTTAGACCAGATTAGTTATTGATTTCTTCTGAGGCAGTTTATTTTACACTGCTGAAACCTCAGAATTATTATTTTTAAATAGGAAACTACAACATCAAAAACAATAGAGAGACACACTTTCCGTACAAAGAAAAGGAGGACTTGTGGCACCTTAGAGACTAACCAATTTATCTGAGCATAAGCTTTCGTGAGCTACAGCTCACTTCATCAGATGCATACAGTGGAAAATACAGTGGGGAGATTTTATATACACAGAGGACATGAAACAGTGGGTGTTACCATACACACTGTAACGAGAGCGATCAGGTAACGTGAGCTATTACCAGCAGGCGAGAAAAAAAACCTTTTGTAGTGATAATCAAGGTGGGCCATTTCCAGCAGTTGACAAGAACGTGTGAGGAACAGTGGGGAGGGAAATAAACATGTGGAAATCATTTTACTTTGTGTAATGACACATTTTCAATCACATGAATTTATTATCACTAACCCTCTGGCTCAGATTTCATAGAGCATACTGAGGCACTATACCAAAAACAGACACCAACCAATCTTAGCCTCCGTAAAGGATTCTCAATGACATTTCCAAAACAATTGGATGCATTCTGGGTATACCACTTTCTGCTGACACCATTCAGTCATCTGTTTCATAAGGATGATAATGATTTATTGGAGTACGTATTTAAAAACAAAACGAAGTTAAAGAAAAGGGTACTATTGCTTCATTTTCCTCGTGTTCAAACATCAGAATCTCATTAATTAACTGTCATCTATGAAAAAACTAGAACGGAGTATTATCTGAATAAGCTATTACCAGCAGGACAGTGGGGTGGGAGGAGCTATTGTTTCATATTCTCTGTGTATATATAAAGTCTGCTGCAGTTTCCACGGTATGCATCCGATGAAGTGAGCTGTAGCTCACGAAAGCTCATGCTCAAATAAATTGGTTAGTCTCTAACGTGCCACAAGTACTCCTTTTCTTTTTGCGAATACAGACTAACACGGCTGTTACTCTGAAACCTATCTGAATATTGTTTTTCCTCCATAAAGGAAGAGGAAAATGAGTCTTTTCCAGCAATTAATATATGTCTCACGTATATCAAATTCTAATTATTAGCCAGAGGTGTAATACTAATAAAGGCATTTAATTCAAACACTCCAGGCTGCCTTTACTGCTCCTGTTTGGCAGCTGTAAAATTATTTTGGGGGTGAGAGAGATAGGCTATTGGCATCTTCTACATCTTGCAAGTTAATCTCTTTAAATATAATGAGTTTAAAGTAGGCAAAAAACTCTCCCGCAAAAATGTATGAAGCTACTGAAGGTCAAAAGAATTAATAACTGGAAAGGATACAAGAAGTTTCACTTTTAACGAACATTAATGAGAGTAAAGACCGGAAAGCAAGAAAGAAAGCAAGAAAGTGCTATACTACAGGGAAGGGAGGAAAGGGTGGAGTCAATAATAGGACCCAAAATCTTGCACTTAATATTTTCATTAGCAATCATGAAAGGTAGCAATTAAGCCATGAGCGAATTTCCCCACCACACTAAAAAGAGAGTGGCAGTAAATACACAGGAAGACAGAAGTAAACTGCAAATAATGTGGCAGACCAGTAGACTGTACACCAAAAGGTAAGATTTGTTATTAACAAATGTACAGGCATATGGCTAAGGAGAGGAAATAAACAGCACAACAGTAAAAAGAAGGCATCTACCTGAAGAGGTGAATGTCTGGAACAGACCTGATAGGATCATGGGGTCATTTTAGCAACAACGTAAATAAGTCTGTCTTGTTTTCCACTTTTACATCTAACTACATATTGCCCGGTGACACCATTAGCAAGATTTTGGATAAATCTAAAATATCCCAGTACTCATGAGTGTTACCGAATATATTTAAGCAGCAGGGCAAGTTTTATCATTGACTTCAATAGGATCTGACTTACGCCAACGACGAGTGCTTTTGACAATCCCACTCAACGTGTTTTAATCCAACGGCTTTCAACAATTCAGTAACACTCAAGTTACTGTTATGTGCAAAATTTCTTTCAGACTCAGCGATCAAGTGCCAATGTACAAAGAATGCAGTAACATAAACTACTAGGCCAGAAAAATCTAGCCCTCGTACACCCCAATTCTCATTCACACTAAGGGTATGTCTACACTACCCGACAGATCGGCAGGCAGTGATCAATCCAGCAAGAATCGATTTATCGCGTCCAGTCTAGCTGCGATAAATTGACCCCCGAGCGCTCTCCGGTCGACTCCTGTACTCCACAGCCGTGAGAGGTGCAGGCAGAGTCAACTTCATGTAACTGAAGTTGCGTAACTTAGATTGATCCCACCCCCTAATGTAGACCAGCGCTCAGATCCTTATGCCCCTCTGGAAGCATAAAAGAGTCTTAGAGTGAGTGTGAACGTAATTTAGGACACTTTACAGCCCCTTTACACCGTCAAAGAACTGTAAGGAGCCTTAGCCCACTATAAACTTACACTGGTATATCTACGTCAGTCCGGGGTGTGAAAAATCCACCCCTAAACGATGCAGTTATACCGACCTCCCCCTCACCCCCCCCGGCGATGTGGACAGCGCTGTGTCAATGGAATGCATCTCCCACTGACACAGCTACAGCCTCTCGTGGAGGTGGATTAACTCCTGCAACGGGAGACGCTCTCCTTTCGGTGTAGTGGTATCTTCCCTGAAGCATTACAGCGGCGCAGCTGCACCGGTGAATCTGTGCCACTGCAGAGTTTGAAGTGCAGACCTGCCTTTAGCTTTTCTTTTCAATAATCAGACCAATAGGGCTGGAGTTGCTTGATTTGGCCTAGCATGAAATCATAGTCTCCAAGGAAACAGAATTAGATTGCCTTGAGGTGGGAATGGATTCCCTATACCATGATCTGTTTGATACCTATAGAGTGATAATCATCTATATACAGTACTTAGGGCTGGTCTGAACAAAGTTATTCCATCGCAAACTGGGGTGTAAATCTACAGTGTTCCAGTAAACATGCACTAACTATCCATGTGGACCCTGAGGCTGCACACTACAAGTTCCCCAGTGTGTTTTGTGTACTGCTGTTTCTGGAAACTGAGCCCCTTTTTGAATGGGAATTATCAACTAGCCGCTGGTGTGGGGTCTGGATCATAGGACTACCTCCACATATTAAACTAACAGAACCATCAGAGCTACACCTCTTTTCATAGAGGACTTTCTGTTAGATAGAGGATCTGATGTTGTGTTTTATTTTCTCCCTCTTGGGTGGGACGGAGAACAGTTTTCTTAGAGGTATATTGAATCACATTTCCAAATACTCATCATCTGAATCGGAATTTAAGGGGAAATAGCTGGGTCTTGTTTGCCACGTGATCCAATTCTCAAGTGCCTTGCTTCTTGTGTATTCCCATCTGCTGAATTTGAGTGTAAAGCGGGTGTCCAACTACCATTTCTGATCTGATAACATTTTACAAAGTGCAAAGCAGTGACGAATCAAGCCCCTGAACTCTGAAAAAGTCCAAGTAGTGACTGAACCACTGACATCATTGCTTGTTTCAAAGCTGCATGGATTAACACCAATCATCTAGACCACAGCTGCCTATCAAGGCTGCTACCATGACTTGCATTGTATTCTGCAGCCTCCAGGAGCTGCTGATAGTCTGTGTGGCACTGCTTCGTATTGGAGATGACAGTACGCCAGGTAGTGCTGACTATGGGAATCTGAAGTAAGCACCAGATGCCAGTAATTTATGTGGACCTATGGCAACGAATGCAGACTTCACCAGCTTCAACCTGGGGTGCCTTTGTACCTGACATCTAGTATAGCTTTTAGGAAATATAAAATAGAGTAAACATCTCAGCAGCTCTATTTGCAGAACTCGAATATTGTCCCTACAGAAAGGAGGTGAAACTATAAACAAACAAACATGCCAGTTCTCTTTTTTGATTGTTGCTAGACCAAGGGAGGCAAGGAAACTTCCTGTCTTGAAACAGACAGAACTGGGAGAAGTCTATCTAGTGCCATGCTGAAGCTACAGCCAGGCCTCCTTTGCCTGAGGTAATCTGCGTCCCAGAAGAGTAGAAGGCTCTCTACTGGAGGAGCTGGTAAGGCAATCTGCTGACAGTCAGAAGGACAAAGCAGAAGTATGTTACGCCTCCCAGAGCCACAGACAGAGCTGTTGAAAGGAAGAGTCCCCGTTTTTGGAGGTTTATACAGTTCTGCCACATTTACAGCCTAGGAACATTTTTAGTTCCAGCAGACTACACTGGAAACCTATTTACTTCAGTGTCTCCTTTCAGAACGGTTTCTAAACTGAGCACTCCTCTCTCTGAATCCCAAGACAGGTCTTCAGCTCTCTGATAATAGCTCAGGGGTGCATGCAATAAACAGGGAATTAATCTTCCTCAACTGCCTTTAAAAACCAGGGCACTTTTTGATGGGCCACTGAGGGAAGGGCATGAGCTGGGTCCTTTAAAAAAAGTAAGAGAGGAATACTACAGCAAGATCAGACAGGAGGAGAGAGACAAATTATTCAGCAAGCCCAGAGGCAGGAAGGCTTGCATCATATGGAGAATAGTCTAAATTCCTGTTGGCAGCATAGCAGGAAGTTTTTAGGCTCGCTAGTTTTGGAAGCCATACTTCTAGCCTGATAACTGCACGACAAAACCTAGTTTATTTTCTCACCTGTAGGCCCATGAACAGGTGAGAAAGCTTTAGATTTGTCTATCTGTCTCATTCTCCTTTTGGGTCCGTGGTTGTCTCCCCACACACTGTGCAGAATTCGGCCCTTGATCTGTTTTTCTTTTCAGTTGTTTGATTTTTCCTTATTTTCTTGTCGGGGCTGCTTGCTGTGACTATCTGTGCGAGAGCCACAACAACAAGCAGAAAGGTCACAGAGGGAGAGGCGCCAATAGGGAGCATCAGAAAGACAGGTTGTCGGTAGCTGTTGCTGCCGGAGGCAATATGAAGAACTCATTCCATCATAACCGGTGAACAGAAGGAGCAGAGTTACGTTTATTTTAATGGCATGCATCCTTGGCCCTAACCTTTAAAGCAATTAATGGGTCACGTCCCAGAGATCACATCTCCATCTACCAACTGCCAGCACAGTTGCATGCCTCTGGGAGAACGCAGATCACAAAGCTCAGAATGAAGCTTGGGAGTGTTGGGAGCAGAGCATTCTAAGTTAGGGGCATCCAGCTACAGCATCAATTTCTAGAGAAGATTAGGTGAATCCAGTGCCTGACCACCTTTCGAAAATGCCACAAAACCTTCCAAGGTGATAAAGCTTTTCCAATATAACCAGAACATTCACAACATCAACCACCTTTCTTTTACCCTTTGCCCCCTCCCCAGCACAAAAACCAGACAAATAAACCTCTGTCTCAGGCAGAACTTTCTGGAACCCCACACGCCTCTTCCGCCAATCTATTTTAGGTGGAAGCCTTGAGATACTACATTAATGTGAAACTCTAAGAAGAGTTCATACTTAGTTTGACCACTGTTGGGTTTTAGTTCAATTTTCCTACTCGGCATTGATCTTTGAGACCGGAACATAAAACCTCCCAGTCTGGACTACTGTCGCAGATTGTGTAATTTTTGGTCTAATACCTGTTTAAAGAAACCATTGAGGACCTGAACCTCATCTCATTTATGCCGATCTAATTGCATGGACTTCAGTAAAGTTACTCCTAATTTACACCAGTGTGCAGGTGGGTCAGAATCATATCCTTAAGGTTTAACAGATTGCTAAGAAATGGCTCAAATATCTTATTGTGCCAGGCTAGGCTTGTTATCTAGCAGCAGATTACGCATTCCAGTGGCAAAGCCAATGTTGGGTTCCAAGCTGTCAGAGACTGTGAACACTGCAGAAGCAACTTTCCCAGTCTGTGGTGGGAGGAGGCATCTCATATCCTTCAGACAATCGCCTATGCTCAGCATTGGGAGCACACTTAATGGACGCCTCTTTCAGTGGAGTCAAGAGGGCCACCATGACGTAATGGTGAGAAAGAAAAATGAAGGGGAGAGTGAACCCAGCAAAGCCTCTCCTTGAAATTTAAAAAAAAAAAAAAAAAAAAAAAAAGAAAGGAAGGAAGAAAATGGGATGGGAAGTCCTACAGATACAGGCCGGAAAGTTTTCAGTATATCACCTTGATATGCTGTGATCAATCTCGTGTCAAATTTGTAGGCAGGCAATTTCTTTTTCCCCTTCTCTTCCTTTATTAATAGAACTTCAGCCGCGATTAATGTGCTTCTTACATCCAAGATATCATGTACATGAGACACCAGAAGGCAAGTAATCAAGATAATTCTGTTTTTAGGTTCGTTTGATGTTATACCATTTTATACCAACTGCCCAACAATAAGCTATTACTCAAATGATTCAGTGTTAACCGCCAACCCTACATAAAATACAATCACCCACCTCTTCTGCTTGTACCCTTGCGGAATCTGAGTGCCTTGAACAAAACCATATTAAAGGACTCTAAACTAAAAATGACAGGAAAATGACAGCATGGAAAGGGCAACACATTTATAATACCAGGTTTCATTTTTCATAGATTTCATAGATTCCAAGGCCAGAAGGGTAATTCCTAGAGCTTATCTTTTAGAAAAACATCAAATCGTGATTTAAAAAATGTCAGTGGTGCACTCAGCAAAGAAATCACTCGCCGGTGCAGAGTTATGGTATTTTTAACAATATAAACAACAGAAAATTTATCTGGAATTTACTTACTGGATTTTCTAGAATCAAGATCATTCTGCCATTAAAAGTGTAACTTAATTAAATCTCACTCTTAAGCCATTCCACCCCCATTCAAAATCCTCTCCACTCAATTCACAGAGGCACTAAATTATTATGATTTATTACTTATAGAGCAGCATAGATGGGTGCAGTGCTTCACAGAACAGATAGCGCCAGATGCAATGACAAAGCCTGTTGCAATGCTCTTGTTCCCCGCTTCTCTCCCACGATAGTGTCCAGTTCCAAAATATGGGTCTAAAATAGAATGTAATTTATTTCCTTCTGGACAGTAATGGAATAAATGGGGACCTTGGAGAGCAATTCAGTCTTCCATTACAGTACATGCATTAAACATTAAAACTGCTATACTCTTTCCTAGTAGAAGTATTAAAAATGCACTGTACATTTCCAATTTAAACTTCCATAATTATGCCTAATGCTTTCAAAGGTTTTTCTTTTTTGATCTGTCACTATGCCACTGCCGCCCCCACCACCACCATGCCATCCCTTCACCCTAAAACCTCCTAAGACCTCAGCTCTGGCTGGCATCTCCTGCTAGACACATGCTCCTTCAAAAGAATCTTGAAGATTCTTTCTCCCAAGCCTTCCCCAAAACATGACAAACGTGACATAAGTGTTCTATCTGGCTATAATTGTCCTAATCAGTCTTTTGGGGATTACTATGTAAACTAATTTATATATGTCAGCACTGAATAAAGTTTACTGAAACAGCTTTACCTGGTGGCAGTCTCTATATGGATGTGGGTAATACACAACGGTCAACATGCCACAAGTACTCCTTTTCTTTATACAACATTATGTGAGTGCTAACTATGAGACTTGTCTCTATTCTTTAACTGATGGAAGGTATTACAAAAACTTAACATTCTGAGAAGGGTGTTTGAAACACCACTCAGGTCTTTGTTTCTGTAACATATGGCTGGCTTCCATAGGTGAGATAGTACCTATAGGATGAGGCCAGCTCTAGGTATTCTGCTGCTTACAGGGCTGCAGTCTCCAATGCAAGCAATTACTGAATATTGTGTTGCTCCTAGTATTTTGCTACTCGAGGTGACCATCTCTTCAGTCCATATCTCAGAGATGGCTCTTTGAACATCCCACAGGTAGTCGCATATTCCAAAGCTACAATAAATAAGTGGTCATATAATAGCAAAAGCAACAATATGATGTTACTACTCAAGATTTTGTTTTAAAGTTTATTTTTTACTGTACATAGGAAGTAACAAACAGAAGACAAGAAAATATTCTCTCTGCCCTCCCATCCTATGCAATCTTTTCCCTTTTCTTCCTTCTAGTTCTTTCCTACTCTTTTATCTTCTTCTGCTAATTCCAATCTCCTACAGTGACATTCTTTCCATCTTATCCATTAGGACCAAACCAGTGGTGCATCTAGCACAGTACCCTGTTTCCAACAGTGGCCAGTTCCAGATGTTTCAGAAAAAGTTACAAGAAATCTTACCGGAGACAGTTTTGGATTAACTATCCACAAGTAAAGTTTCTATCTAAGCCCCATTAGTCAGTCGCTTGCTTATGCCTGGAGGGATCAGTGTTGATTCTAATTGTGACTTTTTTTGTACATGGACATACGTCCAACTTTTTTTTTTTTTTTTTTAATTCTGCTATGCTCTTGGCCTCAAAGATGGCTTGGAGCAGTACATTCCACAGGCAAATGAAAGAACTTTTCACCCATAGCATTATCAGCTTTAAATTTGTAACTTTCAATTTTGTTGCACATCCTTTTGCTTTTGTATCATGAGCAAGCATGAACAGAAATCCCTGATCTACCCTTTCTAGAACATTTATTAATTTGAATGCCTTTGTAAACATGTCTTAAGTGAAACACTGGAACTGTTTTAAAAACCCTTTCCATGGAAGTTTTTCTATGCGTCAAATCATTTTTGTTGTCTGGATACCCCAACCACCACCACCTTCCATTTTGCTACATCCTTTTTCAAGATAGGTTGACCAGGACTGAACACAGTATTCCAGACAATGTGCAAATGATTTATACAGTGGCATTGTAATAATTTATAGTATTATTTTTTCTGTGGTTGTGCACACTATGCACTAAGCACTTTCCAAATTCCCTAAGAATCCTAAAATTTTGTTTGCTTTTTTGATTGGCGATTCACATTGAGCAGCGATCTCCATTGATCTCTCTGCAATGATCCTTGGGTCTCTCTCTCCACCACACACCAAAGTGCTTACAGTTAATTTATATCCTAGTAAGGTGTGCAAGTAGTTCAAATGGTTCCTTCTAATGTGCTTTACCTTGCACTTGTCAACATGCACCTGACATGGTTAAGTCCCTCTGAACGACCTCATCCTCTTCTTTGGTTTTGAGAAAACTGAAATAATTGTCAAATTTTTCCAAATTCTTAAACATATTAAACACCGCTCCTAGTATTGTTTCATCATCCCTCTGTTAACCTCTTGGTCTTATGAAAAAGGGCCTTTTACTCCTATTCTGTTTTCTGTCTCTGAGCCAGTTTCTGATCCATGACAGTACTTCGCCTCTCATCCCATGACTACCTAGTTTTCTCAATAGCCTCTCCTGAGGGACATTTTCAAAAGGTTTTTTTGAAGGTGCAAATAAACTGTCAGTCGGCTCTCCTTTATTTCCTACTCTACTGACATGTCCATAGAATTCTAGTACATCAGTGAGTCATGACTTTTTCTCTCATGATAAAAGCCAGCGGTTAGGCCTTTTCTCTCATGAGCACGTAGGTATTTTATAATTTTATTTTTACTTATTGTTTCAACCACGTACTAAATATACCATCCTTCTAACAATATCAGAAAAAGAGACCGGCATTTTACAACTAATAAAGTTATTCTGATGACTGCTTTTTACTCGTGTTTCACCTACAACTGGGCCACTTCCAGCTTCTAATTTTTATTATACAACCTCTCAGGAGACACTTATTGCCCTTAGTTTAATTTTTAACTGATTTATTTATAACAGTGTAGTCCAGAGAAATATGAAGTATATTTAAATAGCCAGAATTAGATTAAATCAGTATTACAGAAGAATTATAACGGTTAGAATTACCATTTATAATCTGAAATAGCCACTCCCTTTTAAAAATTAAGTGACAGTGAAATATACATAAAGACATGAATGAATTACTTCTCAGCAATTGTTTTAATCTCCTTTTGCCCATCTTACAATCACACATTATCGAGCAATTTGTCTCCACTTGTTGAACAGGAAGCAAGAAGCACTAGCCTTTCACTTGCAGTTACAACATTTCCCATGCTACAAACATGCCACCAGACTACATTATAGCAGAGAAGAACGCAGTGTTAGGATGTTGAGGGAAGACAAGGGTGACAAACATAAATTACCGGTAATTCTTCCTTATCTAACATCTCTTTACCTCCCCTACAACCAATCCTAAATGACAGCAGATACATCAAACAGTATTATGATGAAGAGAGCCTAAGTGACAGAGGTGACAGTGCCTCTGACAACGTGCGTTGAAATCTCAGTACAAGCAACAGAGGAATTCCCTTTAAACTATATCTGATGGTGAATACCAAGGCTGAACAATGCAAAAATATAGCAAACGCATGCGGATGCTGGGGGGCAAATGGTCACACAAAAGGCACAGAATAAAAACACTGAGGGTACTGGATACAAACAAACATTATGCCAGCAGAAGTATCCGCTACATACTATTTAAGCTTGTTAGTTTATTTATATAGTTTTAATTCTCATGCATTCTCTTTCCACTGGCTTTAGATGTACATTCTGTTTTAGAGAGATTACTCTGTCCGCTGACAAGCTCTCAGACCTTTTTTAAATTTAAAGTTTACATGTAACAGTTCATTCTTGGAGCAATTTGAAGGAAATTCTGGTACCCTGGAGTAACGTTTGCCTTAACTTTTTACCCCTGGTGAAATACTGATTTTAGAACAAATGTTATCCAAGATTATATGCAAAGAGATTTTATTCAACAAATTCTCTAAAACTGCTAAGGGCTTTAACATGAAATAATGAAAAAGAATAAACTTGGTAAGCATGCCCGTTCCTTCTTGGCCTGTCAGCCAAGACTGGCACTCACTGGCGCAACTGTGGTAAGTGTCTGCTAACAAGTGTGCGACTTCCTGCCAATTGTGGTAGGTTTTTCACTGTGAACATCTATGCACTAGGACCTGGACGAAGGCCACCAATTCATTTTCAGAGAGGCCATTAAAGAGGTTTCAGATAGTAACTAGTTTTGCTCAGTAGGTGCCCCCAACCTGACCTCAGTTTGAACTAAAAGGAACAGGGTTGGGGCCAAACTGCATCTCACCATATATAGGTGTGCAAGGGCAATGGGTAGAAGAGGGTGCAAAAAAGCTTTCACCTCTCTCTTCCTACCATTTGATTTTTACAGGCTTTTCTCTGGTGCTCATCATTGCAGTATCTGAGCAACCCAACATGAATTAAGCCTCCCAACACCCCTGTGAGGCAGGGAGGTGGTATTAATTCAATTTTACAGATGGAGAAACTGAGGGACAGAGAAAGGAATGGCCTGATTTTCATAGGTGCTGATCGCTTACAACTCCCACAGAAGGTGATGAGAACTGTGGTTGTGCAACACCTCTAAAAAAACCAGGCCATATGCAACTTTCCTGCAGTCACACAGGAAGTCTGTTTTCGGGCTAGGGAGCGTATTCAGACTTGTCAGTACACAGTACAATGCCTTAGCCACAAGGCTACCCTTCCACTCATTCATCCATGGGAAGGAACTTGACACAATCTCTGTCCTTGGATTCAGGGAGCACAAGAAGCTTATACAGAGCTGGTCCCGTGTGTGGAGCATGTACTTAGCTTTCCAAAGGCTATGGCAGCAGCTAATCTTCCTGAGACTGTACATTCATCGGGTACAAGGCCTCTGGGAGGTCACACTGGACTGTTGACTCTTTGCTCACATTCTTGCCACTGGACTGAGGCTTAAAGCTGAAAGCCTTTGTGGTTTCCATTAGTACAGTTCTCAAACGTCTAGAACCTAGGGAAGATTATTCTAAAATATACTCAAGTCTATGCTTTGTTTTGTTTTTCATTTCAACAGTGCTGGATAATGGAGAATTTAACCAAATACAACACAGCCGCCTACAGAACTGTTTACCTTATTTCAAAGGCAGGTATTTCATTGACCGACTGTATTTCTAGAAGTGGAGTGAAAGTATAATAAGCTATAAATCCCTCATAAAAAGCAGCTATTATAAAAGCCATAAAAAGCAATTCTGAGAGCAATAATGTGCAGAATTATGAGCCAGGAAATACAAAACAAGATCTTTTTTAAAAACCAAACAAGCAGAGAATTTAGATCATGAAGTTCAGTAATTTACCGCTACTAATGTAACAGTACAGCATGTTTCCCATAGCAACTGTTACCAAGAGAGTTGGTCTTTCAAGCCAAAGCCACAGAAAATGTAAATCACAATAGGCTTCAGTGGGTAAAAAATGCTCAATACTCATTCATTCCGGAATCATCCCTGTTTCTAAATAAGTACAGGAGTGGGACTCAGCCCACCTGGGTTCCGTCCCAGTCTCGTCCACTCCTTCTCTGGGCCCATTTCCCTGTCAGTAAATTGGGGCTGAGCTCTCCCTTGCTCACAAAGGTGTTGACACACTTCACTTCTTAATGTCTGTCAAGCTCTTTGAGAGCATCAGACACGGTATTCATACTGCAGCTGGAGCCATGATACCACTGAGGCTGCAGGGGACAGACTGTCCCCCCACAGATAACCCTGTGCCCCACACAGATCTCATTTAAAGAGGGGGCAAACCCCAGCCAGGCCTGGACACTTTGAGGCAACAGTTCTAGAAACATTCCATGAGGAGAAACTCGGCAAGCTTCCGGACTGTGACACAGGCTACTCCCACATAAAGCATAATCTGGCCCGAGTGCTCAGATGGTCCATATCCACGTATTATCAGCAAACTTCTAGTCTATGGACCTTGAATTATTAGGTTTACCAGAAAGAAGAAAGTACTTATTCTTAAATGCCTTTATTTGTATTCTTTTATAAATACTATTTTCTGAAATTGCAAAATATCTTGTTACGTAACAGTCCACCTATTAGAGTCATGAAATGTTCCAGTATATATGCAACAAAGACTTTGCAATTAATAATATCTAATCATCGCACTGTTTTTCTTTACAAAACCTAAAAAATTCTAAAACTACTAATCCATCAGACTATAGCTGGGGAACCAACATGTTGAATATTTGCTGTTAAGGTTTTTATTGGTCTTGAAAATGCGTCACTTATTCAGGCTTCCTTCACTAGAAAAAAAATGCAGATGTGACTTATTTCTGGACTACTCCACCTATAAAGCGCTTTTCACACAAGAATCTCAGGGTGGTGAGGAGGGTTGGTAAATACCATTAATGAATACATAAATATTCACTGGCTTCCTCAAGGTCATACAGTCAATCAGCAACACTCAGAAGAAACCCCGAGATGTTCTTACTTCTAGCTCCCTGTACTAATCATTAGCCAACATTGCCCCCCCCTCTGCCCCCCACTACCTAGGTCATGTCTACATGAAAAACCCTGCATTGCGTAGTTAATCCACCTCTCTGAAAGGCTGTAGTTAGGTTGGCGGGAGAAGCTCTACCACTGACATAGTGCTGTCCAGACGGGCAGTTAGGTCAGCCTAACTACTTTGCTCAGGGGTGTGGTTTTTCCACATCCCTGAGCCATGTAGTTATACCAATATAGGTCTGTAGTGTAGACCAGACCTGAGATCCCTACCTAGGCTAAAGACAATCTGTTGACAGTTTTATAAAGGCACTTTAGTACCATCTGTGATGATGAGGGATACCATATTAGCACCTTTCTAGAGAAACACGTTTTAACAAGGCTTTCTAAAATGGTGCTAACGCTTACACATCTCAGAGCTGTTCTACACTGAAAACTTACATCGGTATAGCTTAGGGTGCGGACCTACAGACCCCCCCCCCCAGCCTAGGCAGTGCTAGGTCGATGGAAGAATTCTTCCATCAACTTAGCTACCAGCTCTTCGGGAGGTGGACTAGCTGTAGCAATCGGAAAACCCCTTCTGCCTCTGCAGCGTAGTGAGTGTCTACACTGAAGTGCTACAGCGGAGCAGCCACTGTGCTGCTGTAGCATTTTAAGGGTAAACATACCCTCAATGTAGACAGGACCTAACTTAACATTAAACAAAAGGGAATTCAATGGAGTATTTTTCCCGACCTTCTTCTCTACTGGAAGCTCATTCCAACGGGCTTGTTTCTTTTCTACGTAATCCAGTAATAAATTTGACCAAATCAGGCATGGGCAGGTATGGTTCTCAATTTTATTTCAGTTCTGAAGAATTGCAAGACAGACAGGCAGAGACACAAAACAGACAAAAGTCAAAAATATTTTAACACCTCTTCCAGCAAACAAGTTAAAGTGTGATGATAAAGCCTACTAAAAGTCAGACAGAAGACAGCTTCAGTACTTTACACTATGTAATAAACAGTACTAGGATAACTTATTGCTCTTATTCTTGGCTATAGGAATTAAGTTAGGAAGAGTGATGCTTTAAAAATTGCATAGCATGGAGTCTACTCAGCCAGAAAAGCAAGCTGAATTTGTGTTGCTCAATATAGCGTAACAGAGTCAAGAAATTATTAAAACAGTTCTTTACTAATCAATTACGTTTATTATGGGAAGGTGTTATATACTCTGTGACATTTCATATTATGTTTTATTAGTCAGATTTCTTTTGTTTTTTAATAAAAGACTTTGGACTGGAGAAGGCAGATTCTAGCATGAACAGGCTACAAAGGAAAGAGAATTCAAATGTGATTAAAATTTAGATTCCAGGGCAAGAACTGCCAAGCTGCAGAAAAATTAATCACAGCAGAAGCATCATAAAGACTTCTATTACAGAAAAATTTATAAATGAACTGGCAGCTTTCCTTTCCTTCTCACTTTCTCTCTCTCTTTTTTTTTTTAAAGTGATGGTAAAGACAATACAATTTGTAAATACAAGTGAACCCAAAGAGCAAAAGTCACTGTAAAACTAGGTCTCCTGGATCATTGGCACAGCCTCCACCACCTTGTGGATGAGGTTCCCCAGTTGACTTTGGTGGTAACGCAGGAGGTGAACTTGGAACAGCCCATGTCAGACAAGGATTCTGAAATCTACTCAGAGGTTAGATACAACTTTTCAGTACTGATAGGGAGACTAAATGGGAATTCTATATCACCCAACAGAGCAAATAAGTGATTGTCAATTAATGGTGGAGACTTGGGGTTTGGGTAAAGAGAGGATATTGAAGACACCCTCTGTTGACCCAGCTACATGTTGAGATATTGTCAATCCAAGGGATTTGGCCTTGGTGCTCTGCTGAGAGGTTGATCTTGGGCCTTCGTCTTAAGGAAGATGTGAATTTTTGAGGGCCATATCAGGATGGCCAGGAGGACTGAATCGGAGTTTGGAAGATTGATCAATCTGGAGCATCAGTTACCTCAGATTTTTGTAGTAACAAACCAGGAGATATGAGGGATTATAAATTTAACAGCCAAGCACAAATCAGTTACTAATCTGTCCATATTCCACATGCAGTAGTCATGACTCAAGTAAGAGACTGACACCTTCCCCTTAGGACAGTGCTATGCAATGCAGGTCTGGGTTCAATTGTGGGTAAGACTGCCAACTTCGCTTGCATGGGTACTCAGTTTAGCATGCACCTAGAATGGGCAACGGAGAGGAAGTGACTGTGGATTTCCATCTGAGATGTAAGATGCGTGCTATCCCAAAAGTGGCATTTGTTCAAATGTGACATGTCTACTTTGGCTAACCCTCTACATGATATTAACATAGCTGTGGTGGCGTACAGGTCATTCACCCTCTCCCCTGCTACCATTTGGGATCTTGTTGACTCTAGCACTGGGGTAATCAAAATGTACTGTACTTGGTGACTTCCACATTTACATCAATTACCACTGACAACAATGTGGACATTGGTTACAATAGATAAAAGACCAAAAGATACAATAATAGGAGTGTCAGAAAATCCTAGATAAAAAGACCAGTCGACATTTAATGGATAAAGCCTGTTTTGGCCTGTCACAACTCATGTATCATGTACACTGAGAGACAGTCATATAAAC
Source organism: Caretta caretta (assembly GCF_965140235.1). Lineage (NCBI taxonomy): Eukaryota > Metazoa > Chordata > Testudines > Cheloniidae > Caretta > Caretta caretta. Next base: position 205,356,711 of record NC_134208.1, on the reverse strand, counting down.
TTGTCCAATAAGCAAAAGGGGACACCACAGATCTGCATTTGCGCCCTCAGATCAAAAAAATTACGTAACTGAGTATTGGCGCTGCTTGATTAAAGTGCAGTAAATAAATATAATTTGGATTTTCCTCTTACAAATATCAATTCCTAGATACAAATGTGGTGTTTGAAAGGCAGACTAAGCTACTAATCTTGGTGGTATTTACAGCTCTAATTATAATTATACCTCAAAAAACTCCCAGTAGGTTCAAACTGCAACAGCCTATTTGCTTAGCAACACCGATTTCCATGAATGTCACCTTGTGTTCTACTCTCTGAAAAGGCTCCTCAATGCATAAAGTTCAGGTCAAGGTCTCTGTTCTGATGTTCCAAACTCTTTATGCCTCCTTCATTCTGGCCCCAAATACCAGAGAAATCATCTCTTTCTCCAGACTGATCTACACTAGAAAGGTAGGCTGATCCAGCTATGCTGCTCAAGGGGTGTGAATTTTTCACACCCCTGAAAGATGTAATCAAGCTAACCTAATAGACAGCACTGCGTTTATGGAAGAACCCCTTCTGCTGCTGTAGTTAATGTCTACACCAGTGGTTCTCAAAACTTTAGCAACCTGAGGACCCCCATTTTGATTTAAATTTTTTCTCGGATCCTCAATCCAACTTCTAATTTTCTCTGAGGGTGCTCAACCCCCACTCTACCCCTTGCCCCCAAGACCCCACCCCTGCCCCACCTCCTCCCCACCTCTTCCCTGCCTCTTTCTGCCCCGTCCCCTGAGCACGCCCCATCTCTGCTCTTCCCCCTACCTCCCAGTGCCTCCTGCAAGCCGCTGAACAGCTGTTCCGTGGTATGCAGGAGGCACTGGGAGGGAGGGGAAGGAGTTGATCAGTGGGGCCAGCGGTCCCGGGGATGATCCCCTAGAGCTGGACATGACTTGTAGACTCCATAGAGTACCTTCATGGACCGCAGTTTGAGAACCCCTAGTCTACACTACAGCAGTGCAGCTGTACTGTAATTTTAATTTTAATAATTAATTATTTTAATAATTGCATTTTACCAGAACAATGGAAAAACCATCCACCACCTACAAGGGGGCTTGCAAACAGAGGAGACAGATCTTTTAGAGGAGCTGGAGCAAGGCTATGGAACTCACAACCTCAAGAGATAAGAACCACCATGGACCTTGACACTTCCACAGTTAAATTCAAAACTCATTTCTTTGCCCTAGCTTTCCTTAGTAAATTTCTTCAAAACAGAGATGCTCAGCACACTCACAAACAACAAAGCAAGCACGCAAGCAAAATAACCATATAAAACTCATCAAGCAGAAATTATTGGGTGACATTCTTTGGCCTGCACTATGCAGGAGGTCAGACTAGATTGGGAGGGAAGGAAGGAAAGGAGAAATTATTATTTCTATTTTTAAATATCTGGGAGGAGCTCAGATACTACAGTGATGCGGATGACTGAGTATGTTGGTTCATCAACCATCTATATCATATATATATATATATATATACACATAAAATCATCTATAATAATCAAGATCTGAAGACATAATGTACCACAATTTATGCTACAACTAGCCTGAACATGGTGTTCCCTTCTACAGCAATACCCTTTGTGCTTTTTAGTTTCAAAACATGCTTCACAGGGGGAAGAAAAAAGTACTCATACTCTAAATAGATGTCATTTATCTTCTGACAGAAACTGTCAAACAAATTGCTTGATTCTGAGCTTAAATTTCCTTAGCAATTCTCTGGATTTCAGCAATTGCTACGCAATGTGTTCCTATAACTCAGCAAACTACCATGATGCTAACCAACCTGTTATTTGTCTCACATCCGAATGCCTAGACCAACTGCCTGTTTAAAGTGCTGCTTACCAGACTGTATGTCAAGATGAAAGGATCAGTGCCAAGATCTTTCTTCGTGATAACTTTGGCAAAGCCAAAAAACTGCCTTAGAAGAAAGCAGAGTAGTTTACTTAAGAATACTAAGTTAACTAGGTGTACAAAAAGTCTACCGTTAAAAGGGAGGTCTTTCCAAAACAAATACTGTTGTTCAAACCGAAGTTATGGGTTTGATACATAAGTCCCTGGGTGAGGATCTTTGGCCTGCACTATGCAGGTCAGATTAGATGATCATAATGGGCACTTCTGGACTTAAATCTATGAAAGTGTGGTTACAGTCAGATAATTGACTATGATACAGAGGGGAGTGAATCTATGGAAAAAGCCCTTGTTGAAAAGATGACCATGGGATGATCTTTCCCTTCCCTATTGCATCCATACTACCCTCCATGAAAGATCCACACAGTAGAAAGACTCTGCGTGTCTGGGGTGAGGAGGAATAACTGAATTCAAGCTCCCTGCTATCAAGAGCTTCGTGCCTTCGACAGTAAAATATAAAGGCTGCTAATGCGGCTTTGAGCCCACTCAGAAGGTGTACTGCTCAGCAGGTTTAAGTGAGATGGTGGCAAAAATACTGGAAGTCGTAAGATCTTTGTCCATCCTAGGGCTCCTATTATTACGTATATTGCAGTAGCGCCCAGTATCCCCAGTGATGCACCAGGCCCCATTGTACTACGTGCTGTACACAGAACAAAAAGACTTCCCCTGCACCCAAGAGCTTATAATCAGTGTATCTTAACAGGTGGTAGCCCCAATGGGAATTCCCTAGCATAGACACAGACACAATGAAACGCAAGCCATCAAGCCAACGGCAGCATGGCTGTTGGCCTGGCCACACTGCCGTGACTGAGGGACCTTTCATGCAGCTGTCCAGGATCCTTAGGATTCCACAGTACCCTGGTGTGGTCCTGCCACTGTGAATCCCTTAGACTAGTCGGGGCAGAAGAGATCATGTGCTGATTCTACAGCTATTCAAAAGCCAGACTTTTTGTATTAGCTTTCTTCCTCCTCCGCGTGTATTTGTTCAGGAGATAAATACCTGGCCCCATTTTAAAATATCACCTTCATAATAAAGGGCTTTGCTCCCTATGAATATTCAGAGTTATAATACAGTCTTACTTTACTGACAAAAATAAACTTAAAAAAAAATACTGACAATGCTAATGCACCACCACAGCTACAAAAGAGGGAGAGAGCATGCTGGATTCTATTATGGTTTGAATTTTGGCAACAGAACTTTTAACCAGTCCAACTTTCAAATCTCCTAATTCAACCCACAGGGCTAAAGTTAAAAATATAATTTTCTACTTGTTAACAAAAGGATTTAATATGAAAAAATTACCAAGAATACATACATGGAACCCTATGGTGTTTTTACAAAGTTACTTTTCAAAATATATTTTCCATCAGAGATTTTAGCTTTAACTATTGCACTGGAAAAAATAAATGCCAATTTTATTTTCCAGCACGTAATTGCAGTTATTGAACTGAAAGCTTTTCACTTATATTATGAATAAAAAAAAATTACAAGCACTAAAAAGCATCTGAACACTAAGGCATCTTTACTCCCCTTGATGCACATGTAAGCCCTGGTCTACACTAGGAGTTTTGGTTGAATTTAGCAGCATTAAATCAATGTAAACCTGCACCCGTCCACATGATGAAGCCCTTTTTTTCGACTTATTAAAGGGCTCTTAAAATCGATTTCCTTCCTCCACCCCTGACAAGTGGATTAGCGCTTAAATCAGCCTTGTCGGATCGAATTTGGGGTACTGTGAACGCAATTAGACGGTATTGGCCTCCGGGAGCTACCCCAGAGTGCTCTATTGTGACCGCTCTGGACAGCACTCTCAACTCAGATGCACTGGCCAGGTAGACAGGAAAAGGCCCGCAAACTTTTGAATTTCAGTTTCCTGTTTGCATGGTCACCTGCAGCTTGCCATGCTGGCCAGAACTCATCAGCAGAGGTGACCAGCAGAAGTGACCATGATGGAGTCCCAGAATCGCAAAAGAGCTCCAGCATGGACCGAACGGGAGGTACGGGATCTGATCGCTGTATGGGGAGAGGAATCTGTGCTATCAGAACTCCGTTACAGTTTTCAAAATGCCAAAACATTTGTTAAAATCTCCCAGGACATGAAGGACAGAGGCCATAACAGGGGCCCGAAGCAATGCCGCATAAAACTTAAGGAGCTGAGGCAAGCCTACCAGAAAACCAGAGAGGCAAACGGCCGCTCCGGGTCAGAGCCCCAAACATGCCGCTTCTATGACGAGCTGCATGCCATTTTAGGGAGTTCAGCCACCACTACCCCAGCCATGTTGTTTGACTCCTTCAATGGAGATGGAGGCAACACGGAAGCAGGGTTGGGGACGAGGAAGATGATAATGATGAAGTTGTAGATAGCTCACAGCAAACAAGCGGAGAAACCGGTTTTCCTGACAGTCAGGAACTGTTTCTCACTCTGGACCTGGAGCCAGTACCCCCCGAACCCACCCAAGGCTGCCTCCCGGACCTGCCAGGCAGAGAAGGGACCTCTGGTGAGTGTACCTTTTAAAATACTATACATGGTTTAAAAGCAAGCATGTGAAAGGATTACTTTGCCCTGGCATTTGCAGCTCTCCTGGATGTACTCCCAAAATCTTTGCAAAAGTTTTCTGGGGAGGGCAGCCTTATTCCATCCACCACGGTAGGACACTTTACCACACCAGGCCAGTAGCATGTACTCGGGAATCATTGTAGAACAAAGCATTGCAGTGTATGTTTGCTGGCATTCAAACAACATCCGTTCTTTATCTCTCTGTGTTATCCTCAGGAGAGTGATATCATTCATAGTCACCTGGTTGAAATAGGGTGATTTCTTAAGGGGACATTCAGAGGTGCCTGTTCCTGCTGGGCTGTTAGCCTATGGCTGAACAGAAATGTTCCCCGCTGTTAGCCACGGGGAGGGGTAAGGGGCTAGCCACGTGGTTGCGGGAGGCAAAATGCAACCTTGGAACGACAGCACATGTGCTGTGTATGTAATGTTAACAGCAAGGTTTACCGTGAAAGAGTGTAGCCATTGTTCTCAAAAATGTGTCTTTTTAAATACCACTGTCTATTTTTTTTTTCTCCACCAGCTGCATGTGTTTCAAGGATCACAGGATCTTCTCCTTCCCAGAAGCTAGTGAAGATTAGAAGGCAAAAAAACCGCACTCGTGATGAAATGTTCTCTGAGCTCATGGTGTCCTCCCACACTGACAGAGCACAGATGAATGCGTGGAGGCAGACAATGTCAGAATGCAGGAAAAGCACAAAATGACCAGGAGGAGAGCTGGCGGGCTGAAGAGAGGGCTGAAGCTGAAAGGTGGCAGCAGCGTGATGAGAGGAGGCAGGATTCAATGCTGAGGCTGCTGGAGGATCAAACCAATGTGCTCCAGCGTATGGTTGAGCTGCAGGAAAGGCAGCAGGAGCACAGACCGCTGCTACAGCCCCTGTGTAACCAACCACCCTCCTCCCCAAGTTCCATAGCCTCCTCACCCAGACGCCCAAGAACGCGGTGGGGGGGCCTCCGGCCACCTGGCCACTCCACCCCAGAGGATTGCCCAAGCAACAGAAGGCTGGCATTCAATAAGTTTTAAAGTTTTAAACTTTTAAAGTGCTGTGTGGCCTTGTCCTTCCCTCCTCCACCACCCCTCCTGGTGCTTCTCTCCTCCACCACCCCTCCTGGGCTACGTTGGTAGTTATCCCCCTATTTGTGTGATGAATGAATAAAGAATGCATGAATGTGAAGCAACAATGACTTTATTGCCTCTGCAAGCGGTGATCGAAGGGAGGAGGGGAGGGTGGTTAGCTTACAGGGAAGTAGAGTGAACCAAGGGGCAGGGGGTTTCATCAAGAAGAAACAAACAGAATTTTCACACCGTAGCCTGGCCAGTCATGAAACTGGTTTTCAAAGCTTCTCTGATGCACACCGCGCCCTCCTGTGCTCTTCTAACCACCCTGGTGTCTGGCTGTGCGAAACCAGCAGCCAGGCGATTTGCCTCAACCTCCCACCCCGCCATAAACGTCTCCCCCTTACTCTCACAGATATTGTGGAGCTCACAGCAAGCAGTAATAACAGTGGGAATATTGGTTTAGCTGAGGTCTAATCGAGTCAGTAAACTGCACCAGCGCGCTTTTAAATGTCCAAATGCACATTCTACCACCATTCTGCACTTGCTCAGCCTGTAGTTGAACAACTCCTGACTACTGTCCAGGTTGCCTGTGTACGGCTTCATGAGCCATGGCATTAAGGGGTAAGCTGGATCCCCAAGGATAACTATAGGCATTTCAACATCCCCAACGGTTATTTTCTGCTCTGAGAATAAAGTCCCTTCTTGCAGCTTTTGAAACAGACCAGAGTTCCTGAAGATGCAAGCATCGTGTACCTTTCCCGGCCATCCCATGTTGATGTTGGTGAAACGTCCCTTGTGATCCACCAGTGCTTGCAGCACTATTGAAAAGTACCCCTTGCGGTTTATGTACTTGCCGGCTTGGTGCTCCGGTGCCAAGATAGGGATATGGGTTCCGTCTATGGCTCCACCACAGTTAGGGAATCCCATTGCAGCAAAGCCATCCACTATGACCTGCACATTTCCCAGGGTTGCTACTCTTGATATCAGCAGATCTTTGATTGCGTTGGCTACTTGCATCACAGCAGCCCCCACAGTAGATTTGCCCACTCCAAATTGATTCCCGACTGACCAGTAGCTGTCTGGCGTTGCAAGCTTCCACAGGGCTCTTGCCACTCGCTTCTCAACTGTGAGGGCTGCTCTCATCTTGGTAGTCTTGTGCCTCAGGGCAGGAGAAAGCAAGTCACATAGTTCCATGAAAGTGCCCTTACGCATGCGAAAGTTTCGCAACCACTGGGAATCGTCCCAGACCTGCAACACTATGCGGTCCCACCAGTTTGTGCTTGTTTCCCAAGCCCAGAATCGGCGTACCACCGCATGAACATGCCCCATTAGCATCATGATGCCCCCATTGCCAGGGCCCGTGCTTTGAGAGAAGTCTGTGTCCATGTCCTCATCACTCACGTCACCGCGCTGACGTCGCCTACTCGCCCGGTATCGCTTTGCTAGATTCTGGTGCTGCATATACTGCTGGATAATGCGCGTGGTGTTTAATGTGCTCCTAATTGCCAAAGTGATCTGAGCGGGCTCCATGCTTGCCATGGTATGGCGTCTGCACAGAAAAAAGGCGCGGAACGATTGTCTGCCGTTGCCCTGACAGAGGGAGGGGCGACTGACGACATGGCTTACAGGGAATTAAAATCAACAAAGGGGATGGCTTTGGGAGAAACTGAATGGCCCCCTCAAGGACAGAACTCAAAACTGGGTTTAACAGGCCGTTGATTTCACAGAGGGAGAGAGGAGAAAATGAATACAAAACAAATCTGGTCTATTTCTTGTTTTGAGCCACTTCATCTATCTTTATACATCTTGCTGGCAGCAGACTGTGCAGTACAACTGCTAGCCGTCATCATCTCCTGGGTGCTCGGCAGAAGACGCTGCAGTATGACGACTAGCCATCATCTTCTGCTAGCTGGAGGTTAAAAGACAGTGCACTGCCGGTAGGACTGAATTGCCACGAGACGAAACAAGGGAAATGACCTGGCTGAGTCACTCCCATGTTTGCCCAGGCACCCAGGACTACGTCGATGACGGCTACCAGTCATACTGCACTGTCTGCTGCCAAAAGGCAATAAACTGTTGCTGTGTAGCAATGCAGTACCGCGTCTGCCAGCACCCAGGAGACATACGGTGACGGATACCTGAGCGGGCTCCATGCTTGCCATGGTATGGCGTCTGCACAGGTAACTCAAGAAAAAAGGCGCGAAATGATTGTCTGCTGCTGCTTTCACGGAGGGAGGGAGGGAACGGGGGGCCTGACGTTATGTACCCAGAACCACCCGTGACAATGTTTTAGCCCCATCAGGCACTGGGATTTCTACCCAGAATTCAAATGGGCAGCGGAGACTGCGGGAACTGTGGGATAGCCACCCACAGTGCAACGCTCTGGAAGTCGATGGTTGCCTCGGTACTGTGGACACACTCCGCCGACTACATGCACTTAGAGCATTTGTGTGGGGACACACTCAATCAACTGTATAAAAACGCTTTCTACAAAACCGACTTCTATAAATTCGACCTAATTTTGTTGTGTAGACATACCCTAAATTAAGTCACTGATGTAAATTACAGTCTGAGCTAGTCAGAGAATAGGGATCCCCCTCCACCCCAGTAATTACGAATTTACAATCTTTTTGTAACTAGAGTATGCAAATCCTTGAATTCTGATTTGCTAATGCCCTCACAACTGAATATCCGTATGTCCACAGATATAAACTTGGCTAACTTTTTATCATAGCTTTTCTTTCAGTTCAAAAACATACTTCAACCCAAATTTTGTTGCAAAACATATAAGCATAATAATAAAATAATAAAATTTGAGTATCTTTTCTGATAACTTGGTAATAACATAGTCTAGAGTTAATACCCAGTACACAACTGCAGGGTTGCTTTTTTTTTTTAAGCTAATAACTAATTTATGTGAATTGGAATTCTGGATGCATTGACAAAGGAACAGATCTCTTTCTCCATTCCTACCCCTCTTTTTGTTCTGTTTTTTTAGGAGTATTAATCCTCCTCTTAAGGGCTCCCATATCACCAAGCTATATCTTAACAAGTTTACAAAAATGTAAACTAAAGTCAGAAAATAACTGTCATCAAAGAGAACAGATGTTTTTAAATGATATGAAATTCACTGGAAAGTATTCACTCCACAAGGGTGTTAGAACACTTTGGAATAACGATATACCTCATGAGCTCCCTGCCATATGCCTTAATATGTATTATTTCTAGCACTACTCTTCTTGTAAATGAAATTTCAAAAGGGTTTCACTAGTATTACAATTGCAGCATGGTTATTAGACTCTCAAACGTCTTTACAAATGAAAGTGTTCAGTACTCTACAAGTCCTGTTTGGGATCTAACAGCCTGTGTTTAATGAGGCCAATTGCATCTCTGCCTCTGGAAAGGTTAGCCTCTGTGCTTGTGGAGGGTCATTGGTTTCTCCCCTAGGATGAAGTGAGGAATCTTGGAAGTTTCGATTCCCTGTTGTTTCAAAGAACACCAGATGCTGATGAGAAGCAGGCATTGATTTGATGGGCACCAGCTGTTAAAGCCAAATACAAAAGGTAATTGCTGCATTAGAATTGCTTCTTTAATAGAAAGCAACTTCATCTGGATAGGATAGGCCCACGTCAAGGGAACAACAACAGGCCTGCTTTTCTCCTAAAGCTGAAGTATATCATATCATCTCCCTCTCCACCCATCACCTCTACCGGGAGCTCACTCCAATTCTGCATCTTCTTATTTGGTATTCCTTCACACCTGCAGGAAAAGTGAAGGAGCTTAAGCAAACAGGAGCTAGTCAGTATTGCCAAGTTCTGCCTGAAATGGCTCTCTCTTGTCTCAGCAGCCAAGGCCTGTTGAAAAAAATATATATACTATCTTCTGCTCTTCCTGACCCTCTACTCCCTAACACACACTCAAAATTACATTTATTCAGCAATCTGTGATTCCTGGGGAACTCCTCCTTTGCCTACTTTTTTACTATGACAGCCCATTAAAACAGAGCTTTTAGACAGATAATGTCTTAATTTCATCCTCTCCCAGTCTTTATTGAACACCACAGAGGGGTTATTTGTGGGTTCCCACATCACCCAGAATTCAGCCTCCATATCCTTGTCTGCCCAGCCTCAAGCACTAACCACTTGACCTGGAGAATCAGTCACTGTCAGTCTCCTGCCTCTTGTTTAGTGGGTTCTGCCCTCACCCCCAGTAGTTCCCCACCCCCACCCCCCAGTAGTCACAAAGAGTTTAACAGCCCGCCTTGCCAGTCCTTGTCAGGCAAGAGTCCATGTGCCGGATAGCACTATCTGGACAACACGGTTAACAGCTTTGCTGCAGAAGTCAAGAGAGTGCATGTCAGGTTGTCTAGAGTGGCTCACGACCATGAATGCCAACTGCAGCGCAGACTGTTAAGACACTGGGCACACACCCAAAACTGGTTGTGTGTTCTATAACAACATTTCACCAACCAAATATCAAGTGTGAACTCCTCAAGCACCAGGCTTATTTTGTATCTCTTCATACCACTGGATCAGGTCTAGCTATAAGGCCCAGCAGGTCTAGAACACGGGCCTGCAGACATCTCCAGGCTGCCACAACCAGTTTGTTCTCTGCTACTCATGATGCGCTGTGGACAGAGACCATGGGAAGTCCCACCTCAGGGGTCTGACAGGCAACAGTCTCATGGCTCCTGATTGGCTCCCCATGCTGGGTGAACCAAAGGGGTGTTCCAGGAAGTATCCAGGCAAAGGTAATTGCTGATTTCCTGTAGCCGCCAAGACCATTCTGGCTCTTGAACTCGTGACTTCGACCTCAGCTTGATTTAGACTTCGCCTCCTGACCCAGAAACCTGGCTTGGACTCTGACCCTTGGTATGGACCCTGACCTAGAGGCTGACTACAAACTCCTCTGCTACTCCCAGCCTCCGGTTTGACCCCGCTCTGATCCTTGCTCCTGCCCTCCCTTGTTCAGACCCTGACATTACCATACTTTTCCATACGGTGGGTTGATTTAAATTGAAGTGATTTACATCACCAATTTTAATCATTTAAATCAGCAAGCAGGAAACCTTGATTTAAACCATTGGTTTGAATCGTGTTTAGGAAAATAACTAAAAGTACAAATGCTAAAGAAGGTTGATTCTCATTGGTTGGTAACTATTAAAACATGTTGATTTGCAACTAGACTTAGTTGCACATTTAGTTACCACTAAATTTGGTGCTTCTTTTTTGCTAATCAGGAAGATACTCTAGCTATGCATTTATTTAATCCAGGGGTTCCCAAACTTTTTGCCTGCATGACCCCACTTGGAGACTGTTTCTGGTGACCCCATACAGCAACGAAGCAACACAGCGACTAACAAATTTACATATTAAGTATGTTATTTAATGCCTCTAATGTGACACATGGGCTTGCATGTTGCAACACAGCTTCTCGAAGTCCAGCTGTGTGGGAGAAATTACACATCTAATCTCTGATGTGACATCAACGGTAGATCGATACTGAGACTTGATGGACAGAAGGGCACTGAATCCAGCTTCACACAAATATGTGCTCGCGAATGGTAGCATCAGTTTCAAGGCACGTGTTGAGAGTGCAGGATATTCATTCTTGACATTGAACCAGAACTCCGGGAGAGAAAGTTGAGCACATGTTCCCTGAAAGAATCGATCACATTGACTACAACAGGGTTCAAACAAGAACTAGGTAAGTTCATGGAGAGTAGGTCCATCAATGGCTATTAGCCAAAATGGGCAGGGATGGTGTCCCTAGCCTCTATTTGCCAGAAGCTGGGAATGGGTGACAGGGGATGGATCACTTGAGGATTCCCTGTTCTGTTCATTCCCTCTGGGGCACCTGGCACTGGCCACTGTCAGGAGACAGGACACTGGGCTGGATGGACCTTTGGTTTGACCCAATATGGCCGTTCTTATGTTCTTATGAAATTTCAATGAGCTGTTCAATTTCAGCTGCTGGCAAAACCATGGCCTCAGGCTTGCACTTAAAGGGGCTTTGCACCCAGTTATACTTTGTCATGTCCAAGTCTGGGAAAAAGGATGCAAACTGTTCCTCCATCCAGCTGAGATGCTCAGCCATCACCTGTGTGGGAAGCTAAATAATTTCACTGTCAGCCAGGAACTTGCAAAGCTGTGGGAAGGATTCACAGTTTGCCCTCAATAGATTATTCTTCCAGAAATCAATTTGCTTCATGAATCCTGTGAGTTGATCACTCGCTGAAGGATGTGGATGTTCTTTCCTTGCAGACCTGTATTCAATTCCTTCAGTTTCCCAAACGTGTCCGTGGCACAGGCAAGAAGTCACATCTTCCTTTGATCACATAGAAAATCAACAAATTCACTTTTTGCACTCCACTGCATAGGCACACAGCTCATCTCACAGTTCAAAAAGTCATCCTAGTGCTATTCCTCTTGAAAGCCAACTTGCATCACTGTGGAACAACACCACATCATTATCGGATCCCACGTCTTCACACAGTTTTGCAAACGAACACGTGCGAAGAGGCTGAGTCTTGTTGAGGTTCGTAATAGATGAGATCTCCTGCAATACTTCACCTAGGTCTGGACTCAGAGTTTTAGTTGCCAGTTGTTCTCTGTGAATCATGCAGTGAGTCCACACAACAGATGGAGCAACTTTCTCTACCAAGGCAGCCTGACCTGCTTTGTGGCCTGCTGTAGACGGAGTTCCATCTGTGCAAAAGCCCACCATGCAATCACATGGGATACTTTTGTCTTGCATGTAGCACACTGAACATTCCTTGGGCAGTCTTGTGCCCAGGAAGAGGGAGTCAGAACAGAATATCTTTGAGAACTGCACCCTCCCATGTGTATTTCAACCAAGAAATGTGCATCATGCCCTCAGTGCTCACATCAACTTGAAGAGCAAAAGTATCCATGTTTTTCAGACCGCTCCACCAGTGTGTTTTCCTAATCTGCCACTATCAACTCAATCCATTGCTTCACTGTGTTGTTGCAGAGTGGTATAGCTTTAAGTCTGTTTGCCTTGGTTTCCCCACACATTACCTTCTGCATATCAATTGAAGCTGGCAAAAACAAAGGGTCTCGAACTGTGGGAGGGCTCTTGGCCTATGCAATGCAGTAACTCACCTCAAATGATGCCTTTTGAGCGTGGTCAGAGTCAGACATAGCTCTCTTGAATTGCACTCGTTGTCGCAAACATTCTTTCCGGCGCTGGAAAAATTACCTTGGTTTTCCAATGTGTTCCTTCTGAAGGGGTTCCAAATGTTGTTTAAGTTTATTAGGCATCATGCTTTTACTAGATAAGTCAGTGTGACAGCAGGCATTTTGGCTTTTCTTCGTTCTTGACAAAAACACACTGGTGACGTCATACTCAAAGAAAGCCTCATCATATCTGTGAGCACATTTCTTGCACTCTCGTTTTTGTTCATAACTGCATCATTAGACTCACTGCGGGAGGCTGAAGCACACACTCTCTATAAAATGAGTCCATTGTGCCTGTTATCACAAATCAGAAAGAGGAATTCAGAGTTAAGCAAATGAAGCCAGGACTTAGGAAGGCCCTGTGTGGTGACATTAAGGCATCACAGGTACAGTGACTTACAATGATTCTTTATCAAGTGCCAACAGGGTACTCATGGTGGCATAAAACAAGATATGCGCCCTGCCTTAAGGAGCTTCCAAGCTCCTGCAGATTCCTATCTCAGAAAAGGCTAGCACAGGCTCCTACCAGCCCCAACAGAGAGGATGCTCTGTTGATAAGACTGTTGCCCACAGATAAGGATTTTCTGGATTCAAGTCTCTCAACTGGATGCTTGCACAGCCAGATGGTGCGAATGACAGAACGGCATCTGCACACCCACCTCCGCTCAGCCAACATGTCCGGATCTGCTCCACAAACACCACTCCAGGAGGCCACCATTTTACAAAATAGCAGCCTCCCCACAACTTGGCCTCACACACCCTTTACATGTGAGGTCACACCACAAAGAGGCTGCCATTTTGATCTACAAAAATGGCATCCTCTGCACACTGTGACCTCGCATGCCCTGCGCATTTTGTAGATTAGATGACATCGTCTCTGGGCTGAATCTGGCCTGCTGGACCCACGATCCCATCTGCTGATGGCCTAACCCCATTTGGGGTCACAAACCAGAGTCTGGGAACTGTTGATTTAAGCAATGATACCGTTTAATTTACACTTATTCACTTTCTTAATTTTTATATTTTTTATTATGTTAATTGCATCACTCATCATTTTCTGTTATTTACTAGATTTTTATAGGTGATTTGTGTCAAGCTCTATTTGGATAAAAGGAATACTAGTGGCACCTTAGAGACTAGCCAATTTATTTGAGCATAAGCTTTCATGAGCTACAGCTCACTTCATCGGATGCATGAGCTGTAGCTCATGAAAGCTTATGCTCAAATAAATTGGTTAGTCTCTAAGGTGCCACAAGTACTCCTTTTCTTTTTGCGAATACAGACTAACACGGCTGCTACTCTGAAATCTATTTGGATAAAAATTCAAATTAAATTAACAAGCCACAAAAACAGCATTATTTTTTTAAACAATTTATTAGCTGAATTACTCCTGGGGGAATTCTGCGCCACTGCGCAATGCAGAATTTTGCAGAAATTAATGTTAGAGAATTTTCTTTTTTCCCCCCAACAGAAATGGGCTGAAAAGATGTTGTCCGCCACTAGGGCCTGCTGGACACAGCAGAGCCCAGCTCACATATAGAAGACAAGGCCGGGGGGAGGGGGAGGGAACTGGAGGGTACCTGGCAGCTGCAGTTCCCAGCATGCCCTGAAGGAAGGAGACTGCGGCAGGCAGGAAACTCTGTGCAAGCCCAGGACCCAGCATCAGGCTGTTTCTCACTCTGGATCCCTGGACTTTAGAGGGTAGGATGTGTGAGTGTCTGGGCGGGGGGAAGCCCTGCAGCTGGCCTCTGAGGGGGGAGGGGGTGTGAGTGTCTGGGCTGGAGAGGGCCCCATGGCTGGACTCTGGGGTGCGTGTCTGGGATGTGGGGGGGCCATGGCTGGGCTCTGGGAGGGAGGGGATATGAATGCCTGGGCCAGGCCCATGGCTGGGCTCTTGGGGGAGAAGAGTTGTGGGTGTCTGGCCTCCTGACTGGGCTCTGGGGAGGAGGCAGAAAGGGGACAGAGAAACAGGAACTGGGTTGCCGTAGGGGTTTCTGTAACTCTCTATTCCTGGGAGAATTTTTGTGTGTGTCTGTATTGTTACAGACATACTTGCTGACAGGTATTTTGAAATAAATTAGCAAAATAACTGAAACTGGCGTGATTATGTAGTGTTATTTTGACAAATAAAATTTGCAGAATTTTAAAATATTGTGCCAGAATTTTTAATTTTTTGGTGCAGAATTCCCCCAGGAGTGCTGAATAGAACTACCTAAAATGTGCTGGATACATAAGGGAAAAAAAGTTCAAAAAATGTATTACAGTATATTTTCCATTTAAAACAAACGTATTAATTCAACGAAGGGAGTTAATTTCAGCCCATTACACTTAGTTGTACCCTAGGGCTCACAGAGAGCACGGGGGAAAGGAAAAGGAACAGCAATCACAAAGAGAAGGGAGAAGGTAAGAAGCAGAGTCGAAATTGCCAGACAGAGGAAGCGGAACTTGAGTAGAAGTCTAGCATTTTTCTAAAGGACAATGATGGAGCAGCGGAGATTTTTAAAGTTGCAAGTGTCTCAATGTGGAGCTGCAATGTGTTAGCCCTCTGAAAGGGAACATGTCTGGGTCCTACACACCTAAGTGCTTTTGACAGTGCTTTTAACTTTCAAAGAGTTAAACAATTAGATTAAAACCTCAAAACTAGGGATTTTATTTTTTGACAACTATATAATTTGTATAAAGTAGCTGATTTATGTTTTGTTTTATAAAGTGAAGTCAATGTGCTGGTCTTCGGCTCTGAACTGCTTTCACGAGCTAAGTCAAACAAGCCAGGCGCTGTCAGAGTAAATTCTTCTTTTATATTACTGTGAAAGTGTCTGGTGCCCTTTTAAAAAATAAAAGGCAATTTGACTCAAGATCAAACTCTTCACAAAGGTCTAAAAGGTTAATAGTGTCCCTAGTAATTCTTAAGACATAAGCACAGGTATTAAAAAAAAAAAATTAAAAGTCACTTGAAAATTGTTTCCCTTTATTTAAAAGCCATAGATTTCCTTTTTACCATTTAAATAGAACACAGCATTGTTTCAATATTTTTAAAAAACAAAGACAAATTTAATAAATGATGTAGTTAAAAAAAGAATGAGCTCCCATGATGCATTTATGAAAAGCAAGGTTCAGGTAAAGATATTAACATCGATTATTTACTGTGGCTCAGATTTAAGCATTCTGAGTACTTCTTTCTGGCTAGCAACATGAAACTTCCAGTCAAAAAGTTTTCTAAGACTGTCCCAGTTTATCTGCTGTGAGGATTTACTCCAGCAAATTAAAAATTGATGTTAAATCTCATTGGGCTTGCCAAAAAGTGAACACAAAATGCATTAAAAAGTTAAACTGCAAAAGGATAAAAACAAAACCTTAACATTTATCAAAAAAGCTGTGAGAATTACACACGCACACCACCATAAAACAAAGTTCTCAAAGATCTGTTGTAATTCACTTCTGCTGACGTGAGAGTATCAGAGTCCCAAGGCACATCAAGTAAGGACAAGGGGAAAACAGGACACTCAGTACAACAACACAGACCTGGGACATTCAGTAGAATGCAATTCTGCAATTCAAAGGAAAAACATTCTGTTGACTGACAATCTTACTGTTATTAGTCTGTTATAATTTTAAAAGTTTGCACTGTTCAAAAGTATGCATAGGTAAAAAGTAAGACAGTGCTGAAAAGGGTAGTTGCCAGTTAGGGGAAACTGTCTGTCAGCTACATCAGAAATCGACAGAAATTTACAAACACCAAATAGATGGAAAATGCAAAGAGGCTCCTCATCTCCCGCCACATAATGACTTCAGTGGAAAACTCTGTTGTCTCACAGCACTAGTGATCATTTAAAACTTTTCTAGTGAAATAAGGGATGACGGTATACTGGAATGGAAGCTGCTTGGAGTCTCTGGAGTCCACTTTATACATCATTTGCCAATACAGTGTCCTACTTCAGTCAAATCACACACTTTAAATAGCACCCTGGGATATTTGGTTCTAGCTATGTCTCATTTTGTGGAAGGAATACATTTATACATGAGGGGGAGTCACCCCAGTCTGGGTCAATGCTCAGGAACTATACAGAAGACAGAGGTATGCCTAAAAGACATTGCTGACAATGTGATTCTTCATCATTGGAAGGCAGATGACATTACAGCCTTTGTAGAAACCAGCGTATATGCTCTGGCTTTATTTAATACACGTTCTTTAGAACAAATTGCAAAACTCTGAGAAATCTGTTCATACTATAGCACTGGCTTGGTAGCAAAAAACCCATCATTGAAATTCCAGTGCTAAGTACAGGCAAGTCTTGAGTACTGTGTTCAATTTTGATCACTCCATTTCAAAAAGGATACAGCAGAAATCAACAAAGCCCAGAAAAGTCATGGAGAGACTTCCATATGGAGGAGAGTGTATTTAATTTGGGTAGGTAACAAATAGGTAGCAGCATGCTGGAGCTGAATAAAATAATCAGTCTTTGGAAGATCAGTCAGATACTCCCATTTACCTTGCTGCACAATCCTAGAGCATGGTTTAATGTCATAAAAATGTGGAACTCATTGCCACAAGATATTGAGGCAAAGTACTGAGAATGATTATAAAAAGATGGAAAACATTTATCTGCATACTAACTAAATCGTCTACAGCTACACTAGCTAGGACTAGAATGTGTAAGAGGCACCAGCCCTCATGCTTCAGAACAAAAGCAAACCCATCAGCATATTACTGCATAGCTTCCTTTGAAATATCGCAAGTAGAAAACCTACTGCGTAACGGTAGAGTCAGGATACGTGAGCTAGGTGTGCCATCAATCTGATCCAATATGGAAATTCCACAACTCATAAGGAGAAAGATCAGCATCACCAACTTATTTCATAAGAATGGCCATATTGGGTCAGACCCATGGTCCATCTAGTCCAGCATCCTGTCTTCCGACAGTAGCCAATGCCAGGTACTTCAGAGGGAATGAACAGAACAGGTCATCATCAAGTGACCCATCCCCTGTCGCCCAGACTCAGCTTCTGGCACACAGGTTTTGCATCCCTGCCCATCCTGATTAGTAGCCATTGATGGAGCTATCCTCCATGAACTTATCTAGTTCTTTTTTGAGCCCTGTTATAGTCTTGGCCTTCACAACATCAGCTGACAAAGAGTTCCATAGGTTGATTGTGCGTTGTGTGCAGAAATACTTCCTTTTGTTTGTGTTAAACCTGCTGCCTATTAATTTCATTTGGTGACCTCTAGTTCTTGTGTTATGAGAAGGAGTAAATAACACTTCCTTATTTACTTTCTCCACACCAGCCACGATTTTATAGACCTCTATCATACCCTCACCTTAGTCATCTCTTTTCCAAGCTGAAAAGTCCCAGTCTTATTAATCTCTCCTCCTATGGCAGCCGTTCCATACCCCTTATCATTTTTGTTGCCCTTTTCTGTACCTTTTCCAATTCCAATATATCTTTTTTGAGATGGGGCAAACAGATGTGCATGCAGTATTCAAATGTCCTTATTCCATTTCTGGACATTACTGAGCACTGGCCCAGGACAGGTTACAGAGCATTCCCCTATCAACCCACAAACAGCATGATATGGCCCATACGGTTTGGCCCAGAGCATGGCATTAGAATCTGGTTCACCTGAAAGTCTGTTTTCAGTGCAGATCTGCCAGTATGCAGCTCACTGAAGCACAAACTAGTTTGGTTCTACAGTACAGTACAACTGTAATACAGATATTTAGACATTGGAATATTCTACCCAAACTATTGGTAGCTTACTTTTTTTTTTAATTTACATTTTAGATAAAGAGTGATTACAAAACAATGCTTACTCCTTGTGCAAGTCTATTCTCCAGAGATGTTTGTTTTCAGATATAAAATGGCCCTTTATGTTTTGATATAAAGAATTTAATTTCACTGAAGAGCTAATGCATGTACCATCAACTAGTGTTCAGAAAAACTGAAAAGTCTGCATCACCACCAAAATCAGCTTCTCTCTATTGCAACCATAATGCTGAATGTCTCTTATTAATCTAATTCCACAGAACATTTTATTAAACAGATATTACCATTGTTTCCACTCGTCAAAAAGCTGCTTGGAACTAATAAAATATGACCGACTGTGGAGACTATAAATTGAGATTTCCATGGCTTTGGCTGATAAAAGTGCAAACAGAACTGCAAGGACTTGAGTTCATAAGTATGGCACAAAGCAGTATTGACACAATATCAATAGCGTGTCATCTGGAAAGATTTTAAAATAAAACATTGGGAATGAAAAACAACAGAAGCATTATATCCTCAGTAGACTGAATCACCAAAGAATCTTTCCAATTGCTCAGTCACAAATATAAGCATGAATCCAGGTACAACTTTCTGCAGCCAATAAACAGGTCTAATTTTTTTAATCAATATTTTGAATGTTTTGGGGGGTTTTAAACAGCCACATGCACAAAACCAGAAAATGCTTATTAAAAGAAAAATGAACATACTGCAATTTCATATAATTTCACGTCTTCTCCCATCAATAGTTATGATTATTTCTTTTTAAGTGGCAACTTAGGAGTAACAGGAGTTTAAGTCTCCAAAATATAGGGCATCTGAGGCTGAAAAATCCAATCATCCACAGTAAATAGGAGCTTTCCCTTTTTAAGTGCCATCAACTTCTGCAGAATCTAGGCTTTCACTTAAAAAAAAAAAAAAAAGAGATTCCATCCCGTATGGTTCCAGTAATCTTGCCGATAAAACCTTAGCGTCTTCTTACGTCTGTACACACCTCCGGTGCTTCTGCTGCAGCAGAGGAAAAACAGAACGGTCGGGTCCGTTTTTAGTGCTGCTGTTCGAACCTCATGAGCAGCAGTGAAACCAACCAGATTCGAGACAGCTGCATCCTTCTGCAACTTGGGAAAGTTCTGAGCAACTGGAGAGGCAGGAACTTGGGCTATACGGGGATGGGGGGAGGGGGACCCACAATGGAGGTTGGGAGAAGGATGAATTAGTAGAGATCCTCCCTTGTAGAAGCCAGGAGCCTGCACAATGTGAGAGGGGAGGAGAGAGCATGTGAACATTCAATATCCCGTCCAGCAACCAGAGACAGATGATGTAGATGTTTGAAGCTTGTAGTCTGAGGCTACAAAAGAGGGAGCCACTGAAAAGGGTCCAAGGACAGCATCCTTGCAGGAATCCCAACAGCTACCCTTTCCTTGCAGGTGAGTGGGGGAAGGGCTTGATTTCTGAATTGGGCATTGCCTCTGGAGTGTGGCTCATCTTAGTGCCTACTGGGTGTTTGGCAAAGTTTTCAAGTCTCATATTTGAGCAGCAGAAAGAGAAAGAAAATAAAGAAGTCAGAGAAGTGGTGAAGCAGGTTGGTCCATCCTGGCCTGCCCAGAATGCAGGGTGGAGAGGAGGGGCAGGGTCACCCCCATGAAAGATTGACAGTGGCTGTTGGCAAATGGCATCCCTCTGTTAAGGAAGCTGCTATTGCTTAGTGCCCAGCACTTCTTCCAGGAGCTGGGATTAGCTAGTCAACAAGGGAGCCACAGGCGGAGTGTTCCTCGTTTTGATCCAGTCTCCATAGCTGCAAAAGGGTCTGTGGTCTTTGCCAAGCCTGGGAATACTGCAGGCTCATTAGGAGGCCCAGTTAGAGCACAGAAAATGGGAACTGAGGCCTGCCCCTCCTCATCCCCTTCACCGCTGCCAGGACAGGTTGTTTTTAGAAGAGCTCCTGTATTACGGTTCAACAAAGCTGCAGCCAAAAAATACTATTTGTCTGTCCTCACTGCCTCCCTGCCATTCGCAAGCAACATTTTACATGTTTTATTAAAAGGGAAAGTTGTTCTGACAGTACGGTACTAATTAACACAGCACATGACTCTTTCATTCCATCCGAGTGCTGGGGGCAAGGCTGCACAGGTATTTCTCATCGTGTCTGGTATTAATGGCCAACGAAGATTAATTATCTCATACCCAATTTTTAACGACAGGCTAGACACTATCTGAGGTACAGTCAGAAAGATTTGATTTCCCCAACCTATGGTCCCCAGGGAGTCGCTATTTTCCTCAGCTGGTCTCGCTCAAGTGTATGGTTGCCAGATGCTATTTCCTACTCATTAAACTGGAATCAACACCACACCAAGGTCTGCCAGGATGCTGGCAGACAGATCTGTGACACTTCAGAAGTCAAGTGCTCTGAAAAGTTCAAAGAAAATATAACACTACACCACACATCTGGAAATCTAAGGCTCACTACATCAAGCACACCTCAAAAGTTGAGATGCCAAGATTAATAATGAAACTACAGCGTAATAGGCTGACCTGTGTTCTCATTTACATCAGTTGAACCCCAGCAAAACCACTCTAACCAAGGGTAGAAGTTAGCTGAATACCTTTAGATTTTAAGTTCTTCGGGACAGAAGTTTTGCTTTATGGTATTTATATTTTTGGTTGGGTTTTTTTGTTTGTTTTTTTTTTAAAAACCCACTGTGTACATCTATCAGCCTGTGTAAGTAACTTATTTCCCCTTTTCCCAGCTCCAACCTAGCCATTCTGGTCCATGCATTTGTAAGCTCCAGGTCCCACAATCTTAATGTACTGTACCTAGGAATGCGGACACCAGCCCTGAAAAGAGATTCCATTTAGTTCAGAATGCAGCCCCCCTCCTTAACGATACAGGTTAGTCAACCTCTCCCCTTGGGAGTTCACTTGCTTCACTAACTCCCCAGGGAAGGGGAGAAAGAGTCACATTTAAGATTTCAGTCCTGATGTTCAAGGCCCTCCATGGAGATAGGCACCTCTCTCCGCTGCAGTCATGACCTCCCACAACAGCAACATACCTCAGAAGCAATGAAACAGCCTACCTTGCAATGGCAGGTGAAATAACTTGGTAACCAACTGCGGAACTTGCTTCTGCAAGAGATCAGAATGGCCACAGACCTTGCCACATTCAAAACAAACATCTCATGGCTTCAGTGTCATTTCCCCACAACAAAGCAAACCAAAAGGATGGAGTAGAGAGGGGGAGAGGGAGAAAAACAGAAATGTATTCAATCTAACTTTTAGAAGTTGTAATGCACTCAGGTACTATGGTGATAGGCACAGTTTAAATGCCTAGAATAAGAGAGAATAGAATAATGGTCCATGTGCAACCCCAACTTGGATACTTTTTAATTAGTGCATGGAAGGCAGACAAAGATGTGATTTTAGATGTTGTCCATTGTACACTGGAAGTTCCCTATCCTTCCGTGCTTGTCTTGATAGACACTGGCACTGGCCACACAAAATGAACAAAGTCAACCAGATATTGCATTAGGCAAGGACTGTTCTGTTTAGATGTGCAGACGAGCTCTCAAATTAGCTACTATAACTTGAACAAGCCATCAGGAGAAAGGTTTCCTCTGGAATTCCTCATGGAGTTACTGACAGATTTCTTTAATGTAAGACTTGGTCCCCAGACCTAGTAAACAACAGCTTCAGTTCTCTAAACCTCAGTGTCCTATTTCAGCAGCAAACCCCAAATTATTTCCTTCCCAAGTATCACAAATATCTGGAAAAGTCAGGACATTTATTTCCATGCATTTGAAATAAGAACTTTGTCATTCTGTCCTCCGAACTGGAACAGCTACTTATTTGAACTTATGGGACTGATTTTGGATCTCTTACGGTTCTAATGCTCAGGGTTCATATGTTGTGTCATCAGGTATTGTTTCAACTATTGAAGAAAGATTTCACACATGTGCTTTACAGCATTAGAGAATCTCCTTAGGACAGAAAAAACTAAAGCTGCACATCTATGATTAAAATGGAAGAAAAACAACACACTTTCATGCTAAATACTCAAAAGAGTTCTGGCAAATGCCTCAATATGTTGTATTAATAACAATAAAAACAAGAAGGGTGTGTAACAAGTTAGGGATGAAAGGGCTACTAAAAAGCTTTGACCTTATGCAATTTCCATAAGGGCACTCCAATTTTAGCTCTGTGCACCGAGAAATCCCCGCTTGGCCTCAAGAGTGAGCATCTTATAATCTCATATTTACATTTCATAAATTATACATCAACTTCAAGCCATGAAAACCTCTTCCCAAATAAGGAGAATCTATTTTTTCTTTATTATTCTCTGACTTTTATAAATTGATATGCATCATCTGGGACACAGATTTTTTCAGCTTTCCTAACAATATATTTATAAACAAAACAAATGTGAAATGTGTTTACTGATCACATTTTTGTTTTAGTACTTTAATTTATTTTTATGTTCATTAAAAAACCCAGATACTCTAGGAAGTGGACTTTGTACTATGTAGACTGCAGTACTCAATCCACAGACCTGGGTTAGTCTGGAAATGGTGGTAGTGTGACCTTTCTCACACTGTCTGGCTATCGTACCTGAATCTGATCTAACAGGGGCTAACTAGAAGGATTAGGGGGAAGTTCAGCCTCTAAGCTTTTTCCATCCTTGACCACTCTGCTGAAAGTACCAAATCAGAAAATGTAAGTGTCAACTGTGGTATTGACTTTATTTACATGCTATACCGCAATCTCAAACAAACACCAAGGCCAGGTCTACATGACAAAGTTCAACATAGCTGTGTCAACAGAAGCGTAGTAGTAACTACCGTAATAATATAGCATTAGTATGGTGTTATTATACTGACAGAAAAACCCCTTCGATCAGCATAAGATGTGTCTACATTAGAGGCCTCTGCTGGGATTGGTATACAGGCAAAGCAATTTTATGTAGACAAGGGCTGGCTAAAGATATAATCTACTATGGCTAAATCAGAGGAGAATGACAAGCAAGTCCCAATACAGCATGGGTCTCCATGGGGACTACTCACATGCTTAAGTATCTTTCTGCATCGGGGCTACAGAGCTGGGGGTCATCAGCATGCTGACGACACAACAACCCACATATCCTCACTAACTCCTCCCGGTGGCCTTATATGCATGTGAAAGAAAAGGGGAGACAAGATGGAACTGTGAAGAACCACGTGAGAACCAGCACTCCATTTTGAAACGGCTTAGCAAAAACAGCCGCCTCGTGTTAATGGTACCAAAGGCAGCTAATAACTGTTCAACTTAACTCTATAGGTAGGCTTAGCCAAATTCAATTTTATTTATTTATTTTTATCATTTCAACAGATACTGATAGTTACATTTAAGCATTTTTTTTTGGCTATTTTTATCCATTTAAATTTTCACAGTTGTGGAAAGATATGGGAGGCTCAGACTATGAGCGCATTGGACAATAATTATTTAATGACAGTAGATGCTGAGATTCAAAAAGTTAAAGCTTTGTGAGCATTAAAATACAAATTGCCAACATATATGTCAAAATATACACAGCAAATAGCCTTAAATCAAATTCTAATAAGTTCTCTCAAGCAGCATTTTTCTTACCTGGCCTATCGTGAATTTCGATTATTATTGATGGAAATATTTTTTCTTTGTGCGTGTTCGGTGAAATCAATGTTCATTGACATTTATCAATAAAAATCTCATTCTTCCAAGCCTATCTATAGGTTTTATATTACACACTTTTCAATGTTACGTAAAAGTCCATCCCTTTTCCCTTCCTAGACATGGCCATATTCTTGACATGTCAAGAATTATGTTTGCATTTGTACAAATAAATTGAAAGATAAAAGTTTCTACTTAGAAAAAAAAAATCTTATAAGTAAAGACAATTGCTAATAAGTATTAAAATACATTTAAATATAAACATGCTACTGCAGTACCAAATTATTTTGAACTGGGAAGAAGAGAGTTAGAAAAATATGCTCCAAACAACAATACAATATTTGAATCTATAAATCTAAAAGTGCTATTGAATGAAATACTGAAAGTCATATTACTGGAAACATTTTACCCAGCTCATCACGAACTAAAAGCCTGCCGCTTGCCTTTTGCAGGTCAAGTCTGTAATGCTGGAAAATCAGCCTGTGTGCTAAAAAACGGACTAAACATGCACTGTCTCATTAATGCTCTGAAGTGTAGAACAGTTTTAGTACAACAGATGTTTTGTTCAGCATTACAATCCAGGTTGGAGATTAGAAATGTTTTATGGTTCAACACAAAGATTAAAATGAGTCTCTGAGAGAGATGCAGATTAGGAATAAGCCTAAAAGGCTAGAGGTAAGAAGGGGGCACACTCACCACATTTAATTTATGAGTAGTTCCAAGAACATGGAACAAAATCTTTCAGTTTTGCAATTTCAGTAACACAGGCTGTAGAGTTAGAGAGGCAAAGTGGGGGACGATAAATCAGGACTTCATGCTGTGCACCAGGCTCAAATTAACTCTTGCACTTCCTGGAAATGGTTCTTTTACCTTGGTAATGCAATTATCAGATAGCAATCACAAGGGAGGCAAATTACAATACCTGTGTTTAAAACAGCGACCCCTATTGCTCCTCTTTGGTGGGGGAGAACTACCCACTCTTCAGTTAACCACTGGCCCTTCAGGCTTTTCACACTTTCCAAAAAGGAGAATAGCTGATGATGCTTAGATATAATGGGCAGTTGAATTAACATTCAATTACAACATGGCCCAATGTCATTCCATAGATACAAAAAGGAGGAGTGTCAGGTTTGGCAGTGAACTCGGAAGTATCTTTCCCCTACAGGTGTCCCAAAGTGGCGACTCCTTTGATCTACAGGTATTAGTGCAGCAACACACCCATAAAAGTTCTGAGCAACCCTAATTGAAGAGAAATGGGAAACTGTATGCAAGAGAGACTAAAGTGATTTAGAAATACCAAATTAGAAATACCAAATACTCTACATGTTAATCTATCACTAGAGTAGCTTGTATTTATTTTTATCTGATGTTCTTCATTAAACTTCTACCTTCACCTTCCTAATCAAAGCAGTCATCACATTTGCCTACAGCAAAGTCAGCTCTCAAGATAAATTATTTCTCAAGACAAGGTCACTTTATTCAGTTTATGATAGGAATTTGTATTGATTAAACCTTTAATATAGTTGAGTTACCATCTCCAAACTCCAGCACAGCTTATCCTGTACATATAAAAATATAGTAATTTAGGAAGGTAGACAGGCTTGCCATTACATACCCCTGTGTAGCCACAAAGACTCACCCAATGCAGGGGCAAATGAAGGAAGCTTATTAATCACCAGAATTATTCAGTTGATCCTCTCTCTGCTTCCTTTGGGGCTCTTGTGTCCAATTTAGACACTTTTTTTTTCTGATTAGCATTGTTTAAAGCTCTATTGTGCAATTTTAAAGGAATTATATGCAAGAGATTCTACTGCGGATAAGACTCCTCATAGGGTTTTACCATTCTCCCTTTTCTTTAAGGCCCCCAATAACATTTGAAGACTATCCAAGGATATCTAGAATTTCTGATTTACCTACTCTGATATTTGTTTAAAAAACTGTATATAAACAAAAAGAAAAGGAGTACTTGTGGCACCTTAGAGACTAACCAATTTATTTGAGCATGAGCTTTCGTGAGCTACAGCTCACTTCATCAGATACGGTATGCATCTGATGAAGTGAGCTGTAGCTCACGAAAGCTCATGCTCAAATAAATTGGTTAGTCTCTAAGGTGCCACAAGTACTCCTTTTCTTTTTGCGAATACAGACTAACACGGCTGTTCCTCTGAAACCTGTATATAAACACAATCTCTGAAGTAATGTAACTCTACTGACACCTAGTGTTACGTGTGCTCTTCCAGGAATAAAGAATGTGCTTTTTAAAAAGA
Source organism: Caretta caretta (assembly GCF_965140235.1). NCBI lineage: Eukaryota > Metazoa > Chordata > Testudines > Cheloniidae > Caretta > Caretta caretta. The sequence continues at coordinate 205,330,252 of NC_134208.1, read as the reverse complement.
AAACGTATTGAAGAAAGACTGAGCAATCCTCAGTCTCCAATTCCAGAAGCAGTCTCCGTTATTGCAAAAAGACTGCCCATAAAAAGGAGATACAGGCAAGATCAACACATGGAAAATGTACAACTTGCCTTGGGTAAAACCCTGTATGAACTCAAGTCCATCACGGTTTGTCTTATGCTATTATGCATTGAGATATGTTTTTGGTTATCATGCTAAAACAGTGCTGCTTTATCATGCCAATTTTTACGAACAGTCAAAGAGTCATCATGGTGATAAGGGAGAAAATTATATAAGTATACAGTAGTAAAAAAGCATCAGGGATTACAGCCACCATTTGTATTCCAGAGACATTAGACCGTGTCAGTTCCATGATACAAGAGGACCGATATGAATATGCAACAGCAACTGTCGTTCTAGAATGAAACGGAAAACCCCAACATAACTCCACGAATAATTATCTTTACCCTAGAGGGTAGGGAATCCTCATCACCTGAGAGGAACTAAATTCTCAGAGTTCTCTAGTCGGATCCAGTGCATCACAGCAGTGCTGTCCCTACTTCTCATTAGCCTCCCACGCTGCTCAGGGTTTAATCTGGCAGCACTCTAGTTCCTCAGAAAAACTAGTTTGCCTGTAGATCACCCCATGCACCCACCCATGTACAAGAGCCCCAAAATGTCAAAAGTCTTGATTGTAAAATAAAAAGCAAATACATTAAAAAAAAAACGATCTATGACTCATGATTAAAAGGCAGCCTTAATGAAGAATGTACTATAAATGCAGCTCCACATGACACATACGTGACCTTTAGCAAGACAGTAGGCAGCTTCCAAGAAGCCAGGGGACTGAAGAAAAATTATTTAACTTTGCAGGAGCAATTCAGAAAGCATTAAGACCTTATGACAAAAGTCAGCTGTACCGTGTGATACAGAACAAGGTAAAGCCCCAAGCCACCCAACTGTCAGCAGGGCACGTCCACCCTGAGAACTGTACAAGTGTCTCCCCTCGCTCTGAATTAGAGCCTTCTAATGGCTTACCTGCTTCGGGTCCGTCGTGGCAGCAGGGGATTCCAGTTCTATAGTCACAGGACCATCATTCTGGATGTTTACCTGCATGTAGGCTCCAAACTTGCCATCTGAAAATGAAAAGAAAAAAAATGTCACAGAACTCTTGAAAGAAGGCTGCGCCCTGAGGGATCACACTATGGAAAAAGTGGGATCGACATTTTTTTTAAATGGCTTTTTATGTTAGGCCTTTATTCCTATATGTAGGTGCCTAGATAAATGGCCTGACTTTCAAGAGTGTTGAGCACCCAGCAACTTCCTAGAATGAAATGCTTATAAATAAATTAAGCAGAAATAAACACTCATGCTTTCATCTAATAAAAATGTAATGCAATGTAATTTGGGGAAGGGACCATTTTTTTGTTCTGTGTTTGAATGGAGTTCTTGTCCATTACTAGGGGTCCAAGGCACTATGATAATACAATAAATAATAGCTTCATAGCCTGTTTTGGTAAATGGGGGCTCTCTGAAGCCTGTCGCCTCTGATATACACATTGCGTGAAGTGGGAAAAGGTAGGGATGTGGTTTACGATCGAGGGGTGAATGCTGAGCTGAGTGAATGCTGAAAGTATAACAGAGCTTCCAATACAGAAAGAGAAACCTGATGGGTAGACTGAGCTCTTAGTTCATGCTAGAATGGCACACAAGAGACAGTGCTCTTTCAGTCAGAGAATAAAGATGCAGCATGTATTTGTGTTTTTGAAACCATGCCAGGAAGTCAGGGTGGTAGAGGGCCATGTTTCTGGTCTGTATTTGGAGGATAAGAGGCAAGAACACAGTATTTAACGATAATAAGCAGCTAAAATGGAGGGTGGCATACAGGCTTTATGGGGTGGCTGGATAAAGGTTCATCGCTCATATTGGAAAGATATAGGAGGCAGTGGGGGGGGAGAGGGAGGGAGGGTGGGGGGTAGACTTCATGAAGTGAGCTGTAGCTCACGAAAGCTTATGTTCAAATAAATTTGTTAGTCTCTAAGGTGCCACAAGTCCTCCTTTTCTTTTATCTATTTACAGCATTTTTTCCTAGGGTGCCCACTACACCATGGATTAGTGCCTGGGCACTCCACTTCCCACCAAACTTGGTCTCAAAAAGAATCATAGAATCATAGAATATCAGGGTTGGAAGGGACCTCAGGAGGTCATCTAGTCTAACCCCCTGCTCGAAGCAGGACCAATCCCCAATTAAATCATCCCAGCCAGGGCTTTGTCAAGTCTGACCTTAAAAACTTCTAAGGAAGGAGATTCTACCACCTCCCTAGGTAACGCATTCCAGTGTTTCACCACCCTCCGCGTGAAAAAGTTTTTCCTAATATCCAACCTAAACCTCCCCCACTGCAACTTGAGACCATTACTCCTTGTCCTGTCCTCTTCTACCACTGAGAATAGTCTAGAACCATCCTCTCTGGAACCACCTCTCAGGTAGTTGAAAGCAGCTATCAAATCCCCCCTCATTCTTCTCTTCTGCAGACTAAACAATCCCAATTCCCTCAACCTCTCCTCATAAGTCATGTGTTCCAGACCCCTAATCATTTTTGTTGCCCTTCGCTGGACTCTCTCCAATTTATCCACATCCTTCTTGTAGTGTGGGGCCCAAAACTGGACACAGTACTCCAGATGAGGCCTTACCAATGTCGAATAGAGGGGAACGATCATGTTCCTCGGTCTGCTCGCTATACCCCTACTTATACAGCCCAAAATGCCATTGGCCTTCTTGGCAACAAGGGCACACTGCTGACTCATATCCAGCTTCTCGTCCACTGTCACCCCTAGGTCCTTTTCCGCAGAACTGCTGCCTAGCCATTCGGTCCCTAGTCGGTAGCGGTGCATTGGGTTCTTCCGTCCTAAGTGCAGGACCCTGCACTTATCCTTATTGAACCTCATCAGATTTCTTTTGGCCCAATCCTCCAATTTGTCTAGGTCCCTCTGTATCCTATCCCTGCCCTCCAGCGTATCTACCACTCCTCCTAGTTTAGTGTCATCCGCAAATTTGCTGAGAGTGCAATCCACACCATCCTCCAGATCATTTTTGAAGATATTGAACAAAACCGGCCCCAAGACTGACCCCTGGGGCAGTCCACTTGACACCGGCTGCCAACTAGACATGGAGCCATTGATCACTACCCGTTGAGCCCGACAATCTAGCCAACTTTCTACCCACCTTATAGTGCATTCATCCAGCCCATACTTCGCTGCAGTCTCGGGTTTTTCTCTGTACAAATTTTCTCCTGTCCTTTTCTGCCTGTTCCTTTTCCTTCTCGTCCCTCCTTTATTTCTCCTGCAGCTCTTTACATTTCTTCAGCTTCCTCCATCCCAAGTTTGTCCCCCTGCCCCCCGTACTCTCCTTGTCTCCCTTCCTTCCTATGCAGTTCAGATTGCTCCTATGCTAGACCCAACACATTCCCTCTCCCGATGCATGAGCTTCAGTCTCCTTTTTAGGCCTGCCGTAGAGACAGGAGGTGGCAACACAGAGAGAAAAACTGTGTGTAATGCCTCGTGGGAGAGGGAAGAGGATACCAGACAGATAGAGAGGAACAGTTCCCCAGAGGCTCCTTTACCACTGAACACGGGTAGCTGGAAACCCCTTAAGTAGCCTGGAGCACCCCTAGGCTGGAACAGATCACTGACGCGCTGCCTTATGACAATGCTACCAGAGCTTAATTGTTTTGGTGAAGAACATCTGCAAAAACGTTGTGCTATTTTGGATAATGCTTGAAAAGGATTTTCAGCAGATAGGAAATAGCCACATGTCAAAATTTGCTACTCCAAGTTTTTGTGCATGCTGAGCCAGTCTCTGATGGAACTTCTGATTCCGAGCAAGCGCCTCCTCAAAATTACGGACTAAAATGAGTTAAAGCTCCCCAAGCACAAGGGCTTCTTCCATTCTTCAAAGTGGTGAAAAACCCCGGGGGAAAATGTTTCCCCTGACCTTGGATTAGTGTTCCCAGCACAGATGTGCATTAAGCCACGTCTAATAGATCAGACGTTAGCGGACAGTAGAGGTGACGTGGGAAAGCCCCATTTCTGACTGTGTAACATACCTGAAGAAATGTTCTGAGACCCTTTTTCTGTTTGCCAGATACAAGCTGAGTTTTGCTACGAATATGAATCCCAACTGGCCCATTGCAGGTGCATACATTCGGAATCTCAGCAGAAATACCATGTTTCTGTTGCTCAGCAGGCCACCCCGCAAACAGTCCATCCAGGGGTACCGCGCGGCCCTGTGTCATGTAGATCCCAGCTCCAAGGCAGCTCTCCGGGAAAGTGCAAGGGGCTGCGCGTGAGGCAGAGGAGTGGCATGGGTTTGGCCACAGCAGGTCCCACCCTGCGTGCTCATGGGAAGAGAGGGTCTTCAGAACACAACTGCCTATACTGTACATTCTGTGGCAGTGGCTGAAGCCAGCCTGCACAGCGCTTCACACCCTCCCTTCAGGCCGAGAGGCTGAAGATTATTCTCGCCCTCCCAAACTCCCATGTTGTTTCCCAGTCCTTTGCTTGGGCTCTGAACTGCAGGTGGGGGTTTGAACAAATCTTTCCACACAGATGGGAGCAACTTGCTTTGAACAACGGTAACCAGATCAGTACCGAAGCTGCTAGTTTCTTTCTGATAATCAAAGATGTAACAACGCACTGCCGCTCTTTGGGGGCTAAAAGTCACAACGTTCCAAAACACAATGCAAAATGAGATTTCTTGCAATGGAAACTCACTAATGACTTCCCTAAGGACTGACAATGATGAAGAATTACTGCTTTAAAAAAAGCTATGACAAACCTGATTTTCCATTCAAAAAAAGATACCATGAAATATTCACTATCCTGAGGAAATGCCATTCTATTCTCAATTGCTAACTAGCTACGCAGCAAAAATACCAAGTAATAATGGAAAATAAAACAAATTTATGAGACTGAATTGCTACCAAGCAAGCAAAAAACAGACCTGATCTCCCTTGTACTGCCTCTTTCTCAATTTGCAAACTTGCAGGAGACTGGAACATGAAAGGGGACCCCCACGGGGAGATGACGTCAGAGCAATCAAAAAGCCACAATCATTATAATTCTTTTGCACATTTCTTAAACTCTTTGCCACCCACAACAGATTAAAACCCACAGAGAAACCCCAGATCGTTTTTCTATATTTGTGGCCCAGAGGTTTGCTGGTGAATCACATGGGCAAATGTTTTCTGGGACTATTATAAATGATTCCCAGCTGAAAAATAAGTTTCAGAACTCTGAATTTAACAATGGTTAACCAATAGCCATGTTCACAGACCTAAAGTCTAAATACCTATTCAAATGTTTAGGGAAAATCTCTTTGCATTTATATCGATTATGGCACAGTACATCTTACAGGTTTGGTTCCCACTCAGAGGGAGAGGTTCCTGTTTCTGATAAACACATTAAATCTGGAACTCTAGCATTAAACATAGGCTAGCAGGGATGGTCCACACCAATACCCAAAAAAATATGCAAAGTAGTTACATGTTTACAATAGCTTCTCCAGGAAGTGACTATAAACCCTGGATGAACTTGTACCAAAAAGGTGATTATTATTTGTATGTTACATATGCCCATATTACGCAGATGGCACCAGGTTTATAGCCCCATAGTTAAAATTGGATGAATTGTTTTGATTCAAACAACATTCACCTCAGGCAGACGCCAAGCTTGTCAAATTTCAGTCCAAAAGATAAACAGAATTAAAAAAGATAAGAGCTACTGAAAACATCATCTTAAAATGGAAACACTTGCTGCTAATGCTCTGGCTCCTTATACTTAAGGCTTGGTCTACACTAGAGCTTACTTTGGTATGACTCACACCGTGTGAATAATCCACACCCCTGAGTGACGTAAGTGACACTGACCTAAGCGCGGGTGTGGACAGTGCTACATCGGTGGGAGAGCTTCTCCCATTGGCATGGTGTGTCTTCACCAGACGCGCTGCACTGCTGTAACGCTGCTGATGTAGACGTGCCCTGTCTATATCTCCCTGCCCTGGAGCCTCTGTTTCTACAAAGGTCAAAGCAGAGTGGTACTTCAAAATGGCATAATAATGAAAGGAAAGCCAGCTTTCGTTCTATGCAGCTTCACTCTCTCATGGGATCTCACAGACAAAGTGAGGAGGAAGACCACCTTAGCTAGAAAGTCTCCAGAGAGTCTGTCATCCCTCCCGGGGGCAGTTGCTAGCAGTTATTTGGCTTGCGAGTCAGCTTTCCAAGTACTCGGTCACAGACCATGCTCTGGCGGCTGCACTGGATAGCACGGTGCTTCAGACGGGATGGGATTTCTATCACTTCCTTGCACCTCATCAATACTGTTCTGGAAGAGCAAGTGAAAGATGATGGAACTACGAGTTCTCTACAGCCTTCATAGACAGGCTCGTTTTGGTCTCTCTACCTGTTTCTAAGGCATGTATTCTCCTTCAGCAGGAGTCACCATTTTCTTCATACACGTGGCAACTGCTGCCTCTATTTTGGGTACCTGTACCAGAAGTTGCTCCTTTTAGCAAAAGCTGAGATACTTCCTTACCTGTCAGTTCAGACATCCTCTCTTAGCGGGCGCTTCTCATTCAGATGTAATGATTCCTGAAGGCATGAGTTGAGAGGCAAGCCTGGCCCCACCTAACTGCAGGAGGGAAAAATACTTGCCTGACAGCAGTACCTCTCTCCATCTTGCCTAGCTGTTGGCATAACACGGTACCAACACACCTGGACACAGTGCCAAGCTAGACAACGGAGAACAGACTGTTCTCTGACCCTGCATATGACTTCTTGAGTTCTGATCATTCCTTTCTTCCTTTGACAAGGGAAGGAAGCATAAGATTCTGTGGAAGAGTCCAAATCCCTGCGATGCTTCCTGGATTTCTTTTATATTTTTGGTGGACTTCCTGTATTGTCCATAGAAGACATGGAGACAAGACCATCTAGGTGCTATTTCTTGGACAAGGCCTTTCTAGGGGGAGGCAGTTCCCTCGGTCTTCTGAAGTGTTGTGAAGCACCAAGGGATTGCTGGGTAATAATCCTGACCAGGGCTTGGGAAAGGATAGCTGTGGAGTGGCCACAGCTAGAGGGAGAAAACTAGCTTGTCTGCTCAGAGTCAGCATAACCCACCTTAGCACTTTGGGGCTGCACCAGGAATGAAGGAAGCGGGAGTTGTGAAGGCAGTGCCTAGCTTCCCTTGTGCTCTCAGGTCTGCCTGTTGAGATAGCTGACGAGGTAACAAGATATTTAGTCCAGACGGAACCATGATGACCATCTAATCTGACCTCCTACGTAACACAGGCCACATCCAGTGATTCCTGCATCAAACAGGAAAATTTGTAGCTGAGCTCGTGAATGTTTTAGGGCAGTGTTTCCCAAACTAGGGACGCCGCTTGTGCAGGGAAAGTCCCTGGCAGGCCCGGGCGGTTTGTTTACCTGCCACGTCCGCAGGTTCAGTCGATCACGGCTCCCACCGGCCGCGGTTCACTGTGCCCGGCCAATGGGGGCTGTGGAAAGCGGCGGCCAGTACGTCTCTCGGCTCGCGCCGCTTCCCACAGCTCCCATTGGCCTGCAGCGGCGAACCACGGCCGGGGGGAGCCACGATCGGCCGAACCTGCAGACACGGCAGGTAAACAAACCGGCCTGGCCCACCAGGGGCTTTCCCTGCACAAGCGGCGTCCCTAGTTTGGGAAACACTGTTTTAGAAAAACAGCCAGTCTCGATTTGCAGACTCCAAGTCATGCAGAGTGTACAACATCCCTTGGCAAGCTACTCCAATGGTTAATTTCCTTTCCTGTAACAAATACACATCTATTTCTTTTTGAATATTTTTACGTCAACTTCCAGCCATTGGATTTTGGTATGCCTATATCTATTAGATTTAGGAGCCCTCTCATCAAATACCTTCTCCCTGCCTATGCACTTATCAATTGACCAAAATACCTTTCAACTTTCTCTTTGATACAATACGCTTATAGGCATTACTCTATGTGTAAAAATTTAATTAAAATCACAAGTTCATTTTTGCTTACATCATCACCCTCTTAATTTTTTTAAATCCTTTTCCTTTAGAGGTTTCTATGTGTGGTACCTCCAGGGCCACAGAATTTTTTTTTCTTTTCTGTATTTAAGGTGAAACAAACAAGACATTTCTGAGATATGAGACTTTAAAAATAGAAGTAATTTGCTTTTAGAATATTCTTTGGACACATCTCTCAGACAGCATGGCCTAGAAACTTCATATTTGTTTTATTCATAAATCTATCTAAGGATATGTCTGCACTGCGCAATTAAACCCAAGCTCTCATCCAGGTTTTGGCCTTAACTCCCCTACTGTCCACACAAAGACCTCTGACCTGGGTTTGGAGGTGTTTTAAGCCCAGGTTTGCTGGCTCAGCTGGGGATGTGGGCTAGAGCCTGGGTTCCAGTTTGACTTTGGCTGTAACCTTCAGGCTAAATCATTCAAGTGCTAATAGTCCTCCAATACCCTTCCCACAATTCTCTCCCTCCCAAAGGACAGACATGTTCTCTTGGAATTGACACAAACAGCTGAAAAAGAATCTTAGAGCTTCTCAAAGAACCATAGGCTATGCCCCCAGACGGGAGAAGTGCAGAAATAGTGAGGCCACAGTAACTCAAGCATTGCTTTGCAGTCGGCACGCTCATATCTGGGCTAGGCTAACCTGGATTCCAATCACATGGGTTAATTGGGTAGTGTAGACATAGTCTTAGATAATTATCTCCTCCCCTGGCCCTCATTTCCATAATATATTCGAGGAACTGAACCTGGGTCCCCGACTAGTTCTCTGGCCAGTAGACCATTCCTCCCATTATCCCTCATAAAATCTAATGCACAGAATAATTTCTGGCAATGTAGGCTGCTGACTTTTGGAAGTTTTCAGTACAGATGTCAGGATATTTGAATGGTCCATCACGTCCTAGACTGGTTATTACAACTTTGCCAAAGGTCTGGTGAGCTCCACAAGCCCCACTGGTGTATCTCTTCACTGAATATGAAAGCTCCGTTAGCTACAGTGCTCCAGCTCAGCAAGATTATTACAGTTTGCGACTGCCATCAGCCAAACTACCGGGTGTACTAGGAAGAGAGCCTGAGAATAAGCCCTTGCATCAGAGGCCTGGTATGAGACAGGACCTGCTCACAGAATCTAGCAAAAACAGGGCTAATATTGCAGAAATACACATTCCTAAGAAGTGCTAAGGACAGAGCACTCACGCAAACATACCCCGATATCAAGTGGTACCAAAACATCCCAATATCGAGGATGGTACAAAAACATTCCCCAAGGATAACAGGAACACACTGACCTCCTAAAAGGTAAGGTCAGGATGACAGTACGTAATAGAAATGTTTCGATCGAACCAACATGTACAAGGTGGTGGGTGATAATTAGCCATGTCTGGAGGCAATAACTATGTCAGAGGCAGCACATAATTTGTTTGTATCAGGGTATAAAGATGTATCTCAGAGGGAGTATCTTTGTCCAGCCAAGGGGGGAATGGAAAGTCCCACCATTCACTGAGCTACGTCCGTAGTTACAAGCATACGTGTCTTAGTATCCTCGTAGAGTCTGCCAGGTGCTATTACTGTGCTTTGTTGACAATAAACCTGGCCTGGTGCCTTCGTACCTTAACGGATCTTTTGGTCATTGGGTGGTTCACTCAATGTCTGTGATGCCGGCTGTCTGCACAGAGCTGGGGCAGCACACAGACTGTTTACAAACTTCAGAAAGTTTCAAATATTCTGGCAAAGGCATAGCACTCTGTAAGCCACAAATTGCTGGAGGAGATTTTAATATCCATCAGCAGAATTAGACTCAATAGGACACAGACTGGAACAGCCTCCAGAAAGTATAAATTAGTAGATGGTTCTTTTAACTGAGCTAGTTTGAAATGTGTATTACCTGGCACAGTAGTGAGGACAGCAATTCCCGACCCATCACACAACACTATTACAGACAGTGTGCATTTTTAAACATACAATTGCAGCAAGACAGAGCAGAAATCAAAGCTATTTTTAAAGTAAAAGCAGACATTCAAGAGGCAGTGGTGATTACTATTTTATTTCAAGTGCACAACTATTATGTTACTTGGGGACAGGGGGGAGAGAAAGAGAGAGCATTTAAAAGATTGCTGTCAAAATATAAGAAGCCTCAAAGTGAAGCGCTGTGGTATGAGAGTTCAGAACCAATGAAACAGAATATTCCACAAAGCCAGAAAACAAAGCTAGATATGCCAAACCTTCTATATTTCATTCTTTGGGGGAAAACACACCTATGGTTTTCAGTTTAATTTCACTGAGAGATGAGGATTCAACCAAGCAAAGTCAGTACTGGACCAGATTCTGGTCTCGTTGACTTCCAGGGAAGTTTTGTTACTGCCTTCAGTGAGCACAAAAACAGGCCCCTTACTTAGTAATAACTTGACATACACATAAAAAGAAATATGTGATGTAGGCTTTAACGATGGTGGATAAGAAGCAGTCTGAAAGCTAGAGTTTAAAATTTCAGGACGCAAGAACGCTGTGATTTCATCAGATTTAGGTTTCCTATATTATGTGTCAAAACTGAAGCGTCTATCAGAACAACATTACTTAGATCATTATCAGCATATTAACTGCAAAAAAATATTATACTAAGACACTGGAAAGCTGACACGAGACTGACATTTTAGGAATGGATTTCATCACTAGCAGACACAATCTCTTTTGAAAGTCCATACGATACACAGGTATCTGGGATAATTATGGTTCATATACTGTCAATCAGGAGATTAACCCTTAAACCTTTCCCTATCTACCATTCTTCTCCTTACTTTTCTGCTTTCCTCTTAAGCAGGATGAAGCAGACCTGTACAATACGAGTTATATTTTTATACTTCAATCTACCCTATTAGCGATAGCAAAATTAACACCAATGTTCTTGCTGTATACACTTGTTTGCTATACAGTTATACTAAAAATTCAACACAAATTAGGAGAGGACCATAGGAAGCAGAGAGAAAAGATGAACAGAGGCCTGAGAGCAAGGAAGAATGGCATCCACCATGTTTCCTTTAGCCAAGAGAAGACTGCTGTTTAGTAACTATGAATGGAGCAGAGAACAGACTGACTAGATAATATCCTAGTATCAGCAACATATAGCATATCCTATTACCATCATCAACATGTGACATGGTGGGAAATGAAGGAGTAAAAAGTGAAAGTCATAATGTTCACTACCCCATTCACTTTTAAGTGCAACTAGTAGAAAAACATTAAGGAGAGAAGATTCTGGTTTGGTCTAGCTGTCTGGGGTAGTAGCATGGCCACAACTGGGAAGAAAGACTGAGGCATCGTCTATGGAGCAAAGCATCAACGTTACGAAGTGGCAAAGAGAAGATGGCAAATCTTAGGGAGCTGTCTATGTAAGCAGCTTTTGCTGGGGACATTAAAGACTGGAGCTTAAACCCCAGAAAGGACTCAGTTCTACCCTAAATGGGAAAGACAAAAGTCACCCACAACATTTTTAAAGTACCCCTTTTTCAAACATATCGGGTCTACCTTACCTTTAATAAGCTCTGGTTTGTAGGCTTTTTTAAGTTGTTCTAGGAAGTTGTTGTAGAAAGACTCTGCTTGCTCTGCAGGCATAGCCATGTGATAGTCTGGTTTGTTTCCTTTCAGGATGCACTGCAGAGTAAACTGGCTGACACAAAGCACCTCATACTGTTTATCCATCACGCTTTTAGACCAGTGTTTCCCGCTTTCGTCTTCAAACACACGCAAGTTTAAAATCTTGCGAACCCTGTGAGGAGAAACAGAACAAAGAAGGCTACTTGCATGACCTCGGCTCGTTCCTAATCATCATGTGTAAGGTTAACAGATGTGAATGGCGCACAGGTATCAAGATATATATTATAATATATCTGTACAGGTATTTGATCACAAATGGCAAAGTTACAAGCCATTCATTCATCCCTTCCCCTAAAAAAGGGGGATCTTATCAATATCACACATACAGAGCCATAGGCATGAAAGCCCTTACAAACTCATCACACTATTTGTATAAAAGCCTTCTCTTAAACATCCTGCTAGAGAATGTGGGATTGGGATGGGAATAAAACAACAACAGGCCAGAGAGTACCACGAGAAAACCCCAAATTCTGAAAGCTTGCCTTTCACTGGCTAAATCAAAACAGAACTGTCTGGTTTAAGATGTAAACAGGCATTGAGGACTATGATCCTCTCACTGCGTGGAGAAATTAGACTTATTACAAGAAAATTTAGATTAGAAAAGGAAGATCTCAAAAGTCAGGAAACGGCCACACACAATGTGAGCTCTGTCCCCTTGCACAGGCGCAGTGTGTCCCTGGGAGGACAACAAGTCATCTGGAGTCAGGGCTTCGCTAACAAAGCAAGGAGGAAGGAAGGGAGCAGGGAGTACTGTGCTTTGCACAGGAAGGGAGCAGGGAGAGAGGAGCGGGTAAGCTGGAAGGCTCAGAGTCCATGAAAGCAGCAGAAACAGGGGCAGTGGAGTTAGGGGAGGGCAAAATTATTTGGGGAGTCAAACTGGCAATTTGGGGCTAAATAATTTGAATGAGAATTAATTGACTGCGGAGGACAATTATTTATTTGAGGGGTTAAAACTGATTTAGAAAACAGAACCAACTGCCTAGACTGGGCACACAAATGGGCCACAGGGCAACTATAAACTGGGCCCAACAATAGTCGTACGCAGAGATGCAATTGCTCCCTCTATATATATGCATTGTTGGTTCACTTCTAGTGTTCAATCAATAATAATAGTCCATTCCCATCCATCTTGATTCTTTTAAGTTCTTCCTTTAACTTTTCCTCTGTTTCATCACTTGCAGCACCTAGTAATGAGTCCTGCGAGTTTAAGTTTGTCTGGAGGAGTACATCCAGGGAAAAACACTACAGTCATCACTTTAAATTGATCATTTTGTTCCACATTGAAGAGGATGTTATTAGCCTAAACTTGGAATGCACTTATCATCAAGCTAAGTCTTTGCCTTTCAGCTGTTTTTATGGCACAGTCATATATTGATGTTCAAGAATCTCTGGGTGTCAAAGAAACAGAAACTGCTCCTGAATCGAGCTGCTGATTAAAGGCTGCAGGCCTGCGGCAGGGACTTAAATCATCATCATCACTGCTGCACTTTGCAGATGATGACAGCATTGAAATTGTCTCATTTGCAGGAGCAACAGAGAAAGTTTCATTCAATGGCACTTGAAGAAACTGGTTAAACCAGTGTGTCATTTTTTCTCCTTAGCAATTCTGGACCATGTTTATATTTTATTTAAGAATAATTCTCTCTCTTCAATAGCTCAGTCCATTCAATTGTTTATTTCCTGACTCTTTATTCAACTTCATATATGTTGAGTCAGATAAATTAATCCCTTGGAGTTTGGGTATCTCTACATTCTAATCACCTATGTGCAGTATTGATCACCAGCTTTCACAGGTACTAAAGCAAGTATGAGATACAGTGACTCAGTGAATCGAACACACTGTGAAGATCGGAAAAGTGAGATAAGATAGCCCAGCTTTACACAGAAGCACATTTTCAAATTTCTTGCCCATCTTCTAAGAAGTTTGGATTCTAACAAGTCAAGCCCCGGTACAGTTCACACTCCACGCACCGTCTCTCTTCAGCATCTAATTACAATTGATTCACCCATTCTCCACTCTTCTCTCTAATCACCAATCACTAATCACTCCAGCTATTTCATTCCCCTTCCCTCTCTAGACATGTCTTTAGTTTTCTTACTCTGTCTTGTCGACTTAACAAAAACCTTGATGGTCCCCTCACGTCCCTTTTAACTTTTCAGAAGCGCTAAAGTTTTCATGTGCAGATTGAAAAGAGATCCTAAGATTTCTAGTATCACAAAACCTTTCAAATATGTTCTATGTTAATGTAAACAGTTTATAGTGACACAGATAGAAATTTTTAAAACACCCAGAAAAAACGCCCAGAAAAAAAAAACAATGGGAGGTTATTTTCTGGGAAAAACATGTAGTGGTTGGTTTATTTATTTTGGGGAGACTTTTCCACAGTGCTGCATAAAATGAAGCTAAACTATAACTAGGAGGCCCACACACAAAGTGTAACATAAAAAAAAGAACATAGAGAAGCTCACATTTTCCTACAGCAAGAGGCCCTACTTTCTGAAGATAGTTCTGATATTACTGATATGGAGTGAGTAGCATATGAATGAACAGGAATTACAAGGAAACATTCAATGCATGTCATGACTTACATGTGTTCCAGCTCTTTGTGCGTATCTTCCAAAGAAATACCCAGCAACACACAGATGCCTCGTCCAATGGAACTTATTTGTTCCCCACCCACTGCAGGACAACAACAAAAAGAGAGAGAAATTAAACACCCTATCTGGTTTTATGCCACCTCCAAGCATCAATTCCAACAGGCAATGGTACAATAAACACTTTCTGGAAACGTCACTTGAACTTAAAGAATTAACTAGCTGTCCACAGCATGTTGGCTCAGGTACACCAATTCAATTTTACAGAGAGGACTGAAAGTCATTTCTGTGAAAGGAGAATTACCTTACAAGTAATTTTAGCATCTTGCAATGCTGTAAGAAAAATCAGAACATGTACACATGCCATACCAGCATTCCAAATGTTTACTCCCTATGTTTACATTTCTAGCATCCCTTGAAAGGCAATATGTAGTGGCACCCTTGGGTTTTTTTTGTGAGTTACAAAATATCAGCCCCTTGCCTCTCGTGAAATTGATTTGCTAAATGAAGAGGCGATCTGGCAGCTCAATATGCTTGCTCCAGCATTTCAAAACATTGCATGAAGAGTTTTAGTACTGCAATTCTCATTAGAGTCAATACGAATCACTTGGTTAAGAACGTGAAATAATTCTTTGAAAATTTACCCAACTGTATGAAATCAATAAACTCATTTGATTTCTGCATTGCAGAAGTCCCTAAAAAAATTAACATTTTTTAAAGATTGATTTTTTTTTGGTACTTTCCACCCTGCAAAAAATAAGTTGCATTCAATATTTTGTTTTTTCAAGATTTGCAAAGAGACACACATTATGATGCAGTGGCTAAGGCCCTAAGCTGAGACCAAGTAGACCTATGTTCTCTACAGCTCTCAGGTTGGCTAAGCAGGCTATGGGGAGACTGCAGTTTCCCCTGGAGGCATGGGTTCATATCCCAGTCATGTTAACATGTCGAGCTTTCTGAGTGTTTTTCTAAACGTAATGCTCTAACACAGCTATTGAACTCAAAGCAGGAATGAACACAGGGACACCCTGTGACCTTGTTATGCAGCAAGTCAGAGGAGATGACCACAACGGTCCCTTCTGGCCTTCGAATCTGTCTACGAAAACGGATCTTGGTATAAATGGGCCAATTCTATCCAACCACATGAAAACAAACATCAGTTTCATGAAATCTAAAACAAAATACGTCCCTCTAGGCCCACTGTAATATGCTGAAAGAGATAAAAAGTGATTTTAATGAGAACCCATGGCCATGGCTAGGATTATTTTATTTAGATTTATACAACATCTAAAAAAATCCCACTGAGATAAGCACATTTTAATATTTGTTAAAAAACACAACCATACCTGTACGAACAAGAAAAAAGCCAGCGGAAACCCACAAAACAGAATATAAACTGCCATGAAAGAGGAGAGTCAAAGCCGTGAACAGAACCTTACCCACCCTCCAGCATGCCCTCGCTCAAAACCCTACAACAAGTGATTGGCTGCGTAGCACACCTGAGGGGTCAACAGATTTGGACAATTTCCAATGAGGGTTTGGAAGGAGCAAATTATAGAGTTGAAGGGTCTTCATGGAGACTATCTTGTCCCCAGCCATCTCTGATTGATACTGAGAGGTCACCAGTAAAGCACCTCGGCTTATCTCAACTATATTTCCCTCAGACAGGCATGTCCCAAGCCACTTAGGGCTTTATGGGTCAAAGCCAACACTTTAAATCCCATCCACAAATCAGCACGTCGTCAGCGTGGATCGCAGAGCACTGGTGCCATGCTCAACGTAAGATACTCCGATTAATAAGTGGGCTGCTGTATTGACGGTCTGCTTCAGTTTCCAGGTGGATTTAAGGGGAGCCCCAAATTGAATGTATTGCACTATTATTGTTATCTGTCCTGAGGGAGCATCTAGGATCCCTAGTCATGTACCACTGCCCTGCTGTCATAGGTGCTGTACAAACACAGAACAAAAAGTGATAAAGGCATGGATCACAGTAGTGAGGTCTGCATCCAGAAGAGATAGCTGCAACCTCTTAGCCAGGTGCAGATCAGCAAAGCCCTACTACCATCAATAACAGTCAGCAGTTAATCCAACATGCAATTACAGTCATGTTATTATAATTGATTTATGCAGCAATATTCCCTTGTATCAGTGAATAACAGTAAAGACACAAAAGACAGAAGTGTGTTGAACAACTAAGACTGAAAGTAAACAGAAAATAATTAATTTGCAGAGGGAGTTCCACCAAATAGAAGACAGACAGACAGACAACCTGACCTCTGGACTATGCAAACTGAAAGAGATAGGTTATGAGCAGGTCAAGTCAAATCAAATGTAGCAGGCATGCTGGAAGTACACATCAATCAGTTCCTTCTCTGAAAGGGGCCTTTTAACCATCTACACCAATGACAAAATTTGAACTTAATTGGGAGGCTCCCAAACAGCAAGCGTAGCCGAATGTAGCAATGGGAGAATAATGATTATATATATAACGCTTTTCATCAGTAGATCTCAAAGCACTATACACAGGAGTTACAAATCATTATCTCCGTTTTACAGATGGAAAAACTGAGGCATGTAGAAGTGAAATAACTTGCCCAGGGTCACCCAGCAACCCAGGGGCAGAGCTAGGAATAGAACCCAGGACTCACAAGTCCCTGTCCAGTGCTCTCTCCACTACTCATCCTTGTCTTTGAGTCCTTCTCCCCAGTGAATAGCTATAATGCCTGCTCCCACAGCTGCTCTGAGATTACCCAACTGCAACACAATGGTTTTCACTTTAGTGCTGTGAGCTCCGTGGCTGTCCAAAGGTCCTAAACATCAGCAGAGAGAACGAAGGGGGCCCTGGTCTGTTCTCTTTGTGGCACAACTCAGCAAAGCACTGAGCAGCAGCAGAGGCACTGGGGCTGGCTGCAGGCTCGGGAAGGCAGCACTAACATTTAGAAGGGCTTTTGTTTTGTTTTTAATCTTGAAGGAGATTTTGAATGAAAGCTTTTACTCAGCACAAGGTGATGGGGCTCTTCTGGGAAAGCTTCATAGTGGTTTACTCAAGGTTTAGTAAAAGAGAATGGGTGGGGAGAACAGTTGGGTGGCATGGATTGTAGACGCATAAGGGGAGTGGGAGGGTGGGATGTGGGTACGTGGGCGGAGGGGGCCAGTAGGTGGGATGAATGGTGGGTACAGGGAATGTGGGAATGGGTATGTGGGTGAGAAGGACAGTGGGAGAGGGTAGGACGGTGGGTGAAGGGGCAGGAGGAACACTGGGTGCATGGATAGGTGGGTACTGGGGAGTGTGGGTGGGTGCAGGGATGGAACAGTGTGTGGGAGTGCAGGGGCAGCATTTGCAGGTATGTGGATGGGAAGGTCAGTGGATGCATAGAAAGGTGGGGGCCAGAGGCAGCATGTGGGTGGAAAAGCGGATGCAGGGGGTGGGAAGGACACAAGGTGCCAGGAGTGAGGGTGCTGTGGAGGGTGGGAAGGACACCTGGGGAGGGCAGGGTGCAAGGGGAGAGATAAGGACAGGACATGCAGGGGGAGAAAGAAGGCCAGGGGTGCAGGTGTCGGGGGTGCAAGGGGAGGGGGAAGGGCTGGGGGTGCAGGGGAAGGAGGGGGAACGGCAGGGGGTGCAAAGGGAGGGGGATGCAGGAGAATGATGGGGTACAAGGGGAAGGACGGGGGAGAAGGGTCCAGGGGAGGAAGAACAGGGGGGCGGGGGGAGGACAGGGGGAAGGGGTGCAAGGGAAGGACAGGGGAGAGCATCCGGGGGGGGAGGAAGGACAGAGGGGGAGGGGGTGCAAGGGAAGGACAGGAGAGGGGGGTCGGGGGGGAGGAAGGACAGGGGGAGGGGGGGTGCAAGGGAAGGTCGGGGGGAAGGAAGGACGGGGGGGTCCGGGGTGCAGGGGGAGGGGGATCCGGGGGGAGGAAGGAAGGGGGTGTCCGGGGTGCAGGGGAAGAACAGGGGGGATCCGGGGGGGGAAGGAAGGACGGGGGAGGGGGGGCCCGGGGGGGTAGGAAGGGCGGGGAGGTCCGGGGTGCAGGGGGAGGGGGATCCGGGGGGAGGAAGGACGGGGAGGGGGGGTCCAGGGGGGGTAGGAAGGACGGGGGGGTCCGGGGTGCAGGGGGAGGGGGATCGGGGGGGAAGGAAGGGGGGGTCCGGGGTGCAGAGGAAGGACGGGGGGGTCTGGGGGGTAGGAAGGGTGGGGAGGTCCGGGGTGCAGGGGGAGGGGGGTCCGGGGGGAGGAAGGATGGGGGAGGGGGGGCCCGGGGGGGTAGGAAGGACGCGGGGGTCCGGGATGCAGGGGGAGGGGGATTGGGGGGGAAGGAAGGGGGGGTCCGGGGTGCAGGGGGAGGGGGATCCGGGGGGGGAAGGAAGGG
Organism: Caretta caretta; assembly: GCF_965140235.1. Classification (NCBI taxonomy): domain Eukaryota; kingdom Metazoa; phylum Chordata; order Testudines; family Cheloniidae; genus Caretta; species Caretta caretta. The sequence continues at coordinate 205,311,562 of NC_134208.1, read as the reverse complement.
GGGGTCTGGGGTACAGGGGGAGGGGGGTCCGGGGGGAGGAAGGACGGGGGGGGTCTGGGGGGAAGGAAGGACGGGGGGGTCCGGGGTGCAGGGGGAGGGGGATCCGGGGGGGGAGGAAGGGGGGGTCTGGGGTGCAGGGGAAGGACGGGGGAGGGGGTGCCCGGCGGGGGAAGGAAGGACGGGGGGGTCCGGGGTGCAGGGGGAGGGGGATCTGGGGGGGAAGGAAGGGGGGGTCCGGGGTGCAGGGGAAGGACGGGGGGGTCTGGGGGGTAGGAAGGGCGGGGAGGTCCGGGGTGCAGGGGGAGGGGGGTCCAGGGGGAGGAAGGACGGGGGAGGGGGGGCTCGGGGGGGTAGGAAGGACGGGGGGGTCTGGGATGCAGGGGGAGGGGGATTGGGGGGGAAGGAAGGGGGGGTCCGGGGTGCAGGGGAAGGACGGGGGGGTCTGGGGGGTAGGAAGGACGGGGGGGTCCGGGGTGCAGGGGGAGGGGGATCCGGGGGGGGAAGGAAGGGGGGGTCTGGGGTACAGGGGGAGGGGGGTCCGGGGGGAGGAAGGACGGGGGGGTCTGGGGGGAAGGAAGGACGGGGGGGTCCGGGGTGCAGGGGGAGGGGGAGGGGGATCCGGGGGGGAGGAAGGGGGGGTCTGGGGTGCAGGGGAAGGACGGGGGAGGGGGGGCCCGGCGGGGGAAGGAAGGACGGGGGGGTCCGGGGTGCAGGGGGAGGGGGATCCGGGGGGGAAGGAAGGGGGGGTCCGGGTTGCAGGGGAAGGACGGGGGGGTCTGGGGGGTAGGAAGGGCGGGGAGGTCCGGGGTGCAGGGGGAGGGGGGGCCCGGGGGGGTAGGAAGGACGGGGGGGTCCGGGATGCAGGGGGAGGGGGATTGGGGGGAAGGAAGGGGGGGTCCGGGGTGCAGGGGAAGGACGGGGGGGGTCTGGGGGGTAGGAAGGACGGGGGGGGTCCGGGGTGCAGGGGGAGGGGGATCCGGGGGGGGAAGGAAGGGGGGGTCTGGGGTACAGGGGGAGGGGGGTCCGGGGTGCAGGGGAAGGACGGGGGGGGTCTGGGGGGAAGGAAGGACGGGGGGGTCCGGGGTGCAGGGGGAGGGGGATCCGGGGGGGAAGGAAGGGGGGGTCCGGGTTGCAGGGGAAGGACGGGGGGGTCTGGGGGGTAGGAAGGGCGGGGAGGTCCGGGGTGCAGGGGGAGGGGGGGCCCGGGGGGGTAGGAAGGACGGGGGGGTCCGGGATGCAGGGGGAGGGGGATTGGGGGGAAGGAAGGGGGGGTCCGGGGTGCAGGGGAAGGACGGGGGGGGTCTGGGGGGTAGGAAGGACGGGGGGGGTCCGGGGTGCAGGGGGAGGGGGATCCGGGGGGGGAAGGAAGGGGGGGTCTGGGGTACAGGGGGAGGGGGGTCCGGGGTGCAGGGGAAGGACGGGGGGGGTCTGGGGGGAAGGAAGGACGGGGGGGTCCGGGGTGCAGGGGGAGGGGGATCCGGGGGGGAGGAAGGGGGGGTCTGGGGTACAGGGGGAGGGGGCTCCGGGGTGCAGGGGAAGGACGGGGGGGTCTGGGGGGAAGGAAGGACGGGGGGGTCCGGGGTGCAGGGGGAGGGGGATCCGGGGGGGAGGAAGGGGGGGTCTGGGTACAGGGCGAGGACGGGGGGGGATCCGGGGGGGCAGAAAGGACGGGGGAAGGGGGTCCGGGGGAGGTCCCCGAGGGCCGGGGGGCAGAGGGGTGATGCCCGTGGGCCGGAGGCCGGGCCCGGCGCTGACCTGTCACGCTGGCCTGGGTGACCCGCTGGATTATCGCCTTCATGGTGCCGCGGTGGCGCAGCCAGGCCCGGCCGGGGATCGGCGGCGGCGGCGGCGCGGACAGCGCCGGGATCCGGGAATCAGCGGCCGCGGCCGCCCCCTCCAGGCCCCGGCGGGCACTGCAGCCTCCCGGCCGGCAGCCGTCGGGGGGGGCGCCCGCAGGGGGTCGGGCTGAGCTCTGCCCCTGGTGCAGGGAGGGGAACGGGACCGCCCCTCTGGAGAGAACGGGGGGCATTCCCATAGGGGAGGGACAGTCCCGGGTGGGGTGCAGCAGCCCCTATAGACAGAGGGATAGAAGGGGACAGGCCAGATAGGGGAGGAATCAGAGCAGACCCCATGGAGAGAATGGGGGACTCTCCCCAAAGGAGTGGGAAATGGGGGGCAGCCCCCTAGAGAGAATGGGGGACACTCCCTGTGGGAGTGGGAAATACTACTGTCTTCCTTGAAAATGAAAATCAGGATGTTTGCTCAGGTACAAGGGTGGGCAGAGGATCTTCTTCAGGGCTACCAAGCCGGTCTTGCACCCAAGCCGGCAGGCGCTGATGCTGACAGTCAGCAGAAAGGCTGCTACACATCCTGGCTGTTTCTAATGTCAGGGAAATCTATGCAGGCAAGAGGTCCTGGTTTTAGCTTTGTGATTGGTTTTCCTCACATTTATGTTACCACCACTCAAGTGACCACGTTAAACAGCGCTCCGTGCAAGCCGCTATTCTGTTGCCACAGAAATGGCCACTTTCAGCACAAAATTCCTAAGTGTCATTTTGTCGCCACTTCCCCGTGGCCTTTAGCTTACCCACTTGACAGTATATGCTAAGGGTGGTTTTAAAGACAGAGGAGAAGGCATTGAGGTGGTGAGCCTTTTCAAGTTCAGCACAGCAGTGAACTTTTAAGGGTGATACGAAGTGTGCCACCTAGCCCCACAGTGGACCTGCCCTCTGAGAAATTGGGATGGTCTTCTCTGACTTTGGCCAGATTCTGGAATACAAAATGTTAGCCAAAAAAGAATGTGACTACCCTATCATAAGCCATCGTAGTTCAAGCCCACCGTTAACTGAGCCATCCTTGGGCCCTGTAAAGCTGAATCTCAGCTTTGTTAAACAAAAGACATGGTTTTTCCCATGAGAAGTCAGCCTTGAAAACATGAACCCACTATGTTAAGGAAAAGAAGTAAGGTTTAAAGGACCTAAAGTACCCACCCACCCAATTAGTCATGATTGGAGAGTATCCTAAAGAATAATTTTACTACCCACCCCAGATCAGCAGACCTGCCGTGTGTAAAGTAGTGGGATAATCACAGAATCTGGGTAAATTTGGGAAAGGAAAAGCAATAAAAAAATTATTCACGATCTACCCAAACGGCCAAGGCCAGCTCTGCTTGCTAGTGGTCAACCCTCTCTAGAAAGCAGTCACTACTGCCCGAGGAAGTCCTTCTTGCATTCCTCACCAGTGCCACTAGGTGTGTATTAGGGAGACACGAGATAGTTCTTGTAAGCCCCACACCTCACCCCATTCTAATAGCACCATATGGAGACAGAATCAAGATGCTGCTACAGTAAGTAGGAATCCTCTCACTACTGCCTCCTGGCTTCCTCCCTGCTGTACCTACCCAGCTCCATACTAACACCATTCCCACCACCCGGGAGGAAACCTGCTCTCCCATCTTCCTGGAGAGACCTCCCCACCTTAAAAACCAAGAACACTCATTCTCCAGCTGACCACCTAGTCCACCACCAGAAGGACCCATCTTCTACCCAACCAAAGACTGCATAAAATTGGTGCTGGTACCACCACTAAAGCAAGGAACAACTGACAGGCAAGGGAGTCACTCTGAAGAGTCCCAAGTGTTGAGAAGGGAGGAAGTATGAGGTGCTAGAAATATTAACTAATTAATTCTTGGTGGTAGATTGAGTAGGTAGGGGCAGGGCCTGGGAAATAGCACTGAACTAATGAAGTGTGTGTAATCAAAAGATGGGGAATAATTTCTTCAAGGGAAAGTCATATCTAACCTTCACTGAGTCTGCTGCAAATTGGTTTGGCAAGCTCCACATCCGGTAAGACGACAATGACAACTGAGGTAGAAAATTGGAGGGAAGGCTGTGGTAAAGCTTTGCCATCACACTTCTATCTGAAAAATGTCTTGTGCTTTTGATAGCACTTTGTCTACTGGGAATGGGAAACAGGAGATGGATCACTTGATGATTACCTGTTCTGTTCATTTCCTCTGGGGAACCTGGCATTGGCCACTGTTGGAAGACAGGATACTGGGCTAGATGGACCTTTGGTCTGACCCAGTATGACTGTCCTTATGTTCAGTTTCCCTTGTTCACATGGTTTTTCAGGCAGCTAACGGAGAGGGAGAAACCATGTACAAATAGGAAAAAAATATATCACCCTGCAAAAACTGACAACTGAATTCAGGGTCAGGTGGTGTACCTGAAACTACCTCTAATTCTTTTTTAAATGACTAGATTTCAAGTTGATTGTGTTCATTTTAAAGAAAAAAAAAGTGAAGAGAGACTTGATCTGATTTATAATTTAAAGAAAGAAGATCCATTTGATTAGCAGGCTAAATAGAAAGACCCATTTCCCCTCCACAATTACTCCCTGACTAGGCCTACATGCTTTTTAAAATACAGACTTCAATTTAAAATGTGTTTATGGAAATCTGCCTTTGGTTGCAAAATAAGATTCTTTAACTCAGTAAACTACACCTCCACCCTCTTACTAAAAGCTTTCTTTGGCTGTTCATTCACCATTTCTCAGAAAAGCAGACACTCCTTTCAAAGTAAATGCAAATATCTCCACTGATGGACTTATCCCTTACCTACACTACATACTAGCAGCTGTTGATGGTCACATATAAAGCTTCTGTTTTATGGAGTTTGACTATCCTGAAGGTAGTACACACTTAGCTGTTTTTTGTTTTAAAGTCCTTGGAAATACCTCAAGCAGGAGTTTCTTTTCCTAAACAAAGTTGATTTTTGTGTCTTGTTTTTCAAATACTGCTCAATTCACGGCTTTTCTTGTAGTTTTTTTAAATCTACTTCACTTTAAACAATGCCTAACTGTAATAAAAATGCATTACTTGTGGATTAACATCACTACTGTCAACATGGATTTGGGAATACTGATTAGTTACTTAATACTATAAATCCAGCAGAGAAAGCACCAAACGTCTCTTAAGCGCCTGCCTTTTAAAATTTTCTAGTTTTGTGATTAATCCAGATGATGTTCTCTCCCCTCCACCCATTACAATTTTAAGATTTTTTAAATCCTGCAAAACAATCAAGATTTAAGAGATTAAAGATTTTACTGTGTTCCCAATCTGAAAAGTTATTCTAAAGATAGCATTTCATATTTACTGCTCCATGATTTCCACATCATGTGTGTTCAGTTAATAAATTAAAAAAAATTGCTTCCATAGCTGCTACTACTATAAAATCCTGCTGAGCTCTGAAAATCAAACTATGTTATTTCCAGTTTACTGATCTTCCCTAACCCAGATGAGATGTAATATAGTGGTAGTGAAGGTGTATAATTATGGCAAACACCTCATTGGTAAAGATTCTGTAAATGGTACTTTGTAAAAAGACATGATCAACTTTAAGTCTAACCTAAGTAACTTCAGGTACACCTGCCCCATGTTTGCAGATAGTGTGCATCTCTCCTCCACTGCTGTATGAAAGAGCAACATAAGGAAAACTGTCAAAGCACTAGATGAGCAACTGAAAACAGAGGTATTTCTCTACTCTTTTCAGTTAGCGATCTCAGATGTTACTTATAATACAAGAAGGCTAGTCAATGTTTGCACAGTACTTTGAATATGGCAAGTGCCAGGCAAGTGTTACATATCAGTAATAAATAAATGTTCAGGCATAACTTTGATTTTTATAGTAGTGCTTCTTAACAATTCTCTTGCTGAAGTTCCAGCCAGAAAACAGACCAACTCAGACTCCCATATCTGTTGTCTCTGCAATGCTAAGATAAAATACATTTACCAGTACAGTAACTCTGTATACACACAGAGATGACTCTGAATACACATAGTGAACTGATCTGTGGAGTAAAGTAGTGCCATTTTCACCGAGGTGCTCTTCAGATGGGAGCCACACTTTTAAGTTGTTGCTAATGCAACTTTACACATAAAAATTGCTTCAGGAAAGTGACCTGGTAGAACAGTTGAGTCATGAAAATGGACACAGCTGTTGGTGAGAGTGCAGTTAATACTGGGCACTATTTACACCTTTAACTTCACTCCTTTAGGAAAAGAGATGAAACAGATGAGTTACTCCTAGTGAGTGGTGTACACTTGAGTCACTTAATTTTGTTTTTGGGAATGGAAGTAAATAACATGAGGACTCTCTCAAAATCCAACAAAGTAAAATATAATTCACTTTACTGGAAGAGCAGTTGGTGTCCAAGACTGGCTCACATTCACAATCCCTAAACTGACTCTGTGCAATTTCTTATTACCTGATCAAAGCTAAAGCTCTAGTGGAGGCAATTATGTTAATTTAGTAGACACTACATGGTGTGCAATATCATTAAAATAAACTTCAAACTACATAGATTTAATTATAGGAAGTTTAATCATTTGTAATTTATTTAATATTTCAGCCCTCCAAGAGTTTCTGGGAAAACACTGCCTTTAACAGAGTTGAAAAGGTTTATTAGGCTTTGCAAATTATTCTGCGGTTTGTTGGTTTGTTTTTGGGGTGGGGGGAGGAGGAGAGAGTGTGTGTGTTTGCGTGGGGGTGAGGGGGGGGTGGTTTTTTTTAAATTGAAATAGAATGAAACCTGCACTTCAACTAAAGACTTTTCATGTCCAAGCAAGCAATCGTGATGAAAGTCATTTCTCTTCTATACGTATCAAATTTCTAATTTCCAGGATGTTACTCTTCTGGACCAGGGCCATCACTGGTTGCAAAGACGGATTTCACATAATCATGCAGTCCACCTGTAGGATGTACAGCATTCTGTTTATATGTTATTGTTGATGTGAAAAAGACATCTGCTGGTGTCTCCCTTGGAGGAGTTTTCTCTTCACCTAATTAAAAAAAAATGGGGGGGGGGGTCATTCTTCAGCACTCTTTTGTTTCCCTGCTTATGGCTGCCAACACAGTTGTATCCAGATACTGCAAGAACTATATTTTTAGTCAGTTTTTGTAGCAAACAGGAAACGTTTTTGAAACAAAACTGTCAAGACTTCTTTACATATCATCCAGCAGCAAATATGGGTGCAAGCTTCCCTCCATCTTATGCCCTTTGTAGATCACCTTCAAGTTACAAGTCAAGGGCAACTCACCAACTGAACAGGGGCCTAAATATTGACTGAGCCTTCACTGGACCCCTCTCACGTTGCAGGCACCGTTACACACAAGCACAATTAAATGTGGGTGCAAAACTGGAGGCCCACCACCCATGTGAGCACGGGCTCTGCACGTTTCTGAACGCCAGCACTTCCAGCCTCCCCTGATCTCCCCGACGTTCAATTGGGGACACACAAGCCAGGCACCCGAAACAGGGAGCGCCCTGAGGCCTTCGCGCCCGCCGGGGGGGACGCCCTGGGTCAGTCGCCCGGCACCGAGCCCCACGCACAGGAACGGGCCAGGGGAAGGTCGCCACGCTGCGTCCAAGGCCCCCAGGATCAACCCCCGCACACCCAGGGGGCGGGCCTAGCCCCGCACACCCAGAGACACCTCCGGCCCCGGCAGGCGCGGCGGGGTCGGGGGCGGGGCCCGGCTGTGCGAGGCCTCAGGCGGGCCCTGCCCGTACCGGGCGGCAGCTGCTCCGGGCGGTCGCGCCAGTAGTAGTAGAAGAAGACGAAGCCCAGGAAGCTCCAGGTGCCCACGGCGTACAGGGCGGCAAAGCGCGCCTTCCAGCGCAACGCCTGCTGCGAGAACATCGTCCGGCCCCCGCGCGCCGGCGGCCGGCAACGCCCGCTCCTATTGGCTGCGCGCCGCGCCGGCGGCCGGCAACGCCCGCTCCTATTGGCTGCGCGCCGCGCCGGCGGCCGGCAACGCCCGCTCCTATTGGCTGCGCGCCGCCCCGGCGGCCGGCAACGCCCGCTCCTATTGGCTGCGCGCCGCGCCGGCGGCCGGCAACGCCCGCTCCTATTGGCTGCGTGCAGCGAACCCAGCGGGTGCGGCCCCTGCGCTGGGCGCGGCCTCACGCCAAGGCTGCGAGAGTGCGTGATGGGGAGGCTGGGTCTTTCCGGGAGCAAACGCGGACTCGCGCAGGCGCACTGCCCCGGCGGCTGGGGCGGGGCGGCCGGTCTCCCCCAGAGACCCCGCTCCCCTGCGCGGTGGGGGCCGGGGCTTTGGGGCCGCCGCCCGGGGCCCCGCAAAACTAAACCCCCGGGGCGGGGGGCAGGTGGCTCCACGGGCCGGTTCGAGCGAGGGGGGCGCAGGGAGACCTGCTGCCCCCTCCCCGCAGGGACAGGCCCGCGGCGGGCCGCCTGAGCCCCGCTGCGCCGCCCGGCCGGAGCCTCCGCCCCGCACCCCTGCCCCGCACCCCTGCCCCGGCTCAGCCCCCTCCCAGACCCTGCCCCCGCTCAGAGCCCCCTCCTGCCCCCAAACTCCCCCCCCAGACCCTGCCCCCCAAGCCCCTGCCCCAGCTCAGAGCCCCCTCCTGCCCCCAAACTCCCTCCCAGACCCTGCCCCGGCTCAGAGCCCCCTCCTGTCCCCAAACTCCCTCCCAGACCCTGCCCCCCAAGCCCCTGTCCAGGCTCAGAGCCTCCTCCTGCCCCCAAACTCCCTCCCAGACCCTGCCCCCCAAGCCCCTGTCCAGGCTCAGAGCCTCCTCCTGTCCCCAAACTCCCCCCCCAGACCCTGTCCCCCAAGCCCCTGCCCCAGCTCAGAGCCCCCTCCTGCCCCCAAACTCCCTCCCAGACCCTGCCCCCCAAGCCCCTGCCCCGGCTCAGAGCCCCCTCCTGCCCCCAAACTCCCTCCCAGACCCTGCCCCCCAAGCCCCTGCCCCCGCTCAGAGCCCCCTCCTGCCCCCAAACTCCCTCCCAGACCCTGGCCTCATCGCCCCTGCCCCGGCTCAGAGCCCCCTCTGCCCCCAAACTCCCCCCCCAGACCCCTGCCCCCGCTCAGAGCCCCCTCCTGCCCCCAAACTCCCTCCCAGACCCTGCCCCCCAAGACCCTGCCCCAGCTCAGAGCCCCCTCCTGCCCCCAAACTCCCTCCCAGACCCTGCCCCCCAAGCCCCTGCCCCGGCTCAGAGCCCCCTCCTGCCCCCAAACTCCCTCCCAGACCCTGCCCCCCAAGCCCCTGCCCCCGCTCAGAGCCCCCTCCTGCCCCCAAACTCCCTCCCAGACCCTGGCCTCATCGCCCCTGCCCCGGCTCAGAGCCCCCTCTGCCCCCAAACTCCCCCCCCAGACCCCTGCCCCCGCTCAGAGCCCCCTCCTGCCCCCAAACTCCCTCCCAGACCCTGCCCCCCAAGACCCTGCCCCGGCTCAGAGCTCCCTCCTGCCCCCAAACTCCCTCCCAGACCCTGCCCCCCAAGACCCTGCCCCGGCTCAGAGCCTCCTCCTGCCCCCAAACTCCCTCCCAGACCCTGCCCCCCACGCCCCTGCCCCCGCTCAGAGCCCCCTCCCAGACCCTGCCCCCGCTCAGAGCCCCCTCCTGCCCCCAAACTCCCCCCCCAGACCCTGTCCCCCAGGCCCCTGCCCCCGCTCAGAGCCCCCTCCTGCCCCCAAACTCCCTCCCAGACCCTGCCCCCCAGGCCCCTGCCCCCGCTCAGAGCCCCCTCCTGTCCCCAAACTCCCCCCCCAGACCCTGTCCCCCAGGCCCCTGCCCCAGCTCAGAGCCCCCTCCTGCCCCCAAACTCCCTCCCAGACCCTGCCCCCCAAGCCCCTGCCCCGGCTCAGAGCCCCCTCCTGCCCCCAAACTCCCTCCCAGACCCTGCCCCCCAAGCCCCTGCCCCAGCTCAGAGCCCCCTCCTGCCCCCAAACTCCCTCCCAGACCCTGCCCCCCAAGCTCCTGTCCAGGCTCAGAGCCTCCTCCTGCCCCCAAACTCCCTCCCAGACCCTGGCCTCATCGCCCCTGCCCCGGCTCAGAGCCCCCTCTGCCCCCAAACTCCCCCCCCAGACCCAGCCCCCCAGACCCTGCCCCCGCTCAGAGCCCCCTCCTGCCCCCAAACTCCCCCCCCAGACCCTGCCCCCCAAGCCCCTGCCCCCGCTCAGAGCCCCCTCCTGCCCCCAAACTCCCCCCCCAGACCCTGCCCCCCAAGCCCCTGCCCCGGCTCAGAGCCCCCTCCTGCCCCCAAACTCCCTCCCAGACCCTGCCCCCCAAGCCCCTGTCCCGGCTCAGAGCCTCCTCCTGCCCCCAAACTCCCTCCCAGACCCTGGCCTCATCGCCCCTGCCCCGGCTCAGAGCCCCCTCTGCCCCCAAACTCCCCCCCCAGACCCTGCCTCCCAGACCCTGCCCCCGCTCAGAGCCCCCTCCTGCCCCCAAACTCCCCCCCCAGACCCTGCCCCCCAGGCCCCTGCCCCTGCTCAGAGCCCCCTCCTGCCCCCAAACTCCCTCCCAGACCCTGCCCCCCAACCTCCTGCCCCAGCTCAGAGCCCCCTCCTGCCCCCAAACTCCCTCCCAGACCCTGCCCCCCAAGACCCTGCCCCGGCTCAGAGCCCCCTCCTGCCCCCAAACTCCCTCCCAGACCCTGCCCCCCAAGCCCCTGCCCCAGCTCAGAGCCCCCTCCTGCCCCCAAACTCCCTCCCAGACCCTGCCCCCCAAGACCCTGCCCCGGCTCAGAGCCTCCTCCTGCCCCCAAACTCCCTCCCAGACCCTGCCCCCCACGCCCCTGCCCCCGCTCAGAGCCCCCTCCTGCCCCCAAACTCCCTCCCAGACCCTGGCCTCATCGCCCCTGCCCCAGCTCAGAGCCCCCTCCTGCCCCCCCCAGACCCTGCCTCCCAGACCCTGCCCCGGCTCAGAGCCCCCTCCTGCCCCCAAACTCCCTCCCAGACCCTGCCCCCCAACCTCCTGCCCTGGCTCAGAGCCCCCTCCTGCCCCCAAACTCCCTCCCAGACCCTGCCCCCCAAGCCCCTGCCCCGGCTCAGAGCCCCCTCCTGCCCCCAAACTCCCTCCCAGACCCTGCCCCCCACGCCCCTGCCCCCGCTCAGAGCCCCCTCCTGCCCCCAAACTCCCTCCCAGACCCTGCCCCCCAAGCCCCTGTCCCGGCTCAGAGCCTCCTCCTGCCCCCAAACTCCCTCCCAGACCCTGGCCTCATCGCCCCTGCCCCAGCTCAGAGCCCCCTCCTGCCCCCCCCCAGACCCTGCCTCCCAGACCCTGCCCCGGCTCAGAGCCCCCTCCTGCCCCCAAACTCCCTCCCAGACCCTGCCCCCCAAGCCCCTGCTCAGAGCCTCCTCCTGCCCCCAAACTCCCCTCCCAGACCCTGCCCCCCAAGACCCTGCCCCGGCTCAGAGCCTCCTCCTGCCCCCAAACTCCCTCCCAGACCCTGGCCTCATCGCCCCTGCCCCGGCTCAGAGCCCCCTCTGCCCCCAAACTCCCCCCCCAGACCCTGCCTCCCAGACCCTGCCCCCGCTCAGAGCCCCCTCCTGCCCCCAAACTCCCTCCCAGACCCTGCCCCCCAAGCCCCTGCCCCGGCTCAGAGCCCCCTCCTGCCCCCAAACTCCCTCCCAGACCCTGCCCCCCAAGCCCCTGCCCCGGCTCAGAGCCCCCTCCTGCCCCCAAACTCCCTCCCAGACCCTGCCCCCCAAGACCCTGCCCCGGCTCAGAGCCTCCTCCTGCCCCCAAACTCCCCTCCCAGACCCTGCCCCCCAAGACCCTGCCCCCGCTCAGAGCCCCCTCCTGCCCCCAAACTCCCTCCCAGACCCTGCCCCCCAACTTCCTGCCCCGGCTCAGAGCCCCCTCCTGCCCCCAAACTCCCTCCCAGACCCTGCCCCCCAAGCCCCTGCCCCGGCTCAGAGCCTCCTCCTGCCCCCAAACTCCCTCCCAGACCCTGGCCTCATCGCCCCTGCCCCAGCTCAGAGCCTCCTACTGCCCCCAAACTCCCTCCCAGACCCAGCCCCCCTGCCCCAGCTCGGAGCCCCCCTTCTGCCCCCAAACTCCCTCCCAGACCCTGCCCCCCAACCTCCTGCCCCAGCTCAGAGCCTCCTCCTGCCCCCAACTCCCTCCCAGACCCTGCACCCCAACCCCTTGCCCCAGCTCAGAGCCCCCTCCTACCCCCAAACCCTGCATCCCTCTGAATCCCTGGGTTCTGGGGCAAAAAGGATGTGGGTATCTTAGCAAAACCAGGGGCACAGCTAGGTTCAGGGGGGAAGAGAGTGTGGGTATCTAGGCCAGGAGGGCCCTGTGGCTTGGCTCTGGGAGGGAAGGGGGTGCGGGTGTATTGGCTGGGGGGCATCAGGGCTGGGCTCTGTGGGGGAGGGATTGTAGGGGTCTGCAGACTGCATTTCAAAGGTGTGGCATGTGTTAAAATTAGATTTTACAGACAGAGCTATATAAAGCATCTTACCATTAGCAACACACTTGTGATGTGAAATCTAGCTATAGACACATTCTTCATTCTTGGCTCATATCAGTGGTTTTGAAGAGGGTAAATGAAATGCAGAAAATCTTGTTGTATTAACAAGTCTGGAAAAAAACCCTCAAATTCTGTGACAATTATGGGCAAGAAATGTTATTTTTGGTCTATATAAAATAAGTGTTACATTCAACAAAGCCAATATTAAAATTCCTGTAATTACAAGTCAATGCAAGTCAATTTAGTGAAGTCAATGCAAATCAACAGAGCTGGAAATTAATAAAGGTAATTTAGATCAAGTCCTTATGTTTTTCATCAACATAACCCTATATACAGGAGCAGGTCTGAGCCATAACATAATGAAGTAACAAGATGAAGCATTCTAAGATTTCAAGAACAAAGAAAAAGTTCAAGTTCATAGTGTACTTTATTGTGTGATAAAGTCAACCTCTCAGCGTAGACAGACACACACACACACAAGTTCAGTCCAGCACTAAATGCTCTCCTCCACTTTTATTTTTCATCAGTATAGTCCCCCTGATGAAGCTGCTGAAAGGCAAGTTACTGTTTTTTTAATTATATTACACACAGGCCATTAAAATTAATCTAAAAATGTATTAATATCTATATCAGCTAAAACATCCTTGGGCTGCAATGTATGAAAAAAATAAAGATCAGAGAGATCACATAAAAAAGGAATACAAATAAATTAAAAACTAAAAGAACTAAGTACAAAACTCTCCTTGAATATTCATTTTGTGTAATATTTAAAAGCCTTGATCTCAAAGAGGGAAAGGAATGTAGTACGTTTTTCCACACTAATTGTCACCATGATCCCAGTAATTCTTCGCTTTTTTTTTTTGGTCACTTCCTTGTTAAGTCAAAGTTATGATGCACTTGACACTGCCAACTTTTTCAGATGATCCATGAACACCTGGAGACTAACATCATCCGTTAGGATTGGAGATCCTGATTCCTACAATAATATAAAATAAATTAGTAAATAACTAAGAACAAAGCAAACACAGTTACCACTAGGACTGTTCTGAAAGGATGTCAGGCTTCAGTGCTCTACCCTAATTGCCTGCTAAATCAATTGCATAAGGATATATTGGGAAGAAGCTGCTTGGTAACAAAAGCAACAACATTCCATATTGTGGATTCCCAAAAGAATACAGAGTGAAATATTGATTATTCAAGAAGCAACCTGTGTATCCCTGCCCCGGAAAGTTTACATAGACAACATAAAGGTAGAGGAAGAATGAACAGACACAAAAACAAGCACATTGTATATTCAGATGCAGTATACTTATACCTGGTGGGTTGATTCATTTATTATTAATATTTTTACTCTATAGTACCAGAGTACTAATGTAAACCAGCTGTGATCTAATGGTATCAGACCAGTTAGTGAAGGGTAGATCAAGATGATATTGTGGCCAACATTTTCAAACCTGACTGCCTGAAACTTTGGAAGTGCAGCCTAAATCAAAGTAGCTTGGTTTTCAGAGTTGCTGAGCTCTGGCAGCTCCCACTGAAGTCAGCAAAAGCTGTTTAGGTGCTCAGGACCCAACAAGCAGATTACTGTTCCCACTAATTATCATGTTACCTTTATTTAGGATCTTAATTTTAAAAAAAAATTAGGAGCTTAACATTAGACATCCAGGTTTGAAAATAGAAAAGGAGTACTTGTGGCACCTTAGAGACTAACCAATTTATTTGAGCATGAGCTTTCGTGAGCTACAGCTCACTTCATCAGCAAGCTCATGCTCAAATAAATTGGTTAGTCTCTAAGGTGCCACAAGTACTCCTTTTCTTTTTGCGAATACAGACTAACACGGCTGTTCCTCTGAAACCCGAGGTTTGAAAATATTATCCTGAATGTGCAAGTTATTTTTGTTCATCTAATTGTTCCCTGTTCATCTAGTTTAGCTAGTATATTCTAATCAGTTGATATTTATTGTAATGAACACACGATGTATGTCTAGGTTATAAAGAAAATCTGACTCCTCAGAATTGAGTTGTACATTTCTCCGTTTTTAAATACTGTGACTATCAGAGCCAACACACAGAAGTTCCGTTCTTAGCTCCATTGTTACAGGGAGATGTTTTCTCCCCTCACAAAACATGACAGAATTTCAAATCATCAAGGCATCAATGTCTGTGAAAGTTGCTAGCCAGGGGAGAAGCATGAGAGGTCTAAAGCAACCCACAGGAACTAAGCAAGCCATTGTTCATAGCCTAATGCTATGTGATTAGAAAGCAAATAGAATGGGGAAGGAAAATATAAATTTAAAAATGTGTATCTTATATATGCATGCTTCTGTCCTTCCTCCAACAGCAGTAACTCCTCCATAACTCACCTGTCCCCACGCATAGAGGTTATTGTGAGTCTGAGAGGGGTTCACTTTAGACAAGAGGAAGCGGGCCTGTAAAAAACAAACAAAATATTACAAAAATAATAAAATAAAGAACATCAACTCCTTCAGGACTTATCACCACACCTCAGGTCACCACAGCAGTCTGGCTAGCCTTTGCTTTCAGGCCCTTGTCTAGAGAATATTTTTTTCTCATTTAACTTGAACTGATGTCCCACTAAAGTTCCAATGCAATATCTATTATGGATATCACTATGGTAACCACATGATGCAATGGTTTTCATCTCTTGATCACTGTAATAGCTAAACATTTGACCAATATTTTTGGACATCAGTTACTGCTGCTAACTGATGTGGCAGTTATGCTGCTTTTATAGAGGGTGTGATAAGCAGAGAAGGGAATAAGAGGAAGATAAAGCTAAATAGCTTCTTATTACCAGAGGCATATGGACTATACCAATTTTTGTTGGTACAAGTGTTCCCACTTGTTGCTAGTTATGAATGCTGCCATAGGCTTCGGAAGAGAGAATGCCAGGACTAGGCTTCTAATCCAGCGTGACTCATAAACAAAGTTGCACTGAATGTATTACTTAAGCTAGATACGTTTTGATATGTAACTATCATTTATTCTCCATGCAGTATGTCATCTGACCATTTTCTTTTTTGCACCCTTTTATTTCAAAGGCCTGTCCCATGAACAATTTCTAAACTACGCTTTTAAAACAGACTATTAGGGTAAGGGCTCACAAGGAAAGATATATAGGCTGTACACTTTGAGGGTTGAATTACTGCAAAGTTATTTAGTCTACAGAATCAGCTTATTACTAAACCTATGAACTTGCTTCAATCAAAAGTAATAGACACGTGCTCCTGGATAAGGCTTTGCCGTACCTGACTGCCTCCATGTTCAGTGTTAATATAACGCGGCATTGGGAATCTAGTCTGCAATATTTCCTGGGCATCGTCCAATGGGGCTTGCAGTAAATGCTTGAAGTTTTCATATTCAGGCATGTCTTGGTAGCCAGCTTTCCGCCACTGTGCAATCGTCTATTGGAGGAAAAGAGAGAAAGTAGGAGAGAAGTCTCCATGTTACCCCTCACTTTGTAACTTTTGTGCTTTAAAACAGTAAAATGTTATAGGAAACACATTTTTATTATTTAGTCAATTACTTAGTATTTGTCTAATCCTGAATTCAAATAAAGAACATGCTAACAAGATGAGAAACTCAGCCAAATATCTACATTTATTTCTGTAGAGCTGCAAGAGCAATTTGTTGAAAATAACCAATAGTTTAAAGTTCATCAAAATATACATTTATGAGGGATATGCACAGCATTGTTAAAAATTGCTATTTCTTAGTTTAACAGACTTAAATACCATGGCAGTAATCATTTTCTTGTAGTGTTTATAAGGCTACAGAGACCTGCTCCACTCACATACAAATTTACCCCTTCCCGCAACAGATTTCAACAAAACAGCTGATTGGCTCAAACTGCAACATTACAGGAAGGTGATGATTCCTCCTGCTTGACTCAGGTGTACATACAACGCACATTCACATTAATTAGATCTGTGTGCATATCTCTCGCGGAGACCAAATCTCTTCAAAAAACAGGAAGCAGATAACTGAGCCATTGCAAACTGACATGCCTTTAGAGGCAATATTTCAGGGGAATTAACATTGGTGTCATTACACTAGCCCAAGCTTTTCAAACGGCTCGTTTTACACACACAGTAATGGTGCAGGGTAACAAGAGAAAGACACATGATTTGCACTGTACCTCACCAAGGTAGATTACAATCTGGAAGAAAGTATCCATCAGCAGAATTCTGTCAGCAAGAATGCTGCTGCTGTCCAAAAGCACAGGCTGGGAAAGATAAAATGAGAAGTCAGTCACCATGATGCCCTCAGAACTGTATTAAACTTCAAGTTCAGTGCAATAGATCACTGTTCTACAGCAGTACACAACAGAATCAATTGAGTGCCAATCAGTCCGAATAAGCAAATTTCAGACTGTAGCCAATGACACAAGTATCGCGGAACGAATCATCAAGGTTTCTGCAGGAAATATAATGTGTAGAAAAGCTATTTTTCAACTACATGAGTTTGATTTGAAATGATCTTGGACAAGAATCTCTCATCAAAAGAATATTATGTTTACTGTATGTTCACAACTTTAGAATTTTAAAAGACTATACTTGTCTTTGAAATACAAATATTTTTCTGAATAATTATCTTAATTAAAGGCAGACCATACTACAAGCTGGACCATTTGTATAAAACAGTACCATTTTGATGACTGACTAGACATTATTAAGGACTGTTCCAAAGCTCTCTGCTCAACATAGCAAGTCAGTGACTTACCTCAGGTGGTCCAGAGAAAGAATAGGAATAAAGGATGGGCTGGATCATGATGAGGGACTGGGTCAGATCTTGTCTGGCAAAGTGATGACGGTAATAGGAAGATTCATCCGGGCTGTTATTAAACACTTGAAGAAATGGAGATCGTCGCAAGTGGAACATAAACTACATTTAAATAGAAAGATGAATGAGAAAAGAAAAAAGAAAAAAAAATGGAATTTTTTTTTTTTAACCTCCCTATTCACAAGTCCAGTCTGAATGTACAATAAGTTACTGCCAAAGTCTTTCCTCTAATTAACTCTTTGGAAGCTTCATCTACCAATCGTTTACAGCATTTAACTGCATGCCAGGGTGCTGACTTGCATCACAACAAATTTAAAAATCATCAGACAATCATAATTGTGTGTTTTGACATTTCTGCCTGTAACTGCCTTTTTCCACATCTCCATGTCTATGCAAAGTGGAGTCCTTACCTGGGGATACAGAGAAAATGAATCTGACAGTCTGAAGGAATTCGGATCATCCTTGTTATATTGTCCAAACTTCTGACACTGTTGGAAGGAATGCGTATTACCAACGGGTAATACAGAGAAACATTACACAATGTGGTGTCTCAACATCTCACTGCTAGTAGCTGGGACTGGATGACACAGGATGGATCACTTGATAATTAACCTGTTCTGTTCATTCCCTCAGAAGCACCTGGCATTGGCCACTGTTGGAAGACAGGATACTGAGCTAGATGGACTTTGATCTGACAGAGTATGGCTGTTCTTATATTCTTTTCACATTATCAATTAAGTCACTAATATGCGGGGCTGTTTCTGGAATAATGATTGGACTCCATCTTCACTTATCATATTTTAGCATGTAAATACATATCATAAGCTTAGTACAAAGGTCAGATTAAAAATAACTAAAGGGGAAAAAAATTGCTTCCACGAAATTAATGTTTTTTATTGGATCAGTTATGATCTGATAGCTGGCTCTCATTTAATGCTTTGTATATCACATCACTTAGGCTTCATTATTGCCAAGGTGTTTTGTATGCTACGAAACACTGGCTGGCCCAACGTTCCTTGGCTCTGCAACAGCAGACTGGAAATTCTGCAGCAGTGTCATTGAAAATCGACGGTTTTAATGACTGAAATATGCAAATGAACACTGCAAATAAGAGCAGTAGCCAGCCCCTCGCATTTGTTTAGTATTCAATTCACTTTTATTTTACACTGACCCCACATTTTCAGAACTGGACATGCCACAGGCTTTTGTACGAACACAACATAGCAGCATTGTAGGCTATGTCTACACTTAAAATGCCACAGCAGCACGGCTTCAGTACTGTTGCTGGACTGCTGTAGCACTTCAGGATGGACACTTACCCGAGTGACAGGAGGGGTTCTCCCATTGCTGTAGTTAATCTACCTCCCCAGGAGGCGGTAGCTAGATCGAAAGAATAATTCTTCCGTCAACCTAACACCACCTATGCCGGGGACTTAGGTCGGCTTAACTCCATCACTCCAGGTGTAGGTTTTTCATACCCATGAGCGATGTAGCTGGGTCAATTTAATTTGTTAGCACAGACCAGCCCTAAAAGCCGTTGGGGCATAGCTGGAGATTTCGGCAGCTGGGACTTTTGGCTCCTGTAGAAAAGTTGGAGGCAGTCTGGCGTTGTAATATAATCACGTCAGCTGGACGATTCTGCTGAAATGATCAGTAGTGGACTAGCTGATGTTTATGGGCTGGTCTACACTGGAAGCTTACATTGGCACAGCTATGTCTCTCAGGGGTGTGAAAAAAATCTATATCCCTGAGAGTTGTAGCTGTGACTTACCCCCAGTGTACACAGCACTAAGCTGATGGAAGAATTTTTCTGTTGATCTAAGTACATCTCGGGGTGGTGGAGAACTACAGCAATAACCTCCCCTCCCGTTGCTGCAGTGAGTGTCTACACTGAAGAGCTACAGCAGCGCAGCTGTAGCGTTTTAGGTGTAGACAGAGCCTAGTAGTTTACACAGTTTCAGATTTAACCCAACAAGATTCGCCCATCACACTTACCAATCTGATTAGCTGCCTGTCTAGCCATCGCAGTACATCAGGTCCCTCCTCCGACTCAGCTCTGTAGACTCCCAGACGAGCCATTAACACTGCAGCTGCTTCCTGGTCAAACGCCGCTTCTATATGTTGGAGCTGACTCTGCGCATCTGCCCAACTGATAATAGCAAAGTTAGTGCTACATACATTCATCTTTACCAAGTACAAAAACTGGATCATGCTGTACAGGCAAAACACCCTGCGTCCAATCCACCCAGACCGCTGGAAAAATTCAGAAATACAGATTATACTAACGCTTCTGCCATCAAAGAACAATACAGTAGGGACTGGCCTATGGAGCTCACTTTCTGGCAATGGTGGTTACTCGAATGCGTCTCTGTGTACTGGAGTGCTGATACTGAGTGACAAACTGCACGGCGCCTCTGCCACCCTGAGGTATTGGTGCATTGTGCTGCAAAACAGAGGAATAAAGTGTTACTCTCATGAAGCGTTTCTAGGGTAGAGTTACAGAACAGCAAAAGAACTGCAATGCATTATACGTCAGGCCTGAGTATAATTGCAAGCTTCAGTCCCGCTGCTCAAGGTGGTCACTTTTCAGCGCTGCTGGAAAATATAAGGAGTATTAAGCAACCCCAGAGTAAGAATGGGGGTGGCAAGTTAATTAGATACTTTGCTAACAGGCTCTACATCAGTTGGGCAATAAAGGAGGGGAGCAGTTTCTCATCCCTACAACAGTGGAAAAAAAGCACATGGAATAAGTATAACAGGTAGGGAAGAGAAAAGAGAAACAACAGCGTCACTGTGCAAGGTAAAAACATTTATCACTTAGCTCTTATCGTGCTTTTCATCAGCAGAGCAAGTAGGAGCATGAATGCAGTCTGTGTGAGACTGTTTTTTTCTAGATATGACACTTGTTAATTGGTATCTCATACGTTACAAAGGGACCATTGTAATTACTCTTCGGGGATCTGCTAGGGAGGTGTTGGCTACTATAGACAACAGTATTCTGTAACTCTACATGAATGAGGAAAAAAACTGGACTGACCTGATTCACCACTTCAAAATATATGGCAAGAGTTGAGCTGGGATCCAGGCTACAGATTTTCCACTGACATGTACTTCCAATACCAAGTTCCTGGAGAGGGTTCAAAGGAAAAAAAAGAAAGTGGTGATCTTTTCTCTAGTGCAGGATAAGTTAAGACCACTTTAAATTCTGACCAAAGGTAAGACTCAGCACGTGCCTTCTACTGCATCTCACACCTAGATACACGTTAAAGTCCAAAAGTGAACTTGAAAACAAATAATTAAATGAAAGCTTTACTGTTTAACAGCTGAAGCCAGATTCAGCTGTCTTCTCCAAGGACACCAGTCATCTTTTTCCACTGGTCAGCCATCCGTGGAACACATTAAGAGCAGCCCTGCAGGAGACCGCACCCCTCATTCAAAGACCAAGCATGTCACCTCCACAATGCACCCAATTTACCTCTAGCCTGGGCTTTGCACTGTTTATTTACTTCTTTATGAAAGATCTTCCATGTTGGTAACTTACGTTTTCAGAGACGCATGGTCCTTTAGCGTTTAGTGATACGCATGGTCCAATAGCCCCTGAGATTTTCAGCTCCCTAGAAGTCTAAAATAGGGTCAGAAAAGTCCGAAAATCAAATCAGTCAAACAAAGTACACAGCCGCTCAGCTTTAATCAGAAAAGACATTGATGATCAGAGGTTCCCAAACTGCTCTGCAGAAACCTGGCAGGTCACATGGAGCTGCCTTCTCCTCCTCCTTTCCAGCTGCTAAGTTACATTAAAAGACAGTTAAACCACATCCACTAATTTTCCAAGGTAGCTATTGTTGCAGTTGCCACAGGGATGTTGTGCAACCGTGAAGGGGAGGAAATGTAGCCCACGTGACTGTATCTCTGAACGCCACTCCACGATTAGAGTTTGAGAACCTCTGATCTACATAATCAGATTTCAGACAAAAACCACAAGCCCACAATTGCCTGTGGGAGTAGGAAATTGTCCTTGACCAGTTAGGGCAAGTAGGGCCAAGCCATTCATCTCTGCAAAGATTAAGCTTTCCCTAAGGAAAAACACCCCAAAATATCCATAGTCTGTGACAGTGACAAAAATCTGGTCAATTTCTTTCTCCTGCTGCAGCTGCAGGCACTGGAGCTATTCAGTGTGGGGAGGGACAACACCAAAAATGGAGGCAGGGGAAGGGGAGAGCAGCAGAGCCCAAGCCACTCACTATTCAACAGGCTCCAAGATGGGACCAGAGAGAAAGTTCCTCCCTTCCAGCAGCCCAAGGGACATGGATGCTTCAAGTCAGTGGGGCTCAGCACCAAGTGCAGGGATCTGCCTGCATGGAACAGCTTGGAAGGCTGAGGAGTTAGGTTAGATACTAAGTGTCAGGATCTTAGTATTTCCTCCAAACAGGCTTGGTTTCAAAACATACACTCTCTCTGGCTGCTGCTTCCATCACTAAGAGCCACTGGAAATTTAAAATAACTCACTAAAATGTTGCAAAGTAAGCTTAAGTATTTCATTGTTTACATCCTAGACAGAACCAACTATTTAACAATCTGTTACATCGGAGTGCTCTTTACTGATTTATCTGTTCGGTCTGTTTAATGCGCCCTATCTCTCACCTTCACTTCTAACGTAGCACCAAACGCCATACGGAATTCTCCATGGAAGTCTTTGCTAAACACCCGCTGGAATGTCTGCTTGAAGAGAGAAGTGTTGAAAGAGTCTCCCATCACCATGTGACCCCTGGGAAAGGAAAATGACAAGGGAACTAAACAACAAGTAACTGGAACGGAATTGCAAAAGATGTCCCTCTCCTACCCTTCTCCCACCACACAGAGACAGACAGACTTTTTAAAAGTTTCCACGGCGAATTGCAAAGTAAGGAACTAGCTACAGGAAGGATGCATTCCAATCCTCAAATCTGAACATGCTGGCACCACCCCCAGGAGCAGGGCACAAAGGAGCAAGTTCTGGGTTAACACAAAAATGGAAAGTACAGTAAGTGTTTATGAAAGGGGTTAGATTGACAGCCAGGGAGTTGTCCGTTTGGCCACAGAACAGTTTTTGCAATGGCAGTGCAGTCTTCCCCATCTGTGTGCTAGAATGGAGATTGGGGAAACCGAATTCTAGGGCTAGAGGGTAGTTCTGTCTTTATCTGTTTATTTTCCAATGCATGCAGTGCACCTAACTCATAAACTACTTGATGCCCTAGCAGTGATGATGCTTGACACATTACGGAACTCCCCCACCCCCAAACAACCACCAACTAAATCCTCTTCTAATTAACTCACCTCCTCAGAAAAAGCCCGAGTAAATGGATAGGGCCTAATAGCGCAGACTGAAGGTCTATCACACCAAGAAAGGGAAGGCAATTCTAGAGCTAAGAATCTTCTATCGAAAACACCTTGCCGCCAGCAAGACGAGCATAGGGACTTTCCAGATAACTGGCCCAGTAGATCTCAACTGGCAGATTAAAGAGACAGACAGTCCCTACAATAATCCATGTAGTGGTTGGCACCTCTGCAAATGCCACCAGCAAGGGTAAGGAGTACTTGTGGCACCTTAGAGACTAACCAATTTATTTGAGCATAAGCTTTCGTGAGCTACAGCTCACTTCATCGGATGCATACTGTGGAAAGTGTAGAAGATCCTTTTATACACACAAAGCATGAAAAAATACCTCCCCCCACCCCACTCTCCTGCTTATCTAAAGTGATCACTCTCCTTACAACGTGTATGATAATCAAGTTGGGCCATTTCTAGCACAAATTCAGGGTTTAACAAGAACATCTGGGGTGGGGGGGGAGAGGAAAAAACAAGGGGAAATAGGTTACCTTGCATAATGACTTAGCCACTCCCAGTCTCTATTCAAGCCTAAGTTAATTGTATCCAATTTGCAAATAAAAAAAAAAAGTCATTATGCAAGGTAACCTATTTCCCCTTGTTCTCCCCCCCCAACGTTCTTGTTAAACCCTGGATTTGTGCTGGAAATGGCCCACCTTGATTATCACACACATTGTAAGGAGAGTGATCACTTTAGATAAGCTATTACCAGCAGGAGAGTGGGGTGGGAGGAGGTATTTTTTCATGCTTTGTGTGTATAAAAAGATCTTCTACACTTTCCATGGAATGCATCCAATGAAGTGAGCTGTAGCTCACGGAAGCTTATGCTCAAATAAATTGGTTAGTCTCTAAGGTGCCACAAGTACTCTTTTTCTTTTTGCGAATACAGACTAACATGGCTGTTACTCTGACACCAGCAAGGGTGCTACTCAGTGCAAATGATGATGGTTGGACTGGGGATACATGCCCACTAGGGACTGAAATGACTCTTGGCACTGGCTTCTTGACTCCAGAGAGGCCTAGCATCCGTAAGAAATTATAATTCTGCTACTACCCTGAACCAAATTCAATCCAGTGCCTTAGCACCAAGCCCATAACCAAGCCCTCCTGGTCCCTGCAGAAAATTTCATTTTGCATGACACTGTGCAGGATTAACAAGCACTTAACATTATGCTCATAATGCCACTGCTCATCATGTCACTGCTTAATCTGTTTTTCAGCTCTCCTCTCTGGAAGTGTCCTTGCTAAGTCTCAGTGAAATAAAACGTGTTTGTAGAAAAAGACCGCATCCAGGGTTTAGGAGTTGGTTAAAACATTAAATCACCCTTCTCTAAACAGGACATCTGCTTTGCCACTGACTGCATCAAAATTCATCCCATACAAGCTGCCCTGAAGTACGACCCTGCGCTACTGAAGTCAATGGCAGCTTTGCCATTGAATACAACAGACACAAGATCTGACTGCTAATGCTTAGAATCAGAGAAATGACAATAATTTTCACCTCCATACATTTATATCAAACTAATCATTTCCTATCCCACTCTTCCCCCTCAAAAGACAGGGCCATGCTTGCTCACTGCTCAGGGCTGAGGACATACCCAGTAAGGTTTGCACAACACTTCATCTCCAAAAGGCCAGTCTGATCAAGAGCACAGGCGTAGATATCAATGCAGTGGCCGTTGGCTGCTGTGCGATTAGCTAGAATCTCGTAGTGCTGTGGAGACAAAGGGCACGCAGAGTTTTTAAAACATTCCAATAGGCAGGTAAGGATTTCCTTGGGTTCTACAGCTGGGGCCAAAGCAGGAATTTGCCCCTTGGGAAAGCATGTTCTATTTTAATGGTGACATACCACCCCTAAAGTAAGGGCCCCAAATCCCAGAGCCACAATACACAACGAGCACTGCATTAGAGCTTGCGTTTCACTTCTATGACCTTTGTTATCATCTCCAAACTGCACTGTACATTCAGAGTAAATACAGCACATTTTAACCACTTAGCAATGTGTCAAGAAGACCCAGGAGGCATTTGGAGATTGACTGGTTCTCAGCAGGAGATGCAAATGCGCTCTCTTGCCAGGAAGAGAAGAGGGGTTAGGATACTCCTGGAACTGAGGGTCGAATCCTTCTGCCCTCCGAACGGCTGAGGAAGAGAGGCTAAAATACCTTCTTGCTCTCTGGAGAGAGACCTGTGCTGGATGCAGACTAGGACTGAGAGACTTAGCCTTGTTTGGGACTTGGTGGAACAGAACCCGGCCTTATACCTTGACCTAGGTAATAAAAACAGCATCTGTATCTGAGGGAGACCCAGGTCCATGTTTGGGCATACAGGCTTCAGGGCCACGAAGAAGCAGCGTGCTTGTCACTAGTAAAGTTGCACAAAGGGGTTAGTAGGGTGAAGTGCAGCTCACCAATACAGACCTAGGATTAGCTATTGGCTCCCTAGGGGTGGCTTAGAGCCATGAGCTGGCACAACTATGTTGCCACCACATACACCGTAACACCCAAACCAGTTATACCCAGCAGGTCCACGACATCGTTTGTGCAGCAGAAGCAGTGTCTTTGCTTTAGCAGACAGCAAGACCTACCTTTGTGGCCTTTTTCATGTACCGTGCATTGTCCTTCTCTATGTCATGCCAGGAACGAATGGGGGTTTTCAGTTCGTCTCCTACCACCATGCCAGGCCCTTGTGTCGGTGGCCCGCCTGTAAACAACATTATTCTGGCCCCTGTGTTTGGAAATGTGCCCTAAAATAAAATTAAAGCCTTATTTTAGAGATTAAAGGACAGCAATACTTTTAATATACTTTTTGGGGCAAGGTCTGTCTACCTCTGTGTACAGCACCTAGCACATCAGGGGGCTGATTATGATGGGAGTGTTTGGGTGCTCCCTTAAAAAATAATTCCTGCCTTCTTGACATGGAATAGTGGGGACTGATGCACCACTGTCAATTTCTAAACAAGGGGAGGACAGATTTCATGCTCCCACCCCAGATTTCTGCTCCCATCTTCCCCCCTATGCCTCAGGTGATCTATCCACAAAACCAGTGTATGATTCCACAGAGATGCAGTGAGCCTCTGATGCATCTGAAAGCCAAATATTGTTTGTAAATATCTCTGAGATTCCTGAATGCCCTCATACAAAGTATCTTTCAAATATTATTTAAGCGTAACTATCCCTGACATCACACCCAGGAGGAGTCAAGTAGGGTCATTTTCCCATAACAAAGTTGAGTAGGTATTTCAAAAGTTAAGGGATGTGACAAACTACACTCACATCTGATATGTAAGGCTCTACCAAATTCATGGCCGTAAAAAACGCGTTCTCTCCTCTCTGGCTGTGAAGTAAGGGTGGCAATCCCACGACCCCCCGACAATAGCCTTGCGACCCACCCCCACCCTGACCACCTTTTGGGAGAGGACCCCCATGGTTACGCCACCATGAAATTTCAGATGTAAATATCTGAAAACATGAAATTAACTAATTTTAAAATCCTCTAGCCATGAAATTGACCAAAATGGACCATGAACCCTATTGATACACAATCAGGCCACAGACCAAGTCTTTCAAATACTGAGACATACTGGCCAAGCACAGCATAATCCCGTAAGATTTTAATTTTACCAGGTAATCTCATATTAAGAGTGAATTAGGATTACCTCCAATAAACCAACAGCAATTGACAAAGCTACTCCAGTTGATCGCAAGGGTCGCTTTCCCTGAGTCACTGGCCACGGGTCCCTCTGTAGTTCCCCAAGAAGATCTGTCAGGTTCATGTCAATCTTCTGTACGGGCTGCAGGAACCTGCAAGAATTCAAAATGAACAATTATAAATCCTATTGGTTTGGTCTTTGCTGCCAAAAACTGTATCAAAGTAATGCACCTCTTACACCTGAAGTTTTCAAAACAGGCACAAGGAACAGATACACAATTTGATCAGAGCAAGATACAAAGAGCACATAGCATGAGGACTTGGAAAAGCTACTCCACCAAAATGCACAAGAGAACTGACCACGGAACGAGAGCTTTATGAGTGAGTGAGTGACAGAGAGCACATGAGCTAGGACCCAACACAGGGAAAAACAGTTTAATCTGGAAACAAACTCCCGCTGTTTTCTAATAATTCATTATTCTGCTCGACTTTTACAATATTATTATTTGTATTTCATTAGTGCCTAGGAATCCCAGTCACAGACCAAGGTCCCATTGTGCTAGGCACTGTACAAACACAGAATAAAAAGGCAGTCTCTGCTTACACTTTAAGTAATAAGTTTTCAAATGCTGGCTCCATATAGAAATCCAGCGTGGATGGCGCTATTTTTGGAGTCTGTAAGAAACAGACACTATGAAAGCACTATAGGCTGCTCAAATAAACCTCATCAATATAGATCTACAATTGTAAACAAGTTATTGCAATGAGAGAACTCAAGCCATCTTACAAAGGATTGTCTTTAAGAAACCCGCATTTAGGGGTTTGGGTCCTACAAGTCATAATGTGAACATGGGCTCTGTCCTGCCCTTCTGGGATAGTGTGTTTCACTGAGCCACTTACCTGCTTGAAATAGGTGGCTGTTCCTGAGGCTGAAGAGGTCTTCCCTGCTGAACGGGTACCACAGGCCTTGTAAGACCCAGCATATCCTACAAGACAGAGGGAAGCGGTGGGAAGGATAAACTTGATTACTTAAACATCAGATCTATTATTTACTATCTAGCTACTGATCCGAGGTATTTATCTAGCCCCTCTTCCCCTAGTATCTAACTGCTTCACATTCTTTAATATATTTATCCTCATACACCTCTGTGAGTTTGCTATTCTCCCCATTTAACAGACAGGGGAAACCAAGGCACAGACAGGTTAAGTGACTTGCCCAAGGTCACACAGGAAGTCTACAGCAGAGCAAGAAATTGAACCAGGTCTCCCTAAGGTTAGTGCCCTAAACACTAGACCATCCTTCCTATTTGCTCTCTACAAGCCAAGAGTTTGAAAATGGGGGGAACGTGATAAGAGACCTAAATGGAATTACATGTTAGATTAAGTGTAGGAAGAGAAGGCAGAACACACCTGTATTTGCTTAGCTGTCAGGTCCTTGGTCCCTCTGAAAACATAGCTCTTGGAAATTCCTTCGCAGCTCAGTTCATGAACCTGGACCATTCTGCCAAATGTGATCAGCCCCACCAGTGCATCTGGAGGCAGCAGACTCAAGGACATCTGCAGGGATTCCTTCAATGCTTGCAAGTCTTCCTCTTCCAGACACGTGTCAACAACGTAAAGGAAGATCAGTGGGGTTGGTGCACCTCTCTGTTGTGGAAAGAAAAAGGTTTACTATGAATCTGTATATGCTCTCAGTGACACATACTGCCCACCCTCCTTGGGCTGGGAATTCTCATAATGAAACAAAATATTTTAATCACAATGGTTACAGAAATAAGAAAACTCTTATGTCTTTCACTCACAAATATCCATTAAAAGTCAGCAAGTTAAAATATCTTGTTTCGGGAATATCACAGCGCTCCTCCTGAACGATAGAGAACAGCTAAAACAGATCCGCAACTGGATCAGCAAAAGATGGTCACCTTTTCTCATGACTGGAGGCATCAAGAACAAAGCACAATGCAGGCAGGACAAAGACCTGGGAGACATTTATCTCTCCATTGACTTATTTGAACTATGAAACTGGTTTTAGAGACCCATTGCTCAGTGGGTTGGCAGGACTGGGCCACAGTCTATAACAACAAGACTAAGGGCTTGTCTACACACAGATTAATTCTGAAATGGGTTAAACTAAACCAGAACAAGGCACTCTTGTCCTGGAATAAGGATGTCTGCACATGGAGTTATTCAGGAACAGCTACTGCAGAATAGCTATTCCGGTCAATTTCCAAGTGTAGACAAATGCTTAGAATATGGCTTGTTTGGCTTCTATTTAATTAAAATAGAGAATCTGGATGCTAAACGTAAGAAACTGCATCCATTTCCACTCTCCAGTCTTCACATGAAAATTGTATACACAGATTTTGAGAGGAAACTTATTTAAATTAAAAAGCTAAAAAGAATGGCTTAACCCAAGAGATCAGACAAACAGCAGGGAGTTTAAACTGTGCTTAATTAACCTAAAGTCCAACTGCACTTTGCTCATGAAAACACTTTATTCAAGTTATCTTAAATAATCTTACAGCATACATATGTGTTTCAAATGTTTTCTGAGAATCCCAAGCTTGACCATGATGCACTTACCTGCACTATGTATTCGATTGTGGAAAACTGAGGCATAAGTTCTGCTGGCTGATTTATTTCGGATATGCCTGCATACGCTGGAGGGAACTGAAAATGAGAAGCAAGGATTAGAAAAAGCAAGTTAACTGTGCAGGTTATTTGAAGAAATGTACAACAGCAGGTATATCTCCTGCATTATGAAGGCTGGATGATGTACAAGGGAGGAAAGCTTTCGAATTCAAGTACGTGTTGCTCAATTGCTTATTTCCTGATACAGCAGCAAACTCTTTTACCTGAATAAAATGCAGCATTGGTTCTTCACTGCTTTTCATTATGAATGGATAGCAGTGGTGGTTAGCAGCATGTGTATAGGTCTGAAGCATAATTCAATTAGAAAGCAACTGAGAATCGTTTAGTCAGATGACACACAGTGTTTCTGACAGCAGACATCCACTTACAGCACTGCAAGTTTCATACTCAGAAGAACAAAAGACAATGATGAGCCCTGGCCTCAACATGCACAAAGAATATGATGAAAATGTAAGGCACAAAAATAACTACAGATCAGCTGCCTGTAGCACATGTGCTGGCAAACAGCCACTGGCAAAACTGAACCAAGACTAGAAGAGATGAGATTCCACTGCTTTCACATCACACTGAGTAAAAAGAAATGCTGAACTGGGTGCACCAAGAGAAAGAGGCCATGGGGAAGGGTCTCATTAGCAGAAATTTCTACCCTTCGCTAGAGAATGCTATCAATTGAATACTCAATGAAGAGAGCATGAAGGTGATAGAGAAGATAATGAGAAAGTGAAGCACTTTCCCAACCTACCTGGTTTCTCTGAAAACAGAAGTTACAGGCCCAGAGCTTGGCACGATAATCAACTTGGCTAGAAGAAAGGAAAGGTGGGACATTTAGTACAAAGGTATCGATTTTATAGCCAAACACCTACCAGGCTTTACAGTTGAGATGAAAGAAAATAAAAACACTCAATATATTTTCTTAATTTTAATGACCGAGTTAAAGGACCTCAGAAACACAGATTTTAAAGCCAGAAGGAACCAGTAGATCTAGTCCGACTTTCTGTAGAACACAGGCCACAGCATGTCATCCAGTTACCCCTATATTGAGCTCAATAACTTGTTTCAGAGTAACAGCCGTGTTAGTCTGTATTCGCAAAAAGAAAAGGAGTACTTGTGGCACCTTAGAGACTAACCAATTTATTTGAGCATGAGCTTTCGTGAGCTACAGCTCACTGCATCCGATGAAGTGAGCTGTAGCTCACGAAAGCTCATGCTCAAATAAATTGGTTAGTCTCTAAGGTGCCACAAGTACTCCTTTTCTTTTTTCAATAACTTGTGTCTGACTACCAGCATATCTGCCAGAAAGACATCAAGGTTTGATCTGAAGACATCAAGAGAACATAACGCATCTAGTTCAGAAAGGCATCACCATTTCGCCCAGTAGTTTGTTCCAATGGTTAACCACTTTCACTGTTAAAAATCTGTGCCTTACTTCTAATTTGAATTTGTCTGACTTTGGGTTCCTGTTCTGCCTTTCTCCACTAGGTTAAAGAGCCTTTTAGTACCCAGTATTTTCTCCCTGGGAAGGTCCTTACACCGGAATAAAGTCACCTCTCAATTTTCAGCCTGTGTTTTGGGGTTGGTGTTTTTGCTCCCAACGCGTAACTAGCTGATAGTTAACAGATGCCACAAGTCAGTGGAATATTACTGTTATTTATTATTTGTATTGCAGTAGGATCTATGATGCACAGTCTTGGAGCTGGACCCTAATGTGCAAGGGATGTACAAACAAAATGATGGTTCCCTGCTCCAAAAAGCTTGGCCCCCTTAGCCCCTGTAATTTTATAGTGTGAAGACTAGTGCAGTAACACTTGGATGTACTCTCCTTCCTCTAGCTCAGGGGTCGGCAACCTTTCAGAAGTGGTGTGCCGAGTCTTCATTTATTCACTCTAATTTGTTTCGCGTGCCAGTAATACATTTCAACGTTTTTAGAAGGTCTCTTTCTATAAGTCTATAATATATAACTAAACTATTGTTGTATGTAAAGTAAATAAGGTTTTTAAAATGTTTAAGAAGCTTCATTTAAAATTAAATTAAAATGCAGAGCCCCCCAGACCAGTGGCCAGGACCCAGGCATTGCGAGTGCCACTGAAAATTAGCTCACATGCCGCCTTTGGCACCCATGCCATAGGTTGCCTACCCCTTCTCTAGCCTTCCTTTACAATCACACTTCCTGTTGATCTCATTGGCAACACCTTCTTCCCAATACTTTTCAGAAGACACGCATGTCCATAAGATCATCATGGGAGTCTGAGAACACAGAAAGTGTTTCCTCCCCTAAAATAAAAGCACACACACAAACAAAACCTTTCTACTTACATCAAACCTCACCTACATCCAGGAGGACTACAGCGTTGATTCAAATTCCCACTTTGCCACCAAAAGCACAGAGACCAGTCTCTTCAGACATTCCTGGCCCTAATTAATATGTAGAGCCCTGCAAATCCACAGATAACTGCTTTATATCCGCAGATGTGGATATCCATGGACCACTTTTGTGGCTTGTGGGTTGGATGCAGAGACCAATTTTGTATCTGTGCAGGGCTCGACTAATACGCCCATCACTGCAGCCTCTAGGCGCTAGCCATGCTTTTCATTCAGTTTAAGGTGCACAGCATACTAACATTACACAAGGGCAACGTCTCAGTGATTAGATATATGTAGCTATTTGCACATCAGTGCTGGCTTCCCTTGAATCGCTGACCCCCGAGCTCGGATAACCATTTGCCTCTCCACCCCATTTCTGCTTCCTTCTCATTCTGGCAGCCCAGACTAGCAGACTGGCATTCTTTACTTATCACTACGTGTGCAAGTGTTTGAAAAATTTCAGGACACCTAATCTGAAGGGTCTCTTGGAACAGGCCCTGGCCTGAGAGACGGGGAAGGAAAGGGATGCAGATCAGGGAAAACAGATTGCGATAAGCTCTATTTCCATCCAATGTTAACATTCAGAGGTTAGAGTTAAGTCAGAAATTCATACCAAAGCGGGTTGAGCACGGCTTTGCAAGTCTGCCTGCTGCAAAGCACTGGTTCATATTGTACAGGCGGCAGGTCTAGACGTTCTTTCAGGGGAGTCAGTAGACAGGCCAAGGGTACGACCATTCTTGTAGCCTCCAACCTGCTGGAAGGCCACACGTTCCAGCTGAAACGCACTCCGTCTCGCTCTTCATTTTGCTGAATGAACTCCAGATATGTCGCCATGGAATCTTCAAGGTTCTGAAAGAAAGGACAACCGATATGACACATGTTCATTCAGGAACCACTCACTTGAGCGACAGCACGACAAGGGAGTTATCACTTGGCAGATAAACACAAGATGACGAGATTCCAGCCCTAAAGAGAATACCATCAAAAGTCGGAAATTCTGCAAAGATGGACACCCATCAGTGGGACTACTCACACGAGTAAGTTACAGTCATACACAAGCCACTGCAGGATCAGGCCCTACATGATGAAATTAGCCAATCCCACAATAAAATGAGCCAGTATGAGTACATCCACATCTATTAAGCTCTCACCCAGTGCTCTGGCCAAGCTACTGAAATCAGCCAACTGAAATCAGCAGATCCCAAATGCTGCAGGTAGACCTCTCCCTCACACAAGATTATTCCCCATTAAGCATGAGCATCTCTTTGCGGTAAACACCCCAGTTCCCCAACTCTGTTGCCGACCTCAGCCTCACAGCTTCCAGATCAGTGGTTCTCAACCTATTTACTACTGTGGGCCACGTATGCAGCTCTGTATGTGTTATGTGGGCTGCATTCACACAGTATATATACTACCTGTATGACCCTGAGAATGTCACGTGGGCTGCAGCTGTGTGCTGACTGGGCTGCAGGCTACCCCATGGAAGGCTTGGAGAAAACTGGTCAGGCTTCCAATACAGCCTGAAAGTCACCAAATGAGAATGTGTGTGGACCAAAGGAAGAAGCAAGTTGTAGAATGCAGGACCTTTCACAGAGGACATCTTGCTGCCAGCCCTCCCCTGTTTGTAGCAGGAAAGGGAACTGTTAGCCTGAACACTTCAGATGATCTCTGCTCTGTGGCAGCAAGAGACAAAAAGACCCCAAACTATTTAGGGCTTTCAAGGTAGAAATATAAGGTGCTGTTTCACCTGGAAATCACTGGTTGCCATGCAGATCATGGAGCATCGTGTAACGTGGTCCCTATCTGAAATCCCTACGTGAGATTCTGCACTGGCTGCAATTTCTAAAGGGTTGCAAGGAGAAGACCCATGTAAAGTGCATTGCAATAATCGATCCTACAGGTGACACAAGCATGGCTAATCAGGCCAAAGTCTGTATCCAAAAGGAAAAGGACACAACATCCTCACCAAGGGCAGGTAGGAAATACATTTGACCACCACTGCCGTCTGGGACTCCGGTAGCAGTGGAGATAAAAAGATCCTCAGGTGCACTTACAAACCAACCACAGACACAAACATTAAGCAGAGATGCAGACAGAAGAAATGTCTCCCTCATACTCACTGTAAGCATTCTCTCAGTCACAGCTGGGTTGCGTGTCAGTCACCCTAATGTGAAGCCATGTCCCAATCTCCGTCAGAGAATAATTTGCCTGATGACATCTTACAGAAGACATGGCATGGAAAGAGAGCTGAGTTCCTTTAGCATACTGAAGAAATCATCATTCCTGCTGCCTTACCAAACTGTCTACCAGCACCACATACACACTGAACAAGACAAGACAAGATGAAATCCTGGGGAACCCCATATGAGAGCACCTTCACGACACATAAGAAACTGCCCACCATCCTTGAGGCATCCCAGAAAATACAGACCCGCTCAAAAGCAAGACCATATCAGTCCCTGTTAGGATCCATATGCATGTTAATGGTCAACGGCCAACACTGTAGCATTTAATTTCAGAAAGGGGAACTTCACAAAAATAAGGTTAGTTACCCAGAAATTAAAAGGTACAGTACCAAAAGTAAAATCCCTGCAAGCCGCATGGAAACTTTTTAAAGACACCATAATAGAGGCTCAACTTAAATGTATGCCCCAAATTAAAAACATAGTAAGAGAACCAAAAAAAGAGCCACCATGGCTAAACAACAAAGTAAAAGAAGCAGTGAGAGGCAAAAAGGCATCCTTAAAAAGTGGAAGTTAAATTTTAATGAGGAAAATAGAAAGGAGCGTAAACTCTAGCTAATGAAGTGTACAAATATAATTAGGAAGGCCAAAAAATTTTGAAGAACAGCTAGCCAAAGACTCAAAAAATAATAGCAAAAAAAAAAAAAAGTCAGTAAATCAGAAGCAGGAAGCCTGCTAAACAACCAGTGGGGCCACTGGACGATCGAGATGCTAAAGGAGCATTCAAGGATGATAAGGCAATTGCGGAGAAACTAAATAAATTCTTTGCATCGGTCTTACGGCTGAGGATGTGAGGAGGAATCCTCAAACCCTCTACACAGTACTACTTCCTCTAAGTGCTCCACACACAACCCCATCCCCAGGGTTCAGAGCTCTCTCCTGTGAGCCACTCAGCTGCATCTAAACATCATGACACCCTCACCAGGGTCCCTGTGCTGAGCAGAGCCTGTGAGTCAGATAGGCAGGCTGATAGCATCACAAAACAGGAGCTGACGGAATTGACTAATCCTGACGTAAAGAAGTTAGCTAATCCTGGGTTAATAGAGGAACCTCTTGCCTCTTTAGTTTTAAATGGGGCTTGTATCCAAGATGTTCTCAGAAGGTCTTTGTGAAGTTTGTTGAACTGCGGGTGTTAGTTAGAGAGTGAGGAGATCAGGGCAACATTTTTAAAAAAGGAGAAATTTTAGCTGTTTCCTCTGTGAAAGAGAGTAAAGGTTTACCAAAAATTACACAGAAAATGCAATAATGAGGCAGGGCCCCTCCTGCCAACCCCATACTGGGGGAGACTCCCCCATCCCACTCCAACAGCAACACAGTGGCCTCACACCAACCTCCACATAGAGTGGGGGAATCAGTGATGTGGGGGTCCTTGTCCCTCCTTCACTGCCCACAACAGAGGCCCAGGGGATCCTCCCCCCGTTCTCTGAGCCCTAGGGTTGCCACCTCCAAAGTACAAAACCAGCACAATATTCAGGATGATCCTGAGCACATCAAGCTGGGCAGCGAGCACCGAACACCCCGAACATCTTATAGCTACCCCGACAGATTCCCGGGGCAGTGACCTCAGAAACGGGACAATACTGGGGAACCTGGACAGGTCGAGCAGCCCTACTCAAGTCCCAAATCGTAGAGGAGGCGGCCCCAAAAGCAACAGTGGGGCCCTTTCCCCTCCTACAGTGGCCTGGGGAAACTGACCCCACCCCCCACTGGGGGACCCCTTCACCCCATCCACCGACTGGCAGGACTCCCTCCCCTGACCCACGAGACTCTCTTGCCCCATCGCCCACTTGGGGGACCTCCTCCCCTGACCCAGGGGACCTTCCTCGCCCCCACACCCCATCCCCCACTGGGGGAATCCCCTCCCCTGACCCACAGGACCCCCGCACCCTTTCCCCCACTGGGAGACCTTCGCACCCCATCCCCCACTGGAAAGGAACCCCCTCCCCTGACCCGGGGGACCCCCTTCGCCCCATCCCCCACCCCTCCCCTGACCCGGGGGACCCCCTTCACCCCACCCCTCCCCTGACCCAGGGGTCCCCCTCCCCTGGCACCTTCCCCACTGGCCCGGGGGGAGCCGTCGCCCCCTCCCCCCACCCGGGGAACCCTCCCGCCCTGGCGGACCCCCCCCTCCCATTTCCTCCCCTCCCCAGCCTCAGCACCGGGGGGCCCTGCCGAGACCTGCCCTCCCGCCGCCCCCGAACACCCACCTGCCCGCGGTGCTGTCGCTCTGCCGGCTCCGCTTCGCAGCGCCCGACGATCCGTGTCCCGGCAGCGCCCGCGCCCGAAAGGCCAGCTCAGCGGCGGGGCTGCCCGACAGCGAGATGGCGGCGCGGGCGCCTCGCCGGCTACATTGCCCTTGCCCAAGATGGCGGCACCATTGCGCGGCTGCTGTCGCCGTCTCAGCGGAGGGCACCCGCGCCTCGTTACGGGCTTCCGCCCGCATCCAGTATGGCGGGCGGCTCCATGAGGCTCCCGGTCGTGGGCGGGGCCTTGCAGGGTTAGCGCTGACTCGCCCTTCCAGTGGG
Source organism: Caretta caretta (assembly GCF_965140235.1). Taxonomy (NCBI): domain Eukaryota; kingdom Metazoa; phylum Chordata; order Testudines; family Cheloniidae; genus Caretta; species Caretta caretta. The sequence goes on along the minus strand of NC_134208.1, from coordinate 205,275,685 downwards.
CCGCTGGCGGATGGGGGTGGAAGCGGGGAGGGCAGCTGTGAGTCCTGGTGATGTGGGCATCCCCCAGCCAGCCAGCTCTCTGTGCCCTGGGCATGGGTGCGGCTCCCCTGAGGTTCCCTCACCAAGCCGCCTCTGCCTTCGCCCCCCTGAGGTGGAGACCACACGGCAAACGTGCTCACCTCGCCACCCCGCCGTGCCAGCCCCGAGGGTGCCCGCCTCCTGGCACAAACATCACCCCGACGCCGAGTGCAGTGACACCCAACAGTCACATCAAAGCCTCGCCGCCCCGTGCCGCTTAAAAGCCTCCTTCGCCCTTGGCCCTGTCGCGTTAAACAAGCCGCGCATTCAAAGGCCCCTTTCTCACGTCAAAACGTGTGTCCCCATCTTGTACCAAAGCATCCTTACGTGGCAACAAAATGTCACCCCACAAATTGCCCCAGGCCCTTACACTGAACAGAGGATCCAGGCAATGTGGGGTGGCCCAGACAAAGTCAGCACAAACACCAAGACAAATGGGAAACCTGTGGGGTGGAATAGGTATTCTGACACCATCTCAATTGATGCTATAGAGATGGCTATAAAACAACGGAGAAGTCATGTTTAACAAAACACACGCCGTGACGGTGGGTATCTGCAGGAAGACTGAGGGCCAAGCTCACAACTGGTATAAGGGACTGAACCCAGTTTTGGAGACTCAAGACCTGATGTAGGAGGGGAATTTTTCACTCTTTTAGAGATACTATTTAATGGACTATGTGACCACTAAATAATCCCAGTACTGTTTGTATACAAAGGGCTAAGGCCCTCTGTAGTGCTGGTAAACCAGGTGCCAACTCTTGCCAAGGTCATATGCATTAGCTAAGAACTGACAAAACTCATAGCTGGAAACCTAGCGAGCTCACCTGTGTTAGTTGTGTTCAAAATAGGTATTAGTCTCATAAGAATGTATTTACTGTTTAGACTCTATTAAATGCTTGTAAATTTCTGCATGCATTAACCTCACTTGTCTGTATTCCTTCCTACAAGGTAAAATATAAATTTGTTTTATAATTATAAAAATGCCTGACTTGTGAACTCAGTCTCTCCCCCACACACACCCACGCCCACCCAGCAGGACTATCAAAAATTAAGTGGGCCATCATAGGACAAAAGCTTTGTTAATTGCCCTACCCACGGATGGAGAAGTAGTGCAGAAGTCCTCATCCCATCCGTTTGGATGCTGGAAGAGGGATATAAAAATAATGGACATGGATTTTTTTCATCTCTCACAAGGGCTGGAGCTAAGAAACAAAAAGCAGAGATCCCCAGGGTCGACCTGGGTTAAGCCCTAAAAAGACATTCAGTGGCATGCTAACAGATTGCTATAGCTCTGTCACCTTTTGAATCCCAGACTGAAATTCATCTGTGTATGTGCTTGCTTGCTTTAATCTATGAATGACTCATTTCTTTTTCCCAGTTAATAAACCTTTGGTTAGTTTGTTACAGGATTGGTTACAGGCATTGTCTTTGGTGAGAGATCTAAGGTACAAATTGATCTGGGGTAAGTGACTGGTCTCTTGCGACTAGAAGCAACCTGAATATTTTGTGATTTTTGGTGCAAGTGACCATTTATCACTAAGTTCAGCTTGCCTGGGTGGCATGAAAGTCTGGAGAGCCCAAGGGGACTGTCTTGAATTCCATGGTAAGACTGTTACCGTGATTTAGTTCATATTTGTTACTGGGTTGGTGAAATCTAATTATAGAACATACCACCAGCTTGGGGTATCTGCCCTGCTTTTGACAGTCTGCTCCGAGGTTAGCACTCTCAGTCGTGAGCCATTCCAGACAGCGTGACACTCTCCATGACCAGTCTATACTAAGGGCTTGGCTACACTTGCGAGTTACAGTGCAATAAAGGAGCCCTAGGCACACTAGTTCAATACCCATCCACACTGGCAAGGCACACAGAGCACTCTGACTCCGCGGCTACAGGGCTGCTGGTACTCCACCTCGGCGAGTGGAATAATGTTTGCTGCACCCTCGCCCCGCAACGCCAGTGTGAACGAGGTGTTGCTTTACTGTGCTCTGATCAGCCTCTGGAATCCCATAATCCCATGTCCCATAATCCCCTTAAATCAAGTGGCAAAAAGAAAAGGAGTACTTGTGGCACCTTAGAGACTAACCAATTTATTTGTCTGCAGACCCCCAATTGTGGACCAGGACGGGCCCCATTGTGCTAGACACTGTACAAACATCCAAAAAAAAGATGGAAATAACAAAATTAACAAGAAGAAGAACTCTGTGTAGCTTGAAAGTTTGTCTCTCTTGCCAGCAGAAGTTGGTCCAGTAAGAGGTGTTACGTCACCCGCCTTGTCTCTCTAATATCCTGGGAGTTGGGACCAACATGACTACAACACTGCAAACAAAATTGACAAGTAGCAGGTAAGGCGCTAGCTCCCATTGTGATTTTCAAGTCTTTGACGTGTTGCTTTTGTCTCATTAACTTGTGCTTTGGAGTTTCTAAATTAGCTTATTTCAGAGAGCGACAAATGACAGCAAGGACCACACTGTGAATAATTTTCTACCGAGAAAACTTCAACTCCCAAGATGCCTCCTTTCTGCCTCCATTTCCCAGCCATCCCAGGATCCCCTCTTCTTGGCTTCAGAGTGATTGCCCTGTTAGTCTGTATCAGCAAAAGCATCTGCTCCTCCTGCTGCAGTGCGGCAGCAGCATGTTCCAGGTGCGGCAGAAGCTTCCTGCCACTAAAGCTGTTATCGTACCTGGGAACGGGTCAGGCGATATCGAGCAAGCCAACTGGTACAGATGGGTGTGGGAAAGACTAGAGGAGGTGAGACGTGGTGATGACACGAGGTTTGATCTGACTGCATTTATTTACTCTTCTCCCCACCAGGTGTTTGGAACACCCTGGATCAGGCACCTGGCTTCTTTTCCTCGTCAAGCTGTGTGCCCCAGTCTCTGCTTCCCTTTTATGAGGTTTAGCATCTATGTTCCCTTTCTTTAAATCCACAGCTGGCAAGCAGGAGGGGGACTGGGGAAGGGTCTAGGCCAGTGGTTCTCAAACTTTTTTTTTTTCGCCGACCACTTGAAAATTGCTGAGGGTCTCAGCAGACCACTTAATGATCTTTCCAAATATTGTTTGTACTGTTAGCTAACTATTGTAATGCGCTTTGCATAAAAGTGCTATATATAAAAAACCTTAATAATAATAATAAACGTTGTTTGTTCTACAAATAAAAGCACACAACTCATATTTTAATATCAGTAGTCTTACCTTTCTAATGCAATGGATGTGCCCTCTCTCCCGCACCAGGACAGCCCCCCAAGCTGGGGCTGGGAAGGAGTGGGGGTGTTTCTCCCTGGCAGCCATAGCCCTGCACGTTCCAAATTCCCCCCAGCTGCCTTCTCACCCTACTGCCCCCTCCCACCTACCCCCTGCCTGTGCAGCTCCACTAAATAGGTGGGTGGCCCTTCATTCTCTCATGTTTGGCTGCCCAGGTGTGCACCTTAGAGGGAACTGTCCGCGGACCACCTGAATGGAGCTTGGTCCGCGGACCACAGTTTGAGAATCTCTGGTCTAGGCAGAACTTCTGTAGTGAATCAGAGAGCGAGAGAGAGAGATCATATAGTTTTTCTTACTCTAATAAAGTTCCTTGTTCAGCATTAGAAGTAAGTGACTTTCTCTGTGATTCTTGTCTTTGTCATATAACATCCCCCCCTCCCCTCAGGCTTGTTCAGACCTCCCTTTTGGGGGAAGATCCAGCACACTGATTTGAATGATGCATGAAGGATGCAGTATATGATGCTTTATTGCTCCTCTCGGGACTCTCACCTGGTTCCCTGTAATTCCACTCAGGTATTTCTGTTATGACGTTCAGCCACTTGACAGCATATGGAGGAGAAAGTTAGCACAGAAATAAGGGATCGCTCTTAGTGAGATGCAAGCACAAGAGTGCAGTGATTGGTCCCCCAAGGGAGAACCCCAAAAGGTATGTTTGAGAGAGATTGCTGGTAATTCAAATGAGGAGTATTTGTAAAATCAGCAATCTCCCTCCACCCAGGATATAATAATTTGCAGTGTGTACAGTGCTTTACGTTTTCAAAGGACTAGGTAAATACTAGCTACTCACTCTTCTCCGTGTTCCCCAGTCCACCTCAAGCGTTCAACCTTTCAACCTGACACACTGTAGCAAGGCCCGTCTTTGAAGACCCTCTGGAGGAAAGTGAGCAATCCAGTAGTTGTCTAACTTTGCTTGCTAAGAGACAACCTTTGACAGTGCAATCATTGGTATTCTCCACACAGATACCTGGTTTCCAGTGTATACTTCGAAATATGCCTGACCCAAGTAAGTCTGTTTTTTCTTGTCCCCTTATTTTGCCTTATCCCATGCTCAATATTTCCAGAAAATGAATATGAGCCTGCACTATCTCAGTGGCTGTCTTCATGCTTGGGGAGTTGGTGCACCCCCAGCCCACAAGGAGATCCATAGTGCATAGCCTGCTCACATGCTTTAATCGGGAGAGGGCTTGGGATGCTCATCTGAATGTTACGTGCACATACTGTGATGCAAAACATTGCTCGTGCACAGACAATACATGCTTGACTAAGACCTGCAAGCCCCAGAGATTCCACGGGGCCCTGGATGAGCTGGAGCAAACTGGGGAGCTCGGTGGGGAAGTGTTCATGAAGGCTGACATTCCAGATCGCTCTTTCTGCCAGTAGTTCTAGACAAATAGTCTCTGTCTCAGCCCAGTTTCCAGCAGACCCCGGTGTCCACAACACCACCACCACCATCAGGACTGGTGTCTTTGTTGGCAATCTCAGCCAAGAGGCCAAAGACTGAGCCGTGAAGGTTAAACTACACACTGACCCTTACACCTGGCACCTCCAGCTCCATGTGGAAGTGCTTTTTGGTGGGGTAGCATGGTTGGAATTTGCACAGCTGCAGTGTACACTTGATGCATAGTAGGGATAAACAGAGGCCTTTGGTTTCCAGGGCTGCTAACCTAACCCCTTTCCCAAGCAATAAGTACACGGAGAATTAAACAGAGAGAAAATCCCTGAAAGAGATGCACATAGAGCATGCCAGCCGGGGTGGGGAGGAGGAGAAGAGTTCATTCTTTGCCAGATAAGGAAGCACAAAGCAATTGAATCGCTTCTCTAAAAATCAGTTACAGCTCGAGAGAGAATCTGGCTGCCATTCATGGAATCAGAACTCCATTGCGATGAGCAGACTATCATTATTGGACACAGTTCTGGTGCGGCTGCTGCCATGAGGTACAGTACAGGGGACATTGCACAGAGCTTCATGTTTCACACTCTAATGTGATCAGGCCGATTTAAGCTAATGATCCCAGTTCTGCTTGACTTGAGATCAATGGCAAAAATACCCCCTGACATCAGTGTGAGTAGAATGCTTTTAATGGGATTAGAACCATGCATAAGGGATTCGGGATTGGCTCTGTATTGGGCCTCTGATCTGCCATTGAAGAACTGGATGTGTAACAATGGGGACGGAATGCCACGATAAAACACCCCCACCTCAATCGAATGTAATAGTTTGGGTGCTATAGCATTACATGATCCATCTGAAAATCCTTGGGTGACTTGCCTGTAGCTGTAACCTGTCCAAATCTTTTACATGAACTTCACCCCATCTTTGCAGAAAGGACATTGTAGAGCCCTGCTGTCAGATTCAGTCAGTTACTCTGTCTTGACTTCTGCTGTTCCCTGCTTCTCGTTCTCCTTTAAATGTAAAAACAATCTAGATTTTTTTCATGTTCTTAAATGATAGATTAGAAGGTAAAAACCATCTCCCAAAGGTGCAAACTGCTTAAAATGACAGGAACTATGTATTGTGTACGAGAATGATGTACAGCCGGCTTAGTCACCTGGTTCCTTTTTTTCTCAGGTTTGCAGAAACTCACAAGGTGTATGCAGTTATTTTAGTGTCTGCTTACGTTTCCGACTTGGGAGATGAGAATGAAAGAGAGAGCGGTAAGTTGATCTCATCTGATCTACGTGTGGCATTCTCTTGAACCAATAAAATTACTAGCATGACATTTCCTAATAATTTGAAAGGAGAGTCCTGTCCTTTCACATATGCCTGCTTATCCACAAACCGGAGACTGATTGCTTGACACTGGGCAGTCAGAAATCTTTTAAATCCGTGACTGCTCCCAGTTTGCATCTGGTCCCAAGAAGAAATTTATTTGCATTGGAAATTTACAAGGAAGTAAACAGGACATTGAAGATACCACAGAGAGGTTAGATTCAGTTCCATAATGATTGTTTTTGTGCCCTTCAGGATACTTTAACCGACCTTGGCAATGGGAGAAGATCAAGGCTAACTGCAATCGCATTGTGCAGTTTGCTTCCACAGATGATCCTTTTCTTCCCTGGAGTGAGCAGCAGGCAGTGGCCAATGAGCTCAACGCAGAGCTTTACAAGTTCACAGACAGGGGCCATTTTCAGAGCAGTGAATTCAATGAGCTAATCAGTGTGGTCCAGGGAATACTCAACAGGGCTGCTTAAAGCAGGGCCTGTTCATTGTGTGTAAAAAGAAAAGGAGGACTTGTGGCACCTTAGAGACTAACAAATTTATTTGAGCATAATGCGCCAATAAATTTGTTAGTCTCTAAGGTGCCACAAGTCCTCCTTTTCTTTTTGCGGATACAGACTAACATGGCTGCTACTCTGAAACCAGTTCATTGTGTATTTCCTTACCTTGGGGGCAGGAGGTGCAGGCTGTATTTTCTTCTGAGCTATTTGACAGCAAAGATCTAGAGCAGTGGCTTTCAAACTTTTTTTTTCTGGGGACCTGGGGACCCAGTTGAAGAAAATTGTTGATGCCCGCAACCCAACGGAGTTGGGGATGAGGGGTTTGGGGCGTGGGAGGGGCTCAGGGCTGGGGCAGAGGTACAGGGATGAGGGCTGTGGGGTGTGGCTGGGGATGAGGGGTTCAGGGTGTGGGAGGGGGCTGTGGGCTGGGGGTGCAGGCTCTGGGGTGGGGCTGGGGATGAGAGCTTTGGGGTACAGGAAGTGGTTCCAGGTTTGGGGGGGCTCAGGACTGGGGCAGGGGATTGGGGTGCAGGGTTGGGGTGCGGACTTGCCTGAGGCGGCTCCCGGTCAGCAGCGCAGCTGGGGTGCAAAGGCAGGCTTCCCGCCTGTCCTGGCACCGTGGACCGCGCTGCGCCGCGGAAGTGGCCAGCAGAAGGTCCAGCTCCTAGGTGGAGGTGCGCAAGTGGCTTCACGTGACTCTCGCCTCCAGGCACCGCCGTTCCCTTTGGCTGGTTCCCAGCCAATGGGAGTGCGGAGCTGGTGCTCAGGGCAGGGGCAGCGTGCAGAGCCCCGTGGCCCCCCGTCTAGAAGCTGGACCCGCTGCTGGCTGCTTCCAGAGCACAGCGCGGTGTCGAAACAGGTTTAGCCTGCCTCAGCTGGGCAGCTCCACCAATGGGACTTTTAGCGTCCTGGTCAGCAGTGCTGACCAGAGCGACCTGGTGCCTGACATGCCGCGACCCAAAGTTTGAAAAACGCTGATCTAGAGCACTCGCAGTCACAAAGCACAATTAAGACCATGTACCATGTGAGCAAAGCTTGAATCATCAGCTTGCCTGTTCTCTGGCAGCAGGCTCAGCCCCCACACTGCCAGGAACTAAGAAAGAATTGACTGTTCATGTAAAGGTTACAGATGGATGGAATGTGTAAGGGAATACAGTGGGAAGAAAATGAAATCTGAAAGAGAACAGCTAATCCAAGGGCTGGATGGGCACTGTTTGGGAAGTCCTCACTTTGCTTTAAGGACCAGAGCCAATAGCCATTGAACTCAATGACAGGTTTCAGAGTAGCAGCTGTGTTAGTCTGTATTCGCAAAAAGAAAAAGAGGACTTGTGGCACCTTAGAGACTAACCAATTTATTTGAGCATAAGCTTTCGTGAGCTACAGCTCACTTCATCAGATGCCAATGCACCAGGTATTTTCCACTGAATGCATCCGATGAAGTGAGCTGTAGCTCACGAAAGCTTATGCTCAAATAAATTTGTTGAACTCAATGGGCGCCTTTCCATTAATGTCAAGGGGCTTTGAATAAGGACCTCCTATAGCGTTGTGATCATACTTCCATGTGTTCTCTTTCCCAGTTCAGTTTTGCTGTGCAGCTTGTAGGACATGCCAATTCTTTCGCCCTGTCTTTTTGCGCTGATTAGATTAACGGTTTCGAGGGTGATGATGATTTTTGCTTACTTAAAAAAAAAATCAAAGCCTTTGCAATCTCACAATAACATGGCTTTTGTTACACAAAATATGTATTGTTTCTTTTAAGGAGTTTAGGCTGTTATGTGAGTCTATTCCAATACCTGTGGCTCAAGGCATGGAGATAGAGCCACAGATTTTAACATCAGAAGGGACCTCTGGCGGAACACAGGCCAAAGAACCTCATCCCCTAACACCCTGTGATGGTGTGCTTTAAAGCGACATCTTCTGCATTATTGCTGTCAGGCTGTTCTTTAATATTATTGTTTCCAATAAAATACTGACAGGTTGGTCTGAAAATTGGCAATGTAACTAAGTAGCTGCCACTCCATTAAAGTCAATGAAGTTACACCAGTCACAAAGAGCTATTACTCCAGACCAGACAACTAATATTGGTAATTAACACGATAGCATAGGCATGGATATTTTGGGGGAAAAAATCAGTGGCTGTGCAAGAAAAAGGGTATGGGATAAAAATCTCAGATATTGCTTTGTACTTCAGATAGTCTCCTTTTCTATTTGCTATGCAAACCTGTCATAGTGCAGCAATAAAAGGTCCCTCTTGCATTAGAGAAGTACATTCCTCCCCTGGTGTTTTGGGAAGATCAGTTAGACTTGTGAGGGCATTCTTTCCGGTTACCCATTTACTACTCTTCCAGCTCCACATGAATCGGGATGTGGGTTCAGGGTGTTGTTGCCAGGGAGGCGGTTTGTCTTGCTGCATACAGGACAATGCAAACTTTTATTAAATGCTTTAAAAGAAAAAAAAATACATTAAACATTTTACATAAAAATGATCAAATTAATCTGTGTATCACTGTGTGTAATTCCCTCTTCACTATATGTGCGTGTGTACAGGCCTGCATGCACACATAGGCCCAAGCGTATGCCTCTAAACTTTAGAGTCTGAAGTTTTTCAAAGAGAATAACTGTTGCTTGACAGTTTCTCAGAGGCTGTCAATTATCCTTGGTGAGGAAGTATCATTTTGAGGTGTTAGCTCTCAGGCCCTGATGTTAAACTCTCGTGGTATCTCCTCTCAAAACAGGATAAACACACACAGTTACGGAGAGCGTAAGCTTTTGGGGTACGTCTACACTGGGGCTTGGGCTGTGGGACTAAAAATTGCTCTGTAGACTTTGGGCTCAGGCCGGAGCCCAGGCTCTGGGACCATCCCCACCCCCTCATGGGATCCCAGAGCTCAAGTGAGCCCTAATGTCTTGACCAGGGCCAGCTGCGGGTGTTTAATTGCTATGTAGACATACCCTTTGAAGCCGGGGCTGTCCTTTTGTTCTGTGTTTGTACAGTGCCTAGCACAACAATGGGGTCCTGGGGTGCAGTACATAGAATTAACAACAGGGGAGGGATAAAAGAAGTGCAGTAAATGCTGCTTTGTCTCCTGCCTGGGTGGCAGTTCAGTTGCTGGAAAGCTACAAACAAAGTACATGCCCCAAGACTCCGTCCGACACCCCGGGATCTGGCTTTACTCCTCCGCTCTGAGAAGTGTCTGGCTGATCTACATTTAATTTCCTCTGGCCAATCTGGGGGAGACCAATCTTTTTCACTGAGGTTGGGCTGCCCAGGACAGCTTTTTGCTTGGAGAACTGGCCCCAAAGCCTTGCAAGGTTAGAGCTGTGCTGGCAAAAAGACAAGATGTCGGAAGAAGGAATAAGACAGAGGGTGCAAACTCTCATGCTGGGAGGGGGTGACAAGAACCTTCATACAGGGCATCACCATGGCACTGGTGATGTCATTGCTTGCCTTTTTGTCTGAACCAATCATAATATCCATTTCAGGGTCAGCAAGAAAGGCAACAGGTAAAGCCCCAGGTCCCAGCATGGGTGGCCGTAGTGATGACCACAGTGAAGAGAACGGCCCCTGTGAGACTGATGCCGCTGCCCCACTGAGCTATGTGCATTGCCCAGCACTCCCCAGAAGTGCACAGCAGGGTTAGGAAGCTGGTCTCATCTAAATGACCCAATCAAAGCACATTTTTGATGGTCCACGTACAAACTTTCCCTCATCTTGCAACGATTTGCCCGTTAGCTTGGGTAGCCTCACGAGCTGCCTGAGCCCTGTAGTCAGTGGATCTTTTAGTTCAAACTCCCTTTGCGTCACATCATTTCTTTGTCTCCCTTCTGGGCGTCCTTTCAACAAGAATTGTAACATCCCAGCTACCCAGCTAGTCACACCGACTTGCTTCCCGCTTTTCACGCCCTTTGAGATGTCAGCTCAGGGGAGGGCTCAGCACAACAGAGGGTTTTATGGATCTCCTGTCACTCATTGAGGCGCCTCTCTGTCATTTTACTGTGTGTGCCTGGTGTCGAGCAGAAACAACAAGGCGCTGTGTCTGTAGTGGGGACGAGCCCTCTGCAGAAGCACTCTTCGTTAGACTGAGCACCATCTCACTGTCATAATGGAGACTCCCAGTGCAGACTCCACGGGGTCAATAATTTGATTTGCAGATTGGTCCAGCACATCACAGTCATTTCACACACACACACACACACACACCCCGCCCCTATGCAGGCTCTGGCCTAAGGCAGCCTGAATTGCCAGGGAGCAGCCTCTTCAAATAAGGATGGGGCTTTTCTTTTAAGAGCTTCCTGTCTTGCTCATGCTGCAGAAGTCACGGCTATGCCAAACCTCTGCCCCCGCTGGTAATGGAATGGACGGAAATAGACCTTGCAGTAGAAAAGGGGGAAAAGATGTTGTTGTTTTTAAATCATTTTGAAGGCTACAGCTTAGCACAATGGGTTCACGGTCCATGACTGGGGCTTCAAGGCACTATGATAATACAATTAATAATCTTCTTCAGACTGGATGCTAAAGACCCACCCTATTCTCCAAAGGGAAGACATTGGATACAAATGCAGGACTACCCAGAATAGGCAGCAGATGGTGCTCGAGGAGCAGCAGATAAACCTAACTAGCCCTTCACTATTTCCAGTCAAATGTAACAATGAAAAGAGCCTGAGAGTCACAGGGCAAGTGGTTTCTCTATCAAAGATCCTGGTATATCATTATTGACACAGTCTGTAACCTTTGGACTTTTCTGTGGAAAGGTAGCTCTGGTAGGCATTGTTAAAGAGCACCTGTTAGCTCTGTGCTATCAGTATATGCCACGCAACCTGGCTACTGGAGTTAATTTTTTCTACCAGGAACTAAAGCAGATCTTGCATCTGATTTCCCAGATAAGAACAGTATTTGGGTGTGACTATCACCAGCTTGCATTTGGACTGTTAGTTTCAGATCCCCAGCCTGCTTTATAGGGCCTTCTGGCCAATGAATTTCTGATGTTTGAACGGTCTCTTGAGGGTTTGAATGCTAGTGAACCTCTCCAGGTCTACTTTAGTTAAGGTTTAGACCAGCATTCTGCTTAAAGCTTGACTCTTCTAACTGCTCTAAAATCAGCACGGGTTTTACTCGGCTAGATAAAGGATTCAGAAACACAGTCTGCTCAGACATTTTTTCTTTGGAGGCGAAGTTGAAATCCAGTCATAAATTCTAGATTTAAAGGTCAGCAGGCACCTCTGTGATCATCAGGTCTGACCTCCTCAAAGGGTCTGACCTCCTTAAAGCTGCTCAAAGATCTAAAGTTTATATGAATAAGATATTCCATTTTCAGTACAAAATCCAGAATCGTGGTTCCCTCTAAACCAGTGTCTCTCAACCTTTCCAGACTACTGTACCCCTTTTCAGGAGTCTGATTTGTGTTGTGTACCCCCAAGTTACACCTCACTTAAAGACTATTTTCTTACAAAATCAGACATAAAAATACAAAAAAGTGTCACCGCTCACTATTTTTCAGTTTCTCATTTTTACCATATAATTATAAACCACTAGTGAATGCAAGCACAGCCATACACTGCCACACTGGAGTCCATCTTCTCAGTCAGACCAAGGAAACTGAAGGAGGGATAGCTCAGTGGTTTGAGCATTGGTGTGCTAAACCCAGAGTTCAATCCTTGAGGGGGTCATTTAGGGATCAGGGGCAAAAATTGGGGATTGATCCTGCTTTGAGCAGGGGGTTGGACTAGATGACCTCCTGAGGTCCCTTCCAACCCTGATATTCTATGATTCTAATTTGAAAAAGAAAACTGACTGTGTTTATTCTGAGTTTGCCGGCTCTCCTGAGATGGACAGTGGAGACAACATAAACCAAGTTCAGAAAGGCCCAAATGATAGAAAACTTGTTCTTTATTTACTGAAACACATTTTTGCTACACCCAGCAGGAGTTTGATTTCAGAGACAGTGAAATAAAATTAGTAGCACCCCAGGGTTCCTATGAGAATCAGGGCCCATTGTGCAAGGCACTTTAAAGACACAGGTAGACAGATGCCAACTTGAACTGCTTAATAAACCAGTTCTTCATTGGTGATGTGCTCTAAGACTTCCAAAATACATTCACATAGCAGGAGGTCTCTCTCATTTCCAGTGCCATCCATCCATAATATTGCGCACATAACAAGGATATGCTGAAATTTCAGCTTCTGGTACTTGTTATTTCTTGGCAAATCAGTTTCTAGCTCTAGTTTGAAAAAAACGTTCATTGCAGGAGGCCCAGTCTCAGACCAGGACCCCACTGGTCATTCACAATCTACCTTGGACAGTTAACCTGAGTAGACAAGACAAAGGGTACAGAGAGGTGAAATAACTTGCACAAGCGTACATAGCAGAAATGGCAAGCTGGAAGTCATGAGACTCCAGTCTTATGATTCCCTTTTCATTGCCCTACTCACTAGACCCATTGTGCTAGGTGCTGCACAAACACAGAACAAAAGTCTCTCCCTTGTACTTTATGCTAATTATCTTTCTGTGAGTAGACAATGGATCCTCAAGCAAGGATTAGAGTAGCTCAGGTTTCCTGAATCAGCATTCCTGTTATCCTCTCAACACCCTGAGGTGAGGACTAATTAGTCTGAAAGATAAGTATCCCTCCACTATGTCACAGCTCATCTGCCTGGAAACTTGCTCCTCTTGAAATTACTATTAAAAGATGTAGCGCTGCAACTGTGATCTGGTCTACTCTCAAAAATTAGATCAACCTTGTTACATTGCTCAGGGCCTGCACTGAAGCAAGGCTAAGTATTATCTAGACCATCCCTGACAGGTGTTTGTCTAACCTGCTCTTAAAAACCTCCAGTGATGGAGATTCCACAACCTCCCTGGGCAATTTATTCCAGAGCTTAACCACCCTGACAATTAGGAAGTTTTTCCTAATGTCCAACCTAAACCATCCTTTGTGCAATTTAAGCCTACTGCCTAGCCTCAGTGAATACGGAGAACAATTTGTCACCCTCCTCTTTATAACAACCTTTACATATTTGAAGATTGTTACGTTCCCCTCTCCCCCACCCCCTACTCAGTCTTCTCTTCTCCAGATTAAACAACCCAGTTTTTTTAATCTTTATTGTCCTAGGTCACATTTTCTCCAGCAGAGGCCTTGTCAGTGCAGAGTAGAGTGAAAGAATTGCTTCCCGTGTCTTGCTTACACTCCTGCTAATACAGCCCAGAACGATGATTTTTTTTTTTTGCAAGCGTTTTACACTGTTGACTCATATTTAGTTTGTGATCCACTCTAACCTCCAGATCCCTTTCCGCCGTACTCCTTTCTAGGTAGTCATTTCCCGTGTTGTATTTGTGCAATTGATTGTTCCTTCCTAAATACTTTGCATTTGTCCTTATTGAATTTCGTCTTATTTATTTCAGACCATTTCTCTCGTTTGTCAAGATCATTTTGAATTCTAGTCCTGTCCGCCAAAGCACCTCTAACCCCTCTCAGTTTGGTATCATCCACAAACTTTATAAAAGCATACTGTTTATGCCATTATTTAAATCATTTATGAAGATCTTGAAAGAAACAGATTTAGGACAGATCCCTGTGGGATCCCAGTCAATATGCCCTTCCAGGTGGACTGTGAACCATTGAGAACTGCTCTCGGAGCACAGGTTTTCATTTGGTTGTGCACCCACCTGATAGCAGGTTTGTCTAGGCAGGCTATATTTCCATAGGTTTCAGAGTAACAGCCCTGTTAGTCTGTATTCGCAAAAAGAAAAGGAGGACTTGTGGCACCTTAGAGACTAACCGATTTATTTGAGCATGAGCTTTCGTGAGCTACAGCTCACTTCATTGGATGCATACCGTGGATACTGCAGCAGACTTTATATACACGCAGAGATCATGAAACAATACCTCCTCCCACCCCACTGTCCTGCTGGTAATAGCTTATCTAAAGTGATCATCAAGTTGGGCCATTTCCAGCACAAATCCAGGTTTTCTCACCCTCCATCCCCCCACACACAAACTCACTCTCCTGCTGGTAATAGCCCATCCAAAGTGACAACTCTCTACACAATGTGCATGATAATCAAGGTGGGCCATTTCCTGCACAAATCCAGGTTCTCTCACCCCCTCACCCCCCTCCAAAAACCACACACACAAACTCACTATCCTGCTGGTAATAGCTCATCCAAAGTGACCACTCTCCCTACAATGTGCATGATAATCAAGGTGGGCCATTTCCAGCACAAATCCAGGTTTTCTCACCCCCCCCAACCCCCATACACACACAAACTCACTCTCCTGCTGGCAATAGCTCATCCAAACTGACCACTCTCCAAGTTTAAATCCAAGTTTAACCAGAACGTCGGGGGGGGGGGTAGGAAAAAACAAGGGGAAATAGGCTACCTTGCATAATGACTTAGCCACTCCCAGTCTCTATTTAAGCCTAAATTAATAGTATCCAATTTGCAAATGAATTCCAATTCAGCAGTTTCTCGCTGGAGTCTGGATTTGAAGTTTTTTTGTTTTAAGATAGCGACCTTCATGTCTGTGGTTATGTGACCAGAGAGATTGAAGTGTTCTCTGACTGGTTTATGAATGTTATAATTCTTGACATCTGATTTGTGTCCATTTATTCTTTTACGTAGAGACTGTCCAGTTTGACCAATGTAAATGGCAGAGGGGCATTGCTGGCACATGATGGCATATATCACATTGGTGGATGGGCAGGTGAACGAGCCTCTGATAGTGTGGCTGATGTTATTAGGCCCTGTGATGGTGTCCCCTGAATAGATATGTGGGCACAGTTGGCAACGGGCTTTGTTGCAAGGATAAGATCCTGGGTTAGTGGTTCTGTTGTGTGGTATGTGGTTGTTGGTGAGTATTTGCTTCAGGTTGCGGGGCTGTCTGTAGGCAAGGACTGGCCTGTCTCCCAAGATTTGTGAGAGTGTTGGGTCATCCTTTAGGATAGGTTGTAGATCCTTACATTGGTCAAACTGGACAGTCTCTACGTAAAAGAATAAATGGACACAAATCAGATGTCAAGAATTATAACATTCATAAACCAGTCGGAGAACACTTCAATCTCTCTGGTCACGCAATCACAGACATGAAGGTCGCGATCTTAAAACAAAAAAACTTCAAATCCAGACTCCAGCGAGAAACTGCTGAATTGGAATTCATTTGCAAATTGGATACTATTAATTTAGGCTTAAATAGAGACTGGAAGTGGCTAAGTCATTATGCAAGGTAGCCTATTTCCCCTTGTTTTTTCCTACCCCCCCCCCCCCCCGACGTTCTGGTTAAACTTGGATTTAAACTTGGAGAGTGGTCAGTTTGGATGAGCTATTGCCAGCAGGAGAGTGAGTTTGTGTGTGTATGGGGGTGGGGGGGGGGTGAGAAAACCTGGATTTGTGCTGGAAATGGCCCACCTTGATTATCATGCACATTGTAGGGAGAGTGGTCACTTTGGATGAGCTATTACCAGCAGGATAGTGAGTTTGTGTGTGTGGTTTTTGGAGGGGGGTGAGGGGGTGAGAGAACCTGGATTTGTGCAGGAAATGGCCCACCTTGATTATCATGCACATTGTGTAGAGAGTGGTCACTTTGGATGGGCTATTACCAGCAGGAGAGTGAGTTTGTGTGTGTGGGGGGGTGGAGGGTGAGAAAACCTGGATTTGTGCTGGAAATGGCCCAACTTGATGATCACTTTAGATAAGCTATTACCAGCAGGACAGTGGGGTGGGAGGAGGTATTGTTTCATATTCTCTGCGTGTATATAAAGTCTGCTGCAGTATCCACGGTATGCATCCAATGAAGTGAGCTGTAGCTCACGAAAGCTCATGCTCAAATAAATTGGTTAGTCTCTAAGGTGCCACAAGTACTCCTTTTCTTTTTATATTTCCATAGTTTGCTTATGAGAAGGTCATGTGAGACAGCATCAAAAGCCTTACTAAAACAGATATCACATCCACTGCTTCCCCTGCCTCCATAAGGCTTGTTACCCTGTCAAAGAATGTGGTTAGGTTGGTTTGTTATGATTTGTTCTTGACTGTTACTTATCACCCTATTATCTTATAGGTGCTTACAAATTGATTGATGGAGCAAATAATTAATTATCTTTCCGGGTACCAAAGGTAAGAGGACTGATCTATAATTCCCTAGGTTGTCCTTATTCCCTTTTTTATAGATAGGAAGGAACTATATTTGCCTTTTTTCCAGTCCTCTGGAATCTCTCCATCCTCCATAAGTTCTCAAAGATAATTGTTAGTGGCTTAGTGATCCCTTCAGACAATCCCCTAAGTATTCTAGGATGTATTTTATCAGGCCCTGCTGACTCGAAGATGTCTAACTAAATTCTTGTTCTTTTCCTATGTTAGCCTCAAATCCTACCCCATTTATACTCATGTATGTTCACTGTGTTAGTCTGAGCAAATTCACTGCTAACCTTTTTGGTGGGGAAAATAAAAAAGCAAACACACACACCCCTCTCCCCCCAAGGCATTTAACACTTTGGCCATTGCTTCTTTTCAGTTATTATCTCTCTCTTGCCCCTGAATAATGGGTCCACCCTCCCTGGTCTTCCTCTTGTTTCTAATGTATTTGTAAAATGTTTTCTTGTTACCCTTTGTGTACCTAGCATGTTTAATCTCCTTTTATGCGTTGGCCTTTCTAATTTTGTCCCTATTTGCATGTGTTAGCTTTTTATATCCATCCTTTGTAATTTGACCTAGTGTCCACTTTTTGTATGACTTTTGAGTCATTGAAGATCTCCTGGCTAAGCCAGGTGGCCTCTTACCATACTTCCTATCTTTCCTACACTTTGGGATAGCTTGCTCACGCCCTTAGTAACATCTCTTTAAAAAACTACCAACTCTCCTTACCTCGTTTTCCCCCTTAGACTTGCTTGCCACAGGAACTTACCTACTAATTCTGAGTTTGCTAAAGTCTGCCCTCTTGAAGTCCATTGTCTTTACTTTGCTGTTTTCCCTCTTACCATTCCTTAGAATCATGAACTCATCATTTTATGATCACTTTCACCCATGCTGCCTTCCACTTTCAAATTCTCAACCAGTTCCTCCCTATTTGTCAGAATCAAATCTAGAACAGCCTCTCCCCTACTCGCTTTCTCCACCTTCTGTAATAAAAAATGAACTTGTTGGATAATCTGTGCCCTGCTGTATTGTTTTCCCAACTGAGGTCTGGGTAATTGAAGTCCCCCATCATCACCAAGTCCTGTGCTTTAAATGATTGTTAGTTTAATAAAAGCCTCGTCCACCTCTTCTTCCTGCTTAGGTGGTCTATAGTAGACCCCTACAATGACATCACCCTTGTTTTTTACCCCCTTTGGTCATGATCCAGACTTTCAATAGGTCTGCCTCCCACTTCTGTCTCGGCCTCAGGGCAAGTGCCTTGTATACCTTTAAGTTCCTTTTATCCCCTGCCTATCCTTCCTCAACAAGCTGTACCCTTCTAGATATTCCAGTCATGTAAATTATACCAGCAAATCTCTGATGCCAACTATGTCATAATTGTGATTATTCACTAGTATTTCTAGTTCTTCCTGTTTAATCCCCTTACTTCTTGCATTAGTATACAGACCTTTAAGATGTTCATTAGATTTCCCCTCTGTATTCCCTCTAGACTCTCCTTTGTCCCGGCTTTGATTGCCCATGTTCCCCAGATTCCAATCCTTCACCCAGGTATCCATGTTACAGACTCACCTGTGGGCTTTTGTCTGCTGCCCCACTAGATTAGCAGATCTGCATCTAAAGATACTCTTCCCTTTCCTTGATAGGTGGACTCCATCTTTGTTAAGCAGTCCTTCTCAGAACAGCATCCTGCGGTCAAGGAAGCCAGTCATCCTGGCAACACCATCTGTGGAGCCATATGTTCACCACCAGGGTGTGAATGTCTGTGCCTGGGCCCCTCCCCTTGGCCAAAAGGATCGATGAGAACACCATCTGCACCCCCATCTCCCTCGCCCCTATGTAAAGATCAGAAACAAAGCCATCATGACAACATCTCTAAAGAAGTTAGAAAAGTTTCTTTACTGAATAGCTGGCCAATTGTGAGTATTCCATGGCTCTCTCAATCTTCGGTTCGTGATTTGGGTGAAGAGCTGGATCATTTGCAATGGGTGTCATTGGCGAAGGAAAAGATCTTATCTTATTTCTAGTTCTGTCCCAATCCCACAGAGAAGCCTTTGCTAAAGGATGTGTGTAAATTTCTGGAGGATGTGATTTTACATTAATCCATGGTAACCCAGCGATGTGAAACACTCTCCTACCTGTAAGACTAGATGGTGGAGATTTTTTAAAATCTCACTGTTATTCTATTCAAAGACTTTGCCTTATCTCTCAGTTATGTGATTTTAATCCCCAGAATGCACTTACAAAGATTAACAATCTATCTCTCTGGCTGTTCGTTGAGTGAAATGAAAATCTTAAATGACCCTCAATCCTGGGTACCCACAGCCAGGTTCTACTATAGAATCATAGGGCTAGAAGGGACCACAAGAGTCATCTAGTCTAACCCCCAGTCAAGATGCAGGATTTGGTGTGTCTAAATCATCCGAGACAGATGGCGATTCAGCCTCCTTTTGAAAACCTCCAGTGAAGAAGCTTCCACAACCTCCCGAGGCAGTCTGTTCCATTGTCCTACTGTAATAGAAGTAATGAAGACAACAAAGACCAAATATACCTGTTGATATTAAAATAGCGTTTTATTTATAACACTAGAGAAGGAGAAGGAAGAATCAATGAGTGATGCTTTCCAATGTCCTCGAGCCTTTGTTATGCAACAGTTGTCTCCAACCAGACTTTTGTTACCACTGGAGTAAGGTGCTGCCTTTAGGACTGCGCTCTCTGCTCGGTATTACCACTTTGAACATCAGAGTTCTTTGTAAAGATCAGAGCTAGCGACTTCTTTTCTCATGTTCAAAATATAACCTTCAGTACAGAGCTATACATAACTCTCCAAGATTTTCTATTACATCCCACTCCTGTTGTCATGTTTGTCAAGTCACTATGCCTTTTTGGTGCGAGAATGAGGATAGGTTGCCATCAATGACCTGACCTCAAGTAGTGCATCACTTTTGGTCCATTATCAGGATTGCTAACAAACCAATGTGTTGCTTCTCTGCATGTAATTAAAAAAAATTAACGTCATGTCCTGAAGTCGCTCACAAAAAATCCCGAGTCCACGATTAAAAAGCCAATTGGTTCATCAAGGTAGGCTGCAAAGAGTGGTACAATCCATGGTTCTTATCTTGCCATCAAAATTCTAGCCACTCTGCCATATAAATGCAGTTTGATGGAGAAATCTCACCACCTTCATGGCAGTCATCAAAGACCTGTGGTAAAATGAAACCAGGTGTAAGACTTCCTTACATGTGGTGAGCACAACACAATTGGAAGTAAAAAACTGAACTGTTTGCTCCATGGAGGAGTAAAATGAACACAAGACTGGGATCCAGGAGATCATCTAATCCCAACCCTGATAGAGATTATTATTTATATTACACTAGCACCAGAGGCCCTCACTCAGGATCAGGGCCCCACTGTCCTAGGGACTGTACACACAGTGATTGACTGTCCCGGCCTTGGACAGTTTATAAATTAGCAGACAAGACAAAGGGTTACAAAGAGGTGAAATAACTTGCCCAAGGGCATACAACAGGGGAACAGCGCTGGGATTAGAACCCGTTTTATGACTCCCCATTCAGTTCCGTATCCACTAGGCAAGACCACAGTGCCATCGCAAAGAACAGGAATAATCAACAGCTATGCTGGGGCTTTGATGTGCAAGAAATCATTACATCAATACAAACAGCCCATTGTAAAAACTCCATTCACACATTATACTAATAAATGAGTTGGATGAGGGTAAAGATGTTAAAAATGAGAGAGGGGCTTGAAAAAAGCTAAATGGACATTGTCCAGTTAAAACCCTGGTTTGAAAACATTTCCTACTCACGTTTTCAACGCCTTTGATTATTACAGCTAAAGAGTGTTAGAACCATTTAGTGTTTATTTCTGCTTTCTTATTGCAAGGCTTTTTGTATTTCTGATCTTGGACAATGAAAATAAACCAGGTAGTATCTCTTTTTGGTTCCCATGCATTATAACAATGCAACAATGTTTGGGCTGTCACTCAGCTGGGACATGTGCTTGTATAAACTTCCCATTGAAACTAAAAATCCAACAAAACAAAAAATTATTAAAACAGTTTCTACTGGTCTTAGATCTCCCAGACATTTGTTTATAAAAAGACTACATTTTGGAGCATGTTTGACTTAACAGTGTCCTTTTACCATGCGATCAAGGGATGAGATGCAGTGTTTAAATAGGAAACATCATGGCCTAAATAAAAGTATCGGTCTTTTATTTACTCCATAGCCAAGGCATGTGTGACCTCCACTGACTTTTTGAAGTCAATGGGACTACTCCTGTGTGTAACGTTAAGCATGTGACTAAGTGTTTGCCGGACCCGGGTCTACATTAGTAAGTACTTCTTCCTCCACATACACAATCAGTAACTTACTGGGCAGAGTCCACAGGGTGTTCGGATTAACCCAGTGGGTTGGATGATAGGATTGACAGATCTGTACAATTTCATGTGTCCATCCACACTGCCAACTGTCCCTTCTTTTGCAGCAATGATGGTCATCTCCACCTTTCCATCGTATATTAGTGTGTTTAAAATAGTTTCGATATCCTCCATTGACAATTCGACCTAAAGGCAATTTTGTAAAAATATAACAAAAGATATTGGTAACAACTAGAGAAAAGGTGTAGCAATAACTCCTGCAAAAAGGAAAATAAACTCTCATTTATGAATGATGACATTCATCCCTCATTCCTAAGGCTTTAGAGGTCTGGCGTAGCCTTGATACAGGCACAGAATTCACTGAATCATGGATACTGAATGGCAGTTATGCGGAAAAGGGGAGAGCAAAGAGAGTGAGGTTTTCACTGTTTTTCTTACAGTTCTTTTAAAATAATGCTGGGCTTTCAGATACATTTGCCAAGTGGAATTCACCCATACTCCTCAAGTGTCTGCAACAATTCAGATACAATGCAATAACCCTCTGATGATTTGGGATATCTAAGCACAGGTTATGAATTCTGTTTGAGATTATGAACTAATGTTCAATCATAATGTTTAAGCCCTTATGATTATCATTGTGATGTTCGTGCCTCTAAGGAAACAGGGAGGAGTGCCAAGTCTCTATTGCTGACTAGGATGGCCTTTAGAGACCATCAACACCTGAATATAATCTTGCCCAAACAGAACAGGATGGCTGTATCCTCAGAGAAACAATTTTTCTCACTTGTCTGCATACAGTTAAGGTTTCAAGGAGCGGAAAATCCCCAGAAAGGGGACAAAGAGAGGTATCAGGGCAGAAGCTTAAAAACACAAGGGTGAGAAGTTGAAGGAGGACTTAGAGGGAGACAGAGGAATAAAGGGCCAGGTGTCATAAGCTAGAGGGAATATTGTTGACTGTCAGATCAGCTGGAGCTGAAGGACACTGATTGAAGGGGAGAGAGAGAAACACACACACCATGGTTTAGAGAAGCCTTGAGCTGGAGGATTGCAGTTCAACAGAGAGCACTTGGACCCTGAAAAGACACTGATCCAAATCCCATAGAACTCTCAAGAGTGGTGAGGAAACTGAGGCAGGGAATGGCACACAGGCATTTGTTGTTGTTATGGGTCTGTATATTCCATGCTGTCTAAAGCAGAACGACTGTTTTTAGAAGTCCTTTTACAAAGTCTGTGTCTAGTCGCTTCAACTATCATGTGTCCCTGAAGGTGACACCTGTAAACTAGAGTGTTCACAAAGCAAAAGCTCTGGGAATGGGCATGCTAAAGCAACTGAGATATCTCGGGGGTCAGCACCGGTCCTAGGGCCAGGACAGCAGGGCCCTGGGGTCCCACTTCCAGAAAGGGCACCAGACAGAGTCTGCAGCCAGGAAGGGTGCCAGAGAGGCCACAGCCAGAGAGCGCGGCTAAACCAGAGCCTACCCAGTGAGCAATGGGAGCTTTAGAGCAGATATATCCAGCATGAGTCCGAACACAGCAGCCTGGTGAGTGGCCAGCAGGGGAAGCTTGACCAGGGCTGTGCCAGATCTTCACTTAACAGGGAACCCATGGCTGTTTTCTTGCTCTTACATATTATGATGGAGCTTTTCGAAGGCAGCTAGGAATTTGTTACACATCTTCCATTAAAACTGTGTGGCTAAATTCCTAGCTGACTTCAAGAATCTCAGTTTATGTTCATAGGGAAATTCCAACAGAGCAATTATAAAACTCCCTATGGCTGGGATTGCCAAAAGAAAATGGGTCCCAACTCGCATTGACTGGGCACTGGATGCCTAACTCCCTTAGGTGCCTTTGGAAATCCCAGACTATATTGGCTCTGGGCTGTAATGCAGCACAAACCCCCTACTTCATACACACTGCAATATAAGACCCCAATGTGCAAACTTGGATGCATCAAGTCAGGCACCAAAATTAGGACTTAGGGCCCAATTCCAAATGCTAGCCATTCAGCACCAACTTGAAAGGTGGTAAGTTAAACGCCATTCTGACCTTACTGATGCCCAGCTCGCAAATGTATTTCCACACCTCATGGGATGATGCAAACGAACTGTTTCTCTGTATCATAGGGTTCTGTTTGCTGTCGCGAGCTGCTTCTGCCTGGGGAAGCATGGAGGGGAGAGAGTGACAAACGCAGTCAGTGCTCCCTGTGAAAAGAATGTCTCTAGGTATACAACAAGCTGCTTTTAAACCATTGTAGAGGCAATTTCCAGACAATCTCTCCCAAGTTTTAAGCCAGGGTGGGAATCTGGCCCCCTGCTTAATTTCATCCAGCCCGTGGCAAGTCTTGGCGCCATGGGCAAGAAACCCTGAGCCTCCACACTGCCCCGCGGGGCTGGACCTGCGAGCACCGGCTCACCCCGCTGCGGGGGGAAACTAGGGTTGCCAGGCCATTAAAAGTCCAGTCAGTGGCACAGCAGGGCTAAGGCAGGCTTCCCGCCGGTCCTGGCTCCGCACATCTCCCGAAGCGGACGGCATGTCCCTAGGCGCAGGGGTGATCAGGGAAGCTCCGTGTGCTGCCCCCACCCCCAGTGCTGGCTCCGCAGCTCCCATTGGCCAGGAACCGCGGCCAGCGGGAGCTGCGGGGTCACTGCCTGCAGTGCACACTGCACAGAGCCACCTGGCTGCGCCTCTGTCTAGGGGCTGGACACAGCAGCTGCTTCCAGGAGCAGCGCGGAGCCAGGACAGGCAGGGGGCCTGCCTTAGACCTGCTGCGCCGCCGACCAGGAGCTGCCTGAAGCAAGCACTGCCTGACTGGAGCCCGCGCCCCAAACCCCTGCCCCAACGCTGAGCCCGCTCCTGCACTCCAAACCACCTGTCCCCATCCCAGAGCCCCTCTCACACCCTGAACCCCTCATTTCTGGCCCCACCCCAGAGCCCGCACCTCCAGCTGGAGACCTCACCCCCACCCGCATTCCAATCCCCTACCCCAGCCCAGTGAAAATGAGGGTGGAGGAGAGTGGGCAACTGAGGGAGGGGGGCTTCAGTGAGTGTAGGGCGGGGTCTAAAAGAAGTGCGGGGGGTGTTCGGTTTTGTGCAATTAAGAAAGTTGGCAACCCTAGGGGAAGCCCAGAGCCTCTGCGCCCACCTTCCCCACCACCGGCGGGGCTGTGTGTGGCCCACAATTGATTTTTTCTGGGGATCAATGGCCCCTGATAGGAAAAAGGTTCCCCACTGCTGTTTTAAGCAGGTGATTATCAACAAATGGAATAATCCTAGATATATATTGCACAGTGAACAGTAAGTGGCAAATTACAAGTTAACACTATATACAGTAACATGAAACACCATATTGACATGAGGAGTTAGAACGTAGGCACCATCATTCTGAGTTTCCTGACTATGGAAAAACCTCAGCCATAGCCAGTGGCCTGTAATATATATTTTGGAGGGAAAGGGAAATTGACACGATCTGACTAGGACTCAGAGGATGGAGGTTGGGCTTTCCCTGTAGCATGGATAGGGAGTAACACTTTCTAGGCACAGTCCACAATAATCAGGGCTGACAACCTTTTTTGCACAGCTGAAGTAGTATGGGAAAGCTGACCTTTCCTCATTTGTTCCTACATTCTTCAATACTCAGTTTGAGATATGAATCTGGGGGAATGATGCTTCTTTTCTTTTAAAAGTACAAATTATGGGTTTATTAAGGTGAATGATCCATTGCATGCATTTGCAGCTACAATTAAATTAGAAAAATGCCAATAAAGAATTATGGTCCAGCAACTACATAACAAAGTCCACCTATTTTTATATTAACAACTGTATACAAACTTTTCTTCCACCAGTTTTTAAAGGAAAAGCAATTACTTGTAAAAACAATCAAAGATGGGTTAATCTGTAGCAATCCCTCACCTTAGTCTGTAAGAATTTACAACACTGTTGGTTCAACACCTCCACAAATTCAGATTCAAAGTCTTGGTCGCTGTACCAGGCCCCACCAGTCACGGACCGGTCAGGCTGCAGGTTATATAACATGTACACCTTCTTCTTTGAGGCCTATTGAACAATACACACTTTTTTTTTAATAGCTGAAGATCTTCCATGAAAGGAAAATTTCATTTAAACAAGCATAGGAACGATCCATGTAGTGCCATGTGCCCCGAAAGATGGGAAGTGCATAGCTGCAGCAAACCATTAGAAGCACTATCTGCACTCCAAGAATACCGGGGTTAAAGAGGAGGTCGTATTTTTGGATTCTGACTCTCAGACTTGTTTTATGGAGCAGGGTTGGAAAAGGGAAACAAAACTACACAAAGATAAAGGGCTTTAAAGAAAATGGGACAGATTCAGGCTCGGGTGCGAATCGCTACAGCTTCATTTCAATGAAGCTGCAAAAGATCTGAATTTAGCCTGTTATCTGATGTCCTTCCAAGTTCTGAGCCTGGTTTTGGCCCTCCTTCAGGTCAGAATGTGGTTCAGCTATCCCTCCTATAACAGTATGATGATTAAGCATGCCTGATGACCTAGTCTAAAGGGGATGAGAAACCGCTTTTAAAATTGTTTAATGCAGAACTAGTCCTAGACATAGCCAAAATGCCTGCTATAAACATTTCCCAGTTAAATCAGCTTCCATTTTAAAATAACTTCTGAGAGTTTACTCTTTGTGGAAAGGACACTCATTATTCTGCTTTTTGACTCATGGCAGCTACAACAGGACATTGTCTGAGATGAAATACAGAGTCAGGTGACTTTACACATACAATACAGTGGGGCTATGAAACTTCAGAGGGTTAACTTCTGAAGTTATACAATGGCATCTTTAAATTAGAGAAGTTAATCTTAAGATTTTTAAATATAAACGTGTATCTTTAGCCGTAAATTATAAATCTTGCTCTGGTAATTCCAGAACGATGTATTATGCTGTAGGCAATAAGCGGTACCCAAGCTTTTGCACAGGATGGTGAACATGAATTCAGTACTATGAACAGGAAAAGGGTTTTATTACATTAAACAAGTTAGAAAGACAAGGTAGGTTAGGTAATATATTTTACTGGACTAACTTCTGGTGGCGAGAGAGAGACGCTTTCAAGCTACACAGAGCTCTGCTTCAGTCACAGACCTCACGTAGAGCTCTGTGTAGCTTGAAAGCGTCTCTCTCTCTCTCTCACCAACAAAAGTTGGTCCAGTAAAATGTATTACCTAACCCACCTTGTCTCTCTAATATCCTGGGACTGACACGAAGGCTGTAGCAACACTGCACTAAAACACAAGTGCCTAATGAACACATTTGAAAGTGAGCCTTTCTGAAGCTTCATTAACTATGGCAAGAGATGAAAAAAGCTCAGAACATGCAGCAGCCCCCCAATAAAGCCCCTGGATTCTGCAATAAATGAAGGATGAAGACACTTCACAAAGCCATCTCATAAATGGCTTACATATTCCAAATCAAGTATTTATAAACTGGGTTAGATGCTTTTTCAACTCCATTGAAGTCATGTTATTAGTATAGGCTTTGATTCAGGAAAGCACTTAGGCATGTCTTTTAAGTTTGTCCTGAATAGGAATGTTTTCCTGAATCACAGTTATAATAATCAGCAGGTTAAAAACTCTCCCCCACTTAAGAGAAATTACGTCCAAAGAAAATTCTGGCTGTGGGATAGCCTGGAAAGAGCAAAGCACAGAAGTTTTAATTTGGCCTAAGCAGTTCACTCCTAATAGCAGAAGAGACAATTGTGATAAGGGTTATTATGATTCCTACTGTTTTGAATAAAGGATACCAGCAACTCTTTGCTAAAGTTATTGCACCTCTACCCTTCTCTAATATTTGCACTTAGATAGTGCCTTATGTCTGAGACCATCAGTGCTTTACAATGTAGTTAAAGTATTGGCTCCATTTTATAGAGGAGCAAACTGAGGTACAGAGAAGTTAAGTGATCTTCTCAAGGTGCCAGAGAGTCAGTGACATAGCTGGGAGAATAACCCAAGTTTCTTGACTGCCAGTCACCTGCTCTAACAAACATGCTTTGCAGTATATACAGTATTTCAAGTATTTAAAACTATAGATTACTCACTGCCACAGACTTAACAGCTTTAATAAGTTTCTTGCTCTCCAAGTTTTTCAGTATCTTGTTGATCTCTGTTAAAGGTAGATTACTTTTGTATCTAATATCCCTGCTCCAAATACCTGTTTAAAATGAAAAAAGGAAAGCTGAATTCAAATGAATATGAACAGAGCATGACAAGTCTCAGGCACATTACATTTGTTCTTATGTTCCAAGCCAAGTCTCGAGCTGTTCCTTTCCGATTCAGAATTCGCATCACAATGTTGCTTGAGCGCTACCTAAATAGAATGCACATACTTAACATAGTATATACATACTTAAGCCAAAAATTTCAGATTGTGCATACACACTAAAGATCCCAAACCTCCTGCCAAGTGCCAAGCGCCGTCAACTCCCAGTTAATTCAGGGGGATTTAAGGGCACTCACTGTATCACTACCACAGTTAGCACCATGTGCAACATGCAACACGTCTGTATTATTCCAACATCTCCCTACAGTTGTTATAACACAAACTTGCCTGCTCTGAGAGCTCATACAGGTGAGTTCTCTTTTGTCAACAGACTTGGCCAAAAAATGGGGAAAACATTTTTTCTGAGGGCCCCTTGGTTCTGGAACTCTCATCCCTTCACTCCTCAGTCTGACAGAATCCCAGTTTCTTGGCCTTCATATGCTGCAAGGCTCATCTGATTTCCTAGGCTCTCTCAGAGAGTTTGGGATATGAAACAGTCCGGCAGGGGAGGGTATTTTATAGGGAATTTGTACTTTTTAGTCACAGAAGGAGCTGGGAGAGGAATTGACTCAAGTCCTCATGTGGATACAGATACTTTACTTGTTTATTTTTAGTGATTAGTTAAGCATGTAATACCTCAAACAGATGCTTTTAAAACAACTATAGTAAAGAAGCTAGAGTTAATAATGCTTTGGTAGTTTATTACCATGCTTTTAATTCTTGAGTATTGAGAAATAGTACACACTGTTTTCCCCAAATACATGCTAAGCAACGAGTCATGAATAAAATTATAATAGCCCTTGAATAAGTCACCTTTGTTGGCTGCATCCTCTATAATTTGATAGACCAGCTTCTCTTGATTGTCAGATCCCTTCATTTTACTGTAAAGGACAGATTACAAAAGGGAAAGGAGTTAGTTATTGTGAATGTCCAGCAGGTTGGATAGAAGTAAACTAGATTTGTTTTAAACTGTGGAAAGCAAAACTATAAAATGAATTCAATTACACAAAAAGAAAGCAGCTGGCACTAGCTGGTTACTGCAGTTCCTTGTTATTACAGACAGCTTTTATCATTTCTTACATGTCATGGCAAGTCAGCCAAAGTAACTGTCAGCATTTTGTTGGTGCAGTACTCCAGTTTCCCCACCACTACCATGACCACCAATTGCTCACCTACAACTGCAGTAGCTCAATCCTGAATAAAATCTTACCCAAAATAAGCAGCCCCCGGATGGAACATCTGGGAAGGTGCAGCAAAGTGCTCTCAGCTCTGAAGTTTGCTTTCCCCACTGGTCTAAGACAGCCTGATTCTGCCAAGCTCCAGGCCACAGTGGGAGGTTCATCTCTTTTTTGAAGCATTTGAGAGTGGTGGTGGAGGAGTGGGGAGGACTGTTAGGTTTGGGGGATTTTCCTTCTTTGAAGCAAACAGAGTATGTCTTTACTCAGTTTTGTACAGGCACATTTTATGAACCAAATAAAACTTCCATTTAGTATACAGAGTAATATACTTGGGGTTGGATGACTGTTACAAATATAGGGCCTGATCCTGCACTCTGCTCCATCTAGGCAGACCCCTGGACCCACAGCAGAGCTCCACTGATTTCAGTGGGACTCCACTTGGGCATACAGGTCTGCCTGCATGGATCAGATCACCTGATGGGGGGCTTTACTACCAGCAATAGTGCTTCCCACACCATGTAATCCCACTTCAATGCAACTATTCACAGTGGGAAGCATGACCTCCAAGAGCATTTACAAGATGGGGCCCAAAGTAAGTAAATGAATGAATGGGTGAATAACACTTGATGATTACTACCATCGCCATGATTGCACTGGGAGAGTGCATGAGAACTATGATCAAATGACTGTCCCTTCAACAAAATAAAGCTTACCCAGCATTTTGAGACTCTTTGATCCTGTAGAGAAGGCCAGTGTTGCTCCTGAGAAGGTCTAGCTGTCCCTGAAAGAGACAGGCATAAATACTATTATTAAGAGCTTGACACTTACCTTTTAAACATGAAATCTCATTTAATTTTGCCTAAATAAAAAACAGACCAAAATACATTTTCATCCTTTGGAAACACTAGGACATTTTAGACAGCTCTGCTCAGGAAATATTCTGTTCATTTATCATCGAGCTGCTAGAGGTTATTGACATTGCTCCTGGTCTCTTTCTGCAACACGTGTCATTAACTAAAATGTAGAAATCTACTCTTTCATCTTCCAACACGGCACAAAAGATGTAAAGCTCCAGCATGCACCTCTCTCAGCCTGCAGTAACATGTCCATTGAATCGTTTTTTTAATTGCTCATTTACATAGCCAACAGTTAGCTTGAAAACATAAGTCAACGTAAAAAAAAATTACTTTGGCTCAGCTCAGGTAAGATGGAGGTGATACATATGGTATGAGAAAGCATTCTAAACTGCAGTAAAAATTGTGACAGTTCCTTCAGTTGAGTGAATTTACCCACCTACTGTCAGAATAATTCACATTCTCAGGATGCTGCTAGATTCTCCTCCTTATCATTCCCAGACTCCCACATAACAGCTGTGAGTAAGAACACATTCTTTCATCTTCAGCTGGCCAAGAGATGGTGGCAGGCTTTGCCATGATTACCTATGTCTGTTACCTCTAGGCAGGAAAAGTGCAACATGGTCTAACTTGGACTAACTTTGAAGATCTACCTTTTTAGATAGGGCAAACTGACAGAAGCAAACTATGCCAGTGCATAATTTTCTACATTGCCTGCCAATTAATTTACAGGTGGAAACCCTAAATACTCTATGCTCCCAGTTATCTCAAAGAATGCTCTTCCCATGTACCACATAACTGTGCTCAGAGGGAACACTTGCTATCTATGCCAAGCGTGAAACATGTGAGAGATGAGTGCAGAGTATTCTCAGTGGTGGCTTCTTGCATCTGGAGTTCAATTCTGACACATACATCTATATCAGGACTCAGGTCTGGTCACTTTTAGAACAAGATTCAAGATGTCTTGTTATTAAGGCTTTAACTATAACAGCAAGGCTTGGACTTTCCTGATGGTCTGCTAAATTGTTAAACACCACTTCAAATCCTTACAGGGAAGCTGAGTATCCTACTGTAGAGAAATGCAGGAAACATTGTCGCCATTTTGGGCAATATGTTGGTTGGTTCCATGCTCGCATATGAATGGCACTCAGTTATATTGGTTACATGTGTCTTATAATAATAAGTGCAACTAAAACTACAGTAAGTCAAAAGGTATGAGATAATCCCAGACACTTTGACCTAAAAGCTGGAATCTAGTAAACATTGGGTGAAATCCTGGCTCCACTGTAGTCAATGGCAAAACTTCCTTTGACTTCCATGGGGCCAGGATGTCACCCTCCCTCTAAAAGCAGATACCAACAGGATTCAATAACGGTAGGTAAATCTATGGCTCTTTCAGGTTATCCCTATATTACATAACAATACCAATGAGGTTTGAGATGCAGTTACAGTCGTTAACAGAAACGCACTCATATTGCTTTGCTAGATCGCAGAAGATTAATACACAAGGCCCAACTCTGCAGCTGCTCTATGTTGGTAATGGCTGATGAAGTCCATGGCGTGCATGCATATGAAAGGGCGGTGCGATCCCTCCGGCACCGCAGAACGGGCTGTCCTGATGGGGAGGTGAACCCTACCACGGAAAGCAGCCTGTTGATAGCCATGGCCCGCTGCTGGGGTTCCATGTGGGGCATGTCATTCTGGATCACTTGGTCGGTGATGCCGTGAGGGAACTGGTGGCAGAGCTCGATGATCCTGGAGGCGAGGAGAAGAGGAGCAGAGTCAGATCACAACACACAGACACAGCCCCACCACGACCCCTCTCAGGCCTAACCCCAACCCCAGCTGCGCTCCAGCCCTGCCCCCATCTCAGCCCACCCCGCTACCGTCTCCGCCCCCCAGCTCTGTCCCAGGCCACTCCCCAGGCGCTGCGGGCCCGCACCCCACCCAGACAGACCGGCCCCAGCCCCGGCCTCTCAGCCGCACCTGTTCTCTATCTCCAGCGGGTCCGGGACCTCCGGCTTCACCTTCACCTCGGCCATGGCAGCCGGGACCCGGGCGGAGGGGGGAGGGGGGGGCAGCCCGCAGTGACGCGGGGCAATACCCTGCCCCGGCGGCGCAAACCCCAGCCAGGTCCCCCAACGCCGGGGCGCGGGGAGATGACGTCACAGAGGGGACCCGGTTGCCATGGAGCAGCCGGAGGCGGGCCAATCCGGGGCCGCCTTCTTGCCGGTGTTACAGCGTCTCTAGTGACGGGGACGGGGACGGGTGAGTAACGGGGAGGGAGCCGCGTGAGGGGTGACTGGAGTCTGGGGTGGGAGCCCGGAGTGGGGCGGGAGCAGCCTCATGGGGGCGGGGTCCAGAGCCTGGAGTGGGGCAGGAGCCTGATGCGGGGGGGGGGGGATCCAGAGCCCGGGGCGGGGCGGGGCGGGCGCAGTTTGGGGGGGGGGTCCGGAGCCCGGGGAACCTGATGCGGGGCGGGGGGATCCAGAGCCCGGGGAACCTGATGCGGGGGGGGGGGGGATCCAGAGCCCGGGGCGGGGCGGGCGCAGTTTGGGGGGGGGGTCCGGAGCCCGGGGAACCTGATGCGGGGCGGGGGGATCCAGAGCCCGGGGAACCTGATGCGGGGCGTGGGGAGCCGTGTAGAACAACCAGAGCCAGGGGCTGGGGGTGGCTGCCCGGCTTTGGCATTTATTCTGAATGCGGTAAAATAACCTACTCGGTGCACCAACAGAATTACCATTTTTGGTTCTGCCTCCCGCAGGTGCATAAGAGCCATCCAGCTTCTCAAATAAACCGGCGTGGTCAGCTGGCCACCTGAGGGTGGTAGAAAACCAATCGGAATGGTTCTGCCATCTGTTAATCCTGCGCTCGAGGTGGCAGATTCTGGCAAATGTGCTGCACCAGGGCGTATCTGGTGGGAGGAGTAAAGGCACTGCTGGAAATTGCTCTCACAGTGCTTGCTGTCTGTACAGGCAATACAGAAGTTCAGACTGACACTATAGTTACCCTTGATCAGAACAAGTGCAATCCCAGCGTTCTCATGAATGAATGCCTGTCTCTGCAGAGTGGGTAGTAGTTTTATGTGTGACATGTTACAGACATGTTGGGGGGTTGGGAAGTTGATTGTAAAACCAGAACTTGCTAGTGTAGACAAGGCCTTCGGCTGTGAACATAACCACCCAAGACCTACATTAGGGGCTTGTCTATATTATACACTTTTATCATCTCTAAGCACAGTTGTTCACAATTAAGTTCATTGACACAGTGCTGGCCATTGTAAACCAGGACAAAATCATGTTCAGCATCATTTGTCCTAATATACTGCAGGCGAGACACCACTCAGGAATACCAGAGAGTGCCTTATTTTAGTCCTGTTCAGCAAATAATCTTGGGTTCCATGTAGGCACTCATATAGACATAGTGAAATAAGTAGCTGATTTCTCTTACATGAGATATTAGATGGATGGAGCCACATCTATTATAAACAAGGCCAACACTCTTCGTGATTATCTCATGAACTGTCACTCAGATCCAGCATGTATCACTGACACCTCATGGACAGGGCTGACCTTGGCAAAGCTGGTTTCAGCTGTGTATGCAGAGATCAATTAAACTCGTGCAATGAAGATCAGATTGGAATGAAAGTAGTGGTACTTTTCTCACACTCTGTCCAAAATTGCAGAGTTTCAGAACTGGTCAAAATTTTGATTAGCTTTTAGCATGCTCAGATGGGTTCAATAGGAAAAAATGTTCAATGGACAGCAAAACAAATAAGAATGTTATTGTTATAAGGATTAACAATTTACTGCATCTCATGTTCTCTTTTTTCAGGGAGGTGGAATAGGGGTGTGAAATTGCATGAAGATTCATTTCTGCTTTACTCTTACATTTTAAAAGAAACATTTGCTATTTTTTCAGATCACTACAAAGAAAAATGACTGCTGGTTCAGTGTCAGTGCCTCAGATTATACCACTTCGACTCCCTCTGCCAGGGAAGGCTAAACATGAAATAGACACAAATACACATGTAGAAATAAAATCAGGTATAAACAACAGCTTTAAATCTGTTCTATAAACCCTGTTCTTTTTATTTTGTCATTTGACTCTCACTTTTTGATACTGTGTTTGCGTTCACATTTTATCGTGATTTTGATGAGAATCTATTTTCATAAATACCTTGCATAAATTAATCCTTTACATCTCTATCCTGCAAACGTGCACATGCTTAATTTCGTTCATGTGACTAGTCCCGTTGAAGCTAATAGGGCTACTCGTGTGTAACGTAACTCAAATTTTTCAGTGTTTGCAGGATCTGGGCCTTATATTTCTGTGCTATTGTGTCTGTTCCATAGTCACAATGAAATATGAAAACCTTAGAATTTGATAATTTTGTGTTTTGTGATTTTGCAAAACTGGTACTTGAAAATAGCATGGGTCCGTTTCACTGAAAAGGCCCTATCTGTTAGCAAGAGTCTCAGTTTTTGAAATTCCAACTTTTATATTTCAACCATGATCATTTTTCATATCCGAACATGCCACATGTAGAACCTGTGCATATTTTCACATATCCTTTTTGCAACTTTTTTGTGAGAAGATGACTGGCCTGTAATGAAATTGTGATTATTTTGTCACCAAATTTTGTGAGGAGAGAGGGAAAGGGAAAAAACCAAAACACACATTATGGCCCTAATCTTGCAATCCCTTACTCACATCCTTATGTTGCTCATGTGAGTAAATTAAGCATGTGTGTAAGCATTTACAGGAGTGAGGCTTATTTTTGAACAGCTCTAATACAATTTTGGTAATTATCTTATTCATGTCTTTCAGATACTCCTGATGTCACTATATATTACACTTTAGATGGAAGTAAACCAGAACTCGTTAGGAGACCTGGCTATGGAGAACATAACACTTTTAAGTATAAGGGACCTATCAGATTACCTGATGGGAAAATAACAGTAAAAGCTTTGGCAGTCACCAAGTAAGTAGCAACTGTCTATATTGCATTATAATTATGGTAATTTATTTGCATTACTGTAGTGCCTAGGAGTCCCCGTCATGGGCCAGAACCCCATTGTGTTAGGTGCTGTATAAACACAGAACAAAAAGACAGCCCGTACTCCAAAGAGCTTACAGTCTAATTAATATTCATGTATTCCTCTGTATGGACATCAGTATCTTCTATGCCAGAACATTTATTATTATTATTATATAGTAATTACTTGTATTGCAGTGGTGCTTAGGGCCCCAACCATGGATCAGGGACAAACTGCCTTTGCTCATACGTGTCCTGGAGTGAAACTACCGTGTATTCCCTGGGCAAGGACTTGCAGAATCAAGGCTTATATATAGTTCTTGGTATCGCTGTCCAGACCATACATTATTTTTTATTGTTGTGATTGTGAAAAGACACATTCTCAGCTCTTCATCCCCTGCTAAATGAATGGCATGGACAGTGAATGTGTGTGGTATCAAATGTCAGCAATGACATATAATGAATGGTATGGAATGGCAAGCTGAATGTGGTTCAGCTTTGGAGGTAAGGGCTCCCATTCCATGTGGCATTATGTATAATGTGGAGCATATCACCTTTTCGCCCCCACAAGGGAGTTGTACAGTAACAAGGACAGAAAGAGGACATGGATTAAGGTATATCAGGAATTTCTTATATGAAAGGGAACCAGGTATTAAAATTATCCATATTTTCATCATTTTAAACTGGTAATTTTTTATCATACATAGAATTCCTGTCGTTTTTTAAAAACACTGATTGATTGGGAGTATGAAGGGATCATGGCAGCTTGCTGAAATAGTAATCTGGCTAGCAGGAGGAGTTTCAATAAACGACCCATTTTCACCACTGATTTCCTTTCTAATAATACCCATAATTTTGTGCTCTAGCTATCTGTATCCTTTTGATTATTAACTTTCAGAGACTGCAGGGAGAGTGCCATTGTAACAAAGGTATTTCTGGTAGAATATGAGCCACCAAACATACTCTTTGCTGATGAAGATAATGATGAGAATTTTCTGAAAGACCTCTCCAACCAGGCAAGTTACAGCAATGGTGAATCCCTGTTTGACCATAACATTTTGTATTCTATTACAGAGAGACAAAATCCAGGTAGCTGTAGAGTTTCATTACTTTTATTTCTTTATCTGCCCATCTTTGTTGTTTTCAATCTTTTCTGGTATTGAAATCTATGAAAGTTCAAATGGTTGGTTCTTTATTGGGACAACCAATTGAAACTATTGTGATACATCTCTTTTACTTATGAGCTGCTGACATTATGCAAGAATGGTTTCGTTTCAGTTTCTAGTAACTTACAACATTTACCATTCATCGTGCTCAGGGAATGTTGTGTTTAACTGAAAGGTTTATACAGAGACTTCGTTTGGAAATAACACTTCAACGTGTCCTGTAATGTTTTCTCTGGGATTGTTCTGATCTCATTAGAAAAATTAACCATCTGAAAACGAGAAGTCCAGAAAGGGCCAAATCTTGAAATTCTTACTCAGAGCCTGGTTGTGCCCTGCTGCTTGGGTGTGCAAGGGGGGAATGTGCACAAGAAATCTGGTCCCACTTGTACACCACCACCACCAAGTGCAACTGCCTGGCACTACTATAGTTCTTGCACTCCACCACATGCTGAGATTGCACCCACTTTCTATCTCCACGGGGTACAAATCTCATTGGTAAAGAAGAAATTTATATTATGAGGGTGGTCTGGTAGTGCAGTGACAATCCTCCTCCTTCCATACTTTTCCTTTCCCAACCCAAAGACCTGGACACCTCATAAGTCCCTTCAGGGGAGTTTCCATGTAGTTAGGGTAAGGGAAGGATGATCATTTTAGCATCTGTGTTTTAGGCTATGTCTACACAGTTTTGTTGGTAAAACTTTTGTCGGTCATGGGTGTGAAAAAAACACCTCCTGACTGACAGAAGTTTCCCTGACAAAAGCTGTCGGCGGGACACGTTCTCTTGCTAACATAGCTAGTGCCACTTAATGGGGGTGGTTTAATTAAGCCGACTGGAGACCTCTCTCCCATCAGCATAGAGCAGCTACATGAGAGACCTTACAATAGCGCTGTAGTGTAGACATACCCTAAGGCATACTGGAGGGAAATGATATTGTTATCAGGGAAGCCGAAGGAGATGAGGCAACAATAATTGAGGCGAGTGATGACTAGACTGAGCACAGGCATGTGTTTGAATTCAGTGTTCTACGGAGTGTGCATGTGTGACTATAGACAGGTAATCTTTGTATTCGTAGGAGCTGGAAAGTGGACTGTCTGTCACAAAATTAAAAAAGAAAGGAGTGAAAGTGGAAAGCAAATCCAGCTGGAATGATACAGCCCAAGAGTTTCAAGGTATGACTGTATTAAAGCCAAATTGGACCTTAACCCCACTGAAAGTAGTTGGTAGGAGTGTATTTTTCTGTTCTCTGCAGGAAACTGCAGATAATTTCACAGATATCTCAGAGACTGAGCATTCTCTGTGAGTTCCCATGTGCTGTAGAACCCCTTATGCTTAACAATCTGTCCCGATTTGTATTTAGCTTAGACACTCTGGTTACCTTCCCCAGACCTGAAGAAGAACTCTTTGAAGCTTGAAAGTTTGTACTGTCCACCAACAGAAGTTGGTCCAATGATAGTTATCACCTCACCTGTCTTGTCTCGTACCATCTCATATCCTGGGACCAACACAGCCACAACAACACTACAAACATTTAAGTTAATGGGAGTTTCAGATGTCTTAGACACAATTGTGTCGAGGGCCTTCAGAGTTTTGCCTGCATAAGGAGTGCAGGATTATACCACAAGGCAAAAATGAAAACTTAGCTCAGATTTTGATTCATGCTATAAATAAAGCTGATTGTTCCATAGCTATGATAAATGAGCCTGCTTAAGAGCATAAGATCCTAATGCCATCGCTCACTAAT
This sequence comes from Caretta caretta, assembly GCF_965140235.1. Classification (NCBI taxonomy): domain Eukaryota; kingdom Metazoa; phylum Chordata; order Testudines; family Cheloniidae; genus Caretta; species Caretta caretta. The sequence goes on along the minus strand of NC_134208.1, from coordinate 205,238,335 downwards.
TTACTTTTGGGTGGAGGTTTTAGGAGAGGAGAAAATCTTAATTTAGGGGAAAATGCAAAAGGAAACCCTTCATTCGTGAGGAACTTGTGATAGATTTCCACTACCAGAAAACTGTTTGCCAAATAACCTTTTCGAAAATGGCGAGAACTGTTCTTAGATGTTGGGATGTGATCCTGGGATTACATGTGTCATAATGTTAATCAAATCTCATGTTTTTCTGAAGTGCATGATAGAGGAATGATGGGATGAAATTTGCCTGTAATTTTAGACTTGGAGTTAGAGAGAAGAACTGTCCACAAGTCTTTGAAAGGGCCACGGTTCGTGAATGGTCATTTGGAAACACAAGGTTATGGAGAAAAGTCCATCTCATCACCACCAACACACCAGTTCCAGGTAAGTTAAACAGTTACTGGGGGAAACAATAAGGGCCAGGCTGAGAGTTGACTCTCAGCCCAGTGTGAGGGAATAGCTCCAGAAAGGAGCTGTGAGTCAGAGAGAGGCCTATGAATCACAGTTCCTCCAGCGCTCCTGCCTTGCACCCAGTTGGAGGCAGGGGAATTTGGTTGGGTTGGCCCATTTCCAGAACCAGCATGGTTGCTGGCTGGTGTATAAAGGGTGCAGGTTGAGGGCCCTTCCTGCTCCCCATGCACTAGCTTGGTGGGGTCAATATCAGGTCTATGGGCTTTACTGTTCCGCCAGATCATGATTTATGATGAGTGAGTCCTGCAGGGTGGTCTGAGATCCCTTTACTCTCCTGCACAACCATGCAGGACTGGATGAGAACTGAGCCCTAAACAATTAAAAATATTTGAAGCTTTCGTAGTCATCCTCATTCCTTTTTCCATCTAGTTCACTTCTCTGCCTATACTGTACAGTACTGATTTAAACAAGCTGGTGGTGACAGGCCTGTAATACATAATTCAAGGACCGTCCAAAGCAGAACTCAGCCATCAGTAAAGACTGATGAGGCAGAGCAAATAATTGATGACTGACTCTTACTGTTTCTCTTTCTAACTCGATAGTGATTGATAGACCTGCAGCAGTAGTAGTTTGTTTGTTAAATACAGGTGAAATTGTTAAAATGTAGGATCTGATCCTGCTCTCATTAAAGTAAATAGTAAGACTCACATTTATTTTATCAGGAGCTGGAGGTCCTTATTGTGGATCACAGATGAAATTCACTGGTTTAGCAGGCCTTACCTGAAGCCTCTGAATTGCAGTGAGTTTTACCTTGAACAATAAGCATTCATATGGGGATGTAGCTGGGTCAACCTAACTTTTCAGTGTAGACCAGCCCTTGTTCTACACTGAAAAGTTAGGTGGACATAGCTACATGGTCAGGGGTGTGGAAAAGACATACTCAGACATAGCTATGCTAACCTATACTCAAGCGCAGACTCAGCTATGTCAATGGAAAAATACCTCCATCAACATACTTAATTTAGTTCAGGGAGGTGGACTTCCTACACTGATGGGGAAAAAACCCCTTCATTGGAGTAGGCTGCATCTACACTTTGGGGTTATGCTGGCATAGTCTCTAAACTGTAAATGTACTTGGAGACTAATGCAGCGTACACACAGCCTGGACTGAGAGAAGGGGTTTTCTGTCAGTGTCGGAATGCCACCTCCCCAAACGAAGTCAGCTGTGTTGACAGCTCTCTTCCACTGCCATAGCTGCATCTATTCTGCGGGTTAGGTTGGCTTAGCTACAGTGGTCAGGGATGTGGTTTCTTACATCCCTTGCCAAAGTAGCTATGCCAATCTAACTTTTCAGTGTAGATCAGCCTATAGGTAATGTCATTTATAATCAAATTAATATTTTTACCGTGCATGTTTCACTATCTTAAAGAACCATCTTTATTTCAGTTCATTAGTTCCGCAGTGTCTAGCAGGAAAAGTCTAACAAGCACCCAGACAATGAGAATCCAGAGGGAAACAGACTTCCTCAAGTAAGGTGTTTTTTTCCCCCGTGCTGTTTGTGGTAGGGGAATCACAGAGAAATTGCTTTAACAATTGAAGGGACAATGCTGTTAAATTAAACTAAAATGAGGAAGGTAAGTGTGGACATTGGTTAATAAAAGGGGATTGCTGTTGTCATATTGTTTTAATGTTACAGTATCTTACTGATAATGTCTTATTATAGTGAGATGTCAACTTAATTAGTGATCTGACATCCCAAAGAATGGGGAGGGGGAGGAATTGGGTTTAAAATTCCAGTATGTAGCCCTTTCTCGTGTTGGTGAGCATTTGCCCAGGAGTAGTCCCAGACAGTGAGTGTGAGTAAGTGCTCACCAGTCTAGGCTCTTTGATTCCCTGCGCTGGGTTTCACTACAGGAGGTTGCAGGATTTAGCAGCACAAATTGAGAACAAGTTCAACCAGTTTGCTGTTATTTCTAGGTGTGCACATTGCTTAGCTCCTCGCCCATCTGATCCCTTTGCTCGCTTCTGTCAAGAATGTGGTTCTCCTATCCTGCCAGTGCCAGGGTATCACCTTCCACCCCCTGAAGGAACTCAGGTCAGCAAAAAAATTGTAACCAACTCCCTCCTATTTTGAGAATCAGCCTCCACAAATTATATACGTTACTGCTGAGGGAACTGTGTTTTCATCACACTTTCCGTTGGAAAATCCTTCTCTCTGCAATTCTTCATATCGGTCAGTAACTTTGACAGGAGGGACAATAATAATTCTTTCTGGTTTGTTTTGCCTGTGGCTTTCAGCTGACCAGGGCAAGTTTCTAATGGGATCTGTTATTGTAAGCATATTCTGGAAAAATAAATTATTTTCTCTTCATCTGTGCCAGAAAAGAGCAAAAATATAGATTCCCATTAGAGCTGCAGTGACCAACAAATCTTCAGAAACTGTAAAGTTACGAATACTTACATTTCTACTGGCTTCACTGAGAGCAGTGTCAGGCTCTGATTGGAAAATAAATTGCTTTTGCAACTAACACTTTTGCTCCTTCTGTCTCATACAGGAGGCGGTATCCAATCATGAGCTGGTCAGGCCAACAAACAATGTAACTTCCACAAGAACGTATCTGCACCCAGGATTGTACTCTTGGGTTCTGCAGAAATCTGACTGAATTAGCAAAACCAATTTCAGATTTTGCTTATTCATGAGTTTTTTTTGCCTCAGTGAGCAATGTATAGGGTTAAATACCATGGGAAGAGTAGGTCTTGTTTATTTCAGCTCCATAAATGGCTCCTACTTGAAAAGCAAATGCAATTACTAGAGTCCACACATAAATCTATCAGCAACCTGATACTGAAAGGGGAATGGTATAGGATCAGTTGTAACCCTTCCCTTGTGCTCATGATGGGGAACAAGAGTCAGTGGGACTGGACAAGGGAGTGTGACTTAACTAGAGAGCAACGGATCTTCATCACGCTCCCGCTATGCCCAAGAAACCCCTCTTCAGGTACTGTCTTGGGTTTTGACCTCTGCAGGTCTCAAGGTAATATATCAGGCAGGAGGAGCTAAAATGGAGGATCAGCTACTGTACAGTTCCCACTGAGCCCAGCGGATTTCTTAGGATAAATAAACCTGGGAGTTAATGCTGATCCATTTTAATACAATACAAAATACAGTGTGATACAAAGTATAGTGTAGCCCCCTTCCTTTAGAATTTTGTGAGCTTGTTATTTTTTTTAAAATATTAAAAATGGACCAAACATGCGCGTGCTGTTAGGTGGTTATAACTCAGCCAGGGTCACTGAGTTGCAAGAATAATGTTATCATGGCAAAAGTGTATTTTTTTTACTCTTTTAGTTCTCAGAACTGTTGCTTAACTTTCTGCCTTCAGGCAGAGACGGGATCTGGACAATTTCAGCCTGAAAAGTGAAAGTTTGAGACAGTTGTCAGTAATTAAGGAACAGCCTTTAAAATGGAACTACTTCGGTAACTTTAACTATAGCTGGAGCACACCCCATTAGCGATAGTTAGGTTTTGACATTGCCGCAGTATCATTAATGTTGAACTTGTTGCAGTTGGAAATGAATATTATTCTTTTGATGGACTGCATGTATAGTTTAATTATTTCTCTGATGGGGCACACACTTCTCCCATCCTCTTTGCATAAGCTGCTCAGAGAGTCATAAGATAGGCCATACTGGGAGAGACCAAAGGTCCATCTAGCCCAGTATCCTATCTTCTGACAGTAGCCATTGCCAGGTGCCCCAGAAGGAATGAACAGAACAGGTAATCATCAAGTGATCCATCCCCTGTCGCCCATTCCCAGCTTCTGGCAAACAGAGGTGAGGGACACCATGTAGATACCACCGTACAGTTCATTTATAGTGTTTTACTCCACCACCTTCTGTATACTAGTGCAGTCACAGTATTTTATGTTATCCAGCTTTACTAGCCCTGTTACAAAGGGTAGGGGAGAAGTTGTCTCCCTCCTCCCAGAGGGCTCCTCCTTCTGCACTCTTCCTCTCCTTCTCTTTCTTGCTTTGCTTTTTCCTTTGCTTCCTTTCTGTGCTCTTTTATCCAGTCTCCGTAATGTGCTAATTAGCTCATTAGCTCCCCAGCCCCAATCAGAACATCAGGAACTCCTCTTCTTAATCCCCTAGGCCTAATTGATTAAACAGTGACCATAGTGCTTCAATAGGTGCTGATTCCTAGCACTCTGTCACAGTTTTAGGATTTTGCTCACACATATAATAGTCACAATAACACAATGAGGCTGATTTAGATGCACAATTCCCATTGGAATTAATGGGAATTGTGTGTCTAAATCCACTAGGTGGCTTTGAAAATCTTAGCCTAGAGCTCTGTATAGCTCTATTTCTTATCTATTAAGCATAATCAGGATGTTTGATCCTCTACAAAACACAGAGATAGTCATTGCCACAAGTAATAGTCTAAGTCTCTGATCCTGAAAACACTCAAGTAATTTCACACATGTAAGCAGTCCCATTGATTTCAATGAGACTGGTCACATACTTAAAGCTACTTAGGTGTGTGTTTGCAATATTGAGGCCATAAATGCAGACACATGCCAGATGACGGACAAAGTGTAGATTTCACTTTCTTTTAAATGTTACATTAGACACTTAGCATGAACTCCTGGCCCCACTGAGATCAGTGAGAGTTTGGCCATTGACTTCAATGGGGCCAGGATTTGACCCTTATTACTTTGTGGTGGAGATGATTTGATGAAGAAGAGGGAGTTCCAAGCACAAGGGGAAGCATAGAAGACAGTGCAAAGACAAAGGTGTGAGGACATACAGGGACATTTTGTGGGAGATAAGAGTAGAGATGTAGGCAGTGCCCAGCTTGAATGAAGGGAAAGATGCGAAGTTTGAATCTGACATGAATGCGAGTGGAAAGCCAGTGAAAGGGGTGGTATGGTCAGAGTGACAGGAGAAGAACAAGTTTGGCAGTGGCATTTTGAATAGACTGTAGGGGTTGAAATAAGAAACAGTGAGAACAGGAAATAGGAGGTTATATCAGATGAGAGCTGACCAAGGCCTGGACAAGAGTTACAGTAGTAGGAAAGAGAAGAACTTTAGGGACCTTGAATAATATGGTATATCTATGGAATAAGTACACCATAATTACATGGGTAACATTGATTCTGCTGTGTTAAGACTGCATGGATCAAAATAGGTAATGTTGTGGGATTCAAATCACTTGTCCCATTATCCTAAAAAATGATTCATGGCAGGGTAATGCTGAATGACAGACACAGAAAAGCAACAGGTATTTTCTGGTAAGAACCCATCCTGTAATCTCTGAGATCACATATGAGGAGAGAGAGATTGTTTGAAACAAATGAGAATATTCTCCCTCAAATACTGTCTTACATGTCAGTACAGTACTCGTGTTGGACTTGTGTCAAGGTTCCTCCCCCACTCTGAACTCTAGGGTACAGATGTGGGGACCTGCATGAAAAACCTCCTAAGCTTATCTTTACCAGCTTAGGTCAAAACTTCCCCAAGGTACAAAATATTACACCCGTTATCCTTGGAATGGCCGCTACCACCACCAAACTAATACTGGTTACTGGGGAAGAGCTGTTTGGACGCGTCCTTCCCCCCAAAATACTTCCCAAAACCTTGCACCCCACTTCCTGGACAAGGTTTGGTAAAAAGCCTCACCAATTTGCCTAGGTGACTACAGACCCAGACCCTTGGATCTTAAGAACAATGAACAATCCTCCCAACACTTGCACCCCCCCTTTCCTGGGAAATGTTGGATAAAAAGCCTCACCAATTTGCATAGGTGACCACAGACCCAAACCCTTGGATCTGAGAACAATGAAAAAGCATTCAGTTTTTACAAGAAGACTTTTAATAAAAAAATAGAAGTAAATAGAAATAAAGAAATCCCCCCTGTAAAATCAGGATGGTAAATATCTTACAGGGTAATTAGATTCAAAAACATAGAGAACCCCTCTAGGCAAAACCTTAAGTTACAAAAAAGATGCACAGACAGAAATAGTTATTCTATTCAGCACAATGCTTTTCTCAGCCATTTAAAGGAATCATAATCTAACACATACCTAGCTAGATTACTTACTAAAAGTTCTAAGACTCCATTCCTGTTCTGTCTCTGGCAAGAGCAGCATACAGACAGACACAGACCCTTTGTTCCTCTCCCTCCTCCCAGCTTTTGAAAGTATCTTGTCTCCTCATTGGTCATTTTGGTCAGGTGCCAGCGAGGTTACCTTTAGCTTCTTAACCCTTTACAGGTGAGAGGAGCTTTCCCCTGGCCAGGAGGGATTTCAAAGGGGTTTACCCTTCCCTTTATATTTATGACACTTCTGGTAAGAACCCATCCTGTAATCTCTGAGATCACATATGAGGAGAGAGAGATTGTTTGAAACAAATGAGAATATTCTCCCTCAAATACTGTCTTACATGTCAGTACAGTACTCGTGTTGGACTTGTTTTCCTCTAATAATAGTAAATAAACACCAGGCCTTCAGAACAGCAGCAGCCTCCTTATTTAATCTGCTGAGCTGGGTATCTAGATGAGAATGTGGATTGACTTGTTTTTGAATGGCAGCATTACTCTGGAATTAACTCTTATAATGGCAACATTAGAGGTCATCATTAATTCCAATGAAACCACTATTTTGAGGGGGGTAAAATTTAGCTCTAAAATGTGTATAAATGGGTTGACAAATGAAGTTACAAATTTCCACTCAGGCATCTATTTTTTGAGCAAAACTTACCTTGTATGAGTTTGTCCTTTGTTTTTGTTTTCTTAGTTTTACGGGACTCTGAAAAACCGTCCCTGCCCTGGTTTCCAGTCTCTACTTTGTCTCCCCTTTCCCCCAGCTAAAGTAACAGTAATCTTTATTATTTGCATTGCAGTGGTGCCAGAGGGCTTGATCAGGACTTTGTGCTAGGTGCTTTGTGCTAGGCATAGGAAGACCAGCCTCTGCCCCAAGGAGCTTAGAATCCACTTTTTAGCAGAGCACTTGTCTAATGGGAATAGTTCCTTTTGACAGTTATAGTTCATGACACTTTTTAGTATTCACTGTGTATTATACACTGGTTATTTTGATTATTGAGGAAAATCTTGCCCCATCTATTGCATGGCTGTAGAAAGTTCTGGAACTCGCATGGTTCCTTGTATGGTGGGTGGATTGCAGCAGATCCTGTTTGGCACAGGGCCCATTCCTACGAGGCTCATGGGGGAGGTGTAATTTATGGGCATGGCAAGAGCAGCTGATGTGTGGAAGTATGCACATACAACTGTTATTCTCCTTGTGCAAGTGGCCCTTGGGCACATATCATCTCCCTGGCCTACTGGAACCTTAAAGCAGCAATAAGTGCTGCAGAATGGCACTCTGCAGCCTGGAGGGAAGATTCTTTTCCCTTCTCCTGAAGCACCCATAGATGTCCTAGGTATACCCCTGTGCAATGTAAACTCCAGCTGGGGCCGGGGGGGGCGGCTTAAGTGAGGGTGAGGTCAGAGGTCCCTGATGTTCCCTTCCTCCTCCCTTTCCCCACTGTGTTACTGTTGCAGCCATAAGAGCAGCTGTGAAGCTTCCCTACAGAGGCAGGATGTTGTCAGGGGAAAGGAATCCTTCCCCACCACAACCACGAGGGCTACTCCAAGCATAGCCTAAGGTTTATCTACTCAGGGCATAGCCCAGGATTTAGGTGTTTAGGAAGCAATTGCCAGAAGTTGGGAATGGGCGACCAGGGATGGATCACTTGATGATTCCCTGTTCCGTTCATTCTCTCTGGGGCACCTGGCACTGGCCACTGTCAGGAGACAGGATACTGGGCTAGAGGGACCATTGGTCTGAACCAGTGTGGTTGTTCTTAATTTCATTCCACTTTCCTGCAGTGTGAATTGCCATAGATATTTCATTGTAATGCTCCGTGTGCTGCAGTGTGTACTTTCCTTAGCATTCCCTGACACCCTATCTCAGAGGAAAGGAGCCAGTCCTTTGTGAGTGTGTTATGACTCAATGCTGAGTAAATGTCCCACTGGAATCAGTGTGAGGCTTTTTTCCTGAGTAAAGACTAAGGATTACAGGATTTGTCTTATAAAGAACCCTAGTAATGACAACATCTTACCGTTTGTAGCAGGAATAATATATAGGGTAGGTGCTTCCTAATATCAGGTCCCTGTACCTACTGCTTTACCCTCTGCTAAGTGATAATATTGTGAAGTCTGATATTAACTTTCGTGATAGTGTAATTTTCCATTATAAAGAAACATCATGTTGTCTTTTGTACAGATGGGACTATGTGTAGAATGCAGAACTATGGTACCAATGAACACACCAACTTGTATTGTATGTGAGGCCCCTATAGCTCCACAGCTGCAGCCCCAGGCCAGCATCTGCTTAAAGGTAATGAAGAATCAATGTAACCAATAAGTAAATTACCTAGAGCTTTGTATGTTTCCTATAGACGATTTTTTGTCACAGATGTTTTGATTCCATTTGGCTTTGGGTCTTTACCTTGCCGCAACTTTGAGTTAGTAGGATTTAAAATATTTATTGAACAGTAGCTGTCATTAAAGATAGACCTCAGTAGCATGACAAAGCATGTTGTACAAGAGCACAATATGTCAGTAATATCTATTTGAGTGAGGTAGGGATACATTTCTTCTGCACAGTATAGAGTATGTTAATTTGATCTGTCTAGGCATTTATACCTTACTCATAGCTATTTTAACTCTAATAAATCTGTCCTCACAATTCTATTTGCCTCTTTTGATTGTGAAATATTACTTATTCTATGAGAATGGCACAGCTGGAGCAGTTACTGGAGATGGGGTGAGGGGGAGACAGGTTCCGGGGGGTTCCTGTGGGATGTAGAATGCAGTCTCAGCTGGTGATTCTCAGCTAGCTTGTTATCATGGGGTATGATGGGCTGGGGAGGCATTTCTGGGAAAGGGAGGAGGCTGCTGAAGGAAGAACTGTGGGAATGGGGATTGTCAGAAAGTGAACTGAGGATGTTCACTGGCTGAGGACTCCTCGTTGTTGTTTTTACATTTGTCATAGACGTCAGCCCACGCTTTAAATGGTTTAGAGCAGCCCTAATGTAGGTAGAGAGCGGCAATCCTAAACCAGTTGAGCATGGCTAGTGTGGACACGCTTGTCGACACTAGAATTTGTCATACTCATAATTCCTAGCACTGGTGGAAACTCACACTCCGTAGCAGTAACCAGGGCTGACCAGTGAGATCTCCCCAGGAAGAGTAGCCCAAAGGTAAAGGTGGCTTTCTTTTGATTTTCCCTGCAAATAATAGACTGTTTGCAAGGAACTGTGTGTATAACTAAGCAAATTGGCACTAGTGTATAAACAGCCTGAAGGGAACACTGATGTTGGAGCCCCTGAGGCAAATGTATTGCCAATTCAACAACACTGCCATCAGCTGCAGATCTGCATGGCAGCTGGGCATGGTAGCTTAACTTTATTAAGGAGTTATTTGAGCACTGTGTGTGCACACTTGAGGGAGTTCCTCCATCTGTAGGACTAAGCTACGCGTACCTCTGCAGGCTCAAATCCCTGTTGAGCAGATGGTTTATCCTTACCATTCTGTTGGCTGCAATTTAAAATTATCCGGTGATTAGTCTGTTTTTTCTGTATTTTAAAGGGCAAAGTAATCTGTCGGGTGTGTGGCACAGGAAATCCTATTCACATAAAACACTGTGTGACCTGTGAAAGCAGACTGCCTGAAATACAGACGGTAAGGTTCATGTACAAAACAGTCACACTTGGTTACATGAGATCAGTGAATGAACTTAGTTTTCTTATTCTTGAAAACATGGGGCCAAATCTGGTCCTGTGCTGGGGACTGTGCTTTCTCTTGCATAGCCTAGGACAGAATTCTGGCACCTAGCAGCTCTCCCTTTGAAATATCCTGCTCCGAGCTCTGCAAGAATACTGGAAATCCCATCATACACCTTCTTGTATCTCTTGCGGGAGCCACAATTGTACAGTGCTGCTGTCTCTGCCAAAAGGTGCTTTGAAAATGTCTGTTAAAGGTGATGGTCTTGACTCAAAGTTTCCTTAATTTAGTGAAGCTTGTGTATGTTCAGTTCTCTTTTAAATTGCAATTAAAAACTATAAATCTTGACAACAATGATGGGTATTTGCAGCAGGAAAGACCACTCTTATCAATTTAAAATTTTGTGTGTATTCGTGATCTTTTAATTATTTTTATTATGTCCACTTCCTGCATTCCCTATCAGCGTACAACTACTATGCTTGTTTTTGGCAGTGACTCTGTCCAGAGGTGAGAGAAACAACAGTGAATTTTCCCTCTAAGATTGCTGTCTGTGTCATCTTCCAGTTTAGCTGTGTTCATTTGGCTGGGTGGAGTAGTTATTAATTTCTACCCCTTAGGCAAAATCTCTTCTAAATGCCCAAGAAGAGATTTTCTTTTGCTAAGCAGGGAGAGATACAGAGATGAGAGAAGACAGTAATAATTTGGATCTCATTGCCTACTGGTCACTATGACAACAATGCTAGATCTTAGCTAAAACTACCAGGACCTGGGTGTAGAGGTTTCCTGGACAATCCCTGTAATCTTGAAACTTCAGTGGGACTACTCACAAGCTTTAAATTAAGCACATTGTGCACTCTCACTGGTTCATTGTAGTAGGGTTACACTGAGGAGCTGGCTTGCTGGCAGTGAAACAACTATAGAAGATGAGGGCTCAAAATAAATGTGAAACAAGTGATCTAATCCCCCCAGCCCTCCACTCACGCCAACATTTTCAGATGTACATGAATCTTGCAAACAAATAAGAAAAATATTGGTCAAATTTTCTATTGTGGAATGTAGTTTTTTCAACATAGCCTGTTTTAATTTCAGATTTTCCTTATGCCGCCATGTTTCTAGGTAAATAATTGCACTATTAAGAAAGGACAAAATATGTTAGGAAATAAGGTTTTGTGGTCAGATTTCTCAGAGGATGAATAATGGAAAGTTAGAAGCACAAAAAACTATTTAAAAACATATCTTATTGTATCCTTTTAATGAGAAAATTCCACATTAGATCAGAGTAAACCCAGTGTTAATTCACTGCTGAAAGAATAGCTTTAGTCTGAGCATTCCCTTAGATTGAACATTGCTTTGTGCTTTCAAATTGGCTTGCTTTCGCACTCCCCTTATTTCCTGTTTGGTTTTCTTTTACTGTAGCCTATGAAATTCTTGTTTTGCTTTACTAGCTTGCACTCAGTGGAGATACACCCCCACCTTTATCTAGTCATCTAGGGAGAACAATATCCTGCTCAAAATGTGGCCGTGATAACCACTGTGATGCTCGTTTCTGTGACTGGTGTGGAGCCAAGGTATGCTTTTAGGCTCAGGCTTCTGTAAAGACTGTTTTCTCTTTCTGTTTCATTGGCATTTGGTGTTTGTGTTGACAAGCCTGGTTTTACTCATCTGTGACCTGAAGCAATTACATAGCTCCATTTCCAAAAATCTTGTGGGTTAGGGCATGTTTTTATATTGTTATTATTTAATGTTTGTATAAAGTGCTATAGATGTGCAGAGCTCAGTAAAGAGAAATTAAAGACATAGGATGAAATTGTGATCCCATTAAAGTTAATGGCCAAACTCCCATTGCCTTCCAGAGGGCCAGAATTTCACCCATGTTCCCTGACCAGAGGAGTTTTTACCTAAAATAGTCAATGTAAAGATGTCCCCATGTAATGTATTTCTGCAACCATATTTCTATGTATTTCTACAACTTCTTGTGCTAGATTCACCCCCACCAGGATAGGGAAGTTCAAACTGTATCTTCTAGGGCCACATACAAATTAGACAGGTTTCAGAGTGGTAGCCGTGTTACATAAGCTTACACAAGCTTATGCCCAAATAAATGTGTTAGTCTCTAAGGTGCCACAAGGACTCCTCGTTGTTTTTTTATAAAAATTAGAAACTTTGCTATATATGCCAGTGAAATCATGCTTCAGAGGGGTAGCCATGTTAGTCTGGATCTGTAAAAGCGGCAAAGAGTCCTGTGGCACCTTATAGACTAACAGACGTATTGGAGCATGAGCTTTCGTGGGTGAATACCCACTTCGTCGGATGCAAGGTGAAAGTGAAATCATGGGTCTTCATAGAGAGAGGGCCTGGGGAGGAATACCATTGAACAGAATATTAACTGAGATGCTTTGACGTTCCAGAGCTCCACAGTACTGATGACAGGGTTTCCAAGAGGAGAATAATATTTTAAAAGTGCATTTGATATCAATAATTTAAGGTTGGTAGGCCTAAAAATTAACCTATGTAGTTGCTGATTCCATCTGCAAAACCCTACCTCTGCATGGCCTGGTTCAGCCACAGTTGACGGTGATGAGCTGTATATTTGGTCTGGCTTTTGTCAGGGTGTGAGCCTGGTTTAGAACTGGCAACCAAGTCACCAGTCTAACAATTGTAACCACTATTACTCTAGTTTCTCTAAATTCATACTGGTTGGTCTGATTGGTAGTTTATTTCTGGGAGTACAAGAAGATAGATCTCCATTGTGCTATATATTTATGTGCTCCTATGGTGACAACAGTTCCATTGTACTTTTCAGCCAGGTCCTCCTCCAAGCTACTTCACTTGCTTCAAGTGTGGTGCAAGCAACCACCCATATGCTAGATTCTGTGGATCTTGTGGTGTTTATATTGAGCCTCCATCAAGACTGGGCTCTCAGAATAGCATGCTATTGGGTGCTGGAGATACCTTTGTGTTTTCTGAGGTAAGTCACATAACGTCACAAACGAGGCTGAGCCCACAGTAGAGAGACTGGTATCCTCAACTGGTATAAATTGGTGTAACTCCATAGACTTCTTCCATCTGAGGATACCATGTTCTGCTTGCAAGCATTCTGTGAGCAGAAAAAGAGTTTACATACGTTCACTGAGGGAATTGTTTACTGTGGATATTTATTCATCCCTAATCATTATTACGTATAGCAAAATGAGAAGCAATCCATCTCTCCTTAAAGTGTTTGCTCTTTAAGTACTTTTATCTGGTTCTGACACAACCACTCACAAATTATATCTGGCTAATTTAAGGTTTTCTTTGATTAATGCATATGCCACGTTGTTTTAAAAAAATATATTTTAAGAGAAGACCGTAATACTTAGCAAGCACAAATGTAAGGTATTAGAACATAAGTCCATTTCTGTTTACAAGAAATAGGTTGCATGGATTTTTCTGAGTATTTCTGATATGTGAGGGTGGCATTTTTCCCAAATGTTAACTGTAATTGGGCATTATTAAAATTCTTCCTTTAAACAGTTTGCATCTCTGATTACTTTTTTTCATTCTAGGGTTGTTTTTACAGACATAGTTTCTTTCCTTTTTTGGTGATTTTTTTTTCTTGTATAAAGTTATATAGCTATTAATTACACTTTATTATCACTTTTATCATCTGGGCACTGATCGTTCCCAATAGGATAAAGGATTACAGACTCGAGCTGCCTGGGAGCCTCTGGTTGTTTCATTACCAAAGTCAAGGCTAGATATAACAGAAAGAAAAGACAAAGGAACCCAGACCATTGGCCTGTTCTACCCATCCAGCACACTCTTGGAGAAGAAGGAACTTGAGCTGATTTCTCAAAAAGAAAAACAGGATAAGATGAGTGATCGCAAGCCCCTGCTCACAGCCATTAGTCCTGGAAGAGGTTAGAAATAGTTCATGATTGCACATGGTCAGCAAGGAAAACTTCCTCTGGTTCTGAAACAAAACTACAGTACTTTACCTTGTATTGTTTTAAAACGGGTCCTCTGTGGAATAATCCCTTGAAAAGCCACTCTTTTACATCATTACTCTGGTCTCTCTTCCCACTAATAACTGTATACCCTGTGTCTGGTGCTTTGATCTGAGACTGCAGCCATTCTCTAAAGCACAGCAAGCCTTCACAGAATGCACGAGAATTATATTATAAGGCCTTTGTGCAGCTTTACTATTTGACTGTGATGTCATCAAATCTCACAAGCGAAGTGTCAGACTTGGTCAGTATTTGGATTGGAGACTACCAAGGAAAACTCAGGTTTTGTCTGAAAGTGATGTTCATATAATCAGTGTTCTTAGTCTTTCTGGCAATAGTGGCATTTAGTGCTGCTGGAGGCGCTGTCTTTTGGAAAATATATAAGGGAGGACAGGAGCATTGACCTGAATAGTTATTGCAGAATAAACTGTGGAAACAAATTAAACGAAAAAGGCACTGTTATTCCAGAATAAAGTGTCCACACAGGGAGCTCTTCTGGAATAACTATTGCAGAATAGATTATTCTGCAATAACTATTCTGGTCAATTTTCCTGTATAGACAAGCTTAAACCCAACATCTTGACAGTTTGTGGTCATTAAAAATCCTTTACTGTTAGGGATCGTAGCCCCAGTGTCCTGGCAAAATTCCAGTTTAGGGCCAAAAGAAGCCTTAAGATAGACTCCTATAGCTATATTTGAGCACCTAAATAAGTGGCTTAATTTTCAAAAGTGCTGAACACCCAGCAGCTCCCACTGACCTCATTAATCTCATGATGTGTTCCAGTCTGTCAGCCCAGAGGATATTTTAACTTTTAAAGAGCTAGAGCCTCAATACAACTAATTGTATTGTTTTATTGTAGGGCAGTGGTTCGGTGGGTTGATTTTTGACCCAGCTGGCTCACCCATCTGTAGCTATTCTCCCATTCAGTAGAGTACCTAACTCTTAGAACACTGGTGTTTTTCAGTGTGCCAACCAAAGGACTGGTTAGAATGATGTATATGTCTGTAGTGTAAAAAAAGGGGTTAATGCATCTTTCAGGCCTTCCTAAATTTTTTGTAAACATCTAGGTGAGGCTTTTTTATTTTTAACCTATTACAGTACTTGGGGAATAACTCTTTACACTGCCTTGCAATGAGGAATCTCCTCATAGTTCCATCACTGCAGTGAATAGAGTACTTGACTCAACATGTGAAAGAAGTTATCAGATAAAGGTAAGGGATTGGCCCAAAATAGGGCTGAGAAAATATTTAACTCTAAAGACTTTTGTGTCTGTGCATCGGAAGTGCAGCTTTCACCATGTGAAAGAGAACTCCCTTCACGGGCAAGTTGAGGAGAAGCTTTGAATTGCTTTGTATTACAGTTGAACCTCATCAGCTGACATAGAGTTAGAGTCCCCAGAGGCCTTTGCTGAATATAGAGCAGGGGTGGCTGGCAGGTTGTTCTCCATTAGAATCCCCTAGGCTTTGTCCCACACATCCATAACAGTTTGTTTGTTAGCCCACAGGACTCGCCTTCCACATCATCACCCTTGCTTCATGCTAAGCTACGTAGGCCAGAGACACTTGTACTAACCACAGCCATTCAGTGACACCCAGGCCACATACATACATCATTTCTTCAATGCAACTGTATTTGATTTATGACATTATTGCTAAATTAAAAAGCCAAATAATTAAGGTAATTGTTTCCTCCCTAAACAAATAAGCCTCCTGCACTAAATAGACAATCATGCTTCCAGGGGAAAAATGTACAAGTATAGGACAATTTAGAGAGAGAGAAATAACAAAACAGAAGTTTCAGTTTTCTGATCTGAACTCTGTTTTTTCTGTTGTATTTTCAG
Organism: Caretta caretta; assembly: GCF_965140235.1. Lineage (NCBI taxonomy): Eukaryota > Metazoa > Chordata > Testudines > Cheloniidae > Caretta > Caretta caretta. The sequence continues at coordinate 205,222,301 of NC_134208.1, read as the reverse complement.
TTGGTTTTGAACAGTAGCCAAAAGCATTTGCAAAGTAAATATCACAGAGAAGCCATCCCTTTATTTACTGTAATATACAGAGAAGCCATCCCTTTATTTACTGTAATATACAGTAAATCGGTCCGATCTAGGTGTAACCGGTTAATGACAACATGAGTTCAGATATTCAGTCAAGGCTGCCAGAAATCCTTTAAGATACATAACGAACATAAGTAGCGTGAAGCCAAGCACGCACAAGTGTATTTCTGGCGTCCTGGTTTTACATCTTGATTTTTATGGCATGGGCTCCTGGCCCAATTTAACCCTGGCTTTACCTAGTGCAACTATCACTGACTTCACTGGGCATTGCATCCACAAAGTAGTAGCCCAGTTGTAACGTTTAGTTGTTACTTTAAATTAGTATTTATTGCAGTCTGTGATTTAGTTTAAAGCAAAATGCCTCTGCTTTGGAAGCCATTAGGGGAACAATTTTGGGTCCTGTAGAGATGAGTACCCCTTCTTAGTTTGTTTCTTTAAAGCTTATCTTGATGATCAATCAGTCTGTCTTTTTGCTTTACCATAGTTTCTACATGGCCAACCTTTGAACTTGTTGATTTTTCTTCTAAGCTTCCTTACCTTGATTTCCTCAAGGGCAAAGATGTTTAGAGAATCATTTCTTTGTTTATACTTTGACCTTTTATATATATATAAAATAAAATAACATTTATATGGCAGTAGTGTCCAGAGGCCCCCGTTGGGTTGGGCCCCATTGTACATCCTGATATTAAATCAGGGATGACTGTTTTTATCTACGTATATAACAGCTTATTTTACTCTCTGTACTCTCCACAGTTTATTTACTCTCTGTACTTTCTATAAGTGCACTCTACAGTAAAGTTGGCTGGATCCTAATACACAGCCACTTAAGGTTTAAAACAAGTCCTTCCATCCTTTTGTCCACTAAACACAGAATATTGCCTTGGAATTAATGGATTCAGATTGCAAAAGAATTTAAAATAAATCCTACTCTGACTTCTTATTAATTATTTAGATTGTGGCGGCACCCAGAATGTGCTAGATGTTGTTCACCCCTACCTCAAAGAGCTTGTAGTCTGATAGACGAAGAGCAGACAGAAAGAGATACAGTATACCAGGGGTGGCTAACCTGAGCCTGAGAAGGAGCCAGAATTTACCAATGTACATTGCCAAAGAGCCACAGTAATAGGTCAGCAGTCCTCCATCAGCTCCCCCACCGCTCCCAGTGCCTCCTGGGGGAGGGGGTGGAAAGGGGTGGAGTGGGGGCAGGGCCTGTGGCAGAGCCAGGGGTTGAGCAGTGAGCACCCCCCAGCACATTGGAAAGTTGGTGCCTGTAGCTCCAGCCCCGGAGTCAATATGCTGGGGGTGCTCACTGCTCAATCCCCTGAGCCTGCCGTGCCCTCGCTTCTCCCCTCTCCCCTCCAGAGCCTGCTGCACACCATGAAACAGCTGATCGGGAGGTGCAGGGAGGTGCTGATCAGCAGGGCTGCTGGTGGGCAGGAGGCACTGGGAGCAGGGTGGGGGAGCTGATGCGGGACTGCTGATGTATTACTGTGGCTCTTTGGCAATGTACATTGGTAAATGCTGGCTCCTTCTCAGGCTCAGGTTAGCCACCCCTGGTATACTGTATCTCTTTCCCCAGTTTTCTGTCTGCTCTTCGTCTATCAGACTACAAGCTTTTTGAGGTAGGGATGAATAATATCTAGCGCTGGAGGGGAGGGGGGAGAAGCGAGGGCACAGCAGGCTCAGGGGAGGGGGTGGAAAGGGGTGGAGTGGGGGCAGGGCCTGTGGCAGAGCCAGGGATTGAGCAGTGAGCACCCCCCAGCACACTGGAAAGTTGGCACCTGTAGCTCCAGCCCCGGAGTCGGTGCTTATACATGGAGCCGCATGTTAACTTCTGAAGAGCCACACGTGGCTCCGGAGCCCCAGGTTGGCCACCCCTGCAATATACAAGCAGAGAGATCAGTGTTAGGACTGGAACATCTAATGGCAGCTCCACACTATATGCATAAACTGTCTCCAGTTACCCCCTAGATGCTACCTAGCAATTGGCTAATGTCTCGTAGGTGTTGTCTCAGAAGTGGGTCTGGAAAAAGGCTCTGAAAGATGAGAAGGCAATTGTCAGTTGTATCAGCTCAGTCCATTTCAAGTGGAGGGGCCCCTATGGAAGGAAATACAGAGACAGTTCATCTGGAGTTAATGAGCCAATATTGATTTGTTAGAACTCCTCCCATTCCCAACAAATTGCATGTCAAAACTCATCCTTATCTGTACTTCCTTCTGTTTATGCCTTAAAATATACTTTGTCTTTAGGAAATTATAAAGTATTTGTCCAATAATACAGTTTATAATACAAACTGGAAACCCTTATACGCTGTTACAGTGTATGCAGTTTTCAGACCTGGCTTCATTTTTACTCTCTGTGAGATCTACAAAGCAAGCCAAATTTCCTGAAAATCAGTTCAGTCATGCCTGATAACTCCGGCTTAATATTGCACTAATGCAAACTTTTTTTCCCCTAAAATTGTTTTACATTCTCTGTCACACGGGGCTAACGTGAGTCTTTAGACTCAACACTGAATATGGGCCAGCACATAGCTTTTCCATCCCAAGAGGAGCACTGGGAAGGAATGACTCAGTGCTCCACTTTTGATCTGAGAGGAAGAGTATTATTTCACCCCTTTATGGGGTGCAGCTTGCTTCTCTTCCTCCTCCGTGGTAAACTGGATTTGCTACAGAAAAACGCAGTGTTCTTTGTCCTGGTCAAAATCTACAATTCTTTACTTACTCCACCACATCAGTGGAAGCGTTATTGATGACAATTACAGGGTATTTTCATTTTCATAACTCCTACTTTTTAGGGTACTGGAGAAAACAGTTAGATCATGTCTGCGCTCACCTTAGAAGCTATGCTCAGAACAACCCAGAGTTCAGGGCTTTGATTGGAGAACCTCGAATGGGAAAGGTAAGAAATAGCTTGTGCACCTAACATTTTTCTTGTGATTGAACAATTGAAGAGCAAATAAATCTTATCAAAATACTTTTTTATTTTCTAGAAAATTAGCCCCTTAGGCCGTGTCTACACTAGGAGCGCTTTACCAGTATAGGAATACCAGTGCACTATACCAGCACAGTGCTCCTAGTGTGGATGCAGCCATACCAACAAAGCAGCGCTTTGTACGGGTATAGTAAAACCACCCCCATGAATGAAACAAGTGACGCCGGTTAAAGTGCAGCCTTGCTAGTGGAGCTATATCTACCTTAGGGGGTTCTGCTGGCATAGCTGTGTTGTTCAGGGATCAGACACCTCTTCCTGCCCTGACTGACATAGCTACACAGCAGAAGTCTGTAGTATAGACCTGGCCTAAATAACTGTGCCAATTATTGTCTTGATTCATCTACCTGTGTTTTATTTCTGTCCTACTTTTTTTCCTGCTTGCTCTTTCTAATCCCATTTTGTTCTCTCTTTCTCACTTCTTTCATTCTATTGTGTTTTTTTCTTCTTAGTTTGCTGTTGAGCTCTTTCTGCTTTCTCTCTAGTTATAATTTCCTTCCTTCTCTCACATATTCTCTTTGGAACCACCCCTGAAGTTAGGGGAGATGGTCACAACAACCTTAAAGGCCTTGCTGACCTATCAGAGCAGAGGTGTTATTCAACTGATTTTATTATAGCCCAGAGCAGATGTTCACCCCTGTGCCTTGGGTCAGCACAAGGCCAATGCACTATTTAAGTCCTACTTATAAGTAGTGCATTTGCCTTGGGCTGGCCCTCTGCACAGGGATGAATTTCCCCAGTAGACAGCAGCAGGTCACTTTGTGTCATACACTTTATTTCTGCCACAAACTATGCCATTATTGGAACAATGTGTTTTTACCTCAGGCACTTGGCTTGTGCATATTAGGGATATTAGCTGACTTAATGTCACCAGCCAACACTAAAAAATGGTTAGCTGGGGCTGTATTGATGGCTAAAATGGTCATACTGGGGAGATGGAAATTTGAGGTTCCTTCTACGTGCTGTGACTGCTCTCAATGGCACAAATGCAAAAATCATACCAAACAGAAACAGTTGAAAATGCAGGTGGCTGGCAGCAGGAATGGCATAGCCATATGCCACTCTTTGGAGGTGTGGCATCCCATCACGTCCTTATTACCTCTCTGACATTGCGCAGGGTCCTGCATGTGAGTGGTGTCTATTTTAAAGCCTTTTTACACTGCCAGAAGGTGTAAAGTGACTTTAGTGAAATGAGAATCAGGTCCATTGCAATTTGTTTTCTTTGAGAGAAGGTTCAGGCATATGCAGTTTGGAAAGATATGGAAAACATCTCCAGGAGGGATATTTCCTGCAATTTCTAGGCCTCTATCATCCTACTGTAATGAAACCTCTGCCAAGAAAAGTATCAGTGTTGATTCAAGGCAAATGCCATTATTTGGTCTTTATTAATGCTTTTTCATGTTTCATGAAGAATATATCTACAGATATAGATAAAGTTCTTAGCCTGCAGTGATGCCAACCTGCATTGTTATCTTATCAGCTTTCATAAGCCAACCAGCTATGTGCCACTTGTCTAAAGTCTCAATTTTATAAATAACACCATTTCTCCTCTTGAAATCACTTTCATAGAGTGTTTATATGGTGTGGCTGCCACAGAATGGTGCCGTTTCCTCTCCACAGCAGGCTGCATTTCAGTAGCGGGTGACGTTAGCCCCCCTGTATATACAGCACTCTGCTCATGTGCTGGCACAAACTGGCACAACCCAGGTGGCAATTGTCCGACGGTGATAAGTCTTCCTGGAGCAGGGTGGCACAAGCTGCCCATAACTCATGCTCCACTGCGGCTCTGTAGCCATATGGTGCAGCCCAAAAGTAAGTGGGAGAGAGGCCAGGTCAGCTGAGAAATATGCTTACTTAGCACCAGCCCTCCTTCATGGTAAAGCATCTCTATTTATCATATCCGTTGCATCTACTGTATTTATGGAGCACTGTGCACCGTAGTATTTGCCAGTAGCTGCCCCTCTGGGTGCAGGGTGTGTGTGTGTAAATGCCATCCCTCTGCAGCCCTGGGTGTGAATCTGTTTCATGGCATGTACAACATTTTGGGATAAGAGTATGAGGAATCATTAATATCATTTTTAGACATTTGGCATTTTCAGTCATTCAGGTTTCTCTACTTATCTCAAAATATCACCTGTTATAAATTCTTACCCCTTCACTCAGTTACAGTGGAAAGATTATTAGTTAATGTGCGTACAGTGCTGTAAAGAAGTAAAGTGTGAATTATTAATTATTATTATTACTGTATTATTTATTTATGAATGTACTGGTTCAGTTGATAAATACTTTCAGCCCACATCAGGACTACTTAGCATTACTGAAACTGTCTTCCTGTACTTTTATAAGAAGAGATGCTAACTTGTGCTTTTTTCCTTATAGATTATTTCTGCTACAGTCCATGAGGATGGTTATGAAGTCAGTCTCAGATTAAATTATACTCTTTCCATAAACAAGGTCAGTTTACGGGACTAGGCTAATCATTGGAGAAGTTGACCTACTGAGCCAATAGCCATTGTTTGACAGCTCAGCACTAATATGTATCTCTAACCCTATTCCAGAATGTCTCTTGTTGGGAGGGTGTTATTCCTTTCTAAAGTGAAAGTCTTTTCTTTTTCTGTTTGAGCTAAGTAAACAGGAATCCCTATTGATCAAACCAGACTTCATGGTCATGTTGCTGTTATCTTGTATTCATTGCCAAGGCATCTTATAAAGTATGCTATTCATATTAACATTCTTCTTTCAACTGAGAAGATTTTTAATAGCCTTAATACCACTTTCCTCCTGCTCTCAAATCTTCCTACTCTCCAGACTGCAACTGGTTGTCTTGTGGCACAGGTTTTCTAATTCCAAATACAGGTCAGAGGCAGCACATGCCAGAGCTTTTTCTAATTTTGCTCTGAGGCTCTGCGTGTTCCTGCAATATTACCTTGTTTACCCACATTCCCAATCCTTCCAAGGAATCCAGCTCAACTCAGAGATTATGTCTTTTGGAGGGCACCCTGATGAAAGCTGTTTCAGAAGGTGTATCATTTGGCTTCTTAGTGCTGTATCTCATTTGACAAGCAATATGTTAAGAGGTTTTCTTAATCGATATATATATATAATGGTTTTCCTTGGATGTGTGTCTTCATTTCACAATATTGAGGTGGTGATCAAATTTTTGCATTAAAACAAGTCTTGAATAGTGAGGTGCTTTAAAAACTTGTTTCCTTTGCCTGTGTTGAAACAGGATTAACTAAGATTGAAGAGTTTAAATAGCTGTATATCTTTTCTCATATATAACTTCCTCCCATTTCATGCCACTGAGGATATTACTGAATTATGTGATCATCTGATTAAATGTCCACATGTTATGATTCCCCAGGATATTCTCACTGGTAAACCAATGAAGTTTGACAATCGTTATCTGAGCACTGTGACAGAAGGCAGAAATGGATGGTATGATAGTCAGGCTAGTTTGGGTGAGTTTTCCTATATCTTTATAATCTGACCTAACTACAGCAGTCAAGAATAGGAATCTGAATAACATATTAGATGCTCAAACAGGGAAATTTATCACTGTGCAGACAGCCTGCAACATTTAAAACCTCAAAATAGGGTGTAAGTGGGATTTAGAGGTGGGATGCACAGAGGGACTTAAGCATTGCGGCACCTACTTCTTAGGTGCCTAGAAAAAATCAAAAGAACAACAACGGACTCCCTAAAGCCTAGTTAGGTGCCTAGGAATGGGAAGAGAGCAGTGTCTTAGAATGCAATCCACAAAATCCAGCATGAAGCAGGGAGCCAATGGGAGATGCCAACGAGAGGGGGCTGTGCTAAATTCCATCCCTCTCAAAGATGTAGGCACCTAAATCTGGGCTGCAGAGAAGCGCCTGTCTTTACTTAGTGGTGCACGACCAGGAACCTCTCTCCTGGAGTCAGGTGGCTTAGGCTCCTGAAGCGTTTCTTGAGGGAATGAGTTAGGCCTGCCTTTCTCCACACAAAATACCTGGAGAAGGAGGTGGTGCTGCTGGTACCCACCGTATAACTTTTATCCTAATGATTAGAGCACTCCGGTGAGATGTGGGAGACCCAGGTTCAATTCCCGCCTCTCACAGGAATGCTATAATCCCTGAGCTCTCACGTTGGAGCTGTTCCACTGTGGATAAATACTTAAATAGCCACTGGGCCACAGAGGGAATGACTCTGTGGTCCAGTGGTTAGGGCATCCACCTGGGAGGTGTGTTACCCAGAGTCCAGCCTCCGTGCTCCACTCACTCTTTCATTATTTATTCACAGAGGAAGAGCTTCAGCAGGACAGACTGAGGGACCCTACCCTCCTCAGAATAGCCACAGCTCAGTGGTTAGCGCACTCTCCTGAGAGGTGGGAGACCTTTGTTCAAATCCTCTTTCCCCCATCCCAGGCAAGCTCTTTGACCGCTGGACTAAAAGTTATAAGGCAGGCACCGCTCCCACCCACCCTAGTTTTTGAATGGGACCTGATCCAGTCAGGGGCCTCTGAGTATGCCTACTTGATTGAGCCCTGCATGCAGGTCAGGCGTCCATACCCCTATCTTGTGACTCACTCTAGGGCTTAAGTGGAGAGACAGGAGTCTGAACACCTAACAGGATGCAGCAGTGTGCATGCCCAGAGGGTGAAACATCGGCACCAAACAAGTCTGGGGTTTAGGTGCTTCAGTATCTTTGTGGATCTGGGCCTAAGTGGTTTATAGGCATTGTGCAGGCTGTGTTGAGTGCTCACAGACACTGAATTACATCAGTGGAGTTAACCCATTTTCAATGCTATTCAAATCCGAAACACTCCAATTGAAGTTCATTTCCAGTGCAAATGGCCAGTACAAGGGGCCACTTAAATGGGGTGTAGGCTTCATGCTGGTGCTCTGGATAGGGGTTGATTTCACGCTGCTACAACAATGTATGAATGTATGTACCACATATGGCTCCTGAGTTCTTGCTACACCACTAATATGACTTTTAGTTTTAACTCTGGATTCTCCCATTTTAGTGTGTGAAGAGGGTCACAGCATCACAAGCCCCAGAGAAAAAGTAAAAAGAACAAAGAAGACAAGAAAATTGTTAGAAAAAGATAAGTTATCTGTATGTATATGTACAATCTGTGAGTGTAGGAAGGATAGTGGGACTGCCAAAGTGCTAATGCTAATCGACACATCCAATGGAAAAACTGGGCTGCTTTATTTTTTAACACCTTCTAAATGCATTGGTCTAGGAGAACATTTTGGAAGGGAAAGGTGGAACATAGTCAAATTTGGTTTAAAAAATGGCTCTCTTTCTAAATAGGCATGGTTGGTTGGCATGTGTATATTTTTGTAGAAGTTGGATTTAACCAAATTTTCCCCTACTCCCTGAAAAAGTTTTTTTTTAACTAGATAGCTTTCATTTTTTAACGAAAGCATTACTGTCTGGACAGTATGCAAGTAGCTTAATTAAAGTATTTTGGACCCATTCTTCTCCCTTTGAAGTGAATGGTAGCACTCCCATTAGAACAGGATCAGGTCCAGAATCTTTGTCACTGTTACTAATTGGGAGTGTTAATGCTACAGAAAATGTGTTATGGAAACCTTTAAAGGCAACCTACCATGGACGTGGTTACATCATTTATCCAGTGGGGACAAGAGGAGACTTGCTATGTTACATTGTAAGAAATATAACACAAGTACCTGAATTTTCACAGCTTTTAAAAAAATAAACAAACAAAAAAACAGAGAACTGATTTTCAGTGCAAAAATAAAAACACTTCCAGTGAATTACACCCCAAATAAAAGATCACATTTCTGCAAGCCATACTTCACAAGAACCTCTGTGTGGCAATGTGATGGGGCCACTGTATGTGTTTTACATGCTGAAGTGCTTCCCTCACTCCTTGCTATTTTATAGTCTCTCCTGGGCTTAGCACATATTTAGGCTCAGCCGAAAGCCACTGGGCCATAGATCTAGGGAACTGTGGGGTGAAAATGTTTGTATAGGCTAATCCCGCCATTGGCTCGAGTTTGCATGCCATAGAGTGACTCTGAGGCCTAGTAGGATTTCCCACCTCTTTCTGTCCTCGTGTCACCGATGTGCAGCCCAGATTTTCAGGCTGGATGCTGGAGTTTGGCTTAAGTGAACAAACACAATTAAAAAGCAATGCTAGCAAATCACAAAGTGTATTTTGTTAAAGTGCTTTGGCAATTGGAGTTTAGTTTTATTTGATAAAACTTCATAGTATGCTAGTAAATATTATGCAGTGTATTTTGTAAAAACAGGAAGTCGAAGGCCCTGAATTCTCAAAGATATATATGTGCTTAACCTTATTATCTTGTGTTTTATTTTATTTCAATAGGATTACTCATGGTAGTAATGTTAAGCTCGTGTATAAGTGATTACAGGATTGGGACCTTAGTAATATGACCATTGACGATAGCATCCTGCTGTTCAATATTTGCTCAGAAGTAGGGCGAGACAGCCTTTTTTTGTAGAAATTGTGTGTGGATTAGTGAAGTTCAAATACCTAACATACATAAGACCAAATTCTGCCCTCAGCTACATTTACGCTACTCTGCCAGTGTGAGTTCCCTATGATCATATTTCTACTCTGTGAAATGTTATCGAGTGTTGTTGATTTCTGTATTTTCACAGCCTGAGGCTAGACAGCTCCTGAAAGAAGTGGGTCCAGAAGGGGAAGGAAAAATTTCATTGGTAGAACAATTGCTTGATGAAGTAAGTTCATGAAGTAAATGGGCCTGGATCTGTGTCTTGAAAACCTGAACTAGAAATTACTCTTTTTTAAAACTTTAGTCCTGCCTTCATGACTTTTAATAAGAAAAATAATAAACATAACCCAACACGATTGTTCCCAGGGCAATCGCTGCAGTAGAGCTTTTAGGCCTAGATCCTCAAAAGTACTTAGACTTCTAACTTCCACTGATTTCAATGGAAATTAGGAGCCTAAGGGAACCTCTACACTAGAAATGCTACAGCAGCTGTGCCACTGTAGCATAGGCACTTACGACAGCCACGGAAGGGGTTCTTCTGTCAGTGTAGTGAATCCACCTCTCCAGGACGCTGTCGCTAAGACGACAGATTAATTCTTCCATCATCCAAGCAGTGATACACTGGGGTTTAGAGCAGCTTAATTACATTACACATGGCATGATGTTTTACACAGCCCTGAACGATGTAGTTAAGTCAGCCTAACTGTGTACTATAGACCAGCCCTAAATATTTTTGAGGCTCTGGGCCTTGCTGCCCCCAGTATTAAAGAAAATGAAGTTTAAATAAAAAGAAACAGGAAAATCTATTTGCATATATCCTAGTTCAATCCTCGAGGGGGCCATTTAGGGATCTGGGGCAAAAATTGGGGATTGGTCCTGCTTTGAGCAAGGGGTTGGACTAGATGACCTGCTGAGGTCTCTTCCATCCCTGATATTCTATGATTCTTCCAAAATTGATAATGAACAGATACATGAGAAGTTTGCCCCGCTTCCACCAACAGCATGGTAGTAAGGAAAAAAGTAACCTTTTCTGTAACCATTTTATGGGTTAAGGTCAAATCCTTAGAAGAACTGCCACAAGCCTGCCCTAAAGTGGGGCATACACCTTAACTGCATGGTGATATACTGCACAGTAGAACGCAAGAAGAGCGAGAGCTCTGAGGTGAAAGCAGGTTGGGGAGTCCTCCATTGGCCAAATCCATCATCACAACACTACCGCCACCTCTGCCTGGAGTTGTGGCCACAAAGCAGCTGCAATGTCTCTCCTCCAAATGGGTGGGGAAGCCTTTGACCCTCTCTCCCTCCCATGTGATTACTCTGGTTTTGTGCTAGGCACAACTACAAGGGCTTGACCGAAAAAAGACAAACACATGAAAGTTGAATTTTCCAGGTTTGGCTGTTTCTTTAGTGTTTTGAATGTTAAAGCAGATTTGAGAGAGACTGTGACAGTACATGTGACAACTAAAGCTGAATTTGTTATATTAAATCAGGGAGGCAAGTTGAAACATGTATAGCTTGTAATAAGCTAGTCCTTTTCTGCACATTCCAGGGAGCTGACCCAAACTGCACCAACAGTGAAGACCGACCTGCTTTAACAGTTGCTGTCCTAAACAGACATGATGAAGTGGTTCCAGTTCTTGTCCAGAAAGGTGCTGATATTGACCAGCAGTCAGGACCGTAAGTGAGCAATTTCTAACAAGAATCCTCTCTAGAGTTTGACCAGCAGGGGGACTTGAGACTTACATTTCACCAAAAGGGACTAAAATCTCCTAAAGTGACCATGAATCAAATTTTCAAAACCAAACACACACAGCTGCAAACTGGTCAATCAACAGACAACTACCCCTTTTATTGCTTCACTTTAATTGGCCAGCTTTAAAAATGTGGCCCCATATTTTAGCTCTACAAAACCTCAATCCTCCTCCTAAACCCTTCCCCTCAATCTTCCCATCACTGGTACCTTCCTTGTCGTCGCCCCCCCCCCCCCCCGTCTTCTCCTCACCTACACCATTTCTCCCTATCAAAAAGGAGAAGATAGCCACCTCACCGGAGACTACATTTGTTGGTCCTTGATTTTCCCACCTAGTTTGAGGCAGTTGATATACTAGTAGAGATAAAACATTCCTTTAAATAAAGTCATGACTTTCTTTTTAAATAATATAAATTATTTGAGTACACCCTGTTTTCCACCTATACAGGCATAACACCACTGCTCTTCATGAGGCAGTTTTGCTTGGATTAGAGGGAAAGAAATGCATCAAAGTCTTGTTAGGGTAAGTTCTGCTGTTGTGGCATCCAGTGCAACTCTGGGCTACATGTAATCAGTAACAGGTATGGGCTTCATCCAGCAAGGAGCTGAGTGCCCGCAACTTAATATTGTGCTGTACATGTACAACAGAACCCAGGGCCAAACTCAGATATCATCACTTACATTGTAACACGAGTAAGCATCAGAATCTGACTGTGATTTACTTTTGAGTTGTAGTGAATTGAAACAGATTCCTTTTCTAAATTAGCTTAAGCAGCCTGTTCTTTATTTACAGCTGTAATGCAAACATTAAAAAGAAGAATGGAAAAGGCTTATCAGCATATGACTTGGCACTGAAGACTGGGAATGAAGAAATAATTTCATTGTTTGCTAGTAAACTTGGACAGGGAATGCTGGACAAACTGACCAAGCCCAAGAATATCAGTCTGGCCATGGCTTGATTGGAGCTTTCTTATCCAAGGCAGAGCTGGATGCTGTGTGTATGTGTGTGTGTGAGGAAGAAAGTGGGTTTTTTTGGTTTTTAAAAGACAGCACGCCTTGGTGATGCATTTTTTTTTTTTTAAACTGACTAAGGGACTTTGAATCAAGCAAGTAGCTGACACCTTTTGATAGCACAATCATAAGTAATCTTCTTATACTTGTAAGAACTACAGGATTGAGCCCAAGGAGAGTAATTGTGCCTTAAAGATTAGGGTGCTGTTGGAAATATCTTAAATGGATCATTCACCACTTTTGCAGTGGTGCCCTTAAGACAGCAGTTACTGTGATTAACTTACATTTTAAAATAAAAAGAATGCATGTGAACTATTCTAATAGGAGAGATTGATACACTTCACTAGAGAATACTCAGTTTGAGCAGTTAAATAAATCATTGTGCGTTGTTTCCTTGAGACATTTATTTATGTGTCAACATGAGACAAAATAATTTCAAAGGAGGTTTGCAGAGTCATGTAAGAGATTTAGGAACACAAACGTCAATGGTAGTTGCAGTCCTAAATGCCTTAGATGATTTTGAAAATCTCCCCCTTTGTTTCTAAGTATACATCCCTTTGATCCTTGCATGAAAGGGACGTGAGCTATGACCACCACGCAGGCACAAAGAGGCAACTCTAGAGAACATATATACAAGTCAAACACTGCACACAGGCAAGTCGCAGGGGCCTAGGAGACCAGCTTCTCAATATCACGACGTGCACGCTCTGATTCTTCCTTAAACTCCGTCACTTTCTGAGAGATTTGCTTTTTCTGGAAAGATCAAAAATAAAATTCCTTCAGCTTAGTACAGGCAGTATCATACTCAGCTTGGTGGAAAAGGACAAGGTACTGCAGCTCAGCACTCCCCCCCAGGGCAAAGGGAGGGAACTTCAAGGTGACATGCTGGCTGACCCAACAGGTCCTAGGACTGGAGGCTACCTTAGCCTTTTGGAATAGAGGCCTAACACACACCCCAATTCTGAGCTGTACGTACAATCACGTTTCTTGTTCGTTCCTTGTCCAGTTTCAGGAACTCCTGCAGTGTCAGGTCAACAGGGTTCTTACGGAGGGAGAGAAAAGCGCAGCCAGAGGAGTGTTTCCTGTGCTCATCCCTAGGAAAGGGAGACCAGGCTCATGTTAAAGGCACAAATAGTTACTTGCTTTCACCCCATCCTCCACCACAAGAGTTCTCAAATTGGGGTCCTTAGAGACTGCACATGGGCTCCACAAAATGTTATGAGCAGAGGCGATGTCCGGGGGGCCATGTGGGGTCCTGTTTGTGGAGTCAATGGTGTGGGGCAACCCCTTCTGATGGCAGGGGGAGCCATCAAAATGTTCATGGGCCCAGGGAGGGAGTGCCACCTCCACCTCACCTGTCACGCAACTAAAAATTGCAGTGTGTCACTGCAGAAGAGAGATCTCCCCCTGCCATCAGAAGGAGTTGCCTCACAACTACTGACTGCATGAGCAGGCAGCAGCTAGCCAAGGAGAGACACCACTGTTTGGCCCTGCTACATCAGCTCTTCAGGTAGCAGGGCCAAAAGGAAGACAGAAATCTGGCAGGGCACATCTGCGTGCACACACACATCCATTGCCTCTGGATAGAGGCTGCAGAAAGAAGCAGGCACACCCATCTCACAGATATCTCTTACACTCTTTCTTAAAGCATTACTAACAGTATATGTTTATATGAAGTATACATACTTTTGTCAATCAGTTTATCAGTTGGGAGTTTGTGATTAACATTACATTTGAAAAGGGGTCTGTCAACAAAAAGTTTGAGAACCTCTGCTCTACCATATGTCCACTAGTCAGAGCCACAAGTGAGTCACTCCCCGCAATACTGAGAAGATACCAAGTTACTGGTATTTTGCTAAAACACTCCACCATTGAGGTTCAGCTGGCATTTCAATCCTAAAGTACTTTCCTCACTCTCAGCCACTTCAGTCTCCTCAGGGCTCAGTCCCAAACCCATAGTAGCAACTGGGCTGTGGGTTCAGGGAACTATTTAAAGGATCCTAGTCCTCTGTTCTGATTGCTATTAGTTAAGAAAAGTAGAACGTAACCATGTCTCACTTGGCATGAGTGAAGAACAAGGTCCTAGAGGAGGCTAAAGACAGGAGTGTTCCAGTTGCTGCTCCGTGATGTGCTGTCTTGCACAAATAAATGGGTTAGTCTCTAAGGTGCCACAAGTCCTCCTTTTCTTTTTGCCAATACAGACTGACACGGCTGTTCCTCTGAAACCTGTCTTGCATAGTATGGTACTCTGGCTTCACTCCCATATTTAGCGGACCTCTGTGTTTGTGACTTTCACACGCCCCCAGAGGGGGAAAGCTACTGTGGTTCCTACAGTGGAACTCCTTCTATGGAGGTCCAATAGACTGGCTCCACTCCTGAGTAAAAATTCAAGTTACTTACTGAGGACACACACAGGACATTCGTTTTCCTTGTGATACTTAGGAGAACGTTGGGCCCAGCTACCAAAGCAGGCCTGGGGCAGCAGAGGCGCCTTGTTCTCCTCTGAGGAGCATAAACCCAATACATAAGCCTGCAGTCCTGCAATAATCAGGAGACAACTCCACCCAAGAGGCAGATGCTGGGTAGCTTCAGTGATGTGTAATTAGACAAGGTGCCACATGGCCGAGAAAATGAATGCTGCCATGGGACCTTTCGGCACCCTGGTTTGCAGGGGTCTCGCCTCCCCTGTTACGGGCAGCGTCTCTCTGTGGGCAGAGCGCAGGGCGATGGTGGCCCCCGTGGACGGGGATACTTACATGGGGTCATCCTCAGGCTCCCAGCCTTCCAGCTCCTTGAAGCAGAAGAAGCACTGAACCACATCAGGCCCATTCTCGCTGGGGCAGTGGACGAATCCGGCTTCTGCCATCTGGGGGGAGAGAGAGGAGAAAGCCGGATCAGCAAGACCACCGCGCTCCTTCCCGACAGGTGGGACTGACCGCCCCGCGGGGGCTGGCGGCGGGCACAGCAGGGGCCCGCGGGAGAGGCCGGAGATCCCCGCTCCGGAGGGCGGGGCCCCAGTCCCGCAGGCTCCGGGGTCCTGCAGTCGCCGCCGCCCGCAGCCGCGGGGAGCCCGGGGCCGGGGAACGGGGCCCGCCCCCGGGCCGCTCGCAGCGCGGCGGGCGTGGGGAGGGCCCCGGCTCCCAGCCTCACCCGCTCCGGGGTGCAGGCGCAGCCCTCGGTGAAGGGCCAGCTGCGGTAGGTGGCCAGGCGGGCCTCGCTCAGGTAGAGCTGCCACTCGGCGGGCAGGAGCGCGGCGGCCGCGGGGCACTTCATCTTCAAATCCCGGCGGCGCGGGGGCTGCCGGGACGGGACGGGGCGCGGCCGCGCGCGCGCGGGGCACCCTGGGAGCTGTAGTTTGGGCGGGGGAGGGGTTATGCGGGGCGGGCCGTTATAGCGGTTGCACCCTCGTGCGTGGATTGCGCGTCACAGAGAGACGGGGCGGGGCCTGGGGGTGTTGATGAGGGGGAGGTGTGAGTGTGAGTGAGTGAGGGGGTTGATGTGAGGGAGGGGCTGTGGGGACATCGGGGCCATGAGGGTTGTGGGGGTGTCAAGGCTTTGGGGGTGTTTAGATGAGAGCGGGACCGTGGGGGGATGTTGGCCTGAGGGAGGGGCCATGGGGAGGGCATCGGGGCCATGCGCAGATGTGGGGGTGTCAGGGCTGTGGGGGGGTTGACCTGAGGGGGGGCATGGGGGATGTGGGGGGTGTCAGGGCTGTGGAAATCTTGAGCTGAGGGAGGGGCTGTGGGGGGACATTGGGGACATGGGGGGTATTAGGGCTGTGGGATTGTTGACCTGTGGGGGGGCACTGGGGCCAAGGGGGGATGTTAGGGGTGTCAGGGTTGCGGGGGTGTTGATGTGTGTCAGGGCTGTGGGGGATGTCGGCGTGTCAGGGCAGGGGCTGAGGCACTCTGCCCTGAGTGGTGGTGTGACCCTTCTTTGCCCCAGCTCAGCGGCTTGGTAGTTTGGGGAGCAGGACAGAGCTCACCCCATCCTGGGAACAGGGCATGAGCAGTGACACAGGTGGTGAATCTGAAGAAGTGGTGTTTTACCCATGAAAGCTTATGCCCAAATAAATCTGTTAGTCCTTAAGGTGCCACCAGACTCCTTGTTGTTTTTGTGGGTACAGACTAACACGGCTACCCCCTAATACTTGAGGTGGTGAATCGCAACCCCTACCCGTCAGTCTGAGCCTGTAGCCAGAAAAGGAAAGGCTGGAATGAGAGGATGGCTTTGGGTCTGTGCTGGGAGCAGAGATTGGGCCCTTATAGGGAATGGACACAAACAGGTGCAAGGTCAGTTGATTCAGGTTTCATTGGTTCTTGGATTTAAATGAGCACTATTATTATTTGTTTTACCGTCATGCCTAGGAGCCCTTTACAAACCAGGACCTCATTATGTTTGGCACTGTACAAACAGAAAAAATGACAGTCCCCACCCCAAGAGGCTTATGATCTAAGCATGAAAGCCAGTTTTGTTTACTGCTACCTAAAGATGAAATTTTTATATTATAATTGAGGTGGGAGTGAAACCCTTGTATAGCTTGTAGTTACTAGTCTCCCTCTTCTATACAGTCCAGGGAGTTAATCCCAACTGCACCAACGATAAAGACTGACCTCAGACCACAGAACTTGGGGTTGGAGGGGGTGGAGAATTGTGGCCCGTTTGGGGAAAGGTTGCTGATAGGCTGGCATCCCGACTGAGGCTTGATTAATATTCTGAGGTATATGATGGTTGTGCTAAAGATGAGGTGTGTCTTTGAGTGGAGGAGGTTGGGGTATATATTTCTGATAGTCTTAACTTATTTCCTTCTGTTAGATATGCTATGTACAGAGCAACCTTATCTGATGCACAACGTGGTGCTTTTGTATATTAATTCATATATGCTGGCTCCCACAGAATAACACTACGAAAGATGGTGGTGTTGCTACTGCTTTGAAAAAGAACAATACAAACTGTAGCTGTCTAAGTGTAATAACTGCCTGCTAAGATCAGTACTGAGTTTGCATAGTAAATTAACTCTTACTGGTATGTTCTGCTTAACTCCTTATTTAATGTGAAAAGCAAGCTTTTATGGAAAATATGCTGTAACTTTAATAACAGGTACTGTGGGGCACTCAACCCCTTAGGCTAATCCTTAACAACCTAGTCCAAAGGGAGTTCTGTTTTGTGAATGTTTGCCACAATTGGCAGATGAATAACAGCCCTGTGTGGGTGTCTGTAATTCACAAGAAATCAAAGGTTATGCTGTCGCTTTTTTCAGGGAGTTAGTCAAACCCTGTTTCTCAGTTCCACTGAAACTCATTATAAATACACCTAGCTATTACACAACTATCTTGATGAAAACTTTCAATGTCATTTACATGATGTTTGTTCTGGATCATCTCAGAATTTTATGGCTGCCATCACATGTCATGTAGACAGTTGCCATCTTTACTCATAGTGTTGGACACGCTCAAGTCAGGGTGAAATCCTGGCCCCTTTGAAATCAATGGCAAAACTCCCATTGCCTTCATAAGGCCAATAGTTCACTCCTGGTGTTTGGCTCCAGCCTGAAAGCTGAGCAGGAAAATATTATTTCTTTGTCATGGGCTGACCATTGTCTTCTTTATTCTGTCAGGGCAATGACCCTTTTTTGCTGGTTCTGTTTCCAGACCGCCATGAGGGAGAATATTGTTAAGCAGGATGACTGCTCTATCAGTGGTGTGGTAAGATTTTATAGTGATCTTTTGTCTTCTACTATTGGTATGGTGGGCTTCAGACACTTTCTATACTAGCTTCATCTTCATAGGTCACAATGATAGACTGATTCCCTGCAACAGTGGAGAGAGAATATTCCTGGTGGAAGTCTTGTGGCCAGTCTGACTGCTCTGCAGAATAAAGAGCTTTTGATGTTCAAAACTCTATGGTTGCAGGTTACCACACCAGATGGGACTATTGTGATCATCTTTTCAAACGGGTTGGCAATCTGTGGCATGCATGCCAAATGCAGCACGCGAGCTGATTTTTAGTGGCACTCTGCTAACGGCCAGGTTCCTGGCCGCTGGCCCCGCTCAACCCGCTGTCGGCCTGGATGGACGGAACCCTGGGCTGGCAGCGGGCTGAGCGGGGCCGGCGGCCGGGAACCTGGCTGGCAGGGGCCGGCAGATGGAACCCCAGACCGGCAGCGGGCTGAGCAGCTCAGCGTGCTGCCGGTCTGGGGTTCTGTCTTCCGCCCACGCTGCCGGTCTGGGGTTCCTGCCGCCGGCCCCTGCCAGCTGGGGTCCTGGCCGCCGGCACTGCTCAACCTGCTGCCAGTCTGGGGTTCTGTCGGGGGGCTCCTGTAAATGTAAAATTTATTACTGGCACGCAAAACCTTAAATTAATGAAGACTTGGCATGCCACTTCTCAAAGGTTGTTGACCCCTGAAATCTGACCTGCTGCATAACACAGGCCTTAATTAACTGCCACTGGATCTTGTTATGGTGAAGTTGAAGGAAGGCATCTTTTTTCCCATTATAGTGTCCACAGTTACACACTGCAGAACTCTTCCAGGTAATTAAAAGGTTGGTTAATCATTTATATGATTTGATATGGGGGATAGAATTTTTCCCACTGGGAAAAATATTCATGTTACACTGCAGATAATAGCTCACAGTGGATCTGAGAGATATCTCCTGCTGCTGAAACAGAGCAGTGTCTCAGGGGGATAAATGCCAAGTAGTGTGTCCATTTCAGCTAGAGCTGCTCATTGATGCTGTGGAGGTGCTGGGGGGCCTTGAGGCAGATGCACAAGGGAGCACTGTTGCTCAGCCTTTGGAATTTTTGAGTACTTGATTATTTGACCTTTAAATAGTATTATTGATTCCTAAATGACCATTTTTCTGAGCAGGTACCCAGGTTGTGCCTTCTGTTACTGGGTACACATTTTTACCTATGGACTTTGAGTCTTCGTGTTTAAAAACTTGTTCCGTAGTGTGTGCATAATTCATAGTGCACTGAACTTGCAAATTAATATTATAGCCAGGTAGTACCCAGGTAGTAGCCCTTGATGTTTCTCCTTAAGTAAGTGGAATATCTGGCATCCAGCCCAAATTTTTAGAAATATTCACTAATTTTAGGTGCCTCAATTTTTGGGTACCCAACTTGAGACCCAAGGGCCAGGATTTTTGGAGGTGTAACACCACTGGCTTCAGATGGAGCTGTGGGCATGTTTAGCGCCTCTGAAAATCAGACTATAGGTGTCTCAAAACATGTATCGAAAATCAGAGCTTACTGCTGCAAATGTAGGCCTTAAGTTTCAATAAAATTGTTATATATTTCTGCAAAGAAATCAAAACTGCTTTGTCCTCATCCCTGTGTCAGAAAGAATATGTCTCTAATTCAGATTCTCAACACTATTTCCTGTGAATGGAAATAGATCTACTTTAAAGCAGGCTGCACTGTTTTTGAACTCAGATGCCAATCACAAGGAAGAAACTGCCTTGTTTGTCATGAGTGAATGATGGCACAATCAAGGTTTGGAATTATTCTACTTATCAGCTGGCTATTCTGCTGCGGAGGAGGAGGGGGTCCTCTGGTATACCATTACTTGGATAATGCACTGGTATTTGGGGCAGGTTATGCTCTTGGCACAGAACCCATTGCAGTAACTGTGGATATTTCCTCATATATAAAGAAAAGCTTCAGCAGCTCTTCACTGCAGAGTTAGCCCAGGTGATCAGCAGCTGGCTTAGCCTGGCCAATGCGTGAGTTGCCACACCTCAAAGCCATACCCCAGATACCGCACCCTCACTGGTGCTACGCTCACCCATGTGTGTGGCTAGAACTGCTGGGGACTGACTGCCCATGGTTCTTTGTGCTGCAGTAAGGTCAGCTGCTCTTTTATTATTTCCCAGTGAATTGTGTGAGAACTTGTCTGTCCTTTTGAGAACATGGGGGGCGTGTGGGAAGGCATTGGAGAACTGTCTGCATAAAAGTTTCCACGGTATACATCTGATGAAGTGAGCTGTAGCTCACAAAAGCTCATGCTCAAATAAATTGGTTAGTCTCTAAGGTGCCACAAGTACCCCTTTTCTTTTTGCATAAAAGTGGTTTACCTGTGTCCTCACTTCAAAGTGGGCTGGTTGCCAACCCAAGTGAAAGTGGAACCCGGCCTTTAATTCACATCCCCAGCTGTGTCAGACTGAAAGTATAACTAAATTTGTATGAGAAGTTTCTGTGTGGTCGGGAAAGGGGGTAGAGAGGCAACACCAAGTAAGAGCCTGAACTAATTCTGCAGTGAAGACATAGGCCCTTTGAGGGTGGTCTCTGAGTCTTTCCTCCTTCAGCCTTCAGCTTTTGTGCTGATTATGCAGGCCTCATATTTTTCCCATATAAACTTGATTTCCAGCTTCAGAAACAGCAAAGATGGAGAAGTTCTTCAAGGGCAGCGCCAATCTTAAAAGCAACTCTGTAAAAGTGGTGCTATCTTACTTAAAAACATGGTCCCATTTGTAGTCAAAGCTGCTGACCTTACTATCAATAAGTTTGTGCTGCTTTTTATTCCTGTAAACATTCCAGAGACAAGAGAGTAAGCTGGATTGTATTTTTGTTTGTGCATCATCAGTAGAACAATTAGCTAAATTTTGATTGCAGAATTTTTATGGTTGGTAATACATGAGCCAGAAAAAAATATCCTTGAGTTTTAGATGCCAGGCTGAGTCTGCAGGACTGGCAGTTAAAAATCCATTGTTTTACTTATAAACTGAAAGGAAAGCCTGCTCTCTAGGGTGGGATTATGGCGGGGTGCTAGGATTGTTGGCCCTTCTTGATGGTATGGGAAAAATTATATAAGAGCTGGTGTACTCATGATGAAAGCGTGGTGAAGTTCAGTGGGCAACAGCCAGGCACACAAGAACGTTGAAGTTTCTTAGTTCTCTTGAAAGGACAAGGGAAGCCTGGTGGGGTATAGTGGTCACATTGTGAGGCCTGGTTGATATTGATACAGCCCCACATACCCCTGTTCTGAGGACTATTTCTGTTGCTGGCATGAATACTCTCTACGGGTATGGGTGCGTGCTTAATACCACAAAGACAGCATTCAGGGATGCCTACTGTCAATTAAGCCCAAAATGTGACCATTTAACTTCGTATTTAAAGTGGTTTTTTTTTAAATCATGAACAGGGCTCAGTCACAGAACTTTCTGATTGGCCATCCAAGATTTTATACTTATCAGTCATCAAGATATAAGTGTACTCTACGTCAACAGCATGTGTGTTTCAATACATGTGGAAAGGTTTCTTTTGGAATACCATGATAAATCCCATGCCTTACAACTGAATAAAAAGATCTCCTATTAGATTATAATACTTCAGTAGCAAGAACCCACAATAATTGAGAACGATTACTGTGATCACACTATAAGGGTCTGAATAGAACTGTGTAACTTAAAAGTCTCCTAAAGAGGTGTTTTTTTCCTGTCCACTTCAAATAGATGCAATGATCTGAGGACAGTACAAAACTTGAACATGTTTCTTTTAACATCCCTTACAAACTAGACATTAACAATCTGTAACTGTATTCTCAGGGGAGATGAAGAAGTCTCCTGCCAACTGTATTTACCTCTAGGCTAGGCAATAAACTGGCTGGGAACATTGTTTTGTTACTAGGTGAGAATCTGGCTTACTCAGTTAGGAATAGATGAGTTCCTATAAACATTGTTCTTATGAATACATTATATATCACAGAAAATATTATAAAGGAAAATAGGCATTAAAAAAATGTAGGACAAATCCTATCGAGGCAGTGTTATCTGGTGGGTGGAGCAGTGAACTCCATTAGTTAAACCAGTACAACTTCTAAATGTGACTTCTATGTGAAAACAATTGCATGTGCAACTATAAAAGTGAGCTGTACTCACGAAAGCTTATGCTCAAATAAATTGGTTAGTTGCTAAGGTGCCACAAGTCCTCCTGTTCTTTTTTCGAATACAGACTAACACGGCTGCTACTCTGAAACCAGTCTTATTTTGCAAAAAGAAAAGGAATACTTGTGGCACCTTAGAGACTAACCAATTTATTTGAGCATAAGCTTTCGTGAGCTACAGCTCACTTCATCGGATGCATACTGTGGAAACTGCAGAAGACATTATATACACAGAGACCATGAAACAATACCTCCTCCCACCCCACTCTCCTGCTGGTAATAGCTTATCTAAAGTGATCACTCTCCTTACCATGTGTATGATAATCAAGTTGGGCCATTTCCAGCACAAATCCAGGTTTTCTCACCCTCCGCCCCCCCCCCCCCCCCAAACTCACTCTCCTGCTGGTAATAGCCCATCCAAAGCGACCACTCTCTTTACAATGTGTATGATAATCAAGGTGGGCCATTTCCAGCACAAATCCAGGTTTTCTCACACCCCCCCTTTTTTCCAAAAACCACACACACAGACTCACTAATAGCTTATCCAAAGTGACCACTCTCCTTACAATGTGTATGAAAATCAAGGTGGGCCATTTCCAGCATAAATCCAGGTTTTCTCACACACACACACACAAACTCACTCTCCTGCTGGTAATAGCTTATCCAAAGTGACCACTCTCCCTACAATGTGCATGATAATCAAGGTGGGCCATTTCCAGCACAAATCCAGGTTTTCTCACCCTCCCCCACAAACTCACTCTCCTGCTGGTAATAGCTCATCCAAACTGACCACTATCCTTACAATTACTATTACCAGCTATTACAATTACAATTACTGCTATTACCAGCAGGAGAGTGAGTTTGTGTGTGTTTTGGGGGGGGGGGGGGTGAGAAAACCTGGATTTGTGCTGGAAATGGCCCACCTTGATTTTCATACACATTGTAAGGAGAGTGGTCACTTTGGATAACCAATAAATTGGTTAGTCTCTAAGGTGCCACAAGTACTCCTTTTCTTTTTGCAAATACAGACTAACACGGCTGTTACTCTGAAACCAGTCTTATTTTGGTTAGCTTCAGTCAATAAGTAATTGACTGAAGCCATACCAAAATAAGAGTGTCCACAAGGACTTTTGCACTGGTTTAACTAAGTTGATTTAACATCACATTTTTAATTAAACTGGTGCAACACCTGTGTACAGACAAGTCCTAAGTGTTTTGACAGAGCCCAGCATAATGGGACTGCAGTCTCAGCTGGGGCCTCTAAATGCTACTGCAATAGAAATAATATCAAACCCAGAAATAACACGGACTATTAAAAGCATATTTAGGGCAAAGTTTAACATTTTTGACCAACATTTTTGAATGAATGTAACAAGAAGAAAAAGAAGAGTTTAAAACAGCTGGGTTGAAGAACTTTTTACAGCACTTCGCACAATTATATGCTTATCTCCATGGGGAAAGCTAATTAATTACTCTTATTCAATACAACAAGACATAGTGCTTGTACCAGCAGCCATTGCTGCAGGTCAAGTTGCAAAGCACTTCCTATGTAACTCAAAATGCAGCCAAAAGTTGGAAAATACAAATGTTAGGGTTAATCGTGCTACTTGTGTGTATGATCAAATTAGCCTTTAAATATACGCCCATACGTTATTTTAGATTTGTGAGTGTATGTAAGGCTGTAAGGAAAATGGTATTTGAAATCCTGTGTGCTCACATGACTAAAAATCCCATTATAAATGCTTGCATGCAAAATGATAGAATGAAAGTTGCGTGTTAAACCTTAACTTTCTCATTTCCTGACTTTGGAGTGCTTCTTTGTGGAACCTTAACTATACATTAACTTAGTGTTTTACACCAAGGTTGAAATGTTCAAAGCCGACTGGGGCATTTAGCCACATAACTCAATGGTATTTGTGTGGCAAAATCACCTAATTGGCTTTGAAAATCTGGCTCTGATTACACAACGATAGGTGCACTGTACAGGCCAAATCATGCAAGCCCTTTCTCCCATGAGTACGGATTAGTGAATAAGAATTTTGTGGCTCAAGTCCTAAGGCCTTATCTATACAATAACAGCTCATGGAATTTGTAGCCAGTTAATGGTATGGCTGGCTCTAAACATGATTTTTGTGACAGCACAGAACATGGCTAACGTTCTGTGTAGCCCTCATGTGCTCATGGTGTTTTGCTCCTGTCACAGGCCTTGGCTGCCATATGGTTGTCTCTGTAACCAGTTCAGCATGCTGCTTTTGTGCGATATGGACAGGTCCCCTAACTGCCTGAGTAATGGGTTTGGACAGTCATCCTTCTTTGCCCCAGCTCTTTGTAGTAGGGCATCCCACAGCATGTTACTTTACATGTTGTTTGTGATGCTCTGTTTTTGTCCTTAGGCCATTCAGTGCTTCCTACAGCTGAACGAAAACAGGTACAAATCCAGTTTTGTGGGGAAAGGAGGAAACATTTTTTTGTGTCAGGTTGATATTTTTTTAAATGACAGCTATTAGGAGCTGCGCATTGGTCTGGAATATTCTTAGTCTTGGTGGAGAGGGATGAGTGACCATGGTGCACGTGAGATGGGTGATGGCAATTTATCCTGTTAGTCTGCAAACAGTCAGAACGCTCCACCATGTATGTTTGTAGTTGTGTAAAGTACACGTACACACAAGAGATTGAGACACCTTAGAGACGAACCAATTTATTTGAGCATAAGCTTTCGTGAGCTACAGCTCGCTTCATCGGATGCATACTGTGGATGCTCACGAAAGCTTATGCTCAAATAAATTGGTTAGTCTCTAAGGTGCCACAAGTCCTCCTTTTCTTTTTGCGAATACAGACTAACACGGCTGTTACTCTGACACAAGAGATTGTAGCATTATATGAGGGGTTCTCAAACTGGGGGTTCTGAGGTTATTACATAGGAGGTCGCAAGCTGTCAGCCTCTACCCCAAACCCCACTTTGCCTCCAGCATTTATAATGGTGTTAAATATATTGAAAAGTGTTTTTAATTTATAAGGGGAGGTCGTACTCAGGGGCTTGCTATGTGAAAGGGGTCACCAATACGGGAGTTTGAGAACCACTGCAGTATCTGTACCAGACTTTGCCAGTTCCCAGCCTTGTTTGTCCGAAGAGTAATTAGATTCCTCTGTCAAGGTGAAGTGCCAAGCATGATTTTGCCCAAATTATTTAGTGCTCAGATAATTATAAAACAATCTCTTTTGCCTATCCTGCTCATCTTATGTTGCAGATCTAGATGCAAGATGACCCCAATGAAATTCGGGTTTCAGAGTAGCAGCTGTGTTAGTCTGTATTCGCAAAAAGAAAAGGAGGACTTGTGGCATCTTAGAGACTAACAAATTTATTTGAGCATAAGCTTTCATGAGCTACAGCTCACTTCGTCAGATGCATTCAGTGGAAAATACAGTGGGGAGATTTATATAGATCGAGAACATGAAACAATGGGTGTTACCATACACACTGTAAGGAGAGTGTTCACTTAAGGTGAAAAGAAAAGGAGTACTTGTGGCACCTTAGAGACTAACCAATTTATTTGAGCATGAGCTTTCGTGAGCTACAGCTCACTTCATCAGATGTTTACCGTGGAAACTTAAGGTGGAAACTTAAGCTCACTTAAGGTGAGCTATTACCAGCAGGGGGGAGGGGGAACCTTTTGTAGTGATAATCAAGGTGGGCCATTTCCAGCAGTTGACAAGAACGTCTGAGAAACAGTGGGGGATGGGGGGGGGGCGGAATAAACAAGGGGAAATAGTTTTACTTTGTGTAATGACACATCCACTCCCAGTCTCTACTCAAGCCTAAGTTAATTGTATCCAGTTTGCAAATTAATTCCAATTCAGCAGTCTCTCCTTGGAGTCTGTTTTTGAAGTTTTTTTGTTGAAGAATTGCAACTTTTAGGTCTGTAATCGGGTGACCAGAGAGATTGACGTGTTCTCTGACTGATTTTTGAATGTTATAATTCTTGACGTCTGATTTGTGTCCATTTACTCTTTTACTTAGAGACTGTCCAGTTTGACCAATGTACATAGCAGAGGGGCATTGCTGGCACAGGCAGCTTCCCTATCACGTAATATTAACCTACACAGGTAAGGCCACTTAGATGGATTTTTGTCCCGTAGGAGGAAGGTGAAATTCAGTTATTAGTCACAAAGGTAAGATTGCTCAGCTGAATTTGGCTGTGCCAAGGTGCTGGTTTAGCAATTGGAATTGCACAGTCACTGTACAGCTCAGTGGAGCTGCAACATAATTCAAGTTGATGGGGTGTTGTTTTTTTAATCAGTGATAAGATTGCTTGGCAGTCAAATGGCTGAGGCACAAAGGAAAAGAAAGCTCAGTAGTGAATAGCATGCTCTACTTATACTCTACCAGAGGGCTCTAGCTATTCCAGAGAAAGCCAGCTGCCCCATGGAGATTTGTGTGTGCGCTTGTTTTCATATTAGTGGCCTTGAACGGCAAAGAGCCATTTGGAAGTTCAGAGTTCTGGGTCCCTTTTCCATTTACGTAAGGCCTTTTCTACACAACAAAGTTTTGTCAGCAAAAGCTGCCTTTTGCCAACAAAACAGGGGAGGTGTACACACTACAAAGCTACTTTAGCGGTCAAAAATCTGCTGTTTTCCCGACAAAAATAAAACTACCTCCATGAGAGGCATAGAGCTTTTTATAGCAAAATTAAAGCAACAAAGCATCAGTGTAGACACTGCTGTTTGTATTGTTGACATAACTGGCTTCCACCAGTATCCCACAATGCTTGCGGTGACCGCTCTGCTCACTGTTTTGATCTCTGCTGCCCTGCAGGCATGCGACCCTCTCCTTCAAAACTCTGGAAAGTATCTAATAGCTGAGCCTGCTGCTCCCTTGGGGGAACAAAGAGCAAATCATTAGCGGGGAATGCTGCTGTTCTGCCCTGCACTGGGAACACAGGGGCAGGCAGACTGCTGCTGCAGGGAGCGGGGGTGGGGGAGGATGGGAGAGGGGACTGCTGGGCTGCTTTGATATTCCTCAGCACGGAGCTGCTCAGGATGGGGCTGTGGGAGAACTCAGCAGGAATCCCAGAACCATAGGTACGCAGACAGGCAGAGCGGGTTGTTTCGGGAGAGGCTGCTGTGCCAAGCAGAGCTGGGGGATGACTCGGGAGGGTGTCCCCCTCACCTTGCCGCATGGTAGGTCGGTCAGTCTGCCTGTCTCCCACACCCCAGACACACTGCTCTCCTCTCCCTCCCCCATCACACTTCAGTTGAAAAGTGGCTGACAAGGATGGGATTGAGAAACCTGCCCCATGTGATGCTGTACCTGCCCAATGAGGCATGGCAAACCCTTCCCAAAGCACCCTGCGGCCAGTTGCACGGTGGGATAGGTACCACAGTGCAATGCTCTCTGGGTCTGATGCAAGAGTTGTTAGTGTGGATGTGCTCTGCCGCCACAAGGAGCTAGGGTGGACATGCAACAGTGGCTTTAATTAAGGCAACATAACTTTTATGGACAAAACTTTATAGTGTAGACAAGGCCTAAGATAGATTCAACACGTGAGAGGAAAGGAGACTGGAGTCACCCCATAGTACAATCATAGCTGGTGATTGGGAAGACAAACGGTTAATATTCTGGGACGTAAAACTGCCTTTTTACCTCTTCAGGTGGGTCCTCTGAGGACAAAAAATTCCCTCATTGGACTCCCACCCCCTCAAATGCCTCATGGTGTGGTGACTGTCTAATGGGGAAAGGCTGTGCACAGCTCCCTTGGAACCCATCAAAACTGCACCATAGAGAAGGAAGTGCTTCCCCAGGACTGGACATGCTGCCTCCTCAATGCTACCAGCCTAAGGACCTGACCCTGATCTCTCATAGTGGGGACGGCCCAGCCCATCATCTCTAAAGGAAACATCAGTTTAATGAGCTTTTCTGCATTCTGCCTGGTTAGCTGATAAAATAGAAGCAGCTGAATTTTGAGACACTATAGCAGTTTGAGTCACAAGTGAAAACAAACTCCATATCTTATAGAGCCATCAATCCAAACCCACCCTGGACAGGTACAACACGAGAAGCATAGCCCCACCCACGTACTTCAGATTCAACTCGGAAGGACTTTCATGGGGCTCAAGGGTGCTTTCATTTCCATGGCCATTCAGTGCCAGTGATGTCTTGCTAGACTGCCTGTGAGAGCGATTTTACTGCCAGTTCTGGTGGCATCCTGCTTTCACACCAGAAGAACGTTATGATGAATAGAGGAGAACCACATTTCTAAAGGGACCTCAACAAGATAGCACTTTGTGAAAGGGATTTTGTGTATGCATCGACAGCACAATAGCACACTGCAGAGTATATTAATCATGGTAATCAGGTATCTCATTTTAACCCCATAGTTCTGGGAGTACAGTAAACTGTAGGAACCAGGCGCAGAATTTAGACAGCTAACTGGCTGGACAAAGCAATGGACAAGCAATATTTACAAGTCAGAGAATGTAGCCATCTCTGTATTGTCACTTGTGCCTATATCTCACTTGCCCACAAAACTGCAGAGGAATCTATTTAACTTATTTGTCCTCTATTGGCATTGTGTCAGAACACTTCACAATCATGAATATATTTTGCTTAACACCACCCCTGTGAGGTATGGAAGTGCCATTCCCCCCATTTTACAGATGGGAAACTGAGGCACAGAGAGGCTAGGTGACTTGCTCACGGTCACACCAGGAGTCTGGTAGAGCAGGGAATTGAAGCTGGATCTTCAAGTCCTAGGCTAGTGCCCTAATCACTGGCCCATCCTTCCTCTCTTGGATGGGGCACAGTTGTGCACATACAAAGTTAAGGGTGTCTTGAAAATCTCACTGCATATTTTGTCTTAAAATCCAAAAAACAGTTTCATTTCCATGGATTATTTAAAATAACTGCTTGATTTCATCATAATCAAACACTTTTTATGTTGTCTTCTGGAGTGTGTGGAAAGGGCCTGTTAAGGCAAGATCCTCTATGGCCCTTATGCAGTTGCGCAATAGAGGCGAGTATAAGGAGCCCCCGACATCAAAAAAGACGATAGAAGTGAATGGTGGGAAAAATAAATGAACACACCATATGACTGCAGCTGGGCTTGTCCAAGAGAAGGTCTTTAATTTCACCAGAGGACAGAACTTTCCGGAAACAGCTAACTCTTAACATCAGTAACATCAAGGATTTTCACACACAGTCATAAAATATTTGGAAATGTGCACAGATGGCAGGGCAGATAGTTCTCAGATGGTTTCAAAAGTCATGAGTTTTTTCTAGTACCAATTACATATGTGTCTCAGGGAGGGCTTACCTTGGCTGTACAGAAACAGACAGAGTGTCGGTCTCTCTGCCCAGATTAGAATGCAGACCACACTTAGGCACCTAAAATGTATACAAGGTGGATTTAAAAAAACACATCTGTTCTCTGCAGCTATGTGGCTCTGACATTAAGACTACGGAGGTGTGGCTCATGTTCCAGATGCACAGACTGCCGTATCTACAACCTGCTAAACTGTAAAACAATCCGGCAAGCTACCGTTCACCTGCAGTAAAAGGGGAGTAGGAGCTGCGAAACTATGTAGGAAAAGGACTAGTCCTCTGTGTGAGGCAAGCCCTGTGTTTGCTTTTTTTTGTTGCCTTAACACTTTTCTTGGCTTACCTGGTAACGTTTAGAGCCTTACAATCACAGACTGGGCTCTTTGGAGAAAAGTTACTGCCTCATCTTTGCCCCCTGTTTCCACTAGTTACAATAGGTTAATGCCATAAAGCAAGGATCAGATTTCAAATCTCACAACTGCCTCTCCTCTTGTGCTAAGATTCCTCAAGCCAGACTGCCTATGGCATAAGGGGGTGGGGTGCTGGAGCCAGCAAGGCTGGGCCCATGGTTGGAGGGATGCTTTATAGCTTCAACAACTGATAGATGGACTTAAAGATTTCAAAGAGCTGACTTAGCAGCTCTTGTAGCTAACCTCACCTAGCTACGAACACACCTGACATCCTGTTCCTGCTACAGAATACTGTGCACTGCACAAACTTCATACTGAACACACAACCACTGCAACACACTGTTAGGTTTGAGAAATTTAATGTCCTCCAGCCCCTTTGAAGTCTAATTGTTTGTCAAAGGGCTCTCCAAAAAGAGGGCAGGAAATTCCCCTTCCATTGTGTCCCAGTTCATACTCTCAGGCCTGTTGCTCGACACCCCCATGGAGGCCATAAATCAATCTCAGATTGCAAATTAAGCATACAGTATATCATTGCTGATGTTAGCGATAATGGCATTACTGAACCCTAAGAGCCAACCTCCTGAGCTGAAATCCATGGCAACTCTTAATACAGCCTGTCAGGTTTTCCACGGAGCTGTGTATCCGTGATATATTATCGTCGCAATCTCAGAAAGAATGCATGCTTGCACTCCTTGCTATCTAAGGGGTAATATTTGTCGTAAAAATCCAAAATGTATTCTTCAGTCTTAAATCCAAATTTTTGATACAGCAGCATAGCGGAGTTGCTTGCAGAGACGTGAAGAGTAACATCTTTGCCCATGCAGGTCTGCCAAAGAAAAAACACAGCCAGACAATGAGAGCGCCTCCAGGGAAAAGGAGGAGGTGAAGAAACTCTTAAATTCTAGAATTTAACTACTTAGAGAAATGTGGGAAAAGCAGAGGCCTTGAAACAGAGAAATTACAACACATAGCAACAGCTGAAATCAGATGAACGACTGTTTATCAAAAACCTTTGTGATTGAGTAATCAGCAGTTTGAGGGCAGGAACAGAAACTAGACTTTAATTTGTCAATTTTCCTATCTCCTTCTCAGTGTAATTGTTAATTAAAAATAATCTCAAACACTTACTAACAGTGACCGGAAGAAAAAAACATCCAAAAGAGTAGGCATTCTGCTTCTGGGGCTGGACACATCTCTGTCATCAAATACACCTAGACTTGCTAGAATCACACTGGCACCACTAGGTTACCTCCAGGTGTGTCACACTGGAATTCCAGTAGATCCCAGCCTGATCCACTCCCATCCTTGAGCCCCCGGGCTCACAGCCTGAGAAGCCCAGCTAAATATCTGTGTTCAGATAGTAAGTGGCAATTCTGACATTAACTTGTTATTTAGCAATCAGATTATTCATAAAAACTCTCCAATATGTTTAATATAATAATTCTTCTGACTTTTAGAACTCCTTTCATGCCATGCTCTGAAAGCATTTTGCATCCATTACATCCAAACGGTAAGTGCAAGGAAGGAGTAGGATACAGCCATTAACGAATGTTAATGACAGAGCATTTGATCTTGGTGTGCAAGAAAAATTAATTCTTGTTTTCAGAGGCTAGTAATAAGACTCCCACCTGTATGAGGCCAGAATAAAGCAATCAAAATTAGGGACATTTTTGAAAAAGAAAAGTTAGAACCAGAACATTAGAAATATTCAGCCTTGCCCCCAGTGAAATGTGTAACTTTTGGAATTGCATTCACACAGTTCACAACTGCTGATGCCAGTGAACTCGAGGCAGTTAACACGTTTGTAAAATGTGGGCATTCCTCACGTTTGATCCAAGTGACAAACATTTGTTCTTTACCTAAACCGAGATACATTTGAACAAGCACCCTACATGTCAGAGTCTATGGCATTAACTCTGCTTGTGATCTAGTCATCGGTGGCCAGTGACTGGTGTAGCTGAGTTACAGGTAAGGAAAGCTATACTGGTACTGATTGAGCCTTCCCCGGCTTGAAACTGAGATTAGCTCATCCAGTGCAGATCGCAACTTTTCTTCTCTACGCTTGCGGTTTGCAGTGTTGCTGCTGCACAGTTACTGGCTGCTGATGGATGAATTGGAGCCAAACCCAAATACAGACAAGGCCTGTATCACTTGGCTAATCTCCTAGGCCATCCAATCACGCATAGCCTACCCTATTTGAAAATGTCCTTTTAAATCCATCAAAAAATTCTGTTTGAGAATAATGATTTTCACAATAAAAATTCACACATGGTAGCATGTCACCCATGTAAGTACACAAACAAGGTAACAAAGGATGGGAAGGGGAGAGAGAGAGGATAAAAACAAGCGGTATTGACTCAGCACTGTTTGCATCCACACATAAAGATGGGGACAATGCTGGCTCCTTATCAAGGAGAAGAATCTTGCAGCTACCTGAATAAGATGGTAGATCATAAAGGTTGCAATCCCTGCTCTTCTCCACTCAGGATGAACAAACAGAAAAGAGATGTAAGCTTCATTGTATTTCACGTCTGGCACCATGAAGCCAAAGGCAATGACGACTTTTTTGTAAAGGACAACAACACTGAAGTCTGGATACTGTAGGCATTCTGACAAATCAATTCCTACAGGGTGTGAGAAGAGCACAGCTATAAAGCACTGCAAACCAAAGGGAAATGTTAATTCAATACAAAACAGTTCATACAATATTATACAGTCAGGGCATGATGGAATTTAAGGGAAATTAACAGCTTAAAGAGTGTTAAAAAGCAGGCTTTTCAGGAGAATCTGCTCAACTACTACTTTTTGTTGTCATTTTCAAACTCTTATGCATAGAAAGATGCTATCAGCCTGTAAGGCCAGAAAAGAAGTCTTACTGTTGAAGTCAATGGGAGCAGCATTTAGCCCATGTACAGAAGAAAAAAAATCCTTAAAAATGGACTCTACAGCAGCCGGTGCTAAGAAATTAACAACACTGATTCACACCCAAATGGTATGAAAATAAAGACAAAAAACTAACTTAAAATGTGGTTCTGCTCTAAAAAGTGATGGTAAAAATGGCATCTTGTTACCCAACTGATGATCTTCCTGTGTGTATTCAGAGCCACAGCTACTGAATTCATAAAGGGCCCAATTCCAAACACACACATGAATAAAGTTACATGTGTAAATGATAGCTGGACTGGGTCCTAAACGTGTTTGTACTGCTCTTTACTTCTGCCCTGCATAGCCAATAAAGCTATGGGACAGTGTAATGGATTCTATTACAGCTTGCTCATCAACAGGAGTGTATTGCTGGCAATATGTGACTCCAAAAGAATTTCAGATCTCAGGTTGAGATTCCAGGGCTGCAGACTGAAAAACTGTATTTGTATTTGTACACTGGTCAGATCCGGTCTAGAGCCAGGGAGGTACAATCAACGTGGAACCCCAAGAAGCCATGTGTAAGGAAGCCACCTCCTCTCTTCTGCAGATGAGACCTCTTTTCATGAAGAAGGAAGATAGAGTAACACTGGACTTTTTGCAGATGCAAGAAAGGGTTCATAGATTTTGAAATGAAGCACAGAAATTAAAATGATCCTGCCCAGATTTAAATCTGATTTATGGAGCTTAGATTCACTAGAGATTTTTTGCATCAGTTAAATAGAGGAAGTGAGTATCTTTGGTTATGTCTTCATTGGGGGGGAAAAAAAGTTATGGTTTTATGGCAAGAAAACTAACTTAAGTTAGGTTTCAGAGTAACAGCCGTGTTAGTCTGTATTCGCAAAAAGAAAAGGAGTCTCTAAGGTGCTTCAAGTACTCCTTTTCTTTTAACTTAAGTTAGTTTTGTTGATGCACAATCTTAGTGGATACAAGGCATTGTAGTTTTTATCTTAGCATAGCCAGTTAATCAGACCTACAATCCCCACCTGGGGTTTACTTCAGCTAGCTACCTCAAGGGGAAAACTATATTGCCTTATCTCTAGTAGGATTTTATTATCTCGGTGTAAAAAACCCAATCCCCCCTCCCCCCCCCCCCTTTTTTTTTTTTTTTTTTTTTTTGCAGTGAAGACATAGCCTTTGTAAAAGCTAGTTTGGACACTCCTCACATGTTTTTGGTTTACCCTCTGCTGATCCCTCCTAGCCTGTAAACAAAAGATTTTAATTCTCTAAGCCTTTACAAAGGTCTGAACTACCTTTAATTAAGTGGCAACAGACTTATCCTTTAAGTCATTTTTCAGAGTAGAACAGTGCACTTGATCGGTGTCTGTACAGTCCTTAGTGCAATGGGGTACTGGGCCACGCCTGGGGCTCCTAAGCACTATGGTAACAGAAATCATTAATAATAAATATAAGGGCCAGATTCTCCATTACACCTGGGCAAAGGTAGTGCCCAGTACATGTAAGCCATTACCATTCTAATTTGGTAATATTTTACACCCATTTTCCACAGATGGAATTGCCTAAGCAAGATGCAAGGCAGGGAAGAATCAGACCCTTCATGTTTCCTCATATGCTCATTAAAACCATCACAAAAATGCCAACAACGGATGTATTTGCAAAGGTGGAGTAACAGCATATTGTTTTTCTGTAACACGAATTATTCTTGAGATTTAAAACTTCATGGAATACTGGGAGCAAACAGTGGAATTAACCAATCTCTTGCTTGAGAAAGAGTTGGGTGGAGAGGAATCAGTGATAAGGAGAAGTGTTAATTATCTCAGGGCTGCAGTCTACTGTGAAATGACTCAGAGCTTGTCTGTACACAAAGTTGTATGGCTTTGACTACTGGTTATAAAGCAGTACAGCCCCAACATGGCGTGTATACTGGCTTTATATAAGTACAGTTTAGGGCTCATCTACATGGGAGGTGTTTCCCTTATGCTAGTATAATTATACCAGTATGGTTAAAGCACTGTACCTTATACTGGTTGGTATAACTCTCCTGTTTAGACACACACATTCCAGAATGAGTAACTTTTTTAGGCTGTTTAAACTGCTTCCAAAGCTACATAAGCTAAACCAGAAAAAAGCCACTCTTATGCCATAACTACAACTCCACACAGAATCATAGAATATCAGGGTTGGAAGGGACCTCAGGAGGGCATCTAGTCCAAGCCCCTGCTCAAAACAGGACCACTCCCCAACTAAATCATCCCAGCCAGGGCTTTGACAAGCCTGACCTTAAAAACATCTAAGGAAGGTGATTCTACCACCTCCCTAGGTAACCCATTCCAGTGCTTCACCACCCTCCTAGTGAAAAAGTTTTTCCTAATATCCAACCTAAATCTCCCCCACTGCAACTTGAGACCATTACTCCTTGTTCTGTCATCCACTACCACTGAGAACAGTTTAGATCCATCCTCTTTGGACCCCCTTTCAGATAGTTGAAAGCAGCTATCAAATCCCTCCTCATTCTTCTCTTCTGCAGACTAAATAATCCCAGTTCCCGCAGCCTCACCTCATAAATCATGTGCTCCAGCCCCCTAATCATTTTTGTTGCCCTCCGCTGGACTCTTTCCAATTTTTCCACATCCCTCTTGTAGTGCGGGGCCCAAAACTGGACACAGTACTCCAGATGAGGCCTCACCAATGTCGAATAGAGGGGAACGATCACGTCCCTCGATCTGCTGGCAATGCCCCTACTTATACATCCCAAAATGACATTGGCCTTCTTGGCAACAAGGGCACACTGTTGACTCATATCCAGCTTCTTGTCCACTGTAACCCCTAGGTCCTTTTCTGCAGAACTGCTGCCAAGCCATTCAGTCCCTAGTCTGTAGCGGGGCATGGGATTGTTCCTTCCTAAATGCAGGACTCTGTACTTGTCCTTGTTGAACCTCAGATTTCTTTTGGCCCAATCCTCTAATTTGTCTAGGTCCCTCTGTTTCCTATCACTACCCTCCAGCAAACCTATCCCTACCACTCCTCCCAGTTTCGTGTCATCTGCAAACTTGCTGAAAGTGCAATCCACGCCATCCTCCAGATCATTAATGAAGATATACAACAAAACTGGCCCCGGGACCGACCCTTGGGGCACTCCGCTTGATGCCGGCTGCCAACTAGACATGGAGCCATTGATCACTACCCATTGAACCTGATGATCTAGCCAGCTTTCTATCCACCTTATAGTCCACATAGGGAGTCACACTGGTATAATTAGAGCACTTTAAATTCACACCCTTCCTTATACCGGTATAATTTCCACATGTAGACAAGACTTATTTGTGGAGGTTCTTGTATCAGTATCAGGCACCTTTATACCAGTATAATTGTATTCACACTAAGGGTGGTACTGGTATAACTATTTCAGTAGAAAAATCTCACCTTTAACTGACACCCGGTGTGACTGCAGTTTGGCTACACATACCCACGCTATCTTTAATCTCATTAGCTCAGGTACCAGAGCAGGGAAGCCAGGGCAGCTGACCAAAACCCTGGGTAATTACTCACAGGGCTAGCCCACTCTGTCGCATCTTCAGTGCTCTGGTACATGAGCTAGCTAGATTAAAACTAGATAGATGTATTTCCACTAGGAGCCTAAATAACTGTGTATTTGGGCCTTGGTGCTTATCACAAATTCCTGTCTGTGCCATAAGGATAGGCACTGAGTGGATGGGGGACTGAGGGATTTGGAGGGATGTGGGGGAGAGTTGTGATAAAGGTGTTCAGTTTCTGTTAGAACCAGAGGGTGTCTCATGCTTTCCAAAGTTGCATGTGTAAAGACAGACATGCCAATTTATTGACTACTGATTTAGGGCTTAATGGTGCTATTGCAATACAAATAATATCTAATAATAATAATCGACCAAGTGTAGTGCAAATATTGATTTTAAAATATAGGTGTGGACTGCTTGCTTGTGTGTTATGAAAAACTTAGTTTGCAGTGTTAGAGATGCTGAACCACATAGCAGATCATCATTACTAAGTCTCTACTGCCTAGGAACCACACCCAAGATCAGGGCTGCATAGTGACATGCATATAGTAAGAGACAGATCCTGCCCCAAGGAGCTTACAATAAAAAAAATAAATAAAAAGCAACACAGACAAATAAATACTATAATCCCTATTTTACCAAAGGGAAACTGTGGCCCAGAGAGATTAAGGACCTTGCCCATGGTCACATAGGGAGCATGTGGCAGAGGCAGGAATCCTACCCAGATTGCCTGAGTTCCAGTCCAGTGCGTTGCGGCCTTGTGCTTACTGGGAAGAAACTTTCTTCTCACGCCAGTTAGGAACAGTGTCTGGTAAAACCTCTGTTTACTATGATAAGGCCCTGATTCAGCAAAACACTTAAGCGGGTGCTTAACTTTAGGCATGCAAGTAGTCCTCTTAGCTCACACGCTCCAAGCACAGTACATGCTTAAGTGCTTTGCTGACTCAAGGCCCAATTGCCCAGTACGGTTTGATCTCAGAAATGTAGAGGCTGACGTCTTTCCACCACAGACCATCTGACAGAATTCCTCTTAAATAAATATTTCTAGAATAACTGAGGCAAACAAATAACCACTGAGGAAACAGACCTGCTCCAAAAATAATTTTTGAAACAAAACCTTTTCTTTCCTAGAAAACCGTACTGAGGGAATCCTACCAGGCCAGAAGAATTCATGGCACATGGAGTTGATCGTGGGGATGTGGTTCGGGCGAACGTAGCAGTAATCAATGGGTGCTTCAGGCTCAGCCTTCCAGTCAGGATCGTTCTTGTGTGGATGGGCACAGATTTCTGCCAGCAGCTGCAGTTTAGGAGGCTTGGTCTCATGGTCACGCCTGCCAGTACCACAAAAACAATCAACAATGTGAAAGACAAGCTGGTAACAATAACTGCCACTGCTACTAAATGTTTGCTGCACAGGAAATATTCCTCTGATATACTACAAGTGCTACAAGAGGATGTTGTGTTCCATTCATTCCTGTGGAAACTTGTGCCCAACCAGGCAAAAATACAAGCTATTCACCAGAAGCCAGGATGCTTTTGCAATCCTGAGCACCCTGCACCAGTCTGCCCCTAAGAATGGGAGGAGAGAATGACAGAAGTGAGATTCAGACTCTAGGAGTCTGTACCTGATGTAAGGTTTCAGAACGCGAGACGTGTAGGGACTGACGATGCTGTGGTCTGTCACCAAGTCTTCTGAGCCTACCAGTCGGTACAGAAATTTTGTTGTCTGGTGCCTATATCCCTTCATAGCAGGCAGCGTAGTCTACATGGCAGGACAAAAATAAATGGTCATGTCAGGGGAGCTGCCAACTGTCTTATGTTTGGAACCCAAAGCTACAGAGGGGAAAAGACTTCTCACAGTCGGGGTTTCCACCTGTCCGACCAGGGAGTCTGGCACCTACAGTCCAGTGCTCCTGCCCATAGTGACTCCACAGCTCCCCCAAATTTCAGAGCCTGATCCTGCAAGGTTCTGAGTGCACCCATCACCCACTGTCATCTTGGGAGTGCCCATGGTCCTGGATGGTAAGAAAGTAATGCAATTTGTCAAGGTACTTACACAGGCTCCATCACCAAAGTGTTTGAGTGTAGAAGGAGCATGAGCAACTGGAACTTAGCAACGGTGGCATCTACACGTGTTTGGATTTTATAGAGCAGGGGTGACCAGCCTATGGCTCCGGAGCCACATGCGGCTCTTCAGAGGTTAACATGCGGCTCCTTGTCCAGGCACCGACTCCAGGGCTGGAGCTACAGGCGCCAACTTTCCAATGTGCCGGGGGGTGCTCACTGCTCAACCCCCGGCTCTGCCACAGGCCCTGCCCCCACTCCACCCCTTCCCGCCCCCTTCCCTCAGCCTGCCATGCCCTTGCTCCTCTCCCCTCCCCCGCAGAGCCTCCTGCACGCCACAAAATAGCTGACTGGGAGGTGCGGGGAGGGAGGGGGTGGTGCTGATCAGCCGGGCTGCCGGTGGGTGGGAGGCGCTGGGAGCAGGGTGGGGGAGCTGATGGGGGACTGCTGACCTATTACTGTGGCTCTTTGGCAATGCACATTGGTAAATTGTGGCTCCTCCTCAGGCTGAGGTTGGCCACCCCTGTTATAGAGTATTATCCAACTGTAGAATGGAGCTGGGAAGTGCGCTGGTGTGGATACAAGTCCTTTAAAAAATGAAGCTCATTCTTGTAATCCTTTTTACTTTGGGAGCCAGATTTCCTCAGTTTGATGTCTACTACATGTAACAGAAACCCGGATACAGCTGGCCCCAGGAACTAACTTGGAATTGAAAGCACTCACCTGGTACCTGTCCAGGATCCTGAAATCCTGGCTAGTCGTTCTGTATGTTGCATGCCCTGCTGGCAGCCTGGAAATGCCTCTTTCTTTGGCTCCATAGATCCCATCAACCAAGAGCAGAGCAGCATTCACAACCTGGTCCAAGTCAAAGAGTGGCAGGCCCCTTTCCCTCTTGGCCTGCCGGACTATCAGCTTGCGCCTCAACCTCCGGGCCTCTGGGGTCATGCTCACGGCATTGGGACAGGCCTCCAGCCTCTTCAGAAGTAGCTTTTCCTCATAGATGCTTACAGATGTGTACTTGGGAGCTTTGGGCTTATTGTCCTTCTCCACCTGTGGCTTCCTCTTGTCTCGTCCCCTGGCCTGTAGGGATGCATTTGAATCTTCAGGGTCTTCGCTGTCAACTTCCATCCTCTCTGCTTTCTCTTCTTCACTCTCCACCTCTTGCTTGATCTGCTCAGGCGTTTTCACTTTCTTTCGGCTCACTATCATAGGCCCAGCACCCATTGGCCCACTAGGAGGGGGAATGTACTCTATTCCTGGATCTATGACTCCATCTCCTTCCATTTCTTCATCATCTGTACAGAAGACCAAAATAACTCAATAGACACACACAAATGCAAACCCAGCATAGCAAGAACATCATCACCCCAGGGGGTTTGTGGCTTAAGTGTGAAGGAAATATAACGTGGCGTTTACCTGTAATAGCCTGCCTGTCAGACACTCCTGGGCCTACATTTTCAAAAGTAACTAGTGATTTTGGATGCCCAACTTGAGAAATCTTAAAGGAGCCTGATTTCAGGAAGTGCTGAGCACCTGCCATTTAAGGTCTCTTTAAAGTGTCTCACAGTTTGGCCCCTTCAAACAGGGGCAACCGAAACCAATAGTCCCTTCAAAATGTAGACTCATTTTTTTTTCTATTTTAAAGGAACACTTTTTAAAATTGTTCTTTACTTAATGTCTTCCTTAAAAATTCCTTAAGAGCATGAAAACTGATGCAATAAAATGGCAGAGCTGAGCTGAAGCCTTACAGATTACTGGCCAGATGTTCAGCTGGTGTAAGCTGGACAAGTTCCACTTAAGTTAATGGAGCAAAGCTGATGTGATGTCCTTACTTACAGTGAGTAGTGCTTATTCCATGTGTTCCCCCTATTCATTTCAATGGACTACTCATGGTATAAAGTACTATTCAGCTTCAGTAAGCATCTCACAACCTGACCCAGAATTCATCTCTTTGATTAGGGAATGTTACATGTCTGTACTCAGACAAATGAAAGCACTAGAAAACAAACAAACAAAAACCTCAATACTTTACTGATGTGAAAGACTCTTTCCTTTAAGAGAGCTCTCTAATTTTGCCTTGACCTGACATTGCAACACTATTACCTGTCATATTGTTTTATGCAGAAATTACTGGGTGAAATTCTCTGCCCTGTGTTATAAAAGATGTCACACTAGATGACCAAGTGGTCCCTTCCTGCCTTAGAATCTCTGACTACATCTGTCTGTGAAAATCTAATTTAGATTGTCATGTAATTAGGAAGAAAACTGCACTTTGCCAGTTATTTTCCATCATGCCTTGAAGTAAAGCAAACAGGGTATTCTTTTGTCAAGGTAACTATGTCAACACTATTGTTAGAAACTGCTTGTCACTTCCTATTAAACACAGCACATGGCATCTCTTACCATGAAACAAGGCCTGTGGCGGCATTACATCCGGGATGAGATCTGCTTCTGAGAGCAGGCTGGGAGTAGCTGAATGGGAAGCTGGCGTCCCAGGAGCAGAGAAGTCCAGAGATGGGGAAGGAGACGGGCTTGTCAGAGGAGTTCGATCCGAGGAGCTCAAAGATGAGAAGTCAATCACCTCTCCCTTCTCAAGGACCATGTCAGGGCGACGGCCTCGGCTGGTGAATTTGACGGGAGTGGAGGAGGTGCTTCGGTCCAGGAAGCCAGCTGCCTCCTTCTGGGCTCTCCTAATGTCCTTGGCTTCTTGAGTGCGAGACCTCTTCTCCTTCAGCTCCATGGCTGACTCTACAGGATTGCGGCTCACCCGCTTCCTCAGCCCCTCCACTGTAATGATGGGATCCAGAGGTGGTTTTGAAGCTGCTAGAGAATAAATAGTTTATTTATTCTAAAAGGCACTGAGCTTTTGATGCCCCTTTACTCATCATTTGTATCCACATGAGCAAGTTTTGATGGTAGTCTTTTAAGAAGGGCCTTCAAGCCATGGTTGAAATTCTCCCCTGTGTAGAGCATCGAGCATAAAGGTTAGGCACCACTGAAGTCCGATATTGGCCCTTTGCACAGGAGTGAATTTCACTCCTTGTGACTAAACTGACAAAAGATGCTTTAAAAAGAGAAGAACATCAAGGTAACAGGGAGTAGAGAAATTGTGGTAATTACAGAGACAGGAATGCAATACAAAATACAAAAGCACTTGGATCATTTAAATGACAATACGTGTATGTACGCTACAAAGAGGGTGTAAAAAACTATGGGTCTCTTCTCACACTGGTATAAATCTGGAGAAACTCCTCTGAAGTCAGTGGATTTACACCAGTGTAAAACTAGTGCAAATGAGAGCAGAATCAGGCCCTGTAACCCCACCCACCCCATCCACAGCTGTGCCATTCCATTCTGTGTGTTGTCATCATGACAGTTACCTTTTGCTTTCAGTGCAGATGCAGAGAGCTTCTCTGCTTCAGGTTTCATCGTAGGAGGCTTATTGTGAACAAGTTTCCACCATCCTGGTTCTCCAAATTCCTGTGCCCCTGAGCGGAAAAACAAGGGGCTCCCTACAGAAAGACAACCAGCAACAGTGCTCCACCAAGTTGAAGTCTTCTTCCTAAATCAAGAGAGGGAAAAATGAGAGACACCAAGAACATTTTAATTAGACTTTATTCTCCTTTGCCAAAAAGACTAGGGTGAATGCTTGTGCCATTTACTCTGATGTAGTAGTTCACTTGGCCTCCAGACTTGAAGCATTTCAGCAGTGCCACTCTTTCTGATTTCCACTGGGTGATTTCCAGCTGGAATCTGGGACACCAAGTTCCAAGACCCAGCTATGACTTATCAACTAGACTCTGCTCTGAAAAGCGATTCCATTTTGATGCTCTCTCAGGGACTTGCAATATCAAATATGCGGAGTTTACAAGTAAAGAGATGGTTTTCCTAACTGCTGGTGCTTTGTTTATTCCGGCTTTCACATCACCAACCATAAAGATTCTGCAGTTGGGTCTTAATCAACAGTTCTATTGACGATAAAAGAGCCAGAACAGAATCCAGCTCACTCTCCAGTAGCTGTGCTAACTTAACAGTGCTAAGAAGAGTAAAAACTTACTCTGTTGTTAAAGTCAGTAGATAGGACTCAAGACACATAAGGGAGAGGGGTATTGGAAGGGGGAGAGAGAGAGAAGGGAGAGATCTACTGAGTAAGAAGGTGTCATTTTACATGAGGGGTCGGCAATCTTTTAGAAGCGGTGTGCCAAGTCTTCATTGATTCACTTTAATTTAAGGTTTCGCGTGCCAATACTACATTTTAACGTTTTTTAGAAGGTCTCTCTCTATAAGTCTGTATATTATATAACTAAATTATTGTTGTATGTAAAAAGGTTTTCAAAATGTTGAAGAAGCTTCATTTAAAATTAAATTAAAATGCTGATCTTACACCGCCGGCCCGCTCAGCCCACTGCCCATCTGGGGTTCCGTTCACCTAGGCCGGCAGCGGGCTGAGCAGGGCCTGCGGCCGGGACCCAGGCTGGCAAAGGGCCGGCAGCCACAACCCCAGACTGGCAGCGGGCTGATCAGGGCCGGCGGCTGGGACCCCAGATCAGCAGTGGGCTGAGCGGCTCAGCCCGCTGCTGGTCTGGGGTTCCGTCTGCCGGCTCCTGCCAGCCAGGGTCCCAGCTGCCGGCCCCGCTCAGCCCGCTGCAAGTCTTGGGTCCCAGTCCTGTCCACATAGAGTAGGTACCTACCTTCTCCCTGGTTCTGGCCCATTCTCTTCCTCTCTCTGCACTGAGATGAGGGTGGGAGTGCACTGAGAACAGAGCTGGGGGTGAAGAAGCAGGCTAGGGGTTGGGGTGCAGGGTCTGGCCAGGAGCTAGAATGAGGGAGGAGGCTCAGGGTTGGGGCAGGAGGTTTGGGTGTGGAGCACTTACCTGGGCAGCTCCCATTTGGTGCGAGGGGTGCAGGTGGGAACGTGGGGGTGTGTGTGCAGGAGCTCCCGTTTGGTGCTGAGGGTGGGGATGTGGATGTGGGGGGTGCAAGAGTCAGGGCATGGGGTGTGGGGGGGCTGGGTATGTGTGGGGGGTGCAAGAGTCTGGGCAGGGAGTGTGTGAGGAGGGTGCAGAAGTCAGGGCAGGGGGCTGGGTATGTGTAGGGGTGCCGGAGTCAGGGCAGGGGGCTGAGTGTGTGTGAGGAGGATTCAGGGTCAGGGCAGAGGGCTGGGGGTGTGTGAAGGAGGTGCAGGGGTCAGGGCAGAGGACTGGGGGTGTGGGGGGTTCCGAGTCAGGGCAGAGGGCTGGGCGTGTTTGAGGGGGCTGCACAATGGTGCTGTTTGAGGAAAGGTAGTGGGGATGCTCTCTCCCGAACCTGCCCTCGCCCCCCTCTGCTCTTGGGGAACGGCAGCCACCTCTGTAGTATTTTGAAACAGGAGTCAGGCAAGGGGGAATGAGACATGGTGGGGACAAAGAACAAGGAGGAGGAAAGGAGCAGAACTTCTCCTTCCTTTGCTTTGCTTCCACTGGGTATTACCGCTGGTGGGATTTTTTTTAAACTGCCTTTTTTCTTTTGTTTCTGCACTTGTAAAGAGTATGTGCTCTTTGCCTGTGTAGCAGGCCTTACCCATTCGGGCTTGAAGCACTGTCACTTCCTCGGTTTCCCCTTCTTCCCCAGTTCATCCAATTTCACCCTGTGGG
Source organism: Caretta caretta (assembly GCF_965140235.1). Lineage (NCBI taxonomy): Eukaryota > Metazoa > Chordata > Testudines > Cheloniidae > Caretta > Caretta caretta. The sequence continues at coordinate 205,178,258 of NC_134208.1, read as the reverse complement.
CATTTTCTCACTAACTCCCCTTTTTGGGGGAACTGGCATGATGAACACAAAGTTCACAACAACACAAATCTTCCATCCAGCCCTTCCTAGCCGGCTCCCATCTTTCATACGTGGTACTTAGTCCTGAACATGCTACAGCTCTTCTCCTCAGGCTCACAATCCTTTCCAGCCCTCCAAGCTGTGGCTTCTCTCCCAGCAGCAACCCGCTCCTGCAAGTCCCTCAGCTAAGACTTGTTCCTCAATAGGCTCTTGCTCCCTGCAGGTCTCTCTCTCTCAGGCCTTCTGCCTGGGAGCACTGGAGAGTTGTTACCAACCTGCCCTCTTCCAGCAGACTCCCTGAACTCTCTCTGAGTGCTCTCTCAGGCTGCCTTTGCATTTCCCAGCAGGCCTGGTTTTGAGTCACATGCTCTCATCACATGATCTAGTGGACTGAGAAGTAACCTAGTCACATGTGAGACTGAACCCAGGACTCCCTTTAAATGGCCACCTCAACCTGTGACAGCAGGTCAGACGGTGTTGAGTTTTTTTGTAGGCTGCCACAAGGCAAGCCAGCCATTTAAGAGAGTTCTGGGTTCAGCCTCACCTGTGATTAGATTCAAATGAAGCAGCTGCACCACCAAGTTCTGGGACAACATGCAGGGCAGAAGTCATTTTGCAGGAGGCTGTTCTGGTTTCTCTCCTCCAAGCAAGTGGAACCATCCTCCATTCTCCCACAGGGGTGCATGCATGGAGGACAGGAAGCATTCCTGCTGGAGGCTAGGTGTAACAAGGAAAGGAGAAGAGTGCATGCAACGTGTCTCAGAATCGAGTAGCACACACAGGAAGTGATGGATCTCACAGAGAGGGAGAATGAGCCATCAGCTGTCTCCCTATCATGATGCTGCTGCCTGCAAAGAAGTCAGTCCTAAAACCTCTAGAAGCAGAGCCTGGTGGGACAGCTGCCTCATTTGAATCCTGTTTTATTGGTACCTTCAATGGTGGTGGTCAGGGTAACACAGAAATCAGGTACCTGTGTTTTAAACAGAAACAATAACGCAAAGAAATACCTTCCAATTAGACTGAAAGGCCAGATACTTATGTCCATTCTGTCAATCCAAACTATAACTCCAGAGGCTTGTTTTGTCTCCCTTGTGTCCCCACTGGCATATGCGTGTCTCTTTTCATCAGAATCAGAACAGATTCAGTGAGTTGCAGGGCATACTTAGAAAAACACATTCCATGCTCTGCGTGCCTAACAATGTCAAACTACTGTGCTGAGAGAGAAAAGGGTTATCAGCTTTGAACAGGACCTTTTATTCTGTTAGCTACTTTCCTGACACCATTAAATCAATTAGAAAATAGAATGATCCCTGCTGCTGAAGGAAAATCTTATACTGACTCTCTCCTTATCACAAAAAGAAAAGGAGTACTTGTGGCACCTTAGAGACTAACCAATTTATTTGAGCATGAGCTTTCGTGAGCTACAGCTCACTTCATCAGATGTATACCGTGGAAACTGCAGCAGACTTTATATACACACAGAGAATATGAAACAATACCTCCTCCCACCCCACTGTCCTGCTGGTAATAGCTTATCTAAAGTGATCAACAGGTGGGCCATTTCCAGCACAAATCCAGGTTTTCTTACCCTCCACCCCCACACACAAATTCACTCTCCTGCTGGTGCTAGCCCATCCAAAGTGACAACTCTTTACATAATCAAGTCGGTCTATTTCCTGCATAGATCCAGGTTTTCTCACATCCTCCCCACCCCCATACACACACAAACTTACTCTCCTGCTGGTAATAGCTCATCTAAACTGACCACTCTCCAAGTTTAAATCCAAGTTAAACCAGAACATCGGGGGGGGGGGGGGTAGGAAAAAACAAGGGGAAACAGGCTACCTTGCATAATGACTTAGCCACTCCCAGTCTCTATTTAAGCCTAAATTAATAGTATCCAATTTGCAAATGAATTCCAATTCAGCAGTTTCTCGCTGGAGTCTGGATTTGAAGTTTTTTTGTTTTAAGATAGCGACCTTCATGTCTGTGATTGCGTGACCAGAGAGATTGACGTGTTCTCCGACTGGTTTATGAATGTTATAATTCTTGACATCTGATTTGTGTCCATTTATTCTTTTACGTAGAGACTGTCCAGTTTGACCAATGTACATGGCAGAGGGGCATTGCTGGCACATGATGGCATATATCACATTGGTGGATGTGCAGGTGAACGAGCCTCTGATAGTGTGGCTGATGTTATTAGGCCCTGTGATGGTGTCCCCTGAATAGATATGTGGGCACAATTGGCAACGGGCTTTGTTGCAAGGATAAGTTCCTGGGTTAGTGGTTCTGTTGTGTGGTATGTGGTTGTTGGTGAGTATTTGCTTCAGGTTGCGGGGCTGTCTGTAGGCAAGGACTGGCCTGTCTCCCAAGACTTGTGAGAGTGTTGGGTCATCCTTTAGGATAGGTTGTAGATCCTTAATAATGCGTTGGAGGGGTTTTAGTTGGGGGCTGAAGGTGACCGCTAGTGGCGTTCTGTTATTTTCTTTGTTAGGCCTGTCCTGTAGTAGGTAACTTCTGGGAACTCTTCTGGCTCTATCAATCTGTTTCTTTACTTCTGCAGGTGGGTATTGTAGTTGTAAGAAAGCTTGACAGAGATCTTGTAGGTGTTTGTCTCTGTCTGAGGGGTTGGAGCAAATGCGGTTGTATCGCAGAGCTTGGCTGTAGACGATGGATCGTGTGGTGTGGTCAGGGTGAAAGCTGGAGGCATGCAGGTAGGAATAGCGGTCAGTAGGTTTCCGGTATAGGGTGGTGTTTATGTGGTCATTGTTTATTAGCACTGTAGTGTCCAGGAAGTGGATCTCTTGTGTGGACTGGACCAGGCTGAGGTTGGTGGTGGGATGGAAATTGTTGAAATCATGGTGGAATTCCTCAAGGGCTTCTTTTCCATGGGTCCAGATGATAGTGTTCTTGACGGCTTGTAATCCATCTTTGTGTGGAAACACAACTCTGACATCATAATCAAAAAGGCTGACAAAGGAGGTGCTGTTGTCATCATGAATAGGTCGGAATATGAACAAGAGGCTGCTCGGCAGCTCTCCAACACGAGTTTCTACAAGCCATTACCCTATGATCCCACTGAGAGTTACCAAAAGCAACTACAGCATTTGCTCAAGAAACTTCCTGAAAAAGCACAAGATCAAATCCCCGATAATGTCACGGCTAACCTGGTGGCTGAACTTTGTGACTTTGTCCTTACCCATAACTATTTCACATTTGGGGACAATGTATACCTTCAGATCAGCGGCACTGCTATGGGTACCCGCATGGCCCCACAGTATGCCAACATTTTTATGGCTGATTTAGAACAACGCTTCCTCAGCTCTCGTCCCCTAAAGCCCCTACTCTACTTGCGCTATATTGATGACATCTTCATCATCTGGACCCATGGAAAAGAAGCCCTTGAGGAATTCCACCATGATTTCAACAATTTCCATCCCACCACCAACCTCAGCCTGGTCCAGTCCACACAAGAGATCCACTTCCTGGACACTACAGTGCTAATAAACAATGGCCACATAAACACCACCCTATACCGGAAACCTACTGACCGCTATTCCTACCTGCATGCCTCCAGCTTTCACCCTGACCACACCACACGATCCATCGTCTACAGCCAAGCTCTGCGATACAACCGCATTTGCTCCAACCCCTCAGACAGAGACAAACACCTACAAGATCTCTGTCAAGCTTTCTTACAACTACAATACCCACCTGCAGAAGTAAAGAAACAGATTGATAGAGCCAGAAGAGTTCCCAGAAGTTACCTACTACAGGACAGGCCTAACAAAGAAAATAACAGAACGCCACTAGCGGTCACCTTCAGCCCCCAACTAAAACCCCTCCAACGCATTATTAAGGATCTACAACCTATCCTAAAGGATGACCCAACACTCTCACAAGTCTTGGGAGACAGGCCAGTCCTTGCCTACAGACAGCCCCGCAACCTGAAGCAAATACTCACCAACAACCACATACCACACAACAGAACCACTAACCCAGGAACTTATCCTTGCAACAAAGCCCGTTGCCAATTGTGCCCACATATCTATTCAGGGGACACCATCACAGGGCCTAATAACATCAGCCACACTATCAGAGGCTCGTTCACCTGCACATCCACCAATGTGATATATGCCATCATGTGCCAGCAATGCCCCTCTGCCATGTACATTGGTCAAACTGGACAGTCTCTACGTAAAAGAATAAATGGACACAAATCAGATGTCAAGAATTATAACATTCATAAACCAGTTGGAGAACACTTCAATCTCTCTGGTCACGCAATCACAGACATGAAGGTCGCTATCTTAAAACAAAAAAACTTCAAATCCAGACTCCAGCGAGAAACTGCTGAATTGGAATTCATTTGCAAATTGGATACTATTAATTTAGGCTTAAATAGAGACTGGGAGTGGCTAAGTCATTATGCAAGGTAGCCTGTTTCCTCTTGTTTTTTCCTACCCCCCCCCCCCAGATATTCTGGTTTAACTTGGATTTAAACTTGGAGAGTGGTCAGTTTAGATGAGCTATTACCAGCAGGAGAGTGAGTTTGTGTGTGTATGGGGGTGGGAGGGATGTGAGAAAACCTGGATCTATGCAGGAAATAGACCGACTTGATTATGTAAAGAGTTGTCACTTTGGATGGGCTAGCACCAGCAGGAGAGTGAATTTGTGTGGGGGTGTGGAGGGTGAGAAAACCTGGATTTGTGCTGGAAATGGCCCACCTGTTGATCACTTTAGATAAGCTATTACCAGCAGGACAGTGGGGTGGGAGGAGGTATTGTTTCATATTCTGTGTGTGTATATAAAGTCTGCTGCAGTTTCCACGGTATACATCTGATGAAGTGAGCTGTAGCTCACGAAAGCTCATGCTCAAATAAATTGGTTAGTCTCTAAGGTGCCACAAGTACTCCTTTTCTTTTTGCGAATACAGACTAACATGGCTGTTCCTCTGAAACCTCTCCTTATCACACGCATCCAAAGGTCACACATGGTATAAGCAAACTTTGGTGTACATCCCTGAAATTTTTAGGCTATCCCAGAATGGTTAAAAATGTAAAGTAAGCCACTTTTATTTAACCCCCCGAATTTATAGCTAAAACATATACTTAGGGCCCTACCAAATTCGTAGTCCATTTTGGTCAATTTCACAGTCAAAAGATTTTAAAAATCATAAATTTCATGATTTCAGCAATTTAAATCTGAAATTTCACGGTGTTGTAATTGTAGGGGTCCTAACCCAAAAACTGAGTTGGGGGAAGGGGGTTGCAAGGTTATTTGGCGGGGGGGGAGAGGGAGGGAGAGAGGATCGCAGTACTGCTACCCTTACGTCTGCGCTGCTGCTGGCGACACTGCCTTCAGAGCTGGGCAGCTGGAGAGAGGAAGCTGCTGACCAGGAATTTGGTAGGGCCCTACATATACTGTGAAAAACACCACAGTGTCACAATATTTTGTAGTGACTAGCAAACAAGAGATTTCATTAAGAAAAGATCCAAAATAAGATGAAATAGGAAAAATTAGTTTCTTTCTCTGTGGGTTCTGATCCCACATCTATTTTATGTCAGTGTAATTCTATTCATTTTGATGGCATCCTCCCTTATTTACACCTGCGTAAATGAAATTAGAATCAGGCCCTATGTGTTCAGCAATTAAGTGAGATTTTAGGGTTATGATTTTGGAGGGTTACGCTGAACGGAAGCTGGGAAATTCCCACAAAAGTACAAAGCTCTGTGTCCAGTTCTGTACAACACTAACTCTCTTTCACTATGTAACAGGTTTATTCCTGAGAAATCGCTTTGTACCCCTGTTTGAGCTCTGCAGATCAAACCCTCCACTTTCTTCCTTCTTGTCCGCCCTGAATTGAATAGAGAGAGAAATCTCTGAATAGTCTGGAATTCCTGTTTCCTAACTGAGTAACACAATTTCTTCCCTCTGTGATCTCCATTCCAAGTTTCAGGGAAATATTGGCTTTACCTGTTCCCTAATAGGAAAGTCCAGTGTTTCTCAATAAAAGCACAAATATCTTCTTTCCATCTGAAGTATCCTTGACGGCCAGTTCCTTCCAGAGACAGGTTGTACATCGCCAGCATGACAACCTGGAACACAAAAGGGAATGGATTCAAATAGTCCATTAACATTTTGTCTGGCGGGGAAACACCCCCTCCACTCTTTGCTGATTTGACCTATTTATGTAAAGCTTCCAATTGATTCACAACCACACAGCCAATCTATGTAATCCATGATCTTGTTAATTGTACTCATCCTTTCTTCCTTCCTATTGTTTGTCACATTCACCTGCTTTATTCACCCAGGGACTCTCTCATGCCAGGGGAATCCTCAGCTATCTGGTGATGCTGCTTTATAGCCCCTTTGCACAGCTTGAGTGGCATAAAAGAGCTATATCAGGGGGTGAGGATCCAGACTGGGGACAAGACGTCTTTTCTCTCCAGAAAGGATGGGTACCAAATGCCCCAGTTTGCTAATCTCATAGAAATGTGTGCACAAGGACAGACTCTTCAGGTGTTTTTATTTGCTTAATGTCTTCTTTCCACTTAGAATCCAGTAAAAGCAGAGCAATCTATAAAAATACATTGCATCCCATGGATCACTCTGCTTTTGCTTTGTCTTTATTGAACACAGTCCTTTTAGAGCACATTTACATACATCACAAACAAACTCAATTGACTCACTAAGAGCCTAAATTAAAGCACAGTTTTGGAAATCTGTCTGTTTGTGAATAAATCTAAGAGGACAAACTATCAATTACATTGAACCACTTCAGCCTGGAATACAAATATTAATGGTGCAGATGAGTTTGGAGCTCCTGCTGTCAACCACTCAACTCCTGTGGAGGCTGTCTCCTATAGAGACTTATTCTCTTCTTTCTTAGGGCTCTGGAACCTACTTTGGCAGGAGATGGTCTCCTAACCAAGTACTACTAATGCTAACGGGAGAATACATACAGTCTTTAGGTTTTTTCCAAAAATCCTTTCCATGTTTGTTAACTGCTGCTCTAGAACTTTACACACTGAACCCAGGGTCACTGCAGAAACAGCTAGGTGGGAGTGTGTCCCACCAATGACAAAACACAGGTCAGAATTTTAAAAACGCTGCTCCTTTCAACAGGTGAAATTAGATGGTCACAATAGTCCCTTCTCACCTTAAGCTCAAGGAATCCAAGGAATCTCACCTTAAGATCAAGGAATCTGGGTTTTTTCATATGCGAGCTAAGGTGATTCTGCCACTTCCCAATACCAGACTTGGCTATCCTGGAGGCATTGCTTCTTGTCTAAACTGCCTCTGAGAAGGTGCATTTTCTTTGTTTTCTCTTGTCTTTCTTCCTTGTTACCTCTGACTTTTTCTCTCTCCCCTTTGTCACTCTCCTTCTGCTATTCTAGAAACCGATGTAGTCTAATGCTAGTAGCATTTATTGGACCAGAATCTCCAGACTGGCCAAGCTGAGCTCAGTGCACGATTAGAGCAGGAGAGGTGAGGGGGGGCACCTGTGCATCCCAAGATCCTATGATTTCCTGGCACCAGCCTAAATCCCTGACATAAATTCAGCTGTCAGGCTGGTCTATCTTCCACCTGCTGCCAATGATCCCTAGAGGCTTTTCTGGATCAAGGGATTGCTGATGATCACGGGGGGTCTCAAGATGCCCTGACTGTAGCCCCTTTCACCAGGCCATACCAGGCCATACACCCATGCTGGTTGCTAGAAGAGGGTGACATAGAAGTTACTACAGAAGGTCTAAGCCACCCGAAGGAGGACAAATCTTCAAGTGGCTGGATCTGCCAGCTATGAGTCTGCTTAGTGCCAGCTGGAGTAGCACAAAGCAGCTCTCGTACTCTGGGGCATCGAGTATTATTCCTAACTTCATTTAGAAGATGTGCACACACAAAACGCTGGGCCCATGAGCAGCAGCAACGGACAGTGAAGTGGACATTTCTAATGATCCATGCTGAGACAAAGCATCGCTACTGCTCAGAGGGCACAAACATATGCCTCAGCACCACAGCACTGTACATATTGGCTGGGATCCTGTATCTGAAATAAAGAACGCTGAACTGCAGCAGTCGCCACGGCTGGATCAGATTCACCATTCTGTGATGCAAACATGGATTTGGGGCAGCATGTCTAAGTTGGCTAAATCCTTCTCTTCCGTTTCCCTAATGGAAAGGTAAGACAAACATTCTAACTGTTTTACTCAGATGATGTACCTCAGTCAGACTCAGTCCTATTCCAGCTGAGTGTTTTGCTGTATTACTTTTCCAACAATGCCCATATGCCAAAAAATTGTTAAATGCACAGCAGCTAAATCACATTCTCTTTGCTTTTCTAAAATTGTGTTCAGTTGTATTGAGCAATGCACAGTATTGATGAAAAATGGGGAACTTGGCTTTTTTACAACACATTAAGACAATCTTTTCAATTTACTCACAGAAGTCCCACTTTCTGATAAGCAGGTACATAGCAATCCACAAAAAACTCACAGGTAAATTTCTTCACCACCTGTGACTAACTCCGAACTTCTAGGTGTTATGCACATTGTACACACAGCAACTTTTGAAGGTCTGGTTTGTTGGTTTTATGCCTGAGTGAATGCTTTTACTTACTTGCTGCCAGGTTAGTCTCAGCCGTTCAAACTGCTCCTTTCCATCTTCTGAGCAATCAGAGCAAGTAAACCTGAAAAAGTTATCTCCCTTGAGGTAGCTGAGTTGTTCTCTCAGCTGACCTAAAACAAACAAGCAAAAGGGATATGCCTCAGTCCTTTTATAGGAAAAATGGAGCAAAGTAAATTTGGATTCAGAACAGTGTTTATCCGCTGAGCAAGAGATCAGCAACCCTGATAATTCCATAACAGAAGTATAGAAACTCAGTGTGATGCTTAATTTACAGATACAGAAGTCAACAAGGGATCAACAGCAAAAAAACCACACATTAAAGAGGGGCTTTCCTACCTAATACTTGAATACACGTAAAAAGGCAAAGATTTTAACACATGCAATGTTATTGGAGACGAGTCAGTCCCAGGATATTAGAGAGACAAAGTGTGGGAGATATTATCTTTTATTGGACCAACTTCTGTTGATGAGAAAGACAAGCTTTTGAGCCACACAGAGCTCTTCTCAGGTCTGGGAAAGGTACTGACACACTCAGTACCTTTCTCCGACTGTAAATGAAACACTAACTGAAAGAGATTAGAAAAAATATATTTCCATTTTTTTCAGCTTGTTTACATTGCGCATTTGACAGCACTTTGTGTCTAGTCACTTTCACTAATCATTCTAGTGATCAATTTCCCTTGTTTGGGTCTTTCAAATAGCAACAGAAGACAGAAAAAAAAAGTATACATAAAAAACTGATTGTCAAACCACAATAACTGGCAAAAGGACACAGGATCAGATGTAGTACCTAAACAGACTAGATTTCACGTTGACTGTGTCCCTTTAACTTCTTCCTACTGAACACCTTTCAGAGTAACAGCCGTGTTAGTCTGTATTCGCAAAAAGAAAATGAGTACTTGTGGCACTTTAGAGACTAACCAATTTATTTGAGCATAAGCTTTCGTAGATCTTCTACACTTTCCACAGTATGCATCCGATGAAGTGAGCTGTAGCTCACAAAAGCTTATGCTCAAATAAATTGGTTAGTCTGTAAGGTGCCACAAGTCCTCCTTTTCTTTCTTTCTGAACACCAAATGTGAAATCCTGGCTCTAGTAAAGTCAATGGCAAAATTCCCAATGACTTCACTGGAGAAAGGATTTCACGCTACAGCTTTTGGCAAACTGGGCAGTTGAACTAACTGACAGGTGTGCAGCAAGCCAGAAGAATTCAGTACTTCCTGCCACAAAATGAACAGTGTTCAGGTAGATCTTGATTTTGGAAAGGAAAAACTGCTGTACTAGAATATGAAGAAAGCTAAAAGAGTTTATATAATGTTAAATGGAGATATTGGAAAGATCATTTTAGCTATTTAGCACAAAATACCTTCTTCCCAGGACTGCTGCTACTGGTTGTATATTGTTCTGTGAATACTAATCTAAGTTCAGGAGACCACGGAACCATTCCTATATACAGAAGGCTGAAATTTATTCATACATCCCGCTGAAATGACAAACCAATCAGGAAAATAATAGTTACCTCTTATGTAGCACTTTTCATTGGTAGACCTTTACAAAGGAATTGTCAATATCCCAGTTTTACAGATGGGGAAACTGAGGCACAGAGAGGGGAACTGACTTGCCCAAGGTCACACAGTAGGCCAGTGGCAGAGCTGGAAATATAACACAGATCTCCTGAGCCACAGACCAGTTCTCTATCCACTAGGCATCCCTGCCTCCCATACATTCAGGAAAAGAACATGCATTATTTTCTGGGAGGAAAAGAACCAGTAAACCCAGAAAAGGAAAGTGACAAAGATAACAGAGGAAAATCTTGACCCTTACTTGCTGGTATCCACTTCTGACACTTCTCACAGTAATAGGACATCTCCTCCATCCAGGATGCATCCCCCTCATCACTGTTCAAGGAGTCTCCACTCTGATCATGGGATAAATCGACTGAAGCCTGATCCTCAGATTCTACAATCAGGAGAGTCTCCCCTTCCACCTCACCCTCCTCCAGCCCTTCTGAAGTTGATGTCCTTGTAGCTTCGTCATCATGACGACTCATCAGCCCACTCATGTGAACGTTATTATCCATCCCTTCCTGGCAAGTAGAGGAAGATTTTTTTTACATTACATGGGGCTCTCCCTCCCAGCATTTAAAATACTATCCATATAAGGTGAGCCAGCCAGGTATGAAGCCTCCTACACAATAGTTCTGCACAAGTGAAAATACAGAAGCTAGAGAAAAAACTTTGTGTTTGCACTTCTTAATGTATATAATTTCCTGGACTTGATTAAAATGTATCTAAAAGAGATGGACTTTCAGAAATGACTTCTGTTTACTCAAACACCTGGGAATAGTCAAATACAAATCTTTGCTGTGTTCCTCAGTCCAAACTCTAATACTTCTGTTCTAGGTCTAGGATTGTGGGGACCCCTTTTCCATTAATATCTTGTCTCTTTCTGCTTCAAGTTGCTTGGTCAGAGTAATCTGTTCTTGTAAAAGACGAATGTTTTCCAGTTTACGGCTTTGTCTCTCAAGGTCTCTGATTACTCCTTCGTGCAGCCTCTGAAAATACAAGAGACGGTTCATTATAGTGTGTCCTGGGTTGCATAGGACTAATGCCCATTTGCATTCCAACCTCTGTCACCCTCTGCCAAGCGTATAACTGTTACAAACCTTTAATTCTCTGTAGCAACCTGAGCTACTTTTGGAGTCTACAATTACAAGAGCTGAGATCTGATGTGTGGATGTTGATAAACTACTGGTAGTATGCCAGGAATACTGTATTTGTTGGCTTAGCTGTATGATCTTAATATAATGATAAAGCGTTGGACAACTGTAAATATTGTATATTGATAAGCTCCACAAAATTATGGAGAGACAGCAATCTCTCCATAGAAGATTGACTTCTCCCCCATCCTTACCAGAACTCAACTAATCTGCCCCAAATTTCTCAACCTGTGTTCCTCTGCTTGAGAAGAATTTCTAAGGTGACCTGAAAAGAATGTTAAGAAGAACTTTTCTGCTTCTTTATGATGTATAAAAGCTGGCTGAAAAAGTTTATTTCAGCTTGTTTTTTTTTAACTTAAAAATATCTGGTATGTAAAGTCTTCCCTGGTTTTGCTGGAGATCCACTGGAGGTCCCACAGCACGTTTATTGTGGGCTCTTGAAAAGGTAGGACGTATTTGAAGAATCACATATTTTCTTCAAAATGTTCATTAAAGTTAAATAGACATTGGTATACACAACATGGAGGCTACATTTTTTTTAAATGAAAATTTAATAGGATTACTATAACTGAAAGAAAAACAGTTTTTCCACTTTTTTATTTTGTGCACTTGACAGCATTTTGGTCCTAATCCCAGGGACAGACCTCTGCACCCATGCAGAGCCTGCAAATTTCAGTGGGGATTCCAATGCACACATAGGGGTCCACCCACACAGAGCTCACAGTATTTTGTATATAGTTAATTTAACTGTTTCCCCTGTATAGTAAGTCAGACCTTGATCCTGAAACTGGATCCCTGCAAGTGGATCCAACTGCTGAATCTGGGCCTTTGCCAATTTCCTTTTTTGTTTATGTGGGTATTTTGCATAACAATAGGGGAAAGAAAGGCATGAAAACAAGAAAATACATCTGCAAAATCATAAAAGTTGGCAAAGGAACTATGTGGCAGGAGTAGTACCTGAAACTGTTTATAACTCCTAGTAGATTTCAAGCTGATGGTGGCACATTTAACAGAAGATATTAAAATATGATATTTGATTAGGAAAACACATGAAATGGTTGCATTGAAGCCACTACTGTAACAAACACAGGGTTCTGTCCACATGGATCCAACTTCAGGATCAGGGCCATATTTTTTACTACCTATGTATGATCTTGATCCTTGAAAGGCTTATATGCCCGCCTAATTTACTAATTGATATATGTAAAGTTAAGCTTTGCATCATGGATGAGGGTTTTTTTTAACAATGAACAAAATCATCCAAAGCACAGGACTTAGTAGTGATGGGGGACTTCAACTACTCAGACATCTGTTGGGAAAATAACACAGCAGGGCACAGATTATCCAACAGGTTCTTAGAATGTTTTGGAGACAATTTTTTATTTAAAAAGGTGGAGAAAGCTACAAGAGGAGAAGCTCTTCTAGATTTGATTTTGACAAATAGGGAAGAACTGGTTGAGAATTTGAAAGTGGAAGGCAACTTGGGTGAAAGTGATCATGAAATGATAGAGTTCATGACTCTAAGGAATGGTAGGAGGAAGAACAGCACAATAAAGACAATGGATTTCAAGAAGGCAGACTTTAGTAAACTCAGGGAATTGGTAGGTAAAATCCTATGGGATGCAAGTCTAAGGGGAAAAACAATTGAAGACAGTTGGCAGTTTTTCAAAGAGACATTATTAAGGGTACAGGAGCAAATGATCCCACTGTACAGGAAAGATAGGAAGTATGGCAAGAGACCACCCTAGCTTAACCAGGAGATCTTCAATGATCTAAAAGTCAAAAAAGAGTCCTATAAAAAGTGGAAACTCGGTCAAACTACAAAGGATGAATATAAACAAATAACACAAGTATGTAGGGACGAAATTAGAAAAGCCAAGGCACAAACTGAGATCAAACTAGCTAGGGACATAAAAACAAGAAAACATTCTACAAATACATTAGAAGCAAGAGGAAGACCAAGGACAGAGTAGGCCTCTTACTCAATGAAGGGGGAAAGACAATAACAGAAAATGGCAGAACGTGCTTAATGACTTCTTTGTTTCGGTTTTCGCCAAGAAGGTTGGTGGAGATGGGACGTCTAAAATAGTGAATGCCAGTGAAAATGAGGTAGGGTCAGAGTCTAAAATAGGTAAAGAACAAGTCAAAAATTACTTAGACAAGTTAGATGTCTTCAAATCACCAGGGTCTGATGAAATGCATCCTAGAATACTCAAGGAGCTGACTGAAGAGATATCTGAGCCATTAGTGATTATCTTTGAGAAGTCATGGAAGACTGGAGAGATTCCATAAGATTGGAAAAGAGCTAATAGAGTGCCCATCTATAAAAAGGGAAATAAGGTCAACCCAGGGAATTATAGACCAGTCATCTTAACTTCTGTACCCAGAAAGATAATGGAGCAAATAATTAAGCAATCAATTTGCAAACACCTAGAAGATAATAAGGTGATAAATAACAATCAGCATGGATTTGTCAAGAACAAATCATGTCAAACCAACCTGATAGCTTTCTTTGACAGGGTAACAAGCCTTGTGGATGGGAGGAAGCAGTAGAAACAGTATATCTTTAATAATGCTTTTGATACCAACTCGCATGACCTTCTCATAAACAAACTAGGCAAATACAAGCTAGATGGAGCTACTATAAGGTGGGTACATAACTGGTTGGAAAAACGTTCCCAGAGAGTAGTTATCAGTGGTTCACAGTCATGCTGGAAGGGCATAACGAGTGGGGTCCTGCAGGGATCAGTTCTGGGTCTGGTTGTGTTCAATATCTTCATCAATTATTTAGATAATGGCATAGAGAGTACATTTATAAAGTTTGCGGACGATACGAAGCTGGGAGGAGTTGTAAGTGCTTTGGAAGATAGGATTAAAATTCAAAATGATCTGGACCAACTGGAGAAATGGTCTGAAGTAAATAGGATGAAATTCAATAAGGACAAATGCAAAGTACTCCATTTAGGAAGGAACAATCAGTTGCACACATACAAATTGGGAAATGGCTACCTAGGAAGGAGTACTGCGGAAAGGGATCTGGGGGTCATAGTGGATCACAAGCTAAATATGAATCAACAGTGTAACACTGTTGCAAAAAAAGCACAATCAGAATACATACAAACTGACTTGGGTCTGGTCTATACACAGAATTTGCACCAGTTTATTTTTTACATCAATTTAGTTAAACCTGTGCAAGTTTAAATTCAGTTGGCTTATCTCGAATTAGTTCATTAAGGCCAAAAATTTCTTAAATTAAATCAACATAAAGCAGACATGAACTGATTTAAGTGTCCACATTCGGGGGTCTGCCTTGGGTTTAACTAAATTAATTTTTAAAACAATTTAGATAAACTGGTGCACTTTTGAGCATAAACAAAGCATTAGTAAATGCTGATTACCAGGCCCTGGATTAGACAGGCCATTTTTGCTTATACAGGGCAGGAGAGCTGGGGGAAGAGTACACAGATGTACAAGGTTTCAGCCATGTCTACACTATGGGCTCTACAACAGCACAGTTACAGTGTTGTAACAGTGCCGCTGTAGCATCATAGCGTAGATGCTTTCTACAGCGACAGGAGGTGTTTTTCCATTGCTGCAGGACACCACCTCCCCAAACAACAGTAGCTAGGTCGACGGAAGCATTCTTCAGACCCTTGAGTACCATAGCTATGCTGATCTAACTTTTAAGTACAGACCAGGCCTTAGTTATAGCTAAGAAACTAGGGAATCTATGTGAACCTTTGAAGGCTGTATCCATCCACACCTCCATCCCACTCCACACCATCTTTTTCATTTCATGTCTCTGCTTTCCCCCATAGCCCTAACCAGGGACTCTGCTCTCCTTGTAATCTTTAGGTCCCCATAAAGCCTGTGGTCATCAGTCCCTGGATCTGGGGTAACTAGAAATGTAATGGAGAATCTCACCTTTCATTTAAGAATGATAAGTTTTTGGCCCTACTGCTTGTCAACAGAGCCTTGAAAATGTGAACCAATTTAAGTTGATCACTAGGGTTGAAAGGATCAAGCAGCTGGAACCCACTTCTGCATCAGGGCTCTGGGGAATGCTAAATATTGCCCAGTGCACACAATCATTTCATGTAAAATTCAGTTAAGTTTGGGGTATATCCCAAAGAATCATCTCACTAACCCTCCCTAAAATTTCTAGGCCAGCTGTGTGTGCCTAAAGTAGTGTGATCATGATGGATGGAGGAACAGATTACAATTTGGGTGGAAAGGGATGGGGACATAACATTGTTTCACAGGCCACCCAACAAAATGCTAATGCTGACTGTGCCCCACGAGACAGATTTTCCCAGCTAACCAACAAGCTCCTCTGTACCCTCCACCTTTAGAGGGTTTCACTCAGTCCATCAGATCTGGCAATACAGTACGTCTGCTAGGCAGCTGGACAACTGTTTCAATTATTCATCCTCTGGGATTTCCAGTCAGAAGTACAGTGGCAATCTTGAACGTGCCTGACCAAAGACACTCAATACTATTCTGTGAATGGAGCCGAAGTTGAAGGTAGTAGCAGAAACACTTCTGAACCTACAGGAATCTTCATAGTTCTAAGGAACGGGACTAGGGAGAGAAGCCTTATGGTCAACAGAGAAAGTCTAAAGGAGGAATTGTGGCCTGGGGCTATGGAAATTATAGAAAGGGAGGGGGCATTGGAAATGATACAGAGAAAGATGGGGACAGGGCTGTTTGGAGTCAGGCTAAGTCCCCATACTTTTTGTAATCTTAAAAAATATATGAGCCATCTTGAGGGACTGACCACATGAATTTATCCACTACACAGTTCCCCTTTTACATACACATACATGCGCAAATTACATTAGAAGAACACTAAGTTTGCATAGTTAAGCACTCAAGAGAGAGGAAATGCCAGATGTACCACCTTAATTCAGCCCCTTGCGTGGATGCAATATGATACAGCCTTTAATTACATGATCACATGCTATTTTTCCTCACAGCATCCCTGTGCACAGAATGGATAGTGCTGACTTAATGAACACCTTTTCTCCCCATGTGTGACTCCTGTTCCAGTCCTGTCTCCCTCATCCAGTCCCAGTCTAATGCCCTACCCAGTCCATCTTCCCTTCTGGGTTTCCCATTCAAGTCCTAGTTTCATCCCAATCCCAGTTTCTTTGCACAGCCACCAGGTTCCTTGTCTCAATCCAATTCCCTCAACAACCCCATTCCTGGTCAGGCTCTTGTACCTTCTGCATACAAGTCAGGCAGCTTCCTCCTCCACACTGTTTGGTGATGAAGCAGTGTGAGGAATGAGAGCACAAGACAGTCGCCCTGTTCTCAGTTCTGGTGCCCGACCCCACCCCAGCACAAAGCAGTGGGGAGCAGCAATTGCAGCGAAAATTCTGCTCAGCTTCTAATCTACAGCCCCAGGATGGAGCATACTCAATGCTGACTGAATCTTCAATTAAATTAGCTACTAAACGCCACCAACTCTCTACTGAGCATGTGCGAAATGAAATATTTCAAAGGCTTATAATTTGGCCAGTTTTTCACAGAACAGAAGAAAGGCACATCCATGATACAAAGGCCAAAGGCCAACTCTTTGCTCCAAAGCAAGGAGGTGCTTGGTACTTCTCAACAAACTGTTTGAAAGAATTATTTTAACATGGACAAAACAGTGCATTTTCCCCATTGTTGTCCTTGAAAATGGATGAATGATTTTAGCTCAAAAAAAAAACCAAAAAACAAAACAAAACAAAAAACACCAGACCAAGACATACAACCAGCATTGAAAATTTCAGTCTGAACAACTACAGTTTGGCAAAGTGATAAGGAACTGAAAACGGGATCCTATAATGGGAACTGTTGGACAACCCTAACTATAGGTGGTGCTCCCAATCCCACCTACAAGAAAGTATTTCATTCAGAATTAGAACACTTTTAGTCAGGTTCTTCCATACAAGGACTCGGCATCTTCTCAAGTGACATTTCATAGCTTGTAGGAAACTACCTTCAGGGTTGGGGTTCACCAGCAGCTTTCAGATATGCATGTAAAAGGCAAAAATCTTCTCAAGTTTAAAGCCCATGCAAAATCTTTGTCAGCTATGAAATTGGATTGCTAGACTGCATATCCATCAGTGCAAACCGTGAAATGCAAAGGAACAAGCAGTTAAGGCAGTCAATGCCCCATCAACTCCTTTCCTCAACCACCTCCCATAACTTCACCCAGATCAGCAACCAACGTGCACCCTTAAACAAGACAGAAGTCTACCCCCATATCGATTTAATACCCGAGTGCCTATCTACAGCCCTTCTAGGAGATGAGATTGAGAATGTGATAGGTGCTTGGAAAATTTACTGGACATATACTAACCAAACAGTCAAACTTACTAGCCTAATTCTGATATGAACTAAAAGAGGAGGGCCATGACAGAAGAAGGGCTGGGCACAGAAGGGGGTGAATGCAGTTAAGGGGAAGCCACAGGAATGGGCAGGACTCCAGAAGGGAAGAGGCAGGGGGAACAGGCAAGACTGGGAGAAAGGGTATTATTTGGATATGTGACAGACAGGTCTAGGCCCGCCCAAAACCAAAGGCCCTCACGGCGAGGAACTGCTAAGCCCAGGCCACAAGTGAGTAAATAGGGCAACAAATGAAAAAACAGGAACGGAAGTGAGGTCAAAGTTTGAAACTCAAGGAACCAGAATGGGACCCCAAGCAGAGAACCCTGGACAGCACCCATTGCATCTCAAAGGCATCTAAGGACTCAGTGGACACTGCCCAGAAGAACTCTGCAAATGGACGTGATCAAACAAGGGAACAGAAATAGGCCCCACAAAAACAGAGCACCCCACTTTTCAGCTTCCAATGGCCATCTTGGCCATTCCAGGAGGAGGCGGACGAGGAGGTCCCACATACAGACTCTCTCAGCATAGCTCAGAGGAGGGGAAATGCGTGAGTCACGAGTGGGTTCAGACGCTCTCGGCACAGCTGGGAGGAAGGAGATGCCATGGAACACGAGCGCGTACAGACGCTCTCAGCACGCCTCGAAGGAAGGGGATGGCGTGGAGCATGATCAGGTACAGACACTCTCGGCACGCCGTGGAGGGAGGGGATGCCACAGAGCATGAGCGCACTAGCGAGGAGAGTCTGAGACCGCTACCCGGGGCCCCGCGAGATTCGAACTTGTGACCCCAGCATTCTGGGCACCCTATGGAAACAGCCCAGCTGGACACGTGCGGGGGGGGGGGGGGCTTGCGGGGCAGGCAATCAATGACACCTTTGGAGGGCACTGGGCAGAAGAGCGGCGCGCTGGGTGGAGCTTGGACTATGAGGGGGCAGGACTCAGTGATGGACGGGGGTCACTCTACTCGAGGCTCAGGGCCAGAACCTTGCGTGGGCGGGGCCAAATGTAAGGGGCGTGGCTATGAGCGAGGCGCAGTGCTCTGAGTGATGGGGCAGGACAGGAGGGGGGGAGTCGCTCTCACTGAGGGGCGTGGCCAGAACCTCGTGGGGGGTGGGGCTGAGTGAGGGCGGGCCGCGCGGGCGGGGCGGGGCCGGACGTGAAGGGGCGGGGCTCTGAGTGAGGGACAGGGTCGAAGGCCGGGGGCGGGGCTGCGGAGGAGCAGGTGACGGGCGGCCGCTAGCACCTACATAGGGCGGGGCGGCCCCTCTCCCCCCAGTCCCCGGCCCCTCAGCCAGGGCGGCGGCAGGTGACGCTCACTCACCTCCTTGACGCGCCTCTGCTGGATGTGCACAGCGGCCACCGTCCCGGCCGAGAGCAGCACGGAGATGCCCAGCGCCACCTTGGAGGCCGTCGACATCCCCTCCCCGTCCGCGGCCGTTGCGGAGCGCGAGCCGCACAGCTCGAGCGGCCAGGGCATGCGCGTGCGTGCCAGCCCGCGGCTGCCGGGGGGCGGGACTCTCTGCGCGGGCCGCGTGCGCGCGCGCGCACGCTCACTCGCGCAATAAATAGAACGCGGAGAGCAGCGATCCCTCCGCTCCACCCAGCCCCAGCCCGAAATAATCGAAACCCGAGATAGGGATTGGGGAAGGGCTGGAGCTCAGCAGGGGAGGGAGTCTTGCTGTTTGCCCTGGGCAGGGGCTGAAGTGCCTCGCTGCGCAGGGGATGCTGGAGGGGGCTGAACTCCCGGTGCTGGGCCATTGCCCTGGTACGAGGGGAGGGGGCTGTCGCTGTGCTGGGGATGCTGGGCCGTTGCCCCTATGCATGGAGGGGGAGGGGGCTGCAGGGCGGGTGCTAGGCCATTGCACTGGTACATTCAGAGGAGCTGTCAGCCCTCGCCCCCACCCCATAGCTGTCCTCCCCAGCACTCCTCAGCTCTGCTGTTGGCCTCTTCCCCGCTGTGAGCCTCAGCCCCCCCGAACCCGGGGATGAGGGGAGAGTGATCCCCACCTTCCGTCAGTGATGTTACAGCCCCGTGATATGGAATGGGCCTGCTGTGGTGCAGAGACACCCCACAGCACGCTCCAGCTCCTTTGCCTTGGGCAGAGTGCCTGCTGCTACCTTCTCCCCACCTTAGGCCTTCCTGTCATCTCCTGTCTCCCCCGGCTGCCCGTCTACACGTGGCACTGGCCACCTCTTCTGCTCCCACACCAGCTCCCTAGCTTGTGGGAGCTCAGTGCTTGGACCACCATGGGCCTCTTCAGGGAGTGCTGCACCTATCTGTAGGAAGGGGACTTGTGGGGGAGGGTTCTTAAGTCCTCAGGCTGCCACCAACATCACCTCAAAGCCAAGTGCATCTCATCAACACCTTCCTGTGCTCCCATGTGCATTGTCTCAAGGGGGTACCATGCTTGGCCACCTACCCCTGTAGTAGCTTCACTTACAAAGGAGGAACAGTACCAGATAAGTGCAGTTTGTTATTTGTGCTGATATTCATGCAAAACACACAAACCACATCTGAAGAGTCAACTCTGCTACTCCTTGTTTTAATTTCCCCTCCACTCCCTGTGCCTTCTGCTTCCATCTAAGCCCCCCTTGTTACACCCCTCCTCTGCTCCCTTCATAAGTGATTGGGCCTTTTCTCATATTGCCCCCCTGACTGGAATCTCCTCCCTGATCCCGTGAATTGCATAACTTCACTCTCCTCCTTCCGATCCTTCCTTTTGGAGTCTGTTCTTTTAAGCCCTGTCTGCACTGGAGACATTTGCATGGCGGGAGCTACAACACTCTAAACCTAGCACAAAGATGTGCTGCACTGGCTCAAAACAGGGCTTGCCCGGGTATAACTTAGCCCTGCATGATCCCCATTTGCATCTTCGTTAGGAGGTTGCACTGCTGCCGTTGCTCCCTCAGCATGAGACTACATGGAAGCCTGGGTCGTGGCTGCTGAAATGGGCAGGTGACTCCAGGTGCCTGAGCTTGCCACAAGCTGGCATCACTCAGGGGTACACTTGCCTGCATGCCGGTAGTTAAACAGGCAGGTAACATCTGATCAAGATGCAGCAGTGTTAGTGGTGGGGGAGAACCAATCCCTGTGGCACCCCCTCCCTGAAGGGCTCTCTTGCAGCAGGGCAATAACTGCAATCCTTGGTATGGAATCTCAGGTTTCCCCAGAGACCAAGCATCCCTCTCTGGGCAGGTGTGCAGTGCAAGGTGAGAAGTAAAGGAGGTACAAGGATCAGGGTTTTTCCAGCAGCATCAACAACCCCAGCAAAGCATCTCTCCATGCAAGGCACATAGGAACAACAGCAAATTCCTCCCCGCAGGGCGATGGAGCAGCCTGCCGTTGATGTTAAATTGGGAGGGAGCCAGGCTCCAGGGTGGCGGTGGTGGTCTCTGGGGGCAGTGCAGGTCCTTGCCAGGTGGGACTGGTGTCATCATGGCCGCAGTGGGGCCAAGCAGATGGGCCTGGGCATGCGGCAGGGGAGACTTGCTAAGGAGCTGGTGTGGACAGCGCTATGTCAGCCGACCCAGCTACCACCAGTCGTTGGGGGTGGTTTAATTATGCCAACTGAGAGCTCTCTCCTGTCAGCATAGAACGGCTACACGGGAGACCTTATTGTGGTACAGCTGTGCTGCTGTAAGGTCTGTAGTGTTGACATAGCCTAAGAAGTTAAGCTATGAGGCTGAGGGACCTGAAAAAATCCACAGCCTTGAATGATGTAGTTAAGCTTACTTAACCATCTCTCTTCCCCTGCTGTAGACAGCCTTAAGTTGATGGAAGAATTCTACTGCCTTTCAGAGACGTGGGTGAACTACACTGATTGGAGAACCCCTCTCGTCAACAAAGGTAGAGTCTTCACTGAAGCACTACAGCAGGGGTAGGCAACCTGTGGCATATGTGCCAAAGGCGGCAGGCGAGCTGATTTTCAGTGGCACTCACACTGCCCGGGTCCTGGCCACCGGTCCGGGGGGCTCTGCGTTTTAATTTAATTTTAAATGAAGCTTCTTCAACATTTTAAAAACTGTATTTACTTTATATACAACAATAGTTTAGTTATATATTTTAGACTTATAGAAAGAGACTTTCTAAAAAAGTTAAAATTTATTACTGGCCCACGAAACCTTAAGTTAGAGTGAATAAATGAAGACTCGGCACACCACTTCTGAAGGGTTGCCGACCCCTGCACTACAGTGATGCAACTGTAGCGTTTCAAGTGTAGATAAGCCCTCAGGATGGGGAAGCCACAAGACTACTGTAGATCCCTTTGAAACTGACTAGATTGCCAGAGGGCATCCCTTTAAAAATGCTAAGAAATACCTCAGGTTGGGTATTTTAAGTGGATAATTCTCCCCCCAAAAAATCATATTAATGGCTGAACTGTTTCCCTCTGGTGTTCTGCAGATTGTATCAGAGCAGAAACTCAGACACAATTTGTTGAGTAAAGCTCCATTTGCCACTGTTAAAATCACCAACAAAAGAAGTTTGATTTACTTGTTGCCCGTAGTTCAAGGAAGGAAGGTCAGTAGAAGCTGGCCAACAACTCCAGTGCTGTGTGGTTAGGACACTTTTCAAGATCCATGGGTCTTGCACATGCCTATCACAACATGTGGTGTACCTCATCCAGTGCACTAAATGCCCCAACAACTATATGGGAGAAATCCAGACAATCACTCTCAAATGAACTCACACAGAGAAATTATAAAAGATAAAACACCATATCACTTGTGAGCAAGCACTTTTTACAAAGGTTTCAGAGTAACAGCCGTGTTAGTCTGTATTCGCAAAAAGAAAAGGAGTACTTGTAGCACCTTAGAGACTAACCAATTTATTTGAGCATGAGCTTTCATGAGCTACAGCTCACTTCATCAGATGCATACTGTGGAAACTGCAGCAGACTTTATATATACACAGAGAATATGAAACAATACCTCACTCCAAGGCTGATCTCTCAGTCCTCATCCTGAAAGGAACCCTGCACAACACATTCAAAAGACAAGCCTGGGTGCTAAAATTCATAACTTTACTAGATACTAAGAATCATGGACTGAATAGAGACACTGGATTTATGGCTTATTACACTAGTGGTTCTCAACCAGGAGTACACGCATCCCTGGGGATACTCAAAGGTCTTCCAGGGGATACATCATCTAGATATTTGCCTAGTTTTACAACAGGCTACATAAAAAATACTAGTGAAGTCAGTACAAACTAAAATTTCATACAATGACTTGTTTATACTACTCTATATACTATACACTGAAATGTAGGTACAATATTAAATATTCCAGTTGATCTATTTTATAATTATATGGTAAAAATGAGAAAGTCAGCAATTTTTCAGTAATAGTAGGTGTGACACCTTTGTATTTTTATTTCTGATTTTGTAAGCAAGGAGTTTTTAAGTGAGGTGAAACATGGGGGTATGCAAGAGAAATCAGACTCCTGAAAGGGGAACAGGAGTCTGGAAAGGTTGGAGCCACTGTATTACAGCAATCTGTAACCCACTAACAACCCTCCCACACACACTTCCCTTCTTCCCCTGTGATTGGAGGGGTGTTAACAGTCCACTTCACTTTGAGTGGTCCCTTGAAATGTGTTAACTACTTATGCTAAGTTTCAGAGTAACAGCCGTGTTAGTCTGTATTCGCAAAAAGAAAAGGAGTACTTGTGGCACCTTAGAGACTAACCAATTTATTTGAGCATGAGCTTTCGTGAGCTACAGCTCACTTCGTCAGATGCATACCGTGGAAACTGCAGCAGACTTTATATATACACAGAGAATATGAAACAATACCTCCTCCCACCCCACTGTCCTGCTGGTCACATGATGAAGTTATGATGAAGCTCCGATGAAGTTAGCTGTAGCTCACGAAAGCTCATGCTCAAATAAATTGGTTAGTCTCTAAGGTGCCACAAGTACTCCTTTTCTTTTTGCGAAGACAGACTACCACGGCTGTTACTCTGAAACCTCTCTTCTGACTGTGGCCAATACCAGGTGCCCCAGAGGGAATGAACAGAACAGGTAATCATCCCCTGTCACCTATTCCCAGCTTCTGGCAAACAGGCTAGGGACTCCATCCCTGTCCATCCTGGCTAATAGCCATTGATGGACTTTACATCATAAAGTGCTTTGGGATCCTTCATAATGAAAAGCACTAATCAGGCTGTAGAGGAAATAACTTTTGCACAGAGAGCATTAAATGCAGCTCTCAAAAGATAACCACACCCTAGTAGGGCAAAAGAGTACATTTTAGTCTCTCCCTTTACTCCAACCTTTCTGCTGCTCCTTAGCAATAAAATACAGTGAAGAAAACAATTGCTGGAGAGAAAGAATGGAAGGGAGAGAAGAAAAGAAAGTGGGAGAGGTAGAGGAGGGGAAGAGAAAAACAGAAAAAAATGGAAAAGGGGAAAAAAAAAACCTATGAGCCATTCCCATGGAAGGTTATGAAGTTGTATTTCCCTCTGATTTCTTCCTGTTCACTCTAGCTCGTGTTTTAGGTGGGACACAAGACTCTGGTGTAAAATGATAGATCGGGGAGGCAAGGCCACATGGGCTAGTTAGTAGACAGGAGACCTGCACTCTGCCTGTGGTGTGATGTGACCTTGGGCAAGTCACTTCCCCATCTGCCTTGTCCATTAGCTCTTGAAAGCAGGGACTGTCACAGCACCACGACTAAGGGAGTTCTGATCTCCATGGGGGTCTCCAGGTGCTACTGCACTACAAATAATACATTACACACACAGCTGCATTGTTCGGGTTGAGAAGTCTGGCATTTAAAAAATATCGGAAACTCACTGACATCTTTATCTCTGGGGTGTCCTGACTTTTGAGTGCTGGGCTTGGCAAGCTTCCTGTTCTTTTAATGCATTTTTGTGTATGTGCATGCAATTTCCTAGGATTTTGGGGTTTTTTTTTAAAGCAAACTGAAAAATCAGACATTCCATCATGCGGCAATACAGACTCCCACAAGAGTCAGCAGCAGGTTTGGAACCTTGAGATCCACCGCACAGATCTCTGCCTCTTGGACTAATGGAGTAACCGATAACAGTAGTAGGTTGTCATCCTCTGTGTGGACCAGTGCTGCAGGGGGAAGACACTTTCATAGATATTTGCTGACAGCAGAGAAATCTTCAGCCACAGGAACCTTGGGTTCCATTCTAGGCTCTAGAGACGAGTGTTGCCTCATGGGCAGACTCTTCTGCCCATTTCCTAAAAGCCTGACCCCTTCTGTCCCAACCCCAGCCTGTCCTGGTTTCCCCCTGTCCAATTTCCCAGTCCACTTGCCCAGCCACTCCTAGTTCCCCCACTTCCCAGCTTCTTGTTCAACCTGTCTGTCTGCCCCCCAGCATCCAGTCTACCTTCCACCAAAGTTCTCCATCCTTACTGGCTCCCAGGGTCCTTGTCCAATCTTAGGATAGGTGTACACCTAAAACACTACAGCAGCACAGCTCAAGCATTGATACTCACTACAGTGACAGGAAGGGTTCTCCTGTTGCTGTAGGCAATCCACCTCCCTGAAAGGCGGCAGCTAGATCAACAGACAAATTCTTCCATGGACCTAACAGCATCTGTACTGAAGGTTAGGTCAGCTTAACTACACATCTCAGAGCATGAATTTTTCATCCCCCTGAAAGAGGTAGCTATGCCGATATCGCTTTTTGGTGTAGACCAGCCCTTAGCATCCACAGTACCCCCTAGCTCCTGGGCTCAGGGCTGCTCCACACTGGGAAATCAGATTGGTATAACTATGTTGCTTAGTGGTGTGCAAAGTTCACATCCCTGTGGTGCAGTTAAACTGACCTAACCCCGAGTGAAGACCATGCTAGGGACAATTCTCCTGTTGAAGTAGCTACCTCCTCTTGGGGAGGTGGAGTACCTACAAGCCCTCCCAGTCCTTCTGTACCTACCCAGTCCATCTCTTCTCTCCTCTGCATTCAGGTCAGTCAGCTTCCTCCTCACTGCCTGGGCATCAGCAGAGGAGGCACTGAGTGCTAAGAAAAGAGACTTCCTGTTCTCCATACCAGCTCCTGGCCCGCACCAACCCAGAGTGGCAATTGCAGGGAACATCCTGCTCCTGGATGGAGTTATAGGGGATGTAGCTGCAAAACTCTATCCAGACTGAGCATGTGTGGACTGCAGTTTTTCAAGAGCTTATGATTCAGCCAGAGTTTCACAGGGACAGCAAAAGGTGCATACCTGACTATCATGGGATCATGACTGCCCAATAGCACCTCCTGCTGGCCAATTGTGGCACTCTGTCTCAGTTTCATTTCCCCCCACCCCCAGGATAGGTCTCAGCTTTCCACCCACCAGTCTCGACTAGAGCCATGGCCAGCCCAGTAAACAAATGTAATCCCATCCAGGCTACCAAAAGTCCAGCTAAGAAATTCCAGTGGAAAAAAGAGCTCTTCTGGATGTCAAGGGCTTCCTTTTAGCCCCCACTCCCTTCACAACTCCTTTCTAGGCTATCTTTGAGAGTCCCTCTGGCTCTGGAGTTCAGCACTCAGACCCCAGGCTGGTTCATCTGGAGCACCATTCTCAGCCCCTCCTGGACTCTGTCCCTTACATCCTCCCTTGCCCCAGTACAGAGCACTGGGCTCCTAGACTGTTTGCCCTGAAGTACACAGCACTCTGCCTATCCTAGCCCAGAGTTATCCACAACAGCATACCCACTCCCCATAGCTTCACACCTCACAGACTGATCTCTTTCTTGCCCTCACAAGCCCTTTTTGTAATGCCCAGGCATCCCTTAAGCTATCACCTGACTCCCTTAGCTCCACCTCCTCTGGCTGGGAAGCAGCTAATTAATTATGGCACAAGTGTGAGTGAGCTCATCTCCCCTTAAAAGGGCCAGTCACCCTTTGAAACTGACACAAAGGTCACTCTTCCGCCAAATTTCCAGTCCCTGCTCCAAAGAAAACACTGAGGTGCTGTGGATTCTCAAAGAAAAGATCACTGGCATTTAACATGGGCAAAAAAACTTTTTTCCCCTGGGCCTTGTTTTTGGAAACAACTGAACCATTTTGGCTGAAATTTTCCAAAAACAATCAGCCTGAAGCAGACACCTAACACAGAAAAAATCAGCCCAAATTATTAAAGTTTGGGAAAGTTATAAGCAACAGAAAACAGGGTCTTACAGTGGGAAGGGTTAGGCAACCTTAATTGGTGGCACTACTGGCCCTGCCTATAATATAATCAATTTTGTACCAATATTCTGAAGGAGGAATGGGCATCTTACTTTTTAATGTATCTTTGTTGCTTTCTGTCTCTTTCTTTCCTGTAAAACAAAGTGGTGTTGGCATAAACAAAATACTGTATGATTTTATTTACATCTCTTGGGATTGAATGGTGTAGTTGATCCCAAACACAAGCTAGGAAACTACCAGTTCAAAAGAAGATTTTTTAAAAAAGATTATGTTTTGGAAGTTGTGAGCCTGTGAAAGAGGAGGGTTATACTGCAAACAGTTTTGCAGTTTCAGCTATACTGTTTTGCCACCAATTGAATGCTGCAGTGTGTCTGAAACCCAGCCATGATCTGAATGGGAAACCAAACATCATGAAATGTATAAAGCCAATCATTGTTCTCAGTTATAATCTTCTCATATCTGTATATTGAGCAAACATGATTAAACCAGAGTGCAAAATTGGCTTGGCCGATAACATCTGAATTTGGCATAACTGTTTTGTCCACTTTGGTATGTTTACTAATTTATAGAAGTATGAATAATCATCTGTCTGGTAGCAGGAAATGATATTACATGGGATAGCTCAGTGGTTTGAGCATTGGCCTGCTAAACTCAGGGTTGTGAGTTCAATCCTTGAGGGGGCCATTTAGGGATCTGGGGCAAAAATTGGGGAGTGGTCCTGCTTTGAGCAGGGGGTTGGACTAGATGATCTCTTGAGGTCCCTTCCAACCCTGATATTCTATGATCACTAGCACTATTATACTGCGAGCTACACTAAGGGAGGGAGCCAGGCCAGATCCTCAGCTGGTGTCAATCAGCATTGCTCCATTGACATCTGGGGAACTCCATTGGTTTACACCAGCGGAGGCTCTAATATTAGCAGTGCAAGGGGCTAAAATCCAAATCAGGATGGTTTAGTGAGAATGCAGAAACATATGAGCAAATAGGTCTTGCAGGGTATTGCACAGCCAACATGGATCTTATTGGTCCAGGACTGCCTCAGAGGTGTTGCACGGGATCTAAGTTCTGCAGTGAAGAAAATCAGACATCCAAGTGGTAGGATGAAGGCTGTCTACTTCAGGAGATCACAGTACATTAGTGGGGCCCAGTCTACACTGAAAATTAGATTGACCTAGCTATATTGCTCAGGGCTGTCAAAAATTTCACATTGTGTAAAATGTAGTTAGATTGACCTCACCCCCAATGTAGACAGAGCTAGGTCCTAGCTACCACCTCTCGGAGAATTGAATTAACTACTCTGATGGAAACCCCCCTTCTGTTGATGTAGGAAGCAGCTACACTATGGCCCTACAGCCTCACAGCTGCAGTGGCTGTAGTGTAGACAGCCCAGGTCTCTCATATAACAGAGTGGGGTACGGGAGAAAGGACGGCGTTGTTAGGGCAGTGGATTGTGAGTGATTCAGGAGAAATGGGTTTAATTCTCTCCTCTGCTACAGAATCCCCCTGTGACCTTTGCCATGTCACTTAGTGTTTATGTGCCTCAATTCCCCCTGTGTACAAAAGGGATAATAGCACTGCCCTACCTCACAGAGGTGTTGGGAGGTGCTTATTGACATGGGATAGGACAGCAGACCCTTTTCCCCCAGTGCAGACAGGCCTGACCCATGTACAGTTGCCCTCTGTAGCATGTCTGAGGTCAGATGCTGAATGGACAGCTTTTTTTTAACCAGGTCTTCAGAGAAAAGGGTCTTTGGCCAAATGAAAAAAAAAAAATCATTAGGATGCTTAGTCAAGCACTTCTTACGGGATTTTCAAAGGTTCTTGCTGAGGTCAGAGAGCCCCAGAACAACATGAGCCCTTGATCTTACCTGATGTTTGTGCCATGTGCAGGCTGATAATGAATTGCTAACTCTATTTGCTTGTTTGGAGGTGCATATATACATATATTAAGTATTGTGCAATTCACCGAAGGTGGGTCTACTAGAAGAGGCCTTCAAAACCAAAGGCCTGTCTGCAATGTGTGGCTACAGAGCCAATGAGGGCACTTCTTCTAGGAGTGGGAATTTGCCCTGGAGTCCTTAGCCAACATTTTCCCTCCCCAAACTCTTGTGCTGTACGCTATGGGCTGGCGTCTGCCACTCTTCATTCCACCCGGCCATGTTCCAGCGGTGCACTATGTTCAATCTGTGAGGTGCTTTGGAATGCAATGCCTTACATAAAGCTTTATTATTCTTTATTTTTATAATTACAGACAGAGTAACTGATTCTTCAACTTGCATTTTCTCCCCCAGATGTCTTTTATGAATCTTAAAAACTGAGGTCTTATCTTTTTTCTTTTTCCTGGAAGACACTGTGCACACCTGGAGAACAGATTATGACAGCAGAGACATCATACAAGTAAAACATGATTAACTGGAGCAGGGGCAGGTTTATTCAGACTTTAATTGTTTGTGTTTGTTTTGGGTTATTTTTGTTAGCACCTTGTTAACCAAAGAAACACTTTAAGAGAAGATTCTTTACTACTGATTCATTACTCACTCTTTCACTTAAGAGCTGCAGGCTGTACTCTGCTATCCCTGTGCCTCCCAATGAGTTCTCCAGCAAAGCTAGGGAAAAGCAAACTTGACATTTCTGATATTTCTAAGGCTAAAACAAAGCAGAGAAATACACTTTTCTGACAGAAGCTAATAATCATAGTACCTGGCTGTTATACAGCACTTTTCATCAGTAGATCACAAGACATTTTGCAAAGGCGGTCAGTATCATTATTCCCATTTTACACATGGGGAAACTGAGGCCTACACAGGCAAAATGACTCACCCAAGGTCATCCAGCAGGCCGGTAGCGGGGCTGAGAACAGAACCCAGGTTTTTCGGTTGAGAGCACAATGCCACGCTTTTATTTTCTATTTTATTCACCTTGTAAAAAAGTTACTTTTAATTTGCCTTTGCCCTTCCTGGTTCAGGCCAGAAGCAGGAAACACTAGAAAGCCAGCAAGGAACTCTGTTCTTGTAAAGTTTCCCAACCCCGTTTTGTAGAGACAAGGGGTTCATATACATGATGGACAGAAATCTACATTTTGGGGCAGTTTGCTGACTTGAACCAAACCTCTGACCCCTGTGAGGATCACCCAACACATTTCCAAAGCCTCTGCGGCTATAATGAATTCTAGGAGGTTATAACTCAGTTAGGGGCCAAAGTCTTGTAGTCCAATAGGAGGAGGTGGGTATACAGACAGAGAGCTTTATAATTACTGTACATAGACGTTTTATTTCCCACAACCTTTTCCATAGGTAGAAAGAGAGAGGCAAATACAGCAGCTGTAATGCTGGGAATTTAGTCTGGGCAATACATTTAGAGGCGTGTTGTATCTGCAAACATTGTAAAACACAACGGTGATAAAGGCCCCTGTGCCAAAATGGTAGTGAAGTAATCCAGAAAGAACTAGGCAGCAGCTTGCATGACAAAGGGAATTCTCTGTGTGGTTTGCATGCTGAGCTGAGAGTTCCCCAGGATGGAATTCTGGGCACCAACTTATGGCCCCTCAGTGTAGGTGCACTGGGAGGGCAGGGGGGAGAGCAGTGAAATCCCCTCCCACAAAATGCCAGGCAAGGACGGAGGGATACTAGTGCTGCTGGCAGCAGAGGGAACATATCAGGGAGGATGATTAGAGCCATGGCCTCACTCTTCTGGGCAGTAGCAGAAGGGCTGTGCGGGAAGCAGTACAGGTGAGGGGCTGCTGGTGAATGCACTCCCCTCAGGGCAGATCCTCAGAAGCATTTAGGCACCAAACTCCTAATGATTTCTTTGGGACTTAGGCACCTAACTACCTTGGAGGGTCTGGGCTGTTATGCTTGGCTCTCTGTTATGCAAGCTGTGTACCCCTAGGTACCACTTGCTCTTGCAGGGCACTGCTGCCCCACCCGACTCAGTTCCACATCTTGGAGCCTTAATACAATCCTTAATATATAGGGGACATTGGTGCATATATGACCCTTAATATACAGGGGACATTTCTCCCCGACACCATCTGCACTAAGCAATATGGGCACAGAAGGGAAACCGATCATATCAGGGGAGAGTATTCACCTGGCTGAAAACAGGAGCTGGGCCAGCACAAAGAAGCCAATAAGAACAACGAGGAGACCAGTGGCACCTTAAAGACTAACAGATTTATTTGGGCATAAGCTTTCGTGGGTAAAAAACTCACGGACTGCATCTGAAGAAGTGGGTTTTTTACCCACGAAAACTTATGCCCAAATAAATCTGTTGGTGCCACCGGACTTCTCGTTGTTTTTGTGGATACAGACTACCTGTATGTTAGCTAGAATAGGGCATGTCTAATGACCGGCACCAATGGTCCAGCGGGCAAAGCCAGTGCTGTGCTAAGAGATCTGAGTTCAATTCCTGGGTCTGCCCCTGAGCAGCTGTGTGATTGTTTCCCCTCTCCTCCCTTGTAAGCTGTTGGGTGCAGGGCGTGTCTCATGTGGGAGTACAACTCCTAGTGCCACAAAATCCAGATCTCAGTTCAGGCCTCCAATCACTATTGAAACGATTTAATAGTATCAGTGTACAAGTGGCACTCAGCATATCACCCCCAGGCTGAGAGAGACTTTCCCAGAATTACTGAATGCAAGGGCGGTAGGATGTTAGATGACAAGCATGCTTTCTCTAATACAAACTATGTGCTTTCTTGTTCCACCTGTTTTTGTGGTAAAATAAATTTGTCCAATCAATGCAAACAAAATCCAGGTTCCATTTCTGTTTCATTTCTCCTATTTTCCTGTTATATTCCCCTTGGGGCAGGGCTGCACATACCAGATACAGGTGATGATAGACCGTTG
Organism: Caretta caretta; assembly: GCF_965140235.1. NCBI lineage: Eukaryota > Metazoa > Chordata > Testudines > Cheloniidae > Caretta > Caretta caretta. Next base: position 205,146,497 of record NC_134208.1, on the reverse strand, counting down.
TGGTATAAGGACCTAGATTAGGCTGAAATCTGATAGCTTTACTCATGTCCAGTAGTACCTTACTTGGCAAGTAGTCTCATTAAAATCAATAGAGCATGGGGCTTACCAACATGCATAATCTAGCCCACGATAAAATCCTAGTCTAAAGCCATGGCCTGCGAAAGATCCGTGGTTGTTCAGTTCTGTTCTGCTGCTGGATCAAGTCTGATGCCTTTACTCTGGACTGTTCACAACATTACAAAGTTTAAAAGTTCATAGCCCTGTTCCAATTATGCTCTGCTCTAATATCAATTAATAGCTATGGCGAATTAATGCCCAAATACTCGCCTCCCTGCTAACAGAAGCAGTTAAAACACTTAATATGCTTTACCCTCTCTGGGAATTCCTGATGTATTATGTTGTGCCAGGGCTCAAAGACCACAGGACTGGTTGGGCATGGAGGCATTGTACTAGGCACAGTGGTACAAACCCATAGGGCCAGATCCTCCGCTTGTCTATGCCAGCATTGCTCCATCCATTGACTTTAAGGGAGTGATGTCAATTCACATCACCTGTGGATCTGGCCCTATACACTTGCCCCTTGCATAGCTGTTTATCTCTGTGCAGACTGAATACAAAGCGTAAAATGCTCTCATTCTGATTTAGCAGCATTTTACAAGGCACTCGCTTTACATGGGAGTAAGACAGAAAAGAATCAGGCCCACTGGAAGGAATGGGCAATTAGCAAATAAAAGCCTTATGCTTCACAGATGCTTCTGCCAAAGAGCTTCAAATAGATGACCCAAGTACCACACTTGACACTTGCATTGCTTTAGGCATTTGCATAGCAGACCTATACCCAGGTCTTTTCCAAATAGTGAGCAAACCAAGGATCACGATCTGTCACAGGGCAGGTGAATCATCAGTCAGAGCCATTTCCAAGCAGCCTGGGGCATCCACCTTAGCTTTCCCCCCTAATGTTTCCCCTTGCTGCTACCACCACCAGTGCAGGTCCACCAATGGGAGTGCTGGCGTAAACCAGGTGCCAGGGTTGTAGCCACTTTGTCATCTAATGCTCAGGGCAGATCTGGGAGACAGGGGGCTTAAAACACCAGAAGCTGCCAGCACGGTCCTGTCTACACTAGCACCCTACCACTGGTACCGCCTGGGGAAACGGGCCAGTGACAGCAATGACGGGAAACTTCAGGACACAAAGTCCAGTGTAGACCATGCCCATGAGCCTCTCAATACGAATGCTACTGGAGAAAATGACCAGCAGGTCCTGGGTGGGGACTATACACCAAGCACAACCTGGCAGACAGTCTGATGTAAAGAGAACAATGTTCATTTTAAACTACAAGGAGATTCAATGTTCGTGTTTGCGTACAACTGATTTTATTACAACTGATTGTATGACATGTATGAGGAAGTCCCAGCACAGTGTAATAGTTGCCATTTGTACTCCTTGTACAGGAAGTTTCTATAACGCAAGGTTTATGCTTAAAGGGGATTGCTAACACAGATATATTGTTCGCAGGGGAGCTGAAAATGCAGCTATCCTAAAATACAGCCCTCCCTCCGCTTTGTACAACTTAATAGAGATGTTTGAACTGTAGAAAGTGTTTTAATTATTTTTAGGAACGGCTACACTGGATCAGATCTGCAGAAAGGGATGTAAAAGGCAGTTATGGAGTAATCTGCCACTAAGGAAAATTTCCTCCTGACCCTTATTAGTTAAAGGCTGAATTATGCCTTGAAGCATGCGTATTTATATCCCCGCCATGTTCTTGTTGTGTTTTTTAAAATGCTTCCTGTTATAACGCTGGATGTTCTCATTGTCCATATAAACATCTGCTCTCATTCTGACAGGTTTCAGAGGAACAGCCGTGTTAGTCTGTATTCGCAAAAAGAAAAGGAGTACTTGTGGCACCTTAGAGACTAACCAATTTATTTGAGCATGAGCTTTCGTGAGCTACAGCTCACTTCATCAGATGTATCGGTATACATCTGATGAAGTGAGCTGTAGCTCACGAAAGCTCATGCTCAAATAAATTGGTTAGTCTCTAAGGTGCCACAAGTACTCCTTTTCTTTTTGCTCTCATTCTGAATCCTGCTAAGTTATTGGTTTCAATCATCTATTGCGGCCGTGGGTTCCACAGGCTGTGTGCCTTGTGAAAATGCCTTTTCTTTTGTCCATTGTAAACTGATGGCCTTTAAATTGCATCGAATGTCCCACGGTAACAGGCATCGCTAGGAGACCAAAATGCAAACAGTACAGAAATACTTGGTGTGTGGGGTTAAAAGTAAAGGGTTATAATCCGCTTTAAGGAAGACATGTCCGTGCAGAGTAAAGTCAGCCAGAGCACTGGGTTTATGTTACTATGATGCAGACAAGTGTGTTGCATACTCATCCCTTCAAAGAGTGGCCGGTATCTCTGTTGATACGCTGCCTTTTGTGAGCAATTTGTCCAATGCGATTATGGCCAGGAGCAGCCATTTTGATAATGGGTGGACTGGCAGGTCCCGCCCCCTTGGGCTCATCAAAGGGGTCGGTCTGGGCACTTGGCCTCCCTCCAGCAGCCCCTGTGGCTCCATGAAACATGGAAGGAAGGATTCCATCAACGGCCTCCTTGAGGAGCAACCAAAACCCCCAGGAGGCAGCAAGTCTTCCCTGTGCAGTGCTGGGAGCAGTGGGAGGGAGCACAGCAAGCAGGGACCCCTCCCCAACCCACACCCCAGCTCTCAGCAGGGAGGGACCCTGGTGCCATGAGGGCCCCAGCACCCACCACTCTGGACCAGATGGAGCCCTAGCCACCATCTCCCAGGGTTGGAGCCAGAACTTCAGAACGGGGCAGTGGTGTGTGTGTGTTTGTGTGTGTGAGAGCACTTGATTATGTGAGTCTGCGTGCATGACTGTGAGCACGTGGGTGTGAGTGAGTCTGGGGGTGGGTAAGAGTGAGCAGAGATGTGTGTGAGAGAGTGGGCATGAATGAGTGTGAACACGTGTATGAGACAGTCTGGGCGTGAGTGAGTGTGAACACACATGTATGGGTGAGTCTGGGGGTGAGTTCCAAGCTCAGAATTTCCTGTATTTATTCATGCAATCCCTACATTTTGGGGGTTGCGGGGGAGGGGGATTAAGGCACCCCAAGAGAGAGAGAGAGAAGGTGACCATACACCCCCTTTTTAAGCCCTGTCCTGGCTGTCCCAACTTTTTTGGCAAAAGTGGGTATTTGTCCCATTTGCTCTGGCCAACTTGATCGGTTGGCCAGAGCAAACGAGACAAATGCCCACCTTTGTTGAAAACGTGGGGTGCAGGGAATGTGCAGGGGGGCAAGCGGCAATGCCAGCCTTGCGCGGGGGGGGATGGCAGGGCTCTGGCGAGCAGCGGTGCCAGTCCCAGCCTCTCACGGGGGAAGGGGGGACGGGCAGGGCTCGGGTGACCCTGTGCAGGCAGGGGGGCTTAGGCGAGCGGCTCGGGCCAGCCCCACACAGGGGTGGGGAGGTGCTCAGGCTAGCCCTACGTAGTGTCCCATTTTCCCTTTGGGAAATATGGTCACCCTAGAGAGAGGGAGAATCTATCCCCTCCTAATATTGGAGTAAACTTAGCCAATACGAATCATGGCTCTCCTTGTCTACATTTGGCATTTGCCCTGGTGCAGCTACACTGGTTACTGGCCACTGATGGCTAAATCGCAGCTAATCTCAAATACAGAAAAGGCCAAACTTTTCATTGGTTGGTGCAGACAACCTTTCCCCCCCGACCCCCCCCTTTCCCTGCTGCTAAATAAAAAGAGAAAGGATCCAGTAATGTATTCCAATAGCCTGGGGAGCTGAATTGTGGAAGAACAATGTGCAATTGTAATCTCTGCTGGAATACACAATAATTCATCAGGCGGAGAAAGCTATCCAAATGTGATAATATACAGCAAGGCAAACTTGCTTCACACCCACTCAACGGGAGCAATTTCACACTGTTTGACAAGCTAAACTGCAATTGAGAGCTTTGATGCCGCATTTAAAATGAAACAGACACAAAAAGAACAGGTGCAGCATGATTTCTTTTCTTTTCACTTGGCTGGTTTGTTCGGTTAATACTGGATGGCTCATGTGAAAATGTAACTTAAACTACAGTGATAAAAAGGCAAAGTTAGGCTCCTTTTAAAAATGGAGTGAATAGAACCTGGATTTTCAAAGCGGCCTAAGAGACAGAATACAACACACAACAGGGTCTTCAACAGCAGGAGGGTCTTTGCAGCCTGAAGGTTTCCAATGATCATCTTTCTACTCTTTGCTGATGAATTAACCAGAACAGGCCAGTTTTTATGCCCTGTTGTCATTTTATTTTTAGGTGCCCAACTCCCATGGGCTCCGGCCTTGTCGTTTATGCAAGGTCTAACCAACATAGCCGTTCACTCCCTGGACCTGATCTTTGGCCTAGACATTAAAATAGAGGACATCGCAACCCAGCCACTTTCTTGGACAGGCCTCACATCCTTAGAGCAGTGGTCAGAGACCTTCTGTTATCCAGGCACCAAGAAAGACCAATGATCCTTCTTCAGCCATGAAGATTCATGGACTCCAACCAATTCCATAGCCTGCTAAATCACAGCAGTATCCCACCCTTAGGACAAGGAGTTGAGGACCTGGTGAATCATTACTATTTACACTGGCCTCAACCCTTGATACGCTTGCTCCCAAACAGCTCCGTCCTCCCCATCTCCCACGGAGGTCTTCTTAGTTTTCTGCCATCCTGTGCTAAATGACAAGAGAGGGGCAGAAACTTTTCGATGATGAAAAACAAAGGCTGATTCAGACAGGATGAAATTTAATTAATGCCTCAACGCCTATGCTGAGGCTGTATTACAGGACAAGAGAACCTTCCTATCAGCTTGCTTTGAGACTGCTACATCCCACCACAAGTTGCGATACACGGTGGTAAACTGCTTCTTCAATCCCGAATGCCTAGAACCTGCATCAAAGCCAAGCACGAAGTGGTGCGAAGAGCTATCACTCTACTTTGCTGAAAAGATCACATGGATTTGGGAAGCCTTCTCAAAGAGCCTGGATCTGCTTCACCTGCACCCAACCCTCAATACCCCACCTGCATTCCCAGAGTTCAGTACATCCACTCCTCAAGAAGTTCTGGACACCCTAAAGGAGTCTTGACCCAAGACTTGTGAATCCATCTCATGCCCTTCCTGGCTTGTGAAAGAGAGCCATGAACAACCCATGCCAACTTAGCCAACACCTCATTCAGAGAGCAAATCTTCCCTTCATCCTTCAAACACGCAATAGTGCGACCAACTCAAAGAAACCCACCCTGGACACTTCAGTCCTAGCCAACTACTGCCCAGTGTCAAACCTCCCATTCCTGAGCAAGGTCATAGAGAAGCTAGCCAGAGGCCAACCAGAAGCTCAGCTAACTGAAGCTAGGCCCAGCACAGTCTGGATTCAGGCCAGGCCCAGGACGCAGAATAGAAACCACTTTGGGGGACTGATGGACGATATCTTCCTGTCAATGATTAAAGATAAACATCATTCTCATTCTGCTGGACCTCTCTGCAGCATTTGACACTGTTGACTATGAGATTCTTCTGTCTCACCTTAGAGAGGTGGCAGGGGTCAAGGGTAATGTGCTAAAACGGTTTGAGTCCTTCCTGGAAGGACACGCTCAACAAGTAGTGATGGGAAATAGCACCTCCACCACTAGAGCCCCCACTTGTGGAATTCCACAATGTTCAATTCTCTGGTCCTTCTCAGCATCTACTTGCACCCATGAGGTGAGCTGGTCAGAGGCCACGGATTCAAGGGCCAGCAATGTGCAGAAAATACACAGTTTTACCCAGGATGGCCCAGCACTGACATGAGATCAGCTCATGGATGAACCCAATGAAGACAGAGGTGATGCTGGTGGACAAAGGGAAGGATTTTGAAGAGGTTAAACCAAGGAGAGGTCTCCGTTGGTTGAAGACGCACACCCACAACTGGTCAATTCAGTCTATAGTCTATATGAGTACTCTTGGGTTCCTCACTGATGTTGAGATAATACATAGCAGCATCTGTGAGTAGCGCTTTCTGCCATCTTTGCTTGGCTAGGAGACTCCATCCCATCCTCGTGGACAAAGACCAGTCCTCTGTTATTCATGGCTCCGTCACCTCTTGGCTAGACTACAGCAATGGAGTATATCTGGGCTTGAAGCCTTCAGTGTGCTTAAATTCCAGCTCGTACAGAACTCTGCAGTGCATCTCCTCACCAACACAGGCTACCAGGAATATATCAGACTTGCCTTCCACTCTGCACACTGGCTTCCCACAGACTATCGAATCACGGTCAAGGCCTCAGTACTTATCTTCAAAGGGCTGCACAACCTGAGCACAGGGCCAGTAAAAGATTGTCTAAACTTCCGGGATGAAGACCTTGATCAACAATTCTGTTCTTCTGGGACCATGGAATTCCCAACAAGAAGAGTGGCACTCGTCTGTATGGGAGACAGAACTTTTTCTGGGGACGGGGGTCTGACACTGGGGAAGAACTCTCCCAGGAACTTAAGGACTATCACAAACTTCACCACCTTCTGCTTCAAGCACAAGGTGCATTTCTTTGATCAGACCTTCTCTAACACAAACACTGAGCAACGGGAATATTAAAAAGAGAGACACACACTACCAAAACAAGACATTCTGCTGCACAGGCTTCCCCCTCAGGGAAGAGGATGAGAGAACAAACAACACATGACAGATGTGTAGTCATGTGGCTTAATGCACCACTGGAAGGCGCACAGATACTATGGTGATGCGTGTGGTTTAAAAACCTATGTAGAACAAACTAGAATAGAAGGTGTCCCGACTGGAGACAGATGTTTTTATTTCGCCACAGAAGAAGCACAGCAATAGCAGAACCCTCCCTGCCAACATTTTTCAAACCTGGCGTAAGGGGATCAGTCACTTTCCTTGCTGATTCTGTGCCTGCCCTTTCTTCTGAGCCAACCAAGGAAGATGTCAGTTGCAACATGGAATCATAGGACTGGAAGAACATAAGAACATTAGAATGGCCCTACTGGGTCAGACCAAAGGTCCATCCAGCCCAGTATCCTGTCTTCCGACAGTGGCCAATGCCAGGTGCCCCAGAGGGAATGAGCAGAACAGGTAACCATCAAGTGATCCATCCCCTGTCGCCCATTCCCAGCTTCTGACAAACAGAAGCTAGGGACACCATTCCTGCCCATCCTGGCTAATAGCCATTGATGGACCGATCTTCCATGAATTTATCTAGTTCTTCTTTGAACCCTGTTATGGTCTTGGCCTTCACAACATCCTCCGGCAAGGAGTTCCATAGGTTGACTGGGTGTTGTGTGAAGAAATACTTCCTTTTGTTTGTTTTAAACCTGCTGCCTTTTAAAGGGACCTTGAGAGGTTGTCTAGTCCAGTCCCCCGCGCTCAGAGCAGGACATAGGCGTTTATATAACGCCAACAAGCAACTCCCCTCATACAGACCACCCCAACTTCATTTTTATACTAACTTCAGCCACAGACAGATTTGAACCGGTGGCTTGGAACAGATCTACCCCCTTGAGCAATCTAGGTCCCCTAACAAAGTCTATGAAGCAGCCAGTACTTTGTACAGACAATCTGCTACTGACTGTACAGTGTCCGAGTGAGGAGTCGGGAAACTTTGGGATGTTTCTCAGTCCTTTTAGCCTTCCAGGTTCTTCAGAAGCACCGCCCATACGAAACTGCAGGGGCCACAAGCTAGCAACATCATTCGTGTTCACTGACAACTTGTCTGCCCCTTTTCTTGACTTGATCGTCTGCGCAAGGTTCGTACGCTGCGTATTTTCTGTCTGTCTCCGAGGGTGCATGGGAGGACTTTGCTATCAGTGGAGTGCAGGGGCTGGTAATTTGGGGGAGGGGTCTGAAAACCAGGGAGTTTGGGATGTGGGGCCACAAGAAGGCCATGGTGGGACACAACCAGACTGTCCATTAGAAACCCAGGGGTTTTGGTGAAAGCGGGTGGGTGGTTTGGCAGAAATTGAAGGAGGAGAATGGGAAGGTGCATGGATCAGGAGGCTGTTCTATGTGTAATGGGGTGCGGGGAAGGGTTGAGAAACAAGGCACAAAGTCTGGAGCAGCCAGGTGTAGGAGACAAAGGGGACGGTGACGTTAGAGGCTTGGATGAATGCAGGGTGATGGAGGAGGCAATGCAAGCAGAAATACTGTACTTCAGGGTTCTGGGGTGCCTTGGAAGTGCAAAAGGAGACGTGCTTAGTTTAGTGTTTCTACCATAATCATGGGAGCCATTTCCCGGTATATGGAGCTGTTTTTATCTCCCATCCAATGGTGTTGGAACAATTTTCATAGTGCGGGTGCTCAAGGCGGATACCGTGTATTTGGGTTGTTATTACAACTTCAAGCCAAGGGATGCGACAGCTCCCCCGGCATCCCTAGTTCCAGCACCTGTGTTCCCATCTTGTTCCACATACAAAGAAAGCAGATCACTGGGTCCTGTGGATCCGAGATTCTGATCTCAGTTACAGTGGTAAAAATCGAGAGTCACTCCATTGGCTTCCCTGAGGTTACTTCAGATTTCTCCCAGGCGAGTGAGATCAGAATCTGGCCTAAGGTCTGTATTTTCCATTGCACGGGGCTCATGCACGTTATACTCTCATGTGTTATGAGTCTGATCCAAAGCCCATTAATGTCAGTGGAAAGACACCCACGGACTTTAGTGGGTTTTGGATCAGACCCTCAATGCATTTCAGGCTCGTACGAACATTGTCAGGTCTTTAAAGTATCATTATACTGGAGAATATCAGCTTTCCCCTTTCCTCTACTTCGAATCTCACCCCAGGAAAGAGAGACAGCCAAACAGAGAGCTAAATGTGATAATCATGGAACGTTCTTTCAAACAACTTGCCCAGTAAAAGAGTATCCCTGGAGCTAGGTGGCTGGGCATATGGCACAAATTCAGGCTAGGTTCAGAATTGCATTATAGCTCTCCCTAAAGAAGGCTGCAATATAGCTGTGTCCATTGGGCATACACCAAATATAGACACTGCTGGGAATCCTCTAACTTTGCAGGTACGTGATGGAGGGTGAGAGGGAGTTAAAATCTAAACAGTAAGGGTGCAAAGGGAAAGAACCACTCCAAATGCATATTGCATTCCAGTGGGCAAATGATGTGGATACAAAGCTTGGGGCATGGATCAAATAAGACTGCTCCCAGGAGTTACTCATGTTGGTTTGGGCAGCGTGGGTAGGTACAGATGAGCTACCTTCCACACACAGCACCATGCATAGAACGGTATTTCCTGAAGCCTCAGTCACCCAGGTCTGTTTTTCCACATTTCCTTCACCAGCGTTAAGGGACTGGGCCAGGTCCTGCCCTCACTTCTCGCTGCTTTGCACTGCTCTGGCAAACCAGGCTTCAGCAGCCAGCTGGGGATGGTGTAGAAGAATGTGCATGGTGTGTTTCAGATGCACCCACAGGTTCAGAGCTGGGTTGCTCCGGTTTGGCTACTCGTCGGTGTTCTCAGACGTGCCCCCCGCTGGGCTTCCCCCAAACGCCACCCACTTGTGGTGCCAAAGTGAGACATCACTCATGGCAGATGGTGCATAACACAATCACTCCTCTCCCTTCCGAAGGGCTGTGGTTGACATTTCAACAAGGGGTTAGCTCAGGTGCGTGATGTCCTAGGTCTTGAACGCAGGCCTGGGCTTTGCCAGACAGCTGCTGCATCCTGGCCTCCACCCATTGTCTGCTGAAGGCTGGTAGGCTGAAGTGATGGTCCAGGAGCCAGTAGGACTACAGCCTCAGCCAAAGCACCACCCACAGGAGCCCTGATTGGAGGATTGCCTGGCTCCACCCACTGGTCCAACCACTCTATTTAAGCCAAAAGGAGGCACTGGAAGTTTGTCAGAGCAACAAGGTGCTTTCCTGTTTGCCTGCCTGTTCCTGTTTCCTGCTGTGCCCTGGCTCCTGCCTCACCCCTCCCTTCGCTACTGTTTCCACCATGCTCCTTCTCCAGGCTTGAAGCTTGATCTTTGCCTCCCTGCCAGTTCCTGCCCTTACACCTCACCTCCAATCAGCAGTTACCAGTCCTGGCTCTGACCCTGGCCTCCAACTTCTGACCCTGACTTGACCCATGGCTCTGGCATTTTGTATCTGACCTCGGCTCTGACCCTCAGCCTCAATTCCTGGTTCTGACTCGGGCTTGACCCCTGGCTTTGGTAACTGGCAGTTGACTCTGGTGCTGACCCTTGGCTTCATTTCCCAGCTGGGTGCCTGCTCTGCCCACTAGACATGACACCTGCTCTGACTACTAGGCCAGGCCACCCACATCCCAGTCCATAACAAGATGCTGGTATTGGAGTCAACTCTTCACTTAGATGATATGGGGTAGCTCAAACCCCTCAGACTTGTGGTTTCAGGCTCTTTGCAGACTCAGGCAGACACCTCTGTTACTCTTAGTTTGCATTCTGAAGGTTTTCTTCACAACCAGAAGATGTGCATTTTTAAAAATGAAATCTTAGATTCTGCACCACAGGAGGGTGCAGGCCCTAATTTGCACAACTCCTCCCAATTCAAATACAGCTGGCAATGTAAGGTATGCTCAACTGTTACTCAGTTCCCTGCACCATCCAGTCCCTGCCTATTGTCTGTTTCAGTTTGTCTAAACTCAACCTGACTATAAGAGCTGGAGAATCAAGGACTGATTGAATGGAATTTGCAAAAGCCACAAAATAATTGCTGGGGGCATGCTGACATTTTGCTGCAGAGAATCCATCCCTGGTATTGCATGGTTGCTCATATTCCTGTGGATTGTCGTATCATTGCAAAGCAATGTCAGCAAGTTGTAGTGTGATGTGTCTTTCTCCCCTCAGCACTAGATCCAGTCTCTCTCTCTCTCTCTCTCCTGCACTGCCTGAACATTCATAACATTCATAAACCAGTCGGAGAACACTTCAATCTCTCTGGTCACGCAATCACAGACATGAAGGTCGCTATCTTACAACAAAAAAACTTCAAATCCAGACTCCAGCGAGAAACTGCTGAATTGGAATTCATTTGCAAATTGGATACTATTAATTTAGGCTTAAATAGAGACTGGGAGTGGCTAAGTCATTATGCAAGGTAGCCTATTTCCCCTTGTTTTTTTCTACCCCCCCCCCCAGATGTTCTGGTTTAACTTGGATTTAAACTTGGAGAGTGGTCAGTTTAGATGAGCTATTACCAGCAGGAGAGTGAGTTTGTGTGTGTATGGGGGTGAGGGGGATGTGAGAAAACCTGGATTTGTGCAGGAAATAGCCCGACTTGATTATGTAAAGAGTTGTCACTTTGGATGGGCTAGCACCAGCAGGAGAGTGAATTTGTGTGGGGGGGTGGAGGGTGAGAAAACCTGGATTTGTGCTGGAAATGGCCCACCTGATGATCACTTTAGATAAGCTATTACCAGCAGGACAGTGGGGTGGGAGGAGGTATTGTTTCATATTCTCTGTGTATATATAAAGTCTGCTGCAGTTTCCACGGTATGCATCTGATGAAGTGAGCTGTAGCTCACAAAAGCTCATGCTCAAATAAATTGGTTAGTCTCTAAGGTGCCACAAGTCCTCCTTTTCTTTTTGTGAATACAGACTAACACGGCTGTTCCTCTGAAACCTGAACATAATGAAATACATTATAGTAGTAAAGTACTTATGGGTGTGTCCCATTGTGCTCAGATACTGGAGGGCATATGGTACATTTATTTGACTTGTTACACCCAGAACATTACTTTAACACAGTGGATACTTTACCCCACCCAGCTAAGGCTGAAATTCAAAATAGATCCTATAAAAAGCTTTGCATGCTATTATCCCAATAGCATTGTTAATTATTAAGTCTTTACGGGTCTAACAGTGTATATACCCCATGAACCACTTACATTCAACAGATGGGTCGAAAAAGATACTGTCAACTTGCTTTTTTTAAAAAAATTGACTCTTTTTAAATAATCCACTTTGCCAGAGGCCTCAAAAGACTTTTTGTGTGTGTGGTAAGGAGTACATTTTTTTCTCCTTACCTGGTTACATTCATTAGGGTGCTTTCAGCAAGGGAGAACCCAGGTAACGACTGGTCTGCCTTCAAAAAATTTGCAGAGGTGATGACTACCACATCAAGTTGCATTGTCATCAGCTCCACTTTGCAACAGCATAGCATGTTTAAAATTTTTATTAAAGCTAATGTTAAAAAATATATATAGTACACAGGTTAAGAAAAGAGTGTCTGTACATCTGAGCATCGTGCTTAATTATCCACAAACAAAGTTTGTTTTAAAAATCATAAGATACATATAGTACATTATCATCATTATCATTATTAATAACCCGAATATAGGTGAATACATTTAACAATAGAGTTTAGATATTAGCATCCAAATATTTGGCTACATCACTCATGAAAGGTTATACAGAGAGTTGGTTGTGGAAAGCTCATATATCAATGAGTGCAGATTGTCCCTCAGTCATTGAGAATTTTAGGTAGGTTGTCCGTTCAATACACTCCATCAGGGAAGTATTTCAGTTATGTTCCCAACTGTGCTTCTCCTTGATCTACATTAGGGTTTTCTCCCACTGTAATCATATCTGTGCATTTACACCCATACACTTGACTTTACTGGGATTACTCTTGCATCACGTTAAGCACGGGCCCACGGGCTGGGTCTTCACTCTGGGTGTATCTACATTGCAATCGGGACAGCACATGGAGGCATACCTGACCTAGCGTCCAAGGCAGAATTGTACTTTGGCACTAGTCCAGGAGTGGGCAAACTTTTTGGCCCAAGGGCCAAATCTGGGTATGGAAATTGTATGGCGGGCCATGAATGCCCACAAAATTGGGGGTTGAGGTGCGGAAGGGGATGAAGGCTCCGGCTGGGGGTGCTGGCTCTGGTGGGGCTGGGGAGGAGGAGTTGGGAGTGCAGGAGGGTGCTCTAGGCTGGGACTGAGGGGTTTGGAGGGCGGGAGAGGGATCAGAGCTGGGGCAGGGGGTCAGGGATGCAGGCTCCGGGCAGCACTTACCTCAAGCAGCTCCCAGAAGCAGCGGCATGTCCCTCCTCTAGCACCTATGCGGAGGAATGGCCAGGCGGCTCTGCGTGCTCCCCTGTCCACAGGTGCTGCCCCGCAGCTCCCATTGGCCACAGTTCTTGGCCAATGGGAGCTATGGGGGCAGCGCTTGGGGCAGTGTGCAGAACCCCCTGGCTGCACCTATGCGTAGGAGCCAGAGGGGGGACATGTCACTGCTTCCAGGAGCCGTGCAGAGTAGGCCAAGCCCCTGACCCCACTCCCCAGCTGGAGCACCACACTGGGGCAAGCCCTGGACCCTGCTCCCCACTGGTAGCTCAAGGGCCATATTAAAATGTCTGGAGGGCCGGATGCGGCCCCCGGGCAGTAGTTTACCCACCCCTGCACTAGCCCATGCCTCTGTCTGTGCTGCCATGGCTACGCTGCTATTTTTAGTGAGCTAGCTGGATCACAGCTCGTTCAGGTATGTCTACACTACACATGCTGCCTTTGTGCCTCTTCACTGTTGTGTAGACATACCCTATGAAAAAAGATGTGATCTTTACTCAAGGTAAAATCCTAGGGCAGACAATACTCCCAGCATAGTCTTTCATTCAGCCAGCTAACTTGTGTGAAAACAATAAAACTGCCTTGTCTTCACTAGGATTGTACCCCATGTCAGTTAGCTCATGTTAAGAACACGTTTTTCCTAGTGAAGATAAGATAGTGTTTGCAGGATCAACGCCTTACAGCAGGGGTGGGCAAAATAAGGCCAGATCCAGCCTGTGGGCCGAACGTTTCTCTCTGTCCTGCCATGACTACCATTTCTGTCCAGCCTCCTCTGCCCCCTCGTGATCTCCGAGTCTGGGCCACTAAAAGTCCCGCGGCGCAGCAGGGCTCTCAGGCAGGCTGCCTGCCTGCCGTGGACCCATGCTGCTCCTGGAAGCAGCCAGCTGCTGCTGGCATGTCTCTGTGTGCCCCTGGTGGGGGGAGAGGGGAGGAGGCTCCGCATGCTGCCCATGCCCTCAGCACTGTCCTCACAGCTCCCATTGGCCAAAAAATGGCCAATGGGAGCTGCAGGGGTGGTGCTTGCAGGCGTGGGCAGGGCACGAAGACCCGCTGCCCCCCTCGCCCCAAGGAGCGTACAGAGACATGCCAGCAGCAGCCAGCTGCAGCCACTTCCAGGAGCGGTGTGGGGCCACAGCATGTAGGCAGCCTGCCTGAGCCCTGCTGCACTGCCAGCTGGGAGCGGCCCGTGGTAAGCGCCTCCTGGCCAGAGCCTGCACCTTGCATCCTGTCCTGCAGCTGAACCCCTGCGCCAGGTCAGAACCCCCTCCTGCACCCAAACTCCCTCACAGACCCTGCCCCTCCTGCACTCCAACCCCTTGCACCAGTCTCGAGCCCCCTCCTGCACCAAAGTCCCTCCCAGGACCCACACCCCTTCCATTAATATAGTAGAGATGTGCGACCCGTGACGACTTACCAACATTCGTGGAGGGGCCCCCAGCGAAAATTATTGCCCACCCCTGCCTTACAGTATGAGGAAGTGACATTACCAAACACCTTTTGCAGAATGTACAAACACATAGAAGAAGAGAAGGTTTTAGATCATATAGTCCCTGATTTAGGTAAGTATTTAAGCACGTCTAATTTTTAAAGTTAAGCTTTAAGGGGCTTAAGTACGCTGCTAAATGGGAGCCTCCAATCAGACATTTTAAAAAAACAAGAACATCTAAAAGACCAATGTGTGATAATCAGTAGTACGTTATTGGTTCGTGAGGCTTATGATTAACGTAATTTGCTAACCCTTTGGGCTTAAACGACAAGGAGTGGTTAAAAGAAAAGAAACCTCGACTTGAAAGCATTGCAAAAATCAGTTAAATGCCTCTCGACCTGAAGCGAAATCTCAGCCATAACAGAGAAATTACAGCTCATTTTTTTAAAGTTATGAGTTTATTATTGTTAAGAATCCCTGAAGGCAATCTGTGGTCTCCTCTCCCCCAGTGCAGGCACATACCGTAATCCCCAGCGCTGTTAGTGGGAGCTAAGCGCTAAGGGTAAAATGGACTTCTATATGATTCACCGTCACTCACAAGAAGCTTGTACAATACAAGAAAGAGCCAGACTGTGAGATCCTTATTCACCCTGGTGAGCAAGTTACTCCCCGTGATGGGATTGCTTGTGGGAGTCAGGTTATGGCAAAGACACAGCTATGGCTCAGTAGTGCCGTAGCGTAGATGCTTTCTGCGTACCTGGAAGGGAGTTTCCCGTCGCTGTTATTCATTCACTTTTCCAAGAAGTATTAGCTAGTTCAATGGAAGAAGTCTTCTGTTGACCTAGATTGGTCCACACAGGAGGTTAGGTTGACCCTAACTACGGCACACAGGGCACAAAATTTTTCAGACCCTGAGCGACATAGCCAGGTCAATCTAATATTTACGTGTAGACCAGGCTTCATTGTTCACCAACGAAAGGGCGTTACAATCTGTCTCCAAAGGCCCCAGTCATGAAGAACAGTTGTGTGTAATTTTACTCATTGGAGGAATCTCTAGGATTACTCATACAAGTAACAATACGCACATAGAATCATAGATTTGTAGGGCTTGAGGCTTCTGAGAGCAAATGTGTTTTAACAAGTATCTGGCTGAATGTTTTCTTGTATCACAACAATCATGTCTAATTACCTGTATCTGAATTCTCACATCCCTGCTGCTGCAATCAACAGAGGCCCCTGTGTTTGATTCCTCCTTGGTGTAAAAGGGAGAAGGGATGCTAGAGGAGAGAGTCTCACCCTACCCCGAAACAAATACCCAAATAGCCAGATTTTGTTCCAGGCCCATCTGTCTGAGAGGGCATTGGCAAAGGGGATGGGCTGAGGGTGGGATTTCTATTTGGTGAGAAAAGATGGCGGGGTTTAAAGTGGATTGGTTGCATGGCTGGTGACTGAGGGTTGGTCCATACTGAAAATTTACATCAGCACATCGGTCTCTTGGGCGGGGGGGTGAAAAATCCACACCCCTTACAGATGTAGCTATGCCGACCTAACCCCGGCATAGACAGCGCTAGGTCAACAGAGGAATTCTTCAGTCGAGCCAGCTACCGCCTTCTGGGGAGATGGATTAACTTCAACAATGGGAGAAGCCTTCCCGTTGGTGTAGTAAGGCCTGGTCTACACTAGAAACTTACATTGGTATAGCTACGTCTCTCGAAGGTGGAGGTGGGAGGGTGTGTGAAAAATCCACATCCCTGAGAGATATAGCTATATTGACCTAACCTCTGGTGTAGACAGAGCTAGGTTGACTGAAGAATTCTACTGCTTCTCGGGGGTGGATTACCGACGCTGATGCTGCTGGAGCATTTTAAGCGTAGACATGCCCTTTAGCGTCTACACTGTAGCGTTACAGCGGAGATACTTTGAATGGTAGGGTGGGAAGAAGAAGAAGTGCTTTGCTTGGTTTTCACTCTGCATCGCCTAGGTTCTTGGGATTAGAGCTGAGTGGGAACTGGGTTGTCTGTTTCATGGGACAGTCTGTGATTTCAAAATATTCTGCATTCTGAAACTGAACAAAAAATGCTGAAATTTCAAAAAAGAATTGTTTTGCATTGATCACATTTATTTTGTTGATCACATTTATTTTTAATTTTGATCATTTTATTCTGATTTTGGACTTTTAAAAACTGTTCAAAAAGTAGATTAAAAATATGAATTCCCTTTCAAAAAGTTGTTTCAAAATGAAAAATTGAGCTGTTCTGCTCTGAAAATGTCGAAACAGGACTTTTTCCCCCCAATACAGTTTTTCCTAAACATCTCAATTTTGTAAAAACCAGCCTTGTTGCTAAAAATGTCCAAACAGTTCTAGCTGAGATTTTTTTGAATGTAATGGCAAGGGGCCCCAGAGATTGGGTAGAAGTGTCCTTTGGGTGTGGGGTTTATTTTAAACTAAAGCTAAATGATTTAATAAATAAATATATGCCAGTCTTCCATAAATGGACACAATGGGGCCAGATTCATCCCAGGCATGATTACACTATAAATGAGTACGCTACTGACCTCATGTCATGTGGGATTTCATTCAGCAACTAGCTTGGTATCAGTCATGCAGTGTTTCTCAACCAGGGGTATGCACATCTCTGGGGGGTACGCAGAGGTCTTCCAAGGGAGTACGTCAACTCATCTAGATATTTGCCTAGTTTTACAGTAGCTGTAGTGAAGTCAGTACAAATTAAAATTTCATACAGACCATGATTTGTTTATACTGCTCTATATACGATACACTGAAATGTAAGTACAATATTTTATATTCCAATTGATTTATTTTATAATTATATTATAAAAATGAGAAAGGAAGCCATTTTTCAGTAATAGTGTCACTTTTGTATTTTTATGTCTGATTTTGTAAGCAAGTAGCTTTTAAGTGAGGTTAAACTTGCGGGTACGCAAGACAAATCAGACTCTTGAAAAGGGTACAGTAGCCTGGAAAGGTTCAGAGCCACTGAGCTAAATCATCGTTGTGGAAATGTGTTGGGCTTTTCTTTTTTTAAATAGTCAAAGAAATACAGCACTCATATTCTACCCAGAATTATAAACAGAGTAACACGTATTAATCACTGCTGATAAAAGGTGAAATGGAGTTTTTAAGCTTTTAATTACAATTAGCCTTTCTAAGGACTTGTCCACAGACAGAAGTTGTACTATTTTAACTATCCCTGTTTAATTAATGCAATACAACATCCCTGGTGTGGACACAGTTATGTCAGTATAAAGCACCATTATACTTTATACCAGTATAAGGTGATTTTTACTTGTATAAATATTCCTGTAATGGAAGAGGAAAGTATAATGTTCCTTTATACCAGTGTAACGTTGTCCACACTTGTGGGTGTACTGATATAAAGATTTTGGCACGAAATCACACTTCTAACTGAAATAGTTAAACACTGTGCATGGACCAGATCTTAGAACTTGATTCGTAGCCCACTGGCGTTGGTAGCAGTCTTTCCATTGACTTTGGCTTGGTCTATATTAGAAAACTTGCCCCAGTGTAACAAAATCAATTTAAAATCAATCTAGTTACACTGGTGCATGTCTGTATTATTCATCATTTTGATGGTAGTAGCATCTAGAGGCTCCAGACCCACTGTGTTAGGCACTGTGCTAACAGGTCAATGACAACCCCTGCCTCAAAAAGTTTACAAACCATAGCAGGGATTTGCAATAAACGAAATAAATCTATTTAGTTACATTGGTGCAAGTTGTCTAGTTACCTCTGGGCTTTGATCTGGCCCTTGCGGTGAAATTCTGACCCCAATGAAATTAATGACAAAAATCCCATTTGCTTCAGTAAGGCCAGCATTTCACCCTGAGCAAAGAAGGTATAATTTGTAATACTATTTGTAGGAGTTTAGTGAGGAAGGATGGGGATAGATTTCCAGTGTGTGTTGTTTAATAAGGGTTTAACAAAATAGTTTTTAGTCAAGTTGGTTGAAAAATGCAAAAGGAGGGGAGAATTGCAAATTAAAAAAAAATCAAAGTCAATTCCTTTTGTGGGTTTTGAAAAGGAATTGTTTTTATTTATTTTGGTTTTGTGAACATTTGTATTGAAATCTTGACGTTTAATTCTTGTTTTAATTTCTCCCCTCTCATTTCTCTTTCCATTTTGCCACTGAAAAAGGGAGGATGGAAGAAGGGGAAAAAAAGAGGAGAAAAGAGGTGAAAAAATGAAAAAAAAAAAACAGCAAACTAAAACCAAATAACTCCCAAAACAACTGCATTTTTCGTTTTCCAATGGTGTAAATAAAACGGGAGTTTGAAGAAAATCCTGAACATTTCCGATTGGGGTAAAAAGGCCAGTTTTGATTCCTTTTTTTATTGTTCCTTGAAAAAAGTTCTGAGGACTCTAGGTTTTCGCAGGAAAGCTCTTGGGGGCATTACTTGTGTCCTGTCCCCAGCAGACTGTCAGCGATTAACGACTCCCAATCATCAAACAAAGGCTGAAGGTGTCAAAGAAAAGCCTGTTGACACACCAGGTTAGACACTGCAAGGTGAGACTCTGGCCCCATTTGAGTCCATTACAAAACTCCCCTTGGGGGCCAGGCTTCCAGGCAGGCTTCACGCTGGTGGCTCTCCCGCAGCACAGCGGGACACGGGGAGCTGCCAAGTGGGGGTTTAAAAGCCTTTAACAATAAGATCACTTCACAGTTGAGCCGTGGTGAGAATACCTCGGTTCTTCCCCTGCTCGGGAGGGCAAAGGGGGGCGCCGCTTGCCTTGTTTTGCGTTGCTCGGTTGGAGGTTTGAACCTGGACCCACGGATCTCAATGGAACAGCTCCCGCGCACCTCAACGGGGCAGGATTAGACCCTAAGAGGACTGCGGTTTCCAGCGTGTAACAAAAAAGAAAACGGTCTCCCCTGAGCCTGGAGATGAGCCGCTTTGGGCTGAGGTCCCACCCGACTCCATGTGAATGGGACCAGCCCCGCGTGGCTGCCGCGCACGTGGCCTAGGGCTGTGCACCCGGCTGATGGGAAACCCGAACGGAGGCAGAATTGTTAATCATTCCCTGGGCTTGATTATCGCCTGCAACCTCCCTTCCTCCAGGGCTCATCAGCGCGAGCTCCAGGCAAGCCCGGGCACTGCGGAGAAGCAGGCCCGCGGAGCGGGTGCCTGGGAGTCCCCAGGGCTTCCCTGTTTGTATTCTTGGTCCCCCCGAAGTCAAGAGGAAGGCCCCCATTTTGGAGCAGGCCTTCAGGGAATTGCTTTGCTTTAAGGGAGCCCCGCGACGTGTAAGACTCACCCCGCCCTACAGCGGGGAAACCACTGCTGGGGGGGGGGGGGGGGACTGCGCTCATGCTCCCGGGGAACGCTTGCCCCCCCCCCCCCCCAAGCTCGCTGCTGTTTTAACTCGCCAGGGAGCGGTTTGAGTCTTCGCTGCATCCTACCCACAAGACCGTACCCCGCCTTTGGTTTCAGCCCCAGCCACGGCACCGCCCCCAAAGGCCTGGCCAGGGAAGCAAAGTTGGGAGAACTTTCCCCTAAGCCCGTTAAGAGGCTCCCTCCCCCGGTTTGGAGAACCGTTGCATTTCCCCCGCCTCTTCAGGCGGCCGGGGCGCTGCCAGGCGCTCAGGTTTCCACCAGGTGAAAGGAGGCGGTGTGGGCTCTGCGAGCCCGGGCCCACCCCTCTCCCTTGCTGGAGGGCAGCTCCCTCAGCGCGCTCGGCGAGCCAGGCGGCTGAAGATCGGTGCAACGCAGACAGACACGCAGACAGACAGACACCCCCCCCCCCCCGAAACATGCCCCGAGCGGCTCGGCTGCGCGCACATGTCGGCAAGGGCCGGTGCGTGGTTCCCGCACGAGCGCGTGTGTGTGCAAAGAGAGACACGTGCGTGCGTGTGAGGAGACGAGGGCCTGCGCACCAGGCTCCCGGGACTCAGCCGCGCGCCCCGCACGCTCGCCATGGGGGTTGCTGCTGCAAAGGCAGCGGCTGGGCGGGAGCCCACAAGCGCAGCGCCCAATAAAGCGAAGCCCATTGTGCTGGGGATTGATAAACTGAGCAAACAAGCAAAGCCCCCGGGAAAGCCAGGGTGGCCTGCTGGGGGGGGCTTCTACCTGGCTGTGGGGGATGGAGGGAGTTGGTGGGGGGCAAGGAGAACATGGTGGATTCCCCCCCTCCCCAGACGTTAAATTCTTTTGCAAACATTCATGCCTAAGGAGGAAGGGCTGGAACAAAGCGGAGCCGCTCCAACCGGTCGGACAGGTAAGGAGGCTTGTTGACACCGTTATGTTTGCAGCACGCATGCTCCCCGCCGAGTTTCCTGGTGCATTTTCTATTCCACCTTAGGAAACTTTTCCCCCCCCTTCTTGTGGGCGCGTGCGGGCCCCGCTCCCCGCTCCGGGACCCCCTGCCGGCGCCGGGGGGGGGCCCCACCCTGGAGCTGCGGCGCCCCGGCTCGGCGCTCCCAGGGGCGCGGGGCAGCAGGAGGACCCGCCATCGGGGAGCCCGGCGCCCGCCCGCACCATGCCCAGAGCCTTCCTGGTGAAGAGGCGAAGCCCGCAGCCGGCCAGCCGCAGCTGGGATGAGCTGCCGGACGAGGAGCGAGCCGACACCTACATCCCAGGTACGGGGCAGCTGAGCCGCGGGGGCCCCCCGCCAGCCTGGCCCTGCGCTCCCCTGGGGCCAGCCAAGCGCGGCTCACCGGGCGGGGCGCGTTGGGGGGCGGCTGGCCCCCGGGGGGGGAGGGATATGGGGCAGCGGCGCCAGCGGGCTAGGGAGGGAGGGTACCTGCCTGCTACGGACCCGCTCGCTGCCCAGCAGGGGGAGGGGAGACAGACTGACACCCCCCGTCCCCGAAATAGCTCGAGGCGGAGCTCCCCGGGGACGGGGTGGGGGACCCCGAAGTTTTTGCGAGAGTTTGAGAAGGACGGGTGAAGAGGGTCGGTGGGGGTGGGGGCGGGTCGTCGTCGCAGCTGGGACCCAGAAATGAACACCTGGGTGTGGGGGGCTGGGTGTGTGTGTGGGGGGGTTGGGTGGGTGTATGTGAGTGGGGGGCTGTGAAGCTGGGTGTATGGGAGTGTGGGGGGGCTGTGGGGCTGGCCGTGTGGGGGAGGATGGGGTGGGGGTAAGGGGGTTGTGAGGCTGGGTGTATGTGGGATGTGGGGGGGGGGCTGTGAAGCTGGGTATATGGGAGTGTGGGGGGGCTGTGGGGCTGGGTGTGTGTGGGGTAAGGGGGCTGTAAGGCTAGGCGTATGTGGGGTGTGGGGGGGCTGTGGGAGTGGGGGGATGTGAAGCTGGGTGTATGGGAGTGTGGGGGGGCTGTGGGGCTGGGTGTGGGGGGGAGGATGGGGTGGGGGTAAGGGGGATGGGTGTATTGGGGGGGCTATGGGGGTGTGTACCCCCTTGATCCTATATGATGCCCCGGGGACGTTCCCCCAGCCGTGCTTGATCCAGAGCTCCCCCGGAGTGACTCCCAGTCCCGCTGGCCTCTGGGCCCGATCCAAAAGCCCCGCGAAGCCGGGGGGGGCTTTCCATTGACCTCCCTGGGATCGGGCCCTAGTGCCCGGGGCAGCGCCCCGCGAACAGCCCGAGGCTGCTGCCCAGCGGAGCCGGCTGCTGAGCGCACGGGGGGGGGCCCGGGCTCCTGCCGCCTCGCCCTGCGCGGGTATAACGGGAAGGAGGAAGCCCCGGCCGGTCTCGGCTGCGCTGTTTGAACTTTGGGACCATTAAGTGGTTGAGTTTCCGATTGCCCTGTTCGCCGCCCCGCCCGCCCGCTGCTCAAACAGCTCGGCCCGCCGGCCTCCCGCCACCTGCCCCCCGCCTGCCTGGCGCCCCCATCACCTGCCCCTGCCTGCCCCCCGCCTGCCTGGCGCCCCCATCACCTGCCCCTGCCTGCCCCCCGCCTGCCTGGCGCCCCCATCACCTGCCCCTGCCTGCCCCCCGCCTGCCTGGCGCCCCCATCACCTGCCCCCCGCCTGCCCCCCGCCTGCCTGGTGCCCCCATCACCTGCCCCTGCCTGCCCCCCGCCTGCCTGGCGCCCCCATCACCTGCCCCTGCCTGCCCCCTGCCTGCCTGGCGCCCCCATCACCTGCCCCCTGCCTGCCTGGCGCCCCCATCACCTGCCCCCTGCCTGCCTGGCACCGCCCATCACCTGCCCCCATCACCTGCCCCCTGCCTGCCTGGCGCCCCCATCACCTGCCCCCATCACCTGCCCCCTACCTGCCTGGCGCCCCCATCACCTGCCCCCTGCCTGCCTGGCACCGCCCATCACCTCCCCCATCACCTGCCCCCTGCCTGCCTGGTGCCCCCCATCACCTGCCCCTGCCTGCCCCCCGCCTGCCTGGTGCCCCCCATCACCTGCCCCTGCCTGCCCCCCGCCTGCCTGGTGCCCCCCATCACCTGCACCTGCCTGCCCCCCGCCTGCCTGGCGCCCCCCATCACCTGCCCCCACCTGCCCCCTGCCTGCCTGGTGCCCCCCATCACCTGCCCCCTGCCTTCCTGGCACCGCCTATCACCTGCCCCCACCTGCCCCCTGCCTGCCTGGCGCCCCCCATCACCTGCCCCCTGCCTGCCTGGCGCCCCCCATCACCTGCCCCCACCTGCCCCCTGCCTGCCTGGTGCCCCCCCTGCCTGCCTGGTGCCCCCCCTGCCTGCCTGGCGCCCCCCGCCTGCCTGGCGCCCCCCATCACCTGCCCCCTGCCTGCCTGGCGCCCCCATCACCTGGCACCGCCCATCACCTGCCCCCATCACCTGCCCCCTGCCTGCCTGGCACCACCCCCACCACCTGCCCTCACCCGCCCCTGAATAGCACCCTGCCTACCTGGCACCCCACCACCCTTGCCCTGCCTGCCTTCCCCTGCATAGCACCTGCCTACCTGGCATCACCCCCACCACCTGTGCCCTGCTAGCCTGGCACCCCTTGCCACCTGTGCCCTGCCTGCCCACCCCTGGCAGCACCCTGCTTGCTCGCCAGCCCGGCATCCCCCCTCCACTTGTGCCCTCTCTGCCCCCTGCCTGCCTGGCACCCCACCACCACCTCTGCCCTGCCTGCCCACTGGCATGGCACACACCACCTGTACCCTACCTGCCTCCTCCTGGACCGAGCCCTGCTTGCCAGCCTGGCACCACCATCCCCCGCCATATGCACCCTGCCTGCCCGCCTGCCCCTGGACAGTGCTCTGCCTGCCAGCCTGGCACCTCTTCCCCCACCACCTGTGCCCTGCCAGCTTGTCCCTGGATGGTACCCTGCCTGCCCAGCAGCCTGGCACCTCTCCCTCCACCTGCGCCCCGCCTGCCAGCCTGGCATGCCTCCCTCTGCCTGCCTGTTCGCCCCTGGGCAGCATCCTGCCTGCCAGCCTGGCACCCCCTGCCACCTGCACTCTGCCTGCCCCTGGACAGCACACTGCCTTCCTGCCCCTTGCCAGCCTGTCCACCTGCCTCTGGATAGTGCCCTATCTTCCTGCCCCTTGCCAGCCTGGCACCCCACCACCACCTGCGCCCTCTGGCAGCGCCCTGCCCGCCTGCCCCCTGCCTGTCCCTGGACAGCACAGTGCCTTCCTGCCCCTTGCCAGCCTGGCACTCCACCAGCACCTGCGCCCTCCGGCAGCACCCTGCCCGCCTGCCCCCTGCCTGCCATGGACAGTACAGTGCCTTCCTGCCCCTTGCCAGCCTGGCACCCCACCACCACCTGCGCCCTCTGGCAGCGCCCTGCCCATCTTCCCCCTGCCTGCCCCTGGACAGCACAGTGCCTTCCTGCCCCTTTCCAGCCTGGCACCCCACCAGCACCTGCGCCCTCCAACAGTGCCCTGCCCCCTGCCTGCCCCTGGACAGCACAGTGCCTTCCTGCCCCTTGCCAGCCTGGCACCCCACCACCACCTGCGCCCTCTGGCAGCGCCCTGCCCGCCTGCCCCCTGCCTGCCTGCCCCCGTCCAGTCTGTCCCTGGGCGGCGCCCTCCCACTCTGCTCCCCCGACCCTCTTCTGGGATGGGCCAGAGCCCAGCCTGCCATCTGCTGCTGCTGCCCCTCCCCTGGCTGCTGCTACTCCTCTTGCAGGAGCTCTGAACCTGGGCCCCCCTTTTCCCTGCCGCCAGCGTCCCTCCCTGTCCCAGTAACCCCCCTCTCTGCCTCGCCCAGGGGGGATAAGCTGCGTGCTGCTGAACTACCGCCTCGGAGACAGCTGCAGCCTGGAGAGCAATGGCAGCAGTGCCGCCAGCACGAGGGAGGCTGAGCGGAGTGATCCCCCGACTCCTCAGCCGGCAGCCGAGACCGGGAACGCGGGGGGGACCCTGCTGGACTTGGCCATGAAGCGCCCAGTGGTCAGATCGAAAATCAAGGTACAGCCCTAGCCTCCCATAATATGCCCCTCGGGGGCACAACCAGCCTGGTGAAAGACCCCTCTCAACTGGGGAACACAGGCCCAGATCCCCCAAGGTATTTAGGCACCTGACTCCCACTGGAGTTAGGCACCTAAATACCTTGGAGGATCTGGGCCACACCACCCGCCACAGTGATCAGCTGCCACACTGGGGCCTACTCGTCGGCATAGTTTGACTTCTGTATTTGTGGGGGGGTAACTCCAGTCAGGCCAATGGGGCTGCGTGTGGGGGAGCAATGCAGTTTGGAGGGGGACAAAGCCCCTCTGCCCCCTCCCAAAACTATGCCCAAGGGCCTACTGTAAAAATGTCCTTTCAGTTAAATAAATACAAAGCTATGGAAATACCCACCCTCAAAAACCGTGGATGAGATTCGCAAGGCAGACTAAGGGATTTAGACACTCATCGTGTGTTGAAATTCATGAATTGTCTATTAACTAACTACTTGGAAAAATTCACTCTCCATGTGTGTTTCTTGCATGTAACACACGGACATATCTGGAGCCTGACTGAGGTTGATTGTAATGGAGATTTCAGCAGAAATGGGAAGACAGAAAAAGGGCAGTTGACCGAGTGTTCTTCTCCGGTGCAAAAGAAAAAGTCGCCCGATCAGAGCGAATGAGTTCAGCCTCACTATGGAGCCTTCCTTCAAAATTTTGCAACTGGCGTATTATCTTTTCCATGAGCCAGTTTCTGCTAGCATTGCGTTGCTATTGATGATGATAAGGATCAGGCAAAATAGCCAGGGCTTCAGGAAAACCTAATTCTCTGCCTCTTCATTATTATATATTATTTGTATTATGGTTAAATGCAAAATAGCTTTGCGTTGCCTTAGGCCCTGATTGTGCCATGATCTCTGTGTAGGTAAAGCCTTGTGTTTGTACAGAGCTGATTGCAGGATCTAGGCCACATATGACCAGGAAGAATAGAATCCGCAGGGAATTTGGGGTTATTTTTTGCTCAAACTAGAATTTCTACGAGGATTTATTTTGCTCACTAGTTTACTGATGACCCTTATGTTTTAATCCCCAATATTGTTAAAGCCACAGAGAACATCACGGAGAAATATGTATCCTCTTATTAACCTTTCTGCAGAACACCCCCAAGCTTTCTAGAAACACCACTAAATGCACTGCAGATTCTCAGGAGTCTGCTAAACTCCCTTTCTGCTCTGACTGCTAAACTCACCTTTCACCCTGTGTTTTAGGGTATGTTTAGGATAAGAGACCCAGGGCACAGAGTGGCTGGTATGGATCAGCTGACTTGGGCTTATGGGGCTTGACAATTCCAGTATAGACATTCCAGCTTGGGCTGGAGCCTGGGCTCTGGGATACTCCTGCCACATGGGGTCTTAGGTTCCAGCCCCATCCTGAATGTCTCCACTGCAATTTTATAACCCTGCCTCCCAAGACCCATGAGCCTGAGTCAGCTGACCCAGGCCAGCTACTGATCTTTTATTGCAATGTAGATATAGCCGTAATGGCCAGCAGCAAGCACTGTGGCCATCACATTAATATTCAACTATTAGCATAATCAAAACATTGAGCCTCCCCCATAAAGGATGTTCTTCCAAATAGCTGAATCACCAGCACCGGGTCCAGCCACTTCAGACAGTCACATTAGCTCGACCTTTCTTGTGTTGGAATCGAGAATGAAAAAATTAACTCATAATAACACTTTCAAGTTAATTAACAGGTCAGTGAGATAAACTGGGGAAGACTATTGTTTCAGTCTCTGTAGAGTCAACACAATGGCATGCTGGTTTACTTTGTAAGGATTATCTTCACAAGCAAAACCTCTCGAAACTTTTTTGGTAAACAAATCTTCTGTTCCATCAAACACCGCAAAAGGAAGTCCTTAGAGATACACTGAAATCTTGTTTACACGGGAAAGCTGCACTGATTTCACTAAAGGTGTGATTCTAAACCGATTTAAGCCTTGTCTATATGGGGAAGTTTTTTCGGTGTAAATTAAGGTGTTAATTCAAATAGATTTTATTATACCCTCATAATCCTCTGTGTAGATGCTCTTATTCCGGTATATGGGTGGCTTGTTTGTTTGTTTGTTTTAGTATGTTGCTTGGAAGAGATTTAAGCTAAACTGAAAATAACCCGTAGCAGAGTGGCTACGTGTGTCTATCTAGGGCAGTGGCTCTCAACCTTTCCAGACTGCTGTACTCCTTTCAGCAATCTGATTTGTCTTGCGTACTTCCAGGTTTCACTTCACTTGCTTACAAAATCAGACATAAAAATTCAAAAGTGTCCCAGCACACTATTACTGCAAAATGGCTTCCTTTCTCATTTTTACCATATAACTGTAAAATAAATCAATTGGAATACAAATATTGTACTTACATTTCAGTGTATAGTATATAGAGCAGTATAAACAAGTCATTGTGTGAAAGTTTAGTTTGTACTGACTTTGCTAGTGCTTTTTACGCAGCCTGTTGTAAAACTAGGCAAATATCTCGATGAGTTGGTGTACCCCCTGGAAGGCCTCTGTGTACCCCCAGGGTACGTGTACTCCTGGTTGAGAACCACTGATCAAGGGGGTTCTACCTCTCTAACTGTTAACACTTTCCTGTGATGACGAGGCCTTAGTTAAATGGCATAACTCTATCCTGGAGACAAGGACCAAGGTCCTGATCCAGCAAAATACCTAAGTATGAGGAGTCCTCTTGAAGCCAGTGGGTTACTCATAGGCTTACAGTAAAGCATGTGCTGAAGTGCTTGGCTGGATTAGGGCATAAATCTTTGGAATGTTTACATTTTTTCTCATCACTGCATGTTTCTATTGTCCCGGTTTATGACTCATGGAACAGGTTCCCTTTTGTCCCATGGAAAAACCCGCAGGGACTCTGAGATTGCTCCTTGTCTGTTGAATTGGGCTACAGACTTTGCCCCGTAAGCTGCGGAACTCCTGAGATCTGTGTGGACCTCGGGAGAACCGCTGAAGTCTGTGGTCTGTGCCTCCGGTTGTATAACGCCTGGACAATTCCTTGTGACGGTGGAGGGAGTCTTCCTCATTTCTCAATGTCCAACCCAATATCGTGCTAGCTGTATCTCTTCCAACACAAAAAACCCACATTAACATGGCAATAAGGAACCTGGTATCCATGCCTCATTAACTGACATACTACAAATTCAAGAAATCCCAAATAAGGTTGTTTCACATGCTTTAGAAATCCCGTTCTCTTCCGTACACTATCATTCAGTCAGTCCTCTCTCATATAAGTTTGAACAAGAGTTTGAAATTCACGTAGCACCCTTAACTCTGACCCCCACACACATGAGCTTACCTTTTCAGCTCCTTTTATTAAATATATCCAGAGGCTCACAAAATGTTTGAGGCCTTTTCTGCAGAACTTTCCACTCCGAGCAGTTAAATCCTTATATATGTCAAATCCTGAGCTGGTGTAAATTGATGTCGCTCCACTGATTTAAATGGAGAGAAGCCAATTGACACTAGCTGAAGATCTTGCCCAAGTCCAAGTGGAATAATCTACACCCAAATCTATGTCATTAAAATGCAATTCCACTAACTGTAATAATCCACAGACTCAAATCACTACAACTCCTTTAGTGGGACTGTAATATTTTTAGCGTTCTTTTTAAAAATGATGCTTTCAAAACAAACCCTGGGGCACAATATATGTTAGTAAGTGTGGTCTAAAGGGCAGAATTAGGTGCACCCATCAATGGAAGCTGGACACCTGGCCGTCCTTTGTGCCTTTGAGAATCAGGCCCTGGATACAGCTGGGCAGATAATTCAGTGTATTGTGAAATGGCACTCTGTTTTCAGACCCAGGTTGTTTCACTGATTACGGGGGCACGGGGAGGGGACATGTAGCGCAGGGACATTACGTCGTGTTTCTATCGGATGCGATGGACCTCTGGCCCTAATGTTTTGGAGACGAAAGCCCTGGTAATGCAGGGAGGTCAGTGTGAGGAATGAGGGTGCAAGGGATCAGCCTCACACAGCTCACTGCAAGCGGGAAGCTAAGGCCTCAGACAATAAAAGCCGATTTCCCGTTTGCGATACTATTCAGTTTCTCCTGTGTTGTTACCGTTAGGTTTTTTTCACTGTGCAGGGGGAGAATCCCCCTGTTCTTTGCTCTTGCCTGTTGACCCAGAATCGGATCGAACCATGTTTTATTTCCATCTGTTAGTTCACGACTGGCACCTGTGACGATGCGGCGCTGCACAATTGTGAGCTGTGTGGCAAAGGCTTTCGCTTGCAGAGGATGCTCAACCGGCACGTGAAGTGTCACAGCCAAGTAAAGAGACATCTGTGCACCTTCTGTGGCAAAGGGTTCAATGACACCTTTGATCTGAAGAGACATGTGAGGACCCATACAGGTGAGAGCAGCTGGGAGAAGGTTCTGCAGCCCGTCTGCGCGGTGTTCTTTTTCTAAAACTAAAGTGCTCTGCCCCCTACAGGCAACAGAAAGCAGTGGTCTGGTGAATAGTCAAAGGGTGCAATTCCATAGAATAGGATTTTATGTTCAGTACAATCTCAGATAACTACGGTTTGGTTTGGTTACATCCTACTCTGCCTCCCCTCCAGACTGGCTGGTTTGAGGGAAGCCAGACCGCAAATCTGACTTCTCCTAGCCCTGAGCACAGGTGCCCCACAGAGCCAGCTGTGGCAGAATCACGCTGCTTTGGGCTTCACAGAAATTGCACCCATTAAAGGAAGGGCTTGTGCTGCTCTGTGTGGAGACATTTAAAGTACAAAAGGCTGTGTGGATGTTGTTGTTCCAGTTTAGCTTCACTCAGTTAGGAGCCGGATTAATCTAAACCAAAATAAGCCGCTTTCAAACTGGAATAAGAGTGTTCACACAAGGGTTTGCACCAATTTAAGTAAACCTGTGCAAGTGTGTACGCAGAGGGAGCCTAAATTGGTATAATCCCTTATGTGGACACTCTTGTAAGAATGGCAGATAACTGAATTAAGCCAAATAAGTATGGATTGATTGATTTTTAATAGTGTCCACTAGAAGGTTGCCCTGGTTTAACTATATCAATCTAGTTACACCAGTGCAATTTCTGAGGGACTCCTAGACTCCAATTTCACCACTGCAGACATTCTTGGGCAAGCTGGCTATCCTATAAAATAAGGGTCTCTAAACCAGCAGGTGTTTAGCTTGTGCTGCAGGATTTGGACATCCAGTGACTACTGGGCAAGCTCTCTGATTTCTCTCAGTTTCAATACTAACCAGGACCTTAGGGATGCTAAGGTGCAACCTTGATTATCCTTTTTGTTTATGGTATCCCCAAGCACAGAGTCATTAGCCAGGTACCCCACTGCACATCCAGGTGCAATAACTGTATAGGCAAACACGGCATTTATGGCTTAGCAGTCGCTCCCACACAGCCACTGACATCTAATTTACTGAGAAAACGTTGGCCAAGATACGTGTCTTTCTATTTGAAAAGCATTGTGGGATCTTCAGTTTGTGCATGGAAACCTGTCGGAGACAAACAGCAAGGAACAACATTTTGAGACACACCGTTGGGTTCAATTTGGCCCAGAGTTTAGATTTTGTAAAGATTTTATTAAGGACAAAAAAAAAAAGCTAAGACCAGCAGACACATTTCCATATGTAGTATAGTGTGACTTTTCCATTCCCTGCAGTGTTTGCATCCAAAACTTTGCAGCTCTCTGATAGTGCATGAGAATATGAAAGTGAAACTGATACATCACTTTCCATTGCCTGAGATGAATTCAGTGTAAAAAGTAACCAGCATAAATTCTTTCAGTTTAATCAGAGGTAAATTTTGTTTGTTCTAGGTACGATTTGAAACTTGACTGTTTTCCCTGAATTCCAACTAGATTTGATGGGAATTGTGAAGAATTCCCACCCCGGAGCGCTGTAGCTATGCTGGTCTGACCTCCAGTGTAAAGGCAGCTAGGTTGACAAAAGAATCTGTTGACCTAGCTACCGTCGCTTGGGGAGATGGATTATCTACTGCAGTGGAAAAAACCCTTGTGTCACTGTAGGAAGAATCTACACTATGACGCTACAGTGGCATAGCTTTGGCACCATAGCTGTACTGGTGGAGCGCCTGTAGTGTAGACGTGACCTGACTACTAGTGTGATTGGGGCAAACATTTCAACACTATTAGGAAAATATGTGATTGAGAATCTCCCTCCTCCAGCCTCAGATTAGCTGGATGTTTCTGCTAAAATGATCCAGTAGTTGAGTCGTCAACAAGGGGGGTGTCCATTAGTTACCATCCATTTATATGAATGGGGGAATTTTACTCCTCTTTTTCTTTTGTTTCTGTCTGCCTGGAGCAGTAACGCCCTGAGCTTACACACTGTTTTGCACATGTGTATAAATTAGGGTTGTCAAGTGATTAAAAAAATTAATTGCGATTAATTGCACTGTTAAACAATAATAGAATACCATTTATTTAAATATTGTTGGATGTTTTCTACATTTTCAAATATACTGATTTCAGTTACAACACAGAATACAAAGTGTACAGTGCTCACTTAATATTTATTTTTGATTACAAGTATCTGCACTGTAAAAAAACAAAATAAATAGTATTTTTCAATTCACCTAATACGAGTACTATAGTGCAGTTTCTTTATCATGAAAGTTTAACTTACAAATGTAGAATTATGTACAAAAAAACTTGCATTCAAAAATAAAATAAGGTAAAATTTTAGAGCCTGCAAGTCCACTCAGTCCTACTTCTTGTTCAGCCAATTGCTCAGACAAACAAGTTTATTTACATTTGCAGGAGATAATGCTGCCCACTTCTTGTTTACAATGTCTCCTGAAAGTGATAACAGGCGTTCTCATGGCATTGTTGTAGCTGGCATCGCAAGATATTTACGTGCCAGATGCGCTAAAGATTCACATGTCCCTTCATGCTTCAACCACCATTCCAGAGGATATGTGTCCATGCTGGTGACGGGTTCTGCTCGATAACAGTCCAAAGCAGTGCGGACCGACTTCATTTTCATTATCTGAGTTAGATGCCACCAGCAGAAGGTTGATTTTCTTTTTGGTGGTTCAGGTTCTGTAGTTTCTGCTTCTGAGTGTTGCTCTTTTAAGACTTCTGAAAGCAAGCTCCACGCCTCGTCCCTCTCAGATTTTGGAAGGCACTTCAGATTCTTAAATCTTGGGTCCAGTGCTGTTACTATTTTTAGAAATCTCACATTGGTACCTTCTTTGCATTTTGTCAAATCTGCAGTGAAAGTGTTCTTAAAATGAACAACATATGCTCAGTCATCATCCAAGACTGCTATAACATGAAATATATGGCAGAATGCGGGTAAAACAGAGCAGGGGACATACAATTCTCCCCCAAGGAGTTCAGTCACAAATTTAATTAACACTTATTTTTTTAATGAGTGTCATCATCATGGAAGCATGTCCTCTGGAATGGTGGCCAAAGCATGAAGGGGCATATGAATGTTTAGCATATCTGGCACGTAAATACCTTGCAATGCTGACTACAAAAGTGCCATGCAAACACCTGTTCTCACTTGCTGGTGACATTGTAAATAAGAAGCGGGCAGCATTATCTCCTGTAAATGTAAACAAACTTGTGTGTCTTAGCGATTGGCTGACCAAGAAGTAGGACTGAGTGGACTTGTTGGCTCTAAAGTTTTACATTGTTCTGTTTTTGAGTGAAGTCATGTAGCAAAAAAAAAAATCTACATTTGCAAATTGCACTTTCATGATAAAGAGATTGCACTGCAGTGCTTGTATGAGGTGAATTGAAAAATACTATTTCTTTTGTTTATCATTTTTACAGTGCAAATATTTGTAAGCAAAAATAATATACACTTTGATTACAACATAGAATACAATATATATGAAAATGCAGAAAAACATCCAAAATATTTAATAAATTTCAACTGGTATTCTATTATTTAATAGTGCAATTAAAACTGTAATTCATTGCAGTTAATTTTTTTAGTTCCCATTAATTTTTTTGAGTTAATCACGTGAGTTAACTGCGATTAATTGACAGCCGTAATATAAATAGTAGAAGGATCGCAATGTCTAAACACAAAATTGCACCAGTTTATCTAAGGTTGGAAATTGAGCAAAATATCTCAAAACTTGTGAGCCAGGGTCCTGAAAAACATGAGATTGTCTTAAAAATCAAGATTTTTTTGTTTTTTTTAAGTTAGTGTTTTTTAGTTGCCCTCTGGGTTTTGAGTCTTCAGGGGAAACCTTTTACAGCTTTTTCTCAGCATCCACAAAACCTGGAAACATAGGGTGAAACCCTGGCCCCATCAAAGTCAATATCATGAGAGTTGGGAACACTGTCTAATTTAAGACAATGATTCAAGAAAGCCTCCCTGTTCAGCTTAAACATGTGCCTAAATCTCACTGAAACGCTTTTGTGCTTTCCTGAAACAGGGTGTTAGGTGCCTAATATGAATTTAAGGCGCCTCGCCTGAGGCACCCACTTCAGAAAATCTTTGCCTAAGAAAGTGTAAATATTTATTTAGAATGTAAATGGTTTGGGGCAGGGACTATCTACTAATCAGTGTTTGCAGCCTAGCGCAATCGGGTGTTTTTTCTTGGTTTGTCCCAAAGTGTTACTGCAATAAATCTGATTCATAATAATTAATAATAAACAACATCGTCTGGCCTTGTAGGAATTCGTCCTTACAAATGTGAGATCTGCAACAAGGCATTTACCCAGCGATGTTCTCTGGAATCCCACCTTAAAAAGATCCACGGGGTGCATCAGCAATATGCGTACAAACAGCGGCGCGATAAACTTTACGTCTGCGAAGATTGCGGCTACACGGGCCCAACGCAAGAGGACTTGTATCTGCATGTCACTAACGCTCACCCCGGGAGTGCTTTCCTCAAGAAAACTTCTAAAAAGCTGGCAGCAGTCTTACAGAATAAACTGACCTCTGTCCTGCAGAGGAACCCTGAAGATGATGAGGAAGATTAGTAACACAGTGGATTACAGTGGTCACATGCAATGAAGTTTACATGTCGGATATTTTTTCAAACCGCTTTGAAAGGGATCTGTGTAATAGCAGGCATCGTGTCCTTTTGGTGATGACAGGCTGTGGATGATACAGCCTCGACGTGAAATAAATGTTCTCAGCTTAATGCAAATACAAGGCTTTTTAAACATGAGAATAAAAGGGAAAATTTTGGAGCCAGCATTGCCTGTGGATAGAGCCCTGCACTGGTACTCGGGAGACTCCACATCAGTTCCCAGCTCTGCCACTGGCCTGCTTTGTAACCTTGGGCAAGTCACTTAACCTTTCTGTGACTCAGTTTTCCCAACTGTATAATGGGGATAATGACCCTGATCAGCTTTGTAAGGTGCTTTGAGATCTGTGAGTAAAAAGTGCTAGATAAGCGCTAGGTATCATTAATATTATTCCCAGAGAATCTACAGTAAAATGAAGTTAAGGATGAGAGTATGTATCATAAGGTAAGAAATGCACAGCCAATACACCCAAACAACCTTAACTCTGCCCTGTAGGATTTGTAATCCCAGGTTAGAAAAAAATGAATTTTAAACACATTAGATTTTCTTTCATATCATTCCCTTCCTTTCCCCCCCCGCCCCCGCTCACCTCCCAACTTTTTGGGTGCCTTGACTGTGCATTTCTTACCCTAACATGTTTGGATTTCTTTTGAGTGTAACCTTAACTCTGAATTGCTTGATTTTGTAATGCTTTGTTTTGAGATCACTATCACATCCCTGTAGCAGTTGTTTAATCCTTTAATTACTGAGACATCTTTTCAACCTTAACTCCATCTTAATATATATTTTTTGTCTGGGAATTTCCCTAGTTCTAAACAATTTTCATAGATAAACACTAAATAAGAAACCCAAAGAGAATGCTACCAGATATTTCTAAGGATTTGAACATACACGGCACCAACCTTCAATTATTTTAAAAAAATTAAACTTCCAAGGGTGGATTCGCTGGGATACCAAAGGAATGCAAAGCAGCCAGAAGACATTAACCATTTCACCAGAGTAGCACAAATCACCCAAAGCTTACTGGTGAATCTGGCCCTTGGTTTGCCATTGACTTATTGGTTTAGAAAGTTGTGTTAGTGAGACCAGCACTTTGCTGTGTGGCGGGAGCAGGGAGAGAAAAACCCCCAGGCCCGGAGTCCCAATGTCTCTGCTTCCCCTTCGCTCCCCCTCTGGTTCCTTTTGGCGGTGCTGGCTCAGTGCTCAATGAAGCCAAGCAGCGGTGCCATCAGGGAGCGTTACAAACACTGATGCCCAAACGAGAGCGCAGCCGCCCAATGGAACCTTTGAAGAGCAGTGTCAGCTGGGCCAAGCTATCCATCAGTGAGAACTCCTGGCACGTGTCCAGTCTGCCTTGGTATCACTGGGTCATTACAGCCAATAGGACCACGGCTTGCAAATTAGCTGGCTAGGAAGGATGGCGCTTGGTGCTGTACTCTGCTAAGATCACTCAGGACAGAGAAAAGACTCATGCCAACACTAATTTCTTAAAGGACCCAGTTTGAGTATATAAACCAATGAATGAATTTACTTGTAAATTAGCCGAAAACTCATTCTGTACTCGAAGAGTGAGTGCTGGACGTTTGGGGAGAGGACACACTTGTTTTGTATACAGAACAGAGGTTGCATCCCTGCTGTTATGCAAAATGGAACTCCGTCTGAACTACGGAACTGAACGCATCAGCACCTCCATGGTTAATATATGACAATGATGTCAGATTCTGGTTGTGTCTGTAAAAATTAAATTTTCTTTGATTGCTTCAGTCCTTGTACAGACATCTGCACGGGCTTTGGAGGGGGAAAAAAAAGCTTTTGGGTGTTCTTAAGCATTTCTTAATGAAGCAACTATTTTATGCAACAAGACCGGGGGTGCTTGGGGCCTGGAAAGCATCTTAATAAAGTGAAGCTTTGATGTAAAGAATAAGAAACTTACTGTCCTATGTAACAGGAAAGCTTGCGAGGGATATTTTCATAAACAGAATTCCATATATAAAGTGTCGAGATGAATGACAGAATATTCACTTAGTGACATTTTGGCTACAGGTTATATTTTGACTCTTAGTTGTTCCCTGGTCATGACTGTTTTATGCTTCAGAGATGAAAGCCGTCTTGAATTCTTAGCTAGGGCTAGGACCTGCACGAAACAGCATCCAAAATAAAGACTATTATTTTTGAATAAGATTTGCCTCTCTGCAAGCACACTGATTCGCGAGATCGGATAGCGTAAGATTGTAAAGTTTAGGTATGATCAGGTGGGTTAGCAAAATAAAGGTGAATAATTGTATTTAATTTTTTTTTTTAATTGTAGAAATTTTAGGTCAAAATATACTTGACATACCTGTAGTCCAGGAAATAATGTAATTTATTTGGTGGCAAATAAACAGTTCTCTATGGCAAGGGCTAGCACCATTCTTCCCTAACAACTTTATTAAACCAAAAAAACAAAACAACTAAGGACATTTCCTGACAAACTTACTTCTTCAACCTTAACTCTGTCCTAAGTAGCAGGAATGTAAAAGAAAAAAGGCCCAAAGAGAACAGTGTCGCTTGAAATGACAAACTTTAGAAAGCCAGGGAATGCTAAAGTGGCGTTACCTGTAAAAGTCCTTCCAGTGCATGGTTTCCTCTCACCACACTGCAGTCAATCCCCCCCAACAGCTACAGTTCAGAGCCAGAGTGCAGCAGCTTTGCAACACGGGTAGCCCAGAAAGTGTGAACTGGGGCTAAGGCATCGGCTGTACTGCAGGGGACCCAGAGGACTGGGTAGTGTTTGAGACACGTTTTGAAATGTTTGAGCTTGTTTTACCTGAGGCTCAGGAGGAGGCAATGGTACTGGCAGGGTGTGATGGGGTATTCATCCCACACTAGCTTAGAAGGGGCAGATCAACCACCTAGGCCACAGCTGAGGGGAATTAGGTGGCCCAAGTAATCCCCTGAAAGATGACCGAGCCCAGCTGCGAAGGAACAGGCAGGGCTAGGATAAAGCCAGGAAGCTAGCCCTGGAAAGGGGCTGCAGTGAGGGGACCTGCAGTCACCCTCTGGCTGTTAGGGTGAGAAACCTAGGGAAAGGATGTAGGAAAAGGCCCAGAGAAACAGCGGCAAGGGTTAAGATAGTGCAGGCCTTGGCTGCTGATTAGATGGTCCCTGGTCTGGAACCAGGACTAGAGGGTGGGCCTAGGTTCCCCAACCAGCCACTGAGGCAGTGCTACCAACTGGGCATTGAATGAGAAGATGGCTGGAGACAGTTTCTGAGGAAAGACTTTGATACCCCAGAAGGGGGAAACCATAGTGACATGGCAGGAGGGCCAAGCCAGGAAGGGAGAGCACCTGGAGCCTCTGGGAGAGAGGCACGCAACAAGTGGTAGAAGGGGGAATCAAACCTGCAAAAAGCTGATCCCCAGAGCAACCAGGAGGAGGTGCCCTAGCAGTGAGTAGGACCCCATGACGTGGGTTGAAATCAGAATGCTGCCATGTCCTAGCTGTGTTCAGAGTCCTTTGGAGGGGCAAAGGAACACTTAGGTGTACTGCAGCATCACCTAGGAGCCCTAGTCATGGACCAGAACCCCACTGTGCTGGACACAAAGAGCTGACAATCTAGGTACGTGCCACTGTGGAGAAGGGATTCCTGGGAGCCCTTGGCTGTCTTGTTTTAGTCTCTCCCTGCTTTTTGCAACAGGGGGGTGATTTTTCCCTCATCCCCTGGGAGTGATCCCTCCTCACCGCACTTTACAATGGGAGGAGGAAGCCTTCAGTAGCGGTGAGTGTCAGACTTCATCCTCCCCATTCAGGGAGTGTTTCCCTCTCAGTCTGCAGCAGGGAGTGCTGTATTCCCCCTCCACCCAGGCTTGGGGACTGTCTATGCCATGTGATGTATTCATCTCTTAGCAAGAACCCTGTGAAGCTTCCTTTGAGAAGGTGCCATCAAGTCTCACCTTTTCTCTTGAAAGGCTTAAGGTCCAGGCAGACAGTATCTAGAATCAATTCAACTGGCAGAATGGGGATCTATTTACCATGCAGCAGAGCTACTTTGTGCGGTCTCCTCCCATCTTAGGAAATTAATTACAATATATTGCGCCCCCCCCCTTTGCAGCTGCTCCTGTTCTAGGGGTGTTTTTTTACAGGTTTGTATGTGCCTGGCAGTGAGCTTATTGTATTTCCTCTGGAAATAGAAAGCACATCAGAAAGTTATAATATAACTTAAAAACAAAGCAAAAACCCCCTCAAGGTGAGAATATCGCTCTTCAAAATGGATGGAGATGAGCGACTACATTAGTGCATGTCACAGGTCAATTCTAAGGTAACTTTCTCTAGGCTTAGAGTAATTGCTTAAATTTGCACTTTAACCTCACTGTCTTGCTAGACTCCTTTGAAAATGCAAGTCCTTAAACTATTCTGGTATAGCTAAGGCAGTACAGCCCTCTGGGTTGATGTTGTTATTGGTATAAAGCTTTGCTATACCTATTCTTGCATGGGAAGAGAAATAAGCTTTATCAGTAGATGGCATCTTTATATTATGTGACAGGGTCAGGCCAGATGGCTATAGGAGAGTAATTTTTTTTTTTTGAAGCAAAAAAGGTATTTTTTTATTTGCATAACACACTTACAAAACAAAACAAAACAAAAGCATATGCAATGTGTAACACAGCAACCAATCACAATTGTTTTCTCATTAGCTTCAGGGGAGGGAAGTGTTCAAGCTTGCCTGGGCCCAGAGTGGGGGGCTTCCTTGACTCTCGGGGTCTTCCACCCTTCCGAGTTACCTGGTGGTCCAGAGCGAGGGGGCTTCATCGACTCTCAAGGTCTGCCACCCCCTCGAGTTACCTAGCGCCACGCCCGAGTGTCACCAACAATTCCCTCCTCTGAAAGCACCCAACAAAAGGGGCAGGCTGTGGGGTGGACAACCCGGGGGGAGGCACGTGCACCCACGTGTGAAAGGACCCCTCTAAGGTAGTGGTGCCCACAGCAGCAATGGCTGGGGCTGGGGTCCCTTACTCTCTCCCCCAATCAAAGGATCAAAACAAAGGGAGCCGGACGGGGACACCGAGCAGAGAGCCTCGGACAGCGCCCACCACTCCTCAAAAGCATCAAGGGAGTCGGTGGATGCCGCCCAGAGGAACTCTGCCCGGATACGTGAATGGACCGAGGATCGGAAAACGGCCCCACAGTCACAGGAAACTCCATCGGCCAACCTCCTCTCTCTGGTTTTATAAATGGCTGTTTTAGCCAGGGCCAGGAGGAGGTTAACTAGGAGATCCCGCGACTTTGTGAGGCCACGGACGGGGAGTGCATAAATAAAAAGGTGAGGGGAAAAATGCAACCAAAAACGTAATAAAAGATTTGAGAGGAGCCGGAACAGGGGCTGCAGCCTGGCGCACTCCAAATATACGTGCGCCAGGGTTTCCCACACACCGCAAAAGGGACAAGTATCTGGGATGGGGTTGAACCGCGCCAAGTACGTGCCCCTGCTCACAGCTCCGTGAAGGAGCCGCCAACTGATGTCCCCGACGGGCCTCGGAACCAAGGTGGAATACAGGCTGGCCCACCGGGGCTGCTCACCCTCCAAAGGTGGCAGAAGGTCACCGGGACACTAGGGTGAGGGCGTGAAGGGTGTGGAGCACAAACGTGTATAGATGTTTCCTTGGCGCGGTTTGGAAGCGTACCGGCTGCAATTCATGCAGCCGGCTCGCCGTAAAGGAGTGAGGGGGTCGATTGGGTCTACGGGGCAGGGGTCCAATTAAAAGGTCCGGCGGGTCTGGGGTAGAGGGTGGGCAGGGTGTGCCCTTGAGCAGGACCCGATCGAGGTAAACTCTAGCAGCAGGCGGCAAAGCGGCCTTCACCTCCTGAAGTACGCGCCGGGGGGTACGAGGTCTGGAGAGCCCCGTGCGCCGAGCGAGCGTCAGGGGATCCAGCCAGTCTCCCCGGTCATAGTCCAGGAGGTCTCCGACTCTCGTGACTTCTGCCAGGATTAAGCTCTGGCACACCGAGCAGGACTCCGCCACCTGCATACGGAGCTGGGGGTTGTGTAGCAGGGGCTCCGCGAGGAGATCTGCCCCCTTGGTGGCTGCCACGGATCTGGTTGTTAAAAACCGTTTCCAAGTCCGGAGGAGGTCCTGGTAGGAGACCGGCAGCCTGGAGAGGTCTCACGGAAGACCTCCCGGACAGAGATAAAAGAGCTGCCAGTCGTAACGGAGCCCTCGGATGCAGCGCAGGATGGCGTGCGCCAATATGCTCCACGCCGAACTGCCTGCACTATAAAGGAGCCTCTGTAGGGCCTGGAGGTGGAAGACGCAGACCTGAGTGTGCAGACACTTCAGGCCCTGCCCTCCTTCCTTCAGGGCTAGATGAAGAATCCCTAGAGGGGCACAGTGCATTCCTGACCAAAAGAACCCCAGAATCGATGTCCGCAGGTTGGTCAGGAAACCAGGGGCTGGGACCAGGGTGTTGAGCCGGTACCAGAGCTTGGACAGGACTAGTTGATTAGGCACCAGCGCTCTCCCTCGGAGGGAGAGACATCGGAGTAGTCCCGTCCGTTTCCGGAGCCGCTCTATCACCCTGCCCTCTAAATTTTCCCAGTTCTCCGGCGGAGAGGGATGCGTGGCAGAAAGGTAAACGCCGAGGTAGACCAGCGGACCCGTGCTCCACCGGATGGTCTGAAGCGCAGGTGGGAGGGAGCTCGCCTGCCGCCAGTCTCCTACCGCCAAGCCAGAGCTCTTGACCCAGTTGACCCTGGCAGAGGAGGCTGCCGAATAGATGGCCTGGCAAGCCTCCACCCGCGCCAAGTCGCCTGAGTCTTGGACCATGAGGAGCACGTCATCAGCATACGCTGACAGGACCAGCCGCAGCTCCGGCTCCCGCAGCACCAACCCTGTCAACCTCCTGCGGAGGAAGCAGAGGAAGGGCTCGATCGCCAGAGCGTACAGCTGGCCCGAGAGGGGGCACCCCTGCTGTACTCCTCGCCCGAAGCTGACCGGTTTGGTCATGGTCCAGTTGAGCTTAACCAGACACTCTGCGGAGGCATACAGCACCCGGAGAAAACCCACAAACTGGGGTCCAAAGCCAAATGCTCGCAGAGTGTTCAGGAGGTACCCGTGGTCCACCCTATCGAACGCCTTCTCCTGATCTAGGTACAGGAGAGCGAACAACAGACCGTCTCTAAGCCTGAGTTCCAAAAGGTCCCGAACTAGGAAACAGAACTAGAAATAGGTTATCAAAGATACTGCGGTCCGGGATGGAGTAGGTCTGGTCTGGGTGGATCACGTCTGCCAGCACAGACCCTAGCTGCAGCGAGATTGCTTTCGCTACGATTTTGTAGTCCGTGCTGAGGAGCGAGACGGGACGCCAATTTCATAAATTGCGGAGGTCCCCCTTCTTCGGCAGTAAGGCGAGCACAGCTCGCCTGCACGAAAGAGAGAGGACCCCGCTTTGCAAAGACTGGGCCCAGACGGTGACTAGGTCTGGGACAAGGACGTCCCAAAACACGCGGTAGAACTCCACGGTCAGCCCGTCCATGCCTGGAGACTTATTAGTGGGCATACGATGGAGGGCTTCCGAGAACTCGGCCAGAGTGAGAGGCAACTCTAGCCGGTCTTGGTCGCTCGCGCTGACCGTAGGGAGCTCCTCCCAGAGCACTCGGCGAGCACCAGGGTCGGTCGGATCCGGGGAGAAAAGACTTGCGTAGAAGGCTCGGGCCCTCCTGCACATCTCCACTGGTTCCGTGAGGGGGGTGCCATCTTCTGCCAGGAGGCAGGTGACGTGTTTCTTGGCCCCCCTCATTTTCTCCAGGGCATAGAAGAAGCGGGAGCTGTGATCCATCTCCCAAAGGAGGCGGATGCGGGATCGAACAAAGGCTCCCCAGGCCCAATGGTCCTCGAGGGCCTGGAGCTCCTCCCGCTTCTCCCAGCACGCTCCACAGAGGAGCGGGTCCTTGGGGCTGGCAGCCAGACGCCTCTCCAGCTCTAAGACCTCCCGTTCCAACTGCTCTATCACCGCATTTCTCCATCGGCTGGTGCCCCGGGTGTAGTCGCAGCAGAAAAGCCTGGCGCGCACCTTCCCCAGGTCTCACCATTGTGGCGCCAAGGGAAAGGCACGCCGCTGCCCTCGCCAGGCCAGCCAGAATTCCCGGAAGGATGTCATGAAGCCTCATCCTCCAACAGGCTGTTGTTAAAATGCCAGTAGGCCGGCCCTGGCCTCTCCGCACAGAGGGAGGCTGTCTCGGTGGCTAGATGATAGTCAGAAAATGGGGCTAGCCGAATGCTGGAGGAGTGGGCTCGTGAGAGATGGAAGCGTGATAAATAAATGCGGTCCAACCAGGAGTGGCTCGACCGATGGGCTTCCACCGGACAAAGGTGAACGTGGAAGTGTCATCCGGGTGGTGGTCGCGCCAGATGTCCACTAGGGAGTGATGTTCGACTATCTCCTGGAGGGTGTCCATGGTGGCCGGGCTCTGCTCGGTCCCCGAGCGGTCCTGTTCCTCGAGGGTGGTATTAAAGTCCCCTCCCAGGACCAGGCACTCGTGAGAATCTAAGATGCTGAGGAAGGCGGACGCCTGCTGGTAGAATTGCAGCCGCTCCGGACCCGATGTCGGGGCATAGACGTTAACGAGGTTAACCACGAGCCCCTCCATACAGGCCTGGAGAGGCAGCAGGCGACCCGGCACGGCCTCAGCGACCCCTAGCACCTCAGGCCATAGGTCAGGGGAGAACAGGGTCGCCACTCCAGTCTGTCAAACCATGGCATGGCTAAAGTAGACCCTGTCCCCCCACTCCATCCGTCAACTGTCTTCGGCAGTCAGGTCCGTATGGGTCTCCTGCAGGAAAACCACAGAGTACCCTCCCTCCTGAAGGAAGGGGAGCACCTGGGACCTGAGGAGAGCCAACCTACAACCCTGGGTGTTCAACGTTGTGATGGTGAGAGGTGTCATGGGGAGGGTCGGGGGGGGTCCTCACTGGCAGGGACGCTCGCATCTCCCAGCGGGCCACGCAGCAGTCCGTGACCCATCCCGTAGGTGAGTAATTGTTCACGGAAGACGCGGACCCGCCAGTAGGCCGCGGCATCCTGCTTCCCCGTCCCTTTACCTTCCCCCACGAGTGCCCTTGTGGCCCGGAAGATTTGAGAAAAGTCCCCCCATTGCTGGAGAGCAAGTTGTACCTTGTTGCGGGAGCCACGGACATCCTCTAAAAACTTCCACAGCTCTCCTCGCAGCTCATGGGGGGGTGGGGTTACGGTTTCCCATTGTTTCCCGGCGGAGCCCTTGGTGCAGCCCTGTGGTCCACTAAAACGGATAAGCAGGGTGCAGACCCCCGACGGGGTGCCTGATGGGCTGGAGCTTCTAGGCCCGCCTCAAGCTCTGGGGCAATAGGGGGCGGTGGAGGGAAAATAGCAGCTCCTAATGGGTCGGGGCAGGAAAACATAAAGGCCGCTCCCTGGGGGTCATCAGTTGGGAAAGGGAAGGAGACAGCCCCGGGGTCAGCAATGATATTGCAGGAGGTAAATTGGATAGGGGTAGGGGCAGGGGCAGAGGCGAGGTTCTGGGTTTTGGGAGGCAGGCAGCTGGATGGTGGCGCCTCCCAATCAGTCTCAAGGGTTAAGGGGGTGGGGAGGGAGGTCTCAGTGACACTGGGCGCGCGCTCTGTGGTGGATTTAGCGGCCACAGGATCAGGAGGTGGATTATCTTCTGTAGGGCCCCTGCCCGGGAAGGAAGTCGATTGCTCCGCACCAATAGGGGGTGCCCCTGGCGACTCATGCCCTGGCCGCATGGCGCCGGCTGTCACCTGAGCAGGCTCGGTGGTCGTCAGCAGGGTGCCATCAGTGGCCGGGTCGATGGAGAAGTCCAGGGGCTCCTCGGAGGTGGGAGCAGAAACAGCAGTTGGGGGAGGGAGCATGGGGAAAAGAGGGGTGGAGATCGAGATTTGCTGGCAAAAGGTCATCCTCCTCCTGGGCGACCGGGGTCAGATCTAAGGCCTTGATCTCCTCGAACATGGAGGAGAGGACACTTTCCACCGCCCCGGGGTTCTCCCCGCCGGCACCCGCCACGACGGTTGCCTCGGGGTTCATGGGGCCTTCGGGTAGCATCAGGACAGAAGGGGCTTCCTCAAGGGTCTCGGAGGGGAGGGTCTCCTGTGGAGGGGAGACACTACCCTCCGGTGCTGCCACGTCTTTCCCGGCTGACACAGGTGGATGGGACGCACTCGTGGGCAAAGCGG
The DNA here is from genome assembly GCF_965140235.1 of Caretta caretta. Taxonomy (NCBI): domain Eukaryota; kingdom Metazoa; phylum Chordata; order Testudines; family Cheloniidae; genus Caretta; species Caretta caretta. Next base: position 205,102,421 of record NC_134208.1, on the reverse strand, counting down.
AAGGTTCGGCATTGGTGCCCCCCTTCCTGGTCTTCCGGGGGGCCTCCGCCTCGGGTGGATGAGGCGGAGCTCGAGCCTTCCGCTTGCCTCGCTTCCCCTGGACTAGGGCCCAGCCCTCCATGGCATCATCTGGGGGCTGGGTAGCAGGGGTCGTGTCAGGGGGTAAAGGCGATGGCTCAGGGACTTGAGGGGGGAACGGTGGGGCAGCATAGGGAGGGAGGATTCTCCCTGGGCCAGGCTCTCTCCCATGCCTGCTGGTATCTCTGCCACACCCTCCTCCATAGGCTCCGCTAGATTGTCAGCAGCGAGGGCGGGGCTCTCTCGCTTGTCTGGGCATTGTAGGGGAGGTGCCCCTTGGGCCTGAGTGGGAATAGCGGTGGTCTGAAGAGGAGAGGGGGCAGGTTCGGGTACCGGGTGGCCAGGGGCGTCGGCAATGACGGGGCCGATGTCCTGCTGGGTCTCGGGGATCCCAGGTGCCCCTCTTTGCCAGGCTAAGGGGCAGTCCCTCCGGACATGCCCCGACGCCCAGCAGAGGTAGCACTGGGCCTCCCCCGTGGAAAAGTACACCCGGTAACAGGCCCCCTGGTGGGGGACTAGGAAGGACCCTTCGAGTGCCACTCCGTCACACGCCGCTGACGGCAGTAAAAGTTGCACTTGGCGGCGGAAGGAAAAAATGTGACGGAGGGTGGGGTCCTTGCAGCCCCATGGGAGAGGGCTGATAACAGAAACAGGTTTCCCCAGGGTGGAAAGGGCGGGTAGCAGGGCAGCATTGGGGAGAAAAGGAGGGACAGAGGTCAGGACCAGGCGGACGCCCAGGTTCTCCAGCGGCTCTAGGGGGACAAACACTCCCCCCCCCACTGCCAGGCCCCTCTCCACCGCTTCCTGGGCGGCAGCCTCCGATGCTAAGAAGAAAACGACCTTCCCGTACATTTTGGAGGCCGCCACAATGGCCGAGGGCCCCACACCCTCGCCAACGCCCGCACGTAGGTCTCCACGTGGGCGAGGTGGGCACCAGGAGGCATCAGACACCGTGCTTCTTTGTCATGGTGGGAAAGGGGCTCTGGCTGCTATTGATGATGGCGGAGGTGGTGGGCAGGAGAGATGACGAGGCGGCAGGCGGGGGGCTGCTGCCACCCGGGCATACATCCTGGGGGCTGAGGGAGGGACATCCGCAGAGCTGGTGGAGGGGGCAGCGGAGAGGGACGCCGTGGTCGGTGGTGGGGCCGCAGCAGTGGGGGTGGCCCCTGCCATGGAGGGCCCGGTGGTTTTAGCGGGGCCCGTCCCCTTCTTCTTGCCCTGGCCTTTCCCGCCGGCTGGGGGGACTTCCCTAGAGCCTGGGGAGGCGATGGGCATGGCAGCAGCGGAGGTCACCTCAGTGCCCTCCATTGCCGATGCCCCAACGGGGGCGGTGGCAGGTGATTAACAGGAGTTGGGTCAGGTAGAAAGGGACAAGCTGTGGGGTGGAAAATTCGGGGGGGAGGGCACATTAACCACCGTACGCTTGTCCAGAGAGTCCTATTTGGTTGGCTGGTGCTTCTGGCCCACGCGGTGGAGTTAGGGCAAGCAGCTGGGTCCAGAGGCAGATGTTGGACAGCCAGCAAAGATGGTGGAGTGGGGGGGGTAAAGATCATAGTGTGGGGGTTGGGAGCACACAGATGGATCGGGGGGCAGCTCCGTGCCACACCCCCTGTGTCCCTACAAATACAGTTAAGACACAGTCAAGGCCTCCCCTCACACGAGAACACAGTTCGAAAGTTACTCAGTCTTAGGCCCCCTCCACGGCGATTTGTAGATTCCCCGGGCGGTGTTCCTCCGGTGGACGGCTGTTTTTCTGTCTGTTTCGGGCTTTCTTTTTTGCATTTCAGAAATGCCGGAGCAAGTGATAAGAGTCCTCTTGACCGGAGATGGGTCTGCAGACAAACAGCAAGGGGCTGGGTCTGGGGGCTGGGTCCGCAGACAAACAGCAAGCGGCTGGGTCCGGGGGCTGGGTCCTTCCACTCCCCCTCTCTGGGGAAGCGGGCCTGTAGGCCCCCCCTCTCTCGGTCGGGGGGGGGTGGGGGAGTTTCGGCTGGAGCGGCAGCAGCGTCCGAGGGCGGGCAGGTGGGGTGCTAACAGCCGGTCGGCAGCCGGCCAGTACTCTAGCAACAGCAGAGAAAGAAAAAAAAACAACAAAACGAAAAGAAAGGGGGAAAGCATCTGGCCCGGTCGGGGGGGAAGCCGAAAGCAGGGACAAAAAGCAAGGAAAGCCCAGGCCAGAGGACAGCAGCAGAAGAGCAGGTTAAGTAGGTCCCTTTTTCCTGGGTAAGGTAACAGAGAATGTTCCAGAACAATCAGGAACCTTCTGGAGACAATTAAGACAGGCTGATTAGAACACCTGCAGCCAATCAAGAAGCTGCTAGAATCAATTAAGGCCGGCTAATCAGGGCACCTGGGTTTTAAAAAGGAGCTCAGACCAGTTTGTGGTGTGTGTGTGAGGAGCGAGAACGTGGACTGTTGGAGGACTGAGGTGTACAAGCATTATCAGACACCAGGAGGAGGGTCCTATGGTGAGGATAAAGAAGGTGTTGGGAGGAGGCCATTGGGAAGTAGCCCAGGGAGTTGTATCTGTCACACAGCTGTTCCAGGAGGCACTCTAGACAGCTGCATTCCACAGGGCCCTGGGCTGGAACCCGGAGTAGAGGGCGGGCCCAGGTTCCCCCCAAATCCTCCCAACTCCTGGTCAGACACAGGAGGAGTCGACCTGGACTGTGGGTTCAGAAAAACAGCCAAGCTGAGGGCTGCCATGAAGCTCCAAGGTGAGCAAATCCGCCAATAAGCGCAAGACCCACCAAGGTAGAACAGGAACTTTGTCACAACTAGTATAATCACATCCATGCTAGGGTTGTTTTGGTATAAGCATTTTACTAATGAAAAAAGTGACCAGTATAGTTGTGGTGTTTACAAAATAAAATAAAAAAAGCCTGAGTAGACCAGGTCTAAGTGACCAGACCTGGAAAAGTCCTGAATAACCTTTCCTGCCACCCTACTGACCACTTTGGTGTAGTGCTCTTCATGCGTCTTTTGACTTCAGTGGTGCAGCATCAGACGCTAAATATGGCGTTAGAAACTGTCTTAAGAACGGCCATACTGGGTCAGACAAAAGGTTCAGCTATCCCAGTATCCTGTTTTCCGGCAGTGGCCAATGCCAGGGGTCCCAGAGGGAATGAACAGAACAGGTAATCATCAAGTGATCCATCCCGTCGCCCATTCCCAGCTTCTGGCAAACAGAGGCTAGGGACACCATCCCTGTTCATCCAATTTGCCTGGTATGGAAGTCAGGTTTACCAGCCTGTAATTGCCAGAATCAATCTCTGGAGCCCTTTTTAAAAATTGGCCCCACAAAAATCCTCCAGTCATTTGGTACAGAAGCTCATTTAAATGATAGGTTACAGACTACAGTTAGTAGTCCTGCAATTTCATATTTGAGTTCCTTCAGAACTCTTGGGTGAATACCATCCAGTCCTGTTGACTTATTACCGTTTAGTTTATCAGTTGAGAGGTGATTCTGCCTCTCCTCTTTAAACAGGTGTTTTAGTAAATAAATCAACTGTAGCCAGATGCAAACAGGGTTCCCACAGCCCTTGTTCCAGCTTTGTGTCCTCTGGGCCACCTCCAGAGTGGAACTCCATACTGCACGCAGACATCTAGCGGCTGTGTCATATCCTATATTAAACAATTTCAGCATTCTAACCTTGTGCAGCTGTCGTTAGAACGCTCGGCGCTCTCTTTCCTAGTAGCCATTCTCCTGACTTTTGAGGCATCTGCAACATAGATGATCCAACCTGACTGCAGCTTTACGCCTGGGGCTTTCCTCTCATTTCCTAGTTTAGATGTTCTTCGGTTGTTGCCATCCCTTTGCTATATACAGGTTCACCCTTCCACAAAATATTGCCCATCAAGTAATGCACTTGAAACCACCCACCTGAACACTGCAATTCTGACTTGTGGGACATCCCTGCATAACAGGTAGCATAACTGTGGCAGCCCTGACTAGTCATCGGCTCAGCTATCTAAATATAGCTTTTAGGCCTGGCCGGAATGTTAAGGTCACATTCCGAGTGCAGTCCAGAGGGGTCGTATCATTGCCTGTCCTGTAACCCTCAAAAGGCTCTGCTCTTGTCTAGATGCTCCCAGGCAGCATACAAGCCTGGTCTCAGTGTCTGTGGGTTAGCTCTAATTCAGCATTTCTGATTCCAGCAGCCTGCTTGTTACCCCTGGCCCCACTCTGGTTATGCCTGGCAAGATGATCCCAACATGCTGCCAGTCCTGAATTTCCCGTGTTGTCAGCCCTGAAGAGTCACAGCCCTTCCGTAGAACATGCAGAGTGCCAATAACATTTGTTGTCTCTTTTAAAGAGACAAAAGCACATTACAGCTTATTGGGGCTAGGGCAAATGCTCCCTTCCCTTCAAGCACAGCTCAGAGTTGGTGTGTTGTGAAAATAAAACAAAATAACACGACATAGGTTGTGACACCAAATAGAAGCAAGAAAGTTAGAAAGGGTTGCAAACAAATGTAAAAATACACATTCTAATGGCTAAGACCTAACTTAACAAGCTACAGTCTTTGTTCAAGGTTCTTCCCCATCTTCCAGTCCCAGAGACTTTGAGCCTCTTGGTCGAAGGAACTCCTTTCTTCACTTGCCAGAGCTCTGTTCCCTTGTGTCTGTCCAGTGATAGGTGCCAAGATGGCTTCTCCATACATCTTCCCAAACTTATTGTTTTGTCCCCCGTCTCAGGCTGACCTCATGGAGTTCTTCCCTTTCTGTGGACTTCCCATCCCCCTGCTGATCTGTATGTAAAAAGGGCCTCTATTGTTTGTGGTCACATCGTGCTGAGTGGATACACTTTTATAATACAGTAATGTATACAATCAGTTGTTTGAATTACTTCTCATTTGAGGTTTAGATCCCCTGTCTTTATAGTCCAGATAAGGTTTCTCTTTCTTGCTGGGATGCAGATGTCAAGCTATCTTTGCCCCTGCTTGATAGCTTTGTTACCTTTTATGTAATTAGATCTATGTTGTCTCTGCCTGACAAGCAAATACACATTCCTTTGTCTAGGACAGATTGGGTTTATGTACTGTTTGCCAAACACATTTTAAGAAATAATTCTAGCACATATTCATAATTCTTTGTACACACCCTGTACACGTATCATGCAAGAACGTTAACTATCAGTGAGTTATTAGTTTACTAATATCTTATGAGATACCATTTAAATATATTTCAGAGTAGCAGCCGTGTTAGTCTGTATCCACAAAAGGAAAAGAAATACTTGTGGCACCTTAGAGACTAAGGTGACAAAAGTACTCCTTTTCTTTTTTCATTTAGATATAGCTCATGACAAGTGTTAGGTGCAGTGAGTATGTCAGGCCTGAGAAGAGCTGCGGACACAAAGTAGTGAACCACAAATGCGCATCTGTGTCACAGTCGTCCTTTTAGTTATGAATCTAATTAGCTCTTATGTAAACACACAATTCACAGGCAAGATGTGAACAAGGAAGTGCCATAATAACGGATATGGAGTTTCACTGTATTGTTTTCCACACTGCTGCGTGCTCTGCACGAGCTGCAAATTCAAGTCTAGCTTTCTATTTACAGCTAGAAGCTTATCCAACTTGCTTGAATAAACAATCTCTGTGGATAGAAAGTCCACGCTTCAATAATAGAATACAGCACTATGAATATACTACTGACCCATTTCAGCAGGATGGTGACAGTTAAATGCTCAAGGCGATTAGAGAAGCTACACAAACAGAAAACCCAGTGATAAAGAGGGATTTCAACTATCCCCTTATTGACTGTTACATGTCACCGCAGGAGAGGAAGCAGAGAGAAAATTTCTGTGCAGCATTTAAATGACTGCTTCTTGGAGCAGCTAGTTATGAAACCCACTAGGGGAGAGGCAATTCCTGATTTTGTGGAGCGCAGGATCTGTAGCGCCCCGCAAATATGTGGATATCCGCTTTATAGCTGTGGATGCGGATAGCTGTAGACCATGTTGGCAGATTGTGGATGGATGCGGATCCAAATTTTAGATTAGAGCCCTGCAAATCTGCAGCTATCTGATTTATACCCATGGACCATGTTTACGGATCACATGTAGACAGAAATTTTGTATCCGCACAGGGCTCTAAGGATTTGGGCCAAGAGGTGAATATAGCTGAACCACTTGCTGATCGTGCCCATAAGGCAATTCAATTTAACATCCTTGTAAGGGGGGGAGGGAATACCAAAGAAACCAACCACAGTAGCATTTAACTTTAAAAAGGAGAATTACACAAAAACGAGGAAGCTAATTAAGCATAAATTAAAAGGAACAGTGCCAAGTGTGAAACGCCTGCATGGACACACCATAATAGAGGCCCAAATTAAATATATCCTCCCTCCCCCCCTAAAAAAAATGAACAGTAAGAGGTCCAAAAATATGCCAGAATGGCTATACAGCAGAGTAAAAGAGGTGGTTAGAGGCAAAAAGGCATCCTTTACAAACTGGAAGTGAAGTCCTATTGAGGAAACTAGAAAGAAACAAACTCTGGCAAGTCAAGTATAAAAGTCAGGACAAAAAAGAATTTGAAGAGCAACGAGCAAGACATAAAAACAGCAAAACATTTATGAAAGTACATCAGAAGCAGGAAGACTGCCAAACAGTCAGGGGAGCTACTGGACAATCAAAGTGCTAAAGGAGCACTCAAAGGAGACAATGCTGTTGAACACCAACTAAATGAATTCTTTGGATCGGTCTTCACCGCAGAGGATGCGAGGGAGATTCCCACACTTGAGCCATTCTTTTTAGGTGACAAATCTGAGGAAGGGTCCCAGGGGTGCTGGAACAGTTTTCATAGTGGGGGTGCTGAGAGCTGTTGAATCAAACTGTAAACCCTGTATATGATGGAAACCACTTCAAGTGAGGGGGTGCGGTAGCACCCGTAGTTCCAGCTCCTATCAACTGTCCCAGATTGAGGTATCATTAAAGGTGGTTTTGGAACAAATGGATAAATTAAGCAGTAGTAAGTCACCAGGACCAGATGGGATTCACCCAAAAGTTCTGAAAGAACTCAAATATGAAACTGAAAAACAACCAGCTATGGTATGAAACCTCTTGTTTAAATCGGTCTCTATACCAGATGCCTGGAGGACAGGTAATGTAACACTGATTTTAAAAAAAGGCTCTGGACGTGATCTTGGCACTTACTGAAGTTAGTCTTAACAGCCTGTATTAGGCACAGTGGTTGAAGCTATAGTGAAGAACAGAATTATCAGACAGCTAGATGAACATGGCTTTTGTAAGGGAAATCATGCCTCACCAATCTATTAGAATTCTTTAAGGGTGTCAACAAGAGTGATCTGGTTGACATTGGGTACTAGGACTTTCAGAACACCTTTGACAAGATCCCACACCAAAATCTCTTAAGCAAAGTAAGCAGTCATAGGATAAGAAGGAAGGTCCTCTCATGGATCAGTAACGCGTTACAAAATAAGGGGATGGATCACTTGATAATTGTCCTGTTAATTTGCTCTGAAGTGTCTGGCATTGGTCAGTGCTGGAAGACAGGATATTGGACTACCTCAGGGGTTCTCAAACTTCATTGTACCGTGACCCCCTTCTGACAACAAAATTTACTACACAACCCCAGAGGGGAGACAGAAGCCTAGGCTCACCCAAGCCCCACCACCCTGGGTGGGGGGGCCAAATCCAGATCCCAAGGGCTTCAGTCTCAGGCAGGGAGACTATAACCTGAAGACCTTGGGCTTTGGCCCTGGGTGTTGGGTTTCAGCTTCAGCGCCAAGCCCAACAAGGCGAATGCCAGCCCTGGCAACCCCATTAAAAAAGGGTCGTGACCCATTTTGGGGTCCCAACCCACTGTTTGAGAACTGTTGGGCTACATGGACTATGAGTCTGACCCAGCATGGCCCTCTTTCTGTTCAAAAGCAAACCTGTTCAGTCCTTTTCGGGTACTGTCCGGTTGGTAGTCTTTAAAATTATGGATTAGCTGTACTTAAATACGTAATTTTGAGTGATGACAAGAAAAGCTCAAGTGTATGATTCAAAGGAATGAAACAAATGAGAAAAGTTGACACATACACAAAGCAACACCATCTAAGAACTACCCCATAGTATTTATTCAACATTTACAACACTATCTTGTTACTCTCCCTTCTTACAAACTCGTTTTTATGAAATGAGTCTCAAAAGTGACTCCTGTATTTTAGGACTAATTATTAATCAATAAACTTATTTAGTCGACTTAACGTATTAACAGAAAGCAAGATACCTTTCTAGTCCGTGAGGGATATGGTTGCCGTTTTTACTTATTTATTTTAGAACTAGCATCAGCTTTCAGTTCTTAAATCGTCAGTTCTTAAATTTCAAAACCACAGACTAAGGTTTCTGAAAAATATTCAGGCATCACTATACATCTCTCCCCCCCGCCCCAGGTTCTGATCCTGCAATTAGCTCTGCATGGGTGAGCCCCCTTCGTCTATGCAACACCCCAGTGAAATCAGTGGGGCAGTGTTGGCACAAGAGTTTTTGCTTGGGACTCATTGCTCAATTGGGGGCTAAGATACAAAGCCTCAGTTTCATTCTCACTTTGCTCTATGTGAGAGACGCAGCTTTGTACGAAGGCAGAGAAGTCTGTAGGAGAGCTCCCTCTTGTTAGAGCAACCTCTTGTTTTATATGGTTCTTAGGGGTAGTCTTCAGCTATGCAAATTATATTTCTGCTCCTCTTTTGTGGAGCATGTCTGCTAAAGCAACCAACTTGTCTTAACATCCTGAGTGATTGCTTAATGAAGGTTTAATTAGAATTCTTAGCACTTGTAGTTTTTCTGCCTTCAAAGGGACACTGTCAACATAAAAATCATATGTTGTAAACAGATGAGAGATTAACAAGAGCTGAAATGTTTAAAATTAAGTCTACTTGTCACTACCTATGCTTTTATTGTTTGCATTTCACTCAGCTCTGACAATGCAAGTTTTGCTTTGGTTCAGAGTCAATTTCACTTTCATGTTCTCAGTTCAGCAAGGGTTAGGTTTCAAACACTGCAAGAGTGTGATAGTTTGCTTACATAAACTTTTAACTGGATTTTTTTCTTTAATTGTCAGAACATTTCTATTGATTTCAGGTTTTATAAAAGCTTGCTGCAAAATGTAAATATCAGCCCAATTTAAGTTGTCCCATTAAATCCTCTTTGTACCCCTGTGAAGTAGGCAAGTATTAGACCCAATTTTCAAATGGACACTGAGGCAGAGATATTAAGTGATTTGCCCAAGGTCAAAGAGGGTCAGTATTGGAGACTATATTAAAACTCAGGACTTCCTGCTTCACTTCTGTGCTCAGATCATACCCCTCTAACTTGTCTCAATTGAATTATTGTTTTTTTTCCTTCTCTGTGTATTCTTCAAGGCGCAGGAGCCATTTGTTCCAATACTGAGAGCACAGATCTGAGTCCATGAAATGTGGATGTGCAGGGGAACCATCTTTATAAGAAACCACAATAAGTCCACAATTAACCTGCAATGAAAAGCATAACATCAGTTGTTCAATATCAACAGGCAGGTTCAGTAGACTATTCCCAAGATTAAACTGCATTTTCACCACGTAGATCAATGTAAAGCTAAAATAAAAACCACTAACTTTAATAAGCAATGTTATTCACAATAAAGCACTAGGAGCCCAGTTTTCCAAGGTATGGAAGTGCCCAATGATTTGGAGTTGTAGGTGCTCAGCAATCCTACATATCAGGCCTTAAGGGTCTAATCCTGTGTTCTGGACACTGACAAAATTCCCATGGACTTTGAGTAGATTTTTGCTTGTGCCAGTACAGATTCAGGCCCATGCCATTCAGCAAATCAGGCTGTAAGGAAATGGTTCCTTCTGCATGTTCCACTAACTATCAGACTTGTCAAATAAAACAACATAAAAAGTTAACAGTGAAGAATAAAGTGATATCATTGGCCTAACAGAGCCATTAAAAAAAAAAAAAAAAGAGGGAACAGAACCATGTAGCTACTTCCTATATTTCTCAGAGAAATGATCTTGCCATAGCATTATACAAGTCCTCAGCTTAACTGATCTGTTTCTTTCCTCTCCTAAAAAGTCCTTGACAGGGCCTTGGGTATCCTGTCATTTTCTCCTGCTTTAATCTTCCCTCTCCAAATCAGGAACTGCCATCCTTCAGCCCAAGCTGACCCTCTTTGGAGTCTATAAACACACGTCCCTTCCTCAGCTGTTGAGTAATGGGCACCACTTCCCTTCATCGCCAAGGAATGGAGTAATGTTCCCGGATGGTTTAAGGAGGGCATTTAACCACATCCATTCAATTGCCAGTGGAGTAAGGCACTCTTCTAGGAGGCAATGAGGGGTGCTTGTTGCTAGCTCATTTCCTTGTCTGCCTGCTCTCAAGTTTGATTCCTCTCCTCCCCTTTCACGTGCCATGCTCACGCAAAGCAGCATGGAGCTGGATGGTTCTTCTCCCCCACTGTGTGTTGCCACGTGCTATGTTCTCACTGTAAACTGGCTTGCTGCGTTAGGGTTTGACTTTCCGTAGGGCTGTGCACCTGTAGTTCCCACTGAGTTCAGTTGGAGATTTGGGAGCTCAGCACTTCTCAATAGTTGTGCCATTTGCTAAGGGCCTGATGAGTGGAAAGTTCCTTGAGTACACTGACAACATACTGCTGACCAAGGGAGGCAGCAGGAGCAGCAATGATGATGGAATTAACTTAGGCTGGGACAGGTGCAAGTGTGTAAATGCTAGCTGCAGTTCTATATTGGATGGGGGTGACTAGAGGACGTGAGTGGGGAAAATGAAGTTGATGTGAGTATTGCTGCTTGTCTCAGCAGGTAGTAGGCCTACTGACCTGGAAGTCATAATTAGCATCATGGTTTATGGCTCCGGTATATGCTGCAACCTGTAGTGGGTTGTCAAATGTGTTCCGGAGATACGGCTTTGATTTCTCTGAAGTCTTCCAGTCAATCACACATAACTGGCCTCTGTAAAACCAAGCAAAAGAGGAGTATTTTAGTTAAACTACGTGCTAATGAAAAAAACGTGATGTCAGACTCGTAAGTCAAACACTTTACTCTATTTCTCCTGTTTCCTGCTGATGAAGTGTCATTTGTTATTATCACGTTGCTGGTGCCAGCCTGAGTTATGAACTCCTTCTGCACAGGCTGGATTAGATCCAGGGACGAATAAGTACAAATACCAATGGCAGTTCTAAATGACACCACTTTGGTTCACTTAGCCCTTTCGTGCTAACGTGCCACTCCATTGCTGTGCAGAGATGGCTTGCTAAAAGAATAGCAGCACTGCTGTTAGCAGGGCAATCTGTGTGATCTCCCCTGTTCCTCTCCTCCAATCCCTATTTCTCATCCTGAACCTGCCTGACCTCCCCTGTTCCATCCCTGGTGCTGCTGCTTTGATGCTTCTTCAGCTTTGCAGTCTCTCTGGCTTCCTCCCCCAGACCACTCAACCTCCCAGCTGCTATGTGACGTGTCCTACCATCTTAGCCACATAACATCAAATAGGTCAGATCTGGCCCACAAGCCAGCTGTTTGGTCACCAAAGTCATATAAAACACAGTGCGATATAACAGGAGAACCAGCATCTCACCGATACTCAGCCACACAATCTACAAGCCCTGAATAGTGAAGAGTCTCATGATGAACTGCACTTTCAAGAGCTTTTACTCCACTGATGTCTCTCAGGACATGCTGCACACTGGCTAAGTAGCCAGAGACCGTGGTATCTTTTTCCTGCTCCTTCAACGGGACCTCTTCAGATAAAAAGACAGATTCCAAAGCTGCATGGAATAGTTTTCCTTGAAAGAAGATGTCTATGAAAGATGACAGAAAAAAGACCTTTAAAACCCCTTTCTTAATAAGCAATGCTCATATATGGGATAAATATGTATTTTTAAAACTACTATATAGTTGAGACTCTAAAATCAGCCCCATTTTGGTGCTGAAACAGCTTCAAGGCTATAGGAAGGGAACAAATAATGGAATTATTTAAGGTATTAATCTAAATTAGCCTGTGTTCATGAATTGTCCTGGAGCAATTGACGATGTAGTCAGATTTATTCTTTAGTCAAACATATTTGCCATACAATTTCTATGAATCAGTGTTGGCCTGTAGAATGCTTTTGAGCAGTTCATCGTATTTGATATCAAAGCTGTGATGGTTAGTTTTAACTGGATGCATCTGCTACCTAATGGAACATAACTCTTAGGATAAGGTTTGAGTTAGGAATGATAGCTGCTTAAAATGTGCTGTTTCTGTAGAACATTCTTGCTAATATGTTTGTTCATGAAAATATTCAAGAACACAGACGCAGTGTGAATACAGCAAATTCAGCTTTTCAGTTGAGCAAAAATTTATGTAAGAAGTTTCAAAGTATTAGCCAAGCTCTAGGTATAACAAGAGCTAGCCAGCACCCCCAAGATTGGGCATTTCAGCAGGACTAGGGTGCCTTAGCCCCACTGACCATGGGGAAAATCAGTTAACAGTCTTTATGAATTAAAGACCTGATATGCACTAGGACTTCACAGAAAAACTTGGAATTCACATATAAAGTTAAGGACTTCAGTATATCAAGCAAGCTGTGTGGCTGCCCAAATGCTGGTTGGTTTGGAGCACACAGCAGGACCAAAGACTCTTAGAGCCTCAGACCTGTTGAGACAGACAGTGGTCTAAAATCAGATAACTGGCCAGCAGGCTTTGAAGTTTGCACTCCACGTCTGGGTCCCTGAATGCAAATACCAAAGTCTCCAAAACTGTCATGTCCAGTTATTCAAAAATTCTGGGTGTCCCATGATCCTCAGACAATCAGTTATATAGTGCAGTGAGCCACTTTATTCCCAAACATTAAAAAAAATATATATATCATTCTATCTGTAGAAGTGCTAGTCAAACTCCATAAATCAGGTGGGAAGTATCAACCTGTTGCAGATTCTAGCAAGTACTACCAAAATAATGGGGGTTGGAGCAAGGAACTCCTAAATTCGAATCCCATTTTACCACTAAGTACTATTAGGTTATTGGTCCAACCCCTGTGGTTTTTGTAGTCAATGGGAGTGTCCCTGAATAAGCAATCAGGGAAGGCCTCAAAATGTGGTCCATTAATACCAGGCATTCTTGTGAAGTGCTTTGGGATTCTGAAATGGACGCTGCTATATGGATATGCAAAGTGTGTGTCTTCTAGGGCCAGATCCGGCAGCTATGTTATTGAGCACGGCCCATTATTTTCAGAAGCACTTTGGTTAGACTTACTTTTAGTATATTCTGCAAAACCATCTTTTCCAAGTTCCAGAATCATCCGCTGCTTCCACCTCTTCAGGTAGAATGCCTGGTCCAAAGGCATGGTTTGCTGAAGAACACTCGTCACACTGGGCACCTTGTGCCTTTGTAAACTGATTTTCAGCAGGTGCTTTCCGTCACTGTTTGAAGGCAAAGCTCTCTTATTGGAGTTTATCAGAGGGACCCAGTTTTTTGGAATTTTTGCTTCAACATCCTTAACTGGAGGCTTAAATTTACTCACTGGTCCATATATCAGATTATCTTCTTCAAACAATGTTTCCGGTGTCTGAGGGCTGGCTTTGGAAGATGTGACAGAACGGACCAAGTTCATGTATCTTTCTTGGTCAACTTGTTCATAACCATTCTCTTTTTTCTTCTTGCTACAAAGGTAGGAGGAGATACACAGGCACACACATGGGACTTGATTTTTGCAAAAATGTTCTGTGAACAGCATTTTTAGTCTCCCAGATTTTCTGGTTAATAGCTTGAGGGATTTCATTCCCTGAAGCAGCATTTATAGATGGTTAAACAGAGTTTTCTTTCTTCCGTTAGGAGCATTCATAACCTTCCATAATTTCCCACTGTAGAAAAAGAATTTCCATGATTTGAAGAGTTACTGCAACTCTTTAGTATCATCAAGCTATCATCTCCCTTTACAAATTAAAGCTGCACAGTATTCATTAGTGCCTTTCATATCAACTGAACTTCAACCACTTTGAGTTAAACAATACAGTAATAGTGAGAAATAATAGCAAATGGAAAGATAAAATAAGAGGTATAGACAAGAGGAAAAATTATTTTCTGATTTGAAATGAGGTGGAGAGAAGGCTGTTGCAAGTGGGAGAAGCTGCAGTGCAGAAGGCTCTGCCTCTTACAGTAGCAAAACTGTAGGAGGGTACAGAGAAGATGGTACTACATGCAGGGAGAAAGAGACAAGCTACATGGGCTAGACAGAAGCAAGTCCTGGAGCAGAATTAACTGACTAGAGAGGGAAGATGAGCTCTTTGGGAATGGTGGGGATCTGTTTGTTCTTGGTACGTGTGAGAAAGCAGCCAGCAGTTTTATGTACAGCCTAGAATCTGGAGAGCTGAGACTTGGAGAAGCCTGAGAGAAGGGAAATAAAAAATATTCACAATCTTCAAATACCAGTTTAAGCTGTTTTGGAAAATATATATTTTAAATTAAAAATTTAGATCTTTTTTCTAACTGAGAATAAAACAAGTCCTATTTTTAAGCTAAGACATTTTAGGATATTTCTTTAATAGAAGCTGCAGACCAAGATAGTCTAGCTTATAGTCTGGCTCTGAAAAGTATGTTGTAGTTGCAATTTTTGGTTCTGACCCTGAGTAGTTGCACTGAAATAACTGTTTCCTAGTATGCTTAAAATTAAACATAGGCACAAGTCTTTGCACTATTAGGGCTTAAGTTTCCTCTACTGAGAGCTATCCACTTAGCAATCAAAGTTACTTCATTCCATGTTTTGCAAATAAAACATGCAGGCAATATGTATTACAAGCTAACACGACTGCTTTGTTCTTGAAACACTTCAGTATTTTTCATTTCATTCACTGCATTTCTCAAACACTCCACACGCTGTTCAAACAGTAGGAGTACTAGGAAAAAAAATACAAAGGTCTTGATCTTATAAATTAGTCTAGACAGGGACATCCCTGTGCTCATACGGAGTCCCGATGAAGTCAATGGGGCTCACAGAACAACTTGCAAGATCTGTGCCCAAAAGCGCTTACAGCTTAGTAGATGGAGCAATCCTAGTGACAAAGGACTTTATGCAGTCCCAGTTAAGGTGCTTCCCTTACTAGCAATTCATCAAGGGAATTGCTAGTAATTTTAGGATTACGTCGTGGACTATAAAAGAGAAAGAGAGGAAAAAAAAACCAAACAAGAAAAATCACAATACAAGCTGTTCCATCCTAGAATTGTTTGGACTGGTTTGTATAATATAAGTTAACCATAAGGAATGTAGTGGAAATGAAAAAGAAACCATAACTTCCTGGTCAATATAGCTATTATCATTTTTTCTGGTTTAGAATAAAAACAAAGTACTTTTAAAAAGGAAACCTTTCCTACTAAGACATTTTGAATACCAAAGTATACAATTTCCCGATTTATTACATTTGTATAGCAGAGATGACAGTATCCAAGCTTAAAGGGATAAGTCAAAATCTTGATCTACTTAAAAAAAAAATTAGGATTGTGTTGTGTCCTGTTATGTTTGCCATGTCCTCTTATATCTGTTAGCTCTTTTCCAGTGTGCAACAATGGGAAATTGACATGAATCTTGCTCTGAGCATCCTGACATTCAGACTCTTGTCAAGTTTAGTTTCCTGCCTGCACACAAGAATAGAGCAGTCAGGTGTAGTAGGGAAGGGCAATCCAATCCATTCCAATCATTTTCTTACTAAGACAAGGTGTGCAACTATTGCCAAAATTAGATCATGAGTAGTAACCATGTAGATTGATTTTATGTAATGGGCTAAATTCTGCCCAGTTCAATCTCATTGAAATTAATTGCACAAGCTTTGAGTAAAACCTGAACAATATCAATTTTTGTATTACTTCTTATTTTTATTTGGTGGCAGGATGTTTTTCTCCAGTTTTGCTCTTCCTACAGTAGGGGCTGGATCCCTTCTTTTTAGTAATACATTTATTCTTTCTGGTAGTGTAAAGAAGTACTGTAGTTTGCATTAAATACACATCTGTTTCAGTTCTTCTCAGTCACAATTATAAAATCAGTCCACCTTGGGCTTCTTGTGAGCCTTATATTTCATGTTTGGTATCACTGAACAGAAGCTTAACTGAATAGAGAATTAATTAAAACAATCTGTTCTTGCCAGTAGGTACTATTCTTTAATCCTGTGACCACTCTTCATTTTTAATAGAATTATTTCCAGTCTCTGATTTAGGTCAGTTACCGGTCATAATTTGCTACTTGCTAGACAAAGAATAAGGAGTGATGTTTGTAAATTATGAAAGAGATATAAATTCTAAAGACTGTCAAAATATACTATCTTGTGTATGAAATGATGTGAAGTGGTGAGCATAGCAAATTGATATCTAAAGGTCAGCCGTTGTTACCAGAAGCAAGTTATTTCAGGGAAGCATTGTTTCATTACAAAAATCTGGGTAGGGTGATAATCCATTCTCCCTTGCTCACACTACCAATTTTAGGGATTGGAGGAAATTTATAACCTACCTGCTAGCATGCACGTGCCCATTGACCTCTCATGCCGACATACAGAAGAAAGTCTTATGACGAATACAAACTAAAGGACATTTTTGAGTTTTTATGAAGGAGAATACTAAGCTCTATGCCCTGAATCACATGATGTTTGTATGTAAAGAACCCATGATCACTTACAAAGGAAAATTAAACTCTGCCTAAACTCACTGTACAGAGAGACAATTAAAAAAAAAAAATCTAGTCCTACTCCTTCAAATTCAGTGATAAATCCTGGTCACGTGCCTTAGAGTTGCACGTATGCCAAGAAGACTGCTGCCTACTGGGTGGCAAATACAAGCCACTAATGCCACCTCAGTGGTAACTGCAATGAGCATTACTTAACTTATTTATAACAATAGTATCTAGTTCTGATATTGTACTTTTCATCCATAGCGCTCAAAGCCCTTTATAAAGAATGTCAGTAACATTACCCCCGTTTCACAAATGGGGAAACTGAGGCACAAAAGGCAAAATTATTTGCCCAAGATCCCTGAGCAGTCGAGTGCTCTAACCACTAGGCAACACGTGTTGCCAGTTTTCACTGCATTGAGGTGAGAGTCCCCCTTCCTGGATGTTGACTTTAACAGAGAAAGTTAAAAGGTCTCTCTGGGGATGTGTGTTGCAGTGAGGCAGCCTAGCCTGGTGACTACAACGGCAAACTGGGAGGCGGGAGATCTCGGTTCTGTTCCCAGCCCAGTCACTGGGCTGCGGGGTGGCCATGGCCAAGTCACTTTCCTGGCTCCGTGCCTCAGTTTCCCCATCTATAAAGTGTGGGATGACGGCGCTGTCCTCCTTTGCCAAGCGCTGGGAGGTCCGGGGTGAAGAGGGCTGGATGCTGTTAGTACAGTGCCTCCTTCCCTGAGGAGAACTCTGTCTCCACGCGGCTCGGGGCAGCGGGAGGCTGTTGCCCCACCGAGGGCCCGGCCAGAGGGGGACACGGCTCAGCCCAGCCGAACCCGTCTCTCTCGCCAGACTCGGGGCCCTTGCCCCGCTCCCCAGCCGAACGCTCTCCCTCCAACCGTTAACGCCGTTACCTCCGCTCACTCAGCGCCCGGCCTGCCGCTACCTTCCCGCCAG
Source organism: Caretta caretta (assembly GCF_965140235.1). NCBI lineage: Eukaryota > Metazoa > Chordata > Testudines > Cheloniidae > Caretta > Caretta caretta. Next base: position 205,084,761 of record NC_134208.1, on the reverse strand, counting down.
AACAGCGCGCCGCCTCTCGGGATTTGTTGTTCTCTCCCTCCTTCCCTCAGCCTATCGGCTGTACAGAGCTTTGATCCGAAGAACTACAACACCCACAATGCATTTCGCCTCCCTCCTCGGCGCGGAGCTCGGCGGTTGAGATTTACGTCAGCGGAAGGTTGCAGTTGTGATAGGAGAGGGGGGTGTGAACACGTGACGGAGACGGGTGACGCCCACTTCCCAACTAAGGGCAGGGTCGCCGAGCGTACATGCCTAGCCGGGCTTTCCCGCCCGGAGCCAAAATGGCCTCCCCAAGCCGGGCGCGTGCTCCCCCTTCTGGGAAACACGTTTAGGTCTCTATGGTGGGCCGCGCGCGTGCTGCTGGGAAGGTGGGGGAGGCGCTGAGGAGGCGGCGCCCGGCCCCGCTCGCGTGGGTCAGGTGGCCTGAGCCTATATGAGCCGCCGCGGGCCCTGAGGGAAGGGGGCGGCTGTGGGTGAGCAGCGGCGGGCGTTATGGCTGCGCTGCCCGAGGAGGTGGAGGAGAAGAGGAAGGTATGGGGCGGGGCTCGGCTCGCTGTGGGGCGCCCTGGTGGCTCAGGCCCCCCCCTCTGGGGGCTGCTTCCCTACCGGGGACTGAGACCCCCCCCCTGCTCCCTCTCCCTTGGGGCCGCTTCGCCCCTTCCCCGGGCTGGATCCTCCTCCCAGTGGGGCTGTGACCCCCAAACATCCCTATTCCTTGCCAAGGGGCTGCTGGCTGAGCCACCCCTGCTGGGGGGCGGATGACCCCCCCCCCACCGGTGGGGCTGGCTGCCCGTCCTGGAGCCCCTGGCTGGGCTCTGCCCGGGGATAGGTCTGTCACTTGCCTCCCCCTTGTGCTGCGCTCTTTGCCCTGTCCCCGTCTTCGCTCCCTGCTCTGCTGCCTGCCCCCTGCTTTAAATTCCCCTGTGTGTGTGTGTGTCTTGACTGTGCCTGTACCACGGGGGCAGGGCTGGTGCTGTAACTAACACACCGTGGCCCCTCCCCAGGGCACCGTGACTACTGACCCTAGCCACGTGAGACCTGTGGAGGCAACGCAGAATAGCTCTCCTGGAGCGGCTGAGTGACTTCAGTGTCTTTGAAAGCTGAAACCCCAAATGCCTTAAACAAAATGCTCCCTGTACTCTAGGATTGTGTGTTGATACAGTAGGGAGGAAAAGGCAACATCAGCTTAATACCCACAGCTCCAGTGAAGTACTAAGGGAGTGTGTAAGGGCACGAAAACAGATTGCCTTAAGCCAAATACCTGATCTGTGGGCAGGATCTGGTCTCTGTCTACTTATATGGCTGACTTGGTCTGTCTAGCCTCCATGGTTGCAAAGAGAACTTTCCAGATGTGACCCCCCCCCCTGTTCCTCAGATGTTATTGTCAACTGCTGGAAATGGCCCACCTTGATTATCACTATAAAAAGCTCCCCCCCACTCTCCTGCTGGTAATAGCTCACCTTAAGTGATCACTGTCTTTACAGTTTTCAGAGTAGCAGCCATGTTGGTCTGTATTCGCAAAGAGAAAAGGAGTACTTGTGGCACCTGAGAGAGTAGCAAGTTTGTTTGAGTGTGGGCTTTCGTGAGCTACAGCTCACTTCGTCGGATGCAGCTGTAGCTCATGAAAGCTTATGCTCGAGTGGATTTGTTGTACTTGTGGCACCCTAGAGACCTCCTTTTCTTTTTTCTCTTTACAGTGTGTATGGTAACACCCATTGTTTCATGTTCTATGTATATAAATCTCCCCACTGTATTTTCCACTGAATGCATCCAATGAATTGAGCTGTAGCTCACAAAAGCTTATGCTCAAATAAATTGGTTAGTCTCTAAGGTGCCACAAGTACTCCTTTTCTTTTTGCGAATACAGACTAACACGGTTGCTACTCTGAAACCTGTCATGATGTGCTGTTGTCTTCCTGAGTCTGCAGGCAGCTAAAGTAATGATGGAGGGGGGGTAAACTCTTTGAATTTGAACTCTAAAGCTTATGTCAGCACTGCTTAACTGCTGATCATTTTAACAGACTGATTGAGGGATGGAGTCTCAGTGAAGCTTGCAAGAGGGTTGGGGAAAATGTGAGTTGCAGGGAATAAAATAGAGGGGAGGAAGGAGGTGATGCACAAACTTAGGAAAAAGGGTGGTGAAACAAAAAGGAGGATGGGGAAGGAAGAGAAACAAAAGTTAGAAATAGCAGTAGCCTTAAAATGGAACAAAATGTCAAAATAAACTATATTGAATATTTCATGGAAGTACTGAACAAATGAAAGTTCAGGTAATGCATATCAACTGCTGGTGATCAAACAAGATTACCTCTTCCAGTTAGCATTGCTTCAGTCTTTTCTGGAGTCAGTTTCAGACAGCTGATCTTTCATGATCCAGTCTCCCAGAGTCATGCTATTATCTGTGAGACAGCCATGATTTCTAGATGAAACACAGGCTGCATGTCCTTAATCACAGTCCATGTTGATAGTTTTCTTTTAATGGTTGTACCTTGCATCTTGGAGCAGTGAGCCCTAAGGGACTTGGCATGTTAGCGCTCTTGTGGGAGAACAGAATGCTCACCATCATCATAGAAATGACTGACACTAGCTTAGTGTGGTATCTGCTGCGACATGCAGACTTCTAACAGTGTTGTGCCAATTCAAATTAATTTAAAACAGAAACCTATTGAGTTATACTTATCTGGCACACCCCACCATGACTCAGAGCCCACTTTACACTTTCTTTAGCTAGCACTAGTTAGTGTTAGCCATTTTTCCAAGATATTAGCCAAGCTGTGTGAATATCCATTTATAGCAGTAAACTGCCCCAGCATTGATTAAGCCCCTTGGCTGGCGTTACAAAACGTAAACTTTTGTGTCTGTGATGGCTTTTAATAGGAGCATTGCCTTTTAAAATTGCCATGCTTGCTATACTTCTCCTGCACACTGAACAATGTAGTGGTCTTGCCCTTAGATCAGACCACCATCACTAGTTTGGCAGGGGAAAGATGAGGGGGGAGAGTTATAAATGTCTGAGGCAGTCTCTCCTGTTGGAGTCTTGGAAACTTTTCACTAGAAGAGAGTGGCTTTTAAGGGGCACCTTAAATTTAAATTCTCCAGTAAAAATGAGGAAAACTAGAACCTGCACGTATTTTTGTAATACACTTCACAGCAACCATGAAGTCTCACTTGGCTTCCCTTGTGTACTTCTGTTCTAAAATGCCACCTTCTGTTTAGAACATGTGGAGGAAAGCAGAAGTTATTTAACTTCTCAGAAGCTCTCTTGCAGTACACTGAGATTATTGGCATGGACAAAAACCGTGTTTTCTTCAGCTATTAGCTCAATGGAATTGTCTTAATGACCAGAAGGCCTTCTCTGAATCAGTGTAGACAAAGCCCCTTTCAACTGGGTTGTGGGGAGGACAGAGTTCTTATGGGCTCTGGGCCAGGAATAAACTTAAAATTACAATACTGCCCAGCCTTCAATCTGTGATGAAGTTTCCCCTGGGGTCTTTGAGAGACTTGCATGAACATCAAGGTTAGACAGAGCATGGTCTCAGTGTAGTAACTGAACTTTTCACTGCTTATTATATCAATATTTCATCTAGAAGTAGCATCATGTAGTCAGAAAATTGGCTCCCTTTTAGGACCACAGATGTTCCTACTCCCTCTGTCTTCCCTCTGTTTCTTTCTTTGTGGATTTCACTTCTGGTCTCTTCCCCAACTCTGTTGAAACCTGTAATTGAATGGTTATGCTGACATTAAAGTGGCATTAACATCCCAGTGCACTTAGTGGGAAGCAGCATTTCAATCACTGTTTCAAGCTGTTTACAGGGTTGATTATGATTGTGTAACCTTCCAATTGTGGCTCAAGGATTAGGTAAGTACTTTAAACAAAAGCTTAGATTCTGCTTGTTCTTGAATGTCTTTGGGCCCTAACTATCAAGCAGGATGGGTGTCTGACCTCTGCTTCATAAGCTAAGCTTCTTGTTGGGAGTTGAGACCATGTGCTTTTACACTGTGATGGAAGGTGGTCAGGGTGTGAGTAGGATAGGTTGGAGGTGGGAAAGGACTGGGAGGAGTGGTGTGCTGGTCTAGCTTGGGGAAAGCAAAGGGAAAGGGTAGAGATGACCATTAGGAGTTTACTTAACTGTTTCAAAACAAACTTAAGTGGCAAGCTGCTTAAAGTTATTAAAAATCTAGAAGGTGTCTAGAGATAGCAAAATGGTACAGAGTTGGAGCAGGTGCCCTCCCTGGCAACTTACAAGTCTGTCATCCAGCAGGGAAATCAAACCTGCCTCTTTCTTTAGACTCCTGGTTTCAAGGAGGCTGAGGATGGAGTAATTTCCCCAGAGTGACTTAAGGCCAGGCCTAAACTAAAATTTAAGTTGACTCAGTTAAGTTGCTAATGGGTGTGAAAAATCCACACCCCTGGGTGACATAGTTAAGCTAACCTAAACAGTCTCGGCAGGTAGTGGAATTATTTACTGGGGAAGAAGATCCCAAAACAGATGTGGGTGAGGGATAAGGTACTGGAGACACTCCCCCTGCAAAAGCTAGAAAGCTGAGGGAGTGGTAGAGTAGTGGACAGCACTACCAACCTTCATAGCAGTCAGGAAGATCTGGAAGGGGGTGGTGATTGGGGAATGGGAGAAAAGGGTATTCCTTTCCCCAGGAGTTGGGTTGGCTTCAAACATGCCACACCTAGTGGCAAGAGGCTGATATACCAATCCCTAGGCAGGGTCCAGGTGCAACACACTGGTAGGAATTCTAACTCTCTCCTTTTTTCAGTAGCTGAGAGAAAGCTGGCTTTTTCCAGACAGTGCCTGCTCCTGCCCAACTTTGCATTGGTCCAGTGGCTAGTCCCTGCGGTATCAAGTGGCTAACAATTTCCAAGACCCATGTGAGGATGGGTCTGTGTGGGATAGGCATACATTTGCCCACTCTCACAGCACACTTTTCAAAGCAGAGGAAAGGAGCAGCAAAAGTAGAAAACGGAACACACGGAAAGGAGGAGGGCTATGTGTGGGATGGGGAGGAGTAGAATCAAGAGAACAGGAAATGGAATGCAAAGAACAGCATGATCTATTAGAGGAAGGAAAAGTGGTATGAAGCCAGGAAAGGAATGGATACAATACTTTAAAAGTAACTATTCAGTCAAGTCACTTACTTGACAAACTTCACCAGTATTTACAGATTTATCTGATAAATACTGTCCTACAGAACTCAAACAGCTCTATAGCTGGTCAAATATTGGAACATGAATATATTTAGCAAGTGCCAGTGAAACTGACTATATTCTGGTGTTCAATCAGTCCTACTAGTACATTGTACTTCAAAATAAGCCCTAAACAGAAGGCAAAGCATGTTACCCAACCAGTTACTGTATTGTTTAGATCAGGGGTTCTCAACCATTTTTTTGAGGTTCCCCCCCAACATGCTATAAAAACTCCATGCACCACCTGTGATACACCTGTTTTTTCTGCATATAAAAGCCAGGGCTGGTGTTGGAAGGTAGCAATTGCCTGGGGCCCCATGCCACAGGTGGCTTAGCAAAGCTAAACTGCTCAGGCTTTAGCTTCCATCACATCTGGTGGGGCTCAGGGCCTGGGGCTTCAGCTTTCTGCTCTGGGCCTTAGTGAGTCTGTCAGCCCTGCTTGGCAAACCCCCTGAAACCTGCTTGCAGCCCCGCAGGGGGTCCCAGACCTCTGGTTGACAACTGCTGGCTTAAATTATGGGGATAGTACTTGAACAGTAGTGTGGTGGTGTAAGTGTGATGATCATAGGTATTAGCAGGCTTTGTCCTTTTGGGTTCACTTTAATGCCCTAGGTGCCCGTAGGTGAAGAAGTTAATCTTTCTAGGACAAGTGGATTGATTCCAGTCCCCTGATGCCCTGGGTTGATACTGGTGGAGGATGTGAGTGGCAAGTGTCAGAGGGAAAGTGACTTGGTGCTCAGATAGTTCTCCTAGCAGGAGCCATCATCGTACTAACAGTGCTGCTCCTGGAGACTAAAGAGTTGCTTCCTTCTCCTGGTTGCTGCCGATAGGACTCTTCTGGGGGAAATGAGTTTTCTTAAATTCTGCTCCACCTGTAGAGAGCACTGCTGGTAGATGAGGCTACTGGGACCTACGTTGCTGAGAGGAAGGGGGGGACAGGTAAGCCATACTCGCAGCTTTCTCTGCTTGATGCTAGCTGCATCACATTTTCATGTGCAGTGGAAGGGAGCTTCATTGTATGGAACAGTTGTTATAAGGCCCAAACCCTAGGACCTGAGTTTGACTGTAGTAGTGCTTGAATTGATTCTGTCTAAAGAGGCTGGCTGTCATCGCGGATTGTGGGCAGTTTCCGACCCATTCTCTGAGTTGGAGAACTGCACCACTGAAACGCAAATGGGTCCAAATGATGACGGTGCACCATCCACACAGCATCTCCGCAAACATCGGCAGGGTTTAGGGATTGTTGCAGCTATTGCACAACTCCTAGCATAGCTGGAGCAGATCCATAACCTCAATGGCATGTCTGGTTGGACATTTACTGTAGTGAATACCCTTATTGCTTAATGGCTCTGTCCTGCATGCAGATCTGCCCATGTGCTGTAAGCCAGGGATTCAATGCTGCTATACCCTCAAATCTCGGTGCTGATGACAGGATGGAGAGTTTCAAACCTCCTCCTGAGCTGCTGTGAAATGAGACTGGGTCCTGTTCTGTTGCTGTTAAATCAGTTCTGTACATGGAAGGGCTGTGAGTTTTACTTCATCTCGGGGTGGGTTTGATTTAAATAACTAGTCAGGAAGACTCAGTTTAATCATGGGTTCACTATAGAAAAGTGCATTCTTGTTGTTATAACCTTAATACATATTCTTCACAACTCAGATGTAGGTTTCATTTTTAGAAGGTGCACACTATACATTTTTAAACAATGATTTATTTTGAGAACTTTTCAGATTAGTTTTACCGCTATATCAGAAAATGAATGATTGTTTAGTTATTTCATTTACCAAGGTAATTGAAGTAGATATTTATGAAGTCATTGGGAAGGTGAACTATCTCCAATTCGATAGGTTAATCATTAATATTTGGAGGATTTTCTTGCCATGCTGTATTAGGAGAACATCATGAGACATTTAAATTATTTTATTAAACTAAAACAACATCAAGTATTCTGGATTTTTTTCTTCAATAGCAAACATATTATAAGAAAACAGGCATATGTCCCTCGCTTCATATTTATCTCCAGACTCCTTCTCCTTGTCCAGAACTATTCTGCCCCCAACAATCTTCTATTCATTGGACTTTTTGAAACTTTGCACTTTTGGAGAGAGGTAAGGGATTGACTGTGTACACAAATTTGCAGAGGGACAATAGAGTTGAGGTCTGTTATTTCTCACCTTTACATATTTATTTTAAAACATTTTTGCTGTTAACAAGCATGTTACCTCTGGAGACGCAAATCCACAGTTTGAGAACTGCAAAACTGGTGCATCTCTGGTGGTTTCTTTTAGACTGAGCCCTGGGTAGATAGAAAGATTAACCTAAATCTATACAGAAGCCTGTGGAACCCCATAAAATTGGGTCCCTAATCCATGAACTATTGGAACTCATTTACAAAACTTTTCTTAAAAATTACACTAATATATTTTCATACTATAGAATTTATAATCCCTATTCCATGATGAGATAACTTTGAGCTATAATGTATCTTAATTAAAACTATCTTTAGATAAGTTTTTCCCTCAAAGCATGTTATCAAAAAACTCAATTTAAATAGGCCCCCCACCCCCTTTTTTTAAAATTGCTTTTTATCCACCCAGCTTAATCTCACTGGCTGGGAGCACTAGTATAGATTGGCTGCCAGCATGCTGCCATCATGTTCTGTCGTCATGTTCAACCTGAAACACTGGAAGCCCATCAGTAACGCTACTTCCACTAGTGCCAGCATCAGTGGAATTACAATTGTGGGATATCTTCAGAACTATGTGGGCACAGCCCTTCTGACTTCTCTTGGAGAACAATCTGGATCAGTAGTTTGCCCTTAAGTCCAGCCACCTCACTCAGGTGCTTAACAAATAAGGCTAAAATAGTAACACTAAACAGGGGGCAATGTCATCTTGCTCCCTGGGTATGTCTGCACAGGGATAAAAAAACCCAGGGCTGGCCCAGGTCAGCTGACTCAGGCTCACAGGGCTCCAGCTCCAGGGCTGAAAAATTGCTGTGTGGACATTGGGCTCAGGCTGGAACCTGAGCTCTGGGACGCTGTGAGGATGGAAGGTCCCAGAGCTTTGGGTTCCCAGACCAAGCCCGACTGTCTACACAGCAATTTTTGGCCCCACGACCCAGAGTCAGCTGATGTGGGCCAGCCATGGCTGTGCTGTGGGTCTTTTATCCCTGTGTAGACATGCCCTCAGTTTCTTTGCTTAAAGTACAAATTTAATGTAATTTCAACTCTAAGCTTCCCCAGCTAAAATCCATGATGGGGGAAATGTTGCTATTAATACCTTAATATCTGCACTAATATGCATTGCACATATGTAGTGCATGGTCCTGTTTTTCTGGTTAAATGCCTCGCTTAATAGACTGCTTATAAAACATATTAAAATTTCAGGACTGATGTGGCTAAGCAACTGCTGCTTTTGGAACTAACTTTTGCGTGTCTTGATTTTATTCCGGTTGCACAACTATTTACAATATTGCATAACCTTCTATTTCTTTGTACTGTATATATTCTAGTAAACGAAGGCTTGAGTACATCCTTTACTGAAACAAAAAGGAAATCAAACTAGGTGCATGATGTTTGAAGCATGCAGCATTGCCCTGCTTTTTAATTATTTATAATATCTGCAGGTCACTTAACGTTTAAGATTACTGCCAGTGATGTCCTTCTAGAATATTTCAAAGTAAGTTTTCCTGACTAGATTCAGGAAAACCTCCATCTAAAGACATTAAATGGAACTGAGATTTTTTTTCTCGATATTTTAAGAACTCTAGAACATAGCGCTGTAGTGTGTCCAATAGAAATACAGCTGTGGAAGGTTGCTCATAACATTTCTTCCATATTTGTTTCTTGGCTACAATCTCTAAGATCTAGCTGCTAACATATATTTTGTTGAAATTAGGTGATCTTGCTTTGTGTGAAAAGAAGAGTGGCTTTAAAGATAACTGGTTAAAAGCAAAGTCACTTCATAAAATGACACCCCTTGTTTACACTTTTAGTAGTGATTGCCTCTTGTTCCAGTGTCCTAGCTAATAACTAAATTTCCTAATCAGGAGCTCTTGCACATGCTTAAAATGATGAGACAAGTATTTGCAGTATATTCTTACTGCTAGTGTCCACATGCTGTATCTAAGCTCTGCAAAGCAAGTTTATTGATGTGGTTATTTGAAACTTTGGCTTATTAAGCCATTATTTAAACAATGGGATCATCTATTGCAGTAACTTAAATAACATCTAATTGTTTGGCATCCTTAATATTAGGAAAATGTTACAAATAAGTAGTACTATATAAAATCAGTAACATAATTCAGGGACTTGCACAATAGCTATAAGACGTGGATTGCTGAAAGCACTTGACTTTGTCATGTGGTGCTTAAAGACTGAATTTGCAGCTATGGTAGGCAAATGCATTTGACTTTGGGAGTCTCACTTGCTCTAGATGGTACCAGTTGTCTTTTTTTTTTAACTTCATTTCCAGACAAATGAGCATAAGCTGGAGTCAGAGCTGAGGGAACATATCACTACTTCTAGGTAAATTTACGAACACTCTGTATCAAAACAATCATTAAATCAAAGAAATTCAGTTGTTCAAAATATCCAAACATTTGAAAGCGTAGAAATTCATAATCAAGGCATCTAAGCAACCTTAACTCTGCCCCTCTTGCTAGAGGGCACTCTGCAGGGTGACAGGTGGCGTCTGCCTCCCCACCTGCCGTTCCCTCTACTAGATTGCAGCATGCTGAAGATGAGGAGGAAACAAGAGCACCAGTAGCACTAATCCCTTCCATCCTCCCAGCCCGTTGCCTTTGGCATTTCCCATGCAGGGCCACGCAAAGATGCTTCCCCTGCAACTAGTCAGCTACCTTGGGCAACTTTTCCTGCTGAGCTGTCCCCAGCACCTTCCACCACCCACTCAGCTGCCTAAAGTGCCACTGCATGGGTGAAGAAGTAATATCTCCCAGCTCTCTCGACCACCCTCCCTAGAGAGGGGGTCACTGGGTGGAGGAGGCCCTCCCACCGTCTGTTTCTGGGTAGTGGGTGCAGAAGAGGTTCCTTTCTCTTCTCCACCCCTGCTCCCATGGTTCATTGCTGGAGGGCAGAAATGATGAGGTTCCACCTGTGAGAGGCCTCACACATGGAACAGTCCCAAACACAACAGATTCTCTAATCACGTGATGCTAGATGTCTAGATGCTTTAGGAAGGCAAGAGAGACTGTTCCCCTTGAATGCCTCTCATCTAAGAGAGCATGGCCCAGTGGTTAGGGTGCTAGTCTGGGCCACAGGAGGCCTGGGTTCATTTCCTTGCTTTGCCACAGACTTTTTTGACTGTTAGCAACTCACTTAGGGCTAGATTCACAAAAGGACTTAAGCACCAAGCTGCCACTTCAGGCATCTAAATCCTAGAATCCAGCCCCACTGGGATTCACAAAACTCCCACTGAGCTGTCGCTGAGCCATGTAGGTGCCTGAACTCCTTCTGTGCTTAAATTTTTGCATAAAGGTTCCCAGTCTGCCTGTTTCTGTCTCTGGGTGCACGCTGATGCCTAAGCCCCACCATAATGCACAAACTGGGGAAACCTAGGTGTTCTCCACTTAACTTGCCTGCAGGGCCTGATCTGGGCCATTGGCTTAGAGGTGGCTTACTGAATTGGGCCACTGTAGGTGAGCTTACACAAAGCAGGTGCAGGAGGATTAGGGCCTGATAACTTTTAGCCCAGTGGTCCGGGTCTTTACCTGGTATGTGGAGACCACTGATTCAAGTCACCCACCTGAGGGCAAGAAGAAATTTGAACAGGGGTCTGCCACTACTCAGATGAGTGCCTGAGTCACTTGGTTTGGGATGTTTGGCTGTGGGTGACGGGAAGCTCTGCCGTAGAACAGCTTCAAGCGGAGAAAGTGATTAAAAGTAGCCAGTGGAGCAGAGGGACTGGATCCTAGGGCTCCCACCTTTCAGGAATGGGCTCTAACCACTAGGTACAGTTATTCTCCTGCTTGGGTGTCTTTCTCTCTGGCCCAATGATTCATTATTTATCCACAAGAATAGCTTCAACAGGAGAGAATGAGGGATCCCCACATCAGAATATCTCCTAGCCTACTGCTTAGAGCACTCACCTGAGAGGTGGCAAAGTCCTTTTTAAAATCCTGTCTCCCCCCACAAGAGGGGGAGACCAGAACTGGTGGTGTCTCTGCTCCAGCTGAGTACCCCAATCACTGGGCTAGAAGTTGATGAGGGAGGTCTTCCTTGCTCTTCCTTCTCCCTCCACCCCCCCCCCAAAAAAAAAAACCTTCTCGCAAAAATGGTATAGCTATTTAACACAAGGAGAGGATTGGCAGCTGAGAAATCCAAGCAGTGGGAGGTGTCTCTCTCTGCAGCCTGGATTTAGGTGCTGAACACTGAGGGGGAGGATGGCTGGGGGGCTTCGGATATCCCAGGGAAAGGGGTGAGTCCTATTGGCTAGTTTAGGCAGCAAGTCACCTAGCATGTTGGCTTTTGTGAACCCCATTCTGAAGTGCCTGTCTCTCCCCATCCCTTGTGAAGGGATCCTAGGTGCCAAACTCAGGCTTTGTGAGTCTCAATGATTTTTCTAAGCATCTAAAAGTGAAGTGTGGTGATGCTGAGCATCACCAAGCCTCCATTTCTTTGTCAATCTAGCCCTTCATGTGCCTGTGCCTCAGTTCCCCACATGTGAAATGGGGATAATAGCGCTTCTTAACTCAGCGGTGTTGTGAGGAGCAATGCTTTAAAGATTGTGATATGCTCAGATACTGTAGTAATGGGGGGGGGAGGCATATAAAACAGACTGCATAGTCTCAACCCTTGCTCCCCCCTTCTCTCATTTCCAATGGACCCTTCCCAGGATAACGAAACTGGTTTATCCAGTGGTTCTCCACCATACCCCTGAGGATATGCAGGGCTTTTTGAGGGGGTACATCAACTTCTCTAGATATTTGCCCAGTTTTACAAGAGGCTATAGAAACAGCACTAGCAAAGTCCATACAAACTAAAATTTCACACAGTGACTTGTTTATACTGCTCTGTGTACTAAATCCTGAAATGTAAGTACAATATTTATATCCCAGTTGATTTATTTTATAATATGGTATAAATGAGAGAAAGCAATATTTCAGTAATAGTGGCTGACACTTGTATTTTTATGTCTGATTTTGTAAACAAGTAGTTAAGTGAGGTGAAATTTGGGGGTAAACAAGACAAATGAGACTCCTGAAAGGGGTACAGTAGTTTGGAAAGGTTGAGAGCCACTGATCTAGTGTGATCCCTTCCTCTTCTCTGTGCTCCAGTCCATAAGGATGAAGTTTCTGGTTTCTAGGAAGTTGGCTGTGCTGACCGACATTGAGTGTCCACAAAGCCTCCCACAGCTGGGAGGTTGTGGGCTGAAAGACAGTGGGATGTCCAAGATGAGTGTCCCTCAGTTTAGTTCCAAAGTTACCTACATGCATGTGCTATCAGAAATAACCTCAATTCCATAATTCTATAAGACCCATTGTACTAAAGGAAGGAATCCCACAGCATTTTATTAGTATTGCAGTAGAGGCCAGGAAGAGCACCCAGTGATAGACCAAGGCCCAGCTATACTAGGCCTGAACAAACACAAGATTTAAAATTTGCTGTATTTATTTTTGTCCCTATTATGAGTGTTTCACACATCATGATCCACATGTGGGCCTTGGCTGCTTGAGAGGTCTGCTCTTGTGGCGGTGGGGAAGATACTAGTTGCTTTTTAACCAAAAAAAAAAACCCAAAAGTTTGATCAGATTTATGGGGGGATCACAATACCCATTTTTACAAATGCATTGATTACTCCAGTCACAAGTTGGGGCAGGAAGGAAGAGAAGAAGGCTTTGAATGGAAGTTCAGACTTGGTCTCAGCAATTGAATAGCAACTTCCTCCTCCATTAAGACTAATATAAAGTTAAAGGCTCCCCATTCTGCATTGTTAGCTGGGGCTTTAAGGGCAAAGAGGGCCAACTTAATTAGACTCCAGCTCAAATCACATGTATTTGAATTCTTTTTACTTCGGAAGGAAAAATCTGTTCCACCAACCTGGGTGGGGTGGTAGCTTTTCTTCAGACATAAGCTACGTAAAGGGCTATGACAGGCTAGGAGCAGCCAGTTGCACAACTACAGGAAGGAACTCCGTGGGATTTGATTACGGTACAGAGGTCGAGCGTGCAACCCCAGGCTGACTTCAAAACGTGCATGGGTGTCTTCACATCCCTTTTTTTTTTGAAGGAGAAAATAACTAGCTGTCTCTAGAACCCCAGAGTAAAACAACCTTCATACTATTCCCTGCCCCCAGGCTGAATCTCAGCCTCGTGTTGCTCGCTGAAATAAAGTGGAGTACTGAAAAATGTAGGTCTGCCTGTATTTTCACATGCAGATCCTTGTCCAGTCACCTCCCCTCCATAGCCCTGTCTATGCTAGGAAAATGCGTGTAAGCCTTTCTGTGCCCGGGCGCTACAAGGGTGTGACCAGCAGTAGCAACTGTATTTCAGACATCCTAGTAAGCTCCAGTCTGCATTAGTGCTGCTGCAGCTAACTGCGCCAACGCGGGGGTGGGAGGGGAACCTACAAAAGTCTAGTGCAGACTCTTTAAGTTGCTAGTAGCACTGTGAGCATATCTGGTTCAGAGATCAAGGCATGTGGCCAGTGGTGAGCCAGAGCTGGTTCACACCGGTTCGCTAGAACCAGTTGTTAAATTTAGAAGCCCTTTTAGAACCGGTTGTTCCACAGGGGACAACTGGTTCTAAAAGGGCTTCTAAATTTAACCGGCCAAAAGTGGCGCCTTAGGCGCCGACTCTGTGGGTGCTCTGGCCCTGGAGCATCCAAGGGGAAAATCTGGTGGGTGCAGAGCACCCATTGGCAGCTCCCCGCCCCATGCCTGGCCCCAGCTCACTTCTGCTCTGCCTCCAGCCCCTCCCCAAACTCACTGCCCCGTTCCGCTTCTCTGCGTGCCCCCTCCTCCCCCCGCAAATCAGCTGTTTGCATGGGAAGCCGGGGTGGGCTGAGAAGCAGGCAGTGGCTTCAAACTCAGGCATGTGGAGGTGAGCTTGGGGGGCGGGGGGAAGGAGGGCTGCCCATGCTGCAGCAGGTAACTCGGGACGGGGGGGTGGGGGGCACACAGGGGAACCACTCCCCACCCCAGCTCACCTCCACCAGCTCAGGCCAAGGGTGGAAGCCGCTGCCTGCTTCTTAGCCCTCCCAGGCTTCTCACCAAACGGCTGAATCGCGGGAAGCCAGGGTGGGGGTGTGGAGAAGCAGAGCAGGGCAGCGTATTCAGGGGCGGAGGCCGGAGTGGAGGTAGGCTGGGGCCGGGCGGGGAGGGGAGCTGCCTGTGGGTGCTGTGCACCCACCAAATTTTCCCCATGGGTGCTCCAGCCCCTGAGCACCCACGGAGTCTGCGCCTAAGGCGCCACTTTCGATGTGATCAGTGGGGGGAGCAGTCGCTCCCCCACTGCAGCTATGCTTCCCCTGCCCCTAGGAGCCAGAGGGACTTGCTGGGTGCTTCCTGGGAGCTGCCCCAGGTAAGCACTGTCGGGACTCCCCACCTTACCCCCCGGCAGGTCCCTCTGGCTCTTAAGGGTGGGTGGGTATCCACTACAGTGGCCCATGAGACCCTCCTGCCCGGTTCTGGGGAGAGGGGAGGTGGGGGAATGGGGCAGGGGTCCTGGGGGTGTGTGTCAAGAAACGGGGGGGGGGGTTGGATGGGGCAGGAGTCCCAGGGGCCCGGGGTGGGCAATGCACTACAGCAACCAAGAAGAGAAGTGCAACAGTGAGTCATATTTCAGAGTAACAGCCGTGTTAGTCTGTATTCGCAAAAAGAAAAGGAGTACTTGTAGCACCTTAGAGACTAACCAATTTATTTGAGCATGAGCTTTTGTGAGCTACAGCTGCAAATGTTCTCTAGTCACCAACTAATGCAAAGGCTATTTGTGACCTCCTCTTGGCACTGCAACTTTTTTCCCTACAAAATCTAAAATGACAGCTCACAACTGTAGGACTGGCTAGGTTGTGCAACACTTTCCTTGAAAACTAGCTGAAAGGAAGTTGCTTCCTTTGGCTTATCACACTCTTCACAGACTCAGCAGTTTGTATTGTTTTGCCTGTCAATCCTGTTTGGACAGCGGAGATAAGGAATGTCAAAAAGAGTAAGCTCTTAAAAATCGCAGTATGCACCATGAAGTCCGCTCCTAAAATACCTTGCTAGTAACTGAAATGAAACTAGAAAAGGAGTACTTGTAACACCTTAGAGACTAACCAATTTATTTGAGCATTTAATGTTCTGGTTTAAGCATTTAAGGTGCACAAGTACTCCTTTTCTTTTTGCGAATACAGACTAACACAGCTGTTACTCTGAAACCTGAAATGAAACTGTTAATCCTGTTTAACTGGCATTGTTTAGCTAATGTGGAACAGCTTGTCCTTCTCTCCATATGCAGAAGAACTGCACTGAGCCCTGGTTCAGTTAACAAGATTGACAGCTGTGCTGTGGTCCGACTTCGTTAAACTGACCATGCCTGACAGGAACTACTTAGGCAGATCTTTGTCAAAACCTCTCATTGTTAGAGGCTTCAGCTGCTCCAGTTTGAACCAGAACAGTTTTTTGTGTCCACACTTGCTATGCAGATTTGTGTTCTGAACCATCGACTTACCCCTATGTCAACAGTGGTGCTCTCAAACTATTTCAGTTGCAGTTTCCTCTGGTTCAAAGCAGCTCTTAGAAACTGTCAATTTTGGAAGATTTGAAAAGACCACTAGTGCACTCTGGGACATTAGGGCAAGTCATCCTATGTTGACAATACAACAGTTCAGACTCCTTGTACTCAGTTGGCGAAGGCAAATTTAAGCCAAACAGTATCTAGACCGGGGTTCTCAAACTGGGGGTTGGGACCCCTCGGGGTCGCGAGGTTATTACATGGGGGGCCACGAGCTGTCAGCCTCCACCCCAAACTCTACTTTGCCTCCAGCATTTATAGTGGTGTTAAATATATAAAGTGTTTTTAATTTATAAGGGTGGGGGGTTGCATCCGGAGGCGTGCTATGTGAAAAGGGTCACCAGTACAAAAGTTTGAGAACCACTGATCTAGATCATGTGTTGGAGCACTTGACAGTAGCAGGGTGCTACTAGGGGGAACCAAACCATTCTTAGAGTACTACATCTTATGTAGACTGTACCTATAAATGGCTTGGAGCCAGGCACTCAACAGATTAGCCTGAAAAAATAAGAATGGGGACCTTAAAACATATCTCCTACAACTCATTCATGTCCTGCAGGCAGCAAATGCGTTCAGGGAAAAACAAATTTATTTGTCTGGCTTTAAAATAAACTGTCTTCTGACCTATTGCAGAAGTGAAATGGTCCGGCTTCCATATGGGTTGGCTTTATGGGGCACTGAGCCCTTGGGTGTTTTGCTGCATAATGGCTGATAACCTTTTTATCCTTCCATTTCTAAAAGGACATGGTAAGGCAAGGTGACTAATACTCCTTCCTTGCTATTCTACAAAATGAGGCAGGGAAAGTGCTAGGGTTTACCAATTTGGTAATATTTAAAAACCCAGATGTTCTAGCAGGAGTGCTGGAACCTCCCCTGCCCTGCTTCTCTCCCTGAGGCCCCACCCCCATCCACTCCTCTTACACCCCTCCCCACTGTGGTTTGCTGCTTTCTCTCCCCTCCTCCCCACACAGGTCAGGAGGGACTTCCCTACAGAGATGGGGCTGGGGGCTGGAGCTGCAGCTGCCCAGTGAAGGTAGGAGGAGACTCTGGCTGAGTAGGGGCTGGAGTAAGTGATGACCTGTGGTCTCCCCTGCTCACAGCATCTGGATTTTGGGTGTTCGGTCAGTAGATCTGACAGGACACTGTCAAGTCCCCTCTTCAACTCTCTAGTGCATTGTGGGTAAAAGTCAAGAACATCTGGAAGAGCATCTGCTACAAAACTGCTACAGTGTTTGAGTGTTGCGTTCTTTCCTGGGGATGATCTATTCAGAATCCTACTTTTTAAAGGATAATCTTGTGGCTAAGTAGCTGGGTTAAAGTTCCAGCTCTGCCACAAACTTCCTGTGGTGTGACCTTGGGTAAGTCACTTAACCTCTCTGGCACAGTTTTCCAAGGTCTACAAGTGGGAACACTTCTGTTATATCTAATTAGATTGTAAACTCTGAGGCCAGGGACTCTCAGTGATAGTCTGTACCACAGCAGGGGCCCAAATTTGGTTAGGCTGAGGCCCTGAGATGTTACTGAACTACAAATGATTACTACAGCTGGCTAATAACATTTGTCTGACTTGCCTGCAGGAACTTTTGCCTCAATGTATAGGCATCTGTAACCTCTGATCCCAGCAAAAAGCTACTGCAGGAATGTGCTATTCCTGTTTGTCCTGGCATAGAGTATTTCCATGATCTGCTTGCTGAGCCTAAGTTGACCCAAAAAAACCCCCCAACAACCTAGGCTAAGCAGAAGGAAACTTGCTTTTGTATGTGTCTCTTTAAAAAAATAGAAACACAGAACCTCACGCCTGAGGAAGCCTTAAAGTGTGGGGGGGGGGGGGGGGAGGGGGAGCTCTCTGGACAGGGAGGGAAGAATACTGAATTGTACTGAATTGTTCTGCAAACTAATCTGGCCTCTTTCTGTTGCTTCTTGGTGTGCAGTGTGGGGAGAAGTTCTGAAGATTAATCTGTTTTTTGAGTGGGAAAGCTTGGGCTTTGTCCTTTCAAAGAATGTCTGAGATTAGGACCATAGGAATCCAGCATGTACAGCCCACTGCTTTACCAGCTGAGTTGGCGATTCAGCGGCTTAGCAAATTGGCACATGCTACAACTAAAATGGTGCTTGGTGCTGAAACGTTACATGGAAATGGGAAAGTGTCCTGGAAAGGAGGAGGAAAAACTAGCTTTACTACTTCCTTTGCTGCTGCAGGGTGTATGGTACAGGCCTGAGTCTTGACTTAACTACAATTTGTGGCTTTTTTGTAAAACATCTGGAGGGTGAAGTTTGTCCTCTCCTGTTCTGTTGATGCTCTGACTCAAAATATTCTTGGAGCACTCTTAGCCCTTAATTAAAGGATTTGGGGGTGGTTGAATCTAATAGATCATTCCTCCAAATGGTCAGTTAAATAGATGTAACCAGTTCTAGGACTATAAAATCACATCCTCACCCCTTGCTTCCACTCCAATGGTACTTGCGGTGATAGAAACCTGCCAGACTTCCAGTTAGCAATTGTCTTCCAGGGTAGACAGCAAGGTCTGAATTTGTAACAGTGAGGGGGAGGGCAATTCAAATAATATGAAGGTTTTCTTAAGTTGTGAAGAAGCAGAGGGGCCCAAACAGCCCGTTCCTCTCTGTTACCTTTAGCACCCAAAGCACATTTCATCAGCCTGCTATCTAAAACATGATGGAACTAGCTGAATCTGGGAGCTCAGTGCAGGGTGTTCTGAAAGCAAGCTTAAATTGAGGTGCTATAATACTTCCTGCATCTCTTGGCTGGCCACCTGTTCCTGGCTCTAATGCTCAAATTGATGCACCTTTAAATTTGTGTATGAATCTTGTTATAAGACTTCAAACTCTCATCTTCATGGAGACACTAATCTCTGCAGAACTAAGGGAAGTTGTTGCCAAAACAAAACTACCTGAAATCAGTTGCATCCCAGTCCTCATGTACAATATTTATGGAAGTGGGGGGTCAAAGTCTTTTTGGAAAGACTTGTATAATTGGCTCTCCATATTTCCATACAGCTTGGCCTATAAACTTCAATCTCATCCTAGAGCAGAGCCCACTGCCTCTGACTTGAAAGGTGGTGGCTGTAGAATTACATATGAACTCTACTTTTCATGTAGAGACTGGAACCATATTTTGCAGTGGTGCAGTTAAGTGCTAATTAGGATTTGAATGGTGGGATGGGCAGTGTGCTCAATGCTGTGACCACACTGCAGGTGTATTCCCTGCTTGACAATTTAGCTGTGTTGTGTAGACATAGCCTTTTAGTAACATGGCTGTGTTGCTACAGCTGTGCCACGAAGTCATGCTGCATAGCGGCTGTTTGTTTGACTCTTGTGCTGACAAACTTCCACTGCCCCCCAGCGAGCGGCATTTGCGTTGTTGGCAGGAGAGTGCTCCTGCTGACAACACGCTGTTCACACTGGTGCTTGTTGTGTCAAAACTTTTGTTTGGGGGGGGGGGGGGGGACATCTGAGAGACAAGCTTGTCGTTCAATTGCCAGTGTAGACATAGCCTCAGAAAGGCAAAAAAAACCTCTGAAAAGGGCAGACGAAAAGATACAAGCAGAATGGTGGGAAGCACATATCAGGTTAGTTACCAGACTTAAATCTCTTAAAAAAAATTTATTTGGAGCTGGGGTTGGAGAAGGACTTGTTTGAGTAAGCAGTGGGGGAAATGGCTCAATGGATGGGAAGTGTGATGCTGAGCAGCTGAAGGGGGTGCTTTTGTGGTATGAGAAGGGTGGCAGGAAGAAGAAACTGACTTCTGTACTCCATACTTATTGTACCTTATGGTAAATGGTACAGGTAGTGTGTGTTATCCAAATGAAGGATGCTCACAAATGAGCTGAAGACTCTAAACTGAAATTTTAAGGAAAAGTCATGACCAAAAGGACTGCAGGTTGGAAAGATGGGGAAGTGTCCTAGTATGGGGCAGAGTTAGTTATCTGACTTCCAAACCCCCAAACATCTGCATTTTAAATAGATCCTTAACTTTGGATCTCCCAGTCTTCCAAAGTCCAATTTAATAATTAAACTACCCCATTTTTTTAAAAAGTGAGCTCTAAAAGTACAACTGGGGTTGTGCCTTAATTTACATGCTGATAACTTGCAAAGACCCTTGATGTTCAGTTTTTTCAGCTTGTTTTTGATTTAAAGTCTTGTCTGTGTTTGCAGACTCTACAGTGACCAGAAAACTAGTAAGTTGACATCCTAAGACTAGAAACCGAGCAATGGTGGAAGGTGCTTCTAATTACTTGATCTTTTAAAGATGTAGTTACAAAAACTTACTGGTGGTTGAATATTGAAAGAAACAATGTCTCTAAGCTTCAACTCCCCTGACTTTAAAAGTGCAAGACCTTAACAAACATCTATGGTGCTGGTGTGTGCCTCTGTCCCTGCCCCAAGACCCCCAACAAAATCTAGGAAGAACAGACTTTGTTCCTGATAAACAAGCTGGGAAAACTTGAAAACAGCTTTTTATTTTATAGATACAAGGCAGAAACCAGGCTTCTGAAAACCCTTTACAGGTACCTTAAAGGACTCTTCAAAAGGCTACTGATTATGTCTGTTTAAACTTAACTCCAAGTTCAAAAGCTTCTTCCTATGTGTTTAGAGTGGGGGAAGACTTGTGGTTCTTTTGCATCCCTTCAGCTAAAGCATACAGTTAAATATGACCATGACACATCAGATTCAAATCTTGAGACATTTTCAAGGTATTAAGAATTTCTGGTTGTGCACTGTCTTTATCAATTTTAGATTACTGGCAAGACAAGATTAATCTTGACTTCTGACTTTAACTTGTGTTTCAGGTGAGGGCTGTGTCTGTGGATCTAAATATTGATCCTTCCCTCCAAATTGACATCCCAGATGCCCTGAGTGAAAAAGACAAAGTAAAGTTCACTGTACATACTAAGGTAAGTTCATGGTGAAAGGGGAAAGTGGTTAATGTACACACATGCAGTCTTAAAATCCACTTGAATGAGGCAAGTAGGACCCTTGTACTGTTGTCAAATGGGTCTACACCATTAACTCCTAGATCTTAGGCTTTCATTTAAAAAAAAAAAACAAAACCAAAACTGCAGGGCTTAAACATAACAGCCATACTGGATCAGACCAAATAGGATACTGTGCTGGATGGACTATCTTTCAGTGGTGGCCAGTGCCAGGTGCTTCAGAGTGAACAAACGGAACAAGGCAATTGCGTGATCCATGCCCTGTTGTCCACTCCCAGCTTCTGGCAGTCAGAGACTTAGGGGCAGTCAGAGCATGGGGCTGCATCCCTGACCATCTTGGTGAATAGCCATTGATGGACCTATCCTCTATGAACTTATCTAAGTCTTTTTTGGACCTGGTTATACTTTTGGCCTTCACAACGTCCCCTGGAAACTAGTTCTCCAGGTTGACTGTGCATTATGTGAAGGAGCACTTCCTTTTGTTTGTTTTTTAAATGTGCTGCCTATTAATTTCATTAGGTGACCTCTTACATGAAGGGGTAAATAACACTTTCTCCACACCAGTCATGATTTTGTAGACCTCTATCCTGTCTCCCCTTAGTCATCTCTTTTCCGAACTGAAAAGTCCCAGTTTTATTACTCTTTCCTTGTATGGAGGCTTTTCTATATCCTTAATCATTTTTGTTGCCCTTCTCTGTACCTCTTCCAATTCTAATACATCTCTTTGGAAATCGGGCAACCAGAACTGCATGCAGTATTTGGGCATGCCATGGGTTTATACAGTGGCATTATAATTTTTCTGATCATTATCTGTCCCTTTCCATATGGTTCCTATCATTCTGTTAGTTCTTTTGACTGCTGCCGCACGCTGAGCAGATGTTTGTAGAGAACTATCTACAATGACTCCAAGGTCCTTTTCTGAGTGGAAACAGATAAGTTAGACCCCATCATTGTGTATGTATAGTTGGGATTATGTTCTCCAATGTACATTACTTTGCATTTATTAACATTGAATTTCTTCAATTTTGTTGCCTAGTTACAGGTTTGAGATTCCTTTAACTCTTTGCAGTCTGCTGTGGACTTAACTATCTTGAGTAGTTGTCATCTGTAAATTTTTGCCATCGCATTGTTTCCTACTGTTTTCAGATCATTTATGAATACTGTAAATAACATTGGTCCCAGTACAGATCCATGGGGATCCAGCTATTTACCCATCTCTGTACTGAAATCTGACCATTTATTCCTACCCATTGTTTCCTATCTTTCAGCCTGTTACTGATCCATGAGAAGACCTTCCCCTCTTATTCCATAACTGCTTACTTTGCTTAAGAGTCTTTGGTTTGGAACCTTGTCAAAGGCTTTCTGAAAGTCCAAGTACATTGCATCTACTGGATCCCCCTTGTCCACATGTTTGGTTACTCTCTCCTTCCTCTCCTCTCCTCTCCTCTTCTTCTCCCCCCCCTGGAATTCTAGTAGATTGGTGGGGCATTTCCCTTTACAAAAGCCATGTTTCAGAGTAACAGCCGTGTTAGTCTGTATTCGCAAAAAGAAAAGGCGTACTTGTGGGACTTTAGAGACTAACCAATTTATTTGAGCATGAGCTTTCGTGAGCTGTAGCTCACGAAAGCTCATGCTCAAATAAATTGGTTAGTCTCTAAGGTGCCACAAGTACTCCTTTTCTAAAAGCCATGTTGACTCTCTCAAGTTGTGTTCATGTGTGTCTGATTCTTCTTTACTATTCAACCAGTTTGCCTGGTACTGAAATTTATGCTTACTGGCTGTAACTGCCAGGATTGCCTCTGGAGCCTTTATATTTTAAAAAAAAAGTGTGACTATCCTCCAGTCATCTGTTACAGAAGCTTATTTAATCAATAGGTTATATACCACAGTTGTTAGTTCTATAATTTCATATTTGAGTTTCTTCAGAACTTTTGGGTGAATCCCATCTGGTCCTGGTGACTTATTACTGTTTAATTTATCCAAAACCATCTCTAGTGACACCTCAGTCTTAGATGGTTCCTCACATTTGTCATGTAAAAAGAATGGCTCAGGTGTGGGAATCTCCCTCACATCCTCTGCAGAGACAAGTGAGTCAAAATTCACTTAACTTCTCTACAATGGCCTTATTTTCCTTTAGCACCTCGATTGTCCAGTGGGCCCACTGATTGTTTGGCAGGCTTCCTGCTTCTGATGTACTTACATTTTTTTGCTGGGTTTTTTAATGTGCCTCTTTTGCTAATTGCTCTTCAAATTCTCTTTTGTCCTGCCTATTTATACTTTTTACACCTTAGGAAGGGGAAGAGAACTGTCGAAATGGAAACCAAGTAACTGATGCAGGGTGGTGGTTGTTGTGGTCTTCTGTCTTCGGACAGATCAATACTGCCACTCTTAGCTTTGCTAAGCAGTAGTGGATGGAAATTAACCTCCCCATGCCTCTGTTTTTTATCTGTAAAATGGGGATAATAACTGCCTCATTTTTGTAAAGTTTTCAATCTCTGCTGAAAGCACTATGTAAGAACTAGGTATCATTAATTCTGGTCCTCTAAAGTGGTATGGGACACTCGAATATCCTGTTCCTACAATGATCCTGTCACTGCTAAGGGGGAGATACAAAGAAGGCTCACCTTAACTGAGTGCTAGCCAACACTAGAAAAGGCAATTAGGTGTGGCGTTTACTAGTCAAAAGGGCTTGCTATGGAAACTAATGAACAAAACTGCTTCTAAAAGCACTAGCTTTTGAAACACTAGGACTTCTGAATCTCTTGTCTTCCAGACTACACTGCCAACTTTTCAAAGCCCAGAGTTTTCAGTTACGAGGCAGCATGAAGACTTTGTGTGGCTACATGATACACTTGCTGAAACTGAAGAGTATGCAGGATTTATTGTAAGTGGTTTTTGTTTAGGATTGAATTTTATAATGGGAAAATCTAATGTGGTGCACCTAAAAGGAAATTAGTAAGGCTGCTAACCCTGCTAAAGTAAATACCGCTAGCATTTTCTGTCTTGGATCTTAACTATGCAGATTCAATGTGGTTGTAACATAGCTTTGATTTTATCTTCCCTGAACTGTCTGAAAACATGGGGCCCTGCCCTCCACTCTTGTAAGCTCACAGTATGGGAATCCTGCAGGTACTGCAGAGTGTATTTGTCCCATGTTGGTATCATTCCTTACCCTGTAGAAACCCTTCTAGAGAGCCATTGGTTGCCCTGCTTCAAGGACTTTTGAGAACGTGACACCGCAGTGTAGAGTCCGAGGGTAGCAGCTGGTGGAGAACCTCCGTTAGTACAGCTTCTCCAGGAGTTCTGCAGATGATGGGGTAAACGGGCCAAGAGGCAATACAGAAATACAGGCCCATGTCTCCCCATCCTGTGACACAGGATTTGTGAGCACTCTGGATGAGCCCCATTGCATCCACAAACTGCACTACACACAACCTGGGTAAAAAGAGCAGCAGTACATTAGTTTACAAGGTAGCTATGGAGACTCCAGGAACTTTCACTCAAGAGTGATAGGCACTTGCAACTAATACAGTCTATTTTATATTGACTAGATACCTCCAGCACCTTCCAAGCCTGATTTTGATGGTCCCAGAGAGAAGATGCAGAAACTTGGGGAAGGAGAAGTCTCTATGACAAAAGAGGAATTTGCAAAAATGAAGCAAGAACTAGAAGCGTAAGTATGTGTAGTTGTGTATATAAACCAAAGTCAGTTCTGCATCTTGATGGAGGATCTACTTTCATAGTAACACCTCAAGCCAGAACCTTATTTTAAATAGGGTTGGTGCAATTTCACCTTAACGCCTTTAATCCATGTCTCTGTGTTTCTAGAAAGTCTTGGACTTGGTTAGATAAACCATATAAATGCATAACAACCTTAGTACCTTTCCCAGCCCTGAAGAAGAGCTCTGTGTAGCTCGAAAGCTTGTCTCTCACCAACAGAAAATGGTCCAATAAAAAGATTATACCACCCAGCTTGTGTGTCTAACCTTCATAAAACGTCTTTTGGCCATCACTGTGTGAATTCTAAAATATACTGGAAACGGCCAGGTGGAGACAGGAATGCTTGTTCAGAAGCACTAGGCCAAAACATGAAGCATTAAATAAAATTATTTTTGTCAGAGCAACACTTTATGCAGTGAAGTAGACAGTAAAGACTACACATTGTCTTCGGTGCTTAACTTTGAGATTTGATTCCCCTCCTTGGTCTTCCAGTGAATACCTTGCTGTCTTTAAGAAGACCGTGTCATCACATGAAGTTTTCCTTCAGCGACTTTCTTCTCATCCTGTGCTCAACAAAGATCGCAACTTCCAAGTTTTCCTAGAGTATGACCAGGATGTAAGGAATCTTCCTCCATTTCCTCTGCACTTCTGGGACAGGATGTTAAGAATGCAGTCAGTTCCTATGAACTCATTTAGAATTTGCTGCACTTGTAACACAAGTGATCATTTAAACACACAATCCTACATAGTGTTTATACTGTTATCCGTGTAGGATTGCTCAACCAACTTCTCAAGAATAGCATAGGGCCAAAATCCATTTCACTCAAAGCTTTTTTTCAGTATTCATTACAGAAATCTCATTGCCTCAAAATATAAGCTGTGACATACAAACCAGGCTTGATTGACTTAAACACTGACTTTAAATCAGGACTTAAATCAGCAAATGGGAAACATTGATTTAAATCTTGTTTTGCGTGTGTATCTTTCAGTTATCTTCCAAAAGAGGCTGATTCTTATGGGTGGTATAATTTGGTACTACTTTTTGCTAGCTGGGAGGATGCACTAGATCATGATTTGTGTCAAACTACATTTAGATGGAAATTTGGAATTTGATTTAAAATGCATAAACAGCATTTAAAAAAGCTTTAAATAAAAGCCTTAAATGTTCTGAATATGTAAGAAGTAAGCAAGTCTTAAATTTAAGAACATTTTGATAAACTTATTCAAGCAAGCATTCCCTGTAGTTAGGGAATTGACTTGACTTTCTGGTTGTCATGTCCTTAAAGATTTTAGAACTTGTAGATCTTGTTCCCATGCTCAGGTGTGGTTTTTTTATAGATTGGGAGGTGGGGGAAACAAGCTTTCAACCCCCACTTGTATTCTACACTTTGAATAAACTAGTAATTGAATCAAACTGGTTGAATACACACAAATGAAGAAAATAATCTCTTGCACCTGTAGGAGAGGCTACTGTTAAGCTGGTTTAGTCCTTTAACAAACTTTGATTCCAGGTGCTTAGCCAGTGACTTCCTTTGAGACTTCAGCAGCAAACATACTTCTCAAATATTCTTGGTTTTAAGCATTACAGTAATTACAGGTCTTAACATAGGTTATCATAATTCAGAACTAATTTTAAATAGGATTATTTTTAAAGAAAAATGTACTTTAAATTTAAAAAAATATTTTTATCTACCCTGATAAAATTCAGCTTCAGAAAAGCCTGTGCACCTCAAACCCTATGTCTTTCTCCAGCTGTAGGGGCTCCTGTGTAACATGCCCATTACACAGCATCTCTGCTTTGTATATTCCCTCTTTATTTGGAGGGATTTAAATACAAGCTATTGAAGTAAGGTGCATTTTGAATGCACCTGCAGCTATGGAAAAGACTGTTATAACACCTTGTTCATAAACGAATTCAGCACAAAGACCAATTTAACTCCCATGTTTCTAGCAATAGTCTCCATTACAAGAAGACCTCTCTGGTGCTACAACTTGAAAACAGAAATTCTAGAGGAAACTTGCAATTCAATCACTTTAAAATATACTTAGAACTTAGTGCAGTACAAACATCACTTTGTATGGTGCAGTGACCACAGCAATACAATATTGAACTTGAAGCTTGTCAATGAACTACTTATTACTTCCCTAAAACAATCTCTTATCGTGTTGTGTTTTAGCTAAGCGTTCGGAGAAAAAATACAAAAGAAATGTTTGGTGGCTTTTTAAAAAGTATGGTGAAGAGTGCTGATGAAGTCCTCTTCTCTGGTGTGAAGGTAAGATTTGCTCCCCTTCCAACAACCATCTGATACCTTTTCACTCTTGCTTTCTACTATGTAGGATTGCTTTATTCCTGGTGCTAGGAGAAACCTACTTTGTCAAGAGTATACTCAATAACTTACCTACCTCGTATTTGCTATCCAGTCTGAAGGATCAGTTAAGCCAATCCATTGCAGAGTTGAGAGCCCTTGATTGTGTCTGAATAGGTAAAACCTGCCTGCATAGAGGAAGTACGTGACTGGCAAGGTGGGGATGAAAGCAACAAATCCCTGGGCTCCAAGGATATAAATACTGCAACTGGGCATCTAAGGAGTCAGGGTTTTTGTTTTGTTTTTCCCCTTCAAAATATCTAAAGTTTCAGTACACAGTGAAGAGTCACCTAGTAATACCCTGCTAAAGAAACTGCTCTATGAGTAGTTAACTCTTGGGCAGAAATGTGGTGGTGGTCTGCTGAAACTTCTGCATATCTAATAGTACTGGAATACCTCCAATCAGCTCCAGAAACCGGTACACCCCACTGAAGGGCTGTTGGGAATCGTTTCAGCAAAACATACAAGACAGCCTGTTGTGGTACCAGGGACTGTGCACTGGTATGAACTCCTTTCCTCTCTGATTCAACCCATTCATGCTGTAGGAAGTGCTAGTACTTTGAGAAGGGTAATCTCCTCTTTCCCCAGATTTAGGAACACCAGCAAGTATTACACTGTAACTCAACTCAATCTCTAGTTACAGCCCAGTTTCTAAACTCCAGAGAAAGCTAGTAGAGAATTTTCCAAGGGCTGCCTTCAATTTGCCATAAACTACTACCAGTATGCCAGATAATCTCATCACCAGTCTGGTCTCAGACCAGGAACAAATGATGTTGGTGGCACTGATTTTCCTCCTCCTTTTGGCCTTGTCCAAAGGCCATTCAGCAGCACTCAAATTGCTGGACTTCTCCACAACATTAAATATAGACTGCCATGGAATCATAATGTCCCACCTCAAACACAGCAAGGGTTAGTGGGATGATTGGGATAGCTTCACTGATTCTCCTGTGTGTGCAGCCAGACTTGTGGTGGTCACCTGCTCCTCTCCAAGTGCTGACTCTGAGCAGTTGCAATCTCACACACACACACACACACACACACACAGATAATAAATAGTGGCCTACAATGGCAGCAAGATGGAGGGCACCAGTTGGATCCTCTTTATATCACAAGCACGTAGCACCTCCCAGCTATCCAAGGATTTGGCTGAGATTTGAACCAGCATAAAGAACTGCCAGCTGAAGATGTGTCCTGGGAAGGACACCATGGTGCTGTTTAGCAGGTTCTTTGGAAGTGCTCCCCTCTTGCTCACTGTAATAAGCTCCACTGAAGGGATCTGCTCTGCTCTTTCTGATTAAGATGGTCTGAAATCTGTTCTCCTGGACTCACTGCTTCTGACTAAACAAAGTTGACCTGGTCTTCCATGGGTAAATTAGTTTCCAGTCTTCGTTTGCAAAACTCTACATGGGCATGATGGCTGGTACCTGAAGGACAGCCTTGCCCTGCCACGCCACAACACAACCTCTCATGATAGCTGCTTTCCATTAAAACAGTGGTCACCAATCCATTGATTGCAATTGACTGGTCAATCCTGGGGACTCTCCCAGTTGATCATGAGCTCTGGCCATGGCAGTGCAGTGGGGCTGCTGCTAAGGCAGACTCCCTGCCTGCCGTGGCCCCATGCTGCTCCTAGAAGCAGCCAGCACAGGCCCTGGTGGGTGAGGTAGGGAAGCAGGGGTCTCCACATGCTGCTCCTGCCTGCAAGTGCCGCTCCTGCAGCTCCCACTGGCTAGTTTCCCATTCCCAGCCAATGGGAGCTCTGGGGGAGGTGTCTGCAGAAAGTGGCAGGGCCAGGGGCCCTTTAGCCCCTTCCAGGAGCAGCGTGGGGTAGGCAGGGAGCGACCCAAAGTGCCACCCAGGGGGAGTAGCACCCCAGCCCTGTGCCCCCTCCCAGAGCCTGCGCCCCCTCCTGCACCAACACGCTCAGCCCAGAGCCCCCTCCCACACTGCAAACCCCCCAGCCCAGAGCCTGCACCCCTTCATGAACCCCAGCCCAGTGAGTGAGGGTGGGGGAGAGCAAACAATGGAGAGGGGGGTCCCTCATCACTTCTGCATAAAAAGGAAACTTCTTTTTTAAGCAGCTTTGGCTGTTTCATTGTGTATACTATGAAGGGGAGGCTAGAAATGTGTAGCCACACTTAATGACAAGATTCACTACATAGGGGCTAAGGTTTAAAGTCTCTTACCGAACTCATTGGTAAATGAAGGAGATGCTCCTGCTCTAGCCATGCCATTGGTCTAACAGATCATATTCTCTTTTCAGGAGGTGGATGACTTCTTTGAGCAAGAGAAGATTTTTCTTGTAAACTACTACAACAGAATCAAGGATGCATGCACAAAAGCAGATAAGATGACAAGATCCCATAAAAGTGAACTTTATTTATACAAACCTTTTCTAGGTAATCTCCGTGTATGTCACTAGAGACAAAACTGAAAGCATTGTCCTTGTTCCTGCAGATGTGGCAGATGACTATATCCACACTTCAGCTTGCTTGAACAGCCTGGCTTTAGAAGAGCCCACAGTCACTAAAAAGTAAGCAAACCCACTAATTCCGTGAATACCTGATCTTGGACTTCTGTGTGCAGCACTCTAATTGTAATTGTTACACAATAAACTGAATCCTGGCTTTGTCTGAGGTCCCCTCCTTGGTAATTAATATCTTTAGTGTTTTTATTTCTGTTTTTTTAATGGTGCTATCAATATGGCACACTTAACTTTTTTTTTTTTCAGCTGCATATCCAGTTCCACTTAATGTTTTTAAATAGAATCCTAGTTGAATCCAGCAGATTTGGACTCTTGGTGCATAGGATGTCTTACCAAGTTTTAGTCTTCTAGAATCATAGAACTGGAAGGGACTTCGAGAGGTCATCTAGGCCAGTCCCCTGCACTCAAGGCAGGACTAAGTATTATCTAGACCATCCCCGATAGGTGTTTGTCCATCCTGCTCTTAAAAATCCCCAATGATGGCGATTCTACCACCTCCCTAGGCAATCTATTCCAGTGCTTAACTACTCTGACAAGAAGTTTTTTTTCCTAATGTCCAACCTACACCACCCTTGCTGCAATTTAAGCCCATTGCTTCTTGTCCTATCCTTGGAGGTTAAGAACAATTTTTCTCCCTCCTCCTTGTAACAACTTTTTATGTACTCAAACTGTCCCCTGTCTTCTCTTCTACAGATTAAACCCAGTTTTTTCAGTCTTCCCTCATCGGTCATGTTTTCTAGACCTTTAATTGTTTTTGTTGCTCTTTTCTGGACTTTCTCCAATTTGTCTACATCTTTCCTGAAATGCAGTGCCCAGAACTGGACACAATACTCCAGTTGCAGCCTAATCAGCAGAGTAGAGCGGAAGAATTACTTGTGTCTTGCTTACAGTACTCCTGCTAATACATGCCAGAATGATGTTTGTGTGTGGTGGGTTTTTTCTTTTCAACAGTGTTGACTCATACCTTGTGATCCACTATGACCCCCAGATCCCTTTCTGCAGTACTCCTTCCTACGCAGTCATTTCCCCTTTTGTATCTATTATACAAAATGTTATAGAAGCCCTGTCTAACATAACTAAGTTTGTACCCTGTGCATGACAAGCTTGCCTGTAAATGTGGCATGTGTCCACACATGGCCAATACTCATGGTGGCAACTCACTATGTATGTCCTTTGCCTGGAGCCTGTAGTCTGACACATGACTGTCTTCTGGTGATGTCAGAATTTTTAGTGTAGAAGGGACCCCGACTACATGTAAACAGGTTGGCCAGTCTTCCTTCTTCCTAGCTCCTGAGTACATCGCACTAGAGTACATTGCCCTTAAGACATCTAGAGGAGCAGCCACAATGTGAGACTTCCTATATGCTGTTAAGGTGCCTGGGATAGCTATCAGTATCTTCCCAGAATACACAGATACCATTCATTGGGCGTTTGTGGGTTTGGACAAACACTGACTGACTTATAATTATGTCTATACCGAGGCTCTTTTCTCAATGCAAGTCAGCGATTTGTTAATTTATCAGGCCAGCTTTTACTGGGAGAGAACAGTTATGTTTACGAGGCCTGAAGGACTTGCGTAAGTAAGTGTGGCGCAATGCAAAATATCCACGTCAAAGTGGTGTTCTGTAAGCATTGTTAAACTCTTCTTTGTGGCTCTAGAGCATAAAGACAAGCCCATTGGAACAAAGCTTACAAGTTGGGTAGATTCTCATAAGTAGGTTAAAGCTAAAAGCTCCTTGCCATATTATCACACTGTCTTCATTTTCAGTCCTGATGCATTTTCTTACCTGTACTTGAATTTCCTCATTCAAACAAGGACTTGTCTAAACCTGCACCTATACCAGTATACAAACTTGTGTAGGTTTCTGCTCTAATGGTAACTAATCTTGTGTTCTTAAGTGCTACATTACAGATTTCCATGAAGTATAAATAAAATGATTTTGTCCTTTGTGCTTTTTTCTTTTCTGTTTAGGTACTTGTTGAAAGTTGCTGAGCTCTTTGAAAAACTGAGGGTAAGAGCTTCTTTGAAGAGCTGTAAATCTAGGTTTTGTTGTCTCGTTACATCATTCCTATCTACTCCTTTCTTCTGTAGAAGGTAGAGAGTCGTGTGTCATCAGACGAAGACTTAAAGCTGTCTGAACTGTTAAGATACTACATGCTCAACATAGAAGCAGCAAAGGTGAGCCACTTCTGCTAAAGCTCGTCCTGTATTATTCACTGAGCTTAGTAACTTAATTATTAACTTGCTATTTAGCACATGAGCTTGTGCATACATTTTTCCAAAAAAACCCCACAACAGGGAATACAGCCTGAGTCTCTCTCCCATGTCCCCACCCTTGTGCCTGGAAAAATAGACATGCTGTGCATGTTTTCTGGGCTTTAATCCAGAGGAATGGAGTAGGGAAGTTCAGAGCAAAGTGAGGGGACCCTTGACAAGCCGCCACTCCTCCCTCCAAAACCAAGGGGCTGCTAGCTGACAGCTTACATAGTTTAGCAATTGCAGTCAGATGGGGAGACTCTCAAGAAGTCTCAGAGGAACAGCCGTGTTAGTCTGTATTCGCAAAAAGAAAAGGAGTACTTGTGGCACCTTAGAGACTAACCAATTTATTTGAGCATGAGCTTTCGTGAGCTACAGCTCACTTCATCAGATGTTTACCGTGGAAACTGCAGCAGACTTTATATACACACAGAGAATATGAAACAATACCTCCTCCCACCCCACTCTCCTGCTGGTAAATATAGCTCAAGAAGTCAAAACTCTCCCTTTTTTTTTTAACCACTTAATGTAAGAGAACAGATCTTCAAGGTAGGAGGTCAAGTCTACCAGCCATTTTAGTTTGTCTCCAAAAAAAAAATCCTTCAGGTTTCCTTTTGGATTGTGTTTTGCAACATTTTTTTTAAAATCTTAGTTTGTAAGATGAGCAGACCATAAGCAGCTGTACCAACTTGAGTCTTGTTTTTTGCCTTTAATTGCAACAATCTCAGGTTGGATATTCAGTGTGCTTTCATGACAAAAGGCTGTTACAATCTTCCCCTAAGCTTTTGACTGACACATGGTGGGACTGGATGACAGGATGGATCATTCGATTGCCATCCATTCCCTTGGAAGCATTTGGCATTGGCCACTGTCAGAAGACAGGATACTGGGCTCGACGGACCATTAGTCTGACTCAGTATGACTGTTTTTATGCTCTAAGTCCCCTGAGGGTATGTCTACACAGCAAAGAAAAACCTCTGTCTGGCCTGTGCTAGCTGACTCAGGCATGCAGGGCTCAGGCTGCAGGGCTCTTTCATTGCTGTGTAGATTTCCAGGCTTGGGCTGGAGCCCAAGCTTTAGGACCCTTTGTGATGGGAGGGTCCTAGAACTTGACTTCCAGACTTGGGCTGGAAACCTACACAGCAATAAAAGAGCCCTGTGAGCCTGAATTGGCTGGCCTGTGCCAGCCATGGGTTTCTTTGCTGTGTAGACCTACCATGAGCTGTCACCACTTCCATAAAGCTCTAGAGTGGGACTTTCAGAAGTGCTTAAGTGTAGTCCTAATCCTGCTCCCATTCAAGTAATGGTAAACCCACAGAGTTCAATGGGGAGAGACTAACTCAGCACTGAGTTCTTTCAAAAACCACACCCTTCATGTTTAAGATTAAAAATGGCACCTGCCTCCTACCACTTCTCATTGCTTTGTCATGGATTTGGTGTAGAGTTCAGATTCCATTAGATCAGGTTTATGGTGGGACCTTCCATGTACCTTCGAGAGCAAACTTTATTGCTGGTCAGTGTTCCATTCTGATCATACAGGTGATTTTATGAAAGAGGGTGCCACACTGGGCTGGAGAAGATAGAAACCCTAGTATAGCTGGTGGTTTGCGTCAGGCTTGTACCATGGTGTGTGTGGAGTATAATGAATGTTACTCCATTGGCTCATTCAGAGAAGTGCAATTCAAACACTCTAGCCACTCAGTGGCCTCAGTATCCTTTGTAGTTTTACAGGGCATTGTTGTTGCCTTAAAACAATTCTGTTGTATAAAATAGTGTTCTGTTCTGTAAAGTATTTCTAGATGAGTTTAAATACAGTGCTAGTGTATCTCTAGGTGCGTAAGGAGTGACATTAATGGCTTCAGAAAGTCCTGCCTAATCCTCCTTGAGCAGAATTCTATCCAAGATATGGATGCTTGTAAGGAAGGAAAGGCAACCCCAAGGTTCTTAAGATGTGGATAAAATTGGTTAGGATGAAGGAGAGAGGGACAGTAGCTTAACATTTTAAAATAAGTGTAAAGTGACTCTCCTGGAGCATCTATTGTAGGCATCCATAAATAGCTGCTCTTGAACTGCAAAGCTACTTTCAGTCTTTTATGTGCTTTGAAGAAAAAGAGGTAGGATAAGTGCTCTGCTGGCTTATAAGTACAGTTTGTGTGAGGCTTATTGCTTGCCTTTCTCTGTAACCAAAGCACAGAATCCAGAACCAATTTCTCTACATGCTGTTGATATAAATAAGAGTAACATCTGACTACTCTTTTTTTTTATTTATTTTTTTAAAGGATCTCCTATACAGACGTACCCGGAGTCTTGCAGACTATGAAAATTCAAACAAAGCCCTGGACAAAGCTAGATTGAAAAGTAAAGATGTCAGACTGGCAGAAGCACATCAGCAAGACTGCTGTCAGAAGTTTGAGAAGCTTTCAGAGTCTGCAAAGGAAGGTGCAAACATCATTACCACGCACTAAATTCCATTGATCCTCTGCATCCTTCCAAGGCCTTTTAGAGGGAATTTCTCCATAGTAACTCCACAGAGCACTGTGGTCCACAGCTCACTCAGAAGTCCCATTTCTCCTAACTCTTCTCTCTAGTCTAGCAGGCTTTGAGTAAGATAGTCAAGTGAACTAGTTTTACATCACATGGACAAGTCTCAGCATCCCGAAATATTCCTTTTTAATAATTGGTGACCTCAATTAAATGTTCAGTCATCTGGTGTTCTTCAAACTCAGCAGATCATTGTAATACTGAAGAAAGAACGGGCCTATTCTTATGCTGCTTTTATGGTCCTGTTTTCCTTTTGGGTTGAAGCTTTTTGTTCTTGCTATCTCCCTCCCCCAAGGGTAACTTTGGAACTAAATCCCTTCAGCTATGCGAAGTCAAGATGCCCGAATGGGTGTAGATCAGTGGTCCATTTAGAGCATTATTTGAGTCATAGCCGTCTGGTGTGAGAGGTATCTAATGGAAAACAAGGTGAAACTTTTCTGATCAGAGTCCAAGCACGCTAGTAAAACATGCAAGAGGAAAGTGGTCTTAGTCCCAACAATCCCTGCTCCCAAGGCTGTTCTTCTGGCTAGGAGGGGCATTCTAGGGCAGAGCTTACAGGTCAGCTATACCCTCACGGGACCATCTGTATACCTTTTGCACAAGGGCAGGAGTGATCTGGAAATGCATATGCTGTTGGCCAGAATGTAAATGTACATGACTGCAGCTTCTCTTGTGGCCAAATAATACAGTCAAAGAACTGCACATGCCACCTCAGGAGTACAGGACTGAAATGTCACATCTGGAGTGACTCTTCTGAAGAGTCTGACAGAAAAAAGCCTTGACTTTCATAAAAATCAGTTAAGGATCTCTAAGCACTTTGCAAAGTACTAACTTTGCATAAAAGTTCCTGTAGTACTGCAGCATGAATGACTAAAACTCTGGCTACTCTAACCTACTGCACATTGCATTTAACCACTGCTATTTAGGAGTATGTACATAAGTCTAGAGTAGTGTGCTTTTCTTAAAGCAGAAACCAGTTGACTCCCCTTTCTGCTGGACTATCTAGAGTATCTAGTCAATGTCTCTCTAACTTAGTCCTTTCATTTATTTCCCCAATCTTTTGTGTATGCTAGGGATTCTGCAAAGATGTTAGGTTCCTACTCCAGACAGCTTAATCTAGGGCTAAGCACGCAAGGGATGAGGGAAGGGATGCAAATACGTAAGCAGATGAGGTGAACAAAGCGCTGTCTAGTGGGTGCTGTTTGGGGGGGCCCCATGCTTCGTGGTGGGTTCTCTTGTGCTTTTAGAATGTCTGGCAGTCCAGCAATGGGTAGTCCCTCTTGCCTGACCTACCTCCATGCAGAGAGGAGGTGTGACCCATTGTCTGCCAGCCATTCCAAGTACCTTCTTAGATCAGGTAAGCGGCACTTTCCCTCTGCTGATTCCTTACATGTGGAGTCAGCCCCACGTTAAGCAGGGTTTAAATGGGGGTAGTTCCCTTTTTCCTGTGGTACAATCCTAGAGTCAGTCTCCCTGGGCTGTTGTACAGGTGCCACTCTATTGCTTTTATACTCTCCTTCTAGGAGGAAACGAGGCTGTAGGGCTATTCCTTGGGTCTACTCTCCAGAACTTCAATTCCCTGGGCACACTATCCTTCAGAGGAGGAGCTAGGCAGGGGTATCAAACTTGTTCTGAGTGCTGAATGCTGCTTGTAGTCTGAATCACACTAGGATGGCTTGACTTGCAACCATAAGAAAGTAAACTTGGCCAATAAAAACCCTGAGTTTGGCAGACTGATACCGTGTGCAGTGAGGGTGGGGAGTACAGGGCAGGTCCTTATGTTCCCTGCTTCTCCAGAATTTAATGTACATATAGTTCATATATTCCCACCCTCCTGTGTTTGTAGAACTGATCAGCTTCAAGCGGAAGAGAATAGCAGCCTTTCGTAAAAATCTAATTGAAATGGCTGAGCTGGAAATCAAGCATGCAAAGGTAAGCGCGCTCTTTCCCTAATGTAGAAAGTGCATGGCTGCAATGCCATGTCTGGGACCACGTAAACTGCCAAACCTTTTCCCTGATGAAATTTCTTTTTATTCTGGTTGCACATTAGAGGATTGTTCTTTCCTTTGAAAAGCTAAGAAATTACATTTTTAAACCTTTTGAAAAATTCAGTTTGAGTCAAGTCCTAAAACTAGGAAAAGCCAGATTGGTTTGGCCCCTGTGTGTATGATAGTCTTTAATTACATGATTGAAAAAATTAGTATGCAACAGGCCTCTGCCTTATTCTGTGTGCAGGATGGAGGATGCTCAGGTATTGAATACCCAGTGCGGATAATGAGGCTGCTTGAAGGACCCCTGCCTCATTTGCTGGAGTAATTGAAAGGTGTAGAGAATGCTACAGGAAGAAGATAGGACCCAGTTCTCCTGGGTCTCTTCCACAGACTCTGTGCTGCTGCACAATCACTTAAATTCAGAGGTGGCCACTGTGTTCCTTGTCTTCTGAGAGCCCAACTTGAGACACCTCAGCACTCAGACCTCCAAATAGTCCATGGGAGCTGCAAATGCTCAGTACCTCTGAATAATCAGACTGCGGGTATCTCATGTAGGGCATTAATCATTCAGGCAACCACAGTTAGTGGACACTTGCAAATCCTGGCCTTGAATCTCCCTGCCCCTCCATTCCCCAGCTGTAAAATGGGGATGGTACCTCCTTTCACAAGTTGCACAGAAGATCTTGGAAATACTTGTTTTATAGTGAGCACTGAATGAGATGGGCCCTGTGGGTGGAGGATAGTATGTGATCTCATAATTAAGGACTATATATGCACACTTCAAGGGGCAGAATTAACATTGCACAAGCAACCTTACTTTTGGTACTTCCTAACTTGATTGCTTGTCTGTGCAACTTTAGCATCCTTCTAGTGGTCTTTGTAGTGATGATACTAAATGTAGCTTTCAGACAGAGTACAGAAAATTCAGCTTTTCCATTTCTGAGAACATCAAAACTGTTAAGTTCACTTGTTTCTGGAGTGAGAATTGATTTGGTGCCTGTTTTTGATCCCATGCTTCTCACTCAGAATTAACTGTCTTCCCTTCCAGAACAGTGTGTCTCTCCTGCAAAGCTGCATTGACTTGTTCAAGAACAACTAAAGCGCCTTAATGTGAAAACAGCATCAGTTGCACTCAACAGCCATGGGAAAATTTATATTTAGCTTGACTTCATTAGGTTAAAATATATAAATACACTGTTTCAAACATTTTGTTTGACTAATACTTAACCATGTTGATGCCAATGTATTGGCTTCCAGGGTAGAAATGAAATCTGAATTGCATATGAATTACTTGGATGTAGCTAATTTCTTGTTGAGAGTTAATATCTCAAGGTAAGCAAAAAGTACAAGTACTAGATTCCAGAATGTTGACCAGTTTTCTAATGATAAAAAGGGGCAATTCTTTCCAAGAGTGACACGTGAATGAAATCAAGGTGGTATTGCAATCTGTCTCTAGCCTAAACCATGTCAAAGAAGTTCATATTTGGGAGGGTCTTATGTACATTCTTAAGCAATTTTATAAGGTAAAATACATTCCACTTCATAGATTTCTACTACAGTGTATTTTGGATTTCTATAACTACATTCAGTATTTGTACACTCAGCAAAAATAAAGATGTCTAATACTGTGAAGTGTGTTTCTATAAACTAAATGGCCTTGTATAATAGACCATTTGTATATGGGATTTAAACCCCCAAGTAGTTTAGGGGAAAATTGTTTTCATATCATGAAAAGCTGTTATACACTGAATATCATTCTAACCTGAGATTGTTGCAATTAGAAGGCAACAACAAGACTGAAATTGGTACAGCTGCTTATGGTCTGATTACCTTCTTACAAACTAAGATTTTAAAAAAATGTTGCACAATGCAATCCAATAGGAAACCTGAAGGGTTTTTTTGAGACTCTTGAACTAAAATGGCTGGTAGACTTGATCTCCTGCCTTGAAGATCTGCTTTCTTGCTGTACTTTGCATCCTGGCACTTTCCTTTCCTCTAACAGGTAGCTGAGCTTAGGTTGGCTGTCATAAAGAAATACAACATCTTGGTAGGTTTCAGAGTAGCAGCCATGTTAGTCTGTATCTGCAAAAAGAAAAGGAGTACTTGTGGCACTGTAGAGACTAACAAATTTATTTGAGCATAAGCTTTTGTGAGCTATGCTTATGCTCAAATTTGTTTAGCCTCTAAGGTGCCACAAGTATTCCTTAACATCTTGGTATGCTCAGGGTGGCAGGTGGACTGGGTATTGTTAATGCAAGCATAGGCAAACTGATCTCTCGTGGGACAGCCTTCTGTAAACAGCTGAATTTCATTATTTCACCGTATACTTTGTGCTTGTGTAGTGCTTTTCATCAGAGTGCTCAAAGTGCTCTTTACAAAAGAGCAATATCACTGTCCCCATTTTACAGATGGGGAAACTAAGGCATGGAGCTATGATACGCCTTCCCATCTCTGCCACTTGCCTGTTGGAGGACAGTGGGCAAGAGAACCCAGGTCTCAAGAGTTCCAATCCAGTAGCTTTAAATTAATCAGTCACCACATGACCTAAGCAGGATCATTTTAGCTGGGCAGTAAAAGTGTGGCCCTGTCTAAAAAGCAGTTTGGTAACCATATAACTAGCCACACTCCTCCTCCCCCTGCTCAGTTGCTACACCCTGTTCGTGTCCCTGCCTCTGTCCAGCATTAGTCCTTTCACCTTTCCAAGATGGGTGGAATCTAACCCAACAGGCAGTCCAATGGATCTGCTCTGTTGCTTGTCCTATAGCAGGACTGTGGCCTTGTTCCAGGTGCTGCCTTAAGACAGGGTTCTGCCCTGAAGAGTTTGCAGCCTGACAGGATGGGTTAAGTAGGTGTAGCACTGCTGGGAGGGGGGTATAGGAAAGGATAAGCCAAGTCCTAAAATGGGCAAAGTATACATCTGTGTACACCTTCTTTTTAAAGAAGGAAAATAGACTTGCCTGGTTGGTGCTGGCTTATGAATGTAGAGGCTGAGTAGTCTCTCAAAGCCTGCTTTACACTACTTATAAACTCAGGGTTTCATTACACACCTGTCATCAGTAAAACATGAAGGCGTATCCACTACACCTCCTGTAGCCACAGTTCATCTAGCTGCAGATGTTTTGCCACCTGTTTAATTGGCTAGTGTCTGGCTCTGGTAAGAGCTGAAGTTGCTTGCTTCTGACCTTGTCCAAGAGGTTTCCTGGGAAGAGGGCCAATAGCACTACCCCCAGTCTATCTCTGCTTTTCAGTAGTGGTTTGGTCTAAACCTTTCTCCAGCCCTCTCCTGCGTGGGTTCCTGCTGTGGATTTAAGAAAACACTACACTGGCCTCTTTGCTTACCCAGGAAAGAGGTGGGATAATCTTTAGCAAGAACTAATACTTAAAACTGTAGGTCTAAGTGAATCAGTGGTGTCAGTAATTGTCTAGATCTGGTGGGTTTTATCCAGTTGGTTCATGTCAAAATAGTAAACACCATTGCAGTAGCATTGCTCATCACCATGGTGATGAGCATTTCTCTCAGGCTCTGGCGTGAGTACAATTTGGTTACAGGATCCTGTCTGTTTCTTCTGCCCAGATCACTGATCAGCCTAAACCATATAGGGTCTCTGTCCTCAGCTTCTTCCTATGGTAAAAGCTACAGCTGTCCAATGCTCTTTCCCATCCGTTAGATTTGGGATGGGGTTTCC
Source organism: Caretta caretta (assembly GCF_965140235.1). Classification (NCBI taxonomy): domain Eukaryota; kingdom Metazoa; phylum Chordata; order Testudines; family Cheloniidae; genus Caretta; species Caretta caretta. The sequence continues at coordinate 205,044,837 of NC_134208.1, read as the reverse complement.
TGTCTCAAGTTTGGGTATATTTCATGCTCCATTGTGACTTAGGCCTATATCTACAGTAGCATTTACGTAGGCAAAACTCTTGTCGCTCAGGGGTGTGAAAGAAACACCCCCCCCACCCCCAGGGCAAAATAAATTTTTCTGGCATAAGTGCTCCTGTGCACAGTGCTACATTGGCAGGAGAGACTCTCCCACTGACATGACTGCTGCTGTTCGTTGAGCTGGTTTTATTGTCCGGGAGAGCTCTTCCGTCAGCATAATGCAGCTATATGAGCAATCTTACAGTGGTGCAGCTGTAAGCTTGTAAGTGTACGCATGGCCTTAGACAAAGCCTAAAGGTCATGGCCTGTCTTGGCCGCACATCGTCTAAAGCAGGGACCCCTTGCTTTGAAGATTTATATGGTTTGCAACAGCTTTCCAAGCTCCCAGCCCACAAGTAGTTCATCTGGGCCACCTCTTGCAACAGGGGGGCATGACTGTCAGAATTGACAATGGGGCTTTGGGTGGCAGAATTTGTAGCAGTCTATACTGCTTTCTCCCTTGTGCTAGTGGCTATCAGTGATCTGTTTGAAAACCCATGTGTCCCACCAGCTGACAGCCTAGAGCCAGTGAAATACGAGCCTGACAAAGGTGCCTTGAAACACTTCTGTCACCAGCTGAATTGTGGGGCCAGTGGAAAAACAGAATTACCAGGAAAAGTGGCTATTGGCTGGCCATGTTGTCTTTCTGTAACCACCTTATTTTCTGAAATAATATCCCTCCCTTCTCAAAACCTGCAAGCAATAGTTCCTGGACTTGAGTGGGGCCCTTCCTGGTCTGAATGGGTGCTGGGCTGCCAGATGACTTGCCTACTGCCCCACAGTCCTCAAGGGAAGTGGTCCGTTGCAGATCAGGCTGTGGGTCTACCCTGAGCTACCTCTGTCCACCTTCAGAGGTCTGGTGGCCAGCAGTTTGGCTGGAAGAAGTGAGTACAGTATATTCAGTGACTCTTCAGAGAGTAATAGCAGCCAGCAGAGGATGCTATTGTATTTTTTTTTTTTTTTTTTTCCTGAGAGCAGCCGCATCTTGAGAGGTGCGTGTGCGGTAGCCGGCAGATGCTCTGTGCTCCCAGAACCTCACTCCATATACTGTATGTACCTATAGGGAGGGAGCTGACCGGCTTTCAAGCCAGTGAAGGACACTAGTTCTCCAGCAAATACCCATTGGATGCTCCTGGCTGAGCCTGGTGGCTACTGACCTGATGGCCATAGTGACGCTACGGAGGGGCAGCTGCTCCACCATAGTTAAGATTGTAACTGAGTGTCCACTATAAACCTGACTTCTGTCTACTCCTAAAGTTAAAATAATCATATTACCATGAATTTTAGTGGGTTGGTTCTGTAACCCTGGGAGACTGTCACCCTGACAACTACTGTGATTCATGTTAAGGCTTTATTATCTGGGCCACTTGAAATATATGGTGGGTGAATGCAGTTCCTTAATTCTGTTCTTTTCCTTGTCACTTTCCAACATACAATTGATTCCCCTAGCGGAGATCTAGTGTCTTAACATTTTGGGAAAGGACCTTGCCTAAGCAGCGTTGTTGTCTCTTGCAATATTTGGTGTTTCGTAAAGCCCCAGCTTCTGGAATCAGGTGAGTGGGGGAGATAAATCTTATCCTTCCCCTCTTCTTCCTCTCCCCCCCACCCCATTTTTTTTTCTTTTTTTTTTTTTAATGGAAGTTTCTAGCTCTCTCCTGGTTGGGTCACATCTTTAAACTTTTGTCCAAGTGCATTGAAAAGGCTAAAAATACAGAAAGCGAATTAAACCAAAACCTAAAATATACACTTTTTTTTTTTTTTTTTAAATCTCTTGGGGAGGTTTTAAGCCAGTCTTGTCACTTTTGAACGCTGGCGGTTGGCAATACAGCATAACACAACTTTGTGAGTTTTCTTTTGGAAGCACCCTGAGGGACATCCTCTCTGGTGTATTTGCTTGATCTTTTTTCAGGGAATGCTGCATTGTTCCAAACTGGGGCAGTGTTAAAGTTAACAGCGTGTAAGTGCCTTGTGTGAGAAATGTGACCATAACTCTGCATTTCCTGGGGTTTGAATTTTCTCTCTAAAGCTAGCATTGGAAAGGTTACACATGCTTCAAACCCAGCTTACGCATGCGACTTTAATGACAGATTCCCACTTAAAACGTCATTGATCAGTCATTGCGATGCTGTAATTTAAATGGCTGATCTGCACTTACATTGTGCTGATGTAGCTGTTTCAGTTAAAGAGGTTGGGGGGTGTGTGTGTGTGTGTGTGTGTGTGTGGTGGGGGTGTTTAATGGAAATAATACTGGTGGTAACCCTCTGGTGGGTGTGGTTCTAGCCGTATAAAAGGTACATTATGCTGGTATAGTTACTCCTCTGCCTGCACAGTAATAGCTACATCCGTATAAAACGCACATCAATGTCACTGGGGAGGTGGTCCTGCTTTAACTTGATCACAATCAGGCCTTGACCTCTGAAAGGGCCCTAGGTATAATGGATTTCCTGATGGGCTGTGGGAATACAACTGGTTGTGGGTTCCCCCTAGGGTGACCAGATGTCCCGCTTTTATAGGGACAATCCTGATTTTGGGGCTTTTACTTTTGTAGGCCCCCCGCCCCCACCTCCTGTCCCAGTTTTTATATTTGCAATCTGGTCATCCTAGTTCTCTCCCCCTCCGGCCTCCTTTCAATCCTGTGGGTGGCAGGCTTGGACAGCCTTCTACAGCTGGTAACTAACAATATGTGGCATGGATTTACAGCATGACTATGAGTATCAGTGAGTTGCTGTACAATCCAGCTGTTTAAATGGCACATCTGTTAGGCTGCCATTTCTGCGTTCATGCAGTAGGTTAGAGAAATGTGTTGGCACCAAACAACAAGCTGCTGCCCACACAACCCAGCCATCCATAAATCTTGTGGGCAGTCATGATAAGATGACACAAGACAGTGAGGCAATGTTTTCTAATTGGCTAATGTTTGCTTTGATTTGATTTTCCTTGGAGCTGGATCTTGCCTAAGCCTTTGGCAGAACAAATGGACCAAAATAGAGGTGATAAGGTAGGACAGGAGGAGGTGATGTATGTTAAAATAAAGAGGGTTTTAAAAACCACCTCCATGACTCATGGGGGTCACACGGAGAAGCAACAGCAGAACCAGCTTTCAGGTATGATCCTGCTCAGGAGTTTCTGTTCTGGTTGTGCTTATCCACTAGCTTGCCTTTACACATGTGCATAGAGCTGAGCCTTTGCATTGGTGTTAGCAGATCGGGGCCTGAGATCACATGCAGTAGAGACTTTTGCCGCGGTGCGTGGCTTGTAGCTCCAGTCACTTCTCTCTCCTCCTTTTGAGCTCGGTGTAGGAATATGGGCAGTCCTCCTGGAGGAGGAAAACTAACTTAGGGGGCGTGTTTGCTATCCTGACTCATCCAGTTCTACGCTGTTCAGTGGGGCTTATCTGCAGAATCTAATGCCACATCTATGCCAGGAAGTTGCACTGGTTTAATTTCTGCCGGCCTACAGCTGCTCACCCTGCTGTGTCACTAGAGCACATCCGTATTTGGCTGCCTTTGCCGGTGCTGCACAGCCTCAGTGACTGGTTGAATTGGCAAAAGATGTCTGGCACTGTGGGGAAATGTCCCAGTTTCTCCCATGACACTGTCTAGTGCGCTGCCTCCTGCAAATTGTTTTTGCAGTGCACTGGGGGGTGGGAGCCAGTGCTCCTCAGGAAATTGTGGGAGTTTGGGGTCAAGTTCCCATAATTCCCTCTGTTCCAGCCCAGAATTGTTGTTTGTTTTTTTTTGCATCCTTTTAAAAAATTCCAACAGTGCTGCCCCGTAACTCACTCTTCCTCGTGCTGGCTTTCAACCTCTCCACTATCTTGCTGGCAGAGACGCTGACCAGATCAGCCGAGCTCTCTGGTCTGGTTTTTGAGACGAGGTGGATGGTTCTTTTGTGTTTGGGGAACTACACCTGTCGCTAGGGCTGATGCGTGTGCAGCAGTGAAAATGATCCCACTAAGGAGGGGATAATGCTGTAGGCATTCACTCATCAGCTGCATGCCCCAACGTGGCAGTTTTGGGCCTGTGAAATGAGCATCAGGGTGTGGGGGTGAAGGGGGGGGGTCAGATTGTGGAAGGATCATCTGTACAACTTTTTGATATGTAAGGCCACGTTCCTGGATCTGTGGGTCGAGCTTGCCCCAGCTCCTCAGGCCAAAGATGCTAGAGAATGAGAGCTGCTTTGGCAGTGAAGAAATGAGTGGCCATCATGCCGTAGAGAGCCAGTTTGGAGCTGGGAAATCTCTGGTGGGATGATTTGTCCTCCAGGTGCTCCAGGGCCATTCAGTGGGTTCTGCTGTGCAGGGCTGGGACTCTGGGCAATATGCAGGAAATAATAGATGGATGGGAGCATCGCATCCCGTGCCTTACCTCTGAATACAGAAACAGAAATGGGGGACTTCTCCATAGTTACACAGGTGCTGGTGGAGCACCTGGAGTGTTTCACTGATTTTTAGTGTTGGCTGGTCAGGGAGGGTGTATAGTGCTTGCCTCTTTAGGAATACTGGACTCTTCCAAAAGCAGCTAGCAGGGAGATTTTTTCTGGGCTGCCACGTTCACACAAGAGAGGTTGCGATACCAACTGTGAATCTCTGGGACCCAGCCTGCCCTTTGGTTCTCTGGCTCCAGACACCAAACGCAGGGCACATGGACAACAGCAGCAAGGGAAGGTTTTGCTATTGGCTGAGCAGATGCTGGCTGACCATGGAGCATGCCTTGGGCTGATTAAAGGGGCGATGGAGATGGCTTATGGCCAGGCTGGATCTGAGAGAGCCAGCCGTTCCCACTGCTGTTGCTACATGTTGTGTTTTACAGAAAATTTGTGATGCCAAGGGGGAAATGTAACCAGCACAGTGGAGGGAGGAAGTGGACATTCTGTCGGCGCTTGCAATCAGCCTGGCACAAGAGTATTTACCAGAGCCCACTGGGCTCTGTGCAGATACAGGAGGAGGCCTGAAGCATGCTGTGCCTAGAGTGTGCTGCTTTGTATTTTGTGACTACACAGTCCATGGCCAGCTTATGAACTTGTATGAACTCTTCTGAGTCTGATGAGGGGTTACTGACTGGTGGGTTGCAGCTCTATTATAGGAGTTTGTCAGTGGGACTCAAAGTGGAGCATGGACACGTGTTACTGGCAAAGCTCTGTAGTGAAGACAAGACCCGAGTTTAATTTTAAGAAACATTGTTTCTCACCTTCCATCTGGGTGTGTGTCAATGCTGGTAATTCACTGTACGGCCATGGGGTGGGAGGGGAGACCATGGGCGCGCCCCTCTCTCTCTCCTTCCCCAAATCCCAGGGGCGAGGAGAACAGGAAATACAAAGGGCAGGTGGGGCTGGTTCACAGAAGCTGGGGATGTTAGTGGGAAAAGCCACTATAGAACTTCAGTGAAGTGTTGGGTGCGCTCTCCACTGGTGGGAGGAAGGATAGTCTTGTGGTTAGAGACTGGGCTAGGACTTGAAGAGCTCTAGGTTCAACCTTTGGGTGCTGTCCCTGTGGGTGCTCGACTCCAGGCAACAGTGTGTCCAGGTTCTGTCCCAGACTGCGTGACCTTGAGAAGGTCAGTTCAGCAGAGGTGCTGGAACTACGGGTGCTGCCGTACTTCCTAGTTTGAAGTGGTTTCCATCATGTACAGGGTTTACAGCTTGATTCAATGGGTCTCAGCACCCCTGCACTTAGGCCCAGATCCTCCAAGGTATTTAGATGCCTAACTCCCATTGGTTTCATTAGTCTCTCTGTGCCTGAGGTCCCCATCTGTAAAATGTGGGTAACTATATTTTTCTCCCACCCATAAATTTAATTGTCAACTGTAAACTCTTTGGGGCTGGGACAGTCTCTCCCTGGAGCAATGGGGCACTGCTCTCAGTCAGGGAATCTTACTGTAATATACATTTTCCAATAACGGCAAACTAGAATTTCCCAGACAGAACCAGGAGCAGGCCAAGAACATTCTGGTGGGCTTTAATAGAGGATCTGGCATGTGCAGTCATCTTAGCGAAATCGATCATAACAAGAGAAAGAGGAACAGCTTCTGCAGACATCACATGAGCAATTAACGCTGCCGAGCCCCCGTTTGTGGTCAGAGGGATCAGGGCGTGACCCAACGTTCTGTGACGACAGCCAGCTGTAGCGGAGGGGCTAGCTGCTCCATGTGGGATAGAGCTACTGAAGAAAATCCTTTCAATTTGTGCTTCTCTGAAGAAATGGTTGAGACGTGACCATGGCTGAGGAGCGCTGATCCCAGACCCCAAGAAACTGGTAGAAAATAGAGCTGACTGCACTGCAGCCAGGATCTCGAAGGTAATCGCTTGTGTAGCGCTTTAGATCTCATGCAGTTCACTGCCTTTCCTGAAGGGGGAGCTAGTTTGCATCCCAATCCTATCCTCCACTGTAACCTTTATGTTGAAATATTCCCAATTAATATTGAGTTCAAGACAAGGGGGCCATAAAATCCAACTTAGGTTTCAGGTTCGAGCCTCTAGGTCAGTTACAGAAAATTTGCTTAGTAGAGGACCACTAGGGGACACTTTAATGCTAAAACTAAACTTTTAAAAAAAGGAAAATGATCAGCTAAGCAAACAGGCATGCAAATGCCACTTACACAAGACTACAATTAATTATACTTACACCATTCTATCCTGGAGTGTATCAGTGGGGGACCAGCCCACTGACAGAATGGAGGACAGCTTTATAATCCTGGAAGCTAACAGTAACCTTTTAGATATCAAGTGGAACTCTCCCCCAATTTAGCAAGGCTACTCCTTTTATAATCCATTGTAACACTAAACTGACCCTTATCACAATTATATTTCTACCACCTCCTTATTGGCTACTTAAAATACACATTATTTCAATGAACAGTTGCCCCAATGACAGGTTTCAGAGTAACAGCCGTGTTAGTCTGTATTCGCAAAAAGAAAAGGAGTACTTGTGGCACCTTAGAGACTAACCAATTTAGTTGCCCCAATGTCCTTCCTATTTGATAAATATAGGTAACATTTTAATAAGACATTCACTATTCTCCAAAACACTCATTAAAAACCTTGCTCAAACCAGTTCTTAGCAAATCATAAAGGTCACTCAAGCCTGGCTCATGTCCTTGCTACCTCTTACTTGCCCATAACACTGTATCTCCAACTTATCTCTAACTTTCTCATGCTAGGAAATTTGAATTCCCCATAATCCTCTACACTCAAGTTGATTTAGGCCCTAATCCTAACTTGAGTGTAAACCATCCTATAGGCTACACCCCTCTCACATTGTGAGACCCTGAATTAGCTACTTCCCATGAAGACGTTTACTTGTTTCTGGTATTTATTATCATTTGTATTAAACTGGCACCAAGCACGCCGCAATGAGATCCAGGGCCCATTGTGCTGGGTTTAGGGCATACACAGTAAGACCCAGATCCTCAGAGGTATTAAGGTGAAGCCAATGGGAGTTAGGCATGTAACTTCCTTTGAGGATCTGGGCCTAAGTGACAGTCCCATCTACGACAGCTTTACAGATGGGGAGCTGAGGCACAGAGAGATTAAGTGACTCGTCCAAGGTCCCACAGGGCATCTGTGGCGGAGCTGAGAATGGAACCCAGATCTTCTATGTCCCAGTGCAGTGCTTTAACCAGCCTCCTCATCTCTTCTTGGCTCAGCCACTGAAATGGAGGCCTTGCCCCCCTTCCTCTGGGGAACAGCTAACTCCTCACAGTACAGAAGCTGGGCTCTTGCTTGGCTCTTTAAGTCACATAGTCTCAGCATTGGGTTTTGTTTTGTTTCCTCAGACAGTCTGTAAAGTCTGTCTCGCTGCTGTTTGCCAACCTTCCCAGCCCGTTCTGTTGAGTGAATGCTTTTGTGAGTGGGGGTCAGTGTGTGTGAAAGGAGTGGCAGAAAAGCATTTCACACACATTTAAAACTAGCCTGCCATGTAGGTCTGAATTGTTTGTCCTATTGCAGGGATCCTGCTGCTATAGGGTTAACACAACTCCGCTTTCCTTTGAATTTGTGAATGTCTGTTTTAAAGCAGGCTCAAGACTCTCACCGCATCTGCCCTCCCACCTCCTCCTCTTCCACTTCCTCCTCCCCAAATCTGGAAACTCTGTGTATACACTCAGGGCTCATGGTTTATGCCAGGGAGCTGCTGAAAGATATTCTCCTAAGCTGCTACCCATCCAGTTCTGGTTGTGGAAAGCACTTGGGTACATGGTTTAATCCATCCCCGCTCAGGAAAGTCCTTTACCAGAGCTGAAGCACATACCTCAGTATCTTTCTGAATCAGGGCCCAGATTCTGGGCTCAGGGAAAGCCATGCATGTTTGAATTCAGGGAGATATTGGAGGAGCTCGTTCTATGAGCTGGTTACTTCTACCCTTTTCGCTTCTGCTGGGCACGCTTGATTCCTCCCTCTGAGAACACATTGCAGGCAGACCCTTTAAGTGTAAAGCACCAGGTGGTTGCTTAGCTGTGGCCAAGGGGTGTGATCTGAGTTTTATTTGCAGTCTTATGTATTCCCAGGGTAGGGCCTGATTTTCACTGGTGTAAATGAGTGGAGCCCTATGGACGGTAGTGGAACTATGTTGATGTACCCCCCGGGAGCTGTATTTTAATAATATAGAAAGTGCTTGACTTGCTGTGTCGGCTGGAAAACAATCAAGGTCCAAATCTGCATAAACTCAAAGCCAAACTTGCTTCTGCTTACACTGAAAATAAAATATGGTGAGCAAAGAAAATGCTACTGCCACCGAGGCCTCTCCTCTTGTTGACAGGCTACTTTTAAAGGGCCAGATCCTCCGCTGCTATACATCTGACACACTCACTACCAAGGAGCGAAACGCCGCAGGGACACTGAATGATGATCTTGGTTCCCCAGCCCTCAGACTGTTTTCCTTCACACTCAAAGGGGTGTGTATTAAAAGCTGGAAGGACATTTGGGGTAAAAGAGCTAGAAGCGACTAAAGCGTGTGAGCTACAATGCGGTGCCACTTTAAAACTTTTCATACTGCTGCAAGGATTATTGGCACAGGCCGGTTATTCAGTAAATGCAAGATTGTTGCTATGGAGGACAGGAAATCCTTCGTCTACACTGTGGGGAAAACACTGGAAACTATCCTACTGTAAATCACAACCAAAAGGCGTTTGCCTGGCATGTTTTCCTAAAGTCTAATTTTTTTTCCCCTGTCACTTTTGCACATATTTGCTCTGTCTCTGAATTCCGTTATTGCATGTTGAAGAGCAGGGGACAAGGGAAATCAAACAGCTGGCTGGAACTCACTGCAAGGGCTGTTAGTATTATCTGCAGCAGGGAACTCCATATGGGCATTAGTATATTAGCAAGAGGCATATATTAATACCATACATCTGTGACAGTAGCTGTTCCTTTCCTGCTCGTTTACTGCTCCCTGCACCCACAATTGCTCCGTGTGAGGAAGAAGGCAGTGTTCTCCTTGGTCTTTAATCTGTGCGGCACTCCTTCTGCTGTCCTCCTTGATGGGAGGACCACCCATGCCCAAGTCCATCCATCTCTACCAAATTAAAAGGATAAATATAATTTAAAAAATTATCTCTAGACAGCATCTTCCATTCGCTGAACTCAGCTGGAGCTGCGAGGGTCCACCACTTCTGAAAAGCAAGGCAGAAGCGTTTCAGGTATCTCCATGGCTCTTGGGACGAGTGGTTTTGGGACATGGATCCACACCCCCACAGAAAGGGTACAGGGACAAAACTGCCTCTTCTGAAAGAAGGTATGAGAAGAAATCTTGCGAGCAGAAACCAAGGGCTAGACTCCACTTAGTGCAAATTGACATAGGTCCATTGCCTTCAATGCAGCCGTGATGGCTTACACCAGCTGGTCCAGAGTTTCTTGGCCCAAACAGATTTCCTTCTCGAGGAGTAGCATGCGATCCAAGAACAAGAATCGCTGTTTTATATTTACTATCCTACAGTATTCTAATTCAAATACAAGAGCTACATAATGCATACGATAAAGCCTGGGGAAGGGGGAGGTAGAGACTAAAGAAAAGTAAAGCACCATGCTGCAGAGAGGTGGTTGCTAGCGGGGAGCAGCCTGGGGCCAGGAGGGTCTGATCTGAGATTTACAAGTGGTCTGATGGGTTTGAAAGTTAGGCCCAGCTCCTCAGATAGGGTAAATCGTAGAATCACAGAAATGCAGGCCTGGCAGGGACTTCAAGAGATCAGCTACTCCATCCCCCTGCACTAAGGCAGGACCAACTGTACTAAGACCATCCCTGACAGGAGTTTGTCCCTCCGTTCATGGGGATTCGACAGCCTCTCCAGGTAACCCATTCCAGGCCCCGTCTGAAAGCGCTGAACAGAGTGAGGTCCGTGGTCATGCATGTCTCTTGCAGCTGTTCTATAGTCTGGATCCAGCCTCTGGGAAGGTTCTGCCTTCTGCCCCCCTGACCATCCCCCATTGGTCGACACTATGATTGTTCCAGGGGAACGTGGCTGTTGTGGTCACAGGCAGAGAAACTATCTCTAAAGGGCTGGGCCCAAACCTGGAGAGGGTTTGAAAATCTGGGCAGACGCTATGAGCTGCACTCTGTATTGCTGGGGAGCCAATGGGGAGACCAGAGTGATGTGTTCAGGGTAGCCTGCATTGCTCAGCTGATGGCTATCACACTTGGTACCAGCTGGAGCATTTTCAGGGCGGGTGGTTTAATTCCTAGAGATGGTGAGGAGCAATAATGAAGCCTGGAGGTCACAAGTGCAAGGATCCCTCCGGTCAGGTCTGTGTCTGAGAGGCTGGGGTACAATCTTATAGCCAATCACAGACAGAAGTGGGTGTTTTTGCCACCACGGCTATTTGGTCATCTAGTAACACTGAGGATTCAGTTGCAAAGCACCCCAAGGAGGCAGATCAGTGCAATGATTGGACTGTGTGTTTAGGCCCAAAGGGGAGAGGTCGCCGTGCTGGTAAAAGAGTACGGCATGTGCAAAGGGGAACTTTAGTGGGGCTTGTCGCATGTCACCCCCACAGGGAGCGGCCTGCAGAGACGGGATGTGAGGCAACCCTTACGGTGGGGTGGCAAGCCAGCATGTGGGGCCCACCAAGACCACCAGAGGCAGAAATCAACCCTGGCCAGTGGCACCTACAGGCTTAGTTGCTCTCCAGGAAAAGGATGGACTAGAAAGGGCACCTGAGTTACTGGCCATGAGGCTATCAATGCACCTCTATTAGGCTGCCCCCTCCAGGCCACATTACGAGCTGCTCCATTCAACCCATTGGACCTGGTGGATTTGTGTGATGGCTGCCCTCTTGGCCAACCCGCCGGTATTGAATTGAGGACTACCAGAGCTATGGACAGGAGCTCGAGCTAGAGCCTGTAACAGCCTCTTCTGCCCTGAAGACTGGCCTAGGGAGGAACCCATAGCCTACGCTCCCCAATGGCTTACACTTGCCCCCTTTCCTTGCAGGCAGCTCTGGTGAATAATCCTGTCCCTTAGGGGTGTGGGTGGGTGTTAGGAGGGAGCTACCTGGTGCTGCAGCTGAAATGGCCAAGCAGCTGAAGTGTCCCCCAACGCTTCCCTCTGAGTCCATGACACAGCTGGTATGTTACCGCAGGTCTGGTGTGCTCCAGTGACCTCCTGGGGTGGTGGGTCTGCTGCGCTGGTAAAGGGATGGTGAAAAAACTCCAGCTGTTTTATGACCATGCCGTTCTGACCTGGCTTTGCCTTTCACTGCAGGAATAGTTGGGAGCCGGGTGAAAGTAAAGTAATGGGCAGCGCGGGCGGGTTTGTTTGTGCAGCCAGCGGGAATTCTTGTGACTGACAGTGTTGGCAGTGCGGCTGGTCCTCGCCTTGTCTGTAAATATTTGTATCCTCCCTACGCTATTGGCAGGCTGTTATTTACACACAGGGAAGGTAACAGATGTCACAGCAATTAATTTTCCAAGCTGCCCACTCACGTCTGCTGGGTACACAAGGTTTCCAAATCCCTTTACTGGCCTCCATGGGGCCACAGGAAGGGATAGTCGAGTGAACAACTGTGGCATTTCTGCCTTGTGGATTGCGCTGCAGGAGGGCATCTTCCTAACACCATTCTGATGATGATTTATAGAGCACAATGCTTATATATTGGTTAGCACCCACTACATAAAAAACATCCTCTGCTTCATGTGTAAGGCGTAATAAATGCTCAGGAGTCACTGTGCTCAGGAGATGAGGAGAGCAATTTTTATTGGCTGTGCATACATTGGCTGTGCATACATGCATTGGGTTTTTAAAAAACCAATTTCCCCAAGTTGATTTTAAATTTATTGCCCAAAGGGAGGAGGCAGGGGGTGGGAAGTAGATGGAGGCATGTCTTTGCCCTTCCCTGCCATGCCAACCAGCAGAGTTCCATTTACAGCAGCTCAGGTTTTGGTTCCAAGACAATGAAGGAATATGGAAAAGGTCAGGGCTAATATTCTACTACTGTTCATATTCCACCAATATTTCACTCTGATGCACAATACTACCGTTACTTAGCACTCTGAACCAGTACATCTCAAAGCCCTTTTCAAAGGAGGGCAGGATAATTATCCTCCTTTTACAGATGGGGAAACTGAGGCACAGAGTGGGGCAGTGACTTGCCCAAGGCCACCAGCAGAGGTAGGACTAGAGCCCTGGTCTCCTGAGGTCAAGCCTGGTGCTCTAACTACTAGGCTACACACTAGTGTTTTTATTGGAATTTTACTGGTGTTTTTCGGGAATACTTTCACAGAGTTTGGCCCTTGGATGCCATCTGAAAGCTGCTGTCGAAGAGTTAAGCTGGCCCTTCAGGGAAGCCCAGCTGATTTTTCAGGCACAAGTGTGGATTGTAGAGCAGAAATCAGAGAAGAGTTTTCTAAATATACTGCTTTTCCAAAGGGTCTGCCAGCTCCCAACTGTAATAACAGGCCTCTTCCACTCAAGGGTTTCTGATGAAGAAGAAACCCAAATCACAAGCATAGTTCAGGCTGGCCAAAGTGACCTCAAAGGAGAGGAGACGCTATCTGATGTTGTTACACTTTCCATCTGTGTTACCGAAGAGACGTTTGTCCTTGGTTTAAGTCATGTAATGCTCATACCATGCTGGGAGGGAACTCTTTGTTTGATCTATTCAAAGTGAAAGTCCTTACTGAAGGCATGCCAGGAGCAAAGGAAGAAAATACATAAATCAACAGTATCCTTTGACGTGTCTGAAGGCAGCTGTTACTTTTATTGATAAGTGTCTCTCTGTCCCCTGAAACGTATGATGTGCATATCATATATTCTAGGTTCCTTACGAAACACAGCCAGGTAATTTTTCTGCAAACATCCATCACACTTTTAGAAACAAGAAAAGGAGTACTTGTGGCACCTCAGAGACTAACCAATTTATTTGAGCATGAGCTTTCGTGAGCTACAGCTCACTTCATCAGATGTTTACCGTGGAAACATCTGATGAAGTGAGCTGTAGCTCACGAAAGCTCATGCTCAAATAAATTGGTTAGTCTCTAAGGTGCCACAAGTACTCCTTTTCTTTTTGCGAATACAGACTAACACGGCTGTTCCTCTGAAACCTGTCATTATGCAAGGCACTTTTAGAAACGACTTTCCTGCTGTTGAAAAGGGGATGGATTGACAATCCTGGAAGTGAGTCCACTATCTCGCTCCAGAATCGGTACAGTCGGGGTAATAGCAGTGCAAGTTTTCTTTCTCTTTCCTGGGACAATGACTCTTGTGCTAAAGATGTAAGTCACTCATTATATCCTTTTGTTTTCCCTGCTGATATATTAGGGCTGCCAAGTGATTGCAATGCGGACTCTTGTTTGCTATCACCTACATGAGACTAACAATCCCCTTCACTTAGGTCCCCAAATAGCTGTCAGGTGCTGTAGCTACCTTGAGCCATTACTGACCTGGGTGACAAGTGTGATAGTTTTTGCAAGCTCCATTGCATTGCAGTGACAGCCTAGTGGAAAGCATGCTCTACTGGGACTCCAGAGAGCCCCAGTTGTGTCCCTGACCTGCTGGGTGTCCTTGGAGAAGTCACTTCCCCTCCTGTGCCTCAGTTTCCCCATCTGTACAATGGGGATAATGTTACTGAGCTCCTTGGTAAAGTGATTTGAGATCTCCTGATGAAAAGTGCTAGATAAGAGCTGGGTATTATTTTGAATGGTACTAACAATAATATCGTGACCTGTCTCACTTCAACGGAGCAGCGTTGTTCTTTCTTTAGGGCACTTTATATTCACGAACCCAGAGCGTGTGGAATATGCCAGTTTGGCAGGACTTCAGATGAAGTTCCTGATTTACCCACAGACCAAGCTTGGCCTAAACAGAAGCTTTTCTATCCTATGCCTGGGTTCTGAGGAAGATGGGCGGCCTGGATATTAAAAGGTGGCTGAGTCTCCATGTGCGTTCCTCACTCACTGTGACTTCCCCCAAAGTGCTTAGTTAGGTCCTGGTCCAAAGCCCACTGAAGTTAATGGGAGTCTTTCCATGACTCCAATAGGCCCAGGTACCAGCTTTGAGGATGGCTTCTTGTGACCATCTATGAAGCTCACCTGGGGCTCTCAGGAGTCCTAGGCATGGCTTTCAGTTGCTGTGACCCGGGCTGGATTCATCCTGCAATCCTAGAGGTGAAAGGGCTCAAATCCCAGTGCCATTCTCTCCATCTTTTGCTGAGGAACGCTGAACCCCAAAGCTGGATGTGAGATCTGAGGGCAAACTCTTCCCCCCAGAGCTTCTACCACCACCATCAGGAAGCTGGGGTTCTGTTGGGTCAGGAAATACATTTCACCTAACACATGGGGCTACGTCTGACCCACCAGAATACATTGCTGTTTTTGTTTATGGCAGGCTGATATAAATTTACTTCCCTAGTGCTTTCTTTTATGGTGGCTGCCCGATCTTCCTTTTTCCTTCTAGTACAATACCGCTTCACCTATTTGTCTTCTCTCCCTTGTGCCTTGCTTATCTGACTTCCAACACACCTCGGGGAAACCTTCAATCTGGGCCAGACCCTCAGGTTGGGTAAATTCGATTTAGATCAGATGAGGATCTGGCCCCATAGGTTTCCTGTCTCTCTCTCTGTCTTCACTCTTAGCTTAGCTTCACTCTTAGCTTGTTATATTCATCTCCACTAGAGCAGTGAGGCAGATGCTGAGTGCTTAGACATGCTCATGGTTGTTGCTGCTGAAGAAATGCTGGGATCTGAGCATTAGGTCACACTCCGCAGGCCTGAAAGTGAGCTCCCGGTGGGCGAGTGGGGTTGGCTAACGTGCAAGGAAAGTTTCTCATGTAAAGGCCTACTCCCCTCAGCACTCACCCTTAATATCCATTAAAGGACATTGCAGCCCTGAGGCTGGGAATTCCAAAGGATCCTGAAGGAGCTTGTTTCCTGTGCAAAATTTTGACAAAAATGGTGCGGAGGGGGAGGGAAACTGTTGGGTTTTTTTCCCATGGAAAGCAGATACTTTCCGTGAAAATTCCCATTTTGTCGAAACCTCAATTTTCGGTGGAATATTTTCCACCAGCCCTAACTTTTAAATGAGCAAAAAATTTAAAACATGAAGTTGTTTCAGTTTGGCAGGCTTTAAAACACTCATTTTTCAATTTTTTGTCATCCCTTTCCCCCCCTCCCCGCAAGCTTAACTGAAATGGTTCTTTGACTGAAATTTTTTTTTTTAGTAAAAGAAAAACCATTGCACTACACCTTTTTGATGAAAGAAAAGAGAGGTCGATCTAGCAAAAGTCAACTTTTCTGTGAAAATTTTTCATTTATAAAAAGCCATTTTTGGACCCCCTCCCCCAAAAAAGTGTTGCCCAGCAGTACCCATTCCACAGGGAGAGAGACAGGCTCTGGCGGGGATCTGAGTCACCTGTCTCCTTACTGCATCTAATGAAGTGAGCTGTAGCTCACGAAAGCTTATGCCCAAATAAATTGGTTAGTCTCTAAGGTGCCACAAGTCCTCCTTTTCTTTTTGCGAATACAGACTAACACGGCTGCTACTCTGAAACCTGTCTCCTTACTGGGGTGGTATGTAAATAGCTGGAAACCTGAAGTCATCCCTCTTCTCTCACAAAGCTGTGAATTGCAGAGGGATCGTTGGGTATTTTAGTGGTCTGCCAAACTTACATAGTCCTTTTATTTTCTGTTTAAGGCCCTGAGCCTGTAGTGAGCTCAGGGAAAACCAGGGCTCTGCGTGGGGGCAGAGAGCTATCTGCCTGTTCACTGCAGGAGCAGGGAATCAGAAGCTGCCTTACTATAGCCTTGAAATGAAGAAAATGATTAGGGGGCTGGAACACATGACTTATGAGGAGAGGCTGAGGGAACTGGGATTGTTTAGTCTGCGGAAGAGAAGAATGAGGGGGGGATTTGATAGCTGCTTTCAACTACCTGAAAGGGGTTTCCAAAGAGGATGGATCTAGACTGTTCTCAGTGGTAGCTGATGACAGAACAAGGAGTAATGGTCTCAAGTTGCAGTGGGGGAGGTTTAGGTTGGATATTAGGAAAAACTTTTTCACTAGGAGGGTGGTGAAACACTGGAATGGGTTATCTAGGGAGGTGGTGGAATCTCCTTCCTTAGATATTTTTAAGGTCAGGCTTGACAAAGGCCTGGCTGGGATGATTTAGTTGGGGATTGGTCCTGCTTTGAGCAGGGTTTGGACTAGATGACCTCCTGAGGTCCCTTCCAACCCTGATATTCTATGAACAGAGAAAGATGGGGTGGGGGAAGCCTATCGCCTTGCCTTTCATGGGCACCAAATACCTGTTCGCTCCATTCCTATGTGTAGAAAGCAATGAATGAAACCACACAGCGTGCAGCGATCTGAGAAGCCCAAAGGAGAAAATGACAAGGATGTTTTGGTCTTCAAAGGGGTAAGGAATCTGGCTATAAGGAACGTGATCTGGTATTCCTTTTGTGATTTAAAGAAGGAAAAATGTGCTCAGCTATTTTCTTCTGTCCAAATAAGGACACAATAGGCCCCCTGCAATAACATATGAGGCATTACTCATATGCTCTGGAGTAATTCAATTAAAAGCCCGGCTTTAAAAGGGCAGCTCATGAGAAATCAAATGTGACATTTAGAGGAATTCGCCTTCTGTAGGAAAGCCAGCTGTGATTTCTGTAACTGGAGACACCTGTGTCATTAGCAGGAGAGAAAGTCAAGGCCATGCTAGAGATAGAACCAGATACCGTCAGCCCATAAGTCTTTGCAGCTATTAAACTCCAGAGACCGGTTTGTCTTTTTGGCATGGTTTACATGCATGGTAATGATTGCAGGCACTCAGCCTGGTTTACAGGGGCTCCCAGCTATTTAGGAAGCACACAGGTGAATATGAAAGAGCCTGAGCCCAAACCCGTTCAAGTCAACGGGAGTCTTTCCATTTACTTCAATGGGCTTTAGATCAGGCCCCTAGATTACTTGTTTAAGACCTATTCCTATAACCTTGTTTCTCAAGAAGGCCTATCCTTAGCCCACTGGGGAACTTGGCTAATATAAGGTCTGATCCTCATTCAGCTGAATATCTGGGTCTTGGTGCAGCAAGGGAAGGCATCTAGATGCAGGGCAGCATCCATCTATTGGTTGGGGCATCTGTGTGTGTGGTCCTGTATCTCTTCCCCACCTCTTTGTGTATCGCCTAACATCACAAGCTCTTTTTCTCATCCGACGTAAAGTATCCCCAAAGCTTGGACTATGCTCAATATCTCCAACACCGTTGTCATCGGCACTCCTCGCTCCTCCTTTCCCCCAGCTTCATTCACAGCCCCCTCCTGTCCTGAACCACACACAGAACAAATGTGTGTGTGTGTGTAATTATTCTCGGCCTCTCTTCCATCTCCGCTCCCCTCTCCACAAAAAGCTCCCACAAACCAGCGCCGATTCTTATTGGTAAAGGAGTGTGACGGGAGACAAAGCATCAGTGGTGGTCTGGGGGAACATTGTGCCTCTGGGGAGCAGAGTTTTGCCACAGGAAAGAATGGTACTTGTGAAATGTGTCTCTGTCCACTTGTGCCTTAAAACGATGAGTTTCCATGGTCTTTTAGGGCACTTTATATTCTTTTAAGCAGATGGTACACCGCTCTAGCTATCCGGTACCACATACCGCCACAGCGCTACCAACAAGATGGCCCAGTGCTGGGGTGAGATTAGCCCATGGATGAAGAACAGCTGTTTGTACTTGAACCTGACCAACATAGAGGGGATGCTGGTGGTCAGGAGAAAGCACCTTGAAGAGTTTGCAGCTGTGGTACAGTCTTCTTGGACTGAAGATGAACACCCACAATTGGTCAGTTCAGTCTGTAATCTAGGAGTCCTCTTGGGTTCTTTGCTGATGCTGAGCTTTCACATAGCAGCATCCACATGTTGCCCTTTCTACCATCTCTGCTTGGCTAGGAGACTCCATCTAACGCTGGTGGATGAAGACCTGAGCTCACTTATTCACGCCCTCATCACCTCTCCGCTGGATTACAGCAATGCAGTATACATGGGAATGAAGCCTTCAGCACCCAGGAAACTCCAGCTTGTACAGATACTATTGCGTCTCCTCAGCAACTCGGACTACGGTGGGCACATCACACCTGTCCTCTGCTTGCTACGCTGGCTTCCCATACAATATCGAATCACATTCAAGGTCTTGGCACTTATCTTCAAAATGCTTTGTGACCTGGGCCCAGGTTACCTACCAGATGGACCAAAGCTCCAGGATGAAGACTCTGCTCCACCTCTGTGCTATTCTGGCACCATGAAACTGTCACAATAACAATAAAGCTTGTCTGTGCAGGAGACAGAACTTTCTCTGGGGGCGGTGTGATGGGGTGTACCAATCCTGCACTGGACCAACAGGGCCTGACCACTCACTGTGGGCCCCTCGCCCCTCCTGCGCATGCTCCAGGTGGCAGGGACCGATAAAAGGAGGCTGACCTGCTCAGTTTGGGCTGGCTGGGGAGGAGAAAGGACCTGTGCGGCAGGCTCCTGTAGAGATGCATGGGAGGGAACTGTGGACCTGGATGACCAGCCGACTGCAGAGACTGACTGGGACGCCGAGGAGATGCCCGAAATGCGACTTGCAGTAGGAAGTGACCCAGGGAATGTATTGGACACCGGTGCTTAAATCCTTAATGTGGAATTTCCTATCTTCATAGGGCCCTGGCTCGGAATCTGGTGGAGTTGGGTGGGCCCAAGTTTCCCTATCCCCACCCCCCACTTGCCACTAAGTATGGCTACTGCTTATTTACTCTGCCCTACCTGGGGGCCACAAACTGACTGTTGTCCTGCCTTGCCCAGAGGGTCAGAACCCCCAATTGCCATTGTCTGCCCCAGCCAGGGGATGTAGACTCTGCTTTGCCCTGCCTCACCTACAGGCCACAGACTGATTGTTTGCTCAGCCCCACCGGGGGTCTTGAGCCCCCCTTACTACAACTGCCTGATCCTACTAGGAATCCTGATGATTGTGTGATGGGGTGTACCAACCCTACACAAGCCAATAGGGGTGGCCCCACTTGACACACAGGGCCCCCCGTGACAGGCGGTGGGGGATTGTGGAACAATATCCCCCAGGAACTAAGGACAATCAAAACCTCACCTCCTTCCACTTCAAGTGTCAGGTGCACTTCTTTGCCTTTGCCTTCTCTAATATAAACATAGCGACAAGGGGGTGTATAACACCCTGCTAAACTAAAACTCCACTGCACACACTTCTCCCTCTGGGGAGAGAATGAGAGAACAACCAACAAGAGACAGAGATGTAGTTACATTGATTAGTGCTCTACGGGAAGGTTCTGAGATACTATGGTAATGAGCATTATGAGAACCTATATAGAATAGTATTCACACGTGCAACAGTGTATGTGTAAAATAAGTGCGCAAGGACTGGTTGGAAATCCGATCCCCAGAGCCTTCTGGGCCCCAGTATCAGTCAAGTGGTAGGACTTATATGGCCCCTGTCACCATGGTACCTGGGCACCTCATAATATTTGATGTATTTATTCTCTCAACACCCCTGTGAGGTAAGGAAGTGCTATTGTCCCTATTTCCCAGATGGGGAACTGAGGCACAGGGAGGCTAAGTGTTGCCCAAGGTCCCCAAGCAGGGAATTGAGCCCACGTCTCCAGTATTCTGGGGTGGGGCCTCAAACACTGGAGCATTCTTGTCTCTGGTATGTTTTTAGTGGAGCATGCTGGGAGAAGGAGGACTTGTGGTTATGAGCCAGAGCTCCAGGCTGGTGCCTCCCTATTGAAAGTTCACCTCTGAGTTTTCGGGAGTGTTGTAATCCTTGATTTGGTTTACATAAGGCTACAGAAGCCCCAGGAGGCTGACTACATCCACGTAACATGCTAAACTTTTTTTCGTGCCTACCTAACTCCTAATCGATCTTGACATATTTACGGTGGCTTTGTGTGATGCTGTCAGGAACTGTTACTGATGCTTGATGGCTCTGCCATGCCTGTAACTTGTGAAGTCTACAGGCCACATCACTTGTAAGAGTTTAAAGGTCCATGGGAGACATAGGGGCAGGGCACCAGTGCAGTCCTCAGCAACAGCATTTCAAAGGTGGCCCCACCGCTGCTTCCACACCAAGCTTCATGTTTCTTGTGAAACAAGAGGTGTTAAGAGTTGCAAGTGCCCCAAAAGTGCCTGGGAAAAGCAAGATTTCAGGGGTTCAAAAATAAAAACAAGTCACAAGAAAACCGTCTTGGGCTGTTTGAAAAGAATTCGCCAGGTCACCTGTATCTTAGTCTTGAAATGATGTGATGGGCTAGATTCTCAGCTGGCGTAAACTGGCATTGCCTCAGTGACTTCACTGGTTTACTGCAGCGGGGAATCTGGTGCGAAATCCTGATGGCTCTTGGTTTTATCTAAAAACACCCGCTGTGGTCAGCAGGGATTGGCCTCGCTTTCACCTCTGGGAAATGCAAAGGTGGAGCATTTTTTTTAATGTAATCTTGAATCTCAAATGTAATTGGTGAGGGTTGAAAAGACCCTGGGCCCGATCCTTGTCTGGAGTAAATCAGCAGAGCTGCACTGATTGGGTGCCAGTTTGCACCAAATGAAGATCTGGCCCTGTATATATATATATATATATAAATGTGCATTTAGATGGTTTTGGGTGGCACAGCTTGTCTACTGCTGCGTCGGGTGGGCCATGCTTATTGAGCCAAATCTTGCCCACAGGTCTTTGGCTAGGTGGGGCGCCAGATGCAGCAGTGAGGCCGGTGCTGTGTTGGCCGTGGTACGATCATGGGGCCCAAGTAGGGCTGTATGTGTAAAATTGGTGTGGGATGATTCCTAGGACCACACATCTAGAGCATGCTCACGCTGGGGGAAAACAATGGAGGGTCTCTACAGATGCATTGCAGGTGTGAATTGCGAAGCAGAACACAGTGGGCTACCAGTGAAGTCGGGAATTACACCAAGGGTGAATTTCAGCTCAAATGGATGAAGTTTGGCAAACTTATAAGCAACGGAAAGCAGGCCTTAAAATGGAAGGTGTCAGGCAACCTTAATAATACGTGGTCCTAAAAGTCCCAACCTGTAATGTAATATAACTAATTGTGTTTGTGGTTATATTATAGTCTATACAATGCAGCCCTAATAATATGTCCAAATAGCGCGCTCTCATGTAGTGAGTGGGTACAAAATAAATTTGTATCACAAACTGTGCTTGATTTCTCTCCATAAGTGGGGCAGAGGATACATTTCTCATGGCCTTGGTACAAGGACAATTGGGATCACGTTGGGTTGCTCTTGAATCCGCTGTGCCCTAATTCTTGAATGTAGCTCTGAATCCCAGCCATACGAATATATGTATGTAGCACATTGATTTTAGTTCACTGGGGCGAAATACCCCTGTGTGCATGCACTAGCATGAAGACTATAAAGGTCTCGTGCTGATGTAGCACCGACAGACCCCGGTCGTCGGTGAGCGGGATCAAACCTGGGACCTCTGGAGCTTAGTGCCTGAGCCTCTACCGCATGAGTTAAACACCAGCTGGCTGTTAGCTAAGGCTGTAGAGCAGACTCATTTTCTCTCTCTCTCTTAGTGGTCTCGGTGGCACTAGATGGGAGAGAACACCACCCCCAGGAGGTCTGTGGGTGACACTGGCCCTCTTCCCAAAGATGAATTTCACCCCATGTTTATGAGCCCAGTTGATGGCTTTAGAACAGGCTACAGCTCACTTCATCAAATGCATACCGTGGAAACTGCAGCAGACTTTATATACACACAGAGAATATGAAACAATACCTCCTCCCACCCCACTGTCCTGCTGGTAATAGCTTATCTAAAGTGATCATCAGGTGGGCCATTTCCAGCACAAATCCAGGTTTTCTCACCCTCCACCCCCCCACACAAATTCACTCTCCTGCTGGTGCTAGCCCATCCAAAGTGACAACTCTTTACATAATCAAGTCGGGCTATTTCCTGCACAAATCCAGGTTTTCTCACATCCCCCCCCACCCCCATACACACACAAACTCACTCTCCTGCTGGTAATAGCTCATCTAAACTGACCACTCTCCACGGTATGCATCTGATGAAGTGAGCTGTAGCTCACGAAAGCTCATGCTCAAATAAATTGGTTAGTCTCTAAGGTGCCACAAGTACTCCATTCCATTACTGCTGTTCACACTAGTTTGGCTGCAAAACCAGTTGATTTGTGTTTAAAATAAAATAACAAAAGGTGAAGAGGTGACGTTGGGAACTTCTCAGGCTAGACAAGCACCCAGCACTGCCTTTGGGCCAGTCAGATGAACTGTTTTCCCTGTGGTCAAACCAAGCTCAGGCAGTGATGAATCAGGATCTCCTGCTTAACCAACACAAGGCTCAGGATGTGGCTGAGAGAAAGTGGTGCGCTGGGCCAGGATATGGGCCATGACTCTTACAAACTGAATCCTGATGCAGGCATGTCCCCTTCTCTTTGCACAGGGCCAGCAGCTCCCATTGCTCTCGCTGGAGAAGAGAAAACAGGGTTCTTTATTATTCTCCGTGTTTGCTGGTGGGTGCTGTGCAATTTTGAAAATCTGACGCTTCATTTCAGGGGTGCAGAGCTGTTTAGAAAACGTGGCTTAAATATTCTGTTAATCGGAGATACTGGGACCTGGGACTGGGTGTGGAGGGGAGACTGGGAAGGGGGAGACTGGGACTTGGAGAGTCTTGAGGGGCAGAGTAGGATTGGCTGGGCAAGGAGGTTGAGACTGGAATGAGAAGCCTGAGGAGTGGAGTCAGAGAACTGCAAGATAGAGACAAAGGGACTATGCTGCTTTGATCATGGCTGGATCTGGATGCCTTTCTGGAGGATACACTTTAGACAAATGTGAAGTTATTGGAGTAACTGGATGAAATTCTCTGGCCTGTGATATACAGGAGGTCAGACTCGATGGTCCCTTCTGGCCTTAAACTCTCAGACTCCATGAAAAACATGCAATATCACAGCCAGGTGAGCTGAAGCAGGGCTCTGCCTTGGCTCATGATGGTTTGTCCAGCACTGCAAACCACAAAAGAAAAATAAACTCATGTCTTGTCTGAGAACATCAGGAACCAGACGCTGTGTGAGTCACATGGGAAACAGACTCTGCATTGCTTGGATCGAGGTCCCAACTTATCTGAGCAACCTCAGGTCAAGTGGTGCAGATAGAAGGTTTGAGTCTAAGATCTTCTCTATCCTGGGGGAACTCGAGTGGTCTCTGCTTTGCAAACACCAGCTCAGCTAGACTGGGCTCTTGCAAAACAAAATAAAAACAATAAAAGTTTGTCAGATCTGGGCACAAGTCAACTTGGTGGTGGTGGTGGTGGTGGTATTTCAGATCAAAGATTCCAGCTGATGTTTTCAAAGCAGCCAGAGGGATTTAGATTCCCAATTTCCATTTAACATTAAGGGGCGGTGAGTCTCCAGAAAAGTCCAGGAAACTTTGAATATCTTACCCTCTCTATTTTTGCCCATTTCTAACTAGTATGGGTATCACTGTAGTCCCTGGAAACTTGAGCAGTTTGAGGCTGCATTGTGCTGGGCATGGTCCATACCCAGAGAATAAGAGGCAGCCCCTGCACTGAAGACTTTAGTGTCATTAATAGGGCTGTGTGAATAACCAAATATTCGGTTCAGGTCAGAAAAATTGACCAAAAAAATCATTTTGGGTCTACTCAAATTCCAAAACAAAATGTCTTTCTGAAATGAACCATTTCAATATTTCTGGAACTCTGGTTTGGTTGAGACACTCCACTAAAACCAACCCAAAATTTGTGAATTGTGTCAGTGTCCCAATTTTACATTTTTCATTAAAAAAAAAAAAAGTTTTGGATAAAAAATGTCACCCACTTCGAATCCCGAATCTCCCTTTCAGGAGTCACTCTGTAGCAACCCACTAGGGGGCGTGAGAGGGTCAACAGTTGTGGGAATTTACCAGCCTGTAAAGAGTTCAGACTATAATTAATTAAGAGAGATGGGTAGGGCGCTCTATAAATTCCTCATTATCGTATAAATGGTGCTCCAGGCTGGAATGTCTTTTCAGGCTTCGGCCCAAAGCTCTTCTATTTAGCTTAAATGGTGCTTTGGGATGATTTTATTTTTGATCCTACCATGGGTCACCAATCCCTAGCATCACAAGAATAATTGTGAATGTTCCGTAAGGAATAAAATGAGCAATGACACATGAGTAAGGCAGCATGTAGAGAATCAGGTGGACATTAAAAACTATCTTACTGTGTCGCAGAAGAGGTCAGGATGCCTTCCCTTCTCTGGCTCTTTCTTTTGGGCTACATGGCACTCCCTTGCCTTGCCAACTTGTAAGGTTTCCCCCCCCCCCCCAGCCTAAAAAAAATAATAATTACCAAGTAAGTCAGCTGAAAACTGCCACCAGGGAGTAGTAGAAGCATGACTCAGCCTTTACAACAGCGAATGCTAACATGCCTGGGAACTCGGGGGAAATCAGTTGTTGATCAAGGGTTTCTAAGTGCCCAGGAGGTGCTCAGTGGCTTTTTTGCCTTGAAGTCCCTCATTTCCATCCATTTCTGATTGGAATAAGTGACTGCCTTTCTGACTGGACAGTGTTAACTGGCCACAAACAAACTGAGTATGGACGGGGGGGTAGCAGGGGGGAAGCAGGAGCATATTTCCCCAAACTATTACATATGCTTTGAAAGAGATTGATAAGAATATGAGATATGTGGGACAAAATATCCCCCCATTCCTGAGATCCCACGCACTGGGGAAGCAACAGGGGTAAACTTCACAGGAGGTACGTGATTTCCACGTAGTCTGCCTGTCAAAAGAGGGCTTAGAACACTGAGTGTACTGTTCTTTCTAGAACTTGAACTTCAGTTTAACAACAATCGTTTATCTACAGCTGGCCGAAGTTTGGCCTTGGGTGTGTGTGTACAGGTGCTATTGGTTCCAGGGGCAATGGAGGCCCTGACCTAGGAAACCATGTGAGAGTGTGCTTTACCTTAACCATGTGCCTAGTCCCACTGGGTGAGCATATCCAAAGGCAGAAGCATCTGTCTGTCTGTCTAATCACCACCAGCTAGGTCCCTGGAGACCTTCCATTCCATCCCTTTAACTCTTTACTTTCATGGCCTTACATCAGTGCCACCATCATGCTGGGTGAATAGAGGATGTTCTCTTACGCCACAATTTTAAGCAGCCAGTCGGGTTTCTTGTTGAGCAATGCATGGTATGCCGACCTCTCCAGAGAGCAGGCTAACTGCTGCTGGAGGTTGGGTGGGACTAGGGCATGGGGGTGGTGGGATCTCCGATTGACCGCAAGCAGAACTTAGCCCACCGCACATACTGTCTCCACAGTCCCTTCTGGCTAGAGCTGTGCAGAATTCACAATGGTTTCCCTGCGGCATTTCACATGGACATTTTCACCACTATATTTCATGTATAGCTATGTTCTACTTCGAGCAGGAGTGAATTCAGGGAAGTTCTCTGGCCTGTGTTATCCAGAAGGGCAGACTAGCGGAGCACAATGGTCTCTCCTACCCTTAGCCTCTATGAACCTATGCAATTTTGCATCCTATTATTTGTTGACTAAACGGTTGCGAATCCATCTGCTTTGACAGGCTTTTAACACCTCACGTGAAAACCTGGCCCAGCTTTGTTTAACAAAACCCCCAGTCAGTGTATCGTGAACCTTTCTGCTACAATGACCCACAGGGGGTTTGTTACACAAGACCAGAAACTGAAAGGAGCAGAAATGGAATTTTCAAAGCGACTAAGTGAAGTAGGAGCCTAAGACCCATTTTCAAAAGTGACTTTTAGGAACTAAGGTCATGTCGACCCTACAGTCAGAAGTGTGAGTGCACTATGGGTAGACGTACCCGCGCTAGGTTTACCTATGCTGCCACAGCTAAAAATAACAGTTCAGACGTGGGGGCATGGGCTTCAGTACCTCCGACTGCACTGGAGAAATGTAGACACACCCTTAGTCTCATTGAAATTCAGTGGTGCTTAGGCTCCAAAGTATCTAAGTCACTTTTGAAAATGGGTCTTGGGTGCTTTTGAAAATGTGACCCTAGGTCTCCAAGCTAGTCCCTGAATTGGGAGTGTGCCTGCCTTAAGAAGAGTGTGATGACTTTCATGACCATGTAGGCTTTGACAGCACTGCGGTTTTGCCATGATTCCAACCACTGGTGTAGACAGACTGAGATGCCATTTGCACGAACGCAGCCTAACCTTGCTCGAAACTGGGGTTAGTAGCACGAGTGCAGTTTTCTTTATCTGCACTTGGGGTTTGCACATGTCTAGCGCCACCACTGGCTGCATCAGGCTGGATCCCAAGCCTAGACAAAGTCCGGGTACTACGGGCATCCAGTATTGTGAAACAGGACCTCGGGTCTATGCATGTGAAGTGTTTTGGGCTTCACTGGCTGATTGTATAGAAAAGGGGAAGGGATATAGAGCACTGACAAGCCTTGCAATCTTGTCCTGAGGCTCATGATATTTGGTGTGTGTCTGAGAGCCCCTGCACCTGGAGTCACATGATTACAACAGACTCTCAACCTTCATGTGTTCAAAAAAGTGGGTCTCTAGCTCTCATGGTTGCAGAGAAAAGCTGGAAAACAGCAGCCGAATGCCCTCAATAGCTCAGACATCTGAAGGCAGAGAAAATGTAGCCAAAATTGTTATGTTTATAAATCTCATGATATTTACGTGAATCCTCTTATTGAGGGGGGTTAGACTCATGATTTTTGAGCAGCAGGGACTGGCAACGTGCAGCGTAACACCAATGCTGTAAATGATGCCTGAGCAGTGATCCAAAACCTTGCCCATAGTTCTTATGGTCCCAACTCCCTCTGAAGCCAATGGGGACCCATTCCCGTGACTTCTCTGGGAGCTGGATAAGGCCCTAAAGACACGAGTGCTAATATCTATGGGTCAAAGTCTAGCTGCTTCCCCCCTGGCTGGTGCAGTGCAGGGTAGGAGAACGCAGTGCCTATTCCCTGCTAGCGCTGGCCTGCCTGCTAGCAATCACAGGGATTCTGGCCAACTTCTCAGGCAATCCTCGAGGAGCCATACATGATGGCTTCCTTGTGGCACCCCTTCAAGTGAGCTTTGAGCCACCAGGTCAGTATCTAGCTAAGCTTTGGAGGAGGTAAGCCCCTCGCCCACCAATCTGTGTATTGCTAACTTAACCCTACCTGGGGTAAATCTTAGCCCTGGCTTGGAACTACTTATTGTATTGGTCTTTGGAATCTGGCCAGTTGTCCACATGCTGCAGGGGAGGACCCTGGTCACTTGCTGCTAAGGCTTTCATAGAATCAGCATGATAGGGCTGGAAAGGACCATGAGAGGTTATTTAGTCCCTGCTCTCACGGCAGGACTAAGTATTATCTAGACCATCCCTGACATCTCCAGACTGAACAAACCCAATGTCTTCAGTCTTCTCTCATAGGTCAAGTTTTCTAGACCCTTAATCATTTTTGTTGCTCTTCTCTGGACTTTCTCCAGTTTGTCCACATCTTTCCTGAAAGGTGGCACCCAGGACTGAACACAATACTCTAGTTGAGGCCTAATCAGCGCGGAGTAGAGCAGAAGAATTACTTCTTGTGTCTTGCTTACAATACTCCTGCTCATACATCCCAGAATGATGTTTGTTTTTTTGCAACAGCGTTACACTGTTGACTCATATTTAGCTTATGATCCACTATGATCCCTTTCCGCAGTACTCCTTCCTGGGCAGTCATTTCCCATTTTGTATGTGTGCAACTGATTGTTCCTTCCTAAATGGAGTACTTTGCGTTTATCCTTGCCCCTGCGTGCATTTCCCCTGTTCTCAGATCTCACCTGGGCTGCTTGCTCCTGCTGGCAATGCTCTCCCCACCGTATTTGCTGAGTAGCTTATTCCCCCAGGCTGTGCCAATGGTGCGGGAGGCTCCCCGGGTCTAGAACCTGGAGCTGCTCATCCCTGGATGGCTACTACACCCAGAGCACCATCCGACTGCCCTGGCAAAGCAGCCCTCCATGGGCTGTGGGCCTCATGGGGCCAGGCACCGCAGGATGTGCCACGCACAGGAGGCCTGATTGGCAGTGCTCCTGGGGTCCCTGGTTGGTCCAGGCGCACTACTTAATCCTGGAGGAGACAGCAGGAAGGTGTTTGTGCAACAAGCGGAGTCCTCAGCTGGCTGTTATGACAGGCCCTGCTCCTTTGCTTTGGTCCTGACCCCTGGCTCCGGCTCCTGGCTCCATTCTCACTAGGCCTGATGGCCCATGGCTAGGCCATGATATATTGGGTCGTCCCCTCTAGCGCAGAGCACAGCGTGTATGATCTGGCTGCACCTTGCCTACTGTTTTCTCTGCTGCCTGCAGGCAAGAATTGCACAGGGGCCGCGACTGGCTACTGTCTGTTTCTGCCTCTGTGTATTACACACGTTTCACAGCAAGGCTCTCTTTCCATGCATGGATCTGAGTGTGATGAAGCTGGTTTGTGCAGCTGCTGCTTTATACAGGCTTTATGAATACTGTCAGGGTCCTCTGTGTAACAGATCCTGTCCTTCATTAGCTTGGGGAGACTTTCTTTTTACATCTATTTACTTTTCCCCTTTGGCTGCTTTCTCTGATCCCTTTTGCTTGTCTGCATTTTATCTTCCCCCTTCAATACCATCCTGCCTGCTGTGTGCTTTCCCAGTTTAAAAGGATGGCTGAAGTCACTGGGAGTTTTTCTGCTGATTCCAGTGGACTTTGGATATCAGCCCCTTGGTACAAACCGATTTCATCGGGTTTAATCATTTCACCCCACTCCACTCCCTGCTGCTTTTTAAAAAGTTCTTGCAAGTTTGACATAGCAATGTGTGTCTCTAGCCTCTCCACTGCTCAGGCACGTTGATTTGTTGTTGTAGGGTTGCACCTAAGCCCTGTGCCTCATTTAACAGATGGGGAAATGGAAGCAGATAGATTTAGGGTGGGATTTTGAAAGAAGTGTTAAAGAGAGTTGAGTTGAAATTCAGTGGGAGTTAGGTGGCTCATATCCTTATTTTATTTTTCCCTGGGGGTGCTCCACCCCGCTCCACCCGAAAGCCCTGTCCTCTTGCCACTTGCTCCTCTCTGCCCTCCCCCAAGTGCCTCTCCCAGCCACCAAACAGCTATTTTTTCCCGTGGATGCTCCAGCCCCAGAGCAGCCCCCGGGGTTGGCGTCTATGCCCTTATGATCCTTTGAAAATCTTGACTTGTCACGGGCCTGCTCTCCACCTAAAGATTAGATCCACCTAGCTACACTGCTCAGGGCTGTGAAAAATTTCACACCCTGTGCATCAGAGTTAGGTCCACCTAACCCCCATTGTAGATGAAGCTCGGTCGAGAGAAGAATGCTTCCTGGAGGGGTGGATTAGCTTACACTGATGTAAGAAGTGTCTACTCTACCATGCGAGGGGGGCACAGCTGCAGGGCTATATCTGTGCCGCTGTAGTGTAGACATAGCCAAAGTCTGAGTGTTGCCAACATTAAAGTGTTCAAAATAGCATGAGTCGGGTCCCCCTTAAAAATCATAAGATTATCTTAAAAATCATAGGATTTTAAAAATGAATCGAATTCGGGTTCTTTTTATTTGCCCTCTGCTTTTTGAACCTGTAGGAGTCACATTTTCAAGATTTTCTTCACAACCATATAGGCTAGAAGCTCTTTTTAAATTTTTAAATGAAAGCCAAGATTCTTATGTACAATCACTTGCCTCCCGGAGCTGGGGCTTTACGACCAACCCCAAACATTGCGGGACTCATGGTTGAAGCTGGTGGGGAAATGGTTGTATTTGTTTCAGTGAAAAAATGTGGACGAAAAGGAACTCCTTTTTGGGTTTTGCTAACATTTTTCTTGGAAGATTTTACACTGGAAAAGAAGAAAAGTTCTGGATTAACCCCTCCCGCCCACAATGTTGACAAAACTGGACATTTCTTGTGAAACTTCCCATTTTGCCAAAGAAGCCAGTTTCCATGGGAAAAATATTTTGATTTGACTTACAAGAGGCGGCGGAAGGCATCTGTACCAGAGCCAGGCGGATAGTATTTTCTTAGTGGAGAGACTGCTTTGTAAAGTTATACGGTGATACCTACAGACAGCGGCTTTCTTCTCCTTACAGATGCTCGTTAGTTACCAAACGGACACACATTTCCTAATCTCTCCCCCGCCCGCCAGCCCTGGCCCTCTTGCGAGTTCTGACCTGGCAGCATTGTGAGTCTCTGAGATGACTCACGTCAGTGCCTGGTGGAGAGAGAGAGGGCAAGCCCACCAGCCTGTGAGGTAACAGACTATTCTTTGTGCTCAGCTGCTTAAAGGAGCTTTATGGCTCCACTCAGAACAGGGCGAGCGGGGGCTTCCACACAGCCCCTCTTTGTGGTGACGTTCTCCCCTGGTGGAAGGGGGGCAGGGCTGAGCTTTGACGAACATGCCGCACATCAGGGTTTCCATTTTGCTGCGGGGGGGGGGGGGGGTTGAACAAACACAGGAGGCGTCTGGGCTGGCGGAGGGCAGCAGTGCTCCAGATCCTCGCAGGGCGACGGAGAAAGTTGTCTAAGGTGAACGTACAGACCAGCAGCCGAGGCCCCGAGCCCCTGCAGAGTGCTGGGAAGAGAGCCGCTCGGGAGTTCTTTGAGGGGACGTTTTTTAGTCCGAAAATGCCGATCCGTTTAAACTGATTTTTTTTCCTGCAGAAACATACCAGCTTTGACCAGACTTTGGGTTTCTGGGGTCAAGGGTGGAACTGATAGACAGCAGAGACCCATCTGCCCCAGAAGAGCCATTAAGCCAGGGTTAAGGCTGCCTGGCCTAACCGCCAGGCTATAGAGTATGTCTCTTCCCCTGTGTCTACATAGCCTGTGGCAGTGAGCCACCAAGCCTCCTCGACGGACTTGGGCTTGGAGGGCTCGCACAGTGGCGCTAACAATAGCTGTGCGGACATTACGGCTCGGACTGGAGCTCAGGCCCTGAAGCCTAGGGAGGAGGTGGGCTAGTGAGGCCGAGCCATGACTTAAAAGGACAAGGGAGTGCCATGTAGGCCGAAAGAAAGAGGGCCGTATCTGGGTATGGAAATTGTATGGTGGGCCATGAATGCTCACAAAATTGGGGGTTGGGGTGTGGGAGGGGGTGAGGGCTCTGGCTGGGGGTGCAGGCTCTGGGGTGGGGCAAGAAATGAGGCATTCAGTGTGCAGGAGGGGGCTCCAGGCTGGGACCAAGGGGTTCGGAGGGCATGAGGGGGATCAGGGCTGGGGCAGAGGGTTGGGGCACAGGATGGGGTTGGGGTGAAGGCTCTGGGCAGTGCTCACCTCAAGCAGCTCCCAGAAGCAGGGGCATGTCTCCCCTCTGGCTCCTACGCAGAGGTGTGGCCAGGCGGCTCTGCACGCTGCCCTGTCTGCAGGCGCTGCCCCTGCAGCTCCCATTAGCCATGGTTCCCAGCCAGTGGGAACTGCAGGGTGGCACTTGGAGCGGGGGCAGCATGCAGAGCCCCCTGGCTGCCCCTTTGCATAGGAGCCAGAGGGGGACATGCAGCTGTTTCTAGGAGCCGCGCGGAGAGGGGCAAGCCCCAGCCCCTGCTCCCCAGCAGGAGCTCAAGGACCAGATTAAAACATCTGGAGGGCCGGATGCAGCCCCCAGGCTGTAGTTTGCCAACCCCTGGTCTACACGGCTATTTTTAGGGCCGCTGCATGACCCTGAGTCATAGAATCATAGAATATCAGGGTTGGAAGGGACCTCAGGAGGTTATCTAGTCCAACCCCCTGCTCAAAACAGGACCAATCCCCAACTAAATCATCCCAGCCAGGGCTTTGTCAAGCCTGACCTTAAAAATATCTAAGGAAGGAGATTCCACCACCTCCCTAGGTAACCCATTCCAGTGCTTCACCACCCTCCTAGTGAAAAAGTTTTCCTAATATCCAACCTAAACCTCCCCCACTGCAACTTGAGACCATTACTCCTTGTTCTGTCATCTGCTACCACTGAGAACAGTCTAGATCCATCCTCTTTGGAAACCCCTTTCAGGTAGTTGAAAGCAGCTATCAAATCCCCCCTCATTCTTCTCTTCTGCAGACTAAATAATCCCAGTACCCTCCGCCTCTCCTCATAAGTCATGTGCTCCAGCCACCTAATCATTGTTGTTGCCCTTCACTGGACTCTTTCCAATTTTTCCACATCCTTCCTGTAGTGTGGGGCCCAAAACTGGACACAGTACTCCAGATGAGGCCTCACCAATGCCGAACAGAGGGGAACGATCGCGTCCCTCGATCGGCTGGCAATGCCCCTACATATACATCCCAAAATGCCATTGGCCTTCTTGGCAACAAGGGCACACTGTTGACTCATATCCAGCTTCTCGTCCACTGTAACCCCTAGGTCCTTTTCTGCAGAACTGCTGCCGAGCCATTCAGTTCCTAGTCTATAGCTGTGCATGGGATTCTTCCGTCCTAAGTGCAGGACTCTGCACTTGTCCTTGTTGAACCTCATCAGATTTCTTTTGGCCCAATCCTCCAATTTGTCTAGGGCCCTCTGTATCCTATCCCTACCCTCCAGCATATCTACCTCTCCTCCCAGTTGAGGGTCAAGTCCGTCGAGCTGGGCTCAGAGGCTTACTGTTCAGGCTGCGCAGACGTATCTTTTGTGGCACTGATGAGTTATAACAAAGTGGAACAGCTTCAATATGAGAGACTGAGCACAGCTGGCCCTAGACTTGCCACTAGCCCAGCGGTTCGGGTGCTCACGTGGGACGTGGACAATTTAGGTTTGAGTCTCTCCTTTCCCCGCAGGCGGAGCAGGCCCAGAAACCCAGGTTTCCCACGTCCTCTGCTGGGCTGTAAGTTATTTCAGGGGCTCTCGCTCGCTCTGGTTTTTCATAAGAAATTTCAGCAGGTCTCGCCTGCATCCTGCTGAGGAACAAAATGGGACGGGTTTTCCAGCCAGGCCTAAGTGGGTGTAGTTTCATCACCTTCAGTGGGCTTGCATCAGGCCCTATGCACAGAACAGCACAAAACCAGAATGAATGCCCCGCGGGGCTGTACTGCTTTAGGACTGGTGCCTTCTTCGTGATTTGCTTTCCTGGTCTTGGGTCTCTGACCATTCCCACGCTGCCCCATTGTGTGTTAACTGTCTCAAGGGCTCACAGCCTTCCAGTGGGAAGGTAGCTGGCCCTCCCTATACGTCCTTTGGTCAGTACATTTCCTTAATGGATCTCAGTTTCACCTGGTCTCACTGGAATTCCTAAGAAATTGACAGTTGTCCAATGTAGGGGACCCCAGTTCTCCTCAGCTTCAGCTTGTCAGCATTCAGCCTGACAGTCTGCTCCCGGCACCTGTTTAGGATTTTCCGCAGCTTGGAATCGTGGTCCTGGGTTGCTGGTTCCTTGACATATCCTTCTCCTACGATCAGAATGTCATCAGCTACAATCACGATGCCTGGAAATCCCTCTGATGCCTGCATCAGTTTCCACGGGAACACCTACAGTCCAGGCTGACACTTGTAGGCATTTGTACCCAGCAGTACCTGCCAAAAGGTGCAGCAGAGGCTGTCAGGGGGCTGGAGGGCTTGATATCACAAACAGTGAACACTTTTGTCCTGGATAGGTCAGGTAGCATGTCCTCAGTTGTTGGCAAGGGGGAGGGACATCTGTTCAATGCTCCATTCAGTGGTTTTGGATCAATGCAGTCCCTCAGTTTACCTGAAAGTTTTCTCACCTCTACTGAGTTGCTGATCCCCTCTGTGCTAGATTCAATGGGTATAATGATGCCACCTCTTCGCAGCCTTGTCAGGTCCTTCTTCAGCAGCTCCACCAGGGTAACGGAAGTAGTTTCAGTCGTCTCACAGGGCTACAAATAGGGGTTTATTGCTAACTTCTGCGTGCTCGCTAGGTGTCCATCTTC
The DNA here is from genome assembly GCF_965140235.1 of Caretta caretta. Taxonomy (NCBI): domain Eukaryota; kingdom Metazoa; phylum Chordata; order Testudines; family Cheloniidae; genus Caretta; species Caretta caretta. Next base: position 205,010,467 of record NC_134208.1, on the reverse strand, counting down.
TTGAAATATGTCCCTATCTACTGTTCGAATGCTGGTCTGGGACCATCGTGACTCTTCTCCTTCCTCAGTCATACTGAGGATATTCCGGGGCTTGTACTGTGAGCAAATCCATGGCTTGTACTTCCCTGCTCCCCAGCAGTGGCTGGTTCTCTTGGGCGCCACTGCTATGCACCCCAATGTCTCATGCTTCGTGGGTTTCTTATCAACAGCCTGTATTTGCCCAGTGATCTCAGAATGGTTTTATTGTGTCTCCCCAGCACCTGGTCCCACTTTGCCAGTCTGCTTATCAATGTAGCTCCTTATCAATGTAGCTGGCATGTACATTGCAGCTGGCAGCACAATCCAAAACTGCAAATGATGCGGCTGTCCGGCTTCTGTAGCGCGTCCATCTTGAGAGTCTTTGGAGTGTTAGAAACCCACTGCAGATATTCTTCACTGGAAGTCTCCATGCCCTCGGTCGCTCTGTCCCCTGCTGCTTTATTCTTCTTGGGGCAGCTGCAGCATTCGGACATAAAGTAGTTCTATTTCCCAGGCCTCTTGCAGCATTGTCCATCGGCTGGGCATTTTTCTTTCCGCTTTTCATGTTGCTTTCCATAGTATATGCACTGGACCCTAATGCCTGCATTCTCAGTTGGTCTGGCTCTGTCCTGGTTCCTGGGTTCGATCCTTTCCCTGGACAACTCAGACCTCAAAGCACTTTACAAAAGGAAATCAATAGCATCATCCCCATATCACAGCCGGGGACAGGGAAGCACAGACCAGGCATGTGACTCACCCAAGGACACCCACCAGGCCAGATGGGAATCAGACGCGGGTCTCTTGGCTCTGGGGTCAGTACCCTGCCACATGGATGACGAGGCTGTTTTTATTAGCGAGCTTCCAAACTTCTTGGCAATAAGAGCAACGTGGTGAATGTGGGAGGGGGAAGGGGAGTTTGCTGGCTGGAAAGTGATGCCAAAATGAAAATTTCAGAAAGGCCTGTACATTTTAATGCAAATGTCAGTGAAACTTGTGTAAAACACAAATCTCTCTCTCACACACACCCCCTCCCACCACCCCCTTCCTAAGGCTCTGCAAGAATCGGCTAGTTCACACTACCTGGCTGCTTTAAAGACCTGCTATGTAGTCCATATGACGTAATGTTGCTTGGATGGTTTCCAGCTAGGGTGTTATTACACCCAGTCTGTAATTGACTGACTTCTTTTTCTCCTCAGGGACTAGATTCTAACCTCCCCAGACAATGTTTATTGCAACATCCATGTTAAAAACATCCCTTCTCGCTGCACGGCTGCAGCATCTGTGTTTTTTGCTTGAAGGCCAGTAACCCGCTTACAGTCAATTAATCTTCAAGGCAAAATCAAAGAGAGCAGCAAGCAGATCTCTTCACTTCTGGAAAAGACCAAAACATGGAACAATGGCCTGTAAAATTGTGGGATCAAACTAAGTGAAAAAGGAGGGGATGCAACATGCTTTTCAGATGCATGCCAATATTTCTAAAGTGCAAAGAAGGCTCAGCAGTGACTTTAGGTTTACGATAAGCCAGAAGGAGACAGCGAGAGCAGTACGATGCCATGGGCTGCTCCTGCTCCCCAGATCTGTCCTCTCTCTGAATGTTGAAAATGTTCGGAAATTTTTGGTGGCAAATTTTCAACAACAGTTTTGAATTTTCAGTTTTGTTGTGAGCTGCTCTATTCACCATGTTACCCCAGTTATAGTTCAGGTGTGTATCTTCAATGCTGGTGGTCCATAGGTATAAAACTGGAGCCCCACAGTGGTGAATCAGACTCTGTCTGAGTGGGTAAATAGCTGAGATCGACTAGGCTGTTTTTTTGTTCTGGGTTTGTACAGCACCTGGCACAATGGAGGTCCTGGTCCATGTGCAGGATCCTATGTGCTACCGCAATACAAATAAATAATGATAATAAAACTGAAGACTACAGTTTCACTAGTCTTAATAGGAAATTGTGTTATATTTATTATAATTATATTATTTTTAATTTAATAGGAAATTACATTATATTTTTCACCATGAAAATTTTGAGAAAAAAATTTTTTTTCTTCAATTTTTTTCCAGATTTTCCTTGAAAAACTGGAATACAAGCATTTTTTTTACAACAATGGATTTTTCCCCATAAACATTTCAATGTAGTCAGAAAGCCATTTTCGGTCAGAAAAAACCCATTATCATTGAAAATGCTGATCAACACTAGTTCACAAGGAACTTTCTGGAACATTCTGTCTGGCAGGATTCAAAAAGAGACTGGTCAACTGACGCTATGACAGAGACTTCACGACTCCACACCGAGAGCCAAATGGGATGAAACATGCCCAAGACCCAGCACAAGGGGCCACCCAAACAATTATTCATTCAGGAAACATCAACAGCTGTGATTTCCTTCCTTTGGGGTCAACAGTTCTTCCTCTGTCCTCAAATTCATGATTCTTTATGTCTGATGTAAACCATTTTAAACAACAAAAGACACCAAATTTGTATGGCATGTAGACCAAATTGAGTGACATTCCTTGAAATGAGGGATGTGTGAGGGGAATGAGTGGAGATGAAGAACCATCTTCTGCCGCCTGAATGATCATGGCATATGATTTTAAAAGATACCTCATTGGGCCACGTTCTTGGCTGGGTCAGATCTCCGCTAAAGTTAATGGAGCTACCCCAGTTTACACCAGGTGAATATCTGGCTCATTAGATTTCACTTTTGGAGCCATGAACGCGGAGCTGCTGCCAGTAAAACAATTACTTCCAATAATAGTACCTGTGTGTGTGAGTTATGACTTGGCACTGAACGGAAAATCTGGTACAAATTATCACTGCAGGTTAGCAGCTCCCCAGCACCGCCGCCCACATGGAATGTTTGCAAGTTCCTTCTCCCTTTTGGCCCTTGAAAGCCCCTGTAGAATGGCTTATGCCCAAACCAAACCTGTCTGCACTTAACAATTGGCCCTCTCTCCACTGATGGTTTCCATGCAGAATTTCTTCACAATAGTTGAGCAGCTGGGAACCCTACACTAGAAAGGAATAGATTCTGCGTAAAGAACCAGCTATATGCGGGACCTGATCTCAGCCCCTCCGCAACAGCTGACAAGGAAACCCAAACCCTATTTCAAACTTTCAGTAGGGGAGGAAGAATGGGGAGGAGGGGCCAAGGGAGCTAGTCTGAGACTTGGGAGATCTAGGGTCTTTCCCCTCCTCTGTCATGGGCTACTTGTGTGACCGTGAGCAGGTCACTGAGCCTCTGTGTGCCTCAGTTCCGCATCTGTACAGTGGGGATAACTGCATTTCCCTCCCTCGCAGCGATGTTGTGAAGATAAATACATTGAAGACTGTGAGGTGCTCAGATACGATGGTGGTGGTGGTGATATATAACCAGCCGAGAGAGAGAGAATTCTCCTGGTTGCAGTAAAGAAACATGACTGGATCCTTACCTGGAACAAGCTGACATAGCTCCATTGAAGTCAACAGTTCCGGCTTTCTAAAGTGCCCAAGGCTCATTGTCTTTCAATAAGACTTGGATGCCTAAGTCGCTTTTGAAAATGGGTCTCTGGCCTGTCAAAGAGCTGGCACAAGGCAATGGCATTTATGGCACAATGCAGTGTCCCCACAGGCCAGATTTCCAAAAGCTTGGCACCCACAATCAGGGCCAGGGCTTCAGGTAAGTAAATCAGGGCTGGAGTCGCAAAAGTGCTGAGCACCCAACAGGTCCTCTTGTGACATTTATAATCCATTGTGCTGAGCTCTCTTGAAAGTCTGCTGATCTGACAGCATGATACTCTGAAATGTGGGAACACTACCCTATCGATTGCCTGCTGAACCAAACTCACGGTGTCTCAAACGGGGCTTGCTTGCTAGCCTTGATGCCAAAGGAGCTCTTTAGAAAGATGAAAACAGGTGGAGCAGGGGGCAGTTTGGTGGAACTGCAAGGCTGACACAGGAGGGAGAACTTCAACAGGGGGCCTCAAAGAGGCTTGAGGAGGGTGATTCTATAGTGTGTGTTTGTAGTGTTTTCCTGTGGTGAAACACCCCAAGATAGTCACAGCAAGTAAATATATGAAAGCGAGATCTACAGAGCCTGATTCTCCACTCTGCTGCTCCAGCTCATGTGGACCAGATCCTCAGCTGATGTAAATGGGGGTTGTACCACTGAGCTGCTGTGGAGTTGATCCAGTTAGCACCAGCTAAGGATCCGGCCTGTTGATGTCAGCACAGTCACACTGGCATTGAACTGGTGTAACGAAGTGGGGAATCAGCCCCACTGAAGAGCTGAGTCAATGTTTCACAGATTGATTGTTTCTGGACAGGAATGGGAGTGCCTTAACCCTAGGTCCTGGGACTGGAAGGAAGCCATAGCTCCATAAAGTTCCAGGATAAATCTCATCAGAGTGTAACGTCTAGCTGATTTGTCACTGGGAATAACAGAGTCCTTGTGACTGACGGTGAAGGTCCGGGCTTGTGGTAAATCCAAACCCCAACATTGCTAATCACTAGGTTTTCCAGTGACATCTGTTACCCAGCCAGGCTGCTAGACAGAACCACCAGCTCATGGAGTTCAAACTAGCTGGTACATTTTCATGGCTATGAAAAAGAATCATTTCTGCTTTAAATGCTCAGATGCTCACTGAATTTATGCTTTCACTGATGCTGATACATACACACATAGGGTGACCAGATGTCCCGTTTTTAAAGGGACAGTCCCTTTTTTGTGGACTTTTTCTTATATAGGCACCTATTACCCCCCACCCCGTCCCACTTTTTCACAGTTTCTGTCTGGTCACCCTATACACACACATTCTCCAGCCCCCATCCCAAGTCTAGCCCATTATTTCCAGGCTTAAAAGTGGGATTTTAGGAGCCAAAAACAATGTAACCAAGGACAGTATTCTATACAGAGGAAATATTAGGCATAAAAATAATTTGGTGTGACGTGGTAAAGGGCTAAAATTGCTTTTATGAAAAGCGGGGCTCCCTTAGGATGTAACAAGCTGCTGTTAAAATATCTGCACCATCACATCATCCCTTGGTCACCCAGATTTCCATTCCCATCCATATAACAGCGCCATGGCTATATAATGGTGATTACTGGGACTTGGCAGAACACAAAGCAAGTCCAAGGGTGGAGGGTGGGCTAGGAGTGTGACAGAGAGGGGTGGTGTCAAGGAGGCCAAGGCTGGAGGAGAAGAGAAATGAAAACAGGAACCTGGACTGGGGACTTGACAAACATATCATAAATGTAACATACTTGAAAACAGGAAATGAAGCCACGTGTCGGTTTTATGGATAATGAGAACCAGACTGAGCAACTGGCTAAATAGCAGGAAATGTATCTTTTATGTGGCATCCTATAGCAATGCACCTTCTGTCTGGTGTAAGTTAAGTGAAATATTTTCTGGCTAAGTTTCCTTTTTCCACTGTAGGCCATCAGACATAACTTCTGAGTTTTAGGATTATACATTTTTTAAGAGCCAGTGGCCAGTTAGGGCTGATGTCACTGAAGGATTCTTTCTGTGGTTAGCCAGCTGTTTCGGATTGTAAGTTTTTGGGGGGCAGAGACTATTATTTTATGCTCTGTGTGTGTACAGCACTTGTGCACTGGGGTCCCGATCAGAGCTGAGAGAAACTGTTTGGCTGAAACTTTTTTCAGTGACGCTGAAATGTTGTGTGAATTTGTGTCGGTTCTGCCAAATTGTTTTGGTGAAAAAAAGAGAAACCTCCCCTCCCTCCCAACTTTGAAAAATAAAATAAAGTAAAAATTCTTAGAAAACTGAAATGTTTCAATTTTTCAGTTTGAAATGAATTTTCATTTCAAATTTGCCTTTCATTTTATTTAACCCCCCCAAAGATGTTTACAAATGATCAAAATCAAACAAAACGTTTTGTTCCACCCAAAATGAATTTTTTTTCAACTTTTTGATTTGCACCAGTTTAACTTAAATCAGTTGTTAAACAGACTTAATTAAACTGGTGTAAAACTCTTGTTTTGGGTGTAAAAATGGCTAGGGTTCAGGCAGGAATCCAGTTAAGTTAAACTGACTTATTTCAGTTGAGCTTCAGATGAGAAAGGGATCGACTTAAGTTTAATCAGTATAAGCCACTTTTAAAGCAACATAGTGGTGTTTTCATGCAAACTTGCACAGGTTTAATTGGTTGCAATTGGTTTAATACCCCCCCTCCAGTTAACTGGTGCAGACGAGGCCTCTTAAATAGCAGAGAGGGTTAAAAAGGAGCATCATTAAGTGTTTCAGCTCTGGTCTCTCTGAGGGCACCCCCGTCAGGTGTCAAGCCTCATGCCTTTCCCTTTCCTGGGGTGGAATCCCATGATTATGCCACTCCTGGACCAGGCTCTGGGCTACAGCATCCTGTGTATTGACAACACCAACTCAGCAGGCCTGACTGGCTTCGGCACCTGTGGTTCTTCCCTTTTGGAGTCTGTGGCGCGTGGTGAATATACAGACTAGCACAGTAGGAGCAAAGTATTTTGAACAAATGGATTTTAAAACAACAAACACTCCACAGGCATGTCGAGCCTACTTACAAGCTTGCCATTCCCTGCTGGCAGCCCAGCCACATGGAGCTTTTTCAGCCACCTAAGAAGTGCTTGTGTCACTCTGAACAGCTCCCTAAGAACAACCTCCCCTGGAAGAGAGAGTCTTTCTTTAGCCAGCCAGAGATCCTTTGTTCTTGTCCATTCCCAGGCCCTGCTTGTCAATATCCAGTTCTGCAACTTGGCTGGAGTCAGGGAGAATCTTCACATCTAACAGTGCAGGCATTGTCTCTTAACAGCCCATAAGGGTCTGCTGAGGGGTGTCTTATCTCGAGCTGTTCTTTCCTTTCCTGCGTCTTTTTCCTTACAGCCTGCTATTAAACTAAACCAACATATTCATACAGTCAACTTCACTATAACCAGGTCACGTACAATCTTCATACATTATTACTGTGCAGACCCACGTCTGCCACAACAATTCACCACATAGTCAGTGGGCACATGGCAAACTGGAGCCCCTGGGACTGGGATCCCCATGGTGCTCTGTTCTCTTGGAAAGCACCCATGTAAGTCTCACTCACTACAGTGGAGAGTAGCTACCCATCCTGAAACCAATGCAACAGCGCCAGGTGCCATGCCCCTCCCTCTAACAGGAGAGGAAAGGAGGAGTCAATCAAGGGAGAACACAGGAAGGAAGGGTGCGCACAGCTGTGGGTTCTGTACTGCTAATAGCGAAACAGAGTCAAACCGGCTCGTCTACAACGTGCACAGCTGGGCGGTCAGACAAGAATCACTGTGGGTCTGGCTTTTGCATGCTTGCCATGGAGGACACATCATGCAGATGGTCACAAACGATGACCGAGTTTGCATGCCAAGGAGTTCACAGCTCCGAGCAGCTTCAGGCTAAGAATCACAACTGCTCACTCAAGACTCCAGATCCTCAGTCAGTATAGATTGGCATTGATCTGCTGATTTTAGTGGGGCTAAAGTCCCAGCTAAGGGTCTGGCCCCTTGACTCCCTTCTCACAGATCATTTGCAGTCATGTTTTTAAGCATTCAAGTGCACAGGGCCCACAAAAATGACACTTTTGCTGAAAAGTCTAGTGCTGCGTGTAAACGGCTGGTCGATCATCTGTGCATATCAGATATGGCACCCAGGCACGGTTGAGATGGGCACCTTGGGCTCTGGCTTGTGCTCAGATACACCCCTGGAGCCCCATTGTTTTTAATGGCTCTGCACGGGTGCAATGGAGGGCAGAACATGGAGTGTCCCTTGGAATCTGAAGAGGATTTTTGGCAGGATATTTATTATACACACCCAACCAGGAAATCCCATAGCTCCCAGGAGAAAGGAACAGGAGAAATCAGGAATGCAGAACAGAAGGACATTAGCACAATGGCTATTTTTAAAAGGTCCCCTTCACTACTGGCTTTAAGCCATGAGTTAAGGGTGAAAATCAGTGATTTAAGGTGTCTCTTCAAGGTGAAAAATACGCCCCGGCAGTCACATGTGGGCATTAAGCCAGAGGGACTGGCAAATGACTGCTATTGTTAACTGGCCTTTTCATTCCTGAAAGTCACAGGCTGTATTTTTAGCATAATAGTTACAGGTGGGTTCCCCGTGCCCGAAACCTCATACGGGGCTGAAAATCAACAGTGCTTCAAGCCCTGTCCAGCTGCCCTTGGGTAGCCAGGCTTGAAAGCAAAGCAAACTCGAGGTTCCCATGCAAACCCTGGGGATTCTCCCCTGCCTCCCTCCAGGGACAGTGAGTCACAGCAGCTGCAGAACAAAACTAAGAAGAGCCTGCAGTGTTTTGTGCAGGGAGAGGAGACAGTTAATGAAACCTAATTGTCTCTCTCTCACCTTTGTTGCCAGTGATTAATTGCAGCTTTTGTGTATTGCCACTTATGTCAAGCCAAAGCTCAGAAGCAGGGGTGGGGCAGGCATCCCACATCCTTATCCCACGTCCTCACTGGCCCTCCTGGCAGTGTGTCAATAGTGCTCAGAAGCTGGGCTTTCTCACTGCAGCTCAAAGAAACACTTGGGCTGACCCGTGAGCGCACCAGGAAGATTCAAGCACAATTTACAGCGACCCGGTCTAGTCCAGCAGTCCGTCTCACCGCTCTTCTCCATCACCGTCTATGTGGGGAGGCGGTGTGGCCTCGTGGATAACGGCCTGGCCTGGGACTCCAGAGACCTAGTCCCAACTCTGCAGGTGGGTAACCTTGAGTAAGTCACTTCCCTGCTCTGTGCCTCAGTTTCCCCATGGGTAGAACAAGGTTTATGAGACTGACTTCCTTTGTAACACTCCTTGAGAGCTCCTGAGGAAAAGCGCTAGATAAGCACATTAGGGCTATTAACTCACTTGCAAATAAAACAGGGCGTAGGCCCATGTTTGTTTCTTAATGATGCATAAAGTAGCTCTGAATAGGTCCCACCCTCTCCCAAACAACAGGTTCTTTACTGCTTATTTCCGACATTAGAAAATCAAGTCTTGTCTTCCCTGGAAGGTGCTAGAGCTTAGTCTACGTTACCTCTTGCAGAAGCATGGTCTTGGGGCCAAGACTTTGCTCTCCCCCACCCCGCCTCCACTCAGGAGATCTAGGCTCAGTTCTGGCCTCTGCTATAGGCTCCTTAGGTGAGTTACTTAGTCACTCTGTCCCTTAGTTCCCCATCTCTAAAGTGGGGGTGATGATGATACTTCCCCACTGCACAGGGCGGGCTGTTGGTCATGCACATTAATGATTGTGCGGCTCTCAGATACGGTCATGAACTGGTTCAGTTCCACTAGTTTAGATTGAGTCCTATGGCCAGAAGGGATGGAGCGCCCTGGATCCCTCTGCTGGTGAGGAGGGGAAAGGCAGTTATGTTAGATTAGGGTGCATGATTGTTTACCCACAATTCCACCTAAGCGATTTGATTTTGGTTGGATTTTGTTTATGTTCAAAGTAGAAGGGTAATAATAAATAGCTACAGTATCTGGCCAGGCCTCAAAAATGGGGAATAGACATTGTGCCAAACAGGCCCGGCGTGAGGGGTCACCCTAACTCTACTAGAACTGAGTTTTGATGGAGTCGTAAAGCCTTAGCACAGAAAGGGGATGGATTGTTCTCTCCTGTGGGAGAAAGCTGATTCTGTGATGCAGGGTGTCTGTTCAGGGATTAGGGGGTACCTGGGCCCCCAGCAGCCTGAGGAAGAAATCTGAAGATGCTGGGCTGGTAGTAGACTGGCCCAGTAGTGGAGTAGAGCAGACTCTGGGCTGGAGGTGGGACAGACTCCGTGGCACCTAGCAGAAGTGAGTCCAGGTGGCCTTGCAGGGCCCTGCCCCAATCAGCGGTGGAGTGAGCTATCAGAGCTAGGCAAGGTAGATGTGTGAGTGGAGTTGTGGGGGTCAGGGTGTTGGACTTCCTGCTGCTGGGAGTGCTTTGCTGGTCTAGCCATACTAGTATATACTATCCCAGCAAAGCGCTCCTAGTGTGGATGTGCCTTATACTGGTGGCATAGCTTATTCCATCCCCCTGAGCAAAATACGCTACACTGGTGGCAGCTGGGCCTTGCCTCTGCTAGTGGTCCCTCCTGTGGGAGCTGACCAGAAGGTGATGGCAACAGGAAATTTTAGAAAAAAACAAAACAAATATCGGTGAGAGAGGAAGGATGGCCTAATGGTTAGGGTGCTGGTTTGAGACATGGGGGACCCAGAATTCCCTGCTTTGCCAAGATTTGACCTTGGGCAAGTCCCTTAGCCTCTCTCTGGGTACGTCTACACTACCCGCCGGATCGGCATGTAGTGATCTCTTTATCGGGGATCGATTTATCGTGTAGATGCGATAAATCGATCCCCAATTGCTCTGCTGTCGAGTCCTGTACTCCACCGCGGCAAGAGGCGGAAGCGGAGTCTATAGGGGAGCGGCGGCAGTCAACCCCATGCCGTGAGGACGCAAGGTAAGTCGACCTAAGATATGTCGACTTCAGCTACGCTGTTCTCGTAGTTGAAGTTGCGTATCTTAGGTCGATCCCTCCCCGCCCCCAGGGTAGACCAGGTCTCTGTCTCAGTTCCCCATTGGTATAATGGGAATAAAATCACGTCCCTATCCTCCAGTGGTGAGGATAAACACATTAAAGATTGCTAGGAGCTCAGGCACTACGATATTTATCTTAGGGCCCCAGATAAGATAGGGCCTGTCATGACAGAGGAACTATGGGAATGTTGCCATTACAAGGATCCAGGGAGCGAAAACTGAGCTATTGAGAGAGGAAGGGAAGTTCAGTCAGGCTGTTTAAATGGTTTGTCTTTGTGAACAGCTATTTTAAACTGTTAACATTTTGGATAAAGGATGGCTTTGTTAAAGATTCCTCACCTCTTCTCCTTTCCTTACAGTGGGAGAGCTAAAGATAAATACCTCAGAGGCCCTGTCTGTATACAGTGTTGCACTGATTTAACTTTAAATCAGTTTAAACACTGCTTTAATTAAACACAGTGTGGACGCTCTTAATTCAGTTTAAAGGGGGTTTATATCAACGTAGCTTCAGTTGGTTCCTTACCAAGTTAAGCTAAATTGATACAAATCAGGTTCAAATCCAGTTCACACACTGTGTTTTGAACTAAATCAGTTTTAGATCAGACCTTGAGTTCATCAGGTGCTACCTGGAGTATGGAGGAGGACTGAGACATCCAGCAGGCCCAAGGGCAAGTAGGGAAGCCCAGACGGCACTCTCACGATAGTTCTAAGGTTAAACAAACACAACAAATAGAAAGAAAACTTTTTAAAAAACAAACACCTCCCCCCCCTTTGGGTTTTCTACCAAAAAAAAAAAAAAGTCCAATTAAATCTTTTGCAGGTCACCTTCAAAGGTCTATCCGCTACTTTAGGAAAGTGCCCCAAATAATCCCATAAACTGGTGCCTTACCCAAAAAAAAAAAAAAGACTTTGACGGCATATCAGCATCCATACTGTAATGAACTGGCCAGTGTGCACATGTGGTGTGTCAATTATCCTGCCCACAGGGTGGATCCAGCTCACTGGATGTATTTTTGTGGCCTGCGTGGCACACTCTGAATCAGCAGTATCGCGTCTTTCACTGCAATGAAATTTCTTGCCCTTGTGGTTGCAAAGAAAACCTTTCAGATGTCACCAGTTTGTAACTGATGCAGCGCCCCTGTGCTTCCGAGGGAAGGGTGAACCAGGGGCGTAGCTGTTAGGAGGTCGGTTGTTTTCTGTATGATCTGTACTCTCTGTGTATTTCTCATGGCATTAAGTCAAGAGCAATGATGTGCTAGAATGCTGAGCAAAGGATCTGTGCGTTTTGTGCAATTACATCTACCACGCATCCCCCTGAAGAGGGAAACCAGAAAGCTCACAGCTTGGATGGAGTTCTGGGGGAGGGTGAGTTTAAGCTACAGTAGAGTCTGAGGGGTCAGCACTGATTCATGGGGCTGTGTTAGGGGACTGTGTGGTCTAAGCTCTCAGGATGGGGTGCCAGACAGAGCATCTGTTCCTTGAGATTGTGCTTAGGGACCCCAAGAGAGGGACAGTACTTGGGATCTGTTCAGACTCCAGAGGTTTAAAACACCCCGGATCCAGCAGCTGGATCCTTTCACAATAATCCAGTGACCTGCCGGAAAGGGAGAGGGTGAACCAGATCCAGACAGTGCTGGAGTTTGCAGACAGCATGAAACAAACTCTCAGAGGTGTGAACTCCCCCGCCTCCATTAATCTCATTGGGGTGAAAGCTCTGAAGCCGGTGATGACACTTTAATCTCAGCGTTTTAAGTATTTAAATGCTGATCATTCTAATAGATGGGATGGAGGCAGGAATGAATCCCATGGGGAGTGGAAACGAGGGAGACGGGGGTGGGTTTGCTGCTTGGAACGAAATGCAGAAGGAGGAACAAAAGAGATAACGAGGAAGAAGAGGGAGAGGAGCAGAGAAAGGAGGATGGGGAAGGAAGAGAAGTGGAGAGCAGGAAAGGGATGTTTTTCCATTTATGTTGACTGTGACAAGAAGGTACTGCAGAGTTAATGGGAGTAACTAAAAGTGCAGTGAGTAACTAAAGGCCGTGTTTTCTGTGTGGATCTTTGGGAAAACCTCCCACTGATATCACTAGGCATCCCACTGAGGATTGAGGTCAATAGGGTATATAGATTTACATTTATATCCTGGCCCATAGGCCATAGTCAAAAGTGGCTCTCTCCCCAGAACAAGTCCAACATCCTAGGTGTATAAGTACCGTTTCCCTTTACTGGAGGGTATGGGAACAGCTCAAGTGTGTGTCAAAGCTCCTATACTGCAAAGCATTTGAGGGGAACTCTCCCTTAGCTCAAGTAACGGAAGCCTCTCCTCTTAGAGCAGAAGGATCTAACTTCCATCCTTGCTGTGGCCGTGAAGAATTGGACAGCCCCAGAACTCAGTCCAGTGACAGCTACTGACCACTGCTTTGTTATAACATCATTGGCTTATCAAGGAGATCAGAGAGACTGTGATGATACACAGAGGGAGAAAAAGGACCTGTGGGGGCCGGTCTGCAATTGGTGTGAATTGGCCTAGCTCCATTGACTTTCCACAACTCTGGGACTGGACTGGCACAAACCACCTCCCATCAGTTCCTGCTCCAGCCCCAGGGCTGGTACAAGGATGAATTTGTCCCTCAGTGTCCTTAAACAGTATGCGGAAAAGGAGCGTTTGACAGCTCCCAAGTGGTTGTGTGTGTGGGGGGGTTGGAATGATTGTGTCCAGAGGTGGCCCGGGAGGAGCATAGATCTTCTGCCTGTAGACAGAGGATAATAATAGCTGCACTCAAAGTAATTTACGTCTTTCCAGCTAATTTATGGACCCCATTCCCACTCACTGCGCATTAAAAACCCCATGAGGGAACATCAGAACATTAGGAAGACAGTCAGTGCACACACCCTGGGCATGAGAGGGGAGGTAACAAAATACAGCGTGGATGGCCCGTGGCAGCCCATACCTGCAAGCACAAAGCAGAGGGGCCATTCCAAACGCACGGCGGGGGGTTAGCGTTCAAGGTGACAGGGCATTGACTGATCAAATATTTGTTTGTAGCCACGACCTTCAGCCGTTCCGGCGATTTCAGGAGCTGGCACTCCTGCCACTGTTCAGCACATTGCTGAAGAGAGGCGGAAGGAAAGAGTTCCCTGCATGTCACTCCCGAAGGAGTTCTTCTTTCAGACAGCCCTTCGTGGAGGCCCCCGGTGGAACTCTTCTGTGCATCCTGGACACAAAAGTGCACTGACGTTCTGCACAGACATTTCGCTGAAAAGTTTTACTGAGCAAAGCTGGTGCATTCTGAAACTTTACCCACCCACCAAGAGAAAACCAGACTTGACGGGCCAGGTCCTCAGCTGGTGGAAAGCTCTGATTTATACCTGCTGAAGCGCTTGACTCTATTTAGGAAGCAGCTTTTGTATGGCACAATCCTAACTTTTGAGATGGTGCAAATGCTCCTTCTTGGCCTGAGAGCGGGAGAGAAACCTACATTCATTCTCTCTTCTCTATCCCTGGTGTGTGGAGGTGCGATAGAACCATCTTAGGTTCTTGCAATTGTCCACATCCAGAAAAAAACTTCCACTAACTTCAGTTCGTCCCACTGATGGCCACAGGCTTCAATGGGCGTTTGGTCTAAGACAGATCGGGTGATTGTGGTAAAGGTATTTTATTACCCTTCAGAAAATGTTCATTCTGGAGGCCTGATTCTCCCTGCTGTGCTCCTTGTGCAGTCATATAAATCCATGCCAAGGGGGTGTGAAACACGCCAGATCATAGTGAGAGAGTTATACACCCACCTGTTGCACAAGTGCGAATGGTGACACAGGGTAGATTTTTCAAAAGCACCTAAGTGGCTTAGGAGCTGATGTCCTACTGATTTCCAGTGGGGCAGTAGGTTCCTAAGTCACTTAAACACAGGTCATTTAAGGGATTTAGGCACTTAACTCCCAATATGCCTAAATATCTTTGAGGATCTGGGCCTTGGAAAATTTCACCAACAAGCTGCAAGACAGTGAATTTCCTTCTGCTTCACTGTGCTCCGAAGAGCTCACTCTAAGCTGATTCTTCCCGTTTGACCTGAAATATTGCTTGCGTTTGTTATTATTCTTTTGATTCTTTATGGTGTACAATAAGCTTTAGGGGCAATTTAGTGCAAAGTAACTGCAGCAGGTTATGTGATTTACAAGCACACAGAGATAAATGCTGAGAGGTTTGTTTCTCAGTGAGAATGTACATATCAAAGGTGAAGAAATATTGAGTTTGTGCTCTTTTTTTCTTCTTTAGGATGCTTAAAGGGAGCTGGAAGGATGGGGGAAAAGGGGTGGAGTGGTTTTTAATTTAGGTCTCATCTAGCCTGGAAGACTCTAGAGTGACTAGCGCACTAGTGAAATCAATCATTACAAAAACTGTTGTTAAGATGGTGATTAGGTGGCTGCTGTCCCCACCCCACACCGTGCCCGTCTGGAGCATGCGGCTTGAAACCCAGAGATTCACACCTTAGAAAACTAGTGAGCACTCGGCAAAGATCTGCTCACAGGGACTGTTAGTGTGACAAGGAAAAGGCAAAGCGCGTGTTCACAAAACCCGGGAAACACGTAGGTTGACATACTGCTTCCGACACAGCACGGCCTTAACTCTGCCTGCTTTGCTCCCTGCCCCCAAGGAGTCCCCGAGGAGTCCCTCTGGAATATCACAGCTCCTCCTTCACCTCTCCCAAAGCCTTTTGATCTGGTGTGATCTTTGACAACCAGCAGCAAATACTCCCCAGCCGAGTGGTGCCATACCAGGGAGGCTGGTGGTCCCACTGGAGTGGACAAACTGGCATCGTGGTGAGCCGCTTTTGCCAGGGACGAGTAACCATTTCCTCTCGGTGCCCCTGTGGGAGCAGAGCTAGGCTGGTTAGGCTGTGTGTGAGCCTGGCCCTGTAGGGGCACGCCCTCTGGAGGTATGGCTTGCCGCTCGCCCCCCTACACACCACAGCCCCCAGGGCAAGGGAGGGGGCTGAGGGTCCATGCCATGCTGGTCGTTTGAAAGCCAGGTCGTCCACACTATAATCCTGCCACACTGGCGGAGCGTGCAGGAGTGCTCAGGCACAACAGGGGATGTTTGCGCCCCTGCAGCCAGTGCATTGTAATCCATTTGGTTCAGATTGTGACTCAGGAAGTTGTGTTTCCAGAGTGCAAGTTCTTCTGGGGGACTCTACCCCCCTCTGACCACACCTCCAAACCTGCTGGCCGACTCCAAAGAGATACCAAAGTCAAGGACAATCAGTATCACCTCCCGGGTCTCAGGTCTCTAGCCATTACCTGGCTCTGGGGGGACTTGCGCAATTCTTCCGCTCTCAGATTGGCCCTGGGCTGTAGTCCCCTGCGATCAAACGTGATTGCATCATCAGGCCTAACTTAAGCTGTTCCCTGAGGGAGCAAGGACAGTGGTAGTCAGTGCTCACAGACACAGCGTCCTAAAAGCAAAGTATTATTTATTTAAAAGAAGACGGATCTTAAAACAAGCAAACAGACTGTTTGCATCTCTAGCTCTTCCCTAAGGCTTACTATGGCCTGCACCTGAGAAGGCCTGACTTCCTTAGACTTCCTCCACAGATTCCCTCTGTCTCTGGGTCAGCCTGACCCTCTGGACAGCTGCTGCTAAGTGACCCCCTTCTTCTCGTGAGATGCACTGCCTAACTGGTTACTGTCTCGAGTTCCCAGCCTGGCAAAACCATGGTGTCATTTGGGTTTGGCGCCTAAAGGCAGGCCATGGGCTGGTAATTGCCACCTCAAGCGGTTTGCTTGTAGGTTGCTGATCTGGGGAGCCATTGTTCTGCCTTCCTGTTTGCTCTTCCTCCAGCCCCCAGTAAGAGAGATCAATACATTCACACAGGAAAGTCGTATAACCCGCTACGCAGTAGTGCCACCAGGTCACACACAGTGTTCATAAAATTGCAAAATCTCAGTATTCTTAGATTATTGCACGGTATCCAGCATGTTACTATATATTGGCTCCACTTCCATCAGACCCCGTACCTTCTCTTTGAGCCAGAGTAGCACTTTTAGAAGACAGTGTGTCTTGATTTAAAGACTACAAGTAATGGGGAGTCCACCACCTTCCCAGGTAAGTTGTTCCGATGGTTAATTACACTCTCTGTTCAAAATGAACACCTGATTCCTAGTTTGAATTTGTCTAGTTTCAGCTTCCAGCCATTGGATTTCATTGTGTCTTTGTCAGCTGGATTAAAAAGATTATGTTACCTTGGCTGGCTGTAAAGCCACCTGAGAGAGCGAATCCACGAACTGATCTCTCCACCCATCTTCTTCTATGTAGCGACCAGATGTGGCGATCCTCTCCACCTTCGCTGCTGAGCAATCTCAGCTATGCCTGTAAAATTAGTCTCCATTTGTTTAGCACTGGTGCAGCTGTGTGTGGTTTCTAATGACGTACGTGCAAATGTGGACAAGTTTCCATGGTGTGATGGTAAAAACACCTGAGCCCACTGGTAGCGATGGTGCATCTGAATCACTGATGAATCAGTCTCATTTGTCTCATATAGTCACACCCAGAGACCATTGCAGTCCTTTATTTTCACTTCCAGCCTCCTGGTTTTGACCTGCTGTCAGACTCTAAATGCAGCTTGTAAATTCTTTTCCTTGGATTCTCCCTCCGCCAGATAAAAGAGGACAGCCCTTTTCCCCCCACTGTGTTTATATAGCTCCTAGCACCATTGGGTCTTGGCCTTTGACTGGACTCCCAGGTGCTGCCACAACACAAATAACTAGTAATAATAATTAATAAATAAATACCCAGTAGTGTTACTGGCTTTCTCAGGTTGCAACCAGCCTGTTCCATCCCTGAGCTCCCCTTCAGCAGGTGTCACTGGAGATTACACAGCACAGAACAGAAACAACCACAGCAGAAGAGCTCTGTGGCTTATTTCACAGCCAATGTTCCTGTTTCATATCCCATTTCCTGTCCTCACAAAGATAGGTGGATGGGCTTGTGATTCATACAGATACTAAGACTAGGAAGAGTTGGGCTTATTACTAACTCTGTCACAAACTGCCTGCATGACCTTGGCAAGTCCCTTAATCTCTCTGGACTTCGGTTCCTCATGTGCGAAATTGGGATAATGATCTTTCTCACAGGGGTGCTGGAAGGATAAATCCACAAAGAACATAAGAACGGCCATACTGGGTCAGACCAATGGACCATCTAGTCCCTAACCCATCTTCTGACAGCGGCTGGTATCAGATGCTTCAGAGGGCATGAGCAGAACAGAGCAAATTATCGAGTGATCCATCCCCTGTCATCCAGGCCCAGCACCTGGCAGCCAGAGCATAGGGCTGCATCCCTGATTATCTTGGCTAATAGCCATTGATGGACCTATCCTCCAAGAACATATCTAATTCTTTTTTGAGCCCAATTATACATTTGGCCTTCACAACGTCCCCTGGAAGTGAGTTCCACAAGTTGTGTGTTGTATTAAGAAGTACTTCCTTATGTTTGTTTTGAACATGCTGCCTATTTACATTAATCAGGTGATCCCTGGTTCTTGAGTTTTGTGAAGGGGTAAATAACACTTCCCTATTCACTTTCTCTGCACCAGTCATGATTTTATAGACCTCTCTCATATCCCTCCTTAGTCATCTCTTTCCTAAACTGAACAGTCCCGGTCTTTTTAATCGCTCCTCATACAGAAGTTGTACCACACCCCTAATAATTTTTGTTGCCCTTCCCTGTACCTTTTCCAATTCTAATATCTTTTTTTGAGATGGGACGACCAGAACTGCACGCAGTATTCAAGATGTTGGCGTACCATGGATTTATATAGAGGCAATATGATATTTTCTGTCTTATTATCTATCCCTTTCTTAATGATTCCCAACATTCTGTTCGCTTTTTTGACTATTCTGTTGTATGAGACTGGACATGAAGGCTACTTAGATTTATTTGGCAATCACTAATTTTTTTATATGTTTGAGAACTGTATACAAACTCAACTAATTTTATTTTATTTTGCGGTAGTATCTAGAGACCTCAACCAGATCCTACCCAATTGTGCTGGGCTCTGTACGAACACGTAGCAAATCACAGGCTGTGCTCCAAATAGCTTACAATCGAAAAGATAACCAATCATCTTGGAATTCCACTTAGAACATTATTTCTTCCCTCCATTTTATTAATATAATATCTATCCTGGGCTCACAGGAAATTTACTTACCTAGCTGTAGAAAAAATTGCGATATCAGTGAAGAGAGTAAGACTAGATGCTCATTATAGAGTGTGTCGGTAATATGACTGAAGAGTCACAGTTTATCGTTGAACTTGGCACATGAGTAACTCATGCTAACACTCACGCTAATGCTTAGACCACCGAGACAGGTTTATTAATTTGTTTTTGCCTCACCTGTACCAATGTTCACCCTTTAACTCAGACAGTAATAGCTCCTGCTATTAGAACTAGTGGTCCTGGGTTCACCCCCCCCCCCCCCAAAAAAGGGATGTTCATGGGAGAAATGGTTGGGGAAGGGTTTCTGATGAAAATTTTGATTAAAAATCATTTTTGTCCAAATTTTCAGTTTTTTTGGCTAAAATTCAAATACCAAAAAAATTAAATCAAAAACCTGAAAAACTTTGCTCTACAACCAAAATATTTCAGGTTGGAAATGTTGCCTCCTGGGAGTTGTAGTTCATGTGTTTCATGCTCTCATTCTTCTGCCTAGGCCTGGTTGGACTACATCTCCCTTGATGCACGATGATCTCCCTTCCTGGAGAGGAAGGCAGCATCAGAGTCCCTAGCCATAGTGCATAATGGGAGATGTAGTCTGCCTGGAGAGACTGGCCCATACAGAGTAGCAGGGACATGAGATAATTGAACTACAAATCCCATCAGGTACCGCAGCAGCATCTCAGAATGGAAATGGTCTGTGTTTGGGGTAAAATATTTTGATTTTGGGGCATTCGTTTTTTTTGACAAAAAAATTTCCAGGCATTTTTTATGAAACATTTAATTTTGTCAAAAGCCCAATTTATTGTCAAAACAGTTTTGATGACAAATGTTTGATCAGGCCTTGTTCTTACACATGGCCTATGTCCTGGAGTTAGGGTCCGAATGATCATTTTGCAATCTTTCCAATAATGTCATTGGGTTTTTGGGGGCGTTTCACCTTCATAACACGGTAGATGCAGCTTCACCCAAGTGCTGGCTTGTAAATGTGACTTCTCCCAAATGAAAATGGGTTGGTTGATTTCCAGGTAGCTCCTGTATCCCAGTGATAAAACCTTGAGCTGTACCATTGCAGTGTTAACTCAGGAGATGCTTGGGGCTGGAATAGCAGGGATTGCTTTTGGTTTTATGGGATGCCTACACAGCAGCTGGGAGGCATGACTCCCAACTCAGCTAGATAGACGTGCTAGCTTGGCTCAAACTGGCATCCTAAATTGGTGTGGATGTGACAGCTCAGGCTTGCTGCCTGAATACCGTCCTGTCCAACCCCCTCGGGATGGCTAGCCTGTGTCACCACGGCACGTGTTAGTGCATCTATGTCTGTCTACATCTCCCATGTTGTGCAGACATACCCTTAGCCTGAGGTGCCCTGGCAGGCCAGTGTGGGGAAAATTTGGCTGTCTCTAGCCACTGCTCTTGGTCCCTCCCTTTCACTGATGATCGTTTGCAAGAAAAGTAAAAGACAATAAATTGGGGACAGGGTGGGGAGAGATCCTGTCTTGGGGGGAGGGGGGGAAAAGCGACTGGATAAATCTCTCCCTATAGGGCGGACCCTAACAGAAGAACAGGTGTTCAGCAGATATAATTCCAAGAGATCAACGCACAATCACTGTGAAGAGTGCAAGCAGCACAGATTTCGGGAAATACTCTGAGCAGGAGCTCTGCTTCCTGCCAGCGGCTGTTGAAATAACATCTGTTGTGTGTTTTTTTGCTTCTGGGCCACTGCAGTCCACCACAGGGGACAGTTTGTTGGCATGAATCAGGCAGGCTAAATAGAAACCTCCCTGACTGAGTGTTTCTTGGTGTTTTGCTGAAGAGCGGCCCAGAGCTCAATGTATTTATTTTCCTAGAAGTGCAGGGCAGTAACAGCAAACCCAGAAAGGAATTTTGTCTGATACTGCTGCCGAGATTCCTTCTGAGCGCTCAGTGAATGCACACACCAGAGCTACTTGCAGCATTAGGAACTGTGGAAAGAACTGAATCCATTAACCACACAGGATGCACAAGTGCTGCGAGGAAAAGTACCCTAGCTCATGGGTCAGACCTCCAGATCCTGCCAGGATCCCAGCATTAGTAGAAGCTTAGGTTCTGGCCCTCCGTTTGAGGAGGTCTTTGAGTCTCAAGTGACAGCCGGTGCCTTTTGGATTAGAACTGTGCATGGATCTATATAACTATATATCTATATATGCATGAATCATGGATCTATATAACTGCTGGGGAGGGCAGAAGACATCTCATTACAGCCAGTGAGGGGGAGGGATAGTTCAGTGGTTTGAGCATTGGCCTGCTAAACCCAGGGTTGTGAGTTCAATCCTTGAGGGGGCCATTTGGGGGGGGGGAGGAATAGCTCAGTGGTTTGAGCATTGGCCTGCTAAACCCAGGGTTGTAAGCTCAATCCTTGAGGGGGCCATTTGGGATCTGGGGCAAAAATTGGGGATTGGTCCTGCTTTGAGCAGGGGGTTGGACTAGATGACCTCCTGAGGTCCCTTCCAACCCTGATATTCTATGATTCTATATTTCTTCCAGTGGTGGACACAAAGCCAAACAGGTGCATTTAACAGTACAGCCCAGAGGAAGGCCAGGAACTATTCCTGGCTCTTTGCGCCACATGTTGCAATCACCCATGGAATACACTTGAGTGTTTCTGCCAGCAAAAGTAACGTGTCTTCAGACAAAGAACCAAAGTCATGAAAGTTAACACAGCCTATGAGTGCAATGGTCAGGAGGACCAGAAATGAGGCATACAAGGATACCACTGGGTCCTTTTTAGATCACAGGCCTCCACCACACACTAACCCCAACAACCAAAATGAGACCAAAGGATTTAGGAGTTAGGCTCTTAAATACCTTTGAGGATCTGGGCCTAAGCGCTTCACTGTCTCTCTTACTACACGTCTGTGCAGCTCTCAGCACAACTGGGCCCTGATCTTCATTGCGTCCTCTAGGTGCTAATGCAAATTGCTGTTTTCCAAATGTGTACAAGTTCCTGGGAACAGACAATATATCCTCACAGCCAATACTCTAAGTGGCATCTCCACCTAATTCACCTGGAAACAGAGCAGCAGAGTTTCTAGTAGCAGGTTAGAATATATTTTTTTAACTCAATCAGTCCTTGATGTTTTTATCTCTGACACTCTGAAGATTTTTTGGGTGGTGTTTGATTAATAAAAGTTAACCAGTTTGTTAAAACATGTTCAAATGGGGGTGTGTGGGGTGGACAACCTCCACACAAGGCCGGGGTAAAGGCCAATTAATCTATAGGCTGCACCTGAAGGAAACCTAGGGAGGGCTAGGGCCTGATTGCAGATGAAGTCTCTAGCTGGGGAGAGGAGCTGGGCAGGACCTGAAAAGAGAGGAAGTTGGCAGGCTAGAGGAGGAAACCTGCAGTTTCACTGCTTGATACAAGGGGAAGAGGGGAAGCTACAAGGACAGTGCAGGAAGCAGTCCAGGGAAGGAGCAGTGAGGACTGGGAGAGTAATAGCTCAGAGCTGCTGGGTTGAGGGTCCCTGGACTGGAGCCTGGTGTAGAGGACGGGCCTGGGTTCCCTACCAGCCACCAGGGAAGCAGCACAGACCAGGCAGTGGGAAAGGAGCACCTGGGAGAGTTTGTCTCAAAGGACTTGTGATACCTCGGAAGAGGGGAAAACTTTAATGTGACTTAGCTGGAGGACTAAGCCATGAAGAGGAAAATGCTGCAGCTCCTGGCGCATGAGAGGCCATGGAGAAAGTGAGTGGAACGATGGGCCGGGTAACCGCGGGAAGGGGTGTCAGATGAGGTGGCAGAGCCTCACCCCGGGGTGAGGGGGTGACTGGGGCAGGATGGGGGAAAGCACCCCAGGAGCAGCGCACAAAGGAGGGTGAGAAGGGGGTCCAGGCAGTGAGCCCAGCCACTGGCCCTGCTCCTCAAATGCCATGCACTTCCGGATCCCTCCCCCTGGCCACTGGCACCTTTCTCTGCCGAAGCTGGGCCGTTCCTGAGTGCTCTCTCAGCAGCAGCTGCTCTTCCCACCCTCCTGGTGGCGGAATGGAAGCCGATTGTCAACGGTTACTCAGGTAACCGGACATTTGGTGTCCGGTCAGTAGTACTGACTGGACACTGTCAGGTCTCTTTTTCGACTGGACTTTCTAGTCAAAAACCAGAAAACCTGGCAACGCAGCTGGGTGGATTCCCTTGCACTGCAGCACCCCGCTGTTTCCAACTGTTTCAATGCAACGCCGGTGTCCGAGCCTTCAGAGCAAAACTGAAAGGCCCCAACTGTTCACCAGGAGACCTAATCAAACTCTGTAGGCTCATTTACAGAGAACAAGGAAGGGAACAAGTACAGTCATCTTGGCTGATTGCTTCTAGGGTACAATGTGCTTGGAGCTTTGGGGATGTGCAATAAGACAGGCCCTGGACCCAAAGAGTTTCCAGTCAGAGGGTCTGGCTATGCTGCAAGTGATCCTGCAGCTATTCTGCTGTAGCAAAGACACATTCTGTACCAACGGAAGGGGTTTTTTAGTCACTGAGGTAAATCTACCTCTCCTAGAGGCAGCAGCTGGGCTGATAGAAGAATTCTTCCATTGACGTAGCTGCATCTACAGTGGTGGGTAGGTCGATCTAATTACATTGCACGGGGTATGAAATTTTTCACAGTCCTGAGTGACCTAGTTAGGTCGAGGTAAGTTTTTTGGTGTAGACCAGGCCTTAGACAACATAAAAACAATTATGGGGAGGAGGACAAAGCTCAGTTCTTCACCTACCTGTACCAGCAAAGTGTCCCCCTCTGGGGGTGGCCCACAGTGACTAGCTGCTGGCTGTGGTGTTCAGTGATGACTCTGGACCAGGTTCTCTAAGGCAGTGGTTCTCAACCAGGGGTACACACAGGGCTGGATTATAACATTGTGAGGCCCTAAGCTATGTCAAGTGTAAGAGATCGCATACCATAAAAAAAAATTATTAATTTCACAGAAAGGACATTGAATATATAAACATGAAAGTTTTATATTTGCATATATACAATGGTGAAGTTGTAAAAAAAAGAATAATAATCTAACTAAAACACGTCTTACAATATGCTTGTTTGCATTATAAAATAGTTTCAAATTAACATATTTTCATCTATGATTTCTTAATTAGTAGATATGAAAACTTTATATCTACAGCAACACAAAAGTAGTTACAGTTACACAGACTGGCTTACTTAATGGAAGCAGTACAACCTGCAATATGTCTGGTTGCACATCACATTAATTTTAACACTGAAATGTAAAACATTTTCTTTCATGATTTTTGGATAGCAAAGTCTTTGATGTCCTCAAATGATAAGCTATGGAGTTTGTCACTTTTGATGCACAGAATGCTTAGGATAGATAGCTGTTCTTGCAGCATTTTCTAGGCAGATATCTCTCATCATGTTTGCTTCTTTATCCTCTGTCTCCCTGTGGTGGAGAGGTGTCCCACCCCCATGCCAGACTGGGCTACAACAGGCCAGAGCGGCTGTGCAAGGCGGCAGCCAATCAGGGATGACCTGTTAGAGAGCCAATCAGGGCCAGTATTACAGCCAGCCAATCAGGGCTAGGCTAGCCCCTATATAAAGGCTGCCCAGGAAGGGAGTAGGCAGTCTCTCCCAAGCTTTCACAGGGTGAAGGTCTATCTCCTGTGTGAGGAGACTAGCATCAGGGACAGTGCTGGGCAGGTGGGGGGAGCAGAAATGAACTCCTGCCCAGTACCTGCCGGGCTGTGGACCCTGAGAAAAAGGGCCTAGCCAGTGGAAGGGGGCCAAAGGGGAAATGGCCCAGGGAGAGAAGGAGGGCAGGCAGGAAGGCTGCCGCCAAAGGGTCCCTGGGTCGGGACCCAGAATAGAGGGTGGGCCTGGGTCCCCCCACTTCCCCCTTGCACTTCCACCTGGCCATTAGGAATGGCCATCACGAACTGCACCAGACCCCTGCCAAAAGGGGTTAGACTTTGGGGTGTGATTTGGCCATTGTGGCTGGGGTGAAGAGAAGGACTGCTGATAACACCAAACCACCCAGAAGGGGGTGAGACCGGAGCAGTGGGCACTGCCGGAGGGCTGTGTCCTGAAGAGGACGCTGCAAGCTGGGAGCAATGTGGGTTGAGACACCAATCTAGGGCAAGAGATGGACGGGACATCACTGGCAGAGGGCGCTCTGCATGAACTGAGCTAATTCTCAGAGTGAACAGCAGGAGGTGCTGTGGTGGTGAGTCCCAACCCTGTCATACTCCCCCAGGACCATTAATTAATCTCAAGTAAACGCCGTGGACACACAGAGTGACGACAAGCTATATGCCTAAAAGAGAGAATGGTCATCTCTAGACAGGCATTGAGAAAGTGAGAAAATCTAGCCTATATTCAATCAAATATAATGAATATTATAGGCTTTAATAGCCAATAAATCATATATGCACATAATTTGAAATAACTTGCTCACCAAGAACTCAGAATATTTTTATATATAGGTATATCTTCCTTCATGTCTCTCAAAACCCTTTCGTCAGCACTTTCTGAGATCTACTGTGAAGGTTCCTGAAACTGATGGAGAGGAGCCAGCACAAATTTATCCTCCTCGAGATCCACTTGACCCAAGTCCATAAGGCCTGCAAACTCAATCATGTGAAGCATGGATAGCGTGTGAAGCAGAAAGCGGCATGCACACTAAAATACACAACTGTAGATACGTACAGATCAAATGAAGAAAGGCCACATGAACATTTAAGAAAAGGAAGAAAAACTGGAACGACGGCACTATACGACTGAGCATGCTGGACTGTAAACAAAATATGGCAGCCTTCTGGCTATTATCAGCCAAGGGGGACGCCACACATGACGTCACTCCTAGGACGAATCCCAGACGAGAATGAGCTTGGCCAGATTGCTTCATGACCCTGCCATCTCCCACCTAACATTTCCCCAATTTTATTGGCTGTGAGATTATTTATTTAAATGTTCTGAAGGCACAGTCAGAATTTTACCAGTAGCAGCTGGCCAGCAAAACGCTGCCTTAAGAGACTGATAGCAGACTTACTGGTACAAATACTAATTTTATAAGAGCAATTTTATAGTGTTCCCCCCCTCCCCCCCGCCCTCAGTCCTGGCCTCCCATCTGTCAATAATGAACAATTTGTGAAGGGTTAGGGTAGGGTAAAGGTATTTGTGTATATTTTTGTCATATCTGCACAAAAATGTCTATATTTAGAGAGGAGAATCTTTTCCCATATTGCCTTTATCAACTGATTTTGATAAAATTTGAAATGGAGTCAGCTTTTTCTTTGTTAGAGGCCCCTCGCATTACGAGGCCCTAAACTGTATTTTAGTTAGTTTATGCCTTAATCCGGCCTGGGTACACATACCCCTGGGGATATGCAGAGGTATGCCAGGTGGTGCATCAACTCCTCTAGATATTTGCCTAGTTTTACAACCGGCTACATAAAAAGCACTAGTGAAGTCAGTACAAACAGAAATTTCATACAGACAATGATTTGTTTATACTGCTGTATATTCTACTGAACTGTAAGTTCAATATTAATATTCCAGTTGATTTATTTTATATGGTATAAATGAGAAAGTCAGCAATTTTTCAGTAATAGTGGCCGTGACACTTTTGTATTTTTATGTCTGGTTTTGTAAGCAAGTAGTTTTTAGGTGAGGTGCAACTTGAGGGTGCGCCAGAGAAATCAGACTCCTGGAAGGGGTATCGTAGTCTGGAAAGGTTAAGAGCCACTGCTCTAAGGTATTTAGGCTCCTGAGTTTAGTGGAAGTTAGGAGTTGAAATAGCTTTGAGGATCTGGGGCTTCTAAGTGCTTGCAACAGCTCTGCTTTATTCTGTGACCCGACTGTGCATAACAACATGAGCTTCTGCACCATCCAGGCTCTCTGTCTGGGAAGCTCAGCCCTTAAAGGCACAGTCCCAATGCGGCATCAGCTACGAGAGCCTGTCGTTTGTACTTTGAAGCCACAGGTCTGCTTGTTTGTGCTTTGAACCTGGCTGATAACTCAACCAGTGAATCATTGTGTGTGTGTGTGTGTGTGTGTGTGTAATAGAGAGGTGTGAGTTTTAATCTGTGTTATCAATATAGTGAGTCTGGCCATTCTATATTATTGCTTCCTGTCCCATATGGAAACTCTCTAATTTAATTCATTTTTTTTTTCTGAGTAAATTTCTTATATTCTCATTCTTATCACTTACCCCTTCCTTACCCCCCCTTTAACTTTCCACTGGCTCATTCCCTGCCTCTCCCTCTCCTTACCCACTGAGCCCTCTTCCCACCACTTGCATTACTTCCCCCATTAACAGTACTACAGGCTGGGCAGCTGACAGCCTGGGACTATGGGCAGCCTCTGAGGCTGTGAGCTAAGCCCCACCTTGCCTTCCCGGGGTTGCTGTTATAGGCTCCCCCCGCTGGAGGGTGCTACAAGGGCCTTCTGCCCTCTGTTGGGGGTCAGAGGTACACTGGGCTGGCCCGCTGAGGAGGCTGGCATTCGGTTCTGCAGTGGATCAGAGAGCTGGGGAATAGCTAGTTGCTCTCAATCCCTGCTGTTCCAGCTACTTCTTCTCCCTCTCTCTGTCTGTCTATGGTATTTCCAAGGCTCCCAATGCTGTGGTTTCTAACTGCCCGCAACATTTTTGTGTGCAAAACCCCATATTTCCACAGGCACCCATGCCCAATGAATTCATACCTCCCTAGCCTATTATTTAGAGATGGCTTCAAGCCACAAAATTTGGATCAAGTTTTTGAGCACCCCGAAAAGTCTGGGCAAGGCCCAGGCTTGAAATCTGTCTTGGTCCCATTAAAAATAAGGGGGACATATTAATATCAGCAGACCCCATTCTGAGGTCATGATGCCATTGTCTTCAGAATCTGCTTTTGTGGTTTATGACGCCATCACAATTCCCTGATGCATAAAATGGCAGCCTGTGTTATGTGTTTGCAAGGACCTTTGTGATTCTGGTGCGTCCCACCCTGTGTATGTGTGCTGCCAGAGAGCCTGACTTAGCAAAACAGGGAGAGGGAGCCCAGGCTAGGGGAGCAGGCCGGCTCAGTGAAACCCCAGTACATCAGGTGGCATCCTGGATGAGGGGGGTCCAACCCATCACAGGTTGATAAAAATATTTCCTTCTAAATGCTGACTGACAGCAGAATACAAGGCAACGCTAGGTCCACAAGAAAATGTGAGAAGAGAAAAAACTAATCTAGTCCAGTGTTTTCTCAACAGCTACCTGGGGGTGTCGCAAAGCAGTGGCCGCTCTCCCAGGGCTACCAGATGTGGTTGGGCCTTGCCCCCCCCCACTCTGGAGACACAAACTCTGGAGGTGCAGGCAGCTGGTGAATTCCCCACTTTCCCAGGGGTAGGGGAGACAGGCTTCGGACACGGGGCTTCGGGCTTCATCCATGTGGTGGTAGGCTCTGGTTCCAGGCTCCGGCCTCAAGCTCACCACCTCCACCATCATCCCTGGGCCCTGCTGCCTCCCTGCCCACCTCCCCATTCGGGGCTTAATTTGTCCCAGGGCTTACTGGGGCTGAGTAAGTCTGCTGTGAAAAGTGATATTAACAAACATACAAATATCACTTTTCACAGCAGAAGACTTACCAGCTAGCAAGTTTTTTTGGGGGGAGGAAATGCAACCAAAAAAGCAAAAGAAACAAGAACAACAAAAAGACAAGAACATGCAAAGTGCCTTATTTGTGTTTCTATTCTGTTTAGGTCCAGTAAAGAACAGAGACAGCTGTAAATTATTTTTGTTACTGAGTCTGAAAAAAAACCCCTACATAAATAAATTTACAATGATTTAGACATGGATATGTGCATGTCTGTTTGTTTGTTTTTCCTAGACTTAATTAAGTATTTTAGGAAAAATGGTCAGCGCAGCTGGCAGCAAGATTCTAGTCATGTCCCATTAGCCGTGGGTGGAGAGGGGCCAGCAGGCCACAAGTACAGGAAACTCTTCGAGATTCTCTTTTACAAACGCAACTCTCTGGACTGGCTCAGAGCAAGGCTTTTCAAGAGCAGCTGTAATCTCCTGCTGACTGTGCATAAGGATCCAAACACCTTTTCCATGTGTTCGAAATGCAAATAAAACAGAGCACCAGGCTGCAGCCAGCAGTGGTCTTTTACTTCTAGCTCTCTTTGGCGCCTCACAAGGGAGCGGAAGATGTTTCCTGAGTCCTACTTTAGATCTTTTTATTATTATTATTTTTAATCGGAAATTGTGAGAGCATGAGGTCAACAGCCCCTTGGAGAGAGGGAATGTCTGGAGTGGAGTGTGGCTCTTGGGTGGAATGTTAATAGTTACACATGTGAAGAGGGTAGATGTTTTACTTTGCCTAAGCAGTTGCTAGGAAGAATCCTAGAACAACTTAGCAGATTCATCATAAAGTTTCATAGAGTTTAAGGACAGAAGAGACTTTGAGATCATCTAGTCTGACCTCCATTGCATCCACTTATTGAGCCCAGTACCTTGGGTTAGACTAAAGCATATCTGTCCTGAGGAGCATAGGTGTCGACTCTGTGGGTGCCCCGGGGCTGGAGCACTCACCAAAAAAAAAAAGTGGGTATTCAGCACCCATCAGCTGCTCGGAGCTGGGCGGGAGGTGCTAGAGGGAGGGGGTAGAGTGGGGGCGGGAAGAGGCGAAGCTAGTGTGGGGCTTTGGGGGAAGGAGCGGAGTGGGGGCAGAGCTTTGGGACAGACGGGGGGTGGAGCACGCATCTGGAAAGAAGAAAGTCATCAGCACCTGTGCTCAGGTGTGTTCCAAAGGCAGAGAACAGGAGGGACCAAGGAACACCAATGCCTAGAGCCCCTGCAATGGCAGGAAATTGATTAGGTGAGCTATACCCATGTGATCCCAACAGGTGATTCCACCTTTCTCTGCAGCATGGAATCTGGGGGAAAAAACCTCCAGGGTCCCTGCCCAGGGCAAAATTCCTTCTCGATCCCAAATCTGGTAATCGGTTTGATCTGAGCAAGACCCACCCGCCAGACATCTAGAAAGATGAGTCTCGGTACCATCTCAGAGCTCCAGTCCTCCCGCTCTGGTCTCCTGTGGCCAATCTCTGATTCTTCAGAGGAAGGTGGTGGTGATGGAACCCCACAACAGAACACATTTGGCCAGTTGCGCATTGGGGGTGGGGGGGAATACTACGCTATCTAATCTCAGGAATAATGAATTTCACCTCAATCCTAGCATGGGAATTCTATTAGTGAATCCTCTGATGACACAGGGCAGTGAGACTATTGAGTGAGGTCTCTGAGCTCGCTAGAACGGCGCAGGGAGTGGAAAGTCTGAGCGTGAGAAGAGGCTGCTGCTGGGGCCTGCTCCCACTGAAGTGAGTGAGCATTTTACCACTGACCTCACTGGGAGCAGGAGCAGGCCTTTAGGAGGTCAGAGAAGTAAATCTCCATTGAACCGAGCCCCGATCTTGCAATGCGCTCTGCAGGGAGAGATGCCAATGGGACACTCTGCAAGCTCAGGGATCCACTCATGGGGAGCTTATTGCAGGAGTGGGGCTGTGCTGAGAGGCTCGAAATGTACGTACCTCTAAGGTCTACCTCCATGCGCAGTGCTGGAGAAGGGTCCTAACACAGGCCACCACACACAGCAGGACGGGGGCCTCCCCTCCCCTTACTACTTGATTCCTCCCCCTGTGACTTTGTTTATTTTGTTTACTTGGCAAGTTTTTTTTTTCAGCAGCTTCCTGTATTTTCTGTTGGTAATAATACTTTAAATTGAAAAAGATCATCTGTAAAACAGATAACTATATGTCTGTGACGTTCCCCTCTGGTGTTGTCTGGACCGGTGGTCTGCTAGATCACTCCAGTCTTTGACTCTGGGAGCCAGCCTTACCCTGCTCTGCTGTGAGAACCCCCACTCCGGTGCTGTTCACGCACAGCCTCTGGCATGTAAGCTGCTCCCAGCTACTTGCAACCGAATGACACTAGCCACTATCTCCGGTCCTAGACACAACCGTAGCAACCGCCGTCTCGCAGTGTCCAGTTATGCCCGCTGGATGCTGCAAGCTTGTGTAAGTTTGTCAATTTAACAAAGAAATTGATATGTACCAGACATGTTATCCCAAGGGGAGACTCTGACACACTTCAAACCAAACACACTGCTTCTGATAGAATAAATAAACAGATTTATTAACTATAAAGATAGATTTTAAGTGATTATAAGTCAAAGCATAACAAGTCAGAGTGGTTACCAAAATAAAGTATAAGCACGCAGTCTAAACTCTCAATGCTATTAGATTGCGCAGCAACTAGATGAAGCAGGTTTCAGAGTAGCAGCCGTGTTAGTCTGTATTCACAAAAAGAAAAGGAGTACTTAGTTTCTAAGGTGCCACAAGTACTCCTTTTCTTTTTAGAAGAAGCAGTTTTTTCTCACCCCACTGGCTGTCATAGTCCTTAATATACAGGTTTGTTCCTTAAACCTGGGCCAATTTCCTGCTTTGGAGTCTTGTCTTCTTCCCAGTGTCCTGGTTGCTTGCAGCATAGGTGGGGAGAGGAGAAGGGCCCAGTATGTGTACACTCTGTTTTATTCCCCCAGTCCATGTGCTTGGGGAGCACAAGTCCAGGCATGTCTGAGGGCATTGCTGAGTCTCTCCAAGCAAGGTTGAACAATTCCCCTGGTGTGGCCTCATGCAGGTGAGTCATTGCATTGTAGCTCCCTTGCCGGACAATGGCTGTTAGTGGGTTGTTTGACACCCCACCCTGGTGTTGGTTACTTTCCTTGCTGTTGCCTCTGGGGAGCTAATATCTGCCTGATTCCCCAACTTATAGCATACTTTGGTGACCACCATACAACACAATTCTCATAACTTCATATGCATTCAAGATACACATATATGGATAGAGAAATGACTTTCAGCAGATCGTAACCTTTCCCCTGACACCTTACAAGGCATGCTTTATATGTAAGTTCACAATTATATGAAAATGAGGAATATGGGGGTTACAGTAGGCTCCCCCAAGGTATAGAATGTCACAATGTCCTCTAATTACCTCAGGCCAGACTGCGATACCCTTACTCTCACTGAGTGGTGGGTTACTCCCCAAGTACTACTCGAGGAGTAAGCTACTGCCGAGCCTGAGAAAGGGAATCAGAAGTTGGGCCCATATGAAAATAAGGATCAGCCAGATCCTCAGCTGGCGTAAATCAGCATCGCTCCATTGACTTCAAGGCTGGTCTACGTTAGCTGGGGATTTGGCTCTATATATTTTAAATGAAAGTAGAGAAGTGTAGGCCTGGAAGTGTGGCTGGAGGGAAAATGGGCCATGACTTTTAAAATGCCCTCTACCCCCACTGATTCTAAATCGTTCCCAGCAAAACCCATGTGTTCCCAGCATGCAACCATTGAACCTCCCCTTTGACGGCATCCCATCCAGATGGTGCCACTTTGGGCAATGCCGTGGAAAATGCCAGTTGTCTGCTGATCTTGAGTCATTCCCAGAAGCCCTGTTGCTACACGTGGCCTTTGTTCACTAGGGGCCAGGTCCGATGCCCATTGAAATCAATGGGAATCTTTCCATTGTCTTCAGTGGGCACTGTGATCAGAACCTAGGTTCATAAATTTTAAGGCCAAAAGGGGCCATTAGATCATCTAGTCTCACCTCCTGCATAACACAGTGCAGAGAATTTCACGCAGTTGCCCCTGTATTGAGCCCGGTAGCTTGTATTTGACTAGAAAAGCATCCAGTCTTGATCTGAGGATGGCAAGAGATGGAGAATCCATCACTTCCCTTGGTGGTATAATCCAATGGCTAATCCCCCTCACTGTTAAAAATATGTGCCTTCTTTCTAATGCAAATTTGTCTGGCTTTAATGTCCAACCGCTGAAGTTAACACTTGCATAAAATGTCCTGGTTTAAAAGTGTATACTAAGAAAGGTGAAGGAGGCTGTTGCAAATGTCATGACTCCTGCAACTAGACAGAAATAGTGTGATGAGAGAGACTCTAAAACCCCCGGGAGATCTTTGTGCTGGAAAAATAAATAAGAGAGCTTTCCTGTGACAATTCAGCCTCCCGCTCACTCCTACACACCGCTTCTCACCCATAGATTCTGCCCATGCCTTTCAAGTTCAAAGATATCCTGTGCTATTTATTCAACTGGCTCCTGACATGACAGGGGTGAAAGACATTTGTGTTCTGTCTGCGAAACCGACATTGATCCAGACATCAGAACTCAGGTCTGAGAAAGAGAGAACCTGCCCACTGGCGCTGAAAGGGGAAGCACTCACAGCTTCGTTGGAGTTACTGTTCGTCACAGCTTCAAGCGGCCATTGGAGAATTCTTTGGTTTTGAGCAACAGCCCAAAGAATGCAGATGGCTAGTTCTTCAGGGCAGGGACTGTCTCTCGTTATAGGTATGTACTGCACCTAGCGCAGCTGGGCTCTGGTCCTGAATCGACACTTCCGGTGCGACGGCAGTACAAAATAAGAGCCGTAGAGGAGTTGTTGTTCTCTCAAAATATGGTTCAGAAATGGTTTCATTTCCTTCCGCTTGAGTCTGAGGGCAGCTCTATGAGCCTGAGTCAACGCCCACTGAAGTCCAGGGAAAGAGTCCCAGTGACTCAAGGGCCTATAGATCAGGCCCTAAGTGTCTGGATCATTCTGCCTCCCCTAAGGAATCCTGCAAGCGAAAAGCAGCAAGGAACCTCTTGCCCAAAGATACCTACCTAAATCTCATTAGTTTCTAGCTTTGGCTGAGACTGTAGAAACTCAGATAGGTCAACAATACTTCAAGGCCTAGGGGACTCATCCAACATCCACAGAAGGCAATGGAAGGACTGATATTGGATTAGGCCGCACCTGAATAGAGAATGGTGTTCAAACTGGGTAATGCTAGCCATTATGTATCACATTAATATTAGCCACCCAATAGGTCATGCATTGGGTGCACTGGGGAAGCGGTGCACTCAAAAGGCTTTACAGTAATGCAATTTACGTGCAGAATCTATTCACACTGGGACAGAGCCTGACACCAGTGTACATCCAAAGCAAGATCACTGAGGTTATTCAGGATTTGCACTAGTGTAAATGAACACAGAATCTATTTCTGTCTCTCCATTTTGGCCTTGGAATGAGGTTTGGTGCCGCAAGGCAGAATGGACGGGAGTGAGCTGGAGGGCCAGAACACAGTCGAAAACAGGGTGGTGAAGGTGTGACCGTTGACTGGGCTAAGGAGCTCAGCTGGTGTAAACTGGCACAGCTCCACTGATTACAGCAAAACTGCACCAGTTTTCACCCGCTGAGGCTCTGTCCCATTGGCTTCTCTGTTGTAAAAAGTGAATTAGTCACTTATTGTGCTGGAAAAGGCTTGTGGATCTGCTGAGGGAGGAAGGAAGCAAGGCACTGATGGTATCAGATAATACCTAGCTCTTCACAGCACTTTTCATCAGTAAAACTCATTAGCCCCATTTAACAGATGGGAAACCTGAGGTGTAAAGAGGTGAAGTCACTTGTCCAAGGTCACCCACCAGGCCAGTGGCAGAGCCAGGTGTAGAACCCAGGTCTTCTGAAGCCACGGCTGTATCCACTAAGCCCATTGCCTCTTAACTCTATATTTTAACTGGGATGCCTCCCTGAGACGCAGTAGCCCAGCCGCAAGCTTCACAAAGCTAGGGCTAACAGTGGGGAGGTGTGCCGCTCTCCTGGTTGAAATGGTTAATCCCTCAATCTCCATCCCAAACCACACCTGCCATTGAGAAACCCTTCAGAATGGAATGACGGACACCGTTGGCTTTTGGCTCCCATCTGATGTGTGGTGGTTTCCGTGTTGAGTAACACGTGTATATTCAGAAGATGACTTGCATGCCTATGACATAGACCTTGGTGAAAGCGTGGGCATTGGCCTAACCTCCGCTGTTGTTTTCCTGTGTAAGACATCATGACTGAGTCCATGGGCAAGTACAGCAAGGGGATGTTCCTGTAGCAGTTTGTAATAGCTCCCAGGGCTGGTTCGCTGCATCACTGTGCGCTAAGGAGCGACAGACCTTTCCCACAGTGGGCAAGAAGTCTCGGAGTGGGTTGGCCTCGAAAGTGTGATTCTTCACTGCCATGCACCATCCCCAGAAGGGAGAATTCTGTAAGTGTTAAGAATTTATTTATCATCTTCAAGGCAAATCCCAAGGGGACACAGCCCAGCCGATGGATCTCCAGCTAGGTCCTTAAGATGGTCTGACTCACTGGTTAATTTTGTCCATCACAGGTGGTCTTACTGCGCCACCTGAGCTTCTGGCAACCGCATGATTGCCAGCTATGTAGGGGCATTCCTTGGTGAACACACTTTCTACCTTGCTGGTATTTTGCCATTTATTTATGTTCCTTCCACCCTCACCTTTACAGACCTGTGCAGCAAGGCTGTTTACAGCATCCCCTGTGCTTTTGGCCCTTTCCCGTTGCCTGAGAGGAGCAGAGGTTTCTCTTCGTGAGAGCTCTGTGTGACATGAGCTCAGCTACTCCCAGTCCTGTCTCCTTCGCTTCCTTCCTGTGCCTTTCTTATTAGTTACTCCTAGGGGAATTCTGCGCCAAAAAAATTAAAAATTCTGCACACCATATGTTAAAATTCTGCACAAAATTTTATTTGTCAAAATAACACTACATAATCACACCAGTTTCAATTATTTTGGTAATTTATTTCAAAATACCTGTTAGCAAGTATGTCTGTGACAATGCAGGCATACACAAAATTTCCCCCAGGAGTAGAGAGTTAAAGAAACCCCTATGACAATCCAGTTCCTGTTTCTTTGCCCCTTCCCCCTTAGAGCCCAGCCAGGGGGCCAGACACCCACAACCCCTCGCCCCCCCCCCAGACCCCACCTGCAGGACCACCCCCAGCCAATACACCTGAACCCCCTCCTCCCCAGAGCCCAACTGCGGGGCTTCCCTAGCCCAGATACCTGTCCCCCTCACCCCTAGAACCCAGTCATAACACCCACCCCATCCTGAGCTTCTAGGACTGGCTCTCCCACAGAGCTAATAATAATAATTAATTAATAAAAATTCAGAAGTAGTTCTGAGAACAATGTCAAGAGTTTGAACTTGATTTCATTTTGAAGGGTTCCAAATGGAACTGTTTTTCAATTTCTTGATTTTTTTGTGATCTTAAAAAAACAAACAAACAAAACCACTACTCTCCCCCCCGCCCAATTTTTATCAAAAAACATTATCAAAACCTTTTGTTTACCAACAACCAAGTTTTGACCAAATCTCTGTTTTGCTGGTAAATAGAAAATTACATTTGGACAATGTTCTGATAAAAATTGTGTGTGGGGGGGAATAAAAAAGGTATGGAATTTTTTACCAAAAACATATAAAATTGTCAGCAATTTTTCATTAAAAATCATTTTTGGAAAATGACTTTTTAAAAATGAAAAATCTGAAGCAGATGCACGACAGACCAGTCACAGGAAGGGCTGGTCGACAGTTACTTGGCTATAACTATGCCAGTCAATTTCCCACTGTAGACAAGCCCCATAGCTTTAACATAGCTGCTGAGCCCACATGCAAAAATCTGGAATGCGTTTTTCTAGGTAAAAAGAAAAGGGGTACTTGTGGCACCTTAGAGACTAACCAATTTATTTGAGCATGAGCTTTCGTGAGCTACAGCTCACTTCATCGGATGCATACCGTGGAAATGCACGATATGCATCCGATGAAGTGAGCTGTAGCTCACAAAAGCTCATGCTCAAATAAATTGGTTAGTCTCTAAGGTGCCACAAGTACTCCTTTTCTTTTTGCGAATACTGACTAACACAGCTGTTACTCTGAAACCTGTCGTTTTTCTAGGTGTCGCCCCTGGCTTCTTGACTACCTTCCTTGGATTTCTAGGATATTTTACTGTAGAATTGCTTATGGGAATAACATAGGGATGGGCTCTCTTGCATTTCTAGGGCCTGATTCAGAGCCCATTGAATCAGTGAGCAACTAGCCATTGATTTAAATGGTCTTTGGATCAAGCCTCCTATGACTGGCTTGGTTTCTTTTATGTAAACTATATATATGTATATTGTGACAAAGTTCCTGTTCTACCTTGTGGGTCTTGCACTTGTTGGCGGATTTGCTCGCCTTGGAACTTCACAGCAGCCCTCAGCTTGGCTGTTTTTCTGAACCCACAGTCCAGGTCAACTCCTCTTGTGTCTGATCAGGAGTTGGGAGGATTTGGGGGGAACCTGGGCCCGCCCTCTACTCCGGGTTCCAGCCCAGGGCCCTGTGGAATGCAGCTGTCTGGAGTGCCTCCTGGAATAGCTGTGCGACACCTACAACTTCCTGGGCTACTTCCCCATGGCCTCCTCCCAACACCTTCTTTATCCTCACCATAGGACCTTCCTCCTGGTGTCGGATAATATGTGTACTCCTCAGTCCTCCAGTAGTCTGCGTTCTCACTCTCAGCTCCTAGTGCCTCTTGCTCCCAGCTCCTCACACACACACCACAAACTGAAGTGAGCTCCTTTTTAAACCCAGGTGCCCTGATTAGCCTGCCTTAATTGATTTTAGCAGCTTCTTGATT
This sequence comes from Caretta caretta, assembly GCF_965140235.1. Classification (NCBI taxonomy): domain Eukaryota; kingdom Metazoa; phylum Chordata; order Testudines; family Cheloniidae; genus Caretta; species Caretta caretta. Next base: position 204,973,242 of record NC_134208.1, on the reverse strand, counting down.
GGCTGCAGATGTTCTAATCAGCCTGTCTTAATTGTCTCCAGAAGGTTCCCTTATTGTTCTGGAACCTTCCCTGTTACCTTACCCAGGGAAAAGGGACCTACTTAGCCTGGGGCTAATATATCTGCCTTCTATTACTCTCCTACAGCCATCTGGCCTGACCCTGTCACTATATATATATATGCCAGTTCCATATAAATCATATATGTAATCCTTATACGGGGAAAAGTAAATAATTTGTGGCTTTTTAAAAAAAAGGTGGTGTTTCTTGCCAGTTGTCCCTGATTCACATGTATCCAGACACCAACTGAGATCATTCCTCCAGGCTACCTAAAAGTCCTCTTAGTTTTTGGACAGTTAAAGACAGGCTTGCATTCTCAAGTGGCTGCATTCTGATTTCTAGTTCTGTAGGGTAAATGGCTTTTTCCTCATTCCGCCTGCAATTTGAAACCAGCCCATTTCATCCCAGGGCTGTTGTAGTGCATGGACCTTTTTGCCTTTAGGATAAAGATTGCGGTGTCTTCCTGAACTTCCGGCGCTCTGTGTACGTACGTCTGACCCACAGCAAGACCTTTAGCTGGCACGCTCTGCCTAGGTAGATGCCATGATCAGTGCGTTAGTACTGGGTCACCTTGACAGCTTGATAGGAAGTACAACTAGCTGTGTTTTGAAAACTGAATGTTGTCGTTCGGCCTTTGAGTTGGAAGATGACCACGACATCACCGATTGGTTTAGTTTCTGTGAACATGTGAGGCCGATTTAAGCTTTGAACAATCTCTGTGGCGCACTGAACAAGAGCTGCCGCTATGGGGGGCTTGTTTAACAGCAGATATGCTGCTGCTGAGAGTTTATGCTGCTGGTGCTTCTGCTCTGCCTCAGTTCTCCTCCCCTCACAGACTGTAACTCTAGTAGGGATGAGACTTCGCCAGGAAGAGCGATCATGAGCGAGATCTTCCCAAAACTCTGGGTCGATGTTGAAACGCCCCAAGGATAACTTGAGGGAAACGTTTCTTCTGGTTTCCCTGAGAGCGCTTTCTCTCTTAGGTCACCATAAAAGATCTTCTTCAGCAGTTGCTCATCCAACATTCTGGTGGCATGGCCTGCCCATTTCACCTGTGATTTCATCAACAGAGTATGGAAGCTTCGAATACCCGCCTATAGGAGAACCTCAGTATCTGGAATCTTGCCTTGCCATCTTATCCTCATCAGTTTCCTCAGACAGCCTGTGGAAAGGTGATTTAGCTTCATAGCATGGTGTCTGTACACCGTCCTGGTGTCACATGCATACGTGATGGCTTTGTAGACCTTCAGTTTTTTCTGTTGACTAGTGCCTCCGCGCTCCCACACATTTGCACGTAGCCTGCCAAAGGCCACACTTGCTCTGGCAATTCTGGCATTGGTTTCATCGTCATTGTGAACTGCATGTGACCGTGTACAGCCGAGGCAGGTAAACTTCTCCACAGGCTGGAGGATTTGGCCATCCACTGTCAGAGCAGGCTCTACGTGAGTCTTTCCTGGTGCAGGCTGGTGCATCGCTTCGGTCTTCTAGATGTTGATTGTGAGACCAAAATTGTCACAAGCTGAAGAGAAATGGTCCGTACTCAGCTGCATGTCAGACTCAGGTGTGGCATTCTGGGAACAGTCATCAGCAAACAGAAGATCACAAACAGTCACTTCCTGTACCTTTATCTTTGCCTGTAGTCTCCTCAGATTGAAGTTTGCCATCAGTCCGGTGTCTGATGCCAGTCCCGGTGTCACGGTCACAAAAGGCGTCTGTAAGCATGGCAGAAAACATCATAGTGAAGAGGGTTGGGGCCAATACACAGCCCTGCTCGACTCCATCGGTGACTGGGAATGGTTCAGATGACTCACCCTCGTCCATAACGCGAGCGAGTGGGCCACTGTGGAGTTGCTGACCTATTGCGATGAATTACTGAATGCTGACCGTGCTGTTGGCAGTCTAGTGATGCTGGAGCAGTCAGGAAGGAGACAGTGACACCTTGATACAAGCCTGGAGTCCTGCTCCGGAAATCAAGCCCCAGAGAGATCTCGCCAGGCACCTCATCTGTCCTGATGGTTCTTCTTGGACCACCTGTAATGAAAGGGATAACGCCATTAATTAGATTTGGCATTCTGAGCACCTCTAGCTTGGAATCTGGCCCAGTGATTGGAAATCGTTATCGCCCATAGCAATGCAGTGGCCTGTGTGAAATGAATGAAGGACACTTGTCCGCTTCGAACCGGGCTGAGGCCACCATGGCTGGCAGATGCACCGGAGAAGGCAAAGGGCAGTGAATCTAAACTAACCCATTGGTCCTAGAGATGGGCGCTCCTAGTCAGGGTTGAGGCACATTTGGTGAGGTGGGCTGGTTGCCCTGCACCAGTTCGGTGGCTGTGAATGGGATCTACTAGGGCTTACGTTTTCAAAAGTGAGTAGTGATTTTGGGTGTCTCCCTTTCTGAGTGCACAACCTAAAAGATCTTAAAGGGACCTGTTGGTGAGAAATGCTGAGCACTGACATTCCTGATAATCAGGCCCCTTTAAGGTTCTTCAAACTAGACAACCCAAAATGGAGACACCCCAAATCACTAGTTGCTCTGGGAAATGTAGGCCATCTTTTTTTTTTTTTTTTTAAAAAGAAGAGTTATGGCGGATTTTTTCCCCTATTTGGTTCTTCCAATGATCTTCATTTTAAACAAGTGAAGTAATTGTCAAGAGAGGGGAAAATATGACATTATAATGGGCAGTCCAGGAAGCGGCTATATATCCAGCAGATAAAGGGACATCTCTGATTGAATGTTTGTCTTTGGGAAACATTTTGAGTAGCTGCCCATGCCAGCTCTTCCTTTGCCTGCAAAAGGACAGTGTGACAAAATCCACAAGGTTGTCTTCAGCATCACTGAGTCAGCAATTACTGAAAAGATAATCCCTGAAAGAATGGACATGGAAAACAATGCCTTCATCGGCTAGCTTGGTTGCAGAATGAGGATGCATCACAGGGGCACACAGTTTTCCACCACAGTGCTCAAAGTATAAATGCAGCCCCTATTTTCAACCTGCTCACAAATGTACTAGCTTTTTAAAAAAGGACACTGCCCCCCCCCCCTCCCCTTGTTTAATGCAGAAGAATATGTTTTAGGCTTTCTCTTCATAGGGGAAATCGATCAGCCTGGCTATTCCAGAATAACTATTCCACTCTAGCTATTCTGGAATAACTCCCCTGTGTGGCCTCTCTGTTCTGGAATAGAAGTGATTTTATTCCAGAATAATTACTCTGCTTCCAAAGAGAGGAAGGATGGTGCAGTGTGAGGATCAGTGTATTAAAGATCATAAGGTGTTCAGATAGATACTATGGTGATGGGGCCATATAAGTACTTAAAATAAGATATTACAGAATAGCTATGCTAGTCAATTTGTCCAATGGTCAATGTAGACAAGGCCTTATTCTACAGAGAGGAGATTCAAACCTCTCTTTCCTAAACTATTAGATGCTTGTCTGCTGGATATATTGCAATTTCCTGCTCTTTCATTTCTTCTCGCACGCACGTCTGTCTCTAGCCTTGGGGCAGTCAGTGTATTTATGCTGCTTTATACCAGGTGAGGATCTGGCCCAGTGTACGCTCAAGGGGTTTCGTCTATTTATTTCCTTGGTAATTTTGAAGCAAAAGACAAAAATAACCAAGGGCAATCAGTACTCCGAGCTCGGCTGTCTTGTGTGCAATCTGCCTTTGCAAACAGGATGCAGAAAGGCACTGGCCTAGCAGAGAGATGTTTGCACATTGAGCTTTTCCAAAACAAACACACACAATTACTGTACTTTGTGTGCCGAGGAGAAAGTGAAGCACAAAAAGAATCCAAGTCCAAGGGGGAAAACTTCACGCAGCTCGCTTCCAAGCCGGAGAAAATCTCCTGCATATGCTTCGAATGTTGGGCGCAGATTCAGGCCTGAATCGTTCATTCAGAATGCTAAGGAACCTTAAGGAATTACAACTTGACCAAGAAGTGTTAAAGGAACATCCACCCAGTGATTCTGGAAAATGAGTTAATGGGGGCAGCTTTATTAAAATGGTCATTCACCCGGAAAAAAGAATGAGGTCAGAAGGAATTTAGCCCTGAGAACTTAACCCTTTAGGTGCTACAGACATGTGACTCAGTTACAGCTGCTCTGAAAACGACCGCCTGAGAATACGGCCAGCCCAGAGGCCTCCCTTGCTGACCTATATCTGGCATTAGGGTTCTAAATGAGTAGGGTTGCTAGGTGTCCGGTTTTCATCCGTAATGCCTGGTGGAAAAGGGATCCTGGCGGCTTGATCAGCACTGCTGTCTGGGCTGTTAAGTCCGGTCGGCAGCGCAGCGGGGCTAAGGCAGGCTCCCTGCCTGCCATGGCTCTGCGCAGCTCCCGGAAGCAGTGGCATGTCCCCCCTCCAGCTCCTAGGCATAGGGGCAGCCAGGCTGGGGCTCCAGCGCCTGTGGACGGAGCAGCGTGCAGAGCTGCCTGGCTGCACCTCTACAAAGGAGCTGGAGGCGGGACATGCTGCTGCTTCTAGGAGCCGCCTGAGGTAAGTGCGGCCCAGAGCCTGCACCCCTCACCACCGCCTGCGCCCCAGCCCTGATCCTCCTCCCGCACTCCAAACCTCTCAGCCCTAGCCTGGAGCCCCCTCCTGCATCCCAAATCCCTCAGCCCCAGCCCCACCCCGGAGTCTGCATCCCCAGCCAGAGCCCTCTCCTGCACCCCAAATCCCTCAGCCCCACCCCGGAGCCCTCACCCCCACCCCTACTACAACCCCCTGCCCCAGCCCAGAACCCCCTCCTGCATCCTGCACCAGGGCCGTCCCTAGCTATTCTGGGGCCCTACGCAGCCCCCCCACGGCGGTGTGTGTGGGGCCCCAGGCCTCTGCATGGGAGAGCGGCGGGGCTGGCTTGGAGGGCAGGGGGGACCCACCCCCCAGCACTAACCGGCGGCATGGGTGGGGCCGGGTCGCTGCACTTCCCGCTGCTGGTGAGTGCAGGCCCGGCCCTGCTGCAGAGCTCAGGGGCGTGGGGGCGGGGTGGGGCGGGGGCGGAGCAGGGCAGGGACCCTGGGGAAGAGCCGGAGCAGGGGCTGGAGCAGAACGCAGCTGCTCAGGGCACCAGGAAATTTGGTGCCCCAAATTTCCTGGTGCCCTACACAGCTGCGTACTTTGCGAATGGCCCTGCCCTGAACACCTCCATCCCAGAGCTCTCACCCCCTCCCGTACCCTAATTTCCAATTTCGCAAGCATTCATGGCCTGCCATACAATTTCCATAGCCAGATGTGGACCTCAGGCCAAAAAGTTTGCCCATCTCTGGCTTAGTTGCTCCAAGTTTTGCAGGAAGTGAAAATAAATCTCAGCAAATACTGACAATCTTTTTGCAGTATTCATCCAGCTGTAAAAAGCACCATATAAGTTGTCTTTCTGGAAAATAAATTTTGTACTGTTTGTTTAAGCACCAGTTTAATCATCTGGGCCTAAATTTACAAAAGTGACTGGAGAAGACACATTAGCTAATGAGGATGGTTGGTTAAGCCAGTGACCTAGGACTCGGAAGATCTCGGGTCAGTTCTCAGCTCTGTCCCTGTGTGAGCTTGGATGCAGCTTGGTGCCTCAGTTTCCAATCTATGACATGGGGATGGCAATCCGTCCTTCATGTATTTAGACTGTAAACTCTTTGGCACAGGCACTGTCCCTTACTCTGTTTGCACATTGCATAGCACAGCATGATCCCATTCCTTTTTAGGTGCTAATATAATACAAATAATTAATAATACTTAAGAATAATTAGGATTTTTTTTGCTGCCAGTTTGTGACACCTTAAAGGGAGGTGGCTTTCTTAAGGTGGGTGCTCAGCACTTTCTGAAAATCAGGCCCTGTGAAGGTGACCTGAGTTGGGAACCTAAAATTTGAGGCGTCCAAAAATCACAAGCCACTTTTGAAAATACAGGCCCTGACCTAGAGACAACCAGCTTCCAAAATTTCTCCTTGAGAAACCCACTCCCCTTCTCTTGAGAGCGAGTGAGCAGAGTGATGCTGGGGCTGGAGCAAAGCAGCTGGCGGATGGAGGAGTGGGTGCAGATAGCTCGCTGACATAGAAATGCCCTTTTGGCAAGTTCAGCAAGTCTAGTAAGTGCAATTTGGGAAAGTCGTCTGTTTATTTGGGATCTGGGATCCACACTCTGTTTTACTGAAAGGCTGCAACTTTGATTGTCAGGTTGCAAACAGCCTGACAACATACGATACAGCTCTCTCCATGTGTCTGGATATTTTGACTTCTAGGCTTCCTGAAAGCACGGGTCAGATCTTCTGCCTGGGTATTGTGAGCTATAAAATGTAAGCGTGCTGTAAAAAGCCATATTTAACGGAATAAATCATTAGAAATGACACTTAATATCCAGGACAATTGCTCTCCTGAAATGGCAGCTTTTTATAGCACACTGTCTTTCAGATTTTGCCTGAATAAGGCTTTATTGTTGGGCTTCTAAAGATTCTGGCCAAAATTTTTCAAAAGTGATTTTGGGGCTCCAGTTTTTGGGTGGTGGCTGAATCTGAGACGCTTCAAAAGGGCTGGATTCTCCGAGGGCCAGTGCTAAGCACTTTCTGAAAACCAGACGCTTTTTTAAAGCGTCTCAAGTTGGGCGTCCAAAAAACACGTCCAACATCATGAGTCTCTTTTGAAAATGTACGACCTGGAGCCTGTTAAGTACCACGAGTCCCAGGAAATAGCCATGTTTCTCTGTCCCTTCTTGGTCAACTCTAAGTGACTGCCAGCTGTAGCGAGATGTATTGTACAATCCTTAATTGTCCTTCCCCGGAGCCAGCCTGTTGTATCACGTCCTTTGATTGTCTCAGTCTGGAATGCAGGTGTTGATTAATTAATACAGCTTTATGAATCCTGCCTGAATCATCTGCAAACTAGCTTTAAGACCACGAAGGACTCCCAAAGTCCTTAGTCTATTATTTACAATGAATCTCCTAATTGATATCTATAGATTTGTTAAACAGTTTGCTTTTCCAGTCGGGTTTGGGTCACATTATCCTATTGGTGGCGGTTCTTTATTCCCATATTGGAAGGCTAATACCATCTAGGGAAGACATAAACTCACTGCCATGTGGGAATAGACTAAAGTTTAGTTTCTAGTCTCACATTCTAGCTTCTCAGACAAGCTGGAGAGATTGTCCTGTTATGTTTAGGACAGTTAACTTAACCGTGACATCCAGCCCTTTGCTTCCCCATGGAAAATCCCACATACTGCATAAGAAGATAGATTTTTCAATCACAGTTAAGTAGCTCCTGCAAAATATGTACACGCTTGTGGGCAAAAAGATGATTGCACATAGACCTGTGCAAAAAAGCTGGTTTCCCGTTCAATGGGCAAACCACAAAAATCTGAAAAATACATTGGTTCTCGTTAACCCAAAATGAAAAATTTCCAACATTTTCAGGAAACTGGAAAAGTTTATAAAAAATAGTTTTGAGTCAAACAAAACATTTCATTCAACCTGAAATGAAATGTTTCCTTTCACTTTTGAGGGGTTTTTTTTTTTTTACCTTTTAAAAAAATAATAAAATTGAAGTAAAACTCAAAACAAAAAATCATTTTGAGTCGCAAGGTTGAAAGGAAACATTTTGCCCTTTTCAAACCGTTTTGAGACGAATCTTTGAAATATTTTCCTCGACCTGATGCTGCTTTTTTGTTTGTTTGTTTGTTTCATCCTTAAAAAAAATGTTTTATCCTAAAACTTCCCCAGCTCTTATTGCACAGACATCGCTTCCCTTGGTGCATACGTAAGGGGCATAGGTCCCTGGGTGAAGCTGTATAGCCACTGTGGATACAAAATGAATTACCCAGTGTGTGTGTGTGTAAATGTATGATTTGTGCACACAATTTTTTCTGCACGTACAAGTGCATGTTTAGTGGATAATGTGGGATAGCGCGTGAGGCTCTTGAGGGTGTTATCTCTTTAAGATCCTTTCCTGGACTGGGAGTTAAGGCAGAGACAGGTGTTTGCTGTGCCCAACAGGAACGTTCAGAGCCAGTGCTAAGCAGACATCTGAGATGGTTGGTGTTTGTGTGGCAGTGTCTTTCCATTGAGTGCCTTTACATCCTGCACTGGAGTCTAATTTTGGGCTTATTTATTTTTAAACCAATTTATTTGTATATCAAAGGGCTCCATGGGCAGTCTACAGTTAGGCATACAGGTAGCTATGCAAGCAGGTATATATGGCCCTATCCAGGTAAATATTTCACTCAGGTCCAGAGAGTCAAAGTACATTTGTTACTCACCAATTGGTACAAGTAGCAGGGGGTTTTGGTTTTTGGTTTTACTTGGTTAGAGTGTGGGGTGCAGTTTCCATATGTAGATGGTCCCTGGAAGGCTGGGGTCAAGTTGTGTTAGTGTTTTACTTAAGGGTCTCAGTTGTCTGTTGCTCTCATGAGTAGAGAATAATAAGATTGCTAGGGTCTTTCTGTCCTCCAGGCATCCCTAATACCTAGCTCTTGTAGAGCGTTTTTCATCAGCAGATCTGAAAGAACTTTACAAAGGAGGGCAGCATCCACCCCCATTTTACAGATGGGGAAACTGAGGCACAGAACCGCTGCATGACAAGGTTACTCAGCAAGTCAGTGGCAAAACTGGGAATATAATTCAGTTCTCCTGAGTCTCAGCCCAGCAGTCCATCCTTTAGGCCGCACTACGTCCCCAAAGGTTGCTTGATTCCATTCTTTGATTTATTCCATGTCCTGAATTCTCTGTAACTTAATTACTGAGGGGAATAAGGGTGGGTGAAGAGCTATTTAAGCTAAAGGACAGTGTTGGCACAAGAACAAATAGGTAGAAACAGGCAACGAACAAATTCAGGCTGGAAATGAGAAGAAGGTTTTTACCCATCGGGGTGAGGTTCCAGAACAGCCTCGCAACAGGAGTTGTGGGACAAATGACTTAAATTTGTCCAGCTCTCTCTCAAACAAATTGTGTGTGTGAGTGTATGACAGGATTGCTTGTGATAGTTGGAGGCAGGGCACAACAGCCCTGGGGGTCACTTTTGGTTTATGTCTTATGTTCATGCTGGGCTTCAGCTGGCCACATGTAGGGGTCAGGAAGGGATTTCGCCTGCCCCCCATGTATTCTGGGAGGGTTTTTTTAATCTCCTACTCCGATGCATCAGGGATAGCCGTGCCTGGAGACGGAACATTGACCAGGGAGGGCCAGGCCATAGGTGCTGACTCTGTGGGTGCTCGGGGGCTGGAGCACCCATGGGGGAAAACAGTGGGTGCTCAGCACCCACCAGCCACAGCTATTTGGCAGCACCGCTGATCAGCTGGCTCGGGGAGGGGCTTTGGGGAGGGCGGAGAGCAGCAAGCAGCGGGTGGGTGGGGTCCTTGGGGAGGAGGCAGAGTGGGGGCAGGAAGAGGTGGAGCAAGGGCAGGGCCAAGTGGGAGCGGGGCCTCAGGGTGGAGCACTCTTGGGGGAAAAATAAGTCAGCGCCCCTGGGCCAGGGCTCCAAGGTGGAACCGAGCATTCTCTCTCTCAGGTGATTGGTTGGCTGGTTCTTTTTCACATGCTCCCTATCTAACTGATCAACAAATGTGGGGTCGGGAAGGAATTTCCCCCCAGGTCAGACTGGCTGTGACTTTAGAGGGTTTTCACCTTTTTCTGCAGCCTGGGGTGTAGGTCACTTGCCAGGATTATCTGGGTATATCTCACTTAGTAATTTTCCTGCCATTGCAGGGCCTCGGGCACTGGTGCCCCTTGGTCCCACTTATTCTCTGCCTGTGACCCATGGTAGTCTAGTCTCCTGTGGGCTGTAATACTTTGATTTCATTTCTCTCTCTCTCATTGGACTTTATTTCACAAAGCAATGGCTCAAATGCTCTATGGAGTAAAACGGTGTAGTTCTGTTGACCGTAACAGAGCTATGCTAACTTACACCCAGCTAAGGATCTGACCCATAGTTTTGTGATGCATTTCCTGAAAGCCATTGTTAATATTCTAAATTAGTCCTCTTTGTTCTGAAAGTTTATAAACACCTAATTCTTTTCCAAAGCATACTAATCTATCTAGGTATGTACACAACCCCAACAGTGTATTATTTGAACACCTCACGGTCTTTAATGTATTTACCTTTACAACACGCCCTATGAGCTAGGAAGTGCTCTTTTCCACTTGAGGCACAGAATTCACAGGACTTGAATCTGGCTGTTCTGAGTACTGGGGTAGTCCCTTAACCAAAGATCACCTCTCCTCTTTATTGCCAGCTTGTTGCAATTTTATCATGAGACTTATATGTGCTATTTTACTTCAGGCCCTAGCTCCTGGAGTCATGTGAATATGTGACAATTTCTGCTTTTCATTAAAAAACTTACTTTCTAGCCTCCTGGCTATGGAGGAAATGTGGGAGGCTGTGGCTCAGACACCAGAAGGCAAATACAAATAAGCCAACATTTATTATTTTCAGGATTTTTAAGCCTGTCTTGTGATTCTGGGGGCCTGACTTGTTGGGTGAATGTTTGGGGCTGGCAATAGGGCTGGCTGGAAAACAACATTTCTGGTTTGTGAAAAAAATTGAGATTTCTACATTTGTTACAACTTTCAGGGGGGGGAAATAGCCACTATTCCAGTGTTTAGGACACTCGGTTGGGACGTGGGAGATGCAGGTTCAAGTCACTGCTCTGAGTGAGAGACTTGAACCTGGGTCCTACAAGTGCTTTTACCAGCAGGGTATCGAATCAGTCTCTCTCTTTTTCTCTGGCTTAGGGGATACTTAATGATTTATACACAATAGGAGGGCTTCACTTTATAGCCCAGTGGTTAGGGTACTCACCTGGGATGTATAAGGCCTAGTTTCAAGTTTCTGCTGCAGAGTAGGGGCTTGAACCTATGTCCTCTACTAGTCAGGCGAGTGCTCTGTTTTCTTTGGTTTTGGCCAGACATTTTAGCCTGGACCTGAGAAAACTTCTTTGTTGAAAAATTCCCAGCTGACTCTAGTTGACAGTTCTGCTTCCTATACTATCCTTCATGAGTTTCACAGGTTAATTATTTGCAGTATAAATAGGCTTGGCAGATTTCCATTTTCATTTTTAAAATCATTTTGATGCATAATATTGATTATTTGTAAGCATTTTTTCAATTTTTATCTATTTAAATTTTTGCAGTTGCAGGAAATTGTGCGGGCAGAGAATGGTGGGGGCAGACATTGATTATTTAATGGAAATAGACGCAGATTCAAAAAGTTAAAGCTTTATAACCATCAAAATACAAACTGTCAACATCACATCTCAAAATATATAAAGTAAATTGCTTCAATTCAAACTCTAATAAGTTCTCAAGCAACATTTTCTTTGCCTATCTGTTAATTTCAATTATGATCAATGGAAATATTTTTCTATCCCTTTATGTGTGTGGGGGTGAAATTGACACTGACTGACACTGATTGATAAAAATCTAATCCTTTCAAGCCTATGTATAAAAAAATTAATTCACTTCATGGTTTAATACTGACGTTCTAATGCTCAGGTGGTGTAACCAGTAGAGGCCCCACTGACTTTAACGGAACTGTACCCGTTTACGCTAACATAGAATTTGGCCCTATACGTTCATGCAGCTTTCTGTCGTTGGAATACACACATTTGTGTGCTATTGTGATCATGTTATTGTCAGATCAGAGCTTAAAATGAGGTGCTGTACACACAGGTGGGTGATAACTTACAAAATACGTTGCAGGGCTGTCTACCTGTCACTCTCAAATATTGTTTCTGCAGGTCATTGTGTGGGAAACAATAACAGACAGCAACCTGCGTTTCACTGAGAAATGGTTTTCCTTTTGCATTTGGATTTATTAGCCCTCCCACCAGGCCCTCAGCCCTGCCTGCGCACAACCAGATCTACTAGCTTTGTCAGTCAGCATTGTTTGCCTTTATTAGATTGTTGGCTCTTTGTTTCCAGTGAGTATGCAAGTATAAAAGGCCACTGCCCACGAACTAGTCAGGCTCAGTCACAGCGTGTCATGGAATTTCTTGAGAAATGTCAAGATGACCTTGTTCCTCTCCCCCGCAGCCCTTCCCTTATTCAATCTGCTGTTATTTTTAAAGAATTTGTCATATGCCAAAAAATCATAGAATCATAGAATCATAGACTTTAAGGTCAGAAGGGACCATTATGATCATCTAGTCTGACCTCCTGCACAATGCAGGCCACAGAATCTCACCCACCCACTCCTGTAACAAATCTCTAACCTATGTCTGAGCTATTGAAGTCCTCAAATTGTGGTTATGTAATCTTTGACTATTGGCTACTGTGCTTATCTTGTCTTGCTGCTAGACCTAGTTACTTTCCTCCGCCCACGGAAAATCCATATAATCCACTGTAATCAATTGATTGGCAGTGTCTCTGAGCCCAATAAGCAAGGTGACACTCCACCAGTGCTGTGTGTAATAAACCCACGTGCTTGATTCTACACGGTGTCCATTTTGTTCCATCAACTGTCTTAAACTTAGTTTCTCTTTAAAAGAAAAGGAGCACTTGTGGCACCCCAGAGACCAACCAATCCATTTGAGCATGAGCTTTCGTGAGCTCACGAAAGCTCATGCTCAAATAAACTGGCCAGTCTCCAAGGTGCCACAAGCACTCCCCTTCTTTTTGCGAATACAGACTAACACGGCTGTTCCTCTGAAACCTTAGTTTCTCTCTGTCACTCAGGCAGGAGCATTATACTTGCTCTTTGAGATGGTACATTTATTGACTGAAGTACAAGCAATCTGGAAAAATATGGAAAGAAAATCTGGAGAGATAAAATGTTCCCTTTTGCCAGGGCGATCACACACCAGAAGTCATCTTGGATCGGAATTACCGAGACTTACTTTCAAAACCTTTCAGCTCTTCGTCCCTAAAGCCAGTGTTCTCAGAAGGTGAGTGATTGTGCTGAGATCCCAGGCAGGGCACTTATTAAAGGTGCTGCTTGTGAGCATATTGCATTGCATTTAGCAGTGCAAATAAAACCCATGTTATCTGTCTTAGTTCAGAAGGACATCCAATCTTAGCTATTATGGTGTTTATTAAGGCAGCATCTAGGAGCCAGCCGAGATCAGGGCCCCATTGCTCTAGGTGCTGTACAAATACATACTAAGAGACAGCCCCGGACCGAAGAGTCTACAATCAAACTAGTTTTATTGCTACCCCATCCCACACAAGCAAAGTAATGGTTGGCAGGTGTCATGTTAGTGCCATGAGTTTTTGTGTTTGCTGTTTAAAATCCGTTTAGTCCCTAGGGCTGAGAAGTGAGTGTGGCGAAGTTTGCCTTGGAGTAATTTCACTAGTGCCTGGTTTTCACCTGTGCCTGCTTTATTGTGTTCCTGTTTTCTGCTGCCTCTAAAAAGACTGGGCCAGATCCTCAACTGGTGTAAATTGGCCTGCCTCCATTCTCCTTAATGGAGCTATACCAATATACATCATCAGCTGAGAATCTGGCCCATGGAATATAAAGTGAAGCACAACAGATTAATGGGGAAGTGGGGCTACCAGTTCAAATAAAGTGAGACCACTTTCCTCTCCTCTGTTAAAAAAACAACCCCCCCCCCAGTTCACCCAATAAAAACCTAAATGTTCTGAGGTTCAAAAAACCATTATTTTTCATTTCTGGCCACTTCTGCATTGGCATGTTTTGGCCAGGATCAAAGGCTGAAGTATGAAAATATTGTCAGAAACCCTAGGCTTGTAAGGACTGGTCTGCACCCCAGAGTTGTAAAGCTGTAGCACTGTAACTGGCCTGGAACAGTTAAAGCAGGACCATCCCCCTCCCCAAGGCAGGGTGGCCTAGTGGATAGAGGACTGGGACTCAAGAGATCTGAGTTCTATTCCTGGATCTGGCATGGCTCACCTGGGGCAAGTCACCATCCCTCCCTGTGCCTCAGTTTCCCCAGTGGTAAAATGGGGATAACAACAAATCACTATGTCATATTCTGATAAACAGCAATACATATAAGCCAGGTGTTATTATTATTAAGACCATATCTATAAAGAACTGCTCCGAAGTCAATAGAAAGACTTGTGTTTATTTCAATGGACTTTTGATCAGGCTCTCACTGAGCAGGCCTAGAATGATTTCTTTAGAAGCATGTTGTTTGCTCCTCCAACTTCTCCTCGCTAGGGATAGCCTGCGGCAGGAGAGACTCTCAGATGATAATTGCAATGTGCTGGGTTTGACTAATGGTTATAACTAACTATATCTAAAAACACATTAGACTTCCTGATTCCTCGTGTCTCGCAGTAAGACATTATCTCTGTTTGCAGCTACTGCGTCTGGCTTTCCCACTTTGCTTTCATTGTACAAACAAGAAAATTCTCCTTCAAATCTTTCTCTTCCCTTTCTGGATCTTCTCCCAGAAATTTAGGAGCAGTCTCTCCAGATCTTCACAGCCTGTCCACGGGGAGATCGTCCGCCCCTTGCCCCCAGCCACACACACTGTTCTGATGAAACATTTGACTATTTGCATCTTTAAAATCTGCAGCTCAGTTCCTATGGAATAATAAAAATGAATCAGAATGCCTAACGCTTATCTAGTGACACTCTCTTAACTACCCTGTCTGCCCCTCGTAGGCGTGGCAATCACTAGCGGTAGGTTTGGATAATTTTTGGTGGTGCCCAGAACGGGTCCAAGTCGTGTGTCGTGTTGTCCTCCAAGTCGTGTTGTGTCTCTCTCCCCCTTTCCCCCCCCCAGCCCCGCCTAAGGCTCTGGGAGGGAGTTTGGGTGCAGGCGGGGGTTCGGGCTCTAGGAGGAAGTTTGGGTGCGGGCTGGGGCAGGAGGTTGGGGGGCAGGGGGTCAGCGCTTACCTCGGGTGGCACCAGCTCCCGAAAGCGACCTGCACGCCCAGCAGGAGGGGCCGGGAGGTGCCTGGGCATGGCAGGCGGGACTGGGGGAGATACCCAGCCCCAAACATTGGTGGAGCTGGGCCCCTGGGCCCTGAATATTCATGGAGCATACACCATGGGCCCATACAACTTGCCGCCCCTGGTGGTAATAACAACCAGCAGCAACAGGTGGTGTAAGTTACAAAGAACAATGATTTTGCTGAGGGCAGGGGTGCCGGAATGGTGGGGGGGCCAGAGGGCCATGGCCCCATCACTTTTAAACATGGGGATGGGGTCTTGGGGAATAAGTAGTGTAGGGACAGGGTCTTGGGGAGAAGGGGCAGTGTGAGAACGGGAGCTCAGGGAGAAGGGGTGGTATGGGGCGGGGCCTTGGGGAGGGGGTGGTATGGGGGCGGGCCCATGGTTCAGGCACTGGTGGCCCCCCCACAGTGATTCCTGGCTATTTTCTTTCTCCCAGACCCTGCCGGAGTATAAAGTTTCTTGGGACAGAGTGAGAATCGTGCTTTTTATTCCTGTAGGGGGCACAGCCCATGTCAGTGCCTGAGACAGCTGACAAGGAAATCTTCTTTTTAGTACAGGATGTTCAGAGCTACATCCATATTAGACCCATAGAAATGTAGGGCTGGAAGGGACCTTGAGAGGTCATCTAGTCCACCCCCACCATGCTGAGGCAGGATTTAGTATACCTTAGAGCCCATCCCTGATGGGTGTTTGTCTAACCTGTCCTTAAAAACCTCTAAGAATGGGGATTCCATAACCTATTCTAGACCTTCTCTCTCCATATGGTTAGAAAGTTTCTCCTAATATCTAACCTAAGGGTATGTCTACACTACGGAATAAGGCCGAATTTATAGAAGTCGTTTTTTTAGAAATCGGTTTTATATATTCGAGTGTGTGTGTCCCCACAGAAAATGCTCTAAGTGCATTAAGTGCATTAACTCGGCGGAGCGCTTCCACAGTACCGAGGCTAGAGTCGACTTCTGGAGCGTTGCACTGTGGGTAGCTATCCCACAGTTCCCGCAGTCTCCGCTGCCCACTGGAATTCTGGGTTGAGATCCCAATGCCTGATGGGGCTAAAACATTGTCGCAGGTGGTTCTGGGTACATATCGTCAGGCCCCCGTTCCCTCCCTCCCTCCGTGAAAGCAAGGGCAGACAATCGTTTCGCGCCTTTTTTCCTGAGTTACCTGTGCAGACGCCATACCACGGCAAGCATGGAGCCCGCTCAGGTAACCGTCACCCTATGACTCCTGGGTGCTGGCAGACGCGGTATGGCATTGCTACACAGTAGCAGCAACCCCTTGCCTTCTGGCAGCAGACGGTACAGTACGACTGGTAGCCATCATCGTCATGTCCGAGGTGCTCCTGGCCGCGTCGGCTGGGAGCGCCTGGGCAGACATGGGTGCAGGGACTAAATTTGGAGTGACTTGACCAGGTCATTCTCTTTAGTCCTGCAGTCAGTCCTATTGAACCATCTTATGGTGAGCAGGCAGGTGATACGGATTGCTAGCAGTCCTATTGCATCATCTTCTGCCAGGCAGGCAAGAGATGAGGATGGCTAGCAGTCGTACTGTACCATCTTCTGCCGAGCAGCCATGAGATGTGGATGGCATGCAGTCCTTCTGCACCGTCTGCTGCCAGCCAAAGATGTAAAAGATAGATGGAGTGGATCAAAACAAGAAATAGACCAGATTTGTTCTGTATTCATTTGCTTCCCCCTCTCCCCCGTCTAGGGGACTCATTCTTCTAGGTCACACTGCAGTCACTCACAGAGAAGGTGCAGTGAGATAAATCTAGCCATGTATCAATCAGAGGCCAGGCTAACCTTCCTGTTCCAATAAGAACGATAACTTAGGTGCACCATTTCTTATTGGAACCCTCCGTGAAGTCCTGCCTGAAATACTCCTTGATGTAAAGACACCCCCTTTGTTGATCTTAGCTCCCTGAAGCCAACCCTGTAAGCCGTGTCCTCAGTCGCCCCTCCCTGCATCAGAGCAACGGCAAACAATCGGGCATCTGAGAGTGCTGTCCAGAGCAGTCATAATGGAGCACTCTGATGGGGCTAAAACATTGTCGCGGGTGGTTCTGGGTACGTATCATCAGGCCCCCGTTCCCTCCCTCCCTCCGTGAAAGCAAGGGCAGACAATTCTTTCGCGCCTTTTTTCCTGAGTTACCTGTGCAGACGCCATACCACGGCAAGCATGGAGCCTGCTCAGGTAACCGTCACCCTATGTCTCCTGGGTGCTGGCAGACGCGGTACGGCTTTGCTACACAGAAGCAGCAACCCATTGCCTTCTGGCAGCAGACGGTGCAATACGACTGGTAGCCGTCATCATCATGTCCGAGGTGCTCCTGGCCACGTCGGCTGGGAGCGCCTGGGCAGACATGGGCGCAGGGACTAAATTTGGAGTGACTTGACCAGGTCATTCTCTTTAGTCCTGCAGTCAGTCCTATTGAACCGTCTTATGGTGAGCGGGCAGGCGATACGGACTGCTAGCAGTCGTACTGTACCATCTTCTGCCAGGCAGGCAGGAGATGAGGATTGCTAGTAGTCGTATTGTACCATCTTCTGCCGAGCAGCCATGAGATGTGGATGGCATGCAGTCCTTCTGCACCGTCTGCTGCCAGCCAAAGATGTAAAAGATAGATGGAGTGGGTCAAAACAAGAAATAGACCAGATTTGTTTTGTACTCATTTGCCTCCTCCCCTGTCTAGGGGATTCATTCCTCTAGGTCACACTGCAGTCACTCACAGAGAAGGTGCAGCGAGGTAAATCTAGCCATGTATCAATCAGAGGCCAGGCTAACCTCCTTGTTCCAATAAGAACGATAACTTAGGTGCACCATTTCTTATTGGAACCCTCCGTGAAGTCCTGCCTGAAATACTCCTTGATGTAAAGACACCCCCTTTGTTGATTTTAGTTCCCTGAAGCCAACCCTGTAAGCCGTGTCGTCAGTCGCCCCTCCCTCCGTCAGAGCAACGGCAGACAATCGTTCCGCGCCTTTTTTCTGTGCGGACGCCATACCAAGGCAGGCATGGAGATCGCTCAGCTCACTTTGGCAATTAGGAGCACATTAAACACCACACGCATTATCCAGCAGTATATGTAGCACCGGAACCTGGCAAAGCGATACCGGGTGAGGAGGCGACGTCAGCGCGGTCACGTGAGTGATCAGGACATGGACACAGATTTCTCTGAAAGCACGGGCCCTGCCAATGCATGCATCATGGTGCTAATGGGGCAGGTTCATGCGGTGGAACGCCAATTCTGGGCTCGGGAAACAAGCACAGACTGGTGGGACCGCATAGTGTTGCAGGTCTGGGACGATTCCCAGTGGCTGCGAAACTTTCGCATGCGTAAGGGCACTTTCATGGAACTTTGTGACTTGCTTTCCCCTGCCCTGAGGCGCATGAATACCAAGATGAGAGCAGCCCTCACAGTTGAGAAGCGAGTGGCGATAGCCCTGTGGAAGCTTGCAACGCCAGACAGCTACCGGTCAGTTGGGAATCAATTTGGAGTGGGCAAATCTACTGTGGGGGCTGCTGTGATGCAAGTAGCCCACGCAATCAAAGATCTGCTGATATCAAGGGTAGTGACCCTGGGAAATGTGCAGGTCATAGTGGATGGCTTTGCTGCAATGGGATTCCCTAACTGTGGTGGGGCCATAGACGGAACCCATATCCCTATCTTGGCACCGGAGCACCAAGCCGCCGAGTACATAAACCGCAAGGGGGACTTTTCAATAGTGCTGCAAGCTCTGGTGGATCACAAGGGACGTTTCACCAACATCAACGTGGGATGGCCAGGAAAGGTGCATGATGCTCGCATCTTCAGGAACTCTGGTCTGTTTCAAAAGCTGCAGGAAGGGACTTTATTCCCAGACCAGAAAATAACTGTTGGGGATGTTGAAATGCCTATATGTATCCTTGGGGACCCAGCCTACCCCTTAATGCCGTGGCTCATGAAGCCGTACACAGGCAGCCTGGACAGTAGTCAGGAGCTGTTCAACTACAGGCTGAGCAAGTGCAGAATGGTGGTAGAATGTGCATTTGGACGTTTAAAGGCGCGCTGGCGCAGTTTACTGACTCGCTTAGACCTCAGCGAAACCAATATTCCCACTGTTATTACTGCTTGCTGTGTGCTCCACAATATCTGTGAGAGTAAGGGGGAGACGTTTATGGCGGGGTGGGAGGTTGAGGCAAATCGCCTGGCTGCTGGTTACGTGCAGCCAGACACCAGGGCGGTTAGAAGAGCACAGGAGGGCGCGGTACGCATCAGAGAAGCTTTGAAAACCAGTTTCATGACTGGCCAGGCTACGGTGTGAAAGTTCTGTTTGTTTCTCCTTGATGAAACCCCCCGCCCCTTGGTTCACTCTACTTCCCTGTAAGCTAACCACCCGCCCCTCCTCCCTTCAATCACCGCTTGCAGAGGCAATAAAGTCATTGTTGCTTCACATTCATGCATTCTTTATTCATTCATCACACAAATAGGGGGATGACTACCAAGGTAGCCCAGGAGGGGTGGTGGAGGAGGGAAGGAAAATGCCACACAGCTCTTTAAGCACAGCACTTTAAAAGTTTACAACTTTAAAATTTATTGAATGACAGCCTTCTTTTTTTTGGGCAATCCTCTGTGGTGGAGTGGCTGGTTGGCCGGAGGCCCCCCCACCACGTTCTTGGGCGTCTGGGTGTGGAGGCTATGGAACTTGGGGAGGAGGGCGGTTGGTTACAGAGGGGCTGCAGTGGCAGTCTGTGCTCCAGCTGCCTTTGCTGCAGCTCAACCATACACTGGAGCATACTGGTTTGGTCCTGCAGCAGCCTCAGCATTAAATCCTGCCTCCTCTCATCACGCTGCCGCCACATTTGAGCTTCAGCCCTGTCTTCAGCCCGCCACTTACTCTCTTCAGCCCGCCACCTCTCCTCCCGGTCATTTTGTGCTTTCCTGCACTCTGACATTATTTGCCTCCACGCATTCGTCTGTGCTCTGTCAGTGTGGGAGGACAGCATGAGCTCGGAGAACATTTCATCGCGAGTGCGTTTTTTTTTCTTTCTAAGCTTCACTAGCCTCTGGGAAGGAGAAGATCCTGTGATCATTGAAACACATGCAGCTGGTGGAGAAAAAAAAAGGGACAGCGGTATTTAAAAAGACACATTTTATAAAACAGTGGCTACACTCTTTCAGGGTAAACCTTGCTGTTAACATTACATACATAGCACATGTGCTTTCGTTACAAGGGCGCATTTTGCCTCCCCCCACCACGTGACTACCCCCTCAACCTTCCCCCCTCCCTGTGGCTAACAGCGGGGAACATTTCTGTTTAGCCACAGGCAAACAGCCCAGCAGGAATGGGCTCCTCTGAGTGTCCCCTGAAGAAAAGCACTCTATTTCAACCAGGTGACCATGAATTATATCTCACTCTCCTGAGGATAACGCAGAGAGATAAAGAACGGATGTTGTTTGAATGCCAGCAAACATACACTGCAATGCTTTGTTCTACAATGATTCCCGAGTACGTGTTACTGGCCTGGAGTGGTAAAGTGTCCTACCATGAAGGACGCAATAAGGCTGCCCTCCCCAGAAACCTTTTGCAAAGGCTTTAGGACTACATCTAGGAGAACCGCGAATGCCAGGGCAAAGTAATCCTTTCACATGCTTGCTTTTAAACCATGTATAGTATTTTAAAAGGTACACTCACCAGAGGTCCCTTCTCCACCTGCTGGGTCCAGGAGGCAGCCTTGGGTGGGTTCGGAGGGTACTGCCTCCAGGTCCAGGGTGAGAAAGAGTTCCTGGCTGTCGGGAAAACCGGTTTCTCCGCTTGCTTGCTGTGAGCTATCTACAACCTCATCATCATCATCATCTTCTTCGTCCCCAAAACCTGCTTCCGTATTGCCTCCATCTCCATTGAAGGAGTCAAACAACACGGCTGGGGTAGTGGTGGCTGAACCCCCTAAAATGGCATGCAGCTCATCATAGAAGCGGCATGTTTGGGGCTCTGACCCGGAGCGGCCGTTCGCCTCTCTGGTTTTCTGGTAGGCTTGCCTCAGCTCCTTCAGTTTCACGCGGCACTGCTTCGGGTCCCTGTTATGGCCTCTGTCCTTCATGCCCTGGGAGATTTTGACAAAGGTTTTGGCATTTCGAAAACTGGAACGGAGTTCTGATAGCACGGATTCCTCTCCCCAAACAGCGATCAGATCCCGTACCTCCCATTCAGTCCATGCTGGAGCTCTTTTGCAATTCTGGGACTCCATCATGGTCACCTGTGCTGATGAGCTCTGCATGGTCACCTGCAGCTTGCCACGCTGGCCAAACAGGAAATGAGATTCAAAAGTTCGCGGTTCTTTTCCTGTCTACCTGGCCAGTGCATCTGAGTTGAGAGTGCTGTCCAGAGCGGTCACAATGGAGCACTCTGGGATAGCTCCCGGAGGCCAATACCATCGAATTGTGTCCACAGTACCCCAAATTCGAGCCGGCAACGTCGATTTAAGCGCTAATCCACTTGTCAGGGGTGGAGTAAGGAAATCTATTTTAAGAGCCCTTTAAGTCGAAATAAAGGGCTTCATTGTGTGGACGGGTGCAGGTTTACATCGATTTAACGCTGCTAAATTCGACCTAAAGTCCTAGTGTAGACCAGGGCTAAATCTCCCCTGCTGCAGATAAAGCCCATTTCTTCTGGTCTAACCTTCAGGGACGTGGAGAACACTTGATCTTCAGTATCTCTTTAACAGCCCTTGATATATTTGAAGACTGTAATCAGGTCCCGCCGCCCCAGCCTTCTCTTCCTGCACTAAACATGCCCAATTCTTTCTGCATTTCCTCTCAGGTCAGGTTTTCTAAACCGTTTACCATTGTTGTTGCTCTTCTCTGGACTGTCTCCATTTTGTTCACATCTTTCTTAAAGCGCAGTGCCCAAAACTGGACACAATACTCCAGGTGAGGCCTCACCGGTGCTGAATAGAGCAGGACAATTACCTCCTGTGTCTTTCTTACAACACTCCTGTTCAGACATCCCAGGATGACCTTTGCCTGACTTGTCCTAACATAGCTGACTCCTTTTCAGCTTGCGATCCACTATAACCCCCAATCCTTTTCTGCCATAGACCTGCCCAGCCAGTTATTCCCCATTTTGTAGTTGTGCGTGTGACATTGCATTCCATAGTCTTTATGAAAATATGCTTATGATGTGAATATGACATAACCAAGATGTACTTTATGCAAGATGGCTCATGTGAGATATCATTGGAAAGGTTATGACTTGCTGAATGTGATTATCCAAATTGTATGCCTGTATCATATTTGTATCTGAAGTTAGGAATATTGACTATGTGGATGAGAAGCTGGATATGAGTCAACAGTGTGCCCGTGTTGCCAAGAAGGCTAACAGCATTTTGGGCTGTATAAGTAGGAGCATTGCCAGTAGATCGAGGGACGTGATCATTACCCTCTGTTCGGCATTGGTGAGGTCTCTTCTGGAGTACCGTGTGCAGTTTTGGGCCCCACACTACAAGAAGGATGTGAAGAAATTGGAAAGAGTCCAGTGGAGGGTAACAAAAATTATTAGGGGGCTGGAGCACATGAGGAGATGCTGGAGCACTTATGAGGAGAGGCTGAGGGAACTGGGATTGTTTAGTCTGCAGAAGAGAAGAGTGAGGGTGGATTTGATAGTTGCTTTCAACTACCTGAAAGGGGGTTCCAAAGAGGATGCATCTAGACTGTTCTCAGTGGTAGCAGGTGACAGAACAAGGACTAACGGTTCAAATTGCAATGGGGGAGGTTTAGGTTGGATATAAGGAAAAACTTTTTCACTAGGAGGGTGGTGAAGCATTGGAATGGGTTACCTAGGGAAGTGGTGGAATCTCCTTCCTTAGAGGTTTTTAAGGTCAGGCTTGACAAAGCCCTGGCTGGGATGATTTAACTGGGAATTGGTCCTGCTTCGAGCAGGGGGTTGGACTAGATGACCTCCTGGGGTCCCTTCCAACCCTGATATTCTATGATCTGTATTTCAACTCTGCTACTTTGGATGATGCCCCCCCCGCTAACACTTCAGGTACAACAATTAAAAAGCCGGACAGTGCTGATGGCCCATCAGCAAGAGACAATGGAGTGTAAAAGAGTTTAGTCTTCCTGTGACCGTGTGGGTCAGCCTGTGAAGAATGGCTACAGGGGCCCTACAGAGGCAGGTGACCATGTCACCTGATACTGGAACCCATCTTGAATTCTGTACTTTTCCACAAGAAGCTTGGGGGGAGGGGGAGGGTCAAACTAGGAAACAAAGGACTCCCGCCTTATGCAAATCCTATTTAAGGGTGGGGAGTGAGGTAATCCTGGTTGTCAGTTCTCCCCTGCTACCCCACCCAAGATGACTGCTGGAAACAACTAAGACTGAACGGGGGGAAAAAACTGGACCCAGGCTGGAAGGGCATTTGGCTTATGAAAAAGATTATTAGAACCACATTTTGGGTGAGAATTTACATGTAACCAGTTTCTTTAGTGTATTAAGCTTAGTTTGCATGCTTTGTTTTATTTTCTTAGTAATCTGCCTTGTTCTGTCTGCTACCTCCTTAACTACTTAAAATACACCTATTATAGTTAATACATTTATTTCTGGTTTATAATATAACCCAGTTGATGTGATTTCTACCTGGGGGAGTGAGGAGTTGTGCATACCCTCCTCCACAGTGAGGGAAGAGATGAATTTCATACAATTTTGGGTTTGTTCTCCAAGGGAGGATGGACATCTGGGTGCTGTGGCAAGCCCCGTAAGCTGAGCCTTCCCGGAGCGGATCTCTGTCTCTCTGTGCAGCTGGGTGTAGCCGTGCCTGTGTACCTGGTTGGAAAAGGCTAGGGAGCCTAGCCCAGCAAGACCAGGTAAAAGGGGGCCCAGGCTGGCAGAAAAGTCTGAGTCAGTGGAGTCCCAGCACACCAGGTGACATCCCAGGGCGTCCATCCCATTCCAGCGCATTTGATTTTTTTCCCTTCCCAAGTGTAGTACTTTGCAGTTGTCTGTGCAGAATTTCATCTTGTTGATTTCAGACCAATTCTCCAATTTTTCAGAATTTTGAATTCTGATCCTGTCCTCTGAAGGGCTTGAAACCCCTCCCAGCTGGTGTCAGCTGCAGATTTTATAAGCATCTTCTCCATTCTGTTATCTAAGTCATTAATGAAATACTAGACCCAAAACAGGCCACTGCAGGACCCCACCAGATACAGCCTCCCAGCAAACCATTTGGACAGCAAACACTCGATAAGTATTCTTTGAGAATGGTCTTATGACCAGTTGTGCATCCACCCTACAGTAATTTCATCAAGACCACATTTTTTTGTTTGTGTATGAAAATGTCACTTGGGACTATGTCAAAAGCCTTATTAACGCATTGTGCATTAAACAGCAGCAAGGGCGGTTTAGGTTGGTCATTAGGAAAAACTTCCTAATGGTCAGGGTGGTTAAGCACTGGAATAGATTGCCTAGGAAGGTGGTGGAATCTCCCTCACCGGGGATTTTTAAGAGCAGGTTCGGACAAACACCTGTCAGGGATGGTCTAGATAATACTAGTCCTGCCATGAGTGCAGGGCACTGGACTAGATGACCTCTCGAGATTCCTTCCAGTTCTAGATTCTATGTGCAGATGCATCACATCTACTGCTCCTCCTGCATCCACTAGGCTGGTTTCCGTGGCAAAGAAGAAAATAAGGTTGATTTGCCCTGATTTGTTCTTGACAAATCCACTTTGGCTGTTACGTATCAGATTCTTATCTTCTAGGTTTGAGCAAACTGATGTCTGCTATTAAGCCAAGAGCTCTCTGTCTTCAGCGAGGGAGATACACAGCAGTAAGAGCGTGGCCTCTGTGCGGGGCAGAGGGTTTTCTGAGGAAGGGAAGATGGACTCTGTTCTCAGCCCCACACGTGGGGTCCCAGCCTTGGCTCCCTTATCCCTGTCTGCGTTCCCCCACCCCAAGCCACAGCCCGGCTCCTGGCCCTAACTCCCTTACGGACTGGAGTAAGGGAGGGTGAGGTAAAAGTTGGGGCGGGGGGGAGGGGGACCACTGGCTTTCAGTGCCCACACTGTAAAAAATGTTCCACTGCAGTGGGAGAATGCATATGAAAGGCCAAAAGGGGGAAGAGAACCCGAGTCTCAGGGGGGAACTTTTCTTCCCTCCCCTTTACTCCAAGGTGGCACAGCCTAGCAGACAAAGGAGGCTTTAAGACACCTCTGTGCCTCCCAAATTCTGGGTGCATCTGGTGTCCGTCAGAGCTGCTCTGGACTATAGCAGCTTCCCCAGCCCCAGCTCTGCCAGCCGGGGCTAGCTGGGACAGCAGGCTCAGGATAGTAGACCCACGCCCCTGCCAGGCCTAGAGTTGTGCCAAGGAAATCCAGCGGCTTTCCACCTTCTTTATGCCACGCCAGCAGCAGCACGGTCGCAGAATCAGGGCCAGGGTGCTCCGTGCATACTTCCACTGTATTTATGTGAAGATCACACATCGCTTTGCAAATATCAGTATGAACACAGCCGCCCTCAGAGGTCGGGAGTTGGCTAACCTGCTTTTACAAAACAGGAGGAAGTTAGGGCCCCATCTCTAGAGCGCTCACAGACATCCTGGGCCTTATTTGCTGAGCAGCTGCTGCTCCCATAGAAGCCAGTGGGAACAGCAAATTCTCAGCATTGTTCGGGGGGTGGGGGGGAAGAATCATGCTTCGTGTCATGTAGAGTCAATGGCTGATTTTGAAAGTGTTGGCCTGAGTGAGTGGCCCAAGGTCACACAGGGGAAGCTGGAAATAGAACCCAGATCTCCTGGGTGCCTGGTGCCTTAACCGCAAGACCAGCTTTCCCCTCTCAGGTTCTAATTTGGCAAGGCACTTAAACCCCTGGCTAACCTTCAAGTCTACGGGTAACCCATTGACGTCTGCTGGGCCACTCCTGGGGTTAGCGTTGGAGCACGTGCTTCTCTGTCTTGCTGAACCTGGGTCCGAGAGACCAGCTGGGCTAAGAGGGAGAAGTTCCAGGTTTCTCCATGGGCAGGGGGCTGTTGGGCTAGACCCTCAGTGACTCCAGAGGGGTAGCACAGGGATAACGAAGGACAGAATTTGACCCACTTAATCACCCTGCACAAGAACATACAACAGTTTGTTTGGGGGGCAATAGAGACTCTGTTCATCTAATAAGAAGACATTGAGGCTGGACAGTTCAAGGCAGGAAAGACTTTATTGCAGTCCACAGAACACACCACGAGGGCTATGCAGCCAGCTCCCTAGAGGAAAGCGTAGCACCAGTCTGTCAGACAGGAGGCGCACCGCTGAGCCTGGCTCGGACTGGCTCCATATGCCCCTTTCAGCCACCTTTGGAAAACCGCATGGTCCTTTTTTAAGAGGAGGAATTGGCCCAGAAGGATGTATGCCTAGGAGGAGGAACAGAATGAGTTAGTACAGCTAACGAGTTTCCCCCCATCCTCCCATTTGACTCCATATCCTGGAGTAGCTGGTTAATTTGAAACTCTGGGCCACTTTATGGTCTAAGCTTTGCCAGACAAGTAACTGCTTCTCTTCCTGTGGTGACTTCATTAGGGGTGTTCTGCCAGGATAAGGAACTTGCCCATTTTTAGCCTGGTGCTTAGCTCTCCAGAACGAGAGGGGGGCCAGGTTTACTCCGACACAAGTGTGGGACAGGCTCCTAGCATCATTAAAAGAGGAGCCTATCTGTTGCGTGTAGTGCAACCTTGGGCCTTGTCTGTCCAGCTCCCTCGAAAGGGGCTGTTTTCATGACGCGAGGCTGTTGCTGGTTAACTCCACCCCATAACCACTGGAACAGGGTCTGTCCTAACTTTGTGCTGGGCGTGAATCAGCCAGGAAGTGGTCCCCACTTCAATCCGCTCTTACAATTGCTAACATTTCAAGTTGCAATCAAAATGGGTAAGAGACAAGGACAGGCTCAGGGTTGTGGGGCCTAAACATTGACCTGCCTTGACAGTCACTGTCTGCTAAAGGAGTTAGCTCACAGATTCTGCAGTTGTCCCATTAGTACCGCAGCAGGAAATGGACCAGGCAGTAGGAGGTGTCCATTACCTTCCATCAACAGCACAACTCAAGAGTCACCTGGTTACTACAGTTTAACAAAATAAGGTGGCATCAGCTATCTGTTGCTGTGTGACTTGCTTCCCGTGCATCCCATGGCAACCAAGGCAATGCACGTGCACTAGGAGGAGAGAAGGCCACGCACGCAGTGACCATAGCGGGCTGTTCTGCACGAACTACTTGACTTTGCAGCAATGCTACGGGTGCAGACGGGATCCAGTCGTTACACAAAACTGATCCCCAACACGGGCAGGTGGAGCAGGGTTTGCTTTTCTTGAAATCTACACAGAGATCTTCCCACACCCCTTCTGTTCACTTTCTTTCAACCAGCATGCACAAAAGGTTAACTGGACTAGAAGTGTAAATTTTTTTCCCCCTAGGGGGAGACGGCTAACCGGCATTCAAGGAAGGTAGTAAAAAAGCAGAGGTATTCGTTTCTCCAGTGACGGAATTTTCCAAGCCCTCACTAGAAATGAAATAGCTCGACCTTCTTGAGCTTAGCTGCTGCCAGACTTACCATAACGAACGCATGACATATATATTTTTAATTCCATACTCCCACCCTCCCATGGGAAGTCCTTGTGGCTTTCTTACAAACAAATTCTGCAACGGGGGTGGGGTGGGGGGGAATGCATTTCAAAAAACCAAAGGCATAGTTTGAATATTTCTGGTTGGACTGTAAGGAACTGTCACGATGCATTCACTTTAAGATGGAAGAAATTTGACCTTGCCCCTTTGAATAACATTCAGTCTTGCGCCTTTGAATAATTCAGCATAACTACCCTCCAGAGTTTGGATCAAGCTATGGTAATGAAGTGCCTTTAAGACCATAATAGCAGGAGAAACTATCACAAGAACACAGTCTTCTTAAAATCAAGTCCTCTCACAGTACCTGCTCCATAAATAGAACAGAGCTTGGGAAGGAGTGGGAGGAAAAGATGGTTACCTTGTCAAAACCCTTTGTAGCTAATTTTAGTCCAAGCTCGTCATTAATGCCATCCACTGCTGTAACGTCCTTATCGCCCATCGGCTCAGACACAAACGCTTTGAACTTCTGGGTTCCGGTCGCCATGATCTGTCACAGCAGCGGTGTGAGGGTGGGGAGGAGGCAAAGAACAATTAAAGGCCAATGCTGATATCACACCTATTGGAGTCATCCTGGAAGACCAGCCCTCCCACAGAGCAAGCATTCCCCTAAGCATCCCTCCCTTGTTTTAATCCCAAAGTTATCCCCGTTCCATACAAATCCGACTTCCCCCTACCTCCCTGCTTTGATTGCTGAAGTTTATTAACATCAGAAGTAAATAATCGGGAACCTGAGGTTAGAGAGTTGGATACTAAAGGTGGGTCGTTTCAAGATTCCTGCATGAATAGTTTGCATGTCCCTCATTTGGTTCTTCAGTGGTGCACAAGGAATGCCTCACACAGCTCCCACATAAGGCCCTTGCTCCCTGTTGCCTGAGCAATTTTTGTCTGGTATAAACTTCATTTTCTATCCCATTAAAAAAAAAACAACTAGTTTACACCTAGGGTGATATCTAACCTGTAATCACCTACTGCTGACTATTCTGACTCAGCAGCACGTCTGAAATATCAGGCGGCCACCGGAACATCAAGGCATCCAAAGTCAGGGGCCACTTTGAGACTTTTTGCTTCAATCAAGACGCATCCTTATGTAGCTACATGGGGGAAACGAGCACACGGTTTCCAGCCACGGGGCAGTTGCATTGTTGCCACCAACAGCGTAGACCGGGCGTAGGCAATTATACCGCCTGCTTGTGACAAGCTGCTCAGAGGCTGGTAGCATCAGGGGAGCTGCACCGCTGCTGATAAACCGGTATGGATTTCCCCCATGTGCAGGCGAGCTCAGTGTCTAATGAGCTGCAGGCCCCCACAGAGAAGAGCAGCAGAGTCCTGGCTCGCCCCGAACCACAGGGCGGCACCCGTGGCTCAGCTGGCTAGCTAGTTGCTGCCTGCCAATTCCAGCACAGCACCAGTGTCCCTGCCCGTCGGTCCCCTTCCCCTGCCCGGCTGGGCTGGTGGAGAGAAGCCAGCAGCAGAAAGGGGAGGGTGGCGAGAGCAAGCCAAACAGACTGGGGCCACTTCTCTACCTTCTCACAGACCTTGGGCTTTAGCGGCCTTGATGGAGAAGCGGCAGCAGTGGGTGCTTCCCAGGCCTGCCCCGCAGGACCACGCCCAAAGGTCAGGTTTGTGACGACACCTCCCTCCCCACCATGGCCCGGGCTGGAGACGCCTTGGCGGACTTCAACTGCCGCAGGCTTCTGGAACCCCTTTCCCTATGACATCACTGCCCCTTGCCACGGGAAGAGGCCCGTTGGGTGGCCCGTGTTTTAGCTGCCTGCAGTTTCTCCATTGAGAGTGTCCTGATCGCAGCCGATGGGAGCGTGGCAGGGAAAGTGGCTGCCCGCTCCAGGGCGAGCGCTCATCAGCTAGGAACACTCCTGATGTTATAAATATTGCACGGTGCGGTGCAATAGAAACCTAACTCATAAATACAGCGAATGCAGGTTATACCAAGTCCCTACCCACAGAAGGGGGACATTTTCAAGTAACAAGTAGAGGGTTTTAGCTCATCCCCCTGTTCATTCGTGCATCAGGGCCTGACTTGCAGAGTCACTGAGCACTGACTCCAGTGGGCATGGGGTGGAGAGGATCTGGAGGGACTTGTGGACAGGTGGGGATGATGGGAGGTGGCATCTCCTGCCTCTTAAGGCAGCCTGTGTGGGAAGGGGGACCCCAGAACAATCTGTTCACAGCCCCCAGCAGGAAATCTGCTGCAAAGACAGTATAGTCCCCAGCTGTATTAGCCTTCTACTCACTGAAACCCTTTCCCCACTTCATGGAGGGGTGTGTCTTCATGGCTACGCTACAGTTGCACTGGCAGGGAGTTGGAGGAGAAGAGACATCTCCAGAGCCACAGGATTTGGGGGCTGGACCCCCAATTGGTTCCACGCAGAGCAAGGCAGCCCCCTCCAGACACAGAGTCAGAGGAAGATTTACAAGAGGGAATTCACGGGGTTTCCTCTCCCCGGCCCCACACCAGATTGTGCCATAGGAAGACATGATCTCCCCCACGATTGTCGCCTGGCACAGTTTCAGCACAACAGACATGGTGCATTTTCTAAAGATGGGAGCCACATAGACATTCAAGGTTATAATTAAACCAATAGTCCTATAAACTCTAGATTCACCACCCACCAGCATGAGTAGACACAAGGAGCCAGTTATCTGATACAAAAGTTGTT
The DNA here is from genome assembly GCF_965140235.1 of Caretta caretta. NCBI lineage: Eukaryota > Metazoa > Chordata > Testudines > Cheloniidae > Caretta > Caretta caretta. The sequence continues at coordinate 204,943,031 of NC_134208.1, read as the reverse complement.
TATCTATCCCTCCTAATCCTCCATCACAACACCCTATGCCACACTTAATTGCAACTGGTAGCAGGAGTTTCCACTGCCCTTATAAACCTGCCACTTCTTAAACCAAAAAACATAAACCACTTGCAAAACACACCAGGAGCCAGAGAGCAGAAGGAACAGCCAGCAAGCAAGGAAATAGCAAAAAGCCCAGGCTCCTGCTTTTATACGGGGTAGGGGAGGTGGCTGGCTACAGGAGCTCAAAAGGGACAAACTAGGGAAGTTAAGTGCAATAGATTGTACCTCTCAACTCCTTGTGCATTGTGCCTATAGGATTATATAGCCTCCTAGGTAATGTATCTGTCCCTCTCTGACTAAAATAGTGCATTCAAATCCTACAAGAGTTGCTTGTATTAAAATTTCTGCTAAGTTTTAGTAATGATTATTTATTTTATTTGTGTATTTCTATAGCAGCCAAATCATGGTCAGTGCTATGCAATCCTATCAAAAGAGCCCATGCCCCAAAGAGGTCACATTCTAAAACCTTTATTCCATGAATGCCCCTAGAGATTTTTGCCATTGCAAAACACAAGGCTTGTAAGACATGCTCCAATGTTAGAAAAGAAATGCTGAATGGCTAGATTGGACGGGAATGCTGCTTTCTGTGTGACTAATGTGGGGCGCGACGTGGGGATCATGGCCCTTATCCCACAATGAAATCTACATGAGCAAAAACCCTGCATCCCCATGGAGTCTCGCTCATTACAAGTGCAGGCCTCAATGTTCCTCTCTGAGAAGTGCATGATTTTAAGTAAACTAATAAATCAAGTGGAGAGATCTGGAAATGCATCAGCACTAAGCAACGGGGCTTGCCAAAGCTTTCCTAGCTAGCAGCCAGAGACTTGAGGCTATAAAATAACTTATCCTGTTTTAACCTCGTCATTGTACAAAGCTTTATTTATTTACTCACCTTATCCTTGTCCTTCTTCCTTCCCTCCCCAGCTGGGTGGCTTGGTTGGAAACACAGAGTAACAGCCGCCTACAATGCAGCTGTTGATCAGTCAACAGGGGCCGCTTTGAGCATAGAGGTGTAATTGTGTGGTTGATGACTATGCTGTGCTGATGGAATAATCTCTGGTGTATGTTGGAGGTGGGGGGGGGGGAGTTCATTCCCTGGTGTGTCTTCCTGAATGACATCTGGATCAAAGTTATAGGGCGAACTTTTTGCTGCTCGCTTGCTCGTTAATTAAGGGGACTCTAGAAGTTCCCCTATGTAGTGCAGCATTCAAGGGAGCATAGCCACCCTTCCTCCCTGCTGCAGTATCCGACAGTTGGGGGAGCAGTGGGAGTTGCAGCCCCTTCCTGTACGGATCCTTCATCTGCAAGATGGATCCGCTTGTCTGTTCAAAAGGACAACTACAGGCGGCCCATAGGGCTGAGATGGAAAGAAAGCTGGGCTCAGCAGGTCAGTGTCCCTGGAGCCCTATGGGCAGAGCCACCACTGATAGAGGCATAGCAGGATTGCTGGTCACTCACTCACTGAGGACACGATCCTGCCGTGATCCAGTGCCTAGCCCACAGGGGTCCACAGAAGTGCAGGGGTCTGCTTGCACTAATGGGACCTAACCTTTCATTGCCTTCTCACACAGCGTCTGATGCCGCTGGTTCAGGTGCCCTGGTTCTAATGATTGGATCTGACATCCCTGCAAGAGCATTTATTTCTACCCTCCGCGTTTCCTAATTAACAAGGTGCGCCCAGCTCTGACTCCTTTCATTTCACCCTCAGATGCAGCAAACCTTCCTTTTGTGCCATCACTTCAGGCAGCTGTCGCCGGGTCGCTGCGGCATAGCATCGAACGGTTGCTTGGTTATGTACCAGGGTTGGTACGTGTGCCCACTCTTTCAGGGGTCTGGCTGTGAACTTTCAGCACCGCTTTTACCACGGAGAACTATTTCCAATACACTTCCCTTTCTCTCTTCTTCTCGTTTGATTAAGCTTCTGAGCTGCAGGACTTCACAAATCAGGGCCGTTCTCCAGTCGGCTAGGTCTGTTTTCACAGGCACAGTGCTGAATTCTCTTGGCTTGACATTGCTTTCTTGGCTACACGAGGACAGGAACAAACATTGCAGGTTGGCAGCAGAGCCAGCCTTAAACAACCGTGGCCCCTCAGGCCCAGATCCTCACAGGGATTTAGACACCTTGGTTTTAATGGGAGGATCTGGGCCTGACTCCTTGGGGCCAGCACAGAGTCACAATTGATGGGAGCTCACCATCGGTTTACCCCATCAGCAGGAAGACTGATGGGGCACAGATACCCCCTCCACCTCTCTAGCTTGGAGCAACAAAGTTTGTAATGTGCACCCTGATCCAAATGTCCCAGTTAAATCTACTCTAGGAATAACTCTGGGGGTAGCTTAACATGAGTTTCACTGGAGGAATAGAGCCATATAAAGAGAATCTTACCCCTCTCCCTCAAAAGGTTTTATACTTAAGCTGCTTGGGATAGGGACCATCTTTTTGTTCTGTGTTTGTGCAGTGCCTACCACCATGGGGTCTTGGTCCATGACTGGGGCTCCCAGGTGCTACCACAATACAAATGAATAATGATAATAATAATCATTAATAACCACTGCCCAGTATCAGACCAGAGGGCCTTCTACTATAAATTGCTTCAAGGAAGGTACAAGAAATCCTGCAGGGGATAGTAATGGGATAATCTGCCCGCAAAGGAAGTTTCCCCCTGACTCCCACTAGTTAGAGGTTAGTTTAAGCCCTGAAGCATGAGGGTTTATAGTCCTTCCTAAACTCTTGAGGTTTTTTGGTTTTGTATTATTATAACCCTAGATATTCTTTTTAATCATATAATTATAATTAATATAGCTTATCAAGCGCTTTTTATCTACAGATCTCAAAGTGCTTCACGGAAGAGCTCAGTAACAATATCACCATTTTACAGATGGGGAAACTGAGGCACAGGGAGGGGAAGTGACTTGCCTAGCAGGTCACCTAGCAGGCCAGTGTTAGAGCTAGAAACAGAACCCAGCTCTTCTGAGTCCCAGTCTAGTGCTCTATCCACTAGTCAACACTGTCTCTCCAATTCCTTTTCTGCCTCCTACTCTGCTCTTTGCTTCAATGATATCTTACGGCAATGAGTTCCGCATGCTAGCTGTGCACCGTGTGAAAAAGTATTTCCTTCTGGGCACCAGTCCACGTTTGGTGCGACTGCCCACTGGTGGGAAAATCTTATCACGGTTATGGGTGACTTGCCTGATAACAGAGAGTGACAAGAAACACTTGGTAGGATTTATTTGTCCAAACCAATAAAGAAAGTAAAAAATCAAATGAAAATTCAGTTCGTACAAGTTACCATCCTGGGGTGGCTGATGGGATGTATAGGTCACATGTGCCAAGAAAGCAGGGGAAAAGTTCCTGCAGGCCTAGGAGAGGCAGCAGGTGGGCTCAGTTAAACTTGTGGCCAGGGGCATGGGCATTAAGTTAAATCTGGGAATTCCTGAGGTTGAGAGGATGTTATGTGGGGTGAACCACAAAGGGAGAAAAATCAATCTCACCTTGTGACCCTCCAGTAAAAGCATTTCTTAAAGGGACAGCATCCAGTGGTGGGAGTCTTCCCACTGCTTTCACTGCAGTCTCCTCAAGGCAATGGGCTTGATCCTCCCTGCTGGTATAAATCAGCAAGCTCCCTTTACGCTCCACCGAAGTGACCCTGATTTACTCCAGCTGAGGACTTGACAGGTATCCATGAGGCCAGCTTTGGAACAGCCCTGATTGCAAGAGCTCTGTGGCTGTTGCAATCAGTGGCAGCCATGGTTTCAGGGCAGATCATTTGGGGTCTGGCTTCTGTATAAAGAACGTGCAAGCTAATAGGAACTAATGTGCTAAAGATAATTAGCACAATCAAGCAAGAGTGCTGTGCTTTGAGAGCAGGGAAATATAATTGACAAGGGGCAGCCAGAGGCTCAGGATGTGATTGCCTAGAATACCTCAGGAGATAAAGACCCTGAAGAAGAAAGGAAACAGAAATGAGAAGCAACATGGGGCTAGACAAAACCAGGGGAATGTTAATATAACAATGGAAAAATAATCCTACTGTGGGAGCTTTCTGTAGTGGAACTGGGGTATGGACTATCTCTGGCCTGCTAGAGATCAAAAGCCATGTGACAATGAGAAACCTTCTGCCAAGCCTCCGCAAGAAGTGGATTGAGGGGTGGCTCAGTGGAGCGCTCCAGCCCAGCCATGCTGCGAGTGTTGTTTTATAGATGAGGTGTAAATCAGAGGCCTTGACAACTTGTTGCTAATACAGATCCTGGGGCATTTTTGTTATGCAAAATCAGGAGGTGTCCTGGCAGAAAGCTAGGGGAGTGTATGTTCCCTACATACAGCCCTGGGGTCAACTGACCAAGGTACTCTGTACTTTTTACTGTGCACAGTGTTGCTGCTCGGTACTTAAGGGGAAGTTGCTTTGCAGTGTTGAGTGAAGAGATGCTTATGTATAGAGGTCCACTTACATCTGTGATATCAATGGGCTGCACAGGTGTAGCTGGGCTTAGAATGTGCCCCACAGTTTGGAAACCAATTTGTAGAACAATTTCTGTAGATTAAAAGCGCTAGATAAATTCTAGGGTTGCCATGCATCCAGTTTTCACCCAGACAGTCTGGGTTTCGGCTTGTATGTCCAGGTACCATTTAACAAGTTCTGATGTCCAGTTTTTTTTTTATCTGGGGGGGGAAGAGATGGAGAAGGGGGCGGGGCTTGGGAGAAGAGACCGAGAAGGGGGTGGGGCCTCAAGGGAAGATGCAAAGCAGAAGGAAGAGGCGGAGTGGGGTGGGGGGGAGTAGGGCTTTGGGGATCTAGTTACTAGCAATTAAAAAGGTGGCAACTCTAATAAATTCACCCATTATTTTTACTTTGCAAAACTGGGGAAATATTCAGGGCAGAAGGATTTAACTATTTACAAACCACTAACATTAATGGGAGACCTGCAGCTAAATCACTTGACACTGTACTGGATGTGTGTCGTGGTGAGTTTTATTCATATCTGCATTATTGTAGCACCTAGGGGGTACTACGCACCATACAAAATAAGAGACGGTCCAGCTCCCAAGAGCTTACAGTCTGAACCGAAGTACTGTGCCCGTCTCATGGGGGGGAAGTGAGGTACATGCAAATTAAGTGACTTCCCCAAAATCACACAGGAATCTTAAGAAGCAGAAATTGAACCCAGCCCACTTTCATTCCAATCCAAAGCGCTAAATGTAAGACCTGCCTTTCTCTCCTCCTCCTTTCTTTATGATGACAGCCTGTTCACGTGATGCTCTTCGAGTGCCTTTTAGTTGATTGATTTAATCAGTGTGTTTAGACCAGTGCCCTTTTTGTGTGTTGGTGGGGGTTGGGGAGAGCGGCCCCAGTCCTGTAAGGTCTTGGCACCACCCCTGGCTGCAGTATCCGGGGAAAAATATGAAAGCCCTGGAGTCTCTCGCAGGGGCTGAGAATAGAGCGACTATTTTGGGATGCCTTGCAGAAGTAGCATTACCATAATTAGCAGAAAGTGCTCCTGATTAGCATATTTTTTCACTTCTTTCATCACATCTGTTTGCGCAGAACAGTCACTCATTCTCATCTCCACTGTGGCGAGATGTACCAGGCAATCAACGAGACCCTTTGACCTTTGACAGCCCCTCTTCAATAGCAGGGCTTGTTTTCTGTGCACCAGGGGAAAGATGTCTGGCCAGATCCTCAGCTGGTGTAAATCAGCACAACACCACTGCAGAGTTACATCAGCTGAGGATTTAGCCCAAAAATTCAACAACATTTTAAAATGATTTTGCTTCCCTGACATTTTGTCATTGATTCCACTAAAATATTGAATTTTAATCTAACTGGGGCAGGGACGGTCTTTCACGATGTGTCTGAACTGCTGTTCAACCGCACCGGAGTCTCACCTCTAATTGATCCTATAAAACAAATGATAGGAATATAATATATGTGGATGTAGCCTTCAGCTACCTTTTTTCCTCTTCTTCCTTCTGTTATCAAAATTCCTTTTTCTCTCTTTGATCTCAGACAGTAAATGCCTTCGGGAGTGAATCCAGTTACAAGACTGTCTGCTGAGAGTGCTGTCTCAGACTTGACACTAGTAAGATGCGACAGCACTGACTGGAGATGTGTGTCACGGTCCTTAGACCATTCTGGTTCCTGCCTGAGGGTTGAACAGAACATTCAGTCACAAGTGTAGTTTTTCAATCCCGTCAGTCTCTAAGTACTTGATCCAATGCACTGATGTGACTGCTGCTGGAGTACTGTGTCCAGTTCTGGTGCCCACAATTCAAGAGGGTGTTGATAAATTGAAGAGGGTTCAGAGAAGAGCCATGAGAATGATTAAAGGATTAGGCAACCTGCCTTATAGTGATAGACTCCCTGAGCACGATTTAGCTTAACAAAGAGAAGGTTCAGGGGTGACTTGATCACAGCGTGTAAGTATCTACATGGGGAACAGATATTTGATGATGGGCTCTTCAGTCTAGCAGAGAAAGGTCTAACATGATCCAATGGCTGGAAGCTGAGGCTAAACAAATTCAGACTGGAAATAACGCACGAAGTTTTAACAGTCAGGGTAATTAACCATTGGAACAATTTACCAAGGGTCATGGTGGATTCTCCGTCACTGATCATTTTAAAATCAGGATTGGATTGTCTTCTACACGATCTGTTCTAGGAATTATTTTGGGGTAATTCTCTGGCCTGTGCTATACAGGAGGTCAGACTATAATGACGATGATCCCTTCTGGCCTTGGAATCTATGAGTGCCTATTGGAGCACTTACTGGCTTCAGTGGGCTGTGGATCAGGCCCTAATTCAGTAGTTGCTAGTCGTTCCTGTCCTGCAGTTGGGGTGGCACAGGAGCCAGCTATGCCAAGACAGCAGCCATGCCAACTGGGGACTCCCACGCATCAGGGGAATCCTCAGCTGGCTGGATCTGCCTGCCTTCCACTGCCTTTCATGGCAGCACAAAGGGGCTGGAGTCGGGCTCAGGAAATCACAGCAAATCACATTTGTATAAATGTATTTAGTAGGAAGTAGGGCAGTGAAATCCTAGATACTCTCACACCCAAATGTGCCCCCTCTGGCCCTCCACACCTTGAAACCAGCCTCACTAGTGGTGGCTTTATCCCTAGCTGATAAAGATACTTCTGAAGGGACCATGTTCTTTACCAATTGGAAGGCACCAGAGGGAGGGTGTTTCTCAAGGGAAGATGTTCCCAGACCCCTCCAGCAGGGTGCCATGCTTACAAACTCCCTTCTGCAAGTGGCTCACTGCACATTACTGGCTTTGAACACTGGGGCAGAGTCAGAGAGAGAGGATTACGAAGGGATGGGGCAGCATCACATACGGAACTAGTGATGCGGGGTCATGTGACTCTCAGCAGTGCTAGACTGGAACCCACTCCTGGGGCAAAGGTTAGGGGCTACCCTCGGTATGGGAAAAGACTTAGGGATAGCAGGGACTCGTAGTCCTTCCAGAGGTGACCTAGAGAAAAGCAGAGAAGAATCCCACTGGTTTGATGGTCTGTGCCCAGTGCTCCTGATGCTCAGATATTTGGGTGTTCCTCCCACTTTGGCAGCACCTTTGGGAGCTCCTCATCACCTTGGTCGTGTTGCAATCTGTCGCTGCTTCAGGGAATCGTGCCCGTCCATGAATGGAGCTGGGCTGGCAGGAGACTTTGACTTGCTGACTTTGTGATGGCACCGTGTCTTTGGAAGGCAGGACCTAGGAGGGCATCTGACTGATGCCAGGTCTATAGAAGACAGTTAGGCCGACCCAGCTTCATAGCTCAGGGGTGTGTGTGGAAACCCCCCCCCCTTCCCCGAGCGATGTAGTTAAGCCAACCCAACCCCCTCGTGGAGACAGTGCTCGGTCGACAGATGAATTCTACCTTTGCCCTAGTTCTGTCTCTCCTGGGGTGGATTATCTCCAGCGATGGGGGAAGTGAAGACATAGCCTGAGAATCAGGAGATGGACGGAGGTTCTGTCCCCAGCTCTACCACTGACCTGGGGTGTGACACTGGGCCAGCCGCTTCCCTCTCACTATTCGTGTGCCTCATCTCTTTAGATCGTGAGCTGTCTGGGGCAGGGGTTCTCTTCCTCTGTGTCTGGAGGGGTTCTGATCTTAGATGAGCGCTATAGGTGCTTCTCGCATACAAATAGTCCAAATGGGTGTGTGGTCCTTATAGGAATGATATACGGTGTTAGCAATAGTGCATATAATTACTACAGGTAACATCAATCACACTTTTCATTGGTACTCATAAGTGTTATATATTTGCACAAAGGCTCATCAGAATGTGCAGTAATTGTAAATAATAGGGCTATGTCACCCTACTGAGGACTGTCTATGAAATGTAAAAACCATAAGAGTGACCCTAGTTGTTTCTGACTATCACCAGCACCAACACAAAGAATGAAAACTGCATATGCAAAGTTGGATTTATTATTTAAAAGTGTATTTTTCATGGCCAAATTCTGCAGCTTTGCACCACCAGTTTTCAGACAATAATTTCTGGCCAGAACTGAAATAGTTTTGATGGTCTCATCCCACTTTCTAGTTGTCTACATATAAAAACCGCATCAGAATATGATGTGATTGACAGCATCTGTTCGGGACCAGAAGAGAAAAAGTGGTTTAGATCTGGGAGGAGAGTAGGAGTGAATTTCTCATGAAAAGGCAGGCGGAGGAAAGGAAGGGAGAAGAGTTGGACCCTTTCAAAGCTGTAGCCTAGTTGCAAGGTGCGATTTCAACCAGAAAACCTGTACAGCAGTTGGAAATGTCTAAATAAAAGAGCCTAGTAAGCTATTTAATAGGACAAAATGCAAGAGGAAAAAGGACACTTGAAGAAATGGAAATAATGCAAATTTGAAACTGATCAAAGGCAATACTTTTCACACAATGCACAATTAGTCTGGGGAACTCATTGCCCCAAGATATCATGGAGTCCAAGAGTTTAGCAGGATTCAGAAAGGGATAGGACATGGGTAACAAAGAATATCCAGAGTTATCACAGGAAATAGGAAAAAAATAAGGATGATGATTTGGAAGGGATATAAATAGATTTGGAAAGATTAGATTTTTATCTGTAAATGTCGATAAATGGCAGTTTCACAGTACACGCACAAGCCAATGAAACAATATTTTCTAACTTTACCTGTCTGTACATTTTGATTATTATAGAAGGAAAGTGTTGCTTGGGAACTTATTGGAATTTGATTTAAGGACATTTACTTTGTCAACATCACATGCCAAAATAATCGTCTGTGTTTGAACGGTTATAAAGTTTTAACTTTTGGAATCTCAGCGTCTATCGTCATTAAATAATTATTGCCCGACACCCGCCCCCCCCCCGGCCCCATTGTCTAACCCAGCATAAATTTGCGCAACTGTGAAAATTTAAATTGACAAAAACTGGGGGGAAAAGCTTAAAAATAAACATTGATATTATCCATCAAAATGATCAAAGAAAGGAATCAGTCAGATTCTGGCCACGTGTAGATAGAAATGCCCTCCTCCCCAGAAACTGGGATTAGAGAGGATTAGCAGACAATGGAAGGAGAAAGGGTAATGGATGAAATGGGATATTTGGGGTGGGGTGGGGTGGGAAAGTGTGGAACATTGTGGGGGCAAAGGAGGGTACAATGGTGAAAACAATCATTTCGGGGCTTGTCATCATTCATTGTCCCACACTGGGAGACTGAATGTTATGAAGGACCCCTAAGGGCTTCAGCCCAGAAACCAGCATGTAAGCTGGGTCCCCTAGCCTAGTGTTCCTCTTGGGCACTGCCTGGGATTGTTTCCTAATGTTGCTTAGGGGGAAAATGCCTTTTCTAGCCTTACAGTACAGCACGGGGCACACCTAACGCCAAGTCAGTCGCATTACCAGAATTGTCTAGGGGAGTGCTTGTCCGTTGTCTGCCAATTTCATCTAGTAGATGCTTTGCCTTCTGCCTTGAGCTTGGTTCTTTTACATCACTTTCAGTGCTTCTGGGAATCAAAAAACGGCAGTGCTTCCTCGATAAGCCCGTAGACCACCAGTGGGCCCCAACGCCATTGGCACCGTGATTTGTGGGCAGGAAAGGAGGTGGGGCCTTTTATGCCATGCTCCCCACAGCATGGCCAAACTGGAGAATGGCTGTTGCAAAGGAATTTGCTGAGGTATCCCACCGCATCCACGCAGCTGTTGCAGGAGGGGTGCTAACTTTCCGCATGTGCACGGCGGGATGCAAGCCACAGACGCAGCACAGCTGCGGGCAGCACCTGCTGTCCCTCAGGGAGTGGAAGAGCAGTGCTGAGTTGAGACCAGGAGACCTCTCTCATTGCAGGAGGTTTTGTGTCTAGCTGAGCATGTCCGCTGGAGAGCAGAGGGAGAGCGGGGGTGGAGCTGCAGGAGAAGAGCAATCTCCCGGGCCAGGTGGGGGATTCAAAACCTTCAGCAAATTCATTTTTTCCACTTGGTGTCTCCGCTTCCCCTGTCTTGGCCCCCAGTGTGAACAGGCTGCCGTGACAGTGATGCAATTCAGCTACAGTAACCCCATGCCCTTCCCTTACTGCAAAGTACTGCTCTGTTTGTTTTGTACCCATGCTCTTAAAATGCCAGCCCTCTAGGGCAGGGAACCTGTTATTTGTCCGGCACAGTTCTCCTATTGTACAGGGCCTTTGGCCCCAGAAAGATAACTAATCAGTGTCACCGCTAGCCAGCTCCTCCCCACCATGGCTTTGCCACTAGGCCCCATTGGGGATATAAGCGGTCTTTGACACTCCTGATTAAGCACCCACCGAAATCAATGGATGGACATCTTCCCATTGACCTCAATGGACCCTTACTAAGGCTACATTTTGTTCCTCCTAGATATTAAAGTTTATGGGCCAGTTTGTCCACTCTGCTTCTGTCCGAGGAAGGGACTCTAGATATCGTGGATATGCTGGTGGGGTGTGATGCCTGGGGAACTCTGGCTTTTGGGCATCACCCATCTTCATCTCAGCCAACAGAAGCATGTCTGTGGATCTTCTTAAGCTTTTTGATACCAGGGACTGGCTTGCTGCCTTCCCAAAGTGTGTCAGTGAGATCTCAGGGACCGGTCGTTGAGAAACACTACTCTAGAGGAACTGAGATGTACACATGCGTGTGCATGAGGGATGGGGCAGGAGCACCAGCAGCCACTTTCCATGGCAACATGACACCAAACCCATGAAGACGCCCTAAATCAGATAACGCTGCTTCGGTCAGCATTACCATCCACACTGTCCCCCTGAGTTGTGTGAACTTCCCTGGCTCTGAATAAAGGGTGTTGGACTCCAAGGAGCTCTTGGGATACATGCAGATCCCAGGGTATCTGAGAGGGCTCAGCCTTATGGTGGGAGAGAGGAGGGGGAAACTCCCACCACCTGATGGATTCATGCAATGGAAACTCGCTGAGTTTCCTGTCTATTTGTAGTCCCTCCCATCTCCCGCCTGGCAGAGGACAGTCCAGTCTTACAGCAGAGCTGGTTGGGAATTTTTTAACAAAACATTTTTTCCCTGAAAAAATCTGATTCGTCAACACTGAAACTGTTCGTGGCAAAGAGCCCGTTTCCACGCCTTTCCTGACTCAAAAAAGTGTTGGAAAAAGTTTCCAAATTGCCAAGACGTCCTCCTTCGAAATTGTCAAACTGAAAAGTCACGGGGGTTTCTGTTCAAAACAACTTTTTGTTTAGAATGTGCACTGAATTCATGCCAAGAAATTGGTTTAAAAAAGAAAAAAAAGTAAAAAAGAGTCAGATTTGTATTGAAAGGTTTCAAAATGATCGAAACCAGACACGTCACAAGACCGGAACTGAAATTTGGTTTGGTTTGTCGGCTTTGTGAACATTTTTGAGATTTCAACTTTTCGTCCTGTTGTGTGATGGGAAATTTTTTCAAAATCTCAGAATTCTCCTGGGACAGAAAAACAGTTTCCCCACCCACTCCCAGTTTATAGGCTTACACTAATTAGAGATGATGTATATGAAAAGTAAATACATCCCGCCTCTTGGATGCACCACAGAAACCCTCACAACTCGGATTGCATAGTGCTGAAGCTAGATTTATCCATTGTGCTAAATCAGCCCCCGGCCCTAATTCTAAGAAGCTAATGCTGTGCTATCTTTCACCGTATTCCACTTGAAATTAAGTGCAGTAAAGGAGTCTTTCTTCCCAGGGAATGTGACAAGGGGCAGGGCTGCAGCATTTCCCCAGCACTGAGAATGCTAAATGTATTAAATAATGACTTAGGATCTTTTATTTCTTGTTCAGAATTAGGCTTCCAGACTTGTTTGTGCAGGCTCTAATTTAAGCCTTGAAAGGTCCCCTTCCAAACTAGTGCTAAAGCTTTGACGGTAACTCGAACGGGGAAGACTTTGAAAAATAACGAATGGCTTTTTTATGTCCCATTGAAGCGCACACCGAAAAATCCTACACCAGCCTTAGAGTTTTAGGTGGTGCCTGCCAAAGAAGTTTTCACTCTCCTACCCCCCAAAAGAGATCACATAGGACTGAGCTGAGGACCGCATGGAGGGCCAGCGAGGTTATTCCATAGGGCACCTCCAAACTTAATTGGCTCATTTTATATAAGAAGGGGAGGGGATGGCCAGAGGTCTGAATGTCACCACCAGCTTCCTGCCCTACGAGGCAGCCCCAAGCTACATGTGTGCTGGTGTTCTTGCACAGCTGCCTACATTTCAAAAAGTTTTGTGAGGGACAGCTGTCCGAACAAGCCACTAGTGTGATGGTTGGTTCTTAGGCCCAGATCCTCAAAAGGTATCTAGGCACCTCCCCTGCCTTTGGCCCTGATTCAGCAAGGTTCTTAATCATATGCATGACTTTAAACATGTGGGGAGTCCCCCTGGCTTCTGTAGAAAAACTCATGTGCTTAAAGTTACACAAATGCTCAAGTGCATTGCTAAATCAGGCCCATGCGCCCAGATCCCTAAGCCCATGGAGAGTTCCTGGCAGGCTCAAGGGCTTTACAGGGTTAATATTGGAAGGTCTCACTATATTCGAAAACACAATGGCTGGAGGGCTATGGGTTACGCTGTGTTTTGCAAACATTAATTGTGACAACTCCTGGGAGGGAGGGAGTTGGGAAGAGTTATTATCCCCATTTTTATAGATAGGAAAATTAAAGCAGAAAGGCCAATGCCAAATTTTAAAGTGTCCAATAATTTTGGGTGACTGACTCGAGACACCATGGCCTGATCTTTCAGAACAGCTGGGTCTACCCAGAAAGCCCTTAAAATTGATCCTTAGTGAAGCAGTCTCCTTGTGAATAGACACGACTTGTGGGCAGGTCTGATAAGTCTACTTATTAAGCTAATCAGGAATGTTTCACTGTTTGCCTTGCTCTCCCTCCATGTGTTTGTTTTATCCATCTGCTGTCTTGGTATATACAAGACTGTAAACACTTAGAGGCAGGGCCTATCTTTTTATTACATGTGGTGTGCTCAGTGCTAGTACAAAAGTGATCCGCAAACAGGACCTAAAGGCGCTTCTGAAATAATGTTCCAGTATTTGACCAAATTGAACATGCCACAAAGTAAGACCTGCGATCCCAAACCTTCAGTCCTTTCTTAGATCCCAGTTCTGCCACCATTTAAGCATGTGCCTATCTTGCATAAGCACTTGGACGCAGCATGGTCTACTGGACAGAGCACTAGACTAGGACTAAGGAAACCTGGCTTCTATTGCCAGCTCTGGGCAAGTCATGGTTCCACTGTGCCTCAGTTTTCTCATCTGTAAAATGGTGATAATGGTACTGACCTTCTTTGTAAAGCACTTTGATATCTACTGATGAAATATAGTAAATAAGAGCTAGGAATTATTAATTATTATTAGTAATTTAACCCAGGGTTAGGTCCATTTATGTCAATGGGATTATTTGTAGGAGTAAAGAAAAGCATGTATTTCCATATTTGCAGGATCAAGGCCTGAGGTAACAGCCCCCTCCCCTCACTTTGTAGTTAAGGAGAGTTTTGTCCCAGTTAGGATGGCTGAATTTTGGGCTCCTGCAGTCATTCCAGATTATGAATTATATACTCATTTCCTTTCTTTCCAGTGGAATAGCTATTAACAACCCCAGTAGACAAAGCCCTTAAATGCCCTAACAAGTAACTGATTTTGCAATCATCAGTCATAATCGGATAATATTTGTAGTGCCTAGGACACTCCAGCCAGGACTGAGGCCCCTGTTGTGCCAGGTGCTGTACAAATGCATAGTGAGAGACAATCTCTGTCCCAAAGTGCTGACAATCCTTTATTTAATTAATCGTTTTCACTCCTGCCACCCACACGGTTGCCAGAGAAGGTCAGAGCCTGGAGAGGCCGGGTGCAGAGCAGAGGAGACTCCAGGACGCCCTAGTAAAGCGTGTGTAACTAGTATGTGTAAAAGGGAATGCTCTTCCTTGCTCGTATTCTCCAGGTCAAAGCCTGCAGCTGGCAAACTACAACTCCCATCATTCCACTCGCCTTCAGCGGCCCCCATTGGTCTCCCGGCTCATCCACTCGCAAGAGCCCTCCCTCCCCGCTGTCTCCTCTCTCACTGGGCCGCCGCAGGCTTGACTGGCGGGGCTGGCACCAACCGCCGCAGGCCCATGCGGAGCGGCGGGGGCGGGCTGGAGGGAAGCCTTGGGAAAGGCGCCGTGCCAGCGTAGAAGGAAAAAGTGCCACGACTCCACAGAGGCGGCGAGCGGCGGAGGGGCGTTGGGGGGCTCTGGGCATCGGACGGGGCAAGGGCAGCCGGGCGCATCGCCCAGCCAGCGGCGCTGTCTCCTCCAGCCTGGGCGGTGCGTTGGCAGCTGCAGAGCTTGGAAGGGGGGCGTCTCGTTGCCGGGGCGAGAGAGCGAAGTCGGAGGCGCCAGTCAGGTAGGAAACTCGAACCCCCCAAAGCCGGTTCCCCCCTTTCCTCCCCCGCTTGCAGCTGCTGGCAGGGAAGCTGAGCCCGGGATCTCAGCCTGCCAGGGCCAGCCTTCCGAACTCGGGGGCGCTCCGCGTTCCATGGAACCCGGGTCAGCGTTCCATGGAACCCGGGTCAGCGTTCCATGGAACCCGGGTCAGCGTTCCATGGAACCCGGGTCAGCGTTCCATGGGGTGCCCCCAGCGTTCCAAAGAGTTCCTCATCGGCGTTCCAAAGAACGCCGGGCTGGGAACACCCCACAGCCGCGGCTAAGGCGATGCGGGACAGAATCCAACCCTGTGGTGGTGGGGAGGGTCGCGATACCTCTCCCCCACCCTAGATCTAATGGGGGAGCCCCCCCAGTCGGCTAACACTACGCGCCGAGCCGACCCAGCAGCATCCCTCTCCCTCCGGTAGCTAGTGCTCCGCTTCCCCTTGGAGGCGCCGGGTGAAGTTGTGTGGCTCCTCCGGCCACGTTCACAGCTGGAGCAGGAACGGGTTCCATGGCCGGAGCGCGCACAGCTGACGTTGCTTGACTGGAAGACTCCAGGGGATTTAAATGCCTCCTGGAAGCCTTAAGCCAGGGCTGGATAATTGCGTGGAGGGAGCCAGGGGCCGGTTTGGCGTGAGATCCGCGGCGAGGCGGCCCCTGGACTGCGATCCTCTTGGAGGAGGGGGCTGGTAAGGTGGGCACCGGGGCGGCTTCTGGCTGTCAGGCTTTGCAGGGACGTCGCGAGCTGCGGCTTGGTGCCCCAAATCCCTGCGCACGCCTCTCTCTGGCCTGGGGCGCCGCGGGGCAGGCGGCGGGGGGGGGGGGGGGGGAGAGAAGAGGATTAAAACGTGGCGGGGGAGTTTGCAGAACAATTCGAGGCGGAGTTTCCGCCTCCCCCGGGGCCACCCGTGCCCTGTCTGCCGAGCCGCCGCTCACTCCGCTTTCATAAGCGGATCGGTTTGCAGCGAGCTCGCGGGGGGGGGGGCTGGTCCCTTCCGGATGAATGGGACCGCGCTCTGCCAGAGGCGGTGCGGAGCGACGACGTGTTCAGTCGGGGAGGGGGGGCGCTTACCCCTGCCCAGGGCACCGCGGACGGAGCCTGCTCCAGCGGCGGTTTCCTCCTCTGCTGTTCGGATCCCGCGTCCCCAGTCCCTTCGCTTCAGCGCTTGCAAAGCAGGGGGGCCGCTAGCCGTGAGCTCTGCCCGCTCCCTGAAAGTGCTCGGGGAGTCCCCGCTCGCCTGTCCCTCGCCTGCAGCCGCTGGCAACCCCGCTGCAGGCTCCTTCCCCCCGGCTGCTTCCGGATGGATTAGCGGCCGAGCCCTGGCCGCTGCTCTCCCCTGGTGCAATCACAAGGCTGCACCAAATAAAGACCTAAGTGTCCCCTTCGGGGAAACTGAGGAATGTCTGCATTTCCCTGCGCCATTTCCTTAACGGGGGGGGGGGGAGAGCTTGAGGGGGGATACCAGGGTAAGGGTTTCACAACCCAGGGAGAAGGATTCACATCAAAGGCAATATTTGCTTAACAAATGGGCTAGCTACAGATGTGCATTGGGCTTCTGTGTAGCCTCTGTTGTAGCTGGTCTTGTGAAATCTTGGAGGGATGGGAGCGAAAGTTTTCTCTTTATCTGGCATACCCAACAAGGAGTTAGTTACCCCGGACAGGGAGCTGTAGTAGCTTAGAGGCTGTCTCTGAAATAGATTGTCCTCAGAGCTAACCTTCTCTCCCCACTGAAACTTTTAACAACCCCATCTGCTGCAAATATTTGAAACAAATTCCTTTGACCATAGTTGGAGGTGATCTGGTGAAATTCTGTAATCTGATTAAATACAGTTACAAGAGGTCACAACCATGACAGGATTTTTTTTTTAAGGGAGCAAAGGTTTTCAGCTGTGTTAACCCATAAAATGAGCCATTGACTGGTGCAGAATTAAATGATCATAACAATAGAGAGATGGCACTAGAAATATGAAAACCAGTAAGAACAGAGAAATTACTTGCTCTTTCACTCTCTATAGGGCTCTGATTCTGTAACTGACTACGTGACCATGACCAACTGCATGTTGTCAGTTGCATGATTGGGACCTAGAGGACCCAGCACTAGACTGAGACTCAGATCTGTGTTCTGTTCCTGCTCTACTACTGGCCTGCTGGGTGACCTTGGGTAAACGGTGTCACTTTTCTGCCTCAGATGCATCCGATGAAGTGAGCTGTAGCTCACGAAAGCTTCTGCTCAAATAAATTTGTGAGTCTCTAAGGTGCCACAAGTCCTCCTTTTCTTTGTCTGCCTCAGTTTCCCCATTTGTAAAATGGGGATAATGATCCTGACTTCCTTTGTAAAGTGCTTTGAGAAAAGTGCAATAGAAAAGCTAGGTATTATATGCAACCAGTGTATCTGGGGTTGTGTAGAAGAAGAAGAAGAACCAGATATCTACAGGAAGGAACAAAGTTCTAATGATAGCCTTAAGAAGGAGAGAGAGTTGAGGAAAGCACCCATGAGTGAGAGGTCTCGTCGGGCTGGGTATACATAATGTAGAAGCAGAATAATAGTCTTGTACCAAGCAGCTCTGATGTGACTGCCTCTGGAGTATGGCATTCTTGAATAAGGTGGCCAGAACTGATCTCCGATCACATCGGATTAGAACAAAATAAATAAAAGACAGGTGGACGAGACACAAATGTAGCATAAATCTTTCATGACACCTTCTTACTTGAAGTACTCTGTAGTCACCTGAAGCTACAAATGCTCGAAAGGCCTAGCCATGAAGGAGGGAGATGAATAATTTAAGTTAGTACCAGGGTGTATATTGGAAGACTTCAGTAGACTATCGCAAACTTGTTAACAATAGCTACTGGAGGATTCCTCCCAAGGGAAGATGTGAAAGTTCCACTGTTTGGTATCCTTAACACTAGACCAGTGGTTTTCAACCTGTGGATCCCTAGGAATCTGCAGACTATGCCTAAGATTTCCAAAGGGCTCCGCACCTCCATTCGAAATATTTTAGGGACCT
Source organism: Caretta caretta (assembly GCF_965140235.1). Lineage (NCBI taxonomy): Eukaryota > Metazoa > Chordata > Testudines > Cheloniidae > Caretta > Caretta caretta. The sequence continues at coordinate 204,925,078 of NC_134208.1, read as the reverse complement.
GCAAATGAAAAAAGGTTGAAAACCACTGCAGTAGACCAAGCACAGCACTGCCAAATGTGTAGTAGGGGAAGTATCCTGCATTGGCAGAGAGGAGTCTAGAGATCTAATTCTTTTTGTAAACCTCAACTTCCATAGTTATCCTAGGTCTAAACTTACCGAGTAACATGATTTGTATTGATACTAGTTTTACAAAGACCATAGCTCTTTTAAAGAGAATGATCAGGAAAACCTTCTGTCATTGTGACATCTAGAAAATAACACGAGTTCATCTTGCTGAAGCAAACGCAGTGAAGAGAATGAAGGGAACTGTCATCTCTTTTATAAAAATAACCCTTTGGAAACTGAATTCCAGACTGTTTCCTTGCCAAAAATAATTTACTTATGAGAGGGGCTGCTTCTGAGGCCTAACATTGAAATGCTGCCTTTTCTGGGGCGTGGGATAAAATTTCAAGGACTCTAAAAATGTGATTAAAAATAGGCAACGTTTTAAGACCCTAACGGTGGCCTGCTAGACTCCTTTTAGTAAAAGCTGCAAAAATATACCAGGGGAAAATAAAGTGTAAAGCTACCACTGCACAGCTGCAGTTGGCTAGCTTTTGCCGTGGCTCATGAAAAGTGCCTACGCAAGCTTAAGTAACCGATCACCGTAATACGGGGGTGGGGGTCTCTTGCCCGAAAGGTCACTGCACCTCGTTGTCAATACTGAACAATATCAAATACCTCTTTGGAATGTTAATATTTAAAAATGGAGTGGATCCGAGAGAGGTGCATACTTCTCTCCTCCTTAAACCATGGCAGCATCTTCCTTCCAGAACCGCATGCAGTGGGGGTAAGGCTGTCAGAGGTATCATCTGTGCATTAACAAACCACTCCAGCATCCCTTTCTGGCTTATGATGTTGCCAGAATCCCTTGAATGTATCTGCAGGATGAGGATCACACCCCCTTCTGCTCTTCTTGGCAGAAGCCTAGTGATGTTAATGGGGCAATGGGAGTAAAGACTAGTGCGACCGTAACTGCCCTTTTGAATGCTCCAGGCTTGGGTTGTTTAAACCATATTGGTGCCTCCTGTGTTTGGAAGAATGAGACAGTCTCCTAGGATGCCAAAGAAGCAGAACACTCAGCGTAAGGTTTGGATGGTCAGTCAGGATCCACCTCCATGCATTTGTGTGAAATCTGCTTTTCAACCTGTTTTGAGGGGGCTCCGTCAGCCAAAGGCGTCTCTGTTGCCTGCAGTCATGCATGGCTGTGGAGCTGGACAGAGAGTGACTCCAGTTCACTTGGTAGCTCAAGTGTAACTTCTTTTTTCCCCTTGTGTACTTTAACTTCAAAAGCCTTTGGGGTGGGGGGCTGCTCTCGCAACTGATGGTGAGAATAAAACAAAGGGTGGAGGGTGTGATCATTGAGACATGACTTTCTCTGCAATAAATAATCTCCCTCCACCCGTTGTGCAACTTTTTAAATGTGTTTTTTTTCCTAATTGACAAGGTTAGGGGCTTCCATTTTAAAAACTAATGGGGAGCCCCCCTCCATCCACTAGAGTGGGGTTGGAGTTCCGTGGCACTCATAATTTCTACATCAAGTGTAGCTGTTTTCTTGTCCCGGAGTTGTTGACTTTCTTAATAGCCATTGACCTGCTACTGCAAACTAACTCGCACGAAGAGTTTTTATGCACCTATTCTCAACAGGTGTTAATGGAACTATCATAAGTAACAACTACCAGTGTGAGTAAAGTTCTGCAGGATCAGGTCTTAGTTTGTCATTCTACTGGAACTTACTTTTTGATTGTTACGCTTTGGCTTCTGTTCTGCTAAAATCATCCCTGATTGTCATGCTGCTAAACACAAGTAAATCCGCTTGGAAGACTCCTCCTGGGAGACTCCTCCTCCTCCTTGTTTTGTGTCTTTCACTCTCTGGTGTCACTAGGACTGTTTTGTGAATTATGGCGCCGTCTTTTATATTACAAAAGAGCTCCTTCATCTCTGGCATTATTGCACTGGCCCAAGGTTACCATGCTGTGATACCAGATACTGCATCCACTCTCACTCGAACTACAGGAAATAGCTGCAATATCACGGATACTGCTCTGAAGTAGTTGTTGATCACTTAACCTAGAATCTGTGTGATATTTGTGAAAGTCAGTTACTCCTGGAAACCTACATCATTCTGTATTAAAGAGCCATTGAGCCTGAGTTTTTAATGATGACCACGTTGCTGTAGGCATCTTTGGAAAGGCAAAGACAATGCTTCCAAATCATTATGCACATTTCTTTAAAAGAGCTGGTGTTAGGGTAAGCACAGTGTGCTATGAAGTCACCATAGTCAGGTTGCTTAGAGTAAACTTCTGGTGCCTTTACTAATGTCCTAAAACGATTAGTCCTAAAGACTTGATGGTTCACTAGGGATGGCAGGACTCCATGTAATTTAGTGGAGGAGTCCTGCCTCTTTCAGAAACTCTTAAGGGCGTAGTGCACATATTTAACTTCTTTCTATTAAAGCCATCTCCTTTTTCATAACTCAAAATCATACCTGCTAGTCTTATTCTGTTTTAGTGCAAACAAGTGCCTGAACAAGAACTAGTTTTGTGGGTATACTAGACAACACACAAACACAAACACACACACACACAAACCTTCCCAAGAAGAAAATCTATATGTGAAATTCTCTCTCTTGTGTGGCTGTGATCTTGGGCTGAATTTATAAGTATTTTGGGGGGAAAAAGTTTAATATGTAGCTGTAATTTTGTGTGGTGAACATGAAACTAACCTCTTAAAAATCCACCATCAGTCCTGCCCAACTAAACTACCCTGGTGACGTGTGTTCTCCCTCACCTCCACAAGAAGACAAATGCTTTAATATTAATTAAGTAAACATGTCTCTCAAGGAGCACAGAAGTCCCCTTTATGGCTCAAATTGTGATGTGAAATAAAAACTTAAGAGTCTCTCAAACAGCATAAACTTTAAGGTTGCCTGACTAAGCACAAGTCGAGAAATAATGCAGTACCTACAGTTTTAACTCTGCCAGTTGTTTATGCATTGCAGTATAGTCTTAATTATGCAGTCTCGTCCTAACTACTCAAATACACTACGATACCATGCAATTTTGTTTAGCTGCAGATGTAGCATCAACTTTAATGGTCATAATAATGCAGTATATCTGTACTGACTCAGGGCCAGGTCTTGCAAAGTCTTACCCCAAATTATTCTACGCTGTTATGTCTACACTGCAGTAAAAACCCTGCTATGGCAACGAGTCTCGGAGCCCGGGCCACCTGGCTCTGGCTGTGGGGCTGCAAAATGGGTAGTGTAGACGTTTGGGCTCAGGCTGGAGCCTGGGCCCTGAGACTCTCCCGCCTTGTCCGAGCCTGAACGACTACAGTATAACTTTACTGCCCCGTAGCATGAGCCAGAGTCAGCTGACCTGGGCCGGCTGCAGCTGTGTCCCGGGTTATTTAATAGAGTGTAGACATACATTTGAGTTGTATTTACGTCTCTGCTGAAGTCTCTGCAGGACTTGGGCCCTTTGACTTCATATGCTGGAGAGGACAAACCTTAAGGTTGGCTATCGACTAGTGATTATTAAAAATGCCTTATTTCTGTCTGCTCAAGAAACTGGTGTGCCCTCCTTTGAGTATAATTGAGGGAATGAGGCTCTCTGTGTAACTCACTGCTGAATGTAGTTGTCGTATATGTTGTTGTGAAGCGAGGGAGTAGCAGCGCAGCTTCCTAATTAAGGTTGCCTATGATTAGCTGGAAGGAGGGGTAGAATGTCTTAAGCGGTACAGCAAGGGGTTCTCAAACTGCGGTCGCCAAGGCTGGTGTTAGACTTGCTGGGGCCTAGGGCCGAGGCCGAAGCAAAAGACCGAGCCCCATGGCGCCCCAGGGCTTCGGCCCTGGGAAAGGGGCCTAAGGTTACGTGTCTCCTGCCCAGAGCAGAAGCCCTTGGGCTTCAGCTGTGGCCCACAGGGCTGGGGGGGAGGGGTGTTGAGCTTTGGTCCCCCCCCTCCTGGGGCCGTGTAGTAATATTTGTTGTCAGAAGGGGGGGTCATGGTGCAGTGGAGTTTGAGAACTGCTGCTCTACAGACTAATTTATTTGGTAACTCTTGCAGTAAAAGTTTTTTCTTTTCAAACACCTTGGACCTGTCTCTCAAAATAGATGGTTCCCTGCTCCCAAGCCCATCTAGCAAATGTCTGTCTGTGTGCTTCAAAGTCTCCTGGCTGAATCCAAATTAAAATATACGTGGCTTGAGACTAGATGACCCTTGTGGTCCCTTCTAACCCTGTGATCCTATGGGAGACATGGTGGGGCTGGAAACAGTAACGTTTAGCATTGCGGTAACATCAAGATGGAGCTTCCGTGTGTTAGGCGCTGTACAAACGTGGGTCATGTTCTTATGGCCGAAAAGGTTGGGGGGGGCGTGTTTTTAAATAGCAAAATAACTAGTGTGCGTTTATGGTGGGATGTACCAACCCCACACTGGGCCTGGGGGGCTAATGAGAGCCCGGGGGTGCAGTCAGCCTGGCCTTGCGTGGAGCACACGTCAAGCTTGGTCTGAGGAGTTCAAAGCGCTGCCCAGGAAGGAGAGCAGCCCTGTCTCTCTCTCCAGGGAAGAAGCGCGGCCAGGATCAGGGAGCTGAGCTGGGTGAGAGCCTGGCTGGAGGAAGGTACCCAGGCAGCTGGGAAGCAAAGCGGCAGGAAGTGAGCCCGCCCAGGGTTCTGGCTGCTGAGTCAGAGACTGCCCTGGGAGGGGAGGAAACTCGCCAGCAGCAGAACCGGCTGGGTGGCAGACAGAGCTGGGAAACGCTGCTGGGAGCCTGGGAGAGAGAGCAGGGCTGATCTGCTGGAAACCCAGGAAGAGGCTGGAGCAAAGGCCCAAGGCGAGGCAGAAAGTAATCCTGGGAAGGCAGCAACAAATCTGTAGTCCGGCCTCGGCTGCCCATTCAAGGGTCCCTGGACTGTAACCCAGAGAGAGGGAGAGCCTGGCTTCCCTTACAAGCCCTGGCTCACACACTGTGGCAATGAAGACATTGCTGCAGTAAGACGTTCTTGCCCTCAAGAGTTTACAACCAAAATAAACAAGACAAAGCGTGGGAGGGGAAACTGAGGCACGGGGAGGGGAAGTGACTTGCCCAGGGTCACCCAGCAGGTCACTAGCAGAACTGGGGAAGGAGTCCAGAGTCTCAGGACAGTGCCCTATCAACCTGTGTTGGAAGGCAGCGTCATTACTCTTAAACTTGTCACTGACAAATCTAAATCTACCACTGGTGGCTGATAGATGTGGGAAGATGCTTTTAAAAAAAGGACTTTGTGAAACAGATTGGTGACCTACTCTTAAGAACCTCAAGTTCCTAGGCATTATGGGTAAGAGAAGAGACCCTGTTTTCTTCTCAGTCACGAATGTTAGAAATACAGCATTATACTGGTTTTGGAGCATTCATTAGCCAGCAAATGATAGACGCTGATGAAATGGCAGTGTCAATTGTGCGGAAGTTAGATGTGACTTGTAGTGTTTTAATTTCACAACTCTCCCACTAAATAATCTGTACTATGGACCTTGCTGCAACCTAGACTGACATTCCCAGAGGAGAATTCCTCCAGCTGGCACTGTAAGGTCATTGGGTTCCTCCAGCTTCACATGAGATGTTCTGAGAACCAGGCAGAGGAAGCTGGAATATTGGTTTAAAGCTTTCTCCTCTGGGCATCCGTGGCTTTCTGGGAGCTCTGAACACTACTGATTCTGTAGCTCCCCTTCTGCCCCCATATCAGTTAATCCCTCTTTCCAGCCTTGGATCCTCTGCCTTCATATTTTGCACATAGCTTAAAAAAAAAAAAAACCAACCCAACCAAGCATGGGTTTATGGTGGTTCAGGTGTGCTTTCTTAACACACATACTGGAAAAGCAAGGCAAATCATAACTGCTGCACTGCCATTCTAATGCTCTGTCTAACACAGTTGGTTCAACAGTGCTGTGTGCCCTGCGGGGAGACAAAGAACTGAAAATCATGCCACACCGCACATGCAAAGCTGCTTCATTTAATGATAACTTGGAGTAGTAACATTTCAATCAGACCATACACTGGCTTTTGACAAAGATGAGTTGCCACCCAGAGCTCTTCAGTGCAGTCACAGGCTGCGTGTTTGACTAGACGCTACGTAAATGCATTTTTAGGAATGCGCCTTGATAAGAAATTCACCGATGTCAGTTTTACTGATGCCTTAGCACAAGTTGTCACCTCAATGGATGACCTAGTTGCGGTGCTTGGAAAGCTCAGCAGCAAAAGTTGGCCTGAAAATTAATTGTGGTAAAGTCATAACTTGTCCGGTTGTGGAGTTTGAATACGTTGCGGATTCTAGCATCCTAATGGGCAACTGTCACAGAGTCCCTGGGCGATGCTCTGGACCTGCTCCCCATGAAGCCAGTCAGGACTCTGGGGAAGTCTCCTTTCTGTGAGAAGACTGTCTTCAGGACACACAGCTCACCCGGCTTCCACCTTCCTGGGTCTGACCTCGGAGCATTCAGCATCCTCTGCCCCTCCGTGCGCTTCCCCCAGCGAGTCCGCTCAGGCGGGGCTCCTGGGGAAGCCAGAGGGTCCTGCGCCCCAACTTCGCAGTCAGACGTGACTCTCAGCCAGCCAGTAAAACAGAGGTTTATTAGATGACAGGAACATGGTCTAAAACAGAGCTTGCAGGTGCAGAGAACGGGACCCCTCAGCTGGGTCCATTTTGGGGGGCAGTGAGCCAGACAACCACGTCTGCACTTCACTCCATGTCCCAGCCAGCGCCAAACTGAAACTCCCTCCAGCCCCTCCTCCTCTGGGCTTTGTTCCTTTCCTGGGCCAGGAGGTCACCTGATTCCTTTGTTCTCCAACCCTTCAGCTTTCACCTTGCGGGGGGGGGGGAAGGGCCCAGGCCATCAGTTGCCAGGAAACAGGGTGTCGGCCATTCTCTGTGTCCAGACCCCTGCACACACCTGCCCTCTAGGGCTCTGCAATGATCATACACCCTTACCCCACCACCTAGATACTTAAGAACTGCATAGGGGAAACTGAGGCACCCCCACAATGTTCAGAGGAAACATTAAGAACAGTCCCACTTCGTCACAGCGACCACCCAGTCGAGATTGTCAGTGATTTCAGCTACCTCAGCTCGGTTGGGCAGCATCAAGGAATAACTTGAAGCCTATACTTCAGAAGTGTCGGCAGTAATGGGACACCTCCATTAAGAACGTCTCTTGAAAATGATGAGTAGAGAGATGAAGCTGAGGACACTTAATGCTTTGGTGGTCAATATTCTGACCTATGGGACTGAAAAGAAGTTGGACACTGTTCAGATGAAGTGTCTCCAAATGATTGGAAACATCAAATGGTACAAATTGAAGTGAAATGACTAGATCCATTTTCTAACTAAACAGGTCCTGCTCTTTCAGTCATCCAGTGCTTGCCTACCAACTTCCCTGTGAGAATCCTCTTCAGCTTTGACCAACTTAAAACAGGATGGAAAAGAACTTCTCCCTTCCCCCCAAAAGACCTAAAACACAAGGGCTGTACAGTGTCAATAGACAACTGTCCCTCACAGACCTCTGACTTTGTAACGTGCCAGTTTTGGTTCAGGACAGAACATCTTGGAGGTGCATAATGCATTCGATAGCCTCTACAGTAACCAGCCGACAGCATGAGACCTAACCAATCCACTGGATGGGAAAAGACTGCCAAGTTGACTGACTAAATTAAAATTATAGTATTTTTAAAATCATAATGTAAATATCTAGTAACCATATTATCTATGCAACACAGTACTAAACAATAGGGTGGATTCATTTTAAACCAGGAAGGAGGAAACCTTGACTGAAATAAGTGGTTTTAATCTTGTTTTGCCCTTTTATTTTTCTAAAAAGCGTCTCATTCTCATTGGTTTGTTTGACAAATATTTGATCTGTTCACAACCAAATATATCCTTTACATAAATTTGTTGCTATTTTTTATTACATGTGTGATACACTATTTCCATGCACACTTATTTAAGCAGTTTAACACACACACATTTAGATTTTTTTTTTGGTTAGAAATTGGTGAATGGCGCACTTTTCTACTGGATTACTTGGTTTGGGTCAAGCTGTACTTGAATGGGAATTGGAATTCAATTAAAAATGCACCACAACATTTTAAAATTTGTTTTTATTAGTTAAATAAAAACTACCTTTACATGTGCTGGGTACATAAGAAAATGTGTGTATCAAAACATATTTTGCATTTAAAACTGACTTATTAAATACAGGAGATTTTAACTGTGGTTAGTGAATTGATTGGTGGTGTTTTTTTTTTTTTTTGGTGTATGAGCCAGATTTTCTGTGTTGTTTGGGCACCTAAAGATGCAGACAAATGCTTTAGTAGTTGTTTCAGAAGCATATTTAGGTGCCTGAATGCTTTTTGAAAATTCATGTCTTTCAGGGTTTTTAGAATTTTAGTAGATTTCGTTGTGACGTTGCACTCCATAATATTTTATGGAAATATGCTTATGAGTGTGAATATGATGTAACTGGAATATGCTTCATGCAGAAAGTCTCTTGTAAGGTATCATTACAAAGCTTATGATCCACTGAGTGTGTTCATGCCTATTTGTTTGCATGTATTATTTCTATGTCTGGGGTTAGGAGAATAAGATATAAACTTGTATTACTGATGTTAAGTGGAAGCCAATAAGGGTGCTTCAGAATCAGTGACTTGTAAATGGCTCTGTTTACTTGCAAACCTTCCTGAATATGTGCGGGCCAGCCCTGAAAGAATGGAGGCTGGGGTCTCACAGGACATGTGAACATGCCACCTGATACTGGAATCCCTCTTAAACCTGGTGCTTTTCCATTTAGAAGGAGGGGTGGGGACCCAGAGAGACACAAGATTTCCGCCGTGTGCCAAGGCTATAAAAAGGGGTGGAGCAGAACAAAGGGGGTGGCCAGTCATGAGAACACCGCTACTTTCCACCTGAGATGGCTGCTGGAACCAACAAGGACTGTACCAGGGGAAAGGATTGGGCTCAGACTAGGAAGGACTCTAGTCTGTGAAAGACGTTTATTGGAACATCTCTGAGGGTGAGATTTTACCTGTAATCGGTTTCTTAATGTATTAGGCTTAGATTTGCATGTTCTTGCTTTATTTTTCTTGGTGACTTACTTTGTTCTGTCATCACTTGAAACCACTTAAATCCTACTTTTTATTCTTAATAAAATCACTTTTGTTTATTAATGAAACCAGAGTAAGTGATTCATACCTGGAGGAGCAAACAGCTGTGCATATCTTTCCATCAGTGTTATAGAGGGTGGACAATTTATGACTTTACCCTGTATAAGCTTTATGCAGAGTAAAATGGATTTATTTGGGGTTTGGATCCCATTGAGAGCTGGGTCCTGGAGCTAGGTGACCTACTGAGCAGTTTCGGTTAAAGTCTGCAGCTTTGGTAGCGTGGACCTGACCTGGGTCTGTGCTCCAGCAGGCTAGTGTGTCTGGCTCAACAAGGCAGGGTTCTGGAGTCCCAAGCTGGTAGGGAAAACGGGCTCAGAGGTAATTCCAGCACATCGGGTGACAGTCCCAAGGGGGTTTCTGTGGCCGAACCCGTCACACTCATCCTCTTCGAACTGTTCTCCCCGCCACCCCCTTTTATAGACTTGAAGAAACAAGCTTTCCTGCTGCTTAAACTCCCAATCAGTTTCTCAAGTTTAAAGAAAATATTCTCTGCCTATGCTTGCAGAACTGAAACCAAGAGCTTTCCTGCGCAGCAAACTCCAAGTACTGAGCCTTGGGGAAATGTAAATAACAGCATTCGCTCCATTGGAAAGGCTGAAAATAATTACATCCTGCAGGATATGACATTGTGTCATATTTATAAAGCTTGAGTTGATATCAGAAGTTTAAAGGTGTCTTGTCCCTCCATCCCAATTCTTTATAAACTAAAACAGTAGCACGCTTTAGCTCATTAAAACTTGAGGAGTGCTCCTTGGTGCAGCCTTTATAAAATGTATTTAAATGAGTAATAAGCAATAGTAAGTTTAGACCTTAACATAGGTTGTCAATTTCAAATTGAATTTGCGAATAAGCTGTTTTTAAAAAAATATGTAATTTAAAGTAATTTTTTTTTAAAATTCCAATTTAGATAAAATTGGATTTTCATCCACATTGATAAAGAACCATACATCAACAGTAGGCTGGCCATTTGTCCAGTTTGAAGCTGTCTCGTCGTGTTTTTGGACCGGCTTTTCCCTGTCCGGTACTGGATGTCCGGTATCATTATCACAGTGCATGGGGAATGTCACTTTCTGTCCCACTGGCGTGACCTTACATACACTGCGTGGACACAGTCACGCCAGTGGGGGCCGAGCAGCAGGCTCTGAAAAAGGCACTCTCTGTGCGGTGGGACCGCACGTGGACTCTGTGTGTGAAGTTACAGGGGCACGCAGGCAGGAGCGGGCCTATGCCGTTCCCAGACCTACTGGAATGTCCGTTATTCTGGGGAATGTGGCAGTGGCCCCTCTAATCAGCGTAGCCCTGTATACACATTTTGCAACGCTGTATAGTGAATCAAACTGAAAGTAATTCAGGGACTGGAAAATTGTGTCCAGTTCTGTTGTCAGCGCTTCAGAAAGGATCTTGAAAAGAGCTGCTGGAATGACTCGTCGTCTGGAAAACATGACTTTTTAGTGAGACTTCAGAAGCTCAGTTATCTGCAGCAGATCCCAGAGAGTGTTAAGAGGTGACTTGGTTGTGCCTACGAGTACTGGGGGAGGGAGGGGAAAGATTTTTGATAGCAGAGGGCTCTATAACCTACCGCAAAAAGGCGCAGCGAAATCCAGTGGCTCGAAACTGAAGCTAGACATTTCTAACCTGAATTTAAGTTGCAGATTTTTCACGGTGAAGGTAATTAACCGTCGGAACAACTTAGGGTTGTCAGTTTTGGCTGGACATATTTCCTGGAGGTTTCATCACATGACACAATCTTTAAAGCAGTGGTGTCCAAACCTGTCCTGTTGTGACCCCCTCTCCACCTTACCAGTAGTGGAATCTGTCAGCGTGCCCCCCACGCCCCCCGCATTACTGTACAGTTGGTTCAGCAGAGGAGCTCGGGCTGAAGGCAGAGCCGGGGGCAGAACTGGAGATGCGGGAGGAACTGGGACTTAAGGTGGAGCTGGGCTGGGGGCGGGCTGGGCTGTAGCTGGGGGCAGAGCGGGGCTAGGTGACGCTCCCTTCCCAACTCCCCCCTGGGGGCTGGCCTGAGCTCTGCCATGCGCCCTTCCACTCCTTTAAAGATTAATCTTAGAGACTCCAGGCCAATCTTGGAGGGTTGGCAACTCTGCAGTGGTGGATTCTCCGTCGCTTGCAGTCTTTAAATCAAAGCTGGCTATCTTTTTGATCTACGTGCTGTAGGTTAATCGGAAGTATGGGCTGGCTGCAAGAACCACTGGGTGAGGTTAGGTGACCTGTGCTTTGCAGGGAGGTCTGACTAGGTGATCCGAACGGTCCCTTCTGGCTTTAGTTGTGAGTTGCAGTGTGTGTCTTGGCTCTTGCTGTATGCCGAGGGCCTGGCTGAATTGACAGCGAGTGTGGGGTGAGAGTTGTGCTGGCCGTGGGCTCACTGGTGTCATGTGTGACCGTTGCCTTAACATACCATTTATTGTCTTTTAGGGCTTCTATCTCGAGGAAATACACTTGAGCAACCTTGACTCTAAGCTGGCAACGTGTGTGTCTGTGTAATTGCCACTGTGCCCGGGCAACACAATGTAGGGCAGGCTCCACCCCGTGCAGCTGTGAACGGCATGCTCCCCCGCCCCACCCCGCCCCTCCACTAGATCCAGGGTGGAGGGAATCCCCCACAGCCTAGGGGGCATCTGCAGAGGCAAGATTGGCAGCTTTGCGTGAACTGACCCTGGCTTCTGCTTTTGAACGTTTGTAGCCCGATGGATTACAGCGGAGGGAGTCGGCCAGGAGGCAGCCCTGCATGCTGCATAGGCATGGCAGCTCTAACTTGTGTTTTATAACCTCCGTAACTGAAACACGTCCCTGCTGTTGTTTGAATAAACTAGCACAGGGGGGCGGGAGGTGTTGATACGTCCCTTATGAAACAAGCTTGGGGTAGGGAGAAGTGTAATAAAAATCAAGAATACAGGCTGGGGTCTCTGCTTTGCACTGCTAGATTTGGTTAGTTTAGCAGTCAAATGTATGTATTTATCTTCATGCAGTTTCATGCCTGGAGACTGGCTGTACCCACACAGAATAACTGGGACTTGTACTTTTATTTTGTGTCTAACACAGGTCTCCAGCATCAGATTATAATTAAAGGACTGGCTCTAATGTGTATAGTGAGGATTATATGCTGCTGCAGAGAATAATTCTTGTTGTGGGTTATTAATACCCACTTGGCTGTAACAGGGAACATGCGGAGAAGTCTCAACATTGGCTTCTTTTGGAGGTTTTTTTAAGAAATGGCTGGACAAACACCTGTCAGGGATAATCTGGGTATACTTGGTTCTGCCTCAGATCGTGCGTGTATGTTGGAATGGATTAGATGGTGTCCTGGGGACCCTCCAGCCCTACACTTCTATGATACTGTATACCAGTAAGGTAGCATTCCATTGCTAAAAGATAGTGTGAAAAATTTTACCTGATTGCAAATGGTTATTTCCCTTTAGCATCTAAAATGCTGAACGTGTTTCTGGGTTCTCTAGACCTGGCAGGGAAGGAGTACAAGACGACGACTCATGTCCTGGTTTTATCCTACTATGCGCACACTTGGACATTGTGTAATGAATGAGCTTCTTTAAAACCTCTAGATCCATTGGCTGACTTTAGCCTAAGAAATCAACTCATTTAAGCTGTTCTTCACCACATCTTTTCCAGTCTGACCCACACCTAGTTTTGTAGCTTGCTGGGATGTGGATTTTCTTCTGCATTTTGTACAGTGCTTAGAATAATGGGGCCTCTCTCTTTGGTGGCTCTGTAATAAAAACAAGCACACGCGTACCCTCCTCCCCACCTCCACTGCAACAGATCTGGTGCTGGGAAGCTGTATCTTGGCACTAACTCTTGTTTTTGCCTCTTGCAGATAGAGAGAAGTAAGCCAGGATGGATTTGTACGATCCTCAGACGCTGGGTGTTATGGTCTTTGGCGGTTTCATGGTGATTTCAGCTATTGGGATCTTCCTGGTGTCCACCTTCTCCATGAAGGAGACCTCTTATGAGGAAGCCCTGGCTAAGCAACGCAAGGAGCTCGAGAGAACCCAGCAGCACAAAGTGGAGAAGAAAAAGAAAGAGAAACCTGTTGAGAAGAAAGGAAGGGCCAAGAAAAAAGAGGAGAAACCGAATGGGAAAATACCTGAGCAGGAACTGGTTCAGGACGTGACTGACGCTCCCAAGGAAGTAGACCCTGAACCTATTGCGATGTGTGAACCAGTGATCAGTGAGTCTCCTATTCTGGCAGTTTTGGCTCCCGCTCAGGAGAAGGAGAAACCTGCCCCGTCCCCTAAAGACAAGAAGAAGAAGGAAAAGAAGGTGGCCAAGGTTGAGCCAGCTCCCCCACTTGTTACTTCGCCATCAGTCGCTGTCTCAAAATCTTCTCCAGTCTTGGAAGTAGCTGCCAAAGAAGTGCCCATTGTGGCTGTCCCACCGGTCGGCACACTACAAAGTGCTCCCGTAGTTAATTCTGTCGCTGTCAAAAAAGCGGAAGCTCTGGTAACCCAAGAAGAGCCAAAGCACGATGGAGCTGCCAAGAAGAAGGCTGTGGCCAAGAAGAAGAGCGAGCTGAGTAAGTATTTGACTCCTGCAAGTGTCCTTACGGCATGTCACCAGAGCCGCTATGTGGTGGGGACACTGAGCATGGGTATGTTGCGTGAGGCACAGAGGGGGAATGCCCCCTTCCTCCGCTGTGGACTTGCCTCGAAATGGCTGTGTTGCCTCGGGAGGCTGGTTTTGAAGGGCTGGTTACGTGTGTGGCGCTCTTATTAGACTGGGAAAGCCTCAGTGGCTTGGGTTCCTCTCTGTGAAACTCGACCACAGCCTCCATTTCTTGATTCAGTGCCTCTTTTTTTTTTTTTTTTTTAAATACAGCATCTTGTGTTGGTGCTTCTGTGTGCTTGGAGCTGGCTTCTCACTCTGACTTTTTTTTTTTTTCCTGTTTTGTTTGGGCGGGTGAGGTTTTGCAGCCTGCAACGTGCAGGAGGTCAGACTAGATGATCATGATGGTGCCTTCTGGCCTTAAAGTCTTTGAGTCTATTTCCTTGGATCTGAATGCCTGAGTCTGACCGCTTAAGTCATGTAGGTATTTGTAACATGCTCATCACAGGTACCTGAACACCTTGAAAACCTGCACAAATGCAGAACGAGTGGGTTGATGGGGAGACTTGTATTCTCTCTTCTACCTGTCCCAGGAAAGGGGGAGACCCCTGCTTAGACATTGTGCCACCTTGTAAGAAGCAAGCCTGAAGGTAGAGGGCATGTGTGGATTGTTTCTTACTGATCCTTATAAGGGACAGGTGCCTGTTGCATTTTTATCCTGAAGGTGATCAGGCTAGTTGGTTGACAACCTCTGTAATGAAAGCAATCCCACTAAGGCGGACCTGCCCATGCAAAGGCTGAGTACTGCTATACATAGCAAAGAAGGAGCACCTTATCCTTCTGTATCCTGAAAGCAAGCTGGGTTTTGTCTGGGAGGACGAATGTTTTGCATTTGGTTACTGCTCAGAAACTGCTACTGTGCACGGCAGGAACTCCTCCTCTCATTAAATTGTAACTGGAAGGAAGCAAAGCACGAACATGCTTTGGAGAGGCAGGAAGTTAGAACGTCTTTAAATTCTTATTGGCTTACTTCTTTGTCTTCAGATTATTTTGGTGTCCACTGAGCCTACGCTGCGAAGGAATAGGTCAGAGAATTCTGGCTTCTGAGACTCTCTTGACTGCAGTAAATGTTCAGGAAAGGCAGTATTTCTTCTTCATTCCTCAATACTGAAGAGGCTGGTAGCATTGTTTCCTTTTTCTGGTTTGACCAGTAACAAATTGCACAGGCTAAGCAGAATAGAGGATACTGCACGTGCCCAGTGTAACAGTTCTGCTGTTGGAATCTTAACGTTCAGGCTTCCCCACTTCCTCTTAAAACCTGAGAATGACGCTTCATTCTGAAGTGTCTGCTAGTCTTACATGTAAGACTGCTGTAAATCCACTGGGAGGGCGAAAAGCACTTTGTGTTTGAGAGCAGTGTTTTCTGAAAATGTTAACACATATTACAAAGGTGTCTCTCTTCCTTGCACTAGGCACCTTGACACAGGCTAGTTTCACTTTATTCCTGTATAATCCATTCACTTTCCTGGCTTATGGAGGCTTTTTCCTGTCTTGCGGCAACGCGGTAGGGGACAAATTTTTCAGCTGCTCTGCAGAGACGGTTTCCCCAAGGTGGGCTAACGAGCTAACTCCCACAGAAGCCTCTGTTTCTAATGGCTACGTCTGTGCCTTGTGCAAACGGGAACACTGAAGCACTCTCTTTAAATGGAAGCCTGGGATATTGTAGATGGCCGTGGTGACAGCAAGAGTTGTGATTCTTAGTGTCCATGTTGTTCTCCGAGCCCAACAAAGTAGCAGCATGTTGTGTGCTTAAATCTCCTGCATATAAACTACTTGGACGTCTGCGGCTGGGAGGGGCAACCTCGCTCGGCAGAAAGTACGCAGCGGTGAGACAGATGTTGTCACTCAACTATAGCTCAGAACCTTGGCAGATGTCCACTGAGCAAGCTCAAAAGTGACCTTCACCTCCTACCTCCAGTCCTCGAATTCGTCTCCTTCCTGGTCCACTGGGCTGTCTTGCCAAGCATAATTTCTTCAGCTGGCTTTTGCTGCAACCCTATTATGTACAGATGCAGTAAGCCTAGACTACTTTAAAAATGTGTTCCCATTCTCCTCCTCTTCCACTCCCCAAAAATCTTCCTGTGAAACGGATTTTGCCCAAAGCATATTTCCACCCCAAAATGCCAGGTACAGCTGAGGTGGGGAGCAGTTCATCTCCAAAGGCCAATGCTCCTGAAAGCTGTTTCCATGTGAGAAGTGTGTGGTTACTGCAAAGCCAGTGCCTGCTAGGAGGTCCCGTTTTGGAGAACAGAATGGAGCTTGTCTGACCCATAATAAATATGCGACCTGATCCAAAGTCCACTGAAGTTGAGGGGAAGACTCCCACTGACTTGCAAAACTGCTTCCTAAACCTAGCAGCCCTGCAGTTGGTGTGCCATGTAGTGACATCTCGGTATAGAAGGAGCAGCCGTTTCATGGCCGCGCCTCAAAGCTCAGAACAGTGCTCTGGCTACTGTGTTTTTATTTGGCATAAGTAGCTGCACTGAGCTGCCCATATCTGGACTAAGAGGCACTGAGTAACCTTCAATGTGTTCGTTGTGGTTCTACCCCTTTAGGGAAGAGGTAGCAAAAGTGTCATGTGACGGATCAGGACCTCGGCGTTCGGAAGCAGAAAGTGTACCGGCTATTATAATACTATCCCTTTGATCTCTTAGCTGTGGACGAAGACCCAGTGAAACGCTGTCTCCATTAACTCCACGGGAGTCTTGCCACTGACTTGAACTGGGGCCGTGTTTTCACCCCTTGTGTGTAGTGCATTTTTGCCCCTTTCTTCCTTACCCATGAGTTCCAACAGAACCTGAGCATAAGTTAGTATGCATCTAGATCCTTTATCATTAAAACAGAGATGCAACGAAAGGTGCAAACTTAAAATGCAAGGGGTAGGCCTAAAGCTAGCCCTGTCATCCTGGAGGATCAGCAACCTTCCAAGTTTCAAACCAGGATTAGCGTTACTGTGTGCGTTAGTGCCGCTGAATGCCCATGTGGGCGTGAAAAGTTCTTGGCTTCTCAGCGTTAAGTATTTAATGCCTAAACAAAACCACGGTTCATCTGGTATCAAGCTTTTAGTCCACATTCCTCACTTTTGGAGGGCGGTAACGTTTATCTAACTCTGATAGAGGAATGTCTGGCTATTTTGAAACCTCTCTACAGCTCTCCGTAATGTCAGAGCCCCTACTAAAAACAGACAGCTAGCATCAGTTTCTTTGGGTGTGGGGACTACCGGTGACTCTCCATCCTCATTCTCCTCATGCCCCCCCAAAATACAGGATTTTTGGGTGTGCTTGTCCCCTGCCTTAAAACTGAAGATGGAACAAAACCAATATTTTAAGCTCTGGATGCTTGCTAGAAGTAGTAGCAGCTAGTAGGAGGTCCATCTCCTCTCGGTTTGGATCACTTTTCTTCCCCATGCCTTGTTGAAGAAGAATTCTCCACAGTGCCCCAAGACGTGACACAGAAAGCGAAAGAGAGTAGGAAGTGGCCAGAGGCTCGCTGCCTCATTGGCTGTGAAGCAAAGTTGGGAGGATTGAGAACTGTCACTTCTTACACGTCTGTCGGTGTAATGGGAAGACAAAGTATTATGGGCGTTGGATGGCTATTCAGTCCGAGCCAGACGAGTTTCTGATGATTTTTAGTTAAACTCAAAGCTGAGACGGGGAAATGGAAGGAGGATGGCCCAGTGGTGGTGCACTAGCCTAAGACTTGGGTTCAAATCCCTGCTCTGCCATGGGTTTCTTGTGTAACCTTGGGCAAATCACTTAAGCCTGGTCTGCACCTAACACTTAGGTTGCCCTAGCTACATAGCTTAGGGCTGTGAAGAATTTCCTGCCCTGTGTGACGTGCCCACTGGTGCCTTTTCCTTCCTGACCCCTGTGGCCTGCTTGACGCACGGCTCTGCCGAGCACCCACTGGCCTTCACCCAATCGGCTGCTGCTGCATGTCTCCCTGGAGCCTTGCGCTCTCCTGCCCCATCATGCGCCCGTGCTGGCTGGGGCTCTCCTGAGGTGGGTCACCCGCTTATTTCTCCGCTCCTGGTGCGGCTGGGTTCTCCTGAGTGCTGCTCTCTGCCCCGAGGGGTGATCTCTGAAGCAACCCTGCTTCTTGCCAGCACGGCCCTCTTGCCCCAGCTGCGCTGACCTCCGACGGGCGGGCTCACGGGGAAAGAGAGCATGGCCAGGAAGGAGAAGATCAGCTCCTGCCAGTGCTTGGGCAGCTCATGCTTCAGGAGCAAGAGGAGAGGAGCACAGGGAACGGCTGGGCCAGACTGGCCTGGGGAATGCCTGTTCTCTGGCTGCTTCCCATTGTCAACACTTGACCCCTCCTGCTCAAATTCTCCCCTCATTCACTGGTCTCATCTTCTTCCCCCTTCCCCCCCCCCCCAATCCCGATCAGTTTAACCCTGCCCCTGTGGGAGGGTTGCCACCTTTGAAGAACAAAACCAGGGGCATGATCCTGAGTCCCTAAAGCCAGGCAGCTGGTGGTGTGTACTGAGGCCTGCGAGGTGCAGGTCAGCTCACGATGGTCCCTTCTGGCCTTTAAAGTCTGAGATTTCCCAGGACAGTGGCCTCAGAAAAGGGGCGAGCCTGGTGACAGCCCTATCCTGCAGACTGCTCTGTGGCCTGCTTCTCCCCCCACCCCTGCCATTACCTATCTGGGCCCAACCCTACTTTTTCATGGGGGGCGGGGGAAGAAAGCTCCTCCCCCATACACTGATCTGGGCTGGGACTCCCTGGGGTAGGGGGTCTCCTGGACTGGCTGGGGCTGCTTTTGGGGGCCTTGGTGGGTTGCAGAACCTGTTCCCAGATCAACAATCGCTTTCTTGTTCCTCTGGCTCCCAGCCTCGTTGCTGGGCGGAGGGGGAAGGGCGGGGTCCCTGCTTTCTGCTCCCCTGTCTTCTCTTCTCCAGTTCTTGCTGGGCTGCGGGGTCTCCAGAATTTCTTTTTACCCCCCCCCGAAGCTATTGGCATGCAGTCACTAGTTCTGCAGTCCCTCGCCTTTTAAAAGGCTTCTGGGCTGTGACATAATTTTGCTGCGATTTAACACTTGGATCCCGAGCTGTTTGCTGCAATGCTCCTATATAAAGAAACCATCTCAAATTCTTTTCCAGCAAGACTAGTGGTGTTATTCTAATGCTTAGAGAAAACACTGAGTTTGATAAAACTAGATAAACAAAATATCAAGCCAAAAACCCTTTGGTCTGTCTGCTAAAGCTTAAGGTCAGATTCAGCTTTGCTTGCCAGATGTGTTCGATGCTTGTGCTTGCAGAATGGAATGAATGCAGACGAAGTTCAACAAGTACACTCTTTATCTGGATGTGTGTTTGGTGGGGGCACAGTACTGTACCAGCAAACTGAAGCAATAAACAGGGCCTCATGTAGTCCGTGGTGCTTCTTGTGGCATTAACCCTGCTTGAGTCAGCAGTGTGACTTGAACCCAGGACCTAAAACAGAAGGACCAATGCAGTTAATTGGAAGCTGTCTGAGACCCCACTATTTTAATGGGGAACAGCTGCTGTGTGGATGAACAAGAGCCATATTTCCCCTGTTAGTGGTGACATGCACTCCAGCATCTAGTCCTCCCGGTTGTGCTGAACTTGGGAAATGTGAATAGAGTCTAAACCTGTGTGGTGAGGCAAGATATGAACTGCCCCATGTCTTAATGGTTCTGAAATATAAAGTGACAGGCTGAGGTTTGTTTGCACTGGGGAGCTGAGTGGAATAGCTATTCCAGAATAAGAATGTCTGTATGGGGAGGAGTTATATGAAATGGTGCAGGACTTTAGATCTAGATTGCTGCAGAATACAAGAGGCCTTGGCAATAACTGGTTATCTTAATTTGTCTAAACTAGAGTCCAAACCACTTAAAGGTCTATAAACTATGATTTCATCCACACCGTAAACCAGTGGTTCTCAACCTTTCCAGACTACTGTATTCCTTTCAGGAGGCTGATTTGTCTTGCATACCCCACGTTTCACCTAATTTAAAAACTCCTTGCTTACAAAATCAGACATAAAAATACAAAAGTGTCACAGCTCACTATTACTGGAAAAATTTCTGACTGTCTCATTTTTACCATGTAATTATAAAAATAAACAGACTGGAATATAAATACTGTACTTGCATTTCAGAGTGTAGTATATAGAACAGTATAAGCAAGTCATTGTCTGTCTGTATGAAATTTTAGTTTGTTCTGACTTTGGTGCTTTTTCTGTAGCCTGTTGTAAAACTAGGAAACTATCTAGATGAGTTGATGTATCCCCTGGAGGACCGCTGCGTACCCCCCGGTTACACTTACCCCCGGTGGAGAACCACTGCCCTAAACTAACCGTCGATCTCGGTCACAACAGCATTATACAACTTGTTGCAGTTCTACAGAAACTGCCGGCTGGGGAGGTGATGCCATTTCAGAAGATGAATCTTGAGAAATGGCATTTTTTCCACAACTACGTAGTTCTCCTCCACCTATGCTATGTCTGAAGATTCTTGCGCCAATAATTACTGGAGATGATAGCATTTTTGTGAGCTTCCAGCACTCTGGAAATCCAGACTATATCTGCAAATGGCCCACGCGCTGTGGCCTCATCATTCACTGTGTGCAGACTAGCTAAAGATGCTGATTTCCTGAAGGTTTCTAAATGGTTCGGCTGTGTTAGAATCCCAGAGCTGGAGCATGGAACTAAAACTAACCTAGACTGGGTGTGTCTGAAATTCATTCAGCTCTAGTCTCTTAAATGTCACTTTATAAAGTTGTGGTCTGTGAGGTTTTAACTAGGTCTACAGTTCTCTAACTTCATTGCACTGCATCCCTCTTCTGACCACAAAAATGACTCCATGACCTCAGGAGGGGGCACCGAAGCCTGAGCCCGCCCGAGCCCCACCACTCTGGACAAGGCGGGGGGAGCTAAAGCTCAAGCCCTGCCACCCTGGGGTGGGGGGACCAAAGCTGAAGCCCAAAGGCATCAGCCTCAAGAAGGGGGCTGGTAACCTGAGCTGAAGGTTACCCTCAGGCTTTGGCCCCAGCAAATCTAACACCAGCCCTGGCGACCCCATTAAAACAGGGTCCCAACCCACAGTTTGAGAACCCCTGAACTAGGTAAATGTTAGTGTAAATGTGTTAGTAAGAGAGACAACGATGACTTTATTACTCTTTGGGCTAGAAGATAATAGATGCGGTGGCTGACTAGTCTCGTGAACCAGTTTAGCTGGATGTTGAGAACTGCGTGTGCTGTCAGTCTTCCTCGTTACTAATTTTGCAGTACAACTTGAAGTGGATTTTTTTTTTTTTAATTTAAAAAAAAAATCTTTGTTAAACCCATGCAAAAGGCTGCTGCGTGGATCCTGATTTAATTTAAGACAGACTTATTTTGCTTTAGCTTAAGTCCGTTTAGAAACAGTTTCAGCTAGTGTAATGAGAGGCTCTTAAACCAAAACAAGCGTGTCTGCACAGGGACTTGCACCGGTTCAACTAAATCCGTATAAATATGAATGTGAGAACCCCCGGTGTCCAGCTGTGGATAATTCAATGATTTATGTGAGTCTCTCACTTTTCCCTCTCTAGTTCCTACAGATGCTGATGGCCCCCTCTACCTCTCATACAAGACCCTGGTTTCCACCATTAGCAGCATGGTTTTCAGCGAGGGAGAGGCTCAGCAGCTCATTGAGATCCTGACGGATAAAGCAGGCGTTCAGGACACCTGGCATACGGTACTGTAACTCTAGTTACAAAAAGCTCAATCGCTGATTTCCGTATAACGAAGGGAGAACCAACGCTAACCACATGGTGTCGTTCGTCTCTACCTTAATTGTGTGTGCATGTTAAATTCAGATGCATGTAGAACGCCACCAGAAGATGCAGGGGGCCACATCCGCTCCGGTGTAAGGAGTGGAGCTGTGGTGACTTACACACATTGAGGATCTGGCCCCAGCTCTTCAGATATAACGTACTTGTCTTGCCTGAGCGTAAATCAGTTTTGCAGAACTCTCCCTTTCTGTAACATGTCCTTAAAGTCAGAAGAGAGCGTGTTTCTCAGCAGCGGCTATAGTTGGCTGCTCAAAGCACCCATCTGTTCCATAAACGTAATAAGGGAAGCTCTGACTTCCAGGATTCTATAGTGCCAAGGCCTGATTGTTATGCCTTGGGCGTCAGAAGCCTTGTGAGGATTCCTGCATTGGCGCACATATCTCACGGGACTGAGACGACAGGATTTTGTTCCTTGGCATGGTGTGGCACCAAACTGTCCTCGTAGTTAAAACTACTAATCTCTCTAGACCCCGCTTCTCCGGCGAGAGCGAACCCCAACATTGCCTGCAGAGATTAAAGGAAAACTCCATCGGTTTGAGGTCAGCAGGGGGAGAATGCTGAGTGAGGGTAGGCAGTGCAGCTTAGTGGACAGGACACTGGACTGGGATTCAGAAGTCCTGGAGACTGTTCCCAGCTCTACAGGGCAAGTCACTTCCCCTGTCTATGTCCCCATCTTCAAAATGGGGATAATGCTATTGATCTCCTTTGTCAAGTGCCTTGAGATCTACCGGTGCAAAGGGCTACATCAGCGCTAGGTTTTATTAACGCTTGCCTTGGTGCCAGCAATTCTAAAGTCCTTCCGTGGTGCATCCCCTTAAAATCCAGCATGTGCGGAGGGCTGTCTAGGTCTCTTCTTATCTGCTGGTGACTTCAGCAGCGTTCTGCGAGCCAAGGATCTGGCTGTGTAGTTTTGTTGTTGCGTGACTTTTCGGTGTGGCTGTCCAAATGACACGCCTTCTGGAAGGTGGGGACATGCTGTGTAGTCGCACTAGCTTCCAGTCCCATGCCAGGCGCTCAATTTGTTGTCCTCTGCAGTATTAAATGCCCTTCCCCCGTGTGACGAGATTAAGCGAGGGTTGGCTAGAAACCACCTTCTGCATGCTCTCTCCACCCAAGTGTTTGCGTTCTTACTGAGTTTGCTTCCTTGCTGTTGCACTTGGCGGTTTAGGCACAAGTTTCTGCTAATCTTTCCTATCCTGACGGAAGAAGAGATTACGAGGTGGATTGCACAAATAACATGTGGTCTCTTCACAGGCGACTCAGAAGGGGGACCCGGTTACCACTCTGAAACGTCAGTTGGAAGAGAGAGAAAAGCAACTTGCTGCTGAACAAGAGGATTCATCTGCTGCCAGAAACAAACTGAGGGAGCTCACTAAGGTGAGGACTGTGTGGTCTCCTGCATTCCCTGCAGCCTGAACCGCTCACGTTGGCTTCAGCCTGGAAGATGGAGAAAGTGTCTATTTGACATGCTCCCCTGCTGCTAGTGTTTCTCCGTGGGCTCTCAAATCTAGCTGCCTGGCATGTAAAATTCTTCAGAGAGCTCATTTCTGGTGTGACGCTGATTCTATACAAGGCACGTTTACGATCTGAAGTGTGGTAACACCTAGGGATCTCACTGGGCTAAGTGCTGTACAAACAGAGACGAAAAAGACAGTCCCTGTCCAAAAGAGCTCATCATGGAAGTCTGTCACACACTCACAGAGCTGTGGCTATCCAGAAAAACGCCTTCTGCAAAATGCCAACAAACTTTGTTTTCTTTGTTTGGGGGAGAATTCTGCACAGCTCAGTGGATCCGAGGCAGCTTCGTGCATGTTCAGTGTAAAACTACTGAGCACGGCCTTGCTGTCCTTCGCTGGAAGGAGGATGCTTTTTAAATCCAAATGAGTTGAATTCGTGTGGTTACACCGTACTGTTTCTGAACTAGTGTGGAAGCCTCCCTCCAAAATCCAGCCGAGATCTGAAAGTCTAGTGCTGACTTCTAATGCAAATATTTTCTGAGGCTGTGCAGTCAATGGGGACCAGAACAGGTCAAAATCAGTCACCTCTCTTAGGCTCCCAAAATCGCTATGTAATAGCAAGGTGGGTTATTGGCTGTAACTAGGAGAAGGGTGGAAAAAACCAAACTCTTCTATATCCACCCTAATCATGGAGGTTCTTCTCCTCTCCTTGCAAATAGTGAACACGAATATTTCAGTGCAGTGTCTTCACTGGGGCCAGGGATGGGTATCCCTCTGACAACATGCTAGCGCCTCCACCATCTTGCACTCTGGAACCAAACTTCAACTCCTCCTGCTCTAATTAAAGCTGAAAGCCAAGAAGCAAGCCCTTACACCTCCTCTTCAGGCTAAGCCATGGTCTGGACCTGATTTAATAAGTGGTGTGTGTGAGACTCCAGAATCTACATTGAGCAACAATTCTCCCCTCTCTTGTTGTCCTTCATTAGCCAACCACCCTGCAAATATTCTCGAATCCCGTCCTAGCTGGTGTCACAAAATCTGCTTGTGACCCGTGCGAGTTAATGGAGCAGAATAGTGCAATGGGACAGCGAAACAACAAAAGATGAATGGTGCTGCCTTCTGATGTGGCTTTCCCGCTTGGACACGTGTATGTAATAGAAAGGTTATTGATCTGGAGAAACTCTAGGATCTTACGCCTCTCTCTTAGCTGACCTAATGTGGAGCAATAGTGGCTACAGCACTCAAACCAGAATTCAGAAACAAACATAAGGTTTTGTTGGAGTTGAGTAATACAGATCAACGGTGCTGGCTAATGCTGGGTTAGCCTGGAATTGGATGGATGACCTCTGGCTATAACATTGCTGAACACTTAAATGTTTTAGATTGTAAGATGTCTTTTTTTTTAAAGAAAAGTTGCTGAGAATTAAAAGCATCTCCTCTTCTTGAAGGAGCTTGCAGCTGAGAAGGCCAAGATGGTCGCTGTTGAAACCAAGTTGAAAGAGCAGCTGTTGGCACGTGAACAAGAGATTACTGCCGTGCAAGCTCGCATGCAGGCTAGTTACCAGGATCATGTGAATGAAACCCAGCAGTTGCAAGGAAAGGTAGGAGACGCGTTTATGCTTCAAAACACAGGCTCTCCTACTAGACTTAATCTGCAGTCTGGCAGCACTGGGAGCAGAGATTGGTTTGCAGGGCTTAGTTTCCTTGGAGATATAAGGTAAACTTCATTCAAAACCCCGAAGGGACCCCGACTGCACCTGCTTTGGCATGGCTGAAGCTGTGGCCACATTGTACCCAGGTTTAGTGTGAGTGGCATTAACATCTGAATATTTCCCACAGCTGTACTTCTAAGGAAATACCACTGAAGTCCCTGCTTGGGTTTTAGGATTAACAGAGTTTAAGGCCAGAATGGACCAAAGTAACTTTATAAACCCTTCTGAAGCTGGCATCCCATTGCCCCTCCCCTCCCCTCTCCCTCCAAAAATACCTTTCCAAACTAACTAACTTGGGGTAGGGTTAGGGGAGGAGGAGAGGTGAAAGGATCTCACAGGAACTGCCTAAGATTTAGCTCTTGTCACAGATTTTTTCCCCCTACTCAGTGGCTTCTCGGTGTGGGGGGGAATGTCCTTCCCCTTTCTCACATGCTTTATTTTGGGCTCTGCATTTGGTTATAACCAATACAGTAAAAGATGTAATAAAAAGGGAAGACGCTTTAAGAGGGCAAGGTGTTTGGGGGCAGAGGGGCACGTCTGTAGAAAGCCAGGCTTTTGCTACCATGTACAAGTGGGACAAGAAAAACATGGTTTCGGTGTGTGACTTTAAAGAAAGGAAAACTGTTGCTGTAGTCTTGGGCCCAGCATGCCATGGGAGGCGTCCCCGTGTACTGACGTCCTTGCTCTTCCAGATTCGGACTCTTCAAGAGCAGCTTGAGAACGGCCCCAGCACCCAGCTGGCTCGCTTGCAGCAGGAGAACTCGATCCTGCGGGATGCTCTGAACCAAGCCACGAGCCAGACGGAGAGCAAGTAAGAAAATGTGTTTTGGTGAATACACGGATGTGAGCTGCAAGACATGGGTCATGCAGGGTAGCTTTACTACACTGTCTTCCTCCCTTCCAAAAATCCAACCCCCCCACCACCCCAGGGCACATCTAGTGCCCGTGAAAGTAGGGCATGCTCCAAGCTTCCCCATCTTTCTGCTGGTTAGAGCTGGTGGCAAGCTTTCTGTTGAATCATCTGTCTTTTTGAAATCAGGTTTTGTTTTGCATGACTCAGCTTTCTTGAGGAAAGTGTCTGCTCAAGTGGGGGGGGGGGGCGTGGGGAGTGTTAAATCAGTGTTTTCAGCTGGAAAAGCACATGGTCACTGTGCCCCTATTCATGCACAGCCTTCCCTTGATAGGAAGTAAAATTGACACTCCAGGCGATGTAGTCTGATTGTGGAGCATGGCCCGGAGGACAATGTGAGCATGAGGTATCCAAACTACAACTCCCAGGAGGCACCAGGGCAGCATTTTCTTTTTTTTTTTTTTTTAAATTAAACCCCGTCAGTCTTCTGTGGGTGGGAACCCACTTTCCACCCAGCATTATTACCGATGCATTGCAAAATGCTTGCCTTCCCACACCCCATCATGCCAATTCTGGAGCAGACTGCTCATTCTCGCTGAATTAGGGCGCAGTTCAGTTGTGATGTAAATGATCAAACTCCTCCGTCTGACCTAACCAGGGCTTGAATTGAGCCCAACTCCAGAACACTCGGCACTCAAATATCATTTTCTGAAGTAACATTCAAAATTCAGTTTAGCTGCCGTCTGTGAAGACTGACACACTCCTGGCTCATGCATTGTGATGGGGCTCTTTGTCTTTGAGGGTTTCAATTTGGTGATTGAACTTGGCTCATTTTTCTAGCTTTATAGTTTCATAGAGTTCCAGTCCAGAAGGGCCCACTAGATTGGCAAACCATAGGTGTCTTGTTTAGTGCAGGTAAATTGTACTGTTCGGTTTCACTCTTTGCTCTGCAGTGTCTATCTAACCTACCCTAGTTAATTATCTACCCTGATTTAAAATAACATTGCATATGTGATTGATGGAAAATCTTGTACTTCCTAATTGGGTTTAAAAAAACTCCTAATTTTTTAAACTCATACTGAGTTGTCCCACTGAGCTGGAATAGTATGAGTCTATACAGAAATGTAACTGATTTGTCTGTCTGTCTGTCCAGGCAAAATGCAGAGCTAGCCAAGCTGCGGCAGGAATGCAGTAAACTAATGAAAGAGCTGTCTGAAAAATCGGAGACGCTTCATCAGGAGGAACAACAGAAAAAGAACCTGGAGATAAAGGCCGCTGCGTATGAAAAACAAATCAGCCAGCTCCAGGTCAGCACTGTGCCAACAAACCACTGTTTTTTGTTTTTCTTCTAGTCATGTGGCTTTCTTCTCTGAAGTAGCTACCTTTATTGTAGCTGTTGCTTACACAGAGGAAGGGTGGTCTTGTGGTTAGGCATTGGACTGGGACTCTGGAGATCTGCCTGTTTGACCTTGAGCAAGTCATGTAAAGCTCTGTGCCTCAGTTTCCCTTCTGTAAAATGGGGCTAATACATAGGGGAAAGATGGCATTGTCTGTTTCGAACCAAAGCTGTTTCTTGCTGTCTGTGCAGCGTGCGGCACCGCAGGGTCCTAATTAAGTAGTGGAGCAGTGGGTGCTATTCCAGTTACAGCTGGTTGAGAGTTTTTGGATGAAATGTCTGTCAGTCAAAATACTGATTAGCCAAAATGGAAGCTTTGCGGGAAAGGGTGTTGGGTTCAATGAATTTTTTCCACTGAGGTGGCGGGGAGAGATGGTCCAAACGTTGTTCCATTTCGACCTTTTAGAAATGAAATATTTCTGGTTCAAAACAGCGGGTTTGAAATGTTAAGCTAATTGGTTTTAAAAAAAAATTGGCCCAAAGCAAAACAAAATACTTCTATGAAATGATGATTTTGGATTTTCAACTTAGGAAAATTGGTGACTTTTTTTTTTTTTTTTTTTCCTGGTCACAGTTCTGGACAGAAACATATTTTCCCTACAGCAGGCTTGTGCGGGATGGGGAACAATTTCTTGCTCAGCTGTAATTGCTAAACGAGTAGCTAATAACATGGAATATTTAGACTAAGGTTTGGTAAAGGCTTCTTGCTACAGAAGAGTATTGTCTTGGGCCTATTTCTTGCTGAAAAATCAACCTCTTCACATCCCTTTCCCTCACCCCCATGTTAGCCTGTACACTATAGACTTACAAGTTGGGCATATTGCATCACTGACAGAAGCTCAAAGGGTGGTAAGAAGCATGATATATATGGGGGGCGGGAGGGAGAGAATCTCCATTTAAAAACAAATTCCTCAGGACACCAAAAATCCAGTTGATGATAAACCTAGGGTTGATCTGATCAGCCTTAACACCACATAGCCAGGTCTCTTTGTATTCTGATGGAAACTGGTGGTCAGTAAACTGGCCATTGGCTGCCTTCACCCCTGCTGCTTCTTCCCTGTCCCAGAGAGCGTCGGCTGTCACCAGAAAGACGAGCCTAGCCTGACATGAGGTCAAACGAACTAAAAGCACTATCAGTTTAATGGGGGTTTAACACGGAGTGCTGCTGAAGATACCTGACACTGGTCAGAAGTTGCCTGGCACATTAGTGCTGCCCTCATGTAAAACTGCCATACCAGGAATTCTCCTATTCCTGTATCCCACCTCAGACAGGGGCCAGCACCAGATGCCTCAGGGGAAGATGCAAGAAGCCCTGCATAGGCAATTGGGAGATAATCTGCCCCCATGGAAAATTCCCTCCTGACCCCCAGTACTCCAGAGGCTGGCTCACACCCTGGAGCATGAGGGTTTATAACTCTGCGTATTCTCAGCCATATAAATGTCCAACCCAACTGTGCCACGGCCAAGCGTCACTGCAGCGCAGAGCAGGGCAAAGTGACACACGACTCGGGTGCTCTAGGACAATGATTGCCGTCCGCTTGATAACAGGAGCATCATAAAAATAGTTCCACTCTGAAACTTACCGGCAGCGTGCCTCTCGTCTGAGGGGGTTCATGATATGAAGTGCACCAGAGTTCTCACGCAACAGGGACCTTGCACTCTGTCTCTCGCAACCTCTGCTCTGTCAGAGCTTGTTTACCTGCAGACAGGTGAGAAAACTGGTTTTGCATTACTGATGGGGAATGTGGTGTGTTTTTTCCTTTTTTTTTTTCCTGTTCCTACTTTTTTGGTGGCTGGTTTTGTTACCGCATGGGAGGCAACACTACAGCGCTGGGTGTCAATATAGGAGCCGTGGGTTCATGGCGTGCAGCGTATGGACCCAGTAATGCCTCATAGTCAAAAATATCGATTCTCAGGCTGTAGTTCGATTTAAAGGGGAGACTTGCGGTATTGCTTCTTACTCATATGCACAGATGACATGCAAGGAAGTTAGGCCATGAATCCTAAAGAGGTGGCAGCCAGCCACTGTCTCCTGAAATGATGTTGGCGTGCGTTCAGCAACAGCAGGAAATCCCAGCTTCATGGTAGCCAAGACCCATATCACATTACAGCTCTCACAGAAACCTTCATATTGCTCTGCTGTAAACTCCCTTCTCTCTCCTGAGATGTGGTTTGATGTCTTTGATAGCTCCCAGTTCAGAATGATCCCTCACTCTCCCAGATCTTGGGAGACAGGCCAGTCCTCGCTTACAGACCGCCCCCCAACCTGAAGCAAATACTCGCCAGCAACTACACAACAGAACCATTAGCCCAGGAACCTGTCCTTGCAACAAAGCCTGTTGCCAACTGTGTCCACATATCTATTCAGGGGACACCATCATAGGGCCTAATCACATTAGCCATGCCATCAGGGGCTCGTTCACCTGCACCTCTACCAATGTGATATATGCCATCATGTGCCAGCAATGCCCCTCTGCCATGTACATTGGCCAAACCGGACAGTCTTTACGCAAAAGAATAAATGGACACAAATCTGACATCAGGAATCCTAATATTCAAAAACCGGTAGGAGAACACTTCAACTTCTCTGGCCACTCAGTAAAAGATTTAAGGGTGGCAATTTTGCAACAGAAAAGCTTTAAAAGCAGACTCCAACGAGAAACTGCTGAGCTTGAATTAATATGCAAACTCGATACCATTAACTTGGGTTTGAATAGAGACTGGGAGTGGCTGGGTCATTCACATATGGAATCTATATCCCTACGTTAAGTATCCTCCCACCTTCTTGTCAACTGTCTAAATGGGCCGTCTTGATTATCACTACAAAAGTTTTTTTTTTCTCCTGCTGACAATAGCTCATCTTAACGAATCAGCCTCTCAGTTTGTATGGCAACTTCCAATGTGTGTGTGTGTGTATATCTATATCTATCTTCTTACTCTATGTTCCATTCTATGCATCCGATGAAGTGAGCTGTAGCCCACAAAAGGTTACGCTCAGATAAATTTGTTAGTCTCTCTAAGGTGCCACAAGTCCTCCTATTCTTTTTGCAGTTCAGAATAGGCTCCTCCCGATACACATTAGTACATGTACAAAGCATGCACACTTCTTTTGAACTGTGTGCTTACCTGGCTGCAGTAAGAGTGAATGGAACTGGGGAACGGGTCAAGTCTCAGGAGGGACCTCCTTTGATGTGGCCCCAGGGGGTCAGGCATGCAAGCTTGAGGGCCACGTGACTACCAGACAAACGCAGGCCTCTTGACATGTAACACTGGCCTCTCTGCATGATCTACAACTCTGCCTACCTGCTGCATCCATTAATGTTAACAAAATAATGGGCACCTGACTGAAATATTTCTAAGTGAATAATCTCTGTATCGCGCTAGTTTAAGGCGACATGGTATCTTTATAGGGAAAGAGAGCTAGCTGTGAACATGGCTGGTATGTATATATGGGGTGTGTGTGGATCTTCTCTTGGAGACTGAGTCAATCTCAAGTGACTTAGGAACTTTTAAGCATTGCCCAATATCTGAGCTAAGTTTGTGCAGTTGCACAACGTTGTCATCCCTCTGAAAGCTTTCAGAGTTTGAGAAATGTGCTTTTAAAATCTGCCTCCCTGCTGATGGCTGTAGGAACGGGACAGATGGAGGGGAGTGTTGGCCACAGGTTGCCATAACTTTATCCTCACTGGGGGCTCTTGTCGGAAAGGGGGAGGAGAAATAAAGAGAGTTTCTCTTTTAGCGTGATCATCACATTCTCTGCTCCTGTGTCTCCATGAAGGGCCAGCCAATGCGTGCCCTTCTCTTGACACTTCTTGATGTGGAAAGATTGTACTCTGCCCAAACCACACTGAAAATTTCACTGAGCCGAACACACTTCACCATAATAACGTATCAAGTAACTCTGTTCCTAGCTAGCTGGATTCTGTAGCGGCTGGGTGCTTCAGCTACACATCTAGCGTGTGCCATTGGCAAGAAAAATAAGCAGGCCCTCCCTGCCATGGGGAGCAAATGCCCTCCCCGGGAACCCTGCCCCCTGCAGGGGTGAGAATGGGCAGCAAGAACACACTAACTGAGGGGATGGGGTAAAGCATGAGACGTTGGTACCGAAATAGACAGAGCTTACTCTAAGAAGGCTCTCGCCAGCCCCTCGAATTGCTCGCAGCACAGAAGCTAATGGGAATACAGGGCAGAGATTTCAGCACGGACCATGCTCCCTACCCCGCTGGCTAGGTAAGCAGCTGTGTCCTGGGCCAGCTGGAGCTTTGGGGTTGACTTTAAAGGAGGCTCACCACAGTGGTCCTCCACCCCCAGGCAACCTAAGGGCCAGAGAGACGCATTGCTTTGAAATGAGAATTTTTTCTGTTCCTTCCCCTCACTGGAAAAAAAACATTCTCATTCAAACCAAGCAAACATTTCTGATCACTCCATCGAGAATCTTCCCAACAGAAAACGTTCTTCAATAAGAGTTTTTTTTTTGGACCAGCCCTAAATATCAGATGTGCAAACTGTGCACACCTGACTTGCACGTGGAATTACCATGGTCGTGCACGTATGGTGAGATGCGCTTGCATCCCTGGCTGTCTGGCTTGTACCATGTTGGAAATTGTAGGCCCTCTTCAAAAATCTCGCCCTAGGAATATACAGTAACAAGCACGGCCCCAAACTAGGGAATGGTGGGGGGGTTATACACAGAACAACGCTGCCAGCTGAGGGAAGGAGGAGACCACTGAGGGGCTTGTATACCTCCAGTCCAAGTGCTGTGCGTGTGAATGCTTCCTGCGTGGAGAATGCTGGGAGAAGACTGGGTTTCAGACAGGGCGGGACCTGGCAGACCGGGAGTGGGGCTGCTCTCTCCAGCCTGGCTTAGTGTCTAGCGCGCTCTTCTTTTTTTTTTTTTTTTTTTTCCCCTCTCCTTCATGCAGACTTCTCAAAAAGAAACGGAGGCGACACTGCAGAAGAGGCTGGATGAAGTAAGCGAGGAGCTGCGCAAATCCCAGACCAGCTACAAGAACCTGCTGGCGGACACGGAGAAGGCGAAGGACCAGCAGCAGAGCATTGCTGGTGAGAGGATGCTGCAGGGATGCCCAGGAGGGCGCGCATGCTCTGCCCTGGAGCTCAAACTTTGCCCTCTGCCGGCCTTCGCCTCGCTAATGCTAGCATGTTCCTTTCTGAAGCGGAGCAGGGCAGGCCTCTGTGTCTGAGTTTCGGCTGCTGGCCCTTTCCCAGAGGCCCAGCGGGAGCTGGGGAAATCCCAATGGTGATTGTCTGGTGGCCTGCAGGTGCTGCTGGGGAAGTGCTGAGAGCAGGAGTGAGGAGAATTGCCAGTGGGAGCTGGGGTGGGGTGGTCCGGAGCGGGGCAGCTGCGCTAGCCATGATGACGACACCAGAAGGCAGGAGGTTCCCAGTTTTAGCCTCTCTGAGGCTCCGTCCTGCCTGGTGTGGTGCTAAGGGTCTGACTCTCAAAGCTGAAGCACTGGTGAACTCGCTGCTTTATGTGGGGTGCTGCTGCACAGTCCTGCTTCGCGGGGGGGGCACAGCTTCTGGCACGGTAGATCCTCCACTCCCCCTTGCACGAGAGGACGGCAAGCGTGTGCTGCTCCCTGCTGTATCGTGCACAAGGGCTGGCAGGTTAAAGCCGACACTTGGGGTGGGGTATTTTGGCCAGCCATGTTGTCAAAAATCCATCACTCTGTCACTGACGCGAGAGCTACAATAAAACGCGCGCATTTTTCCGGGTGAGCCTGCAAATAACCGTCCATACTGCCTGGTCTCGCTGCGCGTGTTCTTTACCTGTCTGCCCAGGACCTTGCTGTCTGAAACGTGCTCGTGGTCCAAAGCCCTGTCCTCTGTAGGGCTAACTTTAGCTCTGGCCATCTACGTTCTCTCGCCCTCTTTGAATCTGTACACATCTAACTTGCCTCTGTCTCCTCTACCCACCTTCCTCTGGCAGAGTCTGAAGCCAAGCTGCTGTCCTATGAAATGGAGGTGAAAAGTAAATCGGAGGAGCTGAGCACCCTGAAAGTGAAGCTGCTAGAAGCCAGCTCTGAAAATGAGCAGCTCACAGAGAGGATCAAATCCATTGAAGCTCTCCTGGAGGCAGGCCACGCGAAGGAAGTGGAGAAAGACGCAGACTTGCAGGTCAGCGCCACGGTGGTGGTCCCTACATCTGAAGGGGAGAGCAGGCCTGGGATGAAGCGTGACTTACAGCATTGCATGCACCGTAAGCGTGCTGGAGAGGGGGTGGGGAGCTGTCCTGTACTGTGTTTATAATGCATGTATTAAAGGCAACCTCTGTCTAACTTTCAGGCAGCTAATCAAGCAGAAGTGAGCCAGCTGCAGTTAAGGTAAGACTGGTGAATGTACTGATCTCTCCATCCGTGCGCTGAAAGGCTGCACCAAAGGAGTCAGGGCTGGGATTCCCTTCCCCCAACTTTCCCGTGAGCTGTTCATATGCTGACATTACTGGGGTGCTGTCACTGAAGGCAAAGTTAAACGGAGTGCTCTAGCTGACTTCTGGCAGGCGTAGGCCATGTAAATGTTGATTCGCACGCTGGCCTACACCAACGGCTAGTCCATTTTGAAGTGACACCTCTTGCAAATGCACGAACAGCTGAAGACCTAAGGTGCGTTCTAGAGTTGACGGGCTTTGTAGTTCTATACAAGCTTCCCATTTTTGAGAGATGCTGAAGTAGAGGCCAAGTTTGTGTCAATCAAAATGAAGTTTGCCTGCCAATCAGAGCAACTTAGCAATACCCTCTTAAAATTTAAACCAGTGGCAGACTTCCTGAAAATAAATCCATAGGAATGACTTTTCAGACTGGCTTTATGCCCACGACACCCCTGGCCTGACTGCAACGGGAGCTACTAGCATGCCAGTCGCTTACCTGAGTGTCTCCATGCAGCTCCAGGTTCCTTGGCCCAAAGCTTTCAGAATTGACTAGTGATCTGAGTGCTCCTGAAAAGGGTGGGTGCCCGATGCTGCTGAGAAAACCAGGCCCCCTTCAAGGTACCGAGTTGACGGACAGAAACTGTGGCACCCAAGTAACTAGTCGTTTCTGAAGATTTGGGCCCTTCACTCTCAGTAGCCATTTTTGAAAAATCTTGGCCTAGTTTAATTTCAGACAGAGGTGAGCTAAGAGCAGTTTCAAGTCCTGCGTCTCACCCTACAGAGTTCACAGCTTGACAAATTGCACTCTTGTTTTGAATGCTTGTTTTCCTTTCCTGGTGCCCGTTTTGAAGACCCACTAGCCAGTTTCTCCTGTCTAATTAGCTGACGACACAGGGGAATCGGTACAGATAACTGTACTCAGCAAACTGATTCTAACTTGGGCAATTGTATCCTGTCCTCCCCCAAAAAAATCTGTCTGCCATTTGCTTTGGGCAAAGATCTTTGTTTTATTTTTATTTTAAAATAAAGAGACCCCCCAAAACACTGGTGCATATTTGGTGGAATCTCCATCATTGGGGATTTTTAAGAGCAGGTTAGATAAACGCCTGTCAGGAATGATCTAGATCATACTTAGTCCTGCCATGTGTGCAGGGGACTGGACTAGATGACCTCTTGAGGTCCCTTCCAGTCCTATGATTCTGTTACTGCTGGCACAGTCTGGCTGCATGTCACTGAGGTCTGCAGGGACTTCTGGCACTACATAGCTGTTCTGTTAGCATGCTGGGGTGTATGGGGAAATTTGATCATGACTGCTGACAGCACATGACTCGGTGAAGAGCACCGCTCCAAACACGCCCTCTTGTTTCATTGCAGACTTCAAGCGAAGGCTGAGCAGGTCTCCTCGCTTGAAAAGGAAGCTATGGAGCTGAGAGAGATAATCGAGCAGCAGAAAATGAAAAACAACGTGCGTGACTGGACGAGCTGAACTCCTGTTCCATTAGCACAAACCTGAACAAGCCCCTGATTTGCGTTTGACCAACAATTGGGTTTTAAAAGTTGCCCAATAAAGTTTAAAATGTAGGGTTGGGCAAGTCAAAGGCCTAACTTCTCTGTGCCCTGAGAGACGCTCGTCTCTATCCGAGGCACCTAGGCTACTGTTGGGGTGGCGTTCGCATGCTTGTGCCCTTGCTAGGAGAGAAGCTGGCTGACTCCCAAGTAGCAGAGGGCTAAGGGCTTGTCTACGCTTCCGTGCAGGGTTGAGCTAAGAAACGCAACTTCAGCTACGTGAATAGCAAAGCTGAAGTCGACGCACTTAGATCTACTCACCGCGGTGTCTTCACTGCGGTAAGTCGACGGCTGACGCTCTCCCCTCGACTCCGCTTGCGTGCCTCGTTCTGGTGGAGTACCGGAATCGACGGGAGAGCGCTCAGCGGTCGATTTATTGCATCTAGACTAGACGCAATAAATCGACCCACCGCTGGATTGATTGCTGCCCGTTGATCCGGCGGGTAGTGCAGACAAGCCCATAGTCTTCGGTGGGGGAGTCTGACAGAGGAACAAACGAAGCTGCGGTCTGGGCCTGGCATCCCTCCGGCCGGGTGGGGGTGGAGAAGGGACTCCAGCTAGCCAAGCTGCCTCTGTGGGCTTAGTGTACCCTCTCCATCCCGTGAAGCAACACTAGGAACAAGGCTGGAGTTCGCCACGGGAGTGGGTGAACCACTGAAGCAGGCCAAGCTGCATCTTAAGCAGGCCTTTAAGGGATGCTCCTAGCCGCTGGGAATGGGAGTACTGATGAGTTGGCGAACGGGCCTCTTCCTTCCCACCTTGCCAGGAGACTCGATGGGCTGTGACTGCAAATAATGAGGTTCATACCTGATTATCTTAAGGTATTGGACCACTGCAGTGAGAATCCACGTGTATGGGCACATACATGGAGGGCGTATCGCAAGATTTAGGAGTCTAAGCAAAATCTGGCTTCCTAAATGGGATCATCAGAATCCCCCTCCCCCCCCGCAGCTCCGTGCTGTGGATCCATAACTTCCAATAGTGACAAGTAACATCATGCTAAGCAAACCTTGTGGTGGTCTCCGTGGCAGCACGTGGCTTATTCCTGCGTGCGTCTGTCCCAACAGGATCTTCGCGAGAAGAACTGGAAAGCAATGGAAGCTTTGGCCTCGGCTGAGAAAGAGCGTGAAGAAAAGTTGTTTTCTTCCACAAAAGCAAAGGTGAGTCTTGCCTCTATCAGTAACAAAGGGGGGTCTGGTCTTTGGAGCCAGACTCTGCTGCCGGGGAGCAGCTACAGAATGAGGGACCTGTTAGTTTCTAAACTGAATTTCAGCATCTCTCTGTTTGCACAGATTCTGTTTAAACCCTGTGATTACTCTCTGTGCATGTTGACCCCTTAGAGCTCTTCCAGTAAAACTTTGCCACAATCATTTACTCTTGGGGCTTGATCCTGCAACCACCACGCATGGCGGAGGAATAGTGCAGAGAGACTATTGAGTGCTACAGTGAAATTATCTTTTCAACAGCGCTCTCCCATAACTTAACTGCCTGAATTCTTTGAAAACAAACTTTGTACGGAGGTGTTGGTGTTTTTCCTCTCTCAATATTGGTGGTGGTTAATGTTGGCGTGTCCCTGGCAATGGTGTGGGAAGGTAGCAGTGTTGTAACGTTCTGTAAACGTTATGGTGAAAGGAAGATGATGCATATGGCTCGTCAATATTGCTGCGTTTCCGACTCGTATAGAGATGTGGTGCAGCATCACCGCACGGGATGCTGACCTCATCAGATGGGCGTCTCAGAATGGGAACTTGACTCCTCTGTTCTTGCGTAACTAGCCTCGTGGAGATTTGTGCAAGTTTTGTTGTTTTGGGTTCTTTTTCCCTCCCCTCTTCTGCAGTGAAGTATCGACTGCAAAACAAAGGCCAGGCCCTCAGCTTTGTATAAATCAGCATAATGCCATTGACCTCGGTGAAATGAGAACAGCTGGGATCTTAAGGTGCTGACTTAAGTTTAGTTCATGAAAACCTATGTTTTCTCTTTCAGGAGGATTTGGAGCAGCAGCTTAGCGCAATTCAGACGCAAACAAAGCAGACGCTGCTTTCTCTCTTCCCGCAGATCACTGTAGTTCCACAACAGGTCGGCACTAATATTCTCATGCTATTGGAAGGTGAGCAGATAGCTGCACCAGTGAAGGAATGGGATAGACCAACTGATGCTCTGTTTTTATTTGTTTAATCAGGCTTACGGGGTGTGGCTACAGGAGTTTAAGGAGAAGAGTCTGGGAATGCTAGAGCAGCAGACAGCTAAAACAGAATCTCTTGTAAGTGATCTCGTAAGCACTGGACAGCCATGCTCCAAACATCTTGCTTTCTGTGGGCGTTGGTGTAAGGCTTAGCAGCTACAGACCAACCTCAAATCTAGCAGCAGCTCTTGGGGGCACAGTGAGAAGGGGGCCCCCATTAAAACTCCTTTTTCTTTCAGGATTCCGCGCTTAAATTAAAGGAAGCAGAAGAGGCGCAGAGCACTTTACAAGCAGAATGTGAGCAGTACAGAACGATTCTTGCTGAGACGGTAGGTTAAGCCATTCAGGCCGTTTCTCCTCTTCGCTGAAAGTACCACTCCACCTTTCTTGCCACTTACGAAGCCAACTGACTTTGTGACAGCCAAACCATGTCTATAGTCTCTGAAGACACTGCACAGATGGGATGCATGTGACTTGCAGCCGTTGTTTGGAGGTTTTTGCAGAGCTTGGTTAAAAATATTTGCTGTCCGAATCCATCTAGCATTCTTATTTCTTAGTAATTACGATAGAACTGCCCTTGAAATGCTACGGCTCTGCTACAGCATGGTTTGAGAACGTAGAATGCTAGAATATCTGGGTGCCCCTGTTCCCCACGCACCCGTTGTCAGGTGCTTGATACAATGTGAGAAGATGCCTAGCAGTTCCTCCATGGTGGTGGGTCCCTTCCTCCCCTAGTTTTGCAGAGACAGTCCAGTGCTGAATCAGCAGGCGGTGGCTGCTTCCCTAAAGACCCTAGAAGCCAAGCTGACCTATTGATTTCAGTGGGATCTAGACCATGCCCATAACTTCCTGCCTTGACAGTAGTTTGAATGCCCCCCCCCCCCCCCCCCCCCGGAGAGCCTTCCCTTCTCCACCTGCCCAGCCTCACACTTCCGTCCCTTCTCCCTCGGCAGGAAAGAATGCTCAAAGACCTGCAGAAGAGTGTGGAGGAGGAGGAGCACGTGTGGAAAGCAAAGCTAACTGCATCCGAAGAGGAACTGCAAAAGGTGCATCCTAAAGATTCTCGTCTGTGTGTGAGCAGGAATCCCTGGGGTGCTGGCTGCCTATAGTGCTGGGAACCAATGGGCTGGTGACGTGTCTAATGCTGTAAATAACAAGGGGATCATAATGATCCCTTCTGGCCTCAGTCTATGAAATGCAAGGGCTTTTAGAGGTCCCTTGCTAGGGAGGGGCACATCTTTAAAAGGCTCTGGGGTTGAACTTGGTGTAAAAACACGTCGTCTTAAATAAAGATAGCACTTTCTTTGCCCTCTGCAATACGGCATGGGCACGTGCTGGGAGGTGAGAAGGAAAGATGCCCTCTGTATAAGCTTCTGCCTCGCTGAGATCCTGACACGCACATTCTGCCTCTTGAGCTGGTGACGGTATTCCATTACTTACCTTACAACATTCGCATCCAAGCTCAAGAATCAAACTCCGGCACCTCCACTCCATGCGGGGGAGTCTGGAAAGCCTTTTGATGTTCAAAGAGCTGGCTGTGTCAGAGTGCAGAGTGCAAGGCTGTTTTTCTGTGCTACTTTCGGGACTCCCCGCTGTAGAGGAAATTGGCTACCTCTACAAGTCTGGATTGATGCTGGCATTGGAGCATACGCTGGTACGCGTCACAAAAGAGCCCCATTCAAGCCACCCACAGGGTGCGTAATCCTCTCCAGCTGTCTGTCTTGCTACAGACGAGAGATACTCTGGGCAGAATGGTGTATAAAGGCTGAGCAAGAGGCTGTCCTCTTAAAAGGATAACCCTTTAGAGAGTGTGGGAATGAAGGGGTGTGGCTGATCTCTTATTCCTTAGCTGGTGTTCATGAGAACTTGCCTGGGCATACTACATTATAAAGGAATTTAAAATGTCCCTCTAAAAAGATTTTACACTCAAAAGTGTCTAAGCTTAGCATTGTGGAGCTCAGTATTGGTGTCAAATAGATAATGTTAAATTTACTCTGGTTACAAGGGGTGTGTGTAATTCCCACTCCCATGAACACCAGAGTTTTGAGAGAAGCTGGCTTCTTTCCTGTGATGGCGGTGCATGAAATCAAGATTCTGCTGGCCATATTATGTTCTGTCTTGCCCATGCGCGTAACGTGAAGTTGGTGAGGTTGCATGGATGTAGCTGAGCATAATATGGCCAACAGATTTGTCATGGTTGGTGACTAGAGTTGGTCAGGAAATGACGTTTTCCTCCTGAAAAACAAAAACTATGAGTGGTGGCTTTTTTTGTGTTAATTTTCCATTGAGGTTTTCATTGAAAAACCCGAACTTCAAAAATGTTCAGTTTAAAACCAAAAAAAATTTCAGGTGGTGGTGATTTATTTATTTTATTTTATTTTATTTTTGGATTCTTCAGCAAAAATGTCAATGCCCTCAAAAAGCCATTTTTTTCCCATCAAATGCGGCCAATAGAAAACATTCTACTGACTGCAGTGGTGACTCATTAGAAGGGAGGAACCCAGCTTGACTCTCCAATCCTTGGCTTAGTTTGCAGGGATGATTGTATCGTCGTCCCTTTTTGGATGCGGTTAGTAATGCGGCAGCACCTAAAGGTTCCAATCCTGGATCAGGAGGCCAGTTATGCCAGGAGCTGTACAAACGCAACAAATGGTCTCTCCCTCAAAGAGTTTAGAGGCTAACCGCACTGTGCCATTTTTAGTCGCTTGTAGGAGACATTTTAGAGGAGAGTCCATGCTGGGAAATACGGCTTATTAACACTTTCTTTCTTTCCATTTTTTCTGGGGGGGTCAACGCTTGGTGTAGTCCCAAGTCCAAGTGAAATCTCTTGCAGAGGCTGTGGACCAGGTGAGGGCAGAGCTCCAGAACACAGATCAGGTATGGACATTCTCTCCTACTCCAGAAGGAAAGGGTACTAATTTCTGCTGCATCCCCAGAACTTCCCTTTAATGTTGCCAGGAGAGATGCGATTTATCATTTCTTCTAAAGCCCTCTGGGGGCAGGGAGGTTGGGAGAATTGGTCTTGCTGGTCTAGAGAGGCTAGATATGCAATCAAATCACTGGGCTCTCCTTGTTTTAATCAGCTGAAGGAATATACTTCTCTTCTGGAAGCACAGTTGGAAAATCACTTGGAGACTGCCAGTTCAGAACGCCAGAACTACACAAAAGAAGTTGAAGCAGTAAGTGTTGGTCATCTGTTTGGGGAGCTGGGGAGAGACTGAAGCTAATCGGGGCCAGGAATCTCCAGAGCTTTAGTCCAGTGTGCTAGCTGCAAGCTCATCCTTCCCCTCCAGGAGAATAGGTGGTATCTGCCTTGTTAACAGCTGGATCCATTCCTGACTTGAAGTGAACGGAGAGTTGTGCAGAACAGTCGCTCCTTTTGAGGTTTTTAAACACCCCCAGCATCTCTGAATGGCTGATGATGAATTCCCCTGGCATTAGGGTTTAGAAGGAGAAGCTAAATGAAGCCATGGGTGTCAGAAGACACAGAGGGCACTGCCCACTCCTCTCCCTGCAGACCCACCAGGCTATGTCTTTGGGGCTTGTCTTAACATCAAATCTGGTGTTTGAAGATAAGCAGCCGAGTTAGCTTC
The DNA here is from genome assembly GCF_965140235.1 of Caretta caretta. Taxonomy (NCBI): domain Eukaryota; kingdom Metazoa; phylum Chordata; order Testudines; family Cheloniidae; genus Caretta; species Caretta caretta. The sequence continues at coordinate 204,884,263 of NC_134208.1, read as the reverse complement.
AGGTGGGACTGAGCTAGAGCTGCTTGCGTACTGAACAGAGTGCGGGGTTGGCTCGGGTGAGAGCGGAACTCCTCAGTCATTCATGGCTTTGCAAAGCCTTGCGTCTGTGTGTAAATATGCTGCCTGCTGTCGGCCTTGCTAAACGAGCCGGCCAGGTGAGGGGTGAGATGCTCCACCTCCTGTGCCCGTAGAAGCCGAAGAACTGCTTAGAACAGAGAAGTCTTCGATTTGCAGACTAACTCCGAAGGGTTTGAAAGGGTAGGAGTGGTTCTGAAATGGGCAGCAGGTTGGCATGGTGACCGCTAGGCCCCGGCCGGACCTGCTACACCCTCACTAGCCAGAGATGTGGATCCTACTTCACTAGCCTGCCTCTGCTCACAGGTGGACAAACAACTTCTTTAAAATGGGCTTTACGAGTCTTCAGGCTTGGCTCTCAAACCTGTTGTTTTTTCAAGGGTGCCTTAGGGAGTCGGGCACCTGAGTCCCGTTGAATTGTAGTGGGAGTTGGGTGCCTAACTCGGGCTTCTTTGGCAAGCCAGCCATAGATCTCTTTCAAGATGCTGGCAAGTAAAGAGGCTGCTCTCTTGACTGATGATTTAGCTGTTCTGGTCCTAGCCCTCGCACCATAAGTGTACAGTGTGCGACAAACCCAGACCGCTCCCTGCCCCAAAGGTGTGTAATGTCAGGTAAACAGATGCAGGCCAAGGTGAGGCGTTGCATGCTGGGTGGCATAATGGTGTGAAAGGCTCACTGGAAGCAGTAGCTTAGGACAGAGAGGCTCTTGCCAGGTTGAATTTGAAACCCTCCCGAACGGGGAGGACAGCAGGAAAGAGGGCACCAAGCAGCTGGGAGAGCAGAGGTGTGAAGTGGGAGGGGAGAGGCCTAGCATATTTGCAAACCAACTAGCGAACAGGAGCAGCAAACAGGCGAGTTTTACAAGGGGGTTCTCTGGGTGCAGGAGAAGCGCCTACGTGAGCCTAGGGGGTGAGTGAGATTTTGTTTGTATGCTTGCTTGAGGGGTGCTTGCTTGACGTTTTTCTTGTGTCGTCTGTTCTAGGGGCTGAGTGCTGGGCCTAGCGGTCTGCTGGGCAAGGCTGAGAGCTTCCTAAACAGGGTCTAGCCTGCCATCCTTTGCTCCCTGATCCCTTGATAAGGGGCCAGGCTAACTTGGGGAGATCAGTTGATAAGTGCAAAGTAATGGACATTGGAAAACATCATCCCATCTCTACAAAATGATGGGCTCTAAATTAGCTGTTACCGCTCAAGAAAGATCTTGGCGTCGTCATGGATAGTTCTCTGAAAATGTCTGCTCAGTGTGCAGCAGCCGTAAAAAATATCAACAGATTGTTAGGAACAATCAGGAAAAGGCTAGATAATAAAACCAGAAAATATTATAATGCCACTATGTAAATCCATGGTACACCCACACCTTAAATACTGTGTGCAGTTCTGGTTTTCCCATCTCAAAAAAGATCTATTAGAATTGGAAAAGGTGCAGAGAAGGGCAATGAAAATGATTCGGGGGATGGAATGGTTTCTATCTGAGGAGAGTGAAAAGTCTGGGACTGCTGAGCTTGGAAAAGAGACAACTTGGGCGGGATACGATAGAGGTCTATACAGTCATGACTGGTGTTGAGAAAATGAGTAAGGAAGTGTTGTTTATCCCATCATGTAACACAAGAATGCAGTCACCAAATGAAATGAATAGGCAGCAGGTTTAAAGCAGACATCACACAGCTGACATTCAACCTGTGGAATTCATTGCCAGGGGATGTTGTGAAGGTCAAAAGTATAACTGGGTGCAAAAAAGAATTCGATAAGTTCATGGAAGATAGGCCTATTAATGGCTATTAGACAAGATGGGCAGGGACGCAACCCCATGCTGTGGATGTTCCTAAACTACTTACTAGCAGAAGCTGGGACTGGGTGACAGGGGATGGATCCCTTGCTAATTGCCATGTTCTGTGCCTTCCCTCTGAAGCATCTGGCACTTGTTGCTGTTGGAAGACCGGATACTGGGTTAAATGGGCCTTTGGTCTGACCCAGTACATCCGTACTTATGTAACTGATCTGCTGCTGCTTCTCCCTGCCACTCCAAACTCCCAAGCTTCTTCCGGACACTAACACAGATGCTGACTTCCCTCTTCTTTTTTCCAGTTGAGACAGCTCTTCTCTGAATCCCAAGAACAGCTGGACGCAGCAAAAGCAGAAGCACAGAAACAGAGCAAGGAGCTTGCGCTGGTAATGGCTAATTGCTAGATAATAGCTAATCTAAGGTTGGGTCGACACTTAGAAGTTGTTGTCTCTGTAGAACTATTTTGGTGAGGGGTGTGATTATTTGTAATGATGTATCAGTACAATCTGTAGTGTGGATGCAGCTCTACTGATACACAGGTACAGGTACCTTTATATCTTTAGAGCTTGTCTACATGGGAATGCTCAAAATTGTTCTGAATTAACTTACAAAGTGGATTGAAGTCCCCTTCGTGTTCAGGAATAGCTATACTGGCGTAAAGCACTCTTGTCCTGGCATAACTCTGCCAACACTGGAGGGGATTGTAGCATTTCAGTTATACCAGTAGCTCCGCAAGTTCCTAGTGTCAATGAGACCGAACGCAGAGGCGTTCTTCGGTGGAGAGCGGCAGCTGTTGTAAGCTGTGGTTAGCTAGAAGAGACGTACGACTCTGTGACACTGATGAATTTCCCAGATCTCCACTGAACTCCGCATGGGGTCTGACTTCAACTGTGTCCAACTCCAAATGCCTGTGGAACCATCTGCTAGGGGGATTTGTATTTTGAAAATGCCGAAGAAGGCGGCAAAGGGTTTCACACCATGAAACTCTTTGCAATTTCTCATTGTTGCTTTCGTGATTAGACCAGATTTTTCAGGGTTCCAGCTATGCTGGATAATTCCCAGGCGGAAGCATGAATTTAAGCTGCTGTAAAATATATATAACCCAGCCAGGACTTACGCGCTACTGGGTCATCTTCAGCGTGTCGAGGAGTTACCCTGCGAACTGACTCTCTGGGCACAGAGAATGATGCTCTCATGGGTCCAGGGTTCAACTTCATGGATCAAACAACAAATTGACTCACTCCCCGTACCTTGCGTACACACACCACTATATTAGAAGAATGTTAGGGTTGCGAAGTCTAGCACGTAAATTGGGAAATGCCAGTGTAATCTTTTCACCAACTTTTAAGACCAGAAGGGACCACGCAATAATCTAGTCTGACCTCCTGCGTAACACGGGCCAAGGTTGCAAAGGTAGCCTTAATTCTGGCATTTCCTATGTTAAGAGTGCTTGATTTTGCCACCTTATTATTATTTTAGTGCAGAGTGTCTGTCTAATACATATGTGCACACATTCCTTGGTTGATTGCCATTGGATTTGGCAGTAGGTCCCCTTATGGGAGAGATCCTGAGGGCATCCGGTGTCCCTTAGATGTCCTTATAGATCATCTGTTGGCTGGAGGAATCTTTCTTTGGGTTCCTTTTGAAACTGGCTTTCCTGTATGTAGGAATTAGCCATAGAAATCTATGAAGGTTGCCCTGTCTGTCTCTGAACCCATTTGATCAATGTGGTGTGACTGCCCTGTAAGAAGGAGAAGTGTTAAAAAGTTAACAGGATTGCTACTCCTAAGGGTTAACAAATCATGAGTTTGTCTTAAAAATGCCAGAATCTTTTATGCTGGATTCTTAATTGCTTTCCGGGGTTGGGAACCTTAAGGCTCACATTTCAAGCTGTTCTTTCCCAACATGAGGGCTAGAAGCTTTATTTATTTTATTTATTTATTTATTTATTAATTAATTAAACAAAAGCTGTGGTTCTCACGTAGTTGTGTAACTCCAGGAACTGGAGCTTTCAGAAAAGGAGTTTGATATTGGGAGACTTGTGATAAAATCCTGAGGGTTGTTTTACACTTTTTAAATGGACGAGAGCCAGGCAGTTCAAAATCTCCCTCCTCAGTGGACCATCTGGTGTCTGGTTATAGCTTCTTTTGAATAATGAAAGCCTCGCGTGCACTGTAAATCTAATCATTTGGATCATTCAGGTAGTTGTCACAGATCTATACCCGCTGCGGAGGAGTAATTAGAGCAGTCAAACAGGGAAGCAATTCCAGGTATTTAGCAACTTCTGTGTTCATCTCTTTTCCCAGAACAGGACTGGTTGTAAATCTTCTAACCTTCCAACCCACGTCTCCGTAAAGGGCAGGGCAACACTGGGAATGGGTTGAGCGACTGCAGGGCACCTTGGCAGGCTGAGTAGAAATCTACGCTGGCTTCTCTTGATAGCAGCCGCTGGCTCTGCAGCTCCCATTGGGAATGTTACTGTTCATAACGGAAGTGGAGATCACTTTAAAAAATAAACGTCCTTAAACAAACGCAGGCAAGGTGCAGTGTCCCTGCTCAGACCCCAGTTTTGGCCTGCGTGGCTTAGAAAAAAGTTGTAGAAAGACCCCACTTAGGATCTTCCCCGCCCACCATCATGGTTGAGTCATTTTTGTGTGATAAGCTGCTCACCAAGGAGTTCTCAGGCAGTTAATAGAGTGTCGTATTAAAGTGGTTCCCTGCCTTTCAGTTGCTATTGCACTGTGAATGTCCCGCTCCCCAGAGAAGTAAATCCTTTACAGAATTCGAATGCAAGCTCTGGTGTCTTCTGGATCCATTGCAAAATCAGCCGTGTTTGGGATTCCTTCCGCAGATGACCTGGTTGGAAAGCAAGACTGAATTTATCAGCCCCACGCCCTCCCTGTAATGTTACCGACTATCCATTTAACAGCTACTGTACTCGGAAAACATGGACTGATGCCCTGGCCCTGATCCTCCAGTTGGCTCCACCTGGATCTGATCCTTTTGTCTCTGAGGAACCCTAGGAGCACATGTAAACAGAGAAGTCTGACTGTGGGGATTCCACTGCAGGATCAGGGTCTGTTCTTGTAACCCTTCCATAGGGTTGAGTTCGTGGCAGGTGAATTTCACTGCTGCGGGTACCTGGCGAACCCCATCCATACCAGTGAGGTTGCAGCTGTTCTTATGTCACTGAGTCTGGTCTGATAAACTTTGAACTGTTACTTTTGGGCGGTTTCAGGAGGATGTGCTGTGTTTGATCTTCATGGATCCCTTCTGCGATTTCCGAAGGAGCGCAGTGGGATTTGGGTGTCTCATCCTCTTAGGCAGCTCTGGGAATCTCTCCCCCGTTGCTCAGCTAACTTCCAGTTGACTTGTTCAGGCAGCAGAACAAACCTGACCACAGCTGCGTTCCTACTTTTGCTGGCCGCCAGGAGCCTTTTCCATTGGCCACCCTCCCTACCTCAAAGCTTCGCCCGCACCTTGACCGCCACTGTGTGTCACTGAGCCAGGCTTGCTGGTCCTTGTTTCAGGTCAGGCAGCAGTTGAGGGAGATGAAGAACCACGTGCATGATGGAGAAGCAGCTGGGTCGCAGGCTGACCCAAGCGAGTGCGAGGCCCTCGAGGTTAGGGCGGTGAGACCACTGCACGCTAAGGCACTGATTAATGACTGCACTTGTCCCATCTCCTGCTCGGCACCTGCATGATAATTGTGTATGGCTTCACTGATGACTGTAGACCGTGTGTGTTGTGCTGTTTCTCTGGGGCTTCTATTGAGATGGTTAATTTTCTTAACTAGATAAGGGAGGGGAACAAGCTTCACGTAACAAATATTCTTACCATGGCCCATTTGTAAAGAGAGGATTTAAAAAACCCACTTTCTTATCATAGTTCTAGTGGGCCCCAGCTGAGACCAGGGCCCCATTGCGCTACGTGCTATACAGAGACCTAGTAAGAGACAGACAGCCCCTGCCCCAGAGAGCTTTGTTGAAGTAGATATCACGCAGGGTGGGAGGAAGGAAGTGGCATTACACATGGGGGAACTGATGAAGTGACTTGCCCAGGGTCATGCAGGATATCTGTGTCAGAGCTGGCAATCCAGCCCAGATTTCCAGAGTCCCAGCCCCATGCCTTAGCAGTGAGACCATCATCTGATCACTTTCTGAGCGGAAATGAGGTCTGGCTTTGAGCAGTGCTCCCTGCTTTTGAGACCTCCTTGTTAGATGACAGTGGGATGACTCCTGGGCTTAGTGGCAGCTTTAGGGGATCCAGGGTCAGAAGATGGGTGGGCAGGGAGTCCTGCAGAGTTGATGCACTGAGTCCTTGAAGTGAGAGAATCCATTACACTGAACTCCATGTACTCTCTCTGGCTGGTTTTACAGGGTGCTGCCTTGTCTACTCAAGGGGAGGGCAGTCACCATGTGAGGCCTTGGAGGGTGGAGAATTCTGGTCTTATAGGGGTTCTTGAGCTAAGGATCAGAATTCAGAGGGGCAAAGACTTTGCATAGGATTGGATTTCTAATCTCACTAACCGGAGTTGGGTTACAGGAATTAACTGAGAGTCTTTCAGCCTAACCTTTCTCTCCTCATTAGAGTACTGACCCCACAAGCTGTGTTCTCTGCTCTTTGGGTCTTAATCCTGTCCATTGCGGAGTTTTCCCCAAGGTGCTGTGTTGCCCAAGTGGTGGGGAGCTGTCAGATGAGATGGGTGGGTCCGTCTACTCTTGGCCTTTGCAAGCGGCTCCAGTTCAAGTTGCTGGGGTTGGAACAAGGGGGGAGTATAGCACCAAATTGGGCAGAGACTGGAAGTGTAAAACTACTGGCTAGAGATTTCCTTTTGCTTAATCTTGGAAGCCTTTGGGGATTAGAGATTGGAAGCAGGGCCTGGCAGCTGCCCTTCAGGGCTTTGGGGAAAGCTCTAGGGTCTGTCTCCGTTTATCTACGTGTAGCAGGCTTCGGCGTCACGTCCGCTCCAATTGATCTTTCCAGTGTGACTGATTCACTTCGGTTTCTCTGCAGTTGAAAACGCAGCTGGAACAAACGGAAGCAAATGTGGATAACGAGCAAGCACTGAGGCAGAAGCTAGTGCTGGAGTTTGAAGAAGTAAGTTCGAACCTGCGTGTGCATGGGACTCTCTCTGGCCTGCTGTCTGTGAAAAGGACTTGGAGGGAAGCGAAGCCCCCCCAGACAGAAGGGCTGTGTTTAAACCGATGGAGGGGGGAAAGTCCTTTTGAAAGGCTGTATGTGATCATCAACATAGCAGAATTTTCATTACGTGGGCTCTTCCAAGCTGTTAATATGGGCGGGATGGCAGAAGGTCAAAATAGATGGTTGCCATCCCTTCTGGCCTTTTGTCTATGCCTATTACTGACAAAGACCTAAAACTGAAAGCAACAAGTTTGGTTCTTTAATCACCTGTTGTAAAATGCTGGTAACAACCCAATGAGTTACTTTAAATAGTGAAGTCTGTCTCTGGGCTGCAGGAAAACGACTCCCACAGTCTGCTTCCGCTGGGTTGAGTTGGCTCTCGTTGGAGTGTGTTTTGTTTTATAAGGCAGCTCTACAAAAAAGTGGAAAACTAGCCTGAATTTAACCAATAGGACCCTGGCCTGTAAATGTGGGGAGGATAGGTTGGCTGCTTTTGTCCCCAGTGCTACTGGGGAAAATGCTACGATGTTCCACGCAGCTGCTCATGGGGTGGTGGAGGAGCAGAACACAGGTCTGCTCTGGGCGCACATGCTAGCTGGTTAATTCTAGCGTGAAATGAATGAAGGCTGTTTGAAATATTGCCTTGGCCTGCCTCTTTCCAAGGAGTAAACCGTCATGGCTGCTGGGAGGGGTGTGGCCACAGAGGGATCTTTAAAACTTCCTGAGCCTGATGTGTGTGTTCTGCTGGCAAACTTGCAGGCACAAGTAATGCCAAGGCCTGCAATGCACCGGCTAGTTTCTGTTTGCAGTCTGCCACGGGTACATGCAGTGCGAGAAGGTAGTGCGTGGTGGTCATGAGGGTTTACCTTTAAATTTTAAGCTGAGATTAGTTTGAGATGATTCCTCAGTGTAGCCACTGAGAGCAGTGTACTCACTGCAGCGTAGCGGAGCTCTGCGCCAACGGCTAAGCATAAATGTCACTATACCCACTGCCATGTGGCGCTGGGATTCTTGGCCAGCTGATCTTCCTCTCTGCTCTTCTGGGCCACGCCCTCTGGACCCCTTTGCGCCCTGTCTGACGACCACCCGTTTGATTCTCAAGTATCGTACTCGGGTAGGACTGACCTCTCCAATTCCTGAAACCGCAGGCGCAGAACGCGGTGTGCAGTTTGCAAGCGGAACTGGAAAAGCTGAGATCTGCTGCAAACGTGGCATCCTCGGAAACAGAGGAGGTTCAGCACCTGAAGGTAATTCCCTGCACACCCCCCCCCCCCCCTTGCAGCGTGGGGTCTGCAAGCCCAGGCGGGCGAAGGGCGCCTTGGGCCAGATTTTGGTTCCAGTCTCTCTCTGCTGCCCCGGTGGGTGAGAATTCTCGAGCCTGCGGGCCTAACCCTGTGAGGGACCGGAGGGGGCAAGGGCATCGCGCTCAATGCCGGCAGCTGCCGGGCCAGCTGTAACCTACGAAGCGGGAAGTCTGGGTCCCCCTAGCAGCCCAGAATGCAGCCCTGCCCTTTGACGCAGCCTGGAAGCAGCACCGTGCGTGCTGTGCAGTAAGGGGGTATGGTTGCCAAGCCAGGGAAGGGAAGCCATACGCAGGGTAAGTACTAGGGGCATGCTCACTGCTATTGCTGTGGTCCCTGACTCGGGCCTGAGGACTGGATCCTGAAGCCACATCTCACGTCGGGCGTTGCACTGTTTGGGGCCTCGCCTTCAGCCCTTCCTCGTGCGATGTCTTGCTGCAGCCGGCAGAGCTCCCCAGGCCCGGGCTGTGGGATCTGGCCCTTGTAAGGTGGAGGGGGAGAGGAAATAAGACTCTAGGGCTGCTTCTCCCTTCAACCCTGGCATCAAGTGTGGCAGGGTGTTTAGGTGAGTCTGAGCCCCATCCTGCTCATTCCCATTGGTCCATGGCACTAGTGGGGAAGGAGAGCAGGCAGGTAAGGAGCAGCTCTGAGACTCTGCCTCTGTTGGCTAGTGACTGGCAACCAGCGTGTCCTCCTAACACCAGTCAGATTCATGTGGGAAGGAATGGGGTCAGCTGACTGTGCTGGACGGGGCCATCCATTGCTTTGGCCCCAGCACAGAAGGTGGCTAGACAATTGGTGGGGAGATGAGATCCTGGCAAATGCCTGTCGTGCAGAAGCAAGTCTTGATTCTATGTTCTTGCACAGAGACTCTCATTAAGGGTGAGCAACCTGTGAAATGTGGGGATGAGCATCAGTTACGTATGCAGGGAGCTTCTCCACTGTCAAACAAAAAAGAGTGCAACCCCATCGCAAAAACCTCTCCAGGGGCTCTGAGAGGTGAGAGCGGCCTGTGAATGCTGCTCCCTTTCTCCAGTGACCAGAAAACGATTGATCTAGTTATCGCAAATAATAGTTTACTTCAATTGTGTGCAGGAAAGACTTGAGAAGGAGAAGAAGTTAACGAAGGACTTGGGACAAGCTGCTACCAAACTCCAAGAGCTATTGAAGATTACCCAGGGACAACTGGCCAAAGAAAGAGAAGCAGTGAAGAAATTGAAAGAGCAGCTTCAAGAAACGGTATTGCACCTGTCTTCAAATGGAACGTAACGGTGTGTAGGTCGAACCAGGAAGCCACAACTGAGACTGGGACCCTGTTACGCCAAGCACTGCACATACGTAGGAAGGGATCGTCTCTTACAGTTGTAATAGATGAATCAAAGGGTGGGGAATGTAGCCTCCGCGATGAAGTGATTTGCCCAAGGATGCAGGGAATCTGATAGTTGGCAACAGAGCCCAGATCTCCCGAGTCCCGGCCCAGTGCTTTAACCATGAGACCATCTTTCAGAGGTCATGCAAGCGTGTGCACGTACATGCATAATATACAAAAATGGGAACTTTACAAGAGGAGCACTCATACGCTGCCCAGGCTGATCTTAGCGGTGGCAGGACATAGAGTAGAGAAGTCCATTTCCCCTTACCAACTTTTTCAACAAGAAGTCAGATTCTGGACAGTATGACTGTTCGCAGTGGTGGTGTAGCCGTGTTGGTTCCAGGATATGAGACACACACACAGTGGGTGAGGCAATCTCTCTTATTGGACCAACTCCTGTTGGTGAAAGAGACGAGCCTTTGAGCTCCGCAGAGCTTTTCTTCAGGTCTGGGAAAAGTACTTGGAGCATCACAGAATTTAAACTTCCAGGCTCATCTTTTGAAGGTGTTGTGCCAGTTCTCTTTGAGGATGAGGACTGAGAGGTCAGACGTGGAGTGATCGCTTTGTAGCAAGAGTTCACCCACACGTGATAGGGTGGGATTTTTTTTGTCTTTTTATCGTTTTCCTGTGAGTTCATCTGAGAACATGAAGATGGTCTGGTTTTACACATGTAGTTGCTGAGGCATTTGATGCACCTTGTAAGATGAGCCTGGGAACTTAAATTCATAACTCTGCTAGACACAAAAAATTATGGATTCAATGGAGACCTTGGTTTTATGTCTCATTAAAGGATCTGTAACCTCCTCTTTCTTTTCCTATGTGTGCAGAGGTATTAATTACTCACTTCACTTTGAACAGTTTCTTGCAACATGTGTTAACTCCTTATGCTTAATCTCTTCCACCTTGTATTTCGCTGTGGCACTGAGTACCTTTCCCAGACTTGAGGAAAAGCTCTGTGGAACTCAAAAACGTGTCTCTTCCACCAACAAAAGTTAATCTAACTGCATGGCCAGAAGGCCAGATCTGGTCTGTAGGGCATTTATGTTAACATCACTGATCAGGGGTTCTTGAGTCAAATGTTGAATCCAGTCTCTGCCATTATGATATTGACATAATTGTTAGATAAACCCTGTCCCTAAGAATCCCTGCTTCCTCAATTACTAAAAACAATGTGTTCTATATACAGTCCTATAACCTGCTCTGCTCTTTCTCTCTTCCAGGGGGAAGACAATGGTTCAAAGGAAGGAACTTCTGTCTGATGAGTCTAAGATCTAGAATTTACTATTCCACTTACCAAAATGCCTTACACGTTCCTAAAATATATGCTCGGTTCTCTGCAGATAAAGACACACAAGCCATTAGTGACCCAAAAACCTCCTAGTTTGAGATTTAAAAGGATACAAGTACACACTGCAGACATACATCTGTAAAGGAATTTTCATACTGTTTTTTCGTAATACTGTGTTCCCTTGGGAAAGCCCTGACTGTGTCAGCCAGCTGCTTCCAAGCCTTTACCTTCTGTAGTAACAGAATCCATGAATGTGCGAAAAGGGAAGACTCTGTTTGTTCGTTCATCAATCAGTGCAATTTTTGTCTTTTGGCGTGAATGAAGCCTGGAAGGTACACGATGCCCCTGTTTGTTGTTACCAGGCGGCTGTTGGCAAGTGTCCTTGTGAATTTCTGGATGGTAATGCAATTAAACCAATGGTGTAGCTAACTAGGGGTTGTGCTAGTCTTATTTTGAGGCGCCTGCAGGAAAATGTTGATGGTATAAAGCGCTGGGATCATAACAGACCTCGAGCCCTCCGTGTCCCAGAGGCCCTATCCCCCAGCCACAGGACGGAACGGAAAGGTGGCGCTCTGCTTTTCTTGCTCTTTCATGAGTGATGTGAGCAGAGAGCGAAGTAGTACAACACTCCTAATTCCACGGTTTGAGCAAGTCCCAGAGAAGGTCCTGGGGCGTCAGGGGAATGTGCCATGTACTAGGAGCACTGAAGACCGCTATGGGCGCTGGCAAGACGGGTTTGACATGGCAGGATGCCAGCTGCATTGGATGAAGCTGTGCCCTGGTCCAGCTTGGGGATCCAGGAACTTTCCCCACTGCATCGTTTTGGCTGCGTCCCATGTGAGCCTCGAACCTGGAGTTGTCCGGGAAGGGAAGAGCTTTATGGAGAACTAGGGCCAAGCTGTGACTTCAGCTTTTCTGAACGCAGTTGAGCCATGAGCCCATCTCTGCTGCCATTGAAGTTGGTGACGAAACTCCTGTTGGCTTCGGTTCGGTAGGAGCTGAGCTGTGTCGGGACTCGGTGCTGTCAGGGGTGAGATTTTTTTCGGATGTCTTACTCGAAGGATCTAATTCCTCCCTGCCCTGCCTGCTGGTGGTCATTTCTACACGTTAGATGAGTGGCCTAACTGGAGGAGGCGAAAACACAGCGGCTGGTCTGATCCTGTGGGGATCAGTTAGGAGGCTTGTGTGTATGTAGCCGAGGTTACAAAGTCCCTCTCTGTTTAATGGCAGTTTTAACTGGTGCTTGGTGCGCGTGCAACCTACGTGGATTTGCTTATGTTAAACCGGCCCCTTTGCGCCCCCTACTGGTTAAGCACTCATTTTGTTCCTGGAACTGTCCTGTGTTTTCAGTGGTCCTGCAGGCGTTCGTGTGCAAAGCATGGGCTGCTTTGCATCAAAGGGAGCCCTGTTGGTTCCAAGCCAGGCTGGAGCCCTGTGGGGTTAGTCAGGGGCAGAGTCTGGGCCTCTTGTCGGCAGAGGCTAAAGAGACCCTTCTCTTTGTTTCCAGCAGGGCTCTAGGGGGCTGGGTGTGGGTGGTGCCCTGGGGAATGGCGCGCCTGACTCATTTGGGGGGCGGGGCCTAGGCCACACCCCCTCCTGAGCATTTTCTATTGGCTAGCTTTGGCAGCTCCCGGCCCAGCCTGCTGGCTTCCGTGAATGCCATTCATAGGCCGCTACCTCTGCCCAGGCGTGGTATAGGGACCCTGGGTGCCTAGAGCAGGGTTGTGAAGTCCACCAGGCGGCAGGGCCCAAAGACACACTGCATTGCTCGGTCTAAGGACTCTAGCTCCAGGAGCTCATCGACAGGGACCGTCCTGGCAGCCCAGGGACGTATTTAAACAGCAGCCGCCTGACCGGTGCTTCTGTGCCAACCAGGATTCTTGGGGATCTCACCGTGCTTTGTTGTGCTGCCTAGTGACGCCGTACCCGGCTGGGACGTCCTTCGCTACCCCCATTGCACCAGAGCGGTGCCCCTCGTTTGACTTTGGAGGTGAGTCCTGATCCCATACGATGCTGAGCTGGAGTAGGGCCTTATGCTCGTTGCACCTTGTTGGGAGCCATGCCTTCGGGAACCGACGAGGGCTGCATTGACCCGTGGGTGACTCAGCCCTGCTTCTGCTCCTGGAGGTGAGCCCGACGAGGAATGCTCTGCTCCGCTTGCTCGCTGACACTTGGAGGAGCTCGGTCTCTGTCCTGATATGCTCCTCTCCCCCTCTGGTTTTTACACTGATCTGCACGTCAGCTGAATGTTGCTGGAGTAGCAGCAGCTTCACTGATTTAAACAGCGACGGGTGAGAGGATTCGCCATCTGCTTGGAGGTGCCACCCCGCCGGCAGCCCAGCTCCAGGAATCCAGCCGTGCGCCAGGCTCGGCAGCCACCAGAGCCTGGGCGTGGTGAAGACTCACTGGTGGTTATTACCTGCTGACTAACCATGGGCATGCAGTCGTGTCCCTGGCTGGCTGCAGGCATGGGGCAAAGTCCCTGCATGGCTGGGACAGCTCCTAGCTTTTCATTCCAAGCCCAGGATCCACCCCTCTTGCCTTCAGGAAAACCACTAGTCCCTAGGTTGTCTCGCTGCCTTGGCAACTGGCCCCGTGCCCAGCCTTCCATTTACTGGCACGTGGCGCTTAAATGTCACCAGTGGCTCCTGGGCTAGTTTTTTTGCCCTGGAGGGGTCTGGCAGCCCGCGCTGGATATGGACTGTGCCGTACCAGCTACTGGCTCAGAACCGGGCTGCAGTTCCCAGAGGGGTGGGGATAGGGCCTCTTAGCCTGTGCGAAGAATAGGGGGTTCCAGGCCAAGTCCTCCCACGATTGCCCATCAGAGGCAGGAGGGTAACATGGCTGCTGGTTAGTTCTAATTTGAAATAACTTTCCATAAAAGGTTAGGGGGCATTTTAAAGGCACAAAAATGGGTGGTTAGGCACCCCGACTCCCATGGACTAGCCGCTGTTGGTGCCTTGGAGAATCTCCCCCGCAACAGGGAGAAGGTAAGGGGATTCCTCAGCTCTGCACCGCTGCCTGAGGCCCGGGTCTTTGAAGTTACTCAGGCTCCTATCATCCACTGCCATCAGTGGAAGTCAGGGGCCTAATCACCTCTCGGGATCTGGGCCTAAGTCTCTCTTGAAAATGAGACATAGGCTCCTGTTGAAAACTTTACTGTAGACCTAGGCCAGAGGTTCTCAAACTGTGGTCTGCGAGCTCCATTCAGGTGGTCCGCGGATAGGCCCCTCTAAGGTGCACGCCTGGACGGTTGCACACGAGAGAATGAAGGGCCACCCACCTAATTAGTGGAGCTGTGCAGGCGTGACTCCACTAATTAGGTGCCTGGACCCTGGAGAAGATGCACATGTGAGGTGAGGTGGCAGCCTTGGAGAGTACAGGGGTAGGTGGGAGGGGGCAGAGGGGTGAGAAGAGGGGGTGGGGGGAATTTGGGACGTGCAGGGCTGCGGTGGCCAGAAAAAGAAGCGACTTTCCCCAGCTCCAGGGCTGTGGCAGCGGCAGGAGAGACACCCCGCCCCCTTGTCCTCCTTCCCAGCCCCAGCTTGGGGGCTGCCCCGGTGCGGGAGAGAGGGCACATCCATCGCATTAGAAAGGTAAAACTACTGATCTTAAAATATGAGTTGTGCTTTTATTTGTAGAACAAAAAAAAAGATGACTTTTTTTTAATAGAGCGCTTTTATCCCAAGCGCTTTACAAGAGTTAGCTAACGGTACAAACAGCATTTGGAAAGATCATGAAGTGGTCCACCGAGACCCTCAGCAATTTTCAAGTGGTCTGTGGGGGGAAAAAAGAGAGCTTGAGAACCACTGACCTAGGCTATAAAGTAACCTGCTCCGCTCCCATTTGTGATGCCCCTTCAGACTCTTCAACTTTGTTTCCAGTCGCGATGCATCTAAATACGCTCGTATCGACAGGCGGGTCTGACCCCAGGAGCTGCTGTTCTGAGCCTTTCCCGCTGGAGCCATGTCCCGCAAGTTGTATGAAACCGAAACCTCCTCCATGGACCAGCCACTAGAGGGGGACAAAGAGTGGCCGGCTGCTGGCGTATGTCCTACGCGGGTACATAGTGGCGTGAAAAGCTCCAGCACCAGAAGAAACGTCTTTAGCTTTGTAGAACAGACTGCTCTACCCTGTCACTTCCAGGAAACCGGCAGCGCCTTGGCCAGTGCTATAGCTAGGGGAACTCACTGCCACAGCGTGTAGTTGAGGCCAAGAACGGAGCAAGATTCAAAGAGGAATTGGACTTTTATATGGGTAGCCAAAATAGCCATAGTTAAAACATCCTCATGCTTCGGGGCCTAAGCCAATCTCTAACGAGCAGAGACCAGGCTGAGATCTAATGTCGGGGGCAGATTATGCCACCGACGCTTGCTGCTGGGTGTCTGGTACCGTCCTCTGAAGTAGCTGGTGCTGGCCCCAGTCATGAGGCTAGATGGAGCTTAGGGCTGAGCCAGCCAGGCTGTTCCTGACTAACCCTTTGGTTTTAATTCCGGGCAGTCCTTTTGTACATTTCTCCTGCTGCAGCCGGGCCTTCTAACTCTTCTGGGTACCAGGCAGACGGGGTCACCGCTGTCACCTACCACCCCAGCCACACCTGCGCTTTCTATTGGGCGTACTCCCTTGCCAAAATCCTGATCGAGGGTGGGGCAGGCTGGGCTTTTCAAAAGAACCCAAGGGAGTTAGGATCCTGAATTCCAACCCCCCCCCCCTTTGAAAATCCCATCCTTAGTATCTGATACAGCAAAGCCACCAGCTAGTAGCTGTAAGTAAGGGGAGGTCGACACTTTGAGCTGGGGGAGGGACATGATTCCCAGCTCCAAGAAGCACATTCATGCTTGCCCTGTTTGAGCTAGTACCCTAAAAATACTGTAGCCAGGGTGGCACGATCGGTGGGAGAGGCTAGCTGCCCCACGGACATGCCTACGGTGGTGGAAGGTGGGGTGGCTAGCCCTTCCGGCTGCAGTGACGCTAGCTTGAAGGCTGCAGCTTTGCTCCAAGCTGAGGTTCCTCGCATGAGCTTGCAAGCGACGGCACCAGCTGCTTTCCCCGCAGGAAACGGGGCATAGGATTGTGCGGGGGAGGGGGTGTCTCCCGACACAATAATGAGGCCACCTTCCCAGCACTGCTTCACTGTTCAAAATCCAGCTTTGCTTTGTAGGGGTGGTTCTTGCCGCCTAATCATCTCTGGTCAATGCTCTTTGTAACGACCCCGGCTCGCAGGCCCCTCCACTCCAGCCACTGTCCTCTCCGCTGCGGAGGACGTGGTGCGTGGAGCAACTGTTCGGGAGGAGGTGGCTGCACACATGAGAAATGTTGCTCTCCGTACTGGGAGGCAGGACAGCAGGGCAGAGCTGGGAGCAGCAGGCTGCAGCTAATCAAGGCTGGTGTCTGTGGTATTAGTTGTAGAATAGGTTAATAAAAGAATACGGCCTTATTTACATGACCCAGCCTTTGCGGCTATTGCTATGCTGCCAGAGCCCCCTAGTGGAGATGCAGTATAAGTTGCTGTGACGCCAGGAGAACTCCTCCCTGAGTGACATTAGCTAAGCGGAGACACAAGGTGGGTGAGGTCATCTCTTTTACTGGTGAGAGAGACCAGCTTTCGAGCCACACACAGCTCTTCTAGAGGGCTGGGAAAGAGTCTCCCCGCTCAATATGAGGTGGAACAGATTTAAGCATAAGGAATTAACATGTTGCAAGAGACCATTCAAGAGAAAGTGGTCAATTAACACCTCTGCTGTCACAGGACAAAGGAGGGTAGTGGGTTATATAGATTGGTATAAAACATAAATCCTGTCTCGCTACTGAATCCATAATTTTTGGTGTCTAGCAGAATTTATGAATTTAAGCACCCAGGCTCATCTCTTGAAGGTCTTGTGCAGGTCCTTTTGAGGACAAGGACTGAGAGATCAGCTATGGAGTGATCACTTTTGTGTAGTGTTTGCTCACGGGTAATCTGGTTTGATCTTTTATCATTTTTCTGAGAGTTCATTTGACAGCGTAGTGACTGACTGGTTTCACATACGCAGTTGTTGCTGGGGCATTTAGTTCACTGGATGAGGTACACCACATGTGACAGGCATGTGTAAGACGCATGGATCTTGAAAGGTGTGTTGTTGGGGGGTGTTGATCATTGCAGCTGTGAGATATGTCTGCAAATTTGGCATCTGTCGTTCTGGCAGGGTGTGGGCTGCTTTGAGTTAGTGGGTCCCGATCTGGAGGGAGCTTGGTGAGGTGTGGCCAGGGGAGGTGTTTGAAGGCCAGAAGGGGATTCCATCCTGAAAGAAATCTTACCCAAATGCCCCCATCAAGTATGGGTTGTAACTGTTTGACACCCTATATGGGTTTTAGTGTGGGGTGGTAGGTAACAAGTAAAGGTGTGAGGTCAGTGTGGGTTTTTCTACACTGAAGCAGGTTCTCTTGGGGAATTAAGGTGGCCTATTCCATTAGGCAATCTGCTTCTCTGGTGGAGTGTCCTTGTTTGGAGAAGGCAGTTTTAAGTGTATTAGGGGGTGTATCCTGGACTTGCCCCAGAATATGCTCTGAGGAGAATCAGAGGGTGTGTCTGCACTGCAATATAAGCCCAGGGTTGGTAGAACTTGAGTTAGCAGACCCTGGTTTTATTAACCTAGGGCTTGAGCATCTACACTCATTTGTAACCTCTCCCCATCCCCAGTTAAGAATTTGAGTCCTGAGGCTCCAGAGTCTACAGTGCATTATGCAGGCCTGTGTCTAACCACCCATATCCCAGACTTCCTCGTGCCCTCCCAGCATGTGGCTGCTCTAGCCCTTTGTGGTGCAGTGTGAGGAAGACTTGTCCCCCCGAAACTTGACTCTCCAGAGGACAAAGAAAGTGGGCTCATGGGATTGTGGTAGATTCCCAAAGCATGAGTCTGGGGGCCTGCCTCTGTACTGCAAAGCAATAGGGCTTGAACCTTAGGTCCCAGCTTGATGCAGGCTTGGACCTTCCACCCCTGTGGGCCTCTGGGTCAGCGCATCTTGTGTGTAGAAAGAAGGGGGGTTAGGTTGAGCGTGAGTTCGACCGCTGGGCTTCCACTGCAGTGTAGACGTGGCCCGAGTGCCTAGCTGTAGATAGCTAACGCCTATCCTGCTGCTGAGAGAGGATATGAAACGGGTATTCCATAGGACGGTTTTCTGCCCAAGCCTCTCTCCCTTTCTTGACACGATACAGCACCTGACTATACTTCGTGATAGGCCATGCCAGGAGCGAGAGAAACTTTGGGGAAAGTCTCATCCAAAGCTGGTCAAAGAAAGTGTATAGAGCAGGATTGTAATGGGGTCAGGCCAGACTTCCCAGGGCGTAACAGTGCTGAGCTACTCCAGCAAGTGAAGAAGCAAAATGAAACCCCACAGTCCAGCACTGTCAGCTGGACTGGAGCAGCAGCGTGGGGGTTCTGGCCCCTGGGGCCTGTACCTGTAATTTCATCCTTTGGACAGCAGATGTCAGCACTCTGAGCCAGGTCCCCACTTGTAGACAGTAGTGTGGGTTGCATCACCCTGGCCCAGGGGTGGGCAAACTTTTTGGCCCGAGGGCCACAGTGGGGTTCCAAAACCATATGGAGGGCCAGGTAGGGAAGACTGCATCCCCAAGCAGTCTGGGCCCTGCCCCCTCCAACTTTCCAGCCCCCTCAGAACCCCCCCCCCCACTTCTTGTCCCCTGACACAATTGGGCAAGCGGGGGGGGGGGGGTGTGGTGTGGTGGGGGTGGAAGGATGGGGAGGGGGAAGAGAGCCACAGGTGCACACCCCTAGGAAGCTGCAAGAGTGGTGTACGGCCCCTGCTGCAGCCCGCACCATGGGGCCAGGGGCACAGGTTTCTCCTCCCTCCCTCCCAGTGCCCTTTCCCACAATGCCCCACACAAAGATCTCCCCCACTGCCCAGCACCCCCACCCCAACAGGCCCCCAGCTCCCCAAAACACACAAACCTCCCCCAGTGCCCTCTACACGCTCACAGCCCAGCACCCCAAACACACCTCCCAGACCACACTCACCAGCCCTGCTGGGTGGTCTTTGGCTCCTAGGATCAGAGTGGGGGGAGGGCTCCAGACTGTCCACATGCTGCGCCTGCCACAAGCGTGAGCTCCGTGGCTCCCATTGGCCAGGAAAAGAGCCAGTGGGAGCACACAGAGAGCCCCCTGAAAGCCAGAGGAACCAGCCAGGTGGGGAGTCCTGGTGGTGCTTACCTGGCGCGGCTCCCAGGGAGCATCCAGCAGGTCCCTCTGGCTCTTAGGGTGGGGTTGGGGTGTGTGTGTGTGTGGCGGGGGTGTGGGGTGTGGGCTTTCTGCCTGCTGCTGGTGCCTGAAAGCCCCACCCCTGCAGCTCTGATTGGGCAGGAGGGAGCTGGTGCAGCACGCAGACACCCCCCTGCACCTCTGTGCCCAGGAAGTGCCGCCACGCCAGCCCCGGGCCTTGGAGCGGTCTGTCCCCGATATCGGGACAAAGGGCGTGCTGACCGATGTGCAGCTGGGACACGGGACAAATGGGTTAATAGCAGGACATCTGGTCACCCTAGACTAAGTCTGCCAGGGCATGTTCCTATGACCGGTATGCCAAGTGCTCCCCATTTCCAGTAGGAGCCCAGTGCTGTGATGGCAGCTCTGCTTATTTTACTATGAAAGGGCAACGAGGGTGATGGGTGTGTGTGTCCACCAGCAGCATGGCCCATAGAGAAAGCATACTGCAGCTCTAGGAGTCAGGAGTGTGTTCCCTCCCACCCACTCTTAGACAGGGGGTAGGTGTCTTAGGCTCCTCCATGTTTTCAGAAGGCTGCAACCCCAGCCAAGAAGCCCACAGGAACTGCAGGCACTCAGCAGGCTCTTGAAGTGACCGAATCCAGACCCTTGGGCTTTTTAAACATCTCTGCTCAGTACTGCCACCTGGAGGACGTGGCCATGATACACCTAGCCTCCTTTGCAAAGAAACCCACTGCAATTCATGCCCCAGAAGCTGAGAACGTTCTACTCGTAGAGAATTATCCCTACCTCCCCTGCCCTCTCTGCTAGCAACACCAACAGATTGGTACAAGACATAGGGCACACTTCTCATTTTGCCTGTGGCTCCTAGGTCAGGCTCCTCTGCAAAGGTCAGGGAGATGTGGCTAGGATTAGCTGAGGCCGACACCTGTGATGAAATCCCTTTCTTTGACACTAAGCTTCCCCCCTGTCTATGCTCGGTCATACAAGCAGAGGCAGAGGACATGTAGGGAAGGTTGAAGACAAGTTTTGTTCAGTAACTCACCCCAGGATTAGGGGAGGTGGTTGGTGCCTGCAGAGAGACCAGCGTAGCATGACCCTCGGACACCTTCTGGCAGTAGCATCAGTGTCTCGTGCCAAGGAATACTGCCAGCACCAAGAATCATTTTACTCCGAATACCCGTATCCTATCCACCAGCTATGAGCCACTCTCATCAGCTGGAAGACTGGGCATTAGCCTCCCCGGTCCAGAGTGTGTGACTACCAGTTGCAGCTCTATGCTCACAAGGACTCTCATGAGGAGAGGACAGAATCTGCCTGCCAGGCTAAGCCATTCCAATGGGTTTCTTTACTCTTCCAGTTAGCAATGAATCCTGTTAAACAGGGAATGAAATCCTGGGTCCATAGTACTGTCCTTGACTTAAGTAGAGCAGGAATTTTCCCTAGAGGTTTTGATCCAGTGCTTGACAAGCTCTTGTGGATTGCAGCTGCACCTTAACAGCTCACTCTCTATTTGTTAAAGCAAAGTCTGAGTAAAGAACTAGGAGTGGCACTTCTTATCTGAAAGCCGACTTCAACCAGACTTTTACTTCAGCCACCTGAGAAAGCAGAAACGTCTAGAAGGTATTACTCACTCCAGTTAGCTGAGGCATGAGTTGGGACAAATGCTAAAAGAGATACTTTTAACATAATCTACTTACTTTTCCTCGACTTAAGGACGCATTGAGCATTGGCCTGCTAAACCCAGGGTTGTGAGTTCAATCCTTGAGGGGGCCATTTAGGGCTCTGGGGCAAAAATTGGGGCTTGGTCCTGCTTCGAGCAGGGGGTTGGACTAGATGACCTCCTGAGGTCCCTTCCAACCCTGATATTCTATGATTTCTGATGCCGCATGGATCTTCATAGATTTCAATCACAAAAGCAGAAGTGTGCTGATATCACATGAGCAGCTGCCCAGATAATCAGAAAATGCAAGTGTGAAGGTTTCAACAGCAATGCAACACAGAGAACATGCAGGGCAGGGAATGTGGTTATGCATTATGTAACAACCAACCACATTTAACTAGAAAAACAGGTCTAGGAAGTAGCAGATGTGCACCGTGACTACCTAAGCGTCACTATCAGAACCTTCACTTTCAGTGTATTTTCCCAGCTAAACCCCATTCACTGCCCCAGGAACTTGGAAAGCAGAGAGAGCTTCAGCTTATTAGGAAACTCTACTGTGGCGTTTCTGGCATTGCTGCACGCTGAAGTTGAGGAGCAGGCAAAGTATCTGCTAGCCAAGAGTGGAGACCATTTTGAGCTGCTGACTAGGTCCTGGTGCAAGCTTTATATCACAATACTGTAAGTTACACAACAGATGCTTCCTATTTCTAGATGGTAAGGAACTGGGGCCAGCTCTGGAAGGTACTGAAAGAAGAAAAAAGAAAAGGAGTACTTGTGGCACCTTAGAGACTAACCAATTTATTTGAGCATGAGCTTTCGTGAGCTACAGCTCACTTCATCAGATGCATACCGTGGAAACTGCAGCAGACTTTATATATACACAGAGAATATGAAACAATACCTCCTCCCACCCCACTGTCCTGCTGGTAATAGCTTATCTAAAGTGATCAACAGGTGGGCCATTTCCAGCACAAATCCAGGTTTTCTCACCCTCCACCCCCCCCCACACAAATTCACTCTCCTGCTGGTGCTAGCCCATCCAAAGTGACAACTCTTTACATAATCAAGTCGGGCTATTTCCTGCATAGATCCAGGTTTTCTCACATCCCCCCCACCCCCATACACACACAAACTCACTCTCCTGCTGGTGCTAGCCCATCTAAACTGACCACTCTCCAAGTTTAAATCCAAGTTAAACCAGAGCATCGGGGGGGGGGGGGGGGGTAGGAAAAAACAAGAGGAAACAGGCTACCTTGCATAATGACTTAGCCACTCCCAGTCTCTATTTAAGCCTAAATTAATAGTATCCAATTTGCAAATGAATTCCAATTCAGCAGTTTCTCGCTGGAGTCTGGATTTGAAGTTTTTTTGTTTTAAGATAGCGACCTTCATGTCTGTGATTGCGTAACCAGAGAGATTGAAGTGTTCTCCGACTGGTTTATTAATGTTATAATTCTTGACATCACAAGAAGGGGTTTTAGTTGGGGGCTGAAGGTGATGTGGAATTCCACCATGATTTCAACAATTTCCATCCCACCACCAACCTCAGCCTGGTCCAGTCCACACAAGAGATCCACTTCCTGGACACTACAGTGCTAATAAACAATGGCCACATAAACACCACCCTATACCGGAAACCTACTGACCGCTATTCCTACCTGCATGCCTCCAGCTTTCACCCTGACCACACCACACGATCCATCGTCTACAGCCAAGCTCTGCGATACAACCGCATTTGCTCCAACCCCTCAGACAGAGACAAACACCTACAAGATCTCTGTCAAGCTTTCTTACAACTACAATACCCACCTGCAGAAGTAAAGAAACAGATTGATAGAGCCAGAAGAGTTCCCAGAAGTTACCTACTACAGGACAGGCCTAACAAAGAAAATAACAGAACGCCACTAGCGGTCACCTTCAGCCCCCAACTAAAACCCCTCCAACGCATTATTAAGGATCTACAACCTATCCTAAAGGATGACCCAACACTCTCACAAGTCTTGGGAGACAGGCCAGTCCTTGCCTACAGACAGCCCCGCAACCTGAAGCAAATACTCACCAACAACCACATACCACACAACAGAACCACTAACCCAGGAACTTATCCTTGCAACAAAGCCCGTTGCCAATTGTGCCCACATATCTATTCAGGGGACACCATCACAGGGCCTAATAACATCAGCCACACTATCAGAGGCTCGTTCACCTGCACATCCACCAATGTGATATATGCCGTCATGTGCCAGCAATGCCCCTCTGCCATGTACATTGGTCAAACTGGACAGTCTCTACATAAAAGAATAAATGGACACAAATCAGATGTCAAGAATTATAACATTAATAAACCAGTCGGAGAACACTTCAGTCTCTCTGGTCACGCAATCACAGACATGAAGGTCGCTATCTTAAAACAAAAAAACTTCAAATCCAGACTCCAGCGAGAAACTGCTGAATTGGAATTCATTTGCAAATTGGATACTATTAATTTAGGCTTAGAGACTGGGAGTGGCTAAGTCATTATGCAAGGTAGCCTGTTTCCTCTTGTTTTTTCCTACCCCCTCCCCCCCCCCCCCGATGCTCTGGTTTAACTTGGATTTAAACTTGGAGAGTGGTCAGTTTAGATGAGCTATTACCAGCAGGAGAGTGAGTTTGTGTGTGTATGGGGGTGGGGGGGGGAGGGATGTGAGAAAACCTGGATCTATGCAGGAAATAGCCCGACTTGATTATGTAAAGAGTTGTCACTTTGGATGGGCTAGCACCAGCAGGAGAGTGAATTTGTGTGGGGGGGGGTGGAGGGTGAGAAAACCTGGATTTGTGCTGGAAATGGCCCACCTGTTGATCACTTTAGATAAGCTATTACCAGCAGGACAGTGGGGTGGGAGGAGGTATTGTTTCATATTCTCTGTGTATATATAAAGTCTGCTGCAGTTTCCACGGTATGCATCTGATGAAGTGAGCTGTAGCTCACGAAAGCTCATGCTCAAATAAATTGGTTAGTCTCTAAGGTGCCACAAGTACTCCTTTTCTTTTTGCGAATACAGACTAACACGGCTGTTCCTCTGAAACCTGAAAGAAGAAATGTATTCATGTTGATATTGCTCCTGCTGTTCACATGCTGTTTAGGACAGAAGCAGCTTTTAGCCTGGTTGCTGGAGGCAGATATGCAGGCCAGCAGCTGCCACTGTCTGTGGTGGAAAAAAAAAAAAATCCCTGTTTCAGCTGAGCACTTGCTTTCTCTTCTGAGCAGGTCCCCTGCCACACAGCATCTAGAAATATGGAACTACAGTGGTGCCAGAAGTTCCAGCTACGCAAGTCCCACAGCAACAATGGTATTAGGCTAAGAGCCCAAGGGAACAACAATCCAGCTCATGTACTGCCGCATGGCTGGTATTCTGCTCCATAAGGATTACTAACAGTACAGGGACACCACCATGCTTACAGTAGCTGTAGATGGCAGCAGGGCTTGTCTAGGTAGAGTAGTATAACTTTGCTCTCCGAGGATCACGGAGCACACTAAAAGTTAATACTGTTGAAACTTTGGTATTCAGGGAGTCCCTTTACTTGTACAGAAATGAAAGTACAAGAAGAGTGATTGATATGGGGTCACAGACCACAACACTCAGGGCTATGCTCCTTCCCCACTCTAATTGTGGTTTGGATGTGTCTGTGCAGTGAATCAGGGAAAAGATAACCTGCTTCAACAGTGCAGCTGCACCAGGCCCAAGCTGGCCCTACGATCATGCAGGAGTACAACTAGAAAGGAGCACTGTGCACTTCATCACTCATACCAAGTGCTTAAACTTGTGGGTCATGCAGGGTTTTGGCTTGTACTGCCCTGGAGTACAGTCCCTGCTGTACACCTCACAAGGTACATTAGTACCAGGCACCAGGAGGAATCTTGCTACTAACCCAGTGGAGGCAGACTCTCTACTGGAGATTGTTAGCACTGCCAACCCAGAACACAGGTTACTACATGAGAAGCTATAGATGTCCTAAACACCTGCACAAGCAACAATGGTGGAGACACAAAACTTGGAAGCCTGATGGCATGGAATGATCTCTGCCCCTACTGAAAGGCAGCTGTAAAGTCATATGCTTTGAAGTTGGACTACAGATTTTCTATGGAAACAGGGTTGAGTAGTCGCTACAAGTCCCTACAGTAGTTTAGCTCAAACCACTGTAATGAAAGTGGTTTAGTTCCAAGCTTGGAGGTTCAGAACATTGCCCAGGTGAGTTAAATATTGCCCCCTAGAGCTCTACCGTTTATCTATGGCACAACTAAAATTAGAGCTTCTGACTGACACTTAAATTGACTCATCAGTATTTGTGTACAAGTTTGATTTAGCACTGTACAGCTTGCACTATGTGAACACAACTGTTCTAAATCAGTTATCAGAGAATGCATAACTACATGCAGAATGAAGGAGCTTTCAGACACTAATAAGAGACCATGAGTTTACAAGAAACGGTTTAGGATTATTTCCCCAGGAAAGTGTGCCTAGTTGTACTTTGATTTTAGCTATAGGCTAGGGTACCAGAGCTTGATGTGTTTAATATTAAAAAAGTTATTGAGCAGCACAGTGATGGTTATGACAGACAGCATTGCTTTTAGCATATGACATTTAATAAAGTTGTATTAATCATGTCCTAAGACAGACACTAGCCAGGAAGGGGAAGAAAAAGAAAAAGAAGCTTTGACATGTCTGATTGCTACAGAGAAAATTTAAGATTGTGATGTTTGCTACAATTTAGATCAACTAGAAAGGGAACCAAACTCCCCCCTTCACTATGCAGTATTGAAGCCAGAGTTCAATAGTAAACTTGATTGTAATCCTCAGGGCTGCTCAGCCAAGAGAAATCCTTAGACTTTATTTATTCAGGATCATTTGTACATAATCAACTACATCTGCAAAGTCTACTTTATTCTACAAGACAGACAGTTTCCCTACCATTAGTGAAACCCTGGTTTAGAATGTTTGCTTTACATAATTGATATATTAAAACATGGAATGCTTGTAGAGTTGTGGCACTGTATAGCATCTACACAGGACATCCTTCAAAAGCTACGATTAGGGAGCCTCCTAGCTTATCAGCAATGTAAGCTCGGTTAAGGTCCTCTGGCCCATTTGCTTGACATTCGTGCTTTATGCCTAGAAGAAAGGCAAAAAATTCAGTGATTCATGAGTTCCCATATGCTAGTAATTCTCATTAGAAACTTGCACCTGTAGCCAAGAGTATTTGATCAGGTAGCCCAACAATTCACAAGAATTCAAGCACATGGCAGTCCAGTCTAGAAGTTCAAGAGCCCAAAGGATTTAGGTGCTCAAGTGCCATTGAATTTCAGTGGGAGTTGAGTACTTAGTGATGTGCAAGCACTGATGATTGAGGCATCTGGATATGTTATGGTATTGGATACTTGAACTGGATGTGTATGTTTTGGTCTTCCCAGTTGCAGATTCTGCTGGAGTGAAGCTGGGAGTTTCAGCATTATAAAAAACCCACTGAAGTGGCATGGGACCTGGGATGTGTGCAGCTGAAGAGTTATGGCTTAGTTAACAGGGAAGCCATGTGCACGGAGAGGGAAAATGCAGTTCTACTGCACGTGCAATTCAGACACTTTTTTGCTATGTTGTGTTTTAATCATGTTTCAAGAAGTTTCACTTGCTAAGTACTCTTCAACTGGTATTTCTAAATAGACGCTAGTCCATTAGCAACAGCTAAGTCCTATGGGTCAGCAGTTCTATGGTGCAAGACAGATTTAATTGGGCCAAGTGAGAAAGTGTTGCCTGTATTACGTACCTTGAAATTTCTTTTTGATGGCATCCTTAGAGCTTGCATAGATCATCTTACTTTTGAGAGGCGCTTGGTCTGGTGCCCTAGTTGGACATACCAAGAGGAAAGTTAAGATGATGATATTCAACATCCAACATATCAGAATCTAAGACCTACAGACTCAGGTGACAAGCAGTGGCCCTACAAGTTTACGAACATTTGACACCCCATCCTAAACGGCATGCAATATCTTGGACCAGATGAGTGTGTCACCACATTTCCATGTCTTACACATTAATGGAGACCCTGTGTACAGGCCAGGCATTGCAGGTAGGTATGTATGTACATTGTGCAAGCAAAGAGACCAAGTCACACATAAGCCACGATTCCAGCTTACCACAGGATGAACATCAACTCCTCTTTTTTTGATTCCTTTGTTTCAAAGCTTGCATCGTACAAGGCATAACGGCAATCCTTTTCAGGGAGCATCTGCACAAACTGCTTGAAAGGATCAGTAACTGTTACGCCAATATCTCCCACGAGGATTTCTTTGCCTTCTTCCACAACAATGCACTTCTGGTCTTCACTGAGACAGAATAAAACTGCCTTCTTCCTTTTCTTGATTTCCCCAGGTGTGGAGCACTTACGAACTTTCATGTCATAGAAGATACGGCATACTTCATCAGCCACTTGTACTCCTGATGCCTATGACAGAAAGAGTTAAGTCAATTTCAGTCCTGGACTATGCACTTTATATAGCTACTGTATAACATCAGCTTAATGCATTAGGCTGATAAGACTAGAAGACAAGCAATATTTCCTAGAGTATTAAAGGCTTGGAGTGGCAGATGCAGAAAGCCTGAAACAGTTAACACCAGAAGTTGATATAGGAAAGACAGGGTCTAAAAAGTCTCCCATTCTGGCTACAGTTAGCTTTTAAAATTATAGTTCCTAATGCACATAAGTTATGTTTTTGAAAAGTGACTGATGGGGAAGGAAGATCCTACTTGCATTGAAGGTCTTTCTACTGAGGAACAGGAACTTGTAGCTCCAGAGGTCTGTTTAACTGACAGTCTTGAAGTGAATGCCTAAGTCTGATTTTCTTGAAACCCCACAAGTAGCTTTTACCTGGCAGTCATTTTGAGACAGCATTCTTTAGCTATTTGACAAGTCTCAACTTGCCACTATTTTGGCTAGCCATTTCCAGCCTACAGGAAAGTAAAGCAGTGCTATCAGATTCTACATATACAGTCACATGTATGTGTGGTTCAGGTTTAGAAGTTTAGAAGTTCTGGAGCAAGACTTGTTTATGAAAAATGCTGGGTTTTAGGCTCAAGATCTGACTAGAGAGAGTGACAAGTCTGTGTTGAAGTTACTCAAAGAAAGTGTCATGCTTTTATTAAAGGGTTAGATCTCTGGAAACTGCTTGATAAGTTTTAGTTCTCTGGTTTGCTGCTGGCTCTTAGGTTACTATTATGTAGTCAAAATTCCCTGTTGGATTATTTTAATTTAACTCTTATATGGCCCATCTATGCCAGCCACATAAGCTAAGAGGGAATAAAAGGAACTGTATAAAAAACAAACAGAATAAAAGCCCGTTGCTCCTTCAGTTATGAAGGATAGCTGGGGTTATCCCTACTGTTATATATATATATATATATATATATATATCTCTGTGCAGATGTGTGGCCCTGACAGCTCCAGGTTTGTGCATCTGGGCATACTTCTCTCAAGAAAGGATGATCCACACTGGCAACTGAGGTATTCCCACATAGGTATAATTTAGGCTAGAGGAGTATAAAATGACTGGATTAGACTGAAGCATGTCTACCAATCTGTTCAAAATGTTACATGCTTCAGTGTAATGAGCCTGCTATATTTGCGTGTTAAACCTTTTCATCCTTGTAATGATTCGAGAGACCTGTTCACACATCTGAGTTCAGCACATGCGAGTGCCCTTAGATTATTACAGTGCCCTTGGTACACTGCAATATTACACCACACTGGTAACACTGACTTAGGTACTCACAATCAGGTGCAGCTAGCATTATAAAGCAGTTGATTAACATTTAGGACTGACATTAGAGAAAGGTTTCTTTGGTAAGCATTTGACAGCCCTGTTTATCTAGGGTATTGCCACTTGTTTTTAGGGGTCTTTCACAGCAAGAGGAGAGAAAAATATTGTTTACAGACATGATAGTTCAATTGTAGCACTATGGAAGTCATTAGGGGACTCCATGTGTAGTGTTTAAAGTCACTGGTACCAGCTTAGACTGATTTCAGTTTGGTTCCCATTTAAGACAGTTACTCTAATGTGACTAACATGGCACCTTCTTACTCATATCTGCTTCAGGTATGTATTTTAAGTCTTCTTTAATGAGGTATTCTTGCAAAGGAAGAAATAGAGCCATGCTGTCTGTGGCTTTGCACTAAGTTGTTTGCACAGTTCTAATCTGTTAGAATGCATCTGTGTAAGCCTACTGACGAAGTAGAGTTGCCTGGTTGTCACCAGGAGCATGATTTGAAGACCCCAGAGGTGAAAGCCTGCAGAACATTTTTTTGCACTGAAGTATGAACAAAAAAAACCAAACAAACTTCTTTCAGATGCCAGGTTGAATCTGCAAGGCTAGCGGTAAGAGAAAGTACATACGATAGGGAAATAGAGCCCTGCTTTTCAGCAAAAAGAACAGCCTTTAAGGATTTAACTTGATCCCCTTGCCCAAAAAAAAACAAAACAAAAAACCAAGAAAATGAGTTGACTCAAGCTACTCAGATACTAAACTGTAGTCTCACTGAATACATTATTAATTCCCTTGTTCAGACATCTGCCATGTTGGTAGATGCCATCTGAAATTTGGCTCATTCCCTGTAGCTAGGATTTCTTTATATGGAATCTGAAGTGCCATTCTGAGATCAGGATTTATAGATAAACCACCTAGAAGTGGGCAACTGAATCTGTTTCAGGATTGGCTACCATGTAAAAATTACAGTAGGCAGCTACACTTCCAGTTAAAGTTGCTACAATATTTAGAACTTGTGGCCTATGAAATTTGAACTAGACAGACCATACTCTTCATTTCCTACATTACATATGGAAATGGCAAAAGCCATATGGCTTTTCTTATGAACCCTCAACCTTGGCACCTGCTCCCACACTGACCTGCTTTCCTAAACCCAGACCTGCTAGTGATTTTACTGCTATCACTTTGGATAAAAAAAGTCAACCTCAGAAAACCAGCAAAAAGCTAGAGTACTGCTGAGAGTCAACAATACCGCCAAGAGCGGAAGATTGTTTATTGCTTAGAGCCAGTAATTCATCTTGAGGCAGGAAACTTCTTGTTTCCTTACAAAGAAATCTAATACTTTGGCAAGTTATTTAAGATTCAAAAAGGGTTAAGAGGGTTCAATTTGGGAACTCAAGTTGAACAACAAGTGATGTTGAATGGCTCTCTCCTAGCGGATGTAAGCTTTGCACCAACCAAAGGGGCTGGGTAAGTGTTCTTTAAAGAAGACAGCCAGTTTTAGTTGCAGTATGAAGCTACAGTTCTGTCTAGGAAAGCACATGCAGATTACTGCAATGGGGCTTACCACTTCCTTGGCCCCAATTAGACCTCTGCACATCTTTTTAGTTACTTAAAACATCTTGTAACTAAGTGAGTTTTCCCAGTCTCCAGGACAATGGATTCTTTGGAGGAGAAATATTCCACCTCCTCATACAAAGTTACAAGTACTTAACCAATGGCCCAAGATTTGGAACACTGATCTTCCATAGCTGCTCACTACTAGTGAGCAGGTCAGAGGAGTGCATATTGCACACATCACTATTTATGCTGTCTTGACTTGGCAAACGAAATGGAGCGATACTACTGTTAACACTGCAGGACTAGCGAAAAAAACTCCATTCTATTCCATCTTGGGCATGAAAATTGTTAGCCAAGTTCTAGACTTATGGCTGCTTATTTAAAATGCTACGCTGCTGGTACTTTTGTGGGTGGCAAGGTGAGGCCACCACTGGAATATATTCTGATTTAGCATACAACTAAGACAAATTTTGACTCAGGTGATTCCCAGAACAAAGAAAAGAGGCCTGAGTCCAGTCTGATCTGTTTCTACAGGTGCCCAATGCAAGGGCTCTCAAGCCTGTTAAAGCATTTGAAACCCCCTCCCCACCTTACTAGCAACCCTACTAGAAGGGAGGAAAAGACAGACAAACCATCTTCCATTACAAGGGTGGAAGAACTAGGAGAGAGGGGCCAGGTGGTAAAAAATGCAAGAAGTAGGAGACACAGGAAGAGTCCAGAGTTCTTTAAAAAGGATAAAATTCTATATTGGTTAGGAATAGATTCCCAATACTAATTTCCATGCAACAGGGATGTTATATAATGGAAAGTGTGAAGGGAAACATGTCTCATGGGCTGCTATTAAATAGTGCAATAGTTCCCAAGCTGCAGGTTGGGAGTGAGGTGTCATGAGACAAGGGGAAAAAAAATTGCAAGAAATCAGAGTAAACAACTCACAGCAGCAAGGCAGCGCCAGCTGCTACTGGATCAACAAAGCACTCACAGCAGCAGCTGGACAGCTAGGCAGCATCGACTGCTACCAGAGCAATAGGAGCACTCTCCCAACAGCATGCCTTCTATGGCCAGGAGCAGGTCACACAAGTGGAGGTGGAGGATGCAGGAGCAACATGCTGAAACAGGAGGGAAGGGAGGAGAATACCTCCTTTCCAGCAGACAGGCTAGTGGACCAAATAAAGTGATCTGATAAGCTGCATGTGCCTCTCAAGCCACCAGCTGCCCATCCCCTTTTTGGTCTGATGCTCTTGAGCCCCCCCAGAGACGGGCCCAGCACAAGTGCGCTACATACACACTGGTTAATCCAGGCTTGGCTGCCCATGCAGAGTTTTCAAAGTAGACTGTTCATTTGTGCAAAGCCAACCTGAATACAGAGTTCCAGGCGTGGGCCCAAAGGGAGCTGTGGCATGAAAGTTTGCGAGTCCTTGCAACACCAGCCTGTACACCTGTCTAGACTACTGCACGCACATGGGGTCTGCTAATGTACAAGACATTCAGTAGATGCCAAGTAAGAATGCATGACAGTGATGCAGCCAATGTCTCATCTTTTTTCCATGTGTAGCACTTTTCCCACACCTTACAAACTGATGCTCTGATGTCTTGTGCTAGAGGAATGCCTTACCTAAACACCACTATGTACTAAAAGCAAGAAACCCTTTCCTTCTAAAAAGCCTCCCTCCTGTCCTCCACGCCCCATCTTGATGGATGCAGGTAAAGGCTGTACACAACAGCCATGTCAGCTTTCCACATTTTGCTTTCTTTAATTATGTTCAAAAGAAGTGCCCTAAAACCTTGCACAAAATCTAAACCAGAGTTATTCCTTTAGTCCAGTTTTGACAGAGAGGCCCTGCAAGTTGCCACCAAAACCTATGCATTTCTGTAATATTAGAATTTGGAAAGAAAGTTTGCATTTGGAAAGCAAGTTCAAGATAGGATGCACATACCAGACATCTAGCAGACTGGATTTACAGCACATAATTCTGCATTCCATTGTGTCCAAAGTTGCATTGAAGCTAGTGCTTCCCAACAAAACCCTGGGCTATGAACCTTAGGGTTTTCCTTCAGTAAAGGATTTTTATGCCGCCCCTGCCCCCCCCCCCCCACAAAAAAAAAAAGACTTTAAGCTTCTTGGAGTTTTGCACAAAGTAAATTTTGGAGGGGGGGAGAGGAGGTGTGCGGGCACATGGAGGAGGAGGATGAAGAGACCAGCATGGATAATATGCAGGTTCTCTTCCTCCGAGCCCAGCAGTCTAGAACCAAAAGCCATAATACCAGTGTTAAGTTTACATATGGTAAACTAGTTCAACTGGTTACATTATTCTTGAGACCGGGGTCTTAAAGCAAAATCTTACATCATTCAGGAGCTACATTAACTGTATGCATGTGTTCTAAGCAATCCATATCCACCTAATTAAGTGAAAACATTTGCTTCTTGGGAAAAAAGATTCAGTTCTTATGCAAGTTCAGTTGGATGCAGAGCCTGAAAGCTACATTCCTCAAGCATGCCTAGCCAAATATAGAAGGAATGAGTAGCGACTCTAGAACTCTGCACTTCAGTCTAATAAAAGGATTGCTAGACAGAACGCAGTTAATTCCCTACTTCCAATTGAACTCAATGTCCTCTCCCTCCACACAAAACTGGGGACCCATTACACTGAAAACAACTTCATTTTTGTTGTGTGACACTTACATCAGATCCAGGAATCACTGATTTGTCACAGTACCTCTGAGAGCTGGTCAAATTTTCCTTAGTCAGTAACCATGTGGCGGAAGTGAACATTCCTTTTGTTAAGAACTGGGCAGTGAAGCTAGGTTTACTTGTTTCCCGTATGCTGCTGTGCAACACCCTAGGATGTCCTTTGCACAGAAAGCTGGAAGGCGGGAG
Organism: Caretta caretta; assembly: GCF_965140235.1. Lineage (NCBI taxonomy): Eukaryota > Metazoa > Chordata > Testudines > Cheloniidae > Caretta > Caretta caretta. The sequence continues at coordinate 204,851,192 of NC_134208.1, read as the reverse complement.
CAATGGACAAACAAGCTGATGGAGGCTGTGATCAGCTGATTTGGGGAAGACTACCTTGTATCAAGCCAGGCCCTTGAAAGGTTAGAACATGATTAAATAGTGACAAAAGTCTGCACAAAATATGTTAAGTAGTTGGTTATAAATTGTAGTATAGGCAGGATCTCAGACAGCAATAACTCAGACAACTGTTCCTACACAGTGCAGGAAGGTCCCCTTTTGCAGAAATTTAGACTAAGATCTGATTTGTTTTGCATATCACATTTGAGATAACTGACATTTACTGCTAGGTTTCAGAGTAGCAGCTGTGTCAGTCTGTATTCGCAAAAAGAAAAGGAGTACTAGTGGCACCTTAGAGGCTAACCAATTTATTTGAGCATAAGCTTTTGTGAGCTACAGCTCACTTCATCGGATCTTATTTACTGCTAGTGTGTCAGAGACCATTTACAAGTCAAAGCAATAAAAAAGTTTTTCCGCATATCACATCCTAGCCTGGCTGGCATGATTTGCCTATCAAATAAGTCATTTTGTATTAACCTAGTTTCTTTCCAAACCAGAGTCAAGACTCCATCCAGCCTTTTGTCTACCAATAAGAGACCTTACTAGCTAGACAAAGGCAGAGGACGATTAAGAAATAGCTGCAACAGAAACCCTTCCCTCTGAATTCCTGGAGTTCCTTCCATCACTCCTAGCTGAAGGAATACGTTTCCATTAGTTGGATCATGAGGCCATTCCCTGAAGGTGGTCACAGATTGTATGGCATATCTCCACTACTCACTGGTGTGAAGTAATCCCAGCCCATGCCAGAGAAAAATGGGAATTGTGCCACCCAAAAATGGGTGTAGAGAAGAACGCTGTTGGAGAGTTGGTACAAGTGCCGGTACTGCTCTCTGGAAGAGGATGCAGGTAGAAGAATGATTTAGGGCTTTTAGAAGTTAGGCTTCACCTTAGTGTAGTCTGCAGGCCTCTGACTGCTCATGAGGAGGAAGTTCTGTCTGAACTGTCCCTGGTAGCTAAAAAGATTGCCTTGGTAGCAGATTTATAGATCCCCAGGGATTTTGGTGTGACCCTGGAAACTTTTAAGGTATGTAACAACTCATATGAAGGGAGTAAGAGATATGGTCCTTTAAAGGTCTCCCCCTTTCAGTTATTTGAATTTCTCTGAAACCCTGAGGATTGTAACCAGGATGCCCTTTCATGGTGATAGCTGGAGAGAGACAAGACTGCTGCATCAGAGACATCCAAGGCTACTTGGAGCAAAGTTCTGGCTACTAGTTGCCTCAAGCAAGCCCCAGCTTCCCGTGGGAGCTTGTCAATGAATCATGATACTCTGGAGTGTACGCAAGGACATGCAGAGTACATGTCTAGTCCCAACACACAGCAGGTCAAAAGCTTCCTATCACATGATGTCAGTAAATCACAAAGTAGCCCACAAAGAAAAAAGTCTAAGGTAATCTTGGCAGAATTGTGTTTATTTAAAAGCCATTGTTGATAACTTTTTTTTTTAAAAAAAACAGTTGTAGGAGGGGCTCAGAATTATGGCAGATGTGGAGTTCAAAAAGTAAACTTTGACGTTAACACAATCATATCATAAAAATATTCTTAAATCAAACCAAGTTTGAGAAGCATTTCTCAATTTGCCTATCTGTAGATTTCAGTCAATGGAAGTATTTTTGCCCATTTCCATGTATGGCAAAATTAATGTTTACCAACATATACTAATAAAAACCTAATCTTTCCAAGCCTAGCTATTGGGATTATAGACTTTAAAACAAAAAACCACACAACAAGGTACTCTGAAGGATGTTTTAAGAGTGAGAAACAGTTTGAGGTCATTAGCCAAATGCATATAACATTCTCTGGTGAGTCAGTTCTGATTTTGAGACAGTCATTTCTATGACAACAAAACATGGACACAGATTTCTAACTTCACTATAATATCAAATGAGAACAGAAACTAAGATTTGAGGAAGAATGCTCTTTAAATAGGTTTAATAAGTTACAGACTAGAGACTGTCTGGTTAAACATGGGCAAGTATTCTTTTGGATGACCTCTGAAGAAGTCTTTTGGCAAGCAGATGCTAGTTTTCTTTAAAAAAAATAGAAAGATTTCAACCAGACCTACAAGATCAAGTTTCATAGTGTGTTGTAAACTGAGTAACCTATATTCAGCTGAACCAGCAAATCAAGGTCTCAGTACAAGTTATCATCCCAACATATATGGTCTCCAACTAGCCTTTTCACTATGAGCCTACTAGCCTTATTGGGGATCCAGGAAGCGGGCGGGCAAAGCCCGCCCACTGCTAAAGGATCCCCCCCCAGCCTAAGGGGGGGTCCAGAGGACCTGGAAAACCAAATAATTACGGGGGACAACTAATGAACGACAGGAACAGGAGTGCGGTCAAAGGGTCAAACAAAGGGAACCTGACGGGGACACCGAGTGGAGGACCCCGGACGGCGCCCACTGCTCCTCAAAGGCGTCAAGGGAGTCAGTGGATGCCGCCCAGAGGAACTCTGCCCGGAGACCTGAACGGACAGAGGATCGGAAACAGGCCCCACAGTCACAGGAGACTCCATCAGCCACCCTCCTCACCCTGGTTTTATAGATGGCCACTTTAACCAAGGCCAGGAGGAGGTGTACCAGAAGGCCCTGCGACTTAGTGGGCCCACAGACAGGGAGTGTATAGATAAGGAGGTGAGGGGAAAAGTGCAACCAAAACCTTAACAAAATATTTGTGAGGAGCTGGAATAGGGGCTGCAGCCTGGCGCACTCTAGGTAGACGGGCGCCAGGGTTTGCTTCACGCCACAAAAGGGGCAGGTGTCCGGGATTGGGGTGAACCGCGCTAAGTACACGCCCGTCCTCACGGCCCCGTGAAGGAGCCGCCAACTGATATCCCCGGCAGGCCTCGGGACTAAGGTGGAATATAGTAGGCAAGTCACAGCCTCGAAACTTTTTAAAGGTCTCCAGAGCAGCCTTGTAAAATGCTGCTTAGCTAGTTATATGGGGAGGAAAGAGGTTTTTTTTTTTTAAACCGACAAGTAGGGTATTAGTTAACACCCCGCCAATAATGGGCCATTAGACTTTTGCCTGCAGAGCTTCGAGTTTATACAACTTGATCTTGAAATTCTCACTGGGCAATGAACTTCACCCTCACGGGAAAGTCGGTCGAAAGCAAGTAAGCCACTGGACTCCTCCCGAGTCAGCCACCGTCTGAGCGCGGCTGGAGGCGTCCCCGCGAGCCCCCCGAGCCCGCCCCGGGAGCCCGGCCGGCCAGCGCCGCCCGCCAGCAACGCCACGGCGAGCCTCCGCCCCGGGAACGGCCCCGGCCGCGCCCCACGCGCGGCCGGGGCAGGCCCCGCCCGCCAGGGGGACCCATCGCGCAGGCCCGGGAGACGCGGGGGCGCCGCCGCCAGACCTCCGGCTTCCTACGGCCGCCGTTCCGCCTCGGGAGCCGCCCGCGCCTCACGGCCCGGCGGGAAGGCCGGGGCCCAGCCGCGGCGCCTGGGAGGGGACACGCCCTGCGAGGCGGGGAGGGGGAGCACGGCCGGCTGAGGAGCCACGCGGAGCGGCAGGGAAATGACTCTCCCCCCCCCCCCCCCGCCCGCGATGGACGCGCCGGCGCCAGCGCGTATAAAGGGGGGCGGGAGGTACCATCGGCTGAGGAGGGGGTCGCCGGGCCGGGGAGCGGAAGGCTGCATCGCCCCGGGCTCCGTGGCGGGCGGTACCATCGGGGGGAAAGAGATGGAAGGGGCCGAGATACGGCGGGTGGCCAGCGCTCAGCCCGAGTCCCCCGGCGGGCGCTGCCCGGCTTCTCACCATGGTCTCGGCGGGGCTGGCGGGTCTCGAGTCCGGGGAGCGGCTGCCTCACTCGGTGCTGCTGCTGGGCGAGGCGCGGGAACAGGAAGGAGCTAGGGAGAGGCGCGAGCCGGGCGGAAGCGCTGCCGACGTCACGCCGCAGTGCCTGGAGGAAACGGTTGCTGGCGGGGGAGGGGGGAAGCTCTGCTGGCAACGCTCGGACTCGGCCTGCTCTGCTTCCATCGCCCTGGGGCGGGGCCCTTATATAGGGAGGAGGGGCCGCCGGGCTGCCCAATCAGACAGGGCGCTGCCAGGTGGGCTCACGTGCCCGCCAGCCAATGGCAGGGCCGTTGGAGGGGCCTACGTGCTCCCAGGTGAGGCAGAGGCCGGGAGGGACTGAGGAGAGGCAGGCAGGGTGGAGGCAGGCAGGGGGGAGGAGAGGCAGGGGGGAGGCAGGCAGGGGTGGGGGAGGAGAGGCAGGGTGGAAGCAGGCAGAGGAGGGGGAGGGGAGGTAGGGTGGAAGCAGGCAGGGGAGTGGAGTGGAGTGGGGTGGGGTGGGAGGAGAGGTAGGGTGGAAGCAGGCAGGGGAGTGGGGTGGGGTGGGAGGGGAGGTAGGGTGGAAGCAGGCAGGGGAGTGGGGTGGGGTGGGAGGGGAGGTAGGGTGGAAGCAGGCAGGGGGGTGGGGTGGGGTGGGAGGGGAGGTAGGGTGGAAGCAGGCAGGGGAGGGGGAGGAGAGGTAGGGTGGAAGCAGGCAGGGGAGTGGGGTGGGAGGGGAGGTAGGGTGGAAGCAGGCAGGGGAGTGGAGTGGGGTGGGGTGGGAGGAGAGGTAGGGTGGAAGCAGGCAGGGGAGTGGAGTGGGGTGGGGTGGGGTGGGAGGGGAGGTAGGGTGGAAGCAGGCAGGGGAGGGGGAGGAGAGGTAGGGTGGAAGCAGGCAGGGGAGGGGGAGGAGAGGTAGGGTGGAAGCAGGCAGGGGAGTGGGGTGGGAGGGGAGGTAGGGTGGAAGCAGGCAGGGGAGTGGAGTGGGGTGGGGTGGGAGGAGAGGTAGGGTGGAAGCAGGCAGGGGAGTGGAGTGGGGTGGGGTGGGAGGGGAGGTAGGGTGGAAGCAGGCAGGGGAGGGGGAGGAGAGGTAGGGTGGAAGCAGGCAGGGGAGTGGGGTGGGAGGAGAGGTAGGGTGGAAGCAGGCAGGGGAGTGGGGTGGGGTGGGAGGGGACGTAGGGTGGAAGCAGGCAGGGGAGTGGGAGTGGGAGGGGAGGTAGGGTGGAAGCAGGCAGGGGAGGGGGAGGAGAGGTAGGGTGGAAGCAGGCAGGGGAGTGGGGTGGGAGGGGAGGCAGGGTGGAAGCAGGCAGAGGAGGGGCAGGCAGGGGTGGGAGGAGAGGCAGGGTGGAAGCAGGCAGGGGAGGGGAGGTAAAGTGGAAGCAGGCAGGGAGTGAGGTGAGCAGGGAGTGGGTGGCAAGGAGAGAAGGGGGAGGAGAGAAGGGGGGGAGGAGAATCAGAGAAAAGATGAGGGAAGGAGCTCTCATTTTTACCTACTTTGGTGCGATTATAGCTAACCACCCCCCTATTGGTTCAATCCACTAGATTCGCTGTGTGCTATAGGGAAACCCTGTGTATTTCTTCCAAGAGGTGACTCGGCAGCTGCCGAAGAAGCAGTAGCTCCACTGTATGAGTCAGACGCAGGCTGAGTCATTTCTGTTTCAGGTTTCCAACACAATGCAGGGTTTGTTTTTGAGACAGGAGAAGTGAGAGATGTCAGAAAGGTGTTTCTGAGAAAAGGCTTGGATAAACTGCCTTTCCCTTTTTACTGTAGTGTGCTGCTGGTAAGGTTTCAGAGTAACAGCCGTGTTAGTCTGTATTCGCAAAAAGAAAAGGAGGACTTGTGGCACCTTAGAGACTAACCTATTTATTTGAGCATGAGCTTTCGTGAGCTACAGCTCACTTCATCGGATGCATACTGTGGAAACTGCAGAAGACATTATATACACAGAGAATATGAAACAATACCTCCTCCCACCCCACTCTCCTGCTGGTAATAGCTTATCTAAAGTGATCATCAAGTTGGGCCATTTCCAGCACAAATCCAGGTTTTCTCACCCTCCGCCAACCCCCCCACACAAACTCACTCTCCTGCTGGTAATAGCCCATCCAAAGTGACCACTCTCTTTAAAATGTGTATGATAATCAAGGTGGGCTATTTCCAGCACAAATCCAGGTTTTCTCACCCCCTCCAAAAACCACACATACAAACTCACTCTCCTGCTGGTAATAGCTTATCCAAAGTGACCACTCTCCTCACAATGTGTATGAAAATCAAGGTGGGCCATTTCCAGCACAAACACAGGTTTTCTCACCCCCCCCACCCCCTTTTTTTTTCAAAAAAACACACACACAAAAACTCACTCTCCTGCTGGTAATAGCTTATCCAAAGCGACCACTCTCCCTACAATGTGCATGATAATCAAGGTGGGCCATTTCCAGCACAAATCCAGGTTTTCTCACCCCACCCCCCCACACAAACTCACTCTCCTGCTGGCAATAGCTCATCCAAACTGACCACTCTCCTTACAATGTGCATGATAATCAAGGTGGGCCATTTCCAGCATAAATCCAAGTTTAACCAGAACGTCGGGGGGGGGGGAGGGGGTAGAAAAAAACAAGGGGAAATAGGCTACCTTGCATAATGACTTAGCCCACTCCCAGTCTCTATTTAAGCCTAAATTAATAGTATCCAATTTGCAAATGAATTCCAATTCAGCAGTTTCTCGCTGGAGTCTGGATTTGAAGTTTTTTTGTTGTAAGATAGCGACCTTCATGTCTGTGATTGCGTGACCAGAGAGATTGAAGTGTTCTCCGACTGGTTTATGAATGTTATAATTCTTGACATCTGATTTGTGTCCATAAGGACAGGCCAGTCCTTGCCTACAGACAGCCCCCCAACCTGAAGCAAATACCAACATTCACATACCACACAACAGAACCACTAACCCAGGAACCTATCCTTGCAACAAAGCCCGTTGCCAACCGTGCCCACATATCTATTCAGGGGACACCATCAAAGGGCCTAATAACATCAGCCACACTATCAGAGGCTCATTCACCTGCACATCCACCAATGTAATATATGCCATCATGTGCCAGCAATGCCCCTCTGCCATGTACATTGGTCAAACTGGACAGTCTCTACGTAAAAGAATAAATGGACACAAATTTACACAAACCTGGATTTGTGCTGGAAATGGCCCAACTTGATGATCACTTTAGATAAGCTATTACCAGCAAGAGAGTGGGGTGGGAGGAGGTATTGTTTCATGGTCTCTGTGTATATAATGTCTTCTGCAGTTTCCACAGTATGCATCCGATGAAGTGAGCTGTAGCTCATGAAAGCTCATGCTCAAATAAAGTGGTTAGTCTCTAAGGTGCCACAAGTACTCCTTTTCTTTTTGTTGGTAAGGTTGTGTCTGAAACGTCAATCTTAAGGAAACTCTGATTTCCATAGAGTTTCTGTGCAAGGAAGAAGGAAGGATTTCTATAACCCATGCACAAGCTTACTTTAAAAATAATTTGAAAAACTATTGTAAAAATACTGTAGTATTATACTGCTAATGGATCAAAAGATTATGGCTGATATTTCTGGCCCAGGTGCAGATGCTTTTCTCAATCCAGGAGCACCACCAAAAGGAAAATCGTTCCCTTAGAGTCCCCAATCCTGTGTGATCATAGACATGGGTGGACCCCTGTGCTTGCAGAATCCGGTAATTACTCATGAGCATAATGTTAAGCACATTCTTAAATGTTTGCAGGATCAGGGTCTAAGATAACATCAAGTCACAGCTCTTTGTCACAGGTAGGATAAGAGAAGTCCTACTACTAAGGCTTGGTCTACACTTAATGTATTACTGTCATAGCTACAGGTCATTTAGGGGTCTGATTCTTTTACCAACATAGATCTGCTAGTAAAAGCCCCAGGGTAGATGCAGTATACCAGTGTAAGGCCTTGTCTACACTACAAAGGATTTGCCAGTACAGCTATATTGGCAAACCTTCCCTGAGTGAATGTGGCTTTTACATGGCCCCACAGTATGCCAAAATTTTTATGGCTGACTTAGAACAACGCTTCCTCAGCTCTCGTCCCCTAATGCCCCTACTCTACTTGCGCTACATTGATGACATCTTCATCATCTGGACCCATGGCAAAGAAGCCCTTGAGGAATTCCACCATGATTTCAACCATTTCCATCCCCCCATCAACCTCAGCCTGGACCAGTCCACACAAGAGATCCACTTCCTGGACACTATGGTGCTAAGAAGCGATGGTCACATAAACACCACCCTATACCGGAAACCTATTGACCGCTATTCCTACCTACATGCCTCCAGCTTTCACCCAGTTCACACAATACGATCCATTGTCTACAGCCAAGCTCTACCATACAACCGCATTTGCTCCAACCCTTCAGACAGAGACAAACATCTACAAGATCTCTATCAAGCATTCTTACAACTACAATACCTACCTGCTGAAGTGAAGAAACAGATTGACAGAGCCAAAAGAGTACCCAGAAGTCACCTAGTACAGGACAGACCCAACGAAGAAAATAACAGAACGCCACTAGCCATCACCTTCAACCCCCAACTAAAGCCTCTCCAACGCATCATCAGGGATCTACAACCTATCCTGAAGGACAACCCATCACTCTCACAGATCTTGGGAGACAGGTCAGTTCTTGCTTAGAGACAGACCCCCAACCTGAAGCAAATACTCACCAGCAACCACACACCACACAACAGAACCACTAATCCAGGAACCTATCCTTGCAACAAAGCCCGTTGCCAACTGTGTCCACATATCTATTCAGAGGACACCATCATAGGGCCTAATCACATCAGCCACACTATCAGAGGCTCATTCACCTGCACATCCACCAATGTGATATATGCCGTCATGTGCCAGCAATGCCCCTCTGCCATGTACATTGGTCAAACTGGACAGTCTCTACGTAAAAGAATAAATGGACACAAATCAGACGTCAAGAATTATAACATTCAAAAACCAGTCGGAGAACACTTCAATCTCTCTTGTCACTCGATTAGAGACCTAAAAGTGACAATTCTTCAACAAAAAAACTTCAAAAACAGACTCCAACGAGAGACTGCTGAATTGGAATTAATTTGCAAACTGGATACAATTAACTTAGGCTTGAATAGAGACTGGGAGTGGATGGGTCATTACACAAAGTAAAACTATTTCCCCATGTTTATTCCCCCCCCCCCCCCCCCCACTGTTACTCAGACGTTCTTGTCAACTGCTGGAAATGGCCCACCTTGATTATCACTGCAAAAGGCCCCTCCCCTCCCTCCCCCCCCCCCGCTCTCCTGCTGGTATTAGCTCATCTTAAGTGATCACTCTCCTTACAGTGTGTATGGTAACACCCATTGTTTCATGTTCTCTGTGTATATAAATCTCCCCACTGTATTTTCCACTGAATGCATCCGATGAAGTGAGCTGTAGCTCATGAAAGCTTATGCTCAAATAAATTTGTTAGTCTCTAAGGTGCCACAAGTACTCCTTTTCTTTTTGCGAATACAAACTAACATGGCTGCTACTCTGAAATTTACCAGTATAGTTTATACCAGTTCCCCAAATGAAATAAATTATACCAGCAAAGTGGCTTTTTTGCCAGAATAACTACAACTATGTTAGGGCCTTTGCTAGCATATTGGTTGGGGTGTGATTTTTTTATTCAAACTCCTAACTGACGTAGTTATGCCAGCAAAATGAAGTGTAAACCAGGCCTAAGATCATTTTAGTGCTTTTGAAAATGGTGAAAGCTTCTCTGTTAAGAACTAATGATTAGACATACATATGACTTTTACACAAATACAGCCCTAAAACCAAGTGAGACTTAGAAGGTTTGCCAATTTACCTGACTGCTCTCTGAGTGAAAAATCCATATTATCTTTCCAGACTCCTAAAATAAAATCCTTCTTTCTCCTTCTGCCTACCTATTCCTCCTGCCATGCCTCTCCTTGCCTGTCTATTATATTCTTTAGAATTTTTAATGAATCTGTAAATTCAGGGGTTGTACCGTATGACTGGAGAATTGCTAACATAGTTCCTATTTTTAAGAAAGGAAAAAAAAGTGATCCGGGTAACTACAGGTCTGTTAGGTTGACATCTGTAGTATGCAAGGTCTTGGAAAAAAATTTTGAAGGAGAAAGTAGTTAAGGACATTGAAGTTAATGGTAAATGGGACAAAATACAACATGGTTTTACAAAAGGTAGGTCGTGCCAGACCAACCTGATCTCCTCCTTTGAGAAAGTAACAGATTTTTTAGACAAAGGAAATGCAGTGGATCTAATTTACCTAGATTTCAGTAAGGCGTTTGATACCGTGCCACATGGGGAATTATTAGTTAAATTGGAAAAGATGGGGATCAATATGAAAATTGAAAGGTGGATAAGGAATTGGTTAACAGGGAGACTACAGCGGGTCCTACTAAAAGGTGAACTGTCAGGCTGGAGGGAGGTTACCAGTGGAGTTCCTCAGGGATCAGTTTTGGGACCAATCTTATTTAATCTTTTTATTACTGACCTTGGCACAAAAAGTGGGAGTGTGCTAATAAAGTTTGCAGATGATACAAAGCTGGGAGGTATTGCCAATTTAGAGAAGGACCGGGAAACCATCCAGGAAGATTTGGATGACCTTGTAAACTGGAGTAATAGTAATAGGATGAAATTTAATAGTGAGAAGTGTAAGGTTATGCATTTAGGGATTAATAACAAGAATTTTAGTTATAAGCTGGGGACGCATCACTTGGAAGTAACAGAGGAGGAGAAGGACCTCCTCGGTGTATTGGTTAATCACAGGATGACTATGAGCCACCAGTGTGATATGGCTGTGAAAAAAGCTAATGCGGTCTTGGGATGCATCAGGTGAGGTATTTCCAGTAGAGATAAGGAGGTGTTAGTACCGTTATACAAGGCACTGGTGAGACCTCACCTGGAATATTGTGTGCAGTTCTGGTCTCCCATGTTTAAGAAGGATGAATTTAAACGGAACAGGTACAGAGAAGGGCTACTAAGATGATCCAAGGAATGGAAAACCTGTCTTATGAAAGGAGACTCAAAGAGCTTGGCTTGTTTAGCTTAACCAAAAGAAGCCTGAGAGGAGATATGATTGTTCTCTATAAATATATCAGAGGGATAAATACCAGAGAGGGAGAGGAATTATTTAAGCTCAGTACCAATGTGGACACAAGAACAAATGGATATAAACTGGTCATTGGGAAGTTTAGACTTGAAATTAGACGAAGGTTTCTAACCATCAGAGGAGTGAAGTTTATAGCCTTCCAAAGGAAGCAGTGGGGGCAAAAGACCTATCTGGCTTTAAGATTAAACTTGATAAGTTTATGGAGGAGATGGTATGATGGGATAACATGATTTTGGTAATTAATTGATCTTTAAATATTCATGGTAAATAGGCCCAATGGCCTGTGATGGGATGTTAGATGGGGTGGGATATGAGTTACTACAGAAAGTTCTTTCCTGGGTATCTAGCTGGTGAATCTTGCCCATATGCTCAGGGTTTAGCTGATCGCCATATTTGGGGTCGGGAAGGAATTTTCCTCCAGGGCAGATTGGAAGAGGCCCTGGAGGTTTTTTGCCTTCCTCTGTAGCATGGGGCACGGGTCACTTACTGGAGGATTCTCTGCTCCTTGAAGTCTTTAAACCACGATTTGAGGACTTCAATAGCTCAGACACAGGTGAGAGGTTTATCACAGGAGTGGGTGGGTGAGATTCTGCGGCCTGCGTTGTGCAGGAGGTCGGACTAGATGATCATAATGGTCCCTTCTGACCTTAGTATCTATGAACTGGGAGACTTTACTCAGGTCCCTAAATTAAACTGATCTTAAACACTGCTCTAAAGGCCATTTCTCCCCTGCAGGGCAGCGTAATATGCATTTCCCCAGGGCTAGTGGTTATAACAGCTCACTCAACAAGCACCCCAGCCTGGATGGGGCAGAGGTCAAACAAACATTCTGATTGGCACAGCTGGCACCCTCTCGTGAACTAGACAGAGAACCTGATCCCATGCCCATTGGAGTCAGTAGGAGTTATTGACTTCGATGGATGCTGGATCGGACTGAGAAAATCGCTATGCCCATTACGTTATGGGGGAAGCGGCGCACAGAGATATTAAGCCATCATTTAGGATTGGTGCTGAAGTGAGGCAGCTGGGGTGGGGAAGGAGAAAAAGTGATCATTTCAAACTGTCTTCCCCGCCCCATCAAATACCAGGTATCAGTTTGGGGCTCTTTCAGACCTTTGATCTCACTCTCTACCGCAAAAGCCAAACAGGGGCCGGCTCCATATTCTGTACTTAACTTTTATAAAAGAAAATGAGTTGAAGCTGGCTTCTGGGCAACAAAGTGCTGCAGAAGGGGCAACGGAGCTTCTGGGGATATTGCATTCGGGGAAAAGGGGCCCAAGTAACGCAGGGAATCCGAAAATAAAGAACGGGTTTGAAAAAAAAAGCTATATAGTCAAACAGTAGAGAGAAAGTATGTGTAACCCTTCCTTATTACTTTCTCTTATCTTTTCATAGGGACTGTTTTTCATGCGGGAAGGACATGCTAGTAGAAGCCCATAAACTGTTTTTTCAAGGTTTTGTTAAAAAATGAAATGCAAAATAGCAATAAACCACTCTAGCATGTGCATCCTAATAGGCGACCGATATGCATTTCAGGTGGCTAAAGGCATGAGATATACCAGCAGTTCTCAAACTTTAGCAACCTGAGGACCCCCATTTTGATTTACATTTTTTCACGGACCCCCCAAACCCTCTGCTCAGCCCCAGGCCCTGCCCCAACTACACCCCTTCCCCAAGGCCCCACCCCACCTCTTCCTGTCCCCTCCCCTCCACTCCATCCCTGCCCTTCCTCTTCCCCCCATCCCCCAAGCATGCCCCATCCCCTCTTCTCCCCCTCCCTCCCAGTGCCTCCTGCACATTGCTGAACAGCTGTTCCCCGGTGAGCAGGAGGCGCTAGGAGGGAGGGGGAGGAGTTGATCAGCGGGGCCTACGAACCCTCTGGAGGGACCCCAGTTTGAGAAACCCTGAGATATACCCGTGTTGCAATATACCAATAGTCCAGCAGTGCAAACTCTGTCATGGGTTACTGCTGTAATGATGCCACACTAGATGAAATCCCATGCTGCGGCTCTAAAAGGAGCAGCACAGAATTCCTAACTCTTGTTGTGCGTGGTGGGCGGGGAGGGAAGACTGAGGGAAGACTGTCTTCCACAACCTGGGCTGCTCCAGGGCCTCTGGTGTAACTTCATCTAGTCTGCACAGGGAATTTGACCAGCATAGCTATGGCAGAATAACTATTGTACAATAGTGAATTTATTATTATTTGTATTACAATAGTGTCTATGAGCCCTACTCATGGACCATGACCCAGTTGTGCTAGGTGCTGTACAAACAGAACAAAAAGATGGTTCCCTCCTCAAAGAGCTTATTGGGTATAATTCCCCTGTGTGGACACTCTGTTCCCGAATAAAATTATCCAGAATAATTACTCCACTTCCAAAGCCCACCCCCATCACCATTTCCCCTACACTAAGGCTTGCAAAAAGGTCTTCAAAAGGCAGTTGAAGGGCTATCTTCCACAGTGCTTGTAGTGGGAGAATCCTCCCCCAGCTAGAAATGGGGCTTTCTGGTGCACCTTTACACCATCCCAGCCCTTTTATGTGGTGTAAAGGGATCAGAGTGCAGGTGAGGATGTCACTCCCTATTGTAGCTTATTGTTCCTATTGTATGCATCTGCTCATAGTTTACTGCTACACATCCTGCCATGGCTTATTTTAAGAAATTAAGACAAAACTCAGGCTTCAGTGGGTCAGGATTTCCCTTTGGGATTTATATGCAATAAAAGGGTATTGGTTGGTCTAAGATTGTGAAACAAAAGAACAAAGAATAAATAATGGCTCGCTTTAGCATCCCTAAAATGGCATATTGGACCAGATTTTCTATATTTTCTTTCCTAATTATCTCCAGCATTCCACCCAGCATTATTAAAGAATCCACTGCATTAGTATTCATGGATGATAAATATAGATAGAAAATGAATCTGAAGTGTTTAGATTAAACCATTTTGAGATATGCTTCTCAAAAAGTAAAAACCCACACATTTTCAAAGTCTCATAACTCAGAAACGGCATGTCTAATTAACCTGAAACTCTCCTTCCCCTCCCCCAGATTCTGTCCTCACCTTTATGGAGGGTACATCCATCAATGGCTATTAGCCAAGATGTTCAGGGAGGCAACCCCATGCTCTGGGTGTCCCTAAGCCTCTGACTGCCAGAAGCTGGGAATGGATGACAGGGGATGGATCGAGAAGCTGGACGAGAAGCTGGATATGAGTCAGCAGTGTGCCCTTGTTGCCAAGAAGGCCAATGGCATTTTGGGATGTATAAGTAGGGGCATAGCGAGCAGATCGAGGGACGTGATCGTTCCCCTCTATTCGACATTGGTGAGGCCTCATCTGGAGTACTGTGTCCAGTTTTGGGCCCCACACTTCAAGAAGGATGTGGATAAATTGGAGAGAGTCCAGCGAAGGGCAACAAAAATGATTAGGGGTCTGGAACACATGAGTTATGAGGAGAGGCTGAGGGAGCTGGGATTGTTTAGCCTGCAGAAGAGAAGAATGAGGGGGGATTTGATAGCTGTTTTCAACTACCTGAAAGGGGGTTCCAAAGAGGATGGCTCTAGACTGTTCTCAATGGTAGCAGATGACAGAACGAGGAGTAATGGTCTCAAGCTGCAGTGGGGGAGGTTTAGATTGGATATTAGGAAAAACTTTTTCACTAGGAGTGTGGTGAAACACTGGAATGCGTTACCTAGGGAGGTGGTAGAATCTCCTTCCTTAGAGGTTTTTAAGGTCAGGCTTGACAAAGCCCTGGCTGGGATGATTTAACTGGGAATTGGTCCTGCTTCGAGCAGGGGGTTGGACTAGATGACCTTCTGGGGTCCCTTCCAACCCTTATATTCTATGATTCTATGATTCTATGATCACTTAGTAATTGCCCTCTTCTGTTCATTCTGAAGGATATGGCAGTGGCCACTGTCAGTAGACAGGATACTGCGCTAGATGGACCATTGATTTGACCCAGTATGGCCATTCTTACATTCTTATATCAGAAGGAGCTCTAGAAATTTCAGACAGAAAGGTGCTTTCTTCAGGAAGTTAAAAGGCTTGTGTGTCAAAATGCAGCTTATAACATCAATGGACTCATTACTTTGACTCCCTTCTCTGATACTTTGGCTTTAATTCCAGCTGTTGGGCCTTTCCAGTTAGGCAAAGCCTGCTCCAAAACCCAGTGAGAAGGACTCCCATTGACTTCAATGTCTCTGGAAGGTTCCACCCCTTTTCCTGCTTTCTTGCAGTTCAGGAGGGTTACTGTATATACCTTAGCTAGTATAACTCTCTCCCTCCCATCCTCCGAGGCACTGACTCATTTCCTCCCTTTAAACCTTCCTTTTACAGACTCTCACTATAAAGTATTTCACAATGTTCTGGGCTGCATGTTCCATGCCTTACCCAAACTCCTACAGGACTATAAATTACATTGCTTTTGTGCCATGGAAATCTTGTCTTTGTTTTTTTAAAATACTTTCAGATTTGCAGGTGCATTTCAAACATGGACTGTGCTCCTATGCAAATGGCTAATGTGCTCTTGTGACTGCTGCTTATTAGGCTAATCACTGATGCCCTGTGCTCCCCCATCAATTTGCTATATCCTCCTGTTCTCTTATTACATTTGTACATCCTGATACTAAAATTCATTGCGGTGCGGTGACCACACAGAATCCTGTTCACGTCAAAGGCCTCTACATGAGGTCAGCACATATCCACACACAATGAATTGCAGGATCAGAACCTTTGACTGTAAGTTCTTTGGGGAAGGGGCTATCTTTTCATTACATGCATATATGGTACCTAGCACAATGGGGCCCTGATTTCTGATGGGCGTTATTCTATTCTAATATTACAACAACTTTGTGTTTTTGAATACAGGAGTATGTTTTGTTCTGACTCCAGGGATATTGGTTCATCAGTTTTCTTGGTGCGTAAAAGGTCTCAGTAAAGATTATTTTTGACATGTACACAAATGGCTGTTAAAGCTTACAAACACTGAAGAGCCGGTGGCTAGTATGATGCTAAAGAAGAGTGATAAAACTTCCATTGTTAGAGGTCATAGCATCTCCCAAATCAAAAGTTACAAAGTGATCAACGACTAAATGGAAAGTAACTGAAAGTTCAATTTCAAAACCTGCTGGGATATTAGAGCTATGTTATCCCATTTCCTCTTAGCCTAGTGAGCAGAGCACTGGGCTGGAACTCAGGAGACCTGGTTTCTATTCCCTGCTCTGCCACTGACCTGCTGGGCGACATTGAGAAATCACTTAATTGATCCGTGCCTCAGTTTCCCCCATTTGTAAAATGGAGCTAATGAAACTAACCTTTTAAAAGCACTCTGAGATCTACTGGTGAAAAGAGCTATGTATTATTCTTTAGAAATATACCATTCTTTAAAGCCTCTCCTGAATTGCCAGAGATCAGTGCCAGAACTGAGTGTACTTTGAAACTGTTCTTGGCTTTCATAGTTGCTGCAGGTTGTAGTTCCATCACTTTAAGTATCATTTGCACAACCACTCCTAAGAGCTACTGGGCCAGAATCTGATTTCAGTTACACTGGTGTAAATTCAAAGTAACTCCATTGACTTCAGTGGAGTCAGTCTGGATTTACACTGGTGCAACTGAGGTCAGACCTTGGCCCAGAGTTTGGGCCTTGAATACACAGAAACATTTTTAGTGGCTAGAAGGATAAGAAAAGAAACGGAATTAGAAGAAGGCTCACTCTGGACAGTCTCCTGTATGTTTGATCACTGTTCTGCATCTCTTGCTTCTCTTCTGTATGGTTCATTACGTTTTGGATACATTACCTAGGTGATCTGTTCTGATGGTTTTACATAGTAAGTCAGAGTGAAATGCAGAGGGCCAGCTCCAGGCCTCTGCACAATTTAAGTCCCACTTCAAACCTCAAAATAGGGCGTAAGTATGACTTACATCCCTGCTGCACGGGCCCCTTTGCACAGGAGCGAGTTGCATCCAAAATGATCTTTACTCCATGAAAAGGGAAATCAGTGTTTCATGTGTTGAAGCTCTGGACTTGCATTTAACTATCCATTACCACAGTATCCGTGTGCCTCTCAGTCTTTAATGCATGTATCCTCACAACACCGTGAGGTAGGGCAGTGCTATTATCCCTATTATACAGACGGGACACTGAGCTCCAAGGGACTACCTGACTAGCCCAAGGTCTCCCAGAAAGTCTATGGCAGAGCAGGGAGTTAGATGCAAGTCTCGCACTTCACAGGGTAGCATCCTACCCACTGGGCCCTTCTTCCTCTCAGCAGGTTAGAAACACTAAGAATGTTCTATTACTTTGAACACAACACAGGTATGAGAATGTCTATATTAGAACATATAGCAGAATGGCTAATGCTCTTTTTGCTCCAAACGTGGAGGTGGATTTTTCTTGAGGACAGTTACTAGTTGAGGCTAGTGAAAAGAAGAAGAAAGCTCCAGATGTAACCTTTTGCCTTGTTAAAAACTAGATACCTGACTCCCACTGAGGTCCAATGGGTGCCTTCCTCAGGCTCTGTTGAAAATTCCAGCCTAGAAACTCAACTTAAAAAAATACCCAACTAGTCACTCCACCATCCCCGCCCTCTAAAAGCCCCTAACCCCAAAGGATATCCCCTTCTCATCTTGCCACTCCCCACCAGTCGCTATGGGCTTCTCATCTCTAAGCAGATGGCTGATTTACTTTCCTTTTCTATATCCTCAGCCCACCCAGCTCTTTCAAAACCCACCGTATGCATGTCTCTTATCCCACAGGACTGGAAATGTTCTGCACTTCTTAGATGCCCCAGCCAGGGTTATGGACTAAGGCAGAGGGGATACTTGTTTTAACTATTGATGGTACTGAAGCTAGTGGTCTTAAAAAGATGGTCTTAAAAAGATTGTCAGTGAAAGCAAATCTAGGACAGAATAGCGAATCATAGATTTTAAGGTCAGAAGGGACCATTATGATCATCTACTCTGACCTCCTGCACAATGCAGGCCACAAAACCTCACCCACCAA
The DNA here is from genome assembly GCF_965140235.1 of Caretta caretta. Classification (NCBI taxonomy): domain Eukaryota; kingdom Metazoa; phylum Chordata; order Testudines; family Cheloniidae; genus Caretta; species Caretta caretta. The sequence continues at coordinate 204,833,189 of NC_134208.1, read as the reverse complement.
CTCCTGTAACAAACCCCTAACTTATGTCTGAGCTACTGAAGTCCTCAAACCGTGGTTTAAAGACTTCAGGGTGCAGAGAATCCTCCAGCAAGTGACCCGTGCCCCACACTGCAGAGGAAGGCGAAAACCCCCATGGCCTCTGCCAATCTGCCCTGGAGGAAAATTCCTTCCTGACCCCAAATATGGCAGTCAGCTAAACCCTGAGCGTGTGGGCAAGACTCACCAGCCAGACACCCAGGAAAGAATTCTCTGTAGTAACTCAGATCCCACCCCATCTAACATCCCATCACAGGCCATTGGGTATATCTTCCGCTAATAGTTGAAGATCAATTAATTGCCAAAATTAGGCTATCCCATCATATCATCTCCTCCATAAACTTATCAAGCTTAGTCTTGAAGCCAGATATGTCTTTTGCCCTCACTGCTTCCCTTGGAAGGCTGTTCCAGAACTTCACTCCTCTGCTGGTTAGAAACCTTCGTCTAATTTCAAGTCTAAACTTCCCAATGACCAGTTTATATCCATTTGTTCTTGTGTCCACATTGGTACTGAGCTTAAATAATTCTTCTCCCTCCGTGGTATTTATCCCTCTGATATATTTATAGAGAGCAATCATATCTCCTCTCAGGCTTCTTTTGGTTAAGCTAAACAAGCCAAGCTCTTTGAGTCTCCTTTCATAAGACAGGTTTTCCATTCCTTGGATCATCTTAGTAGCCCTTCTCTGTACCTGTTCCGTTTGAATTCATCCTTCTTAAACATGGGAGACCAGAACTGCACACAATATTCCAGATGAGGTCTCACCAGTGCCTTATATAACGGTACTAACACCTCCTTATCTCTACTAGAAATACCTCGCCTGATGCATCCCAAGACCGCATTAGCTTTTTTCACGGCCATATCACACTGGCGGCTCATAGTCATCCTGTGTTCAACCAATACTCCGAGGAGGTCCTTCTCCTCCTCTGTTACTTCCAAGTGATGCGTCCCCAGTTTATAACAGAAATTCTTGTTATCAATCCCTAAATGCATGACCTTGCACTTTTCACTATTAAATTTCATCCTATTACTATTACTCCAGTTTACAAGGTCATCCAGATCTTCCTGTATGATATCCCGGTCCTTCCCTGTATTGGCAATACCTCCCAGCTTTGTGTCATCCTCAAACTTTATTAGCACATTCCTGCTTTTTGTGCTAAGGTCAGTAATAAAAAAGATGAAATAAGATTGGTCCCAAAAACCGATCCTTGAGGAACTCCACTAGTAACCTCCTTCCAGCCTGACAGTTCACCTTTCAGTGTGACCTGCTGTAGTCTCCCCTTTAACCAGTTCCTTATCCGCCTTTCAATTTTCATATTGATCCCCATCTTTTCCAATTTTGCTAATAATTCTCCATGTGAAACCGTATTAAATGCCTTACTGAAATCCAGATAAATTAGATCCACTGCATTCCTTTTGTCTAAAAAAATCGGTTACCTTCTCAAAGAATGAGATCAGGTTGGTTTGACATGATCTACCTTTTGTAAAGCCATGTTGTATTTTGTCCCAATTACCATTGACCTCAATGTCCTTAACTACTTTCTCCTTCAGAATTTTTTTCCAAGACCTTGCATACCACAGATATCAAACTAACAGGCCTGTAGTTACCCGGGTCGCTTTTTTTTACCTTTCTTAAAAATAGGAACTATGTTAGCAATTCTCCAGTCATACGGTACAACCCCTGAGTTTACAGATTCATTAAAAATTCTTGCTAATGGGCTTGCAATTTCATGTGCCAGTTCCTTTAATATTCTTGGATGAAGATTATCCAGGCCCTCCGATTTAGTCCCATTAAGCTGTTCGAGTTTGGCTTCTACCTCGTATGTGGTATTATCTACCTCCATATCCTCATTCCCATTTGTTGAACTACCATTATCCCTAAGCTCCTCATTAGCCTCATTAAAGACTGAGGCAAAGTATTTGTTTAGATATTGGGCCATGCCTAGACTATCCTTAACCTCCACTCCATCGTCAGTGTTAAGCAGTCCCACTTCTTTCTTTGTTTTCTTCTTATTTATATGGCTATAGAACCTTTTACTATTGCTTTTAATTGCCTTTGCAAGGTCCAACTCTACATGGCTTTTGGCCTTTCTCACTTTATCTCTACATGTTCTGACCTCAGTAAGGTAGCTTTCCTTGCTGATCCCTCCCATCTTCCACTCCTTGTAGGCTTTCTGCTTTTTCTTAATCACGTCTCTGAGATGGTTGCTCATCCAGCTTGGTCTACAACTCCTGCCTATGCATTTTTTCCCCTTTCTTGGGATGCAGGCTTCCGATAGCTTCTGCAACTTTGACTTGAAGTAATTCCAGGCCTCCTCTGCCTTTAGATCTACAAGCTTTTCAGTCCAATCCACTTCCCTAACTAATTTCCGTAATTTTTTAAAGTTAGGTGTTTTGAAATAAAAAACCCTTGTCACAGATCTATTTTTGTTTATCCTTCCATTTAGTTTGAACTGAATTAGCTCATGATCGCTCGAACCAAGGTTGTCCTCTACAACCATTTCTTCTCTGAGGTCCTCACTGCTCACCAAAACCAAATCTAAAATGGCATCCCCTCTTGTCGGTTCAGCAACTACTTGGTGAAGGAATCCATCAGCTATCGTATCCAGGAAAATCTGAGCCCTATTATTATTACTAGCACTTGTCCTCCAGTCTGTATCTGGGAAGTTAAAGTCTCCCATGATCACACAATTCCCATTAGTATTTACTTCTTTAAAAGAGGTCTCTATCCATATCCATATCAGATCCTGGCGGTCTCTAGCACACCCCAAGCACTATCCCAGGGGAGGATCTAGTAGCTTTCTTCCCCACTGTGATTTTTGCCCAGACAGACTCTGTCTTATCCATTTCATCACTTCTTATTTCTTTATATTCTACCTCATCACTGATATATAATGCTACTCCACCACCTTTGCCTTTATTTCTGTCTTTCCTAAACAGCACATACCCTTCAATACCCATACTCCAGTCATGACTATTATTCCACCATGTTTCTGTTACCCCTATAATATCTGGTTTCACTTCCTGCACCAGTAGCTCTAGTTCCTCCATTTTGTTACCTAGGCTCCTCGCATTAGTGTACAAACATCTTAATTTTTGCTGTTTGGCTTCGCTCACATTCTTTATCCAATTGGGCACAGACATTCTGCCGCCAATATTACCTATTAGATTGGTATGTACGCTGCCCTTCCGCCTTATGTCCATTCTCCTACCCACAGCTGTATCCTTTCTTACTTCATTTTCTTCCCTCTGAAAGAGAAAATCTGGCTTGGAGATTACCTGGACATCTCCCAACCATCTCCCCCGAATTCCTAGTTTAAAGCTCTCTTGATGAATTATGCCATCCTCCATCCTAGAAGTCTATTTCCCACCTTACTCAGGTGAAGTCCATCTTGAGAGAACAGTCCTCTGCCCATGAGTGCTTCCCAGTGGCCATACATCCCAAAGCCCTCCTTGTAGCACCACTGCCTGAACCATCTGTTGAGCATCATAATCTTGTCACACCTTTGTTGCCCTTCTCTAGGAACAGGCAGAATCCCACTGAAGATCACCTGAGCCTCGATTTCCTTAAGTGTCTTCCCCAGTCTGGCATAGTCTCCCTTGATACGTTCTAGCGAGAATCTAGCCATATCATTTGTTCCCACATGAAGGACAATCAGTGGATTCTTTCCTGCTCCCGTTAGGATCTTCTTCAGCCTCAGGTCCATATCCCATATCTTAGTACCCGGCAGGCAGCACACCCTTCAGTTCTCTGGATCAGCTCTTGTTACAGACCTGTCTATTCTTCTCAGTAGTGAGTCCCCAATCACGTAGACCTGCCTTTTCCTGGCGATGGTGTGATTCTCCAGTTACATCTGGCCTCAAGTCCTCTCGATTCCTATTGTCCCTTGCAATCCTCTGCAACCCATTCTGTATCCTCCTGGGGCTCATATTTGGTGTTATCTCCATTGACGCTTGCCCTCTTCATATTGGACTATCTGCTCTTCTCTTCTTCCTTGCCCTCTCACCTTCAGTGACCACCTGCTGTGCCCCTTCTTCATTTTCCATCTCTGCAAACCTGTTCCTGAGCCCTATTTCTCCTTCACTGCCCTGTCTTTTCCTCTGGCTGGTTCTCTTAGTCACATGCTTCCACTGTCCACTTTCCTCACCCAGCAATATCCCCTCAGAGTTCTTTCGTCCTGCTTCCATCTGCAAGTCTGAGCTTTTCCCTTCGGCCTCCTCATGTCTTTGCTCCATCATCCGCTCGAACCCCGTTCTAAACTCAACCAGAGTCTCCACCTGCATCTCCAATCCTTGGATCTTCTCTTCCATCAGCTCTATCAGGCAGCACTTCATGCAGACGAAATTATTTTCAGGTACCCCCTCCAGGATCATGTACATGCCGCAGCTTCCACATCCAGTCCATCTTCATTGTGTCTTCCACTGCTTGGGTCACTACCACTGCTGCCTCTGGTCTGTCATCGCCTTCCCACCTCAGTCCTGTTAGTCTGGGAAACACAAACCAAACCAAAACACCACCACCCACAGCAACACAAACCCCCAGCGAGCACCAAAATACTGCCAGACCACCACACACTCCCTTCACTCGTCTGTCTGTTCCTCTGCCTGGCTCTTGGTCTTCCCCCCAAACTCCCCTGTTTACAGCTGTGTTTGCTGGCTCCTGCACCGTTGCAGCTGTCTGCACCCTTGCACCCATTGCACCCTTGCCTTCTCTTACATTCTCAAGGGATGATCTGCCACTTCTTTAAACTGAAACATTCAGTGTGCGCAGTATGAACAGAAAACTTCTGGTTAATGACTTCTGAGACCAGAGCACCATCCTGTGACGTAACATGGGGGTATTTCATGCTTTTGCAATTCTGAAATCGGTTGTGTTCACAGTTCTTGAGGGCTGATTCTCTCCTGTACCAAGATCCGCTTGGTACAAGGAAATAGGTATCAGTAGAGAGCTGGTTACAGGTCCTTGTCTCCATGGAGTGATTTGCACTGGGTCTAGTCTGAGTCAGAGCAGCCATGGGGCTGTTCCGACTTACACCAGCTAGGCATGGTTTATAAAGGGCCATATGTCAGGAGAGGTTTGGTGCGCTCTGCCCCATTTTCCAGCCCTTCCTCTCTGACATGCTGGCCATGCAGAGGTGAGGAGGGGTGGTGTACAAAGGAGCTAGCTACATTGCTTTACACCAAGTGAGAGCTTACCACATGGGGTGAGGGTGGGGAGTTCTCTGCTGGCCAGTTCCAAACAGATTCCAGCTCTTTTGCACTGCCTGAGTGGTGCGAAGGAGCTGAATCAAAGGGGAGACTGGCCTAAGGTTCTCGGAGATGATGGGGACGAGGCAGTCCATAGGGAAATGATTGCCCACAACAGCATTCATTTAACTTATTTTATACCTAGGATCACTTTTGAAGCTGTCCTTTTACCCTCTGTGAAATACTGTTCTGCTATTGTCCAGCAGCCAGGGATTTCTCCAGACTCATGAGATGAAGGGAAAGTAAAATACCCAAGGAGAAGTTTCACGTTTTATTCTGTTTACTAGAGGTGAAGCACTGGGGCAACAGCGACTTCATACGGGAATTGCAGCCACTTACCCTGGGAGTGACTGTGGGCTGCGACTTTCACAGGAGTGTAAGGGAGTGTAAAGGGATTTGGGCATCTAACTCTCTTGACGCCTTTGAAAGTCCTACCCTTGGTCCATGGTATTTAGGGTCTCCAGCTTCTATCATGAGGAAAGAGGCCGGGCTTGATATAAAAGTGCTGGCATTATTTTTAATTATCACTCATGTTATTATGGTCATGCCTCGGGATCAATGCAGAACAGGGCCCCGTTGTGCCAGGCACTGTTCAGACACACAGTGTATGCTAGTTCCTGCCCCGAAGAGCGTCGAGACAGGCAAGACAGACCCAGGGTTGGATAAAGAGCTCTAACTCCTAGCATGATCAATGTGATCGCTGCAGATGACTTGCTAGTATCACCATTTTTCTTTTAGGGGGTCAGGGTTACTTAGCCAGGGACTGGGGACGCTAGCTGGAGGGCAGGAAGGGCAGTGTGTGAAGGGAGGTGCAGTGAAGAGACTGTGAGACAAAGGCGGAGGGGTTGAGTCAACAGCCAATAAGTGCCAAGTGTGAACACTCTGACTGCAGCATTGGTGTTCTGCACTCCTTGCTTCTCCAGTCAGAGACAGGGTCTTTCCCCTGAGCCATATGGCTAGGGGAGAGGGGGCTGCTGCATGGGCCCCCGTACCCCCACAGGTGGCCTCTCCCATTAGCCTGGGGGAAAGGACTTTGATTATGGACTGATCAGGATACACCTTGTAATGGTTCTGCTTTCCCTGGTCCCTCAAGCTCCCTTCCGGTCTGATCCTAATGGGCACTTAGGCTGGACTGATCTGCCATCCAGAAAGGAAAGGCTAGTGCCAAAAATCCTCAGCCAGGACAGAGAAGAAATGAGGATGTACTATCTGGGACAGATCCTCTGCTGGCATCCATTGTTAAGAAAACCTACACCAGTGGGGGTGGGGGATCTTCCCCTTCAGTTCCAAATTCTACAGTCTCTGGGCCTGCTGCTGCTCCCCTTGCAATCGGTGGCAAAACCCGCACTGATCAGGGTCGATTTCATTTGCTCTGCAGAATGGTCAGGTGGCATGTGATTCAGAACGCAGCTGATTGCTTCCTTCCAGGTGCACTGTTGTCTCAATATCCCTCTTCCATTAAATCCCCAAAACAGCTTCCTTTAAAATATCCCATTGCTTTTGCCGTTCACGTGCTAGCATTTGAGCTCTGTAAAGTGTGGCTTGCCTGGTTTTTAGGCCTAACTACCTTTGTGAAAAAGGGGTTTTGTGTGGGTCTAGCCTCCAGTTAAGGCAAGTAATCAAGGGCCTGATTTTCAGAGCCGACAGAGTCTGGGTTGATCTCTGAAAATCAGATCTTGAGCATTTAGCAGTATTGCTTTGACCACTAGAGAGCTCTCACATCATTCACGAGTTATAATGCAACAGAAATATTGGTGAAAATGAAAGCAATGAATAAAAAGTTTACATCTAAGGACACTAAAGTTCCCAGTGCATTCCTGAGTTCACAGTAGGATCTAGACATCCTGTGTTCAATGTATTGTGCAAATCAAACATCATGATAGGCTGTGTTTTGCATCTTCAGTGCAGAATTAGTTGCATGAATGGTAGTGTATTTTGGGTGACTGTAAGTAACGATAATACAGTGATTCATTTGATACAGAACGTAATCAGGTAAATATGGTAGCACCAAAACCCAATTTATTTAGCTCTCTGTTGAAATGCTCTGTTAGACTGTATTGTGTGGCTGACTGTTGTGGCGAGTCATTTTTTTTTTCCATTTTGATTTTATAGCACCTATCTTAGGCGCCGGCTCAGTAAAGCACTTAAGCACATGCTTAACTTTAAGGATGTGAGTAGTCCCATTGATGTCAATGGTGCTCTTGGCCACTTCTGCTACCTTGAACATCCAGGAGCAGTGCAGGATCTAGTCGAACTGATAATATGCATTGAAATTAATGGCTGCACTCCCTCAACCAGGGTGCCGATATACTTTTTGCTTTTTCAGTTGCTTCCTACAACCTACCTCCTAGCTCTTTCTTAGTCATACTGAGCCTCACCCATCTTGTCCTTATCCAGCCTCAATCTCACATCAATAGCTGTCCTTCCTGACACAGCCATGAATAGCAGCTCAGGGGGAAGAGAATCTGAGAAGTGACAATCAGTTACAGCTCCCTGCTTCTCTGCTCCAGACTGGGTTAGAGTAGCCTGGGGGTTGCTCTAACTTGTGCCAGCTGGCAATGGTCTCCCTAAGGGGCTAAATGGAATAGACAGAGCACAGCATGCTGCAGCTTCTTCCCTGACATCCCCACCTCCTCCTGCACAAGGGACTATAGGAAGGGAGACATAGGAGCCAGCTACACCGGGTCTACATCCACTGGGGACTTCCCCATGTTGGGGGAATCCTGAACAGTGGATTTGAAGGTGGCATCTCCTCCCTTTGCACTGTGTCAGCAGAACAGGGCAGAGAATCTGCCCCAAAGTATTAGTGGTGGCCTCTGTGAGAGGCACTGGCTTCCACAATTCTGTCTTCACAGCGCCAGGCAGCTCAGCAAAGTTGCCTGACTTTATCAACAAAATCACAGGGACATTCTCCCCAGTGAGAAGCACTCAACTGTAACTGAGGAGGGGCAATGCAGAATAGCTGAGCTGTTCACCACCTGGAGTGATTCTGCTGCACAGCTGCTCAGGGACTATAGGGTGGGGGGAAAGAGCTAGTTCTTCACATTGTGCATAGCCCCACAGAAGACTTTGAAGAAGTTCTGTGCTGCAGTTTGTCTGACTCAGCCAGAGACTTTTCTGGCATTGGCCATCTCCCTTCTTGGTTCACCCGTTGCAGATCATCATGCAACATCATGATGATCAAGTACAGGGATCTCTGAGAGCAAAACCAGTAGAGGTGGCTTGGGCGGGGGGGGGGGGGGGTCACTCTATTGCTAGTGGAGAATACAAATCCATTATAAACTGTCCCAAGCCATCGCCCGAGTGATTGTCATGCAGCCATGAAATGCTGAGCCGATCAACCACAGTGGACAACCTTGTAGCTCAGCTAAAGCTTGTAGGATGTAGAGAGGTGTGCAACCTTCACCCCAGCCCTGTCTCAGGACTCACACACACGATGGATGTACCGAGTCCAATCTAGCTTTGGACGAGGAGACCTCCTGTGCTGGACCAAAGAGCACAGCTCTATCACCTCTCAAATCCACCTCTGCCAGTGCCTCCTGCTGAATGATATACCATGGGTGGGCACTACAGTCCAACTGGGTCATTGAACCACGGTTACATGTGCCGGTTTCAGGGCCTCATCCTTTGTCAAATCGCAGACAGCACTGACTCGACTAGCATTAGTCCAGGCTAGAGATGGGAGCTTAGCACAATCGTCATCATAATACCTAACTCTTCTATTGCGCTTTTCATCACTAGATCTCAGCGTTTATCCTTACAACACCCCACAGGACCAGAGAGGGACTAGGCACGGTCAGTTTGCCCGAGGCGCTGGTTAAATCTCCGCCGTTTGGGGGTTATTTCAGAACTTCCAGTCGAAGCAGGATCACCCAGACTTGGCAAAAGTTACTGCTTGCATTCCTTCCATGCAGCATACCGCCAGCAAACTCCAAAACAAACTAGCTAACAGGCTCACTCTCCCGTCTGCCCAGAGCTCCTTGCTCTCGCCTCTGGGTAGGATACCCCCATCTCCCCCATGCCAAGAGCTATACAAAGGCAATGTTTCACAGCAGTGCTATATTTCATCTTGTGGTATATACTGAGGCTGATTCTCATTTACATGTAGGCACCTGGACACCACTCTGGTAGCATAAAGGGGCTTGAACTGTGCATAAATTACATTTGTGTCCATTCTAAGGCACCGTTACTTTGCCAGAGCTGTGTGAAAGGGCCTTGGTGTAAACAAGAATTAGGCCCTTTATGTTTGGTTTCTTTAATAAAAATACAAGGAGACGGTGAAGAATTTCCCTGCTTTTTTATTTCTCTATAAGCTTGTCATCTAGCAAAATATTAGTCGGTGAGGCTAGAATGAATCTTGCAGGCCTCTCCCAAAACACGATGGGGTAAATTGCAGGTTTGCCCAGAGTGAGGGCAGCACACAGACCAGGAGCCAGTCAGAGTCACTATGCGCCAGCCTTATACCTGGCACAGATTACATCCCTGGTGTGCAGCTGCTGGCATGCTGGGGGTCCAGAGTTAATATTCAGCCCACTCCTTGCTGATGACCAGTATATGCTGGGCTCATATATATGTATCATTCACACCACACAATATCAATATATGGCCTAAATTGGCCCACGCCTTTTTATAATCCTGTTCACTTACGCTAAGTATCCCATAACACCTGGCGTTAGCTGAAGTAAGTTTTGGCTTAAGTAGATAGGAAAACTGTCAGAAGCAGAACATATGGCCGTTTTACCATAGCAACAGGTAGGGAGTTACTCTCACAGAGCAGTTCTGCAATGTCTCAAAGGGAAGACATATGAGTGTTCTACCCTGGTACAAACCCTAGGAGGTGCCTTCACGCCCCCTTGGTACAGGGAATGCATGTGTTCAGAACAAAGAGATAAGGGGTACACCCTGGTACAGAAAAACAAGGTAGAAAGCTGATTGGTTAAATCTAGTTTCAGATGATGCAAACAGTACCTATTACTTGTAAACAGGTTGGGTATAAGAAGATGGCTGGGGGCGGGGTAACGTTGGAGCACATCTTCCGCATAAGGTGAATTTAACAACGCTGCACAAGACAGCTTCCCGGTAACTCTTATCATATTGGCCCTGTCTTCACGTACTGTACTATTACTGACTTTTAGCAATAAACCGGACTGATATTGGTTATTTGGACTCTTGAATGTATTTCATACCAAACCAAGGCCAAGCAATTGACCCTACAATTTATCAGTGTTACCTACCTTTGCCCACACTTTACCCCCATGTGCTGCAGGTGGCCCTGGGGGGTTGCTCTTCCTCAGGCACCACGACCCACAATTCGGGTAGCAAGCTCAGCAGAATTAGGGCCACCTTGTGCCTCCTTAATCTCCTGCACAGGCAGGGGCAATGACGTGCATGCACCCTCAGTGCGCCCCCTTTTGTCAAGGGGCAATGCTGCAGGGGGTTCTGTCTCCACTGCCCTGGCGCACTGTCTGTTTTTGCGCATAATTCAGCCCTCTGGCTGAGAAGCGGTTACTTCAAAACCCCTCCAGGGTAACAGAGTGTCCAGGTGTAGTGCAAAGTCTCAACTTATCCTCCAGGTCCTTGCTCACACCCATTCCGGGGGTTCCACCGCCTTTCCCTGGCTCTGGGATCGAGTACTGTCCTGCCCATCCTACAGTCCCTGGTGCATCAGCACTTCACAGGAGGCAGCCTTCCTGTGTGCTCCGTGTGGCGTCTCCCCCTTGACTGAGCTCTCTCGGGCTATTTATAAGGCCCAGGTGTCTGTGGCGTTATCACCTGATCCTTTTAGCTCCGCCCTCTCTGAGAAGTAACCACCCAATCACTGCCCAGGTGAAGTGAATGGGACCAAGTGGGCCTTTAACCTTTTATAGCCCACAAGGAGATTTCACCCCATCACAGCAGGCCATAATCTGGCCCAAAGAAAACAAAGATCATTGTGTCAGGGAAACACCCAGATTCCCCCTCACCTTCAGTCCCTGTGGCGCGATTCATTAGGACTGGGCACAAATTTTCCGTCAAACCTGTTTTTCCGATGGAAAATTGGGTTTTCAACAACATTATGTTTTTCAGGCAAAGCGTCTGCAGAAAATTTCAGTTTTAAAACCAGAACGCGGCAAAACCAAAATATTTTGATCTGGAAATGGTGCCTCGTGGGAGCCGCATGGGAGCCGTAGTTCAGTTGTCTCAGCTGCCCACTTGCCCAGCGAGGAGGTGAAGTCTGACCAGGGAGGCCGGCCTATAGAGGCATGAGAACTGCAACCCCTATGCGTCACTTTATCATTATTATTAGTCTTACAGTAGTGTGTAGAAAACCCAACTGAGCTCAGGGCCCTGTTGTGCTAGGTACTGCATATATACATAGAAAGAGACAGTCCCTGCCCGAAAGAGCTTACACAGTAGACAGAAGGTGGGAGGAAGATAATATTATCATCTCCATTTTAGAAATGGGGAATTGAGCTTCAGAGATGAATGCTGGGGTTTTCAAAGGAGCCGAAGGGAGTTAGGTAACCTTTTCCCATTGAATTTCAATGGGATCATGTCCTAAGTGTCTTGCCCAAGATCACCCAGGAAGTCCGTGGCAGAACCAGGAATGAAACCCATATGTTCTCCAACCCAGTCTCGTGCCACATCCATGAATCCGTTCTTCCAAACCATGAGTTAAAGGAGAAGCTTTAGTCAGCCTTAATTAGGGTTCAGTTTATAAAAGTTTAATAAATGATCAACAGGTGTTACGAGTATGTTACAGGGATGAGTAGTGTGGACTGTAGCTGGTTATAATCACATCGGTAGGAGGTGTTACAGATGGCTGTAATCCAGGGCTATAAGAAATTGATTGACTCACTGGACTCTAAACAACTGATTTATTAAAACATCTAGTAACCATTGATTAACCCAATGTAAACTGTTTATACATGGATCTGTAATAAAGACTATGACCAAAGCTGCTTTAAGTTCAGGACTATCAGGGCCTGTGATACACGCCAGAATAGTAATGATGTTTCCCTTCCGTCGCAGACAAGCAGGTCACACACACATTAAATAGGATTTTTCCTTTTTCTCCCTGCTCAGCTCATCCTCAGATTATTAGAGCCCACAGGAGCTTAAATCCAACAGTTGGGTCCCTTCCTTATAACTTTTGCCCTGCAGTTAGAGCCCCCACGTAGGATGTGAGAGCCCAATTTCAAGTCCCTGTTCCAATGAATATACAAAAGCTTCAATAGAAGAGAATGAGCAATCTCCCCACACACCAAGATATCCCACTGGTTAGGGCAGACTCCTGCAAGGTAGGAGACCCAAGTGCAAATGCCATCTCATGACTAGGTTGCTGCCATTAAACTACTAGTGTGAACAATTTTGCCCAGCTCTGCCACTGACAGGTGATGCATTTAAAAGTTCTAGCAAAATGTTGAGCTTCTCTGCTAGAACGTAGAGGGCAGAAAAACCATGCGGGTTATTGCAACACATGTGGTGATTATTATACGGTATCTGGATCTGTCACTACTCTGGTGTGTCCATGTCGTAAATCACGCTTGGAGGCTGTTGGGGTGTATCTCTTCACTGCAGACTTAACCTGGGTCTGAGCATCCATAGATTAGCCTGGCCTGGGTGCAAGCGGAAATTGTAAGAAGCAATTTGTTGTGATTGGTAGGAAGGGGAGGGGTACATTTTCAGCCACGTAGGTATTCGTGAAACGACCGCACTACCAAAAATAATAGCAAACGCTTCTTCGTTTCCTTGGTGCATAATTTTGCTCGCCTGGTGTTGTGGATCTTGATGAATAAGGAGCTAGGTGCTTTTCAGAGCGGGTATCGTGAGAGAGAACTCCTAAGAAGAGCCGCATCAAGAGTCAGAGTTACTCCTTTCTCAGGGTCACAGTGGACACAGAGAGAGACGAGTGGCAACTAGAACTTGTTGGAATTTTTGAACGGTTTGGTAGACTCCCCTGCCAGCCAGGCAGAGGTTTTCCTTGTGTGTCTAGGTTTCACAGGTGATCACATCCAGTTCAGAACTAGTCAGAATAGCTGCATGTCCTTTGCAATTAAAAGGGTTGATATAATTGAGGTCCTGCGGCTGCAGCAAGGAAGGCCCCGCCACTGTTTGAAGCTCCTTGACTTGTAGCAGTGTGTAGGCCTGCACAGCAGGTGGCAGCATTGTCTAGCGGAAAGGGCACACAACTGTGAGTCTGGAGATGTTGGCTGGAGTCCCAGTCCTGACACAAACTTGCTGTGAGAACTTCAGCAAATCTCTTCCCTTTTTTGTGCCTCTCTGTTTCCACTCCCCCTCTTTGCCTGTTGTGTGTTCAGTGGGGCAGGGAGCATCTCTCGTTATGTGTACGTACTGGGCCTAGCACAGCAGGGCCCTGATCTCAGGCAGGGCCGCTAGGTCATAATGGCGTACAGCTCCTAACACTCGGAGCAGATCAAGGCAGCGGTGCACACACATGCCAGCCAGAACTCTGTCACGCTAACAGCCACTGGCAGCAAAGGAGAAAACAGCAGCAAAGACATGGCTTTGGGGTAGATAGCTGACTTCCCGAACTGCTGCCTGTCAGATAGGCTGCAAGCCCTTTAGTTCTCTGCTCCTGGACGGCTAAAAGGCTACGCCCCGGGGTCCACTTGCTGCAAGTGCGCCTCCTTGTGGCTGGGTCTGGGAATGACCTCACACCCCATCTGGCACCCCTTTCAGTAATTGCTCATGCTGTGCTCCCGCCCCACTCTGTGACTCGGGTGTTCCCTTTTCATGACTCCAGGTGCTCCCTCTGCATGACTCGGCTCTCTGGCCAGGTCACTCTGCAGTCCCCCCCATGCCGTGGTAACACAGTCCCTCCGGACAAGCTGTCTGGATGCTGTCTCGGACAGTTGTTCAAGTCTCCAGATCCTGGGCCACTTTCTCAGGGGCTGGTAGGGGAACCCGGGTCTAGCTACAGTTCCAGGTTCCAGCCTGGGAACCCTATGGCTAGCAACCTAGTTCTGCTCAGTTTCACACCCTGGTGCTGTTTCCCTAGGCTCCTGCCTACACTGCTTCTCTATCTCTGCCGATCTTTGGGTTTACCCTTGGGGCTTCCTCTGTTCCCTGTGGCTACCTCACCTTTCTTGGCCTCTTGCTGGACTCCCTAGGCGAGGACAGGATCCCCAGGCTTACTCTCCCCCTGGACTGCCTCCTTGTCCCTACCCAACTCCCTTTCCCTCTAAAGAGTGACTGCAGACGCCTCTCCTGCCTTCACTTCCTGGTTTATAATCCTGTTCCAGTCCCTCTGCCCCCAGCTGGGCTTCAGCTGCCATTGGGCTGTATCAAGCCCTGGTTCCACCCCCCCGCCCCCCAGCAGCATCTTATCTTAATTGATCCCCTCCTGGCCCACACTAACCCGCTCTGGGCTTGTGTGGGTGGACACCTCACCACAGGCTGCAGAGACAAGGCTGTAGAGAGCTGTCACGAAAAACAACACCGATAAGGCTGCTGTACAGGGAGAGGATACAATGATCCACAACAGCAGCGTCTCTTATTTCCTACCCAGTCAGCCACACTGTCTCTGCGAGTCTCTCTCTGAGAGCAGGGGCTGGCCCCTTCTCTTGCTGGTGCTGTTAAGGTAACTGTGCGCGTTAGCTAGTGTGCTTGTCCCATTAGGAACCAGCGTCACACAATTACCTGCACAGGCAGTCGGTGCTAACCCCACTCTTGAGTCCTAAACTATTCCCAGCCCCATGGGGCCATGAGATTGCTCTCACAGGACTCCCCAACCCAGCAAGGGGCTCTGTTTCCACTAAACCCCAATACCAGCATATGTCTCATAGAAGGGAGAGCAGCTTCTGTTGCGGGGCAGTGTGGTGCTGTTTTGTTTTACAGCATGTGCACAGAGAAGGTACATAAATATTCTTGCTGGAAGGCTTCAGTGTAACACGACTTTATTTCTTAGAATTCAGAACGATAATACTCAAGAACCCCAAAGCAGAGAGACAAAGCAGGCTGCTCCCTAAAACCAGAGAGGCACAGATCAACCCACCTTACCGTAGCTTGCTGTCTGTAGACTGACTGCTGCTATGCCCAGATCTCACGCTTCCCTACAGAGCCCCTTAACCTGCAAGCAGGACCAGGAAAACCCAAGACATTTAAAGCGACAGCTTACAATTTTAACACAACTCTCAACACATCACAGGCACTAGCTCATCCTTCCTGCCTGTTCATGTCAGCAGTGTCCAGCCATTCTGCGGAGAAGGCTGAATTCCATTTTCAATGAGGATCCATGGACTGAGTTGTAAGTTTAGGATCTCCTGCCCAATCCCCAGTGGAATTCCCAGGAGGACTGCACTGCACAGGTACCAGAGGTGGAATTCAGCTTTTCTGGAGTAGCAAAGGCTGGGATTTTTCAAACACCCAAAGGGAGTTAGATGCCAAGCTCTCACTGACTGACTCTCAGTGAATGCTGCCCCCTGAATGCCTTAGGTCCCTTTGAATACCAGCCTAAATATTTATCTATGATCAATATACGTTCAGGATCATTGTTGTCCCATATGACATCATCCTGCCCTTAGTGTCTCTTCCTTTCCCATCCTCCCCTCTCTGTTTCTCTCCCTCTCTCCCATCTGTGTTTATCTCCTCTGTTCTTGCCTCTGAATTTCCTCAATCCTCACCTACCAAAGGGCTTCACTCCTGTCCCGCCATTCCATCCCATCCATTAAAATCATGAATACTGACATTTTAAAGTGCCATAATCAAGTTTCATAGTTAACTCCCCAGTGAGATGAGAAGAGGTGAGGGCATTCACAGCTCACACAGTCTTTGTTTCAAGCTGTCTGCAGACTCAGGAAGACAGCAGTGAGTTGGTGACAGTCAGTTCACACCCGGAAGGTTTTCTTTGCAGTCATGAGGACTAGAAACTTTCCCTTCTGTTCCCAGCTCTGCCTCTGACATGGGGCAAGTCACTGCACTTCTCTGTGCCTCAGTTTCTCCATCTGTAAAATGGGGATAATGATACTGACCTTTATAAAGTGCTTTGGGATCTACTGATGAACAGCACTATTTGAGAGCTAGGTATTATCTTAGGTTATTTTTAGTGGTGTTAGCAGGCATCTATCAATCCGTTTTTATATTATACTGATCACTGCAGTCTCTGAGTGCCTTTGGGTTTAGAGTCACCTCAGACAGCTTTGCAACCTTTTAGCTTTACAGGAGCATTAATTTCACAGGCGTTTGGCCTATAGCAGATGAGCATTTGGGGGATTTCACCACCCGTTCCGAATGTTATACTCACACACAGTCTAGGCCAAGCAAGCTGTGTGGAGTCTGCTGGTTCAGCAGACGATTTGGCTGATTTCAGTTTTCAGTTCCTAGACGAGAGAACACAGACGTGACACATTCCAAGGCTGGGGTTTTTAAAGAAGTCCAATGGATACTGAAATTCCTGGGAGTTGGGTGCCTAGATTTACAGTATGGAATCCGTCTGGGTCAGGAACACAATTGGGCGTCTGGGCTCCTGCAGAGGGTACTGGTACATGCTGTGAAGCAATGACATGTTAGGTTCTGTTGTAGTTGGACATTTCATTGATGTATAGTTGAAACCCTGGCTGGCTATGCGCAGAAAAGCTGACATGCAGTGTTCAGATTTAAGATGCACATTTCCACTCAAACGGTAGTATTATTTGAACACCGCTGTTTCGGGAGTCTGGCAAAACAGAAACGGCTAGGATGTCTGGGGACAGGGCAGGCATAACAAGGCGCAGGGCACTCAGAACATTGCTTACAAAGAAACCCACAGATGAGCCCAGCTAAAAGCCAGACACTGGCCGTGGCCCTGATCCAGGCCCACGGAAGTCAGTGAAAGGATTCCCAGTGAATAAGACCTCTAATTTCATAGAAGTGTGGTACCCATGGCCAAAGCTGCAGAGAATTATAGAGACATGTATGGTGTCAGTTGTGTTGTCTATTATGCACAGATATTTTCCCCCCTGGCTATTCTTTTTTTTTTCAGACGAGTCCAGAATGGACCATTGGATGACTCAGTCATGGTATGAACATTCCTGCCCCTCCAGTTATTAACACTGTGGCTCCAAAAGGAGAACTCTAGCCCCGGACCACGGCATGATTGCTGGGTGTGGGGATGGAATTTTCCCCCCCCAGAGACTAGGGGAGATGGTTTGGGTAAGAAATGTGATGGTTGGAGATGGGGTCAAACGCCGACAGAGGGCGTGGGGGAGAACTTGCTTTGTCTTCAGTAGATTTGCACACACTCACCTCATGTCTGAGTCTGGCGCCGCCGGTCACTGAGTCACTGACTGTGTCAGAACCATTTCGTCCTGTGGTGGAGTCACTGACCCAGGCAGTGGGAGAGCTTTGAATCAGTTCCCAAAGAACTGAGTGGGGCGAAGGAAATTTCCGGTGCCTTGCTAATCCATTGGAATGGACAAGGGCTGCAGTGTAATGGCTGGCCTGTGCGTCAGGCCAAAACCAGCAAAAGGGGCAAGAAAGACAGAGACCGCTTTTTAAAGTGTGACTTTTGGGCGGGGTGTGTGTGTGTGTGTGTGAAAAGTACCTGAGTGAGGGGGAATTTTTCAAATGCTCCCAAGTGATTTCAGACCTGAAGTCCCATTTTCAAAAGTGGCTTTCAGTGAGATATCGGCTCCAGGGCTTCATTTGTGCCCGGGCTCAGCCTGGCAGTTCATAGCCCTGGGGCCTCTGGGCTTGCCGAGTTAGCTATGAAGGTGGAAAAATTGCTTGAACCCCTGCAACTCTTTCATTACAAACGAAGCACTGGTTGGCTCCTAAAGGCTCCCATGCTTTTGAAAATTTTACCCTACCCGCTTTGGGGACAGAAATCCATGAGACGAAGCCCCCACCAGTCTTGCACTGTTACAGAGCCGTCGAGGACGTGTCTACACAGCAATCAGGACAGCACCTGTCAGCATAGCTTTGAGTGAGGTAGCTCACGAAAACAAGAGCAGGATGGCCACAGCAGCATGGGCTAGCCACCTGAGTAGGTGCCCAGGGTCCAAGCAAATGTTGTGCTCCGGCGGGTTAGCCCACGCCTCCACCACCCATGCCCCCGCAGCTACCCTGCTGTTTCCAGCTGAGCTAGCTTGTTCAAAGCCAGCTCGGGGATGCCAAGACCTGCTGCAGTCACCCCTCCTGACTGCAGTGTAGACATGCCCAGAGTGGGAGCACCGATAATTCAGGCCCCGTGACACTGCTAGGGTGATGTACAGGACCCTGTGTGTAAATGAGAATCAGGCCCTTTATTCCCAGGATTTATTATTTATAATTGTATATTTGCCCAGAGAGGGACGCCGACTGAAATCAGGGCCCTCATTGCACCAGGCACTGTATAGAGTAAAGGACAGGCTCAGCCCTAAAGAGCTTACAGTATAACTAGACATGCCAAGGGGTATAACAGACATGCAGAGTGAACAGTGTGACGGGCTACAAATGGCATGTGAGTTCCATGAAGGGATGGGGTATATATTGCTTGAGGAGCAGTAATTGCCCTAAGAATTTACCTCTCCCCCAACCTGGAAGCAGCCCAGGATTGGTGGAGCAGGAACCTGAGAAATTCACCCAGTTGACCCTGACTTTCCTGTTTACATGGTGTCCTCCTCACCTTTAAACCAGTGATGCTCAGCCGGAGGCTCGCGAGCCGCAAGCGGCTCTTTAAAGGATGCTTTCACCACGTTATTAACCAATTGTAGTTGATCAAATAATAATACTTGGTCAGTCATTTTGCTGTGAGAATATATAAAATGAAACAATGAATTCACACAGCTGTGACTCTTTTGATCGCTAACTTGGCTCTTGAACCACTGAAGTCTGAGTATCATGGCTTTAAACATTCATTAACTGCCCACCCCGATACTGGGGAAGACCCTCAGTTGTGTTAACTGCCATAGCGCCATTGCAGTCAATGGAACTCTGATCATTTATGCCAGCTAATTTACACCCCAAGATATTCCCTTTAGTCTGAGTACTTTCCTGCATTGCAAACTATCCTTTGCTGAATGCGTTACAACATGCTGTCTACCCTGGTTTGCAGCATTGCAGTCACCATATTATTTGTCGTCAGCAAATCTAGGAATTTTACCATTTCAAAGAAATCAGATCCAGGCTACAATCCAGACCAGTGGGGGGCTGTGTCACCCCTGCCCTGCAACCTTGGGTGCCTTACAGTGCCTTGCTGAAGTAGCTCCCATCTGGGCTGCTCACAAACAGCCTTCCAGCATGCAAGCCACACCCCGAGTGTCTGTGTGTAACTGCAGCCTGCCAGATACACATGGGTTACACTCTGGCTCTCACCAGCCTGGGTTATTCTGCAGGGTGACCCCAATACATCCCCAGTCTTAGATTTCCCCCCAGAAATGTATGCCCTGTACGGCCCAGCCCTCTCCTTGACAATACAAGTTTTATTAAGTCCATTATTTCTTTAAAAGAAAAATACACCATTTTATTATTTAAAATAGTTATTCAGCTACTTCAATTTAAACGCACTGGAATAGATAAAACCGTAAAACAAGTTGAATAACTACAAAGCGATGTAATTACTCTGGGCCAAGTTTTCTAATATAGACCAGGCACCAGAAACATAGGAAGGGATTGTAACCCCTGCTCCAATGGCCAACAGGGGCTATGAACAGGTAATTCCCCCAACTCAGGCACTGCGTTGGACCACTATAGGTAACCTCCAGGAGCAGCTGCATGTGGGAGGTGCTGGGGTAAAGCCAGAGAGGTGGGACCATAGTCCACTTTGTTTCATACCACTTCTGTATCCACTCTGGGCTGCACTGCATGCCATGGGCAGCAGTGGGGAGGCTATTGTGACTTACACAGTGGTCCCAAACAGTCCCTGTAAAGCCCTGGATTCGGAGGGCACAAAGTTGTCTTAACACCTCTTTTGCCCCATCTTCTCTGGTCTGCCTCTTCTTTGCTCTGGAGACACAGCACATAATCAGGCCCGTCACGGGATATGTGAGATTCCCCTGATTTCATCATGTGACTCCAGAAGCTGGGCCCGAAGCACAGGCCTATAGTGCTGATGCCTCGGTGAAGGGACATCTCCCTTTCAGTTCAGGTATCAGGCTAGAACAGCTCACGCGCCTTTGGCAGTCCTGGCTAACCTGACATGGGAGCTGCTCGTAAGGCTAAGCCCAGTAGGAGTGTCCTTGAAATGCTTTACTCTTGTCTAAGTGAAAGCCTTAAAAAAAAAGCAAAGGTTCTTGCCACATTCCTGATAGTATTAAAATGGACATTGTTAATTACGTGTAATGCGGGATTAGTGGATGGTATTAGCTCAGGTGCAAGAGATTATGGAACAGGCCATTAATGGTAATCAGTCAGAAAGAGCTCTGAATTTTCCTTTGTCTTTATTAACAATGGCCCACTGGAAGGATTTTTTTCACCTATAAATGAAGGGAAATATGCTAAGCTGAGAAAGAAAGAATAACAGAATGAACTGAAAGGGCATAAACCATGTTCAGAATCTCTACCTCTAATTCTGGATTTTCTGAGCGCCTGATTCAAAGCCCACTGAAGATAATCTACCCAATTGCACCCACCTCTGGCTGACAGCCAACCTCAGTTGTTCCTCTTTGGGGATGATCAACTGATAATTTATTGGTTCAAAACTTTAAAAAAATGCATCTATGAAGGAACAGCCTTTACCGATGGCTTCCTGTTGTAATGTTCATCTTTTCTTCCCAAAGGTGACTTCAAAACCACTTGACACAAATAGATTCTGGCAGAGACGTTCTAGGGTGCGGGGACCGATCCTGAATGATTTCAAATTACCTCAGGCACATGAGATCCACTTCTCCAATTTAGTAATTGGCTGCCTAAATTCTTCCCTGGTATAGCCGGTAAAACCAAAGAGATGTGCTCTCCTCTGAATGTCTTAGTTGAACGTCCTTTGATGTTGGTAACAGCAGATGCTGTATCAAATTGTGACCTGAATTTTCAAAAGTGATCGGTGATTTTGGATAGAGCTGGTTGGACATTTTTTGATGAAGTGTAGAGACCGCCTTTGTAAAGTGCTTAGCAATCTACTGATGAAAGATGCTTGGTATTATTAAGTGCTATAATAATGATAATAATGACTTTCTCTTCTTTGCAGCTGGATAAGTACAACTTTGAGGAATATGGTGTTATGGTTTTAGACCAATTTTCTAGTAGACAAAATTGACTATGGTCAATCTTTTTCTTGAATTTCAGCAGGGAACAGCTGCGTGTCTGATGGAATAGTAACACAAAACAGCACATGTGGGTGGAATTTCTGCCCTCTATTTTTCCTTTAGGATGGCACAAGAAGACCAAAAAAGAAGTGGAAAGAAAATATTAAGAGTTAAGGTGGCCAATTTACTTCTGCATCCAGCTGTGAAACTTCTCTTTATTTCTTCTATAAACAACCCATTTTAGAAAAGAGGAAGGGTGGAAATCATAGTGTCTGTGTATCATCAAAATGAGACTTGAGACTTATGTGAGTATGAGACTCTCAGCTTTCCTTTGAAAACAAACAAACAAAACAAAACATTTCTAGTCCTCATGAGTGCAGAGAAAAGCTTGAAAGTGTGACAAAAGTGTACCCTTAAGCTTCAAAACCCCGAAAGCAAATAAAAAGCAACCAAAATATAGTAAAAAAAAGTCTCATGATTTAAGGGAAACTCCTGATTTGGGGGACCTGACTCCTGATTTTTGAATGCGTGGGGCCGACAATACTGTTTGTCACAGTTTCTGGGGTAACTGCACCTGTATTTCCCCTCCATGGTTCACTTCGGGAGGGCCCAATCAAGGCTCAGGACTCCAGCCATCACCTGTGTCTGGGCAGGGACCTGTGTCCCCCTCTCTTCTGACCAGGGAGTTTTTGAGGCTGCCGTACACTGTGATAGCCCCAATAAGTCAGTCTGTCCAACGGCCAGTGCCTGTATTTTGTTTTCTGTCTGAGGGCTAGGACAGGTGTGATCTACCAGTAATCCAAACAACTCTTTTTAAGCAAGCACTTTTATTCATAGGGCAAAAGCACTACAGGGAAAACATTAAAAAACAAACAATCAGATAAACAGATTTAAACACATACTAAACATACCAGGAATCAGCCATCAGTCTTATAGTGCCTTAGCAGCCAAAGTCTCTCTGGCCCTTCAGCAGGATTGGGAGCCACTTGGACAAAAGTTCATGTCCCCTTGCTGGAGCAAAAAGAAGGCCTGGGTTGCTTCAAACTCATCCTTTTATACCACAAGCCCTTTCTTTGTTTCCTAGTCTCTGGAAAATCCAGTTTGAACCAGTTGCATAGAATCAAAGCCCACTTCCCAGGGAGCACTGGCTCTGATCAGAGCCAATAGAAGAGAGAAAACTCTTCTGCTACACACCCAGCTCCCTCTCCATGGACCAATCACTGCCTCTGTGCAAAACAAAAACCGTCTACAACCATAGCATGTTTCCCCAAGACTGAACATTTCCCAAGACTTGGACGACGACATGGAACAGCACCACCTCTTGATGCTGCCACCACAACATGCTACTCCTCCACTTTCACATGATCTGCAAGCACGAGATAATATCATAGACGGTTAAAACAAAGCTCTCTTGTGAAAATGGGAAATGTTGCCTGATTTATTACTGAATGTTTGCATGAGGCTGAATGCTCATAAAACCAGCAGCCTAACAGCCCCACCTTGGGTATGGCATGTGGCGGGTAACTGCACGGTTTCTAGCAAATTTGTGCCTACGCCTCTTAATCTTAATTATTCCAGTGGAGGGCATTTTCTGAACCTGGCACTGCCCCGGTGCCACGTCTATACCGTGGGTTTGTGAAGTGGCCGGAACTCCAGTCGGGGTTAGGATGAATCCATTGAATTAATTTCACTGTGGGCTTTCGACTAATGTCTCAAGGGCTGACAGAGTTAGGGCTCCATCCTATGCTAATTAAAGTCAATGGCAAAGCTCCCCTGGACTTCAGTGGTGCATGATCAGGGTCTGGGCTATGTCTATGCTTGGAGTTGCGCTTGAGTGAGATCCCCGGCCGGATAGACATACTCGTGCTAGCTCTCACTGAGCGAGCGTGCCCAAAATAGTCGTGTAGCACGGGCAGCAGAGAGCAGTGGCACGGGCTGGCTTGACTGGAGCTCATGGGTATGTATTTGGGGTGGCTCCCCCTGCTGCTGCTTGACCCTGCCTGTGTTGCCATGGGTACCCTACTATTTTTAGCACACTGCCTGAGTGAGAGCTAGCGCTGGTATGTTTAGGTGAGTTGGGAATCACACCCCCAGCTCCAAGTCGAGAGACAGCCCCAGATTGCAGGGCTGGGATTTTTTGGAAGCACCTAAAGGAGCTGGGCTCCAAACTCCCCAATGCATTCCAATGGGATATGAGCACCTAATTCCCTTAGATTTCAATGAAACTCCCATCCCAACTCTAAAGATAAACAGTACCCAGTCACCTGGAGTATGACCATAAGCATGGTTAGGTTCCTACTAGCCTAACAGAAGAGACACATGCATGTTTTTATTTTACTGATCAAATCATTCATTGTAAAGGAATTATCCAGTGAACTGAGCTCTCTTTCTGTTCAACAATTGATCCTAATTTCGGCGAGTATGGTTGTTATTCCCAAAGAGACGCCTGCTAGTTTGTGCAAACAAACATCAGCTTATCAGGCAGTCTTTGAGCCGCCTGCTTCTCCTGCTTACTACCTGTGCTGTGCGCCCGGGTGCCTAAGTCGCACCAGGTTGTTTCTGCTCCCCTGTCTGGATGAGTGAAGCTTTTCTATCTGGAGAAAAACAGTAAATTAATGATGAATATCACAGACTCTTGCTCGGACCTTGTTCTCATGGAAGCAAGAAGGTCAGACATGCCCCAAACACTTGAACATACCAAAACCCAGTTCCCCCAAGGGATGTTTAGTTATCAATAAATGCAGAGCGCCTGACATCGGTTGTAGCAGCAAAATGCAGAGGCTTTTTGTACATTTATTTGTATTCATTAAGCAGTCATGTAATATTGATCATTGATATTTGCTTATATGATAGTACTATCTTCCATTCAGAGATCACCTTTCATAGACTCATAGAAATGTCGGTCTGGAAGGGACCTCAAGAAGTCATTAAGTCCAGCACCACTGTGCTGAGGCAGGACCAAGTAAACCTAGATCATCCCTGACAGGTGTTTGTCCCACCTGTTCTTAAAACCCTCCAGTGATAGGGATTCCACAGCCTCCCTTGGAAGCCTATTCCAGAGCTTAACTACCCTGCGAGTTAGAAAGGTTTCCCTAATACTTAATCTAAATCTCCCTTGCCGCAGATTAAGCCCCTAACGTCTTGTCCTACCTTCCGTAGACATGGAGAACAACTGATCACCCTCTTTATAGCAGCCATGTTTGAAGACTTATCATGTGTCCCCCGCCTCAGTCTTCTTTTCTCATGAGCACACATGCCCAGGGTTTTAAATCTTTCATTATAAAGGACCCCCCAATGCTGTGTAATCTAGCAGACGAATTTCCCCCTCTGCTTGTGTGCACCTCCATTATTGCTCGCTGGTTTGAATCCGGCCCATTTGGATCTGTCGCCAAAGGATTGTGATTCCCTGAGAATTTGTGCTGTGCCAGCTGAGACCTTGAAAACATGTCAATATCTCAGCCCCTGTGTGCACAGTGTGGAAAAGGTCCTAAGTCGTTTCTAATGAGAAACAGCTGGGTGTCCAGTCCAGTCCCATGAGAACGTGTTGTTCCCTGCTCTGGAATGTTTCAAAACTGAGAGGGTTTCACTTCCTGAGATGCAAGCAGAGCCTGTGGCATGGAAAGGCTGAGCTAGCAGAATGTGTGACCATCGCGGTTCAGGGGCCGGCCTATATGGTGTAAATAAAACAAGTTATGGTAAGAATATGCCCAGACTGATTTCCGTCCACGGCCCTGACAACTGCTACCACTAGGCAGAGAGGAGACATCCGGGAACCCTCTCAAAAAATGCTTAGTGCAGCAGATCACATCAAAACCATTGAGACTCTGTGGCTCAGAACAATGGATTCAGACCAGAAATGAGTGATTGATCGATACCCGCCCCCCATTATTGGTAATTCATAGAATCATAGAATCATAGAATATAAGGGTTGGAAGGGACCCCAGAAGGTCATCTAGTCCAACCCCCTGCTCGAAGCAGGACCAATTCCCAGTTAAATCATCCCAGCCAGGGCTTTGTCAAGCCTGACCTTAAAAACCTCTAAGGAAGGAGATTCTACCACCTCCCTAGGTAACGCATTCCAGTGTTTCACCACCCTCTTAGTGAAAAAGTTTTTCCTAATATCCAATCTAAACCTCCCCCACTGCAGCTTGAGACCATTACTCCTCGTTCTGTCATCTGCTACCATTGAGAACAGTCTAGAGCCATCCTCTTTGGAACCCCCTTTCAGGGAGTTGAAAGCAGCTATCAAATCCCCCCTCATTCTTCTCTTCTGCAGACTAAATAATCCCAGCTCCCTCAGCCTCTCCTCATAAGTCATGTGTTCCAGACCCCTAATCATTTTAGTTGCCCTTCGCTGGACTCTCTCCAATTTATCCACATCCTTCTTGAAGTGTGGGGCCCAAAACTGGACACAGTACTCCAGATGAGGCCTCACCAATGTCGAATAGAGGGGAACGATCACGTCCCTCGATCTGCTCGCTATGCCCCTACTTATACATCCCAAAATGCCATTGGCCTTCTTGGCAACAAGGGCACACTGCTGACTCATATCCAGCTTCTCGTCCACTGTCACCCCTAGGTCCTTTTCCGCAGAACTGCTGCCTAGCCATTCGGTCCCTAGTCTGTAGCTGTGCATTGGGTTCTTCCGTCCTAAGTGCAGGACCCTGCACTTATCCTTATTGAACCTCATCAGATTTCTTTTGGCCCAATCCTCCAATTTGTCTAGGTCCTTCTGTATCCTAATTCTTTTTTGAATGGACAGTGTTGTGTGTTTAGTAAATCACATGCTTCATGTCCCTCAAAGGCAGAGACCTGCCCACCCCCCCAAAGATCATCAAGTGAGCACTAGCAGAGTAGGCATTGCGGGAGGATGGGAACGGTTTGGGCACATGTGGAAGGGAAAGAGCCCTGGCTGGTAAGCCAGCAGCTTCTGGGAAGTCCACACAGACCCATCTACCACCTGAAGGTCCTCCCTCTCTGGGAGGGTCGCTGAGCTTCCTGCCATTAGCAGAATTGCTGGCCTGGAAACTGTGGACTACAGCCCACATCCCTGCGTAAAAGCCCCCTCTCTGGAGCAGTTACTGCTGTGCAGGCAGTGGAAATCCACAAGGCACGGAGCAGAGCGTGCTGTAGTCAGAGGCTGCTCGCCAGCCCCACCCCAGCTTTCACCCCACACACCTGCAGAGCTTGCCCTGCACAGGTCTCTCAAGGAGAATTTTCTGCAGGCCCATGGGAGAGCAAGCAACGTAGGCCCTGCTTCCCTCTCGTTTGGAGGCTTCTCTGCTCCACTGAGATTGCATCTGCTCCATGGGATGCAGCAGATAGGAAGACATGGCCCAAAGCCAGCTCAGAGAATCACTCTTATCTTTAGACGCTGACCCTTTTTTGTTTGCTTTTTAATAAAATTTCTATGGAAACATCTGACTCTTTGGATCAGACTTTGGAACCCACTTCTGCAAGAGATAAGAATGGACCATGGACCTAGCCACTGCTAGCACTAGGGCCCTGATCCAGCAAAGCACTTAAGCACGTGCTTAGTTTTAAGCACATAAAGAGTTCCACTGAAGTCACTGGGACTACTCCTAGGGTTACAGTTAAGCACGTGCTTAAGCGATTTGCTGGATCAGGGACTGAATGCAAAACTCATTTCCTTGATTAAACTTAGTCTCAATTATTTCTTTGGAGACACAGAGACAAGAGCAAACGTAAAGCAAAACAATTAAAAATAAGGCAAGCTATTTCTCCTGCAGACTGAGAGAAAAAAAAGAGAGAGAGAACAGGAGCAACTTATTGCTATTTTTAAATGTATGGCAATAGAGTCTTCAGGATCATCTAAGAACCAGATTGCATGTAACATTTCCGAGTGCACAGTCACTCTATCCCTCTACTGGTATTACTGATCATAGAAATCACCTCACTCAAAGAAAAAAATTACCTTGTCATTTTTATTTGCTAATCGCTATAACGTGCCACCAGCTTTCAAGCAGAATTCCCCATTGAAATCATTGCTTAAAACCTCCCCAGATTTTTAATATGACCCTAGATGATTATTTAGAATGACTCAATTTTTGTTAAAGCGGCAAAGAGACCTGAGGCACCTTATAGACTAACAGACGTACTGGAGTATGAGCTTTCGTGGGTGAATAGCCACTTCGTCGGATGCACGTCAATTTTTGTTGTATGCAGTGTTGTTGTAGCCGTGTTGGTCCCAGGATATTAGTGAGACAAGGTGGGTGAGAATCTCTTTTATTGCACCAACTTGTGTTGACGAGAGAGACCAGCTTTCGAGCTTACACAGAGCTCTGGAAGTGACTTAATACTTTTTATTTACTAAGAAGTGAAAAAATGACTTGTTCTCTTGTGCTTATTCAGAATGACAACATCAAGAATTATTAATACAAATGTTTACACAATGATACATTAGCTACACCCTGGGTATTCCCATCATTTATATGGGTGAAGGGGGTTCAAACTGGGCAGAACTTCCTTGGATCAGGGGCAGGGAAGAATATAGACAGGAACTATGTAGGACTGGGAAATCTTAGTAATTTAATTACTAAGTTCAAACAAGGCTAAGTCTGTTACCTGGTTCTTAAATTACTAGACCTGACTTGTGGCTAGAGCACTGGACTGGAACTCAGGAGACTGGGGTTCTAGTCCCGCCTCTGCTGCTGGCCTACTGGATATCCTTGGGCAAGTCACTTCACCTTCCCGTGCTTCAGTTTCCCCAGCTGACCTGCTGTGTAAAGCGCTTTCAGATCTGCCGATGAGAAGCACTAGCTAAGAGCTAGACTTTAATTTATTATTATTTTATTATAAATTACTTGTCCATATTCTTTTGTCACTGCTCAGAAAATAAGGGTCACATTTTCAAAAGAACCCAGCACCCTGGACGCTGAGCTCTTTTGAGGAGCTGGTCCTCAAGGACTCATTTGAAGCCATTCTAAGGAATGAAATTGTTTTGGTGCATCTCACAGGGCTGTTCTGAGGCTTAAGGAGACCACAGTTGGACCTTAACGGTGCTAGTCAATGTTAAAGTTGTGGTGTGCACCAAGCTTGCCACACGGGGGGGAGGGGAAGGAGGGAAAAGAGAGAGAGAGAGAGAGTGTAGGTAGAAGGGGCAAGTCTCATTTCCTTAAGGTTGCCAAGTTGGGGACCTGAAACTGCTGGTGAATTATGGGTCGTAGTGTAGACAAGTCCTGGAGGCACAAAGCATCTACAGAGCATGTGCAGGGGAACTGGACAGAGCCATGCTGAAGGGCTAGTGTCAGGAGGCCAAAATTCAGGTTAAAAAGAAAAAGGTCAAACCCAGGAATGTTTTGGAGAAAACTGGTAAATACCAAAAAATGTAGGGCCTTAAACACAGGGATGACACCAATGGGGCCATTTGTCTCTTCAAATATGAATCACTCCTAACAGCTGCCTCATGAACTGCTGACTGATTTTGCATCTGGATCACAGGACTTCAGCCCTTTCCGAGATGAACTTCTCCAAAATGCAGCCCGTTGTTTATTTACGGGGCAGGGAAAAAACCCCAAAGGCCAGAATCTCAGCTGCTGTAAACTGCCCACTATGGTGCTGTGCTGATTTACGCTAGCTGCGGGCCTGGCTTTTGGTTCCCATTAACTTCAGTGGAGTGACGCCGAGTCACACCAGTTAAGGATTTGGCTTTGTGTCAAACAGCAGCTTATACTGTCTCCTCTGGGAGATTTTTGCTGCTCTGGAGGTTAAGATTAATTTAAAACAGCTGTTTTATTTTTTCAAATGTGCTTGTTCTATTGTACCTAACACCATCTACTGCAGTAATTGCTTTCCGTGAGGGTCATGGAGGGTTCAGCCTTGTAGAGAAACAGTAACATTGGATTAAGAGACTGAACACGCCTGCCAATCTGCCTTGTTTAAAGAGCTCTATTTGAACTCATGAAGCTTCTGAAAAGAGCTAGCCAGCATGAAGTTAGCAGACAGGATGGGGCCCGTAGGGTAGGTAAGCTTCGTTTGCATACAGCCAATAGCTGGAGCTGGGCATGCCTTAGAAACAGACACACCTGCATTTTTAATACACTGGACCTCACAGATATTAGGTCTCACTTAATTCAGTGCAGTCTGTCTTCATTCCATAAGGCTTCTCCAGGATATTGTCAGCCTGTCACACGCACACTGCCATTTTAACCCCTGGGGTAGCCATGTCGGTGCAGCTGCACCAGTTCAAACCCTTTATATTGACAATCGATGCTGGTGCAGCACCATTCGCACCAGAGTAACTCACCCCAAATGGTGTTACGCCGGTACAAACCAGGCCTGCACTGGGGTGTGCACTGGTGAAATGCCAGTGTAATGTCTCCAGCCCTCCCGCGGGGCTGTGCGGCCCCGTACTGCCCCAAGGTGAGGCTGTGTAGTTAAGGCAGGGCCAGGCCCTCTGGAGTTATTTTAGGGGCCGCAAATTCACTGTGGCATCCAAAAGAGTTGGTTCAATTGCTTAGGTTATATGCCTGAGATTTCACCCAAGCCAAAGGGAGAGAGGCATTCAGATCTGACTGAAATCCAATGGGAACTGGGCCCAGAACCAGCAGTTTGGTGCCTAATTGCTTTGAGGATCTGGGCCTGGCTGCTTTAAGTTCTTAGAAACATCCCCTTCCATATCTATAGTATTTACTTCATAGTTTTGCCTCATATTTAAACAGATGAAGAGCACCTTGCCCCGCCCCCCCAGGTATAATCAGCTCCTATTAGTGAATGCATTTGGTTGTGTAGAATTGTGTAGATTTCATTGTATGCCTCTGTACATCTGTCTGTCTCCTCCTATGGGCAACAGTCTTTTGCACTGATTCTGGTCAATTCCTTCCCTCCATTTCTGGGTCATGAATAGAGCTGGGTGGGAAAGGGTTTTCCTGTCTTGCAAACATTTTGAAGGGTTAAAAAAAAAAATTTCTTGGTCATATCGGGACAAAACTGAGACCCTGTGAACTTTTGTTGTGAAAAAACAGAGCAAACAGGGAGACTTGTATTGCCCTCACCTAGTCTCCCACATCCCTGGCGAGTACCCGAACCACCATGCTATTGGCTATTCTGGGAGAGGGGAGGGACCTCTCTCACCAGAAACTTCATACTGGACCTGAGAAACTCTCTCCCCAAAATTTTCATAGAAACCGACCGGCACCCATGAAAAGTTAACTCCCAACTCACTGAGACATTCCTGACTCATTTGAATTGTCAGTACAAATAGAGAGAGAGAGTTCACCTGGATAAATTTCATTGTAGCCTTGGGGCCACATTCACTTGTAGTGTGAAGGAATGTACTTCATGTAAGTCAACGAAACACCAGCAGAGAACTCAAGGCATTACTTTCAAACCTTCAATGAGACGACTGTGAAGTTCCGTTAATAGGTAACATCTTTGGGGCAGGGACTGTCTTTTTGTTCTGTGTTTATAAAGCACCTTGCACAGCGGGGTCCTGATCTGTGATGAGGGCTCCTAGGTGCTACGGTAACACAAATAAATACACAATAATAAGTTCAAGTTGGGCAAGGTTTTAGCTTTTAAATGGGATGCACTGGGGCAGATTCTCTAGTGCCCTGCCCATTACCTACTCCTTTACACCAGAGCAACGTGGCTGTAATGTTACTATATTGACCTGGCAGCATCTCACACCACTAGCTTTGCATTGAATAAACGACTACACAAGCTGCAGGCGATGGGGACCCTGGCTCACTGCTTTTCAAACCCTAGGTGTCTGTTTGAAAACATGCCCTGGGCTCTCTAATCCTCCTCTCTTCATTAAAACCTTCTAATTTCCCTTGTAATACTGTACAGCCCACAGGTTTGTACTGCAGCCTGGGAACAGTGTTGGAATTCAGCTGCCAGAACAGAAGTTGAGAGGAGATTGTACTTCATGAAAGCAGGGGCCGATAGCTGATCATGACACATTAGGCCTGCTTCTTCAAGTATCAGGCATTGACAATGCAAGACAGAGCACCTAACTCTACCACTACAAAGATTAAAAACAGTTAGGGCCTGATCCAAAGCCCCTTGAAGAAAACGGAGCAAGACTCCCATTGATTTCTATGGAGTCCGCTCTAAATTACCACGGTGGTTCTTTCTCCCTGCATACTGCATGTCTTTTGTGGTGCACAAGTACCTCGTGATATAAACAACTGTCACATTTGGCTTCCATCAAATGAGTTGCACAGCATGTGGCCAACTTCAGGGATTGTCCCTGCGGTAATTCTCACACTGCACATAGCTTCTGCTCAGCAAACACTGCGCAGCCTTTCCAGTCACTGCGCACTGCCCTCATTTTCATTACAAGGCTGCAGCCGCTGCGTGGACGTGATTCTCTAAACCATTTCACGGTTGCCATCTCTTGGCCTGACTGCCTGACTACTGCCCTCTCTGTTTATTGCCACGATGCTCCATTAGCCTCTGCTCTTCCCCGTGTAATATTCCTGGCAGGTAAGGATACCTGGTTAAGGTACCAATCTAGGATTTGGGTGACCTGGGTTCCATGCCCAAGTCTGCCACAGACTCCCTGTGTGACCTTGGCTTCATCTCACTGTGCTTCCGTTCCCCATCTGTGAAATGGGGCTGGACACGGAGGCTTGGAGGAGAATTCATTCATGTGCAGGAGGCGTGTTGGAGATGGGAGCTGTATAAGCACCTAAACAGGTTAAAAAAAATAATCCTTCCTGGCATCATTTCCTACACAGGAGGGGACAATGCGCGCTTGCAAATCCAAAAGGTGGGAGGGGGCAGAATCTGGAAATGCCATAAAGCTTCAGAATGCCTGGGGGGGAGCAAGCCTCATCCCCACGGCAACTGCCAGGGTCCTCTGTGCTGTGCTCTGCTGTCCCCACAGGGTGTGGAGCGCCTGAAGGAGCTACCGGCTCTCCTCCTCCTCCCATGCCTGGGCCCTACCGCTCCTTTGAGGAGCAGTGAGGGGTGTTAATTGCAGTAGGAACATTATGACTTTAAGGTGTGATGCAAAAAATGCATGCTTATCCCTTCCCCTACAATGGAGGCTTCAGCCCAATCAGGAAGACTTGCCTTCCACCCAAAGGATCAGAGCAGTGTGACTTAACTGAGGAGAACCTGAGGGCCTGGTTTTCAGAGCTGGTTTTCAGAGTTCCCAATTCCAGCTGAAGCCAGTGGGTGCTGTGTAGATGCTCAGCACCGCTGTCAATCAGCTCCCTAAAGCCTTGGCCAAGTTCTCAAACAAGCCCTTGTGTCTTTTCTCCCATGCTGCTGCTCATGCTTGGAAGGAGCACCCCATAAAGCGACCTCCTTGGCCTGCTTAAAATCCCTTCTTAAAACTGTGTTAAGTTTTTTCTAGGCATCAGTTCGGCCGCTGGTATGCCGAGGCCACAGCCTGTCATGCTGACCCATATTGTCCCACTGTTTCCTTGCGCTCACCCGTTGGTCTGTCTGGATCATCTGCTGTCTTTTGTCCTGTGTTCTGTGGTTGTACAGTACCTAGAGCAATGGGGTCCCAGGTCATGATGGCAACTCACTCGGGTAATATAAATAATGATAAGCAATACGGATGCCATTCCAAGGTCGTAGCTTGAAAGCAAGAAGAACATGGAAAGAGACATTCCACCAGCAGGTCACTTCCCCCATGGAGCAAGGAGAGGAGAAAGAACAGACTCAGAGTCACTATCAGTTCCTCAATCTGTGCTGAGGCAGCCCGGCAATGCATGTGTGCCACCCCAGCTCCAGGGCAGATTGTGATATGTCACAATCTCCACTTCTGTTATGGGGATCAAATGGCTGCTTTGCATTTTCTGAAACTGGGGAGGTACGCTATGTACGGAGGAGATAGGGAAGATAAGATTTCTGAAACTTGATTGTGTTGGTTGAAATGCTTGCAAATACTGGGGTTTTTTAGAGTCATCAAAATATCCTTGGTCTTTCCTTGCAGGGACAATGGGGCACTTATTATGATGAATGATTTGATTTCACTTTATTTTGGCTAAGAGTGAGGCATTTGAATCTTGTTAGGTTGTGCCCTTGTGCTTCAATCTTTGGGGTTTTTTTGGATCATTGTCACATATGGCCTCACCTGACTACATTAGCCTCTTCTAGATAGTCAGTGGGAGGGGGTTCTACATTACTTCTAGCATTGCATAAATACCATCGGTCTGTACAGTAGGTTTACAAAAGTCAGAGGCACAAGGTGTGGGAGGTATTATCTTTTATTGGACCAACTTCTGTTGTGAGAGAGACAAGCTTTAGAGCAGTGGTGGGCAACCTATGGCCCAGGGGCCACAACCAGCCCTCCAGACATTTTAATCTGGCCCTCGAGCTCCCACTGGGAAGCAGCATCTGGGGCTTGTCTCGCTCTGGCGCTCCAGCCGGGGAGCGGGGTTCGGGTTTTGCCCCACTCTGCACAGCTCCCAGAAGCAGCAGCATGTCCCTGATCTGGCTCCTAGGCGTAGGGGCAGCCAGAGGGTTCCGCACGCTGCCCCCACCCCAAGCACTGCCCTTGCAGCTCCCATTGGCTGGGAACCACAGCCAATGGGAGCTGCAGGGGTGGCACCTGCGGACAGGGCAGCACGCAGAGACGTCTGGCTGCATCTCCATGTAGGAGCTGGAGGGGGGACATGCCACTGTTTCTGGGAGCTACTTGAGGTAAGCGCCACCCTGAGTCTGCGCCCCTGAACCCCTCCCATGCCCCAACCCCCTCCCCCAGCCCTGATCCCTCTCCCACCCTCCGAACCTCTTGGTCCCAGCCCGGAGCACCCTCCTGTACCCCCAACCCCTTATCCCTTGCCCCACTCCAGAGCCCGCACCCCCAGCCAGAGTCCTCCCGCCCTCCAACTCCCAATTTTGTGAGCATTCATGGCCTTCCAGACAATTTCCATACCCAGATGTGGCCCTCGGGCCAAAAAGTTTGCCCACCCCTGCTTTAGAGCTTACACAGAGCTCTTCTTCAGGTCTGGGAAACTGACTCAGGGCTTGTCTACACTTTCAGCGCCATGATAGCGCTTAATGAAGACGCTGCCAACCTGATGGGAGAGCTTCGCCCGCTGACATAGCTTATGCTGCTTGTGGAGGTGGG
The DNA here is from genome assembly GCF_965140235.1 of Caretta caretta. NCBI lineage: Eukaryota > Metazoa > Chordata > Testudines > Cheloniidae > Caretta > Caretta caretta. The sequence continues at coordinate 204,798,712 of NC_134208.1, read as the reverse complement.
TTTCTTTATGCTCATGGGAGAGCTCTTTTCCGTTGGCATAATGCGTCTTCACCACCCATGCTGCAGCGCCGCCGCTGCAGTGCAGTATGTGTAGACGTGGCTCAAGTGTGTCTGCTAAATACTGGGGCCTGGTCTACACTAAGGCCGCAAGTCGATCTACATTATGCTAGTTCAGTTTCGTAAATTACATACTGAAGTCGATGTAACTTAGGTCGACTTACAGCAGTGTTTGCACCGTGCTGTATCGACGGGAGATGCTCTCCCATCGACTTAGCAGGTCTTCACCCGACCCGCTAAATGGACACTGCTGCATTGATCGCAGCAGTGCCGATTTAGTAGTGTAGACATGGCCTGGGTTAACTACTTATGTTAAACAATCTGTTCAAATCTTGTTTTTAGCGGTAACACTTTGAATCAGTTTCCCAGACCCGAAGAAGAGCTCTGTGTAGCTCGAAAGCTTGTCTCTCTCACCCACAGACATTGGTCCAATAAAAGATGTTACCTCCCCCACCTTGTCTGTCTAATATCCTGGGACCCACACGGCTACAACACCACTGCATACAAAAGTCAGAATCAGTTACACAAATCGATTGTTCTTAAAGGACGTGTTTCTCCGCTGCCTTGCACCTGTGTAAAGTGGGTGTGAAATACTATAAGCAGTTGAATAGTTGTGTTTTACTCCTCAGTGCAGAGGGGGAGAGGTTGGAGGAGCCTTGATGAGCTCCTTCCATCCCTGTATTTTTATAAATACATAAGAACGGCCATACTGGGTCAGACCAAAGGTCCATCTAGCCCAGTATCCTGTCTTCCAACAGTGGCCAATGCCAGGTGCCCCAGAGGGAATGAGCAGAACAGGTAATCATCAAGTGATCCATCCCGTCACCCATTCCCAGCTTCTAGCAAACAGAGGCTAGGGACACCATCCCTGTCCATCCTGGCTAATAGCCTTTGATGGACCTATCCTCCATGAACTTATCTAGTTCTTTTTGAACCCTGTTATAGACGTAGCCTTGACAACATCCTCTGGCAAGGAGTTCCACAGGTTGACTGCATTGTGTGAAAAAAATACTTCCTTTTGTTTGTTTTAAACCTGCTGCCTATTAATTTCATTTGATGCCTTAGTTCTTGCTTTATGAGGAGTAAATAACACTTCCTTATTTACTTTCTCCATACCAGTCATGATTTTATAGATCTCTAACATATCCCCTGTTAGTCATTTCTTTTCCAAGCTGAAAAGTCCCAGTCTTATTAATCTCTCCTCACACGGCAGCCGTTCCATACCCCTAATCATTTCTGTTGCCCTTTTTTGAACTTTTTCCAATTCCAATATATCTTTTTTGAGATGGGGCAACCACATCTGCACGCAGTATTCAAGATGTGGGCGTACCATGGATTTATGTAGAGGCAATATGATATTTTCTGTCTTATTATCTATCCCTTTCCTAATGATTCCCAACATCCCATTTGCTTTTTTGACTGCTGCTGCACAGTGAGTGGATGTTTTCAGAGAACTATCCACAATGACTCCAAGATCTCTTTCTTGAGTGAAAAGAAAAGGAGTACTTGTGGCACCTTGGAGACTAACCAATTTATTTGAGCATAAGCTTTCGTGAGCTACAGCTCACTTCATCGAATAAATTGGTTAGTCCCTAAGGTGCCACAAGTACTCCTTTTCTTTTTGCGAATACAGACTAACACGGCTGTTACTCTGAAACCTTTCTTGAGTGGTAACAGTTAATTTAGACCCCATCATTTTATATGTATAGTTGGGATTATATTTTCCAATGTGCATTACTTTGCACTTATCAACATTGAATTTCATCTGCCATTTTGTTGCCCAGTCACCCAGTTTTGAGAGATCCTTTTGTAGCTCTTCGCTGTCTACCTGGGACTTCACTCTCTTGAGCAATTTTGGAGCAATCTGCAAATTTTGCCACCTCACTGTTTACCCCTTTGTCCAGATCATTTAGGAATATGTTAAATAGGATCGACCCCAGTACATGGATGACTATGTAAATTGCAACGCAGTGCCCCCCCCACCCCCAAGAAAAGCTGCCAAGAGGATCAGTCTGATGAAATGGAACCCCAGTCTTTGCAGATGTGCGAAGTGGAGCTGGGTGGGACATTTTCAATTAAATGAAATTTCGTCGAAATAGCGGATTCATCAAAGCCACAACATCTGGCAGCAATGTACTGGTTTCGATTAAGTTTTTATAGAGGAGAGTTGTGGGGTCAAGAGCTCTCTGGTCGCTTCTGGTAAGAGAGAGAGAGAGAGAGTCCCAAATTGAAACCCTGAGCTTTTCAATCTGAAAATAGTAATTTAGTGAACACATTCAAAAGATTTTGGTTTCCTTTCAATGCAGAACAAAAACAAATTCCAAAACCTCAGAAGTTGCAAAATGGAACTGTTGTCCTCCAGCCAGCTCTAATCAAAGGGCCAGAGGTGAGTCCTTCTGCAGCATTAAAGCCAGTGTGCTAGTTTTCACAAAGAAATTCAGGTTGTCTTGTATTAACTGATGTGGGTTGTATTAACTGATGTGATGTTACACACAACTTTGCAATCAGCGTGTGCAGGATTGAGACTCAAGTCTGTAAAGCACTCGGTAGTCAAGAAAGGCCAAGGTTAAGGGAGCTGGCAGAGCCTTTGCTCTGTTCTCTTGTGCGTTGGCATTATGGGACAGTCCTTAATTACATGATCACCTACTATTTCTTCTGCAGGACCCCGTCTAATTCAGGGAAAGATTTCTCACTCTGGATCTACAGCATCTTCGGTCTAGTCCGCACTAGAAAGTGGAGTTGAAGCTTACACAGGCAAAAGAATGTTTTTGCCAGAATACTTATACCACTTCCCTGATCAAAATAAGTTATACCAGAAAACAAGAAGTCCTTTTACTGGTATAAATGCATCTACACCAGGGCTTTTGCCAGCATAGCTATGTCAGTCAGGATTCTGTGTGTGTGTGTGTGTGTGTGTGTGTTGGGGGGCGGGGGCGGGCGAGAGAAGAGTCACACCCCTAACCAACAGAACTATGCCAGAAAACTTGTAAACTTGTAAACACAGACCAGGCCTCACACTGCAAACAGCCTCATGGAAATCATTGAAGCAATTTGTGGTGTAATGTGCTGCTCAATGTGAGTCAATATTTCTGTGCATGTATTGGATGGTGAATGATGTAGTTGCTCAATGTTGTTCTGTTGGCGGATGTTGGTGGCTTCCAGCATGCCTGTCTGTAGTTGCCCATAGATCAGAGACCTCTTCGAGGCTAATGGCTAAATGGAAGAAGCAATTAAGCTCCTTTAGAAAGTAAGATAGCTGAAAAAAAGAGAAGCCACTGCCCAAAGCACTGGCCACATAGAAGGCCTAGGGAAGCACTAATAGAGGAGGAATAAGAGGAATTTCCCTGAGAGGTGATTGCAAATGCAGGGGATAGTGCACTGATTGGTTTGCAGCTGTAAGTGTCCATATGTGTCAGAAGCAGACAGGCAAGAGAAAGTACCTGAAAAGCCAGGAGAAAGCCAGACTCGCTCTGTAGCATGGCTCTAAGGGGAAGCCAAGAGAGGGACCTTTTTTGGGGCAGAGTGCTGGCTGAAAAGGCAGGTTTGGAATTATGAGCAAGGAAACTGCTTTCTGTTGTTTGTTCCTACTGTGTCCTGGGAAACATTCTTTGTAATGAGATGGGATAGAACCAAAGAAATACCAAAAAGAAAAGGAGTACTTGTGGCACCTTAGAGACTAACCAATTTATTTGAGCATAAGCTTTCGTGAGCTACAGCTCACTTCATTGGATGCTCAAATAAATTGGTTAGTCTCTAAGATGCCACAAGCCCTCCTTTTCTTTTTGCAAATACCGACTAACAGGGCTGCTACTCTGAAAGAAATACCAGACATAAATATCTGCCCCCTATCAGCAACTACCCACAAGGTGCCAAACTGCTAACCGCTTGGGCCAAAAGGAGCAAAGGTATTTATTTTCCCCTCCCTGTTCACTGCATGTCACGCAACCTACCCCTTGCACCTTCAAAACTATCAGCTAAACTGTAAATTAAGCAGTCTTGGTTTGGGGGGCTGACCTCTAGTTCATGTTTTGTCAAGCAGCGGGAGATGAAGTTCAGGGCTGAGTGGAGCTGCCTGATGATGTTTTTAATTCAACATTCTGATGAGCTTCCTCCATCCCAAGATTGGACTTCGATGGCGGAAAGAAAAAGAAGGGAAACATTTCAAGGGCCAGGGAGAAGACGACAACTGAAATGTGCTTCCACGTCTCCGAGGTCTGTTTGCAGACAGACAGACAGACAGCTCCCCCTTTGCCAGGCGTAACCAAAGCCAAATGCAGGTCTGGGGCGGGGGTGTGTGTGAACGGCAAGGGGCGATGGGATCAATCGCTAAGGGGTCAGTCCCTGGGCAGACCCCCCCCAGGCTCGGTGACCTTGGGGTTGGCGGAGGGAGGGGGGGGGGCTGAGTTTCTGGCACGATGCCGCTGGCTCGTGTTTGCGCTCCGCGCTGCCGAAGCCAGGGGGACGCGTGTGCGCCGGGGGCCCGGGCGGGGCGGGGGCAGTGGCCCGGCGCCCCCCCCCCCGGGATAGGCGCGGGCTGCGGCCATGTGGGCCGGCCGGGGCGGGCCCTGCGCCGAGCCTGCCCCCCGGGCCAGGGGGGATATAGCGCGGCGCAGGGGCCGGCCCCTGGCACCGCCGCTCTCCGCCCCAGCCCGTGCAGGACGATGCGCGCCCCGTGGCTCTGGCTGGCCGCCCTGGCCCTGGCCGCCGGCGCGGCGCTGGCCAAGGACCGGCCCCCGCGGCTGCTGGGGGGGCTGCGGGACGCCGAGGAGAACGACGAGGGGGTGCAGCGGGCGCTGCGCTTCGCCATGAGCGAGTACAACAAGGCCAGCAACGACAAGTACCGCAGCCGGGTGGCCGAGGTCCTCCGGGCCCGCAAGCAGGTACCGCCCCCCCCCCCCGCCGCAGCCAGGGGAGGGTCCCGGGGGGGGGGCACCGAGCCCGCCCCCGCCACGCCGCCCTCCACCCCCGCATCCCCGGGGCGCCTGAACGCAAACGCGGGCGGGCGGCCGGGGCCGGACACGGGACAGGCAGGGTGTGAATCGCTGGGGTGGGGCAGGATTGAAATCGCAGCCCCGCCCCGGCTGCCCGGGCCCCCCGCCCCCGGCAACAGCAGCGGGGTGGGGGGCCCGCTCTGAGGGGAAAGCGGCCCCTGGGCAAACTTGTCGTTTTGGCACCCGGGGGGTTGGGGGTGCCCTTGCCCCAGGGGGCTCCTCAGGCCCCCCAGCCCCTGGCACCCACTGAGAGGGGGGGAAGGAGAGCCTGAGTCCCCCCCACCCAATCCCACACGGGGAGGTGGCAGCAGGGGGGGCTGTCAGTCCCTGTGTGGGGGCAGACCGCCAACAGGCGATGGAAGGAACGCAGTGTCTACACAGACCCCGTTGCCCTAACCACAGCAACCGAAGTTGTATGCCCCTCACCGAGCTGGAGTTACTAGTCGATGTAGTGGGCGACTTCCATCAGTGGGAGCACCATTGTAGCGGAGACCCTTGCAGAGTTAGGTCAACGTAAGCTGCCTTCCGTCAGCCTAACTCTGTCGCGTAGACCGGACCCCTTGCAGGAAAACCAACCACCAGGACAACTTTTTAAAAAAGGAAAGAGGAACAGAGAAGCAGGTCTTCTTTGAAAGGCAAACAGTAACCAATCAGCGGAAAGGAGTGTGTTCCTGTACTTCAGTCTAGCACTTAGAATCTTTGTGGTCGATGGGGTGTAGTGCGTACAGATTTAAAAAAAAAAAATCCTGCCCACACCAGTGTCCCCCAGTGAGAAGGTGAGAGAATGAATCACGTTAGCCCCAGCACTTAATGCACTACTAGAGTGCTCAGATCCCATTGTGAGGAGGCTACGGGAAAGCGTCTAAACACTTATCTGAAATGTCCCTGCTCAAGGGGTGGGGGGGAGTGGAGGGGGAAATGAGTTGGTTCCTTTTGAAAGTTTAGTGGGGGAGAGGGAGGGGTAGTTTGCCTGTTTTATCTCAGAAATATTAGGAATGTAAACTCTGCTTTTCCCAGGCCCCTGTACATGTTCTTGGAGATGTTTTCTTAATTTGAAGGGGTTGAGGTTGTTTTAATGAAAAGATTCTTAGAGGTTAACAAAACCAAAGACTTTTAAAGAGCTTGAATAAAAACCATTTGCCTTCACAGTGTTTTGGGTTTCATTTCTATGGTATCTGTAATATCATAACCACCTGTCCCAACTGCCCAGTCATCGAGAGAGTTTCCCAGGAAAACAGCACCAGGACCTGAATTGCTAATGAAAAACAAGCAAGGAGAAGGGGAAATAAATTAGGGGAACAGAACCAAAATCTTTTAGGCCTTTTCTCTGCATCATAAAGAAACAAATGCCACAAACCCTTCCCTCTTCTGCAGGACATCTTTGGAGGCTGCAGTAACACTTAGTGGCCTTGACACAATTTGATCAATGCTTAAACAAAAAAAAAAAATAGACCCTGGTTACTTAAACAACAATACCTAGCTCTTACACAGTGTTTTTCATTGGTAGACCAAGTGTCAGTTCCCGGGCAATGCTTTGGAACTGCTCCCTATGAAGCCAGTCAGGACTCTGGTGAAGTCTCCTTTCTGTGAGAAGACTGTCTTCAGGACACAAAACTCACATGGCTTCCACCTTCCTGGGTTTGACCTTGGAGCATTCAGCATCCTTTGCCCCTCCGTGCGCTTCCCACAGCGAGTCCACCCAGGCGGGGTCCTGGGGAAGCCAGCGGGTCCTGTCCCCCAACTTTGCAGTCAGACATGACTCTCAGCCAGCCAGTAAAACAGAAGGTTTATTAGATGACAGGAACACAGGTTAAAACAGAGCTTGTAGGTACAGAGAACAGGACCCCTCAGCTGGATCTATTTGGGGGGGCAGTGAGCCAGATAACAGTGTCTGCACTTCACTCCTTGTCCCCAGCCAGCCCAAACTGACTTGCCCTCCTCCTCTGGGCTTGGTCCCTTTCCTGGGCCAGGAGGTCACCTGATTCCTTTGTTCTTCAACCCTTTAGCTATCACCTTGCAGGGGGGAAAGGCCCAGGCCATCAGTTGCCAGGAGACAGTGTCATCCATTTATGTATGCTGGCCCTTTGCTCTGCAACAATTACACCCCCTTATCCCACCACCTAGAGACTTAAGAAATGCATAGGGGAAACTGAGGCATCCCTACAGTATTCCGAGGAAACATTAAGAACAGTCCCATTTCATCACACCAAGACTCTTTACAAAGGTCAGTAGCATTAGCCCCATTTTACAGATGGGGAAACGGAGGTAGAGGGCAGTGAAGTGACTTCTGCAGGCTGGCTGGCAGCTGAGTAAGGAATAGAACCCAGATCTCCTGAATCCTAGTCTAGTGATCTAGCCACTAGCCCACATTGCTACCGTAAATGATGGGAGGAAGCCTATGAGACTTTGAAAGTGAAATTGGAGGACCGTAGCAGTTACTATATTTTCTAATGCATATTGCAGTAGTGAACAGAGACCCTGATGGGGATTGAGGGCTGCTCCATTATGCTAGATAGTGTACAAACAGAGACTGTGCCAACAGCCCAAAGCAGCAAGGCCTGAGAAAGGAGGGTGAAAAAACACACAACAGGCATTGAAAGTGATCAGGGTTATGGCAGGCACATATCATGTTCATTCCACAATGGTTTTCTAACCTATAGACTCTCAGCTGCCCTTCTGCCTTGAGTGGTTAGTCCATTTTTCTATTAACAATTAAAAAGGCTGCCATCAACTGCCCCTCAATCAGAATTGTGTTCGTTTATTTTTAAACTGTCCTCACTTGCTTGTTTCAAATGCTTCACTTGGGCATTTCTCCTGTAGGATGTCAGCTGGAGAATGAGACCCTGATTTAGCAAAACACTTGAGCACCTGTGTTTGTTCCATTGAAGTCTCCTCTGCAGCGTTACCAACCCTTGTGACCTTTAGCACAAGTCACGGGATATTTGGTGTTTTTCATAAAGCCCCAGCTCTTGGAGTCATGCAACTACTAGGGCTGTTAAGCGATTAAAAAAAATTAATCGCAATCAATCGTGAGATTAAAAAAAATAATTGCGACTAATTGCACTGTTCAGTAATAGAATACAATTTAAATATTTTTGGAGCTTTTCTATATTTTCAAATGTGAGCATGGGGCTCCAGCCCCCCTGCTGCCGATGCCTCCCTCCTTACCCAGAGATATGCAATTACTGCATTAATTTTCTTTTCAGGTAATCACAGGCGTTAACTGTGATCGACAGCACAAGTAATTACATGAGAATTTCAGCTTTCAATTTTTGGAAGGAAGGGGAAAAAAACCAAAAACCACTCACGATTGCAGAGAAAAGCTTGGACCTGTGACCCCTGAAGGCTCAAAACCTAGAAGTCAAATATTTTTTAAATGTTGGGGTCTTTGTAACATGACTTTAGACAATCCTGATTTTGGGGGCTCCACTTGTGATTTTATTTTTTTTCTTCCACTGCTTTGTATTGGCAATACTCCCATTGATGAGCTAAAGTAGTAGGAGTCAACTGCTTCAGTTCCTTTTAACTAAACATATCGATTATAGCTTTTTAAGCCAGTAGGCAAAGCTATCACATGCCTTGAGTCCACACCTTTGGTTGTGTTTTCTGGCCTGCAAAGAGTGCTGGGTCCTTACTTTAAATTGCCACAGGCAGTCCTTTTGGATGCATGTTTGGTTTCAGCTCCTTGGGCTATCTCTCTGCTTTTCCAGTGTCACTCACTTATTCCTTCCACCTCCATTTGTTCAAGACACTTTTCTTTAGTGCTTATTGCAGTACGACCCCTAGAGGCCTCCCCTGCGATCAAATAGTGCTTGGTGCTGTACACACCTAGGAAAAGCGTGCCTGCCACAAAGAACTCAATCCTAGACTAGTAACACAACCACAAAACAAGCCTTCCTTTTAGTCCAGTCTCTCTGATCCTCTCGGCAGATCAATGGCCTGTAGTGCTTTCTAGACAATCTATCAGTTCTGTAAACAAGCTTTTCCCCTCATTTTACAGATTGTGTCTGGAGTCAAGTACTATCTGAATGTTAAGGTTGGCCGGACAACTTGCATGAAGTCATCAACGGAAGTTCAGGACTGTGAATTTCATGAAAAGCCAGATCTGGCTAAGGTATGGCATAGAAAGAGCTTAAAAACACTCAGAGGGCTAGCATCTCTCTCTGACTTGTATTAAGGTATTACCTAGATGCCCCAGATCTTATCTGGGGCCCCATTGTGCTAGATGTGGTACAGACACCTAGGGAGACAGTCTCTGCAGCACTTGCAGTCTTAAATGGACAAAACAGACAAAGTGTGGGAGAAAAGTGCTATTATCCCCATTTCACAGATGGGGAACTGATGCACAGAGAACAAGTGACCTTATCCAAGGTCACATGGGTCTGGCAGAGCTGGGAGCATAACCTACGTCTCTTCACTCTCACTCCAGAGCCTACTCCTCTGGGACATTGTTCAGTGGCACTTTGAGAAGACGTTTCGGTCCCAAACTTATTAAAAAGGTTCTTTTTGTCACTGAGGTCTACAAATAGGTTAATGGTGGCAGGGGTTAGTTGTGACAGGAGTTGAGATCTGACAGTTGCGGCAGATTTGCCAAGAATCCCAGTCCTCTGCCCAGAAATAAAGTAAGTCAGTGGGGAATGTCGCCTGATTTCAGATCAGTTCCTTAATGACTAAACTGAGCCACAAAATGGGATCTAATCAGAATCCAGTTTTCAATAATACTACGGCCTCATCACTATGGGCCTAGATTATCAGACGTGTGCCTGCATGCACATTTATTGCAACAGCGCATGAAATTATACATGCGGTTACTGCTGGTTGCACAGCTAGCTGGTAACTTGTGTGTGCAGTTACCAGAGGTGTGCATGCTACAGTGATACTTGCACTAAATGAGTTAGCTGCACTGACAGGTCCCTTTTTAAACATACACGTGCTCTAGCTCTTCTGAAAAGCTCCATCAGAACTTCAGACTCCCGTTGTGAAAGTCTTGGCTGAAGTTAGGCTCTGAGGGTATGTCTACATTGCAGTTAGACACCTGGGGCTGGCCTGTGCCAGATGACTTGGGCTTGCACAGCTTGGGCGATGGGACTGTTTAACTGCAGTGTAGACATCCCACCTCACAGGGTCCCAGAGCCCAGGCTCAAGCCAAACCCGAACGTCTACACTGCAATGAAGCAGCCCCCCAGGCCTGGGCCAGCCGTGGGGGTGGTATAGACACCCTTAGAGGCGCTAAGCTAGCACTCAGCCTTTCCTGCTGACTTTGATGACAGTGGTTGGGTGCTTGACACTTTGGAAAACTAGTTTTCTAACTCGGATCTGCTGTAGATGAAAACTGTTGTCCCAAAATATTCACAAGTGCAGATAATTTAAAGAGCCACCATCTCAGTACTGCAATATGCTGCTGACTTCCACAGATAGTAAATGTTTGCATCCCTGGGATGACCAGTTCAATTACATGTAAACTAACTGTTCCCCTCTCCCCTTTCTCCTCAGCACGTCACTTGCAGCTTCATAGTGTACACTGTTCCTTGGCTAAACCAAATTAGCCTGCTGGAAAATAAATGCCAATAAGCACCTGTTTGTTCCTGTACACGTCGGCAACTAGTTGTTGTAGGTTTGCTGTTTTAAAAAAAAAAAAAGCAATAATCTGAATTACCCTCTCGAGATGGACTTCTGTCCATTGCTGTTAACTGAAACGCTTATGTATACTTGTGCTATGCAAGTAAAGCTATATAACCTTCCTTTGAAGCACAATAGAATGGTTTTTGTTTCTTACCTATAGCTATTTTGTTCCTCCAGTCTTTCCTTTCAAATAAAACATTAACCTAATTTGTCAACATCAGAGGTTTTGAGAAATGTCTGTGTCCCTGTTACAGAAACTGTCAGACTGTCAGAATTAAAACTAATTAACCAGTGCTGTAGCATGTAGTCATTTTGTCATGTGTGTTATAAGCCTATAAACGGATGTGTTGCCTATTAAGGGGGGAGCTAGTATAGTGCAAGCAGCTTCTTGCACAAGTTCCCCACTTGTCTGTGTAGCTCAGTCCTGACCAACAGCATTCAAGCTATTTGGCCTGGGTTTTGCTGCACCAGTTGTGTGGTGTGGTTGTGTTGGAAGTTGTGTGAGAGCCTACTCATAGCACCCATATAATCCAGGCTTGGATTATGGTGGTACAAGGAACAGATCCCTCTTAATTTAAAGCTAAACTTCTGGGCAGTGAGACAGTAGCCTGAAAAGTAACTCTAGCGGTCCTAGTTGTGAAGGTATCACATTTTCAGGGGTTAACCAAGGCAGCAGTGTCTCTGCCTGAGTCTGCTGAGAGCCTGGAACAATAGTGCTAAGAGATGTTTACTGCCCCATCAATCCAGAAGGCGCTAAAACCAAGGAGCCCCACTGAGGGTTGAGCCCAGTTTTAATTGCCCAGAGAACATGCACAATGTAATGGGAGGAGTGAATCATGGGGTGGAGTCTTTCTTATGGGTGGATATTTTTAAAAGAAGTGCCCCCATCATTTTGCATCCCCCTCTCTGCCCCTGAATATATCATAATCTTCAGTGCATTATAAACACCTAGACACATGGATCAGGTATCCCCAGGACAGTACTCTGAGCTCCCAGTGTTTGTAATGGTTAAACATGATACCATTTCCCCCCCCAGAGATTTCATTTCAGTCAGTGTTGTTAGAAGTACAGCACAGGGGAGGAGCAATTGCTTTCAGAGCCTGAAGGCATTTCCCCAGCAGACAAAATACCACAAATAATGGCTTTGATCTTGCAGATATGCACGCAGGTGCAGAAGAGTTTGCAGCATAGTAGATATAGACCCAATACTAGATGAGGATGGTAACATTGTTAATGATGCAGACGTGTTCAATACAGAAGTATTTATCTGTCAGGAAGGATGTACTTGTCTCACATGAGGATGATGAAGTACTTTCCAGTCCATTAGTAAACAAGGATGTTAAACCACATCGACTGGGGATGAACATTTTTAATTCAGCAGCCCTGCAAAACTTTCACCCAAGAGTCCAAAAAGAGTTGGCTCAGGAAATCTCAAGCCTCTTCATGTTAATTTTTATGAATCTTGGAATACCTGGGAAATTCCAGAGAGCTGCTGGTCTGCAAATATTCAAAAAGGGGAAAGTGAAAGGAATCAGGTAATTGTAGGCCAGTTAACCTGACATCAATCCCAGGCAAAACAGAAAAGCTGACATGGGATTAAATTGATAATAAGGATAGAATTAAATGCCAGTCACCAGGGCTTTACGGAAAATAAGTCTTATCAAAGAAATTCTCATTTTTTGATGTGATTACAAGTTCGGTGGCTAAAGGTAACTATGGAAGTAAATATAAAATATCTGTTGATAAAATTTGCAGATGACACAAAGACTGGTGGAGTGGACAGGGCAGATCTAGATTGCTTGGTAACCTGGGTCCATTCAAACAAAGTGTGTTTTAATACAGGCCATTATGCATCCAGGAATGAGGAAGGCAGGCCATGGCAACAGAATGGGGGAACTGCATTCTGGAAAGAAGGGGCTGGAAAGGATTTAAGGGTCGCAATAGACATGCAATTCAACATGCCCTCCCAGTGTGATTCTGTGGCCAAAAGGACTAGTGCCTGCTTAGCCAAGGATTGCATGAGTGAGTAGAAACAGAGGCAATGGTACTGCTGTATATGGTATTTGGGAGCCCCCACTGGACTAGTTGGTACAGTTTTGGTGTCCATATTTTAAAGAGATGTTGAAAATTGGAGAGGGTGCAGAAAGGAGCTACAAAACAGAGTTGAGGGCTGGAGGATATAGAATCAGAACTGGAAGGGACCTCGAGAGGTCACCTTGTCCGGTCACCTTGTCCAGTCCCCTGCCTTATGGTGAGAGACTTCAAGAGGGCCATCTGTTTAGCTTGTCAAAAACAAGAGTGAAAGGTGACTTGATTACAGTGGATAGACAGCAAATACAAAGGACTAAAGGGCTCTAATTTAGCAGGAAAAGGCAGAATGCGAACCAGTGGCTTAAAGCTGAGGCCAGACAAGTTCAAATTAGAAACAAGGCACACATTTTAAACAGAGAGCGTGGTTAAGCATTGGATCAAACTACCAAGGGAAATGGTGGATTATTCTCTATCTCCTGATGTCTTCACATCAGGACTGGACGCCTTTCTGAAGGTATTCTTTAGTCAAACCCCTGTCATTGGGCTCAGTACAGGAGTTAACTGGGTGAGATTTAATGGGCTGGGTTATACAGGAGGTCAGACTAGATAATTCAATGGGGCACAGTTGGGGAACCACTGAAAGACTTGCCAGAAAATAGACAGGAATGGAGGAGCTTCGTCACTGCCCTAAACACCAGAGGTGTAATGAGAACGTGATGATGATGATGACTGCTAAAACAGACACCTAGTGTTAAAGGCCCCGGTGTAGCTTGAGCTCCTGGGTTCTAACATAGCATTTTCATAATGAAATCCTAGCGATCAATTTGCTGCTACAGTTTCTATCCCCATTCTCTGACTTTCAGTGACAGAGGTGGTGAACAGGGAGTGTCGTGGTTTATCACACTGTACAACATTTTGGTTTGCTACCCTGGGTACAGTGGAAGAAATCTGATATCTCTACAGTTAAAAGGAGAAGAAATACACTTGTGTGTTTAAACACACCATAGAGAAAATGGACTACAGCAGGGTTTTCCCCAAATGCACCCCCACAGCCAGGTGTTTGGTAACAGTAGCCTTGCCTCAGTTTCCCTTTGTGTCAGTTTAGAAATTTAGCACCTGGTCTCTCTCTACAGCTCCAGCCCTCTGGCTGGTCATTTGAGTCCCTCCTCTGTTAGGGTAGTAAGACCTCCGCCTAAAGTCCCCCAGTCTAGTATCTCCCTTTCCCTTCTTCATCAGGGAGAAACAAAGGAAATTACAAGAGGGGAAAAAAATAAAGGCCAACAGTCTTATATTAGTACCACCACCCTGAGTCTGGGGTGTCAGCAAGCTCCACTCCCTTCCCTTTAAGGCAGCCTGCGCTGGGCAGTCAAAGGCTGCTTATTTAGGTCTTTTGCTGCCTTCCCAGGCTGCTCCCTACCTCTGGCAACCTTCCCTGAATCCTTCTGCCAGGAAATTTGTCCCTCTGCGTGGCTTGGCTTGGCTCCCTCTGATCCTGTGGAGCACCTTCACAGCAGCATTCAGACTCTCCAGCAACCCCCTGCTTTGTCTGGGTTGCAGCATTTTATCCCAGCTGTTCCTAATGGTAACTTCAACCCAGCTGGGAGAGTGCTGGGTATCGTCATTAACTCTTTAGTGTCTGCTGTCTTGTGGGGGCTGCACATGCCATTACGTCTGCCCAGTTGAGGAAAAATAAGGCAGAAGGCCACAGAATCAAAATCCTCTTCCTCCCCTCAATCTCCTGCTGCTGGAAAATCCTGTAGGGGCAGGAGCAATGTCTGCAACTGAAATTCATCTGAGCGGGCAATAATTTGCCAAGCAGCCGGGAACAAAGGTAAGCGTTTTAACACTAGCAGGGAGGCAGAGGTGAGAAAGAGGCTGCTGGTGCAGGACTGCGGTGGAAGCGGGAGCCAGGCGAAGGCCAAAGATGGGTGTCACAAAGTCTGTGTGTGACCCTGGTCCCATGAGTTTTTGTAAAGGACGCTCGATTGCATGAGACCCACAAACTCAACACGCGGCAGCAGGATTTCAGGAGCTCCCTGGCTCTTTGTGATTCCAAGGAAACCACTTACTGCCACTCTGTGCCCTGGAATTCATGGTGCAGAGCAGCGTAGGGGACAAGAACAAGACTATCCTGTAGGTTGCAGCGGCCAGCTCCAGAGCCGCGCTGGGTTTTTTGACTAGCATTGACATATCACACGATAAACAGCGCTGGATTCACGCAGCAGCCTTCCTGGCTCTCCCTCAGAGCTGGCTTGTCCGTGCGGCTCCAGGACTGACCCGCCGTATCTTCTTACCAGGCAGGGGCACAGAATAAAATGGCAGAGATCTCCCCAGGCGGGGTGGGCAGCGTGCCGAAGGGCTAAGCTACCAGCTGAGCCAGTTGAAAAGATCTGGGGCTAATCTTTCCAAACCTTTGCTCCCCGGAGGCAGAGTCTGAACACAGACCCCGGGGGAAGCCATGCTCCCTCGTCCTCTCCAAAGCACAATGACGCATCAGTCAGCTGCCAGCTCCAGTCAGTGTGAAGACCCAAACACACTGTCCCCTAACTCTGCCTGGAGCTGCCCTTAATAACTAGCCGCCCTCCACTGACCCTTCAGAGCAGCCAGACACATACAGGCAGCTCGGGCGAAGGCTGTGGCCTGTTTGGCCCAAGCCATAGCGTAGACGGGAGCAGGAGGAAGAGCCTGCCAGGACCCGTGGCCGGCGCAGAGTCTGACCCAACGCCAGCCAGGAGTCAGCACCCGGGTGAGCGGAGACAGCAGCCGATGGCATTCCAATGTTTCACCACCCTCCCTTAAGGGAGTCTATTGCACAGGAACTGAACCTACATGCCCTGAGTTCTAGTCCAAGGCCTTACCCACCAACATCCTGCCAGTTAGATGGGAAATACTCTCTTTTATGGGGCCTTGTCTTACAGAAGACATGGCTTCCAGAGTTCCAGAGTTAAATAGTGAAAGCAAATGGTTGCAGACAACGCGGTTTGGCCTAAGTAGTCCACCAGCACTAGCCCTTGATAGGACAAAAATTGGACAAGCTCCACAAAAATGACCCAACCTTACAAGAGACAGAAAAGGCCACAGAGAAAGCTGAGGAACCTCCCAGCATACACTGAGCGGAAAAGTCAGTCCAAATAGCAGAGAACCTGATGAAAACAAAAGCCTTGGCAGATTCAAGGGCACCAGGGCAATACAAATAAATAATAAAATGTCCCCAAATGCATTCTCAAAAAATATTAAATAGTCCAATCCAGCCTGCCATCCTTCAAACTCTATTGAGATAGAAATAATGAGACCCCAGCAGCCACCTCAAAAGTCACAGCTCAGAGCAGTGGCACCTAGTCGTATGTGAGCTATACACAGCACCTGTCCCCAGAACAATACGAAAAGCAGATACAAACCCTCCTCAGCATCTGGGATAAAGGTGGAAAGGGAGAGGTGTTACCATGGCTACCCAGACATATCACAAAAAGACAGTCTCTGCCTCAGAGATCCTACAACGTAGAACCACAATCTGAGTGGCTCACCAAAAAGACGACAGAGAAGCAATTAGAATACGGTGGGTAAGTACCGTCAAAGAGAGAAAATATCAGACACGAATGGGCTGTTTCACCCAGCAGAGACAGGCAAACCAAGATCCAATGGCTGGAAGCTGGAGCCAGACAAATAAGGCACAAAATGTTTAACAGAGACAGCGACTGACCACTGGAGCAAATGACTGTGGAAGTGGTGGCTTCTCCATCTCGATGTCTTCAAGTCACAACCAGGTGACTTTCTGTCCAAACATAAGTTATCGAGCTCAGCTCGGGGGTAACTGGGTGAAAGATAACATCCTTTGGCACAAGGAGGTCAGCTTACCTGGCAAAGGTGCTGCTGCTAAGCTTGCTCAAAGCCCTGTGTCAATGGAAGGACTTCTCTTGACGTTGGTTCAGGGCCCTATACAAATCACAAGATTCCTCAGGTCAGCTAATGCGCAGGATGCATATGAAGCAAATCCAGACACTGTGGGAAATCTGCTCTAGCATCTGGTCTCTAGTTGTCCAAAACAGAGGAGGGAAAGAGAATGGGGTTAAAAATAACGAAGGGGATGGAGGAGCTGTGGTCAGTTGGAGGGAGGAACTGGGTCAATTCAGCTGTTATCTGAACTAGGAAGGAGGAGACTAAGCTCTTGGGGGCAGGGAGCATCATTTTGTTATATTGTTGCCCCCTTTGACTTGAGCAGTTAGCTAAAAATTCAGGGTCTGGCAGGATGTTCCAGTTAGGAGGAAAAAATTGGTGATGAATTCAGGTGTTTCTATGATGCAATCCTGTTTGTTTATTAAAAAAATGTACAAAGTCCTGTTTTCCTAAACACAGCAGGAATCAAAAACAAGAGACAACGTCTTTGCCCAGAATTTGAAGCCCCTTTCTAGGCAGCACTGTGCACAAAAGCTCCCTTAGCTATTCTCAGGGCCACATTCCCAGGGCTTTTTCTGACTGTGTCTTTGGCCTTTTCCACCCTGAGTCCTCGTGCAGGGGGGAAAAAAGAGAAAAAAATTTGCTGAGAGACTTAACACCCAGGCAGAACCAATCACTAATCAGTGTGTGTCCCCCACCCTTCCCAAATCAGGTAACCCACAGCTCACTTTTTGAAAAAGTCATGCGCCCATTGGGCTGTAGGTATCAGGTGTGTGTCAGAAGGAGGAGCAGAGAAGGGGTTTAGAGAGAACATAGCACTTTCAGGTGGAGTTAGATAGCAGTGTGGGCTGCATGGGGCAAGGGAGGGCTTAATAAATGTCATCACGCTGAACGAGGGGGCAGGTGATGCCACCAGCATCCTCAAAAGGAAAAAAAGCCCAAATAAAAAGCAGTCCATTAATTTAATAGAAAAGACCTGTGGTCTGCAACCAGTTCCCAACCCCTAAAGTAGCTTGTTTTAAGCAAAATTGGGTGGGCGTGAACTTAGTTCCAGCTGGGACTGGAAATGCTGAAATACCATGGAAAACAGCTCTCTTGCAATATTTCCAAAATGGCTGCAAGCAGAAAATTCCAGAAATCTCCAGACAAAACCTGTTTAGATAGGATCTCTAATAGGTGAAGAAGATATGTACTGATTTTCAACTGCCAGAGAGTTCCACTGCCTAATTAAACAGTCAGATATATATTGGAGGGCAAAGAGAAGCCTACGAAAGCCCTGGATTTTTGATGAATAGGTTGGAGCTGTTGGCCAATTTGTTTCCATTGTTAATTATGAACTTGTTTTCCAGTGACCGTTTGTCCTTTGGCTTGGTGTATAATTTAGGGAAAACAATATTGCAGATGACTTTCATATTTTCCATTAAGCAATATATGAAGTGTTTTTTTCCCCCAACTCTCGGTGGAGGTTTCACTATCAAAATGGATCCCTGTTCTGTACGGCTGTTTGCAGTGAACCCATAAACGCTAGAGGTGGCCAGAGACTCGGGAACAGGTGTGAATGACATAATAAAGAACATGACACAATAAAGAATAAAAAATGCTACATTTTCAGATGATCTGGCAAAATAACCCTCTGACTACCACGAACAATCTGAACACTTTCTGACGAAAATTAGAAGTGCTTCTCAAAACCAGAGTCAAATCTCTATCAAATTGACCATAATGTGTAATACCTCTTAACAAAGGCCAGGATTTGGTACCTGTGCTTGCAATGAACAGTACGTTAGAATAATGCCACTGAAATCAAGCGGCTATTTTGTGGCATAAGGTACCATTCCTTGTAAATAAGGGTGTCTAACCCTGGTTCTACAAGGCGGGCCGCTCATTAGTGGGGAGTTAACAGAGCTGGTCTGGAATTTTCTGATAAGATGTTTTTTCATTGGAAAATGTTGATTCATTGAAACGAAACTTGTTTAAAAAGAAAAAAAAAATCCTTTCCTGCCAATCTCCTGATTAGAAAAATGTTGGGAAAAAAATGTCAAAGTCAACCAAGCTTCCTGTTTTGACGTTTTCTGCATGAATATTTTGTGTCTATTCAAAATGACTTTTTATTTTTAAAATGTTAGTTAATTTATACTAGAAGAGGTTGCCATTTTTATTTTAAAAAGTCAAATTAAAACAAAACATTTCAATTGACCGGATCTGAATGATGATTAGGTTTTGGATTCGTCTGTGAAAACGTTTGCGATGTCAACTTTTCATCCCATTTTAGGGCAGGAAAATGTACTCAGGGCTCCTCGTTGTTTTTGCTGATACAGACTAACCACTCTGAAACCTGTCTTCTGGGATGGGAAATCTATTTCCAACCCCGCCGTAGTAGTTAGATCACACACAAATCCTCTTGTGCCTTTACAGTCTGCCATGGCCAAGGGCTGGCCATGCGGGAATGCAGGAAGCAATTTTGCCACGGGGAATCAGGATTCCTTCTCTGCTCCACCTTGTTCTGACAGGGAGTGGAGGAAACAATAATTTACTAAGGGACCTGACCAGCAGCAGACTATAGCCCTGCCTCTATCCCCACTATGGTCTCAGGTCAATTCCTGGCTCTGCCACAGAATACGTGTATGACCATGGTCAAGTAACTTAATGGGCCTGTCGTCATTCCCCCATCTGTAACATTAGGATAATAATCCTCTCTCCCCGTTACCCCTTCTTTTTGTCTCTTGCTGGTTTAGATTGTAACTTTGTGGGTGCAGGGACTGTCTCTCGCTATGTGTATGTACAGTGCCTAGCACAATGGAGCACTGATGTTGGTTGGCCTCAGGGCATCAATATGACCTTATAATAATCATCACCACCACGCATATGCACACATTCAGGTGCGAATCTAGACAGTTAGCAGGTTAAGATTCACCTGTAATTAACCATGTGCTCTATAGCTATGACAGATGTTCTTAACCATGCCCTTAAACTGCTGTTGAAAAATAAAAACCCTGATGGAAGAAAAGATATCACATTAGAGATCAGCCAAACAAGGGGGATTTTTTGTTTTTTAAAGGCCACCCTTAAAATATAAGGTGAAATTCTGGTCCCTTTGAAATGAATAGCAGTTCTACAACTGACTTCTGTGGGGCCTGCATTTCACCCCATAGCATTAAAACTCTATCTGGTTTATTAATGAAATGTACAGACATCAATCTGTGTTGGACAATCTGTAGTCAGTGATTTTGGCATATGTGGAGCATATCATAGGATCAGGATCTTTGAGTGCATGCTTCGATTTTATTCCTGGCAATAATAATATATCAGACTAATGGTCTGAGTGAAGTCACATTGCTTGAGGATATTTATTGATCTATTTTCCTTTCCCCATTTTTATTGAGGACTCTTTGTGTAGGGCAGGAGTTGGTATTGGGATAGAAAGTGGCTGGAATTATGTTTTTAAATGGTTTTTGCTTCTTGTTAACTGATTTTAATGCAAACTAAGATTTAAATCTGTTTTTAAAAGATATTCAGAGCTCTAGATCATTTCTAACATTGAAATTAAAGTATAAACTCAAGTGGTGCCTCTCGTCGGGATTACCCTACACCTGCTTTGCAGGGCTCACTTGAGGAGCAGCCTCGGAAGGATAGCAATCATTTATGTGCCAACAAAAGTGGAAAAAACACAGAATAAAAACCTACAAAATAAACTGCCCCCGAGAAAACATTTCATAAACCCAAGAAGCCTGCAGCTCCAAGGTAGAAAATATTTTACAGCAACATTGAGGGTTATATCTGATGTTTATTGCATTGCCAGCAGAAAACCTGACCTTTGTTGTACTTGTTTTCTCGCTACAGCTTTGACAGGCTAAAATAATCTGACTTTTTAGAAAGTTATGTGCTTCGTTCTCCTCTCATTTACCCTGAGTTTAATTAATTAAAGGGATTTTGTCGAAAAATGAAAGTTTTTCTATGAAAACAGAATTTAGTGAAAGTTTCCATATTGTTGAAACACCCAATTTTCCACTAAAAGAATTGTGTCGGGGAATTTTTGACCAGCATGTTAGCATTATACCTAAAACAGTTACATTTATTTATCTGAAGCGCTTACTGTGTTCCCACTAATGTCTGGCTGAGTAACTAGCGGAGAGACACAAGATAGGTGATGTAATCTCTTATTGGACTGACTGACTGGTGGAAAGTTCAAGCTTTCAAGTGACTCAGATTCCTTCTTCACATCTGGGAAAGGACATCCGAGCGTCTAAGCTAAATACAAGCTGGGACAGAATTGTTCAGCATATGGGGTAGTGAATCTGCCCCTACTGGTATTTAGCTCAGATGCTCCGATTTCCTTCCCTAGACCCAAACAAGAGCTCTGTGTAGCTCAAAAGTTTGGATCAACTTCTGTTGGTGAGAGAGACAATGTAAGATATTACCTCACCCACCTTGTCTCTCTATATCCTGGGACCAAAACGGCTACAACAAATAAATATCTTTGGCAATATGAGCCACCATGGAGCATGCTGCACTTCATCGCAAGGGCTGGATTGTGATTCGGGCTATTAGTAGCTTTTGGCATGTACTTCAGCCAGGCATAATCGACGATACGGTACAAGGCCCTGTGGCGTGAGGCTCAGTGACTTCTAGCTACATGTTTTAACGGCTTGTAACAGAACAGCAGGGGGCAGCAGATAACGTTCTAGCACAGATTGTTCACACAGGGCTTGCAAATCCTTCAAGTCACAGAGGAGGAAAAAGTAATTAATTAATCAGTACCACATAAACAAGCCTAATCAGCCTAGTAGCTGAGCTAGTTAAAATTAGAGCAAGCCCCTTGTACAGACCCCCTTATCTCAGTTTAAAAGTTACTTCCATGAGGTTTCTAAAGGGTGGCAGAAACTAGACTGGAACAGGAGTGAAGTTCCACAAACTGCCTGTGTGACTACAGGCAGATTACTGAGGGCTCGATCCTCGAGGTATCCCTAACTCCCATTGAAGTCAATGAGAGTTCGGCACCTCAGTACCTTTAAGGATCTGGGCTGTAGTCTACCCTTTGCCTTAGTTCCTCATCTGGGAATAATGTTTCCCAACCGCATGGGGGTTTTGTGATGGTCCATGGATGACTATGAGACGCTCAGACACTATAGTCATGAGGGTTATACAGGAACCTACATAGCGTATGTTGACTCCTCGCAGAGAGTCCAATTCCAAATAAGGCCCTCAAAGCAAAGAGTGTCTGCACAACAGGGATGCACCACTTAAATAAATCCATTCCCAAGTGTAGCAAAACCAGGGCAATTTTATCAAGTGGGCGAAGCCTTAGGGGTGTCTCTGGTAACTCAACATCTGTCACGCAAACTGAGTGGATCATTCTGAGCTAAGCCAGAACTATATGCCCCCTCTCTTTAGTGTAAGCATAATTCAGGAAAGCCATGAACACAGTCTACTCCAAAAGTCCTTGAACCAAAACTCTCAAAAACACATGAAGACAATCAAAAGGTGCTTGACTACATACACGCCTACCTTTTGCGGAGCCATTTGATTTTACTACTGTAGCATGCTGACTTACACTACGAGAAGGAGAAGCTGTACAGCTTCCATTGCACAGAACGGCTACGCAATGAACAGCAGAAGACCGATGAACGTTAGGGTGAAATCCTGGCTCCATTGAAGATAGTGGCACCATTGAAGATAGTGGCAAAACTTTAGTGGGACCAGGATTTCACCCTTAAAGATATATAAAAGTTCTATTTATGTTCATAATTCAGCACATTCTAAACTTTGCAGTAGAAAATAAAGGCCATGAATTCTAGCAGTTACATTACATCCTTCCTGGGCCAATACTGGTGCATGGGACAGAAGCTTGTCTTTTCCATTCCTCTGTCATTTGCGGCTGCCACCTCCATCTGCTCTATGGTCTTGAGATGGACTGTTCTGTCCTCCCTGCTCAGTGGTTCTTCTTGAGGTTTCTCTTGGGTGCCCTCATTTCCTTACACCATTTGGTTTCCTCTGAGTACATGCTCCAAATATGTCCAGCACTTCCTTCTAATTCGAGTGGAGACAAGCTGTGGTTGGTAACTTCTTGGATCTCTTAGTTGGTGATGAAATCTTTCTGACCAATGCCCAGAATCTTCTGTAGGACATTATTTTTGAAGGCCTCTGGTTTTCTAGTCATAGGCGCAGCAACTAAGGGTGTGTGGGGTGCTGCAGCACCCCCAGGTTTTATGCGGGGCTGCTGGCCCCACGCCCAGGCTTCTGCTCCCCAGCCTGGGGCTTGGGTCCTGGCCACCACCCCTGACCCACGCGCCTGGAGCTCCACTCCCTGACTCCCATGCCTGGGTTGCGGGCCCTGTGCCTGGAGCCCTGCACCTGCCCCCCCCCACTCCTGGGGCTCTGTTCCCAGGGTCCCTGCCGCTGGCCCTGTGGCCAGGGCTCTACTACTGGCCCCATGCCTGCCTCCAGCCTTTTCTCCCTGACCCCTGTCTGGGTCCCCTGCTCCCAGAGACATGGCACTGCTCCTGGCCCCAGCTGGGGAGGAGGGGCACAGACAGGGGTAAGGGGGCTGGCTATTAAAAGTGTTCCTGCGCCACTATTTCTAGATAACATTTTGGAAGATCTCCAGCTCTTGCAACACTATGTTAGCACTTTGATAAAAAAAGGTCCGTTTTGTTCTGGGGCTTTGATGTCCATACTGTGTGGAGTTTAGTAACTACTGTAGATGCCTTTTCCTGTCTGTGACGTCACTTCCTTCTTGAGGTCTCTGCTAGCAAACATTGGGCTACCCAGGTGAGTGAACTGTTCTACGTTTTTGATGTTGCTGCCTTCTAATGTGATGTTGTTACTTCTTGACGTCTGGGTTTCAAGGTGGTTTGTTTTAGCATAACTAATTGAGCCCTGTTGGCCTGCTATTTGCGCCAGGTTGTCTGTCTTCATTTGTAATTTTTCAGAGGAGTCACTCAGTAGCACAATATCAGCAAAGGCTACATCTTTTAGATATTTGCCATCTACCCATGCTATACCAGTGTTTGTGTTCCTAACACACTTTGTTATCCAGACCATGGCAATACCAAACAATAGCCGAGATAGAATGAAGCTCTATTTCATGACAGTGTCCACATTGATTCACACTCCGTTGTCTGGTTGCTCAAACATACAGAACACTTTTCCTCTCTGTATAGGACCTTGATTATATTGAGGACTTTAGCTAGGATTCTATAGGACTTAAGAATGTTCCACAATGCCTGTGCATGCTGTCAAATGCCTTCCCCCCTCCCACACCAAAAATCAGTGAAATTGAGAGGAGCCTGCCATTCTGTACATTATTCTGTGATGGTCCTTAGTGTGAATTTCTGGTCTACACAGGAACTCCTCTTTAAGTCTTTGCCTGTTCTTCTCTAAGCTTCGCATCACACTGTGGAAGGCTTTCCCCACAACAGAGTAATGCATCCCTTCTCCAGCTGTTACTGTCAGCAAGTTCATCCTTTCCTTTTGAGTATTCTGACAATGCTTCTGCTGGTGAAGAGGGATCTCTTTCCCCCCAGACTTTATTGATCCATTCTACCAGTTTCATTCAGGTGATGATTGCTTTTAGCATTTCTGTTGTAATTTGATCATCTCCCACCATGTTATTTTTCAGCTTCTTGACTGCAGCTAGTACTTCTGACGTGTCAAGTTGATCAGGTCCACATGTTTCACCAACATCTGGTGGTGAAGTAGTGTTGGGTCAATTGGGGATTCCTTTGAAATGCTCTGCTCATCTCTTTTTCTGTTCCACTTCAATTGCAAGCATTTTTCCATCTTTGCTTTGCATTTCCTGTTTTGAAATTTCCATGCAGGGCTTTATTTAGTTGGTAAATGGCTCTGTAGTTTCCTATCATAGCAGCAGCTACAGCTGCTAGGTCTTCAGCATATCTTCATTTCTCTTTCCTGGTGTAACTTTGTCTACTGCTTTGTCTACTTCCTTGTACTTCTCCTTTGCTTTTTCCACAATCTTTTCTTGGTCTTAGCATTCAGGTCATTTCCTTTCAGTACTTTTCTTTCTGAAATGAGATACCAGGTCTCTTGGTATATCCGGTTCTTGCTCTAAGTTGATATCCAACACCGACTGCTGCAGCCTGAATCCCATTGTCTTTGAGCACTGCCTATTTTCCTTCGTGTCCAGTCAGTGTTTTGCCTCCTTCTACCTCCAGCAGTGGCTAAAATCTCCAACCTGAACTAAGGGACAATTTCTCACAGTACTCTTTTCTTTTCAGTTTCATACAGTTGATTTTACATCCCATTTACTCCAGCGGAGGATAGCGTCTTTGATATAGCACTCAGCGTCTACTGGTGTAGGAGTTTTAACGATGTTACCCCTGCACATGACGATTAGGGCCTAGTTTTAAAGATAAGTGCGCAGCAAGAGCCAGATCATCGGCTGATGTAAACTGACAGTGTAAACTGGTGTGACTCCATTTGCTTAAATGGAGCTACTCCAATATCCACCACCGGGAGGGTCTGGCAGTTAAAGCGCTCTATCAGTACCACACTTGTGCATGCAAATCAGCTACCTGTGCTTTCAAAGTTAGGAGTAATTATTTGGGAAGGCAGCTCCAGGCCCGGCATGCACAGATACTTGCCTGTCTATTGAAAGTCAGGTGGCAGGCGCAGAATGTTGTGCACATCCCTTTACAAATCTCATTCCTACAGACTTAGGCAGCCACTGAGCAGGAATTGAGTTTAAGGTTCTGTCTACACTGGGAGCCAAGGGTGTGACCCCCCCACGCCAGCTCATGCAGACACACATGCTAACCCATCGTGCCAACCCACTAAAAACAATACTGTAGCCACAGTAACAGGCAGCGGTGAGCAGCAGCCCAGGCCAGCTGTGCTATGTGCCCATGGGGCCCAGGCGGGATTGTCGAGCTAGGAGTCACAACTAGCTCCACGTGCAGACAGTTTACATTTTGACTTTAGGCACTTACAGTGGCAGTGAGGTGCCAAAATCCCTTCATGGCTCCAGCCCCGAGTGCTTTTGCGACCCTTTCATCATTCTCTGAACTGGAGCCTTTGCTATAGTTCTAGCATGGGGATGTCTTTGAAGCGCTGGGCGACTCCAGGCATGAGGGAAATTTGCTGACACAAACAAGGCGACACCCAGACGTTCACAAAGCCAGGTTTCTTACTCACCTCCAGAAGACTTCCTCAGAAAAGGGTGTAGCAAGTTGCCAGGAAAAGGATTTGCTAGCACTAATTTGAGGAAATCAGACGCTGCTTTGGGTTTTTCTTGGAACAGAGCACAGTTAGCAAGCAGGGATTTTCAGATTTCCAGCTCAACTCATTGTCCGCTTCCCTTTCCGGCGGAGACTGCAGGAACTGTGGGATAGCTACCCACAGTGCACTGCTCCGAAAGTCAATGCTAGCCATGGTAGTGAGGACACACTCCGCCGACTTAATGCTTAGTGTGGTCATACGCAATCGACTGTATAAAATCGATTTCTAAAAATCGACTTCTGTTATAGCGACCTAATTTCGTAGTGTAGACATACCCTTCGACTAGTGTTAACATGCCTTCACCTAACCATTTAGAAAAACAAAAGATTGAGAAAAATTACTTCACAACCACTTTAGATCAGTAGGGGGCACTTCAATCAACAAACGCAGTGTGCGGTAGTAAACAGAATTGAACCAGCTTATTACATTTACACTGCCACCAGCGACCCCATCCCCGTGTGCGCGCTTCCCTTCAGTTCAGACGCCTGCTCGCAAGGGCGCACTTGTAGATCTTGAAGCTGGAGTCGGCGCTCCATTGGACGGGGAAAGCAGTGCAGCCATGGCAACAAGGGGCAGAGCCATTCTACCTTGGGATCCCTTGGAGCTGCACAACCCTGCTGGAGATGGGAGTTGTTAGAACGGGAGCTCAGTAACCTGGATCCTGGTTAGCCCATTAGACCCCTTCACTTCTCAGTCTCAAGGAAACGCCCTTCAGGTCTCTTCACTAGCTCCTTTCCCTTGAGAGCACTTTCCCTAACATACATGCTGGTGGTTACTCGCACTGACTTCACTGCAGGCCAGTCTCAGTCGGTTCTGGGGACAGCAACTGTCTCCGCCCTGGCCCTGATGATGCCCAGCAAAAGCCTTCTTGGCTCCCTGCTTGGCCAAACCCCAGTGGTTTCTCAGAAGCAGCTCCTGGCTTGGACAGAGCTCCACCAAGGAACATCCTGTCCCCTGGCCAGGGGACTGGTGACAGTCACAGCTCCCCACAAAATGGAGCCCACACCACTCTGCGTCTGTGCCCAAGACAAGACTCTCCTCACCCCTAGAAGTGAAGGTCTCTCCAGCTCCCATGATGCCTTGGGGAAGACAGTCTCCAAGGCTGGGTTGGAGCATGAAAGATCTTCCTACCAGGAACAACCCCAATTAAGTTCAAAGGCCCCTCAAATATAGAGGCTGCCTCCGCTCCATTAACTTCAGGGAAGTTATTCCTTATTTAAGCTAGTGTCATGAGAGCAGGATCAGGCCCACCATCTAGGACTTGTGAACTGAGCACAAGTCACTGAGTCACGTTAAACACAGGCCCCACAGTGCCATTTTTCAGAGCAGAACAGCACTTCAGGCAATAATGACGGAGGCCCAAAGCATTTCTAAGGGATTAGTGACCAGTGAGGAGTCAATGTCCCAAGGTCCAGAGCCAAGGGCTACTAACCCCAACTAGCAAAGGCCCTAAGAAATACTCTTGGTATCAGTTATAGGGGCCCTAGAAACTAGAGCTATTAATTTTTCAAATGAATCTGTGTTTCAGCTAACAATTCAGATCCTGCATGGATGTAAATCAGCAGAGCTCTAAATCTCTAGTGATTTCAAGGCTATTTACACCAGTTGTGGATCTGGCCCAGCATACACAGAACATTTCTAGAGAATTAGTATCCTGAATACTACCCAGAAGGATTGAATCCTTTGAGTTTTCCATTGAGTTTTCCTAAGACTTGTTTTTTCTCATTGCTCTAAATTTTCCTAGAGCACTTGGCTCTTAATGCAACCTCTTTCCCATTGCTTCCATTTTAACCCAAGTCCTTCCTTTTAGGTTTTCAGACTGATCCTCTTCCTCACTGAAAGGCTGGTTAGACCTTTGAGCCTGGATAGACTGACATAAGAAACAAGAGCAGATAAGGGAGGACTGCACAGAGGATAGAATGCTGTTTGTATGAGAACACAGTTAGCCAGCAATGGGTGAAATAAACATTGCCAAATTGCTAAGGCAGTGTGCATTACTGCAACTGTTGAAGGACTATTTCCTTGCAGTTTGTTGGGTCAGAATCAATTTGGGATATTGCCCTGCAAGAAGCAAACCAGATGGGATACAATGAGTCAGTAAGAAATGGGTGAAAATTCTAGAGCTGGTTATATACGCCTTATGGAACCAGCAGTAAAGACTTCACAGCTAAGGCTAAGTTGAATTACAGATCACAAAAACTATATAAAAGATTATTCAAGTTTCAAGGTCAAGCACTCAAAAGCTAGGAAATGCCAGAATTAAGGTTACCCATGCAAGTGTAATCCAGGTACGAGACAACAGACGGATACAGGTGGATGGGGGAGTCAAAGGAAACAATTGTGGCTAAATAGACTAGGCAGACAGCATGGGGGAAGGGGTAGAACACAAACGGAATGAACAATAGGATGGCAGCAAACATCAAGTAAGTACCATTTTATTTTATTTAGGGTATATTTACTGAGGGGGATCATCTAAATGGAAAAGCAAAAGCAAAGGGAAGAAGGATCAGAAGACAGGGCAGATAGAGGAGCGGGGCAGATTGAGTGAAACTGAGTTGAAAAGCTCGATAGGGATGGGGAGGCAGAAACCCAACATTGGAAACGTCGCTCAAATGGTTAAAGTCTGGCAAAGTTATAAGCAACTGAAAACAGGGTCTTATATGGGAAGTGTCAGGCAACCTTAGCAGTGCTGCCAGACTGGGGTGACAGTCAGTATGAAATCAATTTAATTTAATGGGACTGTTTGCAGCATCGGGGTCTTGGTAGTGAAAAGGAAGGCATTAGATGTATCTCGATTGTTCTAAAGCGTTTACTCCAGTTTCTCATGTAGCCGTTCTTGAAACTGTAATTTAAACGAAGTTGGATATGAGCGCAACTGAAAATTGGCTAACTGACCATATAGAAAAGATAAGGGTAAACAGCAGTGTATTCATTTGGGAAGAGGGGTCTAGTAATGTGCCAAAGCAATCAGTGCTGGTATCTGATCAGCTAGAACATTCATGGGAGCCCTGCATGTAGATAAAGTATATTTATTAGTAATCTGAAAGACCATTAAAAGGATCCTAAAGAAATTTACATATTTATGGGAGTGTAGGTAGCAGCTCCATAGTTAAAGTTCAGTTTTGGATTTAAAGCAGGGCTTTATCTTTTATATATGAACAACACACAGTACATCCTCCCCAGATTTACAGCACTTAATCTTGTATTACAGATCGAATTTTCAGAGAATTTACAAGTAAATCTGTTAATTTCAAATCATGAACTAATTAAGTAAAACTGGGGCCCTTTGAGAAAGTTTGCCTTTGGGTCTCTTTTTTGCCTTTCTTTAGATAATGAACAACTTCTCATTAACCCTGCCGGCTTTCCCTATAGTAAAACAGTTATGGAAAATGAGTTCATAGGAGACCGATAAGAAATTAGTGCAATTAGACATAGTTAACAATTGTTATATATAAAATTTCAATTCTAGTTAGGAATAGCGGCGTCCATTCTTAAGCAGAGTCACTGGCTTCAAAGGCAATTCAACGAATCACCAGCGATCCTCTCCAGCAGGGGCGGCTCTACCTATGGTGCCACCCCAAGCAGTCGCCGCCGAATTGCCGCCGCGGGACACAGACTGCAGCCCCATTCTCATTGCCGCCCCAAGCACCTGCTTGGAAAGCTGGTGCCTGCAGCTGGCCCCGCTCTCCAGTTAATTTGCATGCTGCAATGCTATTGGCTGACATGAAGGGGACTGTACACGTGTCAAGAATGCTCATTGGTGGAGTATTTAATCATCTGTACACAATCAGAAAGAGCACTGGGTGGGGTCTATGCCCCCGGGTGCGAGGCACCTTGCCCTCCTTTTGTCTAGCCACAGCCTTGCTCAAGGGGGGCCTCTCAGGAGCAGTGGAGCGTCAATGGAGCTCAGTAGAATTACATCCGTTGGACACCAATGTAAGGCGCTGGAGACTCAGGCCCAATGAATGATTTCTCAGTGCAAAATTGATGGTGTTAAAATGGAGTGGCAAAATACACAGAGATGGAAAAACAGAATACAACAATACCCAGTAACAATCTCTTCTCCAAGATGGCTGCCATGTTGGCTAATACTCCGAGGACTGGAGGTGCCCACTTCAGAGCTGAAGACAAGGCTCACCCCAGCATGAGCTAAAAGAAACAACCTCTCAAAGTGAGCGCTGTAATGCACTCACATCCTCTGTGCACTAGGAACAGATATCGACACAAAGCGCACACTGAACAAGGGGGTTACTCGCTACCTCAACGAATAGGTGTTTGAGGCCTAATCCAAAGCCCATCAAAAACAATGGGAGCTTTCCCATTGATTCCAATAGGCTTTGGATCAGCCTTGTAAATTGAGCAGAATCTGGTTTTCGGGCAGACACAACTGAAGTGCGTCTCAAGAGAAATATAATGAATCAACCTATGCTGCTCTAGTAGAAAGAGAGGTGAGCGAAGAGGACTTAAGGGCAAAGAATAACAGCACACCACACACGTCAAGGGAAGGAGAAACAATGAGGTATTCTTTGATGAGTTACAAAAACAACACACTGCCATTATAACAGAGATTTACCAAATAGCTTGGAACGCAAGCCGGATCTTTGGAGAGCAGAACTTCCTGCTGTTACAGATAGTTCTTTGGCGCCTCTTTATCCCATGGAGAAAAACCATCCTTGTTTCTTGTTTTTGCCATAGCTTGTGATATGGTGTGTGGGGGATGGAGGGATCATTCAGTCATGTCAAGTAATCAGTCTTCACAACATGATGTGACACAAGGACCACTTTTAAAATAAAGCCTTCTTTCATTGCAGGCCTCCTTAGAGCCATGTAATTTATCAACATGATGGAAAACATTCATTACAAAGGATTCTGCTAACTGCTCTCCTAAGAGAATATATTACTCAAATAAAACAAAAACAAACTCCAGCAGGCTAAAAGCAGAGTGAAATCATATTGGAAGAGAGTAGGGAGAGGAGAGAATTGACTAATGGAAGGCATTCAGAGGAAAACTAAACTATCGACTATGCAAGGGCCATGTTCACCACGTCATCATAATTTCATGGAAAGAAGGCTGATAAAAAGTTTTGATGAAAATTGTCCTTTTTCAAATGGGAAAAGGCTTATAGACCAAACATGAACATTTTCACTTCAAAATTTTTGATTTGGTTGAAATTTTTCAACAGTTGAAAATTGTTAGCTGTTTAGTTTGGGGGTTTTAATCTTAAAGTGTGTGTGGTGGGGGAGGGATAGAAAAGGAATCCAAACTGTATATCAAGCTTTTTCCCCAGCCCAGTTGTTGAAAATGGAAAGTTCAGTTTGGTTAATTGAAAAAACAAATTCCATAAAAAAATTCATTTTGTTCAAAAGTGGTTTGGGAAAAACAAACTTGCTATTTTTCCAGCCAATTCTAACTGGAAACGACCTACGAAGGTTTGGATGTCAGAGCTGAATGGGAAGATTTGAGGGAAGGGAGATTATGGATTATGTAGGTATGCAACACGCTTTGCCAGTGTTTTGTTACACATGCTGAAGTCCACAGCAGTTCAAAATTTGGGCCGTAAGTAAGGAGAGGACCGGGATCTCCAGTTCTAAAGCACAGGTTTCTATTCCCTGGGCTAAAAGACTAACCCTGTAAACTGAGAGCAGAAGGAAGTGGCTATTGACTGTGGATCAAACACTGGGTGCAGGTGGGCACAGGTAATACATTTTGCCTGTATGGTTACACAAAAATAGAGGAGTAAGCCATTTATATGAAATCATTCATTTTTTTATTCATTTAATGAGGCAGCAAATGAGATGCTGACTGTGGAATGGAAGGTACTTGCCTGTCCTGACACAGAAGATATTTGTGTCTTATCTTTTACACACCTAAGGTGTGATTCTGTGAGGTGCCAAGCACCTCTGAGCTACAAAAGGCCCTCAGTGCCAACAGTAGGAAATGAGGATGTCCTCTCACTGCTGAGAATCAGGATCTCTAATCACCTGCCACTACCTTCTGATGGAAGCGGATTCTCCTGGGACAGGGGAGGAGGCCAGGGTGTCTCTATGCCCCAGATGCTAGA
This sequence comes from Caretta caretta, assembly GCF_965140235.1. Classification (NCBI taxonomy): domain Eukaryota; kingdom Metazoa; phylum Chordata; order Testudines; family Cheloniidae; genus Caretta; species Caretta caretta. The sequence goes on along the minus strand of NC_134208.1, from coordinate 204,766,821 downwards.
ACAGCCCTTTGGGGCAGAGGGTTAAAAAACACACACACCACAACAATTATAGTCATTTTGTTTCAAGCTCCTCCAGCCCCAATACAATCTAGTTAAAGTCCATAAACCTGATTTGCCCGGATGCGGTGGGTCATTCAGAATGCACTGCTTGTCCCATTTGGGTTAATAATAGACCAGCAAAGACCTAATAAGGACAAAGTAAAAAATTTATGAAAGTCATATAGTGTGGGGTTTTCAAAAGAAGGGGGTTGGATGCCCATGGGAATCAGGCTTCTCCGCTTAGGAGTTCAAGGAAGGAAAATATATTTTAGCATGGCTAGTGGACAGCATGCTGCAGTGGGATGCAAGAGAGCTGGGTTCTGTTCCTGGCTCTGGCCTGCGCAAGTCACTTCACTAATCTGTGCCTCAGTTTCCCCATCTATAAAATGGGGATAATGATACTGATCCCTTTGTAAAGTGCTTTGAGATGTGCTGATGAAAAGAGCTAGTATTATTAACAAGCACCATGTCATCTCTCCACAGCAGCACAAGGTAGCAGTATTTTCTAACCTTAGTTAGGTTAAATTACATGGGCATACGGTACTGCCGATTTGCAGCAGGGAAATCAGGAGAATGCTCTTTAAAACTGACAGCATGATAAGGCCCCATGTGTTTTAGGCCACTTGTTTAAAAGGTGTATTGACTTCACAGGACTCACCAGCAGTTGTTAAAGGCTGCAGTACAGCATACTGCAACCTAGTTCTGAGCAAGCCTCTCTCCAGAGCCACACTGTAGAATACCCTCGTAATCTTCTAAGGGCCCCTCTTAAGTCTTCCTATGGCTGTCATGGGGCGCTCTGCTCACTGCAAGTGGTGCCTCCTTCTGGCTGTTTGGGGATTGGCTCTCAGCTCTCTTCCAGGTCCAACACCTCCCCTTGCAGTCTTTCCCCTCATTGTCCTCTATGACTCCACGGCCCCCTTCTCACTCCAGCTTACTCTTTGTGACTCAGCCCTCTGTCCAGATCATTATGGGCTTTCCCTTTCTGGGGTACAGAATCTCAATGGACCGCCTGTCCCAGGTACAGCCACTTGGTCAGTGGCCAGTAGGGGAACCCAGATCTTCCTGCCTGCTACTCCAGGTTCCAGGCCAGGGACCCTACAAAACAGCCAAAAGTCTGCTCAGTTTTCAGCCTTGATGTGGTCCCCCCAGGCTGCTTCCTATTCGTCTCCACCCTTCTCTCTCCTGGGTACACCCTTTGTCAGAGCCAGGCTTACTCTTTCCCAGGGGTCCCTCCTTCCTTCTCTAACACAGAAAGCCGCTGCAGACTTCCTCACAGCAGTCATCTCTGTGGCCAGCTTCCTGGCTTTATACTTGTCCAACCCCACCACTGGCTCAGCTGAGCTCCGTCTTCTAATCAGGGGTTGCTTCTCCAGTCTAAACCCCTCCTGTGTGGCCTGTCTCACTAATAGGTCCTCCCTTAGTCCTTTCAGGGCTGGGGTGAGCCCTTCATCATAGGCTACCATTACTGGGATATCTGAGCACCTCAAGCTTTTCTGCATTGACCCTGTGAAGGAGGACAGTGTTATCATCCCCACTTTTCTCATGGGGCAGTTAGGCCCAGGGAGACTTAGGGCCATATTTTTAAAGGTATTAAGGTGCCCAGCTCCCACTGGTTTTCATGGGAGAGAGGCCTCTAAGTACTAGGAGAAATATGGCCCTAAATGACTTGCCTGAGTTCAGAGAAAGTCACAGATAGAGCAAAGAAGCCAACTTGCCCTGGCTAGCTGCCTAGCCCCTGAGCCACCCTTCCTCTCTGTCTGCATCTGAAGTAGATAGCCAGAGGAAGGGTAATGGGTTCTGTGGTTTCTTCAGGTTCGGCTAGGAGAGCGCTAGCTGGGTTCCATTCCTTCGTGTGTGTGGAACAGAACTGGTTCCAGTCCCTTCCGCCTCTGCCTGCGATTGCACAGATGTCACTGGGGCCATCACTGAACCTGCAGGACTGCAGTGGCTTTATAAGCTACCCCCCATGGCTTTTACAAGCTTCCCCAAGAGATTCCCCCACCCAGATTCTCTCTTTGCCTCTCACATCTATCTCCTAAAGGAGGATGCGTGAACCAAGGTTGCTGGTTAAACGGGTATTGATTCAGCTTGAGAAAAACAAGTCCCAGAGGCTGGCATTTACTCTTAGACCTCTCTCCCCTTTTCTCTGCTGCAACACACAGGTCTCAGTTCTGCACACTAAAGTGGGTTCACTGGCAAGAGCTCTGGCTTGCATTGCTGCTGTCCATGCTCTGCAACTCCCATGCTCAATGAAAGGCTTCATTGTCTTTGGCTATCACTAAACTGGCTTAAAAATGTGAAGACTGCAAAGAAGCGATACCCATTTACAGCAGTTCAGGTCCTGGCTCCTCAAGTCTGGCTTGTCAATGACTTGCACATCACGCTGTGTTCCTTTCCATGGATCCAGTCCTGCATTCCTTTCCTAGGAGAGCAGTCCTTGCCTGGATAGCCCCAAGGACCTGTGTAATCTTTTGCTATTTTCTTTCATGAAGAACTGAGAACCTGACCCTTCGTTATCGCTTTCTTCTGGCTTAAAAGTAATCGGAACTCTTCTTAAAGGGAGCCATGAAATCAGTCCCATCAGAGGGACACTCAATCTATCAAAAAGAACAGGAGGACTTGTGGCATCTTAGAGACTAACCAATTTATTTGAGCATGAGCTTTCGTGAGCTACAGCTCACTTCATCGGATGCATACTGTAGCTATAGCTCCCGAAAGCGTATGCTCAAATAAATTGGTTAGTCTCTAAGGTGCCACAAGTCCTCCTGTTCTTTTTGTGAATACAGACTAACACGGCTGCTACTCTGAAACCTGTCATTCTATCAATTTACTCTTGGCTCCAATTACATTAGCTCAAGTCCTTCTCTCTTTTTTTAAATTTAATCTTCTGGTACAGACAATTCACTTAATATATTTTGTATTGGAAGAACTAAGATGAATTCAAAATGTCTGTCTGAATTAGCTTTATGGAATTAGATCATAAAAATAGTTAATGTTTATTTTTTTTAATCCTGAGCAAACCGGTCACTGATGGAAAGAAAAATCTATAGTGGGGTGAATTTTTTTTTTGGCAAATAATTGATTCACTGAGAAGCATTTTTTGGTTGTACAGAACGATTCACAAATGCAAGTTGTATTCAGTGAATCGTTTCAGCCAAATTTATAAAAAGTGTCAAAACAGATTGACTTGACATTTTGGAAATTAAATGTTTCAGCTTTCCATTTTAAACAATGGATCTTTAGGAATTTTGTTACATATGTTAAAAAAATATAACCCAAAATGTAAAGTATTTTTACCCTGTAACAAAAAACTAAGTGAAGAACTGAAAACAATTGTTTTGGGTCAAAATATTTGTTCAACCCCAAACAAATTTTCCCAGATTTTTCAGTTCAGTCACCAAACTGAAAAATCAATTAGTCACTCGGCTCTAATAAGATCTACTTCTAAGCAAAATATCCCATGGATCAAATGTCATATTCCCTCTCTTCAAGCACCTAGGCTAATTACTGTCATTATGTACAATAGAGGATTCCAGTGTTAAAGATGCAGGGCCCAATTCTGGATATCATTCTGCTGCCTTTTGCACTGAAATCTGACCACATCTCTCCAGTTGGAGATTCTCCTATCCTGGTCTGGACAGAGGGAGAAGGCCAGAGTAAATTATATTGATCTAGGTAATTAATTATATGCCTTTGGAAATAGGTTCGATTCCCTAGGTTGGTGCTATTTTTAAGGGAAGTTACTGTTAAATGGATGGTAACACTGCTGCTAAGCAGCAAATCTACTTTACATCTTGATTTCATAAATGCTTAGGGACTGATCCAATGTTCATTGAAGTCAAAAAAAAAACACCCACTACCCTCCTTGGGATTTAGATCACACCTTTGCTGATCATCACCCTCAGTTCACTGAGACAGGTTCAAAGGGCAACTTTCCACAAGTTGTAAACAAGCATGGAGCAGCATGTTCGTAACAGGATTCCTACTCTAATGCATAGTGCATCCATATGACGAGCACATCAGTCTGTCCAGATTTGCTTGATTTTAGTACAGTAAAAAAAATATCAAATCACGTAGTGGTTTGCCTCTAACCACAGGGCTTCCTAAAATAGGAAACGATGAAATCTGCTACTTCATGCCTCTTTATCCTTCAGTCAAGATCCTCAGTTGGAGTAATAACTCCACTGAGATTAATGGAGTGCTGCCTACACCAGCTGAGGATCTGGCCCTGGGCCTCTAGAAATATCCCTGCAAGGCTTAATTCTGACTTCCTGGTGCGTAACAACGCTGCTCCTTGCTGCTGGAATGACACTGGGAATTCTAGTGCAACTAAAATACACCACAGCCTGTTTGTCTGGTTTGCTTTTCACAAGAGAAGTATACAAGTGCCAATAGGGAGAGATTCCCCAGAATGCTCCAGGCCCTTTGTTCCCCACTCCTGAAACAGCAATAAACCAGGCTCAAGTGATGAGAAAGGCTAGGCTTGGAATCGCCAGAGCATACAGTGATCTCCTTTGGGTAAAGGGAAGAGCCAAAGGTGCAGGCCACGCCCTATTCTCCTCTGTTCATTCCTTTGCATGGCTCATAAGGGGTGCTGTCATTCCTGAACTGTTGATCTTTTGCATTGAGCAGCTGGCACTTTAAGAAAAACACCAACAGTCATGAGGCAAGTCTTGATGGTGGGCAGTACTCTCCAAGTTCCCCTGGCAGAAAGTAACAAAAGCACTGTCTGCTAACCCCATCCTTTGTGCAAATAGTTCAAGTCTTGGAAAGATGATCCCTCCTTCAGGAAAGTGAAACCACTCTACCTTTCAACACTGCCATGTGGTTGGAAAGGCCTACCCAAAATGGGTACTCACTCAGAGCAAATTGTGGAGATCAAGATATGAAACTTCTCTCCTTTCTTGTGTGCGATCATCAGCAGTGAACTACTTAACACTATGGAAATTTAAAGTATCATTGATATTTGAGTTAACATCCATTGACATGAATGGGACAGCTCACATCCAAGCTACTGTTTCAGGTTCTCTTCAAATTCAGGCAGATGTTGTGGCCTCAGTTACACCAGAAATCACATTTTGGGGGGACCATAACTGCTAAAGACTAAGTTTTAAATGAAAGCCCAGACCCTGGAGAACAAGGACTGTTTGCGCATGTTCACACACGGCTAGTTCTTTGTGCCCCCTAGAGGCACGTGCTCCACATGTTGAGAATGCTCTTCTATAAACATCCCTGAATGGGACTCAGGGCTCATCTATGCTTGGAAATAATGAGACAGCTATTCTGAAATAATTATTCCAGAATAGTGCCCCACATGGACTTTTATTCCAGAATAAGAGTGTCTACTTGGGGGGTTTATACTGAAATGACTACTCTGGAATAATTATTTTGGGAAATTTGCAAGCGTGGATGAGCCTTTATACCAACCTTTAGGTTATCCAAATAAATTGCTTCCCAATCAGTTAGAGAATAATAGTTCCACAGTCTCAGTCATAAATTAACCTGAAGTCTCCACCCCAGCTCTTCACAATGGACAGCCATACAGATGGGAACATATTTCATGGTTCAGTGTCTTGTTAAATATGCCAGTGATCTTCTACAGCAAGGAAGGATAGTGAACATTCCCCCCCCCCCCGCCCCCAATATGCTCCTTAACATTTCGTGTCCTAGCTATAAATAAATTCATGTTGGTGCTATTAGCTGATAGCCACAGTGCTCATGTTATCTTATGAGAAGATTATGAATAAGCGGAAGTTTGATTCATTTCAGAGGCATCATTTATAAATGGAAAAACATTAATAAAGTAGAATAAGAAGAACCCACAGTGACCATGCTGACTGACAGCGTAAGAGGAAAGTCAATAGCTTGAGAGAGTTTTTGGTTTCATTTAACTATCAAGTTCGTAGGGCTAGATTGTGGAACCTGGCATTCACCCTGGCAAGCATCAACTCTCATGGGTGTTAGGCACCTAAATACCTTTGAGGATCTGGAGTTCTCACCTTTTGGCTTCAGCAAGACTGTTTGCACAGCCCTTACATTGGGTGAGCATTTATACAAACTGGCCTAAAGTGAGAATGGGACCTTTCAAAATTGTAAGGAAAAAGAAATCTAGTATTAGACCAGCAGCAAAGGAGAGAATGATTAGTCTTTCCAAATCAGTTCTAATGTTAGGGTCATGGTATTTGAACATTTCTGATGGAAATACACACACATTGGAAAGAGGTCCCATTTGGCTTTCTTCCTAAGGTCACTCTTAGCTCTCTACCGCCTACACACTAATTCAGAATCCTGGTCTTTTTTATTGGTCCCAGTGGATTGGAAAGTTAGGGTGGGATCTCTGCTGAAAGAGGATGACATTTTGGGCTTGGGTAGAAAGCACTGATTGAACAATTCATCTTCTCCCTGTGGAAACAAAATAATGGACAAGCACAGACAAGGGAAGTGGCTTCTTTCCCCACCTGTCCTTTGTTGGTCTTGTCCACTTTGGCTATAAACTCTTTGGGGCAGATACTGTCTTACCATGTGGCTGTACAGTGCCTAGCACCAGATCTCCATTGTGGCCTCTAGGTGCTGAGAAACTACTGCTAATAATAATTAGCATGTATCCATTAATTATTGTTAATAAATTATAACAGTTCATGGCAGCTCTGTGAGATCTAGTGACAAAGGGACCAGGTTACCAACTGGTGGCTGCACTGAAGTCAACATGTAATTGTTTAATGATATTTACAACATTATCATTGTACTGAATGATATTCACCAGCAGGAGACCCAGTTCAGTGATGCAAAATGGCTCTGCAAATATCAGTTTCTCAGTTTGAAAACTCTGGAGAGAGTTCTTCAAAGCTGCAAATTCAATCCCATGTTTTTTTTAATAAAGGTGGTTATTATTTTAAGAGGTGGCTTCTTCAGTTCCCAGTTACTGGACATTTCATGGGTAGAACGTCAAAATCTGGCTCAAACTGAAGAAACTGGATTAGCAGAAATAAAAAAGTGACAGCAGGAAGTGTCCAGTAACACTTAACCTTGTCTCAAAAAGTTTGCTCAGCTACTGTTCCATAAGAAGCCAGAACACATGACGAAGGCTCTAAAGGAAGTGCAGATAAGAATGGGAGTAGCATCAAATGAGAGACTCACTAAGCAAAGACTGGGAGGGATTCATATAGCACTTTTATTTAAAGAAAGGTCCCAGGGTTGTATCAGGAAGTTCTGAATCAGCCCTCTCATCTGACTGTGCTTCTAAGGAAAGTATTAGACTATTTCAGGAGATGCCGAGAGGGGCATTAAGGGAAGCACAGCTTGATTGAGGAAATCCTAAATTGTTTCAGCAAAGGGAGGTTGTTATCTTACTCAGCCACTGAGATTTTAAAAACCTCATTTCTGAAAACAAAGGAACACAGGAGATATCCAGATGTAATGACATTTTCACAGAGTGCCATGGCTGGAGATCGTTGTATAGGCTGTAAAGTCAGACAGGAGAGGAAATCTGGCTCTTTAAAGTCAAAAGTGAACACCTAGGAAGGAAACAAGGAGACATAGATGCACCTTTCCAAGACTGATTCTCTCCCCACCCCAGCCCATGTGGATCATAGCTAGTCCCTAGAATTTTGGTAATTTTTGGTTTTGTGTGTAAGACATTGAACTAGGACATAGGTTAAATCCCAACTCCTTGTGCTATCTTGGGCAAGTTGCTTAGTTTCTCTGTGCCTCTGTTTCCTCATCTGTAAAATGGGAATCATAATACTTTTCTCCCATCCTTTGGCTGTCATATTTAGACTGACTTCTGTTGGTGAGAGAAAGTGAGCTTTTGAGGTTACAGAGTTTTATAGTTTATTACAACAACCTATAATCCACTAACAACTGCCACTCCTTCCAGCTACCTTCCCTACCCCAATGACTGGAGGGATGTTAACACACGTTTCACGGTGAAGTGGCCCATTAACTACTTATGCTAAACTATTTCTTCCCCCTTGTATTTAGCTGTGACACTAAGTACATTTCCCAGCCCTGAAGAAGAGCTCTGTGTAAACTCAAAAGCTTGTCTCTCACTAACAGAAGTTGGGCCAATAAAAGATACTCCCTTACCCACCTTGTGTCTCTTATATCCTGGCACTGAAACACCTACAACAACACTGCATATATTTAGACTAAGATCTGGAGCAGGGAATGTCTCTTACTAGGTTTGTATAGTGCCTAACCCAATGCAGCTCAAACATCAGATGAAGCCTCTCCAAGTGCTTCTGTAATAAATCATAATAATGTGAGTAAAAGATTTAGATAATTGTGTAAGAAATACCAGGTCTATGTTAAGAAGTGATGCTAAATTGTGTGGGAGGGAGTATTTAAAGCAGAATATGGTAAGATTGAGTATGGAAGAGCTGAGAATCTAATTGTCATAATAGATGGGAAATTAAATTAAGTGCAGATAATACAAAAGTAAATTTTCTTAAATTACACCAAAAAGAGGCAGCCTTAAGTGGAAAGGAGAACAGAAAGCATTTGAGCGTTGACCTAGAAAAATGTAAGTTCCCCAAAGCTCAGTGTGCAGTGAACAAAGAGATGCAAGATTTACATGAGGTCAGCCCAAATGATCTGGTGGTCCTTTCTGGCCTGGCTCTAAAAGGTCAGGAACATACATATGATTGACATCAAATCAACAAAATCAGAAGGGAAAGGAAATCAGCAAAGTTTGGTGACTAGAACAACATTTTCAGAAGTAAAAAGAAAAGGAGGACTTGTGGCACCTTAGAGACTAACCAATTTATTTGAGCATGAGCTTTCGTGAGCTACAGCTCACTTCATCAGATGCATACCGTGGAAACTGCAGCAGACTTTATACACACACAGAAATGTGCTTAGAAGTGACTTAGAAGCCTAAGTCCCATTTTCAAAGTGATTTAGGCACTGAGGGACAGATTTTAAAAGACATTTAGGCACCTAATGGTGCCGATAAGTGTCTAGTGGGATTTTCAGGAGTGCCTACGCACCTAACTCCTTTTGAATCAATAAGAATTAGGCATGCAGTTGCTTTTGAAAAGCCCACTAGGTACCTACCTGCATTTTTAGGCACTTTTAGGACTTGTCTGCACTATCTGCCAGATTGGCAGGCAGCAACTGATCCAGCGGGGGGTTGATTTATCGTGTCTATACTAGACGTGATAAATCGAGCCCTCTGTCGACTCTGGTGCTCCACCAGAATGAGGAGTGCAAGCGGAGTAGACGGGAGAGCGTCAGATGTCAATTTACCACCGTGGTAAGTAGATCTAAGTATGTTGACTTCAGCTCTGCTATTCACGTAGCTGAAGTTGCGTATCTTAGCTCGACCCTGCGCAGTAGTGTAGACCAGCCCTTAGTGTGTTCAGAAATCTGGCATTAAGCTGACTTTCAATGAGGCTTAAGAGCCTAAGGGCAAGTCTACACTGCATAGGTTAGATCAACCAGCAGCAGTATTTTGCGTTATGGCGTGGCTTAGATCTACTTACAGTGAGATCCACCCTACGCTATGTCGATGGGAGAGGCTCTCCTGCCGACAGTGCTTCCGCCTCTTGTTGAGGTGGAGTACAGAAATCGATGGGAGAGCGCTCTCCTGTCGATTGAGTGTGTCTTCACTAGACCTGCTAAATCAATGCCACTGCATCAATTGCAGCAGTGCCAATTTAGCTCCCCAATGAAGACAAGCCCTAAGTCACTTTTGAAAATTACCAACTACAACAAGGAGTCTGGTGGCATCTTAAAGGCTAACAGATTTATTTGGGCACAAGCTTTTGTGGGTTAAAAAACCCAGTTCTTCAGATGCATCTAAATAAATAAATCTGTTAGTCTTTAAGGTTCCACCAGACTCCTTGTTGTTTTTGTCGATACAGACTAACATGGCTACCCCGCTGGTACTTGAAATTTACTGTAGAGCTGGTCAAAAAATTTCCATCAGAGTGTTTTTCCATAAGAAATGTTTCATCAAAATCTAAACTTTCTAGGGAAACATGTCAATTTGGACAATTTCATTTTGAAAAACCCAAAAAAACAAAAAACAAAAACACACATTGAAAAGTGAACAGAACATTTCAATGTTCTATTTTGCAATGATTACTTCATTTGATACAATATTATGAATTGTAAAGAAAATAAAAAATAAGTTGTCACTGAAATTATTTAATCAAAACAAAATGAAATTTTAAAGAATATTTGGGAAATTTCATAATACTTTGGTTTTAAATGTTTTTCATTCCAAATGGGACCAAATCGCGGAATATCCTGCTGCATGAAAATTCCAGCTCCCCACAGGGTTAGCCTGGTTGAAAAGTCCAATTTGATGTCCATGAACAATTTTAATGCAATGTTATTAAAAACCACCAGAAAATTGACTTTTCACTAGAAACATCTGAGAGAAAATGAAATTTGTTTAGTTTCAAATGCATTTTTCATTTGGGCTTGGTTTTCAGAACTAGAACAAAAACAATTTCTTTATATTGGAAAAAAGAATCAAAAATGACATTGTGATCAGGTTGTGTTCATGGAACACTTTAATGTCTGCAAAACTGCATTTTTCAGTTAAAATCTCAGCTCTGTTGCTGACCCTCAGCAGTGCTTTCTGCTCCCAGTAATTTTCTGCAATATGGGACTTCAACACCACAAATACACGTTAGAAAACTAGGGTCTGCCTGGCCCTCAGAGAGGCTATCGTCAATGGCTATTAGCCAGGATGGGCAGAGATGGTGTCCCTAGCCTCTGTTTGCCAGAAGCTGGGAATGGGATCAGGATCACTTGATATTAGCTGTTCTGTTCATTCCCTCTGAAGCAGATGGTATTGGCCACTGCTGGAAGACAGGATACTGGGCTAGATGGACCTTGGTCTGACCCAGTGTGGCCGTTCTTATGAGGGTAAGAGCTGCTGGATAGCAACAGTTTCTATTTACTGCCAAACTCGGATGGAATTGAACCAGTGACCTCGAGATGGATGGCAATATATGGTACATCTCATTGCTAAATCCCTAAGCCATCCCAGTCTATATCATGTAACGTTATGAAATTCTTAATGTTAATGCTTTATTAAATTGGATACTGTTGGACATCAGTTTTACTGTATATAAAATGCAGCAACGTACCCAAACAATCCAAGTTCATGTCTTTGTCAAAACTATATATAAAAGCAATTTAGGATAAATTGTGAGAGACAGTGGGTCTGTCAGTACAAAGTAACTGCAGAGACAGATTCTTGGAACCAAATCAGGGCTATCTAATGTTCTAGAGAATGTTCACACCTGACAATGAATTTTGGATGATCTATTCAGGATATGGGTGATGATTTAGAAAAAGAAGTTGGACAACTTGGGATTTCCATATGGTTCACATTATGAAACATGCACAGTTTTATAGTCTCAGCTCCAGGATGAATCTTTGGGCAAATGCTTTAATGTTGGATGCATTTATGCTGATCTGCTAAGTGTTTTAGTGCTGAGAAATCTAGAGTTAGGACGTGAATATCATGTCATTCTGATTATCACCTTGCTTTACTCCCTCCCCCAAATCAGAAAGGACATGCTTTTATCTGTTGATACCTCATGAGCTGCCAGTTTAGGGATTAACGTTCAGAAGAATTGTAAAACTTCAGATTGGAAGTGATGGAAAGTTGGGTGGGATTTTCTGTTTTTTTTGCACTTAATTTTTCAGGTGTTGGGTTGTTCTTGGTTAGTTTTTGCTTGTTTTTAAGTGCTCAGACTTCATCTCCCTCAAAATGTCAAGGGCCAAATCCAGATCAAAATGCTGGATTTTTCTGCTTTGTACATTTTGAAATTTTTTCATGAAACACAAAACATTCCATTGGATTGGTCCAAATCAATGGGATGTTTCACTGTGACATTTAAATAATTAAATAAGATACATTTCAAAACAAAAAATAAAAACTGTTCAGTCTGAAAAATGTTAAAGTGGCATGGGATGAGATTTTCTAAACTTTCAGTTCCCTCCTCCCCCAAAGAAAAAAGTTGTTGAAATTACAATTTCACAAAACCAGTCAGAATGGCATTTTCCAATGGAAAACTGGACACAGGTTTTTTGATCAGCTCTTGTAAATTGCAGCCTTTTAATTGACTTCAGTGGGAGCCAGAGCCAGGCCCTATGGATGGAATTGGTCATAGCTAAAACACAACTATTCTATGGGTGTTTCGCCCCCCCCGTCCAATCTACAGAAGATAGCATTAGCAGAGTGTCAGCTATTTGTTTATTTTGATTTTGTGTTTTAAGCCAGCCACCAATGTCAGCACTGCCCCATTCTAGGAGGCAGTCCAGACCAGGGAGGGGTTGTGTTACTGCCTGCCCCTCAACCTGGGGTGCCTCACAAGGCTTTGCTGCTATTGCTCCCAATTGAGGCCTCTCACAAACAGCATGCAGGTCACCCCGAGTGTCTGTTTATAGACAACACTGGTCCAGCATCTCTGACCCCATCAGCAACACTCTGGCTTCTACCAGCCTCGGTTGTTACTCGCAGGGTGACCTCACACTTCCAAATTTCCCCCCAAAACGTGTGTTCTGCACTGTCCAGCCCTCTCCTGACAGTCCGGTAGTAGAGGTCCTTTGCCCTGGTAAAGGTCAATATTCAACAGTTTGCTACTTTAACTGGAGTTACTAAACAGGTCAGTTTGAACACAGCACTGGATTCATTTAGATTAAATACTTAAAGTTTATTAACAAACAGATAGGATTTTAAGTGATGTCAAGTATTAAAGTCAGAAGTGGTTACAACAGAAAGATAAAATGCTTTCTAGTAGCTCAAACTTGCAAGCTAGATTTAGTTCAAGGTAAAATTATTACATTACCAGCAATATGGCTGACCAAATGCCCAGGTCAAGATCTCCCCCAAAGGCAAAGGACTGGTTCCTTTGTCTTCTTAGGTAGAAGACAATCTCCTGGGGTGTTTGTCCATCCCTTTTATTGTGCAGTCACCCTTTGAAATGCATTTTCCTGAGGGTTACCCCCAGATAAAGTTCATTCGAGCTGTGAGGAAGGAGACATGGAGTCTCGTGGTGAAAGAGGTTCCATGTTGTTGTTTGCAAAGATGCAGATTGATCTGTTACTGCCCGCGCTTCGTTGCCAAGGAGCAGCCACTTGACAGATTACTGCCAATCAACTTTGACACCTGGCTAGAAGTGTCTGGTCCTTTGTCTTTGAGAAACAGGTTTACTCCCCCCATACCCAGACTTGTCTGGTAAACACATTTTAGTCATAATTTCATTACGTTTGTATACACATTATAGAATATTAATGATCAGTGAGTTGTTAATTTTTAAAAGGATACATCAAGGCATGTTTTACACAATGAGTACTACAATAATGTGTAGGGTATAAATACAAGTGCTTTTGTTCACACCTACCCATCAAAACTGAGCCTAAACTCACTATTTGCCTTGGCAGGTTCTGGAAGGTAGCATAGGGTGGTCTGTACTGGCTGTCAGTGTTGAGTGGGGCAGAGTTTATGTATTGGTTTTGTCTTTTATTAACCTGGTCCCTATTTCCATTGTCCCTTATTCTGAGTTCCCTATACCTAATAAAGCCCTGGTTACTATTTTATTAGTCTGGGAATTGAGATAGCTATTTTATTTTTGTTCTCTGACTGATGTTCCTCTGAAATAGATTGTGTGTTCAAAATTTTTCCAAGGGAGAAGCCCTCTGTATACTCTACACTAAGAGGGGTTTCCTTGGGTGGAGGCTCCAGGTGCCCTTATTGAACCAAGGACCCATAACCCTGAGGAGAAAAGGGAGAAGGCTGTAACCACACCTCAGGGCTGGGTTATGTATGTAACCCTTTCCATGTGATTTCAACAAACAATGTCATGTTATTTTCCAGAAGATCACACATCTGTGGGGAGATGGGATACTCAGTTAACTGCACAAAGCTCACACAAATACAGAAGAACTCTGTAGTTCTATACCATAACACCTGAGCATCTGTGTCATCAGTTGACTTTATCTTCACAATACCCCTGTGCAGCAAAGGAGGATGATCCTCAAGTTAGAGATCAGAATTGAGGCACTGATTGATTGAGCAATTTACCTTTGACCATGCACAGAAAAAAAAAATCTACATCTGATCTGAGATATGAGCACAGGCCTCTTGAATCCCACCTTAGAATTGGATACATGACAACATCCTTCCCAGTCTATGCCTAGCTCATTCTAAACACAAAGAGTCAGAGCCTGAGCTGATGTAACCAGAGGCAGCTTCATGGATCTGGCTCAAAAGGAATGATTCTCCACAGCCTTTCACCTTGCTTAGTCAAACACTTAAGGAGAGCTGTACTGGAGATGATTGGAACTCAGCAAATGCTAGTGCAGGTCCCAAACTTTGTCTTCATAACTCCATTTTGAGATTGATTCATTCCCACGACCCCAGGCAGCATGGCGGACTCCATTCTGTAGATAAAAAATGGCATCCTCTACACGACCTCACACGCACCATACATACAAGGTCATGACACATTGAGGACACCACTTTGCTCTACAAATTGTCATCCTCCACACAGCATGACAGTATGTACAGTGCATGTGAAGTCATGTGGCAAGGAGGCATATAGAATTAAATGGTGTCCCCAACAAAGCATCAAAGAGCGTGACCCCAAGTGGGGTCATGACCCATAGTTTTGCAACCATTGCACTAAGCAATCTTATGAAGAGAAGATTCAATTTGCAGGGAGCATTTTTACAGTGGGTGACGCATATTTATGGGCACTGGAAGGGAAAGCTGATGGCAGAAGAACGTGAGGCAGAAAAAGATCTTGAATGGATGATGTATCTTGGGTAGATCTAAAGGACTATTCATTCATTCACAAAAAGATTAAGTGGAGGATCATACGGCCTGGGCTACATGGTTGCAAACTGCCAGCAGTGGAAACACCATGTAAGAGTTGGGCAAACAGATTTTTGGTTTGTCATCAATTCTGGAAAAAAAAATATTGAACCGAAAATGATTTTTGGCAAATCAAAAAGTTGAACGATTTTTTCCTTTTGGTTTGAACAAACAAGTTGATAAAAATCTAAATATTGTTTTGATTTTGACTTTAATACATTTGTTGTTAAAAAACAAATTCATGAAAATGTTAAATGAGCCTAAAACCGAAAATATTTTTTTTGAACATGCCAAAATGAAACATTTTGATTTAACACAAAAGTTAAGTTTTTTTCTGGACAAAAAAAATAAAAAAATAAAAAAAACTCAGCAAAAACTGCATGGATTTATGAAATGTTTGGGTGTTGTCAAATATGCATTTTTTCCCCCTGCAAAAAATTTTAATTTGAAAACTTTTGCCCAGCTCTGCTCCAGAATAAAGTAAGTCCCAGGTGGGCCTAAGATGCCTAGGAGGCTACATTAGCATTTTACACACCCCTTCTCACTTTTCACAGATGTAAGTTGACTATACAAGGTACAAAGCAGCTGGGAAATATATCTACACAGTTTGTTTCAAGGAGGTCGCAGAGGTATAAGCAAGTGAAAAGTTTGCTCTGGATAACAAATGATGGATCCTCCTCCGATGAGAGGACCTTCTTTCATACAGAAAGCTACAGCGATTGTTAGAACAATGATTTTTCTCAGTGCAGAAAATAAACATGCTACTGTATAATGGGGACAAGCATAGGTGCAGATCAGGAAAACTATGCTGGATGAATCCAAAATTTCAGGATCCTCATACCTGATTTTTATTCTTTTCTTAAACTGAGTTTTCATAATCGCTTGGCAACACAATCTTCCTTTTGCAGATCGGAAATTAACCAAAAAAGCCCAAACAGACAACATGTTAGCTTTTCAGCTGGCTACAGAATTTAGCACAAATTAATTCCAGACCAACTGCAACGGCAGTTTTATAGTCATTTATTTTGTTTAAAGGGCTAACTTCCAGCTGCTAATTTGTAAAGGAATTGTCTCTCAGCTAAAAGCCCAAATGATCCTTTAGACAGTGAACCATGTTTTAAGCTAGGAATTTAACTTTTCTTTTTCAATTGAAGACGGGTGTTGAAACAGTCATGACTTGTAAAGTAGACCATATCTACATGAGGGGAAAAGGGTGTCTTTTTAACATGTGTTAACACAAAGTGTAGAAATCTGGTTGACATCAACCTTGGGAGAAAGCATAGGGTTGACCTCAACCAGCTAATAAGTGTTAAAACTAGTGATGGATAAAATTTTTCCATTTCCCCCCTGCAGGGAAAAATGCAGATTTGGCAACAAAAAGGTGTGAATGTCAATTCTGCTGATTTGTTTGCATTAAAATCAAAGCTATTTTTACAAATAGTTACGCTGGACTTTTTGAAAAAAATGTCTTTCATTCAAAATGACTTTCAAAATTTCCTTTAATTTTACTTTAAAAACAAAAATATTTTAAAATGGTCACAAATCAAAGCAAAACAATTAGTTCCAAAAAAATAGCTTGAAATGATCAAGAAGTCTGTGGTACATCTGCCACTGTCTGTGACTAAAACTAGCTTTGTCATTATAAGTAACAAATGGGACCGTTTCAAAGTATTATCCCTTCATATTCTGTTTCTAGCATTTGCTCAAACCTGTAAAAATACCAGGCAAATTCCCGAATGCTTTTATGGGACCTTTTACATTTAAAAATGGTTGAGAAAGTGCACTGCTACAATACAGTTTTAATCCCTGATCCAGCAGCTCGTTTCATGCAAGCAAGCACTTGAAGTGGGTAAGAAGGGCTGTATATGGACACAGGGGTCCATAGTGGAGTTGGTTGCAGGATCAGGGCCTTGTTCAACATCTTTCCTGCAGCCTGTATCCCAAAGCACTTTGCAGGGCACTAATAAGTTGTGCCTTAGGGAGTGGGGGGAAGGAAAACAAAACAAAACAAAAAAACCTCAAGGTGCAGCTGAATGTGATCAGCCCAAAACAGCTGGACAAGACTGGGACTTGCCCTGCATGGTCAGACAAGGCAGTGTTAGATGCCCCTCTTATCCCTCTGTGCGCGGTCTGTGCATTGCCAGTGTAGATGCATGGGGGAGAAAAGGCAGCATGGGGCTGCACAGATGCATGAAGAGTGGGCAGAAAAGTGGGGGGCAGGCAGAGCTAAGGCTCCATCCTGTGCTGGCGGTTGTGGAGCAGGAAATATTCTGCTACTGGTCAACAGCAGATTACGTCCCCCCGAAGCAAGAGGAGAACCAGGTGACTCTCAGATTCACAAATCCGGGTGGTTCAGCTACATGCCACACCTTGCCCAGGGGGAGATGTACATCTCAATCTTGCCCTGAGTGGTTCACTATCAAACAGGTTTCATCTAGACTGCAGTACACTTCCTGGAGCTCTGTTTGTCTAATGTCCATATGTAATTGCTCAAGGCTTCGGAGAAAGGTGAATAAACCCCCACCACCCCTACCATGAGGACTTGAATCCCTGCTTACCATGAACTGTAAATATACCCACTGGAGATTTCAAAAGCAACAAGCCGCATGCAATAAGAGAACTCTGAATTTGAGGAGATGTTTACACTCATCTAAATTATTACTGCTGTGATCATTAGAGAGTTCAAATGAGTTGTGAAATGCTTTATCCATTGGAATCCCTTTCCAGCATTCGGATCTCCCCAGGAGAGGAAAACTTTGCAATACAAATGGGAATTTAATCTCATTTGGGTCTCTGCAGCCCAGCGTGCCATAACCTTTCCTTTGCAGCATCAAAGTGTCTGTGGTACATGACCATTTCTGCAAACATTGCCTTGTCAGAAGGGACCACAAAAAATGGTTCATGTGATGGGGATAGATAGCGGTCAGTTAACTAATACCAGGAGATCCTGCTGTGACATGTAAGCAAACAATCGGATCTGCTCTTGAAGGAAAGCTTAAATTATAAGGAGATGCTGCCATTGCCAAGATCAGATTTCTTCCCTTTGCGACTGGATTTTAGTCGAGTCACAGAATTTATACAGATACTACAGAGCACCCTAGGAAATCTAGAGTATTTAACGAATAAGCTCTCATTATTTCAGGAAAAGATAGACAAATACTCCCAGAAAGTAGAGATGACAAGAGCTCAAAGACTAGGATTGTATGTAGTTAATTTTTATTCCTGTGGTAGAAAAAAACCCTTGTAGTTGAGAAAATACCACAATCAATCCTACAAGTCTTTATAAAAGTGAAAGATGTTTCTATGGCAGGGATGAAAGGAAAGGAATATTTTTTGGACTGGTTTTATTTACTTGTCTCATGCCCCAGAGGACAGATCATTGTGTATCATGTCTATCAAACATCTGGAAGAGTAAAGAAGATCAATCTCATTTTAGTGCGTAGACGTTATGACACTATTGTCCTCCCAGTACTACTGTATACCTCAGAAACTTTGCAGATGCCAGAAGTTAAACAATGCTGGTGGAATGCATTCAAGCAGCATCTTGGGAATTCATTGGAGAGATCATGTAACCAGTGTGGAGGTGATGTGCTGCATGGGTCAGCAAACGGCTGACAGACACCTATGGTGGTTTGGCCTCATCAGATCACCCTGTGGCAGAAGCACACAGTACATCTTAGCTTGAGTTCCACACGGACGGAAGAAAAGCATGGAGGACAAAGAATGACCTATTGTGGGATGATCAAAAAGGCTGCTGTGGTCATGGAGACAACTTATGGTGTAGTCAAACATCTTGCTGTGGTCAGACCGCAATGATAAAAACGTGTGGCCTCTGGTGTCACTAGGCACAGGGGATTCTAAGCACACCTCATGGGAAGTGACATACAAAAGGAAAGATGGTCCGGTAGTTAGACTGGTAGCCTGGGTTCAACTTCCGCAGACATCTTTTATGACCTTGGCCAAATCATTTAGTCTCTCTGGAGCAGATCCTCAAAAGGTATTTAGCCACTTAACTCCCATTGGATTTACACGGGTGTTGGAGGATAAATGCAAGAATCTGAGGTGCTCAGATACTACAGTGATCTGAGCCCTATGGAATGTCTCTCAGATCTATATGTTGGCCATAGTACGGAACTAGAGCAATATGATAGCCCAGATTGCAATTTACCTTACTATGGTACTTTACAACTACGGTATAGAAAAGTTTGGGATTATTTGCTTCAACTTTCCTCTGACATCTATAGACTCATGCTTTATTTTAGGCCCTGATTTAGGAAAGGATCCTTATTCCAGAAGGGCACTTAAGTACATGCTTAAATCCCATTGAAGTCTATCAGATTTAAACACATGCTTAAACTGAAACTCAAATTCAGATGCTTTCCTAGATCTGGGCCAGATAGCATGATTTAAATCTAGGTGTCCATTTGAATATGGGATAGGATGAGTAAAAATGCAGCAAATAGACACTGGTTAAATAAACCAGCCTATCCTGATACTTTCACTTAGAACTACGACTAAGACTGCTTCATAATGCTTAATTTGCCTTGTTGAGCTTTCTGAACAAAAGCACCATCATCCATTTCTCTGGACAATGGAAAACATGATTCAAAGTAAAACACGGCACTGAGTGAAGATTTCAAAGGAAGGAGTCGCTGTTTGCGAAGAGACAATAAGGAAGACATGAATAAGAACAGTGACATTTATGGGAGGAACCAATGAAAATGAAATTCACAGTTCGGCTACAGGAGATTCATCATAGCAGCTATCTGCAGAGGGTAGGAGTAACGAACATAACAGTCAACTCATTATTGGCACAGTCTATGATTTGCTGTATTATGCCTTTTGTAATCATCCGACTGGATAGCTAGTTCTTATATTACACTGGCTTTGTTGTGTTGTGATCCTACAGACACTTACCGTGAGTAAAGGTCCTCGTTAGCCTCGGGAGGCCTCAATTCTGCAACAATTTTTGCATGGGCTTAACTTTACTCCTGTGAGTAACCCCACTGAAGCAAACGAGACTGCTTATAGGAGCAGGCTAAGCACAGGCACAAATCTTTGCAGGGTCAGGACCCTGGCATTTACAGGATTGGGCCCTTAGTTGCCTTTCAAAAATATTGAAAGCTTTTTTGTTTATTTCAAAGACAGGCATAGCAATGATACCATAATGTCTCAGTGCAGGCCCTGATCTTACGACCGACAAAGGACCACTGTGCTCATGCAGTGCCAGACAACTCATGGCCCACTGCTGGAACTAACAGGGTGAATGGTATTTACGACAGTCTCTAGACCTAGGCAAAATTTTGTAAGCATTTATATACTTTGACATTTTGTTTCACATGATTCCATACCCTGAAGTTCTGCATTTTTGCAAAATTTCCAGAGACTGAATTATTTGCAGTGCAGCCTGCAGACACTCAGAAAGTCACCTTTTCACACACATGCACTTCCACAGGAGGGGGAAGAAATTTCCAAAAGCATCAAAACCTAGTGAATTAAGCAGTGGCCAGGCCACTAAGATCCTCCTCAAGGGAGCTCAGTTTTTCCTGACCTGCTGTCTGGCTTGCATCTCCAATGCCACTTCCCGGTGGCTGGTAGGGGAACCCAGGCCTGCCCTGTACACTGGGTTCTAACCCAAGGAACCTATAACAAGCAGCCTTGGTCCCTGTATAGTCCTACCCCTAGCTGCTGTTTCCTTGGGCTTCTTCCTACATATCTGGCTTCCCCTTTGTGGGTTTGCCTGCTCCCTCCATTCAGGGAGGGACTGGAGACCACTTCCCTGCAGCCTTTCCAGCAGTAGCCGCTGCAACCTCTTTATGGCCAGCTACCTGGCTTTATACAGGCCCCACCTGTCCCTGTACAGGTCTGCCTGTTCCTAATTAGTTGCCTCCAGCTTCCCCTGCTTGCAACCTAATTAGCTGTTTGTGCCCACCTGACCTAATTCAACTCTTGCTGGGCTGGTGCGGGGAAACATACCCCATCACAGATTCAAAATGTGGATGAAAGTATTTCAGAACATTTTTGACCAACTGTATAAGTGAAAAATTGGGAGCGGGTAATCATGATATTTTTTGCAAAGTTCTCTCCCTCTTTCATCTATAGAGATATTCAATTGTTGATGGTCCTTAATAGTTCTCCCATTCTGGACAGATACCAAAACACCAACCCCCCCATGCTTTTCTGCAAGAGGGCTAAAGCAATCTAACAAAAGACAGACAACTTCCCAAAAAAAGGTCTCGGGTATTATTCTCAAAGTTCATCATGAAATATGCACATAAATTAAAGGGAAAAATTTCAAAATCACCTATGTGACTTAGAACCTTATATCCCATTTTATAAAGGGACTTGGGCACTTCATTGACAAAGGATCACAGGAATCTCAATTCTAACTGATTTCAAGATCCCGTGAATATACATGTGAGCAGAAGGGGACAGCAAAAAGCATGCAGCGGAGCTCAATTCTGCTCACAAGGGTGGATGTGAATTCCCTGAACTTTAACTCCTCTCATGTGCAGGCCAGAACTTGCTCCTTGGTAGGCATAGCCGAACTCTTCAAAAAGCTCACGCTGCTCACTGTATGGATTGGAGCGAGATTGAAGAGGCTCGGAGTAACCGGATGGAGATCAGAAACACCTGGAACAGCTAAGGAAAGAGATGGTCAGAGGAGCCTAGAGAATGAACATTTGGAGGGGAATGGATGTGGGGGGTAGATGGGTCACAGTCTGTGCTTGTTTGCCCGAGTATTTATGACAGCACCTAGATTTGCAAAAAGCAATGGAACAAGGCCAAACGTTTGAGAACATACCCCCACGTGGACACCAAAAACCATAAAGTGTATCCCTATAGAACCTACTTCTTGTAAGGCACATGGCTCTGCACAGGCAAACCTCATATTTTAGCTTTTCTGGGTTTGTTATTCTGCCTAGATCAGGAAATGTGACACACTTGCTTCTAACTGAGCCCATCGGCCAAGCCTAGCACCCGTTGGGACACTGACGCCTTTCTTTGCCTGGTACCACACCCAGAGAAGATCCTCCAGGTCTTGAGGAGGGGCCAGATGGGTGCTGCTCTATCTCCCATGCCAAGGCACTAGAAGGCTGCAGACTTGTAGCTGCCTAATCTCCTATCTGTCAGCATGTGCTTTAACTTTGCATTCCCATTGACTTCCATGGGACTTGGAGAGATAAGCACGTGTCTGCATATGAAGAATTGGAGCCTTAGGCCCTGATCTTGTAAACTGTTCCATTTGGGCACACCCCTATGCTTGCCCCAGCCGCAGTGACTTTAATGGAGCCCATGTGGGAGAAGAAGTCTGCCAGCATGGGAAAGCTTGCAAGATCAGGGCCTTACTGTAGACTTGGACTTTAAAGGCCAGAAGGGACCATCATGATCTACTCTGACCTGCACATCGCAGGCCACAGAACCTCGCCCAGCCACTCCTGTAACAGGCTGTGTTACTGGAGTCCTCAAATCATGATTTAAAGACTTCAAGTTACAGAGACTCCACCACTTATATTAGCTTAAACCTGCAAGTGACTCGTGCCCCATGCTGCAGAGGAAGGCAAAACCCCCAGGCTCTCGGCCAATCTGACCCAGGGGAAATTACTGCCCGATCACCAAATCTGGTGATCAGTTAGACCCTGAGCATGTCGATAAGACTCACCCACCAGACCCGTGGGAATGAATTTGCTGTAGTAACTCAGAGCCCTCCCCATCTAGTGTCCCATCGCCGGCTGTTGGAGATATTTGCTGCCAGCAGTTGTAGATTGCTTACAAAGGCATCTAGCCAGTCTCATCATCCCAGCCCCTCCATAAACTTATCAAGTCTTGAAGCCAGTGAGGTGTTTTGGCCCCATTCCTCCCTTTGGAAGGCTGTTCCAGAACATCACTCCTCTGACGGTTAGAAAACTAATAACCATCGAGCTCTAATAAACGCTCTTACATTTGGATGACAGAGAAAGCAAAAATCTAGCCTCGTGTTATTTCAAAATCAGCTTTCAGATGGAGGAGGAAAATACCATTGAATTTTAGAAAAAACCCACAGGGGTCACCTTGTCTGAGCCCTTACACCCTGACCAGGATGAGCTCATTTTATTGTTTCATGGAAGGTTCCCACTGCTGGAATTTCCTTTGAAGGGGCAGAACAATATCAGGAAAATCAATTTTTCTGTTTCCCAAAATGATAGTGGCCCCCTCTAAGATTTAGAATAACATCCTCTGGGAGATGGACTGCATGTCACTCGGTTTGTTCCCATTAGAATGTCAAATGCCCCATTCAAAAAGTGACACTGGCTTCCTCTGAATGGTCGGAGCCAAGAATGCAACCAGTTTTACTGCAGTGTGCCTGTAGCATGTTTATGTCGCTGAAAAACCAACCCCCGATGGAAAGTGATTTTGATCCGTTTACTCCATGTGAGTAGTACTTTAACTCTGTGAGTCGTCCCATGTAAATCAGTGGGACTACTTGTGGAGTATGGGGGCACACAGCATGAAAGAGGGGGATCAAAATCTGCCCCTTGGTATTTTTTTTTCCTCTCGCCTGAAACTTAAACCAATCATTGTTTTACATTCACACATGATTAAAATGAAAGGCGCCATCCTTGGAAGGTGCAAATCGACACCAGAGAAATAAGGCAAAGAAATAAGCCAGTTGCCCACCGTGCAGAGAGGTGATTGGTTTTTTGCAATTCAACTTGGCTAAACTCTGAAAAGCTTAAAAAATCGTAGATGGGGCTATATTGTCAATACCTGGAAAATGAGAGGCGTGTAGTCACTGTGACAGAGAAGCTTTGTGGAGCACCCAGGAGTACTGTGGAGACCACAGTTTGAAAATCTCTAGTTTAAGAAAAATAAATCAGCCACTCTGCATTCGGATCAGATAAGACTCCTAACAAGAAGGCATAGCTCAGACAATGTCATGAAGCTTCTTTAGTAGTGTCACATGATGATTGCCATAGGTTCTTTGCATGGACCAGTTACAGGGGCAGATGCATTTTGCATGGGGTTGTTTCCAAATGGGCCCAAGGTATGTAGACCAGCTTACAAGAGCCTAAACTCAAGGGGGAAAATGGACCCTGTTCACTAGCAATGGATTCAGTGGACAGCTCGGAGTCTAGCTCACACTCCTAATGCAGTGAGGGTTTCTTTACAGCTGGGAGTTTGCAGCATGGTATACCCTTTCCGGGGGGGGGGGGGGGGGATTCATTGTAATGGAGCACTACAGAATAGGCTGCGGTGTATACATAACTGAGTTACTGCATTATTCATTTATACCACAGGAAGTTGAACTTAAATGAAATCCTCCCCAAACTACTGTATCTTCAATGTAGGCAATTATCAAAGCTGAAAAAGTAAAGAACCCTGAGAAAGCTTAAAAACAAACTTGCCAAAGCAAGTGAACTCTCAGCAAATGGCAGGCTACATATAGGGGGAAATTATGGGGCCCCATTGTTCTAGAGGCTATAATAAAAAGGCGGGTCTCTGCCCAAAAGAGATCACAATGTAAATATATGACAGGAGACAGCATGTGAACAGAGGGACTGTGAGGGATGAAAACAAAATCCCAGTAAAATCATCACAGCGGGTACGAAAGCAGCAGTTCCGGCTGACCCCCTTCCCAATCATTATCACATGGTTTTGTAGGTATCAGAGCAGAGGTGTGTTTTAGGGAAGATTTTAGAAGTGGTTATATGGAGGGGGAAAATATACAGCAGCAGATTTAACCTGCGATGGGGGTAAAAAAGCAGGTTTTCACTATGACTGATATTTTATTGGTCGGTTACCATATACCCCCAAATCCTCTCCTACAGCTTATCACATGAGTTATTATTGCTCTTTAAAACAACATCTCAATGAGTCCATCCTTCCTAAAACATTTGAGTGTTTCTTAGGACAGAGGGAATGAATCTGATCTGAACACCTAGCCTATGGGTACAAGGGGAATTTTCTTTCCCTTTTCTGGAAGGGCTGCTACCTTGGCCAACACATCAGGGACTGAACCTAGAGTTAAAAGAATGAGCTGTTTCAGGTTGAACTAAAAAGCCATGTCTCCAAAGGTGGGGCTGTCTCCGACTCATATCCTCTGCAGATTGGCCACAGAGGGAGACCTAAATCAGACAGCTAGAGGGGGAAGATAGGAGACAAGAAAAATCTGCATTTCAGAAAACAGAGGTGGGGAGAAACAGCATGCATCTTCTTTCACTGCCAGACACCATGTTGCCTTCCTTACTTTTTGAGTAGCTTTTGCTTTGAGGGGTAACCTTCAGGAAAATGCATCTCAAATGGGGACTGTACTATAGAAGTGAGGGGCAAAAAGACCCCAGGTTCTCTCTCCCTATCCATCTCTCTCTTGTCACCTAGGAAGACAAAACAAACAGCCATTAGAGCTGCTAATCAAACCTTTGGCCCAGACACCAAAATGGGCAAGGAGTGAGTGTGGGATGGGAGGAGCCTTGGCTCTGCTTTTCCTCCACACTGGATAGTGCAGCTGATCTGGTGCAGGCTGGGTGACATTTTGGTGTCTAGAGCAAATGGGAGCGGGTAGGAATTGGAATTCTGAGGAAGGATGTCTCTGGAAGCCTTGTGCCCCCTGTGGTTATCCTGGGACCGTGCACGGGGCTGGGCCTGAAGTCCCCAAGAATTTCTCCATCAATGGCAGCAAAAGTGAGCACAGCTAAAAATCCCACCTTAAAATTCCAATTTCAGGGTTACTTAACAAGGCCGGGTGGTTATAAAACTCAGACAGCTGGATAATATAGATATTGTTAGGAGCTGTATGAAACTTTGTTACGGGTTGAGCTAAGAGTTCATTGAGACTGATAGGTGTGAATGCATCCTTCAGTTTACGTAACTGCTAGGATAGCCCCCCCCACCTATGACAAAAGGAGCTTTTGCCGGATATTGTGTGTGTGTGTGTGTGTGTGTACCTGTGCGCGCAGGCAGAACACAGGACTAGAGAGAAACACAGCAGCCTGAAGAAGCCGCTGAAAGCACAATGTCTGCCCCTGGAAGAACCTGAGCAGAGGTTTTTGGGTCAGAGGTGCAGGCTGAAAAGCGTGTTCTTGGTGCTGTGAGCAAAAGAAGCTATTTGATTCCCTCTGGACTTTGTACATTCCCTGTAAATACGCAAGACTGCATCAAAGAAATACCCATCACAATTTTTCCTCCTAACTGGAACATTGCCAGGGCTCCAAACTTCGACTAGCTGCTTGGGTAACAATATCACATTTAAAGGGCAAACTTTGCACTGGCCTCTAAAGTCGTACATGCTCCCCAGATATGCACCCACTGATTGTGTCGACACAAGTGCATTTGCTCTGTCTGCAGAAATCAGAACAAACGCGACAGCTGCCATTTTGGCCGACACACCAGGGATTTAACCGGGAACATGGACAGCTAAACACATGAGTTACTATGGGTTGAGCTAAAACACCCCTAATGGGGCTATAGCAGACTCCTGTCCCCTGTGGATTCAGGCACAGAGAGGACCCCATAGCACACTCTCACCAGTGAGTTACAAAAACACAAAATGTGCCTTCATAGGCTCCAGTCCTGCTATGAGCTCTGCATGGACAGGCCCCTGTGCTCACAAGGACCCTCACTGACTTCAATGGGGCTTTGTGCGGACAAAAGGCCCTGCCTGTATAAAGCTCATTGCAAGATCTGGGCCTTAGAGGCCACTTCAAGCAACTACGGCCTCCAAGTGTCTTTATTCCATTTGCTCTGTGTCAAATTCAAACTGACATAAGAAGGTTGAAAATAGTCTCAGTGCACTTCCACATACCTCTCGCACAACACACACTGATTTCATTAATTCAGTTTACATATGGTTTTCCATCCAGGTATTATCAATGATGGATATGACAACATGCACTCCGTAGAGCCAACTAAAACAGATGCAAGAAAGGTTAAGAAGGGAAAGGGTCATTAGGGACCCAGGCTTTCTTGGTTTACTTTGACTGGCCTTCATCTTTCTGATTTCCTCCTGAATAATTTTCATTTTGACCACTCATGATTACATTGCAGCCCTCCAATCATGGTTTTGCAACATCAACACAAGTCCCACGCTTCAGGAAAGCATTCCTCAGTTCCATTATAAAAGGAAAAAAAGATAAATTCCCTCTCGATATAGTGTACTTTTTAATATACAGTTGCAGTTCAGCCAACAAAATTTCAAAGCAATTACATTGCCAGCACTTCCAATATTAAAACTGTAATTTATAAATGAAAAACACTTGGAGCAATATATATATATATATAACCCTGACATTCAAACTAAATTCAAGATCTGCTTCAAAGTGCAGCCAATTAAAAGTGCACAGAAATCATGGGTGGGGGGGAGAGGGATAAGAGGCAGAAGTGCTTCACTGTCTTAAATGGGATTGGTGTTACGAGGATAAAGCAAATAGGAGTAGCATTGCATGGGAGATCTGACTCTTTCCCTGAAGCAGTGCTTAGCGCCACAGCACGTAGCTAGACTGATACTGAAAACAGGGTAAGTTTATTGTCAAAGAACAGAGATGTAAGTGATGGTGAGGAGGAGTACTGGAAAAAAATGGCTCCAGAGAAAACTAAATCATAACACGCTTCTAGAGACTAAACCAGGGATCGGCAACCTTTGACACGTGGCCCACCAGGGAAAGCCCCTGGTGGGCCGGGCCAGTTTGTTTACCTGCCGCGTCCGCAGGTTTGGCTGATTGCAGCTCCCACTGGCCACGGTTCGCTGCTTCAGGCCAACGGGGGTTGCGGGAAGGGCAGCCAGCACATCCCTCGGCCCGCGCCACGTCCCGCAGAGCGGCGAACCAGTGGGAGCTGCGATCTGCCGAACCTGTGGACACGGCAGGTAAATAAGCCAGCCCGGCCCGCCAGAGGCTTTCCCTGGCGGGCCACGTGCCAAAGGTTGCCAATCCCTGGACTAAACTTAACAGGTGAACTTCCTGACTAAAGGAGCCCATCTCACCCAAAGTGCCCACCAGCGTTTTCAACCAAACCTGCCTGAGGTCCATCTTTCATGAAGCAAACTCGCTGTTTGTTTACTTCCTGTGGCAATGAAGGATGCTAGGGTGTCTTCTTTGTCCCCCAAATATACCCAAGCAAACCTCTGATATGCACCTCAAGACAGGATTTCCCCTCACTCCCGCCGCTTGCTTTTTTCTGTTACTTTTCTCTCTTTTAAGTTTTCACAACCCTTCATTAGAGTATTCAGTTCAGACTGGGGAGAGGAGACCCACTATGAACTACACAATCCTCATTTTACATGTAAACAGCCAGCTAGATAAACATTTCTTGTCTAACAGAAAACTTGTTTTTCACTTTTGCTGGTGACCAGTCCCTAGACACACACCTTTAAGAACATAATTTTCTGTGTATACTCATAACTCCTTACACAACAGCCGTACTTGTGTGTTTCACAATTATATTGATGAGCAGGTTGACACCAGCTTTCATTTGAGACTTCCCAGGACATTCTTTGGTGAACTAGAATGTACATGTTAGACTCAGGAGATCCCTGTAACCCCTGTGCACCCCACTCTGTGCCCCATGTCTGTCAGCACTTATTGTTTCCTGAGTCACAATGACCCAGGGACGTCAGAGCTGAAAGCCCAACTCTCCACAGCTACAGCTGAAGAGCCAGCCTCCATAGCTGTGTCTGTAACCAGCTCACATCCTCTGTGTTGTGGGCAGAGGTGTGAAACATCACAGGACACTTGCAGAGGGTTTGTAAGGTTCATGGGGAAGAGGTGCCTTACATGCATCTCCATCCCACCATGCATAGACCAGTCACAACCAGGTCCTTAGAGGCAAGGCTGAGGCTACTTAAAAGTTTGGCCTGTGCTGATGCACATTGGTTCCGGTTGCAAGTGCTGGGTGTGGTGTTGGAGTTCAGCTTTATTCTGTGTTTGTTCCAACGGGCTGTGCATGCCAAGAGCTTCACAGCACCCTGTCCAGTCTGTCTAGGAAGCTCAGCCCTTAAAGGCACAGTCCCCAATACCACACTGGCCCTGTGTCACAAAGAAAAAAAACCAAGTGCTTCATGAATGGTCAATTGACTTTTTAAAATGCTTTTGCCTCTCTTTTTGTGTGTGCCCCCTCTAGGTTTGCAGTATGCCGGTAATCCAGAAAACCGGCTTGTTGGTAGGGGTGTTCATGGACGCCAGTGAATTGTCAGCTAATGTCGGAAGAAAGTGAAAATTTCCTCAAAATAATCCATGAACCTCTAACCAGTTTGTAGCTTTCTGGTGAGTTCTGGCCCCACAGAGAATGAAAGCGGTCACAACCAGTGAAGAGCAAACCTGCAAAAACTCAGAGTTCAGCTTTAGTTCATATAACCAGCCAAATGCTTGCATGCTTTGAATTCACCCCCAGAATCCTGCTCTAGCAACCTTCCTCCTGGGCCCACATAAATACTCGCCTCACAACAAGCCTGGGTCTTCACTACCTTATGGGCTCTTCTTGTGGGGAGGACTTGAGGATAAGGATCCTTCATTTCTCCTTCCATTTGGGCGGAGGGGAAAGTCACAAGAGCTGTCTCAAACCTCACTTCTGCACAAACAGCCTTTGGCATTGTCTACAGAGCAGGGATTTTTCGGTTCAAAGGCAGTGGATAGAGTGGAGATCAGTGGGTGATTTCCATATGCTGGTGCTGCTCAGTGGATGAAAGGCCAGGGTGGTTGGCCTAGAGGTGACTTTTTCCATCCATGTGGAGGGCGAGGTAGCTAGAACCCAGCTGTCTCCTAGAAAATCCAGAAAGGGAACCATTGTCTTCTCCAGAAAGTGCCAAGGATGGGACTGGTGATACAGGGAGAAGGCTGCTGGACACCCCCACCAGGAAGAGCGGAGTCCCAGATAAGAATGGGAAGAAGGAGCAGAGGACTGGGAGTTATTGAAGTCGTTGGGAGGTGGGGGTGGGGAGTGCTTAGAAATACATTTTCAGGGACAGATCATTGGTTGACCTTTTATGAACAAAATAAGTTTTCCCATTGAAAACTGGCCTTTTTCTTCAAAAATAATGTTTTAAATAAAAACGTTTCACTAAAACTTGTCATTTTTTCCAATTTTTTTCCACACTTGTTTCAATCAAAATCATTTCAGCGATGGTCACTGACATTTTTTGTTGACCAGAAACGTGAGGTTTGGTACAGAAAATATTCAGATGGTGTTTTCAAACATTTTGCCGAGGGAGGAAATCACAAAATCATCTCCACAAAAAATGAAAAATGGGTCCATTTTGATCCCTTCAAAATGAACACAACATCCAATATTTTTCTGGAAAACGAGTTTGTCATTTTTCCACTAACTCTCACGCAAACTCAGCATCATTCCATTGGCTTCTAGTCAGGAATCGGTTCCCCAAAAGCTTAAAGACAGTTCCATTTCATTCCTAGTCTGGATAAATCCAAGGAGTTATAAATCTAACGCAGGGGATGGTTTATTGTTTCTAAACACATTTGTTCATACTTAATCAATGCCATATTGGCCAAGGGAAGAAATGAAAGGGAAGCCAAGCTCCAGTCTCAGGAGCTGTTAATGGCAAAGAATCCGTAAAATGAGTTTCCCACAGCTCCTGAATCTACGTCTGTGTAAACCTCTGTATAAACTGAGATCACCAGTAAAATCCCTTCAAAGAGGTCATTATATCATTACACAAACACTTCCAGTATTTATACAAATCCCAGAGTAAAATACTCAGAGAGATTAGAAATATACCCTTGGGCAGGGTATATTTACCATATACCATATACCCTTGGGCAGGGTATATTTACCATATACCATATACCATTGGGCAGGGATTTCACGGGGTCAGAATACCAATGATATTATTAAGCAGAGTGAGGGCTGATGAGGACAGCAGCTCAGCTTCAAGGGTAGTTTTGTGGCTGAAGTTAGGCAAGGGTGGAGGAAGCCTGGGTTCTAGACCCAGCTTTTTAATCTCTCTGTACCTTAGATCTCCATGGGCAAAATTTCTTTTGTTCTCTTTAGACCGTAATCTCATCAGAACAGCAGTTGTCTTTTGCTAGGTGTTTGTACAGTGCCTAGCACCATGGGGCTGGCCCTGATCTTGGATCATCTTAAATTCTTAGGAACTGAGATATTGGATATAAGGAAGTCTCACCCCCCTTCGTTATATGACTCTGCTAGTCAGAACCATCACTGGTGAATTGGGGGTAACTTCTCTGGGCCCTGTGCTTTGGGGGCCCCGCGGGCCGGTGCAATTGGCCAGGGCCGCATGGGTGGTGTGTGAACCAATGGGCTCCCCAGCCCTGCCCCTTCCACCTGAAGGAGGGCGCACCAGGAGGAGTGTGTGGCGGTGAGGGTGGGCACCAGTGGGCAGCGACATCCATTGTACCACATGGCTTTTTTTTTTAAGCTTGGCTACTGGGGGGTGGAGGAGCCAAAAATATTTTCATTGTGGCTGGCAAATCTGTCCGGGCCACTCCTGGTGAACAGCCTTATTTCTCTGGGATGAGGAGCCATGGATGCTGGTGCAGACCTAAAAGGTGCTTTTGAACTGTTATCTTGTTCTACAACTCCCAACCCCATGGGGCCACCTCATCTCATTGCGCTGAGGCTTGTCATCCTCAACCTAGACTAGGAGTTCGCGGTAGCAGGATCTGTCGTCTTATTACTCTTCCGTACAGAGCCTAGCAGAATTGGGGTCCTGATCCTTAATTTGGCACTACCAAAAGACAAATGATTAATAATAATGGCGCTGTTTGAGAAATGTGATCACTTTTGCCATATTATAGACACACAAGCTGAGCTCCCTCCTGCACTTATGGAAGCTACTGAAATTCCCTCTGGGCACGAAGATGTTCTTCTGATGTTTTTCCGGCAGCCCCATCTTCAGTATTTATTTGAAAGTCTATCTCCCATTTCCCTTTTTCACCATCAGCTACTTCATTCTCCCTTCCCAAATTCCAGCACATGTGAGAAATTATTGCTCTGGTGGTTATTCTGTTTCTCCCTGCATCTCACAGGAGTCGTAAATATTTCATAAATATTTGCTCAGCTCTATACTGGAGTTCTCTACTGCCCCCTGCTGACATCAGCTCCAACACTGCTGCGGTCTGCCTCTGCTTGTGACTCACCCTCTGGCCAGGTCACATGTAGTCCAAAGATTCCGATAAACATAAACGTAACTCTTTGTCCCTATCTGGGCTCACACCTCGGCAGGCTCCTCACCCTTTCCCAGGCTCTGCAGGACTCTCTGGTGTGGAGCAATGTCTCCCAAGGCTTTGTCCCTAGAGGCCCAGTTCCAAACTCCATCCTTCCCCACCCTTGAGCAGGTACGGCAACCCAGGCCCTCCCTCTCCTGTGGGTTACAGCCCATGGAGTCTGCGGAGAGTAGCTCAGACTCCTCAGACTCCTCGCTGTCTCCCTGGGCTTCTTCCTATCTTGGCCTTCCTTCAGGCACTTTCCCACTGCCCCTCCCTGGGCTTACTATACACCTGCCTCCTTTAGGCTTTTCCTCCACGCTCCAGCAGCCAGAGAGCGATGGCAGAGTTCTGCCTCATCTCCATGCAGCCTCTTTCTCATCTGGGCTTCCCCCTTTTATGCTCACCACCCAGCTCCTCCCTCATCTTCACTTGGGCCTGACCCACCCTCCAGGGTGACCAGCTACCTTAATGGAGTTTGCCAGCTCCAGATAACCCTTTTAGTGCCCTACACACTAGTGTAATAATCTTTGTACCAAGTATGCCTTGTAAGGTATCATTTGGAAACTCATAATTTGCTGGTCAGTATTGTCCTGGTAAAATATGTGTGGCAACACTGTATGTGAAGTTATAAGATTCCCCTGGTTGGTGTTATTAACACATGTTCCAAACCCCACAGCCCTGCCCAAACAGATGTTGGCAAACAGGTCTGTCCTAAACAAAGGAATGTGCAGAGCTCTGCTAATTTGCAGTTAAGCAGTAAACAGGGTCATCAAGCAGGAAGGGAAGACAAAGGACGTTCAAACAGGTGAAAAAACCAGCAGGGAACATCCTTCCACATAGACTCTGTGCCTCCTGGGTCTCAGCTGGAAATGTTTGTCAAGAGGGAGACTGAAAACATCAAAAGAGGGACAAACACCCCAAGAGACCCCCTTCTCTCTCCCTGCCCATCGCAGTCACTGTACCTGGAGAGCAAAAGGAAGCAGTTGTTGGATTCTGGGGGAGGGGTTCTGACCTAAAGAGCTTGGTCAGAAAGACGACTGCAAGCATGTGGTGAAACTGCTTTGAATCGAATATAAATTTGTTCAATCAGGCGCCAATAGGTGTTTTGTCTTTGTTTTTCTTGTAGCCATTTCTGACTTTTATGCCACATGGTGTGTACTCACTTAAAATCTCTCTTTGTAGTTTATTAACTTCTTTTATTGTGTTATCTAATCCAGTGTGTTCAAGTCGAAGTGTCTAGGTAACTGCATTTGGGCTAACAAGTTGTGTGTATGTTATTCCCTTAAAGGAATAATGGACTCAGTATATCCACGCTGTCCAGGAGGGGGCTG
The DNA here is from genome assembly GCF_965140235.1 of Caretta caretta. NCBI lineage: Eukaryota > Metazoa > Chordata > Testudines > Cheloniidae > Caretta > Caretta caretta. Next base: position 204,733,456 of record NC_134208.1, on the reverse strand, counting down.
GGCAGTACAGGACATACCTTTCTGAGGGGAAAATCTGGCACTGGGGGTGGGTTGGGGTCACCCTGAGGTAATTTTTAAGGCTGGTAAGAGCCAAGGTATGGCTGGCTGGCTGCAGCACCCCCAGACATAACTGGGAGTGCCTTACATCCTGGAGGCTGTTTTTAAAGGATATCCCAAGTTACAGGGCAGAGGGGGACACATCTACTCATTAGTCTGGATTGCACCCTGGTACGTCTCACCAAGTCTTTGCAAAGAGGGTGACCGGCGTTTTCTAACACGAGGCTCCATCACATAGACATAACAGCTACGGAAGTCCTGCAGGATCAGCTGAGGCAAGTCAAAGAAAACCCTCCACGTGCCACAGGAGACAATATAAACATGTAACCGTCCGAGTTTGCACTTGCGTATCATTTTGGTCCCAATTCAGTTGCCTCATCAGGATGAAAAGGGCAGGGGTCACTTTTACACATGCAAAGTAAATCTTGATACAAGTTTGACCAGCCAGCCACCGCCAACAGCAAGCGCTACCCTGGCCTCGAAGGGGAAGCTGTTCAAGGAGAGCATCCCAGAGCTCTGTTAGAAAGGAGCATCATTTTTTGAGACAGCACGTTCCCATTGCTAGGAGGAAAAGGATGTGGATGACGTCCTCTACAGGGTGGTCAGAGGCATACTTGCACTGTACCCTATCAGTGAGATCCTCTCATGCCACGATCAACATTACAGAGAGGAAGCTGGGTAAAGGTCTTTAACTTAGTACTGCCAAGAAACCTTGTAATATAATGCCTCCAAAGGCAAACGCTCTGACCCATATGATAGCATTAAAGCTGCCTTCAAGGTTTACTTTAAGCTTTTCACACTCTCCCTTATACCTGCTGCAAAGGCAAATTTCACGTAGCTATATAGGGGATACTGTTTTCCCCTGACCATGCCTTCTTTCCCACAGACCCTCCCCATTTTGCTGTGGCTGACATCCACTGAGCAGAGACGCACAGCAGTGTCCTGAAATCATGGTGTTCAGGGCCAGTGCGTTTTCTGCACCAATTTTCCCTTCCCCGGTCCCTTGTGGGCTGCCTAACAGACTAGCTAATCAAGCCAATGATATATAATGTTGAAACAAAGACAAGGGCTAAAAGATGTTTCCACTTTGGGCCTCCATAAAAAGAAGCAGGGCCAGGGTTTGGTTCCCATTGCAGCTGTCCTGTGCTGACCCGGTGGTGCAAAGAAGATGGAAAGTCACCTTAAATGGCTTCCTAAGGATCCCCCTTGTGAAAGAAAAATCCCTGGTCAACAGAGCCGCCACTGTGGTCCTATGCCACCACCCACCCACCCTCTGGTGTACATTGCATGGCTAGGCTATTCCACCCTAGTGGAATGGATTCTTGGGGCCCTGGGAAGTCAGGCATAGGTTCCATACTATCTGTCCAAGTACTGATATGGCCCTCATCACCAGTAACAGTTATTAAGGGCCTGTGCACGTTTAATACCTCAGGATGCACTGAAGACATGGGTTATTATCTAAGTTGTAAGTGCACTTGATATCCTAGACCACTGCATTTGAAATACTGATTAGCATTTTTTCCCTCCAGTGCTCATTGTTTCTATTTTGAGCTGTGACCGACGTCTTGGCATCAATTTTTCAGCCCCCTTCTCATCTTCCCCAGACGCTGCGGTTTAAGAAATGGGAGAAATTTGAATCATAGCCACATATTTGTCACTAGTAATGAGATCACAGCAAAAAAAAAACCTGAGGACTACGGTCTGCACTTATTTACACCTAAGAGAATTTGCGGCTTTATGAACTCCAGTATAGAGCTGAGCAAATATTTCTGGACAAATCGTTTATTCACCAATGTCATTTGGGGTCAACAGAAACTAGTCAGAAATCTGGGTCAAATTTGGCAAAAAGATTTTTTTCCCTTATTAGCCAAACCTAAGTCAAATTTTAGTTCAACTTTTTTAAACAAAACGTTTGGAAATTATCTTTAGTTCTGAGATTTAGCTAGATTTATTTTAACAAACAACCCCTCCCCCCAAAGATTAAAAAAAAATATCCAAAAGCTAAATTAAATTAAAACAAATAGTTGGGCCCTCATCTCCATTGGGTTCTCTAGATGCTACTCTAACAAATAATAATTTTTAAAACTATGTAAATTACATTTTGATCTGTGATATCTCCAACTCAGCAGTCCAAAGGGGGCAACACCTGTGAAACCAGCTTCCCATGGATCTGAACAAATCAAATATGTTTATATCTTTTCCAAAAGGCCATGTGTCAGCCCACGTGACTAGCGTACAATAATAATCAGGGTTTTACTCATTAATACAATGCAAAGAGCTAAAAGACTCCACACAATAAACATAAGTCGTTTGTTTGTGTATGTAAATCCAGAGAGGTTTGATGATCCTGTCAAAGGCAAAATCCTGACTCAGCCTGAAACTATAGCCCCACAAACAGTGTCGCCATAATAAGTTATTCGTTTGTATATCAATCTACTGCAACCATTGGAATCCACTTTCAAGAGAGGACCAGATTCATCAACTTTATTTTCCAAACCAAAATTATTTGGATGAGCAGATGTCTCACCTCTGTAACATCGCCTCACGTTCAATAACAAGCTCATAACTTGGGGTCTCCTACGTACGCAGCGCTCTGTGTTAGTCACTGAGCAGTAGACCATTTCTATAGTATAACATGAACATAGCTACACTTTGGTCAGGTCAATAACATCATCCTGAAAGGTAAAATAAAATAACGTTGCTCCTCTGCACATGTCTAGGGGCTCACAGGTCAGCTTCCCATTGGAGGACATGGATTCCCAAATCAGTGACATGGAGTCTGGGTATATTCTTAGCATAACAGATTTTATTTACACTATATACAGTATTCCTGGTCAGAAACAACTCTTCCAGAAATCTCAGCCCCTTCCCAATGCCTAGTATCCAGGAAGCTTCTGTCTCCAAGGTTGACTCGAGTGATAGGGATCAAGGCAGAAAGCAAATTCTCCTGCTGCTGGATACAGCGGATTGTAAAAATCTGCAACAACAAAACTAACAATTCAGCATTTCTTCAAAGGCTAAAAGCTTGCTCACACACTAAGGAAAAGGACTTGTAAGACTATGCGTAACAGCACAACCTGGTGACTTCCACCATAACAACTACTAAATGTTAGCAATACAGCTGGGAACACATTCCTGTGAAAGCTCAGCCCACGTTTTGACTAGCTCTAGTCAGCATCTTCCCTGACCTTCTTATGAGAAAATCCTTATACTCCTTTCCCCCTTCTTGTGGCACCTATTTGAACTGTCCCTTGCCTGTAGTTAAGACACTATATTGGTACTACCGTGATCTGCAGTCCCCAAAGATATAGGCCAGATTGCTCAACAAGCCCTGGACCAACTATTTATCAACCATCCCCTGCAGCTGGCCTAACAGACTCTCTCATAAGGGTACGTCTACACAGCAGCTGGGAGATACAACCTCATCTGAGATCCTAGGTACAGACTCGGGCAACCAGCCAAAGCTGCTGCTGCCACCACACTGCTATTCCCAGGTTTCTAGTCTGAGCAGAGCTAGGGTGTGTACAAGCTGTGTAGATGTACCTTAAGAGGTTTGAGAGACAGCTTGGCCTTGGATACACAAGTGAGCCTTTTTGTAATTACTCAGCTGAGCCATTCACCACTTGATGAATCCCTCTGCCACAATACTGCAAGGTAAGCGTCCGTAACCCAGAGGGCAGAGCGGGGGAATGAAATACCTAGGCCTTTTACTTTTATTTTCAGTCAGGTTTCATCTTCATTACTATTGTTCTGCAACATCTGCCCTTGTGACAATAGTTATTGGATACTCCTAATAACCAACTCACTTTACACAGCGATGCCGACTCGCGAGTAACAACTTGCACTTTGCATGTCTGGTTGTAAGGTTTGCTACTGCCCTAACACTTTCCCTGTACCTACACCCCTAGCTGCTTTAACCACCGATTCCCATTGCCTGGGCACCACTCTACAAACACTCAGCTGGATGGCTTAGGTTAGTTGCAGGAGTCGATTTACAAACAGGAACGCTACACTCGCCTGTGGAGTCCACTTCTCTTCTCCATGCTGAGCATATTTCCCTCCAGCTCTCTGAATATAGTCTCCACCTCTCTTCATCCCTTACTTTGAGCCATCTTACAGGATCAAGGCTGTTCTTATTAACAGGAGAGAGGTTCTTTCCATGACCATGCAAGGAGTTCTGCCTAAGTCTGCTGCTGATGCCGGAGCTTATTGTTTTCTTATGCTACAATGAGCTCTTATATGATCTAGCAAGGGCTTGTGAGCAGTCCTGGTTTTATTCACCAGTGCTTTAGGGTATACGATAGAACAACTTGATCTGGAACTATGTCACTTCAACTAACTAGGACAGATCCTAGTCAAGTGTAAACTGGCATTAATGTCAATTGGAGCTTTCAAAATGTTTTCAATACAATATTTTTTTTAAAATGGCATTTCAAGGGAGTGGAAATTTCCATTACAAAAATTCTATTTCCTTTGGAATTGTTCTGGATTTTGTCAAAAACCCAGATGGAAAGTTTTTCAGTTTGGGGGATTTTTGACTTGCCAAAAAAAAAAAAAAAAAGTTTTTGGTGAACAACTTTAAAGATTTTCAACAAAAGTGAAGAAACTGTTTGATTTTATCTAAATTGCTCATGGGGCCAGGGAATGACATCTCATTTCCCACCCAGCTCTAACGTCAATGGAGCAGTGCAGATTTGCCCACGCTGAACCTCCGGCTCATGTTTGCTTTCTACCCCTCTCCAATTTGAAAGTTCATTAAACTAAATTAAGGGCAGCATTCCTTGCAGACATTTGTTTTTATTAACGGAGGATACATGTGCTCTCTCAGGATATCCTAAACCTTGCAGAAGAAGGTTACAGCTCCATGAACCCTGCTGTCATTATTTTCACAAAGACTATCGATAGAAATCGTTGTAAGGCATTCCAGGAGAATAGAAAAAACAAAACATGACAGCTCTTTCTTGACCGGACACAATGTGCCAACTAGAATATTCTCATTACAGCTGCTTAAGCAAACAGCATTTTTGCAAGCATAGTCCGTTAATATATTTTAGCTCATTGCTACATTCCCAAATAACTTGCCCTAAGCCTGAGCATCAAGATGGGAGCAGATGCTAGACCCTACCCTGAGCAGATGCTTAAATTTTATCTATATTAAACCAAGAGAAAAGAGAATTTAGCATGTGATATTTGAACTTGACCAGCCTGCGAGTCTTGCTGTTGACTTCAATGGGCTTCAAATCAGGCCCTAATGGCATAACTGTACACGCAAATTAAAGGTCATTGTCTCAGTAACTGCTTATCAAAAACGAAGCAGCAGCTTTAATTAAAGCTCTAGGTAGGTTATGTTATTAGCATGAACTCTTGTCCTCCTAATCTCTTTTCTTGCTCCTCATGGTTTCTTGGTACCTTTTCCACAGGTTAATTGAGAGAATCAGAGCAGATTAAAATGCATCTTCAGAGTTTGTCATGGAGTCTCAATTTCACAGAAAGTTTTGCATCCCCAGGTCATATATTTGATTCCCTTCCTAATCTGACCCACTCTGACCTGAGCTCAGTGGTTTAGAGAAGGGAAAGAATAGCCAGCTATGCATTCCAACTGCATCCCCATGTAAATTAACGTTTTCAGACCCTGGCTACTGCAAAGAGATAAGTTACCACAATAACACACTCTTCCAGCATTTGGTATCTGAGAGAATTCATGGAACAGATACTGGTGCCCCTCCTAGAAGAAAGGCCATTGCAGTCCTCAGATCTGAGATTCCATTATGTTATTTGCTTCTTTCAGCTTCTAACTAAGATCTGAAAGGCATTTGCCATTCGAGAGATATCAGGCACAGAAAAGAGATCAGAAGGCGAAGATGAACAGAACTTACAAAAAGACATAAAAGGGCATTAAGAGATGTGCTGGAGAAACAGAAAAGGAAGGATGTGTAAGGGAGAAAAGAATGAAAAAGAAAAGGCCTAATGTATTTTAGACCCTTGACTCCTAGTACATGCTTCTGATACCCTTACTCATGATGAGTGGTGCCTGCCTACATGACAGGTCTATAGTGATAACTGGGGCCTGGTAGGTCTACCTCACTGGTCAGCCTAACTGTGGGAAAGTGGATAAAAGTTCATAAAGTGTTACAATAACCTATGACAATAAATTTTGTGTGGGGGAGGTGCAAAAGGGAGACAGAGGGACTGGCTTAGTCTAAGTCAGTGGTTTTCAACCTTTTTTCATTTGCAGACCCCTAAAAATTTTCAAATGGAGGTGTGGACCCCTCTGGAAATCTTAGGCATAGTCTGCAGACCCCCAGGGGTCTGCAAGCCACAGGTCGAAAACCACAGGTTGAAATAAAAAGGCTCACTGATATAATTCAAGGACTGTGTTAAGATCATATTTGGTAAACAAGGGGATGGGATTTTCTGCCCATCACTTGCCTTAAAAAAGACTTTGGGCGGAAAGCTGCCTACTGCAAAGCTGGACGACTGGAAGATGAGAAAATGGGAAGGAGCAAGCTTTGCCATCACAGCTGCCACCCTCACCTCCTGGGACATTATTTGTCCTTTGTCCCCCTGATCTTGAGAAATGTCCTGTAAATGTACAAGAAAACAGGCCCCTTTCGGGGCACACAGTCCCACAGTCTTCTCACAGTGCTCTTAGCTGGGTCTCCATTGGGAGCCCTGTCCCTGGGCTCAATCCCCAATCAGTCCAACAGGGCCTATCTTTAGCCATCTCGCCAGGCTTAGTGCTCAGCCCTCCAGCTGGGCTGGCTTTCAAAGGGTCGCGGCTCTGGGATGGAGCAGTGCCCCCAGGATTTCCCTCCTTGGAGACTCTTCTTCTCCTGGCAAGCCTCAACTGACCCCAGCTGAGTTGCCCTCTCAGTTCAGTTCCCTTCCGGGGCTATCAAAGTCAACAAATGCTGACCCTCTTTGGGGTCCTCAGTCCATTCCCCAGACCTGTTTAAACTTCCCTTCTTTAGGGCTTTTGGCCACTTGACCTGTGGCTGGAGAGGAGGGGGGGCAGGGAAGAGACCTGGGCCCACCCACTACTCCAGGTCTCAGCCCAGGGACCCTATAAATAGCAGCCACGTGCTGCATCCCTTTTAACACTGTGGCTACTGTTCCCTGGGCCACTTCCCCACAGCCCCTGCACCTTCACTTTCAAGTCAGGGCTGAAGATCCCACATGTGTTCCCGCAGCTGGCCAGGAACACCCTCCTTGCTCCAGCCAGCAACTTCCCTGTCTAAACCATCCTTATTCCTCTGGCTCCAGCCAGCAACTGGTCTGCTCTGTCCAGCAGGTCCTTTTTATACTGGGCTCTGATTGGCTGTTCCCGGCAGTCTCTCTAGGCAAGCTGGAGGACCCACCTCTACTGCTGCCTTTTAGGGGCGGGGTGTGGTAGGACTGCTAGGCTTCCAGTAGGGTCCTCAAAGGGCCTGATACACCCAACCAAAGGGACCATTCGAGGTAGACTGGCCCATTAACACCTCTGCAGTCATACAGTAAAAAGAGGGGGTTAGTGGGTTATAGAATGTTGTAATAAACCATATATCCAAAATTTATTCTAAATAACTTCTTCTTCGAGTATGTGCAATGTGCCTCAGGTGGCACGTGACCAGGATTCATCACCGAAGTTGGTCCGCTGCTTGGATCATTAGCTTTCCCAGCCCGGGCACTGACGGGGAGCGCGACATGAATGCTGATCCATGCCCCCCTTCTAAAGAACTAAAACAACAACAAAGGATATCATTCCATAACATCAGCCTATTTCCCCATCCAAAGTTCTCCATCCATCTTAGAACAAGCTGAGGTTCTTCCAGGTGACCCTTCTGCACCAGCCTTGCAACTCTGAGTCCCTAGCTGGGGGAGGGAAGGGGAGGTGAGAAGGAAGGGGGGAGAGCTCAGTGTTTGACAGAGAGCTTCCTTACCCAAAATCCTTTGCAGAGAAGGGAAGTCAGTCCAATTTCTTCATCAAAGGGACATTGAAAATGGGGAAAAAATTTTGATCTATGTAAAAGTTATCCAAAGAGCAATGCATCACTGTCACCGTGCCCCAGTGGGTCACAGTGGTGGATGACAGGTTCAGGACAAACTACTGAGAAATAGGGAAGACTCATCCCACACTGGTGGTTTTTCTACCATCAGATATATCAAGCCAGTAACAAAAGTAAATTTCTGTCTCACCACACTGGTTAACAAGAAGTCAGAAATGCAGTCTCCTTTAGCATTCCAGCACTCACTTCACCACCCAGACACTGGACTTTGTGATGAGTGGTTATTTAAAACCAATTTCATCAAACAAAGGATCCTTCTAATCCCAAGAGTTTAGCCACATAGGTCAATAGACAGAAAAAGCTGATTTATCTGGCACTTCACCAACTGGAAAGCTCTATAAACCAGCATTTCTGATCTTCACTGAAATTCCAGTTTATATTCTGGTTGGTGCGGGGCCAGCAGCAGGTTTGGGCATGGGAAGGAGTGTGGAGTGCAGGCTCTGGGAGAGAGTCTGGGTGCGGGAGGGGTCTTGGGAGGAGGCGCGGGGTGCTGGATCCTGGGGCTGCTCTCCTAGGGCAGCTCCCCGCAAGCAGCGACCTGTCCTGACTGCTCCTAGGTAGAGGTGCGGCAGGTGGATCTGTGCGCTGCCCCCGCCCCTCCCCGAGCACTAGCAACACAGCTCCCATTGGCTGGGAACTGCCTCCATCTAGGAGCAGCCCCCGGCACCCTGCACCCCCTCCCGCACCCCAATCGACCCTCACACACCCAAACTCCCTCCCAAAGCCCGCGCCCTGCACCCTATCCCACACCCTCTTAGTTAACCGACATGTTTAACTTACCAGCACCCCCCATTCCCCCAACATTCTGGATAAAACAGCTTTTACTGTATAACTTAGATCTTACCCAATAATCACGTTGCTGCTAATCCTTTAGTACCTAACATGGAAAGGTTTATTTATAAGAGAAAAGAAAGAGGAGAGAGTTAAAATGGTGAAGGAAGTCAAATACATACAACCATTGCAAAGTTCTTGGAGCAGGTTTGTAGCAGTGCTGTTACAGACTGCTGGCTCGTAAAGTCTCTAGTAATTTCCAAAAGACTGGAAGGTCCTGAGTCCATTGATTGAAATGCTTCCTTTAGCACAAGTCCAAAAATCAGAGCAGGAAAGAGGCAAAATGGAGAAGCTTCCAGGGTCCTTTATACGTAAATGGACTGCTCCCAGACTTAGTTTGTGGAAAATTACAGGCACAAGATGGAGTCCAGGGCCACATGAGCTAGTCACATGCCTTTGCATGCTTTGATGACTCATAGGAACAGCCATTACCCATATTCTGGCTAAAGGGTCCACAGGAAGGCTCACCGGGCAGGGACAAGCTTCTTCTGTGGCCTATTGTGTTCTTTAATGGGCCACCAGCTTGAATGGTCCATTCACAATGTGCTGGCTAGCCTGGATGTAAACTACTTTGTGGGTGTTATCCCAGGAGCAAATACAGTTGAGATATAGCTCTATATAGCCTATTTTCATAACTTCAGATACAAAAATGATACATGCATATAAATAGAATAATCTTACTCAGCAAATCATAACTTTTCCATTGACACCTTACATGATATACTTTGTACAAGATTTGTGGCAATTGTTTAAGAGTGGCAATATTTGTGATATAAATGGTCATGTTTCAATCATACAGCATCACAATCACGAACATGTTTGCGCTGCTACAGTTTATTTTTAAAATCGGATCTTGCTATTAGTCCTCAGTGTTCTCTCATCTCTATTAAAATACCTTGACTGGAAAGCATGCCTTACAATGAGAGATTTAAGGAGTTCACTCTATTCATTTTATCAAAGAGAAGGTAATAGATTGATCAAACCACCTCTTAAGTACCTACCCAGGAGAAGATATCTGATTTTAGGGCTCTCTCTAAGCTAGCAGACAAAGGTATAACAAGATGTATTAGCTGGGGTGCAACTTTTTAATAGTGAAAGTAATTAACGGCTTAATAAAGGCAGGGATAAATTCAGCGCCACTTGAAGGTTTTAAATGGAGATTGACGTCTTTTTACAAAATGCAGTCTGATTCAACCACAAGTTGTTGGACTCAAACATGGTCACCTAGGTAAAAAGGCAGTATCACTCCCGCCCCTGCAGGAATGATTGGGGGCAGTTCTCTGGCCTATGTCATGCAGGAGATCAGGCTAGAGCAGTGCTTCTCAATGACGGGTCCCTGAGATCTCCCTGACACAAGCCAGTCCCTGGTATCCAAAAGGCTGAGAAACACTGTGGTAGGTGATCACAGTGCCCTCTTCTGGCTTTAAAAAAACACAGAAGCTTTGATTTGGAGGATGAAAGGATTCCCTCCCCACAGACAGCCCTACTGGTAAGGAGCAAACATTCAAGAATACGTGCAACTTTACTCAGCAGAGTAGCCCCACAGACTTGCCTGAGTAAGTTTACTCATATGCTTGTGTATACATCCGATGAAGTGAGCTGTAGCTCACGAAAGCTCATGCTCAAATAAATTGGTTAGTCTCTAAGGTGCCACAAGTCCTCCTTTTCTTTATGCTTGTGTGTGTGCAGGATTAGGGCCACCCTGAGGAGTGGGGCTGCAGGGGCATGGGAGTTTTCAGAGGAAAGTGGGGGCAGGGCTGTGGGGCTCAGGCAGAGAACAGGTTTGTGCATGGGGGTCTGGGGGAAACCCAGGGGCCCATAGGGCTGCAGGTGGGAGCATGGCCTGTGAGCGGGAATGTGGGAGACACAGAGGGAGCATGGATGAAAAGCAGAGTTTGAGCTGGGTGCTGGGTGGGGAGAAGCGGAAGGCAGAGGAGTGATGTGCTGATGGAATACCTCCGCTCCATCAGTGCAGTGCACCCATCCCCCCGCAAACTATCTGTTCAGCTGGAAAAGGGCTTCTAGATAAAAATAGAAATTTTCACCAAAAAAACTCCCACCAATTTTCATTTAAAATGTTGTGGGGGAGGAGGGGGGTTGTCTGAAATCCTGTGAGGAGGAGCAGGTTCTCCTGCCCAGCGGTTAGGGCCCAAGGCGGAAGTCACACCCAACAGTTCTTCCCCGGCGGCAACCCCGCCTCGTGGGCACAGTTCTGGGGGAACCCGGGCCCTCCCACGCCACCGGATTCCAACCCAGGGTCCTGGGAGGCTGGTTCCGTTTCGCTCGCCTGATGGTGTTTTTCGTCAGCCTCGAGTCAGCTTCCCTGGGTCACTTCCTCCCTCATTCTGCATCCCCGTCAGCCGCCCCTGGGGAATGCTGGCTTCCAGCCCTGGTCTCCGTCTCCTGTTGCTCCTCAATTCCCTGGCTTGGTGTGGGCTCAGCTCATGTCCTTCCCTGGAGCTCCCAGAGCATGTCCTTCTCCCTCCTCTGCCAGCCCATCACTGAGCTGTCTCGCTGCCTTTTAAAGCCTGCCTCTAACCTGAGTATATTCTGCAGGGGCAGAGCCTCCATAGCCCAGAGCTGCTCCTTAACCTCCTCCTGTCCAGTGAGGACAAACCCCAAAATTGTTTTTTTGTTCTTGTGTTTTTGGTTTTGGAAACAATGAAATTTGGGGTTTGGGTTTTCAGATTTTCTGTAAATAAAAGTTTCCTTTCACTGAAATTTTTTGCAGGAAAAAATCATTTCCTGTCCAGCCCTATTTATCAGAGCATAGAATTGACTGTATGGAGTAATCCTTTTCCCCATAAGCACTCCCATTTGTCCAATGGTGGGTACATTCTAGCTGCCAGCAATAAAAAGGAGGGCCATATTCCCAGCTGGCGTAAATAGGCATAATCACACTGATGTCAATGGAGCTATGCTGATTTACACCCGCTGAGGATCTAGCTCCTTGGCATTAACCTATAGGCAGGCAGGCAAATGCAGTTCACCTCTGAAAAGAGACTCTAAAGCGGCACCTTGAGATCGCGTGTTTAATGTGCCTCAGTGATTCCTTATCAGTTGTGCTCAGCTTATAAATCAAATGAAGCTTCTTTCCTGGCTGCCAGGTCTTGTGAGGTTCTGGAGGCTAAATATTGCCTCTACTTCCTGAGCAGAAAGACCTTGGTCACCTCACCAAGGCTGTAGCAGGCTGTTCGGTGACCTCACTCTTTTAGCTCAGGCAGGAGAAGGCTCATAAGATGGAGAAGCCCAGCCATGAGAGCGCTACAGTGACTAAGGGTGTGCTACACCTCTGCGGCTGCCGTTAGCACAAAGCAGTAAAACTTGTTCTGGTCACTCACGTCTGCGACTCTGACCCTGAATACACCGACAGCTGAGTAACCAAGGGGCCATCCTTTTAGTCAGTTCTGGGAGGAGACACCACGCAGATATCGCTCGACAGGTACCGGGCCAGATCCTGAGCCTAGCCCCAGTGAAATAAATGGAGCTGCACTGATTTGCACCAGCTGAGGATTTGGGTCTATGATTTAAAAGCGAGTTAGCACGCCATTGACAAAGCCTTCGTCTGACGAACCACAGGCAACGGTTCCCAGCCGGTCCTGAGGAATTCAAAATCTCTGGTTAATCAGCCCCCTCATCACATATACATGATTGGCTTTTCTGGAGAAAGCTGCTTTGGCGAACCACGACAAGGGCTGGAAATGCTGCCAGCTCACAGCTAGTCTGGCTCCCCCTGTATTTTCTTGCATAGGTCTCTGTGCAATGCTGAAGACAAAATCTCTCTAGGACTCTGCAGATGATAGATGGATTAAATCTCCCAGCAAACGAGAAGGGAAGTGGCATCTGCGGTGATAGCAAAATGTGTAACAATCGCAAAATGGCAATTCAGCCCTTCTCCAGCATATTCAGAGTGAAGACACTTTGACGTACAGGTATTTCAAATGAGGTTAAGGGCACCTGGAGTGAGGGGATACATGATCTTTTTTGCCCTGTATAAATCTATGCCCCAGCTTGTCCTAGCCCTTACTTGAAAGTGCCGGGGTAAAGGGCCTCCTCAGTGCCTTGCACTGAGTGTGACTGTCAACACAGTGGGCAGTAGGAGAGAGCAGGGGGCACTTGCCAGGCACCCTCCATTGCAAGGGAGTGACAGAGGAGGAGGGGGAGAGGGGCGGGAAGTGGGAGGAGAGCCTGGCTCCACCCCCTTGGCTTGCCAACCAGAGTAACTGGTTGAGGTCACAGGGGTGAGAAAACTGCTCCACAAAGAGGACAAAAGAAATTTACTCCTCACACCTAGAGCAGGGTGGGGCCCAGGGAAGGACTCATGCTCTGGGTTGCCCCTGGGTGCGGCGGTTACATGCAAACCCCTTACGTAGGGCAGAGTGGAAAGATACCATCTAAATAAAATAAATTAGATGATTCTGCCACCACTTATAGTGTAAGGGCTTTTTGTTCTGTGTTTGTACAGTGCCTAGCACAGTGGGGTCCTGGTCCATGACTGGGGGTCCTACATAGTACAGTAATACACAATAATGATAGATAGTACTTGATGAGCAGTACGCACATGCATTATGAACTCAGGTGATGGGGACACCCTCTTTGTCCTTCAGCTTTATCTCAAGGTGGATTTTTGCTTCTAACATGAAAAAATAAACCATTAAATGTGTTTTTGTACAAGAGACAGAATACTAAAGTTTACAACCATTTACCTAACGATGATCACAGGCTGCAGTTCAGAGAGTCATAGGTTCCAAGGACCAAATTCTGTGACGAATCCTGGTCAGGTGCCATTTGAAGCACATTGTGTCTAGGCTAAGCAGAAGAGGCCAGCAGGGACCAATGTGATCACCTAGTTTGACCTCATGTATAACACAGGCCAGGCAACTTCCCCACACTAATTCCCAGAGCAGATCTTTTAGAAAAACATCCAGTCTTGATTTAAAAATGATCAGAGATGGAGAATCCAACATGACCCCTTGGTAAATTGTTCCAATGGTTAACTACTCTCAGTGTTAAAAATGTAAGCCTTATTTCCAGTCTGAATTTGTCTAGCTTCAACTTCCAGCCATTAGATCCTGTTATACCTTTCCCAGCTGGATGGAAGAGCCCATTATTAAATATGGGTTCCCCACATAGGAGAGTCCTGCAGGAAGCATGGGGAGAATGTAAAGACTACAGATAAAGGCCACATTAGAGGAGCATAAGGGAGAGAGGCCTCATGAACTTTCAGAAGATACTAATGCTGTTTGTCATAATGCTACTACCAGAATAGTTGGAGTGAGAAGACAGAAAGTAGGATATGGGGCATTAGCAGCAATTTTTAGGGAAAAGGGTGGTCTTGGAGTTAAGGCAATAAACCAGAACTCAAGAGAGGCAAGTTCAATACAGTTGAACCTTGGAGTTATGAACACCAGAGTTACAAAATGGCCAGTCAACAACCACACACCTCATTTGGAACCCGAAGTATGCAATCAGGCAGCAGCAGAGACCAAACCAAAAAAGCAGTACAGAACAGTACTGTGTTGAATGTAAACTACTAAAATAATAAACGGAAAGTAAAAAAGAAAGAAAAAGATTTGACAAGGTAAGGAAGCTGTTTCTGTTTGTTTCATTTAAATTAAGATGGTTAAAAGCAGCATTTTTCTTCTGCATAGTAAAGTTTCAAGGCTGTATTAAGTCAACGTTCAGTTGTAAACTTTTGAAAGAACACCCAGAACGTTTTGTTCTGAGTTCTGAACATTTCAGAGTTCACAAGCAGCCTCCATTCCTGAGGTGTTCGTCACGCCGAGGTTCTACTCTACGTGGCTCTCCCACAGACTTCCTGTGAGATCTGGGTTTCTTTGTGTCCAAGTTCCCCCCAATCCTTGCTGCCTCCTCCCCTTTTCCTGTCGAGAAGGTAAGCTCCTGGGAGAGGGGCTATCTTTGTCCATGTGTATGAACTGGTCTGCACCTAGCACTGGTCTGGAAGGAACTGATTTCAGATGCGACCTCTAGGTGCCACCATCATACAGATAATAAATCTAATTATACCAACAGAAAGGAACATTTTTTAATGTTACACTGAAAATGAGCCCTACGGACTCAGTGAGTGTTTCATAATAATACATTCAAAAATTATGAGTATCCAGTCAAATTCCCTTTGACTTCAGTGGGGCCAGGATTTCACCCTCCATGTATTAGATTACAGGTGCTTTGAATGCATTACCTTAACGCATACCAGTTGTTGTAAGGAAGTCTAAGCAATAAGCCTTCAGCACAAGTACTGTATCTCATATGAAATTACTTCAGACAGTTCATGAAATCAAGAAGGAGTGGGTTTGTAGCTCCATAGTTGCTGAATCCAAAAAGATGCACCACAGAGAAAAGCTTCATGCTTGAAGATGAAACTCTAGGCTGACCATATTGTAGGGAGGACAGGACGTATTTTCATTAGCCAGCTGTCAAAAGATGCAAAGCCTCACCCATTGATTGCTTAGCAGATAAACAAATACAGTACAGGGGACAGTTTCCCTAAATCCAGATTGAGCAAACTCAGTTTTTCACCCAGACACGTGCAGAGCAGGAGGCGTTACAAGATAAGCATATTTTCTTCTCTCCATAGAGGGTAAATCCTAAGTCCCGTTACAGGTGCTGAAAGCCCCTGGCAGCGGAACCAGTGTGCTACAGCAATATAAGGTTTCTAGGACTGTGGGGGCTGTGCATGAGACTTGCACATCCTTCCTGGGGTGGGTCTCTGTGCAGCAGGGGATAGGGGAGTTTGGTTGTGGCACAGTGTGAACCAGAGAAGGGACTAATGACCTGCACCACACATTCTCTTGCCTGCCTCTCCTCTGTAATGGGGGGCATGAGGAGGGAATAGCTTCTGTGGAATAGCTCTACTGTTGTTCCATGTCTTAGGAGAAGGATTCCTCCTTCTCCTGACCTCCTGTGGATCTTTTCCGGATTCAGTTGGGTTCTGGGAGGTGGATTTCCTCCTAAGAGAAGTTCTTCCAATAAAGCGGGAGGGATAATTTTGTGAATTCTGTTTCTTCTGGTGTTTTTAGCTGTGCTTCACCAAAGTCTAGTACAGTACAGACTTTGGCACCCAGTAGGCACCCACAGGACAACTTTAGAAGAGGGGACACAGTGTTCTCATTCATTCATAGGCATTGCCATTCGGGCAGATCTTGATTCCCTTTGCTCAAGTTGAGTAGCACTGATAGCATTTGTGGAGTCCGATGGTATTAATGGGATCAGAATATGCTCCACAGAGCACTTAGCACTGTCCCACCAGTTAAGGGTATGAGAGAATTCTGTAGGTGAGCCTGGGATAAACTGCTTCACTTTGTCCTGGGCAATGGATCTTCTGGAGATCCCTCCTTAAAATTCTCCTTTGCTGTGATGCCTACAGAACACTTGACAATAGTTAGACAGCTGATATGCTAAGACTGCTATCAAGTTGTCTAGTGTTGTCTCACTGTTTCCTTGTGTCCCCTTTGTCTGTCTATTTTCACCTGTTGTCTTTCGACCTCTACTTAGATTGTAAGCTTTTGGGGGCAGGGACTGTCTCTTTGTTATGTGTTTGTACAGTGCCTAGTACCATGAAGTCCTTGTCTGTGATTGGGGCTCTTAGGCAGCAAGGCAAGACATAATATTATTAATTATTATTATATTGATAAGGAGGGACCTTCCAAAGCTGTTGATCCAACCTAAGTCACAGGCACGAAAATTCACAACCAATGAGAGCAAGAGAGAGAATATACAGGAGGATACATGAAGTGTTATATAAAGATTTCATAAGCATGAGTTGGGAATGGCCATATCACTCATGAGTCCAGCTGGTGGGCATTTTCCAAATTTTGAGTTTTCACCGGACATTTTAATTGGAAATTCAGTTTCTGCCCCAAAACAAAGACATTTTTCAATAATATTTTTCCCAGTAATTTTCAACACTAAAGCTGGGGGAGATGTTGTCATTTTTCAAAATTTAATCAAATTTCCATATATATTTTCTTACCACTTGAGAGGTGAAAACCACAATTGAGTTTCGCTAATCATCTCAATGATGGCCTGTAAAACCTTTACACCACACCATTGTATATTTTCTGTATGGCACCTATTTTACACACAGTCAGGATCTATGCAGTATTGTTGTAGCCAAGCTAGTGGTGTGCACCAACACTTCTTAGCAATTACTGAGGTTTTAGCAGTTACCATCAGCCTATTCCTACCATGGAGTTTGGCTTGAAAAACTAAGAATTAATCCTGTGTGCTACAGTACGGCATTTAGTTGTTAGTATACTGAGTCACCAGAAACATCATCACCTGGCAAGTAGAGACCCTGTGTTTTGACCTGAAGAAGAGCTCAGTATCACTCGAAAGCTTGCCTCTCTCACACACAGAAGTTGGTCCAATTAAAAGGTATTATCTCACCCAGTTTGTCTCACAAATTCAGAAGGTTTTAAAACTGTTTTCAAATTTTTGTTGGGACTACTATTTTCTACCTTTCCAATTCCCTTAGTTACACTTGAGTTGGTTGGGAATTGTCCATTGATATAGTGGGTTTGGTTTCTTATTTTGTTTGTTGAAAATGCAGTTTCTGCAAAATCAATGTTTTGATTTTGGCAAAATATTTTTTTTTCTGAAAATTTTCACTTTTCATGTGAGATATAATCTGACCAGGGAAACTCGCCCAGGGAGGATAATGAAGGCATGAGCAACTTAAACTACGTCTCCCATGAGGTACTACAGCAGGGGGACACAGCGGGGACACAGATTAAAGTTGAACCATGCTGAAATGAAATGTTTTCAATTCCATACACCAAATTAAAAAAAAGCACAGTTCTGAATTCAGGAATGTCAAGATGTTTTATTTCAATCAGAACTGTTTCACCATTTCCGAACTGAAATATTTTCAAGCTTTCCTTTTCACAAAATGTTTTGACTTTTCATGCCAATTTGGATGGAAATCCCAATTTTTACAGTTACCATGAGTCTGACTGAGCAGAAACAAGTGAAAAACAATCAATTTGAGATCCTCTACTATGACCTCAAATAGCTTTTCTGGACATGCAAATGCCATGGCCTTTAAAGTTCTAGATCTCAAGGACCTGTCAGGGTTAGAAACAAGCACTCACTGGAAAGCCGTGAATATCTCCTATCCCATGGTACAAAATTTCCATTCCCAGTCCAAATGGGCTATAAGACATTACTCCTTAAACCTGTCAACAGTCCAGCACTTGGCCTCAGACCAAAGAAATTTAGGTGTGGGGGAATTTCACACAGAGGAAGTGGAAAGAGAGATTTTTATGGTAGGTTGATTTTTTTTTTTTAAATAGTGCATGAGTTGATAGTTGCATAACTTTTGTTATTTATTTATGTTACAGTAACACCTAGAGGCCCTGACTAAGATCAGGCCTCATTGTGCTAGGCACTGCATAAACACACAGTAAGGGGCAGTCCCTGGCCCGAAGAGCTTTCAGTCTAAACGGACATGAGAGAAAAATGGTGACAGAAAAGAAGGATTTATCATTCCCATTTTACAGATGGAAAACTGAGGCCCAGGAAGTCTGTGACATAGCCAAGAATGGAATCTAGATCTCCTGAGTCCCAGCCCAGTGGTTTAACCACAAGACCAACCTAAGACATCAGCATTGCCTCATCTGTAAGTTACAAGTTGGTTTCAACTACTGGTGTGTCACGTCCAGCTGACAATATTCAGAGCAATGTGAGCATGGACATGGTATGCCTTTGCAAAATGCCACGCATTCAGACATATATGAAAGCCCATGATACATTATTAACACAGTACATGGAACTCTTGATCTCACTTGCCAGCTGATGATGTTTCTAATGACTCACTATACTAATTAAACACTAGATTTAGGACACGGGATTAATTCTTATTGTTTCAAGCCAAATTCCATGATAGGAATAAATAATTGCTAAAACCTCGGTAATTGCTAAGAAGTTTTGGAGCACACCACTTTCCTCCTTTACAGTAAAAAGAAAAGGAGTACTTGTGGCACCTTAGAGACTAACCAATTTATTTGAGCATGAGCTTTCGTGAGCTACAGCTCACTTCATCAGATGATGAAGTGAGCTGTAGCTCACGAAAGCTCATGCTCAAATAAATTGGTTAGTCTCTAAGGTGCCACAAGTACTCCTTTTCTTTTTGCGAATACAGACCAACACGGCTGTTCCTCTGAAACCTCCTTTACAGTAAAAGAGTATTTAATCATTTCCTGTTCAATTCTAGCACTTGGAGCAATTCAATGTAATCTGCGTTCCATTACACTGTTTTATTGCACACCTTCCGGTTTATTGCTGTAACAGGAACCATGTTTAACACGGCACCCCCACCTCCAGAACAGAATGTATTACTTGGCCATAGCTTCTTTTAGGAATGTTCGTATGAGCTTGCCAGACTGAGGCTTCACTTTCACCACATTAAAATGTTCAGGATCCTCCAGCAAGACACAGAAAGCAATGGGGAAGTTGCTATAATGAAATGCATTGGGCGGTATTCAGGGCATCTGTACCTCCTCAGAGTCTCCGCTCGTATAAATCAGCATAAAGCTGAAGCTGTGCCCAGTTACACCAGCTGAGGATTTGGCCCCGGGTATCTTAGTGTTTTCCATACAGCAGTCAGTTGTGAAGGGAAAGACAAGGTGCAGGAGGTAATCTCTGTTACTGGAGCAACTTCTGTAGGTGAAAGAGACAAGCTTTGGAGTCCCATAAAGCTCTTCTTTGGGTCACTGGCAAGCTTCTCTTTCCCCCGCAGAAGTCGGTCCAATAAAAGAGATCGCCTGCCCCAACTTGTCTCGCTAATATCCTGGGACCAACAGGGCTGCAACACCACTGCAAACAAGTTGTGGAGGGAGGCATCTTGTAGAAGAGATGATGGATGGCGGCTGGACATGTGTAAGCAGACTGCTTGAGGGCAAGGAAGAGGTCATCAAAACAAGTGCCAGAAACCATATTGCTAACTTCCAAAGGGTCAAAAATTATGAGTCAGATTTCAAAAAATCATGAGGACTGCCCCCAAAATCAGGAATTGGTTTTTGTTTTTAAAGGCGACGCGTGGGGGTTTGGGGCTGCCTTTTGATTGTTGACCCCCCTCTGCTCACCCCAGTGTGTGTGTGAGACGGTTACAAGTGCTGCCATCTCTCCCGATTTTATACTGTGAGGTGATTTGGCCCCTGCTCTCGGCGCGCTCACTGGCTGCCAGGTGGGGCGAAGCTTCCAGCTTCTCCCTAACCCCCCAAATTCTAACTCATTCTGCGCCCCCAGCCCCAAATCTGCCTGCTCCCCAGCCCAGCAATTAATACTGCCCAGCCCCCCTGCCCTGCAACCACCCTGTGCCCCTCACTGCATCTCTGCTCCTCCTGCAGCTCCAAGGGTCTTCCACCCCCACCCCGGTCAGTGTCGCAGGAATGGAGAGGGGTGGGAGGAGGAGCTGAGAGCAGACTGGTCCATTGCTCATGGGGGGGAGGGTGAGGAGGGAGCAGAGTCGCCCCAAGCTGATGGGGTTTTTCTGCTCCCTTCTCTGCTCTCCCTTACCCCAAATCTCCTTTTGGGTCCCGAAGGGCTGGGGAGGGGAGAGCTCTCCCTGCCGCCAAAGCAGCCCTGATTGGCTGTTCTTCCCCAGGAGGCAGGGAAGTGGAAGAGGCAACCAATCAGAGGGGCCTTCCCCCTGGGCAGGGCTAGAAATTGGAGGCGGGCTGGAGTTTCTCATGTCATTGTGAAACTGGCTCAGCCGCGGTCCAAGTGGTGAGCATTGGCACCGCTGGAAGTTGGAGGAGACTGTGGGCTGCACCAGAATTAACTGGCCACGGCCTCTGAAGCGCAGCCAGATGCCCCGACTCAGCAGGTGGGGCCCATGGCAGTGGTCACAGACAGCACTTATGTTCTCGGGATGGCGAGATGGGACGGTGGGCACGTGTTAATGGAGCTGCTGACGCAGGCATGTAAAGGTGGGGGCCCTCCCTGCGCAACCCCTTGTGGGCAGGTGAGGTACTGCTGGTGAGCCCCACTTTAGTTTCCACAGATGGGACACCAGAATGTTCCCTGCAAAGGACCTGTGTCAAGGGAAGCCAAAAAACAAACACAATCCAAACGAGTCCGTCTCCTTGACTAGAGTCTCATGGAAGGAGCAGTTGTAATCAGAGCAAAGGCCCTTAGGACCCTGCTTCAGAGCTCCTCAACTCAGAGTCCTCAAACAAAGTCTCTACCTGGTCAGGCTTCTCTTCTGGAGCAGCAAGGGAGAGATCTCACCACCACTTGCAAACTGGATAGCTTCTAGTCCCCTCTCTGCTCTGCTTCCTGTTCCTGTTTAAATAGGACAGCCTTCAGGTGGAGCAGGTAGCCCTCTTGATTACCCGAGGCTGTTTTGGTTGTGAGCACCTGGCTGTCCCTTAAAGGGGTAGTACACTCCTTTGCAAGGTACCACCATTTCCTTCCTCAGGAACAAGAAACAGGCCTGTGATGAAATGCTGAGAATCAGGTGTCCCAGACTACTGGAGACACACCCTTTGTGTTATCAAGGAGGACTTGTGGCACCTTAGAGACTAACAAATTTATTTGAGCATAAGCTTTCGTGAGCTACAGCTCACTTCATTGGATGCTGTAGCTCACGAAAGCTTATGTACGGATGCTGTAGCTCACGAAAGCTTATGCTCAAATAAATTTGTTAGTTTCTAAGGTGCCACAAGTCCTCCTTTTTGCAGATACAGACTAACACGGCTGCTACTCTGAAACCTTTGTGTTATAACATTTATATAATGCTTTGGGAACATTTTAATTAACCCG
This sequence comes from Caretta caretta, assembly GCF_965140235.1. NCBI lineage: Eukaryota > Metazoa > Chordata > Testudines > Cheloniidae > Caretta > Caretta caretta. Next base: position 204,711,737 of record NC_134208.1, on the reverse strand, counting down.
GTGATGGGACAGCCAACCTGCTCCAGAACCTCTGCCAGCCTGTTGTATTCCTCCTTCCATCATGTCTTTATTTATAAAAAGAAGTGTGTCGTTTTCTTGCTGACATTGCATGTCTCAAATAGACAGATTGACCAATCCCATTTCCAGTCACTTACTCCAGAAGCTGGGATACCTTCCAGCACAAAGCTTTCAGGAGCTATATGAGCACCCATTTGTGGCCACAGGTCTCTCTGCAGTGCCCTCCCTTCAGTAGCCCCCTCACGCTCCACAAAGTCTTTGTTGTAGCTTAGCACCTCTTTCTGGGGCTGGTTCAATACTAAATACAATAGGAGCCGTGATCACAAAATAATCCAACATAAAGTACAAAACCATACGCTCTACCTGAAGCCACCAGTTCCCAGCCCTCTCTGGACAGAGCTCTGGCCGTGCATCCATCTGACCCCCACCTCCCCAGCCTCCCAACCAGCCACACCCCCTGAAGCTTCCTGCTGCCTTTTATGTTAAATCACCTGATTCCCCTCAGGTAAATCTCTTCTTTTAATCCAGGCTGCCTTAGCCCCAGGCTCTCCAGCCCATGAGCAAGCCACCGTGTTATAAGATATACATACGTATTTTCCAAATAAAATACGCTGTGGAGAACCCATGTGGAGGATGCTGTGAGTGGTGCTCACTTCAGAGCAGAAAACCCAGAGCAATTATTTCCCTGATGTAAACTATCCAGTTCCTTTTCTATTTCCTGAGGCGGGTTGGGACTCCCATCACCACAGTCCTCCAGCCCTGGAATGAAAACTCAAACACACAGACATATTCAAAATATCGTCAAAGGACCCCTGATAGACACCACACAGCTGCTACAGAGTAGGGCTGGCTGGAAAACAAGAATTCTGTTTGGCAAAAAAACCTCAGAATTTCAACATTCGTTTCCATTCTACATCAGAAAAAACCCAAGACCTTTCCAATTTTTTTGGGGGGGGGAAAAAAGAGAGAGATACCCATCCCAGAATAGGAGACTCATCTGAGAGATAGAAGGTCCAAGTTCAAGTTTCTGGGCTGAATGAGGCAGTGCAAGGACTTGAACCTGGGTTTCCCATTGCCCATTTCCCACATCTCTCATTCTGCCTCCGGAAATTCCACGTGAGATCTGAGAAATCTTCCCAATGAAAGTTTAGCCGAACTGATACCTTTGCACAAAAAGTTCAGTTTCCCTGAATCTACATTTTCTGATGGAAATGTGAAGCCATGGACAAATCCCCTGCCAGCTCCACTACCAAGATAAGACTGGCTTGTTCTGATAGCGACCCCCCGGTGGAGATGCCAAAGAAAGACACTCATGATAAATGAACAGAAAAAGCAAAATGAAAACAAATAGAAAAGGGGACCCAACAAAGAGCTCTATGTGGCTCGAAAGCTTGTCTCTGTCCCCCACAGAAGTTGGTCCAATAAAAGATATTCCCTCATCCACCTTGTCTCTCTAGAAAAGAACAGACACACTGGTGGTCAAATCCTTTGCTACCATCACAGCTGACTACTCCATTCATACGGGCTGATGGCTGCACCTTGATTTTCCTCCACATCACACCTGGTTGGTCCGGGGCAGCCAGGCGTCCCCTCTGGGTCAGGCTGGGGTCATTGCTTTAGCTGCACCTCACTAGGCATAATCAGTGTCCACATTTCCTCCCCAGGTCCCTTTCTCTAGGCCAGCTGTCTGCTTCATTCTACCCTCTTGATTACCCGAGGCTGTTTTGGTTGCTCATTCTGCCCCTTGTTCTTTCTGCCCTTTCCCCACTGGGCTTGTTCAGAGAATCCTTCCCTTGCTCCCGGAGGGATGGATTCCGATACCCTTACACACGCCAAACGGGACTTTACTCCACGAATAATCCAAGCCAATGGGACTGCTTGTGGAGTAAGGAGAGTCAGGGGATCAGAATGACTTCTGCACTCGGTTTTTGTTTGGTCTGTTTCAGTGGTTTTCAACCTTTTTATTTTTCATTTGCGGACACCTTTGGAAATGACGAATGGAGACGTGGGCTCCTTTGGAAATCTATTGTCTGTGTATATATTGTTGAATTCTGTTCAGTCAGTTTTCAGTCTAAGCCTTTTGGGGACCCCTCAGACATAGTCTGAGCAGACCCCCAGATTGAGAACCACTGGTTTATTTGATTCCCTTCCTTCCTTTTCCCTGCTCTGCTTCTGTGTCCACTTCAGTAGACTGGCAAGAGAAATTCCATCTGGGGGACGAGGGGGGGGAGGCAAACCCCAACCCTTTGCTCTTCTCTGCAGTGGGAAGTGATTTCAAACCAAACACTTGAGTGCTAGCCAATCAGGGAGGGCCATCTCTAGTTGCCAAGGAAACCTTCTTTCCTCAAATGCCTAGCCCATGTGGTGACACCTTGCATTGTGCGGTGTGCCGCTTGCCTGCATGACTGTCTCCCAGAGGTACCTCCTTGAGTCCTGTACGTATATAATTTGCGCAGTCCTTTGGGATGATAAATGTAAATGTTGCTACTGAGTGGGGACAATTTTGCCGTGAACCTCTCTCCCCCTCGCCAAGATGCCCGGATTGCCGGTTGTGAGCCCCTGCAATGCAACCAGCAGCTATTACGCAGGGTTACCGGCAACTGTTTGATCTGTGTATTATGAACCTCCCCCCCACCTTCTAACAGCCTTCTCGGACTGACAGTGGAGATACTGCAAAAGGAAGCGTTTCCCTCAGCCATTTTCAGAGCACTGGCAAGGCGAATATCAAACAGAAGGGGGAAGGGTTGGCATTGATTTTAAAGGTGAAACTCCTGATCAGAAAGTTGTACCTTCTTGTGGAAACATGCCAGAAATGATTCAAGCAAATGAGAATAACTCAGATTAAAACGGAAGGAGAATGGCCTGTCTTTTACTTTAAAAAGGCCAGATCCCGCTAACTTTATTCACCTTGATTAGGACCTTCTTGTGCCCGGAGCCTGTTGATGTCATTGCGGCTGTCTGCCGGGTAGGAGTACTGCTCAGCAGCGGTAAAGTTTGTTCATTCTATGGACCTTCCTTGCAGGGGCTAATGAAATAATTAAGGTCTGGGGAACACCTCAGTGAAGAGGAAAAGTTTAATTATTCTCATTCCTTTGTATTTAACGGCCAGCGGCCACTGCTGCAGAGGCGTCGCAGCAAATGACAGCACCCCCTGGCTCTGCATCCATTGTCTGAATCGGTCAATGCCGAAGCTTCCGAGGGCTGCATATTGCAGTACACTATTGTCTCGCCGTGAAGCAAATCAAAGGCACCCTTGCCGATGGGAGGGCGGCCTGTGATTGGAGCTACCGGAGGTGTGTGACAGCGATTTGACAATTAAGGGAGCAGCAGCAGAGAGCACAATTTTGCAGCTGCTGCTGCTACAGGCACTGAAAACTCACATTTCTGCCTCTTTCTCTCTCTCTGTCTCTCTTTGAACCATCTGCATGCTGAGAAGCGTACCTGCCAGGCGGCATCCTCCAACCCCGGCAGTATTCTTCATCTCCCGGCAGCACCATCCGTTGGCAGGCAGCAGCCACTCGTCCCCCAACAGAATCCAGCTCCTGGCAGCAGCCTCCATCCTTCAGCAGCCTCCATTCCTTAGCAGGCAAAACCAGCCATCCCCCTCCCCAGCATCACCCATGCTCTAGCATCATCCATCCCCAACCACATCCAGGCCCTGCAGCCCTTTGCTCCCTCTCCTCCCGATGGGACAGCTGCCAACATGAGCACCGATGCCAAGCACCTGCCTGCAGGATCCCAGGAGGGGAGCGGGGCTATGTGGACTCCATCCAGCTGGATGGCTTCTGACGTCCCTCCCAACGCCAGCACCTCCTTGGCACAGCTGGATCAGCGGCAAAGGGCGGAGGAGTGGGGTGGCAATGCCAGAGAGATTGCGGGCACGGTAGTGATCCAGTGTCTCTACGCCCTGGTGTGCCTGCTGGGGCTGCTCGGCAACTCACTGGTGATCTTCGTCATCCTGCGCTACGCCAAGATGAAGACGGCCACCAACATTTACCTGCTCAACCTGGCCATCGCCGACGAGCTCCTCATGCTCAGCATCCCCTTCGTGGCGGCCTCGGCTGCCCTGCACCACTGGCCCTTCGGCCGGGCCCTGTGCCGCACCGTGCTGGGCGTGGACGGGCTCAACATGTTCACCAGCGTCTTCTGCCTGACCGTGCTCAGCCTGGACCGCTACATCGCTGTGGTGCACCCGCTGCGGGCAGCCACCTACCGCCGGCCCCGGGTGGCCAAGATGGTCAACGGAGGGGTCTGGCTGCTCTCGCTTCTGGTGGCCTCGCCCATCCCTATCTTCGCCGGCACCGCCAGCACGCACGATGGCCGAGCAGTGGCCTGCAACCTGCTGTGGCCTAGTCCGGCCTGGGCGGCTGCCTTTGTGGTCTACACGACCTTGCTGGGCTTCCTGCTGCCGGTGCTGGCCATGGGCCTCTGCTACCTGCCGATTGTGGGCAAGATGCGGGCGGTGGCTCAGCAGGTGGGCTGGCAGCAGTGGCGGCATTCGGAGGGGAAGCTGACCCGGCTGGCGTTGATCGTGGTGGCCATGTTCATGGTGTGCTGGATGCCCTTTCACGTGGTTCAGCTGGTGAATCTGCTGCTGCCCGGCCACCTGGATGCCACCGTGAACAGTGCCTCTCTCGTCCTCAGCTACTCCAACAGCTGCGCCAACCCCATCCTCTACGGCTTCCTCTCGGACAACTTCAGGCACTCCTTCCATGGGGCGCTACGGCGGTGCTGCAATGCCAGCTTCTGCTGCTGCCGCCACCCGGACCTGGATGGCGCTGAGGAGGAAGAGGAGGAGGAGCCGCTAGATTACTGTGCCGTCCCCAAGGGGGAGGAGACGAGCAAGGGCTGCATGTGCCCGTCTTTGCATTGCCAGCAGGAGCCGGTGCACCCTGAGCCCTGCTGTACACCCGGCACCCTCCTTGCAAAGACCACCACCTTCTAGATGGCATGTGTCCTCCTCCTCGGGACCCCTGCCTTCCGAAAGGGTGCCTCCTCCTGGCCCAGCCCGCGCCTTGCAGGACCAGCATCTTGTAATGAGCACCATCGCCCTGCTGCTGCATCTCACCCTTCAGAAACAGACGAGCGGGGTAAAGAAGCCTGCGTAAGTCCTCAGCCTGGGGCCATTTGCTTCTAGGTTGGCTCCTGCCTTTGGGCTGTGGCTGGGATGGGGCTTGTATGGCTGCTGGGTAAGCTGGCTGAGGGAGCTGCCCCTGCTTTTTTTCTCTTTGGGTAGCTGGGCTTGTTTCTTGATCGATTCCTTCTGTAGCCTGAGCAGTCCCTTGCCACTGAGACCGTGGGGACCATGCTTGGAGTAAGGTGCCACTCAAGGTGGCAAAGGGTCTAGAATGAGGATTCTCTTAGCCACTCCCATCCCAGGCATTTGCTCACAGGGCAGGAGTACTCTGTTGGCTTCTCTGACATGGGTTGTTTCCTATGAGCCTGCTCAGCACAAGAGGCTAGGGATATGATACAGGTTAATGGTCAGCATTGGGTCCACATCCTGAGCCCGATGACTTCAGGAGGAGTTTTTCTGCAGCTCTCACTGGGAACAGGCTCAGCCCTTCTAAGGCCAGGCTGGTAATTAAAATGCAAGAGAGAGAGAGAGAGAGAGTATATCTTCTTTAATCTTTTGTGACCAGTGTTTGGAAAGGAATGTGCCATCCTTAGCAATTTATTACTAGATTTTCAAAAGGGCACAACTCCCATTAAGAACAATGGGGGCTGCAGGGTCCTTTTGAAAATCCACCCATTAACCTAGTAAAATGTGTCTAAAGGGAAAATAGTACCCTAGTTTGCAGAAAGTACGAGTGACAGTAACCTAACCCCAAAGTACTGATTTAAGGCTCAGTCTAGCTCTGATTTAGTGAATGAGAATTTTGCCATTGACATGAACATAAACAGAATCTAGACTTTTTAAATGCTTGAGGTTCTTTTAGATCCTTAGAAAGAGCAACGGTGGGTAGGACTGAGCTGCAGTTGTGTCATGAATGATCCGATCTGTAATTGTGCCATAGAAAAATAAAAAGCCATAATGTTGGCCTGTAACGCTGTTATTATTATCCCTCAGGATTACATTACAGGAGTGGTTTTGTGTTTTAAACAAACAGCCTTCACAACATACAAGATCTTTAGGCATAAAAAGTGAGAAGCTACAGTCTAAACTGTATCCCGGTGAATCAGCAATAAATCCTAACCATGAACTGACTCTGAAGGTTTGGGTAGTCAGGAGTTTTGTTCCACCCTCCGCAGAATTCCTGCATTTTAGGTGCTCAAATGCACTTGTTCTTGTTTGGCTTTCCTTAAAATTCTTGCAGTACCTAAAAACACTGTCTCCTGGAAGTCACTGATTGTGATGGTCCTAACATGTTCTTGAGCTGCCCGTTCATAGCCTTAAAGAGATTGCTCCAAGTGCTCCAGCAATCACTGGAATCGTTGTTGTCCGAGTTTTCCATAATCGTTCCACTTTGTGGCAGAGGTCTGCATAGTACTTCACTATCGTCTCGTCTTGTTTCCTTTTTATGTTTCTGTCTGCTGGCGTGGCAACATCCATCAACACGGTCTCATTGGTCTTCTCTTCTACAACACTCGTTATTGTTACTTATTACCATTACCAAAGCTCCTAGTGAGAGACCAGGACTCCATTGCACTAGAAACCCAGAACAAAAAGACAGTTGGAGCGCTCACAATCTAAGTAGTCACATGTCCAAAGTCAAACGCTGGAGACCACTTTAATCCTCATCACTCTCAGTTGACAAAGGAGTACAATAATTTGAGGTGGACAGGTTTATCTGTGATGCTTCAGATTTGGGCCCCCACCAGGGATTGAACCATTTACTTAACATGCTTACCGTTCCACACTGCGAGTAGTCCTGTTGTCAGTCGATGAGACAGCTCGCAGCGTGGATAAGCATGTGCATCTATCTTTTCGAGATCAGGGCGTTGGGAGCCATAGCAGTCCTGGGAAGATTTATGTAAGGGATTCCATCTGCTGGATATGCCCTGTAAAATGGCATGAAGTGACTCCTGTCCTCTGGCTAACCACTGCACTCTCCTGCAGCTCATCACGGGGCTGGTTCTCCTGGCTCTTCACTTTGTGCAGTCCTTTCCACCAGTGTAAAGTGTCCCTAGTGTTCTGATCCGGTAACATGTCGCGCCCATTTTGCCTTCATGTAAAGGATGGCACAAGATGCAGGGCAACTGAGACTCAGGCCCCACAAACGCTTGCACAGCGACCACCAGTGCTGGGCCCTGCACGATTTCCCAGAGCTGCTGGTCACTCTTCAACTGCATCACTGCCAGCTGATGTACAGGCAAAGGTTATGTTCCCAAAGAACAACCCCGTGCTGCTCTTTTGACTTTGACAATTGTTACGATGTTCTTAACTTTCAATTGCACACAAGGGAAGCAAAGGGATCTTGGCATGGGAGAGGTTCTTTAATAATATTTCAATTATGCTCAAGCAACAAAACGTACAAATCTAATTTCTGGGTGTGTCCTGTGCTGGGATAGTGCCATGCCTTGGATGTGTACAATAGCACTCAGCCCCATGACTACAAATGTTCCCAACACTGAAACACGCCCTTCTCTCCCTTGCTGCTCACAGGAGCCTTGACACGGCATGTAACTCAGGATATTGTCAAATCTCGAGAGTGCTTTAGTTAAGTGTCTTCGATTCAGAGATCTAAGGCCAGAATTGTCACCTAATCTGACCCCTTGTAGCCACAGAACATCACCCAGCAAGTCCTACATCAAACCCAGCATTGCAGGATGAACTAGATTAGAGTGTATCTTGTAGAAAGACGTCCGGTATTGATTTAAAGACTCCAAGTGGTGGCAAATTTGCCACATCCCTTCGCAACCTGTCCCAGTGGTTAATTACCCTCACTGGTAAAAACATGCATCTTATTTCCCATCTGACTGAGTTAAGATGATAACCCTAAAAAAAATCCCACTGGATAGCTTCTTTTAGGGGTGGCTATAGAGTAGGTTTTTGTTTATGTTGTGACTTTTTTCACTTAAAACACCTCTGGATATTTAATTGATTTTTTCCATTGTTTTTTTGCTATAAAAATTATTCAAAGTAGAAGGGTCAGAGGAAATAGTAGAAAAGGCGTGTTTGGGGGACTTTTACTATGATTAATTTAAGGGGGGTCCTTTTTCTTGATTTTTCAGCTAGTTCAGATACACTGGATGGGATTTTCAGAAGCCGTCAGTGTTGGCCTATGGCTTTGTCTACACGAGAAAGTTCTGCCTCCTCACTATGCTGGTATAGGGCTAGTGTTATACTGGTCTGGTTAAAGTGGGGCAAACACACACACACTGGAACGGGGTGGGGATGAGGAATAAACTGTATTGGTATAAAGCATCTTTATTCCAGCATAACTGTATCCTCCTCAGAGCTTGTGCCAGTAGAAGTGTATCAGTAAAAAATATCACACCCCTAACCAACATATTTATACCAGTCCAACTTTCCTATGGAGACCAGGCCTAATTCTGTTCCCATGTGGTAAAACTCCTCTTCATTTCAGTGGGAGGCCGTGTCTACACTACAGTTGCTACAGTGGCCCAGGTCCGGCACTGCAGCGACGTGCCGCTGTAGTGTCATAGTGTAGGTGATTCCTACAGCACCAAAAGGGGTTTTTCCATCACTTTACATAATCTACCTCCCTGAGCATTGGTAGCTAGGTTGAAGGAAGAATTCTTCCATTGACCTATCCACGTCTACACCAGGGGTGAGGTCAGCCTAGCCATGTACTCAACGGTGGGAATTGTTCACACCCCCTGAGCACCATAGCTATGTCAACCTAACTTTTAAGTGCTGATCAGGCCTTAGACCAGAAGTGGGCAAATGAGGGCCCGCAGCCACATTCGGTCCACGGGACCGTCCTGCCCAGCCCCTGTGCTCCCGGCCGAGGAGGCTAGCCCCCGGCCCCTCCCCTGCTGTCCCCCCTTCCCTGCAGCCTCAGTTCGCCACGCCACCGCGGTGGTGTGGCTGGCTCCAGCTGGGCAAGCTTCTGCTGTTCTGAGCAGCATGGTAAGGCAGTGAGGGGGGGGAGGGGAGGGGGTTGGATAAGGGGCAGGGGGTTCCGGGGGGCAGTCAGGGGACAGGGAGCAGCGGGCGGTTGGATGGGGTGGAGGTTCTGGGGCGGGGGGTCAGGGGATGGCAAACAGGGGCAGTTGGATAGGCCTGGGAGTCCTGGGGGGGCCTGTGAGGGGGCAGGGGTGTGAATAGGGCTCAGGGGACAGGGAGCAGGGGGGTTGGATGGGGGTGGGGTCCCAGGGGGGCGGTTAGGGGACAAGGAGTGGGGGGTTGGATGGGTCGGGGATTCTGAGGGGGGCAGTTGGGAGCGGGAAGTGGGAGGGGCGGATAGGGGGCAGGGCCCAGGCTGTTTGGGGGCACAGCCTTCCCTACCCGGCCCTCCATACAGTTTCACAACCCTGATGTGGTCCATGGGCCCAAAAATTTGCCCACCCCTGCCTTAGACCAACACTGACTGCTTTTGAATGTCCAACCGAAGGCCTAGGACTCTGAACCAACATATATCCTGGGGAAGATTGTTACTGTTGGTGTTCAGAAGTTTCTCTGGCCTTCCCTTTCTGTTCAGGACGTTAACCTAGTTACAAAGCCTGGATTCACTGGAGAAGAGGACAATGTTCAATTAGAACATTTAACATGGAGTACATGGGGGCAGAGAAGCAATTAAGCAATTAAGAGTGGCCTGTCCCAAATGAAGGACTTGGAAGTCTGGATCAGACAGGTAACTTCTCTTTGTAAAAGTCTGGATCAGTTTCCCCACAAATCACCACGTTTCAATGAAGCTTCATTTCTCCAGCTTGGTTATTTTTGTCACTTACAAATCAAAATTCAAAAACTCAAGTGTTGGGTATTTAATGCCTCCTGATTTTACTTGTTATTCATCATCTCGGGCCAGTTACTCCAAGACAAAGTGAATGCTAAACACCACCAAACCAGAGTGGTAGCATTATGCAACTGCTTTGTACCTACTTTGCGTGCATCCTGCACTGGTGTCAATGATTGCACAGGGAGCAAGTAACAAGGTGCAAGATCAAGACCGTACAGCTGGCAGTGTGAACAGGACATGAATTCCACTGGAAGTAGGGTGACCAGATGTCCCGTTTTTAAAGGGACAGTCCCGTTTTGGGGGACTTTTTCTTATACAGGCGCCTATTATCTCCCACCCCCTGTCCCGTTTTTTCACAGTTGCTATCTGGTAACCCTAATTGGAAGTCCCTTTAGAGGAATCTATTTCTTGGTGGTGGGGGTGCGGGGAGTTTGGTTCTCAGTGTTGTTTATTTTATAAGTATGTGGGGCGGGGGGGGGGGAGTGTCATGGCAGCATGTTCTCCTCCACATAACTGGTTAGCACATCTCCTCTCTATAACTGGTGAGCTCTGCTAACTGGTATTAGTGGATGGCAGGGGGAGAGGCACTCCTTCCACAGACTTCCCGCCCCCCATGAGGTAGGCTGCACCCTCGCAAGCTCCAACAGGGAGCAGTCACTGTGTTTAACTGCAATTACCCGGCCCCTGTACCAAGACTCCTTACGTTCCTCCCCCCGCAGTTTGTACTATCAGGAATTTGTGCTGCAGCTCCCTAATGCACAGGAAGAATTTGTCTGCTGCTACGTGCTGCCCACTGAGTGCCTGGGAGCAGAGCTGACCGGTACATGGAGGGCAGGGGAACAAGGGCGATGGGTCCTCCTCCTCTCCAACCCCTTTAGGGCATCAGAGGGTGCACAGAGGGAGCAGCCTCTGTCTCATTGTCACAGGCATGTGGGCAGGGCACTTAAAACAGATGGCAAGTTCCTTGGGTGCATCTCCTCCACGCGCTGTAGAAAGAGCCTGGCAATATCCGGCCCTTCAATTACATTTTGCTTCACCCTGAACAGTTAAAACAATATTTGGTAGCTCTCCCGCTGTCGGCAGACAGGTGAGCTGGCTGACACAGCAGCCCAGGGCAAAGCTCAAAAGGCAGAGGGAGAAAAGGACTGAAATCAGGGGGGAATCGTTCACCCACAGCTGGATCTTCCAAGAGTTCATTCAAATGAAGGCTCAGCTGGGAGTTTAAACCCTGACCTGACTTTGCCGTCCAAGATCTCCCACATGTAAATCAGGGTGGGGTGGATCATCTGGAACCCATATTCAATGGATTACATCAGTGGCAGGTGGGGTATTTGTAGGGCTGGAATTCATCGTATCACACTAAATCCCACTTCCCTTTCTCATAGGAATTGTCCCATGGGTCTCCTGGACTCCAGCGAGCCTCCTGGTGTTGGATTTAGTCTCTCATATGCCATCCAAAGGGAAACACTTGGATGCACTGTTAGATGTAAACTTTTGGGGTTGTTTTAAAACAAAACAATATTATTTATGGGCATACAATGAAGGAACTCTAGGGGAAACATCTGTATTTCATTTACTTGTAGCTGCTTTGAATAAAAATTGAAGTGGACGTACATAATGTAAACCTCTTAGAATAATGAAAGCTTGCTTCCCAGTTGCTCCTTTCCTGCACCGGGGCAGGGAGAATGCAGAGATGAAGAGAGGGGATGAAGTGGCTTTTAGTATGGTCTGGGGCTATGCATGGCGCTGCCTGCCCTTTGGTATAAGTCAGAGAAGCCTCAGGGTGACTCTAATTTACATGCTGCTTCCCATGGCTCTCAATTAGCTCTGAGAAGCAATGAACAGCCATAGTGCCATCCAGTCCAGCCACACCCCTGATCTATTTCCTGTGCTGGGACCTGGAAGCCAGGCTGCTGTAGAGCATTTCACCAGCTTTTCACTGGCCAGGTGTTCTTAGAGGGCCATTTTCACCCCTTTGAGGTTCCTTTATGTTAGAGTGGTTTAAATGTCACTGAGAATCAGGCCTGGAGACTTTAAAAGCCTGTGAGTAATAAGGGGACATGGCCAAAAAGTCTCTCTGAAAGGAGTTATTAAAATGGCGAATGATGGGTCCTGGAGGTGCTGCAGCAAGTGTTGGTAATCGACTTTTAGAAAACCAAAGGGGCAAATCCTACTCTCCGTTATATCATTACCCTCCAAGGAGTTGGACCCGTGCAGCTGGGGGCGGACAGGAACATTTGGGCTCAAATCCTGGGAAAGAGAGCACAGCTGAGAACAAATAAATAAAAGGTAACTCCTGCACCAAACACAAGCCCCTGGATGCATGGGGCTGGAGCACAGAAACAAGGGCACTTCCGGATGATGTTGGGGTTTTCATTCATCAGCCTGGATTTACAGTAAGGTTGGATTCCCTTTAATTTTCTGGTTCTGGGACTTTTGTTGCTTTGGTTTAGAGAAATAAAGGGGGCCAGGGAAACCACAATAAGAATTGCCAGTAGTTTGCAAGTTCCTTGAGTTGCACCTATGTGGACTGGTTCCACAACCTAGCTGCTGCCCTTGACCAGTTCCTAACCATCCTTGAGTGAGATCACTGGAATCCAGCCACCCTGGATGGAAGCTTTGCAAAACCAGCTACCCTTGCCCAAAACCTCCTGACCACCCATGGATAGTGGGCCACCCCTTCATCTTTTATTGTCAATCTTCTCTCTTAGGGGTGAAGTCCTGGACGTGAATGGCCAAACCCCCATGGACTTCAAGGGGGCCAGAGTTTCACCCATCACCTTTTAATTGCATTTTCTTGCCAAAGAAAATGCTTCTGGCAACCTTTCCTCCCCCAACCTTGATCCCTCCTCATTTCTTTGGAACATATGTGCCCATCAGATTCCCCAGCCCCCTCTGTTCCCTGCAGAAGTCAGTAAAACTAGGATACTGGGCAGGACATTTCTTCATGCAGCACTTTTCTTTCTCAAAGCACTGTACAAGGATTAATCAATCCTCACAACCCTCCTGAGAGGAAGGTAATCTTTGTACAGATGGGAAAGTGGAGCACAGAGAGTTTAAAGAGATGTGGCAAAGTCACACAGCGAGTCCCGGTGGAGCCCGCCAGGCCTCCCCACTCTCAGTCTTGTGTTTAATTCACCAGTGCCACAATCTCTGATCAGAACACACAGAGGAGATTCTCTTCTCCCCTGTGCAGCGCTCAAAAGTAGCTCAGAACTTTTTGCTGAAGCTTTCTATAAACAAACTCACCCCTGGGTTGGGAATGGGAGTAAATTCAGCCCAAAAAGGAATTTATTTGTCAAATTTATGAGCAACTGGAAAAGGAAGATTATAGCAGGAGCTGCATTTCAACTTTAACAGGTGCCACTACTGCTAATTTAATCTGCGGTAATGTACAAACTTTAGGCCCAATCCTTGCTCATATTAAACTCCCATTCAAGTCAACAGGATTTGGATAAAGACATATGGCAAAATTGTCTCAGCCACAGGAAACTCCCACAGGGCCAAATCCTGTTCACACTCACAAAAATCCACTTCAAAGGAGTTTTGTATGTGTGTATAGATAGATATTTCAGTGGAGTGACACGAAGGATACATCTGGCCCTACGTAGCTATCATTTTATTTCTATTTCATTAACATTGATCTTTTAATGTTAATCTTGTTCTCTATTATTTACAGTCCATTATCACGGATAATAATCACACTTGCAAAATAGTTATAAAAGAATGTTTGGCCTGATTTTCAAAGGTGCTGGAACTTGCAGCACGCATGGACTCCAATGGGATCTGTGGGAGTTGGGCACTTCTGATAATCTGGCCAGTAACAAAATTGTTCTTGGTAAGGAAAGATCAGCATCTGCTGTTATTCAGGGAGGTTGTGGGGAGAGGAGAGAAAGAACATTTCATTACCACATTTTCTATAAACCAGGTTTGTCAAGCTTTATTTGTATGCCTGTGAAATCACGCAGTGATTTTGCATTGCATAGGGTACATTTCCAATAAATAACTATTTACAAATGTGCTGCATTTACAAAACCATGGATTGAACCATTTACAGTAAGAAAGCTAGATTTCATGTAACACATTTCTTCTTCTGTTTCTTGTTTTTTTTTCAAAATTTGAAATGTATTTTGATCATTCTGGCATATCAGGAAAAAAATAATACCATGTGTTAGCAGTCTCACTTTGTATGTACCTACAGTTATTTTCACCCCAAAAGGGGAAGATTAGAAAAATCAAGTTTCTCAATCTCTTAACACTAAACTTTCTTAAGAACAACCAGCTGGTAGCCTGCATGCTTCTTTATCAATCAGTTCATCAATCAGGGTAGGGATAGGATACAGAGGGACCTAGACAAATTAGAGGATTAGGCCAAAAGAAATCTGATGAGGTTCAACAAGGACAAGTGCAGAGTCCTGCATTTAGGAAGGAAGAATCTCGTGCACTGCTACAGACTAGGGACCAAGTGGCTAGGCAGCAGTTCTGCAGAAAAAGATCCAGGGGTTACAGTGGACAAGAAGCTGGATATGAGTCAACAGTGTGCCCTTGTTGCCAAGAAGGCTAACGGCATTTTGGGCTGTATAAGTAGGGGCACTGCCAGCTGATCGAGGGACGTGATCGTTCCCCTCTATTCGGCATTGGCGAGGCCTCATCTGGAGTGCTGTGTCCAGTTTTGGGCCCCACACTACAAGCAGGATGTGGAAGAACTGGAAAGAGTCCAGCAGAGGGCAACAAAAATGATTAGGGGGCTGGAGCACATGAGTTATGAGGAGAGGCTGAGGGAACTGGGATTATTTAGTCTGCAGAAGAGAAGAATGAGGAGGGATTTGATAGCTGCTTTCAACTACCGGAAAGGGGGTTCCAAAGAGGATGGATCTAGACTGTTCTCAGTGGTACCAGATGATAGAACAAGGAGTAATGGTCTCAAGTTGCAGTGCGGGAGGTTTAGGTTGGATATAAGGAAAAACTTTCACTAGGAGGGTGGTGAAGCACTGGAATGGGTTACCTAGGGAGGTGGTGGAATCTCCTTCCTTAGAAGTTTTTAAGGTCAGGCTTAACAAAGCCTTGGTTGGGATTATTTAGTTGGGGATTATGTCCTGCTTTGAGCAGGGGGTTGGACTAGATGACCTCCAAGCGGTCACCTATATGTCTGGGTTTGCTATCCCAGAATTGTAAAATGTACTGCTAGAAAACTGAGCACTGCTGCATATCAATATTTCATAGGCACGGGACCCTATCTGGTAGAGCTCAATCATGCTCCTCTTGAAGCCAATGTCAAAGCTTCCATAGAAGCAGAAAAAGGCCCTTGGAGTTCTCTCAGCATTTGGACTTATTTTCTCCCACAATCTCATTAAGGTTATACTGCCCGTCTCCTTTGAACACTGGTCTGACCCTTGGCTTTTATAGCCTCCTAACCCTTCATCTCAACACTTGATAAAAGGATCTGGAAAGGAAAATGTGAAATAATTTTTTTGGATTTTGCCCACTATAGTACTGGATGGCAGACAGAGGACCTGAGCCTGCTCCCATTGAAGTCAATGGAAGTTTTGCCACTGTGTGGGTAGGACTGGGCCCATAGCAACCATCTGGACAGGGGCTGAGGGATTTAGCAGCGCTGGGCAAAAATGCCCTGCCATCATGTTAATAGGCAGCAGAGTTAAAACAAACAAAAGGAAGTATTTTTTCACACAATGCACAGTCAACCTGTGGAACTCCTTGCCAGAGGATGTTGTGAAGGCCAAGACTATAACAGGGTTTAAAAAAAAAAAAAAACGAACTAGATAAATTCATGGAGGATGAACAGGGATTGTGTCCCTAGCCTATGTTTGCCAGAAGCTGGGAATGGGCAACAGGGGATGGATCACTTGAGGATTCCCTGTTCTGTTCATTCTCTCTGGGGCACCTGGCATTGGCCACTGTCAGAAGACAGGATACTGGGCTAGATGGACCTTTGGTCTGACCCGGTATGGCGGTTCGTATGTTCTCATCAACAGGAGAATATGAAGTGGTTTTATTAATGATGTTTTAAGCTGACAGTGAGAGAAGGGGGAAAAACCTCTAGAGAAAATGCGAATGGAAGACACAACCGTCAGATGGGAAGGCTTTTCCACCAAAGCAAGAATGACACACCATTGACAGTTCCATGTACCAAACACCCGCCCCCCTCAAAAACAAAAAACCTGTAACAAACAGCAACCAAATCAGCAGAGTTCTGACCCTGAAAGGGAGAAGGGGCAGAGATTCCATGAAGTCCATAAGGGGCTTTGCTTTTGCTATTGATTTTACATGAAAGGTGCTCAGATACTGTGGTAATGGGTGGCAGCACAAACCCCTAAAATAGATAAATGTGGGGAGCTGCAATTTCTTACAGATAACAAAGAGGACAGGATGATGGAAGGTAGGGGAAGAACTGATGGAAAGGTCTTTGCCACTTGTTAGTAATTAGCAGTTTTTAAAAAATAAACCAAACCTATATCTGTCGCAGGAGCATTCCACCTCTTCTCGATTGCTCAGTAGCTCCAGCCTGATGTGGGAAAGAACTCATGACACTGTCTCTGGATGAAAGCCGCTTTCACCATACCACTTCAAAGTCTATTACTGTTGAATAGTCAGTTGCATATATTCTCTTGTTTTATAGTCAACAGATTTCAATAGTCAGTTCCAAACAAGGGCAGTTTTTTCAATGCACAAAAAATAATGAAGTTCTCTCTTTAAACCCCACAAAGCTCGCCAAGTCTGGAAAAGGGGGGAAATCAAAAAGGCATCTAGGGGTTTCTTTAAAGACGCACAAATGGGACTAGCTCAGCATTGTATGCTCTACCATTCAGTTTTCTCATCTCTTGCAAAGCATATTTTTCTGCAGCTCATTGAAAAATAGTGAATATTTTCCCTGCAAAGTTTTAATGACTTTCCTTGAAAAGTTTTCATCAGAAATTTGAAAAATTTCACCCAATTCCATCTTTTCCCCTTTCAATCCAATGGGATTCTTTACAGTTTCTGGTTAGCAGAGGGGCATCCGGGGGGAACTTGCTGCAGCATCACTCCCTTTTCTGTCCTGTTGCTACATTTATAATCCATGGCTCCATGAACTGGGAAGTGCTTCTTCATCAGGTGGTAGAGAATGGCCATCAGGACCAGAATTGTGGACAAGATGCCAATAATGATTCCGATCAGCACTCCAGGGTGGAGGCTGTCTGCAGGCGGTGGGACATGGGGGGGGACTGCTGTTTTTGGGTAGGGTTCCATTTCACCTGAAAACTCATCTTCAGAAATACAAGAGTGCTGCTTGTCAAGGCTGTACCCCTCCTGGCAAGAACAGGTGTAGCTGCCTGGCTTATTTGTGCACAGCTGTTCACAATAGTTTAGCTCACACTCATCAATATCAACACACATCTTTGCACTACCGTTGTAGTGATCCAAAACAAAGCCATCAGGGCAGTAGCACGTATCCTGTGTATGGGGGTCACAGTCTGCTGGGCATTCAGTCTGGTTGCAAAATAGGACACATTTATGGGGGTCTAGGGGGGATGGGGCGTATCCACTGGAGCAGCTGCAGCGGTAACCCCCTGGCACATCGTCACACTGGTGTTGACATTTCTCTCCGTCGCAATCTCTCACGTCCTCACATTTGCCCTCCACCAGCTCGTAGCCCGCGTGGCACTGGCAGGTGAAGCCCCCCTTGGTGTTGATGCACACTTGGTCACAAAGGCCCGGGTTGGTTTTACAGTCATCAATGTCTCTGCAGCTGATGCCATCCCCGGCCAGCTCATAGCCCTCGTGGCACATGCAAGTGAAGTTGAGGGCGAGGGGGATGCAGTGGTGCTCGCAGGGGGCGTCGGCACACAGGGAAGAGCAGCTGCGTTGGTCCTGGTCCAGCTGCTTCCCCTGGGGGCAGGTGCAGCGCGGGGTCCCGCCGTCCCACTGGCACGAATCCTCGCACCCGCCGTTCTCCAGCTGGCAGTGCCAGGCCCCGGGGCTGGCTGAGCTCCACCGCATGCCCCCGCTGCTGTGCTCTTGGCACACCAGCTCCACGCCCAGGGCCGGGATTGAGGCAGTGGTCTGGGGAGGAAGGGCCAGGAGGTCACTGTCCTGCGCCCCGAAGGGGGTGGTGTAGGTCACAGCCAGGCCTGCCCCGGGGGAGAGCTTGGCGCACGTGTCAGGGTAATTGTACTCACACAGGAAGCCGTCTGCTTCGGAGTCACACCGCTTCTCCTCCCAGGTGAGATTCAGCGTCGCCACGGCGACACACTGGCGCCCGCAGACGGGGCCGCCCGGCCTCCACTGGGTGAAGTCCGTGCGCTCGTCGCCCGTGACCCAGCGGAACCCCCGCAGCGGGCGGGCGGGCTCCGAGCACGCCTGGCCCGGGGGCAGCTGCAGCCCGATCCACAGGCTGGAGTCGCTCTGGTTCCGCACCAGCAGGGCGATGGCGGTCTCCGCCACCGTGGAGCGCACGGTCATGAGCTGCCCCCCGCGGGCCTGGCAGAGCCGGCTGGCGCCGGGGAACCGCTGCCGCCCCCAGAACAGGCCGAAGCAGACGTGCTCGATGCACTGGGCGCCCACGGGCTGCGGCGGGGCGGGAGCCGAGCGCCCGAGCTGGGCCGTGGCCACCAGCGCCAGGCAGAGCCCCAGCATGGTGCGGGGCGGCGGAGCTGAGCAGGGGCTGGCTGTCGGGGGGCTCCCCGCGAGCAATCGGCTGCTCCCCGGCGCGCCCGGCGCTGGGAAGTTTCGGTCATGCCTCCGCTCGCTCGGTGCCCACGTTTTTATAGGGGCGCTGCAGCGCAGGAAGCGCCGGCCGGGATCGCCCCCAGCTGCCGGAGCAAATCACGGTCACCCGAGGGGCGGAAGGAGGGTGGGTGGGAGACTCATTGTCTGCAGAAGGAGGCCGGGGGGGGGGGGGATGAAACAATCAGACCCCCTCCGCCCTGTGAACTCGCCTGTCCCTGGAATAACAGCTTGGCCCTTTGCCGCACCAGGGAGTCGGCCGGATAGGCGGGGGGACACTCAGCGCGCCCCACCCCAAGCAGGGATTTCGGGGGTCTCTGAGCCCACGCCCTGAAACGCGCTTTAGCGCAGCAAGGAGAGGGGGTGGCTCTTTCCGGCCCCACAAGAGACCCGTTTGGATCCAGGGCAAACGGAGGAGGTTAGTTCTGGGAACATTAAGTGGATCAGTTTCAGAGTAACAGCCGTGTTAGTCTGTATTCGCAAAAAGAAAAGGAGTACTTGTGGCACTCTGCTTTTGGGTCTAGGTACGAACTGCTGCGTGTGAACGCTTCCCCTGCTCCTTGCAAAGAGACCATTCAGGGAGCAGATTTCTCAGCACGGATCTTCCAGGCGTGGGCATGTGTCCCTGTCACACGCCTGACTGAACGCTTTTAAACCCGATCCCAGCTCCCGTTTCCCCAAGTGCACGAGAAGCAACCCGTGCCTGCTCCCAGGTTATAACCGAGGATTGGTGTTGAATGTGGATTGACTCTGTGCGGGACTGCCTGTTCCCTAGGGAAGCCATGTGGCTTCCCCTAATAGCCCCTTCTTATTTCATCAGATTTGATATTATTGCTCGTATGTATCGTATTACTGGGGCAAGATCCCGAACATTACAGGGGAGCCGCACAGCACAGGGTGGAGGATTTACTGAGCGGGTGTAACGAAAACCAGAGGGGGAAAATGGCAATGAGACCTGCAGACTGGAGACTGTCTCATGGGAGCTGTAGGCGCACACCGCCTATAGCTCCAGCTGGGGGCGCTGCTGAGCTCCCCAGCGTCACTGGCGGGAGCACAGACAGGGATTTCCCTGCGCAAGGCTGGGGAAGCAAAGGACACGTTGCAGAGCTGAGCTGTAAACCGAACCCGCCTTGTTGAGCTAGCAGACCCGCAGCCCGGTCGGTGCGCTTCGCTTCGGCCTCTGCAGAGCGGATTGCCTGCTCCGCATTCCCCGTTGGGAAGTGAGGGAAGGAACTCGGGTCTCTCTTGGGGGGAGCTGGAGTCTTCTTTCTCCCTGGCTTTTGCAGACGAATTCCGCCCGCGTGTTGAGAGCTCTTCCCAGCCCGCCCGTGGGAAAACGAGCCAGCAACCACACCAAACCCATCCCTGACCCTGATGGACAACAGCAGCTGCAAGTGTCGCTGACGTGAACACAGGGAGGGATACTTAACAGCGGATTTGGAGGGTGGTGAAGCGCCGGAACGGGTTCCCTAGGGAGGTGGTGGAATCTCCATCCTTAGAGGTTTTTAAGGCCCGGCTTGACAAAGGCCTGGCTGGGATGATTTCGTTGGGGTTGGTCCTGCTTTGAGCAGGGGGTTGGACTAGATGACCTCCTGAGGTCTCTTCCAACCCTAATCTTCTATGATTCTGTCAGTTTCTTCTGTGTTGTCTAAAATTACACCCCCCCCCCCAGTGTAGTAACAAATAAAAATAATGAATGTACTCCCAGCCCCCAAATCTGGACATTTCTTCCTCATAAAGGGATCACCAGTGAGGTTTCTCCCAACCCTAAAGCCTTTGTATGCAGTGTCCGTGTAAGTCTGCGACCTGCAATTATTAAAACATTTGGAAGCTGGCAAGCTCCATGCACTGCAGCAGGAACTGGGAGCCCCGTGGTTCTGATTCCCATTCACCCTGTTCTTCCCTGCTCTGGGAGAGTGGAGAGGTGAGGGGCACTTCTGTTTTCCCTGAGCTGAAATATGATTCTGGACTGGACACCTTGTGCCTGTCATAGAATCATAGAAGGTCAAGGTTGGACGGGACCTCAGGAGGTCATCTAGTCCGACCCCCTGCTCAAAGCAGGATCAATCCCCAACTAAAACATCCTGTCAAGAGGAAAAGGTCACCTGGCTGCCTGGCTGGAGCCACATGCGTCAGCCTGCACAGCCCCACCAAGCAGGGGTTCCGGGAGGTCAGGAATACCCCTCCTTATGGGCAGGGCAGTCTGGAGTGACTCAGATGTGCGTCAGAGGCATGGGCTGGAAAGGGAAAGGTTCCCCTCTCTTCCCAAAGTACAAGAGCACCAGCCAGCAGCATGCAAGGGAGCTGGGCCCCTGCCAGGCCAGTGCGGTCTGGAGCAGCAGGAAGTTTCACTACGGACAAAGGGTAAGATCGTCGCAATACATGCATCTGATGAAGTGAGCTGTAGCTCAGAAAAGCTTATGCTCAAATAAATTTGTTAGTCTCTAAGGTGCCACAAGTACTCCTTTTCTTTTTGCCAATACGTTTTGAAGCAGAACTTTCCCTTGAGTTTTCTGGGGAGCTCTGCCCTACACTGGATTGGACCACACCAAGCTTGAAGATCATAGCAGGTGTTGTGAGGAGAAATACATTAAAAGTTGAAAAGTGCTTTGAGCTGTACTGATGGAAAGCGCTAGGTAAGAGCTAGGGATTATCACTATGATTAAATAATCCACTGCCCATGTCTAGCTTCTTCCATCCAAGACTCTCAAAGCTCAGGAACCATCTGTATCTATCAGAGTATATCTCCATCTGTGTCTCTATGTGTATCATTCATAGTACATGAGTTCCTCAGATAAATTATAAAGTTCTACCTTCATTATTATATGACAGTAGTGTCTAGAGGTCCCGCCCAAGATCAGGGCATTCAGGAGATCTGCATGCTCTTCCCTGCTCTGCCACTGCTTTCCTGGGTGACCTCAGTCAAGTCACTTTGCCTCCCTGTGCCTCAGTTTCCCTATCTTAAAATAGGAATAATGATATCTACCTCCGTTGGAAAGTGCCTTGAGATTTATGGATGAAAAGTGCTACAAGAGAGGTATTCTCATTATTGTGCTAGGCACAGCATGTGCGTAGAGCAAGAGAAAGCCCCAGAGCGCTTACAGGCTAAATAGACAAGACAGACAAAGAATAGGAGAAAGGAAGTGCTATTACCCTCATTTTACAGAGAGGGAACCAAGGCACAGAGAGATTAAGTGACTTGCAGAAAATCACACAGGGAGTCTGTGTCAAAGACAGGGATTTAGCTCAGATCACCTGAGTTCCAGTCCAGTGCCTTAACCACAAGCTCATCCTTGCGCCACACCATATTTCAGGGTGGTGTTATGGGCTACATGCAGCCCTCACTGTGTGCACATGCATTTCTGCTATCCAAAGGCTTGAGAAACTGATTTAAACTCACTGAACAGAGCCAGCAGTGAGGACTGTTTAATACGAATAATAATTCCAGTTAATGGGCAGTTGGGGTCTGAGGAACTAAGCTCAGACTATATGATCTAATGGTGCCTTCTAGCCTTAAAAATCTATTAATCTATTACATGGTTGGGGGCTTAGGCCATCTGAGTGTCTCAGGCTGCCTCCTTTTATTTGCTCCTCTGGTAGGAGATTTCAGTCCCTCCATAGCTGGGACGCATGCAAAAAGAGTATGGATTTATTTCATATAACCTGTTCCCAGCTGTCATTTTGCTGCTTCCCAGCCAACTACTCATACAGGGCTACATGCCACGTGTCTTGCAGCTGTCCTTACTGGCCGGAGTGGGCCCGCAGCAAGTTCAGCTCCCACTCTGCTGTATAGAGTACTTACCAACTCCACAGCCTGTCCCGTAACGCACTGCCTATGCAATGTTTCAGGGAGCAGCACAGTACTACCGTGATAATACTAAAGTCAATTCTATATCGCACAGTTTGTACTGGTGACCCCTTTCACACAGCAAGCTTTTGAGTGCGACCCCCCCCTTATAAATTAAAAACACTTTTTATATACTTAACACCATTATAAATGCTGGAGGCAAAGCGGGAGTTGGGGTGGAGGCTGACAGCTCGTGACCCCCCCACATTATAACCTTGTAACCCCCTGAGGGGTCATGACCCCCAGTTTGAGAACCCCAATATAGCACTTCAGACCTGCACATCTCAAAGTGCTCTACAAAGGTGGGTGAGCTCTGCTATCCCCATTACTCCAGAGAGGGTAACTGAGGCCCAGAGAAACTAAGTGTCTTGTTCAAGGTTAGGCAGTAAGTCAGTCCCTGAATTGGGAATAGATCCCAGTCTGCAGACTCTTAACACATAGGATTGCAGCTGTCTCTGTTACAGAAATAGTGTCTTCTGTTAGCCAGTAATTCCTCTCAGCAGTGATAAAAGGTCACTCTGGTACACCGTGGTTGAGGAGGATTTTACTGAACATGTAAATAATAGAAGCACTCCAAGACATTCCTTTTAGTTTTGGAGCAGTGCCTTACGCAGCGGTGGCTGGTGCCCAATGTAAGTGGGGGTGGGGGTCCATACCCTTCTCCCCCATCTGATTCCCACCTTTCCTAGAGCTTGACCAGATTTTCACACTGGAAAACCAGGAGACTGGTGGGGTGTTGAGGGAGAGTTATAGTGGAGGATGATAAACGGAGATACTTCACAGTGAAGGACATGGTGGAAGAACACTGGGTTCCCCTCTGTAGTTCCTTCAGTGCCTTCTCGTCTCACTGTCCCTCCACTCTAACCTTTTCCTGCCCGTTGCCCTCATGCCCACCCACATCCCTTCAGCCATACTCATCATCATCATCCCCCATTTCACCCCCACATGCCGCCTGCCCCATGCTCTTCCCTCCCAGCTCAGAACTCTCCACCCAGTCCCCTAGAGCCCCTTTTCTCCAGCTCAGCCTCCTCTTGTTCAGAAAGTCCCTAGTCCCAGCTCAAGCCCTGCTGCCCCATCCCATCTGACCCCACAGGGCTCAGCCCCTTCTCCCATGAGGAGGTAAAATCCACAACTCCTCAGGCTAGGACTCCCCCCTCCCCCCAACACAGAGAAACTCCCCACTGCTCAGAATCTCCCCTGGCTCAACTCTTCCCCCATCCCACCCAGGCTCTGAACCCAACCTCCTCTTATAATCCTCTGAATGCTCCAGGGACCATCTCACCCGTGCCTGTCTGCTCCATTCTTGTGAACGGGCAGGGAATTCAATTCCACGGCGCTGCCTTTTCACATGAGCAGAGCCAGCACGGAGTGGATGACATGACAGTTAAGTGCATGCCAGCCATCACAATATGCTTTGCTCCCTAGGTGTGCTCTTGAGGGTTCCCCAGTGGAAAAGCCAGGGGCAAAATTCCGGCCCCCTTAACATCAATGGGAGTTTTGCTTTTGATTTCAGTGGGGCCAGGATCTCACACCTGGATTTTAACAGCATTGCAGCCATTGGTAGGTAGGCGTGAAAGTTTTTTCAGTGGCAAGGCGACATTTTTGAAGAAGAAGCTCTGTGTAGCTTGAAGGCTAGTCTCTCTCACCAACAGAAGTTGGTCCAATGAAAGATATTACCCCACCCTGCCTTCTCTCTAATATGTTTTAACTCCTGTCTCCGCCAGCAGATGGCATTTGATTGTGCACTCCAAGGATGCTGAGCTGCGGTTAAGTAAGTGCAGTGGTGGTTAAACACATTACAATATAGTAGTGTTTTTATTCTGCTAACTCACTTAAGGGAAAACAAGATGCTTTCACTTTCTAATGGAGGCTGTTTCATTTTTGTAGGCTAGAGACATACAGCAACAGCAGATCTTGACTTCGACATATGAAGCGGGTAACAAAGAGGCCAGGCGCGCGTTGGCGTGTCAGGCTCCTTAATAAAGGGTTAGACTGGGGAAGATTCTCTGTTCTTTGGAAGAGGAGAAAGAAGCCTGAAAGCTTCGGTGGGAATTTACTGAAATTTCCCATAGCAGCTGGGGACTTGGAAAACATTACCTCTTGCTTGAAGCATTATATTAATAATGATGAATGATCATCACAGGCCCCTTGCATTCTACAGTGGTTAACTGCAAAATAAAGCGGAGGCAGGGGAGTGGAGGTAAAATGGATTAGCGGATGAGACAGCCTTTGGGGATTTCCTCTCTGCGTTTTCGTGTTAGCTTCTGGTTACCCAACCCGAACAAACGGCGCTGACCCAGACTCAGCCTCTAGATTAGTCAGAGAATTTCATAAGCTGTCCACTTGCATGCTGTGCCAGCTGCATGTACATGTCCCCTGGGATGGTAAACAGAGCCCAGCATACAGGTGCAGTTGCTGGCAATCTGAATGATTTGGGCTCCAAAGAGGATATTTTTCAGGACTATACACAACTCCTCTCCCTCCCTTCCCCTAGGGCGCCCACCTTTCAAAATGCAAAAACAGAATGCATGGCATTTAAAAAAGTAGGGGGAGAGGGAGTTATAGTATATGTACACATTTTATATTCTATATTTAATAATGGTAATTAAAAACTAAATATCAATTTGCCAATGTGTCTTGTTCTTCATTGGACTGCATCGCCAAAGCAGATTAGTTCCAGCTGTTTGGAAACCCGGGAGACGTGTAACAAGTCACATGCTACTGGGATGATAACGGAGGTCTTACATTGGCTACACCACGTGTCAGTCGTTCCGGGACTATGTCAGCATTGTGGATAGCGTGGCAGTGGCGGGGCTTTGCACTGCGCTGTAGTTGCTATGGTTTGACCCTTGCTAAGCGGTAAATTTGAACTGTGTCAAGGGGAATCAGGGACAAATGCTGTCCTGGAGTCATTCAGCCCAGGACTGGGACTTGAAATCTACATTTCGGGACTGCCCCGCCCAATTAGGGACCGGTGGTCACCCTACCCCCACTCCCACCCCCATACTATGCAGTTACATGGCAGTACCAATGACTGCCTAATTCTTTCTTTTGTAAAGCTGCAGCATAAAGGCCTGATCCAAGCCCACTGGAGGCCATGGAAAGGCTCTCGTGAACATCCCTGGACTCTGGATCAGGCCCTAAAGTTCTCATTTTATGCTGCAGTAATGTGCAGCAGAGGCCAAGGCGTGGCTGCGAAGGCAGAAGTAAATGAATGCTTTCAGAAGACATGCTTGCCCAGTGGAGCCTCACCAGAACAGAGCACCTGCTGCCCCCCAGGGGAGATACTCTACATAAAACAGTGCTGCCTCTCTCTGTGGCTGTCCTATGCTGGTCTGGGGGGGAGGGGAAGGGGGAGCTCATGTGCAAAGGATTTGGCAGTGACTATTCAGTACAAGATAAAAATGAAAGAGCTGGGGGGCGGGAGGGGAGGAAGTGACATAAAAGAGTACTCTGGCCTGATCCCAGTGTAGAAATCGGACGTGTTATCATGGAGATCACTTCCGATCCATCTCAGAAGCACAGAAATGTAACTCCAGCTCCAGGACCAACATTTCCAAGTCTTGAAGCACAAAAACGTACCCCATTAATTACAGGGGAGATTCTGTCCTCATCTGCAGATCTGAGTATCTGAACCAGGATTTGGCTCTAGGCTTCTAACAAGGCAGATTTATAGATATTTTCTGCACCTATCACCATTTTCCCTCTTAATTCCTTCTAATTCTTAAACACTTTACAAAACATAAATAAAACCAATAACACACAACACCGTAGATCATGTATTCAGTGAAGAGAAGGCTTCATTACATTCCCTTTGCAGTGCAATTTGACTTGCTGGGGAAAGCATAACCTTTTACCAACTTTAATCCTTCCAGTGATATTTTTGTATGTAGGCTCAGCCGTACTGTCAGAGGGCAGCCAGCACAAAGGGAAAGTTAAAAACAAACATATAAATCTCAGTCATTCAGAGGAAAGTGTATTTGATCCTTTTCTTCAATTTAGAAAGCAGTATTTTACCACAAAACAGAATCACAGCAGTTAGCTTCTGGAATTCCCTGCAGGGAAAAAAAAATCAATATCACTCTTTACTTGGTTCATTCCAATGATGTTATTCTCTTTCATTCACACGGTACGTCTGATCCTTTTCCAGTCCAGTCCAAGCCACAGAGGTTACAGGAGGTTGTGGAGATTGGCTCCTGCTGTGCAAATAGAGACGGGGGAAAATAATAATAAACCTCTAAAATTCTGTCCTCTGGTGAGTTGCACGGTTGGCCAAGCTGAATCAGAGGGGGAAGAGCTCATGCAAGCAACTTCCTTGCCTCACATGCTCCCTATCCTTGCCCTCTTTTACCACACTTACCAGCTACCCCGTGGCCATGCAGAAGACTACTCAGGACTGACATGGGCTATTTGACCATCCAGAGCGGAGATGGACCGGTGACTCCCCATTTTGCCTATGGGCTGTTCGAACAAGTTATCTAGGAGGTTACTAAACCTCTGCTGGAGAAGTTTGTGGGTGTTCACCTCCCCCAACTCAATTGCCTTTTGGGGATGGGGTAATGGGGCGTTCCAAACCCACTGGGTTCATTAATTGCCAATATCAATATCAAAAGAGCCTGGCCATTTTGTAAACAATAGCATTAGGGTTGCAAAGTTTTGGCTAATTTCTTGCTAAACATGACAGTGAAGAGCCAGCTGCCTTGTTTTCTGATTGTTACCTGGCTGAGGAGCGGTAGCAGAATTTTGGGGCCTTTCATAGACAGCAATAGTGACTTATTATCTGTCCCATTCCTAATGGTTCCTAACATTTTGATAGCTTTTTTGACTGCTGCTGCACCTTGAGCAGATGTTTTCGGAGAGCTATCCACAATGACTCCAGGATCTCTTTCTTCAGTGGTAACAGCTAATTTAGACCCCATCATTTTGGATGTATAATTGGGATTGTGTTTTCCAGTGTACATTGCTTTGAATTTATAAGCACTGAATTTCATCTGCTATTGTGTTGCCCAGTCACCCAGTCTAGTGAAATCCCTTTGTAACTCTTCATAGCCTGCTTTAGACTTAACTATCTTGAGTAGTTTGTAGATGATACAAAATTTTGCCACCTCACTGTTTACCCTTTTCCCAGTTCATTTATAATATGTTGAACAGTACTGGTCCCAGTATGGATCCCTGGGGGACACCACTACTGACCTCTCTCCATCCTGAAAATTGACCGTTTATTCCTACCCTTTGTTTCCTGTCTTTTATCAGTTCGTGATCAGCTTCCCCTTTGGAGGAGAAATCCATGACATGGAATCAAAGTTTTCCTAGTGTAACTTGTTTATTTAAATGATACATTCCAGTCCTTGAACAGAGGTGGTCACAAACAGCATGCAAGCAATCCCTTCTTCCAGAAATCGCAGCCTGAACTCCAACACCTGGTTCCTAGGAAGCCACTCCACCCCCAAAATTGACTCTGGAGAGATTAAAGCAAAGAGAAAATTCTCTTGTTGTTTGCTGCTGCTCACCCAAAAGAATATCCATCATAATGCTAACAACAATTCAGCATTTCTTCAAAACTGAACACTGCTCATACCCTAAAAGTGTTTTTTGCAGGGTTATGTGTAGCAGTGCCACCTGGTGAGTTCTGCAATAACATTATGTAATCATGTACAAATAAGGGCAGATCCAGCAAAATACGCCTGGCCTTTTGGGCTCAGGAAGGCTGCAGCTTCCTGCTCCGTGGTACATTGACCTATTCAGAGAATAGGTCAGCCTACTCCAGAAGAGCTCCAGCTCAGCAGTGCAAATTGCAATGCCGCAAAGGAGTTGAAAATCTCCTACAAATTATCTCTCCTCCCTCCCACTTCACAGTGGTAGAGCATACTTGGCAGTCTCTCGCTCTAAGAAATGAGACCACAATCCAGAAAAGCATTTAAGTATGAGTTTAGATTTAAGCATGCCCATTGTCAATTGACTGCAGTGAGACTATTCACATGTTTAAAGTTATGCACATGCTTAAATGCTTTGCTGGATCAGAACCTCAGATTCCACCACATGTTGCCCAGGGTTTCCTGTGGCTTTCCCTGTGGCTTCCCTGCAGTGTTGTTTTTGCTTTAGAAGTTGCGTTTTAATTTAGAACAGAACAGTAATTAGAGCTGCAAAATATCTTCTCCACTTCCTGTTTCGCACAAGGCACCCCCTTACCCTTTCACCTGCCATGGTCTTCCTAAAGGGGAAAGGAGCATATCAGTCAGCCTCCTGAGTCAGCCTCCTGAGGTCCGCTGACCTATTACGTCTCTGGCTGCCATTCTGCAAAACATGAGCACAATCATCATTTCCCTGCGTTTCCACAACAGCAGCAGACAGTGAAGAAAGTCTAAGGACACTGTTGCTTCTGTACGGCGTAGGGTGCGACGCACTGGGCAGTGTCGTTGTCAAGCTTCCTTTTCCACTCTGAATTTTAGGGTACAGATGTGGGGACCTGCATGAAAGACCCCCTAAGCTTTTTCTTACCAGCTTAGGTTAAAAACTTCCCCAAGGTACAAACTTCCCCTTGACCTTGAATCCTATGCTGCCACCACCAAGCGTGTTAAACAAAGAACAGGGAAAGAGCCCCCTTGGAGACGTCTTCCCCCAAAATATCCCCCCAAGCCCTACACCCCCTTTCCTGGGGAAGGCTTGATAAAAATCCTCACCAATTGGTACAGGTGAACACAGACCCAAACCCTTGGATCTTAAGAACAATCAGGTTCTTAAAAGAAGAATTTTAATAAAGAAAAGGTAAAAGAATCACCTCTGTAAAATCAGGATGGTAAATACCTTACAGGGTAATCAGATTCAAAACATAGAGAATCCCTCTAGGCAAAACCTTAAGTTACAAAAAGACACAAAAACAGGAATATACATTCCATTCTGCACAGCCATTTTACCAGCCATTAAACAAAAGGAAATCTAACGCATTTCTAGCTAGATTATTTACTAGCAGAAGTTCTGAGACTGCATTCCTGATCTGTTCCTGGCAAAAGCATCACACAGACAGACAGACCCTTTGTTTCCCCCCCTCCAGCTTTGAAAGTATCTTGTGTCCTCATTGGTCATTTTGGTCAGGTGCCAGTGAGGTTATCTTAGCTTCTTAACCCTTTACAGGTGAAAAGGTTTTGCCTCTAGCCAGGAGGGATTTTATAGCACTGTATACAGAAAGGTGGTTACCCTTCCCTTTATTTTTATGACAGTTGTGTTCCAGGAGTTGCAATTCAGCCGACAGTGATGAAATGTACAGAACGATAGGCCCTGATTCACCGCTGCATTACGACTCTGGGTGATCCCACTGGTTTCAATGGCTATAGACCGTCACACAACCGGAGTAACACAGTAGAGAGGCAGATCCATAACGTTTTCTCAAGAACACGAATATGCAGGTGGTGTGCAATACAGACCTATAAGCTGAACAGTGATTTCACTAACTATCTAGGGCACTCCTGGGACTACCAAATCTTTGCAAAGTCATCAGTTCACCAAGAACTACACTGTGCCCAGCCTCATGCTTCAGGATGTAAATAAATTCCCTCAGAGGGCTAGGAAGGAACACTTTCCTACCAGAAATTCCCAGCGACTATTAGAATCTGTTGACTCTCACAACTGGTTTCTACTGGAGGCTAGATGGGGTGGTAACCAGTAATGGCTATCAAGGGTGGGATTTGCCAGAGCATATAAAGGAGTTAGACACCCAACTCCTGTTGACTAGTGCTGGTCAGAAAGTTTCCAGTGAAACTTCTCCTCTGGAAAGTTAATTTTCATTTAACTGAAAACTCTGCCACGGGAAGTGACTGCTTTCCTTGAAAACTTTATTTTTCACTGAAGAAAAAAAAGAAGAAGAAGAAGAAGAAGAATTTGGCACCAAAGTGAGAAGGTTTGATTTTCAGTTTTTCATTTCAGTCCATTTTCATCTAAATTTTCTGCAGTGGAAACAATCCATTTCCCTACCAGCTCCATTAGGGACTTTCATTGGGACTCGGGCACGTTTGTTTCTTACGCCCTTTTGAAAATTCCAGCCCTAATGCATAAAAGAAAAAATGTTTGCATGATTTCATTTCAGCACTATGGATTTGCCTGGGTTAGGAAAGAGGGTTGAGGCTAGGTCAGGGATAGTGATGGAACCCTGTTGTAACAAGCACCTTTAGTGTAGACGCAGGTTAACACCATTTACCCAAATTTTACTGGTCAAGGTCAATCCTGGGGAAAAGGCTGTGGTTATATATGTGCCAAGTGGATGTACAAAGCTACCATACTTTACATTCACTTTGCATAGGTGCAAATGATTACTCATGGTGTCAGAGAGAGGAGGAAAAAGCCCAGAAAAGAAAGACTTACAAGACAGCTGCCAATTACTCCCTAGGTATAATTAGAGCTGAGTGAATAATTGACTTTTTTGCCATGGGGGGCTCAACCAAAAAATCCTCCCACAATTTTGGTTTCAAGGAGAAACTAATTTTGAGGGGGTTTCTCATGAAAACAAAAATAAAAATTAATGATGGATCAAAGACACACAGAAAAGAAAAAAAAAACTAAAAAATTCAGGTTTTTGTTTCAGCTGGTATTTTGATCCAAGATCAAGATTTTTTGGAAGACTGTTTCATTTTGGGGGGGGTTCATCCCTTAAAAATATCGCTAAACTTCACAACAATATGTCATTTACAAGCAAAACGTTGAAATATTTAATTTGAAAATGGTTTTGACATTAAAAAAAATCCTTTTCTTCCCACCAAAACTATTCACCCAATTTAACCCAGATTCCCAGTACTTTTGGTGCCCTGAAATTTTTTTTGCCCAGCTCAATACTTCACCCAAAAGGGGCACAGTTTACTCATAATCTTTGTCATCCTTCCAGATTCTCTCTGTTTGCTTTTAAAGGGAACATTGCCATAATGTACTTAAAACATGCCTGTATTCAGAAAAAAAAACCTCATTGGGAGAAAAACCCCATCAGCATTTGGCAACAGATCTTCCAGAAAGGAAGGATACAATCATCTGTGCTGCTTTCATACTTGAAGAGTTTTCAGCAGCAAAGGGGCAGAATGTGGCTCTAAGACAGAGCAGGTCAACATCTTTAGTTCAACTTTCCCCAAAATGCCTTTTTTTAAAAAAAAACAACAAAAAAGTTATTGATTAAATAAACATTTTTCATTTTCAGATTCCGATTTTTCTGTAATTTGTCCCCCCCCATTCCTCCCCATTTTTAATGGCAAAATGAGGTGGGGGGGGGCAGAGGGGCAGAACAAAAACTAAAATCTGAACATTAAAACAAAAATTCATTTTTTGGGAGGGGGGGAGGAAATCCGTAAAAAAAAAAGTCACAATTTTTTTAAGCTGAAAAATTATTCTTTTGAAACCTACCTGATGAAAGTGATTTCAAAATTTTCTCAGGAAAAGGATGGCATTTTCCAACCAGCTCAACTGGAAAAGACGAAACAAAGTGTGAGATTCTACACCTACTCCTTGCTCCTCAGTTGAACAGCTGCAGAGCACCAAAGTTTCTATGGGCGTTGGCTTTCCCTTTAATCATAATTTTTTGTTCTGCTCATGTTCAGTTTCAACTAACTCAAACCACCATAGGCATCTGATCATGTGGATTTCCCAGTCTGATTTGGGGGTTTTCGCCTTCTGCAGCATGGCGGTGCAGGCATGGGCAGCAGGTAGCAAAGGCTGGGGGAGGCTGAGCCTCCCCAAACAGCCAGGCGTGGCCCCGTCCACACTCCACACTCAGGCCCTGCACCCCCGCTTCCTGCTTGGCATGGCTCCAGTCTCCCTGTGGGTGGCCTGCCCTCCTGGCGCTCTGGGTCTGGGGCCCTGCCGCCGTCCTGGCACTGGGGGCCCTAGCCTGGGCCGGGGGCCAGCAGCCATGGGAGGGAGGGGGGCGTGGAAGGGGCAGGCCCTTGGGCAGAAGGGGTTAGGCTAGGGGCTAACCTCCCCCAGCCAGTGGTTCACGTGCCGCCCATGGGTCCAGGGGACTTACCAGGATTATCTGGGTGTATCTCATTTAATAATTTCCCTGTCACTGTGAGGCCTCGGGCACTGGTGCACTTCCGTTCCTCCTATTCTCTGCCTGTGGCAAGACAGCCTAGACTCCTGTGGGCTGTAATACTTGGTTTAATTTCGGTTATTGGATTTAGTGTGTGGGTGCTGGGTGGTACTGGAGGCCAGTGATCATGGGCGGCGCATGAACCGCTGGCTGGGGGACGCTAGCCCCCAGTCCCACCCCTTCCATCCAAGGCTCTGCCCCTTCTGTTTGCCCTGGAAGCCAGCTCCCCACCCCACCCCCATGGCTGCCAGCCCCCACCCCAGGCTGGCTATTGCTCACAGCGCCCCCAGGAAAGGCGAGTGGCCTGGCCCTAACCCCTGGAGCCCAGCCGAAGCAGAGCCCTGAGGGCAGAGTGTGAGCGGGACCACTCCTGGCTGTTTGTGGATGCTCAGCCTCCCCTACCCGCCACCCATGCCTGTGATACACAGGAGGTCAGACTAGATCATCTGGTGAACCCTTCCGGCCTTCAACTCTATGACATGCACAGAAACATTTCCCCCAGATGTACTTCTTTCCCCTTTGTGAGGCTTGATTAAAAGCAGTCTCTCAATCATACTGCAGTGCAGTTTACAAAGTTATAGTAACACACTGCCGGCTGTCAACTGTGATAACAAAAGAGGGACCTTTAATTTTTTTCATCTGAGTCATCTCAAACTGAGTCATCTAAAACGGTCATAAATTTTATATCAAAGGAGTGCCGATAGGGAATATTTCCAATAATTTTCCCTGACCTCTGGTTGCTTGATGAGACTATGTCAAGGTTTTTTTGGTTTGATTTTAAAATAAGATTCTTAACTTTTGAATGCAGATGGGTTATACACAGACAAGCATGACAGATTTTTTTTGTCTTTTTTGAAAAGCCACAGAAATCCCCAGTTACGATGCTGTACCTAGACAGCCGAAAAGGAAATCCCAACCCTTTTTTATACAGAAATGTGGGCCAGTTTAGGAACACTACAGAAGCCCGTCCAAGTCAAACTTTCACCTGTCTTGGAACATTTTAGAACTACAATGAAAAAATATTAAGTCATTTCAGCATGACTGACCACAAGAAGGAAATAGCACAAGAATCTCTGCTCATTTTTGGCTTTCTTCCTGAGGAGCTTGTAGAATGGACCAAACACAGGGTTCAGCAGCTTGGCCATACTGAGGATGATGAAATCAGCCTCGTATAGAAGCACGTTTGAGAATCGAGGGTGCTGCCTTCTGAACCAAATGCTGAAAAGAGGGTTTTAGGATTTTCAGGTCTGATCCAAAGCCCACTGAAGTCAGTGGGGAAAAAAAAAAAAAGACTCCCCTAAACAGGTGTTGCGTGTAGTGAGCAGAGTTTGGTAAAAATTCATACATAAAAGACCGAGCCCTATGCCTGACCTGCCAGGTTTCTATTCCAGAAGAGAACATGCAACACTGAAGAAACCTGGCCCATGTTTCTGAAGACATTTGAAGCGTTTAGAACCAGTTTGCCCAATGCTTCATACTCTAAATATTGGGCTCAATCCTGCACAATTAACTCAGTGGCAGAACTCCCACTGGGCCTGATTCTCCAGTGCCATACCTCTCGTGTAGTTATTTATACCTCTGCCAAGTCGGTACAATATGCTGCCAAATCATCATTCTCTGTTCACGTATGCCAGTGCTTGTGTTTCACCCCTGTTTTATAAAGGATTATATAAGGGGCACGGGAATGGAGAATCAGGCCCATTCCCTTTAGCAGTGCAGAATCAAGTGCTAAGCGTCTTCTGGGAGATATGCAGCGCATGCAGCTCCCACTCTTTGCTTCCTAGGAGGCGGTCAGCATTGTGGACGATAAGGCTCATTCACAAGAGGCCCTAGAAGTCCCAAGACTACTTCTAGTCCCAATGCCTATTGCTACAAGGGGGTCTCTCTTCAGTTCTCTAGCAGTCCCTCTGTAACGTGGGACTTCGGTGCTGCCATGGTTCCTGCTGGGAATAGCTGCTATTGAAAGACAGCTGTCGTTATGAGAAAACAAAGTTATTAAAAGCCAGGATATTCAGGACAAAGAATGACATTCTCCCCTGAACTCAGATGTCTTCTGACTTTGTTGCAAGACAGAGGAAGAGACACTGGGGCAGGGGGAGACCTCAGACAACTGAGGAAACGTAAAGCCAACATGGCAAAAAGAGAGAGAGATTCTCATTTACATAGATACCAATGTAATTAATGCCTGCTTTATAGCCCCTTTAGGCTGCCAGAGCAGCGTAAAGGGGACTTAGTACAATGGACAATCTGGCCCAGAGCGACTAGTGAAGATTCCATACTGTGCCACGCGATCAGAGGAAAGAGTGATGTGACCGGGTGCTCAGCTCACCGCTGGCTGCCGCCGCCTCCCAACGGGTCTGAGGATTAGCTCTGCCAGGCCAATGCCCCTTCCAGCAGTCGCACTCCATCGCTGTCTCCTCCTCTCTCAGCCTCCTCATCGTGACTCGGCCCTCTGGCCAGGTCACTGCGTGGTTTCCCCTTCTGGGAATCCCAGAGTCCTTCTGCACAAACAGTCTCACTCCGGCAGTCTCCTCCAGCACTGCCCTGATGGTGTCACTTCCGCAGGGGCTACTAGAGGAACCCCGGCCCACACTCTACTCTGGGTTGCACCTCAGGGACCCTCTCGTCCGCAGCCAAGGTCTATTGATTCCCTCCTGAATCTTGCTGCCTTTTCCTGAGCCTCTTCTGTACCTTCTGGCTCTCCCCACTCCTCTGAGTTTGCCAGCCCAAACTTCCTCCTCACAGGGATTAACCGTAGGCTACCTGCCTCTACAGCCCCAACCACATTCCCGGGGAGAGGGGAGCATAGGTGGCGAGTTATATGGGTCCATGGTGACCATGCTCCAGCAATATTCAGGAATGTGGGCCCAGCTCCACCAATGTTTGGGCTTAAATTTTCAGAGCCATCCTGTCCATAGGATGGACTGGGGCAACCGCCCAGGGCCCCACACTCTGTGTGGCCCCACGCTTCACAGGGACCCGGGGTCCAGGGCAGCCTGGGGGGTTAGCGGGGGAGCTGGCACTGGCAGGAGCAAGTGACCCACCCCGCCTCTTCCTGCCCCTGCTCTGCCCCCACCCTCCTTTTCCCCCAAGCTCCAGCCCTTGCCCCACCTCTTTCCGTCTTCTGCCTCCTCCCCTGAGCAATGCCGGGAGCTGTGCGTGTGGGGCAGGGTGGAGGGGACTGGGGCCAGGTTGCTTGCTGCTGCCCGCACCAGCCCCCCTGCTAACTCCCCAGGCTGCCCTGGACCCCATGTCCCCCTGAAGCATGGGGCCCCCCAAAGCACGGGGTCTGGGGCAATTGCCCCAGTCCCTCCTGTAGATGGGATGGCTCTGCTTGGACCTGTTTGGGACACCACCAAAAATTATACAAACCTGGCGCCTATGGAAGGGAGGTGACGGCAGACTACTTCCCTGCAGCGCCCCTCTGCTGCCAGCTTCCTGGCTTTCTAAACCCAGCCCAGCCCCTCCCGCAGCTGGACTCCCTCAGCCAATTAGCCCTTAGTGCTTCCTGGCTTTCCTCCACCTAGAACAGCGGTTCTCACCCAGGGGTCTGCAGCCCACTTGAGGGGGGAGGTGGGTGAGCAGCTTTAATGGGGTCTGCCAAAATAAACCGGACTTTGGCCCCAGGTGGCAGGGCTGAGAGAGGGAGGATGGACCACCTCCACCCCCGGATCACCTCAGCGGGCCACCCAGCCTGTGCATCAGCACCAGCAACGAGCTCCCCCCGAGTAAGTAAAACAAAAATAATAGTTCTGTTTATTTTTGCACTTATGTTATCCTTTTCTTTTTTATATTCTAGATGTGTGCGCTTGTGTTTAACTGTATAACTATCAATCGAATACAGCTTTTAATCTACTGGGTATGTAGGAAACCAGTTGTTGGGGCAAAGGTGGGCCATGCAGTTTTTAGAGCATGGGGTGGGGACTAAAGGAAAAGATTGAGAACCCCTGGCTGAAAGGTTAACTGGCCTAATTTACCCTCCAGGCCTTGTGTAGAGTGGACTCCCTATCCCAAGGGGTCTCCATCACTGCAATAGGCCCAGCTGCAAGAGTTTTATAATCCATGTGCTGTTAACATGTTAACAATAAAGATTCATCATTCCAAGAATTTCCTATTGGGAAATTAAACTTGGATTCTCAGTTAGCCTGTTTTGGAAGTTAACACAGGCTAGACCTCTTTGAACTAGGCCCTTTGAAGTCAGAGTCCAATTGGCTGAATACAGTTTAGTTATTATGGGTCTGATTCTCATTTACATAGGTGCCTTTTTACATGTCTCTGGCAGTGTAAAGGCCCTTTACAGGTGGGTGTAAATGTAATTGACTTGTTGGTTAGATTTGCTGTGAGCAGGTTTAATGGGCACCCTATTAAAATAACCTACAACTATGGGAGTTTTGCCTACATAAGGGGCTCCCAACATTTCTGACATGGGTGATGGACATATTCTTTAAAAAATCCCCCTTGTGCATGACAAGAATATTGAGGTGATGTAATATTGAGAGTAAATTTTACTTCTCAGGACACAGGAACATCAACAGTATTTGTTTGCATTCATTTTGATTAAAATGAGTAAGAGAAAATCCTGCCCATTTTCCCTATAAATGGATGCATGGATGTGCACCACGTGATGATCACACTCGTTAGCATGGATGCTTATCCCAGAAAATAAGACGCCAAAGTATATTCTCATTCTCTGTGAAAACTCCGACTATAGAGGGGGTGCTACCGCTATATCCGGGGCATCTATCAAGTGAGAGCTGCAATCGTGCCCACATTTAGTACAGGCCTTTCCTCCGACCTGAATGGGTGCCTTGTCACCGGTTAGAACAGAGGCCACAGACAAAATGGAAGTGCACCAAGCCACAAGTGGTTTACTTGAAAGAGTTCTCAACTATGTGGCCAGGAAGAACAAACAAGTTCTCCCATGATACACAGCAAAAGAATTCACAGAGCAGCTCAGCTGACTACAGTGCTGAGAACCGTGCGACGGGCCCCCAGAAATCTTAGAGCCACACACTCGTAGAGCTGGGTAAATAGCTGATTTGAGTTGACCGGCAATTCGGGGGGGATTGATCTGAAGTGAGTTTTTTTAAATTTTTGGTGAATAAAAAAAAAAACAAAAAACACACTTTTGGGGTCAAATGAAATGTTTTGTTTTGATTTTGAGGGATTTTTTAAAAACTTTAAACATTTTAAAAATAAAATTAAAAGGAAATTTCAAAACAAAGTCATTTCAAATTGAAAAATCCAAATGCTTCTTTCAGAAAGCATCAAAACAAAGTTAGGTTTTCGGGAATTGTTTCAGGTTTTCCTGGCTGAAACAATTCAGCAACATCAACGTACCCTGGGGAAGTATTTCTATGTTGCTACATTGGCATTTTTTGCCAAAAACAGTTTCAATCAAAAAATTTCACCCAGCTCTACACCACGAGTGAGTACAGCATCAGTGTGGACACAGCAACTTGAGTGTCAGTTTGAGGGGAAGCAGCTGCATTGCAAAATAACAGGAGAAAAATAACTCCAATGATCCACATTCCAGTTAAGTCTGCAGGGAAAGACATACCCTTGGGGGTAGATTTTCACTGTCACCCAGTTTCCTCCCACTCTACTCACTCCTGAGGTCATGTGTCACACTTGAGGTTTAGCATCACAGAAAACAGTGAATTTGGTCAAGGGGCATGGCATGGCAATGAGCTGTCCCAGCTCTAAGCAAAGGTTAAATGCAGAAGAACTGGGTGGTAACGGCAAATGAAAACGTTTTTAATCCTCTTGATATGAAAGCAGATGTACGTGAGCGGGGGTGGATCCCTAACCATGATGACAGAGGCTCTGACTCATACACCACTAGGCAGATTACTTTTATATTTTTATTTATAAAATTGTTACATTTATATTAGTTCTTCTATTGAGGGAGTTACAATGTGTATCAGCTGACAGCTCTGCCATTTCATTGTGGTTTTGAGCACATATAGAAGTTGCCTAGAGAAATGACAGACTGACATCTTGCTCAGCTAACAGGCAGCTCTAGAATTTCATTTGAGGGAAAAGGACCAAATATACAAATCATTAGGTGCTCAATCCAAAACATACTTACGTCAATGGGAACACTCCCACTGACTTCAATGGAGTTTGAATCAGGCCTTAGAGAAGTAACGTTTGAAATCCAGTTCACCCATGTGCCTCCCAAAAGGGATTGCTAGATTAATTATCTGATGACTGCATACAACTACAAACACTAATCATCAGTGCCATAGCATGAGGGGGAAACCAAGTGAGATAGCAAAAGAAGAGAAAAAACACACAGCAGAAGAAAAACATCTTCTACAATAGAAGAGGCCATGTAAGTTAACACAACACCATTGAAGACAAGAGAGCTATACCAGTGAGGATCTGGGACCTGTACTGTGCATCTTTTGTTTCTCATACTGCCATCCTAATCCATTTTAGAAAAATAATGAGCATTGTGGACAGGTGCCATCCCAGGACCTCCTTGCCTCAGTTTCCCTTTGAGCTCCCAGAAATAACCCACTCACAGCAAGAGTCTTTAGAACAGTATTCCCCCTCTCCTAGGATCTAATTGATTCAGCATAGTTTAGCTCCCAAAGCAAGCTCCTTTTCGATCAGTGTTCCTATAGCCTGCCTTTGGGAATTGAATGGTTCAAGTTCTGATCTCCCAGCCCACAAACTCACTCCTGTAGATGAGATTCTCACAACCCTCTTCCTATGCTCTTAGCAGCTCTTGCTGGCCTGGGCTTGAAGCCTCATTTTGAGAGGCTCACAGAATCATCCCACCACTCCCTTAATCTTCCCAGCTGGGTGTAATAACCTCAAACCTCTGTCTGGATTGGCTGGCAGAGAGAGGAGGCTTGCTCCACCCAGGCTCCTGGGCCCTTAAAGGAACAGTAATCTGAGTTTTTCCCATACCTTCCCCCTACCAGACATGAACTGTTCCTCAGGGACCAACTTCTTTTGTTCTAGTGACTACTTCATTTACGTCCCAGGACACGCAGCGGGATGACTGGCCTCTCAAACTACCTCCTCTGGCCATAAAAGACCAGTGCCCCATTACAGGAATATGCTTCAGATGTAACAGGGGTGGCTGATGTATAACCGTACCTACAATGGATACAGGTGTTGAACTTGTCTGCGCCCCAGTATTTTGGGGGATATGGAGAAGGAAAGCTTCAAATCTTGCACATTCAGGGAGGTCAGACTATTATTCCTTCTCGCGATCTCTCTGCTGACTCTAACATCCTCTGAGACATAAGTGAGAACAGCAGATTCCTAACCTGGGAAGTTCTCTGGGTTCATCTTTAAAAAACATTAATTCTTGTCTTCCTAGCAATCTGGATCCTTCCTTCGGTCACATTGTCACAAGTAGCACTGTAGCCCAGTGGGCTAGTTTGCCTTTATTATATTTATTGCTTTGCATTATATTCAGCAGTAATGCAAGAAACCTACAGGCCTGTATTCTGTAAGACATTAGCTTCAGCAAGTTAGCATAAGGCTTGAAACCTATAAACTTTGAACAGATAAACTTTGCACAGATAAATGGTCCAATGGAAAACCGCAAGTATTTGGGGAGCTGAAAATAGAGTTTAAGGGGAAGTTCTGACATAAATAATTCAACCACAGAAGTGTCCTGGCAACGAACTGGTTACAGGTACATGGGATATATTTAAGGCTAGCCTGCTTGCTTATATATCTTTTCTTGTAAGTTTCTTATTTTCTTATGGGTTTGATTATTTTATTATAATAGGTTTATAGGTCTATATTAGAGTATATTTTGTCTGTAACACAAGGGACCTGCAGGCCACATCCTGTATGGCGAGCTAAGGCCAGGTTAGAATACATATGTTTGGGACCTTTCACCTAGATAGATGGTGAAGAGCTAAAGCATAAGGTCC
The DNA here is from genome assembly GCF_965140235.1 of Caretta caretta. Lineage (NCBI taxonomy): Eukaryota > Metazoa > Chordata > Testudines > Cheloniidae > Caretta > Caretta caretta. The sequence goes on along the minus strand of NC_134208.1, from coordinate 204,671,318 downwards.
ATGTATGGCTGTGACCTATAACATAGAGGATGCGTTAAAGTAGGTTGGCACAGGGGCTTTCCTAAGTTCATACCCTTTTAAACTTATCATGTACACCACAACTTGGAAAGAACCGAAATACTCGGTTAGGACAGAAATAACAAATGTGATACCTAACCACAAAAGGGCCATGGTAATGAATGGACATATATGATAATAAGTTGAGATCATTGATATACTAACCTGTACGAAAAAAACATTCCAACATTAGCAAGGTGAGGAAATACAAATAAGGAAGGGGAAAAAAATCCCCTACTGAATATGCATCAAATACAACAGTGTCAGCGTAACATATTACAAAAACGGCATCCCAGCCTAGGCGTGGTATGAGAGAGAGGTGTAGTCCTTGGGAGGTGCCAGGATGATGACCACTGGTGATGATGGGGAAGGTGATGGTGATGAGGATGATAACCGCTAACATTTCACGTTGTTCTATAGGAGATGGTGTGATTATACAGATGTGGAGAAGGACATTCTGTAGTACCTCTATCTACCTTTACTGATTTGGGGTGTTTGTGACTATGCTAAATGTATGAATAAACTCTATTTGTAAATATAAGAGTTCCTATAGTGCAACTGTGCACGTCAGGGTTCCCACCAGTATAATAATTTGAATAATACTGGGCCTGAACTTGGGGCAAGAACCTGGCAACCCTCGAAGTGATAACTGGGGACTCTTAAGTAATCAATATAATTAATATGCAATCTAAAGATCAGGCAACAGCACTGCAATGTACTTGGTTAGACATGAAGGTCACCTACTGACTTTGAAGGGACCTGAGAGAGTCAAATGCCAAGAAAGGACTAAAAGATAAAAATAATGAAAACGGGCACAGATTAGAGGGGGAGGGTATGTGATGGGACATATACTCTACACTGGTATAGAGATAGCTAATTGAAGCCAGAGAGCAATTAGCCCATCCAGTTGCACCAGAAAGATGGGCCAGGCCTAATTAAGGATCAGTCCCAGTAGAAGTAGGGTAACTAATAGAGGAAGGATTCTAGGGCAGTAGAAGTCTTAGGGATTCTCTTCTGGGATAGGAGCCTCTGGTAAGGACCAGATTGAAGTAAGCTCTTGTGATAGGCCTTGATAAGAGACACCCCTGAGCCAGCCCAGGGCTGGGACTTCAGAGACAGAGAGAATTAAACTGGTAGGGAGGAATCATCTAGGAGGTGTCACTCTGTGCAATAGCGGGAAAGACCTCTGCGGAGACTGGGAAGGGGAGAAGAGCCTGTGGAAGAGTGACCCCAGAAAGGGGCTTGGGAACAGGTCCTAGAAACAGGCTGAGGTAAGAAGTAGTCTAGGAAAGCAGAAAGGGGGCTGAGGGTGCAGACCTTAGGTGCTTGTTACAGGGCCAGTAGACTGGAACCCAGAGTACAGGAAGGGCCTAAGTTTGTGAAAGTCCCCCCAATATATGAGGTGTAAGGACCATTGAGCTCAGAGATGGGCTGAAGACCTGGTGTAAGGCCATTGGACCATAGTATTAAGAAGAGGCACAGTGGCTGTCAGCAAGGGGTGTCAGAGGAGGACAGTCTAATAAGCTATGCCCAGCCATGAGGGGGCACATTGGCTGGTGAGTCACTCTTCTACAAGGGAAATGAAAAGGCATTTTTAAAGCACTTGTTTTTGCAGCGTGAGACACTTTGGGGAACATGGTAGATTTGAGAGAGCCATGTTAATCCTTGCAGAGTGCATCATATTTTGTTATTTGACACCTTTTCCTCCAAATCTTTCCATACTCCCTGCCCCACAGAAAAAAGGGGGTCTGCAGATCCTGGGGGAAACTTCAGAGGCCCAGAACGATCCTTGTGGAGATTTTATATCTCAGCACTGGTCCCAGGGAGTGCGATGCCCTGGCTTACCCTGACAGTGTCCCAGTTCATTTGCGATCTACTGCACCTGTGACAAGTAAGGGCCAAAATAACTAATATGGGCCTGATCCAAAGGCCGCTGAAATCAGTGGAAGTCTTTCCATTGACTTCAAGCTCTTGGTTGAGAAATCCCACGGCAGTAAATGGTAGGTCTGAATGTAGGCTGACTGAAAGAATGGACAAACTATGATTTTTGGATCTCTTTCCCCTATCCATCCTGTTTAGATTCTAAGCTCTTCAGTGTAATAGCACTCTCTACCCTGGGCTTGTATAATGCCTAGCACAATCTTGGTTAGGCCCAAGGCACTACCATAATAAACATCAATAGCAATAATAGTGGTTTCTGACCATGTTATAGCAATGACTGCGCTACAGAATCAGCAGTTCACTTCCACCCTATTGCACTTCTGTCAGATATAACCACATTTCTGTTTTCTTCTCCAGATCACCAGCCTAAATTAGATAGTGGTAGTGCATCACCTACCTATCTCACTTCCTGGATAAATATTGAGACTATGCCCATCACAGTGGTACCTAGTTTTAGTCATCTCTTCCTATGGCAGACACTGATACTAGCCAAAATGAATCCAGAAAAGCTTTTCCTGTTTTGAAAATGCTCATTTATTCATGTCCAGCTGCTGTTAGAGAACATCTTTTTTCTTAATATACCATTTAACAAAAACTTCTGTGATTGGTAGGACACAGGGGCTATAGAAATGAGAATCTTTAGAGGGGGTCTGGTCAGTAAGGCTAGTTCAAATTTTTGCTTATGTTTCAATTTTTCCTAAATGAATCTTTCATCAGCCGCGCAGATCTATCTTGGTAACCCCAAATGATTAATATTTTGCTGTTTTAAAGAAATTAGTGTTCTGTACCTTGGTCCTGCCGTGAGAGCCACATGAATAGACCCCTGCCCCCTCCAGAATGACACTGAAGTCAAAAAGGCTCCATGTGGGTCTGTCTGAGTGCATTCCATTGGCCTTAGACTTAAATTCTGGGGAGCAGGAACCTTTACTTTGTATACATTTGTACATCACCTAGAACAAAAGGGCCCTGATTTTGCCTGAGGCCTCTAAACACTTTATTAGTATACATATTAAATCATTATTAGATGAAAGGTACCTAACTGACAGCTCCAGAAACCAAAGTCCTCTGTACAGAGCAGGTGCAGCATGAGCAGTGACAATGCAGATAGTTTTCCAGCACTGCCCTGCTTAATCTTGATTAGCAAGGACAATTTATCAGTGGGCTAGTCAAAAATTTTCCCTCAAAACCCAGGTTTCTGTCAATTTTTTTTTAATCTAAATGACATTTTTCACAGAGGGTATCTGCTTTCCTTAAAAAAACAAAAATCAATTATTTGTCAATTTTAGTACAAAAAAGTTCTTGGTTTGGGGGCAGTTTTAAGCAAATTATTTGAAACATCACAAATAAAACAATGTATCATGTATTGCCTCAATAAGTATTAACATCATGTTTATTTCAAAGCATCAATGACACATTTCATTTGGATTTTATTTGTACGTGCTTCCATCAGAAGAGCAATGTATCCACTGAGGTAATGCTATTTATGGTATTAAAGTTAAAAAAAAGGAAACCACTGTTTGAGAACACCTGTAATATCATCATACACAAATGTAACATTGATGTACCAATGATGCTGTGACCTGTGAAGAACAGAACATTTTTGGGCATGTATTATTTCAACCTGTGGGCAGCCACATGGAATTACCAGTAATTAAAAGGATCTGAAAAAGTGTGTGTGGGGGGGTCTTATCACACCACATCTGCCTGCCCCCAGTAGTTCTGCCCACCCAGCCTCACCTCTGTTCCTCCTGCATCTCCTGGAATTCTTCACCCTGGTTTCCCAGGCCTGGAGGAAAGGGGAGGAGGTTCTACAGCAAGAGCCTCTTGTATCCCTTCCCAGGCCTGGTAGCGTTGGGATGGGGAGGAGCTGTCCCATTGCTCACAGGAGGGGCAGGGGAAGGAAGGATCAGAGCTATTCTGAGATGCTGGAGTCTTTCCGCTCCCTTTGTGCATCCTGTGAGATTGGTACTGGGCTGCTAAGGGAAAAAGGAGAAGACTCTGGTCTGCTTCCTCCAGCTGCTCAGATTAGCTGCTCTTCACCAAAGGTGGGCAAGTCGAGAAAGCCGCCAATGAGAAGGACGTTCCTCAGGTGGTACTAAAAATGTGAGCATCTCAGCAAGCTGGCTGGCTTCTTAGCAATTGTATTTCCCAGGCCTGTATCGTGTTTAAACCTGGTGCACTTTAAGCACTGGTAATTCCCATTAGCACTGAGGAGGTTTGTGCATACAACCCTGGCATAACAGGAATATAACAACACATACAAAGCACTTGCTGTGTTTAAAGCATTTCACATGTGTTAACAAATCAGTCCTCACAATGCCCACATGAGGTTAGCAGGTAAACACTATTATTCCTCATTTACAGGGAGGAAATTGAAGTTACTCATCCAGCTCCACAGAGCAAATACATACAGAGCCCACATTAACGTTTGGGATCTCCTGACTCTTCATTTAAATACCATAATCTGTTCCTTTGCCATTCCTACTCACTTCAAGGGCTTGATCCATAGCCCAGTGAAGTCCATGGGAGTCTTTCCACTGACTTCAATTGGCTCTGCATTGAGCCCTGAATCAAGAAAACTGATTCATGGCAAAAAGCAAGCAAGGGCTGAATTCATCACTGATGTGACTCCACTGAGATGAAACTGGCCTCAAGAGGTTTCACCTGGTGAGGTAAAGGGCAGTTAAAGCTAAACCTACATACATAGCAAATCAATGTTTTTGGTGGCCTTAACTGATTAGAATTTTTTACTCATAATTCTGTGAGACACACCAGAATACACAAAATTTATATAATACTAAAAACTCAGGATTATGGATTGAACTATTAACCTTTCTGAATAAATATGTGAGATTTTACACTGGCTTTATGGTTCCACACCTATACTTTCTAGTTTCCCATTCATTATGGGTGAAAAGAGTTAACATGGAAACACCTGGATATCTTCCACTATAAAATGAATGGGGAAAGACTGAGGATTATAAACATCTTGAAAACGACACAAAGCAAAATGAATAATCCCAGAATTTTAAAGTTTGTTGGTATGACTGTTCATACAGGCCCTGACCCAGCACAGCATTTACGCACATGCATAACATTAATCTTAGTCCTATTGTTGGGATTACAAAGATGCTTAAAGCTACTCACGTGCTTAAATGCTTGACTAGATTGGTGTCATAACAAAGAATTAGTTAGTATGAATTTTCTGCAGGTCTTCCCAATAAACCAGGGATGAGTACACTGCTTCTTTCAACTATTGTCCAGAGAAATGGAAGCATATACAAACTATTCAAAACATTTACAGCTGCTAGAAGTTACATTTTCCTGTTTTCTTGACTTGTACAATGGATAACCAGAGAAGAAAAACAGCAGGAAAGGGTTTTCCTCCACACACTAAAAAGAACAGGATGTAGCTGTGAGGCTCACAGCTAACTCTTTTGTGTTAAGTTCACATTTCTGTCAAATGTGGCCTCAAGTATACAATAAAAGCTGCAAGAATATAAAGGTAGTGGGTATTTCAGGGAAAATATGTACCCTTATAACCAGATCCATATTCCTCTTTAGCACCTTTTGTACTCTGTATAGGCATGGTACTGCTCCATTGAAGTAAATGGCAAAACTGGTGTTGACTTGATTGGGAGCAAGACTTGGACTCTAAGCTTAGATTTTCAAAAGTGACTAGTGATTGGGTCTCTCAGTTTTGGGTGTGCCCAGTCTGAAACATCTTAAAGGGGCCTCATTTAAAAAAACAACAACCAGCCCTCTGAAAATCAGGCCCCATTAGGTCTCTTAAGTGGAGCACCCAGAAATGGAGGCACCTAAAATCATCAATCATTTCTAAAAAAACAATAATTCTGCTTTGTCATAAATACACTTTATAAACATATCCAAGGAAACAATGGTGAATAGCACAATGAAATCCATAAGATGTATTGAAGGAGAAAAATCGATGAGCTAGTTCAGAACAGCGTGGGGGCCATGGCTCCATCTCCTCCTGACCACTTCTGGAGCAATGAGTGCAGAGACTGAGATTGTGACTGAACTTTACATGCAGCATGCAAGGGGCTAACAGACACCCACTTTCTCCCCAGCATTGCAGATCCATACAAGGGCCAGGGATGACTTCACCTTGAGAAAAGTGATATGACTTTGGAAGGGGATAGCCTAATTACCCTAATTAGCAAATACACTACAACCCCAGGCAGTTTCTCATCAATGGGTGAAAAACAAATATACTCAGCCTGGACTACTTACAAGCTTCTATGACACTGTAATACACACATATTTGAATAAAACAGGCATGGTTTGGGTTTTGATATTACTATATTTTGAAAGAGGAGATTATTTTCTATCCTAAGTGACAATAGATGGGCAACTCCTCCTCAAATACTTTTTCCTAACTTCTTGATCTTGCATCCTCTTATGCTTTCTCAACTGGACGCCATCAAATTAGGCCTGAATAAAGACTGGGAGTGGATGGATCACTACAAAAACTAATTTTCCCTGCTGATACTTACACCTTCTCGTCAGCTGTTTGAAATGGGCCACCTTGATTACATTGGCCTCATTAGCACTACAAAAGTGATTTTTCCTCCCTTGGTATTCACCCCTTCTTGTCAACTGTTGAGAATAGCCCACTTCCACCTTACTTGAATTGGCTCATTAGCACTGACCCCCCACTTGGTAAGGCAGCTCCTATCTTTTCATGTGCTGTGTATTTATACCTGCCTACTGTATTTTCCACTCCATGCATCTGATGAAGTGGGTTTTAGCTCACGAAAGCTTATGCCTAAATAAATTTGTTAGTTTCTAAGGTGTCACAAGGACTCCTTGTTGTTTTGGTGATACAGACTAACACAGCTACCACTCTGAAACCTGTCAGGTACACAAGTGTTTGCAAGATCAGGGCCATGATTATTCTGATTGTAAAGATGTTTACCTTTTTGAAAGTTCCAATGAGCTCTTCAGTGTGATTGCTTTTATTTTTCAAAAGCAACCTATCACTCTGGGCCTAATCCTTTTCCTATTAAAATCAGTGGGAGTTTTGATACTGATTTCAGTGGGAACAGCAGGGGGATCATGATCCAAGTGGCAGACTTACTGTTCCTCTGACACTGAGACAATGCCAAACCCAGGGTTCTAAAGTGAAAACAAAAGTTAAGTCACATAATGAAAGCATAGTTTTATATAATATGGGAAATATTCTCTGCTGCACACAATTATCCTTAGTTTAGTGTTCCCTCTCTCCAGAGAACCCTGATGCTACCCTAGTCCTTGCAAGCATGCTACCCTTTCTGCAGACTCCTGCCTTTACCTGTAGTCATTGTCTACTGCTTTTTTCTCTGCCTGCTCAAGTACCCAGCAGTAGTTGTCTGTGGCGCTCCTGGCTTTCTTCTTTTCCTTCTTGGCTTTCCTCTTCCTATAGATGAGCAAGCCCAGGGCAAAAGCCATCAGCAGCAGGATAACCACCACGCTGCCCAGGATATAGTACAGGAGCAGTTTGGGGCCATCGGTGGCCTGGTCAGCGTCGGGTTTCATCATGGGTTCCCCAACCCCTGCCGCCCTGCTGACGGCAGCTGGCTGGAGGGTGCTCGGTTCTGCTCCCCCTGGCTGGGCTCGGGTGGTTGGATCAGAGCGCGGGGCTGGGCTCTCGGTAGCAGGGTGGGTGTCCGGCGGCTGTCCACCCCCAGCCGTCGGCTCCTCTTCTCCTGGGGGGCGCAGGGACAGGGACGGGGCCGCGCTGCCGGCGGTGGTGGGGCTGGAGCCGGAGAGGCAGGAGACGCCGTTGGGGGCCAGCGCCCAGCCCGGCGGGCAGAGGCACTGGTAGCTGCCGGGCTGGTTGACGCAGCGCTCCTGGCAGGGCTCCCCCAGGCACTCGTCCACGTCCCGGCAGGAGGCCCCGTCGGGGCCCCGCTGGTAGCCCGGCCGGCAGGCGCAGAGGAAGGAGCCCGGCGTGTTGGCGCAGAGCTGGGCGCAGGGCGCGCCCTGGGCGCACTCGTCCAAGTCCCGGCACTGGCGGCCGCCGGGCCCCGCGGGCTCGTAGCCCGGCGGGCAGGTGCAGGCGAAGCCCCCCGCCGTGTTGAGGCAGCCGCCCTGGCAGGGCTCCTCCAGGCACTCGTCCACGTCCCCGCAGCTCACCCCGTCCCCGGCCAGCGCGTAGCCCGCGGGGCAGCGGCACTCGAAGCCCCCCGGCCGGCCCAGGCACAGCCCCTGGCACGGCCGGGCGCTGCAGTAGTCCACGGGCGAGCAGGAGAGCAGGTCCCCGCCCAGCCGGTAGCCCGCGCGGCAGGCGCAGCGGAACGAGCCGCCGGCCAGCTCCAGGCACTGGTGCTGGCAGCCCCCGTTGCTGTAGGCGCAGCCGTGGCGGGGCGAGGCGCACAGCGGGCCCGGGCTGTTCCACGCGAACACGCCGCCCTCCTGCGCCGTGCACACCAGGAAGGGCCCCGGCGCCTGACCCTCGCACGACACGGCGGCCAGGGAGCCGAAGGGCACGGCCGCCAGGGAGGCGTTGTTCAGGCCGAAGGGGGTGGTGTAGGTGACGCTGCCGGGCCCGGCCAGCGCCAGCTGGCGGCACATGCCCTGGAAGCTGAACTTGCAGAGGTAGCCCTGGACCCTGGCGGAGGAGCCGCTGCAGGGCCCGTCGGCCCAGCCCAGCCCGGGGGAGCTGGGGGCGGTGCTGTTCCAGGGCAGGCTCACGCAGCGCCTGCTCGTGCAAGTCTCCCGGGGCTCCCGCAGCCAGCCGGTGTAGTTGGTCTCCTCCCCGCCGGAGGCCCAGCTGAAGCCCTTGAGGAGCTGGTGCTGCTGGTAACACTTGCCCTTCTCCCGATGGAGCCCGATCCAAAGCCTCGCCTGCCCCTCTGGCCCAGCTTCCCTCCTGGGCAGCTTGGCTAGCAGATCCTGGACATGCAAGGCCTCTTCCTGGCTCTTCATGGTCACCAGGTTGCCTCCATTTCTCTTGCAGTTCTCCTGGGCATCCGCCCAATTGTGCTTGCCCCAGTGGATGGTGTAGCAGGCAGTCTGGGCGCACAGGGCCTCTGCCTCCTCACTCGCCCACGAGGGCACCCCCCAAAGCAATGCCTGGCCTAGGAAGAAAAGGGCGATTCCCATGGTTGCTTTGGTCTGGTCTGGCAGAGAGCGGCAGGATCGGTGCTGTTGCTGTCCCAGGCACCAGATGCACAGATGGGACCTGCAGGGGACACACATCAGATGTTAGAACAAAAGAGCAGAAGCTGTTTGCCTTTCAGATCCCTTTGGCCCAAGGAGCTGCCCTGCACGCATCCTGTGCTGTTGCGACTCTTATTTATCACCGGAGACTAGAGTTTCCTGTATTTTAGTTACTGGTGGCTTCATCCCCGTGGTTTGTTGATAACAATCAAGATATTCAGCTGCTTTTCTTTGCCTTCCTTTAAGTGAAGTGGTTTAACACCAGTTTAAAAAAAGATTTACCAGTAAAGGGCTTTCTTTATTTTGGCCCAGTGCTCCCCTCCCCCTGTAGGAGAAACTTGCTGGAATGCTGCTTTCTTGTTTTATTTTTAAAGGACATAAACTACTTACTCATTGGTGACTTTTTCTAACCCCCAATAGGGAGTTCTAGTTTTCCAGTATCTATTGGAGAAACAACAACAAAAAAGGCATGGAATCCCTGCTTATGATCCTAAGCATAGTTAACATTTCATCTTCTAGAAGAAATGGAATACTTGGTGCATATAAGTCATCCACACAATTAATTTCAGGCACTCCCCTCCCCCCCCCATTCTTGCACTTTAAATAGATGGAAAAGTCCTTAAATAGGGATTGGGTCGTGAGAATGTCTGAGCTCCATGCACTAAGCCAAGTTGTTTAAGGACACCAAACCAACTCAAACTCAGTGTACAGTGGGGAGTTCTCTAAATGCAGCCCACTTAGTCACTGATCTGTTGTCCAGAACCAGTCACTTCAAACAGAAGAAAAGCACTGAACAGCAGCTGCTCATACCTGGGACTTTTGAGCATCAGAGCAATGATATTCCAAGTTAATGGTTTTGGGGAATTTACAGATCAGTGATCAGTTGTATCATCAGTTCAGTTGCAGCTTGAGCCAAACCCAGTGAAGTCAATAGGAACCTTAAAGAAAGGGCCAAGTAGTTAGCGTGAGAGGTTTTACTGGATGAACAAATGCATTAAAAATGCACAAGCCTTCAGGCCCCAAAAGTCCCCTTTTCTGGGACTGGCAACTTTTACGAAAAGCACAATTGATACTGAGTTGATTGACCTCTTTGTAATAAAGTAGAAATACTTCATTTGAGAATCAGAAAGTGTTTTACTGACGTCAATTAAAACTCACAGTTACTGAGGTGTAATTATTTACAACTATTATTTTGCAGATGGGGATTTGCATGAGATGCAGAGAGGTTAAAGGTCAGATTTTCTTTATACAATGGGGTCCTAGATCCATGCACATTTTCTGCCTGTGCATTCATGTGCTTGCTTTTGAGTGCACACTTATTGCAATTGTGAGCATAACTTAAATAGATGAAATGAAGGCATCTAAATATATATTAATGTGTCCAAATGTCTCATGTGGATGTCCAGATAGGCCTGTGTGTGCAAACATAGGTGCACTAATGAATATGCAAGTATGCCCATGGATCTTGGACTTCACTTTGGGGTATATCTCCCACTCTTTAGGCCCACACAGAGTCCAGGATAGTGCCAAGATTATGGACTGTGAAGGCAAATGGAACGGACTCAAGGAAGGGAGAGAGATAAAAGACAGGATGCTTCTTTTCCTCCCAGTTCTTGCCTTTGAGACATTCAGCTGAAAAAAGTTAACTTGGTCAAGGTAGGCAGTCATTTCAGTTGTCACAAGACAATGTACTGTACATACAGTTCATTTGTACAGTCATCAGAGTAACTGTGGCAATGTTAAAGGATGAAATACAGTAACCAAGGGAGAGAATAGAGAACAGATGCTAGAGAATGAGCCCAGGTGGGACATCTTGGCACAAGGGTCAACCATTGCCAGAGATATAGAAAGAGCAGTTTGATAGGCAGGGCTGTCCCTAGGGGAGTGCGGGGCCTGGCACAGATCAGCCTCCCCGCTAGTCTCCTCGCTGTCCGTACAGCGCATCCCCTCGTCCACGCGACTGCCGCTCTCCTTGCTGTCCACCCGCCTACTTGCTTCCTCACCTCCTCCTGCCTGCCTGCCCGCCTGATGCTCGCCTCCCTGTTCGCCTCCTCACCCCACTCACCCACCCCCCTCCCGCCTCACCTGAATATCGGGACAAATGGCATCCTGATTGTACATTGGTTGGGACACGGGACAAAGGGCCAAATATCAGGACAGTGCTGATTTTATTGAAGTGTGGGGCCCCCCCAAAGCATGGGGCCCAGGATGGTCACCCCGATTCGCCCTACCCAAGGGACGGCTCTGTTGATAGGCAAAAATGGAACGAATAACAGCAAGCCAGAGATGTCTTCACATCTAAGGCGTTGGTCCAGGAAGACAGAACTGTGATTACAGTGTAGAAGCCTGTGTGGTCAAGGAGAATGAGAAAGCAGAGGTAGCCATCATCAGTAGGGAAAATCATAGAATCATAGAAACATAGAATATCAGGGTTGGAAGGGACCTCAGGAGGTCATCTAGTCCAACCCCCTGCTCAAAAGCAGGACCCATCCCCAATTAAATCATCCCAGCCAGGGCTTTGTCAAGGATAATAAAAAAGTTTATTAACTCTCTGCAGAAGAATGATTTCTTTGCTATGGCTAGACCAATAGTCAAAGAGAAATTAGCCCAGCGTATTGTTGTGGGACAGGTGGTTGGAGTGATGGAGGAGGGAGTTACTTTTGCAAAAACTTTGGGAAAGGGGAAATAGAGATGGGCCAATAGTTAGCTTCAGGGTCATGGGAGAGCTTTTTTAAAAAGGGGGGACTAAATTCTGAGCTGGGGTGTGAAGAAGCAGGCCCAACTCTATTGATTTAAATCAGAAGTCAGTGGAATTGTACCTGCTCACACTGTGTTTGAATTTGGCTCAGGAACAGTGGTACGTTTTGGAGAGTTGGGGGAAGAACCAGAGAAAAAAGAGTGTTATATTGATAAAGGGGTGTTTGGGGCCCAACAAGAAATAAGATGTTTCTGAAACCCGTGGTCACTGTTACAACATTAAACAGTGCAGTATGGACTGAGGATTTGTTTCACATTATCGCTGGTGACTCCTACTGGGAAAACTACCATAAAATGTTTTAAACTTTTAATTAAAGACACAGAAAAAGCTGTTAACGGCCTTTAAAATGTGAAGTAGTAAGTCAGGCTTTCATTTTCACAATATCCCATATTCCCTTTCCCTTTAGCTGTAGAGAGTCTTTTGGAGAGAGAAACCTCTCCATGACTGTTTTTAGATGGTGTTAAAGATGGTATTAACTGTTTTTTGGGGGAGGAGAAAAGGTTAGTTCAGTCAGTCTGGATCTCTTGTCTCTTATTGGAGTCCGGTCCTGTTTCTTTAAGACAAAACAAGACAAACACACGCAAAAGGGGAGAAAAAAGAGACCAGTAAACATGGAAAATGCAGCTTCTGTCTCTGGTGCTGACTCTCATGTGAGATCTTGCTGCTGAGGAAACACAAGCCCAGCACAGGGTCTTATCCACTCCAAGCCCTGGCAAACTTTTATCTGCATATGGCTGCTTAAGGCATTGCTTTCTCAGAGCAGTGTTCCAAGAGGTGTAGACTTCTTGTTGGCTAAGCCAGAGACAGACTGAGGCAAACAGAGAGGGAGGGAGGAAAGAGGAGAAATGCAGTAGGAAGGAAAATGACAGATGTGTAGTGAGTGACTGCAGGAACTCAACTCTCACATTCCTGGTGTTCAGGAGTTAGCTGAAGGTGGTGATGTTATGGCCTGGTCGGGTCAGGACGATGAAGGCCCAAGAGTGTCAGGTTGGTGGTTAGGGTCTCATGAGACAGTGGGGGTAGGAGCCATGACGGTAAAGCTCGCTCCTTCCAGTCTACCCATCCTGCTGCTCCCATCTAGTGTCCCCCAAGTAAATAATGAAAAGGAGTACTTGTGGCACCTTAGAGACTAACCAATTTATTTGAGCATGAGCTTTCGTGAGCTACAGCTCACTTCACGAAAGCTCATGCTCAAATAAATTGGTTAGTCTCTAAGGTGCCACAAGTACTCCTTTTCTTTTTGCGAATACAGACTAACACGGCTGTTCCTCTGAAACAAGTAAATAATGTTCAAGAAGGGGTGTAAACCTCATTCCATTCATATTAACCCATGAAAACACATTGCCACCCATATTTAGAATCTTTCAGCTTGTTGTCATGCCAACCGATGACTACCAGGAGCATTTGAAGATCTTTCCTCTTCAATTAACCTAAACAATCCAGTTTGTCCCAGTCTATTGGTCTCCAGCTTTTGCTGACTTTTACAAACAATTTTATGTAACAGACTGAATTGGATTTTTGTTTCCTTGGATACAGTAGAGTACAGGCCTCTGCCCATCAGAAGTTATTAACAGTAGTGATGAGGGAGGGAGCAAGGGTTGGACGACAGGACAAACTGACAGGCGAGAGAAATGGATCAAGAGAGGAGGAAGTTTAATATAAACCCCTTGTAGCCCTCTGAAGAACTACAATCTCTCCAGACCACCTCTGTCACCATGTGGAAGTGAAGGATTTGGGTGGAAAGCTTACCAAGTTTTGCAGATGCCTCTTGGTGTAGACATGACAATGATAGATTTGGCTCACTCCCGTTGGCCTCGTTTTGGGGAGAAGGGACAGGGGGTTGCCCTGTCAAACTGAAAGCCTCGAGCAGGCGTGGAATTTCTCCCCCCACACCCGTCCCTCTGGGCCTAATTGGAGCTGCCCCCAAAATATAGAAGTCAAACTACTCTCCCAACTAACTTTACCTCCAATGTTGAACCTGTAAACAACTGTGGCTCCCAACAAAATAAAAGTATTTTCATCAGTCCCACAATGCATTATTAATTCATCTTTACTTCTGGGTCATTTTATATGGCAATGAACATACTCTTAAATAACATACTCTTAAATTTGCAACTCAGAAAGATTTTCAAAAGGCACATTAAGACAGTCACACTTGGTGTTGAGCTCATGTTGGTATTTTTCCTTTTGGTATATTAAGTATATTAATCCAGTGGGGTTTATTTCCAGCCAAAATCCCTGTTGAATAGAATTCCGTTTAAGGATCACAGTATCTGACCCTGTTGATTCACTACATACTTTAAAAGTTTAGCAAGTAGTACCACTGGCATTTTCCTAACTTTCAGCATTTTTTCTTTTTTAAATAAATATTGAAAATTGAACATTACCATTAGAGCTATTGATGAACATCTGAAAGTAAATAAGTAACAGTAGATTGTAATTTTTAAAAAGAACTCCATCTATCAAGTTTCTTAATCTTTTCCCAAATTCAGAGAATAATTTATAGCAATCCCTAAAGATACAAGCATACTTCTGTTGCCTATATGAAATAACCCATTTAATTTAACTTCCCCTCTATAGACATGATCTCACTTGAAAATAAAAAAGATCCAAATAATTATCCTGCCAATAAATAGCAATAAAAGTGCCCCCAATAAATTACATGTTTTTTTTATTTTTAATAAGCCATTTAACACTTGTACATATGAACTGATGTTTCAGATCACAATCAACCACAAATTGCCCTAGGAAGGCTGGATCTCCTGCCAAATAGGGCACAATATATGTAAAAACGTATCAGATTATCAAAAGGATTCATTATAAAGCTGTTACCAAAGCCAGAAGAAGGAAATTTAGAAGATCTGTTAGAAGTCAACAACAATTCCCAAAGAAAGAATCAGGGTTGGAACAATGGATAATGGCATGCAAAAGTCATAAAGTAGCACCTGCATAAATAATAGCAGAAAGATCATGCTCTAGAAGAACAGAAGGAACTCATGCCTTCTCTGGGGATGTTTGAAACTACACAATTTCCATATACAGTAAAGTGGGCCAGACAGTGAGTATAAATGGACATTGCTCTGTTCAGTGGAGCTAAACTGATTTATGCCAGTTGAGACTCTGGCCCTGCAGTGTTGAGATGCTCACTGCAAACTTCAGTTATCACATTGTAAAAATGTAAGGTCTGCACAATGCTATTATTTGCAGTAGTTTATGTGTTGTCTATATAAGTCAAGGGAGATGAGAGACTAAGCTATTTTTGTTAATCGATGATGTCAGTGAAGAGTCAGTCGTCTCTACCATACAGTCCTTGGTATGTGATAGTGTCCATATGCAGTATGTGCAGAAGTTTCCCCTGTGTTTTATATTTTGCATGCATTACTAGCCAATGCACTGACGGCCCAGTTCCAGGTGGTGCATGAATCTGTGCTGCTTTATGATAGTGCCATCAAACAAGCTCTTGCTGCTTCTCTCATGTCACGCCATGGCATACCATTCTATTTCTTTATCATTATTACTTTTTGATATGTTTATTGCAGTCGCAGCAAGTGGCCCCAGTAAAGATCAAGGGCCCGCTGCACTAGACACTGTATACACACATAATGAAAACAATACCTCTGCACCAAAAAGCTTATAATTTCTGTGATCTTATACCAGGCCCATCACTGTGGTGTCTGATAATCTGCAACTGGAATCAGTGGGAGTTTTGCTATTGACTTCAGGGGGATCAGAATCTGACCCAAAGCCAAAGGCAACTTGCATTTGTAGGGCTTTTAAAATTGTACATCCCTGCGCTCGTTTGTAAATCAGACTACAATAGAGCCTCGCTAATTTGCACTAATGACTGGGACTAATCCGTGGCAGATTACTGAGTTTTGTGAAGTACCAAATAAGTGAACAACCCTGAATTTAAATAAAAATAATCAAGGGTTCTCCCTCACGAACTGAACTTTTTCATTTATTTTGACAAGTGTAGTTTAGTTTTAATGATTTACAATCCACCTCATTGCATACTAATTAATGGACTGCAATAGACCTTTTTAAAAGTAGTAAAGTCTTAGTAATATGCAATCTCACTACAATACTCTTCCACTGCACCTTCTGAGCAGTGGAGTTTAACCATCAGTTTCTGGGGAGTATTACTGGATCTACAGCGTAGCGAAATGAGAATCAGCAAGCTTATATGACAAAATCAAAGAAAAAGTGTTCAGCAAAAATATTCCCCCACCCCACCCCCCCGATATGGTGTTTCTTTATTTTGTTTGTACATGGCAGAAATATGCCATTGTTACAGTGACAGATTAAACAGAAGATTACAGCAGATTAAACTTTATTTGGATAATTGGCACATGGGTGAAAAATACCTTTAAAGTTCTCATATAACAGATGGGCTCCAAAGGTAGTGTTCTCTAATAATTATCTGTCTATCCATCTAATTCTTTGTCTGTCTAGCTATACATTTATACTGTGCTCATCACTGTGGAATCTTAGCATCTTGAAAGAAAAGAAATGAAGTGGTTCTTTTGGGCAGAGTTAGGTCTTGCACTTTCTCTTGAAGATGGTCACCTATCTGTGGGCCACACGCTGAAAAATCCCTCTCCAACTCTCAAAAGCTGAATTCTTGTGAAGGTACATGTTCATTCAGTGAACGTTGTGTCACGTTGCTCCCGAATAGCTCAGCTATTGTAGAAGGTCCTAGTTGTGGAATAAGGTCCATCAGGTAGCTCAATAGCTTGACAGCAGCAGTAGCAAGTCTCAGCACTTCTCCGATGTGTTCAGCAGCTTGCAGGATAAAGCTCTATAAGAACAGAGGGAAGCTTGATGAAATGAAAGAGCTATGGATTTAGCACAAAAGGACATCTTTCTTTACACAGCGCCTTGTCAATATTATTCATTGCCCCAGGAAATCATTGAGACATAGCATGGTTTCATTTTTTGTAAAATGGAGGTCTGGATGACTTGAGGATAATTCATAACTCTTGTCACTCTGCAAGGTCAGGGAAAGAATGATCATTCAAACCTCATGATTAGGGGGTCAGAAAAGAACTACTTCCCACTCATTGATGGGAAAAGGATGACCACCATAGCCATTGGCATTAAGTGACACCACTGCTGATCATCTCACCAGACAGATCAATAGCTGAATGGAATGAGCATAGGTGCTGAATTAGCCTGACTCCAAAAAGCAGTCTCTGTAAACCACAAATGAGGCACGGTGGACATGTGTTGTTTGGATGCCTGCGATCCTACGGCTAGTATTATGCCCGTGCTTTGGATAAACTAAGGACTTCATTCTCTGGGATGGTCCATTCAGCACCTTCAAGCAGCACAGAACTCATTCAGGGCATGATCCTGCAAGGTGCTGAACATCTCTGGAGGTACGAAGTATCCCTAACTCCAGTTAAATCAATCGGACCTGAAGAGGCTCAGGAAATCCAGGAGTTTCTCCAGATCAGGCCCCCAAAATAAACTCTTCTTCCCACTTGTACTCTAATAAATACAGTTGCATGTATGCGCTCCACTCCTTCAGCAAAGCTAATATTTCTAGCACAAACATCTGGGTGGGGAGTCAGGAGTTGCAGTTATGCTCCCTTGCTTAGCCCCACAAGCTGGGCCTCAGCATTAGTTTTTTAAGAGCACAAACTGATGCTCATCTGTAGAACCTCCTGAGAGACAAATATCAGAAGTCACAAACAACGTCTTTAGCCAAGCGGCTGGAGGCCCTGGGAATTATTCAGAATGCCTGGAAGGAAGTAAAAAACAACACTGAAGACAAAAAAAAGTATTACACTGGCATAACACAGATTGCTGACTGCATCAGGAAACTCAGTGCAAACTCACACACACACCTGCCAGTGCTTGCTAATGGAAAGCAGATCCACACGCCTGGGGTAATAATGAGTGAGATTGTACCCCCGAAGGGGATCCGTTTGTAAGATTTTTCTTTTTTTTTTTTCCCTGCCCCCACTTTCATCATCTCATACTGGCAAATGAAGTGAGACGGTGATCCACTGCATTGGGTATCACACCCCGAGAATGGATTTTGGGTCAGCAAAATGCTGTTTTATAGAGCTTGTGCAATTCGCATTTAGTATAACACAGCATAATTCTGTAAGTGTTGACTGGTGCCTCATTTTATTTGCAAACACATCTTCTACTTTGTACAAAATTGTCATCCTACCGAGTTATTACGTTGCTTTTAAATTTTACATATTATTTACTTAGGGCTAGATCCTACCGCTCTTATTCATATTGAGAAGTACCATGCTCCACAAGCAGGCCCCCTGACTTCAGTGGGACTTCATGCAGAATAAGGTAGTACTCACTGTAAGGAAAGGTAGCAGAACCTGGCCCATAAGGAAGTGCACGGAACTATTTCATACTCTTTCGTTTTAAAATTTTAAAGTTCCTTATTAGATTTTTAAAGTAAACATAAGAACCAAGACAAGACTTGGGTTATTTGGCATTGTAGTAGTGGGAAAGGTATATTTTTACCTTGTTTTCTTTGGTAGAAAAAAGAGGAATGTTCATGACCTGGTAACCCAGGTTATATTCTCCACTGGGATGTTAGGCATATTACTGCAAGCAAACACACAAGTTGCTAAAAAAAAGGACAGTGGGGGTGAGGAAGGGCAGTGAACCAACAAAGCCACAAGAAGACCAACTTCCTACAAACACCAAATTGGACCCTACTGTGGGTGACTTTGGAGAGAGTCTAGACTAGCAGAAGTATGCCAAAAGGCAATGGACAGGATTCAGAGAGCCAGATTTTTCCAAAGCGTGACTCCTGCCAGCAAAGCAGCAGGGGGCCAAGTGAGGTTGACCTCTCTATCAGCAATTGCCTTTTCCTGACAACACCAGTAAATCAGACAGCGACTGTGAGAGCTGATTGCCAGGTCAGGTAGAAAGCAATCCACCTACCTGAGCTGGTGCACCAGAGGTAGTCTAAGGTCCCTGGTCAACTGGGCCTAAACATCAGAGGATCCAATATCTGAGGAATGGTGTTCCTTCACCTGGCTCTGTAAACCAGCAGAGAGCATGGTGATTATGATGCTCTTGCAAGGCAGAGATTTAAAAAGTCTCTTCTGTATCAGTAGCCCCATGAAAAGAAACCAGAAGTGAAAAAACCCTCCGTTTACTGCTGATCTTTTCATAGCTTAGTGCAGCCACACAATGGAGAAGCAACAAATCATAGATATTATCACCAAAGGATTGAATTGACATTGTTCTTTTAGTTTCAGGGGTTGGTTCCTCCCTTTCCTTCATGCTTCATATAATCTCAAATGGAGGCTGAGCATTTCAACCTGAGAGAACTATTCTAGATAAAGAGGATTGGGTGGGTAGGTGGAATCTTACATGTGTCTAACCATGAGAAGGGTCAAAGAGAATTGAACTGGATGATTCCTTAACATGGGGGCCTTTCCAAGGCTCAGTGATGTCAGTGAGCATTTTTGCACCGACTGCAATGGGTTCTGAATGAGGATGATGAGGTTTAAGGAAAGGTACCAGCAGTGGAGACAAGGGGTGCTGGTGTCTGACCACTGCCATGCTGCCCTATACATTTAGCCAGCATCTTTCCCTGCCTGCCCTGGATTACTGGATTCTGTGTTGCTTTCCATTGAAGTCAATGGTGCTTTGCTGATTTACACCCACTGAGAATGTGGCTGAAGAGTTAGAGCAGGATAATAGAACTACTGCCCCAAGGCATGGCAAATTCCCACCCTCTCAGATGTGAAAGAAATTAAAGACACATTTGAGATGTCTAAGAAATGGGACATTTTGGGAGCAAAGTGAAGGAACCGATGTTTTACTCAAAGAGGAGGAAAATCTTGGCAATCAAGCTACTAGGGCAAAGGGTGACAATTGGGTAGAGGTCTATTAGGAATGGTGAATTCAGAAAATACTAACAAAATCCATAATGGAATTGTGAGCCTCATGTAGAGACTTGTATACTGTATTGGACATCCTGTTGGGAATTTTCTTAAGGATATAGTGGGAACTGCTTTTTCCCCTCCTCATACTGGTTATTATGGTCCAGTGATCATATGATCAGACATAGGCCTGGACTCTGTGGGTGCTGCGGGGCTGGAGCACACACGGGGAAAAATTAGCGGGTGCTCTGCACCCACCAGCAGCCAAGCTCCCCTTGCCCCCTCCTCGCCTCCTCCTCCCCCGAGCACGTCGCATCCCCGCTCCTCCCCATCCCAGCGCTTCCCACCCACCACCTAACAGCTGTTTGGCGGTGATTAGGACTCTCCGGGAGGGAGGGAGAGGAGTGGGGACACGGCACGCTTAGGGGAGGAGGTGGTAAAGAGGCTGGGCAGGCACAAGGGCAGGGGCAGGGAGGGGGGTCAAGCACCCACGGGGCAGAGGGGAAGTCGGCGCCTATGCAATCAGATTCTTTCCTTAATTTCCCTATGTAAGGACAGAAAATGATATTTAGAAAGAGACTCATATCAAAGGGTCCAGTTCTGCAAGATGATCCCCACAGGCCTGTGTAATAATAATATTGATCTATTTGTATTGTGGAAGCACCTTGGAGCCCCGGTCATGGCAGAGGATCGTATTATGCTAGGCGTTGTACAAATGCAGAACAAAATGATGGTCCCTGTCCCAAAGAGCCTACAGCAGCCTACAGCAGTTTGCCCACAGAGATTATTTTGCAAGATTGGGGCACGTGAAGGCCACAGCTTTTTTATATTTCTAGTAGCATTTTGGATGGAGAGGAGGATATCTACTGCTGTGAAGAAGAATCACTTGAATGAAGACTGTTCTAACCTTCCTTTTGGGTCGGGTTCGGTAGTTGTTTCATTTGTTTTAAAGATCATTCTCATTTTCCAGAACTCTTTTAAAGGATACACTTTATACATTTAAGTTCTGCCTTCTGGAAAACTGTACAACAATATCAATCCGGCATCCGGGTGATTTATGTACCATGTTAACTTTCAGAGAGAGACTTCTATTTATTTTGTTGTGGGGGGTGCTAGGAAGGCCTTTAGAAGTTCAGCTTAAGAAAAATCAAAATCTCCCCTGATTGACTTGTTAGATGAGGAAGAGGATATCTGGACTCTGACTATTTATCTACCTGAAATCCCAACTAGAAATACTGTGAAGCTATGTGCTAGTTTGTGTAAATTGGTGTTAGCTCCATTGAAGTCAATGTAATCTACTAAGGATGTATCCCACCATTCTTATTTTGTGCAGTTGAAATGGGCATTGTCGAAGGAGGATTCTTCAGTTATTAAATATTGTGATTCCATTATTCTGTAGTTGTGAAGTGCTGATGCTGTGCTTAGCAATGTATCAGAGACAAATAAAGACAGAGCTTTGCCTTGAGGAGCTTAGTCTAAAAGATGCATTTATTTCCTTTTCCAATGCACAGCTAGATTTTTCCCTTATGTCTTTTTTTGCCATTATTACCAGGATCCAAGTTGTATGATTGTGTGTTTCTGTGTGTTATCCTTTTCTATCTCCCTTGGTTAAATTGGTTGTAGTTTTCAGGAGCAAACAAACAGTTGTTTGTTTAGAGAAGGCTCCCCCTGTATGACCAGTATTATTGATCTTTTTTCCCTTTTCTTCCTAATGAGCTGGGGTTATTTTACTCGCGTTGTAAAACACTGCACTCTGCTATATCGAGGAATGGGGCTTGCATCAGCGTGTCTCTGTTGTACTGCGGATTCCGGTAGCACTCACTGCAAGGAGCCATTGGTCTACTGCATGGAGATGCCTCACACTGAGATGGCCTCTGAGGAATTGCCTGACAAACGCTGGCCCATTAATATCATAGCAGGCTTTAGATCAGGCCCTGAAATCAATGGAAAGGCTCCCATTGACTTCAGTGGGCTTTGCCTCTGGTCCGCAGTTTAACCCAATCACTCGGCAAGAAACCCATGTCACCACTTGTGACTCTGATCCATACCCTTTCTGGCTGCTGTGTTTGATCTTGGGACTCCTGCTGATGGAGATCACCACTTCTTTCTTTGAAGAAGGAAATCTACAGTCCTCTCTATAGCAGGCAATCGTCCAACCAGTGCTTAAGAAACCACTGCTTGATACAAATGACATGGCATATGATTGCCCACTTTGTCAGTGGAGACCATATTGTGTCTGAAAAGCCTGGAGCTCAGAGCTGGCTAACTGAGACCCATGGCCAGTGATTGTTTCTGCCAGAGTGCCAAATGGAGAAAAGACGCTCTGCACTTTTGAAAACCAGGCCAACCAGTTAGATGCATAAAGCAGGATTTAGCAGCCTGTCTAGAGGCTCCTACTTCTGAAAATCTTGGCCTAGAGGGTCACTTTTCAGTAGAATTTTGGTACCCATCCTGCTACTGAACTCAACAGGCTATTGCAAGGTGTTGTCTCCCATCATTTCCAATATTGCCAACCCTGTACGTGGGATTCCTTGCTTCTGACACTACAGAATGCTGTTGACAAGGCACTGATTTGCTTACACTGTGATGTTCCTCTTCATATTGGGTCTATCTTCTATGGCCCTTTTGTGCTGCTCTGCAAATTATGCTGGCTTCAGCAGCTACCCAGGAATTCTTCCAGTGCAGAGTGAATCCCCAGGGGGTGGAGGTCTCAAGCTTTCATTCTGTCATCATTCATTTGTGACCTACAGTACGTGTCCCTTAGTTCTCTTAGGGTATGTCTACACTACGGAATAAGGTCGAATTTATAGAAGTCGGTTTTTTAGAAATCGGTTTTATAAATTCGAGTGTGTGTGTCCCCACAGAAAATGCTCTAAGTGCATTAAGTGCATTAACTCGGCGGAGCGCTTCCACAGTACCGAGGCAAGCGTCGACTTCCGGAGCGTTGCACTGTGGGTAGCTATCCCACAGTTCCCGCAGTCTCCGCTGCCCATTGGAATTCTGGGTTGAGATCCCAATGCCTGATGGGGCTAAAACATTGTCGCGGGTGGTTCTGGGTACATATCGTCAGCCCCCCGTTCCCTCCCTCCCCCCGTGAAAGCAAGGGCAGACAATCATTTCGCGCCTTTTTTCCTGAGTTACCTGTGCAGACGCCATACCATGGCAAGCATGGAGCCCGCTCAGGTAACCGTCACCCTATGTCTCCTGGGTGCTGGCAGACGCGGTACGGCATTGCTACACAGTAGCAGCAACCCCTTGCCTTGTGGCAGCAGACGGTACAGTACGACTGGTAGCCGTCATCGTCATGTCTGAGGTGCTCCTGGTCGCCTCTGTGAGGTCGATCAGGAGCGCCTGGGCAGACATGGGCACAGGGACTAAATTTGGAGTGACTTGACCAGGTCATTCTCTTTAGTCCTGCAGTCAGTCCTATTGAACCGTCTTATGGTGAGCGGGCAGGCGATACGGACTGCTAGCAGTCGTACTGTACCATCTTCTGCCGAGCAGCCATGAGATGTGGATGGCATGCAGTCCTTCTGCACCGTCTGCTGCCAGCCAAAGATGTAAAAGATAGATGGAGTGGGTCAAAACAAGAAATAGACCAGATTTGTTTTGTACTCATTTGCTTCCCCCCCTCCCCTGTCTAGGGGACTCATTCTTCTAGATCACACTGCAGTCACTTACAGAGAAGGTGCAGCGAGGTAAATCTAGCCATGTATCAATCAGAGGCCAGGCTAACCTTCTTGCTCCAATAAGGACAATAACTTAGGTGCACCATTTCTTATTGGAACCCTCCGTGAAGTCCTGCCTGAAATACTCCTTGATGTAAAGCCACCCCCTTTGTTGATTTTAGCTCCCTGAAGCCAACCCTGTAAGCGCCCCTCCCAGCGTCAGAGCAATGGCAAACAATCGGGCATCTGAGAGTGCTGTCCAGAGCAGTCACAATGGAGCACTCTGATGGGGCTAAAACATTGTCGCGGGTGGTTCTGGGTACGTGTCTTCAGGCCCCCGTTCCCTCCCTCCCTCCGTGAAAGCAAGGGCAGACAATCATTTCGCGCCTTTTTTCCTGAGTTACCTGTGCAGACGCCATACCACAGCAAGCATGGAGCCCGCTCAGGTAACCGTCACCCTATGTCTCCTGGGTGCTGGCAGACGCGGTACGGCTTTGCTGCACAGTAGCAGCAACCCCTTGCCTTCTGGCAGCAGACGGTGCAATACGATTGGTAGTCGTCCTCATCGTGTCCGAGGTGCTCCTGGCCGCGTCGGCTGGGAGCGCCTGGGCAGACATGGGCGCAGGGACTAAATTTGGAGTGACTTGACCAGGTCATTCTCTTTAGTCCTGCAGTCAGTCCTATTGAACCGTCTTATGGTGAGCGGGCAGGCGATACGGACTGCTAGCAGTCGTACTGTACCATCTTCTGCCAGGCAGGCAAGAGATGAGGATTGCTAGCAGTCGTATTGCACCATCTTCTGCCAGGCAGGCAAGAGATGGGGATGGCTAGCAGTCGTACTGTACCATCTTCTGCCGAGCAGCCATGAGATGTGGATGGCATGCAGTCCTTCTGCACTGTCTGCTGCCAGCCAAAGATGTAAAAGATAGATGGAGTGGGTCAAAACAAGAAATAGACCAGATTTGTTTTGTACTCATTTGCCTCCTCCCCTGTCTAGGGGACTCATTCCTCTAGGTCACACTGCAGTCACTCACAGAGAAGGTGCAGCGAGGTAAATCTAGCCATGTATCAATCAGAGGCCAGGCTAACCTCCTTGTTCCAATAACAACGATAACTTAGGTGCACCATTTCTTATTGGAACCCTCCGTGCAGTCCTGCCTGAAATACTCCTTGATGTACAGGCACCCCCTTTGTTGATTTTAGCTCCCTGAAGCCAACCCTGTAAGCCGTGTCGTCAGTCGCCCCTCCCTCCGTCAGAGCAACGGCAGACAATCGTTCCGCGCCTTTTTTCTGTGCGGACGCCATACCACGGCAAGCATGGAGCCCGCTCAGCTCACTTTGGCAATTAGGAGCACATTAACCACCACACGCATTATTCAGCAGTATATGCAGCACCAGAACATGGCAACGCGATACCGGGCGAGGAGGCGACGTCAGCGCGGTCCCGTGAGTGATCAGGACATGGACACAGATTTCTCTGAAAGCATGGGCCCTGACAATGCATGCATCATGGTGCTAATGGGGCAGGTTCATGCTGTGGAACGCCGATTCTGGGCTCGGGAAACAAGCACAGACTGGTGGGACCGCATAGTGTTGCAGGTCTGGGACGATTCCCAGTGGCTACGAAACTTTCGCATGCGTAAGGGCACTTTCATGGAACTTTGTGACTTGCTTTCCCCTGCCCTGAAGCGCATGAATACCAAGATGAGAGCAGCCCTCACAGTTGAGAAGCGAGTGGCGATAGCCCTGTGGAAGCTTGCAACGCCAGACAGCTACCGGTCAGTTGGGAATCAATTTGGAGTGGGCAAATCTACTGTGGGGGCTGCTGTGATGCAAGTAGCCCACGCAATCAAAGATCTGCTGATATCAAGGGTAGTGACCCTGGGAAATGTGCAGGTCATAGTGGATGGCTTTGCTGCAATGGGATTCCCTAACTGTGGTGGGGCCATAGACGGAACCCATATCCCTATCTTGGCACCGGAGCACCAAGCCGCTGAGTACATAAACCGCAAGGGGTACTTTTCGATAGTGCTGCAAGCTCTGGTGGATCACAAGGGACGTTTCACCAACATCAACGTGGGATGGCCGGGAAAGGTGCATGATGCTCGCATCTTCAGGAACTCTGGTCTGTTTCAAAAGCTGCAGGAAGGGACTTTATTCCCAGACCAGAAAATAACTGTTGGGGATGTTGAAATGCCTATATGTATCCTTGGGGACCCAGCCTACCCCTTAATGCCATGGCTCATGAAGCCGTACACAGGCAGCCTGGACAGTAGTCAGGAGCTGTTCAACTACAGGCTGAGCAAGTGCAGAATGGTGGTAGAATGTGCATTTGGACGTTTAAAGGCGCGCTGGCGCAGTTTACTGACTCACTTAGACCTCAGCGAAACCAATATTCCCACTGTTATTACTGCTTGCTGTGTGCTCCACAATATCTGTGAGAGTAAGGGGGAGACGTTTATGGCGGGGTGGGAGGTTGAGGCAAATCGCCTGGCTGCTGGTTACGCGCAGCCAGACACCAGGGCGGTTAGAAGAGCACAGGAGGGCGCGGTACGCATCAGAGAAGCTTTGAAAAACAGTTTCATGACTGGCCAGGCTACGGTGTGAAAGTTCTGTTTGTTTCTCCTTGATGAACCCCCCCACCCCTTGGTTCACTCTACTTCCCTGTAAGCTAACCACCCTCCCCTCCTCCCTTTAATCATTGCTTGCAGAGCCAATAAAGTCATTGCTGCTTCACAGTCATGCATTCGTTATTCATTCATCACACAAATAGGGGGATGACTACCAAGGTATCCCAGGAGGGGTGGTGGAGGAGGGAAGGAAAATGCCACACAGCACTTTAAGCACAGCACTTTAAAAGTTTACAACTTTAAAATTTATTGAATGACAGCCTTCTTTTTTTTGGGCAATCCTCTGTGGTGGAGTGGCTGGTTGGCCGGAGGCCCCCCCACCGCGTTCTTGGGCGTCTGGGTGTGGAGGCTATGGAACTTGGGGAGGAGGGCGGTTGGTTACAGAGGGGCTGCAGTGGCAGTCTGTGCTCCAGCTGCCTTTGCTGCAGCTCAACCATACACTGGAGCATACTGGTTTGGTCCTGCAGCAGCCTCAGCATTGAATCCTGCCTCCTCTCATCACGCTGCCGCCACCTTTGAGCTTCAGCCCTGTCTTCAGCCCGCCACTTACTCTCTTCAGCCCGCCACTTACTCTCTTCAGCCCTCCACCTCTCCTCCCGGTCATTTTGTGCTTTCCTGCACTCTGTCATTATTTGCCTCCACGCATTCGTCTGTGCTCTGTCAGTGTGGGAGGACAGCATGAGCTTGGAGAACATTTCATCACGAGTGCGTTTTTTTTTCTTTCTAAGCTTCACTAGCCTCTGGGAAGGAGAAGATCCTGTGATCATTGAAACACATGCAGCTGGTGGAGAAAAAAAAAGGGACAGCGGTATTTAAAAAGACACATTTTATAAAACAGTCGCTACACTCTTTCAGGGTAAACCTTGCTGTTAACATTACATACATAGCACATGTGCTTTCGTTACAAGGTCGCATTTTGCCTCCTCCCACCGCGTGAACGGATTTTGGTTGAATGCCAGCAAACATACACTGCAATGCTTTGTTCTACAGTGATTCCCCAGTACGTGTTGCTGGCCTGGAGTGGTAAAGTGTCCTACCATGAAGGACGAAATAAGGCTGCCCTCCCCAGAAACCTTTTGCAAAGGCAGAACCGCAAATGCCAGGGCAAAGTAATCCTTTCACATGCTTGCTTTTAAACCATGTATAGCATTTTAAAAGGTACACGCACCAGAGGTCCCTTCTCCGCCTGCTGAGTCCAGGAGGCAGCCTTGGGTGGGTTCGGGGGGTACTGGCTCCAGGTCTAGGGTGAGAAACAGTTCCTGGCTCTCGGGAAAACCGGTTTCTCCGCTTGCTTGCTGTGAGCTATCTACAACCTCCTCATCATCATCTTCTTCATCCCCAAAACCTACTTCTGTATTGCCTCCATCTCCATTGAAGGAGTCAAACAACACGGCTGGGGTAGTGGTGGCTGAACCCCCTAAAATGGCATGCAGCTCATCATAGAAGCGGCATGTTTGGGGCTCTGACCCAGAGCGGCTGTTCGCCTCTCTGGTTTTCTGGTAGGCTTGCCTCAGCTCCTTCAGTTTCACGCGGCACTGCTTCGGGTCCCTGTTATGGCCTCTGTCCTTCATGCCCTGGGAGATTTTCAGAAAGGTTTTGGCATTTCGAAAACTGGAACGGAGTTCTGATAGCACGGATTCCTCTCCCCAAACAGCGATCAGATCCCGTACCTCCCGTTCAGTCCATGCTGGAGCTCTTTTGCGATTCTGGGACTCCATCATGGTCACCTGTGCTGATGAGCTCTGCATGGTCACCTGCAGCTTGCCACGCTGGCCAAACAGGAAATGAGATTCAAAAGTTCGCGGTTCTTTTCCTGTCTACCTGGCCAGTGCATCTGAGTTGAGAGCGCTGTCCAGAGCGGTCAGAATGGAGCACTCTGGGATAGCTCCCGGAGGCCAATACCATCGAATTGTGTCCACAGTACCCCAAATTCGAGCCGGCAACGTCGATTTAAGCGCTAATCCACTTGTCAGGGGTGGAGTAAGGAAATCGATTTTAAGAGCCCTTTAAGTCGAAATAAAGGGCTTCATTGTGTGGACGGGTGCAGGTTTAAATCGATTTAACGCTGCTAAATTCGACCTAAAGTCCTAGTGTAGACCAGGGCTGAGGTGCTGTATTCTGTGCTGACTTAAACCCCATGCAGTGTTGTGATAGCCAAAGGGATTGCACAGGGTGTATCAGTTTGGAATTTGCCCCTGAAAACTGTTAAGTTTAATGTATGTATCTTGATTTTAGTAAGGCTTTTGCTGCAGTCCCACATGGCAGTGTCATAAACAAACTAGGGAAATGTGGCCTAGATGAAATTATGATAAGATGGGTGCATAATTGGTTGAAAGACTGTACTCAAAGAGTAGTTGTCAGTGGTTCATTGTTAAAGTGGGATGGGTGGGGAGGGGGAAGGTGTATTGAGTGGGGTCCTGCAGGAGTCTGTTCTGGTTCCGATCCTAGTCATATTTTCATTAATGACTTGGATAATGGAGTGGAAAGTATGCTTATAAAATTTGCAGATGACACCAAGCTGGGAGAGGTTGCAAGCACTCTGGAGAACAGGATTCGAATTCAAAACAATCTTGACAAACTGGACAATTGGTCTGAAATCAAGAAGATGAAATTCAATAAAAGAAAAGTGCAGAGTACTACACTTAGGAAGGAAAAATCAAATGCATAATTTGGAAATAGCTGGCTAGGGGATAGTACTGCTGAAAGGATCTGGGGATTATAGTGGGTCACAGATGGAATATAAGCCAACACTGCGATGCTTATTTCTTCAAAAAAAAAAAGTCAAATATCATTCTGGGGTGTATTAAAAGATCTGATTGTTTTGTCTCCTTGAGACTAAAAAAAACATACAATATGGGGGAGGAGGAGGAATTAAGACACATATGGATAGGGCAAGAGATCAAGAAAAAAGCAGTGCGATCCAGTCCCTTAAACCCTACCCCTTTTGACTTTTCTTTTTATTGCAACCATTCATTTCAATGGCTATTAATAACTTGGTTTTCAATGTAAAATGGATGTATGACTTTTCTGGCTATTGGGTAAGTACACTGAGAAGTTCTTTTCCAGATGTCTGGTCGCCAGATAAATCTCTCTTCGTTTCAAACCCGACGCTGAGAGGAGTCTGCCTCTTACCGCCCTGTCCTTGCTTTACAGTGTCTGCAATTTGAGGCCCGGCCCTGCTGGCCCACAGTAAAGCTGCCATGGAGTTCAGTTGAAGAAGGATGGGGCTGTTGTTTCCCATTGACGTCAGTGCGGTTTCGATCAGACCCTGGATGCACGATAGTCCTCTTGTCTGTTGGAAGGGTGAGTGGAAATCCATAGATAAAGCCAGATCCCCAGCACACAGAGAACAACTCAGCCATGGTGCACGAAGGAGGTTCTCCCCTGCACTGTATGACAGCAGCTTTAGGACTGATCAAATATAAAATCATTCCAGGTTCTATTCAGCCCTTTGATCTAAATGAGGAAAATGTCACTTTCTGTCTGAATTTGTTTTTCTTTAGTCTGCTCCAAATCCTGTTACTTTGCAACTCTGCTGCACGTAGTAGTTGGCATGGGGATGGTTACATTTTCAATTACTTTCCTTGCATGTTTCCAGGGAGCGGTTACTGTCTAATGGTCTGTCTCTGTAACTGAAACCACGGGCGTGACGGTTGAGGGCAGGCAGTTTGCATAAACGTTGAAATCCCCAAAGGAATTATCCTGAGCTGTGGAGATGTGCCATGAAAACATCTGGTCCTCGTCCTTGCTGGAGTCAAGTGCCAGTTAGTTGGTTGCAACTTAACATTGTTCCCATAATTATTAGCATCCCATTATCCGCTGACACGGAAGACAATTATATTTCGCGTGGCTACTCATGGTACATTAGTCATAAGATTTTGAAATGATTGGATACTCGTGACTGTATTCGGTTACCCACTTATAGCAGCTATTTATTTATTTGTTAATAGTACAGTTGCACCAAAAGGCCCCCCAACCTGGGTTTAGGCTCCATTGTGCGAGGTGCTGTACATACACCAGACCCTATCTGGAAGGGTTTCCAATCTAAATAGGCAAGGAAGGATTATTGTCCCATTGATAGGTGAGAAATGAGGCCCAAAGAGATTAAGTTCATTCCCTCTGAAGCACCTGGCATTGGCCACTGTTGGAAAACAGGATATTGGGCTAGGTGGACCATTGGTCAGATCTCGTACGGTCATTCTTATGTTAAATGAATTGCCCAAACTCACCCAGGAGGTCTGCGGCAGAGCTGGGAGTTGAATGCAGATCTCCTGAGTCCCCATCCAGTGCCTTAGCCACAACCCCGTCCTTCAAAACTGGGGTGGAAAATACCTTCCCTCAACTGAGTTGCACAAGAAGAATTTGACCCCCAGACTATGTACAATGCCTTTGCAATGGCGTTACTGCTGGACAGCAGCAAACGAAACCGATGCAAAGGAAAATAATCAAATGCATTAATGTGTTAGTTATGTACCACAAAAATAAAACCACACTGCCCCGTGGCCGCCCTGCGGCTATGACTAGACTAGCACTTTGGTCAGCCAGGGGTGTGAAAAAACACTTCCTGACCTACGTAAGTTTCTCTGACAAAAGTGCCGGTGTGGACAGCGCTCTGGGGGCACCAACATAGCTACCGCTGTTTGTTGGGGGTGGTGTAATTATGCCGGTGGGAGAGCTCTCTCTCGTCGGCTACACGGGAGCCGTTACAGCCGTGGCTGCCCCGGGACAGCTGTGCTGCTGTAAGAGCTGTAGTGTAGACATAGCCTGAGTCACCATGTGATTTGACTGCTGTAGCCTCAGTTCTTCATCCTTCATCCCTTCTCTGTTGTTCAGTTATGCCCTTTGCAGCTGGGGTGGGACTCTGACGCCTGCCCGGAGCTCTTTGCGGGACCAGGGCTTGACATTGCAAGATCATTTGGGCAGGGCCCGTCTTTTTATCTGTACTGAGCCTGTAATAATCTAATAATAATCTCTGTGCTGAGCAGCTGCTCTCGTGCTGGAAGAGGGATTAGTAAGCTTCTTGTTCTCTTCCTTCCCTTCTTCCTACCCTGTGCATCATGCAAAATTCAGGTGTGTGCTGTAGAAAACACCAAGGAGGGGAAACCGTTCCCACGCCAGCCCCAAAAGCACAGTCCCAAGTGGGTCTGGTCAGATGAGGCAGCGTGGCCTGACCCTCAAGCTAACTAGTGCAGACTGTGCTACCTGGGGGCACCCACTACTCATTTTCAAAAGATCACAAGCGGGAACCCTGCCGCGTGGTAGGACTGCCCCTCCTGAAGCGTCTTGCCTTGTGCTGTGTCTCACAATGGTTCTTGTCACTAACACCTGGCCAGCACCATTCTGTTGCCCATTTGGTCTCTTTCAGTAAGGGCCTGCCTTTTTTTACCTATATTTTCCCTAAGGCTCTGATCCAAAGCCCATGGAGGCCAATGGAAAGACTCCCATTGTCTTTCCCTAAGGCCCCAATCTTGCAAACAGTTACACGTAGGCTTAACTTTATGCACATCACCAGTCCGATGAGACACACACAGTGTGTACAGTTAAAGCAAACACATAAGTGTCTGCAAGATATGGGCCTACGGGTGCATATCTGAAAGATTCCTCAGCAAAGCGATTGGGCCTCCTCTTTTAGGCCAGCTGGAATCTAAGCTTTCTCTTCTGTTTGGGAACCAGCGGAAACTTCCATTGTATTGGATATGAGTCAGGCTCACATTTTGTCAGGGATATTTTTAGTAAAAATCACGGACATGTCATGGGCAATAAACAGAAATTCACGGAAGCCTGTGACCTGTCCATGATTTTTACTAAAAATATCCCTGACAAAATGGGGAGGAAAGCGGGTCCAGCACCCACAGTGGCTGGGGGCTCTGCGGGCTCCTCCCCGCCTGCTGCGGCTGGGCAGCTGCAGGGGAGGGGGGGCTGCCTCCCTGGCAGTTGGGAGCTCTGGGGTTCCCCCGCTACCCGCGAGGGGGAACCCCAGGGCCCAGCAGCAGCTGAGAGCTGTGGGGCTGCCTGCTGACAGCTCCAGCCCCGGGGCAGAAAATGTCACGAGGGTCTCTGGAAGTCACGGTTTCCATGACCTCCATGACAAAACTGTAGCCTTAGATTCGAGGAAGGAAAGGGATATCTCTTAGCTTATAGCAGGAAAAATGAAGACAGCATTTATGCATGGAAATGCATGCCGGGGCTGTATGCGGCCACAACAGTCTTCTTACATGGAACGTTTTATGCATGCTGACAGCTCTGTCATAGTTCCACAGTCATCAAAAGCTGTCTAGAAAACATAAGATGTAATTCAGTATCCCCGAATCAGAAAAGGGAGGTTGACTCATCAGACAAAAAATGGCAGCACCTAACTTAGGAGACTTTTGCCACTAAAGCTCCATTTCTGTGCATAAGCAGATCAGTGTTCTTGATAACTGCTATTTGAATTCACAGGACTGAACTGTGTACTATTACCTAGCAGAGCTTGGGGTTTGTTTGTTTTTTAGCATGCAGTGAAACTGCTGAACTCAACCTTTTCCATTTTGATGGTGAGGAAGGGGCTTTTAATTGTTTCCTAATACATACAGACCTTCATTTCAATGACAGCGTCTCTGTTTTGATACTCACTGAACATCGGGGTGTTTATTACTCAATAGTTAAGGAAAGAAGCAAACCAGCACTGCGGTGTTTTGATATGACTCATAAAGCAGGCTCAGTCAGAGGGGGATAGTGCTCTATGCCTGTTCTTAGTGCTTATATAATGGCTATATGCTCTGGCTCCGTGTGTTTGGAATTAAAAAAGGAAAAATAAAACATTTTACTACCCAAACTGAAAGCCACAAAGAAAGGAAATTTGGCATGATGACAAGAGCATTATTGTAAGAGCAGGGTAACTGTAAACAGTCCCATCACAACAGAAGACATAAGCAGCTTGGACTGCCGTGGGCAATGCATTGTGGTGGGCTACTACCGTCACACTGGGTTGGAATCCTTTGCCAAAAACAGGGAGTAATTTTAAGGGAAATCAACAAAACAGCTAAATGAGTGAGGCATGTTAACAATAAAAACCTGGAATCTAGTAAAATCATCCACCGTAATGTAACAGGTTGAGAATAATTTACCTTTATCGCTTTGTTTCAGCCGGATAAGATTTTCATATGGAAACAATCACAATATATCATATCCCCTTAGGGATCAAAACCCCCAACTATACAGTCTTTACAATAAAAACAACGAGGAGTCCTTGTGGCACCTTAGAAACTAACAAATTTATTTGGGCATGAGCTTTCGTGGGCTAAAACCCACTTCATCAGATGCATGGAGTGGAAAATACAGTAGGGAGGTATCAATACACAGCATATGAAAAGATGGGAGTTGCCTTACCAAGTTGGGGGTCAGTGCTAGGTGAGCCAATTCAATTAAGGTGGAAGTGGGCTATTCTCAACAGTTGACAAGAAGGGGTGGAAATCACTTTTGTAGTGCTAATGAGGCCAATGTAATCAATTCCACCATGATTTCAACAATTTCCATCCCACCACCAACCTCAGCCTGGTCCAGTCCACACAAGAGATCCACTTCCTGGACACTACAGTGCTAATAAACAATGGCCACATAAACACCACCCTATACCGGAAACCTACTGACCGCTATTCCTACCTGCATGCCTCCAGCTTTCACCCTGACCACACCACACGATCCATCGTCTACAGCCAAGCTCTGCGATACAACCTCATTTGCTCCAACCCCTCAGACAGAGACAAACACCTACAAGATCTCTGTCAAGCTTTCTTACAACTACAATACCCACCTGCAGAAGTAAAGAAACAGATTGATAGAGCCAGAAGAGTTCCCAGAAGTTACCTACTACAGGACAGGCCTAACAAAGAAAATAACAGAACGCCACTAGCGGTCACCTTCAGCCCCCAACTAAAACCCCTCCAACGCATTATTAAGGATCTACAACCTATCCTAAAGGATGACCCAACACTCTCACAAGTCTTGGGAGACAGGCCAGTCCTTGCCTACAGACAGCCCCGCAACCTGAAGCAAATACTCACCAACAACCACATACCACACAACAGAACCACTAACCCAGGAACTTATCCTTGCAACAAAGCCCGTTGCCAATTGTGCCCACATATCTATTCAGGGGACACCATCACAGGGCCTAATAACATCAGCCACACTATCAGAGGCTCGTTCACCTGCACATCCACCAATGTGATATATGCCATCATGTGCCAGCAATGCCCCTCTGCCATGTACATTGGTCAAACTGGACAGTCTCTACGTAAAAGAATAAATGGACACAAATTAGATGTCAAGAATTATAACATTCATAAACCAGTCGGAGAACACTTCAATCTCTCTGGTCACGCAATCACAGACATGAAGGTCGCTATCTTAAAACAAAAAAACTTCAAATCCAGACTCCAGCGAGAAACTGCTGAATTGGAATTCATTTGCAAATTGGATACTATTAATTTAGGCTTAAATAGAGACTGGGAGTGGCTAAGTCATTATGCAAGGTAGCCTGTTTCCTTTTGTTTTTTCCTACCCCCCCCCCAGATGTTCTGGTTTAACTTGGATTTAAACTTGGAGAGTGGTCAGTTTAGATGAGCTATTACCAGCAGGAGAGTGAGTTTGTGTGTGTATGGGGGTGGGGGGGATGTGAGAAAACCTGGATCTATGCAGGAAATAGCCCGACTTGATTATGTAAAGAGTTGTCACTTTGGATGGGCTAGCACCAGCAGGAGAGTGAATTTGTGTGGGGGGGTGGAGGGTGAGAAAACCTGGATTTGTGCTGGAAATGGCCCACCTGTTGATCACTTTAGATAAGCTATTACCAGCAGGACAGTGGGGTGGGAGGAGGTATTGTTTCATATTCTCTGTGTGTATATAAAGTCTGCTGCAGTTTCCACGGTATACATCTGATGAAGTGAGCTGTAGCTCACGAAAGCTCATGCTCAAATAAATTGGTTAGTCTCTAAGGTGCCACAAGTACTCCTTTTCTTTTTACCTTCTAGATGATCATGATGGTCCCTTCTGGCCTTAAAGTCTATGCATCTATGAGGTTTCCAAACAGTACAAAACCTGATGCTTTTAACAGATCGGTCCTTTTTAATAAGGGCTACCAACAGGGCCAGTAAAGAGGCAATAGCAAGCAGGCAGATCCTGCCCTCAGAGGATTGTTTAAACACAGAGCAACATTCATAAGCAAAAATTAGGATATTGCCAGATAAAGGTGCAGCCACTGCTCTGCAGTAATATAATTCTTCCTATCCCATCCTGTCTCTAGCGAGGATCTGGACAGTGCTTACCATATGTACAATATAGGACAGGTAAGAGGAAAGAACAAGTCTTTCTAAATACAGCATAACACAGCAGTTGTAGGGAGACGGTCAAGCTGTCTCAGGGCAGACTGTTCGGAACCAGGGCACAAACCCCAAATTGGTGGTGAGTTCTATTCTCAGATTTCACCAGCCAGTTATCAAGTGTGAACTCCTCAGGCACTATATCAGCCTTCATATGGAATTACAGACAGTTCCCTTGGGTAATCTGTCTTGCCACCCAGGTGAGCCTAGCTTTGTGAAAGATGGTCCCTTACACCAGTGTTTCCCAAACTAGGGATGCCGCTTGTTCAGGGAAAGCCCCTGGTGGGCCGGGCCGGTTTGTTTACCTGCCGCATCCGCAGGTTCGGCCAATCGCGGCTCCCACTGGCCACGGTTCGCCACTGCAGGCCAATGGGGGCTGCGGGAAGTGGCAGCCAGTATGTTCCTCGGCCCGCACCGCTAACCGCAGCCCCCATTGGCCTGCAGTGGCGAACCGCGGCCGGTGGGAGCCGCGATCGGCCGAACCTGCGGACGCAGCAGGTAAACAAACTGGCCCGGCCCACCAGGGGCTTTCCCTGAACAAGCGGCATCTCTAGTTTGGGAAACACTGGTGTAAGGGACCATCTTTCACAAAGCTAGGCTCACCTGGGTGGCAAGACTGTCTGTAATTCCATATTAAGGCTGCCTGAGGAGTTCACACTTGATAACTGGCTGGTGAAATTTGAGAATAGAACTCACCACCAATTTGGGAAACACTGCCATATACCAAGGATCACTGCAATATTCAGGTTACTCCCAGTCCCAAAGGACCAGTCATTTATCCCAGGTCAACTGCATTTTAGATCTCACACCTAAGACAATGCTTATAGCCAATCCTATAGTAAACTGCCTAAAGCTTTGTATACAGTAGGCAATATATTACATTGGGCAATATACATACAGACATGAGTTCATTCATTGAGATGCAGATTCATAGCAGAGACAGTGAGCTTCGTAGTTGCAAAGAGTTCCTTTAGAATTCAGTTCATAGGTCATAGTCCAATGTCCCAATCTCATATTCAGGGGTACCGGCATAACTGGGACCTCAGTCTTGTGACTCAAACTTCCCCGGATGAAGCCTAAGCAGATCTGAGATGACAGAATCAGGGCCCAAGGATCTTTTATACAATTTCATGTCCTCTTTGACAAGTTGGTAACAAAAGGTAATTAGGATGACTTTGAAGAAGGTCCATCATCCGTACTTAGCTATAGGAATTAACATAAGGCCATTTGCTTGTTCCTCCACCATTCACAGTTCATTTCAAAGAGAGGTGAAAACTGAGATATCCCTTGTTTACAATTCATTTAAATGATATCAGAATACAGCATAGACAGGGACTATTGATTACATTGTCGACCCTACTCATACATCTGTAAATATACAAAAACACAAATATTATCTCTCTGCATGTCTTTTGAGGGTTATTTATTTTGCAGGATGTTTAACCCTTTCTGGCCATGCGTCACAGCTTCATAAACCATTTATAAATGGAACCTTACTATAAAGTCTGACTGAGTAATTATTGTTATTTATTATTTGCCTTAAGTATCATTTAAAGGCTGCAAAGAGGGATTAGGGTCTCATTGTACTCCGTGCTTCACAAAGATGTGGTGGAAACCTACTCCTTTGTTAATTATTTCTTATTGGTATTTAGGAAGCAGAGCCTAGGAGCCCCTGGCATTGATCAGGACCTCTCTGTGCTAGGCACTTTACAAACACAGGAGTAAAAGGGCTTACAATCTAAGTAACTATCTACGTTAAGTGTCTCCCTTCTACCTTGCTGAGGACTCCCATTTGTTGTATTTGGGAAAGGGGGAGATAGATCAGAGGAATTATCCCCCACAGGCTGAAATGCTATACTTCAGATCCTCCCTCAAAATATTTGTTCTTTGGTCACATAAGGAAATGAAAAAAGTAACAATAATGCCATAAAAATCCAGATCCTTAGCGGCTGTAAATCAGTGTGGTGCGACTTACTTCAATGGAGCAATGCTGATTTACACCAGGATGTATGTTCTAAACACAAATCGCAATGTTCAGTTTCATTTTAGTGAACTGAACGACTGACTCTCATAATCTCTCTCCTGTCATCTTCTACTGCCCTTCTACACATGTTCCTATTTGCTTTTCACTGCATAATCCATACAAAGGATTTCCCAAGGAACGAAGAGTTTGACTGCTATTATAAATTAACATTTCCCTTTCTTTCTTCCTTTCCTATGCTCTCAACAGATACACCTAATAAAACACTGTCACACTTTGTGCTGGTCACCTGAGTTTATCACCATTGTCCATATCAGATGGCACAAAGGCAGGCTCAGAATGACCTTGAGGTTAACAGGCTAATGAAAACAGTGATGTAACTGAGAGCTACTGAACCACTGTGTAGCTGAAACAGACAGCCAGTGGTCCCAGAGAACACAGAATTAGTTACAAATACCTGACCCACAAATCAGTCCACTTTAAGCAGACACACATACACACTCTGCCATTTGTAACGACGCCACCAGTTATTTCAAGTTTTTTTCTTTAGAGCCTGACTATGATTAAACACATAACGTTTCCCGCAAATCACATTTTGTGTGTGTTCTGGTTCTGCTATTCCAATATGTTTAGTTTGGTTTAACTTTTTTTTTTTACACTGAATTGGCCATATAGTCACTTCCCAGTTCATTTGACAGTCAGTTGGGTGATATGGATCTTTTCAGCTAGCTGCTTTTGTAAGCTGTTGGTGAGTACATGTTACAGGTCCCGCTGGGCCAATCCACAGAAGCTATGAGTTGTACAGGCCACATTTTTAGTGCCTTGGCACTTTAGCTGAAGCTGTAGGAACTCATGCTTTTTAAGTCTGGAAGTCCATGGTTCACTCCTCAGTGGGTGGGTGAAGATAGCAGCCATTACACTTCCACATTTGGTTCTTGAGCCTGTCCATCATAGTGTAAGCATAGAATTACAATGTAGGCCATCGGGTGGGGTCTAACTCACTGAGAGTGAACCCTGAGAAGACACTGAGCGAAATAATTGGCGCTAAACAGAATGCAGTAAGGGCACAGATCCCCAACTGATATAACACCCTTGAGTTCAAGGGAGCCCTGCTGACTTTCACCAGCTCTTGATCTGGCCCCATAGGAGTTAATTACTATTCATTTGCAATGATTATAATATTTAATCATATGACTGAGCAGTTACTTTTTGTTTTATTTAAAATAGAGCAACAGGAGAGCATCAAAGAGGTTCTTTTCAATCTTGGTTCAGATTAACATCCAAAGTTTGGCTGCTAATCTTAAATGTATTTCTACTATCCAAATGTTCAGGGGTTAAATTAAGGAGGAGCAGGAAAGGGAGGGGAAGGAGAGGAACACAGCTCCCCCACTCAGCTAAGAAAGAGAAGAGCTCCTCCTCCTCTCCCTGCCTGGGGCAAGAAGTTTCCCCCTCAGCTCTCCTCCTCCTGGACTAGTTTGGTGAGACCTCCCCCTTGCGGTGGGTTCTTGTTACAGCACGGGGAGCTTGTCCTGAACAACGATGTTGTTTTTATTCAAACGTTACTTGGCACAGATCTGCCCCCTGCCACATCAGAGCCTCGCCTTCCAAAATGGAGGCTGATCTTTGGTCTGTGCACATCCTTGCACAATCCGCACACCTTTCTGTTTCAATTGACTTCCCTCACGGCATGCTTTCATGAACTCAAGCACTAAAGCTTTGGATTGAGCTTCAGCCAGCTCAGGGAGGCTGCCAGAGGATCAGCGCCAACCCTGCAGCAGGAACCAAGGAAGGGAAGGGTTGGGGCGGCACGTTTGTGCGGTCTGATTGGTTTGTAGAGAGGGAGTCACTCTGTGTTGGTCTCGCTCCAGCTCCTCCTCTCCCCAGTCTTCATCAAGAGGTCATAGTTCATGACAAATCTCTAGCGAGTGAGCTATGCTGGGAATGCATTTATCTCTGTGACGTACAACACAGTGCTCCAAACAACCCATGGTATCGCCAGAATTAAGGAGCAAGGGCAAGTGACCTATTGGTCAGAGGCCAGCAACTTCTTTTATAGCCTGTCATTTGTTATGTCTCCGCAGAACATACTAGGCCAAGCCCTTACCTGGGGCAAATCAGCATAGCTCCACTGAAGTCAATGGGGCTCTGCTGGTTTACACCAGCTGAGGATCAGGCTCCTACACTGCAATGAGCTCGTCAAGGCGGCTGTCAGACCTGTCTTCTGTCTGCATGAGGGGAAGAACTGAAAGCGGTGCATGGTGGCATGTGCTCTGGACTTACCCCAAATCAGACAGTTCAGACCAGTGAGCTGCGGCTGTAAAACTGCCGACGGGCTGCCTTACACAGGATCATGAGCCAAACGAGCCAGCAACTGCTGTGAGAGCCAGACACCAGCAAACTGTGTGGAAAATGTGCTGGGAGGTGAATGGGTTTCCTGCTGATCTGGGCAAAATCTGGGCATTTGGGACTAAGTCTCCAGTGGCACCAGGGTGGTACTGGCACAACTTGAGCCAGCGGGTGGGTGGGTCGTAGGCAACTTTATCCCAACTGTTCACTCCCCTGATCCTGGGGACTGGTGGGGGCCAACCTGTCCCTCAACATAGCCTAGAGCAGCCCCAGGGCTGCTCTTACTTGCATTGGGAGATAGTGGGTTTCATGCTCCATGCCCTGCCTGTTCTTGCCTCCAGCCCATCCCGCGTCCTCCTGTGCCTAAGAGGTAGAAGGTGCTGGTGTAGAGTCAGCTAAAAGGTTTGCTGATGCCTCAAGACACCAGTGTGCCACTGGAATGGCACAAAGAGGACTTAGAAGGTACGTCTACACAGCAAAGAGACACCAACTTCTGGCCCATGCCAGCCAACTCTGGCTCGCAGGGCTCGAGGTGGGCGGCTGTTTCACTGCTATGTAGACATCTGGGCTCAGGCTGGAGCCTTGGCTCTAGGACCCTGCAAGGTGGGATGGTCCTAGAGCTCGGGTTGCAGCTGAAGCCCATAAATCTACACAGCAATGAAACAGCCCCGCAGCCCAAGCCCCACAAGACTGAGTCAGCTGGCACAAACCAGCCACGGGTTTTTCTTTGCTGTGTAGACGTACCCAATGGGGCCAAGATCTGGCCCATGGAGTCTACCTTTTTGAGCTCTGCATGTAAGGGAAGATTTTGTGCTAGACAAAGATACAGATGACTGTACACATTTAGCATTGCTGATAGCAAAGTCATCTACTTTGTGTGTCCTGGTCAGACTCCAAATTGAGTGATCATTTTGCCAACCTATAATTTCAATTAGATAAATAAATCTATTCATGATCAAAAATTCAATTTCTTTCTTTACTTCCCCTTGTCCTGCGGATACGGTATCACTGAATCATAGAAAAGTAAGACTGGAAGGTCATCTAGTCCAGTCCCCTGCACTGAGGCAGGATTAAGTATTATTTAGATCATCCCTGACAGGTGTTTGTCTAACCTACTCTTAAAATCTCCAATGATGGAGATTCCACAACCTCCCTGGGCAATTTGTTTCAGCGTTTAACTACCCTAACAGTTAGGAAGTTTTTCTTAATGCCTAAATCTCCCTTCCTGCAATTTATACCCATTACTTCTTATCCTGTCCTTATTTATCACCCTCCTCTTTATAACCATCTTTTACATACTTGCAGACTGTTATCATGTCCCCCCCAAGTCGTCTCTTCTCTGGACTAAACATACCCAGTCTTTCCTCATAGGTCATGTATTCAAGACCAGCGATTCACAACCAGGCATATGCATACCCCTGGGGGTACAGAGAGGTCTTCCAGGTGTACATCAACTCATCTAGATATTTGCCTCGTTTTACAAGCTAAGTCAGTACAAACTAAAATTTCATACAGACAATGACTTGTTTATACTGCTCTATAAACTATATGCTGACATGTAAGTACAGTACAATAGTTATATCCCAATTGATTTATTTTATAACTATATGGTATAAATGAGACAGTCAGCAATTTTTCAATAATAGTGGCTGTGACGCTTTTTTGTATTTTTATGTCTGATTTTGTAAGCAAGTAGCTTTTAAGTGAGGTGTAACTTGGGGGACACAAGACAAATCAGACTCCTGAAAAGGGGTACAGCAGTCTGGAAAGGTTGAGAAACACTGTTCTAGACCTTTAATTATTTTTGTTGCTCTTCTCTGGATTTTCTCCAATTTGTCCACACCTTTTCCCGAAGTGGGTGGTGCCCAGAACTGGATCCTATGCGCCAGTGGAGGCCTTATCAGTGATGAATAGAGTGGAAGAATTCCTTCTCCTTTCTTGCTTACAACACTCCTGCTAATTTAACCTTCCAGAATGATATTTGCTTTTCTTTTTCTTTTTTTTTTTTTGCAACACTATCACATTGTTGACTCATATTTAGTTTGTGATCTACTTTAACCCCCAGATCTTTTCTGTGGTTCTCCTTCCTAGGAAGTCATTTTCCATTTTGTATTTGCGCAGTTGGTTGTTTCTTCATTGCTGCCTTCTGCCTGACTGCCTCCTGGCCACATTTCAGAGGTAGTTGAAGTATTTCTTAGCTATACAGTACCTAAAGCCCTTTATATCACATCTGGATGAATAATAATAATTCTTAGCGTCAGTGCTGGGCTTTTCATCTTCAAAGTGTTGTATAAAGATTAATTCAGACTCATAACATTCCTGTGGGGAGCAAGTCAGGCCTTATATAAATATAATATGACCTTAAGCCATGAATTATGACCGTAAAATGTAGCTCTCATACAGGCCTCTTCTGAGAGCCTCTGCTCTTTCCGAAGCTTGTGCACATCTTTGATACCCAGTGAATCCTCACAGCTCTGTTATGGTTACTGACAATTCCAGGAATTGAAAAGTGAAGGGGGTTTCCAAGTAGTAGCTAAGGTCACTGGCTTCACGCAGTAAGCTCAAATTGCAGATGTAAACTACTTTATCCTATGTTTCCAGTTCTTTAACCTCGTCTTAATACAAATATTACCCAGATTCAGATATGGACTGATATAATCCCCAAAAGAATTTCCGATTTCTGATGCAGCGTTTGCAAAAGCCTGGAGTCAGCAACACACATATAATATCACATTTCCAATTACAACAAATTAAAAAAAAGACAGCCAAGGAAACTCCTACATACTGTACACATTGTATGCTAACTACGGTACTTACATGGCCCTCATTACTGTAGTATCTGAGCGTCTCATAATCTTTTTAACGTATTTATCCTCACGACGCCCCTAAGAGAGGGAGTGTGTGTTAACGGTCCTGCTTTGTGCTGAACTCTGGAGGATATGAGTTGTCACAGCCCCTAGTTATAGAACAGTGGCTCTCAAGCTGTAGTTTCAGAGGAACAGCCGTGTTAGTCTGTATTCGCAAAAAGAAAAGGAGGACTTGTGGCACCTTAGAGACTAACCAATTTATTTGAGCATGAGCTTTCGTGAGCTACAGCTCACTTCATCAGATGTTGCTCAAGCTTTTAGATCTGGACGTCCGTGGTTGAGTCACGGGGGTGTCATCCAAAATGGAAGCCATTGCCCTGGCCCTGTTTGTGCCATTCCCCTGTTCTGGAGACAAAGGATGGGTTGTACATTCC
The DNA here is from genome assembly GCF_965140235.1 of Caretta caretta. Classification (NCBI taxonomy): domain Eukaryota; kingdom Metazoa; phylum Chordata; order Testudines; family Cheloniidae; genus Caretta; species Caretta caretta. The sequence continues at coordinate 204,628,302 of NC_134208.1, read as the reverse complement.
ACAGCTCTTAGTTTGGCATTTGTCAGTAGCACTAGGAGCTGGAGTGGGCAAGCCTTGTTTATGCTGCTGAGTACTTCCTCACACAAGTAGTCCCTTTGAAATGAATGGCACCAAGAGCTAACCAAGCAGAGTCAGTCTGGGGCAATCTAGCCCTCAATTCACTTTTCAAAGGACGTTTTCATCACTTTCTGCCAGGCATAACTGTGATAATGCAAGTCCCTCTTTACTGTGGGCTTCCACCGGAAGAATTGCTCACTGCTGGCTAAGTACATTTCATTGTTACTTGCAATTCTCCTGAAGAACAGGCTGATCTTGGGAACAGAGGAATACCCAGTCCCGAAAAATGCAGTGCTCTTGGTATGCTAATAGCTTAGTGGAGAAACATCTTTCTCTCATGGAGAAAAGATATGCAAGTAAGAATCAATGCCACTTTTGCATCACAATTCAACCTCAAAGGAATTTGTTCATGTTGTTTTGGTGGCATGCAAGATGTGGTCCAAAATAGAGCTGGGTGAAATTTTTCAGCGGAAACTTTTTTTTTCCCCACTGAAAAAAAATGCAGATTTGGGTCAATTGAAACATTTTGCATATTTGCATCAAATTTGTTGAAATGTTTTGGTTGAAATTAAAAAAAAAATCAAAATAAAAATGTTACAACATTTTCAAAATGAAACGTTTCAAATTTGAAATAACTTTTTGTTTTGCAATTTTTACTTCACTTATTTTAGAACATTTTTAAAGAAGAAAACAAATGCCTCAGAAACAAAAAGTTGTGTTTCAAGTTGATCAAAATCCTTTTATTCTGTGAAAGCAGCAAAGAGTCCTGTGGCACCTTATAGACTAGCAGACGTATTGGAGCATGAGCTTTTGTGGGTGAATACCCACTTCTTCAGATGCATGTAGTGGAAATTTTCAGAGGCAGGTATAAATACGTAAGCAAGAATCAGGCTAGGGATAATGAATTTAGTTCAATCAGGGAGGATGAGGCCCTCTTCTAGCAGTTGAGGTGTGAACACCAAGGGAGGAGAAACTGCTTTTGTCGTTGCCGAGCCACTCACAGTCTTTGTTTAATCCTGAGCTGACGGTGTCAAATTTGCAAATGAACTGAAGCTCAGCAGTTTCTCTTTGAAGTCTGGTCCTGAAGCTTGTTTGCTGCAGGATGGCTACTCTTAAATCTGCTAGTGTGTGTCCAGGGAGGCTGAAGTGTTCTCCTACAGGTTTTTGTATGTTGCCATTCCTAATATCTGATTTGTGTCCATTTATCCTTTTATGTAGGGACTGTCCAGTTTGGCCGATGTCCATAGCAGAGAGGCATTGCTGGCACATGATGGCGTAGATTACATTTTTTGGTGGACGTGCAGGTGAATGAACCGGTGATGGTGTGGCTGATCTGGTTAGGTCCTGTGATGGTGTCGCTGGTGTAGATATGTGGCCAGAGTTGGCATTGAGGTTTGTTGCATGGATTGGCTCCTGAGTTAGAGTTACTATGGTGCGGTGTGTTGTTGTTGGTGAGAATATGCTTCAGCTTGGCGAGTTGTCTGTGGGCGAGGACTGGCCTGCCTTCCAAGGCCTGTGAAAGTGTGGGATTGTTGTCCAGGATAGGTTGTAGATCACTGATGATGTGTTGGAGAGGTTTTAGCTGAGGACTGTTTGTGATGGCCAGTGGAGTTCTGTTGGTTTCTTTCTTGGGCTTGTCTCGCAGCAGGAGGCTTCTGGGTACACGTCTGGCTCTGCTGATCTGTTTCCTTATTTCCTCATGTAGGTATCGTAGTTTTGAGAATGCTTGGTGAAGATCTTGTAGGTGTTGGTCTCTGTCTGAGGGGTTGGAGCAAATGCGGTTGTACCTCAGCGCTTGGCTGTAGACAATGGATCGTGTGGTGTGTCCGGGATGGAAGCTGGAGGCATGTAGGTAAGCATAGCGGTTGGTAGGTTTTCGGTATAGGGTGGTGTTAACGTGACCATCACTTATTTGCACTGTGGTGTCTAGGAAGTGGACCTCCCGTGTAGATTGGTCCAGGCTGAGGTTGATGGTGGGGTGGAAGCTGTTGAAATCATGGTGGAATTCTTCCAGGGTTTCCTTCCCATAGGTCCAGATGATGAAGATGTCATCAGTGTAGCATAGGTAGAGAAGGGGCGTGAGTAGACGAGAGCTGAGAAAGCATTGTTCCAGGTCAGCCATAAAAATGTTGGCATATTGTGGGGCCATGCGGGTGCCCACAGCGGTGCCGCTGGTCTGGAGGTATACATTGTCACCAAATTTGAAATAATTGTGCATGAGGATAAAGTCACAGAGTTCACTGAAAAACTTTCATTTTGGATTGACCCAAAACTAAATAAATAAATTATAAAATCCGCACGGCCAGAGAACAGACAATTGATACAAACTGCTCTAGCCCCAAATGTTTGTAAAATGTGGTCCAGATCATTTATGCACATTGCCTTTTTTTTTTTAACTTCAAAACGACACATGGCTTTTCTTTGCTGAAAAAAACAACTTCATAAATAATAAGATTGCCCAAGAACTTGATTGCGGTAGTAGAATCTCATAACTTGATCTCTGGGTGCTTCAGGAAACTCTTGTCACTTCTTGCTGGATAAAACAATAACAATAAATTTTGATTACACTCTTTGGAAAAACATAAAAGACACGTTGGAATAATTTCTCATCTGAAATTATTCTTGTTAGGAAGACCAGGGGATAGCAAAACCTGAAACAAATATTTCGGATTTTGCGTGCGCTAAGACAGACATTTACAGTAGCTAGGTAATATTATATTGTTTGTTGATCGGATATGCATTTCCTGCTGATTACGCTGGCTTCAGTTGATTACTGTGAAATAAGCATAAGGAAAAGTTCTTGTCCAAACATCAGAAAATGTGGGCGTGTTACTGAAACATTGTACAAAACCTATGTTAAATTAACCAAGCTTCATTGGCACCTCTGCCAGATGGTAAAGGGTCAAAGAATTGTATTACTTAATCACTGAAAACTTGGAAAAGGCAGAAAAACACAATTTCCTGTTCTAGCTCTGCCACTAGGACCACAGATAACTCAGAATCAAATCCCAGAGAAATGACAGCTTCCGAGTTAATTTTCTTGTTTGCTAACCACTGATTCTCCTAGAAATGGGGGTCGGCACTGTTAGATTTCACAAGCAGGCCAGCTTCTTTCAAATGATGCTAGAGAGACTGAAAAACAACATCACTGCTAAATAGTCACCTTCGATCAGTGGTGCCCAAACTTTTCCTCTCGCGCTTCCACTTACCAGTAATGGAATGTGTCCGTGCCCCGCTGGGCCGGGGGCTGGGAGTGGGGTCAGGGGTGGGGGCCATGGCGGAGAGTGGGGCTGGGTCCAAGCCTGGGTCCAGGCACTGGGAGCAAGGCTGCAGGCTGGCAGCCGAGCTGCGGCTGGGGGCCAGGAATGGAGCTGGGGGAGTTGCAGTAGGGGCCGGGGAGCGGGGCCATATCTGGGAATGGGAATTGGAGGCTGAGCCACGGCCAGGTGCCGGGAGTGGGGCTGCAGCCAGGTGCCTGGAGCTGAGCCAGGGCTGGGGCCCGGAGCGGGGCTGGGGCTGGGAGCAGAGCTGGCCAGGAGCTGAGCCACAGATGAGCTGGGGCCAGGAACGGGGGCACGGGCCAGCAGCCAGGAGTGGGGCCGGAGCCACAGCAGGGGCCGGGGAGCAAAGCCGGAGCCACAGCTGCAGCCCAGTGCTAGGCGCAGGGCCAGAGTGAAGCTGGGGCAGAGCAGAGCTGGGTGGTGCTCCCTCCCTGGCCCCTGTGGGGGCTGACCCAGGCCCCACCGTGCCCCCTTAGGGGGGTGCGACCCACAGTTTGGAGACCACTGCCTTAAATGGATTCTGTCACTCCCAACACAGGCCTACAGTGTATCCCTTGGGACTGCCAGTCTGTCCCCCCAGCTGGAATAGCAGCCGCATCCCCCTCTATGTGACTGAAGTCAATGTATCCCCATCAACGTTGGCTTTCCATTCCCGGGGTGGATTTAGTCCTCTGATAAATCGTCCTCAACGTAACTCTCTTCATTCACTTCATTGGCTAATGGGAGGAATTTGGCCCATAGTTTTTATGCACATAGGGCATGGTCTGCCATTGCCTTGTACCACGAGTAGTCATTTACACGAGTGCAAAATGGGTATAAAACACTATTCTTCCTATTGGTAACATTTAACCCCTTCATTGCCCAGGTTGGTAAATGACTAACGCATGATGCAAGACAATAGAGGTTTTCAGAATCAGTCCCTTAAAGACTCAGGGCCTAATTCTGTGCTCATTGCTCAGGCAAAACTCTGCAAACTCTTACTCCCATGAATCCGCCTCTTGTCTCCAGTGGGTCACTAAGTTGGTGAGTGAGGGCTTATCGGATTGGGCCCTAAATAAACAGCACTTTTTGCAATCCAGACTTCATCTGGACAATGAAACTAACATGCACATGCAATCGTACGTGCAAGAATATGCCTGCAGTTGTTTGATTTGCACACGCAGCTGCCATGGTCGCATGTACACACTGGGCAATCATCTAAGCGAATGGCTACATAAACGTAAGGGGCCAGATCTTCAGCTGGTGTGAATCTGCGTAGTAACTCCTCACCGATACCGATCAAGGCAGCAGACGTTTTGCCTGAATGATGACTGCAGGATCAGTTCCAGAATTTGATCCATACATTCAGAAAGAGAAGTGTAATACAGTAAACAAAACTAGGATTATGAGAACTTGAGTGTCATAGACCAGAAATAACCTGACAAACTTCTGGGAAGAGATTTATGGTGGGAATTTCCAAAGGAGATAAGGTAGAGTCCAGCACTCCTCCTAGCTTGGGAGTTGCAAAACAGCTGAGCTCATCAGGGATAAATCAGCAAGAATATGTGTGTACATTCCTCAGCTTTATTTGGTCCTTGCAAGCTAGAAAGTAATATAAAGTGATTGGGTCAAATTTAGATCTGATATAAAATAACGTCATCAGTAGATCTTGAAGTGCTTTACAAAGAAATGCATATCACTATCTCCAGATGGGGAAACTGAGGCACAGAAGTGCATTGTCCAAGGTTACCCAGCAGGTCACCTGAGAGCCAGGAGCAGAACCCAGCTTTCTGGAGTCTTGGTCATTGCCCTTAGTTACTAGCCAACACTGCCTCCCAAGCAAGTGTACTGCTGTTGACTTCAATGAAGATGTACCTGCTGAGTCTGATAGATCTGCATTAGGCCTCTTACGTGAAAAGTCTTGAGAATTGTTTGCATTTGCATGTTATCCAAAAGATCTGTCCTAAGTGACCATCAACTTAAAAATCACATTTACATCTGAAATTGTTGTACTTCCTATTATTACAAGTAACACCGTAGGGGACTACTACTGAAAGAGGTTTGAGGGGGGGGGAACTCTCTATTATTTTTGAGTTTGTACACTTTTTTTTTACATATGACAGCGCTCTGTTGCCCCTGTAGCATTGTTCAGTTTCCCTGTGGCTTGTGTGTGTCTGTCCCATAGCTCTGGGAGAGAGAGAAATACTTTTAAAAAAAGGAAAATGTGATTTGTAAAACTACACACAGCAGCAGGACAATTTAGGGCCAGGTGTAGAACCAGATGTTATTTCAGCTCTTTTAAAAAAAAAATTACCTAGATTTCAATCTGCAGTGCCCCTTTAAATGTAATTAAAATAATAGCACACACACCTGGCCATTCCACCCCATCCCCACTGAAGTAAATATGAGCTAAATTTAGACATGCTATACCAGTGTAATTGGATGGTGATGGCATTTTATTTGCTCGTGTAAGCCAAAATCTGCCTGGCTGAAAAGTAGTAGATGATAGATGAGTAACAGAAGGAGAAATCATTTCCCACCTAAGTATTCTGGAAGTGTGTGAGACAGCAGGGAGTTGAACCTGAGCCTCCCAAGCCCCAGGCTAGCGCCCTAGCCACGGGGGATTCCTTCCTCTCTCCGTTGGCCTCCTTGGGCATGCTCTGATGCACTCTCTCTGGACAGGGTTGCCAGCTTTTGCCTGGAGGTTTCCTCACATGCCGTGGTTTTTAATTTAAGATGAATCTTTCATTCCTGGGGACCCCAGGACAATCCTGGAGGGATGGCAACCCTGTGACTCAGGGGTGCTGTGTTTGTTTTCTCAGTGCCGGAGCAAGATAGCGGCTTGGATCAGAGCAAAGTGACTGAAGTTCAATCAGACAAAATGGAAGCCAGGTTGGTGAGTCAGCAGAACTGTGCTGGGAGATGGTAACCTGCTCCCATCGGTGCGAGCTTCACACCTTACTCTGGGAGCAGACTTACTGATATCAGTGAGACTACTCAAGGGAGTAGGCTACTACTCAGCATCAGTAAAGGTTGCCACATGAGTAGTATTCGTGGCCACCAGGCTGAGTAAGGGCTCCGCTATCTGGCCCAGCAGGACTATTCATCGAGTGAGGGGCCATCTCCTGGGCTTCCCCTACCTTCTTTGCTCCCTTAAAGGGTGTTCCACAGTAATGAGCAGAAAGTAGCACAGGTTCATATAGCTTCATGCCCATCTGGTCCCTGGCCTACCTCCTCTTCCAGCTGCACAGAGCTGTAAATCCACAGAGCATCTTGGGCAGGGGAAAGTCGGGGGACATCACACTGCAGGGATAGAACACCCCTCTTCTGTGGGGACAGGTCCCTCTCCACACACAGACACAGAGCTGGTGGCCTAACAGAGGGATCGGGGAATATGGTGGCTTGGGAAACAGACTTAGAACAAGATCACTCAGCAGGGCTTCCGTTTGCAGGATCATTCCCAACAGACTAGTGTCATCTGTCTGGGGGGGCACTGAGACACCCTGCCCATTAGCCAGCTAGGATATTGTCATTACCCACATGCGTCACCCCCACCTTAACCCCTGTGTTAGATAGGGGCGGGGAATTTGAATCATATGTTGTCATCATGTCCCAGCCTGCTGGACTTCTGGGATGCTGTCAGTTGACTTTCTGAGTCCAATTTTGAAGAAATCAGTGACAGGCACACCCGGCTTCTGCGTATGACCGGACATTAGTGAGCTCACAGCCAGTATACTCAGGAAAATGCATAGTGCTTTATGAGCAGCTATCATAATCAATAACACGTGTTTTTGTCGGTCAGACAAGGACACCAGTTTCCAAGTTTGCGTCAGAGTTGTGAGTAATCAGGCTCCTTCGAAGTAAAGCATACTGCTCGGCAGACGGTTAGTCGCCCAACTTCTGGCAGGGAGGGACTGCTTCTGGACCATTGCTAACAACAATGAATTAGAGGGCCAAATCCTGTTACCTGTTCTTACCGTGAGCAGCACCTTAATCCGATGAGGAATCCCATTGACTTCAACGGGGGTACTTGAAGAATAAGATGCTACTCAGTGTGAACAAGGGGATCAGCCTCCAGCCAACAGAAATTAGAGTTGGAAAAGATCTTGAAGCTAGAGCACACTCTCTTATGTTCTACCCTGAGCTGCCCTACAGGTCACACTTGAAAGAGTGGAGCAAACCAACTGCATCTCATAAGAGCAATACTTTCCAAGCTATATTTCCTCCTGCATAATGCTTACTTGTAGCCCATTATTCAGTCACTAGACATGCTATATGGAGGTCCACCACAGTATGGTAAACAAGAAAGATCAAGAAGGAACTCACACTGTATGGAAATTTGTTTGTTTGTCTAGGGTGAATAGCCATTTTTTCTTAATAACCGCCTCCTCTTTGCTGTGATTCCATATGTCATGGCAGCTTCCGGTCTGATCCTGGCTAAAACTCGCAGCTTCTTTTCCAGAGAAACACGTACCTGGGCACAATGAATCTTTTGTGTATGCGTTTCTCGGCATGCACTCGTCAGCACCGTGGCAAATTCCAAGCGGACGTGGCCTCCTTGCAAATCAAGCCCCGCTCGGCTCGATCTCTGGCCCGGTGCTTAAGGTGGCCTGATTGTATATCCAGCTCACGTCCATCGCTGGCAGTCTTGTTGCTTTTAGCACCCATATGATCACCAGCTGCGTAGAAGCATTCCGCGGTACAAACGCTTCCGTATTTGTTACTCTTCCACTGTAATAAAATGCCTATACCAAGAAAGCCACCAAAACCGAACCAGTGCTGAGAGGTGGTTGCTGGGTTCGGCTTCGAATATCCTTGTTCCTGATCTTATCATGCCGCTTGATGTGGAGAAGTTGACGGAATCAAAAGAGCATCAAAAACCTCAATCAGGCGTTCTTCAGCCTTCCTCAGGAGCCATGTTTCATTTCCATATAACAGAGCTGGTATAACTGTGAGCCGCAGCTTTGTAGCAAGCTTGATGTCCCAATGTCCCCACAGAGGCCGCTAAAGGGTGTGAACCATGACAACAGCTACTGCTGTACTAGTGTCCACATCTCTTGAGTACCCTCCAGCTCTGTGTATGATGCTGCCCAAATATGTGACAGCTGCCACCTGCTCCGTGTCCCTTTAGGACAGGTTAATACTGAGCTGATTGTAGTCCGGAGCTGGAGACTGTTTGCTGGTCATGTCCAGGAACTTAGTTTTATCCGGATTAATAACAGACCAATGCACACTCCTTCTGCATGCACTGGACAGTGTTTATTTGTGTGGGCACTCAAGCCAGCTGGAAATGGGCTCACACCAGGGTGTGGCTAGGGGCCAGCGTGCAGGTTTTAAATGCATGCACAGCGCAAGGATTTTGGAAAGAGGCTTCAGTGGGCATTCAGCTCTTCTGCCCACTGCTTCCCACGAGACAGCTGCATTTCACAGCAATCCTTTATCTGTTTCCTTGCATCTACACTCACCCTGCCAGCCACTTGTTATGCTTGAAAATCATGAAATACATTCAAAATGGAGATCATCAATTGGTGAAACTCAGCAGCACTCCATTAAAGTCGACGGTACTACAGCGACTGAAGCCAGCTACAGATCTGGCCCTATCTCTTTTTGTATATCTAGCCTGGGCCCATTCTTTGCTTTCCAGAGAAGACTTTTTATTTAATCCTTATTATCTTTGTAAAAAGCATGTGCCCATCTCTAGCTGAATTTGCAATAAATCACCCCTATGTAACAGCAGCAACAATAGCTGACAAAAAATCAACTTGGAATCGGAGTCTCCAGCCTCCACAAGAAACTTATGCTGCTCACTCAGGAAAGGCCTGAATAAACAAACAGGTCTTTCTGTTCACGCCGATGATCCAAAATCCAGACTTTGTATGACTAACAGGAGAAGCTGGAGGCATCCCATTAAGAGTACCCTGAATTCTGGATGGTGCAAGGCAGGCATGCAACAGTGCTGAAATCAATGGGAATGCTGGGCTCAACGCTTCAGAAAACTAGCCCACTTATTTGGGTGCCCACATACGAATTTACAAGCCTGATATTAAGTTTCTGTTTTTGCAAAACTTGGCTGATCCCTTTCATTCACTTTCTGCAGCTGTTAATACTCAGCCCAGCCAAACTCAAGCATTCAAAAATCAGGAGTCATGGCCCCTCCCCCCCAAAATAATGAGACTGGCTTTAAAATCATGAGATTTTTGTGTGTGTGTGTAAAATGTTGGGTTCTTTTTATTTATGTTCCATTTGGTGGTGGTGGTGGAGGGAGGGTGGTTTGGTTTTTGAGCCTATAGGCCACCTGGGTCACATTTGCAAGCTTTCCTCCACGACCATGAAGCTTCATTGAAAGCTGATACATTTTCACAAAATGACCTGACTACAGGAGCTGGGGCTGTAAGAAAAACACTAAATATTATAGGGCTCGTGAGAAAATTGCCAGAGTTAGCAACGCTGCACCGGGGCACCTTTCTGTTTGCAAAGATGCTAGCGGAAAGAGAGAGCGTTGTGAAACCTCATCGGAATAGGGTGTTGGCAGAAACGGTCACTGTAGAGGTGTTCACACAGTCATCTGGAAAGCCCTGTGGGCATATGCGAGTCATCCAGCTAGAGCAGTAACAGCATCATGTGCCCCTTAGGTGAACAAACACACCCCACATGTTGCTAATTATGTAGAAAAATCCTAGGGGCAATAGGTGCAGCAAACAATTGGAGAAATACATAGGGTCAAATACATAGGGTCAAATGTGTGAGCCACTCACTAAATAATCTTGAGTTAGGAATAAAAACCTAAAAGATTAAGGGTGAAATCCTGGCCTGTTGGCATCAGTAGGAGTTTTGCCATTCACTTCAACAGGGCCAGGAATTCACCTTAAGTCTGTTCCACAGATAAATTGCAACTGGAATGAGCTAAATGCATTGAACTGCAAAATGCTCCACAGGGCTCTGACGCTTCCTCTGTCAGAGAGGACGGATAGTCTTTTGGTTAAGGCACTGGACTGGGAGTCAGGAGACCTGGCTTCCAGGTTCTACTGCAGGCATCCTGTCTGATCTTCAGCAAGGCACTTCACCCCTTTGTCTCTCAGGTCCCCCATCAGTGAAATTAGGCCAATAGTATTTCATTTCTCCCATCTTTTGTCTGACTTGTCTGTTTAGATTTGTTTATTTGGAGGCAAGGACTGTCTCTTGCTATGCGTGTGGACAACGCCTAGCACAATGCAGCCCCAGTCTCGGCTGGAGCGCCTGTGTGGTACCATAAGACAAATAATAACAATTGGGACAAATGCTACAGACAACCAGTAAAGGGGGTAGATACAGAATTTCAACTGAGTTCGTACTATCTATTATTTACCATATTGGCACAAACTGAGGCCCATAGTGATTAACAACGCATCATAAACTAATCAGGTGGGCTTTCCAGAAGAACCTAAGTCATTTAGGATCCCACCTATCATGTGCATATTTTGCTGAATCTTTGTTAAAATATATTTACAACCATTGGATCGAGAATTAAAAGCCGACACCATCTTTGAAATGAGCAGCTGACTTGAACGATGAAAGAATCAGAAGCATATGGAGAAAGGTCAATGCCATTTCATATAAATGTTTAATCCAGCTAATATTAACTTTTGTTACACAGCCATTTGTCCCAAATGTTTATTACACTAGTGATTGCTTTCCCCAATCTGTTTCTTATATTTGAAAGTTCAGCGATATGGTTTAAAACTGATGGATTACATTTGCTGACCATGCTATACTGAATGTGCTGAGTAGTGTATTAATGGTTTGATAACAGGATCTCAACACAGATTTCTTACAGACCAAGCAAATTTTAGCTGAGAGAATTTTAGAAAGAAAAGCAAGGGAATGAGATTAATTATTGTCCCATGGCATTTGTGTATTTGGGAACCCCTGCCCACTGATATGCTGATACAGCTAGCAATGCAACATAGTAAAGTTTAGGAGGAGAAACAAAAATAAAACAATAATTCTCTACTTGGTTCTGAAGAGGGAGATTCAGGAAAGTGGAATTCCGTCACTCACTGGAATTTATCCAGGACACCTGGTTAAATCACCTTAGTGTGGGTGTATTACCTAATGAATGAATATAGCCCCATTACTAAGTAATCTGAGCACCTCACAGTCTTTACTGTATTTAGCCTCACAACGCCCCTGTGAAGCAGGGCAGTGCTGTTAGCGCCCCATTTTACAGATGGGGAACTGAGAGACAAAGAAGCACTGTAAGCCCAGGGTTAGTAGAACTCAAGGGTGCATCTACACTGCAATAAAAAACCCATGGTACCGAGTCTCAGGGCCAGGTCAATTGACTCAGGCTTGCGGGACTTGGATTGCGGGGCTCTGAAATTGCAGTGTAAGACATTCGGGCTCAGGCTGGAGCCCAGGCTCAGAGACCCCGCAAGGGGGAAGGGCCTCAGAGCTTGGGCTCCAGCTCCAGTCCAAACATCCACACTGCAATTTTATAGCTCTACAGCCTGTGCCCCATGAGGTCAAGTCAGCTGACCTGGGCCAACCACAGGTCTTTTATTGCAGTGTAGACACACCCACAGCGACGTGCCCAAGATCATACCGGAAGTCTGTGGTGGACTAAGGAAATAAACCCAGGCCACCCCAAGTCTCAGGTGAGCACTCTGCCCACTGGATCATCCTTTCGCTCTTGTGCTCACCTGTGGGTGAAATTCACCCCTGTGCCCAGGACTTGCACAAAGCTTTCAATCCCGAATGACAACGTTTATGCAGTGGACAGAAACTGTTCACTCCGGTGACTGCTGCATGCAAAGATGCACCAGCACAAATGCAAATAGGGTTTGAAGACTTGGCTTGATACATTTTCGCAGGCTTAGTAGCAGCCAAGTGAGCCAAGCTAATAAACTCCAGTCAAAACATGCCTCTCTTTCATCTGTGGTGACTGCAAGGTTATTGTGCTAATTAAGCATGAAATCACAGTGAGTGATTAGATTGTTTGGCAATGCTATCACTGGCTTTTCTCTAGCTAGTATGTGAAAAGGTCCACTTGAAGTACTAGTTGGAACAATAGATTAGGGAGAATTACAAAGTCCTGGCCTACCCATGACTGTTAGAATAAAAGGGAATGGGGTACTTGTATTTGCCTAAGTAATAGATCTTTGAATGATAACATGTGGAAAGATAACTATGCATTGCCAAGGCCTTGAGCAATGCTTGGTTCTTCAGGCTGGACCTGGCTGCAATGGCAAAACAGGACAAGAAGAAGGCAGCTCCTTCTGGAACGTTTGAATGTAATGGGAATATATGGTTGATTTTGCAATGCCTAGGGCACTTCCCAGCTGTTGATAAAGCATATCTGAAGGGATTTGCTTTTAGTTAGTTCTGTTACCCCAATAATGATAGTTTTATTTTTCACTGCAAATGAACAGCGTATAATGGGGGGTTCTCAAGTGTGTTCCTGGCATGGACCACATGTTAATAGAGAAATTATCTCACTGACGACCTCCCCTCTCATCCATGGTCACAAGCAACACCTGCTGAAGGAGCAAACATCGTCCTGTATTCAGCAAAACACTCAAGCACACGCTTAACTTTAAGCACACTGGAGTTGATGGGATTACTTGTATATTTAAAATTAACCATGATTGTTGGGGAGGGGGGGATGTTTGGAGATAAATGGGGGATTTGCTTTGTGTGTGTGCTGTCTGGGTACCTATTTTTATGTTATGGTGCTGTTGCTTCGACTTGTTGTGTTTTTAAGCATTTGTCAGAGCAGCCTAGAGTGTTCAGAGAGGAGCCTCTTCCTAGTGTATAAACCTAAAGAAGAACTATAAATAAATCAAATATCTCCGTTAGACCCCATTTTCCATGGGACAAGGAAGAACAATATCACAAGAAGCTCGGAGGGGGCTCTAGAAGTATTGCTTTGCCAATGGCACACTTACAAATTTTTATTCATACAGGGTGAAATTCTGCTCCAGGCTAAGGCTCCACTTAAAATCCCATTTAAACCCTTTTCTCAGGGGCCTAAGTGGTGCCTGGGCCTCATGTTGTCAGTATGGACGGGGCAAATTTCACCCTAGTGTGGATGAGATCAGAATCTGGGCCCTGATATTTCATAGGAACACAATAAGTTGTGATCTTAGATACTATCAGATGGTTTGCGAAACAACATCTCACCGTTGATTTTCCTGCTGCAAGGTTGGATCCTGAATTTCTCTCCAAGGCCAACAAGAATGACACACCTTGAACTGTTCAAAATAAGATACAGGGAGAAAGGACAGATCATCGCAAATCACCTCTATTATAATTAATGAATATGTGTATCACCTGCCTGAGAAGCTCCCAAACCCAAATTTCCCACACGCTTTCCTGCCAAGTCATTGGGTTGGGTCCAACTAGTCTTTGTATATATCACCTTAAATATCATCCCATCCTGATTTATTCCAGGTAATTAATCTATTCCCATCTGTGACTCACAAGGCCACCACTTTGTACTTCCCTCACTTTACACAGCAGAATTCTTCAAGTCCCTCTGGCATAATCTTTCTAATGCCATCCCAGAATCCTTTGCATCAAATCAGCCCAAATGATCCCATTTTGCTGCATGCATATGCATAATCATAATCAGGTGCTAATTCTGCTTTATTCATTGTGCAACTTACAACACAGCGAGATGTTTATATTCGATGGAGCAACAGTTGATAATTTTACATCTGAAAACTATAAGAGTCTAATGAACACTTCTGTTAGACAATGTCAAGAGTCTTCACAATCCCCTTTGGGATTTTTAAAGATAGATGGAAAACGCAAGGAGAAAAGATTTTGCTAAAATTTGGTTGAATTTGTTAGGGGCAAATTCCTGGGGGCAGTTGGAGTGTTTTCCCTCCCTTTCCAATGGTCAGCAGTGGCCCAAGTAGTAAACAAGTTCCAGTTTTAACTGGATTTTCCCAGGGATTCGATGGGGTTTCCCTAAGGGGTTTCGTGCTATAGAGTTTATATAAGAGCGGCAGTGACCTCAGTTGGGGGCTGCCCATCCGAGTGGCAGGTGCGCAGGGGTTTGCGTCCAAAAGTGATCGACACTCCAGACGAGTGTCATCTCCAGCTATTACTTACCTTCTGCAGCAGTTAACATCCATCGTGGTCATTCGCCTGTGAACACCCAGCTGTCATCTCATGAGTCTGCCGCCATGTCATCTGGAGCCAGTGAGAAGGACGAGTCATCGAGGGGTTTCCTCAGAGTTCCTCTCCTGAGGCTCTGTATGAGCCAAAGGATCGAGGTCCTGGGCGACCATCAGAAGGGTGACATTGTATGTTTACTTACCTTTTGTACTCCATGGGGGTCTAGTTTGGGTCTTGGCTTCAGTCCGCAGATTTTCTGAGTTACTGTACCTAGAGAAAGAATAAGTTTCTGATATTGTTTTATGAATTTTTCCCATTTATGTACCTCAGTTTCCCCAAAATAAAAACAATTGGTTTGGTTTCTATACACCGGATTCCACTTGACTCATTCCAGCAGAGAGAGGGGAAGGGAGGTTACATAAGGAGGACTAGCTTGGCACCAACCAGGTGATAGATACTGGAGCTCGCAGTAAAGGACTGTGGACCTATATCTTTGTTGGGGGTTCCCTGCAGCCTTTCCATACTTTATTCCTTGACCCAACAAATTCCGCCCCCCCATTTTGCCATTGAAATTTAAAATTTCTCACTGCAATCTTTAAATTCAAAAATCCCAACAAACTCATTCCACTTCTAAGGCATTTATACCTCTGAAATATTAATAAGTATTGCCTGGTCTCAAATACGGGAGTAGAAGAGAAGTAGGCCAGACCAGTGGTTGGGGTGCTAACCTAGTGCTTGGGAGACTGAAGTTCAGTCCAGCATGAGGGCCTGCACCTGATCCCACTCACCCCCAGAGCCTACAGGAGGCCAACAAGCACAACTAGGCCACAGCAGAACCACCTGATTGGCTAAGGCAGTCAGGTAGCTTGCTCTTAAACCCAGCAGCTGCAGCGGCTCAGTGGCTACGACTCAATGCATGGGCCTCTGGATTCTCTGTCTTCCTGTGCCTGACTCACTGCAAGCCCTGCGCCTCCTGGCTTTGCATTGCTCCTGCCTAGACTCTGCTCTGCTCTGTTCCATTCCCAGCCTTGTTCCAGTCCTGCCTAAGCCTGGCTCCTGCCTTGGCACCAGCCTGGCTCCTGCCTTCCTGACTCCAGGTATGACTGTCAGCTATAATTTCTGGCTCTAACTCTGGCTTGGCCCTGGGTTCTGGCATCTGGCAATGGTTCTGACCCTTGGCCCTGGTTCCTGCTGCTGACTCTGTCATGAACCTTGGCTCTGACGCTTGGAGTCTGACTTCAGTTCTGACCTCCTGCTCCAACCACTAGTTATGACTCCTGCTCTGAGCACTGGGCCTGACCACCTACTACCCAGTCTCCTTAGAATTGTCCGCTCTGCCACAGACTTTGTGTGTGCCCTTTGGCAAGCCACTTAGTCTCTCTGGCCCAAACCCACAAAGGGATGTAGGCATTGCAACTCCGAGTGTCGCAACTCCTAGCTCATAGATGCCTCGCCACCCAGTGCAATCCACAAACCCCGAATGAGCCACCTAGGCCCCCTGTACACAGAATGTGGAGAGACTGGCATCTCAGAATGGGATCCTCAAAAAGTCAACACAGCTAGGCAGGAAGATGCCTAAGCTAGCCCATAGCAAATGTAGGGGAGAGGGGTGTATCCTAAGCCCTGCCCCACAAGGAGTTTGGTGCCTAAGTCTGGGCTGGAGCAAGGCGCCTCTCTACATTTGGAATCTGAAGCTGGGACCCCTCTTCAGGCCTCAGCCATTTCTGGAATGAACAGCAGTGCACACCTAGCCCCACACAATCCTGTCCCACTCCCTGGGTTAGTTCTCTAACCACTGGACTGAAGGTTATTAGGGAGTCCTGATTCTGTGTAACTGAGTGTCAAAGGCTGAACTTTGCCAGGTTGTGCATTGTGCAATAGGCTGGAGGCAATAATGGGCACTCACTGTAATGCCTCTATATATAGTACCACAGGTGTGCAAGGTGAGAACAGAGTCTGGCCCTGATTCTTGCCTACATCTGAGCTGTGGCTTTCTTATCCCTGGCTGCTGGGCCCAGAGGGGATTGGGGCATCAGCTTTTCCAGCATTACAGATCTTACGGGTTAGGCCTGGTGCTGTCTGGATCTAGCGTACCCTTTCCAGGCCTAACAGTCCCAGGCAGGAGCTAGCATCGAAGGCAACCATCTCCACCGCTCTGTGCCAGAGGGAATTCTCCTGTGGGACTCTGTAGCCAGCTTAAACTCTTGGCAGACCAGAGAATCCAGCTCATGGAATCTTCCCTAGGAAGTTTACAATCTGCTAGGCCAACCCTGGTCTTTTTGACAGCATTGGGAGCAAACTGGCCCACAATTAGAGTCAACAGTGACATGACATCGGGCAAGAGGGATGTTTACTAGGTTTCCATGGTTGTGTGGGTAAAGTGCCCAGTATGGTAGTTCCTTCTTAGAACCCAAGGATTGAAAGGGACCTCAAGAGGTCATCTAGTCCAGTCCCCTGGACTCATGGCAGGCTAAGTATTATCTAGACCATTCCTGACAGGTGCTTGTCTAACCTGCTCTTAAAAATTCCCAGTAATGGAGATTCCACCATCTCCCTAGGCAACTTATTCCAGTGCTTAACCACCCTGAAGTTTTTAGGAAGTTTTTTCCTAATGTCCAACCTAAACAGCCCCCTTTTTCAACCCTGCCTAAGTAAGAGTCTCACGCTGGTCTGGTTCAGGGAGGTGTGCTTAATTGTTGCTACTTGGATGTGTACATTTAAGTCACTTGAGTGCCTAACTCCCTGGAGAGCCTTTGAAAATCCCAGACTCATGTAAGGCCCCAGGGGTCTAGAACCCAGGCCTCATTCTCTTATAGCTGTCATGACCATTAATTGCTCTGACCTTGGCTTGCTTTGCACTTTGCCTTGGATCCTGAAACCTGACTTGGACTCTGACCCTTGGTATCAACCCTGGCCTGGAACACAACTAAGCACTCCTCTGTTATTCCCCTCAGGTTTGCTGACCCTTTGTCATGACTGCCTGTGTGGGGGATCCTGGCACCTCAGCTCAGTGGGGCAGGGAATGTGTCTCTTCATATGTCAGTGTAGTGTCTAGCACAATGGGGCACCATTCCTATTAGGGCCTCTGGGTGTTACTGCAAGAGATGATGATGTCTGTTTTTATATAGGAGATGGCCTTTGTTTAAAATCAAATGATAGAAAACTGAGCCTTTGGCTGGAGGTTTTTTCTAGCCAGTAGGTGGCACGGGGAGGCAAAAATCTGATTCCTGGTTAAAAGCTATTTTAAACATCTTTAACCCATTTGGGAATACATTGCGATACTCCCAGCTAAACTATCATTTGAAAGGGCTTCACCAAGTAATGTAGGCCAAAATGTATACTTTATCTTTTTAAAAGAGTTTTTTTACAAAACTTAATATACATAAAAATGCTTTTAGGCTATTTTAAAAAATTCTGTGCAAACAGCTGATTGTCAATTTAAACATCCCCCCTTGCTGCATGAGAACCCACCATTCAACAGCTGATTTAAATGCACCTAGTAAACAAATAGCATAAAAGGTGACATTTAACATTTGTTCACTTCTATTCATTTAAGAATCTATATAGTTAGGTAGCTAAGAGGTAAAATAATAGTTCTATCCCTTTAATAATAGAGGGGGACAATTTTAAAGGGCCCAAATGGCAATTGGGTACTATGGGAGGCCTTGCCTACACAAGAAAGGGTTTGCTAGTACAGATATGCTTGTCGCTCCCCCTAGTGGAAATGCAGCTTATATCAGCAAAAGGTTCCCCAAAAGGAATAAGCTACAGTAGAACCTCAGTTACGAACACCAGAGTTACAAACTGACCAGTCAACCGCACACCTCATTTGGAACAGGAAGTATGTAATCAGGCAGCAGCAAAGACAAAAAAAATAATTAAAAATAAGCAAATACAGTATAGTACCCTCAAAAAGAAAAGGAGTACTTGTGGCACCTTAGAGACTAACCAATTTATTTGAGCATGAGCTTTCGTGAGCTACAGCTAGCTCACGAAAGCTCATGCTCAAATAAATTGGTTAGTCTCTAAGGTGCCACAAGTACTCCTTTTCTTTTTGCGAATACAGACTAACACGGCTGTTCCTCTGAAACCTGTCAGTATAGTACCCTGTTAAACGTAAACTACTAAAAGGGAAAGCTTGAAAAAATTTGACAAGGTAAAGAAACTTTCTGTACTTGTTTTCATTTAAATTAAGAGGGTTAAAAGCTGCATTTTTCTGCTGCATTGTAAAGTTTCAAAGTTACTGTTCAGTTGTAAACTTTTGAAAGAACAAACATAATGTTTTGTTCAGAGTTATGAACAAACTCCATTCCCGAGGTGTTCATAACTTTGAGGTTCTACTATATATTGGTAAAAGGACAGTCTTTCTGGCATAGCTACTAGGTTAGGAATGTGACTTTTCTTCCCACACTTCTAGCTGACACAGCTATTAGGCCAGTAAAACTTTCCAGTTCAGATCAGAGCTAACTGTCATCTGTGCCTTTGCAAATATCTCCCTAAAATCATAAATTCTGATCAGCTATTCAATACAACAGCCAGCAAGCCCGCTTCTCCATGCAGCGGGTCATTGACAGGGAGAGCTTGATCCTGCCCTGTTGAAGTCAATGAGGGTTTTGCCATGGACATCAACAGGAGTGGGATCAGACCCAAAATGCAACGCAGATGGGTCTTCAAGGTGCCCACAATTTGTCACTCTCCAGTCAATTGTGTATCATTCAGAAAAAGTAATCAAAAGCATAGTGCATTGGAGGCTTTATTAGGGATAGAACCTAGGCTTTTTCATAACAGCATTGCTGGATAGTCTTTTTCTTTTAGGGGAAAAAAGTGTGCCTTTTCCAGTTTTTAAACTGGAGTTAAGATGGAAGGTATGTGCCACTAAAATAAGATTTTAAATGCCTTTCAAGAACACTAGCTTTCAAACTCAAATGTTAGAAATCCAGGAAATTCGTAGTAGTAATTATTTTTAGTATTGTTCCTAGTCACATACTGGTCCAAACATGAAAAAGTTTTGAGATATCAGCACTGGGGCTCCAAATGAACTCATTTAATTTTTTTCAATTTGGTTCTCCCCCTCCCACCCCCCCAAATACTTGTAAAAAGAAACCCTTTCAAATGGAAAAAGAATCAAAATAGCTATCAACATTTTTAACTGCATCTAATGCATTTGCTCACTTTTAAAACAAGCCTTTTGAATGAAAATTTAAAAAATCATGGAAAAACTGGGAGTGGGGAGTTTCTAGCCCTCATGATTGTGGAGAAAAGCTGGAAAATGTGACCCCAACGGATCAAACGCTAGAAGGCAAATGAAAAGAAACCAAAACTTATTTGTTTTAAAAATTTCATGCTTTTCAGAATACGGCCCTTTGTCTCTGTATTGCCAAATCCAATGTTCAAAAATAATCAGAAATAAGACTCGGGGGTGAAGACTTGCATATCGAGAAGCCATAACCTCAAAGGGTCATCAGGAAGCAAGAGGAAGATTGTTGTAACACCCTGTAACTCCCCTTCATTGCTGCTGTATCACTTCTGAGGTCACTTACGAAAGTGACTTATGCAGTGGTAATAGAAGGAAGCATTGTGCAAGGTGATTTAACATCTGGGGCGTTTCCAAACTCAGTAGAATTTGGAAAGGCCAAATGGCAATACACACTTTTAAAAAATCAGCATTGGTGTCTGCAAATAGTAATAATAATTACAATGCTTACCTTTTATGTCGCACTTTTCATTGGGACAGCTCAAAGCGCTTCACAATCTTTAAAGTAGTTAACCTCATAACACCCCTGTGAGGTAGGACAGTGCTGCTAGTCCCATTGTACAGATAGCCTCTGTGTGTCAGCTTGCCCAGGGACATACAGTAAGTTTGTGGCAAAGCAGGAAATGAAATCCTAGTGCCTGAGGGCAAGGTGCTTGACAAAATGGAATACCACGCCACTCCCCTTCTCATATCATTTTCTACTAGGATGATGATGACACGTGCAGGCTACCAACTTCTTTAAGCCTTGAAAGATAGGAGGCCAGATATGGGTGGATGCCTGTGTTGGTGTTAGTCTATATATCGAATTAACAAAGAAATGCTGCATCATTCCTCTTAAAGGTGACCTGCAAACAGCTTTTTTGGCTTTTTCATGATGCATAATGAAGGCTGAAAAGTTTTCCACACACAGAAAGAGGCTATCCCTGCTTCCTTGTCGTTGTTGCTTTTTAATCATAGAAGTATCAAGAATGAACGCCTTGAAGACAGGCTGGAATTGGGCTGGCACACAGGGGGGCAGTCTGTGAGCCCCTCTTTCACGCTGCTGTCTTGTTCCCCAGAATTTCAGCTTTCCCTCTTTTTTTTGCTTAGTTCTACCTGAGTCTGCAGAGAGCCTGGAACAATAGCTCTGAGAGGCGTAAAATGCCCCAGTCATCTCCGTGAGGTGGTGGTTCAGATGCCTGGGGATAATGTGCTCGTCTACAGTTGAAATACTGCAGTGGTCCTGCTGCGTATCTTCTTTATAGACACTCACAACAGCAATGGGAGGGGTTCTCCTTAATCCACCTCCCCAGGAGGTGGTAGCTAGGTCGATGGAAGAATTCTTCCGTCAACCTAGCGAGGTGGACATTGGAGGTTAGGTACAGGGGGTCCCTGATATACATCTCCCTCTTAACCGTTGTTTCGCATATCCCTCACTCCTCCAGTGTTCCGATTCACCTCAGTCCCGATCCGCGTATCCGTCATTTGCAGTACTGGACTGTAAGTCGCAAACAATGGCTATGCGGACGGATGTGAATCAGAACATGTTCCCCTACTGATGAGCGATGGATATGCCACAGATATGCATAGCGACAGGTTGGCTGTGGCCCACCCACTTAACATCCAGGCACACCTCACTGCCCCCAGTCCTGGCTCTGCTCCCACCCCAGTGCTTGCCCCACATTGCCCGCCTGGTGCTCCAGCTGGGGAGCAGGGTCAGAGTGTGGGGGCTTCCAAGCCCCCAACCCACACTCCCTGGTTGGAGCACTGGAGCAGGGCAAGCCCTAGCGTCCCAACCCCACTCCCCGGCAGGATTGCCGGGCGGAGCAGGGCAAGTCCCTGACCGGCTGGAGCACCGGGCGGTCAGAGTGGGTCAAGCCCCTGCACCCAGCTCCAGCTCCCTGGCAGGAGCCCCAGGCGGGCAGAAGGGGCAAGCCCCGAGCACCGGGGGCGGAGCAGGTGGTAGTGTGGGGGTGTACATTTTTAGGGGGCTCCCTATTTTTACAGGAGCCCCTGGCCAAAGCATCTATTGCCCCCTTCTCCCACAAGGATGCCTGGAGGGGGGCAGAGGCCACCAGATCGCTTCCACCCCCATGATTGCCTGCCCACCCCGGGGCCCACCCAGTGTCCCCTCCTGCCTATGCCACTGTTGTACCGGAGGGTCCCCGGTATACATTGTTTAGGTGTCCGTGGCCCTTTTCCAGAACACAACCGCGACATATACCGGGGACCTGCTGTGTTCTTAACTACGTCACTCGGGGAGTAGGTTTTCCACATGCCGGAGTGATGTAGCTAGCTTGTTTGTGTGTAAACCTGGCCAATGTAAACAACTTGGAACTATTTCATTCCTCCTATACAAATGCAGAAGGAGGGCCACAAATTGACTCTGAATAGGTTACCCTTTGGTGCCACATCTTGGGTGGCATTGGGAGATGCCACCATTTTCCCCCTTTCCCCAACCAAGTCACTGAGCCCAGGGACATATATTCAAGTCCCAGCAAGGGGGAGTTAAGCTTGAAAAGTCCAGTGCCGCTCAGTGAACATGTTCAGTCGTGTTCTGAACATTCTACTCTGAGCCACGTCTCGTTTACAGTGACACCTGGTTGGCCTGTATTCTGTGCGCAAAACTTGGAAGAGGTACCACTTCCTTTCCTCCCTCTCCTTGCCCCATTTGACCCTTGCCCTGTACCGTGGTGCAGCTCCATTTTGGCACCCAGAGATGGGGTAAAAGAAGGCTCAGCAGTAGGGCTGGCAGAAAACGACAGGAATGTCACAAGAACGGAATACTTCTAGCTGTTGTGGTCAGTGACCACGTGAACCTGCATTAAGGAGCAATACTGAAATGGAGACAAAACCCAGACACTTGCACGCACACACGTGGGTAAAGGTTGCCTCAAGTGCCTGCTTTTTCTGAGGTGGAGTTAAGACTGTTTGGGTGACCTTAAATGTGAATCTTTTTTTGGAATGTTAGACTTAACTTATAGTTTCCTGTCCCATGTTTGGGGTTCTTTTAAATTTCCTGTTACCTCAGCACTAAATTGCCTAGCATCTAATGTTTACTCGGAGAACTCCAAGACCTATATTATAATGTACATAGCATAGGGGGAAGAATTAGGGTTCCACAGGCAACCTAGCTGCCAGGTGCTTGTCTTTGCAACATTCATAGCTTAGGTGGGGAGGGGCTGAGATTTTTCTGTGTAAATAACGTACAGGCCAGCAATAAATTACCACAATGTGGGAACAGGGAGGGATGGGATTGTGACTCAGGGGGGCGTGTGCCTATCTGAGTCCCTCTGGGGCAGGGTGTGGACCAGTGGACCCGCCTTTGTTCAGCACTATCCCTAAAGCCCCAGTTCAGCGCAATGATTGAATTTTCTCCATTGTTACCTTCAGGGTTCCAGGAACTGACTGAGGGTGGGACTGATGAGTTGAAGATAGCCAACCTGGCTTTTGGGAATAAACTGAGGAAGGGGAAGGAAAGGAAACGAGCTGGAGACGTGAACCCTGGCAGGGAGATGGGAGTCACCCTCTCAGCCTGGCTCAGCGTGTGGCAGTAAATGGAAGGAAATGAAAGGTGGAAATCCTACAAGGAGAAGAACAGCTCGGTGTAACCTTTCCCACTGCACAAGAATATCAGCTTGCAGCTAGTGTGCTGCTGATCTGCGTTTTAATCAGGTACCTTTGGGAGCATTTGCTTCTGTTTCCTCAACAGCCCAGTTGCTATAATAATACAAAAAATTAATTCCTGGGGACCAGGAAAGAAATACTGATTTCTGCAAACACTTCCAAACGACACAGGACGAAGCCTGATCCAAAGCCCACTGAAGTTAGTGTTGAGAGGAGCAACCGACACCATTCTTGAAGAGGAAGGGTGTGTGAGGAACAGAAAAAGCCCTGCAGCTCCAGATTTCAACAGGCCTTGGATCAGACCTTGGACTGGGAGCTCTTCACAGCCAGGCCCAAACTGTCCTGCCTGTCTGGGCACAAGCAAACCTATTACAGATACTACTGGGATACAAGTCCTAAATAACAAGGAATCATTTTCCTCAAGGAATCAAAAGGGATAGAACGATGGATGCCACTCGACAACATCTCCAGGTTTAACTTCAGATTCAGCCAGCAGGAGAATAAAAAGGAAATTAAATAAAATATTTTGAGGTAAATTAATATTCCATCCTCCACCCTCTGCTGCCCCCAAAGGAACATGTTGTAAGATTCATAGGATACGAACGGATTCCGATCCCTTTACTCATTCTGACGAGCACCTTCCTCTAGGAGTTCAAGGAGTAAGAAACTATTCAAAGTGTCTGATGTCAGATTGTGGCTTGTAGGAAAGGCCCTATCCTGAAAAGTGCTGAGCATTTTTAACTCCGACTGATTTCAGTTCAACTGAGGGCACAAAGCATCTTCCAGGAGGTGCTCAACACCTGGCAGGATTCAGGGGAATTATTTCATAGCTAAGAAGTTAGAACTAGGATTACTTGCTTAGAAGCACAGTATGAATTAATGGAAGAACAAAACCCAAACCACTTGCTGAGAAATCCAAAATTCTCTCCGTAGCGTTTCTTAACAAGCTTTTATTTAATTTGGATGTGAAATGAGGTCTTTTTGCATTACCCCTTGGCTACTCTTTGCAGGGTGAATCATCGGTGTTGCTTTAGAGTAATGTAAGGATCATCCAAAAAGCTCCTTCTCTGAAAGTCCCTGTCAATGACTCACTTCTGCCATGCTGACTATAGTACTGCCAACCCCAAACATTCAAAAAATCCAGGGGTCAGACCCCCCAGAAATCATCGGCCTAGTTTAAAAAAAAAAAAGCCATGATTTTTAAAGTAATGAATTTGAGGTATCTTTATTTGCTGTCTGGTTTTTGACGTTCTAGTGTCCATTCAGGTCCCGTTTTTAAGCTTTTCTCCACATGAAGAGAGCTAGAACCTTACATCTGCCTGTAAACAAAAGCTGAGAGTCTCATATATTCACTTGACTCCAGGTCCTGGGACTTTAAGAAACTATCACAAGTCTGCAGCAGCAAAAGTAATATTGATTGTAGTCTGACTTTCAGACTACAATGACTGCACAAAAGACTGTTTAGCCTGGGAAGCATAAGTCCTGAACTAACAGGGGTGAAGAACAGTATTGTTTTGTTGATCCCCCAGAAAGGGGAAGACTCTCTAAGAGGTTTGGCTGGAGATCTAAACCCCAAGCACTCTGTCTACCAGTGATGGAAATTGAGCCCACCACACTGCTTTGACGTGTCAGGGAGCACTATGATGCTATTACAGTCCTAATGAGAGCAACTGGTATCATAGTGATTCATTAGAGGCCATGACACAGGTCGCAGTTCATCAGGAGTTGATGAAATCTGGCCTCCAGAACAAAAATGTCAAGTCACAATTATAGCTGTAAGCCAAGAAGTCAGGGAAACAATTAATCCAAAAGGCTGTGCTGTTGCAAGTGCCTGCAGGGGCTCACCATGCACGGCAGTGATCCGCTTTCTCTACCACATCAGCTGACTAGAGATTCACTGCAATGGGACTCTCAGGCAGCAGACTCATTCTGGTTACATCTGAAAAATCCCTTTGGTATCCTAGCATAAGCCACCCTAAACTGTGAATATGTGAACATAAGAACGGCCTTACTGGGTCAGACCAAAGGTCCATCTAGCCCAGTATCCTGTCTTCCGACAGTGGCCAATACCGGGTGCTTCAGCGGGAATGAACAGAACAGGTCATCAAAGTGATCCTTCCTGTCGCGGGGCCGTTGCCCCAGTCCTGAAAAAGGTAGGTTAACTGGGGAAGCACCCATAGCTAGGGCCACGCCCCAATCAGGCCACACCTGGCCCTGTTAAAAGGGCCCAGGGAAGAGCTGGGTTAGTCTCCCTTTCTGGGGAGGACCTAGCTGCCTGAAGGAGCACAGGGTACCTGAGGCTGAGCAGTGCTGGGAAAGGCAAAGGAGCTGGGGAGCTCTAGCCTGGCTACTTCCCAGGCTGAGGCCTTGGTTAAGGCCAAAGGAGGTACTGGGGCTACAGAGGTGCAGCCCAGAGATAGGTGGAAGCAGCTGGTCCATCCCCCTTGCTGATAAGTGGCCATTATGGACTGCAGTTTGCCCCAGTGAGAGGGGGGTAGATGATGACTGGCAGTAGCCACTGAGGCAAGGTGGATGTAGAGGATTGGGGTTCCCCTGGGAGGGGAGACCCAGTGTGTGGGGGTACTGCCGTGGGCAGAACCCCAGAGTAAGGGGCACAGGGGTCTGGGAGGGATACAGGGGCTCTAAGGCAGATGAAACTGGAGGGTGCTCTGGGCTGGACGAGCCAATTCCCAAGATGACCAGCAGCAGGCACTGTACCCATAAGACTTGCTTTGCTACACATCCCCTGTTGCCCATTCCCGGCTTCTGCCAAACAGAGGCTAGGGACGCCATCCCTGTCCATCCTAGCTAATAGCCTTTGATGGACCTATCCTCCATGAATTTATCTAGTTCTTTTTTTTAACCCTGTTATAGTCTTGGCCTTCACAACATCCTCTGGCAAGGAGTTCCGCAGGTTGACTGTGCGTTGTGTGCAGAAATACTCCCCTTTGTTTGTTTTAAACCTGCTGCCTACTAATTTCATTTGGTGACCCCTAGTTCTTGTGCTCAGTTTACTCTGACATTTCAGTGCACACACATCTCTGGAAGTGGGACGAGTCTATCCAGAGAGCCTGAAAGGCATGCAAAAAGTAGCATAGTCTCCTATCAGCAACACCTAAGTAGTGTCAGCCTTAACTTTGAATCTCAGACTACGCTGAGTGTCACACTCTTAATACTATTATTAACACTGAAAAAGCAATCTAGTTTGGGGAATGCTTATGTGAGCAAAGATTTCAGTCTGACCCTGAATCAAATCAAGACCACGTAATCTTATGGAGCGCTCTGTTCCACCTCTCCTGCTACTTCCTAACCTTGTGCGCCTAATACACATGCATACAGGACCTCATGCAAAGTCCATCGAAGTTGATGGAAGGACTCCCAGTGACTTCAATGAGCTTTGGATTGAGGCCATAGATGTAAAAGGATACACAAACCCCTCAAACCTGGCCCAATTAAAACAAGTCATGGCTAGGGTTGCCAATTTTGGTTGGATCTATTCCTGGAGGCTTCATCACATGACCATTTTTAATTAAAGATTAATCTTTAATTCCTGGAAAGTCCAGGACAATCCTGGAGGGCTGGCAACCCTAGTCACAGCTTTGTGAATGAGCAACATTAGGAGTTTTTAGCTTGAAATCTTGATTAACTGGGAAAAAAATTCGTTTGGATGGCTCCAAATCAAAGAAGTGAACTTTGTCATGTGGCTGTGTGTTCTGAGTGCATTGTAATGTAAGCACAAAATTGTTTTCTATTTAATTTCCAGTGGCAGTGTCTAAACATACCTGAAGAGTGTCTCAAATATTTACACATTGGCACTACAAGGTACCAAGGATGTCAGCTGAAAAGGCTTCAGTAGGAGAAAATGGATAGTTGATAGAACAATCAGGCCTTCATGTTTCAGAAGATGATACTATGCTAAGTGTCACAGTTTCAGGGTAATGGCACTTGTATTCCCCCTCTGTGGTCCCATGAGGGCACCCACTTAAAGGTTTCTGGCTCTCGGCCATCACCTCTCCTGGGTGGACACCCATGACTCATTACCTTTGGACTGGGGTTTCAAAGACTGCACAGTTCCCTGCCTTATACTGTGATATGCCCAGCAAGCCAGATTGCCTAAAAAGGCTAGTGCCTATGTGTTGCTTTTTCTCCTAAGGCTATGACTTGTGTATTGCTCGCAGTGATAAGTTACCCCACAGCTCCTTCTAAGCAAGCACTTTTATTCTTAAAGTAAAAGCATTAGAGAGAGCATATTAAAAACAAAAAGAACCTATATGCAGACTAAAAAGGTCACCCCCCAACTCCAGCCTGGTGCTTTGGTAGGTTTTAGTCCTGTAAAACCCACAACTGGGTTTTCCCCATGGTTACAAGTTCCTTTCCATCTTAGATATGGAACCAGAAGCCAGACTGGACAGGTCAGCCTGTTCTTTATGCAGCTTGGGCCATTGATCTTGTCCTTCTGCACTCAGCAGACACTGACCGTCTCCTCAGGGTGTAGCTTCAAAAGGCTGGGCTTTTGTTTACCTGGAGTTGGGGAACTTGCGTTAACCTCTCCCCGGGAAATCCATTTAACACTTAATGTTCCCAAAGTCCATACTTGTCTAGCACATTTTCAGTGTAGTCTTTTGAATGCCCAGGTCTCACATCTCCCACCGAGAGAGGTGACATACCAGCCCGGACTTCTAGGGATATTGGAAGTACATTAAGGTCTTCCAAGGATATTACAGTAAATTGCCATACCTGTCACAGCAAGCCCAAGTATCACAGTTACTGTTTCGTTATTTCTAATAACCTATACAAATGACAATGGGCAAATTAGTTTTCAACGTTTCTGAATCCAGACCTTGTGGATCTACTGCAGTTAATAGTAGTGCTATTTGTGTGAGTAAAGAGAAGTTCCCCAATAGTTTCTTTGGGGCGTTATCTGAGGTACCACTGGATAGAAAATTCAGACGAGAAATAGGGTGCAATTTTTTTTTTTTACAGTGAGGGTAATTAACCACTGGAAACATTTACCACGGGTCATGGTAGATTCTACATCACTAGCAATTTTTAAATGAAGATTGGTTGTTTTTTCTAAACATATCCTCTAGTTCAAACATATCAGTTCAGGGAAAGCCTATGGCCTGCGTTAGACCGGAGATCAGACTAGATCAGTGGTTCCCAAACTTGTTCCGCGGCTTGTGCAGGGAAAGCCCCTGGCGGGCCAGGCCGGTTTGTTTATTTGCCGCGTCCGCAGGTTTGGCCGATCGTGCCTCCCCAGTGGCCGCGGTTCGCTGCTCCAGGCCAATGGGAGCTGCTGGAAGCGGCGGCCAGTATGTCCCTCGGCCCGCGCTGCTTCCAGCACTCCCATTGGCCTGGAGCAGCGAACCGCGGCCACTGGGAGCCATGATCAGCCGAACCTGCGGACCCGGCAAATAAACAAACCGGCCCGGCCCGCCAGGGGCTTTCCAATCTGCCGCGTCTGCAGGTTCGGCCGCTCGCGGCTCCAAGTGGCCGCGGTTCGCTGCTCCAGGCCAATGGGAGTGCTGGAAGCAGCGCGGGCTGAGGGACATACTGGCCGCCGCTTCCAGCAGCTCCCATTGGCCTGGAGCAGCAAACCGCGGCCACTGGGGAGCCACGATCGGCCAAACCTGCGGACGCGGCAGGTAAACAAACCGGCCCGGCCCGCCAGGGGCTTTCCCTGCACAAGCCGCGGAACAAGTTTGGGAACCACTGGACTAGATGATTACAAAGGTCACTTTTGCCCTTCTAATCTACGTACAATACAATGAATGGAAAGAAAATAAAAATGTTAACAAAAGAAGTTTGAAGCTGGAATAATTCCACATAGAGACAATGTTCATGAACAGTTAATTAGCAGAGGTGGTTGAAAAATGTGGACCATTTTAGTTGCAAAAAGTCAAGGTTGTGAAAGTTTTTCAAATTTTGTGTGTGGGGGTGGGAAGATCATTTTAATTTTCAGAAAGCTTTTGATTAGCTCAATAAGCTGCTTGGGTGGGTGGGAAATTTTCGGGAAAGAATTTTCAAACATTTTCATGAAAAATTTCAACATTTTGAAATGTCAATATTTTTACCAGCGCTATTAACTAGCTGCTTTATTACTACATCACTAGTTTTAACATTCCTACATGCTTTCTATTTTATCCCAGGAGATACTAACTCTGAGGAGCTTTTTTTTATCACAGTAGCACCCTCTGCTGTATGTACCTAAAATAATAGGGTACTATTACAGCTTCTTATCCATTTGAGAGGATACATGATCCAGTGGTTAGGGCAGTAACCCAGGAGCAGGAAAACCTGGCTTGACGTCTCCGCACCTCCACAGACGTCCTGTGTGACTTTAGGCAAGTCACTTAGGGCTTGCCTACATGGTGCTAGAGGTGTGAACTAGGGGTGTGTGATTTCTGAAGCAGGTAACTCTCCTGTGTAGACATCCTGGCATGCTCTAAAAGATGCCTAGTGCACAGTAATGGAGTCCTGTTTGAAATGGGACTACAGCAACGTGAACTTAACCCCGTTTGAGTGATTAAGAAATCACACCCCTCTAGTTGTCATTGTGTAGACAAGCCCTAAGACTTTCTGTGCCCCGGTTTTAAATGGAAACAGTTGCACTTCCCTATTTCACAGGGGTGTAATGACTATAAAGGCATTAACGATTGTGAGGGGCTCAGAGACTCTGATAATGGGGACCATATAAGTACGTTTGATAGATTTATCAAAATGATTGCAGCTGCCACTTAAAAGTAACAAACTAAATGAAAATGGAACAAACTTCAACTGCTTTTGAACTATTTTAATAGCTATTAATTTACTCAACTCTTTCAGTGGAATGATGCCAATTTACGCTTGCTAAGGATCTGGCTTCAGAATTTTTTTTTAATGAATAACATTTTACAAGGAAAATTTCAATGTCATGTAACTCTCTCATTCTTGTGAAAAACAGAGAGTAAAGAGGCTAGATCAGGCTTCCATGGCACTGCAAGCAAAGTAGACTATTCTTAAAAGCATACGATGGAATTCTGTCCTGACTGATAGCCCATGCAGGCCCCCTGAAGTCAGTGGGGTTCTGTGGGAATAAATGAGTCCCATGTGTTCATGTATATTAATCATGCTCTGAGAGCTCCTAACACAATGGGGGCCCTGACCTAGCTGGCCTCTAGGTACTACAGCAGTATAAATGTTTATTATTAATAATACACTACGTGGCCCAACACCAACAAAAGTCTATCACCAAGAGAATTTTCTCCCATGGCCTTTTAGTTCCATATTTTATTTAGGGTTTCTGCAGTATAAGAGGAAAAGTAATTATCTTTTACACTGTTGTAACTCTTTCTCTTTACCCAACAAATGTAACGTGAAGGAACCCAAATAACCATGTTTATGAATGATATACAACCCACAAGGTTAAGCTACACATACAGTGTTGCACGGGCTGGGTTCTGGTGGCTTCCGAGACATGAAGAAGACAGAACCACTAGAGAGTTCAGGAACTATTTAAATCAGTAATTTTCAACGCTTTTTCATTTGCAGGGCCCTTAAAAAATATTTCAAATGGAGGTGCGGACTCCTTTAGAACTCTTAGGCATAGTTTGTGGACCCCCAGGGGTCTGCATACCAACCACTGATTCCTATGTATTCCATACCTATCCATTCATCGAGCATCCGTGTCCCGTTGACCTGGGTGCTGTACAAACATCATATTGTCAATCCTAAAAGTTCAAAAATCATGAGTCAGACCCTCAAAATATCATGAGATTGTCCCCCAAAGCATGAGTGCTCTGTACAAGATTATGTTATGGTTTGTGGTCTTTTGGTTTTTGAACTCCCCCTGCCCAACTTTGTGTGTGTGTGAAACACACAGTTGCCAGTTCCTCAAGTTTTATACAGTGAGGTGATGGATGGAGAGGCGCTTCCAGCTTCTCCTCTAATTCTGTGCCACCTCCCAGGCCCAGATCTGCCCATCCCCCTGTCCTGTAACTAATTATGCCTCCAACCACAACATCAGCTTTGTCCCCTAGTCTCACCTCAGTTCTTCACCACCCATCTCCCTGGCTTGGCTGCAGCCTGGTTCTCCTCTCCCCCTTCCCAGGCCTGGTAATGGAGACAAGAGAGCAGATTGACCCATTGTTCACAGAATGGTGCTTTTTCTGCTCCCCACTCACCCTCCCATTTCGAGAATGGTGCCGGTTCCCGCTGCGCTGTGGAGCTGAGAGGGGCATGCTTTGCTCGTTTCCTTTGGGCTGACATACAGAGGGCTGGACTGCCTCGCCTGGTGGAGATGCTGGGCCTAGCCCCAGCCAAAATTACCAAGAAGGAAATCCTGAGAGCTGGCAATGTTGAAGGATATATGAAGATGCAGTCACTGCACCAAAGGTCTTACAGTCTAACAAACAGAGAAGAGCCAGCGGGGGCTATAAAATGGGCATCAATTGTGGGCATCATTATTATGATTAGTATAATTCATAGAATCATAGAATATCAGGGTTGGAAGGGACCTCAGGAGGTCATCTAGTCCAACCCCCTGCTCAAAGCAGGACCAATCCCCAATTAAATCATCCCAGCCAGGGCTTTGTCAAGCCTGACCTTAAAAACTTCTAAGGAAGGAGATTCTACCACCTCCCTAGGTAACGCATTCCAGTGTTTCACCACCCTCCTAGTGAACAAGTTTTTCCTAATATCCAATCTAAACCTCCCCCACTGCAACTTGAGACCATTACTCCTTGTCCTTCCTCTTCCACCACTGAGAATAGTCTAGAACCATCCTCTCTGGAACCACCTCTCAGGTAGTTGAAAGCAGCTATCAAATCCCCCCTCATTCTTCTCTTCTGCAGACTAAACAATCCCAGTTCCCTCAGCCTCTCCTCATAAGTCATGTGTTCCAGACCCCTAATCATTTTTGTTGCCCTTCTCTGGACTCTTTCCAATTTATCCACATCCTTCTTGTAGTGTGGGGCCCAAAACTGGACACAGTACTCCAGATGAGGCCTCACCAATGTCGAATAGAGGGGGACGATCACGTCACTCGATCTGCTCGCTATGCCCCTACTTATACATCCCAAAATGCCATTGGCCTTCTTGGCAACAAGGGCACACTGCTGACTCATATCCAGCTTCTCGTCCACTGTCACCCCTAGGTCCTTTTCCGCAGAACTGCTGCCGAGCCATTCGGTCCCTAGTCTGTAGCTGTAATTGTGAGCTGGGTGGGCTGAGTTATGTTATGGGCTAAGTTAAAACCTCTTTAAACTGATGTGTGAATGAGTCCTGCATTGAAGTCTGTAAGAGCGAGTGAAGGGGCCACACCTAAAACAGAACCTAACATAGAGTGCCCAGAAACGAGCGCCAGGTGGGTGGAGGGTTTGACCGAGTATTGTGACCAGCTGTGTTGGGGAGGAAGCGAACACAGAGGGTACGTCTACAAAGCAACTAGACACCCGCAGATGGCCTGTGCCAGCTGACTCGGGCTCACGGGGCTTTTTCACTGCTATGTAGATATATGAGCTTAGGTTGATGCCCAAGCTGTAGTACCCTGCTAGGTGGAAGGATCCCAGAGCTTGGGCTCCAGCCCAAGCCCATAAATCTACACTGCAATGAAACAGCCTTGCAGCCCCAGCCCCAGCCCCAGCCCAAGTCAGCTGGCATGGGCCTGTCGTGGGTTTTTCTGTGCTGTGTAGACATACCCTCAGGAACTGAGAACAGACCAAGGGAAAGGGAGCCATGCTGATGGAGCAGCTGAAACTGGGTATTGACCCTGGAAGAAATGTGCAAAGAGGGTTTTTGGGTCAGGGTGCAGGCTAAAAAGACTTTCTTCCAGCACTGAACAAGGAATTTGATTAGAACGAGGAAAAGAGGATTACCCCTAAATCAACTGTGATTCTCTCTGCTTCACTCAAGCTTCAACCAAGAATCTTCTCCAATTTTCCTCCCGCCTGCCTTCCTGCTGTGGATTTAAAGAATCAGTGCAGACAGCCTTCTGGTCTCCTGCAGGGTGGGCACAAGCACCCCAGAAGGGATGGGGAGGAGGCAGAATTATGGCAGGGTCCCTGAGTCTGCACCTAGCTGTCCATGGAGCTGAGGAGCACATCTTGCACCTGGCGGTGGATGACACAGCAGGTAACTCCCCCAAGAGCTAAAAGGCTCTGGTGGGCATTGTGTGCCTTCCAGAGGTCCTGCTGCAATGTATGGCTCCAACAGCATCCCCTATGCAGGGCTGTGCCTATAAGGCAGAATGTGTACGTGTATGCAGCCCACGGCAGCGAACATCCCAGTCTCAGCCTCACATCAACCTGTCAGATTATCAGCAGGAGCCAGATCCCCAAGTTTTTTCCTTGTAAACCCCCATTTTAGTTCGAGACACTTCTGAAAATGGCCATCGTGGCTATGGTAGGTATAAGGACATGCAGCCAATTCCTCTCACCACCTTCCTTCTAGGAAGGGCCGTGGTTTTACCCATTTCTACCATTGTTTGCTTCTGTCTGTTGGTCTGTCTGTCTAGTGCTTATATGGGCTGGTCTATGCTACCAAGTTCAGCTGGCTTAACTACATTGCTCAGGGCTGTGAAAAATGTCACACCCTTTCTGACGTCATTAATCCAACCTAAGCCATGGACTAGACACCACTAGGTCAAGATTTTTCCCGTCAACCTGGCTATTGTCTCTTGGAGAGATGGATTTAATACAGCAACCCCCTTTCATCCCGTTAGTAAGAATCTACACTGCAATGGTGCCACTGTAGAGTTTCTAGTGTAGACGTACCCTATAGCTCTACTTACTGTTGTACCTGAGAACCTCACAATCTTTAATATCTTCATCCTCACAACACCCATATGAGGTTGGGAAGTGGTGTTATCCCCATTTAATGGATGGAGAACTGAGGCCAAGATCTTCAAAGGTATTTAAATGCTCAACTCCCATTGATTTCTATGGGAATTAGAAACCTAAATACCTTTGAGGATATGGGCCTAAGTGATTTGACCAAGGTCACACAGGAAGTCTTTGGCAGAGCAGGAAATTGAGCCCAGGTGTCCCAAGTGACAGATTAGTACTCTCACTATGAGACTGTACCTCAGGAGCTGGTTTGTACTCTACATATACCATAGCTTACAAATCTGTGCGTTGCTCCCCTTCCTCTCCTATTGCACCACATACATAGTAATCAGCGGCAAAGAATCTTCATAAAATTTCCTCCCCATTTTTAATGAGCTCTATCGCTGGTCAAAAAACATTGACATTTGAAATTCTGACACATTTTTTTCTTTGAAATGTGTAATTTTGATGTAACAAAAAATAGGGCAACATTTCCAACTAAGAGTTCCTCCTGTTTCTTTATTAATTCTATTGGAATGTGACTGTTAGCCACAGGGGTGTGTTCTAAGCCGTAGTATAGATCTGACCAGGTGTGAAAAGACCAGTCACAGCAGTCTCTACTCTACCAGGCTCCGAGGTAGTGTGGCACAGGGTTAAGACATCTTCCTTTACATCCACTGGTGTATTTAGATGTTCTATTTTATAGTTTCCTTTGGTTTAGAGCTGTAAACTGTGATGTGATCAACCAGAATTGCTAGTCACCAAAGAGACTGCAATTTGCTATCCAAACTTATTGGCAAAACACCCCCGAAATTATTAATGTGGTATACGTTTCTCTGAAAATGTATACATATGGGCCCTGACACTGAGCAATTCCTGTGACATGCTGATCACCCTTTACTCCCATTGACTTTGTGGGCTGAGAATGATCAGCAACTCTCAAGGTCAGATCCCAGGGATTACATATTTGGGAGAAGAGCATATAGCGCTATAAGGAAGAGATCAGTCTGAAGCTAGATCTGCCAGCAAAGAAATTCCATCTTTAAACACTCCAATACAGTCGGATTTATTTCAGCTGTTTCTCTGGTGCGCGGAGTGGTGAAAGTGGTAAGGCTGTCCGTGGTATCTGTGAACCTGTCATTCAGTGCAAGTGGAGAGAAAATTTTACTGCTAACATAAGGCAGAAAACAGTCTAAGACAGAAAATGCTGTGGTCATTGCTCAGCAGATCCCAGAACAATTATACTAGGGAAGGATCAACTGGCCTGAAAAATATCAGAACCATCCTGAACTAAAGCTTCTAAATTTGTGGGATGTGAAACCAAACCTTTATAAAGACTGATATTTGTTTAGACAGAGGACTGTACCCCAGCAAATGTCTGAACTCAAACAGTCTTGTTGAGCTCAGTGCTAAATGGGCATCTGGAGCAACAGGTAAAATTTGGCTCTCAATTTCAGCATGCCTTGTCCCTTTGTGATGCAATAAGCAACTCCAGTTGGATTTTCAAAAGCACTCAGTGTTGGCCTGTCTCTGCTTCCATTGAAGTTAATGGTAAAACTTCTACTGCACAGTCCTGGTATCTGCAAGTCTGGGCCATAATTTAAACATCTGTTTGTTAAGGGCTTGATCCTGCATAAATGTGAACGTGATTAGCAAAGATCACAAGTTAAAGAGCTGCCAAGTATGCTGAGTCTGGTGCTTACTTACTCCCTATCTAATCAATTTGGCCAACAAGCCTGTGGCTCTGCAATTTATGGCAGCAAAATTAGAGTAATAGGAACCCAAATGCAGGGATTCCCTCACCAATGTGTAAGTCTGGGCCTCAGGCACTCTATCGGGGGGGAGGGAGAGGTTTGTCCAGTGACTCAGGGGGCTACTCAACAACCTCCTAGGGCTACTCCTGGGGTGATAGATCTTATACACCACCCCTTGCTCAGGCCTTGTCTACACTACAGCGGAAAGCCGGTCTAAGCTATGCAATTTGAGTTATGTTAATAGCGTAACTCAAGTCGAATTAGCTTAGATCTACTTACCGCGGGGTCCACACTACACAATGTCGACGGGAGACGCTCTCCTGTCGACTCCCCTTACTTTTCTTGTTCCAGTGGAGTACAGGACTCAACGGGAGAGCGATCGGCGGTTGATTTAGCAGGTCTTCCAACTGCCAATGCATCGATAATCGCCCTACAATCCCCTGGTAAGTGTAGACAAGCCCTCAGCTGTCTGCACAAAGACACAACTCCTCTTTGGTCACTTCCACTGGGAATCTCAAGTTTAATATTTTATTGAAAAATATGTGGAGGCAAAAACAGAAAAGTTTTTTCGTTCTTTGCAACCCTGCAATAAGGATGTCTCTGTCAGGTTTTCCTAAGGTCAGAATGTTTTCCAAGAGCTTTCAACCAGGGGCCAAGCTAGATGTGGAGTGGCAGCCTTCCTCTTGAAGCTCCCTGGCTTTTATTTGTACTCTTAGCACACGGTTCTTTGTTTCCTAGGCTGGACGTAGTCTGAGGTATACTGGGATTGCCCCTGAAGAAATGAGAGACCTGTCATAGTCCAGCTGGTAAGCATTGCTTAAACTTTATTTCCTGTGTCATCCAAGCATGCTGAATCCAACATAAACAAGGGAGATATCTTGAGCAAACATATATTCAATGTAAGCTTCGTAATACAATCATACATAAACAGAAAGTCAAGACAAAGCTGAAGGTAAGTACGGTCCATGTTAGATGGCCCCGTCTTATGACAGCTTTGTTTTACAAGGCACAGAGTTCAGCTGGAAGTCAGACTTAAGGGAACAAAGAGTGTCCTGTGGTGTTTTCATCCCCTAAGCGTGGATGCCAGGACAGCTGCAGGGTTCAGCTGGAGGTGGGGAGAACAGTACCCCCAAAATATCAGCTCTCATATACAAAGGGAAAATAAGGACCTTATCTGTGCAAAGACTCCCATTGGCTGCATTGGGCTGTTTGCACCCAGTCCTCAGTTTCTAGCTCTTTCTCATTATGAATCAGGCCTCCCCCCCCACCCTGAGGCTGTAAAATCTGCTGATGATTTTCTTTTCCCACTAGAGGCCCTTGTGCTGTTATGGTTCACCTCGGGAGGGGCTGGTGGGGCTCTTGGACCCCAATCCAGCAAAGTACTTAAGTACATGCATAACTTTTAAGAATGTGAATTGTCCTATTGACTTCACTGGGATGACTCGTGCTTACCGTTATGCATGTGCTAAGTGCTTTGCTGTACCAGGGACTGCGGTGCAGGGGGTCTGGCCGGCGAACAAGCAGCCATCCGGAATCTACTAAGCAGAAAATCAACTACTATTCCCATCGTCAACCCCTTCCCCTTTGACCTCTGTCCCTCCGATGTGGGGAAGCAGACCCATGCCTCTCTCCAAGCCAATAGGGGAGGAAAGGGCCTGATCCC
The DNA here is from genome assembly GCF_965140235.1 of Caretta caretta. Classification (NCBI taxonomy): domain Eukaryota; kingdom Metazoa; phylum Chordata; order Testudines; family Cheloniidae; genus Caretta; species Caretta caretta. Next base: position 204,590,806 of record NC_134208.1, on the reverse strand, counting down.
AGATGTGATCCTTCTTGCTTGGGGAAAGCCTGGGTGGAGAGGAGGGCTGCAGAGCCACATGGGAAGCAGGAGTTGGCTGGAGGGACTGCATGACAGGCTGGGAGCAGAGCAGGGAATCGGGCTGCAGGGAAGTGGCAGGCACAGCAGCAGGACACAGATGTGTGCAGAACTTGTGGGAAGCAGGGGAGCATGAGCAATGGCCCTGCCATCTATAAGACCAGGGAGAAGAGGTTGGCCGATGGAGACTCCTGTGACTGTGGGGCCTATTTCCGATCCTCCGTCTGTTCACGCCTCCGGGCAGAGTTCCTCTGGGTGGCGTCCACTGACTTCCTTGATGCCTTCGAGGAGCAGTGGGCGCTTTCCAGGGTTCTCTTCTCGGTGTCCCCGTCAGGTTCCCTTTGTTTGACCCTTTGACCACACTCCTATTCCTGTTGTTTTATTAGTTGTCCCCCGAAATCACTGGGCTTCCAGGTCCTGTGGATCCCCTCGTTAGGCTTGGGGGGTGGGGAGGGGATGACCCTTTAGCAGTGGGCGGGCTTGTGCCCGCCCACTTCCTGGATCCCAATAGGACCAGAGGGCTGAGCAGAGAGGGACCTGAGGGAAAGTCTTGAGTCATAGAGCCAGTGGCTAGCTTAGGCTCTTATGCATTCTAGGGATGGGAACTGGTGAAAGGCTGGGCACCAAGGGTTAGCCTGGGAAGTGGTCAGTGAGCTCTGGCCGGCTGTTGGATCCAAGAGAAGAGGCACTGTCCTTGTAAATGGACAATCAGGAACTGCGGGGGGCCTTTGAGCCTAGTAGCCACTGCAGCTGGGGCAGCCTGCAAGCGGATGCCAGGTTGGAAATGCTGCCACAGCAGCTGGGGGACAACACTCCCAGTGGGACACACCAAGGACTGCTCCTCTCCAGGAAGCCTGCAGGTCACTGTGACATACCAGGGTACACTCCAGACCAGTGTGGGGCTGTGTCACCCCTGCCCTGCAACCTTGGGCAACTTACAATGCCTTCATAGAATCATAGAATATAAGGGTTGGAAGGGACCCCAGAAGGTCATCTAGTCCAACCCCCTGCTCGAAGCAGGACCAATTCCCAGTTAAATCATCCCAGCCAGGGCTTTGTCAAGCCTGACCTTAAAAACCTCTAAGGAAGGAGATTCTACCACCTCCCTAGGTAACGCATTCCAGTGTTTCACCACCCTCTTAGTGAAAAAGTTTTTCCTAATATCCAATCTAAACCTCCCCCACTGCAACTTGAGACCATTACTCCTCGTTCTGTCATCTGCTACCATTGAGAACAGTCTAGAGCCATCCTCTTTGGAACCCCCTTTCAGGTAGTTGAAAGCAGCAAAGTAGATCCTGCTGAAGTAGATCCTATCTGGGCCGCTCACAAGCAGCTTTCCAGCATGCACGCTGCACCCCGAGTGTCTGTATGTAACTGCAGCCTGCCAGATACACGTGGGTTATGCTCTGGCTCTCACCAGCCTCAGTTATTCTACAGGGTGACCCCAAAACACTCCTAGTCCCAGATATTCCCCCAGAAAAGTATGTCCTGTACTGCCCAGCCCTCTCCTGGACAGTTCAAATATTTTTAATCAGTTATTCCTTTAAGGGAATAATATGCCAGCTTATTATCTCAAATAGTTATTCAGACACTTCAGTTTAAACAAACTGGATTGTATAAAACAGTAAACCAAGTTTATTAACTACAAAAAGATTTTAAGTGAGGCAAAAAAGTCAGAAATGGTTACAAGAAAAATAAAGATAAGACGTTCACTAATGCCAAACTTAAACTGGGTCAGACTCAAGCAAAGTTTCTCACCACAGATTACTGACCAAACTCTCAGGTCAGGTCCCCTCCTCCTGAGTTCAACCCCTGCTTTCTGTGTCTCTTCAAGTGCAGTGAATGTGATGGGCATGGACAAAGAGGGGTCCCTTAGGGTGTTTGTCCCTCTTTTTTATACTTTTACTCCCACTCTTGAAAAACATTTCCAGCTGAGAACTAAGAGCCAAAGAGTCTGTGTGGAAGGATGTTCCCTGCTGTCTTTTTCACCTGTCTGAACATCCTTTGTCTTCCCTTCCAGCTTGGTGACTCTGTTTCCTGATACAATGCAAATGAAGCAGAGCACACACTCCTTTGTTTAGAACAGACTTGTCTGCCAACTTCTGGGGTTTGGAACAGGTGTTAATAATGCCATGCAGAGAAATCATATAACTTCACATACAAGGTTGCCACACATAGTTTATCAGGACAATACTGACGAGCAAAGTATGAGTTTTCAAATGGCATACTTACAAGGCATACTTCGTACAAAGATTATTACAGTAGTGCATAGGGTATGAATACAGGGGTGTATTCTGTCAGTTACCCAATGGTCTCCAACAGAGGACTGGACTGAAGAGGGCACCATAGGCATTAAGTGTGAGAGGCCCTAACCCCTATATTGGACTGCCCGTAGGGGCCAAGCTAGGAATTATTATATTTTACCTGCATATGCTACTGTACCTATTTGAAACCTTTCTCTTTCATGCCAGCCCTAGTATAACATCACTTTAGCCATATGAATGCTGACTGGGACCCCTGGGGGCAGGAGCCTATAGGACATGGCAGCTGGCAACATTTACCTCTGCGCCATGGTATGTCTGGTGCACCACTGAGCACCTTACAAACTTTGGTGTAGGATGGCCCTGAGCAGCCATGTTAACTACACAACCAACTTAGCAGGAAATTAGAAAATCAGAGTCACAGAATGTTCCTAGTCCTTTCAACAGTGAATCACGTTTTTCATTTGAAATTTCTTTGGAAAATTGTAACACATTTCCTCAACTTGCTTCTACTTAAAGGACATTTCACAAACTCCAAATCAGGCAGTTTTTCAACAGAAACAACCCGTTCTGAATATTGTGTCTCCATGACCCATTGTGGCATTGAAGAGCAACACAGGGGTGTTAGAAGGTTCTGTCTTTCACATTAGATGGAAAACCCAGACACTTCTGATCATGAAAGCCTCTTTGGAACTTTTTGCAAGATTAGGGATTTCAACTCTGGTATCTTGACAAACTTCCCTGTTGTTCGTCATGTTCTTTCCTCCTAAATTTCTCCTGCAGTTTCAGCCAGTTATGATAGTCTTCACTCTGGTCCTGAATTGCTTGCCTGCCATGTTTCATCCCAGCTTTGTCTACCTATGCATATTTGTCAAATCTGGTTTGTTAGGGGCTTCATTAAATAAATGTAAGATCATAAACACTTGTGCTAGATCTTTCCTTTTTTTACTTCACTCCGTGTGAGGATATATGCACTGTTTATTTAAATCTGTAGTAGGAAACTGGACAGGAGGGAGTTTGGGAAAGATTTTAGACCAAAGCTCTGAAGTGAAGCAGAGAGAGAGGATAATTTTAGGAATCATATTGTTTCAACAAAGTTACTACTTCAGTGTTAGAAGAAAGTGACTCTCTCTTTGACTCCTTGGCATTGACATTCAGTTTGGACAGTGAAAATAGATTAGTCAGGGTCACTTTCTGGTTCCTATCCCCTAGCACAATGAGGTTATTTAGTTTTTCAGCATGGCTAAGGAGTGGTCAAGTACAAAATTACCTCCTGTTTCCATTGACTCCTAGTTCATGAAAGACCTAAGAGCTAGATCCTCAGCTGCTGTAGATCGGCACAGAATTATTGTGGCCAGGGAAGGAATGCCAGCCGAAATAGGGAAATGTCAGGTTAAAGAATATTCAGGTAATTTAGATGTATTCAAGTCAGCAGGGCCTGATGAAATTCATCCTAGGGTACTTAAGAAACTAGCTGAAGCAATCTCAGAACCATTAGCAATAAGGGGGAGAGGTTCCAAATGACTGCAGAAGGGCAAACATAGCACCTGTCTTTAAAAAGGGGAACAAAGAGGACCCAGAGTATTATAGACCAGTCAGCCTAACTTCAATACCTGGAAAGATATTGAAACAAATTATTAAACAATTAATTTATAAGCGCCTGGAGGACAATAGGGTTATAAGGAACAGCCAGCATGTATTTGTCAAGAACAAATCATGTCAACCTGACCTAGTGTCCTTCTTTGACAGGGTTACATGACCTAGTGGATGTGGGAGAGCAGTAGAGGTGATATATGTGGATGGCAGTAAGGCTTTTGACACAGTCCCACATGACATTCTCATAAGCAAACTAGGGAACAGTGGTCTAGATGAAATTACTATAAGGTGAGTGCACAACTGGTTAAAAGACCCTACTCAAAGAGTAGATACCAATGGTTTGCTGTGAAACTGGGTAAGGGTATCTAGTAGGGTCCTGGAAGGGTCACTCCTGGGTCTGGTACTATTCAATATTTTTATAAATGGATTTGGATAATGGAGTGGAGAATATGCTTATAAAACTTGCACATGAGACCAAGCTGGGAGGGGTTGCAAGCACTCTGGAAGACAGGATTAGAATTCAAATTGACGTTGATGAATTGATCCGAATTCAACAAAATGAAATTCAATAAAGAAAAATGCAAAGGACTTCATTTAGGAAGGAAAAATCAAATGCACAAACATAAAATTGGAAACAGCTGACTAGGGGATAGTACTGCTGAAAAGGATCTGGGGGTTACAGTGAGCCACAAATTGAATGTGAGCCAACACTGTCATGCAGTTGTAAAAAAGGCAAATATCATTCTGGGTTGTATTAACAGGAGTGTCGTACATAAGGCATGGGAGTTAATTGTTCCGCTCTACTCAGCACTGGTGCAACCTCAGCTGGGGTACTGTGTCCAATTTTGTGTGGCACACTTTAAGAGAAGATGTGGACAAATTGGTAAGCATCCAGAGGAAAACAACAAAAATGCTAAAAGGTTTAGAAAATCTGACCTATGAGGAAAGGTTTAAAAAAACAACCAAAACCTGGGTGTGTTTAGTCTTGAGAAAAGAACTGAAGGGGGAGCTGAGAAGTCTTTAAATACGTTAAGGGCTGTTATAAAGAGGACAGTGATCAGTTGCTCCCCATGCCCACTGAAGATAGAACAAGAAGTGGTGGGCTTAATCAGCAGCAAGGGAGATTTAGGCTAGATATTAGGGGAAACTTTCTAATTCTAAGGGTAGCTAAGCTCCGGAACAGGCTTCCAAGGAAGGTTGTGGAATCCCCATCATTGGAGGTTTTAAAAAACAGGTTCTTCAAGGATGGTCTAGGTTTACTTGGTCCTGGCACAGCTCAGGGACAGGACTTGATGACTGCCTGAGGTCCCTTCCAGCCCTACATTTCTATAATTCTCTTGACTTCAGTGGAGCTGCACTGATTAACACCACCTGAGGCTCTGGCATCTAAATTACTGGGTTTGCATTCATGTAAGACAAATATTTTTGTTCTGTACTAAGAAAATCTCCTAACACAGACACAGCAGTGTGACCTTGAGAGGACAAAGCCTCAAAGATGATGGGGTGGAGGGCTGCTTGGATAGAGGGGTGGAGAAGGGTGGAGCTAAGCCCTGGAGAGGTTTAACTGGGTGGATTTCTTATCTCTGTGGTTATTGTTTTGCGTTTCCTTCAATAGTTAAATGACTTTTTCCATAGTTACATGCTGACTGTATGCTTTTACACGCATTTTAACAGCACAAATCCCTACTCATGATTCACTGGGCAATGTTGCTCGCTCTCAGATTTAAGTCAGTGTGAGTTTGATGCTCATTTCAACACCGGCACAAATATGCAGCAACTTCTACAGTATGTAGTCTGGACCAGTGTGCCCATGAGGGAACGTTAGCTTCTGGGGAAGCACTTGTTCTGTTAAGTAATTAGACTATAGGGAGAAGTGTTGCCAACTTTTCTGATTTTTATTGCAAGTCAATATTTGGTGGTGGCCAATTTTTTTAACGGCCTAGTTCTTGGAGTCATGGGATTATGTGAGAATCTCAGTTTTCATTTAAAAAAAATTCTGGTCCTCATGGTTGTGGAGAAAGGGGTCACGTTTGGAAGCCTAACCTCTTGATATCTCGTGTGTTTCCTCTTCTTGATCTGCAGGGACATATATTTTGACTGTGTCATTCTTAGCTTAGTAATAGAGGAGATGGATCAAAAGGCATTCCAGCAAGTAGCAAGCAAAAAGCGGATGGCTTTGGGGCACCATTATTTTCAAAACAACATTTTGATTTTGACTTTTATTGCTGACAGAAGCATAATCCATGGTGACTCTGACACACGGTTGTTCCTGTGAACGCACACAAAGGTTCCTTTGAATTCACCAAATAATACATTTAAGAATTCAGGCCAAAGTGACGCCCCTCGTGCAGTCTTGATTTAGACATAAATCCCACCATGCTCAGTGCGCCTTTAGGGATGTGTACACAAACCCAATTTGCTGTAGTCATTTGGGAGATTATGTGACTATGCCATCTCCCCACCCCAGAAGCATACATGGGTAATAGTGCCCTACATCAGATTATCTACAGGGAGTGAACCCAAGACCTCTGTATCTAGAGGCGCATGCCATGCTGTTGCTTGAACCTATGGATCAGGGCTTTTAGGTGGGCAAAGCTAGCAGACTCCTAAAATCTCTTTGCAAGCTCTAGCCACAATAGGGGAACAAAGTCTTACATTGGGGTTGCACAAGCTTACAAATTTGGGCTGGAGTTTCTGTCTACCTTAGGTACTTTTTGGCCCTCATTACCATAGCATTTGAGCACCAGCCAGTCTTTAAGTGATTTGTCCTCATAAAGCCCCCAAGAGGCAGGAGAGTGCTATTATATCTCCATTTTACAGATGGGGAACTGAAGGACAGAGGTCACTGGGGACGTTTTTGACAGATAAGAGAATCAAATTCAGGTCTCCGGACTCCTAAGCTAAAAGTCTAACCACCGCACCATCTTTTCCCTTTAAAAAGGCTCCTTGCGGTACCTGCATGACTGTCTGAGCTTCCCAGTAGCTGACACAGAAGATTAATTTTGATTAGCTTTTCCTAGTTAGGGAGCAGAGGGTCAAATGGATGTCATCTACAGTGAGGAGCCCCCTCTTCAGCTGTCTTCCATGGGGCTCTTTACACTGTTACGTGAGGTCTGGGGGAATTTCTGACTACCCCTGAGTTTTCCAGCTGGTGAAAGTGATGTGGGAAGGCTCCAAAAATAGCAGACTCCTCAGAAAGGAGAGAGATTGCACAGTATGAGTGAAGAGATAAGGATCATCCAAACTTTTCTGTCACAGGAATTTTTGTGTCTCTCCTATGCCATTTGGTGGGGCTTAGTTCATGGCAACAGCAAATGTGCTGTGACCTCTCCTTTTCCTTATAAACAGTGCTGACTCAAAGTGGCTTAATGGAAGGTGCGGGAAAGAGAGAAGACAACAGTACAGTCAGATAGACTGTAAGAAAACCTTTTGCAAGGGCAGATAACCATTTATCTTTAAATAATGACTGTGTTTCATAGTGCCATTTTAATTTCAAATTTATGACAGAGGCACATGCCATATTGGAGAATGACGTTGCTATGGGGCTGGATTGAAACAATAGCGTATCAATGAGATGCAGAGGGAATCCTTTGAAGCTGGTATGGTCTATTGTGTATCAGTAGGGGGTCTTTAATTCACATTTGCATTGCAGAATAGAATCAGTGGTCCCCAACCTTTCTTGTGGGAATAGCATATTGCTATTCCCAGAAGACTGTGGTGGGCGCCCGACACCCCACCGCCAAAAGAAGCATCGCCGCCGAAATGCCGCCGAGAAATGGCAATGCTTTTGAGTGAGTATTTTTCCCCCTAATGTTACACACACCTTCTTGTCAACTGTTGGAAATGGGCCATCCTGTTTATCACTACAAAAGTTTTTTTTTTTTCTCCTGCTGATAATAGCTCACCTTAACTGATCACTCTCGTATAGTGGGTATGGCAACACCCATTTTTTCATGTTCTCTGTGTGTGTGTGTATATCTATCTTCCTACTGTTTTTTCCACTGCATGCATCCGATGAAGTGAGCTGTAGCTCACGAAAGCTTATGCTCAAATAAATTTGTTCGTCTCTAAGGTGCCACAAGTACTCCTTGTTCTTTTTATAGTATTTAAAAGTTCCAGCCACGATTGGGGCCCCATTCTGCTAGGTGCTGTCCATTCACACAGTAAGAGACAGTCCCTGTTCCAAAGAGTTTGCAATCCAAATAGACAAGACAGACAAAGGGAGGGAGAAAAGGAAGATTACTATCTCTGTTTTACAGATAGAGAAACTGAGGCACTGAGCCATTTATGTGCCTCGCTCAGGAAGTCTGGGGCAGAGCCAGGAATTGAAATCAGATCTTTTGAATCAGCCTTAGCCACAGATCAGTCATCTTATGGTTTATGGAAAATGTCTGATTTCAAATAAATCCAGAAAAGAAAACCATACATTACTGCATGTCACCTTGAGAAATGAGTTATTAGGTTTTTCTTTTTTTTTTTTTTTAAGAGGAGCTCTTGACTCTTAAGTGCATGCTGTACTCTGTATGGCACAGAAAAAATATTTTGGTTTAGACAGTGTTTTCTTTGCTTAAGATGCATAGTTCTATTCTTCAAGCTGCTCTGCTCCCGGAATTCATAGAAGTCAGATGAGCTTCATTTTGTAAAGCCTATCTTCTGTTTACTCAAGGAAGCAGGGCTTCTCAACATTTCAATCACAGGAAGGCAGGAGCTATAGATTCTTTCAGTCACCAAAGTCTCCTTCGGCAATGTTGTTTGTGGAAAGGTTAAACCCTCATGTCTCTTTTATTATTATGCTATTTGTAGTGCTTGCTATGGGACCCTGAGATGTTCTTTATATTTAAATAATATGAAGGAATAAATCTGTCCTGACTCCCCTCCACCAGCCACAAGCTGCAAATTCAAGCTTAGCATACCAGACCTAGCAAAGATAAGAAAAATATGCAGTTGGAACTTCTAGGACCAAACTCAAGGCCACGTTTCTGCACTGAAAGGAACGTGTGGTGAGAAAGTGCCAAAAAAGCAATAAGAAAATGTCAAGCAAGGCTCTCTTTGTGATTTTTGAATTCAACCCAGGTCAGAAATGACACTAAACCTTCACCATGTGATAGCTGTTTGGTGACCTATGTCCAATGCGTTGGTGACCTCTCTCCAATTCTCCGTGGCCTAGTGTCCATGGAACAAAACCACCTCCCCAGTCAGCACCCTGGCTGGTAGTCTCAGCAGAGAGGAGAGTGAGCACGGAAAGTGAGCCATCCTCTCAGCTAGCAGAGGTGTGTTGGCAGGGGGAAGGAGGGGGAAGTTTCAACTACCGCTGCCCAGGCTGTGCCACCGAAGAGGTACCGCTAAGAAAGGACTTGACCCCAGCACTTTTAACAAGCGCTGGAAAGTAAGCACCAAAGAGACTCAGTCAAGGTACTCGCAAAAAGAACAGGAGGACTTGTGGCACCTTAGAGACTAACCAATTTATTTGAGCCTGAGCTTCCGTGAGCTACGGCTCACTTCATTGGACGCATGCCGTGGAAAAAACAGTAGGAAGATAGATACACACACACACACACAGAGAACATGAAAAAATGGGTGTTGCCATACCCACTATACGAGAGTGATCAGCTAAGGTGAGCTTGTTACATATGGCCAGGCAAACTCTGCCCTCGGTCTGCAGTGGAACCCCCTGGGGTGCGAAGGACAGTCATCTTCTATCCTCATGCATAACTTTTCCACTAAAATAAGGCTCAGTGTACTGAGCTATGAGTCTATGAGCTGTAGAAACCAGCCCATGTCATTAATGCCAAGAGACATGACAATCTCTGTGATGACTCCCCTGGCCCATACCTTTTCCACATTCTCGCCATTCATCTTGTCTCCAGTTCAGACAAAGCAAGAGCCAGTGTGAACCATCATATAAAAGTCCAAGCATATCTTTCAGGTCCTGGAAGGTTCTATTCAATTTTTAATAGTTTTTCATTTGCATGTTCTTCTGGATTCCATGGCCCTGGATGGGGCTCAACACCAAACGATAGGCTTTTCTTATAACACATCTTATAGACCCACCTTTATAGACCCAGCACTTCAGAGAGAAGAGATGATGTTAGGGTTAGAGCTGATCAAAAAGGAGGAAAACTTGAAGAAACAAAAGTGAATGTTTTCCCATTTTTTAAAAATTTGAAACTTTGAAATTTCAGATTTTGAAACTGATAGGAAAATGGAATGGGATGGAAAAGGAATATTTTTTGAGTCAGGAGCAACTGAGAATAGGGTTTTTGAAATAATGAAAATCTCAATTTTTGTTTCTGTTTTGAATTTTGAAATTTCATCAAAATGGCAAATTGACATTTTTCAATCACACACATTTGAATAAGCATCCAAACTTCTGTGAACTTAATGAAGGCCTGAATCTTTCGAAGACCTTCACGATCATTAATACAGTGTAAATTACCCAAATGGAAAATTATTTTAAAAGGTTTTGTGTAGGCCTGGCCTTATTTTGATTAATCACTTGGGGCCAGATTCAGATACCCTTATTCATGCTGAATAGCACCTAGCTTTGTGATTAGTCCCTTTGAAGCCAGTGGCGTAAGGGGTCTGCTGAATAGATGCTTTACAGATGAATAAAGCACTGTCCCTGGTCCAAGAGGCTTTTAACGGAGTTCAGAGACAGACAGAGGAAACAAATCAGACACAAATAGCAGACAGATGGTGTTTCGACAGGAGTTGGAGTTGGTGTCCGAATTTAGGACATGATCCTGCTTAAAAGGCTTCACATAAGCATTGTCTTTTTAGGAAGGCTTTGGAGGAGAAGAATGAGGGTGCTTGGCACATAGACAGAGGGAGACTTCCAAGTATAGGGGGCAGCACAGAAGGTCAGCAAAGGGCCATAGGCTATTCCATTAATTGCCAGTAAGGTCGCTAGGATCCAATCTAAAGGCCACCGAAGTTAATACACAGATTCCCACTGGCTTTGGATTGGGCCCATAATGAATTTAATATTCTGTCATTAATAGATAACCTCCTATGCAATTTGTCCCTGTCCGTACCAAGTTGTTAATTAAATTAGTATTGTTAAAGTCCTGTGTTATGTACTCTGGCAGGCACTGCACTGGTAAGTCTATTCAGAGAGTGCTAGAATCCACTGCCAGGGAGCAAGATGTGAGATGGTCCATCTGTGTGCATAGCATCCATTGCATGTGCAGATGGGTGGCCAGAGTCCAAAGACACATCCTTCCCCGCTCCCCCAGCTTCTAACAAATTCAGCCCTGCTAGAGACCAGCAACAATGGTCGCAAGATAAAATGTGCAGCTGTCTTGGGATTATGTGAAGGACGTGGCTTTTCCTCAACTGCGGAGAGAGGGGCCGTTTGTAATGAACGTGCTAGAGGACAGGTTCAGTCCTGCAGGCGAGGATTGCAATGTAGATTCCTTAACATGGTTAGTCGGACAGTCCCCTCTACAATCTTGTTGTAAAGCAGTTTACTAGTTGGGTTGCTTGGTACAGTTATTGGAAGGCCCTGTGGGTCTAGAACCCAACCGTGTAGAATGACACGGTAACTGTCATTTCCCAGCTGTAATGAGTTTGGGCTCCACTTCCCATGACCCCCTGCGGACACACAGCAGAAGTTCCGCCTCGAGCGCCTGACCGACAGAAGCCTCATGGCTTCTGATTGGCTCCCTGCTCTATATAAGCCCAAGGGGTACTCCAGGAGATGTCCAGGTAACAGTGTGGACCTTCTTTAGGTGCCATGAGTGGGTCTGTTCCTGAATTTCTGGCTTTGACCTCGACTTGATTTGGAGTTTGCCTCATGACTTGGACCCTGAATCGACTCTGGCCTGGAACCTGACTACAAACTGCTTGGCTACTCCTAGCCTTGGGTTTGCCCCAGCTCTGGCCCTTGACCCTGACTGCCCTTGTTGGCATCCTGACGGTTGTGGTTGTGGAACCAGATTTTCAAAGGAGCTCAGGACCCAGATCGGTACCTAAATGAAGTGACCAGACTTTCAGAATTGCCCAGGATCCATTGGCTTCTTCACCTGGGTGCCTGAATAAGAGCTAAACTAATTGAAAATAACTGCCCCAGTTGTGAGTGCTGAGTATCTTTGAAAATCAGATCCCATAGTGTAGACAAGCCCACAGGAAATCTCTGCTCCAGAAATGCCCTTAGATGGAAGGGGTGTTGAAGGCTAAGCAGGCTATTGCTTTAGGTAGGCTTGTGGGGAAACATGCTAGGCCATATTGTAGACCAGTGGTTCTCAAATGTATTTGATCACGCCCCCTTCTTTGTGTCTGTAGTAGTTTACGCTGCCACACAAATACATACACCAATATACGCAGTGTCGGTGCTTCGCTCGAATCAGTTTTGGCTCTGTTTTTCGCTTGAGAGGTGGTTCTTTTTTTTCTTCTTCTTTCTGTTGCATGAACAAGCCAACAACAACCCCCTGTAAAAGAGCAAAGGCAACATTGTGATTGTGGTCCATGCTTACAATTAAATGTGCGCAACGCGTCATAGCGAACAGATTAATGTCTGGAGGCAATGACTTTGTACAATGCTATGCAAGCTTAAACAGAAGTCTGTCAAAATGCACAGCGCCAGGTGAGAACCTGATGCATCTGGAGGAATCAGCTTTGCTAGTAGTTCATGGCTGTGAGTAAGATGTGCACCGTAAGGTTTTTTATTTTTTCTAAAGCTTCTCATGCCCTCTCCAGTTTGCGAACCTCTAGTCTAGACTGTGGCTCAGATCTTCCACTGGTGTAAAATCAGCAAAACTCCAACTGACATCAGTGGAGCTATACCACTTTACATCAGCTGCATGGGCAGCATGTGACTCCTGCATTTGGGGAGCCTGTGTGGAAGTGCCAGAAGCCCCCTAGAAGTGAGGGGCCACGCCCCTTGCTCTGCCCTCTGGCCTGCCTCCACTTGGCCTCCTCACCCTGAGGCCCTGCCCACACTCCACCCCAGCTCCACCCCCAAGGCTCGCGCCCACTCTACTCTCTCCCCCAAAGCCCCCTGCCACTTGCACCTCTTCGCTAGAGCCCTGCGTGGATACAGAATTCATATCTGCAAATATAAATTGGTATCCACGGAACTGCAGGGCTCTACTGGGAACTGCAGCAGTGAAAACAGCAGCATGTCGGGTCACTACTCCCAATAGCCAGCGCTGCGTGCCAGGAGCTCTTCCAGTGTAGCTATACTGCCCGCAGCCCCGCCCACCAGAGCAGGCACCAGGCTCACCAGCAGCTGTCCCTGGTCGCGCTAGTGTGGGGCTTTCTGGAGATAGTGTACTTGGGCTCTCAGAAAGCCTTTGACAAGGTCCCTCTCCAAAGGTTCTTAGCAAAGTAAGCAGTCATGAGATAAGAGGGAAGGTTTTCTCATGGATTGGTGACTGGTTAAAAGACAGGAAACAAAGGGAAGGTATGTATGGTTAGTTTTCACAGAGAAGAGAGGTAAATAGCAGGGTCCCCCAAGGATTTGTACTGGGACTAGGGCTGTTCAACATATTCACAAATGATCTGGGAACAAGTGAGGTGGAAAAATTTGCAGATGATACAAAATATAGTGAAATCCAAAGCTGAGTTCTCCAAAAATCCAAAGGGATCTCCCAAAACTGGGAGAGGAGGCAACAAAATGGCAGATAAAATTCAATGTTAAATGCAAAGTAATGCACATTGGAAAACATAATCTCAACTATACATACACAATGATGGAATGTAAATTAGCTGATCTTGGAGTCATTATGGATAGTTTCTGAAAACATCTGCTCAATGCACAGGACTCGTCAAAAAAGCTGACAATATTAGGAACCATTAGGAAAGGGACAGAAAATAAGACAGAAAATATCATAATGCCCCTATATAAATCCATGGTATGTCCACACCTTTAATACCGCATGCAGTTCTGGTCACCCCACCTCAAGAAAGATCTATTAAAAGTGGGGAAAGTACAGAGTACCCTTTGTTGTCTAAGGGTATGGAACAGCTTCCATCTGAGGAGAGATTAAAGAGATTGGGACTGAAGAGCACTCTAAGCAGTGGGCTATGAGGGGGTCTGATGTGGACTTTCTCAATCTCTCCTGTTGAAGCTGATTGCACTCTGGATAAATAATTATGGAGTCATTGGAACAGGAGCACTGGAGCCTGGGTCTCCCACATCCTGGGTGCATGCTGTTATCATGAGGATACACAGTCATTCTCAAGCTTGCATGTGTTCTTTCTCTGGCCAAAATGGCTCTTTAAAAGAGGGAACATACATGAGTGACTCTATCTAGAAGAAAAGGAGTACTTGTAGCACCTTAGAGACTAACCAATTTATTTGAGCATGAGCTTTCGTGAGCTACAGCTCACTTCATCAGATGTATACCGTGGAAACTGCAGCAGACTTTATATACACACAGAGATCATGAAACAATACCTCCTCACTACAAAAATTATCTTTAGATAAGCTATTACCAGCAGGACAGTGGGGTGGGAGGAGGTATTGTTTCATGATCTCTGTGTGTATATAAAGTCTGCTGCAGTTTCCACGGTATGCATCCGATGAAGTGAGCTGTAGCTCACGAAAGCTCATGCTCAAATAAATTGGTTAGTCTCTAAGGTGCTACAAGTACTCCTTTTCTTTTTGCGAATACAGACTAACACGGCTGTTACTCTGAAATCTATCTAGAAGGTTCACAGCTGAGAATCTCAGGCAGAGAGAGGACGTTTCCTTGCAGCCTGGACTCAGGGGCAGAGCTTAGCACATACCCCTGTCCTTCGCGTCTCTCATGGGCTAGCTTGGGCAGTTCCTGGCCCAGCATGCTGGCTTTTGTGAATTGCAGTCTAAGGCACCTATCTCTTCCCATGCATTGGATAGGAACTTAGGCACCAAACTCATGCTTTATGAATTGCTGTGATTTTTCAAGGCACACAACTGCTTTTGTGCATTGAGGCCCCAGGCCTTTGTCTCTAACCTTAAAGAAAAGTTTAAAAAAATGAATCCAACTGCCAAGTCCATTGAAACATCACTGTTTTGGAAAGGGGTGGTGGTCATGCTGGTTCCCACTGTCAACACACTGGCATCACTCCCCACAGATGAAGTAAAATGTATTGTGACTGTCACCAGTTATTGTGCCGTTGTGTGGAGGGCTGAGGCAAGTGCTGCTTTGCGCAGTGGGATTTTGCAGGAAGCCAAAGAACTCTGTTACAATACATTATTTCCTGCAGGGAGGGACCCCACAATGCAGGAAAACATCAGCATTTTTCAGCGCTCATCACTTGTATTTGGATGGCCCCACTAGTGCTGGCTGCTATATTTCATACCCTTCTCCGCTGTGCAATGGAAGGCCTGGGTAGTAATGACTCATCACTTTGCCTCCAACGTTACTGGGACTCCTGTGGTCTACAGGCTGCTCTGTAAGAGCTCAGCTGCAGCAGTTAGCTGGCATTACTCGCGCTTCCACTGTATTTGTGATGTTTGGAGAGGGCGGGCAGAAAATGGGCAGCAGGAACCTCTTTCCTGGATTCCTGCTGCTTACTCTATAGTGGGTAGTAAGCTGCTGTCTAGAGAATGTCAGGGCATCCGTGTGATGGTCTCTGACCTTTGTCACATGGGCTCTATATAGAGATGTGCTGAGACCATTAAAGTCCTGTGGTCAGATGGAGCCTGGAGAAAACCTGATGACCAGGAGGAGACCAACCACAGACATCCATGTCCAGTACTTCATTGCCCCTCCCAGAAGAATTATAGTGGCATGGGAAGGAAAGGACCCTGCCTGCTCAGGGTTTGGTGAGCTATTTCAGAGAGACTGAGGGTTTGTCTATACTGCAATTAAAAATCTGCATCTGGCTCAGGCTGCCGAGTCATTTAATTGTGGTGTAGATGCTGGGGCTGGAGCCTAGGCTCTGGGATCCTGTGAAGTGGGAGGGTCCCAGAGCGCGGACTGCAGCATGTCTACATGGCAGTTAAACAGCCCTGCAGTCTGAGCCCTGCGAGCCCAAATCAGCTGCAGGTTTTCAATTGCAGTGTAGACATGCCGAGGATGGTCTGGTGGTTAAAAGAAAAGGAGGACTTGTGGCAACTTAGCGACTAACCAATTTATTTGAGCATAAGCTTTCGTGAGCTACAGCTCACTTCATCGGATGCATACCGTGGAAAGTATAGAAGATCTTTTTATACACACAAAGCATGAAAAAATGGGTGTTTACCACTACAAAAGGTTTTCTCTCCCGCCACCCCACTCTCCTGCTGGTAATAGCTTATCTAAAGTGATCACTCTCCTTACAATGTGTATGATAATCAAGGTGGGCCATTTCCAGCACAAATCCAGGGTTTAACAAGAACGTCTGAGGGGGCGGGAGGGTAGGAAAAAACAAGGGGAAATAGGTTACCTTGCATAATGACTTAGCCACTCCCAGTCTCTATTCAGGCCTAAGTTAATTGTATCCAATTTGCAAATGAATTCCAATTCAACAGTCTCTCGCTGGAGTCTGGTTTTGAAGTTTTTTTGTTGTAATATCGCAACTTTCATGTCTGTAATCGCGTGACCAGAGAGATTGAAGTGTTCTCCGACTGGTTTATGAATGTTATAATTCTTGACATCTGATTTGTGTCCATTTATTCTTTTACGTAGAGACTGTCCAGTTTGACCAATGTACATGGCAGAGGGGCATTGCTGGCACATGATGGCATATATCACATTGGTGGATGTGCAGGTGAATGAGCCTCTGATAGTGTGGCTGATGTTATTGTGATGGTGTCCCCTGAATAGATAAATTCTATAAATTTATATAAATCTATAAATGCTTTACCTATTCAGGGGACACCATCACAGGGCCTAATAACATCTTAAAGCTTATGCTCAAATAAATTGGTTAGTCTCTAAGGTGCCACAAGTACTCCTTTTGTTTTGCTAACAGACTAACACGGCTGTTACTCTGAAACCTGGTGGTTAAGACGTTGATTTGGGCTGTAGGGGGTCTGTTTTCAGTTCCTGCCTCTGCCAATGACCATTGGCAAACGACGCTATCTTTGCGCCTCAGTCTCCCCTCTGCAAAATGGAATGCTACTCCTTTCTTTATGTAGATTGCAAACTCTTTGGGACAGACTGTCTTTTATTGTACATGTACAACTCCTAGCACAATGGGGCTCCTGATTTGGGTCAAGGCCTCTGGCCACAAACTCTCAAATTCAGAGGTCTCTACAAGCTGTAACATGTATTACAAGTGTCAGTTGAGAAAGGATGGACTTTTTGCTTGATTTAGGCTTTTGTAGGAATAATAGACTTGCAATTCCTGGTTGAGATTAGGGTCTCATTTGGGCCAGGGGCTGTACATGCCTGCCACTTGCATTCTAAATAGACAAAGGAGTGGAGGGATAATGAGTCTTCTTTCCCCCAGGTTACAGATCGGGGACTAAAGTATAGAGAGACTGTGATTTGCCCACAGCCCTGCAATAAGTCTGGAGCTGAATCCAGATCTCCAGACTCACAGGCCAGTGCTTTAATCCATCCCCTTCCTCCTCCACACTGGAACCTACACTTCAGTACAGTAGTCGAGGGTGTGCTTTCTTCTTTTCCCATGTGAAGCAGTTAATACTTGTTATAAGTGAGTGAGCACAAGCAGTGTGCATAACCTCAAGGCTAAGCACTTTATAAATAAAAGGTCTGGATGTGGTGATTGTTCATAATATGGTCTCTAAAGATAAGAGTTTGAAAGGATACACAAAACACATTTGGCTCATTCTCAGGGCTAATAAATCACACACATTCTTTGTCCCAAATTTACATTCTTTGCCCCTTATCACCAAGAAGCAGTCACTCCATTTCTTGTCCTGGTTTCTCCACGAGCTCATGTGTTGGCTGATTACAGTAAGCCTTTGAACTCTCTCAAATACAGCGGACAAGATTTTTTTTTTAAGTGACTAATATTTGGTTGCTTCAATTTTTAGTGGCCTAATTTGAGACACTTTACAGGGGTTTGATTATGAGAAAGGGCTGATCACCCACCCTCTGAAAATCAGGCCCCTTTAGGGTGTCACAAATGGGACACTCAGAAATGGAGGCATCTAAGTCACTAGTTGCTTTGGAAAAATCTCCTATTTGATTGTTGAGGAGGGGATCGACACTGCTATGTTTAAGATTATAGAAGGAAAGGCATTTTCATGCAAAGACCCTCTTCTGATTTACTCCTGACTCTCAAATATTCCTGTTGGGCTGTAAAAGTCGCAACCAAAATCTTGGGTCAGTTTTGAACTTTTTAGGCGTGCTTGAGCAAAACCCATTTAGGTTGTTTTGAGTTACATGAGCAAGATTATATTATGGCAATGCTAATGGTTCAGAGAACATTCACCTTTTAAAACCAGTTACCCTGGGGACTGAAGTTTCATGCATGTTCCCAGTATGCGGTGGGCTTTTTATCTGTTTTTTAAAACACATCAAATTTTTTTTTTACTTTTTCTAGAGTGATTTTTGTTTGTTTGTTTTATTTTTGGTGGGGTTGCCACTTAATTATTTTAATACTTTTTTTGCTCGGATAACTCAAACATAGATAGAGATGGCTTTTGCCATGTTTGAAGAAAATGCCCTATAGAAATAGGAGAGAGATGAATATTGCATGCTGTTCATGGTCAATGGGGGCCTGATCCAAAGCACTTTAAAGTCAATGGATTTAATTCCCATTCCAGGGCCTTTAGATCAGGCCTTAAATTATTTTCTAGACTGAGTGAAATATTTATAACAAAGATGTCTTGGTTGAAACTGCCCCTTTCCAAGCTCATCCTATTTTTACCCCTCCCCTACAACGGCTGTGACACCCAAATACCTATTAATTTGGGGAACAAATGTCTGTAGTTGGGGGGGGGATTGAATTTGATTTATTTGGGGTCAATATAGACTCATGGGTGATAGATTTCATGGGTCCCAACGGGCTGCTGTAAGTGGTACGTGCCATAGGAGCCAGAACCTTTGGAGATATGGACTGTTTTACTCCTCTCTCCTTGGTGTGGTAGCTGGGGATAAAGTCCTCATTTTGCCCCCAGCCTATCCGCTGCTTACCTGGAGGATTCTAAGCCTTGTGGCCCCTTCCATCACACTGAGCATGCTCACAGTGGGAAGACATAGCCTCTCTTCTGCCCCCAGATCCTGCTGCCTGGACAATTCCTCCCTGTGCTGCTCCTGGGGAAACACATTCCCTTATTTGGCAAAGCCACAGATGGCCTCAGATATTAGAGGTGGAAAAGACTCATTTAGGCCACCTGGTTCATCTCCCTGCTAATGCAGGATTGTTCCTATCGGTGTGTTTGGGGCGGGGGGCTTGTCCAAATCTAATTACAGATGATTCAGCCAATGTAGGCGTGCAGCAATTCTCCAGAAAGGACCATATTTTTGGAGTTTAATGTCCCCACCTTACACACACGCACACGTCACATCAGTTGAAAGCTTATTTTATGTGTGTTTAGATGAGGTATGATGTGGAGCTGTCAAGTGGTGCCATATGCCTGTGGGGCAGGTGAAACAATGGCACCCACAATGAAAGTGTCACTTTTTTTTTTTTTTTTGCACAGTTCCAGAATCCCTGTCACATGCCTACAGTTTATCCTGTTTGAGTTATAGTCAACTTCAACATCTTAATGTGGTGGTTACTGGTCAAAGCTACCAAATGATTATGTATGAAGTCATTTTTATTGGACAAGTATTTTTTCAGAAATGATGAAGCTGTTTAGCGTGTGGCAAAAATGGAAAATATCAACATTTTGCAATATACTGACATGAAATGTTTTCACATCACAGTCTCAATTGCCAAAAGTATCGCACAAGTGATTATAATATTTTCCGTTGAAATTTGCTGACCAGATCAGTTTCACACAGAAGGGTGTGCACCTATAGACTGGGTGGCCATAGTTATGACTGCATAGTGGGTAGATATAAATGTACATGAATTCCTCATGTAACACTTCTCCTTTTGCCTGGTGGAAATTTTAAAATTGTAATTGCCTATGCATGTAGTATCAGCCTTTGAAATTTTCTAGAAACTAGCTTTTTAATTCAATGACACGTATAGTCAAAATTACCCTTGAAAATCCCTTAAATTGCCCATAATGTACAGTATACAGTACATGGTTTTGTGTGTACAACCCTGTACAGTAATATGTATAACGTATACAGTAATGTACAGTATATCATAAAGAGTACATATGGAAAATATTATTTTACAGTACTGTATTTTTAATTACAGGGGGGTCATCAGGGCTTGATGTCGATCCAGGAGACGGAGGTGATGGAGAGCTTGGGTGACGGAGAGCGAGTCGTAGACGAAGTGGTTGGCTCTGGTTCAGCTCAAGAAGTTGATTGCATAGGCTTATCTGCTGCTGGTTGTTTTTCCTTGAAAAACATGGTGATCGGCAACTGTCGCTGTTGTCTCTTGAGCTGCTCAAACATTTCTTGATACAGTCTCAGATCATCCATAATACTACGTGTGATTTTGAGGCTTTGTTCCACAGAGGGATTGTATTCAGAAATTAAATCATTCTTCATTGGCAGATGCAGCTTCACCAGTAGTCTGCACATTTTTGAGGTTGAAGCGGTTCCTAAAACTGTTAAGCCAACCTTGGCTGGATTTGAATTCCTTCTCATCAGAAGGCTGTCCCTCTTCGGCGGGAGGTTTGAACAGCGTGTAGAGGCTAAGTTTCTTTTCCTGCAACGTGTTGCCATTGATAGGCACACATTTACGGTTCATGTCTTCCAGCCATAAGTTTAATGCCTTTTCAGTCTTCACTAAAGTCTTATCATGCACCTGGCTCGTCACCTTAACAGTTATTGGAGCACTTGATGCCACAGCTTGACGAATTTCTCTCTCTTAAATCTTGATGGCACGGATGCTAGATTCGTTGCGGCCATATTTACGCGCCACATTGGAGACCGACATACCGTCTCTCAATAAGTCCAACACAGCCAGTTTTTCCTCCAGTGTTGGAACAGATCGCTGTTTCTTTGGTTGAGCACCAGATGAAGGAGTTGGCTTGCGTTTAGGGGCCATGCTGTATGAAAAATATGTATCTTTAAAGACTAGAATCACACTCAGAGCGGTGAGATGCTCACACTATGAGAGGCACGCGGGAACTGAGACCGACTGAGGGAACAGCAGATTCACGTCTTCCATGTCACGCTCACTCCAGGGCATACGCTCATTGTGTGGAATGGTGGGCAGAATCGCCCGCACTATTTACATGTATCTTGTTGTTTTTCCTTTTTTTTGCTGAGCGCGTATAGTTGAATTCACGTAAGTTAAATGTGCGTATAATGCGACTCCCCTGTGCCAATATTTTGCTTTCCAAAAATGGAACACACAATGTGTAGTGGTGCCTGTTTCAATCCACAGCTGACCAGTGTCGCTTCAGACATATGCATATAATTTTTGATGCACTCACTCCTCACTTCTGCAACATACTTCCTGCTATACTGTAATGGGATGTGACTCTGACATCCCTGCTTGGTATTGCGGAGGTTGCGGGGCAGAGAACTGTTTAATGTTGTCAAATCAAAGAGCTTATTTTTTCAGAGATCTTACCAAATCTGGGGAGAGTGACAGACAAGCTGCAATTTCTGCAGCAAGGAAGTTGGTAGCAGTGCTGTATGACCAAAGGGAGAGAGAAGGAGACCTATAGAGACCTGAATTGCTTGCACCTCATCTAGCTATCATAAAAAGACAAGTCACTGGCCAAACTCCCACCATGTGAGGACAGTTTTGAAGAGCATATCAGAAGAGTATCTTGGCAAACAGATTTGGATGTCTTCATTAACCCAGATATTGGATCAGCATTGTAACATGGATGGAAAACTGGATGATGACCTACTTCCTATACGCTTCAAGGGCTCAATGGCGTCTGACCTTCTACGAGACCTTATTTGTGCCTGTACCAGAAGGGGTCATGCACAAACAACTGCATCTGTAGCAGGGGCAGCGGAAGCTTCCTAATAGAGGGGAGGCCACTGGGACTCAAACCATGGTCCCACCTTCCTGTGCTGCCCTTTCCACCGAGCCCCCACTGCCTGCTCGCTCTTCTCCTCTCCCTCCCCATGTCACTCGCCCTTATAACTGGTAAAAAGTAGGGGTGAGATCCATGGCCCCCTGACCTCCTCTATTCCAGCACTCCTGGTCTGTAGTCAGAACAATCTTTCCTGCGCAGAACTGTGTACATGCCAACACAATGAAGACAGTGGTAACCCCCACACTCTTGACAGATCATAATGATGACGACTAGAAATGCCACCAGCATTCTTACATGTCAGTGATTCTTGTACACATGCATTAGATTTTTTTTTACTCTTTCCATTGCTGTCATGTTTTGATGTCACCAAGAAATCCAGTTATGTCTTGACATAATGTAATGAGACCTTAAACTAACAGACAAATGCGAATATTCAAAGTAGTCGTTTTAATGCTGATGCCACCGTTTATCCCTTTTCCTGTGGTAATGGCTCCATTTGACAGCTCCACATAATACCTCAGCTTAACGCAGCCATAACTTTTCAAAGGATGTTTGATGAGCGCGTGGGCAGAGAGGGTACCTTAGGCCAACCAAATCAGTGGGGTCTGCCACTTGCCTAATGACGCTGTCACCTCTGCTCTTGGGAGACCATTCAGTAGTTGCTCTCACTGCTAGAAGAACACATACCTGATGCTCTGCCAAAAGTGTCCTTTGCTGCATATGTGGGGTCAGATTGTGCCACCCCTTACATGGACTAAGAAGTACCTTCCTCAGTAAGGAGAGCCATAGAAATGAATTGCACCACTTGTGGAGTAAAAGGGCTTCTCCATGTGAGTAAGGGATGTCCGCTTTTGGCCATCAGTGAAAACAACCTAAAAGCACTGTTGTTCTCCCAGTTAAGCCCCTGGTCTCTGCTCCATATCTCCCTGGTGCATAAGAAGGTGAATATCTGCTTAAGGAAGCCATTTTAAACTTCAACAAGTTTCCCCAAAGGCCCAGAATCTGCCAGCCTTGCTTATGAGGAGTAGTATCTCACTGTGTGAGTTGTCCCGTTGATTTCAGTGGGACAGCCAGAGTAAAATACTACTTTGCATGGGTAAGGATGGCAGAACTTGGCCCTAAGAACATCCAAATAGATGATGGATACATTGTTTAAAACAATGTCAGGCCAGATTCTCATCTGATGTAAACTGGCATCGCTTCCTGGAGGTCAGTGGAGTTAGGCCAGTCTACCCCAGCTGAGGATTTGGTGTGTAACCCTTTAACTTGCCATCCAATCCTCCAATCCATCACACACACAACTCCATTGAGTGTTCTGCAAGTGAAAGGGCTTTGCAGGACTGCCCTGCCTTACGAAACCTGCATATTGCTTTGCTTCATGGGGTCAGAGATTCCTCCCCACCGAGGCTTGCCTCAAGGACTTTGTGTCTCACTTGTACGTTGGAGAACTGTATTCTTTCCATGCACTGTATAGTGCTCAATGTACCTTAGTGAAACAGAAAGCAATGTATGGGTGAACGATGAAATTCGCCCACAGAACAAGTCATAGGTGAGTGCCCTCCTTGGGCTGGCATGTGGCATTACCGAAAGCCCTGAGTATGGGTTTGCACATAGATACATTACCCTGGGAGCAACACAGGGAAAGAACTGTGACAGTTCCCTTCCTGCTTCCTCACTGACCTTTCTTGGCTAGCCCAGCAGCAAATTATGACACTTCCCATCCAGACTCAGGTGTGCCGGCTGGCCAACTGGGAGGAAGATTCAGGGCTTTGCATCATCCCCACCCACTCCATCTGATTGGATAAGACTAATGGGCAGGCAGTGCCTGGTTATTCCTACACACAAGTAGTCCATGCAAGGGCATATGGAGGGGTGGGGGGCTTATTCCGCATGCTCCTGCATGGTGCAGTCCAGGGTACAATCTAGCCTTTCATATTCACTGGTAGAAGTTTACAGCCCCTGGTGGGGAAAAGGCTTAAATTGCCATTTGGCTGGCTGGCTGGCTGCTCTCCACTGAACAGTGAAAAGCGCTCAGGAAGGATCTGACCCAAAAACCCACTGAAGTCAAGGAAAAGATTCCCACTGACTTTTTAATGGGTTCTGGATCAGGCCTGAATGGGTTTTGGTTGGCCTCTGTGCTGACCTTCCAAAAGTGAGAAATGGAAAATGAGGACTCGGGGATTTAGAACAAAGGGATCATATCTGTTTGAGTGCACTACTTGCTTGCTTCTCCCAGGGCAGACTCCTCTTCTATGCTATGATAGACATGTCTTGTAGGCATCCATTGTTTGATCCACTGACCGCCGGACTAGCTGACTACGGGATTCCTGAGCTGAGGTCAGTGGTATTTTCGCTCTGTTGAGACTATATCCTCAGAACTCTGGCACCAACTGACTAATATAAACACTGTCTGAAGAGGAACAAGTATGCTGTACTTGAGTAATGTTGTGGCTAGATTGTTTTGATTGTTTCTACTAAGTCACCTGTTTGTTGAACTTCTTCTTTTAAAGGATTCAGATGTTGTTTATAAGGGCCAGAATTACTTGACTACTATTTTGTCAATGGATCTGTTTATAGTCAGTCTCTTTTTATTTTTTAAATACATGGGGCAAATGCTCAGCAGGTTGATGTTAATGGAATGATGCATATTTATACCAAATGAGGTTCTAGCCCTAGATGGCTGAGTATGATATCATTGTCCAGCCATGTGTTTACTGCAGAGTACAGTAAGCTGTATTTAGCCAGAAACATTGCTCCTCAATTCCACTGGCTGCATCCACACAAAGTTCTGGTCTTATCCAGCTCCTGCAAACTGCCCTCTTCCTGGAGGAAAAGTTACAGATTGAGGGTCACCACTACAAAAGGTTTTTTTTTCTCTCCTACTGGTAATAGCTCACCTTAAGTGATCACTCTCGTTACAGTGTGTATGGTAAAACCCATTGTTTCATGTTCTCTGTGTATAGAAATCTCCCCACTGTATTTTCCACTGAATGCATCCGATGAAGTGAGCTGTAGCTCATGAAAGCTTATGTTCAAATAAATTGGTTAGTCTCTAAGGTGCCACAAGTACTCCTTTTCTTTTTGCAGATACAGACTAACACGGCTGCGACTCTGAAATCTTCCAAGGAAGGATGGCCCCAGTGCTTGGGCAAGTAGCCTCAGACTTGGGAGAGCCAGATTCAATTCCTTGCTCTGCCACAGATTTCTCACGTGGCATTGGGAAAATCACCTTGGGCTTGTCTACATCCAGGAAAATTAATCTGAATTAATTGAAGGGATAAATTTGAAGTGGATTATTTAATCCACATCGAATGGTGTTCACACAGTGATTTCCACCAGCTGGCCTTGAGAACTGGAATTGCACAAGGAACAAACTGGCCATAGTGACTGGGGTGGAGCAAGAGGAGTTGTGGGAGAAGCTCCTCACAACAGTATGGGCATGCTGTTGTCAGTGACTGGAAGCAAAGCCCCATCTTTGTGCACCACCCATCTAACTACTTAGCTGTCTTTGGAGACATGCTGATTCCCTTCACCTCTTCCCTCCAGCTGTGTGGGTTTCCCTACCCCACAGCTGCATTAGCGCTCAGGAGAGAACCAGGGCGGGAATGTCTGAGTCACATGACCTCCTGCAGCTACTCCTGGATTGGTGTCGTTTACACATTACCCTGTGCTCAAAGCTGTTCCTAAAAGACACACTCTAGCCCTAAATTTGTTGACTAATTGGTGTGCATTACTCACTCAGCCTGCCATTCTACTGCTGGACCTGAGCCTCCGATTGCTCTGAATCAGTGACGCCCTGCTCACAACCATGGGCAAATGCACTGATAGCTCGTGCCTTGTTTCCAGCCCTGCTCCTCCCTTGCCTCATTCCAGGTCACCCAGTTCTGACCCGTGGCTCTGACTTTCTGGCTACCAGCTCCTGCTCTAACTACTAAGCCTGCCTCCTGCTCTAACCAGTAGGCCTGACCATCCACATCCCAGTCACAACACGCTGCTCTTCCCAGAAGTACAGGACAAGGAAGTCTCTGGAGCTTGGCCTCCTTCTGGTCTTCAAGCTTTTTCCATGTGACCACAGCAACCTGACCACCCCATCTGCAGGCCACTTCCTCTATTTGTCTCTCATTGGTGGAACAGCTCCTGGGGAGCAGAGCTTTGAGTGTGGTTTATCTGGTTATCTGTTGTCTTTGGCTTCTGGAATTCTCTCTCCCCCTGGTCTCTAATAGACTGAATTGTTAAACTTCAGGGTACACTGCAAAGCCTACCTTTTCCTCCTTGCTGGAGGGAAGGTGGATGAGTAGGAGGGGAGAGGGAGGTGGTTTGCAAACGTGGTACATATTTTGAGGGGGGTTGATTTGATCTTGGGGTCAATATCACATCTGTTTATTTAATGTACTTTTAAAACACTTCATGAGTTTGGAGGGAGCTCTCTTATTGGAGAGCACTAAATAAATAGGCTAGTTACAGTAAAGCCCTAGGGCCAGGTTCTCATTTATACTAAGACTCCCTTACACTTGGGGCCTTGCAGTGTGTGTCATATTCATATCTTCAAGCTCCATTATACTGCCAGAGGCACCTTGGGCCTGGTCTAGACGCAGTTTCAGTACTAATTTAACTATTTCAACTAGAGATGTGACCATCTACCAAAAGTTAGATCAGTGCAACCTGTAATGTGAATGCAGTTATATTGGTATAAAGGGGTCTTATACTGACAGAATGTATTTCCCTTCACTTACCAGGTTAAGCTTGCCAGGTACAAGCAACAAATATACTGTTATAACTGAGTCCAAGCTAAATGGATTGGGCTGATTTAGCTGTCTCATAAGTAAAGTGGTTCAAGTGTTGTGTGTAAACAAGCCATTAGTGTAAATGAGAATTAGGCCTCTGATGTTTATAATGGAGTCTTAAGCCCTTTGAAAACAGGTTTAAAGCAGAGATGCTGACAGATCCTTGAGACCTCAGTGGTGCTGAGTGCTGATGCCTTACAAAGGACCTGGATAGAAATCATATTTCAGGATGTCTCCAGTAACTCATGGTTTTTCAAAAACAAAAACCCCACCCTCAATAAGTGCACAGGATGCTTCTGAGAATCCAAATGGATTTAAATGACAATGGGGCACAGCAGGGACAAGGCAGCGACCCCTGCTAGCATGCTTCACAAGATGATTTCAAAGATATCAGGGCAGCTGCCAACCCAGGTTGCTGGAAGAACTCCCCAGATAAGCATCTGGATCCTGCAATTGTTATCCAAAGAGGAGAAACAGGAGGAGTAACATGGGGAAGAATAAAAGCCACTCCCATGACCGATTCTCCCAGAATAATGACTCTAGAAAGGCTTTAAATTCATTTTAACAAACCATCTGACAGAGGGGGGAAAATACTTACTACTGCTAATGCATTTGTTGTTATTGATCTTTTAGCAATCTCCTGACCACTTAACAGTACTGCCAACTCTTGTGATTTGATCATGCATTTTGTTATAATTGGTGGCTTTTTTTTTCTTAAAGCTGCAGAAGCTGAAAGCCAAGAGACTGCAGGAGAATCTCCACTTGTTTTTTGTTTTTGTTTGCTTGCTTTTTAAAAGTAAGGTTCTCTGCTTGTCCTTCCAGAGACACTTGAAAATGTGAAGTGAATGTACCCTAAAGGCACAAAACCCTGAAGGCAAATAACAAGAACCCCAAGTTTATTACTTAAAAAAAAAACCCTCATGATTTTTGGAGCCCGTCCCAAGATTGTTCGAATGTGTTGGGTTGGCCATGCGGTCACTAACAGCCTTCCATCATTATAATGATTAAAGATCAATCAAAAGTGTTGAGTGGGGGAGTGTAATGAGATCCTCTCTGAAGTTGGGAATGGGTGACAAGATGGATCACTTGATGATTACCTGTTCTGTTCATTCCCTCTGGGGCACCTGACATTGGCCACTGTCGGAAGACAGGGTACTGGGCTAGATGGACCTTTGGTCTGACCCAGTGTGGCTGTTCTTATGTTCTTAAGTGCACGGGGTTACAGAGGTCACTGGCGTGGCAGCTGGGCCTAGGACATCCCACCTAAGCTCCTCCGCTAGAGTGGCCTTGCATGGGTCCTTTATATTGAGCGTGGAATTCATCCCTGTTGAGAGAACCAGAGTACTGCCTAAGAATTGTTGAAGTCTTGCTTATGATCTCAGAAATAAGGCTTAAGTATGATGTCAGCCATGTATAAGCCTTGTTCTGGCTTTCTGCACAGGCATGAATTTCATTCATAGGGCCAGATTCTCATATACCTACCCATGTCCAGGAGCACCTTACTCATGTCCAGGATCCAAGAATGGTCCCACTGACTTCACAGGGATGGCTTGGGTAGCAGGGACATGTTCAGTGAAGTTGGGTATCAGAATTTTGCCTTTTGTTAATTAAAGTTAGCTCTCTGAGGGTATGACTATGCTGCAGAGATGACCTAGGCCTGTCAATAGTGGGGGACAAGCAGCAGAGTGAGGGAAGCCAGCTTCAGAAGTGTTACTGAGCATGTTCAGTACAAGTCAAGCAGCAAATCTGGAGGGGCAAATGACCACACATGCCCCACCCATTGCCTCTGGCATGGCTTCTCATGGCCCAGCTCAATTGACTCGGGCTTGCAGAGCTCAGGCTGTGAGGCTAAATATTGCAGTGTAGCCAGTCTGTGGCAGAGACCTTTTAACATTGGTCTCCCAAGTCCTAGGTTGACATGCTAACCCTGCTGGGTCACACCTTCTCTAGCTAATTTAACCGGAGATGTAACAGAACGTGAATTTGAGAAGTACATAGCTGACTTTTTTTTTTTTTCTCTTCCCAAATGTAACACTAAAGACTCATTCTTCTTCTCTTAGGCCTGGTCTGTCATTTTGTGTGCAAAACAGCGCTCCAGAGTGAAATGAAACTGCTAAGAATAGACAAAGCTGGCAGCACATTGAGTTAGGGTTTAACGCTGTGTTTTGACATCTCGCATTGTTCTGCAGCGAGGAAAATGTTGTACCTCCTAATGCATTTTGCTCTTTTGTAGGGAGTAGCGGTGGCAACGTGTTTCCTTTTTGGATTCCAGAATGACCGTATCCTGCACATTCATGATGGTGCAACTTGTGATAGCAAGTCTGCCCCGGAATATTTCTTTAAAAGCCCAAGTGATTCACAGCCTTCTTGAGGACAAATGTTAGTGATAGCTCAACCCCGCTAGCTCTTCCCAACTGCCCACTTTCTTCCTCCTGGCCCCCTTCACTAGCCAAAGCCCTTTGAAGGCAATTGGAGTCTCTGGGGACTTCAGCTGCTGAGTGTTATTTCCCCCCATTTTATAGATTGAGGAATGGAGAGATTAAATAACTTGCCAAAAATTGTCACAAAGCAGGTGTTAGAACCAGAAATAGACACCAAGGATTATTAAGTACCGTAAATTCAATCAAAATCTAGGGGTGAATGGGTAGCATTCATTTGAGTGGGCTTAAGTTTTGCATGGGTCTGTATAACAAACTGTTGTTAGTTATCAGAGGGGTAGCCGTGTTAGTCTGGATTTGTAAAAGCGGCAAAGAGTCCCGTGGCACCTTATAGACTAACAGACGTATTGGAGCATGAGCTTTCGTGGGTGAATACCCACTTCGTCGGATGCATGTAGTGGAAGTTTCCAGAGGCAGGTATAAATATGCAAGCAAGAATCAGGCGAGGGATAACGAGGTTAGTTCAATCAGGGAGGATGAGGCCCTCTTCTAGCAGCTGACTTGTGAACACCAAGGGAGGAGAAACTGCTTTTGTAGTTGGCGAGCCACTCACAGTCTTTGTTTAATCCTGAGTTGTTAGTTGTATTACAGAGCTCCATCTTGATTGGCAGAGAGGGGGACCTATGACACACACTTCCCAGCAGGTTACATACTAAGACCATCCCAGCCCCAACGAGCTTCCGGTTTAAATAGACAACTCAAAGGAAGCATTATCCTGATTTTATAGATGGGGACCTGAGCCACCGAGCATTTAAGTGACTTACCCAAGGTAATACTGCAAGTCTGTGGCAGAGCTGGGAATGAAATCACATCCCCCAAGTCTCAATCCAGTGCCTTCATTACAAGACAGCCTTTTTCTTCTCCATTTACAAAGAAGAATGCTGCTGTGTTTGCCAGCTACAGGACAGACACTAGATCAATCTTAAGCAGAT
Source organism: Caretta caretta (assembly GCF_965140235.1). Classification (NCBI taxonomy): domain Eukaryota; kingdom Metazoa; phylum Chordata; order Testudines; family Cheloniidae; genus Caretta; species Caretta caretta. The sequence continues at coordinate 204,560,788 of NC_134208.1, read as the reverse complement.
AGCAGAGTCCTCTTCAGCAGGTAGCTGGGGATTTTTGGGATGAACTAAACCGTCCTGTGAATGGACACGCCTACAATGATTTTGGTGGTGTTAGTCCTCGTTATGGGCGTGATTCAAAGCCCATTTAAGTCAATGGGTCTCTCTCCACTGATGTCAGTAGGCAGTGGATCTAGTCCTATGCCAGCAGTGGTTATTTTGCTCTGTGTTTGCCCTGTTCATTATCGCACCCCAGACCTGAGCCTTAGGGTCCTTGTGGTTATTAGGTAGCCAGATGAGGTGGAAGATATTGTTGGAGTAATTTAGAGCATCCAATGGGAGAGGTGCTGTTAGCACTAAGAAGAAATGCTACTTGATAACAGCAATGCTGACCCCAGTATAATAGCCGAATACTAATCCATGAGCCAAACAGCAAGAAAACGCTATTTTTTTATGATAATAAATTTAGTCAGATGAAACTATAACTCCTTTCGGGTGTGAGCCATGTGTTTAAAAATAAGAAGATTGATTGTATATCAGTATTTCTTTATTTATTCTCTGCAAATTCCTGTCTTGGCTCGGAGAAATGGATTCCCATCCTATTAAAAATGGATAGCCCAGCTGTTTTACATACAAAAGGCCATAAATCATGTGGTTTGGCAATGTTATATTCTCCAAGTATTTATCTCCCCATGGAGCAGTGAGCTATATCATTGGATAGCTGGCATTCCTCAATTGCATCCTGCCCCTGTGTAGTGTATAGATAGAGAGAGATGAACCCTAACGTCTGGTGGTCGCTCATCTTCCTGGTCTGTGTGTCTGTTCTTATTCACGCTTCCGTTGCTTGACTCAGTGGCGTTCCTGGACACGAGCAAATTGGATGAAACCGCTCCATTTGAAGGCCACTTGGACGTTGCAGCCGGACTAGAGATGCCTTTTAACGGCTTTTGGGGCGCTCAGCAATGCAACTGCGCTTTCGCACATGTTCATGTGGACCCAAAGCCAGGGAAACCCTTAAGCACATGGGAACATTTAAGCACACGAGCAGCCTCGTTGCCTGTGGCCCAGGTATAGATTGTGAAAGCAAAAGAGGGTTGGTTTACTTCTTCCCCATACTGTGCAGCTGCCATCCAGCCCTACAACATACATTGCTCAGATACCCTCTATCCTCTGTACAGCCATGGGGAAACAGACTCCTAGTAGAGCAGTGTTAATGCACTGTACCCTGGCCAGGGCCGAGAACCATGAGAATTCAGAGCTCCGGGCCAGACGTTCAAGTGATCAGCACCCCCAAGGGCCAGATTTTCAAGCAAGCTTAGCAGCCAGCTTTGCTGGCTATGAACATCCCAAGGGGGGCTGCTAGGGGCTGAGCGCTTTTCAAAATCTAGCCCCTTGTTTAGGTGCCTGAATGGGAGCTGAGCTCTTCTGTAAACCTGGTTAAAGATTCTCCTTTTTTGATGTACCTCTAACAATAGATCTGTGTTACGTGGGGATGCATGGGTTGGCAAGTTCTAGCAAACTGGTATATTGATGGTGAGGAGGCTCTCTGGACCTAGATCAGATAAGAACCCAGTCTAGGATACAGCCAAATTTCATTTGGGAATTAAGCATTTTTATTCTTTACTGGTATTATGGTAGCTCCTACTGGTGCCTCTCAAGGATCAGGGCTCCATGGTGGTAGGTGGTAAACACACACAATGACAAGACACTTCTTATCCCAAATAATTTACAATCTAAACACCAACCAGCTGCTAAAATCTGAAATCCTTATTCTTAGAAACAGTCCAGACTAGGTGGTCTCTACGCAAAGGTAACCTTCGGCCCCATCAGACAAGGTAGAAAGGTTGGTCACCACTTGTATGTTTCGTAGAAAGCAACTGTCGCACTTTCAACTGTTGTCTACTATCCAATCAGCAATAGCTATAGCCAGCAAAACATGACTGGGTTTTACTTCACTGGCTTTACAGTGCAGTAGTGTTCCTGGAAGATGCTAGATTGGCAGCCACGAAGCCAGAAGCCCTCTGCTAATCCACAGAACAGGTTCAGCACAGGTGGCAGGATACCAGACTTCCCCAAACTGCTTCACCCCAGTGTGCCTGAACCCTTTCCTAGTGGGAGCTCCTCCAGGACTGGGGGCGCAGGTCAGGCTCTACATTTCTCCTTACATTACCCATGAGCATCAGCAGTGTGGGGTAGCTTTTGTGAGCTGAACATCTGTTCACAAGCGATTGACTGGGACCATTGGCTCCTTTGCACAGAACACTCAAGAGCCATCCAACGGTAACAGCTTTTGATCACTGCTAATGCCAAAGGGTAGTACGTCAACAACCCTCTGAGCCATTCAGGTCCACACTGGGTCAGCTTATTGCAGACTTCAGTACAAGAAGGCTTCCCCTCACCTGTAATGTCAGCTCTGTAGCTGAGGAAGCAGCCAACAAAAGTTCTGCAAAAATTGCCGTTTCGGAGCTATTCAAGTGCGATGGGAACGGAGAGTTTTCAAGAAGAACCCCTAGCTCTTACATAGCAGCTTTCGTCCACTGGTCACAAAGCTCTTTGCAAAGGAGGCACAGGTGGTGGCATTCTCATTTCATGGGTGGGAAAACTGCAGTAAAGCAAGGTGAATGACTTGCCCAAGGTGTCCCAGCGGGCCACCGTAGGTCCAGTGTCCTAACCACTAAGCCCCACTGTCTCTCTCATCACCTGCACTCCTGTGGCCCAGTATTTGTGCCCATGACCAAAGAAGGCCCCTACACTCTTCCTATGGGAGTTCTTTTACTAATTAGGGTGAGTTTCACTATGAAAGGAGGGTGGCTTTGAGGGTCCTTGATAACTGGTTTGTTCGTCCAGCTGCAGTGCTGAAGCTGTTTTTGTTCTGAAGAGTTCAGTCACAAGCAGCATTGGGGGACCATATAATATATTCCCGGAAAAAGGAATTCTGGCAATTTCCCCTCTTTGTTGATGGTCAGGTTGTATACTCTCCTCATGAGCAGAACAGATGCAGTCACTGCGCAGGTTGTTTTGTTTTAAACACGTTAAAACTTGGGTCAGTAAACACTCTAGTTCAAACATTTTATTGGGCTGCCTGCAGGAATTAATGGGTGAAATCCCTGGCCTGTGTTATTCAGGAAGTCACATCAGAGCACACAGGCCAGGGATTTCACCCATTGATTCCTGCAGCCAGCCCAATAAAATGTTTGAACTAGAGGGTACCTTCTAGAAAGACATTCAGTCTTGACTTGAAGGTTTTAAGCAATCCTTGGTCAGCTGCTCCAACGACTAAACAACAATGGTTCCAATAAACAGGAGAAGAAGAAGGCTTATTTTGTTCGTGGACGGCGGATCCAGTGCACAGCGGATCCTCCCTCGGTCGCTGTTCCCAGGTGTTCCAGGTACAGCGCTGTATTCAGAACGCCAGCTCACACATCATGCTGGGATTTTCAGTGCTATGCAACAATCTGAATCCCACCCAAGTCTCTCATTACTGGCACAACACGCACTCTCATTTCACGGCGTGTGTCCAGCGGAAAGGGAGGAAGCGAAGTGGAAATAATTTTGTTATTCTGCACACATTACGTTTCTGGCCAAACAGAAAGGAACATGGACAATCCCTTGTGTTATTCCTGGAGAATCAAAACATTTCAGTGACTTTGAGACAATCAGTTTCCAGGAGAAAGACTGGAGGAAAGTACCCTATAGAGACATGGTCATGAGGAAACTGAGGCATCCTGATTCCTGGGGTCCAGTTCTCTGTTCCTGGTATTACACTACCGCAGGCTGGTTTGGAAGTAACACGCTTTTGTGATGTCTAGTTTAGATCTACATGGCTACAGATGGCAGGATTAGGCGTGCATTGTCAGTGCTAAATAACCACTCCTAATTGCCAGCCTCTTGTGCTGATTCCTGGGAGTGAGCTGTAGCACACAGCACCCTGGAGGTGAGAGCTGTTATTCAGGGAGCTCCAGTGACCCCTGAGCCTTTCCATTAATGGGAATGCAACTTTTGGGAGTTTCTCATTTTTTTCTTTTTCTGCTTTGCATTGTTCAGCAGAGGCACGTCCTCCCCCACCGTCACTCGCTCCATCAAACAGAAACACGGCATCTGTCGGAGACTTCCACCTGGATTCGTCAGCAGTCTAGGCTTTCCCCCTGTGGCCTCCCAAGAGGAATGACCAGACCAAGACACTTTTGGAGAAAGCAGATTCCCTCTCCAAAGGTCCCACTAACATTCTGTCTCCACTACAGAGTTAGTGCGAGTTACCCACACTTGAGTGAACTCCCCTCAGGTTAGCCTAACACGAGGGGGAGTGGTCACAGGGCGAAATGACACTGGAGATGTCCAGAGTGATTGGATGAGTAGCAGAGCATGGCTGCATCCCCACTGAGTTCCTGACTTAAGGGGCAACAGCACTCAGGCTTCAACCCACCCCCCATTCAAAGCACCACGGAACTCGAGCTAGAGATTTTTGTGTATGGACAGGAATCAAGTTGTAGCTTGAACTAACACAGCAGTGAAGACAAGCCCTAAGCTCTAGATGCGGAGGGAAAAGGTAGCCTTCAAACTGCCCTATTCAGTTCCAAGGGACAGGTGCTGTCCCTTGCAGGATCAGCCATATGAAAAGACTACAGGCAGATCCCTTTGGACTAGATTGTACGTAGCTGCACCTCCCCCGGCGCGGCCCTGAGAATGTGAAGTCCCCATCCCTCTCCTGCTCCCCCTTGATCTGGGGGAGGAATAAGGTATTTCACCCCTTTCTATTTGTATACACCATGTACCTGAATAGCCTGGGCTTCTCCTGCTCCTCAACCCCTCCCTGCCCCTATTCCTCTCCCCTGGCAGGAGTCACAATCTGAGCAGGGGAGTGGGGACAGGGGTACTTCCCTGTAGTGCCTTGGGCTGTTAAAGGATTGTAACAATCTAGCCCTTAGAAGTCAAGGACCAGGCTATTTGTGTAATTGTAATGGCTATGGGTTTTCCTCCAATTTGTTTTCTTTCTGGAGAGGAATATTAGAAAACTAGAGCTAGAGAATGAGAAGGAATCCCAGGGAGAGAGAAGAGAAAGCTAGCTCTGTAATGATTTGGGACACTATTTATGGTAAAAAGGTCTAGTAGTTGTTCACACAGGTTAAGCACATCACAGCCTTTGTTGGGGTAAAGTGCAAGGATCAGCTGTACCATTTGGGGGCTGCATAATTGCTTTAAATGTTCTTTGGAGTCTAAAGTCTGCGCTTAATACCTTAACAGCAAGTGGGGGCATAGGTCTTTCCCCAAGAATCTCTCCTTCCCTTTTTACTATAACTTTGGCATGACTGGCATGTCTCCTCTTATACAACACAAGGGAGGTGGAGGAAACATAGCTTTTCCCTGACAGAACTTTACTTTTGGAAATTTGTTTTTCATTGCTCAAAATTCTGCCAAACCAGACTGAAATAGTTCACAGAACTAATCCTGTGAATAGGGTTCTAGGGAAACTATGATAGCAGCTTATAAATTCATGTCAGGATAAAAAGTAGCATTTTTTAAAATAAATTTAGGGTCGTAAAAGAATTTCATAGCGATCTGTAACACATGCAGTAATTTAAATCTATACGTCTTTTATCTACAGTCCCCACGATGATCAATTGCATTTGTCAAATGCTGAGAGGCTGTATGTTCTCTTTCCCCATATAAATCATTCTGTATCTTTGTAAAATCAAATAGAATTAATATTTAAAGTTTCATTGCTTCATATTTCAAGTTGCAGATCATTTGTCTGAATCACAAAGGGCATACGTGGCATTAAGTAATCAGCATATGAACTTTTTAATGTTCAACAGAAAAGCAAATGTATCATTATTAGGAGTGATGTGGGAAAGTTACATTTTCTGTGTGCTTCTACTGCCCACCCCAGAGTGGGTCCTAGATCCATGAACAATTTCCATGGAATTTAGAGAGAGCAATCACTTGCTAAGGGCTTGTCCACGTAGGGAAATTAACCAGCATAGCTATTCTGGAATAAGTATTCCACTGTTGCTATTCCAGAATAACTTTCTCGAGATAAATGTCCAGAGTAACTAACCCAGAATAAAACTAGTTTAAGTCACTCCTGTATTTTTAGTGCACTACTCAGTGCTGTTCGTTGCCCTTGTTAGCAGTCATCATTCAGTTTAAGGGTGCTAGAACGAGGGGGGCCAAAGTGCCCCCCTCCCGCTATGTGGCTGGCTGCTCTGGCAGTGAGCCAGCTGCCCTCTCTTCTGGTGCCACAGCAGCCCCTGGTGGGCAAAAGGTGTAATTGCAATGCATCCCTGGCAGAATCTATTATTCTGAGCGGGGAGGAGGGTGTGTGGAATCTGTGGGGGACATGAATTCTGTGCTTATGTTTCTTTTGCTAAAAAGCGGGGGGAGGCATGGCCCCTGGCCCCCCCAGTTTTGGCATCGGTGCCATGAGTGCATCAGCAGGGTGCTCCTGGGCGAGCTTTAGAAACAGGGCCAGATCCTTGGATCTGTACTCAAAGGATCCTTGGGTCTCTACTGAGAAGGGAGCCCTGGGGAGAAGACGTGAGAGGAGGGGAGTCAGAATGTCACAGGAGTGGGGGAGGAGTAAGAAAAGAGGACATTGCAAAGGGACAGCAACACCCACAAGATACCAGAGCGGGAGCAGGCCTGACATGCCAATCCACTCCCCCAAAGATGCTTGAGGGGAGAGCATGCCTGTCCCCTCGTTCCCTGCTGACAGATAACTGGCCACCACCAAAGCAACGATGGTGGGATTAGTGTCTGTTGGAGGGAGGTGGAGGGGTTTGGTGGAGGCCTCTCTAGGGCAGGAGAAGATTCAGGGACACAGCCATGCCTCTGGATGCCAGGTCAACCCAGTGCTGAACTCCAGACCTTTTTAGTTGCCACCTTTGCTGGTTCGGGGACGTACCTTTGCTATGTCGAGGCCGGTTTTACGTAGGGTTAACGTACTGTACCCCCAGATTCCCCTTCCTCTCCCTCCCCCCCCGGCAGTGTCGTCTTTTGGGGAACCTGAAATATGGTAAACCCTAGTTTTATGGAGGCTTCCATAACATTCCCTCGTTGTGACGTAACATCCTCCCACACCAGCGCACTGGTACTGCACCCCACACATGCTGCTGACTTCTTCGTGTTTTAATATTAAATCATTCTCTCCTTGTCCCTCCCCCCCATCTAACAGCGAGGAGGAGGAGGGGAAGAACCCTTCACTTTTTTTTTTAAAGTGGAATGGGCAAGTGAAGGGTTAAAAGTTCTCCAAACCATGCTCAGCCTCAATCTTCAGCCCCTAACTGGAACTTGGCAGCTCTGCTTTGGAGCCATGAAGAAAGCAGCCATCTGCTCAAAAACACCATGGGGGTGAGGTGGGACTCTCAGCCCAATGCTATTTTATGTTGTGGGTTTCTCAATTTTTCTGCTAGGAAAAGTAAACTTAGAAACAGTGGGTGGTTTCCTCCTTCAAATCTGCACACATCATTAGCAGCTGTCAATCCACACCCTGTATGTCCATCCAGCCTTACTCCAGATGTCATCTGTTCAAATGATTTAATTTTAAAGAGCCAAATTCCCAACTGGTGTGAATCGATTTTGCTGCATTGGAGTCCAACTATTTTGATGCAGTCTTAGCTTCCTCTAAGAAGACAAAAGTACAATCGAATCATTTTGACTGAGGGTCTGATCCGGCTCCCACTAAACTCAGAGAGGGAGCCAAGGAAGGAGGATAGGAAGAAAGTTATACAATAGCGGATGTTTTGCTGCTTTGTGATATTTCACAATTGCAACACAGACAAGAAGCTTGTTGCAATGTTCAGTTGATAGCTCTGATCCAGGAAGGTGCTTAAGCATGTGCATAATTTTAAACACGTGATTAACCACTAATGTCTGCGGAACCACTTGCATGCTTAAATGTATGCATGTGCTTAGGTGCCTTGCTGGATATAGCAATAAACTATACAAACATACCTTTAAACAGGGCCCGATCCAAACCACTGAACTCATTGGGAGTCTTCCACTGACTTCAGTGGGCTTTGAAGCACGTCCATCTAAGGATCTTTACAAACCTAAGAGACAAGGTTGCCCCTTTCACGGGGAGGAGCATATCAAACCCACCTCAGAAGGAACATGCAAGCTGAACTATTGCTTTGGATGATGCAGACTGACCCTGCTGGCTGGGGCAGGCCAGTTCCATTGGCTGGGGCAGGGGCCTGGTTTCTGCATCTATTATTCTGTCCCTCCCAGCCTCTTTGGAGGTGGCTTGCCCCTTCTTTGGTGCCAGAAGGGATCAGTCCACGTTCACCACTGTGTGCAGGCATTGCAGCACAGGACTGGATTTGGAAGGGCTCCTTGGCCTTCCCCCACCGCAAACCCATTTAGGGCCAGAGGAAGTCAAAAGTTAGGACATGGAGGATTTAAAGAGTCCCATGCAACCTTAACTCTGCCCCCTTGTGCAGATGCATGGTACAGTCTTTAATCGCATGGCATACTCTCTCTGTCCCTCTGTGAGCAAAGATGGAAATGATATATAACAACTTAGGAAGAGGCTTAGCCTGGGAGAAGAGAAACATGCTATTTTCCAGAGTGATCACACTACTCATCTAGCAAGAATGGCTTTTGTCAGTTCATTTGGGTGAGCGCTCCTTTCTTTAAACATGATATTCTTGACTAGTTTAGGTAAGTGAGTGGCATTTTTACTCCTGCCGGAATTCTGCGCCAAAAAAAAAAAATTCTGCCCACAATATTTTAAAATGCTGCATATTTTTTGTGAAAATAATGCAATATAATCAAGCTGCTTTCAATTATTTTGGTAATTTATTTAAACTACAATACAATGGATGGAGAACGGGAGTGGGGAGCATTGGAGGAATTCCCCTAACCCCCTCTGTCTAATGTAGCTAGTATTGACCTTTTACTTCTAGTTATTAGTCAACAAATATATGCAGCCATATGCTCAGTGCTACATCATAGGAAACTGAAGAGCAAGTGAGGGCTGTAGACTCAAACTCACAATTTGTATTGGCTACTGACCATCTCCAGAAAGGTCAGTAGCAAACAGTTCATGGAGCACATTTTGATAGGAAATTTTTTCAGTCCAAAAATGTATACTAGTTCTAATCACTAAAGCACCATAAGCATTTATAAGACTATATTATCCTTTACAATAAGGGTCCTTTACACCACTCTGGCAATGTAAAGGAGCCTTAAAAATTTTACACCTGTTTTATGCTCCTGGGGAATTCACTAAGAACAATGGGAACAATTCACTAAGCAGGCAGGCTACTACATTCTGCTCTGCCTGAGGGAACAAAGCTTGCCCCACACCTACCTCTTGAGAAACACCCCAAAGCCCTGCCCCTTCACACTGAGCATGCTGCAAGGACCAAGTGTCTCTCTCTCTCTCTCTCTCACACACACTCATGACTGTCCAAACACACACACACACACCCTGCGGTGATTTATCTCTCTACCGGCTGCTCTGGGTGCGCAAATCAAACTGCCTGCACTGTTGGGGAGGGGGTACATGACCACTCTTGTGGCTTCCCTTTGCTTCCCCACCAGAAGTCATTTTTGTGCAGGGAAGCAAATAAATCTGCGGGGGCCATGAATTCTGCACAAGCACAGTGACACAGAATTCCCGCAGGAGTAAATCACTTTACAGTGCAATTCTTCCAGGCAGTAACTTTTCACCAGAAAAGCATGAAAGAATAGTTTTCTCATGGTCACATTTTGGAGGAGCCAGGACGTAATTAACAACAACAAAAATCAGTGTCAATGATCTAGGTAATTTCTGTGGCATGGCCTTGTTTTTGTTGTATTTTCTGAGCAAAAGCCAAAAGCTCCACATTTGCATAGCTTTTACCGCAGTTAAAAAAAATGGATTTCTATGTGCTTGTTGTATGCAGTGATGGCAATTAAACGTTATGGCTTGCTCTTGCACAAATACATGTCCTCTGCACGGTCTGTGGGAAGGAGCTAATGTGTATTGCATGCCTAGACCTTCATGTTTTAGTCGTTGCTGGAAATGCAAGTTTTCCAAGAACATTCCCTGTCGGATGACAGAACCCACACAGCAAATGATCTAACGCTTCATCTGCAGGAAGCACAATCACAAGATGTACGAGCAGGCTCCAGTTCAGTCTCAGAATTTGTGGCAGTGGGGTGAAATTTTGGAAAAGCTGTTGCCAAGGTTAGCGTTGAACTGTTTGGTACACAGGGGCAGGGGCTTTTCCTGTCGTTTCAAAGGCAATGTCGACATCAAATAGCTGAGAATGGGGATGTGACTAAGAGGGTGACCACAGACAAGATCTTGAGGGTTTAAACACCAAGGAGAAAGGGACGGAACTAGGAACAGTCAGAGGAAACTGAGCAACCAAAAACTTAGACTGAATGTCTGGAAAAACGTGTGGCTTAAATCAGTCTATTAGTAGCAGCATGGTAATATTTCGACACCTCAGTTGAGCTCTGGTCCCTATTGTGCAAGGCGCTGCACAGACACAGTAACAGCCAGTCCCTGCCCTGAAGGGATTACAATCTAAATAGACAAAACAGGTGGAAGGGGAAACGAAGGCACCAAGAGGGAAGTGACTCGTCCAAGGCCATGTAGCAGAGCTGCAACTAGAACCCAGCTCTTCTGAGTCCTCGTTTAGTGCCTTATTTATTGGACCCTGTTGTCTCTACTGGTCCATGCTGATTTACACCAGCCGGGGATCTGGCCCTACAAGTGACTTTTAACACTGCCTGAGCCTCCAGAGTTTCATCTGGGGATGGTAATCGTGTTTCAGTCCCTTTCCCCAATTTCTGTATTGACTGTATTCTCCTATTTCTTTTTTGTGCTTGTGTCTCCCATTCTCTTGGTCTGTTCTTGTACCCTGCATTCTCCCATCTCTTGGACTCTCTCTGTGCCTTTCCCCACCTCCCCAGGCTTGTGTTTCTCCTTCCCATTTCTCTCCTCACTTCCAGCCCTAGTCCCCCCCCTTGCCTTTGTGGGGCTAGCCTATGAATGGGACTGCAGGCCTCACAGGAGAGAAAGAGGACATAAGAACTATCCGCCTCCCACACAAGCATGACCTACCCCTGGTCTGGATATCCAGCGGCTCTCTGGACAGAGCAGGGAGGAACAGGAAACGGCCTGTGCTGGCCTGCACAGTTGGTGGAGGCTGGCAGCAAAGTACTACACCCATGGAGCAGGGGGAAACTGAAGGGCACTGTGCTTCAGAGGTGGGTCTCTGGGGCATAAGGCCTCCTGAGGCTATTTTTGCAACACTGCTGCCCTTATTCAGGGCTGTGCCCAGAGATGCAAACTAGTGCTTAGAGGAGAAGCGTGGTCCACTGGTTAAAGCAGAGGATGAGGAAGCATCATGGTTTCCCCATGATCCTGAGCATGTTTTCTGCTCTATGCCGTATTTGCCCCAGCTGTAAAATACTAAACATCTCCCGGGGGGTTGTGAGGTTTACTTCATAAGCGTTTTGAGATCCCTGGGTAAGACATGCAATAAAAATACAAAGTATTGTTATTCATCCTTTTCGGTTTTTTATTCCCACTATCCTGCACCCTGCATTTCACTGTGAACGACATGGCCACTGCCATCCCAGTGGCATTTGCATGGAGAGGCAGACTTCGATACCCAACTGGCATTCTGATCTGATCCACTTTAACAGGATCTCTGATTTAAAAGCCTTGCTACTGAAGTGGGTCGTTTTCTGCCCCTCCTTAGACAGGAGCCAACACTTCAAAGATCACGCCATAGAAATAATGTTATTTTGCAGATTTTGGGGAGCTGTATAAACTGACAAACCAGCTAGAAAAATGATGACATGAGGGCCCGCTCCTGCATTGCTTCAGAGGGTCATAATCACAGCACTCGTCTAGGGAAGACACTTCAGTATCTTTACTACTGGTAAGAAAAATCAAATATGTCCACCATCATCTTTTGCCATGGATTTAAATATTCCAGGTCACCAGTCCGCAGCATGACTATTGATTAGTACAATTTCAAAAACAATAATAACTCTTGGCTTCTTGTTAACAAAAAGCAGAAGGCTGGTCCGGTGGTTAGGGTGCTAGCCAGAGACCTGGGTTCAAATCCTTGCTCTCCCACAGACTTTCCTGTGTGATCTTGGCCAAGTCACTTAGGCCCAGATTTAGGCTCCTAAATCAGTTAGGCATTGCTAAGCTGAAATATATCCTAGTGGCAGTGCTATGGATCCATTCACAGACCAGGTGTCGGTCTGTATCTCACAGGAGCCCATCCCTCGGTGTTAGCCAAAATGGAAGGGATTAAAAATGCAGCCAACATCCTTCAGGGAAAGCATATGAGCACATGAACTCAGAACTCCTGCGAACACTTCAAATTCGAGACAGCTTGAAAGGATTATAGAAAATCAGCATGACGTTGAATATGAGTCCTCCGTGAGAGCACTTGGAACAGCAGGATTTCCTTGCTCTGTCAGAATCCATACGGTATGTTGGTCCTCCCCACTGGATTGATTTGCAAGTTACTAATGGATTAAACATGGCACACACACACACACACACACACAAACACGTTGTATGAGTCCACATTTGTCATTGAGATGAGCCACCCTGCATGAATCTGTCATAAAGCTGTTTCTAAGTTGCTTACTTGAGCTCCATGGCACATCAGCTTCTACTTTCAAGACCTGAAGAAGAGCTTCTGTTTGTAGCTCAGAAGCTTGTCTCTCTCACCAACAGTAGCTGGTCCAATAAAAGATATCACTCCCCCCATCTTCTCTCTCTCTCTCTAATACCCTGGGGCCGACACAGCTACAGCAAACTGCAAAGATCTGTCAAGAGTGGCGCTTCAGAATGGCAAAAGAGATCTGGGATCAAATTGGAAATAGGCCCAATCCAGATTGTTCTGTTCCAGAGCCCAAGGTTCAAGGGTATTTGGCTCAAAAGTTCAGCTTCTGGCCCCTCTCTCTCGTTCGATAAAGAACATATCAACATGTATTTGACAACGGTGGCCTCAAGGGAATGAGGCTGACCATTTTCAAGATGACTTCCCAGAATCAGTGCTTGGCATGGTCTGAATTGCTGTATAGAATTAACGGTTAGTAGAACGGTAGAGCAGAGCTCCCGGGCATCACAATTCTGGGCTCCCATAAGGTCCCTGAAGTCACTGCACAAGTCAGCCCCCAAAATGAGCATCAGCTGTGTGCACCTCTGGCATCTCTTTCCAGTCTAAAGTGTAGATAGGCTAAATTAGCAGAGGACAAGATGGCCATTGGCTGTCGTTACGTTACAATAAGAGCAGCAGCCTGGAAACAGCTATCAGCCCTGCGTGCGGTGTCTCTGGATCTTCTTGTAGGTCTAAACATTCCAAATTCAGATGTTTAACATGGACCCTCTCACTGCGTCTTAATAAATCTTAGTGTAATTTGGCTGCACCCACAGGATGGAGCTGTGTTGCAATCAGACGACTCCTGAGACTCCTTATGAGCCTGATATTCCTGTACAGAGATGAGGTACCGAGAAGCTAAACAGGGAGAATGACAGCACCAGAAAGCTGACAAAAGAGTCTATTGAACAGATTTTGTCCCCTGCATTGCTGTGCAAAGAGCCAGCCACAAGTAGATGCCCAGGAGGTCTTGGCTTCGAGAAGAAACATGTGTTGTCTGCTGATAAATTAGGTGCAAGTTATTATGGTTGTGATGACTGTTCATGAGAGTGGAAGCAGCAAGGTCCCGATTCAGCAATGCATTTAACTTGATTCCTGTGGCAGTTCCATTGAGAAGTTTTAGTTAATTATCTTGCTGAACCCAAGAAAGGGGTTCCCTGGTGCATGAGGCAGGGGGTTCCAGAGGTGTCCACATTGAGCTTTTCCTGAAAATCTCCCACTGTCGTAGCACCCATGGAGCAGAAACAGGGCTAGGAACCATTGGGAGTGCTTGCACAGACCACGTGCCAGCATTTTTACCAGTGAGCTGCCTAGCCCTGATCTGAGCAGGGTGGTATAAATTCCCCTGTGAGCCTTAGCTAGCGCCGATGGAGACGCAGTGGTGCCACAGGGGGGTGGGAGGTTTCCAGAAGCTCCGTGTAGAGCCTTAATTGCTCAGGAGCAGGAGCTGAACTTTTCCAAGGTCTTGAGGGGCAGAATCAGGAAGCTAATGAATTTCTAAGGAAGAGACCATTTTTTTTAACCATTAAATATGAAGGAGGGGAAAAAATATGCAGCAAATGATACATGAGCAGAACTAATTTTGTATTTATGGTTACATTTTCAAACGAGAGAGGTACACAAGGATGTGTGCGACTGCACACCTAGGACATTCAGTGACTGCCATTGTGCATGCAAAATGGGCAAATGAAAGCACAAATAACCAGAATTGCATGTGAAGTTAGCCAATATGCGCAGTACTTGAGCCGGGGCGCTGTACTATGTTATGACAGCGGGGAATGTGTGCATGCTACACGTGCATTTGCACACCTAATTGGTTTGAAAATCAGGACCCTGGTTCCCTAAATGTTCAGTGAAGCAACAGCAGTTCTCTAGAGCATGTTGTGACCTTACTCGTGATCTAAGCTATAGGGTGGAAGCGAACTTCCTTTTTAGGGTCACATGTATCCAAATGAAAAAGAGGAAATTCGGGTAGCGCTAAATGAAACTCTGTCTAGCAGATGTACTTATCTGGTCCCCATTGCCATAGTATCTAAGCACCTATCTATCTTTAATGCATTTACACTTGCACAGCCCTGTGAGGTGGCAAAGTGATATTATTCCCATTTTGCAGATAGGGAACTGAGACACAGAGATACTAAGTGATTTGCGCAAGGTAAGGGACTTGAAGGGTGGGGCATGGATCAGTGTCCACATCCCACTCCCCATCAGTACCCAGTCTGGCCCACGGAAGCTAATCATCCAACCAGTGGACCAAATTTGGTGATGAATCCTGGTCACGTGCCACCTGAGGCACCTTGCACATATGCTGAGAAGGAGGAACTTGAAGCGGGATATCAGACTGGCACTTTAACCACAGCGTCACCCTTCCTCTCTCCAGTTTTGTCCAAAGTAATGCCATCATTTTTCCTCTGCATTGTTCTGGCCACCCTGAAATAACACTAGTGTCCCTGATCAAGCAAGACCATCTGATGTATGAACAAAACTCGCCGTGGCCAGTGAAACAATGGAGGAAGTTCAAAAGGAGAGTCATCCAGCAACATTCCTATTTCCTTCATTATACACCCTGCCTCACCTGTCTGGGCAGGAGAATCATCTCCGCTCCCATTTCAATAAAGAAGTCCCCACAACTTATGATTTGCAGAGAACCTCTGCTGAATCAGCAGGAAGAGAGTGATAGGGAAAAGATTCTGGCTAGCTTTAATGTGTTTGTCTATGGTCATATCACCCTAACTAGCCCTAATTTTGGAAGCTAATCAGGGTCAGGCCTGATTAGTACCTGGATAGGAGACTACCTGCTGGAATACCAGGTGCGACCATCTGCCGAGGCTCTCCAACTTCTTCAGTGTTACTTTGCTTAAACCATGTATAAGAATTTGAAAAGTTCAGACATTGCACAGAGTTACATTAGTTCCCAAGACACTTCATCATAGACCATTTACTCCCAGTTAGTTTTGACATACTATTATTTTCTCATGTGTAACACAATAACGCTTAAAAAGAAAAAGAGGACTTGTGGCACCTTAGAGACTAACACATTTATTAGAGCATAAGCTTTCGTGGGCTACAGCATCGGATGAAGTGAGCTGTAGCTCACGAAAGCTTATGCTCTAATAAATGTGTTAGTCGCTAAGGTGCCACAAGTCCTCCTTTTCTTTTTACAGATACAGGCTAACACGGCTGCTACTCTGAAACCATAATACTTTCCACTGATGTAGTATCTTTCTTATGAGAACCCAGTAATTAATAATAACAGTACCTACCTCTTATGTAGTGCTTTTCATCTGGAGAGCTCAAAGGCACTTTACAAAGGAGGGAAATATCATTATCTCCATTGTACAAATGCAGGAACGGAGGCACAAGGAAGTGAAGTGGCTTCCCCAAGGTTATCCAGGAGCAGAGCTAGGCAGAGAAGCCATGTCTCCATGTCTCAGTTCAGTGCTTAATCCACTAGACCATAAGCACTTTGCAAATACTAATTAAACCTCCCACTGCTGTATGAATGCAGTATAATCCCACCCATTTCATGGATGGGTAAATGGATGTAATTTGCCCAAGAACACAGCACGTAAGAGCCAGAACTGAGAACAGAACCAGGTTTTGACTCCACCTCCCTTGTTTTATTATTAAACCACATGGCCTCCTGGCTATTCAGTAACTGGAAAAAGTCAGCAGCCTATTGGTTGTTTTGCCCCTCATGGTAGTAAATAAGAGTGATCCAGTTAGAGACACCAGGGTCTGAGTAGAAGCACTGTGATGTATTTAAATGGAAGATTGCCCGTTAAAAGCAGTGCCTTATCCTCAACAAGCAAAATGTGATCGGGCTTGTCATTATTAGTTATCTCATTTAAGCAGACGGAGAAAGAGAGAAAACATGGCAGCTAAACACACAGTGAAAGTGTAATCGGCTTACTCATCTCTCGGTAACTTACAAACCATACGACATCTGTCTTTGAGATAGTATAACTCACTGCTAAAGGGCGGTATGTGTTATTTCAACTGGTAACAGCCCATAATTGCTTTAGTTACATGGAAAACTAGTGATACGATAGCATTTTTGCAATTCAGTCACACAGGAAGGTGACTAAACTTCCTTTCTGTTCCGAGCAGTCAGGATTTTGAAAGGAATATCCCAGTTTGCCAAGGGGTGGGTTCTCCCCACCCCTTCCAAAGAAGAAGCACTGCATCAGGCTGAAAAATTGTGGTTCAAAGCAGATACAGGTATCTTTCTGTCTGTAAAGGAGCGATTTTTCCTCTCTACTGCCTGAAAGAGTAATTGTTGCAAAACTGTATTTATAAATAAATTAGTCATGGATGTGAACATTGCTAAAACATGGTCTGTTATACTATATATACTTAGATACTTACATGGCCGCTGTCAGAGTCTTGGCTGAGTGAGCTCTGCTTTGTGTATGCTCACCAGGCAGCTGTGTTTCGACCCTCAAGCTGGATCCATGTGCTTCTAAGCTCCCTGGGTCTGTGCAGGCTCCAGACGCAGTCTCTGGTCTTGCAGATACACTTCCCAAGAACGGTGTGTTCGTCTGGTACCAATTCTAGGAAATAGGAGCCAGCAGCCCTGGGCCGCCAAGACATGTGCTGATTCCCCCTCCCCCCGACTCCCAGGTTGCTCAAGCACACCGTCCCAGGAGCTTCACCTTTGTGAGTACTCCAGTTTATAGTTTAACCCTTCAGGGCATGTGTGATAGTTGAAAAAAGTAACTCACAGACTTTGTAGAGGACTTTCTAAACCAATCACACTTTACTCATAGACAAAGCACAAGAAAGGCACAAATCTAGGCAAAATAACAAACACTTGTGTGCCATATTCTCCCTTAGAGTTCTCACCACTCTTGAGTGCTCTTTGGGTTTGGGACGGTGGCCTCAGGGTCTCAGGTCCCCCATTCTGCACCCCATTCCTCCATTTCAGTCTTCTCTTCCTGGTTATGGACTCTTCTCTCCTGCAACAATCTTCCCTCTGTTTGTTCAAGTCCAACAGTACAACGTTTCCCCCCCTTAGCGAGCATGTCCCTTCTTAACAGCAGCTTCTACCTTTTGTCTTTGTTCCTTCTTTTCTGATGGTGATTTTCCATTGCTCCAGTCCCACCCACTGCAGACAACCTGGGGACATCTTGTTTCCCCTAGATTGCAGCTTTCTTATTGTTCAGGTTAGGGACTCTTCATTGTTCCTGTCGCACCTCCCTAGCCCACATCTGCAAGGTACATGACACAAGCCCTGATAGCAAATGGCTGACTCGCTATACACTGAGGCATTCAAAGATACAGTAGTTGCATAAAATTAACCAGAATTCATAAGCTTTACATAAGCACGTTCCCCAAACCATCACATCTCCCATTATAATAGTATCAAAGCACCACACAGTCTGTAATGACAGGTTTCAGAGTAACAGCCGTGTTAGTCTGTATTCGCAAAAAGAAATGTAATGTCTGTAATGTATTTGTCCAGCCAGCACCTCTATGAAGTATTATCATCACCCCCATTTTACAGGTGGAGAACTGAGACACAGACCATAAGTGACTCACCTGAGGTCTCACAAGAGGTGTGTGGCAGAGCAGGGAATTAATCCTAGACTAGCACCCAACCACTGGAGCACCCTTCCTCCAAAAGTAGCTCTAGCTCAATGATTCGCAACTCGTGGGCTACTTGCAGCCCAATCAGCACACAGCTGTGGCCCACGTGACATCCTCAGGGCCATACAGATAGTATATCTATCATGCGGGTGCATCCCACATAACACATAGAGAGATGCATATGCGGCCCACAATGTTAAATAGGTTGAGAACCACTGTTCTAGATTAACAAAGGTATCAGGTGTCGCACGTTGAGCTTCCCCTTTTTCATCAGGACGGAGCCTACGACAATGAGTACCAAGAAGGAATGCAAGGGATTGTTGGGTAACATGGAGCCTTTCAACGGTTTCAGTTTGGTTTGATGCTCAGGTCAGTAGAGGCTGCAAGCCATCGCCATCTGATGCCCGATGTGGCTGGACGTACGACTGACCCCAAATCTGGCAATCAGACCTTGAGCATGTGAGCAACACATACTAGCTAAGTATGTAGCTGGGGCTTCACAGTACTACTGTCATATAAATAAGCACCCTTATATCTTTCAGGCAGATTTTTGCTTACTCTTCTCATTTTCAGATTAGATTATTTGACTCATCTTTGGTCTCTTCTCCTATGGAAAGACTTGTACTGCCTGACAGCTCTTTGGGCAGTCAGCACAGTGGGACAAAGGGCTCCCTTGTACCATTACAATGTACAGCCACGGTGCTTCTGTCTGCCTGGGTGAGAAACGGAGAGCCCCTGTGCTAGTCCCAAGAATTCCTGCAGGGACACTGCAGGAAGCATGCGAGGCAATGGTACTTTCACCTTCCATTTTATCCTGATTTTGGATTTTCAGTAGCCCCTATTGCTGTTTTAGCTAAGACCAACATTTCCAGACGCAAGTTTGGGCACCTAAATCCACATTTAGGTACCTAAATAAAGGGGGCTGATTTTCAGAGGTGCTGAGCTCTGGGAGGTCCCACTGAGCACCTCTAAAAATCAGGCCCCTTTTCTTAGGGTGGGGGATTTAGGTGCCTCATTGAGGCACCAACACTGGAAGAGTTTAGTCTATGCATATACAGAGATCTGAAACCCAGTTAGGCCCATCCATCACTACGGACCAATGAAATGAAGCCTTCTCCCAGTGGGAGCTAAAGTGAGCCATAACCTAAAGGATGCCATGGTCTCACCACAATATAGGTGTTATCTTCACCCCCCCCCCCCCCAGCCTTGTGTGTACAGCTAAAAATCTCCTGGCACAGGCCCATAGTTGGCATGGCAGACAAGAGATCTCAACCCATCATGCCAGAGCTTTGTCAGAGTATGGATATGGAAGAGACTCAAGATGATTAGCCAACGTATGGAATCCACATGTTAGGGGTCGTCCCATGCAGTCTTCCAACACTCTTAGTGCAGCCAGCACTCTTGTGCTGCTGGAGAAACCCATAGGGGAACCCTACAAATATCAGATCTTTCACACCAGACCAGATGCCACAGCGATGGGCATCCTATATGACTGAAGGGACGAGAAGAGTGCAACTGCCTGCTGTAATTCGTTCCTGGTGTTGGCATCAGTCAGTCGGAAGAGAAGAAGTTGACCCCAACACAGAGTGGAAAATAATAGAAAATCCTGTGTCAAAATGGAATGAGGGAGAAGAACTATTGTAAAACAAACAGGCATGCAAGCAAGAGCACCAGTCGCCAAAGGCCGCGTGATATGTCAGTTTGGCAGAACAGCGGTTCTGGAACAATAGCCCTGTGTATCAGAAACTGCTGATCTGTGCCCTGAAACTGAGGCATAACCTGTTACCCTAACTCATGGCATGTGACTGGGCCCAGGCAACAAAGATGGGCCTCGTCCCAGCACCCACGAGTTTCACCCCTTTAAATAACAAATAATAACAGTACACAAAGGGGAGGTTTTGTTTTCAAAGGTACAATTGGGCAGTACATGCCCAACTTCCTTTGATTTTCCATGTGAGGTGGGGGCCTTTGACAATCTCCCCCTAAAGTCCTAAGCAGAAGTGAATTTGGAAGGTTTCTCTCATTTGTAATAAATATAATCATAGTTACAATAAGCGGTGATGTTAGTGACATAAACTGCAACCACTGTTATATATTTGCCTCAAATGTTGTACATAGGGTGTCGTGTGAGGTGTCTATGGAAAGGTTATGATTTGCTGGTTATGATTATGCTATCTGTATGTGTGTATCATTTCTGTAGTTGAAGTTATGAATATTGGCTATGTACTTGTGTCTCAATGTGTTTGATTCTAAGAAGCATTAGTGAAGCATTTGGTCAGCTTCTCCAGAAAGGAATTTGCAGATTAAGTGCCCAATCAAGAAACACTTAACTGACAATGGACTTTGGGAGACTCCAACCCACATGAGAAATCTTCCTGGGAACGTTCAAGGTAGCATGTGAGCAATGGCTGCTCTCCCTGTAAAGAACGGAATCATGCATGCACATGTGACTTGCCCACGTGACTCCAAACTCCATCTTGCTGCTGTGATTTTCCACAGTAAGAACAAAGGGGCGTCCCTCCACATGGCAGAGAATATAAAAGGCCCCGGAAACCCCTCCATTTTGTCTTCAATCCTGCTTCTAACCTCTGGAGGAACTTTGCTACGCTGAAGCTCTGAACAAAGGACCGAATGACCCTTCAAGCTGTGGATGTACCCCAGAGACTTGATTTGAGCCTGCAGTTTATTCCTTTACTGCTACAAGCCTGAATCAAGAACTTTGCCATTACTGTATGTCATTGATTCCATTTAACCAGTTTTAGCTCTCATCTATATTTCTTCCTTTTTATGAATAAACCTTCAGATTTTAGATTCTAAAGGATTGGCAACAGCGTGATTTGTGGGTAAGATCTGACTTGTATATTGACCTGGGTCTGGGGCTTGGTACTTTCAGGAGAACCTTTTTTCTTTTACTGGGGTATTGGTTTTCATAACCAGTCGTCCGCATAAGAAGTGGCTGCTGGTGGTGATACTGGGAAACTGGAGTGTCTAAGGGAATTCCTTGTATGACTTCTGGTTAGCCAGTGGGGTAAAACTGAAATCCTCTCTGTTTGGCTGGTTTGGTGCCTTAATAGTAAAGGAACTCCAGCTTTGGGCTGTGACTGCCCTGCTCTAAGCAATTTGTCCTGAATTGATACTCTCAGTAGTGTCCCACCAAAGGCAGCATCGTTACATAAGCACTTACAAACATTATCTAATTAGTCCTTACTATGCCTCAGTGTGGCTGGGCAGAATTTTCCTACTCTTGGGTCCTCAACTTAAAAGTTTCTTGATCTGATTAAATATAGGCTATCCTAAAATAACAACCACTCAGCCACGAATGGAGGCTGATCTTCTGTTATATAAAGATGATGGCGGCATTGTTTTCTACCCCTCCATTTTCCTCATGACAGCAGCTTAACGTTTCAGGCATACAGAGCCAGATCCTCTGCTGCTCAGTGGAGCTATACCATTTTCTACCAGCTGAGGATATGGTCAACAATTTCTGGACAGGAAAAAATCTACATTTCAACCAACCTTTATCTCACCTTTTATCGCTGTTGTCCAAGGATTACTTTCCAGATGAAGAACTAACCTTTTGCCCCCCATTTACAAGTGTCTTCTATCAGACATGTGTTCTGCAGAAAGCCAGTGTAAAGCATCCTCCTTTTCTATCCGCAGCCATTTTACTATATCATCCAACTTCTTTAGCGGTTCAAATTCTTGCATTTCTTACCGCTATGGAACAGTGAGATATTTACCCGCCCTGAGGCTGTGTGACAATGAAAGAAGCAGCATTTTAAAAGATGACCGGATTGTTTACAAAGCCAACCATTAATGTCATCTTAATGGTTGATTGCTTATATGGCCATACCATTAGCTCAAGGTTAGTTGTTTTAAAAACAAACACCTTCTTCAGAATCATCTGTACTTTCCCCAGCACTAAATGAGCTAAGAGCAGGAAGCCTAAAGACTCCATGTGACTATGCACAGCTGGTTCTGTTCAGGTATAAACAGTATATCTCAAGAATGACATACCTGGTCAGTGGTAGAACCAGTGCTTAATTTGTAATGAAAGAGGTGCTGGCGTTCAAGCACTTTTTTTGCATTCATAATTGATGCAGCAAGACCAGAGGTGCCCGGGGCTATGAACTGCTAAGTGTAGAGTCAGGGCGGGGTCTGACTCTACAGACTGGGGGTCAGCCCTGGCAAGCCCTGGCGCAAATTAAGCACTGGGTGTAACATAAAGCGTGATTGCTGTATGGATTGGGTCAGATATACATGTTATAAATCCAAACATACTTTATGGGCTTGCTCCTCATCATGCTGAAGTCAATTGTTTTGCCATCGTTTTCAGTGGGAGCAGGACTGGCTCCTTTATGGGCACAGGATCGATCTGCTTTAAAAACCGGCTTCTCTACAACTTGACACCTAATCATACAGGGACCCTGAACATTTCAGGCCAGGTTCTCTGCTGCAGAGAAAATACAGACAGAGTGAAATACAAATTGAGAGGTGGCGTGGCACAAAGGAGCCAGTTGCAGCTCTTGAATTTGGGGCCCACTCTATTCTGCCCCAGTCCTCAGCATATTTTAGAGCAGCATTGGGGAAGCAGACTATGGTAGGTAGTAGAGGACCATTTGCCAGCTGGGAATTGCAAATTCTCAGTACAATTTGGCTCCATTCCCTCTCCTTCCTGCCACTCCCCTTGAGCCCTGGCTGGTTGAGGGGTGACGTAGAAGCTAGCTGCGATGGCTCCAGACCAGTTGGGGACTACTCCACACCTGGCTGAGGGGGAATACTCAGCTGGGGAGATCCATCCAGTCGACAGCCCATTACCCTCAGCAGAGCAGTAGAAAGGGGCCATGGTGCAAGGACTGAAACTGGTTCATTCATTTTCTTGTAGTATGTTATGCAGCTCTATGTATACACACATTCAGTGTAATTTCACTGCCACCCGGCACCCCTTTGGTCAGCACTTTCCGTCCATGCAGAAGACTCAAGTTCAACATCCCTAGATCTGCTACTGAGTGTGCAGCTCAGTGCAATCTTGAAAGCAAGGTCTTCTGACTTGCATAATCCCCTCCACTCTTCTCTGGTTTATATGGAATGATTTTTAAAGAAAAAAACTGAATTAAACATATTTATATTTTTTCTAATGGAAGTGAAACCACCTGACACATAAAATAAATAAAATAGAAGGGAAGGCAATTGTAACATCCAAGATTTTTTCTCTTGTATATTAAGAAAATAAGCAGTGCCATGTGATCATGAACTGAGTGCAGAACACAGGGGAAATAAAAGAAATAGCTTGTTGAAGCATATTTTAATTATTGGTTGATTGCAGATCGGATACAGCTTTTCATTTTCATTTACTGAGCCAGATCCTCAGCTGGTGTGAATTGGTGTCGCTCCATTGGAGCTCAGAATTAGCCTAGATGAGCCAAATTCCTTGCTCATTTAGGCCTGTGTAAATCCAGAGTAATCCCCTTATAGTCAATCAATTTTCAGTGCTGTCAAATTGGTATGAGATCAGAATCAAGGGCCAGATTTTCAGCTGGTGTCAATCACTGAGGCTCCATAGGTTTGAATGGAGCTATGCCAGTCTATACAAGGTGAGGATCTGGCCTCAGGTCTTTGAATTTTCAAGCACTTTCTTAAGATTCCCTATGAGCATATGTAGCATGTTAGTTAAAGAAGGCAGATACCAAAATGAGAGGACAAATCCCCATGGTTTTAGATAGTAAATGAGGGTGTTAGATTCATTATATAGCTTAGTTTCTGGCAAGTTTTTTTCTTCTTCTTAATTTGTAGAAGCAATATAGAGAAATGGAGTAATACACAGCCACGAATGTGCATAAAATGACTTTGCCTTTCAAAAAAGGGAATTCTTCCACCATGCCTGTTATTATATAAGGAATCTCCCCCAGTAAAATCCATCATCTTTGTGGGAATAGTTCCATTCCAATGTTTTCTGTGTATCTAACATGAACCACACACTCTCTCTCTGCCTTTACACTAATGTTTTGAAACAAGTTGTCCTGATGCGTCAACACACCCAGAAAGTGTGATCTGTATTTTGGGTTGAAGTTACAGCATGTTTCCCCAGCACCATTTCCCAACATTTAGAATAGGCTGCAGTGCTAACAGGTATCCCTGGCTCATACACAGCCATCACATTCTGGTACCCAACAGGTAACCTCAGGCTGCTGCTGTCAATTTATTCTGAACGTGATCTTTTCATGTCATTCAAAGGAGAAGCTTCCACTGAAGGAGAAACATCCCTGGCTGTCATCATTCGCAGGGTTACAGGAACACGGGCTTCTCATTCTTGCCCTGTTTACGAACATTTCCTCAAAGGTCAGCAGCTCAGTGCAAGCGAAACAAAACAGTCTTCCAAGGAATTGTTTGATATTTATTAGAGCAACTTGTTTGCCAGCCACAAACCGCAAGATGGAAACAACCCACCCGAAAACACTCGCATAAACTTACAGTTTCCTTCTAGAGTCTAGATCATTATTCAGATGAGGTCACTGACGAACGAATGCTGTGATCACAAATTATTTCATTTTGCATTAGTCATCTTGGCTTCTGTTCCATTTTCCAGCTTTATGGACAATAAATACGCTACTGGCTGGCTTTTAAAAAAAAATATAAATGAATGAGCTCTGGTACCTTACAGTGATCAGAGCCAGCTCCTCAACTGGTGCGCATCAGCTTAGCTCCATTGAGTTGATTTACACCAACTGAAGAGGTGGCCCACCAGTGTTTTGCTTTTAACTCTTGAAAAGCCGTTGGATCCCAGTTCAGTGATGGGGGTAGGCACAGAGCATTTTTAGGCCTGAATGGGTGGCTGGGAGGTGTTCATACTCTCTGCGATGTGACCTCGTATTTTCAAATACATGTGGTTCTACCAGATGCAGCATGCACTGTAAGTGGGTGTGTGCACCATGCAGAATGCTAGCGGCAGAGACGGAGACAGATTGTGATCTAAAGGGCAAAGCCTGCCCAAATTGAGGGATTCTGTGATCTGGGGCTTTTGGCTCTGCCCCTTATAGGAATATAGGCCAACAGTAAAACTGAAGTGCAGATCTAGGTTCAGATTCCATCTCTCCCATCACTAAAGCTGTGAGGATTCAGTTCAGGCCCATCTTTGGCCAACAGAGTTTACTAGTTGGCTGAGTCAAGGCAGGTAATACAACATGCACTGCCAAAGGAATAGCAAGATGAAGAATGTATTATAAGGTATCAGAGTAGCAGCCGTGTCAGTCTGTATTCGCAAGGAGAACAGGAGGACTTGTGGCACCTCAGAGACTAACCCATTTATTTGAGCATCAGCTTTCGTGAGCTACAGCTCACTTCATCGGATGCATTCAGCTGTAGCTCACAAAAGCTTATGCTCAAATAAATGGGTTAGTCGCTAAGGTGCCACAAGTCCTCCTGTTCTTTTTATTATAAGGTACACGTTATTAGTGGCATAATTACGCCATAAATATTGTCCTGGAACTATCTGTAGAGCAATTTGAAAGGTTTTCTATATTGAAAAGGTAAATGTTTCTTACAGGAATAACTGGTTTCCACTTATCACTGTGGCTGCTGCCCTTCTTTGATCAGTCAACAGCACGCGTATACACACACACACATGAAAAAGTTATTAGCTTCATTCACTTAATAAAAATTCAACTGGCACTAGGGTGACCAGATGTCCTGATATTAGGGGCTTTGTCTTATATACACAACTATTAACCCGCACCCCACACACAGACACACACAAAAAAGTGTTGTAATTTTTCACACTTGCTATCTGGTCACCCTAACTATAGGGTTTTTAAGAGCCAACAACTGTTTTTGTTCTTCAGCTTTTTTCTTTTAAAGTGGTGGCAAAAGTAATTTTGTAGGCATTTATGTACTTGGGGCTCTTGTAGGGAGACCCTCAATGGACCCAAACAATATAGAACGTGGGCAGGGCTGGTTGGTGAAGGAGGTGGCCAGGGCACCAAGGAGATGTGCCAATCTGGGGACAGAGTCCAATGTACTTACTCACCTTGAACAGTCTCTTACTCAGTCAGGGGTACAAAGTCAATGGCACCATTTGTAGAGAAAGACGCTACTCTTTGGCAGATGTGGTATCAGATTCTGGCCAGGAGTCTATCTCCTGAGATTTGCCAGCAGTGCACATGTCCAGTCACAATTCAAGGGCCAGATTGTGACTTTACACAATGCCTTGAACAAAAGGTGGTGTACAAGCTGGCCTGTCCCAGCAGTAGCTCTGGGAGGTAATGTACTTCCAGGCCACCCTGATGAGTCACAATTCCTCCCTGCTCCCTCTTTGCTCCAAGGAAGTAGTCATTTGTTGCTACCCTATAATAGCAGCAAACTACAACGCTTCCCGTGCCAGCTCAGCTATTCTGCCCACCATGTAGGGGAATGGAGCCAAAGTTCTACCCATTCCCTACCCACTTCCCTACCACCTGCTCTGGGATCCAAAGCTCTCAGCCCCCTCTTACTCCTGCACATGCAGACCCAATGTCCAATGTCATTCTGGGGTTCAGAAGGTCTTGCATGGGTGTCTAGCCCAACACCCAATCTAGCGCTATGGTTGCTGTCTCCTGGTGAAACACGTAGGGAAGTCAAGTTGTGAGAATGCCATCCTCTCCAAGGCTAAATCCTCCCAACAGCAATGCTGTCTTGGGTAGGGTATGCAATCTTCACCTCTCCTTCAGCAGTGGAAATCAAACCCACAGCCTTCAGACTTGGCTTGATTTTTAAGTTTCAATGAGATTTAAATAACAAGCCAAGTTTGATGAAAATGGGTTCAAGAAAATCCTCTTATGTTCAGAGTGTAGCTCTGAAGCACCTATCTAACATATTAGGCCTTCAGACTCATCTGCAGACCATTCGCTAATCCATTATCAACCAGAAACATCAACATCTTCCTACTTACTCTCCTTATACATCAACTACCCACTATTGTCAAGAGGCCATATTATTCTTCATATGCAATCCAGAGACATCTTTTCTCCCAACTATTATTCAATCACAAGGCAGAAAACCCAGTCCACCTCACCAGCCTACTTTATATAGACTGAAAACCCCACTACAGCTTCCCTACCCCTACTCACCCTCCCATGGTGGATCAGAAACCATAGCTTCTAGCTACAGACTCATATTAACCTTCATGCAATCCACTATACACCTATAGGCCAAGATTTCTGAAAGTCACTAGCAATTTTGGGTGCTTACACTGAGACACCTTAAAGTGGCCTGATTTTCAGAGAGTGCTGAACATCTGCCCTTTGAAAATCAGGTACCTTTAAGATGTCTCATGCTGCTGAGACACCCAAAATCACAAGTCACTTTTGAAGATCTTGGCTGTAGCCCTCAGAACTCAGAGAACCCAGTGCATCAAACCAAACTAGTACATAGTAGGCCAGATCCTCAGCATGAAGCGATATGGATTTACGCCAGCTAAGAATCTGGCTTCTACCTTTATTGTTGGGGAGTCTACACATCTGTTGAATGTTTTGTATTTTCCTTTTTCAATCCTTGATTTCAACATTTCTGAAGTTGTTGTTATGACATAAGCATATCCTTGTTAATGGATGATGGGCAGCTACACAAGGGCAAAGTTAATATAAAGCAAGTTCTTGGCAAAACTAGTGCCATTTGCCGAGTTGTAAGATAAGCTATTTTCCAGCCAAGGATACGAGCTGCAACAACAATGGGAAAAGTGGCAAAATAAAAGCAGAACTTTGGTAACGTACTCTTTTAACCCTGGAGTGGACCTAATTTTTTCTGGGTTACAAAGAGATGTATCATTTGCAAGTTACAGATGGAAAATGCTGGTCAAAATTGTTATTCTTACCTTGTTAACAGGTGTTTCAGTAGTATAACTGTATCAGAGTTCAGGCTCTGGCAACAAGTAGCTGCTTGACTGGTTACTGAAAAGAGTGTATAAGTGATGTGCTATCAAATTTGTAAAAAGGTCACCAGGCAGCTGGTTTTTGGCCAAAAATGCAGCTTGGTTTGGTTTTTTTAAAGTGTGTAAGATCTGTTGGTTGCAATTTTCAAAGCTGACACAGGGACTTACACCACTCCCATTAATTTCAGTGGTTCAGTGCTCAAATCTCCTAGCTGGCTTGGAATATCTCAACCAATATAAACAGAAATGTTCTCTTGATTATTGGTATTATTTTATATGAAAGCAGTTCTTTACTGGATCTAAACATTTTCCCACTCCTAGGAGGTGCTGAGCATTCTCAGTTCCTGCCCTGAGAATGGTCACACCTTGAAGGAACTGTCATGTTATTCGGAGTAGTCAGATAGGGTTGTTATAAAATGTTGCTTGTTCTGTGTATCCGAATGTACACGAGTTAGATCTTGGGGAAATGCATATTGTCAGCTGCAGTATGATTCTTTTCAGTTGGTGATCATATCGTTGGTAAAGTCCATTCTGCCTCAACGTATGTTTGATTCATTTACTGGTTACACATAACACTGCTGCCCACATATTATATCCACAAAAGCAAACAAAAATGTTGTAGAGTGCCAAACCATTACAGAACTGAGCCCAGACACTGCAGCATTCTACTTAGGCAGAAAAACTGGAAAATTAAACTGGCTAGAAAGAGACCATTCTATCATCACCATGTTGATGGGCTCCCTGCCTGAACTGCATTTCCCATGAGGCACTATGGTCTCCTCTGTGGCTGAAGCAAAGCAGTGTGTCACGAGGTGCGGGTGTCATGTAACCATAGTGCATCATGGCTGGGCTGGTCTGTCTGGTGAGCCTGGCTGGGCGCATGGAGGCAGGAGGCATTCAAACGACAAATCCCATTCAAACGACAAATCCCATGAGGCACTGTGACATATCAGGGGGATACAGATTAATGTCTATCCAAGCTGAAACAATTTCCGAATGAAAAATTTTAAAAAACTTTCCATTCTGTGAAAGAATTCTAATACTTTCACTTTTTGTTCTGATTCAGAACAAAATCAAAATTCAAATGATTGGAATTTCCCATGAGAAGAAAATTCCAATTTGCAACCGTATCTAATACTTAGCCACATCTGTAAAGGGTCTGATTTTCACTCTTAGCTCCCACAGGAGGGCAAGACTCAATCCACTTCAAAGTTATACCATTCATGGTGCAAACAGCGAAACTGAACATTTACTCTTACACAGAATAGCTAGATCTGCCTCACCCCGTGTGTGAGTATTCTAATGTTCTTGTTTATTTTCTTTATTTCTCTTTGACTTTACTAAGCAAGTTCATTCACTTAGTAAGAATTCATTATTTGCTATCCAAATGTGGAGCCTTGAGAATACGTTTTCTAAAAGAAAACAATAGAAACATCATTCCAAGAATACACAATTTGCTGATTTTTAGCAGAAAACTCATTTCCTTAATTTCTAGATTTAATGCATGGGCACACTAGAAACAAATCTTGATTGTTAAAAAGGATGAATCCTGTCTTTAATGAGCTTGCACATTCCAAGTGCACAAGATCAAATGCAAGCTTTGCACTAAACAGAGATTAGACTGATCTTGCACATTGCCCATTAGCTATTACAAATATACATTCCCCTGCAATGATTTGTGATAGTTGAACAGCACAGCTGGATTGGAGCAATTGCCAAGAGCAATTGAATTTCCGCTCACTCCTGAGGAAAGTTAGCAGAGCTCGATCAAATTCATAGAGTGGAAGCAACTGGCGAAGAACCTAAATGTCACTGTATTTATGGTGGTGAAAGGAAAAATTAGTTTGAAACAGGAAAAATAAATAAAGCAAAGACCCATTTTTAAAAATTGCTGGAGAAAATAATCACAGAGAGGAAGAATTGTCTTGCAGTTAAGGTACCTCAGAAGACCTTGGTTCAGTTTTTGGCTCTCTCATGGACTCCCTGTTTGACTTGGGGTAACATCCCTCAAAAGGGAGTTGTACCATTGACTTCAGTGGGAGCAGAGTTAAGATAACACTAAGCACTTCTGAAAGTCCCGCTGCTGTCAACTATTTGAAATGGGCCATCCTGATTATCACCACAAAAGTTTTTTTTCTCCTGCTGATAATAGCCCACCTTAATCGATTAGTCTCATTAGAGTTGGTACGGCAACCCCCATTTTTTCATGTTCTCCGTATATATATCTTCCTACTGTATTTTCCACTGCATGCATCTGATGAAGTGGGCTTTAGCCCATGAAAGCTCATGCTCAAATAAATTTGTTAGTCTCCAAGGTGCCACAAGGACTCCTCGTTCTTTTTGCTGATACAGACTAACACGGCTGCCACTCTGAAATCTAAAAACAATGACACCTTTAGAAAGGTAATTTAAAGTTCAGTTCAAGAGCTGCATAAATTGTGGCTGAGGATCACACAGCACAACCAATCAACAGGGGCCGAGGCTTTGATATTTATCTCACGTGTGCTGGTGAAATTCCATTGACTTCAGAGATACACACTGAGTAGGGGATCCAGAATTCTGCATGACTGAAGTCAATGGGAGTTTTGCCATCAGCTTCAGTGGGAGCAGGTCCTGGCCTATAGCAGTTCCCTGATCTCTTCACAGCATGACTCAAATATTTGTCAGCCTTGAGGGCTCAGTCCTTCCCGGTGCTGGATGCCCTGGCTTGATTCAGCAAAGTGTTTAAGCATATGCTTAACTTTAAGCACATGAGTAGGCACATTGAAGCCAAAGGGACTAGTTACCTATTTAATATTAAGCACGTGCTTGAGTGCTTTGCTGGATCAAGCCAGTGTGCTCAGCACCTTACAGGATTGAGCCCTAAAGCGTTCAACAGCTGAGTGTGCTGCAAGCCATAGAAAACATTTTCATACATGTGTGTTCAAACTGGTGTAGTCATTCTATCAGATCTAACCAGGGTACATCCTATCCTGAGTTGTCCTCCAAGGCTTTGGCCACATGACACAACCAAGGGGTTTGATTAAGCCAAACTCCATACATGGGAAAAATAAAGGCACATTAGTAAATAAGAATTGTTGAATAAAGATATAGCTCCAGAAATATTCTCCATAATAATAATTAAGCAGCTGGGATGTGACTCTCACACAACACACAGACCTTGATTGATTAATGTCCAAGTTCCGAAAATATTTTGCCAGGTGCTTACGTCTAGAGGCAGCTGCTTTTGTATATTTATTCATGTCACATACAAGACTGTCTCGTAATACATTAAATCTGTGCAAGTGCTGCTGGAGTCAAAGATGAGCCCAAGACACAAAGTTTGGATCCAGATCCCAATTTACCTACAGCTCAAGGGTTTTTGAATCCAGGATTTAGGGTCCACCCATTATATAGAGAGAGACTAGCTACAGATTCTGGATCCAGATCTGGATTCTGATCCATATTTCCCCAAACTCCATATATTCAGATCTAGTGGTTTGGAAAATTTTCCAGCCCAAAACTGAAAGATTTCAATTCTGAAAGGCCACTGTGGTGCCTTATGAGAGTTGTAGTTTGGGTGCCTCATTCTCCCATTCTCTTCAATGGGGCAGGCTCGCCTGTTGGACTTCA
Source organism: Caretta caretta (assembly GCF_965140235.1). Lineage (NCBI taxonomy): Eukaryota > Metazoa > Chordata > Testudines > Cheloniidae > Caretta > Caretta caretta. Next base: position 204,529,087 of record NC_134208.1, on the reverse strand, counting down.
GCTCCCATGAAGCACCACCTCCCCTCATCAACAGTGAGGGGAGGCTGTGCATCATGGGAGATTGTAGCAGCCTGCATGGAATTTAGGCCTGGTCTACACTAGAAAATTAGGTCGGCTTAACTATGTTGTTCAGAGATATGAAAAATCCACACTCCTGTGCGGCATAGTAAAGCTGACCTCAGTCCCCATGTAGACAGCTCTACGTCAACAGAAGAATTCTTCCATTGACCTAGTTACCTGCCTCTTGGGGAGGTGGATTCCCTACACCCAAGGGAGAATCCCTTCTGTCAGCATAGGTAATGTTTACGCTACAGTCACTGTAGCATTTTAAGTGGAGACAAACCCTTAGAGGGAGGACCACTGGTTGCAGGAAGGAAGAGTTTGGAGGAGCACTATGAAGTCAGTCTATTTGTACATGGCTGGAATGCTAACTGCAATTGCAGCATCAGATTAGGTTTAGAAACCTGGAGCAATCTCATGTTACTGCCCATGAAATAGAAACGAACTAGAATTTCCCTGAGACACTGTGGTGGCGTTTCTGAGTTGAACTATTTCGGTCCACAATATTTTGGCTTTTGTGCCAAAAACTTGAAAAAAACGTGTTTTCAGCTCTAGTTAACATGTTTACCAATACAAAGTGCTAGAGAGACAGCAGTTGGGAGAAACAAAGTGGCTCTTTTCAACCCAGATAATTTAAAGAAGAGATCTTCTACCACATTGCCCCGGCACTTATTCAGAGCTGCTGCAATGACCAAAGTCTCCCTAGCCCAGTCCTCAACATTATAATTTATTTAAGGGAGTGGTGTCTGTAGCTGGAATTAGGTTTAATGAACGGTGGGGAATAGCCAGGGCTTACAGTTTCCAGCTAAAGAATTCAGGTCCTTGTAAGAGTATCCTTGTACCCCAATAGGAGGATCAGAAATACCAATGGTAATTAAAATCTTAATTAAAGTATATATTTCACGCTGTGCTGTTTCACCTGGGAACTTTCAGTTTGTTGGACTGATCCAATTGGAGATGCAGTTGTCCTTTAATGTATATTATATATTGCCACCAAACAGCAAAGGAAGCAGCAGTGTCTCCTCACCCTGGAAATAGACATCCTCCTTTTGCTCTAGAGAGAAGCTACTACTAACCTTTGCCAAGTTACTGGGATCGCAGTAATGAGTTGTATACTCGGATCGGCTCTAAAGCCAAATCTTGGCCTGGATCATGGCTCTTAGATCTATGCATGGAGAGGTCCCTGTGGTTGTTTATTACCCTTCCTTGTGTGTGGAAGGTGCTCCCCAGGCCAAGGGTCCATGAATGGAGAGAATGGTGAAGGCACGGTGGGCCTGGGGAAAGCACACTGTCCCCCATACATCTGGCCCTGTGAAGATTCCCTAGAGTCGATTGTATAGCCCCAGACTGCATTAGCTTTTCCACAGTGCCTTCCACTAGAGGTTCTGGGAGCTGTTGCAGCCGTGAGAAGCCAATGGTAACAGGGGTCGTATGAAAGCACGCTGCCACAGCCCTGGGGATTTTGGCAGCGAGGTCTCGTATGGAGGCACAGGGTCTTCGTGTGGTTGGTCTTGTCCTCCCACAAAGATCCACACAAATCCCTGGAGATGTGCATCTGTCTCCCCAGGAAAGCCAGCCCAGTCCCTGCAATGGGACTGTGGCAGAAGGATCTCCATGAGGAGACGGTACAGGCCCACTGTAAGTGCTGACTTCTCATTCAGGATCCATCCAAAACCCACTGAACTCCACAGGAGATTTTCCTTGAATTTCAATGGGTTTTGAATTATGTAGTACAATGCCCCCTTCTGGGTATCCACAGAAAGTTCAGCCATCCCTGTAAACACAGTCTGCAATCTAATACATTTAGAGCTAGAGGGCATGTCTGCACTGCAATTGGAAACCCGCAGCTGGCCCGTGCCAGCTGACTCAGGCTCACAGGGTTCAGCTAAGGGCCTGTTGAATTGCACTCGGACTTGGGCCGCAGCCAGGGCTCTGGTACCCTTTTACCTTGCAGGGTCCTGGAGCCCGGGCACCAGCCTGAGTCCTCATGTCTACACTGCAGTTAAGCAGTCTGTTAGCGCAAGCCCTGCAAGCCCAAGTCAGCTGGCACGGGCCAGCCAGTGGTGGTTTTTAGTTGCAGCGTAGACATAGCGAGAGACTCGTGCGAGCAATCCTTCCTCGTATGGGCAGTCCCAGTGAAGCCAATGGTACTCGTCCATTAAAGGGGTACCCAAGTGAGTAATGGTTTCCAGGGTCTGGGCCTAAATCACAAAATGCCCTAATGATTTAGCTTGTCTCTTTAAATCTGTTTCCTTTGGTCAACAGTTGGGCTCAGGTAGAGCAGGTCTGGCACCACTGTCCCCAAATGATTGGTTGCTTTAACAAATCTCTTACCCAAAACTGAAGAATCCCTATCACTGGCGGATCAGAACAGGTTAGACATCTACCTGTCAGGGATGGATTAGGTAGACTTGGTCTTGCCTCAGCACAGGGGAGATGGATTTAGACGACCTCTCAAGATCCCTTCCCGCCCTACGTAGCTGTGATTCTTAGTAGTAAAATAGGTCAGAGCTGTACGATTGGCAGGCTTTAGATTTCCACTTTCGTTAAGAATAGCTATGATTTTTGTCTTAATTCTTTTGGCTGAGATGATGTGCTAACGTTAATTTGCGCTTTTCATCTGATTTGGCTTTATATATACAAGAAAGGAGAAAAAACCCACCAACTTTTTCACTCCTGATTGCATTACATTTATTTTAGCAAGTGTAAATGAGTAGGAAAGGCATCACTTCCTACAAGGAACACGTGCCAGCCATGATGATAAATGGAGACCTTCGGTTTCAGTGCTATCCGGCTGTCAAACACTAAATAACCCTTCCCTCCCCGCAAAACGTGTAAAACATAAACAAAGACCTCTCCATCCCTCACCAATGCCCTGATCCAGCAAAGCATGTAAGCATGGGCTTAAATGTAACCACCAGGTGCCCCAGGGCATTCTGTGGGTTTGCTCATATGCTTAAAGTTAAGAACATGTTCAAGTGCTTTCCTGGATCAAGGCCTAACTGAACATATAAATGAGAAATAGCTTGCTCCATTATACTACATGAAGTGGGGACACCAACCCTTGAGGGAATGTAGAATTTAAAGCTGAGGCTGAGATTTTCAAAGGAACCTAGGGGAGTTAGGCACCCACATGCCTAATGAAACTCAATGGGATTTCAGTGCCAAACTGGCATAGGCTCCTTTGAAAATGCCAGGCGAGGCTTTCAGAAAGGGGAGCCTAAAGTGAGACTCCTAGAATCTTATTTAGATCCCTGAATAAGTGACTGGATTTTCGCCGCCCTGCCCCGCATCTTTAATTAGGGCCTGGGTGCCCCAGTAAGAATGGGGCCCAAGCTGCCTGAATGGTAGAAATCAGACTTGGAATGGCTTCTCCTAGCAGTTTGTAAGGAATGAATTCTGAAATTGCTATGTATGCAAAACTTCCATTAGTGGCAGTCTAACATGCACACCAAGAGGATATTACTATGTGCCAAGGTGCCCTATGACCTGAATTTCAATAATTATAATAGTTTGGCAATTTTCCTGAGTTATAGAATACAGTGTGTTCTTTCTGCTATCAGCTTCTATTCCTTACTCTGCCAGCACCCTGTAGAGTGACCTTCGGCAAGTCACTTCGCCCCCTCTGTGCCTCTATTTCCCCTTCTGTAAAATGGGGATAATGGTACTGTTCTTCTTCGTAAAGTGCTGTGAGATCTACTGTGTAAGATCTAGGTATTAACACATATACCTGCCCACGCAGCTCTGGAAGTTTTGAAATCAGTGGAATTCATGACTTCCTAATAACCCATTCAAATTAAAAGCCTAAGTGATTAGTCAAAGATACATCCGGCTGTGATCTGAGTCAGCCTCACTTTTCTTCACCCTGTAGCATCACTCAATTTAAAACAAAGCAATGTCCAAAGTGAACAACCCAGCCTGCCCCCTGAGATATCATTTATTATTGCAGTGGGTGAAGCTCTTTGGGGGGAAAAAAATTGCTGTCCTTTTTGGCAACCGTTCAGGAAACGATGCCTGTTCAAATATATTCAAAGGCTGCTTTAGGACCCAGGTGTCTCAACAAATGTTATGTTCTTGGCATATCTAAACCTGTTTACTTTTTTTGGTTAATACTTTCAGTTCTCTTCATGCCATTGTTCTCGGCAGCCTGGTGAGAAAAGAGACATTTGCACAGAAAGGGAAAATGTGCTTCACATATCTGAAAGAATGTCGTGACCTAAAGCACGTCACAGCATACGATAGAAGGGATTTAGGCCTCCATTTTCAAAGCTGACTAATGATTTTCATGCATGGCCTGGTAAAGGTTAAAAGATTTTGCTGCTGTAAAATACAGAGGGAAACAGAAGTTTACAACATGACAACAGTGTAATATGTACAGTAAACAAGGGCTTGCAGAAGCTGGACTGTTCAGGGGATTTATTTGATCACAAAAGGAAATCACCCCCGATACATTTGTTACATTTCATTTTCCGTCCACGTTCCACCCCACTTATCAAACTGGTGTCAGGACTGTAGTGAATTAAGTCAGCGGAATGCGCTCTCCAGCCTTGGGGATATTCAGTGTCAGAAGGGAATGATCTCAAAAGGAAAATGGTATGCGAAAATGCTGAATTGCTTCAGTAACTCACGAGGGTTAGAGACGATGCTCCATGCCCTCTACCCCCACCAAGCCTATCAGGCAATGTCTGTATTTGATCCAAGTTCATTCTAAAAGAGCTTGTCCAAAAGGCCTGATCCAAAGCCCCTTAGAGTCAGTGGGAGCCTTTCTACTGACTTCAGTGGGCTTTGGATCAGACCCTAATTCAATATCCACACATAAATATCAAAATTATTATTTCAATAGAACAAGGGGAAAGTATTGAGCTTTCCTCACCACTTCTGCACAACCAGCCCTTCCTTTGCAGAATCACTGTCAGAAAGCTGTGTTAGCTGCTTTCATACACCCAAATCTTCCTCCCTGCAATGCCACAGTGGCCCTGGCTGGCTGCTGTACAATCTATTCTATACTCCAAAAAGCTTGGTTCCAGACCCAGTTCAGTTTGTTAAGTGTTAACACGGCAGTTAACAAGCACATCATGTACAAAACCCAAACTCTTGGACCCAAGAACTGAATAGCTAAGGATATTACAAATCTTACACTGCCCACCTAGTTTATAGATTTGGGGGCCAGAATGGACCTCATGTATTCCAGTGGCCATAAAGTTTCATCCAGTTACTCCTCTGTTGAGTCTCGTGTGTGGCTAAAATATATCTGCCGAAAGGCCTCCAGTCTTGATCTGAAGGCTCCAAGAGATGGAGAACCCACCACTTCCCATGGTAGTTTGTTCCAATGGATAACCACTCTCACTGTTAAAAAAATCCTGTGCTTTATTTCTAATTTGAATTTGTCTGGCTTTAACTTCCAGCCCTTGGTGGTTGTTCTGCCTTCCTCTGCAAGATTAAAGAGCCCTTTAATACCTCCTGTTTTCTTCCCATTAAGGTATTTATACCCTTAAAAAAACATTGACAGATTGAGCCAGATCTTCAGCTGGCGTAAATCAGCAAAGGTCCAGTGAATTCAAGGGGGCAAAGCCAATTTACACCAGCTGATGATGTGGCTTATTATCAAGTATAAAGAAACAACCGTTTCATCCCAACATAACTGTAACCCTAACTTTGACACCTACACTGATGAAGTCTGTTAACGTATATTTGTTGTCTTGATGTTGGTATCTTAGTATCTTCTTTTAAGGAATGCTGTTAACATTTCTCTTTTATCAGTTAATATATTTACCAAATGGCAGCTGACTTGTTTTATTTATTTTATTTTTTTGCCAAAATACATGTAACTGCTTTTTCCTGAGAATAATGTATATGTAGCATGAGAGGAAAAGGGTAGAGCATTGTTGATGTATGGTAAAATGATACACACGTGTATGTATTATGTAGACTTGCATTTCAGGCAGATCAATATGCAGTTAAATAATTTTATGGGGTTTATTTCATTGGGGTTTTGTGTTGAATATATATTTTAAGACTGCTGCTGAAAGAGTAGTATTTATTTTGGGGTCAGAGTTAAGGTTGCTCTGTTGTCATTCCGGCCCCGGTTCTGGGAAGCATCCCTGTTCAGGAGAGCGTTTAAGCACATGCTTAAATCCCATCAATTCCAATTCTTTGAAAAATGCATTTTAAAGCCCTTTACTACTCAAAGGCACTACAAATGCATAGGCTCACATTCCACCGTGGTGTAATGTCAGAAGCTTCAGTGGAGTTATACCAGGAATAAATTTGGTCCATAAGGGTACTATTACAACTGACTCTCTATTTCCTTTCTGGGATATTTTCACCCTTGGCTGCTTTACTATTTAATTAATCTACTTCCTTAGCCACCCTTTCCTACTTGACTAGCCTCACACACTGCATTCCTTCTGAGAAGTGGTCAGTGGAGGATAAATTCTTACTGATCTCCTCCATTCTCCTCTCTACATTGTGAATTTGGCACTATCTCTTTCCTGCCTGTCTGGGAGTCTAGCAAGCTATGAGAGTACCTGCGTGTCAGCGAGCTGCCAGCGAAGATAAAACTCCCAACTCACTGGGAAATATATGATGCCTAAAAATTCTCTGTGAAACCGAAGAGAGACATCCCCTGCCATACAGCGCAGTCTAGAGCAAAAACAAGGAGTTCGGTGGCCTTAAAGACTTAACGGATTTATTTGAGCATAAGCTTTCGTGGGTAAAAACCCCACTTCTTCAGATGCATGGAGTGAAAGTTACAGATGCAGACATAAATACACTGACACATGAAGAGAAGGGAGTTACCTCACAAGTGGAGAACCAGTGCTGACAGGGCCGATTCGATCAGGGTGGATGTAGTCCACTCCCAATAAGAGATGAGGAGGTGTCAATTCCAGGAGAGGCAAAGCTGCTTCTGTAATGAACCAGCCACTCCCAGTCCCTACCCCCTGAGTCTAGAGCAAGTATCCTTTCATCTCTTATATATTTCAGTCTCACGTGTGAGGAATCTATGATTATACTGTGCAGTTGAGAAACCTGCTTATAACCCCAAAATGATTATATATAGGCCAGCATAACTATATTACACTGCTCTACTAAAGTAAAGATCATTGGCTGTTTCCAAAGTCTACAGCTCCCCCTTGTGGAGGATCAAGGAAGTGATTACTGATTAAAGAGAAGAGCTGCACAAATATTTACAGTGATTATTAGTGCAAGGTTTGGAAAGATTTAGAAAGGAGAGTGTGTTTGTCCAAAACTTGTCCAGACTTCACTGAGCTGGAACCTGAGCTGGAAGACTTTTGTGGGCAAAACTTACTTGTGAGATTTTCAGAATATCCTGGTTATTGCCCAGCAGGAAGTACATCAGAATAGCTCCTCCCATAGTATTTCAGTGCCCTATCGTCCTCTCAGAGGTGAAGGCCTGGATTCTGGAAAGATTAAAGAATGTGCTTAACTTAACAGGATTACTCACAGCACATCGGCTTCAGAGAGGGAGCATGGTCTGACGGTTACGGTGCTAGTCCGAGATTTGGGAGGGTTCATTTCCCTGCTCTGCCCCAGACTTCCTTTGTGACCTTGGGCAACTCACTTGGTCTCTGTGTGCCTCCATTCCCCATTTGTAAACAGGAGAGAATACCACTGCCCTACCCCACCAGGGTGTTATCAGGCTCTCACACGCAAAAGTGATGTACCCTTAGAGAGATAAAACAGGACTGCCCACAGTGAGTGAAGTGAAGCATGTGCTTAAGTCTTTGCCCGAATCAGAAAGTGAAAGTAACAAACAAAACTCTTCCAACTTCAGAAATGGCCAGATTCATTTTGAGGTTCAGACCAGTTCTAATATTATCCAAATCAGTTGTCAAACCCCTGGTAATTTCCTCTCTTATATAAACATTAGGGTTTTGGGGTGTTTTTTTGTCATCTTTTAAATGTTTACAGACTTTGTACTTAAACAGATAACGGAAATATATTTTGAGTATTGACTGTAAATAACATTTTATATAAACTGATTTATAAAAGTGATCAATGTTACTTATACTTTTTATAGGCTCTGCATGGTCTCTGCATTGAAACAGTATTGGGTGTGTGGTATTTCTAAATGCAATTTGATAAGCACCTACAGCATCAGATAGCAGCTCTATAACCCTAAATACATACATTTGGGCCAGTGTCACTTCACTGACGTCAGACTTCAGTGGAACCATGTTGATTTACAGCAGCTGAGGCACTGGCCCATTTTGGGCTAGCTGCTATTTAATTAATGAAGGGCCAGATTTGCATTTGGTGTAAATCTGTATTGTTCAACTGGAATCAGAACTAATCTCTTCATTGAAATCAAGGGCGCTTTAGCTGAGAACCTGACCTGCTGTCTTGAACCTTTACATCTCAAATCAGTTGAGTTCAGCTGAGGGGAGGGGAGCGGGGAATTGCGTGATAATTGTCTCTGGGATATATAGCATTGCTCAGACTTTTCTGGGACTAGCTTGGAGGCCTAATACTTTGCATTCCTATTCAGGACACATGGGTTTAGTTTTAGGCTCTTGCTTTAAGCTGGAGCTGACAGCACGCTGAGTCCCTGAAGGGAAATGAAGTGCTTTATGTTGCTCAACACAGATCATTTCAGCCAAGTGAGGAGAAAAGCTGCTGATCTACAAGCTCTTGTCTCAGCCTCCATCCTTGAGCAAGACAGAGGTGAACATTACCGGCGGTGGGGGATGGACGATGGGGATGGGGAGAGAATGAAGGTAAGTAACCATTTCTGTCCCAGTGAGCAAAGCTGTCATTGAGACATTCACATTGTAAGCTGTCATTTATTATGGGAAGTGATTTTAAAAAGCGTATTGAGGCTATAATGTATTACATTGCTGTCAAATATACACATACTCCAGTTCATCCAGACTTACAGAAACAATCACCAGTAAATCCCTACTTTCCGTGCATAGTGAAAATCTCATTTTGCAATCAACCTCTATATAAAGCCAGGGGCTAGTGATACTCATTCATCGTTATTAATACCAGCAGGGTACATCACTTTTGCATGTGTGCCACTCTGCCATGTACATTGGCGAAACCGGACAGTCTCTACGTAAAAGAATAAATGGACACAAATGAGACATTAGGAATGGTAACATACGAAAGCCAGTAGGAGAACATTTCAATCTCCCTGGACATTCTATAACAGATTTAAAAGTAGCCATCCTGCAACAACAAAAACTTCAAAAACAGACTTCAAAGAGAAACTGCAGAGCTACAATTCATTTGCAAACTTAACACCATTAATTTGGGTTTGACTAGGGACTGGGAGTGGCTGGCTCACTACAAAAGCACTTTCCCTCTCTTGGTATTGACACCTCCTCATAAATTATTGGGAGTGTACAACATCCACCCTGACTTGGCCTTGTCATCACTGGTTCTCCACATGTAAGGTAACTCCCTTCTCTTCATGTGCCAGTATATTTATGCTTGTATCTGTAATTTTCACTCCATGCATCTGAAGAAGTGGGGTTTTTATCCACGAAAGCTGATGCCCAAATAAATGTTAGTCTTTTATGTGCCACCGGACTCCTTGTTGTTTTTTTTTAATGTACAGTCACTGTCAAAACCCCTGCAGATGCACCACTTGTGCACATCAGAGTTTCTTCTGCTGTGGTGCTCTTAGACTCCTTTAGCCTCCGCACTGCTGGAGCGAAGGCTCTGCTGTGAGAGGTTGATGAAAAGCAAGAACTTCCTCCTGCTGCTTGTGGTTTTACTCCAGCTGGGTTACCTAGGGAGGTAGTGGACTCTCCACCCTTAGTGGTTTTTAAGGCCTGGCTTGACAAAGCCCTGGCTGGGATGATTTCGTTGGGGTTAGTCCTGCTTTGAGCAGGGGGTTGGATGACCTCCTGAGGTCTCTTCCAATCCTAATTTTCTATTATTCTAACTCAATAGCATTTTAAATACATGCAAGAAGTCACTATCTGCTGCTGCTATATGCCTCTAGCCCAGAAAAACAAAACAGCCTCTGTTAGGAGCTGAAAGCATGTGGGTTTCAATCAGGTGAGTTAGCAGAATAAAGATGCTTCTTTTTTGTAAGCAAGTGCTTTCTGGACTCACTTGCACTATATGTAACTTCATCTAAGCTTCCATAGAATTCACAGTCAGATATAGGGTTGCCAATTTTGGTTGGACATATTCCTGGAGGTTTCATCACATGACGTAATCTTTAATTACAGATTAATCTTTAATTCCTGGAGACTCCCGGGCAATCCTGGAGGGCTGGCAACCCTAGTCAGATACCCCCCTAGAGGCACAGAGAGACAAGGTGGGTGAGGTATTGCACAGCCAGGGGTGACACATTTTCATTTTGTAAAGGCGCAGTGTCAGGGATGATAGGCACGAAAGAATAATCCTTCCTAAGGACACAAGTAAGTTATCCTTCAGTGGGCAGAAAGTGATGATGCTACGAGGCCATTGGGTTGGACCCTGAGGTTCTTTGTAAAAATGTAAGGTCATGTATTCCTGTTGATCCCACTGATGCCAATAAAGGGCCTGTGGTCCCGTACCGCATTGCCACCCAAGCCTGCATGGGAGAGGGTGTAGAAGGCGGCTGGCTGGGCACCTCCCTGCCCAGGGGCTGTGAGGGGGAGCAGGTTTCTGGGGGCTGATGCTGAATGGGGCTCTCTGTACATCACCTAACACATGGGGGCGGGGGGAAGGGGAGGGTTTAATTCTGTTTGTTTCGGTGTCACCGGGGGCGGGCGGCGAACACCACCAAACTGTGGTGGCTAGTTTACAGCCAGCCCCACGACTATGCTGCCACACGGGCTGCAGCCCCATAGACGGGACCTCCAGCCCCGAGCCTTGTGTGGGTGCTGGGGGGGGAGTTAAGCCAACCTCAGGCTGGGGGGCCTGACCCAATGCAGGGAGGGCAGTGCTGGGGGGCGGGGTCCCCAGGGCAGGGAGAGGTGGAAGGGCCCAGGCTCGGGGCGGGAGGGGCGCCTGGCAATTGCAGCCTTCAGTTCTATGCCCTCATCCAAGATGGCCGACTCGTTGGGGTCCTTCTGAGGGAAAGCAGTCCCTTTGCCCATACTCAAGATGGCCGAGAGTAGAGACCGGGCAGCTCCCTGTGGGGAGAGCGGGGGGGGGGGAGGGAGCTTTGCTGCCCACACCCAAGATGGCCGGGGAGGGCGGGGTGACGCTTCTGATGTGCACTGGGCGGCCATCTTGCGTTTGGGCAGCAGGCCCGCGGCAGCGTCGGTGGAGCGGCCCCCGCGGCGCAGCTATGGTGGCCGTGGCGGGAGGCGGAGCGCGGTTCCCCGGGCTGTACCATCGCGCGGACAGAGGGGGAGAGACCTGCGCTGCTGAGCCTGGCGGGGTGGTGCGGAGCGGAGCGGAGCGGAGCGCGGGCAGGAGCCGAGCCCCATGAGACTGCGCGAGAGCAGCGCGCTCCGCCTGGCAGGGTAAGGCTGGGCTGCCCCATAGCTACGCCCCTGTAGCCTTCAGCCCCTATAGCTCCGTCCTGCCCTCCCCTATAGCTACACCCTCCTCGCCCCTATAGCACTACAGCCCCTGTAGCTATACCCTGCCTGCCCCATAGCTCCACCGTGCCCTCCCCTATAGCTGTACAGCCCCTGTAGCTACGCCCTACCCTCCCCATAGCTGTACAGCCCCTGTAGCTACGCCCTGCCCTCCCCTATAGCTACACCCTCCTCGCCCCTATAGCACTACAGCCCCTGTAGCTATACCCTGCCTGTCCCTATAGCTCCACCCTGCCCTCCCCTATAGCTGTACAGCCCCTGTAGCTACGCCCTACCCTCCCCTATAGCTGTACAGCCCCTGTAGCTACGCCCTGCCCTCCCCTATAGCTACACCCTCCTCGCCCCTATAGCACTACAGCCCCTGTAGCTATACCCTGCCTGTCCCTATAGCTCCACCCTGCCCTCCCCTATAGCTGTACAGCCCCTGTAGCTACGCCCTGCCCTCCCCTATAGCTGTACAGCCCCTGTAGCTACGCCCTGCCCTCCCCTATAGCTGTACAGCCCCTGTAGCTATGCCCTGCCCTCCCCTATAGCTGTACAGCCCCTGTAGCTATCCCTTGCTTGCCCCTATAGCCCATATAGTTAAAATCTTGCCTATCCCATAGCTCGACAGCTCTCTGTAGCTATACACTGCCCAACTCCTGAAAGCAGAAACTGTGCTGATGAGTGGGGGCTGCCCTATAGCTATAACCTGGCTGCCCCCTATTGCTATCCCCTGCCCACCCCCATCTAGGCAGACACTGTGCTGATGGAGAAGGCTGGGGCTGCCCCTATAACTATACCCTGCCCAACCCCATAGCTATATCCTGACCAGCCCTGATAGGCAGCCACTGTGCCACTGGATAATATGGCTGGAGCTTCTCCTATAGCTATATATTCTGCCTGGCCCCTATAGACAGACACTGTGCTGATGAGTAATTTGGCTAGGGCTGCCCTTGTAGCTATACCTAGCCTGTCCCTTATCTGTGCCAAAGGGTAAGGTCGGGGGCTGCCCCTATAGCTTTATATTCTGCCTGCCCCTCCTATAGATAGACACTGGGCTGATGGCTAAGGCTGGGGGCTTTTTCAGGGACCCTATCCCCTATAGCTAATCCCTGTGTGGAAGGGTAAGTCTTGGGTAACACTGACTGCTACCTTCCTGCCTGCCACAACTGAATCCTGTGCTGAAGGGTTTTTGCATGATAGTTGCCCGACTCCCGTTGGCTCCCTGGCCCCCTCTAACTAAGCCCTGCTCTGATGGCTGCATGACTACCCCTGCCATTGCAGCTCAAATTGCTGCTGTGCTAGCCACATGTCATCCCTGGCACCTGCCTTTGGCTCCATGTCTTTGCTCAGTTAAAACTGGTACAGGTGGCAACTTGAGGTAGAGCGCTCCATGGTGTTTAATAGTGTTTGTGTTGCTGTGCCAGCCCCTGCCATGCATGTTACTCCCCACACTGTACTGGCTTGTGCCCCGATCCTGCCAGCAAATGCTTAATGTGATGTATGTGAATAGTCCCTTTGACTTCAGTGGCACTGGTCACATACCTAAAATTAAGCACATGCTTAAGAATTTGCAGGATCGGGAACTAATTTTTAAAATTCCTGTCCGTGTTACACCAGCACCTTTAAACAAGGGAGAGTCAGAGTATTTCAATACCTTCTTTTTTAAAGCCTGAGATTGACGGACTGCAGGGAAAACAGTGAAACGGACTATCTAAACTGCTGTAGTGTGCAAAGTAAGCGGACTGAGAAAAGGGAGGCAAATAACTTTTTTCTCTAATCTCTTTTGATTAGCCTTTTAGGATGTGACTTGTAACTAGAATGGGCACAAAACTTTCAGACAGAACTGTGATTTATTTGTTTTGCCAGAGGACAGTGTCCTTTTATAATGCTGCTGTCAGCAATTAGATGTGCAGACCTGCCACGTTTCAGACTTTTGGAGGGAGTCACACCCATATGGGATAAATTTTAAAGCAGTTTAATTTTATTATCTCTACTTTTGCTCTTGAAGTTATCTTTTAGCAAGACCCAGATAAATCAACCTTTTTTCAAAAATACAGTTTCCTTAAATGGTCCAAGTTTTACAGTCCAAAACTGTGATGGCCCAAAAATTATGGACGGGAGGTGCATTTATTTATCTATTTTTTTTTTTTTAAAGTTTGTGTGACAGATCATGCATTTGTTTGTATCCTGCTAATCAGAGCCCCAGTTCTGCATGCACTTACTCATGTGCCCAATTTTACACATGTGAACTCAGTGGAACCCTTCAGGCACATAAACTTAATCAATTGCTTAAATGTCTGTAGGATCAAGGCTTTCTAGCTGTACTTTAATGGTCCTTTTCAGCATAGTGCTATACACTCCCACTTATGCAAATTCCCTTTATCCAGAAGTCCTAGTTATCCAAGTCCAGAGTGTGTCCCCCTATGTTAGTTAATCATCTGCTTATAACTTCTCCAGTAGCCTCTTAGTGCTAAAATAATTTACAGCGATGCATCTGTTTTACTGCTGTAGGGTAAATTAATGTATCCACGCACAATGTGGTTCTATGGCTGCAACATTGTGTCCAGTTCAAAGTGCAGCATGTGTAACTATTGTGGTTGTTTCTACAGCAGCATCTCTGGTCAGCGCTCCCCTCCCATCTCGGAGCCCCGCAGATGAAACTTGGCCCCTCCCAGTGATCAATGGGGCAGTCATCACTGAGGGACTGTGGTCAGTCATAGCCCCGGGAAGGCAGCCTGAGCACTGGGACAGACACAAGGTAGGCAAGGTGTTCAGGGGAGAGGTTGGTACATACAGCATCACCATTCATTGGCTCACCGTCTGGAATGGCAAGAGCAGCAGCCAGTCGAGTAAAGCAACATCCCTGAGTGACTCTTCAGTCTGTCACACCCAGCTGTTCCCGGACCTATGGGGTATGTCTGCACAGCAGCTGGGAGCAAGCCTCCCAGCCCAGGTAGCCACTAGCAGGGCTTGAGCTAAAGTGGATGTTGGGGCTCAGGCTGGAGGTTGGGCTGTCCAGCCTAGGGAGTTGGGTGGGTTTGAGAGCCCGAGCCACAGTGTCCACATGGCTATTTTTAGTGTGTTAGCTTGAGCCCCACAGGCTCGCTCCCAGCTGCATTGTAGACATACCCTTGCTGCTTCCCAGCCAGAATCCAGCTCAAAATAGCCCCTCTGTTTATGCAAACACTAGGTTATCCGAAAGTGTTGGATGGCTGCCAGGCCCTCTGGGTAAACAAGAGTGTACTGTATCTGGTCATGAATGGATTTTATCGTCACAGTACCCACGTGAGATAGGGAAATATCCTCGTTTTACCCATGAAGAATTGAAGTAGAGGATTGACTGTGACTTGCCCAAAGTCCCTGTGGGCAGAGCTGAGCTAAGAATTGAGCCCAGGTCTCCTGAGTCTCAGTTCAGTGCCCTAGCCAGTTCTTATCCATTCAGGAGAGTTGTGTGTATTCTTAAAAATGTATATCCTGTATAGTTCACTACAGCCTTCATCCTGCAATTGGATCCACCTCAGTGGTCCCGTGTGTCCATGCAGAGCCCCAGTGAAGTCAGCTGGGTTCTACACAGATGTTATGGTCCACCTGTGTCAATCCATCTGCAGGGTCAGGGCCCCTACATATTCATGCATGTATGCGACTAATATTAGGTTAAAAGGATCTTCACATAGGGAAATATGTCATGCAAAGGTCTTGGAGAAGTGAAGATGTAACAGAGAATGGGGGAAACTTGCAGTCAGAAAATTACATATATCTCACAGTAGGCAGAGCATATAGATTTCTGGCAAGTTTTATGTGAAGTAATTCCACCAAAGAATTCTGTTTTGAAAACAGTTCAGGGTCAGCTCCTCAGCTAGTGTAAATCTGCATAGCTGCACTGATTTCACTTCAGTGGAGGGAGCTATGCAAAATATATATTAGTTGAGTCTCTGGTCCATAGAGAATGACAGGCAGTGTGATCCAGAAATAGGCCGGAATGGTAAAAGTCCAGGGGGGAAAAAATGACCCTAGAAAAAATTTTTTGTCCAATTCTTGCAGACCACATTTTTCTTTTCTTTTCTTTTCTTTTTTTTTTTACCCCTTTCATTTATAATGTAAAATTACCCGGAAGACAAGCACACAGCTGTTGCTGACTGCTTTGTTGTGTACTAAAAACACCATAATATAGCATGGAGCAAACGCAAATCACTTCTAATCATGGCTTCAAATTGCCTGTGTTTTATTTTTGAAAAACACTGGAGCTGTTCCTGGAGCTTTATAGGATTCCATAATAACAGAAGTGAGATATATATTGACATTTGCAGTGATTCAGTTATGCCACTTCCGTTTTCTGTAGCCTAGTTTTTCGATCTTGCACGTGAGATGATTCTGTAGAGTGGTTATTCCTTCCCCACTGGGAATTACAGGCAAAATATACACAAGCAAATGTTTAAATGCAACGTTTTGGTGTAAATTTTGCTCTCATACACTTATGTCAGTAAGTCAGTGGAGTTGCCATGTGTCATGGAGACAAGAATCTAGCCCTTTATTACATAAATGATGTACTAATGTTACTGTATGACATTAACACATTGTTTTTGTTCTGTTTGTACAGCACCTAGAGCAGTGGTTCTCAACTTATTTACCATTGTGGGCCGTATATGCAGGTCTCTGTGTTATGTGGGCTGCATCCACACAATATATATACTACCTGTATGGCCCTGAGGATGTCACATGGGCCGCAGCTGTGGGTTGAGAACCACTGGGTTAGCACAATGGGGTCTTGGTACATGACTAGGGCTCCTAAGCACTATAGTAATACAAATAATAGGTAATAAAATCATTTTTGTAATCAGTGGAGGATTTACTGTAACATTGCAGCTTTGCTGTCCTCATTTTGATGGCTCTCAGTGGAATTTTTCATTACTCTTTGCTTGTCATTAGGATCTAATCCAGAGTAGAGCTTGGTAGGAACCAGATTTTCCATTTCAGGGGAAATTTTATGATTTTGAAATTCTTCTATTCCAAAACCAAATGAAAACAACAGCAACAAAAAATTCAAAATTTTCTGTGAAACAAAATTCTCAACAAATTTTGTTCCAGGTTGATCAAAATGTTTCATTTTGATAAAATTGAAACATTTCATTTAGATCACATTTTTGCTCTTAACTTCTAAAAATGTTTTAAATAAAAACAGTAAATTTTGTTTCAAAACAAGTTATCGAAATGAGAAATTGAAATGTTGCATTCTGAAAGTGTCAACACAGGTATTTTGATGAAAAATTTCCAACCATCTCTAATCCAGAGCCCATTGAAGTGAGTGGAAAGCCACTTCACCTCCACCATCATTCACTTTATTAGGCTTTGGACCAGACCCTGCGAGCATTCAGACATTTAAAAAAACCCTAATTTAGGCCTGGGTCCTGCAGTGAGCTCTCTTTAGTAGACCCCTCTACCCATTGGAAGCCCCTTTGAAGTCAATGGGTTTCACGTGTGCACAGGGGTCCCACTTGCAGAGCTCGTTGCAGGATCAGGGCCTTAAAAGAG
This sequence comes from Caretta caretta, assembly GCF_965140235.1. Taxonomy (NCBI): domain Eukaryota; kingdom Metazoa; phylum Chordata; order Testudines; family Cheloniidae; genus Caretta; species Caretta caretta. The sequence continues at coordinate 204,512,003 of NC_134208.1, read as the reverse complement.
AGGAGTAAAGAGTTAATTTATAATCTGATAAGAGATTTCAGCAAGCCCTACTTGTTTTATAAGCGCCTTACCATTGTTTTTTAGAAATCTTATATTAGTAATACGGTATGTCATTTTGGGCTGTGTTCTGCAAGGGAATAGAAGGGGTTGTGATGGTGGAAAATGTTAAAACAAGGGAAATCGACTCAGTCTGTGTGTCCATGTGTTGATCAAATAGTGAGCATGACTTGGCTGTCTGCACTTCTTTCAGCAGTTTGCAAGATCAACGCTTTGTAAGTATACTAGTTCCTAGCAGTCAGACTTGGCTATCCACGTTGATACCTGCAGCATACTTGTTTGCCTTCAGCAAATTCTAGCTCTTAAATGTTGTGAAGCCATTTTGTTTTATTGTTTTAATCGAAGACAGTGATTTGTGATCTGAGCTGTAGCTCACGAAAGCTTATGCTCAAATAAATTGGTTAGCCTCTAAAGTGCCACAAGTACTCCTTTACTTTTGTCTTGGTCGTTCATCCCTTAATCATAAACATACAGATTCTCATACTCCTGAGTAATACTGACCGTTTTTCTTTCAATGGACTACAGCGGCGCTTAAATACTTTCCAGATGCCTTGGACAACTAGCTATAACTGCAGATCTTAATCTCTGTAATTAAAAGTATTTTGTATGGTAAATGTAAGGAAAAAAATGGAATACAGTAAACAGTTCAGGAAGCAAATTTAATTGTCTTGGTTAAAATCAGGATGCTTTTCATTTCCTCTGCCACCACTCAGTGAAACAACTGAAGTGAGTTATTGTCATTGATCTATAAAACTGGTAGACAGGTTATAGGAGTATCACAGAAAAATGTTTACAAGATGTAGAAGTGCTGTATTTAGCATCAAGTGGGCTTAATTTCCTCTTGAGCTGTTTGTTTTGATCCTAATTCAACACAACATCTAAGCATGTGCTTAAGTCCCATTGAAGTCAGTGGGACATAAGCACGTGCTTAAATGCTCTGTTGAATTGGAGCCATAATGGGGGATGCAGCCATATACAACAATAATGAAGGAAAACTGAGTGTATGCTGTCAGACGTGGTAAGACCAAGATGCCTTTTTCATCAAACGAAAGTATAGTGAATGTACAGTCCAGTAGTCAGTGTCACAGAGTTTAAGGCCAAAGGGACCACAGATCATATGACATAAAAAGAGGCAATGCCATGAATTTAATTGTAACCCTTCTTTGCCCCCACGAATGCCGGTACCTTTAAATCAGATCAATTACTTGACAATTTCCTTCCTTTTGTGAATTTAATAACAGGAAATAAAGTTGTGTTCATATATTGTCAAAACTGAGACTTCTGTAGAAGCCACTGGCATTTTTTAGTTTTACTCAAAGTTCGTTTTCATTGGCTGAAAATAGTTGCCGAATTTCAACCCAAAGCTCAATGCAGTGGCAGAGTTGTAGGCATCTTGAAACTACTTATTCTTTGCTAATGAATGTCCCTGCCTCAAAGAGCTATATGGGTGCACATATATAGCTCTAGGAGCTACTGCAATATACATGTTGAGTAATCATCAGTATTTATTGGGATTACCGTAGTGCCCAAAAGCCCCAGGAAGGATTGGGTTGCTGTACAAATGGATAGGAAGAGACTATCTTTGCTCAGAAGAATTTAAAATGTGCCTTTTGCTGTGTTGTTTACTGTATGTTTGTTGAAATCTGTGTATGAACAATCTTATGCTGGTAAGAATAAGATTAAGCTGTCTAATGGGTCAATTTCTGCCTGCAGTGACATAGTCCAATATACACGCACATCTTTTTACTCTTCTGAAAACTACTTTCCTTTAACAAAGGTATTTTGCTTCCCTCTTCTCTAAATAAACCCCTTTTTTAAATTCACTGGTATGGAGGAGCATATTTTTTTCTGTTCCAAATCAGATGGATGAATAAGGATCCAGTCCTACAAACACGCACAGCTTGTAGCTTTCCCAACATCTGTAATTCCACTGATTTCTATGGGACCGTTCACATGCGTAAAGTTACTCATACATAAGTGTTAGCCGGATTGAGCCCTAAATTAAATAAAAATTAATGGCATGGAGTGTTCGGAAGTATTCCAGGTTGCTTATTATCATTGTCTTTCTAACAGAAATCTCGAATAAAACCCTATTCCATCCCTAAAAATGTGTTCCCTGGAACAATATAGTTGGTCACAAGTTGCTAAGAAACCCTGGAATACAGAGCAGCCAGGAAATGTGTACGGTGCATTAAAGTTATTTTGTAAGTCACAAATCATGAATTATTTATGCCTTGCAGATTAAAATTTGCTTAACTATTGCTGTTTTTATTGCATTAGCTTTGAGAATATTGCAACTGCAACAACAGGATTTGTTGTTCAAAAGCATTCATTATGGTGACTATCGATGTTTATGCATCACGGGATGGTATGTTGAAGGCATGTTTGACCTCTTATTTGCACATTTTACGTACACTAGTAATGTACTTCATGTCGTGTCAAACGTAATTCATATAAGGAACAAAAGTAAAACTTGATGTAATTTAATGCCAATTGTTACTACTGGGCTGAGAAGCAAACACTCCAACATCAAGGTGAAAGTAACTGCACCGCCTAGCTTTTGCATCCTGTAAAATGGAGCCAACAAGCAAGAGAAAGCCACTCCAGCTGTTTGCTGTGGCCTAGTGCTCCTCTTTAGGTTCTAAAATTTAGTTATAACTAAGTTATACGGTTTAGGTAAACACACATTAAATAATAATAATTTTTAAACTTCTACTAGACCAGGAGTGTCAAACTCATTTTTGGAGTGGGCCAAATGCCTTTTTTAATTGTTGTTGGGGCTTTCATTTAGGATTCCACACTCCCCTCAATCTACAGTGGATCTCCCAGTGCTGTCAGTGGAAGATCCCCACAAAGATCAAGGGTGGAATCTGGCCTTGATTTAGTAACTGCATATTTAGTTTATTGTTCTTATTAAAGCCACATTCATCAATCGCTCAGTGTGAAAACTAACTTACTCTTAGGACACCCACTATATCTGCCTTGTTTCTTTTCCTTCTCTTTCTTTCTGTTTCTCTCAACTGTTCTTTCTTGTTTTGTCTCCTCCTATCTTTTCTCTGCATATCCTTCCCTACAGCAAAGCCCAGTTCCTTCCCATTCACTTCCACCATTTTCCCCATGTCATACAATAAAATTGTCAGTGATTACGTACCATTAACTATTTCATGTGTCACTTATGCTCTTAAGTTAACATCACTATGAGATGAATTGGAGCAAAGGAGTTCACACCTCCAAGTTGTTGTTTCAGGCTCTCTGCAGACTAAGGAGGACAGCAGTGCATCATTGGTTTGTAATTGTTTTGCATTTGGGAGGTTAATTTTGCATCCGGGAGGGCTAGAAATTTACTCTAAAGCCACATAACTACATCTAATAGGTCAGATCAGGCCCTCTGGCTGGGTGTTTAACATCACCGTACTATATTATGCTACTAAGACCCCCTGTAGTAACTAAAAGGTACCTGGGTAAAGAATTTGGAGTGTACCTACTCTGTATGGATAGGACTTGTAGCAAGGGAAGACCTATACCTGTCACAAGAGACACCAACCTAAAGCTATTGTTTTCCTAGCACTATAAGGGAACATATAGTGGTAGAACAGGTAACACATGCCAAACAAACTGGGGCAGTGTAATTTACTCCATGAATTATATTGAATCTCAGCATACCACAGTAGGCTAAAGGTTATGAGGAATAGTGGGTAACTACCCACTATATAGATATTTTGGCTCATACACAAAGGTTTGCCAGTTTAGGGGTAGATTCTGAAACCCTGACTTACACTGAACAGTTCCTTACTCCAAGAATAGTCTTAATGACTGCATTGGCTCTAGTAGTGGAGTACAGTACTCCTCAGTGTGAGTGAGAATATCAGAATTGGGGCATTACTGTGTGCTATCAGAGTTGTTCAAAGCTATGGAATGTATCTTGGAGATACTAAATGGATAACATAGTGATCAAAATCAGTTCCTAGCTACATATCCCTTACTAATGTCCTAGGTAATGTAGTGACTGTTTTAGCATTTTCATCACTTAGTTTTGAAATGAGTTGGCATGAACCATCTGGACCTATATCTAAATCCACCTCAAAGAGGGGAGAACCCCATCTTATACCTTTCAGACCGGGCACCGTGGGTATCATAACTTCCTATGAAGAAAACTCTTCAGGGTGAGGAGTACTAACCTGGGTCATATGGGGCTAATGGAATTGACATAACCTATTAATCATAGAATATCAGGGTTGGAAGGGACCTCAGGAGGTCATCTAGTCCAACCCCCTGCTCAAAGCAGGACCAATCCCCAACTAAATCATCCCAGCCAGGGCTTTGTCAAGCCTGACCTTAAAAATATCTAAGGAAGGAGATTCCACCACCTCCCTAGGTAATGCATTTCAGTGTTTCACCACCCTCCTAGTGAAAAAGTTTTCCTAATATCCAACCTAAAGCTCCCGCACTGCAACTTGAGACCATTACTCCTTGTTCTGTCATCAGCTACCACTGAGAACAGTCTAGATCCGTCCTCTTTGGAACCCTCTTTCAGGTAGTTGAAAGCAGCTATCAAATCCCCCCTCATTCTTCTCTTCTGCAGACTAAACAATCCCAGTTCCCTCAGTCTCTCCTCATAAGTCATGTGTTCCAGTCCCCTAATCATTTTTGTTGCCCTCCACTGGACTCTTTCCAATTTTTTCACATCCTTCTTGTAGTGTGGGGCCCAAAACTGGACACAGTACTCCAGATGAGGCCTCACCAATGTCGAATAGAGGGGAACGATCACGTCCCTCGATCTGCTGGCAATGCCCCTACGTATACATCCCAAAATGCCATTGGCCTTCTTGGCAACAAGGGCACATTGTTGACTCATATCCAGCTTCTCGTCCACTGTAACCCCTAGGTTCTTTTCTGCAGAACTGCTGCCGAGCCATTCGGTCCCTAGTCTGTAGCGATGCATGGGATTCTTCCGTCCTAAGTGCAGGACTCTGCACTTGTCCTTGTTGAACCTCATCAGATTTCTTTTGGCCCAGTCTTCTAATTTGTCTAGGTCCCTCTGTATCCTATCCCTACCCTCCAGTGTATCTACCTCTCCTCCCAGTTTAGTGTCATCTGCAAACTTGCTGAGGGTGCAATCCACACCATCCTCCAGATCATTTATGAAGATATTGAACAAAACCGGCCCGAGCATCGACCCTTGGGGCACTCCACTTGATACCGGCTGCCAACTAGACATGGAGCCATTGATCACTACCTGTTGAGCCCGACAATCTAGCCAACTTTCTATCCACCTTTTAGTCCATTCATCCAGCCCATACTTCTTTAACTTGCTGGCAAGAATACTGTGGGAGACCGTGTCAAAAGCTTTGCTAAAGTCAAGGAACAATATGTCCACCGCTTTCCCCTCATCCACAGAGCCAGTTAGCTCGTCATAGAAGGCAATTAGATTAGGCAGGTATGACTTGCCCTTGGTGAATCCATGCTGACTCTTCCTGATCACTTTCCTCTCCACTAAGTGCTTCAGAATTGATTCCTTGATCAATAATGACAGGTTTCAGAGGAACAGCCGTGTTAGTCTGTATTCGCAAAAAGAAAAGGAGTACTTGTGGCACCTTAGAGACTAACCAATTTATTTGAGCATGAGCTTTCGTGAGCTACAGCTCACTTCATCAGTGAAGTGAGCTGTAGCTCACGAAAGCTCATGCTCAAATAAATTGGTTAGTCTCTAAGGTGCCACAAGTACTCCTTTTCTTGATCAATAACTTATTCCTCATTAATAATGATATCCAGTACTATAATTGATGCATTTATATGGTATTAGGAAACATTTATGGTGTCTTCCAAAGGCCCGAGTCAGTATTATGGCACCATTGTGCTGGGACCTGTACAAACACACATAAAAAGACTATCTTTGCTCCTCAGGGTTTATAGTTTAAGACACAGTGTTAGTGTCTTGTGCGTCTAGAGGCAGAAAAGCACAGAACCGTCAAGCTTCTTTCTTACTGCCATAATATTTAGAGGATGTGTCTAGAGATAGTTGGAAAAATGCAGAATTTTTGTGTGAAAAACGATTGACATTTTTAATCACAAAATTTCAATCCCTCTAGGCTGAATGAAAACCTGCAAGAATTTCTCAGGTTTTTTTGCCAAAATATTGTCAACATTTTTAAAATTTTAAACCAGATCTGTGTCTTTATTTCCTTGCATGTTCTATATATTTCTGTACGTAATAGTCATACAATTTAAGTATTGCAAACAGTAGAACCTCACAAACTCGCACCATTAATCTCCTAGCCTGGGTATGCTCATTAAAAACCCACTAGACTCTCTGCTCAACAAAGATTTAACCGCCTGTTGCTGTCATGCAGGTAGTGTGGCCTACTGGGTAGAATACTGGATTGGGACTCAGTTTGCAACCTGCCACTGGCCTGCAAGGTGACCTTTGGCAAATTACTTCCCCTCTCTGTGCCTCAGTTTGTCCATCTGTAAAATGGAGGGAATGATATGTAACCTCCTTTGTAAAGTGTTTTGGGATCTACAGATGAAAAGCACTGTATAAGAGTTTTACAATTTAGTTCCTTGGTCTCATTTTACTAATACTTAATTATTTTGCCAAACATGCTACAGAACATTTACAGTGAAGGATTATCCTAAATAATTAAAGTTAAGCCTGTCACGATAAATTAACAAAGTACATTTGGTGACAGCAGTCACCTCAATAGACTTACAGTCTTTGTCAAGCTTTGTGAATTAGAAGATAAGAGAGCAAGCGTCAATGAGTCTCTCAATCTCTAGTGTGAGTGATTGTGATGGTCTGCTTTGCAGTTAAGATGAATATGAAAATGATTGGTGCAGGTGGATGAGATGTGCTCTAATGGACTCTTGCTTTTGTTTTCTGGCAGGATGGAGAAGAAGAAAATTCTAATGAAATCCAAAGTTGCTGCTTCAAACCTTCTGAGTGCGCTGCATTCGCTCTATCAGTTTGGCCACCTCTGTGATGTGACGGTCCATACTGAACACCTAGGGATCCAGGAGGAGTTTCTGGTTCACAAGGCTGTCTTGGCTGCTTCCAGCAATTACTTTAAGGGGCTTTTTCTTCACGGTGAGATGTTGGATGCTAAGAATTGCACCGTGACTCTACAGGACATATACACAGAAGAATTCACCTCCTTTCTGGAATTCGTCTACACTGCAGAAGTAGAGATTGACGCAGAAAAGTTGCATCGGATGAAGGAGGTAGCCGAGAGACTCGAGTGCAAGGATTTGCTTGACATTTGTGAAGAAATGAAGGCGGAGGGTAGAAAAGCCTTAGATTTGAGTGTCCATTTGAAAGGTCAGATATGTGAAAATGGTGGGTCCCAGTGGGTTCGTGTCCAGCAAGCAGAAGACAATGAAGTGAATGATTCTTCCCAAATTGGGGCGACACCCATGAAGAGAAAATTTTGGGACAGCCAGAAATGCAGAAAATTGCAACCAGACTATGAGATTGTTGATGGACAACCTCCAAATCCCAATAAAGGCGGGACAGATCTTCTGGAGTCGAAAGCTGGGATGGCAAAGTCAGACAAACAGAACAAAATAGAGACAGGTGAGATGATTAGCATGGATACAGTCAACCCAGAGGAAAATAAGACAAGCCATTGTGCCCTAAACCGGTCAGACTCAAAGGAAACCTGCATAGTGATCAAAAATGTGCTCCCTGGCCAGGAGGAGGATGAAAATAGTTTAATTTCTGAGCGCCCCAGTAAAACTGAACGCAGGAAATCACCTCGCAACGTATCAAAAGTCTTGCCACAAATGTACACGTGTGAGAAGTGTAACCAGTCATTCCATTTCATCAAACACTATCAGTCGCACATGGAGCTGGAACACGACATCAACATAGTCCTCAAACACAGCTGCAATGTGTGCGACCAGCTCTTCTCAAATCGCCAGAACCTCAGGCAGCACCACCTCACAGTTCACAACGACGAGCGACGCTTCCCTTGCGTGTTTTGTGACAAGAGGTTCAAGCGCCGGAAGGATATAAATGACCATATCCGGAGGGTGCATGAAAAGAAAAGGAATCCCCAGGCATGTCCATACTGCAACAAGGTTATCAGCTCCAAATGTGGCCTGACAGTTCACATTCGAACCCACACTGGAGAGAAACCTTATAAATGTGAACGCTGCCCAGCCAGTTTTGCTCAGAGGTCTGCTTACAATACCCATGTAAGGTACAGCATTCTGTGTGTGTGTGTGGACATTAAGAGAGGAGTATTTTCAAGATCCTGATTGCTTCAGAGCTAGGTTCTTTGGGCACTTGGAAGGCAATAGGAGTCTTTCCATTGACTACAGTGGGCTTTGGGTCAGGATATTATCAGTTTGCAACAGCTCTGGGGTGATGTTTTCAAAGCCATGCAGGGGATTTAAATGCATTGAAATTATTGGGAGTTGTGCAGCTAAATCCCCTTTAGTGGCTTTGAATGTCTCAGCCTTTGGGTTTTAAACATGAGCCCGGGAGAACTGAGATGTGCTAAAAATGAGCAAGACCTGGCTAACGATGATCACAAATCTATTTTTATTTGATCCTATGCCCTGCAGGCTGTGTCGAGGTAGTGTGGGCTTTCACACAGGCCTTTTCTGCACTTGACTGACCAGAAACGAATCAGTAACATTCCACAGCAGTCTCCAGATCTGCAAACAGACAGAATTTGATTTTTATGAGAGCATAAATATAGAATTGCCATTGGCCCAGGACAGAATTCCTGACTTTCAGCTGTTACAGCCCTCCTGAGTCCTGAAGTGACTCCAGGACCCTCTTCAGACTTTTTCAGAGATTCAGTCCTCCTATTATGACCCTCATACTCATACCTCTGTCCTCTTTTCTGTGTCCCTCTGGAGTCCTCTGCTTCCCCAGCCGTGGAAAAGGCCAAGTCAAATAAGTGATGTACATGTTTTGGGAGGTCCTGAGGTATTGGCACTATTAAATATGGAAAAGAAATGTTAGGTTATATGACAGGTATTTAAATATATACGTTTTTATTGTTCTCTTCTCCGGAGTCTTGTACAGTTGAAATCCTGGGCCCAGATCTGCTGTGTTGGAGTCAACTCAAAGCAGCCCTAAAACTGTAATAGTTGCCAATAAGAGGATGGCTCCAGTATGGAGGAATCCTTTGTTGAGACCATGCCACCATAATGCTCCTACTTCACCGCGCCCCTTGTGGATGTATAGGGGGTATATCCCTATACTCTCATTATCTGACTGCCATAACCCATGTTGGAGCCATAGGCAGCTGGCATAAATTAGAGCAGCCACCAGGTAGGAAACTGGTCTGATGATTAGCCTGTTGAATTGGAGATAGTTCACCTCCCAATGACTTTATAAATATCTGCTTCAGTTACCTTTGGTAAATGAAATAACCAAACAGTCATTCATTTTCTGATATAGCTGTAAAACTAATCTGACATTTTTTTGAAATAAATCACTTTAAAAATGTATAGTGCGTACCTTCTAAAAATGAAACCTACATCTATTTCTGAGTTGTAAAGAATATGTATTAAGGTTACAACAACCAACAAGAATGCACTTTTATGTAAAAAACCATGATTAAATCAAGTCTTCCTGACTAGTGATTTAAATCAAATCCACCCTGCTGTATTATTTTCCCAGCAGGGAACTAGGACACAGAAAAATTGCTCATGATGACATAGGAAGCCTGTAGCAGATCTAGGAATTGAACCCAGATCTTCTGAGTCCAGTCCCGCACCTTCACCATGAGACCATACTTCCACTCAAGCATGAGGATTATTTGTCCCTGTAGCTTTATCCTAGCTAATGCAACTACAGAGAATAATTTTATCCCTATATATATAATTCTTTCTTAAATTTTATTAATGCATTTAATAAATCAATAACGTTGACACTTTAAAGAATCCCCTCATGAGATTGCATATGTAAAAAGATACCATCCGTCTGTTTCTGAAGAAAATCTGCATGCAGAGACTTTTGTGTGACGCTGATGTGTGTAGTGAGAAAGAAACAAGGATACTAAGGGAGAGAAGTGTGATTGACAGAAAGAATTAGGTTCTATATAGTATAAACAGTGAGCTCAAAAAAGAGGGTTCAGTGAGGCTAAATTGTAGGAAAATGCAGACTGAACACATAGGAGTAGAAAAATAAATGAAGTAGTAGAGTAGGAGTGAAATCCACAATAGCAGGATGAGCAGATAATTCCAGACTTTTAAAGCAGTTGCAGTTACACAGTATCAGTCTTTGGTGTGCCCAGCACACAAACTGTAATCTTTCAAAAGAATGCAGTGTGGCACTCTGTCTCATGTTCTGTGTTATCTTATCACCTGCAGAGGGAAAGCAGATCGATCTCATGCAGAAATCTCCCAAATAATTTGTTTTAAATTTGTGGTTGTTAAGAGTTCAAATTTAGACTATGCAGGATTACCAATTTCTTTGAGACAGGTTTTGATACCCTTATCTCAGTGTTCATAAGGGTTTCTGTTTCTGGTCCTAAATTAATAAGAAACCTGTTGGTGCTGCAATTTACACAAATAGAGATGTTGCCACCTGCCAGTATTTTTATAAGAAAATGATTGTGTTATGTTCTTGTTTATTGGTATTATGATGGTGCCTAAGGGTTCTAGTTAAGTATTGGGATTCTGTTGCGCTAAGTACTGTAGTAACACTGTTAGAAAGACAGATTACCATAATTGACTATCTGCACAAACAGTACGCAGATTTGCTTTGTATAATTGCATGCACAAAGTAGGCATGTCATTGCATGAAGTTTACACCTTCAATGACATTTCTAATTTGTTTAAAAACCAAACACTGCATATCTTTCCATAGTCACTGTATTGTAACAGTGAACTCAAGATTATGCTGAAGTGATGAATCCCAGTTCTGTTTTCTTATCCACCTTCCCATGCACACATCCTGTGTGAAAACAATGGGAATTTTTTCCATGTATCTTAGAGCTGAATAGTGCCTTTGCATTGTGGAGAAATCACAAATGGCCTACAATGAAATTCTTAACCTTTCAATTAAAGTGAAACATCGGTTTTGTTGTTTGAGAATCACACACAAAGTGTTTCAGGGTCAAATGTGGCAAATATAATGTGCTTCTTTAAGGAAGTACTAAGGGTCAAATGCAGTAGATATTTAAAAGTATGCCATTTAGTATTTAATTGCTCTTAATTTAATTAAAAGTAAAGCAAGAGGATGTCAAGTTGTATTTGTAAGAACCCATTTGTTAGACTGAATTTATAGTCATGATATTAATCATGAAAATCATGATATTAATCAGGTAGCACACAAATTTGCTTTAGAGAGAGTCTTTTCCTGATGACCTTCTGGTTTTAAACTTCTGCCAGTCCCTCAGTGTAGTATACATTGCTAACTGTGAAAGCAAGGATACCCAATGGTTTCAGTAATGCTTTCACAGAATAACTTGCATAAGACACTTCAGTTATCGTTAATTATCTGGTCTCACCTTTCTACAATATTTCCTTGCTCTCTTGTTCTAGATGTTCTTCTAGTTTGTGAAAGGCAACATTAAAATGAATATGAGAAACCCGATTCCTTCGGTGTGCATGCATATAAAACCAGGTGTTTAACCTACTATGGTTGTGTTCTGTTTTTAACAGAAAAATACACGAATCTGGGCAAGACAGGAAGCTTATGCCAGTCTACTGGATGGTAGTTCCACCTGCAGATAGACCAGATGCAACATACTGTGAAACCAATATTAGCAAAGAAAGATGGGTTGGAGCATCAGATACTGGGTTGCGAAAAGCTACCAGGAGCAAAGAAGCCATGGACTACGAGGAAGAACCAGAGAGCTCATCTAATGCACAAGTGGATTGCCGCAATGAAGGGGAAGAAAGGAAGGGGCAATATGATGAAGCTGAAGCTAACAGAGAAGATGAAAATGAAGATGGGGATGAGGATGAAGAAGGAACTAATGTGAAGGGGGAAGAGGAGGGAGATTACGATGCAGTTTATTCTGAAGCAGATGGTGGTAAAGATAACGAGGATGTTAGTACAGATGATGACGATGACTCCTCTAACGATAAAGATGCTGAAGAAAATGAATCGGGTGAAAACTTTAAAATAAAGAAGGTAACTAAGGCCCGGGTAACTAAGAAGTCTGCCTATGTTATAACATGTGATAAATGTGATGAGCAGTTTGTCTCTCGGAAAAAATATGTGGATCACTGCAAAGATGTCCATCAGTCCTTGCCCGGTAAAGTCTATCAGTGTGATATCTGTAGCAAGTCATTTGCTAGCTACAACAGCTGGAAAGAGCACAGAGCGTGTGTCCATACTGAAGAAAGGCAATTTGCCTGCACTCTCTGCAATGCTACATTTAAAAGAAAGAGAGACGTGAGGACACATTATATGCGGAAGCACGAAGGGAGAGTGAAGCGCCCACTGTGTTCGGTCTGTGGGAAGATTCTGAGCTCTCGAACTGCATTGGTGTTTCACATGCGGACACATACAGGGGAAAAACCCTACGAATGTAGCATTTGTCATTCCAAATTTGCACAGCCATCACAGCTTAAGATCCACACCAGGTCAGCCTACAGTACCGCTTCTCCCATTACTGAACCCTGCATGCACCCTGTTTCAGCACACCTTCCCTTGGGCGACCCACTGTCCCCCAGTCATTTTTCTGCAATATCCATGTAATAGAGGAATGCTGGGATTTATGTTGGCCTGTAATATCAATGATTAACAAAGTGTAGTTCTTTTATTTATGTAAAGTTGTTTGTCTACTCCAGGGTCATTACCTCACCCTTGGGAAAGACTTAAAACATAGCAGTACCATTCACACATGGGCAAACATATAGGGATTACTTCTAAATAAGATTGAGCCAGATCCTCAGCTAGTGTAAAAAATGGCAAGAGGGGAAGGATTGCCAAGTGGTTAGGGCACTAGTCTCAGTTTTAGGAGGCCCAGGTTCAATCCCGTTGTCTGTCACAGACTTTGTATGTGACCTTGGGCATGTCATGTAGTCTCTCCGTGCCTCAGTTCCCCACCTGTAAAATGGGGACAATAGCACTGCCCTACCTCACAGGAGTGTTGAGTAGAAATACATTAAAAAGATTGTGGAGGTGCTTAGATACTTCAGTGTTAAGTGCCTAAGATATATACATAGAAAATGCCATGAAAGTCCTGTTGAGCTCTGCTGATTTACATTGGTATAAGATCTAACCCAGAAAGTCAGAATTACACCAACAAATCAAGGAAGTTCAGGGTTTGTTTGCATGCCACCTCTTGTACAATGTGCAGCATTTTGACTGACGTCTCAAAACCATGCATGATCTTGCATATCGTATAGTATGAGCTGGAATGTGAAAACAGCACAGAAAGTTGCAGATGCGGGACGTTTGACTTCAGAATGTCCTTGTTTTAGCTCGTTTAAAATCAGATTCCATGTGGATAGTCTTAAACATAACGTGCAAGATTTTCCTTAGCAACCTTGCTCTTTAAAAGTGGGACTGTCCTCCTGAGTTAAAGACCAAGGGCCTGACTCTCAGCTGGTGCAAATCAGTTTGTGTGATTTACACATGTTGAGAATAATAGCCCAGAACGCACTGTAGGTGCCTGGAGAGATCTGCTAGCGTAAGGAAAGAAAACATCCACATTGCTGTCACCACTACCAAAGCAGCAGCCGCCAGTCTTTTGTAAGTTCTGGCTCTTCTCTGCTGTTTGTGTCATAAGAAATAACCTTCAGAGGCTAGTCTTTCTGGAGCCAGAGGGGAAAAAGCAGACCCATCAATGAGGCCCAAGATAACTAAAACTAAAGTAGAATTTTTGAAAAGCCAGTATTTAAATTGAGATCAATGGGACTAAATCTTTCTGCTGTGCCAATTTACACCAGCGGAGTATCTGCCCCAGTACGTTCATCACACTTATAAATAGTGAGGTCATTGATATCTGCTATATGTGAGGTTTTTTTTTCTTCCAAAGACAAATACAGTCTTGATGATAAACTAAAGTAATATACTTGTGTAAATGTCTAGGAACCACATGTTGTATGTAGTGCAGTTGTAGCCAGGTTGGCCCCAGGATATTAGAGAGTCAGGTGGATGAGACCATATTTTATTGGACCAACTTCTGTGGGGGTGAGAGACAAGCTTTCAAGCCACACAGAGCTCTTCTTCAGGTCACCTGGTCTTGTCTGTCTGCACTCACTGTTGTTTTCTCTCCTTTGCCTCATTCACCTGCTAAGATAGGCAAGCAGCCCTTTTATTTGAAATAACCCCTGGCTTTATCAGTTCCTGGCTGATCACAGCAAGAGCATACATATACTCTCACAAAGAGTTTATCAGTATCGGGAGCTTCTCAGAGGAGTAGGATATTCGCTTCATCACTCTGGTACATAGGTGCCAACTCTGTGGGTACTCCAGGGGTGGAGCACCCACGGGGAAAAATGAGTGGGTGCTCTGCATCCACCAGCAGCCAAGCTCCCCCCTCCTCGCAGGGTGGGGCGGGGACTTTTGGGAAAGGGTGGAATGGGGGTGGGACGAGGGTGGTGCAGGGGCGGGGCCAGGGGTGGTGGGGGGTCAAGCACCCATCCGGCAGAGGGGAAGTCGGCGCCTATGCTCTGCTGTATCATCTAGCAGCCAGTATAGGACAATAGTATAGTTGGGCTGTCTGTGCTTTAGGCCACAGAGTCTTAGGGCTGATGCTGCTTTTGAGGCACGAAGGAAGAAAAAGAAAGGAACAGCCAGAGGAAAATCTTGCATGCTCCCCTGTAAGGCATTGTAAGGGAATGATCCTGAGCTGGTGTGAGTCAGCCGAGCTCCTTCAGATTAATGAAGCTACACCGACTTACTCGATCTGAGGAGTATGAATGTCTTTACCAAGGATTTTCTAGGCTCCCCCTTCCCCCCCTGCACAATATTCATGCAAAAATCCCAAGCATCAGATAGGGTCATTCATTGCAACAGTACACCTTAGGGGCTGCATGCATCTTTGATGTAATATGCATGCAAACCTTCAATTTCCTTGCTGAGCTGAACACATTTATGCCAACTCCTGCATAGAAAATCTAGGCAAACTCTCCGGGACCGTAACGTCCACAGAACAGGAAATTAATTTCAAGAGGAAATGCTATTTAAAATCCCCCCTGTCTACTGTGCTTAATTTGTGCTGGGGCTTGCCAGGGCTGAGCCCTGGAACGTCTAAGCTTGGCAGTTCATAGCCCCGGCACCTCCGGGCTTGCCGCCTCAGTTATGAAAGGAAAAAAATTGCTTGAGCCCTGGCACTTCTTTCATTACAAATTAAGCACTGCCTATCTAGCTGTGTTTTCTCAATATCTCTCTGTGTTTCACTGCCTGTAGGTCTCATACAGGAGAAAAGCCATATATTTGTGAGGACTGCGGAGCTTGCTTTGCTGACAAAGGCAAACTAAATGGTCACAAGAGGACACATACAGGTAGGAATTAAACACTCTGGGCCCCTCCCTCTACCATTCTCAGCCCTTTATTTGGTCAGGTTGAATACAAGTTGTCTGCAGGACATCCCGGTAGAACAGAAATCATCCAAATTCCTAAGCCTCTTGACAGCAGGGAATAGGTAGGGGCAGGGAAGTGCACTTTCTATTTTTAACTCACAGGAGGTACCTAGATGATGAGGGCCATGTGGGTACCTGGATAGGTAGACATCAGAAAGCCTGTCTGAGATGCAAGACTGAAGAAAGAGATTGGGATAGAGAGAGGGATTTTGGGAGTCATCTGCATAGAAACGGCAGCTGAGGCCGAGTGAGTAAATAGTTAAGTCCACATTGCGAAGAGTTGCAAAGGGACCTCACAAAACTGGGTGACTGGGCAACAAAATTGCATTTATCAACATTGAATTTCTTCTTCCAAATAATGCACACTAGAAAACATAATGCCAACTATGCAGTAGAGCCTCAGAGTTATGAACACCAGAGTTACAAACTGACCAGTCAACCACCGCCCTCATTTGGAACCAGAAGTATACAGTCAGCAGCAGCAGACGCAGATTAAAAAAACAAATACAATATAGTACTATGATAAATGTAAACTACTAATAAAAAGGGAAAGTTTAAAAAAAAGATTTGGCAAAATAAGGGAACTTTCTGTGCTTTTTTCATTTAAATTAAGATGGTTAAAAGCATTTTTCTTCTGCATAACAAAGTCTCAAAGCTGCATTAAGTCAATGTTCAGTTGTAAACTTTTGAAAGAACCATAACGTTTTGTTCAGCGTTACAAACAAACTCCATTCCTGAGGTGTTCGTAACTCTGAGGTTCTACTGTACATACAAAATTATGGGATCTAAATTAGCTGGTACCATTCAAGAAAGAGACCTTGGAGTCATTGTGGATAGTTCTCTGAAAATATTCGCACAGTGTGCAATAGCAGCCAAAAAAGCTAACAGAATGTTAGGAACCATTAGGAAAGCGATAGATAACAAGACAGAAAATATCATAATGCCTCTATATAAATCCATGGTACGCCCACTTCTTGAATACTGTGTGCAGATCTGGTCACCTCATCTCAAAAAATATATATTAGAATTGGAAAGGGTACAGAGAAGGACAGAAAAAATGATTGGGGTATGGAACAGCTTCCATATGAGGAGAGATTAAAAATACTGAGATTTTTCAGCTTGGAAAAGAGATGACTAAGGGGGATGTGGTAGAGGCCTATGAAATCTTGACTGGTGTGGAGAAAGTGAATAAGGAAGTGTTACTTTCTCCTTTGCATAACACAAGAACTAGGGGTCACCCAATGAAATTAATAGGCAGCAGGTTTAAAACAAAAGGAAGTATTTCTTCACACAGTGCTCAGTCAACCTGTGGAACTTGTTGCCAAGGGATGTTATGAAGGCCAAAATGATAACAGGGTTCAAAAAAGAACTAGATAAATTCATGGAAGATAGGTCCATCAAGGACTATTAGACAGAATGGTCAGGGATGGTGTCCCTAGCCTCTGTTTGCCAGAAGCTGGGCATGGATGACAGGGGATGGACCACTCGATGATGACCTGTTCTGTTCATTCCCTCTGAAGCACCTGGCATTGGCCACTGTTGGAAGACAGGATGCTGAGCTAGATGGATGTTGGTCTGACCCAGTATGGCTGTTGTTCTGTTCTTAATGAGGTCACGCAGGGATACGGTGAAGAGGGGAAAAAGGGGTCAGACGAGAGTTGCCAACAAAGCATGGTGGAGGGGAAGCCAGTTGAAGACCAAGAGAGCAGAGACTCATGGAAATCGAAAGGTTACTGATCGTCCAGGAGAAAGGACTGATCAAATGTGTCAAAGAGAGCAGGAGGATTAGCACGGGCAAAATACAACAGAACATCAGACTTGGCCAGGAAGAGGTTACGGAGGTAACTGGTAAGAGAATTCAGATTGTCTTTTGTTTTTCTTACAGGAGAGCGTCTCTTTAAATGTGATGTGTGTGGAAAACATTTTGCCACCAATGAGTACTTAAAATGCCATAAGCGATGCCACATGGGAGCTAAGCCCTATAAATGTGGTGTTTGTGGGAAAACGTTTGGACTGAGAGCCTCGCTAGCCCAACACAGTAACGTTCATGCAGGTAACAAAGCAAACAGATGTTGTTTTTGGCAATAAATGAGTAGATACTGGTGGAAGTTTGGATCTGAAATTGTTTGCAAAAGGAGCGTTAGCCTTTAACTCAACAATCTTTTTGATGGGCTACATAAGTATAGTGGGGGGGGGGAGTGATTTGGAGCCAGAGTTCACACTTACTCATATTTTTTGTAAAGGAAAAAAAATTCATACACTATTTAAAAAATAACTAATATACCCTGCATTGCCTCCGAGATACAATGTACGGTAGTTGGTTACATTGGGCCAAGTGCAGTTTGACTCTTTGTTCGGAAATTCTTTCTCCGAGACCTTTATCCTGCAAACGCTTACGCACATTCCTAACTTTAATTATTTGCAGAGCTTGATTAAAGCAATCCAGAGCCCTGTACGCTCCCCCAAATGCCCATCCTCCATGGCCATCACCCTAGCAGAGGGTGGACTGGTGGCAGGAGCCAGTAGCAGGGTAGCATTCCCCAGAAGAGGGGCCTGATCTGCTTTAGTAGAGAGGATGGGGCCAGGTAGCTACATCCCTGGTTCTATTGGCTGTTGCACCTCCGTTTGGAAACTCAGGCAGGCCCTGCTGGATCAGTTTCACTTGGGTCACATTTTCAAGCTTTTCTTTCCAACCAGGGGGGCTAGAAATATTCATCACATGATTGTGGGAGCCAGGGGTGTTGTTCAAGTGCTTTAATCCAGCATTGCTCACATAAATAGTCCTGTTACTCACATAAGTAAACTTAAGCATGTACTGAAGCATCTGCAGGATCAGGCCCAAAGGGACTGATCTTCAGCGGTTGTGGGTTTTGTTCATTTGCAGAGACACGTCCATATTTCTGTGAACAGTGTGGAAAAACATTTACTCAGCAAGGAGCTCTCAGGCGTCACCAGCGTATTCACACCGGTGAAAAACCATACAAGTGCAGGGCTTGTGAGAGAACCTTCACAGACATGTCCACCTTACGGAGACACGTATCGGTACGTTGCCTCTCTGCTGCCTTTGTAGCAATTAAACTGCAGTACAGAAGTTTAATTAGGGATGAAAGGGGCAGGGAGCTACATTTCTGCAGCTGTTTTTTTTTTTATTTTATTTTTTTCTAATTTACTAGGGATTAGAGTTGATGCTTCAGTTTTGATTCCTTATGAAAAATAAATCCTGTTAGGATGAGGAGGATGATTAGGGTGCTAATTTACAATTACATCAGGCTTTTAATATTATTTATTAGGGTTGTCAAATGATTACAAGAAATAATCACAATTAATGGTGAGATTTTAAAAAATAGTGGCGATTAATCACAGGTTTAATCACATTGTTAAACAATAATTGAATACCAATTTAAATGTGTTAAAACTATTTTTGGATGTTCTACATTTTCAAATATATTGATTTCAACTACAATACGGAATATAATGTGCACAGTGCTCAGTTTATATTATTATTTTTTATTACAAATATTTGCACTGTAAAAAAGATAAAAGAAATCGTATTTCTTGTAATTTACAAATGTAGAAAAATTTTTTGTTACATAGCTGCACTCAGAAACAAAACAATGTAAAGTTTTAGCGCCTACAAGTCCACTCAGTCCTACTTCTTGTTCAGCCAGTTGCTAAGACAAACAAGTTTGTTTACGTTTATGGGAGATAATGCTGCCTGCTTCTTATTTACAATGGCACCTGAAAGTGAGAACAGATGTTTGCATGGCACTGCTGCAGCTGGCATTGCAAGGTAATTACGTGCCAGATATGCTAAACATTTGTATGCCCCTCAGTGCTTCAACCACCATTCCAGAGGACATGATTTGCGTTAATTGCTTGAGTTAACTGCTATTAATTGACAGACCTATTATTTATACTGTTGTAGCACCTAGGTGCCCCAGTCATGGACCAGATGACGTACCAATTCTCAGGCCTGACAGCCAAACTGGTCTTAAAATCCAGTTATTTTTAAACAGCAAAATCTGATCATACAGGAAATGAAACATGAGGAAAGACAAGAACCTAGCTAATGTAAAGCGGATGCTGCTATAGCTGGGTTTTTTTAAAATCACAATTACATGTCTCCTCGAGCCTAATTTTTAGGCCCAACCTGGACCTGAACCAGACCTAAGCCCACCCAACCTGAGCCTGAGACCCAAACTGACCCCAATCCTTCCTGCGAACCTGAGTCAGCATCACTGTCACCTCCTGCCTGTGGGGCTGGCATGGTGGCAGATGAATGTGCTGACTGCTGCATAGCCTGCTGGCTGCTGCTCCCCACTGTGCTGTGTGCACTATGGAATGAGAGTCACGGCCACTTGTTGGCACACTCACTCCGTGATTGCAACACATGCAGAGCAGCGAGGTGGCAGTGGCTGGCAGGAGCAGGGCACGCTCCTGCCACAGGCAGGAGTAGGAGAACCCACCCCAGCCACAGACAGTCCGGTTGTTTTCCCACCTGATCCAGATGCAGCCCTTGTAATCAGGTTCTGCTGGGATTGGGTCAGGTTGCAGAGCTCTGATCACAAATGCTGTGGAAAGTGGTTTCACCCTCATACTGTAGATACGAGATACAGTGTCTTACCATTTCTTGAAACTTCAGATGCATTCTCAGAGTTCTGACAGGACACACAGCTCCAGGTGATAAACTGGACTGCGAGCAAGATCGCTAGGACGCCATTTGGGTCCTTGAAGTGACCTCTTTGGGGAGGAAAATCAGGACTGTCCCAATTTCCATTGGTCAAGTCTAGCATTCACCTGTGTGCTCAGAGTCACATTTCTGCCAAAACTGTGTCATGGCAGTGGACCTGGAACAGTAAATAGGTCAGAATTAGTAATGTCGAATCATTCTCACATTTTAGAGCCCAGCTAACCCCTTCACCCATCCCAGTGCAGCATTGGAATGTTAAAATCAACCCTATTCCATTTTGAACATGGTTAATGAAAGTAAAATCTTCAATTGTTTTAAATTACTATTCAGAAACATTTCTTTCCTCTACAATCTTCGTTTTTTTCCCCCCTAGATCCATGACCGGAATGCTCACTGGAGAAGTTTCTTAATAGATCTTACTACCAAAAAAGACCATAATTGGTCCAAAATAGAAACCTTATCAGATGTCTGTATGGGTGAGGACTCGGCACCTGAAATTTGGTCCGTTGACCAAGGTAAACTTTATAAACCAGAAAGCATTAGCATAAAAAAAGCAGAACAGAGGCAATCTAGTGTTAACATGCGAGACGCTGATCACTCCCTTTTATACTTGTAACTCTTATTGCTCTAACCAGAAAACTATAAAATCTCTTGATACACTATGAATGAAAACATTTCAAATCTTTTTTCAATATAGCTGCTTCATTTTTAAGCTATGTGAGATACTCTTATCTTTTTGCAATTGATACGAGATGTTACATTGCAGTTTTTTATCTTGTTATGGTAAACTATTTATGCCAATTAGGTGTTAGACCTATGTACAGAATTTTATTTTTAAAAAGTATCTTGAATTTATCACACAGTAAAATACCCATTTAATTAAAGTATATATGTTTGGTTTTGTGTGTGTATCTATATATACATGCACATGCATAATAGTGTTATTGTAAATTGTCTTTATAATAAAGATATTATGTTTAGAACAATCCACATAAAATGATAACCTATGCTGTATCTAATTTATTTGTACATATTTTATTGTAAAATATTTTTAACTTTCTTGATCAATACAAAAATGTTCAAATATTTGCTGTGTAATGTTATAAACCAACTAGAATGTAGCTGTTTAATGATACAAGTCGGTGGTATATGCTGTTTCCCAGCTTTCGATGGTTCATTTTGTCTTGACACTGTGATATTTGCTTTTAACTCTTAAATATAATTTCTTTGTATACTGTAAAATAAACTTCAAAATTATTTCTTAAAAGGTGATGGGACATCTCTTAGGTCCATATGTATAATAAATAATAAGAAGCTGTGAATTATGGGCTCAGTTTTATAATTCAAAGGTTGACTGAACAACCTCAGATTAAAAGAAATGGTCTTTTGCATGGGATGTAGTTTTATTGGCCTTCTGAGAGGTTGAGCATTCAAATCCCCGATGGTTTTCATAAGAGTTGTAGATTCTAAACACCTCTGAAGATTACAATCCTTTTATTATTCAAAAAACTGCATATAATATTATTGAGATCTTAAATGCGCCAAAGTCGGGACATTCAGTTTGTTTCTGAGACCAATTGTAACACAGAGCACCATTGCACATCTTTAGTATTTTGTATTATTGAGAATGGTGTTAAATGCGTGTCTTACTGCATGGTGTGTTCAGTGTGGGGGATTGAAACAATTGTGCTGGAAACAATACTTTTGAATTGCCTGATTATGGGCCAGATTTATTGTTGATGTAATTCCAAAACCAATGGAATTGCACCAGGGATTAAATTGGTCATATGTTCTAAAATCTCATGTTGCATTAATATGATTTTTTAGAAAATGTTTGTGTAGTTGGGGGCAGGGGATTATTGAATTTTCTTGATTTTGGGATAGGAGCAACTTGATTGGTCAAACTGGGTAAATAATGACTGACAGCCCTGATTCAGCAAAGCACTTGTGCACAAACTTAGGTCTCATTAATGTCAGTAGCTAATGCCTTACAGGGCTTGGTCATCATTCCGTCTGGGGCCTTGGTTGGGAACATCAGAGTCAGTGTCCTCACAGAGGTCAACATCTTCAGTGATTGTCCAGCACCAGCTGAGGTGGAGCGGGCACTGTGTGTGCATGCCTGATGTACGCGTACCAAAACAATTGCTGTACGCCCAACTCACCAAAGGACGGGGAGGCCAAACGAAACGCTTTAAAGATACCCTCAAGATAAACATCAAGAGATGTGGCATTGACACCACGCACTGGGAGATAGCAGCCCAGGCTAGGGATAACTGGCAAAGACTTGTCAGAGAAGGAACGTCCACTTTTGAGGAAAATCGCTTCGCCTTGGTCACAGAAAAATGCCAGAAAAGAAAGGAAAGATGACGGTCATGCAGCAGTTGTGGCCCAACCCTGACTTCCAACACCACATGCAACATCTGCCAATGAGCCTGCAGCTCCAGGATTGGATTCCTCAGTCACCAAAGAACCCATAAAAAATAAAACCTGTGAAAGAGATCATCCTTGACCTCGAGGGATCACCAATGACGACGATAAGTTAGGAAACTTTGCAGGAGCATCTTGCCTCTTTAATGTAGAGAACACTATTCAGAACATCGTATGTGGAAAAAAATCACAGCATCCGAATCTATTTAGAATGAGTGCTCTGCTCCATGGAAAATTCCATGCTTTTAATCAGTGAGGGGAGCTCTCAGACTTGTGAAATGAGGGTTGTTTGTGTGGCGTGTTTTGTGCAGTTTAAACTAGGCGACAAAGCAATTGTGTTAGTACTCAGAGGTTTTGAAAGCTTCTGAGAATACAGATCTGTGTTGCCTACATAAAAAAAGACAAAAAAATAGAAATACTTTTAGGCTCCAGGGAAGATGAAAATAGCAATGCTCCTTTGATTGTTCCTGCCCCCTGAAAATACTGCACAAGAGGTGAGCAATGGTGTGAGAAAATACCCAGTAAAGAACTTAAAATGTGAGCCTTCCAGCTCCTGTGCTGCAGAACAGCCCTATCCCTGCTTCTCTGCCTTCTGTCCCCTGACTCTCACATACATTGTCTTCTGAGGAGAGATGTACCCCCTTTCTCTTGGTCTAAGATGAGCTGCAGAAAGTGTAATGGTACAGCTCTCTCTGTGCCCTAGGATAGCTCCTGGATCTACCATGATCTTCCCCAAGAGCCCACTGAATAAATAGGATGGACTGATATGACCCTCTCAACTCCTGCTGTTCAGTGGAGTCATCTACCTGGTAAGTGAGGGGACTTCCTGGGGGAGGTATCAGCCTGCTCCTGTTAGGGTGACCAGATGTCCCGATTTTATAGAGACAGTCCTGATATTCAGGGCTTTTTCTTATATAGGTGCCTATTACCCCTCACCCCCATCCCGATTTTTCACATTTGCTATCTGGTCACCCTAGCTCCTGTGATCTTTTTGTTCTGTATCTGCAGCTCTGACATGAGCAAGTACCCGTTGTGTGAATGCAGGGAGCACCCACCTCTTCTGCAGATGGGAGTCTCTTCCCCATGCTCTTGCAGAGAGTGCTCCGTTGTCTGAATGGCAGCATAGCAATAAGTGCTGGTCTCAGTGTACTCTGATGATTAAACGTTTTCTGCTAGCTGAGGCGTGAATAACTTAATTTGTGGGTGAGTTGGCAGCTGTGTTCTTAAATTTGAGAGAAATGCTATGCAAAGTCCTGGTCATGACTGATGGTTGCCTACAAAACGGCTAATGTTTTGTGAAGTAAGGCTCCTAAATAAAAGTAGCCTGAGAATCAGGGGTACTGAGTACCCATAACTTCCACTGGAGTTAATGGGGGCTTTAAGCACTTATTAGCTCTGGAAAAAATGAGGCCAATTTTATTTAGATCCCTAAATTATAGGTGATACACGTAGCAATCCCTACACTTAAGATACTGTTTTCAGTTGTGTATAATAATTTGAGCTGAAATTTTCCTTGATGAATGTCTGCCTCTCGCATGATTTTTTGGTAAACTTCAGCAAAAACGGTTCAGCCATTTCTCAGAACGAGATTAGGGGAAAATGTTACTTTTGCCCATGTTAAAAAAGATCTTGTAACCATTGTGTTGAGAAGCTCTAGCATCTTTATGCTTTGGAGCAGGGACTTGACAAGATCTTTCTTGAGTGGTAACAGCTAATTTAGACCTTGTCATTTTGTATGTATAGTTGAGTTTGTTTTCCAGTGTGCATTACTGTACATTTACCAACATTGAATTTTCAGTTTGTTCCAAAACCCCCTCTATTGACATCTCAATCTGGGAAAGTTCCTCAGATTTGTCACCCAAAAAGAACGGCTCAGGTGTGGGAATCTCCGTCACATCCTCTGCGGTGAAGACTGATGCAAAGAATTCATTTAGTTTCTCTGCAACAGCCTTGTCTTCCTTGAGTGTTCTGTTAGCACCTCGATTTCCCAGTGGCCCTACTGATTGTTTGGCAGGCTGCCTGTTTCTGATGTCCTATTTTTTTTAATCGCTGTCGGTTTTTGTGTCTATTGCTAGTTGCTCTTCACATTTGTTTTTGTCCTGCCTAATTCTACTTTTACATGCGACTTGCCAGAGTTTATGCTCCTTTCTATTTTCCTCAGTATGGTTAGACTTCTGGGTTTTAAAAATTGCCTTTTTCTCTCTAACCCCTTCTTTACTCTGTTATTTAGTTAGCCACAGTAGATTTGTTATCCTTTGGGGGGGGGGGAGTTGTGGGGGTGTAATACATATAGTTTGAGCCTCTATGATGGTGTTTTTAAAAAGTTTCCCTGCAGCTTGCAGGCATTTCACTCTTGTGACTCTGTCTTTTAATTTCCCTTGAATTAGCTTCCTCAGATCCCTTGTTACTGGGGGGGAGGAGAGGTCCTGTGGGGTTTCTACCCCCCATGTTAAATGGAATGACAAGATAGGGCCATCTGGAAAGGGGACGAAGCCCGTTTGAAGGCCTGGTGGGAGGAGGCGCAGGGTGAGCCCAGCCTGAGGCGCGTGGGGGGCACAGGACTGGTAGGGATGGGACGCGGCCCCGGGGAAGGGGTCTCACTCCCAGCCAGCGGCCCCATCCCCGAAAGGGGGAAACGTTGCCAGGCAACCCCGCGACGCGAGGAGGAGGAGTCTGACGCTACTTCCGCCCGGCTCTCTGTCCGTTTGCGTCATATCTCTGCGCCGCCGCCCTGTGGCTCGAGCCGGGAGGGTGGCGACGCTTGGTCTAGTGACGCCCATGGCGGCGGCGGCGCTGCGGCTCCGCCCGTGGCAGTTGCCGGAACTGGCTGGGCGGGGGGAGCGCTCGTGAGCGCCCAGCGCTTCCGGCCGCCGCGCGGAGCCCGGGGCTGCCCGGTGAGTGAGCGCGGCCCGGCTGGGGTGTGAGCCCTGCAGACCGCCCCCCCTCCCGGGGCGGGGGAAGCCCCCGGACATGTGCCCCGGGTGTGGGGATGAGGGACCGCCCCACAGACCCCTCTGCCCCCTGGGCGCCCACAGAGCCCCTCCCCCCACAGACCCTTCCGCCCCCTGGGCACAGGGGGAGCCCCACAGACCCCCTTCCCCCATAGGTCCCCACCCCCTGGGCACAGGGGGAGCCCCACAGACCCTCTTCCCCCATAGATCCCCACCCCCTGGGCACAGGGGGAGCCCCCCAGACCCCCTTCCCCCATAGGTCCCCAACCCCTGGGCACAGGGGGAGCCCCCCAGACCCCCTTCCCCCATAGATCCCCAACCCCTGGGCACAGGGGGAGCCCCCCAGACCCCCTTCCCCCATAGATCCCCACCCCTTGGGCACAGAGGGAGCCCCCCAGACCCCATTCCCCCATAGATCCCCACCCCCTGGGTACAGGGGGAGCCCCCCAGACCCCCTTCCCCCATAGGTCCCCACCCCCTGGGCACAGGGGGAGCCCCCCAGACCCCCTTCCCCCATAGATCCCCACCCCCTGGGCACAGGGGGAGCCCCACACACCCCCTTCCCCCGTAGAACCTCCCCCCCCCCCTTGGCCCTCCCAAGCGTTTCCTTCCCCAGGGGTGTGGGGATGAGGTGTTTACCTATGGACAACTCCCCCTGAGATTGTGAGGCCCACAGACATTTCCTCCCAAGGGAGTGGGGCTGAGGCTTAACCCCACAGACACTCTGAACACAGTGTGAGGGTAGAGGCGTTGGATCCCAGACACACCCCTTTACAGAGGGGCAAAGTACTCCACTCAGGAAGGAACAATCAGTTGCATACCTACGAAATGGGAAATGACTGCCCAGGAAGGAGTACTGCGTAAGGAGTACAGAAAGGGATCTGGGGGTCATAGTAGATCACAAGCTAAATATGCAGCAACGGTGTAACGCTGTTGGGGAAAAAAGCAAACCTCATTCTGGGATGTATGAGCAGGAGTGCTGTAAGCAAGACACGAGAAGTAATTCTTCTGCTCTACTCCGCGCTGATTAGGCCTCATTTGGAGTATTGTGTCCAGTTCTGGGCGCCACATTTCAGGAAAGATGTGGACAAACTGGAGAAAGTCCAGAGAAGAGCAACAAAAATGATTAAAGGTCTAGAAAACATGAGCTATGAGGGAAGATTGAAAAAATTGGGTTTGTTTAGTCTGGAGAAGACTAAGAGGGGACATAACAGTTTTCAGGTACATAAAAGGTTGTTACAAGGAGGAGGGAGAAAAATTGTTGTTCTTAACCTCTGAGAATAGGACAAGAAGCAATGGGCTTAAATTGCAGCAAGGGCAGCAAGGTTGGACATTAGGAAAAACTTCCTGTCAGAGTGGTTAAATACTTGAATAAATTGCCTAGGGAGGTTGTGGAATTGCCATCATTGGGGATTTTTAAGAGCAGGTTGGACAAACACCTGTCAGGGGTGTTCTAGATAATTTTTAGTCCTGCCTTGAGTGCAGGGGACTGGACTAGATGACCTCTCAAGGTCCCTTCTAGTTCTATGATTCTATAAGAGGTGTGATGATGGGGGTGAGTGGAATCTCTCCAACTGTTGTGACGGGGACGTTGCCCTGCACATCCCCTCATGCCCAGTATCTCTTGGGGTTGTTGGTGTCACCGTGTTTAACGTGGTTATTGTACCTCAGATGCTGCAGGTGGAGTGTAAGGGGAATTGCTAGGTGTTGTGTGGTGCATGGGATGAGATTAGTGTAAATACCTGGCTAGGAAAGGGTGTGAAGTCCATTGTGATGTTTTGATCCAGTTTTATGAGGTCCTGTGGCAACACACCATCACAATGTCATGCAGGAGTCTGCCCTGTTGGCCAAGCTTCCATGAGTGTTAGCCTGATAACTTCCGTGTTTTCCTGACCCCATCCCTACAGCACTGTTAGCTGGGCTTCACATGCTCACTTTATCTGTCATCTAAACTTGGTGCCACTCTTCTGTTCCAGTGGCCATTCTACTGTGCTTCACAGATTATAATTGTCACTTTAGCCATACTGGATTATGCCTGACAAAACTGGCTTTCTGTCTTTTGTTTTGTCAGGCAGTTCTGCCTCTAGACCAGAGGTTCTCAAACTGAGGAGTGTGGAATGTATTTGGGGGTGGGGCATGAGAAGCTTTTTTTTGTGGGGGGGAGGAACTTGTTGCGCACATTTTACCCACAGCAATGCCTAACTAGCAAAACGGATTCCTCCAGACATATCAGGTCCTCAGATGGCGCTGTCCTTTTTGTCAGATTTCTGTTTAAGCTTGCATAGCATTCTACATAGTCGTTGCCATCTGTATGTTAATCTGTTTGCTACGACACTGTGTGCACATTTAATTGTACACATGGACCACAATCACAATTTTGCTTTTATTACAATGGATCGTTGGCTCAAAAAATAACTAACGCAAGTGAAAAACAGAAGCCGAACCTGATTGAAGTGAAGCACCGCCACTGCATATATTGGTATATGTACTTGTGTGACGGGGCAGGGCATAAACTACTACAGACACAAAGAAGGAGAGCACGATCAAATAAGTTTGAAAACCACTACTCTAGACGGTGGCACTTTAGTATGGCATGTGACTTGGATAACAGATAGCTGGCCATACATGAACACATGGTCCCCAGTTCTACAAGCTGTTCCCTGTGGGCAGACTCCCTGTGCCCACACAGCAGTTTGCAGGCTTCAGTGACAGAGCATCTTTTTTAGGAGAAATGGATATGGATGTTTCTCTTGGCACAGATACGTGCTTGAAGCAGAGAATGCTGTTAGCAGTTTGAACGAGAGTTTGTCACCCACTGGAAGTGAAAGCCTTCCATTGCACTATATACCTTATTGAATATGTTAAATTAGTGTTTCCTGTTTGAACAAATTCCAATAGAATGGAAGACCAATGTTAAGGACGAGTGCATTCTGCACCTTGATGGTAGTTCTTAGATCTATTATCACAGCTTTATGGAGAGTGTGGGTTATTAATGTTCATATAATACACTGGTTTAATGATTCGGATAGTCTCTCTTGGGCCTGACTCTTAGAAACTAATAGATAGGGTATACAGTTTAAGGAATTCTCTAGCTCAAGTGGAAGAGGCTGGTGACTTTGAAGCTGAAGATTCTGTGCTCACTCTCTGGTGATGACCATTGGTGTCTGTACTAGGGACAGTTCGTAATAATAGCTTTTTCAACTTTTGGTCATTTGTTCAATCAGTAAACAAGTAGCTAATTACAAAGTGATACAGGAAGTATTGTAACATGTAAAGTAGTTAAAGGCTTGTACCTCTACTGAAAAACTCACTTCCAAACTGTGCTGATATCAAATGCTTTATCAATTAACGGATCTTTGCTTAGTTAACCCCAAAATATATAGTCTGAGATGAGAGGGAAGAGAAAATGTGTCTGGGATAAATTAAAAGAAATGGAAGTTGTGTTTAGCCATCCAAGCTCCATCGTCCATGCTTGGTAAAAGATGTCAATCTACAGTAGGCCTTGCAAGAGGCAGACCAATCATAAGAACGTAAGAGCTGTCATACTGGGTCAGACCATGGTCCATAACCCTGTTATTTTAGAACAGTTTTCCCAACTTGTGGAGATAAATAATTAGCCCCACTGTTTTATAGTCTCCTTGACTTCTGTGTTTTGAGAACTCATATTTTCACTTCATCCAACTTTTGTTTAAAATATCTTTTTGTTTACCCCAAAAGCCTATTCTCAGGAATTATTCTATTTGGGATTGTAAGTATGCTTTTATTATGCACCTTAATGAAAGCATTTCTTTTGATCCTTCTTTTGTTCACTTAGTCTTTATTACATTTTAGAATCCTATTAGATTGAACTCTGCACTTTTTTAGCATCTTACTTCTGATTTCTTAAGGAGTGAATCTGCCATAATGATGACTGTGACTTGAAATAGAAGTTAACTTTTGAAAAATCTAATTACTTTCTATGAATGGCTGCTAGCTTATTTCTAATAGAAATGAGACACAGCTAATCTAGTCTGTGCTTCGGGCCAGATTTTTCAAAAGTGCTTTTCTGAAAATCTGGCCACTTTATTAAGGTGTCGGAATGGGAGTTGGGCTTTTAAGTTTTGGTTTCTTCATGATAGGCAACTAACATGTGATGTTGTTAACAGCAGTTTGCAGAAAGAAGAAAGATGGAAAGTAATG
The DNA here is from genome assembly GCF_965140235.1 of Caretta caretta. Lineage (NCBI taxonomy): Eukaryota > Metazoa > Chordata > Testudines > Cheloniidae > Caretta > Caretta caretta. Next base: position 204,482,198 of record NC_134208.1, on the reverse strand, counting down.
CAGTGTTGCTAGAATCAAAGTCCTCGCCGATAAACCTTCTTAACGAAATGCATCAGCTGCGTCTTCTGGGCCATCTTTGTGATGTGACCGTTAGTGTGGAGTATCAAGGTGTCAGGGGAGAGTTTGTTGCTCACAAAGCTGTATTGGCAGCAACAAGCAAGTTCTTCAAGGAGGTGTTTCTTAATGAGAAGAGCATGGATAGCCCAAGGTCAAACGTGTTCTTGAATGAGGTCCAGGTAGCTGATTTTGCTTCATTTCTTGAGTTTGTGTATACTGCGAAGGTAGAAGTGGAGGAAGACCGTGTGCAACGTATGCTGGAAATAGCTGAAAAGCTTAAGTGTTTGGACCTGTCTGAAACCTGTTTTCAGCTGAAGAAGCAAATGCTTGAATCAGTGTTGCTGGAGTTGCAAAATTTCTCTGAATCACAGGATGCTGAGGAGAACAGTGGTATCCAATCAAATGCTTTACTTGAATTGAAGACAACTGTTGCGTCAGAAGGTGACCATGCAGACTGTCCTCCTGATTCTCCCAGTTCCCGCATGGAAAGACCCAGCAATGGAGTTTCTCCCGAGAGGCCAACTGCCAAATCAAAGGAGAAGGTCGACAAGAAAAAAGAAACCATGAAGCCTCCCTATGCCAAAATAAGAAGAGCCAGTGGGAGACTGGCTGGGAGGAAAGTATTTGTAGAAATCCCCAAGAAGAAGTACACAAGGCGGTTGAGAGAGCAACAGAAGAATGCAGAGGATGCTACTGAAGAGAACAAGTTCCCGAAAGACCAAATCATGCATGATGTGGAGAAGGAAGAGGGGCAAGTGGAGAACAGCATGAAGCCTGAGAATGAAGAGTGCAATGGCAACTTTGAATTAGAAGACAACTTTAAAAAATCAGAGGAGGATAAGAAGAAACGAGGCAGCAACTTCAAATGCAGCACCTGCAAGAAGGAATTCCTGTATGAGAAGAGCTTCCTCAAGCACATAAAGCACAGTCACGGCATTGCAGCTGAAATCATTTACCGGTGTGAAACCTGCAGTCAGACCTTTGCCAACCGGTGCAATTTAAAAAGCCACCAGCGCCATGTCCACACCAGTGAGCGCCACTTCCCTTGTGAACTCTGTGGTAAGAAGTTCAAGAGGAAGAAGGACGTCAAGAGGCACATTCTTCAGGTTCATGAGGGTGGTGGGGAGCGTCATCAGTGCCAACAGTGTGGAAAGGGTTTGAGCTCCAAAACTGCCTTGAGGCTTCATGAAAGGACGCATACAGGCGACAAGCCTTATGGGTGCACAGAGTGTGAGGCTAAATTTTCTCAGCCTTCTGCACTTAAAACACACATGAGGTACGAACAGACTTAACTGGCCTTGTTAGATTCTGGTGGGAAAGGTAAAATCCACTGAAAGACATCCTGAACCTCAAGTAGAGTGAGGATTTAAAAGGAGACTGACTGGAGGGTTTCAATATATCACTTTTCAGAGTGTTTTCTTTCTAATTAGGGGAGCACTGTCATTTAATCTAAGCCCAAAGTATAGGTTTAGGCCCCGATCCAGCAAGCACGTAAGCACATAAATTTATTCATGTGAGTAGTTCCATTGAAATCAGTGGGACTGCTCTCATAAGTAAAACTACACATATGCTAGAATGTTTGAAGGTTTGGGGCCTTAGGTTTTTTTTTAACTGATTTAAGAAACACTAAAATTAATAGTAAAATGTTATGCAGTGGGAATGAAAAATGTTTTTAAAAATGTAAAAATCCTCAGTGGTGTGTGTAACCCAAATAAAACAGCACCAGGATGCTGCAAAAAAAACCCCAAGAAGTGAAATTGACTAGAAACAGACCAATCTGGTGTCACTGTCAGGGAATTAAGTGCAGAAAGTAGACAGACAGCAGGAATGATGAGGACTGTAGCAGGGTAATAAAGCTTAATATTTATATAGCACTTAGAAAATGAGAATATTGTGCCTTTGCACATGGGACTCATGAAGTCCATGTGAGCTGCATGTCTGTGAGGGCAAATTTGGCTCACTTGGGGCTTGAGATTGCAAGGTGATGAGCTACTCTGGCCCTGACGCTGCAAAAGCACTTAAGCATGTGTTTAAAGTAAAGGGAATTACTTGTTCTTAAAGTTGAATACATGTGTAAGTGTTTTGTAGGATTGGGGCCACTGCCTTGCAGAATCAACCCCCTCGCTAACCGACAGAGCACACTCTGAGACAGGGTAAGTGTGGGAAAAGTGAGGTAGATGGTGCATTCCCCAAAATGTCACTTTCCGAGCTGGAATTAGAACCCTGGAAGGTTCTGACATCACTAGGCCACTCTCTCCTCTGAGGTATGAAGTTCATTCGATTTTAGTCTCTTAATCTAAATGTACTACATACAGACAGGATGCTTTCTGTCATTATAGTTCCATTGAAATCAATGAGATTTCATATGATAGTAAACACTATGCCCCCTAGTAAGCATTTGCAGGATTAGGTCCTAAAATGTTGTTACCAACACAGATATCGAATTTTTTCTGCATCACCCTCTAAAGTGTTGGGACCATTTGACACTGAAAATCATTCACTGGTCAGGAAAATGAATGAGATTCCCCCTCTAACTGGTACCAATATGAATGGACAATGCTATCTATGATGATTTTATTGTTTAAGTATTGAGAAGGTGCTCAGCATTGTATGTGTCATGCATATCAAGACAGTCCCTGTCCCGAGAGCTTATACTCTAGAAGACAGACCTAGAAAGACAAGATGCTTGGGAGACCCAGAGGAAGAACCCACTTCAGATAATTACCTAATTTTTTCATTTTAATTTTTACATATAATCTCCCCTGCTAATATTTAACTGTGAGAACTGATCATCTGGTATTTTTGTTCCTGCAGAACTATTCAAAGGAGTCAAGTAAATCAAGTGTGAAGTTCATGTGTAGGCAGGAAGTTAAAGGTAGATGCAACTGAAGTGCAGTTATAGACCCTGATCCTGCAAGCTGCTCTGCATGGACCCTGGACTTCACCCATGCAGATCTCATTGCAGGACTGAAGCTATAATAAGGAAAATGACTGTATAAAAATGCAGTGTAGTTGTAGCCGTGTTGGTCCCAGGATATAGAGAGACAAGGTGGGTGAGGTAATATCCTTTATTGGACCAACTTCTGTTGGTGAGAGAGTTAAGCTTATATAAAAATGGCATTTTCCTGTTCTGCTCTCTCTGTGTCTTCAGTCTGAGCCATAGCCACTTACTTTACTTTGTAGGTCTGACAACCCTGCAGAGCCAGCACAGCTAGGGAATAGCGAACCAAACTATGTTCTGGCTCAGTAATCATTTAAAAAGAATTGTTAGCCAAATTCTGATTGCAGAAAATGTTATTGATGATATCCGAGCCATAAAGATTACTGCTTGACTTTCAGATTCCAGGTGCAATTTAAAAGAACAGTTTATATTTTTATTACAATTAAATATAATTTAATCCTCTATATCTTTCCCTCTCCATTTTTGTATTTGAAGTGTGTAAAAATTCAGTATAGATTTTTAAGCTTACCAAAAACTTCTTTGGCTCAAATATTTCTGGATCCTGATTCCAAATCATGGAATGTGATAGTCAGGCACAGCACTCTGCTTGTGTGGATCACAGCTCAGAATCTCGGCTTGATTAGGAAATCTTAGAAAGACAATTAGCACTGAACTCCACAATGCCAAATTTTTTTAGTCACATTTCAGAGGATAGCCATACAGTAACAGTGACTAGTAATGTACTGTAGAGGAGAGAGAACCTTTTAGCTTAATGGTATTTTTTCATTTCAGAATCCACACTGGTGAAAAACCATTTGTCTGTGATGAATGTGGTGCAAGATTCACACAGAATCACATGCTTATATATCATAAAAGGTGTCACACAGGCAAGTTTCTTCTTTTGTCACCCTCACCATGTAAAGGGATGTTAGGTGCAAAACTTACGTTATTTAGAACCTAACTGCTGTTGCAGCTTGTGTTTGTGACATTATGTGACATATGTTTGTGACATTTATAATGTGTGTGTGTGGGTGGGGGGGAGATCATGATTTTGTGAATAGGTGTCTTTACCCAGGTTGCTAGGTTTAAGGAAATGTACAAAAAAGGGTTAAGTTTAATTAGCATTTCCTAAAGAAAAAAACACAGCACAAGACTTCAGTAAAACACCAGCTGTATAAATAATTGCAGCCATCTGGATCCTGAGTCGATCAGGAGCTCCAGTATGAAGCACAAGTAAATTTTTGTTGCATATTCTGCTTTTCTGTGTTGGAGTTAGAGCATTTTTGAGAGAGACGGGGGGGGATCTTCAAAGCTTCACCCTTAACATTTTCGGAATTTACTACCGTAAAAACAAGTTTTTAAATGTGCCCTTATCAAAAATATTGTGGCATCCCACACCTTTCCTTCATACAGGTTTAGTGTCATTTAGTTTAATAAACTAATACTGGTCTGCAAAATTGTTTAAAAAGGAATTCTGATAAACCCAGCTATTTGACTGTGAGTTTCAGTAAAAAGGTCTTTTTTGTTTTTGTTTACAAAGGGCTCATTCATGAGACACCTTTACTCGGTCTGCGTTTTGCTCCCTTACTTCCCTGCATGGGCTACCCACATCAGTGGTCTTTGCTTGTGGGCAGGAAGTGGGTAGAAGTGGGCGAAGCCTATTAAAGGGAATGGAAGTTTCCCATTGGCTTCAATGGACTTTGGAATACGGGTAGCTGGAGACTGCTTTGGAAATTCAGTCCCATTGTTAGTAAGGCTTTATCCTAATTATTAAAGCTAATTATGAACTCATGTCCTGGGCAGACATGCAGCAATTAACCTAAGAAACATAATTTTAAAAGTGGCTTATTTTAACCTGCAATTACCTACTTCATACACTTGTGATTTAAATCTCATGTGCTGGATTGACATTCTACTACCAGACTTAAGTCATGTGTGGGGAATTTCTTCTTTTCCTTTTGCATTTCTTACCCACACGTGTCAGAAATCTCTCCATCCCCCCTGCTCGTGGACTCTTCTGCCTTGAACAAATGTGAGCTGGCAGAAAATGTAAAACCAGTGACATGTTAATTCAGGGAAACTTGCCTTAAGCAACAACCGAACGTCCGCTACTTAATGGAGTGGCCTTCTAATAAAGGTGAGCAGGACTGCGTTCAGTATGGGCCCAAGCCAAAGGCTGCCAAGTTAGTGGAATGACTTCAACTGACGACTTCAGTGGGCTTTTGTTCAGGAACTACATTTGGGGATATTTTGGTGCCTTCTGAGAGTGGTGCCTTGTACAGCTTCTCAAACAGGCATATTCTGTACCTGATACGGCAGCGCTGACTCCCCTGAGCTAGGCCCATTGAAATCCCTTTTGACATTGACCTGTGTTTAGTTTGTATATAATAGCTCTGTGTTTGCATGGTTCTAAAACACTCCTTTGTTTTTTCCTTCTCTGATTCACCCTGGCTGTAGGGGAAAGGCCTTTTATGTGTGAAACATGTGGGAAGAGCTTTGCCTCGAAGGAGTACTTGAAACACCATAATAGAATACATACCGGATCCAAGCCGTTTAAATGTGAAGTTTGCTTCAGAACATTTGCACAGAGGAATTCGCTTTACCAGCATATTAAAGTTCACACAGGTAGGAAACATTTGTTTGGAAAGTAAAGTGTCAAGATCTATAGGTCTAAATCTTAAGACTATTTAATGTTGAGGGACTCCTTTAACCAAGAACTTTTATTACTTTTAAACGTACTAATCCTTTGTGGAACTCTTAAAACTATTTTCAACCAATGGTGGTGTTTCCTCCATTCCTTTCCTCTTACCCCATCCTCCAAAAATGTGTTCTCCCTGCTGGTTATATAACAGCAGTTAACTATCAAGCACTTCACAGAGCTGTGCTGATGCCCCATGAGACACGCAGAGAAGTTTATTAGTAAATAAAGAGCCGTATCCGGCTTGACAAAGCTCTGGCGGGGATGATTTAGTTGGGGATTGGTCCTGCTTTGAGCAGGGGGTTGGACTAGATGACCTCCAGAGGTCCCTTCCAACCCTGATATTCTATGATTCATTTTAGCTCCATTCAAAATACTGCAAAGATCAATTTTGTCTTTGCAGACCTGTCCTCCCACCCACCTTTCTTGCTTGCTTCCTCTTCCCAATTTGTTTTTGTCTCTGCCTGTACCCTGTTCTCTGACATGAGAAGCAAAATGGCCATGGGCACAACTGCATCTCTGCTCAGACGCAGCCTTGCTTCCCTAGTGGTTCCATCTGAACCATGCAACTCTAGTCAGTGTCAGGTTGCTGCTGCCAGCATCTCTGAGCAAACACTACCTACTGCCTTTGCTGATTGGGTCCTTGACATTGTCTTTGACTCTACGCTCTCCTTCACCCATAGCTATATGGCTTCCTCCATAACTTCATCTGTATCTTATCAGCCTCAGTTCTACCCCTGCTGAAATCTTCATCCACGTCTTTATCTCCTCTTTTGTCTGTTGGAGTGCTCCTTCGTTTCCAACACTGCAGCACGGTGCGAATGTTTCTGTCTAGCTTTGCTCATGCACAAAGTGAAGCCTGCACAATACCATCTAGTTGCTCTCCACTGCAAGAGCCAGCTTGATATTGTCCACAGTTACGAAATTCTCCCTAGACGCTCTCTCTACTTTCCTCCCCTCAGCTTGTCTAGCACTGGTCTCTTCTCTGTCCCTGCACACAATCCTGCCACTGATGCTAAAGCCTTCTCCCCTATATTGCCTGCCATCTGCAATACCAACCTTGTATCGCTCTGCCTCATCACATTTCCATCTATTTTCAAATAATCTGAAACCCCTACTTTCTTTCCCTGTGCTATTATTTAACCCTGTGGCTGTATCACAAAATGCTTTACTAGGGTAAATAATAAATCATGGGTGAAAGATGCTTCAGACTAAAGTGCATTTTACCTGCTGAATGGTATTGTGATCTGCTTTGGTAGATGGTGTGATAAACCCCAGAATTCCTGCCCTAGTAAAATACTGATATAGGTAAATATGAAAACTCATGTATTTCAGGCCAGAAGCTCAGTTGATGCAAGTGCTCTGTTGACTTCAATAGCGCTAAACCGATTTACACTAGCAGAGGATCTGCCTTTAAACTATAGCAATGGTCTGTTTACCTTGGATGTGTCAGTATAATTTTCTGCAAATCTGAAATTCCCGCAAATGTATTTGCAGGCTTTCTGAACATGCCTGTACGTGCCTAGTCAAATATATGTGATATGAGGGCACGTATAAGATTACCAAAGGAGCAGCACTCTGGGTACGGCTAAGAGGTCAGTCTAACCCTGTGCTCTGATTTCAGGTGAACGGCCCTATTGTTGTGATCAGTGTGGTAAGCAGTTCACGCAGCTCAACGCATTGCAGCGCCATCATCGAATACACACGGGGGAGAAACCGTTCATGTGCAATGCATGTGGGCGAACGTTCACGGATAAATCGACCTTGCGGCGGCACACTTCAGTAAGGACCGAGTCTTGCTACAGACTCCACTGCTAGCTCCCGTCGGCCTGATCCCGCATTTCAGACACGCCTGTGTAAAATGGGTCCGTTCTAGAAAAGGGCCTGTTGGCTTTAGAACACCTAAGTAAATGCATTGTCCCATTGAGGCCGACAGCTTTCCTGGGTTACAGCCAAACTAATCTCACTACTGGCAGCATAGCAAACACACATAGCAGGAAGGAGAGTTATTTTTCTCACTCTTTCACTGACCCAGCATATGACCTTGGGTCTGCCATTTCCCTGCGAAATGGAAGTGATAATACAGGGGGGCTGTGTGAGACTTCACTTATTTGGAGAGAGACACTGCTTTGCCAAGTTAACACTTGATGAAATGGAGCAAGGGGGCCCATCAGGGACCTGACTGGAGCAGCACTGGGGCTGCTGTTTTCTGCGTCAACTTATAATAGCTCAGGCCTCTTCTCCCTGTCTCCAGAGGGCTGCCATAGGAGTCCATTTTGGTGACTGTGTGCCTGCTTGAGAATCCCCATGTAGGAAGATGTAGCAAGTCCCCCTCCTTTTGACACTGTCTGAGCAGTATAAAAGCTGAGGAGCAGGGCACAGAATCTACCCCATTATTTGTAAACAGATTTTTAGATCCTTGGCTGGCAGATTCTGTAGAAAGGCAAAGTGTTGTCATTCTAAACAGCAAGTGCTGAAACGGTGTTGTGTTTGGTTTTAGATACATGATAAGAATACACCCTGGAAGTCTTTCCTGGTTATTGTTGAAGGAGTGTCTAAGAACGATGAAGGTCACAAGACAGAGCTTCCTGATGAAGAGTATCACATGTCACCTAAAATAACAGAGAAGTTGCTGTCTTTTTCTGAAAATGGCCACTATCAAAACTTGACTGCTGTCCCAGGGAGTGTGACTGCACTGCATGACAACAGTTCTACCATAGTGACAGACTGCAAATCGGATGGGACTGTGGGACCCCAAGAAGCCCTCATAGCTACCACCTTAAGTGAGCTTACAGTACTACATACACAGACAGATGCTCTTCAGCCGCAGCTCCATGCTCTGGTGAATATGGAATAATTTGGTATTGTTCACCAACCCAGCCTAACTTCTGACTTTGCCAGTAACCTAGTGATGTAATTAGGAGAAAGCATAGACCCAAAAGGAAGAGGGACTAGTCGTGGATGACATTCACGGCATTTATCTCCTCCTCACCCTTAAAACACCAATCAGTAATCTTCAATTTGCATAGTCTAGCTGTAGCTCCTTTTCCCAGCTGATAGCTATTATTCTACTTCATTCGTTTCTTGATTTTTCTGTACCCTTTGTTATGAAAGTGTGAAATAGTACAATCACTTCAGAGAGCAGTTAACCTCAAGCAGAGCATATGAAGACCTGCCATTGTTTTAATCTCTGGAAATTGGTCCACGCAGTCTTCTCTTCGCTACCCTTCCTGCAAAGGTGTGGTAAGCCCTTCTTCCTTTTGTTTGGATGGCTTGAGTGCAGCTCCCTTAGAAAGGAGGGTGTGGGTTTTTTTGTTTTGTTTCCAATTCGATTCCACAACATGTGTGAACAAAACAGAAATATTGTGGTGTTTCTCGCCTAACAGTCAATGGAATTAAATATACTTTCCTAGTAAAAGTTCATATGTAGAAAATAAAATTCTGTTAAATTTCATTTCAGAAAGTGTTTTACTCTTGGCTTTGCCAAAGCTTCAAGCAGAATTATTTTAGTGTTTGGAAAAACTAATGGGAGCAAGCTTGGGAAATGTATGGAGTTACATTCCAATAGTTCCTGTTTTTCCATAGCAAAAATATGGAACTTGTAGCCTGCGGGTTTGGGTGTTGGAAGCAGATTGCGCTGTTCTAAAATAGCTCATACACTGTTACGGAACTCGCTCCAATAAGAAGTGTCAATTGTGAATTAGCAGGATCACTAATCTAGTGATTAAAATAACTCACTAAATTTGCACTCTTAAACTCTGATCTTGCAACTGGCTCTAGTGGTGCAGATCCCTATTGACTAATGTGAGCACAGGGGTCTCTCCTGATGGATTCATTTGTGGAATAGGGGCCTTGGGGTACAGGTGATAAGTGGGATACATTAAGGCCATTCAAGTCGTTTCAGGCCCCAAATTTTACTTTAGAAAAGGCTTATTGAAATAACCACATAAATGTTTTTCTTTACAAGTTCTGTAAAAACTTTTTGAAGAGTCATTGTTGGAAATGCAACCACTGCAGCTTTGGGCTAGTGCCTGGAAGTGCCCAAGCTGAGGCAAATGCCAAAAATAAATGACATCAGTGCTGACATTTATATTTTTAAAGCTTTTGTTTTCCTGGTTAGAATGGTATTTAGTATCTGAGCTGAGAAATTTAACAGGAAGATATTGACAATGTGCCTTTTTTAAGTGTCAAGGAAGGTAGTGCTTGCTCCAAAATCCATTAAGGCAGTAGGAGTCTTCCCTTTGCTCCAAAAGCCCACTGAAATCAGGCTTTATGGGTTGAATTCTGCAAGCTATGCTCCCAATAATCTGATTGTCAGTAGCACTCCTCAAGGGTGTTGAGGGTTAACCTGCTAAGAGATTGCAGGATCAGACCTTTCTGTGGAACCCACCATCTACAAAAATCTGGTCAAATTCAGGGTGTTAGTTTTCGTCCTAATCCTTTGTTTTACAATGAGACTATCTTACAGGTAGTAAAGGGAACACAAGTGGGATGGCTCAGTACAACCAGTTTCTTTCCATTGCAAGGGGTTTCACTTTCCAAGTTAGTTTATTCTTAGTGAGAGAAAATGTATACGTTAATGTTCAGTTTTTTCTTTATTTTGTGAGGAAATGACATGTGTTTGGTGTGTTTAACTGAGCAGAGGCTGATTAGGTCTGTGAAGAAGGCCTGAGCCTGTTCCCACGGATTTTAAGTGGAGCAGAATTAGCCCTATGGTTAACAGCATTTTAAGATGAAGCTTTCAACAATTAAACATCTTAATCCCACTTGCCTTTTTTACAACTCAAAGAGGCAAACCAGTGGGCTAGAAAAGGCACAAACCATTTTAGATCAGTACAATTTTGTGCTTTTGTGAGCATTTTAGGAGCAATATACTTGTTAATCAACTTGACCAAGCAATTAACTGTTCCAAATCGGGCCAGATCTTCAGCTATGTCAGTTTATAGCAGCTGAGGACCTGCCCTTCTGATTTTTGCAGATATTAAATTTTTTGGTGAAGGTTCCTTAAAGTAGATTTTTTTTTTTTAAGAACCAGTTTGAGAAAAGCTTGCTGAAAGTTAAGTACAATCCATCATTATGGCCCACTCCTGAAAGACTTACTGGTAGGCAAAGCAATAAAAATAACCAAACTGTGGACCAGAGTTTTGGGGTATTTTTGAACCTTAAAGGAGCTTCTGATGTTACCTTTGAACCCTAGCTTAATCCAGAAAAAGGGTTTAAAAAAATAGCTTTCCAGAAGGTTATATTTGACATATTTATTCAAACATTGTGTTCCCTTTGAGTGTTGAAGTTCAAATGATTCCTAATGACCAATGTACAGTGTTTGTAGATATATTTAAATCCTGAGTATTAGTACCTGTAGACAGAGGAAATTTTTGTATTCCATGAATGTATGGAAGTGAGTAACCTGTACGAACTATTAAATCCTATTAAAATATTGAACTAGTTACTGCCCTTTTTGTAAGTGACTTGCTTGGAGTACCATACATTCCTCTTCCCTGAGAACAATGCATTGTATATTGCAGAGATCTTATGATTTTAGATAATTACAGTAACTCTACATAAGTTGCTACTGATCACCTGGTGACTTAGGCCCTAATAATTCCAGTTGTTCAGTACTCCGTTTTGCTTCCATAGTGCTGATTATTTCTGCAATAATTTTAATGTTATAACATGCATCAGAAAATTCTACAAGACATCACTTATTTTCACAAGTCATATAGTAAGCCCTACAAGAACTTCAGTTGTACAGACTATTTGTATTTAGTATACTTGTTATGCGCAAGGTGAAATTCAATGCACAGCATTCCAAAGAGTTACACACTAAATATGCAGAATCTGGAACCACTTGCTGCAGCGCACTCTTTGAAGAAAAGGGGCTTTACTGTTAAATACAGCTAAAACCGCTAGTGGTCACTGCTATCCCAAAGCTGTAAAAAGTACCTCTGATCAAACCAGGGAGTTTAAGTGCATAGCACAAGCCATTCACCAGAAAAGAATGCTCCTCAAAATTACTTAATTTTTATTTTATTACTGTACCGCTTCACACAAAACAATCTGTTCCTGCTCAGGCCATTTCATTATTAGTTTTCATAATACAGATTCTTGACCTGGGGGGAGGAAAAATAACACCCTGACAGCTTTGCTCTATGTTTTACATGATTTGAAAACTGGTATATCACGGCTTACAACAAATAATTACATTACAGATGACATGCTGCTATACAAAATCACCAAGGTTTGCATTTAGACAGAACTACTACGTTATAGAGTGCATTAATAACAGATAACAGACTGGTACATCAGCAGCAATTTATGTATACTATTGTAATTGTGCAAAAATACTGCTTAGGTCCTGGAAAAATAAATTAACCACAAAAAATAAATTCGTAACCAGTGCCAAGTTGTAAAAAAAAAAAAAAAAAAGCTTTCCCACAATTTCTGTATTAACAAAACATGCCTGTGTAGGATTTTCACTAAACTGTGTTTTATCTGATCTCCAATTATATGTACGATGGCAAAACTATATTCCTTTTTGAATCAGGAAAGTTATGAAACTGAAAAAAACTAATGCCCCTCTACAAACAAAGCTTGACATCTCTTTTCTTTTTCTAAACATAAGCATGCATGTATTTTCCTCTCTGGGGTGCCTGTGTAGAGAGACAGCTGAGTCAACACAGATACAGCACTCAGGTGTGAAAAGTCCACCCCCGGTGCAACAGCTATGCTGATCTAACTCCAGTGTAGATGCAGTTAGATCAACAGGAGAATTCTTTTACCAGCTTAGGTGCTAGTGCTTAGGGCCATGCTTTTCCTACAGACCCAGAAAAAACCCTTCCATAGCTGTAAGCTGCATCCACACTGTAGGATTATGTTGGCATACATCTGTTTAAAGGAAAGTTGGACTTGTTCAGGAATAGTTCCCTGGAGGGAGACCCAAGTCAGCCATTTCTAATGTGACTAGCCCTTGTAAGCAAGCGTTAATCACACAAGCTGCAACTTTTTAATGTCTGTTGCTCATCAGCACCAGCTCCTCCCATTTTTAAAAATTTCCTCTGTGGCCCCCTGTCGGCCGCACATCTCCATCGGACAAACCGAGCACATCTTCTCTAAGAAGCTTTTCAAATTCTAGAAAACGATTTTGTACAATTTCAGTGATAACTCACTAGTGTTCATTCCAGTTACAAGAAAAGCCACACTCACTACATAACACTAAACCCTTCCTGATTTAGAAAACAATCAAGTAGAAGAAAGTTTAAATTGATTGTTGATAGGAGTCAATAAAAACCATCTTCTCTCCTGGAATTTTTTATATCATTTGGTCTCCTATCTGATATTTTCTCTAAACAAATGCCATAAGGGTGCTGGCTTGCTAGGGTTACTATACACCTGGCAATCCCATTTTATTAAGGAAAGCTAGAAGCACAAACAAAAAAAAAATAGATATTCTTAAAAGCCAGCTAGTACCCTGTCTGGAATGTGGGTAGGTCCGTGCATATTTGTGGCAGGTCTTTTCTCCAAAAGAGATTGCCAACTATGGAATACTAGTGTTTTCCTACTTTACAGTATCCAATATTTAAAAAGGTCAAATGACAAGCAGCATTTATGCAAAATAAAGCTAGTAGTCTTTCATTGTGTAGGCAGCATTGATGATCTAAGAATGGAATAATTTCTACAGCTTATTGGAACTGAATTGAAATATTAAGCCATAACACTGAAACTGCATATGGTCATGAGTCTATCTCACTGTCATACATATATTTAATATAGGTAGCTTGTCTACTTATCTCCACTGAAACTAGGATCTGCACACACAAACACAAACTGGGATTCTTCAAGATCATTTTCAATTTCTACAGTTTTAAAACAAGCCTGGGCAAGCTGTTGTCCAACAGTGCTGAAGGAGGGTATCTTAGCTAAGATCAAGCCTAATACAATAACTAGGCAGCATACCTTTGACACAGCTTTGCCAACAGCACAAAGGGAAGGAAATAGCGTTCTGGCACATACAAAAAACCTGCAGCAAAGACAATAGCAGGAACTTAGGTAAATGAAAAGTTAGAAAAATATATTATTACCTGTTAAAGTCATCTTAGGGCAGGAGAGATGGTATGCACCAAAAAATAATGTAAGTGGAAAAATATATCCAACCAAAAAAATAGAAGAAACTTACATTTCATATATAGTCCTTAAATAGAAAATACATGATAAGCTAGGTCCTACTTAAAGAATGTTTTGGGGAGAAGGTAATTGATTTAATATATTATACGCAGACCCCTCACCTATGAAGATGAATGTTTTTAGACACAGGTCATTATGTATTTGTTCATGCACACATGTATCTGTATAGTATATACACATACACACATGCATACTGTATATAAAAATCACAAGCATTTCACTAGCATCATTAAAATAGCTCTATCATTTTAAAAACAAAAATCTAATGTCTGACTAAGGTCCATTAAAAACACAGAACTTTAGCAATATGTTAACATTAGATCAGAAAATATTGTGTGTACTGTATGTCATGGATATTTACAAGCATGGATCAAAAGTGTTGAAGACGATGAGCTAGTAGAGAAATGGCGGCAGAAATAAGTTAAAAATGAAAGACTTTTGGCTCATCAGCTACCAAAAATAAAGATTTTTGCCACAAGCATTTCTTTCACTGATCTCAAAAGTCTTGTGAATCCCTCTATTGCTCTCACATATGGAAGATCTGTCAGCAACACCTAGCAGTATCATTTCTTATCCATCCATGTCATCAAAAAGACACCAGGATACTAACAATACAGGTAATTTGGTTCATAAACAGCAAAATTAAGCTAGGAGTAGTGTCAAGTATTCCATAATGGTCCATGGCCATTACACAAAAACAGATTATTTAGGAGTTAGGCAACATGCTACATATACCGCAAATAATTCACTTTAGGTCTCCATCACCATCTCCTTGAAGTGACTTTTTGATGCGAAGCAACATAGTCGTAAGCCACTGATCCAAGCGAGATATGGAATCAAATTCCTTAACCTAATGGGAAGGAAGTTTAAAACAGTTTAACAGAGGGCAAATGGGAATATTGCTATCACTACTCCTAGCAGTAAATGGTGTGCTCCATTTCATTTGCTAGTCATTTACTTAAATTTCTGTTAGTTAAATATTCCTTAAACCACCGATACATGTAGTAAAGGGCTGATCCAAAGCTCATTAAAGTCAGTGGGAATTTCAAAGATCAAGCACAAAGAGGCCAGGATTGTTGGGAAAAGAAGGGAAGAGGAAGGAACTAGAGTGGAGAGTAAGGAGTCCTCGAAATGGAGTGATGACCAGTAGGTGAGCACTGGTAATTCAGAAGAACCTCACCCAAGTTTTGGGGTTTTTTTTTACACATTATACTTCACGGGGACTTAAGCCTATGCTTCAGTGCTTTGCTGAGGAGGGATGGTTTGCTGAATAGGGACCTTTAGACATTTTCAGCCACTCAGTACTGCTGCAACAGCCCGAGGCACCCCATGCCCACTGGCGAATATGGCCTAGAGATGTTTAAAAACTTTTGGAACCTGATCTGCTACTGCACTGATTTCAGCGACGTTACACTGTAAAACTGGAGTTACACAGTCGTGAATCAGGCCCTTAGATTGTAAACTCTTTCCATTAGTTTCTCAGGACGGAGACTTTAGACTGAATTTTCATTTACACTAAGGCCTCTACACTGCTCTGTTTACCCTTCCAAAGCGGTGTGAAGTGGTTTCAGTGTACATGGCAATCAGACCCCTTTGCCTGTGTGTTTTGTACAGCACAGAGGATGCTGCCAGTGCTCAAAGAATAACAGTGCCCAGGAACGCTTGTGCAAGTAATTGAGCATGCAAAATTAGCGTGCAGAAATGAAGACTTAGAGGGGGGCTCCTTTGAACTTTGGTCCCAGAATAGTCTGCCGCAAATGTATCCCTGTATAGCTTGACTACTTACTGCCTCAGTGTACGCTTCACAGTTTTGGTCCTCATGAGCTTCCAGCAGTTTCTAACAGAATTACAGTCAAGGGTAATACATTAGTACTGAAAATTTATCACTTCAATTTACAGCAGACTGAGCACACACTGCCTGGGTATTCTGTTACCCTGTGGTCTACAGATTACATCTAACGCTTTTCTCCATTAAGAAACCAAAAGAGATAAATATCTAATGCTTGCGCATCGCTCAGAACGATGAACTCCTGAACCTGTTCAACCCAACAATATACAGGCAGTGTCTGATACTCTCCAACAGGCCCTTTGGATCTACTGTTATAATATTTGCTTACACATAAATATCTACTTTCATTTCATTATAATTTGTCTCTATTTTAATTGTCTCCCCAGTTACACAAGTTCTGTACAATTCATGGGGTGTCCTCTAATATATACAAATCATATGAACAGCTCAACATAGTATATGGTAAGGGAAAGATAGTACAAGTGCAATTTTTTTACTTTCCAACCAACAACAACTTTCAGGGCAACTGTATTTAACATCAGTTCTACTTACTTTCACTAGCTTGCACTCTCTCGAATCTGTGAATGCTGGGAACATTTCTTCATACTTCTCAAGAGCAAGCTGAAACAGAGAAGCGAGCCCTTCAGTTGAAATTACTAGAAAAAGCAACCATTAGGTTTCATCTAAATACAAGAGTTATTCTCATAGTTATTGTCTTTATGTAACCTAACCCTAATACACTGCAACAAACAGCATAACATAACAGATTCCAATAAAATCCCAAGAACACAAGGAAATTCAGATTTAAGATCCAGACTTGGTCTTTGCCTAACTGGAAATGTGTCTAAGGTGTTGTAAGGGTGGAGGGAAAATAATGTGCTAGAAGGCTTATTTAAGTTTCAAACCCTGTCATTGTGACAGGTGATGCTCCAAACCCCAGCTAGTTCCCCTTCCACCTAAACTAACACACATTTCTACTGGGGGAAAAAAAACTGTCCGCTGTTTGAAGGAGGATGCAGGAAAGGAGAGTTTGGATCTACCTTGAGAGAACTCCAAAAAAGAGGTCATTTGCCTTTCTTCCCTGCAGATTTTAGGAGAAACTAGACACAACGGAGACTGCAGAGCTAAGGGAATGACTTCTGCAGTCCACAGGAGAAAGTACATGCTGCCTCTTAAGCAGAAGCCAGTCACGCTGTGGTCTGTTATTTTTTTCAGCTTGAGCTGTGACTTTAAAGGGCCCTGTTGATTTCAATGTGTGTTGGATCAGGCCATGAAGGTGCAAGTCAGGTCATACATCCCTGGCCTGATCCAACACACACTGGAATCAACAGAACTATCCCGCCTGACTTCAGCAGGTGCTGCACCAGAACGTTAATTACCTGACTGAGCCTGCAAGTCAGGGGCAGTACTTAGGTGCCTACAAAACAAAAAAGCAACTCGATTACAGGCAGGATGAAAGTCAGCCCCTGAAAGGACTCCTATATATTTGAAAATCCTGATCAAAAGGAGTAACAGAAACAGCTTCCTTTTGGAGACACTTAAATCATGGCCTTTTTATGGGACTGCGCCCACATAAAAATTGTTTTGTTTTGAACAATATGGCGCTAGACAGAAAGTGCTTCCCTTTCTTTTGCAAATAATTGCTGGCACTATTTTGTGGATATGAATGTGGTCATCTGTGCCTCCGCTCGACTCGTGGTAGTTATCTCTCTACATGCCTTTGTCTGCACCCAAAACTAAGGGCGCCTCCTATTGTTGGCAAGCATAAAAAGGAAATCTGGCTTCGAAAAACAGGCCCCGCCTCAGCAATGATTCCCATGCAAAAATAAAAGTCAACTGTTCTTTTCGAAAACGAACGCACTGCCATAGCTCAGATCCTACGGTGAATGTTTAATAGTAATCACCGCATATCAAGAGAGAATGTATATTTCACACCCATACTGTGGAAATGCGAGATAGTTCAGTCACATTTGCATTACTTAATGTTGCAAAATTTCATTTACGTGATACTGTACATCCTAGGAGAACACACTAGAGGTCACTAACCTTAGCATTCAACTCATCCACAATGAAGTGGCAGAGAGCAGCTTTAAAGAAATACTCTTTTGCACTGTACTTGAGCAACGGATTATCCATAGTATTTGTTCCAACCTAGATATAAAAAGTTATAGTGACAGTTAGGTTGTATACTATCTTTTCTTTGTAAGACAAGAACTAAAAACCCCCAAGGTGATCAAAATTACATGTAAGAGCTCACACTTGTTTAAGAGACTGGATTCAAAACATGCAACAAATACCACATCCTAAGAAAAAACAACAGCTCAAGAGGTTTCATCTAGTACAACAAAATTCCAAAATGAAACAAATCAGTCACAAATATTCTTATATATAAAATAATAAAGTGACGTAGGCATTAAAGTCCCCACCTACTGTGGTTGTAAAGATGTATGTGCACGCACACATCCATCAACCCTCTTTAACGGTTTATCCAGCACATGTCAATGCAGCACTTAAAGGCTGTACAATATTTTTTAGGAGAACCACCACCCAGAACAGAAAGGTGGTTCTCTCTGTTCCTCCAGCGATCACTCCTGCATGTTGCTGAGCGCTCTCTCCCTGATCCAGCGAAGCACTTAAGCACGTACTTAGCTGTAAGCACAAACAGTCCCCCTAAAGCCAATGGGACTCCTCATGTACTGAAGGAAGCTGGTGGACTGGGGACAAAGTGCTCAGCACCTTGCAGGACTGAGCCCTCACGGAAGAGGAGTGAGACTGCACGTGTGTGTGCATGTGTAGGATTTTAAAAGAGCACTGATTCTGGGGAAAACCGCACACTCTCCCTCTAACTAAGTGGTGTTTTGTACTCTGTTTTGTACACTCCAGTCATCAGGGATGCACTCCATCTCAGCTTTTCTGGCAAGCAATCGGAAACTAGCACCTCTTATAAAGCAGAATGTTGCAGGCAAAGGGAATCCACTCTAGCACCTCCACCAGGTTTGTCTGGCATTACAAACTGACGTTCTGGAGCATGTTACATAGCACTATACAGACACATAGAGGCCAAGTCATGGCTGCCCTGCACAAGATCAGTAGAAGAGGAAGGAGAGTGAAAGGAATTGGTTTCCCAGCACTGCACACCCATACTGGAGGCAGACACCATTTGGATGGCTGCTGTCCTAGAATGCAGGAGGTCCTGTGCTGCCAGCAATATTCCAGACCACAAAAGGGCCATGTATGGAATGGGAAGAGCATGGCTGTGGCTTCATGTCCCCTGCGCACTAGCTCTCGGCTGCTGAGTACTGGCGAGAGCAAAACTGTAGAGCAGATGCAGTAACCGTCACCTGTCAGCATCCCTGGAGGCATTATGTCCACTCCTCCATGGTGCAAGCATAAGACTCCAGCTACCCCTACACTACAATAGTTTGTTTCCCCACATCTTAATGTTTTAGGCCTGATTCGGCCAGGTGCAGGGAGCCCTCAACTCCTATGGAAGTCAGCAGGAGGGGAGGATGCTCAGTAATTCCAGATCAGATGCCCACAGAGCTCTATTTATTGTGCACTGCTTCACAAGTACAGCCTCTCTCAAAGTGCCTTCTATTTGCCATTTGATGCAGACTAGGGAACAGTGATTTGATTCTGTGATATCCTGTACAAGGACTGGGCCCCTAAACGGTTCACAGGCAAAGAGCCGATTTAAAATACTCCCAGCCAAAAAAAATCTTCATTATGACACAATAGCTAAGTTTGCAAACACTGTAGGTGTCAATGAAGACAAAACAGTACAGTCTTACAAAAGGTAAAAAAAATATATAAAAATAAAAATTTGAAAGCCAGGAAGTTCACAGATTAGGTTCCACAAACAACCCTAGCTGACCTTACACCAATGGTCATCCTCTAGTTACCTACCAACCCTCATATCTGGAGATTCTGAGCACAAAGGGTAATATGGTGGCAGCAGAATCTCTATTAAAATGATCCACTTAAATGCATCGGCTGCCAGCCAGTCTGCTAGGGATTAGCTCTAGCCATGGATTCCTAATTATTTCACAGTTTCTCTTGATTATTAGTGCTATGCACTAGATCTCAATTAGGACTCAAGCATTAACAACATTTGAGATTCCAGCCATAAGACTATTTTGCGGGTGGGAGAGATGGGAGGAAGAAAGAAGAGACTTGGAAACACAAGGCACAAATAGCTTTTGGAAAAGTTTTCTAACTCTGCAATCACATGTCCAATCACCCTCAAAGTTTTCCCCAAAATTATACCAGATAGGGAATCCCCAACCCCAACCCAAGTTATAGGCCTTCAAAACTAAGCTTAGAAAGTAAGTTAGAATTTCATCCTGGAACAATTCACAGAAGCAGTATCTACCTTTTTAAGAAAAAAAGCTCTACACTAGATCTCAAAAGAGTCTGGAACAGACTAAATCGGCCAAGCCAATTTCTAGATACTGTGACCAAAAAAAAAAAAAAAAATCACTCACTTTTTCAAAAAGTAAAATATATTTTTGATAAATTACATCTCAGAAATTTGAGAGACAAGGTGGGTGAAGTAATGTCTTTTATTGGACCAACTTCTGGTTGGTGAGAGAGACAAGTTGTCGAGCTAACACAGAGTTCTTCTTCAGGGAAGAAGAACAGATGCAGTAACTATCACCAGGAAGAAATGCTCTGTGTAAACTCAAAAGCTTGTCTCTCTCTCTCTCACCTACAGAAGCTGGTCCAATAAACGTTATTGCCTCCCCGACCTTGTCTCTCAAATACCCTGGGACCAACACGGCTACACACCACTGCATATATCTCCCAGTAATGGCTCATCTGATTCATGGCATAGTTTGACAAAAGGAATTCTACTCTTGACAAAGTCCACATGTGAAATTTCACATCCAGTTCAGTTGTACGGAACGGGCAAAATCTATCTTACAACGGGAAGCTAGTTGCAGCCTCGACTACTGAGAGAATGCTGATTCTTTCCACAATTAGGGCAGGAAATGATCTCTTTAGTCCACCTTCCTAAGACCAATGCAAGATTTAGGGCTTGTCTACGTTGTCCCGCAGTTTGGACTACAGGATTGGCAATAACAGTGCACTAATGCATTAATGCAGTCCTGTTTGAAGAGAACTATGTTAACATGAACTAGGAACCCTTTAGTTCATGCCTGCAGTGTTCATGAGGGAGAGTTACAGTGCAGCATTTTAGTGCTCACTGTTATTCACAACCCCACAGTCCAAACTGCGGGGCAGTGTAGACAAGCCCATAGAGTTCCAGATTTAGTGACCACAGGCCCTGACCCAGACATCAGGAGCAGCATATAATATGCAGTTATGTGTCTTCAACTATACTCTCCATTTTATAAAAAGAGTATATATACACTAACCTGCTCGTAGATTTCAATTGCCTTCTGGTACTGCTCTAATTGAGCAGCATATGCAGCCACCTTCAGCAGACACCTGTTAGCTGAACTAGAATCAAGAACTTCAGTTAAAATAAGTAACGGTACAGTACCTAGTGGTAAATATGTCCATTTCCCTGCTTCTCTAATAGATACATCCACTAGTTAATGTATGTGAAAACATTGCCCAGTAGTTACCTGTTAGAAAAATGAGTATATTAAAAATACCAAAACTATTAAACCACTAAGGTCAAATGTTGAATCTGAAAGCTTTCTGCAAATCTACAGAAAATTCTCTTCCCAGTGACCGATGGTATGATATTCAGCCCCAAAGAGACTAGAAAGTGTGTGCATTAAACATCCCACAGTGGATGGAAGTCAAATATTAAAATCTAAACAAAGGCAGAAATCAGTTTTCACATGCAAGCACCTTAAATAGGTCTCCAAAGATCTCCATTTGAATACTCAGACTGACAGGTAGGTAAGTGAATGCCAATTTCATGTACCTAAGTGACAATCTCAGCATCTTAATGCAGGATTTGGACATCTTATTAAAGAATTCACAAATTAGGAGAGGCAAATAATACTTGCACATCTTATTATAGGAAAGAAAAAAGAAGGATAAATCCATACTGTAAATCTTCATTGTTTCAAATAACTATTCTATGAAGAAGACTTGCCTGTTGGATTCTTCTCCTTTGTAGTAATCTGCAGCTTGTTCATAATGTGCAATTGCCTAAAAGACAGACACAACATTTTTTTCTCTCAGCATGTTACTTTTGAGATGAGATTTGGGGGGGAACACTGTATTTACAAAGATTAGAATTTTTCAAAATTCCTCACGTGGTTTTAGAGGGATAACATGACATTCCACTGTTATTGTCCCACAAGATTATACCAATATTGATACACTGCAACCCATCCCGAATGAACTCCGATTAAGAGCTCAATCCTGCAAAACTGGACTACTGACTATAACTCTTACTACTGCATGTAATCCCATTGAAATCAAATGGCAAGCTTTGCAGACAGCCTGGAGAAGGAAAGAACAGAGAGGAGAAAGACCCAGGAGTCCCAGCAGGAAAAGGATAGGGAGATGCCCCAGGACATAATGAGGCTTCTCCAACAGTAAACACAGATGCTGCAGACTCTTGTGGACCTACATGTTCAACAATCCTCGGCTCACCTCCCTTTGCAGTCTATGCAGAACTCCATTGCAGCATCCACCCTCAACATTCCACATGGCATCAAGGGCCACCGCCCTACCCCTCTACCGCTCCATCCCAGGAGACATTACGGAAAACCACAGCTTCACATACGCTGACCTGGGACAGCCACAGTAGCTGTATGTGTAGCTAAAATGGACATGAATGTTCTTTCCTCTTGAAAAGTTCCGTTCTATTAATTCATGAAATTTTGAATGTCTTTGCTTTTAAATTGCTCAGATCTTTCTTTTCACTGATTTTGTTACTGAATAAAATTCTATTATTTGGAAAATAATCCATCTTTATTAGTTCACAGCATATGCTGCAGTGCACCCAGCAGTTCTGAAATCACCTACTTACCTGTTACTGCACAGCATGACAACTCACAGGATCAGTGACCTACAGGGTCTAATAATGATAAATGTACAGCGAGCTCTACGAAATTAATAGGTGCACTGACAATGTTATAGTCAACCATGTACCCCCAGCACCACACAATTCCTGATAGGCCACAAAACAGCAGGGCCACACAGAGCACAGTACACCACAATGCGTTACTGACGCTCACTGTAAAAGTGCTTCTTCAAAGCCTCCCTTAGTCATACAGCTGCAATAAGCTCTTCTGCGATAAGCCCTTGTGTCTGGCTGTTTGAACTCAGCAGACAGCCTCTCCACCTCTGCCCTCCATCCCAGCAGCAAGCTTCCCCGCTTTGCTTCAAAGATATTATGCAGGACACAGCAGGCAGCTATAACCATTGAGATATTTTTCTTACTGAGCTCCCATCTCGTGAATAAACAATGCCAGATCTGCCAAAAGCACATTCAACTTCATTTTGCACCTGCTGAGCTGGTAGCTGAATCTTTCCTTGCTGCTCTCGAGGTTGCTGGGGTATGGCTTCATGAGTAAGGCTCAGATTTTGTCAGATATTTTTAGTAAAAATCACGGATGGGTCATGGGCAAAAAATCCCGTGACCTGTCCATGACTTTTACTAAAAATATCCCTGACAAAATGTGGAAAGAGGAGGGTCCAGCACCCCCAGCGGCTGGAGGCTCTGGGGTCCCCTTGCCTTCAGCCATGGCTGGGAGCTATGGGGTCCCTGCTCGGCCCGCCGTGGCTGGGCAGAGGCAGGGGGGCTCCTGTGGCCTGCAGGAGTTCCAGGGAACCCCCACAGTCCATGGGGGCTGGGAGCTCAGGGGTCCCCTTAATGCCCAGTGCTAGGAGCTGCTGAGGGCCTGCCGCCAGCAGCGGCTGAGAGCTGCGGGGCTGCCTGCTGACAGCTCCAGCCCTGGGGCACAAAATGTCACAGAGATCTCTGGAAGTCATGGATTCCGTGACTTCCATGACCTCTGTGACATAATTGTAGCCTTATTCATGAGCAAGGGGTAGGCTAGGTCCCCCAGGATCACTATTGGCATTTCAACATTGCCAGTGGTTATCCGCCAGTCATGAAAAAAAGTCCCTCCTTATAGCTTTCTAAAAAGTCCTGTGTTCTTAAAGATGTGAGTGTCATGCACCTTCCCTGACCAGCTCACACTGATGTCAGTGAAGTGTTCCCACTGATCCACCAATGTTTGCATAACCACACAAAAGTAGCCCTTCTGTTGATGCACTCTATGGCAAGGTGCCAAAATAGGGATATGAGTGCTGTTTATTGCTCCACCACAGTTCAGGAACCCCATTGTTGCAAATCCATCCACTATGTCCTGCACATTACCAAGAGTCACAGTCCTGCGCAGCAGGAGGAGATTAATGGACCTGCACTGAGGCTTGCATTACAGTCACTTGCATGACAATGGCCCCTGCATTGGATTTTCCCACTCCACACTGATTTCCCACTGACCGGTGTCAATCCAGCATTGCAAGTTTCCACTCACTTCCCCACAGTCAGTGCAGCTCTCGTTTTGGTCTCCCTGCACTGGAGGTCTGGGGCGAGCTCAGCACACAGATCTGGGAATGTGGCCTTGCGCATTCAAAAGTTCTGCAGCCCCTGTTTGTCATTCTAAGCCTGCATTACAGTGCAATCCCACCAGTAAGTACTCGTGTCCAGAAGCAGCACGCCACCATCTCCAGCTGCTCCATGAAAGCCAACAACCTTGAATTGGTGCTCGTTATGTCCCACAGCAGTCTGTCCTCCAAGGAATCGTCATGTTCCCCATTGATTTGGTTATTCTTGCAGCTCTGGATTGTGTGTCCTGTGCTTGCAATGCTTACAACAAAGTGCAGAGCTGTGCAGGCTTCCATGCTTCAGTCAGAGAAGGTGGATAGCAAGGAGAGCCATGTAGGTTTGTGGGATTTTGATAAAAGGAGTAAAAATTATGGGATATAAATGACATTACGGGATGGAGACAGCTGCATGCTGGGATGTTGACCCCTTGCTCCCAGTCACCCCTGCGTGACTCGTTTAGGCCCCATCATGCATTGCCAAAAGACTTCCCAAAAGACAGTGCGTTTGACAGTGGCGGGTCGCACACTGGGACTCCTACCCATGATGCACAACATTGTGCATTGACAAAAGCACTCCTGGTGAGTACATGCACGGCAGACACAAGGAGCCAAATATGCACGCACAATATACTAACAATGGCAGCTTAATGCCAACATAACTTGGGTCGACCAAAGTTTGTCGTGTACACATGGCCTTAGAGGAAAGAGAGATATCGACTGGATTCACTAAAAATACCACTTCCCATGGCAAACCGGACTTTCCTTGTAGGGTAAAGGGAAAGAGTTTCATCCAAGTCTGTTAGCTCTGACATGCTTAGCATCCAAGGCTGCAGGCACTGCAGACATCCCATCACACTTCTGCAATGATCTGTCAAATCGTACTAAATAGGTGTAGCTTGATTGTCTCCTTCCCCTGCCCCCCAAAGAACTGTACCATATAAACAACTTCTGTGCAATTCACACTTTCCTGTCAGTCTTTCACAAACACTTTTAAACTGACCAACACAGCATCATCCTCATCAGGTCTGAAATGGGATCTGGGGTATTTCAAGAGCACTCGCGTAAATCTAAAGTGACTTGCTCAGTCCATCTGCTTCAGGCCTCCATATGAGAGTCAAGCTTGCACTGATGATCATAAGGAAAGGAAGAGGTAACTTAAAAACATGGAAGAGAGGGGGAAAAGAGGCACATAAAAGGCAAAGACCAAACAACTCATCTCTGAGGCTTGATCCTGGTATCACTCACACCAAGTTTAACCACACTAACTACAAGTTTAACTACACTAACTTCACACAAGTTACTCCTGACATATACCCACACAGCAGTATCGGAAACAAGCCTAGAGACTTTAGGTTCCTGGTAGAGCCTGATTCATGAAGTTCCCTAGGCCAGCAGAGTGAAGTTTCATAATCATACGCAGTTCTGATAGCACATTCAAATACAGTTTCAATGAAAAATTCTAACAGTTTAATCAGCTTACCTTTTCAATATCTACCAGCTCCGTCTCATAAATCTCTGCAATGGTGATGTGATGCTTGGCAGCAATAGTAAATCGGCCCTAGGATGGACAATTAAAAAAAAAAAAAAAAGGAAAACAGAGTTTTTTTCCCCTCTCTCCTTCAAGTACATGCAGCATTTATTACTTTTAATAGAACAATGATTTAATCTAACTAGTTTAAATAAAGAGGCATCAATCTAAGTTGCCAGACATTGGGATACCAACCCCAACTCCTCAAGGCAATGCAATTTCTTACCAGGTCTGTGTAAATATCGATGGCTGCATTTAAGCAGTTCATAGCCTCTGTAGCGTAAGCATTCAGGAAAAACAATTAAAAATAAAATCAGCTGAGACATCCAGACATTGTTCAACAGTTCAGCTTTCACCAAGGCAAGGCAGTATTTCTGCTGTGTGTCTGTTCTGACCAGAAACCTAAATGGCCAGCTTCTCAAACAACCAGCTACCCAGGCTCTGAAACTGCAGACGTTCATTTTAATGCCCCAAATGTAACACATACAAAAACCTCTGAGATGTGTGAACTAAAAGTACATTTAAGTGCATTTGTATTGGCAAATCTAGTAACCATATAATGTCGAATTCCATGGAGACATGCACATCCTATGAACAAACTGATTTTTCCCAGACCAAATTTTTGACTTTGAAAAGTTACACATTCAAACAGTAGCGTATGCAAAAAACTGTACTCCAGTCTCTTAGTTTGCTTTTAAAAATTTTGTCCAGAAGAAGCAAGCTTTTAGTGTACTCAAATACCTAGTGAATACACAGGAAACCTATCAATATTCATAAGAACATAAGCATGGCCATACTGGATCAGACCAACAGTCAATCTAGACCTGTATCCAGTCTTCCGACAGTGGCCAGATGCTTCTGAGGGAATGAAAAGAACAGGGCAATTAGCAAGTGATCCATCCCATTGTCCACTCCCAGCTTCTGGCAGTCAGAGCCATTGATGGACCTATCCTCCATGAATTTTTCTAATTCTTTTATGAACCCATTATAGTTTTGGCCTTCACAACATCCCCTAGCAATGAGTTCCGCAGGTTGACTGCACATTGTGTGAAGAAGTTCTTCCTTATGTTTGTTTTAAACCTGCTGCCCATTAATTATATTGGGGGACCCTGGTACTTGTGTTATGTGAGGGGGTAAATAACAGTTTTATATTCACTATCGTCATACCCTTCATAATTTTATAGACCTCTGACATATCCCCCCCTTTCTTGACTCTTTTTTTTTTTTTTTTAAGATGAATAGTCCCAGTCTTGTTAATGTCTTATCAGATGGAAGCTGTTCCATCCCCCTATTCATTTTTGTTGCCCTTTTCTGGACTTTTTCCAATTCTAGTATATCTTTTTAGAGATGGGGTGACCAGAACTGCATGCAGTATTCAAGGTGTGGGCGTGCTATGGATTTATATAGTGGCATTATGACATTTATTGTCTTATTATTTATCCCTCTCCTGATGGTTCCCAACATTCTGTTAGCTTTTTTGATTGCGGCTGCACATTGAACGGATGTTTTCAGAGAACTATCCACAATGGCTCCAAGATCTTTCTTGAGCGATAACACCTATTTTAGATCCCATCATTTTGTATGTATAGTTGGGATTATTTTTTCCAATGTATATTACTTTGAATTTATCAACATTGAATTTCATCTGCCATTTTGTCGCTCAGACACTCAGTTTTGCAAGATCCCTTTGTAACTCTTCACAGTCTCCTTTGGAGTTAACTGTCTTGAGTAATTTTATATCGTCTGCAAACTTCGCCACCTCACTGTTGGCCCTCTTTTCCAGATCATTTATGAATATTTTGAACAACATTAATCCCAGTTTTCTTTTTTTTGTAGCCTTTCTGATCTCCTTGAGCATTTCACAGTCAACGTGACCATCTTGGTCAGCTGGTTGGCTGTATATTCTTTCTGCTATACTCTTATTCAAGCAAGGAATTTCTATCCATAGAGATTCTATGGTACTGTTTGATTCATTTAAGATATTTTTTTACTGTATTTCACTCTATGCTCTCTTACACATATAGTCCCATTCCCCCACCAGCATGTACTACTTTGTCATTCCTATATATTTTGTGCCCTGGTATTGCCATGTCCCACTGATTATCATCATTCCACCACGTTTCTGTGATGCCTATTACATTAATAGCCTCATTACATTAATAGCCTCAACCAAGCACTCAGGTTCATCCATCTTAGTATTGAGACTTCTAGCATTTGTACTCAACCACTTACAAAATCTGTCAATATTTAGTTGTCTGCCTTCATGTGATGGCTGTCTCACTGGCCCTGTGTGTAGAACTGGAAGCATTTCAGAGAATGCCACCATGGAGGTCCAGGACTTTAATTTCTTAACTAGCAGCCTAAATTTGGTCTCCAGGAACTCTCGCCTACCTTTCTTTATGTTGTTGGTACCTACATGTACCACAACCACCAACTCCTCTTCAGCTCTGCACACAGGTCTGTCTGTATGTCTCCAGAGGTCTGCAACCTTCACACCTGCCAGGCAATTCACCATGCGGGTCTCCCAATCATCACAAACCCAACTGTTCATATTTCTAATAATTGAATCCACCATTACTATTACCTGTCTCTTCCTAATAACAGGGATCTCATATTCCAGAATGGTATTCTCACTGCAAGAGGACACCATAACATCATCTGGAAGGAGGCTCCAACTATGGGATAGTTTCCCTCTGCTCCAGCTTCATGTTCTCCTTCCCCAAGACTTTCTTCCTCCTCAACAGCATAGAAGCTGTCAGACTGGGAGCACAGACATCTATTATATCAGTAGTTGCTCTTAAAATATCCAGTGTTGTGTGTAGTACCTGAGTAATATCCCTTTAAAAAGAAGTCCGGAGCCCTTTAGGGGAGCTCCATGTCTTCTATTTCAGTAGAGCAGCAGTGTATGTAGGTAGCTAGGTCTTATATATTTGTACATAGTTAATAAATACAGTTATTTGGAATCCAATTGTGTCCATGTGGTTTCCCCATAGTCTTAAGGCTGTGAGAGACAAAGGACACAACATACAGGTTGTTTGAACGCAGCTTCGCCAATGAGCAGGTGTCTTTTCTATCCCTAAGAGAGTTTTGCGATCTTTCCCTTTTCATTCACCCTCCCTCCCCTGAAAAGTCCAGACATCTCAGTGGGAAAGCTGAACAAGTCTCCTTACTTGAATCTGTCAATGATGTTTCCATAGGAAGTCAGAGGGGTCACTGTGACTTAATATAAAGCATCCTTCATGTTGTCTACCAGAATTCTAAATCCTACTGGCTGAGAAACAGACAAGGGTCCAAATTCTGCTCTCAGTTACACTAGGGTAAATCCAGAGTAATTCTGTTGAAGCTACTGGATTCACTCCAGATGTATACAGGTACAAACAGAACACAATCTGGTTCACAACTGACATCGACAGAAACAAAGAACTACTTCTTTAGACCTGTAAATCTCAAAACACACAAATGGGTAAAACCAGACCTATTATGACCAATCTTATTTCAAAAGGCTCATGAAAAAATGTAATCAGATTGCTTCAACCCAGAACAGACATGATAAATTTAGCATTAGTTGCAAAACATGAATGAGGAAACAGGCCTTAAGCAAACTATTTCTTGCCTCTCTATGAAATGCTCACACTCCAAGACCATACTTAAAGTGCTTTATAGAACACTAACTGAAGATCTTAAATCAAATACCTGTCTTACAAAAGGAAGCCAGTCTGCCAGTTACTACACAACTAACAGGATTTGTATATTCTTGTACAGTATTTCATTTACCCTACCTTGTGGATCTGCCTTTTTGTAAGCATTCCCAGCATCCACAAAACCGATGGCTGCATCATGTTTACTCTGTAGTTGCATATGGAGCTTGGCTGCCTGACAAAATGCATTTCCTGCAGCTAGGAAAGAAATACAACAAAAAAGATTAATATTTCCAGTCTCATTTAATAAGCATGAATTTATGGACATGCCTCCAGTAAAAAGATGAGCACGTACTGCTTTCCACTACCTGAAGAACTTTAATAGATATGGCAACTATGCAAGTGAAAGAAAAGGCACATGAATTCCAGTGACCAAATCATGCTCTTAGATACATGTGCTTGTGATTTGTGGAGAACTGCTATCCTTCAGTGTGCAAAATCATGGTGTTAAGAACACATATGGCCAAATTTCAATGGACCTACAAAATTATAATTTTTTGACTGTGCACCCTGATGCACAAACAAAACTCTGTATTTGTATGCAAAAATCAGGTCATCATCCATAAAACTACCCCATTTGCTCAACAAATGTTTTCTTCCATGCACAAAAAGAGGAACATGCAGCGTAGGAGGCCCACTGAAAATTTAAGGTCACATTTTCAAAGAGACAGCTTTCCTTTTGCAGGTTCAATTTGCATATGCAAAATCTGCACCCTCACTTTTATGTCTGAAATTGGATGGTGGGTTCAACTCTGAATACTGCACCTCTACCAGATTTGTAGGTGCAATCAGGTAGTCAGAGGTGGATCATATAGATGTACTTTGACTTGTTATGCAATTAATTCTGTGGGTGTCAAACTGCAGCTGGAAACTGCACCTGAGAAAAGGGAGGCTGAGACCTCTCTCTTTTTGAAATTTTTAGTTCCTGCAACTTGATGGCAAATGAAGCAATAATATCACTTTCTTACTCCTGAAGGCATTCTGTGCCAAAAAAGTTAAAAATTCTGCACCACAAATATAAAAATTCTGCACGCAATATTTTAAAATTCTGCAAATTTTCTTTGTCAAATAAATGTGGAGGCTCCAGCATGGCATTGGGGAACACAGGTCACTGGCTGCACAGATGTGGGAGATCACTATGCAGCTCCTCCCTTAGGACACGGCCTCAGCGGTGAGGCTGCACCCAATGCTGACATAGTGCAAGGACTGGGCCTGCCCCAGAAACACCCCAGGGCCCTGTCCCTCCGTGCCAGGTGCACCAGGTGTGGGCAGGCAGGCTCAGCAAGGCAGGATCCAAGTGTGGAGGGGCTCAGTGTGGGGGGATCGAGGTGTGGTTTGAGAGGGTTCTGTGTGGGGCAATCTGGGTGCGGGTGGCTCAGTGGGGGATCCGGGTGCAGGGGGGATCTGGATGCCCAGGAGCTTGTTGGGGGTTTCTGGATGCAATGGTAATGGGACTCTAGAGGGGGGTCCAGGTGAAGGTGGTTGGAGCTTAGCAGGGGGGTCTGGGTGTGGTGGGGGAATAAAGCTGGGCAGGGGGTCTAGGTGTGGGGGGCTCAGTGGGGGGTCCAGATGCTGGGGGAGTGGGGCTCAGTGGGGTGGGGATCCAGGTGCGGGTGGCTTGTCAGGATGGTCCAGGTGCAGGGGGAGTGTGACTCATTGGGGGGGTTCTGAGTGTGAGGGGGTGAGGCTTGGAGTGGGGCTCTGGATGCACGGGGGTTGGGCAGATGGAGGGAGCAGCTCCCTGTACAGGGATCCCTCCCCCTGAAGCTGAGGAGCAATGGGTGCAGGAAGCGGCAGTGGGCTGGGGGGTGGGGTTGGAGTTCGTAGAGCTTCCTGCAGCTGGTGGAGAAATCTGGGGGTGGGTCTGACTGGGCCCTGGATGCCATCCAAAGGAAGAGGAAGTCCTGTCCTTCCCAGCCCAGCCGGGACTAGCAGCTGAGCCCAGCACAGGGTAGGAGTCACCAGCTGGGTCTTCCCCAGTCCCACCTCCTGCCTCACAGTGATTTTCCTCTCTGCCAGCTGCCCTGGGCATCCGAAACATGCAGCTGGGGAGGGTCGCATGACCGCTCTTGTGGCTTCCCTTTGCCTCCCCATCAGAAAGTCATTTTTCTGTGGGGAAGCAAAGAAATCTGTGGGGGACATAAATTCTTCGCATGTACAGTGGCACAAAATTCTCCCAGGACTATGTTTCTGTTACTATTTCTACCCTATCCTAATACTGACCAATTCACACATTCAGAGTGTGCTACTCAGTAGTGTATGTGCATTTAGCAGGAGATTGACAAAAACACAAGTGACAGCTAGGCGCACTACTCCCACTGACTTTCACTGGGAATTGGGCACCTCATTTTTGTTTTGAAAGTCTCCCCCTTAACCTGTATGTTGATGGCACATCCAAGCATGATTTAGAGAGACGCAGATAAAAAGTTCGGGAAGAAGTAAACATTTTTTTCAGTTCCTCATCTCCCATTTGTTAAAGAAAAACTGGTGATATTTTGTCCCTTGTGAACAGAGTTTTCATTCCTTTTTTGTGAAAGGCTGAAGAGATACCAGTGTCTCAAATCCCAAGATTATTCCGTGCATAGGATGTTCACGTTTATCTTGGGAAATTTATATTTGCATCAATGTTTCCCACAGCCACCAAATATGGCACAGCATTTCAAACACAGAGCTAGCAATAACTATTCCACTTTTACAGTGCTACCACTTCCCCACAGCATAGCAGGGAACAGCTATTCTCCTTGTGTACCTCTGATTTATAGCTCATCCAGAATATTAGATAACTTTCAAGTTTCTGGCCTCAGGAAGAGTGTGTTTTACAAGCCTTAAAAGCAAATCAAATAGCCCAGGGAAGCGCCTCTTGAGCAACTTCTTTGTAGGCAACTAGCTTTAATTATTTTAAAATTATAATGTGAACGTGGACACAGGCTAGTTAACAAAACATTGTAAGTATTTCGGTCACCTCCCTTTCCCCACTCCCAACATTTAATTCATTCCAGAGAAAACTATGGGGGTTTGATGGTGTACAGAAATTATATTGCCATAGTCACTATTCCCATGGAAACACCCTACCAAGTGGAACTGTACATTGATAATTTGCAACAGGACGCTTGGGCATTCACCGGTCACTAAGCTGTTGGAAATGTTCTTAACCAATTATGCAAGCATGCAGCTGGGTATAAAGGTTTCCTTTCTTAAATTTTTCTGGCTCTGGGTAACTTATGACATTTCTCTCTCCCCACCCAAAATATGCAAGATAAAAAGCACAAGTGGAGGTGTAAAAAACAAAGGTTGCCCCTCACTTGCCGTGATACACAGATTTTTTTTCCCCCTACCAAGGCTTTAATTTGTTTGCTTGCATGTAGAATCATAGAACCACTGGGTTAAAAGGGACCACAAGGGTTATCTAATCTAACCCTCAATCAAGATGCAGGATTTGTAGCATCTAAATCATCCAAGACAGATGGCCATCCGGCCTCCTTTTGAAAACCTCCAGTGAAGGGACCTCCCAAGGCAGCTGGAACCTCCCAAGGCAGCCTGTTCCATTGTCCTACTGTTCTTACAGTTAGGAATGTATCTGTATAGCTGGTGTATGGTCTTTATCTCCAAGACGAAGCTCAAGCTTTAAGCCTTTCCTACAATTAACGTTACAGATGAAACAAACTACTTACCATTCCAGTTTTTGGCGATCTTGAACAAGTTTGCAGCCCTGGTGTACATTTCACAGGCTTCTTCTACCTTTGAATTTCCTCTAGAGAAAAAAAAAGTGCAAGTCACTCAATTACTATTCGCACTGCAATGAAATATAGTAATTTGGGGGTGGGCTAAAACCCAAGAACAGAGTTTTGAATTTTATGTTCTGATTTGTTCCGATGACCTGGTCCTTCCAAACTTTGTTACCTAAATGGGCAGCTCATCCCATTGGTTATACGCACAGTCTAGTCAGATCCTTGTTTTGTTCAATTAATTGCCACTGTGTTAGGGTTTTGGGAAGCCTGTTCCCCTGTTGTGTCATGCAAAGTTCCAACCCCTATAAAAAGTAACATTTCCAACACAAACACTCAAGTGTAAGAGCTTCCGATTTTCCTTCCTCTGGTGTGAATAAAATCTGGATTACTAGGATGTTGCTGGCAAGGGAACATGAAGCAGTACCAGAAAGGTCCAAAACAGGCCCAGGTTCTCAGAAAGTATTTAGGCACCTAACTCCCATTCCTGGGCCTTAGTCTGTTTAAATTCAAGCAAATGCTTGCAGATTTTTTTCCTCACCAGCATTGGCCTAGTTGTAATCAACGACAACAACATACTGAAAGTTTTCATTCCAAAGAGAAAACAGCATGAGGTCAAAGTCACTACTGTTTGTCAATCTTGTTTATCAACAATATACAGTAGAACCTCAGACTTATAAACACCTCAGGAAAGGAGGTTGGTTGTAACTCTGAAATGTTCGTAACTCGGAACAAAACGTTCTGGTGGTTCTTTCAAAAGTTTACACCTGAACATTGACTTAATACAACTTTGAATCTTTACGATGCAGAAGAAAAATTCTGCTTTCTCTTTTTTTTTTAATAGTTTACATTTAACACTGTACTGTATTTGCTTTTGAGGTGTCTGCTGCTGCCTGATTACATACTTCCGGTTCCAAATGCGGTATGTGGTTGACCGATCAGTTCGTAACTCTGAGGTTCTACTGTACAAGGAATAAGGACAACAATTAAAAGCCGCAGGGACTGGTTGAAGAGGTGACCCTGGGCCCAGAGTGTGTGGCCAAGGCTGCAGGGATTGCTGGAACCAGTGGTAAAGGCCTGGCTGGAGGCTGGAACCAGCCTCTGGGCCCTGCTGGAGTCTCACACTGGAACTGAATTCTGCCTACTCCCCTCTGGAGCTGCTCTGTTAGGAACACAGGGGAAGCTGTGCTGTTTGTAGCTGTTATGTTACTGCCAGAGGAGTTGAAGTAGCCAAGTGGATGGATGCCTTTGTCCAGGGGGAGAGAGACTATCCTTAGAACAGAAGCTGCGAAATTTCCTCTCTAAGCAGGACTGGGGAGAAATTGAACAGAGGAAGCATCTTCTGGTTTTAACCTTCCTTTAGGGCTCTCTGCCATCTTGGGGCTTTGGCTAGGAAGGGAGCTGCTGCACGTGGTGAAGCCAGGAACCCTTGAAAGGCCTGATGTTTCTAAGATAAAGGCCTTAAAACAAGGGAGAAAGGAAGAGATAAAAGAATTTTGGAGTGAACCCCCAAAATATAAAGATTTGCCTATGCTCTGTAATTCAGGACAGCAGGGACAGCGCAAGAGGCGTGGCGTGTGTGGGAGAGAGGAGGGACGGCATCAGATCAAAATGAAAGTATTTAATACCTACTTTGCACAGATGAAAGTGACTTCCCAACCTTGCCCGTTAGGTAGATTCACAGGCTGAAACTGGCATGAGGCAAACTAACCCAGGTTTTCCTAGAAGAGGGGAAATAAATCTCATCTGGTCAGGGGCGCTGGAACAATTTTTATAGTGGGGGTGCTGAGAGCCATTGAACCAAACTATAAACCCTGTATATAATGGAAACCACTTTAAGTCAGGGGCTGCTGCAGCACCCCCCGCACCTCTAGTTCCACCACTAATGCATCTGGTCCTGCTTCGTGGCGCTAGAGAGTAGATGAAAACACATTTCTGAAAAGGCAAGCCAAGATGTGTTGTTCTTGCACCCTTACCTGAAAAATTCATGCAGCCTTGAGCAAGCCATTTAATCGAGTCTGCCCCTCCATTCCCTCATCTGTAAAAACTGAATAATGCTGTCCCTACCTCACAGGGGAGTTGTGAGAATAAAATCCAGATATGATAATGATAGGGACCACAAAATTAGGTAGAGAGATAGATTGCGCTATAATGACCAGAGGACCACTTAAATGGAGTAATTTTGATGTCCATTCATTGAGAATCAACTTAAGACACTAATAAATAGAAAACACAACACAATGAATAGAAATCTACCTTTGCAAGATGCCAGAATCTCAAAGAGTACTGCATGCCTAAGGCATTTAATATTAGGAAATTCACACCCTTTCATAAAAAAACAGCTACAGTTACTTATCTGCATACTAGTCCAATTCATCTGCTCTCCTGCTGTAAAATCCTAGGTGAATGACTGGCTGGGGAGCTGCAGGACTGTAATTTAGGGAATAGCTACACTGCAGCTAGGAGCGAGCTCGCCAGGCCAGGCAGACAGACTTGAACTAGTGGGGCTCAAGCTAGCACACTAAAAGTCATAGAACGGCTGTTGCAGCTCAAAGAAAAGGAGTACTTGTGGCACCTTAGAGACTAACCAATTTATTTGAGCATAAGCTTTCGTGAGCTACAGCTCACTTCATCGGATGCATACTGTGGAAACTGCAGTAGACATTATATACACACAGAGACCATGAAACAATACCTCCTCCCACCCCACTGTCCTGCTGGTAATAGCTTATCTAAAGTGATCATCAAGTTGGGCCATTTCCAGCACAAATCCAGGTTTTCTCACCCTCCGCCCCCCCCCCCCCCACACACACACACAAACTCACTCTCCTGCTGGTAATAGCCCATCCAAAGTGACCACTCTCTTCACAATGTGTATGATAATCAAGGTGGGTCATTTCCAGCACAAATCCAGGTTCTCTCACTCCCTCACCCCCCTCCAAAAACCACACACACAAACTCACTCTCCTGCTGGTAATAGCTTATCAAAAGTGACCACTCTCCCTACAATGTGCATGATAATCAAGGTGGGCCATTTCCAGCACAAATCCAGGTTTTCTCACCCCCCCCACCCCCATACACACACAAACTCACTCTCCTGCTGGTGATAGCTTATCTAAAGTGATCATTAAGTTGGGCCATTTCCAGCACAAATCCAGGTTTTCTCACCCTCCGCCCCCCCACACACACAAACTCACTCTCCTGCTGGTAACAGCCCATCCAAAGTGACCACTCTCTTCACAGCTCAGGGTCTCAAGCCCAGCCAACCCTGTCAGCTTGAGAGCCCAAGCTCCAGCTCTGTGCCACAACATCCACACTCCTACTTTAAGCATGCTAACTCGAGCCCTGCAAATGCAAGTCTGTCTACCTGGGCTGGACAGACACAACTTTAGTGGCCTTTCCGAGGTTGATCCTGCAGGCTGATGAGCACTGCAGGAAGCACAGAAAACCAGAAGTGTTAATGCCCAGCACTCACCATCTGCACAGGACCTGTGCAGAAAGGCTGCTTTCAGTATGCCTTGCACTGCACACAGCCCTGCTGAATAGGAGAAGAGAGGAAGTAGGCGTGATTGGAGGGGATTGGGAGGGTGGGAAGAAAGGTCAGAGGTAAAGCCAGGATTCGGTGTTTAAAGCACAATCCAGTGACTGCAAACGTTCTTGTAGGCTCACCAGACTGCAGATCCCCCTCAGCTACTTTCTCTCACTGGAGAGCGATTAACAAAGCACTCTGATCAGCAGCACTACCTACAGCTCAGCACCACTCTCTCACAACCCTCTTCTATACCCCTACAAGACTGAGCCCGTAATTACTTATAAGCACTAAAGTTACAAAGAGCTTCCCAAAGCATCCAAGAACTGCTACAACCTCATTTAGAATCATGTTTTATAACTGACTGGTCATGGTGCACTACATTTTATAGAGAATCTTGTCAGACATATTGTATGGAGGAGAATTCTAGTCTTTTTCTCAGTGTGTTGAGGACATTCGCCTGTTCTAACTTTAGGTGTGGAATAAGAGGGAAAGAAAAAAATCCCAAACTGAAGAAGTTCTGCACCCACACAGAAGACCAAGCACTGAAATATAAACCCCAAAAGTGAAACTCAGTCTAACTCCCACTCAAATTGGCAACTGTGAAACACACAAGATACTCCCCAAGGAAAGAATCCAAGCAAGCCAAAGTACAAACTGACGTTCCAAACCGTGGAATCAATGTTCTAGTAGTGTTTATCACGGTAAGTGTTTTATGCTGTGAAGCTTGCTAATTATTAATGTAGATCTGGTTCTGAAACCTACATGCAGCTATCTGACATTGAACGCTTAAGATGCCCCTTTAACCTGGTCTCCTGTGAACTCAAAAATTCTGAATAAGCAAACAGAAAATAAACAGAGGTCTGAAGTACACTTCACTGGTGTAGCTATTGTAGCACAAGCTATAATTAAATAAAGTGTTAGTTTTTCCAGTATCATTACACCAATTGTTTTCAATATTAT
Organism: Caretta caretta; assembly: GCF_965140235.1. Classification (NCBI taxonomy): domain Eukaryota; kingdom Metazoa; phylum Chordata; order Testudines; family Cheloniidae; genus Caretta; species Caretta caretta. Next base: position 204,444,545 of record NC_134208.1, on the reverse strand, counting down.
CTTTTACTTTGCTAACACTAACGGCCAGACCCGTCAAACACCAATGTGAGCTTTGTGTAAAGACTGGAAGTAGATTATGGTTCTCTAAACTCTAAGGACAATTTAAGGGACATTGGTTTAGAGGACTGTAAGCCAAGACTTCAGGTCCCAAATTAAGTTTCAACAGGGCAACTCACATGCTTTAAGTTAGGTATGGTCTTATGTACCTTGTGGAATCGTGAGCTCTATCTCCAGCTATGTCATTGACCCAGTGTCACCTCCTGGATGAAGTCACGCAAGTGACTTTGTCTCAGTTTACCCATTTGTAAAATGCGTATGTTACTTAAGTAGAGGAAAACGTACATATGCTTACCCTTAAACCATACACTGAAGAAAAATATCTTCAAGGTGGCCCTCTGGTTCTCCATGCATTCCCTCACAGGATACTTCTGAAATTACGTGCAAGCCTCTTTGGGCACTGTTTCAGGAGGATAACTTTGCAAGCTACAGTGACTTACTAAATCAGGAAGTAGTCTATATGTATAACCATTTCAATCTCAGTTATATGTTAAACTAAATCGTTTTCACTCCCTACCTATCTACAGGACTTTACTATGCTGGAGAAAAGGAAAAATTTGTGTCTGAATTCTTCCCCCAAAGCTACAGGAAGGCTGAAGCCTCATTAGCAGATATATGAACCTTACTATCTCAAAGAATAAAAGCTCTTTGTAAGTGCATACTATTATTAAACAGACCTGTCCAACTAGTTAACAAACACTCAATTTCTGATAAGCCATATCTTTGGCATTCTCTTTTCTACTCCATGATTAATTTGCGGCATTTTTATTACAATGGCAGCATCTAAACATAAATTGTCATCTCTGTGTAGATAACACTGATATGTTGAAAAGGCTTAACACAAAGGCTCATATTCTTTTCTCAACTGCACCAGTGCAAATCCTGAAAACCTAAATATAGAGGTGGCTACCCATTCCCTCTATAATAAGTCCTGTGAAGTCAATGGCAATTGTGTGAATACAACACATGTAAATCTGGAATAAAGAAAATAATTTGGACCAAAACATCTATTGCAGGAGAACTTTTCCTATTTAATATGAGCCAAGTTCTTCCTTAACTAAATGGGGTTGCAGGAGAAGAGTGATGGAAAAAAATTAGCCTTGCTTGGACAAATACCTGTAGGCATTGAGCAACATGAGCAGAAAGGTTTCAGAGTGGTAGCTGTGTTAGTCTGTACTAGCAAAAACAACGAGGAGCCCTTGTGGCACCTTGGAGACTAACAAATTTATTTGGGCATAAGCTTTCATGGGCTAAAACCCAGATGCACGGAGTGGAAAATACAGTAGAAAGGTATAAATACACAGCATATGAAAAGATGGGAGTTGCCTTACCAAGTGGGGGGGTCTGTGCTAACAAGCCAATTCAATTAAGGTGGAAGTGGGCTATTCTCAACAGTTGACAAGAAGGGGTAGAAATGATGCAGGAAAATAATTACCAAAACTTAAAAATAAATAAATAAATAAACAAACACCATTTAAGTTCCTAAGTGACAACACCGTAATTACCTACTAAATTATTTATGAAACTTAAGCACTTAAAAACAAGAAAATGAATAAAGATATCATAATTCTTACACTGCCCACATAATACACACATGCATATTATTCTCATCAAGTATAAATAATGCATATTTCATCACAACAATATTCACTCTGACTCATGGACTTTTTTAATCTTAATTTTCTGAATCTCAATATTTTCTTTCAGGGATATCATCAGAAAATCCATGTTTTTAATTGGCAGTACAAGTTTCATGTAAAATACATATAACTGCGCTTTTTAAAGAATAACTGTTTAATAGAAGAAGAGTTTTATATTGATTTATGCTAACTTTATGTATAAATGTGTACATAGCGCCAATTTACTCAGATCCCGGGGGGTGCTCGACCCCCGCTCTGCCCCAGGCCCCGCCCCACTCCACCCCCACACCCTCCCCCAATCCCCACCCCCGCCCTGCCTCTCCCCGCCCCCACTCTGCCCCAGGCCCTGCCCACACCCCTTCCACTTTCCCTTCCCCCTCCCCCAAGCCACCACCCTGCCTCTTTCCAGCCCCACCCCACCTCTTTCCGCCTCCTCCCCTTGCCTCTTCCTGCCCCTGCTCCGCCCCCTCCTCCCAGTGCCTCCTGCATGCTGTGGAACAGCTGATTGTGGCAGGCAAGAGGCTCTGGGCTGGGGGGAAGAGCCGATCAGCAGGGCCGCGGCGGGCGGGAGGCGCTGGGGGAGGGGGGCGATGCTGACCCGCAGGGCTGCCAGTGGGTACCGAGCACCCACTATTTTTTTCCCCGTGGGTGCTCCAGGGCCGGAGCCCCCGTGGAGTCGACACCTCTGTATGTGTAGCGAGCTGTGTCATCTTCACTCGTATAGGACTGTAACTATGGCTACATCTGCACTTGGAACCGGAGGTGTGGTTCCCAGCTCGAGTTGACATGCTCACACTAGCTCACACTAAACAGTATTGTAGCTGCAGTAGGACAGGCAGCAGCAAGCGGTAGCCCAGACTAGCTGACATGATTACAAACCCGCCCAGGCTCCATGGGCTTTTAATCGGGGCAGCTAGGCCAGGCCACCACTTGCCGTTGCCCGTGTTACAGTTACACTGTTGTTTTTAGCATGCTAGCTCGATAAGAAAAAAGTTGATGAAAGGCAACCATCTTGAATGAAAATGTCATGCCACTAGTTAATACTAATTCCTGTTTCTACTCTTTGTTGACTCTGGCTAGATTCTCGACTTGAATAATACAAATATAAATTAGTGCTTTTATGGCCCCATAAGCTACTGTGGAGTATTTTCCTCTTTATAAACCTTAAACACATTGGGCTTAAAACTGTCATTGACTTCAGTGGGGCCAGGATTTCACCATCAAGTCTTTTGCTTCTTAAACACTTACTGTAGAAGGATTAAAAGTGAAAATTAAACAACACGGAAAGCGGTTGTGGTTCACTAGAGACACGTAATGAAGCAAGATCCAGTCATTCAGATTTTTCTTATGACTAGTAATGCTCTTCAGAAAGGCCTTTGTTTAACTGTCACCAGTGACATACCACCAAAGAAATGGGTTCAGACCCTGAAACCGAATTCACACAGAGAGACCTTTAACCCCTCAAGGATCCAATTACAGGGCCGGGGCCTCTCAACTGGAAAAGAAGATTTTTCAGCACAATTTGTATCTTGAATGAATAAGACCCTCTTATTTTATCTCTTGCTGAAAAAAATTGATCCTTTCACATAACAAGGCTTCATACAAAAATGTTGCTATTTTGACCGTCTGTTCTTGGTACATTAAAATGTTTTCCGGACTCTGGGCCTGACCCAAACCCTACTGAACTCAACCCCACACCCCACCCCACTGACTTCAATGGGCTTTGGATCAGGCCCTACAGTTTAGTTTTGAGAAAAGACAACTGAAGGGGGAGCTGATAAATCTTCAAATATGTTAAGGGCTGTAATAAAGAGGATGGTGGATCAATTGTTCTCCAAGTCCACTGAAGGTAGGACGAGAAGTAATGTGCTTAATCTAAAGCAAGGGAGATTTAGATCAGATATGAGCAAGAACTTTCAAACTATGCAGGCTGTTACGTTTTGGAATAGGTTTCCAAGGCAGGTTGTGGAATTCCCATCATTGGAAATTTTTAAGATCGGGCTGAACAGACATCTGTCAGGCATGGTTCAGGACTATGCTTACTTGATCCTACCTCAGCACAAAGGGCTGGACTTGATGACTTCTCAATGTCCCTTCCAGCTCTAAATTTCCATGATTCCCTTACTTATACATGTAGTTCCCATTAAGCAGGCGTACTTGTGTGCGAAAGGGAAGGCAGGATCAGGCCCTAAAAAGGCAATTGCACTGGAGAAAGAATAGTACTCCACAAAGACTTCCAATTTTCCTTTAAATTTTCCAGGCTACCCCTTAAATAACTTTTATTTTTTTAGAAACCCTTTCTTGCAGTTTATAAACAACTGAAATGTAATTAAAACAATTGGGGCAGCGGGGAGAAGAGTGAGAGGAAAGGAGGAAGAAAGGGTAGAAAAACAGGGATATTGCTGCAGACAGTATAAGGGACAAGTAAAAATGCTTTCTTCTCAAGGAGCCCAAAAGTTAAAAAAAAAAAAAAAACTTACTTGCGGATGCACGCAGTATACAGAGTCATTTAAAAAAAATTAAAATATAGACGAAGTTTTAAGCCAAAGTATCTGGTAAGATCAACAAACACAGATTCAACAAGGCCAGAAGGGACCAATGTGATCATCTAGTCTGGTCTCCTGTATAACACAGGCCATCGAACTTCCCCAGAATAATTCCTAGAGAAGATCTTTTAGGAAAAAAAAAATCCAGTCTCGATTTAAAAATTGTTCATGATAGAGAATCCACCATGACCCTTGCTCAGTTGTCCCAATGGTTAATTCCTCTCACTGTTAAAAATGTATGCCTTATTTCTATTCTGCATTTGTCTAGTTTCAACTTCCCACCATTGGATCATGTTGTACCTTTCTCGGCTAGACTGAAGAGCCAATGTCAAATATCCGTTCCGCATATAGGTATTTATAGACTGGGATCAAGTCATCCCTTAACCTTCTCTTTCTTAAGCTAAACAGATTGAGCTCCTTAAGTCTATCACTATAAGGCATGTTTTCTAATCTTTTAATCATTTCTCGTGGCTCTTCTCTGAATCCTCTCCAATTTATTAACTTTCTACTTGAACTGTGGCACCAGAACTGGACACAGTATTCCAGCAGCAGTCACATCAGTGCCAAATGCAGAGGCAAAATAGCTTCTTTACGACACTCAAGATTTGATGTTTGTGCACCGAACAATCACATTAGCCCTTTTGGCCACAGCATTGCACTGGGAGCTCATGGTCAGCGGTTTATCCACCATGACCCCAAAATCTTTTTCAGAATCACTGCTTCCACGGATTACTCCGGGCCGATTTCTGCACCAAAAAATTAAAAATATTCTGCAAAAATCTGCTATTTTATTTCTCAAAATAACACAATATAGTCACACCAGTTTCAATTATTCTGGTAATTTATTTAAAAATATCTGTCAGCAAGTATGTCTGTAACAATACAGACAACAAAAAAGATTCAGGAAATGTTTTTTGACAGATTCCTTACTAGGCATATTAATATAGAACTCTGAGTAATAATTCATTTAAACTATGATACAGAAAAAGTACTTTCCGCACCCCCTCAGAAGAAGTACAAAGGCTTGGGGGAGTCAGGAGTAAAGGAGGAGCTAAGGGAGAGGGAAGTAATTACTAGGAAGGAGCCTGGGTATGAACTTGGAGGGTTTTGGGTGTGGGTGGGAAAAGGTTTTTTATGGAACAGGTTTTTTGGGTGGGTGGGGAGGGATTGTTAGGGAGCCTCCCCCATCCAGACCCTGACTGACCCCTAGCCTCTCCCATTCAGTCAGGCATATCTACCCCAGTCCCCATGTGTCCCTGTACCCCCATGTGTCCTTGCACCCCCTCACCCCATGTGTCCCTCCTTCCCCACTCATACAACCACTCCCCTCATCCCCATGTGGCCCTACACCCCCACTCAGCCACCCCCATGTGGCCCTGCACCCCCTCCTCCTGTCCCCATGAGTCCCTGCACCCTTTCAGGAAGCCCCCTCCCCCATCCACCTCTGCACCTCCTCCCCCTGCCCCCATATGTCTCTGTGCCCCGACTCAGCAACCCCCTTCCATCATATGTCCCAGCACCCCCTCTCCCACCCCAATGTCGCCCTGCGCCTCCACTCCCATTCAGCCCCTGCCCATCTGTCCTCCCCACTAGCCCTTATGAACCCCAGCCTGTGACCCCCTAGCAGCCCCATATGCCCCACGCTGTCCGTCTCCCCATATCTTCTGTCTCCTGACCTGGCCCCACCGGCGCTGTGAAGAAGGTAACCGCAGCTGGGGCTCGCCCTGGAGCCACCGCTCTGCTCTAGCGCCACAGCAGCCCCTGGTGGCCAAAAAGCATAACTGTAGCAACTTTCCCACAGAAGTTATTTTCTGCAGGGAAAATAATTATGCGTGGCACATTAATTATGCATACACAGTGGTGCGGAATTCCCCCAGGAATAAAGGATAGAATCCCCATCCTCTATGTATGGCCTATAGTCTTTGTTCCTAGATGTATACATTTACATGTAGTTGTATTAAAAGGTATATTGTTTGCTTGCACCCAGTTTAGCAAGTAACCCAGATTGCTCTGTATCAGTGACCTGGCCCCTTCACTATTTACCACTCCCCCAATTTGTGTATCATCTGCAAACGTTATCAATGATGATTTTATGTTTTCTTCTAGGTCACTGATAAAAAAGTTAAATAGCATAAGGCCAAGTACTGATCCCGGCAGGACCCTCCTAGAAACTGACCCTCTCAATGATTCCCCACTTATAATTAAATTTTGAGATTTATCAGTTAGCCAGCTTTTAATCCCTTTAATGTGTGTCATGTTAATTTTATATCATTCTAGTTTATTTTTAACCAAAATGTCATTTGATATCAAGTCAAACATCTTACAGAAGCCTAAGTACATTACATCAACGCTATTACATTTATTAACCAAATTTTTAATCTCATCAAAAAATATATCAAGTTAGCATGACAGGATCTATTTTCCATACATCAGTGTCTATTGGCATTAATTATATCACTTCATTTAATTTTTTATTAGTTGAATCCCATATCAGCCACTCTATTATCTTCCCCTGCATCGGTGTCCGACTAATAGGCCTATAATTACCTGTCACCCCACTCACCCTTTTAAAATATCAGCGCAGTATTAGTTTTCTTTCGGTCTTGTCGAACTTCCTTAGTGTTTCAAAACATATTGAAAAATCAACATTAATGGTCCAGCAAGATCTTTTAAAACTCTTGGATGCAAGTTATCTGGACCTGATGATTTTAAAATGTCGGAGTTTAGAAGTTGCTGTTTAACACCCGCCTGAGATACTAGAGGAATGGAAAAAGTGTTATCAACATCATATAATAGGACTTCATTATTTGTTTTACTCCCCAAATACAGAACAGAAATATTTATTGAAAACTTCTACCATTTCTGCTTTAATTACTTATATTTCTACCATTTCCAACTAGCAATGGACCAATACCACTGTTAGAATTTGTTTTGTTCCTAACAGACTTAGAAAAACCTCCTCCTTATTGTCCTTAAGTCTGATGCCACAGATTTCTTCCCGAATCCCTTTGCTTCCTTTACCAATATTCTACAATTCCTAGGTTCAGATTTATATTCATTATTATCAACTTCCCCTTCCTTCCACTTGCTACATACTGTGGCATTCACTTACCCTCTAAACCAGGTCAGTTTTTTAACCAATACAACTTTCTTCCTCAATTGTGGCTTTTGGGGCATCTAGTTGAACAATTCCCAATTATCATTCACATTTTTCTGATTAAATTCTTCCTCCCAGCTGATTTGGCTCATAACTATTGTAAGCTTTGTAAGACTGGCCCTTTTAAAGCACCAAGTATATATGTTACTGGTCTGGACTATACTCTGTTAGTCTGATGAAATATAGACATACGCAATATTTAAACTTCAAATCTTGAATAAAATTCCTCACATGAAATTTGTTTTATTGAGAGGCCAAACGAACAAATACTTAGGCCTTGTCTACATACAAACTTTCAGCAGTTTAGTTAAGCTGATTTAGTAAAAATGGTGCAAACCCCTGTTTGGACATTCTTATTTTGGTTTAAGAGCTACTTATTTCAGTTTAGCTTCAACCTGTTAATAACGGAATTAAGCTAAATCAAAATAAGCTCTTTTTGCACCAGGTTAATAAAAATCAGTATAGAAATCACACCTTAAGTTTAACTCTGCATATAAACTAGCCCTCACAAAGGCAAGATTCAAGCTGTTGGAATCAATGTACATGTTAATTTAAAAGTAGGTTACTGCCTTTGACTAATGCTACCCATAAAATAATTCATTAAAGCAAACAGGCAAAAAACTCACTAAAGGCCTTGCCTTGTACCATGATCTCAGAGTAAACTCAGAGTAAGAGTTAAATCTTGCTCAGCGCAGAAGAAATTATATTTAATTTAGGGGATTAACATTTTCGTATGGATATAATCAAGTGAAACATTATTTTTGTTCCAACAGACTAGCAGGCCTTCCCCACTGCTCACAGCAGAGAACATTTTTCCTCTGTGAAAGAGGGAAATTAACTTTCAATTCCTTGTTTCCTAAATAACAGACTCACTTCATAACATTAAAGAAACCTCCGTCACAGCAGTAGCAGCAATGTGGTTCCAATCCCCTTAGCCTTCTGTAGGAAGGATACCAGAATCATTCATATTTGAACTAACAGCCTAATGGGATTAGATACACGCTAGGTAATTAACTGATCTTCTGATCAATGCTGTTTACAAACTTTACCAACCTTTATTCCAGAAATATGACAATTTCAGCATCAGATTATGTCTCTCCAGAAAGGAGAGAGATTCGAAAATTGACAGACACACATAAAATACCTTTAAAGTACTGGTTAAAAGTCAGGAGTTATTATTATGACTGTAATGATGCATTAGCTGCTGTGTGGCATATCAGATGATGATATTAGAGGGGCAGAAGAGGAGAAATCATCATTCTCCATTGTAAAGCTCCAATAACGCAGAGCAGCCACCTCCACTGCCACTAGAGAATTATCAAAAACAAGTCTCCTCACTGTACAGAAACCTGGATTATGGGCTAAAAATGCTACTTCCTTCCGAAGCAACTAATCACTATGGTGATTTCTTAACATAAATGATGTCTGCTAAGCAACAACTTTGAAAGAAAGAGAAAGAGGGGTAAATGCAGGATGTTTCCCCACAACCCCATCTCACCCATCAAAAGCTTTCATCACTGCAGAGGGCTCAGTGATCCCACTCCACACCCGGCTTTGACACGTACCGTCATCATGTACAAAGCACTGGAACTTTTGCATCCGTACAAGGCATGACGACATATAGGCGACGGGGGGGGGGGCGGGAAATTATACAGATACAGCCAGGGAACAACGAGCTAAAGGCAACGTTTTGTTCTCGTCCCCTTCCCTCCTAGTAGCAACACAGCAGAGAGAAGGAAGCTTTTTCCCCCATGGCAGGCCTGGGAGGGAAGTAGAGGGATTTTCCTGCGTACCGTCTGTGTAAGGACACCATGGGTAATCCTTATGTTATCGATCAATACCTGTAGGGTGGCAGGAATAAAGCCGCCTGTGAATTACCAGGGTGCACGCAGGAACCGGGCACAATTAAGAGAGGCACCTCTAGGGTGGCACCAATACCGCCGCGTGTGACTCACCAGGGTGCACACTTACTGGAGAGGCAGCTCCAGGAGGGCACCAAGGCAGCCGATTGTGAAGGAGGCGTGTGGGTGTGCACGTAAATATTCGCAAAAAGAACAGGAGGACTTGTGGCACCTTAGAGACTAACTCATTTATCTGAGCATGAGCTTTCCTGAGCTACAGCTCACTTCGTGGGATGCATCACGAAAGCTGATGCTCAAATAAATGGGTTAGTCTCTGAGGTGCCACAAGTCCTCCTGTTCTTTTTGCCAATACAGACTGACACGGCTGCTACTCGGAAACACGTAAATATTGTACATCTCTCTCTCACACACACACACACACACACACACACGCGAGTCATATGCCTCGCTAATGTCTGCGCACGAGCCTAGTGCTCACACCTGTCACCACACGTCCCCGCCGCGCACGTCCAAGCGCCCCCCCCCCCCCCGGGGACACAGACAGACAGACAGAGAGCGACCCCCGCCCCGCCCCGCGCTCACCCGAAGAGCCCCCTGAGGAAGGAGTGCGAGGACTTGACCCGCTTCTCGGCCTCGGCCATGAGCTGCACGGCCTCGCGCTCCTTGCCGCTGCTGTCCATGGCGCCGGCTCTGAGGGGATGCGCGGGCCCGGCCCGGCCCTGCCGCCGCTCGCCCGCCCCGCGCCGCCCCGCGCCTCACGCCGGGGGAGGGGAGAGCCGAGCCGAGCCGAGCCGAGCGGTGTCGGGAGATGTAGGCGGGGGGGGGGGGGGGGAGCGCAGGCTGCGGCGGGGGCTGGGCTGCGTGTGAGAGAGAGAGAGAGAGAGAGAGAGATGCCGTCACTGAGCATGTGACTGTGGGTGCGACGGTGTCGGTGTGTGAGGACAGTGTGAGTGTGCGTGCGCGTGTAACAACCAGCGTGTGTGTATGACTGCGTGCATACGTGACGGTCTGTGTGTGGCGGTGGTGTTAGGGGGAGGGGTGTATAATGGTGACAGTGTGTGATACTGTCAGTGTGTGTGTGTGTGTGTGTGTGTGTGATTATATCCCTGTGTGATACTGTCAGTGTGTGTGTTTGTCTCCGTGTGTGTGTGTGATTATATCCCTGTGTGATACTGTCAGTGTGTGTGTTTGTCTCCGTGTGTGTGTGTGATTATATCCCTGTGTGATACTGTCAGTGTGTGTGTGATTGACAGTATCACACAGGGATATAATCACCCACACACTGACAGTATCACACAGGGATATAATCACACCCACACACTGACAGTATCACACAGGGATGTAATCACACACACACCCACACACTGACAGTATCACACAGGGATGTAATCACACACACACTGACAGTATCACACAGGGATATAATCACACCCACACACTGACAGTATCACACAGGGATGTAATCACACACACACACACACTGACAGTATCACACAGGGATGTAATCACACACACACACACTGAGACAATCACACACCCATACACTGACAGTATCACACAGGGATGTAATCACACACACACCCACACACTGACAGTATCACACAGGGACGTAATCACACACATTGACACAATCACACACTGAGACCATCACACACACACACACAGAGACAGTATCACACAGGGATATAGTGTGTGTGTGTGTGATGGTCTCAGTGTGTGATTGTGTCAATGTGTCTGATTATGTCCCTGTATGATACTGTCAGAGTGCGTGTGTGTGTGTAATTGTGTCTGTATGTGATGGTGTCAGAGTGAGTGTGTGTGGTGATGTCAGTGTGTGTGTGCACGCACAATGGTGTCAGTGTGTGATTTTTGTCAGTGTGACACTGTCACTGTGTGTCTGATATTTAATATTATAATTTAATATAATGTTTTGACACTATCAGAATGAAATGTTTTTATCTTATCGAAGTGAAACAATCTGACAGTACTGAAACAAAGCTTTTCAGTGTTTTCGAATCGACATTTTTTGGAATTTACATTTTGTGGAAAATTTTGACATTTTGAACAAAAACAAACTTCAAAATGTCAGAATTTCCCACAGAACTGAAATTCCATTTTCCAACCAGATCTAGTTTTAGGCTTTCACCCTAGAATGTCCTAGTGTCCTGCAATACCTGCAATCAACACTTAGTAAAGTTATACAGTGAAGGTATTAAGAGACATATCTATGAAAGAACATGGTTTTACAAGAAAAATAAATTGGGATTAGCTGGATGTACTGTATTTTTCCATAACCATTTTCAAATGTCTTCACATGTGAAACAAGCAATTTCGCATTTGGAAGAGGACTTTCACTTGCCTACTTTCTATAATTTATGATAATGCTAAATGCAACTGAATACACATCTCTAATGAATGAAATCATTCTGAATGACATAGTTCATGGCAATACATAGCATGGGACCTAACCCTTAATTGTTGCATTAAGGGTATATCTGAACTGAAATTAGATACCGGTGTTTGGCCTGTTCCAGCTGACTTGGGCTCAAGGGAGTCAGGGGCTGTTTAATTGCAGTGTAAAGTTCCTGACTGCAGCCTTAGCTCTGGGACTCACCCACCTCTCAGGGTCCTAGAGCCAAGGGTCCAGCCTGAACTCAAACATCCACATCGCAATTAAACAGCCCCTTAGCCCAAGCCCTGCAAGACCAAGTCACCTGGCATGGGCCAGTTGCAGGTTTTTAATTGCAGTGTAGACCTACCCTGTGTGTACAACTAGGATGATGAGTAAAATATCATGCACAAGGGGGCAGTATTCACAAAACTTCCATGAAACTGGAGGTTTATTATTTTGCTCAACATGCAATGTACAGTACCGGTAGATTACAGTCAAAAGGCAAGCTTACGGAGGCAGCATCCCACAAGCAAAAAGCAGAGGTTTTGAAATCTGAAAAGGGAAGAGAACAAAAAGTGCAGAAAACTCTGTTGGAAAAGCTTGAAGTGACAACAGATGAGCAACTTCAGAGATGGACAGAGCTTTTTAAGCTTACTGAGGCTTTCTGTGCAGCAAATCTTCCTCTAAAATCCCTTGACAATGTAACCCTGAAGGATTATTTAGAATGTGACCTGAAAAATGTTGGAATCTTACCAAGTTCGAGACATTTACAGCAATGCTCCTTGCCAACAGTAGTTGAAAATCATGTAAATTAAATTAAAGAAAAGCTGAAGACTTGTGATGGATGTAATATTTGAACTCCACTGGGCTCATTCGGCTATGTCCTATAGCTAGCTGAACAATTCGTTAAAATAAAATGCTTTCTAATGCAGCCACATACAAGTTCAGGCATTTATGTAAGGAGAATAGATGTCATACCAATAGAATGAGGGCCTATATCCTGGAAAGAAGTGACTCTGAAAAGGATTTAGGAGTCAGAGTGGACCACCAATGAAACAGGAGCTCCCTCTCATGTATTTCTTGTACACAGGAGGTTGCAGGGCTCCTACTAGCGGATCAGGCTTTTGTATAGAATTGAACTGGCTAGAAAGCCTCCTTCTCTGAAAAATACACACCAGATGTGTTCAAAATAAGATCCTTTAATGTTCTGCCAGGTGTGGTTAAGGTTTGCTTAAATAAGGTGTGTTAAACACAGTGCCACCTAATGGCTGAACTGTATAATACAGTTTAGCATTCCATTACATTTCCCCTTTTAAGTTCTACATTCCTACCATATGCAAAATTTACACTGTCATGATATCTTTGAAGTTCAGCAGGCATCAGTCTGTTAAGTGTCTCTGAATCATACTGGCTTTCTAATTACATGACCTGAATGCATAACAACTTGGGCATCTGGCTGTCCATTAGTTGCAATGACCGGCTGTGGCTGATTTGGAATCTTTGAGTCTCCTTTTTGTTCTGCATCTGTCATCTGTAGAGTTTGCTCTGTAAATTATTCTTTTGAGGAACAAACTGTAGATGTTGATGGTTTCTGTTGAACTCTCCACTGTCTGTCTCGATCACACGTGATGTGGGCAATGAATTCTTTTTTTTCTTTACGACAGCTGGACCTGTTCATCCTTTTTCTCCACCCAGCTTGACACAAAGAAGGTAATCAGGTTCTAGACTTGACAGTTCTCTGAGTGTTATCTGTTGTAAATGTGTTTGTAAGCTTTTTTGCCTTTTGATTTGATATGGCTACACTCTTCATGTCTGGCCACTTTGGATTTTTTTCTAAAGTCAGAACAGCAGTCCTGAGTTGTCTTCCCATGAGGAGTTGTGCTGGACTATATCCAGTAGGTGCTGTTGGTGTTGATCTAACTCAGATGAGCAAGGAATGGATCTTCCTGCTGCAGGATTTTCTTGGCTATCTGTTCAACTCTCTCAGTTTCTCCATTCACTTGTGAGTAATATGGGCTGCTAGTAATATGATCAAATTCATAGTTCATTCAGAATTACTTAAATTCTGCTGCAGTAAACTGTGGTCTGTTGTCTGTCACTAGTTGTGCTAGAACAGGGGTTCTCAAACTTCATTGAATCCTGACCCTCTTCTGACAACAAAAATTACAACATGACCCCAGGAGTAGGGACCGAAGCCTGAGCCAACCTGATTCCCACTGCCTTGGGGTGGGGGAGCCAAAGCCAAAGCCCCACTGCCCTGGGGGGGGAAGGGGTCAAAGTCAAAGCCCAAATGCTTCAGCCCCAGCCAGGGGACCTGTAACCTAAGCCCTGCTGCCCAGGGCTGAATCCCTCAGGCTTCGGCTTCTTCCCTGGGTGGTGGGGCTCGGGCTTCAGCTGCGAGCCCCAGCAAGTCGAAGCCAGCCTTGGCAACCCCATTAAAATGGGGTCGCGACCCACTTTGGTGTCTCGACCCACAGTTTGAGAACCGCTGTTCTAGAACACTGAAACGAGCAAAAGCGCACTTCAGTTTCTCAGTAACACTGCAGCATGTTATGTCTTTCAAGTACATTTTTTCTATATAACTGGGAAAATAATCCACTGCAACCAGGTAATGATGTCCTCTGAACTCGCATATATCTGCAGCTAGTCTCTTCCAAGGTGTCTGGTAGAGGTGTTGTTATTAAAGGTTCCCTGTGTTGGTCTGTTAGTTCTGTAATGTTCATATGCAGATACTTTATTATTTATGTCTTTGCTGATACCCAGCTACCACACTACCTGGTTGACCAATTCATGGCATTTAGTTACTCCCTGATGTCCTTCATGGATGAGGTTTTGTATTTCTCCTTTCATTTCATTTGGAATTACGATACAATTGACTTTAATCATGAGGTCATTTGACTCATTTAATTGTCCATATACCACAAAATAGTCTCTTGTCACTTGTTTAGTGTCTTTTAGATACTTGGGCCAGCAGCCCTAATGTAGCTTAGAACTTCTTGAAGTTGCGTATCTGTTGAAGCTATTTTTATAGCTGGTGTAGTCTCTTTTCTGACACATTCTGTATGTGTCCATAGCATCCCACATATGCCTTTACGTCATATTTGAGCCCATGGGTAGTTGAATGTGCTGCAGAACTCCATGACAGTGTCTTTCTACTACCATATTTTTCCCAGAAACCTTGAATGTATAAACAGGGGAATAGTGAGTAGGAGTAGAGAGGTGATTTGACCTCTCTATATGGTATTGGCATCTGTTACCCACACAATTTAGGGCTCTCCCCCCTGTACCCTCTCTTTTGGGTAATCAGGATGTAAGGAACCCAACTTTAGCCCTCCATGGGCTCCGGACTAACACCCATTCCTGGTTGACTCAGGACCAACACTCATTCACAGTGGATTCAGGCCTCTACGGGTATGCGGGGCCTTTTACCAGTGAAAGAGCCTTACACAATAATATACTTTACCTCTGTTTATTAACAGTTACCAAACAGAATACATATACTAAGCATACAATACTCATCCCTTCCAGTAGGGCAGACAAACCTTTCCTGGAGGCCAGTCAGGATCAGGTAGCCCGGGGCTCCAGCTTCTGCACAGTATGGTCAGCAGAGTGTTGAGGGCTGGCAGCTCTGATCTTGGGCTGTGTCCTGTGGTTAGGTTCCAAAGAACTTCCTTTTGGACCCCAGTTTATTCAGTTAAAAGTTGACTATACCTTAACCAATCATTTTCAAATAAAGTCTTACAAAACAGCATTTTTCACCCATCTTAGACCATTACGAAACAAATCTTTAACCAATCATACCCACCACAGTATTTCGTAAGCAACCCTATTTTATTCTTGAGGTAAAAAGCATTACAGAAAAAACATATGAAAAGCAATAAAAGAACCTACACGCATGCTAAGACGTTTACCACAGTCCCCCCACCCCTCCCATCCTAACATGGATTCCAGCAGGACAAGTCCTTCAAATCCCCTTGTGGTTTCAAGTTTATCACAGCTTCCTCTCTGACCAAGCACATTCATATCAAGTTTAGTCCACTTTGTAGACAGGTCAGGGGTCTTTGTTCTAGAGTTTCCAGGAGCAGGTAATTAGCAGACAATGGGTTTTCCTCCCCAAGGGATAACTTCAAAAGAGTGGATTCAAAGTGAGTCATTTGTATTCCCCTCACCCCAGGTATTTCCTAGGAAATCCACTTTACACGCATTGTCCCCAAAAGTTCTTTACTTCCTAACATGTACATTAGTCAAGCCCTTAGAAAAGAGTTACATACAATCCTACAACAACACATAGACAATTATGTTTTTAATACAATGAACTCTAAAGATGTAAAACTTAATACAATAAAGTTCAACTTCATTCACTGAAGTTCATTCAGAATATTGCCGGATATGCTCAGTCTGTCACAGACTGGCATTAATCATATTTTTAGCCTTCAGTTCTTTGCTGATACACTCAACATCAGTCTGTAGTTCCTTGGCTCATCCTGTTATAAATATTGGAACTAGATTGGCAGTCCTCCAATCCTTTTGAATATCCCCAGTTTGCCAACATTTGTTAAAAATTAACATTGGTGAGTCAGATATTTCCTTAGCTAGTTCCTTTAAGAACCCTGGGAATAAGTTATCTGGCCTGTTCATTTGAAAATGTTTAATTTTAGTAGACATTGCCTTACATCCTTGCAACAACTGGTGGCTGGAAGTTAAAGCCCAACAAAATCAAATTAGAAATAAGGCACACATTTTCAACAGGGAGGGCAATTAACCATTGGAAAGAACAACCAAGGAAATGGGTAGACTCTCCATGTCTTGAAGTCCTCATATCAAGACAAGATGACTTTCTGGAAGATCTCCTTTACTCAAACACACTTTACTGGGCTCAATGCTGAAGTAACTGGATGAAATTCTAAGCCCACAGCAAAAAGTTATGATCGAATGGACCCTTCTGGCCTAAAAAGCTATGTAACAGGCATTTCATCTGCAAAGGACTACAGGAACTGGGTCATAACATTGGGAACTGGGACCTGGCAAGTTCCTATTGACAGGAGAAGAGGAGGGTTATGGAGGAAAGGCATGTCTTTGAGAGCACACTTTTTTTCATGGGAAAACCCTTTTTTGTACTCTGTGTCCTATGTGCTATGGGGAGTCAAAGGTTACTAGATCAGACTGAAGTTGGACCACAGAGGTGGCTGTGATGAGCTGATGACATCACAGAGGTGGCTGATTGAGCTGAGCTCATAATGGCAAAAACATTCCCTGCCCCTGAGGCCAGTTACTATGAAGGAGTTGGAGGGTGACAGTGACTTGCTGCCGGGAGTGAAGGCGCGAGCAGAAAGGAATAAAGGGGCTCCAATAGAGATGTTCCATCTTCTGGGGAAATGTCCTGGGGTCTCAAACAGAAGATCTAGAAGGTGAAGAGCCCCAGTCAGGACGTGCAGTGACTGCTCAAGGTGGGATTAGCTGAGATTTCCTCATTATAATCCTTAGAGCGTTTATATCTCCATTTGGAAACTGGAGATGGGGAAGCCCTGTTGGGTCCCATTAACAAGCTGCTCTCCCCACAATAAACCAGCAAAATATGTTTCCCTAAAGTGTATTAGCCAAGACTTTGTTCTACTTTAGATTTAAATGTTTCAGTCAATGGGGCAGCCACCTCTTCATGTGGAAGATTCCCCACACCCGAGGGGCTGTTGCTGAGGTCTTCTCCCACATGCAGGGCAGCGCTGGGCTTCTTCACAAACTCCCCATAGTCTTTGCTTCTTTTTTTTAATTTCTTCTGTAGGGGCCTGGTCCAAGGCCCAGGGAGGTGAAAGAATGAAATTACAGACAGGCTGGCAGTGAGCTCAGCTCCTGCAGGTAAGTGGACGTTGACCTGAAATGTTACTGACAATATAATCCTCTCCCACAAGTAAATACACGATTGACAAGACAGTTACAGTGCAATCAGCTCTTACAGGTAAGTGGACAATGACTCCCACTCATACAGACAGGCTGCCAGGGAGCTCAGATCCCATGGCACATAGATCAGATCTCCCATTTTAATGGACACACTGCCCCATGAGCTCAGCTCCCGCGGGCAAGTGGACGATGATCACTGCTGTTATGGTCAAGCGGCCAAGGAACCCGGCTTAAACCGGCTGGTTGACAGCGAGCCCCCTGCCTGGAGCCAGCAGCCAGTGATGTTTCTGCCAACCAGACTTCTCTTCAGATACTGCTTTGAGCCCCTGAGAGGAGATGGGCCAGCCTGGTCAGCACAGGAGGGAGCCTGCCTTTATCTCTTTGAGCCACAGGACAATTGGAGATGGACTGTGCTCCAAGCTCAAATTGGCAGAGCGGTCGAGCACTGCTGTGGTGGGCAGGTTCCATCTGGACCAGCTGTGACAGTCAGGAGCCCCCAATACACACTCCACTGGGCAGGGGGCTGCCCGGTTCCAACAGGCAAAGGGCCCTGACAAATTGCTTAATCTCCATCCCAACAATCGCATCTTTTCCCTAAAAATCAATTCCTCCCATAAATCAGTTAACGCTGCTCCCTCCCCAAAATCAGTTGTCATCTCACCCAGATAAATTGTCAATTTCTCCCATTGATACTGACGGGCTGCTAATGAGCTCAGCTCCTCTACTTGCGCTATATTGATGACATCTTCATCATCTGGACCCATGGAAAAGAAGCCCTTGAGGAATTCCACCATGATTTCAACATTTTCCATCCCACCACCAACCTCAGCCTGGTCCAGTCCACACAAGAGATCCACTTCCTGGACACTACAGTGCTAATAAACAATGGCCACATAAACACCACCCTATACCGGAAACCTACTGACTGCTATTCCTACCTGCATGCCTCCAGCTTTCACCCTGACCATACCACACGATCCATCGTCTACAGCCAAGCTATGCGATACAACCGCATTTGCTCCAACCCCTCAGACAGAGATAAACACCTACAAGATCTCTGTCAAGCTTTCTTACAACTACAATACCCACCTGCAGAAGTAAAGAAACAGATTGATAGAGCCAGAAGAGTTCCCAGAAGTTACCTACTACAGGACAGGCCTAACAAAGAAAATAACAGAACGCCACTAGCGGTCACCTTCAGCCCCCAACTAAAACCCCTCCAACGCATTATTAAGGATCTACAACCTATCCTGAAGGATGACCCAACACTCTCACAAGTCTTGGGAGACAGGCCAGTCCTTGCCTACAGACAGCCCCGCAACCTGAAGCAAATACTCACCAACAACCACATACCACACAACAGAACCACTAACCCAGGAACTTATCCTTGCAACAAAGCCCGTTGCCAATTGTGCCCACATATCTATTCAGGGGACACCATCACAGGGCCTAATAACATCAGCCACACTATCAGAGGCTCGTTCACCTGCACATCCACCAATGTGATATATGCCATCATGTGCCAGCAATGCCCCTCTGCCATGTACATTGGTCAAACTGGACAGCCTCTACGTAAAAGAATAAATGGACACAAATCAGATGTCAAGAATTATAACATTCATAAACCAGTCGGAGAACACTTCAATCTCTCTGGTCACGCAATCACAGACATGAAGGTCGCTATCTTAAAACAAAAAAACTTCAAATCCAGACTCCAGCGAGAAACTGCTGAATTGGAATTCATTTGCAAATTGGATACTATTAATTTAGGCTTAAATAGAGACTGGGAGTGGCTAAGTCATTATGCAAGGTAGCCTGTTTCCTCTTGTTTTTTCCTACCCCCCCCCCCAGATGTTCTGGTTTAACTTGGATTTAAACTTGGAGAGTGGTCAGTTTAGATGAGCTATTACCAGCAGGAGAGTGAGTTTGTGTGTGTATGGGGGTGGGGGGGATGTGAGAAAACCTGGATCTATGCAGGAAATAGCCCGACTTGATTATGTAAAGAGTTGTCACTTTGGATGGGCTAGCACCAGCAGGAGAGTGAATTTGTGTGGGGGGTGGAGGGTGAGAAAACCTGGATTTGTGCTGGAAATGGCCCACCTGTTGATCACTTTAGATAAGCTATTACCAGCAGGACAGTGGGGTGGGAGGAGGTATTGTTTCATATTCTCTGTGTGTATATAAAGTCTGCTGCAGTTTCCACGGTATACATCTGATGAAGTGAGCTGTAGCTCACGAAAGCTCATGGTCAAATAAATTGGTTAGTCTCTAAGGTGCCACAAGTACTCCTTTTCTTTTTGCGAATACAGACTAACACGGCTGTTCCTCTGAAACCCATAAATAGGTGGGCAATGACTCTAACCTTTATAGACAGGCTGGCAGTGAGTTCAGAGATCACAGGGAAGTTGACTTAAAATGTTACTGACAATATTACCCTTGCCCACAGGTGAAGAGACAATGATTGAAATCACCCTGGGGCATAGTCTATCAGCCCAGTTCTGACAGGCAGGTGGCCTCTGTTATCAGGGTTTTCAGAACCCCTAACAGGGGCAACTTAATTTCACTTTAGGCGGTGTTAGGAATAAATCAACAGGAACACATTAACCTCTGGCTGAGCATTGAGAAATGTAGATTCAATTCCCTGCTCTGAAACAGACTTTGTGTGAGACATTGGGCAAGTCACTTAGCCTCTCTATGCCTCAGCTCCCCACCTGTGGGACAGGAACAGTAGCCCTTCCCTGCCTCCAGAGTTGTGAGAATAAATATATTAGTGATGGGAAGCCCATTGAGCTCTGCTGATGCAAAGTGCTATATTAGAGATAGGTTTTATTAGTAAGCTGCAAATCTCCAAGTACTTCAGCAGCCCACTTGTTCCCCAATAGACAACGACACCCCATTTCCAAAACTGCCAGTCTTCAAACCACATAAGCTGAAAACATCATATCATGTAAATTTCAAACACCACACCATTTAACTACAAAAGAATGATGCATGTCAGACCAAATGTCTCTGTGTAAGTGAATTGACTTAAATCGATTTTACACCAAGATTGGTTTTGGCCTAATCTGTATTTTTGATCATCAGTGTTTAAAAAGCATAATCAAACATACTGGTATTACTGTAATATATATTCCCATTAGGAAGTTGTTATAATTGTGTTCAAATAGTTGGGGATAACTCCTCACAACCCCCTGTAAGGTAAGTAAGATTCTTTACCCCATTTTGCGTCTGTAGCAAGGCAGAGGCATTTAGGGCCCAATTCAGTGTTGCCAGGTCTTACAATTTTATCACAAGCCTTACAGTATTTGAAGATTCATATTAATAAAGTGCTCTGAAGATGAAAACTCTCAGAATGATTAATGCGTGTAATCTGCTCTCCTGGTCACGTCATGTCAAAGTTCCATTGATTTCAAGGGGAACAGATCCAAGCCCATTGTTACTCCAGTGAATTTTCTGTGTCTGCTTTGTGCTGTGTTTATTGATTCCTAATTTTTGTTTTACAACTTTTTTTAAAAAAAATTGCTATGTGGAAATTCTGTAAGAGTTAAAATTTATTGAAAGCCAAAAATAAGAGATTTGTAAAAACACCATTACAGGATGCAAAGGGATTTGTGTCCTTCACTTTAATTAAATATAGGGCATAAGGGAAGATTAGGAGAAATACTGCAGTAGAAGAATAAGAGAGAGAGCTATTATTTTTAGTGTAAAATTGACAAAGCTGGAATCATTTTTTGTTTGCTTGTTTTTAAAAACAGCCTTAAAAATCAGCATTTTCAGTGAACTTGCAGGTAGCACTCATCAGAATTCTAAAGGAACAGAGAAAAGTTCTTTACAAAGCAATCGACATCATGGGCCCAGAAGGGAATCCTGGTGAGAGTACACTCATCTATGCCAGAATAGCTAATAGCACAGTGGGCAGGTATTTGGCCCATGGGAGACCGAGGTTGCAGGTCCCTATTCTACTTAATTGAGACCATGGACTTGAACCTGGGTGTTTTCAGATACTTAGAAGAAAGGAATTGCAAGAATAAACCATGAGACTCATGAATTTACCTAAGGGTAGGCCATAACAATAATGCCAGCTGCTACTGATGATTTCACAGGGAGTGCTACTTAAAATTCAGTGGCACTATATGGCTCTCACAATCATTTACATCTATGTTTCTGTTATTTTAGTGGCCACAAAACACAGATTTTATGAGAAAAAAGTATCTGGGAGCAATCAATATCTCCCAGATGAGTATAAGTATGGCCATCAACAACCATTGCTGTCCTTCTTGACCTTGCGTCTGGAAGTTGGAATATGATACGACTATAAATATTGTTATGTCCCCAGCGACACGGACTTGTTGGTGTTCCATTATCCTTTCTGGATATACTGCCTTCCAGAGGAAATACGCTTATATGTCTGTTCTAGCCAGGGATCTCCATTACTTTCCAGTTGCAGTCAGTACTACTGAGATGGACCCCAGCCCGAAGCCTATTGAAGTCAATGGATCCCAGGGGGCTGTGGATTGAGTCCATACACACAACCAACCTTTGAAAATGACCACGGGGACCGAGTAACGGTGGGAGGAGGCCTTCTTCCTTTCTGTAAGCTTTTTTTTTAATCAGGTTTCTTTTTACTTCGGCAAAACATCTTTTCTAATCTAAATCTTTGACTTACCTTTTTTTTTTTGCTGCTTGCCCTGAGACATACAGGGCCCTTGGTGAAAATTGAGACAGGAGCCCTCATGCTGTCTGCAAGGTTGTGTAAAAAACACTAAGCATAGCCTCTGGGATCTGTGGTCCCCTGACCCTATAGGTATAGGGCTATTGTTTCCTAGCCTAGTGACTAGAGCATTTGATTAGGATTTAGGTAAGATGGGTTCTGTTACCACCTTGGCCACTAAGCTGCCAGGTGGTCTTGTACAATTTATTTCACTTTTTGTACCTCAGTTTCCCCCTCTGTAAAATGGGGATATTGGTACTGCCGTTTTCGAGATCGACGGATGAAAAAGCACTATGTAAGAACTAGGGGTGTCGTTATTTCAACAGCAATTGCAATAGTGGCACGAAGTACTGGGACTACACAGCACTTGATTCTCATCCACAGCCTCTTACAGGAATCAGCGATTTCTCCAGGCAAAAGTAGAAACAAGGTGGGGGGGAATCTTTGTTTTTCTTTAAATGTAGGGCACTGGACTGGGAGCCAGGAGACCTGGGGTCTATTCTTGGCTCTGCCACTGACTTGCTGTGTGTCCCAGGCAGGTCTCTGGGCCTATATTTACCTTCCCAGCCCTTGTCTATTTACACTGTAAACGCTGTGGGGCAAGGACTGTTTCCTACCATGTCTGTACTGCACATAGCATAATGGGACACTGGTCTTGTTGGTGCCTCTAAGCACAGCTGTGATACAAATTCTACTGTTAATAACAGATCTCCTGCCGCTCAGTATAGCCCATGTGTCCTGATTGCAACAAGCAAGATGAATTATTCAGTTAAAATCCCAGCTAAACATGTAACCTAACTATCTTTATATTCTTACTCTATAATTTATCAAGCGTTGGCCATCACCACTTTCCACATCTGGCTACAGCTTTGTTTCTCGGGTTGCCCATTTTGGTTGGACGTATTCCTGGAGGTTTCATCATCTCCTGACAATCTTTAAGTAAAGATTAATCTTTAATTCCAGAGGACTCCAGGACAATCCTGAAGGGTTGGCAACCCTTCCTCTTTGGATGCTATCTATGACCTCTCATGGTGATGGGAACAGACATTAATGAATGAGACATTGCTACATTAACAGACCAATACGTACATCCACGACACATTAGCACACACTTTGTTTTATTCTCTGGGGTAGCCAAGAAAGGGAACTTCACCTTAGGTGAATGTGGAGCCTGTGAACGGTGCTGGATTGAGAGCCTCTGCAGGATGCAGAATTCTATCCCCCAAACTTATGAAAGCGTGACTCCTGGCATTACAAGTGTCTCTACACCATGCCTCCAGCATGCCCCAAACCTGCCAGGGAGGAGCAATCTGCAGGCAAAGGAGCACAGTTCAGTCTCCCCCTCCATGCAGTCCGTGGCCTCTCTACTGACACTGGCAACGTGGAGATTTACGATGACATTTTAACACAAGTTCTATCTCACTTGAGGTTGATGCTTGCACACCTCAGTAGTTCTTGCTCAGGTGAGAAGTCCCAAGTCAATGGAATTACTCACCTGAGTAAGGGATGCCCAGGTGAGTAAGAGTTTGCAGGCTCAGAGCAGTGGATGATCAACAGCATTGAAATTCTTCAGGACAGCATTTTACTCTTTTTGGGAGGGTGCTTTAAGTTTGGAACATGCCATTTTTGTGACAATAATAGTTCCCAAGGCTTTGCCCTGCACCTTCCCAAAGGGCTCAACAATGGCACGCTTCGTGGGTGTTATTTTTTCCATTGTATTCCATGACGATTCAGTCTGTAAAGACTTTCCGTGTTTCACTCGCATCACTTGTTAATGATCACATTTTCCCTTATTTAGGCTTCTCCTGCCCGCCTCCTCTGACTTACAGGTGCCACATGAGCGTTCACAGCTCGCTACTGAAGTCTAGACACAGAGTGTGCTGCTTTCTGCTGTTCTGCAAGGAACTCTACCTGCCAAGAGAACTGGCTAACTAGCTAACTTCTGATTGATATACCATCCTGCTGGAGAAGGGGAGTATAAGACGTATACGACCAGCTCCTCAGCTGGCATACATCGGCACAGTTTTTACTTCAATGGTCAGCTACACTGATTTACACCAGCGAGGGAGCTGGCCTATGTTACTCTCTCGAATAGACACAACTGAAACCCCTTCTCAGCAAAAGATTCTCTCCCTCACTCCTTCAGGCTCTGCTTTTGTGAAATGTGTCAGTTTCACCTTTGCCAGTTTTACTTTGCTATTCTCCCTTCTCAAAGAATCTGGTTTTCTTCCTGGGCAAGTTCAGCAGTGATTTTTTTAAAAATTATTTTAAGACACACTGTGATAAACTCAGAGTAAAACTGAATTTGACACATATGCACAACAGATTCAGTTCCAAAGGGTGCTTTTCTTTTTCCCAGCAGGTTGTCAAAAAGACAAGAGAAATGGGAACCGTGGCAGATGTACTCATTATAACTAACAACAAAACCTGTAAGACAGGGCTTCTCGAATTTTTTAGTGTGGCTCACATACTAAGGCAGAGGTTGTCTTGTCCCCTTCCTATCATAGTTACTGCCTGAGAAGCACTGGGATCAAAGATAGCACTGCAGAGATGAAGAGCTCTCAAGAAGGCACGTGAGAAGGCTAGACCTGATGTGGCAGAAGCCCAAAGAAGTTCTGGTAAAAAACAAAAGGATGTGGAAGTGTTACTTGTTATTCCTAAATTAAATGACACTAGATTAGATTGAGAAACATGGTGCTAAGAATGCAGTAGTGTACCAGTGTGTCTGCAGGGTTGTGGATGGAAGCAGCCCATCTTGGGGAAATCCACAAGGGTCGCACCCATTATTATGGAATAAGGTGCCAGAAACCAACTGTACCTAGGAGAAGGGAAATTCCAGTTTCAAACTAGGGCAGACTGGGCTCCCTTAGCCTCTTTTAGGCAAGTCTGCGTAGGAGGACAACCGTGATTTCAAATCCGAGCAGTCCAAGCTCATTAGACCTGGAAGGGAAGTGGACTGGGGCGGAATCGCTGATACCCGTTCCTAGCAGGCCAGCAGGCTGTGTCATGGCATTCCCATAAGTTGAAGAAAGTGGATTGGGCTAACAAGCCATTACACTGGCAACTTACTTCATATAGAAACAGTACGGCAAGACAGACTGACTTATATGGATTTCAACCCAGGCCTACCAAACCTAGCAGATAGAGAGAGACGTGGATTTCAGATAAGGGCTAAACGTATTCCCTGTATTGTGAGCTGGAATGTTAAAACTATTTGTTCCAGGCCAGACTGAGCTAGTAGCGAGATAAGGAATGTATAGGTTCCCTTTGCTGCTATCCAGGAGACATATTGGCTGGATGCAGGAGGGTTCACTGTTGGAAGTTATACTTTCTGTTATTCCAGACATTCCAGTGGACAAGAAAAGTACAGGTGAGGGGTTGCCATAGCAGTGGATAAGAGAACAGTTCTTCAGTGAACAGCTGGAAACCAGTGTCTGAGCAGACTGTCATAGCAAGGTTTACTGCTGCCTACAATAAAGTGCACGACTGTGAGCGGATGTTACACACCATCAGAAGCAGCAGAAGAGGAAAAGAAGGATGGGGTTTTAATCAACAGTCGGATAGCATTGTAGACGAGTTTCCTGATCATGATATATGATTTTGATAATGGGAGATGATGTCATTCTGGGGTGCCATCCAGACCAGTGGGGGGCTGTCTCACCTCTGCCCTGCAATCTGGGGTGTCTCACAATGCTTTGCTGCTGTAGCTCCCAACCGGGGCTGCTCAAACAGCAGGCAGCTCACCCCTGAGTGTTTGTGTATAGTGTCACAGCCTATACTGTTATGTTCACCACTTTTACAAAACTATGATAATTTTTGTACAAAGTATGCCTTGTGGAGTTTCATTGGAAACATCATCCTCTGCTGAACATGAGTGGTAAAATGTGTGTATCAACATTGTATGTGAAGTTATAAATTTCTATTGTATAACATTGCTGTAACATGTTCCACAGTTAGAAAGGCAGGCTCATACCAGTTTCTCAGAAACAAAGGACACACTGACACATGGCCCAGTGTTAAAAGAGCATCACCTTCTTAAGCGGCCATTCTCCAGCAAGGGGAAGGTGAGACTATTCAATGTACATTCCATCAAAGGGATGGCTCAGACCTCACATCCACAAGACAGTACTTGTCACCTGCCTCCCAGCTGGGGGGTAACCTTAAAGAGGAAAGAGTGATATCAAAATGAGAGACAGTGGCCTCCATCACTTCTCTCTCCCTCCAGCTCTACTCATGGCAGCTATAATGCTCAAAAGACAAAGAGAGCATAATTGGGTGGTCTTGGCTGGAAGGCTTTTCAGCCAGTACAGACTGCTGTAAACATACGGTGAGACAAAACCTTTTTGCTTTTAAGTTCACTTAGCTTGCTAACTTAGGTATTCGCTTGTGTTTTACTCTTTGATTTCTTTTGTAACCAGTCCTGACTTTCAGGCATCATTACTTATAATCACTTAAAATCTACTTCTCTGTAGTTAATAAACTTATTTTATTGTTTTATCTTAACCAGTGTGTTTGGATTAAAGTGTATGGGAAGCTCCATTTGGGATAACAAAGCTGGCACATATCATTTTCCACTGATGATATGACAGACTTTACATGCACTTGTATTGTTCAGTAAGGTGTTGGATAATACAAGACACACATTTCTGGGGGACAAAGCTGGGACTAGGAATTTGCAGGTGTTGCCCTTCATTCATGAGTGACTGGTCGGAGAATTCATGTAACATAGTTGGGAGTGATTTTGCATGCTGAAGGCTGTGTGAACAGGCCAGGACTGGATGTTCTGAGAGCCAAGCAGTGTAAAACACACCCACAGGTTAGAGAATTAAGGGGACACAGCTCATCAACAGTCCAGATTGTACACTGGGTAATGTCACATATAGACACAGTCCTGGTCTAGCAACCCTGATGCCAACAGCCTGTTAGCAAACACCAGCTTCACTCTGGCTTCCACCAGCTTTGTAAACTGGTTAAACAATGAACAACAGTTCCACAGCTCCAATATTGTCATTTCACAGAGTTCAAGATGGACCCACTTCAGGTTTTTTCCAAAGATTCTCATGAAATTGTCACCCAAGACATTACTGAAACAACTATAGAAACTGCTGACCAAAAGCCTAGCATTCATTCAATGAAAAATGTCAATAGTCATGCTGATAATGTTTTATATGAATTTGAAAAAAAAAGTCAGCAAACATTTGAAAAAGTTGACTTTTTTTTTTTGAAAAACAAACAAACAAAACCAAACCCCATTTTGGAGAAAAGCTAATAGCCTTCTTCGCATAATGTCACTGATCCGCACTGTCCTTTCTCTGCCAGGAGAGTAGGGTTTCCCAAAGAAGGAAGCCCAAAGAAGGAAGCCCACCTTCCTCTGAAGCTTTGCTCTATGACATTCTACCACTAGGTGGGAGACCATCAGACAAAGCTCCCAGGTTGGATACTGCAAAGTAACACGGTCCTTCCAAGCTGGGGAGCGTGCACTGCCTCTGCAATGCTCCCTGTTCATACCGACGTAGGACCAGAGCCAGGAATCACACCTAAGTCCATCACACAGTAGTACTAAACACCAAACATGGCTACCAACCTACAGAACTTATCTTATAAAGGAATGTGTAACCCAGCACTGGATAGACATGCCTTGCTCTGGCACCTCTTGGGATGAGGCCAAGCGGTTGCATTTGTTGCACATCGCTAGTTTGGAATAAAAATGGCAATTCAGAGGGATGACCTGAAGAGCTAAAGATTTAGCAGCAGGTCAGCAAGGGAGTTTTTATAGCAATATAAATAAAATGTTCCTCCACATGGCAACAGCCCCTATAAAACATCCAGCCTGGGTTATAGGTTTGATGCAGAAGTGTTTATTGTTCACCACACTAAAGCAGTATAAGAATTGCACTGGCAAATGTACTCAGTTCCTCTTGCCGGGGTTCTCAGGCCTAACTTGGCCCATTTCATTTTGTTGAAGGGGGGAGGAATTACATAGACTTAATTGAAATTAATTCATTACTTGCAGGGAGCAGAATCAAGGCCTCAAGCTGGATTTTGCTACTCATATTTCTTTCAGATCCAGAGGGAGTGTATATCCTCAGCTGCAGATAGCAGCTGCTGGAATGGAACGTTCTTGTGCCTTTATTTTCCTATTAGCATTACAAGAAGGCAGTTTGCATCGTTCATCTTGGGAGCCTGGAGACTTGCAATATTCCAGTGACCTATTAAAGGTGCCTGGAATGTCACAAACTCATGAAGTATCACTTGGTTCAGGAAGCTGTCGGTAAATCGAACCTTCCCCAAAGGTGGACTTGCCCTGCTGTAGCCAGGCTAATTCATCAGGCTTCATTTCACTGTCAGGATCCATTAGGTGTTTAGAACAAGGATAGATATGGACAGAGAAGGCATTCAGGGGAGGCCCGAAGAAGGTGGATGGAGAGGTTTAGATGAACAGAACAGATGTGCATCCATCAGGGTCAGATTTTCAAAGGAGCTCCAAATCTGTGATCACAGCTAGAGTTTCTTGCATGAAAGTGGCATATTTTGGGAGGAAACTGCAAATAATAGTGAATGAAGTCAATGGAGCTATGTTAATTTACACCAGCTGAGGATCTGGCCTTTGAATGTTAGCTTCTCTTTTACATGCCTGCTAAGACTGCATTTCAGGACTGTTTCTCTAGACACAGTTGATGGCATCATACTACCTATATCAGAGCTCAGGTCCTGGAACTCTGGATCAGCTCCCTCATGATGGCAGGTGCGCTTGTTAACACCAGCCAGGCCACAATGGGGGGTTGAAGTGGCAGGGAGAAATGAGGGGCTGGGAAAGGAGAGGTCCTGCAGGGAAGCTCCTGCGAGCAGCCAAACATGGGGAATGAGTTTACATGGAAGATGATGTTTTGCCGTTATATGGGTACCAACTGAGCCAAATCACAGGAAAGAGAGACCATATAAGGGGTGGTCGCACAGATACACCCTCCTCAAGGCCCTTGGGTGCTATGAGAGCAGTGAAAAATGGCCTTAGCATAAATGAGAATCAGGCCTTACTGTCTAGGATAGGGTGGTAACGTCACTGGCTTGCAGGCATCCAGAAGAGAACCTATGGTTGTAAAGCCACAGGGCTCTTGAGGAGAACCACAGCCAGACTGCCCTGTCCCAAAGGGAAGGGGTGCAAGGGTTCAGAATCCTGGGAACACACAGCAGACAGACTCATTGAATGTGGGGTGAAGTTAAAAGCTGCCGTTCCCATGAGCAGCAGATATAATAGGCAAGGGGAGGCGTTGCCTCCCTTAGCACAGCTGTCCTATGGGCCATGGTGCCCTGGGCCATGGTGCCCCCCAGCGCGCCTCTTCCCCTCCCTGCTCTCTCTTCCCCAAGGCTCCCACAGTACTTGCTGCTGCTGCCTGGAGTCTTCCTCCTCTCCTCTCCTCCTCTGCACGCCATCCACTTCTCCCCCAAGTGGTCCCTGCAACTGCTGGCCGCATCTCTCCTCACCCCCACTTCCCGCGGGGCACAGCGTGTGGGTATGGGGGTGTGTGTGAGAGAGAATGCGAGCGGGGAGTGCAGTGGCAGATGCAGGGGAGCGAGGAGGCGAGCGGAGGGGGTCCCTGAGTAACTTTACACAGTGAAATAGCCTTCCAGAGAGGTAGTAGCAGAGATCACTGAAACTGTTAATGGGCCATTGAAGCGGTAATGAAGCCATTTAACAGGCGTTTGCCAACACCCAGGAAGCCTTTGGCCACATTCAGCTGGCTTTTCTATTGTAGGGAAATGTGTTATTGGGGTTAAAACCAGTTTCCAAACGACCTGTCAGTTATTCTCTGTACCCAGCAGAAGTAACTGTGGACCTGGCTGAAGGAAGAGCTGACACAGCCAGTGAGTTTATGTCTTAATCTAGTCGTTTTATTCAAACCCAGTTTAAGTAAATGAGCCTGGCAGGGAATCCTGTGTAAGGAAGATGATTAAACTCCTGCCCTAATGTAGGCTGTCAATGACAAGCACGGTTTCAAAAGGAGAGATGAGGCTTCAGGTTGTGGCAGGTAGCCTGGCTTCTCATCTCTCTCTATACACAGTGTACACTGAACAACCTGCCACGTGGAGGAGAATCTGTCTGGTAACTGAGCTATGCCTGTTGCCTATTCAGTCCCCTTGGGGAATGTTATTAGTGCTTGAACACGAAAAGGGGAGAGGGTGTCATGGGGGTGAGGGGAAGCAGCAGGATGGGGAGGGGAGCCAGCTGCGCAGCAGATGGGGGTTGTCTCATGGCAGGCGGGGAAAGGGTCGGGGGGGGGGGGGAGGGGAGGTGAGCAGAGGGAGGGTTGGGAGGGCTAAAGAGGTGAATGGCAAGTCAGTGGTGGGTGGGGGTGGAGTGTGGGCAGGCCTGTGGGTGGAAGAGGCAGAACAAGGAGCTCGCCTCCCCCAAGGGAGGTTTCACCCACTGCCCATGGCTGTGCCCCAGCTAGGGTGACCAGACAGCAAGTGTGAAAAATTGGGACGGGGGTGGGAGGGTAATAGGAGCCTATATAAGAAAAAGCCCCCAAAATTGGGACTGTCCCTATACAATCGGGACATCTGGTCACCCTAGCCCCAGCCGAACTCCCAGGGAGGACGGTAGAACATTTCCCCCCTTTTTTTTTGAGAAACCCCAGTGCAGTTACTGACAGCAGCAGCCACTAGATGGCAGTCATGTTCTGTATTAAAATGTGAGCTACAATCCACCCAGATTTCAGAGTAACAGCCATGTTAGTCTGTATTCACAAAAAGAAAAGGAGTACTTGTGGCACCTTAGAGACTAACAATTTATTTGAGCATAAGCTTTCGTGAGCTACAGCTCACTTCATCGGATGCATACTGTGGAAACTGCAGAAGACATTATATACACAGAGACCATGAAACAATACTTCCTCCCACCCCACTCTCCTGCTGGTAATAGCTTATCTAAAGTGATCACTCACCTTACAATGTGTATGATAATCAAGGTGGGCCATTTCCAGCATAAATCCAAGTTTAACCAGAACATCTGGGGCGGGTAGGAAAAAACAAGGGGAAATAGGCTACCTTGCATAATGACTTAGCCACTCCCAGTCTCTATTTAAGCCTAAATTAATAGTATCCAATTTGCAAATGAATTCCAATTCAGCAGTTTCTCGCTGGAGTCTGGATTTGAAGTTTTTTTGTTGTAAGATAGCGACCTTCATGTCTGTAACTGCGTGACCAGAGAAATTGAAGTGTTCTCCGACTGGTTTTTGAATGTTATAATTCTTGACATCTGATTTGTGTCCATTTATTCTTTTACGTAGAGACTGTCCAGTTTGACCAATGTACATGGCAGAGGGGCATTGCTAGCACATGATGGCATATATCACATTGGTGGATGTGCAGGTGAACGAGCCTCTGATAGTGTGGCTGATGTGATTCGGCCCTATGACGGTGTCCCCTGAATAGATATGTGGGCATGGCCCACCTTGATTATCATACACATTGTAAAGAGAGTGGTCACTTTGGATGTGCTATTACCAGCAGGAGAGTGAGTTTGTGGGGAGGGGCTGGGGGGGGGCGGAGGGTGAGAAAACCTGGATTTGTGCTGGAAATGGCCCAACTTGATTATCATACACATTGTAAGGAGAGTGATCACTTTAAATAAGCTATTACCAGCAGGAGAGTGGGGTGGGAGGAGGTATTGTTTCATGGTCTCTGTGTATATAATGTCTGCTGCAGTTTCCACGGTATGCATCCGATGAAGTGAGCTGTAGCTCACGAAAGCTCATGCTCAAATAAATTGGTTAGTCTCTAAGGTGCCACAAGTCCTCCTTTTCTTTTTGCGAATCCACCCAGAAACACAATTGTTGTGCACTGATCAGTGGAAACGGCCTGTATAGAAACCAGAGTCCTAGGCCCCACGGAGCTCTCTGCAGCTTTGTGGGAGTCATTCGGGCCACCAGACTGGCTGTCTGGACCTCAGTGCAGATGCTCTCAATGGCACAAGAGGGTGGATCTAGAGTTCCAAAGCTGAGGCACATTCAAACAAGCCGAAGTGACTGTAAGAAGCTCTGTCTGCCAGATTCCTTAGGCCCCTAAATCTTCTTTCTCTGGCCATGCGTCTGCAAGGCTTGGAAGAGGGGCCGTAACTGTCAGCTTCAATGCAATGTGTAATCGACACCTGTTCAGTGCCGCACTCTGCCCCCTCCCCACCCAGGGGTGGCTGGGTCACACGGAGAAGTTAATGAGCCTGCTCCAGGCTTGGCTGACAGAAGGGGGATTTTTTTAGTTCAAGCAGTAGAGGATCATGCTTTTCAATAGCAAAGTCCAAGGTTCAATCCTCCACCCAATGACCACGCTTTGTGCAGGGCCATCTAGGCATCCTGACCTTGGTGTAACAGGAGCCAGGTCAACGACACACCGTGCCAGAGTGTAGCCTTCCTCTCAGTAGGATGCTCTTCCACAGTCACAGAGCCACCCCAGTCGCCGTCCCCTGGGCCCTGATCCAGCCAAGTATTTAAGCTCATGTTTAACTCTGAGCATGTGAGGAATCCCATTGGCTTCTACTCACATTCCTGACACTAAACACCCACTTAAGGGTTTGCTGGAGCAGGGCCCTCATGTGGCGTTCAGTTTAAAGAGGGACAGATGAAAGACCTCCATCTAATTTCAAATCCACCCTACCAGCACGGGTGGGGAAGTTGGCCTGGAGCAGTAATATTATTAGGGTTGTGTTCTGCTTAGGAGAGATTGAAAAAGGCATCAGAGAGAAAAATTCTAATCAACAACAGAGTAAGAGCCTTGGATCCCATTCCCAGCTCCACCACAGCCTGCTGAGGGTCCTTGGGCAAGTCATGTGACTGCTCAGTGCCTCAGTTTCCCCTCCCCATTGCATGCTGCCTCTATTTAGGCTGTAAGCTCTTTGGGGCAGAGACCATCTCTTGCAATATGATTGTACGCTGCCCAGATCCACTGACCTCTGTTGGATGCTGCTGCATTACAACTAATATACACACACTGACCTTTCCAAGGAACTCTTGCCGCTAAAGGGAGGGGAGAAGTGGAAGACAGCAGCCACTCCCTGTCCAAAGCCAGGAACGGGGTTTCTCCCCACCAAAAAGAGCCAAGCCACCAGTAAATCATAGATTCAAAACATCATAGGAAGTCAATTTCTATAATATTTTAAAATATACCATGTCTCCCTCGTCTTTCTCGTCCTATCCTTCACTTTTCTTAGAAGGCAGAAACCCTCCATATATTTGAGACATTCCCAAGTTTCCCCTTAGACTAACTTCTCTCTACTTTCCCTTCTTTTCACATGTATAGTACAGTATTCTCCCTCTCCCGCCCACCCCTCCCTTTCTTCCAGATCGTTCTCTTTTCTGATTGGTCTCTTCTGCACCTGTTTTGAACATGAAAATTTTCAGGCTGGAATTTTCAAACAGGCCTGTCACAGGAGGGGCTTCCTTGCCTTGGATTCCTCTCACACACTCGTCCTGTAGCTTCAACACCGCATGCTTCCTTTAGGACATCTTACCCAAGAGTTATGATGTCTTTCCCCAAGCGCCTGGCTATTCCCTAGGCACAGGGCAAGTGGGGGCAGGAGATATCTCACCTCTTTGAGATCCTAGGCTTCTTTGCCTTTCCTTCCAGCCTTCCCCTCTTGCTGCCTGTCTCCCTTTTAAAGGTCCCCAGCTGACTTGTTAATCACCCAATCTTTAACCAGTTATCTCCCAAATACGGCCCCTGTGTGGAAGATTAGAGTGCAGAGTCATTCCAACTCTGTCACAGGTCCTAAGGGAGTAAGGCACCCACCTCACACTGACTTCCAGTGGGATTTGGGCACCTATTCCTATAAGCCCTTTGAAAAATCTCAGCCTCAGAATTTTTTCTCCCCAGCATTCTCTGTCTTCCCAGTCCCTTAGTTCTCCCTCTCCTTCATCTGTTTCCCACTGTGATTCACATAGGATGGGTCTGGAATGCGGGTTCCGCTTTCCGTCCAAGATGGGAGTGTCTCTAGAGGCTAAACAGCTGACAGATTGTATCTGCAGGAGTTGCCTTCCCGGTGCAAGTGGGATGATAGTTTGGTGCATGACATGAGCGCAGCTCATTAGGTTGTTGCATATTATGTGACTGTGCTAATAGGGAACACAACCAGACAGCTGATCTAATAAAGATAAAGGTTTCCGTGTGGTTCTTTCGGGGTTGCTCTATTAACCAAGCACATAAAAGCTTTTTCTTGTGCAGAAACAGACTTTCTAGGAATTGCCAGACTGGATTAGAGCCAAAGTCCATCTACTCCTGTATGTGCAATATCCTGTCAACAGATGCTTCTATGGAAGGTGCAAGAAACTCTTCAGTGCACAATTATGGGACAAACTCCCCCCGAGGAAAGTTTCCTCCTGACCTCATGAGTTAGAGGTACGACTGTGCCCTGAAGCATGAGGGTTTATCTCCCTTCTAACCTCTTCTGGGATTTAATCCTTACTTTTGTAACTGGTTATTCTTGTTTTCCATATAAATATCCATTCCTTTTATGAATGCTGCTAAGCTCTTGGCTTCAATGGCATCTTATAGCAATGATTTCCAGAGACTAGTCATGCAGCAAGTGAAAAAAGATTGCCTTGTATCCATTTCAAATGTGCCACCTTTCCATTGGATTGAATGCTCCCTGGCCTCCGTACTATGAGACAGAGTGAATAGACATTCCCCAGCTACCTTCTCTGTGCCGTCCATTGTTCTCTCTACCTCTGTTGTGGCCCCTCCATAATGTAAACAGCCCCACTCTTTCCGATCTTTTATAAAACTGCATCACTTGTTATTCTTGTTGGCCGTCTCTGAACCCCCTAATACTTGAAATAGGTTGAGGAATACTGAACATGCTATCCCAGGTGATGGGTACAAGTAGTTTAGGTCATCCCATTGTAATTCCAGTAAGGAATGGGTCGGATAAAGCTAATCATCATCCTAATGTTTTGTTTGACTGCTGCTTCACTGAGCTGCGCACAGTGATACCCAGACCTTTCCCTGAGTCGGCAGAACTAATTTAGTGCCCGGTAAGGTTGAACAGGTCAGATTATTCCCTTCTATCTAAATTCCTTTGCGTTTTGTACCACCAACTCTCATCCATTCTCTCTCTCCTCTTATCTGACCTTCTCTTCCTAGTTCAGATCCCCAGAGCGTTGCTTGTTGCTTTTCTGCCCTTTTGAGCCTCTTCCCAGAGTAAAACCCTGGCATAATAGTTAGCTTCCCAGGTACACTCAGATCGGAATAACGGGTAGACCTCTGTACATTGTTAATTACCCTTTGTCACCACTTGATGGCAGCATCACATTGGTCACTTTCAAGGCAGCCACCATGCTGTAGATGTTTTGAACACATGGGAAGGGAAGCTCACAGGGGTTTAACCCCATTCCCTGGCAAAGCGGTGTTTAGATTGTAATCTCTTCGGAGCAGGGGTTGTGTCTTACCACGTGTCTGCACAGCCCTCTGGAGGAGTCACTCCTTGGCTAGTGTGCCTCCTCCTGGCCAGGCCCATTCCTCCCCCTCCCAGCCGGGCATGCTGCAGCAGCCTCTCCAACTCTCGCACGGTCCATCGAGCACGGTCCGAGCCTGCCGTGGTTGGGGCTTCTCACAACTCAGTTCTCCAGCCAGGTCACTCAGAGTCCCCACCCCTCCCCGACTGGTGGAGAGTCTAGCAGACACAGTGTCTCATCACCTTATCTGGCAGGTCTGTAGTCCTTGCCCCCTGGCACCAGGAGGGCTCTTACATCCCTTGTCCTGGTGGCAGGCAGGGGAGCCCAGGGCCTCCTTCTCCTCTGGGTTCAGCCCAGGCGCCCTGTACTAAGCAGCTCAGGGCTGCACCCTCAGCCTCACTGATGCTTCCCGGGGCCACTTCCCACCTTCATGTGCCTTCAGGTCCCTTTCTCAGACCGCTCCTTCCATGTGCTTCCTCCCTGCAGGGTCCAGCTCCCTGAGCCACTTCCTGCCAGCTTGCAGCTGATGCCTCATCCCCTCCGCTCCCTAGCCGCCGCCTTCTCTCTGCAACCCTTATCCCAGGCAACTGTTGATGATCTGCCAATCAGCCACAGCTGAGGGGCTACCGAGCCTGTCTCTTAACCCCTTAGTGGCTGTGGCAGGATGGGGCTTATACACCTCATCACAAGCACCTAACAAAATGGAGCCCTGGTCTCAGACGAGGCCTCTAGGCACTATCGTAAATGTGAACAACAGAAGATGGCAGTGTTACTCTCTTCAGGCTCTGGGCTTCTCAACTCCCAGGAGTCACAAGTGTCACAATCCTATTTTCATTCCATCTGGGGGGGGGGGGGGGTTTGTGTTCAATAAAAGTTGCCGTTTCTCGTGCCCCCCCTCCCCGTTTTAAGCTGCGGGGAGGCGTGTGAAGCCATCAGCCGCCTCTGCAAATGCAGCAAGTGTCTCCTGCCAGGTCTGAATGCTGTGGCAGGCTTGCAAATCGACAATCATCCCAGTGATGAAGAACCAACTTCCCCCCATCCCCACTCAGACAGAATAGTTTCTAAATGTCTTAAAAAAAAAAACACCCAAAAAACCAAGCAGGAAGGAAACTGCTCAGCCAACAGGGACACAGAGCTCTCCATCCATTGTTCTAGACACAGGTGGATGGGGGCGCCCTGGGGCAGCAGTGAAGGATTGCGAGCTGACAGTCTGACAAAGCTCGCCTGGCATGATTTCTGATTACTTTGATCAGCTGGTGTAGAACAGGAGGTGAGACATTGACCACAGCAGAAGAGCGGCTAATAGCTTCTTCCAAGTCACTATAATGGAAGTTGGATCGAGCCCTATATGCTAATTTCTTCCTTCGGTTTTTTGCGACATCCTTTGTTATCATGAGGTTTCCACTCCCGTGTTGCGAAGACTTTTTGCCACTTTCCCTCTTCAGCTCTCTGGATAATCTGCTTTGAGTTGATCTCTGATATCTGGCTAGTCAGACACCTCACTAATGAAAGCACCTGGGCCCAGATCCTTTCAACCTTTTTTCATTTATGGACCCCTAAAAATATTCAACTGGAAGTGCAGACACCTTTGGAAATCTTACACATAGTCTTTGGACCCCCAGAGGTTGAAAATCACTGACTTACATAGACAGGTAATTTAGCTATATATTCACTGCAGTGTGTGCAAATACTGTGCTCCAAAATCCATCTGTCTGCTTCACTGCCTAGTCTCAGGGAAGTTAAGACATGTATCCTGCCTCCTTCCATGTTCTTTGCCTAATTGCTTCATTCTCCTGCATGCATTCGTATTATACTAGAGACTTGTTTGGGGTTGGTCTTTTAGGGTACGATTTTTCAGCTCCCATTGAAATTAAAGGGAGTCTTTCCATTGACCTCAATGGGCTGCAGAACAGACCCTAATAATATATTATTATTATTATTAACTGATTTATTCCAGGCCCTTTTCCTTTGCATTCACAATATTTTCCCCTCTGAACAGTCTGTGGGGATATTTGCTTTGAGAAAATTACACACACTTTTGGTACAAATATATGTATGCGTGTACACACACACAAACACACACACAGAGAGGGAAAATATCAGATTCCCGGGGAAAACATACAGAAGGCCATATGGGTAATAGGCCAGAGATCTTCAGTAGGTGTAAATCAACATAGCCCCACTAACTTAAAGCCAGCTGAAGATCTAGCTCATAAGAGAATTGCTATATAGCAAGAGAGCCAGAAGCCTGATTCAAGTCAATGGGAGAGTTCACTGGGTTTTTCATCAGACCCCAGATCCTCAGCTAGTGTAAACTGGGGTAGCTCTATTGAAGTCAACTGGAGTTACACTAATTTATACCAGCTGAGGATATAGCCCACATTATTAAATGCATTGAAATAACTCAGCCAAATATAGTGGGCAGTGCAACAACAAGACACTAGGTTGCCAAGGAAGTGTTTAAATGCTAAACAGCTTCTGACATGCCCATGAAATACATATGAGGAAACAGAAATACTCCCTGCAGATAAAGAGGAACTTGTTCACTTGCAACTGAGTTAGAATGAATGGATCAGATCCTCAGCTGGTGTAAACTGGAACAGCTCCATTGATTTATGCCACCCCAACGCGTGACCCAATCTTTGTAATTTGAGCTCCATGCTAAGAGACCGTATAAAAGGGGAAATTTTTTATTAATGATTACGATAATACTCAATCTCCTCAGAGCAGCCTCAGCACTGAAGGTTTATTTAAGCCGGTGGCTGTGAAGTATCATGTTTGTCCCATTGTAACGAAGGAGGAAACAGTACTTTCCCTTTTCTGCCCAGGTGGGAAGCTCTGTGTTCCATGCAATTCATGTCATGTGAACTATGCTTCCTCACATCCTCTTACTGTTCTCCTCAGCCCACAACTCCAGGCTACTTCAGCTCAGAATGGATACAGGACCCTGTCTACTGTATGGTCCTGATTCCCCACATCCTTACACCCGCTGGTGGAACTTGATGTTACAAGTGCATACATGTGTTGGATCAGGGCCATAGGCTTTGGGGAAGGAGCGTTATTTACACTAGAGGAGGAGTGTCTTTAACACAACGCAGTGCTGGCTAAGACACAGAATTTACTAGCAGTGTTCCCAGGGGAGGCTGCTCACTTTAACCTCTGAACAGATGTAAGGAGGCAGATCTTCAGCACCTCCTAAGGTCTCTTTGCACTGCTGGAAGGGTGAAAGGGGACCTTAGCCCAGCCTGGGGCTGGCCAGGATTATGCTACACCTGCCTCACTCTGACTGAGGGGGCATGCTGGGGAAGGAGATGATGTGGGACAGAGGACACAGCCCTCTGGGTGGTCCTTGGTTGCAATACAGTCTCTATAGGACTAGTCCAGCCAGCATGACGCAGGGCTTGTCTAGACGAACAGTCAATACATGGCAAGCAGGAGTGCAAATCTACCTCACACTAACATACCACACTCAGGTCCCTTTGAGTCGCTGCTTTCTGTGAATGCCCAGTCAAGCATACTTAACAGTGCACCATTCATGGACAGCAATTGTCAAAGTTACATATTCAAGTATCCAAGACTGAGGTACTTCTGCAGTCATCCAGTCAAGGACCAGAAGGAATACCATGCGACTTAGGCTAACCAATCCCAACTAAGCAACGCAACTCAAAATCCAAATTCTGAGTATCAAATACTCGCAGTGAATTGTTTGCAATTAGCCCTTAGAGTAAAATATTTAACAACTAAATGGGTGCCAGCAGAACAAACAAACATACTCGAGGAAAGGCAGGAAAACAGGCTAGGTTCTTTCACATCACTTAGTCATTGCATATTATTGGCTCAGCTCTAATTATCTGATACATCTTCCATGGGGCTCTAGAGGCTCCATTTGCACGGCGATGGATCTGATGATCTGGCGGGCCCTTTCCATCCCTGACTTCTATGATTTATAAGCAAACCTGCAGCTGACCGAAGAGGCATAGGCACAAAGCACTCCATCCCTGGAGCTGGCCGGATGTGGCCCAAGGCCACTCTGGCATTACCACCTCTGGTAGAGTGTTGGCACAGAGCCCAGAGATGGGCTCCCAGTCGACCACCAGGTCAATCTTTTATCAGCCCACTTAAAACTCAGCTAACAGCTTTTTATGTATTCCCCATTGAACTCAGTGGCGCTATGTCGATTTACTCCTGCGGGGGATGCACTGAAAAAACAAAACAAAACAAAACATTGCAGAATATGCAGCAAGGAAGTGATCCACTGAGCAGTGATAAGAATGCAAAGCAGTCTCCTATTCCCTCCCTTGGGCTGGTATTGCCACATCCCAGCAGCTGAGCTGGTTTAAAAAACACAGGCAGACAGGATGGCGGAAACTCCCGGAGCTGCTAACACAGGTTCTCCTCTACACCTGTATTGCTAACAACCTGCAACACAATTCACAGCAGACAGCCTTTCCTATTTATGGTTTGCTCAAGACCAGAGGCACTTTTGGGGACCAATGATTTGTATAAGCAGGCTGTTAATTGTTTTAGCTAGAATTGCAAAGAATATACAATGCTTTTGTACAGAGCAAAAAATAAAATCTGAGCCGGCTCCCTCAAAGAATACCAGAACAAAGCAACACTATAATAATACCTGGTTGGAAATATGTATGCATACTCAGAGCTAATCTTCGCTAAATCTACCGCAGGTGCTTCAATTTGTCATAACTATGCCAGGCTTCATCACTGTATGCCACTAGCTAAAGACTTCTAATGAAAACTCAGTGGAGGGGAAAAAATATAGTAATTAAAATGAATTGAGCAATGCCAGGATAAATGGCTTTGAGATAGCTAGATAGATAATTATTACTGCCAGAGCTATTGTGCTCAAGAAGTATAAAAGACAAAATGCGTTATTACATTGTAACTATTGCTATTAATATTACCACAGCACATACTACCTCAACCAAAATGAGGGTCCCACTGTGCTAGGTGCTGTACAAAAGTCCCTGTCCCAGAGAGTTTACAATGTAAATCGACATGACAGACAAACGGTGGGAGACAGGAGTATTATTATCCCCATTTTACAGATGATGAACTGAGGCCCAGAGCAATTAGGATGAAGGTTTCCCAAAGTGCCTCAGGATATGGGCCAGAGAGGTACTTAGATGCCGAACTCCCATTCATTTCAAAGACTTAGCACAAGACCCACTGATTTTCCAACTCTCAATGACTTATGCTCGTAAGTGACTCAGTACTTTTGAAAACCCCATGGGAGCGACAGGGAGCTGCAGGGTACTCAGCAGTTTTGAAAAGTCAAGCCACTGATTTAGGTGCTTAAATATAGAGTTGGAAGGATCCTATTGAAAAAAAGTCTTGGCACTTGGTCACACGGGGAGTCTGTTGCT
Source organism: Caretta caretta (assembly GCF_965140235.1). Classification (NCBI taxonomy): domain Eukaryota; kingdom Metazoa; phylum Chordata; order Testudines; family Cheloniidae; genus Caretta; species Caretta caretta. The sequence goes on along the minus strand of NC_134208.1, from coordinate 204,403,459 downwards.
GAATGGGAATAAAACCCAGATCTCTATAGTCCCCTGTCAGTGTCTTAACCACACTTCACTGTCGTTAGTGCTATTTATTATTTGAGTCATAGCAGTGACCAGTTATTCAATTGTTGCAACATACATCCCAGACCAAACCTCCCGGCTCAAGAATGTCACTTGGTTGGACTTTGATATCAAGTGGGGATGTGTAGTACTAGGAAGCAGACAGCTGTGTTGTCACCAGCTGAAATACTGAGCCTACTTCAGAATAAATGTCATTTGTAACCCAATCACAAAACATTAACAGAAAGTGCTTACAGATGCCCCGTGTTTTGTCTGCATACAATGAACAATGAGGACAAATACACTGCATCCACGTGCAAGGCTTAAGAACAGTGGCTGTCCTTGGAGTAGTTTGATTTAGTTGGGGATTGGTCCTGCTTTGAGCAGGGGGTTGGACTAGATGACCTCCTGAGGTCCCTTCCAACCCTGATATTCTATGATTCTATGACAGCAAGTAGGATAAGCAGTGGGTTTAAATGCAAAGAAAGAACAGAGAGAAATGAGAATACGCAAGGTCTGTATACAAGCTGCGTGCTTTGTTATCCCAAAGCTCTGGGTGACATTCCAAGTCTCCTATCACAAATACACGTGTAACCCTTCTGCCAGGTGCCGTCAGCAACAACAAGGGCTGGGTTCAATATCTAGAGATTCCTCTTAACAATACGAAACAGAACCACCTCAAGCTTCCTCCCAGTAATCTGGGAAAACTGAACACTACCCCTGGGTGCCTCCTAAAGGCAATATTTCCCGGCTCACAAGCACTGAGTCTGTATATAACACAAGAGAACTTCTATTAAAAGGGAAAGGGAACTAAGCATTAGTTTGGGAAAACACCATAACCACATTCAAAAGCATCCGATCATAAGCAAACCTGACTCCACAGTTCATTGGGCAGTGTCTTTTGCCTCAGTTCCCAACCTTGTGCTGGGAAAATGCAGTGAATGAATGTCCCCTGAATACATCACTCCCGCGCCTTCCCCATTCACAGTTGGCTGTACTTGGTTAGCAATGACGCAGAGTTCAGAGGTGTGTTCTATGGGGTTCAGCTGCACCCCAGAAAAGGAAGCAATGTCGAGCAATGTCTCTGTGGTCGCTGCACGCCTCTGCAACAGGCTGTTTGCTGCTTTTCTCTGCTGCCGCTGTCGGATGCTCACTGCCATTTCTGCTACTCCATGGTGTGAGATTCCACCACTTAACCCAGCTCTTTAGTGATGTCAGCTCTTGGGGCTTTCACTGGGTGGCAGGGAACCTCACTGCCAGTACAGACTCTGCATTGTCTTTCCTTTCACCAGGTCTAAAGCATAGCCCCTACACCTGCTTATCAGCAATTCAGCTCTGGTAATCACCAAATAGAATCACTAACTCTTGATTGACTAATCAGCTCTGTTTTCAGTCACTAAAGAGGGGGTAGTCAAATAACATCTAGGACTCCTTAGGCAAAGCCCACACCACAAAGAACACCTTTCTTCCCCCGCCTCACTAGGCTTTGGCATCCCTACCCCCTGCTTAGCGAGGTTCTGTTTAGGGTGACCGCCCCCCCCACCCAATCAGGGTGGCTAAGTATAGTTCTGCTACCCTTTAAACACACAGTAAGGATAACATTCTGTCACCCCTGCACTAAAGTGATTCGCAACCCAACACCAGCCAAAAGTGATCGTTTCGACAGAGCAGTTCCATCATGGTGCGCACCTAGGCATAGGAGGTGTCTATATGCAAACACGGTTTGTTCCTGAAGTCTTTTGCCCCCACTCATCACTAGATGTCAGGGGACAGCTCATTCAGACCCTGCTTCCACATGTCAATATGGTACCAGGTAAATAATCGCTCTATCCCTGGGCCAAATCTATCCCTGTGTAACTCCACTGATTTCAGGGGGGGTGATGCCAGGGATGAATTCGGGCCTGTGTGTTAATGCCTGCTGGAAAGCGTGAGTCAGCTGGCTAACACCGCAATCTGAGCATCTCACTCTCCAGGGGAGGCTTTTTGTTTTCTTTTTATGCTTCTCTGGAACAGAATGAGGGATTGTTTGCTTTGGACAGAAGCCTCCTGAGAAGGCAGCTGCCAGGCCTCAGACTTAGGTTGTGCCTTCCTGAGCTGTGAGGCACACACCCACCTGACACATACCATTACACATACCCCTGCCCTGCCCTGCCCCGTCAGACCAGCAGGAGCCATTCGGTCCTCAGGGAATGATGGTCTGTGCATAGCCCTTTACTCTGCACACGCTGCTGCAGTGCCAACCCCAAGCATTAAAATAGGAGAGTCGGGCCCCCAAAAATCATGAGGTAAAGAGGAAGGGTAGCCCAGTGGTTGAAGCACTAGCTCAGACTTGGGAAATGTGAGTTCATGTCCCAGTCTTACCATAGACTTCCTGTGTGACCTTTGGCAAGCCACTTAGGGTGTGTCTACACTACAGTTAGGCACGCACAGCTGACTTGGCTCAGGCTAAGGGATTGTTTAATATTGCAGCTCTGGGACTCTCCCTAGAGCCTGGGCTCCAGCCTGCGCCTGAATGCCTACACCGCAGTTAACCCCTTAGCCTGAGCCCTGCAAGCCCAAGTCAGCTGGCACAGGCCAGATGCGAGGATCTAATTGCAGTGTAGACATGCCATTAGTCTCGCTGTGCCTCAGTTCCCCATCTGTACAATGGGGATAATAGCACGGCCCTGCCTCACAGGGGTGTTGTGAGAATAAAGGCATAAAAGATTAGGAGATGTTATAGTAATAGGAGTATATAAATACCTAAGATAGACAGATAAAATACAAAACGAGTCAAATTATATCATGTACACTCTGATCGTTCGTAAGTAGAAGCTAAGGTAAAGCAAAAGAGGATGAGTGGATAGCACAGGAATAGGAGTGAAATGGCAGAAAGCCAGGTGAAAGAAATGTGACTGAAATTGCTTGTGATAATTTACACCAATTGAGGATCTGGTTCATTGACTGAGTGGAGAGAAACAGAGAAAATAAATCACATTGCATGGGCATTAATTCCCAGACAGCTGCTAGACCAAAAGTCTCTAGTTAAGAAACATTTAAATGTATCATTGTTAACTAACATTTTTACTGCTTTGCCATTAGGTGCTTCATGTCCTTATGAATACGCTGGGCTGATTCTCAGCTGGTGGAAATCAGCACAGCATCATCGTCAACGAAGCTAGGTTGATTTGTACTAGCTGAGGAGCTGGTCCTGAATTTCACGTCTTCTCCTTTAAGGAATCTCTGGTTCGTATGCCAGTAAACCAATTACCATCTATTATATAACCGCAAAGCTGTGTACATTGTTCTCAAAAGCATGGCTGTATAGCCTCGGGAATGGAGACCCCATAGAATTCAAAGACCCCATAGAATTGCCAGTCTTTGATTCCACAGGCGGCTCAGCATTCTTGAGCTTTAATTTGAATGAGCTAAGAGTTCACCTTATTAAAACCAGGCTGATTGGTCAGGGTATCTGTATTCCTTTGGGTGAAATGAGGACACGCGTGTACCGTAAAGATGTTTCAACCCACCCCGAACTCATGGGAGTGGCTGGCCCAGTAAAGGTTGCTGAGACAGTGATGGACTTTAGCACAGCTAAGAGAACAGGTGATAGCTGGGGTGGATACAGATGCTGTCCCTGATGTTAGGGTTGGATCTGAATCTACAGGAGCTGTCTCACTCACGCCTAGTTATCCATCTAAACCAATTTAAATCTTCCATCGTCTTTGTTCTCACACTGGTTTCACTTTGTATCTGACTGAAATCTAGTTTAGGTACTTACAGGGCCTCCATTCCTGTAATATCTAAGCAACTCACACCCTTTAATGTCTTTATCCTCACAACACCTCTGAGAGGGAGCGAAGTGCTATCATCCCCATGATGCAGATGGACAACTGAGTCGCAGACCGACTAAAGGCTAGATTTTTAAAGGTATTTAGGCACTTAGCAGGATTTTCAAAAGCACCCACACACCCAACACCTATTGAAATCACGTACATGCTTCTGAAAATTCTACAAGGTGTCTAAATACCACTGAGGTTCAGGGCTAAGTGACTTGACCAAGATACACAGGAAGTCTGTAGCAGAGCAAGCAACTGACCCCTGGGATCCACATGGACACATACTCGAAAGAGAGCCTCCAGCTTCCCCTCAGACAACTCCCACTGTTCAGTTATGTGTATTCACAGCAAAATCCAAAAACCACAATTAACAATTTTGGCTCCTGTGTAAAATCAATGGAATTTAATACCAAATTCACTAATGGAAGGGAGACCATAATTATATGAATCATTTTCAGATTTAATTAATACATATGTTCAATGGAGGGTTTTTATCTGCAGCTGCCACAATTTCCAGTAGTAGGGCAGATTTAAAGGGTTTTGCCAAGAATAAAGGTCAAGTTTGTCAGAGAACACATGGTACTTTGGATCCCAGGCCAAATCCAAACATGCTGAAGTTTTGGAAGATTTGGATCTGGATTGCGAAACCCTCAAGTCTGAACATGTTCCAATCCAGATTTGTTATTTGGCCCATTACAGAAATATAAAGTACAGTTCTAAGGTTTCGGTTTCGGCCCATTGCTAGCATAAAGGTGATCATTCTAACAATAGAATATTGGCCAGACATCTGTGACGGAACATATGGCACAATCTTCTTACGTTATGTAAGTGAGCTTTGGAAAAATGTTTAATTAGTCTCACTGCTGTACATAAGTAGGACTGGGCCCGTCTCAACCAGCCCAGTGCTTGGCAAATGCTCAGAAGCTAGGAGAGAAATTCCATCAGGCTTAGCCACCACAGCACAGAGACTTTCTAAATGAATTCCTTTGAGGTCTCTTGGCTTTAGCAAAGGAAACTCCAGGCTTGATTAAAGCAAACAAACAAAGCTGCAGGTGGCAGGACCATACTGACTCAGAACCCACAGGAACGTTAAAGGAATAATTCAGGCTTAAAAACAGCCTTTCCTGCTTTTCGTTCTCCCCTGCCAAATGCCGCAGAGTGCTCATCTCTGCAGTGATGCTGGGGGCTGCCTATCTTGTGTTCCCATAGCAACAGGCAATGCCTGGCAGAAGTGCTGCAGTGGCATGCAAGTACTCAAAGTAGGGTTGCCAACTTTCTAAAAGCACAAAATCAAACACCCTAGCCCCGCCCCTTTGCCATTCCCCCTCCCTCAGTGGCTCACTCCCCCCCACCCTCACTCATTTTCACTGGGCTGGGGAAGAGGTATTGGAGGGGGTGAGTGCTCCAGCTAGGGGGTGCAGGCTGTGAGGTGGGGCTGGGGATGAGGGGTTTGGGATACAAGAGGGGGCTCTGGGTTTGGGGGAGGGGGTGGAGTTAAGGCTGGGCCAGCGAGTTGGGGCTCAGGGTTGGGGCACAGGCTTACCTCAGGTGGCTCCGGTCAGCAGTGCAGCGGGGCTAAGGCAGGCTCCCTGCCTGTTCTTGCAGCGTGCTGCACCCCAGAAGTGGCCAGCCGGTCCAGCTCCTTGGCGGGGGGACCAGGGGTCTCTGTGCACTGTTCTCACCCACAGGCACCACCCACCCCCCCCAGCTCCCATTGGCTGCGGTTCCCGGCCAATGGGAGTGCAGAGCTGGTGCATGGGGGGGGGGGGATGGACAGCGCCCGGAGCCCTGTGGCACCCCCAGCCCCCACCTAGGAGCTGGACCTGCCCCCTGTCCACTCCTGGGGCACAGTGTGGTGCCAGGACAGGTAGGGAGCCTGCCTTATCCCCGCAGCACCGCCGACTGGACTTTTAATGGCCCAGTCAGCGGTGCTGACCAGAGCTGCCAGGGTCCCTTTTCAACTGGGCATTCCTGTCGAAAACCGGACACCCGGCAACCCGAGCTGAAAGGGTCCAAGCGCTGATGAGGCTGGCTTTGAAGAGGAAGAGCAGCCATGTCTCTAAAGTGCTGAAGACCCACATTTTCTAGAAGCTTCCCCATCGGAGGCACCCCATAGTAGTGGAAGGCAATTGAAGAGGTGGGGTCTCAGCCCCTCTGAGACGCAGGCCCTAGTTGTCTCAGGTTCGGCACCCAAAACCAGGGGCCCCCTACATTAAGTGCCCTCCTGGAAGTAATCTTAGGCCACTCCCTCTCCTCCGTCCAATCCCACCTCCAGATTCCTTTTTCCACAGACACCAGTGAGAAGCCAGCCCTGAGCCAAGCCATAACGGTTAGCCAGGGCAGCGGCCAGGGTTGGGCACCACCGAGCTCCGTACTTAGCTAATTTACGCAACAGCTGGCTGGGCCGCCTGGAGAACAGAGCGGCTACTGAGGCCTGAGGGGATGCACTGCTTCATCAGCCCTCCCGGGCCCACAAGGCGGAGAAGGGAGCTCTCACCTGGGAGGCTTACACAACATCCCAGCAGCCGAGGCCAAAGGAGAGGAGTCAGGCTGCCTGGAGAGTGTTGTGAAAGTAACCTCCTCCTTGCAGCTACTCACCGACCCTTTGGACGCCAGGGAGCCTTCTGACGCCTGAGCCCTAGCTCTGTGGGCTTGTGTGAGGGGGCGGCCCCAGGATGGGCACGAGGGGCATTCGTGGCAGTAAATTAACATCCGCGGAGAAAGCAAGGGACCCTGCAGAGCGTTCATGGGACCCTACCCACACCGTCCCTTCGTTAGCAGGAGTTAGCGGTCCCCTCGTCCCTTTAAGTGGAGAAACTGCCCCCGCCTCGTCACCAGGGACACTCGTTGCAGCCCACCCACACGAAAGATACTCCGGCACGAGTTCTACGAGGAGCTGAAGGAAACCCAGGGTTGAAGAGACTCACCTTGGTCCCGGGGCTTCGGCGGCTCGGTCAGTTCTTGTGAACAGGCAGTAGCCAGCCAGACTCCAGCTGGGAGGAGCAGCCACATGCACTGGTGGTGGGGGTGGGGAGGAAGGAGGGTAAATTGGGGCCTAAATGGAGCCACCCCTCCCCCCATTAACCGCAGATCCAGAACTGTGCAGGGGAGGACCCCTCCCCCCACCACTTTAGGGGCGCTAGTACCCAGGTGGTGCCACCCCTCCCCGACTCCGTGTGGCCTTAAGGGAGAACAGCAGAGACTCCAACTGTTGCCCCCTTATTAACATCCAGTGGGGGTGTTTCAGCTGCTAGCTCCCAGTACTCAAAGGGGAAGGGTCAATGGGGAATCAGGACCCTGAGACTGCCAGCCCCCAGGAACAATGGGGAGAGGCCAATGCTCTAGGTCAGCCTGAATGACAGGGCAGGCAGGCTAATCAGGGAGTCAGGAGGCCAGGGAGGTCCCATCCTCCATGAGAGCTGGGACTGCCTGGGTGAGACAGAGTGGGGCCCAAGCTGAGCTGGGGAGCAGAGCTGGGCCAGATCCAGAGGGGCCGGAAAAGCAGCCCACGAAGCGGGTCAGTGCTGGGAGCAAAGTCACAGACGCAGCCTGCAGAGCAGAGCTGCAGCAACCAGAGACAGAGGGGCCAAAGAAGCAGCCCAGGGAGCTGGAGGCAGAGTGGGGCTGGAGCTGGGGCTGGAGCAGTCCGGAGCCGGGTGTCGTGTGCAGCTGGGGAGAGCGAGGGGGGACCCTGGGCAGTGGGCCCAGCACAGGGAGACGCCTCCGCCAGGAGGCTCTGTAGGCCAGACTCAGAGGGGGATTGGTAACCCCAACAGGGTGGGGGCGACACTGGGAAGAAGGGCCCTGCCACCTAGAGCCTGAGAGCGTGTGGCCTTGTTGGGGTTACAGGGACTCTGCCAGACCGAAGATTGGAAGGGGAGTCCTCAAGGGCAGGGAGGCCTTTGGGTAAAGGAAGTGGGAGCGAGGACTCAGATCCTTTCGCTAGCCCACTTCACCGGGGTAGTGCAGAAGCCAGGAAAGTTCCCCACAATAGCAGGACTGTTCCCCTGCTTACACGTAGGGACAGGAGCTGCCCAGGCAGGAGGCTCTGGACTGTCCACTCCAAACTGCGGCTATGCTGTCCCTCTGCTCCGCCCCAGTCTCTTTACCTCAGCTTCCCTCCACACCTGCCCCTCTGCTCTCACACTGTGTCCCCTTCCGCCCCTTACCATTTTGCTGAGCCCCTCCTAACTAAACCCAAATCCCACAAAAAACCCAGCCCAAATAATAGAACTTGTATGACATTTGCCACACTGTTCACTCTGCTTGTGTTCTACCCCTTCACTCACCCATATAGTCCATCTGGTCTACCTAGACAATATTGTTCCCTTGGATTCTCCTGTCTGTGTCCAGCTGTTGTCTCTTGTTTTAAACTTGTATTTTGAACTCTTTGGGGGCAGGGATGGTCATTTTGTCCTGTGTTTGTACAGCACCTAGCAAAATGGTTTACGACTACAGTCGTACAAATAATAGTTTCCCCCATCGTAGCTACCTGGAAGGCTGGAGTTCCAGAGCAGGGTCAGCACCAGATGGTCCTGAAGCATATGTTTGAGGTCACCCTGGACAGAGAGAGGAAGGGGTTAAAGAGATTCCCCAGTGCCTTGCACTGGGGAACGTGCATGCTCTTGTTATAACACTCTATAAGAAACACACACATGCCTTCCTGCCTCTTGGGGTACATCGACACTTCAATGTAAACCCAGGGTTAGTGGGACTCAAGTCAGCTGGTCCATGTTAGAGAACCCTGGGCTTGAGCATCTACACGGTTTCTTAACCCTACGTTAAGACTTTTCTAACCTGTGCCAGAACCTAGGGCTCTTGCATCCACACTGCAGTGCACAGACCTGAGTCAAAGTAACTGTATCCCCACGTTCCCCTACCCCAAAAGGGCCGTTCTAGCCCTAGGACCCTGGTGCACTGGGGGAAAAGTTTACTGCCCACCCTGCACATTACCAGACGTTTGAATAGCCCACCAGCAGAGACTGCTGAGCTGTCATTTTGGGCAACGCCCCCCACAGCTCCCAGAACCAGAACCACGGAGGAGGGGTCTTTTGACGAACTTCTCTTACTTGCACTTTCACTCCGGTGTCAGAAACGGGCAGAGCATCTGCGAGGCACCAGTGGCTATTTTGGCAGCATTTTCTGTCCCACCAGAGGTGCCTGACAGATTTCCTAATGGAGCTACAGGAGAAGAAGGCAGCAAAAGAGGAGTACCCTGGCATTGTACACTGGCACAGCCGCTGATGCCCCCGTGAGGTTGCTGCTTCTGGCACAGGTCTGCAAGCAGAGACTGGTGGAATAATATAGTCATGCAGACCTGCGATGACCAGCAGTGGGTCCAGAAGTGGAGCACTAGAAATGATCCAATAGGTGAATATAGCTGAACCACCTGTTAATAGCGACCATAATATAATTCAATATATCATTGGGGGGGAGGTGTGAGGGGGAGGTGGAGAAAGGACACTGAAGAAGCCCACCGCAGTAGCATTTAGTTTCTGAAAGAGGAACTACACAAAAATGAGGAAGCTAATGAAATGGAAATTAAAAAGTACAGTCACAAAAGTTAAATGCCTGGAAGCTTCATGGGAACTTTTTAAAGACACCGTAATAGAGGCTCATATTAAATGTATACCCCAAATTAAAAAGCATAGTAAAAGAACCAAAAAAGTGCCACCCTGGATAAACAACAAAGTAAAAAGTGATTAGAAGCAAAAAGGTAATCTTTAAAAATTGGAAGTTAAATCCTACTGAGGAAAATAGAAAGGCGCATAAACTCTGACAAGTCAAGTGTACTTAGGCAGGCCAAAACAGAATCTGAAGAGCAACTAGCCAAAGATTCAAAAACTAAACAGCAAAAAAATGTTTAAGTACATCAGAAGCAGGAAACCTTTCAAACAATCAGTGGGGCCACTGGACAATCGAGGTACTAAAGGAGAGCTCAAGGAAGACAAGGCCTTTGCAGACAAGCTTAATGAATTCTTTGCATCAGTCTTCACTGCAGACGATGCGAGGGAGATTCCCACACCTCAGCCATTCTTTGTAGGTGACAAATCTGAGGAACTACCCCAGACAGAGGAGTCAATAGAGATTTTGGAACAAATTGATAAACAGTAATAAGTCACCAGGACCAGATGGGATTCACCCAAGAGTTCTGCAATTTCATATTTGAGTTTCTTCAGAACTACTAAGTGTGGTGTGTAACCTATCATTTAAATCAGCTTCTGTACCAGATGACTGGAGGATAGCTAATGTGATGCCAAATTTTAAAAACAGCTGCAGAAGTGATCTTGGCAATTACAGGCTGGTAAACATAACTTCAGTATAAGGCTAATTAGTTGAAACTATAGTAAAGAACAAAAATATCAGGCTCACTGATGAGCATGATTTATTGGGGGAAGAGTCACCATGGTTTTTGTGAAGGGAAATCATACCCCCCCCATTAGAGTTCTTTTAAGGGGGGGGGGTCAATAAACATGCAGACAAGAGTGATCCAGTTGATATAGTGTACTTGGACTTTCAGAAAGCCTTTGACAAGACCCCTCACCAAAGGTTCTTAAGCAAAGTAATCAGTTACGGAATAAGAGGAAAGGTTCTCTCATGGTTCAGTAACTGGTTAAAAAGACAGGAAACAAAGGGTATGAATAAATGAACAGTTTTCAGAATGGAGACAGGTAAATAGCAGTGTCCCCTAGAGATCTGAATTGGGACCAGTCCTGTTCCACATATTCATAAATGATCAAGGGGGTAAACAGGGAGATGGCAAAATTACTCAAGATAATAATGTCCAAAGCAGACTGAAGAGTTACAAAAGGATCTCACAAAAACTGGGTGATGGGCAACAAAACAGTACATTAACTTCAATGTTGATAAATACAAAGCAACGCATACTGGAAAACAATCTCAACTATCCATACAGAACGATGGGCTTTAAAACAGGTGTTAGTGCTCAAGATAGATCTTAAGAGTCATGGATAGTTCTCTGAAAACATCCGCTCAGTGTGCAGCATCAGTCAAAGAGTTAAACAGAACATTAGAAACCATCAGGAGAGGGATAAATAAGACCATAAATATCATAATACCACTATATAAACCTATGGCACGCCCACACCTTGAATACTGCATGCAGTTCTGGTCACCCCATCTCAAAGATATTAGAATTGGAAGAAGTACATAGAAGGGCAACAAAAAGTCCCATTGTCTCTATTCTGGTGTTTTCCCTCCTACCATTCTTTAGGATCATGAACTCATCATTTTACGATCACGTTTACCCAAGTTGCCTTTCACCTTCAAATTCTCAACCAGTTCCTCTCTATCTTTCAGAATCAAATCTAGGACATTCTCTCCCCTAGTTGCTTTCTCCACATTCTGTAATCAAAGTGGTCTCCAATCCAAGAACTTTTTGGATAATTTGTGCCCTGCTGTGTTATTTCCCCAGCAGATGACTGTAGTTGAAGTCTTGTGCTTTGGAGGATTCTGTTTTAAAAAAAAAAAAAGAAAAAAACTTATCCACCTCTTCTTCCTGGTGAGGTGGTCTGTAGTAGACCCCTATCAGGCTATCACTGTTGGTTTTTTACCCCTTTTATCCTTACCCAGGGACTTTCAACAGGTCTGCCTCCCACTTCTCTCGACCTCAGTGCATCTTTGATGTAGAAGTCAACATCTCCTCCTGTCCTTCCTGAGCAAGCTGTACCCTTCTTCACCAGTCATGTGAATTATCCCACCAAGCCTGCTGATTGCCCATGTTCTTGTCTTAGATATGGGCCAGGTCAGCCCAGCAGAGGGATGCCTCCATCCCAGTTAGAAGAGAGTCAACCACCATTTGTTTCCTCTTGGGAGTGATGGCTGCAATATTCCCAGCCTTGGGTGTACATGGCTTCTCCTCCTCCATCTTTGGGGGGGGAGATCCCTCATTACCAGAGCTGCATACCATTTTTATAATCTCTGTGGATGGTAGGAAGTAGGGGTGGAGCACTGCCTGATGCCAGATGTGACCAGCAGCCAGCTTCCTCTCTGTGAAGGAACTGTTTCCTCCTCTCCAGCTGGATTGCTTCCTCAACCTTGGAGGTCTCTATATGCATTTTACAGTGAATTCTTTGTGTGCACAGCTGCTCCTCAGCCCAGCCACCTCCTCCTGTAGCTCTCCCACATGCTTCCTGAGAGATTCTACCAGTAGGCACTTCTCACAGTGGATGATCTCCCCAGCAGGCCACAGGTTGCAAATCCACACCAGGACCTGGATAGAGGCATCCATGGTCAGGTTTTTTGTCTGGACATAGGTGCAGGTGGAGGAGCCAAGAACAGTGTTGACATTGGTGATGCAGCATGGTAGTATTTACACACTGTCCTAACTAAGTGTTGCTGTTCATCATTAAGCCATTCCAATCTTAGTTGGCAGAGCAACGCAAGTCCCTAGATTCGTATGTATGGCACTGTGCAAGCAGAGGTGACCCTCTAGTGTCCCTCACTGCTGCCTATACATCACCAGCAGTAGCTTGATATGCTGCTCTCTCATTGGGTGTACAGCTCAGCCTAGACAAGCAATGAAACATACAACCCTCTAGTGTATTTAGTTCATCAGTCTGTAAATTATGTTGTATTGAAAACTGTGTTAACATTACAAGCTATCACTTTAAATTCTCTGGTTCTTTGAATCCTGCATTCTGGGTCTTCATCAGTCAGGTGGGTTAACAAAGCACTTGGGCATCTTTCAAGATAAATTGAAATTAAGAACAACATTTTAAAATTTCATCACAACCTGCAGTCTGACAGATTTATGAATCTGGACCTGTGTAACTGATGTACCAAGTAACACCGCTATGATTTACCACTAAACAGTTGGCTTCAAACCAGTTTAAGTAGCTCATGAAAAAGAAAAAAATGATCTGTTTTTAAATTCAGATTTATTTTATTTTTTTTAAATAAAGACAATTTCCAAGTACTGTGTTGTTTGTGGAGGACAAAAGAAATTTAAATAACTAGATATGCAAGGCAAGCTGAAAGAAACTCCTTGCCTCAAACTATTCAGTGGTGCAGGCCCAAACACATTTGCAATTGCTCATGTAATCAATTCTATGCAACAATGACAGCATTTAAAGAGTATAATACAAGCTATCAATTTCATTGTCAATTTACAAGGGAAAAATAAATATTTGGGTTTTTTTTATTATACATGAACACTTCAGTAAAAAGTTATAGCTGTTGTGTTGTCATGACAGTATCTTAAGAGGTACAAATTGAAGAACATGCATACATATCTAACAGGATTTTCTAAACTATAACTTTGGAATAAATTACAGAGGACAGACATCAGCCAACAGAGGATAAGGATTATCTGAGAAATCAATTTTGAAAGCAAAAAAATCACGACTGTTGCAGAATACAAGAGTTAGTGGTCTGTAACATGTAGTAAGATGAACTGTAGATGGTGTAAACCTTATTTGAATATACCTATATATAGGCTCATGGTTTTAGGCAACAAATATTAAGTGTTTTAGTTCATCCTGGATACCCTCACACTCAACTAGCACCTCAAGGATGCACGGACCATTGCAAACACCTATAATTTCATGCTTAAAATACCTGAAGCATGCATTTTCTAGAATTTGTGCATTATACACATTTGCTCTTTTAAGATTATTGTGCAATAATAAAGTTCTTAACCAATGAAAAATTTTTGTAGTTATTTGTAACCTTTTGAGGTTTGGCAGGTTTGTGCGGGATTAATTAAAAGCTGTACTTGTGGTTCACCCTTAACTGCCACATACAAACTTTATGCCATTCATTTGGCTGGTAAAGAACAAAAAATGGCAGCAACCTAAAGGTTCTAACAGAGCGAGAAAAATCAGTTCATGTGCACTGCAGTTTACTTAAAAATATATATATATATATACACACACACTTTAAGATGGCACAAAGGTTTTGTACAATTGGATGCATCAGTGCAAATACATGCATATGAGGTACTAATTTATTCAGGCCAGATCTAATTATGTATACATTACAATCACTCTCCTAATCTGACATCAGATTAGTACTGGAATCAAATTTATGACAAAATGATACATCAGCAGTTTCAATATCATATCACAGTAACCTCTAGAATTTCATCTTTGAAACTACCACACCTCAGATTGCTCATTTTATAAGACATGTTTGCACACTGTTACAGTACTTGATTTCTATTTTAAGATTTTGAACTTGTCAATTGTGAGGATTTAAAAACTAGATGTAAAACTGGAATAATAATTATAACTGGCTTAACATTTTAACAGAATTTTAAATTCTAGCAAGTACTGTCATGGAATAGGAACATAGTTATTGCTCAAAAAAATGAAGGCATAGATGGCACTGCTCCAATGGTGAAAATTAAATACAGAAAGCAGAATCCTGCCTGGAGTCAGCCTATGCACACTTAAGCATTTGGTAAATTATCTATGCCATTCATTTCCATATGGCTATTATGACATTTACACAGAGATACGGTACTGAAGTGGCTAACAGTGGGACATGCACAGAATTTCAGCTCTGGTAATTCTCTCTTTAGACGTTCCAGCTGCTCTACCTGGAATATATTTGGTTGTTCAGGCATCCAGTCATATATCCTGAATAAATGAGAAAAAAAGTCTGTAAGAAATAATGCTACATAAAACTACTGTTAAATTTCCATTTTCTCTGCTTAGAGTGAAATTAGGTAGCAAACACCTCTATAAATTAGTAGATCTGTACTTAACACTTGAAACTTGTCTCTCTAAACCATATTCTGCAATATAAAGTGGTAGTCCTTTATCAGCATGGTTAACAGTTTGACTAGATATGCTAAAAAGCAAGCAAACTATGACCACTAACATCCACTTATTCTTCTGAAGACATGACTTTACAGATGGTGGTGTTGTATTAATTTAGATGGAATATATGAGCCAAAGATATTAACATAACCCAGTCACTATCCAACATTAAACAGTGTTAAACAAGGTCCAGAGTTTGGTATGCAGAGATTTCAGCTGGCTGTGTACCACTGCAAACACCACAGAAAATCCTTTTAAACCTTCTTTTATTAAAGATGAAGAGGAAAAACACTGTTACAGCATTTCAAATGTAAAGTAGTAATAATGTTAAAATGAAAACCTATTTTCCCCCTGTTCTTTTCTTTTTAGCTGGAGAGAGTTTTCGCAGGAACTTCCTGCCCCTTGCTTGACAATCCCTTTGAGCAGCAGTTCTCAATCTAGAGTCTGCGGCCCCATCGGGCCAGTTTCAGGGGGTCCGTGAAGCAGGGTCAGCGTTAAATTGGCTGGAGCCCTGAAGGGCTGACATTATATATTCAAATAGTCCAAATTCAAGTTTGCTGTTGCAAATTATAAAGGTTTTTTTAAGAAGCATTGTTAATGTTTAAATAATCCACATGGAAATTTGCCACTGCATTCTATATTGGTACAATTTTTAAGACAACTCACTGGCAGCAGTGTGGTAGAAGAGAGGTGTGTCTGTTCTTCTCCATTATCTCTTGAATGGCTCCTAACAGGATGAAACTCTCATGCCCTCAATGGACTTGCATCCTCTCCTATCTCCCAAAAACTCAGCAGTTCATTCCATGCTTCGCTCAGTAGCTCCCAACTTTCATCTTTGCTCTTCAACTCACTTATTATTTAACCCCCAATAATTATCTTTTTAAGAAGAGTTCATTTAGGCATTAGTTAAGTATAAAATGTTGTACTGTAACAGTTCAGTTAAAGCTTTGTATTAAAAAACTGGTTCAAGTGCCACCAGTATCAAACACAAACTAACACAAAGGCGTATCAGAGTGGTTCTGTGATCAGCGTGATGTTCTGTTGTAACTAGATACTGAAGCTCATGCAGTATCTAACTTAAGGGCCCAGTATCAGCCTTAGAAGGTGAAATTTCCTTGATTCTCATATAGTTATAGGAGTATTTATATAAGTGAGTTTTAATACTGGGTGAAGTACCCAGTGTTTCAAGAGCCTCGTACCAATGAATAAGACAGTAACAGTTTGGCTTTTCATTCCATTAAACATTTCCATCTGCTTTACTAAACAATATTAATTCATCTACACTAGTTTTGTCAACTGGAATATTTTTCTTTTAAAATAAACGTTCGGGTCCAAAATATTCAAATCATTTCATACTGGGCTTTTCATGAGTACCATTTATAATGCATAATAAAGGAGAAAGCTTGTAACCAAGGAAGCATGTAGGAACACAGTAAAGTAAATTTATTTCAGAGCTCAACAATCATTTAAAGAGTGATTCTTTAATATTTATATTTCAGTTGCATCCAGGGGCCCCAATCAGGATTTAAGACCCATCATGCTAGACTATGTCCATGTCCTCAAAAATCTTACAGTCCAAAGCAAGTAACATATGAAAGGACAGTGTGAAAGGGAAAATATCAAATATGTAAGTTTATACACAAACTAAATAGAGTATTATTAAATGGCTTAAAAGTGAAGAAACCAGTATGACAGGCAGAAAGTCTTTTTAGGGAATATCTACATCTAATGTTTCTGTCATCATGCTATTTAGGTGCCAAACAGTAATTATACAGTAAACATCTTGTCAGTAGAATTATTACATGTAGATACTATATCTGTATACTTACAATATCTGTCTTTTATTAAACATAGTTAGTTGAACATTAACATTTAAACATTAGTTCATCTAATAAAACACTATTTAACTTTAATTTTACAGGAAGGCGCTGCTAATTTACATGAACACTTAGGCAAGTAAGGCCCCAAGTTTAGAATTTGTGTAACAGTTTTACAGAACATATGTTCTTTTTAAAAAAGAAGTTATTCCAATGAGTTTGGATTGAACATTCCCCTGTAGTTTATGCAATGCAAATTCTACAGCTTTGCATCAGTGCATGAAAATTAACTACACTGGGCTGCCAATAGTGCCTCATCTATGCTAAAGCTTCCATTTTTGTGAGTACACATGACAATAGTGAGAAATTAAGAAAATACGGTTAGGTGGATGAGGCCCAAGCTGTAAGTTATGTAAAACAATTATGTACCAAAACTAATACTGGAAATGTTTTTCCTTAATGGTTTTAATTGCAATTAAAGTTTGTTAAATTGGATGTAACTATTCCACTGTGTTGGCTGTAACCTCAACATTGCATTTTTGTGCTAGAATGTGAGAGCCAGAAAATGAAACTTCATTTTTGACAGCTTTACTAAAGTGAAAAAAATAAATAAATGGGTGAAAAGTATTTTTTTTAATTTAGGTTTAATATATACTTTCATACAGAAATTTGTTAAATTATTTTAATCGTTAGCAAACTCTCTAACTTTTTAGCTATTAGTCACTTAATTTTCTGTGCCTCTGGTTTCCCAGCTAGACCCCAGTTCTTTCTGGAGTACATAAAGTACTTCTGTCCTCAGCACCCCTCTTTACTGTAGAGTCTCAGCACCTTGAAAACATTAATGAATCTTCAACATCCCTGTATAATAGGCAAGTGCTATCCTCTTTTCACAGCTGGGAAACAAGAGGCACAGAAAGTTAAGCAAGGTGCCCAATGTCACAAGTTTGAAAGGAAAGAAGGATGGTTTTGTGGTTGTGCACTAGACTGGGACTCAAGAAATCTGGATTCACTTTCTCGCCCTCCCACAGTCAGAGGATCCATTCCTAAGGGAATCCTCTCTTACGCCACCAGCTATAACAGTTGTTCCTCCATGTTCTGTAACTACCTTTTAGCATGTTCAAGAAAGAATTACTATATAGCATTTTTCAGAGTAGCAGCCGTGTTAGTCTGTATTCGCAAAAAGAAAAGGAGTACTTGTGGCACCTTAGAGACTAACCAATTTATTTGAGCATAAGCACCTGCACATCTACCAATGTGATATATGCCATCATGTGCCAGCAATGCCCCTCTGCCATGTACATTGGCCAAACTGGACAATCTCTATGTAAAAGACTAAATGGACATAAATCAGATGTCAAGAATTAACACATTCAAAAACCAGTCAGAGAACACTTCAATCTCTTTGGTCACTCGATTACAGACCGAAAAGTGGCAATTCAACAAAAAAACATCAAAAACAGACTCCAACGAGAGACTGCTGAATTGGAATTAATTTGCAAACTGGATACAATTAACTTAGGCTTGAATAAAGACTTGGAGTGGATGGGTCATTACACAAAGTAAAACTATTTCCCTATGTTTATTCCCCCCCACACCCACCCCCATGCTGCTCTTCAGAGGTTCTTGTCAACTGCTGGAAATGGCCCACCTTGATTATCACTACAAAAGGTCCCACCCCCCCGCTCTCCTGCTGGTAATAGCTCACCTTACCTGATCACTCTCCTTACAGGGTGTATGGTAACACCCATTGTTTCATGTTCTCTGTGTATATAAATCTCCCCACTGTATTTTCCACTGAATGCATCCGATGAAGTGAGCTGTAGCTCACAAAAGCTTATGCTCAAATAAATTTGTTAGTCTCTAAGGTGCCACAAGTCCTCTTTTTCTTTTTGTAGAATCAAAATGGTCAGTCAATATTAGAGACACAAGGTGGGTGAGGTAATATCTTTCACGGGACCAACTTCTGTTGGTGAGAGAGAAGTTTTTGAGCTTACCCAGAGCTCTTCCTTACTAACTGGTCCATCAAACCATATTATAGGTGTGCGGGGTGGTGTGTGCACTCCAGGAAGCTATATGCAAGCCTCTCCTCTTACATCTTATTATTTCCTTACTTTAAAGGAGTTGTAGCATTCTACTGCAGAGTTGGGAGAAGAGATGTTATGACACTTTGGGGTTCAACCCAGACCAGTAAAGAGGTTGTGTCACTCTGTGCCCTATAACCCTGGGTGTCTGGGTTGTGCAGCCGCGGTTCAGAGCCCTGATACCAGCAACATGCTCACAAAACAGATTTTTGAACTGCATTGCCATCAGTAGTTCAGTAACATTCACCTTCGAGACACTCAGATTCCTCTACAAAGGAATTCTACCTTTTCCTTTTTCATTATCTAGATACTTTTCTCTGCTAGACAGTAAAGAACTAGCTACAAAACTCAAATCTAGACTAAAACTCAAAACTCAATTTAGACTAAAAATTATGTATTTTGAGATTGTGGCTTGCACAACTACTTTTGGGCCAGGAGACTGCAGTCACCTGCCGATCTTAAACAGGCAATTTAGAAAACCCAATAGGTTTAAATTTCAAATATAGACATTTCACAATAAGACTTAAAATAATATTTGGTGAAGAAGAAAGTCACTGTGCCCCATCTGGAAGTCCATTACAAGTGTCACCTTAATTCCTGATCGATGGGAGAGATCCCTATGTGATGCTGTGGCAGGGAGGAGGAGCTGCAGCTGTGCTACTTAGGAGAAAGGTGGTCTCCAACCCCTCTCTTAACTAGAAACTTACTTCACTGGTCTGTCTCACCTCCTTTTGCTGCCAGGTACCACCTGTACCTAGAAGCAGTAGAAGCAGGCAACCTGAGTATGAGAAGGCTGGTAGTAAACAGGAGGTTCTGTGCCAACTTTTCAGGAAGGATCTTCTGTACTTGAGAGAATGGCAGGGAGATGTAATCAGAGCCAACTTAACTCATGTCACTAACGTAAGAACTCTAAGAGCATGTATATGTATAGGATAGGAAGAATATATTTAGAGAAGAGAAACAGGAAATAAGTTTACTTGGCTCTGTCCTTCATTTTATTACCTCAAGAAGAACAGGTACCAAAGTTCTAAATGCCTGATTTACTATATATTATTTTCCCCCTCAAAGGCTACTAGCTACTAGCTCAAGTTTTTCAGAATCTGTCTCTCCTATAATTTTACACACCTCAACTGTGTCCCTTAATCTCTTTTCTACTCTATTACAATGCCCCCTTTTCTGTACTCTCTTCTGAACGTTTTCCAATTCTTCAATATCCTTCCTACAATAATGAATTAAGTGCCCAAATTATGCACAACTTTGCATGTCCTATTGTTAGCCATTTGCAGGGCACCATAAACATCTCTTCTGATTTGTTTCATTGGTCCATCAATGTGCACAAAGTTGGCTTTTTCAACTGCAGAGGGACCCTGAACGAATTGTTTTAAATCTCAACCATTACCAACTGCAGATCCTTTTCCAGACCACTGACCTGCAAGTTTAACTATTACAAAGAACTTCAAAATTATACTTGGAATATACAGACGATGTGTGACGCTGTATGGTATATGGGTGACCATTTATAATATTATCGATACCAAAATTACAAAATTGAAATGAGTCTTCTACCAGATATGCCATGTAAGGTATCAGTGGAAAAGGTATGATTTGCTAAATATGATAAGCTTGTTCATACATATGTATCATCTTTATATCATATGTTATAAGTGTGTGGTATATTTATCTCTTGTGCTGTGTATCTGGGTGACACCCCAAGACAGACTGGCATCAGCACTACCCAGCCTGCTTGATGGCCCATCAAAGGCAATCAGCTGTACAATGAAGCCATTAAAAACAAGCCAGGGCTATGCCTATGAGTCAACACGACATGTACAGGAACATACCTATGGACAGAGGACTCCAAATACTTTTCCATGCCCAAGTGCTGTGAGCTTGTGTTTGGGACAAAGGATATACAAGTCACATGGCAGAAAATATAAAAAGGCAGCTGCATCACCCCCATTTTGTCTTGAATCCTGCTTCTCACCTCTGGAGTAACAGCTCTACAAAATGAAGACTTGAACGCAAGACTGATAGACCCATCCAAGCTTTGGATGCATTCCAGAGGGACTTTACAAGCCAGCAAACTCACCAATGCTGCTAAGAACCTGAGATATGGATTCTGAAGTCATATGTATGTATCTGATTGCTTTGACCATTTAACAACTCTTCTTATTCTTTTCTTTTAAACCTTTGGGTTTTAGATACTAAAAGGATTGGTTGGCAGAGTGGTATTTTGGGTAAGATCCAAACTACAATTGACCTGGTAATGTGGCTGGCCCTTTGGGGATCAGAAGAACATTTTGTACAGTGAATAGTGTTTTAAGTAACATCTCACTTTACTGGAACTATCTGCTGATTGGGAGCCAGAGACTGGAATGCAATAAAGGGGTCTATGTGATTTCTTTCCCCCCCCAGATTCTTAATAACCAGTGTGGGGGATAAGCAGTACAGTTTGTGACTGGTTGGTGAATCTAACTACACAGCGTTAACCACCAGTTTTGGGAGAATCTGTTCTCCTTTTTGCAGACTGCCCTGCCCTGGGCATTTTCAGGGTGGACTACCCTAGGCACCACGGGTCACAATATGCATGTTGTTCTAGGATCTAGCTTAGTCATTCACCGTCAGGCTGGGTGCACTGCAAAAGTAATGTAATCTATCAGTCTCTAAAGACTAGAAACAGTGCCTTTTATCACTCTACCTAGAACAGAGGTGGGCAAACTTTTTGGCCCGAGGGCCACATCTAGGTATGGAGCTTGTATGGTGAGCCATGAATGCTCACGAAATTGGGGGTTAGGGTGCGGGCTCTGGGGTGGGGCCAGAAATAAGGAGTTCAGGGTGTAGGAGGAGACTCCGGGCTGGGGATGAGGGTTGGGGGTGCCAGAGGGTACTCCAGGCTGGGACTGAGGGGTTCAGAGGGTAAGAGGGGGATCAGGGCCAGAGGTTGGGGTGCAGGCTCCAGGTGGCACTTACCTCAACCAGCTCCCAGAAGCTGCAGCATGTCCCCCCTCTGACTCCTATGTGGAAGGACGGCTAGGTGGCTCTGCGTGCTGTCCTGTCCACAGGTGCCACCCGTGCAGCTCCCACTGGCTGTGGTTCCTGGCCAATGGGAGTTGCGGGAGTGGCATTTGGGGCGAGGACAGTGTGGCACCCCTTGGCTGCCCCTATACGTAGGAGCTAGAGGGGGGACATGCCACTGCTTCTGGGAGCTGTGCAGAGCGGGACAAGCCCCAGACCCCACTCCCCGGCAGGAGCTTGAGGGCCTGAGTACAACGTCTGGAGGGCCGGATGTGCCCACCCCTGACCTAGAGGTTACTGGCTTGAGAGAACTATGTCTAGCTCCTCTTGATGACAAGAGCAGTACTGATTACACACGAATGTACAGTTTTGAAAGTCAATTTTGCTAAACAGAACAATGTCTGAAAATATTAAAAAAATACCTATTACACTTAGTGTCTTCAACAAATATAGAAAACGAAGTTTTCAGTTAAGCAAACTTTCCCACATCTTGTATACAAAGTTTAAAAACCAAACAACAAAAATGCCAGTTACATGTTAGGGTATGTCTACACTGCCCACATTACAGCGCGGCCGCAGCAGTCCTGTGACGTGGGCAGTGTAGTCACACTTTATCACCGGGGGAGAGCTCTCCTGGTGATAAAAATAACCGCCCTGAACGAGAGGTGGTAGCTTTATCACCAGGAGCACGGCTCCTGGCAACAAAGCCCTGTCTATACTGGAGCTTTTCAAGTGCTAAAACTTTTGTCGCTCAGGGGAGTATTTTTTCATACCCCTGAACGACTAAAGTTTTAGCACTGAAAGTGGCTGTGCAGATGCAGCCTTAGATTTGTAAACTAGTTCTCTCTTTTAGGAATCAAACGCAAGGCCACTCAATAAACTAGCCATCCATGTACTCGCAGCATCCTCCGACAGAAGGAAGTCACACCTATGTTTCACATATGCAACTGAGACAGTATATGAGAGTTTTAGGACGACTGTCTCTTGAACTCAGGTTTACAGACACGTGCAGAGCAGGATATTCTAACACCCACTCAAATCAGGCCAAAATCAAAGTGAAATAAAAGCAGGATTAGAACAGAACAAATATTTCATATGCTCACTTTAGGTATTGGAATTCTAAAGGAATATTTGAAGAAATAAATACCTGTCATATATTAGCCCATTAATGCCATATTCTCTCAACTTCTTCCTGTTATCTGGGTCATTTGTATCATCACCCCAACAGAAAATAACTAAACCTTTAGATTTGGCCTCCTGAATATACGATGGGTTCCTAAGCAGGTCTTCAGTGTGCACATTAATTCCCTGTAAAGTTATAAAAAACACTTAAGAAAATGCAAATATAATCTAGACTAAATACTATTAAAAGTCAACTTTTCTAGCTTTTGATCACTGAAGTGTTTCACAATTTTTAGACAACTAAAAGAAAAAAAATCTTGTGAACTCCAGGAATTAAATGCATTTTGAAAGACTTGCTTCTTTAACAACTGTTCAATATTCAAGAGGACTGAAGTGCATTCTTAGTACTTTGAAGCAATGAAAATACATTACTTTAACATGTTTACTAAAATGTTTATGTATTCTTTTAAGTTTGCTTGTCACCTTATTCAGCTTCTGTATTTTAAAAGTCAGTTTATCAGCAATTATGGAACGTAGCAATAAGTTAGTTTCATTTCACAGAGTAACAAGAGCATGACAACTTACCAGCAAGTTTTCAAACTGGGCAAAGCTCATGGCAATAGGAGTTGTACGAGACCTGAGATCCATAAGTTCTGGATAAATATCAGATTTTCCTTGTGTGAGAAACAACACAGGATACTTATTTTGCTTTTGCCGAACCCTGTAAAAGAGTATAAAAATACAACTGCAAAGGGAAACTTTTCAGTAGTGTTTCTTTCACATGGATGAGAACATAAAAGCACAGTCACCATTCCCAAACTGTATTGACATGTAATATGCAAAGTATTACTCAAGGATTAAGCAGTTTTGTGGACACACACCAGTCTGTCTAGTCAGTTGGATAGGACTAAAAAGTTAACATAATGCAGTAACCTTTACTATATTCCAGAGAAAGACAAGGCACATGTGAAAAAGAATTTCTCCATTTTCTCATAACAACAAGACTGATTTTTTTTGTCCCCTTTCTTCCTAAGGGAAAGAGACATGACTGCCCTGGATTTTAACTCCAGAAAGATAGTTTAGCATAGTGAAATCTCCCTTTCCTGCATAGTAACATGCACATTTTCATGTTTGAACACATTCACTACAAATGACAAGTTCAGCCTCATGGTTAGAAGGGAATACTTTTACTTACTGGATATTCATTTAATCCTTTGCAGATGCAACAGCAGTTTTGCCTCAATGTGTACAACATACCATTGTCCCTTTCACCACTTTAGAGATTTACATATTTCACACATATTTCAACTATCTAAAGTCTAGAGTATGTTCCCCCTTCCCCAAAGTTCTCCATATATAAAATTTTAGAAGTGGGTAGCCTTCTATCATTTTTTCCCCTTTACAAAACACACAATAGCAAACTTAACACATTCTCAAGCCACCTTGACCACTTTAGAGTTGGTTCACCAGCATAGCTATGAAATAGCAATAGGCGAAAGTAATATTCCGGGTATGATGATTCATCAACTTTGACTCCACCTTCACTTACTCTTCACCTTTCATTGCCCCCTCCTAACCAGCCCCTTTACACCTTCTTCCACTGTTTTCCCCAGGCTGTCCCTTATGTTTGGAAGTCCTCTTATTGTCAAGTACCTGTCTTCTTTCACATCTCTGCTTTAAAGGATTTCTTCTAAACAGTCTTTCAATAAGGAATTCTGCAATATTTCCATACAAAGACTGGTATAGTGTGTCAATAAGTTCCCTGATTCAGGGTCTGTCTTTTGTTCAGCACCCAGAAAACCAACATAAGATGTGCCACAACAGAAAGCAAATTAGTTTTTCTAGAAAGCCAATATCCAATAACTATTTATGTAGTTTAAGAACTTTCATGTTTGTTTTTTTTAAATCAGAGATTTGTTGAAAATTGTCAATAGAGAATTCTATGATTATATATGTATATTTAATTTGCATACACTAAACTGCCAAATAAAAACAGTATGCCCTGTTCGAAGATGGTCACCTATTGTGACAAGAATTGGCGGTTACCAAGTAAGTGTACTGTCTTGGCATTTGTTTGAACAGCAGCATATGGACACTGACATTACCCAAAACTGTCCTGTAACTGAAGAGACATTAGAGCTGTTATCTGGCCCTGACTTTCCTTTTGCAGTACTGTGAAGAAGAGCATTTCAAACAGGTATTTTCTTTTTCTGAAACACTAAATATTTTATCCTCCAGCCAAAAGGAAGGAGGAACAGTTCGACACATGCTAGAATGGCCAGGAAACTGAAGCCAGAGGGAAAGTGAAACCCCAGGATAAAGTCTGCTCTTTTCCCTACTGTTTTAAGAAAATAAATGTTTACTTAGACAATTTGTTATTCACTATTTTTTCCAATGCCTTTTCTCTTAATATGCTGCTGGCTTTGTTTTCCGATTGTATTTTTGGGCATGGGTCAGATGGATGAAAGGTCTAAGTCCAGGAACTAAACTTAAACGTGTTGGCATTCAAACTCAAGTCTCAAAAATAACTTCTTAATGAGTTTTCCATTGAGCACTAACACCTAAAGTGAAATCTATTGAGTCAAAAATGGTTTAAAGTTGAGTTGTAACTTACATTGTGCAAATGTCCGCATCAAATGAAGAAAATACAATTCTCCTTCTTCCAGCATTTTCTAGAGTAGTTTTTAGAATGATATCTAAGAAGAGGTTCATATCAAAATAGGTTGACAAGTTGCCATCCCATTTCCCATCCTATAAAAAAACAAGTAGTTGAACTAAATCAATGACTACACTAATTATTTCAAATGACAGGAGTCTATTTAAGTTGAGAGAAAAAAGAATCCAGCTTGTTAATATGAATAAAAAAAATAGCACTCTTCTCCAGTCTACCAAGCGCTGTTTGCAACACTATACAGCTGGCTTTCAACAAAATTGTTCAGAAATATGCAGCTTTTGAATCAGTGTTATAACTTTAAATGGTCTTTTCAAGATTCATTAAAACAACTCACTTTATTCCTAGATACGACATCAACTATTCATGAAGTCTATTAAAATTAAAAGATCATTTGCATAATAAAATCATTTAAATATGGGTTATATTAAAAACAAAAATATATTAAGAAGCCTAATGTAGTATAAATGAATAAAGGGCAACTAAACAGATGTCTTGTACAACCATCTGTAAGGATATAAATGTTGTAGCAATATTTAATTATATAAATAACTCAGGAATATTTTCATCTTTAGAAGATGATTGCCTACAAGAAACTGTCAATTCTGTATTAAGATCCCAATACAAACACTTATGCATGTGCTTAAAGAGAAGTACATGTCTGTTTATTTGCAGGTTCAGTGCCTTTGATTTTCTAGTTCTAAAGCTAGCAGGACACACTGTCAGTGAAACAAAACTGCCTTTTACTGTTCAAAAGAAAAAAAAAGGCTAATAACTTTGATTAAATAAAAATAACAGTAAAATAGTAGTTTAGGTCTGGGTCACATGCAAACTGACCTATCAAGATATGCATAGTAGTCTACAAAGTAACACAAGGCATCAAAGCAAGGAACATTATAAATTGCTTACTCTTTGTTGGCAGATCCATTTTATTTCTATGTTAAACCCGACATCTTCAGGAAGGGATTCCAGAACCTGGATATAATAGTTTTATAAAAAGGTACCAAATCACATGATGCTCATTAAGTACTATTGCTAAGGGTAAATACAGGACAAAAAATGCTGAATCACCACCCAGCAAAGGCCAAAAGTATAGCATATACATATATGATTCTTTAACACTTAAAGGCACATTATCCCTTTTCTACTCTGGTCCAAAGTGGGTCAATGGAATAATGAGAACAGCCTTCAGGAATTAGTTACACCATTATCTGCAACTAATTTCTTATGTACTAACACTTTGAGATGTACAGTTATTTACAATTTACAAATACTTAGTGCATACTTTTCTGTCTGGCTACTTATTATATATGTTTTTGTTTTATATAAAAAACAATTGCTCTGATACATGAAAAAAAGTCACAATTTCCCTGGTTAACCACCAAAAACTATCTGGCACAGCAGACAAGATTCCCTTGTCTAGGCCAGTTTGTTATTCATTTTGTTCATGTTTACCTCTCAGACAAAAGAAAAAGATTTAACTACTTTCATTTGGATTTGGGAGAATAGTACCCAGCAATTGCTGTAAGGGGCAAATAGAAGCACAGTTCAAGAAAAAAGAGTTTCAAGAATTATCACAGACTAAGTCTGGTAAACAGTTTCTGAAGAAAAAGCCAACTCAAAAATACAAACTTTGGCAAAGATTAGTTATTAATGGAATATACTGCAACTGTGCTAAGTAGCAGTAGCTAAGTGGTGAAGGAATGTAATTCTAAAGCTAAAGTTTTGAAAAGTGACCACCAATTGTGGATGCCCCAAATTTGGTGCCCAATTTCACTCCTCCCCCCGAGGTAGGATTTTCAGAGATTGTAAGCACTTGCAGGTCCCAAAAACTTTTAGAGTTATGGATGAACAGGATTTCTAAAAAGCAGGCCCTAGGTACCAAGCTGGGCACCTAAAAACTGAGCCATCCATAATTAGTGACCACTTTTGAAAATTCTGGCCCATAGCCTCCTTTTACTGACACTACACCCATTTTCTTTGGCTTTAATGCACTGCTGCCGGTAAAAAGCTTCTTGTCCAGTGCTGAGAAGTAGTATTTCATTAGCCACCAGTGAGCTCCTATTGCAGAAAAAATCAGGATGATTCAGGAACGGGAAAGAAATGGAAAAGATTCTTCCAGATCATCTTTTTTGGCTTTTCCTCAAAATTGAAGCAGTAGATCAAAAAAGAGCTCCCATTTAGAATTCATGTTGGAAACTGAAGGGGTTTTGAATGTAGCTGATACATTTACAATGCCTATAACAACTACACTGGTTACTTACTAAAGACAAAAAGAAAAAGGAGTACTTCTGGCACCTTAGAGACTAACAAATTTATTTGAGCATAAGCTTTCGTGAGCTACAGCTCACTTCATCGAATGCATCTGATGAAGTGAGCTGTAGCTCACGAAAGCTTATGCTCAAATAAATTTTTTAGTCTCTAAGGTGCCACAAGTACTCCTTTTTCTTTTTGTGGATACAGACCAACACGGCTGCTACTCTGAAACCTTACTAAAGACAGTTATAGCATTTCAGTGCCCCGAACTCTTGTCCACATAGACAGTCAAAAATAAGCTCCATTTTGAACCCTTTCCTCGTCTTGTGACAAAAACCTTTGAAAGTTCTTTTTCTACACTCCACTTCTCCGTTAAGCATGCAAGAACCCAAAAACTTATTTATAAATATTTTGAAATTTCCATTTGCCTAGCATTACATTGCTCTACATTGTCTAGTTCTATACTGACTGCTGCTTACCGTCTGGAGAGATGGAAATGGTTGGTTCTCAGAAACAGGGCTTTCCTCCCCTTTAAGAGATGCTGAAATTAAATAAAAAAAATTTAAAAAAGGTGAACAGCAGTATTGCCAACCCCCAAATTAAGAGACGGTCTTCAAAATCATAAGATTTTAAAAGATTCACTTTTTTTGAAAAAAGAAAAGGAGTACTTGTGGCACCTTAGAGACTAACCAATTTATTTGAGCATGAGCTTTCGTGAGCTACAGCTCACTTCATCGGATGCATACCGTGGAAAGTGAAGCAGACATTATATACACACAGAGATCATGAAACAATACCTCCTCCCACCCCACTGTCCTGCTGGTAATAGCTTATCTAAAGTGATCATCAAGTTGGAGAGTGAGTTTGTGTGTGTATGGGGGTGGGGGGGTGAGAAAACCTGGATTTGTGCTGGAAATGGCCCACCTTGATTATCATGCACATTGTAGGGAGAGTGGTCACTTTGGTGAGCTATTACCAGCAGGATAGTGAGTTTGTGTGTGTGGTTTCTGGAGGGGGGTGAGGGAACCTGGATTTGTGCAGGAAATGGCCCACCTTGATTATCATGCACTTTGTGAAGAGAGTTGTCACTTTGGATGGGTTATTACCAGCAGGAGAGTGAGTTTGTGTGTGTGTGTGTGGGGGGGGGGGGGGGGGGGGGGGGGGGGGGGAGAGAAAATCTGGATTTGTGCTGGAAATGGCCCAACTTGATGATCACTTTAGATAACTATTACCAACAGGACAGTGGGGTGGGAGGAGGTATTGTTTCATGATCTCTGTGTGTATATAATGTCTGCTGCAGTTTCCACGGTATGCATCCGATGAAGTGAGCTGTAGCTCATGAAAGCTTATGCTCAAATAAATTGGTTAGTCTCTAAGGTGCCACAAGTCCTCCTTTTCTTTTTGCGAATACAGACTAACACGGCTGTTCCTCTGAAACTTTTTTTGAAGTTTGTCTGTTTATTTAACTCCTCCCACCCCACCTCCAATGTGTGTGTGACTTAGTGTTGCCAACTGAAACATACAGTGAGTAAGGTGATTTTGGCCCATGCTGCATGAGCTCTTCCTCGAGTACTCAACTGAGATGGGTCCCCCATTGCGCTATGGTCTGTACAAACACAGTAAGAAAGTCATTCCCTGAAGAGCTTACAATTTAGTGCAAAGATTGTGACGGGGAGCTGCAAGTTGAACTCCGAGGCTACCAGACTTCCTTTAAATGGGAACACCTTTTAATTCCTGCTGAGCTGGATTTCATACTGGTGACCTACGGTGGAAAGGCTCTACAGCTCATTAGCAATGCCTTGAGACATACAGAGCACATCTACACTGCAATAAAAACATCCACAGGTGACCTGTGTCAGCTGACTCAGGCTGCAGGGCTATAAAATTGCCATGTGGACATCCAGGCTCAGGCTGGAGCCCAGGCTCTGGGACTCCATGAGGGGGAAAGGTTCACAGACCCCAGGCTCCAATCCAAGCCTGGACGTCTACACTGCAATTTTGTAGCCCTGCACCCCTAGCCCCACAAGTCCGAGTCAGCTGACATAGGCCAGCCACGGGTGTTTTATTGTAGTGTAAACATACCCACAGTTCTCTATAAGTGCTAATATTATACTTTGAGAATTAAGCTTGTTTTCCAGAAGTTCTGACCTTTTTGGAAATTACACAGACATTATCTTCCACTCAGGAAACAAACACAGTCTCCCACACATTACTCTAAGACTCCCTATAGAGGTATTTGAATCTGAATCTCACATGCGGTTCTTAAAGGGACAACTCCCATTAACCAAAGTATAAGCACAAAAAAAATAATGCAACAATAAGTATTAATACCACATGTAAAGTCACTTCTAAATGCAACGTTTTGCAATAGAAAACCATTCCAACTCTTATTTCAGGGTCTTACACTAACTTTTATTCATAGATATAATTTATATTTATATTTATTTATTTTCACTGCCACATGGGACACTGTCAGCAGAGTTTAAACCTTCTGTTCCACAGCACAGATCTCGTCCACTTCTGCTAGGGTAATTGCTAAAAGAAAAACCATGCTGTTATCCTCAGTAGGAGCCTGTCCATACAGGGAGACGACATACATACAATGCCAGTGGATTACACTAGCATTTGAGAAACCGCTTAACACTGGGCATCAGGGTTCTTGGTTTCTTCCTCTGGTTACAGACAGTATAGCTAAATATAACAATACCCCTGTATGTTGCCTTTGGGGAATGAGCCAGAGACCTCTGGATGTAAAAGCACAAGCCTTCACCAGATTTAACATGGAAATCATAACAAGAGTCGTAAGCTGCTGTGTGTGGTCTAGTTTGTAAAGGGTGACAGAGCCATACTGTTAGCATGGGTTACAGAATCACCTAATTTTCCACGTTCCTTCTGGCAAACTGTGTCAAAGTTGGTAAGATTTGGCTGTTATATTAGACACCTAGATTCGACTCCCAGCTCTGCCTAAAATGACCTTATACACGTTCTCCATTACCCTGTGAAATGGATGAATGATACTTAACCCCTTCGCCAAGGCAACAGTATGAGACCTTGGCTCATAATTGTGAAGGGCACAGAAATATAAAAGAGCTGAAACTAAAACTCATGGACTCTTGGGCTTGCAGTTCAGTGCACATTCTCCAAGACTACAGTGTAGTATGTGGGGAGCTCACGCTGATTTTGCTTTCCTCAAATTATATAATGGAGGGAGCTATTCACATCATCGCAAGACTGACTATAGAGGTGGCCAAAATCATGTTATTTCCAATAAATTCCAGTTGGCAACACTGCGAATTGCCAACACCTTCTACTGGAAGACATGTATCCAATAAGAACTAGATACAAAAGAATACTATATAAAAATTAAGCTAGTCAACGCATTCTATACATGAAAGTGGCAGACAACAGTTCAGTTGCACAATACTTTAATTGGCATCTCCAGCTAAGTGGTATTACTAAAACTTTTAAAAACAAATTACAGTACATTTATTAGTTCATGATGAACTCAATACATTTTGCCACTTGTACTTTAAATTTAATATAGTACACTCTGTGATGCACAGAACTTGGGACAATTTGCTTCTGTATTTGTATGCCAGTCCTCAAAATTCAGTAATTTGCAATGTATCTCCTGGGATATGCTAATTAGTAAAGAAGTTAAGGTTCAACTACAGTTTGCATAATGGATTCTGAAAAGGTACGTCTATTTTATGGAAATATTAAAAAAAGTATGTTACCAAGTATGAGCAGGATAACGTCTAACACATGCAATACATACGCAAGCTACAGGTTCAATGAGTGATCTTAAGGAAGGTTTAAAAGACCATAAATCAAATTAAAAAAAATCTCATTTTTCCTGAAGCTTATTATGAAATGCACCAGGAAAAATGGCTGAGAACACAGAATTTTGACATCTGATAAGAAACTCCTGCTTTAGAGACTCCACTAGTTATTCCTATTCCCCCAGGGCCTTGTTTCAATAATGTACTCATGTGTTGAGCAAGCCCAGTAAATTGATGACAGTGTCCACTTCATTACATCAACTGTGCAATGGCAACACAAGTGGCAAACCAATTCAGCTCAGTTTACAAATTTAAATTATTGTGCACTAAAAGTTTTTGTAATGCAGCAAAATTACATATTTCACTGTTATCAGAGCTAACTAAATCCTGGTAATATTTAATTCTGTAGCGAACAGTACTATGAAATTCTGCAGCAATAGAGACAGTGTCATATATTTTGTAACAGACCAAGTTTACTAGCATTTAGGGCACACTGCAAGGTCCATCTTTTGTCCCTGGAATATCGGGAGCTGAGAAACTGGTACGGTCAAGAAGTTGTTGGAGGGAAGACACTTGTGGTGATTTTGTTAGTGGAGTAATTACAATTTTTCTTAAATATGTTGGAGGATGGTATTACATGCTATCAGTGATGCCTTTATACATAAACTTCCCTGTGAAAATCGTATGTGATGAATAGTGCTCTCAAGTATTTTAAAATCTCAACTTCCAGTTTCCAAGAACAAACAAAATTGATTGAAAAATAAACATTTCAATGACAATATAAATTCTTATAAGGCAGCAGATAAAGATATTTGTATTTGTACATACCATTGTGATCTTTTAATTTCAATGCAGTCACATGAGCCAGCTAAAGATCACAAAAAGAATATATTAAACTAACAAGTATACTTTTATCTGTAGAGACTGTACTATTTTGGTAAAGAACAATTAGATTTTTCCTTTTGAATTCCCTTACACTTGTTTTTAAAAGTTTAAAAGAGTCTACGAAATATGCAGTTCTGGTAGGAAGACAAACGATTCTAATACACATCTATTTTCTTTCCAACTTGCCTATTTTAAGATTTTAGGGAGAAAGTAAAAAAATTTTTATATTGTTTAATCATCGAACCAAAACACTTACAAGTGGACAGGGAGATAAGGATGTAATTTAAAGTTGAGAAGATACAATTTTCATAATGAGCCTTACAAACCTTATGTACTCAGTTTGCAAATGGTCATAACGTGCATCCATGAAAACTCATCTAATCTGTCTTTATACTTTCTGTACTCTGGGCCCCACTACAAGCAGATGGCTGACCACAGTTTATGCGATGGGGCCATGTATCTGACTTAAAATATGGTGGGGCTTAGGCTGAGACCCTGCATCCATTCAATTTTTTCTTTGAGGCTGAAGGAGAAAATTAGGTAATTTAAGGAAATAAGAGTACCTAAAATTCTTGTTTCAGCCACATCTTTCCTTGACTCTGAAAGAAGAAGTTGCATCCCGTTTTCAACTCTCATGCTTCCCAGACTTATCTCCTGGTCTCTATTTTTTCCAGAGAATCAATGCCCCCATGGTATCCATAGTGACAGGCCAATACCCTACTCTCCAATTCTGCCTGACCAGGTTAGATTGGATTATGTATCATTCCTAACCTTTGCCCTCAATTGCAAGGTCTGTCTAGATTAAGCCAGGATTATCTGATCTACCCTCAATGTCTTCTCCTAATGCAGACAAACCCCCAAAATATCAAATATAGTTTTTATATCCCTTCTTTGGCAAAGATTCTGAACTATCAGCTTTAAATGACTTCTAACTCCATCGTCAGGCTATTCTATTTTTTTAAACTCATATTGTTGTAATACTCTGTTAATTGGTCATCATCTGGGTCTGTTTAGCATGCTGTTCCACCTTTCCACCCAGTATACGAGAGTTATAAGGACAGAACAAATTGAAAACAAAGTAGCATTCGATCAGAAAATAAGCTATTTGACTAATCACAAGAGCAAAAATACTTTTAAAAATCCTGTTAACGTAAAAAAACACACAAAAAAAAAAAACCCTAGTGCCAGATTTTGAGAGTTACTGAGTACCCTCAGCTTCCATTAACTTCTATGCAAGATGCGAATACTTAGCACTTCTGAAAATTAGGCCCTTAAGCTCATCTTCAGTTTATTCGGAGTATCATAGTAATGATACTACAGATATGGCCATTGCTTTTTAAACTACCTACTCCCAATCCCTTATATCTTTCTCCAAGAATATACCTTTCCATTAAGTTTTTGGGGAAGTAAAGGAGATCCACTTAGTCATCTACAACTAAGAGGTAATTTTTTGTGCTCAGTTATTCATATGGCTTAATATTTAAACTCCTATCTGCACATATAGCTAGTCTTCCATAAGGAATACTCTCTGCTAAACTGGGGGAGGGGGGAGAAGGGGAAGATGGACGACACCAGTCAAATGTTTTTAAATTATTGTGTTCGTGTAGTACATTCAGAGCAGCAGCAAGAGTTCTCTCAGACTAACTATTTCAAAACAAAGGTCTGATATCCAGTTTTAATACAAACATCTACTGTGCAGCAATGTAACAAACTAGCCTACCATGACGACATTACCTTTAATAATTGCAGTTGGTCATATGAGAGTTCTTTTACTGGGATCTCAAACAATTCCAATGGCTCAGCATCGAATTTCTTGGAAAAAAATAAATTGACATTAAATGTTGAAATTTCACTAGAAAGTATGAAAAGCAATATTACTTTTGTTTCAAGACAGACATCATTAAAGCATTTAGCCAAGCATACTGACAAATATTTTGTTTACCACTGACACTGTTAAAATGGCACTTTATCAGTTTGTGGATGAGACCACCAGTTTTCAAAAGTGGCAGCATGGGCACTTGGATGTGCAAAATAGTAACTGTCTTAGTGCACTTAGTTAAGGCAAAAGTAAGGTTTGCAAGCACAATTTAGGACTTAATTTTCAAGTGGTCATCTATGCACTAGGCTGTGCTGTACATTATTAAAAATTCTTGTAACTGCCTACATTTGTTCATTTCAAAATAACAGATTAATTTATTGATGTTACTCTGCATTCAACCTGAAGTTCACAAGCTGGAAAGTGTACAATAAAAATTCTAAAAACCCAAACACCTCATTTGACAACCCTTCCAAATTTTTGTTTTGAACTTCTCAAAAACATTGATAAAGAGAACACGTCCTAGCTTTCACATGATGTCCTCGTGTCCCAAGAACTTCTTTCAAGACATCTGTCCCCGTTTTTCATTTCAAATGTTCCCCCATCCCAACTACAAAGTTTTGGTTCAAGCATTGCTATACTGATTTAAGAGGTTTTGTATACCCATTTCATTAATCCCATGCTGAGTGCACATTTCATGCCAACCACAGTTCAAGGCCAAAGCTTGTCATCTGTCAGGTGACAATATTACAAGCATAGTATGATGAGTTGTTAACCCAGTGCAAAACACTTGCTCAAGCTTTTCAGTGGAAAGGGGGTGCAGATCTGGCAAGTTCTCCACCTTCACTTCCTCCTTCTCTACGGCTGTCAAACTGTACAGAAGAGGAAAGCAAGGGGAAGACGTAGAAATCTATAGTCACTTTTTTCAGAAACTATTTAATGGGCTGTATGCTATGAAACTTGGGAGGTTTAAGAGAAATGCTACAAGCCTGCTGTAAGATTGTGCTCGCCTTAGAGAATTTCTATCATAATCAGTATGCACTACAAGTGTTGCTCATCCAGTGAATTGCATACAGGGGCCTCAAGACTCCTCACCCTTACTGTGAGAAAGCAGCAGAAAGTTGCTTTGGGAGGTCACAGAAGCAGCTTGCTTCCAGGACCCTCCTTCCTGCTACTATCACTTCTGCCCTAACTCCATCCTTTCTGACCTACCACTCAATCCCAGAGCAATTCTTCAGCCCCAATTTCCCTCCCCACAATATGTTAAGTACTAAGATAGGGTAAGTAGTGCTTCAAGGGGCTGAAAAGACAAAAAAGGCCAAAAAAAAAAATGCAACTTGCGACACTCCATTATGGCCACAAAGGCTTGCAAGATATGGTGGATTGCAGGAATTTTCTGCTATTTTGTGGGTCATGGACTAAGAGGTTGAGAACCACTGCACTACAGCATGGAAGGAAGTATTTCAGATCACATATGTGAAGTGCCCCTAATGTCAAGATAAAGAATTACTATTAAATTAGCTCATCTTTTGTGGTATATTTTTATGCAAAACAGTCATTTCCAATATATTAAGATTGTATTGTTTGTTTCCATTCCATACTTTTCCTGAGTTACCGAATTATTTTTACAAGACACCTTGGAATTTCAGTCAAATAATTTGAGTTCCAGTAACTGTCACACTAACAGAAATATGGCCAGCACATTCATATATTACCTTTTTCATAGCCATACAACAAGTGAGATCGTGATACACAACAGGCACATGATCCTTAGAAAGATGTACATCAAATTCCACAAATGCTGCTCCCTGCAGAGAAGAAAGAAAGTAAGAACTGCATATATATAAGAACTAGCGAGAGCTCAAAAGAAAGTTTTCAAATTTATAAATTATATATAGCAGGTCAACTGAAATACAATAACTACAGTAGCTGATAAAAGTTAGAGTTCAATATAGCATTGCAGAGAACTATTGGTTATATGTTAGACCAAAATTCTTCAGTTCAACAACTGATAAACAATGTACAGGAAAAAATAACTCGTATGCAAGTCTAATAACTATTATATACTCAATCTCTTAAGGGTTCAAGTGTATGCCAGAGTATTATGCACTCTTCATCGAAGAAAAGCCATGAGAGGAGATACACTTCATATACTGAAATTTACATGCCTTTCCCCTCTCTTACATATAAGCTAAGGTCCGCTTGAAGGTGTGATTCGAGATACTGAAATTGTTGATGAGCCATTCAAGTATCAGTTAAGAACATATGCAACAGCATCAAATAAATAAACGTAATCTATTTGGATTGAGCTAATTTGTTATATTATAATTATTTAAAAGCATTTAGAAACTTTGTTCTTTTAAAGAAGAAAGCTGAAGAACTACATGTGCTGCTTTTATTAAAAAAGTCAATTGAAGAGCAATTTTATTTTTGGTTTATTGAAGAGGAATTATTCAGAAGTAAATCAAGTCCTCTGAAGGTAGCACTCATCAGATTCCCACAACTGGATCATATGTTCTCTCTCCATTAGCTTTAGAAGCTAAACAGAAAGTCCAGGATATTTCCACTCCTTCTCTCAAAAGGCTTATTTATACAGTACCTTCACGGAATTAAATTTTTTATTTTCCTTACATCCAATGCTTCAGAGGACTGAAAGACAGGATGCTCAACTACAGACCACTGCTGGTTTTCTCTCCATTGATAATTCTTGTGTTCCCATCATGGTCACCTAACTCTTTCTTACTCTAGCCACCAAAAGAACATCGGTACAGGTGGATCAGTGGAGAATAAAATAGAATTAGAGCCCATTTCCATTCCTTAAAAGGCTTAGTTTCATGGAAAGACCACATCTCCACTGGACTGAACAGGAACTTTGTTTTAAGTGAATGACTAGTATTAGCACTGGCCAACAAAAATCCCTAACTGAGGGAAGAAGTTACTCACCTTGTGCAGTAACGATCATTCTTCGAGATGCATGTCCCTGTAGGCACGTCTGCAACCCTGCGCTGCTGATCGGAGAACTTTGGTAGCAGTGTCTGTTCAGCTAGTGCATGCACAGCCCTCCCTCCCCCGCTCCCTCCCTGCGTGCTCAGCCACTAGGCTAACCAGCAGTGTGTGGGCGACCCTCCTCAGTTCCTTCTCTACTGAAATTTATGAGAACTCTGAAGTAGAGGGTGGGTCATGGAGTACCCACAGGGAGACATCTCAAATAATGATCATTACTGCACAAGGGAAGTACCTTCTAGCAATGTCCCTATAGACGCTCCACTGTAAGTGACCCCTCAGCAGTATCCCGCACTGGAGGCTGGGACTTCAGAGTCGATGGATGATAGTACCCTGGCGCCAAATCTGGCATCTGCAGCGAAGTCCCCAGGATGGGATAGTGTTCTGCAGAGGTATGTGCAGATGTCCAGGTAGCTGCTCTGCAGGTGGTGACTAGCTGGGCTTCAGTGACAGAATGGGCTTCAGTGACAGACACACCCTGAGGAGACAATTGTCCAGGTAAGGGTAAATCATAATACCCTAAGAGCGTAGGTGAGTTGCCATTACTGAGAGAACCTTGGAGAATATTCTGGGGACCGATGAGAGGCCAAAGTGACTACTCTGTACTGATAATGGTCTTGGCCTAGTGTGAATCTAAGGTATCATCTGACTCTGTATGATCAGAATGTGGAAGTAAGCATCTTGAAGGTTGAGAGACAAGAACCAGTCTCCCTTTTCTAACGCTGGAATAATTGTCACCAAGGTGACCATATTGAACTTCAGAGCCTTGACAAATTTGTTCAGCCTTTGAGGTGTAGTATGGCTCTCCAATCAGAAAGGAGCAAGAGTAAAAACCTTTGCCTCACAGATGTATGGGCACTTGCTCTAGGACTCTTACACTGAGGAGATGGCCTCTCTCGTCATAGCAGGCTCTCGTGAGAAGGGTGTTAGGGGCTGGGAGGGAGGTGAAGTGGACGGAGTACCCATTTCAAATAATCCTCAGCACTCATTTGTTGGAGGCTCTGTTCCCAGGTGCTGTGGAATGGGGTGAGTTATCCCTAGGGATGAGCGAGGTTTTCCAGCGGCAGATGGTATTGAGGAGAGAGTGGCCTGATGGCACCTCAACCAATCTGTCAAAACTGTCATTTTGAGGTAGATGGCTGTGAAGAAGCAAGTTGAGATCCTAAAGGTTTCCGTACGGGGAACCTGGGCTTTTCTTTGGGGTTCATATGATTGTTGAGATGAATATTGTGATGAATGGAGTCTGAATGAAGGTTGAGTATATTTTCTCTTCTGCCCAGACATGTAGATTCTGAGCATTTGAGAGTAACTCTGCAGTCTTTTAAAATGTGGATGGAAACATCTATCTTCTCAGCGAAGAGTTTTGAAACTTCAAAAGGAAGGTCCTCCATAGTTGTTTGTACCTCCTTGCAGAAACCGGATAAGTGCAGCCAAGAGGCTCGTTTCATCACAACAGCACTAGAGATGGCGTGTGCTGCCATGTCAGCTGCTTCAAGTGCAGACTGGAGTGATGTCTTTGCCACCAATTGGTCTTCATTAATGATGGCTTTAAATTGTTCTTTGAGAATTTGGGAGCTGCTTAATAAGGGAATTTAGTTTTGAATA
This sequence comes from Caretta caretta, assembly GCF_965140235.1. Lineage (NCBI taxonomy): Eukaryota > Metazoa > Chordata > Testudines > Cheloniidae > Caretta > Caretta caretta. Next base: position 204,364,759 of record NC_134208.1, on the reverse strand, counting down.
GTTTAAGTAACCATATTTTGCCATTAAGGTTGATAGTCTGAATATAGAATTGTAGGATGGCTACATGTTTAAAAAACATGTTTTTCTCCCAAAAAGACCTAGACGTTTCCAGTCCCAGTTGCAGAGGGTAGATTTGAGATGGTGCTGGCGGGCTCGAGTTCATCATGTCCACTAATTAAAAGGTAGGTAGGAGAAAATAAACTGCGTGTCTTTTGCTGGCACATAGTACTTTTTTCAGAGTAACAGCCGTTAGTCTGTATTCGCAAAAAGAAAAGGAGTACTTGTGGCACCTTAGAGACTAACCAATTTATATGAGCCCAACCTGCACATTGGTGGGACTGACACAGGGGCCTGCCATATGAGATTGGCAGGGTCCAAGACAGCCTCGTTAAATCGGGAGGGTTACTCTGGACAAGGCAGAAGAATGTAAAATGTCCACTGTTTATGGTGCGACTCAGTCACCTCTTGTAGTGGTATCTGTAGTGCCTCTGCCACCTGCTGGGATAGCTCTTGAAAAAGCTTAAAGTCATCTGCCAACGCGTCTGGTGATGATGGTGAGAAATTAGTCTGGGGGGTAGCTATCTCCTCTACTTCAGCCTCTTGTTCCTCTCAATGGTTCAGGGGACTTGGATGCCCTTGATATGGCTGCCGAAGGAGGGTGTCTCCGTGGCTCTTGATAGGCCATGCTAGAGCTATGGGAGGCACAGTGTCTGTGTGCCTGTCAGTGGTCCCAGTAGGGCCACTGAGAAGGTGGGAAGGGGCCCGATGGTAGGTACCATGGCTGCCCATATCAAGGAGGCTGGGGATCAGAGGGGCGGTACAGTTGGAGGTCCATACTGGAAGTGGGTACTGTATGATGAGTGAGAAGAGTGGCATGAAACCATGTCCTCTTGCTCACTATCTGCTCACTAAGTCTGAAGCACTTAGAGGAGAGGAAAGTGATCAGGAAGAGTCAGCATGGATTCACCAAGGGCAAGTCATGCCTGACTAATCTAACTGCCTTCTATGACGAGATGACTGGCTCTGTGGATGAGGGGAAAGCAATGGATGTGTTGTTCCTTGACTTTAGCAAAGCTTTTGACACGGTCTCCCACAGTATTCTTGCAAGCAAATTAAAGAAGTATGGGCTGGATGAATGGACATAAGGTGGATAGAAAGTTGGCTAGATTGTCGGGCTCAACAGGTAGCGATCAATGGCTCCATGTCTAGTTGGCAGCTGGTATCAAGTGGAGCGCCCCAAGGGTCGGTCCTCGGGCCGGTTTTGTTGAATATCTTCATAAATGATCTGGAGAATGGTGTGGACTGCACCCTCAGCAAGTTTGCAGATGACACTAAACTGGGAGGAGAGGTAGATACGCTGGAGGGTAGGGACAGGATACAGAGGGACCTAGAAAATTAGACGATTGGTCCAAAAGAAATCTGATGAGGTTCAACAAGGATAAGTGCAGAGTCCTGCACTTAGGATGGAAGAATCCCATGCACTGCTACAGACTAGGGACCGAATGGCTTGGCAGCAGTTCTGCAGAAAAGGACTAGGGGTTACAGTGGACGAGAAGCTCGATATGAGTCAACAGTGTGCCCTTGTTGCCAAGAAGGCCAATCGCATTTTGGGATGTATATGTAGGGGCATTGCCAGCAGATTGAGGGACGTGATCGTTCCCCTCTATTCGACATTGGTGAGGCCTCATCTGGAGCAGAGTGTCCAGTTTTGGGCCCCACACTACAAGAAGGATGTGGAAAAATTGAAGAGAGTCCAGTGAAGGGCAACAAAAATTATTAGGGGGCTGGAACACATAACTTATGAGGAGAGGCTGAGGGAACTGGGATTGTTTAGTCTGCGGAAGAGAAGAATGAGGGGGGATTTGATAGCTGCTTTCAACTACCTGAAAGGGGGTTCCAAAGAGGATGGATCTAGACTGTTCTCAGTGGTAGCTGATGACAGAACAAGGAGTAATGGTCTCAAGTTGCAGTGGGGGAGGTTTAGGTTGGATATTAGGAAAAACTTTTTCACGAGGAGGGTGGTGAAGCCCTGGGTTACCTAGGGAGGTGGTGGAATCTCCTTCCTTAGATATTTTTAAGGTCAGGCTTGACAAAGCCCTGGCTGGGATGATTTAGTTGGGGATTGGTCCTGCTTTGGGCAGGGGGTTGGACTAGATGACCTCCTGAGGTCCCTTCCAACCCTGATATTCTATGATTCTATCCAACTCAGTGCTTCAAAATGGGGGTGCATGGCATGATGTTGCCCCCAGGTCTGGAGCTCTGGGTGGACTTGGTACTAGGACCCCAGTACCAAGTAGAGGTGAATCCAGTAGAGCAGGTTATGAGATGCCTTATGTTTGTCCAGACCTTTCAGTGTCTGACACATACCAGAAGTCCCGAGGTGCCAAAGAGGTCATTACTGGTGGCGGTTGACGGTGCCAAGATATCTGCACTGACGGAGTCCGTGATGTGGACCTGATAGCGTAGTCCATCGGTGTCTAGTGTGCTAAAGACCATACTGATGTAGGCTGAAGAAGCCTTTCCCCTGGCAGATTCTCTGGATTTCTTGCGTGCTGTTCATACCAATGATTCCTTGCCTGTGCCCATATGGTCCTTATGCAGCCCAACATGCTCTGTCGAGTTAGTACTGTGCGAGCTTTGGGTACCAGACTTAAGATGGCTTCAGTACTGTCAATACAGATAATACTGAGCAAGTCAGAGATTGTTTTCAACTTGGTTGGGGCTCACTGTGGGAACTCACTGCCCTTTTCTAAAAGGCTTTGTGTGAGTGGCTCAGGGTTGCCTTCTTGGGCTCACTACCATTAGATGTAGAGGGCTGTGGTGAGGCTTCCCACCCTTTGTGGTCTTGGCACAGCTCTGAGGGTGGTTGAAGGGCCACCTCCATTAGGAGAAGCTTGAGTCTCAGTTCTCTATACTTTCTGAATCTGGGCTTCAGTTGTTGGCATAAACCACACTTCTGGGGAATGTGGTCCTCTACCAGACACCGGATGCACTGAGAGTGTGCCAGTCATCGGGATAGATTCCTTGCAACTGAGACACGTCTTGAAGCCTGCTGAACTGGGCATACCTTGTCCAGGGGGGTTCCCTAGACAGGGGGGTTGAAGAAAGACTAAGTCTAAATAAAGGGAGGGGTTGGTAAATAAAAGATAAAGGAGAAAAGAAAGGAAAGCTTTTTGGGGGGGAATAAAACAAAGGAGAAGAGAAAGGAAAACTCCAAAAAGGTAGCTAAAAATTAACAATTCTAAAGAAGTTAAGATCCACTAACGGACAGCGAAAGCTCCCTTGGTAGCCCGGGTGGTTGAGAAGGAACTGAGGAGAGTTTGCCCACACAACTCTGGTTAGCCTCATAGCAGAGTGCGGGGAAAAGAGGGGATGGCGCGGCGGAGGCAGGGCAAACGGAGGCCGAACAGACACGGCTATCAAAGTTCTCCAATCAGCAGTGTAGGGACACAAACCTACAGCGGAGCACCCATAGGGACACTACTCAAAGAAGAAATAATAAATCCGACTTTCCTTAAAAGTCCTTAACATGAATCTGTAGTACATCTGGACTGCAATAACCCTGAAGGCAATGAAACCTGCTCTGCTGCATACTACAATTATTGACATGGCATTCAGACAGCAAGTTAACTATGCCACAGCAGAAAGTAACACCCAGAAATCACCTTTCAGCTACAGACCTCAGAGAGCACAGTGACAAGGAAGTGAAACTATCAGAAAGGTCTGTTTCTAGCAGATTTTCAAGGATGCGTAATCTCACAGCAGCATCTCCTCAAGAGCCTCACCTCATTCTCAGTGTGAAAATGGAGTGGGACAAGACATCTCAACCTGCTTACCACCTTCCTTTCAGTCCTTGAGTCCATTAACACTTCCTTCATCTTAGGCTGTGTCTACACTGCCACTTCCAGCGCTAGAACTTTAGTCGGTCGGGGCGGTATTTGTGTTTTGTTTTTAAAAGTCACCAGGAGCGCTCTCCCCCAGCGATAAAGCGTGTCTACACTGCCCATGTCACAGCTGCTGCGGCCACACTAATGTGGGCAGTGTAGACATACCTGTCCTCAGATCAGGATCTTTGGACAGGAAAGAAGTCTGAATGCAACCTCAGACTAAATGACAGAATATCCTCACTGTGAATTCTAAATGAATATCCCCCAAATTAACCATCCAATCTTTAAAATGTCAGAGGTACTAGTTCTCATTGAAAACAAGTAAAAATTAGACTTCAATATCATACACATTTTGAAAAAATGAAAGATTTAATTTTTCAAACTCATCTCCAAAATGTCTTTTCCAATTAACCTCAGAGGCCACAAACCTGCAAAGACTTATGCAAATCAACTTTATATACCCGACCAGTCCCCACCAGATGAAATCCCGGCCCTACTGAAGTCAGTGCAAGTTTATCCATGGGATTTCAGAGTCAGAATATTGCCTATTGCCTTCAGTAGGCTACTCACATGCTTAAAGTTACTCACTACATGTGAGTCTTCGTAGGATTTGGGGTTAGCTCTCTAAAGTTCTCCATGTGTTAAAATTTTCAGATGTTCCTTTTAAGGTGGAAAGGTGAGTTTGAGGACGAAAGTCTAAAAAGTGAGCTTATAAAAGAAAGTAACAACCATGCCTATGGAGTTGCTATCAAAGCTCCATATTTTGTGTATTTGACTATTCTTTTCACTTAATATTTTCCTGACTGAACTGCTGAATCACTAGATCCTCAACACAACATATCACAACAAATAGCTTGTTTTCATATACACCCACACGTACATGGCTAGCAGCATTCCGCAGAGAAGCAACAGTGTTCTCCTGCACTTTAGCGAGTCTGAAATAGAAACAGAGGAAAAAATTGTTAAGAGTAAGACTGTGCACACACACACGAAATTTGAGTTTTAAAGGAACACTCAAATTTAGAATAAAATCACTTAAAATCAACTATGAGTTTTTCATAAAAATTGACCTGGCAAACCTATTTACACAATTGGATACCTACAAAAATGAAGTAGGTGGGACTCAACAAAGTATCACAATTCAGGACACGTGAACTTACTTGGTAGTTGTTGTAGAGTTTCCTGCGCCCCTATGTCCAACATCTAGTGTTGTTCTTGGTTTCCAGTATTTAGCATATGAAGCTGTCATATCACAACTGTATCCTGAGATCGGCTTTATAATTATATAGTCCACTATAAAGAAAACAAACATTGTTTTGAATTGTTTCAGAGTAGCAGCCGTGTTAGTCTGTATTCGCAAAAAGAAAAAGGAGTACTTGTGGCTCTTAGAGACTAACCAATTTATTTGAGCATGAGCTTTCGTGAGCTACAGCTCACTTCATCGGATGCATACTCTGGAAACTGCAGAAGACATTATATACACAGACCATGAAACAATACCTCCTCCCACCCCACTCTCCTGCTGGTAATAGCTTATCTAAAGTGCTCACTCTCCTTACAAGGTGTATGATAATCAAGATGGGCCATTTCCAGCATAAATCCAAGTTTAACCAGAACATCTGGGGGGAGGGGGGTAGGAAAAAACAACGGGAAATAGGCTACCTTGCATAATGACTTAGCCACTCCCAGTCTCTATTTAAGCCTAAATTAATAGTATCCAATTTGCAAATGAATTCCAATTCAGCAGTTTCTCGCTGGAGTCTGGATTTGAAGTTTTTTTGTTGTAAGATAGCGACCTTCATGTCTGTGATTGCGTGACCAAAGAGATTGAAGTGTTCTCCGACTGGTTTATGAATGTTATAATTCTTGATATCTGACTTGTGTCCATTTATTCTTTTGCATAGAGACTGTCCAGTTTGGCCAATGTACATGGCAGAGGGGCATTGCTGGCACATGATGGCATATATCACATTGGTGGATGTGCAGGTGAACGAGCCTCTGATAGTGTGGCTGATGTTATTAGGCCCTGTGAAGGTGTCCCCTGAATAGATATGTGGGCACAGTTGGCAACGGGCTTTGTTGCAAGGATAGGTTCCTGGGTTAGTGGTTCTGTTGTGTGGTATGTGGTTGTTGGGGAGTATTTGCTTCAGGGTGGGGGGCTGTCTGTAGGCAAGGACTGGCCTGTCTCCCAAGATTTGAGAGAGCGTTGGGTCATCCTTCAGGATAGGTTGTAGATCCTTAATAATGCGTTGGAGGGGTTTTAGTTGGGGGCTGAAGGTGACGGCTAGTGGCGTTCTGTTATTCTCTTTGCTAGGCCTGTCCTGTAGTAGGTGACTTCTGGGAAGTCTTCTGGCTCTATCAATCTGTTTCTTCACTTCCGCAGGCGGGTATTGTAGTTGCAAGAATGCTTGATAGAGATCTTGTAGGTGTTTGTCTCTGTCTGAGGGGTTGGAGCAAATGCGGTTGTATCGCAGAGCTTGGCTGTAGACGATGGATCGTGTGGTGGGAGAGTGGGGTGGGAAGAGGTATTGTTTCATGGTCTCTGTGTATATAATGTCTTCTGCAGTTTCCACAGCATGCATCTGATGAAGTGAGCTGTAGCTCACGAAAGCTTATGCTCAAATAAATTGGTTAGTCTCTAAGGTGCCACAAGTACTCCTTTTCTTATTGTTTTGAATGTCATAAAAAGGTGATGGTTTTAAGTAAAGCAGTCCGGCTATATCTCCGGAGCTGATTCAGAGCCACTGCACTTGAGAATTTACTGCAAGTCTACAGAATTCCCTGATGTACAGTAACTATGCACTCATGCTAGGAAATTATCTTTAAATACCACCACAGCCATCTCAGAATGAAGAAACAGAAATTAAATGGAGGTAATTTCTAACACATTAGGCTATGCATTATGAAATCATTGGATTAAATGGCCAAACACAGCACTTTAAACAAAACTGTCAGTCTAATTTTAAGGTAGCTTATATTGAAGTTCTTGTTTTGTATCAATCATACCTCTTACTTTTCCAATGGTTTTTCTTGAAATTCTACTCATAATAGGAAGTGTGAGAATTCCAGCACTCTTTCCCAGTTCTGCAATCGTGGAGGATAAGAGGCATGCAGAACCCACATGGCCTGGAAGTTCATCTCCTTGTAATACTCTTTCGCTTAGATCTTCCTAAAAATTAAGAGTATTAAGTTTTCTTTTTAAAAAACAGAACAAAACATTAAAATTACAGCTATATGAATGACAATATAAACTCTCCATAGTCATGGAAACTTTGCTCGTCGGGCAGATGTAGACAAGCACTGATATAATATGAAACATACCCATCTAGTGTGCTTCGTTATTAGATCCCTCCTTTTAAACTCAAATGTACCTGTGTTACACACAAACCTGATCTCATTGTTACTGTAAATTATCAGAAATATGAAATCCGAATTTGATAGAATTACAGGGAAAAAAATTATTTAAGAGACCCTTACAGAATTTCAGCCACTCTCTTTTGGTTTGCAGAGTTTATTTTGGCTTTATGACATAAAGCCCAGTATTTTATTCAGGACTTACAGTTAAACTAGGTTATTAAATATATGATTACGCTATATACAGTATTTTTCTGGGGGAAGGAAAAGGTCAAAGGCTATGCAGGCAGAATTATGCATTTGACTGTTGCCAAAGTCAGTAATTATTTAATCAATTTTCAAATTTAGTATAAGCTCTAATGGTGTATATATAGATAAGTATATGCATAACGAAGATACTGAATTATAAGTAATGAAATATTTGCTTCGTCTACAAATGGCTTGCTACAGCCAAAACTTTAAGGATTTAAAGATTATTAAATCTTGCAGAAAAACATCATATGAGAGCCCAACACAACAAACAGGCGAAGAGAACAACTGCAGATGAAAATAAGTGGTTACTTTACTACCTCTCTAGTAAGTAAGTTAAAGACTTTGATAATTGTAATAGTTATCTCATAATTTTATGATACAACCTCATTAGGTCGTCTGTAATCTTACTGAAAAACACACACAAGTCAAACTATGGATACCTATTTTTTTTTTTTAGATGCAAGTTAGAATTAGAAGAACCAATCAGCCTACCTAACTGCAGGGCAGCATGATGTCACACTAAGATCTTAGTCTGCGCACTGCTTCCGAGCAAGCAGGAACTGAAAGTGTTATGGAATCAGCACACTCAGTCCCAGGGAATGAAGCACTTTGAAGTCATTAGTGGATGCACAGAATCAACTCTGGAATTACCAGCTACACAGCCAGCATTTTCTGGACTCAGGTGGTTCCATTTGCAAAATATAATCAAATTCAGATAAAACTGTTGAGGAAAGGGAGGCAGGGTCCACATATTCACTCTCCAAAAGAGGAAAATACTTCTGATATTAACTACATTGAGAGAATTCTGGATTTAAATCTGGTCTAACAGATTATCTGGAAGGTGGCCCGAATGTCACTGAACACTATTGCTCCATTACATATGTTCTATGTAATCTATGTAATGATTTATATATGATCAAGTATATCATGTCCAGGCCATTATGCAGAAAGAAATGAGAGGATGAATGAACTACCCAAATCCTCATCAGTCCCACAAGTTGTCTTGGCCAACAATTGGCACAGGGCAGCTCCTTGAATACAGTGTACCTGCATAAACTGAATATACAGTAAGCTGGAACACAAAACACACCAAGACCAGCCTACAGGGACCATGGAAAACTAATATAAAACAGGTATTTTAATACATTTTAAAAATGTTTACTTTGGGGAGCTACTCTACCTATGAGGTTCACTTCCATTCACAGAAGACCAATTTCCATGAAGACTGCCTGAGAAAGCCTACAGGGTCAAACACATCAATTAACAGTATTGTGCTACATGCCTGTAATAAAACCTTCACTGACACTGAATCCTTTTGTTACTGAAGCAGACTGTGGGGGAGAGATCTGAATATTGATGCAAAAATTTTAAAAAATTGTAATTTTAATATTAGGTCATGAAATTTGCCTGTGCCTTTACTGAAAAAGTTACAATATATTTATCATTACTTTCATACAGATAATGCTTATAGAAAAAAGGTACCTCAATATGCCTACATTTTTATTTCGTTATGTGAAATATTCAAGCGAACCAAAGGAATTCCAGGAAACTTCTACTTTATTTCCCAAGGACAAGCAAGTGTTAGAAAAGATAAACATGACTTTGCTCTTGAAGATCTTAAACTCTTAGCGATATTTACAGAGACTCTGGAATACAGCTTTATAACTTCTATTTCACTTTAATATTCTATGCTGTTTTCTTTTGTGCTATATTTGAAAAGTGTATAAAAGTGTTATTGTGGTTCATGCTTTGTATAGAATATTTGATGAGAGTAATTACAAGTTGTAAAGCAGTAGGTTGTAAATAGGGCTGTCAATTAATCAGCATTAATGCATACAATTAACTCAACACAAATTAATGAGTTTTTTGTGTTTTGTGTTTTTTTTTTAAAAAAAAGCGTTAATCGCACACCAGGGCACTGTGTTCAAGGGGATGCTGCTACATACCTCTGGGACAGGAATGCCCCTCCTGTTGCTACCCTGATCCACTGCTGCTCCTGCCTTTTCCCGTACCCATGGAGTTGCCCTGGCCAAGCTGTTCCAGACCAGGAGCCTACCTCAGTCTGCTGATCAGGTAAGGTGAGCTATTACCAGTGGGGGGTGGGGGATGGGGATGGACAGGGACACCACGACTTTTTGTAGTGATAATCAAGGTGGGCCATTTCCAGCAATTGACCAGAACATCTGAGGAACAGCGGGGGGGGGGAATAAACATGGGGAAAATAGTTTTACTTTGTGTAATGACCCATCCACTCCCAGTCTTTATTCAAGCCTAATAACTCACCTTACCTGATCACTCTCCTTACAGTGTGTATGGGAACACCCATTGTTTCACGTTTTCTGTGTATATAAATCTCCCCACTGTATTTTCCACTGAATGCATCCGATGAAGTGAGCTGTAGCTCACAAAAGCTTATGCTCAAATAAATTTGTTAGTCTCTAAGGTGCCACAAGTCCTACTTTTCTTTTTGCAAATCATTAGTGTATCTTATCACAGACAAGGACACACCCCCATGTACCCAATGTGAGTTAGTCCAGATACGATCTTTCTCTCAAGAAAAGAGACTTTAAGATATTTATGTCTGGAAAGAGACCTGGTTGAATAAAAGAATGTGAGGATGTTTCATGTAGAACACCGCAAAAAGAAGTAATGCTCAGGATGTGCTATCCGAGATATAAACCAAATCATAAAAATGATTCATTTAGCCCTCATCTTCACAAAGAAAAACCTTAGTTTAAACTCAAAGAATTCTAAAATCAATTTCAATATGAATATTTCATTTTGAACATCAACTGAAGTCATCATTCTTTAGTCTTTGAGAACATTTATGGTCAGATGTTTTACAGAAGATATTGGTCACTTCAAACTCACGTTTCCACTTAAAGGTAAAAACTTTTGCTGTTTCTCAAGTGATTAAGATGGCATAAGTTTCTTTTAAAATGTATATTTGCAAATATTTTGTATCTAATTGCAAACCTTCATATAATAACTGCTTGATATTGTTATATGAATAGTATGTACAAGTATAGCACAGTCATTTGATGCTAAACTAATTACTAATTCAGGAAGCCATTTAAATACAGACTATTTAATTTCACACAAATATAATTACTGACAGTGCCCAAGCAAACACTCATCCACTTTTGGAAGACAAGAATTCTCTCTCCAAACTCTGTTAAGAGCCAATGACTTTAACACTGAAGCCTTTATAAGAACTATTTAATTTGAAAAAAACTGTTTGAGGACTAAAACAGAAGAAACAGGAGTGTTTAGACTTTTTGAAAATAAAATTATATATTAATGGTCAAAATCTAATAAAACTGAAAGACTGTCAGAAAGTGGACTAAATAAAAAGAAACTTTTGATTGGTTAAAAGCTATCTGAATATTTCCTGCCACAAAAATACAGAAAATTGTATATGTATTAACAAACTATATATTCTTAAAGATGAAGGGGCTGCTAGAACTACCATGAAGACACAAAACCAATTAAAGGGTGACAGCAATCAACCTGGAATCTAAACAAGCTTACAGAGGTGTTTTCTCTTATAATTTTACAGAACTAGGAAGGAGAAAAGAGTATAAAACTCTGGAGTGAGTACCCCTTATACACACCCTATTACTCTGCTTAGACAGCAAGCACTTTGCAACTCATCCTGTCCATCTCTACAAACAAGCTGCCACAGACACATAAGAAACAGAGCAGACTCAAAAAGAAACCAACCCAAGGAAAATCTTCCCAAAAACTTCAACAGGGATTGGTGAGAGAAAGTTAACTAAGACATTGCCAAACTATTAGATTTAAAAAAAAAACAAAAAAAAACAAACAAAAAAACCCCTTGTAATGATTTTGTTGGAATAGTGAAATGATGTTGTAACTTAAAATAGTAGCAGTTTTTCTCCTGCTAATCACCAAGTGGTTAGTCCACGTATTCCTGCACAGAAGACAGATAAATATTGGTAAACAGAAATAGTGGGAGTTACGTGGATTTAAGGTTCTTAATAATGGTTAACTGGCTTGTCTCAAGACAGCTCCTTAAATGGCTTCTTCTAAGGAACTGATTTAAATATCTTCTTTGATTTCATAGATGTAGTTACAGTTGCTTCTTTACCAACTGACTGGCTATTTATTAATAACCAACAGGTACACCTGCCCTGACACAAATTATTTTGACCATCTATAAACATTCTTAGTTAACTACAAATATACTGAAGTCACAATATATTGATGATATGGAAGAGATTGTAATGGAAGTAACCAGTTTATCACTTGCTCTCCGTTTAATGTTTTCCTTTTTGGTAATAAAATAGCTCTGGTTAACAACAGTGATTATTTTGCTCGGTCTTAATCACAGGGACTCTTAAGGTATGTAAAGAACTCCTTGACTAAACAGTTGGACCCATACCCCTGAGTTGGCAATAAGTGAAACAATTAGGAAGAAATGGTCTACTCTCTTTTCTGGACGAGCGGCTCGCAACCTTTTCAAACTACTGTACCCCTTTTCAGGAGTCCGAGTTGTCTTGAGTACCCCCAAGTTTCAACTCACTTTAAAACTATTTGCTTACACTATCAGACAAAAATACAAAAAAAAGTGTCACAGCAGACTTACTGAAAAATTGCTTTCTTATTTTTACCATATAACTATAAAATAAATCAATTGGACTATAAATATTGTACTTGAATTTCAGTGTATAATATATAGAGCAGTATACACAAGTAATTGTCTATATGAAATTTTAGTTTGTACTGACTTCTTCTGTAGCCCGTTGTAAAACTAGGCAAATATATAGATGAGTTGATGTACCCCCTGAAACACCTTGTGTACCCCCAGGGGTACAAATATGCCTGGTTGAGAACCACTTCTCTGGACTAAATATTTTTAGTAATTTTTAAAATAAAATTGCTAGCTGTTCAGCTATTTAAAATTACCTCTTCCTGCACCAAAGACTCATCACTTCCTAACACACATGCCAGACAAGTACTCACTTCAAAAAAGTCGAAGATTAATTCCAAGTTATCTGGTTCCATTGTCTGTATACTGTATTCTGTCCATCGATCAGGCTGCAAACCATAACCACATTCTGGCTGAGAGTGCCGAGATTTGTATTCAGTATCACTTATTAAGGAGATCTCCAGAGTGTTTGACATTTTCTGAGTAACAGTTTTATCTTGGTTGTCATCATCATCATCTTCCTCCAAGCCTTCCAGAGTCAGCTTCACCCTATGCACCAAAAAGAAAAACAAATCAGATGCTAGAAAATTAGCGAAGCATCTTCAGTGACAGCAACAACTCAAAAGCCTACAAAATACTAGATTAGTAGATCCAGTAGGATTCTGCCCCACAAAAACTTTATATGCCATTGTACTACCTATATTTCCCTAAACAACATGATGACCAAGATCTCAAGGCAACATTAGTGGGATAATACTTCCCTACTCCTCCCATCCTGGAGCCATTACTCTCTAGTTATACTTTCCAAACCACCTCTACAGATTTAGATTTTAACCTCATAGTTTATGCTCTTGCACATCACAAAAGCTCAAGACACTGCGTAAGGTTTTCAAAAATGCCTACGTGACTTAGGAGAATTGGAGTTGTCCACATGCGTTAGTGTGCAGCAAGCCACAGTGTGATTCTATAGCTAGTTTGCTGCACTAACACACCAAGTGGACCTGCTACGGTGCACTAAAAGTTTTGCAGTCCCAAAGAGGAGGATGTCAAAGCGCACAATAGAACTTTTAGTGTAGCAGGGTCTACATGGCAAGCTAGCACACAGCAAATAGCAGGCTGCAGACTCACCCTGGCTTGCTGCATGCTAATTCACCATGTAGACAACCCCTAAGGATACGTCTATGCTACAAACAAGGGGTGTGGTCTGCAGCTCATGTACACCTACCCACGCCCTCTTTCATCCGGGCTAGCATGCTAAAAACAGCATAGCCACAGCAGCCTAGGCACTGGCAGCACAGGCTAGCTGCTGAGTACATACTGTAATATTCTGTACCTCAAAATAGCATCCTGGAACCCCCATAATCAGCACTGTACAAAACATATAATCATGTCACAAAGTATGCCTTGTGCAGTATCATTTGAGAAGTCACAATCTGTTGATTACTACTACCCTACGGGATTGTGTGAATCTGAAGTATTGTTTTGTGTGTGTTATTGAAATATGCTGTGAAGTTGGGAGACACCCACAGCCAGCCTTTCAGTGGCAACCTAGTAAAACGGATTTACATCAGGACCAGCCAGACATTTGTTGATGACCCACTGAGAAGAATCCACTCTCCCAGAGAAGACACATACACAACTGGGGCTGCCTAACCCCCTCACAGCAAAGATCTTTCTAGCAACTGGAAGAAAGTATAGAAGAGGGACAGTGACATCATTTGGCCTCTCCTCTCCATCTCAACACCTCGAAGACCGTCTGGAAGACAAAAGACTTTGAATTGGGGAGATAGGTCCCAGGCTGGGAAGGAAATCCACCCTATGTATTGGAACTGTAAGATGCCTGTAACACCTATTAGGGTGAGAAAAGCTGTTTGAATCAAACCTTAGTCAGTCTGTAGAATTTAGATTGTGAGTTTATTTTTATTTCTTACGAAGCCAACTTTGAGCTCTATGCCTGCTACTTATAGTCATTTAATCTATCTTTCTGTAGTTAATAAACCTGTTTTAGGTTGAAATGCTTAGAGAATCTCAGCTCAGGCTAATAAGGACTTTTGCATGTCTACTACCCTTGTTGGAATGGAGAACTAATTAATGAGCTTCCACTGTCCAAGAGAGTCTTAAGCAGTGTAAGATAGTATATTTCAATGTTGCAAGGCTGAGGACTAGGGTGATTTGCTGGTGCCTCACTCTGTATAATTCATGAACGACTGAGAAAGCCTTCATACGATTTAGCTGTGTGTGGGTCTCCACATGCTGATGGCTGAGCGATCACAGCACCCAGAAGAGTTCACTGCCTGTCACTGGCTGGCATTGCATCATGAGAGACAGCCCAGGCTGGAGACTTAAGGGGGCACAACAGTCCCACAGTTTCAGGTTGTACCCTGGGGATCCCATCACACAGAACCATGGGGTTCAGGCAGGTTTGTATTTGGGATGGCTAGACTGTACCCACCACTGCCCAACCTACTGCAACTACGCTACTATTTTTAGCATGCTAGTTCAGATGAGAGCTAGTGCGAGTACATGTACGCAATCTTGGAATCACACCCCTCACTTGTAGAGTACATGCAGCCTGAGTTGCACAGACTTTCAGAGAAACTTAGGCTCTAGTAACTACATTCCATTTTCAAAAATGGATTAATTTTGGCTTATAAGTGCACAAGTTACTTTTGAAAAATAGTTACTGGATGCTCTGAAAAGTTCTCCCACTGTGTAAAAAGATAGTAATCATTACTGACTAATTATATGGGTGCCAGAGTGAACAGATGGCCTCCTTTAGGAGATCATCACCAACAACCTAAAGGGTCACCTGAAGGCAACTGAAGACTAGGGTAATTGCCACCATCAGCCCCTCAGCCTTGAGCATATGACAACTGATGTATGAATATGCACACACAAGTCCCTTAATATTCCTAAGTCAAGTAATATAAGTAGATATATCCTGTGTTATTGATAAGCCACAAAGATAAACGCAAAGAAAGAGTAAACCTCAGATTATTTTTAAACAAACACAAAATTAAATTGAATGTAGTGCTTATGAAGGTTCCCAGACTGAAAACAATAAGTGGTCCTACATGGAATATGGAGAATTCTCCCTGGCTTCCAATGTGCCCT
The DNA here is from genome assembly GCF_965140235.1 of Caretta caretta. Lineage (NCBI taxonomy): Eukaryota > Metazoa > Chordata > Testudines > Cheloniidae > Caretta > Caretta caretta. Next base: position 204,349,480 of record NC_134208.1, on the reverse strand, counting down.
ATCCTAGCAAACAAAGTTGCATCCAGCAAACATCATCATTCCATGAAACAGGTTTTCTGCCTCTTTGTTTCCTACCAAAGGAAGTATATATAACCAGGTTCCAATCCCTTTCTCAGTCAATTACAAAGAAAGCAAAGTAAATGGAGATATTTTTCTCAGTTACAAAGAGGTCCACATAACACTAAAAGCAGCAAATAAATCCCACTGAGAGAATGCTGCCAGTATAGAGCCTCTACATCAAATCTGTATCCTCAATACCACAGAAAGAAAAATCTGAAACAGTCCAGAGACACAAACTGACCCTCCACTACAGGACCCTAGACAGTGGAAAGAGCAGCCACAAGCACCTTAATTGTGCTGTTCTGACTATCCAATGGACTTCAGACCATCCATCCTTTCATATACCAGAACTCTTCAGGTCCTCTGTGCATTATACACTTCTTCTGATATTTAGATCACTTAACATATGCAATTTCTGGTTCTAAAAAGAACATTTTTGTGTGTGGAACCCTTCTGTGAAAGGTGTCTCAATGCACCCATGTCAATAAAAACAGAATTTAGCCATCCAGATCTAACTGAAGATTACCACCAGACTTATCAGGCCCAGAAAACCCTGAGAACATCTACTATGGCTGTATGCAAAAATCCTATGAAATTCGACTTTCCCTGGCACCTTACTGTCCAGTGAGGATGCTTCCTGAGAAAATAGTCTAGGTAGGAGTCATGAGACCAAGCTTTCGCTAAATGATTGAACTGTTACATGCAGACTTACCTCCTTTGTCTGACCTGGCACTGCCCAGGATTCCCAGTTTTGGTAGGGATATCGAGCCGAGACATGTTTATTAGAGTTCTAATGAATCCCAATCTTCGGGGGGGTGGGGTGGGGGGGGTTGTCATGTCTGTTCAATCTGCCATGCACATCAGGACTTTGGTGATATGAATGGTCCAAGGCAGCAGAAGAGCCAATGTACTACAGGAAAGAGGTTCAAAGCCTCTCACTGCCCTCCTGAATTGCTAGTAACAAGCCAGCAAGGAGGTCCTTGAAGTAACCAGCAAAAGGGCAGTGCACGGATTCTCAGGAAGACTAGGACCAGGTTTCAAGAATTACCTTATCTCTCTTGCATGCCCTGCCAGTGGTGTGCCCCAGGAAACAGTCAGGTGTTACAGTATTGGGACAGAGCAAGGGCATATTAGGTGCAATTGTTCTCAGTAACGCAATTACCTCTCCAGCCTCATGACAAGGTTGAGCACCGGAAAGGGGGTGGGGAGCTACCATCTTAGCCAGGTGTTCATTATGACAGGGCTCTCAAATTACGGCCCATGATCTGCAGAGCACTTGCTGGTGGTATGTAAAAAGCTAGCTGGTCACATGGTGTCGGCTCAGTATCTGACTTACAGCAGCTAAATCACACTGATTAAAAATATACAAATTTTAATATTTTCCAACAAGTATAACCCAATCCTCTAACCAACTGCAAATTGGAAGGCAGGTGGTCAGCATGATTGAGACTGGGAGGAAAAAAATCACAGCAGATATGCTATTTTAAAAGCTGGAGAATCTCTGCACTATCAAAAGCTGTATAAAATATTTGACAGCTAACTGCACTTAACACGATCAGACTTGAGCACTGCATATATATAACTGAAGAGATGAGTCACATCTAATCACATAGCCCTAGAAAAAGAAAGTATAAACGAAGGAAAATTAAGACAAAAGGATATGTGTGTACCTACTGGGAAAAGCAGTCTGTTTACTTCCTGGTATATGATGCTATAATACCTGCTACAGTAAAAGCTGTTTTATCCAGCATTTTGGGGGAATGGGGAGTGTTGGTAAGTGAAAAATGCCGGTTAACTAAGAGGGAAGGAGTTTGGGTGCAGGGCTGGGGTGCAGGAGTGGGTGCAGGCGGGGGCTTGGGGCACCTCCACCTAGGAGTCGCCGGGACATGTCACTACTTGTGGGGAGCCACCTGTGGTGAGTGCCCCCCCCCCCGGATCCAGCACCCCGCACCCACTCCCACACCCCATGCCAACCGGACTATAAACTGGAATTTCATTGAAGATCAGAAATGCTGGTTTATAGAGCTTTCCAGCTGGTGAAGTGCTGGATAAAACAGCTTTTACTGTATATGGATATTTTTTGTAGTTTGAGAAAAGGGACCTATTAAAATAACTTATCATAAAAATATAAAGACTGAAAACGGACTAAATTGAAGTAGTTCTTCCATCTAAATGTACTGCTTCATTTCTTCATAAAGAGAACTCAATATTAAATATTTAATGAAGAATCTCAAGAAATATAGCTCTGAACAAAATCAGGACTACAGTAAAATTAACTGAAGTAAAGATTGTAACAGCTATTAATTTTTTCACATTCATCTAAAACATCATAATGGAACATTAAAAAATACCAAATTAATTATTTGTTTCATTGGACAGCACATGTAAGGATATATAAATAATATCTCATGTATGACAATATCCCCACCCCCACAAGTAGCTGTAAAATAGACTTAGGATCATTATAGAAATGGGATGCTAACGTACATTGTGGCCTCTTAACATAATTGTTCAAAGAAGAAAAAAAGTTAGCAATGGGAGAAGCCTGAGGAAAGAAGCACCACTGATTTAATGTTATCAGCAGATGTTCGGCAAAGCTTGCGAATATCTGGGAAGGGCACAGTAATACATATTTGTAAGTATTATTTATAGCTTTAGTTGTAAAACTATGTTAACTGAGGTATGCAAGGCATGCCAGCATACTACAGTATTTAACTTGTGATGGAACTTAACATTACAAAAATTGCAACTTATGATGATCTTACCTAAACCTAGATTTTTTAAATTTCTTCTTGGATATTGAGACAGGTGGTTTTTCAGAATAATGTAGACGTAATCTTATTTCAGTCTGACAGGACAGCCACCCAGAATCCAGAGTTTGAACACCATCTGCCAAAGTAAACATGATGAAAAGTAGTAACAGTTATATACAGCCCAAGAGATTTTCAAAAAAGAAACATACATCAATATAAATTAAAAATAGAATACTGGTATAACTTTGAAATAGCGTGATTTCACATAACTAGTTTCTTTGGCACAGTCTTCCATACCTGTAACCAATGTTCCCTCCAATTTTTTCCACCCAGGTGCAGAATAAATTTTGTTATGTGCAGCGCAGTAACGTGCGGATGTGTGCCAGCAGTAGAAACAGAAAACCTAGATATTATCTTTTTAAAAAGTTACCAATAGGGATAATTACTCCAGCCAGGACTGGTTAGGCATTTTAGAACTCACTACTCAATTAATTAAATTTAAGTGTAAGAGAGAAAAAAATTATAAAATGCATAGACCAGTCAAAAAACTAAACACACACTTTGGAAAAAATAAAATTACTGAGAATATAAGTACCAAGATGTAACACCACCACCACCACGTGAAAGTGTGTGCTGGCAAGAGGTAGAGAAACCTCAGCTTCTCAGAATGAGGAAAGTAGTGCTACAAGTGGGGCTGCCAGGAGGGGGCACAAGGTACCAGCTACCAGATGATCAGAAATTGCTTCTGCAGCTTTGAAGCTGCTGAGAAGCAATAGATTAGTGTGGCTGTGAAAAGAAGTGACAACTCTGAAGACAGGAGTAACAGAGGTAGTTTGTGGGGTGGGGTGGGGAGCATAAAGCAAAGACAGGAGAAAACAGAAGTTAAGAATTTAGTGGAAGGGACAGAATTGATGTGTAATGTGACAGTAGTGTCAAACTTGGATAATTTTGTAGGTGTTAGAGGGCTGAGCAATGAGTGAATGGTGGCGTGGCTGTGAGGTGTGTGAAAAAACAGTTGTAAAGTGAGGGAGAACTTGGTATGAAGCATGCAAGTGTGGGCACATACATATGAGAGCAATTGGGGAGGTAGTGCATTGATGGCTCTTGGCCTGATTTATTTAGGCAGACTGTCCATGTTTATTCTAAGGCTGGACTAAGAATTTTGCCTAGACTGGAAAGTTTTGAAATTTTACCAAAATGGGCTTAACAGGTATGTTCAATTTAACATTACAAATTTTGACAGTTAACAGAGCAGTAGAGAGCAGTGCAGGATCCATCCTTTAACATAGAGATGGTGAGCATACAGTAAACATGGGCCACTGAAAAATGCCATGAACCCACGATGCACTGTGAGCCACTATGCCAACCTACAAATGCTAGCAGCAAAAGGTGGTGAGTAGGACTGTGGGACAGCTACCCACAGTGCACTACTCTCACGGTCTATGCTAGAGCCCCAACTGTGGGCACACTCTGGTGACAGAGAGAGTGTATTATAGTGCTTTTTGATAGTCAACATAACTTTTGTCAACATAACTCTGTAGTGTAGACAACACCTAAAAGGTATTACCAAACCTAACAGCTGACACACAGCAGCAGTGAGAATCTGGGGAGGATGAAGATCATGGCCCAAACATGATGCCACAGCATCCTGCTGTCAGTAGAATATCCCCCTGGCACATGGCTGGTGCTCTTCCCCCTGAAAAGGGCATCACCAGTCGGAAGCAGGCCCTCAGGCATTGGCAAATGTTTTGTTTAAGCCAACACCTAGAATTTCAAAATATTTTTAAATCGCTAACACCTGACTTCTTAAAATTCATACATGCTGGTAAGGATTTTAAAGTAATTAATACATCTTACTTACTATGGATTCCAAACTGTCCATCATCAACAGAGATGTCATTTTCTGTAATTGACGGGAGGGGAAATGGAAGGAAACTAGTTAGCATTCTTACCTTACAGAGTCAAATGTCAAAATTAAACTACTGTATTTAAAATTTAGAAGGAAAAAAGTAGACAAAGAATAAGCATATTTATTGCAAAATTCTATTAAATGCATTCTAAAAGTTTGGTTCTCTTGCAGATTACACTATATTGCTAGTATTCTGTTTCGCTAGCGTTCAAGATCCGTTTAGTATTATATATGTTGACAGTGTTTAAGAAATGTTTCTTGAAAGCATACAAGCTTTTTGCTACGAAAAGCTTCTAAATCAAGTTAGTCACAATTAAAATGCTTATTCTGTGCATCTGATAGACCCGTTTCCCTGGAACAAGATATTCAAAGTGTTTCTTCACTTTTACCCTACTCAGAAAGGTTATAAAACAGGAAGCTCAGGAAGTATGCAAACTCACCAGCATAACCATAACCCATTCAGAGCTATTAAAAAAAACACTAAAGAAATAATCACTTTGTTCCTCAAAATTTGAGAACCAAATTTGACTTAGTAATATTTTGCCAATAATGTCATTTGCCTTTTGTAAAAAACACCACAATTCTGCCCTCAATCTTTAATAGTAATTAAAGAACGTTTTGTGGTGTAATGACAAGTTTTCTATCTGCATTAATAGACTGACATTTGTGTGACAAAAGAGAGGTTTTATTTTTTCAATGAACTTGCGAAGAGTTATTTCTGACAGCAAAAGTTTTCACACAGCTCTAGATCTCCAATATCCAGGTTTTACTAGATCAAGAAAGCACTTTTTCTTTTAAAAAAAGACGGTTTATAAACAAACAGAGCTGCTATATTAAATAGATAGATCCCTGGGAAGTTCATTTAACATATTAAAAATAAGTAAGTTCTTATTACATTTATTAGTACTTTAGCTTTCCTAGGAAATATATTTTACTTTTTAAATAATCACCCCAGAATTCACAGGACCAGTGTATTTTTTTTCCAATGACTACTGGGTGAAAAAGAATAAAGTTGAATATTACTTAAAAATTCAAAACTGTTCAGAGTAAGGTAAACATATGTATTAGAAAAAAAGTTCAACAGAGGGTGGAATATAGACCAGAATATTAATTGCTGACCAATATATAGAAAAAACAATTTTCTGCAGGAACAGAAATCATAAACTGCTCTAATTCACAAAAAAAAAAAAACTAACTAGTAAGCAACAGTAATCCCTTATGATACACATGATTAATCCTAACAGATATTTAAATAGAAGATTCTAACTAAAGGGTACACTCTCTCCAGGAACCAGAAGGTATTTAATATATGTAGAATGAACTAATTCAAGTTTAGAAAACACTGGCCTTCTGATATACTAGACAAAAAATATATGTAGAAAAGTGCCATCCTGCGATCTGAACTACACTCAATGGATGACTTCAATCACTTTTTAAAAAGAAAGTTTGGATTTCAGAAAACTCTAAGGAACTTAATCAAGTTCGTATCATATGTCCCTACAACAAAAGGGGGATTTCTGGTATTTACCAGTTAGAAAAAACTCAATCACCTTGAATTATGTTGCTATTGTTGTTAGTAATATCTATTTAAGATGCCCACTCACTGGGATTAAAGATTAAAGTCCTCTTTAAATTTACTACTGGAACTTCATATGAACAAGGACAAGGGTAAATTCATATCCTCCCCTTCTTCACACTTCTTTTAAAAATGTAACTATGGATCCTCAGTCTCAAAGAGTGACAAACATCAAAAAGTTATGCTAACTCCAATTTAAATAGAAATAGGCAAAAGACAATATTTAGGAAACAACTTCAAATCTATTGCTTTTTAAAGCAGTTGCTCACAGGAGTTTAAGATTTGATAATTTTAAGGTTTTGAGAATGAGGTCCATGATGTATAAAGAAATTTTATTTACCTGCAACACATTACTAAATTTAAATATTTGAAAGCTATAAATTGTTGTCAATCCCACTAAACCAATGTGCAGCATATTAGTAATCTTATGCATATGCCTCAAACAGATGCAATTGATGCCCATACCTAAAGGGGTTATTGATCGTGGTTGTAGATGAGTCTCCCACTTGTGAACTATGACTTGGCAGGGACCATCGATAGTCTGTAATTTAAAAGTTAAATGTCTGCAATAATCTCTTATGTCATATCTGATATTCTACCCACAATGCCACTTTGGGTGCTTGTGATCTTAATTTATATGCTAAAGAATAAGAAAAGATGCTAAAGAATAAGCCCTGGTCTACACTGGGGGGGGATCGATCTAAGTTACACAACTTCAGCTATGTGAATAACGTAGCTGAAGTAGATGTACTTAGATCAATTTACCATGGTGTCTTCACTGTGGTGAGACGACTGCTGCCGCTCCCCTGTCAACTCCGCCTGCGCCTCTCGCGGAGCTGGAGTACAGGAGTCGACGGGAGAGCGCTAGGGGGTCGATTTATTGCGTCTAGACTAGACGTGATAAATCAATCCCTGGTGGATCGATCGCTGCCTGCCGATCCGGTGGGTAGTGTAGACATACCCTTAGAAAAGAAAAGGCTTGCTTCTTACTACTGAGACTGCTGATGATGCGATTTGATGAGTCAGGTCACACTATGACAAACTGACAAATTCAGACTGGGAGCAGAGCAGTTGGATGGAATTATTAAGTCCTCAGAATTTATAGCTACTGTACTTTATTGGAAAGTTACGCTTTCCAATAAGAAAACAATTCTCACTGAACTCAGGTTTTTGTTTTAATTTGTGGTACTTCAATAGTTATTCAGATAATTAATGCTAATATTACTACTTAAATTTATTCCTTCAGGTAGACTTCTAACCCATCCAACACAAGTTTTTTAAAATTATCTATTTTATTTGGTGAGGAACTCAGACTGACACAAAAGTGTTTTGGCTGTGGCAGAGGTCCTGCTCTTCTGCATTACCTCAAATAGAACATCTGAGTTTGGTTCACTACCACAAAAGGAATATAAAAAATTTACACGGCTTAAAAGGCATAGCAAAAGCATAAAGAAAGCGTTCACAATGCTCAAAGGGAGGCACATCATTTTAGGTGAACCATATATCCATGTTAAATATTTTACATATATAGACTATTCCTGGACAAAGGAGAATGTATTCATAGAAGAATTCACAGAAGAGGGATGAAGATGCCAGGGCAGAAGATTAAGAAATCCCACTACAAAAATATGCTTCTAACTTTATACACAACAAGCTATCAGTGAAGTCCTTGGTGGTTAGTTTTGGTTGGACCAACATTAAATTTGTGGGTTCCCCCAAACTTTGGCAATTGTAGGGGGCAATATTTGGTTTTAGTGAATCTGGTAGAAAGCCAGTTAGATATTGAGAACAATGATAGTTTCTCTGTTGCGAGGATCAACAGAACTTTAAAAATGCTTTCTAAGTTAAAGCTTATCGTGAATCATTTGGCTGGCTGCAGAAGCAGGAACCGAGACTTTGTTGGGCCCAAGTCTCTGGATAATCTGTACTGAATGGGACTTAATGACTAAAGTTATTTTTCTGCCCTTTTTTTTCTTAAATTATCTACTTCCCCTATCAATACATGGTTACCATTTTCTACAGGAAGTGCTGTTAGCTATCTCCAGGGTTCACCATCCTGGTATTTTTGGCTAAGAAGCCACTCTAGATTTCATCAAGCCTACATTGTCCCTTCTCTTACAAGGCATCATAAGCTCCAACACCAGTTTCGTCTCAGCAGAGTTAAAAAAGAGACGAAAACATTTATTTTGTTCCGGATTAACAGAAACAACTTAATTTGCTGATAAAAAATGGAAAATTCAGACAAACTTAAAATCCAACAGTAATAATCAAAATATCTGAACATTGTGAATATTTATGGCTCAGTATCAATTTTTTAGCACCAGCTGGGACTTCCTGATATTATGTAAAGGATATGTAATCTATTAAGGTTTTTGCATTAGGTGACCCCAAAAGCCAAAGATTTAAAAGTATTCAGTAAATTTAGGCTTGATCTCTGTATCACTGCTAAAAAGAAATGCCAAGGTCTCATTTAGCTCAAAGCTGCATATACCCCACCCAAAGCCACTTCATGCAAAATACATACCCAAACTTATTTAGCACTTGATGCTTTAAAAAGGTAGAATACATCTAGTTATAACACAATATTACATTATTAATCTCTCTTTTGGTAATGTTATGCTAATTAACAGTACACAGAGAGAGAGAGAGATCACAATTGCAAGGATAATAGAGGGAAAGGGAAAACAGAATTGTCTAAAATACAAGTAAGTTGAAAAGAATGAAGTCAAGTTTCTTCCCTGTTTTCTTATAACAGACCCACACACTTTTGGCTGACACACACACTCTGGATTCCCACAGTGAAAATTATGTCTGCCAGCAGGGAGGCAGGTGCCACAGCTGCTCCCATCAAGTAGCCCAGTGACCTCTCCAAAAGCTAAAAAACAAACAATGATAGCAGGGTATGAACAAAGGAAGTCAGTCTCTGCCCTGAGGAACTCACCAATGGAATCTGTGCAAGTGTAATGCCAGGTGCCTAAATGGGCATTTCACATGCACACCGTAAAGTCCAAGATTCTCAAAATGGAACCTATGTGCCATATAAAAGCTGGGTAAGAGCACAAGGCAGCTGAATGCCTTAGAAGACTAAAGCATGACTTTTAACAACGAGGTCCATCTACCTAGGTTTTTATACCGCTCTGATAAGCCACATGTGAGCACATCAACCAGCACTGGCACAAAATCTGAAAGCTCAAAGGGTAGCTGACTTCACAAGGCTCAAAGACTCTAGAACACACATTTAAGTTACCTAACACTGAAAACTAGTTAGCCTAGTATTTTCTGTTGCCGGAAACATTTTCAAGTAGTAACGATTTAACACACAACTTACTGCTGTACCACAGTAAAGTGGAGAACCCCCTCATTGCTAGCAGTTAGGCAGAAACTAGAAGTTGCTAGCCTGCTACTGACTGACAGCCAAAGGATTTTGCTAGGGTACTCTGCTAGTAAATGCAGAGCGTGAACCCAAGATTCATCTTTGGAGTGTTTTTATTACTAGAAAATTTTAAGAAAATACAAAGCTCTGTTAAAATCCCCATGAATATATCAAATGGTATTTTGCCAATATTTAAAAAAGTGAATGAAGAGTGATGCCAAGTTTTCAAAGCTTTGCTACACCCACTGGTGGCTTAGTCACTGTATATTTCTTTGAAGGAAATTCCCTAAAATGTGCAAGCTTATTTACTGGAAGGAAATTATTAAATAAAAGGTCAAGAGTTAATTTATGTATAATATACATGCATGACATGTTCCAGACAGGATTGTTATTTTTTTTTCCAACAGTTTTTTTTTTTCCTGCAGAAGCAACCTGCCCAAATAAGGAACTTCATAAAAATAGAACTTTGAAGCAAAGTAATCGCAATAAGTGAGTATATCTTTAAAAGACATATATACGTTTGAAAAAAAAGCTCAGCTTGTACAAAATAGCAGAAATATCTAGTAATACTTTGCTTCTAACTGTATGTAACCATTTGTTCACAAAAATGCACAAGATACATAAAAGCTATTGCAAAAGGTATCTAGAATTCATTAAAAGCTTTTTTCCTTCTGCATGGATGTGCTGTCTTTCATTAATGCAGCCAAGACATGCCTTAACTGTACACAAATAATTCATATTCATGAATTTTTGTTTATATTTATAAATAAGGGGGGGAAGATGGTAGCAAATCTTAAAACAACCCAAGACAGTTATTATTTATAAATACTTAAATATAAACTGTCCTTTTAATTTGACAGCATATTTTCAAGTGAAATAAAACCAGTCAGAGATACTACCCAAAATGACAATTTACAAGATTGAGGGACAGGATTTTTCAACTTATTTCTTCTTGAATTTGAATACTGAGATTATTATGAGGAGAGATTAGAGGCTAGGACTTCTCATCTTGGAAAAGAGGAGACTAAAGGGGGATGTGATTGAATATATAAAATCATGAGTGGTATGGAGAAAGTGAATAAGGAAAAGTTATTTACTTGTTTCCATAATATAAGAACTAAGGGCCACCAAATGAAATTAATGGGCAGCAGGTTTAAAACAAATAAAAGGAAGTTCTTCTTCACACAGCAAATAATCAATCTGTGGAACTCCTTGCCTGAGGAGGCTGTGAAAGCTAGGACTATAACAGGGTTTAAAAGAGAACTAGATAAATTCATGGAGGTTGAGTCCATTAATGGCTATTAGCCTGGATGGGTAAGGAATGGTGTCCCTAACCTCTGTTTGTCAGAGGGTGGAGATGGACGGCAGGAGAGAGAGATCATTTGATCATTACCTGTTAGGTTCACTCTCTCTTGGACACCTGGCATTGGCCGCTGTCGGCACATAGGATACTGGGCTGGATTGACCTTTGGTCTGACCCAGTATGGCCATTCTTATGTTCTGATTATAAAGCATATTTTGCTGTGGTAAAATTCAGCTTCTCATTTGTATTAGTATTTTGTTTCTAGATAGGTGAAAGTGGTCAGTTTCCTCTATTAGCCCTTACGTCTGTGGCCTCTAGTTTAGCCAATATTCACATATATATCAATATGATGTTCTGTTTCAAGCATATGCGGCACCCTCAGTTCATGAAGAAATGTGAAACAGAACTACTAACCACTTTACATATTTAAACTGGGTTTGTCTTTAGCATTTTTTATTCTAATGCATGTTTATAAATTTACAAACTGAAACTTTATTATGGGACTACAAAACTACTTTTTCCAAAACGTATTTCGAGATACTTAACCCCCTAATTTGTTTATTAGATGAAGGATTAGCATACAGATATTTCAGTGATTATTCAGATAGATTAAAAGTTCAAGATATATGAAGTACCTTTCAGACCCTTACTAAATTGTGTTAGTGCAACTGTACAGATAATAAGTTTCAAATTTAGAAGTTAACCAAGAGTACTAAATAAAACAGCAAGAAATATAGTCCAGTGATTGAAAAGTGTTTTGAATCTCAAATTATATTAAAAACAGAGTTTAGTTATTAGATAATTAAGATTTCATCTCCTTAGGTTTTCTGTATACTTGGTTCATTTGTGTTGTATTTTTTATTTTGTTCTTAAACTGATCTTTCCTATATCCATAAACAACTCAAGAACTAAAAAAGGGCCAAGCCACTAGAAAAGCACTTCTAGACACACAAACCAATTTTATTAAAAAATTAAGTCAGGTGTTTATAACAAGGTGCAATTTAAACTTTGTAGGTGGATAGTTATCTCACTATGGCTATTTATATGGGTTTTTATATACAGTAGCTATTTACTCTGCTATTCCATAAAATTCATACTTACCTTGGCAGCCTCTGCATCACACGGTACATAGAGCGTGCACGATACAGAGCACCTACTTAAAGAAACACACTCACCAATATATACTGTGAACTTTTGCAAATATTACAAGGGAAAATGTTTTACTAGCAAAAAATTTCTTGCCAATTTTCTTTTAAGCTAAGTATGCTTTCTCCCCCAGTTGTTACTGCTTACATTTTAAATATTGGGGTATCTGAACAACTATCCGACTTGTTAGGCCTTAAAACTGACCTACCTTGACAGGAGTCCCCTTTTATAAGTTTCTCACCTTGAAAAAAACCATCATTGTACCCTCCTCTTATGCCCCTAGAATATTTCACAAATATCTGTTTTAAGTCTCAGTTTAAGATTAGCTGATTTCACATGCTAGAACTGATAAAGTAACACCATCTTTTAGAGCATGTGTCAAATAAGTAATGTTACTGAGAATTTTAATAAATGTATTTTTCAAATATATTTTCAACTCAAGAAAGAAATTTTCCCCATCTCCAAAAAAATGAAAACCAAGACCAGTCAATTTTTAGACTTATTAGCCATGAAATTTAAAATATTTGAGCTATACAAAGAGGATGCACGATTCTGCAGCCCTTCCACGTATTTACTTACTAATGAAGTCATATAATTGATAATGAATTGGGCCCTAGTGAAGAACTACAATATATTTGTAGACGTAATAGGTGCAAAAGACAGTTGGGTGGGTTTACTGGACCACTCTTCTTCAGTATGGTGGCTTCTAGGAAAATGCAGCTAAACAGTAGCTGTTCATTTTCCCCACACGACTATATGATCAGATCATCTCCTTGGAGCTCTCCTATCCTTAATCCCAAGAAGAGCTTGGTATCCACAGATGAGTATGCGGCCTTCTAACTCCTACTCACATGCATCTTCAGTATGAATCCACATAAAAACTGCAGGTGTATAACTCATGCAAATGCGTACTTAGGAACTGTAGAAAATATTGGAATGCTCTCTCTTTTTTGGCTTTTTTAAATGAAAGCAATTAAGAGGCAGTTAAAATTTAATGTTTTATGAAAAATGTAAATATTAAAGACAACCCAGTAAAGCAGAATTTTAGCATGTTTACTTAAATTACCAATAATTTTCTTCTGCTATTACACATTTACATTATTATGATGCAATACTCTTATCTTTTGTAATAAAGTTTCTGGCTTTTAATGATTACTTCTAGTGACAACAGATAAAGATGACCTGAACTTATGATGGATTTTGTATGTATTTAAGCTCTGCATGATCCTCACGCATTTTTATTGGAGGAACAAAAACCAGCAGTTGTGGTACAGGGTGGTAGGAATGATTAAAGTAAAACTCCATTTAGTAACAGTAAGTTGTCGCAGTCTAAGTTTGTGTCCATTATATTATTTTGCTGGAGTCATAAGACATACTCCTTATGAGTTAAAGTATTACAGTTCAAAAAAACAAAAAACACCAGCTTAAAAAGTTATACATACCTTGGGTCCTAAGAAGCACCCTTTAAAATATCGATACTGAACAGCAACTCCTCTAGTAAGTTCAACAGTAGTTTTCCATAATATACTGCAGAAAAATAGTTTTTTTAAAAGTATTTGGTTACATGAAGGTTTTCAAAAAATGTTATCGTTAGCCCAAAACTAAAAGTTGTATAGAAACAGGTAAGTATACAAATATGGCTTTGGAAAAATATGATTTAAGTACATTTCTTGCTACCTCTTAAAAAAAAGCACTAGGGCTGTCTGTCTGTTTTCTTTCTTTAAAGTAAGTTAGGAAAAGAAACATTCACAAATACACTAGGCTAGCATTCTTGAAACTTGAATAGCAGTTCTGAACTTATGTAACAGCCCTCTAAAATGGTTTGAGAGGCTGAAAGCATTTTACAAAATTTATAATGAAGTTGCAGTATGATTTTATTGCTACAACCATCTATTATCAATGCTGCAGTAGTGATAGTCAGCCAGCCATTTAGAAAAAGGCCACATCTAGAATGTTGTGGTAATACAAATATGCAGCACTGTCAGCTATTCCATTAAATATAAGAAGCTTTGAAACTTGATTGTGATCTCAGACATAAGTGCATGTTCTTATACATCTTGTAAAATAAACTAAAAAAAAAAAAATCACAAAAAGTTCTCTTCTAGTTGACTTAGTTAAGCATGCATCAAGTAAAATAATAAAATACATAGCACTTCTATTGTGCCTTTCATCAGTAGATCTGAGGTGCTTTACAAAGTAAGGAAAAACAATTTATCTTCATTTTACAGACGGGTGAAAATGAGAAACAGTTAAATGCATAAGGTCACACAGAGTCATTGGCAGAGTTAGGAACAGATTCTGGGCATGCTATTCCCCAAATCAGAGAAAAATAAGCAACATAGTGTAATTTTAAGAAACTGGTTGACTCTTCCTGCAGTATTTATTCCCATACTAAACCATTTAAAAACTTATGCAACACAAGTGTTAGGGTTTGATATTCCCCCATTTCATAAGTACACAAAAAACTTCTCTTATTATCGGTTTACAGTCACAGCAACAGAAGTTTTTAGCACAGATCCGCCTTAACAGCACTTTAAAGAAGTTTTTGCAAGTGTCCTGCTGAGCAGTGCTACCACACCACTCCAGTATGTGATCTCACTCATAATTGGAATAGCAGGTGTGTAAGTTACAAATTCTATTACATTAGTAAACATCTTTATTCTAAAAATGCTTTCCAAAATGATCAAACAATGGAAAGACCTGATTAGATAAAAAAGGTTTTATGAAGTGTGTATAGTTTTTAGAATTTTGAATTCAGCATCAAAATGCAAGTATTAGATCAGTATTTTTATTACTAAAAGCTTACCCATCAGCATCATCAGCCTGAAGAACCACTGCAGTTTTAGGATTCCAGTTTCCCAAAGCGCTGCAACTCCCACATATTGCAAAAACCTCTCCTAGGAAGATAATCATCATAATTACTTGGACTTGTCTTCAATTAGAAATGGCATTCTACACAGTGGCTGAAGGGATTTTAAAACTTGTGATATAAGACAGACCCCAATCCAGCCCTCTTCAAGTTTTTGTTTCACAAAGGATATTTTACTACAGGACTGTGACTGTGCTTCAAATTTCATCTCCATCTTGAAGGCTTCACCTCCAGTTTACAGATGGGCAGGTCCATTGATAGTAACTGCTAAATAATAGGAACCACCACACAAATGCTTCTGCAGACAATGCTACAGGCAGATTCCAAAGTCAGTTTCCTTGAAATTCATTTCAAATACGTAATGACAGCTCAAGCAGAATTTTACACTCAATAGTTAGCAACTGATTTGTTGCTTATTTTTAAGTCTCCCTTAACTGCTGTCAATGAACAGGAAAGCACTGATAGAGACCAGGCTGCTAATTTATTTTGGCATTTTCAAACTTGAATATTTGACTTTTCAACCTTAATCTTTTTTTAATTTAGTTCTTTTTATGTCTATATGAATATAAAAGCAACATAAAATTAATGGTTGCGCATATGTACAACATTATACATGCATTAAATGGATATGCAACAGGGGCAAGTTGAGAGGTTAATCCTTCTGTTGGGACCTTAACATTCTGAATCTCAAGAATTTTCCCCTGGAATCCTTGAACTGCACAACTTTAACGTTCTTCCTTTTCTTGATGTTAAAAGAGTACTTTTGGAGGTTTGGGGTTTTTTGTAGTTTACACAGTGAGCATTGCCTCCTGCCCCTCATGCAAAGTGTTGCACTTCAGAGCAGCAGTCTACACATGCAAGAACACAGAAATTTTAACACAGTGATGGGATTTCATTTGGCTCTGCTGCAAATTTTAGCAGAACCTCACTGAGCATTTCCTCTACTCACCACCTCCCTCCCCAAAACTCCTAGAAAAGTACTACCCCTTCATTAAGAACAATTTGCATGCAGACATTTCCAAATGTCAGTCATTTCTACTGGAACTGTTCCTAAAAAGTAAAAACAGGATTAGAATGTTTCACCCTCACTAAAAACTGAATTGTCTTAATTTCACCTTTGGGCTGAGACCAAACATGCGGCATTTTTAGCCCAAAAGGAAAATAGTTCTTTAAATTTCAGAAGACATGAGCATCAGAAAAATGGGATTAATGAAAACTAACCTACCTGTTATGACAATGGGCTAGGTATTTTCAACTATTAAACTTGAACCAGTCCTACAGAGACACAGGAAGCCTTAATAGAAGCTGTGAACCTGTGCCACAAGTCACTATCTCCAGCAGCGATTTCAAATTCTCATACTGCGAAAGAATACATTGCCGCTTGGAGGTAGATGCAAAACTTACAACTTTAAAAAGGATGTTACCAAGGTCGTTCAGTCCTAGTAATAGTAATTTGTCCCATTTAGTATTTGCCTATCAAATTTTGCATCAATATTTTCTTTAAAATATTAAGAAAAAACAGAACGCAGACCTACTTTATATTCTCCATTGTCATATTACCCATCTGCCATTGTAGGTTTACAATGAACTTACTGTGTAACTGATGCACACAATCAATGCAAGTCAGGTGCTATTCTTTAAAAAACACATGTTACAGCAAAGATTTGTTTAGCACCAACAACTACAACCAAAGGCAAGAGATTCCAAACTAGAAACTGTTATAGTAAATTAATATTAAGGTAAAAACATTTGGAACACTCTTAAAATACAGCAGATTCCATTTAATAGCAATGATATTAGTAACTTCCAGTTAATAGCAACATATTGCTGAAAACCAATCCCACCTCATTAACATCAATGTTAATGGGATTTGGGTATCAGCGACCGCATGCTGCTTATTAGCAACATTTTGGTGGGGAAGAAATGCACCATCTGAAAGCAGGTTTGCAAGGCTGCAGCCCCACAAGGAACACTGGGATGTGCCAAGCACCCTCTGCAGGCAAGTTTGCAAGGCTGCAGCCAGGGAAAGAATTGCTGTAGTGCTTAATTTGTGCCTGGGCTTACCAGTGCTGAGCCCTGGCACCTCTGGGCTTGCCACATCAGTTATGAAAGTAAAAAAATTGCTTGAGATCCAGCATTACAAATTAAGTACTGAAGTGCTGGGATATGCCTTTCTCTGGCTGTAATCCCACAAGCCTGCCTGTGGCCAGTGCTCAGTCCATCCCAAAGGTTCTCTCTCTTTTCTTCTTTCTTTCTGTGACTGCAAACCTGCATACACCTAGGCCCTGCATAAGCAGTAAGTGGCTGTGGGCTGGGAAGGCAGGCTGTGGGAAGAGCCATTGCAGCATGGCTGCATGGTACCTCTCCCTAAGGAAAGTAAGTGCTGGGAAGTGTTGAACTCCGATCACTGGAGAGCACAAGTTGATGTACAGTGCAGCTCCATTGGTCTCCTGTGCTCCTGCTGCCCTTGGAAGCAGGTTTGCAGCATCCCTCCCCACTGCTGTCCTCTACACAGGCAGGCTAGTAGTGCTGCAGCCAGGGATAGCACGTCCCAGCGCTTCTTCCCTGGCTACTGCCTTGCAAACCTGCCTTCCACTTTTCAGCAACTTCCGGATAACAGCAACTTTTTGCTGGCAACTGAGTGGTTGCTAGCAAGTTGAATCTACCTAGCAGCTTTTAATAAGTTTTTGAAGCATTTAAGAAGCTCAAGGCCTGGCTCATTCTGGGGGGGAAAAAGTGGGGAAAAAAAACCCACACACAGATCTGTCCCACACGCTCATTAAAGATCCTATGTCTCTTGTCTTAAGAGACAAGTTAAAGTCTGTGTACTGGCCAATCTCTAGATTGGATAATTATATTCTGCCTCTCTAAATTCCCCTGCAGTTTTATTTAGCAATATTCTTCATTTCTTGTCCTAAACGTGTGAAGGTCTGGCTATTGCTTACCACACAGCAGGCTATATTTAAATGGGAGAGGTAGTGATCCCTTATGTACCTTCAGAAAGGTGTTGTGAGGCTTAATTAGTGTTTACAAAATACTGTAAAGTCCCTAGATGAAAGGCACTAGAGAAATGGAAGTATATTATAACTTGAATTGCTTAATGTTAAGAGCATTTTCAAGATCACTGCAACACTCCTTAGCCGAATACTGCAGAAAAAAGTATTAACGTGGGACTAAAATACATATTCTCTCAATGCTCTAGGCAAGGATTCTCATTTCATATATCACTATTTATAGCTGTGACTTGACATAATTAACACACACAATGGCTAGATAAAGAGGAAAAAAATGTAATGGCATAAAGAACTGCTGAAGCCTCTCAGAAAGTTTGTTTATATGTCCTCAGGCCTGCTTTCTCCCTCTGCTAATACCAAAAGCCCCTTCTCCACTAGTAGCAGCAGAAAGAAACTAAGGTAGAGGTGGGCAAACTATGGCCCATGGCCACATCTGGCCTGCAGGACCCTCTTGCCTGGCCCCTGAGCTCCTGGCCAGGGAGGCTTGTCCCCGGCCCCTCCCCTGCTGTTTCCCCTCCCCCACAGACTCAGCACGCGGCACCAGGCTCTGGGCAGCTGGGCATTGCAGTTGCAGAGCAGCGGCCTGACCCAGTGCTCTGGGCAGCGCAGCTGTAGTGCCACCAGAGCTCCAGACAGTGCGGTAAGGGGGCAGGGGTGTGGATAGAGCACAGGTCCCAGGGGGGCAGTCAGGAAGGAGATGGAGGGCTGAATGGGATGGCAGAGGGCAGTCAGGGGACAGGGAGAAGGTGGTTGGATGGGGCAGGGGTCCCAGGAGGCAAGTCAGGAATGAGAGAGAGTGGGTTGGATGGGTCGACAGGGGGCAGTCGGGGTGGGGGCGGGTCTGGGGTGGTCAGGGGACAGGGAGTGGTGGATGGGGTAGGAGTCCTGAGGGGGGCCAGCGGTCGGGTCAGGGTGCAAGAAGGGCGGGGGGGGTCAGATAGGAAGCGGGGGCCAGGCCACGCCTGGCTGTTTGGGGAGACACAGCCTCCCCTAACCGGCCCTCCATACAATTTTGAAAACCCAATGTGGCCCTCAGGCCAAAAAAAGTTTGCCCATCCCTGAACTCAGGGCTGATCTTCACTAAAGGGAGATCCAGCTGCTGCTTTAGTGGGTCTAGCAAAGACCTACTAAACAGACAGCAGAGCGCTCTCCGGTCGACCCAGGTACTCCAGCTATCCAAGAAGAGTAAGGGAAGTCGACTGGAGAGCGTCTCCCCTCAACACAGTGCAGTGAAGACATTGCAGTAAGTCAACCTAAGCTACATCATTATTCACGTAGCTGGAGTAGTGTAATTTAGGTTGACTTACCCCCGTAATGAAGACAAGCCCTCATGTCATGTCAGTATTGTGGGGCAACAGAAACAGTACAATCATCCTCTTACGCCATCCACATCCTGTAGGTATTTCCCACAGAAAAGCTCCCTGCAAAACCACTGACAGAAAAGGAATTAATTTTCTCTAGCCTTGTTGTTTACTACTTCTATTACGATTAGAAAAAAAACAAAAACCTTCAAGTCTGTTCTGCTAGGGACAGCAATGTCACAACTAGCTGCTTTAGAAATAAACTTGCAAATACAAGAAGGAAATAAGCAGAAGCTTTTTTGGAGTTCTACCTTTTTGTTTATTATTTTTAATTTTTGCAAGTTTTCAGAATTCTACAAAAACTATGACATACAAGTAGAAATCATTTTTAAACAAAATACTTTCTATGAGGCATCAAACAGTTCTTACAGATTGTGAAAGCTGGAAGCATGGAGAGTCATTTTTAAAAAATACAAAAATTAAAGACACTGCTCCTTAGCAAGGGCTATATCTTCATACTGAGTTTCAGGTTCCAAGCCCTGGACATTTTGCCTGTACAGCTGTTTAAAAAATTGCAAGTTTTTTTTTTTTAAACTGGTAAAAGTATATTTTTGCCCTTCTGTCCTCATACTCAAATATGGCTGAAAATTTTTGCACAAATGCAATGGAAACTTATGCAACCAAACATTTGCCTCTTAACAGGACCTTTGCCAACATTCATAATTACATGTTCAGCTGCTTCTGTTGAGCAACAGCTACGGATTTATTTTATGTGAAATAAATGAATGCTCACTTCAATCTTATTGCAAATTGAAGTTTTTGTAATAAACCGCAATTGGTTATTGATAAACATTTGCACTTGAACCGTCAACAAATGTTAGTGACCTTAGATAAATTTTACCTTAGCAATCAAGATGTTGGCATTGGTTTCTGTTTCAATGCATATTTCTGTTTTAATAGCCTGTTACTTCTCTTATTACACATCATTTTAAACAAAAAAAAAAAAGAAAGATATAATTAGTGCTTTTAATTTTTAACTAAAATGTGACAGAAAGTTTGTCCCCTAAGGAGTTTTAACAGATGACTAGTGACAAGGCATTATTATATATTCATTATTTTGCCAATATCATTGTAATAATAAACCACATATGGTAGACTGATTCCCTGTTTATTTCCAGTTTGTATTTCTTGTTGTACTAATTACCGCCAAAGAACATTACATTTTTTTTTATCAAAGAGCAGAATGATATATCGAACATTTATTCAGTTGCCCCAAAAACTGCAGTAATATTGGCCTGCTACATTTCTCGCCTCCTCCTACTACGCAATTATGTTCAAAATGTCCCCTTTGAAATCACATGCTACAGAGAACATCATCTCCCAGGCTCCTACCTGCCTCTTTTACAAGCACTTTTCCAAGGTACTTAAATATTTATATTTTTAGATTTTTGGTAATGGAGTCTAGATTCATCATTTTAAGTTGAAACTGGAAACCCTATGATACCCCATAATAAGCAAGAATTGTATTATCATCAGGTACAGCAAAAAGTATCACAAAATAAGGTTTCAGAGTAGCAGCCGTGTTAGTCTGTATTCGCAAAAAGAAAAGGAGTACTTTGTGGCACCTTAGAACCTAAGTGGCATCTTTGTAGTAAGACAGAAATGTAGATTCCATGCATCTTCTACCTAATGACTAACTGCTTCCATATTCAATTTAGAGTAAGAAGTCACAAGAAAGTGCTGGACTACTCTGGGCTTGCCTACACTTAATCCATGAGCAGTGATCGATGCATCGGCGGTCATTTTAGCGGGTCTAGTGAAGACCTGCTAAGTTGACCGCAAATCGCTCTCCCACTGACTCCTGTACTCCAGTGGATAGAGAAGAATAGGGGAAGTCGACAGGAGAGCACCTCCTGTCAACATCACATAGCGTGGAACCCACGGTAAGTAGGTCTAAGCTACGTCGATTTGAGTTACACTATTCACGTAACTCAAATTGCGTAGCTTAGATCGATTTTCCGCTGTAGTGTAGACTAGGCCTCTGATTTGCAGCATGAAAGGAATGTAAAGGGAACAAGTGGAACATCCTGAACACCTATTGAGTCCTCAACTTCACCAGCAGAGGAGGGGGAGAGAACTAAGCTCCCACAAGTCCAAGAAAGGGAATTTTACCTCTGATTTTAGCAGAGGGGAGGGAACTCCACTGAGTTTGGCATAGCAGAGTATGCTCATTAAGAAGGGGAGGGGGGAGGGGCTTCTGGTGATTTTAGTGATTTATTATTGAATGGCTGCTGATGCCTTCTAGGATTTATTAGAGTGGTTCGCTGTGAATTTAAGCCTTATAGCACTGTATAAATAACAGGGGAGTGTGTATGGTTAGGCTGGCCAGGATGGGCGAGAAGATGAATACCTTAGATAGGCTTGTGGCAAATCATATAATGACTCACAGAGGAAGCACTCTGGTTTTTTAGATGCAATCAGCCACTGATTGGGAAGGGGGTGGAGTGGGGGGGGTGTTTGTCTGTGAATCAGAGAAGGAAGTGAAAGAGGAAACTCAATGGAATAGCTACTTTGTGTCTGCTTTTGGCTTGTAACAATTTTGGAAAAAAGTTGAAGGCAAAGATTGGATAACATCCCACTGGTTAGACACAGACATAGCGAACATCCCAAAACCAGCTAGAGACAGAACGGAAATGTAACTGACATCTGAGGTTTCAGGATACTTGATCAGAACAGCATGCCATCTTATCCAATTTGTTAACCTGTGTTCCAAACTCATTCAAAACATATTCTCTTGTTATATTTGGTTCAACAGGAACCCTCTGCATACCTATACACAAACTGAGGATTTTCCAAGAAACATAGCAATGTATGCCTGCGTATCTGAGGTCAGGATTAATGCTAAATATTTCCACTTGATAAAGTAAGGTTATCACAAATACAATTCTAATTTTTAGTTAGACTATTTCAGGGAGTATATAAAAATCTCTGGTATGCTAACATTTTTCAAACAAAAGTTATTAATAAAGGAGATAAAATTAATTCCCCAACTCTCCGCTAAAGAACAATTATTTGGTAAAGCTCCTCTTTACCAATCCACCCTCCTGAACCTTGTCATCCTAGGTATCAAAATTATATGATTCTTTGCCCTCTAACTAAAATAAAAAAATATTTTTAACTGTATGGCTTGAAGATTTTCTTCTAGTTTTACAACACACACACACACACGTATATGACGACAAGTGTGATTTCTGTACCTGGTTCTGCTGTTCCTCTTACTTCAAAGGTAACTTGAGATGGGGTCATACTTCCAGATAATGACTAAGGAAGTCTGATGTCTCCTATTAGAGGGTATAAAAAAGTATTTCAGTAACAATATACCGCATCTGTAGCGGTCTCACTAAAAGCTAGGGTATGAACTTCAGTCATCTACAGGGGGGTGACCAAGTATTGGTCTTAATGTTCTGAACAAATGGCAGTACTTGTGAGCTCTGGACCACTCCACAGCAAACCAAAGCAAACGACTGACCAGATCAAGAAACCATTGTCCAGCCAGTGAGGAAGTCAGTGTGACACAGGGCCTATCTACAAGATTAACAAGTGTTAAACAAAAGTAGTGAGATTGATATGTGCAACTAGAAATAGCATTCATTCAATATTTTTAGGGGAGGATTTCTCTAAAGCACTCAGCATTTTCCTAACTCTGCTCTCAATGAAGTCAATGGGAACTTTATCATTAGAGACAAAGTGAAATTATAACCTTCAATGGCCAATAGTTTTCTATGGGTAAGCAGCAGCCTCTTTAAGCTATTCTTTACTCTTACTTAGGGTTGCCAATTTTGGTTGGATGTATTCCTGGAGATTTCATCACACAACATAATCTTTATTTAAAGATTAATCTTTAATTCCTGGAGACCCCAGGCCAATCCTGGAAGGTTGACAACCCTACTCTTACTTTCAAAGCTACTCATGAAAAATAATGCAGACGAGCAGAAAACCAATTATGAATACACATAACTCTAAAGCAAATATTTACAAAAACACAACATCAAGCTTCCTTGAGGAAAGAGCATTTACCTCAAAATAACATGGCAGCAATGAAAACATGATGATAGTTTACATAACTATAGCAGTCCTATTTTAATAGCCAGGAAAAAAACAAATCACATTTACTCAGAATTGCTATGCCTATTAAAATATTATCTATGCCTTATTTCCCTTCCATAAATATGCAAGGTATTTTAGAGTTGAATAAAAGACAGTTCCTCGTGACAACACTGGCAGTCCTAGATAACTAGGAATTTGACATGTATAAGTGAAAATAATTTCCTTTTCCATTACTTATAAAATAATTATTTCAGAGTCAATGAAGGCCATGTTTCTATATGCAAATAGCATTCACTGTATGTAAATGCACTACCAACGGAGTGCCAAGTAATCCAAAATAATTTTGAAAGGGTAATATACAGCAAGAAATTTTAGTACTGTGCTTCCCACCTAGTTGATTTCCGAACACTTCACACCAGGTTTCAAAAATCCAGTTGTAAACAGAAGTACTGTTTATGTAATACAATGATGACAGCAGCATGCCTGAGTTGAGAGCTTTAGTGTTACTGAACAAAAAATGTTCAAGTTACAACACTAGAGGGCAAGCCCCAGTCCTCCAGTGATTGCAAACGTACACAGAACTGAGTAGGAGCCCAAAAGGCAGAGTGAAAGAAGATCTAGAGACGGAATAGGGGAGAATGCAGAAAGGTAGCTCTTCAGAGCCCAGAGCAGAAAGTCCGAGAGCTGCAGAAAACAAGTTCTAATGTTTGAGTTTCTTCCTTCTGTGTCCTCCACATTTCTTCCCTTTGGGTCTGTGTCCCTTCCTCACTCATGTCTGTCCCTCTTCTGCCCCACACATTACCTCTTTCACTCCTGTTCTTTTCTTATTCTCCCCAACCCCTTTCTCTTCCCTCTGTGCCTGAGAATATGGGAAGGAGGAGATTTCACTGAAGTGGAAACAGGAAAGAGCTTTCCCAGCCCCCAACCCCCACAAAGAGAAGCTGAGGCAGAGAGGGAAAGTGAGTTGTCCAAGGCTATCATGCAGGTATCTGGCAAAGCTGAAAACTGAACCCAGAACTTCTGGTGCCCCAGACCAATGTCTTATCACTGGATAACACTGCCTCCAACGATGACACAGCATGTCTCACACAAAGCTACGGCTGATATAAAAGAGGCCATGCCTATGCCATACTAACTGACTCCCAATTAGTTTCAAAACTGAATTCAAAGTCCTGATCTTAAAGCAGCCTTACAGATTTAAGTGCTTTATAAAGTTCTATTCACTCATTTACCAACAGGTAATATTGGGTTGGGGCTTTTTAGCTGACGGGCAAAAAGAATATTAGTTTTTCATTATAATGTTCAAGGGTGGATGAGTGGATTTTGAGCCTGGGCTGGAAGAACTTTCATTTGCAGTTTTGCAAAGCTTCCTTCAACGGAATGGAAACTATCTACCTCAGAGACTACCTCAACTTCCACAGGGATAACACACCTGAAAATAACCCTAGTTTACACTCACAGATAGGAAACAGAACATTTTAAGGGACAGTACTGCAGCTGTAGAATTTCTTGCCAATGATATCAGGCTTATGATTGGGGTTTTTTTTATACTTAAACATGGTAAGACTAAACAATTTTCAAGAAAGTTCCTGAAGGGAAGCTATGCCTGCAAGTATGGAATACAATACAAATTAGCACACACCTCTCTGTGGCATCCAGTTACTATATTTCAGTTTATATTTCCCTCTAACTTTACATTAATGCATCAAAATCCTTATCCATGCTGTACATTATTCTGCATTTGTAAAGCACTGTGTATATTTGGGATACTAGATGAACAACACGATATGTCTTGAAAAGAATACACAATTAAACTGTCCAGAAGGCTTTAATTTTATTCCTTTAAACTCTTGCAAGGTAAGGGGAAGAGTTTTTTGGCTAAGAACTCTAACTCTCTGGCTAGTCGGTGTCATGCAAATTTTATAAGCCCTGGACCCTATCGGTATGCAAGACTCCCTAGCCAATTAAGAGCGGTCAAGGAAAATTCCCTATTTCCCCATACTTGCAACAATCCTCAGAGTTCTGGAGAGCCTACTGAATCTCCAGATCTGAAGAGAGAAAGGAGCTTCTCCCTGAAGAGATGTGATCAAGTGTGGATGTACCACAATTAAGTATAACAACTGTTTCCCATGAAGACTGTATGTAGCATAGTTTAGAGCTGTTAGCATAAACGAGGTATTGGTCTAATTTTTGGCTACAGGCAGGATGTAGCCAAACAAGTCAACATTTTGTTAATTTCAAGCTTAGGTGGTATTAATCACTTCATGACTAGACCTCCAGTACAGCTCTCTGCTGCTATAGTGCTCTTTTGAATTTTCCAAACTTTCACAGGAACTATAATGAAACAACAACAGTTGGTATATTGAGCACCACTGAAATGTTATGCCCGATATACATGGCAAAGCTGTTAAGATAAGAACACTTTGTTTTTCCATTAGTACAGCCATCCTTTAGGGGAAAAAACAAGCATAGCTGCTATAAAACTCTGGTTAAACCCATTTTTCCCCTCACAAACTCAACATTAGCTAGAAGACTTAAGGTTTCCACTTAGACAAGAAGTGTAACTGCATCTCCTAGTGCAGTCAAGTAACCTCAGTTCTTTGCAAGCCTATAGTATATACGAAATATCTAAAGTTTACAAAATATTTAAACAGGAATCTGGAATATATAAAAATCTTACCTTTCAAAAAAGTTGACAGAACATTAGCACTCAAAAATGAAGGCCAAACCATGCTCACCAAACCAGTAGTCACTGAGGGCAAGATTTATTTAAGCTTCTCAGATAGTGCATTGGCAAACCTTACTCCACTAGTGACCTAAAACAACCATCCGTCCGTCAGTCTTTGAGCAAGGGCTGCTAATCATGCTAAACTCTGCAGTAATCTCTGAGATGTATATACAAAGACTTCCAAACATCATACCAAACATCAGACTGGACATGAATTCTAATTTAGATTACAATATCATATAGCTGCTTTCAGGAGTTTCTTGAAGCTAACATACGACAGCTCCAGCTTGCCTACTAGCTGTCACTGAGCCAGCATTTAAATCTGTGTACAAGGACAGATTTTTGAGCTCCAAGTATGATGCATGGGATATGCTCCCTGTATGATCTGTGACAGCTGTCATAGTTTCAGGGTAAGTGAACCTTTATTTCCCCTCAGTTGTCCACCAAGGGGACCCACTGTAGGCTCCCAACTGTTCAGCCACCATCTCTCTTGGGCAGAAACCCGTGTCTGTCTCCTTCCTGACCAGGGTGTTAAAGGCTATACAGCTACCTGATTAACACTCGGATATCCCCAGCAAGCCAGACTCCCTAAAAGACTAGAATCTGCATTTTGCTGTATCTCCAGAAGCTATGACCCGTATAATCGCCCACAGTTATAAGTTACCCCATAGCTCTTTCTAAGCAAGCACATTTATTATTAAGGTGAAAGTATTACAAAGAAAATATTAAGAACAAAAATCTACACACATGCTAAAAAGCTTACCAGAGGCAATCCTTAACACCAATCTTGGCGTTTGGTAGGCATTAGTCCTGCAAAGCCCACAACTGTGACTTTACCATAGTTACAAATTCATAACTATCTCAGATTCAGAACTGAGACTGGGCAGAAAAGCTTGTTTCTTTATACAGGTCAGGACTTTGATCACCAGTCTCCAGGAACAGGTAATCTTCAGCAGATATGTATGTAGCTTCAAAAGGCTGGGTTTGTGTGTAATTGAAGGTGGGGAATTTGCATTAACCTCTCCCTAGATATTCCCCTTGGAAATCCATTTAACATTTACAGACCCAGAAGTCCATTCTTGTCTGGCACATTTTCAATACAGTCCTTTGAACATCCAGGTCTCACAAATGTCACCTAGAGAGGTTACACGCAATTTCGGCCCAAAATAATACATAAGCCATGCATTTAATATAATGGAGCCCAAAGACAAACTTAATTCAGTAAGGTCTCCCAAGGATGTGGCTAGACATTGCCATACCTGTCACAACAGTTTCTCTTATTGCTGAAGCTTAAAAACCTCAAGTACTACAAATCTTGAAGAGTCTTACTTACTTTGACTGATTCCTTTCTGATTCTGAAAGGAGACAATTTTGAGTCTGGAGATTGACTGAGCTACTTTCCATTCACTATCCAAAATGGATGAACTGTTAGAAACCGAAAGAAAGATTTTGTAAACTACAGAATATCTGGAAGGGGAGCAGAGTAATTGAGTATCACATCATCTGCATAAAGAAAACTAACATTTTTACATCTTAATGAAAAGGATCCAGTACGAACATTTTGGTAATTTGGAAAGTAAAGAAAGGAGGCAAAATTCCAGCTGGTGGCAGAACAGAACTAAAAGGTAGAACTACAAGATTAGACAATTTCCTTAACTAGCTGTACATTGGGCAAAACCCAAAGATTTTGACACACTAAAGTCTCTGGGTCAGATCCTCAGATAGCATTAAGTTGCAGTAGCTCCAATGATCTTATTGGAAATATGGCTATTTATACCATATGAGGATTTGGTCCTCTAGGTGAACCTTACCCACTGCAGTTAATCAATATCTGGTAAGCTGTGTTTTATGACGAGCATTTAAGAAGATTAAGACTGTCCAGCGTGGAAAAGAGACAACTAAAGGGGATATGACAGATCTATAAAATCACGAATGTTGTCAAGAAAAAGCATTATTTACTGTTTCACATAACACAAGGACCAGGGTCACCTGAAGAAAGTACTTCTTTACACAACACAGAGTCAACCTGTGGAACTCGTTGCTAGGCAATGTTGTGAAGGCCAAAACATAACTGAGTTCCAAAAAGAGTTAGATAAGTTAATGGATGATAGGTCCATCAGTGGGTATTAGCCAAGATGGTAAGGAATACAATCCCATGCTCCAGGTGTCCCTAAGACTCAGACAGATGCTGGGACTGGACAAAAGAGGATGGATCACTTTATAACTGCCCTGTCCCTCTTATTCTCTCTGAAGCATATAGCATTGGCCACTGTCATAAGACAGGATACTGGGCTAGATGAACCATTGGTCTGACTCAGTATGGCCATTCTTATGCTATGTTTTTATGAGAAAGCCAAAAGGAGTAGGATTTACCTGTAACTAAGCTTCGCTTATGTTATATCATTTTCCCTATCTTAAAAACTGAGAACATTTTCCACCTGACAAAAGGCCATCAGAAACTTCTGATTGGCACATGCTCCACCAACCTGAAACTTACCTACATAACATTATGTTGAAGGAAGAAACTACAATATAGGATTCGGATCTTTCAATGGGGAAAAAAAAACAAAACCTCTCTTAATTGCTATTTATGGAGGGTCAGATTTGTAAAGGTATTTAGCTGCCTAAAGATGAAAAAGGGGATCAAGTGGGATTTTCAGACACCTATCTACACCTTTAGGCACCTAAATACCTTTAAATATCTGCCCCTTAAACTCATTAATTTTAAAGTCACTACACTAGAAAGTTTGCTTAATTAGCCATATGAAAATAATGGTAAACACATAGCACATTTGCATGAGCTTCACACTAATCCCCAAACAGATCAAGTGTACAATACTGGTACCACAGAAAATAAGTATTTTGCTTAATCACATCAAAATGTGACTATAGTTTCCAAATCTAAAATTCATAAGCATATACATGAAGGTTACATTACAGTATTTTTAAAACTGTATGTTTCCGTCTTAAGCAGTCCTTCTCCATATTATAATATCCATAGAATATATGGATGCTATCAACACCTCCCTGCCCATACTGACGGGAAAGTCTACACAAGGCATTTGCTGGCCCCCCTGCTTGCACCTACCCTAAAAATCATATTTACTGTCTTACATATAATTAGTATACATTCAGTACTGAAGGGAACAAAAAGGAGACAAGCACTAACATTCTAAGAGGTAATTTTTACCCGCCCTACAGAAGTAAGCCCTCAGATACCAAATATCAACATAAGTTGCTTCCAGCAAAAACTCATTAGGCTAATTCTACAAAGAACAGAATTCTCTTCTGCTCATACACAAGATATCACAAACTAACAAATTAGACACATGCAGTACAGTGACTACAGGCAAATAAATCTGAAATAATCATACAGCGTTTGATATCAGAACCAGTGCCAAGGTTGGACAGCATATCAAATCACAACAGCTATCATTCTTTACAAAGACAGTTCTGAAACCCTTTGTTTCCAGCTGAGCAGTCACAGACTGACAAAAAGGACCTTACTTTGCCATCTTTCCTACATAGGTAAGCACCTCTACAAGTTCTGCAGTTCTCCTTAAGACTGCATTGCAGCATTAACATTTAGATATGAGCTAAGCTAGGGGCAAGGTTTGAACACACAACTTCTGATCCAAAAGCAGAAAGTCTACTGATGAAGTAAAATCCTGTTGTACATTTTAATCCATCATTTAGGAAGTAGCAAAACAGAAATACTATTTCAAGAAATGATATCAGAATATACCTGCGGTTTAAAATAGCAACACTAACATTTTAAGGAGATTGTTTATCTTGAAAATATCTGGAAAATTAAATATGTCCCCGAAAGTGATTACTTACAACAATAGCCCACTTTGACATTCTCAATCTCAGTTATATCTCCCCCTTCCCCCCGCGGGAGCCCTGCACTCGCCTCCAGCCCCCCCCCCCGACCCCGTCTACTCCCCCCCGCCCGGGAGCCCTGCACTCGCCTCCAGCCCCCCCCCCCGACCCCGTCTACTCCCCCCCCCGCCCGGGAGCCCTGCACTCACCTCCAGCCCCCCCCCCCCCCGCCCGGGAGCCCTGCACTCGCCTCCAGCCCCCCCCCCCCCCGCCCGGGAGCCCTGCACTCGCCTCCAGCCCCCCCCCCGGACCCCGTCTACTCCCCCCCCGCCCGGGAGCCCTGCACTCGCCTCCAGCCCCCCCCCCCCCGCCCGGGAGCCCTGCACTCGCCTCCAGCCCCCCCCCCCCCCGCCCGGGAGCCCTGCACTCGCCTCCAGCCCCCGCCCGGGAGCCCTGCACTCGCCTCCAGCCCCCCCGCCCGGGAGCCCTACACTCGCCTCCAGCCCCCCCGCCCGGGAGCCCTGCACTCGCCTCCAGCCTCCCCCGACCCCGTCTACCCCCCCCCGCCTGCCCTGCGCTCCCCTTCTGGCCCCCCCCCTCACTACCCCAGCTCCCACCTGTCAGAGACCTTCCCCCTCTCTCCCAGGCGCCTCCCCTCCATCCCGACAGCCGCCGGCTCTGACCTGGACGCTGAGCGCGACGGGCTGCTCCGGCTGCCTTTGTCTGCGGAAGCGACTGCCCCGGCTCCAGGGCGCGCCGCCCGAGCTCCCTGCCGAGCTCGGCCGTCCCCAACCGCCCGGCCGAACCGGTTCCAACCGCCCGGCCGAACCGGGCGCGAGGCGGCAACGGGCAGCGGCCACGTGACAGGCACGGCCAATGGGCGCGGAGAAGATTCCTAGAAAGCGCGGCGGGGCGGAGAGTTTGAGGGGAGCCGAAGCAGGAAGGGCCGGGGGGCGGGACTGCGCTCGGAAAGTCAGCCAATCAGTAGAGCAGCAACGGCCAGCCAATGAGAGCGGAGAGTGCCCACCCGGCCCGGGGGCGGGGGGAGTGAGGTGATGAGCCGGGCCGGAGGGCCAGGGCCTGGCGGGAGCAGCCGGGCGGGGGGCGCGGCGAGGGCTGCGGGCCGGGGGCAGCTGCGGCTGCAGCCAGGGCCAGTCAGGCGGTTTTCCTGTAAAAAAGGGCCTGAAAGCACTCGTGTTCTGGAGAAATTGTCTCTTGGTGGGGCTGATTTGAACTTCCGTTCCGGTGCTGGGTGTGGGAATGGGCTGAGGCCAAGGGAAATGTGTCTTTGAGCCTCCTTTGTACAGGACAGGGAAGCGTAGCTGCTACAGGATGGCCATGCATCCGACGAAGTGGGTATACACCCACGAAAGCTCATGCTCCAATACGTCTGTTAGTCTACAAGGTGCCACAGGACTCTTCGCCGCTTTTACAGATCCAGACTAACACGGTTACCCCCGATACAGTATGACTGTTGTTTGATTTGACTACATAAATACCCACATGGGTTATCCACTAAAGGATTGTTCAGGCAGATGGAAGGTGCCTTTTCGTACCTCTTTACCTGTTATTAAAAGCCAGTTTTGCTCATTCTGATCCTCTGGATTGTAAAAATTCTACAGATTTCTAGGAGGATAGAGGACCACGCACTTACAGATTTTGTTACAAGGCGCCTTGAGTTTAGATGGCATGCTGTAGTGGGGCCTACTGTTTTGTAAACACCTACATAGTCTAGGAGTGGAAAACCATTTGCTTTAAAAACCTTTCAGATGTCAAATTTTGGACAATTATGTGCTGTGTTACAAAGCCCTATGCTTTTAAAGTACCTTTTTAAAATAAGTGTATTTACATAAGTAAAGTGAATTCTTATTCACTCATCTGTTCTAGCTTTCAGTAAAGTACCTATCTCCATGGTATAGAAACAGTTTTATTTCAGAGCAAGCTGCAGTAACCATTATTATTGATCCTCCCACACACACAGACACTCAATAATTAGAATGCTTGTCTCCTTAAAACGAATTGGTTTTTAATTTTGTTGAAATCAGACTGCAGCTTTGACAATAGTCCATCTTGCGGGACATTTGATAATGTTAGGGTAAGTGATATTAATGGGATTACAGCTAAGTAAAAAGACTTCCTTGCAACTAAACACTCCTAAAATTGCTTGCTGAAAAGCCAAGATCCCATAATTAACAAAGGGATATAAGGACTGATCTAAAGATCACTGATGAAGTAGAAAGACTCCCATTAGATTCAGTGGGTTTTGGATCAGCCTGCTTTTGTTTGCATAGGAACACAACCCACTTCTATTCTTAGGGCCAGATTGTTAGGCACTTAACTACCTTTAAAAATCTGGCCTTTGGAGTAAAAATTCAGTGCTTGAATAGGGCTTAGCCACAGGTGGGCCTGGGTGCACAGATACCAACTTTCACGGGGTAAATGAGCACCCCGACTTTCACAATAAGCCAAAAATCAAGCTAATCCCATTTCAAAACAAGGCCAAAACAAGAAAATCCCTAAGAACCCCAACGCTCTTATGTGAAAAGAAAAGGAGGACTTGTGGCACCTTAGAGACTAACCAATTTATTTGAGCATAAGTTTTCGTGAGCTACAGCTCACTTCATCGGATGCATACTGTGGAAAGTGTAGAAGATATTATATACACACAAAGCATGAAAAAATACCTCCTCCCACCCCACTCTCCTGCTGGTAATAGCTTATCTAAAGTGATCACTCTCCTTACAAATGTGTATGATAATCAGCATTCAGTTGGGACTGTGGTGGGCCCGCTGTGCACCTCTGACTCTCTCTCCCCGTTGACCCTGCTTGCCAGAAGCTGGTCAAAAAAAAGAAGCTACAAGCCAAAAACTATCCAACAAGCAACTCACAAGCCAATTAAGCCAAAAACAAGCCCAATTTCTGCATTTTTTTTGCAGGTTAGGCATATCTGCCTGGGTGGGCTGCGGCCCACCCACTTAGAATCCAGGCCTACCCCACCTCCCTGGCTCTGCTCCGGCCCCAGAGCTAGCCTCACCCAGACATGGAGAACACCGCATGCCGGGTGCACACACACCCCAGCCCAACCGGAGCGGGAGGGACAGCAACAGAGTGCTGGGCAAGCACGCCACAGCAGGTGGAGGGCAGGCGAGCGGCGTGGAAGAGGAGATCCTCAAAAAAAGATAGGCCTGCCACCTCAAGGAACTGGGCCCGGTGTGGGATGGGGACAGGTGCCAGGAGCTGTGTGCACTGGAGAGCGGGGTCTCTTTCCAGAACTGGGTGCGCACATGGGGCCCCAGGCCAGATTGTCCATCACCCCCCTGGTTCTTCCTGCCACCTGCCCCCCGTCATTGCCTGCCCACCCGAAGTCGGGGCCTATCCAAATGTTCCATGCTCGCTACGCCACTGGCTTGAATTGACAGAGCAAGTGATCTGAGAGATAGAATATAGGAATGCAGCATGAGTGGCTAATTTTGTGCAGCGTTCAGCCCCTGACATAATTTAGAGGAGTTTGGCTATTCTAGCTTGTGCCAGCTAGTAAACACTAGCTGAGGATCACCAGGGCACAGCACATTACTCATATGTCCATTCTCGGCTGTGCCCCCAACATGCTGCCTGTGCAGGAAAGTGTGAATGGAAGAGGGGGGGAAGCAGGCAATGCTGGCCCTCTGCCACCAGGATTGGATTATTGGATATGCTGGGTGTCCAGCCCCTGTGTGCCACAGAGCAGTCAGTGCACAGGGTTTTGAACAGGGCCAAGGATCTGGCCCAATGAAATCACCAGTGTAACAAAAGTTCAAGTGAATCAGAGCAAGGCATTTAATTTTCAAACACAGGTCCTGATATATGCATTATAAGCATCCTGTCTCTTGATGTGAGCTTTCTTACTGTGGCACTGAGATAAAAGTATGTTGTTTCCTGTTTTTTAAAATCTTCATAATAGAGGGGAGTGTTCCAATTAGAACACACATGGAAAAGCTGAGAAAGTATGAAACTAGACTGCCAAAACCTCCAACAAAAATAAAAAATGGAAAAGATTACAATTGAAAGACAAGACTGGGAGACTTCTGACTTCATCCCATTGGTATTACTAACCTTCCAACTATTTCCTGTTTGTCAAAGTTTACTCCAGTGTGGTTTGTAGCATACTATACTCCAAACTGAGACTTCAATTGATAAATACAAAAAGTGTCAATAAGATTTTTGTTAACTTTGCAAAAAGCAGATTATTCTTACACCTTTTGACAGACAGACATTTACAAAAAATTGTGCTCTCTTTATAATTAGAGGAACTGTTTTATAAAATTTTCTTCCAAGTCTTGAAAAGAGCAAACTCATACCCTCACTGCAGTCCTAACTGCTAGACAAAGTAATTGTACTGTTTTGTTATTCCTTTTTTATATTTATCTGCAGTGTTGAAACAAAACTCTAAATAAAGCATGCAACTGAAATAAGGGGCAAGATGCTCTGCTGTTGTATGCTGGTGCAATTCTGTTACTTCATTGATGCTGAACCAGTTTACATCAGCAGAGAATTTGGCCCTAGGAAATCTCAACAGCAAAAAATTCCATTAAGGCTAAGGCTATATTGAGAAATTAAATGCAAAGAAAGCAGGAAAATCAATACCAATTTTAACTCTGCCTCCACTCCCCAAACTGGAATTAGGTTTGAAGTCAGGGTTAGATTTGGATTTTCTGTCCATATATGGACAGAAAATATTCTCCTGTCCCACCTCCTCCACCCTCTGGATGGATTGTGGGAGTAGAGAGAACAGTAAAGAATGACACCCCCCCCCCCCAACCTGAAAATCCAGCAATTTATTAAATTACTTTGTACAACATCTCATTCCTCTCTAGGAACTGGAGAGCCTAGAACTTTGTATTTAATTGAACTCCACTGGCTGGAGACCCACTCATGTAGGGGCAAGAGACCCCAGTGTACACCAGCCCTCCATATATGTACTATCCCCATCAACATGTGGGCCAGGGACTGCAAATGTCTTTACCTATCCCCACCCATCCACCCTGCTGATATGGGCTGGAGGCTCCTGTCCTTGAATAGCCTCCTCTCATAGGCTCTGCTCATAGCTCTGCTGCCTCACTCTCTTCCTGCAGGGCAGGTGGGCTTTTAAGGCTCTAGGGCTGCAATGAAATACTCTATTGTCATCTCTGACCCTAGCAAATATACATAACGTGCATATTAGAACCTTAACTGAGACTTTCCCAACATTAGCTACATTTAAATTCATAACCATAACTTTGCATTAAAACCATTTTTATTATACGCTCACCTGAATCATGGTAATTCAAAGTTCATTATCCAGCTGTTTTTAAACAGTAATGAATATAGTTTTACACCCCAACTACCCCGTATCTCATCTCAGGGTCTCATCCTTCACCTTTAACCACATTGATTTGAATAGGACTATGTGCATGACTAAGGTTTACTTACATGAATAAGGCTATTTGTAGGAGTACAAAAGAGCTCCAATCTAGAGCCCTACACAGGGCTTTTTATTTAATCCTACAATTCCCATTCCCACTCGCTCCCTCACTATTTCTTGCACTTTTGTCCTGCTCCCACCCGCAAAAACCTTAGATCCTTCAAATTCCACAAGAGACAGATTCCTCATGCCAGTAAAAAAACAGAACAAAAACAAAACAAACACCACGGTTGGTTAATATATATAAACGGAATTCAGACACAATATTTACCATTAAAGAATAAAATAAACCTTAAACCATGTAAAAAATACTTTAACTCCTGTTATAATAGATATAAAATCTCTTTCTATCCCTCACTTAAATTTAAGTATTAAAACCTTTATTTAAAAAAAAAGAAAGAAAAACTTTGACACTGCTGAAATTCTATCTATGACACACTGACAAGAGATTTAGTGTTTTCCTGTAAATTCCTGCAGTCTGTTGGGTTGGAGTTTTTTTGCTCACCCAATCCCACCCGCAATAAAGTACATTTTACGTGCACCCGCTATTATGGCAGTGGGTCCTCTGGGACCCACGGGATCCCAGGCCCGCTGCAGGCTCCACTCCTCTCCTTGTAATAAGTTACTCATTAAGGGCTTGATTCAGCTTTTGTTTAAGTCAGTGGAAAGACCTACTGTGTTCAACGGGCATTAGATGAGGCACTGGTACATGTGCATATGTAACAGGTAAGGGGACACAGATAATATTATCTAGGATTACTTTCCCTTTCCTGCATTTCAACCTACTCTTCTGCTGAAGCACAAGTCAGAGATCAGACCTTTCAGGACCAAGATTTACCATTATACAATTACACTTTTAAGAGAAAGAGACTGACAATTTCTTCATTAAAAAAAAACACCCAACATTTAATAAGTGCAAATAATCTATATGCAATATCTGACTTGGGTGTCAATATTTCCTATAAACAACTATTATGTGATAACCCCTTTAGTGTTTTGCTCACAAACTTCCATACTTGCTGCTATTACAAGATATTGAGGAAATGTCTACCTTGACCCATACATGTATCTTCACATCCCTCCAACTTTCTCATGTGGTGAGCCCTGCTTGCAATGTGTGCAATTCAAAGTATATATGCCCCTTGAGCCTCTTACAGCTAGAGCAATTCCACAGTCTCCTTCCAACTCACCTGCACCTCTTGAGCAACAGCAATCTTAACTCTTATAACCAGCAGTAACTTACACTTTCTTTTAGCTCTCAGTGAGATAGGGAGCAGGCTATCTGGATCCAAATGGATTGGCACAATCTCTGAGACACAGACCTTCCCACAGGGTGGCCAGACAGCAAGTGTAAAAAATCAGGACAGAGGGGGGGGGTGTAATAGGAGCCTATATAAGAAAAAGACTCAAAAATCAGGACATCTGGTTACCCTACCTTGCCATCAAAACACCTCTTAATCCTGTGGGGTTCAGCTGCTGAGTTCCTACAGGTAGTCTCTGACTTCTGCTATTTATAGCCTCACTGAGCTCCAGGTGGCTCAGCCTTCAGATGGGGACTGTGGGTAAGTTCTGCCAGGCAGTTTGCCCACAATGAAAAGCTGCCTGTTTAGCTTCAAATCAGCTACTGAGCACGTATAGTGACTGCCACACCCCAAATGGGATGTTTCTCACTCTTCTAATGGAGTCACCCTGCTCAGCTCTGGCACAGTTCCTCCCCCACGCCCTGGAATGAACCATGGATCCTCCCTGCTGTGTCTTCCTTTATTTATACCAGTAAATGTTGGAGTGCACGCACATGGGTTACACATCAATGGGGCCATGGTTTTGGATAAATGATTAATTTTCTGGACATGAGTGGCTAATATGAAGTGTTTGCTCTCCATTCTGGCCTTCTGCATTTGATTACCACAGCCAGGGATCGCAGCAACCCAGTGATATCACCTAGGCTCCACACTGAGGAGATAGTTTTGTGAAGAACAACTGTGCCAGGGAGGCAGGGGCTGACCTTCTCCTTTTGTTACGCAATAATGCATCAGAAACCTGCTGTGTGCGGAGGTTTTTGGAAACATTTGGGACATACACTCCACATGCCAGCAGTGTCTGTATCTGGAGCTGTTGAAAGCAGGGCTCAGATAAGTCTCTCTGTTTGGTTTACACGTGCTCCACAGTCATTCTTTTGTTTGGAGGAACAGTATTTAATTTGAACATTTCCTTTGACGGAATTTCTTCCCTCTTATGCAATAACATTTTTCTTTAACTCTATCCTGTTGGATTCCCCAATTTTCCCAAGACAAGTGCAAGGTGTGTCCTTGCAAGCTACACAGTGCTGCATGTCAGATCTGGGGATGACTCCTAAGCAGAAGTACCTCCAACTCCTGGGATGGCAAAGGCTGGAAATGTTGTGCAGGCAGCGCAGTCTACTACTGGGCAGGAGTCAGAACCTCAATCCAGCAAAGCACAAGTAGCCCCACTGAAGCCAATGAGACTACTTGTGTACTTAAAGTACATGCTTAAGTGCTTTCCTGGATCAGGGCCCTTATTCTTAAGCAACTCTTCTCAGCTTCACCAGGAACAGTGTTGATAAATCCCAGAGGGAGTCACACTCACCCACCCAATGGGCTTTATTTGTTTATGTACATACATTTTTTTTATTTATGACCATCTGCTCTTCATAATATCTCAGGCTGGATGGACACAAGGTATTTGAGAGGGGAACAGAAATGACAAATGGAGCATCAATGTTTTATCTACTCTGTCTTGTGTTCTTATCCAAAGTCAGTCCAGCAGGCTTTCTTCTTCTTCTAAAGGGACGTTGACATCTACCTGCCAAGGGATTGGGCACTGTAAACCAGAGCCACCCAGAGGCGGGGGCAAGTGGGGCAATGTGCCCCAGGCCCTGGGGCAATATACTATACTATATTATTGCAACTTTTTTTTATGGAAGGGACCCCTGAAATTGCTTTGCCCCAGGCCCCCTGAATCCTCTGGGTGGCACTGCTGTAAACTGGCAACCTTCCTGACTACTCGGGGAATTATCAACAGCCTTTGCCTCTGGGCTCCATTTATTGTTCAAACAACCAGCAAACTTGCAAAAGGAAACAAACTTCCATCTGAGGCTTTCTAGCCAGCCAGGACACTCAGGATTTCCCACCTGGAGACTTCCTTCTCCAGGAACTGCTACAGGAGCAGCCTGTCCCTTTCCTCAGCTCTTTATAGGGAACACCTGTTCCCATCTCAACTGCATCTAATTAGTGAACAGGGCTGGCTGGCCCCAGGCCTCTGGCTCCTGGAGAGACAGGCCATCCTGTTACAGACCATTGTTAATAACCAAGACACACAGGCAGTATAACACCTTGTAATTAGAGCTGGGCAAAGTATTCACAGCACATGATTAATGGCATGAATTCATCCCTCTTTTCTGTCAGCAAACCATCTGCAATTTCGAATCATTTATTTGTTATGCAAAAGTCTTGGACAACTAGCTGGACAATTTCAGCCTATGGATTGATTGTCACACACTGATGGTGACTTGTGATTTGAGCGTTCACTAGTCACATGTGTAAAGACAAGGCATGTAAATGTCAAGATCATTTCTATTCCTTTGATACTTATTTTTGTAAAATTGTCGAATGCCAGGGATTAAAATCCCTTCACTTCATTAATTTCAACCAAAGCAACAGTATCCAGTAAACCGGTTAATCACAGCAAGATACCATGGCAACACCAGCTTGATCAACAAGGAGTTGAATGACCATCTGTAACTCCAAAGCTATAAAATAGAGATCCTTTCCTTTTTTTAATGGAGATCAGTACTGCAGAGTCCTACTTGCATTGTATTACTAAGTGGCACATACTAGGGCTGTCGATTAATCACAGTTAACTCATGCGATTAACTAAAAAAAATTAACTGCGATTAAAAAAAGTAATCGTGATTAATCACACTGTTAAACAATAGAATACCAATTGAAATTTATTAAATATTTTTGGATGCTTTTCTATGTTTTCAGATATATTGATTTCAATTACAAACAGAATGCAAAGTGTACACTGCTCACTGTATATTATTTTTGATTACAAATATTTGCACTGTAAAAATGATAAACAAAAGAAATAGTATTTTTCAATTCACCTCATACAAGTATTGTAGTGCAATCTCTATCATGAAAGTGTAACTTACAAATGTAGATTTTTTTTGTTACATAACTACACTCAAAAACAAAACAATTTAAAACTTTAGAGTCTACAAGTCCACTCAGTCCTACTTCTTATTCAGCCAATCGCTAAGACAAACAAGTTTGTTTACATTTATGGGAGACACTGCTGCCTGCTTCTTTTTTACAATGTCAAGTGAAAGTGAGAACAGGCGTTTGCATGGCACTTTTGTAGCTGGCATTGCAAGGTATTTACGTGCCAGATATGCTAAACATTCGTATGCCCCTTCATGCTTCAGCCACCATTCCGGAGGACATGCTTCCATGCTGATGATGTTCTTTAAAAAAATAGTCATTAATTAAATTTGTGACTGAACTCCTTGGGGGAGAATTATATGTTCCCTGCTCTGTTTTACTCACATTTTGCCATATATTCCATGTTATAGCAGTCTCAGATGGTGACTCAGCACATGTTGTTTGATTTATGAACACTTTCACTGCAGATTTGGCAAAATGCAAAGGACGTACCAATGTGAGATTTCTAAAAACAGCTAGAGCACTTGATCCACCCAAGGTTTACAAATCTGAAGTGCCACCCAAAATCTGAGGGGGACGACACGTTGAGCATGCTTTCAGAAGTCTTAAAAGAGGAACAGTCCGATGCGGAA
The DNA here is from genome assembly GCF_965140235.1 of Caretta caretta. Classification (NCBI taxonomy): domain Eukaryota; kingdom Metazoa; phylum Chordata; order Testudines; family Cheloniidae; genus Caretta; species Caretta caretta. Next base: position 204,309,260 of record NC_134208.1, on the reverse strand, counting down.
ACTACAGAACCCAAACCACCAAAAAAGAAAAACAACCTTCTGTTTTTTCTCACTAAAGTATCTAATCTCTGTGTCTAATGTCTCTAGCAGTGTTGCAAAATCTCTCACAAAGCTAGATAAGGAAATCTTAGAGGGTTGGGAATCACACAGGAAGAAATGGGAGAGAGGGGCAGCTGGGCAAGGTTCTACTTGCCTTTAATCAAATTCATGTTCATTTTCGGCAATTATAATGGACACTTTTTCCCTCCAGATCCTAAAAATCTCTGGAAACGTTTTGCACTCAAAATACCCCCAGAACATCTACAGCAACAGCAACAACAAAATTTCAATCATCATAAATCGAGCAGCTCCGGTGTTTAAAAAAGCATGACAAAAGCACCAATGCATGAGAAAAATCAGGAAGCAATCTCCATAGGAAACAAAGGCCTCTCATCTCTGTCAGACACTCTTTCTCGCGGGTGTATTAGGCTGACTCTGTGATACTACTCCATGAAGGACAAGTAAGTTTCTCTCATTGGTCCAAATTAGCCTTTGAGCGATGGTTTGTTTTGGCTTTGTACTGTAAAAAGAAAATGCAGTAAAAAAGATTTGGGAAAAAAATGAGATCGGTTGCCTTAGATTAAAAAACAGCTACAGTTATTTTGGATGATGGCAATCAAATGTAAATAATCTAATATATGGGGGATGGGGGAAATATGCTCCATTTTTTATTCAGGTTCAAAACAGATCAGTTTAAATTCCAAACCTCTAAAGAGCACACACTATATCCTGCTCATCTGTTAAACAAAAATAAATTAGCTCCCTTCTGCCTGGTGCAGTATAGCATTAATGTTGCATTGTTTATGCTCACTGAATTGCAAAAGAACATCAGCCAATAACTCAGGCTTGCAGAGTTTGAAGAGTTATTCTAACCTGCCCTTGAAGGTGCTTAAAGGGGTTAGTTCTGAACTGAGCCAGGGCATTAGGGATATTTAATTCATTTTATAATAGTGTTGCAATTTGGTAAAATATAGCTTGGTAGGGCCTGATCCTGCAGTCTTTAAACTCCCACTGATGTTGAATAAGTACTGCAGGATTGGGCCCATAGGTCTTTGCTATGTATGTAGTGTCTTAAGTAACTCCATATGCCCTATTAATCTCTCTGGTGCTCCCTGCTCTCAGTCAGCCTCCTGATCCCTCTCGCTCCCAGTTGTCTCATCTTATTCTGTCTCCTGAGTTTCCCTCCTTCTTGGTGTCCTCTATACCTCCACCACCTGGATCCCACTCTTTCATTGTGCCTGCTGGATCTCTCTCCTTGTCATTCCCCTTGATCCAAGAATCTCTTCATGCCAACTGGTAGAGAGCATAGGGATGCATAAGTGTTGCAGGGATCCCTGGGCGCCAGTATTTACATACTAGTTCACCAAAGAGTGTCATGGAAGGGCTCTACTGAAAGTCTGTTTCACACTGGTCATCATAATCTTTGTGAAATGTATGTGTGGATAATATGTAAGGAGATACGTGTATAATGGAAATTATGTTCGTAAAGCCTTGGAGTTAAAGGCAGGTCACTCAGAGGTAGGAGACACTTATCTCCCTGGTTGACCAGTGTGTCTTGTATGTCTTAAAATAGAAGTCTGTTTGCATTACTGAATCAAATGCTAATGAAGGGATTGTGGGGACATCAGGAGAAGAAATTAGCAGGAAGAGATGAATAGTGTGAAGAGGGGGAAACCTGTTTACAGGTGAAGAACAGAGAACTGGTCTAATAGATCTAGGGTTGCAGAGAAATATCCTGGCATCGTTCATCTAGGGAGATAAGCTGGTTTAGTCTCATGAAAGGATGGTCTCAGCCATCTAGGTTGAAAAACGCTGTGAGTAAGATTCTGGGTAAGCAGTACCTTATTAGACAAGTGGCCATCTTGTTAGTTAAGTTTGGCTCTAGACTATGTTATGATTTTGTTTTATATGTAACCCTTTATTTCCAACTTCCTGCTTGCTATTGTTTGAATCTCCGCTCTTTGTTAAGTAAATTTATATTTACTTTTTAAATGCTGTGGAGATGAGCAGAGCTGTCATTCAGGGTATAATTGGCTAGCTGGGGTGTACTGTTCTTTTGGGAGCAGAGGATCTGGTAATTCTGCGAGTGTTCACTGGAACTTTACAAGCGTGCGTTGTGGGTAGCAGTTATTAACAAAGCAGGTTGGGTAGGAAGTAGTTAGCCAGACATTGTCAGGATGAACCACTCCTTCATGGATTTCCTGAAACTAACCAAGGTGTTGAAACTCTCTCGGACAGGAAATCAGAGACTTTTCTAGATGGCCAATAAGAGTTGGTTAGTAGTAGAGGTGGGCTTAAACTAAGAAACTTCATCCAAATCCACTGGAACTTCCTTAGAATCCAGATCCTAACCCTTCTCGGGTTTTGGAAAACCAAACCCCAACACACAAGATTTTGTCAACTTAACATATCACCTCATTGCTCATCTACAGATAGCAGGTAAAAATCCTGAGCTCAAAAAAGAGACCCTATTTTGGGAAGACAGTATCAGGTTGTCTGGGGTGAACAGGACCATGAATTAAAGGATTCTGTCTCCCATTGACTCCAGTAGGAACAAGAATCATCCTCTAAATATGTTGCCTAACTTTCCGCATATTTACATTGCTTTGATTACTAATTATTGATAGGTTTCAGAGTGGTAGCCGTGTTAGTCTGTATCATCAAAAAGAATGAGGAGTACTTGTGGCACCTTAGTCTCTAAGGTGCCAAAAGTACTCTTCGTTCTTTTTAATTATTGATAAGTGCCCAAAATGTGCTGGCCACTTTACAGAAACAAAACAATTTCAAACAATAAGCATGTGTTACTTTACTCACATGAGTAGTCTCATTGACTGTTTAAGTGTTTACGGGATCAGTGCCTAAAAAAATCAGACATCTGCTGTAAAGGAGGGTTCAAGGAAGAAGAGAGGGGAATGAAAAGAAAGGGTGACGGTTACCCAACAAGAATACTTGGTAGCTTTGTTGCCTGTGTGTGTATATTTTAAGGTTTCTACTATGGTGTTGTTAAGATCTAAAATGTCATTTTTATTTTTTTGAAACCTTTCGGCTCAGAGTTTCAATACTGCCTTGGAGATTTGGATGCCCAGTCTAAAACCCTAGAAGCAGCACTGAAAAGCTCAGTCTTGGTTTCTACATTTTCCCATTGTGACAAAATGTACCTGTGCCCACACCCTACATGCTATTGTAATGATCTTTGCACACAGTAGGCCTTGTGAGCTATCATTTAAAAACTCATAATTTGCTAGTCATTATTGTGCTGGTAAAAATATGTGTGGCAACCTTGTATGTGAAGTTATGAGTCCACTGTATGGTGTTATTAACACGTGTTTCAAATAGAGGTTGGCAGACAGGTCTGTCTCAGACAAAGGAATATGTGCTCTGATTGATTTGCATATAAGCAGTAAAGAGTCATCAAGCAGGAAGGGAAACAAAGGAGGCTCAAACAGGTGAGGGAAAAAGCAGCAGGGATCATCCTTCCCCATCAACTTTTTGTCTCCTGGTACCCAGCTGGAAATCTTTTTCAAGAGGGGGCCTGAAACTATAAAAAGAGGAACAAACACCCCCAAGGCACCCCCCCTTCTCCCTGCTCATTGCATTCATGGCACATGAAGCGACAAAGGAAGCATTAGTTGGATTCTGGGAGAAGGGGTCCTGACCTAGAGGGTTTGGTCAGTAAAACTGCTGAAAGCATGTGCTGAGAAACTTGGCTTGAATCTGATGTAGTGTGTTAAGTTAGGCGCCAGAAGTGCTTTACCTTTATTTTCTTATAACCATTTCTGACTTTTATGCCTCATTACTTGTACTCACTTAAAATCTCTCTCTTTGTAGTTAATGCACTTGTTTTATTGTTTTATCTAATCCAGTGTGTTTAAATTGGAGTGTCTGGAAAACTCCACTTGGGTGGCAAGTTGTATGCCTATTATTTCTATTAAAGAAATAACAGACTTTATGTAAACTTGTACTGTGCAGGAGAGGGCTGGGCAGTACAGGACATACATTTCTAAGACTGGGGATGTGTTGGTTCACCCTAACGTATAACCAAGGCAGGTAAAAGCCTAGGTGTGACTGGCTGGCTGCAGTGCATACACAGACATAGCTGGGAGAGACTTGCACGCTGGAGGCTGTTTGTGAACAGTCCAGGCTGGAAGCTACAGCAGCAAAGTAGTGTAATGGGCACCCCAAGTCAGAGGGTAGGGGTGACACAGCTACTCATTATGCTGGATTGTCCCTGTTATCCCATTACATAATTTGTTGTAATAAAAAGCTATTTTTATACACTGACTTGACTCTCCTGACTGTTTGTCTCCTAGAAAGTCTCAGAAGAGATCACATGGTAGCCTGTCAAAGTGAAGAGTGCATGACCGCCCTCTTTGCTGACCTTAAGAAAGGAATCGGGACTGTCAGTCCCACTTCAACGGAGTTCAAGCTGGGATTTATCAAGATGGACAGGGCACTGTGATGATGGGGAAAGGTTCTGTCTGAGCACTGTTGTTATTTTTTGCCTTGTATTTACCAGGGAAGATCAAAACTTTATTCCTCTGGCCAAGAATATCAGTCACAGTCTCCTAGGGCCATATCATGTGCAAGAGACACTCACTTTAGAAAAACAAAGAAGAATAACGCTGAGCCACTGACACTACCAACTCGGAAGGGTAGTATTTTACTCACACTTTACACAGGTGTAAGTGACTACACAAGGGGAAAGGCAGTAGATGATCATTTCCACAGATGGTGTGATGTATGTTGTATCAGAGAGTAGATGTCATTTTCAGCAATCTCAGATTGAGTAGGAGCCCTACTACAGTCTAAACTTTTGAGCTAAACTCACATCCTGAACCTTGTGAGACTGGACCAGTCCACAAGGTGCCTTCACTGAGATGTGTTGGAAGAACTCAGCTGGCAAAATCCGTCAACCTGACTGGAAGCCAGATGGGGAGAACTGCAGGGTGATTTTTAAAGGAGCCAGCAAAAGAGAATGTGCAGTGGAGAATTGGAGTGATCAGTTTCCACACTTGGGATTTTCCCCGCCCCCTGTTTAGGCAACCTGTTTCCCAGGAGGAACCTCAAGGATGATGGTTAGTAAGCTTCTGGCTTCCAGCATGTCTCCTTGAAGGCAAATCAAATTTAGCAAGGCCCAAAGCTCAACTGAAAATTGAGAAGCAGCAACCTGCATGGCTGATTCACACTAACCCGGATAATTGCTAGCAGTTTTTCACTGTGAGGAAGCAGTCTAATATTGCCACAGTGTTCACCAGCTGTCTTAGCAGCTATTTCAATTAAATAACCAACAGGACACAGGAGGTAACGAGAAGAATTCATATGAAAAAAATAATTAAAGCTCTGTCCTACCTTAAAAGTGCTGTTGAAGCTGAGACGGGGAATGCTAACATCAGCCAATCATAGATCCATCAGTACCAAGTATCATCTGTAATATAATGAGGATAGCCCTGAGCGCAAAGTCCTCCCACGTGACCTGCTGTACTTAAATTAGCTGCCCAGCTGAAACAAATAAACACTCAAAATAAGAAAGGAGGTTAAAGCAATTTCAAAGGTGAATGAAAGACTTCCCTCAAGCACAACAGGAATAGTAGATTAGAGTTAAATTTGAGGCAAAAGACCGTCCCAGTTGAATTCAGACCCAAATCCTGCAAAGATTTATGTATGTGCTGAACCTTAACTTTACAGTGAATCACATTGGGCCTACTTCTCATTCTGAGTGCTCAGGCAATGTAAAAGGCCTCTCATGTGGGCACAAATCGTACGTACACCCTCTTTACAGCTACAATACACTGTGAGAGTGGTATGGGTAGGCCTCAGTGTTCAGCGGGCCTATTCGGGAGCTTAAATCAAGCACATGCACAAACCTTTATGGAATCACTACTTGAAATCTAACCTATTGTTCATCTATTTAGTGCTGTGAGCTCAAAATATTTTGTGCTCTATGGGAAGCCCGCAGGTGTTACAGAACCAGTCTGAAAATACTGAATTGCCCATTTGCACTAGTGAGACCACTGCTATATGCTCTTTGCTTTATTTTTTCAGATTTATTTTAATTATACATGGTTCAGGTCATGAGTCCTTTGTTCTGGTTTTATTCAAACTTTATTGTTTCTAAATATGACCAGGTACATCAGGATTTGGGCCACTATATCTTTATGATCAGGTGACAAATGTTTGCAATTTTCTGTCATGGACTGGCTGTAAATCTGAGTCACAATATTGCTGAGGAATCAGTGAAATCCTTTACATTTAAATATGACCTTGCCAATTTTGTAGAACCTGATTCTGGACTCCTAGTTCAAACCAACTTGTATTCATGTGAGAAGCCCTCATTAAGGTCAATGGGACGATGTCAGTAAGTGCTACTAAGCAGGAGTAAGGGGAGCAGAATTGGGCCCTCAATGATTTATGCCTAAATTTTCAGCTTTTGGGTGACCATCCTGAGGCCTAAACCTTGATTTTCAGAGTTACTGAGCACCCAGAGTTCCAAATGAAGTCAATGGGAGTTGTGGGTACTTCTGAAAATCAGCCTTAAGAGCTCAAGCTAAGAACCCGAAAACCAAATTTAGGAAACCAAAGCTCATTGAAGTCAATGGAGAGTCTCTCACTGACTTCAAACGGTTTTGGGTCAGTCACTTCGTTGACAATGGATAAACAATTTTATTGTTATTGTAGGTCTATTTAATGTAATTTAATGCACCAAACATTGTGGCATCTAACTTTCAATTGTGTAAAGTGCTGAGCATCCTGCCCACTTCTCTAAAAGTTACAGGCCTTTTAGGTGCCCATCCTGAGTCATCCCAAAATTGAAACACTTCAAATCTCCAGTCACTTTTGCAGACTGTTGCCAATATCTCTGGTTCTCCTTGTAAAATCAGCCCAGCTATGAAATCAGAGTTACTACTTTTCCTTTAGAGTGGAAAAAAGCTATATATTTAAAAGATAGGTCTTGCATTTACCAGTGAAAACACAGCCTGTGATTTTACATGCACTACTGCATTTCATCCATCTAAGGTACGGATAGGTCCCGCATCACCGGAGAATCTGAGCCCTTCAATCTTGTGATGAACTTATCCTGACAACACTCCTATGAGGCAAGGCAGTGCTATTATCCCCGTTTTCCATACAGAGAGTGAGAGAACTGAGAAACAAAGAGACTAAGGCCCAGATCCCCAAAGGTACTCAGGCTTCTAACTTCCATTGAAATCACTGGCGGTTAGGAGCCTAAATATGTTTGAGGAGCTGGGCCTAAGTGACTTGCCCAAAGTCACACAGTAGGTCTATGGCAGAGCAGAGATTTAAGTCTCCTGTGTCTCAGGCTAGAGCCCTAGCCACCAGAGGCAATATGGAGGGAGGGGTGGAGGGGGATGCAGGGTAACTCCCCCGCCCTCCCATGATTTGCTGCTTGGTTTGTACTGTGCATGCTCAGTAACACTGCTGAAGCCGGCTACCCTTACACTGTCCCCCCTCCCCACTATAGGCAGGCACGGGTCATCTCTGCTAGGCACTGAACCAACCTTCCTCTCTACAGATTGAAAAGACAGTATTTTTTACAGTCCTGACTATTGGTTTGTATGATTGGAATTTAAGCATACTGTGTCTGCTATTCGGAAAAGAAAAAGGGAAAAGAGAAAAGAAGAGAAAAGCAGCAAATCCCTGATTAGAAAGAGAAGATTGTAATTTAACTGTCAAATTACCTGTTCATTTCTAATAGTTTATGTCCTGCAAACTGAAGCAGCCTGTGATGATCTGGACAGTCTAGAAATCTAAAAACCATTAGAATCTCAGTATCTGTGACATGTACTGTAGATGAATGAAGTGTCAGAGAAAAATAATAATACCTCAACCCACTGGCCTGTCCGCTCTGTTGGGGGCTGCTCAGATGTTTGGAATGTTTGAAGGAGTCCTGGGGAATACAGATTAGTGGGCAGATCAAAGATGCAAGGTAAAGGCAATTTCTCAGACATCTCTGAAATTTATTACATGCCATCGCTACGTGCATGGCGTGAGCATGAGTTTGATTGGCTGCTTAGTCACAAGTGGCAAAGCCAGGGCTGATTGTGCAGGAAATCCCAAAGAGGTGTCAGTAAGATCACTGCGCCACCCCAATGTATATTTTGTACGTACCACATGTGTTGTAGAAAATCTATTTCAGGAATGTTCTAAATAGTGTTTTAAATATGTACAGGGATTAATTTTCACATCCTTTTGCTTATGCTGCCAGATGCCTTCATTACCCTCAGTCTAAATGTGCAGAACTTGGAGGGAGCTCTATAAACCTCCAGAAGTGACATAAAATAACTTGCCATGACTAAGGCAAACATTTTATCACTGTTATTCTTAGTAAAAGTCAAAACAGGTCATGGGCAATAAACAAAAATTCACAGAGCCCGTGACCTGTCCCTGACTTTACTAAAAATAAGTGGGGGGCAGGGCTAGGTAGAGGGGAAGAATGAAGTCCCATGGGGGGGACTGATGGTGGGGGGCACAGCCTCGACTCCAGCAGCTGCAGCAGGGGGCGCAGCCACAGAGGGCACACAGGCCCCGCTCCAGAGCTCACCGCAGCTGCGGGACAGGAGTGCTTGGCTCTGACTGCAGCCTTGCCAAACCCCGGCCGCAGCGGGGGAGGAGGTCGGGAGCAAACGGCCCTGGGAAGCCGAAAGGGGGTGCACAGCCACCAGGCAGGGGTGCTCGGCCCCAACAGCAGCCCCTGGCAAAAACCACGGGGCTGAGGTGCATGGCCCTGGCTGCAGTCAAGGATGCCACAGGGGAGGGGCACACAGTCCCAGCTGCAGTCCCCGGCGAAAGCTGCATGGCTGGGATGCATAAACAAGGCAGAGTAGAGAGGTTATTTAACTTCTGTATTTGGCACTGATGCGACTGCTGCTGGAATTCTGTGTCCAGTTCTGTTGCCTGCAATTCAAGAAAGGTGTTGATAACTTGGAGAGGGTTCAGAGAAGAGCCACGAGTATGATTAAAGGATTAGAAAACATGCCTTATAGCAATAGACTCAAGGAGCTCAATCTATCTTAACAAAGAGAAGGTTGGGGTGACTTGATTAGTCTATAAATATTACTTGGGGATTAACTATTTAATAATAGGCTCAATCTAGCAGAGAAAGGTCTAACACGATCCAATGGGACGAATTCGGACTGGAAATAAGACATGCATTTTTAATGGTGACGGTTGTTAATCATTGGAACAATTTACTAAGGTCATGGTGGATTCTCCATCACTGACAGGTTTTAAATCAAGATTGGATGTTTTTTCTAAAAGCTCTGCTCTAGGAATTATTATGGGGAAGTTCTATGGCCCGTGTTATACAGGAAGTCAGACTAGATGATCACGCTGGTCCCTTCTGGCCTTAGAATTTATATCTTATTATACAAGGTGTTTGTTACCATTGTGATTGTATTAGAGACAAGGAAAGACAGCCAGGCACTTCAGAGGGACATAACAAGACTAGGTAAATAGGCAGTACAATGCCAGATTCAATTTACTGTTGGCAAATGCAAAGTGATATTGGAAGGAATAATTTGAACTGCTCATACATATTGCTGGGTTTTAGTCACTCTGGTAAAAGAGCTGGGATGAAATTTTGAAAAGCACCCATATGATTTAGGAGCCTTTCAAAAGTGACTTAGGATCCTAAGCCTCACTGAAACTCCATGGGAGTTAGGCACCTAACATTTAGGCATCAAGTGGGGATTTACAAAACCACTTATCTGCATTTTTAGGTGAAAACCAAACGTCATTTTTTCCAATAACCTACACTCCCAATGAGTTGGAATAGTCAGGAACAGATTGAATTAATAAAATGCACAGTCACACGATCAATTAACAGCCTACACTGAAATTGTATTTGTCCAGATAGTTATCATTGTTATTTATCTGTACAGTGCCTAGCACAATGAGATCTCTATTTGGTGGGCTAGATGGGAAATGGTTCTCTCATCTCGTGAAATTTGGTGAAATTTTCCCATTCCAAATTAGGCCAAAAAGTCAATCTTGAATATTTTTGTGTTCCCCTACTCCCTGCTTTCCCCCAAAAAATTAATTCAGGTAAATTGAAATGTCTTATTTCAGTAATTTCTAAATGTTTTGTCTAGATTTTGATCTTTTTTAAAAACAAAAATTTACTCTAAATTTACTAAAATTAAAAAAAAAGTAATTTTAATGCAAAACACAGGAACTTTCCAGTTTGAAAATGTCAAAATGGGATGTTTAATCAGATTTGAAACCACCCCCTTCCCCTCCCCACAACAGTTTTGAATTGGGAGATTCGCTGAAATCTATCCAGTTTTGTGAATAGTTTTGTTGTTGAGGAACTGACATTTTTTCCATGAAAAAATGGTTCAGTAAGAAATTCCCCGCCAGTTGTAATCTTGACCCCTGATTATGGTTTCTAAGTGATACTGGAATATAAATATTAATAATACAGACCATGCAGATACATCCTCCAGGAAGAACCTATGAAAGTGATTCTGCTGCAAATATAAAATTGATAGTAATAAACATAAGATAGAGGGCACGATTCAGGTCACTTTCTTTTATAAGTTTTAAAGATGGGTGGGTATGTTAGCGACAACAAACCCAAAATATTGATGATCTTGTGGCAAGGGCTGAAATCAGAATGCTCCTAGTATAGTTTTTGCTTCTACAGTGGTCTAGAAAAAGCTGCCAAATGAAGTGAAAGCACTGGGATTTTGCATCCAAGTAGCAGACTGTCTTTTCAAGAGGAGTCAAGCCCCAGAATTATGCAATCCAGCCCATCTTCCACCAGGAGAATCCCCAAGAAAGATAATATAGCCTGGGGCTGAAACATCTTTTCCACAGAGCGCACTCCAGCTAGAGGGATCCCTTGACAGTGCTGTCGGGATTAGGGGGGGCCAGAGGCAGAGTAGTGGCAAAGAACCTTGACATAGTTGGCCCTGGCCTCTGGCAGATCCCCTGGCATCCAGGCAGATCCATTAACCTCTGGGTGGTCTTGTTTTTAGACATTAATAATGAGCAGGATTAGATGACATGGGGGTAAAGATGACTGAGCCCAGTCTGCATGGCAACTTTGCCCACTGCAGCCACCAGCAGACCTGTACTGCTGGCAAATGATGTGTCTTTACTTCCCGGACAAAGCCTTGTAGTGCTAAACCCCTTGGGCTGTAACAATTATCACTTCCTAGACAGGCCCTTAAAGAGGCCTTATCCCTCCTCTCATGGCAGACCTGCCAATGCTATGATTTTGCCCCAGAGACTATGGGTTTTCAGGTTGTACTTACGAAAAAATCCCTGTCTGAAAAACAACCTTCCCTATTCCCCTGCCTCCTGGGAAATTAATCAGGAGCACCACAAATAAGGAGGAACAGCCTGGTCTCCGCATAGGTGGAACAAAAAGTGTTCCCCTCCTGCAAGCACAGAGCTGGAATGCTCCTGAAGCACTCAGCCCTCAGAGCTCACAGCTGGCTGGGGAGATCAGCTAGCCTCCGGCTACTCTAGGAGATAGAAACACTCAATATTATACACTCCTGGCATGCCCAGAACGCTGTGGAACAAATCTATGAATATTGCTGACCTATTTAGAGAGAGTCCGTGTGGCTGGAGACAAAGAGATGAACATTACATCACTTCTCTCCACTCTTTAATATTCTGTCTCTCTGATTCAAACTGACTGGGCTCCCTCTTGGCTCCATCAAAGAAATAGGATTTTTTAAATTTTTTTTTAGAAAGTTAATATTGTCAGAGTAGAATTAGCAACGACATCTCTGCTCCATCAGAGAGGGAGAGGAATTGATTGGACAGCTGTTGAAACAGTGTTGGCAGGGAATCAGGCTCTTAGCCATCTGATCCAGTGCAGATGATCTCTTGGCTTCATCCACATATGTCCATCTGTTATGCTGGCATTCTGACTGTTTAAATATTAGTTACAATCTACTGTGGTTCAAAGGTGCCAAGTAACCCTGCATTCAGATAGGCAGCCAGGACACTACCTCAAGTGGCCTCTCTCTTGCAGAATGCTCCATCCTCGGTGCCAGCACTAAAGCTCTGGCACCGATTGTTTCTTTAAATGTGATCCCACTGTTGACACGTGCCAAGAGAAGGTGCTTGGAGAGTACACGTGCTGGTGGACTTTGACAGGTGGAATTGTTGTGGACTCCATAGAAACTCAGAAACTTTTGCCAGCTGGAATCATGTGTGACAGCAGGTCCATGGCCCATAATGACCGTAGATACTACCTGTTTGTCCCCTGCAATGTTTCTGTATCTAGGAAACCCCCACCATTCACCATCACCGGTGCAGCTCCACCAGCAGAAGAACTTGTGTCTCCTTAACCTACTCAGCACACGTCGAGATGACAACGTGGTAAAATCTCCAGCTAAAGCCAAGACCCTATTTGCACTAGCTGCCACTGCTCCCACCATTGATCTGTCTTGAGGCTGGTGGTGAAATGTTTTCCCAAAAATGTTTTCCGAAAAATGTTTAGACGAGGCCTCAGACCCACAAAAGAGCGACTCCAGCAAAGGCTGAGATGTACAGGTATATCCCAAGAATTAGACAGTTTGTTGAAGGGGCAACAGTTCTGATTCATGATGACTCTCTAATGTAGACAGGACAGAGGCAAAAGAACTTGTCATGATATTTTTGCCTCTGGAGCACTTCCGGGCAGTATGGGGCACTGTAGGGGAAAAGATAGAGAAAAAAATGTCTCATTTCTCTATTTGCTCATGTGGCTACATAACCAAACTTAAAGATGCCTGTTGCCAGAATGGCTAAGGAATTTTCCACTATGCTGGAGTAAGGAAGGAATGCCAAAGCCTGAAGTCTGATTGCCTATTAAAAGAAATCAGCCTCTCTTTATTGCGTACCCGTCTGAATCTTATATAAATCTGCCCCAGCATTTATCCCACTGTCTTGTATGGTGTCTTGGATCTGTGCATTTGTGTCTGGTTAAGCCAAATTATGGCTGACTGTTAATGTCTTCGTTTCTTCTGTGATGCCTGGAGTAGCTGGAAGAAGGTGAAGCAATATTGGGAATGATACTAAATTTGGGCATAGACAGGTTGCATTATCTGCTATGTACTCTGGACTGTTATCGTGTATTTATTTTTACTAAACATGTAATTAAATATTTTTGAAAATGATAGCCACAACACAATAAAGTACACCAAACACGGATGATCCCCTTATACTGAATCCCAGCTGCGGTGAATGATCCCTTAATGTAAAGTGTTATACAATGGGTCAGCAGGAAACTTCTGTGAAGTGAGAGAGAGCATCTTCAACTTGAAAGGCTTAAATTCAACTCAGACATAGGAGTACAGTATGTAAGCAATTTATTATATTAGCTTGTTTTAGCCCGTTTGCTTAGAAGTGTGTTAGGCATTAGAAACTATCTGATTAAGGAACTAGAGATCTTAATAAAACAGGCATAAGTTATGGGGAGGCAATTGGTTGCTAGCCCTTGATTCTGTGAAGATGAAATGAAGCACATTAGTGATTTTAAAAGATGCTACAGCACAAAAAATTGTTTTCAAGAAAATAAAAAAAAATCAGATAGTTCTAGAATCATAAAGCCACACAATGGATTGGTATAGCTAGCTGCTCGTAGCGCTGATGTAGAAATCCACTTTACTTCAATTGTTGCAATTAGGGTTAAAAAGTCATGAATGCTAGATATTAGTATTCACGGTTGTCCTGAATGAGGTACTTGTATCTTTTGGCAGGAAGAGCTATTTGAATGCAGGGACAGGGAGCAGTCTTTGCTTAGCTGATTGATCTGAGAAAGTTCTTATTCCAGATAATTTAATTTTGGGGGGGAAGGGGGAAAATCAGGCATTCATCTGAATTCATTCAGGACCTAAGCTAAGGCCCAATTAACTTAATGGAAAGACTTATTGATGGTAGTGGGTGTTGGAGAAGAAGGATGCTTGGGGTTACGGCACTGCACTAGGACTCAGGAGACCAGGTTTCAATTTCCACCCTTGCAACAGATTTCATGTGTGACCATGGGCAAATTACTTAATCTCTCTGTGCCTCAGCTCCCGAACTGTAAAATGGGGATAATACAACTCTAGTCTACCGAAACTAATTTCTTGGGGCATGGTCTGTCTCTTACTACGTGTGTGTCTACAATACATAGCTTGTCAGGGCCTCTGATGCTAAGTGATTAAGGCTCTGGACTTGAAATCCGATGGGGTTTCCCCACGCAGCTTTAAATCCTGCTCACAGCAGCTATGGCTTTCATAAGAGTCAAACAGGAATTCCATCTATATATGGATTAATTATAACTCTTGATATGCTTGATGACAACACAAATTTTATGCTTCAGAGTTTACACTAATCTCTATTAGAAATCAGAATGAAACCTAATGTCAGGGACAGACTATTACACGTCTGGTACAGCAGGGTTCTTACACTGTCCTCTGAGGCATCTGGTGCTGGCCACTGTCAGAGACCCGGTACTGGGCTAGATGAACCTTGGGTCTGATCCAGTTTGGCAATTCTTATGTTCCTAGCTGAGATTCTGACCCACAGATTTTTTGGATGCCTTTTATTTAAAAAATAATCACTAAAAATTTAAGGATCTATTCTTCCACTATTCCCCATTACCACAGTACAATCTTATTGTATGTATAGGTCCCAAGAGAGTCCAAGGGTCCCCATGGAGACGTAATGCATGGTGAGCCGGGGGAAAGTCTGCCATGTACTAACTCGCTCTGCACTAAAAGTTCTGTAGCGTGCTTTGACACACTGCTGTTGGACAGTTAGTGTTTGGCAGGCGCACGTGCTGTAGATTGAAGGCCGCTGAGGCCATACATACATTGTATTTAGACGGCAATACAAAACCCCACGACACTGAGTCTCAGAGCCCGGGTCAATTGACTCAGGCTTGTGGGGCTTAGGCTGCAGAGCTAACAATTGCAGTGGAGACATTTGGGCTAGAGCCTGGGCTCTGAGACCCTCCCACCTCACAGGGTCTCAGAGCCCAGACTCCAGCCTGAACCCAAAGTCTACTCTGCAATTTTATAGCTCTGTAGCATGAGCCCCAAGAGCCTCAATCAGCTGACCTGGGCCAGCCAAAGGTCTTTTATTGCAGGGTAGACATAGCCTAAGTCTCTGTGTAGACAATTCCGAATATTAAACAGATCTATCAAAGATGTTACATATAGAACTACTCATTTTTTTAAAAATTTCGTGTCGATTTTGCTGGTATTTCAGTGCTTAGCAGTTACCCAATTTAGTGTCTGAGTCTCATTTGACACTCTTTTGCTATGGAAACCTTGTATTGGCGCAATAGGAGCATGAGGCTTCGTATTTATAAACAAAAAGATTGAATTTCTTTACTAGTAAATGATAGTAAAACAGTTTTGAAACTGAACATACAGTATTTTCATGGTCATAAATATTCTTCAAATACATTTTATTTGTACTTCCACTCATTTCGCATTTTTACTTCCCAAATTGTTGAATGACATTTGCTATCATGTGCCACAGTGGGCAACATGTATAAGAACCAAGGCAACTTTCTAAAGTAATCATGAATATCTGGTAAAGGAATCAAAATGTGTTTTGCAAACTCTGGCCTGTTACTTTAAGAATTTGTTGTGGTGGGTGGTGGCTGCTTCAAAATAACTCTATAACAGATTTAATCTACTGTAAAACACTGCTGTACAATGCATCCTAGGTTTTATTTTCAGTGCCCTTAAAATTCTAGAGTTTTCATAGGGAAAGTTCGTGCTGCTGCTCAGTTAACTCTTGGTTAGATCTTAGTAAACTACAGGAGTCATGCAGATTCTAGCTCCGTAAAGGTCAGATTACACTACCCAAAAACCACTTTAGTCACGTTTTACTCCTGGAATAGTCCCATTAATTACAATTACTTCAATAATAAGGTTCTACTAGTGTGAGAAGGGGCAGTAGAATGTGGCCGTGGGCACAACTGTTTTATACATCTTCTAGATCCAATGACAGATTCTGCCAAAATGTTAATTGTATCACCATGTTCTAATTTCTTATGTGAGAGATAAATGAGGAAACATCTGCTGTAAGTTTCTGTGGCTACAGCAGCAGCATCACAGAAGTGCCACTGTAGCGTAGATGCTTCCTAGGAGAATGTATATAAGGAGGAAGGGCAGTGTGGATTCCAGTCTAATAGGTTATATTGGCTGTAGAATGACCGTGCCTAATAGGATACAGAATGTAAGCGAGGCCAAACAGCAAAAATTAAGACGTTTGTACACCAATGCGAGGAGCCTACGTAACAAAATGGAGGAACTAGAGCTACTGGTGCAGGAAGTGAAACCAGATATTATAGGGATAACAGAAACATGGTGGAATAGCAGTCATGACTGGACTACAGGTATTGAAGGGTATGTGCTGTTTAGGAAAGACAGAAATAAGGTAAAGGTGGTGGAGTAACATTGTATATCAATGATGAGGTAGAATGTAAAGAAATAAGAAGCGATGGAATGGATAAGACAGAGTCTGTCTGGGTAAAAATTACACTGGGGAAGAAAACTATTAGAGCCTCCCCTGGGATAGTGCTTGGGGTGTGCTATAGACCGCCGGGATCTAATTTGGATATGGATAGAGCCCTCGTTAATGTTTTTAATGAAGTAAATACTAATGGAAACTGCATGATCATGGGAGACTTTAACTTCCCAGATATAGACTAGAGGACGAGTGCTAGTAAGAACAATAGGGCTCAGATTTTCCTAGATGCGATAGCTGATGGATTCCTTCATCAAGTAGTTGCTGAACCGACTAGAGGGAATGTCATTTTAGATTTGGTTTTGGTGAGTAGTGAGGACCTCATAGAAGAAATGGTTGTAGGGGAAAATCTTGGTTCGAGCGATCATGAGCTAATTCAGTTCAAACTGAACGGAAGGATTAACAAAAATAAACCTGCAACTAGGGTTTTTGATTTCAAAAGGGCTGACTTTCAAAAATTAAGGAAATTAGTTAGGGAAGTGGATTGGACTGAAGAATTTATGGATCTAAAGGCAGAGGAGGCCTGGGATTACTTTAAATCAAAGCTGCAGAAGCTATCGGAAGCCTGCATCCCAAGAAAGGGGAAAAAATTTATAGGCAGGAGTTATAGACCAAGCTGGATGAGCAAGCATCTCAGAGAGGTGATTAAGAAAAAGCAGAAAGCATACAGGGAGTGGAAGATGGGAGGGATCAGCAAGGAAATCTACCTTATTGAGGTCAGAACATGTAGGGATAGAGTGAGACAGGCTAAAATTCAAGTAGAGTTGGACCTTGCAAAGGGAATTAAAACCAATAGTAAAAGGTTCTATAGCCATATAAATAAGAAGAAAACAAAGAAAGAAGAAGTGGGACTGCTAAACACTGAGGATGGAGTGGAGGTCAAGGATAATCTAGGCATGACCCAATATCTAAACAAATACTGTGCCTCAGTCTGTAATAAGGCTAAAGAGGATCTTAGGGATAATGGTAGCATGACAAATGAGAATGAGGATATGGAAGTAGATATTACCATATCTGAGGTAGAAGCGAAACTCGAACAGCTTAATGAGACTAAATCGGGGGGCCCAGATAATCTTCATCCAAGAATATTAAAGGAATTGGCACATGAAATTGCAAGCCCATTAGCAAGGATTTTTAATGAATCTGTAAACTCAGGGGTTGTACCATATGATTGGAGAATTGCTAACATAGTTCCTATTTTTAAGAAAGGGAAAAAAAGTGACCCGGGTAACTACAGGCCTGTTAGTTTGACATCTGTAGTTTGCAAGGTCTTGGAAAAAATTTTGAAGGAGAAAGTAGTTAAGGACATTGAGGTAAATGGGACAAAATACAACATGGTTTTACAAAAGGTAGACTGTGTCAAACCAACCTGATCTCCTTCTTTGAGAAAGTAACAGATTTTTTAGACAAAGGAAACGCAGTGGATCTAATTTACCTAGATTTTAGTAAGGTGTTTGATACTGTTCCACATAGGGAATTATTAGATAAATTGGAAAAGATGGGGATCAATATGAAAATTGAAAGGTGGATAAGGAATTGGTTAACAGGGAGACTATAGCGGGTCCTACTAAAAGGTGAACTGTCAGGCTGGAGGGAGGTTACCAGTGGAGTTCCTCAGGGATCAGTTTTGGGACCAATCTTATTTAATCTTTTTATTACTGACCTCAGCACAAAAAGTGGGAGTGTGCTAATAAAGTTTGCGGATGACACAAAGCTGGGAGGTATTGCCAATTTAGAGAAGGACTGGGAAATCATACAGGAAGATTTGGATGACCTTGTAAACTGGAGTAACAATAATAGGATGAAATTTAATAGTGAGAAGTGTAAGGTTATGCATTTAGGGATTAATAACAAGAATTTTAGTTATAAACTGGGGACGCATCAATTAGAAGTAACGGAGGAGGAGAAGGACCTCGGAGTATTGGTTGATCATTGGATGACTATAACCCACCAATGTGATATGGCCGTGAAAAAAGCTAATGCGGTCTTGGGATGCATCAGGTGAGGTAATTCCAGTAGAGATAAGGAGGTGTTAGTACCATTATACAAGGCACTGGTGAGACCTCACCTGGAATACTGTGTGCAGTTCTGGTCTCCCATGTTTAAGAAGGATGATTCAAACTGGAACAGGTACAGAGAAGGGCTAGTAGGATGATCTGAGGAATGGAAAACCTGTCTTATGAAAGGAGACTCAAGGAGCTTGGCTTGTTTAGCCTAACTAAAAGAAGGTTGAGGGGGGATATGATTGCTCTCTATAAATATATCAGAGGGATAAATACCGGAGAGGGAGAGGAATTATTTAGGCTCAGTACCAATGTGGACACAAGAACAAATGGATACAAACTGGTCACTGGGAAGTTTAGACTTGAAATTAGATGAAGGTTTCTAACCATCAGAGGAGTGAAGTTTTGGAATAGCCTTCCAAGGGAAGCAGTGGGGGCAAAATACCTATCTGGCTTTAAGATTAAACTCAATAAGTTTATGGAGGAGATGGTATGATGAGATAACATAATTTTGGTAATTAATTGATCTTTAACTATTCATGGTAAATAGGCCCAATGGCCTGTGATGGGATGTTAGATGGGGTGGGATCCGAGTTACTACAGAAAATTCTTTCCTGGGTATCTGGCTGGTGAATCTTGCCCATATGCTCAGGGTTTAGCTGATCGCCATATTTGGGGTCCGGAAGGAATTTTCCTAGAGGGCAGATTGGAAGAGGCCCTGGAGGTTTTTCGCCTTCCTCTGTAGCATGGGGCACGGGTCACTTGCTGGAGGATTCTCTTCAGTCTTTAAACCACAATTTGAGGACTTCAATAGCTCAGACATAGGTGAGAGATTTTTTGCAGGAGTGGGTGGGTGAGATTCTGTGGCCTGCATTGTGCAGGAGGTCGGACTAGATGATCATAATGGTCCCTTCTGACCTTAGTATCTATGAATCTATGACAGAAGGTTTTTTTTCTCCATCATGAAGTTAATCCACCTCTCCAACAGATGATAGCTAGGTTGACGGAAAAATTCTTCCGTCAATCTACAGTGGGAGTTAAGTTGACCTAACTATGTTGCACAGGTGCACAATTTTTCACAGTTCTGAGCGATGCAGCTAGGTTGACAAAGTTTTAAGTGTAGACCAGGCTGGAGCTACAGACAAATATGAGGCTTAGGACATGACATTCTTATCACGACAAGAACGGATAGTCATTGGAAGCATGTTAAACTAGTATGTCAACATGCCAGCTTACATTGTATGGGGCACAACCTGTGGCACTGAAAGAGACTATAGTTTAATCTGTGGCACACTCAAGTTAGGAACAAAGGCCAGATCGTCACTCGGTGTAAACTGGCACATCTCCATTTACCTCAGCTGAGCTATGCTGATCTATACTCGTTGAGGATCTGCTTTGTAGCTACACAAGTAGTTTATCTGAAGAAAGTGTCCCGACTTTAAGACTATCAGAGAAAGGAGAGTGAACCAGCCAATGTAAAAAGAAACCCCACTTATTTATATTACCATCAAGCCTAGGAGCTCTTGTGGTGGACCAGGATCCCATTGCGATCACATGCAGCACAAACACAGAACGAAAAGATTTTGAAAGTATGAACCAAGACATACTCATTTGGAAATCCTCCCCAGCCCTTTCCCCTAGAAGCATGAGGACTAAAGCATGAATGAATAAGCTTCAGCCTTAGTAGCCGTCTGAAATACATGTATTCGAATTCATAGAATACTGGTTGGTCCTTTGCTTCGGCCTTTCTTCTTTAAAGCATTTTGAAAGTGCCTCAGCATCAGAGAAATTCTGATTCCCAACATTACGATGAGGTTAGCTACAGTGGAAGACAAATTTTGGTTTGGAATTTTTCCAGACATGATGTAACACTGGGATGATCAATTGTGGTCAGTTACTGTCCTGTGACAGCATGCACTGCTTACGCTAATTCTAAGAAATGTTATTTACTTGGGTTATAAACAGTCCTTTTCTGTTTCTCACTATTGTACTCTGTTTCAGTTGGGTAATCCTGTAATTTCAGTGGCAAAGCTCCTGTTTCAGAAGTTGATTTGGATCTTGTAATTTCTGATGCTTAGGGGATGTTTCAAAAGTAATTTTGCCCACTCAACATTCAAGTCATTCTTTGAGAGCTGGCTGGAAAGGAGTAGTGAGTTTTTCACTACAATTTTCACTGAAATGTCATGTTTTGTTTTAATTCCAACTACACTCTAAATTGGTAAAAAAAAACAGAAAAAAAAACAGCAAAATCTTTCCAAATTTCTGTGTTGAAAGCAGCAAACAAATGAGTGAAGAAATGAGCTGTATGGTAGTCAGTAATGTACAGAGCCGTTCCTTTGGCCTGAACTGTTAGCCAATAATTGGGGCCTTGCAGGCATGTTTCCCTTAGGAGCAGAAAACAATTATATGAGCCAATGATATTCTTGGGGTGATCTTACAAAAATATGGACACAAAGTCCTGCTTCCCTGAACACAGAAGAAACAGAAGACAGTTTCCTTGCTCAGAAATCCACAAATCTGCTGCTCCAACAAGCTCTGTGCCCAAGAAGATTTGTCTCTCTGCTTCCTCTCAGGGCTGGCCTACACTACAGACCTATATTGGTACAACCACACCACTCAGGGGTGTGAAAAATCCACTAGATGCTACAGTAAGCTTACCTGTAAGTGTAGACAAGCCCTGAAAGGGTGGTCATTTGTGTCTTAATGCTGGCACTTTCAGTTTCACTTCTTCTGGTGGCTCCAGGGTGAAGGGTGGCTGTCTGTTGTATAGCTGCCACTGGCCTGAGTAAGAGAACCAGGATACAATCAAAGAGGGAAAGGGACAAGATCTTATTGAATAGAAGACTAAACTGAAGCAGATCTGTTGCACATCCTTCTAATCGAGCTGTACTGTGTCTTCAATAGGTAAGTGAGACTCTGGCCCCAGTTCTGGCAAGTGGGGAGACAAAAGAGACTACATGTCATCTTTGCAACACCAGATGCTGGGACTGGCTGGGAACTGGTGTCCTCCCTGGCAAATCAGAGCAGCCCAGAGGCAGCTGAGAAGTGCAAGAGTGGAAAGGCACTCTGGCCACACCGCCTCTCCACTGGCAAGACATCCTGTGCTGGTGATGAGGGAGACTGGATCAGAACCACTGTGCCAGTGTTTGGTATCCAGGGATTCCCCTTACATAAAGGTTTGAGGAGGTTTAGCTCTGGAGCTGCAAGACAGCCAGAATAGAGGGACCAGGATTCGGCCAGGTGTGCTACAGCTTGGAAGCTTGGCAGCTAGGAGCCCTTTCTGCTCATGACAGGGAGCACTGAACAATGTTCTGATCATAATCTATATCCCAGAGTACAAAGAAAGGTCCCTGCAGGGACCACTGCACTGTTACTTGGGCAAGAGACCTTCAAGGCCTCAGACTTGAGAATTGTTTTTTTAAAACTATTAGTTTCATTCAAAGAAATATGCCAGGACATCAAGACTGGCCATTGCAGAGTCTAGTCGTGGGAGCAGAGGAAAATGAGGCACAGACATCATACTGTGGGAGCAGAGTGGGAATGACCTACTACCCAGAAGTCCCTCATTTTATTAAGCCTCACGTACAACTCTTCCTCAGTTTTTCTAGGAGCTGGAGGACCAAGACTTCTATGGTTTTCAGCTTAACTCCACAGATTGCAGATCAGTCTTTAAAATGAAAGGCAAAGCTAAGGTTACTAACAGCTTGTGTTGAAGTAGAGACCAGAAGCATTCATGAAAAATTTCCTAAAGAGGCTGGGGGAAGACTTCAGAAGATATCCACATCCAGAGTGGTCTGTCTAACTCCCAGAGAGGTGCAGAACTTGCAAGTTGTGGCGCGCACCCGCCGCAAAGGGAAAATAAGAATAAGTTACGACAGCACCCCCAACTGGTTGACAGAATGACAATGGCCAAAGAGAAGAATAGGCATCCTGACCTCTGACTCAGAAGGACGGAAGTGGGAAGTATATGGGGATAGGAAACAAAGCTACTAGGATGGGGCTCAGTACTGGACCCTTACAAGCCAGCGTGCAGACAAGCTGGATTTGTTGATACAGTACATGGTCCGTGTAGTCTAGGCTGAATCCTGCCATCTGCTACACACATGGCTCCCCTTAGCTTTAATTATTGTTGTGTATATCCAGTGGCAGAACTTAATTTTTTTATTTCAACACCAACCCTTCTCCCCCACAGTCCCACCAGCCTGATGATTTTGTCCCTGCTAATTGGTCTTTGGGTGTTCTTGACACAGCCAATATCTGGCAGCAATGCCACCTTTCAAATGCCACTGCTCTTTTCCCATCTGCTTCCTCCTTCACACCCACACATAGCAACAGGACTGCATCTTACTAAGGCTCATATCTCAGCCTGATGATGATGTCAGCTGAACCTCTATGGGCAATCTTCTGTTTGTCCTCACGGGGTGAGGATATGACCACTTGTGAACCTTGCCTTTTATTATTTGGTGAGATAAGATCATTAGAAATGCCAAATGAGATAAGAAACAGATGTTTCTCAAAGCTAAGCAAAGAGCTTTTGAGCCATCAGATGAAAATATCCTGGATACTTAAAAAAGATGAGGTCCTGAACTCCTAACCCTGCCACTGACTTCCTGGCCAAGGGGCCCCAGTCATGGGCCTGGACCCCATTGTGGTAGGTGCTGTACAAACACAGAACAAAGACAGTCCCTGATCCAAAGACAAGAGACAGATGGATACAGACTGAGCAAATGGGGAACAGAAGGAAACAACCCCAGTCCGTATGACAGGCAGTGGCTTCAGCACACCAGCGGCCTAATTCATTGTCAGATTGTCTAGGCAACACATCAAAGGAGAATTTTGAGGTGATGGAGGTACCTTCTGTAGATGTTTATGGAGAGCACCTGCCAAGAAGGAGGGGCAGCCGGGGGGAAAGCATGAAAGGTGCGTTTTTGAAATTTTCATGAGTGGCAGGCAATGAGGGTTGGCACCATGGGCCCATTGGAGGTAGGAGTCGACATCACTAGCGAAGAAGAGATGAAAGGTTGGGTGGGGATGGGCAATGAAGGGCCTTGAAAGTGAAGACAAGCAGCTTATGGTTGATGTGATAGAGAAGGGGGAGATGCACAGAGAGAGGTGACATGGTCAAAGCAACAGGCTAGGAAAATGATCAATGGATGGGAGTAGAGCAAGAGTGCATTTGTCAAGGCCAGAAAAAAGGATGTTGCGGTAACTAACATGCAAGAACCTGAGAGTCTGGATGAGAGTTTTAGCTGAGGTGGATGGATAGGAAAGGCTGTATCTTACAGATGTTATGCAGAAAGAATCCTCAAGGCTTAGACGTTGGCTAGGTCTTCACATCCAGGCTGAGGTCTGAGTCAAAGGTGAGTTGTGTAACCTGGGCACAGATGACAGGCAAGATGGCGGTGTTGTCTCCAGTGATGGAGAAAGGAGGTCGGGGGAAGGCTTGGGTTGGGTTGTGGGGGAGGAAAATTAAGAACTATGTTTTAGTCACGTTGAGCTTGATAGGATGGCTAGACATAGACAAGAAGATGTCAGAGACAGGCAGAGATTTTAGTATGGACAGAGGGAGGCAGGTCTGTAGTAGCGAGGTAGAACTGTGAGTCAGCATAGAGATGGTTGTTGAATTTTTGTTTGCAGATGAGGTTACCCAGAGATAAGGTGTAGAGAGAGAAGAGAAGGGGCCCAAAGACAGAACCCGGGGGAACCCCCACAGAAAGCTGGAGGGGAGTGGGATGAGGAGGATCCTCTGACGAGCAAGCTGAAGGAGCCATGAGAGAGATAGGGCGAGAACCAGGAGAGGACAGAGTCATGGAAGCCAAGGGAGGACAAGAAGAACGTAGCTGACTGTGTCAAAGACTGCTGACAGGTCAAGGAGGAGGAGGAGAGTGGAGTACTGCATCTGAGCTTTGTTTAGGAAGAAATCTTTAGAGACTTTGTTGAGAGCTGTTTCAGTGAAGTGCAAGCCAGACTGGAGAGGCTCTAGGATGAAATTGGAGGAGAGGAACTCCAATGATTGTAAATAGCATGTCCCACAAAAGGGAGACGGGGCAATAGCTGGAGGAGTGAATCAAAGGTGGCTGGGTTAGAGGACATGGAATTCAGTTAAGTGGGAGAAGCAGAGTTATCTGTCTTTCCTATTTAGATAGTGAGCTCTCCAGGGCAGGGACTCTCTAATATTGCTCCCAAGTGTTCAAAAAACGTAAGTCAGGCCCCTCAAAGTCATGAGATTTAAAAAACAGGTGCGGGGTTATTTTTATTTGCCTTCTGGTGCCAGAACCTTTAGTGCTCACATCCTCAAGCTTTTCCTCACAACCACGAGGACCTGAAACACGATTCCAGAACTGGGGGGGGGGGGGCACTGAGAAAACACACCAGATATCAAAAGCCTTCCGATAAAATCATGAGACCTGGCAACACTGTCTCACACTATGTGTACATACAGCACCTCCCACAAGGGGATCCTGATCTCAGCTAGGGTCTCTAGCCACTATGGCAATATAATGACAGGTTTCAGAGGAACAGCCGTGTTAGTCTGTATTCGCAAAAAGAAAAGGAGTACTTGTGGCACCTTAGAGACTAACCAATTTATTTGAGCATGAGCTTTCGTGAGCCACAGCTCACTTCATCAGATGTGTACCGTGGAAACTGCAGCAGACTTTATATACACACAGAGAATATGAAACAATACCTCCTCCCACCCCACTGTCCTGCTGGTAATAGCTTATCTAAAGTGATCAACAGGTGGGCCATTTCCAGCACAAATCCAGGTTTTCTCACCCTCCACCCCCCCACACAAATTCACTCTCCTGCTGGTGCTAGCCCATCCAAAGTGACAACTCTTTACATAATCAAGTCGGGCTATTTCCTGCATAGATCCAGGTTTTCTCACTTCCCCCCCACCCCCATACACACACAAACTCACTCTCCTGCTGGTAATAGCTCATCTAAACTGACCACTCTCCAAGTTTAAATCCAAGTTAAACCAGAATATCTGGGGGGGGGAGGGTAGGAAAAAACAAGAGGAAACAGGCTACCTTGCATAATGACTTAGCCACTCCCAGTCTCTATTTAAGCCTAAATTAATAGTATCCAATTTGCAAATGAATTCCAATTCAGCAGTTTCTCGCTGGAGTCTGGATTTGAAGTTTTTTTGTTTTAAGATAGCGACCTTCATGTCTGTGATTGCGTGACCAGAGAGATTGAAGTGTTCTCCGACTGGTTTATGAATGTTATAATTCTTGACATCTGATTTGTGTCCATTTATTCTTTTACGTAGAGACTGTCCAGTTTGACCAATGTACATGGCAGAGGGGCATTGCTGGCACATGATGGCATATATCACATTGGTGGATGTGCAGGTGAACGAGCCTCTGATAGTGTGGCTGATGTTATTAGGCCCTGTGATGGTGTCCCCTGAATAGATATGTGGGCACAATTGGCAACGGGCTTTGTTGCAAGGATAAGTTCCTGGGTTAGTGGTTCTGTTGTGTGGTATGTGGTTGTTGGTGAGTATTTGCTTCAGGTTGCGGGGCTGTCTGTAGGCAAGGACTGGCCTGTCTCCCAAGACTTGTGAGAGTGTTGGGTCATCCTTTAGGATAGGTTGTAGATCCTTAATAATGCGTTGGAGGGGTTTTAGTTGGGGGCTGAAGGTGACCGCTAGTGGCGTTCTGTTATTTTCTTTGTTAGGCCTGTCCTGTAGTAGGTAACTTCTGGGAACTCTTCTGGCTCTATCAATCTGTTTCTTTACTTCTGCAGGTGGGTATTGTAGTTGTAAGAAAGCTTGACAGAGATCTTGTAGGTGTTTGTCTCTGTCTGAGGGGTTGGAGCAAATGCGGTTGTATCGCAGAGCTTGGCTGTAGACGATGGATCGTGTGGTGTGGTCAGGGTGAAAGCTGGAGGCATGCAGGTAGGAATAGCGGTCAGTAGGTTTCCGGTATAGGGTGGTGTTTATGTGGCCATTGTTTATTAGCACTGTAGTGTCCAGGAAGTGGATCTCTTGTGTGGACTGGACCAGGCTGAGGTTGGTGGTGGGATGGAAATTGTTGAAATCATGGTGGAATTCCTCAAGGGCTTCTTTTCCATGGGTCCAGATGATGAAGATGTCATCAATATAGCGCAAGTAGAGTAGGGGCTTTAGGGGACGAGAGCTGAGGAAGCGTTGTTCTAAATCAGCCATAAAAATGTTGGCATACTGTGGGGCCATGCGGGTACCCATAGCAGTGCCGCTGATCTGAAGGTATACATTGTCCCCAAATGTGAAATAGTTATGGGTAAGGACAAAGTCACAAAGTTCAGCCACCAGGTTAGCCGTGACATTATCGGGGATAGTGTTCCTGACGGCCTGTAGTCCATCTTTGTGTGGAATGTTGGTGTAGAGGGCTTCTACATCCATAGTAGCCAGGATGGTGTTATCAGGAAGATCACCGATGGATTGAAGTTTCCTCAGGAAGTCAGTGGTGTCTCGAAGGTAGCTGGGAGTGCTGGTAGCGTAGGGCCTGAGGAGGGAGTCTACATAGCCAGACAATCCTGCTGTCAGGGTGCCAATGCCTGAGATGATGGGGCGCCCAGGATTTCCAGGTTTATGGATCTTGGGTAGTAGATAGAATATCCCAGGTCGGGGTTCCAGGGGTGTGTCTGTGCGGATTTGATCTTGTGCTTTTTCAGGAAGTTTCTTGAGCAAATGCTGTAGCTGCTTTTGGTAACTCTCAGTGGGATCATGGGTAATGGCTTGTAGAAACTCGTGTTGGAGAGCTGCCTAGCAGCCTCTTGTTCATATTCCGACCTACCGCATCAGCCGCGGCATCGGGGGCTTGTTCACCTGTACATCTGCCGATGTGGTGTGTGCCATCATGTGCCAGCGATGCCCCTCTGCCATGTGCATTGGCCGGGCCGGACAGTCTCTGCGCGGGGGAATGGATGGGCACGGGTCAGACGACAGGAATTGTAGCATTCGGGAACCAGTCGGAGAGCGCTTCAGTCTCCCTGGACACTCAATAACAGACTTAAAAGTGGCAATTCAACAAAAAACCTTCAAAAACCTGACTCCAACAAGAAACTGCAGAACTGGAATTAATTTGCAAACTGGACACCATCAGATTAGGCCTGAATAAAGACTTGGAGTGGATGGGTCACTACAAAAACTAAAAACTAATTTTCCCCTACTGTTACTCACACCTTCTTGTCAACTGTTTGAAATGGGCCAGCCTGATTACATTGGTCTCATTACCACTACAAAATTGATCTTTCCTCCTGTTGATAATAGCCCACTTCCACTTTAATTTTATTGTCTCATTAGCACTGCCCTCCCATTTGGTAAGGCAACTCCCATCTTTTCATGTACTGTGTATAGATATCTGCCCACTGTATTTTCCACTCCATGCATCTGATAAAGTGTGTTTTAGCCAGCGAAAGCTTATGCCCAAATAAATTTATTAGTCTCTAAGGTGCCACAAGTACTCCTCATTGTTGTTTTTTTAGATATTACTCTGTTACATTGACCATTGCTCCGTCCAGTCTTTCAGATATACAGCATGAATTGCAATGTCATCTCATTTTACATTCCTGAAAAATCAATTTCATTCAATAATTCGTGAGTGATGTGTGTTTTGTGGATGGTTTGGGCAACACTTTCTGTAGCTACTTTCTTGACCTGAGCGAGATATTTGTTGCAAGGTTTCTTTATTGATTTACATGCCACCAATACAACTCATGTTATAAATTTTCAGGGCACGGTGGAATTTCTGATACTCTGCCTCTTGTTTAAATGTAGAACATTTCAAAGTCTGTTCAAACACAAGAGTCCTTTCAATTGTATACGCCACAGCAGCAGGAATTAACCAACACTGAGGGAGCTGGGATTGTTTAGCCTGCAGAAGAGAAGAATGAGGGGGGATTTGATAGCTGCTTTCAACTACCTGAAAGGGGGTTCCAAAGAGGATGGCTCTAGACTGTTCTCAATGGTAGCAGATGACAGAACGAGGAGTAATGGTCTCAAGCTGCAGTGGGGGAGGTTTAGATTGGATATTAGGAAAAACGTTTTCACTAAGAGGGTGGTGAAACACTGGAATGCGTTACCTAGGGAGGTGGTGGAATCTCCTTCCTTAGAGGTTTTTAAGGTCAGGCTTGACAAAGCCCTGGCTGGGATGATTTAACTGGGAATTGGTCCTGCTTCGAGCAGGGGGTTGGACTAGATGACCTTCTGGGGTCCCTTCCAACCCTTATATTCTATGATGACAACAGCACCTCCTTTGTCAGCCTTTTTGATTATGATGTCAGAGTTGTTTCTGAGGCTGTGGATGGCATTGCGTTCCTCATGGCTGAGGTTATGGGGCAAGTGATGCTGCTTTTCCACAATTTCAGCCCGTGCACGTCGGCGGAAGCACTCTATGTAGAAGTCCAGTCTGCTGTTTCGACCTTCAGGAGGAGTCCATCTAGAATCCCTCTTTCTGTAGTGTTGGCAGGGAGACCTCTGTGGATTAGTATGTTGTTCAGAGGTATTTTGGAAATATTCCTTGAGACGGAGACGTCGAAAATAGGATTCTAGGTCACCACAGAACTGTATCATGTTCGTGAGGGTGGAGGGGCAGAAGGAGAGGCCCCGAGATAGAACAGCTGCTTCTGCTGGGCTGAGAGTATAGTTGGATAGGTTAACAATATTGCTAGGTGGGGTGAGGGAACCATTGCTGTGGCCCCTTGTAGCATGTAGTAGTTTAGAAAGTTTAGTGTCCTTTTTCTTTTGTAGAGAAGCAAAGTGTGCATTGTAAATGGCTTGTCTAGTTTTAGTAAAATCCAGCCACGAGGAAGTTTGTGTGGAAGATTGGTTCTTTATGAGAGTATCCATTTTTGAGAGCTCATTCTTAATCTTTCCCTGTTTGCTGTAGAGGATCTTGATCAGGTGATTCCGCAGTTTCTTTGAGAGCGTGAGGCACAAGCTGTCAGCATAGTCTGTGTGGTATGTAGATTGTAATGGATTTTTTACCTTCAGTCCTTTTGGTACGATGTCCATCTGTTTGCATTTGGAAAGGAAGATGATGTCTGTCTGTATCTGTACAAGTTTTTTCATGCAGTTGATAGATTTCCACTCCATACGGCTAAATGCAGTGCCTTGCATAATGACAGGTTTCAGAGGAACAGCCGTGTTAGTCTGTATTCGCAAAAAGAAAAGGAGTACTTGTGGCACCTTAGAGACTAACCAATTTATTTGAGCATGAGCTTTCGTGAGCCACAGCTCACTTGAAGGTCGCTATCTTAAAACAAAAAAACTTCAAATCCAGACTCCAGCGAGAAACTGCTGAATTGGAATTCATTTGCAAATTGGATACTATTAATTTAGGCTTAAATAGAGACTGGGAGTGGCTAAGTCATTATGCAAGGTAGCCTGTTTCCTCTTGTTTTTTCCTACCCCCCCCCCCCCCAGATATTCTGGTTTAACTTGGATTTAAACTTGGAGAGTGGTCAGTTTAGATGAGCTATTACCAGCAGGAGAGTGAGTTTGTGTGTGTATGGGGGTGGGGGGGAAGTGAGAAAACCTGGATCTATGCAGGAAATAGCCCGACTTGATTATGTAAAGAGTTGTCACTTTGGATGGGCTAGCACCAGCAGGAGAGTGAATTTGTGTGGGGGGGTGGAGGGTGAGAAAACCTGGATTTGTGCTGGAAATGGCCCACCTGTTGATCACTTTAGATAAGCTATTACCAGCAGGACAGTGGGGTGGGAGGAGGTATTGTTTCATATTCTCTGTGTGTATATAAAGTCTGCTGCAGTTTCCACGGTACACATCTGATGAAGTGAGCTGTGGCTCACGAAAGCTCATGCTCAAATAAATTGGTTAGTCTCTAAGGTGCCACAAGTACTCCTTTTCTTTATGGCAATATAAACATACTGGATCTCCCCTTCATTCCTGCTACTGGTACCCTGATGTCTCTGTGACACCTGATACTGCAGAAATAAAATCCAGCCTTTAATAAACTAGCATCACCAAAAGACCCAATGGAAATTAAATAATGTTTTGGTTTGTTCAAATGAAAAAAGACACTTTCATATGAAAATACCTGCCAAGCTTAAACATCTAGTCATTTAAAGCAGAAAGAACAGAAGTATTTTACAGCTGGGGAAAATAAATCCAGCTCAGAGTGGCTTTCAGTGGCTATGAGTTTTCCCAGCAGCTGGCTGTCCCACTTTTTGCAATGTATAATTATGCTTACTAACAGGAAGTACTCTCTTATACACTGAACAAAGGTACAATTAGTGGCAGCATCTGAAGTGTTAGCTAACCTAATAAAGACCTCCTCAGATAGAGCTGAGTATTATTAAACATTGACCTCAGAATATTAGCCAAGAGTCTGAGTCATCAGTAATCACACCAAGCAAACTCCAGTCAGGTTTTATTTCAAAGAGAACCAGACTGAACTGCACTAGCCACCTATTTAATGCTCTGGTGGAAAACAGAGAGTATGACAACCAGGAATATTTTAGTTCTACAAAGAGAATAAGCGCTTTAGAAAGAAAACTGTTTCAAATATTTACACTTGGTAGACGCTTTGTAAAATGATCACATTTTTATACGTGATCCAGAGAAGTGGGTTTTCAGCAAAACAAAATGTCTCAAAAAGGGTCAGTTTATAGCCAAAATTTTTGATTTTTCAATCCAAAACCCAAATGCCCAAGAACTGAAAATTTTTGATTTGAATAGCCTACCGTGGTGCCTCATGGGAGTTGTAGTTCCACATCCTCATATACCCATTCTTCTCTATGGGAAGGTAATCCCCAGCTCAGGGGTTCTCAAACTGGGCGTCAGGACCCCTCAGGGGGTTGCAAGGTTATTACATGGGCGGGGGGGGGGGAATCGTGAGCTGTCAGCCTGTACCCCAAACCCTGCTTTGCCTCCAGCATTTATAATGGTGTTAAATATATAAAAATGTGTTTTTAATTTATAAGGAGGGGTTGCACCCAGAGGCTTGCTATGTGAAAGGGGTCACCAGTACAAAAGTTTGAGAACCACTGCTGTAGCTGGACTACATTGCCTATGAACATGGCCAGGGGCTGAAATGGTGCAACCACCTCCCCTCACCGGGAGGGCAGACCATGGTGCATCATGGAAGACGTAGTTCAACTGGGGAGCCTAGTTCATATAAGAGAAGGGGAACATGAAGCACTGAAACTGCAGTGCCCATATCAGTTTTCCAGTCAACTCTCTCCCAACCCTTAGTGCTGCTTGGGATTCTAGTGACTAATGTTATTCTCCTTCCCTTTGAACTAGGAAAGGGTAGCCAGATGCAGAATAGCCACAGCTGCTTGTCTCCAAAATTTAAAGGAGCTAAATAGAGCTACCATGATGGGAAAGGTTCCAAGAAGAGGGTAAACTTACAGGGCAGAGATTCAGAAGTTACATAAGAACGGTCACACTGGGGCAGACCAAAGGTCCATCTAGCCCAGTATCCTGTCTTCCAACAGTGGCCAATGCCAGGTGCCCCAGAGGGAATGAACAGAACAGGTAATCATCAAGTGATCCATCCCCTGTCGCCCATTCCCAGCGTCTAGCAAACAGAGGCTAGGGACACCATCCCTGCCTATCCTGGCTAATAGCCGTTGATGGACCTATCCTCCATGAACTTATCTAGTTCTTTTTTGAAGAACCAGAAGTTACCAGGCAATCAAAAAGAAATCTCCAGCTCTAACATAGCACATTTTCTGAGGGCCAGTGGTTTGGACAGAGGATGTGCTCAGGTTTTCAAAACTGGAAGTGGGCCTGTTTGAAACAACTGTTTGTTTTTCCTTGATACTATGTCATCGTAAGGAAATCATGATGAGAGAAGGCAATTGCTGATCATGATATCTGCCATTCCTTTGCTGATTTTTACAATTGCAAGTGCATCTTAGAGGATCCTTGAATAGAAGTTTACCAGCCCTATTGGATTACTAGTTTAGAATGCATCCGATGAAGTGAGCTGTAGCTCACGAAAGCTTATGCTCAAATAAATTTGTTAGTCTCTAAGGTGCCACAAGTACTCCTTTTCTAGTTTAGGGGTTGGTGCTCCTCTAGTTGAACTCAGTGAAGCTAAACTGATTTACACTAGCAGAGGTTCTGGCTCCATAATTTCAACATTCTGAAGAACAGTATGACACAATCCAGCAATAACCAAAAAACAAAGTTATTTCATAATCCCCACTCTTGATTCACAGTATCATGCTTTCTCCATAGTGGCCTTTATTAAATGTGTCTGAATTTTGCATTTCCTGTCTTAATTATGTATCACCCTCTAGCCCAGTTTGAATATAACTTGTGGGGCCATTTTATCAGTGTGTTATTTTTAGCACATAATTAAGACAAAGAGGCACAATAAGAACGTACAGATTGCAGCACTTGACCTAATTGTCCTATGTAACTTTTTTCCTCTTGTGCTGATAATTTTCAGTGCAGTTGTCAACAAGCAAAGGTAACAGGATCATAGTTCACGCTGACAAGGCAGGGTATAAGAAAAGTGCTACTTAACCGCAAGAGGAGTGTGTTTCACTTTCAGCAGAAAATGAAGAGAAATATGAGAACCTCATTTGGTCTTTCACCTCATGTGGCTACAATGACTGGTAGTAACTGGGGCCTGAGAAGACCTTGTTTAACAAGCAATACCACCCTTAAGCCCGTGTGACCTGTATGATTGCACAGACTCCTTACACTTCCAGGGACATTCCTCCCCATGTTTCTCAGTGAACCCAATTCCCTATTCACCATTCCCTCTGATTTCTGTGCTAAGAGGCTTGTGGCAGATTCAGGGGCAGATCCAGTTGTAATCACAACAATCAATTGGCTAAGAATTGCATACAGCCTGTTACAGCCCACCCTCCATACATGAATCCTATCCACATGTCTTTGAGCGTTTACAGTCTTTGGGGCAAGGACTATGGCTTTTTATATTTGTATAGCACTTAGCACAAATGGGGCCTGGACCTTGTTGGTTTCTAAGTGCTACTACAATGTAAGTGTTAAATAATGGTTAATAATCCACAACTGGTGCAAGTTACCACTGCTCTTGATTTATACTAGCTGAGGATCTAGTCCTGATTCCCTAACTAAGCCCCAAATCCACTTCTCGTAAGGAAGTCACGGATCTGGCTCTACCTCCTGTTCCAGGAGTAGCTGTGGACTGAGTTCTAACTTCTGAGCAAGCAGAGTTTTTATATTAATGTGCACAGGGGAAAACCCCTAAGCAAATATAAAGAGGATCTTTGTATTTCCATGTCATGCCTTGCTCTGAATGTCTTTTTAATTAGCATAATTGATAACAGTACTTTCAATCTGACAATAAAATAAAACAGAAATTAGTTTGATATTTGATAATGTACTTTAAGGCCACCTTCCTATCTTCTTTCCTTTCACAGTTTGGGGTGTTAGTCAGAGCCCTGCTGCTTCTGGATATTAAGGTAACAGAGTAGTGCAGAGTGGGTTTTTTTTCCCCTGCACTTGTGACTGGAGAGAAAATAGCAAACTTTTTTCTCTGATTGTCACCACAGGAGTGGATTGGTGCACAATGTGGGCCTGATCCTGCAAACACTTATGCACGTGAGCAGCTTTATGTATGTGAGCACTTGTGCATTAGGGTGAATACTCCTGTGTGGGGCTGCCATTTCAGAGTACTTCAGCTACTGGAGAATGCAGCTCTCTACTTGTCTTGTGGAGCTTCTCTCGTGTAACACATTATGTGCCTGCGCTATGATCTGCTCTGACTTCCATTTTTGTCTCCCAGTGCAACTCAAGGCTTGCATTAGACTTATAATGCCTTAAATGGTGTAGATCATCTGGTCTCCCTTAGAGACTACCTCCCTCCTCATGGGACTCTTGCTGAGTTGCCTCCTATCCAGTGTAAGTGGGTGAGGGAGGCTGGTTAGGCAATTTCAGTGAGGGATCCCATGACTGTGGAGTTCATGTGCCCTCTTGGTATTACACAACGCTGGGTGTTTGTGCTCCTAGGCTTTTGACGTGGGAATGGATCAAGGTGGGCAGAGGCAACTCAGGAGGTGGAAGTGATTAGTTCTAGGGGGTTGGATGGGTGTGCAAGAGATTTTTAAAATTGATATTGACATTGGATTATGCTGTAAATTCTATGTACTATCTGATCCTATCTATATTCTTATAATGCCATCACCACTGTAGTATCTGGCCTCTAAGTTTTGTTTGTGTGTTCATATTGCACATGGGGTGTAGTTTATCAATGAAATAATGTATATATTCACCTGAGGTAGGCTCTATTCATTGTTTAAGTGTGCGGATGTGCACAGGGGCAGCAAATGGAGCATTTGTGAAACAAAGGGGGATCTCTCCACCTGTGTGTTGCTAAGGGGTGTGGCATGGTCTCTTGCCAGCCCTGAATAAGCCATCCTGTAATGGGGACCTGAAGACTGGGTAATAGAATCCTTAATTAACATGAATCCTGTGGCCAAGAATTTCTGTGGAGAGGTAGTAGCCAGTCCACGGAGAGGTTACATTACAGACCTGGGGCATACCCATGGGCTGTAGGACTGATTTCCAACCCTCTGAGCCCATGAAGATATCCACGCAAAGCTCGATCATTTTAGCTTTGTGCCTGGCTAAGGTAGGAGGGAGGGGGGAATTTCACTCTAAATAGATAACACCTGCCTACATCAATTCTGCACAAAGCACCCGTGTACCTACTCATGCATAAAAAGTCTACACCAACTGCTAGCAGACCTACCTCTGAATGAAAACATTGCACCAAATACTTTGTATATACATGCGTATCACAATGCTGCACCAAGTACCTGTGAATTTTCTTGAGTATAGCAACACTGCACTAAATATCAGTGTTCCCACACATATATAATAATCCACACTTCAAAACTGCATACCTGTCTTTGTATTTAACATGTGTCATCATCTGTGAACTTAACTGTAAATATCCACAGGGGAAAACTATACTCGCTTTTTAAAAGCATCAGCTGAGAGTAAAGAGGCAGAGACAGAAAAGAAGGGTGTTTTTGAAGAGAAAGGAGAGATATAAGAATATGGGGTTAGGAAGAAGTATATGGTGCAAGAAATTGGGGGGAGAGGGATTAGGGCCTAATCCTGCCTATTGACCTGCACAGGTGTGCCCCTTTGCCCACTTTCAGCCTCACTGACATCAGAAAATAATTGAAACAGTCGGTGCCTGCGTCCCCTGCAGACATGTTTTAGACACACAAAACATAAATACATTTCCCTGGAAGGCTGGGGATTTATTTCTGGAGCAATAGCAAGGTCTATGAAGGCACAGAGTTCCCCCATGCAGTTGTCCATGCGGGTTTGGGGTCTTAGAAAACAAAGAAATGCAAGGAAAATAAATGGAGTAAAGATGGGGAGGAAGAAAGAGCCATGAGAAGGAAGAGTACAGCAGGCATCATAGTGAGTTAAAAATGTGTTTTCTAGAAACTTTACAGCACATGATGCTAGAGAATTAGACTTCCAGCATGCCCGTGAAATAATTTTTTTTTGTCTTTATGTCTGAAGATTTTGTTTTGAAATGCACTAATCTTCTACATGCAGGACACTGCTCCAGGTTTTCCAAAATATTCTGGGAGCGAACAGGATCCGTGCAGTCAGTGCTTTATTTATAAACGATGTCTCCCTGCTAGTCGGAACTAAATGTTCACACAAGGTTTGTGTGCGTTAGTCTCCTGGATGTAAGATGCTGGCAAGAACAGCATTTGCAGGTCCCATGCTTTTGCTTTTAGGATTTGTATTTTCTGTAGACTGGGATTTTTTTAAAAAGTTTCTTTTCGTTTAACTTCCCCCCTCCCTTCCTGTTCTCATCGAGGGACAGGTGTTGTTTAACTCTGCGTCTTTTGATCGGTTTCTCAGGGTTCTGCACTCTCAGAACCAAAAAGAAAAGGAGGACTTGTGGCACCTTAGAGACTAACCAATTTATTTGAGCATAAGCTTTCGTGAGCTACAGCTCACTTCTTTTCTTTTTGCGAATACAGACTAACACGGCTGTTACTCTGAAACTCTAAGAATCGTTTCCTTTTACCCACAACAAAAATGGTTTCCAGCCATTAGCTGGGGACACATTTATCAGTAGCCAGCAGGAGCCTCTCTTCCCCCTCCCCCTGCCCCAACAACTTCCTGTTTGGCTGTCATGCCCTCGAGGAAGGTGGCTCATGCACTTCCAGTTCGGGAGCTGCAGGTCCCAAGTGTTTCCTGCTTCAGCTGTGTGAGTATCACAAGGGCGAGCGAATGCGGGCCTGCTCCCTGTCCCCTTGCAGGCTGTCTCCATGGGATGGTGTCTGAGGATGACCGGCTGCTTGAACCGTGTCAGCTGGAGTGGGAGGGTTGTAGGGGGGTGCTGCATAGGAGTGCCAGTGGATTTGGGGTGCGGGGCTTGTGTGAAGGTTTGGGAAGCAAGGTGGGGGAGGTAATATATTTTATTGGACCGACTTCTGTTGGTGAGAGAGACAAGCTTGTGAGCTTACAAAGACGGAGCTCTTTTCAGGCCTGGGAAAGGGACTCCATCCTGGCCTCCCAGCTCAGTGCGAGGTGGAGCAGGTCGGTATTGTAAGGGGCCATGCAAAGGAGAGTGGCTCCTGAACACCTCCCCACTCGGCTTTGCCCTGTCTGGGGGGGCAAGGAGTTGGGGTATCTGAGGGTGCGAGTGAGTGATCAGCGGCTGCAGCACGGTGTTAGCTGGAGGCTGGGGGACGTCCGTGTATGGTTGGGGAGGGGGCTGGCAGAGCGGCACTGGGGCACACAGAAGGAACGGGTGGCTAAAGGGGGAGGGTTTCCCCTGCCCTTGGGGAGCATGTGGGAGCGACTGGCAGTTAGTGGGGTCTGGCTGCTGTTCACCTGCCCTCTGACAACCCATCAGCCCTGCTGCCCTCAGACTGTCTTCTTCCTGCGGCTGGGAGGCGGACAGATGTCTCCAAGTAGTGCCGGGGCCCCGATCCTGTGAGCCTGTCTGCATGCATAGACCAGTGCGAGTTCGGGGTCCCTGCTACCCGCTTTCAGGATTGGGGCCGTGGCAACTTATCCCAGGCATAACCATGCTCTCAAGTGTCCCTAGAGCCTCTGTTTGCCAGAAGCTGGGAATGGGCAACAGGATGGATCACTTGATGATTACCAGTTCTGTTCATTCCCTCTGGGGCACCTGGCATTGGTCACTGTCAGAAGACAGGATACTGGGCTAGATGGACCTTTGGTCTGACCCAGTAAGGCTGTTCTTATCCCTCTTCCACCCTGGCTGTGCTGGGCAGCCAGGCTTTGTAAATAACCATGTAATCACAACTGGCCCCACAGTGGAGCACTACAGGGCTTTGTACCATCAGTGGGTGCGGCGCATCCCTGCTCAGAACCAACGGTTTGATCTGAAGGCCTTTTTGCTCACTTTTGGTGTTCCTTGTTGCCTTTCCCCAGGAGCTCTTCTCTGGTTTGCTTTTATTGAAAGCAGACGAGCCCTTAAACT
The DNA here is from genome assembly GCF_965140235.1 of Caretta caretta. NCBI lineage: Eukaryota > Metazoa > Chordata > Testudines > Cheloniidae > Caretta > Caretta caretta. The sequence goes on along the minus strand of NC_134208.1, from coordinate 204,271,288 downwards.
GAAAATTTACATTAAAAACAAAGCTGGGGAAACCATCTGTTAAAATACGGCCACTGCTTTCACACGCAGCGCTGGAGGACTGATAAATAACAGAGCTGGGCCAAACATTTCAACCTTTTTTTTTTCCCCCACCAAAAAACAGACCCATAAATTTTAGTGAAAAATGTTGTTGTTTTACTGCCTGTAATAAATACTAAGCACAGAGACTGATCCCATCACAATATTCACAAGGGGTTCCCTTCCAGCTCACCTACCACTGGACTAGCCGTAAATTATGTTAATGCTTAAAGGGGTGAATGGGTCTTTAATTTGGCTTGATTGTTTCAGTGTTACAAGAAGACAGCCCTCGTGGGGAGCAGGGAAACACTCTGAATCAGAGTGTGCGTGAGTGTAGGAAGTGCAGGGGTAGTGGAGGTGAGTGTAAGCACTTCAGGGACAGTCAGACCTCTGAGGATGGGAGTGTCAAACTCACCTGAGATAGTGGGCCTGATCTGCTGCTTGTGTAGACCACACTCAGCAAAAGTTATTAAAATAGAAATAGCCAAAGATAAACCATGTTGGTAATGACATACATTTATTTTACGCTTCTCCAGAGGAAACGCTTCCAAGTGGTTCAGCACTGGTACCCAAGGTTTTGCTGGATTGCTGCACCAGAATCTGGATTGTGGACTAACTCCCCCATGTGGACCCTGCTGGCGCATGCTAAATGTTCCTTAGTGTGCGTTGATGTCATCCTGTTTTTAGCAGGACTTCATCAGTGTACGCTAGCAGGGTCTACGCAGGGGTGTTAGAGCACAACACACTGGTGTGCTCTACAAATCACACCCTGGTAGTGTGGACTCAGGAGTTGTGAAGACAAACCTGAATATTCATGGGAAGTCCACAGTCTGGATGAAACTGTTCAGCAGGCTAGATCCAGCCCATCGGTGTTACATTTGACCCCCCTGATTAGAGGCTGAGAACAGATTCTCCGTTCTGTTAACAGCAGTGCATCTCCATTGAGATCAGGGGAATTATACAAGGTTAAGTAGAATAACTAAATGGGGAAACAGACTCTGGAAGGCCAATGAGTTTTAAATCAATCTATACCAGCTGCTTGTGGACTTTGCACTGTGTAAAAACATTGCACCAAATACATTTGAATAGAAGTGTATGTTACAATGCTGTACCACATGCCTGTGAATATTGCTTTTTAGGGCAGGGACTGCCTTTTTGTTCTGTACTTACATTGCCTCGTGTAGCAGGGTCCTGGTCCCCGGCTAAGACTCATAGGCCCTGCAATAATATAAATAATAATATACTGAGATATAACAACACCGCATCTCATATCCCTGTTCCTACACATATATGATAATCCACACTTAAAAGATAGGAATACAGATTTTTAACTCTTGTCATTATTGGCGTACTTATCTTAATATCCAACACAATACAGTTTTTTAAAATCAGCTGAGAGTAGTTCACCTTGTGTCTCTCATGGTTTCATTTTGGATGGCTCACCCTCATCACCAAGCTCCTAATCTCTTCCTAACTCTCTCCTCTATCTCTGTTCTGCATCATGGCTTCTAACTTCACCAGACCTATAACCTGGGGGCCATCTTCCACTCCTCCTCCTCCTCTCCCACCCAGGTTGTCTCCAAATCCTGGAGCTTTTCACTCCATAACATTTCAAACACCTCTTCACCGGGGTGAAATCACTCGTCTCTAATCATCCTACTTCACTGCTCCACTCTCCCACTCATCAGATCTTTTTGATACCAACTTCAGCCCCCTCCAGTCCAACTTGAATGCCCCAGCCCTGGTTCTGCATCACACAGCCCCTGCTCCTTTCACTCAGTTTATTTTAGCATTTCCCCCCATCTATACCTGCTTTATCGCCTAGCACAAACATATCTGTGCCTTCTGCCATGGTACCCTTTATGTCTGGATTGCCCTTCCCAAGTCACCTCCCTCTCATTCAGACCCTCCTCAAAGTCCAGAAGGGTCCATGACATACTGACTCATCTTATTATTGTCGTCCTTGTCTTTTCTTTCCTCTCCTCTTGTTTGTGATACGTTGGCTTTAGATTTATACAGTCATTGGGGCTGGTGTGATGGCCCACATTTTCATAGTGAATTGTTATTTTAGGTGTCCAACCTGAGATACCTTAAAGGAGCTTGATTGTGAGAGAGGAGATCCTCAGCAAACAGGTCCCTTTAAGGGGTCTCCAGTTGGACACCTAAAACCATCAGCTCCCTTTGAAAATCTTGGCCTATGTTTTGTGAGGTGGCTAGTCCAGTTTTTGGTTTGTTTACTAATCATTATTTTTCTATCATACACTGAGAACTTGTTCTAACCAGTTCATCATTGCCAGCTTGTGTTTGGGTTCAAAAAGTCTGATCTCCAACTTGGTCTGTCTTCCAGGTAAAAATAGGAATAATGATATTTGGGGTTAATATAGCACCTTGGTTCATAGGACCTGGGAGTGTGTTACTAAGGCAGGCGTGCATTATCATCACTTTTACAGATGGGGAAACCGAGCTTCAGCGGCACGAAGGCCGCACTTTTCAGTACTGTGTTCGCATGTTTCAGTTTTTGTCCTGACTTGAAACATCTTGGCCTTGATTTTTCAGAAGTTCTGAGCACCCAGATCTCCAACTGAAGTCCATGGGAGCTGCAGAGGCTCAGGACTAAGTCGTCTCAAATTGAGAAGCTGCCAGGAAGTGGCCAATCCTTGAAAATATGGTTGTCAGCGACTTGCCTAAAATCACACAGTGAGTTTACTGGCTGAGTGGAAAATAGAACCCAGGTCTCCTGAGCCTGGTGCCAGCTCCGAACGCTAGATCATATCCTCTTCCTAGAATATACTCCCTGGAAAGCCTTGGTACTGCACGGGCAGGTGCTATAATACTCTGCTGGTTTCAGAATGGCAGCCACAGAGCATAGTGGGTAGCTGTGCCAGGGAAACAGCCATTCATTCATATGTGGGCATAGGCTGAGCAAGGAGGCTGTTTGAATTTTAGTTCCCTGCTTCAAAGTTTTTGAATAAATGAGAGCTCACGTGGCATTGACCTGCCAATACAAGTATGGAGGGTGTTAACTTCTCAGTGAGGCCAGCATCACTGTAAAAAGATTGAAGGAAATTATGTCATAACTTTGCTATGTTTATTTCCCAAGGAAGATCCACTCCTGTGTCAGTCTTGACAAACAGTGGGGAATGTGTTGACTTCCAAGTGACACACACTTTTTGAAGGTCATACCATTTTGGCAGTATGATCAGCTGATGTAAGGAATCTAATTGACCTGTTTTTCATTCCAGAAGGTTGCAGCTGACAGACTTCCTAGAAGGGAAAGCTGCATGACAGCTGATCACAAACACTGGCAACCTGTTTACTTCTGGACACTGCCCAAAGGATTGCTCAATCGTCAGTGATCCATTCATAGGTACAGTGCATATGAAATGATGTGTCCCCCCTCTTGCGCATCTGAGAACTCACAGGTTCAGTCACACCATCACTTTTCCTCTGACATCAGCCTCTCCACTAAAGGCTTTGGAGTAAGTTAACCGGAGACTGGTTGTATGGCTTCTAGAAATCCATTATGGCATTATAAGTATGTGGCCAATCGCCACCTAGCTTGTGTGTTTTTCCCCTTTGCCATCCCCTCCTCTCCCTCTTTTTGCTATGTTTTGAAGCGCATAGCGCCTGCATTCTTTTATGTACAGCAACTCGACTGTTGGAAGCTCTACTTGTAACTAATATGACTAGGGTGGAGGATAGCTGAAGTGTGGTGTATGGCACATGGTGCAGAAATGGAATTTTGGCCAGGGATTCCTCGGCATAGTTCCAGTGTTTTGACATGTAGTGTTGGAGTATTAATGTCCATGCTGAGCAGAGAGGATGTTAGTTTTTTTTCAGACACCCTCGTGTCTACCCTCCTGGTGAGCTGCAATGTCTTCAGTTTATCTACATAAGAAGAATGAAGGGATGAGCTGACCCAGCTGCTGCTAGAGGCCTCAATCGGAAAAAGGACTCCAAGCATGTCCTTACTTTTAACTACATGAGCAGTCTAACTTGGGTCATATGCTCAGCGTTTAGCACATGCCTCAGTATTTTCCTGGACTCCATGTGTTTCCAGGGAGTCCAGGTTTGTCAGACTTGATGCTTAGACTTCCAAGTTATCCCCTCTGCCCAAGAACAGCAAAATCTATTTCTTTCGTGCCGCCTTCCTCTTCTTAGACCCACTCTCCCTTAGTTTAATCAATGACTAAATGCTGAAACCAAAATTCTGTTGGGTGATGATAAAGAGCATGACCAGATGAGCTCTTCAGAGTTTGCTTTCCTTTGGGTTTTCATGCTACAAAACAGCATTTGGATCTCAGTAACAGTAGTGTCTCCACTGCAGTGGGGCCATGGAGGGAGATGAAACAGCATCGAGCCACCCCTCAGAGGACAGCAGCATACTGGACCTTCCCTCTGCATACGACATAACAGACAGCTTCCTGCCAGAGCACGGCACTGGGACCAGTGAGGAGCCTTGTAGTTCTGTGGATACTTTTGCCTCATCAGCATGCTTAGGTAAAGACTCAACTAACAATGAATGTAAATATTCCCGTTCTCTCTCTCACACTCCCTCACTCCCTCCCTTTGGACATAGAGACATGTCGGGTCAATATTTGTTGCTTCAGGCAGAGTGTTGTTTGAATGAACAGCAAATAGCGTGCTGAAGTTCGATGCAAGTTCATCTGCCTTCGTGCAAAGTGTGGCTTATTGGAACTGCAATATGGTTCTGTGCTTCCGAGTAAATACAAAGTGCGCTGTGGATTGCTGATACCTGTGAGAGCCGTCGAGAGGGTTGCTGCTTTTTGGTGTCACTGTGCTCATGGAGGAGGGAGTTGCCTGAGGCCAACTGACAGAAAGAATCCTAGCGTTCTCCTAGGCATCAGGGAAAACATTGCTTTGTACAATTACAACCAGTAAGGAAACATCTGCTCTGCAAATCCTTCTACCTACCTTTCTCCCATCTACAGCCCGTGTCCTCATTAAACCAGTGCAGGACAAGTGTTCTGTTTATAAAAGGTTATAGAAACAGGCAACTGAATGGCTGGTTGTGCTGCATTCCTTGTGGATTAGTAATAAGCTTGCTGTAGGATCGGATTATGCTCCACAACTGGGAGACAATGGTTAACTGTCTTGCCTTGTTTTGTTTCTTAGAGGGGGGGATTTCTGCAGAAATGGTCAAGAAACTAGGCTTTGGGCCAGTTCCCACTTTCTGAGCTGCACTGTTGTATTTATCCACAGGGGAGCTGAACTGAGGTTGCATGAACAACTTTAATTCTGGTATTTTCTAATTTTTCAGCATGTGACTTTACAATCTGAGAGTTCATTTAATGTAGCTATTATGGATGTGATATGTATACAAGTGTTGTTCTGCTTGTACTTTCTGAGAGCGACTCTGACCAGTTTCCACTACCTTCGTGTGTTTTTACGGATTAATTATTCTACAGTGGTCAGAGTGCCTTTGAGAGGGTGTATTAAAATACAATATTAATATAGTTTATCGTAGGTGTCACTAGGTGGCCCTGTTACACAGTCTTCCAAGTTCTTTTTCTCAACATGGGAGCAAATGTTCAGTCATGAGAAGACAGGCTACGTGGTGGTGTTGGTTTTGGTTATACAAGATCATGGGATTGGAGCTAAATGAGCAGCAGGAGAATTTGCTCTCTGCCTGGGGCTCTGATTACCTTCAGCTCTTGAAGCAGAGTTGCTCCTTGAGAATCAGCTATTGGTGCTGGCCTGAGATTCTTGGAAAGAGGGATTGTCCTGCATGTTGTGTGACTGTCTCTATTACAGGTCTGGGGCATATGTGTGAACAAAATAAGTTACATTTAGAATTAGCCCTGGTTGGAAAATTTTCTGTCAAAGCCGTTTTTCAATGGGAAATTGGGTTTTGGCCTAAATTAAATTTTCTACAAAAAGTGTTTGCTTTCCTCAGAAAATTTAGACTTTTTCATAAAAAACCCCAAATATCCAAAAAGTTTTGATTTTTGGCTGAAAATGTTTATTTTGAAATATAGCCGCTGTGCCTTAATGGGAGTTGGTTGTACTTTTTGGGTGTGTAATGTCCCATTCCCATCTATGTGCCAGGCTCCCCAGGGGACTAATGTCTCATGATGCACTGTGGAATATCAACAAGAAGGGAGAATGTGGTGCATCATGGGAGATGTAGTCCAGCTAGGGAGCCCAGCCCATAGAGAAGAATGGTGTTATGAGGTACCTGAATTACAACTCCCCAGAGGCACCGTGGCAGCATTTCTGAATCAAAATTTTTGGTTTTCTCTTTATTATTTGGCTGAGAATTTTTGGTTGTCAGTTTTCTTGCTGAAAAGTTGGAATTTTCCACAGAGGAAAAAACCCAACAAACCCATTTTTTGACAAGCACAGAATATCCCCAGATTTGCCTCACTGATTTCTCCACCACTATGAAGCCAATTGCCAGCCCTTGTCAGTTGCCATAGTGTGGCGGAGGGGGAGCACTGATGTTAGAACAGGATGCTGGTGTCAGAAGAATAGGCAGTAATAGGTTACATCATGTGATCCAGCCTGACGTTATTGATTCATGTGATCCAGGTTCTCCCCTCTCCTCTCCCCTCCCCCCCCCCCGACTTAAAAGTTTGTGAGGGGAAGTTTGTGATGGGGGAATCACTTTACATGTGAACTAAGTGGGGCTACTATGTTGTTTGCTACTTTTAAATATTTCCAGGTAAAATAATTCTGTTGTGTCTTGCTTTTGATCTAAGACCCACTAGCATAGTATTCCTTTGTGCGTGCTTTTGCTGCTGCTGTCGTCATCAGCAGGAGTGACTGCATAGACAGTGCATTGGACGTGGGGCAAAGCTGGAAATGGTTGTATTTAGCCTTTGCTCCTTTCCAGAATGTTAAATCCAAACTGCATTGAACCCACCACTTTCATCATCTATTCAGTCCTGATGCACTGAGGGTTAAGAAGGTTTGTGTCAGTTACATTAAATAGTCTGGATTAAAATAAAACGAGGTGAGGTTGGGAAGTCATTTGCAAAGGGGTTTGCAAATATTTTTTAAAAAGAAAAAAATTATTTCTTCTGTTTGTAGGCAAAGCTAGCAAAATTTCTGTTCACTTTGGAGATTTAAATAGTTAAAAGGAGGTGTTTAACTCCTCTTCCTCGGTCAGCTGTCACAAGATACTTATTTGCTTAAGGGCTGAGCCAACCATCAGGGATGGTAACATCAGTACCCCTACTGGTCACTCACTATATTGCACGTACAGAGGCTACGCACCCAATGAGCCTAGCTTAGCTGTGGTGGTTACTAGCTTATGAGGCCTGGGCAGTTTCCTTCAGTTTCTCGTATAACAGTTCCAGGATTGTGTCTCAAGTAAAATAGCATTCATCTGTGATAGGGATTCCAGCCATTGCTGTGTTTTGTCTGTCAAGAGTAGGAGCACTGGAGGAGGCTACGTGACCTAGTCGTTATAGCAGATTTGGCCAATCGATATTCCTGTTCTAATTTGAGCCTTGATTAATTTCAGATCTTGGTAATGGTAAAGTGTCCACTTGTGAGTCATAGTGTCGGGATGTAGTTCCTTGTTGCTAGTGAAAATATGCCAAATGAATGTTTCTCTCTGCTTTGGTAGAGAAATTCGTCTGACAATGTGATAGGCTGGGGTTTTGTTTGTTTTAGACAGACTGTGTGTCACAGGTTTTCTGTAAAGGTGTATCCACAAGTGCAGGGATTTGTAGGCAATCCTTGTGATGGGTGTGTTTATTGTGAGCTGTTTGCTCAGATCCTGTTCTTCTCCAGCAAGGGTTGGTGCTATTTGAGTAAACTGTTTTGGTGATTAACGTTGGGGTGTAGGAGGAACGTGTGATTACTCTGCAGTCCCAAGACTGGTTTGCGGCGCATGGAGTTTACAGCTAATCAGCCAGCCATGACACGTGAAAAACAAAGACAAACTGCTCAAACATGAAACTTCATATTGTGTTTTACACCAGTAGAGGTCAGATCCTGTATGTTTGTTCATGTACAACACCCACTGACTTCAGTGGGCGCTTTGGGTTTTGCAGAGAATGAAAGATCAGACCCCAAATTCTTCTTCTTTTATTCACATTACAATTGCACCTAGAAGCCCTGACTAGAGCCAAACTGTGATGGACACTGACTGCACATAATAAGACAGCCCTGGCTCAAAGAACTTGCAGTCTAAACAAATACTTATTTGAGTGTAGTTTTTTATACAACTGTGTCTATATAAAACAATGCTGCTCCAAATATCTGAGTGCCTGCTTGTATGGAACAACATCGTTTTACATGCACGTTCGCCTAAGTACATGTATAAAATCATGAACATCTTTTATTTTAACAGGAGACGTCTGCTTTCTAATCTAGGTTGTTTAAGCTTACGTAAGTCCTTTGTAAGTCAGCAAAAAAAAAACCAACCCACAGCAGCAAGTCTCAGAGCCCAAGTCAACTGACTTAGGGCTAAACATAGTAGTATAGCTGTTCCCACTCAGCCTGGAGCCCAGGATCTGAGACCAACCCCCCCTTGCTGGGTTTCATAGTCTGGGGTCCAGTCCAAGCAGGAATGTCTAAACTGCTGTTTTCAGCCCTGAATTGGGGTTTGTGTGTTGTTTTTTTGCAATGTAGTCATACCATCAATCATCTTGGCTGCAGAAAACATAACTGCAGTGAAAACCAAACCCTACATCACAGGGGAACTTTCTTAGAGAATTAAATCATACCAAAACATCTTGGAGTTACAGTCCTAGCTCTTGTTTCCTCCTCTTATGAAATAGTGAAAAGTGTTCCAGTGTCTCTTATTATTATTCATTTGTATTGCAAAGGCATCTAGGGGCTCCAGTCATGGACCATGACCCCAGTGTGTTAGGTGCTGTACAAACACAGAACAAAAGGATGGTCCCTGCCCTAGTGATCTTACAGTCTAAGTCTGAGACTGGACACAGACAGAGAAATGGGAGAGCAGAAGGGAACAGTGAGAGCATATGGGTTAGCATGATCAGTGGTGGCAGCATGCAGCTTGTAAGATTTAAGTTACGAGCAGCAATTTGCTCTAACCTGTACTATAAAGCATTTTGACTTGGGGTCCGGCTCCTGTGGTTTAGGTGTGGGAATGATAGGTAATTCTTCGAACTCTGTTTTAAATGCCATTTGTAGTTTGACAAAGACAGTGGTCTCGCTTGCTCCAATGTTAATTTTTCAGCACACAAAAGTACAGCCAGCAGGATTCACTGTCACTGTCTCTCAGAACATAGCAACCTTCTTAGTGGAGATGTAGATGGAGGCAAAGTAATATTTTTCTGGCATTCCTCCTGTACTGGATTGATATTGACCAGAAGGCATGTCATTCAGCCTTCAGGCATCCCACATAAATATTTATGTGTCCTTAGTGTAACTTAGGAACAATTAAAAGTGTGTATAACAGGGAGGTTATATCATTTTGTTGGAAGGGAAATGTTGCATCATAGTAGTTGGGTAACTCCGTTAGACCGTTGAATCAGCAAAACAGTGCTTGCAGTCACATGGAAATGCTGATAAAGACCAAATGTACGCACGAATGAGTGATTTATGATTCATTAGTGAGTGAGCATTCTCCTGCTGTAACAAAGATACAGCATAACCAGCAGTAAACTGAATTTTGTAATGAAGTTAAAGGGACATTGGTAGGTCAAAAAGAGCATATTTAAAAAACACACACATGCACAGAGTCAAAATTTCCTTGTTTATACAGCAATGGACCTTAGAATATTAAAGCTGATGAAAATTGTACTTTGCATCTTTTTTGTGTTTTTTTTTTAATGTTTCTACTCGGCTCAGAAAATAAAACTAAATGACTGTCTTTAAAACATTTCTAATCTGCATTACTCACATCCTAGCACAACATTGCAGGGTTTAGGATACTGGCTCTGTTGGGGACTGTTTTAAATCCAGGCAAATTGTTTTATTATTTCAAGTTTTCAAAAAGGTCTTAAAATATTTAAATTCGTATTTCGATTTTGCTGAGGTTTTTTTCAGCGAAACCTATATTCTCTTCCTTTATTTGCTGCTGTTGTCTGCATTATGGTAGCTGTTGTCTGCATTATGTGTTAGGTGCTGTCCAGACACAGAGGAAGACATGCATCTTGCCCTTAAGAGCCGAGCAGTCTTAAATAAAGGGTGTGAGGAAGGGGATACAGCATCCAAGCCAAGGATCATGGGGAAAGTTGGCTCATCTCTAAGGCTAAGATTCTGTCATGGCTATTTTTAGTAAAAGTCAGGGACAGGTCACGGGCAGTAAAGAAAAATTCACGGAAGCCTGTGACCTGTCCCTAACTTCTACTAAAAATATCTATGATAAAATGGGAAAGGACCAGGCAGCTGCAGAGTGGCTGGGAGCTCTGGAGCCCCCACTACCCTCCTTGGGGGCGCAGAGCTCCAGAGTCCCTCTGCCCCCTTCTTAGCGGCAGGGAGATGTGTGAATCCCCCTGCCACCACCACAGTGGGGAGCTGCAGGGCTCCCTCCGCTCCCTGCAGCGGCCAGCAACTGCAGGGGTTCCTCTGCTCCCCCGCGGCAGTGGGGAGCAGCAGCAGGGGTCCCCCTGCTGCAGTGGGGAGTGGCAGGGGTCAACCAGCCCCGCAGCAGCGGCGGGAAGCTGACAGGGTCAACCAGCCCCGTGGTGGTGGCGGGAGCTGCCAGTGTCCCCCTATCCCACGATGGCAGCTGAGGTGCTGCGGGGTACCCCTCCTGCCTGCAGTGGCTGGGAGTTGCTGGGTACCCTGCTGCCCATGGCGGCTGAGAGCTTGGGGGCCCGCTGTCTCAAGCGACAGGGGTACCTTGCAGTTCCCTGCTGCGGAAGGTGGCAGGACCCTGCTACTCCCAGCCACCAGGGCTGAAGTCACGGAGGTCTTTGGAAGTCACGGATTCCGTGACTTCCATGACCTCGGTGACAAAACTGTAGCCTTACTCATCTCTAATTCATTCTGTGGAGGGGTGATGAAAATTGTTAAAAGTGATGACTGGGGTGGGGTGGGTAGGTGGGAAAAAGGTGGAAAGGAAAGGAGATCTTGTAGGGAAGAGATGATGTGAGAGGAACAAAGGAGTAGGAGAGGACAGAGGAGGGAATTAGGAAGGTGAGGAAGAAGGGGGATGTTGGTGATGCGACCGGAGCAGAGGTCAGAGTCCAAAAGAGTCTAAGGGCTGGATCATCATCTGGTTTACGTTTGGCTTCAAAGAAGCAGTGTAGTTGGAAACCTGCTGAGGCTCTGGCCCCATGCACAGATGCACCCTGTGATGTAAGGAAGCTGAGAATCTGAAAGCTGTTCCTGGGAACAGGACCCTTCACAGGCTACCCCAGAAGCTTCCTTCCCTGCCCACCCAGGGTATGTCTACACAGCCTGCAGCAGTGAGTCTCCAAGACCAGGTCCACAGACTCGGGTTCATGGGACTCGGCTACCACGCTAAAAATAGCTGTGTAGACAGCACTCTTCAGTTACCTGCCTCTCCCCACTCTCTTATGCACTGGTTATGATTTTTTTTTTTTAATTCGTATCTGAAATGAGACCTGTCTGTATCGATGCCCATTTATTCTGACTAGTCCTTAACTGTTCTATGTTTACTGCTCTCTTTGCTTTTCAAGAGCCTCTTCCATCTTTTCCGGTAGAGCTACGTCATGTATGTGACGAGAAGAAACGGTTTTACATGCTGTAGTTTGTCCCTGTTCTTGGGTTGTGCATGTGTGCTGTGGTGGAATATGGAAAATTAAAGGAACGGGGCGTACTGCTAATATTGTCAAGCCATTTGGGTTAGCACTAACACTTGAGAGGCCACTCAGAAGTTCATGGCGGTATAAAATTCAGTGTATTCATTCGTTATCCTGTACATTAAAGAAAAACCCAGCTTGGTTACCTAACGACCAGGAGAAATGAACTTCTCGGACAGATTTGAACTCGCTGCATTCATTGAGGAGGAAGTGTAATGCCAAAGACCACACACAGGCTTTATAGAAAAGCTCATTAGAAGCATCTGTACATACCCTGTAGGTCCAAAACAGGTTTTCTTCAGTCATGTTATCCATGCAGAGCCAAATTTTAGCTAAAATAGGAGGCCCACTTGCACGCATGATTACCACAGTTCCATGCAGAGGTTGGATGTGGGAACTTAGATGCCCAAATGCCCATGCATAGGTACAATCATTGTTACTGTGTGCAAAGGTATATGCGCACTTGTGCATGCAAAAATTAATAAACAAAAAATAATCAAAATATCTGCCTGCCACATACGTTCTGATATTTGGCTTGATTGGGAGGGATTTATATACGTACACTTTGTATTCTTTTTTTCATAAGAGAACCCCTAAGAGTGCCACTGAAATAACCCAGTATCCGACGTTCGCGTTTAGAATACCAAGTTAAGGAATGGTAGTTTGATTTCTGCTGCCCTCTAGTGATCAATAGTACCGACTTCTGATACATTAGAAATGTATCAAATGGAGGTACAATTAAACTTCAGGTAGTGGAGGAAAATTAGCATCTATACATTTCTGCCAGAAGGCCCAGATCCTAAGCTGTTGCAAATCAGTGGAGCTCAACTGATTTCAGTGGAGCTACATCAGTTTACTCCAGCTGAAGATCCTGATCTGGAAATGTTGCCAAAGGAGACTTGATTGTTCACTGCTTAGCTTATAGTGTGTAGTTTTTTACATACTGTTGTTCCCGTCAAATGCTGGTGAAGTATTTTTGTGGTTTTTGGAATAGAGTTTCTTAGCCTGTGTTTACATTACAGCTGTGTCAGGGGATCCAGTGAGAACGACAATGCTTTAGAACCGTGGGTTCAACCTGTGGCCCATGGACCCCTGGGGTTCTGCAGACTATCCCTAAGATTTCCAAAGGAGTCCCCACCTTCATTCAAAAATTTGTAGGGGTCCCCAAATGAAAAAAGGTTGAAAACCACTGCTGTAGAGCTGGGTTATGTTGTTTGAGCATAGACATGACTGTACCTACGCCTGAACTGGGCCAAGACTTTTAATACGAAGAATGTCTGGTGATTAGTGCTGTTGTAAGGTCCTTCATGACTGGGATTTGCTGGGTTGTTTTTTTTTTTTTTCTTTTCCCCCGTCTGAAAAATTCTGGGTTTTGAAAAAGCCATGATTTTGGGTGTCACTGTTTTTTGTTTTTGTTCTCCCTCTCCAGTAGGCACATGTGGGATAATCTGCCACCCACATTAGGTCTCAGCCTGATCTCTGGTAGCATGAGAATCAAAATTCCTTCCAGAATTTTTAGAATTAATTAGATCTCTGGCTATTCCTTACATCGGTGTTCGTTTGATCTCTTGCTGAGGTGGTGGTTTTAGTCGTTTTCCAGGAAAAAGAAAATATTCACACAGCTGGGGTTTGTTTTTGTTTTGTTTTAAGACGAGAGTGTTGATTTTCCAGGTTGCAGGCTTGATGTGAAATTGTGCTTCCGATTAATCATTATTATCTTTATTCCCAGTGCACTCACTTGATCCTCGACCAAAACACCCCTCAAGTACAATTAAAAAAAAAATCTCCCTCTTCAAAGCTAGTTGGCGTGGCTCTGAAATATTTCAAATTTTAATGCTGCACATATACACCTTGGTACAGTGGGCCAGATCCTCAGCTGGAGTAAATTAGCATTGCTATGAGATTAATGAGGCCACAAGGGTTCACAGCAGTGGAAGCTCTGGCCAGTTGTGTTTTGTAGTGTCTGTTAACAAAGTGGTACAATTGCATGAAATATTAAATGAAGTAGCAAAGCTAAATTATGGTTTATAGAAAATTAATACAAGTAGATTAAGCCATGTGACATAGAAAACCTGAGATCGCCGGCTAGATGAGCGACTGCGTGTCCCTGTAGCCGTCTGTAATTACTTTTTCAAGAATGTGTTCTACAGAACATTCAACTAAAAATAAACCCAGAGAAAGAGAAGCAGATATCTTATTCTATATGCATTCTAAGGAAGAAAAGTAACCATGGATTGTTTTTAAAAATGAGAATGAGATTTAGAAAGAGCATGTTCCAAAGATTTTTCCTTGACTATACTTACTCTTGACATTGGATCAAGTCCATGGAACCCAATCCAGTAAGGTTGCTGAGCACCCACCGTTCCCATTTAATTTCACTGGGGGTTGTGGGTGCTCAGCTCCTCCCAGGACTGGGCCCTTACTACACACTGCATTCAAACCACCTGTGTTCCCACTCCAGGAAAATGAATCTGTGTCCAAGTACTAAACACAGACTTTATATTCTAATGGCACAAGAAGACTGTGGCTAGATATATCTGCATAATTAATTCCTTGCACACTCCGAACTACCACTGAAGGCAGGAAGAGTTTTGGATGCAACAGGACTGTGGGATCAGCCCCTTGGCCTCCTGCAGAATGCGTCATTTGGCCTTTCATGGCTCTGATTTTCAAATGCATATTTTTCGGCCAATGGTCTGCTCCAGTCAGGCCAGACTGTCACCTGCATTCTGCTCCCATGCATGGGAGTAAATAGGTATAAGAATCCCCTTTGTTCCTTGGCACGGATTGCCTGCATTGTGGGTAGCAATGAGGGAAGGGAAAGTAGAGCAGCCTCCACAGGGCATCAACTCTTCTTTCCACACACGGGTGAGAAGTGGGGGGAGCCTTTGCTCTGCCATCCTGTCGCAGCAGCCAGTGCAGTTGTGCTGCTGTGCTAAGGGAGGTAATCCATGCCAGCCGCATAGCTGGCTCAGACTATTCCCCTCCCATCCTGGAGTAAGGGAGAGCCAGGAACCAGACTGTTACTCTGAGTCACAATAGTCATGTTATTCCCAAAGATGATATCGTAGCCAATACACCGAAAGCTCTTGATTTTGAATTCATCATTTCCTTTGGCTGTGAAAAGAGGTGTGGCAGAGAATTCGTACTCTAGAAGAACATGTTTTGTGTGTGTTTATAGTTAGATTGTAGCACTGAAGATATAAAAACAGAGTCATTGCAATCCCCAGTGCAAACTGTGCAACGTTGGAATTTCCATAGAACAGAAATTGTGGCTCCTGACCAGCTCCAACCTTAGCCCGGCTGCTGAACAATCAAAAGGTGAAATCTTCCTGTGCTCTGCCTCAGAGCCCAAGGGCAAGGCTCACAGCCTAGTGTGAAGATGAACTTGTAGTAACCTTCCACCCCTGTAACTTAGCTTTGTATCTTTCCATCCTCTGTGCATGCCCCTGGCAATGGTTTTGGAAGGTGCCATGTTTTTCACTGAGCTACAGCAGGGATTAATGACGTTTATGGACCTGCAGTTGTGCTGTGCTACAGGAATTGTGCTGAACATCCAACAGGAGGAAGATGTCTGCCGGCCGCTTTCACAGAGAGACCTTCTGTCTCTTCCTCCTGTTTCTCCGCCCTACGAAAAAGCATTACAGGATGGTCGGGTTCAGAAAGATGGTGTCCCAGCGGGGACAGATGCTTCAGTGGTTTCCTGGGCCTGATTCTTCACTCAGTGACACTGATGTTATGCGGGTGCTGCTCCACTGATTTCAATTGCGCTACGACAGAATGGGTGACCCAGAATGGAGAATTGGGCCACGTACGTCTTTGATGGTGTGTCTGTCACAAGCATCCCCTTCCTGAGGATACTTTTTGGGGGCTGCTAAATGGATGGTCGGTGATTTAAAAGAAGGTTGAATGACCCCTAGCAGCACATCATGCTAATGTAAATTGATCTCCCTGTGTGGGCCACTAGCTTGATTTCCCTTCTCCTAAGGTGAAAGGGGGCTGGGTGAGGAGAGCCCAATAGAAAGGAGACTCTTGAGGTGGAGCGTGGGCCATGGGCTAGCTAATAGGGTGTCTCTTTCCCCTCCCCATGCTTTGTGCAGTTAGTCCCTGCCACAGAGAGCTTACAGTCTCTGTTTGGCTGAACAGCATCGAGCAGAATGGGATCTCTGAGTGCTACTGGAATACAAATATCAGCACCTTGCACTTCTCTCTGATGAACTCTTTGGCCAACTTCTTAAAGCACTTTGTTGGCTCTTTATCAAGCCCTCCATGGCCAGGGGAAAGCTGCTGGGATGTGGGGTTGGGAATAGGAGTAGTAAATACTCTAACATAACTCTCATGGTCTAGGCTAGTACAATGTAATGTTCACACTAGTTATTAAGGACCTGGTTCAGATTCTGGTTGTATCTAGAATAAATGAATAGCGGGTCATGCACTGTCAGTTCAGAACTCTGCAACACATGGGCAGCTGAAAAGGTGGGGACAGCATGAAATAAATGGAATTTATCACCAGAATAAATAACACGAGGCAAAGGTTCTGTATTGGATGTAATATTCATGTCAATAATGAATTCAGTAAAACAGGACTTTAAAATTTAAATGAAGGTGACACAATTTCCAGTAGGTCCTAGAAACCAGGGGCCTTATTGCATCATTTAGGTCTCACTTATCATAAGAGCATATTTTGGGCCTCCATTGCTAAGGGATTTTTAGCAAAAGTTTTTGGTTTCACTGTATCATATCCACACCAGGTTGCATGGTGACTTTTCTCTACCGGCTCCAAAGAATTTTCATTGGGTAGACTGGTAAGTCTAGTCTTTTATTCTAGATAACGGTTTTTGGACTAATTTTGCTTATCAATCCACACACGCTTCTGTTTCTGGGAGCTTCATTGATAAACATTCCACATTCGTAATTTGCAACTAGTGAGCCAAATCCTCAATTAGCGTGAGTCAGCATAGCTCCATTGATTAATAGGTTCTTGTACACTTAATTGATTTCAATGGAGCAATGCAGGTTTACACCAGTTGTAATTCATACACCATGGACTATGAAGGAGCTTGATATTCTTTCTGATTTCGATGCCAAAACTGGAAACACTGAGCAGAATCTATGATTTGGGTCAAAGTAGCTCGTGAACATCTCAATGAGCTCCACATTTGATTTTCTCCTCTTTTGGTCCGTGATGGAAGACAGAGGAAGTGCTTCCATTGACTTTGCTGGGCTTTGGATTAGGCATTTCTAAGGTCTTTAGAAACCCATACGCTTGGAGATCTCTTACTAATAGGAACACTGTTGGTTTCTAGTGATGTAGCTGACAGGGGGAACAGTCCTTTAGTATGCCAACCACTGCAGATAGGATTCCAAGTCTTTGCCGTTTTCCTGTTCTATAACTCTGCCTGTGGGGGTCATTTTTGCTGTTATCCCTTTCCTTTCCTTGCAGTTTTCACTGTCTTGTCTCCAACTCTATCCTTTTGTTCACACTTCATTGATTTTTCCAAACACATCAACCTTCCTGTTATGGCTTCTGGGTAATGTGGGAACTTCCACTAGAGGGCTATCAAAACAGCATGTATCTATTTACATAGTTTGCCAAAAAATATACACTGGAAATCCTAGATGCAATTTGTCTCCGGCACTGTACTATTTTGTATTTGTGCTGCATCTATGACCTGATTCCTAAGTTATCAACTATTATTAATTTTTGTTCAAGGAAACACCACAGTTTCAGAGTAGCAGCCGTGTTAGTCTGTAGCCGCAAAAAGAAAAGGAGGACTTGTGGCACCTTATAGACTAACCAATTTATTTGAGCATAAGCTTTCGTGAGCTACAGCTCACTTCATCAGATGCATTTGTCTTTGCTTTTAAAGACCTGCTGCACTGAATAAGGCATTTTCAACAAAGCATGGGTTGTGTCTTATCTGAGTTTGCGACTGGTATTCAGTTCAATTCTAGCCTTTGGTATATGCTGTTTGTCATATTTTTCAAAAGTGGATCTATTGCAGGTAGCTCTGGGTTATGACTATTTAGCTAGAGGCTATGAATTCTGAAATGGTAGAGTTATTATGTGAAGAAAATCCTTTGATGCTGGGGAAAAAGATCAAAAGACCATAAAAGCGAGGCGGAAAAAGAAGAAAATCTACGAGATCGTGATTAGTGGGGAGCAAAAGGATTAGTAAATGTCCCATAGTGGGAATTAATTGTCTCCATAAAGTGTCAAGATGTAAAACTGCAGTTAGAGTTCATTGTAAAAGAAAGTAAACCCTGTGCAAATGCTCCTAAGAAGCTTTTAGGATGCGGTGTGGCCAAATCTCGTGATTTTGTTGTGAGATGCACAATGTTTGTGGGGTTTTTTTTTCTTAAAGCCCAGCTCCAGGAGTTATGTGATTGTGAGAATTTTAGCTTTAATTTATTTTATATATACTTCTAGCCCTCAGGGTTGCAAAGAAAAGCTGAAAAATGTGACCCTTAAAGGCTCAAAAAACAGAAGGCAAATACAAAGACCTCCAAATTATTATATTTAAAAAACCCAAATCTCCTGTTTTTTTTTTTAAGTGGATCTGACTCATGATTTCTTTGAATGCTTGAGGTTAACAACACAGAGGACACCTGCACGTAATGCCAGGAGCTGCGGTACAGTAGATATGTGTATATATACTGCCATTTTTTCTACCCTATAATAGGTATACAACACTGTGTCTGCCATTGGGCATGTTTTGGATCATTTAATCTTATTTTGCATCATGGTACGGGTGCAACAGACCCTTCAGGCCATTTCTTCTTTATATTTATTTGACCTGTCACTTCAGCACCTCCCATTATAACCTATCTGTGTTTGTCCCACATTGTACAATTGCAGCACCCTAATGTAATTTAGACTGCCATGATGCTATTATGGTGATGGCTTTTAATGTGGCTGTGAGGCGATTTTGTACAAGTATATGCCAGCCAACATTAGTTTCTCTCTCCAGACCGGTGAGTGAGCACTGGCTGTCTGTGTAAGGAGGAATAAATACTGTGACAAAGTTCTTGCTCTGCCTTGGTGGGTCTTGCGATTATTGGTGGATTTGCTCGCCTTGGAGCTTCATGGCAGCCCTCAGCTTGGCCATTTTTCTGAACCCACAGTCCAGGTCGACTCCTCCTGTGTCTGACCAGGAGTTGGGGAGGATCTGGGGGGGAACCCGGGCCCGCCCTTTACTCCAGGTTCCAGCCCAGGGCCCTGTGGAATGCAGCTGTCTAGAGTGCCTCCTGGAACAGCTGTGCGACACCTACAACTCCCTGGGCTACTTCCCCATGGCCTCCTTCCAACACCTTCTTTATCCTCACCATAGGACCTTCCTCCTGGTGTCTGATAATGCTTGTACACCTCAGTCCTCCAACAGTCCACGTTCTCACTCTCAACTCATAGCGCCTCTTGCTCCCAGCTCCTCACACGCACACCACAAACTGAAGTGAGCTCCTTTTTAAAACCCAGGTGCCCTGATTAGCCTGCCTTAATTGATTCTAGCAGCTTCTTGATTAGAACACCTGCAGCCAATCAGCCTGTCTGTCTTAATTATCTCCAGAAGGTTCCTGATTGTTCTGGATCCTTCCCTGTTACCTTACCCAGGGAAAAGGGACCTACTTAGCCTGGGGCTAATATATCTGCCTTCTATTACTCTCCTATAGCCATCTGGCCTGACCCTGTCACAATACTGTAAATAAATGATGGAGAACATGACTTTGTTCAGTTCTTTATGGGCTGCTCTCCCACCTCCAAAGCACTAGTGCAGATGGCTTGGAGATGAAAAATAATAGGGCAGGAACATTAAAGGAGTTAAAGATGTTTGTTTACAGAAGAGTGATGTGTGAGTTTGCAGTATACATACCTAAAGTCCTCAGATCAGTTCGGTCATGCCTCCTTGGTCCACTGTTGTTAGATATTACAGAAGGCAAAGGAGAACATAAGAAGGCCTCAAGAATTTAGTATGCGTCTCCCAAGAGTTTGGTCTTATACCAGTGCAGTGCCTAAATGAACACCCTTTTGTTCTGTGTTTGTTCAGTTCCTCGCACAACAGAGTACTGGTCCATGACAAGGACTCCTAGATGCTTTTGCAACACAAATAATTAATGACCGTAAAATGCAGGGGAACTGCATCACTGTAGCTCTTCTGGTGCAACACCTCCTCCCCAAACTCAGTCCAGAAATGGCCAAACAGGCAGTTCCTGCCTTGGATTAGCATTAGAAGCTGTTTTCTGGGTTACACCATTTTGTAAATAGAATTCTTATTTCATGTTTAGAGTAGGAAGTTTCTACTGTAGTTCTGCTTTTTAGGCTCTATTTTAAATGTTTTTTCCTTTTCCCTTTGCACTGCATTTCCGTGCTGCGCATGTCCTTTTTTGTCTATGCTGAACATCCTGTGATTCTAATAATCTGAAGTAAAGGGTTCCAAATTTCCTCTTCTGATTGGGCCTGGCTGGCCTTTGGAGTATGGTAGATCCCAGAAGGGAACTTCCCTCTGACAAAAGGAGCAGAGAATCAACTGAACTCCACGGGACTCTCTACACATGGAAGGGCCCACCCACACTGATCCCCTTTGCAACATCAGGACCCTTGTCTGCAAGTTGTTTTTGTTTTTAAATCATTCTAATTGGATTATAAACTCCTCAGGGCAAGGCCTATGTCCCTAGTTGGTTGATACGTGAATAAATAATAACTTAAGGCAATGATTTGGATTAGTAAATATAGTTGATTATATGTTTCTTCTAGAGCGTCACCCTATTAAGTTTTATCCAAAGGCAGTCCAGATTGGTACTGGTGTTTTGAACCATTTGGAGACACTTTCAGGATTTCTTTCTTTCAGGAGACACTTTCACTTTCACACCTAGGCTTTCTTCCTAGATATGAGTCACAATCAACCAGGCCTGGAAGCCCTGAGTGCGTGGATCCCCATAGCCTGGTGTATCTGGTAAGATAAGGGGCCATATTGTGGCTGGTCGCAGGAGGAAACAAGTGTATTTTTTGCTGCCAGAACTAATTTGGCACCTGATAACAACGAGGAGGCCTAAAGGACCTTGAGGCTGACGACCAAGTGAACAATCCTGGGACAGATGCTCCCAAATTGTGGTGGATTTTATAAAAGAGGCAAATCCTTTCAAGTGTTTTGTCCTCCCTAGCAACGTCACCTCAATCTCGCCTGGATACAGCTTTAGCGAGCAGCTCCTCATCCAAGTACTGATGAGTGGAAACCAAGAAAGCCATTTACTTCATGTGATTATAATCTAAAGAACAGGATGTTCCTTCAGGGAGATTTCACTAAAAAATCCGATTGGTAACATGGCTCCTTATCCTTCAGCAATATTGTCACTTGAGGTAAGGAGTTCAAGCATCAATAAAAAGGAGCTAGATGGGATGGAAACATAAAATTCAGGGAAGGGAAACAGGAAATTAAAATCTCTAGTACAATGTCCTACTGTAGCAGCTAAAAAAACCTCAATAATAAAATGAATCACAACTAATTAGATATTATTTACAAAACCAAGTAACTTAAGGAACAATTGCCAATGTTATTTAGGTGCTGTCTACTTCTTTCAGGATTTCAGGGTTTTTTTTCTGGTTATTAGTAAAGACAATGATATAGGAAATATTTTCCATGTACACTGAACATGGATAGAAGTTCCATCTCGATTAAGCACCTTAGGCAGGATATAGGTTGCTTTAGCTGAAATATATCCTCTCCTCTACAGCTACGTTACATTTTAGGTGCTGATTTCCTACGTAACTTTGTACATAATTGCTTTCCAACACGGATGTCTGACTGTTAGTAAATATATTTCATGCATCTTCCATCCAGGCATCTAAAACATCCTTTACAAACATAGGGCCATAGTGTCCTCTGTGCACACAACTCCCAGCTAGAGGACAGGGCCTGTGGAATTTCCATTGTACCCTTCTGCCAGCAAGGTGTTCAGAGGTATCAGAAAATTTGGTCCCGACACCCAGGTGTAGTGCAGGTTTGCCCTGTCCCCCTCTCATGGCAGGACCACAAGGAGGTTTATGATTCTGCTATAGCCTTTGAGCTCATAGATCTGGGTCTTTTAGCTCAGGCTGTACAGGCTCCTGGTTTTAGGTCCAGAGAGTCCAGGATTCAATCCCTGTGGCTGATGACCCACCCAAGGGCATTGTGTTGTTTGGGGATCCCCAAGGCTTGCAGAGGTACAGGGATGAACAGAGCTTCTGTTCTGTGCTGCTTGGAGCTACAGTTCTGGCTGCTGGAGCTAGAAGTCTACTTCAAGGGGCTGGGGGCATTCTGCAGCGCAGAAGGGAACCAGAGTAAGTTCACGCTGATGGGGTCAGCATTGTGGTTCCCCCCTGCCAGATTTCCTGTGGGACCAGAAGGGGGATGATGCTGTAAGGAGCATCCCACCAAGCCCGTGAGATTAGAAAAACGGGGGGTAAATGATGCCACAGAAGTGGCTTTCCCCCTCATTCATTTCCCTTCCCTACTAAGCAGAGATCTGGCAGGAAAGTCAGCAAGAGTAACCTCCCTTACATTCTTGCCATACCAGCCCCTTCTGATGTCCCAGTATAAACTGGGCTGGATTTTCATGTTACACGGCTACAGCCCAGACGGTTTAAATGCATATGTTAGTAACAGCACTGATTGAAACTAAAAACACTTCATTACAAGGAGCTTTTGAATGAATGCCTGAAGATTTAATAAGACCCAGGAAGGAAATAAGGCTGAGTGAGCATACGAGTTACAGCTAAGATGGCAAGGGTTTTTTTCCCTTGGAACTGCAGCATTTCCATCTCAGGCAGATCCAAGGCTGACTGCTGCCTTTGGCAGTTTGGAAGGGACAGTCCTTCGTTAAGTTCAGCTGAGACAGAGGAGCCTGCTTTGATCTTGCATCTCAAGTATTCTCACCCAATGAAGAAGGTCCTTTGGAAAATGTAGTCAAAGCAGATAGTTTTAGCTCTCCTTCTAAGGGAGCCTGGCTTATTTTCTCCTGTTCTCGTCTATGCTCGTCTATGCTCTGTCTTTGTAGCTCTTTGTTCAAAGAGCCTTCAGGAACTTTTCTCTTACCCTAAAAGTTCTCTGAGATTTTCGAAGCCATGTAGGGGATTTAGAAGCATTTTCCGTTAATTCCAATGGCAGATGTGTCTAAATCCCTCGATCGCTTTAAAATGTCAGCCCTCCAAATCTGCCAAATTCTTCTTTGCACAAGTGACCTCACTCAGTACACATTACAGTAAATCCTATATCAACAGAGGCTATGGAAGAAGATAACTGTTCTAAAGAAAATACGATGGACCAGATTCTGCTCTCAGCCATGCCAATCAGTGGAGTTACTCTGGATTTACACTAGCGGAAATGAGAGCAGCATTTGACCCATTAAGTGATTCAGATGCTTAAGAACTTGCTTTAGACACATGTGTATGACCATTGGAGGTACAGCGAGCCAGAAAATGTCCCTCCCCACATTGAAAATTTGTGTCTAAATTTTTCATTAATGATTTTTATGCAAAAATTTAAAACCAGAAAGACTTCTGCTAAAAACTGATGGAGGGAGGCTGTCAGAATGGACTCACCACTGGGGCACCCCTTCTGGCTGGTATAGTGTAGCAGGCTCTCCTTCTTCAGCACCCCATGCTGACAGCTGCTCCATCCCTGCTGTGGTCTGCTTCTTCTCATGACTCCTCCCTCCATATTTAGTCTCATCCTGCCTGGGGGAGACAAAGGATCTAATAAACTAAAGTCACATCAACGTAACTCCTCACCCTGGTTTACTCTTCTCTAGACTCTTCCCCCGGCCCCTTCCCAGGCTCCGCAGAGTTGTCTTCCCAGTCTGATGCAGAGCAACGCCTCCCTGGAGGCCTAGCTCCAAAGTCAATAGTCCTTCTCCCCGTCAGGGTGTTTCCTCACCACCTCTTCCAGTGGAACAGATAGGGGAACACAGGCCCTCCCACTCCTGTGGGTTCTAGCAGAGGGAACCTGTGGTGAGCATATAAGGTCTGTTTGTCCAGTCTCCCACCCCACTGCTACCTCCCTGGGCTTTTTCCTTCCTCAGCCTGTCCGCAGGCCTCTCCCACAGCCCTGTCCTGGGCTTACTGTGCATCTGCATCCCTCTAGGCTCTTCTTCCACTCTCTCACACCAGAGAGTGCCTGTGTAACGCCAACAGACCCTGGTCATCAGTGGGTGGGATCAAACCTCTGACCTCTAGAGTTTAGTGCATGAGCTAAAAGCCTGCTGGCTCTTAGCTAAGACTATAGAGAAGACTCATTTTATCTCTCTCTCTATGTGGTCTCAATGCCACCAGATGGGACAGAACACCCACCTAGGAGATGTGTGGGTTACACCTGCAGAGTTCTTCCCCTGTCTTCCTGCAGCCTCCTTCTTATCTGGGCTTCTTCCCTTTATGCTAACCCCTCAGCTCCTCCCCCAGCTGGGAATCCTCTTCACTTGGACCTGGCCCACCCCAACCAGGTCCCCTAATTGAACTCTCCAGCTCCTCTTTCAGTGCCAGTGTAGGGTTTACACCCCATCACAGAGTCAGTGTATCCTAGGACTCCCTGGCCTTGGTGTATCATGGGAAATGTAGGCTGGCTGGGGAACCTGGCAATAGAGGAGAATGGGGACATGAGGCAGCTAAACTAGACCTCTCCAGTGGTGCTGCAGGAGCATATATCCAAACTGGAATAGCTGTGTGTGTTTAGCCATTTGGGTTTTTGAGCCCCCTGCCAAAAAAAATCAACTCTTCACAGAACAAGTTTCCTCAGAACCCCATTTTCCATTGAAAAACAGTTTTGATGGGAAATTTTTGACCATTCATTCGGGTTGGTCTAAGCTAGACTTTTGTGCTAGTTATAGAATGCTTCGTTAAATGAACCACTTCTTCAGCATGTTCCACAAATCTGACCATACCCTCAAATCACTCTGGTGAGGCAGGTAAATATAATCGCCACTTTACAAATGGGGCAATTTAGGCTGTCAGATGAACTACACTCTGCTCTATCCCCTTGTATTTTCTTTTTCCTGGTAGACCACAGGGATTTTATGGCCCTAGACGATAATTGCAGGAATTGCCAGATCAGACCCAAGGTCCATCTAGTCCAGTATCCTAGTTTTCTTTTGCTTTTTTTGTTCTAAAAAGAAAAAAATAAATGCATGCCCTGAATCCCTGAGTTATTCAAGTAACCGAAGGGGAAACATCGTCGGAGTATGTATGTTCACATTACATTGACATTCATTCCTGGCATGGTGTTGGTGGATTCTCTCATTAGTGTGTTAGATGGCATTGTCTGGGGTTGCCAACGTGTCTTTTTGTACAATAAAGCTGCTCCCTGTAGCTTTGCATTATGTTTTTCTCTCGGCCTTGTGACAGTGCAGATTCTACAGAAATGACCCAAACTGGGTGTTATCCATGCTGAGCAGCCAGCAAGTTATAAAACATAAAATTGCCAAGATAACCTTGCTGGATAAAATGAATGCTACCTTTTCCTGCAGCTTTTAAACTAGCATTAATATTTCAGAGTGTCGGCTGGGTCATTGAAAAGTGGCTTGTAAAGTCCTATTAGAAATAGAACTAATTTTTAAGCCACAATATTGTGAAGGAGAGGAATGGCTGCAGTGGGGGCTCAGTGAAAAAGGGCAGTGGGTCTCAACCATGTCCATGTTTGAAGACCCTTCCTTTCCATACCGGGACCCCCACTGTTCCTGCCGGCCAGGACCCCACTCCCATTTACTGGCATGGGAGGGGGAAGCCCCGACACCTGTTTGTGACCCTTTCAGGTGGAGAACTCCTGAATAAAGGCATATGGATGTAACCTGACATAGGGTGATATTCAGTGCCAATTGGAGTCAATGGGGATTGGCTCAGACCCATGAAGCGCTGTTTGCATGTTTTGGGTCCCATCCTGTAGTGATTACTATTCCAAATAGTTCTTACTTGCACAAAGAATGCTATTGAATTCAGCAAGACTACTCACGTAGCAAGGGGTACCGGATCAGATCTCTGTCAAATTCCTGGTCCCAAATACGTAACTGCAACCAGACATCTCAAGGGAAGTTGAACTGTGCTGTACAACTCCACTATGGGGAGTTGTCAAATGGAAGGACCTTTTTAATCTGAACCTAAGTGCTGTTTGTGTGTATTTAATTGGTTTTCCCCCGTGGAAAAAGTGCGTAAGTGCAAGATTAGTTGCAGAATATTACAGTACACAGGTGGTTACACTGAGTAGTCAAACAGTTTAATGGGACTAAATTGTGGGGCCCAGCTAATCTCCATCCAAGAATATTAAAGGAACTGGCACATGAAATTTCAACTCCAATAGGAAGGATTTTTAATGAATCCGTAAACTCGGGGTTTGTACCCTACGACTGGGGAATTGCAAATATAGTACTGATACTTAAGAAAGGGGGGCGGGGAAAGGATCCGGGGCCTATAGGCCCATTAGCTTGATCTCCATTGTATGCAAAGTCTTAGAACAGACTGTGCAAGAGAGCGTAGTTAAGGACATAGAGGTAAATGGTAATTAACTGGGATAAAATACAACATGGTTTTACAAAAGGTAGAGTGTGCCAGCCCAACCTGGTCTCTTTCTTTGAGAAGAAAACCGATTTCCTACACAAAGCAAAGGCAGTAGATCTAACCTACCTGGATTTCAGTTCACATGGGAAATTATTAGTTGCATTGGAGAAGATGGGTATTAATATGCGAATTGAAAGAGGGGTAAAGAAGTGGTTAAAGGGGAGGCTACGTGCTGAAAAGTGAGCTGGCCGGCTAGAGGGATGTTGCTAGTGAAGTTTCTCAAGGATCAATCTTGGGACTACTTTTATTTAACTTTTTTCATTAACAACTGTGGCACAAAAAATGGGAATGTGCTAATAAAATTTGCGGATGATACCAAGTTGGGGAGGTATTGCCCATATGTAAGAGGCCCAGAATACCACACAAGAAGATTTGGATGACCCTGAAATTAATAGTGCAAGGTCATGCATTTAGGAATTAACAAGAAGTAGATTTGCTGTAAACTGTGGATGTATCAGTTGGAACTGACTCGAGGAGAAAGACCTGGGTTTACGAGTCGATCACAGACGACTATGAGCCTCCATTGTGATGCGGCCATGAAAAGGGCTAATGCAATCCTAGAATATTGGGGTTGGTCCTGCTTTGAGCAGAGGGTTGGACTAGATGACCTCCTGAGGTCTCTTCCAACTCTAATCTTCCATGATCTGCTGAAATATTTCCAGTAGAGAAATAGAAGTGTTAGTACCATTATACAAGGCACTGGTGAGACTTTATCTGGAATGCTGTGTGCAATTCTGGTCTCCCATGTTTAAGAAAGATGAATGCAAACTGGAACAGATGCAGAGAAGGGCTACCAGGCTGATCAGAGGAATGGAAAACCTATTTTATGAGAGGAGACTTAAGGCTTGTTTAGCCTAACAGAATGAAGACTGAGGGGAGATATGATTGCTTTCTACAAATGCATCAGAGGGGTAAACTCCAGGAAGGGAGAGAAGTTATGTAAGTTAAGGGCTAATGGGGACAAAAGAACAAATGGATATAAACTGGTCATCAGTAAACTTAGGTTTGAAATTAGATAAAGATTTCTAACCATCAGAAGAGTGAAGTTCTGGAACAGCCTTCCAAGGGGAGTAATGGGGGAAGAGGGTAAAAAAAAAAACCTCCCTTTCTTCAAGACTGAGCTAGATAAGTTTACAGTGGGGATAGTATGATGAGGTTGATGCGATTGCTTACAATGGCATATGGCTATTAGCAAAAATCTCCAATGGCCAGGGATGAGACACTACACGGGGAGGGCTCTGAGTTACTACAGAGAATTCTTTCCCAAGTGTCTGCCTGGTAGGCCTCACCCACATGCTCAGGGTCTAATTGATTGCCATATTTGGGGTTGGAAAGGAATTTCCAGCACGTCAGATTGGTAGAGACCCTGGGGGGTTTTCACCTTCCTTTGCAGTGGGGCACAGGCCACTGGCATATTCTTTGCAACTTAACAGGTTTCAGAGTAACAGCCGTGTTAGTCTGTATTCGCAAAAAGAAAAGGAGTACTTGTGGCACCTTAGAGACTAACCAATTTATTTGAGCATAAGCTTTCTGAGCTACAGCTCACTTCATTGGATGCACCTATGCAAATTGGTGAGGATTTTTACCAAACCTTCCCCAGGAAGTGGGGTGCAAGGGTTGGGAGGATTTTGGGGGGAAAGAAGTGTCCAAACTACGTTTCCCAGTAAACCCAGTTAAAGTTTGGTGGTGGCAGTGGATCCAGGGGCAAAGGATAAAGTTAATTTGTACCTTGGGGAAGTTTTAACCTAAGCTGGTGAAAGTAAGCTTAGGAGGTTTTCATGCAGGTCCCCACATCTGTACCCTAGAGTTCAGAGTGGGGAAGGAACTTTGCATCCGATGAAGTGAGCTGTAGCTCACAAAAGCTTATGCTCATATAAATTGGTTAGTCTCTAAGGTGCCACAAGTACTCCTTTTCTCTTTGCAATTTAGTAACTCAGCCAGAGGTTAGGGGTCTATTACAGGAGTGGGTGGATAAGGTTCTGTGGCCTGCGATGTGCAGGAGATCAGCTAGATGATTATGATAGTCCCTTCTGGCCTTAAAGTCTATGAGCATATTTTATTTTGTAAAGCATGCTTTTACTGTAATTGTGTATGCAATTGAAGTACCTGCCCATGCAAGTAAACAGATGTACATGGATTTACCACCTAGATGCAAATACAGTCATGGCAAATGTGCTTGCAGTTTAGGAAGAAATGTACACATGGACCTCCATCTGCAGGGATCTGATACTCTAGTGATGAGCACAGCAGAAATGCCTAGATTGAAAACCTGGGTCCTTGAGTCTTTTAAAAACTGCAAATATGGCTCTGCTGTTGTTTCCACAATCTACCTTCTGTGCATATTTGCCTCACACATAAATAGCTTTCCTCTCTGATTGTCTCAGAGTTATTCTTCCCATCACTGCTATGTGCCCATCCCTTATCCTCCATCCTGCATCATGTGCTGTGTGAAATCTAACCAGCAGACCCACACCAAAGAGTTTTGTCCTCTAGAGTAATCCAAGGAACAGATTATTTTATGTTGATCAACACCACCCCATTGGAGCGTGGGTATATACATGTCGCTCGCTCCCACTCTATTTTGTGTTCTCTTATGCAATTCTGTATAGTTACTGCTGATGTGGCAGATAGTGTCATTCTGATTACTTATTCATGTAACTCAGACGTTCTGTATTACAGATTTACGGGCATGTCTTATGTAACTAGCATAAGTCGGGGCACACAGTCCTGAGATGTCTTGTGTATATCTGAGTGTTGTTAGGACCAAGAACTGCATAAACCTGGTATTTCAAAATAACCTCGTATCCTAAGCTATGATGTGACGCCTTCTAAATATTGCATCCGCTTTTCTGAGTATGTGCATGTGGTGCTTGGTAGAAGTCTGCTGTTTAAGAGCCAGGGAATGTTGCTTAATAATTATGGCAATGGACTGGGAGATGGCTCTTGTCTGTTCTATTCTTGGCTCTTACCCAAGTCACTTAGGGGTTGATTTTCAAAGGCACAACTCTGTGTAAGGTTCACTCCGTTCTGGGTCTCGGGTGCTGAAACATGCCATTTAGCCTCCTTACAGGAAGTGTTTCACTGCAGCCCAGACCATTCTGTAATTCCAGCCCTTTCTCTGTGAGTTACTTCAGGTAAGGTGTCTGTGTGCTATGAGACAAAGCTGTAACATATTGCAGCAGAAGGAATGCATTAGGAAGCAGCCGTCATATTACATATTTTCAGCAAAGGGGAAAGTAGCAAGAGAAAGGAGAAGCCTCTGTTCAGATCCTCCCCTGGCCTCAGGTCTTCTTCTGACACATTGCTTGACTGCAGGGTTTCCTTGGAGTTGCTTCGTGGTGGCACTGGAAAATGAATCCGCCATTGGGGGTGGAGTGAACCTGACGCTGGTAGAGGGAAGCTGACGCTGGTGGAGTGAGAAGCAGTGATTCTCATTAAGCTTCTTTACAGAGCTCCTCTGAGCTGAACTTCTAATAGGCAGATATTCTTAGATTCCGTTTAATGGATGGGGAGGACTCCTTCAGGCCCAACTGAGTAACAGCACTGGGTCCGACACCACTGCAAGAGTAACTCGTTAGCTGCAGCCAAGTTGCACTCTGTTAGTCAGTGGTGGAAATGAGGTTGTAGGGGGAAGCCACTCATTCCTGTACAGGAGAAAAGCTTATGCCTGATCAGACATTGTATGGGTGTGTGTATGTAATTTGAGTGGGAAAGTAACAGGGGTAGCTGTGGCCAGCTCCCAGGAGGCCTCTGCAGTCCTGAGTGCATGTGGAATCAGAATACCTCTCACTGAGTTAATGGATATTAATAATACCTAGCTTTTACATAGCACTTTTCATTAGTAGATCTCAGTGTGCTTTACAAAGAGGTCAGCATTGTTATTCCCATTTTACAGATGAGAAAACTGAGTCACAGAGCAGTCACCTGGCAGGCAGGGACTAGAACCCAGGTCTCCTAAGTCCCAGTATAGTGTCCTACCCCCTAGACCATACTGCCTCCCTGTACTTGCAGGCCACTATACATTTTCTGTGTGGCTTCAGGTAGATGTGGGGACTATCCAGCAGCACAGAGGGGAACTGACTCAAACCAAAAGCTCTGATGTTGAGGGTGACTCTGGATTCAAAGTTTTCAGCTAGAGCTTTTCTCTTAATTCTTGTAACTGTCCCAAACAAGCCTTTGCCCGGGACATCTGTCCGACCTGCCAGCATGCCGTGAGGGAAGTCTGGCCTGTAGTTCTTGCATTCCAAGCATAAGACTAGTGCTCTAGCAACTTTCACTTTTGGTTCATTTTGTTGTTAAAGTTGCTAAAATGTTTTTTCTCAGGGAGCTCTCTCTGGGCTGGAATGGTATCGAATTTTGTTGTATTGTCCATAAGAGCCACTGCAATTATTTCATGCCTTTTCTCCCTCGGTTAGTTGCTCGCCTGGCAGTCTCTGTTACTTAAACATGTCCACTAGATGCTACATTTACCTGGGCACCATCTTTTCTCACTCCTTTTGATTGCCCTCTACTCTGATAAGGGCAGTGAGTCCTGGTGTGAGTGAACCCTGGCCAGTCCTGCTTTATTGCACCATTGTTTGGCAATGGAGGTCATAGCTTCTGCAATGCCTCAGACTTGCACAAATCTTCTCCCTTTACCATTCCCCCCGACTTTGAACTGTATTTGGTCTCTAACGACTGGTCTCTGTGGCCAACCCCTTCCTCTCTCCAACCCCACAAGTAGCATTAAAATCACAGAGAAGTGAAAAGGAATTCAAAGGAGTCAGCAGAGAAATGAAATACAAATCATAAACTTACAGCTGCAGGGAAGGTATGTGGTGGTGAAAAAGTCTGGTCAGTGACATAGCATGTAGCCATATGGGCCCTGTGTCAGGCTGAGGGAAAAAATCACAGAAAGGGTTGCTTTCTCCTAACATTGAACAAAGAACTGTAAGAATAAGGAAAGCAATATTATTCTCTCTCTCTAGAGCCACTGCCTTGAACCTTCCCAGCCTCTTTGGCTGACTTCCTGCTATCAATTTAAAGATACTACTCATATCCTCAAGTCTGCACTCCCCTCTTTCCCTGCATGAACAATCCTTAACAAGAAATTGTAGCTGCAGATGGGCGATAGGCTTCACTGCTCAGCCAGACCTTGCTTGATAGTTCTTTGCCCTTTGAGTCAATTGAATTACAAAATCCCCAAAGTATGGGCCCCTGTTAAATAGGTTTAGGACTTTTCTCAACAGGATAATCTTCCTTCTTAGTCTGTGGTGCAAATACCGTCGCTACTAAGGGAACACAGCAACTGGACTGCATTCTGAGACAGCTGACGATACTGCCTGCTTCCTCTGTATAGAAGAGCCTTGATCAGTCTCAACCACATAATGTTTTGTGTTTGAATATAGGTCTAAATATCTCTTCATTTTACTTTTGAGATTGGCCAGAACCACAAAGTTCAGGTCCAGATTGAACATTCCCAAAGATTGGGAGTTAGGCTGAAATAAATATCCAATTTTTAAAGGTAAAAGCCAGGCATGAATTGGGATCTGGAGCTGCATTTAATTCCACCAAAATTTCAGGGGCTGCTTTGATCCAGGGTGTAGGTTCCAGCCTCCCTCTCTTTATTTTAGTAGAGTTTAGTGATGTGTGAACGCAACTGACAGTTTATTAAGATGGGGAAGTGAAGAGACAAATAGACATTTTCAGCAGCTAACAATCTATTAGGACCAGATTTTGTGTAGTGTGTGTGTATATATAAAAATAATCTGGTCCTAAAAGATGATGAGTCGGAGAAAATGTGTGTGTAAATATTACAATAAATAAAATATCTGGTTCTAAAAGATTGAGGTATTTCATACACACACCCCTGAAAAATCAGAGTAAAAAATATGCACTTGCACATAAGTCCTAAAGCAACTGTGGTATTAGTCATGTCCGTCTGTCAATACTTTTGTTAGAGCGTCACTCTGTTTGGTACAGTTGATCCAGTTTCTTTCACACTTGTCACTTAAATCTGGCTTGGTTCACCCGAAGTGCGAACGTTCTAACTGCATCTTGGCTAGATTGGAACTTCGGAAGCACTTGAAATGTCTGGTATTTTCGTGAAACATATAAAACAGCAAGCAAGAAAAGCTTTTTCTTATGATGGAGAGGTCCTCTCATGAAGAGTGTCGTGATCATATATCTCAGTAGCCCAGTTGTGAAAGCCTTACTTGTGTTGGTAATCATTGCAGAACTAGTCTCATTTGAAAGGAAGGGTGGCCTTGTGGTTAAAGCAGTAGAATGGGCTGTGGAAAATTTGGGCTCAGTGCTTGGCTCTGCTACAGACTTCCTATGTGCAAATCGCTTAATCTCTCTGTGCCTCCGTTCTCCCCATGGAAATGGGTAACACTTCCTTTGTTTGCCCCAATCTCAGTAAAAGCCTCTAGATGCAACCATAAAACGAGTAACAGCACAGTTACAGTTGAGCCCCAAATTATCCATTAAGGAAAGAATTCCATGGGGCTCTTAGCATGACAGTGCATTAGCGCCGTGGAATCTGCCACTGCACGGATGCTTCTCTTTAATGCTTGAAGTAGCTTCTGTGGAGCAGTTACGTAGCCAGTCCATGTGCTTGCCGGGCTGAGTGGGGAAGCTGCTCACAGGGGGAAGCCAAGTTCTTGGGCTAGGTCTGAGGGCTGCGGATGTGGCATGAGGCGCACAGGTCAGAAAGGGTTAATACCTTTTTTCTTTGTAAAACGGGTTCTAGATTTTGTGCCAGCTGAGCCCCTTGGTTACCTAAAAATATATATATATATATATATATGGAGATGGATGGAATGCTGCCAGGCTGAGCAGTGCTTCTGTGTTGACACTGAGCCTTCGCTCTACGGTTACCCACTAACGATAGCTGGCAGCTGGTTATTTATTGCTGTAATAAGCACTGCCAAGCAAATGACTGTTTTCTGCTCTGCGCTGTTCTTTTCAGCACGTTGAGGGATTTCTCGCTGGGTTTCGTTATTTATGTTCGCTGAGTGGGGTTGGTCATTTTGGTTTTGCACAGTGGACTTTGACTTTTTGTACCCATGCGGGCAATACGTGAACCAATTGTCTCTTTTAAAAATAACATCCATGAGACAAACAAATTTATCTGGGCATAAGCTTTCGTGGGCTAGAACCCACTTCATCAGATGTATGAAGTAAAAGATACAGGAGCAGGTATAAATACATGAAAGGATGTGTGTTGCGTTCTGTAATGGGCCACTCTCTTACCACTTCAAAAGTTATTTCTCCTCCCTTGGTATCCTGCTGTTTATTGATTTATCTTGTTAGACTGACCTAACACTTGGTAAAGCAACCCACATCCTTTCATATATACATACCTGATCCTGTATCTTTCACTTCACGCATCTGATGAAGTGGGTTCTAGCCCACGAAAGCTTATGCCCAAATAAATCTGTTTGTCTTTAAGGTGCCACAGGACTCTTCGTTTTTTTTACTGATACAGACTAACACGGCTACCACTGAAACCTGTCATCCATGAGACAGTGCTTCTTACTGTGCCGATAATCTCTGGGGTACACCTGAAGACAAACCCCTGACAGTATCACTCCCAGAAATCTCGGTGCGGGAGGGGGTTCAGTGCTATTATTTTATGTATTATTTTACCACCTAGAGACCCCAGCTGAAATCAGGGCCCCAGTGGGCTACACTGTCCATACATGTTGTCCCTGTCCAGAAGAGCTTACAGTCTAAATAGACAAGACAGGCAAAGAGTGGAAGTGTGGGATGGAGAATAAGGCAGAAAATATTATAATGCCTTTCTATAAATCATTGGCTTCGTTTGAAATAATCTGTGTAGTACTAGTACCCGATCTCAAAAAGACTATTGCAGAACTAGAGGGGGGCCCAAGAAGGGGGATAAACATGATTGGGGGTCGGGAAATACTCTCATATGAAAAGAGGTTGAAATGGGTGGGACTGTTTACCTTTAGAAAGGAGATCAAGAAAAAGGGCCATGATAAAAGTGTAAAAAATGGTGAATGGCCTAAAGAAGGTATATCAGGAGCTTCTGTTCTCCCTGTCTCATAACATAAGAACATGGGGACAACAATCCAAATTAAAAGGTGGCAAATTGAAAACTAATAACGGGAAACACTTTTTCAAAGAATATATAATTAGACTGTGGAACTCCATGCCATGAGAAGTCATTGAGGCTTACAATTTAGCAACATTTTAAAAAGGCTTGGACAAATGGCTAAAAATATCCAGAGTGCTAATAGTAACAAAAAGTTTGGAAGGAATATTAAGCTTCATGGTTTAAGCCAGTCTCTGACTATTAGAGATCAAGATGTATTATGACATCCACCTACTGTGGGATTCTTATGCTTTCTCTGAAGTATCTGGTTCTGGCCACTGTCAGAGAAAAAACACTGGACTAGATCATGGACCTCAGATCTGATGAAGTCTGACAATTCCTATGTTTTCTGTGCCAAAAGGAAGCAGTATTATTCCCATTTTACAGATGAGAAACTAAGGAACAGAGAAATTATGTGACTTGTGACAGACCTAAGTATTGAACCCAGATCTTCTGAGTCCTAATCCAGTGCTTAACCACAAGACCTACCTGTATTTGAAACAATTTTATAGCAATTTCTAGAAAACTGCTGATGACATTTTTCATTTAGCCTTTAGAGCATATAACTGGTTTATTTAAAATATTTTTTCTAGTTTTTTAAGGTTTGAAACAAATGGGATTTGTTCACTGCTACCTTGCAATTTAGCAAAATTTGAAGCCTCAAACTCCCTTCTTTTAAAGTGCTAAATTGGAACAAAACCTGATTATCAAATCTGCAATCCCTGTTGAAATCAATATTACAATGCTTCTCTGCAAAGGGTTTGGGGTAGCCTAGCAAAGAGATACCAATTTCATCCTTGCTGTCATGGAAAAAGTTCCTATCTGGGGGTGGGGGGAACTATAATTTGAAAGAACTAGCTGAGCAAGGGCATCATATGGATTTTCCACTTAGTCAAGGATGAGAGTTTTGTCCCTCAGCGGAGTGACAATACTTACAACTAAAACAATCTATCCATTTGGTGCAGATACCGTAAGACTGCCAGAGGCCCGAGAGCTACTGGAAACCTTGAAAATGCTTCATAAACTCCCCAGACCCCCGTCAGCTATGTATGCATTACCACCTCCCTGAGAGGCAGAAGAATTCTTCCGTTGTCATAACTCTGTCTACGCTGGGGGCTATGCTGGCTTAACGTCAGGTGGATTTTTGACACCTTTGGGCGACATAGCTGGGTTAACCTAACTTTTTAGTGTAGCCCTGGCCTGAGATAGCTCAAATAACGCTCGTCTTCCATTAACCCGAACTCTCCACCTTTCCAGTCCTTTCCTTCCCTTTTTTGCCTAATGTCATCCTCTGTCTCTCTCCACCCTCTTTTTTTGTTGTTACCCTCACCCTAACATGTGATGTCTGTGTAATGTTCCGATTTTATATATATATATAAAAATATATATATATAATTTTTTATATAAAAATATGGTGCATAATTGCATTGGCTATCATGTGAAATGTGGAGTATTTGGTGACATATACAAACTCTATGTTGTTTACCTTTTTGTAGGTTATTTCTCTCTATGAATATTAATACAAAACTAAACCCACAAAAATAAATGACTGCTTTGCTTCCTCTGTGGCCTGCCAATTGGAGTTATCTGTCGTTAAATTTTTCTCCTGATGCAGTGTTAATTAAAGATAATAAAGATAGCTTGAGACGTGAAGCATAAACAATGCGAGTGAATCCATTTCGTACTGCACCAGTGCTTTGTCGGAGAATATTTGGTATTGCTGCTTGTTTAATAATGTGTGTGAGTCATGCATAGAATCAGTGGCAGCGTTCCAGAAACAAAGTTCAATTCAATGGGGGAACTTTGCTGCCTGTGAGCTCGTGCTAATGGATTTCATTCCTATGTTACAACAGAGTGGAAGGGAATATCAGGGAAAATTTAAATTGGCCACAATCTGCTCTTCAACTCCAGCAGTTTCAACTATAAAGCTGGGATATTTGAGCACAGGGAAGATCACGGGCTGGTGTCAAACTGCATCACTCCATTGCTGTCGATGGAGAGATACCAGCTAAGGATCTGGCCCTGAGTTCTCAGTAAAAGATTTGGTCCTACATAGGGAAAGCTACTTACTTTTCCCCTGAGCAACAAACAAATATTCCTTCAGAAATGTATATTTGTAATGGTGTTCTCCTCTCCTTTTTGTTCCTGTAAACAGAACCTGGCAATGCAGTTGTTTGTAGATGAGTCCCATGGGACATTTCTGTAGAAGGGCTTTGCTGGCTTTGGGCAGTGGCTGCAGGAACATCATTGCTCTGTTTAATGTTCAGTGTGAATCTTCCCAAAAGCTCAATGCAGCCTTTGAAAAATGTCAGTGACACAAATGTGCCTCAGCGCTCTTGGTTACAGGCAAAAAATTAAACAAGAGAAGCGAGCAGTACAATAAACCATCCTTAGTACAATGGCATTATCCTTGTAACAAAAGCATTTTGGGGAAATATAAGAAATACAGTAGGTGGCTTTTAATCTGCAGAGCACGTGCAGTCAAAGGAGAGGGTGGAAGCAACCTTTGATCACTTAGGGTCAGATTTTGCCATCCTTACTCAGGGTAAGCAGTGCCTTGGTTGTGAACAGTCCCATTAAAATCAGTGGATTTATTCACAATGTAAGGTATTACTCAGAGTGTCGCTGCAAAAAGGTTTGACTTGGACTCCATATTTTATGCAGTGTTGTTGGAAGGTAATTAATCCTTTTCCTACGTCTACTTTGGACATAATGTAGATCTTGCAGGCCCAACTCTCAGCACATGATCTGCAGGTATCTGGCCCTTAGAACATCTCCAGGGACTAATGCACGTCATATTCAGAGAGTTTTATACTAATGGCTGGATGGCAGCTATATTGACCGTATCAATGGGTTATCGGGTTCAATACAAGAGTAAGCAGATTGAACTCCTCTTGATCACAAGCCACAGAGTTCCGACTAGATGATCTGATGGTCCCTTGTGGCTTTAAGGCTGTGATTCTATGAATAACTGTTACTGTATCATTCATCGTTGGGTTGAGAATGAACATCAGCATGTTCAGATGGGGGCAGAAAACGTTCAGTGCTTTACTTTTTCAAATCACTACCCCAATAATGAGTTCTCCCACTTCCTTTTGAGGTTGCTGCTAGTCTCCCAAGTAAGCCTGGTGGTTTTCTTCAAATGTCCTGTGTTGCACTGATACCAGCCCAGCCCCTCTTCGTACAGGAGTGCCACTGGCGACTCAGCTGTTTTAGCCACTCTCGTCTGACCAGCACCCAAGCCGCTCTAGCCAGCGCAGTGGTTGCAGTACAGACTCATGTGGGCAGTCGACGCTGTCCGAGCCATCGTCGCGACTGCCAGCAGAGGTGCAGCAGTGTACATCAGAACAAAATAAATAAGTAAAAAAAATAAAGCTCATTTTAAGCATGGTGCAGAGGCAAGGATGTGGATTGGGGCTCAGGAGAGCTGGGTTCTGCTCCTGTTCTGACACCGACCTGCTGGGTGATCTTTGACAACTCACTTCCTCTCTATTACCCTTCTTCCTCTTCCATTTAGATCAGGGTGGCCAAACTTACTGACTCTCCAAGCTGCATACGACAATATTCAGAAGTTTGAGAGCTGGGGCGTGCCTGCCAGGGCTCAGAGCTTCTGAAGTCTGAGCCCCAGCAGGTGCACCCTGTGGGGCTGAAGCCCAAGACCCCTCTCCCCGCTAGGCAGAAGCCCCTACCCCACAACCCTGCTCCAAGGCAGAGGTCCTGAGCTTCTCCCCCCAACCATCTGGTAAGTAGAGAATGTGGGGGTGGGGTCATGGGAGGCTCAGCAAGCATAAAAGAGCTGCATGCAGTTTGCAAGCCATGGTTTGCCCACCCATGATTTAGACTGAGCTCTTTGGAGCTGGGACTGTCTCTGACTATGTGTGCCCCACCCTAGCACAATGGGGCCCCAGTCTCAGTGGGGACATCTAGGCACTACAGTAAATGACAATAAGAAACCGCTGTCTCTCTCTTATCTTTGGAAAGTTGGTGTGTGACTGTTGCTTTATCCTGTTAAGCATTTTATAAAGCCTGTGGAGTCATAATCTTCTAGCAATATTCTACCTATATCTGAAACTAAGTAGGTAATTTCCTAGAGAAAATGACTAAAACACCACAAAAACTGTGAAAGATTATTTTATGCAAATACATGCTAGCTCCCCTCCATGTAAACTCCTCTTTGGTATGATTCCCTTCATATTGCTCAGTAATCTGTTCATCTCAATTTTCCTGATCTTTAATATTTTCACAAAACTTTTTAAAAAGGAAATTAAACTCTGTTTTCAGATAGGGAGCTTTGATTAGGCTTAGTGGCATATGCTATACAGCAGGCAGCAAACAATACTGATATCAGGGGGTAATTAGGTTGAGCGTCCTGAGCAGTTCTCAAGTCCTAAACCCTAGAGGGGAAAAAAATTAATGCGCCAGTGGTCTTCATAAAACGAAGACAGATTAAGGAGCACTGTCACAGCATTGCTTTTACGGGTACATCTGCTGCAGACTAATTACCTCTCTTCTGCCCATTAAGTTAATCAGTGTTTTTGGTTTGTGTCTGCAGTAAAAACAATTAAAAGCTCAACACTCCTGTTTTTATTTTTTTGATAAATTTACAGGTGTTCTGCTTTTGAGGGTAATTTAATTTAGTTTGATGTGTATCATAGTCCAAAGTGTTCTTGTTAGACAACATGCTCTCTCTAATATAATTTATCTGTATCTAGAATGTAATTTTCTTTTCAATCACCTTCTTTCAGTTCCTTGGGCTGTTTTTGTTGAAGAGTACAATAGCTTTTTCCTCTCTTTTTAAAAAACAAACAACTTTGGGTAAGTGATTTTAAAACAAACAAAGAATTGCCATTGGCCCTGATTCAGCAATCCACTAAAACACATGCTGAAAACTAAGCATGGGTTCAAATCCTGTCGACTTCAGTGTTTTGTTGAATAGGGAAGGACTTAAACACATTCTCGAGTGCTTTGCTGTCTATTATAAAAATAATTGGGGAAGTAAATGCAATAGATTGGAGCAAATTCGGT
Organism: Caretta caretta; assembly: GCF_965140235.1. Classification (NCBI taxonomy): domain Eukaryota; kingdom Metazoa; phylum Chordata; order Testudines; family Cheloniidae; genus Caretta; species Caretta caretta. Next base: position 204,231,822 of record NC_134208.1, on the reverse strand, counting down.
CATGAAGCTTCAAAACGGGTATGAAATATGTCCACATGTATGTGTTGTGGTCAACTGGGGCAGATGTAAATTGGGATTTTTCTGTGTCGAATAGGGTAAAAGACAAGCATCTTCGTGCATGCAGGGATGGGGCACTTTATAGTGACCGACAAGGTAGAGGTGGGATTTTCAAAGGCACCTAAGGGAGCTAGGTATCCAAATATCAGTGAAATGCATGGAGAGGTAAACACCTATCTCCCAGTAGCCCCTTTGAAAATCCTGGTCTGTGCTCCTAAATCACCTGGGCACTTTTGAAAATCCTATTGTGGGTTTCCTTCAGTGTATCACATAGATGTATGTAATTATATTTCACACACACTAACATCTGACGTTACAGACTGGCTAGGCTGCTCCCATTGTGTTCAGGGTACCTAACTCCCTGAGGCCCCTTTGAAAATATGAGCCTAATATACAGAAACTGGGCAGTTCAGTCAGAGGACCAGACTCAGCCTGAGAGTCGGCCATTGGAAACCCAGGCGCGGGCCGCTGGTGGCGAGGAGAGGTTGTGGGCCGAGTGAGTGAGTGGTGCTGGCCTGGAACAGGACAGGGGGTTGCATTGATGTTTGTGCAGCCTCTGCAGAGAAGTCTCCCACGGAGCCACGGTGAAGGAAACACTAGGAATGGGAAAACCCATGTGTGCACGCTGTGTTAGGAGCGGGTCAGTGCACCGCCTGCTAACATGGTGTCCCAATAGGATCGACAACCCTTTTCACAAAGCCGGGGAGGGCGTGAAATGGGATCTGGAGCAGCAGGAAACAGTGGCAGCCGCCACCCAACCTGCAGTTTAACAAGCCTTTCTGCCATTTATATTGGAGCAGGACCAGGACCAGCATTCTGCACAGTGCACAGGCCCACTAGTTACAGCCACACATAATTTCCTGTGTACTGCAGGTAGCAATCACCATAGAAAACCACAAACATATCAGGCCAGATCCTGAACTGGTGAAAACCCTCCTAGCTCTCTAGATTTAGACCTGCTGAGGATCTGGCCCATCACCTCTGCCTATAAATACACACGGTGAAGCTGGGCAGTTGGCTATGCAGGCACCCCCCACCCCGCACTCAAAGTCATGTGCACGCATCTTAAGACCAGCCTTGGCTTTGCTTACCTAGGAATGGTGAGTGTCATGTTTTGAAGCAATTTTGTTAATTAAATCAAGTTCCTAGCCTTATGTAACCATAAGGCCCCACGTTTCAGTGAATAATGAAGCAGTGTTCAGAAACTCCATATCTGGGAGACAGACATTCCACATTATAATAGTTTTTGCCTTTCGTCTTGTCTACTTAATTGGCTCCCAGAGTGCTAAAAGTAACTGAATTTCATCTTGATAGTTTAATTTAAATGAGCTTTTCATTCCCATTTCAATTTTACAGCAATTCTGAAAAAAAATCTCTTCACAGGTCATTAATTACTTCCACCAGCACATCATCTGAAGTAAGCAGAGCAATGCTTCCCCATCTTCCCCTTCAACAAATTAGTCCATAAAAGAATGCATTCAAGTAGCAAGATACTGGAGTTGATCTGATGGGTTACAAATGCAGAGGAAAGGAACTGTAAGCTGTACCACTCTATTAAAATGAACTTGCTGCCCCTTAAAAAAACCTAGTGGTGGCTTCCTTCAGTTTTTCAAAGGCTCTTTAACTGGCCCAGCCAATCCAGGATGCCTCCTGCAGAAAGGCTCGGTTCTTTGGTTGGCCAGGCCAGAGACATCAGCTCAGCCTGTTGCTGGCAGAGAACAGAATTCCTCCAACTCAATGAAAGATTGTAGAAACTTCTTTTTGATGCATTTGGATTTATGTTGTGGCCACTAATCTGTCCTAAATAGGGGGCTACTCTCCTAGGCACAGCACCTATTTGACTAGAAGTTTCCCTCTGTAAATGAGTGCTAGATGTTCATTTAGCTTTGTTATATTTTCTCTATTTTTTGTCTGCACTGTGACTTTCATTCCTTAAGGTATGTCTACACTATGGACCTTACAGCAGCACAGCTGTACCACTACAGCATAATTAAACCACCCCCAAAAAGTAGTGTTAACTATGTCAGCAGGAGAGACTCTCCAGCTGACATAACGTTGTCCACGCCAGCGCTTTTGCCAGTGAAATTTATGTCAGTCGGGAAGGGGGTATTTTGTTGCTCAGTGGTGTGAAAAAAGTTTTACCGACAAAAGTGGTAGTGTAGACAAAGCCTTAGTTCTCTTCTTATGTTTCTCGGGTAAGGGGGGGCCAAAATTTCAGAAGAGCCACGTTCCCATTTAGTTACCAAGTGAGAACAATGGGAGTTGCTGGATGCTGAGCAAGAGCTACCCCTTTTATTTAGACGCTTAAATAAGAGCTGAGCACACTTCTGAAAATCTGACCTGTGATAGACTAACTTATAGGCTTTCCTCACACTTTACTCCATGGCTATCTACTGATTACAGTCCCCAATAGTCCTTAATCAGCAAGCAGTCCTAAACAAATTATAATTCATCTCACTGCTGTGTTAAGTCCTGCAAATACCCCTACATCCACTTGAAAAATGATTAGGCCTTAGTGTTTACTATTCATAAATGCTGCTAGTGCTTAGCTGTCCTGCAAATATCAAATAGACGTTGGGAATAATATCAGATACTGTATTTGTATCCCTGAATCCATACACTGAAGTCTTCAGGGCACTTGGTAAATTATCAAATTAACTGTCTCATGGACGTTGAAAACACAATTTATTTTCCCCTCTTATTATTACAGATGTGATATTTTAGAATTACAGTTGCTATTTTCAATGATGCAAGTCCAAATTCTCATCGCCAGAGCTGGTTGAATGATGTAATAAATTCTTACATGAACATAAAAACCACACATTTGCCCAGATATTATTTGCAACCCTCAGTTGCTTTTTGTGAACTCTTGTATGAATAAGTTTTTGTTCACAAGAATATTTAGAGAAGTCTTAAGAATACTTGTGGGTACACACCAAGTGTGTTAATGCAACCATCTTGAAATGTCCAATTTCCTTTTTCATGATTACAAAAGCTTAAGTCATCCAATCAGGAAGTAGATATACTACCATCTGGCTTAGGTAACCAATCACAAACCTCAAATAGTGAATGTCAGAGGTAATTGAATTGAATTGTCCAATTAGCTCATAGGTTAATAGAGTCATATAAAGGGTCAAATCCTCAGCTGGAGTAAGTTGGTATAGCACAGTGGTTTTCAACCTGAGGTCCATGGACCCCTGAGGGTCCATAGACCATGTCTAAGGGATCCACCAAAGGTAACTATGAAAATAAAGTTTCAGATCCCAGAAAAGGCATTCTGTTTTTCTAATCAATCAAAAGTATGTGAATTACCCCCATCTACTGGTCAAAATGGGGAAGTATTGTCGTTACCATAGAAGCCCACAGTTTAGCGCTCTCTCACGGTGCACCAAAAGCATGCCGAGCATGTGTAACATTTATATTTGAATTCTGTTCAGTCAATTTTCAGTCTAAGATGTCCACGGACCACCAATTGAATTTCCAAAGGGGTCCACACTTGCATACGAAATTTTTTAGGGGTCTGCAAATTAAAAAAATTTTAAAACCACTGCTCTAACACCTCTGGTCCAAAATGTTCACTAAACAATTTCTGAATAAATCAGATTTGTTAAAAAAAATATTAATTCAAAAGGTGAAATCTTGGCTCCACTGAAGTCACTGACAAAAGTCCCGTTTACTTCAGTGGGATCAGAATTTCACCCAAAGTCATCATCGTGGATAGTCAAACAGAGAATTCTTCCTGTAAGTTGTTTGCTATGATTAGTGCCTCTGACTCTCCTCATGGCTGATTCTGTTTAAAAATGCAGGGCTAAGGACATCAGTAACAAGATGCAATCTGTAACACCTAGCATGCCAGATTGGTAGGGACCAAAAGCTGTTACTGTTTGCGCTTGGTGAAATAAGTTGGATCTTCGTTCAGTTCATACGGCACAAGTGTCTACATCAGACAAACCACACTGACAGCTGTCATGTATTGGCACGTAGCTGAGAGATCAAGGATTGAATGGGCAAGGAGACTAAACTCATCTCTTACACAAGAAGTGGTCCCTTCAGGTCAAGGGTGAGGCATTGCTGCTGCCCATGTCAGAACCACTTTTAGGATGCCCCATGTTTTCCCCTCTTGCTGAGACACCGTAGTGTATTATGGAATCCCATGGCCAAAGTGCATCATGGGAGATGTAGTGTAGCTCAGGAAATGGGCCCATATAGGAGAACAGGAGGCTGAAGACCCCAGACTACAACTCCCGTGAGGCACTGTGGATGTATTTCCAAGTAAAACATAGTTGGTTTGGGGGTATTTGTTTTTTCAATGAAAAGTCAGAATTTTCTGCAGAAAGCAGACAGTTTTCATGAAATATTTCATTTCATTTAAGTGGATGATTTTTACATTTACATTTAAAAAGTATCTGTGGAAAATGTTCAGTCAGTCCTAAATGCGAGTAAAAATAAGAAAAACAAACTGTAGCTCTTCCTAAGCCTCCAGGGTCTGAGCGTGATCTGTAAATTTGTCCATCACTCTGCTCCAATAATTTTTCTACTCATTAATTACCTTAATGTAATACTGCACCAGAGCTTATGGGAACCAAATGCTTGTTAAAAATGCATTGAAGTAAGCCAACCAAAAATGACAAGGAGTTTACAAAATGACAAACATCCCCAAGATAGTAAACTTTTATATCTAGCTGGCTTTTCATTGTCCTATATGGAAGATGCATTTTCTCTCTCGGTTTTTCTGAAGTTTCCTTGACAACTCTTTAATAATATTTGAGCCTTCACTTTCCTCAGTAAGAAGGTGTTCCCTTCATTGGCTGGAACAAAGGCAGATAGCGATCTCCATTATATACAGAAGGCCTCCAGTTCTTGTGTATGGTTGGTATCTCATCCTTGATCAACCGCCGTGATGTGAGAGGAAAGAAGGACACGATTTTTTTCTTGGCACACAGATTAAAAAAGTAAGCCAAAAAAGTGATTCCTACCCTCCCATGACTTTGGAGAGTTTAAAAAAGATTAAAAGATGACAAGTCGCCCATTAAATGTTTAAAGCATTTGAAAGTTTAATCTTTCTAAGGCCCCTGTTATCACTGTGTCTGAATCCCTCAGAATCTCATGTTTTTATCCTCTCAACACCCTGTAAGGCACTGAAGTGCAGCTATCCCCATTTTACAGGTAGGGAACTGAGGCAGGCACACAGACTAAGTGACTTGCTCAAGATCATGCAGGAAGTCTGTGGTGGAAGAGGGAATTTAATCTAGGAATCCTGAGTCTCAGCCCCAACCACTGGGCCATCCTTCCTCTTCTTAATAGCTGGTAGAGTTTTGTTTGCACACAAGAGAGTGCCTCTTGCTGATTTTGTTCTGCTCCTGGGACATCATCTAGCACCACTGTGTGCAGATATAAAAGATGATATAAAGCTGGATCACCAACTTGCCTACATGCCCACACAGGTATATAAGGGAGAGGGAATCCCCAGACTCTCACGCGCACCCCAGTAGGGTCTTACTGAACCTTGGGTCTGAGCACAAAAGAATAAGCAGACACTGTGTGCCTACTACTGTGTCCTGTCTCCAAAACAAGGGGGGGTAGGAAGGGAGCAGATCCATATGTCCATCCCCAGTGCACTAGCCAGTTATTAAGAGCAGGGAAAATGTTTTGTACCAGCTCTGGTTGAAGTTGAGATGTCCTATGCTAGGGAACCCTAAACTGTAGCGGCAACCCAAAAAACTGTCCGGATATTCCCCTCTCGATCAGCCTACATTCTTAGGGAAGTGTTTTCAGGCTTCTCTGCCTGCAGGTGCAATTTGTGGCCACTGACTGATGTGCATGCAGACGTGGACGCTCAGTTGGGCAGCATTAGACATATAACTTCTATGCATCTACAGTTTGGAAGGGTAGACTCACCTCTGGCACACCCCCTTGGGGCTGGTAATGGTGTAGCAAGCTCTCCTTCTCTAGTGCCCCCTGCCAATAGCCTACCAATAGCTTCCTCTGCTTGTTACTCAGCCCTCCGGCCAGCTCACTTTGAAGTGTCCCCCCTTCTGGAGAGAGACTGGATCCTCAGCTTTGATCTACCCCCAAGGGTATCTGCCTGTGGGTTGGCCTTCTCAGGCCCATTCCTTCATCCCTGCTGCTCTCTCCCATCGAGGCCAGTCCCAAATCATAATCTTCCTGATGGAGCTCCCCTGCTCTTTACTGAGGAGAGGCACTGCAGTGTTCCTCTACTGTGGCCTCCTTCTAATCTGGGCTTCCTTTCCTTGTAGTCATCACCCAGTTCCTTCCCCAGCTGGGCTTCACCTTTAATTAAGCCTGATGTGCCCTCCAGGTACAGCCAGGTGCATAATTAGCTCCTTTCGTTGCCTGTGTGGGGTACGCACCTCATCGCTCACTGGCACAGAAATGTGGGGGTCAGCATTGAGATGAATGAGCTCTTCACACATCATCAAGCAAGCAAAAGAGGTCACAAATCCATATGTCTCCTTTACAGGTCACGGCTGAGCGACCTCCCCAAGGTCACACAGCTGGCTGGTATTAAGAATCCCTTGCTGAATTTTATGCATTATTTTGATACTTCAGTGTGAATTTTTCCCTCTTTGACTTCTCATGTTTCATTGGAAAAAATCTCTAGGCACTCGGTTCCTGTCTTGTGACAATTCTGAACAACAGGACACGCCTCGTTCTTCTGGACCAAATGTCACAGAAATCTCATTTGTGCAGCAATCTGCAGCTTTTGTAGTCTGAGAATGATACGGAAGTACACGGAACAAGAATACAAACCTGAGTAACTGATCGCTGGCACGTGGTGTGGCTACTTATCACATTCAGTAGATGCCTCCAGGAAGAACTGTCAGCTTCTATTGGAATATTGGAAAGTGGGAAAATTTTGGTGCATGTCTGGGAATCTGAGATGCCTAGTAAAATGTATTGGTGGCTGCTTTATTTTTTCAGTATCTTTGAGTACAGAGGAAGTACCAGATAGGATCAGATGCAAGGACCATCTTGTCCAGCGTTCTGTCTCTGACAGTGGCCAGCCTCAGATGCTGCCGAGGAAGGTGCAAGAACCCTCATCAGGTAGATGTGGGATAATCTGACCCCCACGTTGGGATTCATCCTGATCTACTAGTTAGAGATTGGCTTAAACTCTGAAGCGTGAGGTTTTATATCCCTTTCACAACTGTTATTAACTACTATCACACTGGATATTCTTGCTGTCCATAGGCCAGAGGACACCATAGATGACTTGGAGATGTCCCTGCGAACTGTCTCACCTCTTAGCTGAAGGGGTGGGCAGGCGGAATCTTTATTTTTGATCCCAACTGCTTAAGTTAAATAGGTATTAACCAAATTCAGAGTTTTTAAAGAATCAGAATAAAAATTCCTTTTCCTTTCAATTAATTGCGGTTCATGGGCAAGGTTTCTTTTATGTCAAAACCTGCTAGTTCACCAACTGCCTGTAGAGATGCTGGGAAAATGAGATTAAGCTATTTACCAAAAATGATAAAAAAAATTCCAAAGGTTAAAACTTAAAATTTTTTTAAAAGAAAGTGTATAAGAGGAAAAGGATCAAACTTGGTCAGTACTGAGATGTGTGTGTTCCTCAGTGAAATATCCAGAGGTTCTTGTTGTTTGTATCACAGTAGCAGCAAAATGCCTCAACCTAGACTGAAGGGTTGTGAAGAGCTACACCCTACTTTGCTGAAAAGTTCATGTACATTTGGGAAGGCATCCCAAACTGCATCAGTCCACTCCCCCATGGCATCCAACAAACAGCCCACCTGCGTTCCCAGAATTCCGCACATTCCTTAGTAGACACTGTCCAACAACCTCCGACTCCGCCCCATGGCTTTCCTGGATGGTGAAAGACAGTCGCGAGTAACTGTTGCCACTATGATCAAGATAACTAATGACTTATCAGGGAAGGAATCTTCACTTTCTCCATCAAGCAGTGTGACTGACAGTGAAGGAACACACCTTGGATACATTGGTTCCAGCCTGATTATGCTGGTTTTAGCCAATTACTGCCCGTGTCAAGCCTCCTATTCCAGAGCAAGCTCTGAGTGAAGCCAGCTACAATCCCAGCTAATTGAGGCCAATATCCTAGACTTGGCGCAGTCTGAACACACACCAAGCCACAGAACTGAAACTGCCTTAGTGGTACTGATGGATGATCTCTTCCGCTCAACGCAGTAGAGGACAGATATCCATTCTCACCCTGTTGGACCCTTCCTCAGCGTTTGACGCTACTGACGTTGAGATACTGCTCTCTCACCAGAGAGAAGTGGCTGGGATTAAGGGTAATGCACTAACATGGTTTGGGTGCATCCTCCCAGGAAGAAATCAGTGCACCTCCACCACTAGGCCCCTCACTTGTGAAGTCCCACCAGGGTCCATTATCTCTCTGGCCCTATTCAATATCTACACACAGCCCAGTAGGTGAACGGTCAGACAATATGGACTCAACTGCCAGCAATATGCAGATGACACACAACTCTATTGGTCCTTCACCACAAACCACCACCACCACCAATATGACCCAGTGCTTGGACGAGATCAGCTGGGTGGATGAGAACCAGAGCAAGACTGGGGGTATGTTAGTTGGCAGAGGAGAGCCTTTTAAATCTCTAGGATGAAAACCACGGTCGGCAACTCTGCTCCTCAGAACATAAGTCTAAAGCTCATCTGTTCAGGAAACACAGCTTTCTTTGGGGCCGATCCTAGGCTGTGGCCAATCACACACCTCAGCACCTTCTGCTCCAAATACCAGGTGCACTTCTTCAACCTGCCTTCTCCAGTATAGACATAGAACACCACATACATTTTAAAACAAAAACAAAATGCCCACAGTTCCACACAATTTTCTGCCTAAGGAGAGGATATGAGCGAATGAACCACCTGTGACAGGTGTTACTGCATTGCTTAATGTACTACTAGAAGGCATTCATATTACGGTGACAAGGGTCAGATAAAGACCTAAATGGAACAGAGGGCATTGTGCCAGGCACTGTGAAAGACAGCTACCCTGAAGAGCTTGCAGTCTAAGTAGACAAGACAGGCAATGGGTGGGAGGAGAAGGAGAGACTCAGAGGTAAATGACTGGTCCAGTATCTCTCACCAGATCAGTGGCAGAGCTGAGAATAGAATCCAGTTCTCCTAAATCCCTGTCTAGCCATTGAATCATGCTGGTGACAGTGAGAATGTTGTTGGTGATTCACAGGTAGTCTTCCCTCTGAATCAGTGACATAGCATGATGCTAAGGGACTCTGTGTTACTGTTGAGGTGGAGTTGTATTTTCAGATGAGATGTAGAACTGACATATTGTCCAGTTCTGTTCATTAAAGAGCCATGGAACTTTTTGTAACAGGGGTTAGATCTGGGGTAAGATTCTGCCTTCTCATACACCCCAGGCAATCCCACTGGCTCTAAGACCTGATGGAATTTGGTCCCTGGTTTCCAGGGTTGGCAGCTTACCTTTCTAGCTACATTCCCACCTGCAATTTCAATTGGTTTTGATGGTGGTTCTTCAGTGTTTGAAATTATTCCTGCATATATCTGGGCAAATTCTGGTTCCATGGAAGTTAGTGGGAGTTTTGCCATCAACTTCGATGCAAAATAAGATTCAGCCAATAGTTCATGAAGTGCTCTGTAATCCTTGCAGATGAAAGGCCCTTCATAAACGTAAGCGTGAATGTTTCCATCTGTATGGGATGGGTGTATTAAATGGAATTTTAGGAAATGGCAATTTAAAAAAAATTGAATAAACTGTCACCTAAATCAATAAAATGATCTAATAGTAAATGTAAGGTTAGCGTTGTGAAATTCTTCCTGGATTATGGCTGTTCATGAATGAAAGTGCATCAGGATATATAGTTGTGGCTAATAAGAGTTTGGTCTTATAGAAAACTTTGCCGAGCACATATTTTTTGTGACACTACTCCTGGTTCTCACTGAGAACATTTCTCTGACCTCTTAATAACAGCATCAGTTTTCACTCAGACTCCAGATAATTAGCTGAAGCAGTCTTATCAGGATTAAATTATTGGGACAGTTATTACTTTCATCAGCATTTTGTAGATGGAAGTGATTGGAGCTCACAGTTATTGACACTATATATCTAAATATGAAAGAAATAGATATAGACAGTTTTAATAGGAGCTTTTTAAATTACCTCATCTGCTGGCTAATAAGATACCAGGCCACAATAACTTTAATCTACAGTGAATGCTTGAAGCAGGCAATTTGCATTTTATTATTTTTGTTTCAGACAAAGCCTATGTTTGATAATAGAATCCCTGTCTGATACATGGTAGCTTTTAATAAGTACTGGTTTAAGAATGTGATTAAAAGAAGCTTTCATAATTTTTTATGCATTGACGCCAATAAAAATACTGTATAGTGCACCATTTTGAATCTTTTAAAATGTTTTAAAATATCAAAATTAAAATACAAACAACTTCCTTCAAGCTGTGACTACAATGTACAGGATCAATACAACTAAAAATAAACCAGGAAATTACTCCATATCTCTTGAAATATCACTGGGAAAACTCACTTTTAAGTTTCCTCTGTATTTAAAGCAGCTATTTTAATTAGTTCTTATACCATGCCTGTCACTGTAGTATGTGGTTGGGTACATGCCAATTCCAGGTTTTTAATTTTGGAAATAATTGGAAAAAGACTGTCATTTAAACCTTAATTGCCACCACTCCAACGTGTCTCCATCATCACATACCATGATGGTTACATGCTTTAGAGACAGATTCTTGAGACCAAATGGGTATAAATGTGCTGGAGTTCAGAAAACCATGAGGGATCTTAATTTGCAACAGTTTGCATTCTAGCTGCCTTCTTTGGCTGTCAGTAACATCTAACACATAAGAATGGCCATACTGGGTCAGACCAACGGTTCCTCTAGCCTACTATCCTTTCTGACACTGGCCAGTGACAGATGCTTCAGAGGGAATTAACAGAACATGCCAATTTCGAGTGATCTATCTCTGTCAACCAGTCCTAGCTTCTGACAGTTGGAGTTTTAGGGACACCCGGAGGATTGGATTGCATCCCAGACCATCTTGGTCAATAGCCACTGGTGGATCTATCCTCTATCAATGTATTTAATTCTTTTTTGAACCCAGTAATACTTTTGGCCTTCACAACATCCCCTGGCACTTGGTTCCACAAGTTGACTGTATGAAGAAGTACTTTTCTGTTTGTTTTAAACCTGCTGTGTATTAATTTCAGTGGGTGACTCCTTGTTCTTGTGTTATGTTAATGGGGTAAATAACACTTTCTCCACACCATTCATGATTTTATAGACCTCTATCATATCCTCCCTTAGTCGTCTCTTTTTTAAACTGAACAGTCCCAGTCTTTGTAATTTTTCCTCCTATGGAAGCTGTTCCATACCCCTATTAATTTTCATTGCCCTTCTCTTTTTCCAATTCTAATGCATCTTTGATGAGATGGGGGTGATCAGAACTGCACATGTATTCAAGATGTGGATGTGCCACAGATTTACACAGTGCAGTGGTGGGCAACCTGCAGCCCATCAGGGTAATCTGCTGGCAGACCACCAGACAGTTTGTTTACATTTGTATGGCCTCCTGCAGCTCCCCGTGGCCATGGTTCACCATTCCCAGCCCATGGGAGCAGCGGGAAGCGGCGGCCAGCATGTCCCAGCGGCCTGCACCGCTTCCTGCAGTTCCCATTGGCTGGGAACAGTGAACCGTGGCCACTGGAATCTGCGGGCAGCCATGCAAATGTAAACGAACTGTCTGGTGGCCCGCTGGCAGACTACCCTGATGGGCCGCGTGCGGCCTGCAGGTTGCCCACCACTGACATAACGCCATTATGATATTTTCTGTCGTATCTATCCCTTTCCTAATGGTTCCTAACATTCTGTTAGCTTTTTTGACTGCCACTAAACATTCCAGCAGATGTTTCAAAGAAGTATCCGCCATGACTCCAAGATCTTTCCTGAGTGAAAACAGCTAATTTAGACCCCATGGGCGCTACTTCACATTTAGCAACATTGAATTTCATCTGCCATTCTGTTGCCCAGTCACCCACTTTTGAGAGATCCTTTTGTAACTCTTCATAGTCAGCTTTGAACTTAGCTATCTTGAGTAATTTTGTATCGTCTGCCAATTTTGCCATCTCACTGTTTACCCCCTTTTCCAGATCATTTATGAATACTTTGAACTGCACAGATCCCAGTACAGATCCTTTGGGAGACCGTGCTATTCGCCTCTCTCTACTATGGGCACTGCCCATTTTCCCCCCTATTCTTTGTTTCCTAAATTTTAACCAGTTTCTGATTTATGAGAAGACCTTCCCAAATGTTAATTACCCAAGTTAAAAATGTGTGTCTTATTGGTAGGCTAAATTTGTCTAGCTTTAACTTTCTTTGCCATTGTTAACTTCCAGCCATTGGATCATATTATACCTTGTCTCTTTTTAAAGAGTCTTTTATCATCAGATTTCTGTTCCCCATGTAGGAACTTAAAAGACATCCTTCAGCCTTCTCTTTAAGTTAGATCCAGGAGCTCAATCTGCTTATCACTGTAAGGCAGGTTGTCTAATCCTTTAATCATTCTTATGGCTCTCCTCTGAACCCTCTCCAATTTAGCAACATCCTTCTTGAAATATTCCAGAGGTGGTCACACCAGTGCCAAATATGGAAGTACTCATCTTTCTACTCAGTATCTTCCCATTTATACATCCAAGGATTGTATTAGCCCTCTTGCCCACAGCATCTCACTGGGAGCTCACAGAATTGTAGAAGATTAGGGTTAGAAGAGACCTCGGGAGGTCATCTAGTCCAACCCCCTGCTCAAAGCAGGACCAACACCTACTAAATCATCCCAGCCAGGGCTTTGTCAAGCCAGACCTTAAAAACCTCTAAGGATGGAGATTCCACCACCTCCCTAGGTAACCCATTCCAGTGCTTCACCACCCTCCTAGTGAAATAGTGTTTCCTAATATCCAACCTGTTCATCTATCTATCATGTTCAATTGATTATCCACTATGACCTCCCCCATCCCCAAGATCTTTTTCAGAGTCACTACTTCCCAGGATACAGCTCCCCTACATTCTCTGTTCCTAAATATAGGACTTTACATTTGGCCATATTAAAATTCATTCATGTTTGCTTGTGCCCAGCTTATCGTATGATCCTGATCACTCTATCAGTGACCTGTCCTCTTAATTATTTACCACTCCCCCAATCTGCATGTCCTTGGTAAATTTTAAGTAATGATCGCGTTTTCTTCCAGGTTTTTGATAAGTGTTAAATAGCATAGGGCCAAGAATCAGTCCCTCTGGGACCCCACTAGAAACACAACCACTTGGTAATTCCCCCTTCGCAATTACATTTGGAGATCAGCTGGCCCATCTTAGTAAATTTAATGGGTACCATGCTGATTTTGTATCTTTCTAGTTTCTCAATCAAAATGTCATATTCGGGTTACCAAGTTAATTGCCTTCTAGAAGTCCTAGTATATTACATATATGTAGTTACCTTTCTCAAGCTTGCAATATCATTAAAAAAAGATAGTTTGGCAAAATCGGTTTTCCATAAACCCGTGCTGACTGGCATTAAATTATATTATCCTCCTTTAATTCTTTATTAATAGAGTCCTGTGTCAGCCATTCCATTTTGCCCAGCATCAGGATCAAGCTAACAGGCTTATAATTACCCAGGTCATCCTGCTTCCCTTTTTTAAATATTGGCCCAGAATAAGCTCTTTCACTCTTCAGGAATTTCTGAAAAGCAGCTTTAATGGTCCAGAGAGCTCTTTGGCAGCTTTTTTAAACTTGTGGATTCAAGTTATCCGGGCCTGCTGATTTTGAAGTGTTCACCTTTGTTAGCTGATATGTAACATCCTCAGTTACCATTTGAAGAGAGAGTCTATCCGCCACATCCTATGACTAACTCATTTGACTTTTTCCCAAAATGCACAACAGAAATATTTACTGAACACTTCTGCACTGACAATTCTACCATTTGCATCTAGTAATGGAGCAATCCTTCTTTCTGTTCCTTCTCTACTTAAAAAACTTCTTATTCTCTAACTCTGCTGGCCACAGATTTCTCCTTGTGTCACTTTGTTTCCATTTTCATACTGTCCCGCATGACCTTCTCATAAATAAACTAGGGAAATGCAACCTAGATGGAGCTACTATAAGGTGGGTGCAAAACTGGTTGGAAAACCATTCCTAGAGATTAGTTACCAGAGGTTCAGAGGCATGCTGGAAGGGTATAATGAGTGGGGTCCCGCAGGGATCAGTTCTGGGTCTGGTTCTATTCAATATCTTCATCAATGATTTAGGTAATGGCATAGAGAGTATACTTATAAAGTTTGCGGATGATACCAAGCTGGGAGGGGTTGCAAGTGCTTTGGAGGATAGAATTAAAATTCAGAATGATCTGACAAACTGGAGAAATGATGACATTCAATAAGGACAAATGCAAAGTACTCCCTTTAGGAAGGAACAATCAGTTGCACACATACAAAATGGGAAATGACTGCCCAGGAAGGAGTATTGCGGAAAGGGATCTGGGGGTCATAGTGGACCACAAGCTAAATATGAGTGAACAGCGTAACGCTGTTGCAAAAAAAGCAAACATCATTCTGGGATGTATTAGCCGGAGTGTTGTAAGCAAGACACAAGAAGTAATTCTTCTGCTCTTCTCCACTCTGATTAGGCCTCAGCTGGAGTATTGTGTCCAGTTCTGGGCGCTACATTTCAGGAAGGATGTGGACAAATTGGAGAGAGTCCAGAGAAGAGCAACAAAAATGATTAAAGGTCTAGAAAACATGACCTATGAGAGAAGATTGAAAAAAATAGGGTTTGTTTAGTCTGGAAAAGAGAAGAGAGAGGAGACATAACAGTTTTCAAGTATGTAAAAGTTGTTACGAGGAGGAGGAGGAGGAGGAAAAAATGTTTTTCTTAACCTCTGAGGATAGGACAAGAAGCAATGGGCTTAAATTGCAGCAAGGAAGGTTTAGGTTGGACATTAGGAAAAACTTTGTAACTGTCAGGGTTGTTAAGCACTGGAATAAATTGCCTAGAGAGGTTGTGGAATCTCCATCATTGGGGATTTTTAAGAGCAGGTTAGATAAACACCTGTCAGGAATGGTCTAGATAATTAGTCCTGCCACAAGTGTAGGAGACTGGACTAGATGACCTCTCGAGGTCCCTTCCAGTTCTATGATGATCATTTTTCTGCAACATCTAACTTCTGATTTGTATTCCTTGCTATCAGCTGCCCCTTCCTTCCATCTGTTCGATATGATTTTTTAAAAATAGCTCTTTTCACTTCCCCTGTAAGCTAGGTTCGGTTTTTGGCCAGCGTGGCCTTCTCTCAGTTATGGCTTTTTGGACATCTAGTAAAATGTTCTTAGGCGGGTCCCACTTTTGTCTCCCAACTGAATGGGCTCATCATTGTTTTCAGCTTTGTGAAACTGGCCCTTTGAAAGCACTAAGGGTGCGATCCATGGTGCATCCTCGTGATCCGTAAAGCTGCCACTCAACTGCCGCCTAACTCTATGGGAACCTAAAATCACTTGGTGCTTAAGTTTTTGCCTCGAGGCATGCACACTGCTGCCTCAGTCGAGGTGCCCTGTGTCTAGGTCAAGCAGAGGAGGAACTTAAACCAAAGGTCTCCTGCATACTGGGTAAGAACCCTAACCACTAGGCTAAAGGTTTATAAAGGTCCTCCCCACTCCTACTGGCTCCAAGGTGTTTTATTTTGACCCCACATATGACTTAGGTGGCTGAGTTCCTATCTTCCCCTGGTTCATGGATCGCAGAGATGTGTTTCCCCAGTCATCCCAGATTTCAGTGCCTAACTCTGAGAGGGGGCGAGGGTTAGCACACACCACTCTGGTTGGCATCTCCCAGGGGCTAGCGTGCTGACTCTGTGTATCAGAGTCTCAGGTTCCTCTCTCTCCCCATTCATTGTACAGGGAGCCTAGGCACCTAACTCAGGCTTTGTGGATTGTAGTGTTGTTCCCATTATTTTCTAAATACCTAAGAATTAGGTATTGTGACACACAGCATTGCAATACCTAAGTCTCTTTGTGGATCCCACCCCAAGAATATACATTACTGGTCTAGGCTCTATTATTTTGCACATACCAAATGTAATCAAGTCATAATTACTTGTACCTAAGCTACCATTCCTTTTTAGTTGACAGGCCTGAGCACTCGTTAAATTGAATTAAAATCACATTAAAAACATTTTTAATTTATTAAGGGGGGGGTCACACTCAGAGGCTTGCTGTGTAAAAGGGGTTGCCCCCCCTCCAAAAAAAAAGTTTAGAACCACTGCCTTTGCTTTATTTAAAGGGACACTCACATCACACACACTTTCAGCTGTTTAAAAATCAATAGAGGTCCCTTTGGAGTAAAGTATCAGCCACAGTGAGTAAAAATCTGGCCCTAAGAGCCCAGTTGTGCAGCCCTTACACACGTTGGTGAGCACTTTGCCCGTGAGACAACTCACACAGCAAGGTGCTGCTTAATATAAGTAGGGGTATCTTCCTCTAGCCCTGTCGCGCTAAATTCTGGCACTGAGTTTGCTGTATTTTCTCAGAGCAGTGCCAAACTAATAACATAATAATATCAACAACCACCTCACCACATTGCCACATTTTTTCCCACTGGAAATCTGCAAGTCAAAACAACTTATTGAACTGAATTAAAAGCAGCTTTGTCTTAAGCGTTTGACATGTGTAACACTAAATTGTGCAGTTGTCTTGGGAATTGCAGTAGGTTATGGGATCTGTTCTTACCTCTTATGTTAGTGGAAGTAGAGCAAGATCCTCGGCTGCTGAAATTTGGCACAACTCCATTGTCAACTTGAAGCTATGCCAGATTGCCTGGCCCTGGGGTGGGTTTGTGTGTGTGTGAAAGTGAGATGGGAGGGGGAGGTATATATTTCTGTATGTGGGCAGAGGAGCTAATGGAGGTCTGATCATTCTTTATGGGGAAACCAAGAATCCTATTCGGGACCAGTAACTTCTACCCTGTTTGTTCCTTTTGATCACTAGTGGTGAACGGGTTCTCAGAAATTCGTGCAGGCAGGATTTTTAGTTTAGTGAAGCTATAACTAACAAAAATACCCACAGTTTGAGGGGGGCTCAGTGGAGAGAGGGAAGCCTGGAAAGGGGGAGCAGTTTAAGACTGGGGAGGCAAGAACCAGAGAGAACCACCTTCCAGAGTGCCTTGGGGCTCCTGCTGTCACTGTCCACCACCACAGCTGTTAGGAGCTGGGCAGTGATAGATGGTCTTTTCTCTCCTCAGATGGAGTTTGGAAGGGCTGCTGCATTGTACTGCAGTGGTCTGATGGCCCCTACACATCCGTCGCCCTCCCGCTGTCTGCCGTCCCTTGGGCTTTTAAATTTAGCGTAGCATCATAGCAGCATCTCAGATCATAGGGAATATGGCCACATACTGAACTCAGACCCAGGAGGCAACAGTGGCCAGTTAGGGCCCGCCCTCTCCCCCATCTAAATTCCCACCTCCTAGCACCACTATTTCTCCAGCAGTAGCTTCCCTTCCTTTCCCTGTGCTTCTTCATTCCACCATATTGCATGTCTCCGTTACTCCTCTCACCCTTGACAAAAGGCAGAGCAGTGCCCGCGCCCCAGTGCCATGAAACAGCTGAGCAGGCCGTTAGGGTTAAAGGGCAATAAAGTCTTGGCAGCCTCATCCATCAGTGTAAGCATTCACTTCAGGTGGGGAACGTATGGTTACATAGAACCTGACTTAATAGTTGAGCCGCTATGTCATGTGTTAGGCCAGCCGTCAGACTAGATGATCGTAAAGGTCTGTTCTGGTCTAAATCTCTCTGAAGACTAGGCAAGCTGCTTGTAGTGCGAAACAGGCAGGCTTCTAATTGAAACAGCCCCATGTTAAGTACCATCATTGGGACCAAGCCACAGCTTCGCTGTATGGCTAAATGGTCTTTTACTCCAGCACAGTAACTATCAAGAAGTTTATGATCCAAAAGCCACAATCAGCAAAGCAACATGCGAGTGTGCCCTTGTGCCATCTAGTTACCTTGCATCACCGAACTGAAGGTGAGGCAGCTTTTGTGGTTCCAGATTCATTACATTAAAAAAAATCTTTAACTAGAGGACTCAGTTTCTCCAGCAGTTTTCTTTCCTTGTTTTTAATTTAAGGCCCCCCTTTTAAAACAATAGGGTTTTGGGGGCACAAGGTTTGCAAATAAGTGCCTTAAAGCCTCCAAAATTCATACCTGTGCTTTGGATGCTGGATCTGTCTCCAGTATAGTTAAAGACACTAATCAGAGATAGCAGATACCATTTTCTATATGCTGTATAGGAACAATGGGGCAGCGACCTCTAGAGTGGTACAAAGAAACTAGCCTAGCCCCTATCTTAACTATAAGTCTGGAGAACATCTTCAGCACACCTTCCCGATTCAGATGCTTTGACAGCTGGAATACTGTTGCACTCGCCTGCCATGCTGATCAACACTCGTGGACAATGGGTCAGCAGCAGGAAGACTTTACTTCTCCCTGTGCTAAAGATTGACTATTTGCAGTTTTCTGTAGCTCCAGCTTTGAAATTAACGGCTAATGGAATGCAGCAAAACACCAAGAGCAGATAACAAGAAGAAAGATTTGCTACATTCAGAGATAAATTTCCATTTCCCCTTTGATGCAGAAGTGCAGAGTCTTTTTTGAAAATGTTTTGACTAGACTTACTGGGCGGAGGGCTAATTATTTGGAAAATTGCTGGAAGATGGTCAGAAGAAGAGCCTACCGTGACCGTCGCAGTCCTCTGTTTATACTGAGAAAAGTGCAAGGATCGCTTGTGAAATACAACCATGTGCATTACTGAGCATAGTCCTTCTGTTAAACCTTGCCTCAATGGATGGCCTAGCCTCAATATGTGGCCTAGTCTTTCTGAGCACATCTTAATCCCATAATGCTTATTTACACATTATGCGCAGTGCATTTTGCAAACACTCCATCTGCGACAGTCCCTGCTCTGAAGAGCCGACTACCGAAGGGCAGGCAGACAGACAGACAGAGGCTGGGGTAAGGGGAATAACCAAGGAGGAGATTTTCATGGGCACCTAACTCCCACTGCCTTTGAAAATCATCCTTTGCGGGTACATTCCACTCTGCTTTTACACATTTATGAAGAAACAGGACCAAAGTATTCCTGTTTGTCTGTCTCTCTCTATATAGATAATGTAAACAG
Source organism: Caretta caretta (assembly GCF_965140235.1). NCBI lineage: Eukaryota > Metazoa > Chordata > Testudines > Cheloniidae > Caretta > Caretta caretta. Next base: position 204,212,532 of record NC_134208.1, on the reverse strand, counting down.
TTCATAGACAAGGTGCTGGTAGATGGCACTTCAGAAACTATAGCGTAATTCCTGGGTTTTGCAGGACCAGTAAAACTAATTGTGCACTGCAAATGATGACCTCTGCACGAGGTTTTAACTATAGGTGGCACTTGACAATAGTAATATCTACCAGGAGTCCTAGGGGAAAAGTCACCGAGCTGCCCACAGTCCCACTTCAACCCAGAGTCAGGGCACTTGGATCCAGTCAATCCTACCCCAAACAGAGGTGGGGATGAGGCCACCTTGATTCAGCCAGTGGAGTTCCGAGCTGGATTTTAAAGCTGTCCCTCCTGGGCAGTCCTGCCATAGCGTGTGTAATGGGGGTTCACTTTGCTAGCCCTGAGCTTGTGCTGATGGATCTAGCCTGCCCCTTTCTCCCTTTCCCTCAAAAAGGGAACATACATAGATGGAGCTGAGTGATGCTATACCCAGATTTAGCCCTGGAATTCACATGTAGTGTTGCAGTTCCCTGGGTTATCTAGTTTGGAAACACAAGATTTGTTCTATTATCCAGGACCACTGCTCCATCACGTCCTGAATCCTTCCTCCACTCGTCGCTAATAGCTGACACTACACAAGCCTCTAAAACCTCCAGTTGGGCTCAATCATAGGTGTCGGTGAAAAGATCCCCACTGACTTCAAAGGACTTTGGAACAGGCCCATAATGCACCTGGCCATTTTTGCACTGCTGTTCCTACGCAGATTTCATAGAAACATAGAATATCAGGGTTGGAAGGGACCTCAGGAGGTCATCTCGTCCAACCCCCTGCTCAAAAGCAGGACCCATCCCCAATTAAATCATCCCAGCCAGGGCTTTGTCAAGCCTGACCTTAAAAACTTCTAAGGAAGGAGATTCTACCACCTCCCTAGGCAACGCATTCCAGTATTTCACCACCCTCCTAGTGAAAAAGCTTTTCCTAATATCCAACCTAAACCTCCCCCACTGCACTTGCAATTTCTCTAATTGCCACTGGGCTCAGAGTTTATATTCTGAAGCATGAGATTTAGTTATTCTTATCATAGAATGCGTAACAATATTACTCAGTTCTTTACAAAAACCTTGCTATAGTATTTAACTTTGGATACATTCAGAACAAAAGGGACACCTCTTCCAGGCTATGGAAAGCCCTGCATCAGTAGGACTGGCACGTTTCTGTCACACAGGGAAGGCGACAGAACATGGAAGACCCTTGCAGGGGAACTACGCACCATGCTGCGTTCTCTGGGGGTTCCACCTGCACTAGCATTAAGGAGAGTAATGGGAGAGGTTCAGCTGCAGAAGAGGCATGGTCGCATCAGCAGCTACACAGATCCACCAGCCAAACCCCTGCACCGACAGGACGTGGACACACAGCAATGGACTCCACAGCGTCCCTGATATTTTAGCAGCAACTGCGAGAGGCACAGGCAACCCGAACAGAGAAGGCTCTCTCTCCAGCAAGTCAGCAGAGCAGCAAGCTCTCTCCCTCTGCTGTTCCCTGGTGATGAATATCTAATTTTACGCCCCAGCTGTATTTACTCAGCAGAGCCATTAGCCTGGCTATAAACTCCCAAACGGTGGCACAAGCTGATTTGGGGAGGTGAAAATAATAAAGCTGCAGCACTGCTGTATCACTGAAAGGAGTCGCAAGTCCAAAGCAGTTTTTCACATGCAGACACTCAGTTGTAAAATATGGAGGCTTAAAATTATTCGTAGGATTTATAAACGTACAGAATATCCTGTTGTCAGCCCCCACATCTTGTGCAAATAAGTTACAAAGGCCCATCTCCAGTTACTGTGGAGGCGGATCAAGTAATATACTTTCTTACTGATGATTATCTGTCATGAAGGTGAAAGCACAATGAGTCATGCAATGGGTTTTCACATGCAGTCTGCGTTATAAATAGACGTGTGAAGATATTTAAAGACAATTTGGGCAAGATCCTCAGGCGGTGCAAGTCTGTGCAGCTCAGCTGAAGAGAAATGGAGGTACAGGGATTTACACCATCTGAGAACCAAGCCTCCTATATCTGCTGAAACCTAACTGACCTGTCCATTGATTTCGGTGGGCTTTGGGTCAGACCCCATGAAGCAATGGTGGGCAACCTGCGGCTCGTCAGAGTAATCCGCTGGCGGGCCGCCAGTGGATTTATATCTGCATGGTTGCCCGCAGTGGCCACGGTTCACCATTCCTGGCCAATGGGAGCTGCGGGAAGCGGTAGCCAGCACGTCCTTGCGCCGCTTCCTGCGAACCGCAGCCACTGGCAGCTGCGGGTGGCCATCCAGATGTAAACAAACTGTCTGGCAGCCTGCCAGCGGATTACCCTGACAGGCCACAGGTTGCCCACCACTGCCTTGAAGCCTTGTAACATCCATACGGTCATTGACCCTCTCCGTGGAAGACCTGAGAAATTCCAGATGGTTGAAACCCTGCCCCCAAGAGCAGCCCGGGGAGGCCTAGGCACCACAGAGCCACTGTGGTACAGCCGTGCTGTCAGGGACTCGGTACCCCTGCACTCTCTTCTCTCTGGAGCCTCACTGAGAGGGTGATTTATTGGGGCAGGCAGAGGGTGGATTTATGCTGGCTCAGTTCCACTGGCCTCATACCCTCCCTCCCCCGAGGAGCGAGGTGGCACAGGAGCCCCAGCCATTGATACAGCTCATGAGCCATTGCAGAATGACCACATGTGCCTTTCACCCGAGAGGCTCCTTCCCTCATCTCCTAAGCAAGTCACCTGTAGGAAGCCAGTTTACTAGAGCTTTCCAGGAGGGAAGGGGGCAACATTTGCCCAGCTGGATTTAAATCCACAGAGGGGGTTGTGTGGCATTATGGCAGACTGAATTTAGTTTTGGAGATGTGCAAGGCCCAGGCATATTGTTAAAGACCATCTAAGCTGTGGCTCTGCGGGGAGAGTATTTGGGAGTCATCGCAGGAGCTCAGACAGATGCTTGCCCAGTGTGAATTCTAAAAAGTAATAGCACTCAGGATGGTTTGGTGCATTAAGGGATGGGAATTATTTGTGCTGTAATTTGAGGTGGGACTTGCTAGAGAGAGTTAAGAGGATAATGTGGAAGGTACTGATACAGTGAGCAACTATGCCTCTTCATTTGGAAAAATCTCTTGTTAGCTTCACTGAGGTTTGGGTCTGGCCCTTGGAGTTCTGTCTCCAAGCGTGATCACCTCCCTGCAGTGAAACAGCCCAGAGAAGGGGGAAGATGCTAAAGGTTATTTTGATGGGACTTATGTATGAGTAGAGGTTTCAGTTGTTTGTGCAAAAATGACTTGAATGAGGTCATCACAATTATTTAGAGGTCACTTCCATACTTAATTGGTAATGTCACATATGCATGGCAGGTACAGTCATGCTAGTGACCATCAGCTCTGTGCTAGCATCATGGTTGGCAATTCTGTACATTCATGGTCAGCAGCAACTCCAGTGCTGAGCTGGGGTCTCATAAGGTCAGATCCAAAGCCTATTGAAATCAATGGAAAGATTCCCACTTAAGCCAATTAAGTGATTCCCACTGACTGTAGGGAGCTTTGGATCAGGCCAATTGTGACTACTATTGTGAGGACAGAGGCCACCTACTGAAAGTATAGTTACTCCCTGTAACTCTACATGAGTATTTTCTGTCTCAGTCAAGAACAATAACAACAAAATCTCTTAAATATTTGCTGGTCACCTCTCCACTGGGTTGTAAGTAAGAAGAAGAGGCAGCAAATATGATCATGCTTGTTTAGAAACAGGAGACAGGAATAACAGCAGAAGTCTTTCTGATCACGCAATGCTAAGGGGACTTTGCTCTTACCGACAGGATCATGCAGGGTTTCTGTATTTGCAGATAGTGGCAACTGCTGCTTTTTCACAAAGTTTAACGGCAAGCTACAGGTCATAGGTAGCCAGGGGACGGCAGCATGGGGAGTTGCAGGCTGCCACAGGAGTCTGAGTTCAAGTGACATCTGACTGAGTTACTGGAGATGCTGGATTCTTCAATGCAGACCTAACCCACATACCCGGGCTGATGGATTATTAGGGGAAAATGGACCTGCTGTCTTTGATTAGCTTTGATTTGCTACCGTGATGGCATATATTGATGTAAAAAGGAAACCACATAAGCTTCTCTTTGTACTGTATTAGAAATGCCTTTGTGCAGGACAAGGCTAAGTTATTTCATCTCAGAATTGAGGGTGAAGTCAATTTGAAAGGAAAGATCAAAAGATGGAAAGTAAGGGGAGGAAGCGCTCTTGAAGCAATATACAGTATAGCTACTCTGCCACCTTAATTTTAATGTCTCTCTGAGCACAGACTGGGGATACAATGCTTTGTGTCCCCATATTAAGAAAGCCCTTTATGATTAGAGCTGAGTTCCCTTTGAACGAGCTCGCTAATTTAAATGAAGGGTTGTGCACTGCTTCACATGCCAATGAGTTATAAAAGACCCAGCTATTTGCTGACTTTCTGCAGACTGCCCACGTGATCTGAAGCCCCTGGCACCGCCTCTGAGTGAAAAACAGAAAGGAGCCCTTAGGCTAATGTCTACACAGGGATAAAAGACCCGCGACCGGCCCACAATAGTGGGGCTTGGGCTCGCAGGGATGAAAAATTGCTGTGTAGACATTCAGGCTCGCAGGTTCCTAGAGCTCAGGCTCCAGCCTCAGCCGAAACATTGACACAGCAATTCTTCAGCCCCGGTGGCCAAGCCCTGTAAGCCCAAGTCAGCTGAGCTGGGCCAGCCCTTAGAAATTCATTTCTTTCAGTGCCTTAGGTGTTCTGCCAGTTAGCTTAAAGGGAGGGATGGAGGGGAGAATGCAGTTAGAGGTGTCAGTAGAGGAGCCTTTTGTCTCCATCTATCTGTGAAGGCTCTTTAGGTTGTGAGATGTATTTGCCCAGTTGTAAACTCTCCTGTTTTCACACACAAACTGCAGAGTGCCTGTAACGCTGTCAACACTGTATTAATAATAGGTGCCTTGTTGTAGATCACTCCTGTTGATTTCAGTGGGAGGAGGAGTGAATCCGTGTAACTGAATGACATCAGGAAAGTTGATCAGTAAGGAAGTGGGACAAGAGGTAGACTAGACTGAACCAAGAGCTTAAGCAAATTAAAAGTCCCACATGAAGGCAGGGTGGGAGAATTTAGTTTGAGTGAGCAGGAAGAATGGGGCTCGGGATGGAGGAGCTTGGTAATCCTATACGAAGCCTAATCCCATAGTAAGACACTCTGCTAAGGTGCTGGTAGAAGGCAGGGGAGGCAGACTCTTTACACAAAGCAGGAGGGGTAAGATGAGGAACACGGTTCTAAAGCTAACAACAGAAAGTAAAAACAAAGTGAGCTGTGGAGAAGATTAGGCCATGAAGATGCCTAGGCATAGGTGCCGACTCAGTGGGCGCTCTGGGGCTGGAGCAACCATGGGGAATAAAATGGTGGGCCCCGCCGATGAGCTCCTCCCTCTCCCCCCACCAGTGCTGGCTACCCGCCGAGGATCAGCTGTTCAGCGGCAGGCAGGAGGCGCTGGGGGGGAGGGGTAGAATAGGGCAGGAAGAGGCGGAGCAAGGGCAGGGCACTTGGGGAAGGGGGTAGACTGGGGGTGGGAAGAGGCAGGGTGGGGACTTGGGGGAAGAGGTGGAGTGGGGGTCGAGCACTCCCCGGGAAATCAGAAAGTCGGCACCTCTGTGCCTAGGGCAGCAATCCTGAGATCCCCTCACTTTCCAGTGAGGCAGTCCTGGCTATGGCCATTGGCAGCAGAAAGTTCTCAAGTTACCTACCACCCCCTCACCTTTCTAGGAGCATTAGGGGACAAGATCCAGCCATGGAAGACCATAAAGTGGACTGGGCCAGCTGGAGAGGGGGTGAGGCCAGGACCTCTCCTGAGGAACCTGTTCAGTCAGCCTGTTGTGGAGGCCTGGTCTGTGTTTAAAGCTTTCCTCCCCCCAGGGATGAATGCACCTATTCCATATTAGGATCTGTAAGGCCATGCCCCAGGGAGCCCGTGCTCTGAGATTGCTAGCTCGACAGCAGTGAATCAGAGAGGCTGTGACCCCTGAGGCCACAAGGACAATTCTATTAATCAGTTGCAACCTGTGGCTAGTTTCTCTGTTTCCTGAACATCTAACGTATTTCAATGTTTCTCTGCTTGCAGGTGCTAGTCGCCCAGATCCTGAAGAAGCTCAGCAGGCAGCTAGCATGAGCATTTGGCATAGACACGGTGAGGAAGCAAATCCTAGACATCGCCTGCCTGCAGAGCCCTTTCAACCTGCTGAACCTAGTGGGATTCCATCCTCTTGGACATATGAGCAAGAGGGCACAGAAGACATCAGTATTAGAAAGTCTCTAGATAGCTTCTATGAAACATATTGTCAGCTGCAGCCCGGCAGAGGGGATCCCACATACAATTCAGCTTCAGAATGGCTCTCTCTCAAAATTCAGGACCTGGCAAACAAGGAAGGAAGAAAATATTCCTTGTGCAGTCTCCACATGGCCCAGATGGTCTTGAACAGAGATGGGTGTAAGGTCTTTCCAAACCATGCCAGCAATGCTTGTTTCTCAGCACCAGCTAATGGAGAAGTTGCATTGGAAGGAGGACAGCGAACACCGGGACTGTCAGATGATGTCCTCCAATTTCTCTTAAAACAGAATGTGATGAAATCATAGGGCCTGATGTATGGGGCTCAGGGACGGGTGAGCAAGCTGTTTATTTGATTTTGATGCCTCTTTTAGGAGAGGGCACCTTGTGGTATTTAGCTCCTGCTCTGAATAGGTACAGCTCTGCCTCAGGAAAGGTCAATCCTTCCTTGAGCCTCCCAGAGTTGGAGGAACATGCCACTTAAACTGCAAAATCACCCGTTACATCTTCTCTCCTGCTCCCAGACTCCAGCGTGAATTTCACATATGTATTGAACTTGTTTCCCAGCATCTGAGCGGTGACTCTGGTGCTTAGTGGACTTGTTCTCCAGTTCCAACTGTTGTGATTATCCTAAAGCTCACCCTGTGATCATGGGCTAGAAGACATGCCCTTCTCTGAAACTGCCCAAAGGTCTCTCCATACTCCGATGCTAGGGGGTGCTTATACAGAGCTAGATCCTGCTACCTTCATACTCAGCAAATCTTACTCCTCAAGTAGCTCCCATTTATTTCCATAGGGCTATTCACAGAATGCGATGCTATTCAGTGAGAGTTAGTGTGTCAGTGTGGCCCATAATGACAAGGCTCTCTACCACCACCATTTGGATATCAAGCCCTTATCTCTGTATCATCTAAGATTTCCAGCAACCAGGGCTGCTTAACCTGCCTGAACCCCCCGCACTGAGACCTATCCCTTTTATACTTGTTCCAATGTTTGTAAGTCCCATTTACTGCAACAAACAGGATATGGAGTGCACAAGCCTAGGCAGATATCTTTACAGGGTGTGTAGGCTTGGAATAATTAGATTTGTATTGGCAGATGTCAGTTTCACCATGCAAAAAATATTTTCATCAATCATTGACATTTACAGATAAGCAGCATTTTTCTTTGCCTGAGAACTTAGTTTGCTCTGAGGATATTTACTGTGTATATTTTGACATGTGATGCTGACCATTTGAGTTTTGGTGATTACGTTTTTTACATTTTTACTTTTTTTTAATCTCAATGTCTGTCAATTATTGTCTGATCCCCAGACCATAATTTCCTGCAACTGTACAAATTTAACAAAAAGAAAAGGAGGATTGTGGCACCTTAGAGACGAACAAATTTATCTGAGCATAAGCTTTCGTGAGCTACAGCTCACTTCATCGGATGCATTCAGTACAAATTTAAATGGATAAACATTGAAAAAAATGCTTAAAGACAGATATTGTCCATCAAAGTAATTAAAAATAGCCTGTCATAGAAACATCATACTGTACCTAGTCTGATATTCTGCAGAAACAAAAGAATATTTATATAAAACCATTATGCAACCTCCTTCCCTGAACAGACTGACAACTGTGTCCACTGTGTGTCCACGAGAGAAAAAACCTGGTTGTGATCTCACACCAGTTTAACGCCATTGGCATAGATGGATTTACTCCTGAGAGTATGGATTTACTCTTGAGAATCTGTCTGTGTCTTAGAGATGCTAATTGAAAATTAATTGGCTTCATACCAGTTATTTCCCCATTCACCTTTCAAGAAGATGTCTGTAAATGCACTGGCTTAAACTATGTGTTAAAAATGTGATGGAGACCTGGATACACCACTTGAAAAAAGTGAGAGCTAGAAATGCTACCTCTGGATGGCTTGTAGCATTAGCAACCTCATGCTGATGCTTATAGCTCAAGGGAGCTATCACCAGACAGTAAATCCCCAACCTCCCACCCCGCCCTCCGTATGGACTGTAGAGAGACAACCTGAAAAATATTTAAGGGTTGAGAGGTATTAGTATGTCTGAGATACTCAGGAAATGGGACTCCAGGGATGTGTTCTTCATAGTGAAGGCTCCTGTGCAAAGCATATGTCTGCTGCTTTGCTGTTAAATTGTTGTGGGAAGCAGATGACCAAGCTCAAGGATTTCAGCCATTTTAAACAAAAGAGCTGGTACAATTCACCGTAGCTCCATCGACCTGCACTGATTTCTCCACAGCTTGATCTGTCCATTAACATCAAAGAGGCTGTGTCCCTTTACGCCATCTTAGGATTTGAGTGAGTTAATATTTATATCTCACATACAGCCCATTCGTTGATGTTATTCTTTGTCACTCCTATAAAGAATGCCTAGAGATTACTTTCCTGGTATGTTGACTGATAGGAGGGAATTGTACTTTAGAATATTTTTTCTATATACTTCTGTTTTGGTGTGGTTTTTGTTACTGTATTAACAGCTGATAAGCAGTTGACAGCTGGTTACAGCAGTTCATCTATTTCTCTGTGGGCTGTTATTCTGTCTGTCCTGATCCCTTTACTACTACGGTTTTACTTAGGCAAAATGCCTGTTGGCTTCACTGAGAGCTGTGACTAAGTTACGGACTTCAGGATTTGGCCCATTATTACTTTTTCATTGTTGATTGTTTGTCTAGTTACACTGGAAGGTGATTGAAAGCAATCACGGGGGGGAGGGAGGGGAGGGACAACCCTATTTCATATCACTGGTTGCAGCCTTCCACATGCAGTTTTTATAACACACTGGGCCTGATCCTGATATCAGTGGGAGTTCTAAGAGACCAGTTGTCTTCTCCCTGGCACTGGTGAAAAGCAGGAGTAACTCCATAGGCAATCTATACAGTTACGTTGAAGTGATTGAGAAGAATAAGGCCCAAGGTGCACAAGGAATGCAGGATCAGGCCCTCCACCTAAACCTTTGTTGGAAACATGCTGAGATAGCAAATAGCTTTAGTTTGATCTCTGTCTCCGATGCAGCTGTCAGTCAGACTGAAGCAGCTCTGGTACGAGCTGTGCCCTGTGAAATGATGTTTAGCCAGGATCAAACAGCGCTTCCTTTCCTAGCTCAGTCATTTAGGTTTCTTTTATTCAGTCACTGTAGTCTTAATTTTTTAAACATTATGTTTTTAATTATTTAAAGGGGACACGCAGGTGAAAAACTATCTCCTTACCTAGCTCATTAACACCACAGGTTTGACCTAGGGTAGGTCTGCACTGCAATCAGAGGTGAGACTGCAGCATGTGTAGACATAGCTAGATCAAAGCTCGCTTAAGTATCTTGACTAACAACAGCAGTGAAACCACAGCAACACAGCACAGACGGTACACGCCCACCCAGGATCAACTAGCCTGAGCTTCGCTGCTATTGTTACTTGAGATACAGAGATCAAAGCTAGCTCCAGTATGTCTACACATGCTGCAGTCACACCCCTGATGCAGGGTAGATATAGCCTTAGGCCTCCTCTACGCCAGGAAATTAGGTCAGTGTAACCATGTTTCTGAGGAGTGTGAAAAATCTACACCCCTGAACAATACAGTTAAACCAACCTAACCCCACTTGTAGACAGCGCTAGTTGATGGGAGAATTCTCCTGTCGACCTAGCTCCTGCATCTCCAGAAGGTTAAGTCCTATGCCCATGGGAGAACCCCTCCTGTCAGTAAAAACAACAAGGAGTCCTTGTGGCACCTTAGAGACTAACAAATTTGGGCATAAGCTTTCGTGGGCTAGAACCCACTTCATCAGACAGACTAACACGGCTACCACTCTGAAACCTGCCTGCCTGCATAGGTAGCTTCTTCACGGAAGTGCTACGGTGGCGTAGCTGCACCGCTGCAGTGTTTTAAGTGTAGAAAAGGCCTCGGTTTTCACAATTTATGCTGTTTGCTTGCTCTATACACATTCATTCAGCAATTCAACGAGTCCATTTCACTTCTGTTTCTCAGCAGTTTTCAATGTCTGGTTCTGAAGCTCTGGCAAAATGCTGGAATATTTGGATTGCAAACCCGGCAGGAGAAATTTTTTGGGGAAGTGGGGTGAAAACAGTTTTTGCTGTTTTTTCTTCTCTTTTTACTTCATGAAAAGACCTCTAGTGTTAGCATTTGTAAATTCTAAAAAGATCACCACCACCACCACACACACACCCCCTAACAACTTTGGATCAGATTTTCAGAAGTCTTTAGACACCTACTGGGATGTTCAAAGGTGCTTAAGCAGGTTAGGCACTTAGGTCCCGTTGAAACCAATGGGAAGTAGACGCCTCAGTTGTTTAGGTGCTTTTGAAAATTCCACTGTTGAAAATCTGGCCCTTTCAGCCTTAAATATCTGCCTGTCCCCACTTTAAGGTGCAGTGTTCAGTATCTGCAGAGACACTTGCTGCTAAGAGGTGTTTACATCAGTTCTCTCTAGTTCAGTCATTTTTATTAAATGAAAAAAGATCTCCACAGTGAACAAACGCTACATCATTCTTTCTCCACTCACTGCCAATTAATTTTTTACAAACCTATTCTGGAACCTACTGTATATGCTTCCACCTCTGCTAAAAAGCCAGATCGTTTGCATTACTCATTTCCTGATAAACATCTATCTGCTGTTTCTTATTCAAGAAATTGGGAAACAAGTATATCCCTCCCCTTTGTCAACGGGTTTAAGCAAAAAAATGACTGCTTTCAACACTTTAAGGAAATGAAATCAGTGCTTAATTTATGCCAGGGCTGAGCCCCAGCACCTCTAGGCTAAGCAGTTCATAGCCCCGGCATCTCTGGGCTTGCTCCATCAGTTATGAATGTAAAAAGTTGCTTGACCCCCAGAACCTCTTTAATTACAAATTAAGCACTATCTGGCATTTTATGGTGCTAGAGAGATATTGCAATAATAAATATCACTTGCAAGCAACAGCACATCTGGTCTAATTGAGGTCAGCATCTGAATTTTTACAAACTAATTTGCAAATATAGGATGAGTTACATGGAATGAACTAAGAAGTTTTCATATTTACCAAATTAAAATGTTCTGGGTTTGTTGTTGTTTTTGAAATAAAAACACTTGATGAAAAAAAATAGTGGGGAGTTTTACGTAGGGCTGAATTCTGACACCTTGACTCCAATAGTCCCATTGATATGGGACTCAGTAAAATAACTACTCAACAGGGCTAGTTCTTTAGTGCTAAGGCCCCTTTATGCCGCTCCAGCACATGAAAAGATGGGAGTTGCCTTACCAAGTGGGAGGTCAGTCCCACTTGGTAAGGCAACTCCCATCTTTTCATGTGCTGTGTATTTATACCTGCTACCGTATTTTCCACTCCATGCATCTGATGAAGTGTGTTCTAGCCCACGAAAGCTTATGCCCAAATAAATGTGTTAGTCTCTAAGGTGCCACCAGGGATCCTTATTGTTTTTCCTGATACAGACTAACACTGCTACCACTCTGAATCTTGAGGAGTGGGCGTCTTCTAATGAAAAATTGATCCTGGTTCCTGTGAAACCAGCTAGCTCTGCAACAGACTGGACTTTGGGGCAGGGGAACCAACTTTATTAGCTAGGAAAGGTAACTTCATACAGTGGAGATCCAGGTTCACATTTTATCAGTTTGTTTTGTATTGTAACCATTTGTTTCCATCACTCTCTTTTTTCTAGTAGTATCTTTTATCCTTTCCTAAGCTTTCTTTTGTTTTATTACAAGTGCTGTGGTATACAGGAGAAGGTGGTTTACTGGAGTACACTACACCTTTGAGGGCAGAAGATCTGGGATTTCCCTGATTAGCCCGTGTCAGGGCTGGATATCACAGGAACAGCTTCAAAGGGACCCAGGAACTTGGGTGCACCTGTTCTTAACTGCAAGTCAAAGACAGGGCTGGCATAGCCCAGAGGAGAGAGTGTGTGGGTGGCTAAAAGGCTGGTGGTGTTAGGCAGCTGACACCCAGTGAGGCATGGGCAAAGCTCCCTCATGCTAGAGGTAATAAGGTGACATAGTCCTGGGTACCCTGAGAACTGTGTCACCTCCTACTCCTCAGCAGAGCTGCAGAAAGGCCACTGGGCAGAAGTAGCCTCAGTGGAATGGCCCCTCCGGCAGCACCAATTCCTGGCATGTCTGCCTGAATCTGGCCCCACGGCCCAGCTCAGCCAGTCGTCGGGTGCACACCAACCTTTCCCCTTCCCCAGAACAAGCAGCCTGTGGTGCCAGAAGTGTGTGGGGAGGAGCTGGGGAGGCAGGAAGATACTGAGGGGAATGCAGCCTCTGGGGGAGTTTGGGGAGCTCAACTGCAAAGCCACCCTTGTGGAGAGGTGGTGAGTAGTAGAGGGGCATGGTTGAGCCTGGAAGAAGACTTCTGCCCTTTTACCAGAATCAATGGCTATGTTGGTTAGGCTCTGCAAAGGTGCAGGCTCTTCCCCGCAAACTCAGCCCACGCTGGGATACGTCATCCTAGAGACCTGCACCCCTGACATAGAGCAGACCACATCCCTCCTCTTGAGAGCTGGCTCAACCACGGTCTCTGCTGGCCTGTCTGGATCCTAGAACTCCCTGAATAGATTTGCTCCAGGACCATAATGCATACTTTCAATATACTTCCATTATTCCTTAACTATTACCCATGCATACATCTTGAATGGATTATGAATTTTGACAAGTTATGAGCTTTCTATATATACTTCATGTGCTACTCTTTATGGACATATATCCTGCAAGACATGTGTGTGGTGTGGTGAGTTTGTTAGATCTGAGCCAAGAGTTGTTTGCAAAGAACAGGGGACCCTTTGCTAAGGAGCCTGTGCGTCATAGGAAGCTTTGAGCAACAGCAGATCATCCTGCCCTGCTCTTGCCTGCCCCCTCGGAGTTAAGCATCAGTGTGCTGGATCTGGCCTTCATCCCACTTGCCACAGCTCACACTACACGTCAGTCCCAATTTGGCCACCCAGGTTTCATGGCTTCGAGCCCTATGCTTAGTTCACTAGCTCACTGGCTCTCATAGTCAATGTTCCCTCAGCCCTACAGCTGTGCAGGGTCAGGGACACAAAGCATGCCCATTTGGATGGTTCAGAGGCTTCTTTTTGTCAGTCTCTAACACTGGCTTGAGATGGGGCTAAAGAATGCAAAGGAAACAGCTTCTTATCCCCCTCCCCAGTTTATTGCAAATGGCTCTCAAGCAACTGCTTTTGTGACAGTACCAACTGGATCCCTAGGGAAGCCTGCTCTTGAAAAATGCATCAGATCTTCTGCGGCAGCCCTTGGAGGTGTGTGTCAGTCTGTAAACCCAAACACCACCACGTAAGATCTTCCCTTCCCAGACCACCTCTCTCCCCATAGTGTAGGTGGAACGGTTCCTGTGCTGTGCTCTGCTCCCCTTGCCCAGAAGGCATGGCTTAGCACCCTTCACACAGGCCCACATTATTGCCTATTGGTTTGCTATCCCTTAAATGTGGATTTCTCCAGTGACTCTAGTCAAATTGGGAGAATCAGTTTCGGGCTGTGAGTGCCTCACTACTGTTCCTTGACTAACCGTGGGCAGCAAGAGATGGGGCACAGTCCACTAATAAAAGAAAAATGATTCAGGGGGCCAAAGTCCCATAAAGCTGTAGGGCCAGATTCCCAGCTGGTATAAATGGGCATAGCTCCCTGCCTACACCGACTGAGCATCTGGTCTTTGGTGCTCTTTGTATAAACCCATTTCTGAAATTGTCGGTGCCCTGCTGTTGCCTTGCTGGAATGATCTGGTCTCTATTTCAGATCTATGCGTGGCAGACTCCAGGCTAGGTAATTGCTTTCTGCCCACTTTAAATGGCCTCTGCAGTTTCACATGGATACAGTATTCCTCCCTTCCTACATTAAACTAATCAGTGGCATTGCTCTGCTCTGCAGCAGCGCCCGGGGAAGTCAGTAGGAGTTTTGCTATTGACTTCAATGGGAGCAGCTGCTGCTGCCTGTCACCCCAGAGATGCCTGGTTTCCATGGCAGGTGCAGTGGTTCTCTAGCTGGCAAACAGGTTTGTAAAGTACACTGGAGATCCTTCAGGAGGAAAGTTGCCATCTTAATGCAGATCGCTACCATCATCGCATGGCTGCTTATCCATTCTAGTCACAGTGTATCACTGTTGCCTGTCATAATCTAACTGAGGAGTTACTAAAACATGAGTCAGGATAATGGGCCAGATTCTCAGCTGGTGTAAGTTGGCATAGCTCTATTGAAGTCATTTGGGCTATGCCGATTTACACCAGCTAAGAATCTGGCTTAAGGTTATTAATCTCAGGGCAGGGGCATCACAAGAATAAACATCTCACTGCTTTTGAAGGGGCACGTTCTGTGCCCCTACCGCGGCCCCGTGACCAGAGGAGCTCGCTCTCCCTGCTATGGCCCCAGAGCCGGAGGCGTTCTGTGCCCTTGCTGATTATTGTGCACACCCCTGCCTCAGGGTAATGTGATCCAGGAGCACTTCTATGGGACTAAATAGCTTTCAATCCCTTATGACACAATGGTAGTCTCTCTCCTCACACAGATAGATATGCTAGTGTTGATGCAGTTGTGTCAACAGGGCATTCAGTACGTAGCAAGAATCCGATACAAAGGCTTTCCTCTGGCACTTGCTCTGATTCAGGCAGTTAAATGTTAGTTGCCCAACAAACCATTTAATTTTCATTTTGAAAGAAATAAAGTCCCATCTAGGAGAATCAGAGACCTTGGGTCTGAATCTTTTCAAATATGGCCCTGGGTTCAGATTGGTCCTAGAACCAAAAGGCCCAAGAACTTGTTTCCCCATTCTGATTTGTACATGGCCAACTCTTCCAAGAACAGCTGTGAAGTCGCAGTCCAAAAATGGCAGGAATCAGTCAAGATCAGTCACTCTTGAGAAAGTTCTGTCATTATTGGCCTACAACTTCTGAGACAAGTCTACAAGATTTCCACAACATGGAAGCCAAGCCCTAACTGACTGCCAATCCAAACCATAGATTAACCGTAATCCAGACCCAGACCCCACCACCACCTCCTCTGCCCAGAATTCACTGGCCACATCTATTCAACGTCACTGTTTGGTAACATAGAATTATCACCTGAATCCTGACAGACACTGATGTTCTGTTTTCTCATTTCTTGCATATTATCCATAAGTTATTCAAGGGGCTGAGCGTATAACTTACTTCTGCTGTTGATGTGCTCCTTTAAGGTTAAAGTTGCATTGCGCTAGCTTGCCATAACTCTTGTACAGCCATTTAACTCAGTAAATTTTGTGTCCTGTACAGGAAATTGCTGGTAAATACTAAGCCAATTTCCACACATGCACAGTTCATAAAATGACAGAGAGATAATAAAAGATTATATTTTGTGACATAGTACTTATCACTTTAAAAACATTAACATAATCAAGCTTATATCACCCCACTCCTCCACATGGTAGGTAAGAATTATTACCCCAGTATGTGGATAGTGGAAACTGAGGTAGAGAACTACTGGCAGAGGCACAACTGGAACTGAGAAGTTCTTCAGCCCCAGCCATACGTACAAACCATTAGATCTTACTGCCCACACACGATTATATTAGTGACAAAGGAATTCCCACACTGGCTTAGAACCATGGTCCCTCTACTCCAGTATCCCGTCTCTGGCAGTGACCAGTACCAGCTGCTTCAGAGGAAGGTGCAAGGTATCGTGCAATAGGCCGTTGTGCAATAACCTGTAATCCGCTGCAGAAGTTGCCCCCCCAATTGGACAGTTTGAGGTTAGCATACGCGCTGAAGCATGAGGATTTACATACCATCCAAACCCTAGGTTATTTTTAACCCTTGCTGTTACAACTCAGGATGTTCTCGTTATCCACTGAGCTGTTAGATCCCTTTCTGAATCCCGCTAACGTCTTCCAAAGGTGAACGAGAATTATCACCCCCTGCAGTAGAGTGTGCCCCACCTTAAAGCTGAAGAAGTTCCAGTGTCCATGAGAATCTTGTAGATGACTTGATTCACCTTCCTTTGTGATGTTTCCTGGTAGAAGTTGTCTTCACGGAATGCTCAGTATTTCTAATACTTGTACCTTTACAGACAACTACCCCCACAAAGCACATATATTAATTCCACTTGAAAACTGATGTCTGGAAATATGTTTAGCTCTGCCTCTGTCAGATGAGACCTTAGCAGACAGAGGCTGGCCTTCCCAGTCTATATACATCTCAGGTGCTCTTAAACATACCCAGCTATCACTGATCTGCAAATTTCTAAACGGATGAAAGAGTAAAGAGATTCCATCTGCATTCAAGCCTTTTGGGAATGAGGCGCAACTAAGAACAAGGAAACAGAGACAGGGCAGAACCAAAAGAGCATGCACGTAGAGCCTCAGAAGATGATAGTCTGAAGTTATTAAACTTTACATCTAACCAAAACACACTGGGGACAGCTGAGATCCCAAGCACATGACTCAGATCTGCCATCCTGGCTGGAGCTGCACAAAGGAATATATACACGTGTCCTTTGGGGAAGTGCAGCTATCGCAGTCTGTTGCAAAAAGGTTTGTCAGCATAATAGTCAAATATGCCACCAGGGTTCACATTCTGCCTGAGCAGCATTTGCTTCCCAATCCATAGCAGTCCACACAAGTAAACAGCAGGTGACATTAGCAACAATAGTAGGTAAATGTATCATGCCATCTCCTAGGGAGGACCCCCCCCCCACACACACACCCATCTTATCCTTAGGTACTGAACCATTGTAACAGGTGGCCAGCATTGCCTCCTGGAATAGATCTAGCTATATCCTGCAGGAGAAAGATATCGGACATACATCTGATCCATACTGGGATAACCTGCCCTCTGAGCAAAACTAACCCATTTTGCTTATGCCCTGAAGCGCTGCCCAACATGACATGCTCATAAGCAAACTGGGGAAATGTGGCCTAGATGAAATTACTACAAGGCGCATGCCCAACTGGTTGCAAAACTGTATTCAAGGAGAAGATATCAATGGTTCACTGTCAAACTGGAAAGGGCATATTAAGTGGGGTCCCACAGGGTTCTGACCTGGGCCCACTACTATTCAATACTTTTGTCAATGACTTGGATAATAGTCATTTGCAACCCTGAATCCAGACATAGAAAGGGAAGGTCTGATGATACCCTCAGAGTCTCTCTTCAGTTGGGGGCAGACCTGGTTATCAGGTTTAACGACGTATAATGAAAACCCACCAAGCTTTTTTCAAAGCATGAGGGAGAGGGAGGGTGAGTAGGCATTGCTTGTTTCTTTCGCTGAATGCCAAGTGTGGTTTTGCAGGAAGACCTTTTGAAGTACACTGGTGTGTATTTTGGACTCTCTGACTATAACTGAATGGAGGGAGGACTGTTTGACTCTTCAACAAGGGCATCCTTTCTCCCAAGTTGTGTACTAGGCATTGGGGTTCAGAGGTGTTATCAAAAAACACACCCAAACTGGATCCCACTCCTATTGAAAGACCTAGCAGGCTCAGAAGTGTCATAATCCCAGTCAGCTGTGTTCTCATTGGCTCTGGCACTGACATTTAAGAAAATACTGATTTGCATGGAGAGTAATTAAGAAGAGAAGTTTTGTGGAAGAGTAAATTATCTACAGTGGAAATAAACACTTCTTGGATTCCTAGGGGAAACCAACAGACAGCACAGCATTTGTTTAGCTGGATGATAATGCAGCATCTGCCAGGTTACTCGTAATAGCTTCCATAGCTGGGCTGTCTATGTGATAGGAGACATTTGCATGGTTTATATGAAATGCTAAAAATATTCTGAGCCTTTCTGTCCCCAACTCCCCCTCAAAAAATAGAGCCACCACTTTCAAACCAAAATGGATGAGAGGGAAAAAATGCAGCCTTCACAAGTAAAATCAAAAGATGCTGTGCTTTGCTAGGAAGGGACTCAAACTGCAGGGAAAATTTAGGAGGCCTGAATGTTTCCATCTGTTGCATGTGTTGTATGAATGGGTTCAGGTTAGTTAATGTAGTGTAGCAATTGGAGAAAAAGGCCTTACACAGTCTATTGCCCTCCACTGCAATTTAAAGACATGAACAAACCAAAACCCCAGTGCCAAACACCCCTAAGTTTTGGTGTGGTGGAGAGTTCAGAATCCAGATCTGAATTTTGCTTGATCCCTACCTCTTATTGGCCAAAACAAGACTACAGCTCCCAAACATTCCAGACCTATTCCATGCTTGAAATCTGGATCCAAACAGTGAAGCTCCTGACATATCCCTGATGCACTACCGAGTTTTCTGTGTTACTTACATCTGTTACTTACACAGACTGATTTCTCCTATTATTCAACTAGTTCATAAATTTCAATTAGGCCCAGTGCCCGGCTGTCCCCATTCTCCCCCCCACCCCCACCCCAATTGCTCGAGGCCATAGACATCCAATCACAAGCTTATTTCATTTTGAACTACAGACATCCAATCACAAGCTCATTTCATTCTGTCTAGTGGCCATTGTTAAGATTGAAATAATGGACTAAAAGGGTGGTGAGCCAGAGACGGGGATCTGCTCCTCTCTCTGACACGCATGGAACAGTTTTACTAGATGTCCCAAGCGTTCATAGCTCATCATCTTTCAAAGCCTGACCCAAAGCCCACTGAAATCAATAGGAGTTTTTCCATGAACTTCAGTGGCCTTTGAATCAGGTCCTCGGTCTCTATGGTAGATTTTTTGCATTGGGGCCTCCTTGTTGTCCTGAGCTATTTATGAGCATCACTTGGCTGGAAGGATATTTTGTACTCTCCCCTACCTTTTCAGATTTATAGCCTCATTTTTGGAATTCACTGAACTTTGACTCCTCTCAGTCTCTGCATTAGGACTCTAGGGATGGCTGAGGCCTTCATATCAGCCAGCCCACCTCTCCTCTTCTGTGGCAAGACCTTTGTTGCCACAGCTGATTCCGTATTTTTGTCCACTGCCATATCTGGGCAGGAAATACCAATTCACCTCAAGGAGAAGACAGTTAATAACACCAAGCCCTTATGTAGTGCTTGAAAACTTCAACCTGCTTCATCAGTTTTAGCTAGTGAAAGCGGAGTTTTGGGTTTTTTTAAAAGAGGCCTTAGTTGTAAACACCAAAGTTTTACCTGAACCCCAAATAAATGGTCTTGGAAATGAGATCACTGAGAAATGATGGGCTACAGTCACCATGTGTTCCCTTAAGCACAGTCCTCAGCAAGAGGTATAAATTACACATCCTCTTTTAACCCCTCCCTCTAAGCCTGACACCTATTGTTGGTGTAGCAAGCAGAGGCTGACTCAGCCTATAACAGCCTGTTATCCCTTTCCTGACCAAGGTGGGGTTCATATACCCCATCACACCATCTCCTTGCCTGCCATTCCCACTTTCCTCCTCCTAAGCTACTTTCAGATGATTAGCTCAATATTGTCACGATGGCCGAGCTGGCAGATAAATTCTGGTTGACAGAACTTATCCCTCCCACACCTTCTCTAGTGGGACGAACTGATTCATGCCAAAGACCTGCCTGCCACTGATCAGTAAAGAAGCACTCTGCCAGGAGAGAGCTGAAACATTTCAATGTACTGTCTCTGGGCCAGACCCTCCACTGGCATAAATGATGTAGCTCCATTCCCTTGAAAGGGGCCAGGTGGGTTTCTGCCAGCGAGGATCTACCCCCATATATTTTAGTGTTTTGTTGTGCGTGGGTACATCATGACATATGGTTTCTAAAATCAGTGTACAACACGCAATATATGACATATGTAAATGATTCCATTTCATTATGGAGTGTAGGCAATTTTGGGAGGGGCACATGTTTTCCCAACAACAGAAGTTCATTTTAAAAATACCACCTTGCGTACCTATTCGCTAACTGCTTTCTCCCACCCCACTTGGTCCCCCATACATTTTTATTAACTAACAACAGATGCCAGCATTTTTCCTTAAAAGCAAGAACCAGATCAGTTAACAGACAATATTAGGAGAAGATTAGAGGACAAAATGTGATTAAGACAGTAACTGGGGCTGACTAAAGCCAGAAAACTCATGGCTGAAATGTTAAATCATGTTACAATTGACTTTGTCATGGGCTGCTTATTTACCAGGGTCTGTGAAGGAAGAAGAGAAGGAGGATGGCCTTGAGACTAGAGCACTGGGTTAATAAAATAAACAAACCTAGCTCTTTTCATCAGTGGGTCTCAAAGGACATCAGTATCATTATCCCCATTTTACAAATGGGGAAACTGCAGCACAGGAAAGCAACTGCCCAAGGTCTCCCAGCCAGGAATAGAACTCAGGTCTCCAGGGGCCGAGTCCAGTGTTCTGACCACTAGGCAACACTTCCTACAGCTATGCCACAGATTTCCGATGTGACCCTGGGCAAGTCACGGAGTCTCTCTTTGCACTAGAGGCAGGTTTCGCTGATGCCAGTGAGGACTCTCCATGGTTCTGGGTAATTAAGGGTGCTAGGAGAGCAACAGATTGATGGAGGATTTGCATATTCCCGTAGAAGAGGATTCAGCTAGAGGCTACAGTACATTTCCCTGTCCTCCAAAGAGGAGGTGTCATATATCCTAGTGTTACAGAGACAGTCCAGTGTTTTCATGCAATGCCTCGATGTCCCAAGAACTTTTCGGGACACCCAAAAGGTCCCAGCTTTTCCATTTCATCAGTCAAAGCATTTGATTTCTTTAGATTTGTCCAAGAAGTACTTCTACAGTGAGTAGAACAAAGTGGAACAAGCAGTCACTGCTAGCAACGGTGTTTGGGGGTGAAGAGAAAAGTCAAAGGAGGGTGGACAGTCCTCCAGCTGTAATTTTGACCCGAGCCAGCGTTAATGGGCCTCACTCAGTGCTCCAGAACAACCTCGCTGAGAGAGTGAGTTACTACGGGAAATCCTCCAGGCTGAGGAATATGGCCATGTAACTACTGAGTCAGAAGACAGCAGCAGCAACACCCACACTCATTCAAAAATATAAATGTGTACCTGCGTCTTTTGTCTGGGTATTCACGACCCTAAAAATGGCACCACAGAAGTGACCCAGATCTTAATTATAAAACTATGGTCACCTTGTTTTAGGAGGCTCCTGGGAGCAGCTACAGCTAGCAGATTCTCTAGACCAGGGGTTCTCAAACTTCATTGCACCGTGACCCCCTTCTGACAACAAAAGTAATTACATGACTCCGGAGGGGATGGGGGGAGAAATGAAGCCTGAGCCCCCTTTGGATGGGGGGCCAAAGTCCAAGGGCTTCAGCCACAGGCAGGGGCCTGTACCCTGAGCCTCGCCACCCAGAGCTGACACCCTCAGGCTTTGTGGCCCCAGGCAGTGGGGATCGGGCTTTGGTCGCAACCCACTTTGGGGTCCTGACCCACAGTTTGAGAACCGCTGCTCTAGGCTATCTGTCGGGGGTTTATCTACACTGAAAATGCTGCAGTGGCATAGCTGCATCACTGTAGCACTTCAGTGAAGACACTAGCTACACCGGTGGGTGGGATTCTCCTGTCAGCGTAGATAATCCGCCTCCCGGACAGGTGGTAGCTAGGTCAATGGGAGAATTCTCCCATCAGCGTAGCACTGTCTACCCCAGGGGTTAGGTCGGTTTAATTGCATTGCTGGGGGAGGGGATTTTTCACAGCCTTCAGTGACCTAACTTATACTGACCTAATTTCCTAATGTAGACCAAGCCTGGAGGCTGGTTTGGGATGGCCATTATTATAGGCATGGCTCTAGCACTCCTATTATTAACCCTGCCCAACATTTCCTATTATAAGACTGTGTTGTCAGTTGCTTATAACTGTGCCAAACATTATCTATTTGAGCTGAAGTTTTCCATACCCGGAGTTTGCCTCGAGCAAAATATTTTTGAAACACGTGAAAGGGATTTTTTGCGGGGGGGACAAGCAACCTTCATCTTGGCACACATTGGGGGCACAACACTTCCAGAGCACCTTCTCACAGGCAGGGCTGGCTCTGCAGCAGCCCTGCTGCAGTTTCCCCCTTCTCATAGGTCCTCAAAAACTCCACCACCTCGTATAGCTGCTGCAGCCACTTGGCCCTCTAGCTAAATCAGTTGTAAAAAACAAAAGTGAACCCCTTGCAAGGTAGCAGGGTTCCTTAGCACAAAAACCAAACACAAAACACACAGTGTCTTTGTTCCTGTCTCAAGCTGGGCCCAGCACCTCCTTCCTAAGGAGTCTATCTTCTCTAATTCTTCTGCCCACGGTCTAGGCTCATCTTTCACCCTGCCCAGGGTATTTACATCTCTCCTCTCAGCCTCTCCTTCGATCCTCTGGGTTAGTCCCTGATCTTTCCTGAGCAGCCATGCCCCAGCTTGCCTACCTGGAGTCTTCCACAGGCCTCTATCTGCATAGTGCTCTTCTCAGAACCTCCTCCCCTTTTCTCTCCAGGCAGCTATCGCGTGAGGCCTTCTCCTTCTCTAACTCAGGGGCCTGACTGAGTCACATGATCTTCTTCATTTCCCCGCCCTGGGATGAGAGTTGTTTGTGTCATAGGTGGGCTGAGACCCATCTCCCTTGACAGGGCCAGCCAGCCTGAGACATAGCATTTCCGAACTTCCGAGTGCTTGACTTTGCAACCTCAGTAATGTTCTTTTATTGTATTTTTTTAGTGTGGGACAGCTGGCCCTGCCCTGAACCACTTACATTCTAGAAAGACAGACCCAGAAAGGGGTACAACACACAAGCAACGTGCCCAAGCTGAAGATGGCATGGGCATTGCCTGAAAAACCCAACGTGGTGTGCTGGGTTGCCAAAGTCTCCATGTATCCCCCTTGCACAGTACCTCCACAGGGCTTGAACTGGTTGGAGTTCCTCCCATAGGCCCTCCTTTCTGGGATGAATTTTACCCAAATAGGTTAAAACATTTCTGACAATGTCTTTAAAACATCTCGTAGGGATTGCCAGACTGGATCAGAGCCGAGGTCTGTCTCGTCCAGTACCCGGTCTCTGACAGCGACCACCATCAGGTGCTTCAGAGGAAGGTGCAAGAAACTTTGCATTTAGGCAGATGTGGGCTAAACCAAGCACCAAGAGCTCATGTGGCTGTTTCACAGCCCAGAAGTAGTGCGGACATTTGCAGAAGGGCCAAACAAACACCAAAACATCAGTAAAAAAATATACAGTCAAAGCATATACAGCATTCAGTGGGGGAGCAGGGATGCTTGTTATCATATGATCTGCTCCCCAAACAAGGCTGTTCAGGGCAGGGCCCCCGGGGAATGTGCAGTGGAGCATATGTTATGTTGTTTTGAAAAAAGAAGCAAGTGCCCCCAGCTAGGGCATGAGGCAGATGGTGGGGTATGCACTCAGCAGCTTGGGGACAGGTTGACATTGTTGCCTTTCCATCAGGGCTGTGGTGCATGGGCCAGGGTTGGATTCGGTCCCCTGTGTACTCCTGTCTGCAGCTCTACATCCTCCTCCCCCTTGGCTGCTGCAGCACAGCAGAGAGCAGGACATAGCCACTTAGCATCTTGCGGGAATATTCTGCATTAAAAAACCTTTGTCCTCTTGTTCCCTCTCCTCCTACTCTTTGCCCCGCACAAATGCATTCCAGGGCCACCCGTATTTTTTTTTTTTTGACAAGCAAACATATACAATGATGTACACTTCCTAGTGTATCAGGAGAAAAGCAGAGCAGGCTCTCTAGAAGCACAGGCTGACCCAGAATACAAATCAGCATCCTGGTCCTCAGGAGAGACTTAAGCAAAGAGCCAAAGGAAGAAAGGAAAAGGGCAAAAGGAAAAATCAAAACTGCAGTTAAAACACATGGCAGAAAGTAGAGGAGTGGAGTGAATTTCCCACAGATTTTTGCAGCCTTAACTAGCCATACTGAGTCTCATAAATATAAAGGGAAGGGTAACCACCTTTCTGTATACAGTGCTATAAAATCCCTCCTGGCCAGAGGCAACATCCTGTTACCTGTAAAGGGTTAAGAAGCTCAGCTAACCTGGCTGGCACCTGACCCAAAGGACCAATAAGGGAACAAGATACTTTCAAATCTCGGGGCGGGGGAAAGGCTTTTGTTTGTGCTCTTTGTTTACGTGTTTGTTCTCTCTTGGGACTGAGAGAGGCCAGACAGAAATCCATTTTCTCCAACCCATCCTAATCCAAGTCTCCAATATTGCAACCAGTATAGGTAAGCTAGGCATGGCGGATTAGTTTATCTTTTGTTTTATGTGAATTTTCCCTGTGTTAAGAGGGAGGTTTATTCCTGTTTTCTGTAACTTTAAGGTTTTGCCCAGAGGGAGATCCTCTGTGTTTTGAATCTGAATATCCTGTAAAGTATTTTCCATCCTGATTTTACAGAGGTGATTCTTTTACCTTTTCTTTAATTAAAATTCTTCTTTTAAGAACCTGATTGATTTTTCATTGTTCTTAAGATCCAAGGGTTTGGGTCTGTGTTCACCTGTACAAATTGGTGAGGATTATTATCAAGC
Organism: Caretta caretta; assembly: GCF_965140235.1. Lineage (NCBI taxonomy): Eukaryota > Metazoa > Chordata > Testudines > Cheloniidae > Caretta > Caretta caretta. The sequence continues at coordinate 204,187,749 of NC_134208.1, read as the reverse complement.
CTTCCTCAGGAAAGGGGGTGTAGGACTTGGGGGGATATTTTGTGGAAAGACGTCTCCAAGTGGTCTCTTTCCCTGTTCTTTGGTTAAACCGCTTGGTGGTGGCAGCATACGGTTCAAGGACAAGGCAAAGTTTGTACCTGGGGAAGTTTTTAACCTAAGCTGGTAAGAATAAGCTTAGGGAGTCTTTCATGGGGGTCCCCACATCTGTACCCTAGAGTTCAGAGTGAGGAAGGAACCCTGACACTGAGCATCAGCATTTGTGCCATGTGCTAACTAACCTGTACTCTCCAAGCATCATCCTTGGGCTGGTAGCAGCATTTCATAGAATCATAGACTATCAGGGTTGGAAGGGACCTCAGGAGGTCATCTAGTCCAACCCCCTGCTCAAAGCAGGGCCAACCCCAACTAAATCATCCCAGCCAAGGCTTTGTCAAGCTGGGCCCTCCTTGGAACCCCCCCTCAGATAGTTGAAGGCTGCTATCAAATCCCCCCTCATTCTTCTCTTCTGCAGACTAAATAAGCACAGTCCCCCAGCCTCTTTTCATAAGTCATGTGCCCCAGCCCCCTAATCATTTTCGTTGCCCTCCGCTGGACTCTCTCCAATTTGTCCACATCCCTTCTGTAGTGGGGGGCCCAAAACGGAACACAGTACTCCAGATATGGCCTCACCAGTGCCAAATAAAGGGGAATAATCACTTCCCTCGATCTGCTGGCAATGCTCCTACTAATGCAGCTCAATATGCTGTTATCCTTCTTGGCAACAAAGGCACACTGTTGACTCATATCCAGTTTCTTGTCCACTGTAATCCCCAGGTCCTTTTCTGCAGAACTGTTGCTTAGCCAGCCGGTCCCCAGCCTTTTTCCGTGCATAGGATTCTTCCATCCTAAGTGCAGGACTCTGCACTTGTCCTTGTTGAACCTCATCAAATTTCTTTTGGCCCAATCCTCCAATTTGTCTCGGTCATTCTGGACCATATCCCTTCCCTCCAGCATATCTACCTCTCCCCACAATTTAGTGTCATCTGCGAACGTGCTGAGGATTCAATCCATCCCATCATCCGGATTATTAATGAAGATGTTGAACAAAACCGGCCCCAGGACTGACCTCTGGAGCACTCTGCTTGATACCAGCTGCCAACTAGACATTAAGCTGTTGATCACACTACCTGTTGAGCCCAACCATCTAGCCAGCTTTCTATCCACCTTATAGTCCATTCATCCAATTCATACTTCTTTAAATTGCTGGCAAGAATACTGTGGAAGACCATATCAAAAGCTTTGCTAACATCAAGATATATCACGTCCACCGCTTTCCCCGTATCCACAGAGTCAGTTATCACATCATAGAAGGCAATCAGGTTGGTCAGGAATGATTTGCCATTGGTGAATCCATGTTGACTGTTCCTGATCACCTTCCTCTTCTCCAAGTGCTTCAAAATTGATTCCTTGAGGACCTGCTCCATGATTTTTCCAGGGGTGAGGCTGACCAGTCTGTAGTTCCCCGGATTCTCCTTCTTCCCTTTTTTAAAGATGGGCACTATATTTGCCTTTTTCCAAAAGTCTGGGACCTCCCCCGGTCACCACGAGTTTTCAAAGATAATGGCCAATGGCTGTGCAATCACATCAGCTATCTCCCTCAGCACCCTCGGACGCAGCACATCCAGCCCCATGGACTTGTGCTCGTCCAGCTTTTCTAAATAGTCCTTAACCTGTTCTTTTACCACTGAGGGCTGCTCCCTCCTCCCCATACTGTGCTGCCCAGTGCAGCAGTCTGGGAGTTGACCTTGTCTTTGAAGACTGAGGCAAAAAAAGCATTGAGTACTTCAGCTTTTTCCATACCATCTGTCACTACGTTGTCTCCCCCATTCAGTAAGGGTCCCACACTTACCCTAACCTCCTTCCTGTTGCTAACATACCTGTAGAAACCTTTCTTGTTACCCTTCACCCTTCACATCCCTTGCTAGCTGCAACTCTAATTGCCTTCCTGATTACACCCCTGCATGCTTGAGCAATATTTTTATACTCCTCCCTAGTCATATGTCCAAGTTTCCACTTCTTGTAAGCTCCTTTTTGTGTTTTAAGCTCACTGAAGATTTCTCTGGTAAGCCAACCTGGTTGCCTGCCATATTTTCTATTCTTTCTGCACATCGGGATGGTTTGTTCCTGCACCCTCAATAAGGCTTCTTTAAAATACAGCCAGCTCTCCTAGACTCCTTTCCCCCTCATATTAGCCTCCCATGAGATCCTGCCCATCAGTTCCCGAGGGTGTCAAAGTCTGCTTTTCTGAAGTCCAGGGTCCATATTCTGCTGCTTTCCTTTCTTCCTTTTGTCAGGATCCTGAACTCAGCCATCTCATGGTCCAGGTTGCCACCCACTTCTACTTCCCCTACCAATTCCTCCCTGTTCGTGAGCAGCAGGTGAAGAGGAGCACGGCCCCTAGTTGGTTCCTCCAGCACTGCACCAGGAAGTTGTCCCCAACACTCTCCAAAAACCTCCTGGATTGTCTGTGCACTGCTGTATTGCTCTCCCAGCAGATGTCAGGGGGATTGAAGTCCCCCATGAGAACCAGGGCCTATGATCTGGAAACATCTGTTAGTTGTCCAAAGAAAGCCTGGGGCCTACAGAGTTAACAGCCTGAGCCTTTACTGCTGGAGCTAAAAGGCCATGCTCCTGAACTAAAGTCCATTCAAATCAATGAGACGTTCTACTGACTTCATTAGTCTTTGCTCAGGCCTGAAGTTGTAGCCATCTCATAAACCTCTTATGTGCACTAGCCACTAGTGGGAGACAAGGAGCCACACTCTTCTAGCATGGGTGATGCTGGCTTGGGGCTAGTGCAGATGTATAAGTCTGGGGATGGTACAAGGATTCCTCCTCTGCCACAGTTTCAGTTCCTGCTCCCTCCTGAGCACAAAGGCTGATTCAAGCTAAGGTAGCTCATAACCCACAAAGGTGCCTGGTGCCTCTGCCCCCTTTCCACACCAGCCAAGGGGGATGGCGAGCTGCAGAGGAGCACATGCTGCACCCCTGTAGCAGTGGTCGTGCCCCTCCTGCTTCCCTTAAGCAGGGACTCCAGAAGCACGATGCCCCCCTATCCCAGCATAGGCCCAGGGCTTTAAAGGGAAAATTGAGCTCTCCTCCATGTGGGCTGGAGCTCACTGCAGGATCAGGGGCTTTAGTTTTTATGACATGCCAAACACCCACATGAGGAGACATTTTATCCCCAGCTCAGCACATTGCAGTGTTTCCTGGTGCTATCATTAGGGTGACCAGATGTCCCCATTTTACAGGGACAGTTGCGATTTTTGGGTCTTTTTCTTATATAGGCTCCTATTACCCCCCACTCCCTGTCCCGATTTTTCACATTTGCTGCCTGGTCACCCTAGCTATCATCTTTCTTCTCCATTGCTGACAATTGAAGCAAGCTCTATTCAATCCAGATTTTTGCAGCACTGACGCTCCAGCTGCAGTTGTTTTTGGTTTTGCTTTTATTTTTTCTCCCCTGCATAGCTTCTGATTAGTTTGGCTGGAAATCATTATCTCTCCTTTGGTTGAGATAGTTTGGATTTGAAAACTTTAGCCTTTCAGGAGCAGGAGACACACAATGAACTTAGAGCTGACCTTTTACAAGGGGAGATCATTAAAACTGCTTAGCTTCCAGAGCCCTAGCTGGTTTGGCCTGGTGAACTGAGTGGGCTCTTTTCAATCAGACTCTCACTTCCAGCTGTCTTTCCTTAGGGGCCATGTGTACAGCAGCGACTGTTTTTCTGGGTGAGTTTCTGAGTCGCTCTCCTACCTAGAATGCCTGCGGGTATATTTTCACACAACAGCTGAAATCTCACACTCCATGCTGTTACCTAGGTCTGTGGTGGAAATGTGGCTCTCATCTCAAATGCTTTCATTCTGCAGACAGCATTGTCAGAGCCAGCTACTCTCACACAGAGTAAGCCCCCTGAAGCCGCTGGAGGTACCACAGGGATGAATTTGACCTACAATGCTGGCTGAGAGAGGATTACTGTAATGGGAGAGGCCTGTTGTCTAGAATTCAACATAGGACTGAGCATCGGGAATCCTGTGCACAAAGCTGGGAAAGGTGAATTCCCCTTTCAGACCTAGAGTGGGTGTCAGTGTGATATTTTCCAGGGTGATTATAGGTGTAATTCACTTTAGTCCAGAGCAAGGAGTCCTTACATCACAAATAAGTCTAGAGAAAGTTATCTTCCTAGCCGTAGAGGAGGAAAGGCCTGAGGACTCAGACATTGTTGGTAATGCCAGATAGAAACTATCACAGGGCCTGAATAAATGTTGTGGGCCGACTCCTCAGCTGGTATAAACCAAGGTAGTAACATTGAAATCAATGGAGATAGGCCAGTAGACACCAGTTGCGGATCTGGCTGGGTATTTCCAGTCCCCAATTCTACTTTTAAACCTACCCCTCTTATATTTCTTCATTCCATCACAGAAAGCCTCAAAGACTCAAAAAGCATGATGTGCATAGGGGATTTTCTAGCACAAATAGGGCACTCCAAAGACTTTCCTTGAATTTGTGGATGTAGCCCAGACCCTTCACAGAGTGTTTTTGTAGCTGGGTCTCCATTACTTTTATGGCAGTAAAAAAGCAATAGGAAGAAAATCATTCGTTCCACTGAAGTGTGTGAGCACTGACATAAGGCAACAGATCTTTCAGAGCTGTGCTTAAAGTGCAGAATTATATGTGACTACATATTCATCTCAGTATTTTAGAAAGTATATTTACCCAATAAAATGGTGCTAAATGGAATCATTATAGTCTGTTGCATATATATATAATTCCAATCATTATAGTCTGTTGCATAAATGTATATATATATTTAGCCTAGGGAATTGGAATTAGCCTCTGTGAAGCTTCCAGGACACTAGCAACCACAGAGCAATATTATTCTTATTGAATGAAGCCTTGTTGAAAGTTGAAATTCTATAAATATTTAAATAAACAATTTTTAGGTAAGCCAGGCTAGCCCCAGTCATTGTAAATATTAAGCAGAATCTACATTAGTGGGTAAAAGGCTTTGAGTTCACAGTGAGATGCAGTAAATGAGCTGTTTTATTGTCTAAAGGAGGATTGGTTAGCAGGATAAATGTAGTTGGTAAAGTTGTTCTGTTTAATGGTAAATAGCACTTAGGTTGTTTTTCAGAAGGAATTTCCTTTCTTCGTACAGACTTCTCTAAATAAAAATCAGTTTTCTCCACCAATATCATACGAGTGGGATTGTGACCCTGCACATTTAGGCCCAGATGTTCCTCAAAGTATTTAGGCTCCTAACCAGCATTGCCAATTTTGGATGGATGAATTCCTAGAGGTTTTATCACATGACATAATCTTTCATTAAAGATTAATCTTTCATTCCTGGAGGTTCCTGGACAATCCTGGAGGGTTGGCAACTCTACTCCTAACTTCCACTAAAGTATGTGTGTGTGAAAGCAATGGAATTCAGGAGCTTAAATACCTTTGAGGCATATCTGGGCCTTAGTTTTCTGGGTATATGACTAAAATGGCCCCATGGGGCCAGAGTTTCACAAGTGCTCAACCTGTCTCTTTTGAAAATCTGGCCATGAGTTTTATAATCAGTGCTTCTGCGAACTGAGCTCTTTTCAAAACGTGGCCCTGATTGTAGGTGGTGAACACCTGAAATTCTGGCCCTTAAGGCACAACCTGCTATAGGAGACACACTGCTCCAGTGGAAGCTCCTGAAATAGTTAGGCCTGATTCTCCATTGCCCTGTCCCTTGTGCAATCGTTAGTGCAAAGGGAGTGCAATTCTACACTCACTATACACAGGTGAATGAAATATGTAAGTTACTTCACCCCTTTAACACTCACTCCCCTCTCACTTTCTGAGAATGCTGGAAGCCATTGTGTCTCCCTGGGGCACTATGCACACACTTTCTCAGTGTTGGGCAATTCCAGGCTCCATGGGAAAAATTTGTGGTGTGGAGTGGGCAAGGCAGACCTGCTGTCCTTGTCCCTTGGAGGAGAGGTTCCAGCCATTAGCCAGAGAATTCCACCCCCATTCCAGGAGCTGTGATCTGATGGGATTTCTCATTCTTCCCCCATACAGAATTCCCCAGCAAGTTATTCCAGCTTGGCACTTGGGAAGAGGCTTATGGCTTTACACGTGATTCCACCTATTCAAGGGATATTTACAGCTGTTTAGCTTAATGATCAATTAAATCGACATGGCAGAGTCTGACCACTTTTCATCATCTTTCTAAATTGAAAATCCAATACATCACTTGCAGACTGCATCTGGGAAAGGAAAATCTACACAGATGCAAGAAGTGACAGCCCAGGTGCAAGGAAGAGACTTCAAAAACCAGCTCATCTAATTCACCATTGTAGTATGCTAAAAATAATAAATTGTGTGATAACCTTATTAGGCAAATTAAATTTTACTTATGTGTGTGTGGGAGAAGGGGGCACAGAGAATCTATATTTTGTTTCAGGCCCAAGTCCTCTTTTCCATGAATAACGCACGGGTATAATTACAAGAGATAAGTTACATTTAGTGCCTGAAGCAAACAAACCCTGCTGAGTTGCTGTCAGGGAGGTAGCATTTTTTAGTGTCAAACATGCTGAGACTACAAAATGGAAAAAAATTATTCTCACTTCAGTAGGCCCCAAAGGGATTTCTTTTTTTAAAGTACTGCAATGTGGTTAAGGCTTCCTGTGTCACCGGATGGTCTGAAAATGAGACCCATTGGCATTGAGCTGATAGGGAACTGAGGCTACAGGAGGTGGGACATTAGCACAATCCAGTGGATCCACTGGGATCCACGCTGACCTCACGGAATCAGCTGAGTTTGGGGCCGTATCCCCTCCTTCTTTGTTTACCTGCTTCTTCTTCTTCATTTACTACAAAATTTGTATTCCCATAGCACAGGGCCAGCCCTAGCCCAAATGGTGCCCAGGCACCATGGTAATACAAATAATAAGTAATAATTATAACCAGGCAAGCATGGCCACTGTATCACCCTCTGAGAGGGTGCAGTGTATGTGCTGAATAGCATTTGGTCGACCCTGTTGGTCAGTGCAGGGGGAGGGCCCTAATCATGGTCCTTCCTATTTCTCACGCTTCCCCATGCCCTCTAAGGGTGTACCGCTGGCAACGGAAACCTTGACCTGCAGTATCTGAATTCAGAGAAGTTCAAGGATCTATAGTGCATGCGTGTGACTGTGTGTGCAGTAGAGCTTTCTTCCCCATTGTATACCTGCTCAGGGCAGGGCTCAGTAACGTGTGATTGTAACATGGGCAGATGTACCCATGTTAGTTTTAATCATGCTAGCACAGGTAACAATAGCAGGGTAGATGGGGTGGCACAGGCTAACAACCAGAGTATGTACTTGAATTGCTAACCCATGCTGAAGCCTGTGCCACCATGTCTACACTACTGTGGTTACCTGTGAGATTAAAGATAACACGGGTATACCTTCGGTTCATCTCCTTAGCACCTCCATAATGCAAGGGATTATTTTATTCATGAATTGGGCTCAGGATTTTCATCCCATAAAAATAACTGACAGCCTGGCATAGATATAATCCTGCCTCCACATCTAATTGAAGGAAAACAATGCCCATGGGCCACAGAGCAGCCTGCTGAAATCTCTCAATGCAAAATCAACTCAGAAGCAGACATGAAACTTCATTTAGCATCTTCTGAAATGTCAGCTTTTTAGGATGAGCCAAACGGTTATTTAAAAAACGCTTTTATATTTGAGATAATCCAATAGAATGAATATTGTTTATCCATAAAGTGACAGATTGTCACAGCATTATGTGGTGTGCATTGCAGCAAAATGAAAATTCTGACGCATCTGGAAAGCATGGGTAGGATGCACCATTCATTTCACTGGCAGTGTGAAAAATTACCACAGCCTGCTGTAACCCTTACTCTTTAATGCGATCAAACCTCTTGGGAATAGTAACCTCAACTCAATGGAAAGCCACCCAACAGACACATGCCTGTGAAGGTTTTGGTGACGTGACATTTTTTGGAAAATATGATCTTGAATAATCCATTATGGAGAAATATTTGGATTATATGTTGTTGCCCGGGTTTTCCAGCACCAACCTAAATGTACTTCACCTCATGTTTGTCCAAGACAGGATGATATTCTGTGTTCATTCAAGCTGGGGTGAAATACACCCCATTTGACTCTGTTCCTAGTTCTGCTATAGACTTCCTGTGTGTCCTTTGGAAAGCTATGTGAATTTCATTGGACCAGATTCTCATCTCAGTAGCAACTCAGAGTTACTCTTGACATGTATTGATGTAACTGAGAACATTTATCCTTCTTGGGCTCCAGTTCCCCATCTGTAAACTTAAGATACAAAACTTCCCTACCTCCTAAGGGTGCTGTGAAGATGGATCCTTTAATGTCTGTGGGGTGCTCAGATTCTGCGGGGAGGAGCGTGTTACAAAATCCTGTAAGTAGAAATAAAATATAAATAAATCCACTACTAAGGCTGAATACAGGCTGCAGCACTGCTTCCTCTGACTGCTACTGCAGCGTATGGACTGGAATAGCAGCCACTAAAACAGAGGGATTAGCTCACTGGACCGACATAAACCTAGATATTGTGAGCCTGTCCTAACCCCAGTGCCACCTTCTGCAGCATGAAGCCACCTCTGTGGCAGTTCCACCAGCAATCCCCCATCAATGGGTCAAAAGTGGTGCAGGTGCCTTGTGTGGGTCTTGTGCTCTGGGGTGAATTTCATCCAGTAAGAATATCAAACACATATTAAAGTGGCCCAGCAGTTTAAAAAAACATATCTTGTACTGGCAAGTGACATGCCCCTCAATAGTGCAGTGCAAACACATTGATTTAGTAACTACACAGGGACAACCAAGAAGTGCCATCTAAATAAATGTGGAGGTCAAAGAGCACTTTCAAATGGCAATAGCAAATATTGTATTTAAATCCTTTTCTAATTAACTGTTGAAAATGGTAATTCACAAGTTTTCATCTCACAGCATTGCCAGGGCCTGAGCCAAAGGCCACTGGAGTCAATGAGATTCTTTCCCTAGATTTCCCACGGTCACTGAGCGATATTAGGGAACAGGGACATTGGGGTTGCCTAAGGGGAGCATTGTTGCTTAACTGATACAGGAACTGCAAGACAGAGAGAATGCTGCCCAAAGCTCAGACTGGATTGCAGTGTTAAAATGACCATAGATTTGCTTCTAAATAACAGCTAAGTAACTGCATTAGGTTAGATTCAGATTCCAAAGGAAGTCACTTCGCACAAACTGCAAAAGGCATTATGGAGGCCCTCCACCTTGACTCTATAGTTAGGGCTACCTTCTGACATAAGATTAAAATAGGGTATAAATTCCTGTTTTTTTTTATGGCTATTCACTGTGAAATTTCATACGGTGTTATGTGTCCCTGTATCCTGTTTTATACCCTTTGAATATATATATTCAATATATCTATCTATCTCAATATATATATATATATAAATCTAGCATCATCAGTAACAATTTGAAGAGGGGACTGTCTATTGTTCTAGGTCTCTACAGTGCCTAGCACAATGGGACCTCATTCTCAATCTAAGCACTACTGTAGTAGAAATAATAAGTAAGATAGTATAGAGTAGCTGGTGTTTGGGGACAATACATTGACTCATTTTCAGGAATATTGGCACTCAAACATAGGTTCCTGCAAACATGATTTGAAAAGAATAAATGCCTAATACAAAAAAATGGGAGCCATCCCTATGAGATATAATGGAGGGGGGAAACAAAAAACAAACAACAAAAACCAAACCCCAAACTTGGGTCAACAATATGTCTGCTCAGCTGTTTCTAGCTGTATTCCAAATTTCTCTCTGCAGAGAGTTTGTTACGAGATTTTATACTTTACATTTCATGGAGGAATAATCAGACAAGGTGGGTCTGTTTAAGAAATTATTTAAAATCTCTTCTCGGTGGGTTTGTTTTGTCTCCCTAGATCATAACAACAAAAGAGTAAATAAGAGGCTGGTGTGGAGATAGATCATAAAAGATTTGTTTAGTATCACCTCTTGAGGAACCATTTGTGCTGTTCACTCACCAGATGAAATAAGTAGCATGATGTGGAAAGATGTCAAAACCTGATTGTTGCAAAAAGGGCTCGTTTACTAGCAGTTCATTCTGCACCGCAAAAGGGGAGCATGATCTGTGCCAAAGGCATGTTCTTTTCCAAAGGCTAAGAAGTTGCAGTAATAGCTGTGCTATTGCCAGGATCCCAGAAACCTTTGATCAGAACTGAAGTAGAAATGTATGTGTGTGTATGTGTGTGTGCGGGGGGGGGGGGAGGGTTCCTTTGAAAACTGTTTCACCCACCCCTCCCCACATGAATGCATGGAAGTAAATATATAGCCTACCCTGATAATGGGAACCTGGGAGTCAAGAAGAAGATTCCACATCCTTTAGCCTGGAGAAAAAGGGAAGGGGAGCTCTGTTTCCACCCTGGGAGAGATTAGTGAAGGGAAGGAGATTCTACCTCTTGCTACCTTGAGAGGGGGCTAGGAGGCAGGGGAGAGGTAGGCCTGTGGGGAGGAGGGAGAAGGAGAGAGAGCTCTGGCTTCCCAGTTCTGGGAAGGGGGTAAGTGGGATGAGCTAAGTAAGGGGTTCTTTCTCCTGGAGCCATGGAGTGGGGTGAGTAATAGGGAGGGAATGGGGGACAGAGAAAGAGGCTGTGGGAAGGGCAGAGAAGTGAAGGGTAAAAAGTCTCCGTGTGTTGGAGTAGGAGGTAGGGAGGGAAGGGGGCATCTGTGTGTGGCAGGGGGATGGGGTCTGTGTTGGAGTGGGGGTGGGTAGTGAGGGGAGGGGGTCTGTGTGTGGCGGGGGGTGGATGAGGGGAGGGGGGTCTGTGTGTGGTGGGCGGTGGGGGAGTGGAGGGAAGGGGGTCTGTGTGTGGTGGGCGGTGGGGGAGGGGAGCGAGGGTCTGTGTGTGGTGGGGGAGTGAAGGGAGGGTATGTGTGTGGTGGGGGAGTGAAAGTGGGAAGCAGGTCTGTGTGTGGCGGGAGAGTGAAGGGGGGGTCTGTGTGTGCTGGGTGATGGAGCAGGGGAGTGAAGGGGGATCTGTGTGTGGCAGGGGGGTGGAGGTGGGGAAGCAGGTCTGTGTGTGGCGGGGGAGTGAATGGGGGGGTTTGTATGGCGGGGGAGTGAATGGGGGGGTCTGTGTGTGGCAGAGGAGTGAAGGGGGGGTCTGTGTGTGGTGGGCGGTGGAGCAGGGGAGTGAAGGGGGGGTCTGTTTGTGGCAGGGGGTGGAGGTGGGGAAGCAGGTCTGTGTATGGCAGGGGAGTGAAGGTGGGGTCTGTGTGTGGCGGGGGGGTGATGGGAAAGCAGGTCTGAGTGTGACGGGGGAGTCAAGGGGGGTCTGTGTGTGGCGGGGGGGAGTAGGTGGGGGGTCTATGTATGGCAGGGAGGTGATGGGGGGTCTGTGTGTGGTGGCCGGTGGAGCAGGGGAATGAAGGGGGGGGGGGTCTGTCTGTGGCAGGGGAGTGAAGGGGGGGTCTGTGTGTGGCGGGGGGTGGAGGTGGGGAAGCGGGTCTGTGTGTGGCAGGGGAGTGAAGTGGGGTCTGTGTGTGGTGGGCGGTAGAGCAGGGGAATGAAGGGGGGGGTCTGTGTGTGGTGGGCGGTGGAGCAGGGGAGTGAAGGGGGGGTCTGTTTGTGGCAGGGGGTGGAGGTGGGGAAGCAGGTCTGTGTATGGCAGGGGAGTGAAGGTGGGGTCTGTGTGTGGCGGGGGGGTGATGGGAAAGCAGGTCTGTGTGTGACGGGGGAGTCAAGGGGGGTCTGTGTGTGGCGGGGGGGAGTAGGTGGGGGGTCTATGTATGGCAGGGAGGTGATGGGGGGTCTGTGTGTGGTGGCCGGTGGAGCAGGGGAATGAAGGGGGGGGGGTCTGTCTGTGGCAGGGGAGTGAAGGGGGGGTCTGTGTGTGGCGGGGGGTGGAGGTGGGAAAGCGGGTCTGTGTGTGGCGGGGGAGTGAAGGGGGGTCTGTGTGTGGTGGGCGCTGGAGCAGGGGTGTAAAGGGGGGGTCTGTGTGTGGCGGGGGGGTGATGGGAAAGCAGGTCTGTGTGTGGCGGGGGAGTCAAGGGGGGTCTGTGTGTGGCGGGGGGTGTAGGTGGGGGGTCTATGTATGGCAGGGAGGTAATGGGGGGTCTGTGTGTGGTGGCCGGTGGAGCAGGGGAATGAAGGGGGGGGGGTCTGTGTGTGGCAGGGGAGTGAAGGGGGGGTCTGTGTGTGGCGGGGGGTGGAGGTGGGGAAGCGAGTCTGTGTGTGGCAGGGGAGTGAAGTGGGGTCTATGTGTGGTGGGCGGTGGAGCAGGGGTGTAAAGGGGGGGTCTGTGTGTGGCGGGGTTGTGGCGGGGTGGTGGAGGTGGGGAAGCGGGTCTGTGTGGCGCGGGGGTGGAGGTGGGGAAGCGGGTCTCTGTGTGGTGGGGGAGTGAATGGGGGGTCTGTGTGTGGTGGGCGGTGAAGCAGGGGAGTGAAGGGGGGGTCTGTGTGTGGCAGGGGGTGGAGGTGGGGAAGCGGGTCTGTGTGTGGCAGGGGAGTGAGGGGGGGGTCTGTGTGTGGCGGGTGAGTGGAGGTGGGGTAGCGGGTCTGTGTATGGCGGGGGAATAAATGGGGGTCTGTGTGTGGCGGGGGAGTGAAGGTGGGTCTGTGTCTGGCGGGGGAGTGAAGGGGGGGTCTGTGTGTGGTGGGCGGTGGAGCAGGGGAGTGAAGGGGGGGTCTGTGTGTGGCGCAGGGGTGGAGGTGGGGAAGCGGGTCTGTGTGTGGCGGGGGAGTGAAGGGGGGTCTGTGTGTGGTGGGGGGTGGAGGTGGGGAAGCGGCTCTGTGTGTGGCGGGGGGGTGGAGGTGGGGAAGCGGCTGTGTGTGTGGCAGGGGAGTGAAGGGCGGGTCTGTCTGTGGCAGGGGAGTGAAGGGGGGGTCTGTCTGTGGCCGGGGGGTGGTGGGGAAGCAGGTTGTGTGTGGCAGGGGAGTGAGGGGGGGTCTGTGTGTGGTGGGGGAGTCAAGGAGGGTCTGTGTGTGGCGGGGGGGTGTAGGTGGGGGGTCTATGTATGGCAGGGAGGTGAAGGGGGGTCTGTGTGTAGTGGCCGGTGGAGCAGGGGAATGAAGGGGGGGTCTGTGTGTGGTGGGGGAGTGAATGGGGGGGTCTGTGTGTGGTGGGCGGTGGAGCAGGGGAGTGAAGGGGGGGTCTGTGTATGGCGGGGGGGTGGAGGTGGGGAAGCGGGTCTGTGTGTGGTGGGGGGGTGAATGGGGGGGTCTGTGTGTGGCGGGGGGGTGAAGGGGGGTCTGTGTGTGGCGGGGGTGGGGGTGGGGAAGCGGGTCTGTGTGTGGCGGGGGGGTGGAGGTGGGGAAGCGGGTCTGTGTGTGGCAGGGGAGTGAATGGGGGGGTCTGTGTGTGGTGGGCGGTGGAGCAGGGGAGTGAAGGGGGGGGTCTGTGTGTGGCGGGGGGGTGGAGGTGGGGAAGCGGGTCTGTGTGTGGTGGGTGGGTGAATGGGGGGGTCTGTGTGTGGCGGGGGGGTGAAGGTGGGTCTGTGTGTGGCGGGGGGTGGAGCAGGGGAATGAAGGGGGGGTCTGTGTGTGGAACGGGGGTGGAGGTGGGGAAGCGGGTCTGTGTGTGGCGGGGTGGTGGAGGTGGGGAAGTGGGTCTGTGTGTGGCGGGGTGGTGGAGGTGGGGAAGCGGGTCTGTGTGTGGCGGGGGGGTGAATGGGGGGGTCTGTGTGTGGTGGGCAGTGGAGCAGGGGAATGAAGGGGGGGTCTGTGTGTGGAACGGGGGTGGAGGTGGGGAAGCGGGTCTGTGTGTGGCGGGGTGGTGGAGGTGGGGAAGCGGGTCTGTGTGTGGTGGGGGGGTGGAGGTGGGGAAGCGGGTCTGTGTGTGGTGGGGGGTGAAGGGGTGTGTGTGTGGTGGGGGTGGAGGTGGGGAAGCAGGTCTGTGTGTGGTGGGGGGTGAAGGGGTGTGTGTGTGGTGGGGGTGGAGGTGGGGAAGCGGGTCTGTGTGTGGCGGGGGGTGAAGGGGTGTGTGTGTGGTGGGGGTGGAGGTGGGGAAGCGGGTCTGTGTGTGGCGGGGGAGTGGAGGTGGGGAAGCGGGTCTGTGTGTGGCGGGGGAGTGAAGGGGGGGTCTGTGTGTGGCGGGGGGGTGGAGGTGGGGAAGTGGGTCTGTGTGTGGCGGGGGAGTGAAGGGGGGGTCTGTGTGTGGCGGGGGGGTGGAGGTGGGGAAGTGGGTCTGTGTGTGGCGGGGGAGTGAAGGGGGGGTCTGTGTGTGGCAGGCGGGTGGAGGTGGGGAAGCGGGTCTATGTATGGCGGGGGGTGAAGGGGTGTGTGTGTGGTGGGGGTGGAGGTGGGGAAGCGGGTCTGTGTGTGGCGGGGGAGTGGAGGTGGGGAAGCGGGTCTGTGTGTGGCGGGGGGGTGAAGGGGGGGTCTGTGTGTGGCGGGGGGTGGAGGTGGGGAAGCGGGTCTGTGTGTGGCGGGGGGGTGAAGGGGGGGTCTGTGTGTGGCGGGGGGTGGAGGTGGGGAAGCGGGTCTGTGTGTGGCGGGGGGGTGAAGGGGGGGTCTGTGTGTGGCGGGGGGTGGAGGTGGGGAAGCGGGTCTGTGTGTGGCGGGGGGGTGAAGGGGGGGTCTGTGTGTGGCGGGGGGGTGGAGGTGGGGAAGCGGGTCTGTGTGTGGCGGGGGGGTGAAGGGGGGGTCTGTGTGTGGCGGGGGGGTGGAGGTGGGGAAGCGGGTCTGTGTGTGGCGGGGGGGTGAAGGGGGGGTCTGTGTGTGGCGGGGGGGTGAAGGGGGGGTCTGTGTGTGGCGGGGGGTGGAGGTGGGGAAGCGGGTCTGTGTGTGGCGGGGGGGTGAAGGGGGGGGTCTGTGTGTGGCGGGGGGTGGAGGTGGGGAAGCGGGTCTGTGTGTGGCGGGGGGGTGAAGGGGGGGTCTGTGTGTGGCGGGGGGGTGGAGGTGGGGAAGCGGGTCTGTGTGTGGCGGGGGGGTGAAGGGGGGGGTCTGTGTGTGGCGGGGGGTGGAGGTGGGGAAGCGGGTCTGTGTGTGGCGGGGGGGTGAAGGGGGGGTCTGTGTGTGGCGGGGGGGTGGAGGTGGGGAAGCGGGTCTGTGTGTGGCGGGGGGGTGAAGGGGGGGTCTGTGTGTGGCGGGGGGTGGAGGTGGGGAAGCGGGTCTGTGTGTGGCGGGGGGGTGAAGGGGGGGTCTGTGTGTGGCGGGGGGTGGAGGTGGGGAAGCGGGTCTGTGTGTGGCGGGGGGCGGGAAGGAGGCTCCGGCTCGGGCCCCGCCGGGGGGCTCCGTGACGCAGGCCGCGGGCGGGATCGCGCCGGATCCCGCCCCCCCCCCCCCCCAGCCGCCCGCCTGGTCGCGCCGCCCCCGCTCCCCCTTTAAATAGCGCGGCAGGGCGGCGGCGCGGCCAGAGCAGCCCGCGCAGCAGCCCGCGCCATGCCGCCCTTGGCGCTGCTCAGCCTGCTGGGAGCCGCCGCGCTGGCAGGTGAGTGCCTTCAGCACCCTGGAGAGCGGGCTGCCCGCAGCCTGCAGCACCGGGCACCGGACAGCTCCGCCGCACAGGGACCCCCGCTCCCGCGGCTACAGACCCGTGTGTGTGGGGGGGGGGGGCGCCCAAGACCCGGCCCCTCGGGTCGGCCGGTCTGTCTGGGCGATAGCTGGAGAGAGAATGTCACCCACCCGCCCCTCTGTTCTGCGGGTATCAGTCATGTAGCCACCCCTGAATTGTGCCCACCGTCAGTGGCTGGAGCTACATCTCCTGTGTACACAGAGTATGTATCCCACGAGGTGGGCATTCACCCAGGAAAGCTCATGCTCCAATAGGTCTGTTAGCCTACAAGGTGCCACGGGACTCTCTGCCGCTTTTACAGATCCAGACTAACACGGCTACCCCTCTGAGGCGGGAGAGCATATTGTGTGTACCTATATAGAGACTGTAGACTGCATGCTTCTTTTATATCTACACAGACACTGGTATCATGTATATATCAGTGTGTGTGTGTGTGTGATAGATAGTGTGAGCGCTTGCAAATACAAACACCCAAATTTGGTCATTTGTGGCTCAGATTAGAAATAACCCTGACTGCTTTAACTTTACTAGACAGACTGGACAGAAATTAGGACAGTTGAAAGTAATCAAAAATAAAGAGAGGAAATGGTCCCCATATTGGATTTAGGAGAATACAAACAGGTAATAGGTGTCTTTGTCTCTTCTCCAACTCCCATCCTATTAACTGGTTGAGATGTTAAAAAAAATGTCATTGTCTGGGAAAAAATCTACTATGTGGATTCCGTTTAACACGGTAAGTGAATTAAAACTTCGGGTAGATTTTTTGACAAAGTGGTGTTTGGTTTTTAGTTTATATTAGTCAGCGTACTCTTAAAAATAAAAAAAGAACAAAAAAATGTCCAACCAACTGACCAAAAAAACCTCTTGCTGTTGGAGGGAAATTTTACCTGCATTGAGAAGGGAAATGTTTTGTCCTGGAGGATTACGCCATCTGTTGAGATTTTGTCGTCATTTCTATCCACCCCACTTTAATTATTTAGATTGAGCATGGATGGCGGCACGTTGCCTCCTTACTGAAACTAATGGATCACTTGAAATCAAAGGATAGATTTATTTGCTGCAACTGTCAAACAGACCTGAATTCTGGAAAGGAGAAAACCTGCTAATTGAGTGGTTTATTTCTGTCAAATGGTCTGCGAGTTTGCATAGTCCTCTGCAAAAGCTGGACATGAAGACCCCTGGAGATTTAACAAGATGCTCAGAATGAACAGTACGACTATGGAGAGGTGCTTCGGCAGGCAACGGTTTCTATGTAATGGGTGTTGGCTAAATACAAGGTGTTTCTAGAAATTTAAAGGGAAAGCATTCACAAAAATCAATATACTCTTCATGGATGGTTAAGCAGTAATATTACATACATGGAATTCCTGTTAAATTTACCAATTAATTGTATTCATATGCCCGATTTTAGAAATCTTTAATATGTTAAAAGTAAGGATGCAGAAACATAGTGTCTTCTTGAATGGCTTTGCCAATTTAGCCTTTCATAAACCATATTCTTATTCTGTATTCTGCTTCTATTCATTTGGGATCTGATTCTGCTACCCTTACTCTCATTGTGTAGTACCCAATTCCTCCACTATTCCCATTGATTTCAGTGGGACTCATCACAGAGTAAGGTATTATTCAGAGTAAGCATCTGTTCACTGTAGTGCTTGGTAATCTTCCTACCCTGTTAACTGTATAATTAGTGCTAAGGATCAATTTTTTTAATACACCTTTTCCTTACACTACTCAAAAGCTCTACTCACCTTACACTACTCACAACCATCTGTTTACTTTATCTCTAGTATGACAATTACATTGACGTCTGAAGGTTTTTAGTCTAATTTTATGCAAAATAAGTTAATTAGAAGCAACTGGCAAAATATAATAGGGAGCTGATTTTAAAGTAGCAAAGCTAGTATTTTCAGGGAATAGAGATTTTTGTTCATGTTTTGATTTCACAGGTTTTTATATTAAACTTAACTCAAGCAATTTACATGAGCTCTATAACTAAAACCAAAATGAATATTTTCTTATACATACTACCTAATTTCATTAGGGAAATTTAAAGGCTAACAGTGCATTTCTGGGATATTATTATTTCAGGTTTAGATACACGAAGAGGCATCAAATGGAAAGCAGAGTAAACCCAGCTATAGAAGTGTAATACTTTCACAAAATGAACTATCTCAAGTGTCTTGTTGCTATAATAAAGCAGAAATGAAAAAGGAAGAGATAAATGCTTACATATAGGGCCTAATCCAAAAAGCTCAATGAAGACCATCAGAGTTGGTCCATTGCTTCACTGGGCTTTGGATCAGGCCTTTCTTGTATATTTTTATTTGGATGTGACATCACAGCCAACACTATGTAAATGCAATTTCTTATTTTGACTGTATAGCTTTCAAAAGTCACAGGGGTAAGTAAACTATAGGATTGGCAAGTCTTTTTTTTTTAAACTCACCAATTCCTGCAGCCTCCTGAATTTTATTTTCATTCCTACCAAACTTGGACTTATATGATCTTTGTTAAAAAAAGAATTTTTGCTTGAAATTTCCATTTCAGTCAGGGATTGTGCTGTCTTGAGTCATCAGCACTGATGAAAATTTGAAACAGTGACCTATCGGAGAATCTACATGGCTACAACAAAACAAGCATAAATTGATGCGAGTAAAACTAATGCTGATTTATGGCTTACTTTTTTGAAAGTGGTGAGCACTTGCAGTTCTCATGCTTTTAGTGGTATTTGTGATCACTCAACACCTTTGAAAATCAGGCCATCTGGTTTTCGTGGCCTAAACATATTTGATACAGGAGGGGGAAATATGCATATGATGTCTACCAGGTAGGTATTAAAAATAAAGTTAAGACAGTGTTTAAAATATAGGGTTTGCTTTTCTGTACTCTTCCTGATTTTGTTCCCACTTTATCAAGCTAGAGCTGTATACGTAAGAGAAAAGACATATAGGGCAGATTCACTGCCCTGCTCCAATCCTTTGTGCTGCTGAGGCAGTGAAAACATCTCCATCTCCCAAACAGCTACAGAACCTGTGTAGAAAGCTCCTACATGCACCCACTGCAACCCAGTGCAGGATGACTATATAGCCAGAGAGTGCTGTACTCCAGCTGTCCCCAGCTGGCAGCCAGTCCATTGGGACTCTTGCCAGCTGGCACAGGTTAGAGCAACCTACAGCAGGGAAGAACAGAGCAGATTGGCTGCCTGATGGCTTCCCCTCTGCTGCTTTGAGTGGATCTTCACCACAGCAGAGAATCTGCCTCGTATATTTTTTTTTCAGCTCTCATGTGAATTTGATATTCATTTTATTCCCCCATGGAGGGCTAATATGACAGTTGTCCAATATTCTCTATTTCTCCCAACATTGTTACGATGGCCTCACACCTTTTATTGGCCTTGGAATGTCATCTTTCATCATCAGACAAATGCTGCTTGCAGAACATTTATCTGCCCGTGACTCTTGGAGAAACTGGAGTTTTGGAATGACTGAATGGCACAGCGCTGTCTTGATTCCTATATTAACATGCACTTACTACTCAAGAGGCTGCATAGAGTTAGGATTGTTAATATTTTAAAGTGATCAAGGGATGAAGACATTTTATATTCTGTGTCTTACCAAATTAAACAAGTGTCAATTAGATGGGGTGCTCTGTGGCTGGATCATTAGAAAGGACACAAAACAGCCGCAGGCAACAGTTTATTCACATTTGTGCAGCAAACTTTGCAAGTGCTCCTATGTTTTCTGATGGAATGAGTCACACCAACTCACAAAGGTGAGAAGAGGCTATGAGCTGGATCATCCCCTCAGCTTACACATGATGAGAGGGGAAGCGCCACCTCCATTACACTGTTCTCCCCACACTGGGATCTAGGGGGTGACCCTACAGGGGGACCCCAAGCACAGGAGCCTCTACTGTACTTAGTGTGTGTGGAAGGGGGCAAGTGATGTGCTCTCCAGGGATAAGTTTTAATAGGAACTGGAAAGCTGCCACATACCCTGCAGGACATTGTACGGTGCCACATTTCCTGTTCTCTCTCTCAGAGATAGTTTCTGCAACAGGTCACTGAGTGTATGCCTGAGGATGAAGGTAGGTTTAGATTCCAGCACCATCAGTACTGTGGTTATTTGGTATGTTATTTCTTCCTGTTACTTAAATAAATAACCTGCTTCAGTCAGCCCCAAATACTAATGGTGGAGGAGTGTGATTAGCCTTAAACAGCACCCTCGCCTGCACACCAACTGGAGTTCTGTTAGAAATGATTAGGTAGGGACTTATTACAGTTTGGAGCTGCATTAACTACTTCTGGGTCCCCTCTAGGGCTTCAACTCTGGAGTCATAGGGGAAAACCAGCCAATGGTAGCACATCTGCTATATCCATACTGCTGGATGTAGAAGGTAGGCCATTGGAGCTACAGAGATTCAATCATGCGTGAAACAGACTCCTGACTCTACAAACCCATATACCATGGGGTTGGAAGGTCTTGCTCCCAACTGACAATGCAAAACCACAGACTCCTCTCTGCTGAGTGGATGAAGTCAGCCTCACAGAATTTGCTGGTTCTTTTTGAGGGGGGGCAGACTGGCTCAATTTTCTCTTAGGCTGCTTTATTGTGCCCATCTTCTAAATCCCACCAGTCATAGGGTCAAAAAGAAGGCAACAGTTGAGTTGAATGTGATCTTTATTTGCATTACTATACACAATATGGTGAAGCAAAGGAACAGAGACAGGCTTCACTCCAAAGCCCCTTGCTTCTGCATAGTTATGTCTGGCTGGCCACCTTATCTAATTCCATCTCTGAAAAAACCCAGAGAGAGTCCCATTCATGTGATTCTACAAGGTTTATTATTGGACAGTAACAATGCTTGTTAAGCAGTAAAAGAGCCTATTGTAGCACTAATGAATGAAATAAACAGAGTAAAAATGATCTATTCACACTCAGCAGCTCCTTCACAAATGTCAACAGCTTGGGACAGAGTCACTAACACTTGTGCATGGCAGTGTTAATTATATCTTCCTGGTGCTAGCCTAGTCTTGATACCCTTGGCGGGAGAGGGGAGGGAATTCTGCAACTTCCCTCCCTTGGGAGTTAGCAGCCTCCTATGCAATGGCCTGGAGGGGAGCAAAGAAGAAACTTTGCTGGATCAACCCATCTCCATGACATCTTGGCTATACATTTTCCCCAACAAATGCCTCAGCGTTCAAGCTTCACTCAACCTCTGGAGGTCCCAGTTGGAGGGGGCATGATGGCTGCTTTCCATTCCCAAGTTTGGGCTTCCAATCCTACTCAGAGCTCTGAGTGTCTCCACAGCAGACCTTCTGCACCCTACCGAGAAGTTGGAGTAGAAGCTGAGAATGAATACGGGGCCCTTAAAGTGGTCACATCTACATGAGATAACTCACTATACAGCTCTTTAATTGGCCCTCACATGATCAGAAGGGCAATGGCTTTTCTGTGTTTCCTTCTTATGCTAGAAATGTCAACAGCAGCCACAGAAATAACATGTGGGTTGAAATGTGTTGCCGAACTATGAGAATATAAATCTGAGCTTCAAACATTAATTAAAGCCACACAATGCCCCGGGGAGAAAGCTATTCTATGCTGTTACAAATGGGCATCTCTCAGAAACTAAATCACTTATTCAGAGTCACATAATCACTCAGGAACAGACAAGGGAATAGAACCCAAAAGTCTAGATTCCAGTTTCCTGTTCTCTAATGCCAGCCCACAACCCAGGCCAGCAGGTACTTTAGATAGGTATAATATAAAATAACTCTTGGCTGCACCTGCAAACAGCCGATTTGAGGTCAATTTGCCCAATGACTCTGGTCAGTAAGATTAATGTTGGCTTTTGTGTTGTATGAATCCATGATATTGTAAATTTTCCCCCTTCTAGGTGTCAGTTCCATGTCAATGGAAAAAGACCATGTTGAAGAAATGGTGAGTAGCCATATCCCATAAAGTGTTGTATGTAGAAAGTTTCAATCAAAAATACTCTCCACCAATTTTTAACACTTGGGGTAACATTTTCAAAAGCACTTAAGTTACATAGGCACCTAAATCCCATCAGCTTTCAACAGGCTCCTTAAACCCAGAGTGTTAAAAAGATATTTAGGCACTGCTGCACTCAGTGTTGCAATGCCTAACTGACTGAGGAGCCTAAATCGCCTTTGCAAAATGGATTTAGGTGCTTAGAAGCCTAAATCCCATTGTCAATAGGATTTTGGCTCCTAAGAGCTGAAATCCCTTCAGAAAATTTTGTTTTCAATGCCTAACTGACTGAGGATCCTACAACAGTGTTGAAATCCCTTCAGATAATTAGAAGCTTTAACTATTAAAAAACAGAAGCCCTGTGTGTTTTGTTATTAGCTCCAGAAAGCCCTTAAAATTACATTACATTGTTATGTAGGGAAAAAGCTATTTTAGAACATTTAGATTTTTTTTATTTTTACATTTTATTAGTTAATTTTCTTTTCCTTCAGAGGACTATACAGTTGAACTCTTGCTACTAAGAATCAGGCATTATATAGCACAGACTTGGGAAAAAAAGTACTTATTGAGACTCAGTATCGCATTTCTGAAATAACTGGCTATAAAACATGTGGCATATACAGAATATATAATGGTGTGATCTGGTTTGACTGGCACTCCCGAGACATGTGGTCACCCCAAACTCAGCCAATAAACCCTTTACAGCACACCACATCCTTGTACATACTCTACAACATGATAGCCAGGAAAAAGATGTTTCTATGTTCTGGTTTTTTAAAGTTATTTTTCTAAAGGCTCCTGTTTAACACCATGTGTTGTTTATGACAGTACTTTGCACTTCTATGGAATATTTACTGTAAGGAACTCTATAAATGAGTGGACGCCTCCCAGGCATTCCCTCGTGGCCCCAGTGCAGTCCTACAAGTGGCCCCTCATCTCAGTTTCCCTTTTAAGTCCCCAGTTACTCTATGGACGCTTAGCTTCCAGTCCATACAGAGTTTATTAATAAAACAGTTGAAACCCCCCCAAAGCATAATTCAGATCACCTCAGTGCAAGTAAAAAGAAAAGGAGTACTCGTGGCACCTTAGAGACTAACAAATTTATTTGAGCATAAGCTTTCGTGAGCTACAGCTCACTTCGTCAGATGCATTCAGTGGAAAATACAGTGGGGAGCTTTATATACACAGAGAACATGAACCAATAGGTGTTACCATACACACTGTAACGAGAGTGATCAGGTAAGGTGAGCTATTACCAGCAGGAGAGCGGGGGGGGGGAGGGGGAGGGGGACACCTTTTGTAGTGACAGCTCCGGAACCTGAAGCAAATACTCACCAGCAACCACACAACAGAACCACTAACCCAGGAACCTATCCTTGCAACAAAGCCCGTTGCCAACTGTGTCCGCATATCTATTCAGGTGACGCCATCATAGGGCCTAATCACATCAGTCACACTATCAGAGGCTCGTTCACCTGCACATCTACCAATGTGATATATGCCATCATGTGCCAGCAATGCCCCGCTGCCGTGAACATTGGTCAAACTGGACAGTCTCTATGTAAAAGAATAAATGGACACAAATCAGACGTCAAGAATTATAACATTCAAAAACCAGTCGGAGAACACTTCAATCTCTTTGGTCACTCGATTACAGACCTAAAAGTGGCAATTCTTCAACAAAAAAAACCTTCAAAAACAGACTCCACTGAGAGACTGCTGAATTGGAATTAATTTGCAAACTCGATACAATTAACTTAGGCTTGAATAAAGACTGGGAGTGGATGGGTCATTACACAAAGTAAAACTATTTCCCCATGTTTATTCCTCCCCACCCCCGCACTGTTCCTCAGACGTTCTTGTCAACTGCTGGAAATGACCCACCTTGATCATCACTACAAAAGGTCTCCCCCACCCCACCCCCCGCTCTCCTGCTGGTAATAGCTCACCTTACCTGATCACTCTCATTACGTGTGTATGATAACACTCATTGTTTCATGTTCTCTGTGTATATAAATCTCCCCACTGTATTTTCCACTGAATGCATCCGATGAAGTGAGCTGTAGCTCACAAAAGCTTATGCTCAAATAAATTTGTTAGTTTCTAAGGTGCCACAAGTCCTCCTTTTCTTTTTGCAGATACAGATTAACACGGCTGCTACTCTGAAATCAGTGCAAGTAGTCTCTCAAATTCACATGTCCTCTGCATCATTGACATAACACATACCACATTCTGGCACCTTACGTCACACCTGGACTCTGTCAGTCCTCCTTTGTCCCTCTGCCAGGACAGCGGTCCCAGCTCTTCCCGCTAGGGTGCAACCCCACTCTTCCTAAGGGGAACCCCCAGACTCTCTGCTGGGAGTATCGTTGGCAGGGAAGCATTCTGCACTCCCCTCAGCCCTCTCATTGTTCCTCAGGATCCAGCTCTCCAGCAAGGAGACATCAGCAAGGAAGCTGCTTCCCCTTCCTTCTGCCTTCTCTGGCCTTTAACTCCATCTCAGAGCCAGCAGGCATCTCCCTCTGCTAATCCTCCTGCCTTCAGCTCTCCGGCTGCGACTCTGTGGCTGGGCGATGCCAGGCAGCAAACCCCTCTTGCTACTCTTCAGCCTTATCCCAGGAACCACCTTCTCTCTCTGGCAGCTCTCCTCTCCTACCCTTCCTGACTCACCTTTCATAGCCTCCACTTGCTGCCTTGCCCTCTTAATTGGTCCAGCTGGGAGCCTGTGGACCAGAATAGGAGAGCTGAGCTCAGTTTCATTGAATGGGCCAGCTACCCTGTTATGACCTCAATGTGATTTACAAATTAATTAATTATGAGTCACCTGAGACACAGGTGATTTGTGAAGTAGAGCCAAGTATTAAAACCAGCCCTCTATTCAAGCCACTGGACACATTCCTTCTCTTTTTAAAATCATTTTACCAGTACAAATCCTAAATGTTGCAGATATTACTTATTATTTGTATGCTAATAGTGCATAGAAGAGGAGATCAGAGCCCCATTTTGCTAGGCACTGCACAGATCCATAACAAAAGGCCCACCTCTGAAGAGT
Organism: Caretta caretta; assembly: GCF_965140235.1. Taxonomy (NCBI): domain Eukaryota; kingdom Metazoa; phylum Chordata; order Testudines; family Cheloniidae; genus Caretta; species Caretta caretta. The sequence goes on along the minus strand of NC_134208.1, from coordinate 204,163,122 downwards.
CTGTTATCTAAGTAGACAAAAGGTGGGAGAAATGAACCACCTATCGACATGGAACTGAGGTGCAGAGAGATGAAGTGACCTGCACAAGGTTACACAGGAAGTCTCTGGTAGAGATGGGAACCCAGATCTTCTTGAGTCACAGCTAAACATCTCTCTGATAATGCATGATTGGACATATGCAGAATTTTAAAAAGTTTTACACTTGAACTGTGCTTTTCTCCAACTACTGCTTCTTCTAGGTAACACGATGTATAGTGGAAATTCTCTCTACCGCTCTGTCTAAACCAAACGCTCCACCAATAAATCCTCTGTGCAAAGATATCCTTAAGAAGAGTAAGTGCAATACTAAATGAATTTGAGATGCTCATTGAATCAGTGTCATTGCTGAGGAAGAGAATTTGGTAGATGTGACAATTTTATAAACACAATGACTTTACGATGTGTTCTCATTTTATAGGGCAGATGCATTTGCCATTTTAATTTCATGTCTAAGAAAAATGTCTTCAAGGTTAATAGTACTTCTTAAAATATCATCATTTTTGTTTTTTCTGAGCTCTGAATCCAAACCATATTTTTCAAGTGTTATGAAAAGCCATTGTTTGTTTTTCCAAAATGCAGATATGAAAGGAAGTAATTTTGCAACATGAACAGTAGAATTACTGACCATGAAAAAATAAGTTAAGACCCTGTTCTTACTGATAAGTCATCCTTAAAGTTGAGTAATCTTTTTTTGTGTGAGCAATCCCGTTGAAGTGGGACTACACATGCAAGTAAGGAATACTCAGAAGAGTAAAGGGTGGAGGATTAAGTCTGTTGTCGATAACTCTAGCAAAATAATGTTCAGAGTGCATTCTACCCAGCATTACAAACACCTGAATATTATAGGGCACACTCCTCTTCCTATTGATTTCAATGTCAAAACTACCATTGCCTTCAATAGACAGAGGCCTGGGTTAATTTAGGCTGGCCTTGAGCTGGTGGCTAACAATGGATTAAGAATCCCAGGCTAAACCAATCATCTGGCCAGACAAAAGACAATAAAACAAATAACTGATTTCCTATGCTTAACATCTCTTGTGAAGCATGAGAAAATAGACGAGTTTTTCAGCAAGCCCTGAAGAGGAACAGATTTGGGCTATTTCTGACAAAACAGAGAATGCATTGCAAAATGGAAGGAGTTTGCCAGCAGCTGCTCTTTAAACCAGCAAGGCTCCAGCTTGAGTGCTTTTGCTGATGACAACTGTGTCAGTGTTACATTGGAAAGAAGCAGTGTTTCAAGTAGGCAGGTACCAGCCTATTCAGGGGTTCATATCCATCCCGAAACTACTAGGCAGCCAATGCTGTGTCCAGAATTCAGAGCCCTGGAGGAATGCTCCAAGGAACTGAAAATTATCCTCCCAGGTCTCGTGCTAGTAGCAAATCTCCTCAGGGTCAGTCATGGAATTTAGCACAAAGAGACAGGCATAAACCTGCTTGCATAGTTTATTAATAGCTATAGTGAACGGTGGCTAAAAACTTAACAGTGTGGCAAACTACAGGACTTGTTTTTTTCGTCTTTCCAACTGATGTTTAATTTACAGAAAAATAAAAAGACTGGAGCTTACCTATCAAGAAAAGCAATAAAAGTCCACATTTGATACTTCTCTCAGTAGAATGATAATCCGCAGCTTAGCACAATGATTAGAACATGGTGATTGTCATTGCTTTTCAAACACAGCTGGCGCAAATTTGGCTGAGATTTTAAAAAATCAGGAGTGATTTTGAATGTCTCAATTTTTGGGTGGCCAATTTGAAGCCCCCTAACGCTGCCTGATTTTCATAAAGGGCTGAATTTCAAGCCCGTTTAAGGGGTCTCAAGTTGGAAATCCAAAAATTGAGGCATTCAAAATCATTAGTCCTTTTTGAAAATCTTGGCCTTGATTATAGCTCTTTAAGCTGAATGTGCTTATCCTTACTACTGTATCTAAGACCCAAACTGATAGCAGCTTGGACACCTTGCATTCCATTCTTGACATCCTGTTATATAATTTCTTGTTGGCATATGTATTAGCTGTCTTCTGCTAAGGAAGAACAATTTTTGTGATGTTAGAGGATGCTATAAATGTAGACAGACCTCTTTCTAGAGCACCAAGAAACACAGATGCGGTCTATACAAAGTAAGACATATTAAACTGTGATGTTACAATCTGCATATCTTCAAGTTTTTGATTCTGATCTCACTCACACAGGTGTAAATCGGGAATATCTCCACTGAATTCAATGGAGTTACACCATACCATGTGTACATATAATACTATTACAACTGATATCAGAATCAGGCTCTTATTTAATATTTTGGAAACACCACAGAGTGCGAGATTTAAGTCTAATAACTACAGTATCATAACTTGGTATCACTTTGGTACTATGCATTCAAAAACCTTGAAAGATTTTTCTATTTGCTTTGAGTATGATGTTCATTCTATATACCAGTCACTTTATCTGGGCAATTTGGAATGGTCTTAGGGTGCATGAATTGGAACAATTAAGGACTGATTTTGAAAGATGGTCTATATCTCCCATTGACTGTAAAGTGAGCTAAAAGTGCTTAGTATTAGAACTGGTTGAAAAACACCAGCAAATTAAAAGAAAAATGAATGGCAATTTTTAATAGTTTTTAGAAAGGTTTGACCAGCTTTAAAAATACATTTTATTTATTTTTTTTTTGCATAAAAAATTCAATGCAACCAATTTAGCAGCATCAAAAACTAGTCCTCTTATTCTGAATGAAGAATGTTAATGAAGAGTTGGGTTAACATTTTTGAACATAATTTTTGTTTTTGTAGGCGGCAGGCATAAAGCAGAGAAGAAAAATGAAAACGAGGAGGAGCAGCTTGAAGTGAGGCATTTGAAAGAATGGTCGGAGGATGAAAAGCATCAGCATGCAAGTGTAGAGGAAGAGAGAGGTCAGAAGGAAGCAAATGAAGAGAAACACCATCATGAGGAAGATGAGAGCAGGGGAGAGGAGGAAAAACACAATGGGGATAGTCATTCTCATGAGAGTAGAATCCATAACGGAGAAAAAAAGCACCATCTGGACATAAGAGGTGAGGAAGAAGAGGATGATGAGAATAGCTATAAGAGAAATAACCACAGTGAAGAAGGAAGCAAAGAAAAGAGGCATCATGCTGAAGAGTCAGGAGAGCTTCCAGACAAAAGGTCTCACTCTGTAGCTAAAAGCATGGAGGAACTCTCTCCTGGGGATGATAGACATTCTGTGAGTCACAGGCACTCTGAGGAAAAGATGCACAGCAATGAAAAGAGAAGCCATGAAAGGGGGGAGGAGGAGGAGGAAGAGGAGGAGGAAAGCAGCGAAAGGAATCAGCATGAGTCTAAGGAACACGGTTCCTACCAGTACAGAGGGCGTGAAGAATCTGAGGAGAGTGAAGAAGCTGAGGAAGAAAAACGGCACTACCAAGCAAGACATAATCACAGAAAGCACAGAGTGGGCGACTCCTCCAAAGAGAGGCGAGATCACGAGGGTGAGAAAAGGAACTCGCTTGAGGAATCAAATGAGGAAGAGAACCGATTCTGGGATAAAAAGAGCCACTACCAGAAACACCATTATGAAGAGCCAGAGCATCATCGTGAGGAGAAGAGGAATTATTATGGGAAACGCAGCTCTGAAGATGTGGAGGAGGAGAATAGGCACGCCGGCCGCGAGAGCGAGGAGTACAGAGAGCAGAGGGTACAGAACAAGGAGAACAGTGAAGAGGAAGACAAGAGGCACCACCTTAGTGGGGAAAGCGAGGAAGAACGACATGAGAAAAAGAGACACCACGATGAACCACATGAGGCAGTGAGACATCACTATGAGGGGAGGAAACACCACAGTGAAGAGAGTGAGGAAGAGCTGGATAAGTACCATGGTCACAGCAGCAGGGATGAGAAGAGACATCATGATGAGGGCAGACGCTACCTCCACGACGGGGAAGATGAGGAGACACACAAGCTGCACAGCGGAGAGAGCAAAGGACAGTCAACAGGGCACTACAGCACTGAGAGGGACAGCAAGGAGAAAAGGCACTATCCTGGCTACGACGAGGTGGATGCTGAAATAGAAAAGAGACATGACAGTGAGGATCAGAAACAAGACAATGAGGATAGTGCGGAGAAAGTGAGGTATGGGGAGAAGGAGTATAAGAGTCACTTCCCTGCAGAGAATGAGAAAAGAGCCGCAATTCGGTACAGTCCCTTCTACGACCGCCTACAGTGGAAAAGCAAGCACTTGGACAAAAAGGATAATATGGGGGACCAGATTCTGGGGAGTGAACAGGAAAGTAGACCCAGCCTGAATGAGAAGAATTTCTTCCCTGAATATGACTATGACTGGTGGGAGAAAAAGCAACTTCTGGATGGTCTGAATCACGGGCACGGCGAGAAGAGAAATCTCGGAAGGCTCCGCAAACCTGATATAAAAAGACAGTATGACAGAATGGATCAACTCGCCCAGCTTCTGAATTACAGGAAGAAATCAGCTGAATTTCCAGAACTGTACAATTCTGGGGAAGACCTAAAAAAGCGTCACATGATCAGGAGCGACAAGGGAAATCTCAGCCAGAGGCCTCTGACGGAAGAGGAGGTACGTGTTTATGAGTTTCTATGAAAAGAAAAGTGACACTGATATTACTTAACAAGCTCAGACTTTAGCTCCACCTACAAAAATGATATCATAGAATCATAGGGTTGGAAGGGACCTCAGGAGGTCATCTAGTCCAACCCCTGCTCAAAGCAGGGCCAATCCCCAATTTTTGCCCCAGATCCCTCAATGGTCCCCTCAAGGATTGAACTCACAACCCCGGGTTTAGCAGGCCAATGCTCAAACCATTGAGCTCTCCCTCCCCCCAGTAGAATCTCAGAGCGAAACATCACAAGAAATGTACTGAAATTTCATTAAGGGCCAGGTCCTGATATAAATCAGAGTGGCTTGACTGAATTCAGTGGAGCTGTGCTGATGTGCACTTCCAGAACTAATTTTAAAGGCACATTACACACATCCTCACAGTCTCCAAATAGTCTAATTCCCCACATCAGGACACACACAGATTGCTAGATCTCACAATATGCTCCAGTCCAGCCATTTCAATGCATGTTTGCAGGTAAGAGCAGAATGTCAGCACACATCAGATGTATGCAGCTGAATTGGTGATGTGTTGCATCTACCTGGTATCTTTGGCAAGAGGGAAGGAGGTAATAGGAGTTGTGTGCACATGGAATAGAGAACAATCCTCTTAATATACAGCAGTAGATGCGTAAGAGTTTCCCTGGGAGGAATTTGATTTTGTATGTGAATTTCCATATTGTGCCATTTATGTGTCTCATAAAATAGAACCACAGTGTAATCTTTGTTGTGATCACAAACTTCCAACGAGCTTGCCTGGATCTTAACCTAAATATGTGTGATCTCAAGCGGTTAGGATTAGCAACATGTGGAATACTAGCACAGAAGTTCATAAAGAAAGTAGCTAGCATAAGACTTAAAAGCTGATGGACTTATGGTTTGGCCTCAGAGCACAAAACAAGTATACTGGGGACATTCCCTTAGTGTGGTTAGTGAAGTACTCTGGATAGTAGTAGCAACAGGAGATTGCACATAAATTGGGGAAGGTGCTGTATGATAGAGAGGCAGTTGGCATAGAGTAAATCCTGTTTTTAAATTATGGTAATAGTCTGATCTCCTGTACAGCCATATTTTTGCAGAATATACCCCTTCTGTATTTGGACACATGACATACACTGTTTGTCCGGGCAATTATTGAACGGAAAACAGTGCTGTGAAGCCAGACGTAGAGTGATTTCCACTATCCTATAAATGTGCAGTGATCACTCAAACTAACCACTCACTCTAGACAACTAAATAACTTTACATCAATATTTATAGTATAAAAGGAATTTCTGACAGTAAATAGTGGGAACTACAAGGGAATCCTGCAGCTATTGAGGTACCTTTATGTATGGAAGGGAAAACTGGCAAGTTATGAGACTATTGTACATTAACTGTTTATCCATCTACCTAATCTATTTCTTTACCTTGGTACAAATACGATCTTCCACCACAGAATTTGAGTGCCTCACAGCATTTTAAAAAGGAAGAAGAAACATCAGCTACATAATAATCAGAAATGTACAGTCATCATTAGGTCATCAAGTGCACCCTAACTCCAGAGTCTGACCCTATTCAGGGCTCCTTACTAGAGCTGGGCAACCCCCCTTTTTTTTGTTCGACAATTTTGAAAAGTGAAAAATAAAGTTGTTGGTCAAAACAATTTTTTTTTTTTAATTTTCAGCAAAGCAAAGAGACAGAAAATGTCATTTTGGGTTGAACAAAATGTTCTGTTTTGACAAAAAACTGTTTCACTTTGATAACTTTTACATTTAAAAAAATTAGATTGTTAGCTTTGAAGCGAAGTCATTTCAAACTGGAAAAAATCAACCCATTTAATTTTGAAAATGACAGAATAAATCAGATTTTCTTAAAAAATTTTTTTTTTTGCGGGGGGGAGGGAGTGTCAGAAATGTTTTTGAAATTAATTGTTTGGTGAAAACACAAATTTGAAAAACATTTTGGGTTGCCAACTCAGCATTTTTCCCACTAAAAAAGTTAGTTGAAAAAAATTTCGCCCACCACTACTGCTTGCCCAGGCAAAAATACCATTCAGGTTAATGAGAGTTTTGCCTGAGTAAACAGTGCTGACTTTGGCTCTATTTAGTTCAAATAGGAATTAATTCAGGAGAGTTCTATGGTTCATGTTATGTAGGTGTTCAGACTAGATGATTCACAGTGGTCCCTTCTGGCTTTATCAGCTCTGAATCGAATGGAGGTGTTTTTGAGTAAACATGTCTTAGTCTCTATTTTTTGTAGTACAAAAGAACATTTGCCTACCTGTGCCATGCCCTAAAATGATCTTGGTTTCAATGCTTCATAGGAAAAAGAGCTGGAAAATCTGGCTGCTATGGATTTGGAACTGCAGAAAATAGCTGAGAAGTTCAACGATAACAGGAGGGGATGAAGACTGTGTATATTTCAAAGCTAGGTGTAGCTTTATTTACATAAAATACCTATATCTCTTGGTAATTCACTGCCACTGAAGTGTTATTTACCCTAAGACAGGAAATGCAGTTTACTGTCCACTGAAGTGTAGTGATTTACACAGCTGGAAATGTCTAATTTGCAGTTATGCTATTGAGATCCAACTAGCATGAATTCTAGGACATAAACTTACATGTAAGGCAGATATTTTAATATGCTTGTGGAAATAATTGTATTTGTGTTCTTCAGAAATATATTTGTTTGAGTTTGAAATAATAAAAACATTGATCTTGGACCAGAATCCTCCTCCTGGCTTGACTTGTTTTGGTCTAAATTTTGTGGATTATTTTCAAGTAACCCAGATCAGACAAACAGATTAAATAAAACACTGAAATGTAGTTTCTGGATGTTATTTCTGAAGGTTGAAATAGAACCACATGCACATTTTCTTTATCTTCTAGATAGCAAGAACATGCAAAACATGCCAGAACCTTGATGGTTTGCACCAATGACTCAAATTCATTGTCAGTATAATAGAGCCGGACTCACCCGGCAGCGCCTCCTGCTGGTTGTCCTTGGGAATTAGCTCATCAGCCTCTGGAGCGCCCTCTGCCATCTGGTGATCTGCCTTAGCGCCGGCCCCAGTCCCTCCCAGGACCCGGTGCCTCCTCCCACTGGGGTGCTGCCCCCTGGCAGTAAACCCCAACGGGTCTCCCCTCCCCGCCCACTATCCCCACCTTACCTCAGTCTAGGCTGCTGCCAGTCATCGCTTAGCCCCACGCCCCGGGGCAGACTGCAGTGTATCAGCCACTCATCACAGGTGAGGGGGGTTTGGACCTGCTGCCTCCTTGCAACCCCAGTACCTAATAGGCCCTAATCTAGGCCTGGCAGCCTGGGGGTTTCCAGGCCGGAGCTCCCCTGCTCCCAAGGCCTTTCCCCCTCAGCCCTGTTCCAATCTTGATACTCCCTCAGGTCCCTGCAGCCAGGCCCTTCCCTCTCTGAACACAGAGACACACTCTAGCTAAGGCTTCAGCCTAGCAGCCCCTTTATAAGCCCAGCTGTGGCCTGATTGGGACATGGCCCAGCTGCAGCCATTTCCCCAATCAGCCTAGCTTCTCTTGCCCTCAGCCCTGGCTCTCTCCCAGGGCTGGCTTTTAAGTCCCACAGGGCAGGAACAGGTAACCACCCTACTATGGTCAGTAAATTAAATTAGTTTCAGTAAATAAGTTTTGCAACATTATTGTATCAAACGCATGTGGTTGTTTATTTTGGTACTTTATAATGTTTAATTGTGTTAAAACATGCACTGCTGTAGACTGTAAAAGTAGGACCAGATTATACCACACTTGTTCAAATTGAGTAGTTCCTTACTCTGGGAGTACTCTCATTAACTTAATTTGTGTGAGTAGGTGCTCCCCATTGTAGGGGTTACATCATCTCATCCATAATTTCTCAGTAATAGAGGCCGCACATCACACCACACTAGTCATCCTTTGCACACAAGTGCCAAATGATAAAGCGCGTGGATTAGGAGAGTTTTAAATGGGCCAAGTTCCTCAGTGAATGAGCAACGGGTACAGGGCTTGGATCTCCATAATACAGTCTGATTCCTTGCTAAGAACAACGAGTAGCAGGGCTGTAGAAACAGCTACTCATGAATCATATGGCACCACACCACAGCACAAGGAATTTCCCCTTAAATAGCTTCAAGACAATTTGTATGTCTCTAGCTCAAGTTTAACCAGTTTATCTAAATTAAAAAAAAAAAAAGTTGTCATGACAATGTCTCTTCACTGTGTAACATGGGGGAGGGATACACTTATTTAAAGTGTGACATGTTGCCTGACTGTATCACAGCATATGTTCTGCTATTTTAATCCAACTAGCCATCTGCTTATTAAAATATTTCAGCCTAAATCTAACATTGCAAAGCAGCTCAAAGCAAAACTACATTTGAAGGTACTCCTGCAAACACTTAGGCACATGCTACTCGCACTGAGTTTAATAGGACTACTCAAGGGCTTGAGTCTGTCCCATTTAAGTCACTGAGGGTGAAACCCTGGCCCCATTGAAGGCAAGGGCAGTTTTGCCAGTGACTTGGATGAGGACCAGGATTTCACTGGCAGATGTGTCATTGACTTCAATTGGAGCAGGAGCAGGCCCTAAATGCGTAAATATTGCAGGAAGAAATGAGTGGTCTGCATGCTTCTTTCAGACCTTTAAAAAGCTGATAAGGTGCCAGACACAATTATTTAATTATTTTCTGGTGGATTGATGCTAAATAAACTGATATTATCAACCCTAAGTATTCAAAAATCAAGCATCAGGCCCCAAAAGTCATGGTTGACTTAAAAATTGATACTTTAAAAGTAAGTTTCTGGTTCTCTCTTATTTGCCTTGTAGTACACGTGCACTTAGGGTTCACATTTTCAAGTTTATTCTACAGGTTTCAGAGTAGCAGCCGTGTTAGTCAGTATTCGCAAAAAGAAAAGGAGGACTTGTGGCACCTTAGAGACTAACCAATTTATTTGAGCATGAGCTTTCGTGAGCTACAGCTCACTTCATCGGATGCATACCGTGGAAACTGCAGAAGACATTATACAACCCTGAGGGCTAGATAACTTTCATTTTAAAAAGTAAGATGAGATGATCAGGCATTAAGAACTCCCCTCCAACTCTAAAAATCACACATTAGCAAAATTGAAACCATCAATGTACAATTGCAAAACACACTTAGAACAGCTCCAACTACAAACTTTTCAGTTCCTGAAAGCTTTTAAGAGGTTTGCTGTCATCTCAACACCAGAGAGTAGCCACTTATCTTTTGCATCCTGCCATTTCTTGGTCATTTAAGAAATGTTAGTCAAAGAAATGCATCCGATGAAGTGAGCTGTAGCTCACGAAAGCTTATGCTCAAATAAATTGGTTAGTCTCTAAGGTGCCACAAGTCCTCCTTTTCTTTTTGCGAATACAGACTAACACGGCTGTTACTCTGAAACCAGTCAAAGAAATGTAGTTTGCCACTGAAACCCTAGCTGTGGAAAATAAGGATGCTTCCACTTGATGTTGCAATGCTGCATTTAGTAAAGAACTCCCATGCTGTAACGCAGTCCATGCTTACTCTTTCAGCTCTAGCAGCTATGGCCTCTAGTATTACTGACCTGGAGTTTTCTTTGACAAGTCTGAGGATGCTAGCCAGCAAAAATGGAATTGCTCAAGTGGCTCCATTTGTCTCCTCAAGATGTAGCACGGGATAGGACTCAGAAGTTGCTTGCCTCCTCCTCTCACACAAGGTTCTATCCAGCTCCATTCTGCCAACCTCCTGGTCAGCATATATAATTCCTCAACACCCAGGTCTGTGCCACCATTTCATCAGACCCAGGGAAAACAGCTGACATACTTCAGTGTCCAGACAAACCTGAAGCTTGAATGAGAGAGAACTGGTTGAGATTCATCCTGGCTAAGGCTGACAGGAAAACCACATGCCATCAGTGCACTTTCAAGAGAGATCAGACCACCATCTTCAGTGCCTTCGAACTGAAATACAAAGCCCACTTCTACTATCTGGAATGTGCCAACTGCAACTGGCAGCCAGCTAAACTCTGCCAATCAAAACAAAAAAAATCGATTTTCACAAAGCCAGTTCTGCTCTGTGACAGTTTTTTCCCTGCCAAAATTCAACGTTCTAGCCACAGGTGTTTCGGCAGCAGAGCTGTTTAAAAAATATTACACTTAAAAAAAAAAAAAGTATTTTTTCGCTCTTGTTAAAAAAACCAGGACAACTATTTTTACACAAACTTTTTTTAAAAAGTCACCCTCTGGCAGGGAATAGGCCTGGACTATTTCATTTAGTTATGCACACCTGAATGCAAGTTCTTTAGCAACCTGAACTATAGATCTGTTAGCACTGAAACTCTAAAGCAGCACACCAGCTCTTGCAGCTCAACAACTGATCCCCAGTAAAGATTTCAGCAAGGCATTCAGGCTTATCTTGACAAACGTGAAATTACTAGACCCATATGACTAGCACCACCTGAACCAGGGTTTCTCCTTGCCGCAGCCTTTGCAGTACTTGTTGGTCCTGTAGCCCACATTCCTCTTATAACATGGACAGTTCTGTTTTTCATAACATCTCTCACGTTTATCCCCCCTTCTTCACTTCCTTTACTGTCTACTGACCACTTTGTCACAATCTAACCGTATCAATTTACTGTGTGCTGTGGACTTTAGGTTTATTGTCTACGTGACCAGTACTACACCTAGGTATCCTACCCTCTATTTTTTTTTTTTAAAGCGTGGAAACGGAGTTCTTTTCATGTCATCAACTTGATTTTCAATACGTATCAGACACACACAAACCTTATGTGCTGTAATCTAATTCTTCACAGTTGCTCTAAAATTCCCTTAAAATTACACAGTAAATTGTAAAATTGTGAAGCCCAAAATACACTAGCAGGAAGCTTATGCAAATTGTAGCAACTATAATTTATGCCTTAGTGCTTTACTCTCCAAGACAGCTTTTAAGACTTTGTTATATGTTTATATGATAATCAACATGCGTGGACATTTATCAGCTACATAATATGCACAGATGCACTTCAGTTGTCCTAATTTGATATGCACTGTGTTTCACGTATTACATTATGCATAAAATTGTTGGTCTGAAATGCAACATTCCACTTGACTGCTAATATATGTCTTATATTAAATGAATACTCATATTCTTCTTACAAGCAGCATTAACACTTGGGGAAAAAAGGATTATGGTGAATTTTAAAATTAGGTAATGTGGTTCAGTGACAGGAATTAATACTGAAACAGATTGTCAGACAGTGTCTAATGCAAATGAAATCAAGCTAATCTGAGGAATCTGGTTTTAAATAAGTAATTTCTCTCTGTGTTCATGTTTCAGTCTCTTCTACAACCAATTTATTTTGTCACTGAACTATTCAAAGTATCAGACAGCATTTTTTCTTGAATTAGGACATCTGCATGACAATCAGCATTACATCCTGTTTCTCATGTTTCAAATGGGGTAATCCAGTTTCAAAGATTAGGTTAGGCAATCAACAGTACCTTAATATTGATCACTTATACAGAGACTTACACCTTCACAGTACTGGAAAAACAACTAATTAAGCATCTCAAGAACTCAATGAATGTGGCAGGTAGGTACCAGTTATGTCTTACAGGTGGGGAAATTGAGGCATACCGCAATGGCAATTTAAACCAACATCACAATGCAGGAAGCAAATGGAGTCAGGATAACTAATGAGCCCTTAACTTCCATCCCCATATCCATCACTCTGGGTCAGCCTGCCTCACTTAGCAGTAATATATATATGCAATAATTTTAAGCATCTTTGAAAATCTCAACCTCTGTCTTCACTGAATTCAAGTGCATGTGTGAGATAAGGAATTCACCCCACTCTCTGCCCCAAAAAAGTCCTAGAAAAATTAGATTAGATTAAATTCAGCAAGACTCTTTTCCAGATAACTAATTAAAAGGACATTAAGTCACATACTGGAAAATTTTTTTTACTGCTGATTTTCTATTTGTAACACTTAAAATTACTGAAAGATTAGAGGGAACCATTCTCTTTTTCAGTTTACTTTGTGCATATGCCAGCACTTTCTGCAGTCAATTTTGTCATTTCCCCAACATAGTCAGTTTCTTCCAGTTTGTATGGGTCTTTCACTCAGTAACAAGGCAGAATAGGACTGTAAAGGCACAAATTAGCAAAGGGACCTGGAGGCAAAAAAAGCTCAATCTATTGTAGTCATTTTACTTATGATTAATAAATATATATATAACTTCTTTAAAATGCATACTTTATATTTCGATTAGATTATTAGCTAGTAGTATGCCATAAAGTGTTTACCTTGTCAAACTGTGTGCAACACTTTACATTTTAATGTAATCTAAATATTTTTTTAAAATACCTGAAATATAGCTTCCATCCCTGAGCTCTGATTCTCCATTAGGATCTGGAGCCTTGGAATCAAGCAGAAGCCTGCTTGGAGACACATGGGTCTAGTGGTCCATGCTACTGGTTCCTGATACAGGATTTGGGTGGTTTTTGTGTCATAACCTCCCTTGCCCCCACCCAAAAGCTTTTTCCCCAAAAAAGAAGAAAATAAAACAAAATGTGTTTCTTTTTAGAAGAAAATTCTTGAGAGTTTAATTGAAATGGCAAATGTGAAGTGTTTTGCAAATTAACAAAAATTCTAGACACACAATACAAAACAGACAAAACAGTAAAATAAATATGGAAATTTTCAAATTTGTCACATTAAAAAAAATAAAAAACCAATACAAATCCAACTTTCAAAAAAAGAAAATATGCAATACTAATAGAAACATTTGGTATTTTAATTTACAAACATACACCTGATGTTCTGCATTTCTTCCTTTCAGGAACAAGAGGCCTAGATGTGACGATTTGGTTTCAATATCCTTCTCTTTCTTTTAATTTTCCCATTACAAATAAAAGTGCATGATTTTGCTGCATTCTTTCTGCTTGGTTAAAAAAGAATCACTTAAAATGGCAGGGTTCTGCATTTGAGAAAGGAGGCAGATTACTGTACAAAATATTTTAATCTGCTGTGGCTGTAAAACAAGAAGCTAAATTAGGTATGTTAATTCAAACCGTACCTCTGTAAAGGACTTCAGAGTCTCATTCCTTTCTGCAACAACCAAATAAGATGGTTTAATTAATCCATGAATATCACCCAATAGTTTTTCTCAATGTGATCATCAGAAAATGTTTCTGAAGTTACTGAATTGTCAATGTGTCTGTTGCTTCATTATGTCAACAAAGATGTTCTGACACAATGTTACCCCTAAAATTACTCTCCTCCTTCCTGTCATGTTGTTACCAGAGGAAATGGATAAAATCTTCTCTACAGTACAACTCTGCTTTTGTTGCTAGGTGTGTAACAGGTATATTTTGCTTTGCTGTCAAGAGCATGGAAAGGACATTAGTTACATTACTAACTGTAACACTCCTGAGAACTAAAAGTACATCAATTCTTCAGATGTTAACAATTAAGCTCTTTAAGTTTGCGCTTTTTAGATGCTGGCTCTTCATTTTTCTGTGCTTCTAAACTGCTGGCATCGGATTGGACCTTCTCCACGGTGACAGTGATACCTGATAGAATGTATCCCCCACCTCCACTCATCATCAGTTTTGGATGGCTGCGATCTGGCAAGACCTTCACAAAGAAGAAAAACATTTGCTGTGAGGAGTCATTTTCTGTGTGAGCATGTTTTTAAAAAAATTAAAAAATAAAGAGAATTTAGACAAAACTTTGAGAAACTAGAATCTTTTAGCCATAAACCCAAAGGAGGTCTGAGAAGTGCATTTCTATTATACAAGGATATTTAATCCTTTGGAGGACTGAAACTCCTTTTTCCAGACTCTGGCAATAGAAATACATAGAGCTGTACATTCGCCATGGTGACCAATGGGGAAAAAACAGTTTTGTCATGCAATTACCATAGAAGTTATAAATTCATACACCTAGGTATGTGAAGCAAAAAAATTATCGAAAGTATCACAGGTTTCTTTGTGTTCCCAATCACTGGACCTTTCCAAAAACAGTCCAAAAGCCCCACTGGTCAAACACTCCATATTACTTAAATAGTAAACAACAGTGCCTGTCTATTGCTAGTTTCAAATTCTATCATCTCCATCATTAGTGAATTACCGGAGTGGTATGAAGCTTTAACAGAGATGCTATCTTTACCAAATAAAAAAATTTCAGTATGAAAAAAATCCTCATTATCAGATATTTATCATATTTCTACTTTGATCGTTTAAAATCATCCCTAGATTTCCCCAAACCAACATACAGAAATTCCTCATTGACTGCAGCTAACCTACAGATGGACAGTCAGTAAAATGCAGGATTCTCCTAACATATGGACAATCTGCTTATAAATCAAAAAGATGTGTCTGCTGATTTAAGACCAAGAGGAACCTCAGATTTGTACTCATCCCCCTTTTTCTCAAGAGGAAAAAAGGAAAATAAAAGAAGCCAGATGGAAGTTTTTCTTGCTTAGCACTAGTTTTCACCGTTCAGGTACAGACATGAGACTTGTTGCTACTTTTATTTTGGGAGATGTGCCATATATGACAGTACCCAAAATGCTGACTTTAGATGTTATCATAGATATGTAGGGCTGAAAGGGATTTCAAGAGGTATTCTAGTCCATTCCTCCATGCTGAGGCAGGACCAAGCATACCTAGGTCATCCCTGACAGGTATTTGTCTAAGTTGTTCTTATAAACCTCCAGTGACCTGGATTCCACAACCTCATTTGGTAACCTATTCTCGTATTTAAATATCCTTCTACTTACAACATTTTTCCTAATATCTAACCTAAATCTTCCTTCGTGAAGATTAAGCCAATTATTTCTTGTTCCCCATCGCCACTGATGGTAGGACAATTTGTTACTGTCCTCTTTACAATAGCCCTTGACATATTTGAAGATTTATAAGGTCACCCCTCAGTCTTCTTTTCTTAAGACTAAACAGATTTTTTTTTTTTAAAAACAACCTTTTCTCATAGATCAGGTTTCTAAACCTTTTATTATTTTATTGCTCTTCTCTGGACTCTCTAATTTGTCCATATCTTTCTTAAAATGTGGTGTCCAGAATTGGCACAATATCCAGATGAGGCCTCACCAGCGCTGAATAAATTGGGACAATTACTTCCTGTGTCTTAAATACAACACTCCTGTTAATACATCAGAAAGACATTTGCCTTTTTTGCAAGTGCATCACACTGTTGGCTGATATTCAGTGTGTGACCCACTTTAATCCAGAGATTCTTTGCTGCAGTACTACTGCCTAGCCAGTTATTCCCCACTTTTTAGTTGTGCGCTTGATTTTTCCCTTCCTAAGTGTAGTACTTTGCACTTGTTGTTACTAAATTTCATCTTGTTGATTTCAGACCAATTCTCCAATTTATCAAGATTGCTTTGAATTCTAATCCTATCCCTCAAAGTGATTGCAACCCCTCCCAGCTTGGTGTCATCCAGAAATTTTATAACCATCCTCTCCACTCCTTTATCCAAGTCATTAATGCAAATATTGATAGTACGGAATCCAGGACAGATCCCTGTGGGGCCCCAACTAGACAGGTCTTCCCAGTTTGACAGTGAACCCCATTGATAACTCCTTAAGTACAGTTTTGAAACCAGTTGTGTACCCACATTATACTAATTTCATCTAGACCACATTTCCCTAGTTGGCTTATGGGAATGTCGTGTATGACTGTGTCAAAAGCCTACTAAAATCTACAGCTTTCCCCCCAGGCACTAAGTTAGTAACCCTGTCGAAGAAGGAAATTAGGTTAGCTAGCCATGATTTGTTCTTGACAAATCCATGCTGGCTATTTCTTATTATCCTGTAGGTGCTCACAAACTGATTGTGCAATAATTTGTTCTACTAGCTTTTCAGTTATCGAAGTTAGGCAAACTGGTCTATAATTCCCCAGGTCCTTTTTGTTCTCCTTTTTAAAGATACACTATGTTTGCCCTTCTCCAGTCCTCTGGGATCTCACCCATCCTTCATGAGTTCTTAAAGCAATCACTAATGGTTCTGAGACTGCTTCAGCTAGCTCGTTAAGCATCCTAAGGTGAATTTCATCAGGTCCTGCCAACTTGAGTATATCTAACATACCTAAATATTCTTTATGCTGGTTTATCCTATTCTGGCTCACATTCTTTTCCTCTTGTTGTTAATATTAATCGTGTTAAGCCTGTGGTCACAAATAACCTTTTTAGTGTGAAGGCGGAAGCAAAATAGGGATTGAACACATCATCCTTCTTTCGGTCATCTATTTTTAGCTTTCCTTCTCTACTATGTAGTGGACCTACATTTTCCTTTGTCCTTCTCTTACTCCTAATGTACTTGGAGAACCTCTTCTTATTGCCTTTCATGTCCCTTGCTATTTATGTTATCCTCCGAACACTGCAGGAATTAGGCACAAGGAGATAACAGTTTGAATTAAAACTACTAATTCATGAGAAATTGAGTATTTGACAGTATTTTCTACAAGATTGCATTTCCCTGACATATAGGCACTCCCTGCAGCTCTTACCTGATAATTTCGTAGCCAGGTTTCAGAGAGCTTGAGGTTAATAACACCACCTTTTTCTCTCAGCTTTGTGTAACATTCTAATAATGGCTGGAAGAAAAAAAATGAGTTAACTAAACTTGTCTCAAACTTAAAACACAACAATAACTATAATATATCTTTTTTTTAATTTACCTCTTTATACTGGCAATAGACAACAAAAGGTCTGGATGGAGCAACAAATTCCAGTAAAGAAAGTAACAAAGGAGTTGGATGGAATCTGCTGGCTACAATTAAGCTGTAACAGAAATTGTACAGGTTAGTTTTCTGCTTCCAAAGGGGCAAGAGACTTGTTAAAAACCATCAGTCATCTGAGTGCATTAACCACATAAAATACACTTTTAATTACTGTAATGCAGTTCTCTAGAAACAAAGAATCAAAAGTATATTTCCAATTTTTTAATATTTTATAGACATTAAGGGCATTGGTTTTAATATCTTCTTTGTTGACCAGCTGGTTAGTTTCATTTAGCTAATAATTTTAAAATGCTAGGTTTTTGTACATTTTTTATTCAATTCAAGTTTCGATCCAAATGTAATCTGACATAAATCCATATATAAAATCATCATCAAGTAAATAAGAAAGGTCATTCACCATTTTCTAACATACATTTTCTTAAAAAAATTAAGAATCTGAATAAATCTGCAAAAAGAAAAGGAGTACTTGTGGCACCTTAGAGACTAACCAATTTATTTGAGCATAAGCTTTTGTGAGCTACAGCTCACTTCATCGGATGCATAAAGTGGAAAATACAGTGAGGAGATTTATATACACACAGACCATGAAAAATGGGTCATATACATTGTAAGGAGAGTGATCACTTAAGATGAGCTATTACCAGCAGGAGAGTGGGGTGGGGGGGAGAGAAAACCTTTTGAAGTGATAATCAAGGTGGGCCATTTCCAGCACATTTCCAGGAATTAACAAGAAAGAAACATGCTGGAAATGGCCCATCTTGATTATCAACGTTCTTGTTAACTCCTGGAAATGTGCTGGAAATGGCCCACCTACTTCCCCAAGGCATGCCACCATCCACTTCACTGTTCTCAGCCTGAGGGAAAGTAGAGGGATGTGGAGGCAGGGCAGGCTAAAGGAAGAATGACATTTGGAATTCTCTCTATGCAAGATTCCAGGAATAGGTTTGCCTCTCAGCAGATGGAAATGTTCAGACTCCTCCCACCAAAACACTCCCTAGTGACTCCCAGACACACTCCTTAAGAAGCTGGTCCCTAAATTATAACACCTTATTACCAGCCATTGTCATAAGTGTCAGACGAGGAAGAAAAAAAATACCCGAATGATTGAAATGTTAGCTGTATTTCATTGACGATTTTGAATGACCTTTTAAGTAAAAATCCTAAAAAAACCAATATGGTCTGGAAAGAGTAAAAAAGGAAACAAGAGATAACCATAAACGTGACTCATTATACCTGAAGATGCTAAGCAATGGAAGAGGGTTTACAATAAGTACACTTCACTGCAGAAAAAATTCAATAGCAAAAATTGGTATTCTAATCCTCCCCAGACCCTCATATATAGTCAAATACATTTATTCATAAGTGCACAAGGTTGACAGTAGTAAAAAAAACCCTATTCAGCCTGTTTAATAAAGCACCATATGCAGACACTGTAGATCACACTGTCGGCAAATATGTAAGAAATTCTTTTTACTGCCCTTCTGTCATTGTGATTGTTTTAGAATAGAAACAAAAGTGGAAACATATTACTATCTATATCTGATTCTTCATAATAAATATCAAGTGCTTTGTAATGGCAGCCAACTCATGGCACCTAGTGAAAAACACATTAGAATATTTATTATACAGCAAAACGTGAACAAGTGTTTCTTTATAAAACCAAACTAGTCACTATGCACCACACAAACCAACTTTGAAAAACTATTATTTCTACTAACATCTATACTTGGCAAAATAGCCCTCCTCCTAAAAAAATACCAAAAAAACCCCCCCAAAACCAAAACAAAACCTCCACAAATTTAAAAAATGAGAGCAACATACTAAATTCCCTTTTTGTCTAAATCTCTCTTCTACTCCATCATGATATTTTAAATACCTGCAAATATTTCAGACAGATATCCTCAGTATGATCTCTGTAAGTATGAGTAGCATAAAGAAACCAAATAAGCTCCAGAATAAATAATTTTTGGAATTAGGTCTTACTTTTCAATCTTCAAGCACTTTTAGCATGAAAAAACTGAATATCAGTGTTGTGAAGTTACAATTAAACTAAGCCAACCTGAGTCACTTAAAGATTCACACTTGTAAAGGTTAGCATGAAAAAATGGCCCTTTGTAGGAAGCATGTATACTGTATTGGCTTTGGGTTTCTAAAATCACATTTGCTATCATCTTTTTATATTAAGTCTTTATATAATTATCAGTTTGGTGCAACCAATTCCGACAAACGCGGATTAAATGAAAAGAAAAAAAAAAGTGTTTCACATGTAGAAGAGAAATGATGTTGTCTAAATGGCGTGGCTACAACTTAGCAAACTGATGATCTAAGGTTTTATTTATCCAGTTGAAACCCACGATTTTAACTGAAATCACCACTTCAAATCTGAAATATATCTGATCCCTTCCTGGAAAGGATACTTATATTTAGTGAGAATTATTACCTCTAGAATCGAGAATCTGACACTTTTTTATAGTGTAGACCACATCTTAATACACTGCTTGAGGCCCATTATCTTCCCCATTTATAATCATAGCACATTCCTGGGAAACTATTTTTCCTAGCAAATACTTCAGTATTAAGATGCAGTTGTCCTTTCTGAAGAAAGTGAAGGCAGAGGGATAAGATGAATAAGACACCACACACTGAGTAATTGTGCTATTCCATATAAACTGATGCATGTTTTCAAGGAGCATAGTTTTCACTTTTATTCCAGAGCAAAAAGCTATGTCCTTCAAAATATTTATATTAAGAATAAAAGTATGGTCTGCAACAAACTCACCCATCAGCATTTTTCTCTTCCAACAAAGCAGCAGTTTCCACTAGTTTTCTCCTCCTTTCTTGTTGTTTTCTTTGTTTTTCCCGAATCTTTGCATACAAGAACAGAAATAAACACTAAATTGCAAGGATACATCAGATAGCTTTTATGTTTGTATGAACTGTTTTACTTTATGCAGCTCTGTGGTCTTGTATTTACAAAATAATACAACACGCCGAAGCTCCATTTTGATGGATACAAGTCGAGTCTATTTTGGTGGTCCTGATTCCTGATTCAGGGGACAACAGGTTTTAAACCAAGATATATTATTGTAAAATACTTTTCTCCTGCTTTTTCCTCCTCCCAGTTACTGTATAGTTTAAAACTGCACTTTGAGGACTATTAAAAGTTTCACTAACACTTCCATTAATCTTTTCCAAGTTACAATACAGTTTGCTTGTCTATAGTCACAATGACTCCACGGAAAGCTAGTAAAAGACACACACTTACATTTTCTTTATTTCCTTTTTCTTTGCTCTCTTTATATTCTGTATCTTCAGCAGCAAGGTCCATTGTTTCTTGCTCTTCTGTTTCATTGCTCTCCATAACTGCTTCAGTACTGGATTCCTCTTCTGTTTCCTGTATCAAAGTCTGCTTCTCATCGAGCGACCCATTGCTTTCTTCTTCTACTGGAACATTATATTCAGGTTCTGAAGGCAAAGTCTCAGAAGAAAATGTTCCAGAGACAAGACTGTCCACTTTGCTGAGAGGGAATTCATAAAGAGTGTTGAAAAAAGATTCTGGAAATCCAAAACAACTTGTGGCTGCTCTAACAGGTCCCCCTCCTGGATACATTTGAATAACGGATCCATAACCTTTAAATACAAAATAAATAAAAGCAAATTTATAAGTAATCAGTGACAGAATCTAGTGCCCTCAAGGAGCTCACTTTCTAAACAGGTCTATCATAATGTTATTGACGGTATCATCACTGCAGGTCTGGGCTCAAATATCAATTTAGAAATAGAGCAATAAGCAATCTAATATTAATGTAACCTTTGCAAAATTTAATGTGTAAGCAGTTTTTAACTGCCAGGAAAGATGGAGAGTGCCCCGCTGAATGGATAATAGGTTACAATTCAGAAGGCACAATGTACCTCTTAAGACCATATACACTTGTTAAGCAAGCATTTAATACTCCTGGGGGAATTTTGAGCCACTGCACGTGCAGAATTTATGTCCTCTGCAGAATTCTTTACTTCCCACAGAAAAATGACTTTGATGGGGAAGAAAAATGATGCCACAAGAGCGGTCATGTGACCCTCCCCAGCTGTATGTTTCAGGTGCCCAGGGCAGCTGGCAGAGAAGTAAATCACTGTTGGGCAGGAGGCAGAACTGGGGAAGACCTAGCTGGTGGCTCCTACCCTTGCGCTGGGCCCAGCTGCTAGTCCCGGCTGGGCTAGGGAGGACAGGATTCCCTCTTCCCCTGCATGGCATCCGGGGCCAGGTCAGACCCATCCCAGATTTCTCCCCCAGCTGCAGGAAGCTCTGCAAACTCCTCCCCTCCTCCCACTTCCTGCACCCATTGCTCCTCAGCTGCACAGGGAGGGATCCCTATACAGAGAGCTGCTCCCCCATCCGCCCAACCCCTGCGCATCCAGACCCCCTTATACCCAGACCTCACCTCCCACTGAGCCTCACCTCCACATTTTATTTGAGAAAAATTGCAGAATTTTAAAATATTGTGCGCAGAATTTTTTACTTTTTGGCGCAGAATGGCCTCAGGAGTAGTTTAAGGTTAGCTGTATTCCCCCACGGCATGTGATCAGTGAGCAGCAGTAACGCACTTTAACGACACAGGCATTATAAAAAAATGTGAAACTATTAAAAGAAGCCTGAAAATTTCCTTTGGCTCCTTTTTTTTTTTTTGTTTATATCTATCAAATGGTTTGGCTGAAAGATGTAACCTGACTAGTTTAAAGGATATTCAAAAATGCAGTGAGATATATAGCCTCTTCAACATCAAGGTTACTCCACCACAGACAAACATTTATCAAATGTTTATAATTAATTTGGAATTACCACCTCATTCCTTCTGCTTCAGAGAGTAACTCTACTGCCCCAAAGTCACTGGCTAAGGCTGCAGGTTTGTCATGGTGGGAGAAAAGTCATGTATAGCATGATTCCCATTAGTCTGTGGCCATGACTCACCTGGCAGTAGCGGCGCTTGTCCAGTGTGGCTGGGCCCACCTCCCTGCTTCAGATGTTGCAACTTGGCATGTGGGGTTGCAGCACTGTGGCGATTTGGCATGCTGGACCCTCTGTCATGATGAGGGGGACTAAAGCTGAGCTGCACTGCAACCCTGAGCACCAGGTCTCAACGCCCAGAGCAGGGCACTGGGCCTAGCCCCGAGGGACATGAGCCACAGGAGCTGCCACTGCCAGGTAAGCATGGGGCAGGCTCTCTCTCCAGGCCCTCTCTCCAGGCCTCCCGGCCCACCATGCTGGGATCAGGGTTGGTGAGCTGGGGGCAGAGGATGGTGCTGCTGCATGTGGTCGGTGCCCGCACCGAAGCACGAAGAGAACTTTTTAAATCAAAAATCAGGGAGTCACAGTAAATTTAGCAAACCATGACTTCTACTACATTTACTGGGACTGCTCTGTGATTTTTGATTTAAAAAATGCCATGACAAATTTGCAGCCCTATGGGAATTGAAAAGCGGGCTGTCAAAACGTTAAAATAAACCTAACATAACGTGGTGTGTGTTTGTCAGCTAATACACAGGAACCCTGAGTGCTTAGCCATGATGCTGCACCTTGTGCCTCAACACACACCAGGTGTGGGCATATCAGTTGATAAACACCCAGCCCATTACATATTGTTTACTTACATGTCCCATTTACTAACACTTCACTTTATTAATAAGTGTCAAGTTGAATTTTTTAAATAAAAATCCAGTTTGATAGCACTCCCTTAGAAAATAAAATTCTGCACATGCCATTTATGTTATTGTGTAAAATATATGAGGTTTTCCCCCCTTTGCTTCCCTGCTGATATTTATAAAAGGTCTTTTTCAATCTGGCACGGTGGGCAAGCCCAAGAACATCTCCCACACACTTGGGAGCCCATTGCTGTCTCTCAAATTGCAGTTTTACTGCTGCTGTTATTGGTAACTTTCCCCAGGTCCTGCAAGAGGGAGAGTTTGCACATGGGCTCCCAAAGGCACCTTTGAGAGTGATGTATGAGACAGGAACTGAAATGGATCATCAACACAACACTGAGACGGACTATACACAAAGTGCTGTGACATGTACAAAGCAAACAAAATGAAAAGAGAACATATTTTTCTACGTTCTTTCAGTTGCAGTAACCTTAAGTACAAACTTTTCAAACTGAAATGTGATTTTCAATTAGACTGTGTCCCTTTAAATACCACAGAAAGTACAAGCAAAACATTAAGTGTTGTTTTAAACTAAGATAAAAAGTGTTTTAAAGTAAAGTAAATAAATACTTATTGCCTCAGTTTCAAACAAGCATCAGTTTTGTTCTTCGCTAGAGCCGCTGTACTACTTACCTCCCATTCGCTCCATTATGGCACCCAGAACCAAGCCCGCACAGGTTTCCATCACAATCATTTTGTTGCCAGCTCGGATATTTCCCAAAGTCAACATTTGAGCTAGAGTATCATACCGCAAATGGCTAGAAAATAAATGGTTCTTTTACTTTCAGTGCCAAACAGCTTTGTCTAGACTTAAAAGCATTGTGCATCAGCCCATAAAGCTGTCACCAGCAAGAGGCATGTTAAAAAGGAATTGTTCAGGAACTATATCAATGACAGTGAGGGTCAGAGTCCCAGAAGAATACAACTAAGTCTGTTAATCAAGATACACTGAGAACAAAGCGAACATGCAATTAGAAGCAGTGAGGCATTTAGTACACAAAAGTGTTCAGTGGAAGTATTAAAGGGTAGGAGATGAAATGGTGAATATACTGACGCACTGATCTAAATGTGCACCAGCCAGAGTGCAAGTTCTTTCAAATTACTGTATAATTCTCTGAATTATCGTAGAGTCAGTTTTGTAAGGACATGAAGTGTCTTTAAAAGCAATTTTATTCCCAATAATGCATACTTTGTAATTATTTTTATAATATTTTCAATTCCCCCCCCCTCTCCCTCTCTGGAGCAGTAGCACCTACAGGCCCCAATCATTAATCAAGGCCCCACTGTGCTAAGTGCTGTATGCATGTAATAAGAAAGTTAGTTGGAGCCCGAAAGAGCTTACAACATGACAAGAGTTAACAGATGAATAAAATAAATTAAGGAGAGAATGGATAAGATTAAAAAAAGAAAAGATAAAAGTTAAACAATCATGACTAACATAGTAAGCAACAGTCTAATCAATAGTCTCAATATCTTATGGTTACTTTATATGATTAAAAAATAATGAATAAGTCCAGGTTGGGAGGAAAAAAAAACCTATACTGAATACCAGTAGGTAATTATTCCATTATATATTTAAATTAAGTCATATGTGGCTTGGTTTGTTTTCAACCCCAACTGGATTTTTAAAATTTCGGAGGGTTCTAGAAAGTAATAATTATGTTTTTTAAACTCTGACTTTTTTTTTTTTTTTACTTTTTCCCTCTTTATTTCTGCTAGGTGGCCCCATTTCTTGGCTGCTGACCCATAATACAGAGGCAGGATCCTGTCTGACCAGAAAGTGGGAACTGGCAGCTCACCAAAATGTGTTCAGCAGCAGTTGAAGGGGGATTTATGTGATGAGGTAAAGAGGTACAATTGGTCTCATATAGATGTTTTACTTTTCTTACCCAGTCCAAGGGGATATTAGTTCCTCAATTATTTTTCATTATTTAGAAATTTTGTATTGACAGGAAAAAACTAAATGTATAAATCATCATTTTTAATTCGTAACTTTAAAAAATCATGTTTCCAATCATACTTTAAAAATGCATCTTCACATTTACTTCTTTTAAAATATACTTACTTGATTTTCCCAGGTTCCCTTGCATAGTACATTGTTGAAAGAATGCGGGTAGATGGCTTTACAATTGTAATAACTGCCTCATATCTGTAAGTAAAAGCACAGTAATATTCTTAAAGCTCAACAAATTAAAGAACTACTAAACTTTCCTGTCTTGTGAACTTAACTTACTTTTTCTTCTTCTTCTTTATGTACTTATCTTGGGCAAATTCTGTTTTGCCTCGAAACGTTGTACTGTTCTCTATTAATTGTTGAATTATTTCCTTGAAAAAGAGATTAAAGATTATTTTTATTGTATCTGGTTATTTCCCACTTATTTCACACACAATATATTTAATATTTTAACACACAATATTTTAAGGGAGGCGTTAACATAAGAAACATTTCTCACTCACTACAGATTTATGCATGCAGTTGCCACTAACATCAACGAAAGTTTGCACGGTAAATTCCTGCTCATTATTGGGGCAAATAAGACATCTGTCTCTTTCAACATGTAATTGCAAATAGGAATTAAAAAAAAACCCAAAAAACAGCACAAATGGAGAGACATTCTTTCAAGAAATAATGCCAGCTTAAAAATTATATTGTGAGAATGTTGTTCTTTAGGGCAGGCACTAAAGGGTGTGTGTATAATGCCTAGCAAAATGAAGCACTGATCCTGATAGTTGCTACCACAATGTAAATATATGGCAATCTACTATTGTTAACACCACCGCCTAAGATCACAGTAACTGAAATAGAAAAGAGACACCATATTTTCAGTTTGTTTACTTTAGGCAATTGATAACACTTTGTATATAGTCAATTTCATAGTTTTCCATGTAGAGTCAGTTTCCTCTGTACGAGTCTCATGCAAAGTTACAGAGGAGAGAAAAATATTTTAAAAGTAGGAAAATGTAACAAAAAAATCACTACAATTGGCAGGGAATCTCATGGACATGCATAGTATTTGAAACTAATTTTAACTCATTTTTAAAAAATTAACTAGATTTCTAATTAATAGTGCCCCTTTAATGTATTTTGGGTGATGGAGGTGGCAGGAAAAGGATTAATTTAGGGAGTTTGGGCAATTTGTTTTTAAACATTTTCTAAAGCGACAACAGAACCGTTTTCTAATTTCAAGTAACACATACACATGCCGTTCAAATCTATATTAAAGGAAGTCTACCAAAGGAAATGGTGGAAACCTGCTACCAATAGACATTTAAACATCTAGACATAACACTAAGGAAGAAAATTAAAACTGCCAGGAACAAGCCTGTTCTGACAAAGAAATTGGGCTAGATGGCTTTTTCCAATCACTAACTCTATAATTCTGTGAAACATGAAGCAGTTTTCTTCTTCCAGTGTACATGACAATCTGTGCCACTCTACCACCAGCCCCACCTATAATAAAGCGGTTGCACTTTCAGAAGATCTCTGCTCTGTATTGGGCATCTAAATTAAGTGGCCAGTTTTTCCAGAAGTACTCAAGAGCTTCCATTGAGAACAATGCCAAACAGACAGCAAAATGAGACATCAATTAACAGGGAGCTGAGTTCTTCTGAAAAATCTGGTCCCAACTGAAGGTGATGATCACTGTTCAAAAATCAGGTCCCCTCAAGAAACAAGCCTTTTCCATCTTTAATTTAGGAGAGTCTATGAAAACTTTGACACAAGAAAATGCAGCTAACAAATATCAATGTACTTTCTACCACTTCAACTGCAGTTTCATGAAGGAACACTATCTATGGAAGCTAACATCATAACCAAAGTGAAGTCTATAGTTATACTTCAGAAATCAGTTACTCCAAAAAAGAATATTTTAATAAACTGTATTAATAATATAGCAGAGATATGGCAGAGATGCTGATGATACACAGGAAAGAAATTATCCACATGAGATGTCATCTATCACAGATGAGAACTAACAGAAGTTATCAAAGCTCTGAAACTGACTAGTGCATTCCTTTGGAACTGATGGATATCAACAGTTGCACAACAACAGAATAAACAAGTCTTCAGTCCTTATCTATTTTTTTTTTTTTTAAAGACGACAACCCAGGTCTTTAATGTGACTTTATTCTTTCAATGAAAAGAAGAGTGAACTATTATGCGACCAGAGCAGAGGCAGTGGATGACTCGTACTTCCAGCTGGGTGGGAGTACTCTCTTGGTCTTGTAGTAACAAGCCAGCCTGTGAATTCTGCTCTCAATCAGAATCAGACGAAATTTGGCATCTTTTTCCTTTCTGTTTCTCTCAAGATGTTTACGAACAGCAACAGCTTTCTTGATCAAGTGGTACAGATCCTCTGGAAGGTCTGGGACAAGTCCCTTGGACTTAAGGATCCTTAAAATTTTGTTGCCAGTGACAAAACAAACTTGGGTAACACCATGAGAGTCCCTTAGGATTACACCCATCTGTGAGGGAGTCAGACCTTTCTTAGCCAGTTTGTAGATCTGTTCCTTTACACCATCAGAAGTAAGTTTTAACTATGTGGGCACACTGCGTCTAGAGGGCAAGGCTGACTGGGACAGGCCCTTCCCCGGAGCGTGCACGCGACCCATGCACACAAGCAACATGAGAGCTGCTTTGAACAGTCGCAAACAGGAAGATAAAACTGGACCTTGCAAGGAGAATATAGCAAGTTTAATCAATATAAACATAAGAGATCCCCCAAACTCTACTAGAAAGGAAACAATGGAAATTTGAAAGTTTTATATAATGAAGGGTATGTCTACACTGCAATTAAACACCCATGACTGGGCCTTTTCAGCTGACTCAGGCTTGCAGGGCTGTTTAATTGCAGATTAGATGTTTGGGTTTGGGCTGGAGCCCCGAGGAGGGTCCCAGACCCCAGGTTTCAGCCCGAGCCCGAATGTTTACACCGCAATTAAACAGGTCCACAATTCCAAGTCAGCTAACATGGGCCAGCCGTGGGTGTTTAACTGCAGTGTAGACATACCCAAAACATAGGAGAGATCATTAATTAAACACTTTAAAATCCCTTTATCAGTTGCTACCATAGTATGAAATTGGGTAATTCCTTCTTCAAGGAAGCAAAATTAACATCTTGAGAATGTTTAATTTTAACACTTAGCTATGCAGATGCATATAGAAATAAATTTATCAATGAAGTCTGACCTAAAACAGGGATTGGCAATATTTGGCATGCAGCCTGCCAGGGTAAGCCCCC
Organism: Caretta caretta; assembly: GCF_965140235.1. Taxonomy (NCBI): domain Eukaryota; kingdom Metazoa; phylum Chordata; order Testudines; family Cheloniidae; genus Caretta; species Caretta caretta. The sequence goes on along the minus strand of NC_134208.1, from coordinate 204,134,772 downwards.
GGTGGGCCGGACTGGTTTGTTTACCTGCCGCATCTGCAGGTTTGGCCGATCGCGGCTCCCACTGGCCGCAGTTTGCTGCTCCAGGCCAATGAGGGCTGCGGGAAGCTGCAACCAGCACATCCCTTAGCCCGTGCCGCTTCCCGCAGCCCCCATTGGCCTGGAGCGGCGAACTGTGGCCAGTGGGAGCCGCGATCGGCCGAACCTGCAGACATGGCAGGTAAACAAACTGGCCCAGCCCGCCAGGGGGCTTACCCTGGCGGGCCGCATACCAAACATTGACCTAAAAGTATGTGGTACTATATTCACATTAACATCTGCATACTTTCACATCCCTAACTCTTTCTTGGACCTCCGATAGTTATATATCATTGTATGACATTTAATATACATCTGTACTATGAAAATATTTGCAATACGTATCTAACCCTATTTAAGTGAAGTTCAAAACTGAATGAAAATACTGTGCACATTATGTACATTTTTTCTGATGTTCTGGGTTCCTCCCCCGTTTCTTTTGATGTCATGACAATTCTTAATGTGATAAAAGTTCAGAAATCATGTTCCTTTTTAACTGTACAATTGTCAACTTAAATGAAAGACTTTCCAGAAAATACGGTCTTTGTAAAAATACATTTTAAGAAGCTATGTAGAAAGGGAAAGTAAAACAGAATGCCATAAAGAAAAAGTACTGAAGTTTGACTTTCTACTAAAATTAAAAAAATGGCCCTAATTCATAAACTCAAATACAATCATGAGGGTAGCACAGAAATGACATCAAAACCTTAATGTTACCTGTCCTTTAATACCCTTGTCCTTCAAAGCCTTTATGTCATCATGAGTCAGTTTTTGAGACTTTCCATCATCAACTATGTTACGATTATCTGTACCTGCTTCTTTTGTTTCTAAAGAAAAAGGATATAAATTTGTAAAATACTCTAGCTTTAAATATTTTTTACTGGAGACATGTATGATTTTAATTTCACAGAAAGCAGACTACAAGGATTCATCCCACATGCTTAGTGGCTTTGCGTTAAGTTTCCTAAGCAATCAGCTAACCATAATATATAAAATAAAGATAAAGTATGTCTTTACCAATGTTAAAGATCAAGTACTCTTACACCAATATTAAAAACCTTTCTTTACTTTTCATAGTACTATTGAAATATTAGCACTGCAGGACAAAACAATGCACCTTGTGACAGAAAAAAAATGTCTACTGAAAGTTCATAAAATTCTTAATGGAAAAATAATCTCTCTCTTTGTTCTCAGTAAGGAAGCCATTTACTTGCCAACAGTTTTTTCCAATCACAAGTCAATCCCGTCAAATACCTGTGGTAGTCTCTTCCATCTTTTTCTTTGGCTGAAGGCTCCCACCACTAGATACCTCAAATGTCGTTCCATAAATATGTCCAATGGCATTATCCAGATAGAACCACTGCTTTTCGAAAATAACTTTTCTGAAATAATTTTTAAAACTAAATTAATAAAAAATAATCATTCATTCCAGTATCAATTTGCCCAAGAGACTGAGATACAGTGTTAAAACCTAATTACAATTAAACATAGTACTATAAAATTCAAGTTCAAATATAATGTCCTATAAGTGTAGTAAATAAGTGTTTATTATCACTATCTATACATCCATGCTAGCATGAAACTGACCAGGAGTGCAGCAAACTTAAAGGACCAAAGAAATTGAGATAAAAAGAAAAAAAATTCAGTTCACAGAAGTATTAACAACATGCTGATTGCCAAGGTAACATAGCAGGATGTAGTAATGGTATGTCTTGAATTAGGTTTTAGAATAAGAATTGGGTCAAAAATGTCAGCATGAAAATGGAGGAATACAGCAAAAATAGGGTAAATTTGGGGCCTGTCACTCGGAAAGGAAAGCTGAGTGGACACTTAGAAATCCATAAATCCTGCAGTGTCCCTTTGAAAGAACTTTAGCAAAGACTTGGAGAGAAGGTCTACGAAACAGGTGGAAAGACTAGTTTTCCCAACACACACTCAAATAAGTGCAAATTATCATCTCCCTACAGATAAGATAGTATTAAGGGAACCTTGCATTTTGGTTTAACCTCGGAGATTTAAAAAAAAATCAAACAACAAAATTACTCCTTGAGGCCCTAATCCTGCAAGCTGATCTGTGTAAATGGAACTCTATGCTGAGCAGAGCCTCGCTCATTTAGCAATATACCTATCAGTTTCTGTGCCATACATAGGTTGGTATCCAGACTGTCTCTTACCATGTCAATGAAACACAAATAGGACCAAGTTTTCAGATAGAAAAAACAAAGCAAAGAAACATTAAATTCTTTCAAGTACCAGAGGGGTAGCCATGTTGGTCTGGATCTGTAAAAATGGCATGCATCCGACGAAGTGGGTATTCACCCACAAAAGCTTATGCTCCAATACGTCTGTTAGTTTATAAGGTGCCACAGCACTCTGCCATTAAATTCTTTGACATTCTAACACTCCTTTGCTTGGAATTCATAATTCATATACATTTTTAAGTGTGCAATGATTACTGTACTTCCAAATGCAATCAAATATTTAAATCAACCATGCAAACATAATAAAAACTATAATGGTCCAAATACAAAATTTACTTGTGTTTTCATCTTAATAATGGCAAGGAAAAAACTAATGGTATTTTAGTTGCTTACCTAAATTATTCGCTTGCCCCTGGGCAACAGGTAAATAGAATTTTGCAAGGTTAAGTACTAGAAAGGCTATGATTTAATAAAAGCCAAGCAAATGTGTCCTCGTAGTTCATGGTAATGCATTCGTAGACAGAATACCTACACAGAATTCATAAGCCTGAAGTCAGACTTTGAATTTGCTGACTCATCAGTTTGTGAAATAAAATAACCTGCTTAATGCTGAAGTTATTTAATTTCCTGTAGCAATATTGGTTCTTACTGATATCTTGTGTTTTCATTTATAATTTGGGTTGGGAATGGGGAAGAGACTGCTGGAAATTGAATGTAAAAAATGTCTATGACTTTTGGGATTTAATAAAAGATTTTAATAACAGTGCTGTGTAATAGTAACAAAGATTTATTATTTTACAGTTAATGCTACTTGGCAGCTTTTGAAAAACACACAAGTCCACAGTCATCTGCTGGAGTGGCAAGAGCTGAAGACACATATGGAAGTAATCTGGACACTACTCCAGGCAGTGGTTTTCGACCAGGGGTCTGGGGCCCACTGTGGGGGCTGCAAGCAGGTTTCAGGTCTGCCAAAATAAACCAGAGAAAGCAGGGCCAGTGTTAGACTCACTGGGGCCAAAGCCCGAGCCCCAATGCCCAGGGCTGAAGCCGAAGCTTGAGCAACTTAGCTTTGCGGGCCCCAGGCAATTGCCCTGCTTGCTACTCTCTAATGCCAGCCCTGGCTTTTAATCTACTGGATATGCAGAAAGAGTTGTTGGAGCACAGGTGGGCCATGGGGGGGGGGGGGGGGGGGGCTCAGAAAAAGTTTAAGAACCCCTGCTTTTGGTGGTGGCATTCTCCACTTCCTCCACAGGGAACAGGTGGGAGGCCCCTCTTCCTAGGCATCTTCACCAAAACAGTGGCATCTGTACACCACAGCAGAAATAGCTGGCTTTCTCCCACTACCTGAAAAGCAGTGACAGGACTGAAGCAGTCTCTCTGCACAATCAGGAAGATGTCACTGTATCTCCATCAAAACTGATATCCCTTTGCTGTGCAAATGCAATACTCTCCAATGCAAGACAAATTTATCCCTTTCATTGAGATTATTTCAGATTCTCTGCGAGCAATTAACTGCTACTCTTCATCCACTTTGCACAGATGTACCAGGCATACAGTGAACACACAGTAACTAAGTTCTCCTTATATCTGGCCGTTTTTCTTATAACAACATAACCAGAAGCCTCCTTGCCCCGATAGGACTCTCTGGCACAGAAGGCAAGCCTGGGGTAGGACGCAGTCCTACATCCTGGTCACCACAACAGTCCAGAGTTGCAGCTAACTTGCAAATTAATTAGAGCTGTCCCTGAGGTTACTCTACTGTACCAGGCGCCAAAGCAGACTCTGACAGCCCCAGATTTGTGACAGTGCACTGCCTCCTTTTTCTTGGTCCCTGCACTGGGCTCAGCATCAGAGTAGGGATGAACTGGTACTTCTGTCTCAACAGATTCAACACAACATTGATTTGCAGTCAGTTCATACTAGGAAAGCTAGTTTACAACCAGAGTAACTAGAAACTTACAAAAATCATGGCACTTGCCCAGAGAAGATTGCTACTCAATCTTGGCAAGTGGATTTTTCCAGCCCTGCTTCTTGGTATGAAGATTTTGCTCTTAACGAAATAACACTCTACTTAAGTATGATGTTTTTAGCAATTATTTTTTAAAATTCAACACTAACTTATCCCAACAATTTGTCTAAGAATTTAAGAGTGATATGTAGACTCTCTTAGCAAGACAGCAATACAGGGAAGAAGGTAAGTAGCACATCTGCAGACGTGACAGAGAGGGGAAACAAACTTCAGGAGTCCCACCTATCAGTCTTCTGTTTTAACCAGTTATCCACTTTAACAGAGAAGGCAAATGGTATTACATATAAAATCTGCCTCCTGGATGTGTTTTTTCTCTTTCCTGTCAAAGTCACATTCTGTGCATAACAGTGGTTTTCAGGACCAATTCTGAAAGAGCAAGCCTAACTTGAAAAGTGACCAGAGCTTAAGAAACTGACTTTCCGATAGTGAGCAACAAAACCTTCTACATACATGCAGTGATGTATTCCTAAATCTGCAGTCTGCTCCAGAGGCTCTGTAAGTATTCATAGCTGCAGAGCAAACACAAAGTATTGCCAGTTTTCCCCCCCCACTACTGGTATCCTGTCACCAAAGCCAAGGTGCTAGGGCAGAGAAAGGTTGAGTAGCAGACCCCAGCCACCCCACATAACTCCCCAGACACACACCTTTGCTGCAGCCAGGAGCATCTATGGCAGGATAGGGGACAGAGAGAGGGCTTCTTCTCTACTTTGCAACACTATGAACAAATATGAGCATGCAAAGTATTTCAAAGTTATCAGATAGACAACTGGACATTAATAGAGGATGCAGACCGTAAAACGAGGGGCAACTATTTCCCAGCAGCTACAGGGAGAGAGGTTGATTTCTCACGTGTGCACTGCCATTGAACAATGGCTACCTCCCCGCCACTACCTTCTGATCTCTCTCTCTCTGGCTATTAAATGTCTGGGGGGGGGGCAAGGAAGAGAGACTGGGCGGGACTGAGAGGAGGAGTTAGAAAAGTACTACTGATCGAGCAAAGTTTTGAGGGAAGGGCAGAACAAGATACAGGGAGGAGGAGGAGAGCAATGTTGAGAAAGAGACACAGGGTGTGGAGGACGAGAGATGGGAGAGAGGAAACGGACACAGGGCAAGAGGGAAAAGATGCACGTTATCAAGGGCATTTTTAAACAGAAAGTAACACGCGCTTCTGCTGGCGGCTTCTCTTCCTCCCTGGTGCCAGCAGAAGGAAGTGTCACGCCCGGGAGCTGTGCCCAGCGGCAGCCAGGTCCGAGCCCGGACGGCGCCAGGGACAAGGAGGAGCCCGAGGGCCCGCAGCACTGGGGTCACCGCGACGGGCCGCAGGGCGGGCTGTGCCCGGCCGCGGCCCCACCAAGGTGTCACCGGGACGGCCGGACACGGAGCCGCGCTGCGGGGAGCGCCTCGCCCAGCCGGCGGCGCTATCGGGGTGGGGTGGGGGCGCAGTACCGGGACAGCGACCGCAGGGAACAGGGCGCGGGAGCGGGACCCGACCCACCTCCGCCTCAGCACGAGCACCGCCTTGAAGACCTCGTCCCGCTTGAGCACGGCGCAGTCCCCCTCGCGGATGCGCAGCCCTGGCTTCGCGCTCTCTTCCATGGCCCCGCGCGCGCGCACACCCCCCCCAACCACTCAGCCGTTGCCGGTTCCGTTTGCCGTCTGCCTGGGGGGGGGGGCCCTCGCGCCACTTCCGGTAAGGACCCGCACTGCGCACGCGCTGCGAACTCAGACCTAAGTTCTCATTGGTGGCGGCCGGATGCGCAGGCGCAGAGTTGTTTCTCTCTGCGGAGGGGGGGGAAGGGAACATCACGTGACAGGCAGCTCACTAGGCCTTGGCCGAATAGACCACCTTTGACCAGTGACAGAGGGCGGGGAGTCCCTGACTGTAACCATGGCAACGTGGTGGGGCGGGGCATCGACCCTATGACTGGTGTTACTACCGGAAGCGGAAATAACACAAGGTTGGCGCCAAAGTAGAACGGCTAAGGCGTATCAATGGGTCTGGCCTGGCACAGCGGGCGCTACGGTGAGCTCTGGGCCGCTACGTGTCCTTCGCCTGACGCGGGGGCGCTGTGGACGGGGTTCCGCGTGGGACACGCGCGTTACTCCGCCAGCAGCGCCTGCCGGCCTGTGGCACCCGCCGCGGCGCCCCCATCGCGTTGGGGCTGGGAGCAGCCCGCCCGCGCCAGGCCTCTGCTTGGTGCCCGCTTGGCGGCTAGCGCCCGGCCTGAATGCTGGGATCTTACTGATCAGATCTGGCGCGGCTCTGGCCTTTGGGGGGTTGGTTCGGAGCCTTGGGGCCGCACTCGGGCTCCTTTCTTCCTGGGCAAAGATGGGGGCTAGCCTCGGGTGCTAACAGGCCTGGCCTGCACCTAAATCTAGCTACCTTGCTGGGAGCCGTGAAAAAGCCTGTGCCCTGAGCACTGTGATCAGTCCCACCTCACCCCCTTGTGTGGACACAGCTGGGGCGGATGATTCTTCCCTTGACCCAGCAACTGCCAGAGAGGTGAGTTATCTTTATTGCCGGAAGAAAACTGTTCCATCCATCCAGCAAGCACCTGTGTTACCGTGGTTCAGCTGGCCTTACCCTTACACTGATAAACCCGGAAACTCTCACCTGATCATTATCCTCCAGGCTAAACTGAGAGTTGGCCATGCTGCAGATGGGAGGCAACAAGGGGTCGTGGTTTGTGCAATTAAATAGACTTATTTTATTTGCAGGTGTAACAAAGCATCTGGGTAAATATTCTTAGGGATTAAAGGAGAAGTAGTGACGAGGCATCTACAAGTAATGGCCGTGTGATAAGAAAACCGGTTAGTAAATGTTCCTGTATGACAACTTTCCTGTCCATGGTAAATGAACACTTCTTTCCTTATCTCAATTCTCATTTTAAGAGCATCTGGTCACAGGATTTAGGAACGTGAATTTATCTGTCCATGTGGTTTACCAGAACAAAGATGCCTAGCCTTTGTCTTCTGTTTAGGTTAGGATAACAGGATCTTCTGACTTTAGATCAGTGTTTCTTAAAGTGTAGGATGGGTCACGACAGATTTGTTCAGAATGGAAGCGAGCAGACCGGTTTCTAAATTGTTTTCCAGAGTTCCAGTTTTCATTTAAAAAAAAAAGAAGCCACTTTCTAGCTGTTGTGGTCACAAAGAAAACTTTCAAAACATGAAGCAAATGTAATTATCTGATACATCTGCCTGAGTTTGCAGAGAGCCTGAAAAAAGCACTGAGGGGTGAATTGTCCCATGCATTTCAATGGGTGCTACCTTAGATGTCAATGTTGTTATCTATTTACTGCTCATCAAAGCATATAAGAATGGAGAAAAAATATTTTATTAGGAAAATATATAGCAGTGTTTCCCTGTGTCTGCATGGTGTGTGCACAGGACTAGCTGGAAGGGTACTGAAGATGTATCAATTAAGATGTGTTGACTTTTAGCAGCACATGACAGGAACAGTTAATTTCATTTTTCTGAAGTGGGGCTCAGCTTTCAAAAGTTTGAGAAACGCTGCCTTAGATTCAGCTCTTTGTCCCCCAAACCTATCTGCATAAGAGAGAGGCACCTACATGATCCATATCTTCATGGTATCTGAGAACCTAGATAAATTCCAACTCTAGTTGAAATCACTAAAGAGTATAAATGAGAAAAAATACATTCTGCACTTGCAATCTTTATTTGTCATGAGGAGGCTGGGCAGCCAGCCAATGTTTTATAGAATTTGATGGAGTTAACCTCACACCCAATGTGAGTATGTAGCCAATTGTACTTCCATCACCTGTTGTTTTGAGAAGGGAGGATCCTGAACTCATTCCACATATGGCTGGTCCTCTCTCTTTTTTTAAAAAATAAATGACAATATACTAATAACTCTTGGTTAAATTGTTCTAATCATCATAAATTATTACTATAAATCTTCCTTGACAGTATTATCCTATCAGTTTAATCCAATTTCCAGATTCAGTCACATGGTAACATGAGTAACGAATTAAGAGGTAAAGGGTCTGGACGAGGAAGAGGTGGCTTTCAAGGCTGGAGAGGAAGATGGCGAGGAAGAGGAGATGGAGGAAGAGACTGGAAAAGAAACACTGGAAAGTCTGAGTCTGGTAAATTGGTTCTACATAACAGATTATCATTAATCTCTGATGCTAGAATCCAATCATAGAGCATTTTAAAGCAGCAGTGCGTGTTTACCTGCTCTTGTGTGCAAAAGCTGCAGCTGTTTGCTTACCAGTGCTCTAAACTGCAACTGTCGAAGTTTGAGATGCTACTGTACTTACACTGCTTTAACCAATCTTATTTTCATACTTTTCAGCACAACCTCGATTAATTCAGTCCACACTGGACCAGATTACTCCGTATAAAGGCTGGAAGCTTTATTTCTCTGAAGGTATATTAAATAATTTAGAATAAATATTTTACCTCCCATTTCCTCCTAGATTTGTGTATTATAGGAGGGAAAATAGATTAGAGGGTTGAAGAAATGAGTGACATTACAGTTCATTCTTAGACCCTTTTTAATACTTTTTTTTTAAGGTGCAGTAAAGGAAGATGGTAATTTAAAAATGTAAATAATTTGGTCCCCTAAACATGGAGGGAGACATGAGCAAATCCTCCTTTTTTCTGCCCTTTTTTTGCAATCTTAGCCTTTGACTATCTGAAGTTCTAATTAATCTTAAGTAGCTTTGTGATTTCCATCTAAGCCAGTGATTCTGGGTCTTGGTTGCACTCCACGATCCTTTGAGTTGGCTGCTGTGACAACAGCTTTGAAATACCACGATAGCTAATGGAGAAGATCCAGGAGTGTATACGGATCCTGAAAGACTTGCATACTCTCACGCAAGAACTCTATCTGCAAATTAGATGGACTGTTGGCCAGTATTGCCAGGGGATAAGTGTTATCTACTGCTCATAGTCCCCCTATCCAAACAAATGCAAATGAACAACTTGCAATCTCTGTGTGAGCCAAGGCTTGGAAATGAGTGCTGTACAACGTAAAATGCGCTCCATCTTCATCCAACCTATGTTAAACCAAAGCCAAAATATTGAACAAATTCTGATGCCCAACAATAGGATTGCAGTTCACAAATCATAGTAAATCTGCGGTCTGCTGGAGATGCAATTACTTACTGTAATGCCTCACCATCAGCCTTCTGTTGGTCGTGCTTCATGATAGTCCCCCACATGGACAACCATCTGCACCCCACAACTGAGAAGCATTAAAATACCCCTTCCATTAAATTTTACTTCCTTTGCTTTGAGGATTGATCCCACATCATCCTAGCTCATAGTTCTTAACTTAGAAGAACAGGAGTATTACTGAGACATTCCCCAATCTTGGCACACAAACATAATGGGGAAAATATCACCCTTTCTAGGAAAGGCAACCTGAACCTATTCTACCAGTCCTGTGAAATGCTGCAAAACATCATCATGATGGCATAAGACCTGCTATGACCATATCTTATTATAGGTTCACGTTTTACAAGTTGGTACAGTTGGCATCCCTTCCCCACCTAACTTTCCTTTCTCTTCCTTTCTTTTCTGTCTCATTAACTCTAATTGTATTGTGATAAACTCAAGAAATTATTGTATCCAGTCCTCTGAAGGAAGGTGGCTGTGCTTGAGAGAAAGGTGCAAAAACCATGGAGGGTAAAGTGTGTGTGGAAGAAACCTCATAAAAGGATTATTTAAATAAATACCCTTATTGATTTTTTTAAAAAAAATCAATGTCTTTAATGGATGAATTGGTTTCTATAATAAATTCTTCTAATTACAAATAAAGCATATGGTGTATTGATGTAGATATTTATCTTTGGGTTAATTACTAATGCGAAGTGTATCTGATTAGCGTTTGATGACAGCTCTCCTTTTGTCCAGAAGATTCAAGCATTTGAAAAGTTTTTTACACGTCACATTGAACTTTATGATAAGGTAAGACACCCACAACTGTTGCTACAATAGCATAATAGATCTGTATATATTTTCTTGGTCTATATTTCAACTACAATATCTCAAGAATAATATTAATCAAAACCTTTTGTTTTATCTCCGTGAAATGTGTTCTATAACTTGAAATGTTTTGTAGGATGAAATAGAAAGAAAAGGGAGTATTCTTGTGGATTACAAAGAGCTGATACAAGATAAAGAGTTAATTGAATTGATACCAAGTATATCTACTGATATAAGGGATATGCCTCAGAAAATATTGGACTGCATGGGTTTGGCAATACATCAGGTAAATATGGACTTCAAATAGATGTTAAGTAGTAGGATGTTTTTGTGTAATTATGGGTTGTACTTTAAGTTTTAATCCACATTTATACAGAAGACCAGTGCTCACTGTTAGAAGGGTTTTTAACCAGAAACAAACGTATAATTATTACAACTACGAAAGTTTCAATTGGTGTCTTTAAACTCTTTATTAAATTTAGAAATAGTGACTTTTTAAATAATTAGTTTATTCTTAAAGGTTGGTAGTTCTGAAGTGTGCGGCTTTCAAAAGATGATGTGAACCCCAAGTAAATTTTGCAGGATTGAGGCCTTCATTTTTAAAGATTAAACAGTTTAATTTAATGCATCAAGTTTCCTGGGCCAAAAATTTTACCTAATTTACAATTGTTATGAGTAGCAGTAGAAGAAGTAAGTCCTCCAAATGTTAAATATGTAGGTTTTTTGACTTATAACAATCTACTGCTTCACTGAAAAACAAGCAAACAAAAAACCGTCTTCCTCTCTCCATCATTTTTGTGCGTCTTACAAAATCATATCTTGATAATACTTCGGGTTTAGTGAGCTATACCTCATAATTTTTTTTATTCCCATTTTTTAAAATGGGACACGGAGTCACAGATGTTTAAGTACTTGCTCAAAGTCACACAGGAAGCTCATAGGAAAACGGTGAATAGACCCTAGATCTCCTGGCTCTCAGTCCTTTGCTTTAAAAAGGCTAGCCACCTTACGCTGGTTCTGCAGTAGCAGCAAATATACTCACAGATCTGCTGAGATTAATGGTATCCGTACATGCACATAGTTTAGAATTCGAGGTTACTCTGTGCAGTAGCCAAGAAAAAAAGATATCAAGTATTTTCAGAGGTGAAATATAAGTATTTGTTAATATTGTAACAGTGAGCCTATCGTCCTCAGGCCTGTAAGATATTCAGCTTAGCTAAACAAGGCCTGAGGCCTGAAACCGGTTGGCATGATTAGTTGACCGGAAGGTAGATAACCGTGTACTAGTAAAGTGTAAGATTACAGTGAAAGATGTGTTAAGTGCTGATGTTCTGGAAACTATGCAGCAATAGACTGAAAATATGCTGCAATGTGCCATTTAATACTTCAAGATGCCAGATAGTAACATTTTGCAGGATTCTGTTATAACCTCAAGTTGCTGTGATATCCCATTGGCATAGATGTTAAGGAGAAAAAGGGGAGCTAAAGGCATAGCAAATGAGAAATGGAACACCCCTAAATTAGTGGGGTGTGAAAGTATGGATAAGGAGAAGGGAGCTGGAACCTATATGCATATGTATGAATCTCAGCAGGCATAAGCATAACTCAGAATGAAGAGGTGTTGCCTTGCCTGTGTGCTGGGAGTAGATGCATTGGGTGATGCCAAGATGACAGCCACAGGGGATTATCACGACGACGACGATGAGGAGGAGGAAGATGATGATTGGCACTCTAGGATCTCCCAGTGGGAGATGTGAGCAATGTAAATCTTAGGGCTAAACACTTTTGCGCTATCTACTATCATATTTCAGTGTTATGGGATTGTTTATCTGCTTAGTGGATTTGTTAATGAAGGGACTTGTGACAAATTGGAATGATTTATCATGTGGTTATAGGGTCTCTTATTTTAGTGATGCGGATAATATTCCTGATGCTGTAGTCCTCAGGAGACCAAACCTTTTTTGATGACTGCAGTCAGAGATTAATCAAACAATCGCCAATCCATTGATAAGGCTACAATGCGTTACTTTTTTTTTTTTATTAAAAACAAAGATGTTAATTTAAGATCCATGTGAAATATGAAAGGAAAATCTGTGGTTGTCAAATGGAAAAGCGCAAAAGCAGTAAAATAATCCCATTGGTTGGGCTTAATAGTCAATGAGACCTTCTGCAGAGTTGTGTAGAGGTTTAAAACTGCAGGATAAGGTAGCAAAACTCAACTGCAAATGAACTATCAGGCCACACCCAGGGAGGAGAGCAGCATGTTAAAGGAGAACACCGTAAAAACTCCCACTTCAACAAATACTATTACCCGTTCCTTGAAGCTGGTTCTTCTGAGCCTGTGTTTATTTTTTCTTGTCTATCTAGGTATTAACTAAGGACCTGGAAAGGTATGCAGCTGAACTTCAGGAACAAGAAGGATTACCAATTGATGAAGAACCTATAATAAATGTGCCACATATTCATGCAAGGTAAAGGATGTTCTGTGTTCATTTGAAAGATTTATTTGCCCAGAGAAAGTAAGAAACTCTCATGGAAAATTGCCATTAAATGTTGGTCCTTTCTGTGCTGCAAGACTGAAATATGTGTTAAACCGTGGCTGGGGTTTACTGTGTTATTACAGGGTCCCCATATATGGTAGTTTCTATAGAGTAAATGGAACCTAAGAGTGTTTGCTATGTATGTGTGTGTATGCTATGTATTCTCTTTATAGTTTGGGAATTCTGAACATTAGAATTTGACTGGGCAGCCTTCACTTCCTCTTAGGGTAATAGGAGTTAATGGTTGTGTCATGTATTCTGGGGAGAGGTTAGATTTGCAATAAAACATTAGATTTGTCTTCTGTTGATAAAACCTTTCCTCTGGCTGTATCTCTTTTTGTGTTTAGTACATACATGCATATTTGATAACAAGATTTTTTGTTCTTTAAAGGTAATGAGTTTTAAAGTTGTGTGGTAACCTTTTTATGTAGGGTGTACAACTATGACCCGTTGACTCAACTGAAGAATGTTCGGGCTAATTGTTATGGGAAGTATGTTGCCCTGCGTGGCACTGTCGTGCGTGTCAGCAACATTAAGCCTCTATGCACCAAGATGGCCTTTATATGCAGCACATGTGGGTATATTCAGAGTTTTCCTCTGCCTGATGGAAAATATTCCCTTCCCACAAAGGTAATTTAAAATACTTTTATCTTAAAATCTTCCTCCCCTTTGCTATCTCCTGTATTTGGAAACTGTCAACACGTGTGGTGTTTAGATTTTAAAAAGTAGTTTATAGGATTTAAAGAGGGATGAAATGGATTTAATACTTCAGCAAAGTTAGAATAAGTTACTGACCCACAAAAATCACTGTATATCCCAATGTTACTGTAAGTCTTCATCATATGAGGTAGGTATTTAAAAAAAAGTTTCCTTGATTTTTGGGTACCACTAAAATGGAAAACCAAAAGTATAGAAACTTCCACAAATTTAAAAGAATTCCTCTCTTCTCCTCTCCCTGAACCCATTCCCACCCCATTTTAGAAAGGGCTAGTCAGTGTTCTGACTGTATTGGGCAATTTTATCTAGGACTGCAGCTGGCTGGAAAATGTAAATCCCTTCCTGTGAAAAATTTGAAATGTTTCATGGGGGGAAGGTTTGTCCCAAATTGGGATGAAAAGTAAATATTGAAATATTTTTGCGGAAATGAAATTTTTCTGGAAAATCCCTTTCAGGACTACCAAATAGATTTTTTTCACTTTGCTGGCTGCCCACCACAGGCTTTTTGGCTGGCTGGCGAGCTGCCCAGGAGGCAGCCCAGGAGCTGGCCAGCTGCAGAGCCTGAGGAGCCCATGGGTGTGTCTACACTGCAAAACAAAAAACCAAACACCTGCGGCAGTGATTCTCAGAGCCCGGGTCTACAGACTTGGGCTCACAGAACTTGTACTGTGGTGCTAAAAATAGCCAGGTAGACAGTCATGCTTGGGCTGGAGCTCAGCCTCTGAAGCCCAGGGAGGAGTGGTGGGTTTCAGAGCCTGAGCTCCAGCCTGAGCCAGAATGTCTACATAGCTATTTTGAGCGCCACAATGCCAACCTGAGTCTGCAGACCTGAGCTCTAAGATTTGCTGCTGTGAGGTTTTGTTGTTTTTGGTTTTGTTTTGGCTGTGAAGACATACCACATTCACCAGCTCCATGAGGTGTCTGCCAGGCTGTCAAGGAACTAAGGAGCAGCGGGCGGGCAGGTTTCCAGGAAACCAGGCACTTGGTTTCTGACTAAAGTTTTGATGGAACCAACATGTTTGCATAGAACATTTTGATTTTGCTGAATCAGCATTTTCCAACAGAAAACTTTTGACCAGCTCTCTCCGGGATTTTGTATTTCAGTTTTGTTGTTCTTCCTACCTTGATCTAAGACCCCACAAGACATATATACAAAATAATAATGAGGTAACTGTCTAGTAGTATTATTATGTGACCAAGTGCAAAGTTTTCTCCTCTGAAGGGACCTGAAAATAAAAATAACAGACACAAAAGATGCAGTATTAACATTGTGGTTTTTTTTCTAGTGCCTAGGAGTTAAGATCGGTTCTGGTCTGGTTCTGTTCAATATCTTCATCAATGATTTAAATAATGGCATAGAGAGTACACTTATAAAGCTTGTGGATGATACCAAGCTGGGAGGGGTTGCAAGTGCTCTGGAGGATAGGATTAGAATTCAAAATGATCTGGACAAACTGGAGAAATGATCTGAAGTAAATAGGATGAAATTCAATAAGGACAAATGCAAAGTACTCCCTTTAGGAAGGAACAATCAGTTGCACACATACAAAATGGGAAATGACTGCCCAGGAAGGAGTATTGCGGAAAGGGATCTGGGGGGCATAGTGGACGACAAGCTAAATATGAGTGAACAGCGTAACGCTGTTGCAAAAAAAGCAAACATCATTCTGGGATGTATTAGCCGGAGTGTTGTAAGCAAGACACAAGAAGTAATTCTTCTGCTCCACTCCGCGCTGATTAGGCCTCATTTGGAGTATTGTGTCCCCAGTTCTGTGCGCCACATTTCAGGAAAGAGGTGGACAAATTGGAGAGAGTCCAGAGAAGAGCAACAAAAATGATTAAAGGTCTAGAAAACATGAGCTATGAGGGAAGATTGAAAAAATTGGGTTTGTTTAGTCTGGAGAAGAGAAGACTGAGAAGGGACACAATGATAACATTTCAAGTATATAAAAGGTTGTTACAAAGAGGAGGGAGGAAAAATTGTTCTTCTTAACTTCTGAGGATAGGACAAGAAGCAATGGGCTTACATTGCAGCAAGGGCGGTTTAGGTTGGACATTAGGAAAAACTTCCTTACTGTCGGGGTGGTTAAGCACTGGAATAAATTGCCCTGGGAGGTTGTAGAATCTCCATCATTGGGGATTTTTAAGAGCAAGTTGGACAAACACCTGTCAGGGATAATAATACTTGGTCTAGATAATACTTAGTCCTGCCTCGAGTGCAGGGGACTGGACTAGATGACCTCTCGAGGTCCTTTCCAGTTCTATGATTCATGATTCTAACCCTGATCTATACCCATTAAAGTTGTATCTGAAATGAAGGAGAAACGTGGAAAAAAGAGGATGGGGGGAATTCTAATGCTAGGTGTTTAAACGACTATGTGACAGTCTTCCGTTAATTATACCCATGCCAGTTGTTATCCCTAATCTAAGCTTAACTGAAGGTTTTCTTTTTATATGCTACTAATGAGCTGCACACAGAGTACTGTTGTTTTTCAAAATCAAATAAGGCACCTTAAACTATTGTAATAAAGAGAATAATTTTCTTTATCAATCCTGATCACGAATTAATACTGTTACAGTGTCCTCTGCCTGAGTGCCATGGACGATCGTTCGCCGCAGATAGAAGCTCTCCTTTAACAATTACGGTGGACTGGCAGTCTATTAAGTAAGCAACTTTAAAGTGTCTGATCCTTTCACAAACAAATTTAGTTTAACAGATTTGAAAGGATATCACATTACTAAAGCAAATGTGCGTTTTTATTCATATTATCCATTGTGTAAAAACAAGCACTGATCAAAAGAATATGCTACAAAATAATTGTTTCACCAAAGCACTATTCCATATTATATATTGTCCCTACTCAGTATAATAAGTTCATTGAAATTCTTCTTATCTTGACTATGGCTTCACTGTGAACTGTTTCAGGTCATACTATGAACATGATTGCATCCATTCTATAAATGTGATCACATTCATTATAAAGTACCTTCTGTAATGAATGAGTTGTAAGGAAAACATCACAGTGGTTGGCTAGCAGGGTGCTGTTACATGACACCTGTCCACTGAGAAAGTTGAATTTTAGTGTCAAAATCTTGGTTTAAAGTTGTATTGAAAAAACACAAGCTAACCTGAACAGGAATAAAGTACAGATATTTAAATTGTTTCCCTATTTTTCTGCTCTCTACATCAATCAAGTAAATAGCTCACAATTTAAGGTATATCTGTGGCAGGGATTGGCTTTGTCTATTTGTACAAGAATAGAAAAAATTGGGCCCTTAGGTATTACTGCAGTAGAAATAAATAATATAAATGTCAAGTGTTCCTTCTAGTCTAAACTAATCAAAACTATTTCTGAAATTGATTTTTTACAATTTGTTTTAGAACAGATGTAAAGTTAAGTAGCACAGTATTTGGAAAAGCTCTTCAGCCCTATTCCAGCAAGGCTGAATTTTTGCATTTGTGGGTTGACTTCAGTGGGGACTACTCAGAGGGTGAAATCCTAGCCTCATTGAAGTGAATGGGAGTTTTACTATTGACTTCACAGGGGCCAGGATTTCTCTGTGTGTGTGTGTAAAATTAAGTGTGTGTGTGTGTGTGTGTATATATATATATTGCAGAATTGGTGTCCTAATTTGTTTGCATTGTGGGTTTGTGGCTCTTTTGGTACAGTACCTCCATTGTTAGACAACTTCTGTAGTAATCTGACAGGTGGATGTTATCAGGGGGACTGAGTAACTGGATATCCTGTGCCTTCCTAATATCCGTATAGTGTCTCAGAAGTCATATTTTATACTTGCCGTAACCCTGCCTTCTTTTAAAGTAACACATTTTAAAAGAATGTAACCTGTTTATAGTAAACTACAAAAACTACAGCAATGTTAAGGGTCTGACTTAGACCTATGAAATAAAACAAAAAATTTTATTATTTTACTACTATAAAAATAGACTGTGAAAATGTCACCTTGTTGCTCAGCAACAGATCTGCTCCCTATGTATAATCAGTCCTACCTGTTCACTTCGGTGACTAAAATAAATTCTTCCTTGTTCAGGCTCTCTATTCTTATGCTTTACCTCTGCTGTGAAGTTGAAAAGATAGGATCAGACCTGTCAATCACCAGGCAAGGTGCTATGTCTCTCCTTCAGGAACACAACACAACTGACAGTACAGACTGCCTCCTAATAGTAGCCAGAGGTGGTTCCCAGATCTCCTGCTTTACCTGAAATACAGAGTATAGGAAATGCTTCAAAAGATTAAAATTTGGTTCCAAAATGACCCTTCTGCTTGTCTCGGCTGGTAATCTTTGTGGGCTCTTTTTCAGGGCACAGGAAGTTTGCTCCACTTTTTTCCAGGAGCTGGTCTCTTCCCCATCCCAAGCAAGAAAGCCTCACATGCCGCTCCTCTGCAGCCTTTGCTCTAGGGAGCCACTTTTTGCCTGCCTGCTCTGGCTTCCAGCCTCAGCCATACTGCTGGGACTGATAGGTGCATTTCCTATTAGTATGCAGCACCTGTGTTCTGGGATGCAGTACTCTTTCACAAGCTAGTGTGCTCCAAACCTACTTGTGAAAGGGGGCTATCTCCTATGCAGTTGCTGAGCCTGAAAGCAGACTCGAAAGGTATGTCTACACAGCAAATAAAAACCTGCAGCTGGCCTGTGCTATTTGACTCTGGCTCGTGGGGTTGGGCTGGGGGGCTGTTTCATTGCTGTGTAGACTTCTGGGCTTGAGTTGGAACCTGAGCTCTGGGACCTTCCCACCTCTCAGGAAAAGTGCAACTGTGCTGGTGCATCTGCAGAGGGTGATAGCAACTACTGTAAGGCTTAGGGGGTGTTATGCCCTCAAGGTTTACCCAGCCATTCTGTGACTTTACTGCTGCCCTCCTGAAGGAGTAAGGGGTTGGGAGCAAGTCATAATTAAGACTTATGGATTGGGGGATGGAGGAGCAATGACATATAAAAATTGCTTTTCTCCCCTCTGTTCTCCCCCAAAAGCTGAAATTAGGCGGAGCTGGCTCCTGCATTTAGAAGGATGTGTATTTAATTTTGAAGGTTATAAAATGAATATTCCACATGATAGATAAAGACTGGGGGAAAAGAATATTTAAAGGATGGATATATATATTTATAAATAAATGTAAACATATTTAGAAGGGAAAGAAAATTCACTGAAGCAAGTAGAAAAGGAGGACTTGTGGCACCTTAGAGACTAACCAATTTATTTGAGCATAAGCTTTCGTGAGCTACAGCTCACTTCATCGGATGCATACTGTGGATCTTCTGTATTTTCCACAGTATGCATCCGATGAAGTGAGCTGTAGCTCACGAAAGCTTATGCTCAAATATATTGGTTAGTCTCTAAGGTGCCACAAGTCCTCCTTTTCTTTTTGTGAATACAGACTAACACGGCTGTTACTCTGAAAACTGAAGCAAGTGTAACTCATTTCTATGTTGGAAAGTATAGAAGAGCTACAGTAGCCTACAGTGCAAATTATCATTTATTATTTGTATTTTGGTAGCATGTGGAGGCTGCAATCAGGAAAAACATCAGGGTTGTCCACATAAAGCTGTGATGGTAGGAAAACCAACATGGCTGTTTTGTAACCCAAGATTATACTTGACTACTACCGTAAAACTGGCAAAATTCATAAAACTATAACCCTGATTTCTCTCTCTGATAATCACCTCCAAAATTCTCCCTTTAGGATGATGTTTGCTTTGTCGTCACTCTAATATGGACTTTTTTTGAACACTTGAGCCAATTGCTGTAAACCCTTTTTTAAGTTAGAGGATGAAAATAAAACACAATATTAGTGTCATCAGCATTTCCCTACTCACCTCATGCAGATTACTGAAAACTGAAAACATTTTTACAGTTTGAATTTACATGTAATTGGACCTCACTGAGTTGTAGAATTGACAGTTTTAATCTAGAGTTCATAAAGTTAGGGTTCTTTGGAAATATGCTTTGAAGTATTTGCAGAAGAAAAATTGAAGTACTTATTAAGTCTCTGGTCCTGGAAACACTTAAAACTTTTGGAATTTCCTGATTTTCTTTTAACAGCACTATTTCCAATGTTATCAGTCTGTCTTCTCCCTTCTCACCAAATCAAAAATGATTGCTTTGAAGCATAAATGTGAGGACTCTTATATAAGAACTTAAACAGAAACACTGCAGACTGGTCTTTGATATGCTGTTTGTATTTTAGGGTTCAGGAACTCATGTCAGATGATCAGCGAGAAGCAGGTCGAATTCCTCGCACAATAGAATGTGAGCTGATTCAGGATCTCGTAGACAGCTGTGTCCCAGGAGATATGGTCACGATCACAGGAATTGTTAAGGTGTCAAACACCGAAGAAGGTACAGTACATCTGGTTTGAATTTTTTCTTATCGCCTTCTGAATCTTGCACAATGCTAAACAAAAGCTTACTCTTTGTTCTCTAGTTATTGATTTTTCTCTCAAAGCCTAAAGTATCACTTATTCGTTGCATTTTTTTTTTTTAGAAATAAGTAAAATGTATAGGGGAAAGCTGTTGAACAGATAAGGCTCTGTAGTGAAAAAGAGAGAGGACAAAATACGCAACTGGGAGGAGAGCAGTGTACACCTTAACATCCCCTGACCTTAACTGACTCTTGTGCAGTCGGCAGTGGGTATGTCTTGTAGCAGCACTCATGCTCTGTTAAGGGTGAGGAACTGTGTCTCAACTATCAGTACAGGCTTCTCATGTTCTAGAAAGTCAGTTGGATAGAAAGATCTTCTGTCCAGAGTAAAGCAAACAAGGTGTTCAGATGGATTCCATTTTCCAGATTTGTTTCTAGAATAGTCTTATTGAGGTTAGCCACATGACGCTTTTTATCTTTCATTTGAAGGGGGTGGTTATCAGGGTTATTTAAATAAATAAAAAATATTAAGGGACCTGTTATGGCTGCACATTCTTTCATAGCTTGCTTCTCTCTGCTTGAAAAAACCTTGCAAATGCTCTTAATTGAGAATGTTACAAAGAATTGTTATAATCAGTTGGTGAACCATGGTGCTTTATAACCGATCAGTAATTTTCTGTTAAAAATTAAACGCTATCTGTATCTTTAACATTTTTTCTATGTTTTCTGCTACAAGATTTTTATTTTAAAAAATTGTTTTAAGAATAAAATAGTGTATTTGTTTAATTTTATAGTAGATCAGGCTAAAGACACTTAGAATGTTCAGAGAGGCACAATGCTCTTTCTGTTTCCAAGGTTAAAATTTCGAATAGAATAAAATTGATCTTGCATTTCATTCAGGCCCTGATCCAGCGAATCACTTGAGTATGTGCTGAACTTTTAGTAAATTAAACAACATTCTTTTCCCTTTTATAAAGCTCTGAATCTCAATGTGTCACCAGAAGCTTTTTCTGGCTTTTTATCAGGCTTTGAGGAAGCAGCTGTTCAAAATAGTTTCCCCTAAATTATTCAAGGGATATATCTTCTAGTATTCAGGAACTGTGATCATGGGTTAGACCTTTTAATTTGCTATATGTTATCATTACTAATATGTCCCAAGTTTTAATTAGCACATGGATTTTAATATTTCTGAATTATTTTAATCACTACCTGTGCATAACTCCAATACTTAGATAAAAACATGGCTTCCTATTTTTGACCGTCTTTGTAATCTAACAGGAGCATCTAGAAACAAAAATGACAAATGTATGTTCCTGTTGTACATTGAGGCAAACTCCATCAGCAACGGTAAAGGACAAAAAGTAATGAATTCTGAAGATGGGACTAATCACCGAGTATGCATGGAGTTTTCACTTAAAGATCTTTATGCTGTTCAAGAGATTCAAGCTGAGGAAAATCTTTTCAAGCTAATTGTCAAGTATGTTGTGTCTCACACCTCTAGCAATTTAGATATAAAAGCACCACAGCTTTTCCCTTCTGGTACTTTCAAGTGTGTGGTTCATTATTTGCTATCCTACATCTTGATCCCTCTGAAGCAGTCAATCTGGGACAAGTAACTTAAATGAAGTACACCCTTGTGTACTTGTGCCTATATCCCTCTTTTAGTCCAAGGGTGGGAGGTGAAGTCAATCAAATATATTTGTAGTTTTAACTAGTTGTTGAACTTTCATTTGCCCCGGAATATAAATATTGTACTTCAAAAGAACACTGTTCTTAAAATAAGTGCATACACATGTTCACTCCTGTGGTATCTCTTTCCTTCTGCCTTTCTTCTTTCCCCTGTTTTTTAACTGCTACACTCTTTATTTTTAGATGTCTGAGACCATTGCCTCAGCAGCTTGCACATCTTGCATGGTTCTTTTCTATGCTCTGCCTATTGGAGCAGCACTGGGGGAGGGGACAGGAGAGCCAAGTTGCGGGCATGAAACAGACCATGCAGTACCACTGGAGGATTCCAGGATGCTGCAGCTAAACCTGTGGAATACAAGACCTCATTCATACTCCAGCACAGTTGAGCAATAGACTTATGATGATTAAAAGTAGTTCTGTTCCAGATATGAGTGGGTTCAGCAACCACGGTGTAACAGGTTCTTGTGTGTGTACAGATTTCAGTGGATTACTGCTCTCTATGATGACAAGCATGCTTAAGTGTCCAGAAATTTCAAGAACTTAGATAGAGCATTTAAAAAAAAAACCCAACAACCCTGGTTTTGCTGGGAATTAGACAAGAAAGTGAATTTCTATGGAACTTGTTGCAGTAGAGAAACTAGTTTTGTAATTGAGATGGGACAAATGGTAATAAGAGATTTCTATTAATCACATACTAATGTCAGATGTCTTGGGTTTTTCAGCTCACTTTGTCCTACTATCTATGGCCATGAGGTAAGTAATTTTAGAACTTTGCTTTCATTCTAAATTCAAACTTCCATTACAAATTTGCCTCAGTAAACTTCCAAGACCTTTTAAAGGTTGGCGAGGTGGAAAAAATGAATTTCTTTTTTAAAAGTTTATTTTTGCATAAACTGTTTTCTTTTTCCTGTGTCAAAACACCCATAGAAACCCCCAAATGAGAAATAAGTAGTGCATTGGGTAATGGTGGGAGTTCAGTCCCTTGTAACTTTTTTTTTTTTCTACAGGACACAATGTTTTTTTTCTGTGTCTTAATTTACTATGAAGCAATTGTTAGTAATGGTAGCTGTTGTCTAATGCTGACTAGCATTTGTATGTACCATTATAGATTGTAAAGGCAGGTTTGGCACTGGCATTGTTTGGAGGATGCCAAAAATATGTGGATGACAAAAACAGAATTCCAGTGCGAGGAGACCCTCATCTTCTGGTGGTTGGAGATCCTGGATTAGGAAAGAGTCAAATGTTGCAAGTATGGGTTCATTTACTACTATTAAACTTAGCTAATGGAGAGAGAAAGCATTTTTCCCTTTAACTCTAAACCTTTCTATTTAGTCTTTTGCTTACACACAACCATTCGTTCAGTGAGAGACTGTCCCTTTGTATATAATTTAGAAAGTCTCCCTTTAAAGTATATAATTTACTAAACCCCACGTTTTTGTCCCTAGTTGTTGTGAATTCTGACTAAAACGAACACTCACATTTTTCTCCTTTTGTCATACTCTCATTTAGACATTCACTGTTCAACATCAGTAGTTCTCCAGATAATTGCACAACCTTTCTGTTCTGTGATATGTATTTTATATTTATCTCGGAAGGGGTCTCATTTTATTTTCATTTGTCACAATGACATCGATAAGTGCGCAAGTGGTGACTTGAGTACAGCAGCCAGTATAACTCATGCAAATTGAATATCTGTCACTTCTATGGTATGCTTTTACGTAATGAATGAGGGCAAGGATGGTCCTGTGGTTGAGACACAGAACTGAGAGTTGGGAAGCCTGGATTTTATTCTTGGTTCTGCCTTTGATGCCCTGTGTGACCTTGGGAGAATCACTTGAGAGGTTTTAAATGGCACAAACAACAGTTAGGCATCTAGCTCTCAGTGACCTCCAATATTAATTTAATTGAAAATCTCCCTCTTAATCTCTTTATGTCTCAGTTTCCACATCTGCAAATGGGGAATAAAATACGTAGTTTGCAACAATTATTTTATTG
The DNA here is from genome assembly GCF_965140235.1 of Caretta caretta. Classification (NCBI taxonomy): domain Eukaryota; kingdom Metazoa; phylum Chordata; order Testudines; family Cheloniidae; genus Caretta; species Caretta caretta. The sequence continues at coordinate 204,111,194 of NC_134208.1, read as the reverse complement.
AGTTTGAGTACCCCCGTGGTAAAAAGGGCTTTGAGATATTTGGACAGAAGGTCCCATAGAATCACAAAGTATTATTGTTGGAGTTACTTTTTGAGGAATAGTCATATTCAGAACGCCCAGCCTATTGTGATAACAAGGTCATGGGCTATATCTGAGACCTTTTGGTAAATCTACTGACAGTATTTTTGAGTGACACACAGGTCCTAATGACATTGCTTCAGTGGTTATCTAAGAGGAGTTAGTCTGATTATTGCTACATTCATTTAGAATTCTCATATTTCTAAGGTGCTTTTGCAGATTTTTAAAATGTGCATTATTGATATCATTTCATGTTTTTCATAACATGTCACTGTCTGGAAATTGCGTTAAGATGGAAAAGCAGTAATTTTAAGTACTATTGCCAGGAAAAAGTCATTTTCTGTGGGACTGATAATATGCACTTAATTTACTTTCTAAAGTGTATGACCTCAGTTACTATCTGGCATAAATCTCTCATGAGAGAGAAGAATCATGATAGAAAAGCAGAATAAAAGGAAAACATTGTGTTGACCGAGAAATCCAGAAAACAGGTAGATAATGTGTGAATCTTTAAAATTAGAACATGTGAGTGATAGAGGTAGAATTCAAAGAAGGAACTAAAGGAGAGGTAATTATAACGGAATACACGTTTCTTTGCTCCCCTCTCCCGGTGTCCTTCTCCCTAAAAGCATCTTCTGTTGAGAGCAGTATCTTGTCACATGTACCTTATTCTATTAACAGTATTTGCAAATCACATTCTGATCAGTATGATTCTTATGTGCTCCTTTTCAGACTAAGTAGAGCTGAGTGAGCTCTACAGTAGTCTTTAAATATTTCACTAGCCGGCACAAAGTTTTATGTTTTAAAAAGTAGGGTTGCCAATTAATTGCAGTTAACTCACATGATTAACTAAAAAAAATGAATTGCAATTTAATTGCACAATTACATTTTTAATTGCACAATTAATTTTTACAATTGCATGATTAATTTTTACTATTGGCACAGCTGTGATGATGGTTTAGAATACCTAAGCCAAGTTTGCATAAATGGCTTTTAAATAAATATTTAAACTACTTGTTCCTGTTTCACCCTAAGAAGCAGTCCATTTGCACACAATGAAAGATTTGTTTTCTCTTTCTTTACTAAATACTTTGATGTCATTCACAAAAAGTTGGCCTGCAGCCATTCTGAGATATGACAAGATCACACTGCAAGGTTTGTCCAGATCAGAATTTTTGTGGAAAAGCTTCTAGGAAAAACCAAAGCTCAGTAGTAGTTGGTGCTGATGGTCCAATAGTCAACACTTTTCCCTTGGAATCAGTGCTGAACAAATATTGTTCTGGCATAATCTTCAGGAGCATTTTGTAGCTTTGTGCTCTTTTTTTTCTTTTTTTTTTTAAATAAAACAGCTGCTGGTCACTTGGCACTAAAGGTTCTTTGGAAAAGAGCAGTGGTGTTAACTGGAGTGCACTAGCCAAATTTAACTGGAGCCATTGCTTTGTCTGCCTTCCCACATGGAAAAGGAAACTTGGAGAAATGTTATGCTGTATTTTTTTTCACTTTTCTCAAACTTCTGTAGAGACCTAATGCTTCAAGGTTGAGACAGTATCTTAACTATTAGAGACCATGAGGAGACCTTGTTTGGGGGACAGATAATCCCACATCCCACTCTTACTTCTGGGAGCACTCCTTATACCTTCCTCCAAAGCATCTGGTGCTGGCTACAATTAGAGACTGGGTACTAGGCCAGACGGACCTCCAGTCTGGCAATTGCTATGTGATGTGGCTGCATGTCAGTGATGAATGCTGTATTTGGGTGGATTTTTTTAATATCTGCTTAAGTCTGCACTGCTTTGTTTTTGAAAAATAATATCAATATAAAATTCTTTCTAATATAGGTGATCTAATTAACCCTTACAGCACCTTAATCTAGTACATCCAAATCCATGTCATGTCACATTGTCTCAAGGTTTACGATAACCTAGCAGATAGTACTTTGACCCCAAGCATGCAACCAAAAATGCTTCCTACCTTCTGCAGTTCTGGATGTATCTCTCTAGGGGTACTCAGTTAATAACTATTATACTATTGACTCACGTTAAATTGAAAAGAGCAAAAAAGGTCAAACACATAAATTTTTTCCCATTTGTGGTATTTGTCTAGTATGAGTAAGTTACAACTCCACATACTATGGTTCTGTAACTTTTTTAAAAAGTGTGATTGTTTTCCACAGGCAGTTTGCAATATTGCTCCTCGCGGTGTGTATGTTTGTGGCAACACCACCACCACCTCTGGGTTGACTGTGACTCTGTCTAGAGATAGTACCTCTGGGGATTTTGCTTTGGAAGCTGGTGCTCTGGTGCTTGGAGATCAAGGTAACACACTAAACTGCAACTAAATTGAATGGACAAATGTTTTTAGCTAAACATTTCGCTCAGATTTTCCCTCAAACCAAATAATATTTGAAATGCTAGCACTGGGATATTGAGTCTAGGATTAACATATGTATGGTGCTACTACTAACTACAGATCTGAGGCTAACTTTCTTTTTTAAATAACTTTATTCTTAAGCATAGGATCTTAAGAAATTTGCGCAAATGTTCAAAGTGTGATTCCTATCCTAAAGGATGACCCAACACTCTCACAAGTCTTGGGAGACAGGCCAGTCCTTGCCTACAGACAGCCCCGCAACCTGAAGCAAATACTCACCAACAACCACATACCACACAACAGAACCACTAACCCAGGAACTTATCCTTGCAACAAAGCCCGTTGCCAATTGTGCCCACATATCTATTCAGGGGACACCATCACAGGGCCTAATAACATCAGCCACACTATCAGAGGCTCGTTCACCTGCACATCCACCAATGTGATATATGCCATTATGTGCCAGCAATGCCCCTCTGCCATGTACATTGGTCAAACTGGACAGTCTCTACGTAAAAGAATAAATGGACACAAATCAGATGTCAAGAATTATAACATTCATAAACCAGTCGGAGAACACTTCAATCTCTCTGGTCACGCAATCACAGACATGAAGGTCGCTATCTTAAAACAAAAAAAACTTCAAATCCAGACTCCAGCGAGAAACTGCTGAATTGGAATTCATTTGCAAATTGGATACTATTAATTTAGGCTTAAATAGAGACTGGGAGTGGCTAAGTCATTATGCAAGGTAGCCTGTTTCCTCTTGTTTTTTCCTACCCCCCCCCCCCGATGTTCTGGTTTAACTTGGATTTAAACTTGGAGAGTGGTCAGTTTGGATGAGCTATTACCAGCAGGAGAGTGAGTTTGTGTGTGTATGGGGGTGGGGGGGGTGTGAGAGAACCTGGATTTATGCAGGAAATAGCCCGACTTGATTATGTAAAGAGTTGTCACTTTGGATGGGCTAGCACCAGCAGGAGAGTGAATTTGTGTGGGGGGGTGGAGGGTGAGAAAACCTGGATTTGTGCTGGAAATGGCCCACCTGATGATCACTTTAGATAAGCTATTACCAGCAGGACAGTGGGGTGGGAGGAGGTATTGTTTCATATTCTCTGTGTATATATAAAGTCTGCTGCAGTTTCCACGGTATGTATCTGATGAAGTGAGCTGTAGCTCACGAAAGCTCATGCTCAAATAAATTGGTTAGTCTCTAAGGTGCCACAAGTACTCCTTTTCTTTTTGCGAATACAGACTAACACGGCTGTTACTCTGAAACTTATTCTCTGCTGGTCTCCTCCAGCTTGGCTTCCTCCTACTGGGTCTTGGAAACCCTGATAGACTCCACTGGTCTTTGTGGACTTGGTCCCCCTTGGTGAGGATTGGGTGCGTAAAATTAGGCTTCTAAAATTTGCAGAAAGTCCTTTATTTAGGTGCTTAAGTGGCCAGATTTTCAAAATTTCTGCATGTCAGTTGACTTAAATGGGAACTGCTGGGCGCTTAGCACTTCTGAAAGACAGGCTCCTTAGTTAGGCGCCCCCTGCCCCCCCCTTTTTTTTTTTAACAAAGAATCTTGGCTCCAACTTTTTTAAATGAAAGCTTAGATTCTGGAGTGCAAGTTGGGAGTCATCAGAAAATTGTGCATGCCCAGACAGCTGTCGAGAGCCAGACCAGTTTGATCCCTGCCTCTAATACTTGCCCCTCCAGACTTACAAATCCACCAGTAGAGTCCCAGGGGCAGCATGGAAAGGAGGCAAGCCATGCTGACAGTGCTGAGGGGAACATTGCAATGAGTGGACTTTGGATTAGGCTCTAGGTGCAGTATTGGATCAGTGGCATATATTTGGACATTGACCTGTGTGTTTCCTGATACCTTTTATTCTATGTTAATTATGTTTCCAGGTATTTGTGGAATAGATGAATTTGATAAGATGGGAAGCCAACACCAAGCTTTGCTGGAAGCCATGGAACAGCAAAGTATCAGCCTTGCTAAGGCTGGCATTGTTTGCAGCTTGCCAGCTAGGACATCTATCATTGCTGCAGCAAATCCAGTTGGGGGACATTATAACAAAGCCAAAACGGTCTCTGAGAATTTAAAGTAAGCACTTTTTGAAATGTTAATTATGTGGCTTGCAAGAGGAAGTTGTTTTTTGTTTTGTTTTCTGTCAAGTCAGTTTGTGAATAATGGCACTTTAGTTTCCTGGAAGATGATGGTAGGTTTTATTATAATATTGCTTTCATTTCAGCTGTCAACACAGATTTATTTCTTGAGTCGTACTTGTGAAGCAGGATAATAGGTAAAGTTGCTCTAGAGTTCCATTGTGTCTGTTTTTATAAGCAATGTATTATTTTTGTCTAGAATGGGGAGTGCCTTATTGTCCAGGTTTGACTTGGTATTTATCCTGCTGGACACTCCGAATGAAGATCATGACCATTTGCTTTCTGAGCATGTGATGGCAATGCGAGCTGGAAAACGGGCAGTACACAGCAGCGCGGTAGTGACTCGCACCAACACACAGGATTCAAACACCTCCATCCTTGAAGCAGTCTCAGCTAAACCATTATCAGAAAAATTAAAGGTAGAATTTTCTCCTTCCATTTTATTTTGCTCATCTCCCCCGGTGTTGGATCTCAGCAGTTTCCCCTTCCACTTTCCATGTGGGGAACCAACTCCAGCCTTAAAGAGCCATGGGATGTCTATAGAAAGTCCCTATGCTCCACAGGTCCTGCCAATTGCCTGCACTAGCAGCTCTTGCAGGGTGGATGGTGGAAAAGTGGGGCAAGCCTAGTCCCCCGGAACCACCTTTACACCGTCCCACCCTGGTGAGGCTCAGATTTTGCTCAGTTTTTTTAAGTTTTACATTTTTTTGCTCTTGGGGATGGTGGTTCCTTCCTACATCTACCAATGCTACTTTGTGGATTTCCTCGCCTTCCTCCTCCGGTTTCTCCTTCCAGTTTCCACTCCCTCTGTTTTTCTCTTCTCCTTCTCCACCTGTCTACTCCCTGTCTTGTCCTACATTCTCCTCCCCCATTTCACCCCTGGTTTCTCTCCTAAATGAAAACAAGTGTAAGTGATTAACTTTCAAATAACCATATAATTTTGTTTACCCTGTTCTCACTTGTCCCACCTGCCTCCTTGTTTGGTTCTTCCCTGGTGTGTCTGTCTTTAGCCCTGATCCTGCAGTGAACACTGTGTGGGTGGGGACCTGTTGATGTCTGGGGCTCTGTGACCGGATTCCCAGGGGAGCCAGGTGAGCTCATTCAATTAGGGTGAGCTGCAAAGAATGGGGCAGACCCCAAAGCTGGTGTATATTCCAATACTTAGATTTACCAAGCCAGCACAAAACAGTTTCTTTATGACCTCACTGGTTACTCAGAAGTCAGCAACACAGTTCCCTTAAAGTAACGCAGCCTCAGGCTTCCACCTAGACACCCAAGTCAGATATGATGAGGATTAATGAAAATCTTATTCATCATATAAAAAAAATCTACCAATCCCAAGGAATAGGACACATTACCTCTTAGGTTAATGAATGTTTCAGATCTTATCCAAATACACGCTTACAGCCAACTCTTATTAACTAAACTAAAATCTATTAAGAAAGAAAAGAGCGAGAGTATGGTTAAAAGGTCACTATATATACAGACATGAGTTCAATTCTTGAGGTTCAGATTCATAGCAGAGATGGTGAGCTTTGAAGTTGCAAAGAGTTCTTTTAGAATTTAGTCCATAGGTTATAGTCCAATGTCCAATATCTTATTCAGGGTGTTCCAGCTTCGGACTGGGATCTCAATCTTTATGGCTTAGCCTTCCCCTGTATGAAATCTCAAGCAGATCTGAGATTAAAAGGATTGGGACCCAAAGGTCTTGTATATACAATTCCAGATCTTCTTTGACAGGTTGAAGTCCTTAGTTGAACAACAGGCACTCATGTGAACTTTGAAGTGGACCCATTTCCTAAGCATAGCTGGTAATTATCCACACAGATTAACACAAGGCAATTGCCTGTCTTTCCACCATTTGCAGATGATTTGCTATACACTTCAAAGAGAGATGAATACAGCGATAGTCTATGTTTACAGTTCATTTAAATGTTAAGATGTTCTTTTAATCTCTGAATTAACAGAATACAGCATAGACAGGGACTGTTTGATTACATTGTTGACCACTACCAATATATATGTAAAAAGAAAAGGAGTACTTGTGGCACCTTAGAGACTAACCAATTTATTTGAGCATAAGCTTTCATGAGCTACAGTTCACTTCATCGGATGCATATATATAAGTACACAAAAACACAAACATTATCTCCCCATATGTTTTTAAGGGTTGAATTTGAGTCATTTATTCTGCAGGATGCTTAACCCTTTCTGGTCATGTGTCATATGGGCACAGAAGTCCACTGCCCACTGGGATTAATTGCAGGATCAGAACTCTTCAGGGACCGTGTCTTACTAGGTTTATACAACAACAAGAAAAATAGAGCTTGTTCTCTTAATTTTATGGCCCAAAAAAAAATAATATCTGCCAGATTCTAATCTTAAACCACACCAATGATTTGATTCAGTATAGTCACCTTTTCAGGTTCGTTCTCATTCATTGCGAAGAGTCTTTTTGAAAGAGGACTCTTGATATTGCCCAGTTGCATTTGGCACCGTCACTTTTCTTCAACGCAGACTAGAGGTTTGTTCTGTCCGGAAGTGACCAAACTATCATTTATTATGCACACCCAGTTGAGAACTGAGAATTGAGTTCATAGAAGAAAGACCAGTGTATAAAAAAAACGCACTGAATACTGTAATCCTGTTGTAACTTAGAGTCCATGAACATGAGAGATGTGTTCGTAATTGGCTTAGGTCATGCCTGGAGAAAATTTTGATGCCATTCCACACCAGCTATTGAGGAAGTATGTGGGATATGCTCGGCAGTATGTCCACCCCAAGTTATCTCCAGAAGCTGCTCAGGTCCTCCAGGAATTCTATCTTGAGCTCCGGAAACAGAACCAAGGGGTGGACAGCGCACCTATCACCACAAGGCAACTGGAGTCGCTCATTCGGCTTACAGAGGTACGCTTCCAGAGTAATATTTTTTGCTTCTGGCACCCTAAGTATTCTTTTTAATATAGCTATTAACACTCCCAGGAACTTCTGACAGCTAACGTGACCATGTGTGTTTAGTGAGGAAAAGATCCACAGGGCCAGTTAGTGTGCAGCTGGCTAATGCTCTGTAAATTTACATCCCAGTTTGCTGCATATTGACTGTGTAAAGAAGCCCTTTGATATTAAGTTTCCAACCTCAGAAAAGGGGGGAGGAGAGATCAGACTCCACAAGGGAGTTGCAAGCAATTGACTTGTGGCTCCCAGCCTGCTTCTATTCCCTCTGTTTTGTGTTGATCAGAATTGCTGTAGATCCTTGTAACCACTTCACAGCACAAGGAGTGCCCATTCCTTATGCTGATTATTCCAGCTTCTCTTTAGAAATATCTGGATTCCAGGGTGCATTAGAGGAAACCAGAGGCTCAATGTGAGATTTTATAATTTGAAAAGTTGGGAGCCTTTGTTTTAGACGTATGTTGTCAGGCAAGGCCAATGAGGCAATAAGGTACACCCAGACAAAGTGTCTTAATTTTTTACACCCTTTATGCCATTCTGAAGGGGCTAAGTGGAGGACAGACATTTCAGCTTATTTGTCCCTCAAATCCATTAGTCTGTGCCTCATTACCTAATACAGTCTTTCAATACTGCACAGCTCCAGCAGGGTGAGTAAATTAAAGCAGCTTTTCCATCCCAAACTGTCTAAGCCCATTGTAAAAGTAAAGGCAAATTGGGATGCTAGATGGGTATTCTGGTTCTTGCTTATGGACCAAAATAACATTAAACTAAATAACTGTCAAACTCGTAAGACTAAATCCTGATGACTCTTTAAATGGCTGGTTGCAAGAGGCGCATAAAACCCGAAGAGCTGTATAAGGAACTGTGGAGGGCTTCCCCAGCCTTTCCATGACAGAAAAATATCCCAGGCTGGGAACTTGCCCATCCTTCCCTAGATCCTATTCCCCTTTTCTCCCCCTGCTGTATCTGCCAACAGGGAGAGGAGCAGGATTCAGGGATATCCACCTGGCTTCTCAGAAGAATCTTCCTTGACCGTATAGAGTGGGACCTGTGTCTGCTCCTCCCATATGTTATCGCTATTGCCACGTATTTTAATGCTGTGTTCTAATAGCATTAGTCATACTTTTGTTGTTGCCCAGAGAATGCAGTATTAAAAAGAAAATCAACAATTTCCAGACCACAACCCACTAAGATAGTTTTGAAGGTAGCAGTGATGCTACTTATTGATAGGGCTTTATCCTGCAATTATTAGTCAAAAATTCCACTGAAGAATGTGACTATGTTTGAGTCCTGCAGGATCAGGTCCCAAGTATGTCCTCAGAACTTGACACAACCATTGTGACTGAATGATGGAGACTAAGCCTTTTTTATGTGGTGGCTACCACATAACTTCAGCTTAATTGTTAAATATGTTTTTTGTTTAAGGCACGATCAAGGCTGGAATTAAGGGAAAAATCAACCAAAGAAGATGCTAAGGATGTAATTGAAATAATGAAATACAGGTGATGTACAGTGTTAAAATCAGAACAAATATTGGTATTCATTTAAAAAAAATATGATTTTTCTTCTTTTCATGCAACCAAGAGAATGCTTAGATGGTATGGTTCAGACCATTGATATTTATATACAAACTCTATAGCCAAACTGTCCATCTTTGGGTTTGGCTGAATAGGGTGGCGATGTAGTAATGTACAACCCTGTTTTTATGTTAATTTTATCGTGTTGGATCATGACCACTATAATTATAGACCACTCAAAGAATACAATCACACTGTAGTGTATGGAAGATTCAGTCCTTTTTGCCTTTTAGAAAAGATGCACCTCTAAGCGTCTTTCCACTTTCTCAGAGGCTGAATGCTTGCTGTGAACCAACAGACCCCCCAGTGAAGGCCTCTAAACTGCTAGCTTTATTCTTAGTGGGAGGAGTTGCACAATTTGTGAGCCCCTTTGGAGGCCTGAGACTTCAATGACTCATTCTTACATTTTTATATTTCAGACCAATAGCAAGACCCTGCCAAACCAATCCATTCATTTCTGCCTTTACCTCCTGTTGATTCTCATTTGGTTGTGTTTTTTTAGCATGCTAGGAACTTACTCTGATGAGTTTGGGAAACTGGACTTTGAGCGTTCACAGCATGGTTCTGGGATGAGCAATAGGTCACAAGCAAAGAGATTTGTTTCTGCCCTCAACGATATTGCAGAAAGAACCTACAACAATCTCTTTGCATTTCAACAGCTTCGGCAGATTGCAAAGGAGCTACAAATAAAAGTAAGTGGGGAAATCTAGATTCTTTTGAAAAACAGTTTAGGAATCATTAAAATTATCAGCTGAAAAATTAAATGAAGAAATTAAAATCAGAAACAGCAGACAAGTGCCATATCTCTCCATTAAACAGGGATGAGCAAAACCTATTGCTGATGTTCTGAGCTCTGTCGTGGAGACATTTCCATTGTAAAGTTTCTAATGTCACTAGCCTTGCTAACTACACCTCTTGCATCAACAAGCACTAACTTTGCTGCTATTATTAAGGTTTGTCTCTGACGTTTTTTGCCAAGGACAAGTTGGTCCCAGAATGTTTTGCTTCTGCTGGCTCCAGAACTATTTTTTGATCTGTGTTTGTATAGATCCTAGCACAATGGGGTCCATATCTGGGACACCTGGGCACTATGATAATGCAAATAATTCTTTATTAATAATCCTTATGCTCACACTCCAATTTATGCTCCAAAGTTGTGCCTGCCATATTGAAAATGTTGTTCTTGTGTTTCTGTTCTGGTCTTCCTTCTGATGTCTGTATGTTTTCATTCCTGTTCCAAACTTTCCTAATATGAAAGTACTGCTAATCAGAAGCATATCAAAAACACATAAGGCAGCAAGTACAACATATCTTGTGATCTTCAACTCACCTTATACACATTTGATTTTCTCAAGTGAAAATAACTGCCAGCTAATTCTGCATTTCACTTCATGGTGGAATACCTGGAACATCCAGTGAAAAGTGACCTTTTAAATCTTTTCAAAAAAGATTTCGGTGCTTGTGAAAAGTGCTGGAAACTGAATTTCTCTATCTATAGAACGATTATAATGTGGGCAGTGATATTGTTCTTTGCATACGTCAGCCCTCCTCTAGGGATGAGATAGTAGCTTCAATCTCCAAGCCCTCTCTCTTGAGGCTGCTTATCAGGTTAAATGTTGTGGATAACCTGTCCAATTGTGATTACCAATTCCTTTTACATGGGTCACCAATCTGTCATTTGGTGACTATTTCCACTCTAAACCAGTATCCTAGGGGTGAAAGGCTCAGAATCCTTTTCAAAACTCACAAACAGGTCACCCCTCCTCTCTTTATCTTTTTGTGAAACTAAAGAAAAATTACAATTTACTGTTTTCACTGTATGTGTAAAATGTTTTGCCACACCCTGAATTCTACCTCTTTTCATAGCATAAAGACCTATGGTGAAATCCTGACCCCACTTGAAGTCAATGGGAGTTTTGTCACTGATTTCAGAGGGGCTGGGATTTCTCCCAAGAGCTTTTGTGTTTGTTTGTTTGTTTGGCAAAAGATTTTCATATTTTTTGTTGTGGTGATTTTTTGTGTCGTTCTCCCCCCCCCCCCCAAACCCACACTTCCTCCCCTTTTGAAACACTTTTTCTTCCAGAAAACTCCCTCAGCAGATGAAATGTCATGAAACTTTGATTTAGGTATATTTCACTAATTTTCCATATGGCAAAACCAGGAGCATTTTCGATGTTGATGTTTGTAAACTGTACATTTTTTTTAGTGAGGTGAAAGAAAGCAAGGAAAGATACAGTCAACTTTTACTTAGCCTTCAAGTGATCCAAAGGTTTGTGGCGGAAGTTAAACCCTTCACACTAATTTCCTTTCTATAATTAATTTTAAAATGTTTAAAAGAATTGCAACATACCTTGCTTTACATCAGACATAATAAATATTATTTTTCACACTTAATAAACGTATTTCACTCTTTATTTTTCTTCCAGGTATCTGATTTTGAAAGCTTTGTTGGCTCTTTAAATGACCAGGGTTATCTTTTGAAAAAAGGTCCAAGAGTTTATCAGCTTCAAACTATGTGAAGGAACCACCACAATGAAAGCAAATGTTCTTGAGGCACAGTAATCATATTTGAAATGGAATAACTGGTGGACATGTTGCACTAGGAGTCCATTACCATATAACCTGCAGTCTACTATGGATATTCCTAAATAAATGTTACAGATGTCCGAAGCTTCTATTAGCTGAGACATGACACTCCCAGAAGAACTGCCCTTTTAAAAGCAATACTTTCAGGAATGAGGGACACTACCATATTTACTTCCAGAAGTGTTCTCAGAGAAGATGATATTTCATGCTGCCATTTGGAAGTACTGTAGTTCAAATAAGAGTTATTTGAGATGAGGCTCTCCATCATCAAAGATAATAGCAAGAGGAGAATGGGTATTTACATTCATCCTATCAAAAGACAATCATAGATTTTACTTTCAGTTCAAATAACTCAAGATGCCTGGTGTTACTTAAAAATGAATAGAAGTGTTACAGAAAGTATTTTCTCAATCAGAAATGGTAATATTGAAAAGATTTGAGAGTAACCCAGATTTTAGTAGTGTAATGAAATCAATTAAATAGCTTTAGCACTATTTTGAAATGTTTTCAAGAAATTGGTAGTTTTCATGCTGAGGCTCCATGCAGTGTATAGTTTTAAGGAACGTGGTAGTTAACTGAAAGAAATTAATTTGTTTATTTAAAGTTTCAGTTTTGCAGCTTACTATTTTAAAGAGCTATATACAGTACTTGAGATTTTATTTAAAATGTCAGTATGAAAAAATCAAACTCTAGTTGTGCATATTAAAGATAGAAGTGAAATAGAATGCATTTAATATACATTAAAATCTATATTAAAGACAAATTTGGGATTCAGTCAACAAGTGACATTAAATACTTAATAGCATGGAAATTTAAAGCAATTTTGTCATAAATATAATATACATTTTGTGCATTAATTTGTAGTATTCCTGATGTATGTTAAACTGACTTAAACAAGGACATCCCACAAAAGGGAGGTAATATATGTATATATAAGATCTGCTGCTTTGATGCCTGCTAATCCAGTTTTTTTCCTAAAGTAATTCCTCTTCCCATAATACAAATGCAAGATGGGGAACATGTCTGAAATGTTACATATTGAGGTCACTACGAAGATGATTAAGATTTTATCAGAAAGATGTGAATATGAAGGCTTTCTGTTTTAAGACTTTGTTTCTGATCTTTTCCATCTTTGTTTTGAGGCAGATTATTACTTATTTAAGAGGAAGCATTGGTTTTTAAACAAATTCAATAAACTTTCCTCAACTTATGTTTAAAGAAAAGTCTTGTGCCTCTGAAGTTTTGTGCCTTGAGATGAAATCCCAGTTTGAAAGAAAGATTTAGGATCCCCTCACCAGCAAACAGCTTAAAGCCCCAATCCTGCAAAGGGACCCAGCTGAGCAGTTCCTTTACTACCATGGGAAATGAATGCAATTATTTGTAGGTGTAAGGACTGTCCATTAAGAACCCTTCTTAGGATCATGACCTAACATCAAAAAGACAAATGAGGGGTAATTTTAAGTTAAAGCTCTTCATTTAAAAAACAAAATACCAACATGTTTTTATGACGTTTTATTTGCTTGAATCTAAAACTAGAAATCCTGATTGTTCTGATTTTCTATTTATTGTGTATGGCAGTTCCCTAGTACTAAAGAATCCTTGTGCAGCATGGCTACTGCATTGACTATCTAGTTCAAGATTTGACTGAAGCCATATTTAATCTTCAGTTACCAAATACCTTAAATATTTTCTGGGTCTGTATAACGAATCAGCTCAAAAAACTGCAAAATTCTCTTTTCCAGTTTTCCATACTGTGCTTTTTGTTTTGTTTTTTTATTTTTAGAGATGCTACTTATTGCTGTAGCAGCTAACCTAAATGTACTGTAACTCTTCTGTAGCCTACCCTATGAGCGAATTGTCCCTACTGTAATTCAGAAACAGATTTTATCAAATGTGGAATAGTTAACGAAGGGACAAAAACAGTAACCATGAGTTCATTAAAGGTTTGATCTAAAGCCCCCTGCCGTCACCAGCCAGTATAATTGACATCACTTAGATTTGGATTGCATTCTTGTAATTTTTCTTGGGCCCCTAGAACCCAGGCTTTTCCCCATGAAAAGACTAGTGTGGCACTTAAAGGTTTTTTTTTTTTTTAACATCGTAAGTTACTCCCCATTGCTTCACTATCAAAGCCCTTGCATGTACCGGACCCCATATACCGCCTTGAAGAGTGAGACACCTCCTCTGTTTGCATGTTTTTGTCTTAAAAAGTAACAGCAGGGCCCTGATAGGTATATTCACTCTTTAAGGGTGTCATAAATATAAAGGGAAGGGTAAACCCCTTTGAAATCCCTCCTGGCCAGGGGAAAGCTCCTCTCACCTGTAAAGGGTTAAGAAACTAAAGGTAACCTCGCTGGCACCTGACCAAAATGACCAATGAGGAGACAAGATACTTTCAAAAGCTGGGAGGAGGGAGAGAAACAAAGGGTCTGTGTCTGTCTGTAGTCGTCTTGGCCGGGGATAGACCAGGAATGGAGTCTTAGAACTTTTACAAAAAGAAAAGGAGTACTTGTGGCACCTTAGAGACTAACCAATTTATTTGAGCATGAGCTTTCGTGAGCTACAGCTCACTTCATCAGATGCATACCGTGGAAACTGCAGCAGACTTTATATATACACAGAGAATATGAAACAATACCTCCTCCCACCCCACTGTCCTGCTGGTAATAGCTTATCTAAAGTGATCAACAGGTGGGCCATTTCCAGCACAAATCCAGGTTTTCTCACCCTCCACCCCCCCACACAAATTCACTCTCCTGCTGGTGCTAGCCCATCCAAAGTGACAACTCTTTACATAATCAAGTCGGGCTATTTCCTGCACCAATCCAGGTTTTCTCACATCTCCCCCACCCCCATTCACACACAAACTCACTCTCCTGCTGGTAATAGCTCATCTAAACTGACCACTCTCCAAGTTTAAGTCTGCTGCAGTTTCCACGGTATGCATCTGATGAAGTGAGCTGTAGCTCACGAAAGCTCATGCTCAAATAAATTGGTTAGTCTCTTAGGTGCCACAAGTACTCCTTTTCTTTTTGCGAATACAGACTAACACGGCTGTTCCTCTGAAACCTGTCTTAGAACTTTTAGTAAGTAATCTAGCTAGGTATGTGTTAGATTATGATTTCTTTAAATGGCTGAGAAAAGCATTGTGCTGAATGGAATAACTATTTCTGTCTGTGTATCTTTTTTGTAACTTAAGGTTTTGCCTAGAGGGGTTCTCTATGTTTTTGAATCTAATTACCCTGTAAGATATCTACCATCCTGATTTTACAGGGGGGATTTCTTTATTTCTATTTACTTCTATTTTTTATTAAAAGTCTTCTTGTAAAAAACTGAATGCTTTTTCATTGTTCTCAGATCTAAGGGTTTGGGTCTGTGGTCACCTATGCAAATTGGTGAGGCTTTTTATCCAACATTTCCCGGGAAAGGGGGGGTGCAAGTGTTGGGAGGATTGTTCATTGTTCTTAAGATCCAAGGGTCTGGGTCTGTAGTCACCTAGGCAAATTGGTGAGGCTTTTTACCAAACCTTGTCCAGGAAGTGGGGTGCAGGGTTTTGGGAAGTATTTTGGGGGGAAAGACGCGTCCAAACAGCTCTTCCCCAGTAACCAGTATTAGTTTGGTGGTGGTAGCGGCCAGGCCAAGGACAACGGGGGGAATATTTTGTACCTTGGGGAAGTTTTGACCTAAGCTGGTAAAGATAAGCTTAGGAGGTTTCTCATGCAGGTCCCCACATCTGTACCCTAGAGTTCAGAGTGGGGGAGGAACCTTGACAAAGGGGCAGTGAGTTTCAAATACAGCTGGTAGGACGCAGCCACGAAACAACCTGCTCCGGGGCCGGGCCGGGCCGCGCCCCCGGGGGCTGTGGAAGGGCGGCTGGGCCCCGCAGCCCCCGACCCCGCCGTGCCCCCGGCTCGCTCCTGCGGGGGAGGAGCCGCAGGGACCCCACGCGCGTGCGCACGCCTGTAAAGGCCGGGGCGGGGTGGGCGAGGGAGCGGAGAGATGGTTGCCGTAAAGCACAATGGCAGCGGTCGCAAAAGTCGCAAACCCACCCCCAACGCCTTCAGGCACACATCTGTCCGGTGAACTGAGGCTGAGGGGTGGCTGCCCCCTCCCCTGCGTCTGGCAGGGCTGAAGTGCGCCCAGCGCCCTTACGGGGGGAGGGGGTGGACGCCGCCATGTTGGCCACCGCTTGGCTGGGCAGATGCTCCTGGGGGCTCCTGAAAGGCGCGAGCCGGCCCCTGCGGGGCAGCGGCGCGAGGCCGCTCGCGAGCCGGTCCCGGGCGACCGGAGGCGTAAACAGCCGCCGCGGCTTCTGCCTCGCGCTGGGGGCCCCCCCGCTGAGCGGCCTCGCGCCGCGGGCGCCGCCGCCGCCCTCCTCCTCCTCCTCCTCCCCCTCCCCCCCCGGCGCGGGGCGGGAGTCGCGGCGGCTGCTGCTGCTGCTGCGCGCCCCCTCCCCGGCCCCGCTCTCCCCGGAGCGGCTCGCGAGCGGCTCCCCGCGCCCCGGCGGCCGGGGCCCGGTCCCCGCCGGCGGGGAGAGCCCCCAGCCGCGGCGGCGCAGCGACGGTGAGGCGGGCCCGCCGCGGGACGCGGCGCGGAGGGGCCGAGGAGCCGCCAGCGGCTACTCGGAGCTGGTACGTGCTTGTGAAGAAGGCCCCGCCGGCCCCCTCCACCCCACCCCGCGCCACGCAGTCGCCTCCGCCCGGCCCGCTGCCCTCTCCCGCGGCCGCCCCGCCAGCCACAGCCCCCTGCCCGGGGAAGGAGCCTCCCACCGCGTCCGCCTCGTCACCGAGCCGCCCCCGCTGGATCCCCCTGCGGCGCCCGCCTGGCTCCTCAGCCGCCGCAGCCTGGGCTGCGAGGAGGCCCCGAGTCCCTCTTGTGCGGACGGGTCCGCGTGGCCGGGCGCTGCGTGAGTGCGGCCGCGGCTAACAGCGCACCGGGGTCACTCGTCCGGGGCCTGCCAGTGGGTGTCTCCGGCGCCCGGGGCTAGGCAGGCCAGGGCACGCGGCAGCATGGCCTCTGGATCGCGTCCGCCCTCTGCTCTTCGCTCCAGATACAGTCCTAGGCAAGGCGTGAGTCGTCGCGCAAGTGAGCAGCTTGAGTGGGGAAACAACCTGATGCTTCCCCCGTCTCTGCCTGCGAAGTCACATGAAAAGGACAAACTGCCTTGTCTTGTCTAGGATTTTACATCACAGTTAACTGGAGAGCACACCCCTTTCCCTAGTGAAGTCACCGCTTGCGGGCCCAGCGGTGGGGGATTCCCGAGGTTTAGAGTTTAGCAAAATGAGATTCATACAAAAGGATCAGTTTGCATGAGGTACCTAATCTGCAGTTCTGCCAAAGCCCATCTAGATAGGTTCACTGAGTACTCAGTTACATTGGCTAACGTATTCTCTGGAAATGTAAGATATTCCCTTCTCCCTTTCCAGTAAGCCATACTTGTTAGCTTTTTATCTCAAGTCTCCTATGCCGTTCTTTTCCTTACTTGACTTCATGCATGTTAAATTTTCCAGGTTTGGTGCACTTGATTTATTATCTTACCAGGTTTCAGAGGAACAGCCGTGTTAGTCTGTATTCGCAAAAAGAAAAGGAGTACTTGTGGCACCTTAGAGACTAACCAATTTATTTGAGCATGAGCTTTCGTGAGCCACAGCTCACTTCATCAGATGTTCCACGGTAAACATCTGATGAAGTGAGCTGTGGCTCACGAAAGCTCATGCTCAAATAAATTGGTTAGTCTCTAAGGTGCCACAAGTACTCATTATCTTACCAGGCACCCCCAACACAGTAGGCTCCTCCTATCTTTTATGCCAGGTCTGTTCTATATTCATGATAATTGTCTGTCTTGTGTTTTATATTTATGGAATAAACAGTTTTGGTTCCTCTCTTTCATAGTCTGTATTTACAGCTTAATCAGTTCCTTTGCAGATGCATCCATTACAGTGTTTATTTGTTTGCATCTATTTCAGTCCTGTCCCAAACATTCCCCATTCCTTGGGCAGCTGTTCGCTGCTCACCTGCGCTTAGTTTTTCATACTAAGGTTGAAGCTGGAGGTGCTAACATGAAACCAACTCAGTCTACTTTTAAAGATACAAAGCTTGTATAATTCTACTAATTCATTCATATTGATTTATATGTGAGGGTGAGTTATCGTTTAAAACTAAATTGTCACAACATTTGGAGCTAATGATAGCTCAGTTTTATGAAATAAAAAATTCTAATAAAGAGCATTATAAATTTTGAAAGTTTTGTTTTCTAGCAAACTTACCAAGATGCATTTTGCATGTTTTAATACAAATTTGTTCTTTTATTTAAAAAAAAAAATTGGTTGTTCATTGGTGGTCAAGTATCAGAATAAAATGGCACGTGGTATTGGAGCTGTTCAGGCTCCCCTTCTTGTCTTGGTTATAGGTTCAGGTCTGGTCAAGAGGTTTATTTCCCAGAATTTCAAGGCATTCTGGCAATCCAGGTTTCAGTCAAATGTGAATTTACTGTGAATATTCAAATCACATGCAGGCTTGACTGATTTCTTTTTTTTTTTTTTTTTTTTTTTAAATTTTCTTATTTTCCAGTATGAAAACCCATGGACAATCCCAAATATACTTTCTCTGGCAAGAATTGGTTTGGCTCCAGTTTTGGGTTATTTGATTGTTGAAGAAAATTTCAACATTGCATTGGGTGTTTTTGCTTTGGCTGGGATAACAGACTTGGTATGTTGCATAACAGAGTTTTGAAATGTATTTTGTTGTTTTTTAATTTAAAATCACACTTACTGCATAATGTATAAACAGTTTACTAATTCTCTTAAAATTTAAGTCAGTAAAATGAGATCAGCTAGTATGCTAATTATTTTGTAGAAATGCCTGAGAAAGCCATGATGACAAGACAGGCCCAGATTCTACCACTCATTAAGGCTGCTTTGTGCTGCTCTGTTGGTGCAAAACAGCCTTAAAGATTCCCTAAACAGGTAACTGAGAATCCCCCAGTGAGTTGTGTATAAACTGTATTTATTGCAAGCAACTGTCTGCTTGCAAATGCAGATTAAGAATTTCTGCATCCAGAAGAGGTAATCATGTATGCAGATTAGCAATGTTTCTGACAATCAGGTGCTCTATGAATTTCCTGGAATTAGGATGTGCTCGCAAGCTTCTAGACTAGAATCTGAGTAGTCAGATGGAAAGTGTTCAATACGTTATTTGTATCTTCTAACACAGTGGTTCCCAAACTTGTTCCGCCGCTTGTGCAGGGAAAGCCCCTGGCAGGCCAGGCGGGTTTGTTTACCTGCCGCGTCCGCAGGTTCGGCTGATCGCGGCTCCCAGTGGCCATGGTTCGCTACTCCAGGCCAATGGGAGCTGCTGGCCTGGAGCAGTGAACCGCGGCCACTGGGAGCCGCGATCGGCCGAACCTGCGGATGCAACAGGTAAACAAACCGGCCCAGCCTGCCAGGGGCTTTCCCTGCAGAAGCGGCGGAACAAGTTTGGGAACCACGGTTCTAACAAAGTTGACTGATAATTAGGGCTGTCGATTAATCGCAGTTAACTCATGTGGTTAACTCAAAAAATTAATCACAATTAAAAAATTAACCACAATCACAGTTTTAATTGCACTGTTAAACAATAGAATACCAACTGAAATTTATTAAATACTTTTGAATGCTTTTCTACATTTTCAAATGTATTGATTTCAGCCACCATTCCAGAGGACACGCTTCCATGCTGATGATGCTCATTTTAAAAAAAAACATTAATTAAATTTGTAACTGAACTCCTTGGGGGAGAAATGTGTGTCTCCTGCTCTGTTTTATCTTCATTCTGCCATATATTTCATGTTATAGCAATCTGGGATGATGACCCTGCACATGTTGTTCATTTTAAGAACACTTTTACTGCAAATTTGACAAAAGGCAAATAAGATACTAATGTGAGTTTTCTAAAGATAGCTGCAGCACTTGACCCAAGAATCTGAAGTGCCTTCCAAAATCTGAGAGGCATGAGGTGAGCATGCTTTCAGAAGTCTTAAAAGAGCAACAATCTGATGCGGAAACTATGGAACCCAAACCACCAAAAAAGAAAATCAGTCTTTTGCTGGTGGCATCTGACTCAGATGATGAAAATGAACATGCATCAGTCTGCACCGCTTTGGATCATTATCGAGCAGAACCCATCATCAGCATGGACACGTCCTCTGGCATGGTGGTTGAAGCATGAAGGGACATAGGAATCTTTAGCGCATTTGGTATAAAAGTATCTTGCAGTGCCGGCTACAATAGTGCCATGCGAATGCCTTTTCTTGCTTTCAGGTAACATTGTAAACAAGAAGTGGGCAGCAGTATCTCTTGCAAATGTAAATAAACTTGTTTGTCTGAGCGACTGGCTAAACAAGAAGTAGGACTGAGTGGACTTGTAGGCTGTACAGTTTTACATTTTTATTTTTGAATGCAGGGTTTTTTTCTTACATAATTTTACATTTGTAAGTTCAACTTTCATGATAAAGAGATTGCACTACAATACTTGTATTAGGTGAATTGAAAAATAGTATTTCTTGCTTTTTACAGGGCAAATATTTGTAATTAAAAATAAAGTGAGCACTGTATACTTTGTATTCTGTGTTGTAACTGAAATCAATATATTTGAAAATGTAGAAAAGCATCCAAAAATACTTAAATAACTGGTATTCTATTGTTTAACAGCATGAATAATCGCGAGTAAATTTTTGTAATCGCTTTACAGCCCTTCTGATAATACTGTATATCTTTTTAATTACCTACATTATATTCATACTGCTTATCACATATCCTGGTAACAGTAGTAGATGCTGATTTTTTTTTCTAGCTATCAAACGTTCACATATTAAACTTATATTTATAGTTGGATGGGTTTATTGCACGAAACTGGGCCAGTCAGAAATCTGCTTTGGGAAGTGCCCTTGACCCGCTAGCTGATAAAATTCTTATCAGTGTCCTGTATGTCAGCCTCACTTGTGCAAGTCTTATTCCAGGTAAGATCATGTTAAATTCATGTATTTATATTTTTTTCATAAGATAGTACTAAATAGTATGGAGAAGTGAACTTAATGAAAGAAGACACTTCTTACGTTGTCAATGAGGAAAACTAGTTTTAGCTTACAACAGTTTTGTCAATTGGGTTTTACTATTGTCTGTTTAAAAGAAAGTTTAAAGAACTTTATTCAAATATAAAATCATAAAATTCTGACTTACTTTTAATTCTGTTGTGCTGTTGAGCACTTGAACAACTTTTGTCACTAGGTTCAGCTTCAGCAGTAGTTTGCTCTGTTTTTAACAAAGAATAGTTTTATTGCACTTTCCACTCATAGAACTCACATTTTAAAAGAAAACATACGTCATACACAACTACATCAAGCCACTGTTCTGAGACTGACATTTCTCACTTTATCAATCTCTATGCTAGACTCCAGTTTTCCAATCTGAAATGGGATGATTGGGGCCACCCTTGCCAATTAATTCAGATTTGTCTTGGCTGCTCTGGAGTTCATGCTTACTGGCAGTTATTGAAAATAGATGATGTTTCTGGCAGGTGGATGTGTTTCTCTCAACGGACAACAGTGGAACTAGTTCACCTCTGCCATCTGCATGGGTCTGACTGTGCAGGAAAGGTGCTGGTTGTAGGAAGCGCTGCAGGATAATGTAATGCTCTTCTGATACCATTAGATGTTGCCACTGAATGCTAAATCATAGATTTTTGCCCCCTACCCTCCCTCCTTAAATTTGCGTTGCTTTTTATTTAGATGGAAAAGACAAATGGTTTGTATTTTCTTTGTGTTAATGGGGATTGCACGTGTGAACATGTAGTGGTGGTGTATCATGGTGGACTTTGTCTATCTGCAGCTAAAAACCTGTTTAAATCACATTTTTCAAATCCTGACTATTTCTTCTATAACTATATTTTGTTGATTTGTTTTTCAGTTCCACTGACTACTTTGATCATTTTGAGGGACATAGTGCTAATTGCGGCTGTTTTTTATGTGCGATACAAAACACTGTCCCCACCGGTAAGTGTGTGGCTGTAAAACAAATTGTGGATGGACATGAAATCAAATAGTTTTGGACTTTGAATAGGTTTTCTGTTAGGATGTGTATTAGCAGGGGTAGGAAGCGGCAATTACTTAACAAACATATTTGCCAAAGCTTTGTTATGCAGCTTGATGTTGATCCAAAACTTAGGGGGAAATAGTGAAGATTTACCTGGGAAGAGAACAACAACATTACATGTTTCAGAGTAGCAGCCGTGTTAGTCTGTATTCGCAAAAAGAAAAGGAGTACTTGTGGCATCTTAGAGACTAACCAATTTATTTGAGCATAAGCTTTTGTGAGCTACAGCTCACTTCATCGGATGCATTCAGTGGAAAATACAGTGGGGAGATTTATATACACAGAGAACATGAAACAATGGGTGTACCCGTACAGATGGTAATGAGAGTGATCAGGTAAGGTGAGCTATTACCAGCAGGAGAGCAGGGGAGGAGGGGGACTTTTTTGTAGTGATAATCAAGGTGGACCATTTCCAGCAGTTGACAAGAACTTCTGAGGAAGGGGAGTGGGGGGGGGAAATAAACATCGGAAAATAGTTTTACTTTGTGTAATGACCCATCCACTCCCAGTCTCTATTCAAGCCTAAGTTAATTGTATCCAGTTTGCAAATAAATTCCAATTCAGCAATTCTCTCGGTGGAGTCTGTTGTTGAAGTTTTTTTGTTGATGAATTGCGACTTTTAGGTCTGTAATCGAGTGACCAGAGAGATTGAAGTGTTCTCTGACTGGTTTATGAATGTTATAATTCTTGACATATGATTTGTGTCCATTTATTCTTTTACGTAGAGACTGTCCAGTTTGGCCAGTGTACGTGGCAGAGGGGCATTGCTGGCACATGATGGCATATATCACATTGGTAGATGTGCAGGTGAACGAGCCTCTGATTGTGTGGCTGATGTGATTAGGCCCTATGATGGTGTCCCCTGAATAGATATGTGGACACAGTTGGCAAGGGGCTTTGTTGCAAGGATAGGTTCCTGGGTTAGTGGTTCTGTTGTGTGGTATCTGGTTGCTGGTAAGTATTTGCTTCAGGTTGGGGGGCTGTCTGTAAGCAAGGACTGGCTTACAGACTCCAACGAGAGACTGCTGAATTGGAATTAATTTGCAAACTGGATACAATTAACTTAGACTTGAGACTGGGAGTGGATGGGTCATTACAAAAAGTAAAACTATTTCCACATGTTTTCCCCCCCCCCCCCCCCCCCACTGTTCCTCAGACGTTCTTGTCAACTGCTGGAAATGGCCCACCTTGATTATCACTACAAAAGGTTTTCTCCCCCCCCCCTCCCCCCGCTGTCCTGCTGGTAATAGCTCATCTTAAGTGATCACTCTCCTTACAGTGTGTATGGGTACACCCATTGTTTCATGTTCTCTGTGTATATAAATCTCCCCACTGTATTTTCCACTGAATGCATCCAATGAAGTGAGCTGTAGCTCACGAAAGCTTATGCTCAAATAAATTGGTTAGTCTCTAAGGTGCCACAAGTACTCCTTTTCTTTTTGCTAACAACATTACATATGAGACTATGAAATTTAGGAGATCATAAACTAGTATTTTACAAAATGAAATCCATCAATTATTATCAGGGCATAAAAGCAAGGTTCCATCACTTCACTAATTATTAAGTAACACTTTTATTGTCTCACTTGTACTGTTATATTTCAGTTTAATGTTTTACATACTTTTTTTAAATGTCAATTTTATCAAAGAGTAGGTTAGTGTAACTGTTTCTCCAGTGTTGAGTGATTTTCTGTAGTGTGTTCTTTGAGGAGATTTGTTTCAAACACACACATTAAACATAAACAACCTTTATCTTCCTTTCACAGAGAACGCTTAGTAGATATTTCAACCCCTGTTATGCTACTGCCCAGTTAAAACCAACTTTCATCAGCAAGGTAAAGGTGATCATTTATTATAAATACCTGTTTCTTCAGCATCCAGGAGCCTTCACCATTCTGAAGCACTATTAATTTTCGGACTGCTTTCTTCGGCAGCACTTAATACTGACAAATTCTTATATAGGGCTTTATTCCACAAAGTCCTGAGTCCTCTGGGTGTGATCCAGCAAAGCACATGTTTAATTATAAGCGCATAAGTTGTCCAATTAACAAAGTAAACGTGCAGCAACTATATCTCAAAGCTTGTATTTTGCCTGGTTTTCCATATATTGGCTAAGGTTATTAATAACCTCTTAAGTAATGTGAAGGACATTAATATGGTAAAGTTCTATTTCAGTACAGCCATAACTTATATTTAATTTTTACCAGATGAACACAGCAGTTCAGCTAATCTTGGTGGCAGCTTCTTTAGCGGCTCCTGTTTTCGATTACGTAGATAGCATATATCTACAGACTTTATGGTAAGTTACATTTTTTATTTTTTGTGATATCTGTAATGTACTTATAAAGAAACTAGCAATTCCGATTGAATTAAAAAGTAAAATTCATGGAACAGAAGGGTGTGCCTCAGTAAGCCTAAATTAGGTTACAGATTTGTATGGTTGAACTCTTCCAGATGACGTTTTCTTTTTGGCTGAAACAGAACCAAGCAATATATCAGTGCTTAATTTGTTATGAGAGAAATAGCTAAACACATGAGGAAGCCAGTCAAAACCCAAGGATGAAAGTTAAGAAACTAAAGTCTTCCAAATCAGCATGAAGGCATCACAGAAGGTATGCACATCCCTAAATTAAAATACATACATAAGTGTGGAAAGGTCAGGAAAAATCTGATACTGTTAAATGGAAAGTTATGGCATTTATTCCAGTTAAAAGGGTTTCATTGCTAAAATTGCAGCACAAGTGATGCCAGTAGAAATGGACAAACTATGGCAGGTAAAACAAAGTAGAAATTAACCAATTTGAAGAGCAGATAACTTTTTAAAAGAGAAGTTCTTTAAGTATCTCTGAAATAAGATGCTTGAGGGAGTCAGTCATGTCTGCTAGGTTACCAGGGAGTATAGGTGCAATCTATGAGAAAAAGAACACAATGGTTTATTTCCATCAGTCTTTCCTTGATAAGCTGTTGTCACAGTTCAGGGGAACTGCACCTGTATTTTCCCTGCATAGACCCTCAAGGGAACCCCCTCTAGGTGCTTAGCTCCTCAGCCATCACCTCTTTTTGGCAGAGATCCTTTTTTTTTTTTTTTCCAGGCTGCAAAGTTCTCTGTACTCTGATATTACCAGCAAGCCAGATTGCCTAAACATCCCAGTGTCTTTGTTTTCTCTCGGAAGGTTTACGAACAGTATAATTGCCAGCAGTTACAAGTTACCACACAGCTCTTTAGCAGCAAGCACATTTATTCTTAAGGTGAAAGCATTACAGAGAAAACATTACAGAGAAACCATAAAAAACAATTATAGTCCTTATGCACATGCTAAAAGCTCATAAAAAGTTACTTATCAATCTTATAGGGCCTCGGTAGGCCAAAAGCCTTTCAAGCTTTCCCAGGAAGAATTGGGACTCCCCTTGGACAGTTTGCTGCATCAGAAAGAAGGCCCTAAGTCAGTTTAAACTCAGGCTGGTCATCCCAAAGTCCTTTCTTTGTCAGTTGGTCTCTGGTGTATCCAGTTTGAACTAGTGTATATGAGCCTTTCTAGGTGGTGTGGTACTTCTCCGGAGGTATTACAACCTTAGTGAATTTGCCTAATCATCCCTACTCTTCTTTGTTCCTGGAGGAGCTGTGGTTTCCCTTCTCTGTGAAATTGCATACAGTCCCTGCCCCACGATACATAAACTTAATATAGCAAGATCTCCCAAAGATATTGCAGGAAATTGCCAAGTCTGTCACAGCTATTTTCAGGTATAAAGGTGAGAGACTGTCCATTTAGGATGTTTAGAAAAAATTTATAATTTAAATTGCGACAGGTGATCAGACTAGATGGTATTTTTCCATGAATTCTAAAGGAACTTACTATAAGAATGAAGTGGCTGAGCAGTTAATAGAAATACACAATCTGCTATTAGTTAGGAACTATACTAAAGAACTGATAGATCCAGTATACCTATTTTTAAAAAGGTTCTGAGGAATTAGAGACCTTTATTTCAATAACCAGGTAAATATGTTGAAAAATATACTTATTAAAAGCTGATATTATATGGAAACAAACTGGGATAGCTTCTGTAAAAGGCATTTTTGCTCTCACATATTAGGATTCGTTAAAAGTTAACAGAACAGTGAATAAAGGAGAACTAGTAGATATCACTTAACGGGATTTTTTAAAAGGTCTCACAAGAGGCCATTCACATGGCCTCTAAGCGAACTATAGAAACAAATTAGATTATACTAGTTTTCAGAATAGAGATTTGACTGTTGCTTGTGTAGCCATCATCAGAGTGCAATTGATTGAAATTGTAGCATTATGTGTATTTTAAGATGTAGCAAGCAAGAATTATTATCTTGATTTTAGTTTGTTTTCTTGGGGGGGGGGCGGGGGTTTGTTAGTCGTCATGCATATATTTAAAAACAAGCAAACAAAAACCTCTTGGAAGTAGTGTCAGCCAGTTCTCAAGTTGGTGAACACTGTGCATACTGCAGATACACTGAGCCAGATTCGTCCCCCACTTTTCTGTCACAAGTATAACTGGATTAAGAATTCAGCCCAGTACATGATGAATTCTGTGGTGAAGCAGACTATTGAACAAGGAAGCTTGCTTATGTGAATACGCTTTGCTTTGCAGTGAGGTTCAGTTTTGAATATGATATTTGTTGTTTACAATCAAAGTTAGTCATTAAAATGAGAAGGGGAGGGTGAGAATTTTCTTAATCACACTTTCTTCAGCCTTTGACCTCAGTTTCTGTGACTAGCATAGGAAGTCCCATAATATACACACTCAGATTGTAGCAAAGAATAGAGAAACCATTTAAAATACAGCTTTGGGCATTATTCAAATATTTAGGCACAAAGAAACTAATTTATATTAACCATTTTCCCCCCAAAGGTGCATTACAGCTTTCACAACAGCAACGTCTGCATACAGTTATTATCATTATGGTCGGAAAACAGTCCAGGTAATAAACAACAAATGAAGTGTTATAGAAAGGACCATCTCATCACATCACTGTTTTCTATACTGTAAAGGACAATATAACTGGCCTATGAATAAGAACTCAGTGTTTTTCCTTAGGACAGTTTTTTCAATTCAAACCATGTCATCACAATTGGACTGATATGAAGTAAAAGTGAAGTCTGATCATGTACTGTAAATGTATTGAATTTTCAATGTATTTTTGAAAGTTATAAATAAAAATATAATTGTTAAAAAAAATCACAATGTTCTTAAAGGCACTTTTAAGTCACCAGTAGCTGTCCTGCATTTTGAATCTTGTATCTCTTTTTATATTGCTTTTCAGAAGCTAAAGTTTGCATGCTTCATGCAGAATTGGATCGTATATTAGATTCTAATAATGTGCTGACGAAGCTCCCTTTTCTTCTCAGATCTAGTACACATGGAGTTATAAAGACAAACTGTGGTATACTGTCACGAGACAGAATCACTTATTAGGATTTACTAAATATTATAGTTTACTGCAAAGGAAAGCATTAAATCACTAGGGAATGATACCTTCAGAAATGTAAAAAGAACAGGAGGATTTGTGGCACCTTAGAGGCTAACCAGTTTATTTGAGCATAAGCTTTCGTGAGCTACAGCAAAGTGAGCCTCTTTTCCCTCAAGTTTTTAAATTTTCATTGTGATATGAATAATACAGTCCATACAGTATTTCAGAGTTATTCTCTTCAGTAAAAATACCAAGATCACTATCTGTCCCCAGAGAGAAGGTTCTAGTGACATTAGGGCTCATGGTGTAGTGTCACAGATGTAGATAAATCGAGTTCTTAAATAGAAGCGTGTTTCTAGTACTGCTACTTGGTAGTGGTTGAGAAACCAAGGCACTGAACTTCCTGTGTGAGCTATGCTGTGCTATTTTAAAACCTGCTTGGTCACTTTGAGATCATCTTGGAGCAGAAATGTCAGCGTAAATAGAACTGAGAAAAATCAAGGCATTTTAAATGCTTTTCCAAATCACTGGATTAATTAGAAACTGTTAAAGCTGCATATTTTGTGCATGATTCTCCTATATCTTTGACTGCGTTGTTCATCAGGGATTGCTATGATCTCAATTTACCACCCGTGATCAAAGAATAGGCCAAAACTATTTAAAGTTACAGAATTAAATGCCTGTTCCTTGCTTATACTCTGATAGCCACAAAAAGTATAAGACAAGAGATTTCATATTAACAGTAATGAAATCTACTTATTAAATACTTTGGCGCCAGATATGGTGTGTTTTGCATGTAGTAGCAAAGAATTGAGGTGTCAGGAGGTAAAGTAACTGAAAAATAGTTGGACTATGGTGCTCTGTCACCAAAAGTGAATTTATTAGATAATGATTTTGGGGGGGTGTAGTTGTAGGTGTGTATATAAAACATTTAAATTTTTTATCTTTTAACTTGTATAGAAATGGTACACAGACAATGTTTAATTTTTATTCAGTACCTGTCTCTTAGCTTTCACCATATACAGCAGTCCAGATCTGTCTTATATGCAACGGAAGGTTAAATGTAAAGCAAATCATATAAAATGTTTTTTCTTAATATGCATGTTTAGTTAATTGGGAGTATGGTATTTCTTCAGGAACACAATTTTAAAATGGAGAGATGACAAAGTCCATTCAGGTTATTCCTTTTTTTTGTTCATTACCACCATCTCAAATATAGTGAGGTACACCTGAATATGTTGTTCTGGTAGGGAATGGCAAAGTGTTGAGGCTATTGAAGGATCATGTCAGCATGCAGGTGCCTCAGCACATTTATGAATAAAATGGCTACACCGTTTCATGACTTGTCTTTGTATTTAGCTTATTGTACAGTTACTTGGAGTTGTGTGTCCAAGGTATTTATATTAAATGAAGTAGTTAAACAGTGCAGAGCTGTTGGCTGTTTTTAGCATATGCATTAGTTGCTCCTTCTGTCCTCATTGGTTTATTCTGGATATTAACTGCTTCTAATAAAACATAGGTAAGGTACAGAAATGATACTCCATCTTACCCATGAGAACAATCATGGACTCTGCATCCCAGCTCATTGTTGTGCAAAAATAATGAGCTTGGGCCATACATCTGAAAAGCAACTGAGTTCAAATGGCTGTATTTGTCAGGGTGAAATCTGTCCTTATTGGTACATTCTGCAAGTGAAGAGTCTGAACAAATAGTGACCCCCTACAGTGGCACAGTTATAGGCTACATTTCCATGTTGCACGGTGGTGAAAAACAGTTTAATGCTGCCTGGGTTTGTTTTAAGTTCACTCTTTTCATGAGAGATTGGATTGACAGGGGGAAATAGTTTAAACTCTCCCTGCAGACAAGTAGTTATTTAGATCTTGATGCTGCATGTTTTTGGAACAAGTAGAGCCAACATCAGCCTAATCTATAAAGAATTGTTAGTGTGGAACAGATTTAAAAAAATTAAACTTTAAAGATAGTAGAAAACCTTAGTTTGCAGGTTTTTAAATTTTCCATTTTGCTGATTCCTGAAAAAATTAAAATTATGATTCATGCTTCCTTTCTATATCATAGATGCAAAAGAGCACAATCCCTATTTTTCTATTTGCAAGTCGCCTTTAATATAGGTTTGGTTTATGGAAAGTTAATGAGGATAACTGACCTCAGTGACTCAGAGTGGTATAAAAGGTATTCTCCAAGGCATAGGGTGGTTATCAAAAATTGGTGCCAAGCATTAACTGCAGCTGGAGTGGAGCAGGAGAGAAAAAATTGGGACCCAAAGTGGTGGCAGGCACTAGTAAATATATTAATGCTTGTGATACAGAATGAAAACCCAACAATCTTGACATCAGAGCACATGCTAGTGTACCAGAATAAAAATGATACTTTATTGTATGCTCCAAAAGAGATGGGCTTCGCAGATTATATTCATACAGCACCCCTGATATATAGCCACCTCTAGGATGAAGGGCTGTTAATTAACACTTGCAATCCTGAACAACACGCATGGGAGAGAAATACTTGGTCAAGACAGAAGGATAACTACAGTCTCTTGTGAACAGGGCCTTGGGTGATTTAAGGCTGAGATTTTCAAAGCTTCTTAAGTGAATTTAGAAGCCCAATTCCTATGTAAATTAAATTAATTGGAATCTAAATCCCTTAGGCATCTTGGAAAATCTCATCCTAAATGTCCACTGGAGTGGACAGGATCTCAGTTTTTAAGAACTTGTCTCAACCTTTACTCACACTAGGTTGCACTGATACTCAATTATCTCCCTCAGTATAATAATGACAGTCCCAGTCAACCTCAATATCACTAGTCTACTAACTTTGTAGATCAATCCAAGGCTTTGATCATTTAACATGGTACTAACTTGCTTGTTTTGTTGTTTTGATGGTGGAATGGTTGAGACCCATGTTATAATTGCAGCCATTTACTTTCATTTTGGAGACTCCATACAACATTCTTTCTATTTTTCTATTGAGTTCAAACCATCTCCAACAGCAAAAATCTCAGAGTTTACACTCATGCCCTTTTGCCCCTGTACAAACCCTCACTTACAGCTATGTATGTTCTGTATTGAGAGGAGCATGCTGTAGTGGAATAATAAGATGGAAGCAAAACCAGCATGGCAGCATCTTAACACACAAAACACTACCTAGGCTATTTAAAGGTGATCTGCAAAAGTTTTTTTAAAAGGGGCTTGTGGTCATTTTTGTTTCTTTATAGCATATAAAGGACTGACAGGATTTTTTTTTCTTGTTGCTCTTTTTTTCTGCTTCTATGAGGGATGTAAAGTCTGGTGAGCGCTAGTTTTGCTGGAAGACCTGTACAGGTACACCGCAGCTGTAACGTTCACTTCAGGTAAATGTACACAAGTGTACTCTGCTAGAGTCTAATAACAACAGTGTGGCCATGGCAGCATGGCTCAGTCTAGTTACCCAAGTACAATCCCAACTGAGCCCCTGTTGCCCCAGCCAGCTATTTTGTAGACCTAGTCCCAGGGACATGCACTAATAAGGCAGGATGGTGACACTTTCAAGAAAAGTGTTTGGGGCTGAGTAGGTATTTAAACAAAAAACCCAAAGGTCCACATTTCCAATCCTGGGTGCCTAAAGGTGGGCTCTTAAATCCACAGCGAGGCTCCTAAGTAAGGTAGACTGATTTTCAAAGGTGCAAGTGGATTTGTGTGTGTACAGCTTTTCTGATAAAGAGGGCATTGCTATTTAGGCACCTAAATAGGGCTGTGGACTTTGAGCCTTCTTTTTTAATGGTCTTTAAGTGCTTAATGATGCAGATAGGGGCCTACAGGGATTTTCAAAAGCTATCGGCACCTTTAGGCACCTAAAGACCTTTTAAAAAAAAAATCTAGCCATTCCTCTTGGTAATTTCCCCATTTGTACAAGGGGGATAGTGATATGATGGATGTTTTTCCACCTGAAATTAGGGGCTTGATGCAGGAATGACAGGACAAAATTCTGTGGTCACTGTTTTGTAGGAGGCTTGATTAGATGATCATACTGGTCCCTTCTGGTTTTAAAATCTATAAACCCTTGTGCCTTTGTAAAACACTGATATCTACCTCTGAAAGGCACTGTATACATGCTAGGGATTATTTTTATCAGGGCTTTCTGGGTGCTTCAACATCATGTTAGATTAGGTTAGAGAAGCACTATAGCCAAGGAACTTCAGGACTATGCTTCTTCCTCCTTCCACATCAGGTTGTGCCACCCCTATCCCCCCCATCCCTCCCCCCCACTTCATTTTAAAATCATCCTCATTGGGACCTCCCACTCAGCTGCCAGAAAATAATTATACATTATAATAAAAAGGGAAACTTCACCCCAAACACAGATCTTTGGAAATGGAAAATAGAGATCTCAGAAACAGGCCAGGTGGTGTCCTGTTGTAACAAAACAAAGCATTTGGAGCCACAGATGTGCCTGGTGTAATTTCATTGGAATTACAACTGGGATGAAGTCAACCCTCTGAGGAGCTCCTAACCAAGTGAGCAGCTGGATTCCACTTAGATGTGTTGCTATAAGATGTTGATGTTGACAAAGCTACCTGGGACTAATTACATGGCTGCAGTTTTAAGGGGTAATCAAATGCTGGGTTTTTATAAGAGATGAGGTGTGTGCCATATTGCTCAGCGTGAGGCTTTTTACATTTCTGATACAGGCACACAGACAATACGATGGTGGTGATTAGGAAGACCCCACTTGCTAGGGACAAGACTGCAAAGATGGATTTATAGCTGTGTTTTGTTGTAAACTGGGTGCATGGATTGCCCAAAATCTTCTCACTCATCGTCTGGCTCGATCCTGCTTTGTTAGAAGCAATCACGCACACCCAATAGGTGGTGTCTGGTGACAGTTTGTACAGTGTGTACTGCCTTGCTGTGGGATAGATCTCACCCACCAGGGTCTGGGTCTTCTCGCTGCCTTTTGCGTGATATGCAAGCTGATAAGTATCAACGACTGAACTGGGGGCACACCAGTGGATCTGTGCTGATGTGTCTGTCATTTCAGATACTTCTCTGAGTCTTGGTGGATCCGGAACAGTGTCTTCTCCAGACACTCCAGGACACAGACATGGGGACAACCTCTGAAGTTCAGAGCATGGTTTCTGGAGGTGGCGGCAGGGGTCGTAGTCACAAGAGATTATTATCAGTTGAACTGTGGTTTCCTTTGGTTGATCATCATCGTAATAGTCATCTACATAATCCACTTGTATTACAGCATGGGTAGGATTTGGAATAGGGTTTGCCTTTGTGGGGTTTTGCGGCCGTTGATCTGTCTGAGATGGACTTACTATGCCAGGAAAAAGAGGAGAGTTTGTCCCTGTTGGTCCTGTCGCTTCAGTGGAAGTGTTATTAGTAGATTCGTAGAATGTTTCCTCTTGGTGGAACAGAGCAGTAGTCGTTGTGGCATTTCTCCTCAATGGATCTGTTTTGATTGTACTCACAGTGCTTTGCTGAGTTAAGGAGTCGCTATAAAGCTTTCCCAGAATTGTTGAAGAGGTGGCTGCTGTTCCTTCAGTAGTGGGATTGGTAGTAGATTTGGAAAAAACGTCCACACTTGTGGGATCGTTCTTCATCTGAGCTGTTTGCGTCATACTTACCATGTTTCGTGGCACCAAGGAGTTGCTGTAAAGTTCTTCGGCAAATGGAGTAGAGTCCATCGTTGCTGCCACAGTAGTGGAATCGATAATGGGAAGGTTGGAAGAGTCTTCTGTGAGAGGAGGAGTGTTTGATGTGGGGAATGTGGTGTTTCTCTTGGCCTGGCATTCGTCATAGAGTTGTAACAGCGAAAGAGACGATGAGGATGAAGGCATCTCTCCGTCTTCTGGGGCTGTGTTGCAAATGGTGTCAGATGCCCTGCAGGATGAAGCAAACAAATTAGAAATGACATAACAGTTATAGGATGGCACCCTCAGTGTCTATGAAATGTATCAGGTAGTGAGCTGTTAATGCCAATCAGAAACCTGTTCTCTCACATGAAATCTGGGGCCAAAGCCAAGCAGAGTCTTGACTACAGTTCTGCACTTTCAGGCTTATTTTCCTCACCATATGACCAACTTGGCTGCATACATTTTGCAAGGGGCAGCAAGTATCCCCCAACTGGGAAGGCCACGGGTCTGATTCAGTAAGGTGCAGTGGAAGTTGAAGGCACAATACACAAAGCATTACGCGCCAAAACCACATTTGAGTAATGCCTCTCCCAGTCTGACAGCAGGGGGCAGTGTAGAGTGATGTGTAGTTACTTCCAAAGTATTCTTGGTCCCTGCTGGCTTAGGAATCAGAGCTCGCAATTTGACTGCAGATCTCCAGGGCACAATGTCATTAAGGCCACTGAGCTAGCTTACATTTTATCTGTACTCGCAGTAATGTACTAATGGGGGAGGCAGAGAATAAATTATCAGTAGATGCCATTATTTTATAGTTCTGCTTGTGTTAACAGCACAGTGCTGCTTTCAAATATAATTAGTCCATACTTAATTCTTGAAGGAAACTTTATTTTAGATGTCTGTCCCTTGAGGAACAGATGGTGATTCCGAATAATATTGGTGGGGTTTGTATTTCAACAGGAAAACTACACCATTCATGCACAACTTGTAGCAAAAATTGAAGTAAACAGGCTCAGGATAATCCTTTATACTGACTCCTACATTCCTGTTGTGTGAGTAATACACTGCTGACAGGTCATTTACCTTTGCAGTACAACTCTCTTCGGATCAGAAAGTAGCCAGGAAAGTCCACAGTTGCACTCTAAAGGATTTCCATACAGGTTGATGCTGATGCTACCTGATGAGTTGATATTCCAAGGATTAAAGGTACTCAGGTTACAGCTAGGAGATGAAAATTTTGAGAATCTTTAGCAAGTGTCCGCTAAGGAGTCTGCATAAGGGATGACATGCAACCTTCTTTGCTCCCTGGGGAGGCAGTAATCTGTTCCTGGCTCATAGCAGATTACTAATCCCCCCCCTCAGGAAAACCAAGTTAATTCTCACGTATCACCCTCATGTATCATCACGTTCACCCCAATTTAGATTCATTCTCTGCAGCAAATTTATGTTAAAGGCATAACCAGAATGCAGTAGGAACAGCAGCAGGAAAAGAAAAGAACCCTGCACCCAGCAACTCTGCTTTGGTAAAGTTTGTCTGATCCCTGAACCCTTGCATTCATCTTGGCTTTCATTTCATCCTACACCTCTTCTCCTGCCCTGTGGTCCTCCTAATTCACTCTCCAGCCTCCTTTCAACCCTTTCACGCCATTTTTGGAATAGCTTCAGTTTCTGCATGCCAACCATCCACCTTATGTTGACTCATGGGTAGAGTCCTTCAAATCTGCAGATGTCCGCTATATATCCACAGACCATGCTTGTGGATCGCGGATCAGATGCGGATACAAATTTTGTATCTGTGCAGGGCTCTAGTCATTGGTACAGTGTTACCAGATGTGTAATGATATTTGATGTTTTTCTGAAAGCTCTAGCTCCTGGAATCCAGGGAACAATTTGAGAATTTCAGCATTCATTAAAAAAAAAAAAAAGGTAAGTTTTGAGCCCTCATAGTTGCAGAGAAAAGCTTGAAAATGTGACCTGAGTGCACATGACAGGGTCAGAAATCAGAAGGCAAAGGAAAAGCACCCCACATTTATTGTTGTTTTAAAAATCTCAGGATTTTTAAGCCAATCTATGATTTTTAAGCATTACTCCTGATTTTCGAACTTGGGGATAGCAACATTGCTGTTGTGTCTGCACCTTCTTGTGCCTGAATTGTCCTGTGCTTTTTCCTTCCGAGTTAGACCTGAGTTCTGTGAACAGGGAGGCCGCCTTTGCCCATCTTCTGTACCAGCGCTGCGTGAATTCTGTACCCAAATCCAGCAGTGTAGCTGAGAGCAGAGTTTGATCTTTTCTTTGTTCACTACCACTTAGACTTGTGGTCTGTCCTCTGTTCACGAATCCAGTGCCCTGTTTGTTCATTTTCTGCTGCATTCATATTCCTGGCTGGTGGCTTAAAGGATTTTCCACAATATCCTCTAAATCCTTTCCTAATCAGTCCTGACTGCTCTATTTGCAATATACTTGCTGTTCTGGTACATTGCCTTCACTGTTCATGTTACACCTTTATCTACATTAACTACTTCATAACTGTGTAACCCATGGTATGTGATGCAAAATACATCCTTAGCTCTGTATCCTTCCCTGAAAGAATCACAGAGTTGCTTTCTCCTAACACAGAACAAGAAATTCTCCAAGAAGCAATAACTACTGTCTCTCTCTGCTGCATTGCAGTTTCTGCCTAGAACTCCTCCTGCCTGGCTTCCTGATGGAGGTTTAAAGAAACAGTACAAACACCTGTACACCATCCATAAATGGAGCACTGCGGCTATTCCAGTGGAACATTGGTACTTTCCGAGATTGGTATGAGGGTCTGTTGCAACACGGGTTACCATGGACACCAGCAGTGAGGTACAGACCAACATAGTCTAGTGAATTGTGGGAGTAGACACAATAGCCAGCTGCTTCTGCTAGTGACCCAGTGTTGACTTTTTGGCCAAGCTCCAGCATTGCCAACTCTCATGAATTTTATCACGAGTCTCGCCATATTTGGCGTTTCTTACCTCAAACCCCAGCACCAGAAGTTTCTCACCGCTGTGGTTGCAGGAACAAGCACTTGAAAACATGACCCGAATTGAACCCCAAAAGCTCAAAAACCAGAAGGCAAAGCAAAGAGCTACCCCCCCCACACACTTACTATTTTTTAAAGCAGTCTCGTGATTTTTAAGCCAATCTCCTGATTTTGGAGGGCCCAGCTCATGATTTTTGAAGGCGTGGGGTTGGCAGTGCAGAAGTAACTTGAAATCAATGTGAGTTAAGGAATTTACCCCAGGATGCTTCAGTCTCCACAGCTAATGGCGCTAATGATACTTCCCTGTAGCACAGGGATGATGAGAGGGTTAGTTAGTTACATCTGCAAGGTGCCCTGAAGATGTAACTTACGATGAAAATACTTTCCCTTTCTCCCTCTCCCTAAAACATCGCATGTCCCACTGCAGTTTTCCTTGCTATTTGCTATTGCTCGAATGCCTGGCATGAGAATTTTGGACACTGATCTACAGGATACACAAAGCGGCTCCAAGCTGTCGCTTGGGGGACCCTGCTCTTAGCCTTATGCAGTGTCACACGTTACTATTACATTCCACAGCTTCCTCTCTCTTTTGAGCCAGCTCCCCCTCGGCACTTGCCTTTCACACCTGTCTGCCCTGAATCCAGTGTTTAACAATTAACCTTCATTATTTTAATTAAATCTTCTTAGGAAAGCTAAGGGTATAACACGGTGTTTCCCTTCTCCACCATCCATTGCAGAGAGAAGCTGCCAGAGCTTCAACATGACAGCAGTTAGGTCAACCCTCCTTATCCTGGTCCGCTGACTCGAATATCCTATCCAAACTGTGTTTGCTTATGCCATCCTAACCTTTCATTTCCATTCTGGTCTCGACAATCCCCTATCCCAGGTACGTTAATCCTCCTGTTTTAGTCTTTGTAGTCGGTGAATTCTGTAGGCAGGTATTTATTATTATTATTTATTATTTGTATGACTGTAATGCATAAGAGTCCCAGTTGTAGACTAGGCCCCCATTGTGCTAGCACTTTACACATACAGACCAAAAAGAGGGGGTCCCTGCCGCAAAGAACTTGCAATCTAAATAGATATTTCAAGTTCCTGGTTTGAGCATGTCTCACTTATTGTTCCCATCTCTCTTCCTAGGGTCTACCTAGTAGAATTACTTGGGTCTGGTCTACACTAATAAGGTAAGTCGATCGAAGTTACGCTAGTTAAATTATGTAAGATACATAAGTTAAGTTGATGTAGCTTAGATCGACTTACAGCAGTGTCTATACTGCGCTATGTTGACAGTCGGCAGGAGAGTGTCTCCTTACCTTCTGCCTCTTGGGGAGGTGAGGTACTGAAGTCAACAGGAGAGCGTTCTCCCATTGACTTATCGCATCTTCACCAGGCCCGCTAAATCGATGGCTGCAGCATCGATCACAGCAGCGCCAGTTTAGCCCCCAATGCAGACAAGGCCATTCTCACAAACTTTGAAATCATCAAGTCAGTGGAGCTGCGTCAATTTACACTAGCAGGGGATTTTGCTCCAGAAATCTCCAGTCCATCAGCCTTATAACATCTGCTGAACACACTTCGGCCTGGTCTAGGCTAAATACTCCAAAGGCGAGGGAATGGGGGGCATTGGGTTTTCCACAACCCAGGCGTGATTAAGCTGCAGGGTCATGAATACTTTGGGCCAGATTCTCAGTTCCATTCCTGTATCTCTGCTGAAGTCAGTGCAGCTGAGAGGGAATTCTGGCCTTTTGAGTTCAGTGAAATCTAAATCACCAGTCTGCCCAGGAAAGGAAGAAAGAACCGCACACTGACAGGTGCCAACAACTGCACCAGGCTTATTAAGGCAGTTTCAGGCGGTTTCTGCATCATGATGTGAGTTTGGCCCATGGGGCCGGATTCTCTGCTACTCCCAGTATCCACGGGTGCAGCAAGGCTGGGAGCTTGTGAAGAAGTCAGAACTGTCCCCAGAATCAGAGACACGACTAGGACAGCGCTGGTGAAGTTTAGAGCAACTTCATGGCTGCTCTAGTCTGCACCAGCTGGCTATGGCACCTAAGGGGCTCTCTGCCAGCCAGAGATCTCTGGAGTGCAGTGTACTCCAGCCACACCTCTCTAACAGGTGCCCAGTATGCCCTCTATACTAAAGGCTGCAGGGGGAGTAGCATAGGACAATGAAGAGATCTGGCATCTTTGCACCAGCTGGAGCAGGGAAGAGCCTCTGGCACACAGCCTGGGAAATCCTAGTTCTGCTGTGCCAACAAGGCCTCGCAAGAATTCCAAATGAATTGAAACGGCAGCTCCCCCATGCACTAAAGACCTTCCTATTTGGATGACTCCAGGGGAATTATGGGGGCAGTGAGGGAACCCAGCTGTCACTAGACACTTTCAGCAGACAGCGGCATTTTAACACATGGATGAGCAAAGAAAATACCTACTTCTGGAAGGTGAGAAAGGTCAGGTGAGAAGCATCGTCAAATAGCTCCGTCCTCACCCTGCTCAGCGCACGGGAGTCCTGGCAATTCAGTTCTCTCAGCCTGGGCAGAGACTTGAATAGATCCAAATCGAAGCTCTTCAGCTGGGCCATCCTTGCAAGGTGGAGCGACCTAAGGCTGACCAAGTCTTGGGCCCACTCCTGCTGAACTGAAGCAGAGAAGACCCGGGTGACTGATATGTGAGCGGAGAACTGCTGAATTTAGGACTGGCCAGTAAGCAGACTGCAGTGGATTGAGTTTTACTGAAAACTGATGCACCTGCTGGTTATAGCAAATGCAAAATAACATGAAATGAAATGAAAAACCTCACCCTGCAGCAGTGGCTCCTGGGGGGCTGGGCCTGGCTCCCTGCTCCGCGTGTTGCAACCTGGCGCACACGGTCACAGCGCTGCTCAGCTGTGGCCTGGCTGCCCTTCTGTCATGATGGGGGGCAGCTGGGCCAAATCAGAATGGCGCTGTGACCCAGGTACCAGCTCACTATGCCCAGAGTGAAGAGCTGGGCCCAGCCCCGGGGCACAGAAGCTGTCACTGCGTGGTGAGTGCCAGGTGGGGTCCAACCCCCAAGGTCCTCTCAGCTCCTAGGGCAGGATTCACCCGCCCCCCCAGCATGGATAAAATGGATAAATCAAAGTAACATGAAATTCCCCAAAAGAAAAATGAAAAAATTATAGAAAAAAATATAAGAATTTCCCAGGCCTTTAGTTATTTCCCCAGCAGTTTAGCAGCACAGCTGTAAGGCAAAGCGCCCTCACTCAGCGCAGCGCAGAGTCCTGGATTGACTAGTGACTGGGCTGGAACCTCTGCTAGGGAATGCCTGGATCTGGCTGTATGAGAACAGCAGGTTTATAATTCCCCTTCACACGTCCACAGCTACTTTCCTTTGTCTTGCTCAAAGGATTTGAACAACTATCCATTCACTGAATCTCACCAGGTCGGAATTATTTTACCCATTTGATTGGATGAAATGTTACAGGATCCCAGGAGGGAGAGGGGGGGAGAGAGAGGAAAGACTGTTGTAGAGAGGAGGAGTGGTCTTGTGGCTAAGGGACTAGACTGAGGAAGTTGGGGTGCACTCTGGGCTCTGCCACAGACTCCGAGTCACTGCCTCTCTCTGGGATTCAGCTCCCCCATTTATAAAATGGGGATGATCATCCTCCCATGGTCCTATCTTGTCTATTTAGACTGTAAGCTCTTTGAGGCTGGGCTTGCCTCTTGCTCTGTGGATTGATAATGCCTAACACAAAGCCCTGATCTTGGTGGAAGCCTCTCCATGCTGTGCCAATAATAAGAGGAGAAAGTGAAGGGATTAGTAGGGTTTAGCGGTGGGGGAGGAAAGGCAGATGTTAGACAGGCCACTGAAAAACAAGAGAAGGGCTTCTGGAAGACTCTGGATAGGAAAAGAGGAGGAAAGGGAGGAGCCCAAGGCTGAGAGCTGGATAATCGGAGAGGATAATGGACGGGGATTGAGGGATTATGAGGACAGATGAGAAATTCTGTTGTGGGCAGGTGTAGTTGCTAGGCTTGTGCTAATAGCTATTTCTCCACCTTCCCCTCTGAAGTCTTGTCTACACAAGAGAATTCCTACCACTGCTGATTGTAACCGACTGGTGGGTGTGTTTTAGAGGTTCCTCCGCTGTGCCTGATCAGTGGAGGATATGAGTCTGTTACAGCCCTAGCTAGTG
Source organism: Caretta caretta (assembly GCF_965140235.1). Lineage (NCBI taxonomy): Eukaryota > Metazoa > Chordata > Testudines > Cheloniidae > Caretta > Caretta caretta. The sequence goes on along the minus strand of NC_134208.1, from coordinate 204,071,097 downwards.
ACCTTTAGCTCAAGCTGTCGCAACTCCTGGTAACAGCTCCGAAGGTCCGCAGTTCTACTGCTGGTAGCTGTGACACTAACAGTGGTTTCACTTCATCAGGTTTGATCAGGCCCCATGTGTACCACAAAAATCTTCAAACTTACTTTTCTCGAGAAAGGTCCCACTCAAGTCAAGCATGTCAACGGTGCTCCTAGCTCTGTTCCCGGTGTCCCCCTTCAACATGTTCATTGCAAAGGCTGACGCGCTAATCCCTCCGCCATTCCCACGCCCGAGCAGAGTGGCAGACAAGTTCAGGAACTGTAGCTGTGGATAACAGGAGAAAGCCAGAGGCTGGAGTTCAGTGATGGGGTTTCCGGCCAGCGACAGCCACTTCAGGTTTGGCAGGTGGGCGGTCTGGCATGATGGCAGAGAGGGCAATTTATTAGTGCTTAGGTCCAGGAACTGGAGGCTACTGAGGGCTCTGGTTCCCCACACAACTTCTTGGATGTGGTTGTGCCTCAAGGAGAGGGCACGCAGCTTTGGGAAGTTCACTATCTCCATGCCACTCAGCGCAGGCAACTGGTTGGTGCTGAGGTCTAAGGCCTCCAGTCCCCCAGGCAGGCAGGCAGGGAAGGCTTGCAGGCTGTTGTTGTTCAGATGCAAGTGGGTCCATGTCTTGTTCCTCAGATCCTCACAGGACATGCTGGTAAGATTAACGTTGTTTTCCCAGTGGTCTTGCTGGGCCAACTGGAAAAGAGTTGTGAAATCCCCCAGCGCAGCTGGAGCTGCTCTGTCTGTCAGGTCGGCCGCCGCCTCCCACTCCAGCAGAGAAAGAGCGAGCAGGAGGGAAAACATTCTTTTGCTTTTCAGGGAGGGGGAAACAAAAGAGCAATATAGAGAAGTAAATTGAAGCCCTTTGGGGCTGCCACGAGCTATGTGAAAGCAAAACACTGATAAATGTTTTGCTGGTGCCTGCAGATGGTGGAGGTGATAATTAGAGTCTCTGCTGTAATTAAACTGCCATAAAGATGAGGCATTTGGGAAGGAAGTCTCATCTGAGCATATTTAAAGGTACATAAAACCTTTCATCCCAAAGGCAACCAGCATGTGTCCCAAACTGTACCTGTTATTATTTATTAGTTGTATTATCTTTCTAGCACCTAGGAGCCCCACTCATAGACCAGGAACCCATCATGCTAGGTGCTGTACAAACACACATGCAGCACTATCATCTCTGCCTACCTGTGCAGCAGCCAACTTAGGGCTGGTCTACACACGAAAGTTAGGTTGACCCATCTACGTACTTAAGCCAACCCAAGTCCCCGGTGTAGACAGTGCTTGGTCAATGGAAGAATTCTTCCATTGAACTAGACTACCACCTTTCGGAGAGGTGGATTTGCTACAGCAAGCAGAGAACCCCTTGCATTGCTGTAGTTAGTGTCTACACTACAGCATTGCCGCCATTAGCTCTTTCGAGTGTGGACACACTCTGAGGCTGTAAACTCTTTGGGTCAGGGACCCTCTTTTGGTTCTGTGTTTGTACAGCTCCTAGCACAATGGGTTCCTGGGCCGTGACTGGGATGCCTAGGTACTCCCACAATACAAATAAATAATAAAAACAATATGTACACAGCAAGCTACATGAGGGGATAATTTTGGTCAAAGAGAACAGGCAAACATCTCCTCTTATGTGAAGTTCAGTAGGTTCTTTAATCACCATACAGAGCAGACAGGAGCTTGCCTCTAAAGGTCCAAAAGTAAATTGGGTGGTAATCATGTTGTCCACCTTGCCATGGGTTTGTTCTCGCATGATGTGGTGCACTGGCAGTGGGGAGGCAGGGCTTGGAAGGTCAGACATGCCCATGGCAAGGTGGCTCTCCTACGAAGTGGCCTGCAGAATGTAAGTGTTGGAATCTTATGGGTTCAAAGAGAATGATCTTGAAGATTTTCAAAAGCCCCCAGGAGATTTAAGAGCACGAGGCCCATTGACTTTTCTTTCAATGCGGCTTGTGGGGAAAAGCAGCTAGGTTCCATTGAAAGTCAGGCCCCTTTGGCAAGGTCTACACTAGGAGTCCTTTGGTGGTATAACAATACCAGTATACTGTACTGGCAGAGTGCGAGTGTTACTCCTGGGGGAATTCTGTGCCAAAAAATTTAAAATTCTGCACCAAAAAATTATCTGCGCACAATATTTTAAAATTCTGCATATTTTATTTGTCAAAATAACTCAATATAATCACTCCAGTTTCAATTATTTTGGTAATTTATTTCAAAAGACATAAAAGATGAGGCATTATGTACTTTCAAGTATATAAAAGGTTGTTACAAGGAGGAGGGAGAAAAATTGTTCTCCTTAGCCTGTGAGGATAGGACAAGAAGCAATGGGCTTAAATTGCAGCAAGGGCAGTTTAGGTTGGACATTAGGAAAAACTTCCTGACTGTCAGGATGGTTAAGCATTGGAATAAATTGCTTAGGGAGTGGTGGAATCTTTGTCACTGGAGATTTTTAAGAGCAGGTCAGACAAACACCTGTCAGAGATGGTCTGGATAATACTTAGTCCTGCCATGAATGCAGGGGACTGGACTAGATGACCTCTCAAGTTCCTTCCAGTCCTATGATTCTATGAAAATACCTGTCAACAAGTATGTCTGTAACCCTACAGACAACAAAAAAGATTCAGGAAATGTTTTTTTTGACAAATAGGTTCCTTACTAGGCAAATTAATATAGAACTCTGAATAATGAGTCATTTAAACTACAATACAGAACAGTATTTCCCGCACCCCTCAGACGCAGTGCAAACGCTTGGAGGAGTCAGGGGTAACAGAGGAGCTGAGGAAGAGAGAAATAATTGCTGGGAAGCAGCCTGGGAGTGAACCTGGATGACTTTGAGTGTCGGTGGGAGAAGTACGGAACATGTGTTTTGGAGGGAGGAGGAATTGTTAGAGAGTTGGGGAGCCTCCCCCATGCAGACCCTGGCTTACCCCTAATCTCTCCCATGCACATCTGCCCCTGTCCCCATGTGTCCCTGCACCCCTCTTCCCCCATCTCCATGTGTCCCTGCACCAACACTCAGCTCTCCCTGCGGCCCTACACCTCCCTCCCACCATCCCCATGTGCTCCTGCATCCCCACTCAGCCATCCCTCCTCCCATCCCCATGTGTCCCTGAACCCCCTCACTGTCCCCATGCATCCCCATGTATTCCTGCACCCCCACTCAGCCACCCCCTGCCCACTTGCACCCCTCACCTCATCTCCATGTGGCCCTGAACCCCCTTTCAGCTACCCCCATTCCAATGTGGACCTGTACCTCCTTGCCTCCCCGGTGTCCCTGCACCCCCCTGTCCCAGTCTGTCCCTCCCACTAGCCCTTCTGAACCCCCAGTCTGTGTGATTCCCCCAGCAGTCCCGTGTGCTCCACTTTGTCTGTCTCCCCATATCCCATGCCTCCTCACCTGGCCCCACAGGCAGGGTGCTATGAGGAACACAGCCTCTCCTCCTCCCTATTGGCAGCTGGCTGTTACAGTGAACTGTCTGCTCTAGTGCCACAGCAGCCCCTGGTGGGTGAAAGGTGTAACTGCAGCGCCTCTCTGGCAGAATATATTTTCTGCAGAGAAAAAAAATCTGCGGGGAACATGAATTCTGCATGTGTGTAGTGGCGAAGAATTCCCCAGGAGTATAGTGTGGACACAGCTTATACCAGCATTGCTGTGTTTTTGCCAGTATAGCCAAGTCTACACTTTGGCCAGCACAGCTACATCGGTCAGGGTTCACACCTCTTCACATCCCTGATCAGCATTGTTATGTTGGCAGAGTTTTGTAGCGTAGCCATTGCCTAAACCACTTCAGGGCTTTTGAAAACCTGTGCTCTTAAATCCCTTGGGCACTTTTGAAACTCTTCCCCTAGATCTGCTTCTAGCCCTTTGATAGTTACACCGATGCCCCTTTCCCTACTACAATACAGATGCCCCTTTCCCTACTACAATACAGAACAGTATTTCCCACACCCCTCAGACGCAGTGCAAACGCTTGGAGGAGTCAGGGGTAACAGAGGAGCTGAGGAAGAGAGAAATAATTGCTGGGAAGCAGCCTGGGAGTGAACCTGGATGACTTTGAGTGTCGGTGGGAGAAGTACGGAACATGTGTTTTGGAGGGAGGAGGAATTGTTAGAGAGTTGGGGAGCCTCCCCCATGCAGACCCTGGCTGACCCCTAATCTCTCCCATGCACATCTGCCCCTGTCCCCATGTGGTGGCACGGGCCTTGCAGCAGGTGACTTTCTTGGCAGTAGAGGATTCAGTGTCATGGACTTAAGGGATTTTCCAGTGTCATTGATTTCTTAGAGTGTATGCGGGGTCCTCATTGCCTTGCACCAAAATGGTCAAAACTCAAGAGGGCCCTTTTCCCCGTGCAGAAAGAGGCCTGTCAGCAAGAAGCTGCTCCCTTGGTCACTCACTGCTTTAGCTCACTCTGCTCCCATTCCCATTCCCTGAGCTCTGGAGTTGTTAACCTGGAAAACCCCCAGCCTCTGAACAGCTTGTCCTGGACCCTGTGACCTAGGTAAGGGGGTTGGGTATTAGTTCTATTTTTGTGCAGCTCTGGTTGGTGCCTGCTCCTCACCAGTCCCCATCCAGAGAAAGGCGAGTGCGTATAAATCTCCTAACCGCCATAGCTGTGAGGGGTCCCTTAGGCAAGGCCAGGGCCACGGAAAATTTCCTGCTGAGTACTTGCAGGTGGATGATTCGTAATATGCATCACACTGCCATGTATGCAACACCAGTGGATTCGATCCACTGCCCCCTCCCCATCAGAACTGTATGCAGCTCCCAGCCCCGCCCCACTGCATTTCTCCTCGTTTATGCCTGCAGAGCCTGACCCGCCACAACGAGGGGCACTCTTTGTTCAGCCAGGAGCTGAGGAGCCTGCACCTCAGAAGTGCTCAGCTGCTTGCAGGATCTGGCCTGTCATGAGCATCTCCGGTTACATTTGCCTTCCCCATCCCTCTCCTCTGTTGTGCTTGCTCTCTGTCAGAGCTGGCTGGGTGCGTGTATGCTGCAGCCTTCACCCCTCAGCCCCCACCACAACAGCTGCCAGGCTGCTCCATGAAGTGCAGCTGCCCTCCCTAAATTCCATCTGCTGCCTCCCCAGAGCCCTGTGCACAACACAGCCTGTTCCTCTGCCCTGACATGCAGCCTTCGCCTGGAACAAGTGGGAAGAACTGAACAAAGCGACAGCTGCGATTGCACATGGAGCTAGCTATCTCTGGTACCTATACCCCCCCCCAAATTGCCACAGTATCTGAGCAGCTCAGCCTTTAATGTATTTGTCCTCCCAACCCCCTGTGAGCTAGGCCAGTGCTATTATCCCCATTATACAGGTGGGGAACTGAGGCAGAGAGAGTGCTGTTTTTTGAAGGTGCCTAAAAATGCAGACAGGTGCCTGGTGGGATTTTCTAAAGGGTGTAAGTGGGTTAGGTGCCTAACTCCCATTGGATTTTTTTGTTAAATCAGAGGGAGTTAGGCGACTTTTAGAATCCCATTAGGCACCCAAGTACCTTTAAAAGTCTCACCCTAAGTGACTAGCCCAAGGTCACACAGGTAGTTTGTGGCAGAGTAGGGACTCAAACCCAGGACTCTAACCATTAGGTCATCATTCCTGCTCTGCTAGCATCTTGAAGCTGAACGCTCATCCAAACAAGTCTCATTGGCAGGGTGATTCAAGCCCATTACTATGTGGAACATAGAGCTCAATTGTGTTCCCATTATTGCTCTGTTAGGAATGGTTACCGTTCACTGCTGCTGCAGGTCCTGCATTGGGCCAGACATTTTCCAGTCCCGCTTGCCTTCTGTCTGCGACAGGCACAGGGGAAATGGGGTCTTTATGTCCCCTTTATGCTCCCCATATCAGAGGCCCTGCAAGAGCCTGCTCGGCCCTCAGCCCAAGAGACAGCAGTGTCAGGGTCCTCTGCCTCCAGCCCAGTCCCAGGGCAGCAGAAATGCCACAAGCCCTTGTGGAGCCCAGACCCAGGGGGACAGGTGGAAAATGGGCCTGTTAGAAACCCAGATGCTCACAGCCAATCCCACCCACTCAGCCTCGCCAGCATGCACATACCTGTCCAGGCCTCCTGCTGGGGTCTGCGCTGCTCTGATTCCCTGGCCCTTGCTTATACACAGGAGTGACTCAGCAGCATCTGCTCTCTTCCTGCAGCTAGGGGAGAGATCTGGACTAGCCTCACTCCCCTACATGTCAGCTTCCCCACCCTCCCTGGGAGTGGGGAGGGGACAGGCCCACTCTCCTCCCCTTTCCACACACCCAGCTCCCTCACCCTTACCAGCAAGGTGGTGGGAAGATTTCCTAACACCCCCTCCCCAGGCAGGACCAGTCCCTCCCCCTTCAGTCTGAGGGGATGGGGGGGCAGAGCGAGGGAGAACAATTTCTATACCGAGCTCCTCTTCGTCCACCCACGCTGGGGTGGGGGTAGTTATTACGTCTCTTCACTAAAGGGTCAAGGTGAAGAAGGGCCGATGCTGACGCTTGTCTGCTGACACCAGCCCTGAGATTTCTCAAGCAGCAGATAAAGTCACCCCAGCCTGCTTACATTTCTCTGCAGGCGCCTGGAGACTAAAAGTGCAAACCCTGGAAACAGCCACACAAAGGCAAGTGGCTTTTAAGAGCAGCCTTACATGGAAGGAGGCCCCAAGCGAATGTCAATACCAAAGTTCTCACCTCAAGTACCATCTCTGGAGGTCTGAGGAACGGGGTGTTTCCCCGCCCCTAACCAGAGAAGGGCATAACCTGTGTTCAGCAGACTGAAGACTTAGGGAGCATGGTTCATTAATTATAAAGTGTCCCAGTTCTGCCCTTAGAGCTGGGGCAAGTCACTTCCCCTGGGTTTCCTCCCTCACCTTTTTGCTGTCTTATCTTGTAAGCGACGGGACTATATGTTTGTACAGTGCCTGGCACACTCGGGGCCTGTTCTCAGGCGGGGCCTCTGGGCACTACTGTAATGCAAATAATCATTAGGAGAAGGAGGAAGATGAAGATTTTATAGGAAAGCACACAGACAGCAGGGACAGGAGTCAATAGGGACTGCACCGGAGTGAAAGTGTAAACAAAAGCACAGAACCCTAGGTGCTACTGCAAGCCAAATAATCATCAAAGCTGTCGTTTGTGTTCTCTTTGGAGCCTTTGCTGTCTCAGGAGAGTAACACATCTGTGCATGGCAGACCTGCACAGCCCAAAGACAGGACTTTAATCCATGCACTGCTTTTCCTACAGACCTTGAAAGTATGTGCATACAAGACTTATCTCAGGCCATGTCATTCACTATCTAAGGGGGGAAGGGGCTTTGCAAACTAGCAGAACATCCGAAGAAACAAGATATGGTCTCTTAATGGGACTATTGGAAGCCATTGTGGTTCCCAGGAGACGTACGGATTGTTCCCTTGTAGACTGTGGGGTCAGCTGGTTCAGTTCTAAGCCAAGGCAAAGGGTTTCCCGACCTAGTGCCTGATCCTGCTGCCTTACTCACACAAGCGGCCCCACTAAGGTCTGATCCACACTACAGACCTATATCAGTATAACTGTGTTGCTCACGGGTGTGAAAAATCCACACCCCCAAGCAACGTTGTTATACCGACCTAACACCCCGTGTAGATAGTGGTATGTTGACGGGAGAGCAATGGGAAAGCTCTCCTGTCAGCATAAAGCGTCTTCATGTAGACTTGCCCTCAGTTCTGAGGGACTGCTCACCTGACTGTGTATCCTGGGCTCCTGCTAACAACATGGTAGGAAACCATCCGTGGCTTCAGCTGTTCTGTACCTGCCCCAGTTAGTTGATTCAATTACCACTTAAAGTGGGATTAGCCAAAGCGCTCATTATGGGAGCTGAGTTAGGCCAGTGCTCAGAGCTCATGAAAACTCCACCCTCAAAGCATTAAATGCTACTTTTCTTTGGACTTCCCTCATCTCCAGACTAACTCATGACAGGGTGATGCACTCTCTTTGCCTTGAGCCAGGAAGTCCTGCGGGAGCATTTGCTACTGCGAGCTTGGTACTTATGGGCAATGTATCTTCATGGGAAAATGGACTAATCACACTCTTAAAAGGCTGCCCAACTAAACTCTGAGCCAAACTCTGCCCTCACTTTTCACTCAGTCAGCCCCAGTGATTTCACCCCAGGAGTCAAACCAGGCAGCCTTTGGAGAGTTGAAAAGACAGCATGGTAACTAGCAACGGGGCCATTCGGTTCAAGCAGGGTGAAAATCAACACATAATCTTGCCCCTTACGGGCCTGACCTTGAAAAGTGCTGAGCACACACAACTCCTGCTAACGTCAGTGGGTGTTGCAAGGTGCTCAGCCCTTTGCCTGGGCCCAATTCAGAAAGACACCGAGCATGTTCTGTAAGGTGCTGAGCGCTCTTGCAGGATCAGGTCCTGCCTTTCTTCCTCCTCAGTATTCTCCCCAGCCGTTGTCTGCATTTTGGATGGTCAGCTCTCCAGAGAACGGACTACGCCTTTCCACAGGTTAGTACAGTGCCTAGCACAATGGAGACCTGATCTGACTAGTAATAAATAGCCACGGTCATACGGATGAAGGCTCCTAGGGGTAGATAGTGTTGCCACCACCCTATTTTGAATCACACACACATTGCGATCTGCTGTAAACAGGCGGTAAGCTCTGCTGTGTGTCAGTTTCATCCACCTGCTTTCATCCACACATCACCAGCCTCGGCTGTTTCTTTAACTTTTTTATTTTCTCCTCTCTCCATCTCTACCAAGGCTTCTTGTGACAAGGCAAAGGGAATGGCCAGGATCTCAGTTCGGGCATGTGTTTGGATCAGGCAGTTTTGCACAGACCGCGTATGTGGTTGGGTTTTGAAATCTAAAACAGATCCCACCTCGGCTTCTCCCTTGATCTGAGTCAAAGCCTCTGACTGTCCGAGCTGGAATGTTAAGGATGAGGCCTGCATTCCTTAATGACACAGTGAGATAAGCCGAAGCTAGGAGGGAGCAATAGAAAGAGATGGTACCAGGTTGTAAAGGCTCTGGCGCTGAGTGTTTCCCCACCAGGAAGGCAAAGAATTCTTAAAAGGAACCTAACAATGGAAGTATCTAAAAAACTGGAGAATTTCATCAAAGGCCAATAAAAGAGGAAACATTTTTGGATAGGCCAATCAAACCCCAGAGTGAGCACAAGTTAATTCTTCTCCTACAAGGAATATAAAAGCAAGAACACGTTTATTTAGCCTGTGGTCTAAACAAGCCTATGGTCTGTGCACTGCATGCTATTTGTTGTACACATGTATTATAGGTCAGGACCCCATTCCGAAATCAGTGGTAAATCTCTTTCATGGAATTCCTTGGGAGTTGGAGCAGGCCCCAGCTATGCAAGACGTGTAATGTTTTACCCTGATCTGATTTTGCTTTGTGACATACAGAATAGGGTGGCAACAATGGACTATTATTTAGAGCCCAAATATTCATTTCGTAATTAATTTTGTTTTCGTCTAGACAATAGCTCTGTCTCTGAATGCAAAAATCTTATTTCCATGGAGTTTCCCTTTAAATTCAGGGTAGGGACTTTGTAGGCACTTTCGGTACTATGTAAACAACTCATCTAACTAGAAGGGTTTGATCCTGCAGCCATTACTCACTTGCGTAAACCAGCTGGTATCCACAAGCAAACACTGACTTCAGCAGGGTTTTTGTATGAGTAAGGCAAGCAGGCTGTGGTGCACAGTAACTGAAATGCCAAGTCACACAAAGGGCTGGTTCGTGGGGTCTAGCAAAGCAGCACTTGGCTCAGCGTGGGTGGCAATGCAAAAGGTGGCTTTGAGCTGCAGTTGGCCCAATCATGGGGTGTGAGTTAAAGCAGGCCATATTAGCTGCCAATAGCTATTACAATGGCTTGGAATAGTGGGTCATGATCGGGGCACCGGAACAGGGTGTGTGTGTGTCAGTGGGCCATGCCCCCCCAGTTTTTACTGGCCAAAAGGGTGAGTGACGGGGAGGGGTGGAGAGGAGCAAGCGGGGAGGGGGGAAAAGGCAGAATGGAAGCAGGGCCTCGGGGGAAGCGGTGGTGAGGCGGTTGAGGCTCAGGGAGAAGTAGGGGTCTGAGGATGGGGCTTCAGGGGAATGGGTGGCACAAGGGCAGGGGCTCGGGGAGAAGGGGCGGTGCAGGAGCAGGGCCTTGGGGGCAGCACCACAGTTCAGGCGCCTGTGTCCCCCACCCCCCACTTTTAGGGCACTTCCGCCACTCCTGGTCATGCTCCCTCGTACTGCTGGTGTGACAGACGCTCGCTCTATTTGCCCCATGCACCAGGGACTGAACCAGGGCTAAAAGCATTAGCTCGAGCTGTAGCAGCTAAAGAGCTAAAACACTCCAGCAGGCGCCTGTCACAGACTCATGCCCTCTATGGACGGTCACAGCAGGGACCTTTAACACACACGCACTTGCAGGAAGTAGAACTGAGGGGATTTTCACCTGGCTTAAGGGCAGCTTTTTTCTGGCAAAGCAATAGCCCCAGTGCACCCGAGACTCAGGGCCTGGCTACACAAAGCATCTCAGCCCCTGGGGGAAGCTCTGACCGAGATACCGGAAACTCGTGAAGAGCCTCTCCTGCCGTTTAATTTGCTTTTGAGGCAAGGTGTCCCACACAGCAGCATTGCAAGAGGGGACTGGAGAAGCAAGGAAGCTTTTTGACGAAGACGTGAAAGCACAAGTGGCAGAGCTCTACGTGCCACCCGGGCAGCACTACGCTATTTCGTGTTCCGCGAGAATGCCCGGGGTCAGGCGGAGAATTCACAAGCAACGGATCCGATTTAACTGGTGTCTCAGGGACAGCAATGCCCCTTTGAAAGGTCACCTGCTCTTCCATTTTCTAATTATGAAGAAGTGAAAATGTTGGGCCGTGTTACTGCTTGGACAGGACTTTGAGACCTCCAGGGAAAGCACAAGGGGCTGCCTGTAGCGATACCTGGTATCCTTCCTTCTCAGGACCTTCCTGCTTTGCAGCGTAACTGCACCAATGCAAGTCTCTACTGTAGACACACTAAGTTCCTTGTACCGCTTGGCGCTGGCCGCTTGTAAACCAAGGTAAGACCCTCGTGAGTAAGATCCCAGAATAGACAAGCCCTGAGTCAGTCATGAACCGATGCCCCAGCAAGCTCCTAGGGGGCGTGGTGCTGTTGGAAGTGCCAGCTTTTGGACAACAGGGAAAAAAAAATGGAGGTCTGGAATACCTGTGGTCACTATGGAGGCTATGGCGCTTTTGTAACAGTAGGGGCAGCATATTGCTTGTCAAATCAGCTGTGGGTGCAGAGAAAAATATTGGCAATGTGTCCCTCGATAAACACATCACAGTGGCGGTGGACAATATTCCATACAGGGGGATGAGACTCAAGCTGGCAAAGACCAGGAGGTAGAGGAGGGGTGGCCAACCTGAGCCTGAGAAGGAGCCAAAATTTACCAATGTACGTTGCCAAAGAGCCACAGTAATACATCAGCAGCCCCCTCCCCCATAACAGCCTCCTGACCACCAGAAGCCCAGCCGATCAGCGCCTCCCCCTCCCTTCCTGCACCTCCTGATCAGCTGTTTTGTGGCATGCAGGAGGCTGGGTGGGGGAGGAGCGAGGGCACGGCCAGCTGAGGGGTAGAGTGGGGGCAGGGCCTGAGGCAGAGCCAGGGGTTGAGCAGTGAGCACCCCCCGGCATATTGGAAAGTTGGCGCCTGTAGCTCCAGCCCCGGAGTCGGTGCCTAGACAAGGAGCCGCATGTTAACTTCTGAAGAGCCGCATGGGGCTCCGGAGCCGCAGGTTGGCCACCCCTGAGGTGAGGAATCTTTAGCGTGACCCTTCTAACTCACTTCGGAGTGATGTCAATGGGCTGTACGGGGTACCATTTCCAGCACTCCTTGGGCGGGAGGATGGTTGGCACGCTGCTAAGCTTCTGAGAGTTCACGACTATAAAGGAAAACTAGGGGAAAGACGTCCTCCAGGCTCCTGGATGAGTATATAGGGCCATCCTCCCTGCACCAGCAGGACACCATTGTTTGAAGGGTAGCAAAGATTAGCATGAGCGCAAAACAATGGAAGTTAAAGATACCGCGTGTTCGATACACAATCCCAGCGACAGCCTTCCTTGAATACAAAAGTGTGTCTTTATTTAAGGGCTGGAACAGCAAAAATGTGTTTCAAGCCAGGCTAGAGTGGGAAACATTTCAAAATCTTACTGCACGAACATTCATATATACACAGCATACCACGTGGTTCCCTCCTGCTGCCGGCAGCTCTAGCATGCTGTGGGGTGTAGGCAGAACTCCCCATGGCATGAAGCAAAGGTAGACTTCTTCAAAATCAACAGCCTAACACAGCCTGTACCTTGGATTGCAAGATCAGTTCATGCTGCCTCTCTCTGATCTCACAGTGTCGCCTAGTGGGTAGAGCACTGGACAAGGACTGAAGTGCCCACGGTTCTGTTCCTGGCTCTGCCATGGTCCTGCTGGGCAACCTTGGGCAAGTCACTTCACTTCCCCCAGACCTCAGTTTCCCCATCTGTAAAATGGGGATAATGACACTGACCTTCTTTGTAAAGGGCTTTGAGATCTACTGATGAAAAGAACTACTTACTACTGTTGTTAGCAGCTCCCGAGCAGGCATTAAGTAGCATAGAAGGCTTTGTATGGTCCCTCTGCACCACGAGTGAATTTCACTAGTAGAACACCATTGGGTCTAACTCTTCCCACAGAAGGCTAAAGAAAGGGGAACAGCGCTGCTATAAGAAGAGGGAATGCTCCCCTTCCTCTCCCTGGCTTGGGTTTGTGGTGCTCCTCCACAGCTCCTCCTCCTGTTTCAATCCACTTGAACCCTCATGCGCATACATCGGTATGCGTCAGGAATAACTCCACTGCAGCCAACAGAGAGACTGGAGTAAAACCAGACCCAGTGAGAGAAGAATCAGGCCCGACGACAGCCCAAACAAACAACACCTAGCAGTGATTCTGTAGTGACAAATTCAGCATCTCAGGATGCATGAAATCTTGGGGGTGTGGAAGCAACCCACGTACTGGGTGCCGTACTTCCTTAAGTGCATCCATGCCATTTAACTTGTCAGCATTTTATGACTATACCTGGATTACCCTGTCCAGGGATCGAGCACTTTGCTAACAGTTGAGCACTACAGGCCTGAGCCAAACCCCACTGAAGACAATGGGAGTCTCACCATTAACTCCAGTGGACCTATCTGTCCAATGAAGAGGGATTTTGTTTTGCAGTTGTGAAGTGTGTATCTTGAAACCCAAGTCCAAAGGATTCAGCATTACAGATTTTAGTATCAACGTTCCCACAGATAATTCAGGTCTCAAGTAGATAATAGCATGTAATCACTTTTGCCCAGAATTTAATGCCACGTTCATAAAATAGCGAGGAAGCACATTTACAGGCCTTTGTAAAGTGTTAATAATGGAGAAATAGCTATTAAAACAATTATTTTAACATCAAAATGAAAATATTCCCCAAAAGACTAATGTTTAAGTGCCAAGGTTAATACCTGTGCTTGACTTTATGCACAGGAGTTGTCCCTTTGACTTCAGTGTGACTTCGTGCCTGTGAATCGTCCAACAACAGCAAAAAGTGTTTGCAGGACTGGGTCCTTAACTGATCCTCAGAGCTTGATAGTTCCATGTGCAAGACAGATCACAGAGTACTGAAAGGACCATCCTATGTATATGATAGGTAGTATTTTGTTCCAGTAATATAGCTTTCAAATGTATATTCATGTAGCCTTAGCTCTATTAATCCTGAGATAACCTAGAAAATGGGAAATCAATGGCAGTTGCACCAGTGTAACAGAGAACAGGACGTGTATCCCAATATCCTCAAATTCCTTGTTCAGGATGCTAAAATAGGTCATCTACGTTAAACAGGAAAGAATGGGAAATGTCCATCAACAAATCAAGATAAAGTGAACCTTTGGTGAAATCTTCACGTAGCACGAAAACAACTAACCAAAGAAGTCTTATTTCCCTAATGTTGATCAAGAGTCACCTTATCCCATCCCTCTGACACAGGATAAGTACACGGTCTGCTATTCCATCAGCCAACAGAAGTAACAGTACAAGAGAGAAAATCTTATATATTGTCTGCTCCTTTTTGCCAGCAAACAAACATGTTGCTTCACCTCATTCCTGTCCTCCAGTTAATTTATGGAACAAATCTTCATCCAGTGTTTCATTTTGGTCTTTGGAACGAGTGGACAGGAAGATGTAACCTCCAATGTATTCATGGACAACCTTGCAATCTGCACTCAGGCACGTGAAAGCAATGGACACATTCTGATCAAACTCAATTGCAACCTAAAGAGAAAATGAACAGCAAAAACCAGTAATGAAAATAAACAAGATCACCTCTGTACCAGTGATCACGTGAATCTTTAGAATAGACGGAGCCCAATAAATACCTGTTGGTCTATAAATGCCTAAATAAATAAATAAATAGCTGGCATTGCTAATAAGAGTAGTGTGGGAAAAGGATTTCTGAATTTTCAGTAAGCCCTTTTTCCCCAATCTGTTCAGTTAGGGCCCTCTTGTGGTCAAATCTTCCTTACTGTTTTTACAGCCAAAACAATAAGCCATTTCACTGATCACACTAAGGTAGCTGGGGAAGTTCCTAGCTTTTAAACAGATCAGTGGGAATGTTGCAAAGAACAGGAACGACCCTACTTTGAGACTGTATGCAAACAAGTTAAAGAACGTTACTATTTAATTATTGTTCAGGATGTCATGTGCTGAATCCAAGTGTGATTTGGGGGCTAGAATTCTAGTTGTACAAAGCCCCAAAAGCCAGCTGAGCTGGCTTTTGGGCAATTCTGCCTCCTTGTGATCCTGGTATAGCAGCTCCTCACCACACCCTCCCAGACCCTGGCACACACGGGCATTCTTGGGGGGTAGTTGGAGCTTCTCACACTTCTGTTATCCCTGGCTTCTGGAAAGGCCCTTGGGTCTAAAGGGAGCCAGGTGTAAGCTAGAGCAGGGGCTTTCAACCTTTTTCTCTCTGAGGTCCCCCCAACATGCCATAAAAACTCTATGGCCCACCTGTGCCACAACAACTGTTTTTCTGCATGTAAGTTGCTCAGGTATTGGCTTCAGCCCTGGGTGGCAGGTCTTGGGGACCCGGGCTTGAGCCCCATGCGGTGGGGCTTCAGCTTACTGCCCTGGGCCCAAGCAAGCCTAATACTGGCCCTGCTTAACAGACCCCCTGAAACCTGCTTGCAGTCAGGGGGCCCCGGACCCCTGGTTGAGACCCACTGAGACAGAGCAGCCTGAAGGCTGCTCTGACTTATGTCAGGGGTCAGGCTACTCTCTGGCCCCCGAATCTAGGATTCACAAAAGGTGTCTTAAAGCCACCTTTACCCTCCAATTACCAAATCCTACACTGAGCAAAGCGTGGCTGGACCAAGGAAGCTGAGTGTCTTTGTAAAAATGACATTGGGGCGCTCCATATTTACCCTCTCTCAGCGACTTATGCATTGAAGTAGCAGAGCTTGAAGATTATTTCCATGTTATCCCTGCAAACTCAGCCTGGGATTTGAGTGTCAAGTTGGGTTCTTTCTGCATCTCACATCATTCCCAGAAATCAAGATTCTGCCTCTGGAGTTTAGAGAATGATGGGTCAGACAGACTGTAATCCCAGCTGACTCTGCTATCACTTTACTGGTAAAGCATTAAAAACACATTGGAAGCCGATTCTGCTCTTGAGTTCACCTGTACCATCCCAATGAAATCAGGGGCAGAATTTAACTGAGGGCTGAATTTGTCCCCTTTCTAGTCAGTTACAATGAGCAGATCTGATTTAGGCATAAAGGGAGCAGATATGTTAAACAGGTGCCATTTTTGCATTTTTCTGATTGTGCTTTAAATCTGAGTTTTCAGTCTCTGCCTTTTTAAAAAAAACAGTATAATACCTATGTTGTATGTAGTGTCGTCGTAGCCGTGACAGTCCCAGGATATTAGAAAGACAAAGTAGGTACGGTAATCTCTTTTATTGGACCAACTTCTATTGGTGAGAATGTAGCCTGATCTGTAGATTCTTGTATTAATTATACTGATTACTTAAGAATGCCCAGTTATCACTTTGAGGGTTGACAGGTTCTTGTCCCAAGATCAGGCCCAGTGTTATTAAAATTACTGTAGAGGTGGGAACCCCGATGTGCACAGTTGCAACACTCACCCTATAGGAAAACTTCTGCACTTACAATAGTTTGTTAATACATTTAGCACAGTCACAAACACCCCAACTCAGTAAAGGTAGATAGAGCTACTACAGAATGTCCATCTGCACATCCATATACTCACACCATCTCCTGCAGAACAACCTGAAATGTGAGCCATTATTTTCCTCATCACCAGTGGCCATCATTCTGGCCATTCCAAAGACTATGTCTCTCTCCTACCGTCCGAAGGCTGGGATACAACTTGTATAATATGGTACGCTGATGCCACTATGTCTAACGCCTATTCAGCAGGGGTTTCTCCCCTCTTCCTTATTTGTATTTCCTCACCCTATTAACATTGAGGTGCCCTTCTCCTATATGTTAGTACATCAATGATCTCAACTTATCATCATATATGTTAATTCCTTGCCATGGCACTCTTGTGGGCAGTCATCTGCAGATGTTAACTCATGTTCCTGTGGTTGACTGTGTCGTTATGAGTAGAATTTCCCCTTATACACTCTATTCCCAGTTCCTCAAAACTTGGAGGTTACAATTGGGCCATTTATCTGTGCCTAAGTTCATAGCTTCAGCACTTAGCATAAGGCTTGAGGCCTAATGTCTTACAGGGTACAGGCCTGTAAGTTCCTTGCATGGCTGCTGAATATAATAAAGGCAGAATATAATGAAGACAAGGCAGTGAATAAAATAAAGGCAAACTAGTCCTATGGGCTACAAGACAGACAAGATTTCAAGCTTCAAAGAGCTCTGTGTGGCTCAAAAGCTTGTCTCTCTCACCAACAGAAGTTGGTCCAATACCTCACCCATCTTATCTCGCTAGTCACACAAATGGATTATTTAATAAATCGTGACATCAGGCTAGTTTTGGGCTTTAAAAAATGATCTGGTGAAAGCATCTTCAGGAGATTGAAATGTAGGAATTGGACATGAAAAGCTGTTCTGATTTTACCTGACGTATTTCCCAGTTCACATTCCACTGCTTCATACTGGAGAATCTCCATGTTGTGATAGGATCCCCAGTGGCTGCATCGATCCTAATCAGCCTGTTATAGGAAACTCCCAGCAGATCATCCTTCTTGCTTCCTTTAAACCTGGGGCAGGAGGGTGGGGGGTGAAAGCAGATTCATTTTGCAGCATGTTTCCCTAGTGAGATATTTCACCTGTTCCTTATGCAAGTGTGGCAAAAAGGGGGAGGAGGCTTCTGCTGCCTTTGCACCGGTCAGCCGCAAGGTGAGCGCCCAGAGGCAGCCTGTACAACGCAGGAGGTTGGAGCAGTAACGGGCTTGAATCAAACCTGCTGATCACAACATCCTGGAACTTGGGAAAGTTTGGCTCCTTCTCTGCTGCAGTGCGTGGCACAAGGCAGGCAAGAATATGGCTTGGTAAAATATGGCAGTGGCTATGAAAATACAGCAGAAGAATGTATTCACATGAGAATGTAGCTATTCAGCCACCAACATTTTAGGGAAATAAAGGAGGACTGTATGAAAAACACAGGGAAAAAAGCTTATTTTAAGGGATGTGTAAGAGTGCTGGCCTGTAAACACAGGCATGGCTGGCACATCTTTATTATTATTGTTATGATTTATCTTGTGGTAGCACATTGGCACCCCAATCATGGACCAGGACCCCATTGTGCTAAGTGTTATACAAACACAGAACAAAAATGTAATCCCGGCTCCAAAGAAACTGATACAGGGACATAGCCCCTTTAAGCCTGGGGGCTGCTGGGAGTTGTAGTTTCCACACAGATCACATGATGGCAGGGCGGGTCCATTGACAGTGTCATGTGACACCTGCAGGAGACTATATAAAGTAATGCTCCTGCCTCACTCTGGAGGAGATGAGTATTTGAGGTAAGACCAAGTAAAGTCCTTCCATGGGAACTTGGCAAGGGGCCTAGGAGATAGCTAGGAAAAGCATTTCCTTCCCCCCACCCCACTTGCTGAAAGCTGGAAAGGCCTCTTTAGCACTTGGAAGTGTTTTGTGTTACTTTGATTCTATTTTGGAATCTCGTCTAAGATGACAAAGCTGGCCCTGTGTGAAAGGACTTGAACCAGATCAGAATGTGTGTGTGTGTGTGAGAGAGATATCTGCCTATCAGTTTACAGGACATCATTGCACAAATATGTTATCTATGCTACAAAATCATTCAGTTGTATCACAGTTTAGGACCTTTTGCAGCATTGTTGATGAAACATGGGACAAAGTGCATCCTAAATCGTCTTTATACAAGACAGAAGGCACAAAATAAGGGATGTGCCTTATAGGTTTTTTTTTTTTTGTTTTGCTCTGTAAATTTTGCTGAACTTTTTGGAGAGAGCAATTGTGATTCAATGGTCTAAATTCTGCCCTCAGGTTCACCTGTATATCCCTACTGAAACCTTAGGAAGACCCAGTAGAGCAGCATGAGATGGATGCTGCAAGGCAATAGCTAAGAGCAGAATTGGACCCTATTTGTTCAGGCCCAGCTTCCAGCTGAGGGCAGGTCTACACTATCGGGCTAAGTCGACCTAAGTTACGCAACTCCAGCTATGTGACTAATGTAGCTGAAGTCAACGTAGCTTAGGTCGACTTATTGCGGTGTCTACACCACACTGGGTCGACGGGAGAAACTCTCTTGTTGACTTACCTTATGCTTCTCGTTCTGGTGGAGTACCGGAGTCAACGGGAGAGTGATCGGTGGTCAATTTAGCGGGTCTTCACTAGACCCGCTAAATCGACTCCCAGTGGATCGATCACCACACGTTGATCCCCCGGTAAGTGGAGACAAGCCCTGAGATATGGAGGAGCTGAGAGTTTGCTTTCTGAATGCATATCATACGTAATGAATTGCCAAAACAGGTGTGATGCTTAAAAGAAATGCAGTGTTGCATCTAGTGCTAATGGGAAAGAGCAGGAGTGATGAAATGCAATGCATAGTTGAGAACACGGAGAAGGAAATGGTGCTTTTCCATCTTTGAGTCTATATGAGTGATAAGTCTAGTTTATTCCTCCGGGTACCTTACTTCAGTCAAAACTCATCATGTTTTGTACAATGCAAACACAATGGGGCGTAACAAGGCTCCTAAGTGCTACCACCTAATAAATAGTAATATTTCTATTACCGTAACGCATAGGAGCCCTTGTCCTAGGCCAGAACCTCATTATGCTTGGAGCTGTACAAACCCAGAATAAAGCTGGTCCTAAAACAGCATGCAGGTTTCCAGAATTTAAGATGGGTCCTTAAAAAAAAAAAAGTGTAAGATAGTGTTCTGAGACCTGAGATTCAAAGGAGTCTCTGACAGTCACTGACCAGGAAAACAGCAGGGCAGTCTGACATCATTACCTTACAATGTAGTATGTTAAACCGAACTCAGGGAGGGACTGCCACGCCTGGATAAAACGCAACTTGGCTTCCACTAGCGGCATCCGTGCCACGTTTTGGTGGGCTTCCAGAATGCGGGCGGCCAACTGAGAGAGACAGGGAGAGAGGAAGGAGTTCAGCGGGTGGAGGACTACTGTACAAAAATGTCCTTTGTTTTCTTTAAATAAAATAGTGTCCGCTCCAGGGCCATGTTCAGACACAAATGGTTCAGGATGAAGTAGTCACTGTCCTAAGTAAACAAGGTGCTGTATTCACTCAGGGACAGATCCTGACCTGTGGCCTTGTTCTCCTCAGCGCAGATCAGGAGAGACTGGGGCATAAAGATACCTGCCTGATCCTCATTTTCTGCTGTGCTGGACTCCAGCATAAAGCAGAGCAACCTCAGGGCTGCTCTATTTTATGTTTGCTGCCCACCTCCCCTAAGGAGCATTTCACAGCTGGAGACTGCCGGGATGTTAGGAGGCCCTGGCCACATCCCCTGCACTGCAGGCCAGGTGTCGGGCGGTATAGGAGCTCCTACGGTGGCCCATTGCCACCCAAGGATTCCTCTAGGCATGCGGGAGCCTTGTGAAGCCAGACCTAATGAATTTATGACTGCTCTACCTTGCCTGATTGGTGCAGAGCAGCGGGCGTGCACGGAGGGAATCAAGTGACAGCACAGGAAGAGCTTTTAGCTTCCAAGCTGCACATTCAGGACAATATGGCGCTCCGATCCCAGCTAGCCTGGGGCGACGGCTCATTCCAGCACCCTGCGCTGCCTCAGGCTAGCGATTCTTTGGCTGGCTCGTTTCTGGTTCTCATCCTACATCCTTGTTTTGGCCCGGCGCACTTCCCTGTTTCTGCTTTGCGCTGGGTCCACTTGTGGCTGCTACCCCGACTTGCCCCGCAGAAGCTCATGGCGTGGAAACTGCATTGCCGTGCGCAGAGTCACTCTGGAGCCATGCTGCTGGAATGCTAAATATGCTGCCCAGGAGCCCTGCAGAGTGCTGGGGAAATGGACCCCGCTCACCTGCTGGGGTAGGCAGATCAGGTTGAAAGCGAATGAGAGAAGCAAGCTCCTTTATGACACCAGGCCGTTGTTACATTTGGTACTCATTCATGCCCATTGCAGTCACTGCACTTAGCCTCACTCGTGCAATCTAGTGACAAGTACATCGGTGCAAACAAAGGTGCTCTTTGCTAGGGAGCAGATTTACCACGCGGATTCCTGATCTAATGCCAGGGCTGGGCTCTGGAAGCCTATGAGGCCTGCAGCGGGGGCCCCTCTGAGTCTGTGGCCCTATAAAAGGAGAAAACCCTACGGAGAGAGCTGAGTTGCAGGTAGCTCGGCTATCTGGCTTTGGAGAGGAGCCTGCTGATAAGTTCTGGGAGGAATGGGCTGACTTGATTTGTTACATGCAACAATTCGTTACTCAACAATTGTAACTTGATCAATTCAAACCCACTGAGTGACAAACTGGTACAACTTCGGGGGGGGGGGGGGGGTAGAGCTTCCTGGCAAACTTTTTTCCAGTCCTCCCCAAATTTTTGAGACTTCAAAACTTTTCCTGTTTTGAAACAGGACGAAACTGAGCCCTTTTTAAATGAAAAACGAGAGAGAGAGATCAACCCTCCACCCTAGAATAGCCAAGAGGTTCAAGTCCCTGGGCTGCCTCAAGCAAAGCACAGCCTTAAACCTGGGTCTCCCACCTACATCCCAGGCAAGTGCTCTAACCACTGGACTATTGGCTGTTCTGGGAGGTGGTGTTTGCAAGTACGTACATACATATCTTCTGGTGCCTCCTCCCCCGACCTAAGAAACCTTCTCGCCAAAACAGACCCTGTCCCGTGAACTTTTTCTGTTTCAGAGAACTGGCTTTTTCCAACAAAAAACAGTTTAGCCAAAACATTTCCCGACCAGCTCTGCTAGGGGTTGGGGCACCACGGGAGGTTTTTCTCCTCCTTTCCCAGTCTAGGGGGCTACTGGAGGACCCTACCTACCTAAGGTACAGACAACCCCGTCCCTGGTGCATCCTTCTGGGGTGCCAGCACCATCAATAGGAGGTGGCCGCTGGCTTTGGAGCCAGAGGGGTGGCTGCAGGGGGCTTCCTGGGAGAAAGCAAGTGTTGAGAGCCTGTCGCTGTGTTTGTTTTAAAGAGACAGGCCTCTCATTCAACCCCGAGGAGGAGAATTATTGTTGTAAGATATTCCTGGCTGTGGCCAGGAGCCCCTTGAGAAGTTTCCCAGCACTGTTCTGAGCCAGTCCGACCCTGGGCTCCACCCCACAGCGTATCAGGAGCCTGTCACCTCTCCTTTCCCAGGGGCCAGCCTAATCCTGATGACGCCAGCCGTACCTGTTTGGACTTGTATTTTTTGGCATATCGTGGTGAGACAAAGCGTTCCGGTTTCATGTCCACGCTCTCTGGATCGGAGACCGCCTGCGGAGACGTGGTCCGGTTCTTCATCCTCAGGAATGAAAGGATTTTATGCACCTCGGGCTGGTAAGAGCTGTCTGCCATTGTTTTGCCTTTCGCAGCTAAGACACAAGCAGCCATCCAGCATGCATATTGATTCTCCTGCAATAAAAACCCAATCGTTTGCAATTACTGGCCAAATTCTTGCTGTTTGTTGCTCACAAGCCGTTCATTATGATCATTCAACACCCAAAATTCAAGCTGTGTCGATTAGTTTCGTTTGGACAATGCTGCTCTCTGATTGAGTTAGTGTAACTCAACTCAGACAATTAAGTTTGTGAGTTCCAAAGCGGCTTCCCTGGAATATTCTGATGTTTATTTGAAATCAGCTGTTAATATTCTGGCTTGGTAGAACATTCACACAGGGCCTGACTTTGAGAAACACCTAGCATATGTAGTTCCCACTGGCTTCAGTAGCAACTGTGGGTGCTCAGCATATCTGACCCACAGGCATAAACAGAGCAGAAGCAAATTCAATATTTTATCCAAGTGAATATTTGTGGGAAGCCATTTGATACATTCTCTTGGCTCCAGCAATGGCTACTGAGCCTAGTGAGTAAAATAAAATGCTTTGGAATAGAGCCGGGGGGAGAGATATTTTCCATGGAACTTTTTTTTGTGACCAGAATGAAAATTTTCACAAAGAATCTCCATTTGGGTCAACATGACAAATTTCAGTACAATAAAATTCAAAGTGTGTGTGTGTGTGTGTGTGTGTGTGTGTGTGTGTAAAAATCACTCTTATTTTTCGACTATCCTTCCCACTGCTCGTTTTTCCAGTGGGAAAACGTGAGGGGAAAAAAAGAAAAAAGTGTCTGAAAAATTCAAAACAAAACATTTTCATTTATTTTGAAATTTTTCACCGTGTGCGTACTTGTTTCAAACGGCTCTGCATGTGACGACATGAATGAACTCTGTTTTCTTGTTACTTTATCCCCTCTACCAGCCCACAGCCCATTCGCCTGTTTTGTCCACTTGTGGCATCCTGTCTGACGTAGATTGTGAGATCTCTGCGGCATCTTTATTTATCCGTACAGGGTCTATCACAGGTGCTGTTCTGTGACTTGCCTTCCTAGGAGATGCCATAATAAACATCCAGAATGAGGAATGTGCTTTATGTGTCTCATTACTCACATTATCGCATCTGAAATACACTTCATTCATGCCATCAGCAACAGGAACGAGTAATTTAATTCCAAATTTTCTCCCGGCTACATTTACATCCGGTACAACTTCACATCCTAAAGGACAGAAGGACAAAAGGAAATGAAGGATACATGCATTTAGTTCCTGCTCCTCTGATGTTAACTATTATCGCCATGGAAAGGCTGTGTTTAAATGACTGTTTCTGAGATCTGTGGGTAAGATTTTCAAACATTAGCCCAAAGCGAGGCACCTAAATGACTGGTCTAATTTGCAAAAGTGCTGAGCACCTGCAGTGCTAAGAGCATGATGTTTAACTCAACACACAAGGATGTCTGAAATCCTCGACATGGATCTGAGCATTATAAAGGAGATGTGTTTAGTGGAATAGGGTAACATTTCCAAAGGCACCTAACTGATTTACGAGGCTAAGGCCCATTTTCAAAAGTGACTAGTTTTGAAAATGGGTCTTTGGCACTTTTTGGAATTTTACCCCAAATCCTCTATTACCAGTTTACTTTTCCTCCCCCAAGGACAGAGGTGAGAATTTGCCTTAAACATACAGTATAAATATTTGGAAACAGAAGTGTCTCAAAGAGAGGGTCTGATCTTCATCTTCTCTCAACTTCCACTGAGTTCAGTGGCCCTCAGCACTTTGCAAGTCAGGCCAGATAGCCCCAAAGAAGGTGTTCCGAGCCTAACACCATTTGGCTGGGCCTCTTTCTGCAGGTAAAGCCTGTATGATCAGGCCCCAAACAGGCCAATATCTGTAAACAGCTGTAGGATTAAGTGCTACCATATTTATCTTTTAGTATACAATTTACAATGAATTCTAGATTAATTTTTCCATACTATGAATGAAAGAGTAAAGGAAAAACAAATGCCTACCTTTTAGGTTTAGCTTCTCAATGGGTTCCCCCTGCCCAGCTTCCTTGTTTTTAAAATAAGATACTGAAGTGTCTTTAAAGACAAACCAATACTGCTTGAAGGCTTTTAGCGTTAGCTTCTTGGGCCTACAAATAAAGAGGATGTGAATCAGTTTTATGGCTTATATTGCAACCTTCAAATCACTGGGCCATAGACTGCTCTCAGATACACCAGTATAGATCCAGAGTAGCTCCACTGAGGTCATTCATTTACTGACTTGAGAGGAGTTACTCATGATTTGCACTTTTGTAAGTGAGAGACAGCTCAATCCCCATTGTCCAGAACAAACTCCAAGCTACCCTGAAATCCAGGTATGTTTATACCCAGAATATTGATGAAGGTCCATTTTTAAGTTTTACATTAATAAAACAGTATCAGTCTCTTCTAAAAAGGCTAAATGAGGTTTTGTCTGATAAATACACTACTGCTAATACAACATATACATTAATTCTGATGCTCCAGATGGTTTCCGAGGCCTTGTCTTTATTACAAAAGTTGCATCAGTTTGACTAAATTGATCTTTACTTAGATTGTACGATCTCTGGGGCAGGGACTGTCTTGTTGTTCAGTGTTTGTACAGTACCTAGCACAATAGGGTCCTGGTCCTTAACTAGGGCTCCTAGGCACTATAATAATAATAAATAATCATTTTAAATCCGCCTAGAAAAACTGCTGTAAACCCCTCATGGACACACACTTAAACCCGTTTGACTCTGGCTTTAATCAGTTTCATTTAATTGAGTACTTTGCCAATGCAAGCTAAACCTCTTAAACCAGTTTAAATGCATCTGCCTTAGGAGGAGTTGCAATTGTTTAATTAACCGAGTAACATTTTCTCCAGGACTATCCACAACTTGGGTGCGATTCTCGTCTTGTTTATATTGATCTAAATCAGGAGTAACTCTACTGATAATACACTAGCAAGAGGAGGATCAAACCTAATATGTTTGAAGAGACATAATCACTATTTTAAGTTAAAAACATAATCTGCTTAAAATACTGTTGACTTCAGTAGTGAAACCCTTCATGTCCCAATACTAAAGTTATGATCAATCTTTAAGAATTACAGAACAGTACTGTCCATTTAGTACTGGAGCTGATTGGAAAATGAGCATTTTTCCATCTAGAAAATTTTGACGTCAAAAATCCAAAAAACTTTTTGGCAATGGATAATATTTGGTTTTCATTTTTCTGACGGGAAAAACTCCAAACCACAAAAACAAAACCAATAAACATTTCAGAGGAAAGCGGACACCAGCTGTGAAAACTTTTGTTTAGTCAAAAACCCAATTTTCCAAAAAAGAAGAAGTTTGGACAGAAATTTTTCAACCAGCCCTACTTATTACTCATTTAACAAAACAAAACAAAAACAAACACCATAGTTCAGTAGTTCTTGGGCCAGATGCGAGTGAACTACCCAATATTATCTGGTTTCAGAGTAACAGCCATGTTAGTCTGTATTTGCAAAAAGAAAAAGGAGTATTTGTGGCACCTTAGAGACTAACCAATTTATTGGAGCATAAGCTTTCGTGAGCTACAGCTCACTTCATCGGATGCTCAGATAAATTGGTTAGTCTCTAAGGTGCCACAAGTGCTCTCTTTCTTTTTGCCAATATTATCTATCACTCATACAAATGCAAAGATTGTTTTCCCCAGTATGTTGCAATGACACACAGTGATTCAACAGGATGCATGTGAATGCATCTGTCGATGCAAACATGTTCGGGTTTGCAAAACAGTGTATTTAGCGTGCAACAAAGCAAGTATTAGTACACTACTAGCCTTTTAAAGGAATGTTTTACATCTAATCTGATTTTCATATATACTTTGAAATGCCTGTGTGATTTATAACATTCGTAATGGTTAAAAATAATCACTGAATGCTGTCTAAAGATAACCGTCTTGATGGGGGTGGGGGGGGAACAAACAATCCATTCCTAAAACTAAGGAACTGATAGCACTTAAAAGGGTTCAGTTCTCTTTCATCTTAACACACCTTGGAAGCATCATGACTGTTGAATTGATTTCTTTTCTGGCAACCTTCATATGCAAATATGACAGCTATATATTGCAGGTTTATTTGAGCCATTTAGCAAGCGAGGTCAGTTCAATATGATTTGTCAAGAGAATGAAACTGATAAATAATCCCACAATAGAAGGCTTCGTTTCTCTAAAAACTGGGTCCGTTTTGAAAGAACAAATGGTTACAATCTTGCAGTTACTGTGATGTGATTCAGTACAACAGTCTCCGCATGATCGTTTGTAATGTGATGATAGAATTGTACTTTTTGGACTGTTTCTTGTGCAGGTTACAGGTTATTAGGCTTGGCAGAATTCAATTTAAAAAAAAAAAATGTTGACAGACATTTTTATTTTTAAGCTTATTTTCCAATTTTAATCAACTTAAATTTTCACAGTTGTGGGGACCCATTGGGGTTCAGATGATGGGGAGGTCAGACATTAATTATTTAATGACAATAGATGTTGATATTAAAAATGTTTAAGTTTTATCATCATTAACACAAATTGTCCACATCACATGTCAAAATATACAAGTAAATAGCCTTAATTCAAAACTCTAAAAACTTCTCAAGTAGCATTTTTCTTACTTTGCCTATCTGCAAACTTTATGATCAACAGAAATAATTTTTCATCTGTTTGTGTGTGTATGGTGAAATCAAACTTTACCAATAAAAAAATCGAACCCTTTGAAGGCTAGGTATGAAAGACCTGATTCACCACAGCATTACTCCAATTTCAAACTGGTGTAACTCCATTTGAAATCCTTTAAATCTGGCCTCACGTTTGTGTTACTGTTTCTAACCAGCTGTAATATTTAAGTATTTACTGTTAAAAATATTAGAAAGAAATGCAAGATTGTGAGGAGGACTTTCCCCCTTAAGTTATAAATTTTTGGAGACAAAAAAAAAAAAAAATCAAATTGGAAGAAAAAAAAGTGAAAAATTTGATTTAGGAAAAAAAGGCAATTTTTTTGTCAAAAGAAGTTTTGATGGAGAATTTTCAGAGAACTCTGATGTATAAAGGGACAGATCTTCAGGAGGTGTAGTTCCCTTGACTGCAATGGAGGTACACTGATGCAGTGTACACCAGATGTACACCAGATCAGGATCTGGAAAAAAAAAAACGTAACAAAAAAGCAGCAAAAAAGGACATTATGCCGAAATGCCAGTTATGTCATTTGTTATATACAAATATCAGATATCTTCACTGCTCTCCTCAAAATCATTGATATAGTTAGAGATCACTTGGACAGGATTAAAAGGCAACAAAACGGAAGGAATCTTTACATGCATAGCTTTTTTTTTTGGTTTAATCTTTATGTATTTACTCACCTAAATAGCCTGAGATTATCTGCAAGTTTCGGTATGTCTGTAATGTCCTCCTAAGGATAATCAAGGATACATTCTATTACAACACACTTCCTAAACTGCTGTCACACTCTTCAGGTCCTGCTTTCTTACCAGAGTTCTCAGGATATAAAGCTAAGGGATTTAATTCAGTGACTTCAGTGGGAGCGAGCTCGGGACCCCAAATGACATACCAAAGTGTTATCCATTTTTCCACCTTCCAGCGTTACTTCCAGATTGGAAAGCGCAGCTTCCACTTCATCTACTTCAGATTCATTTGTGAAGTCTTGTGCCTCTGATGATAACGATAACTTGCTTAAGTGATACTGTAATAAAATATAGAGAGTTGGATTGAAAGGCCTAGTTTATTTCAAACGTACTGTCAATATCACTACCTACCTGTAAGCGAAGACTCTGAAAAGAGTGCAATCGATTTTCTAGGGTGGGGTCCACCTGGTGTGGGCCTCCATAGTGAGGAATTAGGATGGAATTTCCATTGACTGTAAACGATAGGGTAAATACAATAGGATTTCTAATGCAATTATTGCTAAAAAGCTTGTACGGCGATTCCCATTGGTGACATTCCACTCTTGGATAATTCTACATTCTGTCAGGGTGCCCCCCCACCCCCTGGCTAACAATCTCACCCCTGGCCCCGCAAATGTTTCTAAAAGATGTTCTGGTTCAAACAGGAATTATGCTAGGGAAGTTCTATGGCCAGTTGTGATGGGGGTAAGCAAGGCCCAATTACCCACCTAGGCTACACCTGGAGGAGGACCCAGGGAGCAAGGAGGACTAATTAAAGAGGAGGCTCCGCTGGACAGGAACAAGGGGAGCCTATATAAAGCCCATAGCTGAGAGCAGAAGGGGGTGGGGCCGGGGTGATGGAGGATTCCCTGACCCCAAATGAAGTCACTCTGGAAACTGAAGAAGAGTCTATTAGAGAGGGAGAATGGGTACAAAGGGGTTGTCTACACTTACAGAGCTGCAGCGCTTAATGAAGATGCTACCTACACTAGGGGTATAGATTTTCCCCTGAGCGACGTAGTTGTACTGATATAAGTTTGTAGTGCAGGCCAGGGCAAAGTAGGGGAAAGAAAAGAATAGAAGCAGAATCAGATGATGATAGCAGCAAAAAAGAAAAGCTGAGGAAGGAAATAGCCCAAAATGTTCTCTTGGTAAGATCCCTAGCCAAAGAAATAAGATTACACAATATTAACCCTGTGAAAGTAGCTGCTTGGATTTAAAAAAAAGTGTAGGGGATATTGTAAGAGCTAGGAAGCTGTGGGATGGTGATCTTCTAGTTGAACGTAAAAACAAAGAGCAAGCTGATAAACTGCTAAAAACTAAAATCCTGGGAAAGTTAAAATAAGTTGCCAGCTACCAAAGTATTTGACTGAAATAAAGGGTGTAACAGATGGCATGGTATTAGAGCTGACCAGCGATGAGATAACCAGAAGCATAGGAGAAGATAAAGTATTAGTCACTTCCTTACTAATGAGTAAACGAGAAGAAAGCAAGGCATCAACAGCTGTACTGATTACATTCAAGGGAGCAACTACACCTGGGAAAGTAACATTAGGTTTTCAGATACTAAGAACTCAGCCATATAACCCCCGCTCTTAAGGTGTTATCAGAGCCAATGGTATGGACATGTAGTGGCTGTTTGTAAAGGGAAAACAAGACGTGGTAAATGTGGGGGAAAGCATTCCTATGAAAACTGTTGAGAAGAGACAGAGGTCATGGGTCGTAACTGTGGTGGTAACAACAGTCTGGCATACGGAGGGTGTATTGGGGCAAGCTAAAGAGATACAAAAAAGACAAAAACTGTCAGTAACATGTGAAAACTGGAAGGAGACTTTCAAAGCAGCACGTGGAGAAGAAAAAGAGACAATCAGCACAGGAAAAGGGGACCCGCAGACAGAGCCTTGTTCTATAAAGAATATGATAAACGCCGCATAAGGAATAGGTTTTCCCAATTACCTACCAGTAGTGAAAAAAGAAAGGTTTATTGCATTTGTGATAAAAGTGATGGACTATATATGACAAACGGGGGGAATCAGAAAAAATGAAAATTAACAGAAGGGCACTGGAGAAATACTTGTATATTAGCAACTTGTCAATGGACCACATTTGTTCAATTTTGAATGAAGTTAATGGTGAAATATGACTAGTACGGGGATCTCAGTCTTTTGTTGGAATGCACACAGCCTGACAGCACATGGTCAAGAACGAAAAGGAAATATCCTGGAAATGAAAGCTAAACCAGATGTCATATGTAACCAGGAAACGTGGCTGAAAAGCTTGCCTTTAAAATTCCAGGGTATCTTGCTGTTTGGCAAGACCAAAAACGAGGAAGAGGAGGAGGTGTTTTGTACTTTCATAAGGAAAAGATTAAACGACAAAGCAGTCGAGAATGAAGAAGCAAGCCGACCGTACAATACTGCGAGATCCCAATGCAGAAGAGTAATATTTCTTTAAGGATTTATACTATTTATAATTTGTGGCAAATTAGGAAGTTCAGAGCTACAAGAGATAGTGAAGAATGCTAAAAGACCATATGTTATATGCAGTGACCTAAACAGTCATCATAAATTGTGGGGAAGTAAGACAACTGGTAAACATGGTGCATGCTTAGAAAAGTTCATTGATGAAAACAATCTAGTAGTTTTAAAACAATGGCACCCCAGCTAGATTTAATGCAGCAGGTAGTAGTTTTTCCTAATTACATCTGGGAATTATAACAACAGGTATCGAAAGTAAATGCAACTGAGAAGTATATATGGAAGAAGGAATGGGGAGTGACCATTTCCCTGTATTTATTACTTTTCAAGGGCAAAGTAAGGTGGAAGACAATGGAAAGTGACCCACCTGGAATTTTAAGAAAGCTAACTGGGAGCTATTTACAAATAAATGTACTGAATTTGTGAATAATCATTGGGTGAGCGATGACAGAGAATTTCAGTGATAATGTAACAAAGGGATTAATGGCAGCAACTACGGTAACCATACCTGGGATATTTAAGTACCCCAAAACTAAAAAATAAAACTAAAAATCACTTTCCATGGTGGAATGAGGAATGCAAAATGGCAGTTAAAGAAAGAAACAAATCCTATAAAAAAGCAAAAAAATACAATGAATAATGAAGATCTAATGAAGTATAAAAGTAGTAAGGCAATAGCACAAAGAATTATAAAAAACAAAAATCAAAGAAAGGGTTGGAGTAAGTACTGTGGGTGGATAAACTAAGATCCCAAGACATCAGAAATATACAGGCAAATTAGAAGAATGAATGGAATTCAGACTAAGGCTATGTCTACATGACATCATTTACAGCTGTGCCATTGTAGCACTTCTGGTGAAGATGCTCTAAGCCGACGAAAGAGAGCTCTCCCATTGGCTTAATAATTCCTGCCTCCGCGAAAGGCAGTAGCCACGTTGGCAGGAGCTCTCATATCCTGTCTGGGTAAAATTATGGAGCGAATGGAAGATTGGATGCCTATTTGAACACAATGGCATTACAGAGATGGTGCAGAGCATTTTACGAAAGGAAGATGCACCACTGAGCACACTGCATAATTAGAAACTGTAATGCAAAGTAGTAGGAGATACAGGGGTCTTTATTTTTGAGTAGAAGGACCATACAGGTCAGAGTTGGGAAGTTATGTCGAATATATAGAATATTAACACTTCCCTGCGGTGTACCATTTTTATCAACCTAAGTGCTGGGGTAGGTGTCACTCTATTCACCCTGCTCTGTGGGTTAGGAGCAGGAATATTGAGGTGGCAGAAGAGAGACTCAAAGTGTTGAGAGACCTCCGGCTGGGGAAATGCATGGGATTTCAAGTTCTCCATTGCTAAAGCCAAAGGATTGTTTTTTAGAAAAAGGAATGTAAACAGTATCTGTATGGAGAACACATGTAGTTAAAAGGTTCAAATTCTGAGGGGTAATATTTGATACTAAATTACTTTGGAAAGATCATATAAACTATGTTAAAGATAAATGTACAGGAAGGATTAATCTGTTTACAAGGCTTCAGAGTAGCAGCCGTGTTAGTCTGTATCCGTAAAAAGAAAAGGAGTACTTGCGGCACCTTAGAGACTAGTCTTTACAAGGCTTGCTGAGACTAACTGGGGGTGGATAAGAAAACACTGCTGATGGCATACAGAGCCTTAATCACACCAGTTATGGACTATGGCTGCCAAGCTTTAGGGGCAGCACTAAAATCAGATCTTAAAAAATTAGATTTAACGCAAGCCCAGACACTACAAATGGTGTGTGGTGCATTTATAACACCACCTCTGTGTGCACAGAGAGCTGCAAGTGAAATGCCAGTTACGCTGTGAATGAAACTACTGGACCTAACTTTCTGGGCCAACGTTAATGGGAACTGCAACGATGAAAGTGCTAAACAAATTTATGAGCATTGTTGGGAATTTGATAGGCAAACTATAGCCTACCATGTTAGACAGCCACGTGCCGTTCGAGATGAAGTGTGGAGGCAGGAATTGAAAGACCAGGAAAAGCCAATGAAATCAAAACTTTCAGTCATGGGAAAATGAGTTATGGATGGAAAGTCACATGTCCAAACATGGATATATATTTACTTTATAAACTTAAGGGTAAAAGAGAGGCAGTAGGTGTTTAAAAATGCAGTATACCAGTATATAGATGAAAAGTGGAGTCGGTTTTGTTAAATATACGCAGACAGGTCCAAAAAAAAAAAAAAAAAACCAACCAAACAAAAAAGACCAAAACAAACCCAAGACGGGAAGAGTAGTGACGGTATATTATATACCAAAATTGGGCATCAGTACATCTAAAAGAATCTCTGACTATTTGGCTGTCACGCAGAGGTGGATTAAAGGTCTCCTGGGGCCCTGGGTTGGAACAAGCAGGGGGGCCCCGGCACTGGAACTGTGGCCTGCCCCACCCCTTCTGCTGCAGCCCCACTCCTGTTCTACCCATGGCTCCACCCCATTTCACCCTCACCCCTCCCCCCCCCCGAGGCCTCACCCCATTCCACCCATGGCCCCAACCCATTCTCCCCCTTCCACCTCCCTCACTGCGGCCCCAAGACTGGAGAAACTCTGTGCCGCAACGGGGAGAGCTCCTCCAGCCTCATGGCTGTGGGGGGCGGAAAGAGAGATTTTTCCAGTAGCCCCAAATTGGCCAGAGCCTCTGGGCACGGACCCCGTGCGATAATCTGCCACTGTTGTCACAACAGCTGAACGAGTAGCAATAAATTAGATCTGGGATGTATGCCCAGCAGCAGTGGTAATTTTTTTCTGATTCAATCTCACGCTTTATGGCAATAAAAAAGGGCATCTCAGTACGTAGAAGTGATTTAATCAATTAAGTTATATTTCTAATAACAGAGTCCGTACAGATGGGGATACGTGTAGCATTAGCTTGGACCCCAGTACATATTGTGTTAACACAGAACGAAATGGCGGACAAAGCAGCTAAAAATGCTGTAAGAAATGGAAGGATTGACATAGAAATACACTTGGGGAAACCTGGTACAGAGAAATGTAAAAGACAAATGGCAAAAAAATTGGATTAATGAAAAAGGAGGCAGAAGATTTTTTGAATGGTGCCCTAGAGTTCTGACATATATCATAATACAGGGCCTGGATTGGACTATGGAAGTGCTTTTATTAAGAGTACAATCTGACCATTGTGGCTTAAACAGAAATCTTTTTTAAATAAAAAGTCAAGAGATGGACTATATTTACCTGAAGGTGGAAGAAACAATCCATCATCTTTGATGGGTATGTCAGGGCTTTAATAAAGAAAGGGAAAGGCTTTTTGAGGAATTCAAACATATTAAGGAAAAATAATTACATTATGTGATTTAGTAAAAGAACTGGGAAATGGGGTATTATTAAAGAGGCACTGTTACATTCCCTGAAGGACACCGGACAGAGCAAGAGGCTAAAAACCGCTAAGTATTGAGGAGTTATACCATAACAAGGAGAAAAAGAAAAGAAAAAGCGGGGGACTGCAGTCACTCTCAAGGTGAGAGACAGTAAGGTAGGAAGTAGCCCAGGGATACAGCAGTGAGGTTCGGTAATGTGCAGACCTTGGCTGCTTGTTGTAGGGTCTTTAGGCTGGAACCCATGTAGAGAGCAGGCCTAGGTTCCCCTACCAGCCACTGAGCGGTGGCACCATTAAGGAGCAGTCAGAGGAAGGACTGCCTGGGACACTGGGTCCTGAGAGACTTTGATACCCCGGAAAGGGAGGACGAGAGTGACCTGGCTAGAGGGGCAAGCCACAAAGTGGGAGCAGTTGAGTCCCAAAGGAGCAAGACAAGGAGAGTGATGCAGTGAGCAAACGCTGGAGGGATGTTGGACGGGCAGAGCTAATCCACAGATGCGGCCAGAAGGAGGCGCTCCGGCAGCGAGTAGAACACCCTGTGACACCTGTGGTCAGATCAGATGATCACAGCGGTCCCTTCTGGCTTTGTAAGCTACAAATCCATAACTCCAGGCTTCAATCCATACTCTGGGGGCAAACTGGATCTAAATTCTGCAGCTGCAGACTGCAGGATTCTGTGACACTCGGAGGTGGCAAACTTTGAATTCCATGGAAACTCCATTTTAAAATAAAGGGATTTTATCATCAACTATTATTTGTGCTGGACCAGAACCCTGTAGTGTCGTAGGACCACAACGCTATTCATTGTCAAGTTAAACTCAAATTTACTTGACACTGTCCCCACATTTTCAGATTTTTATATTGTCAAAATATAACTGCATTGTAGAAACCCCCAGAGAGTAAAGAGGGATTTTGAATGGTAGTAAATAAAGCAACTCTTTTTCCAAACGAAGCCATTATTAAAAGGCTACCCTGTAGGCAGTTAATACTGAAGAAGAAATGCTTTCTGAAATGGAAAATAAATAGCTCTCATTTAATGTGGTTATAGTTGCTTTAGAAACGGTTAATAAATGGTTACATAAGGCATATGTGTTGCATGTAAATAATGGACATTGTTTTAATCAGAGCATGAAACACTTCACAGAATCCAACAATCAATCTCTGGACGAACTCTAAGCACAACTGCAAACAACTGCTCAAATTGAGGAATTA
Organism: Caretta caretta; assembly: GCF_965140235.1. NCBI lineage: Eukaryota > Metazoa > Chordata > Testudines > Cheloniidae > Caretta > Caretta caretta. The sequence continues at coordinate 204,036,539 of NC_134208.1, read as the reverse complement.
GCTTGTGCTCTTTCCATTACCTTCCTGCCCTAGCTTGTGTCTACCCCTCTTGAGAAAACCGGTTTTTCAACTAGGATCAAGTACATGCCTGTAATGCAGCAAAGATCAACATTTCTTCCTCCGTGCAGTCAATTTCTTCTAATAGGATGGCCCACCGGGCTTGTTCATATAGCTGGTTTATTCGCACTGCATCATACTGGCGGCAGAGAGATAAAATGCTGCATTAGTTCATGTAGGAACTCTTTGACTAGAGGAGACAGTGGATGACATTCTAGCCCCATTGACTTCAGTGGGGCCAGGATTTCACCCAGAATGTTTTAATCAGACTAGAAAGCACATTGTTATTTATCTAAAATGCCTGAAAGGAAACAATTAATTCACACCCCCACAAGGCAAGATTTTCAGCTGGTATAAGCCGGTACAGCTACAATTTACAATGGAATTTTCCTGACTTACACCAGCTAAGGATCTGGCCATAATTAATTGATGTTTTTAACACCAAAACAAAAACAGCACTCAACTTACTGTAATCTTTGTAAAAAGAAAAGGAGTACTTGTGGCACCTTAGAGACTAACCAATTTATTTGAGCATAAGCTTTCATGAGCTACAGCTCACTTCAAGTCACTATCAGTGCAAATGCAAAGAACTAAGAGCTAAACTTAAAGTACTCAAGGAACTTTAGGAGCTTAAGTCCCAGTTTCAAAAGCGACTTAGGCACTTGAGAGTCCAAGTCCCATTAAAAGGCAAGGAGACTGAGGTTCCCAGTGGAATTTCAGTGGGCACTCGGCACCTACATATCTTTAAAAGTCTGGCCCAAAGTGACTTTTGAAAATGAGAATTAGGCTAAGTGCTTTTGCAAATGTTACCCTGATTATTCTTGTTGCCCATGTTGAGAGAAATGCAGGAAATAAACAAGCACTTTCGAAAGCCTGACCACTTCTTCTGGTGGTCTTTGGACTAGGCCCTTATAGTTAAGAAAATCTTAGGGCTATATCTTGGCCCTGTCATCTCAAGGGCCTGGAGCCCGGTTAGGGCTACACTCCCTGCTCACAGAGCACTCCATGCATCCTGGCGGAGTTCAGTGTCCTTGATGGGTTGCTGCTTACGGGTTGGAATCTTTAGTGACTCCGTGGAGGGAGGCTGGGGGGCAGGTCTCAGCTCTAGAGATCTGGAAAGGGGGCACAGAGATGAACAGCCCACTGGGATGCAGAGCCCCTCTGCCATGCAGTCAGGAAGAGAGGCAGAAACAGGACCCCCAGCGACAACCCCAACAGATAACAGGAATGTACCTGGAGGTGGACAATCCTGGGGACACAGCTCTGACCTCTCTCCCATTTTTCTGGCCTCTTTGGACCCAACCCAACTGCCAGTGAAGCCAATGGGAGCCGTTCCACTGATTTCAATGGAGCAGGAGCAGTATCAGGCCTTTTGATACCGGAGGGGACCAGGATGCGTGAACAGCCCCTTGGGTATCAAATACTCAGCGAAGAGGGCAAACTCTTAGCTGAAAGATCCGCAAGGAGCAGAATTCACTGAATATGAGGAGACTTCCAAGCAACTCTTTATTGTGATTCCTAGCTAAAACGCAAGAGACTTGTGCTGCAGCTCCTAAACACGAAAGCTGGCCAAACAAAGAGAAACAACAGAAACCAAGAGTTAAGAGACTCTTACTTTTGGATTCAGATCAAAGAAAGCGTAGTACTTAAAGCGTAAGAGAAGCTGATCGTCCTCCTGGACGCCTTGTTCCATAAGCGATCGTGATGAATCCAGCCAGCTGGAGAAAAAACGAAAGACGAAGTCAATTGTGCCAGGAAAACAATGTCAGATACAAAGCTACAGAGTAACTCTAATGAACGAATAGTTTTCGCTCCTACAAGCACAGGCAAATTCACATAACTCAAGCATGCTGCATTTTTGCATGGGTGTCTAAAGTACTGAAACAAAGGTACACAAGAACTACCAGGCTGGGTCACAGAATCCTAGAATATCAGGGTTGGAAGGGACCTCAGGAGGTCATCTAGTCCAACCCCCTGCTCAAAGGGGTCAGACCCCACATCCACCCAATCCACTATGCTCTTTTCCAACAGTAGCTAGGACCAGTTGCTTCAGAAGGTAGTGTAAAAAACCCTGCAGTAGGCAGTTATGGGGTAACCTGCCCCCAAGAGAAGTTTCCTCCTGACCCCCATTAGCGAGATGTTGTTTAGGCCTTGAAGTATGAAGATTTCTGTCCCTTCCAAACCTCTCACCTATTATTTTAGCGCCTGCTATTATAACTCCAGCTACTCTGGTCATCCATATAAATGTCTAACCTGCAAAGTTCGAAAATCTGAACACACGTTCCAACATTGAAATACATAAAAAGTGAGCCGTTACTGTTCTTGAAATGAATGCTAAGAAAATCTAGTGTCTTTATGCCATACGATACAGACAGCACCGTGCAATAGCTTGTTAACTTTAAGCACATGAGTAGCCCCATTGACTTCTAAGTGCTTTGCTGACCAGCTCCCTAGATGTCTAAATGACAAAGTAAAGGCTAAAAGACAGGACCACTGTCGGCGTGCACTAGGTCAGCTTGTGGGATTACAAATCCTGATAGCCCCCATCTAACAAGAGCCCTTGCTGGACATCTCATGCCAAAGCACGCACCAAGATCATCATATGTCAGTAAAGACCTAGGAGTGGTCTTTGTTGGTGCTGAAGAGCCAGCAGAGGGAGCATGCAGTAGTCCACTGTTTAGTCAAGGTGCATTCCTGGGAGGAATTACTGATTTGCAATGATCAAGGGGAGGGGTGGAGCCTTAAGTGACAGAAAGCTAAAAAAAAAAAATGCAGTTTTCCTTCGTGGAAAACACTAGCAGGCTCAGGGATTCCTCTGCCAGGTCTTCAGTTATGGCTGAAGTCTAGGCATGCACACAGAGGAGCATGATCGACACATGATCTACAGAGGATGTGGGTCTGTTATAGCTTCCACTTATACGGCAACTGCCATCTTGGTCAACACACTAGGGATTGAAACTGGGTCCTCCAGAACTGAAAACAGAAGTCTACAGTAGGGCTGATTGAAAAATTTCCATCAAAAGTGTTTTTCTGTTAAAAGTCCAAGCTCTTCAGTTTGGCTCTTTAGCTCAAGCTGTAGCAGCTCATGCTTTTAGCTTTGGAGGTCCCCAGTTCAATCCCTGCTGTGTCAATGAAGAAGGTGGCCATCACACATGCCCTCAGCGCTTTATTTAAGGAGGAGCCACGATTAACAGAGGGCCAAATTCTCCTTTCAGTTACACCAATGCGATCTTACTCATTTCAGTGGCTTTGCAGTGGTCCGATAACATAAAAAGAGTCTGGACTAAATTTTTATTTATGTTGCTGATCACTTAAAACAAAATCCCACCCCCCAAAAAAATGTGGCATAAAGGCAAAAAAAGAGTCAACGAAGCATTTATGAGACAAGAACTAGATCAAAGGACCCTTTTTAAGAAACCACGCAGCTAAATGCAAGAGTTATGTTTTCAAATTCTGTGTTTCATTTCTTAAAAGGCCTTGATTGGTGCCAATTCGGCTAAGCGAGCTTACATGCCAAAGAGAAGCATCCTTACCCTGCATTAAGTTTGGCTTTGTCAGCTAAGGTCCGAGGCTGGTACATTTCAGCCAGTGTTTCTGGAGAACAGTTGGGATGGCTGAAGGCAAGGATGTTGCAGTTCGGTGCGGTCAGAGGGCTGTCACTGAACCAAGTAATAGTAGAAGAGACTGGTGTTCCATTGACAGGATCATAAATGGGAGTCATAGTTTTACTATACAAACCAGGACTTGCTGCAAGTTAAAAACAATAATGTATTATTATAAGGGAGTTGGTAGTGGCCGCTCTCTTTAAGTTGCTTAACGCTTTATGTTCTACAGGATTCTAAACCTTTTCTTTGAGAAGCTCTCACACCTCCATTGTTCGAAGCAGGCCTTAGATATTTGGCTGGGGAAATGCCCGCTGGGTAGAGAAGCACCTTTTCGTTGTCCCATGAAATTCCACTCAGATTTGGCGGAGATATAAAATGTTAAAAAGTCAGCAGTTCCATTCTCTCCCTTGCAGGCTGTCAGAACGGACTGACCATTCCAAGGCTGGTCTCGTGCTGCCAAGGAAGCAGCAGTATATACTGTCTGCAGGGCTGGGGCCTTAGTCAGTTACCCTTTTTGTCTGTGTGGGTCTTTCATGAGCACCGGGACAGAAAAACCATTAAAAAAAAAAATAGGAAAATGTGATTGTAAAGCCACAATGGAGACTCAAAGGCTAGGATAGGACCTGAAACTACTTTCAAATAATTTTTTAAAATCTGGCTAGATTTCATGTCAACAGCATCCCTTTAACTTCTGCTTCCCTGCAAACCTCTGCACCTCCTCCTGTTTTAATTGCACAACATGAAGAACTGTTTCCCCCTCCTTGGGCTTAAAATATTTCTCTTAAAAAAAAAAAACCAAACAGCGGAATAAAGTCCATCTGAGTTTTTGTTACCTGGTGATCCTGAAATCACTGGAGAGTTGTACAGGTTTAAAATGTCTTCTATGACTGGTTCTTTGTTATTCTTGTCTTTTTTCTTTTTCTTTTTCAAAGTATCTTCCGATTGTTTCAACAGAGAGAGTTCTTCTGATCGTCTAATATCTACAACGATAAGTGCTGAAGTTAAGGCTATGGAATCTTACAAGATAATGGCCAATAAAAACAAAACATGGCAACATCACTTGGGACTCCTCCGTATTCAGGGCTGTATCCTACAACACATCTCCACAGAAGCACCCACAATTCAGCCGCAAAGCCAAGTGAAGACCAAAGACGCAGTGGTGATGCTGAGAACTTTGGAAGTGATAGTCTTACGGTGATAAACTAAATAGATTCATAGATATTAAGGTCAGAAGGGATCATTATGATAATCTAGTCTGACCTCCTGCACAACGCAGGCCACAGAATCTCACCCACCCAAATATTGAGGTTTTTGGGTCTAACAAAGAGACAGTTAAGGGATGACTTAATTACTGTCTATAAGTACCTACATGTGAAACAAATATTTAATAGTGGGCTCTTCAATCTAGTTGAAAAAGGTATAAGGTGATCCAATGGCTGGAAGTTGTAGCTAGACAAATTCAGACTGGAAATAAGGTGTAAATTTTTAAACAGAGTGTGTAATTAACCATTGGAAAAATTTACCAAGGGCTGCAGTGGATTCTCCATCACTGACAGTTTTTATATCAAGACTGGATGTTCTTCTAAAAGATCTGCTCTAGGAGTTATTTTGGTGGCGTTCTATGGCCCGTGTTACACAGGAAGTCAAACGCGATGATCCCAGTGGTCCCTTCTGGCCTTGAAATGTATGGTGTGGGTTTTCCCAGGATTTAGCCCTCTTTTTGTAATAAAGTATGGCTGTTGATTAATCGCAGTTAACTCACGTGGATTAACTCAAAAAAATTAATCGCGATTAATCGCAGTTTTAATCGCACTGTTAAACAATATAATACAAATTGAAATGTATTAAATATTTTTTGATGTTTTTCTACATTTTCAAATATATTGATTTCAATTACAACACAGAATACAGTGTACAGTGCTCACTTTATATTATTGTTTTTGATCACCAATATTTGCACTGTAAAAACGATAAGGGAAATAGTATCTTTCAATTCACCTCATACAAATACTGTAGTGCAATCTCTTTATCATGAAAGTACAACTTAAAAATGTAGATTTTTGTTACATAACTGCACTCAAAAACAAAGCAATGCAAAACTTTAGAGCCTACAAGTCCACTCAGTCCTACTTCTTGTTTGGCCAATCGCTAAGAGAAATAAGTTTGTTTATATTTATGAGAGATAATGCTGTCCGCCTCTTATTTACAATGTCACCTGAAAGTGAGAACAGGCATTCACATGGAACTTTTGTAGCTGGCATTGCAAGGTATTTAGATGCCAGATGAGGCATACGAATATTTAGCATTTCATGCTTTGGCCACCATTCCAGAGGACATTCTTCCATGCTGACGACGCTCGTTAAAAAAATTATGCATTAAATAAATTTATGACTGAACTCCTTGGGGAAGAATTGTATGTTTCCTGCTGTTTTACCCGATTTCTGCCATATATTTCATATTATAGAAGTCTCACTTGACGACCCAGCACATGTTGTTCAATTTAAGAACATTTTCACTGCTGACTTGGCAAAACGCAAAGAAGGTACCAATGGGAGATTTCTAAAGACAGCTACAGCACTCAACCCAAGGTTTAAGAAACTGAAGTGCCTTCCAAAATCTGAGAGGGATGAGATGTGGAGCATGCTTTCAGAAGTCTTAAAAGTGCAACACTCCAATGCGGAAACTACCCAACCTGAACCACCAAAAAGAAAAATCAACCTTCTGTTGGTGGCATCTGACTCAAGATGATGAAAATGAACATGTGTCGGTCTGTACTGCTTTGGATGGTTATCAAGCAGAACCCGTCATCAGCGTGGAAGCATGTCCTCTGGAATGGTGGTTGAAGCATGAAGGGACATAAGAATCTTTAGCATATCTGGCACATAAATATCTTGCGGCGCCGGTTACAACAATGCCATATGAATGCCCGGTCTCACTTTCAGATGACATTGTAAACAAGAAGTGGGCACCATTATCTCCTGCAAATGTGAACAAACTTGTTTGTCTGAGTGACTGGCTGTACAAGTAGGACCGAGTGGACTTTCTAGGCTCTAAAGTTTTACATTGTTTTATTTTTGAATGCAGTTATTTTTTGTACATAATTCTACATTTGTAAGTTCAACTTTCATGATGAAGAGATTGCACTACAGTACTTGTATGAGGTGAATTGAAAAATACTATTTCTTTTGTTTTTACAATGCAAATATTTTTGATAAAAATATAAAGTGAACACTTTGTATTCTATTGTAATTGAAAAATATTTGAAAATGTAGAAGACACCCAAAATATTGAAATAAATGGTTTTCTATTATTGTTTAACAGCATGATTAATCATTCGATTAATCGTAATTTTAAAAAATTGTGCGATTAATCGCAATTAATTTTTTAAATTGCTTAACAGCCCTGTAATAAAGTCGATTGCATTTGAGAAGACCATAGTACAGATTTTCCTCTGACTAACACCCATGCAACTGCCTTTGACCACGTTGACTTCAGTGGAGGGGCTTGCGCCAATCTAAGTGAGAACAGAATTAGGCCCACCATAGCTGAAATACACACATTTCATTTCCCAGTTTATAGCATTTCATTTTCACATGCATGCCCAATCTTGACTATATGCTACTGATATGAATGCAATATTGTGCTAAGCACATATGCTGTTAGATGCATTCCTCGTACTTTGCTTTCTAGAATATAAGAGTATTGTTCATAAACAAAGAAACTTTACATCTGATTCATTCATGCAAAAACATTCCAGGTTGAATTAAAACATGAACCGCATAAGCAATTTTTGTGGGTAGGAATATTCAAATCCAATCAAATGCTGGTTAAGCAATTATGGTGTCACTGCATCATAGCTGCTAAGTGTAATAAAGACATTCCACCCCTTTTATATTCCAATGCTAGAAGACTGAACTAAAAATTGCACTGTGGTTAACATGGCTTGGGTTGACAAATTTTTTATGGAGCTAGGTGTGTTGATCTTTGAAGATCTAGGTTAAAATGGGGATTAGGTATGCTCTCAAATGAGAAGAGCTTGGAGATTGATGTGGTCTCAGTTTAATCCTATTAGCTAAAAAGTTACTGTAGATTTGGCATATTTCAAAGCCACTGCAAATCGCAGCTTGGGATAAATCTGTCATTGGCATACCAGGCTTACTGTGGCTCAGCACTGTAGTATGTTGACAGGGCTGTGCTGGGAAGCAGGATGGATGTCCTGGTCTGATCAGTGCTACAAGCTTCTCAAGCACTAAAATTCACTTCTTAAGAAATAAAAAACAATGGGCCTGATCAATTCTCACCTCATTTATGCTACTGTAATCTGGGAGTAACTCGACCCACCCTGTGGGCTACACTGTTGTGAGGCCGGTGCAAGAGCAGAACGGGGCTCAAGCTGTTCCGTGCACAGCGTGAAATGGGTTGGTGGCTTCAGCCACCTAAAGCCACCCTCAGAACTCTCGCTAATCAGCAACCACATGGGTCACAGGCAATATTACCTCTAAGATGCGTACGCGCATACAGACCCTAAACCCCACGCACATGGCGAAACACTGCGCGCACAAAAATTTGCACAGAAGAAATTTTTTGTGCACACGGCCTGTCAAAAATTAGAGGGAACACTGGTCACAGGAGAAGCTCCTGATAATGTTATCGATCAGGGCTCTGTAAGGGCGGAGACCCACCCTCTTAGCCAACCTGCACTGGATACTGAATGTAAAAGTCTGTGCTCTCTTTGGAAAGGTCTGGGACTGAGGTCATAGAGTTTAGGGCCAGAAGGGCCCACCAAACCTGCTGTATAGCACAGGCCACCAACACCACCAGCCACCCCCACACCAAGCCCAACAATCAGAATGAGACCTCAGTGGTTTGAGCATTGGCCTGCTAAACCCAGGGTTGCGAGTTCAATCCTTGACAGGGCCATTTAGGGATCTGGGGCAAAAATTGGGGATTGGTCCTGCTTTGAGCAGGGGGTTGGACTAGAGGAACTCCTGAGGTCCCTTCCAACCCTGATATTCTATGATTACTGCCCTTGGGAGACTAAACTATTGTTCTCTGCTGTAGCAGCGTGGAGGGACAGAGTGCACCAATGCCTGGGGCCCTGTTAGTGGCAGGGAAGTGATATGCCCACATGATCTTAGCCTGTGACCCTCACCCCATGCTACAGAGGAAGGCAAAAAGCCACCAAGGTCACTGCCAATCTGAATGGGGGGAAATTTCTTCCCAGCCTCGAATACGAGGGGTCTCTTTGAACTTGGAAGGAGTTTTGCATGAGTAGGGGGAGCAGACACCAAGCCAACAGGAAGCCCTGAAATACACCTGCAATCAGATGAAGCGTCACTTACTGAGGGTTTTGCAGATGTCACTGACAGCCTTGAACACCACCGAAGAGAAGCTGACCTTCAGCCGCACGGTTTTCATGTTCGGCAAGCAGAGGCGCAGCATCTTGTGCTGCGTGGTAAAGAGCAGCTTGGCATCCGCCTGCACCCCACACTTATCCAGCGTCCAGTGGGTCTTCAGAAGCCAGCACTTCTTCTGCTCCCACCAAAGAGCGTAGTCTGACCAGTCCCGTGATAAATCTAGGGCAAGATCAAACAAGGGCATGCAAAGTATGCGATCGGTAACAAACTATAAAGCAGATCCACTCAGAAGTCTTGTTTTGAAACACGGAGCTACAGATCAGATGAACAATGAGAATGTTATTAATATCTGTACTGCGGTAACCCTGAGATCGAGGCCCCAGTGTGCTACACACTGTACGAACACCCAGTAAGACAGAGGCCCTGGTTCAAGTTCCCTGAGGAGGAAAAGGGAATTAAACAGGGATCTACCATCTCCCAGGTGAGTGTCCTAACTATTGGGCTATTCTAGTGTATGACTCCCTCAATCTCGCCTGCTGCTGCTGTTCCACTTTAATTTAATAATTAAATATTAATTGGGCCAGAGAAAGAGTGAGGAAGATTCTACAGGCTTGTAAACCTGAGAGGTGGCAGATCCCTGTTCCAATCCTTTCTCCCGCTCAGGTGGAGGAGGGTCTTGAACTGGGGGTCTCCCACATCCTGGGGTGAGCACCCAATCCACTAAAGATTGTGAGGAAAGTCCCACCCCAGCTGTTTTGTGTGAACTCACCGGAGGGGCCCGAGCTGGGAGGCATGCTCAGAGGCCACCTACTGGATTGGGCCCCTGCACGCGACTTGGGAGCAGAACACCTCTTTCCCAGTTTGTGAACTGCTCCAGGGCGTAAGCAGGAAACGGGCATTCAGATGCCCATCTCGAGACAGTAGTGTGCACGCTCAGGAAGGAGATGGGCACTCAGAGAGGGGCTGCAGTGCACCTGCCCAGAAGGGAAAACCTGAGATGCCAAGTGAGGTTAGGCACTACAGGGTTAGGTGGCAGCCGAGCGGGAGGTTTGTGGATCGCAGTGGTGCCTGTGAAGGGGAACAAGGGGAAAGACGGGGGACTCAGGCACTGAAAAATGCAGTGACTTGCCCAAGACGGCTACAGCAGAGCTAGGAGGTGAATCCACATCTTCTGAGCTTTCTCCCACCCTTTGCCCATTTTAGCTATTTGGATTAGAATCTCTTCAAGGCAGGGACCATCTCTCACTATGTGTTTGTACAGCACCTTGCACAGTGGAGCCCTGATCTTGGTTTGGACCTTCACCAATGACTATAAGATAAATGATAAAAAAAGATATAACTGGAGCAAATATGTAGCTGTATGATTTGACAGATTTTCCTTTAATCCAGAATTCTCTACATTATTGCAGAACACACTTCTTACAAAGAGCTTCTAAATAATGAACAACCTGAGCATCATTTCACCCATCACCTAATGAAAATTAACCAGAAATTTAGTTGGATGGATTATCTTTTAAATGCAGGAGTTGCTCGAAAGAGACAAGGTCTTGTGACAAACCACAGCTTTGTGACAGTGCTTATCTACTGCTGGAAGAATAGTTTCCTTGGTAAAATTATTAACTGATGGAAAATTTTTGACCAGCTCTGAAGTGCTTTGGATGGAAAATGTCTATTTCATCAAAATTGAATTTTCTGTGGGAAATGTCAAGTTTTAATTCCCCCCCTCAGTTTTCATTGAAAAAAAACCTAACAAACTGCCTCGCCCAGCACCCCGAACACAGAAATGTTTTGATTTCTGGCAACCTGACATCTTTTAGTTCCGGGGAAAATTTTTAGGTTTACTGAAAATTTTTGCCCAACTGGCTGAAATTTTTCAGGTTTTGGTTCTCAAAAACCAAACATTTAAAAAAAAATGAATTGGTTTTCAGTTGCCAAACCTGAAAACAAAGTTTTTGCTTTTTTGATGAAAACCTGAGAAATGGTGGATTCTCCATCTCTTGATGTCTTCAAACAAAGACAGGATGCCTTTCTAGAAGATATGCTTTAACCAGATCTAATGTAGTGGGTTGAATACAGGAGTAACTGGATGAAATTTAATGGCCTGTGTTATACAGGCAGTCCGATTGGATCCTTTTGGCCTTAAAGTAAGAAACAGCTCTCATTTTAAAACAAAAAATTAAAAATATATCGAACAAAGCAAATTCATTTGTTTCCAGAAAGTTGTAATGTCGAAAGAGAACAGACACAGTTCATGTAGGATCTGGGGTGTGTTGTTGACCTCTAGTTCACTTGGTACTGTAGATTTCTTTTTGTTAAACATCACAGGTAAAAGTCCATGCGGCTGTTCGGTTAAAGGGGTGGAGTGCAAGGGATTAAGGGAATGGACTTTGTGACCTTTTAAATTTTCCTTTGAGTTGTGAAATTACCCCGGTTTCCCCATCAGCTTCAACAGCTCCAGGCTGAATAGGATTTAGGCACTCTTTAAGCTCTTACAAATGAATCCAGTGAACTCTTTTCTACAACAACCACTATCTTGGAAAAGAAACAAGCCACTCAGAAGCATGTTTGATGGTGAAATGCCAGGGCATATGTGTGTGTGTGTGTGAATTCTTTAGCATCCTTGAGAACTGGCCTCTCAGTTTGGATGACACTAAGCCCTGGTCTATGCTACAAAATTACTTCGATGTAACTATGTCACTCTGGGGTGTGGATAATCCACACCCCTGCACAACCTAGTTATACTGACCTAAGAGCCGGTGTAGACAGCGCTTTGTCGACGGGAGAGCTTCTCCTACCAACATAGCCACTGCCTCTCGTGGAGGTGGAGTTATTAACCGAGGGGAGAGCTCTCTCCCGTCAGCTTGGGCGTCTTCCCCGGAAGCGCTAGAGTGGTGCAGCTGCACGCTGTAAATTTGTAGTGTAAACCTGTCCTGAATTACAATTCACAGTCACAAAAGAGGTACAGAAAGTTAGTCATGACAGGCCACGCTATGGACTGAGCAAGCTGACCAAAGATGACGGCAGCACTGCTGTTGTATAGGGTAGTCACAAAAGCAAGACGAGAAGTCAAAAGTCAAAGATATGAACAGCGGTGCCCAGATCACATCTCTTCTGTGCCCAGTGCTCTACTCTGAGGAATGCAAAGCCCACTGCATGCACACCTGGCTAATAGAGACAGGCCCTGCTCAGCAGTCAGCAAGAAGGTAACCAAAGATTGCGAGATTTGGAGAGAGCGAATATGCTTGTGGAGAGTGTGGTGGAGGAAATATCTGTATTATGTGAAATCTAGAGACAATGACATTTATAGTCAATATTTTTTTCAGGTATAGTTGTATCTGGAAGCTCCTTCTTGGCCTGTGTGGATCCAACTGCAAGATCAGGACCCGGGATAATTATTTCGGGATGCAGCTTATGTTAGTGGCTGGTACACTGGATTGAGACTCAGGAAATCTGGGTTCTATTCTTGTCTCTGTCACTGAACTGCTGTGGGACTGAGGGCAAGTTACTTCACCTTGCTGCATCTTTGTTTCCTCTCGAACCTTTCCTTTACCTGGTCTATTGAGCCAAGGAAGGGGAGGAGGGGGAAATCCACACATGTAATTTCAATAACAGCATGCCAATTAACTCTCTCTCTCTCTACTCACTGATTTGTTCTACTAATTTGAGCATCACTCCACCAATATGTAGGTCTCCCGAGACCCGAAGTGTAAATTCCTTTTGCTCTTCTTCATACTGGTGATCGACTGTGACAATGAGCTCCCAAGAATTGTATCCATATTCGTTTGAGGAAGTCATCTCAGCAATCTCTATTGTGAGTTCTACAGAGTAGAAGAAATCATAAATCAACAGATGTTCAAAACACAGTGCATTTCAACAAAAATAATAATCAAGACATAGACAATTAAGGCCCTGATGCGGGCAACAGCTCAGAGAGAAACAGCAGAAATTTAAGCAGAGGTGTGGCATGTGTTTCCTCCAGAATCTGCTCCCGCTGGATTTGAATGATTTTAGCCACGAAGTCAGGGAATATTTCTTCAGAACAGGGGGGACTTGAACCAGTGAAACAGCAGACCAGCTCTGTTCAAGCAAGCTTCCCACTCCCTGAAGCAGGCCCGCTGATCACGACTTTACAGACGCTATGGTGGAGGCTGTGACGTTTCGTCCCTCCGTCTATGTAAACTCATGAATTCCATTTGATTTTATGCACCCTGTTTATCTGTTACATCTGATGAAGTGAGCTGTAGCTCACGAAAGCTCATGATCAAATAAATTGGTTAGTCTCTAAGGTGCCACAAGTACTCCTTTTCTTTTTGCGAATACAGACTAACACGGCTGTTCCTCTGAAACCTGTTTATGACTGTGACCTTCAGTGTGGATTATAGCTTCCTTTTTATGGTAGGAGCTGCACCACATCTGAAAATCTGAAATAGGGCCATCAGCAACTGTACAGCCTTACCCGGATAGCTCCAGAGGGGTGCCAGGTAGAGCCACTAACTTTTAGCAACCCTCTGCCTTTCAGAGTGGGGGAGGGGGAGAATGGGAAGAGAACAGCATGAGAACAACATGAGAAGAGAAGCAGGAAGAGGTGTCAGACCCTGCTTTTCAAAGGACAGGCTCTCTAGCAAAGGGAGGAAGACCATCACCAGAGCGAGGAGACTGAGAAGGAGATGTGGGGGGCAAGATGGACCTGGTCCCCTATGACCAAACCCTAAAGGACTCTCAGGAGTGGTAAGGACTCTGAAGGAGGAAACTGCGTTCAACTGTGCATTGTTTTTTCCATAGGTCTGTAAATCTCTTGTGCCGTCTATGAGTAAGGTGAATGTATGTTTAAGAAGTTCTTGGCAAAGCCTGAGTGAGTACCTTGCGTTATCTGCCCTGTGTCTCCGAAGAGTTAAACTATACACTGGAGCGCCCATGAAGGTAGCGTTCTGGGGAGAGTGTGCATAGGATTTGGGGCAGGTTCAGAACTGGTTTTGGGACCTAGGGCAGCTGGACTATGGGGTCCCACAATCCCACAGAGGGGTGTAGGATAGAATGTGCCCAAGAGGTAAGGACTAGAGAGAGCATCTGGACGCTGCTCAGTTTCTGTGGGCTTGGGAGCAGGTGGGATCCAAAGACTGGGTCCAGTACAGCAGACTGGTGACGGCCCACTAGTAGAGATCCTGCCAGGCCTGCAACAGAGGCAAAGAACCATTTCTTTGCCTCTTTCACAGCGACAATGTAAGATTTTTTTTTAAAAAAAGTCTTTGTATCTCATTTGGTCAGATTCAGGATAAGATTTCTGGCACTGGCATGCCAGCATTTCCCTTCTGCTGCATTTGCCACAGGTCACCTGTAAGCCAAGGTGACCTATTAGACCAAAGTCCAAGAAGAGAATGCCTAGGGGCAACCTTATCAATGGCTGAGGAAAATTAGCCTTATGATTCGTCGATTTTAGTCCTGATTCAGGATGTGTTGTGTGTGTGGACTAGATGACCTCTCAAGGCCCCTTACAGGCCTATACTTCTATGATGAGCTCATCTAGTCTCACCCTCTATAGAACACAGGCAAAAGAACTTCAAAGAAAGCATTTATGTCCCGAGGCGTAGCAAACTGGAGAACACGGGCAATGATCCCACAACCTCTCATGTGACATTCCACTAGGTAGCACAGTCTGTCAGGGGAACGGCATTCTCCCTCAGCTTTCCACTCAGGTATAATCAGTTTCTGAGGGTGAACCATCCAAATAGGCCCTCTTGCGAGGGAGAGGGAAACTGAGGGAAGCAATGGTCAATCAATGAGGTGGGTAGGGATTTCAGGATTACTCACCCCCATCCCAAAACACAAGGTCCAAACTGGAACCCACTGCGAGTTAAACCAACAGCCTCCTTGGTTAGCGTCACGGTAGCCATGAAATCCTGGACCCCATTCAGAGGATTTGTCATCCACATGGATGTTATAGTCACTGATCACTAACAGGATCACCAGCTCTGGCACCTAAATACTCTTCCTCCCTCTCTTCAGTTTGGGTTACAGTGAAACCTCTGTTTGTGTTTAAAGCTAAAAAGGCACATTAGGGCCCCAATCCTGAAGTTTCATTCATGTGGCTGGAACCTTGTATCTGGGTTGAGAGCCACTGGGTTGAGAGCCACTGGCTTTCACAGAGCTCCGTGTGGGCCCAAAGATCCCCCTGCACCCATCTAAGCACAGCTGGGCACTACGATGGCCAGGGGCTGCTCTGTAATAATTTAAGAATACTGTGTGTGAGCTGGTTATTGGGATGTTCCCTGTATGACTACACTGGGTTAAACAGAAAGGCTAAAGAATGATTTGAGATGATACCTCAGTAACCATGTGGGGGTTGTTACAAGGCAGGGGGGAGAGCCACTGGCCCTGTGGTGACTGGCCCAACCTCCCGTTGAGCCTACCAAACTGCGATTGGACAGCAGGGACCCAAAGCCCAGAAACTGAGAGGACAAGGAATGCTACAAACGATTTTCTCTCTCAAGATAGGGAGATGGTTGTTGCTGAGAAGCTGGTCAGACTCAGACACATACAGACACCTGCTGGGGAGGCATGAAGAAGTTAGACCATCCCCAGGAAGGCCTATATCCGTGTCAAAAACCTTTCCCCCCCTTATGTTGTGCTTTATTATTGCTGTCGAAATCAAACAATGCTTTGGGTTAAAGCGGCCATCTGGACACTCTGTTCACAGACCCCCAAAGGGAAGTACCACAGATGCTGAACCCAGCTGGACCTGCTGGGAAAGCATGGTTGATGCAGCCCCCGGCCTGGTCTAAGAGTAGGAGAATCCCATGATTTCACCCTGGAGAGGCATGAAGCGGTGCACTCAGAGAAACCTGGAAGGGGAGAGAGGTGCAGCTAGCTCTGTAACTGTGACAGGTGCCTTATTTGATTTATTTCTCTAAAGTCTCTCTTCAATATTTCTCTTTCAAGCCAGAGGTTTTGTCTGTGATAATAAAAACAAACACGAATAGATAATCTAGCAGAGAAAGGCATAATGGGTACCAGTGGCTGGAAGTTAAAACCACACAAACTCAAATGAGAAATAAGGCATACATTTTTAACACAGAGGGTGATTAACCACTGGAGCAAGCTACCAATAGAAACGGTGGATTCCACATCTCTTGGCGTCTTCAAATCAAGACTAGATGCCTTTCTGGAAGATATAATTTAGTCACACACAAGTACTGGGCCCAATGCAGGCATAACTGGGTGAAATTTTACAGGAGGTCAGACTAGGTATAATGATGCCTTCTGGGCTGTTATGAATGTATTAAATCAATAGTTCTAAATAATGTCATAGCAACAACAGAATAGAAATCACTTAATTGCTGGGAAACACATTACAGTTACCTTCTTTAGAAAACACACAAGGGCACAGATAATAAATCTTAGCCCTTACTGCTCCAAACTTTACACACTTTAATTAATTTTAGAGTAAACAAACTGGCCTGAGGCCCAACCCTTCTTCAACTGAAGCCAATGGGAATTTTGCTTCTTTTCCTACTAGTTGAAAGTGTTTTTTTCCTTAGCTTAAATGATCACACCAGTGCAAAAAATAAAAATATTAACAACATCAACAAAAAGAACTCTGTTTACCGTAGGTATTTCTTAAGAACCTATGGCCTTGGCATTCAAGAATCGATACCAAAATTTATAGCACCTATTTAAAAACCATGCCATTTGGGTTAGGAAATCAAGACTCTCAAATGTAAGTTTTAAAACATCGTACAAAGCCCTTAGGACGCAGCTTGCTGAACCCACTACCAAAACTTCCACTGGCTTCCAGGACTGCAGGATCTAGCCCAAATTTCTTCAACAGCAAACACTTATGGGACACCCCAGAATGACACTGAAGAAGTGTAGGAGGCAGGACTATTTCTTGATTTAATGGCTACCAGCGATTAAAGTCAGAAAATCTGGTTGCCCCACATTCCTCCTCCAACCCCTCCCTCCACCTCAGCATGAAGTTGGAACCGCTGTTTGTTCTGAAGCGGGTTTTTACACGCAGAAGTCTTTAGAAGCCCGGTGGAAATCAAGAACGCTCCCTGGGACTTCCACCAGGTATTTGTGCAAGCCGAGGATTTGGCCTTAGGTATCCAGATCTCCTTTTCCAAAGAACCTTTTGAGGCCATTAGGCTTTAAAAAACAAACCACCCTACAATTAATATGTCTCCCCACAACTAACTGCCTCTTGCCCCCAGGTTACAGATATCACACAAAGCAACCTCTTCTCTCCCACCAACATAGCAGGAGCTGCCCAGAGACCTGCAACCAGTCGGACTTTAAGGAAGAATCACCCCCTCCTTCAATCACTCCTGCCAGAGGAAGCAGAGCAGAGGCTGGAGAGCCTGGGGGGAAGCTGCCCACTGGGGAAAGGGTCTAGCTGCCCCTGCTCAGGGTCGTTCCCCACCCACCAGCGCTCACACTCACGTGCCTTGTCCAAGGGCAGCTCCCCGACCCGCGGCTGCTCCCTCCGCCAGCACCTGGTGCCTAAGAACGGCGCGGGGGAGGCGCCCTCCTCCCAGCCCGGCCCTGCCCTGCCCTGCGCAGCGCCGCGGCGGGGCCCCGGGGGACCAGGGCGCGGCGTTAGCTCTGCCCGCGGCTCCCGCAGCCGGCCCGGCCCCGCGCCCGCAGGGCCCCCGCCCCTTCTGGCAGCGGGGCGCGGGCGGGTCGGGGCAAGCCCGCCGGCGCCTGCAAACAACCCATTGCCCTCGGCCTCTCCCCAGCTTAATACAACACAAGCTTGTGGCCCCGTACAAATTATCCGTCCATGGTGCTTCTGTGACTCCCTCCGCCATCGTAACTGAGCACCCCCAAGGCTTTATCCTGACAGGCCCCCGCCTGTGGGCAGTACTAGTATCCCCCGGTACAGATGGGGAAACTGAGGCACGGGGAGGCTAAGGCCAAAGCCCCGAAAGGTATTCCGGTATTCACTGGAATCAACAGCAGCGTCAGGCACCTAAATAGCTTTGAGGATCTGGAGCTAAGTGACTTGCCCAAGGTCCCCTGGGGAGTCTGTAGCAGAGCAGGGAACTGCACTTTTCCGGAGTAGCTTTTTGCTCCTGGGATTCTCCAGCCCGCGCGCCTCTCTCACGGCTCTGGCAAAATACAGGTCGGTCCCCCTGGTGCTTACTGACAGGCCTTGCACGTTCAGGTTCTCGTGCGTTAGTTTGGGTAAGACGGGGCCACAAACAAGTGCGTGAGGCCAGACATTCTGGCGGAGTCCAGTGTTGGGAAACTTTGTTTAGGATGTCAGCGGCAGCCCTGGACAAAGTATAGCTGTCAATCCCCTGCTCCCGCTCCCGGGGCAGATGTAACAGAGGATGGGGATTTCCGGCCACTCCTGAAAGACTGGGAAAGTATCAGACTGTTGTCACCAGCTGCTGCTGTGGGTCACCGCACCCTAATGAGCAGGTAGTTCCCGGCTTCTGCTGCAAGTTGCCATGTCTGGTGTGACCTTCCTCCCCTGCCAGCAGGCCATGGAGGGACAAGGAGGACAGCAGCCCGGAAGTGAAAGAACAAGTAAGTAGGAAGGGGTCTCCCGGCCCATCATTTCTTTCTAGCCCTGCCACCTTCTATATTATAAGGCCAGAAGGTTCCTCGGTGTGTACTAGTCCCCATTTATCCTGGTGTCACTACTACAGGTAAATGTGGGGATTTTCCCTGATGGGCAGGGACTCTGTGTTTATAAATTACGGAGATTTTTACCTGAAGGAGTAGCCTCCTCCCTGTACAGGGCCTTGACAAGCACTCAGATTGTGGTAGGCCTGGCCTCAGCCCCCTCCTTTGGGCGTGAAAATTCAAGTGGCATCAGGCCAAATAAACGTGAACTGTCAAAAGACATCCCGAGTGCCCCCGTGTGCTTTCACCTGGCACCCTGCATGCTCCCCGCCCCCTCCCAAGCAATACTAACATGGGTGGAAAGTACAGCAAACTGGTCCCTCCTATGTAAAACCCTCCTGCCCCACAGGCTTCTCTCTGGAGAACACAGGGATACAAATGTTTCATGAAGCTATATAGGGCTTTGGTCCTAGAGATCAGACACTCAAGGGAAGAATACAGGGCACAAGGCAAGCTGAAGCAGTCCTTGACGTGAAGCAGGAGACTCTAGTGTTTTGCAAGGGGTAGCTAGAACAAGTACTGGGTGGTGAGGCGAGGTCAGTGGCTGCCCCTCAGTTGTCTCAGAGCTATCTGCTGGCTTCCCACCAACCCTGGCTGGACTGGTGACTGGCTCTTTCAATCTGGGAGCGAATGGTTGCCTACAGCTTTGATCAAATGAGGTCAGTGGGCATGGTCCAGAAGGGGTAACCTATGGAGATATGCAAGAATTACAGGAACAGCTGTGTCCTATTCACCGTCTTGGCAACTCCTGAAAATGCCACAGCATAAGTGAAATAGTCAGTTATCTACTTCTGATGAGAGCATTACAATCCAATTCCCATCCTTCTTCTAGCCACAGAGAATAGGGTATAAGCAGAGCAGGGCCCCAGCTGAAAATCTAACTAAGTTCCTACAGGAGATTTATCTTCAAAGCATTTACCATCCTCAACAATTCTTATGCTTTGCATACGGATGGCAGCCGTTTTCTTTCCCAGCTTCCCTCATTACCATTTCCTTGATTCATGGATTTGGAGACCAGAAGGGACCATTGTGATCATCTAGTTTGATTGTTGTATAATACAGGCCATAGACCTTCCCCCCAGAAAGATGGATTTTCCATTAAGATTCAATCAGGACTTTTAGTAAATTGTTCCAATGGTTAATTCCTCTCACTTAAAAATGTACACCTTATTTCTAGACTGAATTTGTCTAGCTTCTACTACCAGCCACTGGATTGTGTTCTGTCTTCTCTGCAAGAGCGAAGAGCCCATTATTAAATATTTGTTCCCTATGTTGGTACTTTTGATTAGTCTATGTCACCCCTTCACCTTCTCTTTCTTAAGATAAATAAATTGAGCTCTTGGAGTTTATCACCTAAGCCATGTTTTATAATTCTTTAATGAGTCTCCTGGGTCTTCACGAAAGCTCATGCTCAAATAAATTGGTTAGTCTCTAAGGTGCCACAAGTACTCCTTTTCTTTTTGGGTCTTCTCTGACCCTCTCCAACGTATCAACACCCTTCTGGAATTAAGGACAGCAGAACTGGATGCAGTATTTCAGCAGCAGCTGCACCAGTGCCAGACACAGTGGTTAAATAACCTTTACTCCTACCCAGGATTCCCCTGTTTATGCATTAGCCCTTTTGGCCACAGCATCACCCTGGGAGCTGATTATCCATCCTGACCCCCAAATCTTTTTCAGTCACTGCTGCCCAGGATAGAGCCCCCCATCATGTAAGTCTGGCCTAAGTGGTACACAGTCTTTGTTTACATACATTTAGTCATATTAAAATGCTGTACTGATGTCATGTGCTCTCAGGGTCTGTCTCCAGAATCAGGGGAGTACTAATGCTGGCTTTAGGGAAGAAGAAAATTCACTTGTCTTTTCCTGGGCAATTTTTCTGATCAGGATCCTGAACAGAGAAAATTGAAGTAAACACACCGAATGATCAAGATACTCCAGGAGCTGAGATTTGGGACAGACACATGGTGTCAGGGAAGTCTGTCTTTGGCCTGGGCTGAGGATAAATACTGTCAGATACAAAGTCTCAGCCCAGGGGAAGGTGACCATAATGGAAAATAAGTGGCAGCCCAGAAACAAAAATCAAGTTCTTATTGGAGCCTGTTGGGAATGTTGATCTCATCCAGACACATGTGAATGAACCAGAGTTCATATGATATCTGTCCAGTAATTTCTGTAACCTGACCTAGGCCCCATTGTATATGTCAGGCTGTCTAGAGAGGCTCATGACTGTGAGTGCCAACCTCAGGGCAGACTATTAAGAAACAGGGCACAAACCCCAAACTGGTTGAGTGGTCTATACATAGATTTCACCAGCCAAGTAATCAACTGTGAACTCCTCAAGCCCTGCAACAGCCTTAACATGGAGTCAGAGAGTCCATGTGGAAACTCCAATATATCCTATCACCTAGGCAAGCCTGCCTTTGTCCCTTGCACCAAAAATCACAACAACATTCAGGTTACTCCCAGTCCCAAAGGACCAGTCACTTACCCAGGTCAACTGTACCTTAGATCTCTCACCAAAGACCACGCTCAGAGCCAACCTGGTAATAAACTGATTACAGATTTATTAACTAAGAAAAAGAAATAAGTTATTTACAAGGTTAAAGCAGGTAAACACACACACAAAGCAGCTTGGGGATCCCTTGCTTATGCTTAGAATTATTACTCTTCCGACATTCCAAGCATCAGGGTGATAAAGTTCCTTCTGGTCAGGGATTTTTATTCCCTTCCCCTATAGTTCAAACTGGTGGAACAAGTGTCAGCACCTGTCTCCTCTTCATGGGTGTGCGTGTGGAGGGGCAATCAACAAAGTCATTATGCTCTGTTTCACAATGGCTCATTTGGCTTCAATGGGCCTTATTGTGTGCAGGACCAGCACTCCACACTAGTTAATGCTTCTTTCCTGTTTGACGAGTTACACAATCACAGAGATTTACAATGCAAACACTCAATGGATGCAGATGTTATAAGTGAAACCAGGACATGGAGCATCCTACAAGCATTTAATCGAGTCTAAACATTCTTATCAGCTTAACATCTATTATAACCCACGGGTGAGCCAGCCTGGTTTCTAGCTGTGCATTTGTCCGTGTTCAGTGAGGCCTAGGGCCGTGGCATGAGTTGGCACCTGGTCTGCCAGAGTCACAGAACATTCTCCACTCCCTCAACTGCGGAATGCAGAGGATCTGATTTTTTGTTTTGAAGGGACCCTCCCAATTCAGTCCAGGAAATGGGTACTAGAAAGAGAGTGAGCGAGCCTAGCGACCACCAGATAGAACACAATGATTCATGGAGGTCTCGGAGCTCTGCTCCTTCCAGGTTCCTGGTCCTGCTCCAAATTAGGGAAAGCAGGGATTTGAACCGGGGTCTCTCATATTCCAGGTGATTGCCCTAATCGTTAGGCTTTTCTCTCTCTTCTTTTTTTTCAATAAAATGTCTGAGAAGCATTTCCCGCTGGAACGAACCCAAATGGCAAAACCTTGAACTTTTTCATGAAACAGCTCATGTTATCTGGCCAGCCCTCTGGACGGTAGCAGCTTTGGGAGAGACTGATGAGACCTGGGCAATGGGGTTTGTAAGAAATGTGCAAAAGGAATGTGCAAAATGGGGACTGCTCCATGCAGAGACTGCATGAGATGTTCTTCTCTTGTTAAATCCTGTGTCTTGTTAGCAGAAATCCATGGGCTGGGCTCCAAAAATTAGTAGGCATTGGTGGGAGGAAATGCACCTTGCTAGACCACAAGCTGCATAGTGGAGCAATGGTTACTCTGATGTGGTCAGTATGCCCCTGCAGTGTCTGGAATAAGCTCATGTCATGCAGCTGGCAATGACCCATATTTGCTGTGGTGAAGATAATGGTATTGGAATCCTAGCTGGCATGAGCAGAGGCCCATTGTTGTAAATGTGTCCCTGAAACAAATAGCCTGATGGCCTGGAGGGATGGAAGAAATGGGAAAAAGATAAATAATTTATCTTTTTATAGTGGCTTTTGATGCTTCCCTTTCCCACAGCGGCATCATCTGCCTCCTACAAGGGGTTCCTCTGATCCTGTCTTTGTGGGAAAGGAGTGGCTGCGTCAGCTGGTTAGTTTGAGACACAACATGGGCCTTCCTTAGTAACTTAGTTCTGACGATATTGCGGCCCTGCTTGCACTGAGTTACAGCTCCCTGACTTTGTGATGGGACTCCCTGACTTTTTAATGGCAGGCAGGTGACTTCCCCATTACCTAGAGGGAAGGGTGATCTGTGTGTGTTGTGTTGGAGCTGTTGGGGATTATGCCCCTGCTAATCCTTTTTGTGGAGGAGGTTATCACCAAGGCTGGAGAGGAATTTCCTAGGCTAGGGCTGGGGAGTTATAACAAAGAATAATGGGATGTAGTGAGGAAAAGGAAAACATAAAAGGAATACATGGAAGAGTATCCCGAGTCTGAGCTCCATCGGGTTGTGGAATCGTCTCCCAAAGAGGGAGGCCTTAACCCCACCCATCTCTTGGGACTTTAGAACTAGATTTGAAATCCATCAAAGGTAAGAGTTTCACTAAATCACGGGGATGGATTGGATGATCTTCAAAGTCTTTGGCATCTCTAATGCCGATGAAATTCTTTGTACCTTCCCAGATGCAGTATCAGAGTAGGAGCTCACCTTCACCGATGGTGCTGAAGTCCAACCTCTGCAAAGTGCCGCTGACATTCCAGGGCACCACCCACTCCCACTAAATAGTTTCTTCCCTCTTCTGCAGGTGATATGAATACTTCAGGGCCGCCGCTCCCACAGTGGAGGGGACAGGGTTATCTCCTCTGAGGCTGTATTGCTAATCTATGACCAAACGTGTGACATTTCCCCTAGGAAGCCATGCTCTGCTTCTCCTCCCAGTAGATACTGCAGCTCCGTGCTCCTCCCAGGACTGACCAAATGTGTGAGAATTCAGAGACAAGCCATCACCCCATGTGTCCTCAAGTCCTTCTGACCCCAAACCCAACTGCTTTTCTGTTCTTTCTGGGTGGTCTGGGGACATTAGGGCCTTCGCTGCCTCTGGAAGAGCAGGTGGGGATATTGGGCAAGCACTTCTCTAGTGCTTTGTCTACACTTAGTGACGTGTAGTGTACAGGTGCTACTTACGTAGCTACGCGCCGCAGTGAAATGCTCTAGCATGGGGGAGGCAGCCGGGAAAGGCTTCGACAGCGGGGAGGCAATGGTACGCTACGTGCAGTGTTGTCGTGGGACGCCCTGGTTGCGTGTGTAGAGAGCCAGGTGGGGCTCAGTTGTGTATATGCCCTCGGGTTCAGGCATGTAGGGCACTCTACATGCTTAAGTTGTGCCTCATTGTCTCCAGCGCTATTGAAATACCCATGCGAGCTGGGGGTGCAGTGTGTGTATTCCACATGTCACCATAAGCGTAGCTGTACCTTAAGGGTATGTCTGCCCTTCCAGTGAACATCTGATTGTAGTATGCGTAGGCCAGGGGTTTGCAATACAGCCTCAGAAGAGAGAACAAGTAACAGGTAACAATAGTCATGTAGACACAGGCTTCAGCAGGGGCTAGCAACCTGAGTACAAGACTTCCAAGGACTTTGGGTACTTATTCTGGTTGCTAGCCCAATGCCACGACTGCTATTGTTACCTGTGTTAGCTAGATTAAAACTAACATGGGGATGCCTACCCATGCGACAATCAGACCTTCACTTTTTTTGCAGGGTAGACATACCCCCAGAGGCAAGTTCCCTGCAGAACGTCCTTTGTACCTCATTTCTAGCTGCATGTGTTGTTTCTTTTCCAGAAGCAGCGAGACAATCAGACAAGGGCCTGGGAGAGAACAGAGAGAAAGGTTCCTTGTCTTTCTAAAGTCTAATTTGCAGGGAAAGCCTCTTTGGGGAAATCGACAAAGAACCTGTTCTCTATGCCAGTGACTGAACTTGTAAACCCTCGAACGCTGTCCAGTTGTGTTTGGCTCCTGAGCTAGAAGGGTTGGGAGGAGTGTGCGGGGGGCTGTGCGGGAACCTCCCGGTCAGCCCTCTGATAAGGTCTACTGCATGTGGTCCTGATGTATCACCTCCACATGATTAAGGAGTGTGGTTTCTGGTGTGTGATTTGGGGTCCCATGTTCCAACCCACTGCTAGGGTGGGGTAAAGGAGAAATCCTGAGAGCCGCAGTGGAAACATGTAGTGCCCCACCTGAATGACAGCAAACTAGGCAATTCACCCCTGAGCCAGGAACAAAACTTACTTGAGAACGTTGCCCTAAGGCCTCCTGCCCAGATCTGGTCTCTGAGATGCCGCAGCCACAGTGATGGTTTCTCCAGTTTGACCGTTCCACTCGTTGAGTTCTTCTCGATGGCCCCACCTATGCATGCACATTCAGACTACTGCATAAGCAGCAGAAAGAGAGATCCCCACACACTGCCTCTATAGATTTCCCTTTCCCTTTGGGTCTATACACTACATTCCTACGGGCCATCTGGGCTGTTTGATATACATGTTTTATGCATGTCTGTTATGAATATTCCTTGACAAGGCTGAACAGGGATTTGAAATTTAGATTTCACGCTATTCAATGCTTGTCAAAGTAATTCACACTCAGAAGAAGATCTTTGTAGGGTCGAAGCACTCTGATGTCCAAATCTTTGCCCTCTTATTTCCATGAGCTTGTAACGTGTTATATGCAGGCGTGTTTCTTGGTTCCCAAGCTGGGGGTGTTAATTAAATTCAGTTCTTTGGCTTCCCCCTGTGGACTCCCCAAACTGATGCAACCCTCAGCTTCTCCTGGGAAGCTGGCATTATTATCTCAGTGCTCCAGGGATGACTGACCAAAGGGGAGAGAAGGCAGAGGTAAGCATTGGCCACATGTCCTGCTGCCCTCTAGCTCCTGCAAGTCGTGAGGCCCTAAGCGGAACAATGTGGTCATTAGGATCTGGGTGCTCTGAAAAGAACTATGGGATGTGTGCCTGTAAAAGAGCTGGAGAAGCCCCATGGTAAGAATGAGTCCGATTCCCCATAGGGAATGCCTCTCACCTCAGCTCCCAGAGCCGTCGGTGGAACAGGTGAAGGCCTGGGAGAAAGGAAAAAGAGCTCTGGCTAAGCTTCCTTGTGTCTTTACGTTTGAATTGCCACAGGACTGTGTGCAGGGAGTCAGAAAGCAGCTGGTGTGTCAGCCCGTACGCGCAATATTACAAGAAAAAAGAAGCCACAGGTGTGAATCCCCAGTTGTGGTTGCTGCTGCTATGCTGGGAAGTTTAGGCCTGCGGAGGTGGCGTGCTCAGCGTGAGCCTGCTTGAAGTTTGTGAATTGTGAATTCACAATTGAAGTTTGTGAGTTCAGACTTGCAGTCCTGTTCTTCTGTCCTCCTTCATCTAGGGCAGGGTGGAAGAGAGAAGTGAGGAGATCCACAGAACTCCAAGTAAATTGCCGGAAAGTCACTCTCCCCCGGCTTCCCCGATCAATACATATTCTAAATGAGCCTCACTTGATGCCAGCATGATGTGACCTCATGTGGAACCAGTCAGTCATGACATTCTCTCTATGGTTTGATTCCTCCTGTTTCTTAAGTGTCCACGGAGGGACTCCTGCAGAGATGGCTATAGTGACAGATCAGGCTGCTATTCAGAGATGGACACAATTAATGCAACGTGTCTTTGGAATTGTCCATCCCTCGCTCTGCACAGCGGGGGCTCCCCAGTGCTCAGTTCCCACACTTGTTATTCGGTGTGTTCCTGCCTTCACTGCATATTTCTGCAGCTTCTCTGCATTGTATTTCAAATTTGTGTTGTTCGCCAAGTGGGCAGAGGGTGCCGAAGTCAGACATAGGGTGACCAGACAGCAAGTGTGAAAAATCAGGATGGGGATGGAGGGGTAATAGACACCTATAGAAGAAAATGCCCCAAATATCGGGACTGTCCCTATAAAATAGGGACATCTGGTCACCCTAGTCAGACATCACCAAGTGTTCCCCCTCTGATCTTCTCATTTTCATGTGCCGTTACCCTGCGTTGTGGCAGAGGCATAGCCGGCTTTTCTTTTCCACTGACTGAAGTCCCATCTCATGCTCTCTAACGACTGTATTGGGGAACTCGGAACTGCACTGGAAATTCCGGAATGTGCATATTTAGTATAA
The DNA here is from genome assembly GCF_965140235.1 of Caretta caretta. Lineage (NCBI taxonomy): Eukaryota > Metazoa > Chordata > Testudines > Cheloniidae > Caretta > Caretta caretta. The sequence goes on along the minus strand of NC_134208.1, from coordinate 204,009,784 downwards.
TAAGTACCGCCTATAGCGATAAATATGCAGTGCTTAAAATGCAGAAAAGCCTCTTAAGTATAGGCATCAAGCTCTCACTTTATCATGCCTAAGTCGCATGGAAAATCAATGGAATTTAAGCGTTCAAAAAAAAGAGTTTATCCAGTTATTTAGCAGCCTAAGTATCTGAAAGATAAAATTCCATCCCCCCTGTGCTTTTTTTACATATAGGTTCTGCATTCTCTCCCAGCTGGATCAACCCTTGCCTGTTCAGAGTCTTAAAGCCTTTTTAATTACGATTAATTGTATTGTTTTAAGATCCAAGACATACTGAAGGGGGGATAATTTAGGTGCAGACATAAGACAGGTCCCCCCACAAGAAAGAAAGTGATGCCTTGTGCCAATGTTGTGCATAGAAAAGACTTGAGGAGCCCGAGCTGAGTGCTGGGAAATCCTGCCAGCAATTGATGATCCTGTGTGATTCATGCCTGTGAACATGTCACCCCTCAAGGCCTGGATTCTTCGTGGAAGATTTCAAAAGCCTGCCTTTCCTTTATAGCCGTCTCTCATGCTTGAAAAGCAGAACGAGGAAGTGGTAGCATGACCAATGTGAAATCTGAGACACTTAAAAAGCATTTTAGAAAACCCCTGGAGTGTGAGTAACAAGGAGAAGTGAGCAGAGGGGGACTCATTACTCAGAACAGAGTCAGGCAATAACGCCTGGGCGTGTATCACAACAATATGTATTTTCCCCAGACATCTGATGTAATGACTCTAACCTTTGTCACGGTGTTTTTGACTCGAGTTCTGAAGGTCTGTACAGTATCAGCTGCAACCAGAATCATTTGTCATATATCGGAGGATTAGCTAATCCATTAAGCCTACCACTCAGTCTTCCTCCTTGATTCAGTACAGCAGTGGCTCCAACACACACACACACACAACTCCCCCCCCTCCCCCCAGCGGCTTGGAACGTCTTGCAAGATTGATAAAAATAACAAATGGGCCAGTTGTGAAAGATGTGAGGCAGTGAGGGTGAGATTAGGTAATGCTAAGAGTTGGGTTTTAATCTCAGTTCACTGAAGTCAATGGTAAAGGGGAGGCAGTTGGACCAATGCAGGATGCTTTTGCAAATCACACCTTTAAATTCATAGTTAGGCACCTAAGCAGAAGTAGCCTCTTCTTCAAAGATGCTGAACACGCACACCTTTCTAGCAGAAGCCATGGGTGCTCAGCACCTTTAAAAACCTGGCTGCTTTTATTTAGGTGCCTAAATGTTGACATAGGTGCCTGAGTTTGAGAACATTGGCCAATAATAATAAATTAACCGAAATACTATGCTTTTCGGTAGCGCCGTGCATTTTGGTGCTCAAAGCAATTTTTACCAGGTAGGAAAGTGTTCTTGTTCTCACTTTGCAAATGGAGAAACTGAGTCAGGGGGGCTTTGTCCCTGGTTGCATAGATTGTCAGTGACAGGGTCAAAAAAATAGAACCCCAATGTCCTGAAAATCCGTCCATTGCTTTAATCACTAGCCTGCTCCCTAATGCAGAACGCTTTGTGTTGCACACATCAAACCCTTCATGTCAGGTCTTTTGTTGCCATACGTTTATTTCCCATTTAACAATAGGAGGGCATCTGTGACCTAAAGGGTTATGCATGGGATTGTGAATCCTGGGTTCTGTTTCCAATTCTGCCACTGACCGGACAAATCACTCAACCACTCGTGCCCCAGTGTCCCCATCTGTAAGCTGCTAACAATGTACTTCCATTGTTGTACAGTGCTGTGAGATCTAAGGATGGGCAACTCTACATACTGTTTTGTTATATGCCAGTACGTCTGTATTAGGAATGCAGTTATTGAGCATCGTCACCTGACGCTGATTTATTGTCGTGCTGTGCTGGGTAATCAGAGAAACGCGAGGTGAAGAAATCCCACGGAGTAACCTAGGGCCTGATCCCATTAAAGTCGAAGTAAGTAGGTCTGGGTCCAGATCAACCAATGGCTTTATCCAGTCTAGTTTTAAATGTCTCTGTTGATGGGGATCCCACTGTTTCCCTTGGGAGACTATTCCGCAAGCTAAAAGAGCTCATGGTTGTGCAGCTTTCTGGGATAGTCCAAATCCAGTGCTTAATATTATGCTGATGGGAACCTGGAAAAAAATCTGAGGTAGATAGATCCTCCTTTTCTTGATTTTTTTTATCCCATTGCTCCTATTAATATTGCCCATAAGAAGTCCTATTCCCTGCTGAGTTCCCCTTTCAAGTATGTATAGAGGATATCTAGAAATAGTATTTTTATTTATTTTGTATTATTGTAGCACCGAGAGAACCCTCCTGAGATTAAGGCCCCATTGTGCTAGGCACTGCAGAGACACGTAATAAAAGACACTCCCTGCCCTGCAAAGAGTTTACACTGTAAATAGGCACCACAGAGGGAGAGAGAGGGGAAACAGAAGTGGGAAATGTGCTAGGCACTGCAGAGACACGTAATAAAAGACACTCCCTGCCCTGCAAAGAGTTTACACTGTAAATAGGCACCACAGAGGGAGAGAGAGGGGAAACAGAAGTGGGAAATGACCTTCCGGAGGTTACACAGTGGGTCAGTGGTAAAACCAGGACTAGAACCCAGCTCTTTTGAGGCATAGTACAATAGTCTAGCCGCTAGACCTCTCAATGCAGAGCTGTGCAGTAGCTATGTACTACAGACAACTATGAAATGAAACACTTCAGAGAAATCTTTGTGGATCCAGATTTTTAATACATTTTCTTTCAATATTACTTTTCCAGATCTATGTGATATCTATTGCTGACACAGGTCAGCACTGAAGCTTTAAAGTTCAGCCATTTCGGAGTCACTCAGAGTCAAAAGACATCCTGGTAACTTGTTCTCTGAATGGGAGGCGTATACTTTCTCTAACACAGCGTTTCTCAAACTGGGGTCCGTGGATCCCTGGGGGTCCACGAGAATACTCCAGGGGTTCGTGGGCCCCTCTGATCAACTCCTCCCCCTTCTTCCCTCAACTCCTCCCCCTACCTCCCAGCACCTCCAGCACACAGGAGGCACTGGGAGAGAGGGAGAGGAGCTGCGACAGGGTGTGCTGTGGGGGGAGGGATCATGTATGGGGCTGCTGGCCCTGGGAGGCGCTTGGAGGGTGGGGGATGGGGCGCGCTCAGGGGAGGGGGCGGAAAGAGGTGGGGAAGAGGAGGGGCAGGGGTGGAATGGAGGTGGGAAGAGGTGGGGTGGGGTGTGGGTAGGGACTTTGGGGAGGGGGTAGGGCTTGAGGGAGGGGGTGGAGTGGGGGAAGAGCCTGGGGCTGAGCAGGGATCTTGGGGGTCTCTGAAAATTTTTAAATCAAAATGGGGGTCCTTGGGTGGCTGAAGTTTGAGAACGGCTGCTCTAAGTACACCTGCATAAGCCTTTGCAGGATCTGGGTCTAACCCAGAAAGCTGTCAATAACAGTTTCCAGCCGGTGGCATGCTCTGGGTCACCATGCTCATAGATTTGCAACAATTGGACTCCATCCCTTGGTTAACTCCACTGATGTCAATGGAGTTATTATCAGGGCTGAATTTAGCCCCAGGTGGTGTTTTCGGTGTTGAAGTGCAGTGCAAAGTGCAACATCATCAGTAAGGACAATGGGAAGAATTGTCTTTTTCTTAAGAGTGTTGTTAAAACATAAATTGTTGAAAACTGTTCCCGTTCCACTTTTGGAGATTTTTTTTTTTAAATTAAATTCAAAATTTAAGGGCCAGATCCTGTAACCGGGTCTGTGTGGACGGACCCCTGCGCTTGAGACAGATTTCTGGGCAGCTCCATTTACAGGATCTGGCCCTTCCTATTCCAGTTTCACAGTGAAAGGGATCACTTTCCCCAGCAGTGGGTGAATTTCAGCACTGGATAGAGTGCAACAGCTATTTAACAGAGCACGGGACCAGTGCTTTGCTAATCGTGTTGGGCAGGAAGTGAATGAGATGACTGAACCGAAACTGAAAATTTTAGGCAGGGAGAATGTGAATATTCAGGCTACGCTGATTCAAACCAGCGAAGGATCTGGCCAGCTATTCCTACCCTTATATATGGTACTGCAGTACTACGGTGATAGGTGTATAGCTAGATAAATAGCTCAGTCAGTGTCAAAGGAAAGAATACATTTTTGGCCTGATTCTGCAGCCCTTATGTTTGAGTAACTCCTGTCGAAACCAGTGGGACTATTGTATGCAAAGGAGTGTAGAACTGAGTCCCAGATGTCCAACTCTTCAGGAAAGCTAGGTCCAGATCTTCAAAAATAGGAACCTAAAGTAAGGCACTTAGGTCTGTATTTTGGCCTAAATCAGTGGCCTGATTTTCAAAAATGCTGAACTCACTCCTGGTGGCTCCCTCTTAAGTTATAATCAACCCATGAAAGGTGCTGAGCGCTCAGCACTCCTGAAAACCAGGCCATTAGGTTCATTTTTATAGATTAGGAGCCTGACTTTAGCATGATTTTATTGTGAATTTGGGATATTTGTGTTTTGTCAGGGCCGGGTTTGTGGTTTTGTTTTAGTCTGAAAACTTGCTTTCTTTTGCCTTTGCTTTGTAGCTGCAGAAAAAGGCTGGAAACCGTGATCTAAGGGGCATGCCAAATCTTCAGAAACCAGAAGGCAAGCAAAAAGCACCACATTTATTATGATTCTGGGGGCTGCCCCATGATTTTTGAAACCAGGTCTGGGAATCCTGCTTTGGCTCTCATTTTTAAAATCTAGGTCTTTGAAGTAAAAGGATAGTTGTCAAAGTGAGGAGGCTAGCAGTGCCTTTTTCTGCTTTCTGGTCTCTCTGAATGCATCCACCTCGAGTGTTGGGCCTCTTGACCTTTCCTGTCTCAGGTGGAATCTTCTTCTTCCATTCTGAGACCAGAACCTAGATAGACTGCCCAGGTTATACCAACCACTCATCACATTGCAAGGCTGACTGGGTGTCGGACACCTGCGTTTCCTGCCTTTGGGAACCTGTGGTCGGGGATGTAGTGCTTCTTAAAACAAAGTGCTTCGTTCTAACTGTTAAATCAAAACATTAGAGAAAAACTGCTTACACACACATTTAATCTAATCTAACCTTATTCTCTGCTCCCAGCTAAATGAGATTGGCTTTCCTCTTCAGTTCCAGGAACAGAACCAATTCATGTTTCCTAGCCAGCCCAGATCTGTCCTGAGTATCTGGGGTTTCAGGGCTGGTTTCCACCTAAAACGTAGGTCGACTTAGCAATGCTACTCAAGGGTGTAAAATTTAGCTCTCTTAAGTGACCCCCCCCCAAATATTTCAACTCTAAAATGCTGCTGTGATGCCTTACGCTCCCATTCCTCTCTATAGGCCAGGCTCTCTTGTCAGACTGCATCTCCCATGATATACTCTGGTCTCCCCTCATGATTGTTGAGGGGATGTGGCTGCATTAACAGAGTCTTTGGCCATGGCACATCATGGGATATGCGGTCCAGCTGGGGAGCTTGGCCCACTGAGGAGAATTGGGAGAGCAGGAAACCAAACTGCAACTCCCATGAGGCACCAGTGTGTGATATCCTAATTATACTATTTTGATTTTTGGCCAAAACCCAACATCTCTTTGGTTTAGGGATGCCTGTTTTTTTCAACAAAAAACTGAAATTTTCCACATAAAGCAGATACTTTGAATGACCCTTTTCACAAAATCAAAACCTCACTTTTCTGTCAAGTGCTTAGATGGAAAAATGTTTGACCAGCCCTAGTTGTTATCACAAGCCTACTGACTGTCTTCCCCTTGTAGGTGAGGGGGTTGAAACTGTCTGATCTCCTTTGTAAATCAAACATAGTTTTAGAAGGCAAACACCTACATCTCACTTTGGATACAGATCAAAGTATGCAATTAATACAGACACTCATGGTCATGTATTGTCACAGTAGTGAATGTCTTTTTTTTAAATGGATGTTAATCTTATTTTTAGCCCTAAAATTGTTTTAAGGGACTTATTAAAAACAAAGAAGTTAAGTAATAGTTGGGAAATAAAAGGGTGAGAAGATACAAAAGAGCTTTCTGTATTACTGTGTGAACTTTTCCAAACCAACAGAAATGTAATCTGCTTACCAGGCTATGACCAGCAGATGCTGCTATAGTCACATTCTCGAAACTTTTATGTGACCCTTTGTGGCTTGTCAATTTTTAGCTCAGCATGCAGATTTATTGCTATTTTATGACTTCTTTAAAGCCCTGCTTTTCTGTCCCGATTTCCCACCTCTTCTCACTGCATACTATGCTCCTTTTTAATACCAGGTAGATGCCTGGTGGCATCTCAGGGATCCCCTGAGAGTCAACAAAGTCATTACGCTTCCCTCCAAAGAGCGATGAATGTGTCCAATTACTCCCCAGGGAATGAGAGTTCCAAGACTATTGGCAGGTGCAGGTCCGTTCCTATGGCAGTATATGGTTGGCACGGCCTATTGCAGTACTTAAAAAAATAAACCTCCCATTGCATATCAAGAAGATACCAAGTGCCACCTTGTGGATGAAACAGGTGGCACTTAATACATAAGAGACATGCCCTGCTTCCTTAAACACCTTGAAGCCCCTATTTAGAATCATAGAAATGTCAGGCTAGAAGGGACCTCGAAAGGTCATCAAGTCCAGCCCCCTGCACTGTGATAGGACCAAGTAAACCTAGACCACCCTGACAGGTGGCTGTCCATCCTCTTCTTAAAATCCTCCAACAATGGAATCATAGAATCATAGAATATCACGGTTGGAAGGGACCTCAGGAGGATTCCACAACCCTCTCTCAGCAGCCTATCCCGGAGCTTAACTACCCTTTTATAGTTAGAAAGTTTTTCCTAATATCTAACCTATATCTCCCTGGCTACTGCTTAAGCACATTACTTCTTGTCCTATCTTCAGTGGACACAGAGAACAATTGATCACAGTCCTCTTTGCAACAGCTCTTAAGAAATTTGAAGACTGTTATCAGGTCCCCGTCAGTCTTCTTTTCTCAAGACTAAACATGCCCAGTTAGAACATAAGAACAGAAATACTGAGTCAGACCAAAGGTCCATTTAGCCCAGTATCCATCTTCCGACAGTGCCAGTGCCAGGTGCTTCAGAGGGAATGAACAGAACAGGTAATCGTCAAGTGACCTATGCCCTGTCGCCAATTCCCAGCTTGAGGCAAACAGTTTTTTAACCTTTCCTCATAGATTAGGTTTTCTAAACGTTTTATTACTTTTCTTGCTCTCCTCTGGACTCTCTCCAATTTGTCCACATCTTTCCTAAAGTGCAGCATCTGGAATTGGATGTAGTACCCCAGCTGAGGCCTCACCAACACCCCGTAGAGTGGGACTATCACCTCCTGTGTCTTACGTAGAAAAACTCATGTTAACACCCCAAACTATTAGTCTTTTTCAGAGCTGCATCACATTGTTGGCTTATAGTCAATTTGTGACCCACTATAACCTGCAGATCCTTTTCAGCTGCATTATTGCTTAGATAGTTACTCCCCATTTTGTAGCTGTGCATTTGATTTTTCCCCCTTCCTAAGTGTAGAACTTTGCACTTTCAAAGAGAAACAGCAGAACTAAAATTCATTTGCAAATTTAACACCATTAATTTGGGCTTGAATAGGGACTGGGAATGGCTGGCTCATTACAGAAGCAGCTTTGCCTCTCCTGGAATTGACACCTTCTCATCTATTGTTGGGAGTGGACTACATCCCCCCTGATCGAATTGTCCCTGTCAACACTGGTTCTCCACTTGTGAGGTAACTCCCTTCTCTTCATGTGTCAGTACATTTATGTCTGCATCTGTAATTTTCACTCCATGCATCTGAAGAAGTGAGGTTTTTACCCATGAAAGCTTATGCTCAAATAAATCTGTTAGTCTTTAAGGTGCCACCGGACTCCTTATTACTTTGCACTTGTCATTATTGAATTTCATCTTGTTGATTTCAGACTAAGTCTCCAATTTGGTGTTCTTGATAGAGACATCAGGTCTATTGTTAAAGGCTGGGTGAAAGTTTTCCATTAAAACTCTTCTGTCACAGACCAGGACCCCGTTGCTTGGTGCTGTACAAATGCAGAGCAGAGACAGTTCCCTGCCCCAAAGAGCTTACAATTTAAGTACAAGACAAGAGATAACAAATGGATACAGCCAGATGGGGGAGTCCAAGGACACGGTGAGACAATACTGGTCAGTGTGATCGGCAGTGGTATCAGCACACCAGCAACCTAGCTGTGGTCCATAGCTGAAGCAGAACAACAGCCTAGTGTAGACAAAGTTAGACCGGTTACAAAGGCGCTTGTATTGCTGTAGCTTATTCTCAGAAAGGTAGCCACCTTTACACCAGTATAGCTGTGTCCAACTAGGGGTTGTACCGCTTTAACAGTGTCAGCTTCTAAACTGATGTAGACATAGCAGTACAAACCTGGGCTTTGACAAGTCCTAACACCGGCACCCCTGACCCCACGTGTCCAAAAATCATAAGTCAGCCCCTCAAATCAAGAGATTATCTTAAAAACCATGAGATTTATATGCTATAAACAACTATGTACTTATAGACTATAAAGACGAAAAATGAATGGAGATGCTTTCTATGTCCCTCTGGTTTCTGAGCCTTTAGAATATACTTGGGTCATGTTTTCAATCTCTCTTTGGCAACCATAATGGCTAGAAACTTACTTTTTAAAAAAATGAAAGCTGTGATTCCCGTGTAAAATCACAAAATATCCCGAGCCGGCTACACTGTAATTCTCTCTCCCAGTTGTGATGGCTTTACGAGGTTTTTTTTTTTTAAAAAATACAGGAACCCAGCTGAGGTTTTCTCGCCCCTCGGTGGCAGAGCACAACTCTGCATTTCTCCAAAGGAAAACAAATAAGCTGAGATTTTTTTTTTTTTTTTTGTGCGATTGAACCCAAGAGTCTTTTGTCTCCTTTTGCAGGCCCTTCTAAACTGATGACCTATTGTGACTGTTTCTGTAATTTAATTATCTCTGCACTCAATGAGAACACTTTCCTTTGCTGGATGAAATGTATCAGATTTTCTACATGAAACCTTTTGGCTTTTGTTTCTTTTCTTTTTTTGGGTGTGGGCTGGTTTTGTTCAGCACAGCTGTGCTTTCTATTACATAACCTATAGCTGGCTTTATAGCGCTCCCTTTCTATAGGCTGGACAAAATTGCCCTTAGGGATTTGCAAATGTAGGTCAGTGGTATAAAAAGACAAGTCCCACTGATGCATTAAAGTTTGCTCCTCAACGACCGATCAGCATAACTTCCAATCTCTTTGGCGTATCCCACTGCACTTTTCCTTTGAAGTCAAGATGCTCAGTGGGTGTACAGTGTAAATGTCAGGCTTTCAAGGGAAACGCGGTCTCGGTAGCTTGCTTTTGGAAATAATCTTGTGTTTTGTTTTGTTTTTTTTTATTGCAGGAAAGGGTTTTGCTTTTGGAAAGCTCCTGGGCCTAGCCTTGGGCTACAGTAGCATCAGAATTAAGTAGGGCTGGGTCTGGTCAGTGTTTGGACTGGAGACAACCAATCCTTATGAATTGGTAGCTGACACACAGCCCTCCGGGTACACATTCTCAGCAGGCTGGGAGGCACCGTGCTGCTGGATGAGTCATTGAAACCAAAGCATTGAACTGTTACCGCTCATTAAAGATCACACAGTACTTTTCGTTCGAGAGGCTGTTCCGATTGACTTCTCACTCCAGCTCCCCCTCCCAGCAGTTCCAACTGCATCAGTTATCCTCTGCTGTCCTCCTAGAACGGTCGCATAATGTGTCTGGGACCCTCAGCAGCACAGAGGAGATCCCCATGCACATCTGAAGGGCAGAACTAGAGGGACAGAGCCCCAGATGCTGTAAGCTGGAGTAGCTCCACTGATCTATGCCACCACGAGCTGAGGATTTGTTCCCCCTTCAAAGGACAAATCCACCAAAAGGGGGCAGGAAACTGAGTTTCGAGTTGGGGATTTTCCTCCTACTTAGGGTGACCAGATGTCCTGATTTTATAGGGACAGTCCCGATATTTGGGGATTTTTTTCATATGGGCTCCTATTACCCCCCAACCCCTGTCCTGATTCACACTTGCTATCTGGTCACCCTAGTCCTACTTGTTCCAATCAGCAAGTGAAGCTCCTTTCCCCTTCCCTGGAATGGGCCACGAGGCCCTTTCTAGCTGCAGATATCTGTGTGGATCATGTGACAGCAGTGCTTGGTATTTCCACAGATCTTCCTAGCTCATCCTCTTTGCTTGCTGGAGCTCCTGCGTGTGTCCTGCATATTCTTTTTATCCCATTCCCCAGCTCTGTGCCTAGTGAGCTGTGCATTAGGGACGTTGTGGCCAGGGTGTGGGTACTGCAGCAGCGTGGATGCATTGGGAAGTACCTGGTGTTAGAGCATGGCTTACGCACAGCTGCTTAGCTGCCCCACGCTAGCCTCAGGACAGTGATGGTCCCGTTGTGTTGTCCTTGCCCAACATGGGAGACAGCTGCTTTGTCTGCAGTGTGGTTTGGGATCTGCACGGACTTGGAGGCCATTCCCAGCTTTTGTGGGTCAGTGCAGAGGCTCTGTGTCGAAGTGGACATACCCCTCAGGACACTAGCCATGCTTGTTTATTAATTTACTTTTCAGACTGACCTGTGTTGTGATTTACCCAGACTTTGGACTCTCAGATGCTCCTGGAAATGTTTCTCCAGTAAGATTCCTCCTTTGTGTCTCACCTTGAGCTCTTTCACTTAGAACGAGACACCCGATACAGCATTATATTTCCTGCCAAATCTGGCACTTGACTATGGTCGACACCCCCTCTAGGTGCCATGGGAAATTGCTGTTCATAGGGCAGGTGTGACATTTTGGGGTGCAATCCAGATGAGTGAGGGGCTGTCAGCCCTGCCCTGCAACCTGGGGTGCCTCACAAGGCTTTTCTGCTGTAGCTTCCAATGTGGGTTGCTCACAAATAGCCTGCCATCATGCAGGTCACACCCTGAGTGTCTGTGTATAGTTACAGCCCTGGTCTAGCAGCTCTGACCCCAGCAGCCTGTCAGCATACACCAGTCACCTTCTAGCTTCTACCACCCTTGGTTATCACTGGCAGGGTGACTCCAACACACTCCTAGTCCTGGATTTACCCCCAAAATGCGTATTTAGCACTGTCCAGCCCTTTTCTGGACGTTCCAGATATATTAGCTGTGTTGCCCCTTTAAGGGGATCAAATTCCAACAGTTTGCCACTTTAAATGGAGTTACCCACTCAGTTCACAATGCTGGATTAGTTTTTAATTAAAGAATAAAACAAGTTTATTGAACTGCTAAGAGATTTAATGAGTATAAGTACAAGTCATGAGGCATAAAAGTCAGGAATGGTCACAAGAAAAATAAAGATAAAATGCTGCCTCGTACTAAACTTAACCAACTAGACGTGGTTCAAAGCGAAGTTCTTACCACAGGTTTCCGGTAGCACTGCTGACCAAGTTTCCGGTCAGGATCTGCTCTCAAGGTCCAACAGCTGTTTTCTTTTGTCCTCTTAAGTGAAAGAGAGAGAGAGAGAGAGAGAGAGAACTTGGTGTTTTTGTCCCTCAGTCACACTTTGAAAAACACTTTCCTGAGAGTGACCCCTGGATGAAGTTCTTTCCCGCTGAGAGCAAGGAGACATGGAGTCTGGGGGGAGGAGGTTCCATGCTGTTTCTTCTCGGCTGTGTATGCTGAAATGCAGATTTGTCTTGTCTCTTGCCTTCCCCCACTTCGATGCCAAAGAATCACTACTTGACGGGTGATGGCCCATCAGCTTTGATGACACCTCGCTGGGTCCTTTGTCTTTGGGAAACAAGTTTACCCACTTCCCAGACTTGTCTGGTAAACACACTTTGATCCTGATTTCAGCTTAAGTTCATAACTTTACATACATTTCACCATGATATCACTGACCACTGCATTACCAGTTTTCAAATGACACCTTACAAGGCATATTGTGTACAAAGATCATCACAATAGTGTGTAGAGTGTGAGTATGGGTGTGCATTCCGTCACAGCAGGACAAATTATGCCAGTTCATTTACTCTTCTCTCATTATGGGCCTGATCCAAAGCCCCTTTGAAATGAAGGGCAAGACTTCCATTGACATCAACATGCTTTAGAGCAGACCGTATAAGAACCAGCAGGGGAGGCCATATCATAGCGGTGGGTCATGTGTCTTGTGTCTACAGTGCTGGGGAGCTGATGTCATGTTTATTAGAAGCCAAGATCAGAGTTCACAGGCTCAGGAAACATCTGCAGAGTTTAGGAATGGTTTGTAGCTTCTACCCCAATGACAGGTTTATTTGGCATTTTTTGATAAGTGAGGTGTTTGAAATTTCCTCTCCAAGTCAGCAATTTGTAATTCCCACTTGAAAGGGCTACTGTGGGGGATGGTATTTGAAAGCCATTGATGGTGGTTAATATCCTGGCATATGTCATCCAGGAGTTCTGTGTTCATTTTTTATTGGTTTGATCTCTCCAAAACAACCTCGCTATGTGGAAACTGGAAAATGAACAAAGATGTCAGAAATATTTGAAGTCGCTTTATGCCCATAAAGAGAGCTAGTGATGAAGCTAAGTGTTGTCAGAAATGGGTTTTCCTATATCTCCTCCCTTTATTTTGATCACTGTGTCTTTTACAAAAAGAAAAGGAGGACTTGTGGCACCTTAGAGACTAACCCATTTATTTGAGCATAAGCTTTCGTGAGCTACAGCTCACTTCATCGGATGCATACTGTGGAAACTGCAGCAGACTTTATATATACACACAGAGAATATGAAACAATACCTCCTCCCACCCCACTGTCCTGCTGGTAATAGCTTATCTAAAGTGATCATCAGGTTGGGCCATTTCCAGCACAAATCCAGGTTTTCTCACCCTCCACCCCCCCACACAAATTCACTCTCCTGCTGGTGATAGCCCATCCAAAGTGACAACTCTTTACACAATGTGCATGATAATCAAGTTGGGCCATTTCCTGCACAAATCCAGGTTCTCTCACCCCCCTCCCAAAAACCACACACACAAACTCACTATCCTGCTGGTAATAGCTCATCCAAAGTGACCATTCTCCCTACAATGTGCATGATAAGCTTTTAGATAAGCTATTACCAGAGGACAGTGGGGTGGGAGGAGGTATTGTTTCATATTCTCTGTGTGTATATAAAGTCTGCTGCAGTTTCCACGGTATGCATCCGATGAAGTGAGCTGTAGCTCACGAAAGCTCATGCTCAAATAAATTGGTTAGTCTCTAAGGTGCCACAAGTCCTCCTTTTCTTTTTGCGAATACAGACTAACACGGCTGCTACTCTGAAATGTGTCTTTTACGACATTCAGTGCATTGTTCTCCACTTCTTGCCAAACTAGAGCCATTGTGACACTGAATCTGCCAGTTTTGAGCAATTTGTGCTGATTCACAATCTCTTAACTGGACCCTGGCTTCTACTTCTTAAAGAAGCAACAGCATCATTTGGCAGTTGTTGGGGCTTTCTGAACCCTCCTGCAGGCTGCTGACGCCAGGCAGATAAAGCTTTGTTAGCCTGCTTCAGTTTAATCATGTGTGTCAAGCACCATTGCGATCCCTGGTTGACAGGCGCATTATAGGTGCCTTACAGCATGATGATTAGATCCCAGAGCCAGTCAGAACAATGACAGTATTGGTTCTCAGTGATCATTTGGATTTGTGAGCTTTGTTTCACAAATTATGGGGGTAACTGTGCCTCTAAGGCACAAAGTTGTTCAAGAAGCAGCTCTTCCTTCCAACAGTGGGAAATCGAAATGCTTGAGATTTTCACCTTGGCTTAGGGTGACCAGATAGCAAGTGTGAAAAATTGGGACACTTTTTTTTTGGGGGGGGGTATAGTTGCTTATATAAGACAAAGCCCCTAATGTCGGGATGGTCTTGATACTATCGGGACATCTGGTCACCCTCCTTTGGCTGCTCCCTCTATTCCTGTCCTCAAAGTTTCTCTATTATTAATTATTATTTATTTATTATTCAGTAGCACTATAAGCTGCAAATGAGATAAGCAGATTCCGTGCTGAGCTCCCATTCACTAAAGTTCGTTAACAATCTGTTCCACCTGGCACTCTGAGTACCTTTCCCAGACTGGAAGAAGAGCTCAGTGGAGCTCAAAAGCGTCTCCTTGCCCAGAAGAAGTTGGTCCAATAAGATATTACCTCACTTACCTTGTCTCTCATAATCTTAGGCACTCTTGAAAATCCCACTAGCCGCCTAAATTCCTTCAAAAATCTGGCCCATGTCTGAAAATGGGACTTTAGCTCCTAAGTCACTTGGGTGCTTTTGGAAATTTGACCCCAGCTCCCTATAATGCCTGAGAAATCGCATCAAAGCCTTAGTCCCAGGCTGAGAGCCTGAGGTGAGGCAGGGTTGTACCATGCTGCAGGGACAGCCTATGTCACCCTTTGACAGTGCATGCCTCCCACTGGGTGGGGTGAGCTCTGTTGGCCAGTGCACCATCGGACTGGGTCCTCCTCTGGGCTCTTGGGCCTGAGATTGTGTTCCCCGTGTCCCCTGCCTACCTTCAGTGTCAGCTGGGCACAATGCCTAGGGACTGGGCTCATCACAGGAACCCGGAATCCTAGGCTTGGGGCCCAAGAAGTTATAAAGGAGGGTGGTCCTTTCTCACATTATTTTTCTATCGCTCCTTTTTCTGAATCCTCTCTTGGAATTAATTCCAAGAAGTTTGTTGTACAGGTGGTCAGATTGGATGCTCACAATGGTTCATTCTGGCCTTAGAATCTACAAATCTAACCTAATTCAAGATAAAACCAAATGAAATTATTCAAACAGCATTTGTTTTACTGTTTCTAATTCCTCCCATATTTACGTCTCCTGTTTTGGACCATTTGATGGCTTATTCACGACCATTCCCCAAGACCTTGGGGAAAAATCCTATTAGTGTTGAATTGTAGGCCGAGAATCTTGTTTCTTCCAGCAGAGGGCAGCATTATTTAATACATTTCTCTACATATGCGTCTCTTGCAACGAACAGTTAATCTTACGCCTGATGTTTTACAGAGTGATAATTTGTCATGCTTTTGACGTAGCATCTTTGGAGAAGTGTGAATTCTTCAGTGGCACTTGTACAACAAACTGCAAGGGATAGAACAATATGGCTGGAAGCCAAACACTCTATTTGTCCTGTTGGGGACAGACACAAAATGCTGGACTGTGTAGTTTGAAAATAACTGTTTCTGAGACCTTTGAAAAACTAGCCACTGATGTTCAAAGCTCTGATCATTTTAGGTCTGCTCATATACAGTGAAGCTTGCCACCCAAATGACCAGCAAACAGAAACAGACCTTTAAAGGTCCAACACTTTTATTGTAAACTTTGGGATATTTTAAAGCAGTTGCTTAAAACGGGCAGTGTGTGTGTGGATGGTAGTCATCAGTGGCGATTTCACGGTGTCTTCTTCACATGCACATTGGGTAGGATTTTCAAATGCGCCCAGCTGAAAGTCAATGGGACTTATGCTCCTAAGCCACTTTTGTAGTTCCCATGCTTAGACCCAAATCCTCAACCCTGCAGCCAGCCCGAAAATATGGGTTTGGGCACCGGGGAGTCTGGTGAGGCCAGCTGGGAAGGAATCCATCCATTTAGGCTCTGAAGCAGCAGTAAGCCTGCACTGTTCAAATCCATCATGATTTTTTCAGCAGTTGATAATTCCATATCTGGGATTTAAAATTTAACACAGTTTATAGTTCAAGATACCTTATTTAGACTGTCAAAAACCAGACCAGGCTTCTTATTTCACGAACCAAATGCACCCTGAATACCACTAGAACTAGCAAGTAATTTGAAGCATATTAATCTGTGCTGGAAAAGCCATGACGACACATAACGGCTCTTGGTTTTAAATCAGTGGAATAAACTCCATCGGCTTCAGTGGAGCTACTCTGGATTTACACCAGTCCCAAAAAATTCTTTATATGTAATAGAGGCAGTGTTATCTAGTGGGTAGAGCTCTGGACTGGGACTCAGGAGGCTGGGGTTCTGTTCAGGGCTCTGTCACTGGTCTGCCGGGTGACCTTGGGCAATTATCACCTTTCTGTGCCTCCATTTCCACATCTGTAAAATGAGGATAACAAATACTGACCTCCTTTTGTACAGTGCTTGTCATCAGTAGATCTCAAAGCACTGTATAAAAGTTAGGTATTAATGCTAATCCATTATAATTGTAATGGGCCCTCAGCAGGAATCAACCCTGGGATGTCTGGGTCTAAAACTAGGGGCTCCTAGCAGAGCACCATACTGAATGGGTATGGGTTATATTTACTGACACGATGGGTTAAGATACACAAGCAGGGAGAGGAGCCTGAAGCATTTTGTGATCTGGGGCCCTTTTGTTGGCAAAGGGGAAGAGTCATGTGCCATGGAGTAGGGGCACCATTCTGCAGTATGTGTGTTTATTCCACTGTCACATGCCATGCACATTAAGAACCTGATCCAAAGCCTGCTGAAGTCAATGGATTGACTTGATTTCAATGGGCTTTGGATCAGTCCTTACAGGGCTATACAAATAGCATCACATGTGGCTCTTTCCATGTGAGTCCTGCCATCTGTGTTGTGTCATAAAACAGCTACTCTACAGCCTACTGGCCTAGGACAGATGAAAAGCATGGCTTTCCCTTGCTGTTGTGAAGGCCACGAGCCACACAATTTTGCAGCTCTCAATCAAATGCTGGATAAGCCATTCCTCTTTTTGCGTGCATTCCCCTATGTGGTATCCATACCCAGTTCACTCACCCAGACCTCTGCAATGTGAACACTTATTTATATTTGGTGCATTTATATTTGGGTAGGACATGGATCTCAACCAGAGTGGGTTCCTGTTATGCTGGGTGCTGTACAAACAGATGGCGACCCTGCCACAGAGGTTAACAGTCTAGAAGCAGACGAAGACGTGGGCAGAGGAGGGGAAGAGGGAGGAAGATGTAACAAAAAGAACAGGATATTTTAGCGCACATGTGCTGTATCATTTGGAGACTATTAGTAGCAGTGACCACAATTCATGCCCTTTTTATTGTCACTGCAGTAGGCTCCCTCTCCCCCACAAGCTGGGCTGCAGGTGCAGGAGAGGCTGTGGGAACGGGAATGGAAAAAAAGTGCTTTATTTTGTTCATGTGCCCAGCTCTAGGGGAGGCCGATGCTGTTCTGGGAGGGCCCTGGCTGCATTAAACGTTTTTGGCCTTAATGGGGGTCTCACCTCATTCATTCAGTCCCATTGTTGTTTGTATTGCAGTAGCGCTGAGGAGGCCTGCTCAAGGATCGGGGTCTCATCGTGTGAGGTGCTCTTCAGGCAGCTAACAAGGAAGACAGGCCCTGCCCCAGAGAGCTCATAATCTAGGGCTTGGCCTACATTTAAAAATTCTGTCCAAGTGGCTACGGTTCCGACGCCAAAGTAAAACCCCTTCTGTTGGGGTAAGCTGCATCTACTTCAAGCCGTTATCCTGACCTACAGTGATGGAGCTCTGCCAGGGTAGTCTCCGTAGTGTAGCCATTGTGTTAGACTGGACAGGACGGGTAAGCAAAAGAGACAAACTGGGTAGGAGGAGGATGCAACAGCAGAAATAGTATTTATCAGAAAAATGGAAGTCTCTGTTTAGCCCCTGCCCAACCAACAGCAGCTGGTAGCGACGAGGCATCATCCGCATGAGGATCAGAGGGTGGCTTTGTGAGGGTTGAACTCCTATGTGCGTCGTGAGCATCGGCTTTGCTGTTATTCAGTGGCAGTCTTCTCTATACATTATGGCAGGGGTGAGGTAACTGGCATATCTATTTTAAAAAAGCCTGTGTGTTTCTTCAACGACCCATGTTCAAAACCAACCTGGTGAAGCTGGAGTTACAGAAGCAATCAAAACAAAAAAAAAAGAAATGAATATAAACCTAAATGAATCCTATTTATACCAGCAACAGGACGTGGGCCCAAATTGCATTTGGGCAAATCTCAAGTACCGGGTGAGTTCATGTGTGTCAATGAACGTGACACCGTTCCCTGTGGGATGATTCCATGTTTTCGGTAGCAGCTGTACTTTGAAATGTGTGGAAGTTTCCAGCTGGGCGAAAGTGTCTGCTCTACGAATCGGGCTTTACAGGAACTCTCATTCCCTTGTTGGTTCCTCTCTCTGAAAGGAGGGTCCCACTCAATAATGTTGGAGCACTGTGGATTTCTGCTCTGTACTCAATAGGATAAACAGTCCAGGCTGTAATTTCAAAGGGGGCCTTGGGGTTTCAGTAGGAGTTGGACACCCAGGACTTGAAACTCCTACTCCTAAATCTTAAGTATTTACAGACAAAAATGATCAACAGTGACAATTAAGGTTGTGAGAGGGCACGCCCCTTCCCCCTCAAGCCTGAAAAGCATGGAAATAAGAAAGGGGAAGACTTGTGCATTCCTTTCCACCTTGGAATCACCTACAACAACACTTCACATGGCTTTCATGTCCATCTCCGACTGGACGCCAAAGCAGTATGTGTCTCACTTTGCCAAACCTTAACAGTGACCTCCGATGCTTTTCTGTCACTTATACCAACGGACTGTCTTGCATCCCAAGCCTGTGCGAAGGGTTTGTGGTAGAGTACAGTGACATTGGGGTACGTATTGCAGCAGGACTGGGGTCTCATTGTACATGGTCTATAAACAGCTAGAGCGATGTGATCTCAACCCGGAAGATTTCTCCGACAGGCTTCCTTGTTTCTAACAGGTCCAGGGAATGAAAAATCAAAACCAGCTGACAACAAAACAGATGGAAGCTGAGAGTGCATCCCAGGGCCACAGCTGAGAAGGTGCAGCCCAAAGGGATGGGAAGGAGGACAAAGTTGGCCTTAAGCCACCTTTGTGCCCTTCTGATTCTGGGCTGCTCAACGGGCCAGCAAAGGCAGGTGATCTGACTGGTTTTAAACCCAACAGTCCTGTTTTGAAATGGCTTGTCCCCTGTCTCGTACTGAGACAAAGTGGGATGTGGTTTGTCCAGTATCATGGAAGGGGGATGCCATTGTGAAGAGCATGTGGTTCTGCCCCTCCCCCAACAAGTGTGACTGGCATCCTCAGCACATAGTGTGTGCGGGGTCATACCGACAGGGCAGAGCCATGCAGTCGGAGGTGGGCCCACACCATTGCGGGGAGTACTGGAATGGCCAGCATTCTCGGGCTACATCAGGAGCCATCTGAGGCCACGGTGCCACCGGACATGAAGAAGAGCAGGCAAATTACAGTGCCACCCGCCAAATCCCTCCTTCTCCGTTCTCCATCCCAGTTGCCTGCTTTGCTCAGAATCACTATAATTTTTAACTCCCCCGCTGGTTTTGACATGCCTCCTCCTCCCACTGACAGCATCCCCTTCTGCTGGGGCTTGAGCGGGCCAGCCTATGGCTTCCATAGCCAGATATGGGATCCTTCCCCCTCCTCAGGGTTGTTTTCCAACCTCCCCTCTCCTCCTTCCAGGCCCTCCTCCAATCTCACTTCTTTCAGCAAGCCCTTGGGGTTTTTCCGGCTTCCTCTGCAGTGTGGGGCATGGGTCACTTGCTGGAGGATTCTTTGCACCTTGAAGTCTTTAAACCATGATTTGTGGACTTCGGTAGCTCAGACATAAGTTAGGGGTTTGTTACAGGAGTTGGTGGGTGAGATTCCGTGGCCTGCGTTGTGTAGGAGCTCAGACTAGACGATCATAATGGTCCCTCCTGACCTTAAAGTCTATAAGTCTATGAGCAAGGCCTCTGCTGTGAATCAGGGGCTGTTGAGTTCCATTGTCTTCAACGGAGCAGCATCCATTTCTATCAGAGGGGGATGTGACCCAGGGTTGACATTTCCACTTTCATTCTGGGCTTGCTGAGGTTCAAGTGACTGATTCCTCAGCCTTGCTGTTGAATTAATACTGGTATTCTTTGCATGGAACTTACTTTGGTTTCCTTGCTTTTAAAGAAACACAGTTGCTCCCATTGCTATCAGTTCCCAGTCCTGGATCTATTTGGCTCGATGCCTCCTAAAAACTACCAGCTCAAATTCTGGGTTGGTTTAAAAGTTTAGACCCCTACAAAAGTTCGGGTCACTTCTTCAGTTTAGATCAATCAAAAACACCCCCTCACCAAACAAAACTCGTGTGAATTGGTGACAGTGACTTCAGTTGAACTATGCCAACTTATACCAGCTGAGGAACTGACCTCAAAATTCCACTGGGCCTTTGCTTCTGATAATTCGCACAGGCAGGCCTTCAGGTAAAAAAACACTTAAGAAAATATCACCCTTAAAAAAATCCTAGGTCTAGAGCAGTGGTTCTCAACCCGGGGTACGTGTATCCCTGGGGGTACGCAGAGGTCTTCCAGGGGCTGCATCAACTCGACTAGATAGTTGCCGAGTTTTACAACAGGCTACATAAAAAGCACCAGCAAAGTCAGTACAAACTAAAATTTCATACAATGACTTGTTTGTCCTGCTCTATAGACTATACAGTGAAATGTAATTACAATGTTTATATTCCAATTGATTTTATAATTATATGGTAAAAATGAGAAAGTCCGCAATTTCTCAGTAATAGTGTGCTGGGACACTTGTATTTTTATGTCTGATTTTGTAAGCAAGTAGTTTGTAAGTGAGGTGAAACTTTGGGTACGCAAGACAAATCAGACTCCTGAAAGGAGTACAGTAGTCTGGAAAGATTGAGAACCCCTGATCTAGAGCTCTGTGAACTCCATGTTTTGCAAAGCTTACCACACTCTCCCCAAAGCCAAAAAGTTCCAGAGCTTGGCGAACCTTGGTCTCCACAAAATTTGCCCATCCCTAATGATTAGGCTAAGTAATCATATCATGTGCAGACTGTTAAGTTAGCTAGTAATGGTAATGGAGAGGAGGAAGCATTCCCCTAGATGCTGGACAGCCCCCTTCCCAATAAAAATAGCAAAATCAAAGTTTGTGTTTGGAAATATCAAAGTTCCTTGGGCGTCAGTGTCCTCTGAAGTCATTTCTTCCACCATGAGCAGCAGTCAGCCTCCTGTTTATCCAGAAACATTGCAATGCTTGTGGGAGAAAAAAAGGCACATGAGTACGTGTGGCCTCCGGAGTGAAGCCCTTCCATCTGGCAGACAGAAGGAAGCTACATGCACTTGAGAGCTGTGGTTTATTTTTCAGGTTTGTTTGAATGCTTCCCCACACCCTCTGATGCCAAAGGGAGAATGAGGTCAGTCTGGATTATCCAGATCCCCAAACTCAGACACCGATTTCCATGCTAGTCCGCCATTCCCACAGTCACGCATTCCACGGGCACCAACCCTGATCCAGCAACCCTTACCTGGGCAAAATCCCCATGGATGTCAGTAGGCATCAACCAGTCAGGGAGAAGCTGAGACAGAGAGAGACAACTATCACGGTGACAGCAATGGACTGGGAACCAGAACTGCCTAATCATGTAACCTTTGGAAGTCATTGAGGGCTAGATTATGTTTGTCCAGACCATGGATATGAAAGAGGACACATACAAGGAGTTCCAGTGGTCCCATGGATCTTCCTGCTAATGCTCTGCCAGCTACCCCAAAAAGGGGCAAAGAGAAGATGGGGTCTTTGACCATTCCCCTTCAGCACCAGCCAGGAGAGCTGGCCAGCTACAGAGAGAGCACCTTCTTATGGGGTGGCACAGAGGGCATGCTCCCCCTTCACAATGGGGAGATCCAGGATGCATCAGGACATGCCTCGGGGCAAGGGGACTTTTGTAGCCTCATGATGGGTTGTACCCCGTATTTACCCCTTGCACTATTGTAGTAATCTTTGTCCAAACTATGCCTTGTGAGGTATCATTTGAAAACTCACAATTTGCTGGCCAATATTGCCCTGATAAAATACATATGGCGACCCTGCATGTAAAGTTATAAGATTCCCCTGGATGGTGTTATTAACACATGTTCCAAACCCCACCACCCTGCCCAAACAGAAGTTGGCAAACAGGTCTGTCTCAAGCAAAAGAATGTGTGCTCTGCTTAATTTGTATTTAAGCAGTAAACAGAGTCATGAAGCAGAAAGGGAGTTCCAACAGGTGGGAAAAGCAGCAGGAGATATCCTCCCCTGTAGATTTTCCTGAAACTCAGCTGGAAACGTTTACTGACAGGGGACTGACACTATAAAAATGAAGGACGAACACCCCTGAGGCACCCCTCCTCCTCCCTCACTCTCTGTCCATCAATTGACTGCAGCAGAAGAAACAAAGGAAACAGCCATGACACAGAAAAAGGGGCCCTCGCCTAGAAGTTTGGCTAGTAAGACTACTGTGTTGCTTTGCATTTAACATAGTTTGTTAAGTGAGGCATTAGTTGCGTTTTATCTTTACTTCTCTTGTAACGGTTTCTAACTTTTATGCCTCATCACTTGTATTCACTTAAAATCTGTCTCTTTGTAGTTCATAAACTTGTGTGGTTGAATGGAAGTGTCTGGAAAACTCCATTTGGGAGAACAGGAGTTGTGCATATCACTTCTACTAATAGAATGATGGACTTTTTATGTGAGCAGGAGAAGGCTGGGCAATGCAAGAGGGACATTTTTGGGGAAAGTCTGGCACTGGGAGTGTGCTGGGGTCACCCTGCAGTGTTATTCAGGCTAGTGGAAAGCGTGGGTGTGATTGGCAGTTTGCAAGTGCACAAAGATGTAGCTGGGAGTGATTTACATGCTAGAGGCTGTTTGTGAGCTGTCCAGGAGTGGAGGCAAAAACAGCAAAGCATCTGGGTGAGAGGGCAGGGTGAGAGGGTGGGGTGACACAGCTACTCGCTAAATTGTATCCTGGGTATGTCACAGGCCTATGCTCGGAAGTGTACAAGGGTAGTCCCTGCTGTGTGTATCAGGGGGTGGCAGACTCCATCCTCTCCCTCAAGTGCCCTGACATTCAGGGTAATAATGACATTACCCAGGGTATAATTTGCACTGTTGAACAGCTGTGTCCCCTCGATTCTACAATCTGGGGTGCCTTTTACCCTGCTTTGCTGTGAGACCAACCACTTCTGGTGCTGCTCACACACAGCCTCTGGCATGCAAAATCACTCCCAGCTGAATTATAAGAATGCTTCTAGCAAGCCATCCCTGGACAACACCGCAGAGCGACACCAGACAAAGCCCAATCCCAGAGTTGTCCCCGAAAACGTGCATCTTGTACTGCCCAGCTCCCTCCTTCTGAACAATACAAGCTCATAGAAAGTCCATAATTTCATCAACGGAAAATGATATCACAAACCCTGTTATCTCAACTGGAGTTTCCCGAACACTTCAGTCCAAACACACTGGTTTAGATAAAACAATAAAACAGGTTTATTAACTAGAGAAAGATGGATTTTAAGTGGTTGCAAGTAATGAGATATAAAAGTTAGAATTGATTACAAAGCAAATAAAAAGTAAAATGCAAACTAAAACCTAAACTTAACAAGCTAAGTGAATTTCAAAGCAAACAAGTGTTTCTCACCATAAGTTTACAGCAGTCCAGCTGGATTGCTTCAGCCAGGACCCCCCCCCCCCCAGTTCAATGCTGTTTCTTTTGTCTTTCAAACATTGTTGATATCATAAGTAGAGATGAGGGGAGAGAGATAATTTGGGATTCTCTGTTTCTTATTCTCATACCCTCCTCCAGGATTACCTCCAGCTGGGGTTCAGGCAACGGTTAGTCTGTTTACATGGAAACTTGCAGCTGTTCCGTTGCCAATATGTAAAGTTCTTGCTCACAGCCGACTTGCTGCCAAAGAATGGCCGCTTATCCAGATGATGGTCCATTTGATTATGCTGATACCTGGCTGGGGGCATCAGTGAGTCTTTTGTCTCTGAAGAACTGGTCTGGACCTGTCTTTCTAACTCTGGAACATGTCACAGCAATGTTATACAGTAGAATCTTCTAACTTGACATACAATGTTGATACACATATTCTACAAGGGCAATAATGTTCAGCAGATTATGGGTTTTCAAATGATGTGTCACAAGACATACTTCTACAAAATTTATCATAGTCTTGTAAAAGTGGTGAACATGGGGTACAGTCCATCACAGTAATGTTTTCCCATTTGCCCACACAAATATGTGAAAGTCATAATGATCCCAACAAAATCCTGGTAAATGGTCTAAAATACTAATCCAGATTCTGAATGTCAAGCCTTGGAAGTTGGTGGATGTACCACAGATCCATGCCTGTGTCCTTGGTTAGATACGTACACAGGAATGGGGCCAGTATGCCGTGCAGCGGACTGTGTAGATGCACATCACCAGGTACACACCAGGATGCAATAAAAGGCAATTGCCCCTTCCCTTTTCCTAAGGCTTTGTGTCTCTGCTCTGGGTTGATCACCTTAAAGTCAAAGAAAGGGCCTTGGATTTTTTCCTGTGTGTTGCCCATTAGTAATGGTTAGCAGTGCACACATGATCCATAGATGTGGGACTTGCTTTTCTGTTGCCATTTCCACTAGTGCCAGGGCAGTGTGAATTCCTACCATTCAGACTCGGCAGCATTTTCACCCACCCAGCCCTCACTGTGCGTTGGTGTCGATGACTACACAAGGTGCTGGGCAGTGGAGAATCGGGCCCAGTGCGTGCCTCGCTTGCTGTTGCCAAAGGTTAGTGCTTAGAACAGATATTCCAAACCAAGATTACTAGCTACAGTTGAGATCAGTGGCCAGTCCGCCGGTGAGAGATGGCCTCTCCCCTCCGCCTGCAAAACACACAGTTGTTTTTCAAGTGTTCTTCCTAATCCTGTCATAGCCTCTTACTCCTCTATCCTACCACCAGTCACAAAAGCTATGTCTTCACTGCACAATTCACCCAGGCGCCTACCTGGTTTTTAGCCCAACCACCACCCACAAAGAAACCCCCTGACCCTCATTGGGATGTGTTTTTAATTGGGATTAGCTAACCCAGCTGGAGGTGAGGGTTAGAATCTAAGCTCTACTTTAACTTAGACTAGAAGCCATCCACTATGTAGTGAGGATGCAGGCCACATCATTCACATGCTGATAGTCCTCCAATGCCTTCCACAGTTCCCCTGCAAACGACAGGCATGATCTCCTACAATCGACTGGCAAAGCATTCCAGAGCGTATCAGTCCAAAGACCCATGGGATGTGCCCCCAGACACACACGAGCAAGTGCAGAAACAGTAGGACACAGTAAAGTGAGCATGGCTTTACAGTGAGGATGCTCACACCCCAGTAAAGGCTAACCTGCATGCTCAGAGTTGGGTTCCAATCACCTGGGCTCTGTCTACAGTGAAGAGCTAAGATCTGCTCCTATCTTCCTGGACACCTCTTCAACTATCTCAGTTACACGGTCTTTTAAACTGAATGTTGCTCTCTATTCCACGTGGAGTTCTGTGGGGTTGCATACATGGAACTATCAACAAAATTTGGCCAGCTGTTTTAAAAAAAATCCACGGTGTATAAAACATAGAGGTTGCACGAGAATGAACAGTAGAGGAATTTGCAAGGAGATACCTCGAACTTGATCTTTCTCTGTAGAATCTCCTCAGATTCGTTGTCCTATTTAGATGAAAAAGATCCCTTGTCTTTCTGTTTTGTTTTTGGTCTGATTATAGGATAAATCAGCTTGAAACTAAAGAGAATTCCCTAGAATGTTGAAAACCGGCCGAAAGAATAGGGATGAATATACGGAACGAGATTTTTTTCAAAGTTAGGTGCAAGCGATTCCACATGACCGAGGTTTGCAAAGTTTGGGGGCTAACATTAGGCTTGTAAATCCATACTTATGCATCTCAGCCCAGATCCTCAAACATATTTAGGTGCCCAACTCCCATTGTCTGGGTTCTAAATAAGGCCCTGACAATGGCTCCTGATTTTTGAAAGTGTTCAGCAATCAGCAGTTCCCACTGACTTCAGTGAAAGCTACTGGGTGCTCAGCACTTTTGAAAACCAAGCCATAAGCCCTCCGGATCAGCAAGGTATGTAAACGCGTGCTTATCTTCAAGCATGTGAGTTGTCCCATTGTGGTATGGCTTGTTTAGGTGTGTGTAGCTAGATCAAGGAGTCTAACTTTAGGCATGCCTGTCTGAAAATCTTAGTCCACAACAATTGGGCATAGCCGTAATGCACAAATACCTAGCATGCATCAGCACATCTGGGGTGTATGCATGTGTGAACACCCACTTTGGCACCTAGCTAGCCATGTGCAGTCATAAATCCACATTCACACACCCACCTCTGTTGCCAGAGTGCAAAAGTTAGATATGCATGTGTGGGTACATTTGAATGTGCCCAAGTTTGAAAATCTGGCCCTTCATGTTTACAGCTTGTAAATTCCCCTTTAGAAATGACTTTTAGTGGCTTAATCTCCATCACTGTAAACTTTATTCTTCTAAGGATGGCTTTTCCCACTTGTTTTACACCTCTTCTTTTTATTTAGATGTCAAGACTGATATTTGTACTCACTCTTCTTTCATACAGAACAGCAGATTGTTTAGCTATTAGTGGATATTTATAGTTAAAAATGGATGTTGATGCTGGTTTTCAAAAGAATATTGGAAGCAGCTGTCAGTGGAAGAGCAACAAAGCCATAGATTGGGGATCCAAACAATTAACATAGGAGTGGAATACTGTAGTTACATCAGTCTTCCTTTAAAAAGCCAGATTTTCTGCCCTATTCCCAAAAGTGCATTATTAATTCTCTTGGCATGTAACATAGCAAAATGAATGCATTTATGAACTTGACTACTTCTTTTAACAAGTTCCAATAATGACTTCCTAACCCTTGTGTTTTTATATCAATTACATACAGTAAGCATTGAAATCAACCAAAGAGAACGGCCGAGGCCAAGAAGGGTTATTTATGTTAAATGAGGCTTGCCAACTGCCAAAAGTAAAATGTGGATATAATTTTATAACACCATTTTATAATTAAAGTCATAAGTGAGGTTTCCTGCTATTGTTTAAAAATGTGTCACGATAAATTTAAATCAAGGATAAAGGCACAGAGTGGGCCGTTGAGGAACACATCAGTGCAACAACGATGGTACGGGATACATGTCTGTTGCAGCAGAAAAACACGTGCTAACAATTTCAGTGAAATAATTACATTTATTGCATATAGATTCTGTTATAGGAACTATAACCACTTAGAAACTGTTTTAATTCATGTCAGATTGAGGTTAATTTGTTGTTACTGTATGTCTATAGATAGATTTTACTGTCAGAGAAATTTAATGTGTTGGTTTAATGATAAGACAATGTTTTAACCAGACTAAATTAAAAAAATGCCCCCCAAATCCAGAGAAAGCTAATAATCTTGTCTCTTATTTGTGTCCACAGCAGTTGGGAGTCAATATTATTTCAATAAAGAAAAGAAAACTTGGGGAACAAAGTACTACTGGCATCTTCTGTATGGCTCCAATCCAGGAAAGCACTTAAGTACATGCTTAACTTTAACATCTTTAGTGGGACATTGGTTTTAATGGGGCTTAAGTACATGCTGAAAGTTAAGCACATGCATAAGGACTTAAACAATGATGAATCAAATGCTAAATTTGAAGTGAAATCTAAATAAAAGTAATCAACATGGAAAAGGGATTAGATCAATTTTACTTCTTCGTTTGTGAATTACAAAGATGTCTGAATACTTATTTTTGCTAATCTACCATGGTTCCTAGGATCTTATTCAACGTCAGCTGAAGTCCATGAAGAAGTCTTGCCATTAACAACACTGGATTGGCCCCATAAAACCTACTGGTAGTTCATAACATTGTCTTTCTCCCAGAAAGAAATGGTTTGATTCGCGGATCTAGGTAAGATGTAATCATTAAAACATTCCTGACTTTGGTAAGTCATGTTCCTTGCGTAGGTAGGCAACTGACAACGAGTCATTTAATTGAGCGCTTTGCTGATACAACCCATGTGTTTCATATCAGAACGGAAAGGACATGAATCAGAACACACCACTTCTGCCAGACTTGTTTACTCCATGCGAAGCCCCTGGTTACATCTCAAATGTCAATATGCGGAAAAAGCTGCACAATAGATATCACCTTTTACACGTGTCATTTGTACATTCGTGGCACAATACATTGTGGAGCCAGAACCTACAGTAACAGTGCATGGGAGTTACACAGGTAAGCATGCAAGAGTTAGGAAGAGCCAAAGCCAAGGTTACAGTCTTAATTCTGCCCCCTTGTGCAAATGCATTAGCATGAGACAGCTGTTAATTACATGATAACAAACTTTCTCCAATGATTAAATATTGTGTCTGCCTTTGGACACTACTTCTGCACCCTCACACCTCCCCCATCCTGAGGTGTCCCTATCAATTTTATCTCAGGCTTAAAAAGGAAAGAAAATTGCAGGGTGGGAGGGGGGGAGAAAGGGTGGTTTTGTGATTGACCCTGGACTGGGGCTTGGGAGGTCCTAACTCCACCACAGATCCCCCCTTGGTGACCTTAGGACAGGCACTTAAGCTCCCCATTGACAAAGTAGGGATGACTACACTTTCTTTTGTCTGCCTTGTCTACTTAGGCTCTGTAGGAATACGTGCTTTCTCTTACTATGTATCTGCACAAAAGCCCTGACCTCAGTTGAGGCCTCGGTGCTACTGTAATACAAGTGATTATTAACCATAAATAAGAATGAACATTCAGGCAGATGCCACCCCTGAAAAATTTCAGTCTAAATAGCTAAGAGTTTCCAGAGAGTTCTGAGTGACCTGAAAACAAGGGGCTAGAATGAAAACAATTCTATAACCTTAGGTATAGGAACCACTGTTGTTCCTGCTCTAACACATGCTTATAAGCACAATCTTAATAATATTGATTTTGATTTAGTTCATTAGCCACGTGAGGCCAATTTCTGTGATCCGTACTTGTACAAAACTGCTCTTTGAAATGAATAGGATGTTGATAAATTGGAGCGGGTTCAGAGAGGAGCTGTGAGAATGATTAAAGGATTAGAAAGCCAGCCTTACAGTGATAGACACAGGGAGCTAATTTATTTAGTTTTACAAATTGAAAATTAAGGGATGACTTGATCACAGGCTATAAGTATCTACATGGGGAATAAATATTTAATAATGGGCTCTTCAATCTAACAGAGAAAGGTATACTACGTTTTAATGGCTAGACACTGAAGCTAGCAAATTCAGCCTGGAAATAAGGCATACATGTTTAACAATCAGAGTAATTAAAGGTTGGAACAACCAACCTGTCAAGAGTCGCAGTGGATTCTCCATCACTGACAATTTAAAAATCAACTTGGGCTGTTTTTCTGAAAGAGCTGCTCGAGGAATTAGTTTGGGGAAGTCCTATAGACTGTGCGATACAGGAGGTCAGACTAGATGGTCACAGTAGTTTCTTCTGGACTTGGACTCTGTAAATCAAAAGGAGTCTTTCCATTGTCTTCAGTGAGGTTTGGATCAGGTCCTTATTACTAACCCTTTTGATTCTAGTATACTTTGAGGGCATGGGCTGGAGGTGACTAAAGGAAGCTTGAGAAGCATTTAAGTATATCACAGTTCTTTGCATTTTATAAAAGACACCATTTTGGGTTCTCATTCCACTCATCCTTTTGGAAGGTGCATTTAACTCTTTTTTGGTTTTTGAGATGAACTTGTCCTTAATCAACACCTGCTCCGTTATCAGGATATTTTTGTCAGTCTAAATCACCATCAGCTTTTATGGCTCTACCAGGTGAGGCAAAACAATGTTTTTAATATGTAATAAATATCCAGGTCATAAAATGATCTGAACTAACGTGTCAGTTTTTGAGAACTGATACTGAATGACCTCATGTTAGCAGCCAGGGATTGGATAAATAACTAAAATTAAACCACAGTAGTGCCACATAGTAAAAGGCCCCACAGATTATAAATAATGGGTATTTAATGATGAATGACTTAGTTTACCAGGTCACACGCTCCTGAATTCTCAATTATCTCTAATGTTAGCAGCACCTTCTTGTTCCTCAAAATTGTTAATATATATATCTGCTGTGTCTGCTTATCGTTACAGGCAGT
The DNA here is from genome assembly GCF_965140235.1 of Caretta caretta. Taxonomy (NCBI): domain Eukaryota; kingdom Metazoa; phylum Chordata; order Testudines; family Cheloniidae; genus Caretta; species Caretta caretta. The sequence continues at coordinate 203,979,818 of NC_134208.1, read as the reverse complement.
CGAAATTTTTTGAGCAAAATGGGTTGTCATTAAATGGCCTTTTAAAAAAAAATAGGAAAAAAACCTGTTGACTTTTTTGAAATTTTGTCTTTCATGGAAATTTTTGTAACCATTCCATCGAACTTTTTATCAAAAGCATTAGAGTAATTTTTCATTCGCTGAAATAAATGAAAAACATCTTTAGATGTTCTCATCCAATTGTGATAAAAACAGTTTAAATACACTCTGAAAGCGGTCATTCCAAAACCCGCAAAGTAGATCTAACTTTGAAATTTCAGAATCTTTTGCAGTTTGAATATTTTTTTAACCAACTCTACCTAGAAAGTTACTAGTATGGATTGTCCAGCACATCGCAGTACCCAAACATAACACTGCATTAACAGAACATTAAGCTCACAAAGTCAAGCATTCAGAGATTAGGAAATGCCAGAATAAAAATTGCCCATGCAACCTTAGTTTGCCCTTGTGTGAATGTATCATGACATGATACATTTAATGACATGAACACATACTATTGTTTCCAATTTCATCCTCCCCCAACCCTTTGTCTGATCTCAGGTTTCCCATCCCCCTGATTAGCAACCAGTCCCAGTCTCCTCACCAGCTCCGAGCCCTAATCTACTCTCTTGATCACTATGTGCTTGTCCTCTTTGCATTTGAGCCAGGCTGATTCCTCCTCTATGCTGCCTGGGTACCAGCAGGGGGAGCACTGAGCACAGGAGAGACAGTCAGCTCTCAATTCTGGTGCACCCCTCACACCCCCTTATCACCTGCAGCAGCTAGGAAGAGAAATTGCAGGAAATGGGAGTAGATTTAAGTGCATTAGAGCAGTGTTTCTCAATGACCAGTCTGTGGACTGGCTCTGGTCCCTGAGATCTCCCTGACGCAGTTTAGGAAGGCAGCAAGCCAGTCCCTGGTATCAAGATGAGAAACACGGCTCTAGGGGACTTTTCGTGTGTGGCAGCAGGGTGCACATAGGTAGGGTGCAGCTGGCTAGGGCAGGGTAGATTTACACTCCAGCTTGTTGTGCGGTTTGTGTAAGCAAGCCTCTATTCTTATTCTGTATGAACCAAGCCCACTATAGCTCCTGGACACCTTTCCATTGACTCCACTGGGTTTTGGATCAAGTCCTATATGTATGGTAGATTAACTAGCTAAATGAAATGAATGCAACTTTTGAATAAACTGATTATAACTTCATTCTCTGTGGAGATGCCCTTCTATTCTGACTATCTCACCCCTTCTTTTTAACAAGATACACTGAGGAGTTTAAAACTTTATCTTCCAAAAACACCCTGCAGCCAATCTAGTATAATTAGTGTAATAAGAGATATTAGGATTTTAGTAATGTGATTTAATTAGAAGATAGTGCATGCATTGAGCTAAACTCCTAACACTGGAGTGAGCTCCCATCTACTTAATGAGCATGAAGAATTCACATGAGAACTTTTACAGAAGCCCCATCTCCACCTGAAGGAAATCAGGCAAATTCCCCATAAAGAGCAAAAGGTGGTCCCAGTAATGGGAATGAGATTCAGCTTTAAGTGGTGGTGAAGCCCAGCTGGGAAAGAGCTGGGGAAACAGAGGGAGCTACAAAGCTCAGAGAATAAGGAAAGCTTGGCAGGCAGGCAGGCAGGTAGGCAGGCTAGGCCTGGGAGAGATGCTGATTAAGCAGGGAAGAGGTAGAGAGGACCCAAGGAGAATTTAAGAGGCTGGATAGGAAATGGCCCAGGGAAAACTACAGCAGAGGGAGAGTAGCAGACCTAGCTGCCCAATACTGGGCTGGAACCTGAAGGAAAAAGTGGGAGTGGGCTCCCTTACTGGTCTTGAGGGAGGCCTACAAGCCTAGAATAAGGATGATTGAGCCCAATATGGGGGCTACAGGCTGAGGAAAAGCCCCGAGATGAGGAAGGATGCCTTTAGGACTTTCAGTTTGGACAGTTCTAAACCTGGAAGGGATAGACTTAAGTGACCAAACTGGAAGGCTGAGTAACTGGAAGAGGAACTGCTGGAGTGACTGTCAGCCTGGGATGCTAGCCTGTTGAGGAGGGGGTGCCTAGCGGTGAGTGGACCCTGTTACAGAGGGGAGTTCATGGATTGATGCTGAAGGGAACATGAATGTGGTCATTGAAACTGAGGAGTAAATAACTTAGTCCACAGACTTTACCTCCCTTTCAGATGCACCCAAGGTCACACAGGGAGTGAGTGGCAGAGCCAGGAACTGAACCCAGGTCTCTAGGGCCCCAGCATTCTAAACCCAAGGCTGTCTGTCTCTGCAAACACCTCTTAAATAGTCTAAACTGTGCTTTTGGTCTTACAGGGTCAGCCTATGCTCTCGCAGAACCTTGTGACTCAACCAGCAAAATAAGCAAAGAAAACTCCTCTCTTGGGTTTAGAGGATATTTGGGGAAACAGCTTTGAAGTATTGCCTCAGCTCTGCTACCAAGGTTTGTCCAACACTGCTCATGCCCTCCCCTTGCATCCTCAACAAGCAAGGTGGTGGTTTTCAACGGAGCTATACAGATTTAGGCACCCACATCCCATTGAAATCCATAGTTATTTGGGAACTGTGCTCCCTCTGGCTCCTTGGAAAATCCCAGATTAATATGTGTAACTGTCCTAAATGCTCCTCTTAATTCATGACAAGGGTTGGAAATGTCTTCAGACTGTAGCGGCTTGGCCTGGCTTGCATTCTACATTAGCAACAAATATTGCTAGGAGGAAGGATGCGTGCTGAATAGCTGGTGTCCGAATTGACTCCAGTCTAAGCACTAAAAGCTTCTGCTCTTTGTCTTCCCAGGTAATAAGTTAAAGAGAGTTGGGAAGCTTCTCTTGGAGGAAGGAGGATTTCTTACATTCACAGGCATTTTTCAGGGATGGAAATAGGGCTCTCAATCATCTACTAAAGGGATATGGAGCAGCTGACCACGCATGGAGATAAGGGGGAATAAAACTAGAGCAATAGCTCCACTCTAGTCATGGCAGTAGAAAGCACAGACCCACACATCTGATATTCCCCCCACACTGTGTGGGTAGATGGAAGGAGGGGGGAAGCCTGGGCTCACCCCTGCTTCCAACCAAGCTAAGCCAGCATAATGGGTGTCTGATGCACCTGCAGAAGAGCTGTAGCAAAGTTTACCTTGTCCCCAGTAGCAAGTGGGAGAATAGCGACTGTCCAGGGCTAAGCATCACCCTATACTCGGAGCATTGAGCAACAACCCCCCCTACCCAGATAAAGTGAGACAGGCTAAAAGTCAAGTAGAGTTGGACCTTGCAAAGGGAATTAAAACCAATAGTAAAAGGTTCTATAGTCATATAAATAGGAAGAAAACAAAGAAAGAAGAAGTGGGACCGCTAAAAACTGAGGATGGAGTGGAGGTCAAGGATAATCTAGGCATGGCCCAATATCTAAACAAATATTTTGCCTCAGTCTTTAATAAGACTAAAGAGGATCTTAGGGATAATGGTAGCATGATAAATGGGAATGAGGATATGGAGGTAGACATCACCATATCTGAGGTAGAAGCGAAACTCAAACAGCTTAATGGGACTAAATCGGGGGGCCCAGATAATCTTCATCCAAGAATATTAAAAGAATTGGCACAAGAAATTGCAAGCCCATTAGCAAGAATTTTTAATGAATCTGTAAACTCAGGGGTTGTACCGTATGATTGGAGAATTGCTAACATAGTTCCTATTTTTAAGAAAGGGGAAAAAAAGTGATCCAAGTAATTATAGGCCTGTTAGTTTGACATCTGTAGTATGCAAGGTCTTGGAAAAAATTTTGAAGGAGAAGGTAGTTAAGGACATTGAAGTCAATGGTAAATGGGACAAAATACAACATGGTTTTACAAAAGGTAGATCGTGCCAAACCAACCTGATCTCCTTCTTTGAGAGAGTAACAGATTTTTTAGATAAAGGAAACGCAGTGGATCTAATTTACTTAGATTTTAGTAAGGCGTTTGATACTGTGCCACATGGGGAATTATTAGTTAAATTGGATAAGATGGGCATCAATAGGAAAATTGAAAGGTGGATAGGGAATTGGTTAAAGGGGAGACTACAACGGGTCCTACTGAAAGGTGAACTGTCAAGTTGGAGGGAGGTTACCAGTGGAGTTCCTCAAGGATCAGTTTTGGGACCAATCTTATTTAATCTTTTTATTACTGACCTGGGCACAAAAAGTGGGAATGTGCTAATAAAGTTTGCAGATGATACAAAGCTGGGAGGTATTGCTAATTTAGAGAAGGACAGGGATACCCTACAGGAGGATCTGGATGACCTTGTAAACTGGAGTAATAGGAATAGGATGAAATTTAATAGTGAGAAGTGTAAGGTCATGCATTTAGGGATTAATAACAAGAATTTTAGTTATAAGCTAGGGACGCATCAACTAGAAGTAACGGAGGAGGAAAAGGACCTTGGAGTATTGGTTGATCATAGGATGACTATGAGCTGCCAATGTGATATGGCTGTGAAAAAAGCTAATGTCATCTTGGGATGCATCAGGAGAGGTATTTCCAGTAGGGATAAGGAGGTTTTAGTACCATTATATAAGGCACTGGTGAGACCTCACCTGGAATACTGTGTGCAGTTCTGGTCTCCCATGTTTAAGAAGGATGAATTCAAACTGGAACAGGTACAGAGAAGGGCTACTAGGATGATCCGAGGAATGGAAAACTTGTCTTATGAAAGGAGACTCAGGGAGCTTGGCTTGTTTAGCCTAACTAAAAGAAGGTTGAGGGGAGATATGATTGCTCTCTATAAATATATCAGAGGGATAAATACCAGAGAGGGAGAGGAATTATTTAAACTCAGTACCAATGTGGACACAAGAACAAATGGATATAAACTGGCCACTAGGAAATTTAGATTAGAAATTAGACGAAGGTTTCTAACCATCAGAGGAGTGAAGTTTTGGAATAGCCTTCCGAGGGAAGTAGTGGGGGCAAAAGATCTATCTTGCTTTAAGATTAAACTCGATAAGTTTATGGAGGAGATGGTATGATGGGATAACATGGTTTTGGTAATTAAATATTCATGGTAAATAGGCCCAATGGCCTGTGATGGGTTTTTAGATGGGGTAAGATCCAAGTTACCCGGGAAAGAATTTTCTGTAGTATCTGGCTGATGAATCTTGCCCATATGCTCAGGGTTTAGCTGATCGCCATATTTGGGGTCGGGAAGGAATTTTCCTCCAGGGCAGATTGGAAGGCCCTGGAGGTTTTTCGCCTTCCTCTGTAGCATGGGGCACGGGTCACTTGCTGGAGGATTCTCTGCTCCTTGAGGTCTTCAAACTACAATTTGAGGACTTCAATAGCACAGATATAGATGTGAGGTCTTTTTTAGGAGTGGTGGGTGAAATTCTGTGGCCTGCATTGTGCAGGAGGTCAGACTAGATGATCATAATGGTCCCTTCTGGCCTAAATATCTATGAATCTATGAATCTATGAATGTGCAAGGTTACGTGCACAAACTATTCAAAACCCCCACCGGGGTAAGCATCATATCTATGCAATCACTACCCTGGTGCAACGGACCTGGAGCCAGAGTGTCTGCTTCAGTGAACACAAGGGTAAAGTCGATGGAAACTCACTCACCTCCTTGACGGGGCGAAATACAAATAACTTGGCAACCAGCTCCACAGGGGAAAGATCCCAACTCAGCTGAAAGGGCCCAAGATGGTTGGAGTGATCCACAGTCTGTTGGAATTGACTCTAGTTGTATGACCAGATTGTAATGTATTTGAGGTGTTTATGTAGCCCCAGTTATTACGGTATCTGAGCACCTCACAGTCTCCAATGCCCTTAGCCATGCAGCACTCCTGGGAGGATGCATTTTACAGATGGGGCACAGAGAGGCTAAAGCCCAGACTCTTTCTTTTAAAGGCATTTAGGTGTTGCTGCACTCAGCAGTGCAATCCCTACATTTTATGTTAAAAGGGATTTAGGTACAAATGTAGCCTTCTAGGTGCCTAAATCACTTGAAAATGACTTGGGTTCATAAATCAGTTTGTTGCTGGGTGCAGCAACTCCTAAATACCATGAGAGATCTGGCTCTCAGTGACTTGCCTGTGGTCATACAGGAAGCCTGTGGCAGAACAGGGAACTGAAGGCAGGGCTGCCAAGTCCCAGGCTAGCACCCTAACCACTGTGCTATCCTCCCTCTGGCATGTATATTCTGCTCTGAGAAAGGAGTGGCACATAGCAGCCCCACCTCGGAGAACAAAGAGTGAGTCTCAGCCCCTCCTTGGGCTAGGGAGTCAGTAAATTATATCACCCTTTTTGTGGATCAGCCCCTCCCCACCCCCTGTGCCTGGACACCTGCTCCAGCTGGTGGGAGCGGGGGGAGGAGGCTGAAGTCCAAGTTTCTCCCCTTTCCTGCCTCCTCCACCATCTCCCTGATGGGCGATGAGCAGCCTGTTCTCCCCCTTGCAGCAGCCATCACAGTCTGTGCGAGGCCCAAGTAAAGGAGGTGACTATCAAGCCCTGAATGACTTTTTGTCCAGGTCCTGCTCGCACTGGAGCTTTGCTGTTGACTTCAGTGGGAGTGGGATTAGGCCAGTTAACATGAAGTGAAGTCCCATTTGCTTCTTGTACAATCAAAAACTCAGTACAACCAATGTGTGCCTGGTGTGCTTCTTTTCATGAGTCGAGGGGAGCTTGCATTTATTTACTACATTAGTTTTATTCAAGCATCATGTAATGCCACATTCTTGGGTGGGTCATCAGCGTTGGGGATTGAACCTAAGACTTCTGGATCTAAGTCTTGACTGCCTGAGGTAAAAGAGCCCCCTCTGATGGTCAATGCTGCAGTAGATTTATCAATCTCTGTGGCCCAGCCACCACTAGAGGGAGACCGAGCACCATACGGAACGGGCGTGTTACAATTACATAGCACAGCAATGACTGCCTGCTGTAAATCACAGCCAGTCGATGTGCGTTTGTCTACACTGCAGTTAGACATCTGTGGCTGGCCTGTGCCAACTGACTTAGGCTCGTGTGGCTCAGGCTAAGGGGCTGTTTAATTGTGGTGTAGATGTTTTGGTCTCAGCCTGGAACTCTGGCACTAGGACCCTGAGAGGGTCCTGGGGCTTGGGCAGCGTTGACGTACCCTGTCTGATCTGCCTTCCACAATGGCTAATGACCTTTGGTCTCTGTAGCCTCACTCTATATCTAGAGCTGAGTAGGACATGGTTTTCCCATCCCAGGAGAGTTCTTGAGACTTCAAATTTTTATCCCATCCTGATGAAAAGTTGAAATCTCAAAAATGTTCACAAAGCAGTAATCAAAAGTGCGTGGGTGCGTGTGTGGGGGAGGGTTTTTTTTAATTGTTTTTGTTTTTTAAGATCAGGTCAATTGAAACCATTTTAATTTGATTCTGAAATGTTTTGTTTCAGTTTTCCTTCCTTTTTATTAAAAGGAGGTTAAAATGTTGAACTGTACATTTAATTAAAACTCAAAATGAAAATCCATTTTGAAATTTGTCATTTAGGAAACATTGAAACAGGACATTGATCATTTTAAAAATTTTTGAAAATGTTTTAAAATCAGGAGATTTGTTGAAACTGACCCTTCCCCACAAACAGTTGGGAGTTTGATGAATTAATATTTTCCAACAAAGAAAATGTTCTGTTGAAAAATTCCTGAGCCTCTACCTCCCTTCTTACGTACCTATTGTAGCTGCTCCACGCAGCTTGTGCCCGGTGTATATTGTCTTTGGTCGAGGCAGTGGTGGCAAAGGGGCTGGATGGTTTAGGGCTGAAACTGAGCAAAACACTTCACCAGATTCACGTGGAACTCACTTGGTTTCATGGTTAGTTACAAACTCAAGGTGCCCACCAGGTTTACTGAAAGATTTACTTAAGTTACTGAACGCTTTTGAGTGATGCTCATCAGGCAAAATTTGTGGTTCCAATAAGAATCCAGAAGAATCTTGGCTTTTCCATTTGGGTGTTGCTCCAAGACTTTCTTTTTGGGGGTGGAGGGAAAGCTTCACTTGGCCCTGACACAGTGAAACTCAAGAGATGGAAACTGCTGTGGAGCACACAAAGCAAAAGGCTTATACAAAGCAAAACCATGGAGTCCTGTGAAGCTATAGATGAAGCTGGGTTGAAAACTGGGCAGGTTTTTTTTTTTTTTTCTTTCCCCCAGACAGGAGAAGAAATACATGATAAAACTAAACCTTGGAGAACTGCCCCTACAGATTCCCACAAGTGAGTGGAGTTTCGGGCCCTACCAAGATTTAGGTTTCATCAAGACAACCAGACTCTATCCATTATTCTTACAGTAGCACCTAAGAACCCCAGTCTAAGATCAGGGCCCTGTTGTGCTGAGCACTGCACAGAGAAGTAACAAAAAAGCTGGGCCTTGCCTTTCAAAATTTAACAAGCCAGGCTGGACATTTCAAAAGAGCTTAAAGTCGTGAAGTGCCCACGCTCCATTCAAATTCAGTGGGAACTAGGTGCCTAACTCCTTTGACCTCCTTTGAAAATCTCAGCTATAAGTGTCCGGCAGCACAAAACAGATAAAGTGGCAAGGGATGGGGTGTGAAGGCAAGTTAACCAAATAGAGTTTAGCAGAAAACAGAAAATCAAAGGCACTTGTCCTGGAGCCCCATGGCTGTGTCTACAATACCATGGTCATATAATCGTCTTCTTTTTTTTTTTTTTTCTTTCAAATTTCAACCACAGGTGCCTGTCCTTATCCATGAATTTCCCGTGGCTGCTAGCACTGGTGCTGCTCCACTGGTGAGACACCAGCCTACAGCTGATGATATTTTTAACCATCCAATTGTCTCACCCTGCTCAAAGCAAGTTGAAATGACTTGATGTGGTGTTAATGCCTCCACAGAGAATGCCTTATTTATTGCTAGTGCGCTCACCATTATTAGTCGTGGAGATGCACCAGCATTAGGAAGGGTGAGGCAAAAGTCTCTACTGTAGCCAAGGTGAATGCCATTCGATGTGCCCTGGGATATCCTCCAGTGGTTAAATGATATCTGGAGTGGCTGCTGTCTCCTAGCAATTCCCCCTAAACTCAGCTGGCCTATTACGCAGAGTGGGCATGGAGGGGTTTTCCATGTGGCCTGGGGAGCAAGCCATGGAGTTGCTGTTCCTCCCCCAATCAAGCATATTGTGAGGGAAGCCACCAGTTTGTAGGTCTATGTTTGCATTTAGTCTAACAGCTAGAGCACGTCAAAACTGCTTCTGAGAAATTTTAACTTAAAAACAAGTTTTTGTTTTGAAAAATTTAGCATAAATTTTCACTTTTCAGCTAAACTTTGCAATGAATATTTTAATTTAATTTTGATAGGGAAAAAATCCCTTTCTCTTACTTTTTAATACTCCCCCCCCTCCCCCTACTGTTCTTCTGGAAAGGTGGGTGGGAGAAATAATGGGAGACAGTCTAAAAAAATACCACTCTCTTTTTCCCTCTTCACCCCCTGGCTCCCCTGCTTCCCTCTGGGGGAAAACACAAGTCAGTGTTACTTTCTCTCACTTAAGGAGACAAATTTTATGTGGAGAAAATACCCAGTAGTAGAGGGGTCTTCAATTTGGTGTTGAAAGGCAAAACAAGAAGCAATAGCTGGAAGCTGAAGCCAGACACATTCAAATTAGAAATAAGGTGCCAATTTTTAACAGTGAGGGTGATTAATGACTGGAATGAACTACCCAGGGAATGCAGATCAGAGAGGTAGTCGGGTTAGTCTGGATCTACAAAAATAACGAGGATTCTGGTGGCACTTTAAAGACTAACAGATTTATTTGGGCATAAGCTTTCGTGGGTAAAAAACCCATTTCTTCAGATTCTACCCAGGGCAATGGCAGATTTTTCTATCTCTTGAAGTCTTTAAACCATAGATGGGTGCCTTTCTGAAGGGCAGGGTTTAGTCAAATAAAAACAAATTACTGGGCTCAATACAGGGGTAACTGGGTGAAATTTAATGGCATATGATATACAGGAAATGAGACTTGATGACCTAATAGTTCCTTCTGGCCTTAAAGTCTATGAACAAAAACCGAGAGAGTGCCAAAAAGTGTTACTTTCTCTGAAAGTGAAAGCAGTAAATTCTCTTTACCTTTGATTTAAAAAGAAAACCCTCCCCCATGCCCAAATATTTTTGTGGGGAGGGGCGGGGAAGGATTGTGGAAGGTAAAATAATGGAGACAAGGTGGGCATTTCCCTACAATTTCTACATGGAAAATTTCAAAAATACTGAAGTTGCAGGGAATCCCCCTCAATTTTTTCACTTCAAATATTTTTTTCAAACAATGACACACTTAATTGAAAGGGTTTTAATTTTTTTTAAAAACAAACAAAGTTGGAATGAAACTTCAGGGGTGGGATAGCTCAGTGGTTTGAGCGTTGGCCTGCTAAACCCAGGGTTGTGAGTTCAATCCTTGAGGGGGCCATTTAGGGATTGGGGCAAAAATTGGGGATTGGTCCTGTTTCAAGCAGGGGGTTGGACTAGATGACCTCCTGAGGTCCCTTCAACCCTGATAGTCTATGATTCATGGGGGGAGGGATAGCTCAGTGGTTTGAGCATTGGCCTGCTAAACCCAGGGTTGTGAGTTCAATCCTTGAGGGGGCCATTTGGGATCTGGGGCAAAAATTGGGGATTGGTCCTGCTTTGAGCAGGGGGTTGGACTAGATGACCTCCTGAGGTCCCTTCCAACCCCAGTATTCTATGATTCCCTTTGTTTTGGTGTTAAAAAAAACAGTTTTCTTCTGATAGGGTTGTTACCCTCAGTTTGCTTAGAATCCAGCGGTACTGTGGAATTGCAGAATAGCTGCTAAAATGCTCGGACTGGATAGTGGCTTTTCTTTCCTAAAGTAGATTGTGAGAGGGCCTGATTCTGGAACCCCTCTCTCACATCAGGACAATATCTATTTGGATTCCACACTTTTCAGGAGTGTTTTAAGAGAGCAAGCATCCAACAAAATCTCTCCTTAACACTGGCCTTTGGGCTGCTACTCAAAAGACAAGGCTCACAACTGAAAACAAAACCACAGGCAAAATATTTAGTCTGGACAAATTTTTCCATTGAAACTAGGGGTTTTTTTAATGGAAAATAATTTTTTTCCATGCAATGCAGATGCTTTAATCATAAACCCAATTTTTTGCTGCAAAACAAACACCCCGAAACCAAAATATTTGGTCCAAAAGCTGAGAGATTTTGATTTGGATATCCTGCGGCAGTATCTCCTGGGAGTTTCCTCATGTACCCATTCTTCTCTACGGGACAGGTGTCTCAGCTGAGCTACATCTCCCATGATGCACCATGGTCAGAGTCCCATGATGCAACCACTTTCCCTCATCATGAGGTGACATCATGGTGCATCAAGAGGGATGTAATCTGAACAGAGAGCCCAGACTATGAAAGATAGCTAATGGGCACGTGAAACACCTGGACTACAGCTCCCATAAGGCACTGTGGCAGGTTTTCCAAATTGAATTTTTCCTGGTTTTGGCCAAAAAATATAAATTTTTTTTCCTGAAAAAGGCTTTCTTCCAGAGACAACATAGCTGATTTTCCATCCAGCTCTACAAAATACATTTTGAACCCTTCCCACTCAGTTGTTTCCTTTCTAGTGCAGCAGCCACCTTCTTCAGTTTGTCTCTGTCTGCTCCTAGTAACCAGACCCAGATGCCCCCCATTTCCTATCTCTTTAAGCACCTGAGGGAACTACTCTTCCGGTCTTGTCTTTACTATCTTTGTAAGGAAAACTGGGACACGGGGGGAACCAGACTCTTAGGATCCTAGTCTGGATCCTGAATGTTCTGATCCACTCATCATGCACAGCACTTGGGCTAATTTCAATATTCAGTTACAACCTGTGCAATCCGAATGAGAGATGTCATGGCAGACCTTGGCCCAATATACCCGAATCAATGCTCAGAGCCCCCCTGCCATGCCATCTGTGAGCAAACAGAAACATAACTTCCACTGACATCAGTGAACACTTCGTGTTCAGCGAGAGATGGAACGTAGCCTTAAAAATCCATATTAAATCAACCTCATTTCCTCGGGGATGTAAGAGTACTGCACTGGTTTCAACTTAATCAAAACAGATGTTTTCTACACTGCGTGAAACAGGATATGGAAAATGTGGCGAACTAATATAGATTCAAAGACAAATTCCTCACAACCACCACGGAAACCATGAGCGCTCACTAACTACTGCAAAGTGAGGTTGTGCTTTTTAAGTGCCACTCGCTGCCTTCTACAAACTGTTGCCTATGTTCTACGGACTTGGTTATATCCCCAAAACCAAAGGTAGTTAGCCAAATCCTGATCCGCTGGAAGTAAATAGAGGTTTTTGCTATTAACGTAAATGGGGCCATGATTAAGCCCAGTTCCTACACATCAGCAAGATAGGAAGAGTGGGTAATATGGGTGCACCTGGACAACATTGTACTCCAAAGGTATTGTTATAGAAGTGAATCCATTCCCATAATTATTTTGCAGAGTTGGGCCCCAGCCAAGGAGTTCAGATCTGGAGCCAAATTTTCACCTGAATTTCAGGGTGTTTTGAATCAGGCATCTTTATTGTTCAGCTCCATTTCTAAAAATCTCTTATCTAATGCTACCAGAACTGGAACAGTGCTCCTAGAGATGTGATTCAGGGACAGGAGAGGTAACAGTGATTATGTTCTTGCCAGAAAAGGGCCGGCTGTAAGTGCATGCTTGACTGAAGACTGTGAATGTGTCCTGCTTATATAATGACCCCCTAATGATTGCTGGGGCTTGAACCTAAAACCTTTGCTTTTGAAAAGATGATACTCTCCTGTCTGAGCTAAAGAGAATGCTGTTAGCTGAAAGGCAGTAGTGGATCACTACTTATGGCCTTGCCATGGGAGGGGACAAAAACATCCCCTCCCTCGCCCCCCCGGTTTTAGCGTGAGTTACGTTTACATCAGGTGTGAGTTTTCCCCCTGTGCTTCATTTAATTTTATGGCAGCTACATCACCGTAAGAGAGCCTGTTATTCCATAGAGCTGCTTAAATTATAGGGCATATCCTGTTCTCCTCAATAGAATATTTAAAGGAAGAGCTTTTCACCTACCACTGTTAAAGGAGTGGACATGTTCCAAATCCAGGTGGCTGGATGGGTGGGTTCAAATCCTTGCTCTGCAGAAGGGGGAATTGAACCTGGACCTTCTACAAGAGTAGCGGGAGGCTCCTTTTTTTACAAGAAAGGGTTTTGGTGCCTTAACATCTGGAGAGGGCTTATGGGTGTGAAGGCCAGGCAAAGATAGGTTCCTCTCTCTGGCCTGGATTTAAGCGCTTAACTCCCTCTGAGGGGGAGGGTCATCATAATCTCCTCGGCATTTCCTTTTGGGTAGCTTAGTTAGCTTCCTGTTTGGTGTGCTGGCTCTTGTGGCTGCCATTTTGGGTGCCTGCCTACCTCTCCTCATGCACTGTACAGTGAGTCTGGGCACCCAACTCAGGCAGTAGGGCACCTGAAGACGGGCATTGCAGCTCTGAGCTTCAATTCCACTTTGTGGCTCTTGTTCTCAGTTCCCAAAGACGTGTTCGAATATGAACTGGGCTCAGTGTAGAACCTGGGAAGGTGTCTTGAGCAGTCTGGTTTTTCGATTGTTCCAAAGTCATGGTCAGGATTTGGAGGGGATAACCCCAGGGCATTACGTATGAAAACATCGTCTATTTCTTGATCACAAATAAAAGCACACACCTATAATATTTGCTTGTGCTTGTATTCTCTTCGATAGAGGAATAGCAATCCCTTGTTAAGCTTCGCAGCGAGAGCACTTGTATTTGATCAGCTCCGTTGGTGCTTGGCCATCCCTATTTGAATACTTAGTGCACTAACATTATACCAGTTTCTCAATGGAAAATTAGGAACTAAATCAACATTTTCCAAACCAAACAGAAAATGGACACACATTATTGATTCTCAGTCATTTAATCCAGACCACGTTTATGAGCAAACTGATACGTTCCCATTGGTGATCTTGGCAATGCATTACAGTGAGTTATTCAGCAGAAAGGAGAAGAGAGGAGTCTTGGGAAATCATAAGCAATTGATCCTCTTCGTTTCTGAGTGTTTTTATTTTTCAGTCCATAACTGGTAATCCAAAGTGGATGTATATTTGTGTTGTTTATGGAAGAATATTTATTTAGTGGATTTTTAGTTAGGGAAATCAGATGCACTCAACTAATAGTCATATCTTTGGCTTTCTGGTTCAAGATAAAAACATGAGGCCTTTGCTTTTGGTTTTCTGCACGCTTACTTTAGGGAGATGAATAACAGAGATCAGAAAAAAGAAAAGGAGTACTTGTGGCACCTTAGAGACTAACAAATTTATTTGAGCATAAGGTTTAGCTCACGAAAGCTTATGCTCAAATAAATTGGTTAGTCTCTAAGGTGCCACAAGTCCTCCTTTTCTTTTTGCGAATACCGACTAACACAGCTGCTACTCTGGAACCTGAGATCAGAAAGAGACCTAATACGAAGGGCAGATTATCCCACACACACTACTGTGGGGTTCTTGCACGTTCCTGTGAAGCATCTCTTGCAAAGCATCTCTTGCAGTGTCAGAAACAGGATACAGGATGAGGCAGACCTCAGGTCTGATCTAGTCTGGCAATTCCGGTGTCCCTATGCTTTTTAAATTACATAGTTCAAATCCTGACTGAAGCAGTAGGTGGCACTGCAGACTCTTGTTAGGTAACTTTCCACGGTAGTAACTCCAGGCCAATTTAACCTGAGCAAATGTACACATTTCCAAAAATAACAGAATTGTTTCCAAGTATTCCTCAAATATATACACCGCCGTTTAGTCATTCATAATCACGTCTCTGCAAATACTCTGGATATGCCACAAAAGAGCAGGACCTGAGAAAGGAAGAGCCTTTCTGCAGGATTCCCGGTGTCACAGAGAGACAATGGTGCTGGTGGGGTTATTACATCAGGGCCAGAACCACCACGATTTCCCCACTCGTCCATTTTACACCCCTTTTGAGGTTGCAGACCATGTCCCATCCTTCTAGTTTAGGAGAACTGGGTAGGCTCTCTTTGGAATACCACTCTTCAGTGAGCTGGTGGGATTCTGGTGTTATCTAAATCCCTCCTTCTCCCATAGCACTACCTGCCTAGTGCAAAATGATGTTGGAGGGACCTTGGCCAGATTCTGATCTCAGTTACACCAGTGTAAATCAGTACTAACTCCACTGACTGAACTCAGAGCTCACCCTGTCCTCCTTACACCATTTTAACTTTATCTCTTTGTTTCAGATCAGAGCCCCAGATTCCTGAAGGTGAGTAACATGAAATGTAAAGTGACGTATACGTAATCTGGCCGTTAAATCGTAAATAGTATCCAAAGATCTAAAATAAAGGAAACCAAGCCAATTTTCTACTAATTACTAATCCAATGTACATGCAGAAAGATCTAGGGGCAATAGGCATACGTTAAAATAGATTGCGTGAAGTTGCATGTGTAAAAAATTCTCAGCAATGAAACCAGACAAAGATGTTTGGGATTTGCTAAAAAACTGACATGTTTTGGTCTTGTGTTGAATTTGTCTAGAGAAGGAAAGGTTACGGGTAGCTTTCACGCATTCTTGGAAGGTGCAAATGTATGTTCTTATGGGCCAAAATCTTCCCTCAGTTACTCCCATGCAACTCCAACAGTGATGTGTAACCTACCCCACTGGGGCAGGCATGGTTGGTCAAACCCAGGGCCATCAGCATTAAGACCAGGAGCATTTGGCATGCAGCAGCATTAGGAGACTCACAAAACCTATTATGTGGCTCAGACGTTAGGTAGAGACCTAGATGCACACTTTACTTCTTCTCCGCATATGGAGTATGTTTTCACAAGTGACTAGGCAGTGGAGAATGCAAGTGTACATATGAGAGCATGCATCTGAATTTGTTTGCACAGATTCATCATGGCCATCATCTTTCCTATACCTTCTTCTGGCTCTTTTTGATAGGTGTTACTGGGTGCTGAGGCAGATGGGAAGCTTAATGAACCGCCCCAGATTTTGAGGAGGTCCATGTTTCTCTTGGTACTAGCATGCCAAAGAGAAAAAGCTTTGGTTTTGTGCTGAAGCTCTTGTCCCCTTCACCAATGGCTCCCAGAACCCACCACATGGTGAACCCTGGGGGAAGCTGTGACATAAATAATGATATTGATGGTTGTTCTAGACAACTGCATTGCCCCAGAAGTGGGTGCTGTTTTTAATTTGATTTCCCCCATCACCCTTCTCTCTCTCGAAGAGCAGTTGTTTATCTTTGCCATCTCCACTCCAAGAGCTCCTGGTGCAAAGGAGAGAACAATAAATACAGACAGCCGAGAAGCAGCATAGTTGAGGTTTTCTGCCGCTGGATAAACAAGCTGTTGATTATGTTTCCCTTTGTCTGGAATCCACACCAGGAGCACAGTCTTGGAAAGCCTGAATCAATTAAAACAAATCAGTGCCAGGGAGTTGTAGAACAAATGTAGGCCTGGAAGGAACCCAGTACTACTCAGCTGCTTTCCGACTGCAATCCTGAGAGATCAGACATGCTCGGAAAGGGGGCTATGTTGGGTCAGGTTTATTAAGCAAGTCACGGTTTGTGAGCCATTCTTTATCATTTTTAACTTGCCATCCACGTGAGAGTCTCTGATCCTGCTGTTTATGTGTCCCGCTGCTTCTGCCCTGCCCACGGTTCCTTCCTGGCTTCAAGGTATTCTGTTAGAGTGGGAGGAGGCTAAGCTTAGGCCTAGGAGCTGGGTTTGTGTTTGCAGGCATGCACCGCCTTGCCAGAGCTGCTCGCATTTGAAAAAGGCTTCGAGGCTCAATTCTCACCAAATGATTTTGGTGTTCAGGGCTATGTTCAGATGGAATTTAGCTTATTTTTCATGGGCTGAATCCTGGCAACCCGTGTGCAGCCTGAGTAGTGGGATGAACATTGGTGTTGTCCTCAGACACATGGAGGACAGGAATCCTGCAGATCCCAGTTCAGGGGCAATCAGCGGGCTGGACAGTCCCACAACCTGACCGCTGCAAGCCCTGGAGTTGTTCTTGGAGCCAGGATGCAAGTTAGGGAAGCTTTCAGGACTGGCCTAAACTGCAAAAGGAGTCAAAGAAGCTCCCAGCAGTCCACAGGTGCAAGCTACTTCTCCTCAGCGGCTCCAGCACGGGCACAGGAATGAATTCCCTTCCTTGGGAGAGGTCTGACTTTGGGAGTGGCAGCTCGTGTTTCCCCAGACTGACCTCTAGCAGAAGGAGAGCAGAGACCATCTCTAGCAGGAGGGGGCCCCTGGGTTCCCAGGCAGTGCTGTCAAGACTGTAAATTATGGTGTGGACACTGGGAGTGAGACTGAGTCAATGGAGCTGCTGCAGATTGACACTACTGTGACAGGGGTCAGGACTGGGTCTCCTCCTTGCATCTGGACCATCAACTCTCTTTTTGAGACTGCTCCTGTTTCAACACCCACGTAATCAATCCGCACGTTTCAATACGAACTTATTCTGCCATTAGGGTAAAGCTCGTCTGTGCAGGAGACCGCTTTTTCAGGGGCTGGTGGGAGTCTGCAGAATGAGCCTTCACAGGAGTTCAGGACCATCTCACCCCACATCCCCTTCTGCTCCAAGAGCATGGCATACTTCTCCAACCTGCCTTCTCTCACATCCACACACACAGCAGCATAGGCCTATAAATAAACAGCAACCCCAAACCAAGAACCTACTGAAACAAGACACTCCAGAGCACCCCTATGTCTCCCTCCTGAGGAGAGGAAATGAGTGCGAGAACAAACCACATGTGGCAGATGTTAGTCATATGGGTTACTGTTCTCTAGGCAGGCATTCAGTTACTATGGTGAGGAGGCCGGGAGAGGAGCCTACAGATAATGGAATATAATTACTTATTGATAAGATATAAGCACCTAGAGGCTCAAACCAAGATCAAGTCCCCATTGTCCTAGACGCTGGACAAACACAAAGTGGGAGACAGTCCCTTCCCTAAAAGCTTGCAGTCTAAATAGAACAGGCAGGGGCAACTGAGGGATGATGTGACTTGCCCATGGTTCTGACTCCCAGTTTCTTAGCCAGTAGACCATGGTGCCTCCCACTGGGTTTTATTATGCAATTCTGGCACCAATAAATAGTGATTCAAATGACTGTGGCTGCATGTGCATCCCCTCCCCCAGTGGTTGGCTTGTAAAGCTGAAATGTCATATTTGCTGCATTCCATTTTGAGGAGTCATATTCATGCTATTGCTAATTCCTTGACTTCTGCCACTGTTTTGGTGGGGAGGAGGCTGGTTTTCAAGTGAGAGCCAGCTAATGGGATTTACAAAAACATCTTAGCAGGTCAGGTACCTAACTCCGGCTGGAAAAACAATCTGGGTTCTAATTATGTAGGGGGTTGGATGCCTCAACTCCCCTGGAAGCAGAGGGAAGACGGGGGTACAAAATCGGATCCATCGTTGTCGAGCAGCATTGCCAAATAAGTCACCTGCCATGTGTGGTTTTGAAAGAGCTTAGATTTCTGCCCTAGGCTTTTCACATCGCAAGAGGTCTAGCATCTCTCTCAGTTCACTGTATCATGTAGTGCATGCATCATCCTCTCTAGCCTGATTTCCTGCTGAGACTGTCATGTAAATACAGCTCTTGTCACAAGTCGAGTCTGCCTGTCAGATCTGAGTTAGTGTAAAATTACACTTGTGCTCTCAAAAAACGTAATTTGGGTGGTCTGAATTCTAAGGGCTGAGAGTCAGCGGAGCTAGGTGGCTCTGGGATGCTTTGTAATCTACAGCTGTCTTCACAACCTCCCTGCCCCTCCCAGACCTGACGGGGGCTTTTCAAAAAATCAGTGGTTTCAGGAGCTTTTTGAAACGCCTGATTTATTTCTGGACGTTTCGCTTCGGCATGCTTGTTTGGGAAAGGATGTGGAAGCTATAAACAGCTGTGTGGTGAAGTAGCTAACTGATATCTACAGATGGGAGAAGACAGGTCAGAGCTGCTTCGATTTAACTCCTGCTTTTTGGGAGGCAGAAGCGAGAGATGCAATGGGACAATGGTCAGCGGATATAAGGGAGAGCAAGTATCGCCGTAACAAGTGGCCAGTGACACAGATATTACCAGTTTGTTTTCTCTGGTTCCTGGCGAGGGTTGGGTTAAGGGGATCAATTGGTTCAGAAAAGAAATCAGACCCCCACTACCCCAGCTCTCCCTTACGCGCCCCTTTAAGTAAATAAATAAATAAGCCTTTGCACATGTCATCAAGCTAGTACGCTAACAATGGTCGTGTAGCAGGGGCAACGGCGAGCTGTAGCATGGGGCAAGCTGCCCTGAGTACAAACCTGCCCAGGCCCTGTGGGTACATACTCTGGGCGGCAAGCCCATGCTGCCACTCCTGGAGCGACTGGTCTTTCACTACTATTTTTGACACAGTAGCTTGACGAGAGCCAGCACAAGACAGTTTACGTGAGCTGGGAGTCGCACCCCCAGCTCCAAGTGCAGACCCAGCCAATGGTGAAAAGACATGATGCTGGTGTTGTACTTAGATCTAAACTGTGTGCTGCAGAACCAGGAAATTCAGAGTGGAGATTGCACTGAAAAGAAATCTAAATGTGTTAAGGTCACAAAGGCACAGTTGGGCCACCCAAAGAACCTTAACTCTGCCCTGTAGTGACCATTCAGTGGGAACTGTGGGTGCTCACTGAGTCCTTGACGGGGGAGAGCTCCTCCCTCCCCCACCCTGATCACCATTTCTTCCAGGGAAGTGGGGTGCATGTGGAAGTCTTCAGTCCAACAAGCCCCTTTGTTCTGACACTTGGCCAGACTCCAGTACAGGTGGAAGAGCTTGCCAGCACATGGGGGATGCACCCCCTCACACACACACGCTGATTTCCAGGAGCTCTGTTGCTGTGACAGCCTGGAGAACGGGGCTGGTTATGCAGGATCCTCCTTGTCGGTGGCTTTTTTCAAATGGGGAAATGAATCGTGCTGAGCACCCACAAGAGCCACCAGATTTTCACGGGGCTCAGCTCCCCTTGTGAAATTTATGCCTAGGTTTTTTTTCAAAAGCGCCCTGGAGCACTTCTGGAAACGAGGCCACTTACTTGTGTGTATGAGCTCTTTCAAAAATCGGACTCCACGGGTCTATAGGACATAAAGCAAATCAGAGCTCCACACAGCACGGCAGCAATTTCACAGGCCTGTCTTTATTTGCTGTGCAACAGGCAGGGAATTTTCTTTTCATTACTGCATCCTTCACGGCTGGCTGTAGCAGGGCCAAGAATCACATAACCTTACCCTGCACTCACGTTAGCACAATCCTTTAAATCAACATTGCTATTGGAGGAAATTGTTGTTTGGGAAATTGGGAGCATCCAGTGGTTGGGTGTGGTGTGGTATGTTTTTATTTCTTGCCAAGTCTCTCTTTCTCTGGACTCAAATGCCTGTCTAAATACAGCACCCCTAACACTAGCCATGCTGTCTCACCAGAGTGGGCAATGACTTAAATTCACTACATCATAATCTACAGTAGCAACCAAATGTTGTCACTGCAATTATTTATTTTTGAGATGGGGAGAGATCTTGTCTGTGCACAGAGTTGCATCAGCTTAACTAAAGGTCTGACTTTAAATTGATTTCAGGTATGTCTATTACTGCAATCCCTGGGTGTGACTGCAGCTTGCGTAGACATACAGAAGGTAGTTTTGATGTAATCAGAGCAGTGAAACCTTCAGCATAGACTACCTAGAACCCTGGGTAATTACTTGTGGGACTAGCCTGTGCAGAAGTGTGTGCTGCCGTGGCTTTACTGCTCTGCTAGCTTGTTGAAAGCTAGGGGTTTGTCTACATTACTTGCTGGATCGATGGGCAACGATTGATCCAGCGGGGTTCGATTTATCACGTCTAGACTAGACGTGATAAATCAACCGCCAAGTGCTCTCCCATCGACTCTGGTACTCCACTGGAGCGAGAGGTGCAGGCGGAGTTGACGGGGGAGCGTCAGCTGTCGACTTACCGCAGTGAAGACACTGCAGTAAGTAGATCTAAGTACGTCGACTTCAGCTACGTTATTCACATAGCTGAAGTTGCATAATTTAGATAGATTTCCCACCCCCCCAGTGTAGACCAGGCCTAGTTCAGACATCGCTACACAAGAGGGACAATCACACCCACTGACTGCAATGCATGCATAGACTTAGTGTAACTAGTGGAAAAGGTGACAACATCATCATAAATCTCTTTTTTCCAAAGCCAAGGTTGGGTAGGGTTGAGGTTATGAGCAGATTCCAGCCTCATCTGTTTTGAGCCACTATTTTAGCCTGTTGAGGTGTCGCCTGGATGGTTTTATAGACCTGGCTATACCACTGTCTCCTTGGCCATCCATGGCCTTTCTTCAAACACTCATCCATACAGAACAATTTAGGCAGTCGGTATGGGATCATTTTAACAACATGGCCAAACCATTACAGTGAGTGCCTTTTGATTGTAGTCACACACTGAGCTTTGTCTTCTAAGGATGTCATAATTTTTTAGTTGGTCTAGCCTTGTCACGGCTAGGATAAGGTGGAAGCACTGCGTTCCAAATGTTTGCCACTTTTGCTCCGGGCTTTTTGTCAGTACTCATGTTTCACAACCATCAAGTAATGTGGGAACGATAGTGTTGTATATAATCTGGTTTCAGCTGTCCTGGATGCTCATTTAAGATTCCAAACATTTTTATTCAAGCACACAACCATTCTGCTGGCAGCAGCTAGCTGCTTGTTGATGTCATCTTCAGAGCAGTTGTAATATGTTATGATGGAGCCCAAGTATCAGAAACTGTCTACTTGTTCAATGTCTACCTCATTAATGACTAGTTTAGCCAGTTTCTTGATTTTTTTTTTCTTATGTTACCATTAGTTTGGTCTTCTTTTTCATTCATTTTAAATCCCCGTTCTCTGGCTATTGTATACAGGTTACTTGTTGCTTCTTGATTGTATTTCTCTGTAGGCATTTTACGATATTGTTCGCAAAGTCAAGGTGATTGATAATTTGCCCCGATATCCTGCAGCCTTCACCAACATTACTTAAGGGAGTTGGACGAGATGTTGTCTAAGTATAGAGTAAGTACGCATCCTTGGTTAACTCCAGTTTCCAGTTGACTTCTAACTATTCTTTCAGTTCATCACAAACCCATACTATCTTGTCAAGCTATACAGCAACTTCATTGCACTGTGCCCCCCCCCTTCTGACAACAAAAATTACTGCACAATCCCATGCCACAGGGGGCCCCAGAAAGCTAAGTTGCTCACACTTGGTCTTCAGCCCAACATGGCAGGGCTCTGGCTTTGGCAGGGCTGGCATTAGAGTCACTGGGGCCAAGGGCAGAAAGTCCAAGCCTGAGCCCAAAGTGCAGGGCTGAAGTCCGAGCCCTGTGGGAACGAAGCCCTCAGGCTTCTGCTTTAACCCCTCATGGCGGGACTCGGGTTTTGGCTTTCTGCTCTGTGCACCAGTGAGTCTAACGCTAGCCCTGGTGACCCCATTAAAATGAACTCGTGACCCACTTTGGGGTCCTGACTCTCAGTTTGAGAACTGCTGAGCTATACTATACAAACTGCAGATTTTGAATCAACTTGCTGCCAAAGCCGTACCACTTAATTGCTTTCCTGGGCCCCTCTCTGTTAACGGAGTTAAGTGCTTTCTTAAAATCAACAAATGTGCAAAACAGGGATTCATTGATCTCTGTGTCTCCAAGATTTGATGAAAAAACTAATATCTGATCCACAGTGGAATATCCAGGTCTAAAGCCAGTTTATGACTCACCGGATTTCCTCTGCTCTCCTTTTCATTCGGCTGAGAAACACTGTACAGAATGCCTTGCTAGGAATGCTTACAAGACAGAATCTTCTGTAGTTGTTGCAATCCGTCGGTCACTTTTCTTAAAGAATGGTACAATGATTGAGCACTGCCAGTCTTTGGGGACTTCACCCTTCATCCAAATGAGGTTAAATAGTTTACAAAGGAGCATGACCACACTTTTTTCTGCCAGGTTTTAACACTTCAGGAGGTATACCATCTGGACCAGGTGCCTTGTTGGTTTTCAGGGACCTGACTGCGTATTCAATTTCTGGTTCCAGTATGTGTTCTTCACGTTTGCTTCACAGCTGATAGCCTCGAGGAGAGCTGGGTCAACTTGATTTTTCAATGGCTGATGAAAATATTCTTTCCATCTTTTAAGCTTTTGGTCATAGCATGACTGATGTGTTTCACCTTTGCCTAAAGTTGTTCTTCTGTGGTAGGCCTAAGAGGGGGGGGGAAAAAGGCCACCAGTGGTGTTCTGAAAGGTTACTATAGGGTCTGCATTTTTCAGAGCTTTGACACTATCGAATCCCATATTTTTGTTGTTGTTGTTGCACATTTTAAAATATTAAGTCTGATCCTGATTATAGCAATCTCTGCCCAGTGGTTTGAGTCTGTATTTACACTTCTGTAGACCTTGCAGTCTAGTATGTTTGATTTCCACTGTTTTCTCACTAAGATGACGTTGATCATGTTTCTTGTATTAGCATCATTAGAAATCTATGTTTCATTCTTGCCTGTGCCGAAACGCTGTGTGTGTTATAAACAAGCTGTTGATTGCTTCAAGTCTGTGATATCTATTGCCCCACTCATTTCTTAATCCTATTCCTTTTCCCATGATGATCTCCCATCTGTATTATCACTCCCAATCTTGGCATTAAGGTCCCCTGTTATGAGCAAAAAAGGCTGCAAAAATGAGCCAAAGGCTGGATGGATATGCTTATTACAGATTAAGCCAGGCTCATTTCACTTTAGTTTAAGTCAGTTAGGAACAGGTTTTAGCAAATTCAAAATAAGCCACTCTTAAATTGAAATAAGAGTGTCCAGATGGGAGTTTGCACCAGTTGGATTAAATTGGATTAACCAAATAAGGGCAAATTTGTGTGTAAATAGTTCAAGAGAAGACTTCCGGAGAGTAATTTATGCACAAACTTCTTCTAAATCACTTAGGCTCCTAAATACCTTTGAGGAACTGTGCCTATCTCCCATGGGAACTAGGCACCTAAATACCTTTGAGGATCTAGGCCTTAGGGGCTTTTGAAAGTTTTTCCCTTGGTCTTTATAAGTGATGTTAAACAAAGCATGAACGTATGTGTTTGTAGAATCATGATCTTAGACTGTATGCGTCTCCACTGTGTTCCGTATGGCATTGAGCATATTGTTGGCACCCAACCAATAAGCAATAATAATGCACATTGTACAGTGCTACCACATGTTTGATTTACTCATAATCACCAAGGGCTTGATTAAAAAAAAAAGCCCATTAATTTAAATAGCTTTTGGATCAGGTCCTAACAGTGTTTCTACAAACTTACAGACTGGAAATATGGACTTCCCACATACAATTCATTGGTCTTTAAGCAGCAACATAATGGGTCACACACAGCAGTAACATAGAATAAAAATGTTAAGGAACTCCTTGATCATTCAGTGCATGAGATGCTGGAAGAAAATTGTTCTTTGCTATCATAGCTTTAATCCCAGGCTAAAGTAATCTTGCTTTGTAAAACAGGAGTTAGCTTTTGGATGTCATGATGAACCTAGGGAGACTACAGATTTGAGAAGTTGCACATGTCTCCAAAAAATGTTTCAAAATACATTTAAAGAGGCAGAAATGTTCCTTGTGTGCTGTAGAATAACCTTGTTTTATTTTCTACTGTATGTAAAAGAATAACCTACATTAGGTAAGGAAAAAGTCTATTAAGTCATCTACTCCATTTTCCTTCCAGTGCACTCTTTGTTAGTATAGTGTAGCCTTAGACATTTGCTTCCAGATGTGACTGCAACGATGGGACTTCTGCCATTTCCTTGGACTGGAAAGGAGTTTGGAGTGTATATAGCCATGGCCAATAAGACCTGAGAAGGATTATAGTGCTCTAATGGATTGAGAGCACATGGATGGAAAAATGCTTTGTCGAAAAATATATTTCTCTGTGTGTGTGTGTTGGGGGCTATCACTAAAGAAAAGTGGTTAGGCTGGGACTCAGGAAATCCAGGTTCAGTTCTGTCTAAGGTAGTTATATGGCCCCCATGACCATCCGAACACCCTACAGTCTTTCAGTGTATTTACCCTCAACACCCCTGTGGAAAAAGGGAAGTACTATTTGACCTCATTTGACAGGTGGGGAAACAAGGAAGTAAGTAACTTGCTCAGCAGCATGAAGGAAGTATGTAGTGAAGCGCAAACTTGAATCCAGGTCTCAAACCCCATGCTACTGCCTTAGCCACTGGACCAGTCTTCTTCAGAATTATTTGCTCTTCCATGCGCTTCTGGTGTGACCTCGGACAAGTCACTTCGCCTCTCTGTGTGTCATTTCCCCATCTGTACAATGGGTATAATAGCTTGCCCTACCTCAGATAGGTGTTGTGAGGATAAATGCATTAAAGACTGTGACATACTGAGTACTAGTTATGGGGGCCAGATAAGTACCTAACTTAGACAGAAGTGTAATTTCTAATGTACTGAGAGACCATAAATTATACTGGGTTTTCAAATGCTGTAGTCTTCGAAAGACATCCAGATTTAAAAAAAAAATCTGGGGAAATATTTATCTCAGGATGCTAAGATGATAAGCATGCTTGGGATGTGTGTTTGAAAGTTGTAAATGCGTTACACCAGCAGCTGCTATTTTATGAGCTTGGGATAATAAAATGAGTTGTCTTTTGGATAAATGTGTTCCTGTTATGGCATCTGATAGCTAAGCCTGTGTCACTGTACTCACACCTTGCAACAAGACTGAGAGTCGTAAACTTTGCTCTGATTCCTAAATGCTGTTCTTTCTGTTTGGCACAATAAGAGAAATTCTGATCAATCTAAATGCAATTTGTTCTGTTCTTTTCAAGCATATAATCCCAATACAATGCACCACTTGGGTTGGGTGTTTTTAGGGCATTTTTCAAATCCAGAGTAACAAAAGCAGAGACTACTTGGAGGTTGAATTGTCACATGCAGCTGCACTGATAAAAGAGCAACCCCCTAAATGCCACGGCAGTTCTGGTAAGTTAGAGGCAGTGAAGCTTCTCTAAAGCAGCTGCTTTCCCTGCTTTATCTGGTTTCTCATTGAAGCCAGTATCTTTCTGCCCTTCCTATGGCATTCCTAACTCTGTCTAATGCATGTAACACAGGCAGTATCAGCAATGGAGAAAAGATCATCTGGTACCTGGTTTTGAGAAGAGTCTTGCTGTCCTCATTAGTTTATTGCCTGTGGCTTATATGTACTCAAAACAAACCAGGTGATCAATCTTAATTTATTATAAATTCGAGGATTGTGGACTCTTGGATGGAACTCTTCCTTTTTGATCACAAATGGAGAGTAAAACGGTGCCTACTAAAAATAGTAACCCCCTTCTTAAAAAAGAGATCAAAAGCACATAAAAACATGTAGCTTCCCTGCTTTCGCGGATCTTTGGAATCAGCCATGTCTCTATCCCACTTACTTTTCCTGACCTTTGGGTATCTAACTCAGTGCCTGCTCCCTACTCTATCCACCACCTCTTAACTGAGAAACGGGTGGATATTGTCATAGGCTTCAAAAGGGATGGAGCTGGTAAGTTGGTTTTTTTGGTAACAAAACAGAGGATCTGGTCAGCCTAGCAGCTGTGTGTTGTTCTGTCATGTGAGGAGATCCAAGTACAGAATGGATCCCAGTAATTCAGTCCTTTTAAAGTATATAGGATCAGGGCACATCACAGGGACTGTGTGCATGGCTGAGAGGGGCAGGTGCTAATGTAACTCAGATCTTCTGCGAGGAGTCTAACTTTACTTACAGCTGGATACTGGAATGGTACCAGCAGGGACACTGCATTCCTGAGAGGAGAATGAGTGCCACATTGGCAGAAGGAGAGCTGGAAATACATGGGAACGACGGTGCGTTGCCATTGTTTGGCCTCCATGTTGTAACTAAGCAGCCAGAGCGAAAGAGGCCCAGTTTTGTTTGGTCTGACCTTCCACCAGGAAAGCTGTTTTTAGAATGACTGTGGGGGGGAGTGGGAAGGGGGTTGGTCATTTACAGCCCATTGGAGTTGATAAATCAGGCTCTCTCTGTCTTCCATCATGAGAGAGACCACAGCTCCTCAGCACTAGCCTACTTTTGACACCACTGTGATGCCTGTGGAAGAAATCTTGATGGGCAAAGGGAGCAAGAAGGAAAAAAGGACTGCCAGGCGACCTCAGATACTGCACTCACCTAAAAGAAGTGGCCGCATCCCTGTCTCTGTTCTGTTCCCATTCCTCTTCACCTCCCCGCTGACAGGCGCTATCTGCAGCTTGGAGGCGTGCCAACACGAGTACCACTTTGTGAGTCAAGTGTCAGGACATGGCATGGAGTGATACAGCCTGCAGCCTCCCCCTGTCCTTAGAGATAACAAGGCCAGGTGCTCTTGAGAACCAGCGTTCAATTCCCATCACCTTCCGTCAGGGCTGGAATCTCAAAAGGGGCAAGTGGCAAGTCTGCGGCTGTCGACAAGTCTGAGGGGAAGGGGTTGCTCAGCATAGTGACTTCCTGAGGAGCGGGAGGGGGTTGAGTAGAGCTACATGAGCACAGACAGACAGCCCCCCAACCTGAAGCAAACACTCACCAACAACCACATACCACACAACAGAACCACTAACCCAGGAACCTATCCTTGCAACAAAGCCTGTTGCCAATTGTGCCCAGATATCTATTCAGGGGACACCATCACAGGGCCTAATAACATCAGCCACACTATCAGAGGCTCGTTCACCTGCACATCCACCAATGTGATATATGCCATCATGTGCCAGCAATGCCCCTCTGCCATGTACATTGGTCAAACTGGACAGTCTCTACGTAAAAGAATAAATGGACACAAATCAGCTGTCAAGAATTATAACATTCATAAACCAGTCGGAGAACACTTCAATCTCTCTGGTCATGCAATTACAGACATGAAGGTCGCTATCTTACAACAAAAAAACTTCAAATCCAGACTCCAGCGAGAAACTGCTGAATTGGAATTCATTTGCAAATTGGATACTATTAATTTAGGCTTAAATAGAGACTGGGAGTGGCTAAGTCATTATGCAAGGTAGCCTATTTCCCCTTGTTTTTTCCTCCCCCCACCCCCCGACGTTCTGGTTAAACTTGGATTTATGCTGGAAATGGCCCACCTTGATTATCAAACACATTGTAAGGAGAGTGGTCAGTTTGGATGAGCTATTGCCAGCAGGACAGTGAGTTTGTGTGTGTGTGGGGGGGGGGTGGGGTGAGAAAACCTGGATTTGTGCTGGAAATGGCCCACCTTGATTATCATGCACATTGTAGGGAGAGTGATCACTTTAGATAAGCTATTACCAGCAGGAGAGTGGGGTGGGAGGAGGTATTGTTTCATGGTCTCTGTGTATATAATGTCTTCTGCAGTTTCCACAGTATGCATCCGATGAAGTGAGCTGTAGCTCACGAAAGCTTATGCTCAAATAAATTGGTTAGTCTCAAAGGTGCCACAAGTCCTCCTTTTCTTTTTATGAGCACACTGGATACTCTGATATGGCGCAGGACTGGATTAACACCAGTTTAGGGTCCGGCCATAGATTATACAATTAAACAAGAGAAAAGAAAAGAATTAAGGTTTCCCACCATTATTTATTGCAACAGTGCACATAGGTTCCAGTCAGGATTGGGGCCCTGTTGTGCTAGGCACTGTATCTACACTCCTATATGTACACTCAATCAGATTGCCTAACTTTAAGAATAAAATTACAGCCAGGATTATTAAGGGAGCCTAAAGGATTTAGGTCCCCAAATCTCATAGAAATTCAACAGGAGTTGGACATCAAACTTCTTTAATAGCCTCTGAAAATCCCAGCCTTCAAATGTAACCCAAAGGAATGTTTCTTAGCTCACACTCTGAACCTGGGAGCGGTTGGGTGCTGTCCAGTGAGGCGTCATTGCTGAGGAAGCATGTCACCATTGAGCTACACCCATTCCAAAGCAGGGCAGATCAAAGCAGGCTAGAGAACTTTTAGTGTGCAGTAGCAGAGTCCATGTGGCCAGCGAGTGTACTGCACACTAGATTTACACGCAGCTTGTCGCGCACTGCGTGTTCATCTGGACAAGGCCCTAAGGAGCGTAGTTCGATGAACCACCAGCAAGATGACCCAAGCCAATTGCAGCAACACTGTTGCATCATTGAGCGTGTGGTGGTCTCTCCTACAGATGTGGTTTGTTTTCCACAGGGGACTGAGGGTGTCCACAGTGTTTTTATCAGATAATGCCACAAAGCAGAATAAATGAGGGGAAATGGAAGGAAAAAAAATATTTACAGCCTATTACAAGAGTAACTTGCTTCTGCAAAAATGAGACCCAAGAGAGAGACAAAAATAACTTGGGATATGTTTAGTTAAAATAAGGCTGAATCTCAACATTTTGGCAAGGCTAAGTGGAAGCATCAGACACTAACGCTACATCTGTGGCCAGAAATGTTTTGGACTCAAATGTTAAAGATCTAATGCATGTAACGTGTGGTACTCTGTTTAAATCCAAATGTTCATACCACTCAGAAGATTTTCAGAAACTGATCCCCGATACACCTTCTAGCAATACATCTCTACAGTCCAAGAGCATTTATTGCTCAATAAGAAACAGTGTTGACAGGAAACGGATGCAGAATAAACATGATCTGTGTGAAAATGCAGAAGCAAAACATAAGAAGCCAATGCCCTCTTATGGCTTTCTTCTTCAAAGTCTTAGTTCTTCAGTTTACATGATATTTCCTCAGCCATGAGTGTTATCAAGGAGTTAGAACTTAATTTAACTATTCACTTTTTTTAGGCCGATGTAACATTTGGAATGTTGAACTAGCATGCACAGTGGTTCTTTGGACAGTTTACTGGGTTCTCCGGGCCTTATTCACATCCCAGTTTTGCTAGCAGCAATTCGCTGCCACTAGTAGTAACAACAGAAGTAGGAACTCTGATATAGACTGGTGGCATCTGCTAGAGGTCTAGCCATGGTATCAGCTAGGCCTTTAGACCAGTGGTTTAAATGCTGTCAGTCTGTGTATTAGAGCTAGTCAATGTTTTTTGTTCAAAACTTTTGGATGAAAACTGGTCATTTTACAAAAAACGGAAACTTCAGAAAAAAAACTTTTTTTCTTTTCCCCACCGAAAGCAGAAATTCTGATCTTTTGAATTGTTGGTATTTGGTGAAAAAAGCAATTCTCCCACTTTGCCCTTTTTCCCACCCCCATTTTTGACAGGAAAGCAGTAAAACAATGAAGTTCCAAAGTTCCAAAAGGAAAGGCATCTTTGAAAAGTTACATCACGCCAAAAGTGTAGGGGGAAAAAAGAAGAAAAATGAAAAGGTAAAAAACACCATCCATTCTTAATTCCATTGCATTCAGTGACAAAAAGGAAAGGTTTAAAAAAAGAGGGGTGAACAAATTAGGAAAAAGACAACAAATTGAATTTTCAAAATTGGGGTCTTAAGTATTTGAAATGTTTCTATTCAAAATTTTTAAGAAATTGTTTAAACTAAAAATCGTTCCACTTTTGGAATGAAAATTACTTCAAAATTTCAAATGTGCTCTTCTCATTATTTCTCCTTTTGTCAACCATCTCTGTTGTCTAAGGTAGAGCTTCCATTAGTATTACCCTTTCAATCCAATCAGGACTTGAAGGATAAATATTTAACTAGGGGAGATCTTCTTACCCTTTTACCCTGTCTTTATTTGTTAAGATAAACTACTTTTGTTTGTTGCTTTAACAAAGTCATTAGAACCTCCCTAGGCTCTAGCTGTTCATGGAATCATAGACATTACCTCATCCCATCCTTGGGGTCCAATGCAGGCTTATCTGAGCCAGGATGAATAGCAATTTAGTTTGGAGCAAATCGATCCCTATGGACTTCATTTTCCGCTCTAGTGGCCTCCAGCACCTCTGAACTCTAGAGACTTCAAGTATAACCAAGTCTTAACACAAGATACGAATGAGAAGAAAGGGTACATCAAAATAATTATCACCCCACCTGAACTTACACCACTTTCAGCCTCTTGGTATTTAAGTTATCCCAATGTAGAGTCCAAGACAGCAGTAGAGTTGGGTATAAGTTACTTTAAGGGAGACTGGACTAGATCCTCAGCTGGTGTAAATCAGCATAGTGACAGAGCTATGCTAATTTACACCAGCTGAGGATCTGGCCCCTGAGATAGTGTAAAGGGTCTAACTTGTATGTCTCCTCTGCATTTGGCCTTTAGTCTTTAAAGTAGCCAGAGACAGCAAAGAAATTCCCTTTCAGACTCATCTCTATAATTACCTAGTCTCTTCTCAAGCATGGATGGCCTTTTTTGGAGTCAAACAGATGCTTCCCAGGTTGAGAGTTGATTTTTTTCCTCTGGCATTCTCTGCTAGTCTGTCTTAAATTTGGAAGCGGCGGGTCTGTTTTTTCGTTGACAGGAGATGTTGATAGATTCCTGGAAGAGCAAGCCTCCCAGGGCAGATGGAGATGAAAGAAATGGGAAACAAACTGACCTGAGATTTGAACCCCTCTGTGCTGAATAGCTCTTTTGCTGAAACTTACTTATAGCATCTGACTTAATATCTAGCCCAGGTTTTCACCTTTATGCTAGCCATTGAGTGCATTAGATTTTCATAATTGCATCATCTCTACTGTCACCTGGCCTACTAATTACTTCTCCTTGTTCATTTAACTGATGTGTGGGCGAGTCTCCATGCCTTCTCTGGTACTCCCACATTGTGATAACCTTGCTGCTTCAAAAGGTGTATCATCTGGTGTGTATCCAGCAACTAGAGCTCACTTTTATGGCTCTCCTCCTTTCTGCCTGTGTGGGGTGTGCGTGTTGGCAGGGATATGTTCCCGGGTGTCTTGGAAAGTGTTTCTGAAAAAAGTTTCTGAAAGTGTCCTGTGCCAGGGTCTATCTCCTTGGGGCGTGGGGTGGGGAGAGAGAGGCAATGCCAAGATGGCAACTTAACTGAATATCTTTGCAGTTAGTGCCCTTGATTGGGAGCCAAGAAGCCTGAAATTCTGCTGCTGACCTGCTGTGTGATGGTGGGCAAGTCTCTGTGTCTCTGTTTTCCCATCTGTAAAGTAGGGGTAGTGGTACTTGCCTCCTCATGACACAAAATGAGGTATGCCATTGTTAATGGAGAGGCTCACTGAAGATACTCACTTTTAAGGTCTGCTTTAATATGTATTCTGTCACAGGGGCAAGGGATTTACTCACACTGGGCCAGATCCTACTCCCCATGACATACACAGGACTTGCTGTGTGAATAAGAAGAGCAGGATCTGGCCCCTTAAGATGTTCCCACAAGCCTTAGATCAGCTCTGGGTATGGTTTCGACTGGTCTGATCACTCAACTGTGCCTTATTTCAGACCCAACCCTGCCTCCATCTCAGTGTAGTGAGACTCAGTTCTACTATAGAACACAATTGACACTAAAGAAATGGAGCCCACATATCCCCACACTGATTTTTCCTCACTTATGTCCTTCAACTCACCTTTAGGCTTCGGCTAGTTGGGCCCTACTGTGATGCTTCGTGGGGGGTCCCCAGAATTGCTAGGCAACTGGCTCCCACCTGTCCTCAGTGTGAGGAAGCCTTGTCTATGCCTGTGGGGTCAGCTCCCCAACTCCACCAGCAATGAGCAACACAAGCCTTCCCCGCTAAGCCTCACAGGGCCTGCTCTCCCTATAGGTTAGCGATAGGCGTGATCCTAGCTCTCTGAGTGTCCCTCTGGAGTGTCCATCTTGGACCACTGAATGCTGCTGGAATTCACAGGTCTGTCACTCCCAAAGCAGCAATAGCTGCAACCCCCCGCTTCCCCTCAGATCACCACTCAGTTTAAAACACAGCACTTAGATATGTTTATAGTGAAAAGGAGCAAACGTTGATTTAATAAAGAGCAGAGAGTTAAATGACCGCAAATAGAAATATGGGAACCAAATGGTTACATGTAAAATAAAATCGTGACATTCATTCTAGAAACTAGACATATTCAACTAGTTACTGCCGTGTCTTTATAGTATTACTCACCAGTGTTTTTCAGCCAGATAGGCGGTGATCCCTTTTTGTCATGAAACAAGCCACGCCCTCCACTTTTCTCCTCACTGAAGGATCCCGTGTGTCTCTTTGCATTCTCCTGATACACCAGACTAATTCTTTGACCTCAGCCATGAATATAACACCCCCTGCTGTGTCCTCCCTATAGATAATATGATCTCTTGTCACTTTCTCAGTCTTGACTAGCAGGAGGTTCTGTATGCAAACAGATTTGCATTGTAAGACACACAATGACCAGCCAGGGATATGTCTGCTCCCCCTGCCTGACCAGAACCTATTTATTATCTTCTGGTGACTTGTCTTAACTTACAAACCTTAAGAATGTAGTTTTCATTGTACACTTATTAAATATTATCCTTACATACATTTTGCAATGATTATGATGACCACTGGGCTATAAGCCTATGGTAGAGACTTTTTATACCACCCTTTGGCTAACTGTTATGTACATATCAGACCCAGGGAATCCCTATAAACCCCACTGCACTCCCTATGCCCTCTGCCAGCTGGGTCACATTTACATGGTTGATAATTTTGTGGGTGGAAGGTGTAAGATGATTGGAAGAATGGTCCAGTGGTTAGGGCAGTAGCTTAGCACTTGGGAAACCTGGGTACAGTTCCCTGCTCCCCCACAGACTTCCTGTGTGACCTTGGCTTAAGTCCCTTAGTGTCACTGTGCCTTGGTTTCCCCATCCTTGCAACAGGGGAAATAGCACTGCCCTACCTCACAGGGGTGTTGCAAGGATAAATATATTTTAAAGAAAGATTGTGAAGTGCTTTGAGATCTACTGATGAGAAATGCAATATAAGAACTACGTATTAGCCTGTCCTACTTGATCACCTCTTTATGTACATTGTAAACATACTGTTCAAATTCAGTGTTTGAGGTGTCTCAGACGCCTCTGAAAGGAGACACAGAGAACATGATTAACAGGAGTGATCCTGGGTAAAGCAGCACCAGGAATATCACCGACGGGTGTTTAAAACGAGGTATAAAAAAGTCTTTTAAAATTAGGATGTATTTTATGGAGGGGAAGAGACATCACACAGCTCCAATAGAAAACAGTCTCTCAGGACCCTTGGAAAGAAAATTTTAGAGGGACTCTTAAAATTCAGAGGCCTGGTCCCAGGAGGTACTGAGCAGCTCATGAATAGCGTTGAAACCCTTCATTCTCATCAAAGTGCTACTGAGTGTGGAAGATGGTTTGCTCTTCATAGGAGGCAATGAGCACCTATAGGCACTGTAGGCCTGAGCCAATGCCCGTTGAAGTCAGTGAGTGGTAGACACTATTATTGCAGGACCTGCTGTGCATCATGTTTTTGTTAGACTGCAAGGATAAAATCTAGCCCTGAACAGTAGTTTGTAGGAATCATGATGGCCAGGGGCACAAACCAACCAGCACAGCTTAGATCAGATTTGCTTCTTGAGTGTCAGAAGGGGGAAAAAAACCAACCAATCTCTGTTTAACACCTGCAAATTGAGAAGCAAATTATAACTACTCCCTCTAGATCGCACGAGGGGGATTGCTTTCACTGGGTTTAACTGATTCCACACTGGGGTGGTGGTTGCTGCTTTAAAATGTATATTGGTACAGTCAAATTGGTGAAACTTTCTAATGTACATTGGACAATGAAAGTGGATTTGTCACATTCACTTTCTGGTTGTCCTGCTGCAGAACAATGGTAGCATTGCCAGTCTATGCCAAGCAATCAACAACCAACCGTCAGGCTACCCAAATTGACTTCAGATTGGCTACAAAATCATGTTGAAGTTGTTTTAAAAAATAATTAATTAGGTTTTTTTTTTAATTTGTCATCTCTTTTTTAAGTCCTTAGGGTTCACATCTTCCAGCTTTTCACAGCAATCATGAAGGCTAAAACACCTTTTTAAAAACAAAAGCTGATATTTCCCCGTAACCCCAGGAGCTGAGACTTTAAGGAGGCCAAAACAAAACACAAAAAACCCATCAAATATCAGGAGATTTGTGATAAAATTGCAACACCGCAATGTGTAAATTCAAATAAAAGTGTGTTCTTTTAATTTAAAAAGAGAAAGCTGCTCCAGAAACATGTCTAATTCTCTCAGGTTACGTAAAACCTATAGAGAGAACCCTACATTATAGGGCTAAACTACAGTGTCCTTTAAAGCAACATTTAGTTACTGGTCTTTATGTGGGTGAGCACAGGAGGTGAGCCTGTAAGGAGCCTCCTGGCTCCCTATATTGCTAACTCTCATGATATTTGGTGATTTTTTTTCTTAAAGCCCCAGCTCCTGGAGTCAAGTGCTTATGTGAGAATCTCAGGTTTTTAGCTAAATAAATGTGTACTTTTGCTGCCCTCGTGGTTGCAGAGAAAAGCTTGAAATCATGACCCAAGTGCTCCTTAGAGGTTCAGAAAGAAGAAACTCCCACTGTCTGTTACTTTTAAAAATCTCATAATTTTTAAGCCCCTCTCATGATTTCTGGGGACCGGTTCATGAGTTCTGAGCACTCGACATTGGCAAGGGCCTGTCACGATGGTCATCCCGGCATGAAAGTAAACAGGTGCTGCTCCCCCTGAATGTCTCTGCCCTGAAATGGCTGGGCCACAGTCCCTCCGCCAACTTGCACAGTGGCCTGGGGTCACACTTGGAAGAGCACGTTGTGCTCCTCTGCACTCTGGAGAGCTCTGGGAGGGACCCTGCCTCGCCAAATTCCTTCCAGAGCTCCCCCAGCACATGACTGTGTCATACTGGCACAATTGGATCCTTCGTTATTATACTTTTTAACGGCACTGTTTTTCCTGTAGCTGTACTTGAAAATGCTTTATATGTGAGCTGATCCCCTCTCCCCTCCACCTGGAGGACAGACTGGGTCTTACCCTGACGAGTTTTAATATTGTCATCCCTCTGCAAAGTGGTAGCAGATATTTGGAACCTTGCAGGTTGGCTTCCCGTTGTGGGGGAAATCAGCAAAGCAGAGGCTAGGCACAACATTAGTGTAAATAAATGAGTTATGCTATTGCACAGTCCTGTAACAGAGGTGGTCACAAACAGCACACAGGAATCCCAGGCCAACACTAGCACCCAGTTTGTAGAGAATAATTCT
Source organism: Caretta caretta (assembly GCF_965140235.1). NCBI lineage: Eukaryota > Metazoa > Chordata > Testudines > Cheloniidae > Caretta > Caretta caretta. The sequence goes on along the minus strand of NC_134208.1, from coordinate 203,943,652 downwards.
GTCCCCAGAACTGAGTCTAGTTAGTGAGTAAGGCAGAGAGCAAACTCGCTTGCTGCTTCCCCCCCTTAAAAAAATCACAGCAGAAAACTAACAGCAATGCAGCATTTCCTCAAAGACTGAACAGTGCTCAGACTGAGAAAAAGAACTTCTAACACTATGTGTAATAGTGCCATCTGATTACCCCTGCTGTAATATGTATCCTTGCACCTTACTAGGCCTTACTGAAAGGACCTATGTTACCACGGGAACAAATTCTGAATGTCAGCTGACTTCTCTTCTCAATGAGCCTTATATTAAGCCTAAGGATAATGAACATCATGCCTTTTCCTTATGGCATTTTATTTCTCTTTTAGCCTGTACACGGCGACAAACTCAAGCGACAGAATTTGTTAAAATTCTCACAGCCTGGAAGTCTGAATATTCTCGTTCTGCTTCGTTTGCCAATAACATGATCCATGTGCACTTTTTGGGGGGTGAGAGGAGCTACTTCTGTAGGATGCATGAGCTAAAGACAGACATCACCAAATGAAAAATCAGGGCTGAGATTTTCAAAGCTGCCCATGGGAATTAACATGCCACATTCTCATTAAAATTCACCAGGTTAGCTTTGAAAACCCCTCTTCTCATTTCTGTCCCAACCGACAAATATCACCCAAGATGACTGTAACTGAGATTTGAGGCAAAACCCACTTTCACTATGTTTTCAGTTTATTTGCTTTGTGCATTTGACCCCATGTCACGTCTAGACAGTTTCACTCTTTTCCTGGTCCCTGCGCTGGTCCTGCATGGGGATCTGCTCATGTGGGGGAAATTGGGAGGCCCAGAGATTCAGCTGTGATTGCATCTCCACGGATCTGCCTAACCTCTGATTTTTTGGTGAGGGGTGAAATCTTGGTACCACTGAAGTCAATGGGAGTTTTATTATTGACTTCATAGGAACCAGGATTTCACCCTGGGGCTCCAGCTAGCTATCTTCCTGCTAGCTTGCTTTTGGCCAGTTGCTGGTGTGGATAGTTTACTGATTTGATTTGAATTTGATATGCCATCTGCTCAGGAGCAAACAAAATACAGGAGCGTGTTAAACGAGAAGGAAAAGGAAGCAGGACACAATAGCTGCAGAGTTAAATATTAATGTCACAGCAATGCAAACACTCGGCCTGCTTCTGTTTGGAGCTAATCTAGCAAAAGTCTGCCTAGCTTCAAAGGATCAAGCCCATAATCTATCTGACTGCAACGGATAAGACTTTGTTTCTACAGATACCTACTGCAACAAAGATCAAGTGGAATTAGGAGAAAAGTTTCACATTTTTCTAAACAGCTCAAAATTCAAATGCCAGTTCACTTCCCTACATTACAGCATGCAGAAATCCCACATGCCTGTTACATTTATGTGTGTAAAACACAGTGCTGCCAGCTCCTGTGGTTTCGTCACAAGACTTACAGTATTTGGTTTTTCCTTATAGCCCCAGCTGCTGGAGTCAAGTGATTCAACTTTTGTTTCAAGAAAATAAAGTCAGTTTGTTTTTAATCCCAGAGAAAGATTAGCTGAAATTCCGTTGACTTTCAATTAAACCCAGGCTCCTAACTGAATAACATTTTGGAAAACAGAACTTTTTAGGCCCCTCAATTGTATAAGTGTAGTTTTGAAAATTTTGTCTAGAAGCCTCATCTTTCCCTGGGCTGTGTGAGTGCACAAGCAGAGGACGAGGGTCATGGAAACCAGGATTCCTATTTTGTGCACTAGAGAGGATCACAAGTGGGGTGATCTTCCATGAAACTTCCAGCCAAGGGATAATCACCCACCAGTGGACAGGTGGGCCATTGTCTGTGACATATCCTGGTCAGGTGGCATTATTGTTATTATTCATAGGTGCAGCAGCTGTGTGGTACCACCATCCAGTCTGAGTCATCCTCTCCAGGGAGGTTCTCAGCAGTAGTAATGTTTAACTAGTACCACTCTGTCCTTTCTCCTAGGCGCAAGGACAAGAACTGGGTGAAATTTTCAACCCAAAATTATTGTTGTTGGTTTTTTTTTTGGGTGGTGAAAAATGCAGATTTGGGTCGATGGAAACATTTTGTGAATTTGTGTTGATTTCGGCAAATTGCTTGAGTCAAACACTTTCAGAAATGTCATCATTTTAAATTCAAAGTGACTTTTTGTTCTTAAATGACCTTTGTTTGTTTTTTTATTTATTAAAAAGTGAGGGGGAAGGGGAGGAGGAGGGAGAGCTCAAATTTGAAACATGTTTTATTTGACCTGAAACAGGTTTTTTAAGACTTTTCAATTCACCTAAAATTTTGAAAAATGTTGGTTTTGGGGTTGACCTGAAACAATTTTGTTCTCTCCCAGAAGTGCCAGCAAAACCCGCAAATCCTTTCTTCACACACCGAGTTCCAATAAGGACAGGACTTGGGCCGAAGTGCACTGTACGAGAAATGGACACAGTCAAAACCCTAGAGCCTTTTCCTTTGGGGAAGTTTGGATCCAAAATTTCTTGTCTGAGTCTATCACCTGCAGTAACAGTGGGACTGCAGAAACTCCACTGCGTTCAGAGCCCCATTGTGCTAGGCGCTGTATAAAAACATGGTGAAAGACAATCCCGGCCCTGAAGCGCTTATACGCTGAATGAACAAGATAGACAGAAGGTTGGAGAAAGGAAGGGTTATTATGCCCATTTTACAGACAGGGAACTGAGACACAGAGATTAAACTATTTGCCCAGTGTCACACTGCAAGTCCCTGGCCTGACTTTAACATGTACACACACAATCTGCTGCAGCTGATTCCCTAACGTTTGGGCTCCCTTAAACACCAAGGCTAATCTCCACCCTATGTTTCTGGCTCTCTTCATTGTGAAGACAGGTTTGAAAACACAGTGCCAGGGTTGATAGTTTGTCCTGTGGATTTTTCTGAACAGTCCCAGGTTATTCATGTTTCTCCTTACCCAAGACTGAGGGCTTCTGGGTCTGCAAAGCCCATGCTCCTTCGCTCCCGATGTTTTGTTTTGTTCATTTTGCGGGCACCAAGGAATCATCTGGCTGACACTCCCCAAACTTCCGAGGCCGGCTCCTTCCTTGAGTATAACCACAAGCTTCTCTCTCTCTAAGCCGTATTTCTGCCTGCCAACCGTTGCATCTTTCCATCCCTGTTCTTCCTTATGTGGAGCTTCATTCCTCTGCCTTTGGCTGCCATCCCCTCTTCTGAGGGAGAGCCAGCCATGTAAGTAAGCAGTTGCTTGGTTAGTCTTGCCTATTCTACTGCCAACATGGCTGCCTGTGATTTGTTTCCCCCTTCTTGCTGATCTGAGAAGATTCCACAGTGGAACCAGCGTGGGGCCCCTCGTTTAAGAAGTTCTTGTCTTTCTTTTTGGCATGGTTCAGGCAGCACGTTGCTGGTAAGAGGGTGCACAACCGAGGTGGTCTTTCTGTTTCAAAAAGAGAGAGCACCTCATTCTGGACTGCAGCTCTAAAATGAGGCCATTAACTGAGTAACATGGTTAAACATGGCACCCGCCTAACCCTGATAGATTGTGGCCCTGAGGCACAGATCGCCAGCGTCGTTCGTATCCTGGCATCTCATGGAGCGACAGCCTTTGAGTCTGGACTTTGGGGGATCTGTGAGAGAAAACAAATAAAGGCATGTTTAATATGTACTATATGCCCAATGTTTCCTTATGGCTCCAGCACATACCTGTAAAGTTTCTGGATTGTTTAAAGGTGACCTGCAAATAATTTTTTTTTAACATAGTTAGTGTTCTTAAGCAGTAGAGAGGCCAAATATCATTACCTTTCATTGGGACATATTTTCTCCCCACATGAAATACAGAAAACATTTCTGCTGCGGGGGATCTGGGAACACTTAGAGGCATTTATTTGTCAGATCTATTTTTAACCAACTAATCCCCCGTAAAAAAGAGAGTTCCTTGTAAATTGTTCAAGCTGTCCATCTTGAAGGAATCTGGTTTTTAACGTTATTTTGAATATTAAATTTATTCTGGGAAAATCTTGTGACAACTTCTGGACAACCAGCCATACTTAGCTAATTCCTTGAGCAATCTGAAGTCAGTACAATTTCCAACATACTCGTCCTCTTACGTGCATCCGCCTTTGCATGTAATTTGGTTTCTACCTTGGGTGGAGTTAAGTGGTTGCAAATTTACAGTACTCCATATGGGATTAGGAGCACATGGCATTTTTCTTTCATTTTGGTTAAATTACCAATGCCAATGTCTTCTGACTGGAAAAAGTCTCAGAAGTGTCATGACTGGGAATCCATAAATTATTTTCTCAAGGGATCCAGCTGAAAAACCGTCCTATATATGACTGGTATTCTCAGAGCTGGGGTGAAATCCTGGCCCTTTTGACGTCCGTGGTGAAACTCTTATTGACTTCAATGGAGCCAGGATGTCACCCTGTATTTTTATAATTCCTTTAAAAAAAAACACTGGGTATGAAGTTCAGGGCGGTGAATACAGCCTACATGAATCCTGGACTCCTAGGGAGAGCCCAGCAAACAGTGAAAAGCCTGCCCCCTGCAGGAAAGGAGGGACCATAAAGCCAGTCTATTTTGCCAATGAAAATAGAGGGGGTGGGGAGGGGGGAAAGAGAATCAACTGAATAGGGCAGGACAACAACAAAATCAAAGCAAGAACAGGAGTAAGGTTAGAGGTTCAAAATAAAGGCTCCAGAGGTAGACGCCGAGCAGAAAGCCCTGGACACCATAAGAAGGGGGCTCTTGCCAATAAACAGAACAAGAGGCCCCACCCCTGACAGGGGGGAAGGGCCAAAGGAAACATTGGATCAACTAATTATGAGGGACAGATTATGAGAAAACAGGGACAGGAGTGCACTTTATAGGACGAAACAAAGGGATCTGGAGGAGGAGACTGAGTGGAGAACTCCAGACAAGAAAGACTCTAAGGTGCTGGTGGATGCTACCCAGAGGAATTCTTCTTGGAGATATGAACACACAAGACCCCATAGTTATGAAGAGACCCCTCTTTCACCCCTGTCTAACTTCCTTTTCCTGGTCTGAAACATGGCATTTTGGCCAGTGCTAGCGGGAGGTGGACAAGGCGGTCTCTGGCCTTTTGTGGGGACACAAACAGGGAGTGCATAAAGGAAGAAATGTGGGGAGAAGTACAACTAGAACCTCAGTGGGAGATTCTGGAGGAGCCAGAAGTGGGACTGCCATCTGGAACACTGCAGATTGGCTCCATGGCAGAGCTGACAGAGGCCTAACTCACGGCACTGGAAACTGTAGTCCTCTCTCTGCGATCAGGGTTAGGTGAGCGCCTCTGTCTTCTGACGAGGTTTAATACGGGCAGCGGCAGCACTGCAAGCTTCCCCATGCTACCCTGCCAGGGAGTCTAAACCTAGATCCAGAGAAACCACTTCCAGAGGACAGCTCATTCCAGAGCCTGACAAGAAGGGTGCCCTTTGGTTCTTTGGTGGTGGGTTTTGTGACACTTATTCATGGGGAACTAGATGTGGGCTACTGGAACTGGCTCTTGATTCTGTGGAGAGCATCTTTTCCTCTCTCATGCTTGTGGGAGCTAGCTCAGCTGGGCACGATCTGCCCCATACCAATGCTGGGTATCTTTTGCTCAGCTTCTCAAAGAATCTATTTCCCAAAAGCACTGCTCTCTCTAGAGTTGACAACGTCAAAACCATGCCTGGGTTCTGGTAGAGAAAAAAAGAAAAGCCGCCTCAAGTGAGTGGGAGAGGAATGTTTTGGGTTGTTCTGGAAGGAAAGAGGATAAATCGGATCCAAATACATCCCCATCTCCAGACAGAGTAGGAACCAAGGAACCCTACTGTGACTTCCAGCAGCCAAGAAAAGGCAAGGATACAGCAGCTATGTATGGTGAGGTTTTCTGCTGCAAACTGTCAATTCCACAGCAGCTGGAAGTGAACCAGAAAGAAAAAATCACATATAGGGGTTTTTTGTTGGATTAAAAATCTGAGGATCAAATGATTCATTTGAATATTTGGTTCACTTAAAAACATCTGTACCTCAGATAAGCTCTGGAGACTCAAACGGCTGCAGTGTTTGTATACTGTTACAAATCAACTTCTGGTGCAAGGCTGGGCTTGAGGCCCTGCCATGGAATGTAGGTCTATTGTGCTGCAGAGTAGAGTCAGAGGGTGGAAGTGAATAGACCGTTATCTGTGTTTATCGGTTGTCTCTCAAATGACTGTTGCCGTTCACAGATAGACCTGCAACTAGTGCATATCTCACTTAGAAATAGGGGCAATTACAAAGACAACATTTAAAAGATCTCTGTTTATCTGATGGCAGTGCCCAGAGGCCCTTCTTGTTGGAGTCCTATCGGGCTAGGTGCTGTACACAAGTAGGCATGATCCCTGCCTCTAAGAGCTTAAAATGCCTGGCTGGTGTGTTTTGCACACTTGCTCAGGGTCAAACTGATTGCCAGATTTGGGGTTGGAAAGGAATCCCTCCCCCTGGCCAAATTGGCAGGGAGCTTGGGAGTGTTTCACATTCTGCTGCAGCATGGGGCGTGGATCGCCTGCTGGGGTCGTCTGGGCTATCTCACCTCCTCGAATTCCTGTTATTGCAGGGCCCTCAGGCATCCATGGTCTCTCCTGTTCCCTGCCTGTGACACACCACAGCAGAGCCTGCTGAGGACTAGACATGTGGCTTTAACTAAAGCCATTGGGTTCAGGATAGGGGACCTGGGTGAAATGGTTTGTGATATGCAGGAGGTCAGACAAGATGATCTAATGGTCCCTTCTGACCTTAACAACGCAGTGCAATGAAAATCAGTGGTACAAATATGCAGATATTCCAGAATGCAAGTTAAAAATCAATTCAGCTTTTGAAACGTATCCACACTTCAAACCAGACTTTGGTAAAACAATGAGCACGTGGGGGTTATTTTCCAACAGTATCCCTTTCTCACTGAAATCAGTCTTGGGTGGTTGCATGAGCTGCCCTGAGTAAGGAGTGCTTAGCGACTATGGTGCTGAGTGCTACAGATTACCCTGTGACAGAGGTAGAAGCAAAATGGGCACTGTAGAAAACCCTAGGAGCCAGACCGATATCCTTGCTCACATTCAATAGTATACGCAAAAAGAAAAGGAGTACTTGTGGCACCTTAGAGACTAACCAATTTATTTGAGCATGAGCTTTCGTGAGCTACAGCTCACTTCATCAGATGCATACCGTGGAAACTGCAGCAGACTTTATATATACACAGAGAATATGAAACAATACCTCCTCCTACCCCACTGTCCTGCTGGTAATAGCTTATCTAAAGTGATCAACAGGTGGGCCATTTCCAGCACAAATCCAGGTTTTCTCACCCTCCACCCCCCCACACAAATTCACTCTCCTGCTGGTGCTAGCCCATCCAAAGTGACAACTCTTTACATAATCAAGTCGGGCTATTTCCTGCATAAATCCAGGTTTTCTCACATCCCCCCCACCCCCATACACACACAAACTCACTCTCTTGCTGGTAATAGCTCATCTAAACTGACCACTCTCCAAGTTTAAATCCAAGTTAAACCAGAACATCTGGGGGGGGGGGGGGTAGGAAAAAACAAGAGGAAACAGGCTACCTTGCATAATGACTTAGCCACTCCCAGTCTCTATTTAAGCCTAAATTAATAGTATCCAATTTGCAAATGAATTCCAATTCAGCAGTTTCTCGCTGGAGTCTGGATTTGAAGTTTTTTTGTTTTAAGATAGCGACCTTCTTGCGCTATATTGATGACATCTTCATCATCTGGACCCATGGAAAAGAAGCCCTTGAGGAATTCCACCATGATTTCAACAATTTCCATCCCACCACCAACCTCAGCCTGGTCCAGTCCACACAAGAGATCCACTTCCTGGACACTACAGTGCTAATAAACAATGGCCACATAAACACCGCCCTATACCGGAAACCTACTGACCGCTATTCCTACCTGCATGCCTCCAGCTTTCACCCTGACCACACCACACGATCCATCGTCTACAGCCAAGCTCTGCGATACAACCGCATTTGCTCCAACCCCTCAGACAGAGACAAACACCTACAAGATCTCTGTCAAGCTTTCTTACAACTACAATACCCACCTGCAGAAGTAAAGAAACAGATTGATAGAGCCAGAAGAGTTCCCAGAAGTTACCTACTACAGGACAGGCCTAAGAAAGAAAATAACAGAACGCCACTAGCGGTCACCTTCAGCCCCCAACTAAAACCCCTCCAACGCATTATTAAGGATCTACAACCTATCCTAAAGGATGACCCAACACTCTCTCAAGTCTTGGGAGACAGGCCAGTCCTTGCCTACAGACAGCCCCGCAACCTGAAGCAAATACTCACCAACAACCACATACCACACAACAGAACCACTAACCCAGGAACTTATCCTTGCAACAAAGCCCGTTGCCAATTGTGCCCACATATCTGTTCAGGGGACACCATCACAGGGTCTAATAACATCAGCCACACTATCAGAGGCTCGTTCACCTGCACATCCACCAATGTGATATATGCCATCATGTGCCAGCAATGCCCCTCTGCCATGTACATTGGTCAAACTGGACAGTCTCTACGTAAAAGAATAAATGGACACAAATCAGCTGTCAAGAATTATAACATTCATAAACCAGTCGGAGAACACTTCAATCTCTCTGGTCACGCAATCACAGACATGAAGGTCGCTATCTTAAAACAAAAAAACTTCAAATCCAGACTCCAGCAAGAAACTGCTGAATTGGAATTCATTTGCAAATTGGATACTATTAATTTAGGCTTAAATAGAGACTGGGAGTGGCTAAGTCATTATGCAAGGTAGCCTGTTTCCTCTTGTTTTTTCCTACCCCCCCCCCCCCCCCCCCCAGATGTTCTGGTTTAACTTGGATTTAAACTTGGAGAGTGGTCAGTTTAGATGAGCTATTACCAGCAAGAGAGTGAGTTTGTGTGTGTATGGGGGTGGGGGGGATGTGAGAAAACCTGGATTTATGCAGGAAATAGCCCGACTTGATTATGTAAAGAGTTGTCACTTTGGATGGGCTAGCACCAGCAGGAGAGTGAATTTGTGTGGGGGGGTGGAGGGTGAGAAAACCTGGATTTGTGCTGGAAATGGCCCACCTGTTGATCACTTTAGATAAGCTATTACCAGCAGGACAGTGGGGTAGGAGGAGGTATTGTTTCATATTCTCTGTGTATATATAAAGTCTGCTGCAGTTTCCACGGTATGCATCTGATGAAGTGAGCTGTAGCTCACGAAAGCTCATGCTCAAATAAATTGGTTAGTCTCTAAGTGCCACAAGTACTCCTTTTCTTTTTGCGAATACAGACTAACACGGCTGTTCCTCTGAAACCATTCAATAGTATTTTACTCAAAGCAGAAGTCCCATTGAAGTCAACAGCTCCTGGGGCTCATGGAGTAAGGTGTTACTATGAAGAGTAAGGGTATCAGATCCTGGCTCTAAGACAGACAGGTGGAAGCAAGAATGGAGACTGATTGTAATATTGCAGCTCTCTTCACACTGGCCAGTTAACAGGTTCATTCTTTTGCCTCCTTCCCATTTCTGTTGTCAGCCTTTCCCACAGCCTTTTGGACAGCTCAGTTCCGATTTGTTCCATTAAGAGATGTCCTAAAGGAGGTTCTCAGGCCATCCCTGCAAGGCAGCAAACACCATGATATCACTGTTAGTATGGAAAAGGAACGAGTGTATTTGCATGTAATTGTAAGCAGATATGGAACATGCCCTATAGAAAAGTTATTGCACTTTGCTTCTATCTTGTGAATGTCATGCTTTTGTGACATTGCTTTGGCTATCTTTTAGTATAGGTTTCGTTCAGCAACAGAATCAGCTGTGCAGTTTGGATAAGCAGTCAAACATTTGTACTGCTCATGCAAAGGTCATCTAAGGTTGGTCTGGATATTTAGCTGAAAATCTCACGAGACCATGGTTTCTCATGAGATTTTTTCCCGTACTTCCTGGTTCTAGCCAAGCCAATTGGAAATAACAACCTCTCCAGGTTTTGATACTTCTGGACCCAACACAAAGAAAGAGAGGTCTGTGATTTTATCTTCACAGGATCGGGTCCTGCACATTGAGTGACACATGGGGGCCTTTAGAAACAAAAATAGTATGCAATGTTGCCAACCTTTGTGACTCTATCATGAGCTCGCAATATGGTGCTTTATTTAAAGTCCCAGTTCCTGGAGATGAGTGGTTATGTAAGAATCTCAGCTTGTATTTTTTTTAAATAAGTTCATAGCCCTCCAGGTTGCAGAGAAAAGCTTGGAAAGGTGACCAGAGTGAATGCAAAAGGTTCAAACAACAGAAGGCAAAGGAGTACCCCACATTTATAATACCTTTAAAGAAAAGTCACCAGATTTTTTTTTTAAAGTCATGATTTTTTGGGGCCTGACTTGGGATTTTTGATCACATCGGTTTGGAAAAATTACTAGACTTTATCACAATGCATATGCACCAGGGGGCTGAATTCAGGTTGCATGGGCAACTTTAAATTCTGGTATTTCCTAACTTTTGAGTGATTGGCTTTGCAACCCTAACATTTTATTAATATGTAATTTAATAGTTACCTGTCAGTAGAGGCCCTAGACTGGATTGTGAGCTCATCGTGTTCAGCGCTGTAGATGTGGTTCCAGATACAAAGGTGGAAATCCCCCCAGGTAAGGTTAGAATGCTAACGGTTTCAGATTAACTCATGGCCACAAGCCCTGAGTGGGGAGCGGTGCGCAGTGGTGCTGCCCCAGGACAGGCCAGGAACCAGATTGTTACTCAGTTTCACAGTCTTAGTCCCAGATCCCTTCTTGCTCTGTTTCCGAGGGGGGGGGGGGGAGGCAGGGAAGTAACCTGCACCAGCGGCCGATTGTTTCTTCTATTGTACAAGCCAACATGTTGCAAAAGGGGTGGGGAGCCAAGGCTGAACCCACAAATCATGTGTGGGAGGAAGCAGTGACTTTTCCTCACGTGCTGCTACTCATGATACACCATGCATCCCATTGCTCTCCTGAAGGGTGTTTTAGGCAGGTCACAATCTGGCCTTCAACAAGGCCGCTCTCCCGACAGATATTAAACTTATTAATTGTAATGAGAGGAACTAGGGTCCCCTTCATTCTAAACATGAATGTATTTGAGGCAAAGCCAGGCCGTGAAGGAGCTATGTTTTAGAAATAACTATATTACTAGTGAAAACGGAGTGAAAACCACTTGTTCTTCAAGTCCCCCAACAACCATTTGTGTGAATATTCGCTGTGTCACAATTCCTCCCTTCTCCTCCTTGTCTTGGGGAAAACTGGGCAGAGTAAAGTGAGGGTTTTTTTAAAAAAAAAGATTTGAATTGGGTCAATTCTTATTTTATAATCCGCTCATCCATCCCTAATTACAAAGGCATATTTAGATGCCCACCTCCCACTGATTTCAATGGGAGCTAGGTGCCTTTGAAGATCTGGGCTCACATGTGATCACTCTGTTTTCATTCAGTCGTTATTCAGATTAAAAAAGAAACAGGACTGAAGGGCATTCATCAACCTGTGAGCAGACAGTCGGTCCATGCCATGATCACATCTCCCTATCGCCACCCCCACAAATTAAAAAATCATGAGTCAGCAACCCTTCCCCCCACCTCCAAAAAAGAGTGAAGGCCCTTTAAAAGCAATCACAGCTGTATCTTGAAGGTAAGCTTTGGGTATACACAGAGCAGAAGTCCTATAAAGTTCTAATCTTACTGAGTGCCCATTTACGACAAATACTGTCCTGATTTGAAAAAAATGCTACCTGCTAGCAATAGACTGCTATGTCGTCAGCTGGGATAGCACCTTTCACTTACATGAAACAATTTTGTTCATGCCAATCTAGCCTCTCGCAGATAACTTTCTTTTAGGGAAGATACTTATAATTAAGGCTGGCTGGAAAACTACAAGGCAAAAAAAAATTAAGATTTCAAAGTTTGTTTTCGTTCTGATGTAGAACAAAAACACTACTGTTTATTATAGGCACACACATTCGGTTAAATGACAATACATATTTAAGCAAATTAATGGTAGAACTAAAATACTACAGTTTGCTATGATATAAAGGGATCACAATTCCTCCCCCAAATATAACTTTGAAATGAGCTTCAATCAATTATTTTGCTGATTAAAAAATTAGATTTCAGAGTCAGACTCCGTCAACAACAGGCTGATATACAGCGCGTGGATTCAGACAAATTACAGAGAAAAAGTTGATCTTTATGTTTCTGAAACAGGGAAAAAGGAGGAAAAAGAGCTTAAGGGACCCCAGAAATTTTTAGAAGCATCCTGCTTTATACTGGGAATAAGGTCTGGGGGTGGGGATTAGGGAGAGGCTCTTATCATGCACACTTGGCCAAGTAGCATCCCCATAACAAAGATTTTTCTTGAATTCCTTTGCTACCCCAAGCCACAGCAAGTCTCATTTATTACTTTATTACAGATCTCCATTCAAACAAAATATATGATGGGATCAGACAAGCTCTCTTCATGATTGCCGAGTACAGAAACGTATTGCCCAAATCCTCAAACTTCCTGCTTGCAATATTAGAACACGCTTCTTCTGTCTGATCTTGAGGCTGTGCCCATTCAGGTCAGTAAGAAAACTCGCATGGACGTGAATAGTGTGGGATCAAGCGCTCTGTGCTGTTTCCATCATGAGGGGAAATGCATCACACAATGAACCCATTTTCCTGGCCTGCTGCCCCTAAAAGGAGTCAGAAATCAGGATAGGAGCTCTCCTGGCCTGACTGGGCCACCCTAGCCTGGTAGACCAGAAGAGACATCTTTTACCTCCATCTGCAGTTTCAAGTGGCTTCCCCTTCCTGATGCTCCCAATTATTTTTTGCCCAAGAAGATGAACGCATGGGAGAATCTGCAGGGTGAGAAATGTTGGACTGTTTCTGTATTCTTCCTCTTTATTGAGAGCCCATTCTCACTCATTTGAAGCAGATTGGAGGTTTACCACTGACTTCAGCTGGATCAGAGGGGCTCTTGACTCACACACAGCTTCAGCAGTCCCACTTCATGTGGAAAATACTGCCTGATTGTCATTTAAATGTTTGTTCTCCTCCTGGCTGTTCCTTTTTAAGCCACTAGGTCTGAAGTCACAGGTTTCCCATACTGCCCCTAGTGACCCATAGCGGACACTTGAATGTGGGAAAAAGTTAGACATGTACAACTCCTGTTTTATTTCTACTGTAGATGTCATTAATTCGGATCCTTTTTATGACACGAGTTTTGATTCACTCTAATTGAAAAGCCATACTGCAAGAGTTCATTGCAGGGGGAAAAAATGGTTGAAGGTGCATGGTTCATTTTAAAAGATGAGAGCTGGCTTTGCTAGATAAAGTTGTCATTACATTTAACTCAGTCTTTAATTATAACCAGATGGATGAATTATTTTAATCACTGCTATATATCTTAACAGTAGTTTGTACATTGACACAAAGTTGCAAACATCAAACAGAAATTAAATGCTAGTGCAGGAAAGCTGCCAACCTCTAAGGGAAGCAGTTGATCACAACCTGTCATCTTAAAAGGCTCAAAGAATGCAAAACAAACATTCAAGATTAGTGTACTAGATATGGTTTATCAGCCCAGCTCTCTCCTGTGGTAATTCATCTATACCATGTATTTTAATACTCTGCCATGCATATCTCAAGCTCTGTAATTAGACAGCTTCAGGTATTGCCTTCTTCCTGCCTTTGAAATGACTTGCTTTGAGGCGCTTCCCAAAGAAGATATTATTATGATAGTGCTATTTGATCAGTAGTACAAAAGAAGGTCTGCATCACACTATCCATTCCAGCCTAGAACAGTCTGACTCAAGTGAAAGCAGTTAATAATGGCCACTCAAGTGACTGCTGCTTTTCAGAGCATAACAGGTTTCATGACGCAGCCCTGGTGGTATGGAGGGTTATTCTTCCAAACTGAGATTTTACTGGCCATTAGGAGAGATGACCATAGAGATCGAGTGATCTTTGGCAAAGATTTCACTGCATGTTGCCTCTAGTACTGTATTGACTTATTCAGGGAAAGGACTATTGTATCTTGCCATGTTCACCTGTTCTTTCATTGAAAGAATTAGGGGTGGGTCATTCAACGTTACTCCACACTGGCCTTAGGGGTGGGTCATTCAACATCACTCCACACTGGTCTTTTAGCTTCAGTGGGAGTGGGATTAGGCCCACACTGAGGAAAAGCCACCCCAGGCAATATTGCTTGTTTGATGTCTGATTACACAGCGATTTCTTTACAGTTACGGTGTTGATTTAAAGATGCTTACTGTGCACATGACCTAATCCAACTGGTATAATAAAAATGCACTTGTTTTGCACCAAGTAATGAAGATGTTAAGTAGGATCACAATTTTGGAATAGATTTCAAAACCATTAGTTAGCACGCAGGAGTGTTTCTTATTATACTCTTTCAATATAAAGCTGCATGTACATGCTTGAAAATAAATTACTTATTGTGCTATCATACAGTTTTAATGTTCTTCTCAAGACTTACTGTTATGAAACTAAATCAAACACTTTGAGCTAACTGCAATTCAAGGGAGGACATGCAAATGAACACGCATTAGAACAGCCTAAACAATGAACAGTATGGAACTCATAAGCTGTGGTTGCAAAAATAATTCTCACACCAGCCACCCTACTGATACATAATGACAGGTTTCAGAGTAGTAGCCATGTTAGTCTGTATTCACAAAAAGAAAAGGAGTACTTGTGGCACCTTAGATCTCTAAGGTGCCACAAGTACTCCTTTTCTTCTTCCTACTGATACAGCGACCTTTAAAGAGGAAACTTCTCTATGATCAGCATTTAAACAACCCTGCATATGTACAGAACTGGCCATGAAACCGGGAATTTTCCTGTGTAAATTTTCCCACTGGGAAATTCTGATTTTTCCCATGGGGAAGTTTAGAAAATGTAAGGTTAGTCTAGTGGCTAGGTGCTAGGCCTTGTGTTTGGGAGACCTGCGTTCGAGTCTCTCATCTACAATAAGCTTTCTCTGCGACATTGGGCATGTTACTTACTCTCTCTGAGCTTCAGCTCTCTATCTGTAAAACAGCACTTTCCTACATCATAGAAATATAGGGTTGGCAGGGTCCTCCAGAGGCCATCTAGTTCAGCTCCCTGTGCTGATGCTGGACCAAGTAAACCTAGACCATCTCTGACAGGTGTTGGTCCAACCTGTTCTTAAAACCTCCAATGATGGGGATTACACAACCTCCCCGAGAAGCCTATTCCAGAGCTTAACTACCCTTTGCCTTGGTCTACACTAGGAGTTGAGGTCAAATTTAGCAGCATTAAATCTTTTTAACCCTGCACGTGTCCACACGACGAAGCCCTTTTTTCGACTTAAAGGGCTCTTAAAATTGATTTCCTTACTCCACGCCCGACAAGGGGATTAGCGCTGAAATCGGCTTTGCTGGGTCGAATTTGGGGTACTGTGGACACAATTAGATGGTATTGGCCTCCGGGAGCTATCCCAGAGTGCTGCATTGTGACCACTCTGGACAGCACTCTCAACTCAGATGCACTGGCCAGGAAGACAGGAAAAGGCCCGTGAACTTTTGAATTTCAATTTCCTGTTTGGCCAGCATGGCAAGCTGCAGGTGACCATGCAGAGCTCATCAGCCCAGGTGACCATGATGGAGTCCCAGAATCGCAAAAGAGCTCCAGCATGGACCGAATGGGAGGTACGGGATCTGATCGCTGTATGGGGAGAGGAATCCGTGCTATCAGAACTCCGTTCCAGTTTTTGAAATGCCAAAACATTTGTCAAAATCTCCCAGGGCATGAAGGACAGAGGCCATAACAGGGACCCGAAGCAGTGCTGCGTGAAACTTAAGGAGCTGAGGCAAGCCTACCAGAAAACCAGAGAGGCAAACGGCCGCTCCGGGTCAGAGCCCAAAACATGCTGCTTCTATGACGAGCTGCATGCCATTTTAGGGGGTTCAGCCACCACTACCCCAGCCGTGTTGTTTGACTCCTTCAATGGAGATGGAGGCAACACGGAAGCAGGTTTTGGGGACGATTAAGATGATGATGATGAAGTTAGAATCATAGAATATCAGGGTTGGAAGGGACCTCAGGAGGTCATTTAGTCCAACCCCCTGCTCAAAGCAGGACCAATCCCAAATTAAATCATCCCAGCCAAGGCTTTGTCAAGCCTGACCTTAAAAATATCTAAGGAAGGAGATTCCACCACCTCCCTAGTTAACGCATTCCAGTGTTTCACCACCCTCCTAGTGAAAAAGTTTTTCCTAATATCCAACCTAAACCTCCCCCACTGCAACTTGAGACCATTACTCCTTGTTCTGTCATCTGGTACCACTGAGAACAGTCTAGATCCATCCTCTTTGGAACCCCCTTTCAGGTAGTTGAAAGCAGCTATCAAATCCTCCCTCATTCTTCTCTTCCGCAGACTAAACAATCCCAGTTCTCTCAGCCTCTCCTCATAAGTCATGTGTTCCAGCCCCCTAATAATTTTTGTTGCCCTCCGCTGGACTCTTTCCAATTTTTCCACATCCTTCTTGTAGTGTGGGGCCCAAAACTGGACACAGTACTCCAGATGAGGCCTCACCAATGTCGAATAGAGGGGAATGATCACGTCCCTCAATCTGCTGGCAATGCCCCTACATACACATCCCAAAATGCGATTGGCCTTCTTGGCAACAAGGGCACACTGTTGACTCATATCCAGCTTCTCGTCCACTGTAACCCCTGGGTCCTTTTCTGCAGAACTGCTGCCAAGCCATTCGGTCCCTAGTCTGTAGCGGTGCATGGGGTTCTTCCGTCCTAAGTGCAGGACTCTGCACTTGTCCTTGTTGAACCTCATCAGATTTCTTTTGGCCCAATCCTCTAATTTGTCTAGGTCCCTCTGTATCCTATCCCTACCCTCCAGCATATCTACCTCTCCTCCCAGTTTAGTGTCATCTGCAAACTTGCTGAGGGTGCAATCCACACCATCCTCCATATCATTTATGAAGATATTGAACAAAACCAGTTGTAGATAGCTCACAGCAAGCAAGCGGAGAAACCGGTTTTCCCAACAGCCAGGAACTGTTTCTCACCCTGGACCTGGAGCCAGTACCCCCCAAACCCACCCAAGTCTGCCTCCTGGACCCGCCAGGCGGAGAAGGGACCTCTGGTGAGTGTACCTTTTAAAATACTATACATGGTTTAAAAGCAAGCATGTTTAATGATTAATTTGCCCTGGCATTCGTGGCTCTCCTGGATGTACTCCCAAAGCCTTTGCAAAAGTTTTCTGGGGAGGGCAGCCTTATTCCGTCCACCATGGTAGGACACTTTACCACTCCAGGCCAGTAGCACGTATTTGGGAATCATTGTAGAACAAAGCATTGCAGTGTATGTTTGCTGGCGTTCAAACAACATCTGTTCTTTATCTCTCTCTGTGTTATCCTCAGGAGAGTGATATCATTCATGGCTACCTGGTTGAAATAGGGTGCTTTTCTTAAGGGGACATTCAGAGGTGCCTGTTCCTGCTGGGCTGTTTGCCTGTAGCTGAACAGAAATGTTCCCCGCCTTTAGCCACGGGGAGGGAGGAGGGATGAGGGGCTAGCCATGCGGTGGGGGAGGCAAAATGTGACCTTGGAACGAAAGCATATGTGCTATGTATGTAATGTTAACAGCAAGGTTTACCGTGAAAGGGTGTACCCATTGTTCTATAAAATGTGTCTTTTTAAACACCCTTTTTTTTCCTCCACCAGCTGCATGTGTTTCAAGGATCACAGGATCTTCTCCCTCGCAGTGGCTAGCAAAGATTAGAAGGCAGAAAAAATGCACTCGCGATGAAATGTTCTCTGAGCTCATGCTGTCCTCCCACCCTGACAGAGCACAGACGAATGCGTGGAGGCAGACAATGTCAGAGTGCAGGAAAGCACAAAATGACCGGGAGGAGAGGTGGCGGGCTGAAGAGAGTAAGTGGCGGGCTGAAGAGAGGGCGAAGCTGAAAGGTGGCGGCAGCATGATGAGAGGAGGCAGGATTCAATGCTGAGGCTACTGGAAGATCAAACTAATATGCCCCAGCATATGGTTGAGCTGCAGGAAAGGCAGCTGGAGCACAGACTGCTGCTACAGCCCCTGTGTAACCAACCACCCTCCTCCCCAAGTTCCATAGCCTCCTCATCCAGACGCCCAAGAACGCGGTGGGGGGGCCTCCGGCCACCTAGCCACTCCACCCCAGAGGATTGCCCAAGCAACAGAAGGCTGGCATTCAATAAGTTTTAAAGTTGTAAACTTTTAAAGTGCTGTGAGGCCTTGTTCTTCCCTCCTCCACCACCCTTCCTGGGCTACCTTGGTAGTTATCCCCCTATTTGTGTGATGAATTAATAAAGAATTAATGAATGTGAAGCAACAATGACTTTATTGCCTCTGCAAGCGATGATTGAAGGGAGGAGGGGAGGGTGGTTAGCTTACAGGGAAGTAGAGTGAACCAAGGGGTGGGGGGTTTCATCAAGGAGAAACAAACAACTTTCACACCATAGCCTGGCCAGTCATGAAACTGGTTTTCAAAGCTTCTCTGATGTGCACTGCACCCTCCTGTGCTCTTCTAACTGCCCTGGTGTCTGGCTGTGCGTAACCAGTGGCCAGGCGATTTGCCTCAGCATCCCACCCCGCCATAAATGTCTCCCCCTTACTCTCACAGATAATGTGGAGCGCACAGCAAGCAGTAATTAACAGTGGGAATACTGGTTTTGCTGAGGTCTAACTGAGTCAGTAAACTGCCCCAGTGCACCTTTAAATGTCCAAATGCACATTCTACCACCATTCTGCACTTGCTCAGCCTGTAAGTTGAACAGCTCCTGACTACTGTCCAGGCTGCCTGTGTATGGCTTCATGAGCCATGGCATTAAGGGGTAGGCTGGGTCCCCAAGGATAACTATAGGCATTTCAACATCCCCAACGGTTATTTTCTGGTCTGGGAATAAAGTCCCTTCCTGCAGCTTTTGAAACAGACCAGAGTTCCTGAAGATGCGAGTGTCGTGTACCTTTCCCGGCCATCCCATGTTGATGTTGGTGAAACGTCCCTTGTGATCCACCAGTGCTTGCAGCACTATTGAAAAGTACCCCTTGCGGTTTATGTACTCGCCGGCTTGGTGCTCCGGTGCCAAGATAGGGATATGGGTTCCGTCTATGGCCCCACCACAGCTAGGGAATCCCATTGCAGCAAAGCCATCCACTATGACCTGCACATTTCCCAGGGTCACTACCCTTGATATGAGCAGATCTTTGATTGCGTTGGCTACTTGCATCACAGCAGCCCCCACAGTAGATTTGCCCACTCCAAATTGATTCCCGACTGACTGGTAGCTGTCTGGCGTTGCAAGCTTCCACAGGGCTATTGCCACTCACTTCTCAACTGTGAGGGCTGCTCTCATCTTGGTATTCTTGCGCCTCAGGGCAGGGGAAAGCAAGTCACAAAGTTCCATGAAAGTGCCCTTACGCATGCGAAAGTTTCGCAGCCACTGGGAATCATCCCAGACCTGCAACTCTATGTGGTCCCACCAGTCTGTGCTTGTTTCCCGAGCCCAGAATCGGCGTTCCACCGCATGAACCTGGCCCATTAGCACCATGATGCATGCATTGGCAGAGCCCGTGCTTTGAGAGAAGTCTGTGTCCATGTCCTCATCACTCTCGTCACCGCACTGATGTCGCCTACTCACCCATAGATCCATAGATATTAAGGTCAGAAGGGACCATTATGATCATCTAGTCTGACCTCCTGCACAATGCAGGCCACAGAATCTCACCCACCCACTCCTGCAATAAATCTCTCACCTATGTCTGAGCTTACTGAAGTCCTCAAATCATGGTTTAAAGACTTCAAATCCTGGAGTGCTTACTCTACTTTCACTCAGTCCCAACTCAGGCAAACTTCTTGTGTATCAGCAACAGCTCAGTTCCCGTCACCAAAGTTTTAGTCCAGGTGATGGTGTTAGGGGCAGCTTGGTATTCAGATTTTAGGTTGGGCTTGCAGGATTATTGCTCAGGAAATGAAATCTTTTTAGACTCGGACCACTTTTGATCTGGAACACCACCTTAATTAGACAGTCACTTTGCTGACGGGGATTTTGTGCTCAGAACAAACACTGGGAGAAAACACTCTTGCTAACTTATCTCTTCTTATGTGAACCACAACACTTCCTCAAATGCTTGGAATCACCTTCTGTTCTTAGAAGCAAAGAAAACAAGACAGTAGAAACACAGTTGTTCCCTCTTCAGTTCTTCCTGTCCTAACTGCCCCTTGCTCTACAGGAAATTGATATCGGGTCTATATATGGTACCTGATCCTTGTAAGTGATCCCTTGTTAAATGTTCCAAAGGGAAGGGAAGAAAATTAGCTGAGGTCTCCAATTTTTTCCCCACCTATAAATATAGGCAATCTTTAAATCTTTCTATCAGATAAACCCTGCAGCAGTGCTTCGTAATAAGAACGGTCATAATGGAGCCTCATATGCCCATTTGCACCCGGTTTCGCTTTGTCAGGTTCTGGTGCTTCATATACTGCTGGATAATGCGTGTGGTGTTTAATGTGCTCCTAATTGCCAAAGTGATCTGAGTGGGCTCCATGCTTGCCGTGGTATGGCATCTGCACAGAAGAAAGGCACGGAATGATTGTCTGCCGTTGCTCTGATGGAGGGAGGGGCGACTGACGACATGGCTTACAGGGTTGGCTTACAGGGAATTAAAATCAACAAAGGGGGTGGCTTTGCGAGAAACAGAATGGCCCCCTCAGGGATAGAACTCAAAACTGAGTTTAGCAGGTCGTTGATTTCACGGAGGGAGGGAGGAGAAAATGAATACAAAACAAATCTGGTCTATTTCTTGTTTTGATCCACTTCATCTATCTTTATACATCTTGCTGGCAGCAGACTGTGTAGTACGACCGCTAGCCATCGTCATCTCCTGGGTGCTCGGCAGAAGACGGTGCAGTATGACTGCTGGCCGTCATCATCTCCTGGGTGCTCGGCAGAAGACAGCGCAGTATGACTGCTGGCCATCGTCTTCTCCTGGGTGCTCGGCAGAAGACAGCGCAGTATGACTGCTGGCCATCGTCTTCTCCTGGGTGCTCGGCAGAAGACAGCGCAGCATGACTGCTGGCCATCGTCTTCTCCTGGGTGCTCGGCAGAAGACAGCGCAGCATGACTGCTGGCCATCGTCTTCTGCTGGCCAGATTAAAAGACAGTGCACTGCCGGTAGGACTCAATCGCCATGACGCGAAACTTAAAAGAGAAATGACCTGGCTGAGTCACTCCCAGGCGCCCTGAGTTTGCCCAGGCACCCCTGACCTCATTGAGGTCGGTTAAAAGAGCACCCAGGACTATGTCGATGACGGGTACCAGTCATACTGCACTGTCTGCTGCCAAAAGGCAATAAACTGTTGCTGTGTAGCAATGCCGTACCACGTCTGCCAGCACCCAGGAGACATACGGTGACGGTTACCTGAGCGGGCTCCATGCTTGTCGTGGTATGGCGTCTGCACGGGTAACTCAAGAAAAAAGGCGCAAACCGATTGTCTGCCCTTGCTTTCACGGAGGGAGGGAGGGAAGGGGGGCCTGACGATATGTACCCAGAACCACCCGTGACAATGTTTTAGCCCCATCAGGCACTGGGGTTTCTACCCAGAATTCAAATGGGCAGCGGAGACTGCGGGAACTGTGGGATAGCTACCCACAGTGCAATGCTCCGGAAGTCGATGGTTGCCTCGGTACTGTGGACACACTCCGCCGACTGCATGCACTTAGAGCATTTGTTTGGGGACACACACAGTCGACTATATAAAAACACTTTCTACAAAACTGACTTCTATAAATTCGACCTAATTTCGTAGCGTAGACATACCCTTAGAGTTAGAAAGCTTTTGCTAATATTTCACCTAAATCTCCTTTGCTGCAGATTAAGCCCATAATGTTTTGTCCTACCTTCAGTGGACATGCAGAACATTTGATCACTGTCCTCTTTAATAGCCCTTCACATATGGGAAGACTATTATCAGGTTCCCCCTCAGTCTTGCCTCAAGACAAAAAAAATTGGGCACATTTAAACCTTTCCTCAAAGGTCAGGTTTTCTACATCTCTTATCATTTTTCAGAGTAACAGCCGTGTTAGTCTGTATTCGCAAAAAGAAAAGGAGTACTTGTGGCACCTTAGAGACTAACCAATTTATTTGAGCATAAGCTTTTGTGAGTTACAGCTCACTTCATCGGATGCATCTTATCATTTTTGTAGCTCTTCTCTGGACTCGCTCCAATTTGTCCGCATTTTCCCTAAAATGTGGCATCCAGAACTGCACCCTGTATGCTAGCTGACGCCTCAGTAGGGCTGAATAGAGCAGGACAATTACCTCATGTGTCTTGCATATGACACTCCTGAATAGAACACTTGTTGTGATAAATGGGTGCTGGGTCCATCATGACTCCCTGGAGAGCAAGTTGCCCAAAAGGAAGTGAGGAGAACGTAGGGCTATGGCCTTGTCCCTCCCACAATTCCTACCACCAGCTCATGAACCAGAGCTGATGCACTACAGCCCTGAGGAACAGTCTCTGCATGAGCAACCCTAGGGTTGGTGCAGCGCTGTGTGTGAAACATGCCCGCTCGTCCTTAGTGTCCTCATCAAACAATTAGGCCTTCCGCACATGTCTCCACTCCCTCTTTAACTCAGCTCTTCCCTGGAACTTTCTGGATTGTCATACCCACAAGATGCATTAGTGCATCGTGACGCACGAGGTCCTGTGACGAGCTGGGCCAAGAAAAGAAAGTCAAATAAAACCTCCATTCATGGGACCAAGGACGATGAAAGGCAGAGAGGAAAGATGATATGAAGCTGACAGCTCTGGCACATGTTGCCTCTCTTAGCCAGGAAAGCTGACAAGTAGATTGCCCAGGACAGGCACTTACAGGTTACTCTGTCAGCTACTTGAATGCCTCGTCTTTTATCTGCCACCTTCCTAGGGGAGTAACAGAGAGCGCCTGTGCCCAGCTGATGAGTTGGTTCAGACTGGCATGTCATCAGGGTTTTGCAGCACAGGATCACAGTGGAGTCGTCCAAGAGCCACAGGAGACTGTTTGGAGTATCTTACATAATGTACGTTAGCCCTGTGTATACCCTCGTGAGTTTAAATGAATCATAGAAATCAAATGTATCTGCTCCTCCTGGGAATTCAGAACTTTCTTGTCACGTCATCCCGCTCCTTTGATTTGATCTGGAAAATAAGATTATAAAAGGCAGAACAGTTGCAGGCCCTGTGCTTGCTTCGGTCACTGGGGACAGGAGAGGAGAAGGTGCCTTGGCTCTCTGCTGTTGCCGTAGAGCAACATGGTGCGCACAGCATGGTTTCAAGGGGAGGAGCGAAGCAGACTTCCCCACAGGGGGCAGCCAAAGGCACCTGTCTGACCTCAGCCCCTTGCTCTGCCCAGTTCCTACCTCTTACTCCTAACCATGACGATGCTAGAACTATTCAGACTGCTGTTGGCATGGCTACCTAACGTTCCCTAGCCTCCTTCTCAGAAATGGCTGCACCATTTCCCCTTAAACTTTCCAGAAAATGTCAGCCTGAGACAGCTACAAAGCATGGACATTTTCAGCCCCAGCGGCTAAAGTTGGGCCAAGTTATCAGCAGCTGAAAATAGAGGGTCATGATGCCACTGTTAGGCAACTTTAATACAGGTGTTCCTACTGCTCCCTGTATAATTAAGGGCCCAATCCTTTTTCTGTTGGAGCCCGTGATGAAACTGCTGTTACTCTTAGTGGGCGGTAAGGCCCTGATCCAGCAAAGCACTTAGACACATGCTTAATTTTAAGTACATGACTGGTTCCATTGACTTAAGTGCTTTGCTGGATTGGGGCCAGAACAGTAGATAGCGACGACTGTAAAGCTAGACTTTTCAAAACACACTTTGGTAGTGTCATCCAGGACTTGACTAGAAGTCAGGAGTTTTACCTTCATTTGGGGTGCTAAATATAGACTTTCAATCGCCTGCAAATTATAAAAAAGTCTAAGCACTAGATGTTTCAGCAAACCTAATTTTTTTAACGTTTTCCCTGTAGGGACAGTGTAGCCAATCTTTATATAATATGTCAGCAAACGTGTGTGATACCAGAGCTTGAAGATTAATTAGTTAATAGTTGTAACACACTTTCAAGATGTGTAAATTCTAAGTACAATGGGAGCGGGGATACATTTGTAGGCCACAAGCCATTCAGGGTATTGTCAGTAATTACTGATAAGTCTCCTTAAAGCTTCAATAGCAGCTTTTTAATTGGCATTTATAAATTTTTATATCTACAGCATAACCAGGAATTTTTTTTCCAGAATAAGTAGTTTACGCAACCTGCCTTTGTAGAGTCAGATGATTAAACAGGTCACAGGTGTTTTCAGGCCAATAGTCTGTTCCCTCAATGTCTAAAACCATGAAGGCTGTGTATTACAACCAACATCCAGGAGGGGATTTACGTGCGGTATGTTTTAAGATGCTAAACATTGTGATAACGAATAACAACTGTTTTGCTCCTCGTGTTTCCTGGAGGCAGCATGTCTTAGTGAGTAGAGCATTGTCTTATGATTCAGGAGATCTGCATTCTAGACTGGCTTTTGCAATAGAGCTGCCTGAACAAGTCATTTCACCTTTCCAAACTGTGGTCCTTATCTGTGTTACTAACAACATCTTTGATTCAGTCACAGCTAATTTAGGATGGAGCTATTGCTGAAAGCATCTTTGGGGGATAATGCTTTTTACCCTTAACAAACATTACAAGTCCAGTAAATTCAGCACTAAGGTTAAATTTAAAAAGAAATCCGAACACATTAAGGGATGGAAATACAGTTTGCATTTGTGGTCCCCGGTTAGACTGTATGGTTACTGAAAGGCATAACAGTACCTGACAGGCCTGTGAATTTTCTTAGTTTAACAGTTTGAATTGCTTTAAAGTTTAATTCATTTAGGCAATGCTTTCACTGCAAAGATAGCTATTTTGATGTAAAAATACACTTATCTTGAGAATAGAGATGTTTTTGTTTTTTTTTGGTAAAAAATTGTTTCGGCTGAAAGAAAATGAAAAAAATAAAACTGGGAACTGTTGGAGAGTTCTGACATTTTCAAAACAGAATGGCAATTGGAAAAGAAATGTCAAATCAAAATGATGTTGGAAACGTTTGGTTAGACCCAATTAAAAAAAATTGTTTCATTTTGCTGAGGAAAAAAACCAAACCAAAACAATTTTTGGTTCAGCCACTTAGCTGGAAAATAAACACAATGCACAGTCAACCTGTGGAACTCCTTGCCAGAGGATGTTGTGAAGTCCAAGACTATAACAGGGTTCAAAAAAGAATGAGATAAGTTCATGGAGAATAGGTCCATCAATGGCTATTAGCCAGAACAGGCAGGGGTGGTGTCCCTAGCCTCTGTTTTCCAGAAGCTGGGAATAGGCGACAGGGAATGGATCACTTGATGATTACCTGTTCTGTTCATTCCCTCTGAGGCACCTGGCATTGGCCACTGTTGGAAGACAGGATACTGGGCTAGATGGACCTTTAGTCTGACCCGGTGTGGCTGTTCTTATGTTCTTAAACCCCAAATGTTTGTTCAGCGCTGTACAGGTAAGATTCTAGAGGAGACAGGTACTATTGTTTTTACCTTAGTGTAGCTAGTTGAGGTAAACTTCAGGTGAGGGTCATAGGATTGACCTCAGCTAGGTCAAAAACTACCTATGCCTTGTCTTCACTTGGATTTTACATTGTTGGCTTCCTACTTTTTTCATGGACCACCTAGCCTCAAACTGGTGGCAACTGGGAGTCTTTCCATTAGCATACGTGGAGTTACACCAGTGTAAAACCAATTTAAGGGAGAAGATTGTGTAGCCCATTATCTCTTAATGATGCCATTGGTAGCTGGGGATACTCTGCGACAGGGAGATTGTCCAGCAGAGGGTAGGATTTCAGTTTACCTTGGCTCTAAGGGATGAACATTGTTACTGTTAAAAAGAGAACTGAAACAAGGAGGCATGCCGGCCTGAGCTTAGGGGAAAAGCATGTTTGTTTTGAATACTTTGGAGAAATTGTCCAAAAATAGTTAGTCTTTGTGAAAATATTACTCCTGGAATGTTACCAAGAGCAGCAAGACCCTGAATTATCAGCCTTGTTAATGTTCGCATAAATTCAAGCTGTCAAACATTAACTTGTCCAACCAAGATTCTATAGGAGACTTCAATTTGCTCTCCTTTTTCTGTGTTCACCACCTTTTTCAAAAGTCACCTCCTGCCTTTTGGGGTTCAGAGATGCTGTCATTCCATGGTGAAGCCAGAAATTCAGGGGACCGATCTCCACTTTGACTTAGATGAGGCAGGAGAGCGGGGACTGTTATTTCTTCATTCAAGGTTCCCCCACCCCCTTTCCAAAGGCCCCTTCAGAGGCAAAGTTCTGGCTGGAATCTGGCTGTAAGTATTTAAACAGTGAACTGTTTAACCCACTGAATAAAGAGGATCAGCAATGTCCTAGTGAATTATGATGGTGAAGGGTTAAGCATGTAGGGTCTGATTCTCTCCTCATGCAGCGTTCAGTTCTGCAAGGCGGTGAGCACTCCGGCCCTGATCCAGCAAAGCAATTAAGCACATGCTTAAATAAAAGTACTTGAAGTGCCATTGAGGTCAGGGAGATTTCTTACATGCTCACAGGATTGAGCCTGGTGTATAGCAGGAGTGACTCCACTGAGCCTTTGGGTTTGATTCTACGTTCCCTTGTGCATCACTTACCTCTGTGCAATTAAATGCAGAATGCTACTCTTCCGGCCTGCTACCATTTTATATCCACAATGAACTCACTGACCCAGACCCCCAGGCATGCCAGAATGCCACTCAGCTCACCCAAGGGGAGGCAGGACAAAGGCCAGCTTTTTGTGCTCCCATAACCTCTGGGACTGTCAGCGGCCACTTTGCATCCTGGTACAAGTTAGAGAAGCCTTGGGACTGCTCTAACTGATGCCAAATTATAATGCTCCTCTAAGGGTCATCACACGCGCTAAGAACCCTGGAGCATAGCAGACCTCGCAGACCACCTGCCCTCGGGCTGGAACAAAGCCAGCTTTGCCCTAGATGCTGCAGAAATCTGCAGCTGCCTGTTTACACGGTCGCTAGACAAGGACTTTGCCACAGCAGAGAATTGTGGTAAATTAAAGATTCCAGGTAGATACATCGAACATCTTATACGAGTTGTATTATTAACAATGTCTCAGCCCCTGATTTTTGTGCTGCAGAGAGGAAACAATGGGAGACCCAGAGCCATGTAGTCTCTATAATTATTCTCTATTAAGACTAATCCTCCTTCACTGTTATCTACAAAGTAGCTGTAGTGTGGCTTCTCCCTCTTTTTCCCTTTCACCCGTAGCACTTTAAAACAATAACTCCATGTATCTGACAGACTGATAAGAAATGAGAAGGCCTAGAGGTACTGGTGACATTTCACAGGATGAAGTTAAGAGATAACTGACCTAATGTGACACGTGTCTTTTTTCAAGTCTTTGCTAATAGCAGTAACCACTTAGAGTCCTTAGGAGTATGTCAAATGCCACGGGCAGTCAACTGAATCATGTCAAAAGTCTGCCTCTCATGACTAAATAGTCTCATATCAGCACAAAGCCCTGTAAATCCACTAGGTGGACTTTAATCATGTAGCTTTCAATGGATTCTGGTTCACAAGAAGGCAGCAAGAGGCTACACATATTCCGCCCATCATGATAGAGCTAGTGATTTTCCCTCCCCACTTACTGCTTTACCACATGGGCCGTATCTTTAGTAGCCGCAATTCTTGTTTCATTTATGCTTTAAGGGCTTGATCCAAAAATCCCCTGTGGTCAGTGGGAGTCTTTCCATTGACTTTACTGGGCTCTGGATCAGGCCTTAAGCTACTTTGCAATGTTGTTGAGGAAGACATGGTTACTAGGCCCTTCACGGGTTGTAATTTTTGTTTGGAAGAACCCAACGGAAGAGTTTTCAAACTTAGGGCCAAGATTTTCAAAGACAGGAACATAAGCATGGATTTGGGAGACTGGTTAGGGGCCAACGTTAGAGTGGTTGAGCCCTTTTGAAGCTGTGACTTCCAATGAGTTGATGGAAGTACATGTGTGTGAGGTAAATCTGCAATCCTTACACCTCTTGAACAGCAGTCAGGCCCACAGCCCTCACTCCAGTAAACTAAGTTGGAGTTTGCCTCAGAAAGGCCTGAGTAGAAGTGAGGACCAAATGGTGTTTGGTCATTGTACGGCTGCACACTGCAAGATGGGTACACAGGATGTTGGTACCTGTTAGGGTCAGCTCACTTAAGGGCCAGACACACTTAGTTCTTGTGCTTCCTCTGTACACTCCTGGGACAGAGTGATAACATAGATGAGAGATGGGATGGGTGGTCTTCTAGTTAGGTTGCCACCCTAGGAGCTGTGGGTTCAATTCCCTGCTCTGTCACAGAGTTGGGGAAGTTATTTAATCTTTCTGTGGCATAGTGCCTGATCTGTACAAGGGGGATAATAGCACTTCTAGATTGAGCCCGCTAAAGAGACCTGATGTCGTCCATATTAATATGCAGAGCTGGGCTGTAGCTCTTTACAGAATTCAACCTCCACACTAGCCAAGTTAAGGCTTCTCCATAGGGCAGATCCTGAGCTAGTGCACATGACAATTTATACCAACTTAGGGTCTGCCCCCACAGCCAGCCACAGATGACATCTGTGGAGTGGCATTTTTGTGTGTGGTTGGGCTAAGAATCTTGTAACTCCAAGTAAATTACCGGGCAATTTGTAGTTTGAGTAACACGCTATAAGGAAAATGCAAATTGCACAGATTTGTTCCTTATAAGTGCAGACACAGAAAATATTGTACCAGCATCACTACAATAATTATACCCTGCAGCGTTCTGAACATGAGCACTACAATTAAAAATATCCTGGAGAGAGACAGGTTCTAAATCAGCCCACAAGTTATACCACTCCAAAATCATGTAGTAATTGTCCTTTCGGGGTGCAGTACTCAGTTATTTTGGCACCTTTACTAAAAGTTTAATGATATTCACACTCAGGCTGGTCAGAGGGTTTTCCAGTTTCTGCCTATGAACAGGCAGTGTTGCTTAGTGGATCATGCTCTGGACTGGGACTTTGAATGCTGGGGTTAGATTCCTGGCTCTACTACTAACCTGCTGGGAGACTTTGGGCAAGTTACTTGACTTCTCTCTGCTTCAGTTTCCACATCTGTGAAGTGGAGATAAAGAGATCCACCTCCTCTGTAAGGTGCTTTGAGAGGCACTCATGCAACGCGCTGTACAAGATCTAGGTATTGTATTTTTTAATTCTTGCATTAGACAGCTACGGATCAGGGCCCTATCCTGCCAGGCACTATTTAAACACATAACATGATGGATCCTGACCCAAAGAGCTTGCAGTCTAAGGTTATGTCTACTCTATGAGCTAGGGATGGGATTGCCCTGCTCATCTACACATACTCATGCTTGCTCTCATTGTGCTCGTGTGAGTATGAATAGCAGTAGCACGGGTTGCTTCAGTGGAGGCATGGCTGAGCCATGCCAAGTACAAGCCTGTGGCTTCCCTAGACAGTCACTCCCTACCTCCAGCTTCCATGGGATCTTGACTCCACACAGCCTGCTCGCTCTACTGTGAGCTGGCTAAGGATTCCCTGTCCTTCTAGTTCAGAGGGGCTACAGCAGCTTGGAAGCCAGCATGCAGTTGTCAAGTTTTCTGTAGGCCTCATGGCAAAGGAGAGTTTTAAGGAGGGATATGAAGGAGGATAATGGAGTTTTGCAGAGGTTTATGCGGGAGCTCCTCTTAAGTGTCAGGGCAGCATGGGAGAACGCACGAAAGGAATTGGTTGAATTTTTACCAAGTGGGCGATGGAGGCTGGTATGATATCAGTGGCTGATTGAAGATGGAAGTCAATGTCTCGATAGCATATGAGAGATGCTAGCTTGGGTTGAGAACAGGCCATGAAGAACCGTATAAGCGAGCACAAGGAATCTGTGTTTAATGTGGAGAAGAGGGAGACCACGGAGGAATGCAAGGACAGGGGTTGCCACAGTCATGATGCTAATCCAGTATGGCAATTTCTATGTTAGTTCCTATTCTCAGTATAAGGGAGAAAAATAACCACCTTTGGGATTTCAGAGATCAGAGTGTGGTAATTCACCGCAAACACTGTCTTTTTAATAGGGACCGTTGCATTTAGAGTCTGCCTGTTTCCTCTTACTTTAAGACCCATTGTTAGGAAAAGCTTAACTACTACTACACACACACACACGAAACTCCTTTAACAAATTGAAAATCTCCAAAGATTTATAAGCCAACGTGAAAGATTGACTTAATGGAGCAGTATATTTTTCATTCGGCAAAGAGCCCCCCAATCCCCTGATTAGACTGATATATAGATTTTCCAGAGATTAGCAAAATCTGAAATGCATTAAAAAAATCCAGTGTGACAAAACAGTTTTGACAGCGTAAATACAACCTAAAGCCATGTAAAATGTAATTACTGCAGCTATTCCCGTGACCCTGCACTATGCAACGCCTTTCCTCTGTCTCGAGCAGGGCTTATTTTCCGCCTCTTTATTTTTATCCATGTTTTATTCTCCTTATTTGTTTTTCCTTTCTCTTTGGTACTTTTACTTATTTTTTGGGGGGAGATTCTTCTATATTTCAGCATAGGCTTCGGTGAAAAGATAAATAAGGATGTGGAAGGTGATTATTTGGGTTGTAGGAAGTTCAAAGACAAACTGGTCCATTGTCATGTGCTCCAGTCAGAGGGGTGTGCAAGTGCTTTATTTCACTGGCAGAGGTTCAGCGAGACATGCTGGTTATTATTCATATTGCAGTAGGACCTAGAGTCCCCAGCTGGTATCATGAGTCCATTGTACTAGCCGGTGCACATACTCATTCTGAGAGAAAGCTCTTGCTTGGAAGAGCAGGTGGTCTATATGGACAGAGGGTGGGACAGAACAGACAGAAATGAAGTGACTCACCCAAGGGCAATAGCAGAGCCAGGAATAGAACTCATGTCTCCTCAGTCTCACTCCTGTGTTCTGTCCACTAGAGAGCACTGCCTCCTAAAAGTTACTTCAGCAGCTTGGGAGTGCAGCTTCACCTACATGTGCACCAGAGGAGATTCACCTTGGGTACTATTCCTTACACACCCTCTTCAAGTGAGCATAGCTTGACATTCTGACCAAGACTCCCAAGAAACCCTGCGGACATAGACCGCTGACGTGTGCTGAGTCAGCACGTCACTGTCAGCGTGGCTGACTCAGCCCCCCATCAGACTGGCCCTGTTGGTTTTTCTGGGCAATGCTGACCAGCTCCGGGCCCCCTGACTGAGCAGGGTTTGTGGTGCTCCAGGCAGACTTTCTGCCTCTAGAGGCCATGTTCCATCAGGAGAACCAGGAGAGTGAACCAGGCCTTATGATGTGCTGTAAAGTCTGTAGGGAATAGTACACAAGAGGGCATCATTCATCAGTCAATTTATTCACATCCTGGCTACGTCAAAGCGGGAAGGGTGGCCAAGTGCCCTAACGCAGTCAAACTGAAGAAAGAACACAGTTGTAAAATGGTCAAAGTCCCTGCCACAAAGAGTTTAGAATAGAACTAGATAAGAAGCATTATTATCCCCACATTATAGATGGGGAATGGAGGCACAGATACTAAAGTGACTTGCCCAAGTTGTCACAGGAAATGTGTGACACTGCTGGAAATGGCACCAACCTCTCCGCAGATGCACTCTGGTGCCTTGACCATAAGACGATCCACTTCTTCTTTGAGTAGTGGGTGCTCCACTTCATGTGCATGTATGCCCTGCGTGCCTTTGATTGGAAATTTTCACTAGCGGTGTCCATTCGGCCCACGCACGTACTGTTGATATCCACAGACTATATCAGGCTGTGTGGGCAAAACCCCTCCTCAGTTCCTTCTCAGCCTGAGCTGGAGATTAGCTTGTCTGCTTTGCATGTACCTCAGCTGTTGCTGAGCTTCTTTCTTTCCTAGTTTAGTTAATACTTACTTCTGGTTTCTTAAACAAACCAACCCTTCCCTCCCCCGCAACAATTCATTGATTTCCTCCGGGGAAGTCCTTCCCGTTAGGGTCATGCCAAGTTTACTGGGGTTTAAATGTTGCCTCTCATGTAGAGATGCTATCCTGAGCCATGACAGACACTCAAGTGCATTTGCTGCCTGGGAGAGTCACATGCACCATAGAAGTGTCACTTCTGTTTAGCCCTCACATTCAGGGCTCGGAAGAACCGGGAAGTCAAGCTGCAACTATTGATGATGAAACGGTCCCTTCACCCGCTTTGGAGCCAGGTCAAGAGAACCCCTCCCCACCCGTATGTCAGTCCCCAGGGGTTTCTAGGGCTCCTTAAACCTCAGCACAAAACTTCCCCAGAAAAGATAAATCTAGAAACCTCCTCTAAACATTCTGAGAAGAGGCATTCTAATTGATGTCCCAGGGATCCCACCTCAAAAAGACCTTTCTCTCCGGTCAGGTCGGCAGCCTCAGAGATGTCACCCTTGGGGCTCGCTACCATGGAGGCAAAGAGCTCCTCCAGCACTGGTGAAAAGGGAAAGTCCCACAGCCCAAAGGCTAAACATGGCTCTGGGAAGGCTCCATCACTATCTAGTGGAGGTGGTCACAGCAAGCACAGACAATCAGCACCGTCAGACTTTACCCCTCTCCCAGTACCCTCATCGAGTTCTTCAGTACCGTGTAAGCCTACTGCCATATCAGCACAATCTGCAAAGTGCTCCAAGCCATTGGTACCATCCGGCCAGGATAACTATACAAGTCTGCTGATGTCGCAAGACTTGAGATACCCAAACAAATATCCGTGACTGCTGAACCAGTGTGACTGTGCAGCAAGCTTCATTGCTCTAGTGTTAGCTTTGATGGGATGGTCAAGGGTTTGAACTCTCGTTAGCCTGCCATTTTGCCTCCCCCATTTGGAAATGGGAGAGTTGGTCTCTGACAAACATGGCAGCATATCACCTCGGACAAATGAGTTTTGTCTGCCACAAGGGCAGCACTTTCTGTGTTCTTGGAGTTGGGTCTTCAGTTGAACATGGAAAAATCCACGCTGAGTCTAGTTCAGAATATACAAGTTATAGGTGCATCCCTGGATTCCTTGGCATCCAGTGCCTTCCTTCCCATGGACTGCTTCATAACATTATCAAATCTTGCCATAAGCTCTGAAGGGAACCCCAGACTTCAGTCAGAAACTATCTTCAAAGTCTCGGTCACATGGCAGCTTGCACTTTCGGGACACAGCAGGCAACATTACGCCTTCGCTGTTTCCAGGGGCGGCTCAGATCAGTTTACTCACTAAACCGACATAGTCTAGACAAGCAGATGTCAGTTCTCCAGCAGGTGAAGCATTCCCTAAGCTGGTGGATAGTCTATCGCAATGTAGGGGCAGGGGTTCCCCTCCTCCAACCAGTGGCAATGGTAACAGTGACCATGGATGCATCTCCTTTAGCATGGAGGATGCGCCTCGATCCTCTAACAGTATATGGCAGATGGTCACTCCAGGAAACCACCATCCATATCAGTCTGTTGCAGCTCAGAGTGCTCAGAAATGCCTGTCTTCATTTTCCGCCTGTCATTGAGCACAGCTCCATCAAGGTCATGATGGACAAAGTGGGGTGCATGTTCTATATCAACCAGCAGGAAGGAGCAAGATCCCCTTCCCTTTGTGCCGAAGCAATAAAGTTATGGAACTGGTGCATAAAATGTTGCATAGGAATTTCAGAAATGCATCTTCCAGGCAGCACAAAGATGCATGCAGAAATGAAACAGAAGAAAGAACACCCAAAAAGGGCAGGTCATGAACCACCCAGGCTGGTCTTCTCCATTGAAGCACTGCCCAACCCAGAAAGATGAGAGCCTGAGTTTACTTTGGTACCAGTCCTCCATTCCACTGTCAGCTGTTAGTTATTCAGAGTAGAACTTCCAGAAGATGCCTCCACATGGAAGTGCAACCCACTGCTCAGGATATGGGTTGAATTCCTCCCTGTGCCCCCTCCACAGAGGATGCGAAGACGGAGCCTGGCTCTTTAGTCCAAACAGTGGAGCCTCATGCTTTTAACTCCGGAGATTCCCGGGTGGACTAGAATGGCAGCCATCATAGAAGCACCAGACAGAATCCAAGTTCCAGCAGGGGCTCAAAATCACCAGCAGGATTTTCCTTCATTCTGGCAGCCTGAGGGAGGTCTGACAGCACTTCCAAAAGTCCACTTAGGCTAAAATCCTCAGTCCAGCAACCGGGCAGGGCTAGGATGAAACCCTCACCTCAGCTGGTGAATTGGCTGCAGAGCTGCTCTGTTGATCTTTCTTTGGCTGAATGGCTGGAGAAGACTCCACAGAGTTTAATGCAGCCCTTCTACAGGGCAGAGGACAGGAGAAGCCATGCAGCAGCAGACCCCTTGGTCCTGCCCATGCCACAGAGGGAACCTCTGTATCCCTGAACTCCATGCTGCGCAAAGAAGCGGCACTCCTTCTGGATCACTCCCCACCCACTCTTAACTAGCGTAATGGAAACGTTTCCACTGCCTAGAAACTTCTGCATGCCTGGAGACAGGAGAAGATTTGGGGCTTAATGAGACCCAGTCCTGGACCTAGTCAATATTGGTTTTGCCATTGAGTTACAGCCTAACCCTGCTGCCCTTTGCCACATGAGTAGTACCCCTGAAGTCAATGAGAGAGCTCATGTGGGTAAGACCTGCACAATCAGGACCTTACATTTGCAGCTAAGGAGAACAATGTCTAACCTAAAATTTGGATTAAAAGCTGCCACGATGTACTAGCATGCTAAAGTCACCCAGGGCCTTACCATACAAGATACAAAGGAGCTGTTAGACAGGCCACTAGGTAGGGATTGGTCCTTGACTCAAGACACTTGGGTTCTATTCCCAGTTTTGCCACTAATGCATTTTGTGACCTTTGTCAAGTCACTTCTTCACTCTCTGCCTCCCATTCTCTTCCCACCTTTTATCTGTTCAGATGTAAGATTTCCAGGGCAGAAAAAAATCTCTTAGCATCCGTTGGCACTGCAATCCGAGGTGTGACCATTTCCTTATGCTTCTAGCTTTGATCTGTCTGGCTTGAATAAAAATAGCCAGGACGCTGTGGAAGCCCTTCTGGAATCCTGGGTAGGTATTACTGCCTCTACTGCTGTGGCTTCGATCAAAGCTAAATTGAGTATGTCTGTACAAGTCACACATCTGATTACAGTGTAGATATAGCCTCAGTGTTTGTACAGTGCCTAGCACAATGGGTCCCTGATAACAGTTGGAGCCCGTAGATACTAATGTAATATAAATAGTTATAGTAAAGGAAATGCCATGTCTGTATTTCCATGTAAAATGGTGGCCATTTACCTGTGCCCTGGAATTTAATGCATTTTAGATTAATTAATTGCTGGAAAATATATACATCACTTTAATCAGAGGATTTAGGCTTCTTTAGTAAATCAAGAATATAATGCTCAATTAAGTCAATCTTTCATACCAGCTTAGTAGTCTTTGGAGCTTTCTAACTTGTAACAGGGAATTTTTCATGTAGGATTTACTCTTTTATAACAATAGTCAAAAACAAAGGAGGAAAACAGAAAATGCACAACACAAATAGATGCTGAAGACAACCATTACCTCTGGAGAGCATAATGGGTGTTCTGACTTTCATGCATAGGCATTTAGTTAGAACATAAGAACAGCCATACTGGGTCAGACCCAATGGTCTATCTAGTCCAGTATCCTGTCTTCTGACAGTGGCCAATGCCAGGTGCCCCAGAGGGAATGAACAGAACAGGAGAATTATCAAGTGATCCATCCCCTGTCATCCAGTCCCAGCATCTGGCAATCAGAGGCTTAGGGACACCCAGGGCATGGGGTTGCATCCCTGACCATCTTGACTAATAGCCACTGATGGACCTATCCTCTGTGAACTTATCTAATTCTTTTTTGAACCCAGTTATAAGGTTGGCCTTTACAACAGCCTCCTGGCAATGAGTTCCACAGGTTCACTGTGTGTTGTGTGAAGAAATACTTCCTTTTGTTTGGTTTCAGAGTGGTAGCCGTGTTAGTCTGTATCAGCAAAGACAATGGGGAGTCCTTATGGCACCTTAGAGACTAACACATTTATTTGGGCATAAGCTTTCAGGGGCTAGAACCCACTTCATCTGATACATGGAGTGAAAAATACAGGAGCAGGTATAAATACACAGCACATGAAAAGATGGGAGTTGCCTTACCAAGTGTGAAGTCAGTCTAACGAGACAATTCAATTAACAGTAGGATTCCAAGGGAGAAAAAATCACTGTTGTAGTTGTAATGAGAGTGGCCCATTTCGAACAGTTGACAAGAAGGTGTGAGTAACAGTAGGGGGAAATTAGTATGTGGGAAATTAGGTTTAGGTTTCGTAATGACCCAACCATTCCCAGTCTTTATTCAGGCCTAATTTGATGGTGTCCAGTTTGCAAATTAAGTCCAGTTCTGCAGTTTCACGTTGGAGTCTGTTTTTGAAGTTTTTTTGTTGAAGAATTGCCACTTTTACGTCTGTTATTGAGTGACCAGGGAGATTGAAGTGTTCTCCTACTGGTTTTTGAATGTTATAATTCCTGATGTCAGATTTGTGTCCTTTTATTCTTGTGCATAGAGACTGTCTGGTTTGGTCAATGTACATGGCAGAGGGGCATTGCTGGCACACGGTGGCATATATCACATTGGTAGATGTGCAGGTGAACGAGCCCCTGAGGGTGTGGCTGATGTGGTTTGGTACTATGGTGGTGCTATAAATAAATGCTACACTGATAATAGTATAATGACAATACTGCACACATTCCTATAGTATGTGGAGCTTGTCCCTTGCGAGGTTATAGTTAGGAGTAACCCTCCCCCCAAGTTCTGGAAGGGATACATACCTCATGCTTGAAGGTACAAGCCAATCTCTCATGGGAGTAAGGCAGCCAACTGTAGGCTTTATCTAAGATATCCTAGTTTAAGCCCATCACACTGTAATGTATTTGTCCTTACATCACCCCGGGAAGTAGGGATATGCTATTGTGAAGGATCGGCTAAGCAGGGAACTACAACTCCCATCACCCACGCCCCACTCCACATCCACTTCCTCCAGGCCAGGTGAGAGGAAAGGACTCCTTGAACCAGGGAGTGGCTGGGCTCTGTCTGGAAGAGGCAGCTGCCTGGTTAGCCAGGCGCCGCAGAGAAGCTGGCTGCAAAGTGGAATTCCCAGGAACGGTACACAGAAATGTGTGTGGAACAGGCTGCAAGTGCTGGTCGTTACACCTGGGTGCAGGACTTCTGGGGGAGCCAGTGCAGAGTGGCCCCAATGACAGACACTAACTCAGCCTGGCCCGGAAACCCATAAGCTTCTATTGGTTTGAACGGAGACCGGAGTGGAGAGGACACCTCAGGCACTAGGGGTGAAGAGCCCTGACTCTCCACTGGACTGCCCCAGTGGCCCAAACAAGACCTGCGATTGCTCACTTTGCACTGCAACTGTCGAAGCCTCTGTACCTAGGGTATCTAGAACCTCTCCTGCCATCCCTGGGAAAATACCCTTTCCCTCAGCCATGTATCTGAGGGGTGATTGGGACCCTCCCCCAGGCTAGCGTCTACAATCCCTAGCTGCTGAAACGCCTACAGTGCTTGCCTCTGGGACACGGTGTACCAGCAGCTACTGGCACCCTAGGGTCCTGGTGTACGGAGCAGCCTCATTAGCTTATTATCCCCATTTTATAGGTGGGGAACTGAGGCACAGAGAGACTTGCCCATGCTCACCAGGAAGTACCTGGCAGAGCAGGGAATTAAAACCCGCTCTGAGTCCCAGGGCAACACGCTAACCACTGGACCCTCCTTCCCCCATTTATTGCACCATCCTCAGTAATGACTCTTAGAGGTGGGTTTAAAGACTCGAGCTCTGTTACAAAGCCGCTGATGTCAATGGGAGCCATTCCATTGAAATCTGCGGGCTTTGTATTGTAGCCTGATCTAGGCTAAAGGTCCCAAATATATGCATGCTAACTTGCCTTAGCTCAACATACAGGATGTGGCCTGTAGGTTCCTTGTGTTATGGCCAAAAATGCTCTAGTACAAATCTATAAACCTGTTAGATGGGCTCCAGTATCAGGCGCTAGATAGATCTCTGGTCTAATCCAACAGAATTGCAATGTTCCTATTTTGCTCTTGAATCAAAGGTCCCATCCCAGCAGCATTGCCACCCCAGCAGACAATTTACCATGTCATTAGGCAACTCAATTTATGGTTATGCAGCAAGACAGAGACCGTCTATTAGAAATAGAACAGCCGCTGCAAACCTCCTAACAGCTAAGTTATTCATTTCACACATGGCTGGGAATGAGAACAAAGAGCTAGGTCCGATGGGTAGCAGCCCATTTAAAAGTTATTTATTTCCACTGTCTGCCAAAATGCTGCTGTGTGAGATGGGATAATGTGGCGAGATGTTAGTTACTACACACGCAGTTCTGCTAAGCTTGACTGATGTCTTGGGAAAAGTCATTTGGTATGTGGCCCATCTGTAAAGATTTTAGTGGTTGCAATAGCAAATGTTGTGAAGATTGAGTTCTAATTCCACCTCACCCCCTCCCCCGGATCCTACTCTCTTAACTTTCTCAGAAGAAAGTTTTTGGCCTGAAATTTTCCAAGCTTGGGCTTAGCCCGAGCAGATTTTGAATTATGGGAACAGGATTAAAAAAAATGTTTTTCTCACCATGATTTGAAAGGAACTTTTGCGCTCTCAGAAGCATCTAACACTAAACTCCAAATTGGTTTGTTTTATACCCCCTCAATGGTGAAAACGCAGTTCATGTTTGCAGAATCTCATCCTGTAAGGAACTCTAAGAGTTTGGGGTGACTGTGTGTAGTTACAGCAGCTTTGAAGGCCTAGAGTAAAATTTGCAGTATCTAAGCAATTTAGGAGCCTCAGTTCCATTTTTGGGAGTGACTTAGGCACCTGAGAGCCAAAGTCTCATTGACTTCCTTGGAGATTTAGGAGCCTGAGTGCTTTTTCAAACAGTAGCGTGGCAAAGTGAACTAAGGAACTTTTAGCGTGTGGCAGCAGGGTCCAAGTCATTAGCGTGTTGCACATTCACACCCTGGCTTCCCATGCACTAATTGCCTGTATAGACAAGCCCTGACATTATTATAAATTATGACTTGTATTATGGTAGCCCTTTCAGGCTACTACCTGGACTGGGGCCCTGTCATGGGGTGCACTCACCATCAAAACACTGCCCTTGGGTCAGGGCCCAGCATTACAGGGACTCCTCCCACTCTAATGCCCAACTTTTGACAGGTGATCTGGCTCTGGACCATGTGGCCAGATCACGCTTAAAGTTCAATCCCCTTCCGGGGGATCCACATCCAGGTGAAACTGGCCAGGCTCCATGCTGGCTTCTCCCAGCTGGCCTGTTCAAAGTCCCCTTGCCACTATCCCACCTAGGCCAGCAGCAAAGTCCTTCCAAACCAAAAGAGCTGAAAAGACTCACACTCTTCTTTTGCAGAATAGCAGGTCCTAGTGCTTCTCCCCGGGCCTCTCAGTATAACTTAGAACGACAAACGAGTACCTGCTACTGAGACAGCTTTTCTCCTTCTCCAGGCTTGAGCTTCTCACCCCCTTTGGGCTCTTCTTCAGGCCCTGGTTCCTCTCCCAGAACACCAGCTCCAGGACTGTCTCTCCAGAGCCTGGCCATTGTCCCCAGGCCCACCCCAGGAGTTAGCTGCACTCCCGTGGTTTGGCTCTCCAGCCGCAACCCAGCTCAGCGGCTCTCCTCCACACGCAGCCCGGACTGTGTTCTCTTAAGCCTTTTGCCACAGTAACGCCTGACTCCAGCAGTCCCACCCTCTCAGACTCGAATGCAGTTAGTTACAGCAGAGGTGGGGCTGACCCCCATTAAAAGATAGGTCTACATTGCATTTTAAACCCAGCTCGGTGGGACCTGGGCTGGTGGACTCGTGTTGCACATTCACATCCTGCTCACTTCAGCATCCACGCTGCATTGTAAACCGAGGATTACAATAGCTGGACCCAGGCCTCACCGCTCCATACTACTCCACGCTGACCTTCTGACTTGGGTCTGCAGCATGAGCTGCATCCACGCTGCAAAATGACAGGGCTTGGTCCTGAGTCTCAGCAAGACGCTGGTCCAGACTCCCCCTTCTCTGCCGGGTGGACCTGACCTGAGTCAGATAGCTGAGTGTGTGGAGGAGAGAAGAGTCTGGGCTCAAAACATACTCATAGATGCTGGTCACCTGGTGATAGGCACCATATAAGTGCATAAGAAATAATGCCTGCCCCAAAGAGCTTACAGATGACATAGCTAGGATGGAGAAAGGGTGTATGATTAGCCAGCTATAGACCTGGGGAACTGAGGAAGAGATTAAATGAATTGTTCATGTCCACACAGGGAGTCTGTAGCAGAGGGAGGAACTGAACCCTACTTTCCTGAGTCCTGGTCCAG
The DNA here is from genome assembly GCF_965140235.1 of Caretta caretta. NCBI lineage: Eukaryota > Metazoa > Chordata > Testudines > Cheloniidae > Caretta > Caretta caretta. The sequence goes on along the minus strand of NC_134208.1, from coordinate 203,903,084 downwards.
CCCAGTTGTCAAAGGAAGCATTTGTTAGAGACTCAAGGACAAAAATCACTCAGGCCCTAGGCCACTTTTTACTGATATAAAGCCTGGGGATAGAAAGTCCATCGGGGGGGTTACTTTGTGAACCTGAAAGCAGCTACAGCTTCCCGTGCACCCAGGTGAGACTCACCCAGGTGAGACTCTACACTGCAATTAGACACCTGTGGCTGACCCAGGCCAGCTGACTCAGGCTTGAGGGGCTGTTTAATTGAAGTGTAGATGTCCAGGCTTGGGCTGCAGACCGAGGTTTGGGACCTTCCCATCTCACAAGATCCTAGAACCTGGGCTCCCGCTTGAGCCCGGAAGTCTACACTTTAGTTAAACAGCCCCTTAGCCCAAGCCTGTGTCAGCTGGCATGGGCCAGCTGCAGGTGTCTAACTGTAGTATAGACATAGCCTGAGTGACCAGCAATGGACTATGGCCAGGACAGCTCGAGCATATCAATTCAGTAGTTCCTGTGGATCTCAGTGGAATGTGAAGCGAAAACCTGAATGAAGTTATGTAGGGCGGTGGAATTAATAGCCTGGTTTGGTGCCCTCTTTAATTAGTCTGGTCTCCTTCAATGGAGAAGACTCATGGTCTACTTTTCAGCCACGCTGAGCATCTGTATCTCCCACTGAAGTCGAAAATAATCCCACCCAGCCATCAGTCTGCTAAGGATACCCCTCCTGAATTAAGAATGTTTCATTTAATGGGGCTTCAGGTAAAGCTGCCTAAAGCTGGGAATTACAGAGGCTCCTTGGGCAGCTAGGCTCACAAGTTCCATTCATTTCCCAGGGACTGGGGACCTTAACTCGCTTAGACCATTTTGGAAAGCTTGGTGGTATTTTACAACGAGTGCACTAATGGATGTGTTGAAATTTAGCAACACTCCGCTTAGACTCCGAAAAAACTCCTATAGCAAGCGAATGCAAAAAAAGGAGCACTAAAGCAATGGTAAAGCCGCACAGTCAGATGCCAGGAGGTTCCAAAAGATGTGGTTCGTATCCCTAGGCTAGCTCAGCTTTGGTTGCGTGTGTGCAGGGTGAGACGGGAGGCATTGTTCAGTCCAGTTTTCTTTGTTAAACTTACTGCATTATGGGTGTGCAAGGGGGCTGAGTTCAGGCTGTGGCTGGAATGTTCATTTCTGGAATTTTTGCACTTTTGGCTGCTTGGGTTTTCAGCCTGAATGTAGTGACAGATTTTAGATATGCCTCCAAATTCTTCCTCATACCTCAGTCTGTGAAGCTAGAGTAAGCAGGAAGAATTCTTTGTGGGTATTGTAGAGGGGAAGGAATCATCCCTTGTGGTTGCTCTTCCACCTTCAGGAATGGCTGGCTTATCCTCCAGCCCTCTTTTGGTTCTTTTTTTTTACTCACTAATTTGCAAGGTGACTAGCCGCAGCTTCACATCATTTGCTGGGAGCGGATTAAACCATGATGGCCTAGGTGATGTGTTAACCCATCTTAAAATGAATGTGAACACAGTACCTACAGAGCCATCTCTCTTGTGATGTCATCCAGCCTCCATTGAAGTCAATGGAAAGACTCCCATTGGCTTCAATAGGATTTGGATCAGGCTCCTTTTCCCTGTAAGTTTTAAAGGGGCATCGGCATTGTGGTCAGAAGTATACGTGAGGGAAGGGACTTCTGCATGAACTGACCAGCTCCTGGCTTGTGAGATAAGCAGGAATCTACCCCATGGGTGGAAGTTTCTTTGCACAAGCAATTAATTCATTTCAAAGTTACAAAAATGGCCCACGAAACCATGAATGAAACCTGTGCAAGACAGAATACACAACGGGAACACTCAAATTGATCACATCACTGCCTCATCTTTCCCTCCCTCAGCAAACAAGCTGGGAATCTGTCCCTTTAAAGGTGCAGTACCTTTAAAAAAAAAGCCCCAAGCCTCATAACATCTTCATTATGTAAACTTAACTATAACCACCAACGTACCTTTTTTGGCTTTGAAATTCTATATTTGCTTTTCTGAAGAGAATTCCCTCCCCAGACACACACACCACACTTGCTGTATATATTACGCAGCTGGTTGCATTACTAGTCAGGGAACAATTATCTGCTCTGGAGTATGGCGTTATTAATGCTTTGCTACTGATAATGCTTAACAGTTCACAAGACTATATCAAATGTTTTTTTTTTAACGCTGCCACAGACTTTTAGCAAACTCTGGAGATAATGTGACAGGCCAATAGAGGTTGATGTATGTGTCTGGAGAAAGGAAAAAAAAAAGGGTTAAGATTCTTCAGTCAGACCAATGTCTTTAATGGCTTCCCTAGATTAAAATAAATCCCTATGGGAAATCCACTATAACAACAATTCTTATACAGATTTTCCAGTCACTGCCTCTGTGCCACAACCATTCTTTGAAACTGTTTATATTAGCGAAAGGCCACATTCTCTATGTGTATTTGAAAGAACATGCTTTAACTCCATTAAGAGCATCTGAATTCTCACTTTCCTCCTTTGGCATTAGCGTACCTATCAGTCCTGTATCTTCCAAAAATGTGACAATGTGAAGAAATGTAGAAGTCAGATCTGGCTGGCTATTAAAGGGCAGCATAGTGTTTATACTAAAATATTGTATTTGCAACATGGGTGAATTCATGCGCCAGTCCTTTGGGGATAGTAAAGAATTAGGTTGCATGATCGAAAGCAGGACAGAAATAATGCAGACACTAATAAGGTTGGATTTAAACTGAAATAGAGAGAGGGAGACTGGAAATCAAACACACTTTTATTTCTGTTGAAATGTAATTGCTGTACAAATTGAACCCAGCAGTTCCCTTTCAGACAGATTCTTAAACTGTGGGGACTTCTTTTTTATTTTAAAGTGTGGTTTGGCATTTTCCTTGATTGACGTAAAAATCTGTCTCAGTTTTGCCAACACCAAGCAGATTCCCCTTCCCCCGACCAACAATGAGATGAGATAACCACTCCCCCACCCCCCATTTTGGTTTCTTTTTATTTGCCTTCTGCTTTTGAGCCTTTAGGGTGCACTAGGGTCACATTTTGAAGCGTTTTCCCATGACCATGAGGGCTAGAAACTTAAAAAGATATAATGAAAGCACAGTACCAGGACTCCAGGAGCTGGGATTTGAAGAAAAACATTGATTATCACAGGGCTTATATTATTAATTAGAGGTGGCATTGCTGATGCCTGGTGGTCTGCTCTTCAGACAGATTTCCTTCCCCTCCACCTGCATTTTTATAAATCTACAGCATCTACAATAATCAGCACTTTGATTTCAATCCATGTTTGGTATCTAATATGTTTTGGCTTCTCAGACTTCTGATGTAGGTGGTCCCTGGAAGCAATGGTTTGGCCAAGTCATTGGCAGGCAGTCTCTCACAGTAGAGTTACCCTGGTTCCTACACAGTGCTTGTCATGAATTCCCACCTATATCCATATTGGTCTCCATCATTCCATCCAAAACGTAGCTGCTAGAATTATCTTCCTTGCCTGTTTAATTCACTTCCCTGAATCACTCCACTGGCTCACCCTGGCCCATCTCAGCACATTTCAACTTTTCATCCTTGCCTACAAGGAACTCTGCAGCACCCTTACCTACACCTCAGATCTCATTTACTTACGAGTCTTAAAGGGGAATTCCTCATCGAGGGGCCTAGCAATGGAAAATTCACCAGCCATCAGCCACAAACTCCTTTGCACCAGGAAAGATTTGGGCTGATGCCAAATCTCAAAACTGGGTGATGGGACCAGCTTCTAAGTCCCCGTCATTTCCATCTCATGCCTATTACTACCCACATGCTTAAAATGTTCTGCCATTCTCACCCTTTCCTTATTAAAAAGGCTCCTAAAGACCTACTTTTGCCCTGGATGCCCAGTAGGGTGACCAGATGTCTCGATTTTACAGGGACAATCCCGATATTTGGGGCTTTTTCTTACATAGGCTCCTATTACCCCCCCCCCTCCCCCCCGTCCGGTCCCAATTTTTCACACTTGCTATCTGGTCACTCTAATGCCCAGTGACAACCCAGGAAGCCTCAACAAACGTTACTGAACATCTCCTGAATCTACCAGTGTGTCTTGGCTTGTTGTTTCTTTTTTAGATGATCAGCTCTTCAAAACAGGACCCCTACACCTTTTTCCTTTGTAGCACACAGCATGTCATCAGCAGTTAAGAAATGCTAGCAATGTAGAAACGTAGGGCCAGATCTTCAGTTGCAAAATACAGAACTGCACTGTTTTATGTCAGCTGAGGGTCTGGCCCATGATTGACAAAGAAGGGAACACATCTAAACCATTCCGTGAGCACCCCTTATCTGTGAGTTCCAAGATAATATGTCATGCTAGCTCAACATTGATCTCACCCACCCCCCAACCCCGCTGATCTCAGGTTCCATGATGGACAGTATGTTGGCCCTATACTACTAAAGGCATTGTATTCCTGCCATTGAAAGTGTCAACATTTTGCCCACAATTCATAGATTTTGAGGTCAGAAGGGACCGTTGGGTCCATTAAATGTACTATTGGCTGCATGAGACTTCCATGTATTGTCGAAAGGTACTTAAGATACCCATCCTGTACTCTAGTTTGATTCACGGGTCTGTACCTGTTAGCCCCTCCTGGGCTTTGTTAGTTAGTACATTGATCCATATGCATTTAAGATCCTGAGTTCTCAATAACTCAAAACACAGGTAATGGTGTCTTTAAAGTACAGTGTCAGAACCCTTCCCTCCTCCAACCTCTTTCACCCACTCCATCCTTCCCAAACAGGTTAAGAACCAGACAGCGGTATCTGACACATATCCGTTATTTCTAATTTCAAGTGCAAGAGAAAATTGCTATCCCCAGTACAACTTTGTGATGACGCTGGGCAAATGTTGGCTTTATAACAGCAGTCACTAATGTAACATTAAAATTCTGACAAAGGAATGATTTATTTTGCCTGCAGAACATTAACTAGTAATGTTAAGCTACATTTGTGTTATTTATTGTTTGGACGGCAGTAGCACCTGCAGATTCCGCATCCAGGATGAAGGCTCTCATGTGCTAGGTGCTACCTACAATGAAAAGACAAACATAAAAGTATAGAGCCCAAGTCTCAGATGAGAGCTAGCAGATGTGGGGACCACAAGGTAACAGCGAGACAGTTATGAGTAGCACAGTAAACAGGAGTTGCAGTACACCAGCGGCCTGACCATTGCCAATTGTTTTGTAGACATCGTGGCAGAGGTGAGTTGGAAGGAGGGAGTGAAAAGGAGGCTAACATAGTGACCCTGTGGATTTTTACCAGGAGCGGGTTGGGAGACAGCACAAAGGTGCTTTTTGGAATATTTGACAGATGGGCAATGTATTGTTGCCTATTCGTTTGGGACCGGTATCCCATTCTGACACCAGGGCTGTCAGGGCCTTGCAGACCAGCTCTTCCAGAAGAGGAGTCAGGGAGAGAGTCTGGGTATATTTTAAGTGCCATTTGTTTTATTTACACGTATACACCATTCCTGGAATAAGATGGTCACACAGCCCCCAGGGCAGAGCAATCCTCCTTCCAGGAATCCCAACCCAGCTCCAATGTTCAGTTCCCAGAGAGCAACTCTGGCCTTAAGAATGCTCTCTAATCAGAGCCCAGGATGGAGAGCAGACTCTCCTACTGCTTGTACAGCTCCATTCCCTCGTCCCCCAAGCTGCCTCTGCACAACCTTGCATAACCCCAGACTAAACGCAGTGTGTCTTTCCAAGAGTCACAACTCACTTGCATGCCAAGAAAAAGAACTTGGAAGACCATGTATAATGGTGTCACCCTGGTGACAGCTCCCATAACACTATTTACTATAGGAGAATGTATCTGAAACTTAAAAGTGTCTTTCTTAGCTTGATCTCTGTCACGGTTGCAGCATAACTGCACCTGTATTCCCCTTCTGTGGTCCACTCCAGGTGTTCCCAGTCAGGTCTCAGTGTGTGGGGAGCTTTGTCCCCCTCTCCCCTCTGAGCTGATGGTTTTGAGCTGCATAGCTCCCTGCCTTAGACTGTGATATCCCCAGCAAGCCAGTCTGCCTCATGGCTAAAACCTGTGCTTTGCTTTCTCTCTGAGGGTTATGAACAGTGCATTGCCCACAGTTACAAGGTACTTCACAGCTCTTTCTAAGCAAGCACATTTATTCTTAAGGCAATAGCATTACAGAGAAGACATAAAAGACAACAAGCAGCTTTAACACACACTAAACATACCAGGCGTCACCCATCACTTTTATGGGCTAAGTCTTTCCAACCCTTCCACAAGGTTTGGGTCCCCCTGGGACAGAAGGCCCTGTGTCAGTTCAAACTCACCCTTTTACTCACCTCACGAGCCTTTTCTTTGCCTCCTAGCCTTTGAAAAAAACAGCCTGAACAGAGTACCTGCAAACCCATCCAGTGGGTGGTACCTCTCTAGAGCCAAGCCAACATGAAGGGGTTAAGCTGTGATTTGTCATAAGGCTTTGGAGAGAGAACGTCAAAGTTAACACAACAGCTTTAAATCAAAGTGGGCTTTGGATTCCGTGACCTTCCCGATCTGATCAATACCTCGGTGAAAGTTCAGCGGTATAGATATTATTTCAGAAAGTTTTTACATGCTCAGTTAGAAAAACACTCTGCTGCTCTAGCAAGTGTTCACAGTTCAATTTGTTTTAAGAGCTAGAAAAAATCAACATCTCCTCTCATAAATTCTCTCGCTCACAGACAGAGCTGCTTAAATGAAAGGACTCTCCATCAGTCCCACAACTTTATTTTAAAGCTTTTCAGCTGCCTTTCCTGTTTCCCACACATTGCAGTCAGCAACCTTTGCCCAGGGCAAGATGACCGTTGATTAGCATGGAAGACTCCAGGCCTGCCTATAATCCCGAGGATGCTATGACAAATAGAATGTTCTCTGACCCATTTCCACAGACAGACTGAGGGACGGAGGAATTTCTGGAATGATCCAGGTTTAAAAAAAAACACAACTACTTTTGGCAGTCTCCACTGACCAGCCCCTGAGCCGTCGTTGGTGGCTCTTTAATGTTGATCTGAAGCTAAGTGTTTCATTTATACCAAAAAATTCCAGCAAACTGGTTGCCTTGGGCCAGCATGCTAGTTTCAGTTTTTTACCAAATTTTTCCTGCATATGAGGAGTTTGGCCATTTGCCACATCGTAATTTCATATTATTAAGACTGAAACACATTTTGTTTCACCCTCTCCAGCTGCATCCAGGCTATTTTCGAAGTTCTCCGGTTCCCACATCTCCAGCGGTGGTCAGTAGACTATTGTACTGGATCCTATTCAGTAAGCATTCATATTCCTGTGAATTTTGTCATGGGCCTTGCCTCATTTGTCATTAGGACATAGAGTAATGGACTGGTAGTCAGATCTCGGTTCAGTTCTTGACTCTGCTACTGACCTGCTGTCTGACCAGGGGCAAGTTACTTCCCTTCTCTGTACTTTTATTTCCCCTTTTTTAGCCTCACTTATTTAGATTATATGCTCTTTGGGACAGAAAAATATGTTTTACTATATGTTAGTATAGCACCTATTGCTATGGGACTCTCATCTCAGCTGGGATCTCTGGGGACTTCTGTAACATAAACCATCATCACTGTTATGTGGCTGCATGGAAGCATCATGTTGCTCTTGTACTAAAATCCACTCCTCCAGTTAGCATGGGCTCCCACATTTAGAATCTGACACACAGTGATTATAGCCACTATATTCATTAGAGGGGCTAAATGAGTCAAAATTCATGTGGCCTTCAAGGTGTCAGTTTTAAAACTCTTGCCTTGAATTATAACGGACTGGATGAGAAAAGCTGCACAACAACTTCAGCCAGGAGTAAAAGGTGTTTTTGATGTATTGCTCGTTCTATAACCCTTTTTTGGATGTATTGCTAATTCCATAAGGTATTGCTTAGTCTATAACCGATCGAGGCTTTCATCTTATATCCCCATAAATACTAAAAATAATAGTGTGACCCAGTCAGCACACCTTTACAGTGTTGTTATGGAAGTTTAGTTCGAACTTTTGAAAAAAAATTCTCCTTCAAAGACACAAAATGTGGGTAAAGTTTTGTCATGGAGCCTGTTGTGACTTTGTAAAACCTAGTATGGTGCTGCTTTGGAGAACCCTGAGACAGCATGAGTCAGAAGCTGGTGTAGTTTTACCCTGCTGAAGTCAGTGGAACTGTGCCCAGTAACAACAGCTGAGGACCGGGTGCTACCTAGGTTTCATTAGCAATAAGTTATGCAGCAGACAGGCAAGGTTGTAGAAAAGAGATCTTTATTCAGTGTGCTGAGCAGCCAGTGTTATACGGTCAGGCTCTGCAGCTTGTCCTTAGTTTGCATCTGGTGTCACATCAAACTAGCACCCTCCTGAAATCTGATCCTCTTCCTCCAGTTCCACTTATATTACTCTATGTACAATAAAAAATTAAATAAGGTTTTTTTATAAAAACTGCTCTTGGCAGGGACAGACTCTTCCCCCATATTTCTTGACCCCAAGAAAGAAGACAAAATATTTTTTCTAAAACTCCTTTAATAAGTCTTTATTTTTTCTGACCTAGTGGATAAAGCACTGGACTGGGACTCAGGATGCCTGAACTCTATCCCCTGCTCTGCTACTGGCTTATTGTGTGATGTTTGGTACATCGCTTCACCTCCCTGTGCCTTAGTTTCCCTATCTGTAAAAAGGAATAATGATGCTTACCTCCTTTGTGGAGCACTTTGAAATCTACTGATAAAATGTGCTATATAAGAGTATTATTTCAGCTAGAACTGGGTCTTTCCTTATCATTGAGTCCAACTTGCAGTGGATTTAAACTACAAGATCTCCTCTAAAAAAAAAGGAGTACTTGTGGCACCTTAGAGACTAACCAATTTATTTGAGCATGAGCTTTCGTGAGCTACAGCTCACTTCATCGGATGCATACCGTGGAAACTGCAGCAGACTTTATATACACACAGAGAATATGAAACAATACCTCCTCCCACCCCACTGTCCTGCTGGTAATAGCTTATCTAAAGTGATCATCAAGTTGGGCCATTTCCAGCACAAATCCAGGTTTTCTCACCCTCCACCCCCCCACAAAAATTCACTCTCCTGCTGGTGATAGCCCATCCAAAGTGACAACTCTCTACACAATGTGCATGATAATCAAGTTGGGCCATTTCCTGCACAAATCCAGGTTCTTTCACCCCCTCACCCCCCTCCCAAAAACCACACACACAAACTCACTATCCTGCTGGTAATAGCTCATCCAAAGTGACCACTCTCCCTACAATGTGCATGATAATCAAGGTGGGCCATTTCCAGCACAAATCCAGGTTTTCTCACCCCCCCACCCCCATACACACACAAACTCACTTTCCTGCTGGTAATAGCTCATCCAAACTGACCACTCTCCAAGTTTAAATCCAAGTTAAACCAGAACATCTGGGGGGGGGTAGGAAAAAACAAGGGGAAATAGGCTACCTTGCATAATGACTTAGCCACTCCCAGTCTCTATTTAAGCCTAAATTAATAGTATCCAATTTGCAAATGAATTTCAATTCAGCAGTTTCTCGCTGGAGTCTGGATTTGAAGTTTTTTTGTTTTAAGATAGCGACCTTCATGTCTGTGATTGCGTGACCAGAGAGATTGAAGTGTTCTCCGACTGGTTTATGAATGTTATAATTCTTGACATCTGATTTGTGTCCATTTATTCTTTTACGTAGAGACTGTCCAGTTTGACCAATGTAAATGGCAGAGGGGCATTGCTGGCACATGATGGCATATATCACATTGGTGGATGTGCAGGTGAACGAGCCTCTGATAGTGTGGCTGATGTTATTAGGCCCTGTGATGGTGTCCCCTGAATAGATATGTGGGCACAGTTGGCAACGGGCTTTGTTGCAAGGATAAGCTCCTGGGTTAGTGGTTCTGTTGTGTGGTATGTGGTTGTTGGTGAGTATTTGCTTCAGGTTGCGGGGCTGTCTGTTAAGGACTGGCCTGTCTCCCAAGATTTGTGAGAGTGTTGGGTCATCCTTTAGGATAGGTTGTAGATCCTTAATAATGCGTTGGAGGGGTTTTAGTTGGGGGCTGAAGGTGACGGCTAGTGGCGTTCTGTTATTTTCTTTGTTAGGCCTGTCCTGTAGTAGGTAACTTCTGGGAACTCTTCTGGCTCTATCAATCTGTTTCTTTACTTCCGCAGGTGGGTATTGTAGTTGTAAGAAAGCTTGACAGAGATCTTGTAGGTGTTTGTCTCTGTCTGAGGGGTTGGAGCAAATGCGGTTGTATCGCAGAGCTTGGCTGTAGACGATGGATCGTGTGGTGTGGTCAGGGTGAAAGCTGGAGGCATGCAGGTAGGAATAGCGGTCAGTAGGTTTCCGGTATAGGGTGGTGTTTATGTGACCATTGTTTATTAGCACTGTAGTGTCCAGGAAGTGGATCTCTTGTGTGGACTGGACCAGGCTGAGGTTGATGGTGGGATGGAAATTGTTGAAATCATGGTGGAATTCCTCAAGGGCTTCTTTTCCATGGGTCCAGATGATGAAGATGTCATCAATATAGTGCAAGTAGAGTAGGGGCTTTAGGGGACGAGAGCTGAGGAAGCGTTGTTCTAAATCAGCCATAAAAATGTTGGCATACTGTGGGGCCATGCGGGTACCCATAGCAGTGCCGCTGATCTGAAGGTATACATTGTCCCCAAATGTGAAATAGTTATGGGTAAGGACAAAGTCACAAAGTTCAGCCACCAGGTTAGCCGTGACATTATCGGGGATAGTGTTCTTGACGGCTTGTAGTCCATCTTTGTGTGGAATGTTGGTGTAGAGGGCTTCTACATCCATAGTGGCCAGGATGGTGTTATCAAGAAGATCACCGATGGATTGAAGTTTCCTCAGGAAGTCAGTGGTGTCTCGAAGGTAGCTGGGAGTGCTTGTGCTGGAAATGGCCCAATTTGATGATCACTTTAGATAAGCTATTACCAGCAGGACAGTGGGGTGGGAGGAGGTATTGTTTCATATTCTCTGTGTGTATATAAAGTCTGCTGCAGTTTCCACGGTATGCATCCGATGAAGTGAGCTGTAGCTCACGAAAACTCATGCTCAAATAAATTGGTTAGTCTCTAAGGTGCCACAAGTACTCCTTTTCTTTTTGTGAATACAGACTAACACGGCTATTACTCTGAAAAAAGATCTCCTCTGAAGCTTTCAGCCTTCAATGTGTTGAAGATCCACACAATTGCTGAGAAAAAGCTCCATTTGAGTTAAGTGGATACATATTCTGCATAGGGTTTCTATAGCAAGCGAACATCCGTAACCTTATTATCGAGATATAGGACAAATGCATAAAGAAGGTGATCCTAAATAAATTCCTACACTGTTAGATCAATAGCATTTTGGGTACTCTCTATGGTACTTTTAGGTATCACCATAATGTATGTGCACCTCACAGCTTTTAATGTATTTGTCCTCACAACACTGATTTAGGTAGGGAAGTGCAATCACCTACATTTTAAAGATGTAAAACTGAGACATTGTGAGACTTACCCAAGGCCATACAGAAAGCCCCTGACAGAGCAGAAAATCGAACCCAGGTCTCCTAAGTCCCTGGCTCATGTTCTAACCAGTGACCCATGCTTCCTCTCTTTTGTGAGATTATTTCCTGATGGGGACAGGATTAGAACCTGCTGGATAGTCATAAATATTTTTGCCAGTGTTCACATGATGAAAAGTTTACTCTCGATTCAAACTTTTTTTTATGACCTTCCCACGTTTGATTTCTGCAAGTGTGAGATGGCCTCTAGGAGGAGCAATGGCAGGAGAGCTCCTGCAGAATGCCGGATTGGAGCAGGCTCAGTGAGCTCTGTGGCAGTCGAGCATGCTCAGTGAAGATGGAGTGTTCAGAACATTTTGCTGCCAGCCCACTATTGCCATCTCCCAAGTTCCAAAATCGTAAGTCAGATCTAGAACTTCCCCGCAACCAAACACCATGAGATTGGCCCCAAATGAACAGGACTGTCTTTTGATTTTGATGCTCCCTTGCCCACTCCCTGGGTGTGGGTGAGTTACAGTGGTGAAGCTCTCCCAAGTTGATAGGGCAAGGAGATATGGCCCCCACTGCAGGAACTCTCACTGAAAAGCCCAGCTGCGATCAAATGACAGAGATTTGCATGGTGAAGCAGAGCTTCCAGCTTCTCCCCAATGGAGAACCTAAGTTCCAGCATTTTTAATCATTTGAGTGCTTGACTTTGCAACCTAAGAAAAAGAAAGAGGTAAAACCAGCTTCCATGATGTGCAGTCATTCCTCAGGCATAAGCAGGTTTGAATATTGAACCATCTGTATAGCTCGAATTGCAGGACAAACTACATTAACTGGCAGCAGCAAAAGGTCATTCTTCCAGGTGAGGCAGCGAGACATGAGGGCCATGTGCTGGCTCTTGGACCTGTCTCTCTCTTGGCCCCCATCAGCAGGGGGAAGGCTCTTGACTCATATGGTGCCTCTTGAGGAGGGGATGGGCTATTGGGGCCATTTGTTGCTCCAGCAGCAGCCAGGCTGTTTGTTTTCAGGGTTCCCAGTCAGGTGTGAGATGATGCGACTGCTGCTGCAGCATTGGCAGGGGCCTGGGCCCAGCTCTTTGGAATGTTTCTGTTTCGTTATTGGTTTGGCAAGCTGCCAAAGGTTTGCTGCCCGTAGAAGTGACACCAGGGAAAAAGCACATTTATATCGCAGCTGAACCTGATCAGAATTTCCTGGGATAAAGAAAAGGTGCTTCTCTGGCCTCAGGGCTTTCCACCTACTGAATTTCAAAGGCTTGCTGAAATTAATGGAGGTGTTAAAGTATCTCAAAAAAGGTCACAAGAATCTTTCGATCTGGAAAGCGTCAGGTAACCTAAATATAAGGGTTGCTATCAGCTCCACCTCTGATGTAACCCTAAAGCTGTCTTGGACTTGACGCCTGCATGCTTTATCAGAACTCAGAAAGCATGGCTGCAGGACAGACTTGGACCCTTTTCTCAAAGGAACCACATCCCAACCACATGCACTAGGACTATTATATGCAATAATGCAAACAGTATTATTCTCAGAAGTTCATATAGGCTTAGATGTCCTTAGAAAAGGCCATTTTGTTTACTTTTTGTGATAGCATCACAAGATATCCCTAAAGCCTTTAATATCAATGGTGTGTCAAGAAACTCAATATATGAAGTATATCAAGGGACACAATGTGGTTCCACATTTCTAAGTGCAAGAATCACAAGATTCATGTAGCACAAGGGGTTGTGAGCTGCAGTGAAGGGGGTTCTTCTCAGTGAAGGAATTATTCTTCTCAACTTTTAAAAATACAAAATAGAAAGAAGAGACGCTTCTACATTTTGGTTGAAGAAAAGCCCACCTAAAATTCAGTCCCAGCGTTAGACAAACTGAGAGATTGATGTTTCCTGCACGGGTAAGAAATGCATGTATTTGGAGACCTGCCAAGGAAAATCCTTTAAGTGTCATTGGTCTAGATCCAGCTGGTGAAAATCAGTATCGTTTCATGGCCTTCCAGGGAGCAGTGCTGATTTACACCAGATGAAAATCAGGTCCATCATTTTAAAGTGCCCCCTCTACCCTGTTTAATCCTCTGCCCTCCCCATGATCTGCCTCCTTCGCAGAGCACAATTTTAGAAAGATTGGTTAGAGCAGAGATCTGTAAAAGGTCTGCGCTCCCTTTCTAGAGCGGGATTTTCAAAAGGGTTTAATTGATTTCTGTGGGAACAGAGTTAAGCCAATGCTGAACACTTCTGAAAATCCTGCCTTCCTGCTCAGCTGGGACCTTGGCTGTGGTGACTGAAACCTACCACCACACAGGCATTAGAAGAAATAAGCCCCATGTCCACATAATAAATCTCTCTACAATAGGATCTATTTTTTGTCTCAAGCATTTGTTTCCCTCCCAAGCTCTTGCAGAGTTAAGGCCTGAAAGGCAGGGTCATCTGTCAGATGATCTTTTCGTGGACGGACAATTAAGAGACAAAACCTTTTGGCTGTAAAATTTTGCGGTTTGTGATTATTTCTTTTGTCAAATTTACCTCCATGACCTGAAAGAAATCCAGCTGTCTTAAAGCTCTATTTTTTTAATAAAGTGAAATGCCAATATATTTTATTCTTTCAGTGCTTTCCAATAATCTGCCCCTTCTGAACTACAGTAGGTGCTTACAATGCTACTGTGTCTGTCTGATCCACCCCACTTGTCTTATTTACTTGATACCACAGTGATGCGTTTATACTATTTTGGTACAAGCAGTTTCAGTTAAACTAGATGCCATTTAACAGAGATAAGAGGAACTGTCTTTCAGTTCCAGCCTAGCACCTGTGGGTATCGTAATCTACTCACGTCTGTGTGCATATGGGCATGCCCTGCCGATGTTTTGAGAAGTGTGATCTCTTGAGGAAGTTCCTGATGGGATGACACCATATGAATTGGCAGTTATCATTAACACTGCTGCAGTGTTTCCTTCCCTCCAAGTGCACAGTTACAAAGCTTTCTCGGTGCCTAGCAGGAGCTAGACTTCCGAGCAGCTGGCAGTCGCCGGACCCGGAGGAAACTGAAGTGAAGCTGGGAGTTAGAGGGAAGTGCTTTAAAGAACGTCCACAGCAACCCCAGACAATGAAGGCATCTGCTCCAGTCTGTAGCCTGGGCTCTGCACTGCCCTTGGACACCCAGATTGCACCCAGTTGTTGAGAGGGATGCTCCATAGCCAGTGAACCCCTGCATGGCCCAGTGGGATGCAGTAGCCTCATCAGCTTGGGCGCCTACTGTTGCCAGCCCCTCCACACCTGCAGTGGTTGGCCCTTCTCATGATTCATCCCTCCAGCCAAGCCGCATAGGTGTGGCTACAGTGAAGTTAGACACCTGCTGCTGGCCTGTGCCGGCTGCTTGGGCTTGCGGGGCTCCTGCTAAGGGGCTGTTTAATTGCAGTGTAGACGCTGGGGCCAAGGCTGCATCCCAAGCATTGGGACCCTCCCACCTCGCAGGGTCCTAGAACCTGGTTGCAGCCCGAGCATCTACACTGCAACTAACCAGCGCCTTAGCCTGAGCCAGCTGGCATGGGCCAGCCATGGGTTTTCAACTGCAGTGGAGACATGCCCGTATTGTCCCCTCCCTACTTCCTGGGGAGAGACTCCAACAAACAAAGAGTAATGGCTTTATGCGAGGTCTGCAGCCCCACCCTGGGGTCTGTAGTCCTTGCCCCTGGCACCAGGAGGGCTCTTACATCCCTTGTCCTGGTGGCAGGCAGGGGAGCCCAGGGCCTCCCTCTCCTCTGGGTTCCAGCCCAGGCGCCCTGTACCAAGCAGCTCAGGGCTGCACCCTCAGCCTCACTGCTCACTTCCCACCTTCACCTGAGTCCGGGTCCCTTTCTCAGACCGCTCCTTCCCGTGCTTCCTCCCTGCAGGGTCCAGCTCCCTGAGCCACTTCCTGCCAGCTTGCGGATTGCACTTTGACTCCCTGGGCGGCAGGCTCTTATCCCAGTTGTGGATGGTCCACCCGTTAGCCACAGCTCTGCCTCTGAACCTCTTCACAGACTCAGGCTTGTGGGGCTCATGCTGCCACGCTCAAAGAACCTGTGTAAACGCCCACTCAGACGGGAGCTCGGGCTCTGAAGCCTAGAGAAGGGGATAGGCTTCAGAGACCAAGCTCCAGCTTCAGCTGCAACTTAAAATCACTGTCTTCACAGCTATTCTGAGCATTAGCCCTGCAAGCCCAAGTCTGTTGACCCGGGCTTGGAGGCTCGCTGCTGCTGCTAGCTATGTAGAGGTGGCTGTGGTTTATAAACACCATCTCGCCGATTCTATGGGATGGGGCTGCAGTGATCCATGCTTTCCTGCCATCTGGCCTTGACTATTCCTCTTCACTGTGGGTGAGATTAGAGGTGCAGCCTAGAACGCACAATGTAGGAGGAGGGGCAGTTCTGGTGGCATTAACCATCCTCCTGATCCTAGGCTGCACCAGCCGTTGGAGACTAATATGTAATTGAGACAGCCTTGGGTGGTGGAGACCTGTCTAAGATATGCCAGCTTTCCTGGGCTGCCTTATGCCTATGCCCACAGTGCTGCCTGGTATCTCCACGGTGCTCTACACTGTTGCTGCATGTTGTCTAAAACATCTATGCTACAGAGATATCTAAACTAGCAGCAACAGACCTTTGCTTTGGGCTGAAAAAAAATCTCTTACTTTTATTAGGTGCAAAGGAAAACAAACTCAACGCCACGCGGCCTGGCTTCACAAAGTGCGCTGTGCCGCCCTGGCGTGCCCGCCTGCAATGAATACTCAAAGACCACCTACTTTGAATACTCCTCTGATTTTCCACTTTCTTTAAAGTCTGATAATTTTGGCAGGACAGGATGAAAGCAATTGTGAAAAGTGAAAAAAGTCCTTGTTTGCCTATCCTGTCATCTGGGGTCTATTTCCCTGAAGTTGAGAATGAAGGTAACTCGCCTTAATGATGTAGGACAGCTTTTAGTCTAATTGAACTGTGCATCAACATGGACCCAGGATTGAGCCTTCAGTCTTGGGTTAATCCCTTTTATTGGCTTGGGTGTAGGTTATCAGCCCTTCTTATCAAACAAGGATCCCTTTCTTCTAGCTCAGGATCAGAACTAAAAGCCGGCTGAGAAAGAAACGACAAATGAAAAGCTTCCCAATCCCTCCTCCCCAAAAAACCTGCACATCCATAAGGTGTTCTCCAGCTCACACACTTTAGCTGCAAGGCTGAGCTGCATTGTTCTTTGCTAAGAGGCTTTCCCCGCCACCCCTTCAGCTGTGATTTTTGTAGCAGCAGCTTCAAAGCATGTGGAGTTGGCTCAGTTGTTTTGCCCAGCATTTGCTGATCAGCAGGTCAGATTAAATTTACGGGCAGTTGATTAAAACTTAGTATTTGAACACCTGCTTTAGCCTCCTTTTTAGGCCTAACTTTTTGAACAGAAGCATGTTAAAGTTATAAATGATGGGTGCAAAATTCTTATTTTGATTCAGTAACATTTGTTTACATGGCTTTTGAATAAAGGCTGCAATTAGTTCAACTTTGCTATGCAGCTGGTCAGACTAGATGGTCACAATTGTCCTTTCTGACCTTAAGTTTTATTAATTTAGATCAGCCTTCCTGCATAAAACAAAAGCACATTTCAATATATTCACCAACCATTTTAACATTATCTGAGGCCAAATCACTGAGAAATAGATAAAAATATGCTCAGGTTTACCTCCCATATTAAAAATATAGGGAAAATAATCCCAAAGGAATTGACTTTACAACAAAACTCTCTTAAATTATAAATTAAAATTAAGCTATTTATCTTATATTACCGATTTCTGAGATTCATTGAGTCAATCCCTGCATTACTTTAAAATTAATTTAAAAGCGATAAAAGGAAATACTTTTCCCTCCCACACACTGCATGATTGGTCTCTGGAACTCCTTGCCACACGTTGTTACTGAGGCCAAGAGCTCAGCAGGAGTCATACAAAAGGACTGGACATTTATATGGAGAACAAAAATAACCAGAATTCTAAAGCAAAAATAGTTTAATATAAAATATAACCGTAAGAGAAAGTTTTGTAAATGAAAGAAACCCTCATTCTTCCACTGCATGGTTTCTTGTGCCTTCCTGTGAAGCATCTGGCACTGGCCACTGTCAGAGACAGGATATCAGACTAGCTGGATCTTTGGTTTGATCCAGCCTGGTAATTTCTGTGCTACTTGCACATCCCTTGGGGTGCAAGCAATGCATAACCAGGTGCATATTGAGGTCTTTGTAAGAATTTGTTTATGCTTTGACTTCTAGATCAGTGGTTTTCAAACTGCGGGTCGCGACCCAGTACTGAGTCGCGGAATGTAAGGCACTGGGTCGCGGCAGTTCAGGTCAGCACCACCGACCAGGCTGTTAAAAGTCCCGTTGGCGGTGCTGCCCGGCTAAGGCAGGTTAGTGCCCACCCGTTCTGACACCGCACTTTGCCCCGTAAGTGGTCAGCAGCAGGTTCGGCTCCTCGGTGGGGGGGCCACAGGGCTCCATGCGCTGCCCCCTCCCTGAGCTCTGGCTCTGCGCTCCTATTGGCCAGGATCCGGCCAATGGGAGCTGGGGGAGGGGGCGATGCCTGCGGGTGAGAGCCCTGCAGAGGCGCTTGCGCGACTCCATCTAGGAGCCAGACCTGCTGCTGACCGCTGCCAGGGCGCAGCGCGGTTCATGGTGCCGGGACAGGTATGAAGCCTGCCTTAGCACCCCTGCTGCGCCGCTGACTGGGAACTGCCCGAGATAAGCCTGCGCCCCAATCACCTGCCCCTCCCTGAGCCCCCCCCAACCCTGAGCCCCTTCCTACACCCCAAACCCCTCATCTCTGGCCCCACCCCAGAGTCGGCACCCTCAGCCCAGAGCCCTGACCCCCTCCTCCCAGCCCCACCCTGCAGCCCTCACCCACGCACCCCAACCCTCTGCCCCAGCCCTGAGCCCCTCTCACACCCCAAACCCCTCACCCCCAGCTCCACTGAGTCACGGGCATCAACAATATTCTTCAACTGGGTCGCCAGAAAAAAAGTTTGAAAACGACTGTTCTAGATCATTGGGCCAAATCCTTCATACACTTCATTTTAAAATATTTTCCCGGCAGACATCCCAGAACGGAAGCTTGGGAGGGTCTTTTGAAACTCCCTCTGCCTGCGTATGGGTCTTTAGTTGAAAGCATAGCATAACTCAGATTTTTTCATACTAAACAATACAAGACCTGATGGCCTCGGTATCCAAAAAAATGCAGTCGTATTGTTGTAGAAAGTCCTTAGTAAGAAAGGGAAAAAAACCCTAATAAAGTGGATCAAGTGCCCTTGGGAAAAATTAGCACACAACGACTACTTGTGCAGCCAATTGAAACAGCGGATTGGTGTAAAGATTGGCTTTACAGGAAATATTAAAACAGCACAGATGGCTCAAGTTTACATATTTACAGAGGAGTTGGGTCAGCAACTAAAAGCTTCCAGTACAGTATAATTTACTAGGTCATAGAGCCAGTGGTTAAGAATGAACCAGACGACTACTGTAAACACACTATTAGGGTTTCCAGAGGTTTATTCCTGGTGTTTTTCATTCGTTTCTGGAATTTTAGAAGCAACTGGCTGCAGTGTTCGTGAAAAGAGATACTTAAAAAGTGTCATTCCATTGAAGAACGTGGGATCGAGTTGCTGCAGTAAATTGGAAGCCTGTTATGTAATTGCTACCGTTACTATGTAATTAGAAGGGCTCTGGCTCTCCTTCATGGTCTGGCTCATAATGTGATTAAAAAAAAGTAACACGCTTAAAAACGTAACTAGAAGCAAGGTAACTTCAGCACTGACAAGAATATCTGCTGTATTCAGAAGCCGCAGCTCACGACCCCGAGATGGTCTCGAGAAGAAAGACTCCAGTCCTTTTCATCAGTCGATCAGAACGTGCGTTACAAAGGAGGGTAGTATTTTTAGCCCCATTTTACAGTAGGGGAAACTGAGACACTGACCGGCACCGTGACTTGTCCAAGGTCACCCCCAGCAGGTTAGTGGCAGAACTGGGAATAGAAGGTAGGATGCCAGAGTCCCAGTCCAGTGCTGTATCCATTAGGTCATGCTGCCTACCATTGTTACACTAACTGATGCTACAGTGCAAGCATGCAGTCTTTGCATTCTCCACAGTAAAGTAGCTCAGGAGACACGAGAAGGGAGTACCTGACTTGAAGAAAATGTATTTTGTGTGTAAATATGCAGGCAAATATAAGTGGTGCTGTTCTTATTTAACATGTTCATGTAATAACATTAAAGCATCTGGGCAATCAAGTCATCTGAAATTAAAACAAACGGACCGTTGCCATGTCATCCAAAGCAACACTACAATAGCTATGTTATTAACTGAATACTTACTTCTTGGACTATTATCTACTTCATCATTAAATTAGCTTCACCTGGGAATGTTAATGTAGATGAGCAGAAGCCTGGCGTTCTCAATTTACCTGCGGCTGACAACGCCTCCATCTGAATTGCACCAAACAAAATCTGCGTGACTCAGGGTAGAAAAATCTCAACCAATAACATTAAACCAAAAAAACCCAATCACTGTAGCAACTAAAAACACAACATAGCAACAACGCTTCAAAGAGTGGGAACGGCTGGGTGAAAGAGCCCCCACATGGAGCTTTTTAAAGTAGGGCTGGTTAGTCTGGGTGGCAATGGTGTGAGGATGGGATGGTTGCTTGCTTAGAGTCTATAACAAACTCAGCAATTCATATTTTTTGGGAAGCCACATCTTGTTCACGGCCAGGCCTCTCTCAGCTGCTTGGCTTTTCCTGGCAGTTTATCCCTCAGGGCAGAATACAGGACCCTAGTAAGAGCCCTGAAACTTCATATCAAGTCATTATCCCAACCCCAGCATCCTCTACCCAAAGGTTGGAACCAGACGCTCTCTGTCCATTGTTTCCCACCTGTTTTGGCAAGGAGGCGATGGCATGAGGGAGCTCAGCAGAAGAGCTGAGAGCTTAGGGTCTAATTCCCCCCTGCCTTGACCTTGTGTGGTCTTTCTACACATGTTCCAAGGGAGTGTAACGTTGCCAAGTCAGCGTTTGCCCTTCACACTGGTGGGAGCATTTTAAACCTCACAGGGCTTGATTCTTGCATCCATTTTTGCGCAATTCCCTTGTAATCTAACATCGTCTTTGAGGCCCCAGCTTAGGGGACACTTCAGGGGGGAAGGGCTCATTGTTGGATAGCTTTTGCCCTCTCAGGGTACTCTCTCAGAATAGATAGGCAGCAGAACATAAATTGGAGCAGCCCTGAGGCAGCTGTAATTTAGAAGCCTAGCTGAGTCACTTTTATCCCCTCTGGGGTCCCATGCTGAGCATGGTGAAACCTGGGAATTTTGGCCTCTCTGTGTGCTCACGCCAGTTTTATCCCAGCGTAACTTCAGGAGAGTTTTTCATGCTTGACATCTGATTTACATCTGTGTGAGTGATCGGGGAAGCAGACAGATCAGCCCTGTGATGCTCTCACCCCCTGCTGGATTGTGGAGTGAAAGATTTGATCCTGAATTCCTACTCATAGCATTCTAGAAATGACAGTACACTAAGCCCAAAACACTGAGCCGCCCAATCCACAGCCATTCTGAACCCAGAGAGAGAGATGGACAATGTTCACATTCAGTCTGGAGCCGCAGAGCTCCCATATTTGCTGAACCCAGCCCTAATAAGTAGCTGAGAAAGAGAACAGAAGAAAATTAAATTATAGGCCTTGTATTGCTTGCAGCATGGTCAATAACAAATCGTCCATGAACTGTAATTGGAGTAGGATTGGGCCCTAACACAATCTCCATTAAACAATCATCAGTTACCAATGGTTACCACATACAGCAGTATCTGATTAACCCAGTTTCTCCCTATAGTTAAGATAGGATTATCTGTGGTGGTGACTGTATGGTAACAGTAAATGTTGACATTTTAAAGGCTACCACTAATGCTTTAAACTGTATGTACGTATGTGCATACACATGTACAATATGTATATGTAACACTTTTTTGTGTATAGCTACTTGCCTTTATATCAATGTCTATACCTTGTAAAGATTAATATGCTATATCAGACCTTAGCCAGCTTATCATTTTCCTCTGCAAATATATGTACTGGGCCAGATTCTCAACAAGTATACATGAGCGTAGCTCTGTTGGCTTCACTGATTTACACCAGCTAACGCTCTAGTCCACAGAGTTTATTTATAGACTGACTCTGCTAAATACTGTTGTGTTTGTGCTTTGAAGGTACCTAAAATAAATGACTAAAACCTCATGGGATAATAAAATCTTCAGGACATGGACTATCTCTTCATGAGGAGAAAATACTTGGTACCAAAGGGCCCTTTAACCTAGCAGAGCAAGGCATACCAAAAACCAGTGGGTGGAAGTTAAAGCCAGACAAATTCAAATTAGAAATAAGGCACAATTTTTTAGCAGCAAGGATGATTAACCATTCAAAAAGAAAACTGGGGCAGTGGTGGATTCTCCATCTTTTGAAGTCTTCTCATCTGGACTGAATGCCTTTCTGGAAGACATGCGTTAGCTAAACACAATTTAATGGTCTGAATGCGGGAGTAACTTGGTGAAATTCTATGGCCTGTGTTAGACAGGAGGTCAGACGAGATGATCTAATGGGCTCTTCTGAGCTTAAAGTCTATGAATCTATTAATCTTACTATGTATTTTTACAGCTCCTAGCACAGTGAGACCCTGATCTTAGCTGAGGCCTCTCAGCACAATAATAATAAATAAATAATTTAAACACATTGAGGAGATTTTGAAAGTTAACCACCTAACTCCCATTTGTGCCTTTCAAAAATCTCCCAGACTGAAGCTGAAGTTTGCCCCATATCATTTTCTCTGGCGCTCTCTATTTGCAAGCTGCCTGTTTTGTTAAGATAAAGCACATGTTAAACTGGATGCCTCTCAGTTTGGATAAAGTTTTTTCCCTCAGGGCTTAACATTTCTTCTTGGCATTGTGATTAGCTGGATGAATGGTGACAGAGTGTCGTCTTCTCTCTCTCGGAACACCAGAGAAGTCTACGCAGTGTTTTACTGAAGTAGAGCACGTTTCAGACCACAGGAGTTGTAACACTTAGTGCAAAAGAAAGGAAGCCTGCTTGTTGAATAAAAGCTGGAATTATGGACAAGGGGCACTTGAACAGGTATTAAGGGCCTGACTCTGGACAGTGCTGAATGGCCCCCATGCCCTTTGAATCTAATGCGGGTCTTGGCTGTCACACATAACAAGTTACATACAGAGAGGAAGGATGGTCTTGTGGTTGAGTCTCAGGGTCCATCGACTGGCTTTACCGCAGGTTCCCTGTGGGACTGCTGACTTCAGTCCACTTCCAGTTAAAATCAACAGAAAACAGTCTGGCTTGTCCGTTTGTCTCTGTAAGCTCTTTGTGGCAAGGATGAATTCTTACAGCACTTTTGGGTCCTGCTCTCCAGGTGCCACTGAAAGAGAAGTAACAATATAGTGAAATGGGCTCGGAAGTGACATATGCCGTTCTGACATCTTTAATATTCGGTGCTGCTGCTGCCTAAATTTTGCACCCTTTGGAAAAATCAAAACAAGCCAATGCGCTTATGTGAAGGGAAAGGGTTTTGTTTTCAATTTAATGGGCCAAAGTCATTTCTGGCTTCAATGGAATTACCTCAGAAATGGATTCGGCCCAGTGTGTTTGAATGACTGACATGGATGGCCCAGTCCTAAGTGTACCTCAGTGCTTCCTGAAGGAGGTTGAGTGCCTTTAGCTTGTGGGATCGGGTCCTTATACAGCAACTTTCATCCCTCCAAAGATGCCGAAGCATCATCCGGCTATTTGAGGGCTGAGGATTTAAAAAAAAAAATTCTGTTGTTCCAGTCTCCGTGTTGCATTGCATTATGACATTATAGTACTTTTAGACAGTACTGCAGTATGTTTTTCTTTTAAAAAATACAACCATCAGCCTGTTCCTGTGTTCACATATTTGCAATCCAGATTGCTGGGTTGGTTACTCATGCAATTCTGTTTCTTTTCCCATAAATTCCTGTGCACTGGTTGGTGGCCTTATTATTGGCATTATAGTAGCACCTTGGGGTCCAAGGTGCTCTGCTAAGTGAGGCACAAACATATAATAAGACCTGAACCTTTGCCCTGAAGAGCTTGCAGTCACAGCATGGTATATTCCAAAGGATCTACAAGTTTGAAAGCCAAAGGTACTTGTGCTCCTAAATTCCTGACACGCTTTTAAATATCTCCTCCTAAATAGACAAAGCAGAGCAAGAGTGGGAAGGGAAACAGAGCCACAGAGTGACTTAGCCAAGGTTACGCAGTAGGTCAATGGCTGAGCTAAGAAAAGGACCCCCATCTGCTGACTCCTATCCACTAGGCCACTCTACCTCTCCCTTTTTGTAGCCAAATTTTTTCAAGTGACCCATCACTTCCATCCTGCAGGTTCTGGCTATTCCCATCAGAAACAGAGCAGGTTAGGACAAGTGGTTGCAATGAGTACCCACATGAGGCACAAGTATTTAATGCTGGGCTCTGCAGTCTAGCAGAGAAAGTTGTAACACCATCCAATGGCTGGAAGTTGAAGCCAGACAAATTCAGACTGGAAATCAGATGTAAAATTTTAACAGTGAGAGTAATTAACCATAGGAACAACTTACCAAAGGTGGAAGTGGATTCTCCATCACTGACCATTTTAACATCAAGACTGGGTATTTTTCTAAAAGATCTGCTTTAGGAATTATTTAGGGGAAGTTCTATGACCTGCGTTACACAGGAGGTCAGACTAGATAATCACAATGGTCCCTTCTGGCCTGGGAATCTATGGATTTCCATTTTTTTTACCCCTTTTCATCACCACCACCATCAGGGATATTCTTGATCAACTCCTCTGCTCGTCTTAGCACCAGATCAACCTTTCATAGAATCATAGAATCATGGAAGTTTAAGGTTGGAAGGGACCTCAGGAGGTCATCTAGTCCAACCCCCTGCTCAAAACAGGACCAACCCCAACTAAATCATCCCAGCCAGGGCTTTGTCAAGCCGGGCCTTAAAAACCTCTAAGGATGAAGATTCCACCACCTCCCTATTCCATTCCAGTGCTTCACCACCCTCCTAGTTACATAGTTTTTCCTAATATCCAACCTAAACCTCCCCCACTGCAACTTGAGACCACTGCTTCTTGTTCTGTCATCTGCCACCACTGAGAACAGCCAAGCTCCATCCTCTTTGGAACCCCCCTTCAGGTAGTTGAAGGCTGCTATCAAATCCCCCCTCACTCTTCTATTCTGCAGACTAAATAACCCCAGTTCCATCAGCCTCTCCTCTCCTTTGTTTATCCCCTGTTCTTTACAATGCTGTTTGCTCTCTGTTGAAACTTTTGGGGACATGATTGAGATAAATTGCCTATAAATCCTGCTTGACACAATTCTGTTTCTAGGCGGTGAAATATACATTGCATAAAACCATTTTGAATCATACACTGGTGCCAGGAGAGAGGAAGTATCGGAATCAAAGCCTTTAAAGCACTTTTGCTTTATATTAGCATTTTGACAAGACCCCAAGGGAATGACTTTTGTCTTGTTATCTCGAGTGTCAGATCCATCACACTAGTGCTCAGAAGTTAGGATGAAATAGTCAGTTGTTATGAAGATTTCTCGGAAATCATAAATGCAGCAGAATTGATGGGATATGAGAAGTTGAACAGAAGCAGGTGGTGGAGAATGGCCAGATGTATAGCTTAAGGGAAGAAAAGCTTAGCCCTCGTATGTTGGGCTACTAGACGCAGAGTTTCTTGCTTTCCCAATAATTTGCACGTGTTCGTGGTTCTGCCTTACTGTCTCCCATACCATGATAAAGACCATCTGATTTTCAAAAGCATGCTCCCTTTATTTTTATTTTGTTAGTCTAGATTCATAATTTTAAGGCCATTTTGATCATCTAGTCTAACCTCCACAATGACACAGGTCATGGATTTCATCCAATGATCCTGCATGGAGACTAACAACTTCTGGTTAAATTAGAACATATTTTTCTGGAAAGACTAATAAGACTTAAAAGTCTAATCAGAGGATCACCTACAAGTCATTGTTTTCTAGACTGTAGGATCCTCAGGGTAGGGACTGGCTTTATTTGTGTGTACTGTCCCAGGCTGAGCACAGGAGCTTAACAAGTAATAAATAACAAAGTGAAAAAGAACAAATAGTCTCCGATTGCAAAACAACACAGCCAAATTCATGCCTGGTATAATGTCCAGGAGTTCATTCAAGATACATCAGGGATGAATTTGGCCTACTTAGGGGCCAGAGTTCAAAGGCTGGTCTCCCCTGGGACCTGCAAACACCTGTTGGGTACTGTTTATTTAAAACTGTTGCATGAAGCGAGGCATGGGGAAGAGCAGAGGTCTACTGTTTTCCTTATTCTGATAAAGATCTTTGTTCAATATTAAAAGAGAGCGACTCTTTCTGAGATGCTTTAGTGTTGTCACGTGCCACCTATGTGCTCTTTGAATGTCTCCAAAAGTTCCACTTGTGTTTGCCATGAGATTTGGGGGAAGGTTTGATTCAGTTCTTGTTTGATTCAAAAGAGTTACTCCACCCTATCTCCTGTCATCAATTCACATCTGTAAATTAAACCACAAACAAATAAAGCAGATTCATTACTCCTCTTATTGGGAAGATGCGGGTAAACCATCCTTCCTGGCATGTCTCGGGGCAGTTTCACAGACACCTTTTCATTATGGTGCATGAGCCATTCTTTAAACGTTGTTGTTGGGCATCAGTACGTGCATCAGAAGCATTATTAGGACTTCTCATAGGCAGAGGGTTGCACATGCGGGTACTTGTGATTCCATATATTTTAGTGATGCAGACAAATGAAAACTGAAAAGATTGCCTTTTACTTCATGCTTGCAACTCTATATTGAATTCCTGTGCCTGGAAATTACACGGTCACACCATTTTGGATGTCTATGTTAATGAGTGGAAGAACACACATCTTAAATGGACTGCCATATGTCTGTACCTCCGATGAATCAAAGTAAATAAAACATGGTGCCTACATTAGTTTTGTACAGGACTTAGCACCATGGGGTCCTGGTCCATGACTGAGGCTCCCAGAGTACAAATAATTCCCTCCTTCTCCTTTATTTACTGATTAACAAGTCCCATTTAACTCCATCTCTCACTGATACATGTTAACATAGTCAGTAAGAATTTTTACTACATGGAGGGGGGGAGTTGCTGAAGTGCAGCAGCTTTGCGCACCCCCCCCACATAGAACACCGACCTTGTATAGGCTTTTGCTGCAGGAAGCGACTGTTATTAATTTATTGAGTGCTGACAGCATATGATTTTCTGTCCAAAACATCTCCACACTATAGAGCTTGCATACAAAATGAAGCAGGCAGTGCCCCATAAATCAAGATCAAATAGAGTGCATTTCAGTGATTCAATATGTGATTCATACAATACGGGGGGAAAGAAAAAAGTTGGGAAAAGATGGGATAAAAGCTCTTCCCTGAAAAGTGCTGAGTGTAGATCACAGATTATTGTCAATTAGATTTGCTGGCATAAAAGCTCTTGCATGCAGGCAGGAACTGGTTGTCCCGTGAAGCGTCTGCTTTATTCACAACAGCATTGCTTAGATGTCATCCTCTGCCGTTACTTAAAAAGCAACTCTGTCTCTGTTTTTCTGGGATGGGGCGGGGGGGAAGTTACATACATTGCTCTGTCTTTGAGCCCTAAGGTTATGTCTTTTCCCACCAAGTTCTTACTAAGCATTTGTTCTTGAATCAAAAGATACTTTCCATTGATGAAAGTGATTAGACAATTTGAAAATGGCTCTCTGTGCGTTAGGTCTCTCTTTAAGGATGCTCAGAAATTCTACACCAAGGGTTTTCTGAGGTGTTTCAAAGTACTCAGTTATACTTAGATCCTGGCGAAAGGGGATGAGGAGAGGAAGTCTGTCTTTAGGCTTTGCTGTCTGAAGGCGCGTTCAGAGAACTTGGTATCTTTTGTCAGACCTGCTTTCTTGTGTGAACAACTTAATAGATAAAAGACGCTGCTAGACAGACCTACCTGTGAGATACCCAGCTCCCTGAGGGGCAGGCTGTGAATCCCTGTGATGGGGAGCAGTTACTCTCACAAGTAGCACAGAAGAAGTCAATAGGACTATTTATGCGAGTCATGGCTCACCAGTGTGAGTACAAGGTTCACAACCTGTCCCTAAATTCTCTCCTTGTACAGTGGAATAGCTGCATTTTGGATTTTTTGTCCTTTAACCCTGAAGACCCAAGTATGATGCTGGCAGACCAGGAACCAGCTCTTGCCAGAGCTTTAGGCTTCAGCTGAGCACGGACAAATTCGTTGCTGGAAAGTAGTCTGTTTCACTTGTGTGCTAGTGTAGTTAAGATGGGTATTGGATTTATAACAATGTATTTAGTGTTTAGACTTTATGAAATGCTTGTAAGTTGCTGCATGCATTAATCTCACTTGTAGTTTATCACATGCTATAAGGTAATATTTAAGTGTAATATTTAAATGTTTGCTCTGAAACTGTGAATCCAGTCAGGAGGGATCGTCTTCTGCCCATCAAGAAAAGCCTATCAAAACTAACGTCACAAGATAAAGATTTTGTTAATTGCCCCCTTATGCCGCTGAAGAGGCTACGTGCAAAAGGGCTTGTCCCATCTGTTTGAATTCTGGAAGAAAGCAATAAAAATAGCTGACAAGAAATTTTTTCCTCTCTTTTGCTCTTTGGACTGTCCCAGGGCCAGAGCTACGAAATAGAAGCAGAGATCTCCAGAGTCAACCTGGGTCAGCCCTATAAGACATTCTGAGCTGGCAAATTACTACAGCTCTGTCACCTTTTGAAACCATAGACTGCAATTCATTTGTGTATATAAGCTTGCCTGCTTTAACCTTGTAATAACTCTCTCATTTCTCCCTCTTAGTTAATAAATCCTTAGATAGTTTGCTGTAGATTACAAATTGACCTGTAGTAAGTGACTGGCCCTTTGGGACTGGGAGTAACCTGAATATTTTGTGATCTTTGGTGTATAGCAACCATCTATCAGTAAGTCCAGCTAGTCTGGGTGGTAAGATAGACTGGCGTGTCCAAGGGGAGTGTCTGTGACGACTGGTATAGTGCTTTAGGAGTTCACACTTGTTACGGGGTTGGTGAAGTCTAAATATAGAACATACAGCCAGTTTGGGGTGTCTGCCCTGCTTCCTGACAGTCTGTCCTACGGTTGGCGCTCATGGTCGTGAGTCACTCCAGACACCATGACAGCAGGTACTGGCCAGAGGCTATATAAGCAGATAGTGCAATCTGGTATGGCAATCTCTGTGTTCCTACTAGGATGGGCAAATACATACATTTATTTTTATCTCAATTCTATGTGCCATTCACTGCTGCTAATTTGAAAGGATCCACTCATCAGGAGGGCAGCAAGACAATAGAAAGGGAACCTGCACCACATAGAATATCCCTCACTAGAGGAATGATGGTCATGGTAATAAGTGCCTGTCATTAATAATCATAATAATGAATGATAAATATCTAGCTCTTTTGTAATGCTTCTCATCAGTAGAACTCAAACCACTTTTCAAAGGAGGGAAGCACCATTCTCCCCATTTTACTTCCAATATAAATATATAATAAGTGCATATCAAGTTGAGAACTACTGTACCCACCTCAGAACTAAGGGGACTGGATGACTTAGAGCTGGATGACTGGATGACTTCTGCGGACTGGATGACTTAGAGCACTAGTGTTCGGCTATAAAGTATTTCACCCTGAGTCACTGCTTCCAATCAGCTCCTGTTGGCAGTGAATGGAAATATTTACCGTGCAATGGTTGTTGAATGGTCCTTGTGAAATGAACTGATGGTCTCAGTACAGCTGTTCGTAGACCGGACCCCGTTCATAAAGGCAGAAGGCTCCTTGAAATTTACTGCACCAAGAATAATTCATTAGCTAGCACTTTTCATATGTGAGTCACAAGCACATGTCAGAGTGGGTTCCTCTCCCACTCCCCACGCCACCATTCCGGTGGAGTCTAGCTTCCTCTTGTATATTTCAATCAAACAGCAAAAAGTTAGGCATTGATTGTATTGCTAGCATGCAGATAACATGTTTCAACCCCGTCATGTGTTCCCAGCTGTAATTAGGAACACTGCAAATTCCCCGTATTTAAACTATATGCCAGTCCACATTTACCTTCAGAGTACTCAGAGCTTGCACTTGAATAAATATTAATGGGAAATGATGTGAGATTCTTAATAGTGTATGCAATTTAAATTTCATTTAAATTGAAAATGAGGGGTTTATATATATATAAAAGATTCCCATGGAAGATGAGAACAATTGGCATGGCCGAGTCATTTAATCAACCTTGATAACTCACTCTCATCTCTAGCAGTCAATGTTAAGATCATTTCCTCTTCTGGATCTGGCAGGAGAGGAGTGATTTAACAGCTTTTCTCCAATAACTGCATAGTATCCAGAATATACCTGGGGGCAGGGGAACACTTGACTTAGAATTAGGTGAAAATTCTAATGATTTTTAATGGCAAATATTGAATTTTTTTCATTTTAATAGCAATACTGTGTGTAAACTTTCAGTCTTTTAACCCCTCAAACCCACACATCTTCAGTTTTTGAAAACAATTCCCAGGATATTTTCTTTTCTTTTTTTGCTTTTTGGTAAAAATGTGTGCTTTTCAGTAGCACCTAGAGGTCGCAAATGAGATCAGGGCCCCATTGTGCTAGGCGCTGTACACAGCAAGAGACAGTCCCTTGAAGAGTTTACATTTGAAACAGAAAAACAGACAAAACTGGATGGGGAAACAGAGGCAAGAGAGGTGATGAGAGCCCAAGATCAAACAGGTCAGTGGAAATGCCAGGAATAAAATCCAGGCCTCTTGAGTCCCAGACAATTACCCTATCCATTGTTTCTCCTTGTGTATTATGCAGTGACGAATGGGAGGGAAGGTGGTCTATTGAATCATAAATGGTGAATTGATTCATAGATTCTAGTGCTAGAATGGACCGTTGTGATAATTTAATCTTAGCTCCTGCATAACAGTGGCCAAAGAACTTTCCTTATTTCATCCTTATTGGAACTAGAACATATTCTTTAGGGGAAAAAAATTCAAGTTTGATTTTAAAATGTCCATAATGGGAGGGGAAGTGGGTCTAGGACACGGGTGGGCAAACTACAGCCGGGGGGCTACATCCGGCCCTTCAGTTGTTTTAATCCGGCCCTCGAGCTCCTGCCGGGGAGCGGGGTCTGGGGCTTGCCCCACTCTGGCATTCCATCTGGGGGCTTGCCCTGCTCTGTGTGTGCGGTGGCTCTGTGCAGCTCTGGGAAGTAGCGGCATGTCCCCTCTCTGGCTCCTATGCATAGGGTCAGCCAAGGGGCTCCGCGGCTCCCATTGGCCGGGAACCAGGGCCAATGGGAGCTGTGGGGCGGTGCCTGCAGATGGGGCAGTGCGCTGAGCTGCCTGGCTGTGCCTCCACATAGGAGCTGGAGAGGGGATATGCTGCTGCTTCTGGGAGCTGCTTGAGGTAAGCACCGTCTGGAGCCTGTACCCCGACCCCCTCCCATGCCCCAACCCCCTGCCCTGATCCCCCTCCTGCCCTCCAAACCCCTTGGTCCCAGCCCCACCCCAGAGCCTGTACCCCCAGCCAGAGCCCTCACCCCCCTCCTCACTCCAACTCCCTGCCCCACCCCAGAGCCCACACCCCCAGCCAGAGCCCTCAACCCCTCCTGCACCCCAACCCCCAATTTCATGAGCATTCATGGCCTGCCATACAATTTCCATACTGAGATGTGGCCCTCGGGCCAAAAAGTTTGTCCACCGCTGGTCTAGGAGACCATCGCCTTATTCAAATACAGTCCACACAATGAAAAAACTTGACTTATATGATTTATCTTAAGCAAGAAAGGGAATTAAGGTGTTGGACTGTGCTGTAATGGTTATCATCTCTCCGACAATCTCCCATCAGTATGTACAGCCATCCCAGACCTACCTGTATATGTTATTTGAGTGTTGTTTAATGAGACATGCATTTGAAATATGGTCAAGCCAAGGTCCCTGAGAGCTCTAAACTGAACAGTAGCCTGATCCATTACTCCTATATATAATCCCATTGCAGCACCCTGATGTCTCTTTCTTCTCCTTGTCTGCACCCTTTCAAGGTTTGCATAAGTTCACTCCCTGGGTGAAATCCTGGCCCCATTGAAATGAATGGGAGTTTTGCCTCTGACACTGGTGGACTAGGATTTCACCTCATGTCCCCTTTAGTTATTGCTAAGTCAAGCTCTAAGAGTTAAAAAATAACTTTTTAGGGCTTGATCTTGCACCTGTTGATGTCTGTGTTGCAGCTGCCATTGACTTCAGTAATGCAAGATCAAACATTCAATCTTTCCTTACACGGCAATCCCTCCAGCTCCTTTTCCATTTGTGAGATTCTTTCCTGAGTGCCTCAGATTTGTCTGTAGGGCTGTCTTGGGTAGACGGACCCAAGCTTGATCAAAGCTCGCTTGCGTAACAAGAGCAGGGTAGCCATGGCGGCATGAGTTACCCTCCCATGTTGCAGTGGCCCTGTTGCCACAGTTACTCGCATTAGCTTCAATCTAGCTTGATCAAAGCTAGCTCGGACATGCCTACCTGTGCTGCAATCATACCTCTGACTGCAGTGTGGACAGACCCTGTCTCTTCCTGGTGACTTAATATTTCATGGGCTGTTATACTGGACTTGCCATCTAGAAAGTGATCATTCGCTCTCTCTTTCTGTATGTGATTTCTCTTAATGCATCAGCTGCCATATCACACTGGAAATGCTTGTCTTGTTTGCTGCCCACTAAAGCCTCCAGGCCTATTTTTGCATTAATGCTTTGCAAGGGTGAAATCCAGACCCCACTGAAGTCAATGGAAAAATTCCCATTGACTCTAATGGGGCCAGGATTTTACCCCAAGTTTCTACTCCCTGTTGATTATCTTTATATTTCCCATTATTTTCTCCAAGCTCTGTTAACTTGCATCATTTCAGTTAGTTCTTTTCTACCCATATTTCTAAGCTTTCTAGGTCCCTTGATATTATTTCTCTGCCATCACTGCTGTTTACGCAGTTTAGTGTCTTTAGTCAGTCTCGCTCTCACAGATTGTCATGAGCAGATTCTTGATGCAATGTCTCAAGAACCAGTATTGGTAAAATTAATTTAAACCACCTTCGGTCTGAGCTGTGTTACTAGCCTCATTGATGAATGGCAATGTATCCTGTTGGACGGATGGATCTAATCGGGAGACACAAGTGTCTTGGCTCATATAATTTCTTCATTAATGATCTGGAAGAGGGAGCAGACAGAGTGTTAATAAAATATACCCTGGACCTGAAAGCTAGAAATTCAGAAATATAATCTAGCTTTGGTCTGATCGCCTGATGTATGTAGAAGAGTCCAAAGAGATTACTTCTATAAAGTATAATAGGGATCCTGGAGTAAGGGTAGGCTGTTATTCATAACTTAAACAAGCCCCAGATTTTGTGAGGTCAATATTTTGGGGGTAATATTTTGCATGCCCTTCATTTAGTGGAGAAGGTTATTCCTGGCAGGAGCCATCTGTCCCCAAGCTAAGGCAAACTTGTTATTTTTGGTTTATGGTAGTTTAGCTCATGGTTCCCTTGTTTATTTTTGTTCCTTGTATAATGATGTCATGTGTAAATAAAGTTTGGGTTGTTCCCTTCCGGTAAGTGTGTGAGAGAGTTAATAGTACCTGGGATAGGGGAATACCAGTGTGGAAGGACTTTAGCCTTCATGATAATAACATAATAAGCACTCGTTATGGGTGAGAACTCCAGGAGTTGCTGTCTGAGAAAATAATGATACTTGTCATGCCGTTCCTCCGAGTAATTCTGCTTCTAGTAGTAAATAGCAGTGTTTTCGTCGCTTATGTTTATTCTCACTCACTCAAACCGACACTTGCTGGCACTCTCTCCGCACTGTACGTGCAAGCAGAAGTATGTACAGAACGTTCCATTGTTTTATTCAGGGTTAACAATTTTTCTGAAGCCTATTGGAATGGGTGCTTAGACATAAAGAATGACGTGTTTCTAAATATAGGGGATGAGCCACTTAGTCCACAACAAGGACACCAAATGCTTTAGCCAGACGAGGCAACTAGTGAGGAGCCCAGATGAGAATAGATTGTTGCCCCCATGATCCCAGATGAGAACATCTTTAATATGATTGCTCATGTTTACTACGGATGGATTTTTCAAAGGTAAGGTCTGAAGTAAACTCCCACTGACATTTGAAAACCTTTAGTTGGCTTTGAAAATCCCAGGCTGTCTGTCCCAGCATGCAAAGGTCTACCTTGATCCAAGCTTCTTCTGAGGATGCACCACCCTCATTTTTCAGACCGTCATTCACGTGCAATGCTCCATTTCGAGCCAACCTGCTAGTAGCCTCAAGAGGGAAGCACCTCCTTATTAAAGACGGGGCAGCCATGAGCTGTGTTGCTAGAGGGTTGGAATTTGTTCTTTTCTGGACCACCAGCTCCATGGCTGAATTAGCCACCTCATTGAGAAGAAGATGTCAGGGGCCTGATGGGAAATTTCTCAATTTAATTAAACAGTAAGAAAACAAATGCCAAGCTCTTAACGAAAGAAGAAAAAATCGAAATCATGCAGTACTCAGTGCATAATGGGCCCCTTGCATTGCAGAAATCTCATGCACTCGGCAATAGTAGGACCTGATCCTACACTTATTGAAGTTTATGGCAAAGGTTCCTTATGATTTAATGGTACACGATCCAGGCCTTAAATAGCTCGTGTCACTTTGAAAAAGTGATGGTAACTCAAAACTGCGAGCGAACAATGGATTGTACATATTGCTGATAAATTTTACACAAAAGGAATCACTTGCTGATTACATTAGATAACTTTTTTGTCATGCAGCTGAAATGCCCAAGTGTGTCTGGGGCCATATGGGTCTCATAAGCACCATCACATTATCACTGAGCCTTACAGTAGGCTTGCCAGAAACCTGGTGTTCCTTTCCCAGTCATCAGGAAGGATGATCTTGTTGTTAGCTTCTAGTCTAGGTCTCAGAAGCTCTGCGTTCAAATCAGAACCTTGGGTAGATTGATTATTTTCTCTGGATGAAATTCTGGCCCCACTGAAGCCAATGGGACCTTTGCCACTGATTTCAATGGGACCAGGATTTCACTCTCTGGTGTCTCAGTTCTCTATGTGTAAAATGCAGGTAATAATGCTACCTCTGTCTAGATCGTAAGGGGTTGGGGCAAGACCCGTCGGTTCTGATGTGTCCGTACAGTATTTAGCCCAGTGGGGCTCTGATTTCAGCAGGGGCGCCTACTGTAATATAAATAATGCATAAAAACATCTGAGTACCTTCAAAATCGACATTCATTGATGGTTTTAGGGGTTTGATCGCTAAATCTGACTGTACCAAATCTAGGGCTGTAATCAGAGCCCTTTGAGTTCAATAGGTTTAGGATTGAGCTTTTATTAATGGGAATTTCTCATGGAATAAGCATATTCATTTCTTGTGGAAGAAATACCAATTTAGATTTAGAAAATTAAAGGTTGTGATGTTAACAATAAGGCCAATTAATCCAATATGTCTAGGTAAACCCTTGCCATGCAAACCTAACTTGGAATATAAGTCAAAATGTCTTGCACATGCTATGCAAATTGAGGAGCCTTCAATAGGGCCCTGTTCCATCGAGGAGTCGATTCCAGAAAAGCTTGAAAAAGCAGTGGAATAACTTTAACATTATTAATCCACATAAAGACTCATGAATATAGCACAAAATCAGTCATGTTGATATTGGCTCCCCCCAGAAAGAAAAAGAGATCAAAGGTTTTTTTTCCCCCCAGAAAATATTCGCCTTGAGTTTGTTTTCAGATCTTTAATGTGAAATTGCATTTACTTTCAACATTTTCAAGGCTCACTACTGAGGCATTATTGTTACTCTGTTTCAGTAGGCCTTTTATAGTAGGTATTTACGCTCACATTTATTTAGCTATGTCTTCAGAACTGTAAGGAGATGGTTTTCTTACAGAAATGGGATACTTTTTTCAGGAGTTAATATCTTAAAGAATTATGCATTTAGGAGTTTGGAGGGAGGGGATGGCCCTGGAAAACACTCAGAAATAAAATAATGAACCAAAGTTTAAAAAAGAAATATGGAAAATAAATGGTTACGTTTTCATGGTGGCACCAGTTCATCTTGTCTGGCTTATTGCGTGATTCAAATCCATGTGATATCAGGTGTATCCACATGGACAAGGCGAGGAGGACATAGGGGTTTC
Organism: Caretta caretta; assembly: GCF_965140235.1. NCBI lineage: Eukaryota > Metazoa > Chordata > Testudines > Cheloniidae > Caretta > Caretta caretta. Next base: position 203,867,194 of record NC_134208.1, on the reverse strand, counting down.
AGTGAGAGCACACAGGCCAAAGCTGAGCACTTTTGAGAATCTTGCTCATTGTCTTGAAAACGAACAATCCCCCAGAAGTGCCCATGTCCTCTGCCATGATATAGAGAATCACAGTTCATGTTAAGCAGGACGTGTTTATTAAATGGCTACAAACTCTACACACAAAGTTTCAGAGGAACAGCCGTGTTAGTCTGTATTCGCAAAAAGAAAAGGAGGACTTGTGGCACCTTAGAGACTAACCAATTTATTTGAGCATAAGCTTTCGTGAGCTACAGCTCACTTCATCTGATGAAGTGAGCTGTAGCTCACGAAAGCTTATGCTCAAATAAATTGGTTAGTCTCTAAGGTGCCACAAGTCCTCCTTTTCTTTTTACACACAAAGTGTGTGTCTACACTTAAAATGCTAGAGTGGTACAACTCTAAAATGCTTCTGTGTAGACCTGACCTACTCTGACAGGAGGGGTTCTCTCACAGGCATAGGTAATCCACCTTCCTGAGAGGCGGAAGTTATATTCTGCCATCAGCTAGCACTGTCTGTGTTGGGGTCAGGTTTGCATGGCTACATGCATGAGGGTTCTGTGCTGCTGATGCCGCTGCCTCCCCACTGGAGGCTTAGGCTGGGCTCCCATGGGAGGACCCTGAGGGCTTGGCAGGAAGTGTCACCCAGAAGGACCTGAGTGGCGGCCCCTGACAGCCCACTGATTGGCTGGGCCCAGTACTTAAACCAGAAAGCCATGATGGGAGGCTGTCTGAACAACAGTGAAGACTGCCTACCTGTCTCTGCTCTAGACCTTGCTCACAGTAGACCCTTGACTCTGGCTTCCGACCCTGGTATGCCCTTGGCTTTGCACTTCAATTGTTCTCTGTAACCTGGCACCTGCCCCTGGACTCCTGGTAACCTGACCCTGCCTGCCTCCTGACACCTGACTCTCAGTTTGCCCTCTGGCCTGTCTTGGACTCTGACCTCCCAGTAGTCTGACCCTGCCTGCCTCCTGATGCCTGAACCATAGTCTCGGCTCTGGCCTGTCTCAGACTCTGATTTTCTGGTACCTGACTCGGCCTGATTCCTGACTGCTCGTCCCAGTTATGACACTATGTCTCTCAGGGGGGTGGCTTTTTCAGACCCCTGAGAGACATAGCTATGCTGATGTAAGACCACCCAAAGCAGCAGGCTCCCACACAGCTTGAGTTCCAGCTTTGTCTCCTTTGTTTACCAGAGACTACATCATGCCTGTACAAAGAGACACCTAGTGGCTGACCAATACACTGTAAGTAAATGTATCATTACATCCCTTAGACATGCCCTACAGGCAGCACAAGACCAGAGAAAACTTTTCCTTTCCATTTCCTGATTCCCTCTAACTTTACTCACCTGCAAGCCAGCAGGTGGGGAGGGGAGACGTTACAATGATTTCCCACTTAATTTAATAGATCTTCCATATTTTCCTGTTGTTAGTAACTGCAAAGATTGGGAAATGCATGTTCTGGATCTCTGGCTACACCAGAGCTTTGCACAGTTCTAAATTACGCCTTGCTGCAGGGGACAGCTGAAAAATCACTGGAGCACCGGCACAGACCTTTCCTGTGTCTAGGCCACCTAGAGTACATAAAAGGAATGGTTGAGGGAGCCAGTTAAAACTCCTTTTTGGCTGCTTTTTTTCTGTCTGTGGGTCACAAAATGGCCATAGCACGGGCAACGATTAGGGTCAGGCTATTCAATTTCTTCCATGCACCAATGGTGTGAAGTTAGGCTCTGATCCTGCAGTCCTTGCTCATACAAAACTCTGATCAAAGTCTTAGATGGGAGTCTTGCCTGAGTGAGGACTGCAGGATTAGCCCCTTCTACCAGGAGGGCAGTAATTGCTGTTGAGAATGTTTATGAACAGGCTGCCTGAATGAAGTGACTTGTCTGTCCTAAGTAACTGCCTTATCTTGTCAAGTTCATGGTATAGGAACACTAATGGGAAGGTCTGGTCCCAGCACAGTGTGCTCGGCTTGGAGAAAAGAATCATGCTTTGGAAAAAGGACTAATGGCATGTTCCGTTTGTAATGGCTTTTTCAGCTTGCTGGTGAGCAGTTTTTTCTCTGCTGTAAAAATGATTTTAGTATTTAATTCCTGGGGTTTAATTTGTGCCTTTGTGTGGAGTGCTTTTGAAGAGAACTCTTCTGTTTGGAGGAGTTCATTACTTACAACGCAAGGGTAATGTTAAAGTGGATGGGTTGGGTTTGGCTTCGAGATGCTCCAGCTGCTGGTAGGTGTGGAGTTGTCTGTGTGTGTGTGTGACAGAGAGAGGGAGAGAAAGATGCTGATGTTGCATATTTGTAATAGCCAAATTGCAGAATATAATGCAAAGCAGTAAATATAATAAAGGCAAACTAGCCCACTGGGCTACACTGGGTCCACCATATGCACAGTTAAAAATGTATGTTAAAATAATATTAAACCTGAGGGGCTGTCCAGAAATCTGCAAGGAAACACAGACCAAATCTCTCCAAGCACCTCTCCATGCACTGACTCCAGTTCAGCAAAGCACTTATGCACAAACTTAACTTCTTTGACTTTGAGAGCACTACTCACATGCTCAGTGTTAAGCAGGTGCTAAAGTGCTTTGCTGGATCAGGGCCACAGTGCTTGAAGTGAGACAGGGTCCTGGGTCCCCCTTCCTTCCCCGCAAAACATACTCAGGCCAACAGAGCTGCATGAACACTGAAGGGTGGAGAGCGTATGCCACAGGCTCTTTAAGACCCGGTGGTGTACAGAGTTCCCAGGCGGGATTCTGAGTGGCTGCTGCAAACCTCTCCATTCACATTTCACACCTCACAGACATCAATGAGTTACTCCTCCCCTCACCCCTGTTATCAGCATCTTCATTTTACAGAGGGGAAGGTGAGGTCCAGAGAGAGATGATCGCTCCAAGGTCTCTCAAGGCAGAGCCAGGACCTGAATCCAGATCTCCTGAAAATGAAGCCCGTGCCTTAACCACAAAGTCCTGCCTAGCACATTTTCCTTTGAACACAGCAGCCTTCCTAGGAAACTAGCTTCTCTATGGCCCTGATCCAAAGCTCACTGAAGTCAATGGGAGTCTGTCCATTGATTTCTACGGGCTTTGGAGAAGGCCCTATAAGTGCTTTTAGAAATGATGTGTTTCCTTCCCTGCAACACTGGAAAGAACTGCTCTGTCCTCTGATTCCCCTGATTCATACCCTGCTCCTCCCAGGCAGATCTTATCTTCCATAGGGAAGCTGGAGCAGTTGGGTGTCATGGCCACGAAGGGTCTCCTTTGGTCCCAAGGGGTCTGTACCACCCAGCACAGTCCCATTATCAGTTCACCAAGTTTCTTTGAAACTATAGGTGAAAAGTCACTCTTTTCCTGGTGACCTGTTGTGATAAATGAGAAGGGGGATCAGATTGGGGCAGGGAAGCTAATGAAGTAATTAGCCCGCTAACAAGGAGACTGGGTAAAAAAACACAGGACGGAAGAGTAAGGGGACAGCAGGGGTGATGATGATGGTGAAAGGCTAGCAGGGCCTGCCAAAAGGGAGTTCTCCAGGAGACACCTTTTCTCCCCCTACCTTTCCAAAAGGGGTAGTAAAGCTGGATAACATTGGAAATACTGTGGCTGTACTGGCATGTAGAAGGGGGTGGTGTGAAACAGTGAAACACTGCGTGGTGGTTTCTATGGGAGAGAAAGTCGCTAAGTGATCTGTGTAAAGCAAAGAGGATGTGGGGACCTGGCACAGGACAATATAGAATATGCTAATTCTGTGTTAAGATACGTCCTTATACATGTCAAGACACTGTAATTGTAATGTCTTATGTCAATGACCCAAAATATCAATAAATAAAAACATTTCAACAACCAGAAACCACCTCCTTTTAACTTGTATGGTATGGGATCATTAGGACCCCAGCCCTGCAATGAGCTCTGGGTGGGCCTGTGCACAGCTGACTGTGGGATCGGGACCTAAAGGTCTACTCCAAAATCCACTGAAGTCAGTGGGAGTCTTTCTACTGACGTCATTGAGCTTTGGACTTTAGGGCCTCATCCAAAGGCATTTAAGTCAATGGAAAGACTCCCATTGATTTCACTGGCCTTTGAATCAGGCGAAGGGTTGTTAGCACTGTACTAGCATGGAATTAGCTTCTACAAGCAATGGGTAGATGCTCAAATGTTCTGTCAATGTATCTTCTGCTTGCTTGCAAAATCCTGGAGATAAGTGATTTTTCATGGCCTGTTACTTCACTAGGGAATCTGTTTAATAAGGGGAAAAAATCATAGGAAAACAAAGAATAGCAATAATCACAAGCATTTACATCTGGCAGTAAAGTATTTGGGAAAAATTACTCCAGCAGCTTGTTGACTTTAAAACTTAATTTTATTAAAATGTTCAACATAAAGTTTCTATTTTAAAAAAGCACTCGAAAGAAATAGCCAAGATTAATAGGAACCTAAATTGAAACCATGTTGGTTTGTAGGTAATGCAGACCAACACTGAATTAATAGGAAAGCGTTTTTTTCAGGGAAAGTTCTGCAGTTTTTGCCACTGCTGTTTGTCTTTGCTTTAAGAACAGGAGGACTTGTGGCACCTTAGAGACTAACCAATTTATTTGAGCATAAGCTTTCGTGAGCTACAGCTCACTTCATCGGATGCATTCAGTGGAAAATACAGTGGGGAGATTTATATACACAGAGAACATGAAACAATGGGTGTTACCATACATCCGATGAAGTGAGCTGTAGCTCACGAAAGCTTATGCTCAAATAAATTGGTTAGTCTCTAAGGTGCCACAAGTCCTCCTTTTCTTTTTGCGAATACAGACTAACACGGCTGCTACTCTGAAACCATACACACTGTAACGAGAGTGATCAGGTAAGGTGAGCTATTACCAGCAGAAGGGGGGGGGGGGGCTTTTTGTAGTGATAATCAAGGTGGGCCATTTCCAGCAGTTGACAAGAACATCTGAGAAACAGCGGTGGGGGGGAGGGGGGAAATAAACATGGGGAAATAGTTAACATGTCTTTGCTTTGTCTTTCTTGGAAAGGAGGTGGGGGTAAAAACACCAGCCTGTTAAATGTTTTATTTCCTCTTTAGATCTTTGTTCAGTCCAGTTTATTAAGCTTCCTGAAACAGTGGCCTATGCAAAGTCAATTGACAGTATGTCTCCCCTGTTTGTATAAAGTCAGATCCTCGGGTGGTATAAACCAGCATAGCTCCATTTACTTCAAAACATTCTCCACCAGGGATTTACAACAAATGTGTTGGTAAAAAAAGCAGATAGTAAACTGAAAGAATGCTTCAGCATACAGCTATTGCCCGTAGAAATGAATTACAAGTGGATCAGTAGATTACAAAAGCAATAATGTATAGGTCTCATAATTACCGCTACAGGATTCTGTGGAGTCACCAGTGCCTGGAAGAAAGAAGATTTAGCCTGAACAGGGAAGTTAAACAGGACATCAGGAAAATAGTAAAACTGACGTCATTGGATCATAGCCAATTTACACCATTGAAGGATCTGGCTTGTTGATTTCAATGGAGCCATGCTGATTTACACCAGCTGCTTTTATTCCCCCCCCCCCAGATATTTGTTAAGTCCACAGGGAATGATTACTGTGTGGTAACAATAGAGAACATGAACACTGGAGGAACTTGTTAGCAGCCTGAAGGCAGGTATGTCGCTCACTGTTTGGTCCATGAATTGTTAGTAGAAACATTGAATGTTACCAGCTGGCATCATAGTGGTCTGTATTCATTATGTGAATAAATGTATGCAGTTTCCAATGGAGTTTTACTTGGGAATGTCAGTGCAATTTGCAAGTAATAATTGTATTTCTATGTACATTACATTACACCAATTCCCAAGCGGGGGTTCTGTGGCAGTAGTTATGGGTGTGAGGACTCCAGTTTTTATTCCAAGCATTTATTCTAAGCATTTTAATTCCCAGAACCCTGGGGGGAGAGAGAGGCGCATGCTGAGACCCACTGCAAAGATGCTCAAAAGGCTGAGAAAGGGCCATTAGGGGGCACTCTAATCTCAAAGTGAAACAGAGACAGCAGGAGAGAGGGAATACACTCCATCCCTGCTTCAGAGATTGTGATGAGCCCACCAGCAGGGGATGATCATTCCTTAAAAGAAAAGGAGGACTTGTGGCACCTGAGAGACTAACCAATTTATCTGACCAAAGCTGTAGCTCACGAAAGCTTATGCTCAAATAAATGGGTTAGTCTCTCAGGTGCCACAAGTCCTCCTTTTCTTTTTGCAAACACAGACTAACGCGGCTGCTACTCTGAAACCTGTCATTCTTAAAAGGAAAGCCTCCGAGTGGGGTGGAGTCTATTCTTAAGGGCTGCTCCTCCCCATGAGAGATCCAGCAAGGACTGTGAGCCGTGACGGGGAAACGATGGTGGCACATCCCTGCAGGGATCCCTGCAACAACCTCCACCCCCGGGAATGCACAGCTGGTGCCTAGAGCAATGCACTGAAAGAGGATTGGATGGGATGAGGGATTCTTGTCTCCCCGAACCACCTGTCTGCCACATCGTCACCTCAGTCCTGGAGCTGGCTGAGATGCTCCGAGCAGGAGGAACCTATCAAGGATCCGACATGTGAGTGTCATATGACCTGCTGCAGCCAGCACTTTCCCTGTAGTCTTGCCAGCAACACACCAAAGAATCCCAACTGGCGATGCTGAGGTGACACTGAATGAGATGCTCTGTGCTCGGATGCGAAGGAGTCTGGAGGCCACACTGGGCCTCTGAGAAAAAACAAACACCCTGAAGCAGCCTTGTGAGCAAACACCAAACTGCCTGCTCCCTCAGTACCTGCTCTGAAGGGCGCTGCGAGGGACTGAGTGAGGGGGACTCTCTGTCCTCAAGAGGGCAGCTCATCCAAGTGAGATGTAGTCCTGAGAGTTGCATGGGATCTGGTCGACGAGGTGAATATAGCAGAACCGCTCGGTAAGAGTGGCCATAATGTAATTAAATTTAACATCTTTTCAGGGCGGGGGGGAATACCATAGAAACCCACCACAGTAGCATTTAACTTCAGAAAGAGGAACTACACAAAAATGAGGAAGCTAGTGAAATGGAAATTAAAAGGAATGATCACAAAAGTGAAATGCCTGCAAGCTGCATGGGAACTATTTAAAAACACCAAATCATAGAATATCAGGGTTAGAAGGGACCTCAGGAGGTCATCTAGTCCAATCCCCTACTGAAAGCAGGGCTGATCCCCAATTTTTGCCCCAGATCCCTAAATGGCCCCCTCAAGGATTGAACTTACAACCCTGGGTTTAGTAGGCCAATGCTCAAACCACTGAGCTATCCCTTCCCCCCTAATGTATGCCCTATTAAAAAACCATAGTAAGAGGTCCCCAAAAATGCCAGCATGACTAAAGAGCAGAGCAAATGAAGTTGTTAGAGGCAAAAAGGCATCCTTTACAAATTTGAAGTCTAATCCTAGTGAGGAAAGTAGAAAGGCGCATAAACTCTGGCAAGTTAAGTGTAATTAGGCAGGCCAAAAGAGAATTTGAAGAGCAACTAGTACAAGACATAAAAACTAACAGCAAAAAATGTTTTAATCAGAAGCAGGAAGCCTTTCAAACAACCAGTGTGGCCACTGGACGATCAAGGAGCATTCAAGGAAGACAAGGCCATTGCAGAGAAGCTAAATGAATTCATTGCATCGGTCATCACTGCAAAGGATGTGAGGGAGAGGGGGAAGGGATAGCTCAGTGATTTGAGTATTGGCCTGCTAAACCTAGGGCTGTGAGTTCAATCCTGGAGAGGGCCAGTTAGGGATCTGGGGCAAAAATTGGGGATTGGTCCTGCTTCAAGCAGGGGGTTGGGCTAGCTGAGGTCCCTTCCAACCCTAATCTTCTATGATTCCCACACCAGAGCCATTCTTTTTAGGGGACAAATCTGAGGAATTGTCCCAGATTGAGGTGTCAGTAGAGGAGGTTTTGGAATGAATTGATCAACTGAAAAGTAATAAGTCACCAGGACCAGATGGGATTCACCCAAGAGTACTGAAGAAACTCAAATATGAGATTGCGGAATTACTAACTGTCATATGTAATGTATTGCTCAAATCAGCTTCTGTACCAGATGATTGGAGGATAGCTAATGTGACGCCAATGTTTAAAAAAGGCTCCAGAGGCGATCCCGGCAATTACAGGCCAGTAAGCCTGACTACAGTACTGGGCAAACTAGTTGAAACTATAGTAAAGAGCAGAATTATCAGACACACAGATGAACACGATTTGTTGGGGAAGAGTCAACACAGCTTTTGTAAAGGGAAATCATGCCTCACCAATATATTAGAATTCTCTGAGGGTGTCAACAAGCATGTGGACAAGGCTGATCCAGTTGGTATAGTGTACTTGGACTTTCAGAAAGTCTTTGACAAAGTCCCACACCAAAGACTCTTAAGGGAAGTAAGCAGTCCTGGGATAAGAAGGAAGGTCCTTTCAAGGATCAGTAACTGGTTAAAAGATAGGGAACAAAGGGCAAGAATAAATTATCAGTTTTCACAATGGTGAAAGGTAAAGAATGGCATCTCTCAAGTATCTGTACCTGGACATGTGCTGTTCAACATATTTATAAATTGTATGGAAAAGGGGGTAAATAGTGAGGTGGCAAAGTTTGAAGACAATATGAAATTACTCAAGATAGTTAAATCCAAATCAAGGGGATCTCACAAGACTGGGTGACAGGGCACCAAAATGGCAGATGAAATTCAGTGTTGATAAACGCAAAGTAATGCACATTGGAAAACATAATCCCAACTATACATCCAAAATTATGTGGTTTAAATTAGCTGTTACCACTCAAGAAACAGATCTTGGTGTCATCGTGGCTAGTTCTCTGTAAACATCTGCTCAGTGTGCAGTGACAGTCAAAAAAGCTAACAGAATGTTAGAAACTATTAGGAAATGGAGAGCTAATAAGGCAGTAAATATCATAATGCCACTATATAAATCCATGGTACACCCACACCTTGAATACTGTGTGCAGTTCTGGTTGCCCCATCTCATAAAAGGTATATTAAAAATGAAAAGATACAGAGAAGAGAAAAAAATATTTAAGGGAATGGAACAGCTTCCATCTGAGGAGAGGTTAAAAAGACTGGCACTGTTCAGCCTAGAAAAGAGACACTAAAGGGGGATATGATAAGGGGCTACAAAATTATGAATGGTGTGGAACAGTGTATAGGGGCGTGTTCTTTATGCCTTCATGTAACACAAGTAGGGGTCATGCGATGAAATTAATAGGCAGCAGGTTTTTAAAAAAAAATGGCCAGGGGACTGTGCATTGTGTGAAGAAAGCACAGTCAACCTGTGGAACTCTTTGCCAGGGGATATTGTGAAGGCCAAAAGTATAACTGGGTTCAAAAAAGAACTAGATAATTTCGTAGAGGATAAGGTCCATCAATGGCTATTACCCAAGTTGGTCAGGAATGCAGCCCCATGCTCTGGGTGCCCTTAAACATGTGGCTGCCAGAAGCTGGGACTGAACAAGAGGGGATGGATCACTCAATAATTGCCCGGTTCTGTTCATTCCCTCTGAAACATCTGGCACTGGCCACTGTCAGAAGACAGGATACTGGTTAGATGGATCATTGATCTGACCCAGGATGGCCATTCTTACATCCTTATATCCTGGGAGAGAAGTTCCCCTCCCTAGGCAGACGAGTGGGAAGAATGGAGAAAGCCCAGATCATCTTCACTAGAAGGGTCATGAGGAGCCTGAAGAAGGGCCGGATGGGGCTGCTCCATTCTCACTCCTCTCAGAGAGATTTGCTGGGACTTACAGGAGAGCCCTGTAAGACAGAGTCAGAAGGAGACGAGAGGGCCCTCAGTGTCTGCTCCACTGATCGCAGCCCGCAGGCCAGGCAAAGCCAGGAGGACACGTTCACTTTTTACATCGTCCTATAAGAACAGTGAGCCTTGGAAAGGAAATGAGAACAGCAATGACCTCTGAGCCCAGGCCACTCACTGGGGCAGCTGCTTTGAGCCCAGGCCGAAGGAGGATTTATTGGAGCGAGGGATTATCATCTCTGGAAGCCACCAGCCGCCACGTCCCCAGAGGAGAGAGGGACCCAACCTATTCCAGCCTATGCCAATCATCCCTTAGCTGAGCTGAGCCTCGATTCTCAGCCCTTTTCATCTTTCCCCCTAAATGACCCCTTTCCTTCAGCCCTGGGCCTTTCTGCTGCATTGCCCTGGCACTGGCTGGCCAGTAGGGAAGGCAGGCAGTGGTACCATGCTCCCCTCCCCAAGAGCTCTCAGTCCCATAGCAGTACTGCAATCCAAGGCTCACTTGGTGCTATGTTAAATCAGCACATCCCCAAGCTAGCCTGTGTTAACCTGCTGCAGGTCCCCCCACCCCGCATTCTCCCTTAGCCACTGGGAGCCCCCACAGCTCCTCGTTTGTTCCCTGCCCACCTTTATTTGCCTCCTCCCCGTGGTCTTTGGTTCCGGGAGCTGCAGGGGATAGCGCTACGCTCAGCTGCAGAAGAGTTTCACACCTTTATGCAGCTGCCGGCAATCTGATAAGGGATCGGCGGATCTGAGTCCGATTCCATCCGCATCTATGTCCCTGTGCACGGCCTGGTCGTCTGCTGCTGATGCCAGCTTTGCTGGTCAGTGAGCCTGCCCCCGGGGTGCAAGTGACTGCGGGACAGTGAGGAAAAGGCACTTCTGCATGGCAGGAGGCCAGGAATTGTTATTAGCAATAGGGAAACACTGCAAAGTTGCAGGAGGAGAAGGGGGTGGTCACTAGGCTGGTGTCAACCCACAGGTCTCAAACCCAGGCCTGCCAGGTTCACAGCCACATGCTGACCTGCCATCTGGAGGTAGCAAACCTGGAGCCCATGAAGCCCAGCCACAGTGTGAGGCTCTGCCCCAAGGTCTAATAGGCTGAGTCCCAGAGCCGCTGATTGGCCCGCTGGCCCTACTTAAGCCAGCAGCAGATAAAGGAAGCTGTCTGAACAGCTGGGATCTACCCTGTGTGTGCCTTGTGTTGCCAGCGCCCCCTCCCCCAGTCTAATTTCCTGGCACTCTGACCCAGCTGGACTCCTGCCATCTGACTTGTGATTCCTGACCTCCAGCTTCTCTCCTGCCTCTGATCTCCAGTGTCCTGACCCGGCCTGAATCTGGTTCCCAGCTCATGGTTCTGATCTCCAGGTTGTCTCTGGCTGCTAACCTCCCAGTATCCTCACCCAGCTGACTCCTGTCTCATGACTGTGGGCTCTGACTACTAGGTCTGGCTGCCCACAACCCAGCTGTGACAACTGGTGGGGTTCTGCACGGAGATCCCTGGTGAGTGAGGCACCTAGGGCTGCTCAGGCAGACATAGGGAGAAACGAGAGCAAACTGGGTCCTGCAAGACCACCATGCAAAACGCCAAGATTTTCTGTAGTCCATTGAGGGCTGCTCTGTGGGATGCTGGGTGGACACTTAGCTCCTCATGCTGTCTCTGACCCTCAGATTTTGTGATTTTTAAAAACACCATGAGCGCCATGAGACAGCTCACAGCCTATTTAAAGGTATATTACCCCATTCCTGTGCACTCCAGTAACATGCTAAATGAGTGACAAAAATTGGCTCCAGGGAACTGCTGATGGCTCAGAGGAGCAGTCGTGGGAGGAGGAGGAAGAGTGGGTGGTGATTAGCTTTGTATTTCAGTTCTTAGTGGACCAAATGCCAGGCACATAAATTGAACTAGCATCTTCCTTCCCCCTCCCCCCCACCCCGCCCGGTAGTGGTTCCTGTCGAAAATAATGGAGGGGCCCAGTGGGAGGCACCTGCTCTGTGGATCAGCAGAGGTGTTCGGTCAGTACAGCTGTCAGTCATGCATTTGTTGAGAGTGGTGATGCCACTGTGGGTCCCTTTGAAAGGTCCTGTCCCCTTCCACAGAGGTCAAATAGACCTGTACCTGTTGGAGGTGGGGGGACGGAGGGGGGGCAGTCAATGCTGTTGCTGTGGTGAGGCCTTTTTGGTGACCATACCGTTGCCATCTGGATGTCCGATCATCCTGCACCTGTCAGGACCACTACATTCACTGAAGAGAGGGGGGTTTATTTACAAACGAAGACAGCCTGTAGAATAGCTGTTGCTTTTCCATTCAGAAAGCTGCTGCAAAGATCATTTTCCTAGTCGGTCGCTTTGACCACATTGCCCCTCTCCGTGCATCCCTCTACTTCTTTATCATATCGAACATAAACTACTTTCCTTCATTTTCAAAGCCTTTCATGGCCTTTCCCCATCCCATCTGTCATGCACTATTGAAAGGTTGACTCTCACCACCACGTCCCACATTTTCAAACAAGGACCTTTCATTCTTTCTCCCAGTTGGGAGGAGCTCCCTGTAAACATCTGCAAACCCAGCTAAGCATCTTCCTTCAAATCTCTCCTTGAAATGCTCCTTATCCATGAGGCCTACAAAACACATGACAACGGTTAAGCTGCTTGTGTGCTAAGACCACTGCTGATCATGCTGTGACCAATACGATTATTTGTGTACTCCCAAGTCTTGTCTGTATCCAAATGTTGTCTCATGTCTTATACGTAGATTGTAAACTCTTTGGGGGTAGGGTTTGTCTTTTTGTTCTGTGTCTGTACAGTGCCCAGCTCACCGGGCCCTGGTCCATGCCAGAGGCTCCTAGGTGCTACAAATAATAATTTTCCATAAATATTACTGTGGTTTAATACAACATGCACCATCAGCTACCATAGACCTTGTGTTTTTTAATGTTTTTACTTAGAAAAAATGAAGGCCAGGCTCTTGCATTCTTCGGAAGAGGACAGTCATCACAAGTATTCTGCATTCCTGAGTCACTGGTTAATAAGCCAGTGATTTTTGCTTACGATAAAATAAGTCAGTCTGTAGAAAAGCGAGCTTGTTCTATAAGACCTGTGCCACTCTCTGTTCTGCCTTAAATCCTCAAGCCCAAGTTTTAACACAGGTTTGCCGACTTGGTGAAATGACGTTCTCCTTGTTGCCAAAGCGAAAGCAACAATGCCAGAGATCTAATCAGGTGGTGACACGGACGACTAGAAGATATGTTTATGTACATGGAAAAGGTAATTCTCATGGCGCTTTGTGCCAAAGGGCTGTCTAGAGCCGAGGTTTCAGTTACAAGCAAAGCTACAATAGGTTTGCATTAGTGGCAAATCCATCAGGTGCGGTGTAAAGACTCTAATGAGAATATGTGTAATCTGATTCTGGGCACATTGCTCATTCATTTGACATATCAGAGCCACTTGACATATCAGAGTGAGTTTGATCATTAAGGTGGAAGATCTGGATTACAGTGACAAGATGTCCTGATTGTATAGGGACAGTCGCAATATTTGGGCCTTTGTCTTATATAGGTGCCTATTACCCTCCACCCCCGTCCTGATTTTTCACAGTTGCTATCTGGTCACCCTACTCTGCATTGCTAAAGAATGCTTCTGCTACAGAGCTCAGTATTAATACTTTCCTAGAAATTAGGAGTAAATCCAGGAGCCAAGCCTCAGAGTGTGTCAATGACGATTCAGTAATTAATAATTCACTGGTCGGTAATATTAATACACTATAAGGGAGAGTTTCAAAATCACAAAATGCAGCTAGGTATCTAATTCCTTTGAAAAGCTCCCCCATAAGAAAACCCCAATTAACTGAAATTCTCAATTTACCTCGTTACGCACCCCAAAATATTAGAGGCTAGACCCACCACTTTAGAAGAGCAGTGGGTTTGAAAGTGCTGGGGACACAGAATACCACATTGGGGTGGCATCAGTCACCGTGCTCTGGGGTTGGGAATGTAGCCCCTGATCCTGCCAAGATTTATGCATGTACTTGATCTTACATTACACCATTGCACAGACACCCGGGGAGAGACAGTCCCCGCCCTGAAGAGGTTACAATCTAAATAGACATGAAACAGGCCCAGAGGCAAAGTGACTGGCCTATCGTCAGTGGCACATCGAGAAATAAACCCCACCCTCTCTCCAAGTCTGTTAGCAATAGCCCCTCACATCTAATTCGATGTACAAAAGCGGTGAGTTTTACCAGGACGCTGTAGGGTGTGTCAGTTTTACAGCGGAGCTATAGCATGTGCTTGCCAACCTTGGTTGGTCATAGGCTCGAGGGCTGCTTTTCACTATGTGATAAGGAGAAGGCATTTCCTCTTAAAAATGCATCTAGCTAGGTACTCATAGTTACTCATAGTCCAGCAGTCAATGCAATATCTGAGCACCTTACACTTGTTAATGGATTTACCCTCACAACACTCCTGTGAGGTTGGGAAGAACCAGCCTCACTTTTACAGAGAAGAGCCAAGGCAGAGAAAGACTAAGCCACTTGCCCAAGGTCCCCCAGGTAACAGGTGGCTGAGGCAGGAATTAAACTTCTTGAATCCCAGGCCCGTTCTTCTTCACTAGACCAGCCTTCTTCTGGGAGACAGCATTGTGAGCCAGAATGTATTCCTGGACCACAGCAGGCTATAAGAGGACGTACCATTTACTATTGTTTTGGGTAGGAAGTGGAGAGCTGCCAGGAACAGTCTTCCTCCATCGTGCAGAGATGCAGCTCAGTGCATGCAGTGAAATGGCTTTAGAGGCTCATCACTGAGGAGGGAAGACTTGAGGCAGATGCTTCTCCCAAAGTCCCACAGCTGGGAGAAATGTGAGCCCCCTGCAGCGGTATAACATGGTGCTTCATCTTCTTAAAATGGAAACCTAATGCAAGTCATCTAGTGGTAGAAGGCTAGATCTGCAGTTGATGGTTTCTGTGGATGTTAAGGCGAAACGCAACTCAAGAGTATTTGTATTTCCTATGATGGAAGGGAGCTTTAAATGAAGGATGATGCAAACATGATAGTTCACATAACATGCTTTGGTTTTATTGAATTAAAAATAAAGGGCTTGATTCTGCACCAGCTTGCACTGTATGTTGTCATTTACACCTGGGCAATGTGAGTACAAAGTGGTTGTTAGAGGCTGCCACAAGCGCAAGCAAAGAGAGAATTCTGATTTGGGTGAGGTTCACAGCCCTTTTACACTGGCACATCTGACCACGCAAGGATCAGGGCAGGGGAGAATAGGACCCAAAGTTTTCAATGTGTATTTTAACGTTCCTGTTATCAGTCTCTTGAGACACCCACTCTGCCATCTAACAGCCAGACAATTCTATCGCTATAATAACTGCAAATGTAACAATGACCATGAACAGATCATCAGCAAGGGTTGAACCTGGGATGTCCTGAAAGGAAGCACTTCTACTACTTGAGCTAAAGGACCCCACCTGTTAATGCAAGGGCTGTAGCACACTCATAAATTTGTGTACATGGTCTAGCCACTAGAGGGGGACAAATAGCCACCCAGTATTCGTATGGGGTTATACCCATATCCTATCGCACAGGGAATGTGTAGCACTGAAGTCAGTCATTGGTTTACGTGGCTTATCCGTCATTCATTGCTGCTTACCCTCCCCAGCTCTTGTTGGCAGATTGTTGTGTTTAGAGCTTGTCAAAATGATTCAACTTCATGTTTAATTGATAAATAAATGGTGATGGAAGGGCTTTCCCTTGGGTCATGGCATGGCACTCCAGCATGTCTGCCTCAGTTTCCCCAACAGAGTCATCTGCATACTTCAGCTATGGATGCAGCCTAGTTCTCTGGCCCAGTCACTGAGAAAGTTCTGGGGTAGCGGGGCTCCCATGTCATAACTCCAACAGAAGCACGAACCCAAAGAACCTCAGCTTTCAGCCCCCTTACCCTCAGGTGGCTGGCCTTAGCACCCCCCCATTGGGTTGCTGGTAACAAATCAAACTGTCTTTGTCAGGCCTACCCTGCTGCAGGGACGTCCAGGTCAACTGCAGTCTTCAGTGAGCTCCTAGCGCCGGCCAGACTTGCCTCACGACAGAGAGCTGTCCATCTTCTCTCCTTCTGAGAGAGCTGTCCCTCCCCCCTCTCTCCCCACTGCCCCTTTCAATTCCTCCTTCCAGGCCTGACAGCTGTTAAAAGTGGGGCGGTGTGAGGCGGCTGCTGCTTATTAACCCCTTCCAGGCCAGGGTGGGGTCCATCACACTAATACTATATGATCATAGTTCAAACGAAAGAGTAAAAAAGAAATATTTTGTGAGTTTCGTTTTGCAAAAAATGCTGAGATTTTGACTTTTCTTCCCAGTTCAGGACGGAACTAAATTTTGAAATATCACCATTTCCTGTGGGACAGAAATTCCGAATGTTGACCCTCTCTAGCTCCTTTCCTCAGAGTCTGCTTAGCAAACACATTTGGGCTGCCGTTCTCCCAATTGCTCTGGATGAAGGCTGCCTGTCACCACTGCCGTGGCTCTAAGAAGGGAGTGTATTGTTGCCTGCCTTTCTGAGGGCAGGCTGCTAATTACAGCTTTAATTCTGTTTTGTTTTGTAGGCTCCAGGTGCCCAAATTGTTATCACACATAACGACAGAGCTAAATGCAGGCGAGCTGTCAGACAAGATGTCCCGACTGGCAAGGTGCCCATCAGATGGGTAAAACCTGTTATGGATGAGCCATTTGAAGGGATAATATAATATAAAAGGAATTTGCTGGGGTCCATGCAGACATCAAAGTGTCCAAGCTGCAGTTTCTGAAACTCTGAAAGGATCCAAATTAAAATACTGATAGATCTGCCTACTTATGTGCAGAAGGCCAGTGGACTCACTGGCTGCATGAATGTAAACTATTGACTGGGGTTTCTTTTCCTTTGATTTTCACAAGAGGCAGCCAGAATTTTTGATGACTAGTGGTTCTTGGCCAGTGATACCCACTGTCTGTTCACCTTTGGGGGGAAAAAAAATCCCACACCACATTTGAGATGCTGTATAAATAGCTTGCTGGCTGTTGTGGCTTTTGGCTTACCCATAGTTTTCTGATTGCGCTGGGCATGCAGCCTTCTTAAAACAGGGCAAATGTTGGTTGTACCATCTGGAGAGTTAGTTCATGAGCTAACATGTTTGACACTGTTCCTGAATTTTACTGCCAGCTATTTTGTGAGCAAACCCGAGAATGCAGACAAACCCCGTTTTGACATTTTTGAACCAGAAAGTTTCAGTTTTTCACATTGAAAGGAAGTTTTGTTTTGAAATTTTAGTAAATTTAGACAAAAAAAAAGGTTTAAAAAAGAAAAAAGAAAAAAAACCCATTGAAGTCAAAACAAAATATTTGGCTCATGAAAATGTTTGAGATTTTGACTTTTTTGCATGAATTTTGGACAGGAAAATTTTTCAATATCTCAAAAAATGTTGCAAGATGGGAATATTGTTTCCCACTCAGCTCTTCGGGTGTGATATAGTTTCCATTGAATTCAATGGGTCTGATTTCATGTTATTCCATTCCTCCATTTGGAGCCACCACTGTGTTTTCTTGCCTAGCTCTGGTTGTAATGTCGAGCAGACTCAGGGCTGCTTTTACTTGTACTGTGCTTCCTGTCTTCCCTTATGGGAGTTGTGATAACTGGGCCTACAAATGGATTCTAATTGCAAGCTCAACAGTAAAAACGATATGAAAGTTCATGAAATGTCATAATAACTTATAATAACAAATGTTGATGGGGAAAGCTATGAAAGGAAGACAAGGCTGAATTAGTCTAAACGAACCCCCCTGGTATATCTAGGGGTCTACTTAAATCGCCGTGAAATCACACCAATTTCATGGATGTATTCATACAGTATAGATACAATAAGTATTATACTGTACCACTGTTACCTTTGTAAGTTGCCCTGGAGAAGGGAATCTGCTAAATAAATACATAAATAATTAAAAAGTGTAATACTCAGTACATACATCTTAGAGACACACATTTATGCTTACCTAAATAAAAGAGTCCGTTTTATTTGTTAAACACCAGCATCCACCAGCAGTTGCAGCTGACATCTCCTGTCTCGGTGGCGTGAATACCTGTCCATACATTCAAATTGCACATTCTGCATCCACAGAATTGGTAGGAATTGTAAGGCAGCATTTTGCCAATTTGTAGAGATTTGGAAACTGATCAGAAACAGAGTCCCCAAACTCAGTTACTTTTCCCAGCATCTGGCATTCTTTGACAAAGGTCAGATAAGCCGCACATATGTTCTCATGATTTTTCTCCCAACCAGGAATTGCTTGAATTAGCTCAGGGTCAAAACACAGAAAAGGTACCTGATTTGGATTGAAAATACACTTAAAAAGTAGGGAGCTGGTTGTTCATACCGAGGTGGTAGTGGCTGATTGTACCCGTAGTACCAATTTAACTTTTCTGCTGTTGAATGGAACACTTCTTGTGGCTATTTTCAGTTTGGCACTTTGAAAGTTGTTGTGATGCCATATTTATGGTCCAACTGACAGATCTATCAGTTTGTTGTATGCTTTGTGAATCAAAACTGGGCGACTTTCAAACCATGTTAGAAGGTGCGTGGACTGGATAGCATTCTCAGTCATGAATTTCACCTGGTCTTCAGTATTGCTCTGTTTGAACAGATCAGCAACTTTAAGCAAAGACTGTGTGCCTGGTGTGATTTCAAGCTCCTCGCACACAAATTGCTGGAAGTATTTAATATTCTTTGCATGGTATGCAACTGCATTAAACCACAAATTCCACCACTGGTTCAGGTGGAAGTGACACTGCTTGGCTACCACTTTGATTGGCCAGGGATTCCTTGAATCGTAGTCTATGGTTTGGACAATGAAGAAAGCAGCATATCCACCTCAGGGAAATGTGTGTGCCAGATATCTCGGGCCATTGAAATAATGTATGTATTACAGGTAATGTGAATTGCAATGGGCATCATTCCTTGTACAGTAGAACCTCAGAGTTACAAACACCAGAGTTACGAAGTTGCCAATCAGCCACACACCTCATTTGGAACCGGAAGTACGCAACCAGGCAGCAGCAGAGACCAAAAAACAAAACAAAACAAAAAGCAAAGACTGTACAGTACTGTGTTAAATATAAACTACTCAGAATAAAGGGAAAGTTAAGAAAAAAGATCTGACAAGGTAAGGAAGCTGTTTCTGTTTGTTTCATTTAAATTAAGATGGTTAAAAGCAGCATTTTTTTTCTGCATAGTAAAGTTTCAAAGCTGTATCAAGTCAACGTTCAGTTGATGATTTTTGAAAGAACCCCCAGAACGTTTTGTTCCGAGTTCTGAACAGTTCAGAGTTACGAACAACCTACATTCCTGAGGTTCGTAACTCTGAGGTTCTACTGTAGTACATCAGAGAAAGCTTTGCACATGTACATCACGTTGCCAGGGAGAAATGCGGAGACTCTAAGCTGTACTTTACAACAGTCTTTACTATATAATGCGATACCGTTGAAAAATATACTGACTCAAGCTGAACAGGCTCTGTTAGGAGAACAGGCATACGGTCATCTTTCCAGCTACCAGGTCTGAATAAAACATGGAATATGTCCTTATCCCGTGCACCTATGGCTTCGTCAGCTACAGCTGAAATGGAATCGTATTCTGCCAGTGCAGCGTTTGTAGACTGTACGTGTTTCACAATTACTTCTGTTAGATAATCTTGGTGAAGTTAGTTTGCACATGGGAAACTGCCAGCATTTGGTGCGTGCTTTCTAAAGTACTCCCTTAGTTTCAGATTATCCATTTTTTCTAAAGGTATACTGGCAGCCGTGAAGGCCTCTACTAGCTCGATTGTAGCTTCTTCTTGCTAAACTACTTTCAGTTGTTCGTTTAAACGTCCTGGACACTGTCACTTGTTTTTTTGTTCTGACCTGTGGCTTCTGTACGTGCTTTTTGTTTAATATGTGATTTAGACTCAAAATGGCGATTGAGCGTGTTTTTTCTGCATACATCAAGAGTCACGCTGCAAGACTGACCATATTCTGCATGTAAGGGCCTTGCTGGGTACTGCTTCACACAATCCAAAACGGAAATGTTTGAGCAAAAAAGTTCAATCATTTTATGGAAAGGAAGGTATTGAAAAAATATACTTTTACCATTATAAAAAATAGCATGACCTTTTTCTGAACAGCTCTAAGTTAACATTTTGTACAGAGATTATCTCGAGGACAGATGTGGATTTCACTGTTCCTGGTTCTGGCCAAATTCTAATAGTTTAAACATAATAATTTGCACATGCACTGTGATTTTAAAATAATGTGCTTTTGGTTTGGTTTGGATGTAAAATTTAGTTTGGACACCAACTCCAAAAAAGGTTTCTACAAATGAGACCAAAAAGAGAGTCTTCTGTAATTACCCCAGTGCACATATTTCCTTGTGTAGAAATCTGGTTTCAGTTTGCCTGCTGAGAGCTGCTAGAAGTTCCCCGTGAAGGACCAGCAATACAACCTAAATCAAGCTAGTTAGGATAGAAATACTTTCTCCTCGTGCCTCCAGTTTCTCAGTGAACTAGGGCAGTGCAATGTGAGGTAACAGGTAATGAATTATTGTAGAGTAAGAAGAGAAAGCAGGGAGAAGTTGTCAAACATAAATAGTGCACAAATGATGCTCATAAGCATAGTCCAATTTAGAAATGATGAGCATCTCCTTAGCTGGTGTAAATTGCAATAGGTCCATTGACTTAAATGAAGCTGCACTGATTTATATCAGTTGAGGATCTGACCTTTCACCTTTCAATTACTGTCCTTTCATTCACAGTCCTTGGGTAACATTATGCACTGACATATCAGAAACCTGTGGGCTAGATTTTCCAACTTATCCTTAGACTTAGTATTACCTTACTCCTCAAGTAATCCCCCTGATTCAATGGAACTACTTGAGGTGTGAAGTTATTATGTAGCACGAAAAAGAAGGCACAATTTTGCCCCATTTCTAAGCACTTATGGGAACAATCTCCTATAGCTTCAAGGAAGACCTCGTCAGTCTTGTAACATAGTTAAAGACAGTACAAACATGGTCTCTTTTCAGTTGCAATTATCAGGTTATTTACTCTAGTTTCTTTTCCATAAATTGTTCCACGCATCATTTGCCATTCACTTTGGGCCCAATGCAGTGCCCACTGAAGTCACTAGGAATCATTATACTGACTTGCCATGCACTGGATTAGGCCCCTTGTTTTTTCTTGTGTCCCACACCAGATCAGATGGCAGCTACTACTGCAGCATGACGTTTCTCCAGCTGTTGTTGCATTTACTGCTTACACAATCGGTTTGGTATATAATCTTCTCTGTGCTTTTGTGTAAAAGAAAGAGAGTTGGCGGAAGCCAGTTTGTGCCCTTTGGTGTCTGTTAATACATTGCCACTCAGCTATTCATCCAATATAGAAAAATCATCAGTCATTCAATTCTGGTCATTTACTGTCACTGCGAGCACTGATGATTACAGAAGGCGGCTGTTATATTGTATAAAATCAAACTAGGCTGTCGAGAGAGACATCTCAAGCCACATAAAGAAACTTAGATTTGAAAAGTGGGACCTTAATTCTCTCTGTCTTCATATCAGAACGGGGACACTTACCCACCTCTGTAAAGCAGAAAGAAATTCTCAGACGAAAGGTTCTATTTAAGTGTAGAAGATCTTTAAGAACGGGAGTTGGTTGAAATTTTTCAAATGTCAAGCCTTTGTCCAAATTTTTCTGTGAAACTTCGAACAACAAAAAGGAAGAAAAAAATCAATGAAATTGCTGCTTGCTTCCCCTCCCCCCGTTTTTCAACCAGCTCCGTTAAGAACTGAATGACAGGTGTGTTGTCAGAAGGAGGTCATGTTTGTCACATGTACATGAATTTGACACCTCAAGAGCACACATGCGTGTGTTCTGCGCCATGGACAGAAGGGCACAGAGAGCACCATGTAAAAGAAGCACCATCGCTCTCACGATCAACTGTCGTTTTCTTTTCCTTTCATAGTGCTCCATTTAAGCCAGCGATTTGTCCCACTCTCCGCTTTCCTCTTCAGGTTGTTTGAATGAAACAGGTGCTTCACAAAAAGTCTAAAGCTAACAGTGCTAATCTCTGCTTTTCACAAATGGATCTTTTGTACTGCCTGTTGGATTTGGATTTACAGCACTGAGTCTTTCTTTTTTTAAACAAACAAACAAACAATGAGGGCAAACAACAGAGAGGGGAGAATAAAAGGGAATCCGCACACATAAATGAGATGACATCATTAGTTTAGCTTAGATGATACAGTAGTCAAGGGACGTGATGATGGGAAGGAAATAACGTGGTATATGACAAAGGGCTAAGTATGAGACAACCCACAAAGCATCTGCTACTGGAACAATGAAAAGTTCATTGGTTTAGAGACCTTGGAGCTCAGGTGCAGTGAAAGAGAATAGGGTCCCATTGTTAAGGCAGGATCAGCAGTCCGCTTTGTTCATTTTTCCCCCCTTGGCACTACAATAATAATAACTTGTCACCATCTTGAGACATGTTGGCATAGATCGCAACCACTGATGGATACTCAGCCAATGAATGCACTAAAATGGTTTGTTTCTGTTGATGTACGTCTTTGTAGAATCCCCTAATGGGAATATAAAGAGATGAAACCTTCACTGGCAATTACTTTTTGTGTAGTCCACTTTAACCCCTCATCGCCTGGAGAGAGGCACACTGCACTGGTGTTACCATGCTGTTGGGCTGTTTCTTGCCTTCTCGTATTGTTTCATTCATTCTATTTGCAAATGGACATGTATTAAAAATGTCACAGCTGTAGCTGGGCAAGTTGTACCACCCTGATGTTGTTATTTTTTACAATTAGTTTGCATTGGAATTCATTTAAAGAGGGTCTAGAAATGAAAACAAATTAATTCATCAGTTTAAGGGGCTGATCTGATGCCCACTGAAGTCAGTGAAAAGAGTCCTCTTGACTTCCCTAGGTATTGAATTAGACACTAGGAGACTCACGCCAACTCTTTCAAATTTATTTTCAAAAGTGTCCTTCAATAAGTTTTGTGTGAGAGCTGGTTCAGATGGGTTTGCAAGTCATGGACTTTGAAAATGTTCTGCTTTGAATGAACCTGGTTTTCCTCAGATCTCATTGGTGCCTGGACACTGTAGGGATGGGCACAAATTCCTTCCCGATAGGGAAGGTTCAGTCTGATGGGTGCAGTGCTTGTTTGCATGGTTTTGCATCAGTTTGCTTATTCGCCAGAAATGTAGTTGAGACTAGGCCTAAGTTATGAACCAGAATTAGAACTCTGAGCATCTCAGCGAGGCCCTCTGCCAAACTGGGATGGCATTACTATGTGACACAAAATATTATTAAATAATGACGAGTCTGTTGGTACGGGCCTGGGGAACTTCTTAAGGTAAGGCAGGTAAACTCAGGCTATCTGAACTCTGATCATCCAGAAAGTGGACAGCTGGACTAAATTGCAGGCCACAAGATCAGCACATGCTGAGTGGTCCTCAAAGACATTTCAGGGTTAACAGAGTTTCAGAAAATGGTGACCTCTCCAAAGTGACTCTATTATCCCGGGAAGACTCCATCTCAGAAGTAGTTTTCAAAGAGTACATGGGCATCTAATTTATGGGCATCTAATTTATACCATCTCACCAAATCATCTTCCTTGAGCCTATGTGAAGGTAAAACTCAGGAGAAGGTTCACAGTATCCTCACAGCTCCATTCTGGGCTTGACAGTGCTGGTGCTTGGATATCCTAGTGCTGACCCCAGAATCTCTGTCCTTCCATACCCCAGGATTTAACAAACCATCCAGGGAGTGATGGCCTTATCTAAACCCCATTGGAGTCAATGAGAAAACTCCCATGGGGTGTGGGCAGTGGATTAGGCCATATAACAAACCATTCAATGAGCAATGGTCTAATCCACCACTCACTGGAGTCAGTAGGAGAGTTCTCATTGATTCCGGTGGGCTCTGGATCACACTCTCAACTATTGTATGAAGATTTCCATTTCAAACTGATTAGCACTCTGGCAGCAAGGGGCCGCCGGTGAACTAGGAAGTGAACTGCATCAAGGTCTGATGCCGGCATTCCAACACACTAGCAGGGCTGGTTGAAATTTTTCGGATTTAAAAATGTTGACAACATTTTCAAATGTTGATGGAGGGATTTTTTTTTTATTGGTACTTTCCTTCTCTCCTTGTTTTTCAGTCAGCTGTGCCCAACTGGATTGATCCTGGAGTAGGGTTATTACAGAGTGCAGGGATTTAGAGCAGTGGAATATCACATGGCTACAAAAATGACTGCTGAGTACAAAGCATCACCTCGTGTGATCAGTGTTGTGCCCATTACAAATTCCTGCGTTGTAGTCAGCAATCACTGTATAAATCCCAGACACACCATGATCTGGAACTGAGACACAGCCAAAGACACAAACCTTTACCACTTGGGCCTTTAGTTTTTGATAGTAGCAGGTGCCACGTTTGCTCTGTGCATCAGCCACTAGAGGGCAACTTTCCTTGCTCGCGCTCATGTATCCTAGTGTACCTTCATCACTCAAATGTCAGCAGAAAGAGACTACACAAAGGGCTCTGACATGGCTAACACCAAATTTGTACTTTAATTTGAATTTATATTTGTGGAAGAAATTTGGCCCACCTTGATTATCACAACAAAAGGTTTTCTCAGCTCTCCCCCCCTCCTGCTCTCCTGCTGGTAATAGCTCACCTTACCTGATCACTCTCCTTACAGTGTGTATGGTAACACCCATTGTTTTATGTTCTCTGTGTATATAAATCTCCCCACTGTATTTTCCACTGAATGCATCCGATGAAGTGAGCTGTAGCTCACGAAAGCTTATGCTCAAATAAATTGGTTAGTCTCTAAGGTGCCACAAGTCCTCCTTTTCTTTTTGTCATCCTTTTGATACACAATACAGTGCCCCGCGAAGTCAGTGAGACTCTTTCAAATGACAGGTGGGCATTGGATCAGTCTGTAAAGACATAGGTAAGCTTTTGGGGGCGGGTACCATCTTTTTGTTCTATGTTTGTAGCACCTAGCACAGTGGGGTCCTGCCCCATGACTGGTGCTCCTAGGTTCTACTACAATATAAATAATAATAATATATCAAATAGCCGTGGTATATCCCACCTGTTTGAAGTGCTTAATGAAAATGTACATATTTCATGTTTCAATGGAAATAAATAGACCTTTTTATTTTATTAACAACATAACATATGATTTTTTAATTTTTATTTTTACCTACGTGCTCATCGAGAAAAATTGATTGGACTGAGAAAGCTTTATAAATAAAACTATATTTAATGTAGAGCATGGGACAGGAAGTTATTCCCCCCCCCTTATATTTTACCTTATTGGCAATGTAAGAACTTTTTGGAACAATTGACTATCAGGTTATTTGAACAGAGATTCTAGTGTCTCCTTATCATTTCTTGGTTATTTATACAGTAGCAGGCAGCCTCAAATACCAAGCAAAAAATGGAGGCGCGCATAAGAGAACTTCAAATGACTTTGGTGAATAGCTGAAAATGAACAGAGAAGTTTTGAAACTCTTTTAATGAAAGTCTAATTCTCTACTTCCATAAGAAATGGCCCGCTGATGATGGAAACGGCCCAGACATGTCTGCAGAGATTTGGGAAGCTCTTGTTTCAATGTCTCTTTGCAACGGTTAAAAAAATAAAGAATTCTGAATTCCTGCCCGCATGGTTGGTGTCTCCAACTTACATTTCTTTGTACACCATTCTCTGTCATGCATCATGCAACAGTACAAGCAATATCTACCTCAAAGCACGTTTATGATTTGTATTGCAGCAGTATCTAGACCTGCGTTTCTCAAATGCGGCCACAGTGGCTGCATTCGGCCACCTGGGGCTTTTCATGCGGCCACAGCCTCCTGGGTGGTGAGTGGGGGAGCAAAGCAGCGGCCCCCTTCTCTGGGCCCACCAGCAGGGGCTGGTCCCTGCTCCCTGCTCCCTTCTGGAGCCACAAACACTGTAGGAGCAGATGATCAGTGGGAGTTCTCCACTTTCCCCAGGGACTCAGCCTTTCACCCCCAAGGACAAAAATTGCTGACAATGTTGAAATGTCCCGGTTTTGACATTTTTGGGATTTTCATTTTGAAATTACTTTTTATTTTGACATGTTTTCAAGTTTGTATTGGCATCTATTAGAATAAAATATAAAATTTCAAAAGGTGAACTCAAAACCAGATATGCTGATGGACCTACACCACATCTTTTGGAGAACTTTCTTTCATGGAGAATTTTGAATTTTGGGGGTTTCATTCCTAATTGGAATGGAAACCTGTGTTGAAATGTCAAAATGCTTTGTGAAACAGAATTTCTGTCCTCTGCACAGCTTGAAAAAGCAGTTTGATTATCATCCCTGTTTTACAGATGGGGAACTGAGACGCAGAGAGTAAGTTAATTATTCCATATCATGCAAGAGTTCAGAAACAGGGAGGAACTCAGGGTTCCTGAATCTCAGTTCATTGCCTTAACCCCCAGGGTATTCTTTTCTCTGACATGCATGCTTGGTGCCACTCGTTACTGCTCCCCCAGGAATGTATATTGCAGAAGAAGTAGTTTGATGTGGAAATGATAAAGGTTAAAGGAATGTGAAATCCTTGAATACAGAGGGCCAGATCCGGCACAGCTCCCTTGCTTTCAGTGGAGTTGTGCCCATTTACACCAGTTGTGGGTCTGGCACTGTATTGGTGTGCTGGCCCTTTAAGGATAGGAGAGGTAGTGTGAGAAGCCAGTTACCCTTTATCCAGAATAACCAAAAGGGACATTGGGAGAAAGGAAGTTGGTTCTGGGGAATAGCTAGTATCTGGGATGGTGAAGGTATCAGAAAAACCAAGACTACTGTTCCGTTAAGAGCCCAGGACCAGGAGCCCGGACAGCCCAGACAGGTGTTTGGGGTTATTAGCCCCAGGTGGGAAGGATTAGGGGAGTGGGTAGGTGACTGGGTGGGTGGATCTCAAAAGGGGGCTTCAAGACCAGTTAATGAAGAGCTGCTGAGAGCCTGGAAGAAGGAGGAACTCAGCCAGTGGATAGGCCTAGAAGGAGGGTTGTGAAATCCTGATCTAACAGGGTGAGTTTGTGGGCTGGGGAGGCCAGAACTCAGAAGGAGGGCGGTGGAAACCCTGAATGAAAGGAATGAACTTGCTGGCTGGGGAGGGCAGGGCAGGGCTTGGCTTGAGCCACACAGCCCCAGAAGGAGAGCAGTAGATACCCTGGTCTAAAAAGGTGAAAGGGGGTTCACTTTGGGAAGCGGAATACACAAGTGGATTCCCCCTCTTCTGGGGGGTCTTTGTTTTTGTGAGTGGATCATTTCTGGGAACGGAGGCAGGGTGACTGCAAGGCTGTTTCTGGCCATGACGGGGACATTCCAAGAACAGCACCTGTCTGTGGGGCCCCAATCTGCACTGAAGGATGAATTTCAAATAACTAAATCGCCAAGGTATGGCACTGGCCCAGCTTACTGCTGGGGCATGGTTTTAATGTCTGGCATCACACGGCATGTTTCCAAAGACAGAGATCAGTCCTCATTCCATGCTTAGATGAGCAAAGTTTCTGGTGCTGGGCAAGAGGTTGTCATTTGGAGTTTGTGCTCCAGCGCTATATGGAGAGAAGGAATACGAGGAAATGAGCCGTGCATGGGAAGCTGTCCTTTGTTTGACTGCAAGACCAATCGCATTTACACTGAATGCAAACTTTGCAAGGCCACGGCCTTTCAGCATAAGGCATTCATGCGTGTGTGTGCTGGCCATGTTAAAGCACATATGAGATCACCACTCTAGGCATGGCAGCTGTGCGCTATCCAATGGCTGCATTTCATTTGGTCTCCGAGGACGGTGGGGAATGGCTGGGTCCCCTGAAGCTCCCTGCCACTTGTAGCTCCGAGCCCTCTTCGTCTTGTAAAAGGCAAGTGAGGCAGCCGTGGTGCCATTTTTGACAGGCATTTGATTTAAGGCTCCCCTGGGCCTGGAAGGAGAAGCCTTGTACTGGGGCAGAGCAGAGACAAAGGACCGGCAGGCATTCTGTCCCAGGGAAAGTGGAACAGGTCCTGGAACTCCCAGGTGTACAGGGGCTTCTCTATACAGACTCCTCCACTGCAGTCTGACGCGAATCCGTGTTTCCATGAGTTACAAAAAGACACCCTTGGAGTTCAGTCACAGAGGGGCCTTGCAGAACCCGGGCTTTGTATGGGGCTGTGCTGCTGAGGGGGAATAGACACAGGGTGGGAGCAGCGCTCTGCCCTCCAACGCCTGACCCCGAGTTACCAAAGCCTCGTTCTGGCCCCCTTCCCCACCATGATAGGCTGTCTCCCTCCTGCCCCTCCCTCTCCATCCTTCCTGCCCATGTTTGCTTTTGAGGGGCTGAGCGTGCACTGGGGGTGGCTGAATGCTGGGGGACTGAGGGAATTTGTTTGTGGGGTCACTGAGCGCCTTACGGTGTTATGGTGTGTGGGCGGTAAGGTATGTGGAAAGAGGTCGGTCTGAGTGTCAATGTTGCCTTAACTGGCGACCTCCTTGATTTCTGGCGGGTGTGAATTAATTGGTAGAAGAGGCCACACCTCCCTGTTCTGTCATTTAGGAAACACTAAAGCAAATAAGCCCAGAGCTGCCAAAATCCGAGCAATCGCTGATGGAGCCCTGATGGGGAAGACCGCCAAAGAGCGTGAATGGAATGTCAGTGAGTACAGAAGTTAAAAATACACATCTCAAACCCTGAGGACTCCCTCGAGGCTAAGAAGCTATATTGATACTAGACTTCAAAAGATCCAAATAAGCAGCAACTTCCCTCCCCTCCTCCAGAGCACAGAAGTACGTGCTTGCGGTGTCAAAGCGATGTTATTTCTGTGCTGCAGATCTCAGGATAGATGCCTAGAAAAACAATTCGGATGTGTTACCTCTTCTTGCATTTAAACTTATCTTTTTAAAAAGAAAATGAGTTAGTTTTAGTTTCATATGTTAGCCCCTAAAATGTTTGTTTTCCGAAGATTTTTAAATTTCTCTCGGACCTACCTTGGAGAGGCAGTGTGGCCTAGTGAGCAGGGTGCTGAACTGGGACTCAGGAGACCTAGGTCCTATTCTGGATCTGCCACTACTTTGCTGGATAACCTTGGGCAAGAGAATTTCCTGCCTGTGACTCAGTTTCCCTATTTTAAAGATGATACTGACTTCCTTTGTACAGTGTTTTGAGATCTGTGGGCGCAAAGTGCTGTATAAGAGCAAGGTATTTGGGTCTAAGGCCAGGTTTACACTGGAGATTCCTTGGTAACAACCATTGGGTGAGCAAACCCCATGTATAGATCATCAATTTGCACTGGTGTAGCTTATACATGCTTGGAACTGGGATACGTCATGGCTTTGCCTGTCTGCTGTAGGGATTTGCTTTGGTGCAGCTAACCCAATGGCTGGGCACAGATGTCTGGGAATCCCAGAGAAGAGAAGGTCTCAGGTTTTCACTGGGGCTTCAGTATAAGCTAGTGCTTGACTTAGGAAAGAAAGATGTGTGTGGTTCGTGTGTGTTCCATATCCCCCTCTGCTGGGTCCCCGGAGGTTAGGTGACTGGTGCAGCTTTGAGCTTCAGGGCTTAGACCAAGTTTTCAAAAGTGACGAGTACTTTGGGGTGCCTCAAGCTTCGGAGGCTCAACTTGAACCTCTTTAAGGGGACCTGATTTTTCAGAGGATGGTTGCTCAGCATGTGCGGAAAGTCAGGCCCCTTAAGATTTCTCAAGTTGAACAGCCAAAGACGGAGGCACCCAAAATTACTAGTCACTTTTGAAAATCTTGTCCTGTGTCCTTCAGGTCAAATTAGTCCATTCATTCCGGAAGGTCACTTTTGTAATGAGTGCCATCTTGGTCATGACCAGGGACTTCCAAAGCCAAAATGGAGGATGTATAATGCATACTTATTTGTTTCCCCCAATCCCTTCTCTTCCCATCTCTCAGCTTAGATGAGAAGAAGTGGGGTGTGGCCCACCCACTTCTAAGCTCCTCCATTTTGGGTTCTGCGACCATTTTAGTCCCCTGCTGCTTCCTGGGTTTGTCACTAACGTTTCCTTTCAATACTTGAAACCACGTTTTCCCATCACCAAAAACCAAATGCTGAACTCGGCACAGGTGGAAAGCAAATCACTTTAAACTTCTTCCATCCCTACTGAGGAAGTAGCCTGATCATGGTTAGTACTGTGGCTTCATCGCAGCTCTAAGGGCCTTGCCACAAAAAAAAGGTACTTTGGTCACTTTGATCAAATGGACATGATGCTTTTTGTCACCCTTGACTGGCCCATGCTGCAGTCTCCCTCTCCCGGGAGTGCACTGAGGAAGTGTTAGCTAGCTTTGCAGACTGGCTGACTTAAAGTCTACTTAACTTGGCCAACAGAAGATGAAGCGGGTTCTTGATTATGATCCACAAGTACCTACATGGGGAGAAGATTTCTGATAGTAGACGGCTCTTTCATCTAGTGGACAAAGTCCTAACAAAGCTGAAGCCCGACAAATTAGACCAGAAAAGGGGGGCCAACCTTTAACAAGGAGAGTAAATAATTATTGGACCAACTTATGTAGGGATGCAGTGGTTCCCCATCACCTGAAGTCTTTAAATCAAAGCTGGGTATCTCTCTAAAAGGTATGGGGTAGCTCAGCCAGACGTCATGGGCTTGATACAGGAATCACTTGGTGGAATTCTATGGCCTGTGATGTACAGGAAGCCAGCCTAGAAGATCTTTATGCTCTAGAGTGTCCTGCTACTCTTCCGTGGTTTTCCAAACACTTTATTAATGACCAAACCCTGGTTCCACAGAAGCTTCTGAGAATTTCACTCTTCATTTCATAGTGACCAGGATTTGGCCCTAATAGCATAGTTCATTAACAAAGGCAAACATAAACACATTCGCGATCTGCGTTCCCTATCCTTTGTACTATGCATAGATAGACACGCTGACTCTTCACAGAGTCAACCGAGAGTTCAGGGGGCAAGCCCCATTGTGGGACTGGAGCTGCAAGAGTTAATACTTGCTGTGCACTTTGACAACACCTTTGTAGCTTGTCATGCCAAAGGAGGCTTTGAACTTGTTACCCTCAGGGCCCTACAGGACCTTTCATGAAGCTTGAAAACAGGCATGTGTATTTTACTTTACTTGCTTTATTGAGAATACATTTTGCGATGGAGCAGCATAAGAAAGGAAGTCAAAAGCAAAGTAAAAGACACAATCATTATTTATACCCCTGCCAAGCAGATAGACAGACATCTTCCAGCTAGTATGCTGAAAACATCACTGTGGCCGCAACCCAAGTACATACTGGCAGTCACGTGAGCCCATCCTCAAGCAGCTAGCCCAAACTGCCCCCCACCCCTAAGCTGCTGCGCCCACCAGGCTATTTTTAGCTTGCTCGCTCGAGCAGAGCTAGCATGTGTCTGTCTACCTGTGCTGTGGGAAAACACTCCTGGCTGCAGCATGGTGCTCACAGACCTGGGATGTCTAACTCTGGCAGGAGCGGCTCACGCTGTTCAGTCCAGCGTTGGATCCCCACTGCTGATGACGCCCCGAGGGTGCCCAGAGTTACAAAGCCTCGAGTTGGCAAGAGGGAAAGTGCTTACATGAGCAAGGAGCAACCTAATAAAATATTAGCTCAGCACGTTCAGAGCCACGCAACTCAATTAGAGGTTTGTAAAAGAGCAGCGCTGGCTGTCGGTGATTCAGAAGCCCAGGCCAATGAAGAGAGAATATGCAATGCTTTAATGCCCTGTGACTTGGGTGCTGAATAAGCATGAATCAGACAATAGTGTGAAGTGGGGTTGGGAAGGATTCATAAAACATACTCAGGTCTTTTTGTATGACTATTAGCTAGAAATCTTCACAGGTCAAGTGGCCAGATTCTTTCCCACTAGAAATAATAGCTATTTATGTCATTCTCCTCTGGGACCTTGGCACACACTTTGAATTCTGCTCTGTGGTGGACAGTGAAATCGAAGCTTGGATTGTTCACAACAACTTGTCACTTTCACTTCATTGAGAAGATAGGTGCTGCCAAAAAGAGCCCGTCAAAGAATGAACTGTAGGGGTTGGATCACTTAATACGAGACTACAATACTCCACCCCATTGACTTAAACCCTGTGCTCAATTGGCCGCCAATTATTTAGTATTTTGAATGGAGCCTATTTGTAATAGGGAGAATAAAAATGTGTTAGAGCTGCAGGTCTGAAGGCCTTTTATAAAAAATTCTTCTTTGCTTAAATTTTATTACTGATGAAACTGGGAGACTGATTAGCACGAGCTAGAGATAAACTTATTGTGGGCAATGACTTTCCTACACAGGCCTGCTCGTGCATCTTCATCTTGGCACTTAAAACTCTGACGTTACTTCTTCTAAGCAGAAAATGTGAATTTTGCCCAGTTATGTTGTTTTATGAAGTGGAAGGCTTTCCTCTAGGGACTGAAAACTAGAGCTGCAAGGGAGCCACTTTCCCATCCTGAGCATTTGGGGAATTTGGAAACTTTTGCCTGTTCCAAATCAGAATGAAATGTCGAAATCTGAACTTTTCACAAACCAGTAATCTGGGGAAAAAAATTGATTGGGTTAATTAAAACACTTTTAAAATATTTTCAATATTGATCATTTTCAAATATTTCATTTTGATTTTGAACGTTTTCAGTATAAATTACCTAAAATAGCAAAATAAAGTGCTTTTGACTAGAGACACTTTTTTTTTTTCACTTAAAATGTCAAAACAGGATGCTTTGAAAACCTTAAGTTTTTCTTTCAAAGTGGGAGATTTGTTGAAATCATTCCTTCCTAGCGAACTGTCTCGATTTGGAGAAATCGGCATTTCTGACAAAAAATTTGTGTGTAACAAATTCCCACTCAGCTGTACTGAAACCCCTTTTCCAGCTGATGCTTCACATACCTTCTTTTATGTCAGATACAGGGTGATCTTTACCTTCTGCTGTCAGCTGGTTTTGAGCACACTGTAATGAGTCAGCCTGCTTATTGGCCCAGCTACTCCAATGGGATCCAAGCAAACTTAGGCCTACAGAAGTCTTAGGGAGTGGTTTTTCTCCTTTTGGGGGTCCTGGCTCAGTCCACATTCTGCTGAGCTGCTATCCTCTTGCTATTTCCATAGACACAAATATAAACCAGCAGTAGCCTCAGCATGTGAAAATCTGCAAAGTGAGGAGGGAAGATGGAGAGGAAAAATGCTGGCAGTCTAGAAAGTCACTGAGTGCTATCATTGAGACGTGAAAGGTCTCTAGCTCCTGCAGAATATGCTGCATGATCAGAGAAAACTAGCCAAATGGCTGATTACAGAAG
Organism: Caretta caretta; assembly: GCF_965140235.1. Classification (NCBI taxonomy): domain Eukaryota; kingdom Metazoa; phylum Chordata; order Testudines; family Cheloniidae; genus Caretta; species Caretta caretta. The sequence continues at coordinate 203,834,004 of NC_134208.1, read as the reverse complement.
GCATCATTAAAACCCAGACGGTCTCCAGATGACTGGAGGTAGGAGACTACAATGGGCTGTTAAGCAGGGAATGGAAACGATCCTTCCATCCCGTAGCATAGGTGAGATGTTCCAAAAGAGCCAAGGTAGTAGTTGAGCATGCACCTGCCACAGCTCGAGGCAGTCGAGCGTTATAAAAGAGGGGGTGGCTGATGGCCTGTTCTCTGTGAGGGCCTTGGGACTCTGCAACCTGCTCCCCACCCAACCCCCTTGCTCCAAAATGGAGTGAGTAGTCCCTTGCTTTGCCAGTAGTCAGTTCTACTGCACTGTGTCTACTTGTAGAGTAAGGTCCCATCCAGCAAATACCTGCTCAGCTCTTTAACTTGGTGCACTGTGGGATTGGCCTCATTCAAGTAAACACGGAAGTCTTTGGGACGCCTCACGATGCAGAAAGTTACGTCTTTATGGGATTGGGGCCATAGGCACTACTCGGCAGCATCAAGCCCATAATAGGCATTACAATAATCGGCATTTATTTTTACACACACGCCTACGGAACTGGAAGTGGGATTTGAAATGCATTGAATCCACCCTTCACAGCTCCTTGTGACCTTGATCAGGAGCATTTATTTTAATGCCCATTACGCTTTGAGATAAGTAGAGTACCATCCAGTGCCCCAGAATGGCCATTAGCGTCCTCCTCTCTATCAGGAAACCTGCAGCCAATTAATCACACACTGCTCTACAATCTTAAGACTCAATTATGCCTGGATAAGTGTTGCTCAGCTGTTCCTGCTGCTGCAGATGTGACATATCCTGAGATTAGCTGAGATCCACAGAAGGTCACTGATTCGGTATCTGGCGCTAAGAAAAGCAAGGCTGTCTGGAAGGGAAGTGACACCATCTTCGAAACATTTTATCACAAAGTAACTATAGATGTCTAAAAAATCCTGCCCTCTCCCACCCTGCCACGGAAGGTCCTTTTAGCTCACTGTTGCCTGTCTCATCCTTAGACAATTTACCATTTTGAGATGGAGAGGTCAGCAGATTAATAACCTGTTAGTAGGACTCCGATGACAGACAGTAGCTAGTGCTCCTTGGGGACCAGTGATAGCTTAACTCGGATTCTTTGAGAGAAAACCAATTTTTCCTCGTCTTGAAAACTTATACTTCACATGGAGCATGGCAGACGTGTATTCTTTGTTTCCCTATGTGTGAGTGGTTGCCAGGCATGTTACTGCACTAGGTGCATGTGGAAGGGGCCACTAGTCCTTTTGATTGATCTAAAAATTCCCCCTCTGAATTTTTTTGCAGCTGCTATGACTTCTCAAAACTACCAACATTTCTGTGGTTCTCAGGTGCTGTTGGAATCCATTTAATGGCCCCCCAAGTTACAGTTTGGCACTCATTGAAAACATTCATGCCACAGACCTAATTAATTATGTTGGGGATCATTATAGTCATGCCTTTGCCAGGATGTTCCTTCAAAACCACATTTCTCTTGTCACTCAAAAAACACAGTCGGTAGAGTGGAGACACTTGCAGTGCAGTAAAGCTAAAATCAACCTTTTGGAAGAGAAGTGGCAGGATTTTGTACATAAGCGGAACATGCCAAATTCTTCTGAATCGGGAGGATTTTTGAGTTTAAAAACCAGAAAAATCTTGATTAGTTTTCTTCAAACATTTTTCAGGTTTTTCATCCAGCCACGAGCAGGTCAAAAAATCCTAAATGACTAATCCATCAAGATTTTTGATATTTTTCAAAATTTTAAAAAAGCAGTGAGATTTTTTTGAGGGGGGAGGGGGAAAGCCTACACAATCTTATTTCTAGTTTGGTGTTTTTAAACCCACTTTCTGTGTAAGTAATAGGGTGGCATTAAAGGCAATGTAACTGTGGGCAGTACCAAAATAAATAAATAAAGCAGATTGAAGTTATTTCTGTCTGATAGTGCTGATACGACTTCTAGAATACTGAGTTCAGTTCTGGGCACCTCACTAACGGAAAGCTATTTACACAGTGCTGTGAATTCAGAGGTGAGTAGCAGAAGTCAACTGGAGCCTGGAGAAATGGTTAAAAGAGCTGCATACGTCAAGTTTGACTTGGCTGTGACTGAAATCTCATCTATACAGAAAGTTGCATGGCTTTCACCTGCTCTTCCAGGATCCTGTACCTTAGAATGAAGTGCTGAACTGACATTGCTAGGAGTTGAACTCCTGGTCATAGGCATTCCAGGTGTACTGCACGAAGCCACTGTTATAATTTCTATTACACTGCCCCCTAGGAGCACCTGCTGATATTGAGGTCCCATTATGCTAGACACTGCACAAATACTTAGTGAGAGGTGGTCTCTGCCCCAAAGAGATTACAATGTTACTAGACCACAAAGGTCACCCAGAGTCACACACCTGAGGAATGACTAGCCTCCTGATTCCCTAGACAGTGCGCTGCCCAGTAGACCACACTGTTCCATTAGGCAGCCCAGTCAATAACAATGAATACATACAAACGGAAATGGTTCCTGTCCCAAAGAGCTAACAGTGGTCCAAGTGCACGGATGTAACAGCTTAATTTGAAGGCATCTTGTGATGGGCTAGCTGCCCCTCACCGGTGGAAAAGGGGTTAAAAGCAGCCCTAAGGAGGCTGTGCCAGAGGCAGCTAATCAGAAGAGGGCTGAAGGGAGCAGCCAATCAGGGCCAAGCAGGCCCATATAAAAAGGGAACTGCAGGGCAGAGGAAGGCTGTTCTCTGCTGGGAGCCCAGGGAGGAAGGACTGTGTCCCTGAAGGGCCAAGAGAACTGCCAGCACCCTGGACAGAGCAGTGCAGCAAACAGGGACCGAGGGAGCCAGAGACAGCTCCTGGCTGGCTGCTGGGGGGTTTGCAGACCGAGGCCCTGAGACAAGGGGTAAAGAGGGTGCTGGAGCCACGCAGGAAGTGGCTAGACCATGAACTGCAGTTTGCCACTGGCGGGAAGTGGCTGAACAGTGGATTGCAGGTCCCCCGGTAGGGGGGCGCACAGTGTGTGGCAGGGCCGGAGGGCTGTGTGGCTGAAGAGGATGCCACGGTCTTTGGAGAGACGTGGGTCCAAGAGCAGGAGTCATGGCAGCAATGCACCACCTGAAGGGGGCGCACCCAACTACAGAGCTAATTCAGGCTGAGGAGGTGCCAGAGCGGTGAGTGGACCCTGTTAAACATCAGTTGTTGAGAAGCCTCAGCCTGTTTACATTACCTGTAGAAGGGAGAGCATGCCGGCTGAAAATAGAGCAATAGCAACTTCCAAGGGAAATGTTGCGGCTATTTTGATTTCTTTTCATGTGTCTGAGCTGCCTGCTCCATTTCAAATGTTAAATTACAGCTGATTTTTTTTAGTACAAATTTGAATGGAAATGATTCTATTTTTGTACAAGTTAGTTAGTGGGAAACTGGCCAAACTGAGCTCAAATGAGAATAAATTGTTCCCGTAATGAGCTGTTGCCTCTCCAAGGCAGCCTAACCAAAAAGGACAAGAAAAGGTGTTAAAGTGGACGGAACTGCTGTTGTGATGGCCCAGAAGCAGATCAGGAACCGGATTGACTCTAAGTTTGTCTACATTGCAGTCAGGGAGGGTGACTGCAGCACGTGTAGACGTACCCGAGCTTTAATCTAGCTAGCGTGAGTTCCAACGGCAATGGAGTCACAGCAGCTGCCCGAGGACGCGCCTGCGGCCCTGGGTGGGTTTGTACAGCTAGCACTGGATCTCGTGTCTTGTAGCTTCGCTGCTGTTGGGACTCGGCTTCGTGAGAGCAAAGCTTGCTCGGGTATGTCTACATGTGCTGCAATCGCGCCTCCAATGGCCCTTCAGACATAACCTAAGGGTCACAGTCTGGATCCAGTTGTTGCTCTGCTTGGTGTCCCCTTCTGGTTCCTCTTGTACCTCTGACCTTCCCCCTCATGACCCATCCCTGGTGTCTCCCCCCCCTTGGTTCTCTCAATGATCTCTGGGCTCCCATGACACCTCTCTCCTCTGAAGGGGCAGGCCTCTGGTTCTGGGGGGGGGTCTGATGCTCCCCTTTTCCCAGAATTCATGTAGGCTGGTTCCCAGCTGGCTCTGAGGAGGAAGTAATCTGCACCAGCCCTAAACCTGGCCCAAGTGATTTCCTTGGGTGCACCAACTCAGCTGTGCAGGTTGGCACATTGGGGGGGCAGGAAGGGGAAGAAGAAAGAGTGACAAGCCAAGACTCCACCCCTTCCCTTCCCATGCCTGCCCACTTGCATGTGAGAATTATCAATGGCCCACAGGCAGTTGTTCTGCCCCTGTTCACTTGTGATTCACAATGCAGGCCTGCAGGAGAGTAAGAGGGTTACTTATGCTCCCTTAAAGGCTTACATGGGATGGCAGTTGGCCCACAGGGCCTTGGTTTGTCACTAGACAATACCGTATTTCTAAGCACAGGCTGCGATTGCGTTCTACCGTTTTGGAAACGTCACTTCTGAAGTGCACGCTCGGTCCCTGAGAAGGAACCACCAAAGCTGTATTCCCAGTACAAGGTCTGGCTTTAGCAGCAGGCCTCTCATGTACTTCGCAGCACATGTTGAGTTAAAGGCTCGCATTGAGAGGAGAATATAGACCTTTCTGTTTGGACAGCAGTTTCCCAACCTTGCCCTCAGCCCTTTACAAATAATTAAATGGGAATCTGAAACTGGAACCACCTCCAAGAAGCCAAATAGAGGTGGTCTCTCCTCCTGGAGATGAAAAAGAGAATCAGGACAGGGATGAACTGAAGTTATTTTGGTGTTTTATAAATAATCTTCCAATTTCCCATCACCTGCCACTCCATCTCTCTGGGGGTTACTGCCGGACTGTGCTACTCTGTCTCTTTGCCAGACGTTCTGCTGCTTCTGTGCATGAGATTGGCCACACGAGCCAAAGAGCACCTGGAAAGGTGAACAGAGCTGTGGCTCCCAGAACAATAGGGTTTTGCTTGTTTTACGGACATGCACAGGCGGTGGAACTGCATCTGGAAAACTAGGAGGCAGCTAATTTGGCTGTACTGTAGCATTTGTAAATAGCGCGTGGCTGAGAATAGCACTGCTGTGAGTTCTGATTTCTTGGCGAAGCAAATGACCTAGAACTTCAAACATGAAGCGTTTACATGGGCTTCCCCATAAGTGGCACTCAAGAGATTAGTGTGTTGCACCAAATATTTTTATTCTAGCCACTGTGTACCCATCACCAAAGTAACAGGCCTTTTGATAAAGATCAAGGGGATTGGGTGGGGAATCTGAGTAATAGTCATATTGTATTCTAGTACAGCAGGATACGGTGGATGTTGACACAACAAACCTGTTTCCTAGACTCCCTTATTTAAAGGCCACCCATAGATTCAGAAAATATTTGGCAATTTTGAATAATAAGCTAAGGAAGGCCTTTACAGCTCTTCAATTTCAAACTGTGCAGTTAGCTTATTTAGAAGGGAGATACCTTGACTAGAGCTGGATGAAATTTGAATTTTTCAGTGAAAAACGCAGATGTGGTGACATCGAAACATTTCACAAATCCGCGTTGAGTTTGGCGAGCTGTTTGGGTGGCAAAAAACCTTGAGAGGAAAATATATTTGTTTTGGGTTTTTTTTTCAGTTTGAAATTACTTTTGTTTCAAAATTGTCTTTAAATAAAATGAAAAGAGATCAAATGTTTAAAAACAGCAAAAAATCCAAACGAGGTGTTTTGTCAGAAGGTAACGTTGTATTCAAGCCCACATGACTTGCTTTTTTAACTTAATTCACTGAACGTCAAATTCCTATTTTGGTTGACCCCAAACTAATTTTTATTTTCTGGAATTGCTAGGGAACCAAAAAAATCCTGCATTCACACATCTTTCATACTGGCATTGAGAGGCAAAACTGTTTGTGGGGCTGGATAGGTCGAAGATTTGCCATGTTACTTACTACCATGCAGCTTGTATTTGAGAAATAAATGGCTATTTCCAGTCTCAGCCCACAAGCCTTTTACCTTGTTGGCTCAAATTAGAATACTTATGAAACAATAACATTTCCGCTATATGGACAGCTGTGCATTTGCCTGGGCAGTGGCAAAAACGAGAGAAGAATTGTGTGAAATTATTTTTTATGGCCTACTTGGACCAATTTATTAGAACTTCTGTAAATTCATTTTATTGTTTTTATGGGGTGTCAGGTAGGTTGAATCTGTACTTTTTATCGTCTTAAGTCAAAAGATTCAAAATGTATCTGGTTTTTATGGCTAACTTCTAAAATGCTATACTAACAAATCACTCATGATCATACTTTCTTTTATCAGTTGTGCTCAAAGTGCTTTACAAAGGAGATGAGCATCATTAGCTCAGTTTTACAGATGGGGGGGGGGGGGAGTGGTTATGTGACTTGCTCATAGTCACACATTAGACCAGCAACAGAGCTGAGAATAGAACCCAGGTCTCCTACATCACAGGCTGGATGTTTTTGCACTAGGCCATACTGGCTTCCTATAAGCTAGCTATATATAACCTTATGATGGCCATAAAGTTTGTTCCTTCAGCTACAAAAAAATTGATTTTTGGAAGATGAGTTGAAAAAACATAACAGATTACAAATCCATGGTGTTGATTGAGAAACATTTGCATTCAGGCTGTCATACTGTATATCAGGCTTTACCGGGTGTGATTTGACATAGTGCAATTACTAAATTACAAGACAAGTTTTATGTTGAAATATCTGGCAAATAACCATATAAAGTGCAGGGAAAGTAGAAGGTTCTAGCTGAAGAAGTAGAACAGAGTATTCACTGTTACCGTAATGCCTAGGAGCCCCAGTCATGAGCGAGGACCCAGTTATTCTAGGCACTATATAAACACAGAATGTTCTAATCTCTTACTGAATTTACAGCAGTAGAACTCCATTGATTTTGACTTAGTTACTCCTGATTTATGCTAGTATAACTGAGAGAGCCTGAAAAGAAAAAGTGTAGGGCCTGATCCAAAGCCCACTGAAATCAACAGGAGTCCTTCTGTTGGTTTCAATGGGCTGTGGAGTATTAGGTCATATATGTGTGTTTTGAAAAAATCTCCTGCCCTTGAGATCCTAGCTCTGACACTCCCCCCTCAGCTCCAGATGTTCTTCCCTTCAATAGGGAAGCCGGGATGAGGGGGTGTTATAACCATGGTAGCAGCCTGCGTGGAATTGGAGGAAGGAACACTGGTTGCAGAAGGAGAGTTTGGAGAAGGCACCAGGCAGCCAGTCTGTGTGCACATGGCTGGAATGTTAGCTGCAGTTGCAGCATCTTTGTAAATAGTTCTCTTACTGAAGAGCCAGTTTAGTTTTAGAAATGTCTTATTATCCAGCATGTGGTGTGTGAAACAACCCCGAAGAACTTCTGAGTCCTGATGGGTCCAAGTAAGACTCTCTCGATGACTTCAGTGGGCTGTGAATTGAGCCATATGGGCATAGCAATGTACATGTCAGCAAGCATGTAACTCCTGCTATATACTTCTCAAGCACCACTATCTTATTACCTAGCAACACAGGACTGTGGTGGGAATTCTAGACTCAAATTCATACCTTCCCGGGGGGGGGGGGGGGAAGCTTTGTGATTCACCTTGGGGTCATGACCCCACCCCATTGAGATACACCGCTCCAAGTAGTATCAGAGCGGCTAGAGTTTTTTTATTTTTAAAGGGGTTGTTGATTGGCTTAGCTGGAAGAAAATCACATTTCCATGAAACTCTTAGGGATACTCTAAATGGGTGGATTATACAGCTGCCTGATTAGAAGTTTGGGTTATGCAAACACAGCGTGTTTAGATTTAGGCTTTGCAGTTGGAGTCCAGGCAGCTGTTTGCACTTAACTCCATCAAGAAGCCAAGTTAATCAAAGAGCAGGAAGGATTTTTTTTTTTGCCCCCTTAAACCTATGGCTTTATTCCTTCTGTCCAAATGTCTTGGAGCCAGCCTTGTTGTGATGTAGAGCAAGGTGTAGGGTGTGCTCGACTGCGGAATGACTCTGAGTGGTTTTGGACTAGCGAGATGTTATGCCCAGCAGATTTTTTTTCTTCTTTCTATGATGTCACCACTTTCCTTGTCCAAATTCCATAAAGTCTCCACCCATGCAGCTGGTCTTGTATCACAACGGGGGCTTTGCTTCCATATTGCAGTTTAACAGCTCGGTAGCCTGTTTATTTAAGGCTGGATTTGGATACCCTGACTTGGGTAGCACCTGAGTGTACAAGCAGCCTCAGTAAGTCCCCTCCTGTTCAGGTGAGCAGGCTGGGAGATGGTGGTGACCTGACTCCCCCCTCCAGTGTGCAGGCCAGTACACCTGAGCAGGCAAGGAGCGGGATGCGATCTGCACCAAGTAAGTGGCTGCAGCAGATTACTTCCCCTGTGGATTTAGGTCTTAGTTTTCTTAAAACACAAGCCCCAGGCTCTGATCCTACAGACACTTATGGAGGTTGTGAGTTGTCCCAGTGGAATGATTCACGTGCATAAAGTTACTTTTAATGCATGAGATTTGCAGGACCAGGATCCGGGGTCCTGGTTTGCATTAACACTAAGCCCCCTTTACACTGTTCTGCCTTCAAGAGCAGTAACTGTAACTTACCTCCACTTTAAGGCCCCTTTACACTGCCAAAGTGGTGTAAAGGGGGCTTAAGGGCTAACTCTCTGTGTCACTATCTATTATGACAACATCACAACCCAGATCTTGGTCCCCTGACATCCACTAAAGAATTAAGCCTTGCAACAATGCTTGTGGGGCTGGTATTATTATTATTATTATACATGTACAGATGTAAAAATTGAAGCCACAGATGTTAGGTGAGATTTACATCTCTCACGGACACCTCCTAGTGCTATAGATTCGTGTCCCATGATCTCGACCTGAATCTTTTAGCAGCGTCATACTACAGTGGTGGATATTGCTTTTCTGAGGTTTTCATTCTTTTAATTTTTGATTAATTTTGATTCCCTTTTAATTTAAATGACAAACTTCAAATTGTTTTACAGTGTGAGAGCCATTCTCTGTAATGAGATCTGATCTGTGTATTAGTCGTAGTCAAATATTTACATTACAGTAGCACGCAAAGTCCCCTGTTGGGATCGGGGTACTGTTGTGTTGGACCCTATACAAAACATAGGAAATAGACCATCCCTGGAGGATTTGTAGTCAGAAAGACAAACCTAAATGGTAGCAGATGAGGATGCAATGTATAACCAAATGAGTATGGTGATGAACTGGCAGGGCTTGCTAGCATCTCGTCGCAGAGCTGTGAGAATAATGGATCTTTCTGTTCAAATGCAACTCTGAATGGGGGCGGAGGAGAATAGTTTCAGGCTGAACCAAAAAAAGGAATTTTTTTGGCAGCTAAAGAGTCAAAAATTTCATCCTGGCTCAAATTAAACACTTTTTATTTCAACACACTTAAGACACGTCATTTCAACTTTTTTATTGGGCTTTTTAAAGGAAATTTCGCTATGAAAAGTTGTGTTAAACCAAAATATTGAAAATTTTCATTGAGAATTTAAAAATGAAACCCTCTGGGGGATTTTTTGGATTTATTTTTCTGGGGGTGGGGGATGAGGGAAATGATTCAGCAAAACCAACACAAATGAATCTGCATTTTTCTCAGCGGGGGTGGGACTTTGCCCAGTTCTATATATTAGTATAGTGAATATTGCTCAGTTTTGCAGGTAAAAGCAGACAGTTAATCTGATCTCGTGTGGAACATGTGGCATGCTCTGAATGTACAATCTATGAAAAGACCTGATGGTGTCTTGTATTTCACTGCTGGTGTTGGAATTTTGTTCCTGTCATTCTGGAAATATCCTGAATATGATAAAAGTTAGTGGCAAAAATTAAATGGTATATGTAATAAGACAGGGTCAACTAGTTCTCTTTGAAGAGTCAAAACACTAATATGGAATATCCTTCTGTCACAAATTTTTCAATTTAAGAAGGATTTTCCTGGATTTGCAATTTTTCAGTTTGGTAAGTGGAAGGGGGGGCCAGCAGCACACAGATGTCCTAGCGGATGCAACATTTACCTATTGCTTGCACTTGGTAAGTGACTGAAGCTCATTCCATTGCAGAAATGCCATGCCAGAATAGTATAAACAGTTATTGATGGGTCTGCTGGGAAAGACTTCTGAGACCCACCTGTGATTAACCTGGCAGGCCACTTTATGTCACTAATGTTCTAATGTGGCCAAAGCCTCACCTATTCAGCAGTAAACACAAATGAAATTCCCCTTGTCCTGTACTATGGAAATGGTATTTACTGGGAATCCAATATTCTATTGGGCCTCATAACTAGAGCTTTTACCTGTTTATCTTGAATGAGGCTAATCTGATCGTGATGAGTTAGATTTCTGGACATGTGTGTCCCTAGTTGTTGTATATATTGGCCCTCTGAAATATCAGCTGAAACTAGATGGCCTGAAGCTTGAAGTCATGAGGTTTTCCCTCTTCTCTCAAAGTATGGGGCAGATGCTTACAAGATGGAAAGCTATTTGCTTACCCCCCATGACCCGGAGTTTTGCATGCTAAGATAAGGGAGATAAAAAATCTCATGCTTCAGGGCATAAGATGATCACTGCAGGAGTCAATCTGGAATTTTCTTCTGGCCCATGTCACAGCATTGGATGATTTCCCAAAGTCAGTGGTATTTGCGTGCCTTCCACACTAAGGATCTGTCCTTATGAGAGAGGTTCCCTTGGGTACCCCTCTTCCTAACTTCCTCACGCCACATCTTCCTGGCAGTGGTTCTGGTGCTTCTTTACATGAACAAAGAAGATGGAGAGGAGGGAGGGGTGTGTGTGAACAAAACTCAGTTGCATTGGCTGTGTTGTTGCTTGCTGCTGTCCATTCACACTTGGTATGTGAACTCGTTGTATTCTCCCCCTTAGGGGCCTTGTCCATGCTGAAGGTTTTTCTGAAACTCCCACTGTTTCTTATCGCCCCGGCATACCCGCACTGGAGGGAGCGTGTGGGCACACCAGCCGCAGGTGTTTCTCCCACGGAAGAACCTAGACCTGGCATTAGATTTGTGCACAGTGGAAAAAGGAATCTGCCTCAGACAGTTTAATGGCTTCGCTCCTCAGCTGCTGTCAATGGGCAGAAGTCCTCTGACGTCAACAGCACGACACGGAGCAACATTGGCCGAGGATCTAGCTCTTCCAAAGCCCTCTTGGTGGGGAGGCAAGTGCTCTTGCAAGGTGGGGTCATACAGTAACTCGGTTTATGGAGCAAGGGCAAAACTTCCAGAATGTAACTGACTTGGGAACCTAAGTCCTGTTTTCACAAGCGATTTAGAGCCAGATCCACAGACTTGGATACCTAGCTGCCACATTCACACACCTAACCCACACAACAGGCAGTCAGGCAACCAGACTGGGATTTTTTGGGGATATGCATGTATCCTGTGGTGGCCTGGGTTCAAGTCCCTGCTCCAAAGCATGGATTCAAACCTGGGTCTCTCACATCCCTGGTAAGGGTTCTAACCACTGGGCTCTAGGGTGGGTCTTCCAATTGCTGCTGCTGAAGCTGTTCCATTTTGAACGTGGACCTCCCACATCCTGGGTGAGTGCCCTGACCCAGTGGTGCTCAACCTTTCCAGACTATTGTACCCCTTCCAGGAGTCAGATTTGCCTTGCCTACCCTGAGTGTCACCTCACTTACAAATACTACCATGTCCCAGCATACCTCATGCTTCATTCCTCATTTTGTCTACATGAAATTGTAGTTTGTACTGACTTCGCTACTGCTTTTTGTGTAGCCTGTTGTAAAACTAGGCAAATATCTAGATGTTTGTTGTACCCTCTGGAAGACCTCTGCGTACCCCCAGGGGTACACATACCCCAGGTTGAGAACCACTGCCCTAACCTTTGGGCTATTAGATGTAAGGAGGACACCTCCTTGATTTCTGTTGTGTGGGCATGGCATGCTCAGAATACACCTAGCTGATTGGGCTCTGCAGGCAAGAGAGGCAGGGGACTACCTAGTTTTTGAATCCCACCGGGGTTTAGGTGTAAGGTAGGTACTGAGCAGCTCCTCATTGTCAAGAATGTGCACCTTCAGACACTTCGCTGCCTAGGGAATTACAGGGTTAGGCAGCAGCTAAGCAGGGGTATCAGGATCCAAATTTTGGATTTTGCCACCTAAAGTGGAAGTGAGGTGCCTAAATCCCCTTGTGGATCTAGTTCTTAACTCTCCTTATCCATTGTCTAGGGAGCGTGGATGCCTAACTCAGGGCTGTAAATTCCACTGGGGAACAAGACGCCTAAAAGTCAATGCCTAAGTCCCTTTATGGATCTAGTTATTAGGCACTTAAGAATCTAACTCCCGTGGATTTTTTTTTCCAATGAGACTTAGGCTCCTTAGGATATGTCTACACTGCAGTTAGACACCCGCAGCTGGCCTGTGACTCAGGTTTGCAGGGCTGAGGCTGCCAGGCTATTTAATTGGAATGTAGACATTCCAGCTCGGGCTGGGATCCTCCCACCTCTCAGGTTCTTATTGCCCAGGCTTCAGCCTGAGCCCAAACATCTACACTGCAATTAAACAGCCACTTAGTCTGAACCCAGGTCAGCTGGCAGAGGCCAGCCACAGGAGTCTAACTGCCATGTAGACCTACCCGAAGTGGCTAAGTCCCTGTTGAAAATGGGACGTAGGCACTGAAGTCACAAAAGCACTTTTCAAAATGTCACCCTGGTGGTCTCCAGAAACAGATACATCTGTCTTGGGTTTGCAGCAGCTTCTTCTGTGCTGAGTGATAGACCAGCTTCGTGCACTGCTGATTGGCCAGCATTATTTCTGAAAGAGAACCCTTTCTTACCCAGACCAATTGAAAACATGTGGGGCCCTGATCCTCAGCTAGTCTAAGTAGTCAATGGAGCTTTCCTAATTCTCACTACTGAGGATCTGGCCCATGACATCTCTCTCTAGGTTTTTGTGATCTAATCTGGCTGTCTAGGTGTTCATACTCAGTTCATCACCATGGGGTCACAGTGACCACTCTTTGCCCTTAGTGGTATGTAAGGAATGTTGTAGATACTTTGCCTGCAGGTACCAAGCTAGGTTATCTCTAGGGCAGCCTCCATCTACAGAAGTGGACCTTGCAGGGAGTTTCACATGTCTTGAACCTGTGCTCCTGAATGCCTCACAGTTACTGCCAGCTAGTGTGTGTGTGTCCATTAAGAAATGAGACACTTTGCCGTCTGTTGAATGTGGTGTTTGCACAATGAATCAGATTTATCACAGAATTACTTAGCAGAGACGGCAAAAAGAGAATCTATAATTATGATTCACTGGGAAAATCCACAGTGGTCAATAGCCCTGAAACTCACTTCTATTTCCCTGGTACAGTGATGTAGCATTAGGGCACTGGGTTATGATTTAAAACAGGGGTTCTCAACATTTTTCTTTCTGAGGCTCCCCAACATGCTATAAAAGCTCCATGGCCCAGCTGTGCCACAGCTGTTTTTCTGCATATAAAAGCCAGGGTCTGTTAGGGGGTGGCAAGTTGGGCAATTGCCTGGGGCCCCACACCACAGGGGGCACCATGAAGCTAAGTTGCTCAGGCTTCACCTTCAGCGCTGGGTGGTGGGCTTCAGGCCCCATGTTGCAGTCCAGTGTGGTGGGGCTTTGGCTTTCTGCCCTGGGCCCTAGTGAGTCTAATTCCAGCCATGCTTGGCAGACCCCCTGAATCCTGCTCATGGCCCCCCAGGGGGCCCCAGACCCCTGGTTGAGAACTGCTGATTTAATATATATTGTCAAAGCTTTCCCATGCTGTACATCTTGGATTATCCAAGTGTTTCTTTACTTGATTAACTTTAAGTAAGGAACAAATAGATGTTACAAAACTACTTGGATTTTCCCACTACTTGTATGTTGCCAACTGCAAATATGCATTGCAGACTGGAGATGGGAGGAAAATGTGTGACACTGAGGGTCTGGTGAAAGTTCTGAGTCCAAAAGATTTTTTTATAGCGATTACCTAGCCACTGGTTCTATACCTCATGGCCTTCTTCGGCAGTAACTCTAGGGATACGTATCAATGGGAGAACTGTCAATTCTTTTAATAGAAAATACATTTTTCAGTGGCAATTTGTATATCAAAATAGTTTGCTTTGGGAATGCTGCAGCTTTGCCTCATGGGAGGTATAGCTCACATGCTTCAAGCTCCCATTCTCCCCTCCAGGCTGGGCTGCCTGGCTGGGCTACATGTCCCATGATGTCCTGCTGTTCCCCGCACTGCAGAGGGGAGGTAGTTCTTTAAGGGTGGCTCCGGTCCAGCTGGGGATTCCAGTCCATCCAGAGAATGGGGCAACAAAAGAACCAAACTACAATGCCCATACGGTACCACAGAAGCCTTTCCAAATCAAAATATTTGTTTTCCGCCAAAATGTGTCTCTGGAAAATCTAAGATTTCTCCAGGAAGTTCCACTCTTCCAACTATAATTTCATTTCATTTTTGCAAAACTGGTTGAAAGACAGGGCTGACAAAATCTTTTCAACCAGCCCTAATTAATCGTGGAACATGCTGTCCAAGGAACACTATTTTGGTGCCTTAAAAGCTGAGAACTTTTGAAAATCTGCAGACTACATGGCTCTGGGAAGAAGGATAAAGGAGTTTGAGTCGCAAGTGGTGTTCTCGTCCATCCTCCCCGTGGAAGGAAAAGGCCGGGGTAGGGACCATCGAATCGTGGAAGTCAACGAATGGCTACGCAGGTGGTGTCAGAGAGAAGGCTTTGGATTCTTTGACCATGGGATGGTGTTTCATGAAGGAGGAGTGCTGGGCAGAGACGGGCTCCACCTTACAAAGACAGGGAAGAGCATCTTTGCGAGCAGGCTGGCTAACCTAGTGAGGAGGGCTTTAAACTAGGTTCACCGGGGGAAGGAGACCAAAGCCCTGAGGTAAGTGGGCAAGCAGGATACCGGGAGAAAGCACAGGCGGAACATCTGTGAGGGGAGGGCTCCTGCCTCATACTGAGAATGAGGGGCAACCAGCAGGTTATCTCAAGTGCCTATATACAAATGCACAAAGCCTTGGAAACAAGCAGGGAGAACTGGAGGTCCTGGTGATGTCAAGGAATTATGTCATGATTGGAATAACAGAGACTTGGTGGGATAACTCACATGACTGGAGTACTGTCATGGATGGATATAAACTGTTCAGGAAGGACAGGCAGGGCAGAAAAGGTGGGGGAGTAGCACTGTATGTAAGGGAGCAGTATGACTGCTCAGAGCTCCAGTATGAAACTGCAGAAAAACCTGAGTGTCTCTGGATTAAGTTTAGAAGTGTGAGCAACAAGAGTGATGTAGTGGTGGGAGTCTGCTATAGACCACCGGACCAGCGGAGGTGGATGAGGCTTTCTTCTGGCAACTCGCAGAAGCTACTAGATCACATGCCCTGGTTCTCATGGGTGACTTTAATCATCCTGATATCTGCTGGGAGAGCACTACAGCGGTGCATAGACAATCCAGGAAGTTTCTGGAAAATGTAGGGGACAATTTCCTGGTGCAAGGGCTGGAGGAGCCAACTATGGGGAGAGCTTTTCTTGACCTGCTGCTCACAAACTGGAAAGAATTAGTAGGGGAAGCAAAAGTGGATGGAAATCTGGGAGGAAGTGACCATGAGTTGGTCGAGTTCAGGATCCTGACACAGGGAAGAAAGGTAAGCAGCTGAATACGGACCCTGGACTTCAGGAAAGCAGACTTCGACTCCCTCAGGGAACTGATGGGTAGGATCCCCTGGAGGAATAACATGAGGGGGAAAGGAGTTCAGGAGAGCTGTCTGTATTTCAAAGAATCCCTATTGAGGTTACAGGGACAAACCATCCCGATGTGTCAAAAGAATAGTAAATATGGCAGGCGACCAGCTTGGCTTAACAGTGAAATCCTTGCGGATCTTAAACATAAAAAAGAATGGACAAATGACCAGGGAAGAGTATAAAAATGTTGCTCGGGCATGTAGGAATGAAATCAGGAGGGCCAAATCACACCTGGAGCTGCAGCTAGCAAGAGATGTTAAGAGTAACAAGAAGGGTTTCTTCAGGTATGTTTCAGAGTAACAGCCATGTTAGTCTGTATTCGCAAAAAGAAAAGGAGTACTTGTGGCACCTTAGAGACTAACCAATTTATTTGAGCATGAGCTTTCGTGAGCTACAGCTCACTTCATCGGATGCATACCGTGGAAACTGCAGCAGACTTTATATACACACAGAGATCATAAAACAATACCTCCTCCCACCCCACTGTCCTGCTGGTAATAGCTTATCTAAAGTGATCATCAAGTTGGGCCATTTCCAGCACAAATCCAGGTTTTCTCATCCTCCACCCCCCCACACAAACTCACTCTCCTGCTGGCAATAGCTCATCCAAACTGACCACTGTCCAAGTTTAAATCCAAGTTTAACCAAAACATCTCGGGGCGGAGGGGGTAGGAAAAAACAAGGGGAAATAGGCTACCTTGCATAATGACTTAGCCACTCCCAGTCTCTATTTAAGCCTAAATTAATAGTATCCAATTTGCAAATTTGCAGATTGATAGAGCCAGAAGAGTTCCCAGAAGTTACCTACTACAGGACAGGCCTAACAAAGTAAATAACAGAACGCCACTAGCCGTCACCTTAGGCCCCCAACTAAAACCCCTCCAACGCATTATTAAGGATCTACAACCTATCCTAAAGGATGACCCAACACTCTCACAAATCTTGGGAGACAGGCAAGTCCTTGCCTACAGACAGCCCCACAACCTGAAGCAAATACTCACCAACAACCACATACCACACAACAGAACCATTAACCCAGGAACTTATCCTTGCAACAAAGCCCGTTGCCAACTGTGCCCACATATCTATTCAGGGGACACCATCACAGGGCCTAATAACATCAGCCACACTATCAGAGGCTCGTTCACCTGCACATCCACCAATGTGATATATGCCATTATGTGCCAGCAATGCCCCTCTGCCATTTACATTGGTCAAACTGGACAGTCTCTACGTAAAAGAATAAATGGACACAAATCAGATGTCAAGAATTATAACATTCATAAACCAGTCTGAGAACACTTCAATCTCTCTGGTCACGCAATCACAGACATGAAGGTCGCTATCTTAAAACAAAAAAACTTCAAATCCAGACTCCAGCAAGAAACTGCTGAATTGGAATTCATTTGCAAATTGGATACTATTAATTTAGGCTTAAATAGAGACTGGGAGTGGCTAAGTCATTATGCAAGGTAGCCTATTTCCCCTTGTTTTTTCCTACCCCCCCCCCCCCCCCCCCGAGACGTTCTGGTTAAACTTGGAGAGTGGTCAGTTTGGATGAGCTATTGCCAGCAGGAGAGTGAGTTTGTGTGTGTGTCCCCGGGGAAAAAAAAAAAGGGGGGGGGGTGAGAGCCTGGATTTGTGCTGGACATGGCCCACCTTGATTACCATGCACATTGTAGGGAGAGTGGTCACTTTGGATGAGCTATTACCAGCAGGAGAGTGAGTTTGTGTGGGGGGGTGGAGGATGAGAACCTGGATTTGTGCTGGAAATGGCCCAACTTGATGATCACTTTAGATAAGCTATTACCAGCAGGACAGTGGGGTGGGAGGAGGTATTGTTTTATGATCTCTGTGTGTATATAAAGTCTGCTGCAGTTTCCACGGTATGCATCCGATGAAGTGAGCTGTAGCTCACGAAAGCTCATGCTCAAATAAATTGGTTAGTCTCTAAGGTGCCACAAGTACTCCTTTTCTTTTTTCAGGTATGTTGGCAACAAGAAGAAAGCCAAGGAAAGTGTGGGCCCCTTACTGAATGAGGGAGGCAACCTAGTGACAGAGGATGTGGAAAAAGCTAATGTACTCAATGCTTTTTTTTGCCTCTGTCTTCACGAACAAGGTCAGCTCCCAGACTGCTGCACTGGGCAACACAGCATGAGGAGGAGGTGACCAGCCCTCTGTGGAGAAAGAAGTGGTTAGGGACTATTTAGAAAAGCTGGACGTGCACAAATCCATGGGGCCGGATGCATTGCATCCAAGAGTGCTAATGGAGTTGGCAGCTGTGATTGCAGAGGCATTGGCCATTAACTTTGAAAACTCATGGTGATCGGGGGAAGTCCCGGACGACTGGAAAAAGGCTAATGTAGTGCCCATCTTTAAAAAAGGGAAGAAGGAGGATCCTGGGAACTATAGGCCAGTCAGCCTCACCTCAGTCCCTGGAAAAATCATGGAGCAGTTCCTCAAGGAATCAGTCCTGAAGCACTTACACGAGAGGAAAGTGATCAGGAACAGTCAGCATGGCACCAAGGGAAGGTCATGCCTGACTAATCTAATTGCCTTCTATGATGAGATTACTGGTTCTGTGGATGAAGGGAAAGCAGTGGATGTATTGTTTCTTGACTTTAGCAAAGCTTTTGACACTGTCTCCCACAGTATTCTTGTCAGCAAGTTTAAAGAAGTATGGGCTGGATGAATGCACTATAAGGTGGGTAGAAAGTTGGCTAGATTGTTGGGCTCAACAGGTAGTGATCAATGGCTCCATGTCTAGATGGCAGCCAGTATCAAGTGGAGTGCCCCAAGGGTCGGTCCTGGGGCCAGTTTTGTTCAATATCTTCATAAATGATCTGGAGGATGGTGTGGATTGCACTCTCAGCAAATTTGCGGATGATACTAAACTAGGAGGAGTGGTAGATATGGTGGCAGGTAGGGTTAGGATACAGAGGGACCTAGACAAATTGGAGGATTGGGCCAAAAGAAATCTGAGGTTCAACAAGGACAAGTGCAGGGTCCTGCACTTAAGACGGAAGAATCCAATGCACCGCTACAGACTAGGGACCGAATGGCTAGGCAGCAGTTCTGCAGAAAAGGACCTAGGGGTGACAGTGGACGAGAAGCTGGATATGAGTCAACAGTGTGTTCTTGTTGCCAAGAAGGCCAATGGCATTTTGGGATGTATAAGTAGGGGCATTGCCAGCAGATCGAGGGACGTGATTGTTCCCCTCTATTTGACATTGGTGAGGCCTCATCTGGAGTACTGTGTCCAGTTTTGGGCCCCACACTACAAGAAGGATGTGGAAAAATTGGAGAGAGTACAGCGAAGGGCAACAAATGATTAGCGGTCTGGAACACATGACTTATGAGGAGAGGCTGAGGGAACTGGAATTGTTTAGTCTGCAGAAGAGAAGAATGAGGGGGGATTTGATAGCTGCTTTCAACTACCTGAGAGGTGGTTCCAAAGAGGATGGTTCTAGACTCTTCTTGTTCTGTCATCTTCTACCACTGAGGAGTAATGGTCTCAAGTTGCAGTGGGGGAGGTTTAGGTTGGATATTAGGAAAAACTTTTTCACTAGGAGGGTGGTGAAACACTGGAATGAGTTACCTAGGGAGGTGGGAGAATCTCCTTCCTTAAAAGTTTTTTAAGGTCAGGCTTGACAAAGCTCTGGCTGGGATGATATAGTTGGGGATTGGTCCTGCTTTTGAGCAGGGGGTTGGACTAGATGACCTCCTGAGGTCCCTTCCAACCCTGATATTCTGTGATTCTATGAAAATCTACCCCCCAACCAGTCATTTTAAAGGTGACCTGCAAAGGATTTTTCAAAACTGGGCTTGTCTTTGCCTTGATATGATGTATAAAGAAAGATTGAAAAGTTTAAAGTGTTCTAATTTGCTGCTTGTTTTTTACACTACAGACACTGGGAATAACCAGGTCTTGTCTCTTCTGGCTTTGCTGGAGGAGCAGCAGGAGCTATAAGGGATATATAATGTGAGTTCTTAAGACAACTACTGAAGGGGAAAGAGTGAGTTGTTAACAAAGGCTTCCTTTATTCAAAATATTAGTCACTCATGTCAAGTAATCATGAACAAAAACAGGGGATCTAAAAATCTTTCCCTCTTAATAGCTGTGATATAACCGTTTCACTAGTTTTCCAGTCATCAGTGTTCCAGCCTAGAAAGCCAGAGTTTCTAATGTAAAAAAGAAGCGGAAAACGTAAAAACAAAACAAAAAACCTCTTATAAATAATATTGAAGCAAAGGGGGGACAATACCGACTGGACTTATGCCCTTTTTGCAGGTCCCCTTTAAATATGTAGTTTTAAAAATTAATGATTTGTAAATGAGCATCATTCTAGCAAATTTCAATAAAGTTTGTCTGAATTTTCCTCTGTACGGTGATCTTTCATTCCCTGTGATGTTAGACTGGCAAGCCAAATCCCAGACTTATTTCAAAGAGGGTTATTTCCTCTTGAATGACACATGGAACAACCTTCAGTGCCTAAGAGTCTAAAAAGAGTTCAGAATCACCCACATTGTATATACACCTGTATGGTGTTTTGCCTGTGCCAACCAGAAAAACAATTTAGCAACGGAACCCTCTGTTTACTTTTTTCATGTGCCAAGTTGCTTGACCCATCTTTAACTCCTTTCCAAAATCAATCCTACTAGAGTATGTCAATGAGCTGCATAGTGACGGCTGGTACTGTTGATACATAGCAGCATCTGTGTAACAGTAATTAGGAATGGTAATGGAATTGGCTACATGGCGAAAGTAGCTTGGCTCGACAGCTATGAACCAAAATTTTGTTACAAACATTACCTGTTTAAGTAAATAGCAGATTTAGGAGCTACACTGTACATAATTTTTCATAAATATAGACCCCATGTAATAAATAAGGTTGGGCATTCCTAAAAGCACTGTGTAAAACTACTGAAGAACTCAGAGCTTTTGAGACAAACACTCTTTATTCTTAGCCAAATACAAATGCCAAATACATTTCTGCCCACCTTCTGATACTATAGAGAATGGAAACTTCTTCTTTTTAAAGAGTTAATTTTAGTAAATTTACCAGTAGCCATAAAAACAAAACGCCCATTCCCCAAAGAATACAATGCTGTAAATCACACTTTCTGAGTCAGATGTTAAACAAATCAACTCCAGAAAAAACGTTCATCAGCCACTGATTCACCATTAAGTGTCCATCCTGTTTGGCCAATGTACACAGTGCCACATATTTACTCCAGGGGAGCCTAGGAGTGGTCAATTATTCCATACCATCATTTTTCCTATGGCAAAACTAATAAGATAAGCAGCTGCTAATAAAGGAGGCTTGGGGAGGGGGAAGTAAACCCAGAGGGGCTACAGAATAAAGAGATATGTGTCTAATACCAGAGGACTAGAAAGAGTCAGTCAGCACTTTGCTTTACTCACTACTTTGTATTTTCAATGCCCTACTCGCTGCCATTTCTGAAAGCCACTGGCTGACCTCTCACTCTTTATGGTCACTCTTTGTTTTTGCAAGGAACTTAGTCTGTTTTCTTGTCCCAAAATTTGAAGCAAATACTGTCATTATTTTGATTACCTCTGCAGCATTGGCTTCTAGGAACCAAGAAAAATCTCACATCACCTCTGTACACAATTACATCATGTCAACCTCACATCTGCCAGCTCTATTTGGAGGTTGGGGAGGGGCGGGGGAAAGAGTCATTTACGTGCTTGCTTCTTTTGCTTGAGAGACTCAAAGTGACCTCATGCACTTCTGAAGACCCCCCCCCCGCCCCATCTGCCTGCACCAGGCTAATAAACCAGCCATATGTGATCCTGGCTCACTATATTTCCAGTAATGCTCACAGCACAGAAGCACCTGGGGTCATGATGGCAAGATCAGATCGTTGATGGGTCCGATAAAAGGTAGTTCCTTACCCATCTTGTCTTTCTAATATCCTGGGACCCACATGGCTACCACAACCCTACATAGATCCGATCCTGTCCTTTTAAACAAGGTCCCGAACATGTCTGAACTTTTGCTATCCACTTCGTTTTGAAAAGAGGTGTGTGGAGAATGGAAAAGAATAACTGATATTCAGTTATTATCATACACATTGTAAGGAGAGTGATCACTTTACATAAGCTATTACCAGCAGGAGAGTGGAGTGGGGGGAGAGAAAACCTTTTGTAGTGATTAAAAACAAACATCTTCTGTATTTTCCACAGTATGCATCCGATGAAGTGAGCTGTAGCTCACGAAAGCTTATGCTCAAATAAATTGGTTAGTCTCTAAGGTGCCACAAGTACTCCTTTTCTTTTTGCGAATACAGACTAACAAGGCTGTTACTCTGAAACCTGATATTCATGGCTAATTCACGATAGGGCTGGGATTTTTCAGAAACTGATGTGTAAGTATCATGTTAAGGGTGAAGCAGGCTATCTAATATTAAATGTGAGCCTGTCTTTCATGTCCGCTAAGGCCCCTTGCCACATCTCTGGTGGGGAAAAGAGGCCTTAACATGGGTATAAATGCAACTTATTTGTAGGTTAAGGCCCCTTTAAACCTCTGGGAGCTGATCTTTGGCTGGTGTAAATTGCCATCCCTCCAGGGAGGTTAATGGGGCGATAGCAGTGGGACTGCGGTGACTATCTGCCCTCTAGAGCACTGGAAAATGGAGCTGGTGTGATTGAGTATTAGGTGGGCTGCGCTCTGAGAACTCAGAGGCCTAGGAAGAAATATGAAAAAAGTTTCCACTTCAAAAATAGGAAATAGAGGCCTCCATGGTTCAGAGGGCTGGCAAAGAAACAGAGTGTTTGGGGCTAGATTCACAAAGGGATTTAGGTGCCTAACTGCCACTTGGGGCACCCGAGTCCAACACTGAGGTGCTCCATGAGGAGTCTCGGTCTCAAGAAGCAGTCTCTCTCTTGCATGTGCTTGGTGCACAGGGGGATGTACATTCTGCACCAACAAGGATGATGGTGCCGCTTCCTCCTTTAGGTATGCCAGCCCTGCTGTGTGGATAGGTTTGGAGGGGACCATAGCTCTGTTTTGTCCCTGCCTTATTATGAGTGATGTGCTTCCCAGACTGAGCAAGAACTTCAGCAGTCCCTAAAAGAGTAAAAGCATGCAAATGTCCAAATACAAAACAACAACAACAAAGGATGTGTTTATTATGTGTTTGTACCAGCGGTGCTAACATTTGTGATTTTTATCACAAGTCTGGCAATAAAGCCCCAGCTCCTGGAGTCCTGTGATTATGTTAGAATGTTAGCTTTCATTTAAAAAAAATATTTCTAGGACTGATGGTTGGAGAGAGAAGCTGGAAAACATGACTCCTAACAATTCAGAAACCAGAAGGAAAATAAAAAGACCCCAAATCTTTAAAATCCAAGGAGTTTTTGGGGAGCCTGACTCCTGACTTTTGACAGCTGGGAGTTGGCAATACGGTCGTGCAGCACCTAGATCAATGGGGTCTTGATCTCTCTAGGCACTACTATCATACACTCATACTTGCGCCCACAGCAAACAAATAGGGCGAAAAATTACTCTCTACATTTGACCCCATCTGGCCAAATCCAAGAATATTTTCATACCCCAGCCCCCGGAAAACAGCCAAACCACCAATAAATCATAGATTCCAAAATGTCTGAGTGAAGCAACATTCTATTTCCTATGACTCCATATGAAAACTGGATTGCCAAAAAGCCGCCGGCCCGGAGTTCCCTGTCGCTCTTGGCTGGTGCGTCAGATAATGAGAGGAAATGTGTTTTTGTGAATTGGAATTTGTCCTTAAATTGCTTCTAAACAATGGACCCTTTCAAGAAAAATTTAACCACTAGCTTCTCACAAGAATTAATGCTGTGGTTTTTGTAAGTGAGCCTCTGGCTTATCAGATACTTTTGTTCCTCCTACTTGGAGAAGGGAAGTGAAAAGTGTTATCAGTTAACTTTCTTCAATTTCATGCTCTTAAATCTGTTGAGGGGCCACATTTCACCTTGGTAAATGGCTACTGGCCCAGGATTCATCCTTGTTCTCTTCTGTAACATCTCCAGCCCAGGGAAACTCAACCAATCTCTTTCCTCATTCACAGCTGGTTTGACATAAGGCACAGTAATGAAACACCAATACACACACACATTCTTAGGCTTAAAAGGATTTGATTGTTGTTGATGAATGTTTGTTGACTTCACTGTACACACACTCACTGACAAAAAAACATGTCCATTGCTGATGATCGACATTTAGGAATAAGGAAAACGCTGCTTGAGAACTTGTTAGAGTTTGAGTTCAGGATATTTACGGAGTATATTTTGACGTGCTGTTGACATTTTGAGTTTTAATGGTGATAAATCTTTAATTTTTTGAATCTCAACACCTACTACCTAATAATTGTCTGACCTCCCCACCCCAAGTGCATACAATGATGACCATTTAAATTGATAAAAAAAAAAACAGAAAAAATGCTTAAAATAAATATCAATGTTTCTGCCAAAGTTAGATATTAAAAAAACCACATTCTGCCAAGCCTATGTATTCTGTAGCTAATTTTCATCCTCAGAATCCATTGTGCTTTATAGAGAGGGATTGCTTATTTACCACTGAAATACTGCCATCTGTAGATGGAGCTGGCTAGTGGTTCTTCACCAGCAATGTTGCATAAAAAATTGTATTTAGGCAGGAAATGAAGAATTCATATTTTGGTGGTTTGTTTCTGACTTAGTTATAAAATGTGTCATTTTACAGTTTAAGTGCATTTCACAGGAAAAGCTGGCAAATTGGAAAAGGTTTCTGAATGGGATTATTATCATAAAACAGGATTATCTGTGATAGAAGGGGAGTGGAATCAATGGCCCAAGAGGATTATTCCAGTCCTATGTTCCTAAGAGAGGCTTGATGGGTAAGGCATTAGACAGTCAAGAGATTCGGGTTCCATTCCCAGCTCGGTCACAGACTCTGTGTGTGTGTGTGTGTTTGTGTGTAATCTTAGGTAAGCTACTTAAATGCCTTAGTTTCTCATCTATAAAATGGAGGATGGTGGTGATAACAACTTCCTTTTTCTGTTTTGGGTATTTCAAGTTGAAGTTCTTCATGGTAGACTGTCTCTTGTTTATACAGCACCTACCACAATGCAACCCTTCTCTTTGTCGGAGCCTCTCGGTGCTCCTGTAATACAAAGATCACCTGAAAAAATACCACTGAATTTACTAAGTAAAAGCCAAAGCAAATATCTTCCCTTTTTGCCATGCCCTGAACGTCAGGAAACTTAGGACTTTCTCAGATCAAAGAGATGTGATGCTTAGAGTCAACAATCCCCTCCTAGAGTTCAAATCCAAAGACTTTTAGCAAGATCATTAGCTAATTTGGGATAGTGTCTAAGGAGGGGGATGGTCTGTAAAGGCTTGATCCAAACCCAGAGGGAATCTTTCCATTGACTTCAATGGGCTTTTGATCAGTCAAGACGCAAATCGTGCAGGACTTTGTAGATTTAAAATGAACACCTTGGATTGCTTCCATAAACAAACCAGTAGCCACTGCTGTCCCAGGTGTAATATTTATCACCTGGGATATATCACTAAATGATTGTTCTGCCACATTCTGTGCTATCTGAAGTTTCTGAGTGGCCTTCAAGACTACCTTCTGTGCTAGTTCCACAAGGAGGTGACAAAGGAATGGATAAAAGATGAGCTTGCTATCTGGTATACTCTATTTTTAGATGGGATCAACTCCAGCAGGTAAGATGCCGAAGAAAGGCATCAGAAGGCCAGTCTATCAGTACTTTCTGACATGCAATGTTAGCCCTGCAGCTACGATGCTTGACAGAGGTAGAAGCCCTCTTAGAAAAATGAAAGTCAATAGGGCATTGTCCATCAAGTCGTGAGGGACCACCTGGCCTGCTCGGGTGGTCCCTAGACATATGTTTTTGGGGAAAACTTTGCCAAAATAGAGCATCTCATCTCCAGCATTAAAAATGAGTTAAACTAAATATATTTCAATAACTATGGTAAATTTACAATCTGATAAATAAGTTTATAAAATAGATACAACCTATGGTCCCGATTTAGGGAAGCACCTAAGCCTTATGTGATGTTCTGAATAGAGAGAGATCTGGGCATGTGTTTAAATCCCATTGACTTCAGTAGGATGTAGGCACATGCCTAAAGTTAAGTATGTGCTTAAATTCTTTCCTGAATGGGGATGTTTTCCTCAATACAGTCCTGTATCTGTATCTCTCAGCAGCACTTTAAAATCCCATCGTTGTACATTCTTCAATATTAAGTCTCTGTATTCAAGGGTAGTCAGAAATATAGGTATGTGATCAGGGTTCTATACTAGAATATGTTCTTTGTGCTTCCGTTTACCTAGCAAATTCTTGTTTTCCACCTTTAATACCACTGAAATATGTGCCCTAAATGAGCCGTCATTTGTAAAGCTGAAAGCTGCTATTTACTTCAAGTAATAAAAAATTGGACTTCTTAATTCCTATGAAAGTGAGAGCCCATTTGAAAGGTACAGAGGATAATGCTCATATTATTTTTCAAACAATAAACAACTTGCATAATCCTATTATGAACACTACTGTAGATTTTACAGTCCATCTGACAAGCAATAAACATTGTGACTCTGTGTTTGAAATGTTATACTAGGGACTGTAATGCCAAAATGAGGAACCCTGTGCATGTGGCATTGGGTCAAGCAGCGGTCATGGCACATGTCTCCAATAATATACATTATGCTCATAGACTTTTTAACCTGAGATCTAAAATGTACAGTTTAGAAAATAGGGTTTAGCCGTTCAACAGGCTTTCATGAATATTTACCTTTAAATGCCTGCCAGTCAGGTTGCATGGATCTTGTCGTACTGTACTGCCATAAGCCCGGCCAATTGTACGACAGTGCAGCAGGATAAAGAACTCCCATTTGCTAGAAGTGTATAATCTGTAAATGCTCGAACTTGGCTGCAGAAATTTTTCCTGGGACACTCAAAACTTTTTCTGATTGCTTTGTTGTTCTTTCTATGCATTACTAACGGTGCAGGGACATATGTCAGGGTACTATGACCCTGGCCTCTGGGGTTTTTTTCCCCCAAGAAAGCCTATAATCCTATGTATATGTTGATAATAAATGACTGGCTGTGAGGTTCTGTGGGTCAATATTTGGGCCAATCATCATTTTGCAAGAGGTACTTGTGGGATCAGACCCAAAGCATACATATTACCTATCCACTAATGTGGGCACCTGCTAACTTTGTCATAAATGAATTAGCAAGTTGTATGATGCACTTTCTAACCGAAAGACTGTTATAGAGCCATCAACCATGTTATTCCCCACTAAATTCTCCCTACATTTTGCAGTGAATACAGATTTATATTATTATGTAATCAAGGGGTTAACAGAGAATGCAATAATCAAACAAAAAATGCTGCCAAATTGGCATGATGAAAGTGGGCACTTGGTAGTTCCTTTTATAGTCAAGGTGCAAACAGTTTCCATTATAACCCAGTGTTTTATATACTCATAATTTTCTGAGGGGAAACATCACTTTTTAGGGACATGCTTAGTCTTTGTATGAAAGGGAATATTTCTGGGAACTTTGAGCAAAATCTCTTCAGCCATTTAAAAATTCTCATGTTATGAAGTGGTTTAGGGGCTCAATCCCATGCCCTTTGACAGGAAGAGAGTCTTTCCATTGACGTCAATGAGAAGTGAATTAAGACCTGTGTTTTTGTGCCACCTTAAATTTGTAGAGCAGTTAAAAAGATGTCTGCTTCATCATGTGAGATACCTCAAGCACGAGAATTTGAGGCAGCTGAAGAGTTATGCTGCTCTTAAGACCGTGTCTGTTCTTTTAATCCTTAAAAACCATCAACAAAGAAAAGAAACATTCAGGTTGCAGGGTAGGATTTTCCAAAGCATTCAACATTGGCCTAACGGGTCCCACTGACATCCATAAGAGTTTCACCATTGACTTCAAAGGAGAGAAGAGTTAAGCCGACAATGAGTGCTTCTGAAAATATAAACAGTGGGGTTCAAGTCAGGAAATTCAGAATTTAAGGTTCCAGTGATACATTAGCTTAGCCATGTTGCACTTCTTTTCTGTTTGGTTTTTCCCTGGTGAAAAATGTAGCTCAACGTTTTGCTGTTTGTTGTAATAGTAGCGTAAAATGCACAGCTTGTGCAGTGTTGCTGATGGAACCTTAACGTTTGCAGTTTCCTAATTCTGGTGACTTTCACCATCGCATGAGAACCTGGGCTTATTACTTATAACAACCAGACACAAACATCTTTCAAGTCGGGAAGTGAATCTCAGTCCTACTATACAACCTAAAGCCTTTCACGGTGTCATCTTCATCTGTGGTCACTCCTGACTTTAGGCCCAGTTTCACACACATCTTCACTGGCGCCAAACTGGGCTGTGACGGCACAAGTTTGTACTGGTGATGACTGGAAGTTGAAATGAGACAAATTCAGACGGGGGATAAGGAATACATTATTAAGAGATGGGAAAACGAGAACAACTTGCCAAGGGTTATGGTGAATTCTCCATTACTGGCAAGTTTCAAATCAAAATGGGATGTTTTTCTAAGAGAAATGCTCTATTTTGGGGACGTTCTCGAGCCTGTGCTACACAGAAGGTCAGCCTAGATTACCACAGTGGTCCCTTCTGGTCATGGCATCTATGAACTGTGGCTTTGATGCTTACATGCAACACCTGAACTCTTCTCTTTCTGCGGGAACTAACTTCAATATCCAGTCAGGCCTGGTCTACACTCTAACATTAGGTTGACCTGACTACATTGTTCAGAGCTGTGAAAAATGTCTTGCCCCATGTGGCATAGTTAATGGGACCTACACCCCAGTGCAGCAACTGCTAGGTGAACCGAAGAATTCTGTAGCTGCCAACTCTAGAAGAGATGGATTTACTACAATGACAGAAGAAACCCCGTCGGCTGCTGAAGTAAGTGTCTGTCTGCGCCGCACCTGTGCCACTCCAGTATTTCTAGTGTAGATAAGCCCTCGTTTTCAAAGTGCCTGTAGAGCTAGTAGCAGAGACAGAGATTTTCAAAGGTCAAATTCAATTAAACCTGGAGGCCTAGCTCCTTTTAGGTGGCTTTGAAAATCCCAGCCAGAGTGAAGGTGAGAGAGCATTTGAGCCAATATTTATCCTTCTGTAGCCAGCCTCTGATGTGACTGGGCTGCTGGGAGGCTGTCAGTACTTCGCGTTGTTGCCTGGTATTGTACTCTTTTGACTGCCAGCAGAATGAAAACGAGCGTCAGACTCACTTTCTTGCCTGGGAGCTGCTTTTTTTTTTTTTTTTTTGCTGAGAAGGAAACATTTGCGCTTCCCAAAGCTTCAACCCAGTTGATGTGAGGAGCTTTCTAGCTCACCTTGTAGTTAGTTTTTGATAACACTGGCAGCACCTCAAAAAACAACAAGAATTCTTTTATCTGGTGACGTTTAATCTCCCAGGAGGCCAGCTTGCCATAGCTGGAAAAAGGACACTACCATATCTTTCCAGATAAATGGATGCCAGTGTTACTGCTCTCTCAGGTTACAGTGCTGTGTAAAATACTTTCAGCTTCATTTTTCTCAGTCCAACTGCTGTTGCCGGCAATAAAGACTTTGCCCCAAGGTAGTCATGCTTGGGCAGTAAGGTGAACACTAGCCTGCATTTGTTCCCTGTTTAGTATTAGTATCGGGGCTTGCTTCTGGGAATTTCAAATCTATGGTGTCGTCTCACTGAAGTCCATGCCAATTGATGCCTGCTGAAGATGTGTCATTAAGTGAGAAACAGTTTCTATTTGCAACCAGCTTCCCAGAACATCTGGGTTGTTTTAGGAATAGGCCATGCTGCCATTTCCTCCCCAGGTGTTTGAAGTGGCAGATGTGATGCCTTTCAGGGTGTGTTACCTGATGGGATTTGTCATGAATGTCGTATTTATGCTTTGTGACTCTCTGGTGATTTTGTAGGTGTTGTTGGCCTCTCGTTAGTTATCGCACCAACATCAGACCCTTAGTTCCAACGCTCTAGTGGAAGCAAGGAGGAACTATATGCAAAAATATTAATGTACCCGATCCTTAAGTGTTAGCAAAGTGGAGGGTGAGTTGAGGCATTCCTGGAGTTAGCAGACAGATTGAGGGCTGTAGACTTTGTTGAAGGTTATTCTCTGTATATCTGCACTTTATGTCTTTGCCCGTCCCACTGACTGTCAAACACCAAGGGAATTTGAACAGAAAATGCAAGACAGAAATGTACCTGTATTTTCAGCTACCTTTATGGATGAGCATTCTTAAGGTGGCACTGCAACAAGGCCCGTTTCACAGATGGTGAACAGAGGCAGAGAGAGGTCAAACAAGTCATCTGTGGCAGAGCTGGGAACTGAACCTAGTTTTGCTGTGCCCTCGTCCAGCCGTACAGTGGTAGACTCAAGGAGCCCGGTCTACTTAGCTTAACAAAGACCAGGTCAAGGGGTGACTTGATCACAGCCTGTAAGTACCTACATGGGGAACAAATATTTGATGATGGGTTCTTCAGTCTAGCAGACAAAGGTATAACGTGATCCAAGAGCTGGAAGTTGAAATTCATACTTTTAGCAGTCAGCGTAATTATCCTTTGGAAAAACTTGCCAAGGTGGATTCTCCATTGCTGACAATTTTAAAATCAAGATTGGGTGTTTTGCTTTAGGAATTAGTTTGGGGAAGTTCTGAGGCCTGTGTTATACAGGAGGTTACACAAGATGATCACAATGGTTCCTTCTGGCCTTGGAACCTATGGATCTTATGCAAAACACCATCTTTCCTCTCCCATCAATTCAGACAACCCAGAAGGGTTATAAGATTAACCAAGGGCTAGTGAACCTCAGCAGTTGGTATCGGTGTGTACTTGTTTTTAGGCCTGCAAGAGGGAGGAGCTTTCCATAAAGAGGCTGAGACTGACATCTCGATGAAAACAAGTATGGATTATTATAGAACTGTGAAACGTTTGGCGTGGATAGAGGAGATTCCAAGGAGGGTTTATATTAAAGACTGTGAAGCACCAGTGAGAAATTCTACTTCCGTCATTTTGGTGGTGGTTGTTGTTGATTCAGAATTGGAATGAAATGAACGAGAATCATTTGAATGAACAGAGTTAAAAGAAGGATTTGAGGAGATAGTTGAAGCTTCTTTTCTGCGCAGGACCACGGGTGACTGTTATCTTTTAACAGACACTTTGACAGCTACAGATTGCATGAGACAATGTGGGTGAGGAAACCTCTTTGACTGGACCAACTTCTGTTGGTGAAAGAGACAAGCTGCACTGAGCTCTGCTTCAGGTCTGCAGATTGCTTGGGCATTCACAGCTCTTTGCTCATCAGCTAGCCTTGCGGCCAGAAAGATGATCTGCTTTCCTCTTACTTAATCCCATCATAAATTAAATGTCATTTTGCAAGCTTTGAAGCACCTGAGTTCTCTTTTTATCATTGGAACTCTGACCCTAAGGGTATGTCTTCACTGGAGCATAGCCTGGGCTCTCATACGGGTGTTGCTGCTAACCCCTCTCCCATCCACACACACAAACCTTTCACACTAGTGTGGTGGAGCTTTAACCCTAGGCTAGCTGGCACTGCTGGAGCAATGGGTTACAGCGAGGGTTCTCCTTCACTGGTAACCTGCCCATCATGCAGCAAGGATGCACACTGAATCACTCAAGTGCTGATCATCCACCTGTGCTTTTCCACAATTCCCCTGTGTGTCCAGAAAGACAGACAGGTGCTCTCACAACTTGCAAAGAATCCTAGAGTGCCTCACTTTACTGCACCGCAAAGAACCACAAGATATGCCCCCAGAAGTCCTAGCACAGCATCAGTGAGGGCATAGTAAATCAGGTAGGGCTTTGCAGTGGGGCTGCTGACACCCCAGCGAGGCCCTGGAGTTCAGGTCCGGTTGCCAATCACCTGAGTTAACAGACATACCCTAAAAGGTCTCACCTTCACCAAAAATTTCAACGGACGCCCGCGGAAATGCAGTTCCCCCAGGGAAACAGGCCAGCTTTGTTCGACGATGGCAATAGGTAGTAAAAGCCTTACTATATTATCTTTGAGCAGAGGGCAAAGGAAGTTCTTTTTTTTAAGAACTGAGGATAGATGGTGGTTTTGACTGCAAGCCAGGGTATTAAGCAATTATTGTGCAGAGCATGCTGTAAATGTTGAAAAGCTGACAAATGTGCCACAGGTGCTTTTGTACCAAAAAAGACTGACTGTTTTTTACCTCCTGTACATTAAGGTACTCTTCCTCTTTTCCTTAGTATTTGGATTGCCTTATACAAATCTGTACAATTATGCCTAGAATGCACACTCAACTGCTTTTTTACTTACACGTAGAACTATTCTTTTTCTATAACACACGTCAAATAACAGACTACTGAGAATGGCAAACAGCATCCCCCAAGTTCAGCTGCAAGTGTCTTTTTCTGTGACTGACAGGGAGATTTGCAAAACGCACAAAGCACCCGACTCCCATTGACTTGGAGTAAGGCATCTTTGACCATCTCCCCTCAGTCTTTTGAGAAACCTCTCTTTTCCATGCGCCGCCTCCAGAAAAACCTGCACTCTTATCAATGGACAATGGTAAGATTTAATTTTTTTTTCTACTCCGTCTAAATTCTGACCCTGATTCAGAGCCCATTGAAGGAAATGGGGGAAAAAACCCTCTTTGGCTTCGGATCATGTCCCATATACAAAGAAACTGTATGGAAAAGGTGGCTTGTCTCTGAAATGTGGCCGTGTAAAAGCAGTACTTTTGCACTGTATCGTCTAAAGGGCTGGCATAGCATACTCTCCCTCCTCAGTGGGGAAAAGTCCCAGAGGAATTGGGACCCAGTGGGGTGTTTTGAACCTACTGCCAATCTTTTCTTATTTAGGCTTCTATCCTGCAAACCTTTCCTTTTGTGATCAGTGGCTTGCAGTGTCTGCCATTTCCTAAAATGGACCTGCAGAGGGATAGCATGATCCAGTAATGGGCCACTAGATTGTGACCTAGAACATCTAGGTTCTCTTCCTGGTTCTCTATGGCCTTCAGTGAGTCAATACATCTCTCTGAGCCAGTGCTATTCTTTGTCTATTATGGTGGTTCTGAAACGTATTTGATCACATCCCCTTTCTTTGTGTCTGTAGTACTTTATACCCCTCCACACAAATAGATACACCGATATACGTGGCACCATTGCGCCACTTAAATCAGTTTTGGCTTCTTTGTTTTTCACTTGAGTTGGTTTTTTTTTCTTTCTGTTGCACGAATGAGCCAACAATCCAGTGTAATAAGAACAAAAACAAAACTGTGATTGTGAGCCATGCTCACAATTAAATGTGCACGCCGCGTTGTAACAAACGGATTAACGTACAGATGGCAATGACTTTGTAGAATGCTACGCAAGCTTCACGGAAATCTTCCAGATGCACAGCGCCCGCTGAGGACCTGAGATGTCTGGGGGATTCAGCGTTGCTCATTATTCATTGCTGGGGGTAAAATCTGTGCAGTAGGTTTTTTATTTTTTCCTAAATCTTCTCACGTTCCCGGCCCAGCATACATTCCCTGACCCCCTGCAGGGGGGGGCCTTCCCCTGGTTTGAGAACCTCTGGTCTATTAGATTGTAAACTCTCTTTGGGGCAGGGGTTGTCTCTTCCTGCATGTTTATACAGTGCCTAGCAAGAGTTTCCTGATCTTGGTTGGTGCCTTCAGGTGCTACCAGAATGCAGATGATAATAGGTGTAGCTGATAGGAATTTAGCCAACAATTCTGATGAGGAAGCACAAGAGAGGATAGAATCCAGCTCACTCTTTCATATGTGTGTGTTCTGCAGTACTAATAGTGGCAGAACTTGATCTTAAATGCGACAGTGAGCAGAAAAGTCTTTGAATACCCACAGAGGGCAGATTCTTTTGAATAAGCAAGAACACGGCCGCCTTTCAGATCACATAGTCACTTTTCAGACGAGAAGTACCCTTGATGGGCCAATTGTGAGTTGCAGTCAATGGGAGCTGTCTGTGAGTAGGTAAGGACTATTTGCCCCTTAATGTAATTAATAACATTAATTAATAAAAGGGAGAGTGAATAAAGTAATAAATGTTGGGAGATTAAGCAGCATGTTGTCCTTCATGCTGACCACTGTTTTCTGCCCTGTAGATAATTGGTAGTAGGACATGAAAAGAATGCAAACGCTGACCCCTGCAAAACGCTGCGATAAGTGCCGAGTTGAATTTGGCTCCATAGTAGAAGCTGATCTTTTAACACCTGTAGGCCTG
The DNA here is from genome assembly GCF_965140235.1 of Caretta caretta. Classification (NCBI taxonomy): domain Eukaryota; kingdom Metazoa; phylum Chordata; order Testudines; family Cheloniidae; genus Caretta; species Caretta caretta. Next base: position 203,800,005 of record NC_134208.1, on the reverse strand, counting down.
GCCAGCCTTCTGAGATAGACAGGCCCAGAAGGGACCATAAGCCAGCTGCTTGCTGGGTTGAGTTACTGAGAATGTAGTTTGACGTGGTGCACAATGGAACAACAACACACAGGGCCCTGATTTCCATCCTGGCTAAGCTGTACTCAGACCAGGAACAGAGGTGGGAAAAGATCGCTTTAAGCTGCCTTTGTCCCTTCTGCGTTTTCACCCCTGCCTGGGGCTTGCCTAGCCTTACTGTCAGATCCCAACAATGCCCCAATGATGGGAACTGAGACACAATTGTTGGAAATAGGGAAGCTTTTTATTTTTTATTTAAACAGGATCCACTCTTTGAAAATGGAAGATTTTGTTTCCCAAAAGCCAGGCCGAATGATTTGATACCCTCAACAGTTTGGCCGTTTGCTCACCTTTTTTGCATGTACATGCTTGCAGCTAATTCAGCTTAAAATAAAAATGTAGCTCACTGCTAAGTATTTGAGTTATTTAGTAAACATTTTTCCTATGTACCTAAAGGCAAGCCCTAACAGCACAGATTAAAACAAAGAAAGCACTGTTTCCTGTTGAAATACGTTAAGCCTGGCTCAGTTCTGTGTTGACCATTATTCCATTTTACTTCGTTTAATAATTCCTGGGAGCGCATCATACTGCTCTGTTTATTCTTCACTGTGTATGTGGCTTTTAGCTTGAGTGATTAAGGACTACCAGGATAAATCAAGCTGTAACCACATAGCATGTACATAAGAATGGCCCTACTGGGTCAGACCAAAGTATCCTGTCTTCTGACGGTGGCCAGTGCCAGGTGCCCCAGAGGGAATGAACAGAACAGGTGATCATCAAGTGGTCCATCCCCTGTCACTCATTCCCAGCTTCTGGTAAACAGAGGCTAGGGACACCATCCCTGCCCATCCTGGCTAATAGCCACTGATGGACCTAGCCTCCATGAATGTATCTAGTTCTTTTTTGAACTCTGTTATTGTCTTGGCCTTCACAACATCCTCTGGCAAGGTTGACTGTGTGTTGTGTGAAGAAATAATTCCTTTTATTTATGTAATGAGATGGGGTGAACACTCAGCATTTTTTGAAAATCAGAGGGTGGGGGGAATCCTGGCTCTGTTGAGATTTGCCATTTATTTCAGTGGAGCCAGGATTTCACCCCGCCATGTCTCACGCTGGGCTGCCAAAAATGAGGAAATCCAAAATCACTAGTCACTTTTGAAATTGTAGCTCATAAAACTTGCCTGCCCTTGATGAGTCACTAAATAGTAGACCTTTTACCTGACATTAGTGCCGAACAAATTTTGCTTTCCCTGCACCTTAGTCCTGTGTGAATTTTTTTTCCTGGGAAGTGCGTGGAGGAATTCCACATTTGGGGAGAAAGAAGAAAACATTGATGTGGCAGGTGTTTTGTATTTGTGGGTGCATGTATGTATTTATCTTTAGTGGATGCTGTTTGAAGCTGCTTTGAGGTTTAGAATGATTGATTTGTATCCAATGAAGGTGGGTATCTAGGCAGAGTCCAAATACACATTAAATACACATTAAAATGTAAATCAGCAAATGTCTCTGCTTGTCACATGGGTATTGCTGCCACATTAGAGAAGGCTATAGAGTTCATAGTTAGAGCTGATGAGAAAAAAAATCATTTTTTTTGGTGAAAATTCAAATACCAAACAATTTTTGAGGTGAAAACCAAACAATTTCTGCCCAAACCCAAAATACTTCTATTCAGAAATGCTGCTGTGGTGCCTTATGAGAGTTGTAGTTTATGTACCTCATACACTATAGATTGGTGGTCTTGGTTGGACTACATCTCCCATGATGCACAAGGATCTCCCCTCTTAGAGCAGGGAGACAGTACAACATGAGAGATGAAGTTCAGCTGGGGAGCCCACACCAGAGATGAGAATGGGACATGAGGACAGAAAACTACATGTCCCTGAGGGCACTGAAACTGCATATCCAAATATTTTAGGTTTTGGCTTTTTTAGTTTTGGGGCATTTGGTTTTTCAATGAAAATCAATTGTTTCCTATGGAAAGTAGGCACTTTTCACACACACACAAATTGGTTTAGTCAAAAAGCCCTGTGTTCTGTCAAACAGTTTTGATGGACAGGTTTTGACCAGTATCCAGAAGTGTGAGTAATTTGATTTTGCCCCTTTTCTGTTTGCAAGTTGTCTGTGCAAGGATCATGAATTTCTCACATGGCTTCATTGCTCAGAAATGTTCTCGTCATACAATCCTTCACTAGCAATTTGTCAAAAAAATTCAGTATCTGAAATCTGAGTTGCTGTCATACAGTAGGTAAGGAGGGATTGTTCTGAAATAGTCCGTGCTGACCTAACTCTGCTCCCATTAAAGTCAGTGGGTCTACTTCTGTAGTAAGTAAGGGATTCAGACTGTGACCCAGTGTCAATGTAAAGAGACTGAAATTATGCAGATGAGTGGTCAAAATATATTTAAGGCCAGGTTTTCAAAAGAACTCACCACCCATTGCTGACCATGGTGAATCCTCCCCTCCCCAGTGAGAACAATGGGAACTGCTGAGCATTTCTGAAAGTCTGGTTACTTCATTTAGGCACCTAAAAGGGAGCTGAGCTCTTTTGAAAATTTGGGCCCAAATGTGGGTGGCTTGAGTTTTTTCAAAATCAGTCCTTTAGGACATATTGACAACTATATTCTTCAAGGGTAGGATTTTCAAAAGCATCTATATGCCTTGGGATCACAAATGCCACTGAAAGTCACTTGGGGTACAATTTTCAAAAGTGCCTGACAGGCTCCTGAATCCCATTTTCAAAAGTAACGTAGTCACTTAGGTATCTAAGTCCCATTGACTTTCAATAAGACTTAAGCTTCTAAGTCCCAATGTTTGGGGACTTAGGCTCCTAAGTCACTTAGGCATTTTTGAAAATGTTCTCTTTAGTCACTTTTGAAAATACCTTGAACACTAATAATCAGCAATAGTTTACACTGATAAAGTAGTGTAAGTCTGCATGAGTGAAATTACCCCATATGTCTCCAGGCACGCATCACTTACCCAGAAAGTCCTCAGCTTATCTATACCTCCATGGATCTGAATACTGATGTCATGTATTTTGTGATGTCTCCAAAACCATCGCTGGTAAATTGGGGGTTGTACTCTATTCTACACCATCCCTTTGGAGTTTTTACTATCAGGCTTGAGGCACTTGGCTCATAGCCCAGGACAAAGGTAAGAGAGATTAGGAGAGAGAAACTGAAGTGGGAGAACATCAGAGACATCAGAGAGAGATGAAAGTTGGCTGAGGTATGTGGAGGAGGCTGTTGCTGCGTAGGAATACAGGGTGTGTCTACAGAGGCCAAAGCTCATATTCCATATTGGAAGGTAGGGCTCTGGTCTGCAGGGATAGATCAGGGAACTGCAGCAGGCCGCTCACTCCGGTTACTGCCTTATATGTTGGGATAAAGGAATCATTTAATTGTTGAATACAAGCTCCCACTGCTTTAATGTGAAGAGCAACACGGGCAGACCTGAACAAGGAGGAGGGGGAGCAATGCGGGGAGTGACAAGAAAAGAAAGCATGATGAGGCAAAGGTAAAAAAGGAAAAGGATGTAACAAGGAAATGGATCAAGAAACAAAGGGAGACAGAAAGAAAACAAGAAAAGCTGCAACTTTCAGTCCTACAAACTTCCCTGCGCAGACAAACCCTGCACTCGCCCAGAGCCCCGCGTAAGTCATAGAGCTCTGTGTGAACAGTACAGGGTGCTCTCCCACAGTTGCTGGTAAGACTAGGGCCTCCATTTCTCTCTGTTCAGAGTATCTTCGGGGGGACGTGGCAGCTGGAGTCAAGCTAGCAGAGAATCTTTGGCCTGATCATGGCCTGGGAATGGAACAGCTTGTAGAGTAATCAGGAGGAGGGGAAAGCTTTTTCTGTAGGATGAGTCTGGCCTAAGAGGGCACAATCCACACATTAGTTGTCCAGTGGCTCCACCATACAGTGTAAGCCTAGACTTTGCCACCAGCCCTGAGTAGAGGTAACTGCACCGCCCCAGGATTTTGAATTGGAGAGATTACCAACCTTGCCCAGGGTCACACAAATGGTATATGGTATTGCCAGGAACCAAACCCGGGTCTTTTAAATTACAGCCCAGCATCTGGACCGCAAGACCAGTTTGAATAAGTACAACCCTTCCTGTCAGGTTTCTGGTGAGAACACTCACCATTATGAATGCCAATTTTTTCTACTCAGGTGCATCCTTCAGCATAGTTTCAAGCTTACTGTTTCCACAAACATTGCCGCCAGTAAGTTTAAGTTGCCAGAATATTCGCCAAAAGCAAATACACGAGGCACATGAGCACAGCTGAAGCAAATTAATTAAAAAAATTCAAATGTCTATTTATTAAATGTCTTTTGCAATATCTTCCCTGCTCTAATTATGACTCTAGGTGATTAGCTGACTCTGTAAAGTTGATCCTTGAAGCTGTGCTGATGGGGATAATGGATGGTAATGCAGATAATTATGGTAACAACATAGCAGATCAAAGTGGGTGGATGACTTGAGCAGAATGGTAATGAAACCTGGAGCCTTCCCTACCCAAAAGACTAATTCAAATCTAACTCAGACCAATAATGGTATAAAGGATTTTACAATCTGATGACTGTTCCGTGAGAAATTTTACAACATACAGACCTCTGGTGGTTGTAGTGTATGAGGGGTCTTTGGTCAGGTCCTCCTCTGGTGTAAATCAATCTAGCTCCAGTTAAATCAATGAGGGTATCGTCAGCTGAGGATGTCACTTTCAACTAGAAATTCGGCACCGTTTTGTTTTTGTTTTTTTTACAGTGAGACCCCTGGGGCCGAACTGCCAAGGAAAGTGGTGGATTCTCCATTTTTTTTTTTGATGGCATCTCTTAAATGCTGTTTTTGTCGCCTTTTTACTGCAGCTGAGTTGTGGATTGATTTTTTTTCACCTCTGTCTGTGTGATGGGTATTCCTGCTTTGGTTCTTTCTCCACTCCTTCCCCGCCAGTGCTCTTTTCCTCTTGCAGTTTTTCGTCTCACTCTCCCTCCTCTGCTCTTGTCTATCACTGGTTCCAATTCTTCCACATTCTCCTTATTTTCTGCTGGTAGATTGGGGAATCCAGCATTCTTTGTCTGCAGATGTAGCTCCTTCCATCACTAGATGGCACTAAGGAGCAGCATTAGGAGAAGAAGACACAGGGTGCAGGTGCTTGCTTCTGGATGGATGACTGCTGACAAGAAGTGAGAATCCTATTGAATTTACCCTTTGTTTTCTCTGTTAGGTCTGCATAGAAGCTGCATGGATTGGCTGACTCTGGCTGGGTTATAACATTAAATGCTACCTTGAAAAAGATCACAGTAGTCAGATGTGGAAAGGAGCTCCAGGTTTGGGGAAAACCTTGTACAAATGTGGATTTCTGCATTGCGGTGTCTAGAGGATAGGGCATTGGATTGGGACTCTGCAGACCTGGGTTCTGTTCTCAGCTCTGCCACTGGCCTGCTGGGTGGCCTTGGATAAGTCACCTCCCTGGGCCTCCATTTCCTCATCTGTAAAATGGGGATAATGAAATCGACTCCCCCTTTTGTGAAGTGCTTTGAGATCTGCTGATGAAGAGTGCCATATCAGAGCTAGGTATTATAATTACGTACCGAACTGTGATGATGCTGCTGGTTCTGTAGACTGCTGTCTGAAAAGCAGAGTGAGGGGAATGGGAGGATGGGCTATTTTTTGACCATAAATAATGGCCATGATTTTGACAAAGGCCTGGTGAGTCAGGGAGCCTCAATTATGGGTGCCTGTGATGGGATGTTTCTGACTGTTTAAGGGTCAGAGGGCTGGTGCCAGGCAGCCTGTTTCATTAACCTGGTGCAGCTGAGGAAGGGTACGTGTCCCCAAGGGATGAGAGACCTTAAAGGAGAACTGTCATGTCATGACGGGGAGAGCCCTCTGGGAAAGACCTAGGAAACCTGTAAAGCCAGTGAGGCCTAGGAAAGAGGCTTGCAAGGTAGAAAGAAGCCTGGAAAGGACTCCAGATGGAAGGGCTGGAGTGGCTATGGAATACAAGAACAGATGGAGACCAGAGGAAGCCCTGCTTTGGAGAAGACACTAGTGTTAGGCCATGAGGTGTCTTTGGACTGTGTGTACTGCAGGTGGATAAAAGGACTGTGCTGGGCTTTCAAGGACTATCTTGCCCTGTGTGGGACAATGAACTGGCCCCAGCTAGGGATAGAATTGGACATGAGAGAAGGTGTGCTGGAGTCTGAGAGTGGGAGCTGAGGAAGACACACCTGTCCTGCTGCAATTTGATGCCAGAGGGCACCCTGAGAAGGGGCGATCTGTGGCTAGTGCCCAACTGGAGATACCTGATTTGTGAGAGGGCAGGTGCTCAGCCTGATCATAGAATCATAGAATATCAGGGTTGGAAGGGACCTCAGGAGGTCATCTAGTCCAACCCCCTGCTCAAAGCAGGACCAATCCCAAGCTAAATCATCCCAGCCAGGGTTTTGTCAAGCGTGACCTTAAAAACTTCTAAGGAAGGAGATTCTACCACCTCCCTAGTAACGCATTCCAGTGTTTCACCACCCTCCTAGTGAAAAAGTTTTTCCTAATATCTAACCTAAACCTCCCCCACTGCAACTTGAGACCATTACTCCTTGTTCTGTCATCAGCTACCCCTGAGAACAGTCTAGATCCATCCTCTTTGGAACCCCCTTTCAGGTAGTTGAAAGCAGCTATCAAATCCCCCCTCACTCTTCTCTTCCTCAGACTAAACAATCCCAGTTCCCTCAGCCTCTCCTCATAAGTCATGTGTTCCAGTCCCCTAATCATTTTTGTTGCCCTCCGCTGGACTCTTTCCAATGTTCTGAGGATCAAGGCCCTTTAGTCTGTCTTAAGCTGGGCATCTGAGAATGGAGGTACTGCAAATAACCAGTTGGTTTTAAAAATCTTGTCCCCTCCTTGCATTCAGGGAGATCTTTAATACTGGTACCTTCTGGATCTGCAGAATGGTCAGTGGTACCAGCCTCTCCCTTTATCCCCCAAGGCCCTTTCCAGGAACAGGACCATGCTCCCCATTTTCCTTTGATTAGTTTTGTTGGGAGTTGTGTAGATGGATGCTCTTCTCACCTCTGGTTGGCTGGTCACCTCTTCCCATTAGACAGACAGCTCATCTCCTCTCCCCATAGTCTGTTTCTGGGACATGGAAAAGGGCAAGTAGGTCCACTGGCTCCTCCTTAAATATCTGAGAACTGTCTGCAGGGAAATGGGAGACCGATCCACCAATCCCGTCTTGCTGTGGGACTGGCCAACACTGCTCCTGCTCCTGATACTGGCCCTTAAAACTCTCTAGAGCTGAGACACGCTTATTGGATAAGCACTGAAAGTGAGCATGGCCCAGAGGGAAGTATGGGGCTTACGATTTAAGAGAGCTCTCTGTGGGGTAGGTTAAAGGGCCCATAGCAGCGGAACAAAAGGCCAGGACTTCCCGTCCCTATCACAAGATGGAGACTCACCATCTGGGCTTGCAATCCACTCGGAGATGTTTGAGGAGGCGGAACAGCACTGGGGTGTATTGACCAGACCCCCACAGAAAGGCAGATGAGAAGGGGAACTTGCTGGGAGAGTAGCTGGGAATGGGGACGCTTCATCCCTTTTCCCCATGGACAGATGGATTTCTTCTCTGTCCACCCTGCCTGTGAGACCTGGGGGAGAGGGAGCAGGCCCTGACTGTCATCAGGCTGGCATTTGGAAATGCCAACTGGACCCATCTCAGTGCTGCTCAGCGACTACATTATCAGATTGCCCAACTCCTGCTTACGGACAGGATCTGAAGCAGGAGGCTGGTGAGGATTTTTCTTTTCCCTGCATGGTGCTGGAGGAAGCTCTGCTTTTCATGGACAATGTGACATGACTCTATAGGCTTTACACCAAACAAGACACAGATAATTGGATTGAGGGTTGATGTTTTGAAGGGGCTACAGTAGTAACTCTATAAGGGGACACAGCAATAGCCCCATAGTGACTGATGCAGGAGGCCTTCCATTCCACATCCTTGTTCTCAAGTGCTTTTTAATCCTTCCATTGTGGCCTCCATCCATCCACCCTCATTTCCAAACTGCCCGTCAGCCCGGGACCTGATCTGTAATCAATGGAAAGACACCCATTGACTTCAGTGGGCTTTAGACCAGGATGCTAGGCTCAGATTTTCAAAGCTGTCTAAGGGATTTGGACACCAAATTTCCCTTTAAAATTAATGGGAATTGGGAATGAAAATCTCATTGGTGGCTTTGAAACCCTCACCCCTAGTGTCCAGGTGCCACCACAGTTCTGTTTCCAACAACTGTTTCCCTCCTGAAGGATCTAACCAGGGTTGATCATAACTTTTCCCCCAAATACATCATTTGCATCTGAAATTTCTTATGCTCAGCACAGCAACTCCTTCTGTTCCCAAGGTATTTAGCCTATCACCCACACACTTGCTGCGGCCATCTTCATCACAATCCCTTTTGGGGAGGGTACGGCAACAGCTTTTGCTCTTGAGTGTATACTACAACCTGGTCTGCGTGTAAAATTTAGATCGACCTTACACCCCTGAGTGCCTTAGTGAAGCCAGCCTACTGTCTGAGATGCGGCGAGGTCAACAGAAGAATTCTTCTGTCAGCCTAATTACTGCCACCTCGGGGAGGTGGATTACCTATACAGAAGGGAGGGGGAGGAAATTCCTTCCATGGATGTAGGAAGCGTCTACGCTGTGGGGCTACAGTAGCATAGCTGCAGGGCTGCAGCGATAGTGTCATAGTGTAGACATGCCTCCAGTTGGGTATAGCTCTCCTTATCTGTTCTCCTTATCCCTTTTTTTCCTGGGAGTGCTTGCCTCTGCCCCCACGCCTGAAATCCAGGTCAGCTTGTGGCAGAGGAAGAGATCATCCTCAGAACGAAGGGAAACTATTAAATGTGAGCGACTATAAACATAGCTGGACTGAGCCACTTTAGTAGGCCAAAAATCCTTGCTAGAAAAGTACTCATTAAATCAGATGGGAAAAGCTCAGGCCAAGACTTAAGTAACTAGAGAATTTTGGGTGACCAGTTTGAGACCCCTTAAAACGATCTGATTTTCCCCCACCCCCAAATGTGCTGAGCACCTGCCCTCTGAAATCAGGCTCTTTTTGTGTGTCTCGGGCTGCGAACTGAAAAATTGCCATTTTGGGGTAGCTCTAGTTGCTTTTTTAATTCTCTCCTGTATATGGTAGAAAGACTTTTGTCCTCAGCTGCAAGATTTATACTGGGTTTGGTGCACCAATCTGTCAGTGGAAATCTGTGTATCTCCTTCAGTGACATGCCTCAGGAAGGGATCTTGTCCCAGGAACGGAAGTCTCTCTCTCTCTCTCTCAGCTATCATCTCTTGTTCCAGGGAGACTTGTTTTCATAGCCAAAGTGTCTCTTTCCCATTCTCTCTTTCTCTTTATCATCCCCTGGGACTTTGCCAGCACAGCTGATAAGCCTTCATTAGCATACTGTAGATTCCCTCATCCTTTAGATAAGAACTCAATACACAAATAGAATTTTATTTCTAAATTACAATGGGCTAGATTGTGATGCCCATGCTCACACTGAGTAATACCTGCCATTCACAAAGTCCCACTGAAGCTAAACGGGCTAACTGTAGCATAAGGTGCTGTCCCATGTGAGCAAGAGTAGCTGTATTCAGCGGATCGAAATCTAGCTCTCAATGTATTTCATTTCAAGCGTATATTCTCTTGATACCGCCCCTCTCTAATTTGATACCGCCCCTCTACCTTGTTTGCCCAAGTGCATTCCAGGGATCTTTTACCCATTTCAAAGGATTCTGCAGCTGGTGCAAAGAGGAAGTTCTTTACTGTACATAATAGATTTATGATTCTGTGAAATCCCAGATGTTTGACAGTTACTAACACTGTTTTAGCTCCATTGGTATTAGCAAGAGAGATGGTTTAAACGTGACTTTTTTTTCCCTTGACACACACCAATGAAAAAATGATTTTCTGCATTTTTTTATTGAATTTTTTAAAGTTTTCATCAGACTTTTTTCTTTCCTCCCCGCACCCCTGTTTTTCAGCTGCTGGAAAAACTACTGGCTTATAGAAAACTGAAAATTTTTGGTTTAAAAGCATAAGTTGGGAGCTTGGAGTTTTCAGTTTTTCAACAAAAACTCAAAGATTTCCACCAAAGATGGAACTTTTTTCCCCTCCATGAAAATGTCCATTTAGTTGAAGAAACCACTTTCCATAAGAAAGAAAGAAAAACAACCCCTCCACCCACCAACAAAAAGTCTATGGAAAAAGTTCCACCCTGGCTAATTGGAGTGAAGTTTTACTGGTACCTAATCCAAAGGCTGTTGAAGTCAGTGGAAAGGCTTAATACACTTCGGCTCTGCCCCCCCTCCAGTGTACATAGACCACTACCTGCTGGGGTCATGTGATCCTACTGTGAGCAGACCAAACTGATACGGTGTTAACAATACCAACAGTGCATGTATGCCAGCGCTCCCAACATTGCTAACTCTGGTGAAGCTGAACCAGTGTTAACAGTGGCAGGAAGTCGGAAGAAAAATTCCTTAGAGCAGAGAGGACATCAGATGGGTTTGCATAAAAACCAATTAGCACCTTGGGGAATTTTCAAAGGATTTCACAGTCCCTGTTGTGAATCTAAACAAAAACCCTCTTTTGGAGCAGGAACCTTTATCTTAACTGGGGCCAGATTCTGACACCGTTACGCACACTGGAAATCACTGGGCTCCCTTGTACTATTTAGGGTGCCAGATTCTGATTCCCTTCCTTCTACTAAGTAGTACCTTACTCCCTCTATAGATTTCAGTGGGATCGAATAAGGTTATCACAATCTGGCTCGTAATGAAATACTTTAATTGTCTCTGTTTCCTGGCTGATTGCCAGATAGACAAGTATACACAAACACATCAAAAACTCCCTGATATCTCTACAACAAATACAGCTCATCTCACACACCTGAATTGTTAACCAGCATTGCCAACCCCAAGTGTTCATAAGATTGACCTAAAAAAAAATGAGAATTTGCAAATAATAAATTATGGATTCTTTTTATTTGGCTTCTGATTTTTGATCACATTCCCAAGCTTTTCTCCCCAACTGTGAGGGCTAGAAATTTGACTTCTTTTTAAAATAAGAGCTATGATTCCCAAGTAATCATATGATGCCAGGAGCTGGTGCTTAAGAAAAACACGACGTACCAAGAGAGAGTCACACTCCCTATTTGTGCTGAAGTGTTCTCAGGAAAATCTAAAGAAAATTGGTGGAGCGATTTTTGTTTTCTGAGCCTGTGATTTGCTCTTCTCTTTCATAACTTGAGAACAGCTTACTCTGAAAAATTAAGACTAATGTCTAGGACATATTTGAATATATCTGTGTTAAAATTTACAAGTTATTAAACTGGCAATTTCTTATTTTAATTGGTGGTGCCAATGTACAGATTACAATCTTGGAAGATTACAAAGTCCTGTGAAGATTATATGGTCTGACACCAGACTCTTGTAAATGTTATCATACGTGCCAGTAAAATCTGACTATATAATGACGAAAGCTCATGCTCAAATAAATTGGTTAGTCTCTAAGGTGCCACAAGTACTCCTTTTCTTTTTGACTATATAATGTGTGCCAGATACCAGCTGCATGCTGTTCCCAGTGAAATCAATGGCAAAATTCTCATCTTCAACGGGTGCAAAATTGGGCCCAACGTCATTGTCAGTAAATGTGCACTTACGTATCAGAGAACGTGTAGGAGGAGAAGAATTCTAACCAAGCAGTTTTTTAGTCCTAAACAGATACTACAAGCTTATTATATGCCATCTAAGAGCCATTTTCTGCAAAGCTTAATCACTTTGTAGTCAATCAAAATTCATATCCAAGCCAGTGGCCTGAGGAAGGAGTGCCGAATGTGTCTGCCAAAAGACTTGGACTTTCTCCTGAAGGTGAGAGCCTCTGTATAAGTGCATCCTGAGATGAACAAACTGTGAATCCCAGTAAAGTTACAGTACCGAGGCTGGATGCATCCAAAAGAGAGTCTGGGTGTTGGCAAAACTCAGCAGATTTGGGCTTCAGTGGGAAACGGTGCCTCTGAAAAGCACGTCGAGGTCATGCACCAGAGCCACTGTTTTCTATCTCCCATTGAATGTTTTCTTGAATTCTCCTCAGAGGCCCTCCTCTATCCCCTCCATCTTACTGAATTTCCCTATGACAAAGGGTTTGTCACCTGGGAGGAGAAGTAGCTCAGACATTTGCACAGTAGACATAGGCGGCGTGTGACTCTTCCATTTGGGGAGGCTTACACATGAGTGCTGTAGGGGGAGTGTGTGTGTGGGGGGGGCACCAGTGCTCGGACCATGGGTCTGCCCCCATTTGGCCTCTTCCTCTGAGGCCCCACCCTCACTCTGCCTCTTCCCACCCCCAATCTGCTCCCTTCCCTGTTCCCCCTTCCCCCCTCCCCCCTGGCTTGCTCCTCTTTACCTCCTCCCCCGAAGCCCTCCTCACCCATCGCTCGCTTCTCTCCATCTTTTCCCCCAAGACACCCCGATCTGCCTGCCCACTCACTCCTCTCCACTGCAACTTAAACCTCCATTGCTGCAATTTAAGCCCATTGCTTCTTATCCTATTCTCAGAGGTTAAGAAGAACAATTTTTCTCCCTCCTCCTTGTAATAATATTTTATGTACTTGAAAACTTATCATGTCCCCTCTCAGTCTTCTCTTCTCCAGTCAAACAAACCCAGTTTTTTCAATCTTACCTCATAGCTCATGTTTTCTAGACCTTTAATCATTTTTGTTGCTCTTCTCTGGACTTTCTCCGATTTGTCCACATCTTTCCTGAACTGTGGCACCCAGAACTGGACACAATACTGCAGTTGAGGCCTAATCAGCGCAGAGTAGAGTGGAAGAATTACTACTTGTCTTGCTTACAACTCCTGCTCATACATCCCAGAATGATTGCCTTTTTCGCAGCAGTGTTACATTGTTGGCTCATATTTAGCTTGTGATCCACTATGACCCAGAGCCCTTTCCGCGGTACTCCTTCCTGGGCAGTCATTTCCCATTTTGAATGTGTGCAGCTGATTGTTCCTTCCTAAGTGGAGTACTTTGCATTTGTCCTTATTAAATTTCATCCTATTTACTTCAGACCATTTCTCCAGTTTGTCCAGATCATTTTGAATTTTAATCCTATCCTCCAAAGCACTTGCAACCCCTCCCCTTGTCCGCAAACTTTATAAGTGTACTCTCTATGCCATTATCTATATCATGGATGAAGAGATTGAACAAAACCGGATCCAGAACTGATCCCTGTGGGACCCCACTTGTTATGCCCTTCCAGCATGACTATGAACCACTGATAACTACTCTCTGGGAACAATTTTCCAAACAGTTATGAACCCACGTTATAGTAGCTCCATCTAGGTTGCATTTCCCTCATTTGTTTATGAGAAGGTCCTGCGAGACCGCAGTGGGAACATACAGCATCTGAACTACGACTCCGGGAGGCACCAGGGTGCTATTTTGAATATAAATACTTATATATATTTTTGACCGAAATATTTCATTGTTTGATACATTGCCAACAAGGCAACATCATCTGTAGGGGGAGATGGAGTATTTTCTGACCAGCTCTAGTAGCTGATAGCTTCTTAAATGGCCCTCTCGCTAGAGGGGGACAAAGACACCCTTGGCCAGTGTGCTACCTGAATAAAAGGCAATTTCTTCCTATGATGAACCACAATCTTTCAGTCTTTTGTCTTCCGTCTTGGATGAGTCGTCATCTGTGGTTATTGCATTTCTGGAACTAAAGTAAAGAGCTTCTCTGTCTGAGCTAAAGACCCAGGCATCTCAGCTCACTGGCTGTAGGTGATGCATAAACCTCTGTACATGGACTAACCACTAGAGAGGGACAGACAGCCAAACTCTGCTTGTGTGGGTTATCCAAGCACATACAACTGTGTTGTTATCAGCCAAAATAAGAAAATTGTAACATCAAAGGTGTGTCAGTGGGTAAACCCAATCCAAATGCAAAAGATTAGGCATGAAAAGCAAGTTTAGAGCTGACATAGGTTGGACTTTTAATTTTATCCATTGCTAAATTGAAGATCTTTAAGGGACTGTCCATCAAAGGGGAACGAATGTACATGTAATTGCATCTTTTCTGGCAAAGAGGGAACACGTTATTAATTAATTTTAGACATATGATTAAGAGTCTCATGCTTCAATGGAGCTCCATGGATTTGCACTAGCTGAGAATCTGGCCTTATATTTTTGAGACGATAACCCAAGGCATATAAAGACTAGCTTGGTTTGTGCCCGTACTTAATTAACCAACACATATAAAAGAAGAAGTTGTAGCACCTGAAAAGGTTTGCAGCGCCTACAACTAAGTCAAAGTAGCAGCTGCGGTAAACCAGACCCCATGAGCATGTTTACATTTTGAATTTACCAAATCTTCCCACTTGGAATGCAGAGTTAGGGTTCAGCCAAGGAACTGTTAGCAATGAGTGAGAGTTAATGGATCAATCTGCTGGGTTCTGTCTGTACTTTCACTGACTCCTGGACTGTGTTTGATGAAAAGATGGCAACTTCTTGAGACAGAAGATACAGATGCATGTTAAGGTTGGGGACCTACATGAACAATACAGCAATGTGTCAGTGTTTTACTTCCCTACCGCTGCTTGCCAATGCTGACAATAGAATATCAGCAAAGTGTAGTTCTCTTTTAAGTACTATAACTTCACGTTATTATTAACCATTTGCTCTGATTCTCTTTGGAAATGAAGTCAGTGCTTGGGGATCTGAAACATTTTAACAGGAATAAGTCATCCGGGCCATGATGTCTTTGTGTATCCCCCTGGCAGTTTATTTTTAGAAATCTGAATTAAAATGGAGTTTTCAGAATTGTTCAGCTAAACCAGGTCTATCTATCCAAGATACTTACATGCCCCACCAGTATGAGAATATGATCACCTCACGAGCTTTTAAAATGTATTTATGCTCACAAGACACCTGTCATCCCTATTCACAGATGGGGAACAAAGGCCCAGATCCTCCAATGTATTTAGGCTCCTAACTTTCACCAAAGTCAAAGATGACTTATGCAAGGTCATACAGAGAGCCTGTGCCAGAGCCTTCCAAATTGTAAGCTAGTGTTTTAGCCACCGGACTGTGTTCCTCTGTACATCTGGTTGCTGTTTTCATTCACTTTTCCCAATTATTGTCATCAACACTAAGAAAAATTTAGCACAGGATGGGAAGAATAATTTAGGTAATTGCAAGTACAGCAGGAATTTAGATGGGTTTGAAGGTGGGTATTTGGAATTTAGCCATGCAAGTAAAAAGTAACCTAGGCCAGCTTCTCCTCTCAGGTTCTTTGGTGTAACTCCACTGAAGACAGCAAGTTTCTTTGGTGTATAAGAGGAATATTTAGCCCCACATCTCTTTGGAAGAGGAAGCCATTGTCCTTAGAGTGACAGTGAGAAAATTGTCAAACTCTTCTCTGGTTATCTAGGTGAGTAGTTACTGGTTATAACTAGAGTTGGTCCAGTCACTCATAATGGATAATTCATTTGATGAATTTCCCCTCTTATTCTGTGTTTGAATTGTCCATGAACAAATCACTATTTTCAAATACTTGTATTTGTTGTTCATAATTATTTGCTGAATAACCTCCATGAATAATTCTTCTCACTGTAGAGTATGCAGTTCATTGAATGTATCCAATATTCAGCTTACTTTGATTGAATGCATAAGTCATCAGCCCTTATTCTGATCTCACATCAGGGTAAATCAGGAGTGTCTTGAAGTCAAGTGTACAGATCTTCAGCTGACATAAATGTGTGTGGCTCTGTTTTCATCAATTGACTTCAATGGAACAATGCTGACTTATACCAGCTTAGGATCTGACCCCATGGACTTTTACCAGTGGAAGAGGAGATTCATGCCCCTTCCATGGTTTCTGTCCCCTGATTGAATGAGTTTTTCAAATCTTAGAACCAGGTTTTGCTGCAAATACTCACATCTGTGAATTTGAAATTTGCTTTCTAAAGATAGCGTGCAATATTTTCATAACATTTGCCTTATCAATGAATATTCTTGCCAGTAAATTCGCTTGCTACATTGTATACACTGAAAGTGATTGTTTTTGCAAGCATTCCCACAGTTCAGTTATTGCAATTGGCTGACAAGTTGAAACAGAACACACTTTGTTAAGAGAACATCCATAGGTAGCACGGGTAGATGTAGTAAAGTTTCCATATTCAGGAGTCTGAACCCTTCTGTTACAGCATTATTCTTAAAGTTACATAGCTAAAAACTTGCCTCATCATAGTCCACTGAAGTCAATGGAGATATTCTACTTTTATTTACCTTATCAGGTTTCCCACTTCTAAAGCTATTTTAAGAGACCTCTGGGCCGTGTTCTCCACTGTGTCCAGCTTTTGATGGATGGAGCAAAGCAGGTGGGTTGTCAACCACCTCATTATGGCTCTGTGTTTCTCTCCCCGGCCCTTAGCACAAGTTATTCTGGGGGCTGGTCTAAACTGCACCAGCAGGCTGTAGTCTCCAAGTCACCATTAATCAGATGGTGATTGCTGGAGTGCATTGGGCTCTTCTCATCCTCCCTGTGTGCCCCTTTCCTACATTTTTCCACTCCCTGCAGGAGTGAGGCAAATAATTTGGCTTTGCAACTTCTGCTTGGGGGTATCTGTAACAGAGGAGTTATAGGTGGCTTTCAGTCCTGTTGTGCCAAGACACTGAACTTGAGCTCAAGAGATCTGGGTTCAGTTTCCAGTTCTGCCAAACACTTTGAGCTTGGTTAAGTCACTTATTTTCTCTGTTCATTTCATCTGCAAAATGAGGATAGTAATATGTCATGTCTATTTTTACTGTAAGTAAAGCTGGGTGAAATTGTTAGACCAAAACCTTTTTTCCAGCAAAAAAAATGCAGATTTGGCAAAACTGAAACATTTTACAAATTTGCATTTCGTTTCACTGGGTTGTTCCTGTCCGGAAAAAAAAAATCTGAAAAAATCAAAATGTTTAATTTAGACATTTTCAAAATGAAACATGGCACAAAATGAATTAATTTAGAACTTTTTTCTTAAATTTTTTAATTTAAAAACATTATAAATGCTCAAAATCAAAACATGTCTTGTTTCAGATCAAATAGAACATTTTGTTTGACCTCCCAAATATTTTTTTTAACTCTTCAATTCCCTGAAAATGTATGTTTTCCATTCAACCCAAAATAAATTTTATTTTATTTTTGAGTTTTTGGAATTACCAGTGATCTGAAAAATCCATTATTGACCTGGCTCTAATTGTAAACAAGTTGGGGGCAGGGACTATCTCTTCTATGCATATGCACCATTGCCAAGCACAGTGGGGTCTTGATCTCAGGGGCCCTGGTTCCTAGTGTAAAACAAATTAATATTAATAATGCTTTCTCATGAGACTTCTGGAACGTCTCTTCTAGCCCTAGCTGTTCTGGCTGTTTTCTGGCAATTCTGTGTCTGGATTTGTATAGAATCATAGAAGATTAGGGTTGGAAGAGACCTTAGGAGGTCTAGTCCAACCCTCCAGAACTGGTAAAGCACGCAAAAACAAAAAACATTTCAGTACCTTAAAGAGCGTCTCTCTGAGTTCTAAAAATGGGGAATGGTTTTATTTCTATTTTTTTTCTAAGTAGCTCACAGTATTTGAAGATAAAAGCTGTATCCAGCTGAAATTTCCAGGTGAACATTGTTTCTCACTGTGCGTAATTTGCTAATGAATGGATCCACAAGAACAAAATTAAGAATATATCCTAGCTCTGGCTGGCTATGAAAATGAGAAAAGGTAACTAACCAGGGTAAATCAGGGCCTCTCTTCACTGGCAAGGCATGAAAACAAGGAGTACATCAGCATGTGCTGTTAGCTACAAAAAATTATCTCAACAGCTCTGCAACCGGTGAGGTAAATCAATCTCATGAGCCTTATTAGATTAACTCAGCTGGCTGTGTAACATTTTTCATGTCTTGGGTTTCATGTTTCTGGATGTCAACAAAAGTTTCTGTTGTGAAATTTGTATGTTTGTTTTTTAACTGTACGAAGATAAATGTAGTTCTCATAGAGGTAAAGCCGCTGACCTTTCTTTAATTATGAGCTAATGCCGAGGGTTGATGGATATTGCCATGTCGCTGAGCTTTTCTGTTGAGTGAATATTACTGAATATGCTTGTGAAAAACAGTGCTGCCTTTGTACTGTGAGCTGCAGTTCACCAGCAACACACCTGATTACACCAAACTCATTTTACCCAGAGCCCTGCACAGTGTCAAAGGAAAATGTTTGATTGTAAATGCAGTGAAAAGCAGACAAAAACAAAAAAAGGTCAAAGAAGAACAGCAGTAATTAACCCACTGAAATAGATCATTTTGAGGAATTTTTTTCTTTAAAGAAAACTTCTTTACCTTCTGATCACTGTGGTGATGCAGCTGTTAATCCAAAAGCCAAGCCAAACCAAACAAAAAAACCCTTGGTGTCGTTTTAAATATTGTCAGTTACCAATTCAAAGTCACTAGTTCTCCCGGTGGTACGTTAATAATAATAATTTTTAGGATTACGAAATACCTCAAGATATGACTTAGGGCTCAATTATGCAAACACTTACTAATGGGTACAATACTTATCTCCTTATCTTAGAGACAAGGTAGGTGAGGTAATATCTTTTATTGGATCAACTTCTGTCGGTGGAATAGACAAGCTTTTGAGCTTCATAGAGCTCTTCCTCAGGTCTGGAGAATGTAACCAGAGTGTCCAAGTGAAATACAAGGTGGTTAAATATAAGGGTTCACACATGCTGTAGGAGACCACTTAAAATGAAATGTGCAATTAACGGCTCTGCAATCGTTTGACAACTACGCATTAGTAGGCAGTAGGGTGTGTTACAAATTGTTGTAATGAACCGTAAAATCAGGGTCTCTGTTAAATCCATGGTTTTTAGTGTTCAGCAGAGTTATGAATTTACGTTTCCAGGTTTGGTTTTTTTTTGAAGGCGTTGTGCAGGTTTCTGTTGTATCAACCAGGTACTAACAAGCTTCAACAGGACTTTATTTTCAAAGTGGAAACCTCTTTACCAAGCTGCTGCTGCACCCTCTGTAGCTTTCTCCCAGCCTCAACTCCTCCCCCCTCCTTCCTGTTTCCTGTCCTTTCAGACTCCCAACAGCCAGTGCTCCCAATTCTAATAATTACAAGCAACATCTAAACACCACAGTTTCCTTTGAGGATGAGGATTGAGAGGTCTGGAGTGATCGTTCCATGAAAAGTGTTCACCCACCAGTGATAGGGTGTGTTTCTCTATCGCGTTTCTGTGAGAATTCATTTGAGAGTGTAGTGATTGTTTATTTTCACCACATAGTTGTTGGGGCATTTGTAGCACTGAACGAGCTATGCGATATGTTGTGATAGGCATGTGTAGGACCCCTGGATCTTGAACGGTGTTTCAGGGAGTAGTGATCAGCAGAGCTATGTCTGTGGGTTTTGAATCTGTTCTGGAAGAGTCTGGTGCTGTTGTAAGTTGATGTGTCCTGGTCCGTCAGGAGCTTTCTTCTGATGACAAGCTTGGTGAGGTTGCGGGGTTGTTTGAAGGCCAGAAGAAGGGGCTTGGGAAAGATTTCTTTCAGGATGGGGTCCCCCTCATGTGTGGGTTGTCACTGTTTGATGATCCCACACTAGAACGCACAGGGGGTATATTTGGTGACAAGTAGGATCGTGTAGTCAGTTGTTTATATTTTCCTATATCGAAGTTGGTTCTTCTGGGGTATTTGGGTGGCCCATTCCATGATGTGATGTACTTCTCTGGTGGCGTGTCCTTGTTTAGTGAAGTGTGGTTAGGTGTGTATCCCTAACTTTCTCTTCAGAGCAAATGGTATCTGAGTACTTGGCTATAGATAAGCACTTTCTTGGTGCATTGGGGGTGGGGGTAAGCATGGTGATCCATGAGTTTCTCATATATAGTCATCATATGACCCCCATTACCCTAGTACATTTTCAAAATTTTCAGTGAATTGAAAAGTTGAAAATATTTTTGTTTTGGATCAAATAATATATTTTTAGTTCTGACAAAATCAAAACATTTTGTTTCAATTTCTCCCAATTTAAATGTTCTTTTTAATTTAAAAAATAAAATAAAATTTAAGGACATTTTGAAACAAAGTAGTTTCTGACAGAAAAATCAAAATGTTTCATTTTGAAAATGTCAAAATAAAACCTTTCAAATTTTTTGGAATTTGTTTTCTTTTTAAACAAACAATTCAGCTAAACCGACATGAATTCTTGAAAAGTTTTGGTGTTGCTGAATCTGCATTTTTTTTAACCTAAGATTCGTTTTTGTCTGAAAAAATTTCCCTAGCTCTAGTTCTGTCATCCTCATTCATAGATGAGGAACTGAGGTACAGAGAGACTCAGGGTATGTCTACACTGCAGAGAGAAACCCACAGCACTGAGTCTCAGAGCTGGGTCAGCTGACTTCGGCTTGCAGGGTTCAGGCAATGGGGCAAAAGGTATCCATGTAGATGTTCCCACGTGGGCTGGAGCCTGGGCTTCGAGATCCTCACCCCTCACCAAGTTTTAGGTCCCAGGCTCCCCCACAAGTGGGATCCCGCCTACACTGATATTTTTGCCCCACTGCCTGAGCCCTGCAAGCCCAAGTCAGCTGACCTGGGCATTTCTCTTTGCAGTGCAGACATACTCTAAGTGACTTGTCCAAGGTCACACAAGAATTGTGTAGCAGAGCAAGGACTAGAACCTTGTGTCCCAGCATCCTAACCACTGGCAATCCTTACGCTTTACTTATGACTCTGGATAGTTCCATTACCTTCAGCAGGTCTACTCACCACAGCCAGCGCTATGCCCCCGGTTCACCAAGGTACTTTATCGTATGAGTAAATTGAAACCTGTGAGGTGTCCTCACGTGCTTAAAATTATGTGTATGCCTAAGTACCTTGCTAATCTGGGACCTGTGTCTGGTGGGGTGAAATTCACCACTATGCAGAGAGCCAGCACAAAATCTCTGCGCCACTTAAGTACCACTTAAAAGGCCTAATTTGAGGACATAAATGGGGCTTACGTGGCATAGAGGTGAATTTTACCCACAGGGCTTCTCTCCACTGTCTGCATTCTAAAATGTCTTTACTCACATCCCATAATAGATGTCCCCCCCACCTTCTCCTTACTTACACCACTATAAGTATTAAACATTTGTCTTCAGTTCTGTCTTTGGAAATTGACAATGTTGAAGTACATATTTAAGCTTTCATGTTGACCCTCTGGGAAAAAGATAGAAAGAAACATTCACATTAAGTGTAGGTGGAGTAGCAATGATAATTAGGTTGTATCATAGCTTCCACTGGTCTAATTGATACCACCTAAGCTGTGGCTTGAGCAACTGCCCTGATTTATTAGTTATATCTAAAGTAGGCTAAGAGTTTTTAAATTTGCCGAAGGCCTGTGGCTCTGGTATACGGCATGACAGAAATCATATTTCACAAACATCAAGCAATATAGTTATGAGACATAACAAGATAAAGTACGTCTGCACTACGGTGCCCTTTAGAAGTACCATAAAGTGGTGATACAGATATGATTAATAAGGCAGTCTGCTAAGTCCAAGTAATTTGTTTGCAGCTAAAATCCCTTTGATCCAAGTTTAAAACTACATCTGCCTCCTGAATCCAGTACAACTAGCCTGTAGGTGTTTCCCAAGAATTAAGTAACAGTCAAATATTAATCTCTCACCTAAGATCTAGTTTGTTTGTTCATTTTATGACTCAGGAGGTGTCTGAATTTCACAGCCAAGTGCGTTAAAAATTTAGCTCCAAATGGTTTAGAAACCACTTTACAACATACGAGTGCAAAGATCAAAAGGTTGCAAAACCAAACACCAAGTGTGATGGAGAGCTGGATCCCATTTATCCATGTCCTCCAGTCCATAGTACCAGTTCTGGGCCATCTAAAGTGATCCCCCACCATCTGCTGTCATTCAGATGGATTATTGCCCATCACGGTATTATCTATTTCAGGGTTTTTCATAGCTCCTGTCCTCACTAATTATTGCTGTAGGTTCCAGGCAGCAATTCTCTTTATTTCTCTCATTCTATTTTTCTTTCATGCCTTTTCTTCTTCCATAACTTTTGCTTACACTCACATGTGTTAAGTTCTAGGATGTGGCTTTTGCCAGAGCACATGCTGGAATTTCCTCCTTTCAGTCAGTGTAGGAACCAATCACGATAGAGAACATCATGCTTCCTCCTTCTGCCTCCTCCCATCTCTGATCCCAAGTTGTTTCCTGCCTCCCTGAAGGAAGTCAGCAGGAAGCTGCTGGCTAACGGTTCTCGGCCCACCCCACCTTCGTATATCCTGAGGCCAGAAGGGACTACTGTGATCACCTAGTCTGATCTCCTGCATAATAGAGCATCCCTGCAACAATTCCTGTCTAACTACAGCAGATCTTTTAGAAAAACGTCAAATCTTGATTTAAAAATGGTCAGTGCTGGAGAATCTACCACAACCTTTAGTAACCCTCACTATTAAAAATGTATACCTCATTTCCAGTCTGAATTTGTCTAGCTTCAACTTCCAGCCATTGGATCATGTTAGACCGTTCTCCGCTAGACTGAAGAGCCCATTATGAAATATCTCTTCCCCATGTAAGTGACTATAGACTGTGATCAAGTCACCCCTTGACCTTCTCTTTGTTAAGCTAAATAGATAGAGTTCCTTGAGTCTGGCACTATAAAGCATGTTTTCTAATCCCTTAATCATTCTCGTGGCTCTTCTCTGACCTCTCTGCTATTTATCAACATCCTTCTTGGACTTTAGAGACTGGCACTAGACACCATATTCCGGCAGTGATCACACCACTGCCAAATACAGAAGTAAAATAACCTCTCTACTCCACTCAAGATTCCTGTGTTGATACAGCTGTCCTCTTGAGCGGAAGCAGGAGAAGGAAGCTCTGAAACAGAACCGAATACATCATCCAAAGAGACTGATCAGCCCAAAATCCTATTCCCACCAATCTTGAGCAAATCTCATTACATCCCTGTGTCCCCATCTTTCTATCCAAACTGAATGGAAGCTCTTCACTTTGGGGTCTGTCTCTCACTGTGTTTTGATAGCACTTAGCACAATGGGGCCTGCGGGTGTTAACTAGAATGCAAATAATAATGAGTTAAATAACATCCTCTCTGATTACACCTGAGAAAAGCTAGGGCGAGTGTTGTGGCCACTGTGGGGAGCCCTAGACCCTCCCCCTGCCCTGGGCAGGGGGCCCAAGAGTAGCCCCTGGCGCATGTGCCCACCCGCCGGGGCATGCTGCCCAGGGCAGGGGGAGGGTCTGCTTCTCTCTGCAGTAGCAAGGGCTCCCTGGGCGGCTCCTATCACAGCCTGGCTCCAGCTTGTCGCTGGGCCAGAGGGTGGGGCCTCACGGCGAGTTGGGGCTAAGGCGCACCTTGGTCCTGCCCCCCCCACTGAGAAAAGGCTGGTGCCTTCCCTGAGCCTAAGGCAGGCGCAGAGAGGCGCTGCAGGGAATCCAGGACAAAGGTTGTCTTGGAGCCATTCAGCCCAGGACAGGGACTTGAACTGTGCATTTCGGGACTGCCTCGCCCAAGTCAGGACCGGTATTCACCCTATAGAGGGGTGCGAGTCATAGGCCAAAAAAATAGTGGGTGCTCAGCACCCACTGGCAGCCCCATGGATCAGCGCTTCCCCCTCCCTCCCAGCGCCTCCTGCCCACCGCAATCAGCTGTTTGGGGGGGCCAGGGGGAGGAGCAGGGGCAGGAAGAGGCTGGGGAGAGGGCGGGAAGAGGCAAGGCAGAGGGGGGGCGGGAAGGGGCAGGGGCTTGGGGGAAGGGGTGGAGTGGGGGGCGGGGCCTGGGGCAGAGTGGGAGCGGAAAGAGGCGGGGTAGGGGTGGGGGCTTGAGGGAAGGGGTGGAGTGGGGGCGGGGCCTGGGGCCCAGTGCAGAGCAGGACTCAAGCACCCCCCCGAGAACAGAGGAAGTTGGTGCCTATGATGCAAGTTCAGGTGGGTATGTTACACCCTCCACTGATTTGTTTTTCCTGCTTCATCTGCCTTCCTCCCGCCCCCGCCCAGAAAGAGTGGTGGTCCAGGGCTGGAGGAAGCCCAGCCTGTCCAAAGAGGCTGGTGATATGTTCCCCATTAGCTCAGAAGATTGTTCCTGTAGGAGGAGGAGAAGGCCATGGAGCCAAGGTGGAGCAATGTCCCCAACTCCCCAGCAACGTAAGTTGCCTTAATGTGGCCCTGCTTCTGTAACCTCGCCTGAATTCCTCTGCTCCAAATTACTCAACTCAGCTGGCATTTCCTTCCTCATACCCCTTCCCATACAGCCGCTCATTCCACCTACTACAGTTTGATTGACCGGATGTGGGGGAGGAAGGGAAATACTGTCCTAACTCTGCCCCCAGCCCCTGCTCCTCTCCCTGCCAGGCTTAAAGAGACAAGTTAAATGGGATCTTTAACATCAAAAGTTTCATTTGCTGCAGGAAATGTCAGGCCAACAAAAGTGAAACTGTTTCAAATTTCCCATAAGGAATACTCCCATCCCTAATATTTACACATATGGAAAAAACAACCTCCGACGGTATTTTTGTAAGTTCTCAGGTAAACTGAACTGAATGGTATCATCACATACAAGACTAGCTCTATACAGGAGATGAAAAAGTGTAAATCATAGCCCATGGCCCAGAGCCTTACAGTGCTTTTTTCATGAAGGAAAATCTGGGGCTGTAGGCTAAGTAGGAAGGGGCCATTTGAAAGGCACCTTAGACACTTTCAAATTAGAAATGTCAGGGAAGCAGGAAAAGGATGGAAATGTTGGTCACAGAGGAAGTGATCTTACAGAAAGCAGCAGACAAACCAGCCTGGGAAGCTAGCTCTTGGGAAGGGTAATGGTATCTTGCTAGGGCTTTAATTAAACAGCTGGCCAGAAGGCATACACAGAATAACCTGGCCCCAGTGACGGTCATCAGCTGTCTTCCACAGAAGATGAAGAACTCTGGAGGGCTCAGCTGAACAATCGGGTAGCATCACCCCTTGGAATAGATATAATACGTAGGCTACATTTACACTGCAAACTAGGCTGGGCTACATTGCCGTTTATACTCATGCTAGCTTGAGGAGCGCTAGTGTGAACATGTGTATAGGAGCAGGGGAATTGCAGCCCTCGCTCGTAGTGTAGACATAGCCTTAGAGTAGGTCTTTTAGAGTGCCGTGATGGCCCCTGGTGCAGGCAAGCAACATTTTTCTTCCAACTTATTGTGATGCTTATTTTTTTAAAAAAGTATTAATTGTGTGCTAGATGCTTTGCTTATGAGAAATAGGGCAAGATCCGTGCTGGGACAGAGTAACCAGGACTAGGAGCATGTTGCGTCTTTGTCGCTATCTAGTGGCTGAGCGTGCAACAGGTTAATGGGTTGGTTATAGTGGCCATTTAGAGGGCTTAGCACTTGGCTCAAGCAGTAGTAATTCATGCTTTTAATGCGAGAATTCAAACCTCGATGACATCCTAGGTAGGTTGGTTCAAAAAGCTTAATGCTAGAATTATCAAAGGGGCCTAGGGAAGTTAGATACTTAGCTCATATTGAGATTCAATAGGAGTTGGGTGCCTGACTCCCTTAGGCTCCTTTGAAGATCTCAGCCTTACCATACTATTAGTTTCATTCTATTCATTGATTTGCGTGCTCCAATGCAAGTTGGTGGTTATTCCCATAAGGTTAGAGGAGGGGAGTGTTCATTGAATGTGGCCTTCTCATCAGTTAGTAATGTTGCATGGCTGTCAACATTACCGTATTTGAACTATAGCAGGACCTGAGATACATAGCACCTAGTGGTCGCATAGTCCAATATATTTTGCAGAAGACCTTGTATGACAGAGCTGCTGACTTCCAGGTTACTGAGTGGTGTTCTACACAGGGCTGGGAGAGGAGAAACTCTGGGATGAAAGATGAGGGGGTGGGTTTTAGCCATGCTGTTACTGGGACAGGGTGGCTGGGAGTTTGGCAGAACGAGCTCAGAAGTGGGAAAATAAATCCCTGCGGTGATCTGGTGGTAAATTGATTGTGCAGAGGGAAAGGGGAAGAGGATTAGGGATCCGAACAAGGGAGATGAGTAAAGGGGGGGTTGGGAGCAGACTGACTTGGGATGGGGAAAGAAAGGAAGATGTCCTGTAAAAGGCCATCATGAAATATGAATCTACTAAGCATTGTGATTTTTTTTAAATAGGAAGTTCTTTAGCTAGGTAGAAAACTATAGGACCAGGTCCCCAGCTGGTATAAATCTGCTTAGATCCATTTAAGTCAATGGGGCAGATTCTCAGCCAGCGTAAATCGGCGTAGCTCCATTATGTCATATGGCATCACTCTGACTCTCAGCAATAATGGAAAGAAACAAGAACAGGATTTACAAAGCTTGCCCTTGAGTTAACGCAGAAAATATCTGCATGTTAAAATACTCCCCACTGTATTTTCCACTGAATGCATCTGATGAAGTGAGCTGTAGCTCACGAAAGCTTATGCTCAAATAAATTTGTTCGTCTCTAAGGTGCCACAAGTCCTCCTTTTCTTTATGTCTAATACATAAACTCCAGGCCACAACTAATCTCTGAACGAGACCTTCACAGGGCATCACTTCTGATGTCAGCTACGCTCCTTGGGAATTGGCAGGCTTGAACAGTGCTCCAAGCAGCTGAACATACACTTCCTGCTGGTTCCGATGAGTTCATTCCTCTGCCTGCAAACATAAAATATGGACTGGGTCACAGTTATTGGTCCTTTGGAGCTACTAAAGGTTAGAAGACTGCCTCTAATGACTTATGCACATTAGGGCACAACCTTTCCATGGAAAGTTGATGACTACTAAGGCTTAAACCTCACACACGTGTTTTTTGTTTTTTTTTAAGGTTTCTCTTGGGATCTAATGTATGATGTTGAGTTATGCAGTGGAACGTAGTCCTATAGGAACGTACCTGCATTTGTGCTAGGGGACTGTTCTAATAAGTGCAGGTATCAATTCTTTGACCTGTGTCTCAGAGGTGAAACTAGATGATCATAACAGTCCCTTCTGGTTTTAAACTGTACATATGGGAACTGTGCTAAATGGTTCTACAGAAAGATAGGCTTTGTATGGTGGTGGTTTCTCCTGAGTCATGGAGAGTTTTATTAATATTATTGTCTGTCTGTATTACAGTAGCACTGATCGGCCCTGTGGGCTAGGTGCTGTAATAAGACAAACCCTAAGCCAAAGATCTTGCAATCTTAATTTAAAACTGGCCATAACAGGGGGGTGAACTCTGTCAGGGGATGGAGGGAGGATGAAGCAAGAGGGATGTATGCACATAGGCAAGGTGGGCGCACAATTGGTACACAGAGGTAGTTGGTTATTTTGGAGAGGGTTAATGGAGAGAAATGAACTGATTGTGCAGCCTGAGCTATAGATTATGTATTAATTGTATTGACTACCTAAGAATTCCCAGTTATCCCTTTGAGGGTTGACAGGTTCTTGTCCCAAGATCAGGCCCAGGATTATTAAAATCACTGTATAGCTGGGAACCCCGATGTGCACAATTGCAACACTCACACAACAGGAATTCTTCTATATTTCCAAATAGCGTATTACTACATTCAGCAAAGTCACAAACACTCTAACTCAGTAAGGTAGACAGAGACTACAGAATGTCCATCTGCACATCCATATACTCACACCATCCCTTGCAGGACGACCTGAAATGTTAGCCATTATCTTCCTCATCACCATCACCTTCCTCCTCATCACCAGTGGTCATCATTCTGGCCCCTTCCAAGGGCTACGTCTTTCTCTCCTCCCCCCCAGTCTGGGATACCACTTTTATCATACATTACGCTGTCACCACTATATCTAATGCATGTTGAGTAGGGGTTTTTCCCCCTTGTACTTCCTCATCCAACTAAAGCTGAGGTGTCCTTCTATAGGTTAGTATATTGATATGTGTAACTACCATTTCAGCTCATGATCATACCCATCACCCCTTGCATAAGCGGATTTGCAGTTATTACTTCCATGTTCCTTGCGGTAGCACTGCCTGGAACATTCTAACTGCTACCATAGATCAAGCTCTCCTGAGTTCCTAAAATCTAAAGGTAACCGCTGATCTATGCCAAGCCTACTTAATCACACTTATGCTAGTTTATATTTCCGCTAATGTCTTACAGGATACTGTAGGTTTCTTGCGTTACAGCTGAATATAATGGAAGCAGCTAAATACAATGAAGGCAAGGCAGTGAATATAGTAAAGGCAAGCTAGCCCTATGGGCTACAATCAGCAACTGTAGTCTCAGTTTGTCAGAGGATTTGCAGCTTCAGGTCACCCTCCTTATGGCCAGGCTGTTGGAGATCAGGCAGGTTATAAAGAGGACATAGCCGGTCCCTGCGTGAAGGAGAATTCATGGGGTGGGGGAATCTGCTGGAAAACATAAGCAATCCCTCTTCTGCCTTGCCCATTGCAAGACCCAAACCAAAGCTGAGCCTTTTGTGGATGTTTCCAAAATGCTCAGTTAGCTTTTCCCACAGCCATTCCTTGCCACTTGCCTCTGCGTTTCTAGGATCCAGCGGGAAGCAGCCCTGCTGAAACAACGTGAGATAACCTGTTCTCTTGGTATTTCTGGCCCAGCTGGAAACAGCTAGTGCTGGAAGTGTGGTGAGGAAGCTTGTTCTCAGTGGGGTCCAGTTTAGAGACAATGTCAGTGGTGCTGAGCATTGCGTCATTAAATGGCAGAGCCAATGGAGTATGAATTTGCTCCAAAGGAGGGAGAGTTTTCCTCCCTGATCAGCAAAGCAGATCCTTCCTCGTCAATGTGTTTTTTCCAAAGCAGTGACATCGGTGGAAATGCAGGAGGTGCAGAATAATCAGCACTTAGATGCACCCCAGCAAGAAGAGACCTGAACTGCCATTCCGGGATGAGACTTCCCTCAAGAATATTTAATTTCGAGATTAACTAGCAAGAAATAATGCATCTTCTTCTGAGATCACTGCATAGGGTGAGACACACTGTACCCACAAGTCATTTAAGAGCATTCTTTTAATAATTTGTGAAACTCGTTAGCAAGATATTAAAGGCCTAATGCAGTGGTGTGCTTCTAACGGGAGCTGATGAAGGAGTTGAAATGCAAGCCTGGTTATGTTATCACATAGGCTAATAATAAAACAAACTGGTTTCTTCACAACCAAATTGCAATTGTCAAGTTACCATCCTATGCCATTCATATAGAAATCTAGAGGGATGTGCAGAATGTCTGCAAGAAAACAGGAAGAATTTTCCTGTGGGGATGGCAAAAGCTTGTGGATTGGAAACTGGGATGTAAGGAGAATGATCAGTATTTTTATGTAACTCATTAACTTCCACAGAGGCACTCTGATTGCCGGGAGTTCCTATGGCACTCATATGTATGTTGTATGCTGATTTAAAGTCAACGAAGTCAATGAGAGGCTCTCCGTTGATGTAAATGGTCTTTGGATCAGGCCTACAATTCTGCCACTGATTTAAGAATCCTTCTCTCCCCTTTTTGATGAAAGTCCTTTTTCTGAGTCAGGGGGCCTCCTCCCTTCTTCCCCAGTCTGTTTCCACAGACCCCCACCATGGTAGACTCGGACGTATTCATCTTTATATTTCCAGGCTTCTGAATCGGGCAGGTCCTGGGTACACGGAAGCCTGTTACCTTTTCAAGTGGCAAAAAAGAGGGGATTTTTCCATAGTTGCATAGTTTTTCCACAGAAATGTATTCATAAGAGTTAAAACTTGCGCAAATTATGTTAATGTATGTGGTTGGCTTCAGTGCCAATTTTCATTGTGAATAAGATGCAAAATAAAAGGGCTCTTGTCTCTCCTTTTCCTCCACTCTGAATCCCTCCTATAATTTTTACGTCCACAAGCCCATTTTGTATGCGAATCAAACCATACGGGGAAAGGCAGAAAGGACTTTTGAAGCTGGGCGTTTGCTTCAGACTACTGATAAGCACATTAGAGCTACAGTTGTACCAAGAGAAGGTATATACAACGGTGTAAATAAGCAGAGCACCAATTGCTACAACAGAACGGTGCTGATTTACACCAGCAGAGGATCTGGTCCACTGCGTCACTTCACTGCTTCATTGTTGCTCAAGAGAGTTTGAACCAACAGGGACATTCTCTCTCTCTCTCTCTCTCTCTTTTTCTTTTTATGCATTTATTTATGTAGGAGTTTTCACAGGTTTACAAATAGTTGCCATGTGACTCTCAGACAAAATGAAAAGGAGGACTTGTGGCACCTAAGAGAGTAACACATTTATTTAAGCATGAGCTTTCGTGAGCTACAGCTCACTTCATCGGATGCATTCAGTGGAAATGATGATCATTACAAATCATTGTCATGTGCATATCAGAGCCATGTCAATAATTATTACAACAGCGAGCATTTGTTTAGAGAGACAGTATACAACACTATAATCATCCAATCTCTCTCTTTCTCTTTCTAATACAGACATTTTAACTTCTGCCCTGATAGTTCTTCACCACATCACACAGGTACCAATGCACACACACAACATTAACAGATCTTAAGCAGCTCTCTGAGCCAGATGGCTATGAAACATTCACAATATAAGATGTAGCTATGATGAGTCATTTCTTTCTGATGCGTGCCTTGACAAACGGATGTTAGTACTTTTTGGTATATGGCTGTCACTGTATTACCTACCTAATTTCATTCCTGCATGCTGTTGCACTAAGTTGGTTGGCGTGGTCTAGGAAACTGGCCTGGAGACTCCTCCGTGTGAAGGTTGCCAGCGTGTCTCTTGGTTTCTTGCCAGAGTCGGTGCGCTTTATTCTGGAGTTGCTGTGGAACAGTGCTGGGAGAACCTCGAAGAGCTCAGAATTCAGCTTCAGCTTGGTGGAAAGTATCCCAACGGTCAGCTATCTGTCTGACCCTCCTGAGCTGCGGAATTGGATTGGAAAAGCTCGGAGCCTGTTCCTGAGAGATTCCCAGCACATCGACTTCCACTGGCAGTTGGAAATACCAGGTGAACGGCATGAATGGCCTTACTTGCAGCATTTTGGGACTTCCAGGTCTGGGCTCTGCCTCACATTTCCTCATGTTAATCTTAAGGGCTAGAAACTCAGCTTGGCATGAGCAGCACAGATTGCAGGGTGTCCAGCTAAAGTGGTGTAACACTCTACCCTGATTCTTGGGTTTCTGCGTGTGGTGCTTGTCCCCTGGCATAAATTAGGGGATCCTAAAGGCTGCTCTATTTTATACCAACTTCAGGTGGTCCCCAGGCATTGCAAAATGGCAGCCAGGGTTTGGCAGGGCTTGGGAAGGGAAGCTTTGGCTAGGGAAGCTTGGGAAATGCCTCTCCAGCTACACCAGTTTGATGACCACAGGAAGAGATGTGGTCTTGGAGTCACTGGAGGTGCCCTCTACAGTGGGGCTCTATGGGCCAGATTCCACGTGCAGTGAGGTGCAAAGCAGTCACATGCCACTAAGAATTTGATCTGAAAGATTCGGTTCAAGCGTAATTCTCAGAAGGGCTTTAGGGTTTATGGATAATGTGTGTGTGTGTGTGTGGACCGAATGTTATAGAAGTGGACTCGGGAAGTTCTTTGCGGTGCACGATAACTTTACCAGACCTACTAACTTATGAACAATGCTTTGTATTCGTATGTGTCAGTAGATGGCACTTCTTATATTAACCCTCTGCTTACAGGTATGTCTCTTGTATATAGCAGCAGCATTGTCAACCCCTAGCATTCAAAAATCCCAAGTACGTCCCTAAAAATCATGATACTGGCTTAAAAACAATTAGATATTTTTTAAAAAATGAGTTTTTATTTGAATTCTGGTTTTTGAACCTTTAGCATGCACTCATGTTTTCAAGTTTTCCTCTGCACCCGGGGGGCTAGAAACTATTTTTTTAAAATCAAAGGTGAAAGTTTCATATATGTGATTCTAGAAGCTGGGGTTTCTAGGAACCCCCTCACCCCTCCAAATATTGTGAGAGTCACCATAAAACCATGAGAGCTGGAAGCTCTGTAGCACTCAGGTAGTATATGGTAGTTTGTTATTCAGAAAATAATAAAAGGAGTACTTGTGGCACCTTAGAGACTAACCAATTTATTTGAGCATAAGCTTTCGTGAGCTACAGCTCACTTCATCGGATGCATACTGTGGAAAGTATAGAAGATCTTTTTATACACACAAAGCATGAAAAAATGGGTGTTTACCACTACAAAAGGTTTTCTCTCCCGCCACCCCACTCTCCTGCTGGTAATAGCTTATCTAAAGTGATCACTCTCCTTACAATGTGTATGATAATCAAGGTGGGCCATTTCCAGCACAAATCCAGGGTTTAACAAGAACGTCTGAGGAACAGTGGGCGGGGGTGGGGGGTGGGGGAGAAATAACAAAGAAAATAACAGAATGCCACTAGCCCTCAGAATGCCACTAACCCTCAACTTCAACCCCCAACTCAAACCCCTCCAACACATTATCAAGGATCTACAACCTATCCTGAAGGACGACCCATCACTCTCACAAATCTTGGGAGACAGGCCAGTCCTTGCCTACAGACAGCCCCCCAACATGAAGCAAATACT
The DNA here is from genome assembly GCF_965140235.1 of Caretta caretta. Lineage (NCBI taxonomy): Eukaryota > Metazoa > Chordata > Testudines > Cheloniidae > Caretta > Caretta caretta. Next base: position 203,767,309 of record NC_134208.1, on the reverse strand, counting down.
CACCAGCAACCACATACCACACAACAGAACCACTAACCCAGGAACCTATCCTTGCAACAAAGCCCATTGCCAACTGTGTCCACATATCTATTCAGGGGACACCTTCACAGGGCCTAATAACATCAGCCACACTATCAGAGGCTCGTTCACCTGCACATCTACCAATGTGATATGTGCCAGCAATGCCCCTTTGCCATGTACATTGGTCAAACTGGACAGTCTCTACGTAAAAGAATAAATGGACACAAATCAGCTGTCAAGAATTATAACATTCATAAACCAGTCAGAGAACACTTCAAGCTCTCTGTTCACGCGATTACAGACATGAATGTTGCGATATTACAACAGAAAAACTTCAGAAACAGAGAGACTGCTGAATTGGAATTAATTTGCAAATTGGATACAATTAACTTAGGCTTGAATAGAGACTGAGAGTGGTTGAGTCATTATAAAAAGTAACCTATTTCCCCTTGTTTATTCCTCCCCCCCCCCCACTGTTCCTCAGACGTTCTTGTTAAACCCTGGATTTGTGCTGGAAATGGCCCACCTTGATTATCAAACACATTGTAAGGAGAGTGATCACTTTAGATAAGCTATTACCAGCAGCTGAGTGGGGTGGCGGGAGAGAAAACCTTTTGTAATGATAAACACCCATTTTTTCATGGTCTGTGTGTATAAAAACATCCTCACTGTATTTTCCACTTTATGCATCCGATGAAGTGAGCTGTAGCTCACGAAAGCTCATGCTCAAATAAATGGGTTAGTCTCTAAGGTGCCACAAGTCCTCCTTTTCTTTTTGCGAATACAGACTAACACGGCTGTTACTCTGAAACCTGTCAGAAAATAATGGAAGCATTATACAAACACACAGCAGATGGATCTAAATGCCTTTTTGCAAAGGTATTTGTTACCTTAGCCTTTAAATCTGTCAAGCGGGTGCAGGGAGATTCCAGTATGTGTGCCTCAGAAATAGAGTGGGACACATGAGCTCTGTGACTTCCAGTGGCTATTCATTCTCCCTGTATTCCCACCTGGGATTCCACTCTGATATGGTTCCTTGATGCCCTGAGGTCAGACACATGAAGGACACAGTCTTCTCTTGCATGGCGTATGCTGTTGTATTTCTAGCTCGGGTATCCCACCTGCCCACTATTTAGAGAGCAAGGAAGAGAACGAGTGGTGACTCCAGCATGGAGGAGTTCAGGGATATAGAAACCAAGACCATCATGGTGCAATCTGTTTGCTCACCTGGGCCAATGCTCTTCCTCTCTGGCCTGCAGAATGCAGTAGGAGAGAGACACATCTGACAGGGGCAGGAAACTGAGAATTACTGCAGGTAATCCACACTGTCCCCTCCTTTCTAGGAAGGATTTTCTTCAGTGACATGAGGCAATCAAGTCTGAGGACCTTCTTAGACCACGCAGGGCTCTGCCCTTCCAGTGTTTCCATTGTGGGCCATCATCTTCCTTGGCAAGAGGCCCTCTTTGGTTTCTCAGACTTTCATGCTAAAGCCTGTCATTTCTTCATCCAAGGTAGTCACTGCCATAGGCCCAGCTGCACACCCTCCAGAGAAGCAGACCACTGAAATGTCCCCCACATCTAAACTCTTTCAGATGCTGAGTGTGTTTAGCATAAATCATTTAGCTCTTGGGGGTGGGGGTGGGGAATGTCATTAGCATTCCCTGGTATATTGTTGTAGAAATAGTCTAATTTCACTTGGCTTGTGTGTTGCTCCAAGAATTTGCACTAATGGTTTTAAGGCCACTCACTCAGTTCCCATTATCTCTCGGAATCTTATTTGCCTAAATGATTGCAGAGTTTGTGTCTCTGGAATTTGAAGGTGGTTCTTCCTATTTGTGAAAAATAATCAATCATTCTTCAGAGTATAAAAGCAGATCCTTTTTCTCATTAACAAGAGGCAAATCTGTTTACTGGAGGAGGAAAAAGACACATTCATCCAGATTCCCACCTGGTGTAATCAGCATAGCTCCATCCGGCCCATTATTCTAAAATCATAGGGTTAGAAGGGACCGCAAGGGTCATCTAGTCTAGTCTAATCCCCTGCCAAGATACAGGATTTGTAGTGTTTAAACCATCCAAGACAGAGGGCTATCCAGCCTCCTTTTGAAAACCTCCTGTGAAGAAGCTTCCACAAGCTCCCTACGCAATCTGTTCCATTGTCCTACTGTTCTTACAGTTAGGAAGTTTTTTCCTGAGATTTAATCTAAATCTGCTCTGCTATAGTTTGAACCCATTGCCTCTTGTCCTGCCCTCTTCTCCTTCTTATTTATGGCAGCCTTTCAAGTATCTGAAGACTGCTTTCGTGTCCTCCCTTAATCTCCTTTTATCCAAACTAAACATACCCAGTTCCTTCAGCCTTTGCTCTCATGGCTTGCTTTCCATCCCTTTCCAGTGTCTCTACATTTTTTCTATACATTGGTGACCAAAACTGGACACAGAACTCCAGCTGAGGCCTACCCAGTGCCAAGTACCTCCCGTGACTTGCATGCTATACCTCTGGTAATACAACCTAAAATTGCATTTTGCTTTTTTTTTGCAACAGCATCACATTGACTCATGTTGAGGTTGTGATCCACCACAACTCCCAGATCCTTCTCAGCAGTACTGCTGCCAAGCCAGTTACCCCCCCACCGCCCCCATTCTGTATTTGTGCATTTGGTTTTTCTTCCCTACGTGTAGCACCTTACATTTTGTCTTTGTTGAATTTCATTTTGTTGTCTATAAGTCAGTTCTCCAATTTATCAAGATCCTCTGAATTTTAGTGCTATCCTCCAAAGTATTGGCAACCTCCCAAGCTTTGTGTCATCTGCAAACTTGATCAGCATGCTCTCTATTCCTACACCCACATCATTAATAAAGACGTTAAACAACACCAGACCCAGAATAGATTCCTAGGGAACCCCACTTGAGACCTCCCTCAAATCTGACATCATTCCATTAATAGTTACTCTTTGTTTGCAGTTGTTTAACCAATTATGTATCCAACCAATGGTAGTTCTGTTGAGCCTGCAGTTCTCCAGCTTACTTATCAGAATGTCATGTGAGACTGTGTCAAAAGCCTTGCTGAAGTCCAAGTATATTCTGTGCACTACATTCCCCCATCCACCAAATCATTTACCCTGTCAAAGAAGGAATTAAGTTGGTTTGGCATGATTTGTTCTTGGTAAATCCATGCTGGCTGCTAGTGATCACCCCGTCATCCTCCAGGTGTTCACAAACTGAATGTTTTATATATTACTCCAGTACCTTCCCAGGTGTCAAAATCAGGCTGACTGGTCTACAGTTTCCTGGTTCCTCTTTTTAAAGATGGGCCCTACACCAGCCCTTCTCCAGTCTTCCGGGACCTCTCCTGTCGTCTATGAGTTTATAAATATTATTGCCAGTGGCTCTGAGATTTCTTCAGCTAATTCCTTCAATACCCTCAGGTGAATAGTTGGGGATTTAGTTGGGGTTTGGTCCTGCTTTGAGCAGGGGGTTGGACTAGATGCCCTCCTGAGGTCCCTTCCAACCCTGATATTCTGTGATTCTATAACATCCAGCCCCACTGGTTTGAATTCAATCAGATTAGTCAGAAGATCTCTGACATAGTTTTAAGAGGGGTTAAAGTTGTGCACAGATGTCTCATTGTCTTGATGCGTGAAGACTGAAGCAGAGAGAAATGCATGCTACTGCCAGTTTATAGGGGTACTTGCAAATTCTGCTGCATCAAAGGCTGATCTGATCTACTCGTGTCTGATTTGCAGGGTGAGGTTACAACTCATTTGTGGAATAAATATATATATTCCCCTCATATAAACAGAACTATCCATTTTTAAAAAGCGAAGGGCTGAGCTGTGTTTGATCACTTTGCTCTGTGTAAGGGGCAGGGCATAGCTGCAACAAACAAGGCAACTGGGGTGAAGGAGGATGGGGGGGAGGAGGAAATGTTACATTAAAAGGTGAATGAGAAGACAGTGAAGCTGAGATCTAGTGTTTCCATGTGTGAACAGTGCTCACCTGCTCATCTCTATGTTCTTTTGGGGAATGATCTAACTTGATCAGATCTTCAAGACTGAGCTTCACCAAGGCCACGGAAGGCTCATCTTTTTTTTTTTTTTTTTTTTTTTTTGGTATTGGGCAGGGTGTCCTAGTCAAGGCAAGGCTATTAGGAAGGCCTGCACATTCCAGAGATGAACTGGCCCCGTGCATTGGCTAGATGCAATGCTCCTCATTAATGAAAAGGAAAGCTGGGGACCACCTCCAATCACCGAGATCATCCAGTTTGAAGAGCCCAGTGCTTCCACCACAGTTTGGCAGAGTATTTCGGGCCAGGGAGTTGAAAAATTTGTCTTCATTCCCTTGTGAAAAAGTCATTTACAGAGGCCCAGATTGTGACTGGCCCTGCCTGGGTGCACAGAGGACTGGGGATAGTGGAACAAAGTGCCTTCTCTCTTCTTCCTCTGCTGCACAGGGGCCAGCTAAAATCTGAGCAAAAGCGGAGGCTGGTGCTAGCCTACTCAGAGGTGATGGGGTGATCTTGGGGCATATTCCCTCCCGCACAGCAGCCAGCAGAGCTCCAGCGAACGTGTGTTGCACCCTTCCAAAGGGCATCGGAGCTGGAGCGACTGTGTGTGTTCCCCCCCGTGCCCAGAAGGAATCCTGGCTGACTGATCCAGAATTCCTCCAGCTGCTCCCACCCCTCCGTGCCCCCACAACACAGGGCCGCGCCTTAAAGCCACAGCAAGCCCTAATGTCTCATACAGGTGATTCCCTGGGGTGAAATGGAATGTTACTGCTGGCTGGGGAGTTCTTCCTGCCGGGTAGCTCACATTACTACAATCCTACCCCGGCCGTCCCCCTTTTCTTGATAAGGGTGTGGTATGTTTGTAAGTTTTTTGTGTTTATCAAGAAGTTGATTGTGTAAATAAAATTGAGGCTGTGTGTGCCAAATAGTTGGGCTGTGATTTCCTGGAGGGGAGCCAAGGCCGTGTGTGGGAGCATGCCAGTGTTCATATGTTCGCTTTGCTAAGAAATGTGGCAGGCATGAAGCCCACAGTCAAGAAGCTCCTCCAGCCTGATGAGTCTTTAACCCTTTCGGAGGCCCACTCTGGTGCACGTCTGTGGTGGCAGGACAGGCAGCCTGGGGCAGGCTGGAGGTAATTTTGCACATTCATGGAGACAAGAGGTTTAGGCTTAAACTGTGTGATCAAAAGCCCACCACAATCAATGGGAGTCTTTCCATTGATTTCACTAGGCTTTGGATCAGGCCCTAAATCGACACAATGCAGGTTTCACTGTGGTATTGCAAACCTGGTGTTTTTCTGGCTAGGATTCATAGGCCCCAAAAGTGAACAGAGGAAGAGCCAAATAGGCAGATGGGATGGGAGGAATAAATGACAGGGGAGAGCTCAAAGGTACCTTTGTGTAAATGAGAATTAGGAACAGTCATTTTAATGACTTTATTCCATACTTACAACTGTGTTACCAGAATTTTGCCCTGTTTCTTTATTACATGAACTCTCTAGCGTTTCTTGCTAGAAATTCTTATGCAGAAATCACTGAACAGTTTGAGAATCTTTTCTACAAGATGCAGACTGGAGCATTCGAGTGAAATCCTGTGGCCATTAACATGAAAGGGAGTTTTGTCATTGACTTCAGCAGGGCTAGGATTTCACTCCTGGTGTTTGTTTTGGTATTTCCCCCCCCAGATCACAAACCTCCTTCCTCAGAACATGTCATGTCTCTGTTAATTCTGTAGGCAATTGCATGGAAAACATGTGTGAACTGAATAAATGCCCCCAAATCCTGGACCGTTTTGGAACCTCTCACTTATCACCACCAAAGCAAGCAGCTCTTGAAAATCCTGATGATGCACGAAGGAACTCACTTTCACCAAACAGTGGGGAGCAGAATTGGAAATGTTAGTGGAATGGGGGAGGGGAGGATGACTTCTTTCAGCTCAAATAGAAATAGTGACTTCCATTATTCACATACCTAAGCAGGAAATCTGCTTGCATTTCAAGCATTTATTGTAATTCTTCACATAGCTGCGGATGATAAGACCCATGTACTTGTCATTGCATGTTGCCTGAAAACGACTAGCTAAATTGCATTGCCTACCCAGACCATTTTTATCTTTTAATCTTTTCAAAGCTGTATTTTTGAACATCTTAGCCCCTGCCCCATTCCCCTTTTGCACTTATATTCCTAAAGCTCATTTATTATAATGTTTTGATGAGAGTCTAATTTATGAAGGGTACTTCCATGAACAGACCACTTTACTTATCTTATAAAATGCATTGACAGCTGCATTGTCCCAGCAGTGATATACAGGACTGATAATAATCCTCATGTAGTTATATTTGTGTAGCTCTTAACAGGTTTAAAGTGATGTACACACAGTAATTAATTAATCCTCACCACACCCCAGTGAGACAAGTAGTAGTATCCACCTTTCACAGCTGGGGAAAAGGAGGAGCAGAAAGGTCGAATGAGTTGTCCCAAGTCACATGGTAAATCAGTGGCAGTCTGGATTAAGAACTCCTTGGCTCCTGGCTCCCAATCAACTAGATCAGTGTATTTACAGTAAAATCTGATGAAATTCCCATTGAAATGAGAAGACCAAATCAAAGCCTGAGAGCTGACCTTTGGGATGTTAGAAATCTGGGTCTAGGTTTGAACATTCGATGCATGCTCCGGTCTGATTGAAACTGAGTGTTGGAAGCATCCTATTAATTTCATTGGACTTTGACCAGTAAAGGAGAAACCCATGGCAAATCTACCACCCAAACTTTTCCAAGAACAGTGCCCTTGTGAGGACCGGGCACCAGCGCCTGTCTAATCCTTCTGGTGACTCGCTTTCCTAATGGCTTGGACAGTCTAATCTGATATTACTGGACATTGCTCTTTCTACACAACGCACGACTGAAATCAGGGAAATGATGGAGAAATACTAAACCTCAATATTGGTAAGTGCTTAGCAAATAATAGGTCAGATCCTCAGCTGGGGAAAATCTGCACAGCTCCATGGAAGTCGATGAAGCTCCAGCCGAAGGTCTGGGCCACGGAACCTGGCTTCTGTGAACTAGCCCAATTTACAAAAATGTAATGTTGATCTGTGCTGAAAAGCTGGTCTTATCTCTACGAACCTGCACTATACAGGCGACTCCGAAAACAAGCCAAACCTTGCTTTTCTTGCATGACCACAAGTCTAGAGGAAATCAATGGGAGGCTATTAAAATCAATGGGAGGGTACTAAAGTCAGTGGGGGCTTGGGGTGTGCTAGGACTGGAAAGATCAGACTCAATAGTTGCATCAGGACTGATTTGGCTCATTCTTTCAGAGGCCCAGGATTGCTCTCGAGAGCAAAAGTGCTCTGGGAGATATGTCACTGCCCCGGTCTTTGGTCACAATGCTTTGTTTTATGGCAGTGATCTCAGAATTACCGGAAGCAAAGCTGATTTCATACTCCCTGCAGAGTAGATGGTCAAAAAGCCAACCTCAGTTAAAAAGGAAACTGACAAGCATGCCCTTGATCACTGCTTGATACAGAAGGGCTTGAGACCTAGGACTGGATTTGCCACTGTTTTATTGCCATGTGTAATCTTTTACACCTGTGCAGGTATAGCAGCCTTCTACACCCACTTTGCACAGGTGTAAATGACCATTCAAGGGGAAAGACAGTGGAGAGCCAAAGCCAGATCTTCAGCCAGTGTCCATCAGTGCAGCTCCATCGACTTTAATGCAGCCGCATCAGTTTGCGCCAATAGAAAATTTGGCTCTCTGGCAAATTTCCAGCCATATGAAGAATATTCAGGGAGGGGGGCATGTTTAATAGAGTTAAGCGTCCCCATTCTCTGTCAGCCAGCACCTTGTGTAGTTATTTCCACCAGAGCAAAGTCGGATGGCAGTTCAGAATGGTAGAGTTTCTCTCTCACTCTGCACTGGTATAAATGAGGATACCAGGAGAGTGAAGATTCAAGCCCAAGTGACTGTGGGGCGCTTTAAAAGTGGATAACATATAAACCCATGGCAAAAAAACCAAAACAATCCCCCCCCACACCCCAGCAAAACTAGGATCAAGAAAGAGCAGAAAGATTAAAACTAACAGTTACGTTGGAGGGGCCGATGGGAGAATTGCTCAGACTGGAGATCACATTGCAAAGATGACACATGAATAACTAGAAAAGGGAAGAACCAAGAGGGTTATCAGAGGCGAATGAGACAGTGAGCACGTTCCAACAACTTCTCCTTTTAAAACAGAGAAAAGACTTTTTTTTTTTTTTGGTAACAATTAAAAGAAGTTGTTAAAAGAGTTTGGCACCCACCAAAAAAGTATTTCAGGCTGAATAAACATCACCGAGCCCTGCTGGGGATTGGGCAGGTTGTCAGGATCAGGTGTTTGCCTGTTTCCTCCCAGCAAAGTGTAGTTGGTGGGTATCACCACCCTGCGGATCTCTCGGAATGGTAGCGCTCTCCAGTTCCTATTACTTGTGAGGAGTGATTGTTGTTGTAAAGAGTCACTGGGGATTCAAGCTACCCAGGATGGCTTCTGCTAGAGAGCAGTTCTCACCTGAGCCCCAGTAAAAACTGTTTGAAAATGAAACAAACTGTTATTATGAATGAGTGTCAGTGGAACCGTCCCCACCTATGCACAGGAAGGGACAGAAACAAAGGGGAGAGCAGGGACAGCCGCAGAGCTATATTAACCTCATGAAGGCACCATGCATAAAAATTCACCATAGTGCAGAAGGCCTGCCAAAGTCCCTTATGCATGATTTAAGTCCTACAAAAAGAAAAGGAGGACTTGTGGCACCTTAGAGACTAACAAATTTATTTGAGCATAAGCTTTCGTGAGCTACAGCTCACTTCATCGGATGCATTCAGAAACCTGTCATTAAGTCCTACAGTAATTCATCCCTATGCAGAAGTCCTATTCACCACTAGAAGCCCACCTAAGCTCTCAAAGAAGGTACATGCAGACTGTCTGCACAGAGCTCAATTTCACCCTAAGGGCTTAAGTGATACCTTTATATGGTCTTTGTGCTGGGGGGAATTTCAAGAAAGAATCTAGAGCTGGGGAGAAGGCCCAGAGACTTTTCTTTTTCAGCAACAAATGAATCAAAGGTTATTCCAGCTTTTCCCTACTGGTGACTGCAGACCACTGTTTCTGCTTCATAGGCGATGCTGAGAGTCTGTGACAAGGTGCAAAGGCACTTTGGCATGTAAAGTGTTATCAGGTTCCTGCCTGTCACATAGGTGATCTGGGCAGGGTTATAAAAGGAAAAGGAAGCTGGTGCAAAAGAGGCAAGCAGAAGGCAAGCCAGGAGCAGGGTGTCTTTCTTCTCCAAGCTGGCTTACGCTGGCAAGGCTTCCAGTGGTTTTGTTCCCCAGTTGTCTGAGTTGATTTGTTCTGGGTTTGAGGCTGTGTTTTCAGAAATCAAGCGAGGCCTGAAGAAAGGCCTGTAGCTGGAACTTTCCCCCCCTGTCCCCAGCTGCCTACCGGCTTACAGGGACACATGAAATTAAAAAAAATGAATCATAACAATATTTTTGAGCCAGCTCATCTCCGTCCCACAGCAAAATTGTGCCCAGACATTGGTGTGAGGTCCCCCTTATAGAGTTAAACTGAGATGACACTGGAGGCTCTCGCCTTGCAGAGCAGACAGTTCCCAGAGATACGGCCATCTCTGGAGAGGCCTTTGAAGCCTCTATAGCCACTCTTGAGTCAGCGTGGCTCAAGAGTGGCTATAGTGGTCCATTGGACCCAAGTGGCAAGGGACTTCAGAACTGACAAACCCACGCATTCAAAACTGCGAGTCTGACCCCCCAAAAATCACAAGGGAGGCTTCAAAATGATGGGATTTTTAAAAAAACAAATAATGAATTTGGGGGTTTTATTTGTTTCCTAGGGTTTGAACCATTAAGGTTCACATTTTCAAGCTTTTCTTCACAGCCACCAGGGCTTAGAAACTTGGTTTTGAAATGAAAGCTGAGAGTCCCACATAATCACATGATTCCAGGAGCTGGGGCTTTAGGAAAAACACCAAATATCGTGAGACTTGTGATTAAAAATTACAAGAGGAGGCAATGCGTCTAAGAGCTGCCCCCAGAAATCTGAAGTGGGCTCCCCAGCACAGTGGGGCTCGGCAGGAAGATAAATATAACCCCACGTTTTGTTGACTGAGAGTAGTTCTGTCAGTATTCCCTTCCTCAGCCTGACCATACTTATGGCCTACTCTGTTCCTGCAAAACTCCATCTTTGGGATCCAGGAACTGGTGGGACAATGCCACAGAAGTGGCTGATTTCCTCACTGTCCTACGGGACAGAGAGAGATCCTCATATGCAAGTTTCCTTCTGTGCATGAAGCCAAGGGAACAGACTGGGTCTCTGTTTATAATCAGTGTATGTGAACTAGAGGAGGGTGGGAAACCAAACTCCAGCTCTGAATGCTCCTGAACTTTGAGGATGTTTGAAAGCTGAGCCCGGCTTTGGAGCCACATTTCACAAATGCCTGTGTTTGTAAAGCCCATCTCCAGAGTCTCTGACTTGGGCCCATCTGCAGTTAAAACAAATGAGCTTTGCAAATGCTGCCATTACTGCTCTCCTCCAGTGACATGTTGAAAGCCACCACCATTTGCTTTCCTCCCGAGCAGCTCGTTATAACCTCTTGTCGCTTGTCGTAAGTCGCTTGAAGTGACTTTGTTGTCCTCCTCATGGTGAATCAAAGAGACAGGAGCTCCCATCCAGCCCACGTAAAATGCCTGTGTCAGATCTTCCAGCTACTGAAAACAGCCAGCAAATGTCCCTGATGTTAGTTCCCTGGGACTGAAATGCACAGAGATTGTGTGACTCTTCTCTTCTTTAAGCTGAACGAGGAGGCAAGGAACTGCTGAGTAGTTCTTGTCTTCACACATGATCAAAACAAAAACAGCTTGGATGCTGCAGGACCACACAGATGATGCATGAATGGGCAGCTCCTTGAACGCTATAACTTCCTATGATCTGAAGGGCCAATTTCCTAGGGAAGGCCTATGATTGTTCTAAGTTATCTATCAGCTATCTTCGAGACACCACTGACTTCCTGAGGAAACTACAATCCATCGGTGATCTTCCTGAAAACACTATCCTGGCCACTATGGATGTAGAAGCCCTCTACACCAACATTCCACACAAAGATGGACTACAGGCCATCAAGAACAGTATCCCCGATAATGTCACGGCAAACCTGGTGGCTGAACTTTGTGCCTTTGTCCTCACCCATAACTATTTCACATTTGGGGACAATGTATACCTTCAAATCGGCAGCACTGCTAAGGGTACCCTCATGGCCCCACAGTATGCCAACATTTTTATGGCTGACTTAAAAAACACTTCCTCAGCTCTCGTCCCCTAATGCCCCTACTCTACTTGCGCTACATTGATGACATCTTCATCATCTGGACCCAGGGAAAAGAAGCCCTTGAGGAATTCTACCATGATTTCAACAATTTCCATCCCACCATCAACCTCAGCCTGGACCAGTCCACACAAGAGATCCACTTCCTGGACACTGTGGTGCTAATAAGCGATGGTCACATAAACACCACCCTATACCGGAAACTGACTGCTATTCTTACCTACATGCCTCCAGCTTTCATCCAGACCACACCACATGATCCATTGTCTACAGCCAAGCTCTACGATACAACCACATTTGCTCCAACCCCTCAGACAGAGACAAACACCTACAAGATCTCTATCAAGCATTCTTACAATTACAATACCCACCTGCTGAAGTGAAGAAACAGATTGACAGAGCCAGAAGAGTACCCAGAAGTCACCTACTACAGGACAGGCCCAACAAAGAAAATAACAGAACGCCACTAGCCCTCAACTTCAGCCCCCAACTAAAACCTCTCCAACACATCATCAAGGATCTATAACCTATCCTGAAGGACGACCCATCGCTCTCACAGATCTTGGGAGACAGGCCAGTCCTTGCTTACAGACAGCCCCCCAACCTGAAGCAAACACTCACCAGCAACCACATACCACACAACAGAACCACTAACCCAGGAACCTATCCTTGCAACAAAGCCTGTTGCCAACTGTGTCCACATACTATTCAGGGGACACCATCATAGGGCCTAATCACATCAGCCACACCATCAGAGGCTCGTTCACCTGCACATCTACCAATGTGATATATGCCATCATGTGCCAGCAATGCCCCTCTGCCATGTACATTGGTCAAACTGGACAGTCTCTACGTAAAAGAATAAATGGACACAAATCAGATGTCAAGAATTATAACATTCAAAAACCAGTTGGAGAACACTTCAATCTTTTTGGTCACTCAATTACAGACCTAAAGGTTGCAATTCTTCAACAAAAAAACTTCAAAAACAGATTCCAACAAGAGACTGCTGAATTGGAATTAATTTGCAAACTGGATACAATTAACTTAGGCTTGAATAGAGACTGGGAGTGGATGGGTCATTACACAAAGTAAAACTATTTCCCCTTGTTTATTCCCCCCTGCCCACTGTTCCTCAGACGTTCTTGTCAACTGCTGGAAATGGCCCACCTTGATTATTACTACAAAACGTTTCCTCCCCCCCCCCAGCTCTCCTGCTGGTAATAGCTCACCTTAAGTGATCACTCTCATTACAGTGTGTATGGTAACACCCATTGTTTCATGTTCTCTATGTATACAAATCTCCCCACTGTATTTTCCATTGAATGCATCCGATGAAGTGAGCTGTAGCTCACGAAAGCTTATGCTCAAATAAATTTGTTAGTCTCTAAGGTGCCACAAGTACTCTTTTTCTTTTAGAAAAGCCATAAGTGATCCTGAAGGAGCCCTGAAAGGATGCCGGCTCACAAAGTTGAGCATTATAAAACATTTTTTCCTTTTAGATTTATGCTTTGTTTACTTTTCATTAAAAATCTGATCAAAGCAACCGCTGTGCTTTACATATGCTGCATGAGACTGCTAATGACCCAGCAATGAGAAGGAATGCTGGCTACACACTGGTCTAAAGACCAGCAAAACAATATATTCTAAAGCAATTCACCAGACTTTGGATAACAACAGGAGTGCAAACAAAAGCTTGGGTGGGAATGACATGGAGCCTAACTGGTTCCCATAGATCCAGGTGGATGGGCCTCTGACCATGGAGACTGTTCAATGGGGGTGCAAAAATGTCCCCCATCTCTTGATGGTACCATCAAGCAGAAATCGCCTCTAAGAGATTCCAAGGGGTTTTCTCACAGGTGGTGTGATCAGGCCCAGGTCGATTTCAGAATAACATAGAAACATTTGAGGATGTATGGAAAGTCTTTTAGGGTCTCATCCAGCATCCAGTGAAGTCAACAGAAGGACAGTCAATCAGTGGATTTGGAGCAGTCCTTAATGGTGACACACACAACCATCCCAGCTATTCTTCAGCTAAATGATAACAGGGAATATATAAACCCTATGGAAAAGGCCAATAGGCTTGTCCAATTACCATCCTTTGTCCCCTCTTTTGATGGCGCTTGGTCACAGAGAGGGTCTTTTTGTTTTCTGTGAGTACAGCACCTTGGATGGAGTCTATCAGTGCCACTGCAACACGGCTAATAATAGTTAATACATGTTGGACTGTTCGATTTCAAGACTGATGAATGCCATTCACAATTACTATCAGTCCAGCTACGCCCTCGAGAAATATCTGTAGCTGGTTCTGCTGGGGGGATATTTGTGTAGAAAAATGGCAATATTGCAAACTATGCTGCCCATTTTTATCTCTTCTTGCAAATCTCATTGAAAAAAAATGAATCTTTTGAAGAGATAAGCCGGGATCTCATTCTGCATCCAGAGAGCCCCAGAATTCCCTTTGACACCAGTGGCCGCCTGACGAGTGCCAGGAAAAGATAGCATCAAGCCCCAAGTGTGCAAATATTTCCTCTTTTGCGAACTCTGGCAAAAGTCAGCCGACAATCCCTCCTTTTAATTTCTGAAGGCTTCCAAGACAACTCCCAAATCAGTCGCTGCAGCATTAAAATATTCGTGTTGTAATTGCAGCATTTGGGGCAATTCTGAAGACCAGCATGACACATCAGGCAATCCTTCTTTCAGTGTCAGAAGAACAATATTTGATCTATGTTTTTAGGGCTTGGTTTGAAATTTGATGATCAAACTAAATTTTTGTAAGAACTATGTCCCCTTGCAGGGGAAATTCTTACCTTTTTTTTTAAAGAAAGCAAGTGAGAACGATAGAAGTTATGATAGTATTTAATTACCGATTGGGTAAACTGACAGAACAGCCTCCTGTGACTTGGAAAGTTTAATTTTGTACGTTTTGGCAACTCCTTAAAAGCAGAAAGTGAGAGCAGTGCTGTCAACAGGGCTTTTGATTTGTCTTGATGTTTATCCTTGAGATGAAAGTGCATTCTGAATTAAGTTTGAAGGCAAGAGGCCAAATTCCGACTTCAGCAACAGAGGTGATAAACAGTCCAGATTTACGCTGCTGTAACTGAGGTGAGCATCTGGCCCATTGTCTTCTACTGGGAATTTTAATGGGGTCAGGTCCAATTTAGGATGATTGTTTTCACATCCGTAGCTCACATCCTTCCAGCCTTGCTCACTCCTCCAGCCGCCTTACTGGGCTACCTTGTGCCTGTAGGCACAGCTTGAATGTGGGGCCAAGTGGCACCACTCCAGGAGGCTTGTGCATCTGTGGGCACCCTCTGCCCTGATCCCTCTTCCCCAGGGGATGGTGAAGGGGGAGGAGGGAGAAGTAAATTACTGCAGCCATTGAAAGGATGCGGCTTACTTCTCCATTCACACCTGGCCAGAGAGAGAAGCCACTACTCTGCCCGTTCTGCACCCTTCCCTGCGCATTCACTCATAGAGGGGATTATATCCGGACATCATGGGCTTGAACCTAAGTTCTAGGTAGATCCGACTTGGCTGAGCAGAGGGGTTACTGAGGGGGTGGAGGCATCTTACAGCCCTGCTCAGGTGAGCAACACCAGGGCACAACCTAACCTATCAAAATCAATGGGAACATAAGAACAACTACCCTGGGTTAGACTAATGGTCCACCTAACCCAGAATCCTGTCTTCCGACTTGGCCAAGGCCACGTGCTTCAGAGGGAATGAACAGAACAGGCAATCATCGAGCGTCATCCACTCCCAGCTTCTGGCGAACAGAGACTACAGACACTCAGAGCATAGTGTTCCATCTTTGCCCATCCTGGCTAATAGCCGTTGATGGACCCATCCTCCATGAACTGATCTAGCTCTTTTTTGAACCCAGTTATAATTTTGGCCTTCACAACATCTTTTGGCAATGAGTTCCCCAGGTTGACAGTGTGTCAGAGAGGGACTGCTTGGAGAGTCAGGTGCTACTCAACATGAGTAAGGCTGGTAGAATTGGGCCTATAAAATATCTGAGTGCTGGAAAAAAAATAACTACTGACATTGTACAAGAATATGACTTTTCTATTTTAATTTTGTTTTAAAGCGTTGCCAAGAAGGCCAATGGTATTTTGGGATGCATAAGTAGGGGCATTGCCAGCAGATTGAGGGACGTGATCGTTCCCCTCTATTCGACATTGGTGAGGCCTCATCTGGAGTACTGGTGTCCAGTTTTGGGCCCCACGCTATAAGAAGGATGTGGAAAAATTGGAAAACGTCCAGCAGAGGGCAAAAAAATGATTAGGGGACTGGAACACATGACTTATGAGGAGAGGCTGAGGGAACTGGGATTGATTAGTCTGTGGAAGAGAAGAATGAGGGGGGATTTGATAGCTGCTTTCAACTACCTGAAAGGGGGTTCCAAAGAGGATGGCTCTAGACTGTTCTCCGTGGTAGCAGATGACAGAACGAGGAGTAATGGTCTCAGGTTGCGGGGGGGGGGGGGGAGGTTAGGTTGGATATTAGGAAAAACTTTTTCACTAGGAGGGTGGTGAAACACTGGAATGCGTTACCTAGGGAGGTGGTGGAATCTCCTTCCTTAGAAGTTTTTAGGGTCAGGCTTGACAGCCCTGGCTGGGATGATTTAGTTGGGGATTGGTCCTGCTTTGAGCAGGGGGTTGGACTAGATGACCTCCTGAGGTCCCTTCCAACCCTGATATTCTATGATTCTTATGATTCTATGATACAATCCATGCTGTCTGGGAAGCTAAGGTGAAGCCTGAGAAGATTAACCAACACTTCCATTGTGGTCAGGCTCTCTTTATTCACTGACTGATTTTAAGTTCTCTAAATTTATCAAGCTCACAAGCCTAGGGCTGACTTAATTTGAGTTATAAGAGAATGTTTGTGTGGCTGGGAAGAAAAAGTAGGACAACATAAATCCCCCATATAGAGAGCTGCCCATCCAAATCCTGCAAATAGACTTGAAGCTAGTCAATAATGTCTTTATCCCCGCCCATGGAAAACTTTGACCAAAAAACCCCAACACTGTTGTTGAAATTTTCAGCAGAAATTTTCAATTTTTCTTCCAAAAAAACCCCAAAGTCAAGAATTTTCAGCTGAAAACTGGAAAATTGGGGACGGGAGGCAAACATTGTTGGTTTCCCAGTGAACATTCATCAAATTTGTTTGAGGACATGTTTTCCGTGGACATTTTCAGTTAGTTGAAAAGGCAACTTTTCTGTAATAAATAAATAAATAAATAGATAAAGGATGGAAAATTGACAGCCACATGTTGGCAGAATGTTCTGCACCTCAGCTAGGTCAGCAGGGGGCCATGCATGCAGATGTGCAGAAGAAGAGCCTGCTAATAAACCTGCTCATCTCATTTTCCTGCTGACTCCGAATTACGGCCAGCGTCAGTTCTTCTTTACAGCTGGAGAAAGGGAGTTGCTTTGGCTGGAATCAGATGGGTCTAGGACGTGGTAGGATCTTAAAATGTATTCTTGGCATTTTGGCTGACTCCATCGTACTTTTAACACTTCATTCAGTGCAGGAGGAAGAATCTGTAATGGAACCCTGGTGTTTGTCAGTGGAATAATTCATAGCACTTTACAAAGCACTATATATAACACTAATCCTCACAAAGCATGTCAGCAAATACTATTATTATTTATTTTTAGTGATGGGGAAGCTGAAATCCAGAAGTGAAAAGACCAGGCCACAGAGCAAGTCACTGGCAACGATGGGGTTAAAATTCAGGGTCAGTAAAGCTCACTTAATGAATTCCTATTCACAGATAAGAATTCACAAACCTCAAAAATAAACCCAGAAACTCATTCCTTTACTTTCAAAAGGTGTGTCCATTGAGCACCTACACTCTGAATATATTTGGAATTTGGACCTGATAGAAATTTGGGCAAATCAAATCTAGTTAAGAAAAAAGACACAAGCAAAATGAACACTTTAATGCTTGTAAAATGTGATTAGAGATAAATAGTGCCTCTTTGCTCACCTCTCCCTGGAAGTTTCTGACTCCCAGCCATTTCTCTACCTGCTGCCGCTGCTACTGTCTCCAGTGCTAAGGTCTCAGGACAGATCCTGGGATGGGGTACGTTAGCAGAGCCCAATGGGTCTTAAACTTTTCCATACCAGGAGATCCACCTGAGTCCGCCCTCTCCTGTAGCTGAGACTCCACTTCCATGTAATAGTATGAGAAGGTCAGGGTATTTGCAATCCTTGACCCTGAGATTGAGAACCCCTGAATCCCCATTGATGCCAGTTGAGCTAAACTGCCGTACACCAACTGAGGATCTCTCCCTTGGTTCCTCAGTGAGACGGGGTGTACTTGGACCTTTGAGGCCCCCGCTGGAGGCCTCATGGTCCTACCACACCCCACCCCAGAAAAGGAGCACTGAAGGTGGGTCCACCTGGCCTGCCCAGAAAGGCTACAGGGAAGCAGCCAATCAGAGTGTACCAGGCTCAGTTAAAAGGAGCTGCAGGGCCTGAGCAGGCCAGTTGCTGGTGGGGACCAGAGGAGCAAGGAAGGTGCTCCTTGCTGGAGCTCAAGGGAGAACCAGAAGGTGGGTTTTGGTGACATTGGCATTCCATGAGGAAGAACTTCAGCCCTGAGGTCAGGGTGAAGAGAAAGGGGCTACATGGGAAGTGGCCCAGGGAATAGCCGTACCAATTATTAAAAGAAGCAGCACGTGGCTGCTATTTGAAGGGTCCCTGGGTCAACACCCAGAGTAGTGGATGTACCCAGCATTGGCAGGGTGGCCTAAGCCCTTAGATGGGGATAAGGCTTGTTTAGAGGTCCAAGTAAAGGGAAGAACATAAAGAGTCTCTGGGAAGAAAGCCCTGGGAGCAGTGCTCTATACCAAGGCCAACACAAACTCAAAGCCAACCCAGAAGTGGCTGAGAACTGAACCCAGAGACAGGGCTGCAGATACCAACCAGGGCATGGTGATTAACCCTGTTGGACTCTAGTTACCCCAGAAGGGGTTGGTTTGTTCATGCAGAGAGACTGTGTGAGACCTGGCCAGAAGGCAGGGCCACTGAAGACCCACCTGATGAGGTTAACGGCCCACAGGGGGTGCCGGGAGAGAGACTGTGCAGGTTCGCACACGACCGACAGGAGGCGCTCATGAGAGGTGACTGTCCCCCATCACCCTCAGTTTCCCCATGAGATGGAGAAAATGAGTGACCCTGTGTGACTTTATGCAAGACACTGAACCTCTCAGAGTCGGGGCAGAGCCTACCAAATAGCTCGGCGGTGGGCACAGAGTGGCGTTTTCAAAAGTGCTCCGTGCTGGTCAGCTCAGTTTTCCCATTGACTGTAACATGAGTTGTTGGGCCAACGCTGAGTGCATGTGAAAACCCCTCACGTTTACTGTCCAAAGCTCAGTTCTCATTGGCCAGGTGGGCCTTATTGATGATGATGATGATGTCACTGCCCTGCAGCAGCTCCCAGCTTGCCAGGACTTCAATCCCAGCATAAGCTAAGAAACCCCTGTGCACATGGGACAATTGCCAGTACCACCAGGGACAGCAGTCAGGAGGGAAGGAAGATAACAAGGCTCTTCATTCCCCCAGCCCTTAATTTGAAAGAATAGTTTGGGATCCTGAAATCCTTCCATCGGCCTGTCTTCTGCAGACACTCGTCTCTCTCTCTCTCTTCCCCAACCACCCAGCCGGTGGGAAGCTTCTAAAGCTCTTGGTGCAACTAAAACTAGCTGTTCCACTTCTCCGGCACTGCTGAGAGGAAGCCGGGGCTCCTCTTTGAAGTCCCACCTACGTGAAAACAGCCATGGCAAGGAGTTCAAAGGGAAGCTGCGGCTTCCTCTTGTAGCCCACAGGGCTCGGCGAGGCTAGCAAAACAGTCGGGCTGGCTTTAAGGCCCCTGATCAAGCGGAGCGCTTAAGCACACGCTTAAGTCCCGAGGGACACCTTGCATGCTTAAAGTTAACCACGGGCTTCAGTGCTTTGCTGGATCCGGGCCTAACTGTGCAGGGAGAGAGGGATATGAGGGAGGGACAGCAGCTGTGGTGTGGAGAGAGAGGCAGCTGTGGGAAGAGGTGGAGACAGAGGGGCCTGAGTGGGTAGGGTGAGGTATAGACTGCCCCCATGATGTCCCAATGCTCCTTCTGTAGCAGTCTGGCAAGGCGGAGTCTCCACTGCCTTGCATCTCAGGCAGGTACACACCTGGGCAAGGCTCAGCTCAGCTCCGCCCTCCCCCCGCTGCTCCGACGGCACGAAGGGGTGGAAAATTGGCCCCAACATTGGTTTCGGTGGAACTACTCGCAAGAGAGCGGGACTAATGGGTGGCGGAACTGGGCCTTCATTTTGCAGTAAATATGATTCGAGCTCCCCCGAGCTTCCTTACCTGGCTTGCGCCTGGCTTCTGCCTTGCATTGCTGCAGGAGTGGCACTAGGAGAGCAGCAGGGCTCTTTGGAAATGGGAACGCTGCTGCAAAACAGGCTTCGGTCAAGCCCACGATGCTGCCTGATGGGCGCAGCCCTGTGCTGGCTGAGGAGAAGGGGGTGTGAAGCCCCAGCTGGAGCTCTGCGTGATCTCCTAGCATCGCTCCCTGACATTCTCCCGGGCAGAACAAATTGCTTTTTAAGGCGTGTAGCATGCATGCCCTGCACTGTCAGCCATCAAGCCGTGGGGTGGAGCTGGAGCCTGGCTCCTCCCACTGCCTTCTTACTCTCTGCTCCTCCCCATCAGGGACTTAGAGAGTAGTGAGCACCGCAATTGTGGCATGCCCTTCTGCGGGGGCTGCTGTGGGAAAGAGGCTCTTTTCTCCTTTCTCCCCCCAACTCAGTGCATGGAAGGGCAAGCCAGAATTAAGCCCTTTGCTCTCTCACCATTCCCATAAAATGAACGGCGGGGTGGGGTGGGTGTCTGTTTTCTGGGGCAAAGTCTTCCCAGAGCTGTTTCCATTTAGCAAATGGTACCGTTTCGCCCGGGACAAACTGTAAAAGCTTCACCCAGCTCATGGAGATGTCGGAGTCTCTCGGGGCATCGCATTTGGTGTCCCCAGCAGAGGACATGCCCTCCCACTGAGGTCCTTGGGACAGGCCTTCCTCCAGGCTAACCGAGCAGGGTTGGATGGGGCAACCTTTGTAAAACATCAGTGCATCTCCTTGCTCAAACCAGAGGGGTCTCTCTGCAGAGCTGGGTGAAACATTCCAGTTTGTTAGCAGCTGAGTACGCACCCTTCACCATGCTCCTTGCTCTCGCCCAGAAGCTAGGTTTCTAGCAGCCATAGAGAGTAAGGTTGGACTTGTGGCTAGGTCATCAGACTAGTGCTTAAGAGAGCTGGGTTCAGGTTTTGGTTCTGCCACAAATTTCTCGTGTGACCTTGGTTAAGCCACTTGATCTCCTTGTGCCTCAGTCCCCCATCTGTAAAATGGGGGTAATAATCCTTCCCTGGCTTGTCTTTTTTATTTACATTGCACGCTCTTCAGAAAAGGGATTGCGTCTCCCTGTGCAACTGTGCAGCACCTTGCACAGTGGAGGCTTAATCTTGGTTGAGGCCTCTACATGCCACAGTAATACAAATAAATAATAGACCTAGAAAGGACAGTATTTGGAGAGATGTCTTCAAAAGGATGTTTAGAGTCTCAGAATGTGCATTTTGTTCAACTTGTTCATTTGTGCTGACTCTGCCTACCAGTCAGTACCATAGGGGCTCTAGCCCTGCCAGGGTGAACATACAAATACATGTATTTCTATTTGAATACTACAGGAGAATAAATTTAGAACTGTTTAAAGAGGCCATGAATACCTCAATCTGCTAGGTGGAAAAATTACTATTCCTTGTGGGTAACCCAACCTGTTTAAGTTGCTAAAAACATTCCTGACTTGAAGAAGGGGGGGTGCGAGTGGGGGTGGGGGGGCGGGCGGAAGGAATAACTTGGCGGGGGGGGGGAGCTTTCATAAAACAACTTTCTTCAGATTTCTACTTTAATATTTCAGCATGCAACGTTATTTTCATAACTCCGGCTTTTTTGGGCAGAAGTGGGGGAAATGAGAATATACTAAAGGAGTTTGAAAACCATGCTCTATTTGTAAAACATGGGGGCTGGGGGGTGTATATCATAACGCTGACAGGACTTGCAGCTCTGCCAGATTCTTCATAAACTGCCAGAATTCTCTGTGCTAAACAACATCATGCTATATTGTGGGTATTTCAGACAAATATTTTAAGGGAAGGGAGCATTCCAATCCATTAAATATTTGGCATGCTTGCAATAGTCAGTCATGGAGTTTAATTTTAAAATCAGCCAGCTTTTTAGTTGCACGAGTCAAGGAGTGGGTTTCGTAACTCTCCAGCTAGTTATTGCTATGTATTATTGGCAGAACAGCAGCCTCTAGGCGGCCGCAAGTGCCATCCGCGTCTCATTGTGCTAGGCCCTGTATGAGCACATAGTAAGCGCTGGGGACGAATTGGAAAAGTACGTTTCGCTCACATGGGTCAGGATTTGGAGGGGTAGCCAGAGTGAGAGGCAGAGGGGGTGACAGTTCTGAACTGGTTTGGGAGATGGTACAAGTGGCTGTGGTGAGGAATACAGGGATGAGGCCTGAGATTTAGCACTAGGAACAGAGAACATGGGAGAGATCTCCTGGTTTCCTGGCATCAGTGAGCACTGCTGCATAAATGACTCTTTCCCCGGCAGTAAGAGAAGCTGTTGAGCCTTGCGAGTTGCAGTAGAACATCATGCTAGCATCATGTAGTAATGACTGTCACATCTGGGGCCCCTCTCACGAGCTTCCCCCTGGGATTGCTCCCCTGCCTGCTCAGTGCTACTCCATGGACTCAGAAGACACAGAGCGTCCTCCTGTATTGTACGGGATTTGGCCCTAGAACTGCAAACACTTTGCAACCTTTTTTTGGGTGTTTTTTCAACAAGCTGAAAACATGCTTGGGAAAATTTCATTTCAATTGAAATATTCCACTTCTTGTTGCTGGAAGAAATAGAAACTGACTCCCCCCGCCCCCCGCAATAAAAAATGGTTTTCAGTGTTTTTAAAAAAAAGTTTTTGAAAGCCGAAATTTAATTTAAAATGGTTTTTGAAAATTTATTTTTTGTTAGTTGAAAAAAAAATGAAATTTTCATGGGAAATTTTGAAAAAAATAATCAAACATATTCGGAAATTTCCTGTGAAAAACAGTCCTTACTCCTGAATGTAACCTCATTGACTTCAACATGGCTACTCATGTGAGTAAGGCTGACTCACATGAATAAGGGCACAAGGTGTTTTAACTAATGGCTGAAGGTCCCTCTTAAAGCTTTGATCAAAGGCTCACATCTGCATGAGCTACCACAGAATATAGATTAAATTACATTTTAATTCTACAGATGATGGGACCACATGCTAGACCAAATTCTGCAGCTGCCCCTTTACACAAGTTCCATGGGCTTAGGCTGTCTGTATATCTGTCAAATCCAGTCCAGAGGGAATATATACCATAAAAACATAAGAACAGCCATACTGGATCAGACGAATGGTTCATCTAGTCCAGAATCCTGTCTTCTGACAGTGGCCAGTGCCAGATGTTTGAGAGGGAATGAACAGAACAGGGCAATTTCAAATGATCTATCTCCTATTGCCCAGTCCCAGCTTCTGGCAGTTGAAGGTTTAGGGACATCCAGAGCATGGGATGGTGTCCCAGACCATCTGGGACAATATCTATCAATGGACTTATCCTCCATGAACTATAATTTTGGCCTTCACAACATCCCATGGCAATGAGTTCCACAGGTGACTGTGCATTGTGTGAAGTACTTTCTCTTGTTTGTTTTAAACGTGCTGCCTATTAATTTCATCAGGTGACCCCTAGTTCTTGTGTTATGTGAGGGGTAAATAACATTTCCCTAGTCACTTTTTCCACATCATTCATGACTCTATAGACCCCTATCTTAACCCCCCTTAACGAACTCTTTTTTCTAAAATGAACAATCCCAGTCTTTTTAATCTCGCCTCTGTTCCATATCCCCCAATGTAAGGCAGTTTCCAGGGCATAATATATTGGGGTGGTATACAAGGGAGTTCCCTAGGCAGTTCAATACAGCCAGAACATCTTTGCACATCAGCCTCCAGTTTAGGAGATATTCCTGGGAGTAGACAAGTATGGTTGGAAGGTGCTGCACTCTGCCTAGTCTCAGCTGCTGGAGTGGACTGTATGGGGCCATTGCAGCAGAGTGTAAATCAGAGCTGCCCCGAGGCTGCTGTAATGTACAATAGAGGTCATGCCCAGAATACAAGGAGTTGTTCCTGTACTGAGCAAAGTTTGGGAGGAACACAGCTTATTGCTCAGTGCTTTTTAACATGCTACATGCTGGATTTGCCAAGTGCAGAAGGATAGATGTTTTGCATTATGTTTTAGTGAATGAGTGGCACGCCTATTTGTGTTGGGATATAAGGTGCTAATTAGTATTTTGTTATTATCATCTACTTCCCTTTTAGTTGTCCTAAACAATAGCAATCATTTCCACAGGTAAAGAGAACCCATGCCTTCTACAATACCAGATGGTGCATTTATCTACCAATTTCCTATAAATCAAGAGGCCTGTTAATGATCAGAAGGTCTCATGAGAGGCTGATGATACAGAAGGAAGAGGACGGTTTAGGGACAAGCCTAGGAAAGACGTTTAGAAGCTGATTGAGAGAAATCACCAGAACTGGGGTACACTTTCACTATTCCTCTGGAGAAATGATAACCCCGTCCATAGACGGGGTTGTTCGGGAGGCATCAGGCCATAATAAAGGGCAAAAGGAAGGGCACGGGGTGAGAAAAAGGTTCTTGCTAAGTTAAAGAGAGACACAGGATAGCTCAACTGGGAGGAGAGTGTCAGGTTAAATAATGTCCCTGCTAAACGTGGTTAATAATTGAGGCCCGTGCTCTTGATGGTGGTAATTAGGGGATAGTCTCCCAAGTGTGGCGTGTCGGTGGTAAGGGGCAGGCTGTTCAGAAAACACACGTGGAGCATACAGCATTTGCTGAGGCATCGGCTCTAAACAGAGCTGGGTCACTGGGGAAGTGCAGTGGGAGCAGGTAGCTCACGAGGGCGTTTTGTACACACTCCCCCGACTCGGTGAATACAGAACAGGAAGGCAACGGAGAGCCAAAACTGAGTGTGTCTGTTAAAGACAGGGCAAATGCTAGCTCTCGCTAATCAGATGGCTAGCGTTTTGCTTAAGATAACTGGGGAAAGAAGCTGAAACGTGTACAGTATATCTCAGCATAGGGAAACTGACCAATTTACATCAGTCCCTGCCAGTCCTCTCTATATAGCACCTAGCACAGTGGGGCCTGAATCTCAGCTGGGGCATCTAGGTACTTCCATAATATAATGATTTAGTTGGGGATTGGCCCTGCTTTGAGCAGGGGGTTGGACTAGATGAGCTCCTGAGGTCTCTTTGAACCCTGATATTCTATTCTATGGTTCTATAATTATCAGTTATAATCAATGCTAGTTAAATCACACACATGCTGGTCAACAGGTGTTCTTTTCAGCAGGCAGGCATTTAAACTTCCTGTTAAGCAAGACTGTGAAGAGCAGACAGCTACCCGGCAATGTTGCATTCATGCAGCAGTCTTTGTTTGAGACAGGCCGGCTGGGAGATTAATCTGCGCACGCAGAACTGGGTCTGCGCCTGAGCACAAGATCCAATGATCTGGAGAGGGGCTGAAAGTCCTGCATGAATAAATCATTCAGAGCTTATCAATCCCCTAATCATTTAGTCAGTGAGAGCCACTTTATTTAAGTATTCATCTGAATATGTCATGGAATTAAAATGAAGGGTAACATGGGGCGGTTTTTACCTGGCTTTTATGTGGATGCACAGTGGGAGGAGGGCAAGGAGTGAATGAATCCCATTATCCCCTTGTGCAAAGACTGGACATAATTGTAGTCCCTACTCTAAAGGGAACATAAGGGCTGCTCTCAGCTACTCCACCAGTGTGCCTGGTTCCCCAAAGGGAGAGTGGAGCGGAGGCAGAGCTGACTGCGTGCGGAAAGTAAGCTGCACTCCATTAATGGATGTAGCAGTCCGCACCTCCCCTTCTGCCTGAATGTCACAATGCGCCTCTTCCAACACAGGTCACAATCCAGCCCTATATTAGTAAAGTATGTATCACGGACACAGTTCAGGGTTAGCTGAACCTTTGGCCCCTCTCTGTGGGGCAGCTCACACCGCAGAGCTACAGATCCAGGCTCTCTGCAAACTCAGGCAGATGTCTCTGCACCAGTTACACAGGTGTCATGTTTTGAAGGTTTTCTTCCCAACCATAATAGCCGGAGACTTAATTTTGGTTTAAAATGAAAGCCGAGACTCTGGAGAACAACTGAGAATCCTGTCCATGCCACACGCAGCAAGGTACACCCAACACCTTCAGAAACACTGTCTTGTGCTCCATCGGATGCCACCACAAAAGTGTCAAAAACTTAAATAAGATGACCTTGTGCCAAACGTTAAGGCATTGTCTTCAGCGAGGGTGCCAGCCGAATGTGCTAGTGACTTCCTTGCTGCTTACCAGTAAACTTGTATTTAATTTTCCAGTGCTCAGTTAGATCGTGTAGGAAAACATCACCAAATACTGTAAAAACAAGATGAACTCACCAAGATTTTCACTGGTTGTGGGGGGCAAAGATAGGGTGTGATCATATAGTGAAGGACTGTATCAGAATGTATATCCACAGTGGGGACTGAATAAAGGTTGCACAGGCAACCCTAATCCTGGCATTTCCTAACTTTTGTGTGCTTGATTTTGCAATCTTAATGTTCTTGTAAAGTAGGTTTTGTGTGTATAAGATAGAGATACTGCAAATGTATTACAAAGAGAAGACAATTAATATTCGGGGTATATATTGCTTTACAAAGGGCTAGGCAGTGTGTGTGTGTGTGTGAACATGCACGTTAAAAGTAGCAAAGCTCTTTCCAAGCAACATCTTAGCACACACTTTGGACCTGACTGTCCTCTCACATCATAGTTTTTTAATGATGTAACTCCACTGGCTTGTCTCCTGTTTAACTCCAGTGTGCGTGCGGGGAGAATCCAGCCTAATTTGCATCAGAGCTGTTGCTCCCAAAACCTACAATCCCGATTGTCCTCCCTTTGCAACATATTTGCAGCATGGTTCACATGGATGTATCAATGTGAATAAAAGGCAAAGGTTTAGGCAGACGAATAATTCTCCATAATATTGTGCTCTGTCGTGCTAGCCGCTGCTTGGTGTGGTTTAGGTAGCTAATGGCTATAAAAATGTTTTGGCCTGAGAGGCTTAATATCAACCGTAGGTCAATATGGAGGCAAAAATCCCAATGCTAATAGAAAAAAATAGAATCAATGTTTAGAATGTGAGTCACAAACTCAAAATAGCCAAGTAGAACAGAAGAGGGTTGTAGCTACCAGAGGGCTCAAGGTGGAATTTTTAGATCCCAGGACCACTCCTAATTGCTATCTTCCTCTCTAACATGGTTACTTGGTCTGCTTCAGCGTTTCATTTCCATTCCCCACCACTTTTATTCCTCAGACCGGTTCTACAGCAGAACCAGCCCATTTGGGGTTATAGGTGAAATCCTCTGTCTTAGAGGTGAACGCCACATATAATCATGTGGGGCGAAGGTGGGCTGAGACATGAAGAGGCCACAGCGAGGTTTGGGCTTAGATCTGTTTATGCTTAGGGTGACTATATTTCCCAAAGGGAAAACGGGACACCACATGGGGCTGGCCCAAGCCCTCCCGCCCCCCCCCCCCCTCCATGAGGCTGGTGTTGCTGCTCTCCTGAGCCCTCCCTCCACCCCCATGCAGGGTTGGATTTTTCACACCCCTAAGCAATGAAGCCATACCAGCCTAATTTCCTAGTGTAGACCAGGCCCTAGATAAATTATAGAACTGACAGCTTTAATGAGTGTGGCTGCCACAATTACCATCAGCCATTATAGCTCACTCAAGAATGAGGTATTATCTTGGGATAATAAATGTGAAATTTAAAAAAAGAGAACTTCTGGGTTCTCCTAGTATTGCATGGCAGTCTGCTCATCTCGGTTTGCATTTATTTATATTTTCTGTCTATCTATGTACTTATGACTGTAGTATCTGAATGCCTCCCAAGTATTTATAGATTTAGCTCTACAATACCCCTTTGAGGTTGGGATGTATTCTTATTTAACTCCATTTTTCAGATGAGGGAACTGAGGTGTAGAGTGTGTAAGTGATTTGCCCAAGGTCATACACAGAGCCTGTGGCAGAGTCAGGAATGAAACCTGTATCTCCTGGATCCCAGTCCAGGGCCTGAACTGGAAGACCATCTTCCTACTTTCCAGGCAAAATTCAAATGGCTTATAGCTTACATTTATGGAGAAATATGAAATGGACATTGCACCTCAAGAGTTCCAGATCTTTGGAGGCATATTATTTTCTTAATGTATCCATAGAGAGTACATGACGATATGGGGTATGGGTGTTCATTGTTTGGAGTGGTCCTATTACTCCAGAATGGTGAAGTCATGAGTGAAATAGGAAGGACATCGCAAATAACTAACACCACAAACCCTTTATACCAAGCCACCTTATCATGTATTCTGTATGTGCCATGTGTTTTCTATAGGAAAACAATTTTAGATATGTATTAGGGAGTTTGAAAAATGTTCAAACTCAACAACCAGGGGTCATCCAATAAAGTTAGTAGGCACCAAGTTTAATACAAACAAAAAGGTAGTACTTTTTCAGACAACACACAATTAACCTGTGGAACTCATTGCAATAGGATGTTGTGGTGGCCAAAAGTATTACTTGGTTAAAAAAAGAACTGGATAAATTCCTGGAGGTTAGGTCCATCAATGATTATTAGCCAAGATGGTCAGGGATACAACTCCATGTTTGAGGCAATCCTAAACCTCTGACTACCAGAAGCCAGGCATGGAAGGCAGGGTGCATCAGTCCATAATTGCCCTGTTCTATAGACTGCCCCTGAATCTCAGGTATGGGCCACTGTTGGAGAGAGGACACTGAACAAGATGAACCATGTTCTGATCAGTATGGCAGATCTAATGTTCTTGTTACAATATTTAGTTTCCCTCAATGAACTCAAACCACCAGTCCAGCTGTGCAGGTGAGAATACTGATCTGTCTTTTTTAGAAACTTCTTTAAATGTCCTAAAATAGTTTTTCTGTTCATAACCATGTCCTCATTTGTAAAGGTCTATTATTGCATGGCCTTCCAGACAGAAGCAAGTGTTTTATGTCCCAATGGAAAGCTTGAATTTCCCCCTTTTCAAATGGTCCGAAGCTTCCACTTTGAATCCTCCTGAATCATGAAATATTGGACCTTAAACCTGTCATTTTTGCAGGACTGAATATTACCCATTATGCAGCTCAGGGCATTGGAGAGAAGTTCCCCATTTACGGGGGGGAAAGCTTGAAACACCATCAGTTGAGGTCATGTCCAAAGAGATCTCCATGGATGGATGGAGTCTTAAAAATCTACTTGCCCACCCCTTTGCCAGCATGAGGTTTAAAATATAATGATTAATGAACAAGCAGAATTTTTTACAAAAATGAATCACAAGAGAACTAGCATTTCTCTAATCCACATTACTTCTCAAAACACCAAGAAAGGGAGAAACACATTCTCCCTTTCAGATACAAAGAATTCCCCTTGCTTTCAATGGGAGCTATGTGCCTACAGCTGAAGGCAGAATTTTGCTGGGAGTGACTGAATACTAAGTGGGAGTGAAATGTCAAGATAACCAGATGTTTATTAGGGAGGCGAGAGAACAGAAAACTACAGTAGTCCAGGGTGGAAATCACATGACTCTTATCATACTGCATTATGGAATTCGAGTGCCTGGAAAAAAATATTTCTTGGATGGCACAATGGTGAAATAACCAGTGTGATGAATGGGAGCTTCAAGTGATAACACTGAGTAGAATAACTGCCAAATAGTCATCTGATTACTTCAAAACAGAAACCCTTTCAAGTCAGAGGCAAATTTTTAGTCAGGCAGAGTCGTCCATTTTCAACATTTTTATTATTAGAACAGGTTTTACAGGCGTTTGATACTGATCTTTGCTCTCCAGCTGAACACGGGGACTATGCAGAATGCATATAGTATAATAATAATACCCCCCCCCACTTATACAGCCGCTGGAGATCACAAAGCTAAGTACCATTATCCCCATTTTACGTACAAGGAAACAAAGAGAGGTGAAAGGGTGATTGGCCAATGCCCTGGGGAATGACCTAGGTAACTCTAGAGCTGCTACAACTGGAACTAAGGGGCCCATGCTGTGTAGATGGAGCTGAGACACATACATAGTCTCTTCAGATCAGGCGCAGAGGGGGACCTGTCACAGACACTCACTGGCAGGTTACAAAATGACATGCCCAAGGTCATGCAGAAGGCCAGTGGCAGGGCTGGGACTAGAATGCAGGCATCCTAGAGCAAGAGCCCGATTCAATAAAGAGCCTCAGAGGAAAGTACATCACTGAGTCTCGTGAGCATCAGAATGAAAATGTTTTCAGTAGTGGCTAAAAATAGAACGGATGCCTATAGAGGCCAGTACTAAAGAGCGTGAGACCAAAACAAAACACTGGGTGATGCCTAATTAGCAGGAACAAGGTTAGGTAAGACTGAAAACTAAACTGGCGTTGCTGAGATCCAGAAAATGAAACCCAAGTTAATGCCTGATCGGAGAGACAAGCCAGCTGTTACTGGTGGGTTAGCGCAGTGATTGGAACCTTCTCCGGGTTGCCTTCATTAGCAACAGCATCGTAGAAGGAAGCCAGGTGAGGTGCCTAGAGGTAGGCCACGTTCCAGAGTGTGTGTCATGCACGGGGGGGATGAGTGGGTCACGGCATTGGACTGAGTTCCCGTTAGAGATGAGCTCAAGTTACAAACCTCAGATTCAATTCAAGACGTCCCGAGATGGGTATTTACTTGCACGTTCTGTCCAATCCCCTGAAACACTTGTGGCAATATCTGCGAGAGCCGGGCATTAAAAAGAGCAGTGTCTGAGCTTTATTGGGGTACACGCAGACAGAACAGAAGCAGTCTCCTGCGTGATTTGTAAAACGCTTTGCCAATCCTGCAGGAAGAAAGGTGCTCTATAAAATACAAATATCACATGGGTTATACATGGCCTGTTTCAGTGGGATTGGAAACTGCCCCAGTACCAAGGTCAAATTAATCTTTTGCACAATTAAATATGTCACATGTCTACAGAAGCCTTCAAAGTCAGCCTTGAAATACAAGCAACAGAAGTGAATCCTTGAGTCTCCATGTTCTACAGTGGGGTTTGTGTAGGTTTGCACTGAAAGAGGAGGTTGCCCTCTTCCAGCAATGGGACAGAATAGGGAGAGTGTTCACCACTTGATTTCCCACTGATAAATTTGCCCTGGTAAATTGGGGCTCCAAAAATCATATACCCAGACCCAATGCCTTTCATCCCAAAGTATTTGCAGGGAAGGAGCCTTTCACCTTTCACTGAGATGCAACAAACTCTGGGGTGGAACATGACAGCAGCAACATGTATCAGAACATAACATCACTATGCCGTTTAGGAGAGGTAGGAAAGAGGAACACCATACGACGTTAAACAAAGACTGACATATTAGGAGAAAATGCCAGTGGGCCAATAACTGCATAGACATTGCAGCACACAGAGCCAAATCTGCATTGTAATGGACTTTTAAAAATCACTAACTATTCTGAATGCTGAAAGGCCAGATGGCGAACCTCATACAGGTGAGCAATTACTTGCATGAGCACATATGGGAAGAAATCAGTGGAACTACTATTATGAAGTCATTGGAATTACTAGTGCAAGTAGCTGCTTGCCGGGGGTTCACAATCTGGCTCCAAGCAGAGCAGCATTTATGAGGAGACCCCAGAGCTGCCCCTCCGTGTATGACTACACTTGAGTTTGTAGCTGTGTTTTCACACGTGTTCATCAATGCAGCTGTAAAATGTGATTGTAGCATAGGCAGGACACAAACTTTGGTTGCTAGTCTCATTTAACCCTAGACTGTAGGGGAGGCTTAAATGTGACTCAGAACAGCATTTTGTGCAGGAATTTACAGTCACATTAGTTCAGACGTGTTAGTTAACATGCTAAAACACAAGTTAAGCTTCTAGGATCCTCAGAGACTAACGGAAATGAGAAAGGGAAAAGGAGGCATTAAAAGGTAAAATAAAATGTAATTCCATCAAGGGGAATTTTGACTCACAGAAACTCGTTTAATGGAGTGGAATAAGCTACCACCCTGCTGCAGATCCCAGGATAAAAGAGACAAAGAAAGCAAAGCCTCTTGGGCTAACCTCCGGCAAGCGCATTTGAGCCTCTTAGCCAAGCTGTGTTTCAGTAACACATCAGAAGGAGCATGGGCTGTTAAATGATTCAAGCCAGAGGAGATTTGCAGTGCTGGAAAGTGAAGTGTGTGTGTGAGTGAAAGAGAGAGAGAGAGAGAGAGAAAAGCATTACAGAAAAAAATTAACAGCAAATCATCGAGGGGAATTAGCCTCTAAATCACAGAGTGGAAATTACAGCTGAAAAGGGGGAAAATGCCAGAACCTGCATTGTAATTTGTCCTGCTTCTAAATTATGCATGATATGTATATTGAAATTAAAACCTGACGTATGATGTACAGTAAATGATTTAGAATGGCTCTTTCATCAAGTGTGAACTGGCTCCTGGGATACTGATACGTGATGTTAGTTAAATATACACCGCTGTCCCAGCCTGGTGCCTATGCAGGACTTCTCACTACGCTACACTTGTGCAAGCAGTAAAATATTCCTTAAGCAGCTCTGCCCAGTTCTGAATTTTAATACTCATTCAGCTCCAACAATGAAATAAACATAGTGTCAATGAGTTAGCCCTGTCTGCACTCTCGATGTTATGTCACGTTAAGCAGCTTAACTCTGTCTGAAGGCAAGTGGCATTGTTTGCATCCATAATAGTCATTTCTAAACCATTTTACAGAACCATGTTTGAATCTGGCTGATGAGGATGCTAGCCTTGAAAATGGTTCCCTCTCAAGTTGCATGAAGTGTGGCTGTTTTGTTTCATAAAGGTTTCATACGAATGTCTTCTTCATTTGCCATTAACGTGGGTTGGCATCTATACTCTTCTTCCTAACTCTCCCCTTCCCTCTGCCCCCACCATGTTCTGCTTTGAATTTTACATTCAAACAGTTTTGCCAAGAAACCATGGAATATAGGCTGGAACCTCGAAGGACATAGCATTTCAAATCACCCAGTGAAGACATATAATTTCTCCATCAACACCTGACTACTATCTTCTGGATATGAATAGAACCGTAGGAGGATAATGCCAAATACTGCATCCATCATCACTTATTACTGGTATTTTAGCAGCACCTAAAGGCTCCAACTGAGGTCAAGGCCTCATTGTGCTCGGCACTGTAAAAACACATATTGAGACAGTCCTTGCCCCAAGTTGCTTAAAATCTAAAAAGACAACATGTGGGAGGGGAAACAAAAGCACAGGGAGATGAAGCAACTTGCCTCAGATCATAATACAGCAGATCAGTGGCAGAACTCAGGTAACCTGAATCACAGTTCAGTGCCCTACTCACTAGAGCGCACTGCCTCTCACAAACTGGTCTGTTAGTTGCCAAAGCACCAAAGCATGCTCAGTTTTAGCTGGCAAGAGACCTGTCCAAAATGGACAACTTTGAATCCAATTTGGAGCCACCAAGAATCATTCAAGTGTAGCTGCAAACTCAAAACAAGAGTTGAACCCGGATTGGAACCAAACCAGGACATGAGTGGTGTTGAGGTGCACCCAAAGAAGAAACGCCATTCATTCATATTCCTTAAGAAAGAGGTTTGTGACATAGTGGTGAATGGCAAGTGCTCCAACATCAATGGATGATGTCTTGAGGAGGAGGAGAGAGAAGATCTCTGTATGTTTTAGAGCAGTTGGCACCCTCCCCTCACTCATCAGTCTATTGTTAAAGTCTGCTATTAACCACATTGTGTCCCACTAGCTTTAAGAAGCCAGGATGGTCGGTACTGGAACTGCAGGTGGTGGTAGACCAGGAAACCAAGGACATCCTCATTAGCAATCACATCTAACCCAGCCAGAAGGAACTGTCCACTAAGAGCCCTAGAGTGTTACAACCAAAAGGCATGACCTGGCTAATCTGGAGTTTCTGGACTTGATTCTGTTCTGACTCCTTTGTGCTGCTGTGTCATGGGGGAAGGCCATAGTGGTGGAGAGAGGAAAGGAGACATTCAAATACATAATAGATTTTGCATCCGATCTGTCTTCTGAAATGCAGGAATTTGAGCTGGGAGCTGGGAGCGCTAGGGCATGCCTCTATACTGCTTTGTTCACTGCACACCTGCATACCTCTCTTTAGCTGCCTTATGGCCCAGAGATTGGCTTAACACATGGCGTTCGAGCTATGTATCAAGGTTTTCCTGTTAAAAGTGTAACAGTCCAGGATAGCAACTTGCAAGCTTCACATTGACTTCAATAGAGAACTCATATGTTCCATGGGTAGACTTACTGTTTCAGTGGAGAGCAGTGTTGCAAATCCAAGAGACATACAAGATATGGCGTTATGGGACAATTGTAAGCTGGCCCTATGGAAACCATAGGATGGCTAGTATCTAAGTTTCTGGGTTTTAAAGGGCTATAAAGAGAACTGTTTGGGGTGCAGCATATCTCTGATAGTTCACAGCTCTCCTATTCCTGGGCAGCATCACTGATACTGTTTTTCTGGCGTTGAAGTTCATGGGCCAGATCCTCAACTGGTGTATACCTCCATTGAAGTCAATGCTATGCTGATTTACACCCGCTGATGATCTAGCCCCCACATTTATACTACAAGGAACCACAGTTCCATGAGACCAATGATACAGGCGTTGATGAGGCTGGATCATCTCCACTAAATACACCAAAACATCTGGAAAAGTTTATATATAGCAACAGAAAAAGCTAATGCAGCAATGTTGGATTATTTGTGGAATGATGGCACCTGCTTATAAACCTGAAAAAGGTACATATGCCCTCTCGCAATAGCTGGTCTTGTTAGTTGAGATTCAAATCTTTACAACCAACCGCAAAACAATGAGTCTCTCCTACAGGTTCTGTGTACATAACTAAACTGGGAGATAATATAAGAGGACCGGCAACACTTGAGATAGACTAAACTAAAAGAATGCGAGGTACTATCTTGGGTAAAGTAGGGGCTGATTATATACTATGTTACACTGTAACCAACAAATAATCAGGACTTTTGAGCTTGTGGTTAAGACAAGGGAGTTGGATTCAGGAGAGTTGCTTTAATTCTCAGCAGAGCAACTACCTTCCTGTGTGACCTTGGGTAAGTCACTTAATCTCTCTGTGCCTCAATTCCATCCTCCAGTTCATCCTTAGTCTGTCTTGCCTCTTTGCGGCAGAGGCTGGCTCTGACTCTGTGTTTCAACACAGCTGAGGACAACAATGGGGCCCTCTTACGGCTACAGCAATGCCAATAATGATTTGTACTTTTCCCTTGTTTTCAGTACAATACATTTTATCCTGCCCAGGTCCTGTCCTGTAGTCTTCTCTAACTCATTATCCTTGATGCAAGATTGTGGAGAGACTTACCAATCAGTGTTCAGAGTTTGATAGTTATATACAAGACAGTAATAAAAAACACCCATTGATTTCTTTCTGTGTGCACACACCTGGCTTGATCCACTAAACATTACTCAGGCAGACTATTATTTTATTTATTTATCTGTATTACCATAGAGCTATTGGAGAGATGGTCACAACTTACGGATACTTTCAGTTCAGCCTCTCTTTAAGCAAGGATGGAACTTAATTTTATGGAATCCAGAGTCTCCTAGTTTTTTGCAGGGTAGCATGAATTATGTTGGGTAAAGGACTAAATTGATAGGATAATAACACAACGTGCTTTGATAGAAGATAACATAGGCTGGTTTATTACTGCCTTATGCTGTAAGCACCAACAGGACTAGCCTTGGGACTGTTAAAACACTAGGCTACTGACACTTCTGCACCACGAGCAGGAACTCAGGGCAGGTTTCTACTGGGGTCCCTGTGAAGCTAGGCACCCCAAGACTCCCGCCCAGCAGGACCTAAATGGTGGCTCCCCGCAGCCCACTGATTGGCCCATGTCGGTATATAAACCAGGAAGCCACTGCAGGGAGCTATGTGAGCTGTGATGTAGTATGCCTGCTTGCTTCTGTTTCAGACTGTCCCTTCCTGTGAACTTTAGACTCTGGCTCTTGATCCCAGTTTTTCCCTGACTCGGTTACTTGCCTTCTGTCTGTAACCTGATGCCTGACCCTGACTTCCTGGTATCCTGACCTGGCTTGACCCTGACTCCACTGCATGTCTTCTGACTGCAACTTGGTAACTGACCAGCCCTGACACATGCTGTCTCTTGTGCGTCCTCCGTTTCTGGGTCACAAGGCTTAAGAGTGTGGTGGAAGCTGCATGCTCAGCCCTTGGGAGGGGAGGCAGAGAGAAGTACCTCACTGTTCATTCCGAGGGATCTTTCACTGGTTTTGAGCTCGTGGTTCATGACTTGCTGCTCATCGGCCTATAGGACCTAGTGGGTACAGAGGGAGTTTCCAGGATACAGAGAGGCGATTGATGGCAGGAACGTAAGAAAGAGCACCACACTGCCAGTGCAGAGGAAATCAAGGGACAGAAATTGTAAACTTTTGTTCCTGGGTTCCAATAGCTGGACCAAACGTCATTCTGGCTCCGGAGCTGAGTATTCGTGCCCATGTATACGCACCAACACATCTAAAACAATGGATGAATGTACTCACAAGTGCCTGTACCTTTGTAATTCCTGACAGAGGGCAAAAACCTGCTGCTCGTTTTGAGTTCAGTTCCCTTGGCCTTCTGGAACACAGTGCTTGGGCTAGAAACACCAGATTGTGTAGTAGCAGTTACATTCCCTGGCTTGTCAGTAGAGCTACTAAACATTTCCCTTTAAAAAAGGAAATGGTTTTCCCCCCAAAAAATTGGGGGTGGGGGCAGGGGGAGATTGGCTTTCATTGGAAACATGGGGATGGGGGGGAATCATGATAATATTTTTTTAAAAAGAAAGCTTTGGAGTTTCATGCTGAAAAACTGGCATTTTCCAACCATCACTACTTGTT
Organism: Caretta caretta; assembly: GCF_965140235.1. NCBI lineage: Eukaryota > Metazoa > Chordata > Testudines > Cheloniidae > Caretta > Caretta caretta. Next base: position 203,730,747 of record NC_134208.1, on the reverse strand, counting down.
GGATAAGAGGCAATATTTACATATTTAATTATTTCCCTTTCTACCTGATGTCCTCTATTCCCTCTGGTTTCATACTCTTCCTCTTTCTGCTCTCTCTAATCCCTGATCATTTCTTTTGCATTTTGTACCACCCAGTGCTACAACCAAAATGAATAGAAAGTCGACTTTTTGCACTTTATCCTATGTGGGAGGCTGGTAGCAGCACGAGCTATGGGTGAATCAGTTTGTGTAAAATGAAAATCTCTGAACTTTCCCCAAAATTTTAGAAGGTTTTTTTTTTTTTTAATTTCCAATTTTTATGGGGGACTAGAACCAGAAGTGCCAACGTACTATGCCAAATGGCCTTATAAACAGGCCAGATCCTCAGTTTCAAGTGCATTGGCACCTGAACTATGGAACGATGCCCATTTATACCAGCTGGAGATCTGACTTAGTATTTCTGGTCAGGAGTGGAAACAGGACTACTAGAAATAGCATGAAAAAGCCTGACCACAGGCCTGCCTCGGTTTCCCTTCTGAGTCCCCACTAACTCTACACCAGACTCACTTGCCTCAGTAATACCCCTCCTGACTTGGTTTATTACAAAAACATATTTCAGCTAATCCATAACAAAACTCCCCAAACAGTCCATGCTTCACCTTCGGTGCATATAGTCCTTAAAATCACACCTCTTTTCACCCATTAACTTGACACAGACCACATTCTGGTATCTTCTCTACCTGGACTCTTTGTCAGTCATCATCTGTCCCTCAGTCAGAACAGCCACCCCAGCACTTAAACCTGAAAGGCAACCACACGCTTCCCAGTGGGAACACCCACAGCTTCTCTGCTGGGAGATCATTCTCACCAGAGAAGCATCCACCATTCCCCCTGGCTTCAGCTGTCTGGTTTAGAGGTCAGCAGGTAACTCCCTTTGCCCCTCTCTAACCTTCTGTCCTCTCCAACCCTGGCTCTCTGGCTTTAGGGAGGTCTTGCTGCTCTCCTGCCTCCAGCCTACCCCAAGAACCACCTACAGCTTCCTTCAGGGACCTCCTTCTTTCTCCTGGTTTCTGGCAGCTCTCACCTGCCAATCTCCTGACTCTCCCATCTCTGACAGCTCTCACCCGCCCTTCCTGACTGAACCCTGGCAAGCCTGACTCATCAGGTCTCTCGCCCTCTAGGGCCTAGGTGCCTCTTCTAAGCCCAGTTGGAGTGAGCTGATGAGTCTCCCTGTGACACATCCATATGGACATTACTGGCAAGGATAGCCATCCCTTGTTGAACCTGTAAATCTGCAACATGGGCTGGGTAGGGTAAATTGAATGGAAGGTAAGTGGGGCATTTTGACTCAAGTTCCATTGATGTGCACATGATATACCAAGGTATGCATAGAGAAAGACAGAGCAGTAGCATCAAAGCCTCAAGATGGAGCATGGAAGTCTCAGTTGTGTCCTATTACCCCACCGCCACCGGTGTTTCCCAGAGAGCTGAAGCCCTCTAGGCACCATACATGTGCTGGGAAACGCATGTTACAGGATCTTGACAGGAAAGTGAGAGTTAGAAACTGAGTAGACTCATCAGGACAAGAAATGGAAGAAAGGGAAGTGCACAGAAGAACCAGAATCAACACCCTCTCTCTGCCCCTTTGGTACGTTCTGCTGGGCACTAACTTTCTGTTCCTCCTGGGCAAATATCGGCTTGAGGAGAATGTCTGTAGTGGAAGATAGTTAAATGATATATGGGATCCACTAGGAAAATTTCTGTCTCTGCATTTGAACTTGGGCATGTTTGTCTTTCAGTTGTACCCTGCATGTAAATCTTCCTCATGCTGTCATTTCTGACAATATTAAACTAGGTTGTGGTTTGTTTTTTTGCATGCAGGATACAAATTTAAGTCCATTCTTTGCTATACCCTCACATGATTGGGAGAGCCCAAAAACATTTATTTGGTCATTTCAATGCTCAACATTGCCTAGAGTTTTCAAATTTTCCTCTACATTTTAACTGGCAAAATCTAACTTAGATGGCCTCTGTTCCCACAGCAGCTGAGCACCTTCTGATCTGTAGTGCATTCTGCGTCACATCACCCCTAGGAGTTAGGGAAGGGCTATTTTAACCAGTTGGCAGCTGCAGGATTGAGGCAGAGAGAGAAGCACAGGGTCATGCATGAAGTTTGTGGTAGAGTAGGGAATTGAAACCAGGTCTCCTGAGTCCAAAACAGCAACCTAACCACTGGACCATCCTTCTTCTCACATGGCCTGCAGCTTGAAAAAGAAGCCCAAACCCTTCCATGTACAAACACTGATGACTTTCTTCCTCAACTGCAGATTTAGTCTCTTGCTCAGTTAACTTTAACCAGATCCTTCTTTCCCCAGTACACTGCTGTTTAGCCAAGCCCACCCCTAGGAAAGGATAACTGACATGTCTTGCCCTGATCCCACGCTTTGAGTTGCTGTACCTTTGAGGAGCATGCTATCAACACGCACCACTGGAGGATGCTTCCCTCCTCTCTCCACCATGGGACTCAGATCTCAGAGAGGTCCCTCCCTACTTTTGAGGTTGACTAACTGGGTCTGTCTTGAATCCTCACAGAATCTTGCACTAGCGGGGTTGCCAGAGCCTGACCCACCCAGGAGGGGAGTGTGAAGGAGCTCTGCATGCTACTGTGGATGGGGCTTTCCCCATTCTCTCTATGCATTAATCCCATGGGGCTAACGGGAGCTACTCTCATCCACTGAGCAAAGAATGGACTCCCACACAGAAAACCAGTGACTATGGGTATGATCCAGAAACACCACCAAGTATGGGAGTCTTTCCCATAGAATCATAGAATAACAGAGTTGGAAGGGACCTCTGGAGGCCATCTAGTCCAACCCCCTGCCCAGAGCAGGACCAATCCCAGCTAAATCATCCCAGCCAGGGCTTTGTCAAGCCTGACCTTAAAAACTTCTAAGGAAGGGGATTCCACCACCTCCCTAGGTAACGCATTCCAGTGTTTCACCACCCTCCTAGTGAAAAAGTTTTTCCTAATATCCAACCTAAACCTCCCCCACTGCAACTTGAGACCATTACTCCTTGTTCTGTCATCTGCTATCACTGAGAATAGTCTAGATCCATCCTCTTTGGATCCATCTTTCAGGTAGTTAAAAGCAGCTATCAAATCCCCCCTCATTCTTCTCTTCCATAGACTAAACAATCCCAGTTCCCTCAGCCTCTCCTCATAAGTCATGTGTTCCAGACCCCTAATCATTTTTGTTGCCCTTCGCTGGACTCTCTCCAATTTCTCCACATCCTTCTTGTAGTGTGGGGCCCAAAACTGGACACAGTACTCCAGATGAGGCCTCACCAATGTCGAATAGAGGGGAACGATCATGTCCCTCGATCTGATTGACTTCAGTGGGCTCTAGATTTGGCCCTGTAGCTTTGTACCATGCTCAGCAGAGTGTAGGCATGGTGGGACCAAGCCAGTAGGGTGGTCTAGGGTAAGGAGAAGCACTCTTTCTTTTCTCGGAGAACCTCCTGGTTGAGTGTCAGAAGAGAGTTCAAAGGTGGCCTTTATAGGCATCTGAAGCAGCTTGCTGCAGCTCTTTCTTCCTGACTTTAATCCAGCTGCCGTAGTGATCCAGCTGGCACTGGTCTGGAATTTACTACATGCTCAAACACTTTCTCTGAAAGTGGCTGCTGCAGTAGGGGAAGATGCCTCTTGCTCACCCAACTTACGATGGCTGAAGGCCTAGTAACAGATGTCTTGTCCTCCTTTCCCATGTGTTTTTTTACTGCTTTCCTGGACCGCAGCACGTTACATTACTGTGGGCAGCTAACTGCCATGTCAAAAAGCAGAAACAGGTTCCCTCATTTGGACTGACACTCTGATGGCAGCAGGCAACTGCTAATGGTGCGACGCGCACTGCTCAGAACAAAAGCTTTATTCCATCTCCCTATTTGATTCCTTCTTTACCAACAGCCACGCTACCTCTCAACTGCACGGGGGCCAAGGAGGAGGAAGGGGCAGGGAAATGTTACAAAAGTGCAAGGTTTCAACACGCTTACTAAGCTTGTGATTTACTTGTAGAGCTTAGCTCTTTTTGCCAATTATTTTAATGATGCTGCAGGCGCTCCTCATGCTTGCACAGTTGCTGTGCTGCTGAAACAGTCTGGGCAGATCACATGGGTAATATTCCGACAGAGAATGGGTCACCCAGTAAGAAAAAGCAGCTTGGGGAAACCACTCCTCCTTTGCCAGGCCTCCCCTTCCCTCCTCCCCTTGTCTGTCTGCCTCTCTCTCTCGCTCGCACTCTCTTTGAAAGCTTTGAAGGCTTAAATCTCAGATGGGGGCTTCCTTGAGCTTTTACTGCCTTTTCTATCCCAAAAAGCTTATGTTCACTCAAAATGGCAATTACTCGAGTTTAATTGAAACCATTTTGTGTCTCTCCAGACTCAGTGCTTGATCTCAATAGTAAATGAACTTACAACATATTTTTATTACTCAGGGCTCTGTAGTCCTGTAAGCCCGCTCGGCTGAGTTAGGCTTTCCCTTTCCTACATAATTCATACCTTATTCAGTTCTGAGCGAGCTCCTGTAGATTTGAGCCGTGATAAGAGCATGAATGGAGCCGTCTACATTTGAAATCAGGTACACGGACTGAAGAGTTTACCTAACATTTGTCAGTGTGTTATTGTTTGTTGGTATTGCGGTAGCATTTGGAGGCCTGCACGGAGATTGGTCCTCTAAATATACACATAGTAAGGGTATGTCTACACTATAAGTGTCACAGCTGCAGGTACACTACACTAGTGTAGACACATAGCCCTGGTCTATGCTACAAAGCCAGATCGATGTAACGTTGATCTAACTCTATAAGCGTCTACACTGTATTGTTGCTCCCGTTTATGTAACTCGCCCACTACGCCGACTTAATAACTCCACCTCCGTGAGAGGCGTAACCGTTAGGTCAACGTAGTTAGGTCGACACAGTGTCAACGTAGACGCTGCGTTGCTTACATCAACAGTGGCTGCCTGTCAGAAGCCGTCTCACAGTCCCTCACAATGGCAGGTAAATCAGTGCAAGCGACCCTGGGGAGGAGGCCCGCCGCCGACATGAGAGCGGACATGCAAAAGCGATTTAAGTGCTGCCGCGGCAGTGCACTGACGTAAGGTAGGTCAACTTAATTTTGTAGTGTGGACATGGCCTTACTACAGTGCGGAAGGTCTTTCTTTACTTTAGTAAATCCTGGTAGCTCGGTTGACAGAAGAATTCTTCCATTGACCTAGCTGTGTCGATAGTGGGGGGTTAGATTGACCTAACTAATGCCACACAGGGCATGAAATTTCCACAGTCCTGAGCAATGTAGCTAGGTTGACCTAAGTTTTTAGGTGTGGACCAGGCCTCAAAGGTAATGCCTGTCTCAGAGAGTTTATCTACTAAATAGGCAACATGGATAAGAGTGGAGAAGGGAAGGGTTATTTTCTCCATTTTTACAGATGGGGCAAAAAAAATGAAGGTCCTGATCATACAATGTGATCAGAGCCCTGCACCCACACACAACCCCATTGACTGCCGTGGAACCCCACCTATAGCCTCGGTGTTGCACGTGAAGCCTCTGGCAGAGGTAGGAATTGAGCTCAGATTGCCCGAGTCCTATTCCAGTGCTTAACTCCAATCCCAGCCTTCCTGCTTGACTGCAGTAGAATAAAATGCTAACTGGGGATCAACTTAACCCTTTGTCTCCAATGCACAGGTATTTTTGCTGGCATACTGGATAAAAATGTATTAATCGAAACTGTGTGAAATGTTGGAAGTGAAATCTGAACCAAAGTGAAACCCAAAGTGACAAACCCAAAACTCGGACTAGGTCAGCCACAATGCCAGTGACCCAATTTATGGTATTGTCTCAAACCCATATGGAATCCTGATTGGCTGCTGTCAGCAGTTTTGCCAGTTCCCATTCAAGCTGCGGGGGAGTGTTGCCATTATGGGCAAGTTTGGCTGCAGTTGTCCAGCTCCCCGAAGGAGCTCTGTTTGTACCGGCTGAGGATGTGTCGCCATGCCCTCCTGGAGTCACCACGGACATTGCTGCCTTTCTCCGACTTGGCGTTATTCTAAGAATTTCATGCCATTTTATAATCAGTCTTGCATGACAGGGTACTGTCTGCACCACTGAAAGGCAGTCTCCTTTTTAAGATGTTTTCGCTTTCAGGCTGCCTTAAAAGCTCTTGTATCAAGAACCTGGTTTTCTTTAAAGGTTTGCTCTAACAAAGTGCTTGCAATCATGATTAGAAAACTTTCCAAACCTGCTCTCAGTTTGCTTAACTGATGAGATCCTGACTGGGTCCTGGGAGGTAAGCATGTCCCCAGGTGAGGCTTAGGAAAGGGAAGCCAGACAACACCCTCAGGGGAGGAGGTAAACACAGGGATTTTGGAAGCTGCTACATCAAATGGCCAGGGAATTATGATTAAAAGACTAGTCTGACCCAGGGATAAAGGTTAAAATCCTGGTTCTACTGAAGTCAATGGAAGTTTTTCCCCTTGAATGCAGTGGAACTATAAGGGAACAGCTATTCATGTGTTAAAATAATCTAACCTTATCAGACCTAATGCTGAGTAGCAGAAAGGGGTTAGCCAAGAAACTGGAGCCGAAGGAAGGTTCCTTAGTAGTGAAAGGGCCACTTAATCTGTAAAGATCACTTGTATTTAGGAAGTGGCAATGTTCCTAACTAGGCGTCCACTCTGCTCCTAATGGAATTTTGCCATTGACTTTGATAGGAGCAGGATTGGCCCTTTAAAATGGAGCCCAGAAAGAGCCCCGAGTAATTTACCGCAGAAAGGGTGGAAAGGCCCTAGGCAGCAGTAGCATCATGATGGTGATAGTTAATACTGAGGGGTATGGAGTGCCTCGAATTTCTCCAAGAACTTCTGAATGGTAGCTGGGGATGTGGTGTGGTGTGGTGTGACAGGACACTGGAAAGCAGTTGACCCCGGATTTCTGTTTTGATGAACTAGCAGTGTTATAAACAATGTGTCGGGCACAAATGAGGGAAAGATTGAGCCATGATTTTTCTGCACTGGAGCACGTCCAAAGCCAAAGCCCTGGGTCTGAAAACCATTCTCTTTGTGGGACTAGGAAATCTAAATCTAAACTTTTCAGCCTACGCAAGGAGAGCAGAACTGTTACCTGTTACAGTGCTTACTCCCCTTCCTAGCCCCAGTGCCCAGAGCACCAGCATCTGGAGCTTTGAAGCCTATGGACATTGTGCCCTGCTCTGAAAGACGGAAGCCAGAATTTTGAAAAATGGGTGCCTAAAGTTAGACTCTGAGGGCCAGATTTACAAAGGTATTTGGGCATCTAAAAAAGTAGATGTCTAACCTTCTTAGTCAAGGGAAGTTGGGCACCTAACTCACTTAAGTGTTTTTGAAAATCCCACTAGGTGTCTACATCTTTAGGTTGCAGGTATGTAGGTATTTTTCAAATATCTTTAAAAAATTGGCCCTTAAATCCTTATTTAGGAGCCTGAATAATTGGTCAGACTTTCAAAAGTGCTGTGTGCTCCACAGCTCCCACTGCAGTGAGTGAGGTAGTTTGAATGTAAAATCAAGCCATGGTAGCAGGTCCATAGCTAAGGCGGCTAACTCACTTTCCAGCACAGACGGGATTTTCAAAAGCGCTCAGCGTTGGCCTAGTTCTGCCTCCATTCGCGTCAACGGTAAAACTCCCATTGACAGCAGGGGGAGCAGAGTTGGGTCAATGTTGGGTACTTCTGAATATTCCACTATCTAAAACCAACTGTGACCCATGCAACCTTCAGGCCCTGTGTTGTATGCAGTGTTGTTGTCACTGTGTCAGTCCCAGAATCTTAGGGCATGTGGTGAAGATGCTCTATGCCGAGGGGAGAGAGCTCTCCCATTGGCATAAAAAAACCACCCCCGCGAGGGGCACAAGCTATGTCGGTGGGAGATCTTCTCCCGCGGGCAGCACTGTGCCCACTCGCGCTTATGCTGGTGCAATTTATGTCGCTCAGGAATGGAATATTCACACCCCGATCTGATTTTTTCCATCATGCTTGAGATTTTTCCTGTGCTGGGTAAATAAAGCCCAGGTATTTTGGGGAAAAGAAGCACAGGATTGAGCCGTTAGGATATGTCTTCAGCCTTAAATCCATTGCTTTTTGAAAGGCCCTTTACACTTTTCTCTCCAACCTGGTGTTCTCCCAAATGTTGCCCTCTGATTTTTATACAATCACTGGATTCAGCTTTTTTATTGGTCCTTTGGAACATTTTTAATTATCCCTAAAAGATCATAATCAGCTGCAAGGAAACAACCTGAAAAAGTAACACACTGATTAAAGCATCTATAGCTGTTGGAGTTCTGTGGCATGATGCTTCCAGCTGTTTAAGTTGGGTAAAAGAGCATTTTAATGGCTCAAAGCCATTTAAAAATGTGTTTTTTATACATATAGCACATGCCACTGTTTGCCAGCTGGCCTTGACTGACAGCAAATTGCCTGGCCTATAACCTACTGCACCATAAAGCTGCCTGATTCTAATGGGTTATTTATCCTTTCTTGCTATTACCCCATTGTTTGTTTAAAAATAGCAATATTAAAAATTCCTTTGTCACTAGCAGGGCTGATTAGGAGATTGTTGTAAAGTACTAGCTGGCAATCTTGAGGGGCATCAAAATCTATTTACATCTCCTAACACAACCGGGATATTCTCTTTGCTAATTTACTGCTGACATTAAAGAGCTTCATTTGGACAGTTTACACCTGGCAATCCAGCAACCTCTACATTCAAAGGATTCTTTAGAGAAGCTGAAAGGTCTTTCCTTGGCTTCAATGGACTTTGAATCAGGCCCCAAATCAAAATATTTCAGTAACTGAAACCCATGTGGTTGGGCCTGAAAACACAGAATGGTATTTTCTGCAACTCTTTAAGTTACTATGGCAATTTGTATGCACAATTCACCAGCAGGGTGGATGGGCTGGACAGCTTAATACACTAGTACAATTTCCCACCTAAGCCATAAGTCTGAGCACTTAAATAAACCTTTCAGCTCTTGCCTTTTGTTCTTGCTATGGGGACATTAAGCAACAACCTTTTGTAGCTGGACTTCTCCACACGCTCTGCGCAGCTTCAGAGGTTGACCACAATGTGTCTGGGGTGCGCTGTGGGTGAAATTCATACCCACGCAGTGGACCAACATAAGGCCTATGTACAACTTAAGTCATATTTTGAGGGTTTTTATGCAACATACATGGTGCATATGAATTGCACTGGCCCTTTGCCCAGGAGTGAATTTACAGGCTTGTTAAAAGCGGGATATACATTTTACCTAGAAATCTTCACCACCATCTGGTGCAGAGGAATTGTGTGCTTTGCAGTTTTCCGCTGAGAACTAAAATGCATGCATGTCTGTGTGTTTCTGGGGCATGATGGGGTGTGGTACCTTGTGCTAACGAAGCTGGTTTTACTGGCATTCATTTAGGATGGCTGCATTACTGTGAATGATACAGTTCATCCTGACCTAGTGATAATGAAACCTTCATATTACCACATTGTGATGGGGTGTATCAACCCCATCCTGCCACAGTCACTAAGGGGTTAAGACAAAAACATGAAAAATGTCATAGAAAACTTTCAGCAAAAATGACAAGACAAAAAAGACCCCCACCAGAACAACATTTATTTGCATCACTATTTTTTAATCTCTTCGGGGGGGGGGGAGGAATTCCCCACCAGCCGTAGCGATGAACATTTCATTTCACTGGGCAATGTGGAATTTCAGCTTTCCACTAATATAAAGACTGTGGCCTTGATTCCCCAAACACTTATGCATGAGCTTAACAGTTATGACTTCTATGGGACTGTTCTTGTCGGTAACGGTAAGCATGTCAGTAAGTGTTTGCAGGATCAGAATCCGTGGGTTGTATTCTGGATGGCTGGCTTGTATAAGATGAATTTGACTAGCAGTTGTTGGGTATCAGACCAGTAATCCATGGTCTCACCTGATCCAGGCTCCTGACATCTTTTGTGGGGCGGGAAGGAGGGTGAAGAATAATATTTGGTGGGCTGTTTTGTTTTGGTTTGGTTTTAAAAAGTGACTGTTGGAAATCTACTCAGAGGTTTGGAATGTTAGCCCCAGTCCCCACGGAGACTGATCAGGGAGCAGAGAGTAGGTGAGAAGGTCAAAGATGCAAAATAAATGAAATTTATTCCATGGTTCCACAGCTTGTTTGTTTATTTAGTGTTTTGATTTATTTAAAATGAGTTTATCCCATGGCTGAGTAAAGGAATTTATTCAATGTTTGTCATACTCACCCACCACATGTGAGTGTGTACGGAGTGTATGTGTGTAAAAATATATATCATATAGAAATATGATTCAAAACAATATAAACGGCAAAAATCAAACACCCCCATAGTAATGCTATTCTAACTGCACCATTCAAATTAGAAAATGCAAAGTTTAAGGCACCAACAGGAATGTTAACCAAAATACACTGCGCATCCTGTATGTTTTATGCTGTATGGTGTCTTAAGATCCTGATTCCTGACAAAACTTAAGGACATGCCTGACTTTAGGACTATTTGCAGCATGTTTTGAAACGAATAAATGTGTAAAATTAAATGGATAAGTCACTGTATGCAAGAGTGTAAACTCAAGTTGTTAAATATAGTAATCTGCTCAAATACACATTTAAGAAGAAATGCAGGTAACATTTCTATCCTTCTGTGCATCATGGGCTGGTTAAAGTTGTTGTAGGAGATGTAATTTTTATATTTCCTGACACTTGAACCCTAAAATTCCACAGTCGTTTGCTTTTAATTTTCTAGGGGTTTCCTATTTTCAGGGGGTGAGGAGGGAAGGGTCTGGGACATAAATGCTCCCTTGCACAGCCAACAGATACCAATGCCCACCTACTAACTGGGTGATGCTGATGAACTTTGGAAAGTTATAATTCCTTTTATGAATATGTCGCATCTCCCTCTTCTTATGCTCTTGGATCTACAATCTTTACAAGAGGAAGATTCCAGTGACAGCCTGGTTGCTAATTTTGGAGCAGTGTGTGCCATACAAATTCCAGGAAAATGAAAACCCTGGCAGCTGACTGCTCTTAACAGTTGCTGGAAGAAGAGAGAGAAATCAGGAGGAGGTTCTCATGGGCAATCCACCTGAAGTGCTGAACTTGAAGGATGGCAGATTGCAGTCTTCCAGGGAGCGTGGGGCACAATTGCTGAGGAAAGATGTAGGGAAGACAGGAAAAGCAGAAGGACGCTGAGGAAGGATGGAGGAGAGAGGTGCAGAGGGGAGAACAGTCATGCATATTTGCTGCTATGATTGAGATTTAGCAGCAACACCTCTGGTTTAGCTGACAAAGACCTGATGCATCAACATCCCTCCACAGCCCCCAAGGATGTCCTGTTGCTGCTTGAATGTATTAGACTGGTGCTCCAATATGGGGCAAGACCTATGCAGAGAAAATCAAACACAGGCCTGATCAGACATATATTGTCACTCTCATGTACCACAGCAGTATTCTTCCAAGGGGAAGGGCTGGACTTGGTCCAGTGTCCTACCTGGCCAAGCTGAACCAAGCACTGTAAAGACTTGAACCTGGATATGGCTTCTTCTTATACTGCCTCATCTTCTAGGAGCATTTCTTCACTGCTCACCTTCCAAACAATCAGGCATAGAAATAGGACAGCCAGAGGATGCAGGACATGGAGCCATCAAACAGCTCTCAATGTTCAAAAAAAGCCAGGTGGACCTTCTTGAAAATCTCCCACAATCCTCTAGGCCGGCAGCACTGTAGGAGACTATGTGTAGGATAGCTGCCTGGATTCTTTCAGAGTACACTGACACTAAGATGTGGACAGACACTCCCAGGCTTGGCTGGCTGCTGTAGTGGCCACAAATCTGCTGTGTAGATATCCTGAATGGTGTTTGTTGTAACACAGGTCAGACCGCTGTATTGGAGCCCATTTATACTAAACGAGGTTCCATCGACAGTGAGGTTGATACGTTGTAGACTCAGAGATGACCTTTAATGCAAGAGGCTTGTATTCCTGCTGGGCCTTGAAGGCTACAATAGGAACTGTCATCAGCCACCCCCCAAGGATTAGGGCCAGACTTTCAAAGGTATTTAGGAACCTAAAGATGCAGAAAGGCACCTACTGGGATTTTCCAATAGTGTCCATTTGCATTGTTAGGTACCTTTGATCTTAAATGTATTTCCGCTTGTTCCTATTCAGCATGACAAAAGGGCAGCCCGGTTACAATAGGAAAAAATGGTTCAGCGGGGTGTTTTACATACACTCTTTTTTGTGGTATAATTGTAGATGCTTTCTCCAATTTGATACAGATTGTTGAGGGTAGGGTGTTTTTCTTTGACGGGGCATGCTTTGCAGGGCTTTATTTTACAGCTCTCTTATTTCTTCAGTTCTGCACTCAGGTCAAATACAAACTTCTGGGGGCTTTTTTTTGGGGGGGGGGGGAGGGAAGGGGAGAAGGGCAAACACTGTTAGTTGGAGTTGTCTATCTCAGTCTCCTGTGGACCATCCCACCCACCGGCTACATTATCTTCTGTTGACTTCTATGCAATTAGCCACAGTCGGGTTGAGTAAAAACAAACTTCTGATCTATGTTCAGAATTGCAGTGATTTAATGTAAGCTATATGTATTAGAGTCAGGGCTGGAGGCCCAGCCAGACTCAAAGCGATAGCATGCTAAACACTTTACAAACACAGAGGACAGTCTCTATTCCAAAGAGCTCGCAAACTAAATCAGGACAGACACGTGGTAGGAGGGTAAACAGGAACAGAATGGTGAAGTGATTTGCTTGGGATTACCCAACAGACTAGTGTCAGGAATACGGTCCGGGTCCCCTAAGTCACAAATCAGTGCCCTATATACTGGACCCTACTACCCCACTGAGTTCTGATGCAGGAGGGATGATCCGGGGGTTAGGGTGTTGGCCTGGTATTTGGGAGGATGGTGTTCAATTCCCTGCCTTGCACAGTCTTCCTATGGGACCATGGGCAAGCTATGTAAGCCCAGATCCTCAAAAGTATTTATGTAGGTGCCTAACTCCCATTGACTTCGTCTCTCTGTGCCTCAGTTCCCCATCTGTGACATGGGATAATAGCACTTCCCTACGTCCCAGGAGAGTTGTGAGGATAAACGGTACAAGATCATGAGGGGCTCTAATACTACAGCAATGGACACCGTGTTACCCTTGTCTGATTTTACTTCTTTCTATTCTATTTCCAGGGGAGGAGCACCCGGGAAGCCCAATCAAGATCAGGTCCCCATCATGCTAGGCACCATACCAAGACATAGTCCCTACTCCAAACAGCAGACACTGTAAGGTTCCACTCCTATAACTGGATCTTCATGGGCTGACTCTGTTGCAGTCCCTACTGTAGTCAACAGGGCTCTGCCCAGGCCCAAGATCTCACGCCGATCTGATTTCAGCAGCAAGGCCTCTAAGACTATCACTTATAAGAGCCTTGTTAACTATTAGTTTTTTCAGCTAATGTGATGTGAGTTGACAAAGCAGGTGGCAGAGGAGGGATGTTCCAGGGGTTAGAGGCATAGGCTTCCTGTGTGACTTTAGGCAAGTCGGTTAGGGCTAAATCTACAAAGGGACTTAATTGCTTAAATCCAACACTTATGTGCTATTGAGAGTCTCAAAACCTCTGCTCGGCTGCTGTCTTGCTCTATGGGTACCTAGGTTTCTGCTAGGAAAGTCCCATAGGTCAATGGTTCTCAACCAGGGGTACACGCATCCCTGGGTGTACGCAGAGGTCTTCCAGGGGTTACATCAACTCATCTAGATATCTGCCTAGTTTTACAACAGGCTACATAAAAAGCCCTAACAAAGTCAGTACAGACTAAAAGTTCATACAGACAATGACTTGTTTATACTGCTCTATATACTGTACACTGAAATGTAAGTACAGTATTTATATTCCAGTTGATTTATGTTATAATTATAGGGTAAAAAGGAGAAAGTCAGCATTTTTTCACTAATAGTGAGCTGTGACACTTTCGTATTTGTATGTCCTGATTTTGTAAGCAAGTAGTTTTTAAGTGACGTGAAACTTAAAAACTAAAAGACAAATCAGACTCCTGAAAGAGGAACAGTAGTTTGGGAAGGTTGAGAGCAACTGCCCTAGGTGCCTATGTTTCTGCTGTTGGGCATGTGCAAAATCACCTAAGTCCTGATGTTGATGCTCATGCCTAAATTCTGGCAGGATTCTTCAACTGGGCATCCCCCTGCCTATCTCACTTGAGGGGCTTGGTCTGGTAGATGTTCTTAGGCCTTCCACAAAAGACAAGTGAGGCTGACTGGGATGGGAGTCAGGGGATGTACCCACCCCAGCATACCTAATAGCCAGGGCCCTTACCTCGGAGTGAGAAACCTGCTTTCAGATCCCCACCACTCACCTGATTCACAGCAAGGACTTACACTTGGGTCTCCTACATCTCAGGAGTGCCCTCACCTTGGAGCTATTGGCTATTCTGGAGTGGGGTCTCAGTGTCTCATGCTGAAGCTGTTTTACTTTGTATGGACTACATATTCCTGGGTGAGACTGACTGGATAGCTCAGTGGTTAGGGCCCTCAGGTAGGAGACCTCAGTTCAAGTCTTTGCTGAGGAATGTTTTATTTATACAAAGTGGTATAGCTTCACCAGGAGATATTGAGAGCCTCATTCCATGATAGCCAAGAGCCTGGGGATTGGGGCTCTGATGTGGAACAGGAGAGACCAACGTTCGAATCTCTGCTCCAAACCAGCCAGAGCAGGGATTTGAAAATGAGTCTCTCACATCCCAGGTGAGGGCCCTAACCACTGGGCCTCTGGCTAGAACTGGCTGACCTGGCTTAGTCACCTAACTCCAGCAGAAGGCTCACAGCTGAGAAAACTGATTGGCGTAGATGCCTAACTACATATCAGTGGTGGGGCCTCTCCTTGACATTTCTTACTGACTAGCTTAGGGGCTCCCCACTGAGGTTGCTGGCCTCTGTGAATCCCATCCTTAGGTGCCAAACTCCTTCTGCATAGGATAGAGAATCTGGTCACCTAACCGTGAATTTCACTGGGCAGCAGGGGGCCTAAAAGTTAGGGGTTGAAATATCTAACTCCCTTTGTGGATCTGTTCCTTAGGGATGGTCTACCCTACAAATTAGGTTGGCTTAACTACATCGCTCAAGGCTGTGAAAAACCCTGTGCGATGTAGTTAAGACGACCTAATTTGTAGCATTAGATGCCGCTAGAATATTTCCCTCAACCTACCAGCTGCCTCTTAGGTGGATTTACTACAGTGAGGGGAGAACCCCTTCCGGTGGTGTAGTAAGTGTCTACACTACAGCTGCACCACTTTAGTGTTTCAAGTGTAGACACACCCCCAATAAGCATAATAATACTGCTCTACTTCACAGGAGTAGTGTGAGGGTAAATACATGTCAAGATTGTTAGGTTCTCAGCTATTAGGGTAAAGGAGGCCATATAAGTACTGTAGATAGATAGAAAGCCACGATAAGTTGGGGGAGCAGGGCAGGGTATTGCTACTAATGTCTGGTCTCTGTATTATAGGAGTGCTCCCCAATATGTTGTAGGTGGAACTTTCCAAAAGCCCCAGAGGGACTTAGGATGGGACCCATGCTCCTAACCCACTTAGACTATTTTGAACACCCCCACCCTGTTCTCATCTTACAGTAGATGTAAAAAAAATTAATCCACCAAAAGCTACATTAAGAGCAACATTAAAGATGATAGACTATGTCTGAACTAAGACAAATTATAGCTAACGCTCCTCTGAAAACTAGACAGAGCTGGGAACAAGGCAAGTAATTGAAACAGCGATCAAAACCAACCCTGAAAACAGCTTTACTTTCAACGTAAAACAAATGTCATGAGTGAGTGCTTGTGCAGAGTACATACCATACAGAAGCCACAAAACTGTATTGTTTTTTCCCGCAGTCCTGTCTAGTTCTAATAGGATATTTCTATTCTAATAGGATATTTAAAAAGCTGGAATGATAATGAGCTGAGAAAACATGACTCTAGACCAGAAAATAAAATGGCAAGTGTTCATTATCAAGGGAATATTGGCAAATAAGTGTTAGAGAACAAGAATGCCTGATGATGCAATGTTTTTCATCTGACACTGAGCACAGAAAACCTTTTCATATGCTCTAAATCTGCAGCTACAATAAAGCCTTCATAGAGACAATCTGCTTAAACTGAACGTCATACTTGCCTTTTATTTTAATTTAATTGCAAAACGCTATCCAGTTTCACTGCTCAAATATGCAGCTTTTAAGGCAATATGCACAGCTCTGTATTAGCCTCCATTTTATTTGACGTCAGTATCTCTGCAGTGACGAAGTTATAAGCTACTGAAGTGACATAACTGTGATGCAGTCATCTCTTTTATGCAGGATAACACCCACACCTAGCTTTTTAACCATTAAGATTTATATAATTGAAAAACCCTGCTTGTTCTTGACCTTCCTGTTTGAATCCTCTACCTCTCCATAACAGTATTGTTCAAATGTCCGATTTTACACCACTGAAGTCGGTGGAAGTTTTGCCATTGACTTAAACGACAACAGGATAAAGCTGAATAGTATTGGGATAAAGCAAGTATTTGGCCCCAAATAATGCCTACCTCTGGTACACTACTTTTTATCAGTAGATCTCCATCCACTTTACGAAAGAGGTCAGTATGATTATCCCCATTTGATAGATGGGGAATCCAAAGAACAGAGAAGGGAACTGATTTGCCCCATATCTTCCAACAGGCCAGTGGTGCACCTGAGAGTGGAACTCTGGTCTCCAAGCCAGCGCACTATCCAATGAGCCATATAGCCTCCCACAATAAATGATATTCGTTATTTATTTAACACATTGTTATGCCTAAAAATCAGACATGACTCCATTGTGCTAAGGGCTGTAAAAATATATGAAACAGCTGGAAATGCGTTTTTGTTGTTGCAAATTTCAAAATTTTGCTGAAATTTACAATTTTGAAATTTCAGGGGGAAAGTATAGAGGAGGGGGTGAAGTTTATGTGAAAATGTTCATTTCCCCCTCTGGCCTTTTTGGCGTGTGTGTGTGTGTGAGAGAGAGAGTTGTTTTTTTTTTGTTTTCTGAGCAGCCCTATAAATGATAATCACAGACAATCAATCTGTCTCTTAGCGTTAATGCTGCACAAACATGTGAACTGATCACCATATTCTAGATCCTTTGCAGATGTAAATCAATTGATATTAATGGTGCTTCCCTTGGATTGAGAGCAACAGATGGCTCTGGAGACAGTGAAGTAATAAATCCATAAAACAAATATGGCCTTTAGTGTGATCTGGATCTGAATGAATCTTGGGATTGGGGGGGAATGCTGCAAATGTTCATTCCAATTGTGTTTGCTTTCCAGAAACACTTGTGCCCGTTGAATGGTGTCAGAAAACAAATTTCAAAGCCATATGTGTGAGAATTCCTGGAAACATAAGATTAGGACGGAAGACAGTCAAGGTCTGGAGTTTTATACCAATGCATTTCTCAGTCCCTGAGTTGCAGTCTACTTTATTCAGTTTGCAATTTTGCAGTACTGCACAATCACCGAATCAGTTTCTCTAACAATGTCATTTTCAGCTGAAAGGTTTGTTTGCTCCATACATAAGGCCTATTCTAGTTACAGATTTGTTCTTGTGTGCAGCATGGGCTCCTTTTTGTTACTTCCTTGTTGAAATGATCAGTTGAAAACAACATAAAGAGCAGAGATATCAACGTGGAAAAAGACAAAGAACACCGAATGGAATCACACCCAGTGATCCATCCCTGCTCATGGAAACACTTAAGCATGTGACTAATTTTAGGCACGTGCTAAAGTCCCATTGATTTAACTGCCTTGATGAAAAGGGACAGATTTAAGCACATGCTTAAATGCTTTGATGAATTGGGTCGAAGTCATTGCTCTGCATTCCACCTGTAGCTTCACTAAGCGTAGAAAGGGGCTCTTCTTGAACCCACAGACTCAATAAATGCTGCAAATGTAAACAGACTGGTGATTTCAAGATCATTTTCAAAATCATTTGGTCTAAGGCAATACCTACACGGAAAAACTTTGACGGTAAATGGACCTTGAAATCTCCATTCTACCCCAGGAATACAGAAATTAAAGTACTATGGTTTATAAAACACTGAATACAATTTTACATGTCATTTTGCTCTTTCTTTGATGCTCGTAAGTTTTGTAGTGCAAAGAGAGAGGGAAAGGTTCATGTGATAATATTGTCACCGTTCTGTTGTCTGTCACTAGCAATGTAGACATTATGGAAATGTACAAAACACTGTCGTCTGCATGACGTTTCTTAATACAATTCTGATTTCCTTACAGCTATGATGGAAAGGAAGTCAAGATTTCATTCATGAAAGTGAAAGATGATATTAAAGAAAGCAACAACTTTGAAGAGATGCCAGACATCAGCCAAGGTGGAAAAGAATTACATGGAATTACTGTCATTGAAAACAACTCACCTCATAAGTAGCCTCCTGAGTGGGAATCCACCCTCTTTCTTTAAGGGAACAGAAGACAGGTGGGCCATAACATACAACTGGTAGAACTTAAACAAACCATCAAGAGCAAACATGTCTTTAAGGCTCATTATTAAGTGAGATTTGTAGGAAATGTCCGCACATCAAATCCACACCGATGCAAACAGGAAGAAGAGTTTAGAAAGAGAGAAAGTTCAGGATGGTCTTGACTAATTATGAAGCCAAAACAGCATTCACACCTTTAAATCATTTTCTGAAACAGCCCCCTCCCCTATGTGATATTACTTACATTTTCCATATTTTATCATAGATTTCCCCCCCCCCCCTACATTTTAAACTGAGGGGTTTGGGGGAGCACGGTTGTGACAGCTCAGTCTGGGAACTTAAAATCCAGATGGCTTCTTTCTGGCTTGTGCATCATCACCAGTATAAAGATTCGCCAGGCCAAACGCTGTCCTCATTTACACCTGTGCAACCCCTTTTGCATTAAATTATGCCCTCACTTACACCTGTGCAACTCTTTCTCTCCACTGACAACTGTGAAGGCGTAACTTGAGGATCGTTGGGTTGCACAGGTGTCCTTGCAAGTCAGACTGCGTTAATAGTTATGTTGATGAGGCATGAAGCAGAAATGATTGCAGAAGCAATGCCCTACACACAGCTCTATTTGGGGCTGAAGGATATAGCCAGAACTTCGATAGCTGAGTCCTCCTTTGACAAAGTCAGCTGCAGGGATACAGACACCTCTCTGAACAAACTCTTCACGAGCTTCAAATCAGTGTATTTCAGATGAGAACACCTTCCTACATCTATTAAACAGCTAGCTGCCACTTTACCATTGATCAGCAGAGGATCTGCTATGGGGCAAGAAAATATGCACCGTCCTGTATGCCTTACCTGTTTCATATGAGAAATCTGAACTGATACAAGTATCTCTGCTTCAGTTCTGATATGCCAGTCTGTTCAGATTCCCACGTCCGATGTAGAAGTTAGAAGGAAGAGGGGGACTAGGCATTCAGAGCTCGATTTCCTGGGGGAGCAATTGGGGGGAGGGTATAATGAACTCCCCTTTCACAGCTAGGCACTTGAACAAACAAATAGTAGGAGAGAGTCCCTGCCCCCAAGAGCTTTGGCCCAGATACCCAAAGGTATTTAGGTACCTCACGCCCATTGAAATCAATAGCTTTGAGGATCTGGGCTTTCCATTCTGAACAGATAAGAGACAAAGGATGGGAAGGGAAACATCTCTCCATTAAGTCCAAGGCTTTTATGGCCTTAACATCAGAAGGATCCATGGACCTATTTATATTTAAAATCAGAAATAGGCAACAAACCTATAGGAACCTCTTGACATGTTAAATCAGGTCAGAGTTTATCCAGGCCTTTTGAACAACTGTAGACACATTTCTCTCTACTATGGCTCATTATCCTAATATAGCAACCATATGTAGATAAAGTAAAGCTGGGCATTCAGTACAACCCATGCTCCAGGCGCAGGGACTAAGTGTTAAGGCAAGAAATGACTTTTTCCTGGCGTGGCCCACTGCAGATTGAACTGGAATGGCAATTAGACGTTGAAGTGCTCATTTAATGTCAGTGATGTGTAAACTACATTGCTATTGTTATTTTAGTGCAGATTTACATAATTGGAGTGCCCTGAAGTCACACTGCATGCACCTTAAATTCAAGCTAAAGAGCTCCAGGAAGTCATAAAATTAAACATGATCTGGGATGGAGTGTTGAAGGAAAAGTCCCTAAGCTGTCACCCTTTCTAGGGCTTGAATGTCAGCCTGGGCCACCACTCCTGCCCATGCAATGAAGAGGAATCAAAGTAGAAATCAGAGCTTGGCAAGTCTCGGGACTTGTGGTCTTCATAGGAAACTTTTATCAGTTACCTCATTATCTCAGGTTTCAGAGTAGCAGCCGTGTTAGTCTGTATTCGCAAAAAGAAAAGGAGGACTTGTGGCACCTTAGAGACTAACCAATTAATTGGTTAGTCTCTAAGGTGCCACAAGTCCTCCTTTTCTCATTATCTCAGTGTAATTAAAGTGCTATAGTTATACTGGCATAACTCCGCATTTGGACACTCTTGCTCCGGAATAAGAGTGGCTTTTTCGGGGTTGGCTTAAAGCCTTTCCAAAGCAACGAAAACTAAACCAAAGAAGGCTGCTGTTTTACCAGAGGAAGAGTGTCTCCATGGGGAATGATACCAGTGTAACTAGAGCCATTTAAATCCACACCTTAGCTCATACGGGTGTAACTTTCCTATATAGACAAGCCCTAAACTGTGCAAAATGGGCCGCTCAGAATGTGGAAATGACCATGGAACTGTCTCCTGGGGCTTTAAATTCTCCACACATTGATTTGATCTGTGAAATCCCATCAGTCTTTTGCAAGGCCCCTCACCCACCCCTCCTGGGCGGTGCTCCGAGGAAGAGGCACAACATGGCAAGGGATTCTGGCTAGTTCAAGTGAGAGCCTATGGTAGGACCTGGACAGTTGATCCTTTGTATCGTCATTTCTGTTGCATTTGTACCTACAGGCATCAACTTTGACCAGGGCCCCAGTGTGCTAGGCACTGTATATGCATATAATAAGGGACAGTCTCTGCTAGGAAGAGCTCATGATCCAAGTAGGACAAAGGGTAGAGAAAAGGAAATGTTAGTATCCCTATTCTACAGGGAGCCACGTCACAAAGAGATTAAGGCCCAGAAGTTAGGAGCCTGAAGACTTACCTACTGTCACACAAGGAGTGTGTGGAAGAGCTGGGACCTGAAGCCAGGTCCCTTGAGTCTCAGTGAGTCCAAGATATATCACCCTTACTGAATCTATTCACCTTGACATGAACTAGATCAGGCACAGTAGAGCCAGCCCCTTCTTCCATGTCATGTTCTGAACTCGTCTCTGAAAACAGCTTCAGCAAACTGGAGTAGCCGTGGCCATACATTATCAACTGCCACATCAAAGGGTTTCGCAGCATCACACGCCAGCACCAGCTCTAGGATGGACGGGGACTAGTCGTGGAAATGGGCAATCAGGCCGCGAAGCCTATAGACCGGCACCGTGCAACTGCTGAGTAGGACACAGAGAGAGGCTCAGTGGTAAAGCCAATCCAAAAAGGTTTTCTAAGGAGGAGTTGCATATCCAGAGAGTTCTGACACATGTCCACCACTGGAGGGCAGGCATATCTTAAAAACGTTCAGGGCTGTCAGCAAAGCAGCCCTGAATTCCCAAGAACTAGGGGCTGAACCTAGAAAGTCAAATGCATATAAAATGGTGCTTCCCAAAGGATAAAAGGAGCTTTCTCGGGAATCTGATGCTTTTCTTTCAGTCGGGCCAGCACATGATTTCCAGCTCCCCAGGCTACTTATCTGTGTGACACGCAAGGTGCGAGTGGCAAACGTTTTAGCAGGAAGCTCCACTCCCCTTCTGTTACTACTGATCCAGCTAGATGCTAGAGTTTAACAAAGAGGGGGCTATGTCACTCTGAGTCTCATATCTCTGCTCAAGCCTGGGGACACAGAGTCATAGGCGTGGCCAAGGTTGGCCTGTAAGATGGGTACATTTCAGGCAGTGTGCTTTGAAGGAATGAAGAAGTCAAGGTGCCTCTGGGAAAAGGAACTGATCTGAGTCCAGGGGAACATTTCTGGAGGTGCTCCACGACAAGAAAGCAGCACAATGAGCTTGATACCTACTTAAAAAGCCCCACATATTCTTGGTTGTGGAGTCATCCCTCTGAAATCTTTTGAATATGAAAGGTCTTACACCCGGGAGATTCTACAAGCAGGAGATATGAACCCCCCTTCATTTCAGGGGTGCATATGGGAACTCGACCTAGTTTTTCCTTGCTGGCATGACAGCAGCAGTTAGTTTTCCTCTCCAAGAGCCAAACACATCCACTGCAATCTAAACAGGTTTTTAAAAAGTGAGAAATGAGCTTTCTGTTATCTGTGCAAGGTTCAAAAGATGGCTGAGGTTTGCTCTAGATTTGACCGGGACTGCTATATTGTGTTAGACATTTTAACATTAGACAGAGTACATGTAGATGCATTAGACACAGTGCATCCGATGAAGTGAGCTGTAGCTCAGGAAAGCTTATGCTCAAATAAATGGGTTAGTCTCTAAGGTGCCACAAGTCCTCCTTTTCTCTTTGCGAATACAGACTAACATGGCTGCTACTCTGAAAAAAGTGCCTTTAGAGTAACCATTCGGATGCTGTTTATAAGACCTTGAAGTCTTTGAACCACATCCACAACAATGGGGCGAGGCCATTTACACCAACTGAGGACCCGGGGTCTGTTGTTTATGTCATTATGCTTTATGTTCACCCACTGAAAATCTAGTGTGTGGATTATTTTTACTTTTTCTATCGGCCTAGTTTATTTTAAAACACTCCGATTCTCCCAAAACCTTAGCTGACCTTCACACCTTAGAAGTCAGCAAACACCTAAATCCCACGACACGAAACTAATCCGATTTGTATAAGCAGAGCCCGAGACTTATTTCTCTCTTCTCTTGCAGAGGAAACGTATAATGAATGGATCATTGTTCAATACACATCTCTGATTTTCCTCTGCTTTTCCACTTGTAGGCGCGCAGGCTCCAGCTAATGCGATTGTCATTCCCTAACTCCAAGGCTGTGCTCTGCCGGACGTTTTAGCCAATGCATGGATTGATCCCGATTCTCGTTTGCCCAAGGACTAGGGGAGAAGAAACTATTCCCTACAGGGCTAGATCTTGTGGCACGGGAGATCCCTAGGACTAGACTTATTAAACTTGACGCTAAACTAACAGCTACCGGCTGACAGCCTGATCCAACTCCTATTGGAGCAGAATTATCCGCTTCCCATCGGAGGCGCCTTATTTTGCAAAAATCACGCTGCACGTTCGCTGTCTCTCATCGGGATGACTAGCTCCGATACAGGCTGGCAGGGCACCGGGCGCTGCATTTATTTATTTATTGCATGAACAGGCCCTGATGTCTGCAGAAATCAAACCGCGACCAGGGTGGTGGTGGTGGTGGTGGGTAAAGGGGTGGGTGGAAGGAGAGACAATGCTCAAGATTTGATTTGCAACGCAGGAAAGGTAAACCCCCCTACCGAAAATGACATGTCCGGATCCTTGATCTCGGTTTAACTTTAGCCACCAGATTATTGGAGGATCTTTTACAAAATAAATAAAACTCACCCGCCTCCGAACTAAGCCAGCTGGAGGCAGGTAATGCTGCAGGCTAATGGGCCCGGGCTGGTGCGACGCGTGACTCCTGAAACTACCCCTGCGCCTTCCTCCCAGAAGTTTTACAATCCTAGTGCTGCGGGTTTGGGTTTGGCTCTGGCAGCCGCGCCTCGTCCTCGCTTCCCCCCACAGCCTTCTCCTCCTTCCCAACCCGGAAAGGCTGGGAAAGCAGCGGGGTGTGTGTGTGTGTGTGTGTGAGAGAGAGAGAGAGAAGGAGCGAGGCGCCCCAACCCCGCTCCCCTTTAGGGTGGTTGCAAAGAGTAGCTGGGACCGGCCCGAGGAGGCGGCGTCCCCTTTAAAAGCCGCGAGCGCGGCGCGGCCACCGCTCGCTCCCCGGCCTCGTGATTGGCGGGGAGCCTCCAGCCCCCGGGGTCGTGACATCAGCAGCGCCACAAAAAGCCAAGCAGGCAGCCGGCCCCCTCGGCCAATTTGCCAGCGAAAGGGAAGGGCCTGGGCACCCCCCGCGCGCCGCGGGAGCAGCGCGTGCGAGGAGAGCGGGGGTCCCCCTAGCGCCGCCGCCGCCTCCTGCTCCTGCTGCCGCCAGGCGCCTCGCGGAAACGGGAGCGGAGGGAAGGAAAAGTCAAAACTTCAGCTGGCCGCGGCGGCGGCGGCTGGACTCGTCTCGCTGCTGATGCTAAGGGCGTATTTTTTCCAAGGAGGCGGCGGCTAACTGATTTGCATATCGATCTCCCCCCCCCCCCCCCCGGCGCGCGCACACGAAGCCACCACGCTTGTGGATCGCTGCTTTGCAAAGG
This sequence comes from Caretta caretta, assembly GCF_965140235.1. NCBI lineage: Eukaryota > Metazoa > Chordata > Testudines > Cheloniidae > Caretta > Caretta caretta. The sequence continues at coordinate 203,706,218 of NC_134208.1, read as the reverse complement.
GAGAGCCCCCCCCCTCCTCCGCGTCCCCGTCTCCCCACCCCCCCCCCACCCCACCCCAGTCCCCTGGCTGAGACTCGCCTCCCGCCGCCGCCTTCTCAACCCGCCGCCTCCCGCTGTCCGTCCGAGGCGGACGGCGCTTCTGCGTCCTGCCCCGCCGCTGTCAGGGGAGCGACAGCCAGGGATGCTGCAGGAACGCCCCGGAGTCCCCGCCGCGGACGCGACCCCCCTTCCCCGCCGCTGCGGCTCGCAGGTAGCGCCCGGGCCGTCGCCGAGCCCGCTGCCCGGAGATGACTCCCAGGAGGCGCGATGGGCTGCCGCGGGGGCGTTAGAGCGCTGAAAGGAAGCGGGCGACGAGCCCAGCAGCCGCCCAGTGTCTCCCAGGGCAGGGACGCCGGTGGCTTTGGCTAAGGACGTAGCGGGACTATTTCCCTCTTGCTTCTGAGAGCTTCCCCCCCCAAACTCCCCGGAGCTTCTGAACCGTGCCCGGAGAAAATAACTCTCGTCCCCCCCCCTTCCCTCCCCACGGGGGTGCCGCATCGCAACCCCCGCACGCCGCTGGGGAGGTGCTTGCAACGGATACAAACCCGCTACCCGGCGGGGAGCCCCCCCTCGCTCTTCCCGGGCCAGACGCTTTCTATGTGGAGCCCGTGTCAATGGACGGGCCCCGGTGCGCTGCCGCCGCTGCTTAGGCGATCGGCGGGCTCCTAAAGGTAAGCGAGGCGGCTGGGCCGGCGGCCGGGCACCTGGGCGAGCCCCGCGCGAGCCTCGGGCTTTTGCACACCTGTCCCGCCGGGGCTCCGACCGGACGCGGCTACTCCCCCTTCTCCCCACGGCGGATCGGCACATTGCAGTCCCCACGTGCAGCCTTCCCACTCCGCCTCCGTGCAGCCCTCATGGAAGCTACTTTAGGGTGGCTGTTCACACCCCACTGATGATGTGCGGGGGGGGGAGGGCTTTTTCTAGGGGTGACACTAGCCTGGCCATCCAGGTCCAGGCTGGCCCAGCCCTTGAGCCGCCCCCCGATCTTCTTTGTCTTGCATGCCCCCCCATCTTTCTATAGCACCCCGCAACCACCAACCTAACCCAGCTAACACCCCTCTCTGGAACCAGCTGGCCGTGGCCCTAGTGGGATCCCACCTCGACATGGAGGTGGCCGGAGCGGTTCCTGTCCGCAGCCAGTCGCTGTGCGCAGAGGTGCCCTGTCTCTCTCCATCTACGGGGCTCCGCTCTGCTGTGGGCCAGGTTCTGCTGTGCAAGGGCCTGGCCCATGGGGGCGGGGGGGGGGGGGGGGCTTTGGATCCGGCCTGGGATCAGGGAGTCCCTTCGGGAGGCGGTGGAGCTGCTGCAGGTGTAACCGAGAGCAGGACGTGTGACCCGGTGTGGACAGGGCAGATCCGTTTCCACGGCCCCGAGCCGTGCCCTCGTCCTCCCTCTGCAGGGGGAGCAATAGCTGGTGTGCAGGACCGGGCCCACGGGGGTGTGTGTGTGTGTGTGTCCCCGGGAAGCCAGCTCTGGCTCGGGCCCCGGAGCCGCGTGGGTCATGCCGGGGTGGTGGGACGGGAGTGGGCGCCCCTCGCCGGCCGCCCTGACTTGCCCCCCCCATCCCGCCCCTCTCCGCGCAGGTTGACCATGGTGGCCGCCGTCCGCTCCCTGCTGGCGCTGCTGCTGTACCAGGTGCTGCTGGGCGGCTCGGCCGGGCTCATCCCGGAGGTGGGCCGGCGCCGCTTCAGCGACTCGGGCCGCGCCGCCCCGCAGCAGCTGCTGAGCGAGTTCGAGCTGCGCCTGCTCAACATGCTGGGGCTGAAGCGGCGGCCGAGCCCCAGCAAGAGCGCCGTGATCCCGCCCTACATGCTGGACCTCTACCGCCTGCAGGCGGGCCAGCAGCTGGGCCACCCCGCCCTGGGCCGCCAGCTGGAGAGAGCCGCCAGCCGCGCCAACACGGTCAGGAGCTTCCACCACGAAGGTAGGGGCCGGGGCGGGCTGGGCTGGGGAGGGGGGGGGTCTCTCTGCTGGGCTGGGGTGGGGAGGGGGGGGTCTCTCTGCCGGGCTGGGGTGGGGTGGGGAGGGGAGGGGGGGTCTCTCCGCGCTGCCCCCTGGGGATCGCCCTCCCCGCCCCAGCGGTTCTTGGGAGCTCTGGGTGCGGGTTCTGCTGCCCCTTCTCCTACAGGAGCGGGGAGAGGTGGGAGGATATGGTTTGGGGGAGAGTGTGTGTGTGTGTGGACTGGGGCGGGGTTGGTAGGTCCTAAGCTATGGGTCCTAAGCATGTGTTCAGTTGTCAGGAGTATTGTGTAGATGAGTGAGTGTGAGCAGGTCTTGTGTGGTTGGGGTGTGTGTGTGTGTGTGTGTGTGTGCCATCAGCATTGGACCCCCCCCAAAAAAAGGGGGTGGGGAGAGGGGTGTGTGTGTATGTGTGTGGAAATCTTTCCAAATAGGTTTCAGAGTAGCAGCCGTGTTAGTCTGTATTCGCAAAAGGAAAAGGAGGACTTGTGGCACCTTAGAGACTAACCCATTTATTTGAGCATGAGCTTTCGTGAGCTACAGCTCACTTTATGCATCCGATGAAGTGAGCTGTAGCTCACGGAAGCTTATGCTCAAATAAATTGGTTAGTCTCTAAGACGCCACAAGTCCTCCTTTTCCTTTTGCGAATAGTGAATGTTTGGCTGCTAATAAGTTTTGTTAAACTCACAAGAACGGTGTAGTCACGTTTTTTGTTTGTTTGGTGGTGGTTGTTTTAAACACCCTCATCAAAGCAGTCCTTTCAATGTAATTAATGTTCTGAGGCATTTATTCCAAAAATTTCCTCCCGCTTGTCTCCCCCGAGCCCCCTTCATCCCATGTGTAGTTTTCATTTTATTTTTACAGCTTGGGTTCAAATTAAGAATTCCCACAAATAGCCTTCAAAAATAAAAGCTAAACACCAGAAAAGTCGCCCAGTTGATCTGGGTTAGGTTTTTGGAAGGTTTCTAATCCCTGGGAGAGATCAATGCAACAATCAATTGTATTGTTTGCACAATGACTTTCTTGTTTTGGGTTTGAATCTAGGATAGATTTAGTGTAGATCTAAGGTAAGCCTTCAAAAAAAAAAAAACAGGTTGATAAAAGCATTGCCACAGCTGGTCATTGGACTTCATGTGCACCTGAGCCTTCAGGTAACGTGGTCATCTCTTAATTAAGATGCTGAATGCATTTTAAAAAGTAGGTAAAATGGGTACTTACAAGAACTGGAGTGTCTGTGGCTTAAAGTAAATATAGTAAAGTAAAGCTATTCAGTTGTTCAACAAACTTTTAGTACCCATCATCTCTCCGCTTTGTTAAACGTTTGCACATAAATCTATTTGTTGAAAGCTTTCCAGCTTCTGAGAGTTTGAATCCAATTAATTAGATCACTCCTGTATAACTGGAGTCCTATATGTAGAAGTTCCAAAAACTAGTTACATTTAGCTGTTACATACGGCTAACACTCCTATCTTTGATGCTTACTAAATGCATACAAAGATGATGATCTTGACTTCCTGGATGAGTTTCTTCCTTTTTAAATTTGTCCATTTTGTAGTTAATTGGCTTACCAGTTGTATGCCCATGGATGGACAAATAAACTTGCATAACATAGCTGAACTGGGGTATCTAATCTGACACAGATAGACTTGTACAGTTAGTGGTTTGTATGTTGCCCATCTGCTCTTCGCAAAAAAAAAAGTTTCCAGAACTTGTAAATAACTTCTAGCTATTAGTCTTCAGTGGTGGCATGCTGTAGTCTCACTGTAAACTTAATGAAAATACAGACTCCACATGTTATAACATGGAGCTGTGACGAAAGAAATTTTATTAGGATTTAATTAAGTTGGTATACAAAGGAAGTGGCCTAAGATCAGTCGTTATATTGTCTGATGGGAAGCCTTATAATGAGGAAGAAGATTAATGGTGAAATCTAACCTTGCACTGTGGTTTGTGCTTGTGTGTGAAAGTAAATTCTTCATAATGAATGGGGGAAAATCCAGTGCGTGGTTCATTCATGCTAAAACATTTCTGAATGTAAAACTATACATGATTGTGGGGGGGGAGGGGGGAAGAGTCTACAAAAGTTGGAACTCTACAAAAGCACATTTTATAGCTTAAATCTGCAATTTAAGTAATCATGCAACAAATTAAAAAAAAAACAAACTCAAAGCACTTGCCTTAAAACCATTGGTCAGATCTAGCTACCTGGAAATCCTGTTGACTGATGAAAAAAACAAGAGTCCATGTTTTGAGGTAGACAATTACAATACAGCTGTATATATTTATAAATTTTGGGCTGGATCCAGAAACTTTGATGAATAATGCTTACTCATATAAGAAATTGAAATTAAAGTCAATGGGATTAATCACTTGAGTAAGAATTACTCACCAGAGTAATGATTTCAGCTAATAAGATGAATGAATTGTTGTCCAGCATATTTATCACCAAAGTTAAAAAACACTTTTGGAAAGGCTTATTTGTTAATACTCTTGTTTATAATTTATAGGGCTACACACATGGTCTGAGCCACATGCAAACCCGTGCATTTCCCCCCTCAAATATCCCAAAATGTTTAGTATTTGGGGGTGGGGGAGAGAACAGGATAAACTTTAGGAAACCATTTCTCATTTGTATTGTTTAGAATGAACTCGTTTCATTGTCATAGTACCACTCCTGAGTTTCAGCAGAAAAAAAAAATCAATACAAATGCCACCTTTTATGGATATTCAGAGTAAAATAGTAGGGTATGCTTCATAAAATACCATCACAGATGTGGAGTTCCTAGTCTCCAATTAGGACCCAAAATCTGTATATTAAGATTTGTAAATCTAAATAGTGGAGTAATATTTTTGGAATGGAGTTTAAGGGATTGACATAAAGCCATATTTTTGAAAAAAACAGAAATGCAGTAATTACCTTAAATCCTCAATCAGTTTTAATTATTCTGATTAGACCTCCACTAACTACAGTGCTAAAGTTTTCTTGCTAATGTCCTTGAATTCCAAAGTAATGCTTCACATTTCTTACCCGTTATTATAACCACCTGGAATGCAGAGTTTACCAGAATTGGATCAAAAGGCTTGACAATGAATGAAGTATTCTTAACTTCATGCTATACATGCTTGCATAAATAAACAGAGACAAGGGAAGCAGTATTTTTTTTGTAAAAGTTTCAAATCTCACATGTGGCGTTACACTGTTTAAAGTTTCCAGCCGAAGAGTAATTCACGTTTTTGCTGCTTGTTCGGTTACTGATGGTGTTTTTGTTTTCCCTCTTTGATGAACTTAGAAGCTTGGGAAGAGCTGCCAGAAGCAAGTGGGAAAACAGCACGGCGTTTCTTCTTTAATTTAACTTCCATCCCTAACGAGGAGTTTCTCACCTCGGCTGAACTTCAGATTTTTCGGGAGCAGGTGCAGGAAACCTTTGAGAACAATAGCAGCTACCATCACCGTATTAATATTTATGAAATTATAAAGCCAGCCACAGCCACTTCTAAGGACCCTGCCGCGAGACTTTTGGACACCAGGTTGGTGCATCAGAATGCAAGTAAATGGGAAAGCTTTGATGTAACACCAGCTGTAATGAGGTGGATTGCACATAGACAGCCTAATAATGGGTTTATAGTAGAGGTGGTTCACTTGGACAATGAGAGCAGTGTTTCCAAGAGGCACGTTAGGATTAGCAGGTCTTTGCATCAGGATGAAGATAGCTGGTCTCAAATCCGGCCGTTGTTAGTAACTTTCGGCCATGATGGCAAGGGACACCCTCTCCATAAAAGAGAGAAACGCCAAGCAAAACACAAACAGCGCAAACGCCACAAATCCAGTTGCAAAAGACATCCTTTGTACGTGGACTTCAATGATGTGGGGTGGAATGACTGGATTGTTGCCCCACCAGGATATGGTGCCTTTTACTGCCATGGGGAATGCCCTTTTCCATTGGCAGATCATCTAAACACAACAAACCATGCCATTGTTCAGACTTTGGTCAATTCCGTGAATTCCAAAATCCCTAAGGCTTGCTGTGTTCCGACAGAACTGAGTGCTATTTCCATGCTCTACCTTGACGAGAACGAAAAAGTTGTATTAAAGAACTATCAAGATATGGTTGTGGAGGGTTGTGGGTGCCGCTAACACAGCAAAATATATTAGAAATACAAAAAAAGCTGACACTTTAATATTTCCCAATGAAGACTTTATTTATGTAATGAAATGGAAAAAAAAATACAACTATTTTGAAAATATATTTATGTCCACAAAAAAAGTTGGGAAAACAAATATTTTAATCAGAGAATTATTCCTTTTAAAGATTTTAAATGTATTTTAGTTGTACATTTTATATGGGTTTAATCCCAGCACATGAAGTATAATGGTCAGAATCTTATTTTGTATTTATTTACTATTATAACCACTTTTTAGAAGAATAGCTAATTTGTATTTATATGTAATCAAAAGGAGAAAATATAGGGTTTGTACATAATTTTCCAAAATTGTAGCTGTTTTAATTGTGTGTATTTAAATTGAAAAGAATACATGGAAGGTTACTATGGCAAAGTGCGTAGCACATTTGCTTTCTGCTGTGCTACTGTTAAGGTCACAAGTTCAAGTCCAGAAAAAAGTGGATAATCCACTCTGCTGACTTTCAAGATTATTCTATTGTACAATTCTCAGGAATGCTGCAGGGTGGGCTGTCCAATCCATGAGAACTGGCATCCTCCTTAGGTGGAACATTTGGATAAGAACCAGACATTACTGATCTAGTATAAATACTGCTATTCCCAACTAATTTGCAGAGTGAATATAAGCAGGGCCAATAGAAATCTTGGACCTACAGAAAAGTTGAATGTTTGTCATCCTTCTCCTCTCATTTAAATCCTTATCCTGGCCAAATATTAAATAATAAAATATGATGATTTCTTTTCTTTTTTTTGTGTGGTGATATATGCTAAAAAAGGAACAATTTTATTTCTACTGGCCCTTGTCTCTAACAGTTGGGAATACAATTATTTTTTTTTCTTACCTCAAATGAGAGCTCATTTTATGCGGAATGCTCTAGAGAACGAATCTTCAAACTTTACCCTAAGTACAGAAAACTATTGTTAGCTGTGGGCGCTATCTACTTTCAGCTGCTGGTTTTGCTGACTCTTGGAGTAGTTTTGTCTTTCTTTCCGGGGTCTTGTGTTTGGAAAGAATTTTCCTGCCAAATGTTAAACCGATTTCAGATAATAAATAATAGAGCTCTGACATTTCATTCTGCAAAGTCCCATCTGTAAGAGCAAATGGTTCATTCACAAAGATAAACTGTGTTTTCTGGGTTTTCTTGCTTCTTAAAGTCTTCATTTTATATATATATATATATATATATATATATATAAATAAAAAATATTTTAAAAAGGGCAAAAACATGATTTGCAGTTGGCAAGCAAGGCGTTAATCGCAGTTCATACTTACTGAACATTTACAAGACTGTTGGTGTGGTAGTTTGCAAGTAATTTGTAGAAGATGGGAAGAGGATACAGAGGCTGGGTTCCTTGTTGCATTGGAAGCCCTGCCAAATATTAGACTAAAAAGTACCTGAGATTGGCTTCTTGCTGATGTACTGTAAATTGGACTGAAGCCAAGTGCAGAATGAAGTCAAATTAGCCTATGGGTGGTAAGTTTGTTCTTACATTCAGAACTCTTAACTCTTAAAAGCTGTAGAATTGGCCATAGAATAATGATTCTGTGATTATATCCTCCAGGAACTTTGAAAGTTGCTTTTTTGTTTTTAAATCTAATCAACCAAAACCTTTGCCAGAAGGTGGCATTTCAAAGCCAAGAGGGCAATTCTCCATCCGTGGACCTTTTAGGCCAGCTTCTGAAATAGTATCAGATGCAAGCAATGTCACTAACTTGCTTAACATGTGGTTGCTGGGTTGTGGGTTTTTTTAACTATTAATAAAAACCAGTATACTACAATGGATGTACTCACTGGGCGCATGGGTCAAAAGCCTTCTAAATAGACTATATCTTTAAGGCCTGTTAAAGAATAATTCCTTTCTTAATAATGCCATTTTTCTTTTTGAGCTGAAGATATTTATTAGGCTCCTCTGTCAATTTCTGTGTCAGGATAAGTTTAATATATACACTTATTCTAGCAATATCATTTAAAAACATCTATAAAGAGATTTTTTTTCCCATTCTCTAGTTTTGTGTACTTTGGAACAACTAATGTTTATTTGTAATGCTGATTCAAGATCATGGCCTAGGCTTCTGCTGGATGGTCAGTCCTCTTGGTTTCTAAAGTTCTAGTGGCATTTGGGGAGAGGCATAGCTCAGTGGTTTGAAAGCATTGGCCTGCTAAACCCAGGGTTGTGAGTTCAATCCTTGAGGGCGCCATTTAGGGATCTGGGCCAAAAATTGGGGATCGGTCCTGCTTTGAGCAGGGGGTTGGATTAGATGACCTCCTGAGGTCCTTTCCAACCCTGACCTTCTGTGGTTTTGTGAAGATCTGCTTTGGCCATTTTAACAATTGCCTATTTTAACTTTCAGTTCCTTGCCCCCTTAAAAAATATGCACAGTGTTTTGGTCTGCACTCTGGCTTGTTGAACGCATTCATGGCCACTGGCTCAGGAACGCTGTCAGTCCCATGTGTCAGTTAACAGATTCTCTGGGCATTCAACCGTGAATAGTTGCAATGCATAGTCTTTCTAGTCCTAGCAATAATAGAGCCTTCTCCACCCCATGCTGCAGAAGCCACTCCTGAACGGCACAGAAATTCAAGCGTCATGCCTTGGATTATACCACTTCTATTAGCCTGAAGGGTCTGATTTAAACCCCCCTGAAATCAATAGGAAAACATCCATTGTCTTCTATTTACGCTTTGAATTGGACCCTGAATCAGATCCTAAATTCTTATGTCTCCTGACTAAAGTTCACAGCTCCTAACTCGTTGTACAGAACACTAGTCTAAGAGACTTAGAGAATAACGACTGTTTCACTCCTCCTCTAAGGCATGAGAACACACTGATGCTACAGCACTTGTCCATGCATGAGCTGTACCTGGCTCAGGGCCTGACACTGCATTCCTCATAAAGGTAAAACTCACATGGAAACCAATTGGCTTGGCTTGACTAAGGACTGCACTCTTAGTAAAATACATGGTGAGGCCCCTGAGTAGCTTTAAGCCCTTATAGGGCCCAGATCCTGGGAACGCTGTTGTAGCTGTGTAACTTTGCACGTGAATCATTCTGTTGATTTCAAAGAGGCTGCTCGTGTGCGTCAAGTTAGGCATGTCTACAGAGCTGGGTTTACAATATTTTTGGGGAAAAGTGTAACACCCCCTCCCCCAACCATCTCTCGAGACTGAAAATGTCAGAGCTGAGTTGAAGAGGGTGGTTGGGGACTTTAAAAGAATAGCATAGAGTATAGATATTTGTAGTGAATTTGGTCTTGAAGGTTAATTGGGACCCACTACTAAACTTTGGAAAATGGTCTCTGACAGTCCTATTGGAGTTTTGGGTCCACTGACAACTGCTAAATCAGCCTCCTCAGTACTAAAACTGTGTTGTTACCACAGTCCTTAGAGTATTCTTTCTCTACAAGAAGAAACAGAAGTTGTCTTTTTCCTCATAAGAGGAAGATACAGAAGCTATACCATTGCCCTTTCTAATCAGCCTGTATTTGACACACAATCTTACATTTCCATTAGCAAGCATATTACTCATTGACGTGCCTCTGATCTATATGCGTGGTGAACCTGGTAGACAGGCATGTTGTTGTTGTTGTTTGTAAGTTTCAAATCGGCATCTCTCCAACTATGAAGTGATCAGCATCTCTGCCTAGGATCCCTGACCCTTTCACATGACACCCTAGTGGCTCTCAGCCTTTCCAGGTTACCGTACCACTTCCAGGAGTCTGATTTGTCTTGAGTACCCCCAAGTTTCACCTCACTTTAAAAACTACTTGCTTACAAAAATCGGATATAAAAAGACAAAAAAGTGTCTCAGATCTGTTACTGAAAAATTGCTGACTGTCTCACGTTTACCATACAATTATAAAATAAATCAATTTGAAAATAAATATCGTACTTACATGTCAGCGTATACTGTATAGAGCAGTATAAACAAGTCATTGTCTTTATGAAATTTTAGTTTGTACTGACTTTGCTAGTGCTTTTTATGTAGCGTGTTTGGAAAACTAGCAAATATCTAGATAAGTTGATATACCCCCCTGGAAGACCTCTGTGTACCCCCAGGGGTACACATTCTTCTGGTTGAGAACCACTGCCCCAGTGAACCTAAACATTTTACATAAAATTCAGTCTGGTTCTGAGGTTAGCAACATATAAAAACATATACGGGAGATCCTCAGTTGATGTAAATGACCTTATTTATACAGCGAGGTCCTCATTGCTGGTATGTTAGGCTCATGCCTACACCTAGTACTATTTGCTTTCACCCCTCTTAAGCTTCTAGTGGACTTTCACTTTTATGCAATCAGTTTTTATGAGGCCTGCATATGAAAGCTACTTGCTTATTGTATTCTTGACTCTGAAGTAGGAGCTCATCTGGACTGGATTTACATGAGACCCACTTTGCCACACCACTAGGAGTGAATAATTATTGAACTATTTTACCATACAAGTATTCCTAAATTGTTGATTTTTTTTATTTGATTTCAGGAGGCAGCTAATTGCCATATGGCAGCTTGATGTTAATGTTTAATGAAGATCAGGAAACAAAGTTTATGAAAAGCTTTTGTATAGTAACTGCAGAGTTTCAAGAACTGTTTTATACTTCCTGACAGTGCAGGTCTGGCTTAATGGTTTGTTTTTATTGCTTAAGAGTGTAAACCTTTCTTCAGCCGATGTGTGGAAATTATATTCTCATCCTGCATTACGCATTTCTCGTTGCTCATTACTCATTCACGGCTTTCCTTTCTGCCATCTGTAAGCAGAGCTTTGCTGTTTCAGCTACATGCAAAATACTTCTATCCTTTGCACAGTAAGATACTTTTCCTTAGCACCCACCCACCCCTCAACAACAACAAAAAAGCCTACTCTGTGTCTATATTGTTTTTCTCTGTTTTGGGTGGAGTCTGTCTTAGATTTTGGTTGCTAGATGGTTTCTGTAGTAACAAGCAGAGGAAAAACTCAAGCCTGAAAAGGCATTTGTAAAGATGCCGTATCTTGCCCGAAGTATTACTTTATCTCATTATGTATATGGAATATGCCTTTTTTTAAATATAAAGGCTACTTTTTCCCTTGCGGTAGGGCAGACAGCTGCTATGAGACCTAAATTTGTTGTGCTCTTACAATACAGGAGTGCATGAGAACCATAAGTCTTGTTCCCCATCGACTTAAGCTGCTTGAAATACCAATAAAAGCCAAAAAGTATTAAAGATGTATTTTTAAAGAAGTAATAAATGGTTCTTACAGGCACAAACCACTTTGTTTGTTTTTCAGTTACACAGGGGGCAAAAAGGGGGTAGATGAAGAAGGATGCAAGACCTTCATAGTTTCACAGTAGATCAGAACTGTGGCTGTTTTTTTTACAAAAAAACAAAACTACTGTTATTTTTAAAGAAAGACCGTGGTCTTTGCTTAACATACTTTAAGAACCTAATTTGACTTGACTATACTTTAAAGCACTCGTCTGTTTCTCTAAGAAATTCCAGAGGTTTAATAGAATTTAATGGTTCTCACACATATGTCACATTTGACTGTGTCCCAAGTGCATCTGGGGACAAAGTTGATGAGAGAAATATTGTAGATTGGATCTTTGCTTCCCTTGCAGTGTTAACCCTTCGCTACCTGTACCTCGACCTTACCTACAGCAAGCACTGGGTTTTCATCTATGCTGAAATTGAGTCTAACATGTAATGCTGTCTGTGACTCTTCTACGCTGGTCACCTGGATCCCAGAATATCAAGGAATATTCTGCAGTCTTTACTGTAGCCAACTTGCCCCTCACTTCAATAGGAATGTTGCCTGATTAAGGACTGTGAATGGGCCCATTGTACATCCTGTGTCAAAGGATACAGGCTTTGTAAGACCAAGGGCCATCTTTGTGCTAGAAGTCTGAGGGCCAAAGCTCTTTTGCATATATATTTACATACGGTTCTGAATGCACTCAACTGTGATACTTGTCTGGATTTGTATTGCCCTTGGTGAATAGAGATTAGAGAACTCCCCACAATGTACAGAGACAGAAAACCTGCAGTGGATCAGCTTGGTCCTCAACCTGCATGGAGAGGTGGCCCTGGGCTGTATGTTTTATGACTCCACAGATCCTATATTAGGTAACCCTCCAATACATCCTTAGCAGTCTAGAGTTACTACACTGTTGTATGTTTCAGAGTAACAGCCGTGTTAGTCTGTATTCACAAAAAGAAAAGGAGGACTTGTGGCACCTTGGAGATTAACACATTTATTTGAGCATAAGCTTTCGTGATGCATCTGATGAAGTGAGCTGTAGCTCACGAAAGCTTATGCTCAAATAAATCTGTTAGAACTTGTGGCACCTTAGAGTCTCCTTTTCTCTTGTATGTAGTGCTGATGTACAGGGTCAGGTCCCAAGTTGGTGGATCTTGCCCCCCTGTTTGTAGTTTTCAACAGGTGCATGCTGAGGTTTTGTTTTTTTTTTCCTTTTTTTGGGGGGGTGGGGGTTGGGAGGGAACAAGGAAGAGAGCTGAAGTTGGAAGTGCTTAAAGCTGCTAAACTACTTCAGGTAGAAAGATCACAGCAGTAAACTGATAAGATTCCAAAAATTCAGTTTCCCACAACAGCTGGAGGATGGCAGATTTACCATTTAATGAGGCTGTTAATCCCATTAGAGATTAAATTAAGAAGGTCTTTGTGGGAGATCACCAAGAAACCTCTGAAGATTGTACTGCAGTTTGAATAGTAATTCTAAGGCCGGAGAGGGTTGACAGGCCTTTCTTGAACTGCAGGGTACTGTTTCATTCAATGTCTTTCATTGAATGCTTTCTGGTTTAATGTCAGCAGCATTGAAATAAAAGTACAGGATTTTTAAAAATTATTATTCTGGAAGTAACATGTAAATCAGAACTTTGAAATATTTGGCTGGATCGTTGGTGGGGGAAATCAGTACAGCTCCATTGACATCACCAGTTTAAGATCTGGCCCATCCTATTAAAACAAAGCTTTGGAAGCCAGCAAGAGACCATCTGTATTTAAAGTAGCTATGGCCATAACTCTAGGAGCTTGGAACTTGCACAAAACCATTTTGATGGCACTCTGTACATCCAAGTGATGGGCAAGTGTTCTAGGATATAATGACCGTGCAACCACAGGCTTCAAAAGCATAGAATGTCTGTGGTAAGATGCTGTTTCCACATCAATAATATACATACAGGCATATTGAAGCTTAACTGCAAGACCAAGGGGGGATGGGGAGAATATCTCACTACGGCATGCATGCTGAGCAAAAAGCTTCTGCTCTTTACAGCCAGAAACAATGCTTCATTTCATTATAACCTTGACTTTTGCATTTTTTCTCATGACTTATTGATAATTTCATACGAGACTTAATAGACCAAAGGACTCTTTAGGAATTAGGAAGTGAGACAGGGTACATTCTATTTCTTATAAACATCAGCCCCACTGATGGAAACATTTAAAAACAACCCATTCTATTTAAGGACAATTCAGATATAATTTTCCTGCTCTTATTTTTTTCCCTTCTTCCTTCAGTTGCATGAAAAGACCCATTGCTTAAAAGCAGGATCTCCCTTTAAGAACTCATCCCGTCTTGCTCTTTTCTTCATCATGACAAATTCTGATCCTCCATCTGACATTATGATATCCACAGTAAGCTAGTTTGATGTCACAAACTGCTGCTATTGGGCCAGACCCTAATTTATACAGAAGCCCTTATTGCAGCGCTGGCAGGGTAAAAGGATCTTACAGTTAATGATAATTAGGCCCAATAACTTTAGATGAAGAATAAGAGGGCACAAAGGCTTCTATGATAAAATGGAGCTACCTTTATTGATCCTGGTCTTGTTCATCACACAGCTCACACATGATCACACAGATCATGCCTGTGTAGATTTTTTGATACCATATTCAAAATATGAAGCATGGGCAACTCTCACAATAGTATCATGAGTCTTGCAATAACTGGTGATTATCTTAAAGCCCCAGCTCCTGGAGTCAAATGATAACATAAGAATCTCAGCTTTCAGTTTTTTTTTGTTTTTTTTTACAAAGGAACTTTTTAGCCCTCCTGATTGAAGAGGAAAGCTTGAAAAGGTGACCCAAGTGCACCCTATAGGCACAGAAAGCAGATGATAAAGAAAAAACTGACAACTTAAAAAGAACACCACCACCTTCCCTAGACTTAAAAATCATCTCACAACTTTTGAATGTTCAGATTTGGCAATCGGGTATATGGTAGGTGCTTTAAATATAAAAACAGGATAAAAGATGAATATATTTTTCCTCAGCTATTCTGTGGATATTTCTTGCAAGTGTTAATGTGTTAACTCCTAAGTTTCAATGTTTAGGAGCAAACAATTTTTCAAGGCTGACGGAAATGAAAAATTTCAGCTTTGAAAATAGGGCAGAGTGTTATAAAGATCACTTCTGCACCTGTTAAATTATTGACTCACGCCCAATAGTTACTTGGCTAGTGGCACAAAGGGATGAGAAACTGTTTGTGCCCATAGAGCCTTCTGTCTTTGACAATGGGTTATTTTCCTGACTGTTGATTGGACAAACTTTTGTATCTGTTTCTGTAAGACAGTTGTCTTGTTAGGGGAAACTCTACAGAAGCATAATACACATGTCTTGAATGTCCCTCCATAAGCCAGGGCCCACACTTTGGCCTGTGCATTAATAAAGCTCCTCAAAGCACTAGAATTTCTATCCCTTTCTTCAGAGATGGGTTTATTTTTCTAAACAGAAAGAGTTCAACATAAAGCAGATAAACCAGGCCCTTCCTAAAGCCTCTTCCTTCCTAGGCTTTAGCCTCTGACCACCCAAGAGGTATCTTGGATGAAAGAGGAGAACTCAGTCACGAAGGAGATCCAGGAGAGTGGAGGTAAGGCGCCTCTCTCCCTAGAAAGGGTCTGGAGAAGGTAGTTTGAAAAGGGCCATAGGGATGGAGTTAGTCCCTGGAGTGGGCCCTGGAAAAGGGGCAAGGCCCAGCGTGGTAATCCTGTGGGGTAGCATTCTAGGGGAGGAATAAGAAGCAGGTGGGGGTCTAAGCCCTGGTCTACACTAGGACTTTAGGTCGAATTTAGCAGCGTTAAATTGATTTAACCCTGCACCCGTCCACACGATGAAGCCCTTTTTTTCGACTTAAAGGGCTCTTAAAATCGATTTCCTTACTCCACCCCTGACAAGTGGATTAGCGCTTAAATCGGCCTTGCCGGGTCGAATTTGGGGTACTGTCGACACAATTCAACGGTATTGGCCTCCAGGAGCTATCCCAGAGTGCTCCATTGTGACCGCTCTGGACAGCACTCTCAACTCAGATACACTGGCCAGGTAGACACGAAAAGAACCGCGAACTTTTGAATCTCATTTCCGGAGACTGCGGGAACTGTGGGATAGCTACCCACAGTGCAACACTCCAGAAGTCGACGCTTGCCTCGGTACTGTGGAAGCACTCCGCCGAGTTAATGCACTTAATGCACTTAGAGCATTTTCTGTGGGGACACGCACACTCTAATATATAAAAGCGATTTCTAAAAAACCGACTTCTATAAATTCGACCTAATTTCGTAGTGTAGACATACCCCTAGAAAGAAGCCTGTGAACCAGAGAAGAGCATGTCTTAATCCTAGGTTACTGGGAAACCACACAAGGGACTTGGAGGTGGGAAGTGGCCCAGGAAAGCAGGAGCAAGGCTTAGCTGCTTAACGCAGGGTCCCTAGCAGAACCCAGAGCAGAGGGTGGGTCTGGGTATCCCTAGTAGTCCCTAGGAAGGAGCAGAGAAGCCCAACCCAAGTACTATCCAGTCGGGTGCTGCTGAGGACAGCCCAGAAGATGTGTTGAGAGAGAGCCTGAGAGGGGTGAAAGGATGTCTTGTTGGGAAGTTTGGACTTCTAGTTTTACCCTGGAAAGGATCCAGACTAGATGTGACTTAGCTAGAGGGCTAAGTTGTGGACAGAAACAGGCCATTGCAGCACCAAAGAGCTGTATAAGGGTGTTTGAGGTGAAGACACCCACAGTGCCATGCTCTGACACCAGAGGGCGATTGCTACACAGTTCCTGCTACTACCAGATAAGGTGGGAGGAATCCCATAGGCAAGTCAGCCAAGAGTTTCAGAACCAACTAGTGATTTTGGGTGCCTCACTTCTCGAGTGCCCAAAGTAAGAGCCTTTACAGTGCCTGATATTCAGGGGGTGGGTGCTCAGCACTTTCTGCAAATCAGGCCTCTCAAGTTGTGTCCCCAAGAATTGATGCACCTGAAATAGCTAATTGTGCTCAAAACTCTTGGCCATGGATTTCTCTTTCTAGGAGGTGCTGTAGTTACCCTGGATACCCACAAGGCATTTCTAGGGAACTGTGCACTAGCCAATTTGCTTCAGCTCCATGCAGCTTAGAGAGAGCTTCATTGTGACTGTGAAATGTGACCCAATTGTACATAAGGATAGGAAGTGCCTGGGACTGGTGATCTGTGCAAAATGCTTCTACTCCTGCTGGGGAAGCCTTCCCAGAGCCAGATACATAAGGGCTTGGCTCTGCAAGGCGGCAATACTCACAGTTTTGGTAAGTAGTTTAGATGTGAATAAGGTCTGGTCAGTATTAGGTTGGAAAGGAAAGATGGTTCCAGTGATTAAGCCACTGGCCTGGGAATGTGGGGTCAGCCATAGACTCCCTGTGTGACCTTGGCAAGATAATTAGGCTGAGATTTCAAAGCTGTCAAAACAATTTGGACACCTGGTTCCCAGCCATTTTAATTAACTGGGAAGCTTTGAAAAATTACAGCTTTAGTTTCCCTGTGCCTCAGTTCCCAGTCTGTAAAACTGGGGGGATATTTCCCTACCTCAAAAGGGACATTAAGAGGATACATTAATGATTGTGAGGGGCCAAAGAAGTATCTCGCTAGATATACATAGACACAGGTGCTAATGACTTGCACACAGGGTGATGAGAGTACACTGTATCAGCACCTTGTAGGCTTTGCCCCCAAAGATATATCTAGCCACATTTTAGGCATGGGATACAGAGATTACGTTCACAGCATATAATGTTAAAGAAAAACAAATACGCTTGCTGAAAAGTTGCAATAACGCTACTTTCTTTCTGAGGCCTGGTCTACACCTAAAACTGAGGTCGAACCAGACAGCTGGCACATGAAATGAGAAAGGGTGTAGAGGATTTTTTAATATAAGGGTTGGGGGAAAGCCGACTGGTGTGGAGGAGCACACGTTTTGGGCAGAGACATCCCTGAGGGATGAATTTATTAGAAGAGGGGGGAACTCTGTATCTTAGTATAGAGGATAGGACAGAAATTAGTGAAGTAGAGGTAGGAGCTAGTGAGGAATAGTCAAATGTAAGAGTCTCGTAAACAATACACATGAAGGCAAGCAACTAAATATTGACAAAAGTTATGAGTACTTATGTACAAATGCTAGAAGTCTAAATACTAAAATGAATGCACTAGAGTTCCTGGCATTAAATGAGGATATGGCATTGCAATAGGCATTGCAAAAACTTGGTGGAATGGGGATAATCAGTGGGACATGGTAATACAAGGGTACAAAATATAATGGAATGATAGAGTAGGTCGTACTGGTGGGGGAGTGGCACTATATGTTAAACAAAAGCATAGAGTCAAATAAGGTGAAAATCTAACATGAATCAAACTGTACCATAGAGTCTCTCTGGACAGAAATTCAGTGCTTGAATAACAAGAGTATAGCAGTAGGAATATACTACTGACCAGGGTGGTGACAGTGATGGTGAAATGCTAAGGGGAGTTAGAGAGGCTACACAACCAGAAAACATCATAATGGGGGATTTCAACTATCCTCATATTGACTGGGTACATGTCACCTCAGAGCATGATGCAGAAAGTTTCTGGACACCATAAATGACCGCTTCCTGGAGCCGCTAGTCCTGGAACCCACAAAGGGGGAGCAACTTGATTTAGTCCTAAATGGACACGGGATCTGGTCCAAGCTGAATCACTCTGCCATAGTGACCATAATGTAATTAAATTTAGCATCCTTGTAGGGTTTAATTTTTAAACGGGAAACTATACAAGAATGAAGATTCTGGTTAACTTGAGCCAGTCACAAAGGTAAAATGCCTGCAAGCAGCATGGAGACGACTTGAAAACGCCATAATAGTGGCTCAGATTAAATGTATTCCCCCAAATAAAAAAAGACTGTAGGAGGACCAACAGAATGCCACCATGGCTAACTAGCTGAGTAATGGAGGCTGATAGAGGCAAAAAGCCATCCTTTTAAAATGTGGAAATCAAATCCTAATGAGGAAAATAGGAAGGAGCACAGATTCTGGCAAGTAAAATGTAAAAATATAAGGCACGCCAAGGAAGAATGTGAGAAGCAACTTGCTAAAGATGAGGAGTACTTGTGGCACCTTAGAGACTAACCAATTTATTTGAGCATAAGCTTTCATGAGTTACAGCTCACTTCATCGGATGCTAAAGATGCTAAAACTAATTTTTTTATAAAAGTACTTCAGAAGCAGGAAGCCTTCCAGCTAGGCAGTGGGGCTACTAGACAACAAAGGTGTTAAAGAAACAGAGGGTGAATTCTCTGCATCGGTCTTCACTGCAGAGAATGTGTGGGAGATACCCACATCCGAGCTATTCTTTTGTGGTGACAAATCTGAAGTGCTGTCCCACATTGATGTGTCAATAGAAGAGGTTTTAGAACAAACCGATAAACTAAACTGTAATAAGTCACTAGGACCAGATGGGATTCATCCAAGATTTCTGAAGGAACTCAGATCACATTACATACTAAAGTTATTAGTTCTACAATTTCATATCTATCAATTAAATCAGCTTCTGTACCCAGTGACTGGAAGGTAGTTAAAACAACACCAGTTATTACAAAGGGCTTCAGAGGAGATCCTGACAATAACAGGCCAGTGAGCCTAACATCAGTATTGGCCAAATTGGTAGAAACTATAGCAAAGAACAGAATTATCAAACACATAGGTAAACATGATTTGTTGGGGAGGATTCAACATGGCTTTTGTAAATGGTGAGGTGTGACTTCCCATCTATGAGAATGCTTTGGGGGAGTTAGCAAGTCTGGGGATAAATCAATAGAGTGTACTTGGATCTTCAGAAAGTCTTTGACGAGGTCCTTCATCAAAGGGTCTTAGGGAAGATATCCCATGGGATAAAAGGGAAGACCCTCTCATTGATCAGTAACTGCTTGAAAGGTAGGAGACAAAGGGTAGGAATAAGTGGTCAATTTTCACAATGGAGGGAGATGAACAGCTGGGTCTAAGGATCTGCCCTGGTAGTGTTCTGTTTAACATATTCATTAGTGATCTGGAAAAGGGGGTGAACAGTCAGGGCCGTTCCTAGCAATTCTGGGGCCCTACACGGCCCCCCCTCACGGGGGGGGGAAGCAGGCCTCGGCGGCGGGGAACGGGGGGGCTGGCCCCAGGCCTCCGCGGGGGGGGGGGCGGGAGCAGAGCAGGGTGGGGGCCCTGGGGAAGAGCCAGAGCAGGGGCTGGAGCAGCACGCAGCTACACAGGGCACCAGGGAATTTGGTGCCAAATTTCCTGGTGCCCTACGCAGCTGCATACTTTGCGTATGGGTAAGACGGCCCTGTGAACAGTGAATTGGCAAAGTCTGCAGATGATACAAAATAATTCAAGATAGTTCAGTCCCAAACAGACTGTGAGGAGTTACAAAAGGATCTCACAAAACTTGGTGACTGGGCAACAAAATGGCAGATGAAATTCAATGTTAAGTACAAAGTACTACATATTGGGAAAAAATAATCTCAGCTATACATGTACAATGACGTGTCTAAATTATCTGTTACCACTCAAGAAAGAGATGTTGGAGGCACCGTGGATTGTTCTCTGAAAACTTCCACTTGGCGCACAATAGCAGTCAAAAAGGCTAACAGTGTGTTAGCAACTATTAGGAAAGGGATAGAAAATAAGACAAGAACATATCATAATGCCACTATATAAATCTATGGCGCGCCACACCTGGAATACTGTGTCCATTGCTGGTTGTCCCATCTCAAAAAGGATATGAACTTGAAAAGAGAAGGGCAACAAAGACAATCAAGGGTATGGAATAGCTTCTGTACAAGGAGAGACTAAAAAGATTAGGGCTGTTTAGCTTAGAAAAGAGACTACTAAGGGGGGATATGAAAGAGGTCTATAAATCATAAATGGGGTGGAAAAAGTGAATAGAGGAGTGTTATTTACCCTTTCATATAATACAAAAACCAATGAAGTTAATAGGCACCAGGTTTAACACAAACAAGAGGAAGTAGTATTTTTACACAACATGCAACTAACCTGTGGAACTCATTGCCATGGTATGCTGTGAAGGCCAACAGGATAACTGAGTTCAAAAAAGAATTGGATACATTCCTGGAGGATAGGTCCATCAACGGCTATTAGCCAGATGGTCAGGAAGAATATCGTAGTGCCCTTATATAAATCCATGGTATGCCCACATCTTGAATACTGCATACAGATGTGGTCCCCTCATCTCAAAAAAGTTATACTGGCATTAGAAAAGGTTCAGAAAAGGGCAACTAAAATTATTAGGGGTTTGGGATGGGTCCCATATGAGGAGAGATTAAAGAGACTAGGACTTTTCAGCTTGGGAAAGAGGAGACTAAGGGGGGATATGATAGAGGTCTATAAAATCATGAGTGGTGTGGAGAAAGTGAATAAGGAAAAGTTATTTACTTGTTCCCTTAATATAAGAACTAGGGGCCACCAAATGAAATTAATGGTCAGCAGGTTTAAAACAAATAAAAGGCAGTTCTTCACACAGCACACAGTCAACCTGTGGAACTCCTTGCCTGAGGAGGTTGTGAAAGCTAGGACTATAACAGGGTTTAAAAGAGAACTGGATAAATTCATGGAGGTTAAGTCCATTAATGGCTACTAGCCAGGATGGATAAGGAATGATGTCCCTAGCCTCTGTTTGTCAGAGAGTGGAGATGGATGGCAGGAGAGAGATCACTTGATCATTACCTGTTAGGTTCACTCCCTCTGGGGCACCTGGCATTAGTCACTGTTGGTAGACAGGATACTGGGCTGGATGGACCTTTAGTCTGACCCAGTATGGCCATTCTTATGTTCTTATGATGCAACCCCATGCATGGGGTGACCCTAAACCTCTGACTACCAGGAGATAGGGGTGGATCACTCCATAATTGTTTTGTTCTGTGCATTCCTCCTGAAGCTCTGGCGTGGGCCTCTGTCAGAGACCAGATAGTGGGCAAAATGAACCATGGTCTGACCCAATATGGCAGTTCTTATGATATAGCTATGGTACTATAGGGCATGAAAAATTCATATTCTGAGCTCCACAGATATGCTGGCATAAACCCCAGTGTAGACACAGCTAGGTCAATAGAAGAATGCTTGTCTCGCCCAGGTACTGTTGCTTGGGGAGGTGGTGGGGCCTAACGCGATAGAAAATCCCTTTCTACTGTAGGCTTTGTTTACACTATGGGGTTACGCTGATATAGCCACTATCTTCACTGTAGTGTGGAGCACAAGAACCCCAAAACAGAGAGACGAAGCAGGTTGCTCCCTAAAACTGAGGTACAATTGAGCCCACCTTACAGTTAGGCTGGCTGTAGATTGGCTGCTACTCCAAGAAGCTTCCCTACGGAGCCCGCTGCCCTGCAAACAGAGCCAGAAAACCCCTTAAAAGTGATAGTTTGCACTTTCAACACTGTCCTCAATACACCACAGAGTTTGGTCAGGACTTCTTAAAGAGAGATTTTGTTTACACATAGGCATAAGCCTGGATAGTTACTCAAAATACACAATTGGGCCCACAGGGAAACAAACACCATTGCAAAAACACTGTCAACAAAATATTTATTAGCGGGAAAAGCTCATTTAGATTTCATTTAAGTTCCATAATGTTCTGCCATTTTTTTTTTACAGTGAACATTAAACTTTTACAAGACAAAATGACTACTTATTAACATTTCCATTTATTCAGCCTGACTTCATAACAAGCCATACACCCTGTTCAACATAACTTATGGTATGTCCCGTTGCCCAGCATTATGTGATCATGCAATGAAAGCCCCATAATGCACATGGGCAAAGGGAAGGGTTAGAGGAACCAAGGGAGCCCTTAATTCCTGAGTTCCCTGACTTTTGTGAGCTTAATTCACAATTTTAACATTCCATTAAAGTGGTTTGTAAGTGGTTTGTTTTTTTTCCTATTTCACTTCAGAGATTAAAGGCTCCTTCAGAACTGACATTTTTGTTACTCTCGTCAGTCATGTATCAGCTGGGAAGGAAAGGGGAGCAGTTATCAATAACCAATTTTTACATGTCACCAATCTTATTGCCAAAACTGGTCATCAGAGGTCTGTTCAACATTGAACATGTTCAACACAGGGCTGCTACTCTTGATAGGACTTTGGTCAGAAAAGTGTTTTGGAGGCAGTGTAACCTATTGGCTACAGCGCGGGACTAGAACTCAAGAGACTGGGGTGACTTTAGGCAAGTCACTTTCCTGCTCGGTGCCTCAGTTTCCCCATTTGTACAATGGGGATAATGATACTGACCAATTTTGTACAGTGCTCCGAGATCTATCGATGATATGAGGCTGGTGGCAATATCATTTCAGTTGCCTGCTATTGATGGGTCTGATGCTGCATATCACCCTTATTGTTTGACAATAATACCTAGAAGGCCCACACGGGGCCTCACTGTACAAACACAGAGTAAGAGGATAGGTTCAGATCCTCAAAAGTATTTCGGGTCCCAGCTTCTATTGAAATCAAAAGCAGTTTGGAGCCTAAGTACCTCTGAGGATCTAGGACATAGCCCCAGCGCTAAAGAGCTTCCATTGCAGTCATGGTGTCTTTAACTTCAGAGGAAACAAAATCAGGCCTGTTGTCACCAATGCATGTACCGGTTTATCACATGACCACTTTGTGGCCAGAGGACCAGATTCTGACACCTTTACTGATGATGAATGGCAACTTTTAACATGAGCAAGGGTATCAAATATGGCCCCAAATTAATCTTTTATGATGCCATTCTAGGTTTTACATGAACTAAGTCCATTCCTAATTTGTTGACACATTTGTTTCCAGGGACCAAAGATTTGTGTCTCAGATTCTTCAATGTCCCTTGTACATTCTGAATTTGGAAAGGTATGTTGAACTTCATCGATACTATCTTTTTCCTCTAAAGTTTTACAGCATCATGTTCGAATCCCTGAGCCTTTCTCTCTCTCTCTGCATTCCACTCGACTCAAATATTATCTGTGAAAACTGAAACCGCTTGGTGTTTTAAAATGAAATTGGGACAGTGACTTATTTTATAAGATTTTTCTGATTACTTTGGTTAAACTTTATTCCCAAAAAAGCCAAGATATTAAACGTTGACACATGGTTATTCCGTAATGTGTACATAAAACTATTTTTCCTAGAGACATTTCAGAAGGATTTCTATTAAATGGCCATGTAAGTATTTTCATGTACTTTCACACCTCTAAATTTGCTCATTTGCCTGTGCCTGGTAAATATGTGGTTTAAAAATCTATGCAAACATACAATATGAAAGGATCCTGTCTAAACACTTATTTACAAAAGAGGGTTAGAATGACCCTAGACAAATATTTGCCTCCTAATCTTCCAGAAAAGATTTTATTTATTTCTTCTTTCACTGGAAAAACAAACAAGCACCATCAAAATGACATTACAATTTTTGCCTGGGGCCCTGATCCTGCAAAGGCTTACATGTGTGCTTAACTCTAAATATTATGACTAATTCTATTGGGGCCTAGGCAAGGCTTTTGTAACAGAACCACAAACCACCCTGCCCCACTTCATATCTTGTTACAAACTCCAAATGCTGTCCAGGTTTATCAAAGTTTGTGACCCTTCTGAGCATGCCTGTTCCTCCACTTGCCCCCCTTGGGTTCTGGGGTGGGATTTATGGTTTCATGTGAAAAAGACTGACATGTGGCACTTCTGCATGGTTTCAGCCTTAATTCCAAAACTCAGTGTGAAACCAGGGCTGCAAACTCACCCACCCCAGAAGCAAAGAAAAAGTTCATTGACACCCATGTGAACTACAGCTATTAGGGTTTGCAGTGTCTGTCTACATTAGTGGTACTGCCCACCCCCAAGTGCTGAAAAATCATGAAGTCGGCCTCCCCAAAAATCATGAGATGGCTGAATAATTAGGAGATTTAAAACCAAACACATTTTGGATTCTTTTTGTTTGTCATCTGTGTTTTGAGCCTTCAAGGGTTATGCTTTCAGGCTTTTCTCTGCAACCATGAGGGCTGGTGACTGACTTCTTAACAGCAGAAGTGAAAATTCTCTCATAATTACCTGACTCCAGGAGATGGGGCTTGAAGAAAAACACCAAATATCACAAGACTCATGATTTACACACACAAAAAAGTGATATCACTGTTCAGGGTGTTCTTTACAAAATAGTCCTAATATTTATGGGCAGCCGATGAACTTGCTTGGCTAGCCCCCTGCCCCTCCTCTTATGCCCCTCCATCCCCACAGGAGCCCAGAGCACCCCCCGCTGCGGCCTCCAGCCTTGCTGCAATGGGTGGCGTGGCCGCAGAGCTGGGTGGCAGCACGGCCCAAGCACCAGCTGCCCCAAGTCCCCACAGTAGAACGGCCAGCCCCAGCCTCAGCCAGCCTGGGCCAGGGCAGCCTCAGAACGCAGGGAATGGCAGGAGGAAGCCTGAGGGCAGAGAATGGGCAGAGCCATGCCAGGCTGTTTGGGGAGGCACAGCCTCTCCCAGCCTATGATACCCGCTGCCCATGATAATGTTGCGAACACCAACAGTGAACTAGTTGTTAGCACTAGTAGGGCTTTTTGCGGGAATATTCAGGAGTGTGGAAAACATGGTGTCCTTGGGACAAACCCCAGACCAACGATTTCAGTGGGAGTTAGACACCTAGGTACTTTTGAACATCCCACTAGGCATCTATCTGCATCTTTAGGTACCTAAATACCTATATACATCCAATAGTATCTCTGTGTTCCCCATTTGTAAAACAGGGATAATTGCTCTTCCCTACTTCATAGGGGTGTTGTGAGGAGATAGACAGTAAAGATTGCAAGGTGCTCAGATACTGTGGCAACAGGAGCCATATAAGTACCATAGATAGAAAGGGAGATGGCAGATGACCAAGAGATGTACCCAAAGTATTCTGACATCATTCCCAAATGCCAATATTTTGGCTATTAGAAAAACAAGGTGACTTCTGGTAGGCCAATGAAAGATATGACCTCACTCACCTCGTCTCTCTAATATCCTGGTACTAATGCGGCGACAACACTGCATACAATATTTTGATTAGGCAGAGTTACCTGCCGGTGACGGAACTATCCTTGGGCAATCACAACAGCCTTCTCGTAGGACAAGTGCATCCTGGTCCAGATAGGGATTAGGACTTGCCTTTTCTCAAGTCCAACTGACTGACATAGCCAGTGTTTTATGCTTCGTTGTTCTGAGTCTTCTGCCATATAAGATCTCACAATGACAACAAGATTAATTAACTAACTCCAGCTTTATCGTGGCTGCTTACAACATGGCTTCTTCCGCCTCATGGTTTCTCAGGCAGTTCCCAGGAAAGCCTGAAAGTACCTGCTTAAGCAACCTGCAAGTCCCAAATGTGACTAATGAATTTTGTGCCTACTCTCATTCCTAAGAGCTGCTGGAATAACTCTTCTTTCTCCCCAGAATATAATGCCAGTCTGGACACACAACTCATCTCTTATCTGAAAGAATGATGTTCTCTTTTTAGGTACTTAGTCTTTTGTTGCTGGCAATCCATTCAGGTCCATGAATTTCAATGTCTGCAGCATCTATTTCCTCTCTATCTCTCTCAGCCTTTCTTCTGAGATAGGTAAGGACTGCACCATATTTATTGTCTCCATCTTGGCCTCTGGAGATCCCTCCTTGCTGCGTTCTGGCAGGTATGCATGGCTCAAGGTGTCTGCCAACTCCAAGTCTATGCCTGGACAATACTTGATCTGTACCTCGTACCTCTGCAGTCACATCATAGAATATCAGGGTTGGAAGGGACCTCAGGAGGTCATCTAGTCCAACCGCCTGCTCAAAGCAGGACCAATCCCCAATTTTTGCCCCAGATCCCAAATGGCCCCCTCAAGGATTGAATTCACAACCCTGGGTTTAGCAGGCCAATGCTCAAACCACTGAGCTATCCCTCCCCCTGCCCCCCATCATCTGCTGTAAGCACTTTGGTGCACTGGCTTTCTCCAAATGGTTTTGAGGTTTATTGTAAGATTGTATGTTTACGGGGCAACCATAAGTGTATTGGTGAAATTTCTAACAACTCTTCTTCAATTTGAGTATAGGCCTTCTCTGTCATGGACAATGCTCTGTCTGCAAGCATAACAGGTTGTCCCCTTTACAGCACGGTAGTTGACTCAGATGCATCACATTGCAGCATCGGGGTCCTCTGCATTGTACTATTTCAAAATGGGAGACTTCCTAATCATCTCTTTTCCTTTCCAGAATGCTTGCACATGGTCTGTCCAGTCTCATAAGGTGTTTCGACCTGTGATCTGTCTTAGGATCTCGCAGCTCTCAGACAGTTGGTTGCAAAACTTTGCTAAATAATTGACCATTCCCAGAAATCTTTGGATTCCTTTAATCAATGAATCTTGGCTTTTGTCTAATTGCCTTCACTTTCTCTGGTCTACTTTCAGCCCTTTGAAGATCAACAAATGTCCAATGTATAGTACTTCGGTTACTCTCAACCTGAGCTTGTCTAAGGTCAATTTAATATTCTTTTCTCTGCATCTCTGTAAAAATTGTAGTCACTTGTAGTCATGATCTCACTGTGCTTGTTCTGGATCATCAGTCTCTCTCCTGACAGTGCATAGTCTGCTATCGTCCAGATTCCTGTCAGGGTCAATCTGCTCTGGAATACTTCTAGTGCCAGACTGATTCCCACTGGCATCCTTATGGTCCATCGGTATCTCCAGCATGGAGTTGCAAAGGCTGTCAAGTAACTGGATTTTTCATCCAGTTTGATGTGCCAGAATCTATTTTTTACATCGCACACTGTAATGAGTCTCGCTTTAGACCGATCTGGTAATATGTCTTCAATTGTAGGCACAGAGAAATGGTTCCATTTCAAAGCTTTGTTTAAAGGTTTTGAGTCTATGTACATTTTCAGTTTTCAGAATGGCTTTCTTACCTCTGCAAGATTGCTTATCCAGTCTGTGATCTTCTCTATAAGCTGTATAATTCCACAATTCTGTAGACTCTGCAGTTCGTCTTTCAGTGGCTGTAGTAATGTACTTTTTCTTTTTGGCAATTTAACTGGATTCACACTGGTGTCAATCTCTATTTTATAAACACCATTTAGCAGTTTGTCTCCCTGAACACATCTCTATACTCCCTCTGTATCACATCCTGATCCCAAGTAATACCATCCAAGGTATCGTCAGTCACCCTGCTATCCACTTTCATTATGTTCTGGAACTGTACTTCTATCAGGTTCATGGCTTGGGCAGTCTTGCTGTCCAGAAGTGGGACTGCTGTCTCATCATCTAGGACCACAAAGTCCAGTCTGTATTTTGTTTGTTCCTTGGATTTCTTAATTTTATTTTACATTTCCCCCACAGGCTTTAAAGCAGTAAGCTTCTACATTAACAGCAGGTTAGTCTCTTCCAACTGTATGTCTGGGTTCACTGGACTGATCGGGATAATGTTACAACTTTGCACCACAATCTAATTGAAATCATATCACTTTCTTCCCAAGTAACATGGCTGCATGTAACAGTTTCTGGTGCTTCCTAGGGTCTTCTTGAGCTGTGTTTACCACTATTCAGTCACCCACATAATGTCCTCATAGATACTGGTGCTCTCTGTGGTTACTGTGTGTCCCTTGGATTTGTTTTTGCTCCTTCTGAACAAACACTTGGCTGCAAAATGATTAAATTTGTCACAGATATGGCATTTTCCCCATAAGCCAGGCACTTCTCTTTCTGTTTTATGTTTTCTCCTACAGTAATTGCATGTGTCCACACTGTTGTCATCTACTGATGTTGTATATGGTTTTGATTTCTCTTCCTTATGTATTGCATAGACAGTTTCCACTGACTTCCCTTCCAGACTTCTAGGCCTCTCTTTGGACAGCTCTGCAGGCCTGCATCTCTCCAAGCTTTTCTCCAGAGTGAAGTCAGCTTCCCTCGGCAACTGCTCTTGGCTTTGCAAACCTCGCATCCCATGCACTATCCAGTCACCTATCTTTAATATTTCCAAAATTGCAACTGGTTGCTAGCACTTTTAAGTTGGTGCTCTGCTGAGCTATACCCTCTCCAGCTGTCTGATCCCAAGTAAAGAAATTGTATCTTTCCACCATTTCATTCTTCCTGGGGTTACAGTGAGTATCAAAACAGGCCATTTTCTAAGGTGCACTGAGCTTGGGGAATTTCTATGAACAGAGTCTCACTTCTCTCTCTCTCCCCCTTTCTCCAATCAGGTACCAAAACCATTTTATTTTCACAGCATCTCCTTTATCTGCCATAGCAATATCTACTAGAGGTTAAATTCCTCTTTCCAGCTCTTCCACACTTAGGTAGCAGGCTTCATGTGCCTGGAGGCTTCAGTCCCTCCATTTTCTGTTATCAGCTCTGTCTTGTAAAACAAACTGTGTACTGACAGAAGTATCCTGCTCTCTGCAGTGCAGCTCTCGCCTGCTGTCTAGGGCTTGATTACCTCTGCCATCGTGTTTTATGGGTCATTTGTATCTGGATCTTCTGCCATATGAGATCTCACTTCTGACACAGGGTGAATTAACAAACTCCAGCTTTGTGGTGGCTGCTTCCAACATGGCTTCTTCAGCCTCCTGTCTTCTGAGACACTTCCCCAGGAGGCGTCGCTTCCAAACAGTTCCAGCCAGGAAACAATATGCTGCCTGCAAGCGTCTGCTAGGACTTTCATATTGCTACAGCCCACTTTGAGCAACTTCCCACCATTTCAGACATAAACTGAAGGCCTAGTTTTCCCCTCAGTTACGTCATGACTTTCAATGCAGGGAAAGCAGTGAAACTGAGGTAGGCTCTACAGCGTTGATCTTTCCATCCTTCAGAAGGTGAATGTTAACCCTTTCCTTGCCAGCTCCTGAAATGGGTCAATGCACCTCATTGCAAAGCCCCAAATTAGCTTTATGCAAGCACTTCAGGTGTGGGAATCACCCACTTGGGATAAGAAGCTGCGACTGCTTCTGCAGAGCTGAGGATACTCTCAGTTCCTCCTGCACAGGTGATGCAGTCAGGCTGGCCGTTCTAGTCTGAATAGACCCTTTGCAAAGCGACCTGCAAGTGATTATTGCACTTATATAACAAAGGCTCTAATTGAGATCCTAACTGTGCTTATGAAACTAGTTGCCCTGCCTATAAATTCACCGTAAATACGTACCCATTATCAAAAGGTACGTGCACTTATTGACAATGGAACAAACTTCCTTTAAGAGGAAATCGCATCTATTGGGACAATCAGAAAAGCAATTAAGGAAGAAAGATAGTTTAGCGGAGTCCTTGTGTTCTTAATATCATACACTAAATTGTTGTTGTTTTGTTGTTTTTGCTCTCCGCTTAATTATTCAGGCATGTGTTTTGCGTTTCTTTCTGTTATATTTGGCTACAAATATAGGAAATCAGCTGCATTATGCAGATTCAAGAGCTAATTATTCATTAAAACAATATAGCCAATATCTATAGATATGGATTAGTTGCCTCTGGTAGGTATTTTTTTTTTCCTCTTAAGTTTCAGACATGAATGATTTCTAACAGGGGACTTAAAAAGCGTCACATGGAAAAGAGACTACAGTGCTAACTTCTATCCTTCCATACAATAAAAATCCATTAGTTCCAGAATGGCAAATGACCACAATAGAAGAAATGAACAATGTTTTGGGTTCTTACTTACAAAAAATGTTATGCCAATGCTAATAAAGTGCCATGGGGAAATCTTCAACCAATGAGAACTTAAAATAACCACATACAGGCATTTGCACCAATTAAAATTCAAATTCATGCTAGGGTATCCAGCTTGTGCTGAAATATGGGGGAGGTGGTGTGTGCATGCACCTTAAACGTTGCTTCAGATCCTGGTATTATTTCACAGGTGTATCATGTTAAAGTGAACATGATCATTTTGTTAATTGCAGTTCAAGCTCATTATGGAACTATAAAGGCAGAAGAATGAATGTACCCATGCATTTAATGGTAAATGACCTTGGGGTGGGAAGCCGTCAGGTGTGTTGCCCTAGGCTATGATTCTCTTCCCCCCAGCCCCCAAATTAACATTCATAGGAAAGAAAGGAAGAATGAACAGGAGGGGGAAAAGCCAGCAGGTAACCAAAGCAATCTCTTAGGCTTCCAGGGACACTGAAGGGAAATGATCTTTTCTAAATTGCTGGGAATCTTGCACTGGCTGGGTCACACCAGGTGACTGTTGTTGTTGTTGGTTTAGGTTTCTTCTGACCAAATATGGTGAAAACTAAACCAGTGAGGTTTTGAAACAGCCAGACTCAGTTTTGGGACTATGAGTGCCTGTATGACCAGCCAAACACTTCCCCTCTGAGCTTTGAAAGGTTTGAAAGTGTTTCTCACAGAACTTGGCTGCTTGAATTTCCTTATTGGGATCCCCAAGCTACCCAGGTTCCACATCCTTTCAGGTTTGGTTGGCCAAGATTTTCAAAAGTGACTAGTGATTTTTGCATGTCTCAATATCGGGACGCTTCACCTGAGCCAGCTTCAATGGGCTGATTTTTTTTTTCCCCCCAGAGGGCAGCTGCAAAGGACTTCCTGAAAATCTCAAGTCGCTTCACATAAACACTGACTATATTGGCTGTGCTCTTATTAATACATAGTGGAGGTGTGGACGGAAATAGTAAATCGAAGGCTGGTTAAAATTTGCCATTGGAACATTTTTGACTGAAAATTAGATTTTCGACTGTACAAAATTTTCTGTAGAAAATGTCTACTCTCCTTTAACATTTCTAGGGTGGGGTTTTTTTTTAAATTTTTTGTCAGAAATGTTTTCCGTTTTCTGCAGGTTCTGGTGTGTGCGTTGGGGGGAGGGACTCAGTTTTCAGCAGTTCTGATATTTGGTTTTTAGGTTCTCTGTTTTTCAACAAAAAGTCAATTTTTTTCCTCTGAAAATTTAGATGAAAATAATTGTTTTGGCTTCCATCAGCAAATTTCAGTGGGAAAAAATTAAACCATTTCCCAACCAGCTCTAACTAAATAAATCATTTAAATGTACAGAAAAAAGCCCTGTAAGGTCTCACGAACACACAGCGTTAATTGCCATCATTAATATCTGATGAAATTATATACTTCTAGGCCAAAGGCGGAGCTTAGTTGTTTCATTACACCTGGCTCTATCTATATCTAAATATATAAATATATATAATATATTTATTATCATAAATATATCCTATTTTTCAGACGACTTCTAAAGCGTGCAGGACAATAATAGTTAAATAATCCTTCCTGGCCTAAGTATTTAGACTGTATCTTTGTTCCTGGTAGATGACTCCTAAATTACTAGCCTTAGTCTGAATGTTACTGCAGCAAATAACAGCCATCTAAAATTTGCTGGAGGAGCTGTTTAACTCCTCTAACCCAAGAAATGGAAGGCAGGATTACATAAATCTAGAACCTTTCTCTGCAACGTCTGGTGCTGGTCATGTCAGAGACAGAATACTGGACTAAGGTATGACTTGATTTGGAATGCTGTGTACAATTCTGGTTAACCATGTTCAAGAAGGTGAATTTAAACTGTTACAGGTGCAGAGAAGAGCTACTAGGATGGTCAGGGGAATGGAGGGCTTATCTTGAAAGGAGACTGGAAGAGCTGGTCTTGTTTGGTCTAGAAAAAGTAAGGCTGAGAGGGGATATTATTGCTTTCTCTAAATACATCAGTGGGGTACATACCAAGTTGGGTGAAGATTTATTTAAGCTAAAGGACAGTGTTCGCTCAAGAATAAATGGGTACAGACTGGCCATGAACAAATTCAGGCTGGAAATTAGAAGAAGGTTTCTAACCCTCAGAGGGGTGAGGTTCTGGAACAGACTCCCAGTAGGAGTAGTGGGGGGCAAACAACTTAATTAGTATTAAGAAAGAGCTGGACAAACTTACAAATGTAGTTGTTTAATGGGGTTGCTTCAGAAGGTAGGAAGCAGGGCTCAGAAGCCTTGGGGCTCACTTCTGATTTGTCTTATGTTTCTAAAAGTTTGTGCTTCAGGATTTCAGCTAGCCAGCTGCAGGGATCAGGAAGGGATTCTGCCCCCGTCCTCCCCAATATTTTTATCTCCTTTCTCTGAAGCACCATGAATGGCCCCGGCTGGAGATGGGATCTTGGTCGGGGTGGACCAGTGCTCTGAGGTGGCACTGAGCATTCTCTTTCTCAGGTGCTTGTTTGGAAGTTCTTGCTCACATGCTCAGGACCAAACTGATCACTACATGTGGGGATGGGAAGGAATTTCCCCCCAGGTCAGATTGGTGGAGTTTTTTCACCTTTCTCTGCAGTGTGAGAGTATGGGTCACTTGCCAGAATTATTCAGGTGTTTCTCAATCATTTTCCTGCCATTGTGTGGGCCTCAGGCACAGGTGCACTTCAGTCCCTCCCATTCTCTGCCTGTGGCACCTAACAGTTTAGTCTCCTGTGGGCTGTAATATTATGGTCTAATTTCAGTTGTTGGGTTTAGCTTGCAGGTGCTGGGTGGTGGTAGTGGCCTGTGATATACAGGAGGTCAGATGGGATAATCTGGTGGTTCCTTTTGGCTTTAAATTCTATGATTCTGACTAGATGGACCCCAGATCTGAACCAGTCTGGCGATTCCTGTGTTCCTCAGATTCCTAGCCCAGCTACCAATGTTAATTTTAGAGCAGGAAGAGTAGATTTCCAGTGCTGGGTCCGGGCACCTCGATGGCTTCCGTTTGTAGTACCAAAAAAAGGTCAATTAAACAGGATAACTCTCCAGGCAGTTCAGATATTGATCCATAACAAACTACTTCAACTTAAAGGGAGTGTGGTACTACTTACATTGCTGCCTTTATTTCCAGTTAATCTCATGACTTTCATTAGTTAATTTTATCACACAGTCAGCAGTTTATTGGTTTACCTGCAACACAGATATGATCTATGCCACTTCATGGATCTAAAACAAGAGCATGCCACTCTATCCAGGCATGTAGTGAGCTGTGGGACCACAGCTGAATGAGAGGAATACAGTATACCCGGTTGACATCGACAGCTCATGAAAGCACATTTTAAAAGATTCAGATTGGAATGAAATCTCTGCCTGTTTGGGAGCACTGAGACAAATATAGTGGAAACACTTTAAAAAAAAACGCATGCAGGAGTTTGCAACCATCATAGTGTTTTGTATAATTACAATGGGTGGATCTGAAAAATGAAAATTCTCTGAAGTTTGCTGTAAATCTGAATAGATCCAACCTTTTACTTAACAATACAGACATTTCAGTAGTAGCCCTGCTTACCTGCTCTTTGTGTATGTATATATGAGTGTGTGGTATATATTTATATAATGCCTTTCTAGCTATCCATCCTCTCTGCTCTTTAAGACAAAATGTACGAGGTTAGGGATTAGTTGTTATGAGGAAAACCTTGAGGATGGGAGGCGGAGGGGGGGAGAAGAGGTATGTTGGTCTTTCACTCCCTAAAAGTTTGACTGGATAAAGAATTTCTTAAAATGTGTTTGCTTTACATAAAACAGCAGTCCCCACTTTAATTTTAATGTAGAGCCCGTGTGAAGGTTCTGACCGTACTTCTGTAAACTTCATTACAACTCATGTCATTGCGTGCCAAATTATAATCGCCATGATCTTTGAAATTAGGCATCTGTTATCTCTTGCCTGCCGTTTACTTAAGGAAAACAAGAATTCAAAACATTAATGAACAAAATCTTTACAAAAATACTCTGTTTACAGTGTGACCTTTCCTTTCTAGGCCAGTTAGGTAGAATTATGCTTTGGCTTATAAATGTTTATCAGCTACTAGGAGTGGTATCAAAGTTCTCAAGAAAAATAAGTGCCACTAAAACATTTGTATGACAAGAACTATAGTGAAATAAACCATGCTGAACTTTCTAAAAGAGTTGCAGTTTTGATAACGTAAAAAATAGTCCTCTGGCAGATTTTCCTAAAGTTTGACCACTATGTGTTACCAGAAGATGGCAACAGTTAGCTCAAAAGAAAAAAAAAAAAATCTGGGCCAGGATGTCTCAAAAGACAGTGGGTAAAAAAAATGATGCCAAAATCTTAAAACTTGGCGGTCTGAGGTCAGGCACCGGAACAGACATTTACATACCTGAAGGGACCTGATTTATAGAGCTGTTGGGTATATAGCAGGTCCCAGTGAAGCTGATCTGCTGTACCAGAGATTGAAAAGGATTAAGTGTTGTAGGAGGAGAAGGCGCTCAATTAGAGTTGGCCCTGTCACAGCTCTCATGGATCTACCTGCAAAGAAAGGTCAAGGGTGGTAGTTAGTATGGAGATCCCCCCAGGAAGGTTCATGTAAGTAACTCATTCCAAATTCTCAAGTAAGTTTGTCCATTCCTGCCCCCAGTAGGTCAGATCTTCTGGTGGTATACATTGCTGTAGCTGCACTAAAGT
Organism: Caretta caretta; assembly: GCF_965140235.1. Taxonomy (NCBI): domain Eukaryota; kingdom Metazoa; phylum Chordata; order Testudines; family Cheloniidae; genus Caretta; species Caretta caretta. Next base: position 203,671,383 of record NC_134208.1, on the reverse strand, counting down.
TCGTGGAGTTATACCAGCTGAAGATCTGGCCCATGCACGTTCAGATGAAGCTTAGTTGCAATTCCTTAGTTCTCTTTCCTGCTTGCCTTTGGAGCTCGACTGAATGGATATTAAATGGTATTCAATCATAGAGTCAGATCCCACGCAGAGTTTATGGGACTGGCGCTTAGAAAGATCACCGGCCTGGTTCTCTCTCATTCTACTCCTTGTGTATCATTTACACCAGTGCACTGTTGTATGAAACACTCCACTTCTAGCTTGGGCAATGGAGAATCAGGCTCCATGTTGACTTGTAAACTAAGCAGAACTGGCCTGGTGTCGCTGTGTCTCAGAAAATGTGGTACCCCATAATGCCGTTTTGTACACAGTCATGTTTCAGAATTGCACTTATAATCGTTAAGCATTGTGGGGATATAGTCAACACACCATTTGGTGTGATGGATATGAATTGCTAGATGACACAAAGAGTCTCTGCCTCAGGAGCTATCTAATAGCCAGGAGCTTCTCAGAGTTTATGGGTGAGGCAACATTCCTTATTGTCACCATAGCAAGGTGGCCACCGACTCCTGCCTGGAAGGTCCTAAAACAGCCCTGGGAGAGGGCTGGGGAAGGGGAAAAGCTGGGCTGATTGGCAGAACAGCCGCAGGTGGGGGCCACATCCCAAACAGATCCAGTGGGCCTTATAAAAGCCAGGGAAGCCAGGAGCAGAGGAGTCTCTCTCTGCCTTGAGAGAGAGACGGGCCTGGCTGCAGGGGCTTAACTAAGTATCTGGAGGGGAGCAGGGCTGGGGACAGGCCTGGGGAGCTCTGGCCTAGGAAAGTACCAGGCTGCAGGCCTGGTAAGGCCTATTAGATGCTGGGGTTGCAGGGGGCAGCCCATGGGTAGCCAGAGGCAGCAGGTCCAAACCCAACCTTGCCTGTGATGAGTGGCTCAAACTGCAGTCTTCCCTAGGGCACGGGGGCTAGCTGGTACCTGGCAGGACCCTATGGCTGAGGTGAGGTAGGGATAGTGGGTGTGGGATTCCCCTGGGAGGGAGAGACCCAGAACTGTGGGGTACGGCCAGGGGGCAGCACCCAGTTAAAGGGGCACCGGGGTCCTGGGAGGGACACGGGAGCCAGCAGCAAGGCAAGACACCGGTCGACAGAGGGCGTTCTGGAGGCTGGAATGTTAATTCCCTGAGATGACCAGCAGGAGGCGCCAGTGGTCAGTCTGCGCCCAGTTACAATCCCATGTGAATGGGAGTAACTAACAAAAACCTTAAGCGGGGTGGGCTAGATTCTAATATCCTCTACGTAGCTGGCTTCAGTAAAGTTACTCCTAATTGGTACTGGTGTCAATTAGGTCAGAATGAGGTCCAGCCTGTTTAATAAGTATGTGCTCCTGATTTGTATATATTATACGTGGATGATAACTCCATTAGTTAAGCTCGAGTCCTTGTGGCCACTCATGGAACTATCCAACACGGTTTTTAGTTCCACACATATATGCAAGGAGCATCTATTTTTAGGCTAGGATTGGAGCTTGTGGCGAGGGGCTTATATATATATTCTTATCACGGTCAGACCATTCCGCTCTGTAAGATGATGTCTGAACTCTTCATTGTGCTTTTTGGGGTGGTGGGCCTATTTCAATGGTCACCTCCTTACAGATTAATGGACCTAATTTGGACCCAGAGTTCTCAAAGGATGCAATACTATACAGTTGGTGGCATCCTGTCAGTGGCCATTTTTGCTGTTGTTCCTTAATCATCAACAGATAGCTCCTAAATGCCCTTTTCCTTCAGAGGATCTGTAAGTGATGGATAACTTTTTCCCGTCTCTTGAACTGGAACCAAATTGTCCATCTAAAGCATTTGATCACAGGGAAGTGATCTGGATGCCAGACCATTGAAAGTCCAGTCACAATTCCTGGTCTGTGTCTGCTATTAGAACTGATATCCAAGACCTATTAATACTAATGGTTAGCAGTTGTAGTTTAGCTGATGCATTTGAATGTTTTTTTTTTTTTTACACACCAGCATTCTATTAATTCTTTCCAGTTTGCATACCTGTCCAAATTGTCTATTGTCCCATGCTATCTTTTAAAGCATTGTGTGATAAAGAGAGACAAATATGTTAATAATACAATGAAGGCACTGGTCAGTTAATAATTAACTCCTAGTTAAATATCAGAGTAACAAGAGAAACTGCCTCAATTGGATGACCAGTTAGAATGGTAAACTTTTTCCTTGTTCTACTAATTTTAAAATCAACTGCCAATGCCATCAGCAATCAGACTTATATTTGGTCAGAAATAATAGATGGTATTACTAGTCTTTCCTCTGGTCCATTTTTTTGGGAGGGCTAGATCCTAGTGTAAATCAGCATTGCTCCATTGAAGATCTTCTATGCCTGTACTGATTTACACCATCTAGGGATGTTTTTTTGTCTATCGTCCTGCTGTGCGACATATAGTAGTTTGGGGGGAAAAATCTTGGCTACTCCATTCAGACATCAGACCTTAGTTTTTTGCATGTAAAGATGCAGAGGAATTATTACGGCAAATCTCGTTCACAGTTAAGCCCCCACGTGACATTAGGCAAGTGAATTTCCAAAAGTGCATGGAGTTCAGTTTCTGCCCTTCAAAGCAAGGCTTGTTTGGTTCACGTGAATCCATTTTATTGAGATGTTGGCCAAACCATCAGTGATGAGGTGATTAAATATGCACTCAAGGTTACTGGTATTTCTATATATTTGCCTTCATTGCGTTATCCTAGAATCATTTATTATTGGAGGGATGATGGTTATGTCTGGTAAAAGGTAATTAATTTACTACATGAGGCTAGATTCACTGAGGCATGTGACAGGAGGTGCAAACTACACCTCTCTCTGCTGGCAAGGTCCTCTGTGGGCCAAGGGTTGATTCACCACAGTGAAATGAGGTTGTCGATCCACCACTGCACTCCCTCAGCATTTCTTGCCAGAGGGAAGCCATGTCAATTTCCGCTTGGGTAAGATAGTGTTTCTCTAGGTTGGAAATATATTCTGTGGGGATACAATGTGGATCAACCTGCTTACTGCTTACTGCTTCCTGACAATCCTGACCTGCAGTACCCCTGCTCCTGAAGATCTCTCACGCAAAGGCTGAAAATTAGGCTAGATTGTACCAAAGCATACAGGAGAAACTTGGGATCTTATCCTATTTCACTCCAGAGGTAAAAGGCTAGATCATTAAATCACTAGGTTTTGTAGTGTCCTAGCCTTACTTCTATATTTCTGGTTTGCTGTTGGAATTCTGACCACCTTAATTGTAATAATATTTCAGCAGTCCCCTGAGTCTTTGAGTTGCACTAAAAGATGAGTGCCCTTGACTTTAGCTTTCTGCACAGTTCATACAAGATCCAGATTGTCAGCTGATGGAAATGGGCATTGCTCCACCCTAGTCAATGTAATGACGCCTGTTTATACCACCTGAGGACCTGGCCCAGGTGAGGCAGAGAACACGCCATCTATCAGCCGATCTTCTCTTTGTGAGACAAAAGACGGCCATCTGTGAGCAGACGGCCATCTCTCCACCCATCCTTTCAGGTATGAGGAGCCAGCTAAAAAACTAATTTTAAAAAGCAAAGCATAACCTGTTCAAAGGAGAACAGAGAAGTTTTTCAAACGGCTTAATGAAGCACTAATTAAGACTGGCAGGGACAGATTTCACTTCTGCTCTTTCCATTCTACATAGAAAAGTAAACACCCCCTAATGCTGTTCCTGGGAACAAAGCAGTTTGCATGTAACATTGAAGTGCCCATTTAATAAAGGAGGAGAGTGATAGAGAAGTACAAGGTAGGTGTGAACTGCATTCAAGTAACCTTTATTATTTGTTGAACAGGAGCAACTAGGGACCTTGCTAGCCTAAGCACCATTCAAGTGCTCAGGTAGAGACAGACACCATACAAACATTGCAGGAGAGCTAATGTGATGGCCACTATCCTGGCCAACACGCCAGGGATTAGAACATAAGAACGGCCACACTGGGTCAGACTAAAGGTCCATCAAGCCCAGTATCCTGTCCTCTGACTGGGGCACCCGCCATTGGCCACTAAGGGAATGAACAGACAGGTTACCATCAAGTGATCCATCCCCTGTCACCCAATCCCAGCTTCTGAATCAAGGACCTTCAGAACTGAAGGCATAAACTGCTACAGTTTGAACTGAAGCCCTGTAGCTGGGGCTGTACCAACTCCTGTCTTTTGCCGATCAGCCTAAAGGGGGACCTGTAGCACACTCACCGGTGGGATACACTGACAGAACATTCTAATACTAGATACTTGATACTAGAGTATCAATGGACAGGACAGAAAGAAGTAGGAGAAATGAAGCATTACTCTCCCTATTGTGCAAATGGGTGCTAAAGCACAGAGATTAAGGCCCATATCTTCAAAGGGATTAGGTGCCTAACTTCCATTGAAACCAGTGTGAATTAGGTGCCTGGGCTTAAGGTCATAGAGCAGCATTTCCCCAATGGTGGGTCCCAACCCAACAGTGGGTGTTATGGTAAGGCTCTTGATGAGTTGTGGGGCCCCAGGCGGACATATACCTCTCCCAGCCTGGGGCAGCGGGGAGATGCTGGCACTGGGGGTGTTGGAGAGTGAGACCACCCCACACTGGCCCCATGCTGGGGGGAGGGGGGGCGGTGGTGGCTCCTGTTCTGTGGGGCTGGGCCTGTTTCCCTGCTCCGGGCATTGCAACCTAGCACACAGGGTAACAGTGCACAGGTTTGGACCAGACCATCCCTCTGCCATATGCCAGGTCACAGCATCGCTTACTCAAATTTGGCTCTGCCACCCCTCCATCATGATGGAGAGACAGTGGGGCCAAACCTGAAAGGCACTGCGCCCCCGTGCTTCAGGTTGCAATGCGTGGAGCTGGGAGAAGAGTTGCCCCGGCAGGTGACTGTGGGGTGGACCTGCTCTCCAACAGCCCTCCCTGCCCCTGGAACCTCCCTTTTCCACCGGGCCAAGGTTAGGATTGCAGGGCTGGGAGGGAGGAGGCGTATCTCTAAGGATGGGTCACAAAAAAAGACAAAATGCAGTTGGTGGGTTACCTTGTCCTAGAGGCAAGTCTGTGGCAGAGCTGGGGATGGAATGCAGGTCTCCTCAGTCCCACTCCCGGGCCTTCAGTACAAGACCCACCTTTATTGCCATAAGCGTGTGTCCCTAACAAGGGGCAGATTCAGAACTGATAGGGTTGCTGACCAAATGGGCCTTCCTGCTACACAAGCTAAAACGCTGCCTGAGTTCACAGATAAATGGGATGAATGCAGAGCTAGGTCAGGGAGGAGGTCTGCGGGCCAGAACGTGACATGAGGGCAGTTCCTTTTTTTACATCATCCCGGTTTGGATCCGAGACTGCAGCAGCCTTGTAAGGAAAGCAAAAAATAAGAACACGGGGGAAATTCTGGCTATAAACCTATATAATCAGCCTGAACGTTGGCAAAAATGAGGTCATTTCTTGTGTTTATGTTTTTACATGCTTTGTAAACTTTTGCCGCTGCCTCATGCCACTGTGATGTGAAGGGAATTTCCTGCATATGCAGCATTGTTTTTGCAGAACTTTTAGGAACAAAACCCCACCCCAAGTGGCAAAGAGAAATAGCACTTGCTTCTGATGCTGGTTGAGAGAGATGAATTTATTGAAGATAAGAGGCAAAAAGATGGTTTTGATTTTTAGTTCTTCTAATATTTATATCCGACTGGAAAGAGAAATGATCACTTCCATCAAATGGTGATACATTTGAGCACTTTAAATTTGCATGGGCCAGGAGTGTCAACCAACCTGGCTCTGCTGAGATCAGTGGGGTCCGTGACTATTTACATCAGCTGAGGATCTGGCCTGTAGAGAAGATGCTAGTGAGAATTCTGTCCTAGTGTCTTTCAAATTGTCCATCAAATCTACAAGTGAAAGAGGTTTGAATGAGAAGTGGCTCGCTCGCAAACTCTCTTCTTTGTGAGCATGAATGCCGCTTGCTACTCGCATTAGCCAGACAAGTTCAGGCAGGTAGAATTAAACCTTTGACCTTTGGTCCCCATGAAATAGAACTTAGTTAGTGAAAACTAATTTATAAATGGGAGGAAGCCTACACCTTTGCTGGCCTTCCTCTGTCTGTATGACAGAAAAACCTACAGTTTGATTTATGATATTTTAAATCAAAATGCAAAGGATCCATTAAACATATAATAATAATTAATTAATAAGCTTCCTCAAGGAATCTACATCTAGAATATTGGCCTAAAAGACACAATTGCTTAAGTTTCTTTGGGGAAAAACCTATCAGTAATGGAGGCCTGAACCTGCTGCAACTGCTCCATGATTATTGGCCCTGGGAAGAGCAGTGAAAGACATCTATGTTCTTATAACAAATAAAGTTACAAACCAAAAGTTCAAGGGAGAGCGCTTCTTCCCCCGCTCCCCACCCTGATATGCTGCTCTGGCTATGAAGGTGCTGCAAAGGGCAGGGGAGAATTCTTCCTAGCACAGGACCCCTGCAGGGCCAGCATAATCACCTCTGTACTCCGTGGCAGATCAACACACAGGCCCATGGGGCCCATGCCCAGTGCCCTGACCAATTTGAAGGCCCCCACAGAAGCACTGGATGTGGGGAGCCCAATGTTCTTTGTGCACAGGGCACCCATAAATCTTAATCCGCTTCTATAGGTCCCAGATATCAAGATAACATCCCTCTCTTTCCATTACATTTGGAAGAGACTTGAAAGAGCAAAGCTTCTGGTGTAAAATCCAGGCTGGAGGAATAAAAGCTCTAGACAAACATTTATATTGGGCTCCCCTGATATCAACAGAGATTAAATTTCAGGTTTCAGAGTAGCAGCCATGTTGGTCTGTATCCGCAAAAAGAAAAGGAGTACTTGTGGCACCTTAGAGACTAACCCATTTATTTGAGCGTAAGCTTTCGTGAGCTACAGCTCACTTCATCGGATGCATTCAGTGGAAAATACAGTGGGGAGATTTATATACACAGAGAACATGAAACAATGGGTGTTACCATACACACTGTAAGGAGAGTGATAACTTAAGGTGAGCTATTACCAGCAGGAGAGCGGGGGGGGGGGGGGGGGAGGGGGGGGAGGGACGACCTTTTGTAGTGATAATCTCGTTACAATGTGTATGGTAACACCCATTGTTTCATGTTCTCTATGTATATAAATCTCCCCACTGTATTTTCCACTGAATGCTTTCGATGAAGTGAGCTGTAGCTCACGAAAGCTTATGCTCAAATAAATTGGTTAGTCTCTAAGGTGCCGCAAGTCCTCCTTTTTCTTTTTGCAAATACAGACTAACATGGCTGCTACTCTGAAACCAGGATTTTAACAGTGATTTCAATAGCAGTAAAATCAGGCCCTTACTGCAGAGATTCCTCCAGGGCAGTGGTTCTCAACGGTGGTCCACCGCTTGTTCAGGGGTAAGCCCCCTGGCGGGCCGGGCCGGGTTGTTTATCTCCCGCATCCGCAGGTTCGGCCGATCGCAGCTCTCACTGGCCGCGGTTCACTGCTCCAGACCAATGGGGGCTGCGGGAAGGGCGGCTAGCACGTCCCTCGGCCCATGCTGCTTTCTGCAGCCCCCATTGGCCTGGCAAACTGCTGCCAATGGGAGCTGCGGTCGGCCGAACCTGCGGACGCAGCAGGTAAACAAACCAGCCTGGCGCGCCAGGGGCTTTCCCTGCACAAGGAGTGGACCACAGTTGAGAACCACTGCTCCAGGGGATCTGGAAGAAAAGGGGTGTGAGGGATGGTGACGGGGAGAGAGCCAATCACCACTCCATGTAGCGGAGAGGAGAGTCACCTGCAAAGGGTGGTGGTCTAGTATTAGAAATTAAAGGCAGATGTGCCTTGGCTTCCTTGTCTGTTTAGAATGTAAGCTTTTGGGGGGAGGGACAGTCTCTTTAGGTAGGTGGTGAGGGGCATGATATAAGCACCTCAATAGAAACGTTTCTTTCTTTAGTCACACAGTAGAGACCCCGTCATCTGACAGCAGCCTGGGCTCAGAAATTAGACTTTGTTAATTGAAGAAAGAAAATAGAGGCTTTGACAAAACCTCCCTATGAATAACAATCAGAATGTGTCTTTTAATGGCAATATCTGCCCGCCAGGTTGTGAACACAAACCCAACACCATTGTGCCACTCCATGGGAATGGAAAAGGGAAAGGTCTTAGAAACTGACCATAGTGAAACTGACCAGTTTAATATTACTGGGCAAGAGGAATGTCATGCAAAAAGGAGAAAAGCCCTTCCCCTCAAATAAGTGAAAAAAGTAAATTTTGTTTTTCCCCATAAATGAAGGCCAGGACTTTCAAAGGAATCTCAGGGAACTCAATGGGAACTGGGCCCTTATATGCCTATTGTTTGTAACACAGGCAAGGATTTGCTCAAATGAATGGTTATTTTTTTTTCTTATTTTGATAGCGTCTTTCGAGCAGGGCTCACATGGGCAAATGCCCTTTTTTGTACAATTGGCACAAAAGAGCCCTCCTCCCTCTGTTGTGGGGTGTGTGTGTGGGTTTTTTTGTTTTTTTCCCTCTGGGGAGTGTAATATTTGAATGATTGAATGTATGGAGTCACCACTGCCAACTCTACCATTCTGTGCACTGTATAAGTCACTAATGCTGCAGGGAGCTCCGTGCAGGGAGCAGGAGGGAGAATAGCTGTGTGGAGGATCAAGGTCGAAATGATTGTCTATTTTCCCTTATAACCCCCTGAGGCGTTTGCTAGAAAATAATGCTCCAAAAATGAAGGTTTTTTTTTCTTTTTTGTGAGTGTAAAACCAAAATATCATGACATTGTCAAATTATTCTCGCTCTAATTTCCATATATATTTTTAAACTCTATGCAGACAGCCAATAAACCTCAAGGTGAGTCGATTCTGCTCCCATTGAAGTTGATGGCAAAACTCCCATTCACGCAATGGTGTAGGTAGGATCAAACTCGGAGCATAAATAATCAGGCACTGGAGTGGCTCTGTGATCTTTCTGTCCACATCTTTCCGTTCCTCTCAGAAAGCCTCTGAGGTTGGGCCCAATATTAATCTCATACACAGGCTGGGAGCATCTTTGGGATTTTTTTTTTTCCTTTGTGAGTTTTGATCTTTCCCTTTGAAATGGAAGCAAATTCCCTGCAGGGTGCTCTGTGATCACTCCCTGGGTGTAGTCGCATGCTTTCACTTCTTGCTGTAGGTGAAATGGCTCATGTGCAATGGTATTAACTCTCTGTTAGACATTCCTGTGCTCAGTTGAAAAACAGGAGCACATTGGATGGGTTTATTTTCCTAGATTCTTAACAGCACGGGCAGCTCTCTTCCAATAAAGCCTTGGTAAAGAATTTATGTAATTATTGATACTACAATCCGATTTATAAAGCTTTAGGTGGCATTAAAGAAAGCATCATTTCCTTTTAGTTTTAATGGAATGAAACAAGAGACACTGAAAAAGAAAGTTCTGTTTGTGGAGAAAGTGCTCGAAAATGTGCCTAGTTTATGTGGATTGAGGCACTAATCCAATATACAAGCATGTGCTGAACTTTAAGTGTGTGAGTAGTCCCATAGGCTTCCAGCAGATGACTTAAGCACATATTTAACTTTAAGCACGGGGCCAATCAGCTGCTTAAAGCTGAGCACATGCTTAAGTACTTTGCTGGATCAGGGCTGTGCCTGGCAAGATTCAGAGAGCCATAGGGGACTGCTGAGTTGTCCTCATAAACTTCCAAAAATAAGTGAATAATCCTGCAAAGTCAAAGTCGTCCGGAAGGCTCAGGGGTTCACCATGTAGTTTTCTTTGCAGGATTGGAGCCTAAAGTACCTGATCTTGCAAACCTTTCCTCCCAGCTGTAATGATGGGGGTGGCAGTCACCAGTGCCATTAAATAGTCCCATATATGTTTGCAGGATCCGGCCCCAAGGCCTTGTCTGCATTAATAGAAAATCATGTTAATGAACTATTCTTTTTTTTAAAGAACGTTTAGTCTAAAATGGCCGATGGTACATGAATTTTTCCCCATTCTTGAGCCTTTTAAAAAATTGGCTGTTTAAAATCATCACTTTGTCTCAAAGGGTTTTTAAAATCTGCTTTACCAAAGTAATGCCTCCTCTGTATTTACCATGCTAGCTGAAACTGTCTTTGAAATGCTTTCTTAACATGGCCAATTATATGGTGTAGATAATGCCTTAGGCTCTATTCTTCCCTTAGTTATACCCTACATGGCTTGGACTGTCATGCTATTTGCATGGTACCTGTATTTTTTCTTCAGCTCTTCTTTAAATTCGGTGCAGCTTTTCTCTGTTCAGAATTTGGTGTCCATCACTGGAAATAGATTGTGCATTTGTACATGTGCATGTGTGTGTGTGTGTGATGCGTGTGATATCTCCATAAAAAAGGAGAAAAGCGCAAAAGGGAAAGAATTGGCCCAAAGATGTAAGTGACATATTTTTGGCTTCATTTTTTCCTCTTTAAAACCTTGGGAAAACCGAGTAAGTTTAAATCTAAATTTAAACCGTTTTCTTGGAGTCAAAAATGCCAAGACTCTCTGAGACAGGATTGATTTCATTTAATTTCTTGACTTGAGAGAATGTTTCAAAATTGTCCTGTTTCTGACATTTTCAAAATGAAAAAAATCCTTTTTTTGTTCAAAACAACTTTTTGTTTTGAAAGTTAAGCTGACTATATAGTATAGGTTTTATTTAAAAAAAATTAAATGGTAAATCAAAACAAAACATTTAAGAATCATTATTAACATATTTTGATCCAAACTTATTTTTTCCCCGCCGATTTTCTGTTTGTGAAAATTTTTGAGTTTTTGACTTTTTGTCCCATTTTGAGACGGGGGAAGAACTTCTGAAATCACAAAAACATTGGCAGGATGAGAAAACCACTTCCGCTAAGCTCTATTAAAGCTACCATCATGACGAGCATTAACTCAGCAAATAATCAAAACACTTGCTGAGTTGAGTAGCCCTCGGAGGCTGCGTTTTCACACAGGAGTTGCTGAATTTTTTGCCAGTGTATATGGTGGGAGAAGCTAGCTTCGTTTGGACATTGTTGTTTGGAACACTAATGGCAGAGCCCAGAGGAGAGTTAGAAACAATGGCCATGGAGTTAAATGGAGCCTAACTAGACTGTGCATTAGGAGATAAGCTCTGGGGTTTTTCAACAGAACTCCATCTCCAGATCTCTCCAGTAGGTTGTGAACTGGCAACACCATTCTACCACAGCCGTGGAGTTAGAACATGACCTTGTGGTTAAGGAATGGGAGCGGGACGTAGGAGATCTGGTTTCAGTTCTTAGCTCTGCCACGCGGTCATTGTAAAACCTCCGACCACACACGTGATCTCTCTGTGCCTTGGCTCTCCGTACGTCAAATGGGGTTAACAACACTTTCTTTGTCTGTTTAGACTGCATAGTAAAGATTGCCCCCAAAATAGACAAGAACTGTCTCTTAATATGTGATGTACAATGGGACCTCAATCTCAGATACAGCTTCTAAGCGCTACTGCAATACGTCTAATAATAACAGCCGCATCAGAAGTATCTCTGAATGCATGTCACTGTCTAGAAACTTCTGTAGATTTACGTCCGCAAGTTAGCTTTCTTGTGCCATCTGTTTTTCTTCAGAAAACATTTTTTATATTGACAATCACAAGGAAAAAAAATCAACTCTTTATTTAGTTGGAATCTCCCACATGTACACACCCAGTATTCCCTCTTACAAAGTCATGTTCAAATACAAAGTTGTTCAATGCTTGTGCCTTAGTCTGACCTTTTTCAGCTGAATTTGGCAGGAGTTAGGCAATTTATTTGTGCTGCCTGGGATATAAAACCCTCCAGTGACAGATATCAGGGGTTCTGCATCCTTTGAGATTTTGAAAATAAAGTCAATTTGAAAATAAGGTAAAAAAACCCTGCTTTACAATTATGAAGGCCTTAGCTGGTTAGGAGAATCCTGTTTCTCTGTTCAGTGTCTTAAAATGCTGTGCATAAAAGAAGCGGTATACCTGTTCCTTCCTTGTGGAACCTTTCCAAAACTGAGGACTCTAATATTGTTCACTAGAAAGATTAAAGGATGACATTAGCAATTGATATGGTACGTATTTGGGATAAATTTTTCAAAAGTGTTTAAGTGAGTTAGGAACCTAACTCTCATTGACTTTCCTAAATAATATAGACCAGAACCTTCACCTAGAGTGAATCTACAGAGATACTGATACTTTCAATGGGACTTGAGTGTCCAAGTCACTTAGAAGCTTTTATAAATATTACCCTTGATTCCTATTACCTTCCTCATCCCCGCCCCCACCCCTTTGGCAAAATATTTTTTTCCATTTCTTTTCCTTTTCCACCTGGAGGCATCAAGTTTCCCTGCTATTTAAGCTTATGTTTCTGCTGGAGAACTGGAGAATGGAGGGAAATCTGGTAATGGTGAAAGTCGAGTGCTTTTCAGAACTTTACTGGTATCAGTTCACTTGGGTTTTGGCAAAATGGTCTAAACTTTGTTTTCTGAATCTATATTGAGGGACCTACTTAGACGAGGAGCTACTGGGTCCTCAGATCTTTTGAAAATCTGCTCACAGATTTAGGACTCCATTTTTAGTCTTCAACCTTTGGCAAAAATGGAGCAAATGAAGCCACTTGGATTTTTCAGTCTGGCAGAGACCTGAAGGAAGTGGTTGCAGTGCTTCCAAATATTCCTGGAAGCAAATGGCATTGCAGAGATGGTGGAATCCTTCAGGGGCTTCTTGGTGGCTTCTCAACTATTCTCAGTGAGGTCCAGCCATTATCAGTGGTGATGTGGCATTAGGTGGCTCTATTCTATGAGCTGTGAAAGTCAACCTGAGAAATCAAAGGACAGAGAGGGTGGATTATGGCTATAGTATGAAGACATCCCTGTCACTTAACTCTCTTGTGGCTTTGTTGTGAAAGCTTGTGACAGATCCAGGAACCACATTTGCAGAAGTAAAGTTTCTACCTACCACACAATTTTAAATAAATGTGGGAAAAGTATGGGGAAGTGTAATGCACTGTCCTCTTCTTTTTAAATTACCAGTGGTATGTTTGTGAGCTAGCCCTTTATGGCACTATGCAGAGGTGGTGAAATGTTGAGGATGATTATTATTATGGTGTTTAGTACATTCCTGAGTCACTGCATAATAAACTCTTCTTATAATATATTTTAATAAGTATCTTGCCTTTTGGCTTTTCATGGAAATGGTGATCTACAAAAGAGTGTGCTTAAAGCATGTTAAATTGTCTAAAAAGTATATTCAGGGAGGAGGAGGCTTTCATATACAAACACAGGAATATATTTAGCATCTTGACTTCTGTTCTTGCGTCATTGTATGAAGTGGAAAGACAATGACTAGAGCTTGTTTGTTACATGTCACAAAGGGGAGCTTTGCAAATTGTATTGTAGTTCTTTGGGAGGAACCAGGAAAGAGGGCAGGATGTTAACAACATAAAAAAGAATAGCAATAAAACGCACACCTAACGTGAATTGTCTCAGAGGAAGTGCATATATCTCTCATCAGGACATTTTGGACGCTGCTTTGCATTGCTCGGAGCTTGAAAACACAAATAGGTTTTTGGCATGCAGAAGTGAACGTGTCTGCTTGAAACACAGCTCATGCACTTTCCAAAAGTTGTTTTGATAGATGCTCACGAGCAACATGGAGAAATGTCCAAGTTCATTGAATTCTCTAAACATTAGAATTAGAGAGTCTCAAACGTAGATTAATTTTGTTACACAATAGGCTAAATTCCATTCTGTGTTGCAGTGCTCTCCAAAGTCCAGTACATGCAGTGTAGCCTTAAAAATCAAGAATAAATGTTAATGTGACAATTACTCTTGCATAATTTGTCATGTTCAGAGAGATTCACATCCATATGTTAGTCATTTCGCCTTGTGCCAATAGAAATTTAAAATATAGGCAAGCTGATCTCTCTGGACTGCGTGCTTCAGTAACACACTTTTAATTGTTACCCAGAGCATCTGGATGCTGTACAGTTTCCATTCCTTGCTCCATAAATTGCTACTAACAGGCACAATAAATCAGAAGTCAAAATAAGTGATTTTCTGGTTTCCATCATTTTTTTGGGGGGAGGAGGGGGGAGAAATGAATGGGGTTATTGATTGCATGATTGACACAGAACCTTGCCTACAGCTCATATCAGAGTTTTGTATAGTGAAAAGATAGGGACTGTCATACTGAAAAAAGATTAGAGGTCCATCTGTGGTAGTGTAATATCTGGTCGCCAATGTCAGATGCTTCAGAGGAAGGTTTAACATCTTCTCCATAACCTCCCTAAAAGTCCATTCTATTTTGTGGGGAACTCATTCTAGATCTCCGATGATATTCAGCTGACATCTTGACTAAATAACCTTCTTGTTCTCCTCGCTTGTGCAGCTGTTCTTATAAGTGTGCTTATCCTTGTTCAACACTTATCAAGCTCTTTTGTCTCAATAATACCCTGCAGCAGTAAGTTCCATTAGTTATCGGGTGCATAAAGTATATTTTCTTTGTTTCTTTTAATAAATATTCCCTTGAGTATTCCCCTGGCTCCTATATTAAGGGAAATGGCAAATACGAATACACGACTGCCCTTCTCTCTCCATTCATTTACTGTGTGGATTTCATCTATCCTAGCACCTGGAAATAAGGTGCCAAGATTCTCCTGTTTCCCCCACCCCTCCCAGTAGCAGATGTCGGAACCCTGCAGGAGCTTCAGGTTAATTGCTGATGACTCACAGGAGCAGACGTCGCACCTGGACTCCACCTGGAATTTAAAAGTGGCGGCAGTGGCTTTGTAGCAGAGAGCTCGGGCGGGAAGGAACAGTGGAACCTAGGGAGAAGGCTCAGGCTGAGGCTGGGGGCACATACAGGGATATTCTGGAATTAATTTTTTTTCAATAGAACCAGACCTCAGGTGGGGTGACACTGAGTGTGCAGTGAGCACGAGGCTTTTGTATGGAGTTGGGTGGGGCCTCCATTAGCTTAGATTCCTTTTGGTCTCATCCCATCTAAACCAAATAGCCCCCTGTCTCGTTAATCTCTTCGCACATGGAATCCAACCCATGTGTGGAATAATTCTGGTCGACTTTTCTTGCTCTGTCTTTTCTTTCAAGATGAGTTTGCAAATAGAATGGTGACAGGCTATTTTCCTAAACCATTCACAGGCAGCAGTCCTTCCAATTTAAATTCGATATTCTAATGATGTCTCCAGGTCATTAAAAATGTACCATTGTCAGAAAAGAGATTCGTTGGGAAGGTGGACATACATGTGGTTCTGCTAACTGGCAATGGATGTCTTTCTGTGCGTAGTTCTGGGATGGGAAACAACGTAAAGATGCACAGAGAACATATTGGTATAGATCCACTGACTTCATTGTGACTACTTGCATGCTTAAAGTTACAAACGTGCTAAAGTACTTGCTCAATCAGGGCTATACTGTCTATAGTGTTTTAAAAAAACAATTGCACTCGGGCAACTCACCCAATATTTTCACGGTAACTTTCTCACATTTAGTAGCATGTTCCGATGTTGATTCCAGTGAAATCTCTGCCGAGAGGTAATCCTGGGGCAAATCTCCAACTCGGGCAGAGTCTGATTTCTGCAGCCCTAGAATATCAACAAAATATTTGATGAGAGCCTTTGCTGCTGCTAATATCCTGCGGCTGGTTCTGTGTCCAGTGATTCTGGAGGATCAGTTGGCTTCATAGCTTGAAGAGCAATGCAGTGTCAGTGTTTACAGCCTTAGAAAACAAGCTGTTGGATTAAAGAAATGCCCCCCACCCCATCTCCTTTCAGTTAGTGAACAGGTTAAAGAAAATAAAAGGTCTTCGTATAAAATTTTCAAAAGCACCAAATTGATTTTGGCACCTACATCCCACTGCCGTTCAGTGGGTCTTAGGGTAAATTTTCAAAATGCCTGAGTGTCTTAGGTGCTGAGGCCCTTTCGAAATTTGTACCCTAAGTGTCAGTGAAAATCAGTTGGACTCAAAAGCTTCAGTGGCTGTCCCCTTTGAAAATGGAACTTGTGCTCCTAACCATTGAGATGCTTTTGAAATTTTTATTCCAGCTGTAGAGTTAACAACCACACATGAAAGGTGAAGGCACCGAACAGTGTTATCCTGCTCATCTCATTCCAGCTGTCATGTCACCTGAGGCTGTTCTCCTCAGCTAAGTATGGCCAGGCCTGGGCAGTGCTTGGATGGAAGACCTTTAATGAACTAATCTTGGGTATTGAAGAGATTCAAGAATTTTGCTGATGGCAGTAGTCCTCCTCTGAGTCAGTACTGAACTCATGCACCTCTGCGATGCACAGAGTTGCTGCAGGTCCCAGATTCTGGATGGTTCTCTGCTCACTTGTGATCCTTAAAGAACCCATGGCTTTTTTTTTTTTAATTTTTCCAGTGGGGGGGAAGGTGTAAGAGCGTGTTTTGTTCCCCACTTTCTCACACTTTTAAAAAAAAAATTTCCAATGGGGAAAAAAGTAAATACATGAGAGAATGGTCCCCCCCCCACTTCTGTTTTTCCTTTTCCAGGGAAACCATGAGAGAGAGGAGGGATTTTACCACTCTCCAAAATGAAAAATGTCAAAAACACTGAAAGATTTTTGGGGTTCCCCCCAAAATTTTGTTTCTAATTCATTTAAGAAATGAAAAGTATTGTCAAAAATAAAAATGTTCATCATTTTTTCTCTCCACCCATTTTTAGACTAAAACCTTCTTGTTGCAAAAATTGTCCGGCAGCTCCATATTTGACCTGCCAATGGCAGCTCTGGATTCAAGAAAACTAAGGGTGAACTCCAGGATGCACTGGAGTCAATGGCAAAACTCGCATTGACAACTGAACGGGGCCGGGATTTCACCCCCAGATCGCAAACCTGAATCACTGATGGTGCCTGCCCTCCTTTCACAAGAGGGGCAGAGATCACCCTCATCACGTCTTCCAGTTGCTTCTCCCAAGCCTACAACTTCACTAGATTAAGCCTCAGCCAGCTCTCCTCCATCTGCTCTTGGATTTAGGGAAACACACCTCATTATTTGCTCCATTGCACCCACCTGGTCTGTGCTTGTGGGGAAGGTACCCCAGGGTATGTAGGATCTGCATTCCAGGCAAACAGTTTTTTCCGATGGGAAGTTAATCTCCAGATTTACCCTTTGCTGCTCAGGCCTTTATAATGGGAAACAGGCCTCCATAATGGGCGGAAACTGCAAAGCCAAATCTGAGTGTGGATCTAACGCCAGGTCTCAGCTGGGTGATTTGGGCTCATCAGGAAGTTAAAACGCAAGCATTATTAACAGCTACAAATCTCTCTCCAGCACAGCTATTGTTTGTGATAGTATCTTCATAATGAAAAAGATGCTAATGAAATGTTGTTCATTACCTAGGGACTGCCATTCCGTCTCATTCTCACCCACAGGCAGAGTACAGGGTTGGGACTGACGCTGCCTGATGGCTGAGGAGTTAGCACCGTCTCCATATTCTTCGTCCCTCAGACGAGGCTGCCAATACAGAGGCCACTAGCTACCAATTTTGGTGGTGGTTTTTATGATGCTTATAGTTGCACACTAGGAACTGGACTAAAGCCACCAACTCATTTCATCCAGATACTGGACAGCAGCCATCAAATATAAACATGTGGTTACTACTCGCTTGCTAGCCACAAAATGACCTTGGTTCAGAGGTGAAATTGGAGCTCTATTTCAGACCCCTCTTCCCCATGAAATCAGACTCCCTGCCTGACCATCCGGATTGCCTAGTAATTCCTCCCCATCTGACTCCTCCAGCCCTACCCACACGGCTCCTACAGAAAGGTGATCTCACCCCAAAGGCAGGGGAGGCCTGTTTCTCCCTAGAACCATAATAAAAGACAATCCAGAGTCACCATAGTAACCAGTGTTGCCCCCCAAGAGTTTGGAAGGCATACAAACCCTCATGCCTCCAGGGCTTAAACCAACCTCTAGTTAATGGGGGTCAGGAGGAAACTTTCCCCATATGCAGGTTTTCTTGTGCCTGCCTCTGAAGCATTCAGTACTGCCCACTGTCCGAGGCAGGTTAATGGATTAGATGGGCCACCAGTCTGATTTAGTGCGGTGATTCCCATGGTTTCTGTTTTAGAAGGGATAATAAATGAATAGATTCCCCCAGTCCTCCTCTCTGTGAGAATTAGCACCCCATACACAGGGCTTATCACAGGTTTAGGGGTTGGGAATTTTGTAGGATCTCCCTTTTCTAGCAGCACATCATTGCTCTGCCCTGCATCACTCCTGGACTGATATGTTGCCTGCCCTCTGCCCTGTAGCTGTGAGGTGAAGGTGCCCACTGATATGAAACAGCTTGTCCATTTCAATGGAATGACATTGTTGGATGGTAGCTTTCTGGTGACACAAGCTTAAGCAGGTTTCTAAACTGAATTTGTTAAGCTGCACAGAGAAAATTCAGTCTAACGTTTGGCACTCTGCTCATGGTTTATGACTGAGGGTGAATTTAGCAAGCTACCAGTTGTGCTTTGATGTTAATTATTTTAACTATCATAAGATCTGATTCACGAGGCAGTGATAGTAGGTCATGATTACAGGCATCATTAGGTTAGGTGAGAAATTAGCTTTTAGGCTTACGGCACTATGTACTAGTACTCTCTGAAATGGGACTCCTGTGTAATGCTTGAACAAACGATTTAGTGAAATTAGCACCTAATTTAATGAGCTGCAACTGCACATTTTTGTCTTTGCTTTGAAAAGAGATGATATTTGTGCCTTTAGACAGCAATTCTGCCTATCTGAAATATGGCTTTGCAAAATACTCGTGCCTTTCCTCATGTAGACTGGAAAGTCAGTTCACCACCAGGACCTTTCAGGAATTGGCTGATCCTAATGTGGATTCCAGGGGCCAGCTCCTCAGATGGTCTAAACTGGCTTTGGTGGACCTTTGCCAGTTTTTATCTGCTGAAGCTCTGGCCCTGGTGTGTTAGACCTGCCGCGTGCAGGTGCGCTGTCTCGGGCCAGCTCTTTCTCTCTGCAGGAAAGCAGACCAGACGGGAAGCAGAACATTTTCCTACGGAGAGGTTCCTAACTCAGAGCTTCAGTAGGCAACTCCCCAGTCTTCATCATGCCTATGTCAGTTCCAGACATTTCTGCGCTTCAAGGATTGTGATGAGGGAGCTTCACAAGCTTAGTTATTACTACAGAGAGGGCTCAAATGGTGCAGACCACCACAGTGACCTCACTATAATCATCCATGCCTTTGTTATACCAGGAGCATGTTCTATTCCTGAGTGCTTCTCCAATCTTCAGATGGGGCAGAAGGTGGAGGTCCATTTTGAGGTTTTGTTTTTTTTCCTCTGGGATCACACCACACCTGTTCTCTGCAATCTGCAGCTTCTTGCCAAATGCACTTAAAAGCGTTGGTTTTAATCTATAAAGCCCTGAATGGGATGGTTTCAGGCTAGGAGACTATATCTCTTCCCTGGTGATGCTGTAGGAGTTGCAATCAACTGAGGTGTTTGAGCAACAGCCCTGGTTTAACTGGTGTTTGCATTTCCATGGAACTGTCTGTCCACAGAGCCTGCTCCAAAGCCCAGTAAAGTCAATCAAGCCAATAGATCTCAAGGGGATTTTCAAATTTTAAATGCTAATGACAATCTGGTGGTAGGGAAGGATAATAGTTCCTTTTGCATATGGGGAAACTAAAGTACAAAGAGTTTAAATGGCATGCCCAAGCTCTCATAGGACTCTGGTGATGGGGCCAAAAATAGAAGCCAGATACTGCCTCTCAACCCTAGGCTGCAGCCACAAGATCATCCATCCTCCCCTAAACACAATCAAAATGCAAAAGCGTGTTGCAGTATGACACAGAACATAACAATATAGTCGTGGGGGGCCCTCTGCCTCAGCAACACATTGCTGTCACATTGGACAGTACCTGTGGAAAACCACATAAAATATTCACCAAGTCTGTAACAGAGCCATGCAAGCCATCCACAATCACACAAAAATATACCATCCTCAGTCTGGCGTACCTGAAGAGACAGTGGGCCAGATCCAGAGCTCCTATGATGGGAGTGGTTCCATTGTAGTTATGGCGGCTGCATCCACTTATCTCAGCTGGGGATCTGGACCAGTCTGTTTTCACAGAGACACAGTAACAACACGGTGCTATTGTGCTCTCGGTATCAGCATTCTAGATAGGATTATCTTGGATATCCCTTGACGTTTTCTGGGCACGGTCCCTTGTAAGACCTTCAGTAGCATGTAAATACTAGAGCTGGTTGGGAAGTGACCTTTTTATCCCACCAAAAACTTCAATTAAAACAATTGTTTTTCATACAATGTTCAGGTTTTTGTCAAACTTGAAAATCAATCCCCCCCTTCCCCCTAGGTTTTCATCTTGTTGATGACAGTGGAAATTTTCCCATGAACATTTCCATTTAGTTAAAGAGCTATTTTCCATCGGGGGGGAAAAAGGGGGAGGTTGATGGAAAATTTTCAGATGGCTCTAATAAATACCTTAGAGTGATCACAAGGACTTGAAAAATGATCTATTCAAATGGAGCAGCCACAGGGAAACACACAGACACACCTGGAAATCTGAAAAAAGAGAGAGCAAAACCCAAAGCTTAGTTTAAGTAGACACAGGGTGAGCAGAGTTAGAAATCGTCTATTTCTGAGAAGACTGGCACAATCCAGCTTGCTAAATGTTGAGGGGAAAATAAAAGGACCTCCTGATTACCTAATACTTTTCATGCAGCAATGTCAAAGGAGATGAGTTTCATTACCCCCATTTTACAGAAGGGGAAACAAAGGCACCGAGAAATAAATAAATTAACTTGCCTAAAATTTCCTAGGCAGGAATAGAAACTGGATCTGTGGAATCCCAATCTAGTACTCAGCAGCACCAAGACAATGACTTTGAGGATCCTGGAATATTTGAAAATAAAAGGAATTTGTTCCACCCTAACAATTGTCAGTGGTGGGGAAGCTTTGGTTGACAGTGCCCAAGACTAAATTTGTAGGTGCTGGAGGACAGGGTGTTCCCAGCAGCGCTCCCTATACTCTGGAATTCACTCCTCACGGAGATGCCAAAGCCATGAGGCTTGCCTCATTTAGGGTGTAATGTAAGATGGGTCTTTTTGTTGAGGTTTACTCCTGACATCTTAGCAACCCAGCCAGTTGCATAGTTATCTCCTGGGACTGTTCTCCTTCAGGGAAGCAATGATGGATATTTGGAGAGAGGGGGAGAACAGAGAACTGGTTCCTGATTTAGGGTATATTGTTGTTGGTTACCTCCATTTTTGTTTCAGAGTAGCAGCCGTGTTAGTCTGTATTCACAAAAAGAAAAGGAGGACTTGTGGCACCTTAGAGACTAAAGCTCAGATAAATTGGTTAGTCTCTTAGGTGCCACAAGTCCTCCTGTTCTTTTTGCTCCATTTTTGTATATACGCAGCATTAAACTGATGGCCAGGTTTGGGATTGGAAAGCAGTCCATGTGGAGCAGGGATCTTAGAAGTAGGGTGCCTTTCTTGGGGACACTGAGCAAAGATAATCTGTTAAGACCAGGTGCTCATAGTCCGTGCTGTCAGTTTTCTGCCACTGCTTATGTGGGGCCCAGTCACTGTTGTTCTCTTCCTGGGTTTAGGGATTCATACTATGAAAAGCAAAGTCTGTCAGTTACAGACACCAAGTGCTGTTGTCAGTACAAGAACTGTGTGAAACCCGGTGGCTTTGTTTTTTGGATACTTCTTTTGGCAGGCAGTGTGGTTCCCTGGATAGGGTCCTGGCCTGACTCAGGAGACCAGTGTTCTGTTCTTAGTTCAACTACTAATATTCTGTGGGACCTGGGCCAAGTCACTTGGCCTCTCTTCTCCTTCCCTTCCTTCATCAATCTAATCTGTTGAAAACTCTGTTCGGGCAACTCTCTCACTAGGCGTTTTCGCTATGCCTAGCGCAATGGAGCCATGAGATCAGCTGGCACCTATAGGTTCTGCTTTTAAACCAATATCAATTCTTTCTTTATATTTGTATGACCCTTTTCCTTCAGTTTTAATCCGGATGAGATCTGCTCTACCTTCCTATCTCCATACCTGTCGTTTTACAGGTCATCCATCACTGTGGTATCTGAATTCTGCACCCCCTACCTAAGATTTCCTTTGAATGTTGGGTTTGAGTGAAATTCAGCTAATGTCAAGGGGTTTTGTATGAAAATCATGAAACGCTGCTCATTTCCCATGACACTGCCGTACAATAATGTATGTAGCCCTAGCTCACCTGAAACCAAGCCCTGACTCACGTGCATGGTTTCTACACGTTAGCAGTCATTTTGCTGAATCTGAGCTAAATGTCAAGTTTGTAATGAAATGCAGAGCCCGGCAAATTCTTCGTTCCCTTAGATTTCACAGGGAACACTTCCTGCAGCATTAGTAGCTAATATTAAAAACTGTTTACTGCTAACCGAATACTAATGCCTTGCACTTCAAGAGCCCCTTTGATGTGAAGATCTCATAGTACTTTACAAACATTTAATGAATTACGCCTCACCCCACACCCATGTTACAGATGCAGAAGCAGATCTTGAGAGTGCTGACGAGGGCTGAGTGAAACCAGGGATATCTGTTCCGTGGGAAATTTGTTAATATCAATTTTTTTCACCCAATAAAAAATTAAACAATCTTTCAATTCAGAAACATCCAAATGTTTTGGTTTGCCCCTCAACAGCTTCTGCTTATCACGCCTCAGTGCCTCACGGAAGATGTAGCTTGTGTGAATCACGCCCTCATTCTTTCCTATGGACTGGGCTACCTGGATGGACTACATCTCCCATGATGCAATGCAGTCACGTGACTCCCATATTGCAGTACTTGAGGGGAGACTGCGGCCAAGGAGCCTGGCCCATACAAGAGAACGGAGGCATGACACATTGAAGCTATAACACCCACGAGTCACTGTTGCAGCTTAAGCAGATGCAGTTTAATGTTGTCCTGGCTCAAAACAAAAATTGTTTCATTTCAATTTTTCTGATTGGCAAAATTTTGGCAAATTTAAATTTTACCCTTGGGAAATTTTCAAATTTGCAGAAACTTCATTTTCCACAGAAGAATCATTTTGCTGGAAAATTCCTGACGAGCCCTCATGTTGGTCACTGGGGACTCCGTCCTGCCAGGTGCTCGCTCAGTGCCCTCATAAGTTCCTATTGACTGTGCCTCTCGTTGCTTGGCACCTTGCAGCACCAGGCCCCTTCTGAGCAGCTGCAACTCCCACTGAGGTTAGTGGGACTCTGGAGTGCTCAGCAGGAGTGAAGGTTTAGCTAGGTGGTACAATCATTGGAATTGTTTCAGTAGATTGTACTGCTGACTTGCTGATCCATTACATGGCAATACACTGAGGTCCCTCTCTGAAACCTTGAGACTCCATCAAAGGAGAAGCCAGGGAAGCTGTTTCACTCACAGAACTTGGCATCAGGGTTTCACAACCCTTAGGTCTTTAATAGAGTATATGGCCCAATTCTCAGCCCTTCCTCAAGATGGTTGCTTGCAGGATTGGGCCCATATTCCATTACAAAGAAAGGCAAATAAACTGTTCAGATTTGATCTTAGAGCACCCACATTGCAATAGCTCTGGGAGTGGAAATAAGACCCATTTTTCCTTCCAGTAGCTAAATAGCATGCACTGCGGAATTACCAGACTGGATCAGAGCTGAAGTCTGTCAACTCTAGTGGGCTATCTCTGACAGTGGCCAATACCTGATGCTATGGAGGAAGGTATAAGAACCACACAGTAGGCTGATGTGGGAAAATCTGCCTTCCTCCCCCTGATTGCCGAGAGATTGCCTGACACCCTGAAAATGAAGTGTGAGAACAAAAACCTGCCGCAGAAGAAAGGTGAATGATTTCCGCTTTGAATGCTTGAGGTGGTGGTTATTTTTCTGCCGACTGCCACAGGATCTCATGAGCGAGGTAATCTCTTTTATTGGATCAACTTCTGTTGGTGAGAGAGACCAGACAGAAACTGATCCAATAGAAGATATTACCTCACCTGAATTGCCTTTCTAATAACCTGGGACTGATACGGCTCCAGCTACACTGCATCCAGGATCTGATGACATTTCTCCCTGATCCGTCATCAGAGGACAAGGTTTGAAGGCTCACATCTCCTTGAACACATACCTCGCTTTCTGGGGCACAGATTTCCCTTCACATTTCTTATTAGCTTTTCCCTCTGTGCAAGTCCAGGAGTGAAAAATCTGGAGAATTGAATGGAAGCATCAGTAGAACCGAAAGCCCAGCAGATTCTCCAGTTTTGGTCAGTTAGCCAAACGTCCCCATGAGACAGGCTTCTGCTTTACTCCCTCTCTTGCACGTTTCGTGGTTATCCTTTGATGTGAGTCATCGTTTTTTATCTATACAAAGAGAAGCTTTAAAATGCCTTAAGTGAGGTATTTTCCCAGTACTTTAGCACTAATTAGTCATTAAGGCACCAAGATCAAAGGGTGGGAAGGGAAGCACAACTTTGGTACGTTCTTCTAATCATATTGTGGCCAATTTCCTCCCACCCCATCCTCCCTTAAATACAAATTTTAAATACAATACCTGAGAGAGAATAATGTGACGCAAAGATGGTAGGCCTTATTTTTTTTCAGAAATAAATGGGTGTTTTGCATCTTTATGAAGAATGCAGTGTCAGGCCCCTCAGTGGAAGATTTATGATTGTTTATAACACTTTGACACCTCCAGACACTAATGTACCAGGCACACACATACATAGGGAGAAACAGGAGCCCCTGCCCTTAAGAGTTTGCAACTTAATTAGATAAAACAGGCAAAGTGTGGGAGACAGCAAGCCACATTAGCTCCAGTTTAGAGAGGGAATACGGGTAATTATTTTTAAGTGTCTAAATGACTTAGGAGCCTAAAGCCCATTTTCAAAAATTATTTAGGAGCTTAAATCTCATTGAAAGTCAATGGGACATAGGTTCCAAAGTGCCTAAATCACTTCTGAAAATGGGAAGGGTCATTTTGATACTTTTGAAAATTTTACCCTAAAAGAGTGTGTCTGAGTTAGCTGGGGCTCTTACCTGAGTGTTGCCCTTAACCTCTCTCCCATTCACCCACAAGAGCCTCCCATCCACATTTAATGGAGCTTTAAAGCCAGGCTAGCTGGCCCTGCTGGGGATATAGTTTAGAGCAGTGGTACCCAGCCATTCTACACAGGAGGGCCGCATACACCTGAGCACAACCTTATGTGGGCCAAACAGATTCTACGTATCTGAATACATTTTAAAGACGCCTGTACTGATTTATAGTTTATGTTCAGCTTGTTTCATATGCATTTAGATGGGTTGATTCTATGTACAGAATTGTCTATTTACACACATGTGGAAACTAAAATGGTGTAAACGTGATGACGAAACTCTCATGAATCGGCCACTAGAATATTGTGTTGAAGTAGGCCCCGGGCCTTATGAAATGCTCTGGTGGGCCGTGTACGGGCCATAGGTTGGGCAGTCCTGGGTTAGAGCCTGGATTCTGCTGTCACTCAGGCTAGTAACCCTCTCACTTTGCAAAGGGGATAGAGGCAAAATCACTTGGGTGCAGATAGTCCTTCAGTGCCTTCCCGCAATTCCCCCTGCATGCCCAGAAGGAGAGACAAGTTCTTCTTTAATTCACTCTTAAAGAGCCACGGAGTGCCTCAGTTTACTGCAGCACAAAGAACCATGGGGTATGGCCCCCCGAAGTCCTAGCGAGTCGTGACACATGAGGGTGAATGTAGCACTTCTACGGGGGCAGTAACTCGGGTAGGGCTTTGCAGTGTGGCTGCTTGTACTCAGGCTAGGCTGGCCCATTCAGGTCTGAGTACTGATCAATCAGGCTGGCTCAGCGGTGAAGACATACCCTAAAGGTCTTGCCGAGGTCACACACACAGTCTGTGTCAAAGCAAGGAAGGGAGCCTACCATTCTCTTAAGTCCCAATTCAGTGCCTTAACCAGAAAACCAAGCTTTCTCTTAAGATTTCTGTAGCCTAGGATAAATTCTGCAGCATATAAAGATTTGGGATGGGACCAAGGAGCTGTGGAACAATTTGGCAATGGCTCATTCAGCATCTGAGAGAGGAACATGTGGACGGGAAAAGGGTATGTCAGTTCATGCTAAATTCAGTAGAGCACAAGCCTTGATTTGTCCACGTTTCGATGTGAACATTGGACTCCAGCTGCTGCTGAGAAAAGAACGGGAGCTTTTGTGCTGCTGGGATGCTACTGGGGGAAAAATCATACTGCAAGAGGACAGATGAGCGGCTGCTAAAATGTTGCAGAGTCATGTTTTGTAGTACTGGGGAAAACACAGATTAAAATTGAAATATTGTGTACATATAACAAGAAGCAGGGGAAAGCATCTGCAAGAGAGGATGGGGTGAGGCCAGTGTGCCGAGGGAAAGGCAAGCCAAAGGAAAGGTGGCTCTGCAACTTTAAGGAGCAACAAGGCAAGTCAGGCACAAGCTGGCGACACAAGCAAGAAAGTATCTGTAAAATCAGTGGAGAATAATGGTTGTCCTAGAAACCGATGGAATGGAACAATAGTATTTCCAGGAAGAGCTTTTTGCAGAATATTGGAGGATTGAAAAGGCCATTATTCCCTTTAAAAAATGATTTACTTTTTTGTGTGGGAGGCCCAAGTTTGGAAGTGTGGGCTCTTGTCCAGCTTTTCATTCTGACCTAGATTTTTGATCTCATTTTTTCCCTTACCTTCTACTTAGCTGGCTACTATATCTCCTAGACATGGACATAATCTATATAACATTTGTGTTTCACATTAGTGTTACTTTCTAGTTTAATGGGGTTTTGAAGAGATATATTTAAATATTTAAATGACATGAACTGTACATTTAAAAAAAATAATCATACAAAATCTGCTGGACTACTTTGTAAACTAAAAAACCTTGGTATTTACAAATAGCAAAGCACTGAAGAGTGATTTAGAAAAGTCAAACCCTCATCTTCTCCCAGTGGAAAGTATCCCCTGTAAAACTTGTTTTACGCAACTGGAGAAACTTTGTGTACAAGTTCAATTTTCATGTCTAGCTTATGGTATTATCAGTATTAGAGGAACATCTAGAGGCCACAAGCAGGATCTGGAACCCATTGTGCTGGGCAATGTATATATGCATAGTAAAGGACAGTCCCTACCCAGAACTTACATTCCAAATAGGCAAAACACTCAAAGCGTGGGAGAAAGTGAGGTTTATGGTCCGCATTTTACAGTGTGAACTCAATGGGGCTATTCTGATTTACACCAGCTGAAGATCTGATCCTGTGTTTTCTCCCATCCTTCGTTTAGGTGATTTCCATTAACTCTTTCTCTCCCAACAAAGGAAAATCAATCTCTTTCTTTCAGGACCACTGCAGATCAGAATGCTAGCATTTTGCACCCATTTGGCACAGGTTTGCATGACTACACCAGGTGCAAAGCAATGGAGAATGAGGCCCTATGTTTCCTATAAGGAAAGAAGAGAGGTTGAATTTGGGGTTGTCTGAACAGTCAAAGTTTTTGAATAACTGAGGTTGTGGGTGTGGTCTTGCTTGCTTTTGTCTCGCATTTCCTCCCCTCACCCACCCATGTTGGCACTGGTAGATTTAAGGTTGTTTTTTGGTAGAACCTTGAATGCTGTGTATCAAGCTGAAGCTACATGTTCGACATCAGAATCCAATAGCATCGAAAAGTCACAAATCTAGACTATTGCCATTTCCTTTTTCCTAAATGAAAGTTCTCATCATATTAAAAAAAATAAAATAGCAAAGCTGAGAAGGCAGACTTCTTTACGAGCATGTACACCAAAACGGCTCCTTGCTAGAGGTGAAATTCATCATGTACATTTCAAGGCCTAGGTGCCACTTAGATAGTATAATGAAGACCCTGTTTTGAAGGCTTATGTGGTGCATAGGCTGTGTACTGGCTCTCTCCACAAGTGCAGATTTCACTCCTGTTGAATATACAACCTGAACCAGTACCAACAAGTTATAAACTTGACTGATCTCAGCGGTGTGTGGCTTCTTGAAAGCCCAGCTCTATTTTCATGATAACTTCATGTAAGCAGAGTCAGGATGAGCTCTTCCCTGACATCTGGTGGCGAGTCATGGTGGGTTGTGGAAAAGAACTTTAGGGGCTGATCTCATTTGCATAGGCACACCCACCCTGCTTAGATGGTCACTTTGGCTGCTGTAGGAGCCCCAGTTTCTCTGTTATTGGGGCAGGAAGAAACTGTTATTATCCTGATTATGTGAATCAAGGACAGTGGAACTGTACTTGGCCTTTTGTTATAATGGAGGGACTCACCATCAACTAAGCAGCACTCGCTAGGCAAGGGTAATGGGTTCCAAAACCCAGTGAATAGAGAGAGGCTGGGGACAGGTATTAATATGTGGTGGTATAGGCCTCACATGCTAATTGCACTTTTTCCTCTCTCTACTGTAGAATATCAGAGCTAATTTTGATTCTATTAGGAGTCTAGTTACAGGTTGCTGAGCTGAATTCTCTTTGGGCTAATGGTGTACCAGCACTGAGGCTCCCCTGCTACAAGCTGAAATCACAAAAGAGCTAAACTTACTAAGAGCTGAGATCACTGACTGTTGTGTTAAGTAGTGGGGGAGCCTGAAGATATATTGCGGAGTCGTTTGCAGGACGGCTGGCAGAGCAGAGCAGAGAGGCTCTTGGAGCAGAGCCGTTTGCGGGACGGCTGGCAGAGCAGAGCGGCTGGTGGAGCAGAGCAGTTTGTCGGATGCCTGGAGCAGCTCATGGGGGCAGCTGGCAGAGCGAAGCGATTCGTGGGACGGCTGGTGGAACGGAGCCCCATGGAGAGGTGGGGCAATCAGGTTTGGACCATATAAGGTGCCCCTTAACCCCCCCAATCTCCACCCAGGTTGGGAGGTAAAACTCTGCAGATAAACTTTTGAACTCTGGGGCTGCCCTGACCAGGGACAGAGACTTCTGGGTTGTTAGACTTTTCGGACTTTGGGTGATTTTGGGTTGCTGGACTCAAGAACCAAACGGAAAGGACACACCCCAATTTGCTTGGGGTGGGTTTTTTGCTCATGGGTTGTGTTATGAATCCTGTTGGTGGTGTTTCCCCAACATAATGCCACATTGTTTCTCTCTGTTATTAAAAGGCTTTTGCTACACTCAGACTCTGTGCTTGTGAGAGGGGAAGTATTGTCTCTTGGAGGCGCCCAGCGGGGGTGGTATATATTTGTCCCAGGTCACTGGGTGGGGGCTCGAGCCGGTTTTGCACTGTGTTATTGGAACGGAACCCCTAGATACTGAACCCGGCCCTTGTTGCTGCCAACTCTGACAGGCAGAAGGGTTACATTCATAAACAAAGACCAAAGCACCCATTCTGAGGCCCCAAACCATTCCATGTTGTTAATCTCTGTGATCATAAGCTGTATGATGTTGTAAACTGTATTTTTATATTATCTATACATCATAAACCACCACATACATGCATGGAGCTGGGTACAGGTCTTTGTTTTTTGAGCCACTATCCTCAGATAAACAGAGTCAAGACTCTAACTCGGGGGCGGCCAACCTGTGGCTCCGGAGCCCCATGCGGCTCTTCAGAGGTTAACATGCGGATCCTTGTCCAGGCACCAGCTCCGGGGCTGGAGCTACAGGTGCCAACTTTCCAATGTGCCAGGGGATGCTCACTGCTCAACCCCTGGCTCTGCCACAAGCCCTACCCCCACTCCCGCCATCCTGTCCCATCCCCTCCCCTCCCCTGAGCCTGCCATGGCCTCGCTCCTCCCCCTCTCCCCCCATCCTGAGCCTCCTACACCCCACAAAACAGCTGATTGGGAGGTGTGGGGAGGGAGGGGGAGGTGCTGATCGGCGGGGCTGCTGGTGGGTGGGAGGTGCTCGGGGGGGAAGCTGCTGACGTATTACTGTGGCTCTTCAGCAATGTACATTAGTAAATTCTGGCTCCTTCTCAGGCTCAGCTTGGCCACCCCTGCTCTAACTGTTCCCCATCCCTGTTTGTCCACTCCTCACCCACTTCAGCCAGGCTCTTGGTACCTCCAGTTCAGGTAGCCTGTGGAGGAAAGATACTTTGTTCCTGTGCAGGTGTCCTATGGGACCATCTTGTCCATATTGACTGCGGATGATTTAAAGACTCACCCACTCTATGCTTTAGGTCCTTTGTGATGCCCGATTGCTATCATAGTGCAGGAATACAAGGGGAAATCGTAGAAGTGTAGGACTGGAAGGGACCACGAGAGGTCATCTAGTCCAGTTTCCTGCACTCAAGGCAGGAGGGTGCTGCCTTCAGGCCCAGGCTGCCAGTTGTATCTGGACAGTGATCCCATGAGGAGAGGGTGCTCTAAGGTGACCAGACAGCAAGTATGAAAAATTGGGACAGAGGGTGGGAGGTAATAGGTGCCTATATAAGACAAAGCCCAAAATATCAGGACTGTCCCTATAAAATTGAGACATCTGGTCACCTTACTGTTCCAGGTCAATAACACACGTACCGTATGTCATCTGAGATCAAGAGCTTCACCTCTGCAGTTTAAATTACACCTGGAAACTCCTTCTTGCTTGGGCTCCACCTGGGAATTCCTCCCAGACTGGGAAGTCTGTCAGGGTGAACAAGAAAACTAACCTGCCTCTGCAGTCCTGGTGCTATTCGGTCCTCTCCATGCCCATTTAGGAGCATGGGCTGGCAGCAGTGCGCTGGGGTGGTGGTAGAACATGTCTGGAGCAGGCCTGGCACTCCCTCTCGGTTGGCCAAACTTAAGTCTTCCCTGCAATCCAGATGCTGCTGGTATTTTCCCTTTGGCATTTGAGCCCTGGAAAACAATTTGCTGTGTTGACAAACCCCGGTTAGGAATGGTTGAGTTATAACATCCTGTTCAGATCCATGTCATATCTGTCATATTCTCCTCTCAGATGCCAGCACCATAGGCCGACTGCTCCAACAGGTACTGACCCCTCTCATTGTGACACACGGTAACCCCAAACCTAGGTCTTGCTTTGACAACAACAGCGCAAGAAGTAAAGCTCCCGGGATGCAAAGGCAAGAGGATTTAGGGTACTGGTGGTAGTTAATCAGGACAGGCTGTTCTCCCATCCTGGACCCTGAAGAAGAGTGGGGCCTAACTTTTATGGTGTTCTGTGCAAAATAAAATGTGGAGGGCCCGAGAATAACCCTTGTAGTGCATTTGTGACCAAAGGGCTCAGTAGAGATGGGCTGATCAGCTGGTGAGCTGTGGGCACTTGCTTTTCATAGGTGGAGTGGGAGAGTTTGCGTTGGCTGGCAGGGAATCAAGGCATTCACCACTAGGGCTGGCCATCCCGGTGGGCCCAGATCCACAAAGGGCCTTAGGCATTCTGTCATCCAACCCCATCACATCTAAATTTTAGGTGTCCAGAAAATCACAGGAACAACACTGATCCACAAAGCTTGAGTGAGGTGCTTTGGCTCCCTGTACAATGAATGGGGAGAGATAGGTGCCTTAGGCTGAGATCCACAAAGCTGGCATGCTAGGCTGGGAGCCACCTAAGCTAGCCAAGGGAGATGCAGACACAAAGGGTGGTGTGCTAAGCAACACCCCTCCCCCCCTTCTCAGAGAGACGTGCCGAAGTCTGGGCTGCAGGGAGGCACCGACCTCTGCTTAGCAATCCACGAGGTGGGGGATATAGGTGCTCCTCCGCTTACCTTGCACGTGGAGCCCAATCCAGTAGATGTGCTCGGAGGCTGCCTAGAAATACAAGCAGCTGCAGCAGGTGCTACCGCTGTAGCTTCCTTATAACCTTTAGCCAAGTGACTAGGGTACTGTAGGCATATAGGTGGGTGTGGCTCTCCCTCGCTGTCAGTCTTGCTACAGGTACTCCTCCACTATAAATAAATATTGCAATTCCTTCCATCTTTGTTAGCCTGTGAAAGAATGAATATTCGTGGACTCCCACTAGACGTGCATCCTTCAGGTATACTGTATGATGAAGACGAATTCATATCTTAATCCTATTTGATCCAGAAAGAATGCTTCAAGAATGTTTCATCCCTCCATAATTTTGTTACCTCCCCTTTTTGTTGCCAGGAGAAGTTAACAAACTGGTATTTTCGAAGAACATAAAACGTAGACAGACCTTTTTTCATTTGAGAAGGGCTGAGGGGCGTATGATGGACTTCGCTGTATGGCTCTGTGCTTCATCTGTGACTTGAGAAAACAACCTTGTGGGATACTAATTCTGTCCTTGGTTTCTTTCTTGTATCGAATACTTCCAGCTGTGCCTTAAATTTGTGCCAGATGGATGATGGTTTTATGATGTGCTATTGTGAGGAAGTCTGGGCTGAATACAGCCTGGGCCGCTCCTTTAGTGCGACAGTAGAGGACTTGTTTGGGGAAACGTGAGCTATTTATTTTGAGCTTCAATGGGAAGTTGTCCTCTGAATAAATTTATGCTGAGTTTACCATGGCGGATAAAGATTGCTGAGCCCTATTGGGCCCAGCAGTATGTAGAGAGGAGCAAAAAGTTTCTCTGAGTACTCTGACGTATACTAATTTTGTCCAGAGTCTTTAAACTCCCTCTCATTTGTACGGTAAATATGTTGTTGAGAGAACAATTGATCGTCATCATTTTTTTTTTCAGCTAAGCGCTATACATGCACATCTGAAGAAGCAATCCCTCCCCTCCCGTCTGAATGACAAGACAGGCAAAGGAAGGATTATCGCCATCCTCACTGGAGAGAGAGTTGCAGCACAGAGAAATTACCTGACTTGCCCAAGGTGAAGGAAAAATGCTATGGCAGAGCTGGAAACTGAACCAGTCTAGTGTGTTAATCCACTCCAGTGCATAATACCAGTCCAGTGCATTAGTCACAAGGCTATCTTGCTGATCATCTGAAACCGAAAACGCTTTGAGAAGGACACTTCCATCACTTTTATTAACTAAAGTGCACAAAAAGTCCAGCCAAACAACGTGAAAAATGGAACACGTTTTTTTCTGCCTACAGGGATTTTCAATGGTTAAAATGCACTGTGTGCAGAGGGCTAAGACAATAATAATTGTACGTTATGTTAATATGAAAATATTAATAAATTATCAGTTAAAATACCCAATAATCTCTAGCCAATATTTGGGTAGCCTTTATGGAGCCTCAGCTGATGCAAATCAGTACAGCTCCATTGAATTTGGCCCTGAAACTCAAATTGTCGTTGTCTTCCCTCCTGTATTCTTTACGTTGGTGAGGCTCTCTTTTCTTATTTCATGTTGGATTTCCCAATAAGAGCCCAGGTACTTGACTGAATCCATGTCTAGTCATCTGCTATTGTACAGGCCTTACAAAGAAACTTGAAAAGAGTGATCTATTTAGTTTGTCCAAGATAGAGTTAACAGGGTGACTACAGGATCCTTTAATCAAGCAGACAAAGGCATAAAATGAAAAGCCTGTGGCTGGAAGTTGAAGTGAGAAAAATTCAAACTGGAAATAAGGCACAAC
Source organism: Caretta caretta (assembly GCF_965140235.1). NCBI lineage: Eukaryota > Metazoa > Chordata > Testudines > Cheloniidae > Caretta > Caretta caretta. Next base: position 203,637,873 of record NC_134208.1, on the reverse strand, counting down.
TTTTGAAGACACTCTCTTCACTAACAGAAAGGTGTGTGGGTTCTGTAGTTTTACTTTTTTTTTTTTTTTTTTTTTTACACAGAGATGACTAACATGCGACAGTTATCTTTTTGTACAATCCTAAACACAGACAGGGTGCTGTGGTGTTTCCCACAAGGTAGTGAGGTTAGGTCAGTATTATAACCTCTGCCCATGCTTTACCTCACAGTAAAGCTATAGCACCTTGTCTCCACCATGTTTTACAGCAGGGTAGCTAACACATCATGGTTGTCCTCTGGTTAAAAAACACATACACCCTTTTATTTCAGTGCAGACATAGCTTAAGACTGAAGTAATTAACCCAGGTACAGCTTTGGATGGGGTAGAATCTTCATCACTTGATGTTTTCAGATCAAAATTGGATGCCTCTCTAAAAGACATGGACTAGTTTAATCACTAGTTATCATGCTTGACGGGAGAATGACTGACTGGACAAAGTGTATGGCTTGTGTTGTGAAGGTGGTCAAATTATATGATAGTACAGGGCCACTGCACTGAGGAGAAAAAAATTCAGTGCCACCCTCAAAGATAAACACTTGCTATATACTTAAATCATAAACATGAGGATCTTTTTGCATATTTTTCTATTCCCCACTCCCCGACTCACCTGCTTGGCAGGGTAAGGGCTGTGACAAACCCAGAGAGATTAGGGCCCAGATCCTCAAAGGTATTTAGGAAGCTAACATCTATTGATTTCAATGGGAGTTAAGCACCTGAATACCTTTGAGAATCCGGGCCTAAGCATCTTGCCCAGAGTCTGCTGTCACAGACTTGCATAGTAGAGATCTGGGACATTGCCAGAGTCCCTATCGGAGCGTGGTAGAGGAAGATGTGGCCATCACATTATTTCCCTGACTGTTGCAGGTGCAAAGAATTGGGTAAAAAATTTTTGCCCTGGCTCCAAAGAGCTCTCTCACTCCCTGAGCGAGTTTATTCAGTTGAAGAGCATTACCTAGCTCTTTTGACATTCAACAGTCATAGAATCATAGGACTGGAAAGGACCCCGAGAGGTCATCTAGTCCAGTCCCCTGCACTCATGGCAGGATTAGTATTATCTAGACCATTTTTGACAGGTGTTTGTCCAACCTGCTCTTAATCTCCAATGATGGAGATTCCACAACCTCTCTAGGCAATTTATTCCAGTGCTTAACTACTCTGACACTGTTCTTCCTCATTAAGTTTTTCCTAACGTCCAACCTAAACCGCCCTTGCTGCAGTTTAAGCCCATTGCTTCTTGTCCTATCCTCAGAGGTTAAGAAGAACAATTTATCTCCTTCCTGCTTGTAATAATCTTTCTTTTATGTCCCCTCTCAGTCTTCTCTTCTCCAGACTAAACAGACCCAATTTTTTCAGTCTTCCCTCATAGGTCATGTTTTCTAGACCTTTAATAATTTTTGTTGCTCTTCTCTGGACTGTCTCCAATTTGTTCACCTCTTTCCCAAAATGTGGCACCCAGAACTGGACACAGCACTCCAGTTGACGCCTAATCAGCGCCGAGTAGAATTACTTCTTGTGTCTTGCTTACAACACTCCAATACATCCCAGAATGATGTTCACTTTTTTTTCAACAGCCTTACACTGTTGACTCATATTTAGCTTGTGATCCACTATGACCCCCAGATCCATTTCCGCAGTACTCCTTCCTAGGCAGTCATTTCCCATTTTGTATGTGTGCAACTGATTGTTCCTTCCTAAATGGAGTACTTTGCATTTGTCCTTATTGAATTTCATCCTATTTACTTCAGAACATTTCTCCAGTTTGTTGCAAATGATCTGGACAATCACAGGTAAAAATTCCCAGACAGACTATCATATGATCCCCTTCTGAAATGTCTGTCTAGACAAGTGATGGGTGAACCTCAAGTGGGTTCGTTGCATATTTGAAGCATAGCTGAGCTTATCCCACCATCCTTGGTCTCTGGTAATTGGGCTGGATAACTCAGGAGAGCAAGTTTTCTCATGAGATTGCTGGTTCAAAGTTACCTCAAGAATGGGCCTTTCTCGTAATATTTTGGTATTTGGGTTTGTGATCACACACAAAACCAGGAAGTGTAGGGGGATATGAAATGTAAAAAACAACACAACAGAAAAACTCTCTGCTCTATTTCAAACCTCAAATAAAAAAAAAATCTTGAGTTCAAGAGACGGACAAATATTTGGCTCGCTTGTTTTTAACCTCATCTAAATCAGTGAATAACTCTCAGTAGCACGTTGTCACATTGTCATCCAGTCTGAGTTTTGTAGTCCTGTAATACAGAGGCAGCTATGATATTTTACTTGTTAAAGTCTCTGTAACATTTTTAGATCCTGATCCTGTTACAGTTCCACGCTGTCAGATCTTTGCACCTGTCTGAAACCCCACTGAAGGCAAAAGCAAAGCCCTGCCTGGAACATCAGCAAAGTTGTGGGGTTTGGGTTGGTTCTTTTCTTAAGCTACAACAGTGAAATGCTACATCAGAAGAGGATCAGTCTAATAGTTCATTTTTTTAAAGCTATGTTCGTTGTGCCTGTCCCAAAATGGAGATGTGAACACAGTGAAGGTTGTGGGAGCTACATGCAATGTGGTCCGAAATCCACAAACTTGGGTTGATTCTTTCCTTGGGCTGGTGCCCACACACAGTAAGGATCTTAGATGAGCCAAAGTGCCGAACTTAGTGTGGGAGCTGAGGTCTGTTGCAATAAATTACATAGGGGCAGGAAGGAAGAGTGAAAATCAGTGGTTTCAGCTACCTAGTGGTTCATTTTTGTTCTTGTTTTTCAGTTAGCAATCTGTAAAAATTATTGCAAAATGAGACTACTCTCCAGAGTCAATAATATTCCCTGTGCCAGGTGGTGTAATAATTCAAAAAAAAAAAAAGGGGGGGGGGCAGACCTTGGAGGGAATTAGATTGGTTTAGGAAGTAGACTCCCAAGCTCCAGTTGCTGCAGCTGATTCTTCACTGCTAAAGGTCGGGCAAGTGGAAAGCTAATATTACATATTATTCCATAATAACACTGGAAGACTGTAATTTTTATTCCATTTGAATTTTAAAATGAAAAAATTTCTTTGGCTTGGTAAATTCCATGAAACCTTCCCACCTCTGTTTCCATTTTAACATAAAAATAGAAACAGTCTAGTTAATCTCTTGTTTCCAAGCTGGCAAGGAGAGGTTGCGGTGTTGGTTGGTAGTACTATAGTATAGTTTATTAAAAGACAGCTTAGCTTAGTCAGAATTTATTTTGTTACATTTGATTCTAATCTCTTAAATACCCAGCACCAGAGCTTCAGCTGGTATAAACTGGCATCATCCCAGCTATCCTAGAGAACACAGACAAGCGCCGTTACTGGCGTCAATTTTTAAGTTAATGGTTGTATGCCGGTTGACTCCAGTAAAGGATCTGGGACATGTTCTTTAAGGTAGCCAGCCAGGTTCTGATTCTCCCTTTCATTAAGGCCTGTTCCTGATGCCGTTAGACAGGCAACATTGCCATTGTCCCTGGGACTGCGTACTGAGCAGTACCAGCACTTATTCCCGACTAATTTTTCCCAGCAGCACAGCATGAGAATATTAGCTTTCATCTAAGAAGCAGATAAAAATGAGTTTTCAGAGAATTATTAAAAAGAATCCTCCAAACCTTCAGGCCTTCAAGCAAACCCCTTGAGACTCTGCTGCAGTTAATCTGTAATCAGTTAACATGGAAGGCTCCGGTAAGGGCAGAACCCATCAGTTCTTTGCAGACCTCTCTTTGCTTTGACTCTCAGCAGACAAGGATACTTCCGATGACTCTAGAAAGTCTATTTGTTCTGGAAAAGTGGGGATAACGCAAAGAAATATTTCTGTTTCCCAGGCAGACGCTCAGTCCAAGAGCAAAATGATCAGGTTCTCTCTAAGGAGGAGACTGCAAACTTGTGAAATTCTTTAAGGGAGGGTGAAAAGTAGATGTATGTGTTCACCTTCCTCACACTGAGGGAAGGGTGCATATTATAGAGAGCAAGGCTTAAATTCTCATAGAGTATTTCCCAGAGCCCCCCGCTGCCTCCCTCCATTCACGGCTCTGGGCTTCAGCCCTGTGGGAGATGCACCGGGGCTCAGGACTTTTGCCGTGGAGGAGGCATCGGGGCTTGGGGCTTCTGCCCTGCAGGTTTGAAAATATTTACCGGAACTCCACTCTGGACAGCTCCGGCTGAACTTAAGACATAGCTGACATTAAAGTAGCTGGCACACTGAAACCCCTTTTGAGAGTCTCTCTGCTTGATGGGGGCACACACAACCTGTGCATGCCCCCTCTGGGGAGTGCATTCTTGCTAGGCCTTATGTTCAACCTGCTGGTGAGTGCCCTTGGGGATTGTAAAGATTGCTCTGGGGATGTAGAAAAGAACATGCTTCAAGGCACCTCCAGGAGTGTGTGTGTAAAACAACATGCTTCCAGGCGTGCGTGTGTGTGTGTCTGTAACTGATCAACCAGAAATGTGTTCCTTAGTGTTAGCAAGTCTATAGCTCAGACTTTCGGGAGAAAGGGACCATTTGCACATCTCTCTGAAAGAAAGGATAGCAGTTAGGCAGCTATATTCCTCTCTCCAGGTGAGTGAAACAAAACAGGCTCACTGAACTGGGGGGCATGGATCAGTGAGAGGGTTTAAATAGGTTTCCCTTTGTCACTGGGTTAGTAATGTAACGTGCTAGGCAGACTAACAGAACTTGATATGATAGATTTCATTTGGAAATAGCTCCCTCCCCAGAGATATGGAGTAACATTTTCATAAGCACCTAAGTCCCATTTTCCAAAGAGGCGTAGGGTCGGTCTGCGCTGCAGTCGGGTCAAGATACCCGAGCCTACCTTGGATCTAGCTAGCTTAGATAACAGGCGTGAACCCCACGTTGTGCAGGCAGTATCATGGGTCTCTACAAGTCCCCCAGGACCCTGGGGATGTAGACATGCAGCTGTCCTGTGCTGTCGTGGGCTCACTGCTGGTGTTGTTCGAGCTAGCTAAAGCAAAGATAGCTCGGGTATGTCTACATGTCCTGCAGTCAGCTCTTTCACATTGCAGTGCAGACATGCCTTTAGTTACTTGTGAGCTCAAGATCCATGGGCTTCTAACGAGACTTAGGGCTTGTCTACATTTGAAACGCTACAGCAGCAGCGGCATGGCTGTGGATCCTCAGTGCGGATACCCTCTCCAGCGACGGGAGGGGGGCGGGTCTTTTGTCCACGCAGGGAATCCACCTCCATGAGAGGTGGTAGCTAAGTTGATGGAAGAATTCTTCCATTGCCCTAGCCCTGAATACACAGGGACTGAGGCTGGCTGTGGATTTTTCACACCCCTGAGCGATGTGTTTATGCCAACCTAATTTTCTAGTGTAGACCAGACCTTAGCCTTCTAAGGTCCAGAATCTCAAAAGGTATTTGAGTGGCTAACTCCTATTGATTTCAGTAGGGAGTTAGGTGCCTAACTAGCTTTGAGGAAGTGGCTCTGTGTCTTTTGAAAATGGAATATAGGCTCCTAAGTCATTTTGGCACTTTTGAAAATGTTACCCACAGTCTTCTTAATTGTTCCACGTCAAGGGGGCCGGATCCTCAGCTGCTCGGTATTGACTTTGGTGGAGCTCCATTGGCTCGTTATGTTTTACCAGTTGGAATAATGTTGAGTATGGCAACTCACTCTCAAAGTTCCCAGCCGACCGGCAGCGAGAAACTTTCTTGGATTCTTTTTTGAGGCTCATCTGAATGAAATTGCAGCACATTTCCTCTTTGTACAGGTGGCTTCCTTTTTAGTTTTCATTAAATCACTTGATTGCAATTATTACATTTGATCTCATGCACAGCTTGTGTTTAACTGCAATAAAAAAGGAACTGGCTAGCAGTGACCATACAGGCTAGTGCTAGCCAACATTATCAGGGTTCCTTGTTTGTTTGATGGGAACCCTATCTCCATCAATGTATATAATGAAAGGCAATTGGAGTTGATTTAAAAAAAAGAAAGAAAAAGCTGTGGCTGAAAACCAGAGTTACCTTGTTTTCCACCCAAGTTTTCAGGGAACAATCCCAAAATAGGGAATGGCTATTTGCAGATATTATTTGCATACAAATAAATAAATTGGGCAACCTAAAACATGAACAGACAATTTTTACTGCAGGATACAATGTGTTCATCTCTTAGAAATCGCCATTGTATTTTGCAGCCTGACACTGGTATCAACCCTAAAGAGACACTGGAGAAGAAGAGGGGACATCTTCCATTCCAGTCCCCTCTAGCTTTTCACATTGCTGACCCAGCTTTCAATGTGGCTTTGTCACTGACTCCCTACATGATCTTGGGCAAATCATTTAATTTCTCTGTGCCCCACTTCCCCATCTTCCTTTTGTCTGTTTTGGTCTATTTAGGCTGTACATTCTTTAAGGCAGGGGCTGTCTCATTTCTTCATGTATGCGCAGCCCTTTGTGTGATGGAGTTGTAAAGGAGTGGCCTCCTCCAGGCCTCAGAGCAGCCCTGCAAGTGGCCCTTTGTCGCCATTTCCCTCCTGGGTTCCCAGTGAGTCCATACAAGCGTATTCTCTAGTCCATCAACAGTTTATTAAACAAAAAAAGTGCAAGAATCCCAAACCAAAAGGCCCACAGCATTGTTCACCTCAACCCCATGCAAGTAATCTTTAAAAACCCAGCTCTGTTCTCACCATCCTGGTGTCTTCTGGCAGATCTGGATTCTTAACAGTCCTCTATCCCACTGCCAGGACAGCCACCCCAGCCCTTCCTGCTGGGGCATAGCCCTGCTCTTCCTACTGAGAAATCTTATATCCTCTCTGCTGGGAGTGTCTCATGGCTCCTTTGGGGCCCAGCTCCGTGGCAAGGAGATGCCCCTCTGCTGCTCCCTTTCCTTCAGCCCACTCTGGCCCTGGCTTTCTGGCTTGGGGATGCCAGCCAGCAGACACCTTGCTGCTTTCCTGCCTCCAGCCTTCTCCCAAGAGCCAACTTCTCTCTCTCTGGCAGCTCTCATCTCCCGACTGACTCAGTCTGCTCTGAGACAGTGGCTCTCACCCAGCTTCTTATAGTTCCCTGATGCTGCCTCACCCTCTTAATTGCCACAACTGGAAGCAGCTGGACTGGAACAGGAGACCTGAGCCCTGTTTCATTACACGAGCTAGTTACCTTGGTACAGTTCCCCCTCCCCCCATCTCATTTGGGTCCTCCAGATGCTACTCTAATATAAAAAATAAATGATTGTATTTAATCTTCCTGGAGAGCTTGGATGGGGCATGGGCATTGGAGGCATCTTCTCCCATTCCACTTCCAATGTCCCATGATCAAAAGAATAAATAACACAGAATGACCCAGTTTGAGACGATTTAGCAGTTAGATATGAGCATTTCTCCCTCTTCCATTTGCTCTCCAATCAGATATATTATCAGCTTCCCCAGAGCTTTTTTTCCTCAATAGCACACAAGCATTGTTCCAACCAAGGAAACACACATGACTACCCTGACTAGTTATTGCATACGGACAGGGAATGAGTTATGAAGTTTCTTTTATCATATAGAAAGATTGGCTGCCTTTCTATAGTAGTTCGATTGAGAACTGCTACAAAGAAGTCAAGTCTTAGTACTTGTCATGACAACACAAACTTCAAGGTATTTAATGAATCCCTCTTGTATGTTTGTGTTATAGACAGCTATCTAGCTTTGGATGGAACCTCACAATTATATACCCGACTCCATTTTAAGCAGGAATCAAATACTCACTGTCTTCTCCTCTCTTTGCAATCCTAGCGACACTGATTTCATTTCAACCGCAGCCTTTCCAGATTAAGTTACCTGAGTGATCATCATCCAAATTATTTGCCCAGACACAAAGAAGCGGCGCAAGCAACACCCAAGAAACTTGCGGCCGATCTTCAAATAGCATGGCAATACTCAGAAGACTGACAACTATTTTGTGGAGGTGTTTAGTAATTCTAAATGATTAGCTAACCATATGTTTTCTTTTTCTTTAAATAAATGTTTTGACCCATTTTTTTTTTGGTGGAGTGTTAGCTTGACTAAAATAATCCAGGGCCTGATTCTGCTCCTATTGAGGTTAATTGCTACATTCCCATTAGCTTCAATGGTGCAGGATTAAACACCTGGAGAACTCTGATTCCATACTATGCCAAGAAGACAGAATGGTAAAAATAGCCTGTACAGCCGTGGTTTTCAACCTTTTTTCATTTGCGGACCCTTATATTTCTGGGTGGAGGTGCGGACCCCTTTGGAAATCTTAGACGTAGTCTGTGGACCTCCAAGGGTCCGTGGACCAGAACTTGAAAACCACTGCTCTACAGGAGGTTGATAGCTAATGTCCTAAGGAAATACTGTATTTCCGAAAACTGAACAAACACGCAGGGTTCAGCCCTGGATGTCTTATAGAGGAAAAACTCCCCCTTCTCTTTTTTTGGTAAAAGTTTCAAAATGTTGATAAATGATTAAAATGCTCAGGAAAATTTCATCTGGTTTTTGAACCTCTCTAGATCAGGCAGAGAATTTTTTGAAATGTGGACACATTTAATCCAAATATCTAATTCTGACAAAAAGGATGACATTTTAATGAACATTTTCACTAAAAAGAAAAGGAGGACTTGTGGCACCTTAGAGACTAACAGATTTATTTGAGCATGAGCTTTCGTGAGCTACGGCTCACTTCATCCCCGTTTTCAATCCGTTCTAATCGAGAGGTGTTTCTGCCTGTTTAGGGAGACTGGGGCCCACCATGGCCTCATGAATTGAGCATGAAGATGTGCAATACTTGAAGGCAACAACAATTATCATACAACACATGCTCTGTGGGTCTGATCCAAAGCCCATTCCGGAGGGATTACTGGATTGGTGACTTGTAAGGATTTGTACAGGTACGAGCACCTCCATGAGGTCCTTTGCCCCAGAAGTGAACTGGCAAGCCATACCACAGGATGTGCAGGGGTGTGAAGGAACCCAGAAGATATCCAATGACATGACAGTGGGGGGAAAGGACCAGAAAGCACACAACAGCCACGTACAGAGAGTGTTAGAGCATATCAGAAACAGGAAATATCCGAAATAGGGCCCCCAGGGGACACCTCAGAAGTACACAACTTCCTAGTACTTATGCAAATTCTTTTGCTAAGTACACCCTCGGTTTGACTACTATTACTGAACCACTTAGATACTGACTCACAAAGGAGTGACATGGACTTGGGACAATAGAGGGGAGGCAACATTTCATGAGATAAGGAAATGGCAAGCTGATGCCGGTACACTAGCATATTTAGGGGCTAGACTGGCCCAGGATCAAGGGAAGGGCACTTACAAGCTCTTATGCAAACAGGATGCTTTCAAATGCAGAGCATTCATGCTCCCAAACAGCAGAAATCGTGAGGCTAAGATAACATTAACGACAGATGTGTCAATCCAGACCCACCCTTCTCGAACCAGGAGGCCGGGGTCTGTTTCTACAAGAATGCCAGAGCAAGCTATCTTCAGCATTTGAACCAAATCCTGGTGGTTTGCTGGGGAAGCATGGGAATCAAGAAAGCACAGAAAATTCAGCCCTATAACTACAGCATTCTTCCATGGTAAACAGAGAATTTTCCATAGAGGAACCATGGACATTTGGGCTGGGAGGGATGGGGAAGGAGTACCAACATGCAGACTGTATCCGAGGCAAGTGTGGGTGACCCAACCGGGTAAGAAATTCCCTCAAATATCTACAAGATTTTGTACTGAATTAAAGGAAAAGTGAGTTAGATGCAGATCGCCGCAAGGGAACAGACTAATTCTCTGATCACAAGGCCTAGATGGATGAATTATGCAGATCTTGGCTAAGTGCTGTAGTCTAACTGCATCACAAATGGTATTTAAAAATTGTTTTAATTTGGTTTCTAATCAGATTCAAAGCCACTTCATTAGGCAGATTTCATCTGCTGCGGTAAGTAAGTGGCAAAGTTTCTATATGAAAACACTGGTTGTGGCTAGATCCCAAATTATGGCACACAGGGTGACATTTCCAGAAGCACTCAGCATTGGCCTAACTCCACTCCTACTGAGGTCAGTTGGAGCAGAATTAGGCCAATGCTGAACATTTTGAAAATTCCACACACCATTTTTTGTACTTTTACTACGGTCAGGGACGCGTCCCAACAGCCAGATGCTTGGCTTTATTATTTATATGAAAGGCACAATTACAACCATTACAAACACAGAGGCAGGTGACATACTTGGTCTGCAACTTAATTCAGATCTATTCAGTACAAATCACGGAAGGTCATGACCAGACTGCTTTGAAGAAGAGACCAGTATTGGAAGGTTGAGTGAATGAAATAAGGTGTAAGGACATCACTTGGCCCATGGAATTGCTTTGAAAAGAGGCCTGAAGCTGAGATTGGCTGTAGGAGGAGACAAGCAGAACACTAGTGAGACCGGATTGGGTAGGGCCTAGGATTCTGGGGGCTAGAGAATAGGAAGAAATTGTTGCACGTATAGATGAAATGGTGCAGGGTGTTGGAAGTGAAGGAGAGCAACTTGAGCCTGTAATGGAAAGTAGGGGAGGCCAGTGAAGCGATTTCAAGAGGGAGGTGGGTAAGATGGTTGGAGAGCCAGAGGAGGGTTATAATTTTAACTGTACACAGGAGAGGGAAAAGGTGATAAGCAAGGAGTCCAGAGGGGAGGAGTTTATGCTAGTCAAAGTAAGAGATGGCCAAGGCAAGGGAGTGATGGGTGATACTGTCCAAGCTGAACTTGTACATCCTTCTGCTCTGAATTGTGTCACGGGGGGGGGGGGGGGGTATCTGCTGGCCCACAAGCTGTACGTGGACTGTCATTATTTAGCATCATTTGCATTTGTGCAAGAAACCAACCAGGACAAATCCTGCCGTCCTTTGGGGCTCGGCCGTGAGCCTGGCTGTATATTTGTGCAGGGAAGCAAGGAGGAGTATGGAGGCCCTTCGCTGTCCTTTGCTGGCCATGTGCATTGACAGATCCTGCGCTCGGGGAGAGCACCCACTGACAGGCTGCTACACCTCTCTGCGCACCGATTGCCCCGCCCCAGCACACCGAGCAGTGCAGCCGCGTGGTCTCAGAGGTGGAAGTGAGCTGTGCCAGCAAAAGGGCTGATGCAAATTACTTCCCTCCTGGTGCAGGGAGGGGGGAAAGCCCAGCCCAGACTGTGGCAGAGTCTGTCCATTTCCTGCCCTGCTCCCGGGGCAGAGGAGTTACAGGCTGCCCTTTATTGGGGCTGATTGTAAGGTCATAATCCATCCTTTCATCAATAAAACTCCCGCTGAGACCAACTGGGCTTTGCATGTGGAAAGACCACAGGATCTTCAGAGGAAAGGAAATCTAATTCGCTTTGGGTCCCTCTCTTTAATGATCTGAAACCAAGCCATGTTCAGTGAGGACAGAGGAACAAATAGTAGTTACATGTAATGGGCCTATGACTGACACATCCAGGGCTCTGGAATGGAACACGTGAAATGTGAGACAAAGGTTCCCAGCGGTGATTTCCCCAGTTCACCCATTCAACAGCGGTAGCGCTCTGGATGGGGAGAAACGGGAGCGTGTCGCTAAATACGCACGTTCAAAAAACCAGGCATCCGAGCTACGATTCTGTGCACTGAGCGTTGCTCTACTTCTTCCCTTTTAATTTAAAACAAAACCCCAACCCTATACAATGTAAGTAGGCAGCCCGGTAGTTGTTTTATTTTCTTTAGAGTGGACCTTGTGTTGCAAATGGCAGGAAGCCATGAACCACAAAAATAAAATAATTCTAACCCCAGTGCTAAGTAAGGAAAACAAAGATGGCTCAGCAATTAGCAGCATTATATATGTTAGTACTAAGTAACAACAGATGTTCCTGCTCAGGCCCATTGCATTCCTCACGATCCTTCAGAAGCCAACATTTTTTGACGTTGCTATACGTTACAGTTATCTTGGGTTTGGGAGGTGGGCGAAGCCTGTGGGATTGGGGAAATCTGTACGTTGCTCATACTGGCTGGGTCTTACCTGCGTATACCTCAGTGCACTGCATACTTCTGACTTAACAGGCCAGCATGTGCTGTAAAAGCCTGCTCCGTGAAGAGATGCGCGGGCCCTGAGTCATTAGCAAGCATGCAAAGCTAATTGGCAAAATACTCATAAAAGATTTTGAAGGTGGGTTAATTACAATTCATTACACTGTAAACTGTCCCCAGGCTATTGTTAAAAACGCAGGCGTTTCAAGGTCCAGTATTTTATGATTCATTTTGCCATGTTGTGAAAAACAGACTCTGTATCAAACTACATTCATTATAGTTCAGACCACAAAATCTTTATTGGTTTTCCCAACATTCCATCCTTGTTATATGAATTCATATGGACTGCACATTTTTAACAATTGGCAAGAAGTCATGAAATAAAATTTATGATATTTTCTTACCTTATACGCAGTGCAGCCTTAAAAACTGCAAGATCTAATTGCTTTTCCCCCTCCCCATTTTAGTTCACGATAGCTGATACTATAGGAAATACATAATAATCCCTCCAAATGCTAAAGGTCTGATTGTCCAGTGGATCCTACCAGTGACTGTTTGACAGAAATTCAGCTCACTGAGAAAACTGATAATGGAATGGTAATAAAAAATTTCCCCTTGTGATAACCCAGGTACCACTTCTGACACATTCAAACTGATTATTTATATTTCTAGATGGATGGTCTTGTAGTTGAGCACTGGACTGGGCCATGGGAGAGCTGGGTTTAATTCCTGACTCTGACACCCGGTTCCTGCATGCAAATCATGTAGGGTGTTTCAAACAGGACTCCATTAACATGAACTTGGTACTTTTTCGTTTGCTCCAGCCGAGTCTACATGGGGGAGTTAGAGCACAAAGCTTTAGTGCATTCTACAGATCACACCTCCGTAGTTCAGACTGCGGCGCCATGTAGACAAGCCCTTAGGTATCTACACCGTTTTACTCACAGGAGTAAAGTTACGAATGTGCTTAAGTGTTTGCAGCACTGGGGCCTTTCTCTTGCGATACTTACGTTCTCCACCAGTAAAATGGGATAATAATACCACCTTTGAGCATCTTGCCTATTTAGACTGTAAGTTCTTTGGGACAGGGACTGTCTTTAACTATGTGTATATACAGAACATTGCGCAGTGGGGCCTTGATTTGAGTCGTGGCCCCCAAATTCTATTGTAACACATAATGAATGATGATGATTTAGTTCAATCAAAACCTCAAATACACATATTTTTCATAATACGTATGTGGGGGAAGGAATTGCTCTAGGATAAATTCAACATCACTATCAATATTTCTTCATGGAAATAGTGTTATTTAAAGAATAGACCAAGGGTGGTGGCTCAGTTCATCTCCATTCTGGGAGGTCGTGAGTGTAAATTGCAACTACCTGCATCAGTGGTGCTCATTGGACTCCATGTATCCCAGGCCTGAGGGAGGGCGGTTGTGTTTACACCGGTACCTAGCCTATAGGCTTATGCTGGGTGAAAATGGCTTTGGATAGCAGTTGCCTCCCCTTAAAGGCCTCAGTGATGTCCTTCATTAGTGCATCCCCATTCTCCCACCCTTGGCAGCTCTGCTCCCGTGTGGAGCCTCGTCTACATTCCCCTAAGTCCAGCCTTAATGTTGGATTTCCTGCTTCTGAAGGTCCTTGTGTGACACTGACAGAAACCATATTATATGTGTGAATGGGGTTGTGACAAGACAAAGCACAGAATTGTTATTGTTTAACAGTTTGGCCATGCTGATCTTCCATATAAGGCCCAAGTAGTTTCTAAACAAATTATTATTTCAGATGACACTGGGCTACAGAATTCATATCTGGTTTTGAACTTGGCTCAGAGATCAGGGCTGAGTGGATCTGGGATTTTTCTTGGGTCTATTATAAAAAAAGGAAGCAGCCACAAAGTTTGGATCTTGAGTCAGATTCAGATTTCAGGGGTATGTCATAGAGCTGGCCAGGAAATGAATTTTTCCCCCTGGGAAAACTGTCAATTAAGTGACTTTTTAAAATTGTTTTAAATGTTGTTCAGCCCCCAAGTGCTTTTGTCAGAGTGTTCCATAAAATACATTATTATTTCCACCAAAACATTTCTTTGAATTTTTTTTTTGGGGGGGGAGGGGGGGATTGAAAAACCTCAAAGCAAAAACATTTTCAGTTTTTAGAAGTTTCTTAATGAAAATCCAAAACTTTTTGACAAAAATGGATTCTCCCCCCCTCCCATTCTGTTTAGTTGAAAAGCCATTTTTCTTTGAAGAAATGTTTCTGTTTTTTGACCAACTCTAGTATATGCATCCAGGGTTTTGATTCTGGTCTGTGAACTATTAATGACGGATAAACCTCACAAGATTTAGACTGGTTTCCGATTATTTATTTTGTTGTTGTTTGTTTATTTATTATTTGTATGAGGTAGAACCTAGGAGCCCCCGTCACGGACCAGAACTCTGTTGTGCTATGCACTATTCAAACACAGAATGAAAAGACAGTTCCTGTCCCAAAGAGTTTATATCCTGCTTCCAAACCTTATCTGATCTTTTGAGTTTTCAAAACTGGGCTGGCAGTTTGGGTAAGAATTTGGAATTTAGACCACAGTCAGATCTGTGGGTGCTCAGCACCTCTGACAATCGATCACTTATTTGAATGCCTTATCTTAGACACCCATGTTTGAAAATATTGCCCAGACTGTGTGTGTGTGTCTGAGAGAGCGAGAAATCTAGCATTTCTTGCTGCCATCTAGGCTGGAGACACTTCAAGAACAGATTTTGTCAAGGTATTTCAGCTATGTCAGTGCCAGAACTAACAGTAAGCAAAAATAAAAGTTACGGAAAAAAATATTAACCAAGCATGTCAGAACCTTTACAAATATTTGGTGTCAGAAACCGGAAGAGGCATGACTGGCAGGCAGTGGTGTTTGTTCAAAACCTTTTTTGCCCTTCCCATAGTTGTTGTTCTAAACAGGGTTGTTTGTCTTTAAAATAGAAATTTTCATCACCTCTTTTTAGGGTCATGGCTGTATACAGCACACATAGATGTAGACTTTAGACAGGACATTTATGCAGAAGGTATGAACCTCCAGTGTTTCTGAGGTTCAGTTCAGAATATCATCCAACAATTGGGAGTTTTCCCATTGACTTAAATGGGGCCAGCATTTCATCCATTGTGTTTTTTGGAATATCATCTTCAGTTTGAAAATCATCCTGAAAATTTTATAATACAAGGCTTTTTTGGGAGAATCTGTATACTTCATCTTTTTGACTAGGCCATAAATATCAGACCAGCTTTACTCCTAGCGTTTGATGTGTCTATACACTGGCTGAAATCAAGACATTGAGAAATGTATGACATTGTACCCAACAAATGCTAATCAAATTCTTATGAATCTCAGCAGAGATTCTGAGAGCTGGTTGAAAAGTGTCCATGGACCATTTTCAACATTTGGCAGACATGTTTTGAATTTTTCAAAAAATTCAATCCATCTCTAAACTGACCAAAACACCAGCAAAAAATCATTTGTTGAAAAAAGATTGCAGAACATTTTTGTTGAAACTTCAAACATTTCCAGTCAGCTCCAATCCTAAGTTCTCAGCTACCTTGCAAGGTAATTCTTAGTCTTCTAACCCAACTATTTCACCTATCTCTAATATTCTACTGGCCACTAATAGCTGTAGGCTATATACACTGTGGGCGGTACTGGAAGTCAAGGGACCTTGGGGCTGCCACTTTCCCACTGAATAGTTATGTGACACCGACATATGCTTCTTGGTTTTCAGAGATGCTGATCATCTGTAAGTCCTCTTGACTTCTCCTTCCCATACTGTTGTTCTGCTGGCCACTCCAGAGGCTGCTGCAGCTCACTGGCATTGAATATATGTTAGAGAATGGGGAAACAATATGAAAACATTTAAGGTGAAATCCTGATCCCATTGAAATTAATGGCAAAACCCCCATTGACTGCAAAAGAGGAGGATTTCACCCACAGTTCTTAGAAGATTTCACGGATACATAAATGGAATGGTATGTACATCTTGCTATCAAAATCACCAATGTTGATTTTATTTACTCCTTTTAAACTAGACTTAACTAGTGCTCTTTAAAATGTCTGCTCCTTTCCTGGGTTCAGGACACATGACCCAATCCTGCTCCCATCTAAATAAATAGATGTGTTGTCAATTGGATAGAAGTAGCATCAGGTCTACAATGCAAGCTGTTTTTCACAGTGAGTTCAGAGAGACCATACATCTTGCAGGCTATGACTGTCATGCTCTATTAAATAAAAACGCTGTGTCAAAATCACCTGCTCTTTCTTGAGCAAAGTTTCCCTTGCTCTCTATGGGAGTATTGAGCTAGTAAGAAAACTACCAATTTTTTCTATCTATGAGCCAACTCCTGCAATCTCAACTCACACAAAACTCCAATACCTTGTAAACTAGAGTCATAGCTGTCTGATCTTATACCAGGCCCATCACTGGGGTTCCAAGAATCTCATTGACGAAGGTCGCATTCATTTCTGTTTCATTAAGGCACTGAACTGGGACTCCGGATATCTGCATTAATAAAAATACCCAGCTCTTATGTAGTGCTTTTCATCAATAGATCTCAAAGCACGCTACCAAGGAGGGCCGTGTCATCACCCCCATTTTGCAGAGGAGGAAACTGAAGCTCAGAGAAGAGAAGTCACTTGCCCAAGGTCACACAGCAGGCCAGTGGCAGACCCAGGACTGGAATGCAGGTCTCCTGAATGTCAGTCCACTGTTTATCCACGAGGCTACATTGCCCCATTCAAAACCTCTCTGCCACAGACACTCTGTGTGACCACCAACAAGTAGTTTAAACATCCTGTGCCTCAGTCTCCTATCTGTAAAATGGCTTTATTTGCCTGAGTTATCTAGTTTGTCCCTGCACTGAGGTGGTTAACAAAACGATCTCTTACGATGTGTCTACACAGTACCCTGATCTCAGTTTGCACCCCTAGGCTCTCCTGTGATTCTAACAATACTAACCAAAGCCCTTACATTACAGATCTAATGCCAAACTCTGTACTTCTCATTCTCCCCTCATTTTTGACATGCAGTCCCCTCACAGAATTGCTGAGACATACAGGGCCAAATCCTGAAGTCCTTGCTCGGGCAAAACTCCCGTCAAAGTCAATACAAATCAAAGTGCACATTAAAATCCTTGGGACTTTTGCCTGGGAATAAGGGCCACAGGATCTGCCCCATATTGCTAAATGATTCTACAGTAGAAACCAGGGAAGGATCAACACTGGTTGGCATTGGATTTGCAACTGTAATCAAAGCCTTTACAATGGAGTTCAGTTGAAAGGAGCAAATGGGAGTGGGGAAAAAACAACAATAAGGGACTTGCCGTCAAAGTCTTTAAGAGGCAGAAATTCATTTACCTTCCCAGTGTCTGTGGTTTTCAAGGATCAAGATCAAAGCAATCACCATGGGCAGAGTTCTGACAAATGCAGAGCTCAGTCTGTTAAAACCTAGCATTAGCCCAACAGTTAGACGGGTGTCTAGACTATAAGTGGGTACTCATGCCAGGTTTGGCTAACCTTGGAGCAGAGTGCTTGCATCACAGCTGTGGCAAGAACACAGAGTCATCCAAACTGCAGCTGTGGGGAGGAATCGGACTTCAGCATGGTGGAGATAGCAGAAGGAAGTAAAACAAAGGAATACTGCCACAGCTCAGGGAAAGAGAGCTGAGAGAACCCATCCCACCTCCGGTGATGCATTGCGACGAATGTACATAGAAATCACAGATAAGTGGCGAGGGGGGAAGGCGAAAGAAATACCAAATTCTTATCAGTGCAGATGAACTGGCTTGATTTTCTTCCAGCCCTTTCATGTGGAAATGAGACTGCATTTCATGAGGCCAAGCCCATGTTTCAAATAGCTCATCTGGGATGAGCATCATCAGTATGTGGCAAGGATTTGGGTGCCTGCACAGAGGCATGCATATAATAAAGATGCAAAGTGGAGGGTCACCAGCTCTTAGCAGGAGAGGAGAACGTTTATGGGTGCAAAGGGATTCTCCTTTTGGAGACTTTTCATCTTCCTCACTAAGGGCTGGAAATGCAGAGGTCTTGCTTGGCAACATGAATAAGGGGTTTTCAATCTGGCCCTGAGCTAGTTACAGCTAATGAGCTATGTAGGAAGGCAGGAGGTATTAGCCTAGAACTCGGGAGCTACAGGTTCAATTCTGTGTGCTATCGTCCACTTCCGTGTGACCGTGGTTGAGACACCTAGCCTGTCTGTGCCTCAGTTCCCCATCTGTGAAATGGGGATGACCGCACTCCCCTACTGCACGGGGACTTTAGGAGGAGAAGTGACGATTGTGAGGCACTCCGACATTGCAGCGATGGGGGACACACAAGTATCTAAGGCTATGTCTACACTCAAGCTGGAGGTATCATTTCCAGCTTGGTACACGTCCATGTGCTAGCTTTGATCAAGCTAGTGCACCAAAATAGCCCTGTATCCCTGAGACGGCCCCAAGTACAGTCTCGCCCTGGACCGTAGGTAGGTACTCCGGTGGAATGCCCATTGTGTCACCATGGCTGTGCTTCTATTTTTAGCATCTATGTTCACCCAACCTGAAATTAAATCGAATGTAGAGATACCCATAGTTAGCCTCACTCTATTCACTAGGGACCGGATCCTGCTCACACTTTGCTGCACCAGTGTAGCTGTGTTGACGTGTGCCTGACCCCAGGAGAGATGGCATTGCACGACATAGCAACCTGACCCAGGGCATCACACCCCCCATAGTGGGTAGCCCCGCTCCGGACAGATACCTGAGGGCTTTCTCTTATACTAGTCATACCACTAAGTGAACTGGCTTGAGGTCAGTGGAGTTAGTCCTGATCTCCACCGGTGTGAGAGGAGAATCAAGGCCTATTTCACCTCTCTCCCTGTCCCTCACTCCCATCTTTGCTTAGGACAATAAGCTGACATCCTGCCTCCGTTAAAGTTAATAGGAAAGCTCTTATTGATTTCAGTGGAGCCTGGATTTCACCCACCTGTACTCCCCTATTGTTGTCTTTATTTTTAACACTGGACAAACTGTAGACAGAGCCTATCCAGCTGTGAGATCTGGTGCAAATGGCAGCGAGAAGACGGACTCAGCCATTCTAACTGTATGTTATCGGCAGCAGCGTCTGCTCGTCTGGGGGCTGGGAGAGTGGAGATAAAACGTGAGGACCTCTTCACATACAAAGTTTGAGTGAGGATCGGGAGTGAATTATGGATTTAATTTTAAAAGAGCAGCAGCAGCGAGCTTTAAGATGCGCTGTAGAGAGGCAGTGCGTTATTAATATTTGTATGACAGAAGTTTCAAGTAGCCACGACCGGGAGTCCCCTTGTGCAGGTGCTGTACAAACATATAATAAGCTGCTAGCCCAGCCTTGGAGAGCCTACAGCCTAAAAAGGAAAAGCCAGACAAAAGAAGTCGGATTATCTCGAATTATACATATGATAGATGAGGGACGGAGGTGAAGAGATATCAAGTGACTCAATCAAATCCAGGACATGGACTCCTGAGTTAAGTCTGGTGCCTTAACCATGAGGTCATAAGAATATAAGAACGGCCATACTGGGTCAAACCAAAGGTCCATCTAGCCCAGTATCCTGTCTTCCGACAGTGGCCAATGCCAGGTGCTTCAGAGGGAATGAACAGAACAGGTGATCATCAAGTGATCCATCCCCTGTCACCCATTCCCAGCTTCCAGCAAACAGAGGCTAGGGACACCATCCCTGCCCATTCTGGCTAATAGCCTTTGATGGACCTATCCTCCATGAACTTATCTAGTTCTTTTTTGAACCCTGTTATAATCTTGGCCTTCACAACATCAAAGGCCATCCTTGTCTCTCTCTATTAATCATAATACCTCGCTCTTATACAGCATGTTTCATCAGTAGATCTCAAGGCACTTTTCACAGAAGGTCATATCGCTTTTGCCATTTTACAGATGTGGAATGGAGGCATGCAGAGGTGACCTACCAGGTCAGTGGCAGAGGTAGGAATGGAATCCCAGTCCAATGCTCTATCCACTAGACTGCACTGCCTATGGTTATCACACCATTCTTGTCACTGCTACATTATGCCTTACAGGTTCACATCGCACCATTGTCAAACTTGAATATTTATATCTTAGTTTCAGTTTTAAATGCCTCCATTGTCCCATCACAACTTCGTGGCTAAGTGGGCCGGGTGTGATCCGTTATGGAAATACACATACATTCCTGCATCAGCCCCTTCGACACAGCCATTACCCTCCAACTTCTCAGCTGTGTTTGATAACAAAGGGCTGGAGTCTCACCACATAACTCATGCTGAGTCGCTCTTTACTCTGAGAGGGCCGGACATGTCAAAACAGGCCTGTCTGCCGTCTGAATTTCTGGCAATGCAATCTAGGGTTGTGTTGTTCCATCGGGTAGGCCATAAAAACGTGCCCTTCCACTGGTTTCAGACCCTGCCCTGAGGGTGGTATGGTTTGATATGACACCACTGACCATTGGAGCAAATTCTGAAAATATTGTATTCTTTTATCCTGGCTCCCCACAAATGAGTGTGTGTGTGTGTGTGTACATATACCCAGTGCTCATATGCATCTTATTCCTGCTCTAAACAGTCCTATGCAGATTATCCCTGCTAGGACCAGTAGTCTGCAAAGGTATGTATGCATTGGAACCATGCTTGGGGCACGTAGCGTACATGCATAAACATGTAGATTCCTCCCCACGAATGCCAGGTCCCACCCTGAAATACCATTCCAGGACTTCGGCAATGGCCTGTCTGTGGGCTTTGGGGAGGGTCAGCGAGACCCTGGGTAACTTCGGCATAATCCTTCTGCCATGTGCTGGTTTCCTGGCATGTGACGCCAGGTATTTGTGCTGTCCCCAGCATTGGAATATCTAAGCAGCCTTCAAGTATTTAAAAATCAAAATCATTTTCTTAGCCTGTTGGAGACGTAGCTCGATCGGTGTGAAGCTTTGGGTGTGAGGGACCCTGTGGGGGTGAGAGAAAGAGAGAGAGTATGTAAATCAGGGTGCCTGGGATTAATTGCGGGAACGCTGACTCACGGAAATGAGGTTGGACTTTATTTCTGATCGAGTTGAGTTTTGTGATCATTTCTTATCTCACCTGGGAGCAAGGTCCACAGCTGGGTCCGCCTTTCGTGAAAGTTCTAGCTCCCTCCCATGCCTCTCCCAGACGACTGACAATGGGAAAGCGTGACCACACAGAGACGATATCTCCATTAGCTAGGGCCAACTGCACTGAGGGCCAGAGACCTGCCACTGGATTCTGTATTTGGGTGGAGAGGCGGGGTGGAAACTTGTGCTGCTGAGCAGGTGGGCTGGTACACACTTTTTTTTAAGCCATTTGGAGCTTTTTCATAGATTTATAGCTACTAAGGCTAGAAGGGACCACCATGATCATCTAGTCTGACCTGGAAATCACAGGACTCCCTCCAAACAATTCCTATCTGAACTAGACCATGTCTTTCCGGAGAGCACCCAGTCTTGATTTAAAAATTGCTCGTGATGGAGAATCCACCACAGCCACTTGTCGATTGTCCCAATGGCTAATTATCCTCCCTGTTTTCAGGGTGTCTGAGTTCATCTCTAGACCTAATGAGTTGCAGCTGTCAAGACTATAGGTCACTAATGCACGGCTGGCTCTGCATCCATTAGGATGGGGCTCTGGGCTGTGGCAGATGGGAATAGGTGGTGTTTGCCAACGTAGCCAATGAGGAGTCCAAAAGGACCCGGAGGCTGCAGACCAATTAATCCTGGGCAAACACCCTTGACAGAGGTATAAAAGAGGCAAGCTCTTCTAAGTGCTTCTTGGTTTCACCTTCAACTAGCTGGGCTTCACGCAGGTGCTGACAATGTTTATTGCCTGGAATGCGTCTAGTTGCTAAAACAATTAACTAGGAAGCAAGATTCTATTCTCAGATCTGTAGCTGACTCACCTGTATGACCTTGGGCAAGTCACTTGACCTCTTTGGCCCAGCTCCTCAAAGATATTTAGGTGCCTAACTCCCTAAATACCTCTGAGGATCTGGGCCTTTGTACTTTAGAGTATCCATCAGTAACATGAGCGCTAATAACCCTTACCTCTCACACAGGGCGGTGTGAGGATTAATTCATTAATATTTGAACTGCAGTTTGAGATTCTTGGATGAAAGATGCTCTGTGTGTGAAACATGTTATTAAAAGCAGCTCGCAGTCCTCTGTGAAGTTAAAAATGGAGCAGGATAGTCATTACAATGATTAAATGATAAATGCTGTACATTTTAAGTCTCCATTAAGAAGAAAATCTGATGGATTCGGTGAGGGCTTGGCAACTCCAGGGGTCTGCTTCTTAATTGCCCTGCCTTTGAGATCAATCGCAGCAATAACAGAAGCGTGACATTTGACACCTACTTTTGCAGGGCGCATGACTATACAAGGCACAAAGCCGCTGAGAATCAAGCCCCATCTTTTTCACATGTAGGATTTCAGCTCGTATATTGAGAGGCAGGAATGCCCAGTGATTAGGGCTCTAGCCTAGGACATGGGAGACCTGGGTTTAGTTCCCTGCTAGTGTGGGGTAGATTTACACCCCAGCTTGCCACAAGCTAAATGCTCATCTAAACAAACCCTTTCCCTCTGTGTGCCTCAGTTTCCCCCGCTGTACTATGGGGATAATAGCACTGTCCCACCTCACAGAGTTGTTCTGAGGATAGATATGTTGAAGACTGTGAAATGTTTTGCAGGATCCAACTGTTAAGATGAGATGTTAAGATGATTCTAGAGATGTGGAAATGATTGTTAATGGAACAGGGTCTCTTTTGAGACTTAAAGTGCTACAAAGTCAAAGTGAAAAGGCCAGCACGAAAACATGCTGCATTTGGAGCCTGATCCAGTTGCCAGTGACGTTAATGAGACGGTTTCCATTCAGATCAGTGGAAGTTGGATCAGCGCTGGTATGCACTTCCATTTCTTTATGCCACTATAAGATTTCACAGTAGTTGATAAGTAGGCTTGGAAAGATTGGCTTTCTACTGGTAAAAGTCCGCAAACGTCGATTTCACCACACACACACAAACCGATGAAACATATTTCCACTGATCGTCATTGAAATTTACAGATAGGCATCATAAAAAAATGCCATTTGACAACTTATTAGAGATTGATTTAAGGGTATTTACTTTGTATATTTTGCTAGGTAATGTTCACAATTCACGTTTTAATGGTTATAAAGCTTTAACTTTTTGAATTTCAGCGTCCGCTGCCCTTAAATAGTTGTCTGACCCGCCATTGTCTGAGCCCACTCATCATCTCCTGTAAACATTTAAACTGTAAACATATATACAAATAGAATAAAAAGCTTAAACCCCATAATTTCATGCAATGGTAAAAATTTAAATGGATAAAAATCTTTAAAAAAAAGCTTAAAAATAAAATTGATATTATCATCGAAATAATATATGTAAAATATCAAATTTTGCGAAGCCGACCAATAAATGACCTATTCATGATTGTGGGGGGCAAAAAGGTATGATTTACCCACCCCTGCGTTTCCTCTCTGTAATCACATAAATGTCTTACCACCTTATCCACGTTACAATCTTGAATCTATTTAATTTTACTGGAAATGCCTTTTTTGACTCATCAGAGCTAAAGAATCCTTTAGGTCCATATACAAGTAACCATGCAGATATAAACAACTGCTGTTCTATCACTGCTCCAGTTGGGGGGAAACTGAGGCACAGAGAGACTGAGTTACTTGCCCAGCTTCACACAGTGAGTAAGGGAAGAGTCAAGAACACTCAGGAGTTCTGACTCCCAGTCCCCAGGCTTTAGACTCTGATCCAGAAAGGTACTTCAGCATGGCTTAACTCTAAGCACATGAGTAATCCCATTGATTTAAAGCACAAGCTTCAGTACTTTGCTGGATTAGGGCTTTAATTGCTAGCCCACAGTGGATAAGAAGTAGCCTGAATTTTGAAATAATCAACCTGTAGGACTGGCAACTCATTGAAACTTCCTTTGCATCATTCCCTTGTAGGAGTTCACCCGTCCCCCTTGGAACAAGCAGGTAATCTGGGCCCTAGATCCAGCAGATCCCTCTGGAACCATGAAGATCTCAGAGTATCCACCCCTGCCCTCTGCGCCCTTGGCTCCATGGCAGCGTGTCTGCAGTGCAGCCAGCCATTGTCCCCTAACGAGAGGTTCCACGGTACGGAGTGGGGAAAGACTACATTAGAGCTACCTGTGATAGTGTTATCTTTGGGGGTGATTTACCCTGGCGCTGGGGGGGGGGGGAGAGCAATGCCCAGCCAATGCCTAACCCCATCCAATTGTGAGTCCAGACCTCTCTAGGGGGGCTGTGTTTAAAGGAGAAGAAGGTGAATTTGCAGAGGTGGTGTTTCCCCTGCCCATCCTCTGCCAGCTGGGATTTGCTGAGGTTTGGATCCCTTTGCTTGCACGGATTGCGGGGATGACCTGATCACCAGTGATTATCACACCCCGTGGCTGCCTAGATCAGAAGAGCGTTTATTCCGCAGCTGCCTTCAACCCTTTATTTAAACTCCAGTGTAACGAGATCAAGGAAACGAGGAGGAATCTACTTTCTGTTGTTGACAGAAAAGAGAATGGGGCAGCCAAAATTATACACACTGCTGCCGGCCAGCTGCTCTGAGCTCTGCTCCCTTCTATTATAGCTTCACAGACAAAGTGGAGAGGACCAGGGAATCAAGACTATGCCTTCTGAAGCTGATTGGAAGGCGCATTTGACTTCCAACTGGGTGAAATGGAGTTGCAGTTGGATGCCCGAGGCATGTGTTCTTTCCCGGAGGAGAACGAAACCAGCTCTATGTAAAAAAGGGAATTTAAAAACTGAGATGCCAGCAGACAGGGACCGTAGTTCTTGTTTTTGCAGCTGGCCAGCGCTGTGTTGGAACACAGGAAAGCTTTGCCGACGGAACTGCTCTTAACAGTTGAAAACGCGCACACAACCCTGTACAAACTCCTGCTTCCCTTTCTTCCTTCTCATTCTTCTCATGATCATTCTCTCCTTCATAGCTGCCTAAAGCCGCCTTATTTTGATTCCACAACTTGGGAGGTGGGAGGCAACTCAAGTGAGTGAAGCGCACTGATCCCACTGCCAATATTGTCTCTCTGTTTCCTTGTATTCTTCTCTCTGTCTGCATCCATCTGTTGTCTCTTGTCGTAGACTGTAAGCTCTGTCTTTTAGTTCTGTGTTTGTACAGCACCTAACACAATAGGGGTCTTGGACCACTGCTACAGCTCCTAGGCACTACAGTAATACAAATAAAAATAATTAATAAACCCAATGGAGTGTGTAGGTGAGTGTGACAGGGTGTACTTGCCCCGCACTGGAGCGGAAGGGGTTAAAGCAGCCCTCTGAACAGCAGAAGCCACGCCTCCCGACCTGTTGGGCATGCTCCAACTGCTGCTGGAGTATAAAAGGGAGCAGCCTAGTTCAGTCAGGTCTGGCCTCTGAGGAGGAAGGATGCACCTCTTTGGCTCCAACCGAGGGAGAGCCGGAAGCGCAGGCTGCGAGAATAGGGGATGCTGAGACCCAGCTAGGCACCCAGGTACTGGCAGATGCCCCAGGGAGATTGCCACCCAAGGGGCCTGGAGACTCTGAGGACACCTCTACTTCAACTGCAGGAGTCAAGGTAGGAAGCAGCCGAGGGAGGGACTAGCCAGTGTCCCCTTAGCAGTCAGCATGTTGCAGGCAGATTTCCTGCCAACTTCACGGTGAACCCCTTCGCTACTACCAGGGCCCTGGGCTGGGACCTGGTGGAGCAGGGAGGGCCTGGGTCCCCCTACCTGGCTGCCCCCTCCCTTTGGGGGCAGCCCACCAAACCCCCTTCTATTGACTTTGGCTATTAGGCTATGCTTCTCTGCCCCCAAGGGGAATCCTGCTGACTTTGGCCAGTATGCCGTGCTTCCCTGAAGTCCAGTGGAGCCCTAATAACTCCGGCCAGTAGGCCACCCTTCCCTGCTGTCCAGGGGAGCCCTATTGACTCTGGGTAGTGGGCTGCGCTCCCCTGCCACCACGGGGAGCCCTGTTGACTCTGGTCATTAGGCTGCACTTCCCCACAGATGAGGGGAGCCCTACTGGTGCCGGTCATTGGGCCACACAGCCCTGAGGCTGAGTGTAGCCATATTGACTTAATCGCAAGGCTACCATGCCCTTGCCCCACCTCCAGGGTGACAGGGTGTACTTATCTCATGACAGTAAGAATTACTTACATAAGGGTTGTTGACTTGGGCCTGTCTTCTTACACTTTGATCCCTGCAGTGGGCCAACTCATAGCAAGCGTCAGGATGGCGTACTTTGAGATAGAATTTTTCCCCATGTGTGTCTGGGATGGCTGCATTAATTACCCTGGTGTGGTGAAGGTGACACAGAACGAGTGCCAATAAAACCTTTTATAGCCACATTCGTTCCGTATCCTTCGTGCCACGTATTTTACATTTTACAACAGCAGACATTTTTTATCGGAGAGATGTAAACGTCAGGCCTAATTGCAGTGGCAAATGAACCACTTACCTTCTCTGATTGCATAATTTGCCTAGAGGATGAAGATGTAATTACACCATAATTACACGTAATAAACAGAGAAAATGATTTGAGAAGGAAAAATTATCACTGCTTCAACCACACCAGCCAGAAGCTTTTTTTCTAATTAAGTTATTTTATTAAACAAAATGTTTCTAAGGTGGGTCCTCTTTGAAAATCCACATTATAGCCCATGTAACGTAATTTACTTTATAGGTAAAACATTGCTTCTGTACTAACAGATGGTATCTACTAGAACACACTAAGTGTGCAACCACTGGGCTCAATCCAGCCAGACGCCGAGTGCCCAACCCTCCTATTAACGTCAGTGGAAGAGGAGGACTCTGAGTACCTCGGCGAGGAATCCTAGCACCAGAACTCTTTAATTGCCCTCGGCTCTGGCATCTCTTTAGTGCCTTGTACTCTGCATGAGGAGAATAAGGCCTCTTGAATGGACATTCTTGATCCCCAGTTGTGCACATGCTTAACTGTAAGGATGTGAGGAATCCCACTGAAGCTAATGGAGAAATGCTAATCTTCAGAAGCTTGAAATACAGCCCAAGGAGTGGAAGAGGAGTAGAAGGGCCAGAGTGGCTTAGTTGGGTATAGCCCCAAGGGCTCAGGCACTCAAGAGAGAGAGCACCGCATGTAACACTGGCCACTCAGCCTGCTTCATAAACATTTCTTTCCTACAATTTTGCCTGCTTGCTGCATCACTTACTGCGAGTGAGAGAGCCCCTGGCTGAGCGCAGTGGGATTGCTCCTGTGGTTAAAGTTCAGCACATCTTCAGTGTTTGCAGGACCAGGGCCCAGGACTGCCTTGCACCTTCTACAGTCATTCACACGGGCGCCCAACCCGTGTAGAACCCGGCCATTCTGATCTGCTAGCATTTAACTTCTGCTTTGGGGAGGTAAAAGTGACTGCCCAAAGGGCAAGGTAGAGGGAAGTCAAGACCTAGGATTTTTCCAGGGCATTCTCTCCTCCACAGTGAGATGGCAGCTGTGCCGACAAGACAGTGAAAACCTACAGAGGCAGAGCAGCGTTGGGGCGAATCCTGCGCCTTCTTGTACCTTTCTGCAACATTCCAGGGACTTTGCGGTAGTGTTCCCCCACCCCACTCAGGAGTTAAGCTGCTTTTCACTCCCTCCTCCACCACCTGTGCACCGCACATGGTCTGGAAAATGCAAAAGGTGAGCCAATGCTGCAGTGAGCACCGCTAACTCCAGCCTGGGTTTTTGCTTGGAAATCAACCAGGTTGTGGCCATATCCTATCGAGCATTCTCTCTTAAAACCCACAGACAAAGGGCAGGAGGGAAAACAAATACAGGGAGAGGAAGTAACTTGAGGAACCTTACACAGCAGGTCAGTGGCAGATCTTTTGATGCCAATGTCAGTGCCTAAGGCCCAGATTTTTAAAGGGATTTAGGCACTCGGTGCTCACTGTTGCGATGCCTACCTGATTTAGGCATCTAAATCACCGTTTCAGAAGGGATTTAGGCACTTATTGTTACTTCAGTTTTACTGAGGGTCAAAGAAGCAAGTGGCATGTCAGTAACACAGCAAATAAGTATCAGAACCAGGATTAGACCTGATCCTCAAAACCAAAGAACATAAGAGCTGCCATGTGGCACAAACTTTTCCAGTTCTTTTTGGAACCCAGTTCCAATTCTGGCAATGAGCTGTGCATTGTGCGAAAAAGTACTTCCTCTTGTTTGTATTAAACCTGCTGCCTAACATGAACTGTAAGCACATGTGCTGTTCCAGTGATACAGCTATGGTACTGTTCCTATAGCTGTGAATTCAAATACAGCAACACGTCCATATTTCAAAACGTGTATAGATTTCTATGGCATCCTTTGCTTGGTCCCTTATACAGTAATTATTAAGCAGTACTTGCTAACATAACATACACTGCTTACTATAAACAATTATTTATGACCTGATAACTCGTAACAAAGCCATCAGCAAGAATAGTTCCATCAGAACGTTCCTAACTTTTATAACTGATATGGGACATGATGACCATACACGATGCACCAGACTCTGCAGCAAGTGTAGATAAGTGCTATGACTGGAAACTGTAAGTTCGCACTCGCCAGGCTGCAGCCCTCGCTCCTGCTGTGCTGCTAAGTAATTGCGGAAAATATAATTAAGCCATGCTATGAACTGAAAATATGTTAAATATGGTAGCTGTCTTTGGTAAAGCTCATCTGCAAGCTCAAAGCTTGGCTTTGTTCACAATTCTGAATAATAGTTATAATGAGCACTTATTCCTAGACCATATATTGTTTTAAAAAGGACGTACCATTGGCCCCTTTTGTATAGACGGGGAAACTGAGACATGGCAGATAATGTCTTGCCCAAAGTCACCCAGTTAGCTACAACACTGGGATTAAAACCAGATTCTGTTCTGTTCTCTAAAGGTTCTTACAGTGCCCCATCGCTGTCGTATCTGAATGCCTCCTAGCAATGCATGAAGCAATTTCTATGCCCCTAATCCAGTGCCTGATCCCCAGTGACTTCATATGAAGAGGAGGGGAACATAAGTATTAAGGCTTTTTAAACTTAGTATTATCCGTTCTGTCACCTCACCAGGTTTATGAAATATTTGGTCATTTAAATTGCAGGAAAAAGTTCCCATAATGGAGCAGCTCATTGGCTAACCTCAAAACATTGTTGCTCTATATCACAATAATAAGACTTTTCAATCCCAGCCTGTCTTTCAGCGGAGGATCATAAGGCACAAACAAACAATAGCGTGTTTCGCTTCACAACCCCCCCACAGTGAGGTAGGGAAGCATTATTATCCCCCCATTAAAGAGGAGGAAACTGAGGCATACGGCAGTGAAGACTCTCACGTGTAGAAGCCTGTGCTCAAAAGGCTGCGTGCACCACAGGCCAGACGCACAGCCGGTATAAGTGAGCCCAGCGCCTGTGGTGTTGAGAACCCGGTGTGGGCCCATTAACTTCAGCGGGACTACTCATGAGCTTAAAGTTAGACATCTGCCGCGCTGAATCAGAGACTAAATGGGCACAGATCCATTGACTTCAATAGAGCTGCTGCACCCAATTACAACCGCTGAGGAACTTGCCCAAAGCTTCCAGCGAGTATGTGGAAATCAGGCGTTGGGTGAGAACATTCCTCTCACTGGTGCACAACCCTTGTGTCTTTTGAACATGCCAAATTTGTGGCAGAGCTGGATGTAAAACCCAGACCTTTTGCCTTGTTAGGTCCATGTCGTCTCTTCGCTGTACAAGTATTTTTCCTCCAGGCATATTTGCCTGTTGCCTTGTCACTCATTCTTAAAGGGAAAGAGTGTGGGCAAAGTGGTCATCTTAAACCTGAACCAGAAAGAAAAACACCCAGCAGAGGAAAACTTTATAACTGTTTGTGATTTTTGCCCTCCCCCGATCACTTTTCCCCCCTTGGAATCTTTGCCCATTTCCCACCAGACATAAAGGACCAGATCCTCAGTGGGCATAAATTAGCCTGGGTCCAGGAATGGCAATGGAGCTATGCTGATTTACTCCATCTGAGACTCAGCCCAGAGCTGTTGGATAGATTTTTTTTTTCCACAGGCAGTTAGTCCGAGATCACGCCCTCTCATTACACGTCCCCACCCGGAAAGCTGAGGAAAGATTAGGAAATGATGATAACCTTGTTGGAGTTCACCTGGCCCACAAAGGGAAAGCTATTTCTAGAGGGACATGGAAACCCCAAGCCCTGTGGAGTGAGACCATCCCTTTAATCTTACTGCTACGCCTGATATTTAATTTGAGAGAACAACCTGAAAATAGCATTAAAGGAAGCAGAGTATTTGAACAGCTCTATATTTTTCAAATAGTGTATCTGGAAAACACTATATTTGAAAACTGACCTTTTATCCAGGAGGTTACAGAAAAGATAGAGCCATGCAAGCTTCCTGTGAGCTCCGGTTTGTAATTTGGAACTGGGTAATGGAGTATAAACAACACTATTCGCTTTATATTAAGAGGCAATGAGTAGCCAGCGTACAGTGCTCAATGGCCCTGTGTTCTTGTTGTACTAGAGAGTTCACAGGGAAGAAACATGATGGTGACTCTAGCTTGTCCACTGCTGCCAATGCCAGATATCTCACCTGGTTAGTCCCTCAATGGCTTTAATCCTGAGTTCACTGAGCTTTAGCTCTCCCCACCCTTCCCCACACACAGAATTGTTGAGTTGAATTGTGAGCCCAGATTCTGGGCTGGTTAGGAGCTGCGCTTGGTACAATGCAAGATGGGGATGGCTTAAGCTACCTTTATACCCCTCCCTGCAGCCCTGGATTCTGTGGTCAGCCAGCCCCAAAAGAATCCCCAAGATAAAGCTGCACAGCTTCAAGACCATTCTGGCAACTGGGGATCACCCCCTCGTTTTCTCCCACATATGCCCCTATGATTGGGACTGGAAGGGAGAGTAGCCTGGGAGCAATTATTGGGGTTCTTTGCCTTGGGAGGATTCCCACACACAGGGAGTCAGGTTGCTGTCTCCCAGGCTTCGTTGCATTACCGGAGCAAGGGACAGAACCTGGCTTGGGACCTTTAATTTGCTTTAATTTCAGTTCAGTGCTGTATGTGATCTATTCAGTCAGATTTGACTGCCTGAAGCTGACTCTTGGCCTGGCTCTTCTGTTGCCAAACTGTCTCGTATGGAGAAATGGAAGTAACCGTCCTGTCACTCCCACTGTGACGTCAGATCTGTAAAGCTCCTCTCTGATTTCTAGCAGCTTTTCTGCTTGGAACACCTACTTTGACCCATTTTCAAAAGTGGGTGTAGCAGGCACATTCTTCAAAACCCACCATCCCTGAAGAACAGCCTAATGCCAGTGTTTGCGGCCAATCTAATGATCGCAGTTGTCCGACTGAAACCTTTAGCCACCACTGATGGCAATGGATGTCTGGCCTTCCTTGGTAGTCACCCCAAATAGTCCATATTGTGCTGGGTGCTGAACCCTGAAGCTCCACTTTTTTAAGGGGGCACCAAATGAGACCTATTACTCATGGCTACCAAAGCAGGTTGGGCACATCAGGTTGTCCCCACCTCTAGCCGGATGAGTTAACCAACTTCTTGGTGTTGTTAAAACAGTCCCCTTCTGTGCTTTCATGCAAACAGCTGACTGGCTCAGAGATGTGCAAAACACTGGGAGGCTGCCATCTTTCATGACTACAGAATATGTGCTTAATGTATGCTAAGTACCAGCAGTAAAATATATATGTATGTATGTGCCTGGTAAGAGAGAGGATCTCCTACAGTAGTAATAGAAGTTGGCGCACTATTTGCCATTGGCCTCATAATGAAGAGGGGAAGTTCTCAAAAGTGCCTACAGGGTTTGGGAGCACAGGGCTGTCTCAGTTGCTTTTGAAACTCTCCCCTGACATTAATAGTTCAACAGACAGCCCTTTAATAGCCCAAAGACAGCACATTTAGGACTCTGTCTCCTGCTTCATGGCAGTGAGGAAAGCAAATGCAGAGGCCAAACTGCAGCAGGCCTCCATGTAGGGGAAAGGGAGCTATAGATTGTACCTTCTTTGGGTCAGAGACTTTTTGTGACCTTCTGGAACTCAGGCCAAGATGCTAAAAATGTGTGACCCAAAGGCCATGCGCTCAAACCTGCCACAGTATGGGGCGCATTTGACTCATTTTACCCTCCTCACATTTTTCAGATCAACAGGAAGGATCGGGAGCATAGTTTTAAAACAACAGAAGAGATGCAAGTGTATTTTGGAGGCAGGTGTTTGCACTGGCAGTGATTGGCATGGCTTCTCTCTTACGATGCAGGAAGGTGTAAATTGCCTTAACTAGGCATTTCAGTAGGAGTAGAAATTACCTTAATTTCCACTAGCTCTTTAGGTGCCCCACCACTGGAGGCTGTTCTGCCAAAACAGCACATCCCCAGTCAACCTGGGCCATACCTTTCTCCTCTGCCGGTGGAGGGTGCATGACTTCAGCTGCAATGTACTGGGCCAACCATAAGGAACTCTTTGAGGCAAAGAACCTACACCAGGGATTGTGTGGAGGAAGCTAGTCTGGGATGAATCTGACCCAGGGGTGGTAAAATACAGTGGGCCAGTTCTCTCAACTGGTGGATATGATCTGAGCATAGTTTCAGTGGTGCCAAACCAGCTTATACCAGTTGAGGATGTCCTCCAG
This sequence comes from Caretta caretta, assembly GCF_965140235.1. NCBI lineage: Eukaryota > Metazoa > Chordata > Testudines > Cheloniidae > Caretta > Caretta caretta. The sequence goes on along the minus strand of NC_134208.1, from coordinate 203,605,093 downwards.
GATTGATTTTGTTTCCCCCTGCAAAAGGCAGTGCTATTTAACAGTGCCCCCTCACTGAAAGGTGCTGCTTAGGTGCTGGCTATCTGGAATTTCATGACTAGTAAAGGCTCCTTCTTTGATGATTGGAGTTCCTCTCAGTTCCTTCCATTCACAATGCATAATGAATGATAAGTAGAAGACATGCATATTAGCTGCAACTTTCTTAAACTCCACCCTTTTAATGAGCTGCTTTTTAACAGTGTGGCGTCGATGTGGATACCTGTCTTGCTGAGTGTGAAGAGCATAAATCACATGGGACTTAATCCAAAAGCCCATTGGGGTCAATGGAAGTCTTTCCATTGACTTCAGTGGGGTTTGGATCAGGCCCCTGATGTGTCGGTTGAACACTAGAGCAGCAATGCCTTCTGCATGTCTTGCTCCTGACCCCGAAGTGCAGGCCAGGGCATTTGTACTGCACAGGGTTTTCACTTTAGAGTAGTTTTCAGTCCAGATGACTGTCCCCAATCACCACACCAGCTGCGTTATCAGCCGCACAAACATTGTCAGAAGTCACAGAGCTGATGTTGTGTTTTCTGCTTTGGTGGCATCTTTATCTAAATCCAGTTACTGCTCAAACGGAGACTAAGTCAACAGAGTTAATTGAACGAAAGCGCTGTGAGACAGGGTATGTCAGTGGACAAGTTAATCACTAAGCAAACGCCATGTACCAAGCAGAGCTAGGTTAAACAGGCTCAGCTCTGATGCCGGTTTAGATGCTGCTGAGACACTGTGGTGATGGGACACATCATTGTGGCGGTTGGCGAAGCAATGAAAACAATGCCAGGGAGAATGTAACACACAGAGCTGTGTCTTTCCTGGGATTCTGAACTGATGTGAGAGTGCTCATGTGAGTGTCCACAGATGATCACGTCTGGTCCCGATCGCTTGCACAGTGGTGTTGCACGTTAACAGCGTCATGCTCGGTAGATGACCCAGTCCCTGTGGTGCATCTGCTCACATGACCTCCTAGCTGCAGAGAGGAGACAATCATTTATCTGTAATTGTCATTCTTTGAGGACATGCTAGATAGATTCACAACTCTTGGGGGCTTTGTCCCTCCAGCACAAGACCTGTTAGGGAACTCCCAAATACTAAAGCTCTGAGCTAACCCCAACAAGGGGTGTCATGCGTTGTCCCGTCTGTGGAGCCATAGCATCCCCTAGTGCCTCCAATGGTTACTTCTTTTTAAAGAGAACGGTGGGAATAAATCTTTATTTATTTCCACAGTATGCATCCGATGAAGTGAGCTGTAGCTCACGAAAGCTTATGCTCAAATAAATTGGTTAGTCTCTAAGGTGCCACAAGTCCTCCTCCTGTTCTTTATTTATTGTTATGGTTATAGTCAAGGATCTGGTCCCCATTGCGACAGGTGCTGCATAAACACCTCACGCTTACAAACCAGGTTTATGACATGACTTAATAGATGCATGAAGCTGACAGACAGGGAATGAACTACATAGAAGCTTTAACAAAAGGTGACAGAACCATTAGCTCTGAGAGGTGTGGGTGAGCGATAGTCTATTTATTATTGCCTAAATCTACCCACTCTAAGGCTTTGTTTGGCAGGTACATTGCACCTCTGCAAAATTTGTGCCCATACTTATTACCCTAGTGACCGAATTACTGTGCACAATGCGGTTCTGAATATTTGGGGCGCAAATTGTCTATAGCAGGCACATGCTGGGTAGCTTGAGGCATAAGTGCTCAGACTGATTCCCGTGGCTCATTTTACAAATACAAAAATATTGGGGTGGGGGGAAGAGGAGGGTGCAAACTGCACCTCCAAAGAGGGAAACTGAGGCCGCAAACCTTCTGAAAATGTACCCTATATTTTATGCCCCAGAAAGAGTAGCTCAAATACCTTTGTGGCTGTTAGGATTCTACTGGATGAGCCAAAGGATCGGGTTGATTAGCCTGGCAGTAGCAGACTTACGAAGCTGTCTATATGATCTAGTCGGTAGAATGGGATAAGGGGTCACATGGCATTAGCATGGATTACATACTCTCCCTAGCTTGGCAAGCTCATCCTAAGCCCTGCACAGGCCATCCTGTGTAATGGGACATCTGTAGAGATTGAGCCTCGGACCTCTGGATCTAAAAACATAAGTCTACAAATGCATTAGCTCGGGGAGTAGGTATTTATCTTAGACAGTGCAGGCCCATGCGTTTTTTAGTTACAGACATGTCTGGCTTGATCCCCACAAGAGGAGAGCTCCACGCCATCACTGTACTTTATCATACGTAGTGATTTACTGGGGGGGGTTTCCCTAAGAAAGAGGGGAAGAGAAAGATGTTTAGCATTTTGATCACATGATACATGGCCAGATTCCTTCAAGGGAAAAATGCTATCTAATATATGGGTTTTAAGATACAGTAATAAAGTCCAGCACTGTATTTCAGTCCTTTTACCAAGTTCTGAATATGCAAAGGCTCACTTCCCAGCTTCTGTCTTTGTCTTGGATGCTGTGTTAGAGCTGTGGATATAATTATTTACAGATGCTGCCGGCATTATTGATTATCTGAGAGGGATGTGTAAACAGCATGAGCTGAGTCCAGCAACAGAGATCGAATTAGGCTTGCTACCTTTGTGGGAGGGGAGTCAAACCCCCATATGAATGGGTTAGCGAGAATGGACTGGAATGTATTCCTTATAGTCATCTCTGAAGGCCAAAGGCAGCAAACAATTAAAAAAACCTGTCTTTGTCGTTCAGAAAATGTTTAATTTCTGAGCATGATTCTAAAGAACACACAAAAAAGCCCAATGCACGTTTTTCATCTCATCATGGAAAAACATACTAAGTTTAGACTCAATGGTTTTGTTTTTCCAGTGACTCCCTTCCAGGTTCTGCCCACCATGTCGCAGGCACATCTGCCGGGTGAATTCCAAGCTAACAAACTTAAGAACTCCTTGTGATTTTTGCCACACAGTGTTTCAAGTAGCAGCTTGTTGGAAGTGCGGTGGGAGTGGGGGTGGAAGTGGTGTGCATTTTGCCAACACACCTGCACAAGCCTTGGGTTATCCTGGACAATGTGTACTAATGAAGCATAACCTGTAGAGGCTGGCAATAGACTCTCTGAAGACTGTAACAGACAGTCTGTGCATGCCCCTGATTTCTATTTTTAAAAAAAACAAACACCCTCTGCTGTAGGTAAGTGCTTAGCGTGAAAACTGAGCTGTGTTTAATTAGGCAGAACCTTTAAGCAGATAAGTAACAAATGACAATTTAATTATAATATTCCAGGTCTACTCAGTTCCTTTTCTCCTATGAAAAAGAAATAAGGAGGTTACTACAGCTCCAGTGTTTAGCCACTTTGACTTGTGACTATTAGGGATGCAGCTGCCGCTTAGTCTGAATCAATTTTCAAATTTGTTTGAATTAAAATCCCAGATCGCTGCTGCGTTTTCAAGTCAAAACGTGCATCGTAGCCAGCGTTTATAGTGTCGTATCTGGAGTTAGGGAGCAACGAGCTCCAGTCAAGGAAAGTGTGGCGTGTGCTTGCATCGTGGGGAGAAAGAAAAAGGTTAGCACTGGTTTTGTTTGGAGCTAGCACTGACTTGCAGAATAAATTACTTTGGCGTTAACACATACAGGCCAAGTTTTATGCTCCGTTCCAGCCACAGAACCCCACTGATCTCAAGAGATAGCTGAGGGCGGAATAAAGCCCAGCGTGTACAGAAGGGAATGTAGCTGCTATTTAATTAGAGTCACTGAAGCTCACCCAGAGTTTTTAATCTGAAAATTGGAGAACAGTAAATAATTTCTGGGAGGGGGGGAAAGAAAGACAAATGAACTTCCTAACCAAAAAAGCAGAAGTAGAACTGTGACTTGAAATGCCTCTGCTTACTTTATTGCTACCTGAGATCCAAGCTAAGAGCTGTCATGTTTTCCTCCAGCATCCTGTTTAAGTCTAAATCTGATAGCACAGTCACGCTTGCCTTTGCTGCCTGGAAAACACCATAACTCACATGAAGTTATAAATCCCTATATTCTCTGGACTTTCATACCTGCCATGACAATTCCAAGCAACTACCAGGTGAAACCAGCCAAATGTTGTGGATGGAAAATGAGTAGACAGATCATTTCCATTAGCAGGACATAATTACAGTATAATGTCAGCAGGATCGTTGACATCCAAGTGGATATATATGAGCCAAAAATACAAATAACTGGCCTACCTAAATGTAAGAGAGCCAGTGGGGTTGGAGAAGAGGACTGGGTCCTATTCCTTACTCTAGTGTTGCCTTGTTCTGTGGTTTTGCGTAGCTCACTTAGGATATGTCTACACTGTACATGAAGCCCAGGCTCTGACTCAGGTTTGAACCCACACTCCCCTTCCATCCACACCGCAAATCAGCTTGACTCGGGTCAGACAGCACTCAGGACCCAGATCCTAGGATCCTGTGGTGGGGGGGGGTGGATCAGAGCCCCCGTCTTGCCTAGGCTCAGGTCCAAGCCCTGTCATTTTGCAATGTGGATGCAGGTCAAGCCACAGATCCAACGCAGAACGGCTGCAAATTGCAGTACAGATGCATTAGCATCGCTGTGAGACCCAAGTCCAGCAATTTGAAACCCAGATTTGCAATGCAGTGTGGACTCTCAAGCACAGGCTTGGAAACACTGAGCCCACAAGGCCAGACCTGGTCTTAGTGTGCAGTGTAGACATACCCTTAGCCTCTTTCCTTGCCAGTTTATCCATCAACATAATGATTCCCTGTCTCACATACAAAGTTGTGAAGCTCATTAATTTATGTTCCTGAAGTGCTTTTAGATCATCCTGTAATCAGCAGGAAAGGTAAGTAGGTGACCCCCAAAAACACATACTGGAGACTGTGATGTGTTCAATATTTAAATCTAATAAGTGAAAAATCTGGGTCAGCCTTAACTACATAGCTGTGACTGGTGTCTCCATAAGTCACGCACGTAATTGCCAATGTAAATGAGAGAATGGATATATGTACGTGGGGGGTGTGAATGAAGCATACATGAATACAAGTAGGAGGTGAGTGAGAATTGCTGCCTTTTAATAAAGCTCCTAGCAAACCAGGTGGCCTTGGGCCATTAGGCAGGGCTGCTATAGAGTGATTAATTTGAACTTCAAGTTTATTCTTTTCAGGGGTTCTCAAACTTTTTCTGCTTGGACCCCCTTTGAAAATATTTCAGGCTGTGACCCCCCCCAAATGACAACCCCCCCTCACCATGCCACTCGCATTTCTGCACTGGTGCTGGTGGGGGTAGTGCTAACTTCAGAGCTAGGCTCCTGGCCAGCAGCCGCTGCTCTCCAGTCACCCAGCTCTGAACGACTCGGGCTGTCAGCCCCGTGCATGGTTGACAGCAGGAGCCCCAGCATGCATGGGGCTCACAGCTGGAGCTGACAGTTTGTAACCCCCCCATACCCTCACGATCCCTCGTTTGAGAACCCCTGTTCTTTTGATAGTTGAATCAACAGGCGCTTGGAGTGGTACGGAGACAATGGGGAGATCCGCAGCTGATGTAATGCCGTGTAGCTCCACAACTTCAAGCAAGCGTTGCTAATTTACATCCACTGGGGATCTGTCCTGGCATGCTTAGTCCTTTGCGGGGAGAGTGTCCTTCAGTGAGAAGAAGGGTGAACTGCTTTCCATCAAATGAGAATTGTCCCTCACCCCACCCCCGAATATCCACCCAACCATAGAACCAATCCTAGCCAGGCTTTGCTTCTCTGGGGTATGGCTAGCCTGACATCAGAATTGGAACAGCCACGATGAATTATTTCCCTCCTTCCCTCCAAAAAGGTTTGCCTTGGGATTGGGGTGTACAAAGGAAAAGGCCAGGATCTATCTCAACTCTGCTCCTGACCCCCAACAGGGCCTATGGCCCAACAGGACATCACTCTTTTCCAGATGACCCCGTCTCCCTCCTCCCCTTTCCCCGGGGCAGTTACAAGTCCTGGTGGCCTCCTACCTCTTCAGTCCAAGGTCTCCAGGGGCGGTTTGTTGAGCCAATCCCCCTTCCCAGCTTGCTAGGGCATGGCCACCTGGTTTATGTAGCCACTTCTGCAGGTTAGGAAGAGGAAGGGAGAATTATTTCCTTCTCCTTCATCTGGTGGTTTCTTTTGCAGGGAAGGTGGTTGGAGCACTGCTCCATCACACTTCCTTCTGCAATGGGACTATGAGCGCTACCATGAGTGTTGCAGAAGCTGCTTTCCAGTCCATGAACACTCTCTAGGGCTGAGGGTCTCCAGAATTCTGTCAAGCAGGCTCAATCCCCATCTGCCACCCGAGGAGCTAGGGGTATCCTTCTACACCCGCCCTAAGGCACCAGAGCGGAGGGTACAAGAGTACTGGGCCTCCATCCAAAAACAGCACAGGGGAAAAGGAGAGACCAGGCCAGTTGAGGGGAAGATTGGGGTGTCCTGTGGGGAGGTTGATAGGCCCATGGAGGAAGAGGGGCAAGGGGAGGGTGGTGCAGATTGGAGTGGCAAGATTTTGGAGGGTTATCTTAACACAAGCTCTGAACCTTTGGAAGTTCACCCATATCTAGCCACAAGTCCCCTCAAAAATTTGGGGCAGCACTGATTCCTGCAAACCAGTCATTTCCAGGGCCTTGTCCCCAGCTGGGCAGAAGGACACCACAAAGAGGGGTTAAAATACAGAAATAAAACAGGCAAGAAAATGAAAATAGGCCTGAAATAAAGCTCCAGATGCATTCCTAACACTAGAACACCCTGCTTCTTTTACTCATCACGTGCAGCACAATTCCTACCCTTGTTAGACCATCTGATGGCCTATTGAACCCTTGTTATAATTTCTCCTGTTATGGCCTTTAGGGGAATTAGAGGCTACCCAGCTTCAATATCTCACATCAAAACATGTCACTGATATGCAAGAGCAGCTTGGACTGACTAGGCTACATCTACAGGTCCAGACATTGCACCTCTCTGCTTGGTTTGCTCCTGCGATGGGCCAGATCCTCAGCTGACTAAATGGGTGCAGCCTTATTGATTTTCCTGGAGAGTGTGCCAATGTATACCAGCTGGCCTAATAATGCATGTAGGTGTCATGAGGCCAAATTAAGGTCCTCATTTGTACACGTGGTAAACTCCCAGCCTCTTAAGCCTTGCAGAACGCATTTCCTTTCCACTTGTGCTAAATGTAAAAGCAGAAGCAACCCCCCCGCACCTTTATAAACAAAAACGTAGAGGCAGTCTCCACACCCCCACTTCTGCATTCTATAGGAGGTCTTAAACCAGCTGGTATTCTGGGCTGTTTTATATTTCCAGCCCTTACTGTTAGACCCCGGCATACTATGCAGACAAGAATGTGAGTGGGAGACTGGTTGGACAGTGTGGATTTTCCAAATGTCTCACAATTGCAGAATCACCTACGTTCAATTATTTTATTTTTTGCTGATCCCCTGGGAAAGTTCCCACTGGCTGACAGTTCTCAGACAGTCTGATTTTTATTCTCTCAGTAGGGTGGTTGAGTCACTGGTCTCTTGTCCATCAGCATCTGCTCGGTCACTCTTCCACTTCACCGAACAGGGGGAAGGAGAGAAAAAAGGGCAGCCACATTTTGAGAGAGCTATGCAAAAATGTTGGCTACACAATCCAGAACCAGAGAATCCACAATCCAGATCCCTAGAATCTGATGGGGGGTGGGCAGCAAGATGGTGCCACAAGCCAAATGGATACATTAGAAAGACGCAACTGAATTCCTTAGTGAAAACCTCAGGGTGCACCCCTATGCAACACACCACACTCTAGTCACTACCAACTATTACTGCTGGTCTTGTTTCCTGTGGCATTGTCATGGACCTGACTCAGAGTCCGGTGAAGCCAATGGGAGCCTTTCCATTGGTTCAGTGAATGTTGGATCAGGACCCATGTGTTTTGGGCTCTTTCTTCACGCACACCAGCCAATTTGCTGTTTATCCCATCCTGTCCCATCCTTCCCCTCCCCACCCCCCGCCAGGCCTTTCTCTCCAATAATGCACATATTTTTCCTACTTAGAGATACATACTAAGAACACCCACTCTCCACGTGCCTGAGCAACCAAATCATTTTATATTGCCCGGCAACCCAAGCACTTATAACGCCCACTATGCCCCTGGGGTGGACCTTCCCCCTGGGGTGGACCTCCTCAGCCCATCCTCCCAAGCTGCTGAATCCCTCCCCTCCCCAGCTGATCATCCCGCGTCATGAACACTGGCCTGATGCCATGCAAAGGACACTCAAAAGGGGCCAAGAAGTATGTACGATAATTGAAGACTGTTGTACCCCATGCTGCCTTCACCAGGAAGACGGGGCTTAAAGCCATGTGTGAGGCTCTCACAGTAAGCTTGTGTGAGATCAAAGAAGGAGTTCTACTGACGATGAGATGAGGTGTTGGGAAAGTCTCATGCACGGTGCTCCCCCAAAGCAGCGTTATAAAGGCTGGAGATTGAGAGGCCTTCCATCAGCTACAACATGCTCATGCTCCCCTGTACGCCCATGCACACAACCACGTGCCCGCCTTGGGGAAGCCAAGCAGTAAGCTCACCCATACCACGGAGATGCAGGGTGCAAGGGGAGGATAGCAGATAGCTAGGCCTGGTCCTAGTCTCACAGTCCAGAGCTGGAGGAAGAGCATTCTGGGATTGCATGGGCCAAATCTTCGTCTTCTCCCACAAAACTTTCAAACTGCCTCACTTCCTCCCCGGCAGCCAGCCGTGGGTATTGCACAGGATGACCAGTTCGGAGCTAGTCAGCCCCTGCTCTTGAATCGCATTGTGTTGTGTCTCAGGGAGACCATTTCAGCCATGGCAATGGCTGAGTAGGAGCAATCAGCTGCACACAGTGTAATCTGCAATAGTCATTGCGTCCGATGTTTCACTGAGCCTCTTTTACCCACAGGGCCTGGGTCCTCTTCTTACTAGACACATGTCTATCCCAGGCAATGAGGAGGAAAGAAGGCATTGGCTTGGTCAGGGTTCAGAGATGCTGGCAGCTGCTTAGAATGGAAATAAATGGTACAGATTTTCAATGCTTTGCAGGTAGAGGGGTCTGCAGGCACAAATCCGAGCTTATGGGTTGCCCACGCACAAGTGAGACACCTTCTTGGAGCACGTGGGTTTCAAAATGTGGCACAATACACTGGTCTGTGGCTGGGTGGACCTGCAGACTGCTGGCCCTTGGAACTGTGCACATCAGATAGTTACCCATCTCCACATCTCCTGTGATAAAATCTGGATTGCCTAAAGCTGGGGTTTTGCTCCAGTTTCCTTCTCAGGATATTTGCTGCCTATTTTCTGTGCCTTTCAGACCTCTGGTGTTTAAGGCAGTTGTGGTCTGTGCGCTGCTGTGAGCTCACGTGTGCAGGGTTGCAGTGCGTTACGGAAGTCATTTGCACCCCTGGTGTGCGGTTGCTACGCTACTCGCAAGATAGAAACTCTCTCTGCTTTGTGGCTGAGGTTTTGTTCTTTGGAGCCTCTCTCTGGCGTGCTGCTGCCGGCTGTACCCCGTAATGCAGCATTTGGCTTTGTAGCCTTCACTGTATTACATAGATCCTGTCTCCATTAGAGAAATTCACATTGGTGTAGCTACACTGAGGTGGTTACAGCAGTGCAATCCCCTAATGGGTGTGAGGCAAAGCAGGGTTTACGCTGATGCAGCTTGCTCCACAAATTAGCAGAAGCGGCAGCCCCATCAGAGATCAACGAAGTGGGTCTATGTTAGCTGTTGGAACCAGTGCAGCAGAGTCAACGTAGTTTTCCTCAGTGCGAATGTCGCGAATGTACAAGGCCATATACATTTTGCTAAGACAAGGCCATAGTCCTGCTGCTGGATTGTGACAGTCTCCCTCAACGGGGCAACCTCGAACCATGAACCTCTCCCATGTACCAGTAGAGGGAAGCACTTATTATTTATAGTATGGTAGAGCCTAAAGGCCCCAGCTATGTCCCCATTGTGCAAGGCGCTGTACAAACACAGTCAGTGACGATCCTTGCCCACAAAGCTTACAATCTAAGTGTTACTCTCCACATTTCACTGAGCCACAGTGGGATGAAGAGACTTGGCTTGGAAGGGGATCTAGCTTGTCTGAGTCACACTCTAGTGCCTTACTCACAAGACCATCTTCTGTTCCCTCGAAATAACAACATTCAGATGGGCCTTCCAGCACAAATTTCAACTGTCCACAGTGCCGCTTCCCAATAGCCTACCTCTTTTGCTACCAGCCCAAAATATCCATCTTAACCCATTGCCCCAGCCTTCCTTTCCTCATCACTCAAGCTGTCCATTCTAACCCATACTAGCGTCTTCTCACCCCACACCCATCTTTGGTTGTTCTTCTGATCTCCTCATAGGTGGGGTCACAGAAGGAGCATGTGGTCTACTGGCTAAAGCACTTGGCTGGGCCTCAGGAGAGCTAGGTCCTAGCTAGAGATGGTTGGGAATTTTCCATCAGAATGATTTTCCACAGAAAAATTACAATTTTGCCAAAAAAAAAAATCATCTCATTTTTCCATTGGGAAAATCAAAATGAAATACTTTTGTTTCATGCTGATTTGACTCAAATCGGACTATTTCATTTGACTTCATTGACCACTCCTCAAAAATTTTGTTTCAACTTGTGCAGCTCAGTCGGCTTGGTTTGCATTGCATTGTGGGAGTCTTCCCTGGGACCCCAGCTCAGAGGAGACAATGGGGCCTGAACTACAACTCCCATTAAGCACTGGGCTAGGAACCGGCAGTTTAATATTGATCCAACACAAAATGTAGTGAAACATATAGATTGCAGGAATGTTTTGCTCCAGCGTCTTTGATTTAAAAAAATGTCAAAATGAAAGGTTTCAACAATTCTGAACTGAAATATTTTGGAATTTACTTTAAAAAAACCCCAAAACTTTTCATCCTGTTTTTGGGGATGAAAACGAAGGTTGAAAAGATGGAATTTCCCATGGGACAGCAATTCTGAATTTTGTTCAGCTCTACGTCTGACGCTGGCCTGCTGGGTAACCTTCGACAAATCACCTCACTTCTCTGTGCATCTATTTCCCCCTCTATAATGTGGTGTTAATAATACTTACCTCCTTTATAAAGTGCTTTGAAATCTATGGATGGAAAGTTCTCCATGGAGAGCTATTTTTTTCTATAGCAACCGGCCAAATACCTTTGCTGTAAAGCAAAACTGTGTTTAAATATCTGCACCATTACAGTCTCTTCTTATATGCTGCTTTAGACTGCCACCAGGACACCTGTCTGCTTCCCTAAGGCTTTAGAGGACATATAAGGAGACCCAGAAAATGCAATTCAAACCCTTTTTCATGCATGAGGGCATGAGACCCAATGTGAACTATGGCGCCCAGCAGTCTGGCCACTCTTTCTGTTTAGGAAGGCAGGGGGTGTTACCATGATTCACTCCCACGTACAGCCCAGTTATGTAGCTACAGTGGGGCAAAGCGGCCTTAGTATAAATGAGAACCAGGTCCAAAATGTCCAGTGTCCATTTATTTTGGGTGCCTGAGTTTCTGGAGCTCTGATTTTTTCAGATGTGCTGAACACCCACCGCTCCCACAAACATCAGTCTGAGTTGTGGATGCTCAGAACGTTGTGAAAATCTACAGGGTCCCCAGTGGGACACTCAAGACAACAGCCACTTTTGAAAATGCTGGTCTTGAGATTTACAACAGCACCCTGCAGCCACACAAGGGCCGGGGCTGTCTTTTGCTTCTACGCTTGTACAACACGATATGTTTTTTTTTAATGCAGAAAGCTGCATAAAACCAGGGCCCACTGGAGAGTGGATGAAATTTGAAGTGAAGAAACCACGTAATATATTCAAGATGTCAGAGGTTAGCCATGGTGCATGTGACTCATGTTGCGAATAGCTCACCTTTAACTTTACTGTTGTAATTAGATTACAAAGTTTTTATTATGGTTTTAAATCCTTCCTTTATAGGTTGCTGTCCAGCTGTGCACTTAAAGCCAGTTTTATCACACTTTTTAGAGCTCATCGCATATAATTTTGCCCCTACGACACTGGATTAACTTTTAAGGATCCTTGAAGTCAGTCACCTTTGCCCTCCTAATGGAATGGATTCACACCATCAGGATGTGGCCTCAAAGAATTGTGTCTACAATAAACTATATTTATTGGAGGGATGGTGGGGAAAGGGCAGTTAGGTTGTTTGCTTATTTATCCGACTGCATAGTTTAGATATTAGGAATGCTGGGGCAGCCTACAGTATGTGTGAGACGTTGTTTTAGCTCAGCCTTACAATCTACTGCCCCAAAACCTTCTCAACTGGACTGAGCTCGGAGCTGAAAACAGCCTGCAGGGCAGCATATTAGAATGAATGTTTTGCATCAGAGAGGACACCATGCAGTATAGAATGTAGAGTTTTCTTCTCCAGGATCTCTGTCTCCCAGTTCTGGCCTAGGTCCTCGGCTGGTGTAAATCAGGACGGATGATTTACACACGATGACGATCTGGCCCAGTCGTCTCCATCCAAAAGTCCAGGAGCCCTACATGGTGGTCACTTTCCTTCCAGCGTGACAGTCCTTTCCGGATCCTTTTGCTGGCATTCCTTGAGTCAGTCAGATGAGTCACTATAGAGAAAGTTGTTCATAATATTTGTATTATTATATCACCCAGGAGCCCTAGTCAAGGGCCAGGATCCCACTGTGCAAGATACTGTACAAGCATGGAACAAAAAGACAGTCCCTGCTCCCCAAAAGCTTACAATCTAAGTAATGTCCTTCCTTTCTTCTGGGCTAAAGCGGGCCACCCTTGGAGTGTCCATAAGCCCAAGGGACAAAGTCTGGGAACAGTAGGACCTAGAGGCTCCAATGGAGACCTGGTCTTTGTTGTGCTAGGTTCTGTTCAGACACATAGTGTGGGACAGTTCCTGCCCCGAACAGTTTACAGTCTAAATAGGCAAGACAGAAAGAAGACACTATTCCTCTCATTTTACTCATGGGGGACTGAGGCACAGGGAGATTAAGTGACTTGCCCAAGGTCATACAGGGAGTGTGTGGCAGAGCTGGGAAATGAATCCAGGCCCCAAATCCCAGTCCAGTGCTTTAACCTCAAGACCTTCCTTCCTTCCTCTCTTGGGCAAAATCAGCCATTAATCAACTCAGTACAGTGTTTTAATTGACACCACTTTGACCCTTGTCATTCAGTGACTAGACACAAGCTATTCTGAACCCCAGGTTAATTATCTTAGGCCATGTACAACCTTCCCACAAAGAATGTGTGGTGATTAAGGCAAAGAATTTCACATGGTCACAGAACAACTATCTGAGAGTCCTGGGCTTATAAAATACTCTATTTCCTCCATTAATTGTGTCCGTGTGGAGCTGTAACCAAGTAGCTGAAACAAATAAAACCCAAGTAATATTCTTTCCTTTTAAAATGTTTCACTTCATTTGTGGAAGAGGTTTGAACTCATTAAAAATAGACCATCTCCCAGGAGGGCTTTTTTCCCCTTCTCGTGGTCTTTCTAACAATCCTAGCAATGCATTTAGGAGTGCTCCTCCTCCTCAGCAGAGCACTGCTTTGAGTCACTCTCTCATTACGGTGCTTACATGAAAAATAACTTGGGCTGCTGTCAGACTATCCTTGGAAAACATACAGTACTTATTTGTCAAATCAGGGCACAGCCTCAGTGTTCTGTGTGACTCAACCCTGAATGTCAATGACCAGGGAGTAGTAAAATTATGTCTTTTCATCTCCAGCTCACTAGGAAACTCCATTTCTTCTTCCTAGATAAGGATTTGGCCTCAGTGATCCATGCATTTTTCTCCTCCAGTACTCACTGCATCTGTGTAAACAAGGCATAGGCATCAGCCGGTGCAAAATGCAGCCACCTCCATGGTTTTGGCTGCCATGAGCATATCTGTTTCCTCCACTGGCTTCTAGTCCACTTCCACGGTCAATTCAACACATTGGTCCTCATCCTCTGATTAATTAATGGATCATTTCCTAGCGATGTCAGAGACCACATCACCATGTACAATCCCCTGGAGACAGCTCGCCTGGAATAATGCAGATCACAGAGCATGGGACAGCTCAGCTGGGACAAAGATCTTGAATGAGGAGTCCTGTGAGAAGGACTTCCGGAGAGAGCAGATGAATCCAGAGTCTGACACCTTTAGACAAGGATGCAAAACCTTCTGATTTGATAGAGCTTTTCCACCCTGATCTGAATGACATCGACATCATCAACTGCTCCCCTCTTAAACTCACGCCTCCAAAAAAAGGATCCTACCCCCAGCAGAGTTTTCTATAACCTGAGGCAGCAGAAGAGCCAGAGATTCTATGAAGTCCGCTAGGGATTTAACTATTGTCAATCTATTTTACCGGGAAGATGCTCAGACACAATGGTGATGGGAGACATTACAAAACCCGAAGGATGGATAGATGGTCCTGGATCTGCCTGAGCAGGGGTTCCTGGAGATGACTCAGGATTGGGGTGGGGTCAAAGAGCTATGGGAAAAGAGGTGAAGGGGTCAAACAGAAATGAGGGGAAGATGAGGCCAAGGAGAGATGAGGAAGGGGTCAAACGGAGATGAGCAAGGGGAATGGATGGAGGGAGAGATTTAGAATTGTGGGGAGGAGATCAAAAATGTTTTGGAGAAGGAAACATTTTGATAGCCCCGTCAATACTATTTTTGATTGAAATAGAGTAATAATATATCCTAAAAAAGGAACATTTAAGAAAAATGGAAAATGTTGACATGTTTTTTCCTGAAAAATTTGTGTGGTGTTTTTTTTTTTAGTGTCCATTAAAAATATTTTTTACAACAAAAGCCCTTTTAGTCCTAATCATTTTGACCAGCTCAGTCAGGGTATTAATTTGGTTGTATTTTTTGTTATGTCTATGGTAGCTATGGATAATTGCCCTTTTACTGTCTGCACAAAATTAAACATAATAAGAATTAATATCTAGCTGAAGTCCTTTTCTGAACGTGCAAGGTACAGAGCTGATTTCACTTGAATTTCCCCTTATCTTATGTGGTAATCGGCATCATCCCAGAGATGTGGCCAATGGATATAGTCAATATTTTGCCTCAGAGTATGTGTCCCTCAGTTTGGTTCTATGGCAACCCTCAGGAAAAAAATACTCTGGTATTCTATGGTAATGGTCCAACACATATCAGTGAGTAACTTTTGTCAGCTGTACTTTTATGGACCATTACTCTGCACCCCTAGAGTATTTTTTTGTCAAGGAGACAGATGTTGATGCTGCCTTCAACAATTTGCCTTTCTGTTCAGCAGTTGGAACAGCTACTGAAAGGCAGTTACTCATCTGTGAAGAAGTGGGTCTATGCAAGAAGTACTATGTGCCCGTAAAACTGGATCATCTAATCCTCTGAGATTTCACTCCTCCTGTGTGCTCAATTGCTCTGTAATGGAATTTATGCCAAGGTTACCAGGCAACAACCAAAACTATTTAGGAGGGCGTCCCAGCCAAATGATGTAGAGGAGTTCAGAGGCTCCCCAAGAGCTGGGTCACTCCAGTTCTTCTTGCTGGTTTTGCTCCCTCTCTGTGAAGAAAGACACATCTGGAAAATTACTGGTGCCCTGTGTTAACTGTGGACACCACTGGGAACTGAAACATACTCTTGTAAACTGTGATTACATCTACAAAGTAAACTCTCATTATGACCTCTCTTAAGGTCTTTAAAAACACATTTCCTCAACTGCTCTGGTTATACAGGAGTTCTTTCATTTCAGTAATAACAACATCATCCACATTTCCCTCTTTTCCTCCTCCTTTTTCTTATCGTAATCTTGTTCGTCATAATACAAATTCCTTTTTCCAGCCTCATAATGCCACTTAAAGTTAAAGGGTGTTAACATAGTCAGGTACCTCAGGAGGAGAATATACAGTGAAATATCTTCTCAGCCTTCTATTATACATAATGGCAGTCTGAATCTCTGCTAGAGTATATTAAAATGTAGCTATCACACATCTCTGTTATTACTTATATTATAGTAGCACCCTGAGGCACTAAACAAGATCAAGGCCTGAACTGAGCGAGGCACAGTACAGACATAGTAAAAGACAGACCCTGCCCCAAAGAGCAGATGGCGCTCTGACAAACAAAGGGTGGAAGGGAGAACAAACGTAAAATGACTTTGCTAACACAAATCAGACAAAGCCAAGATTAGCATCCAGGTCTCTTGACTCCCAGACCAGTGCCCTATCTACTCCATGCTGCCTTTTCTAATGTCAACCATTTTTTCTTTTTTTATGCAGGCCTGATGCAGACTTTGAACAGACCGTATCAAACTGTTCTTTTTTCTCATCGTGAGGAACAAAGGCACAGGAGCTCTGTCACTATTCACCCCCCAAAATATAGCTTTCCCTCTTTCCCATGTGACAGTATTGGAAGGCAACACTTATTGGGTGAAATCCTGGCCCCATTGAAGTCATTGGGAAAACTCCCACTGATGTCATTCAATAGGGGCAGGATTTCACCCACTGCATGTATTTTACTCCTGGAATATAATATTCTGCTGGACACAAACATACTGATGATGCAGAGATGGCTGCCACAGAGCTAGTTCAGGATCTCTTTTCTTCCTGTAAGAACCAAATTCCTTCTCTGAATATATTTTTGGAATAATAATAACAATTAACAATAACTTGACTAGTATTATAGTTTACGTGGTATCATGCTTTTCATAATCAGAGGGCATTATAATTGTTAGCCCAGTAATTTCCACACTGCTAGAAGGTAGGTAAGGATTATAGCTCCATTTTACAGATGGAGAAACTGAGGCAGAGGTTTCTCATAGCTATAGAGGAAATGTAATGTGTAGGTGGACTGGAGCTCAAGATTTTCTCAGTCCCCCATTCCTCCACTTAGACCACTAGACCATGTCTCTCTCGCTCTAATCCATTGAGTATCAAGGCCTACGACAATAGTATAATAATCACATAATTGTAACCCTAACTAAATACATAACAGGCCCGAGTCCTAATAGCTCTGATGTGCACAACACCCATAATTACAGAAGCAGCTCTACGGTATTAACAAACCAGAATAGCCATTCACAGAAAACATGTATGCAAATAGTGAGTACCACATTCATGCAATCATAGTAAGTGTCAATTTAAATCTTGCCAATGCACGTGAAGATTTGCTGGACTCTCTCTTTGGAGACTTGGGCTCTAGGCATTGTGAATACAGGCTTACAAAAGTAAGAGCATGTGCATTAAGAAATTCAGTCACTTGTCTTGCTTTGGTCTGAGTAAAGGCTGAATTGTTTCATGTGGAATTCTTAAATTTCCTTTTTTAAAATGAAAAATTTCCTTTTTTAAAATGATTTTTGTTTTTAACTTTGGGGGGGTTAATGAGACCTTGGATTTTTTTAATTGTTTTCAATAAGTGCACATATGACTCAGTGGGAATGATCTTTATTAAGATTATCAAATAGTCAATATTGTGACTTCAATGGAAATTTTGCTTGAATAATGACCGCGGGATTTGGCCCTGATTCTGTAAGATCTAAGAATAACATGGCATAGTATGAAAACATGAAGGCAATGAGAAGATATTGGAGGCGTAGGGTGAGGTTCGAAAGCATTATCGTCAGGCAAATTCTGCTCCCGTTTAAGTCAATGGTGAAACTCCTACTGACTTCAATGGGAGCAGAGTTAGGCCATCACTGAGTGAAACTCCAACATAATTATTCAATGTTTTTTTCTGTTGTTATTATTTTGGATGCTTTTGATGTCTGAATGACCTTTTAAAATGATTATGGATTGGTTACTTAATACAATTATTTTAATATCTTCAAGAGACACAATTACCATATGCGAGAAACTCATTAGCCCGTGTAATTGTCTTTAAGGTTGTATTTCTGATGCGTAACGATGTCATATGATGCAGTGTTCATGACCAGTAACGAGGTTGCAGACTGCTGTATTTATGATGGGCAATTATGCAGGATAATTCCTTATAAAATACCTTGAAAGAAAGCGCTACACCCAAGCTAGTGTTCAATGTTGTAAATGCTAATTAATATATTGTGCTCAAAATGATCCTATCAACTAAAGCATGTTCCATAATAAGAGCTGCCACCTGCCAAGCTAGTGTTAAAAACAAAACTGCTTCTGACACAGGGCATGTCTACGCTACAAAACTATGTTGACCTCAGTTATGTTGGCATACAGCTGCTGCAGTAATTAAATCGCTTTTGTGTTTCCACACTACGTTCCTTGTGTCGGTGGTGGGCAGCCTCACCAGGAGCACTTGTACCGACTGTACTGTCAGTGTGGGGCATTGTGGGACAGTTCTGGAAGCCAGTAACAGTCAACGTAAGCAACGCAGTGTCTACACTGATACTTCGTCAACCTTTACTCTACGTCTCTTGTGGAGGTGCCATTATTAAATTGGCATAGCAGGGCAGTTACATCAGCAGGACCGAAACTTTAGTGTAGACACGTAGTTAGGTTGATGTAAACTGCCTTGTGTCAACCTAACTCTGTAGTGTAGACTGGGCCTCAGACAAGTGTGAAGAAAACTCATCACAATTAAATGTTTTGATTTCAATATTATTTCGATTTTGTACGTGTACTCCCTGATTCAGCAAAGCACTTCGCACGTGCTTACTTTAAGCATGTTCTTAAGTGCGCTGGGCCCCAGTTTAGCAAAATGTATATTATTGATGTGTTTGAGTACGCTTATTGAAATGTTTGATTTGCTGAAAACCCATTCGAATTTTGATAATGTTTTTGATAAATGAATATATATATATATATATATATATAATATTTAAAATCTTTTTTGAAAAAAATAAAATAAAAAAAGAAGGCAGGACATTTTTCATGACAAATGTTGACAATATGGAAAATTTTTTGCAAAAAAAAATTTGGTTTCAACAAAGGCCCCTTTTTTAACCCCAAAATTTTTTGTTTGAAAAATGTCAAGCAGAACTATCTCTTATATAGTGTGCTCCAGCATCTAGAATAACAGCTACTTTTTCAGTCCTGTTCTGCAGATGTGCAACATCATACAGCTTCGACTGATTGCTTTTGAACCTCAAAAATGAAATTTGAGTTTTTGTTTCTGTATTTATATGGCCACCTTCACCATAGTATCTAATCAACCTCACCAATATTAACGTATTTATTCTCCCAGCACCCATGTGAGAGGGGGAAATACGATTATCCCCATTTTACAGATGGGGAAACTGAGGTGTAGGGAAATTAAGTGAGTTGCATCAACTAACATAGGTAGAACCAACTGTGGCAGAACCAACTATTCAACCCATATGTTTTGAATTATAGGCGAGTATCTTAACCACAGGACCATCCTGCCTGTTCCACTTTGAGTGCTACTGGAAGCGAGGCTTAATAATTACATAGAATCTTTTGCTGTGGCCATGAGGGTGGTTGACTCTAGGTTTGTATCCTCCCTTGTTAGACCGATATCAGGGACTGTTGATTTCATTGGGAGCATGTTTCCGAGGTCAGTCGGTCTGCAAAATAGTTCTTCTGTGAGTCATCCAGCCAAAGAAAGAGTCGTGGATCTGTTGCAAAGGCTGACTTCCCACTGTAGGCAGAGCATATGTGGTGGCCGTTAAGGGGAAGGAAACGGAAATGTTTCTTGGAGCTTGGGCAGTAAGATTGACATCTGTGGCAATGGGCTCACTAAGCAAAGGGCTCGGTGTAATATGTACTGCAATCAGGTCACATTCCTGGAAAGATTTTCTTGCCAAAAAAAGAAAAACAAAACCAGCCTGGCTTGTGATTTGGTTTTGTTCCTCCCCATTTCATCTTTAGTCTACATTTTTGTACGTGGTCATCAAAAATGGTTTGTGTGGACATTGAAGGCTAAATCACCATCGGCATAGTTCCAGTTACTTCAACGCAGCAATGGCGATTTGCAGCAGATGAGGATCTGGACCTTTTAGTTATTTTGAATGGAAGTTGTTTAAAAATGGGTAAGTGCTTATTTTCAGCTATTTCTCTGGGAATGGGCAACAGGGGATGGATCACTTGATGTTCTGTTCATTGCCTCTGGGGCACCAGGCATTAGCCACTGTTGGAAGACATGATACTGGGCTAGAAGGACCTTTGGTCCGAGCCAGTATGGCCATTCTTATGTTCTTATAAAGCATATAGTCTAACTATGGAGGCCTGAAAACTTCTTGGGATACAGTACCTCCAGTTTTGACCTGAAACCATGGGCCAACTTTCCCTCTTCCACGAAATCACCCATGGGGGATGGAGCAGGAAAATTCTATAAAGTGAACTTCAGAGTTCTCTGCAGAGTGTTCCCCTCAAGCAGGAGTAGCTTGGGCACAGATGCTTAAAGGTGTTTAGGCACCTAATTTTCCCAATGGGAGTTAGGCACCTAAATACCTTTGAGCATCAGATTAGGCCTGAATAGAGACTGGGAGTGGTTGGGTCATTACAAAACCTAAACTTAATTTCCCCAATATTAATTTCTCCCTACTGTTACTCACACCTTCTTGTCAACTGTCTGTAATGGGCCACTCTCTTACCACTTCAAAAGTTATTTTTCCTCCCTTGGTATCCTGCTGTAAATTGATTTATCTTGTTACACTGACCTCACACTTGGTAAAGCAACCCCTGTCCTTTTCATGTATTTATACCTGCTCCTGTATCTTCTCTCCATGCATCTGATGAAGTGGGTTCTAACCCACAAAAGCTTATGCCCAAATATATTTGTTAATCTCTAAGGTGCCACAAGAACTCCTTGTTATTAGGGCTTTGCAGAGTGACTTTTTTATTCTTCCAATCATTGTAGCTCTCCACACTAGCAGATTTCTGGGTATAGTTGGTAACTATGGATCAGACTCTGCAAACCCATATTCAAGGCAATAGTCCTGGGTCATAGGCTTAGTTATAGGGTATTCAGTCAGACTGCTCATGAGAGGAAAGTCTGTCCTATGAATAAGGGCTTGCAAGATTGGGCCCTATTTTAGCTGCAATACAATAGATTTTTTTTGTACATAGGTTTAAAGAAGGAGTCTCTCTTTCACAAGTTTGAGAGAAAAAGAAGGTGATGGAGATTTATATGAAGAAGAGAGTGCTCCAACTGTGATTGGTGCTAGAAAAAGAATGCCAGGATTGGGGGAACAGAGTGATTAAATAGAGCAGTGCATTTATATGAGGTTGAGCAAGTCTATGAGCATGAGGTGCTGAACATGGGGTCCGTAACTTGTATCTCTTATGACTTATTTTCTGGATATTGCAACTTTATATGGAAAAAAGTTCCCTTTCCAGCGGAGGCTGCCTGCCATTTTAAGTACAAATCACTGCAGACTGTCAAAGGAGACACACACTGTGTGCTCTCGTTAGACTTTACTGTGATTCTTTCTTGCTTTAATTCACTCAGGGTCACTCAACATTGACCTAACTTTACTCCCATTGAAGTCAATGGGAGTTTTACCACTGATTTGAAGAGGAGGGGAATTAGATTAACACCAAGCATATTTGAAAATTTCTCCCTTGGTCTAAAACAAAGATGGTTGGACTGAAAGGATACAGTTGCTCTTTGCTTACAGGAAAAACATAAAATTGAACCACTTAGCTTTTTTTTTTGTAGTAATGGCAGCATTAGTTGCCTGTTCCTCTCTATTTGGAACAAGATTGTGTTAGTCGCTTAATCTTTAAACAAAACTAAACTATATTAATGACACATTTTTGTTTGCAAAATTTGCCCCTGAGAACACAAGAGAGGAGCACAGATGCTTTTCAGCTACAGGGTTTGACGGCTGCCAACAATTTCCAAAATATAATATACTTGGCAGGACGACTGAAAGGAAAGATGGTGCTGAGGTTAAGGCACTGGACTGGGACTCAGGAGATTGGGATTTGATTTTTAGCGCGACCCCAGTTGTCTGTCGCTTAATACCAATTTGTCAAAATTCAGTGTTTTGAGGGAATGTGTTGCTTTCATCAAATCTTCTGACAGAAACAAGACAGGTTTCCCTTGCAGGAACATCGTCTGGAGCCAGGGCTCTCAAAGTTTCTCAACTCCTGGCTTCTCAGTAGCCCACCAGGCGGGCACTCAAGCTCCAGGCAGCTAATGGAGCCTTCTCAGTTTCATTTAATCAGAATGGATTTGGGGATTCCCATGGTTCCATGGAAAATTTCAAACTTGTGAGTTTTCATTCCATTGTGGAATGATTATGATTGATTTGGGAATTTCCCATAGAATGGGAATTCTGGGACCAATCAGCCTTACCTGTGTGACTTTGGATAAATCACTTAGTCTCTCTGAGCCTTGGTTCTGATCCATACATTGGGGATAACAATCTGTTTTTTCACTTGCCCTTTAAATTGCACGCTTTTCTGGGCAGAGCATGTCCATCTCTTAAGTGTTTGTACAGCACCTAGCACAATGGGCCGTAATCATGATTGAGACCTGTAAGCTCAACTTTAATAATAATAATGCAAGGTACTTGTTAGGTAACTCCTGAATGAAATATGCCCCTTTTTTCACACAGCTTTATACTTTATTTTAACCCCTTCACCTCTGAATTCTTTGATTCCTTGTGCAAATAAAGCCACGTATAGTATGGATCAAAGCTCAAAAGACTATTTTAAAGGTATAATTCATTTAATACCATTCAGCTGCTAATAGAACAATTTGAGGATGTTTTGAATAAGTTTTATAGTATGTTGTCTAATTTTTCATGTATAAGACAAAAAGTAAGCAAGCATACAAACAAAAAACGACCAACCTAGTCTAGAATCTTTCTCTTTAAAAAACAAAAATTAATATATTTCCAGCCTGCTGAAGGATACAAAAACGGGAAAAAACATGTAGGAAGAAAAGAATTTTTTTTTTTTGTTTAAGCAAGGTTTAAATGGAATAATTACATTTACCATAATCATTAAAACCAGTGAGTCAATTTTATAGACGTGGCTATTTCCCGTTGCATAATTTCCCTGGGGAACTTTCAGTTTTAATTCAAAAATAAAAACAAAATTAATAAAATAACCCTGAGCATGTACTGTAAATATGCCAGCAGATGTGTGAGGTGAAGGAAAGCACAAGAATATACCCTGAAATCAAAGAGGGATTTACCACTGGCTTGACACTAAGTGTAAGGACTGAATTTTTTCTAGAACCATAATCAAATATAAAGCAGCATAAGGGACCCCTTACAACTAAGATGCTAGAATTTTGCACCTTATAGATCACTGGTTCAAACCTTGTCAATGCTAGTAGTAAATGCAGACTATATCCTGAGTCCAACACGCATCCTTAGCAGCTAAAATGCGTGCTTGGCAGATACAGGGAAGAGGTAAATCTCCTTCTGCTCCCAATCCAAGGAGCAGTTCTATGCTACTGGGAGGATTCAAATCACCTAGCCCCAGATTTTTAAATATATTTAGGTGTTGCTTCGCCCAGCACTCTGACATGCCTATATCTCTTTTTTTTTTTGGCGGGGGGGGGGGGATTTGAAACTTAAGGCTCCTAAATCACTTAGGCAGTGCTGGGTGCAGCATGGCCCAAATACCTTTAAAAATCTGGGTCCAACTCTCTCTGTGCCTCAGTTCCCCATCTGTCGATAAGGACAATAAAGCCTTCCTTTCCTCCACCCTTTGTTGAGATAGTAAGAGATGCGAAGAATTTACAATGTGTTTGCATAACACCTAGCACAAAGGGGGGTCCAAATCTTGCCTTGGGGATTTTTAATGGGACTGCTAATAAAAATGATTATTGCAGGGGCTGCACTCCTGCTTGTAGAATTCCCAGGAGTTTATGTAGTTGGGCCTCATATACAAACCACACACGACTCAAATGGCAGCGTTGGAACACATTCAAAGCGAAATGCTGCCACGCGCTCAGAGCTCTGCCTGTCTTTAAAAAACAAAACACACAGCAGCAAAAAAACAACCCTGTGAATTTCACATGATGGGGATGAAAAATCATTCATTCAGTCTGGGTCCACCTGACAAACTTTCCACAGCTCGAAATAGCATAAAAGTACAGATACATCCCGACTGGACTTTAACTGTCCCTTGGGAGTGGTATAACGCCCAAGGATTAAAACGTCACTTAATCCTTCACTGGTGCCAGACATAGGACTAGCCTGTCAAACAAGCACATAGTTAGTACCAATGAGGGTGATCAGACAAGCAAGTGTGAAAAATTGGGATGGGGGTGGGGGGTAATAGGAGCCTATATAAGAAAAAGACCCCAAAATCGGGACTGTCCCTATAAAATCAGGACATCTGGTTACCCTAGTATCAATACAATCCACAGAAATAAAGATCATCTAAGGCCTCAGTGTAGTAATGACCTTTACATGGCCAGGTTTCTGCACCTGCAGGGTGTTCATTGCAAGATCACAGCCTCCGAGGTGGACCTCTGGGACCAGATCTTCAAACCTGCTCAGCCCTTGGAAGCTGACAGAATCTGCCCACTTATTGTGGTTCCTAAATGGGAGCTGAGCTCTTTGAAAAATGTGACCTCTACAAGACGCACTGGGAGACCTAGCTAAAGTTGGGAATGACTTTGCAGCTGATTTATTGTATGTTTATTATTATATTAGGCAATCATTTCTTGCAGGCCTAGCTGACATACTTTGCATTTCCTATCTGCCCACAGCAAATAATGCGAACATAGTAACACAGAAGATATTTTAAACTGTGGATAGGATGTTCATAGGACTTGTGCTCCTAAGTCATTTAGATAGTGTTGGAAATCCCTCCCTGCACCGAGGAAAAAGCTCTTGGTATTTCACCAGGGACTAGGGTTAATCACAACAATGAACCATCATTCGGTCTCTCAAAGTAGGAAGTTAAAATATGTTTGGGGTTTGCTGCTTTGTAGTGAAAGAAGCAGCATGCAGTATGATCATTCCTTTGCTATACCGAAAGGCTAGTTTTCTTAAAAGGACCTCACTATTATTTATAAGGCTTATTATGGGAGAGACCCACTGAGGTCGGGGCCCCTTTGTATAAACAGAACAAGAGACAGTTCTTGCCCCAAATAGCTGACAGTCTACATTGACCAGATGGACACAGGGTGGGGGAAGGAGACAGAACACACAAGCAGAGCGAAGAAGATGAGGGCTGAAAGCATCACATCAGTTCTACGATTTGTTTTGTTGTTTGCAATCTGTTTGGTAGGGTTGTATTGGAAGGGGATGAGTTAGATGGAAAGACACAGAATGGGGGGGCAGGGGGTGGGAATACTATGGGGGGGAGAGGAGGGGGAGCTAGGCCCCAGCTGGGCTCTGTTTTACCTCTCCTCTACCCCCACAGTTCTGCAGTCCTCTGCTAGATTCTACTTATACCTGATGAACAGATTATTGACTTGAGTGATATATTTAATTGCAATTAATATTTTCTGTTTGTCTCTCTCTGGATCTGTCTACAGTCAAACACACACGACGTGGTGGAAATACACGTGATACATTGCAGAGCTCTGTAATAAATTGCATTGACAACACACCGCTGCCCACTTCACCTTCCCCTCTGCCCACTGACCCATCTCTCTGGGACTTACACAAGTATTCCAAACCGCTGAGCAGCTCTAGACACACATTATGATTCTAATCCAACCTGTCACCGATTGCTTTCCTTCTATTCCTGCAAGTGTGGCATTTTCTTCCTCTAAATGACAGTCACCGGAGAGAGACAAGGGTGGGGTCAGGTCGTCTCTTTTATTGGACCGACTTCTGTTGGTGAGAGAGACAAGCTTTCGATCTTGTTTCTCTCACCAACAGAAGTTGGTCGAATAAAAGAGATTACCTCACCCACCTGGTCTCTGTAATATCCTGGGACCCGCACGACAACAATCGTGGATACGATCATCACAGATGCAGGCAATATTCACTGCACTGGTGCCAGAATTAGAAACAGGAGATTAATGCTATTAGATAAGGGAGATTCTCATTTTCCCCGCGGGATTCACAGCACTAACATCTTACATGGGCAAGTTGTGTCATTTTTGTATAGGTTACTAAGTTACTGTAAAAAGAAAAGGAGGACTTGTGGCACCTCAGAGACGAACAAATTTATTTGAGCATAAGCTTTCATGAGCTACAGCTCACTTCATTGGATGCATCACGAAAGCTTATGCTCAAATTAATTTGTTAGTCTCTAAGATGCCACAAGTCCTCCTTTTCTTTTTGCGAATACAGACTAACACGGCTGCTACTCTGAAATAAGTTACTGTAGATGTTTTTACTATGTTGCTAACTAAGTTAGCTAAATTATTGTAGATGTTTTTATTTAGAGTGTCCTAAACTTATTAATTGTATATTTCCCCCCTAAATCTGAGTAAGACACCTGGCTTCACAGGTGCAGGGTTACCAAAAATACTGCCAATATTTTTTTAAAATATATAAATTATACATTTTATTAAGAAATGGCTGGGATATTTTTGTTTGTTTTGGGTTTTTTGTCTGTTATGTTGGCCTAAATTTTCAGAAATGACTCATGATTTTAGGTCCCCAACCTGAGGTATCTTCAGAAGGGCTTGGTTTTCAGTGAGTGCTGAGGAGAGCTGGTTGGAATTTCCCGAATTTTTATGAGATTTCAAAAGGTGAAATTTCCAAATTTTAAAATGAGGGGGAGGAAAAAAATTGACACTTTTCAAAACTTTTCTTCTCCTTACCCCTCGCCCCATTTTAAAATTAGCTGTTTGATATTTTCAAATTTTAAATGTTTCATATTTTTAAATTTCAAAACAAGGGGAAACTGAAAAAAATTCATAAAATGTTTCTCCTTTTTTTTTGTACCTTGCTCTAATGCTGAACACCTGCCCTCTGACAGTCAGGCATCTTTACTGTGTCTCCAACTGGCTACACACAGCGCACAGTCAACCTGTGGAACTCCTTGCCTGAGGAGGTTGTGAAGGCTAGGACTATAACAGGGTTTAAAAGAGAACTAGATAAATTCATGGAGGTTAAGTCCATTAATGGCTATTAGCCAGGATGGGTAAGGAATGGTGTCCCTAGCCTCTGTTTGTCAGAGGGTGGAGATGGACGGCAGGAGAGAGATCACTTGATCATTACCTGTTAGGTTCACTCCCTCTGTAGCACCTGGCATTGGCCACTGTCGGCAGACAGGATACTGGGCTGGATGGACCGTTGGTCTGAGCCAGTATGGGCATTCTTATGTTCTTATGCAAAAGCAATGGACCACTAGTAACTTGGTTATTTAGGTTATGTTATATGGAGAATACAGTTCATGATGATGTGGTATAAAGGTTTTATCACCATGAACGTGGGATGTGATCTTTTATTGATTATCTTTATTCCATATGTGCGTGTATATATGTATTATATATCATATGTTGTTTGTGTGTGTGTGTGTATAATTTACAAGTTAAAATTGGTCTTTGAGTCATTTGTGGTTTAATTGCTCTTCATTTTAATACACTTTAAAAGTTGAAAAATTCTAAGAAACAATTCATTCATTGTCCTCTATGCATCTGGGTTAATGTTTCCTTTTTGGATTAGTTTGTACCAGTCTGTTCCCTTACTTCTCTCCACAAGCTAGCAATGCCAATTTCCCTCCATGGCAGCTACAGTGACATCTGTTTACTTGGAAGCTCATGGATTTGATATATGGGTGCTAACCACAAATTAACGGAATTCTTTCCAGATGCAAAGTCTTTAACTATTCAAACAATAAGCCAAGAGCACTAAGCAGCGTTGTCTATTTTTCCTCTTCACTGTGTATCTCTCTCTCTTGGTGATGACGTAAACACAATTACTAGGGGCAATGACCAGAACGCTAAAGATGTTTCAAAGACTTGCTCTGGCATGAGTCATGGCGGATGGTACTGGGGTGACAGTTGTATTTGTGATCTGAAGCCAAAGGCCTGAACAACTCATAAAGGAGTGTCAGAAAAGAAGAAAAAAACTGGATCAGCTAAGTGTAAGCAGGTGGGGTTTCCACCCAACTGTGATCAGAATCTACATACACTGGGCCAGTTCCTTGGGGTTTATCTGTGCCGTATGTGGTACAGAACCTGAGGAGTGACTGTAAACCACCTTTCTGCTCCCCTCCCCACCTTCTTTAATTCTGGGCTCTGGTAGAATCTAGAGCAGCAGGAAGAATCTTCTAGGAACTGTTACGCTGGCTGGAGATCAACAGATCACCTTCTCCCTTCCCTACTTCACACTCTACCCTTGTGTTGTGTGGGGAGCGGGCCATGCAGTGCCCGCAGAATCCTCAGCTGCCCCTTTGGGCTGAGGTCTGGCATTCTGTATTTAGTCTACACTTACCCCCCTTCCTGAGCCAGCTCTTTAGTCCGTGTTCCTACAGTTACTTAGGCCTGGTTACCCCAATTTCCATCAGCTGCAAATACCCTAATTTATGTTTCTGAGGACCCGGCCCAGAATCAGAGCATTATTGTGTGTGAAGATGAAGAACAACATAGGAGTAGTGCTAACATTTGCACATTGTTTTGGCCTTTAGGACATTGTAGAAAGAAGAGAATGGGTCAGATCCCCAGCTGATGGAAATTGGAGAAGCTGCTCTGAAATCAACAGTGCTATGGTGATTTACACCAGCTGAGGGTCTGGCACAATAAACATAACTTACTTGCTTGGCCAATTTACATCCTCTTTTTTTCTCTTCCGTCGCTGAATTTTCTTTGGAACTCGCTTCCTTGTGTGTTAATGTAGCTGAGCTGCCAAGATCTGGGTTTCTCATCCCATAATTAAAGGGGAGAACTTCATTACACACTTCTCGCTCTTTTAATGTGAATCTATGGGCTTGCAGGAGATGTGGGTAGGAGAGAACTCCACGTCTTCCAATCTGCGTTTGGAAACCAATTCGAGACTGAAACACTGAGCTTGAAAACGTACTCTGTATTTCCTAACAAGATGCTGTTAATTAACAAAGTAAAGTCATCATAGTCTTTACAGGGCCACAAAGTGGAAAAGTTAAAATTCATGGTCACTAGGAGAAAATAAATGCTGTTTTGCAAGCTTAAAAAAAAGTCCAGGGGGAAAGGGATGTCTTCTGGAAAAATATGACAGTTCCCCACCCACTGCCCCCAAATTTGGGGATTTGTGGAATACAACCTTGACTAAACTTGGCTGGCAGAAATCTCCATGTTAAGTTCTTATTTAATGAAATCATGTGGTTGTAAATCAAACTCAGAAATGGGACTAAGCAAATTCACCACATCCTTTGAGAAAAGTACATATTGACTCTCTCAACTAAAGTTGCCTGGGTAGTGAATTATCTATATTTGTCAACTATAAAAAGATCATCCAAAATTGCCCAGTTTTTCTTATAATGTCATAATCCTCAAGCCCAAAACTGAACCGCATGCCTGGAGGAAACTGGCACGTTGTTCACACAAATCACTTCTAAAACCAACATTAAACTGGTCTATTTTCACAAAAACTGTTACATTACTTTGACATTATTATTATTTCTGTGACATTTGCTTCCACAGGCTCCATTTAAGACCAGGGTCTCAAGGTGCTTGCCCCAGTACAAACACATAGGAAGCTATGGCTCCTGTCCCAAAGAGCTTTACTTGTCTAATGTCAGACAAGAAGTGGCAAATGAGCCTCATAAACAACAGGAGGAAAGGGGGCAGAAGAGCTAGGGTAACAGGATAAAATCATACATTTGAAAAAGATAGCAGTGGCCTCCATCCAACATCCATTGAAGTCAATGGGAATCTTACAAAGGATTCTGATTCTGTGTGCAAAACCACATGCGGCGGAGTCATATAAATGTACTGGGCCTGTCCCCTCTGAAATATTCATCATTGTTTGACTGTTCTGACATGGGCATCGCAGCAGAAATGGGTCCTTCCTGGGCTGACACATTTCCGCAGCAAACTGTGCTTTTGACAAACTGAATATTGTCATAGCAAGTGTTTGCTTTTCTCGGAAATTTTCAGGTTTTTGTCTGACATCCAGACATTCCCCCCTCCCTCCAAAACAACCCCCCCCAAAACTGATTTTGGTTTTGATTGCCAAAAACCAAGAGGGAAAATCAGTTTGGGGGTTATTAGTTTTTTGAAAAAAACAAACGAACCTCTAATTTTTTTTGGTGGAAAATTGTGACAAAAACAAAACAATTTTTCATTTCACCAAATTTTTCATGGGACCAAAAAACAGGTCACAATCAGCTCTATTCCGGAGGATGAATTTGAAGATGGAGGTGAGTAATGGCCTTCCAGGCTAGTTAGTAATAAAAACGATGGTTTTTAAGAACAGGTTAGACCGGGGATCGGGAACCTTTGGCACATGGCCCATCAGGGAAATCTGCTGGCAGGCCAGGACAGTTTATTTACCTGCAGCATCCTCAGGTTCAGCTGATTGCAGCTCCCATTGGCCAAGGTTCACCGTTCCAGGCCAATGGGGGCTGTGGGAAGCGGCGGCCAGCACATCCCTCGGCCCGTTCCGCTTCCCGCAGTGGATTTCCCTGACGGGCTGTATGCCAAAGTTTGCCAATCCCTGGGTTAGACAAACATCTGTCAGGGATGGTTTAGGTAAACTTAATCCTGCCACAATGTAGGGTGATGGAGTAGATGACCTCTCGAGGTCCCATCCGGCCCTATGCTCTCAATGGTCTTGAGGTTAAATAGAACTGGTTGAAAAACATATCATAATCTCAGTAAACAAAGCAGATAGAAAGAAAGCAATGGTAGGACAGCCTTTCCATACTGCCTCAAACCTGAGTAGTAGATACTGTTAGTGATGGCTTGACAATGCAGCCCTGGCCGTGCTGAATACTTGACCTCTCGTTCTCAGCGAGACTAGTTGTGTGAATAAAAATTAAAGGCTGTGAGGGTTCTGGTTTTATTCCCACTTAATCCTGAACCTCTCTGCTGAGAGTGGAATTACGGGTGCTGAATTGTGATTCTGCTGTTTGTAATGTTAACAAGGAATTATATTGACACTACCTTCTCAATCATATCAGGCATGGGATAGCCATCAGATAGTATTCACTTACCTATCCTGGATTCAACCCAATAATAACCTAGTGGTGAAAAACTCCAAATCCTATGACTTAATCCCAGCCTGTGACCCATCACTTAAATATTTATAATCTAAGATTTAAATTGCTACCCTTAATTAGAAGTATTAAGAGTCTATTTTTTATACTCACTGCCTTCTCTTTACTCTTTGTAGCTTTAGTGTTCTCTTTAAAATGAAAATCATGTCTCAAAAGTTTTGGGATTGGTCAAAATTTCAGTTGGAATGCCACCGAGGGTATGTGACATCTGAACTAATAAAGCAGAAAGGCTGCCATGATTAAACAGCAATTATAATGGTTCCAAGAGAAACTAGCAACAGTTAGAAAACGACGGCAAGGTGAATGATGGCGACATAAGGCAAAATTCTCTTCTTCTATTGGCAACACAGATCTTAATATGCATGTGTAACCCATGTGCCTAATAGGGAGATGCCTCTTTAAGGAATCAGTAGAGAAGGGGGTAGGAGTGAGTTGTGTCTGGGTCATTGTTGCTAGGCAGATGCACAATTAAGTCCACACCCAGAAGTTTCTGGAATTGGGTGTGCTAGTTTTGGGTATGCTCAATAGGTTCCCTGTAGCTGGCCTCACACTCCATTGAGGGCAAGTTGTCTGTGTGGGTTAGGAGAAGCTGAGCTGCAAGAGCAGAAAGCAGGCTGGTTTCCTCTACCTCTGAAGCGTTTTGCAGCAGGCTAGTGATACTGTTCATTAACCTTCCAACAGGGTAGCCCTGGCAGTGTTAATTACAGAATGGAGAAATTGGGAGGGAAAACTAATTTATTTTATTTTAATTGTATACTTGGATGGTTATTTGATTTTAGCCAAACTGTTTTAGTTAAATTGTCCCAAGCAGTTATGAGTCACCAACTCTTCTCTCATTTAAATGTGATGATGAGGAAAGAGTCAATGATATTTTGCTGTTCTCTGCTTTTTGTCTTGCTGTTTTTATCTACATACTTAAATTGAGCGGTTGGTTAGCTAGTTAACTGACTAGGTCACTGAGTGATTTCAGCAAAGGAGGTGGCAGAGTCTGCATGGGTTCCGGTTGGAGGTTTCTGCAAGCAAGTGGAGGGAAGATGTTGCTATGCTTTTGACTCAGCAGACCATGTAGATCGGGATGGGCAAACGTTTTGGCCAGAGGGCCACATCGGGGTATGGCAACTGTATGGTGGGCCATGAATGCTCATGAGATTGGGGGTAAGGGTGCAGGAGGGGGTGAGGGCTCTGGCTGGGGGTGCGGGCTCTGGGGTGGGGCCAGAAATGAGGAGTCCAGGGTGCGGGAGGGGGGCTATGGGATGGGGCTGAGGATGAGGGATTTGGGGTGCGGGAGGGGGCTCCAGGCTGGGACTGAGGGGTTCGGAGGGCGGGAGGGGGATCAGGGATGGGGCAGGCTGTTGGGACACAGGGGTGGTGGTGATGGTGAGGGCTCTGGCTGGGGGTGTGGGCTCTGGGGTGGGACTAGGAGGCTTGTGGTACAAGAGGGGGCTCTGGGCTGGGATTGAGGGGTTCGGAGGGAAGGAGGGAGATCCGGGCTGTGACAGGGGAGTAGGGCGCAGCGGGCGGGGTCTGGGGTGCAGGCTCCGGGCAGCATTTACTGCAAGCAGCTCCTGGAAGCATGTCCCCTCTCTCGCTCCAAGGCGCAGCTAGGCAGCTCTGCACGCTGCCCCGTCCACAGGCAGCACCCCTGCAGCTCCCATTGTCTGGGAACCGCGGCCAGTGGGAGCTGCAGGGGCGCTGCCTGCGGACGGGGCAGCGTGCAGAGCTGCCTGGCCACGCCTCCAGGTACTACGTAGAAGCCAGAGGGGGGTCAGGCTGGCTGCTTCCTGGGAGCCGCGCAGAGCGGAGCAATCTCTGACCCCGCTCCCCAGCGGGAGCTGAGGGCCAAATTAAATGGTCTGACGGGCCGGATGTTGACTGCCCACTCCTGATGTAGATTTTGGTGATCAATGACTGTTAACTGAACCTAAGCTTCTGGGAGCTCTGAGTTACTTGAGTTACTGAGTTACGATGATTTAACTGGGAATTGGTCCTGCTTCGAGCAGGGGGTTGGACTAGATGACCTTCTGGGGTCCCTTCCAACCCTGATATTCTATGATTCTATGATTCTATACTTCTGACTGTGTTTCTGTGGGGGCTGACCTGCTGAGATTTAATATTTCTTTATTTATGTCGATGTATAACTGTGAAGATTATATATGTGGATGATCAGGTAGCCATCTTCTGTTGTACACATTAAGTTGTTGTTGTTGCTATGTTCCTTTGTCATTCTAAGATGTTATAAAGTTGGTGCTTGAGAATTAGGTTCATGTTCTTTCCTTTTGTTCTTTTTGCACTTAGTTGTGGGGAGGTTGATCCTGTGGAATACTTGCTGAAAATCCTCAGGGACAGCAAACCTCATACAAGCAGTCCCATTGCTGTTCCAGTATGCACTCCCCACATCTCCTGTGGACGTTTAGCCTGATTCTACGCTCCTCTTGGTTTTGCACTGGTGTGATTTCACTGATTTCATGGGAGCTGCTCTGGATTGAAACAGGTGTAAATGAGATCAATCGTGACCATCATTTTCTCAAGCACAGTGGCTCTAGGAGCCGATGCTTCTGCATGAACCTGTCTCACCTCTTATGTTGCCTTTGGCAGCTCGTATATCCCAGTGGCTAGAACATGGGACTGGAGGTCAGGAGAGCTGAGTTCTTGTTTATGCCTCAGCTACTGGATGATGCTGAGTAAATTACTTTATCTCTCTGTGCCTTAATCCCCACAGCTGGATAATGATATTTTCCACTTTTATAAAATGCTTTAATCTCTGTGGGTGAAAAACACTACATAGGAGGTAGCTATTATTGTTGCCTAAGGTCACCAAGTTTATCCAGGAATAGAAGCCAGATTTCCTAAATACCACCCTACTCCATGGCTGCACTTCCTCACAGGCTGCCTGCTCTGGGCAGTGCAGAGATGAATTGGGGTGTTAAATTCAAGACCAAGTGCATTTGATTCTTAGAGAGCACACAGTTCCCTCCTTTCCTCGAAAAACCCAGTTCTGTCACTGGACGTGCTGCAAATTGAAATCATGTAACATTCCCCATGTCTAGCTTTTGAAAGCTCTGTACAAAGGGCATTACGTTTTACGGCTCTTGCAGAATTCTATGCAATCCTAATTTTACAGGTGCATTCTAGCAAAGCGCAGTCCCTCCTATCAGAATACCATTAAAAATAACACACTCCTGCTGCCTGGACAGTTAATTTAATATTAAATCAGTAAAACATTTACTAGGGCTGGTCAGGGGCCTGCTTGCTGACAGCAGGCTGGGCTGACTGCAACAAATGTCTCCTCGTGGTTTGCAGACAGCTGCTGACTTATTACACAGAGTTCTTGGGGAGGACTTCTTTGGTCCTGACAAATGACCCCTCTAAGCCCTAATGAGTGTAGAAACTCAAACCATTTGTGAACATTTACGAGCTAGGGACGCACAAGCATTTGTGAGGTTTGGAGCAACAGCAGCAATCATCTGTGGGCCTGATTCACCCCAGATGGTGCAAGGAAATGCAAACTTTCCTTCCCTGCACTAGGGAGCCAGACTCAGTTCTTTCCAGTTGGCTTCATCCATGGCACAGGGCTCCAGGAGTTTCTACTAGTCCCTACTTTGTGCTTCTGCTGTCTGGGGTAGCTTGAGCTTCTACTGAAGACTCCTTAGATGCACCACTGGTGGAAGCTTCTTATAGGGTGCAGTGAATTAATGCATTTGCTGATGGCCTGAAAAGAGGAGGTCACAACCACTTTCCTCCACCCCACAGCAGACTTTCTGCACTGTGTCTGGGATTTTGCCAGCATGAGCCAATGGTGAATGTGTCACTGCAGGAGAAGGTTGGGTTTTTCTCCAGAAAATTTTGACTTTTCATTCACAAACCAAGAACCCTGATAACTTCTTTAAAAATGGTTTTCTAGCAACTGAAAAACGATTTTTTTTTCAGTAAAAAACTGCCACAGCTGGACAATGTTTGGCTGAGTTTTTTGGGTCAAAACTGTTTGATTTGGAGATCTTCGGATGAAGAATTGACAATTTCCAAGTCAAGTAGATGCTTTTGCTAAAACTCTTCGTTTTGTCGAAAGCCCAGTTTTCCATTGTCAAAAATTTTGGACAGAAAGTTTTCAAGCAGCCCTGGTTGGAATCATTGCTTCACTGCTTTAGCTCCCTTAGTCCTTAATATCCTGATGAACACAGGGAAATGGATGGGCACCCTCATGTGAACAGTCCCACTGACCTCTCTATCCAGGTGTAATGAGGATAGAGTTAAGCCTTAAAGGTTAGATAGATTGTACCACTTTGGCAGTATCTATGTGGGGACAATGTATAACTGCAATGCTCTCGTGGGCGGGGGTTACCATCCTTTGGAGCAGGTGCCAGCGTTAATCCCAGCGGACACCAAAGCCTCTGCAGAAAGTGCCCAAAGTCATGGCCCCGCCTTCTCCCCTTGCCTCCTGTGGAGTGAGGTGAGCTCCATGGGAGTGCAGTGACTGCCACCTGTACTTGCACGAGCTTCGCGGGTGGAAGAAGGGAAGCTTCCTGCACCCTTCTGAAATCCTTTAGAGCCCACCCGAGGGCAAGACAAAATCCGGTCCGATTCTGAATTGTCTGGACTTCAGTGGGAAGATTGTGTGATCAAATTGCTATAGGAGTGAGACTGATGCTCCATTTATGGTAATAGGGACACCTAGCTCTGATCTAGTGCTTTTCATCAGCAGATCTCAAAGGAGGTCCGTATCATTATTCCCATTTTACAGATGGGGAAACTGAGGCACGGTAACTTGCCTGAGGTCACTCAGTGGCTGATTAGCAGAGCCAAGGATAGAATCCAGGTCTCAAGTCCCACTCCACGGCCTAAGTCACTAGACGACACTGCCTTTGACTGTGTCCTACAAAGCCAAGCCGGGTCATAGTTAATGTTGAACTTCCCTCCCCTCCCCCGCCACCACCTTGTTTGTTCCATTATGTTTTGGCATCACAGCACATGTAACGGGGCAAAAACAAATCCCATGTGGCGAAAGAAAAAATGTGTGCGGGATCTACAGCACTGTCACGGGAGGGTTTTCAAAAATGCTCCATGTTGGCTTATTTCTGTTTCTATTAAAGTGAATGGAAAACCGTCTGTCAAGTTCAGAGGGAACATTGTTCTGAAAACTTTCCCTGTGAACATTGTGCCAAAATCCCATAGACAGTCAAGGGGATTTAGATTCCTGAGTGCCTAAATCACTTTTGAATACCAGGTTTAAGCTCCATGGCAATGATCAACTCAGCAGTGCCTAAATACCTCTAAAAATCTGGGCCTTTGCCTTTATTTTTATTGTGAAGATTTTCAGGCAAATACAGACACCGGCTATGAACAATGTTGAACGGATGGGCAGAATTTAAATAACTGCAGAGGGATGAGGGTATCACCAGGCAGGAGAACGGAAATGAGAGGGCTAGTGGAAAATGTTCTGTTGAAATTTTTTCCCAGAGAAAATTGTGTTTTCGATTAAATGAAACATTTTGTGGACACAATCTGTTTTCTTGAACAACAATTTTTGTTTCCATCGGAAACCACGGAAATCAATCATTTTTCTTCCGACAACCAAACATTTTTCAATTTTCAGCTAAAATGTGTGTGTGTTGGGGGGGTGGGGGGGTTGCCAAAACCTTTTTAGTTGTCAAAAAAAAAAGCAAAACAAAAACAAAACCCCATTTTTTGTTTTTTGACAAAAATCTGGAAAATATTGTGGAAAAAATTAGATAAACAGCTTTGGTCAACAATGTTCACAGGGAAAATTTTCAGAGTAGCAGCCGTGTTAGTCTGTAGCCACAAAAAGAAAAGGAGGACTTGTGGCACCTCAGAGACGAACAAATTTATTTGAGCATAAGCTTTCGTGAGCTACAGCTCACTTCATCGGTTTGTTTTTGTTTTGTTTTCCACAGTCAATTGTATTCAGATCCCAACAGGATCAGGCCCAACACCTTTTAAGAGGAAGAGGAGTTTTCTAATAATGGTAGCAAAATACAGGGCTCTTGAGCACAGAAATGCAGAGCAGGGAAGGATGCAAGGTTGGGTAAGTGGATTTGTAATGAGCTGTTCATTGCTTACGTGACTGTGTCCCATGCGAAGAGGGAGAGGAGGAAACAGGTTTGCTGATCGTTGTAAAATACAGAGATGTTGATGTGAACAGGGAGTTCAGCTTTGTGAATGGTGTGTCATATATTATTGCAGAGGTCTCAGCAGGGAGCGGGGGATGATGCAATTATTGGGGGTTTCTGTCATTTTATTGCCAGACCTCGAGGGCTTCTGGAAGGGCAATAAAGAAGCCAGTCCCAAGGCGGGTGGGCATCTGGTGTTTCCTTGCTGAGGCCATGAGTCAGGAATGATTCAGAAGGAGAGCCAGCTTGTGTTTGTACTCAGGACTCCGGCAGTATGAGCAGAGAGAGAGGCCAAACAGGAAATGAGGACATCTCAGTCATGTAAAGAAGAGACGACTGGATTCAGTCACAAATGCCACTGGGGCAAAAGGAGATGCAAACCGGTGCTTCAGGGACTGAGGGGTAAATCGAGAGTCTCAGAGCCCCATGCCACTAGCCACTGCCAAGCTGACAACGTCTCAGAATGGAAAATACTGGCAGGCAGATCCCGACGTTGTCAGCAGTGCACTTATCAGATGTCTCAGGCAGGGATAAAATCAACGGGTGTGCATAGAAATTATACGGAACACTTGCTTCCCATCCCCCACCCTGCCCCGCGACTGCTCTTTGTCACAATCCCCTCACTGTTACCTTGTGCACCTCCTGTCTCTTTGTTGTATTCACCTGCTTATTCTTGTCATGGGATTAGACCCCAGTCCCTCAAAGACGTACGCACTTGTTTAACTAGGAACTGTATGACGGTCCCATTGAAATCAATGGGATTACTCAGTGCATACGGCCTACACTGTGAGTAAGCCTCTGTAGGATCAGGGCCTTAGAATAGAAGCTCTTGGTGGGGTAGGCACCATCTTTTTACATGGGTTAAAATGTTCAAAATCACCTAAGTGATTAAGGAGCCTGTCTCATTTTCAAAAATTACCTCAGGACTTAGGCCCAGATCCTCAAAATCCTGCTGCTTTTTCAATGAAACTTAGGTTCTGAAGCCATTTTTGAAAATTAGACTTAAATGATTTTGAAAATTTTACCCACAATGCCTAGCATGCTGGAGGTTCTGATCCTGGATCGGGGCCTCTAGGCCTGACAGCAGTGCAAATTAATAACAATAATGATCAAGTCCTAATATCCTAGGTGACAAATTAGAACTTGGGAGACTTTGAGGTGGAGCAGTAAGAGATGCTTTCATCGTATCTCTTTTCCATAACAGACACACAGGGCTTTTTGCCAAGGTTTCCCTAGTCTTTTCCTTGCTTTATTTGCACAGATGTTTTTGCCAGGTCTGTCATCAACTTGGGGAGAGGGGCATTTGAAAAAAAAATAATAAAAATGACTGAACAAGTCGAAGAAATTGCAAACAGTAAATCTTGCGCTTGCTAGGCCAAGCCCAGCAAGTTGCTGAGGTTGTACTTTTCAGATTTGGTTTGAGATTCTTGTAAATTTCCAGCTATTTTTAACCTGCCTCTCTGAAAGAGCATAGGAAGGGGAAAGTAACCGTTTCATCAACTCGTGCTGTATAAATCTCCATGGGGTTTATAATTTGCTGTTTCATTTTACTGGTAAAAGTGCTCCTGCAAAAGCACAATAACCTACTCATTGATTTACAGCTTGGAAGCGGGGGCACCACTGAAAAACGAAGTGTGTCGCACCTGAAGGCAAGTGCACCAAGTTAATTGAAAAGCTTCAGGAAACGGGAATTCCTCACAGTGATACCGTCACATGCGTCAGTCACCAGATGTAACTCCAATTTTCTGTTTTTATAATAAGAGCTCACTTGATACCCCAGAAATAACACGCTGCAGCCAGAATAACAGCACATTTATCACCGGCGTGTGTAAACCTTAGAATTGTGCTGTGGTCCTAGGCCGATGGGTTAGCAAACGGTGTGTAGTGGTTTTTATGTATGTAATATACGTACACCAAGGAAGCCTAATCTTAGAAAGAGGGTGTGGCCTCTAGAGTGTTATTTACATAGTCCGAATTAGGGATTACTGCTCTGGTTCTGTTTTATCATTTAGTATTCTCCTTATACTTTTATTTCATCTTCCTTCTTACTCTCTTGAGTGTCGCCCACTCATCCCACAGGTACTACAACAGTCTTTCAAAGCAGACCTTTCTTTGGCAGAAGAACACTGCTGCCTTGCAGAACATCACCGTGCCATACAGCTGGGCCAGCTGTATTCCTTTTAAGGCCCATACATCTGCTTAATGCAGTTTGCTCCTTAACATGTAGCTAAAATATAATGGACAGAGAATATTGGGACACCTTGTCACTTCTCTCTCTTTACTCGAGCCAGCCTCTAACAAAGGACACACTTTATAGTGATGGACAGCACATTGTGCTTGCAGATAGTATTGCGAGAAGGGCTTAAATTCAGGAATTATTAAACCCAAAGGCTGGGGTTTGCAAATATAGCTTGAGGTGGCTAAGCAGCCAAGGCCCAATGAAATGCCAGTTCCATTGAAAATCTTTGTTCAAATTTGGGTGACTAAAGTTAGTCTATATTTAGGTACCTACACTGGGATTTTCAAAAGGACTCAGGCCTGGCCTATCTCTGTTCCCATTGAATCAGCAGTAACTGTTACAGCAGTGCTCTGCATCTCGTTAGCTATTTACAGTGAACCTCCCATTAACGTCAACGGAAGCAGAGTTAGGCCAACAGTTTTGAGACTCTCGCCTTTTAATAAAAGAGGCCTGATTTGCATTGGAGCCAAGTCCCCAGAGTTTACACTGAAAATAACCTTTAGTGCCTCTGAAAATCAGGCCACTTTTATTGAGGTGCCCTTATGTTGGTGAGGATGTCAGTGGGACTACCTGGGGGAGTGGGACTGCCCCTCCTCACGAGTGTGAGTAAAGGGTTCACAGTCTGGTCCCAACTATGGATCCAGTAGCGCTGGGTGACATTTGTTGAAATTTTAGACATTTCCATGCAAAAATTTCATAAGCATTTTTGAAAAACCTTTACCATTTCCCCGCCCACCATCTATAATGAGTGCCTGGCTTTAAAAAGCCATCACAGCAAGTGTTGGTTTAAGATCTTGTTATTAAAAAAGGCCAATATTATAATGTACATTGCTGACTTCATATTGTCAGTGGCACAAATTGTTTTTTTCCCCACGTGAAGCTGTAAAGATTTCCAACGCTCTTCCAGACCCAAATCACAACAGGTAAGGAAGTCCCCCTTCTTGGCTTTCTACTGGTTGGTATATTTCTGTGCCTAATTGCACATGTCTTACTCACTTCAGCCCTGATTCAGCAGAGCATCGAAGCACATATTTAACTTTAGGCATATGTTGGAGTTCACCCCGATTCAGCAAAGCGCAAAGCTTTAAGCTTGTGCTTAATTCCAACATGTTTAAAGTTAAACACCTGCTTAAGTGCTTTGCTATATAGAAATAGACTTATGGCCATTCTTATTGGTACGTGCTTGCTTCTGTGCTTTGATGGACTTAAGCATGTACTTAAAGTTCGGCATGTGCTTAAATCTGTGGCTGAGTTGGGACCCTACTCAGGCAAAACTTCCATCGAAGGAGACCCTAACATTGTACCAGTGAGGGAAAAATACTTCACCATGTGGCTTAGTCTCCGCTTACTTTGCACAGCGAATGAGCAGAACATTTCCAGTCCCCCCATGCTCTCAAAGAACAGAAGAGGATAAAGGTGCACTGCTGTCATGATGTACTTGCAGCTTTTCCTCCAGGATGTACTTGCTCAAAGTCTATGCCAATGTGTCGGATTTTCTTTTAAACCTTTTAAGAATTATGGCAGTAGAATGACTCCTGCTCTCTTTTGGTCTATCACCTTGTTTAATTATCTCTCTTGTTTTACTATGGCACATGATGTGCTCATAGGTAAACCGACTCATTTACAAATGATCATCATCTTGCTGGCTGCTTGTCAATTTCGGCTGTGGACTGTCATGTGGGAACTGCAAATGCCACCTTCTAAAAGCCACTGGGGAGCTAAAACAGAGTTTTGGATACCTTTCAGACAAGCGGCTTTCAGATGCTTATCTGAAGCAAACCTCCAAATCTAACCAGGTTCGTTCACTGCTAGACTTTTCCTTGTTGTTGTTGTTTTTTTGTTTTTTATGCTTTGCACAAGTTTTGTTCATCTCTGTTTTTCATGAGAGCCACTATGGACAAGATTTTGGAAACTGATAGCTAGAACGATTGATTTGTAGGAACAGTCTAATGAAGTAATCCCACAAAGAAGTGGTGAGTGTTTGTAACGCTCTGGGTAGTGCCAGAAGAGGCTGTCCAATGAACCAGGACAAAGAGCGCTCTCATATTAACCTGCCTCTGAAGTTTAGGTAAAGTTCCTGATCACTTAGACTTTCAATTCGTTTTCAGGGAGATAATTCTAATAAGTGGTTCAAGATGGATTCCAGGGCCACTGGCAGCTTGGAAGCATAAGGATGAGCTCGTGCTTAAGACACAGAACTCAAACTTGGCTCTGCCATACGTTTCCTGTGTAAACTTGGGCAAATCACTTAATCTCCTTGGTGGCTCAGTTCCCCATCTATAAAATAGGGGTATTAATCCTTAATCAATTACTTGCCTCACAGGAGCACTGAGGAGGCGGGAAAGAGAGAGAAAGTTTACGAGGGTGTCAGATGCTACAGGGATGGAAGCTATAGACTGAAAGGAACCCTAATGAATATTTTGCAAACAAACATGTGCTTATCAAATTAGATTTCAAAATTATATCTTTAAATGCAGTGAACGGAGTATTGGAGCACAAATAGTGCTGTGAGGAGAATTAGGCAACCTATCTGCAGTCTCCGATTAATTCAATGAATGTAGCCTTTGTTTGCTAATTACTTGCATGTTTAATAATTTGTTGTTCAAAATTGTTAGTGAGCTGTTTATGCAAACATAGTTTAGTTTACAAGCTAACACTGATAATACCCAGCTCTCATAGTTTATATGTTCCTCAATAGATCCGCAAAGTGCTTTACAAAGGAGCTCAGTGTTGTTATCCCCATTTTACAGATAGGGAAACTGAGGCAAGGAGCTATTAACATGACTTGCCCAAAGTCACCCAGCAGCAGAAATGGGAATAGAACTCAGGTCTCATGAGTCTCAGTCCAGTGCTCTAGCCACTAGATCATGCTGCCTCCCCCTCGTAAAAATAGTAACTAGTAAGCAATGACTATTGACTATTTGTTACCCATGTTATTGTTGCTAGGCTTGGTTAAAATGTTCTGAATTTTGAGTTTTTCACTGAAATTTTTTTTTTAATTTAAAAATGTTGCTCAAAGTTTTGCAAGGCCCTTGCTTGTTGGGTTTAGTGTACCAGTGCTGTGTGGTGTGGATGGCCTGTGATATCCAAGAGGTCAGAGTAGGTAATCTGGTTGTCCCTTCTGGCCTTAAACTCTTTGACTCCAAAAATGAAAAGAAGAGGCCAAGAATACCATTGACGCACAGGTACATTACTTTGTAAGGACAAACCTTCACAACCACATTTTCCGGCATTCGCCCAGCTCTAGTAATGAGAGCCTGGGAGGACACACAGATAACACCACGATAATACGATGATGTTACCGATACGTGAAAAAACAACATAATAGAATGGTCAGGCCAACCTTGTCAGCATGATGCAGAGATCAATCAGTATTCTTGTGTTTTAAGTCTATACGCTTTTCAACCGCTAAAACGTCCTATACTTTTTGGATCTCTGTGAGCAGTATTTGAAGATGTGCTCCTGAGCAACTATACAGAACCTAGCAGTGATCAATTAAAATTGAGGAAATAGACAATTCTATTGTCAGGGTCATTGTTGTCAACTCCAGACAGGGCGACTGACATGTCTTTTGTCTCTGAAAGCCTATAATCAAATTTCAGAGAAACATTTGAAAGTCAAAGTTATATACAAGAAGGCTCCCATTTTGTTTCCCTCACCTACACATTTGAAAGTGCTTTTAAACTACAGAGGGGTAGAGGAAACTAACATATAATACAGCTCTGAATTTCTCCCTGAAATTAAGGTGTTGACATCTTAAATCCTAACAAGGACATAACAGGGCTGTGCATGGGGACACAAGGAGATTTTTTCGGTGTATCTGTATCATAGACAAATGAGGTTTCAGATGAGTGGGGAAGCCAGTCAGCTGGTTTTGAAAAGGCTGCTGTATATCCCTGGCCTCAAAGAACAGTAGTAAGATAATGCCCCGGCCATCCTGAAAAAGTCCCAGTACATAATCAGGGCTCAGACAAATAATCTTGTCCAATTTAAGATTGTACCTTCTATCTATATAATTATAGGGAAAACAGCATAGTTATAATAAGAAATAATATAACTATACGATAATAAGAAAATAGCTAAGAATTTGTCATGTTCCCTAGCCAGAAATACATTCCCTTTCAAAGGGTTTCCATGAGTTATCAGAAGTCCTTGAATTTGCTCATGTACTTAGTTTTTGAAATACTATGGGCTTAAATTCCAGAGTATGATGTTAAATTCTTTTATTCCATGAATAGAATGGTTGTATATTTGAACACACTATAACCACACCAAGATAGGCCACTGCAAGCAACTCTACCTGTATCTGCCTATAGCCTAGGGGATTGGGGCAGGCTCTCAAAAGGGGATGGGTGGGACTTCATGCTGAAGGCATGATTGGTTATTAGTGCTGGGTATTATGACGTGGCAGCAGATAAACCAACCTGTTTCCAACCACCACCTCATAGCATCACTAATTCTTATCGTGGCTGATCCAGAGCCCAGTGAAGTTACTAGAAGATTTACAAATGCTTTCATCCGGAATAGAGTCAGGCCAAAGATGAGCCCTTTTGCTAATTTCACCCTATGTGTCAAAACACACTAGGGTCCAATCCTGACTGAAGTTGCTGGGCACTACTGCGGTAACAATGAGCGTCAAGATCAACAATTTAACCTCCCCTTAACCAAATTACATAAATCTAGTCCATAGTTTGGATGTTTGTTTGATCCATAAACTATGGAGGCTTAACATCACCCTATTCCCATGCAATCCATCTTCTCCCTTACATAGTGCTGTATTCTTGCACAAAAGAACCAATGGCCTGTGGCCCTCTAGTAGATGGACCAGTGTTGTCTGTGGTGTCTTCAAGGGCAACCAGACTGGACCAGTCCTGGTTCTTTGTCCAGCACAAAAGTATTTGATAACTCAGTGGTTTCTAAATCACAAATATTGATACGTGAACAAAAGCTATAGGCAAACCAAACATGGCTTGGTTTATAGTGATTAGCATTACAATTGAGTTCACATTTTGTAAAAAGGTTCCGTCAACTTTAACTCCAAATGGACTGAGGCAGTAATAATGGTTTTTGCTTACACTACTGTTTGTATTTTAGTAGCACCTTGTGACCCCAATTAGTGCTAAGTACTCTAAATATAATAAGAGATCATCAGTGCCCCAAAGAGCTCACCGGCTCAACAGGCAAGACGGGCGAAGAGTGGGAGAGGAAAAGGGGTTGAAGTAACTGGTCCAAGGTCAAGCAGTAGGTCAGTGGCACAGCTGAGACCAGTGCCCTGATTTCCTGA
The DNA here is from genome assembly GCF_965140235.1 of Caretta caretta. Classification (NCBI taxonomy): domain Eukaryota; kingdom Metazoa; phylum Chordata; order Testudines; family Cheloniidae; genus Caretta; species Caretta caretta. The sequence continues at coordinate 203,560,440 of NC_134208.1, read as the reverse complement.
TCCCAGTGTATTCTTCTAGCCATGCTGGTTCCCAAATTAGAGCTTTGGATTGCTAAATAACTTTTACCAGTGACTGCCACTCAAATGGTAATCAATAGAGCTGTGTGGGAACCAGAACTTTTTGTTTTACAGGAAATTCTGTGATTTTGACATTTGTTTTCATGCCAAATAGAAACAAAGCCAAAGAATTTTGAAATTTCCTGTGAAATAAATTTTTTGAAAAAAAAAATCACTTCGGACCAATAAAAATTTTCGTTTTGATTGACTTTATTTTTTTATAATGAAAATAAACTCAAATTTTTGAAATTATTTATTTCAATGTTGTTTCTAAACACAATGTTGTTGAAATTGACACATTCCCAAACAAAAATTTCAGTTTCAACAAAATGGCATTTTCTTATGGAAAAATGTTCCACGGGGAAAATTTTCAGCCAGCTCCAGTAATCAGTTGCGACCCTCCAGCCGTAGATTGCAATATATTCAGAACTATTGTAACGGCATGTTTATAAAACAGTACATTCTTTTTATCATTTACAAGGGGCAACTTCTTACTCCCTTACTCATTTTGTACAGTCTCTTACTCGGTGAGTAATCCCATGTAAACAGATGGGTCTACTTGTAGAGCAAGATGATACTCGGCATAAATCAGGTTACCAGAATCTGGCCTTAAATCAGAAATTCTGTACCCTTAATTTCTCCTGCAAGAATGTCTCAAGAAAAAGGGGGGAAAAGGACAATTTTTCTTCCAGATTCCCTGCTCTCTAACAGCTCACCCTTATATACACACTATATAGTGTGTATGACAACACCCATTTTTTCATGTTTTCTGTGTATATATATATCTTCCTACTGTATTTTCCACTGCATGCATCCGATGAAGAAGGTTTTAGCCCACGAAAGCTTATGCTCAAATAAATTTGTTAGTCTCTAAGGTGCCACAAGTACTCCTCGTTCTTTTAGCTCACCCTTGGTTTACCCTCCTGTCATTTCCTTTTGCCCTCTTCCCAATGTATCACATTTCCATTTCAGAATATGTAGATCCACAGTTGTTTAAAAAGCGGCTCAAACTTCCAACTTATAAACATCACTTCCTCTGTCTCCTGAATTTATTTTAATAGCTGATATTTGAGCCCAGGGGATTGTTTTAACTAACACTGCACAGTCAGAAGTAATCACTTTCCTCCAGGCTACCTCTGGGTCAATAGCACAAGGCAAGACCCCCTCACATTTCATTACCCAGGGATCAGATCCCCTTTCCCAATCCATCACTCTGAAGCTAGGAATCTCTCTTTCTCTTGGGCTTGGCTGCATGATTCATGCAATGCCAAATCAACAGTATATTTGCTTTTTTCTCAGTTCATTGTTTTTATTTGCTTACATGTTCGCTGTCATAGTTCAACTCATAAATCAACATTGGTTTATTTTTTACAAACGCGTTGAAAGTTCGAGCCAGTTTCCACTGTTGTGAAAGACTCCCAATACTACACGTCCTTTAACAGGTGGAAAATGTCTTAAGAGGCTGTTTGGATGGGAACAAAAGTAGTATTTATTTATGACTTAATCTAATTCCAAAACAAAGTAACAGGTCCCTGAACTGAATTATCTCTTTATGATGCTAGCCCACTAACATATGGTTTTATTATTTAAATTGAAAATGTAATATTGAAACCATTTCTAGCTATTAAACTTGTGCAACCGATTACTGGGAAACAATGTTCCTCAGACCCTGTATTTTTAACAGACCGTTTTCTCCTAACAGGACAACCACATGTCTGTCATAACTAATTCTGGCATTGGAAAAACCTTGTCCTCACATGTGTCTGATTCAGAATGAAGAGCTGCTAAAGGACTGGATTTTCGATGGAACAAGAACTGTTTTGGTGACCTAGATTTAAAAAAAAAAAAAAAAGTGAAGAGAGAAAATCCAAATTACTAGCGGATGACGTTACATGTTGTGTCCAGGTGAAAATAGACCCGTCTTCTACAGCAGGGAAATAGTGAACACCCACGTTTGCTGGCTGGGTAGTGGGTTAACTCACTTTGGTTGGCCTGATGCGAAAGGTTAAAAAGCATTGCACAGCAAGGGGCTTGCACAGTGGCATGGAGTTGCAGATCAGTCCAGATCTCTGCGTCATTAATCTCTGTCTAAAATCTTGTCCGCTCCCTACTCCCCACTGAGGCTTTGTCTGCCCTGGGGATTTGCCCTGATTTTTAGCCATGGGTAACTGTGGTGATGCAAACCCCTAGTGTAGACAGATAAAGACCATGATTTGCATCGGTGCAGTTTACTTATTCTTGAAATTGGGGATCAGCAGGCACTGGTGCAAACTGTGATTTAGATCAGCTTTGCCCATCTGCACAAGGGGTTTGCACCGGTGCTGTTATGCCAGTGGCTGAAATCAAGGCAAATGCTTTGTTTAATCAAGGTCCAAGACTGCACAATATGCAAGAGTTTCTCCTAGGTCTGGAATGACCCCTGTTGTGCTGCAATGCAACCGGTGAGAGGGGCCTGGGCCTAGAACTCTCTTTGTCTCACCTCTTCCCTAATTTTGCCGTGAGCCCTCACCTCGATGGCTGGAGAAGGTGCTTCTCTTCTCCTTCCAGCTCCCAAGTTCCGCTGCGATATGGATCTTTGAGGCCCGGCGTTGCCTCTTCCTCTCTCTGGCTGACTTCCGTTTTGGAGCTGTCAGCCAAGGAGAAATGCTTTGAGCATGTGTATTTCTTTTCACTTTCTTTCTTGGGTGAATGACATTAGCCAGCAAGGAAAGAATCTGTTCCTGGGTTAGGACAGGAGCAGATGCACGGGGCATGCTCACTGTGACCTCAGCTATCAATCCCATGCCACCGGCATAGCATAGGAGCAGGGCGCAGTTTATGGGCCTGATTTTGATCTCCCTTGCACTGGTACTTGTTTTACTTCAATTAAATTATTCCTGATTTACATCATTGTAACTGACAGGTTTCAGAGTAACAGCCGTGTTAGTCTGTATTCGCAAAAATAAAAGGAGTACTTGTGGCACCTTAGAGACTAACCAATTTCAAATAAATTGGTTAGTCTCTAAGGTGCCACAAGTACTCCTTATCATTGTAACTGACATCGGAACCAGGCCCTGGAGCAATGCTCCTGAGAAGAGACCTGGCTTAGTATTGAGGGGAACCACCTTCCTGGAATGGGAGAAGCCTCCGTAGTTGCTGTGTCAGAATGGATGCAGAACGTCTACAAGCCAGCAGCTGCTGAGGCTGCCCCTCTCTGGATTCAGCCATGGATTAGTAACCTTGGTTTGAAATTAAGAGTATTGCATGATCATGTAGTCACTAGAGGTGGGTGGGAAACGTTTTTCCCATCCCACAGAAATGATCATGATATCAACAGATTTCCCCCAACTTGGGGTGAGAAGTTGAAATCTTAATAATTTTCATGAACCAAAAATATTTTCCAGTCAAATGTGATGTTTTGTTTTGATAATTTTGAAATGTTTCATTTTGATGTCAACCTTTTAAAATTCTTTATTATTTTAACTTTTTTTTTTAAATCCTATAATTTTTTTTTTACAGGATCTAGTCCATAGTTCAGGAAGGTTCTAACATCTAGTCATGGGTGAGTCTCTCAATTTCACTCTCTTTCTCATTGCGAGAACCAATGGCTGGAAGCTAAAGCCAAACAAATTCAAACTAGAAAGGAGACACTAAGGTTTAACACTAAGGGTGATTAACCGTTGAAACAAACTACCAGTGGAAGTGATGGATTCTCTTCAGATCAAGATGCCTTTCTGGAAGAGATGTTTTAGTCAAACAAAAGTTATTGGGCTCAATACTGGAATAACAGTGCACGTCTGTGTTATATAGGAGGTGAGTAAACTCTATGAATCTCTTTTTCTTTCCATACATTTCAAATTATATAAACCCAGTGATGAAGGAAGCAAAAGGGGTCAAAGTTTCTATATATTATTCTAAAAGATGAGATGATTTACCATAACCAAAAAGACACTACGGCAGGATGATGGAGGACCCGATAGCAAGTGTGAAAAATGAGGATGGGGGTAGGAGGTAATAGGCTCCTATATAAGATAAAGCCCTGAATATTGGGATTGTCCCTATCAAATCGGAACATCTGGTCACCCGAGCAGGATGCCACTCCAATTCTGAGAATTCTTGTTTGTTGACATGATAACAAGAAGTCTATTGCAGTGCATATGCACCCTTTGGTTATTAATTTCCTCCAGCTTCTGAGCAACCCTTGAATTGTTTGTCAAGTTTTTTTTTTAAAGTGATTTATGGATCTGAGGAAGAGAAAGAGGCAAGGGTTTTATAAATAGTGACTCCCTTTCATTCCCATCCAGTGCATTAATTGAGCATTATCTGTAATTGGAAACATAAAGTGCATTCCTTCTTGGATCTCATGCAGACGGCTGCCCTGATGTGACTCTTAATGTATCATAAACCTACAGTGCAGTACTATGGATTTTCTTGTTTTTAATGAAGTTAACATATGTGGACTTTGACATATGCAGGGGTGTATCTAGTGTGCACCGTTGGACAAAGAGGGTTTATTACTTTTCTTTTTTTAGAAATGTCCATTCTCAACAAAGATGTCCATTTTAAGCAGTGAGAAAGATCAGAGTTCAGATAAGTACCCCCCAAATCTGGATGCCTTGCTAAATTAACTAAAATCCCAGGGCCCACCAAACTGGGCTGGAAACCTCTCAACAATAGCTCATGTGATATCTGGTATTTCTCGTTTCCAGTTTGCCTCTTCCTTTTAGTCCCAAGAACAATTTTTCTGATGGTATTTTGGCCTTTCTGCTTCCAAGCAGAACTGGCGAAGCAAGTAAAACAAGGACAAATAAAAGGTAACCAAAGCTGTTGTGTTTCAATTTCACAGGGTTTCACACTCATCCAAACTTATCCATCTCTTTCCAAGTTTGTATAAACTTCATGCAACCACACGACTTTATTGGCTGGGTGGCCAGTGCACCAGACTATAATTTGCTTTAGGAAATGTGGGGAGGAAAATTGGGAATGGCCCACTAAAATTGTTTCCTTTTGCTAGGGAGGAAGCACAAAAAGTTTGATTCACTCAGCTGTGACAATACCAGGAATGTTTTCACCGCAAATACCCACATTTAGACGTAGAGACACTGACAACTCAGATTGGGCCCAAAATTCAGAGTTAGATTTTGTAGAAACCAGCTTTTGTAAAGGCTAAAACTGACTGAAATATTTCCAGTATTCCAGTTGGAAACAGGAGTTTTGAAACCAATTAAAATTCAGGTTTTTACAAGTTCAGCCTTGGTCTCACTGAGAAACTGAAACTGCCTCTCAAAATATATAATCTAACTTCATTGCTCTTGGGATTGCTCTTGAAGCTGATGGGAATGCAAAACCCCAGTGCTGGGCTGCTGCAGGCTGTGGAGTCCTTGTTAAAATTCCATCACAACAATGAAAGGAAGGTTGACGTGATTTCCTTACCTTTTGGGGTTCCAAAATACTTCACAAGAGCAAAGCTTTTCCATCTTTGGAATGCCTGGGCAAGTCTATACACAGTCCAAAACACTGTCTCTGAAAGGTAAGAATTTCCCCTCTTCATCTCAAACTCTGAAACCTACAATGCTTGTTACATCTCAGTAGTAGCAGTTGTAATTATAGTATAGTGACTGGGAGCCACAGTCATGGACTAGGACCCCAACTGTGTTAGGCGCTGTATAAACACAGAATAAAAAGACAGTCCCTGCCCAAGGAGCTTACTTGTTAACTATTTCACTGCTGAGCAAAGCATGAAAGAAAGACAGAGGGTGATCATATTACATAGGTTTACCCAACTTCTGGAAGTGGTATCTTGTTTGGGGATCTTAAGTGGGTTGGGCTTAGAAGAGTGTTGCTATTTCCACCCCCAGTTTGACTCCTAGTTCTGCCCTTATTGTTAGAGGGGACGGGGACGGTTTTCCTTAATAGGACACTGACAACTTAATCCCTATGTAGTGGGGTGGCTGCCCCACTCCCGCAGAACAGGGGTTAAAAACAGCCCTGGAGAGGGCTGCAACTGGGAAGAGGAGTGAGAACAGCTGGGGGAAGCTGAGTGAGTAGCTGATCACAGGTGTGGCCAGCTCAATCAGGGCCCAGCTGGCCCTGATAAGAGGGCTGTGGGCCAGAAGGTAGGGGAGTCTCTCTCCAGCCCTGGAGGGAGAAGGGCTAGCTGTCTGAGAGGAAGGTACCTGAACTGGAGCAGTGCTGGGGAATGGAGCTGGGGAGCTCCAGACTGGTAAACCCCCAGGCTGAGGCCTTGTTAAAGGCCTACAGAGGTACTGGGGTTGCAGAGGTGCAGCCCGGGGATAGGCAGAGGCACCTGGTCTAACCCCCTTGCCAATGATGAGTGGCCATTACGGACTGCAGTTTGCCCGAGTGAGAGGGGGCTAGATGATGACTGGCAGTAGCCACTGAAGCAAGGTGGGTTTAGAGCCCTGGGGGTTCCCCAGGAAGGGGAGACCCAGAGAGCGTGGGTACTGCTGGGGCAGAACCCTGAGGTAAAGGGCACCGGGGTCCGTGAGGGACACGGGGCCTAAGGCAGGTGAGACACCCGTCGGCAGAGGGCACTCCGAAGGCTGGAAACAGGTAATTCCCAGGATGACCCGCAGGAGGCGCTAGTGAGTCTTCGCTTCGCTACAACCTACTTCATAGTTTCTAAACAAGGCTTTACAAATAGTTTGTGGTGTTACATCTGCCCATGAAACACTCCCTCCCCCACGGAGGTTGGGGTGGTTTTACAACCACATTTCCCTAGTTTTTCAACCCATTTTTTCACTCCCCTGTTGCTGTGTGAAAGTCCCACACAACCAACAGGGAAAACAGAAATAGTGACACTGGCCTATAGACAACATGCTGTCAGGTGCACAAAGTAAACTAAAGGGGGGATGGGACCCTGTGAAAAACACGGTGTTCGGTTGTTTGTTTTTAACTCTAGCCCTTTTCAGTTACAGTTATCCTAATTGCTATTGGTCAGGTAACATTTTCAGACAGGCTTGTGCTTTAAGTGGATGGTGCCCCTTTATACTTGTGTGCTGCATCCATTCAAACCTCTTTCTTTTTTTTTCCAAATAAGAAAACGTTCTTTTACACCACTTCTCTAGTTCAGTTGCTGTTTTGTACTTGGATGGATGTGAAGATGCTTTTTGGTTTCCATTTGCTGAACACTACAAAAAACCCTCAACAACCTGGCATGCTGAAACAAAGAAAACTGGACTCAATAGTAGAGTGCCCATTCATGTCATCCCACAATTATTCCAAAGTGCTTAGAGTTGAGGTTAGTCCCTTCAAGGCAAGTACAAATTGTCAATACATGCAAATCATAATGCACATGCTTTTTGGAAAATGTTAAGCCTTTTGTTCTGGAAAGGTTATTCCTATTATTTGCAACTGTCATCATTATTCAAGCCTTGTTTTCTTTTACAATTGTTCCTCAGCCACTGGGTGCTTGAGAACATCCCGAAAATTAATACATTTCAAAGAACTAGACATTTGGTATATAGCTTAATTACAGCCTATATAATTAGCATTAAAATGCTAGAAACGCTGCTGCACTATAAGCGTGTTTAAGCTTCATCACAGAGGCAAGCTACTACAGATCCTTCAGCGTAGCAGAGGTTTGGGCCAAGAAATTCTGCTTCATTAATTGTTTATTCCAAACCTGAAACTTAACACGGATTTTCCATGGACCTTTGACATTACTCTCAATGCAGGCTTATAATCTAATTATACTGTAAAGTAGACGAGCCATAGTGGTAGAGACTTACGGTAAAGGGATTTCTGAAGAGGAAGACGTGCCCTCCTTACAATCAAGGTGACCGAGCAATGGGTAATACAGGTCTAGGGCCCAGAGATAAAACTACAAGTTTACATCAGTGGAGCAACCAGAAAGGGACTGTGGCACCTTAGAGACTAACAAATTTATTAGAGCATAAGCTTTCGTAGGCTACAGCTCACTTCATCGGATGCACAGAATGGAACATAGAGTAAGAAGATATATATATACATACAGAAAAGGTGGAAGTTGCCATACAAGAGGCTAATTAATTAAGATGAGCTATCATCAGCAGGAGAAAAAAACCTTTGTAGTGATCATCAAGATGGCCCATTTAGACAGTTGACAAGAAGGTGTGAGGATACTTAACGTAGGGGAATAGATTCAATATGTGTAATGATCCAGCCACTCCCAGTCTCTATTCAAACCCAAGTTAATGGTATCGAGTTTGCATATTAATTCATTAGCCCACGAAAGCTTATGCTCTAATAAATTTGTTAGTCTCTAAGGTGCCAAAAGTCCTCCTTTTCTTTTTGTGGATACAGACTAACACGGCTGCTACTCTGAAACCTGTCAGAAAGGGACTGAGAGCCTAACTCTCATTTACAATACGACTCTTTTAGTGGCATTGTAAATGTAGTCTACATCCACTGTCGCCCCATTTATGCTTCCAGAGCAGAGTCAGAGCCTTAGCATATGTGAGTCTTCCCTGGTCAGATCAATGGCTGAGATTTTCAAGGGAGCCCGTGGGCTTTAGGCACCCCATACCGTGGGATTTTTGTTGGAATTTGGGCACCTAACTCCCTAAGACTCTTTTTTGCAGACCCCAGCCAAACTGCACTAAGTCACTATGAATCCGAATTTAGGATCTTTTGTAGCAGTTCTGCTCACGCCAAATAAGGCTCCAGGAGGTGCAAGTTGCAATGGATTATTTCAAAGGGCCTGATTCTGCCACCCTTCCTTAGGGTGCGTGGCACCTTCCTCTACAAGTTGCCCCGCTGATTTCAGGAACAGAACACACATGCTCGTATTGTCGGAGCTCACAGATCTAATGCTGGGCGAGACTTTGCCTGCTTTATCCAGCTTTCCCTCCTGTGCCAATGGGCCAACACAACAACTATTCACCGCTTGTGTCCACTTAAACCCACCTGAGGACTAAACTGTTACATAGGCTCCAGCTCACCCTCTGCAAAGGAGCGGATTACTCCCATAGGCAGTAACCTCTTCCCATGGACATCAATGCCAGCAGGGGACAAATGGCAGTTAGAGTTAAGAGACTAATTCCCATTGAAAAATCTATGGGATTTGGATGGGGAACTGCCATTTGTTCCTCCCCCAGCTACTTCAATGGAAGCAGGAATGATCCTGTGACATCAATGGGACAATCAACCCTTTCACAACCTGCGTGGGGTAGCTGCCCCATCACAACATATATGCGTGAGTGTGAAATATATATAGTATGCATATATACATGTGTAGATGTATGTGTTTTTATGCATAAACACACACCCAGTTATCAAATCGGATTAGTAGGGTTATGGAGTGAAAATAGTAGGAAACATTGCTTGGAAAAAATACAAGAACATAAGAATGGCCCTACTGGGTCAGACCAAAGGTCCACCTACCCCAGTATCGTGTCTTCCGACAGTGGCCAGTGCCAGGTGCTCCAGAGGGAATCAACAGAACAGGTAATGATCAAGTGATCCATCCCCTGTCACTCATTCCTAGCTTCTGGTAAACAGAGGCCAGGGACACCATTCCTGCCCATCCTGGCTAATTCTGTTGGGTAAGAATATTGCATCAAAATGAGCAGCCTCTGACAGAATGAGTTTTCTAATCATTCCTTAACATTCGTTAAGGTCTACTAGCTTCAAACATCAATTTACACCTCACGCCGAAGTCTCTGTTGTTCTTTCACCAAACCATCATCCCCATGAAGTCTCCGTGAAAATAAAGAGAAACATGCAGCTTTAAGTGAAACATGCAGCTTCTTTTGTTCTTAACAAGCCTTGGGTAGTTATCAGGATAGTCACTTTCTTGTATGAGTCAAACACTGGGGAACAGGTTGAGGCATTGACTCCTGGTCTGTGTTGTTGAGGATGAGGAGAGCCTGGGTAACAGTGGGCGCCATCATAGGAATTGCATCTGACCTAGCCTGAATGACTTCAGAATCTCAGAAAAGCTCGCATCAGGAAAGGGACTACTGAGCTATGAGAAATCCTCTATTTAATAGAGGCTCCAGTGCTCTGAATGTGTGCCACGCACGCTCCCCAGGTTCAGATTTGTTGGCTGCTTCAGGAGATGGAAAGTGAGGCTAATGCACTGCCCTCGCTCTGCTGCTTCCTGTCCCCTTGGAGGTGGCCAGAGCTGCCTGCAATACTAGCATGGAGCAATCAGGGCAGTCAAGAAACAGTCTGTGCCCATTTCCTGTGCAGTGATCTAAGGGAATTCTCCTTGCATCTTCACCTCTCCTCTCCATGCAGGACTGGGCACAATCTGGCCCTGTATGCAGTATGCATTGATGAATACAGTCACAGAACTTCAGTGAGACATAAGCACGTGCTTAAGTACTCTGCTGAATCAAGGCTATAATGGTGAAAGGAGGGTCACTTACACAATGAAAAGAGCATGAATGAATGGCTGGGAGCTCATTCTTTCCTGTAAGTGAAAGTGAGGAAAGGAAAAAGCAAAGCTGTGAATGAATGAATATGTATATAGACTCAGAAAAGAGAAGCGTTCCAGACAGAGCAAGAATTAACCTCTATTTAGATTTGGTGCACAGCTTCAAAGCAAACCACCTCTGTAATAAATGTGTGTGTTTCACTGTCATGGGCCTGAAATGGGACTCAGTACGTCTACACAGCATTCTGGAGGGAGTGGGAGTGAGCATCCCAGCCTGGGTCGACAGACTTGGCATAGCAGGGCTCCTGCTAGGGCACTAACGAGCTACATAGACAGCAGTGTGAAGTTGCGGCTTAGGCTCTGAAGCCCACCACCCTCCTGAGGTCTCACAGTCCGAGCTGCAGCCTGAGCAGCGACTTCAGAAATAGCTTTGTAGACTGTTCTTTGGAGTCCCTTCAGAACTCTTGGGTGAATCCCATCTGGTCCTGGTGACTTATTGCTGTTTCGTTTGTCAGTTTGTTGCAAAATCTCCTTTATTGACACCTCATCTGGGACAGATCCTCAGATTTGTCCCCTAAAAAGCACAGCTCAGGTGTGGGAATCTCCCTCACATCCTCTGCAGTGAAGACCAATGCAAAGAATTCATTTAGCTTCTCTGCAACAGCCTTGTCTTCCTTGAGTGCTCCGTTCACACCTCCATCGTCCAGTGGCCCCACTGCTTGTTTGGTAGGGTCCCGATGTCCTTAAAAATATGTTGCTGTTAGTTTTTGTGTCTTTGGCTAGTTGCTCTTCAAATTCTTCTTCTTCTTTTTTTTTTTTTTGCCTGCCTACTTATACTTTTACACTGGACTTGCCAGATGCTCCTCTCTGTTTTCTTCCGGAGGCGTTGACTCCCACTCTGTAAAGGGTGTCTTTGTTTATCTGAGAAGAAGCGTTGAACTTCATTGATTAAAATCATTAAGCTTATGACACTAGGAGAGACATCAAGGTGAGATGCCCAAAGCAACTCCCGAAGCGAATTTTAAATGTGCTAAAATACAGGTGCCAACATTTGTATTAGCTCGACAGTAGAAAGTACCCGACTGTCGCCCAGCAAAGCATGTATAACCCAGAAAAAGCATTAGCACTAAAATTTTCACTTATGAAAATGAGCAAAATACTTGAAAATATCCCAAAAAAATGGGGTTTTCCACTCCTTCTACCCCCACCTTAACACATGGCTATCAGGTTGCACATATACAACGGAACAACATAACATCTCGTTAGAAACTGGGCTTGCTCTCTTATTAAAAAATTCATAAATGCATTTAATTTTTTATGGGTTCAGCTCACAAAACTCACAGCAGCGTGTTGGATTGGTTTCTCCAGAGCACTAATAAAAGACCTTTTTTTAAAAAAAAATTAATTAATAAATAAATAAAAATGAAAAACTGACCCAGGATAACCCTTGCAAGTTCTAACCCTCGGTGGTGTGATATAAAAAGCACGAAGCCACACCTTAGCCAATTGCTAAGGAAAGGCTTGAGCGCAGCTGTAACCAGCAGTGATCAAAAACTGTTTATGACAGAATTTCTGCATCATAAAAAAAAAAAAAAAAGCACCGTCAAACCTAGCTATATTAAACCAAGGTTTTACATGGATCTTCCATTAAAAAAGAAGGCATGTCAGATGTAACTTACGTTCCCCATAGGCAAAGCAGAGGTCCCTATCTCTGTGGTCCCGATCCTGCACTCCATGAATGCTTGCAATATAGTCACTAGGCATTTTAAGTGTGCAAAGAATACAACATCTGGCTCCCAAAATGTAAGTGTGCCAATAATAATGTCACACTGACGTAGTATTTTTCAGCCTTTTAAAAAAAAATCTGCAGACTGTGGTTGAAATTCTATCCTCGTTTACCCCCTTGAAAGTCACTGGAGTTGCACAAATGGGACTGAGAGCAGAACTTGGCCCTTTGTCCGTTCTTTGGTTAGTTACACCCATATGCAACCCTAGGGCAAAATTAACCTTAGATATTGCAAGAGCAACCGAAAGAAGCCCATATAGAGGGGGATCGCTCATTCGTCAGATTGAGATGCAGCCCTGAAACACAATACCCATATCATATCAGCTGCTAACAAAAGAATTCTGGATACACTTCATAATGCAGGTACATTAACTACAGCGTACTTACACTATAATTACAATGTAATTAGTCTGGTTGCCATGTAATTAATATTACTAGGATTCTAAAAATGTACATATTTAGCATGAGACTAAATCATTCAGCCATTGTAGTAGGGCTTCCAGGTGTATGGATTAGTGGTACTTACATGTAACAGAAACTATACTGTAACTACATGCTAAATAAAGTGTAAATGCACTGTAGTAAATCTACCTGTGTTATGAAGTGTATCCAGATTCATGTTACAGTGGAAGTGAATGATAACTCCTCTAGTGGAAACGGCTTTTCCTGGGAAATTATTTTAAGTAAAGCTAGCTGAATTATTCATGATAAATAATTGATCAGATGAAATGTTAGTGAAACTATTTAGATTTCTGTAACCCTATTTATTTATAAGTAGAGCTGATCGAGGGGGGAGAACGGGGGAAATTTGCAAAAATAAAAAAACAGTTTAGCCTTTTTTTAAATTCAAATTTTCAGAATTCAAATGTTTAAAAACAATCCATCCAGCTGTATCGGTAGTTGAAAAATCTGAGCAGGGTGTGTGTGTGGAGGAGAGGGGGGGGGATGGGAATTGCAGGACGTTTGTTTAAATTGTTCCCATTTTTTCTTTCCAATTTTGAAATTACAAAAATTTCAACCTGCTGTATTTATAAATATTTATTTTTCAAATATTTTGGCCAAGCTGCTTACAGATTATGGGATGTTGGTGAACTGTTCACTTTGGCTATCTGTTAGTTATTTGTGAGGTACAATTGGTCACCAAAGTTATTCATAAACATTCTTGTTCTCATATAAAGAATAGCAGTTCCCCAGGCATTCAGAAACCCATTCATAAATAGTGAATAAGATGAGACACAAATGTGGTGGAACAGAACAACTGTTTGGAATTTGAATTAATATTTGCAAACCTTTTTTTGCAGCATTCTGCCATATTTAGGGAGAGCTTTTCAAAAACATCTATAAGATTTAGGCTCATAAGTCCTGTTAAAATTCAAACGAGGGTTGTGCTTTTAAACCCTTCGGGTACTTTTGAAAAGCTCCGCTTTAGTTTTTGGAAAAGAAAAAATTAGCCTAGCACAGATTTGGCCAGAACATGTAGTTTAACACCTCTATCTCTTGGGATAAGTTACTAAACTTTTGTCATGCTGAATAACAAAGGGAGATTGGGTTTCCTTGTTTCTTTGCTGCTTTTTTCTGCATGTGCAAAAAAATATCCTGGGAAAATAATGCTAGGTCCTGAATGCTTGCTGATCCCAGTTGGGTTTGTGTGTGGATGGGGTGGGGGTGGGGGGGTTGAGCTTAAACCTGAGTTTGAGCTTGGGTTTACGATGTAGTCTAGACATACCCTAAATAACAGGCTGCAACTCTCTGAATGTACCCGTCAGTGTGACTGCAAACCAAAGCATGAGCAACTCCTGCAACAGCTTTACATCATGAATTCGAGTCAAATTTTCAGAAGTGCCTCAGTGGCTTGAGAGCCTAACTCCTATTTTCAAAAGTGAGGTGGAGTAAAATTTTCAAAAGCACGTAAGAGCTGAAGTCACATTGAAAGGCAATGGGAGTTAGGCTCATAAATGGCTACGAGAAAAGATTCCGAGTTGACTAGCTAGTACGTCTCAGTTACTTTCACGGGGAAAAGCGAAAGCCTACGATCCACTGCCATATTCAAATTCCAAACACAGCAACAAGACACCCGCTCAGACTACCTGGGCAACTGACCTGAAAGCTACACAGGAATGCCGTATGCATACTAACAGCTGAGGGGGGAAAGGTAGTGGATTTGCAGTAACACTATTAAGAACAGTAAGGAGGCAGAATTACCTCTTTAAGAAGTGGAAAACTTCCCCAGACTATAAGATGCAACTAAATTACAAGCCTCTTTGTCCATCAAAAACATGAAACATCTTCTAAGACTCAGCGTTGGATGGGCTTGCATGCAAAACTGTGCATGAATGGAAAATGTATTCTGTAAATAAATTGGAACATTACTGATTTGCTTTTGTGAACAGTTCCAGTAAGAATGAGAAACTTCAGTCCATTTTGACCAGGCAATATGACACAGTCCCCACTTTACAAAAATGGAGATATTCAGGATGGCTGTGTTTCGTGTACTGCATGCTGGGTCTAAAACAAAACAGTCTCTTTAAGAGACCTATGTACAGAGAGGCTGCACATCTAGCTAGCATTCCAGCCATGTGCACCCAGACTGGCTTTCTAGTGCCTTCTCCAAACTCTTCTGTCTTTCAACCTATGTTCCTCCCTCCAATTCTATGCAGGTTGCTATAGGGTGAAATGACCCAAGGAGGTTTCACTAGTTAATTCCTTCAGCGAACTGTGGTGTACTATGTTTTTTGGTGATCCAAGATGGATGAAACTGTCCCTCAACCTTTTACTTTATCTTTCTATTTAACATCCACAAGCATAATTAAATGTAGTTGACCATTTGCTTAGAGCTACAGGCCTGATCCAAAGCTATCAAAGTGAAAGGAAAACACTAAGTGCTTAATATCCAATTTGAGAAGAGGCATGACTTCTGCTTTCTGCTGAGACTGTGGTAAATGTTAATCGCACCAGAAATAAACAGAAACGGAGAGCAAAATCGTATCCTCTTCATTAAGGTATTTAAAGAGTCACTGCAGAGAATGGGCAGGTGGGGGAAATCACGCTGACAGGTCTAGCCCTCTGAAGACTGGCTGTTAATATCGAGTAGAGTCCTGCAAATGCCTAAGTCAAATCACTTTAGCAAAAGACCTCTCCACTTTCCAGTGTATTCACTTTACCATAGGGTGCACGAGATTTTACAGCATTTCTAAGCATTAGTGCTACACAGTGTCTATAGTTGGAGAAGTAGCAGTGTTTGAATCAGATAGGCCCTTTTAAAGGGCGATTTATATGTCAGGTTATACCCATTTAGCTAAAAGTGTATTTTTTAAATTGATTTAGTGAAACCTGTGCAAAATCATGTGTGAATCCTCTTAAATCCATTTAAACCTGGTGTATGTTGATTAAACTTAAGCCAGTTCTTAACAACTAGAGCTGACTGGGAGTTTTCTGTTGGAATGATTTTGCGATGTTGCTGCAAAACTGAAATTTTCCATCGGGAAAATTTCAATTTGCCAAAAATTTTCAGTTTTCAGCCAGGAAAACTTAACCAAAATATTTCATTTTAGATAGGTTCAAACTTCACCAAAATACTTTGGTTTTTGACTGAAAAACCTTCATTTTGAGCCAGTTCAGTATTAAACTATATTTATCTATAGTGGCGCATTGCCTCATGGAAGTTGTAGTTCAGCTAATGCCCAATCTCTCTTCTATGGGTTGGGCTCCATGGCCGGACGATGCAACATGGTGTCCCCTCCCACCAACTGGCATGATACATCAGGGGAGTCACATGGCTGCAGGTGCATACTGGGTGATATCATTACTGGAATCTACGTTAAGCACATATTGAAATGAATGGGGCAGTTTATACAGCAGAATAACTGTTCCAGGCTCTCTGCAAGCTCACGCATTGGTTTCACATGCTTTGTGTTTGAACTTTTTCTTCACAACCACAATATCTGGAGACTCAATTTTTATTTAAAATGAACTCTGAGACTTTAGAGGAGAGCTGAGAATTCTATGTATGACCCTCTCAGCAGGGTGTGCCCAACACTTGAAGTAACACTGGGCTAGTGCTCGACAGGATGTTATCCTATTAGTGTCAGAAACTAAAAAAGATGACATTTTCCAAAATGTTAAGGCATTGTCTTCAACCAGGAGTCCAGCTGAATGTGCTAGTGAATTAATTCCTCCTTACCACTAAACTTTTATTTAATTTTCCAATGCAAAATTAGATCATATAGGAAAACCTCATCAAATCATACTGTAAAAAGAGATGAACTCACTCAAGTTTTTCATTGGTTGCTGCATAAAAATCCCCTGTCAAGCTACTGGAAATGAATTAACTTTGACTAGCTGAATGCATAAACATGCTGAGCAAATGCTTTAGGATAAAAAAACCCCGTATTTATTGTGCCCTCCGGGGAAATGTACCTCGTCTACTTCTTGTCACTAAATCACTTGCTAACAGTTATAGTGTGAGGTAAATTGCAGCTTAACCCAGAAGAGTTTAAAGACCATGATGCTTAATGAATTCTCCTATTCATGCTGAAGGGTACGTCTGTGCTGGTGCCCCCTCTTAACAGCCTGGTGCTGAAAAGATCTGAAGTAATTTTATTATTTACTAAACAGGTGTCAGCAATCATATCCAGTGATGTCAGGCAGCTTGGTGGGAATTTATTTTAAGATGACCATCAGAGCCCGCAATCGGTGATCACAGAACATTAATCTAGAAGACATAGTGTGAGTTAGTTCACTCCATTATGAACAAGGAAGATGTGGATAAATTGGAGAGAGCAACAAAAATGATAAAGTGTTTAAAAACCCTGACCTATGAGGAAAGATGGAAAGAACTGAATGTTTAGTCTAGAGAAGAGAAGACTGAGGGCAACATGATAAGAGACTTCAAATAGGTTAAAGAGTTTTTATAAAGAGGACAGTGATCAATCGTTCTCCCTGTCCGCAGAGGGAAGAACATGAAGTAATGGGCTTAATTTACAGCAAGGGAGATTTAGGTTAAAGATTAGGAAAAGCTTTCTAACTATAAGGATCGTTAAGCTCCGGAAGAGGTCAGCTAGGGAGGTTATGGAATCTCTGTCACTGAAGGTTTCTAAGAAGAGGTTAGACAAACACCTGTCAGTGATGGTCTAAATTTCCTCAATCTTGCCTCAGTGCAGGGAGGTGGATTAAATCACCCCTGGATGCCCCTTTCAGCCCTACATTGGTATGATTCCATGATGAGCATCTTTCATAATCCGATAGGACGTGTCACCCCTCACGAACACCAAGAATCCATTAAACTTGGTGGGACTAGTCATGCGAGTGAAGATTCACCACGGAAGTGAGGATGCTGGAATATGGGCAAGTGGCCCTGCTTTATCAAAACACTCAAGTATGCATGTGACTTCACTCAGGCAGCCGTCTATGGCTATGCTAAGGAAACTCATATTCAGGTGAGCTGCCAGGAATTAAATAAACTTCTTCCCCAGTCTCAAAGCTGCATGACATCTAGCCCACTGGCTAGTTTTGAGACATCAATGTCATTTTTTGACATCAACATATTGTGGGCCAGGTCACAGCCCCTGGTAAGGTTGTTTTGCACTTCTCTGGTGGCACAAAGCAGCCTTTCCCAGCTACCTTGGGAGTCCTCTGGTGCATGTGAACCTCCAGGTCGCATAGAGAGAATGCTGGCTCAGGGGCACCTCTCCACCCTCATCCATTGCAGAGGCTGTGGGTGGAGAGCATGCTGGTAATCCCCTGCTGGTGAAATGGCCCTATGAGGATTATTGCAAGTGGTACAATTTACAGGCTGCTTAGCTCCCAGCAGCCTGAGGATCAGGAAGTCACAGTTGTGGCTGTGGGTGTCACCTACCCAAGCTGTGCCACCTACCCAAAGATCTGGCTCCATGAGTTAATGGCTGGTGTATATCACACTGAGATCAGCTTAATAGGGAAAAATTGTACAGTGAACAACCAGGCAATTAAGGATTTCACTTTAAGGATCATAGAATCACAGAAGATTAGGGTTAGAAGAGACCTCAAGAGGTCATTTAGTCCAACCCCCTGCTCAAAATAGGACCCCAACTAAATCATCAGGATTTCATGCCCTACCTCATAAATCATGTTTGGCTTTCAAAAAATGCTCTTTTCAACTCCTTCCCTTTGGGTCACTGTCACAGCTCTGGGCTGCATGGGATTGCAAAGGATTTCTTTTATGTAGTAATGTTGCATTGGAAACGAGACAATCAGTAGAAGGGGCAGCAATGTAAGTGTATTTCCCACCATTTAACAGTTAGCCTAGTGTGCACTTGAGATGTTTCCTGAGATTCCAGTACCTTACCCGACAAGAGTAAGTAACTTTGTCAAGAATGAATCTGAAAGGTTCGGCTGGCTGGAAATTCTCCCATCACAACAGGTTTTTGTATTGTTTTTGACAGAAAATTGGGATTTTGATTAAACAAAAACCTTTGCAGCAAATGTCTGCTTTATGGGGAAAATTTCAACTTTTTGTTTAAGAAAACTCCAATAACTCCAAAACTAAAAAGGTTTGGGCCAAAAAATGAAAAAAGTCAGTTTTCAGCCCCAAACTGAAACATCCCAGCCAGAAATTGAATTTTGATTTTCAGCCAAAAACTATTCACTTTTTTTTTTAAACCAAAAGATGAAATTTTCCATGGAAAAAAGATGTTTTCTGACCAGCTCTGCTGATAGGCAATGGGATATGTTGCTCATTATATTGCTCTCTGGTTTAAATCCATTGACTTTAGTGAAGTTACATCAGGGATTAATTTGGCCCCATATGGAGCCTAAGGGAGTTAGGCACCCAGATTCAAAATGCCAAAATAGCTTGTGATCTCAGAGACACTCTGGTAGATACAAAGTGACATATTTATATGCTATTTATTTATGTACTTATTAACAAGTGTTTCTACAGGGCTCATCAGTTTATAAAGTAGGAAAACGTAAAACTATTCATACTTTGTTCACCCTGATGCCTGGGTCTTTCCAAGGGACATATGTGTAAGGGACCATGACTTAGGTGGTCTGGCCTAGCAGTCACAGCTGGGCTGAGGCCTGCCCACCAAGGACGGGAGTCTCCGGGCAGGAGTTGGAGAAATTACAAGGCCAGTTCCCATAAACAAGAGTCAGGGTCAGAGTCAGGCCGGGGTCAGAGATAGACCAGAGGCAGTTCTGGGCTAGAACTGAGAAGCCGGGATTAGGGTCGAAGTCAGCCTGGAGTCAAAGACCGGAGATCAGGAGACGAGGTGAAGTTTGGTCATGTGGCAGGCCAAAGTCTGTGTGGTTGCACAGACAATTTCCTATGCCAAACCCTGGGGTTAAGTAGGGGCACTTGGCCAGTCAGAGGCCGCAGGGTACTGTCGCTCTGGGTTTCTTGGGCAGTACTTCCTGTGGTGCCTACTCTCCCCCATGCTCCCTGGCTGTGTCTCTGCATAGCCCCCCAGTGGCACTGTGGGAGTATTAGCTGCCCCAGGCTCTGCAGACCTCACTTCAGGTACCCAATTCCCATTGACTTCCAGAAGGAGCTGAGCTCCTAAATCAAGTGCATTTGATAGAACTTTGTAAGCCAAGCTACTAGGGATTCTATACATGCAGTAATAAATTGGGGTAGTTCATTACAGTGTATTTCTTAGCCTAAAAGTATCACACTTCCTACATCACAAAAATTAATTTTCCAGGTTTGAGCTTTCAGTGAAAAATGCTTTTAAATAAAAATTGTCCTTTAATTTTGTTATGAGGCATTTTATTTATGATCATTGTTATTCAAGGATTACCAAATGGATTCATAACAATGGGACACTCATTTGAAAGTGTTTCCATAGCTGTTACACATCAGGAAAAATAGGGAAGTTACCTCATTTGCTCCAGCCCCAAATATCCTTATAAACTCATCAAAGAAATTAATTAGCCACCGTTTCTTGAAAATTAATTACAAAGTTTCCATTTTTCCATCAGATAATTCCTTAGTGCATTTTGGTTTTTAACTTCCTCTTAGTCTGGATCATTTTGATGTGTGAACAGACATTTTGTGTTTCCATGGGTTATTTCCACAGGTTCAAATATCTTATGTAATTGACATTTTCCTGCTTACGAAAGCTGTCAGGCTTTAAAGTAGCAGTTGATTGATAAAACATGGGGTTTTAGGCTGTAACTTAACTTCATTGTTGGGACTTATTACTCAAGTTTATAGTAGCTCTGCTCTTCAAAATGATATGCATTTGATGAATTAATGCTTGGGGGGGGGGTTAATAAAAAAGCACCAAAATTTGAATTTACTTTTGTAAATTAGAAGACA
Source organism: Caretta caretta (assembly GCF_965140235.1). Classification (NCBI taxonomy): domain Eukaryota; kingdom Metazoa; phylum Chordata; order Testudines; family Cheloniidae; genus Caretta; species Caretta caretta. Next base: position 203,539,941 of record NC_134208.1, on the reverse strand, counting down.
GCAATTAATGACTTTTCCAATTTCCTACTTTTGTTGGTAGCCACTATTTTTTTTAAGAGCTAGAAAGTGATCGATTGGATTTTTAAATAATGGAAAGGTCTTCAGAACTGTTTGCAATCATCAGCTATAACAAAGCCACTTTCTAATCCAAGCTGTACATTAAATGATGATAAAAAAACCCTATTAGACCTTTCATAAGGATTTTATTTGGAAGACCAGTAGGGGATTATAACTATCCTGATGCTTAAATATAAAGCTGATTGTAGAGGATTTATTTTTGAAATTGTGATAAAGAGAAAGTAAAATGGAAAGCCATTTCTTCTATCAGTCTACCCAAGTAATGGAGGCAACAAGACCCAGAACAAAATCCCAGTGGGAGTCTTTCCACTGACTTTAGTGGGCTTTGGATAAGGTTCCCAATGAAGAGATTCAGGCAAAACTGGAGTCATGTTGCCATTATACCAGTGTTTAGTACCTATTGGGACCTGAAGATTGTGCTTTCCTTAGCCTGGTTAGTTTGCTAAATCTACTGATGAAGTCACCAAGAATGAAATGCTCCGTGATGGAACAAATATCTACACTTTCCTCTCTAATTTGATGTCACACCTAAGCAAGGGTGACATCCTGTGTGGCCCCAAAATGGAGGAAAACAAGAACCTGGTAGCCTTCCCATTGACCACCAGCTGGTTCAGGTGCTTTCATTTCTTCTGAAGTGCAAGAGGAGTAACTGGATTTGGCCAAAATTGCTGCTATCTGCTGGAGTTTGGGGGCTCGGTTTGGGAGTAAGGAGACCTGGCCATGACTTCCACCATTCTTCACCATCACCATGCTCCCATCTCCCTCTCCCTGCCATGAGGCAAACTTGTGAGCAGGTGTATGGTGCAGAAGTTGTGCAAAGTGTGAACCCAGAGATCTGCATTGGCAGTGTTTCTCTGAGCAAATTCTGTAGAATTGTAATAGCCCCTTTGCATCCTCCTCTGCACCATGGACTGATCCCCAAGTCAGATAATCTTCATAGGCTTCTTCTTTCTTCTTCCCACAGTCCTTGCTCACTATACTCCTCTCAAACTTCCCTCAAAACCTTTCTCTTTCTGTTCATCCACTCTTTGCTTTCACACTTTGCCTTCGGGTCATGTACCAAGTGACTCCTTTTATCCTCAGCTCCCTCCTCAAACCCCATTTCTTTCACTAAACATTTCAATCCTGATAATCACAGCCTTCCATGGTGGAATTGTCTGAATTAAGGCCTTCTGGGAAGGGATGTTGCAATTTCTGGATGAAGTTTTCAAAGCTGCCTAAGCAATTTGGATGCTCATTCCCGTTCGTTTTAGTTGGAAATTGGTTGTCCTACTGCCTTAGACAATAGGCAGTTGAACGTTTGAACATTTCAGCCTGTGAAGTGCCATGCTCTATAGATCATAAATAAACCTGGCACTTTTTATATTTTTGTTCCTATTTTCAGCTGGATTCTACTGTATTTGTATTTATTTATTGTGCAGTCGATGAAATTCACCCCTAAGTAGAGGACCAGCAAAAATTCTGGGCAGCACTTCTGTCCCACATGAGCCCCATTTTAGAGACCTCAATAGGGTACAGGTGTATTTTTGGCCGGCTGTACAGGTGGATGAATGTCAGCCAGTCGGCTCACTATCCATTTTTCCAAGTGCACTGTGCAATATGGTGCAAAAACTAAAAGGACAAGAGATTCTACATCTTTTTTTTGTTTGTTTGTTTGTTTGCAGTGGCAGAAAGGCACATCTAGGCGAAGTAGGGCCCTGATTCAGAAAAGCACCCTGCTCGTCACAACACATAAAAACACTCTTAAAGTGAAGTGGAGCTGTCCTGAGGAGGGAGGGGTTTAAGCACATCCTTAAGTGTTTTTTTTTTTTTTTGAATCAGGGCCTAGCTGATTTTTGTCACATGCCCTTGACAGAAGAGAAGGTGTTGAATGGATCTCAAAGCTTTGTGAAGTCATTGTTTCTTTCAAGCAGATGTCTTCCTGCAGGGGTTGGTTTAATTGTTGTTCATCACTCATCTTATTATACGCTGCTTTGAAGTGCTTCTTCTTCTTCACATCGGATAGGGTAGCAGGACAGCAGAAACTGATTAGCTGGTAAACCTTGTGATGTGCGTTGTCTTTATTTTCTTCTGGATTGTCTCCGTGTGACTGTTTCTTTGGACTAAATAACACCACTTCTGTAAGATCTGATGGAAAAAGAAGGCGGGTCTATAAAGCCCGACACAGTAGGTATACCTGCTGTCTTTAAGCTGACAGATATTTTCTTTGAGACCAGGCTTATTATCATTCAGACTGGGGTCACCAGTTACACCCATAAATCCAAAAATTCCGGGTTGTGCCCAGATCATGCATAAAATTGCTGGAAACCTAGCAATTTCTGCATCCGTTAGATGACAGTTACCAATAGGAAAAACACTTCTTAGGCTGTGAATAGTGCACAAGGTCTTACTGGCTTATGGAATTTGTTCAATTTTTGCAGCACTGCGGAGAGGCAATGTTTCCTTGGGCACATTTAGTTGCATGAAGCAATTTCCCAACCACCTGCAAGAAGCTTCTTCATTGCATCGGTAAAGTAGGACTGCATAGACAGATATTAACTACGTGGCTGCAGAATATCTGCAACCTGCCCAGGATTGCAAAATACACACCAGCAGGAATCTCCTGCTAACCTCAACATTTCTAAAGGAGTGTGTACCAAAGGCCGCATGATGAAACATGACTGCTTCCTGGTCAAAGAGCTTCTTCTTTTTGATCAAACCTTGAGTCACCACCATTCGTGGTCAGTTAGGTTGATTCATATTTAGTGCTAAGGTAGTTGCCAGAAGCTACTTTACAAGAAGAAAACATTAGAGACAAGATGAAAGCACCACGCTTACAGCCACGGTGTCAGCTGCTGTAGAAAACCTCTCTGAACAACTGTTGCAAAGAACAGGCACCAGAAGCCACAGTAGTTGGGGTTATCTGTTTGTTTGTTTCAATTTCTCTGTCTCCTAATCTTGAATGAATATGATCAGCATGAGAGATGAAGAAGGTGATGTGGTGATAGAACTGTGTGTAGGCAGTTGTTGTTGGTTCCAACATAGGTATGCCAAAGCTCTCCACTCCCATTCTGCATCTTCCACATTGGGATAGGATGGAGTGGAAATTGCTCATCCTTCAAACATCATTCAAGCAAATTGTGTGTGGATGTTATGACTGTGGTTTGGGAAAGTGCAGGCCAAGGACTCTTAAGAACCTTTACCTTAACTTTTTTTTCTAAAAGATCTTCATTCCAGCCATATCATGATCTGGGCACTACTTCCACATCCTCCACCTTGAAAACTCAGAAGACAATGTTGAGGTGAGCCCACAGACCGCTCAGTTCACTTTTTATTTGGGGCCTTTACCTGGATTTCAATTTCCACTATAGTTGTCAACAGCACAACCTCACTCCCTACTGTCAAGCTTTTATGGTGGATACTTGGTGTGATCATTACACTGTAAGTCCTTTGAGTCAGGGATTGTCTCTTTTCTGTGTTTGGGCAGCATCCAGCAAAATGGGAGGGTACTGATGCTATCAAAATATAAATATTTGTTGCTGCTACTAATAATGGTCACACTTTAAAAGTATCACCTGTTTTGAAAGGTTGTGCCATATTCAGATTCTTTCTACTTAAACTGGAAGACACCAGAATAACCCGTAATACCTCTTCAAACGGTAGAAACTTGATGAACACTGTCCCCGGAAAACAAAAGTCAGGCAAACTTTATGCACATAAACGGAATCCTCCAACCAGCCCTCCACTGCCACTTCCCTACCTGGTGTTGGATAGATAGAGAGCAGAGTCTTGTTATGTTACCCATCATCTGAAAAATGAAATGTGGCAGTTAAACCCAGAAGAAGAAAATGAGTCTGGCAGATACGTTCCCTTCTGGTCTTCCGGCCTCCCCATTTGGGAAACCTTGCTTTCAAATCTTAAGCTCTGCCCATGTCCCCCAGTGACTAAAATTCATTACATAAAAGTCCACTTTGGGGGATTTGGTCATGAAACGCAGCCCCACAAGCTGCCCATGCACATGATCACTACATGAAAACCTCCTCTAGCTTCCAACTCGGGACACTCTTTGAACCCAGCCAGATCTCCCTAGATGAAAGGTAGGGAGGGGTAACTGCGTTGTTGCGTTCCCTCCCTGCTACGACAGAAGTGTGCACAGAAGCTGGCTACTTCCCACAGCCAGTCACACCCTCTGAAATTATCTGGGGGGAAAAGGGTGGGGGGGACGCTCAGCTAATGAGATTTGCAGCACTGTTCACACTACGCTAGTTAAAGTTGTGTTCATAATAAATCCCTTTTTCAAGAAGTTTGTCACTCAGCCATAAAAATCCTTCTGGGTTGAAGTTTAGCATCTGAGCTCGCTGCCCAATGACAATATTTTTGACGGAATTTGGAAACAATTGGTTTGGCACGGCCCTGCTACAGTTTTAAGGAAGGGTTTGGTGTCAGATGCTATGATTTTATGCTCCTATAACTTAAAAACAACTAATTTAGGGTCTGCTGAGGATATTCCATAATTTCCTCTGAACTATTGGGCCTGTTCCTGGTAAACGTCTGCAAATTGCTGCTACCACGGTAAATAGAAAAAGAGCAGAGTTCCTGGGCTAACTCCTTATCTGCTGTAAATCAGCTCAGACGCTTCGATGCCCCTTTGCACCAACGAAGGAGCTGTCGCCCACGCTGTGGGGCACCTACATGTACAGTTAGCTTCTTCTGTCATTTAATCAGGTGAAACTCCCAATGAATTTCCGCAACGGTTTGGCTGTGTAATGACTGCAGGACTGGACATAAAATAAAGGCCTGCTCCCTTTCAAGCCAACAGCAAAACACCCACTGAATTCAGGGGTGCGGGATCAGTGCCTAAGTATCTCAGGGTGTCATCCCTGTGCAAAGGGCCTACGTAGAGCTTGCTGGTTGAGCACCATGAGCATGTGACATCACTGCCCTGTGATTTGCGCTGGCTGCCTATAGCTTACCAGGTTTAAGTGGAAATCCCTTAATGGCCAGGGACCTGTCTGTCTGAGAGGTCACCTTGCTCATGCTGCACAATGTCAAAGGCCAATGCCATTGAAATCTCCAGTAAAGGCCACTGAGCCCTATATTGCTAATTAACAATTTTCATCCCATCACTTACAACCTTCCACCTGGGTTAAGTGTAGTTTGAGCATCAGCTGTTACATGTCAGGATCAGTACTATGCTATTGAAAAGACAGATGTAAAAGAAAACACAGAGATATTCTGGGAAATGGTAATGAAGTCTAGTGAGACCATGGGCTAAATAAAAGGGGGTATCAACCTTTTGTAAAAGGTCTCCATAAAATATTATCACAGCTGGCCAGAACGTTTTAACTAGAAGTTTCTTGTGCAGAAATTACCTTTTAAAAAAAAAGTCTGCACTTTTTTGGTGAAAAGCTTCATTTTTGAACTTTGCTGCAATATTTTTACCATTTTAACCAACATTTTGAGTGAAATAACTTTTTTAAAATAATTCTTGACATTTTTCATTTATCCCCAACCCGTATTTTTTGCTGAACAGCAGGTTTTGAGATGCTCAGTGCCAAGTTCTTTTAATGGCAACTTTAGTCAGTGCCAGCTATCAGCAGTCCCAGGGGCTGTTGTAGTAACCAGGGTGCAAAGGAGTCCTGGGCTTGCACCATCCCTTCCCTAGCAACCATGAGGGAGGATGGTGTAGGAGCCATTCTGGCAGCTCTTTGCCACATGAGCAGCCCTTGTGCAAGGTACCTCTTCTGGGGGCTGGATCTGCTGGTGGAGGAGAACAAAGCATCCCTCAATGTGAAACCCAGAATCAGGGCTACTGTATTAATATAGGGAACCTATCAGACCCAATCTGCCTCTCTAGCTTCTCCTCTGGAAAGGATCTTCTGATGTGCAGGTTTCTCTCAGTTCAGATGTGGGGATGGTCTCTCTTGGAAATTGCCTGAATTCAGTCTTTCATTGCCACTCTAGTCTTCCCCTTCTCCAGGGACTCTGTCCCACCTGGCTGCTTTTCTAAAACAAACTCCAGGAACTGGTGTTGAGACAAGCCCTGAACATGCTCAATAAACTAAACTACGGAAATCTGAAAACTATGGCCAAAAATCTAAATATTTTGATTCAGAGATGCTACCATCATGCCTCATGGGATTTGGTAATTTGGCTACCTCATGTTCCTATTATCCTCGAAGAGCAGGATACCCAGATCAGACTTCATCTCCCATGATGCAGCATAGCCAGGGACTGCCAGAATGCACCATGACAGTTCCCCAAGAGGAGGGGGCGGGGAATGTAGTCTGGCCAGGGAGCCTGCCCGTATTGGAGAATGGAGTTATGAGGTACTGTGGGAACATGTCCCACTTGGAATTTTGGATTTCAGCTTAAAGGTTTCAATTTTTCACTTAAAAAGTTGAAAAGTTTCATGGACTAAACCTCCATTTTCTGACCAGCTCTAATAATAACGTCTACTGATGTTCTTATAACCAACCATAACATGTGCTATTCATGTCTGTAATGCACTTATAATGTCCATTAGTCACTAACTAACACTTTATAAAGTATTTATAAATGTACCCTTGATACAAAGCGTACATTCCCATTGCAACTCCATTCACTTCAGTGGTGTTCACCAGGGGTGAATCTGATCCATTATGGTATGGGTGGGACTGTTAAGGCTGTTTGACGTGTCTCATTATGAGTCCCACTTTTCAGTTTCTTATAACTTTACCGGATATTAACCATCTGGGCTCCAGTTTTTGCAATGTCAATGTCAGCCAAAAGAGATCAGCTCTTTCTGAGAACAAAGTTAGGGGGGAAGTACAGCGTTTTGCCCATGTTAAAAGCGTTCTTGTGACCAAATTTGGCTGAGTCATAAGACTTTTAAAAATTGCAGTTTGGCACATGTTCATGAAAGGCTTGCTAGGGTTTTGCCGCTAAATTTTCCAGAGCGTTCATCCTTGATGAGCACGCTCCAGCCTGGGACTGACTAGGACTTGTCCTGCAATTGCAGCTATGGGCTGGTGCTGCAGACCAGGCCCTGGAAATGTGAGCATTGTCTCTCCCGTGCTCTCCGTGACCCCCCTGCCGATGCCCAGGCAGTGAGGAGGAAGCTGTCTGATTCAAATGCAGAGAGGACAAGAGCCTGACTTGAGGGGAAGTGAGTGTCTGGGGAGTACATTGGGACAAGGAGACAGGGACTGGGATCCAGGGATGGAAATGAGGGGAACTGGGAGCCAGGGAGTGGGAGAGAGACTGGAATTGGACAAGGAGCCAGTGGGAAGACTGGACTGGTGAGGTGGGGAGGGGGACAGAGAAGCAGATAGCAGTTGCACAGGCAACCTTAAGAGCAAGTTTGAGTGTTTGATCTTGAACTTTAATAATGTTTTTAACACTGTGTGTGTGTGTGTGTGTGTAATTTAATATTAAGGATGCAAAGAGTCTTTCCTCACCTTGCACAACTGCTCTATTGTCCATCACAGTCCCGAGGACTGCAGGGACTGCTCCCTTCCCTGGGGATGCCCGTTGCCCCAAAGTGGGTGGGCAGGGGTGAGAAGGAGAGGTCCCCTCTGTACTGGACCATCCTGTAGGCTGGGCGCACCCCAGGGGTGAAGGGTACGGCCTTCTAAAGGACGGAGCACCCACTCCTGCACCGGTCCTCACTGAGCGCCCCTGGGGGAGCATGGCTTTGCACTACCTGACCGACGGGCTGTGCCTAAACAGCACTACGTTGTGGAAAGGAGGACAGCATTGCACAGGCAGAAATTGATAGGATCCTTTTCCATGCCCCCCATTGCAGCTTTCTTTGCATATCTGGCCCTAGCATGGCTGTTTAAACCAGGCCCCGGTCCTTGTTTAAAATATCTCACTGACTTCTCACGTCCCATCAGGGTGGGCATTCCATTACACTACTTAGCTCCATGTAACCCAGGTGCAGAGGTCCACTTGTATACAGCATGCCTTACAAACCTGTTAACTACAGAGACACAACAGGGGGTAGATTGCAACCTTAGACACTGTCCTGAGCCAACCTAAGCTGTGCCACCCCAGATGGGGATGCACTCCTCAGAGGCTTGATTCCTCCCCAGCCATCCCTAGATTTTGACCTATACTAGCAGCAAAGTATGACACTCCCCCACCAGCTGGCTCAGCTGACCAGCTAGACTCACCCATTCCTCACCCCTTCATACCCTCTCCCGGCCTACCTACTCTGGAGAGTGAGTAAGCAGGCATGCAGTGTCTGCTGACTCCTACACACCTAGATCCAAGGTCTGGGTAGCCCGTTTATGAAAGCTAAAGGGAAATCAGACTCCCTTGTCCTGGTACAGTCGGCAAATTTAGGGTAAATTCCTGGCCCCACTGAAGTTTATGGAAAAACTCCTATTGCCTTCAGTAGGGTCAGGTATGGGTTTCACCCTCAGCATTCTCTCCCAGTGCGATGCATTTACAAAACTGCAGATAGAAGTCCCTACTCACTGTGAGCATCACCCATGAAGTCCGTGGGCATATTTGTGGGGGAAAGTACTATTTCCCATGCTTAAGGGTGTCAGAGTCTGGGCCACAGGCAAATATTTGCCTGGAAGTGGTATGGGTCATATGTGACAGACCTGTTCTCCCTGCAGAATAGTAAATTGCATGATGTCAGATGTCAAGCATGCTTCCCAAACAATGTTTAGATACTCTATGGAGTGTTTATGTTGGGGGAGGGGGGGAGGAATCCATTTCTCCTTGCAATAGGTTAAGCAGCCATTACCCCTAAGATAAGCTACTTGAACTAATATGTCAAGAAGGGGCCTAATTTATTTTAGTTGTTGAGTAAAAGAGGCCTGTACCAGTAGGATTTCAGTGGGCTGCTTTTTCAAAACATGGCTTACACTGCGCTGTCAGGCTCCAGGAGTTTGTGGGTGAACTATTTGTCTTTTTCAGTTATGCCAATCCTGCGCCCCCCCCTTCTCCCCGGTCTGATTTTTTTGGAAATGGCAGTGACAATCTGAACGTAGGAAAAGCAATAAATCCCTTCACACAAATGGGTTACGGTTTCACTGAATCAAAATACAAGCTTCCTCTCTGCCACCATAGTTATAACTTATTCCTGTCAAGTTTGTTATAAGCCAGTATTGCCATTCTGCATTAGGCACCGTTCATCTTGGCTTCTATTTCAGCAGCGTCATTTGGGTTTTTCCTAATCCCTGTTACAACAACAGTGAAAGAAAGAAAGTTCAATCAAGCTAACGCTTTCAAAATAATATTTGTAGATTCTTTATTTCCCTCTGTGATACATAACATTTAATCATGAAAGTCAGCTTCAGGTTTTGCTTGGCATCTCTGTCTACTTTGGTGTAGGGGAGAGACTTTTTCTGGGCCTCCAACAGCTGCGGAGAAAGACCCTAGAATATTACATCATTTATCAGCAGCGTTTCCAGAAAAAAAAGGAAACATTCCATGAAAAGATAATTTACTTGTCTTCATAATGTAAGCAGAAATTAAAGAGGAGAAATCCCTTCTGGCAGAATTTTTGACAGCTACCTTCATTTTCATCATTGCTGACTACACAAATCTACTTTGAAAATGAATACTGTTTCCACTTCAAAAGGAAAAAAAAAATCCAGGAAAGGAGTGGAAGAGAGACCCTGTGATGTAAAAATTCATTGACTATGATATTTTCTGGGAAGTTTTATCTGCTCTGAAGTCCAGGTTGAAAGGGTTCCTTTGAGAGGAGGAGGGAAACATTTATAGCACATTTTGGTAGGATCACACTTCAGTATTTTGCAATAACTTAACTGTATTACTTTGTTTCCAGATGAATGTATATTTGGGTAAAGAAAAGAAAAACCATGGGCCCAAAACAGCACCATTTATATTTATGATTTTTTTTCAGACAAAATATTAAATGCTTTAGAAAGCGAACTAGAAGAGAGCAATCACACTTCATTGGTCTGAGTATATAGAGCATATTAGAAGAATTAATAACAGTAATACCTAGACACCTCAACCGCGATCAGTGCCTTATTGGGTTAGGTGGTGTACAAACACATCATAAGAGACAGCTGCTTCCCCAAAGATCTTGCACTCGAAATAGACAAAGGATGGGAGAAACGAAATGCGATTAGCCTCAGTTTGCACATGGAGAAGTGAGGAACAGGGAGATTAAGGTGGGGGGGGGGGAGGGCAAGCACTTGACGATCTAGCCCTGAGCTTTTGAACATTTGTCCTCAAGTCATTTGCCCAAGGGCGCAGCGGAAGCCTAAGGCAGAGATGGCAATTGAAGCCAGGGCTCCCGACTGCCAATCCAGCTACCACCACGATCTTCCTCCCGCGGAAGAAGCAAGCAGCAGCTGTTCATTTTCAGGATGAGGCGTAAAATAATGATTGTTATCCCTAAAATGTACATAGCCCTTTGGGGGGGCAAATTCTCCTCTCAGTTACTCTAGTTCCCACGTTACGTTCTGGGGCACAGCCACATGCTCAGCCCTGGCAGCCTGGCTGCCTATGTAGCGATCTATATGGGCGTTCAGGCAACGACGTTGGAAGGTTTTGCCCTCTGCACAGGGACAAATCCTGTCTCCAGTCACAGCTGAGGCGCCAGGCTGTGCGCCAGGTAGGTCTGCAGTAGCCGGGGTGTGGGGGGGAGAAGGAATCATCCCCCCATCCCCACTGTAGAGCACCCCTGTGGTAGCTGTATCTCCTTCATGAGGAGAAGGGGTGGTGGAGCTGTCTAGTCATGGAATTACGAGCCCTGCCCCCACTCCGCCCAACTCTGCGTCCAAAATCCCCTTGCGTGGAGGCACCGGAGAAGGGCACAGCTCCCTGACATGCCAGTCTCCCTGCATGGGCATGCCACTCACCACCCCTTAACTGGTCCCATTGCAGCCAAGGCCAGCCATTTGTCAGGCAGATGGGCCATGTCGCTCTTTCTCGTCCGAGCTCCCTGTCACCCAGGGAGAATTGTCCAAAGCACAGAAGCCTCTTGAAGAAAAAATATACTCTTCATAACTGAGTGGATGAAGTCAGTGTGGCCTACCAGCTAGTAGGTGGTCTCAGCTTCAGAAGAGCTGGGTTCTGTCCTCAGCTTTGCCCCTGGCCTGCTGAGTGCTTGTGAGTAATGCCTCAGTTTCCTCCCCTGTGGAAATGGAGCTAATGATACTGATCCTCCACCATAACTAGAGCTGAGTAAAACCATAGCTTTTGTATTGTAAATGTTCAGATGCAAATTAGTAATATTTGCACAGGTTTGTGTGGAAACTCAGACATTTGGGGCCAGAACCTCACCTCCAGTAAATCGGCATAACTCTGTTGACTGAACCAGTGGTGACATGGCGCAGTTAGACCCACCTGGCAGTTAGAGGCTTAGGGATATTTAGAGCAGGGGGCTGTGTCCCTAAATACCTGGCAACTAGCCATTGATGAACCTATCATACGTTAACTTATCTCATTCTTTTTTTTTTCAACCCAGTTATACATTTGGCCTTCACAACATCCCCTGGCAATGAGTTCCACAGGTTGGCTGTGCATTGTGTGAAGAAATATTTCCTCTTTTTCTAAACCTGCTGCCTGGTAATTTCATCTGGTGACCCATGGTTCCTGTATTATGTGAAGGAGTAAGGAACACTTTCACTGTCTCCACACCGGTCATGATTTTGTAGTCTTCTCTCATATCCCCCCTTAGTCATCTCTTCTCTCAACTGAACAGTCCCGGTCTTTTTAATCTCGCCTCATATGGAAGCTTTTCCGCACCTCTGATCACTTTTGTTGCCCTTTTCTGTACCTTTTCCAATTCTAATACACCTCTACCCCAATATAACGCGGTCCTCGGGAGCCCAAAATCTTAGCGCATTATCGGTGGAATCGCATTATTATCTAACTTGGTTTGGCCTCGAGCATTTCCGTTATTAATAGTCACTTCCCGCCCCCCCGACGGACCCCTCAGAACCCCCGACTCATCCAACCCCCACCCCTCTCCCTGTCCCCTAACTGCCCCACCCCCTAGACACACCCCCACCCCCTGACAGGCCCCCCGGACTCCCACGCCCTATCCAACGCCCCCGTTCCCTTTCCCCTGACCACCCCGCCCCCCAGAACCTCTGAACCATCAAACCACCCTGGCTCCCTGTCCCCTGACTGCCCCGACCCCTAGCCACACCCCCGCCCCCTGACAGGCCCCCCAGGAGTCCCACGCCCTATCCAATGCCCCTGTTCCCTGTCCCCTGACCACCCTGCCCCCCAGAACCTCTAAACCATCCAACCACCCTGGCTCCCTGTCCCCTGACTGCCCCGACCCCTAGCCACACCCCCGCCTCCTGACAAACCCCCCGGGACTCCCACGCCCTATCCAATGCCCCGTTCCCTGTCCCCTGACCACCCTGCCCCCCAGAACCTCCGAACCATCCAACACCTCCCCTGCTCCCTGTCTCCTGACCGCCCCCTGAGACCCTCTGCCCTTTATCCAACCGCTCGGCCCTGGCCTGGCACCCTTAACACGCTGCTCAGAGCAGCATGTCGGAGCCAGACAGCCTGACGCACTGATCCGCCGGAGGGCACAGCCCTGCCCCCCCAGAGCACTGCTTTACCGCGTTATATCCGAATTCGTGTTATATCGGGTCGCGTTATATCGGGGTAGAGGTGTACATCTTTTTTGAGATGAGGGTGACCAGATCTGCATGCAGTATTCAAGGTGTGCGCGTACCACGGATTCGTATATTGGCATTATGGTATTTACTGTCTTATGATCTATCCCTTTCCTAATGGTTCCGAACATTCTGTTCCCTTGTTTGGCTGCTGCTGGACATTGAGCGGATGTTTTCAGAGAACTACCCACAATGGCTCCAAGATCTTTTAGGGTGGTAAGAGCTAATTTAGAACCCATCACTTTATATGTACAGTTGGGATTATGTTTTCCAGTGTGCATTACTTTGCACTGGTCAGTGCTAAGGTTCATCAGCGCTGAGGTTCGTTTTGTTGCCCAGTCACCCAGTTTTGTGAGATCCCTTTGTAACTCTTCACAGTCTGCTGTGGATGTCCCTACCTTGAGTAGCTTTGTATCGTCTGCAAACTTTGCCAGCTCCCTGTTGACCCCCTTTTCTAGGTCATTTATGAATACGTTGAACAGGCCTGGACCCAGTGCAGCTCCTTGGGTCCCCCCACCATTTAGCTCTCTCTCCATTGTGATAATTTCATGCATAGACCATCGCTTTCCATCTGAACAGAGACAGGCTGCATTAGCTTTTTTGACTATTTCTTCAGGGTGTGGCAGGGGAGGTGATGTGTTCGTGGTGCTGCCACAACCCTGCTGCTTCTCCCTGCCCCATCTCCACACAAACGCCAGAAGGAGCTGGCAGGGATATTTAAGCTCCCCTTCCACCCAGGGGAGATTCAAGTGCAAAGTCCCCTCCATGCATGGTGCTAGAGGGTACTGGAGAAAGGATTTGGTCCATTGTACACAGACGTAACCAACAAATCAGGTGACGTACAGCACATCCCTCTTCGATGTTGCACAATGCCAGCTTTGTTTTGGTGTAAGAAGAGTTGGGTGTAATTTGGGCCCTATCCCCCAGATGCACCTCATGCACCAGATGGGATAAATGGGCCCAGAACAAAGTAACCCAAGGTCAGCTTGGGCCCCTGAGAGCCACATATGGATAGGGGTTGCCTGAGCATGGATCTCATCCCTCCAATTCAGTAAATGGTTCAACTGTCTTTGCAGCTCCATCACTTCCTCCCTGGGGTCCCCTGGAGAAAGGGGACTAGTTAGGATGGGGGTGGGCTCAGTGGAACACACACTGTCCCCATCCCAGCCTAGCAGATTTCTCCCGGGCAGGAGCAACTTCTCCATGGCTCCTGCATCAGTGGGAAACAGGGCAGCCATGGGGTCCATGAGACTGCCGCTGTTAAAGCAATAGAAGTCCTAGGGACACAGCCAGTGTAGAAGCACCTTGGTGTAGCTGGCTCTGGCCTGCTACGGATCCCTTGGATACACAGGGCAGCCCAACAGCTCTTTCCAAGAATGGTGAAGTCAATGCCGCCTCTCTCCTTTGGCGGAAGGATGTAGTGGAAAATCCTCCTGTCAGGGGTTCTAGCCTAGGAAGGGGCGATCTGGCCCCCGGTCATTTCACCGCTATACATTCCAACACACAACGAGCCCTTTATATGAACTCAAAGAAGCCCTAGCTGTTTTAAATCTCAAACAAAATATGAGAGCGTTTTGACTGTGGTTTGAAAAGAAAACTGAAAGGGAACCGATTGGAAAGAAAACAGGTCTTACCTAATAGGATCCCTGTGACTGTAGGGGATTAACACGCTGTTTGCAATCTCTGCTGAATACTAACAGCTTTGTTATACGGCTAGTTTTAAGAAGCTTTGTAATACTGCTCTATGGTTTTGTACTTGATGTGCGTATTGAAAAATAAAAGGCTGGTATAATTGACCTACCTGAATTGGCTTCTGAGTGTGGAACAGCCAGAGGAAAGGGATGGACTGGAGCGATTCTATATGAGCCCAGTCCTTGCAGTGAAGCTGTGCCACTGTGCACTAGCTGAATATCTGCCCCCACTCAAGCTCCATGTTATTTGCCGGGCTCTCATTTTTCCTAGACGCCTTATATTTTCTAGCAAATCATGGACTTCTAGCTCCTCCCTTCTTCTCAGGGCCTGGATCCAATTGGAAGCATTTCCAGGCTGGGTCAGTGAGAAACAAAATGAGGAAAAGAGGAAGCTGGCAGAGATACTCTTTGGCAGCTCTTGCTGGAGTCAACACTCCCCTTTAATTTACAGCTTTGGTCCTGGAGAGTTCAGATTTCAAGGCGATTACCACCACCCCTACCTTCCTGTCAATACAATGACACTTCAATGCTCCAACTTGTGAGCCCTGTGAGCAGCGAGGTTCTGAGGTCGAAGACGGACATCACTTTACAGAGAGGCTGCTTGTTTTTTTATTCACGGCTGCGTAAAACCTGTTCCGATAACATCACTATCAAACACTGAGAAGGCCGAGAACTCAAAAGGACGAACTGTTTCCAGAAGAGCCGATAGGTATTTACGCTGCCCCTTGCCATAGATAAGGATGGACTATATAAGGCTTCAGATGACTCTGTGTACAAATAACAAGAGAGGTACACATTCAAGGGGTTCCCAGGAAGGGTCTAGGAGCAAGGATGGCCATGTGGCTAAAGCACTGGTGACTCTTGCAGGAGGCAAGTTGCCCCATGTTAAGGTGTGAGGTAACTTACTGGCCCACCCTCCCCAGAGCAAGGCAGTAACTGAGCCTCTCCAAGTCACAATTTCTTCCCTGTCTGCTCTTAGGGAAGTACAGTTAGGTGCCACCCCTTTCTCAGGGCAGATTTTTCGTGCTACAATCTAGCCCTTCATCTCTCTGGGCCTGTGCTCTCCAGTAGTAAATAGTGATTCTTTTGTCTGCCTTGCATGGTGTATTTAGATTGCAACTTCTTCCAGGTCCGGACGGTCGCTCTCAACATGTGTGTGCAGCCCCCAGCCCAATGGGGCCCTGGTCTTGGTTGGGGCTGAGAGAGAAATAATAAGATGCCTTTTTTGAAACTTCCCATATAGGCGTCACTTTAATTTTGTTTAGCAGAGCTGTGTGGCAGCTTCAACAAGGCAGCCCCTTTTTTATGACTTAAAGGTCCAGTCCTGCTCACAGGAGGCTGTTAGGGCCAGATTTTAAAAGGTATTTAGGCCCCTAATATGGATTGATTTCAGTGGGAGTTAGGCACCTAAATTCCTATATGAATCTGGCTTTTAGTACTGTACTTTGTAAGGCTTAAAATACGAAGGGTGAAAACTTTTCCCTGGTGAAGTCAATGGGAGTTTTTCCAGGGATTTCAGTGGGGCCTGGATTTTACCGCAAGACTCTCTGATCCAAGTTTTTCTGCAGTGAACAGTAGCAGAGCAAACACTAATATTTCCACTGCCTTTGCAAAGAAAGCTTTACTTTTCAGTGGTGCATATGTCAAATGGAAGAGATCATATGTTACTTTTTGGCGCATATGTCAAATGGAAGAGATCATATTTCTCTCCTTGCATTTCGGATGATTTTTTCCCCCAAAGAAGCTTTTCGATGGATGTTTAATTGCAAGAGGGTTCTCCAGGCTCTCCCAGATAAGAGCCTGTTTGCAAGTGTCAACCCCAACTTGGAGTTCAGCCCTCAGTCAGAGGAGTAGTAAAGCTGGCATGCTTAAGTAGGACAGGAATGCTACCATCACAGATCTGAGAGAGTTAATTTGGCCTGAATGCACTCTAGTAATGTTTATGTTTTAGATAAAGTGCCTACAATGTTGCAGCTTGCCCTTTCGACCCCATTTCCTCATTCATGTGCAGCGAGGAGAAAGTGATGCTTAATTCCAAAACTTTGCTTTTATTAGCTCCCAGAGTGGGCTAGGATTTCATCCTGGCCTTATCTCTGTTATAAACATCCTGTTACCATTCCTATCGCAGCTATATCTTTGGGAAAATGATTAAATACATTCCACTAGACACAAGCTTCATCCCTGGATGCATCCTGCACACTCCACAGTGATACAGTGCGTGGGGGTATTTTCAAACAGCGTGAGCCGGATAGTTGAAGGGGGGGGGGAGACAATTTGAAAATCCATTGAGAGAAACCATGTGGGGAGCTTTCTCACTAAACAGCGGCTTCTGTGCAGGGATGTGCAGGGATATTTCTGGGGTCGATAATTTACAGGAATATAGAGTAGCTTTGTGTGGGACACATGAGGGTGATGTATGTGAAAACTTCCTTCTTAGAGCTGAATATAGTGATTGCTGATATACTGGATTTGTTGTGATGGCTTGCTAGCCCCTTCTCCAGCTATAGCCATTGGCACTGTTACAGTACGTGCTTTGATTTCATTATGATCAGTGGGCCAGGCCAAGATTTTCAGAAATGTGTGTCAACAGTTAAGCTCCTGAACGCATATTCAAGCACATAGGAAGAAATTTGCAACGGTACAAAGGTCTGGTAGATTCCCAGCTTCAGTTGACTTTCAGTAGGAATTGGGTGCCAAATTCTTTTTTGTGCCTTTATTCTAAACCCTAAAATCTTTCCTTTATATAAGTAGCCAGATTTTCACACATGCTGAGCACCCAGAAAGTTCCCATTTATTTGTAGCTCCACGCAACTGGACAGTCATCTGTGAGCATTGCCATATAACAGGTGTTAGTTTTAATTAGAGTTTGTTCAGAACCCAATTCCCCTTCTAAACATGCCCAGAAGGTCTGGATTCAGATTCAAGCTTTGCAACTTGGACGTCTCTGTTTTATGGGTAAGTAGATGCATAGAGTTTGGGGCTCGAGGAGAGAAATACCCACCCCCCAAGCCTTGGACTTGCTGTAGAAGTGCTACATAGAGGGGGTTACATAGAGACAGCTGGTGGGAAAAGCCAAGTGCTTCGCATTGGAATTTTAAAAAAAAATAAATTCTTGAAACCAAAACAAAATTTGAATTGTTTCAAACAGTTTCCAACAACAACAACAAAAAGGTTTTTTTCTTTTAAAAAAGTTTTCAAAACACAAAATTTGGTACTGAAAAAATGAACTGAAAAACAAACATTTTAAATGAGACCTGAAACTTTGTACCGAAAAATTTCCGTGAAAAATGTTTGTTTTGGCTGAAAAGCCATTTTTTGGTCAAACGTTTTTCTGACAAAAATGTTTCGCCCGGCTTTAACCTGGAGCGGCCTCTGCATCCCATTAAACAATACCTCCAGTTGGGGGTGGGTGGGAGGCTGGAGACCTCTGGTAGCCTCATTCTCCAGCCCCACATCCTCTTTCCCTTAGCTCCTTTCTTCTCTTTATACTCTGTCAGGCATGGAAGCCTCTGTGGATCAGTGATCAATTCCACACAGAGATTGTTCTACCTCTTCATAGGCCTTGAAATTCTGATCCCCACCACACCCATCCCTGCTCGTAGAGCCATCTTGCACTAGTTGCACGTACAGAGACCCCCACCATCTCTGCAGGAGAGGCAGGAATAATAATAAATTGTCATTATTATTATTATTCATTCATATTACCGTAATGCCTCTGCCTCATAGTTCTGAGCATTGATCTATTTCTGTAGTTTGGACTATGGTTTTCTGTGGATGTGGCTGTGCAGCCTAGAAAAGCAAAAGATGAGCTGTTGATGGCTTGCCTTAGAGTTCCTTTTTTCATGAGATGTCTCCCCCTTAAACTACCCGGCCTCTATAACAGTGACCACCACTGCATAAGCCCCAGCAGCGTATCCCACTGTAATTTACAACAGACTTGTGGAGAGGAAGGATGATGGCAATTTGTTAAAAAAAAACACCCAGTAATGCTGTCTAGTATTTTGGGGTGTATGGCGTGTACTCCTATTTCTGCCTCCGGCCACCAGTTGGGTTTTGCTCCCACTGCAAACAGCACTCGTTTTCCACTGGGCACACAGTCATAGACTTTTGCCTCCCAGTCATGTGAATGTTTCAGTATGTGGTTATTACAAGCTGAGCTTCCTGAAATGAATTGGTTTTATTCCCACTCCCCTCCTCTGCTACAGAACAAACAACTCCATATATTGATTGGCCAACAATCAACAAAGGCTCAGCATAGCTGAGACATCCCTTTAAAGCCATGGTGACTTGCCTCCTATCAGATTTGTTAAGTTTAACTGCACTTCCCTCAAACATGACATCCCTTAATGTATATTTAAACAGGTCTTGGCCTCTTGGGGACAAGTTCTAATGACCTTTGTGTTAACCCAGTGCATTCTGCAGTGTAAACACAGTACCCTGAGTCCTATGTGAATCATGAACCAATTAGAGAATGTAGGCTTGATTCAGTTCCATTGAAGTCAATGGGAGGTTGGCCACTGACTGCAGTAAAAGCCAGATCAGGCTCTATATGTGAATGTTACATGCAGAATACATCCTCCCTATTTTAAAATTCAGAGCACGGTCCATTTGCATCATGGAGATGGGTTAGTTGCAGGATACACCAAGGTTCTGTACTAGGACGGGTGTTATTTAGCCTATTTATCAATGACTTCATAAAGGGGGTGAACAGGGCAGAGGTAAACTTCATATACAATACAAAATTATTTAGGATAGTCAAGACGAGAGAAGACAGTGAGGAATCTTAGAAGGACCTAAGCAAGTTAGGTGAATGGGCAACTTAACAGCAGATGAAATTTGTTGTCAAGAAGTGTTGATAATGCACACTGGAAAGACTAATTTGAGTTACTCATACACAATGGTGGTTCTGAGTTAGCTGTAATGACTTTGGAAAACAAGCCAGGCTTTAATTTGGACAGCTCAATGAAAAATTCGCCCCACGTGCCTCAACAGCTAACAAAAGCAAAGGAAACGTGAGACTGTATAAAGACCAGGATAGAAAACAATCCTGAATATATTATTATATAAATCCAGTGGTATATCCTAACTTGGAATAATGTTCATTTCTGGGAATCGTTTCATAATGAGAAGTAGACATGGGTCTACAACGGTTGGTAAAACCTCTTTGGAGGACAGGAAGAGCTCCATATAATGAGAGAGTGTGAAGGCTGGGTCTCTTAAGAGCGGAGAGGAGAGGATATGAAAGAAATAGACAATAGAATTAAAAAAGGTGTGAGACATTTTTGGTTCTAAATTGCTTTAATTTTTTCAGTGAAACTTGATCTTTTTCTTCAAGAAAAAAAAGTAAAGAATATTTGCATTGCTCTCGATTTTTTTCTGTTTAATAAAAATAAAAACGAACAGGTAAAAAAAAAATATCTATCTTCTGTTTTTCATCGGAACACCAGAGAGTTTTAGGGCTATTTTGGGTTTCAGAGATATTTCCTGTCCCTAAAATGGGGAATATGACTAGAATTGGTAACATCTTTAGATCTGAAAAGAACATTTTAAGGGCTTGACCCGACTGAAGTTAGCAGAAAGCTCATTGATTTCAGTGGGGTTTTGGATCAGGCCTTAAGGCTAAGGAGCAGATTTCCAAATGTACAAACAGGTCCTAACTCCTTTGAAAAACAATGGGATTTAGGTACCTAAAATCCCCCTCTAAATGCTTTGCTTAATCAGGGCCTACTGCCTACTGCAGACCTTATCGTTTATGGGATAGCAGCACGCTGTAATATTTACAGCAAACATGATTTTGGGATCTTCCAGTATATGTTATATCCTAGGGTCTGATCTGACTAGCAGCTATGAGCCTGGATACAACTAGATAATAATGGAACACTCCCCACTTTACAACAGTGTGCCACAGAAGGCAGAACCCAGCGTTCTTACCAGCAAAAGCAACTGCCTTCTTTCCATGATATGCTGATTAAAATCAAGAAGGCACATGGTTTTCGTAGTGCTCCCTTTTTTTGCAAATATTTTTTTAATTTAATATTTGATCTCTGATCTACCTCTCCCCCTATATTTTTTCAATAAGCATGTTTTGGTGTTCGACCCAAAGAACTGTCAGCCTGAGTTGGAAATGCTGCGGCCTGACATTACTCGATTAAATGTCAACCAGATGTTGGTGCACTTCCCCTATGAGGCTTTAAAGAAGCTTCCCAATTTAGTGTTGTGTTTCATAGTTAGGGGAAACCGAGTTCATACCTTAGGAGTGCAGAATGAAAGAGACAGAAAGCCTTGGAGGAAAAAATGAAATCACAGGGAAGTTACGTGAGAATAAGGAATTTGATTCCAAAATGGAATCCACAATAGTCAGTGTCTATCTATTCTTATGTTAAGTTGGGCTGAAATAAAGTAAATTCAGACAAAAACGATTTGTCCGTAACATTAAGATTCACGTTTAAACCCACCAAAGCAGGGAAACACAGACTAAAAGCTCAGAAGCCAGATTGGTGCTCTGTCTTCTCTTTAACCCCTCTGCTGTGGTGGTGGGAGCAGGTGGGCAGGTGGTGGGAGGAGGATGGGAAAACTGAGGGATGGTTCTGTGTGACATGGTGGCTAGGATACTGGGTTGAGACTCATGAGCCCTATTAATCTAGTCCTAGCTCTGCGACTGTCTTGTAGGAGGATGCTTGACAGATGACCAGTGTCACAATTTCACCAGCTCCATGCCTCAGGTTCTCCATCCGTCAGACAGCAATAGCCATGCCCCTTTTGTAAAGTGCTTTGAGAGCTGTGCATGAACAGCCCGAGAAAGAGATAGGTTATTATTGCTGCTTCTGTTGTAGATAAGGCATTCATCCGGGACTCAGGAGATAGGGGTTTAGTTCCCAGCCCTGCCGTAGACTCCTTGTGTGATCTCACATAATTAAATGATCTCTCTGTGTCTCAGTTCCCCCTCTGTAAAATGGGAAGAATAATGTTTCCTTTGTCTGTGTTGTTTCTCATAAAGTCTTCAGGGCAGGGACTGTCTCTAATCAGATTTACAACGCCCTGTACAACGGGGCCCCAATCTTGCGTTGGGGCCTCTAGGTGCTAATGTAACACAAACAATAAATAAATAAGGACATAAATAACAAAGTTACAACATGTGGCTGAGAACTGGCTGTCATCCCAGAAACTCAGAGTGAATTTTCCTGCTTTTGTTGGTTTAGCTTGGTTCCAGTTTGTTGGTCGATGTAACAAAGACATTTGTAGCTGAATAATTTCTAATGATCTGATTATGATCACGAAAGAAAATCTAGTGGTGGGCTTGAACTGCACCCCTCGACCTGATCACTGAACTTTTGAGAAACATCTGGAATCCAGACACAAACATAAATCATGCAGTTAGTCATTATTTCTATATAACAGTCTGGACCAAAACCCCAGATCTAGACACTTTCACATATTGGTGTGTGCAAACGCCAGAGCTGGATCTGAATTTTCTGGCTCAAAGCTCCATCTCTAGAAAAAGTAGCTAAAACCTGTGTGTTGAAAGAGTTAACTCATTCTAAGGGCTAAGTATGTATTTTGCAGGTGAGTGCTGGGCTCCCATTAAAGTCAATGGAAGTGGTGTCTCCAAGAGGCTGGCCATTCTGCAAGGAGTATATGCTGTGTGCATGGCCTCCAAATCCACCCTCTATGTGCATTGGAACCATGGTGGTTCAATGGCCAGGGGCTGCAAGTAAGGCAGGATTTGCCCATCAGTCTCACAAGTATCAATGCAGAGCAATTCCTTCAGTCAGCAGAGTCACTCCAGATTTTACATAGTATACCTAAAATGAGAATTTGGCTTTAGGTACAGACCTGCCAGGGAGTGGTGAACTATATTGAATTAAATCCTAGCTCCATTGAAGTCAATGGCAAAACTCTTATTGTTTTCAGTGGCACCAGGATCTTGCCTTTTATGTTTTAGGATTTCAGGGTAGCGCTCCAATCCCAATCCCAAACCTGTTTTGGACCACTTGTCAGGACTGCAGCAATTAGGAATGATCAATGAAACTCCACAACAGTAATACGTCTGTTAGAGGGCTGAAAATGCTTGCTTTCGCCCTAAAATAGGAAGCTTGGGGAAACAGGACTGAGGTGAGCGATTGGAGGACTCCCCCGAAATGTGTCACACAAACCTGAACTGGGAGAGAGAAATTTGAGAATTTAGAATCCTGTTATTAGAGGATGGACTACTCCACATGTGGGATGTCGATGCAGCCTTCTGAAAACAAATATACTTACTCATGGCATGTGACTCATTATCCTGCGAAAATGTCCCTTTTGACAATACGATGCAGTCTGAAAAATAGATGGAAGAGACACAGAGAACAATGAGAGATGTGAAGGGCGGAAAATAATAAAAACACGACAATTCATCTAGCCACGCAATACATTGTTACAAAACAGTTCCGGGGTATTGTCATTGCCTTAATCCAAACAAAGGCTGGAAAGCACTAGAATCAGTTAATGGTCCTTTGAAAAATCCTGCTCCATACAAACAAGGATGAATAATCATATGTTCGTTATGGGGTCAGCCCATCTCCCATTGAAGTCAACTGAAAAAAAATCAGTCATTTCATTGGAAGTTGATTCAGGCTCTATACAACTTTCGCAAAAATGGTTGTTTATGTAAGAAATAAAGTCTGTACCTTTACAAGTGCTAGGGTTTTGTAAGCCTTGTCTATTTAGTTGCCTAAGACATCTGGGGAAATGTCCAGACATGCCCAGTTTTACCTGCTAGCTATTCCTTTGAAACAAAAAGCATCCATCGGGTCCGCTGGAGAGCAACACAAAAAGAAAACACAGAAGGCTTGTTTTTGATCTCAGGTACTCCAAGTTAGGGTAACCTTGGAGTAACTCCTTTGAGCTTACTGAAGTTACTCTGGGTTTACACGGGTGTAACCCAGCTCAGAATCTGACCCATGTAATTTATAGAATGCAGTGTTACATTTTAGTGATCCTGATGGAGTGTTTGTAGAGAAAACGTTAAAGATCAGTGCTGCTTTAATGCATGCTAAACTCCCAGTATTGACTTCGTTTGGGTGTTTTGAACATGTAAAAACTACAGGACTGGGTCCTCATTGGTGCAAATTATGGACCTAATCAAGCCAACAGGCTTCAATGGGACTTCAGTGGATTTCAATACTGACTTCAGTGATCATTGAGATTGCTAAGCCTCTTGCGGATAAACTTTTCTCTTTCATAAAATGTCTAGCCACACTTTTTTAGAGACGGCTACCGCAAAAATAGTGAAAGTTGGAAACTTGAACTTGACGCTTTTTTTGACCTCACTGCAGACCAAATGCTCTGCTTCGGTTGAGAAAAATTGATTTTCAATTCTCAAGGTTATGGCTGTTTAGCATTACCTGCTGCACACCCTCTGTAGGAAATTTGCTGCCCTGGCACACTTAAAGAGCGATGCACTGTGTATGTTTTCACGGTTAGCTAAAAGCCCCCTTGTCAAAACTGCTTTCCTAAATGTAAATATTCTTGTGTTTAAAACTACTCAAACGATTTTCTTCAAACTTGGCTTCTTTTGTAGATCTCGTTGAGGACTAAAATCAAAATAGCTGCGCATATTTCAAATCAACAAATCCTGAAACTGTCTACTCATACACACACAGGTAAGAACGTTTATAATTAGCCTTCAAAGCTAAGAGACATTCATGTAGGCAACTGGTATCTGTTAAATCTACAAATGCCCTGGTTTTTTAAATGATATTGATCAGCACTCTTTGACCAGTGCTAACTAATGCCTGCAACTCAGAGAGTTGGGAACTTGTTTTTCTTTTCTTTTTGGGGGGGTGGAGGGTGTTCCACTTTTTCCCCCTCAGGTAAGTAAATGCAAAACCACTGTGTTAAAGCAATGTCAAGGGAGCACAGAGAAGTATTAAACATACAAGAAATGCAAAGGGTAAGGTTGAATGCACAACATTAACCAATGGCCTAGTGTGGACTCTGGTGCAAGAACAGATTAGGGGCCCTGGTCTTGATTCCAAAATCTAAAATTTTGCTTACCCCCAATGAGATGGCCCCCCACAACTTACCCACTGCCCCCAACATCCCCCATTCACTATCACCGCTCACCCCACAGTCCCCCAAAACTCCTCACTCACCCCTTAGCCCAACAATAACTGTCCCCCTCACCCATCACCCCCAGGACCTTCCTAGCCACTCACTGTCATCCCTTCCTCCCAGCTCTGTGCTCCTCTCCTGCCCTGGGCAAGAGCGGCTCCTCCCAATCCTGGTCACGCAGCTACTTGGACCCACCCTGCACTCAAATGGCATGGGCAAAATTTGAGTGATGATTGGCATTGCAACCTAGCACATGGGGTCTCAGCCCCACTCAGGTTTGGCCCAGCTACCCCTCCAAACCTGAGTAGGGCTGTGATCTCCCTCGCACCTTGTTGCAAAGCCACATGCTCAAATTTGGCCCCGTGGAACCAAATTTGAGTGAGCGGTGTTGCAACCCTGTGCACCGCATGAAGGGCTAGAGTGCTGGTCTGGCTGGTTGGGCCCCCATGATCTCGTGGGCCCTGGTGCAACTGCACAGTTGCATCATATAGCTATTCCACTGACCTTAACTATGGCTCTTTGCATGTGTGTATTCTGATAACAGATTTTGGGTGATCACAAGTCATCCTAGATACATATGTGCTCCTTACGATTGCAAACACCCTCCTCCCAAGACACCAAAACCCATCCACCAGTGTTAGAGCTAAAGCTGTAGTGACAGCAATATTAAGGTTAACCAAAACTTTCCATGATAACCCTGATCTTTTCAGCTCCCCTTCACACTGAAATTTTCAATGCTTGCTCTGTGCCTGGAGTGAATTTTGGGGGAGAACGTTGAGAAAATAAGTGATGAGCTAGTTTCAAAAATGCTGAGTGTGAAAAAAAGTCTGTTTGTTGCTATACATTACATTTTGCAACCTTTTAAAGTACTAATAATTAAAACAAAACAACCAACTGGAGCCATCAAGCAATTTTGAGTAAAGATATTATTTATTAGCTTTATAGTAGCACCTAGACACCACAAACAAGATTAGGGCCTCATTGTTCTAGTCCTTCCCTTTAAGAGCTTGCAGGCTAAGTAGACAAGTCAAAGAAAGTGTTGTTATTGACATCTTACAGATGGGGAAACTGAGACACAGAGAGATTAAGGTCCAGATTCTCAAAGATATTTAGGCTCCAAATGAGAGTAAGGCACCTAAATACTTTTGAGGATTTGGGCCTACGTGACTTGCTCAAGGAAGTTTGTGGCATGGTTAAGAACTAAAACCAGATCTCCTGAGTCCCAGTACAATACCTCACCCACAAAAACATCTCCTTACTTGGCAAAGAGATATTCCTGAGGCCAGAGATGTCTTTCAGTGTCCCTATGAAAAATCCAGCCACACTGGGCCGAGTTATCAGCCTTGGGAAACCACGTGCTTGTTCCGCTGATGGATAGAAGAGGAACACAGCATTCTGATCTTGTGTTTAAGGCCCTGGCTTGGGCAAATTACTTAATCTATCAAAAGAGGATCACAACACTTAACTAACTCCCAAACATTTTTTTTTCCAGAATTTTATTTCATGAAAAATTTCAAAATTTTGGCTCATGGTCCAGATTTGGGATGAATTTTTTCTTGTGAAATTTTGAAATTTTTGCTGGATGGAAAAGCCGTTTTCTGACCAAATCTACTAGCAATTACCAAGCACTCTGAGATCCATTTATGAATACACGCTATCGTTATTAGCTGTATTTTTCGGGTGGCATTAGGTTCAGACATTTAGCATGATGAGCGCTGGCTATGAGTCCAACAGCTACATATTCTAGTGCTGTGTCTGGCAGTTACTTCTCCTCCTCTTTCTTATTATCATTGGGATGGCTTTTTCCTAAGTACTTTGTTTGTACAGAAGGTAGGTATACAGCACATGTGGCCAGTGAACAGCTGCCAAAATCTTCAGAACCGGTTCCCGGCGGGTCCTTCAGCCGCTCCGTGTCTTCTGCGGCACTTCGGCAGTGGGTCCTTCAGTGCCGCTGAAGACCTGGAGTGAGTGAAGGATGTGCCGCCGAAGTGCCACCAAAGACCCGGATCAAGTGAAGGGCTCGCTGCCAAATTGCCGCCGAAGACCCGGAGCAAAATTAAAACGGGATTCTCGGGCAGGGAAGTCTCCCCAGCTGGGAGTTCAGGTGGGCCGGATGGGGGACGGTCCCGCGGGCCAGAGGTGGCCCGCGGGCTGGAGTTTGCCCACCCCTTTAACAACCGGTTCTAAACCGGCTTCAGAATTTAACAACCAGTTCACGCGAACCAGTGCGAACCGGCTCCAGCTCACCTCTGCATGTGCCTGTGTGTGGCTAATCGAGCTGCATAGTGATTGTACTTGTTCATAATGAGTGCAGTGAATGAGGAGACCTACCTCAATCCGTTTACAATATATCCACTGAATCTCGGCCGATCAGTTACTGACAGAGAGCTTTTGGATCAGGCGCTCGATGTCTCATTTAAACTCCATCTAAGAGATAGGGATATTAAGGTCTGGATTTTTTTACATTTCTATTTATTCTTCTCCATTCAGAATATTACAGACCATTGCGAAACTGGAGTTGGTTGAAAATGTTCAACATTTGAAATTTTGGCAAACTTTTTTGACCCACAATTTATTCCATGTTTTGACCAGCTAGAAAGCCAGTTGAAAAGATGTCAAAGCGTAAAATGTTGACAACATTTTTCATCTTCTTGTTTGTAACGCAACACAGTGTGCGTGAAAAGTACATCACCATTTCCCCCACCCAACCAGGTCTAGTCAGAAGTTATGAGATATGCGTCATTGCAAACTCAGCAATACTTTTTTAACTTCAGCAGTCTTCACAGGTAGCTCTTGTCCACACAGGATATAAAATAACCTCAGCATCTCCCAAACTGTGTATGTGGATCATATAGAACTGTATATTAGTGTTTCTGGACATAGTTAGTCTATCCTCTGCTTGTTTGGGATAGGGAGTAAGGAAAATGAGATGGTTTAGGCAGACACTAATGTGCTGCGCTAGGTGAAATTTCTTTGGACAGTAAAACAGTCTTTATTTACAGTGCAATGTGTTTCCCCACACAGTTCAGATTTAGTTCAATCCCAGTCATAAAAATACTGGTCTGACTGATACAAGTGTATAGAACGGCTTTTTACATTGAGCATGATATGGCCAGAGTAATGTATCTAGTAAACAAGAACATTTATGGGTTAATTAGCCAGACCTACAGTGCTAATGAGCTTCATGCAAGCCATTCAAATGCGTAGTCTTGCACAGCACATAGCTCTTAACCCCCTCATTCAGCTTGTGATTTTGTGAATCGCTAAAAATGTCCACAGAAACATGTGGATTTCAACCATTTTTTTTTCAATGGGAAAACATCACTAATGTCAATGCAAAATGTTGCAACCTTTTGTGTTTTATTTCTATTTTTGGAAACTGAAACATTTCTGAGTAGCAGCCGTGTTAGTCTGTATCTGCAAAAAGAAAAGGAAGACTTGTGGCACCTTAGAGACTAGCAAATTTATTTGAGCATAAGCTTTCGTGAGCTACAGCTCACTTCATCGGATGCAACTGTAGCTCATGAAAGCTTATGCTCAAATAAATTTGTTAGTCTCTAAGGTGCCACGAGTCCTCCTTTTCTTTTTGCGAATACAGACTAACATGGCTGCTACTCTGAAACCTGAAACATTTCCGTTTTCTAATTTGGTTTGGGGATTTTCCAGGCTTTCACCCCCTTTTTCTGGTGGAAAATGTGGGGAAGGTTTAAAAAACCTGAAGTGTGATAAAGTATTTTACTCATGTTTCACGCCTTTTGCTATTTTTCAGCTGGCAAAATAATGGGAAACAGTCAACGTATGGGACAGTGGGATTTTCCAGTGTGGAAAAGTCAAAAACAAATCCAAAAACTGAATTGGAAAGCCATTTTTTTTTCAATGTCCAAAAATCAAAAATGAAACACGTATCATCTGCACAGTTCATTTCATGAAACGTTTTGATACCTCTACTTTTCATCCTGATTCAGGATGAAAACAAATGTTGAAATATATTAACATTTCCCATGGCATGCGAATCCCATTTCCCAACTAGCTATAAATGAGGGCATGATGGTAAATAATGAATACATATTTATTTATAAAAAGAAAAGGAGGACTTGTTGCACCTTAGAGACTAACCAATTTATTTGAGCATAAGCTTTCGTGAGCTACAGCTCACTTCATCGGATGCTCAAATAAATTTGTTAGTCTCTAAGATGCCACAAGTCCTCCTTTTCTTTTTGCGAACACAGACTAACACGGCTGCTACTCTGAAACCTATATTTATTTATTTACTTGGTTGTGGGGGGGGGCAGGGGTGGAGCATGGAAAAGTGACCCCCACAAAGCATTATAAGCTGAGCTAATATCAGTTATAATAATTTCCCCATCTGTGGATGTTCAGCTTTCCTCTCACTTTTATTCATAATTCTCCTCATCTTTTTCCTTAAATAGTTGAAGTGTGAATGTCACTTTGCATTTTTTTTTTTTGCCTGGGGGGGGCTCATGTACTGCCCATGACCCTTGGCTATGTCCCATAGACGCTGTAGTCATTTTCAGTTAAGGGTAATTGGCAGCAAAATACACTTTGTTCTCTACAGTGTTAAAAATGGGCTACTTTGTTTTGCCAACCTTCCTGAACTTCCTTTCCCTTCAATGAAGGAGTGCAACATTTGTATAAGAAAGAAATATTGTCTTCAGTGGGAAATGTATTCCATGTGTGTTATAATTTATATTATGACAGATCTTTCTTAGCTTACAATATTGTTATTCACAGTGTGGAAAGAAACTTTATCAACTTCTTTTTTTAAAATGTGTTCTCTGAGGCAATCATAATTTTTATTTGCGGAAATATGTGATAAATTTGAATAATAAATTTCTATTAAAACTCCCATTTGTATTCAATTTCCTTCATAAATCTGGATAAGATGTCAGCTGAACGGTTCATATATAAAATATTAGAACAAACATTGCCTGTCTAATTGAAAAATCTGTCTTCATCAAGGACCTAGAGCTGAGCTTAAGAATGAAAGATGTAGGCTTTATTTAATGCAGTTCTGCCCCGCTTGTCATGAATGCTGCCTTCTCCTCCCCCTTCACCACCTCCACATAAATAGCACAGCTCTATTCCCCAAGTAGCCTTAAAAGGGCAAATACAAAGATATGCAAAGAAAGGTACAGCCATTGGTGTGTGTTGAGTGGTTTAACCTACTTTATGCTCCAAGGCACTAATCCTACTGCACTTAAAGGATGGGCGTTTGTATCCCCGCTGCATTGGCTGGACCAAGCTCAAAATTTACAGGCTAATGTAATCATCTTCCAGTTGTGAATGTACCGGGTTGGAAAGCTGCAGGCGAGGTCACATCAGGGGGTCATTCTTGTCATCACCAGAGGATGTAGCTACAACAGTCGCGAAAGATAAAGATGAAAGGCGAAAGGGAAATGAAAAAAGGAAGGTGGAAGGTTTTTGTAGACACACACACACACAAAGTGTATGTGTTTGCAGAACCGCTGGGACTTCCCTTGCTGATTTAAGGCTCAGCAAGTGAGTGTGAAAACCTGCCAAACCCACCAGCATTCCCTGACCTAGCGTGCCTTCCACCTCAGTGAATACAAAGTAAGTCATGGTTTGAAATGGGGACGGGAAAGGGCCTCTCTATCCAATGCATACTGGAACCAATGAGAGTGTTTTTATTGCCTTCCGTGGACACTGAATTGGGTCCTTAAATAATAAAGCGCGGGCTCTGCTGGAGCTTCTAAACTACCCTGTCCCTTGAACAGAAGGGGGGGAAAATCCACAACCCCTGACTATAATCCATCCCCCCAAGAATCCCAGCATGTGTAATCCATTAACACACTGGGCCAGACTCCACTGGTGTCTCTCCACTGAATTTCATGGAGTTATAGCAGGGAGATCTTGACCCAATTATTTCATCATAACATTGTAGCATGTATGGCCTTAAGTCATGATGATTAATATTTTGGTTGTTCCTGAGCAGTTTGGGATTTTTTGCCAGGAGGCCTCTAAATCTGTTTCAAAAGTTGACAAGATAGAGATTACATGCATCAGCTCCATTCTTAGCTGAACTCAGGAAGCACAGAGGTGAATGAAAAAATAATAATCATTTTCCAAGTGCAATCAAGTACAGAGGAGATCATGCATTTGGATTTACCTCTCGTTCTATAAGTGAGTCTACCTTGGCATTGGCTTGGGACTGAGCAAGCGTAAAAAGTTGTGATTGTAACACAAAAAATAGAGATGGGCAGGCCCAGTATGTCTGGACTGAACCCAGCTGCCTTCAGCTAGCTTTTGTGGAGCACTGATCTGAACCTGGTCAATGTCAGTGATCCAAATTCAGACCTGGTGTCCTCTCCAGAGAGCAATGACGAGCCAGCACTTAGGGGACTAGTCACTGAACTAGGAAACGTGGATTCAATTCCTTGCTCCGCCCTGGGAGGCCTGTATCACCTTGTCCAAGTCATTTAGGGCCAGATTCACAAAGGGAGTTAGGCACCTAAATCCAACATTCAGGCACTGCTGACATTCATAAAACCACCTAATGCTATGGGCATCTAAGTTTCTGCTGGTGGACATCTGCAAAACCACCTAAATCCTGACACCAACTCACAAGCTGTTTGGAGCCCTGGCTCATGCCTAGGCCATGGTGGGATGCTCAAACCAGGCATGTTCAGGGTATGCCTAATTCACACAGCTCAGGGCAGGCAGGTCCAGAGGGTGTAGATGTCCCAGAGTACCAAATAGCCTCATGGTTAGGGGCCTTTCTTGAGAGGTGGGAGACCTGGGGGTCAAGGCCCTGCTCCAAATCAGGCACTACAAGGATCTGAAAACACATTCCCCCACATCCCATGTGAGTGACCTAACCACTGGGCTAGTGTGGAGGGGCTCTCTCTCTCTCTCTTGTCCCCCCTTTCTCTCCAGGTTTATTGCCAGATAGGGCCTAACGCCAGGAGAGGGTTCATGGCTGAGACTGTCAAGTGGAGATAGGCACCTTCCTCCATCCTGCCAGTCAAGCATCTAAAACCCAGCTCCATGGGAATTAGGCACCTAAATACCTGTGTGGATCTGGGGCCCTGAGCCCCACCCCTTCCCTCAGCATTTCACTTTCAGCTAGCTTAGGGGACTTCCCACTCATTGGGCTGGGGGTCTGAGAAGCTCTTTCATAGGTGCCTAACTCTCCCCATGCACTGTAGAGGGAGCCTGGGCGACTAACTTGGAGCTGTGAAGTCTGCAGATGGAAAAACAGCAGATATGGCGGTGGCTAAATCCCCTTTGTGCCTCTCTGAGCTATAGTTAAATCGGAGCAATAGCCCTTCCCGAGCTCACCGGGGTGTTGTGAAGTTAAATATATGAAAGAATGTGAGGTGTTCGGCCACTAGAGACAGAACCATATAAGTACATAGGTAGTCTCTAAGAAACTCGTCTGTCATAGCTCTCAAGAGCATTCTGTTTTTTTTCACCTCCCATGCCCACCTTATATATACCAGCCCATACAATTATAAAGCAGGAGACGCTGTCCTTTTATGGCTGCTGGGGCTTGCAACTTTTGTGCTGAAAATCTCGAGTTCCTCCCACCCCACAGGAAGTCTTTGAACATCGCTTCAGTCAAATATATTCCCTTTATTCTGGTTTATGCAGCCTATGGTCCTGATCTAAATCCCACTGAAGTCACTGGAAGGCTTTCCATTGATGTCAATGGCCTATGGATCTGGTCCCAAACATATGGGAGTTAGTTAATGTATTAAGAACAAAGGGGTGCATTTCATCCATTGGGCCAAATCCTTCTTGGCGGTGAGGGTTGCCTGGAGACAATAAGAATGGAATTCCATGCCTGGAGGTGGTATATAAAAAAAAGCCAGGAAGACAGGAGAGGAAAGACGAAAACAGGACAATTCAAGAATAGTTTAGGCCCAGATACTCAGAGGCATTGATTCCATTGGATGCCTAGTGCTCAATCAAGCATCCCTGTACAGCATAAAACCCCCCACTGATGTGGACGGGCTCAGGGGGCCCCATGCACCCCCACTTTTTGCCAGCCATAAGGACTAGTAAGGGGGGGAAGAGCGGGTGGTTTGGGGGCACGAGGCAGCATGGGGCTGGGGTTTGGGGGGAAGATATGGTGCGAGGGGCTCAGGAGAAGGGGGTGGCACAGGGAGGGACTTGGAGGGAAGAGACAGCAAAGGGGCAGGGGCTCAGGGGGAAGGGACAGGGCATGGGGGGAAGGGGTGGCGTGAGGGCGGAGGCCCGGTCCCAAGGGTTCGGGGAGGGAAGGGACGGTGCCGGGGAGTGAGGCTATGGTTTGGGCACTGGTGACCCCTCTACTGTTAGGCAGCTTCCACTACGCCTGTATGGGAGTGACTGGTTTGAGGAATGCAGGGTCAGGCCAATATATGGGGTGGGCGACTTTGATGTTAACAATAGCAATTATTAAAAAAACTAAAATGTAAACCCAAATAATAATTTATTCCATTTTAATTACAACATCCCTTCACAATTCTCAGAAACAGGAGTACTTCATTCTTACCAAGCACATAAAATACACATTAGGCCCTATTCTCTCCAGGTTCCCTATGTATTAAAGGGGTGAGCTATAGGTCATCTTCCTTAGTAGCTGGAAAATTTTCAAAGGTCTAATTCTTCCTCCCACTAATGGGTTGTGGGGCGGAGATTTTTCAGGTGAGCTGTAGTGATACAATAAAATCACAGCCCAACAATGGCTTTCACTAGCGCTGGGTGGAAAATGGGGAAGGCTTCCCATGGAAAATTTCCTTTTTACTCACCTCCCTCCCCACCCCCCAAAACACTGAACATTCTTGGCCAAACCCCAAACATTTTCAGCAGAAAACTTCCAAACCTGAAAACATTTTTGCCAAAACCAGAAAAAATTTCAGCTGAAAAAGTTTACCATTCAGACTTTCCGTTTCTTTCTGATCTAAAAGTGAAAGTTTTCAAGGAGCGCTGACCCTTTCTGGGAAAGGCTTCATTTGGTCGGAAACTCAGTTTTCCATCAAACAATAGTTTTGAAGCCCTAGCTTTCACCTTTACAGTATATTAGAAGAATGTGAACTCTTTTCTTGCTGTTAAAAAACATTTTAAAAATGCAAATTAGAAGCAAAATATATTTCATGTTAGCAATGGACCTTAAGGGAAAGCAGTGGAGATACAAAGACAACAGAGGAAGTCCTTGCCTCATTGAAGTAAATTGCAAAACGCCCACTGATTTCAATGGGGTCAGAATTTCACACAATGACAGTAAGTAAGCAGGACATGCTTTTTGACCCATTTCTCCTTTCTGCATGAATTCAGTACATTCAGGGGTTACTATTCAGCTCGTGGGACTTTTAGTTGCCACCCAGCTTTCCCATATGATGGGGTTTATACATGATCACATTCCATTGCTGTTAGATTATTAGTAAAATAACCGCTGTAGACTATAACAGGGTTCAAAAAAGAACAAGATAAGTTCCTGGAGGACAGGCCCATCAATGGTGATTTGCCAGGATGGGCAGGGATGCAAAACCATGCTCTGAAGTGTCCCTAGCCTCTGTTTGCGAGAAGCTGGGAATGGGCAACAGGGGATGGATCACTTGATGATTACCTGTTCTGTCCATTCCCTCTGGGGCACCTGGCATTGGCCACTGTCGGAAGACAGGATACTGGGCTAGATGGACCTTTGGTCTGACCCAGTATGGCCGTTCTTATATTATATTACAGTAGCACCTAGAGGCCATAACCAAAATGAAGAAGCTGAAATGGATTCTTTCACTGGCTCCAGTTACTTGATGTTATTGAGTGTGATGACTATTTATTTGTAATATAGTAACATGATGGAAATTGGGACCCCATTGTGCTAGGTGCTCCACAAACACGGAGTGAAGTGTGACAGTCCCTGACCATAATAATAATAAGTATTATTAATAAATGCCTAGTGGTGGTACAGCACTTTTTCATACATAGCTCACAAAGGCGGGCAGTATCATTACCCCCATTTTATGGATGGGGCCAATGAGGGACAGAAACGTCAAGTGCCTTGGTCACCCAGGAAGAGAACCCAGGTCTCCCGAGTCCCAAGTCATTGCTCTCGCCACTAGGTGATACTGCCTTCTTTGTGTACGTGTTTTTCAACTGCACCTGGTGTCCACTGACTAGCTAATCACTAAAGGGTGAAAGTTCAAAAATTACTTGGCAACACAGAATCCCAATGGCAAAAGTACATAGCTCTGGAGCACCCACAGAGAAAAGTTAGTGGGTGCTGCTCAGCAGTACCCACCAGCAGCCAAGCTCCCCCCGCCCTGCAGTGCCTCTCACCTGCTGGTGGCCCCCCTGACCAACTCCTCCCCCTCCCTCCCAGCACCTCCCGCCCGCCACGAACAGTTGTTTCGTGGCATGTCGGAAGGTCTGTGAGGGAGGAGCAGGGGCGGGGCACGCTCGGGGGAAGAGGCGGGAGGGGGGCGGGGACTTGGAGGAAGGGGTAGAGTGGGGAGGGGGTCGAGCACCCCCCAGCTAGAGGGGAAGTTGGCGCCTATGCTGGCTGTGGACTTATACAAAAACTCAGCGAGCAATAACTATGCTTAAACACAGGCTGCAACATAGAATCATAGAATATCAGGGTTGGAAGGGACCTCAGGAGGTCATCTAGTCCAACCCCCTGCTCAAAGCAGAACCAGTCCCCAATGTTTGCCCCAGGTCCCTAAATGGCCCCCTCAAGGATTGAACTCACAACCCTGGGTTTAGCAGGCCAATGCTCAAACCACTGAGCTATCCCTTCCCCCGATACAGGCATGTAGCTTCTGAAATTCTTCTGAAGGACCTGGTGCTCTATCGCCCCACATGGCCCTTTAAATGTTTAAGGTTCTTCAGTCTCTCGAACTAGGTTGTGTTATTCCCAGGCCCTATAATTAAATGCGTGCAAATTTGTTTATTACAACGTAGACAGGAAAACAAAACGCAGACGAGTGTAGAAGAACAGAGTCGCCACCTCGCGATTTCGCCACCGTACGGTCATTTGTGCAGTGACCTGTCTACTGACCCCCGCATCACTCTTGCCGTAGTGGCAACAGAAGCAGCCGCAGCAATTCGGATGGAGCTGAATATCCTCAGTCATTGTCTTGGCCTGCCATGAAGTTTCTCAGCTCAATGCCGCACTTGAATGACCCTCTGTCATTATGTTATATTTAGGTAATGAAAGGTGTAATTAGCTTTGTTCTGCTGCAAGCCGATCTGGCTCTGTGAGCATCAGAAAAGGTAATAAAATAGGTGCCTGGATATAAAAACCTGAATAAGCATATTATTCAACGTAATTTCGCGAGCCAAAAACCGACGAAAGAACTGGGGTAAGAGTGTCGCAGCTGCTTCAATAGCCAACAACGAGACTTGTCACTAGGGGCCAGGCAAGGTTTGTCACGGTATCAACACAGCCCATTTGATCAGGACAGCTTTTCTATAACTGATGGCATTTTGCGATGATTGCTTTCCTCTTCCCGTACAGTATCTTCTCTCTCTTTGAGGACATTGTGAAAGGAGAGGTTTTGTGTTATTGTCAGCAACCATCTGGAGCTAGCAGCATCCCTGGCCCATGCCTGGTGTGGAGTTGTGCTGTTGTCGGTAATGGTTCTACCCAGCCATTGTCTGGGGCTTTAGCCATCTGCTCTTGCACACCCGATCGGCTCTCTGTAGGAATGAATGCAATTGCTAATGTGAAGGTCCTGGCGGGAGAGACACTGAAGCAGAAGCTGCTGGTGCCAAATTAGTCAGGTCCTAGGACATCACGTGTTGTCTTAAGTGAGTAATTCTAGCAGAAGAAAGAGGTTTTGCATTGCTTGTGCAAAATGGCAATACATTCCATACAGCACGTGGGCCAAGAGCCTCAGCTGGTGTAAACAGGTGAAGCTGCATCAAAGCCAGTGGACCTATGCAGATTTATACCAGCAGAGGAGGGGCCCATATTCATGCAATGGTGCAAGGAGGGTGTGTCTTTTCTATGGACAGCATTATATCTTCAAACTCACTGTAGTCACCATGCCAGAGAAAATGGAACCTCTTGGCTCCATATACATGGGCTTTCCCAACACTAAAACACACCTCTAAAGTTCCCAAGCAATTACAAGCCAACAGAAGATGCTGGAAATTGTGTATAAACCTCTGTAAGAACCACCTATGGCAAAATAGCATGTTTTTTGTTTTCACTAATGAAGGTGACCTAGTGTGTTTGCTCATGACTTTGGTTGGGGCAAACAAGTTGCTCCAATACATCTCTGAGGCAAGGAGTGTTGTACTGATGAACACACATGCAGCATAGGGGGCAAATATACTGGTCCCTACTGCATGTGTTGTTTAGGCTGGTGGCCAGTTGTGACCACGGAGACTAATCATTTATGGAAACCTATCTGACTTTACTACTACCTGTTCACCCCACTCTGCCTCCATTTGTCTGTCTAGCCTCCTGATGTCTTTTGTCATAATCCTAGTGTAGGGTCTCTCTGTGGAAAGGACTGCCTTTGTTTTACTTATTTGTACAGCACCTAGCACAATGGGGTCCTGAGTGCCAATCAGGGCCTCTAGGCATTATGGGTGGGAATTACTCTGAGCCTCCGGAAGAAAGTGGTAAAACTCCCACTGGGAGCAAAGTTAGGCTGACCCTGAGAGCTTTTAAAAATTCCACCTACAGTGACAACAGCAGCAATAATCATTAAAATAAAAAGAACGCGCTCAAAATCACACCATGTTTTTTCTTGTGGGTGGTACTCAGTTCCCTGGATCAGATAGATTCTATCTACCAAACTTTTCCCTACAACACCCATTACTATAGTACCTAAACACATCCTCTACTATCAGAATAACCTGAGTTTACTTATGCCCACCTGTAGGTCCCACATTACAGGATATAGGTCAGTCCAGGAAGCTACCAGCAGCTCAAAGCCAGACAGAAGGGCCAAGCCAACAAAATCACCATTCCAGCCATACTCTTGGTGCAGGAATCACTGTGAGAAATTCTGTGGCCTGTGTTGTTCAGGGCATGAGATTAGTTTCTCATGATAGCCCCATTCTGGCCTTAAAGTCTGTGAATTGAGGGCCCAATTCTAAATCCGTTGAAGTCAAAGGAAAGACTTCCATTGACTTTAACTGGCTTCAGATCAGACCCACAAAGATTGTAGGTTCTTCCTCCACAGCCATTTCCAGAAGTATGAGTTTAAAAACACACCACATACAACTGAATCTAATTAAAGGGACAGGGACAGCATTTTCCCAAGCAGAAAGGGACCTTAATAAAACACTCAAAATCCTCAAGCCCAGACATGTCCCAGCCATACTGAGCTCTGTTCCAAAGCTGTAACTGACCCAAGTCAATACATGCTGACCTGGCTCAGATCCATTCCTGACACCAGTGAATATACTCCCCTTGACTTTTACTAAGGAATATTCCAACCTCCAGAGGCTATGTGTATTTTCCCAGTTACTCTCCATATGAAACTATATCTACATTGGCCAAGCACCATCACCTCCTGCCAGGAGGCAGTGGAAAGCTGGGCCCTCTGAGAGGCAGGATTGTCCTGTGATTAGGGCTCTAGCCTGGCACTTGTGTACACAGGTGCCGACTCCATGGGTGCTCTGGGGCTGGAGCACCCACAGGGAAAAATTGGTGCGTGCTCTGTACCCACCAGCAGTTCCCCAACCCACCCCAGCTCACCTCCGTCTCCTTCCCTGAGCATGCCGCTGCGTCCTGCTTTTCCCCACTCCCTCCCAGCGCTTGTGCCGCGAAACAGCTGTTTCATGTGGCAAGCGCTGGGAGGGAGTGGGGAGGAGGAGGAACGCGGTGCGCTGGGGGAAGAGGCGGGGCCGGGGCGCAGATTTGGGGAGGGGTCCAATAGGGACAGGGAGAGGATGGAGTCGGGGTGGGGCCGGGGGCAGGGCTGGAGGCAGGGGGGCACGAGCACCCACAAACTTCCTGTGTGACACTGAACAAGTCTCAGTTTCCCGTCTGTACAATGGGGATAACAGCACTGCCCCACCTCCTAGGGGGATTGGGAGATGCTATGGTGATGGGCGCCATATATGTGCCTAAGGTAGAAAGCGCCTCTTCAAGATTACTTACGGAAAACTAAACTAAAATTTAAGGGGGGGGGACATTAATTATCTATAGAGATAAATCAAGTCTTTAGTTGCCCACACTTCAGATGAGTCCCATAACATTTTACACTTGCCCAGGACACCATAGCAAGCTGCTATATTTATTAAAAATGCTATGATCTAGCTAGAATGGGTTTAAATGTTGTCGCTTGTTGCAGCCAGTGAACCAGCAGCACTTCCAGCAAGATCTTCCTTTAGAAAGAGCACATTTCCTTTGAATGTCTGACAGATTCCTTCCTTCCTTCAGTTTCTGGCATCTAAAGAACCCCTCCCTATCTTTCAGCCAGTATTTGCTTAAAAGTAACCATGGATAGTTATCAACTGTGGGGAATTACTAAAGGCCTGAACAGCCCAGTTGGATGAAAGTCTGGGAGCGAGAAAACAGTCACTGTATATATCTCTATTCTGTAGCAGCAAGGTGGGCAGGAGAGTAAATATGCAAGGATATAAAATGTGTATCCGCTCTGCAAATGTGGTCCACAGATATCAAACGGCTATCCACAGATTTGCAGGGCTCTATAAATACAGCAGAGGCAGGGGCAGAAGTTAGTGCAATGCAAACCTGTAGCTATCCTAACCACACTTCCATCAGGCTTCTTCTCTATCAGCCTGTCTCTCCAGCAGTGGAGATTCAGATTAAATTAATCTGCCCCCAAACCACATTAGCACCTTTCTCTCTCTGCATATTTTGACACGTGAGATGAACTCTCCTTAGTTGTAGTCAGATTATCCCCAAAGCGTCCTTTCTCCACAGAGACTGGAATGCTCCGCAGCTGATTTTGGCAAGAGAGAGCGATACCACCCATCTTACTGACACCAGGGAACTCTTTTGATCTTAGCGGGGAACCTGCAGGGAATGATTACAGGTGTCACAGACAACATTCAGTCTGTGGCATGAGATACACTCTCCATTTGGATTAGAACAAGCCTGTAAGGCTGGAGAAGGCGTCACTGAAGACGCCTATAGAAGGATTAATTGCAAATGATTTTACATCAGTCCCACAAGATCCCATCCAATTCCCTTTATATTCGTAGGCCAGCTGGTCTTGCCAAAGCCTCGAAGAGCTCCGACTAAAACAAAACGAGGTTGTAGGTTTCATCTGTCTGCAGCAGATGCCAGTACTTTACACTGAAATACGCTGAGATCCCGTGGGCTTACTGGGAAAGCATGTTCAGTTGGGTAAACTTTATGAGGATGAATATATGTGAATTCATGTGTTTATATGAATGATAGCTGATGATAATCATGTGTGGCTGGGTTGGGGGGTAATGGCTGGGTGGCTTTCTCTTATATTTTGCGTTTATGTTAATACAGGCAAGGCAAATAAAGGAGTCATGGGGCTTTGTCCTCCCTGTGCCAGCACTTTTGACATGGCTGCAGCAAGCCTACATCAATCCTACACCCGATCACCTGGGCCTGAACTCAGCTATCGACATCCAGGTAAAAATGACAGTGCCCTGTCTCCAGTAGGATTTTACACCAAGAGAGCTGTCCCAAGGTAGTTAAGTCAATGTACGGATATGCCTTTGTTTGCAGTGAAAATAGAGCTCGCGTGAATCGGAAATAAAATAAGAATTCCCACAGTGTAAGAAGTGGCCATTCATGAATCTGGTGGTAGGCGATGCGCGTGTATATTTTTTGACAGTCAGTGCCGATCTTGCAGGGCATTCCTTGGTAAGATACTGCACACAAGATACTGAAGTCCCTTCCATTCTTCTCTAGAGCTGGCATTTCCCCGCACTGCATTTGTGAGGGTTACTATGACATTGGAGGAAACGGTTAGTGTGGAAGAGGAGTGAGGCGGGTAAGTCGATTTTTATGTACGGATTCAATGCTTCTGTCTGAAAAACTGTTACACAAATGCCGCACTATTAGTTTGTACTAGTTCATACTCACATGATGTGATGAGCATGTCCTGTCTGAATAGTGAAACGAATGTGGAAATCTGCTGGAAATGAATATGATTTTTGTATCGCTTTGCCCATTGCAATGATGAAGATGATTTTACTGGTCATTGTAAGGACAGAACTTGCATTTTTTTGGACAAACTGATTTCTAAAGAAGGAGTTTCTTCCATGCCTTTTCCAAAGGCCAGGTCAGGCATCTGGAGGGATTTTCCTAGGACTTTGCACTCCTCCGTAAATTGCACATTGCGTCCTCTGTAAATAATTATACCTAGCTGTCAAGGTTCCCTCCCCACTTTGAACTCTAGGGTACAGATGTGGGGACCTGCATGAAAACCCCCTAAGCTTATTTTTACCAGCTTAGGTTAAAACTTCCCCAAGGTACAAACTATTTTACCTTTTGCCCTTGGACTTTATTGCTGCCACCACCAAGTGTCTAACAAATATATAACAGGGAAAGAGCCCGCTTGGAAACATCTTTCCCTCCAAAATCCTCCCCAAACCCTTCACCCCCTTTCCTGGGGAAGGCTTGATAAAAATCCTCACCAATTTGCATAGGTGAACACAGACCCAAACCCTTGGATCTTAAGAACAATGAAAAAGCAATCAGGTTCTTAAAAAAAGAAGTTTAACTGAAGAAAAAGTAAAGGAATCACCTCTGTAAAATCAGGATGGTAAATACCTTACAGGGTAATCAGATTCAAAACATAGAGCATCCCTCTAGGCAAAACCTTAAGTTATAAAAAGACACAAAAACAGGAATATACATTCCATTCAGCATAACTTTTATTTTATCAGCCATTTTATCAGCCATTTAAATAAAACAGAATCTAACGCATATCTAACTAGATTGCTTATTAGCCCTTTACAGGAGTTCTGACCTACATTCCTGCTCCGGTCCTGGCAAAAGCATCACACAGACAGAGAGAACCCTTTGTTTCCCCCTCCCCCAGCTTTGAAAGTACCTTGTCTCCTCATTGGTCATTTTGGTCAGGTGCCAGAGAGGTTATCTTTAGCTTCTTAACCCTTTACAGGTGAAAGGGTTTTTTCCTCTGGCCAGGAGGGATTTGAAGGTGCTTAGCCTCCCCTTTATATTTATGACACTAGCTCTTATACAGCACTTCCCATCAGAGTGCTTTACAAGGAAGGTCAGTATATTACAGATGGGGAAACTGCAGCACGAGGCAGTGAAGTGACTTACCTAAGGTCAGGCAGCAGGCCAGGCGTAAGGATGGGAATAGAACCTAGATCTCCAGTGTCCCTGGCTAGTGCCCACTATCTCCCCTCTAGATCATGCTACTGACTTTCCGTTTAGCTATGGGAACGTTATTATTATCATTCTCCAAAGGTGTGCCAAGAGCTTCACAAACAAATGAACAGGTTATTTTTAGGGGTGTGAAAACAATGCAGAAAACTTAATGACACATAACAATAACTTACACTGAAAGGTTGGGTAGAATAAAGGAGTCATGCATTATACAGTGCATTATACAAATTCTCCCTGCTGGTTAAATGATCCTTTGATTTATTTATTTTTCCCAGATTCCATTCTGAATGGAAGCAGGAACGTTTTCGCAAGAAAATATTCATTTTGCCCAGCTCTGATATCAGGCAGCAGTGTTCTGCAGAAAGGCTTTCAGGAGTGGAGGAAATGTGTGACAACTGACGCATGGGGCATGTAAATATTAAAGGTATCAGCCCCAGGATATGGTTCCAGGGAGTATTTCTAAGCCATTCAAACAAACATAAGCAGTGAAATAGAGTCCCACTGCTTTATGGCCAGATTCATCAAAGCATTTGAATGGGTGCTTAAAGTTAATCATGTGCTTAAATATTATGCTGCTGCTGCTGATGATGTATTTGTATTATTGTAGTACTTAGGAGCCCAGTCATGGACCAAGACCCGTTTGTGCTAGGCGCTGTACAAAGACATGGATTTAAGCACATACTCAATTTCTTTGATCAACTGGGCCTTAGGTGCATATTATTGTATAATTGCTTAAAAATATTACCACGCTGTTAATAACAAGATACGAGTGACAAATCTTTGCACATCAAAGCAAACAATCATTAGTTGTTATGCTATTCCTGCAGGTTAACGTTGCCAGACAAAGAAGCAGTCAAAACATTCTCTCAGTGCTGGAAAATCCAGAGGGAAAATACCTTTGCAGTACTTAAAGTAACTAATTCAGTGTTTCTGAGTCACCAGTATTAGTTCTGCGTTGTTTAACTTTAAAGGAAACCTGTAGGTAATGAGTCAGTGAAATAGCTTTGAGACATGCAGAGCACCTATTGCAAATTGTATGTGAAATTGCTTTTTACTTGCAACAATAACATCTAGAGAAAGTGTTGTTGCCTTTGATTCATTATTGCCTTTTGTTCCAGCAAAGATCACCATCTTTATTTAGAAATATTTAATGGATTGAAACAGCTACAAAAACACAATATGTATTCGGCAATGTTGTTGATTTGGGCAAGAGACTAGACATGTCTGAAGATCAACAGCTTCATAGGGTGAGAAATGTCTTTTTTTTTTCCCCTCTGCGCTCTCAGTGGAAGTGATCTCACTTGATTCTGCAAGGTCTGGGGCACTCTGACCCCAATCCTGCAAAGTGTTTAAGCACGTGCTTAACTTTATGGACATTCACATGCTTAATGTCAAGCAAATGCTTAAGTGCTATGCTCGATGTAGGCAAGGGTGCCCCAAAGTACCTTGCAGAGTCGAGCCCTTAGTGATCAAATGCCATGTGTGGAACCATCTAACGTTGCCCCACCACAGACACTTACTCATGCCGAGTGCTTTGCAACGGTGTGTTTAAGAAAGTAAACAAGCCCAAATGGAAGGCCGTATAAAATGATCTACGAAGTATTGCACTGATGGCCAGTTGTGAGCAAGATTTGGTCCAAGCGATTGAGGCCAGGGATAGGGAATTAACAAACTATGGCCTCAAAATGAATAAAGAAAAGACTGAAGTTGTGGGTGATTCTCATGTGAAACCGAGACAGATGAATATCCACATTGGGGGCCAGTGCCTAAATCAGCTTTCTGCATTTAAAGATTTTGGAGAATGGCTAGCAGCAAATGGAGAAACTGGTGGAGAATGGTGAGCAAGGCTGCTGAGCATGGGGGGAGAGTCTGGGGCGAGATAAATGCAGCAGTTTATGATAAACTGGCTCACTTAAAGGACAACTCTGCAAACCCATGGTAAGACCAGTTCTTTTTATGGGTCAGAGATATTGGCAACCAAAGAGAAGCACTTTCAAAAACTTGAAGCCACGGAAATTAGAAGTTTTATGGCAGTGAGGAGGTGACGTGACTGGACCACATGTGGAATGATGTCACCAGGAGTGAGGGCAAGGTTTGTAGTGCTAGAGAGAAACCGCAAGAGGGGATGCTGAGATGGTATGGGCATGTATGACGGATGGATGAAGGGAATCCTGTTTGGGAGGCATGTGAGACTAGAATTCGCAGGTAGAGAAGAAAAAGATGGCCATGAAAATGGTGGGTAGACAGCATAGGGGATGCCAGAATGGATATGGAACAAGGGTTGGACCTGCAAGTCTGCAAAAGATTGATCCGGCGACTTCAGCCCCGCTAACTGGGAAAAAGGGAAGAAGATTTGCAGTGTAATTAACTACACAACTGGCGGGATACTGGAAAACCTGGCTCCACTGACTAAGGAAAACAACAAAGAAAGAACAAAAATAAAGTCTCTGTGAAGCAGCTACATAGTGATGAGCTTCCCATCTGCCCCTGCACCAGGCAGTAACAATATGTAGATGAAACAGTATGTACAATGTGCATATGTAAAATACAGAATAACAACATCTCCTTCCAGTTTC
The DNA here is from genome assembly GCF_965140235.1 of Caretta caretta. Classification (NCBI taxonomy): domain Eukaryota; kingdom Metazoa; phylum Chordata; order Testudines; family Cheloniidae; genus Caretta; species Caretta caretta. The sequence goes on along the minus strand of NC_134208.1, from coordinate 203,495,621 downwards.
TGAGTGATAGACACACAACAAAAATTAAGTCTAAGGCCTTGTCTACACTACGGGGGGTAAGGTGACCTAAGTTACGCAACTCCAGCTATGTTATTCACGTAGCTGGAGTCAAGATAGCTTAGGTTGACTTACTGCAGTGTCTACACTGCACTAGGTCAACGGGAGATGCTCTCCTGTTGACTTACCTTACACTTCTTTTTCCAGTGGAGTACCAGAGTCAACAGGAGAGCAATTTGCAGTTGATTTAGCGGGTCTTCACTAGACCCGCTAAATTCACTCCCCCCCCCCGCCCACCGTGCATCGATCACCACAGTGTCGATCCCTGGTAAGCGTAGACATGCCCTAAGTCTAAAGGAGCATGTTATTTCCCAGCACGATTATCTGCATAGCTCAGCCAAGTATCTGAATTGTAGTGCAAACTGATGGTGCTACCATGGGCAGATTCAGCTTTTGGCTTAACCTTGGCATTTACGCAACTGCTGTAAAAGTAATAGTCTCAATCTCTGGCTAGTTGTGTGCTCCATCATATTCCCTGAGCTAGTCACAGATTTTTGGTACAATGGAAAGAGGAAGCTATCTAAACAGGAGAAAATATAAACTAATGTTCAGGTTCTGATCTCATTTAAAATGGTGTCAATTCAGAATAACTCCCGTGATTCAACAGAATGACTCCAGATTTACACCTGATCAGAATATTGTTCCCAGTCTGAAAGACTGAATTGAGTTGTTTGGAAAAATTGTACGATCCACTCGGATCAGCCAAACAGCCTCATTCATTTCTTTAACAAGCTAATTCCCTTGGCATATCCCTTACGCATCCCTCTAACAATTCCCTGCTTCTTTTCTTGTTAGTGCTATTATTAATTATTATTATTATTACTACTGAGTCCTGGCCCTGAACATCATCTGTCATGTTTGTTTCTTGTGACAGGTAGAACAGGTCCAATAGCTCGAAGGCAACAACGGATCCATTATTCCCTTAAATACTCAAACCACTAAAGAGAAACAAATACACAATCTGTGATAGCATGGGTTATACATACACCCTGGCTTGGAAGCCTCTGCTGAGCACCAGAGGACCACAGCAATTAAAATTCCTGTATGTGCTATCACTTGTAATAATGGCTCTTCTCAGCTTGTCTGGGCCTCTGGGTCTAAAAGTGTGAACCTCTACTGGTTAAGAACCATGCGCCTATTACATGTCCTTTACAGTCACTCTGTGTTAGCATGGGTTCCATATTGAGGGGTGGATTTTCCAGATGGGTATCCCTGTGGGCAACACAAGGGCCCCCTAGCCCTGCTTTTATTTGCACAGTACAATTAAGTCTTTTCCTTATCTCATCATTTCCTTTCATCTTCCTTCAGTCCCATGTTTCCGCACGGGAATGCAATTGTTCTCCTACATCCTTGTCCAGTGCTGTAGAATGCTGATGAGCTCATTCTTGGTCAAGCCCCTGGCAGCTGTGTTTAGGTAATTTCTTCAGGTCGAAAGCCTTCAGCCTACAGTTTTTCAATTACTGGGTGCAGGTTTCTTGATTGTTGGCAATTACCTGGCCAGGTTGGGTATTTCGACTCCCATCCTCTCTATTCCTTTTTCTGGTTTGGTCATGACATGTTAATTAGAGAGATGAAGCAGAGTTTCATTCCATTTTCACTGATGTTTCTTAAGGGTGAAGAATTACAGAAACGCAACAAGTGCATTTTCCCTTGGGATTAGATTAACTTGAAAGTAGACCAGTGAAAAATGTATTTTCTTTTGACCTGCAATATACTCACAACTGCTGGGTTTGTGGAGGGCTATAAAGGATGTAACAGATATAACAAATTAAGTTTGTTTCCCCCCCTAACTGACTGCCCATTCATTAAAGTTTTCAAAAATGTTAGCAGCAGGATATAATCTTCCTCTGGACTAGGTATTTCTTCTACAGAATTCTTGGTCACTATTCTTATTTCCTGTGCATCCTTTTTCTGCACTGATTAGTATATTTTTTCACTGGGTACTTCTGAATAATGCTTTTGATACATCGGTGTCCTTTGTCTAAGAGTAAAACTTGCCACACTAAAATGGACACAGTATTCTCAATTTCTCTTTAGCCTAAACTGATTAATAGATGCCTTGGTGGGAAACTCTCCGACCTCTCAGTGTGTGAAGTTAATCAAAAAACTTTCATTGAAACTTTTAAAACAAAGTGGGGGGTTTTGTTGTTTGTTTTTAATGAGCATTTGCATGGAAAATTTTCATTTTGGTTGAAATTTTTACCACATCCCAAAAAGTCTGAACAAAATAGGGAGATGGGGGGAATGGGTAAAACATCTTGGGAAATGCTGAAAAATATCATTTAAAAAATAAAATTTCCCAAAAGTTGGCATTTTTGACCCACTCTAATATTGAAAATATGCTTCAGTAAGAGGCTAAGCAGATGATTTCTGATCTTCAAATAACAAATACGATTACTTGAATAAGGATGGGTTCATGAAGAATTCACTAATCAACAAAAGGGGCTCCATTTGTAATGGACAATATTCACAAGGATTATTTCAGTGAGCTTCTGCTGATGTGTTGTTTGCTAAGATGCCCTCCCGTTTGTCATTACATCATTACATGGATGTTCTTCTAAAAGATCTGCTCTAGGTATTTCTAGGGCCTGTGTTATAAAGGAGATCAGACAGGATGATCATAATGGTTCCTTCTGGCCTTAGACTCTATATTTCACACAAGATTGAAGATGGCATGATCTAATAGTCAGAGCACTGAGCTAGGAATAAGGAGACCTGGCTTCTAGTCTGGTTTCTGTTCCTGTGTGACCTCAGGTAGGTCACTTCATGCCTGTTTCGACATGCCTTTTGGCTGTCCTGGCTGTTTAGAAGAAAATCCTTTTTCAGACTTGGCTGAAGGCCTGAGGAATTACTTTCCCCCTTCTCCACTGCTGAGGCGCTTTCAAATTTCCTACCATTCTCAGGATGCTGGTTTAGCTAAAATCAGGTGAGCAGCAGTAGTACGATGATGCTTTGGGCAGAATACACTGGATTCAGCTATGCTGGTCTTAACGGGAGTCAGATAGTTTAATTCCCATGTACCCAGTTGAAAACATACCCCTAGATGCTTTCATGCATGAGTCCTAATTTATTTTCCTTAGCTTCCATGTTTGCAGCAGCTCTTTTCTTCTTCATTGAAATGACTATTTGCTTGGGTTGGTATATAATATTGATCTCATTGCTTTTCTTTGGGATTGTTCTTTTCCCACACCATTTCTTGTGGTGACATGGGGCTCAAAACATGGGCCTATAAGGTGTGAGCTAGCTAGAGACCACACAGAAAGAGAACCTTGGCCATTAGTAATTTCTAGAGGAGAAGCAAGCTGCCACAATGCTCATATAGCCAGTGCTTTGAGGACCATGCAAAGTTTTACCATCAGACTTTTCCATTGTAGCATGTTGTTATAGATAAAGTTATCACAGCTTTGACTTTTATGCTTCATAACAGTGTCAGTTCCCCACAAGAGATGGGGTAAGATATTAGTGGATTCCTAGGCAGGTACTAATAGGTTTACTGGCCTTCTGAATCTTACAGGCTCTCCAAGAAACTGCAATGTTCATGCTGCCACCCCCTCCCCGACAGAAGCACCTAGCAAGTTCTTAACACTGACGTCTCTTGTTATGCAAGAGCAAGTCATGGATGGTTGAGTTCTGGCCTTTTGCTATGTAAGGATGTGTTAGCTTTTTCACTCGATTTAGCTTACTTGATGTTCTAAGAGGCGGATGAAACCGATGGCACCTTGAGTGGGAATTAAGTAGCTTTTTCTGCCATTCCTCTGTTTTGGTTAAATAGAAACTGACAAGGCTGATGACTCACTTCCTCCACTGCCTAAGCCCCTCCTCAGTCTGCCTTCACTAAAGCACCCAGCTAGCATTCTTTCAATTCTATTGTGCATGACCTGTCTCTAGAACCTTAAAGAAGAATTTCCAGGTGAGCTCCTGCTTTGATGTGACTTACTCTTTCTTTAAAAAAAGAAAAGAAAAGAAAGGAAAGGAAAAAAGCATGAGCACCTCAGTCTCCTGGAGGTCCAGGTGCTACTAAAGATACAAGTGACATTTGGATTACATGTTAGAGTGGAAGCATTATACAACCTGACATCCTGAAGAGGCTTAGCAGCACAAATGTGCTTATTTGCTTGCTTGAAATGTCAGCTGATATATTCTCCTCCTCCTCCTCCTCCTTCCCCTCTCTTCACCTGAGCGCAGCAGAGGAAAGAAGAACTGCCACTCCTGCAAGTAAGCTAGCTTCGGGGCGTAAGTTGCACTTTGATAATGGTATTCTTTCTGTGGGTGGTCAAATTCCCCTCCACCTCCTCCTTTGGATCCTTATCATTATCAGACAGAAAGATAAGGTTCATTAGTAACTCCTCTAAGTTGTGGACACTGCAGGGCTTTGTTAAGAAGTCTGCTCATCAGTGATAATATTAATTGCTGATAGCTGTTTTTGTACATTTCTTTACCTCTAGATATTTGCTTCTATATGGTCTCCAAAGACAAGGCTTCTGTATGTGGGGTATCTTCTTATAAACTTTCAAAGGGTATACATATACACATATAAACCTTCCTTTCACAAGTAAAAGGTAGCAAGCTGTTTATTGCAAATACTATTGATGGCTCACTATCTGTTCAAGCATAAATAGGAGGTTTCTCTAAAAATAATGGTTTAGCAAAACCTAAAATATATTTCCACAATTCATATTTCTATAGAATAGTTTTTGGACTAAAATGTTCCCCTATTTACAGCCTAAACTGTACAAACACAGCGATAGCAGAAACAGAAAGTGTTTAGAGATGGGTGATAAGAAGTATTAGGGTCATGAGAAAATTGTCATATGAAGAGAGAACAAAAAGACTTGGGACTTGCCTTAAGCTTGGTCCTCACTTAAAAGTTTTGCTGTTACTATTTTGGTTAGGGTGTTATTTTTACAGAAAGAGTCATACCACTGAAAGACCTATGCAGTTACACCAATATAAAAGAGCTTATGTCAGTATAGCTTATTCTGTATGGTGCTTCAAAGCACTTTTATACCAGTATAACTGCATCCACATGAGGGGTTTGTACTGCTTTAACTATTCCAGCATAGTTAAAGCAATACAACTTTCTAGTGTAGACACGGTCTTAGAAAGGAGACGAATAAAAGGTGATAACATAAAAACATATAAAATAATGAATCGGGTAGAGAAGGTAGATTGGGAATGCCTATTCAGCCTTTCTTATATGACAAGAACGGGGGGACTTTCAACACAATTAAATGCTTTGTCATACCGCACATAATTAGACTGCGGAATTCACCGCCACAAGATCGCACTGAGGTCAAGAGTTTAGCAGGAAGGATTAAGAGGTAGATACATTTTTATGGAGAACAAGAAAATCCAAAGTAATAACAGTAAACACTTTAAAAAGTAAACAAGAGCTTTAGAAGGGATATAAACTTTCATTCTTCAGGGCATAAGCCATCCAGGGGTGCTGGAATAGTGGGGGTGCTGAGAGTCGTTGAACCAAACAGTAAACCCTGTGTATAATGGAACCCACTTCAAGCCAGGGGGTGCAGCAGCACCCCCAGTTCCAGCACCTATGACACCAACCTGCAACTATTGAGAGTTAGGAGGAAACTTTCCCAGTGGGCAGGGTACCCCATAACTGCCTGCTACAGAGCTGCTTCTTCTGAAGCAGCTGGTGCTGGCCACTGTCAGACACAGACACTGGACCAGTTGGAACTTGGGTCTGATGCAGCCTGGCAATCCCTGTGTTACTGTGCAATGCCAGACATGAACATAATTGGAAACAGCACGGCCTAGTTTCACTGCACAAGCTGAACAAAGTGCATGGAGGTAAACACACAATAAACACAAATATACAATGTCGATGGGGAAAATATATTTTTTTAAAAAAGGAATTTCACTTTTAACAACTTGGGGCATTGCCAAGAATGTAGGAAGGGATTCTTTAAACAGGGGACCAAACTTTGTTTTCAATTTCATCCCTGCTTCCCCAGTGAAGTCAACGGGGTTGCAAGGATGTTCTTAAGGGCAGAATTTGGCCCATGGTTTTGGTTGAGAGAAAGAAATGGGATTAATAAAGCGGGTTGAAAATTGGGAAATTCTGATATTTCACCATTTGTTTTCACCCCGAATCAAGACAAACGTGGAAATACATGTTTGTCAGCGGTCCTGCTTGATTTTCACTTTTTACATTACAAATAAAGATGCCTTTGCTCATTCTCCAACTGCGTTCATTGCCGTTGCCTGAATGGCCATTGATAAGTTCAGGATGGAAGGTGTATTCCAGCTTGTCTCTTCTCCCAGGAAGAGTGTGAATCATCAAACTTCACTGTCTTAGCAATGCCTGGCCGGGGGTGGGGGGTGGGGGGAGGGACCGTGTATTAATTATGCATATTCAAGCCTATGTGTAAACACAGCCATGTTTATTGTAGGCTTATCTCTTCAGACTTTGCAGAGGGATGTTGTAAATAGCAGCAATTAAACAAAAATCTACAGCTGGCTAAATCTTTATCTTGATCTTTGCCACTTTGTGTACAGAAAGCATTTTTCCTTTATGCCTCATAATCATATACATGAGAAGAATGCATGTGGGAACTTCTGTCTGAATCACTGCTGTCATTAGGGAAAAGCTCTGCTATACATAAAAAAGAACTCCAAACCTTTTTATGACCATCTGTAATTTTGCCCTGTCTTAAGGCTACAATCACCCTCCTCCAGGGAGTGGATCTGAGCTGAGCAGCAATGGGAGTGATTATCTCTGTTGCAAGATACTGTAAGAAGCTTCTCCACATGCTCGTGCGCTTTCAGTACAGGTGACCAAATCATGAATGAATTGTCCATATTGGCTGCAAAGGGCTTTCAAAAGGTGGTGCAGTTCAAAATGGGCAGCAGTAGCCCATTGCACCACTAATGCAGATCCTACTGTCTTGCAACTTATCAAAATGAAGCCCAGGCCTTGTGGAATAGATCTTCACCCCAGTAGGTGGATGACATGCTGCTCAATAGCTTTTATAGGTGTGGCGATACTAGGTAATTGGCTGGCCAGGTGCTGAAAACAAAGAATTGTAAAGGGCACGCCAGGTTACAGGGCAGGGATGACACAGGTACTCATTTATTAGGACTGTACCCTGGAATAGCCTCTATGGCACCTTGGTTAATCTCAATGGGAACTTCTCCAAGTTCAATTTAACGTTCTTTTCTTTGCAAAATGTGTAGTGATTTGTAGTCGTGATTTTGTTGTGCTTGCTCTGGATCGTCCCTCTCTCCCAATATCAGCACCTTGTTTGCTATTGACTGGATTCCCATTAGGCCCTCCAGCACTTGGGGTAATCTGTTCTGGTGCCAGACTGATTCCCACTGGCATCCTTAACCGTTGGTATCTCCCAAATGGAGTTGCAAAGGTTGTCAGGTAACTGGATTCTTCATCCAGTTCGATGCGCCAGAATCTATTTTTTACATAGCACATTGTAATGAGTCTTGCTTTAGACGGACCTGGTAATATGTCCTCAATTGTAGGTAGAGGGAAATGGTTCCATTTCAAAGCTTTGTTGAAGGGCTTTGAGTCTATACATATTCTCAATTTTCTGGATGACTTTCTTACCACCGCAAGGCTGCTTATCCGGTCTGTGATCTTCTCAATATGCAGCATCATTCCACGATGCTGTCAGCTCTGCGGTTTGTCTTTCAGTGGCTGCAGTAATGCAATGGGTACTTTTTGGCAATTTAACTGGCTTTACACCAGTGTCAATCTCTATTTTATAAATACTGTCTAGCTATCTGTCTCTCTGAAGCACATCTCTATACTCCATCTGTGTCATCTCCTGATTCCAGGTAATTTCATCCAAGGTGTCTTCAGTCACCCTGCTATCCACTTCCATTATGTTCTGGAACTGTACTTCTGTCCTGTTCATGACTTGGGCAATCTTGCTGTCCAGAAGTGGGACTGCTGTCTCATCATCTAGGACCACAAAGTCCAGTCTGTATTTTGTTTATTCCTTGGATTCCTTGGATTTCTTAATTTCATTTTACATTTCCCCCCTAGGCTTTAAAGCGGTAAGCTTCTACATTGTTAACAGCAGGTTAGTCTCTTCCAACTGTATGTCTGGGTTCACTGGATTGATCGGAATAATGTTATAACTTGCGCCACAATCTAATTGAAATCGTATCACTTTCTTCCCAAGTAACATGGCTGCATATAACAGTTTCTGGTGCTTCCTAGGGTCTTCTTGCGCTGTGTTTACCACTATTCAGTCACCCACATAATGTCCTCATACACACTGGTGCTCTCTTTGGTTACTGTGTGTCCCTTGGATTTTTTTTCTTCCTTCTGGACAAACACTTGGCTGCAAAATGATTAAATTTGTCACAGATATGGCATTTTTCCCCATAAGCCACGCACTTCTCTTTCTGTCTTATGTTTTCTCCTACAGTAATTGCACATGTCCACACTGTTGCCATCTACTGATGTTGTATATGGTTTTGATTTCTCCTTCTTATGTATTGCATGGACAGTTTCTGCTGACTTCCCTTCCAGACTTCTAGTCCTCTCTTTGGACGGCTCTGTAGACCTGCTTTTCTCCAAAGAGAAGTCAGCTTCCCTCAGCAACCACTCTTGGTTTTGCACATCTCACATCCCATGCACTATCCAGTCTCCTATCTTTAATATTTCCAAAAATGCAACTGGCTGCTAGCACTTTTAAGTTGGTGCTCTGCTGAGCTATACCTTCTCCAGCTGTTTGATTCTGAGTAAAGAAATTGTATCTTTCCACCATTTCATTCTTCCTGGGGTTACAGTGAATATCAAAACAGGCCATTTTTTAAGGTGCATTGAGCTTGGGGAATTTCTTTGCACAGAGGCTTACTTATCTCTCTCCCCCTTTCTCCAAACAGGTACCAAAACAGTTTTATTTTCACAGCATCTCCTTTATCTGCCATAGCAATATCTACTAGAGGTTAAACTCCTCTTTCCAGCTCTTCCATACCTGAGCTAAATTCTTAGCTTGCAGGTTTCATGTGCCTGGAGGCTTCAGCCCCTCTGTTTTCTGTTATCAGCCTTGTCTTATAAAACAAACTGTGAACTGACAGAAGTATCCTTATCTCTGCAGTGCAGCTCTGAATGGTCTCTCCTGCTGTCTAGGGCTTGATTACCACTTCCATCATGTTTTATGTTTCATCGAGTCTGGATCTTTTGGCGTATGTCTTTTAACAATCCACCCTCCTCTAGTACAGCATGGTTTACTGGTGCCTCCCTGGTGCTGCCTTCCTCCAGTCTGGTCAACCACAGTCTCTAGGCTTGGTGTTGCTGTAGTCTCCCTTTAAACACCCTCTTACTCTTGTCTTTTCTCTGTCATGCCCTGACATTGCCTGCTTCTAACAACTCCAGCTTGGGATTCTCCTGCTGTAGCCTCCAACCTGGATAGCTCAGGAACAGACTCCAGCATGTAAGGCACTCCCAGTTATGTCTGTGGGTGCTGCAGCCAGCCAGCCACACCTTGTCTCTTACCAGCCTTTACAATGATCACAGGGTGACCTCAACCCACTCCCAGTCCCAAATTTTCCCGTAGAAACATACGTCCTGTGCTGCCCAGCCCCCCTCTGAACACTGCAGATACACTGAGTCTGTTATTCCTTTAAGGGAATAACATACACACCATTTATGCTCCACAAATGGAGTGAGCCAGACACTTCAACTTGATTAGATAAAACAATAAAACAAGCTTATTAGCTACAAAGAGAGAGATTTTAAGCGAGAACAAGTTATGAGGTGTCAAAGAAATGGCTCTTAGTTTAAAAACTGCTCTATGACCTTTTTAATGTTAAGCGCCAGCAATCCAGTTCCATTTTGGTTTAGGTGAAGCTTATCCTTCCTGTATAGGCTTTCCCCAAAAGTTCCCCAGTTCCTAATAAATCTAAACCTCTCCTCCTCACTCCATCATCTCATCATGCCTTGAGACCCGGCAGTTCTGCCTGTCTATCTGGCCCTGCGCATGGAACTGGGAGCATTTCAGAGAATGCTATCATGGAGGTCCTGGATTTCAATCTCTTACCTAGCTGCCTAAATTTGGCCTCTCTTCTATCCTTCCCTATGTCATTGGTACCTACGTGCACCAAAACCACTGGCTCCTCCCCAGCAATGCACATAAGTCTGTCTAGATGTTTTGCGAGATCTGCAACCTTCGCACCAGGCAGGCAAGTCACCCTGTGGTTCTCCCAGTCATCGCAAACCCAGCTATCTATAGAAAGAAAAGGAGGACTTGTGGCACCTTAGAGACTAACAAATTTATTTGAGCATACGCTTTCGTGAGCTACAGCTCACTTCATCGGATGCATGTGAGCTGTAGCTCACGAAAGCTTATGCTCAAATAAATTTGTGAGTCGCTAAGGTGCCACAAGTCCTCCCTTTCTTTTTGCGGATATAGTCTAACACGGCTGCTACTCTGAAACCAGCTATCTATGTTTCTAATGATCAAATTCCCCATTACTAATACCTGTCTCTTCCTAATAACTGGAGTTCCCTCCCCTGGGGAGGTAACCTCAGTGTGAAAGGATACCACGGCATCATCTGGAAGGAGGGTCCCAACTATGGGATTGTTTCCCTTCGCTCCAGTTTGATAGTCTCCTTCCTTGAGACTTTCATCCTCTTCAACAGCACAGAGGCTGTCAGACCAGGGGTGGGACCGTTCTACTGTGTCCCAGAAAGTTTCATCTCTGTACCTCTCTGTCTCCCTTAGCTCCTCTGGGGGCCAGAGCTCCTAGTACCAAATGCACACATACCCATAGGGCAGGTAATCATACATGCTGCATTCAGTGCAATTAACTGGGTAGCCCCCACTCTGTTGCTGGACTTCTGCCTGCATTCTCTTTTTACTCCCACAACTCTTTCCTCTGTTGTTGTTTTGTTTTTATCAGCGGGTGTTTATTGCCTTACGTTTAAAGAATATCAAGGAAGTGTATCTAGCCCCCCCAGTCCCTCTCTAAACTTCCTCACAAAACTGCACTGTTAGCTGCTCCTGTTCGCTAGCTCCTCTGGTCAGCTCCTTTGGCAAAAGGACATAGAAAGCTGCCCTAAAACTTCAGTTGGTGGTTCACTTGTTGCAGGGGGGAATCCCCAGGCAGTGTAAAGGGGGTGGGGGGTGGTTTCCTGAATGGGCTGGGGGAGTGGCCAAGGGGAAGAGAGGTTGGAGTCAGAGGGCAATGCACTAGCAATCTAGGCCAGTATCCTGTCTTCCGATAGTGGCCAGTGCCCCAGAGGGAATGAACAGAACAGGTGATCATCAAGTGATCCATGCCCTGTCGCTCATTCCCAGCTTTTGGTAAACAGAGGCTAGGGACACCACCCCTGCCCATCCTGGCTCATAGCCATTGATGGAGCTATCCTCTATGAACTTATCTAGTTCTTTGTTTAACCCTGTTATAGTCTTGGCCTTCACAACATCCTCTGGCAAAGAGTTCCACCGATTGACTGTTCGTTGTGTGAAGAAATACTTCCTTTTGTTTGTTTTAAACCTGCTGCCCATTAATTTCATTTGGTGACCCCTAGTTCTTGTGTTATGAGAAAAAAACTTCTTTTGGTTTAAGGCAGGGTAGTCTGGGGGAGCGAGTCAGATTTGAGAATCAGGAGGTCTCAGGCTGCAGCCACTTGCTGTGTGGCCTTAGGTGAGTAATTTCACCTCTCTGCCCCAGTTTTCCCTTCTGTTGTTTAGCCACCCACCTCACAGGGTGTTGTGGTGATTGACTAGCTAAGGAAACTACTCTTTGTTTACATTAAGGCCCCTTTACACCACTCTGGCAGTGTAAAGGGGCCTTAAAGTGAGTGTAAACTTAATTTATTCCCACTTGAAGGCTCCTTTACGCTGCTGAACCATGTAAAGCAGCCATAACATAACAGAGAATCAGGCTCAGAGTCTGCAAAATGTATTAAGTATACTATATAATGCTCTATAAATGCAAAGTATTATTACTATTGAACAGGGTGCCAATAAACCCTCTTGTACCCTCAAAGCAATGTTATTTTCATATTATCTCATACCTGGCAAATCTAGCTGCGGTATATTCCATTTCCTCCAGGCTGCTTTTTCCAAAAGTATTGGTTGGAACTCTGCAAAATTCAGTGGTTTTAGAAGAAAATTAGACAGCCCACAAAGCACTGAGAGAGTGCTTCTCAGATTCACTTCTTCACCACATTCATTACATCAAGCTTTCTCATTAACTGTTCAGGACAGAATGAATATCTCTTTTCATAAATATAATCATGAAAAGCATAATGTCATCTCCCTCTTGGAGCTAATCTACAAAATAATATTATGTTTTGCTTCCATTTCACCTTCTGAGGTTCCCAAAGTCCTTTGCAAATATAAATGAAGCCTCAACCTCCCTGCAAGGTATACTAAATTCATCATAGAAATGGGGAAACTGAGGCATGAGGCTGCTAAGCAACTGGCTGAAGATCACACACCCTATTTCTGATAGAGTTGGGGCGGAACTTGCAAGCACTATCCTCTGCTTTAGCCACAAGACCACTTTTTCTTTTGAGACTGTCAGTTGATGAAAGTCAGAGGGCCTTAGGCGCCCTTAAAAAAAAGGTGGAGTTATAAAGGTGGCTGTGGGGAGAAGGGTACTAAAAGAACTTGCTGGCCTGGGTTTAAATCTATTCTGTTATAGTGAATATGAATGGTTGGTCATTAGCAGCAGATTCACGTAGCTACGACGCAGCCGTGGCGCTGCACAGAATGGACTTCTATCTTGAATGGTCACTTGCAAGTCTTCTTCCTACAGCAAAAGTCAGCACGGGAGGATTTAGGCTGCTTTCAATCCCTCAAAATTGCATCTCCTAACCTCATTCGTGGTCGGCCTTCTGCGCTACTTCCTTCAAACTCAGTTGTATAAACCTTCTGTAGAAGCATACCTTCTTCTGCACGTTGGACATGACCCCACCATGGCAATCACTTGCTCTCAACTGGGGCAAGACTGCAGCCTTCCAGGACAGTCTAAGTATCTCCTCATTTGTGACAATGTCAAATCAATGGATGCTAAGAATATGCTGTAACTTTTGACACTGGAAAAAACCTGTTTAGTTTCCTCTCCTCCTAACAGCCATGGTTCTAGTCCATGTAACAGAATTGTCATCACGGCTGCATTAAACTCTGGTACCCTAGTTGTCACACAGACATCCCACCGCCCACCACAGGCATTTAAAGATGTTGTTGATGCAAGACCAATCCGATGTGCAACTTCTTTGGTTGTAGAACCTGCTGCTGTGAACTGACTGCCCAGAAAGATACAACTACTCACCAATTCAATGTATTGGCATCTGCATGCAGCACCAGCAGGCCATTCACTTCCACTGTATAGGCAGTGTGCATAGCGTGGGTTTTAGGACCATTGATCTTAAGTCCCATACATTGGGCAGTTTTTCGAATATTTTCGCAGCTTTTCCAAAATTAGCTGTAGTTGGTCAGTAGTCTCGCCAAGGCAATACCAGCCGTGTCCTCGGGGTCCTCTAACGGTGAATCTTTACATTTCACACCTTCTGACTTCCACTGTCTTAGAACAGCCCTTTGGCTATTAGAACAGAGACTTCTCTCGTAAACAATCTATACCTCTGTCGGCAAAAATACTCTCTTTCTGCTACATTGTCTGTCTTGTCTACTTAGATTTCAGGTGTTTTGGGCAGGGACTGTCGCATTTTATATGCATGCACAGTGCCTAGCACAATGGGGTTGGGGTTTCTAATGTAGTACAAATAATCACAATAACCAAGGCTGAGATTATCAAAACAGGATCTTCATTTCATGTTCAAATCAATAACAGAGTGCAAATCTTCTTGGCAGATTTGAAAATCCCTACCTAATAGTTATCTACTGTGGCACTGCTGGAGAAGTTAACTTTAACCTACAAGATGGGTGTGCTGAGTACCCTCTTTCAGGCTAAATGGCAGGAGCAATTAAGCCTCTTTATGCAGTGAGGTAGCCAGAAACAGTAGAAGCCACTGCCCAAAGCAATAAGCTGCATGGCAAGGCCTGATCAGCAGCTAAACCTTATGGGTGGAGGGATTCCCTGATTGCAAATGCAGAAACTAGGGGACTGTTTGGCCAGCTGTATGTGTGAGGGGGCAAAACAAGGAAGAAAAGCCAGCAGGCAGTGAGAGAAGCAGTCATGAGTATGGCACTGAGAGGGATGAGAGAGACAGAGTTCCTTGGGGCACAGGACAGACTGGAGGGCTAGACTTGGAAATAGCGAGCAAGGAAACTTCCTGTTGTTGCTTGTTTCTACTGTGTTCAGACAAACAGGACTTTGTTCCCTGTAAATAAACAGGATTGGACAAAAGTATCATCCATTTCTCCTCCTAAAGGAAACAATGCTACAGGGCCCTGAATGCTGCCTAGCCAATCAGGACAGAGGGGCAACACTTTGTGCCAGTGGTACATCCTAACCTGGAATACTTTGGTTCAGTTCTGGTCTGCTCTCTAGAAAGGAAGCAGAGATTGGGGGACGGGGGTGGTCACCACTCAGTCAGTAGGGAATCCTACTGCAACATGCTGACCTTGCTCAGGTGGAAGAAACCACTTCCTCTGCCTCCGTGGGCCACTTCCTCCCGTGTCTCCTGAGGTAGCAGTCCATACATTGTTGGGGTCCCAAGGTTCCTTGGTGGGGATAGCTCCCTGGAAGTCTGACCCCTGGTGGTTGATTGAAGGTAGCAGGTCTCCAGTCTGGTCTTCGGGTTCTCTGGTTTCCACAGTCAGTGGCTGTAGCGGTTCCTGGCCTGGAGCCTCCACCAAGTGTCCTCCCTCCTCAGTGGTCAGCCTAGAGTGAGCTGGGCTGCTCCCTTTTATACTGAGGTAGCAGTTGGAAAATGGCCAGCATGGTCTGAGGGGCGGGACTTCCACCGCCCATAGTGTGGGGTTAATCCTTTCTTGCCCAATGCAGGATATGCACACCCCGTCACAGACTAATATGTTATTTGCCAAAAAATACGCAATTTCGGGTCACCCAGAACTAGTCATGAATTCACGTTGTATTTGGTAAACAGTTTTGGCTGCTTTTCTTTTTTTAAATAAACACATTTTATGTTGACATTTTCAAAACAAAACATTGATTTTTTCCTCTGGAAATGATCTTTCATATAGAAATGTGCTTAAATTTTTTTGTTTTTTTAAAAGTGGTAATCCTCCTCTCCCCCCACGAAAAAGGAAATGGAATGTTTTGGACAACCCCAAATGATTTTTTGTCACTCTTTCAATTCACAGAGAAAACTTAAAAAATTTCATTTTGGGTTGATTCAAAACCATTTTTTCCTGATTTTTTGGTTCAGCCAGTGAACCATAAAAGCAATTATTTGCACAGTTCTACTAACTAAACACTTTTGGGAAAGCCAATTAGTTCAGTTGAAACAGCACAGTATCTCTTGAAATGTAGTGAATGTAAAGTACAGCAACAGCAGGTCATGGTAGACAGACAGATAAAGCTAACCCTACCTAAGGGCCCCATCCCAATACCTTACTTCACAAGTAGACCCACTGGAATGTATAGGACTGCTCGTGGAGACAGGTACTATTTAATGTGAGGAAGGATGGTAGAATCAGGCACAAAGTTCGTGAAAGGAATAACAGAGAAACAGAAAATTGTATATCATCTAAGGAGGCATCCCTTAATATCACTTACAAGTCTAAGGGATCTTCATTGTGCCTGAAAACAATTATAGGTGCGAAAAGGGAGGCCAAATTTAACAAAGCTTGCCCATAAAGTGTGAGGATGTGGTAAAAGTAAATTCACTGATCTCCCTTTTTAAAACTCCCTTATTGCTATGAAAATGTGAGTGGAAACCAAACTAATACATATAGGGCTAGATCCCCAGAAGGTATAAAAGGACCTAGGAACTGCACGGATTTATAGCAGCTGAGGAGCTAGCTGGCCCATGATTCCTTTGAATGCTCTCTCTATGCCAAATCACAATCAGAAAAAGGAAAATGTGAACAATGGCCTTTGCAGTAAGATTTTTTTCTTTCGGGTGACGCTCTTGATAAATCAGGGAAGCATCTTTTTCTATTGGTTTATAAACCGAGCAAAGACCTTACCAAAGGAAACTGATGGAGCATCGGATTTTAAGGAGCAGTTTCATTTGGCTGATATTCCCCCCCAGTACTTTTGGCAAATACATGCTCAGTCATCCTGCAAGGAACTTATCCAGCAACCTCAGACAGAGATGAGGACAACTAAGTCATTCCCCACAATCTCTTCCCCCCCCCCCACAATGTACAAAAGAAAGAAAATTCCCCCAGTAATCCTGAACTAGTTTGGACAATGGCATCATTTCTCACATGATGCAGCTGGGACCTGGGCAGCTCTTAGAAACGTTCTTTCCTAGCAGGACCTGTTCCAAAGGTAGGGCTCACCCTACAATAAAATTGCCAACCAAGACTCACTCAGTAGAGAACTAATTTTGTCTCCTGTACACTTGATGAATGAAGAATTTCCTCTTGGGACTAAATTACAGGCCTCGTCAGGGTTGCTCTTTCGCGACCTGTTATTTAGATGTAATTTTCCAACAGGGCTGGAACACATAGCCATGAGCTAGAATAGTATTTGCTGTGAACAGCTGCCACCCACCGTCCTTCACATCCCAAACCCTCTCCTCCAACGCCCCCGCCTCTACGCGAGACCCATTTGCGTTACGTCTGTCAGATCCCCATTGAGGTCCTTAATTAAACCACAAGAATGACATTGCTCTTCGTTCCTGAGCCCCTGTTAAACAAAGAGTCATGTCTTGTCCGAACATGCTCACAAACAGATGAGAAGGCTTTTTTTCTTTTTCAGACACTGATGATTACAACCTTGTGTCGCACTTTCCCCCCTTTGGCTGGAAGATAGACTTCTGCTCCTCCTTCGGCTTTTTGAACCGTTGGAAGCTGTGTAAACACACAGCGTGTTAGTAAGGTTCTGTTGATCTAAAGCCTGCTGAGTGCAGAGAGATTCCTTGAAAAACTCCCCCATCTCGTGAAGCATTAGTGATACCTGTTTTGAGGTCATTAACGATAAGGTCTTAAAACCAAGGCAGAAACTTTCTAGCCAGTCATTGCCTACCCAATAATGAAGACCGAGGAATGGCTGACTATTATTATTTAAAGGGGTTTTATAACAGTCCAATAATTGTTCACGCTTTAATCCCAGGAGTCTATCTCCAATTAAGAGGTTGACTATTTTAATACAGAGCAGTAAAGCTGCATGTTATGGGAACATGTTGCAATGCAGTCCATTGAGCCATCTGGGAGTCACTTTGCAAAACAGGCATCATAAATCCACAGGGCATGGAAGTGATCCAAGATGCAGGCCTCTATTTTATCCATTTGCGCACACTTATGCCTTTCCTCTACGCAGATTGGGATGTGTGGCCAGAGGGAGAAGGCTGCGCGGTACGCCTAATTGAAAGTCTTGGAGGTGAAAAGTTGGGATACGTGCCACGTTGGTGACGATGACCAAATAGCCTGAAATAATTTGCAAACGTAAAGCTGGTGTGGAGGCTAAACAAACTGAAGAGCCGCTGACAGCAAATTATATAGTTTTAGAATAGCACGAAGGAGACTGGAGAAATGCTTCGGGACGACTTCTGAGCTCATTTGCACCCATGAGGGAAGAGCCAGGACCTTAATTCATAGCCTCGCCAGTGACATTCAGCATTTGGAACATGCCCTGGTGTACACCCCATGCAATCACATTCATGTCAGCTAGGGGCGTTGAATGAGGGGGGAAGCCAGAGCAGAGTCTGGTCCAATGTATTCACATTCTTCGGTGGGCAGAAGATGGCAAGGCACTTGAAATGTTGGAATGAGAGATACTTAGCAGGGAACGCCTGGGCTTTACCTAGTCTGATTACAGGATTTCATGGTAAAACTAACCCTCCAGGGGCTTCTTGAGACCTATCTCATCATCTCCATGTTATGTGTTCCTTTTAGTGCCAAATTATGGCTTCTCTGACATAGCTGTACTGGCAAGAGATAGGGCAGAGAGTGCATGGAGCCCCTTCACTCAGCCCCCACGACAATTTGACTACTTTGAGGCCCAGTCCTGCTCCCATTAAAGTCAGCAGGTGTTTCTCTGTTGACTTCAACAGATGCAGAATCAGGCCCTGGGGGTAACAAGGAACAGAGGGGGTTGCAGCATCCGTGCTGCCAATAGAACTAGCCCAAAGGAGGGCAAGTTTGGGTGCTGCACTGGCCATTGGCTACAGAGTTGTGCCGAAAGGTGTAGCCAGGCTGTGCAGGGAGAGTCTTCTCCATAACACACAGGAGGGGGATGATGTCTACCGTTGAGCCCCTCTGGTATTATGATTCCAGGAGCCCTTGCCTTGGTGGGTGACATCTCCCAACTATCCTAACATGCCTCCCTCTGAAGGAGCCTTTATTTTTCCCTTAATCCTCAGAGTTACGTGAGGGGTATATGAAAGAGGTGTATCTGCATACCTCTAAGGAGCACCATCAACTAGCATGTAAGAACACGCAGCCCTGTTCATAAGTTAGCAGGTTCAATAAAGCTGTTGTTATGCACTGTAAAACACTTCCTGAGTCCAGCTCTTAACACTCGGAGTGGAAAATAAGGGTGCCTGAAAACTATATTTGGGCATTTAAATCAATTCTTTGGCCTGAAAAATAGGCATTTGTGTACCAACGTACCTATTGCAGAGCTGTGTGTTACAGATCTGTGTGCAACATATATTTATATTGAGATACTACTGAGTATACATATGCTCATGACAGAGCCAGGTGAGTAATTCAGAATGAATGTTTATTCTACTCAAAAATTTCTGTTCTTTTTCTGCTCACTTATCTTCTAACAACAGACCATGGTTGTCTTACATTTCTTCTTGATTCGAAAATAATTGCTCTTGCAAACAATGCTTGGTTATTGCTGTTACTGTAGAAACCTACAGAAACTTGGAGGGAGGAGCACAGGTTGCATAAAGGAAGGGTTTGAAAGAGGAACCAGGCAGCCAGTCTGTGTGCACATGGCTGGAATGCTAGCTGCAGTTGCAGCATCTCTGTAAATAGCTCTCTTCATAAAAAGCCAGTTTAAGTTGTAGAAATATAAAGCCCTCACATGTTATTACCCGGCACATCAAACACGGTGGCAGCAGTCAATCCAGTGAAACCTGCAGCAAGTGCAAATAGCAGGCAAATAAAGCAGCACCTAGAAGACAGTAAACTGGCAGTATGGAAAGATTCAGACCACTGGAAATGCTTGATTTCCAGACAAAAGACCTTGCCCAAGTGAGGAAATAAGAACTGCAGAAAAAATACACAAGTTCAAGCTAAAGGAAACCAGGAAGTAGGACAGAGACAGACTGTAAATGCAGGCATCAGAGAATCATAGAATTGTAGGACGCGAGGAGACCTCGAGAGGTCATCTAGTCCAGTCCCCTGCACTCAAGGCAGAACTAAGAATTATCTAGACCATCCCTGACAGGTGTCTGACTAACCTGCTCTTAAATTCCACAACCTCTGTAGGCAATTTATTCCAGTGCTTAACTATCCTGACAGGAAGGTTTTCCTAATGTCCAACCTAAACCACCTTTGCTGCAATTTAAGCCCATTGCTTCTTGTCCTAGCCTCAGATCCAGTGTATATATTGTGGAACGGAACATGAAAGACAGAAAGAAAAGTGTCCATCTTGTGGGCAACAGTGCAAGGCATGTGGGAAACAGAACTACTTTACGGCCCGATCTCCTGGCTACCCCAGGAAGAAAAAACAGCAGTCTATGAAATGAGTAAGCATATAGAAGAGGAGGAGAACCTGCAATGTGACGTTAGCAAATCCAGAGCCACCCACTCAATGTACATACACCGCAGAAGAAGGCTGCCAACCATTCAACTGCCATAGTTGCATCTATGCTATTAGATCAACGACCAATTCGTTTCCAGCTGCAGTGTGGAGCCAGCTGCAATATAAGCCCAGCAACACCTACTAGCAGCAATATTAGGCTGGGAAATGTGACCAAGCGTTGTTGATGTACAATAAAACCATTCAGAGGCCAGTGGGCAAACGCCGGCTGCCGACAAGAAACCCACAAAATGAGAGATGTAATTGCCTGGAGTTTACAGTAGTTGACACATAGGAGTATTAACCACCGTTGAGCAGCAGGATAGGGCAACTGGTCACAATACAACATCAGAATATCCTCAATGTGAGAGAGGAGGGAGAACAGTCGCCATGGGCTCTGTCCAGCATCCTAACAGTACATAGGGACACATTTAAAGATCATGAACATCTCAAGGGCAAGCTGAAATTAGACATCGACCACTGAGACTGTGAGACTGCTGAAACACAGAGTTCCTTTAGCCCTGGCAGAGTCACTGAAGAAGGGACTGGCAAACCTGCAAAGAAAAGGCATCATTATGCCTGTCAAAACAAGTGCGGAGTGCCTTAACAGCCTAGTAGTGAGAAAACATTCAGGTGGATTCTGCACTGATCCAAAACCAGGGAACAGAGCATTGAAAAGAAGTTACGACCCATTACCAACAATTGAGGACTTCCTACCTGATTTATCTAGGGCAAAGTAGTTGTGATATCAAGAATGAATTATGGCACATTGAATTAGAGGAGCCAGGTGAGAGCCTTTGCTGCACGTTTTGGAGGATCCAGTTGGGCATCAGCCTGGGCATCAGCCTGGCCCCAAAAGAGGTCCCAGTGAAAACCAAACAAGGAACTAGAGGGATTCCCAGGCATAACGTAGTGAATAACGTAGCTGAAGTCAATGTACTTAGATCTGCTTACCACAGTGTCTTCACTACGGTGAGTCTCCTGTTGATTCCCCTTGCGCTTCTCGTTGAGGTGGAGTACCGGAGTTGATGCTAGAGCGATCAGCAGTTGATTTATCGCGTCTATACCAGACACAATAAATCGACCTCCGCTGGATCGATCGCTGCCTGTCAATCTGGCTGGTAGTATAGACAAGCCCTCAGTCTTAACCAGGACTTAAGTGGTGCCAGACATTCCTCTGGCCTTCTGCAGAGGGCAGAATTTCACCCTGGTGCGTGTGCACAAATCAGGTGTGGTCAGCTCATGTGGCCAACTATATTTTATCAGCACTATCCCAATCCCCTTCAAATGCTTTTCCCCATTTACCTTATATGCAGGAAAGTATTGTTTTCTCTGTCAGTGTAACTTTAAAACGATCCCTTTACTGCAAAGGTCCGAGTAAACGTGAGGCATTTGCATGTAACCGAGTCTCCTGGGTCATTATCTTGTTTGACCACACCCAGTATACACCATTCTATGGGAAGCTAAAAGCATGCACACACAAAACTACAGCCTGCCAGTTTTGTGCTAATTACTAGCTAAAATTCACGAAGCCCGGTATTCCAGTCCTGCCGCTATAACTATAATGCCTTGTTTAGGGACACATCCGAGGTTGGGCCAGACCCCCTCAGGAAGGTTATAGTTACGGAATGTCCTTATTTCAGAACTGTGTGTATGTACCTGATAAGACAGGCTTTGTGTTTGCTGGCTTGGAAATGAAAAGGTTCCGAGTCTAGGAAGACCTTAATGAAAGCCAATGAGGAATTTCAACATGATTAAAAAGGAGGGCAGCCCCCCTTCATAAGCAGAGCCCAGAAGTAGAGCAAGAACGGCTGCTTGCCCTTTGACAGAGAAGATGGTGCTTGGAGGAAGAACAACTGATTCCTCCTCCTCGTGTTAAGTGTTACAGGACTTCACTGTAGTCCTGTAGTAATTAAAGTTAGTCAGTAAATATAGTGACCAGAGGGCCATATTTCCAAAATACAGTGGCAACACCTAGAATAGCTGATGCATCCTCAATTCACTAGCTGAAATGTTATGAGACCCAGGAGTCCTGTTGTAGGTCCTGTTTGCAAAATTTGGCCCCAAGTGTATTACTATATTAATATCTATCAATTATATTTATTACTAATGAATAAGGGCTAAAGCAACTCTTTGCAAACCCTGGAATGTTTTCTATCTCCTTGGTAGAGCTGAGGCCTGGTTTACATTGGGTGCTTCTTGCTCCTTTTTCACCAAGGTAAAAATTTCAGACGAACATCTTATCTCAGCGCTCTCCTTCTGTACTATGCCTCATTCCCATCTCCAGCCACCGTACAGAAGAGCAGCTGTAATTAGATCTTAATGCAGATGGACTGTAGCCTAGACACCGTTGGAGGTATGGTGAAATATCTGAACCGGATTTTTGCTTTGCATTTTAGTGTTTAGAGGAAGGCCCCTCCCTGGTATATGGCAATGTTGGACACTGGACTGGTGCAGGAGAGGCTCTCTGGGAGCAGCCCACCTGTCTTTAAGCAAAGTTTGTCAACTGCCGTGATTTTATCACAAGTCTCACAGGATTTGATGTTTTTCATAAAGACCCAGCACCCAGATTCATGGACTTAGGTGAGAGTCTCACACCCCACCCCCAAAAAAAGTATGTTTTTAGCTCATTATTGGAGGTTTGTAAGAACAGGTTACGCAAACACCTGCCAGGGATGATCTAGGACCGGTTTACTTGCTCCTGCCTTAGCACAGAGGGGTGGACTAGATGACCTCTTAACATCCCTTCTAGCCCTACATTTCTATGACTTTACAGCTGAAAAGAAAAGCTTGACAATATGAAGCAAGTGCACCCGGAAGGCTCAGAAACCAGCAGAAACATAAAATGCACTCCAAAATTTATTATTAAAAAAATCTCATGAGTTTTATGACCATTGAATGCCTACGAGTGCTGCTTGAAGCCGCTTTGCTAACAGCTTTGGAACAAGTTTTGATTCTGCCCATTCATGGACTCTTTACTTATGATGTTTGTCCTGAAATTGTTCACATTTACTGACGGCCTAATCCTGGTACTTTACTACTGTCTTCTCTAGTTTCTTGTTCAGCAGACTCGACTAACAATTCTCGTGCGGTTTCATCTCCATCTTAGCCTGGTGCAAGCCTCCTGTTGCATGCAATATTTCCACTACTAGCAGCATGATCATCAATATACATATTGCAGACTGGTAGGCCATTGCCAAACAGAAAGTCCATGAAGCTGCTGTTAACCGGTAAGCAAGGTATTTAACTATATTGTGCTGATGGCTTAATTGCGCTGATGGCTCTGACACGACTTTATAAGTGGTAGTAGATCACTGTTGCTCTCCCTGTAAAAACAAAGCAGCCTCATGAAACCTTCTGACGCAGCTCCATCTGCTGGCTCCGATTGCTAAACTGAGCTCATTCCTTGACCTGTCACCCTCCCTTTGCTTTCCTGGGACTTTTGATCCACACTGAACATTTTAATACTTCTGCCTGAGTTAGTTTCTGGCATGAGCAGGGGTGGGGTCAGGTCTGGTTTTAGCATATTTTTCCTTGGGTTTTAAAGTTTATATAATCTGAGTCACCTTTAATTGTTCTAAGGTAAACAGATGAATCACCCTGGGGGGAATATACCACCAAAGGTCAAGGTTCAGAGTAAGTTGTTTCTCCCCCTTTGGGTTTTAATAAGGAAAACTGGGTTGGTTGGAAAATAAAACTATTTTATTTGGGAGTTTAACAGACACTGACTCTGACTTTTTAGTTTCCTGGACCCTTTACTTTTGCATAGGACTCTGGATAAACAGGTATTAGACCCACACCTGCCATGGAAAGAGCAGCGGGAGTTCAGCACACTCTGTTAACAGAAGCTCTCTTGTTCTGGCTACAGACAGATTCTTGATAACTTCTGATTCAGGCAGTTCGTACCGGGCACACTTTTCCTTTCGGAAAGATCCTAATCAGTCAATGAGAAAATATCATAAAAAAAGGAGCAGTGTGTTAATATTTTTGGAAACTTAGCTATGATGGCTGGAAATCCCAACGCTCACTGCTCTGATTTCTTCTCCATTTGAGAGCCCATTAATAATAAGCTGTCATTTATTCTCAGCATCGTCTGTCAGCATGGACTGAGGCTCCAGTTATTGGCTTTCGGGTAGGCAGTGCTGGCCCACGCAGACCCTCATTGGTGTGATAGCAAGGATGAAGGGCTTGTATCCCCTGTAAACTAGAGATACCGACTGGATGTGTTGTGAGAATAAAAGCATTAAAGATTGAGAGGCATGCAGGTGATGTGGTAATAAGAGTCATATAAGTATCTTGGAGCCACAGATATATAAGGTTTCAGAGTAGCAGCCGTGTTAGTCTGTATCTGCAAAAAGAAAAGGAGGACTTGTGGCACATTAGAGACTATCAAATTTATCTGAGCATAAGCTTTCGTGAGCTACAGCTCACTTCATCGAATGCATCCGATGAAGTGAGCTGTAGCTCACAAAAGCTTATGCTCAGATAAATTTGATAGTCTCTAATGTGCCACAAGTCCTCCTTTTCTTTTCACAGATATGTAAGAATATTTAGTTTTCCAAAACATTTTACCATGACATTTTGGGCTTTTTGAAAATCAAACAAAAATACCCAGCTTTTGGGACTTGAAAACTGAATTAAATTCAGTTTAACATGAAAAATATCTCAAAAATTTCAACGCCTTCCCTCCCAATATTGATATAAATGGAAACTTTCTTGTGAAAATTGCTGTTTAATTGAAAAAGCATTTTTCTTCCAAAACAGGTTTACTGGGTCTCATCACCAGCATCACAGGAATATTTAAATTCAACATTGTGGCTGGTTTCTTTTGTGAAAAATAAGACAGGCATGCGAATAGCAAGTTCTACAGGACCTTTTGCTACTTCACTAATGTTTGCTGAATGCCAGAGATGAAGGATTTAATTTCCAAACTACATTTCCTTTGAAAGGACCAAATTCTGCTCGCACTTAAACTGGCATAAACCAATGGACTTTATTTCAGCAATGACAATCTGGATTTACAACAGTGTAACAGAGAGCAGAATTTGCCTCAACGTGACAAAAATGACATCGTGAATTCCTAAGGTGATTGTCTTTCAATAATTTCTAGAGCAAGTGGGCAGAGGTAGATCTAGGATTCATAGATTCTAGTGCCAGAAGAGACCACTGTAACCATCTAGTCTGACCTGTATAACAGGCCATCGGACTTTCCTGCATTAATTCCTGTTTGAATAAGAGCATATGTTTTAGAAAAAACAGAGTCTTGATTTATAAATGGCCAGTTATGGTGAATCCACCACAACCTTGGGTAAATTGTTTCAGCTTTCCAGGGCAAAGAGGAATGCAAAGCAGTAAAAGGTAGCCTAATAAGTGATGTAACTGGAAATGCTTTCAAATGAAGACAGGGAGCAGATCTGATTAGAGAGGAGGGATGTTTTTGAGATCAGTGCAATGGGGCATTCAGGAGAGCTGGGTCCAGTTCCTGCATCTGCCACGGTTTTCCTGTGTGACTTTGGGCAAGTTATTTAATTTCTCTTTGCCTTAGTTCCTTATCTTCCTTTCTCGCACCTTTTGTCGGTCTCATCTGTTGCGATTGTGATCTCTTTGGGGCAGGGACTGTCCTTCATTATGGGGGGCACATCACCTAGCACACCAGAGGTCTGATCGCACTGGAGGCCTCTCTAAGTGCTACCAGGGTACAAAGAGTGTTTTTCAGAAAAAAGCTGTTCTGTGAAAGAACCATTTTTCCATAGCCAGTCTTCAGAGCAGAGACACTCTATAGGTCTGATTGAGCTCCCAGTGAAGTCAATGAGAGAGTCTTTCCGTTGACTTCAGTGGGCTGTGGATCAGGTCCTTGAAGAACTAATACAAGGAAAGGTTTCCACCCTGCATATCATGATTATAAACTCCTTTCCCTTCATGTATGTATCATTTCAAGCATATTTAAAATCTTAAGCCTAACGTTTAGTGCCTAAAATTTGGGTCCTGAATCCATATTTAGGCCCAGGGGCCATATGGACAAAGTTATTTAAGTGTCTAAAGATGCGAACAGGCAGGCACCTAATGGATTTACAGAAGTGCCCAAGCAGGTTAGGTGCCTAATGCCTATCGAAATCAATGAGGCTTAGATATCTAATTCATGTAGGCGCTTTTAAAAGTCCCACTAGGTGTATACCTGCACCTTTAGTCACCCAAAAACCTTTGACAATCTGACCCCAGAATAAAAGGCTTTTTTAAAGTGCTCAATGCTTTTTTTGCCTCTGTTTTCACTAACAAGGTCAGCTCCCAGACTGCTACGCTGGGCATCACAAAATGGGGAAGAGATGGCCAGCCCTCTGTGGAGATAGAGGTGGTTAGGGACTTTTTAGAAAAGCTGGACGTGCACAAGTCCATGGGGCCGGACGAGTTGCATCCGAGAGTGCTGAAGGAACTGGCGGCTGTGATTGCAGAGCCATTGGCCATTATCTTTGAAAACTCGTGGCGAACCGGGGAAGTCCCGGATGACTGGAAAAAGGCTAATGTAGTGCCAATCTTTAAAAAAGGGAAGAAGGAGGATCCTGGGAACTACAGGCCAGTCAGCCTCACTTCAGTCCCTGGAAAAATCATGGAGCAGGTCCTCAAAGAATCAATCCTGAAGCACTTACATGAGAGGAAAGTGATCAGGAACAGCCAGCATGGATTCACCAAGGGAAGGTCATGCCTGACTAATCTAATCGCCTTCTATGATGAGATTACTGGTTCTGTGGATGAAGGGAAAGCAGTGGATGTATTGTTTCTTGACTTTAGCAAAGCTTTTGACACGGTCTCCCACAGTATTCTTGTCAGCAAGTTAAGGAAGTATGGGCTGGATGAATGCACTACAAGGTGGGTAGAAAGCTGGCTAGATTGTCGGGCTCAACGGGTAGTGATCAATGGCTCCATGTCTAGTTGGCAGCCGGTATCAAGTGGAGTGCCCCAAGGGTCGGTCCTGGGGCCGGTTTTGTTCAATATCTTCATAAATGATCTGGAGGATGGTGTGGATTGCACTCTCAGCAAATTTGCGGATGATACTAAACTGGGAGGAGTGGTAGATACGCTGGAGGGGAGGGATAGGATACAGAAGGACCTAGACAAATTGGAGGATTGGGCCAAAAGAAATCTGATGAGGTTCAATAAGGATAAGTGCAGGGTCCTGCACTTAGGACGGAAGAACCCAATGCACAGCTACAGACTAGGGACCGAATGTCTAGGCAGCAGTTCTGCGGAAAAGGACCTAGGGGTGACAGTGGACGAGAAGCTGGATATGAGTCAGCAGTGTGCCCTTGTTGCCAAGAAGGCCAATGGCATTTTGGGATGTATAAGTAGGGGCATAGCGAGCAGATCGAGGGACGTGATCGTTCCCCTCTATTCGACATTGGTGAGGCCTCATCTGGAGTACTGTGTCCAGTTTTGGGCCCCACACTTCAAGAAGGATGTGGATAAATTGGAGAGAGTCCAGCGAAGGGCAACAAAAATGATTAGGGGTCTGGAACATATGAGTTATGAGGAGAGGCTGAGGGAGCTGGGATTGTTTAGCCTGCAGAAGAGAAGAATGAGGGGGGATTTGATAGCTGTTTTCAACTACCTGAAAGGGGGTTCCAAAGAGGATGGCTCTAGACTGTTCTCAATGGTATCAGATGACAGAACGAGGAGTAATGGTCTCAAGTTACAGTGGGGGAGGTTTAGATTGGATATTAGGAAAAACTTTTTCACTAAGAGGGTAGTGAAACACTGGAATGCGTTACCTAGGGAGGTGGTAGAATCTCCTTCCTTAGAGGTTTTTAAGGTCAGGCTTGACAAAGCCCTGGCTGGGATGATTTAACTGGGAATTGGTCCTGCTTTGAGCAGGGGGTTGGACTAGATGACCTTCTGGGGTCCCTTCCAACCCTTATATTCTATGATTCTATGATTCTATGATTCTATGGATTTTAAGAACCCAATTTTAGACACCCAGGTTAGAAAAATATTGGCCCTAAATCCCAAGGAATAGATCTAGCTGTTTTCATGTGAGCTTGGACTACGGTAGAACCTCAGCGTTACAAACACTTTGGGAATGGAGGTTGTTCATAACTCTGAAATGTTCGTAACTCTGAACAAAACTTTACAGTTGCTCTTTCAAAACTTTACAACCAAACACTGACTTAATACAGCTTTGAAACTTTACTATGCAGAAGAAAAATGCTGCTTTAACCATCTTAATTTAAACAAAACAAGCACAGAAAGTTTCCTTACCTTGTCAAATCTTTTTTTTTTAAATGTTCCCTTTATTTTTTTCATAGTTTTACGTTTAACACAGTACCGTACTGTCCTTGCTTCCCCCCACCCCCGCTCTGCTGCTGCCTGGTTGCATACTTCCGGTTCCAAATGAGGTGTGTGGTTGACTGGTCAGTTCATAACTCTGGTGTTCATAACCCTGAGGTTCTATCACCAATATTTCATCCTATGGCTTATAAAGTTGCTACAACCAACCTTGAAGTCTTCTCCTCCTTTTCTTTCCCCAAAGGGATCATTTGATTCCAGCCTTGATGAAATCTGTTTATAATGATTTTCACTGTGCTCGTGCCTCTGGACGAGCTTAAACAAAACAGTGCAAGTCCTTTGACTGTTTCGCCATTCCACACACTTATCACAGAGGCCACGGTCACTGCAAAAAGCACCTTGTTTCTCTCTCTGAGGAAGTTAAAGAAGCATTAAAGCATCAACACTTTGGAAACGAAAGGGGCTCATAGCAACCCTCACAGCAACACATTATAGTTCTGCCTCTATTAGTAGCTTCCGCAGGCTCTTCCAGCCCAAAGGCTGGAGACCTGGCAATGAAGAGATCACACAAACACAGCAGCTTCTGTGTCATTCCTGCAGTTATCTGGCTGGCTACTCTAATCTTCTGCTGAGGCAAACAACTGCCATGGTACAGGGTGGAAGCAGACAACTTTGGGGCTGGGTGAGAAACACACATAATTAATTATGAATTACACCTCATACCAATGGCCAGGAGGGGTCAGAAACAGGTGGGGCAAAATTCTTCCTATTCAGGTTGATCCAAAAACTGTTGAAGTTATTGGAAAAACTTGCCAGAGATTGTAACAGGCTGTGGATCAGGCCTGTAATGCAAGCAAAAGGAAATCTGCATGCACAGTATGGAGTGGCAATTCCAACAGCCTTTCCCTGGCAGATCAAGTTCAAAAATTGTTTCACTGTGGAATAAAGCAAAAAAGACATGGCGGGGGATGTGGGGGGGGGAGACAAGAATATGATGGCGATTTCAATATTAATTTCAAAGATAGCATACGCTACATTTCCACACACCTAATAGAAAGTCACCGGTAACAAAACAGATTGGTTTGCCAGAGATAAACGTTACAGTTCTCATGTTCCTGGTTCTTTCCCTCTCCTCCTTTCTCTGGAGAGCTTTTTCAGATGATTTCTTTCAATTTGACCTCCGAGCTGTTTGAAAGATTTACTGAGTGCCTCAAATGTAGTTATTTTTGCAAAACTGATGTATAGCATTAGCTATAGTAGAGTATTTCCAGTGATGTGCAAATAGGTCAGGGGAGAAGAAAAAAAAAAGAAAAGAAAAAAAGAGTGAACCAATAAGGTAACCAAACAGGAATGTAAACTGAATAGAGCCCTTTATGCACAAGGTGAAAGGTTCAGTTTTTTCCAGAATTTAACATATTGAAAAGCTTGTGTCAGAGCCCACACGCTGAACTCCTTTTGATACTCATCGATGTTTTTTAAACTACCCTGACGACAGTGTGTATTACTCTGCACCTCGAAAAATGTTGCTCTTGGAAACTCACTGGTAAATATAAATACATGGTTGGAAATCAGAACCTTATTGTAACATATGTGCAATCTCATGACCCGGTTTTAGGCTCTACAAGATGTTTGGGTTTTTTGTTGTTGTTGTTTGGTTTTAAGCAAATCATTTGATTTGTGATCCCCTTCCCCTGCACAAATTCCCTCCTTAATGCAAATCTAGGGGCAGATCCTCAGCTGGTGTACATAGGCTTAGCCGCATTGACACCCGCTGTGGATCTTGCTCAATGTGTTTAAATATATGAAGAATTAGTCCTATGGGCCCCAATTCAAAGAAATAGCCCTGTTCAGTTTAGCCCTGGGAGTTTGCCATTATTTCAGCGAGCCCTATGCTTTTCTTGCATAGGGGTTTTCTTAAGAGTTTTCTAAATTGGGGCCCTAGTCATAACAACTGGAAATGGGCCCAAACCAAACCCCAGATCAAAACACTTTCTAACTTTGTGGCAGCATGTAGCTCAAGCCCATCTCTAATAGCAATGTCGCTTTGCAAGCTGCCTGGCTCTTTTTACACAAATAACAGAGTCCTGCAGAAAAGAAGGAAGACGTACATTTCCACATGGTTTGTAATTTTCTTCATCCCTTCCTCCTGCCAGCCCTCTGTGAATTCTCTCTCCTTCTTTCACACACATATACACTTCAAAAGGGATGAAACAGAAGAGGCCATTTAAATTGTTGCATGGAGGGGAGGAGGAAGTCCAGGAAGGGTGAAGTTTATCATAATTAGGCTGGGAGCCCTGGCCTGACGTCACTGTCTACCAGACCATTCAGGTCAGCAATGACTCTGCCATGCACCATACTCGCTCCCATGCACACACGAGGGCTCCTGGCGTCCCCAGCACCCCAGCTGAGTGGGTGTAATCTGCCCCACTCTCTGTGGTGCTCTGTCCCCCTCCAGTGGTGGCTGGGCCAAAAAGAGAACTCCTCGCGCCTGTTACAGAGCTGGGTCCTTTAGCTCCAGGAGCGGAGGCTGATGAAGCATTGCAACCCCAAAGGCCCAAAAATGAAGAGTCAGACCCCACACATCTTGAGATTTAAAAAAAAAAAAGATAAAGCAAATACTGAAAGGAAAATTCATTTCCAACCAAAAAAGAAAAAATCAAAATATTTCAATGTTTTTAAATAGTTATTTCCCCCCCCTTTCAGGTGAAACAATTTGGCAAAACCAGCAAGAATTCACAACATGTTGCCAAATCTGCATTCTTCTCTCCCCCTCACTTGACCCAAATTTCCCGCAACTCAACCCTGTGGACCTTCTTACCCCTAGAGTGAGATCCCTTCAGCTCCGAGTTAAATTACATTGGAGAGGATTTGTAAGGACGTGGGCGCTGCCTGTCCTGTAGCTGTCCAGGGATCACGGGCAGAGGGTGGAGCCCCCCTCAGGGGAGGCTAGCCCCCGGCTTTGCCCCTTCTCCCCCCCCCCCCCGCCCACAGCCGAAGCCCCAAGACCCTCTGCCCCTCCCCCCTGTCCAGAGCCATGAGTCCCCCCCACTGCCCAGAGGAGTCCTGAGCACCCCCTACCCTTGGCTGGAGGAGTCCTGGGCCAGCCAAAGCCCCGAGCCTCTCTCTACACCTGCCCAGAGGTGCCCCAAGCCCCGCCCCTCCGTATCTGCCCGGAGGAGCTCCGGGTCAGCCGCAGTCACACCGCACCTCCCCTCCCAAGACCCCAAGCCGCTGTGGGGAAAAGCCTCTCACTCTCATCCGAAGAAGCTTTTGATATGCCCCATACAGGTTCCAGGGTGGCTGAGGAGGTGGTATTTGCTGCTCAGCTTCCTGGGTTCATCAATAATGTCTTTGGAGTCCAGGGAGATGATTGATGAACCCAGGAAGCTGACTAGCACATACCGCCTCCTGAGCCACCCCGGAATCTTGTATGAGGCATAATAAAACAAAAACTTTTCCCCAAAACCCTGCAACTGGGGGTCCAGTGGTAGCAATAGCACCTATCATACCCGCTGTCCATGGCAGGGATGTCCGTCTATCACTGTGCATGGATGCTGGGTAACTGGGCAACAAAATGGGAAATGAAATTCAATGGTGATACATGCAAAATAATGCCCATTGGAAAGCATAATCCCAACTATACATATACAATGATGGAAATTAATAGGCAGCAGGTTTAAAACAAACAAAAGGAAGTACTTTGCACAATTCACAGGCAACCTGTGGAACTCATTGCCAGGGGATGTTGTGAATGTGAAAACTATAAATAGATTTTAAAGAATTGAGGATAGGTCCATCAATGGCTATTAGCCAAGAAGGTCAGGGAATGCAATGCCATGCTGTGGGTGTCTCTAAGCCTCTGGCTGCCAGATGCTGGGACTGGATGACAGGGGGTGGATCACTTGATGATTGCCCTCTTCTGCTCATTCCCTTTGAAGCATTTGGCATTGGTCACTTTCAGAAGAGGGGATACTGGACTAGATCCACTATGGCCATTCTTATGGTTATTTCAAATTAACTCACTTCTTTAGTTAGGAACAGGGTATTTATTTTTTTAAATGGAGGGAATAATCCTTTATAAAAACAAGGCTGCTCAATTTAGTCTTTCCCAAGAAATTATCTCATTCCCATGCATTGCTGAATCTGTTGACTTTCATTATTTTCCATACAATATGGCACAGACTTTAAACAAACATCCTCAAGGAAAGGGATACTCACAATTTCTAGTAGTCTCATCTTGAGCCATAGATTCCAAGGCCAGACGAGACCATTGTGATCATCTAGTCTGACCTGCTGTATAACACAAGCCATAGATGAGTGATGGGAGATGTCCATTCATGATCTAGTAACATCAGCTATAACAAGGGATCGCACTTTACAGATTGGCCCATTGATGAGTACACTTCCAGTATTAAAGTATTGTAGGAGTACATAAGACCTTCACACTAGGGCTGATGGAAAATTTTCCATCAAAAACTTTTGTTGATGAAAAATTGTGTTTTCAACCAAATGAAAATTTTGGCAAAAGAATCTGCTATCATCAAAAATTGTCACTGGAAAAAATGAAAACGAAAACTTGTGAGCCAAAAATTCAGAAATTTTTAGGGCTTTGCCTGAAAGTTTTTAAGTCCTGGCAGTTTTGAGCCAAAACATTTCTGTATTGGGGTTTTTGACAAGAAGTTGAAATTTTCCATAGAACCCAGCACCTCCACCCCACCCTGATTTGTCAGCTCTGCTTAACACACTATTTGATAGCCCACCATGCCCCGGCTGGAATACAAAGGACAGAAGAACATTGGCCAGATCATGTGTTGGCAGAGCGCCATTGACTTCACCTGAGGATCTAGCCATTTGTTTCTAGCAACTGCATTCAGAAACCCTGACTACATAGTGGAAAGATCATTTTAAACAAAAGTGAAGCATTGTCACACCAGGCCAGACATTTTAAAATGAACTCGGTCTCTGTGGGGGATAGTTTTGCCTGGCCCACGTGCAGCCTGGATGAGAGGGAAATTTGCAGTCTTTCTGTAAAGGTGCTGTTCCGTCCTTACTCCCCTGGTGGCACCTGGTGATTGAAAGGGAGCAGGGAGGACAGGAAGCGGTGCCACGACTCCACTCCTGGCCTATGCAACAGGTAGCAAAGGTGGGCAGCTGTGCAGGGCATGGTAAGTTCCCAGAGGCGGTCTATCTCTCTGGGAAAGAGTCCCTTCTGGGGTCAGTGTGACTCTGCACCACTCTATCCTGGGCAGGGCCCAAATGGCACACCCGAGATCCCTGTAGTTAAAGGATAAAAATGTACAGGAGCTGGACAAAGTGAGACACATGCAGCCCCACTGTGCCAGCAGAAATTAATCAGGCTCTGTGTCTGTGCAGCACTTTAGAAATGTAAAGTGCTATGTAAGTACTAAGTGTGATTATTACTCTATTTAACATAGAGTTCCTTGGTTCTCAGATATCTGCCAGCAACTGAAACCATAGCAAAGAAACTGCAGTATGAATAGAGGGCAAAAAATCCCATTGTCCATTTTTAATTGTTCTGTCTCAGGTCAGATACGAGCCCAAATGTCCAATCAGCTGCACTGTTTTCTCCTGCTGAGGGGGATTGACCCTGCCTGAGAACAAGTGCTTGGTCTTTAAAGGCAAAGGGTGAGTATGGGCCACTAATGGAGACAATTCTGCCCAGAGGTTTTGTGGTATCGACGAAAGAACCTTGCCCCCCAGAAAGAGATGCTTGAATGTAACCTAAAGGGAAAGGTGACTGAGTCACTGGAAACACTTTGCTTCTTTTGAATGCTGAGTGATCTATTGATATCATGCCTTAACCAGAATTCCAGCATGTTCTCCTTTGACATAGGGGAAGGAGGAGGAGTTCTTCTTTCAGCCTACGGATAATGTGTGACTTCAGGTTTTTACAGTAAAGCCGGTGAGAAGCCAGGCTTTGCCCACCTGTGGAAAAAAACCAACAGGAGGGCTAAAAATAGTATTTAGAAAACGCTGTTTCCATTCATAGAGTTTCCAAAGTAACGTGCATTCTCAGGCCCAGTCATACATGCAGAGGAAGAGCCCCTCGTGCTGATTCCCAGGGTCCTCGGTAGCACCGCTGTCTTTGTCATTCCTATTTCCCCTCAGAGTCAGTTTGTAGGCCTGGAGCAGGAACCTTGAGCACCCATCAAACGGTCAGCATAAACTCCCAGCAAGGTTTTCCGGGGATGATGTTCATATATTCATAGGGTCCAGTACTCATTTACACTAGGGCTCCCTTACACCATTCCGGCAATGTAAATGGGACCAAAAATTGGTGTGAATGTAATTGACACCCACTTTAAGGTCCCATTACACTGCCAGAGCAGTGTAAAGAGGCCTTAGTTTAAATGTTTATTAGGCCTACCGATTTTAAAGCCTAAAGATTTAAGGACCTTAATGCTACAAAACATTGGGTTAGCATAGAGGTGTGTCTACAGGTTTTAGTGAAGTAAAGCATGCTGCAAAGTTGGCTACATTACCCTGCCTCACAACAGGTTTTGTTTGTTTGAAGGCGGAGTGGAGGGAGCTTAAATGATTTTGCTTTGCTTTTTCCCAGCGAGTTGAGGGAATTATCTTGTTTCTAACAAAAGAATTCCACATGCCATAATGAATAATGGATAAGCTTTGGGAGCTTCTCCCAGCTATCCAAAGCTCTGGAAATCTCACTATAGCAGACGCCGTCACAAACTTGCCAGAACTTTCTGCATCCAGTCAGGCCACAAATACCATGAGAAGAGAGTATCAGGGGGTAGCCGTGTTAGTCTGTATCCACAAAAACAACAAGGAGTCTGGTGGCACCGTAAAGACTAACAGATTTATTTGGGCATAAGCTTTCGTGGGTAAAAACCCCACTTCTTCAGATGCATGGAGTGAAAATTACAGATGCATGTATTATATACTGAGCCATGAAGAGAAGGGAATTACCTCACAAGTGGAGAACCAGTGTTGACAGGGCCGATTCGATCAGGGTGGATGTAGTCCACTCCCAATAATTGGTGAGGAGGTGTCAATTCCAGGAGAGACAAAACTGCTTTTGTAGTGAGCCAGCCACTCCCAGTCCCTATTCAAGCCCAAATTAATGGTGTTAAATTTGCAAATGAATTTTAGTTCTGCAGTTGCTCTTTGAAGTCTGTTTCTGAAGATTTTTTGTTGAAGGATGGCTACTTTTAAATCTGTTATTGAATGACCAGGGAGATTGAAGTGTTCTCCTACTGGCTTTTGTATGTTACCATTCCTGATGTCCAATTTGTGTCAATTTATTCTTTTACGTAGAGACTGTCCGGTTTGGCCAATGTACATGCCAGAGGGGCATTGCTGGCACACAATGGCATATATAACATGAGTAGATGTGCAGGTAAATGAGTCCCTGATGGTGTGGCTGATGTGGCTGGGTCCTCTGATGGTGTCACTAGAGTAGGTAGAAGAGAGTTTTCCCCCCCAATATCTCAGCACTTCTGTTTCCAGACCAAGCTGGAAGCAGTCAGAGCAGAAGTACGCATAAACATAATCCAAAGTTAGGTCTTGCCTACACAGGAAAGTTTTATCAATTAGACCAGTCTAGTTTAAGAGGTATAGTTATACCAGTATAAACCTTGGGTGGACATTCTTATTCCTGTGTAAGAATAGTTTTGGGTTTTTTTCAGTTTAGCTTCAGCCCCTTCCCAAAAGACATAAAGTAAACTTGGAAAAAAAAAAGGCACTTCTCTACTGGAATTAAAGTGTCCACTGGGGCAGAAGGGGAAAGGGGAGCAGTAATAACTCGGATAACTAGGTTGGTTTAAATTCACATCTCAGACTGTACTGAAAAAAAACACAAAGCTTGTAGACATGGTTTTAGTTAATCTCTAACATGTTTCAATTTTTATTTTAGGTAAAGGCTTGGTTACTATGGCTCCAATCCAGCAAAGACTTTGAGCACCTCTGTAATGTTAAGCATGTAAGTTGTCTCGTTCATTCCTATGGGACTCTTACACACTTAGAATGATGCACAAGCTTAAGTCCAAGGCTGGATCAGGGCCTACATCTGAACTTGACTGACGTCCCCTCGTCACAAGACTGCAATATAAAGTAAAACTACTCTTATATCCTCCTTCAAAGTTCTATCTGAAGAAGCACTGGAAAGGCCAGACAGTTGGCCAAGTTTGCATTGCTTTGTTCACCCAGTATAAATTACTCCCGATTTTCTTAATGACTCTTTGGAACCAGGATGTCTCAGGATCACTAACACAATGCCCTCTGGGCAGCAATCCTCTAAAAAGCACCATAGTCAAAGCACATTGTCAATAGAATAAACCACTTCATACAGCTTGAAGTGAACTCTGCACTGTATTTTGGCATTGATGATGCTAACAAAGCCAAATCAAAAGGAGTTCAAATCACATGATAAATGTGCCTATTTAGTGTGCATATTTTCAAGTACTGCAGTTTATTTCTTTTACCAAAATATTTCTAGGTGGAGATATGTCAGCCAGAACACTGATTTAATTGTGGGTTTTAACAGCTCGTTATAAAAGGCACGAATTTAATTGGCTCTTGTTAAAGTAATAACAATTAGCGTTAAATTGTTTTCTAGCTCAATTCTCTTGTCTACAGGACAAATTGGAAGGAATGATTTTGTAATGAATGATAGGGAAGGCGTTAAAGTGGTGCTGTCAATTTAGTTTAGGTTCAAAATTTAGGTTATTGGTGAACAACAACAACAAACATAGGAGAAGAGGTTTTGCAGCTCCTTTTGGCCCAGGTCCTCCCCCTTTAATCATATTCAGTCTTAATCTAGGCCCTGAGCCTACAAATTGCACCTCATGGAGGGAGCCTACATTACAGCATAACCCCAACATCATCGTAAAGGAGTTAATCTATGTGTTGGGGGGTGGATCAAGTCAGCTGATTTCAAAAAGCACCTTTTTATCTTAATCTAGACAAGATCTCCCAGGAGGTGGGCCTGGAGCTCAGAACACTAGGGCCCTGATCCTGGCTAGGACCATGTGGTGCGACCGCAGTACAAAACATAAATAATATTTATAAAGAAAGGGATCCTATCCACAGCATTAAACATTTTTTTCATCTTGACAGCATCCCTTAAAAAATACTTTGAATAATGAGCTGTACAAGCTTTTTTAAAAGCAATAAGTCTGCAAATACATGCGAGATACATGCAAGAGAAACAGATGGCTCTGCTTTGGCTGTTCAGTGGCTTGGAACATGACAATCTATTGGAAAACACCGACCTTTTTGTTTTACGGATTGCATCTGAATCCTTACTTGGCTTTCAGATTGCTCTGTAAAGGTCTTTCCCTGTGGAGTGCCCCCGACTCCCACTGGAGCTGAGGATGCTTAGTGGGAAAGTTACTAGGTAACCTGCACCTGTGACCTCCTGCTGGCCCTTCGCAGGCTTTTAGCTGTCAAGGGAGAGTCAAGTGAGTCTCCCATTCTCAGACTGGGCCCTGGCCAGAGGTGAAAGTAAGCTGGTACGCCCGATACGGTGTACTGGCAAGGGCCTGTATGCCGTACCGGGGCGGATCGGCTTCCCCAGGTGGCGATTTAAAGGGCCTGGTGCTCCCAGCAGCACCCCGGGCCCTTTAAATTGTCGCCAGAGCCCTGGGGAAGCGGCAGCAGGGCTTGGACAGTGATTTAAAGGGCCCGGGGCTCCACGGCGGGGCTCCACTCCCCTGGCCCTTTAAATCGCCGCCTGAGCCCCTGGCTGCCGCTGTTACCCCAGAGCTCCGGCAGCGGGGCTCGGGTGGCAATTTAAAGGGCCCAGGGCTCCCACTGCCGCTACTGCAGTGGAGCCCCGGGCCCTTTAAAGCTCCGCCAGAGCCCAGGGCCCCGGAGTAGCAGTGGCAGCCGGGAGTCCCTGGGGCTCCAATGGTGATTTAAAGGGCCTGGGGCTCTGCTGCGGTAGCGGCAGCTGGAGCCCCAAGCCCTTTAAATCACCCCCGAGCCCTGGGGCTCCCAGCCACCACTGCAGCTGATAGCTCCGGGGTGATTTAAAGGGCCCGGGGCTCCCAGCTGCTGCTACCATAGTCCCAGCCCGGGGCCCTTGAAATCTTAATTTAAAGGGCCTGGGGATGTAAAGGTCCCGCCTCTTCTGGTAGAGGGCCCACCTCTTCCGGTTGAGGCCCCACCCCCTTCTAAGGACTCCGGAGTACCGGTAATTCCTTTACTTTCACCCCTGGTCCTGGCACTAACCATGATTGCCTCAGCAGGTCTGAGTTAGGCTCAAACCCTGCAGTTCTACTTCTTCTGGGAGTAATGACTGATTCACAGCAACCTGGATTGCTTGGTAGACTTGGTGCAAGCAAACAATATGCATTTTAATACGCCTAAATGTAAATGTACACATGTAGAAACAAAGAATGTAGGCCATACTTCGGGGATGGGGACGCTATCCTGGGAAGCAGTGACTTTGAAAAAGTTTTGGGGGTCAAGGTGGATAATCGGCTGAACACAAGGTCCCAGTGCGATGCTGTGGCCCAAATAGCTCATGCCATCCTGGGAGGCATAAACAGGAAAATCTTGAGTAGGAGCAGAGAAGTTATTTTACCTCTGTGTTCGGCACTGGTGTGACCGCTGCTGGAACACTGTGCCCAGTTCTGGTGCCCACAATTCAAGTAGGATAAATTGGAGAGGGTTCAGAAGAGATCCATGGAATGATCAAAATTTCATCCAGCTTTACTTATTATCTATGACAGTAAGAGCTGTAAGTGTCAATCCATTGTTCCTTTCCATTGTTCACCAAGACATTTTTGATTGATGATTCACAACCACTCTTACGGATGCGAGATTGGTACTCGTGTGAGGCAGTTTGCACTTGGAGGCTGGAGATGTGGGTTTCTGTGACTGGAAAAGGACAATGGTATCATTAGGTCTTACCCATCCCTACCTTCCAATGTGTTTGTTCTTTTTGCCTTGTATGAACTTCACTTGGCTTTCAGAAATATGATTTGAAAATCAGTCCACGAGGTGCTGTGAGCAGAAACAGCAATTCTGAATTGAGTGACTATGAGGAGAGTTGTTTTTTGAAGCAGGACAGAGTCCCACTACAAAGGTAGGAGGGGCCAGGATGGCTGTGGAGAAATGATGTGGACTCTAAGAATCCTCAGCTAAGATGACAGTCCCAGGGTAGTTATGGAGAAATGGCTCCTAGAAAGTTTTAAGCTGGTGACCCTAATGATGGTGGAGCATGCTTACAAAGATTACAGCGTCGAGGCACAGGCAAAAGCTGGAGCTTTGTATGACAATTGTTGCTTGTTTGATTGACTTAAAAAGACAGACTGAACTTAGCAAAAGGCAAGATAATTGAAAGCAGTCACATACCAGAGAGACAGATCCCATTTTCCCTATGATTTAGCATTATTACTCAAGGTAGATGCCAACTTCGGAAAGTCACACAAGCTAAAATGGTGGAAGGCCTGTAGACTTTTATCAGGACCAGAAATCTGCCACCAGGCTTGATTTAATCCTCCCCATCTCCAATACAATGTAAACATGGCTACTTCCAAGAACACAGGGAAGCCAGCTTGGAGGAACAACAAAGTTAAAAATGACTGATCCTTTCAGGATTCCCCAGAGGGCTCTAATGTGGATTTGGCCCCTCTGCCTGTCTAAGCCACAAGCAGAGAGAAGGGAGGACAGCCCTGGAAACTCTGAGGCTGAAAATGCCTCAGACAACTAACACACAGGAGGCACAAGTCTCCTTACTGAACAAAGGCTTTCTGTGCATGTACAGTGTCGACAGACCCCGGTCATCGCTGGGCGGGATCAAACCGGGGATCTCTGGAGCTTAGTGCATGAGCCTCGTCTACTGCATGAGCTAAAAGCCAGTCGGCTAGTAGCTAAGGCTGTAGAGCAGACCCATTTAACTCTCTCTCTCTCTATGTGGTCTCAGTACCACTAGATGGGACAGAAGACCACACCCAGGAGATGTGTGGGTTACACATGGAACAATACATGACATTAAACATTGTCCAGGGCTGGGGTGTCAATGGTGGAGCCTAAAATCAGGAGCGTTGAGACTCAGATTCTCCATTACACCACAGCCATTTTGCTCTTCTTATGTGGAGATTGGGAGGGGAAACTCGGCCAACGCAAAGCTGGTGGAGGCAGCTCTTCCACACCCTGTACCAGCTGTGTCACCTGAATCTCCATGCCAGTGCAAAGGGAGGAAGGAGTGGGGGAAGGGCATGTAAGGGTAAGGCCTTTTCCTGTAGCCATATTGTGAGGTCTGAGGCCTTTGCCTGCAGCCATATTAGGAGAGCGGCAGCCATGAGCAAAGAAGCAGGAAGTCACATCCTCACATTCCATCTAAATGACATTAAAACAATATAATATTGGGCTGTTACAAAGGCTCCTGTTCTAATAGCACCCATCATCACCAGGTAAAGAAACAGATCTTAAGATGGTTAAAGAAAACATTGTTTGATAGTATTCTGTCTGACAAGATATCACTTATCAACAGTTGCGATTGTGAAATCCCCATTTCTTTATTGTTTTGTCTTTATGGTCCCCACTTCTCTATTGTTTATCTGTGTGGTCTTTGTCTGGTTCTTTGATTGCTTCTGTCTGTTACATAATTAATCTTACTAGGTGTAAATCAATTAAGGTGGTGGGGTATGACTGGTTAAAGAATTGTTTTATAATATGTTAGGATTGGTCAGAAAATTGTTTAGTAATATTTTAGTAAAATGATTGGTTAAGGAGTCCTGTTCAGCTCTACAAGTTTCACTGTATAAACTGGGATCCAAGAAGGAGACCAGCAGAAGGAACAGAAGAATAAGAAGGAAAGACCTGGAAGAAGAAGAACTCACCTCTAAGACACAGCCTAAGATCAAAGCTGATAAAAATTCTCTGCACGACCCTGACATGCAGCAACCAGAATCCAGACAAGACTGATCTTGCCTGGTCAACAGGGAAAGTCTGCCTGCATGATCAGGATTGGTGAACATAGCATTGTATGCTTAGCATGTGTATTCTGCTTGGTAATTGTTAATAAATAGAGCATAAGGATATTACTGTGTGAGGCTTTTTCACTGCTAAAAGGTTCTGCAAACCCACAGAAGAGTACACCCTG
This sequence comes from Caretta caretta, assembly GCF_965140235.1. Taxonomy (NCBI): domain Eukaryota; kingdom Metazoa; phylum Chordata; order Testudines; family Cheloniidae; genus Caretta; species Caretta caretta. Next base: position 203,454,403 of record NC_134208.1, on the reverse strand, counting down.
AGCCCTAAGACCTGGGTAAGGGTGGATATTTAAATTAACCAGATTACACCTTGGGAATTGGGTAAAGTTAGTTGCCTTTCACCTGGAGCCCTAGGAATTGGGAAAGGATGGGGGTGCCTAAATTAGCAAGATTACTCCTTGAGCCCATGAAAGGGTAAAGGTGGATGCCCTGGTGTGTGTAACAAAATTCTGTGTGGGTAACAGGAGTGGATACAGCAGATCAAGGCTCCACTCCCCTGCAGCTTTAACTTATGCCAGTGGAGATTCAGGGAGCCGTGACTGGCTGCCTGACAGCTCCCTTCTCTTCCCTGCCCAAGATTCAAGCCCGGAAAATCTGCTCACATCAGTAAAAATCAAACTGAAGTTGGAAGATAGAGCAAGAAGATCAACTCTGAGGTTGGTGGATCTCCCTGGAGGAGAGAAAGGAGGAGAGACGTTTACTTTCATAAACAGCTCCCTCAAGGATACATTTGCAATGAGATCGTTATTGAAAGACAAAGAACTCCTCCGTCACTACCCCTGCTCCTAATACCTCCCACTGGTCAATCACCCAGAACAGTGGTTAACAAAGGTCTCCAGACTTCACAGTGATGAGCACTCCTACAAGGTGCGGAATGCCCATAACTCACCTTGAAATGAAAGATGATCCTCGAAGTTTCACCAGATTTGGCTTTAAGACTATACAGACAGCCCAGGTTCACTCAAAGGCTGGGATTTTCAAAGCTGCCTATGGTATTTTGATGCCCAGTTCTGATTAATTTTAATAGGAATCCGGGTGACCAAATCCCTTGGACAGTTTTGGAAAATCATAGCCAAAACAATTGTGATCTTCAGCAAACTTTTGATTAGCTCGGGTAGAGTTTTGAGTTTGTAACAAACCCAGGGCTATAGGCCTCTGAAATCATTAGAAAGGCCCACCACTGACCTGACTGGACTGGACTTGACCTGACTGGACTGGGGATCAGGCCTTGTGAAAGTAGACAAGTTGTGCGTAGATTTAGGTTTTATAAAGGAGATTTTCCATAGCCTGTCTCAACAGCCCTGATGTGCGTGCTAGCCTTCTTAGCTTGAAACAATCAAAACCTCAAGGGTCTTGGTTAAAAACAGAACAAACCTTTGAGTCAAGGCAGAATATGTTTTGAAATGCATGGGAAAGGCTTGATTTTGATACGTGAGAAAAATAAAGATCAGGCACTTTTTGGAAAGAGGAGGCTGGGAGTCAAGAATAATGGTTATGCCAGGTTGATTCCGGTAAGTGATTAACAAGTGAAAAGGGAGAGATGCATCAAATAAATAACAGGCTACAGTGAATTACAGACCTATAATTCCATCAAGGAGTTCAGGAAGCTCTTACAGTTTATTAAGTCACCAGAACCCCTTGATGGAATTATAGTCCCATAATTCAAAATTTCCTTGTTTTTTTATTTATTTTATTATATCTTACAAAGAGATCAGAATCTCAGAGCCATACCTCAGGCTACACACACCCCCTCCCCGCATCTGCTACCTCCCTCTCCGATGGCTGCCTTCCCTTCTAGGCACAACCCAAACCTAATCATATGCATAATTCCAGCCCTGGTCTCCCTCTACCCTCCAGCTTCTTCGTCTTTTGTGGCCACGCTACAGCAGTTGTGCCTCTCTGGGATCTTCCTGTTCACCTCTAGGGAAGTCAAGCTGGCATTGAGGGCAGCATGAGGAGATGCTGCCCTGAATAAACTTGCAAAGCTTATTTATTTTTATATGTCAATATTAATAAAGAGCCAACTCTTAATCTCATTGAAGCCAATGGCACAGCTCCTTTGTCCTCAGTATGACCAGGATTTGGCTCACTCTCCCCAGACTAGCCTTCTCAAAGGCTAAACAAAATCCCTGGCCATTCTGGCAGTGCTATAAAACAACACACTTAGCAAAGCATGAGTACTCCGGAAGACCGGGAGCACTCCAGTTCTGGATGGTTAAGAGAATGATTTATAACATGAGACACCGTACTGACTAGCTGTTATGATGACATACACAGGTTATATTATACATTCATACATCTATGATACTCCTCGGATCCAGCTAAGGCTGGAGAAAGGATTCCAAGGATGCTACATAAAAAACAGACCTGGTCACAAAATTTCCATCGCTGTTTTGTAGAAACCAAAATTTATTTGGAAACTGTCTTAAATGTTTTGTGGGTTTCATAAAAAACAACCACCCCAGATTATGAAAACCAACTTTTTTTGGTTGCCTAACGCTGATTTTTGTTTTTGTTTTTTTGGCAACTGAAACTTTTTGGCTGTTTGCCCTTCAGTCGAATTGGGGGCGGGCTGCCAAAAACCATTTAAAAAGTTGGGTTTTGTGTCTTCTGGTGAAACACCTCCACAAAATTGAGGGAAAATGGTGATGGATTTGAAAAGTTTTTCCATTTTTTGTGTGGGGAAAAACATTTCTATTAAGAACAATGGAGTTACACCAGGGATTGACCAATACCTTTTAGTTGGCATTTGTAATGGCAGAAATAAATGTTGAGTGTGTTTTGTATGCAGCACTTGACCTTAAGGACCAAGCTAGCTTGTAGATTCTTCAGCTAACTCCCCCCCTTCCCCACAATACATTTTATTTCAGGGAGAAAACATGTCCATAGATATCCATTGCAGCCCTGGGAATCCTTATCTCTGCTGAGCTCCTGCAAGAATTTTGAGTAACCCCTCAGATGCTTAGGAGTGGAGATGGGATAGTGAGGGCTCTACTAAAAATCCATCCCACGGAGATAGGGTGCATGAAAGGAAGGATGTACAGCTTCTTGTGAAAGCTGAACGGAGGCTGACCGCACAATGGTGAGAAGTGTATTCTTGAACAATATTATGGCAGACAGACTCCTTCTTCCCTCTCCTCCGCCCCAAAGAAAGTAGCAGCTTATTCACTGGCTGTGGTAAAGCCTCTGCGACCTTGGGAAGGAAGCGTGCGGCCAGGGTCAGAAGGAATCTGTGACTATAGAGAACAATGCATTGTAGCTGCTGAAAAGAGTTGGAGAGAAAACTAGGAGAGAAGCAGCAGCTTGATGTGGCCTCCCAGCTGGCTGTGAAGAGAGCAGCAGAACAAGGAGGCCAGGGAGAGGTAGGAAACATACAGAAAGACAGAGCTAAAATGACCTGGAAAGATTAGAGCAGCAGGGGCTGGAGACACAAGAGGAAATTGGGGTCTAATAAACAGAAAGTCCTGCAATGAGAAAGAAGAAATAAACACCACCTATAAAGCAGCGTTCATGAGCAGCTGTACAATCACATCAAAGTGAGTTTATTCCTGTCTTGTTTACTTGGTACAGTCTAGGCACTCTATTTCTTTTTAAAGTAGCTAAGCATCCTGGTTGCCACAGGGAAGGTGCGGAAATGGAATTAAGATTGGAAAGCTGCGTGGGATGGTGTCCACTTGGAGATCTCTACGTTCTGGCAAAGCTGTGAGAACCAACCGTCTAGATATTTTTGACAGCCAGCTAATTACATCTACACTCAACTCAGGATTTTCCAGAGTGACCATTTATTCTCTGTCTCTCCATTTTGGGGTGCCCAACCAGAAACCACTTTAAAGGGGTCAGATTTTTTGAGGACGTGCTCAGAGCTTTCTGGGTATTAGGGCCATTTTAGGAGCTCTCAAGTTAGGCACACAAACATGGAGGCACGCAAAATCACTGGTGACTTTGGAAAATCATGACCTTACAACATTTCTTCACCTTCTTTTCTTCCCTTCTCTGTTTCCCATCAAGCCCCAGAGTCTATAGAGCCTAACATATGAAGTGTTGTGTTTGCCTTCAAGTCTGTGGTACACCTGGCACACTCCCTAACAGCTATTCAGTAGCACTTGGAGTCCCAGGAGTTTCCCAGAGACCCCCACTAGAGGGGGCTTGGTGACATGATTCCTTTTTTATTCCTGAGCAAAAGAAACTGGAACTTGAGGCAAGAACCGACTTTTATACGGCATCAGTAGCTAGACCTGTGCCACCCAATGGCAGGGTCATTCAATCGTTCTGAACTTGGAGCAATGGGAATTTGATCAATGTCAAACGCTAGAAGTATGAACTCCAAGAGCTGGCAACTATTATAGTTAAGGTTACAATTTTGTCACTGTTATTTTTAGTAAAAGTCATAGACAGGTCGTGGGCAATAAACAAAAATTCACAGAAGCCTGTTTGTGATTTTTACTAAAAATAATGGGGGGGGCCCCTAATGGGGGAACAACTGAAGCCTGAGCCCCCCAGGGAAGACGAACCCGAGCCCTGCTGCTGGAGGGCGAGGCATGCCAGCACCTACCCCCCATGGTGGCTTGGAGCAACAGGGCTCCCCCCGCACCGGCTGACAGCTCCAGCCCCACCACCACAGGGCTGAAGTGGAAAATGTCACGGAGGTCTCTGGAGTCATGGAATCCATGACCTCCATGACACAATGTTATCCTTAATTATAAATACTGCTTTTCAAAACCCCCAATTTTCTTTTCCCCTTTCTAAAAGACCTTCAAATACGTTACACCTCTCAAAATATCTTTCCAGTTAAACAACACTGAATAGGCACACAGCTTTTAAACTAGACTTACATCTAGTTCAGCCACATTATGTCTTCCTCTTTTCTGTACACTAGTAGCTCTCCACCTGAGATTTACAAAGCAGCCTAAGGGATTTGGATGTCCAACTCCCCAAGCTGGCCTTGAAAATCCCGAATAAATAGCAATGACAATACTGCTATGTGGACTTGCAAATTAGTTTTCTGTAAAGAAGATATGCATCAAGAATTATATGCTTATGGTGTTTGTTGTCACATTGTCTATCTATCCAGGGTGCTTACCATATATGGATCTCATTGCTGTCATATCTGAGCACCACTATATCTTCATGGACTGTATTCATGATTTTTCTGGTAACGCAAAGCACTTGGACAAAGACCAGACTATTAAAACTATTATGTTCACTAAAGAATATGATATTTTTTAAAAAAAGAATCACAAGAATCCTTTATTTATCCTCAGGAAGATTTGTTTTTCCTATCATTTTGCCATCAAGGTTACAATTAAAGACATTGAGTTCTGTGGCCTGTATGTCTAATTGCAATATATGATCAAGGATTATAAACACCAGGATAAATGCATTATCATGCTACCTAATTATCATGTTAGCTGACTGACAGTAGGCTGTTATATCTCTTCCTAGCACATCTGACGGACACTGAGACTTTGCTTTGATGTCAGATTTGTACAGTACAGAATCAAAGACTGAAACTCTTTCCAAATTGGTTCCAATGTGGTTTACTCCTGTCAGGTAATTCCCTGCTTCATTTCCAGATTCTGCTTTGAAGTGGAATTGCATACTGCATGATGCGAGTTCATAATTACAACAGCTGTGGGGTTGGGTGTAGTCCCACACGCCAAGCAGACGTCCCATGCCCTCAACACTGTACACCCACTCGCAGGTTTAAACCGGGGTGTGGTGTGGGTTGCAGGATGAGTGCGTCTGAGGAGGTAGAGGCTGAAGTGGTGGCTCTCAACTCTTCTGGGCTGAGAACCCGTTTGCAAACCTTGTGGGCCTGTCATAACCCAGTAAATAGCTTTAGTGCAAAAACATCTGGCTTACTAAGTATTTCTTACCCACAATATATAATATACATACGAATGTAAAAGGTACCAAATAAATGCCCTGTGCATACAATAGCGGTAATTCCTGCAGCTCCTCTCCCATGGGGCTGGCTGGGCTTGGCTCCACGCTCCAGGAGTTGTGACCTCTGTGATCGCAGTGCTGCTCAGATTTGGGCCAGCTCCCCTAACGAGGGACTGGCCAGGCCAAATCTGTGAGAGTGACATTGCGTCTTGGCACATGGGGTCACAGCGCTACTCGCTCAAAGTTGCCCTGGCCCCCTGTCATCATAACGGAGGGGCAGCTGGGCTGAATCTCAGCGGCGCTATGAATGCGTGCGCCAGGTCACAACACTCAGAGCAGGGAGCCAACCCCAGCCAGCCCTGCAGGACTGGAACTGCAGGAGCAATGGCTGTGAGGTGAGGGCAGGGTGGGCTCTGCAACATGCCCCAGGGCCTCCCTCCCCCTCCCCTTGAGGACACAACCCGCCCCTTGCTTCCGCCAGGGCCTCCCACTCTCCCAGGGGCAGAACCAGACACCCCCCTCCAGACAGGCGGGCAGGAACAGCTGGGGCCAGAGGGCCAAGGCCCTCCCACTTTTTATGAGCTAGCGATGTGGGTGGGGGGGGGGGGGGGAGAGGATTGAGCTGGGGGCAAGGCCTTGGGGAGAAGGGGTGGCATAAGGGCCAAGCCATGGTCAGGCACCGGTAGCCTCCTCACTTTTAGGGACCTTCTTACTCTCCTGCCTCCAGACCTTTGATACACAGAACCCTTTGATACACTCTGGTGACCCGACACTGATCACAGCACACAGGTTGAGAAACCCTGGGCTGAAGTGACGTCTTTACTAGGCAAAGGAGGCACTTAGCCAATCGCTCCCTGCTGCGGCCTTCCTCATGCTACTAGGCAAGGGTAAGCTAACAGCCCAGTGCTCGGTATTCCACACAATCTGTAGGCTCTGCTAAAACTTTATGCTGGAGCACAACAAACTGGGACTCCCAATAAGAGCAGTTCTGGGATTGAGGCCTGTGTATTTCACCTGCCTCGAACGTCATTGCTCCAGTTGAAAGCTTGGATCATAGAATATCAGGGCTGGAAGGGACCTCAGGAGGTCATCTAGTCCAACCCCCTGCTCAAAGCAGGACCAATCCCCAATTTTCACCCCAGATCCCTAAATGGCCCCCTCAAGGGCTGAACTCACAACCCTGGGTTTAGCTCAAACCACTGAGTTATCCCTCCACCCACATGGTCACAATCATATTCCTTCATGCCCTTGGTGTAATATAAATGAATATTAGACAAAAAAGTGTTTAAAAAAAAACAATTGCAAAATGACACCAATGTTCTTACTCTCTGAAAACCCAAGCACTGAACAAGAAGGAAGTAAATTTTAAACATGAACATTATAAATCCTACATTGCTCACATGGTATATTTATGGGGGGTGAAATCCTGACCCTGTTGAAGTAAATGGAAAAGCACCTATTGACTCCAACAGGGCTGGGAGTTCCCCCATTATTCTCATCTAGTTGAAATAAATGCATATGGTCACTCATTGTCCCCTTCTTCTATCCTGCAAAAGATTCCAAACCATTGATATTACGGTGCCATGTACTTGAAAGAAAAAAAAATAGTGAAGAACAGAAGACTATAGGCAGGGCTGATAGCACCAGCTATTATTAAGTTTGCCTGACAACTTCTCATTATAAAACCCCGTTGTCAGTTGCTTTTAATTCTGCCAAACTTTAACCATTTAGGCTGAAATTTTCCACACTGGATGTTTGCCTCAGGCTGACAATTAATTAATTAATTTCAGCCAGAAAGTTCATCCATTTCTGAGAATAAAGCCAAGGAAAAATACATGGCTTTGCCCATGCTAAAATGATCAACTGCTCATTAAACGAGCACAGTCCATTTGCGGCATGGAATGAGGCAGGCCCATCCTGTGGAAGACAATAATATGCAATTATGTATTTAAAGACTGTATCATAATACATAGGCACAAGTGGGCTGAATTAAGGTTATACAGCCAACCGTAATGCTGGCATTTCCTAACTTTTCCGTGCTTGTTTTTGCAGTCTTAATATTTCTTAGCACAGTTCTTTGTATGCAATGTATGTACAAGGGCAGACTCCACCCTCTTTCCCAGAAGCATTTTTTGCCCCCTCCACATCAATCTTAGTTTTTAGCAAAGACCACTCACACCTGCCAAAAGTGTGGGGAGGGGCGGGGGGTGGAAGCGAGGGCAGGCAGCTTCAGCAGTGTTACTGAGTATGCTCAGCCCATGTGAACATGCTCAGTACAAACAAAGCCGCAAATCGGAGGGCGGCGGGGGGGGAGGAGGAGGAATGTGGCCCCACATGCCTCCTCATGCATTGCCTCTGCTTTTCAGCTCTTGGAATCCAGCTCTCACTTTCCCATCAGTACCTTCTGGCTGGGATGAGAAACAAAGAGCGAGAACAACCCCAAGAACAGTGATGAAAGAAGCCCACAGCCAAGAAAAAGCCAAGGCTAAGCGCCACCTGCTCGCCGTGCATTGATCGGGAAAGGTGCCAATGCCAAAAAGATTCTTGCAGAGCCCTCTTCAGGAAATTCCATACCAACTATGCAGATGCCCAGCAGCAAGAAGATGCTTGGCGGGAACCATTCCAATTGTGCAGGCCTCTACTCTCCCTGTATTCCCTCTTCCACCAAAGATTTGATCCCAGCCATCTGGCTCATTTAAATTCTGGTGCTGGTTTGGATTCTCTGATACTTCTACATCAGCTCTCCCTCTGTCATTGTTAATTAAGCCCTGGGCTGTCCTTGCAGCTCCTTTGGCATATTCTGCTTCCTCTTCGTGTTCATTTCCCTCATCGTACGTTCTGCACCTAAATGCGAGTAATACTTCTCTCTGGAGACCTCTTATCACATCTTTCCCCTAGCCTTCCTCGGTAGCTGGGCCCAGGTAATTATTCCCCATTCCACCTGCTGCAAATGTTCCGCCTGTCAGCGGGCTTTTCACACGCTCCTCTTTGTACCTTTCAAATGTTCCTCTTTTTGAAGGGATATCTTGCATTTTAGTTTCAAAGTTACTTCCATGCCACACATCCCCTCCTCACTCATTGCTGAAAGCTATTTACATTGGTGACAGAGTAAAGAAAGTGAGGTTAAAGAGACATTTACAAAGGATCCATAACATTTCAAGTTTCCTCCATGAATGTGTGTGTGTGTAATCCGTACTGTTTAGTCTTTGTCACATATTGCAGCCTTGGCCAGTTGAAAGGGATGCAGTATTGCCAGTCCCAAGCATTCCAAAAACCAGGAAGCAAGCCCTTCAAAAATGATGAAGTTAAATTGAAAATAATGAGGGTTGGGGTTGTTGTTGTTTTTTAAATTTGCCTTTTGATTTTTGAGTCTTAGGGTTTATGGCTTCAAACTTTTCTCAGCAGTCAGGGGGGCAAGAAACATTTAATAAATAAAAGTGGAGATTCTCACATGACTTCAGGAGCCAGGCGCCTCAAGAAGAATACCAAATACCACAAGACTTGCAATAAAATTGTGAGAGTTGGCAACTCTGGGTAGGCTCTTGTTTACATAGATTGTACACTGTTTGGATCCGGGACTGTCTTTTTGTTTTGTGCTTGTACAGCTCCTGGCACAGTGGGATCCTGGTCAATGACTAGGGTACTATGTTGCATAAAAATAATAGTAATTTTATTTTACCCTGGGGGGAAAACATTCAGAGGAATCATTTCACCTGCAAAGCCATTGAACTAGAAGTGCTTATGCTTGGTTGCATTTCTCAGGTATCTGATTTCCATCTTGAGAGAGCTCTGTTAGCATCAAACCGCAGTCTCTGCCCAGCAGCAAAATTTATAGCGAGTCCCAAAGCTTGCTGCAACAACAAATCAGTTCAGAGATGTTTTTCATCATTTGATTAACTGCATAATTATGATATGATGATGAGCCAGGTTTTATACTATTTCCAGCTCTTTCCTGCAAAGAGAAACCCTGCCAAGAATATGGAAGCAGTTTACCATCATTTTGTGGTAAGGGGATAAGAAGATCTTTTTTGTTGTTTGGTTTTTTTATGTTGTTAGTTTCATCCTCCCCAATGCTTTCTTTGCATCCCTGGCCTCATTTCTCATTCACACTAGGCATATGTGAGACCAATGGAGCTCAAAATTTTGTAAACCTCTTAGATTCTTCTTTGGGACTGTCAGATTTATTTGAGTTCTCTGTCCTTTTTGCCTGTAATGTGAACCCATCTGTTTTTCAGTGGTGATTCAGTTTAAAAATACAAGCAATACATTCATCTGGCCAAAAGCCTATGTAGAAAGGACAGAAGAACTTGTCCCTTTCACCCTTCCTGAAAGATAGTAAGCATCTTATATACTGTACAGAATGGTAGGGATGGTTGGAAAATGGGGGTGTGAGGAGAGTTCCCCCATATACATTTTTGATTTTTCAGTTTGGGGTTGTTTTTGACACACACAAAAATCAAAAGTTTTGAGAAAAGCATGTATTTTCCACCAAAAACATAATAAATTAAAACCCCAGTTTTCTGGAGAAAAGATATTTTGAAGGATAATTTTTGACCAGCTCTTCATATATTATATTATATTATTGGGGCTGATCCAAAAATGGTAGGTGGTTTCTGTGGAAAATTTTGGGAGATGAAAAGGGAAAGGAAGGAAGGGAAAATGGTTTTTCCATTAAAAAAAAAAAAAAGAAAAGAAAAATGTCCACCAAAACAAGACTTTTCTATGAAAGGTTTTGCTTTGGTCAAAAAAAAAATTCAAACAACTCTCTATTATATTTGTTCTCCCCCTCTCTGCTCCTTTTGCTTAGGTTATGTCTGTAGCACTGTTGTGTAGATGTTTCCTACATCGAGGGAAGGGATTTTCCCCTCAATGTAGGTAACCCATCTCTCTGAGAGGCAGTAGGTAGGATGATGGATGAATTCTTCCATCAATCTAGCCGCATCTACAGAAGGGGTTCAGGAGACCTAACCGCATCACACAGGGTGTGAAATTTTTCACAGCCGTGAGTATGTAGCTAGGTCGATCCAAGTTTTAGATGTAGACAAGGCCTCAGTCTCTCTCTCACTATTATTTGTATTCTGCACTGTCTATTCTACTCTGTTTTATATAGATTCTGATATCATGCTCCTCACTTAGTAGCTGAGTGCTATCCAGTAGTACATTAAGGAACAAGACTCACATCTATCATGTGTTTGTTCACCCATCCTCTCCACTGGCAGAGAAGTGCCTGCAAGGGAGTGTTTTGTTTTGTATTTTTGTATTATAAAGTGGTGAGGTTTGTGATTGGCCTTAGCTGCTGGGAAGTTCATTGCACGGCCCCTGAGAAAATTCTGGTGCCTGCTTACAGCCCCTCCCCACAAACAAAATAGGAGCCACGTTATGTTACACTATACTTACACCTGGTAAGACAGAACCTGCCCTGGGAAGCTTATGGTGGGAGGCTGTGAGTTTCAAAGGAGCCTAAGTGTCCAACTCCCACTGAATTTTAATAGAATTGGAGTGCCTAAATCAATTTGCCTCCTTTGAAAATCCAAAATGAAATAGACAGAGTCCTACAAAAAGTGGAAACTAGGTCAAATTACAGAGGATGAATATAAAAAAAACAACACAAGTATGTAGGGACAAAATTTGAAAGGCATAAAATGAGATTAAACTAGCTAGAGACATAAATTACAAGAAAACATTCTACAAATACTTTAGAAGCAAGAGGAAAACCAAGGACAGGGTAGGCCCATTACTCAATGTGTGTGTGTGGGGGACAATAACAGGAAATGTGGAAATGGTAAAAATGTTAAATGAGGTTTTGGTTTAGTTTTCACCAAAAAGGTCAGTAACGACTGGACATCTAACAGTGAATGCCTGTGAAAATGAGGTAGGATCAGAGGTTAAAATAGGGAAAAAACAATGTAGATGTCTTCAAGTTGGAGAACCGGATGAAATACATCCTAGAATACTCAAGGATCTGACTGAGGAGCTATCCAAACTATTAGCGATTATCTTTGAAAAGTCCTGGAAGACGGTAGAGATTCCAGAGGACTGGAAAAGGGAAAATATAGTACCCGTCTATAAAAAGGGAAATAAAAGTCAACTAGAGAAATTACAGACCAGTCAGTTTAGCTTCAGTACTGGGAAAGATAATGCAGCAAATAATTAAGCAATCGATTTGCAGACACCTAGAAGATAATAAGGTGATGAGTGACAGTCAACATGGATTTGTCAAGAACAAATCTTGTCAAATCAACCTAGTAGCTTTCTTTGACAGAGTAACAAGCCTTGCGGATGGGGGGCTGGGGAAAGGCGGTAGATGGGTAGATCTGTGGGTGCTATCATCTATGGGCATTGCAGAATCAGTCAGCGTGACTCACTTTCATCTTACCGCTTGAAAGTGTAATGTAACTATTTGCATGTGCATTTATCATTTCTCAACCCTGGAGAACATTCAGGAGATGCTTCCTTCCAGAACTACTGTTAATTCACTCTGGTTACATTTGAGTCTGATATAAATAGAAAGAACCTTTGCAAGACAAACTCTTTAGGAAGATTTTGTAGGCTTTTATGGATGCTCTCAGCTCTCTATAATTATTATTTTTTTCATTACAAATTAAACCTAGGATAACGTTGAAGTTTCAATGACATCAAAGAGAGACTTCCATTACTTTTAAATTGCACTGATAAAATCCATCTACAGTTAGCCATTCAAGCACGGTTGCAAGTGTTTTATAGTCACTTGCATATTTTGTGATGAAACCTGTAATTAAACCACTCTGCCATTACACTTATCATATGATACATTGTCCCTTTATGTACCATGGAAACAATATGGAATAAAATGGGAATAATATATAAAATCCATTCAATTTTTGAAATAATGCAAGATTAAGAGCCCAAATCATGCAAGAAACTCCAGCTGGCTTGACTGCCAGGTATTGCACTGGGTGCAAAATGCCTGCAACTACACTTGCAAAATGTGGGTTGGGCCTTATGTGTTACAAATAAATAATGAGGATGATGCATGTGATACTGAATCTTTCTGCTGTTTTATTCATTTCAGTTGATAGTCCTTTATAAATTCTGGCTGAAACATATACATGGACACGTTATTTTGACTTCCGTGGAGTGGATGAGTAGATGATAGGACTCAAAGGTCAGGGCTTTTAAGTAACATGGGACTGAATGAATCCTTAAGTATTTCAAGTTGGGTTTTGTGGTAAGCCACAAAGTTTAGTTAATATTTCAACTGCAAGAACCCAAGCCCAACTTCTTCCAAGGATGAGATAAATTGGAACCATCAACCACAAGCCCAAGCCAGATATAAGGATAGATTCAAATATCTTTACACACACTGAGTAGTACTTTACTCATGAGTAGCCCTATTGATTTCAGTAAAGCTACTTGCAGAATAAGATACTACTCAATATGAGTAAGGGTGTCAACAATTCACAAGATATAGCTGCCACTAAAGGTGATATATTACCTCACCTACCTTGTATCTCTCTATGAGACCAACTTCTGTTAGTGAGAGAGACAAGCTTTCGAGCTTACACAGAGCTCTTCTTCTCGAAAGGGATAGATAAGATAGAAAATATCATAATGCCACTATATAAATCCACAATATGCCCACACCTTGAATACTGCATGCAGTTTTGGTCTCCCCATCTCAAAAGAGATATACTGGAATTAGAAGAGATACCGAGAAGGACAGCAAAAATGATCAGGGAATATGGAACAGCTTCCATATCAGGAGAGATTATAAGGAGGTACTGTTCAGCTTGGAAAAGAGATGACTAAGGGGAGATATAATAGAGGACTATAAAATTATGAATGGTGTGGAGAAAGTTAATAAGGAAGTATCATTTACACCTTCACATAATACAAGAACGCGGAGACACCCAATTAAATTAATAGGCAGTAGGTTTAAAAACAAACAAAAGGAACTACTTTGTCACATAATGCACAGTCAACCTGTGGAACTCATTCTTTGGGGATGCTGTGAAGGCCAAAAATATAACTGGGTTAAAAAAAATTAGATAAGTTCTTGGAGGATAGGTCCATCAATGGTTATTAGCCAAGACGGTCAGGGATGGGTGTCCTAAGCCTCTAACTGCCAGCAGCTGGGAATGGACAACAGGGGATGGATCACTCAATAATTGCCATGTTCTATTCATTCCCTTTGAATCATCTGGCATTCACCACTATCGGAAGACAGGATACTGGGCTAGATGGACCATTCGTCTGACCCAGTATGGTTGGCCTTATGTCTCTCACCAACAGAAATTGATCCAATAAAAGACATTACCTCACCCTCTAATTACCTCTAATATCCTGAGACCAATATCACTACAACTACACTGCATACTAGATGGGATAGACACTTATTTATTTAACATCTCTCCCCCACCAACAGAAAAAGGATTTTGTAACTAAAATGAAATTTTTTATGGAGAATTTTCATGTTGGTCAACATTTTCTATTTTTTCATTAAAATGGAAGCCAATGGGTTGTGGGGTTTGTTTTTTTGTTTTTGTTTTGTTTTGTTTTTGATTTTTAACTGAATATCTTTACTGAAAACCAACAGTTTCTCAGTTTTCAAATATATTATATTTGGAAGTTGCCAGGGAAAAATAACTGCCATTTTTATGGCCAGCTCTGGTAGATACTACCAAGGTGGAGTAGCTACTTAATCATTTGACTCATGGGCTACAAAATTTTATATTCAATATTCTGCACCTATGCTAAGCAAAACTGACAAGAAATTATCAATACAGTATCATTTCACATACCTTACTTTGTTCCATCAACACCAAAGATAATGAAAAAAGAAAAGGAGAACTTGTGGCACCTTAGAGACTAACCAATTTATTTGAGCGTGAGCTTTCGTGAGCTACGCTGTAGCTCACGAAAGCTCACGCTCAAATAAATTGGTTAGTCTCTAAGGTGCCACAAGTACTCCTTTTCTTTTTGTGAATACAGACTAACACGGCTGCTACTCTGAAAGATAATGAAGTCTGTCTTTCATTTTGATGAAGATGAGTCCCTCTATATTTAAAGGCAATCAGGATTTTAAAGCAGTCTTCAAGAGAGTTGAAGGTGCTCAGAACATCTCAGGGTTGCTTTATTGCCTGAAACACAGGTATCTAGCAGTACTCAAAACGTGCCTGGGATCTTTAGGTTTCTAGTGTTCGTAATGATTGTAAGTGCTCTATTAATTGAATTATAGAGCAACACAAAAAAGGTCACCAATGGAGCAGGTTGGGAATTTTCCATGTAAATTCATTTTTTATGTAAAATGCACTTTTTGCAAAATCCAAAAATTCTCCAGGAAACTTCCAAGTTTGCCAAAAATGTAGATTTTTGGTTAAAAAAAATAAGTGAAATATTTATTTCAGTTTAAGTGAACTGAAGCATTTCACCATTAAACTACATGGGCTTCTGGGAGTTGTAGTTCAGGCTTCTCATGCCCCCATTCTTGCCTATCAACTGGTCTCCCCAACAGGACTACATCTTCCATGATGCAATGGGGTTTCCCCAGTGACCAAACTGCATGGTGCATCATGGGAGTCATATGATTGTAGGGAAGACTAGGTGACCGAGCAACCCAAATTACAGCACCTATAAGGCAATACAACACCCTGGGGAAATGCAATTTAATATTGAAAAAATGAAACAAAGTTAAAAAAAATGAAATATTTCACTTTGGGAATATCAAACTATTTAGTTTTGAACAAAAAAAAATGCAAAAACTAAATGTTTTGTCATTTCCAAAATTTAAAATGTTTAGAAGTTTTCATTCTGCTAAAACTTTCAGTATTTCAACTTTTCCTCCTGACTTGGTATGGAAAAAAAGAGTTGAAATATCCGAATTTCCTGCAGGACTGAAATTCTGGTTTACATTCAGCTCTACCAACCGAAGGCAGGCACTAAGTGTGTGACCAGACAACAAGGACTAGATATACAGATACGCCAGAAATAATGAGGGAAGTCATCCTTGCCTGCCTGGTGTGTGTTTCAGATGCACATCTTTTCATGATGGGGGCAGCGGGGAAGCTTCCATTTAAAAAAATGCAAAAGTTACTAACATTAATAAAACGGTAATTACTTATGTAGTGCCATTTATATAAGCCATACTGCACTGTGCCAAATGCCAAAAATTAAGGGTCTCTGAAGACAGTAGGCTCATGTACATACAATGTTTAACAACATTACAGTGTAGAATGGGCGATGGCCTTGCTAGCTGGAATCCTGCAGAAGCAGGTGGATCTTCAGCAGGTAATCTATCTCGACATGGATATTTTCTTGGCATGTTTGGACAAATGCATTTAGCTTCTCTGCCATTGTGTAGTTCTGTAGTAGCTCACATCTATGACCTACCAGCAAAATGGTAGGTATGACATATTACACTGTGCTTTATTTGGGTGTATTGTACATATCCCCAAAGCACCCCTTTAATGAATATGTTAAAAAATTGTCATTTGATTCTTAACAAAAATGATCTTCATAGCCTGCCAGTATCAATATAGTGGGTCAATTACCTATGTGAATTATCAGCTCATTGTGTCATCTGATGTGTGCAGGACTTCTCATAGTGACTGTATATCAACAGGACAATAACTATATCAATGAAGCCATGGAGCAGCTCTTAAACGTTATGAAGCTCCACACGAACATGCTCCAGGTGCTACTAGCACTGCAAACCGAACAGCTCCGTGCCTGCCCTCCCCTTCAGCCACTGTAGCTCAACTCTTTACCATGTGCCCCCAAGACACCGCCAACACACCTACCAACCTCCTGGCTCCAGTCTGTACCTGCTGCATTCCACTCCTCCCCCCGTCACAGTCCAGCCCTATGGACTCCCAGTACCCACTGCACTCAACACTCATCCCTCTGCAGTTTGGCTGTGCTGAAGTACAATACCCGCTGCACTGTACTCGAAAGGACAAGGTTGCATATGATAATTGGACATACACAAATCTTTAACCATCCCTCCTGGAACCCTGCCTTCCCCCATCCCCCACAGTACTGATGTGTTGTTGTTTTTTTGTCTCTCTCCTCCGGTTGTTGTTTTTTTAATAAAAGAATTGTTTTGGTTTGAAAGCAATCTTTATTCCTTTAATTGAAAGCAAACAAAGCCCTGCAAAGCAACAGGCAATTTTCTTAAACCTTCACAGTGCATCGTCTGTACCAATCACAATCACCTCCTAGCATTAAAACCACTGCACTCCTGAGCATAGCAACAAATATTAGTGGCTTTCAGCTTCAAATTGCTGCCTCAGGGCATCCCTGATCCTTATGGCCCCATGCTGCACCCCTCTAATAGCCCTGGTCTCTGGCTGTTCAAATACAGCCTTCAGGTGCTGAGCCTCAGCGATCCAGCCCTGAGTGAAGCTTTCACCCTTCACTTCCCAAATATTATGGATCATACAACACGCGGCTATAAGCAGAGGAATATTGTCATCAGCCAGGTCGAGCCTCCCATATAGGCAGCACCAGCGGGCCTTTAAATGGCCAAAAGCACACTCAACTGTCATTCTGCACTTGCTCAGCCTGTTGTTGAACCTTTCCTTGCTGCTGTGGAGGTGCCCCATGTATAGCTTCATAAGCCATGGCACTAAGGGTAGGCAGGGTCTCCCAGGATCACAATGGGCATTTTGACTTCCCCTATGGTGATCTTCTGGTCCAGGAAGAAAGTCCCAGCTTGCAGCTTCCTGAACAGGCCAGTGTTCCAAAATATGCGTGCGTCATGCACCTTTCCGGACCAGCCTGCCTTAATGTCTGTGAAATGCCCACGGTGATCCACAAGCGCTTGGAGAACCATTAAGAAATACCCTTTCCAATTAATGTACTCAGTGGCTAAGTAGTCTGGTGCCAGAATTGGAATATGCATGCCATTTATCGCCCCTCCACAGTTAGGGAAGCCCATTTGTGCAAAGCCAGCTACAATGTCACACACGTTGCCCAGAGTCATGGTCTTTCAGAGCAGGATGCGATTAATGGCCCTGCACACTTCCATCAAAATGAGTATAACGGTTGACTTTCCCACTCTGGTCTGGTTAGCAACCGATCGGTAGCAGTCTGAAGTAGCCAGCTTCCACAGTGCAATTGCCACACGCTTCTCCAGTGACAGGGCAGCTCTCATTCTCGTGTCCTTGTGCTGCAGGGCTGGGGTGAGCTCATCACACAGTCCCATGAATGTGGCTTTCCTCATACAAAAGTTCTGTAGCCACTGCTCATCATCCCAGACAGGCATGACAATGTGATCCCACCACTCAGTGCCTGTTTCCTGAGTCCAAAGCAGTGTTCCACTGTGGTTAGCACCTCTGTTAGTGCCACAAGCAATCTCGTGTCGTAGCTACTACACATGGCGAGATCAATGTCAAACTCCTCTTTCCTTTGTAGTTTAAGGAATAACTCCATTGACACTCGTGATGTGTTAGTGAGAGCGAGCAGCATATCGGTAAACAGTGCAGGATCCATGCCTGCAGACCAAAGAGGCAGAGCGCACAGTACACAAACCGTTGAAAGATGGCGCCAAATGCGGACAGAAGCACAGGGATTGCTGGGATGCAAAGCAATGCATCATGGGGCATTGGGACAGGAGCCAGGATGCCCTGCGACCCTCTCCACCTTCCCACAACTCTTAGTGGCAGAAGAGGAAGAGATGCTCTGTGGAACAGCTGCCCAGAGTGCACTGCTCTGAATACCGATGCAAATGCCGCCAGTGTGAACACACTATTGTGCAGGCAGCTGACAGTGTGAACACACAACAGTGGTGTCTCTTCAGTGCTCTCTGACCGGTGCTGTAACTCTGCCGGTGTAGATATACCCTTATGTCGCTTGGGGTGGTGGTGTTTTTTTCACGCCCCTGAGTGACATGCATTTTGCCGATACAAGTGGTAGTGTAGACATGGCCTGTTTCTCTGACCAGCAGAAGTTGGTCCAATAAAAGCTATTACCACACCCACCTTTTGTCTCTTTGTATTACATACACACACGCACACAGATATGGAGACACAGAAGAGAACTCTTATGTGCAGCCTTTTACATGCATAAGAAGTAGATGTTTAAAGCCAAGATTTTCAAACGTGGGTACCTAGAATTTGACTACTAAATAAAAAATAGGTGCATACATATGGAGTTAGGAGTGAAACTTCAGGCATCCAGTTAGAAAATTTTGGCTTTCATTCAGATCTGAGCTTGGGTCTCCCACTTCATTGCCTGAGGTTGTATTGGATGAATTATTGCATACGGTATTTCTGTCACTGTGCAATCACTAGTGTCACACCCTTTCCTTTGCAAATGTAGTAACTGCAAAATAGATTTCAAAGTGTCTCATTCTCTAAAGTTTATGATATAAAGTTAACAAACTGCAAAGTTCTTCAAATATGGTGTGAAACTCTGAGCTAAATTTGCCAGAATGGTCCAGCAGCCACATTTTATGTTGGAAAGAAAAAAGTATAGATAATTTATACTGTGTGTGAGCTATGATATATAGCATATATATTTAATAACCTTTGTGAACTCTACCAACCAACTTCTCAATACAGGGATACATTTAAACTTTACTTGGGGTCATTTAAATGCCTATTTCATTAAGAAATGGTAGTCTAAGAAACAATGACCCCCAGATAGGGAAGTGGCAAGAAAGATTGGTCATCTAAAAAAGAAAGTCTCCTACAGAGACCAGGCATTCAGGCACTTAAAAAGCACTGGGCTTAACTCTGATCTCACTTACAGAGCTTATATACCAGTGTAACTCTAATGGAATTACTTAATTTACACCAGATGTCAGTGATATCAGAATCAATGCCCTGGTCTTTGTCCTCCAATTTTCTTTATTTGCATTTTGTTTAAAGCTGAAATGTCTAGACATTTATCAAGGCTGAAAGGAGAATGTTTTTTCCCTCTTTATCCTCTTCACTACTAGTATTTTTCTATGGGATGCCCAATCTCTCTTTCCTGCTTGCAATTGTAATTTGATGACTCATCTGTCGCCTAGACTAGAGGATGGGGCACCTGACGTCTTTGTTTATCAGCTACTGCAAGCTGCTGCACAAATCACCTGACACTGTAAAGTGGGACAGCATGCAGCTTTCTGCTGGATACACATACATCATATTTGCAATACAAAAACTCTGATGGGCCCTGAGAAGACGACTTGTCTAATTTATCTGGGGATTTATTTTATCTATAAGGGACCTGAGAAGTGCCATACAAGAGTTTAGCCCCAGAACTCCAATATTATCTACACGATGCTAGTTTTGCAATCATAGCTGAATCTTGAAAACCATGGCAACTGAATGATTAGCAGAAAATTTGACTAGGTTTTGTGAGTTTACCCTTCCCCTTCCTTGCTCACTATAGCTCATAGAATAATGATCTGCCAGGCCTGCTACTTTCCATCTCATTTATAGTGTTTTTTTAATTTTTTATTATTATTAATCTTGGTTCATTATAAAATGTGGTGTGAATTCAGTGTGTATGAAAGGTGCTGGATGCATAGTCCTGGAGAGCGAAGTCTTATTCAGTCTACTCGTGTAATTAAAGTTACTCAGAGGTATAAATATTTCCAGGATGGTCCCTAGACTTGCATCAGCATAGCTGGCAAATTTCTAGAGGTGTTTCAATCAACCCACTGAACTGGCTGTATCATTAAAGAATGTGTGCTTCGTAAAACTGATTATATATATACACACACACACACACACACACCCAAACACACAACATAGTTTGAAGATGTAACTTTTCTGCAAGTGTAACACAAGCTCATGTTTTCCACATTTACTATAAACATTCTCTGGTATCCATGGTGCAAATTATGGCTATGTCTACACTACCGCCGGATCGACGCTTAGCGGGATCAATTTAGCGGGTCTAGCGAAGACGGCAAGTGCTCTCCAGTCAACCCTGGGACTCCACCCAGAACTAGAAGAGTAAGGTAAGTTGATGGGAGAGTGTCTCCAGTCAACCCAGCGCAGTGTAGACACTGCAGTAAGTTGACCTAAGCTACATAGCTGGAGTTGCATAACTTAGGTCGACTTTACCACAGTAGTGGGGACATAGCCTACATCTTAACTTACACACACATAGAATCTGTATCTATAAAGGGGAGACACGTCCTTATAGGCGAACTAGGCAGTCGCCTAGGGGGCCAAGTTAAATGGGGTGCCAAATTAGAGGGAAAAATCAAATTTGAAAAAAAATGAAAAAGATGAAAAAAAATACAAATAAAATAACTAAGATGTCATTATTTCAATTCCCGTGCGCATATGGAGGGAATGTGAATTATAATTCATTTCTCTACATTTCTGAGAATGTATTAATATGTCAAATCTTTTATTTACTGCAAAAATAAATAATATTTTAGTGATTTTTTTTCCAATTTGTGACGTAGGGTCAAGATGACCCACTCCGCAATTTTAATAAGCAATAACTCAGCTGGAAATTCATGTAGAGCAGAGATATCATGAGTAAATACATGTCAAACGGTCATTTTAACACACGTTACAGGTAGAAGCGAGCAACTACTGTGGAAAATTGTGTTTCTTGGTGCCCAAAAATAAAGAATAATGTCTTTCAGCATTATAAATCCAAAATGTGAGTATCTTTAAGAGTTATTAAACCTTAGCATTATTATCGGGCTGTATAATTATGAACTTTTCTTTGTTATAACTGGTTCACATGTAATAAATAAGGTCCATAAAAGAAAAGTAACAGCATTAACTCTTAATAGACTATGAAAGTGATGACGTCACACTCCAAGCAGGTAACTGTGAAAAAGATTACTTTCCAAACAACCGGTATCAGGTTATAACGTCGAAAAAGGTAATTTTGTTTCCATGTAAATGCTGTAACTAACTGTTTGAATAGGTAAGTGAGTGTATGTTACTAATCACTGAACCTTTAAGCAGTGAAAAGACGTATTGGGATGGCTGCAATGTGGTTTAAATCACCAACCATGTGGTGTGTCAGCCATCCTTAATGCTATAATGCTTGCAATCGGGAGCACAGTTAGTACAAAACAATATTCAAATGCCCCATGGCAGAAAGAGGAAAAAGAAAACCCTCAGGAGCTGAGTATCATAAACAAAAGGCTGAGAAGAAAAAGGACCAAACAAAACAGCAGGGATCCTTCCTGAATTATCTTCTCTTTAATCCAAATAAAGATGGAAGCAGTTCACAGCATCCAGATCAAGTAATTTTACTTGGAGAGGAGGAGGTTAGCTCACATCCGCATGGAAGCAGTTTGGAACATCAGGTTGAAGGTATATTACTTCGAGATGAGGGTGGCTCACATCCACAAAAAAGCAGCTTGAGAATTCAAGTGGAAATTTACTTCTAGATGAAGGCAGCTCACAGCATCCAACTGATATGGAAGTGGAGAAAGTTTATTCACCTTCAGAGACACATGCAGAAATTGAAGTAAATGAAGTAGAAAGAAGAAAGGATGAGGAAGTTACAAACAAGTTACAGTGTGGGAACTCAGCTTCATGACCCAGATGAGATGACCGTGTATGGTAAATTCTCATGGAATATGGACCCGACCAACTTAATGCATTTCCCGAAGGATGGCAATAAAAGAAAATTCTCTGTTCAGCATTACAAGAGGAAACTCATTAATGGGGAAGAGATTCATCGAAACAGGTCACAATATTCAGTGTCAAAGGACTCTGTGTTTTGCTTTCGCTGCAAGTTGTTTAGAAATCAAGAAATTGGTACGTCACTTACTGAAAATGGTTCGAAGGACTGGAAAAACATATCTTCAATTCTCTCTTCACATGAAAGAAGTACAGAACATTTGGAATGTTTTCAAAATTGGAAAGAATTTGAATTATGATTGAAAAAAGGAAAAACTATCGATGAAGAAAATTTACGTGGATGGATGGACAAACGGAATAATTAAGCCTCTGTTTAAAAAAAAAACACTTCAATAACATTAAAAGGAAAAAAGGGGCAAAATGTTTACCCAAAACCTCAGCCTAGATCTGCCTTTGGGGTTTGGGGGTGCCAATTGCATGGTTCGCCTAGGGAGCCAGTTGGTGGCAGCTAGTCTAGGGCCGCCCCTGTGTCTATATCCAATGAATGGGCAAAACCACTTTGCTTTGCTGGAATATCAAGTATATCACACTGGTGAGGGTCACATTCCTCTTAAGAAAATCTTAAGGAACTATGCAGAACAGACAAATAAATAATAAATAGACATAAGGTACCATTTTCAAAAGCACTTAAGTTTCAGATCCTCAAAGGTATTTACAGGTTTCAGAGTAGCAGCCGTGTTAGTCTGTATTCACAAAAAGAAAAGGAGTACTTGTGGCACCTTGGAGACTAACAAATTTATTTAAGCATAAGCTTCCGTGAGTTACAGCTCACTTCATCGGATGCATTCAGTGGAAAATACAGTGGGGAGATTTATATAGATAGAGAACATGAAACAATGGGTGTTACCATACACACTGTAACCAGAGTGATCACTTAAGGTGAGCTATTACCAGCAGGAGAGTGAGGTGGGGGGAGCTTTTTGTAATGATAATTCAAGGTGGGCCATTTCCAGCAGTTGACAAGAACGTCTGAGGAACAGTGGGCGGGTGGGGGAGATAAACATGGGGAAATAGTTTCACTTTGTGTAATGACCATCCACTCCCAGTCTCTATTCAAGCCTAATTTAATGGTGTGCAGTTTGCAAATTAATTCCAATTCAGCAGTCTCTCGTTGGAGTCTGTTTTTGAAGTTTTTTTGTTGAAGAATTGCAACTTTTGGGTCTGTAATCGAGTGACCAGAGAGATTGAAGTGTTCTCCAACTGGCTTTTGAATGTTATAATTCTTGATGTCTGATTTGTGTCCATTTATTCTTTTACGTAGAGACTGTCCAGTTTGACCAATGTACATGGCAGAGGGGCATTGCTGGCACATGATGGCATATATCACATTGGTAGATGTGCAGGTGAACGAGCCTCTGATAATGTGGCTGATGTGATTAGGCCCTATGATGGTGTCCCTTGAACAGATATGTGGACACAGTTGGCAACAGGCTTTGTTGCAAGGATAGGTTCCTGGGTTAGTGGTTCTGTTGTGTGGTGTGTGGTTGCTGGTGAGTATTTGCTTCAGGTTGCGGGGCTGTCTGTAAGCAAGGACTGGCGTGTCTCCCAGAATCTGTGAGAGTGATGGTTGGTCCTTCAGGATAGGTTGTAGATCCTTGATGATGCGTTGGAGAGGTTTTAGTTGGGGGCTGAAGGTGAGGGCTAGTGGCGTTCTATTATTTTCTTTGTTGGGCCTGCCCTGTAGATTGCCAGTCAAAAGAATTTAGGCTCCTAAGTGCCTAAATTACCTTTATTTTATAAAATAAAATAGATCTTAGGTTCTAAATGCACTTAGGTGCTTTTGAAAATGTTACCCATCATATCTGTTTCCTTACAAAACTGTCTTAAAAGAACACTGGGGTTGCACAGTGAAGCATTCAAAAGTCAGGCTATCTCAAAGCCAAGTTTGCACATGTAATCTTAACTCTGCCCCCTTGTGTGTTATGATGCAAACTTCAATGATAAGATTACATATTTCTCAGATAATACTAGGCAATGTCATACAATTTTGACAGTCTTTGAGACAGACTTGCATCGCATATTGTAATACTGAGTACTAAAGCTGGTCAAAAAATCAGGGGGGATTTCTCCATGAAAACTTTACAGTGACCCTTTTTCTTTGTTCCATGGGGGAAAAAACATGAGTGATGTTGCCACAATAAAGATGTTGTGCATGCCAGGGATCTTACACTTCTTTGGCCCCATTGGTCCAACTTGGACCAAGACAAGGTCATTTGCCTGAGGTCATGCAGGGTGCTACCACTTGTAGCTCATTTTGCCATGATATCAAAACTATTTTTTTTTAAATAAAAGGAGCAGAGTAGTATTGCAAATATATATAAATTAATTAATAAATAAGTGTTGTTCCCAAGGCAATAGATCCAGAAGCTAGAATTAAAAAGTTTACTCTGCATTTTATGTAGTCATTTACACCAGTGCAATGTGGATATAAAACACTCCCAGATCAGCATTTACAGCAACTTTGCAGTCACTTTGTCTTGGTGTCAATTCAAGATACAGGGTAAAACAGAATTAGACTCAAAATATTTTAGGGAGTGGTGCTTGGGAACGGGCGGGGGGAGGGGGGGGGAGGCTGTCCTCAATCTTACTTAGTTCGTTCCAAATGCCATTACTAGTTCATTGTTCACATATTTATCTGTAGTTGCATCCAGTCTTTGGAAAGGTGGTAATGGCAATCATGCAGCAATGAAATACAAGAGGCAAGGAGGCATAAAGTTAACAGAATCTGTCCCCTTCTTGCTTAGAGTTTCTCTAAAAAGTTGGAATCAACTTTCTTCCAAGTAACTAGCTTGGATTCAGGCCTTTTGGCCTGGGTGCTTTCCGTAGGAGCAGATTTCTGACTCCTGTTGTGGAAGAAACTTCTACTTGTCTAGCCCCAAAGGGGGAAAGAGAACATCCAGAGAAGGCTGGTCATAATCAGCCAGGTTCTTGACAAACTCCAGCTATTCTAACGCATTGTTATTACCTTAGGACTCAGAGGCCCGTAGGGAGGATTGAAAACTGCTGTTGCTTCTACAGCTATTCACTTCTGGCCCGGCCCATGGCCACAATAAGGAGGCAGAGGAACATTACAGGAGACTACGCAGGAGCACTCGTGCCTGGTAGCATTCCCTGGCTCTGAAATGCACTGGGTGCATGTAAGCCCTGCATCTAAGCCATATTTGAGATGGTTTTCTCCTTTAGCACTGACCTTTCACTGTGGGTTTGAAGTCACTTGGGTCGGCCATATGTATTTGGCAGGCTGGTGGCATGAGCTGCTAGACCAATCACAGCTGCTGTGGTTTATGGAGAGCTGCCTGCAGGCCAAGACACTGAGATGTCTGGAGAAGAGAAATTCAGGTTTGCCTCTTCTTGCACATGCCAGCTATTTGCATGATGTGCTGGCACAGGCAGGCTAGACTGCTCTGCTGTGCAGCTGAGAGAAGCCAGAGTGTGGTATGGTGGAAGAGGAGGCCAGGTTAGCCACACTGACTGGTGTACACACACATGTTTTGCAGGAGTTGGTTCACTTTCACAGGCAGGCTGGTATTGTGGGCCACACTGCTCTGCTGCGAAGCTGAGGAATACTATTGGAAGGCTTGACAGAACGGCAGGCTGTCTGAGGGAGTATGTCATTCCGGGGTGCCCTCCAGACCAGGGAGGGGCTGTGTGCCCCCTGCCCTGCAACCTGGGTTGCCTCTCAATCATCGGCTGGAGCACCCATGGAAAAAAATTAGCAGGTACTTAGCATCCACCAGCAGCCAGCTCCCCCATCCCCACAAGTGCCTCCCACCTGATCAACTCCTCCCCATCCCTCCCAGCGCCTCCCACCCGCCGCAATCAGCTGTTCTGCGGAGTGCAGGACGTGCTCGGGGGAGGGGGCGGAACTGGGTGGGAAGAGGGGAAGCGGTGCGGAGCAGGGGAGAGAAGAGGTGGGGGCGTGGCCTTGGGGGAAGGGGTGGAGTGGGGGCAGGGCCTGGGTCTGAGCAGGGGTTGAGCACCCCCAGGGAAAGGAGGAAGCTGGCACCTATGCTCACAATGCTCTTCTGGTGTAGCTCCCAACCTGGCTCCTTTCAAACGTCTATTTAACTAAAATGAGATAGATTTTAAGTGGGTACAAGTATAAGGCATTAAAGACAGAAACAATTACAAGAGAAATACAGATAAAACGCTTTCCAAACTTAAACTAGATTTGGTTCAAGGTGAAATTCTTACCACGTTTCCAGTAATATTGATAACCAAACTCTCAGGCCAGGAACTGCTCCCGAAGTCCAACAGCTGTGTCTTTTGTCTTCTTAGGTGAAAAGAGAGAGATGGATAGAGAAAGAGAACCCGGGGTGGTTTTGCCCCTTACTTTTATAGTTCAGTCACCCTTTGAAATGCATTTTCCTGAGGTTGACCCCTAGTTAAAGTTCCTTGCAACTGTGAGGATGGAGACGTGGGGCCTGGTAGTGAAAGAGGTTGCTGTTTGTTCTTACCTGTGCTGAAATGCAGATTTCCCTTGTCTACTGTCTTCTCCCTCTCACTGTCTCAGGATCCTCTTTAAAACTTGTATATAAATTGAAAGAAACACACATTCCTTTGCTTAGGAATTGCTTGACCAGTCCTGCCTAACTGGGGCTACGTGGGTTTGAACTTGTGCTGCCAACATCATTCAGAAGGAATTCATAACTCTGTAAGATTGCTACAGACATTTCACCATGATATTATTGACCAGTGAGTTATTCATTTTCAAATGATACCTCACAAGGCATATTTTGTACAAAGATTATTACAACAGCGTGCAGGATGTGAATACAGAGGTGCATTCTGTCACAGGGAGCCAAAAGAAACGCAGGATCAGTACCAGGCTCCTGAGACTACCCTAAAAAGAAGGTGAACAAGTTCCTGTTGCTGCAAATCCAACCCATGTGACGTTCCCAGCAATTTAAGAGAGGAAATGCTCACACTCCTAAGCTGTCTCTTGTGGAGAGCAGTGAGCTGCTATCCAATACAGGCACAGTAAAATGGAAACAGAGCGCCCAGCCCAAAGCCCATTGAAGTCAATGGGGGCCTTTCCACTGACTTTGACGACTTTGGAACAGATCCCAAGCGAGGTGCTGTAAGCGTCTAAAAGCAGGATGCTGAACTCAAAGGAGAAAGGAAGGAAGGAAAGAAATTACCTAAGCTGCCTCCACTGTGGTGGAATGCACAGGCCTGTCCCATGAGTAAAGTCCTTTGCCATGGATGCCCAGGTTTGGCGGGGAGTTGGGGGTGGGGATTTTTGTGGGTGAAACTGTGAAACTCACAACCAGCCGCTGTGCCTCACTTAATGACAGCTGAGGGAATAGTTAGACTGAAGACATTCAAAAGCAGATACATTCTTTCTGGAACACATGTGAGGCATATTTCGGCACTGCACTTTATGTGGTGCATTTATGCCACTGCCGTCTCAAGGTCAGTCAAGTTTATTTTTTATATCATTCATGTGCCTTGTGCAGTTCTCATTCAGATGTTTCAAACGGCACAGAAACCATATTCGAACGGAGGAACAATACAGCATTTGAAGTTGTCCCCATCACTTGCCAGACAAACACATGTCCATCAGATGTGGGTTTGGCGTTCCTGGTAGCTAAATCATCCTTGAATATTTAAATGTAATAGTAATATCAGTCTGCACGGTAAAGTCAGCCAACTAAGTACACACACACACACACACTTCAGATAGAGTCCAGTCTTGCTGCACTGAAGACAATGGGAATGCTTTGACTTCAGCTGAACCGGGACTGGACCCACAGTCCTCAAAATTTGTGGATCATTTCAAGCTGTAACAGAATGTAAAGAATTCCCTCGCAACTGTAAAAAGGCTGAAGAAGTGTTCAGAATGCAATTATCTGTATCCCTTTAGGATAAAACCTGTGCCTGAAGTTTCCAAATCATACACTATTGTTTTTGGAATATTTTAATAGTATTTGTAGCTATATGCCAAAAAATACAAATACAATGGTTTCCCTCCCTTAGCCAGCTAGATAGCATTACCTCAGCACCTGTAATATTCCCTCCTACTTCCTGGGCTAAGATGTAGGGTTTTAGGAACCTGCAGGGTTATGACTCATGCAAGAAGCCAAACCAGGTGGGGCTCATTAATTCTAAATCAAGGTATAAAAGGGCTTATGGGTCCCCCCGAAGGGGAATGTAGGAGCACAGACCTTAGAGGAAGAAATTACAAAAAGAAGCCAAGCACAACAGAAAATGTATGCTAAGGTTAATGTAAGTTAACAACAAAGACAAACCCCACTAGGGGGTAAATCCTATGCTTGGGTGTGCACCATATTGACAGAGAGTGTGAGGATTGTACTTGTACATGCTTCCTTACAGGGCTGGCTCTAGGCACCAGCAAACCAAGCACGTGCTTGGAGTGGCACATTTCAAGGGGCGGCATTCCGGCCACCCTTTTTTTTTGGCTTGGGCAGTTGCGCTCTCAGAGCTTGGGGTGACAAATTTTTTACCTGGGGTGGCAAAAAATCTAATACCAGCCCTGCTTCCTTAAACTTAATTACTAAGACTAGGAATTATAGGGAATGCTGCAAATACTGAGGTAACATTGTCTAGTTACCTAAGGCAGGTGAGACATTCATAAGGTGACTGTTAGGACTGAAGATGGTAATATTTTTAGAAATAAATCAAACAGCTAAGTACTATAAACTCTTGAGATATGCTAGAGGAGAAGGAAGTGTCTAAGATGTTTTCACTTAAACCTGCCAACTCTGGGAGTGCATTTACCATAAATCTAAAGATCCGTTGATTTATTTGGTGTCAGAGTTAGAGCTGCTCAGGGATTTTCTGATGGAAAAATCACAGTTTCTGCAAAATCAAGTTTTGGTTTTTTTCTACAGGAAAAGTTGTCTTCTGAAAAATTTTGACTTTCCATTGGGAAAATGGAAATGAAATATTTCATACTGAAATATTGAAATGAAATATTTCAGGCCAGTTCAACCAGAATTGGAATACTTTAGGTTTTTTAAGTACCCCAAAATGTTTTTGTTTCAAATCAGTTCAACAAAACTTTAAATTGCATTTTCCTTTTGTCATGCATTGTCTTATGGGAGCTGTAGTCCCTGCCCTTTTTCTCTCCTACAGGCTAGGTTCCATGGAGGATTACATCTCTAAATCAATGAGATGCTGACAGACTTGCATGGTCCATCGTGGGAGTCACAGGATTGGATGCATTATAGGAGATGTAGCCTGGCCAAGGAGTCTGGCCCATAGGGGAGAATGAGGGTATCAGATTCCCCAGCTCCAACAAGGCAATGCACCAGAAGGAAATGCAGTTAATGTGGAAGCTACTTAAAAATGAAGAATTTTAGTTCATTTCAAAAAGCTGAGATTAAATATTTCCATTTTGGGAATGTCAAAATATTGAATTTCAATTGAAAATTTTGAAATAATGCCTTGTCATTTCAAAATCAATGGTGTTTTTTTTAAAAAATTTCTATTCTGCAGGAACTTCAACTTTTCATTCCACTTTGGGGCAAAACCATAGGTTGGATTGTCAGAATTTCCCATAAAATGTGGATTCAGCTCTATTCAGAGCCACAGAGGCTCATCTGCCATTGCTTCTTAATAGTCAAACCAATGCACAGTTAATCAAAATCAATTACTAGTAGCAAGTCAAGTGGATCAATTACAATAAAACCCAGTGCAGAGCCATTCGTGAAACTTATATAAATCCTGAAACAAATATGTGTACATGTTAGAAAAATAATGGTTACATTACATTGTGCTAATACAAGTGTTTTTTCATTTCCATGCACTTCTGCATTCTACTTTCTAGGAGGCACTAGAAGCAGAAATACTAATATACTATAAAGACTGTTCTTGAAGTATTTCAGGAACAACCTGAAGCAGAAGAACCATCTTGAAATAGACCGTATTGACACAAGATTTCCAGCCCAATTTTAGGAGGCAAGAAAATGTTTTCAGCTGATGTGGACCTTCTTGTAAATGTCCCATTGTGGGGTGCTTTATCCAAATCAAGCATGTTGAGGTTCACCAGATTGACGAATCTGTTTGCTAGTCTTCATATAGCCAGCGGTCTTGGTTTCTATATTTTTATAGTTAAAAGGTGGGATTGCAAAAGTGCCTGCGTGATATAGAAGCACAAGTATATTTGATGGGTCTTGTGCTCCTAAGTCACTTAAGCACTTCTGAAAATCCCAACCACTGTCTTTTTTCCCTTTCTCTGGGAATGTGATAGTTGAAAAAAGA
Organism: Caretta caretta; assembly: GCF_965140235.1. Classification (NCBI taxonomy): domain Eukaryota; kingdom Metazoa; phylum Chordata; order Testudines; family Cheloniidae; genus Caretta; species Caretta caretta. Next base: position 203,423,959 of record NC_134208.1, on the reverse strand, counting down.
CAATTTCCACTTCAGTTTCTTGTGACACTTCTTTGTCACGCAACACCGTCACCAAAAATATTGTACACAGTCATTCAAAAATAATGTCATGCGCTTGAGAAACTCAGATGAAGAATCCCGGATGAATCTCAATCTTTTGAATCACTTTGCAGAACCGAATGATTTTCAGCAAATAGTTCATAACAATATAATCAGAGGCAAGGCATGTCAAGATCTTCACAATATAGTAGAGAGTCCCCGGAGCTCTCTTTGTAGATGAAGGACAGAAATACCTATGAGCAGCTAAAGGTGTGACAATGAGTAAATAATAAGTCCAACATGGTAGCAGGCAGCCTTGATGTGCTATCAATTTTGCATCCCCATCTGGTGTCCCATAGTGGTTTTAATGAAAGCCTTTACACATGGCCCTTAAAACAACCCATCTGCTCACTGGGGTGAATTAAAAGATGTAAACGCAGTGTAATACGCCAAAGAATATAATGGCCTCAACAGAAGATTTGGCTGTTTCAGCCAACAAAAGGTTCCAGCTGTGGCAGCCTTATGGAACAAAGAGAGCGTTTGGCTTAATGTTAAGTGTGTGCTTCTGAAGTCCCAGATCAGGCAAGAGAAATAAAGCGAAAGGCCTTGACCAGATGTGTCAGACCCAGACAAAAAGTGCAGTAAACGTGATTCCACAGAACCGTCCCTATCAACGTGGATTGTTCTGATAGCAACAGACATCTGTTATTGATGGCCAATCGGAGGGGTGTAGTACATAATCACATATAACAATCGAACAGGCCTGGTTCTTTTAAATGTCTTTTCCGTCTTTACTGTTGCTTGCTTTAAGGTTGAATTAGTTCACGGTATATACTGTACTTGTAGACACTTGATACCTGCACCAGAGTTTCAAAAGAGCACAACTCCAATTTAGGCACACAACTAAGAGAGAGAGGGGTTTTCCCCCCCAAAAAAAGTGCATAGGACCTGTCACCTATTGTGGCACCTATGGCTAGATTCTCAGAAGTGCTCTGCACTCGGTGTGCATCCAACATGCTGAACTCTTGACACTTATTTTGATGCCTAAAGGGGAGGTGAGCTCTTTTGAACATCTGGCTTTGATTTTTTTAGCGGGGGAGGAGGAGGAGGGTTCCTTTGGTTGGGAAAGCTTGCCCCTACAGATTAATGGTGATCAGTAGTAGAATTTATATTTAATAATTAATACTAACAGTTTTTATTTGGTATTGAGAGTAAGGAGGACATTCCTAATGCCTGTTCATCTGTACTGAACTCCTTCCTCTTATTCAAACCATTGAAATGTACTTAGTGCTGGAGTTACTGAGACTAACTGCCTTGAGGGATTTCTCTGTCCATGCACATGGCCGATCTAGCATGTTGGTACCAAATCTCCTGGATCTCATGATAACCATGGATGTATCACAGCTAGTTTCCAACTCTGCGCAGCAAGCTGCAAAACTGGTCACACTTTAGATGTGATCGTCAGCATGGAGGCAGATATGGGGATCATTGAATACACATGCATTGCGATCCGCTCACCACCTCCTCCTCTTGTCTTGTATATTTAAATAGTAAGTGCTTTGGGACAGGGGCCATCTTTTTCGGTGTTTGTACCTCACCTAGCACAATGGAGTCCTTTGCCATAACGGGGGTGCCCAGGTGCTACAATTAATAACATTATATGCTCCTGACAGGCTAGAGACCCTGTTGTGATGATGATCAGCCTCCCAGGGCAGATCAATCTTATTGGACCCCAGAGCTCTCTGAGGACAGACTCTCTGCTTTCGAACTGGAGCACTGATGAAACATTAAAACCACAACAGAGCAAGCAGCCTCTGAAGTGAAGGGCACAAGAGGCTGTGCAAGAATGGGGGTGAGCATAAACATTTACACAGCCTATTCTGACACAGCACACCGTGGATTCTGTAACACACACCCTGCGTCCTCAGGGACTGATCTGAAATATCCAAACAGCAAACTGCAGAGAGCTCAATGTGTCCTGTCTACCACCGTGAGGAACCATCCCTCCTGGAGCTGAATGTGTTCTTGGCGTATGCGCAATGTGCCTCAAGGGTCACGTGATCAGGCTTCATCACCGAAGTTGGGCCGCTGGTTGGATCATTAGCTTCCCCAGCCCGGGCTGGGTATTGACAGGGAGTGCGATGGAAATGCTGATCCATGCCCCCCATGCTGTATGGTAGCAAGGAGGAAAGTAAATATTGCCTTTGCAAGGGTTTGGACACAGAGCTGCTCTTCCTGGCAGAACTGGGGATCCATTGTTATTCAAGCTACCTTCTCTTTTTTAAAATAGCTTCTCTCTCTACAGAAAATTCCCATGACCCCTTCCCCCTCCTCCACAACACCAATCCCTTCCAATCCTTCTCTAACCATGCACCACAAGAAACAATGTGGCCTAATAGAGAGGTACTGGACTAGAAGATGGATTGCTTGGTTCTATTTCTAACTCTGCCTGCTGTGGGAAGTTTGGTCTTTGCTTCCCATCTCTCCCTTTGTTGATTCAGGCTGTAAGCGCTTTGGGGCAGGGGCTGTCTCACACTGTATGTACAGTGCCTAGCACAATGGGGCCCTGTTATCTGTTGTGGTAATTCAGAATGAGACTCTTTTACCCCTGCTCTGCAGTATACCATGAAGTTAGGATAGAGGAGAGGATGTTTAGTATCCCAAGTGCACTGTTTGCTCTGCTAAGCTGCAGGGGTAAATAATAAAAATAACAATTGGGACTATGTAAATATTTACTTAGAGCTTTATGTTTGCAGGGAACTGTGGTAATTCCAAATTAATCCTCAGAGCCGATAAATCATTAAGTATTTGTATCCACCTTTTAAAGATTGCAAAGCAGTGAGGTTAAGTTACTTGCCCAAGGTCATGTGCTAAAAAAGAGATCTTGGAGCTATTGTGGTTCTCTGAAAACGTCTGCTCGATATGCAGCAGCAGTCAAAAAAGCAAACAGAGTATTAGGCACCATACGAAAGGTATAAATAATAAGACAGAAAATATCATAATACCACTAAATAAATCCATGGTACGTCCACACTTTGAATACTGCCTGCCATTCTGGTTGCCCCCTCCCTCTCTCTCAAAAAGAAAGGATCAGAATTTGGAAAAGGTATAGAGAAGGGCAACAAAAATTATTAGGAGTATGGAACAGCTTCCATATGAGGAGAGATTAAAGACTGGGACTGTTCAATTTAGAAAAGAGATGACTAAGGGGGATATGATAGAGGACTATAAAATCATGAAGGTATAGAGAAAGTAAATAAGGAAGTGTTGTCTACTCCTTCACATAACACAAAGAAGCAGGGGTTACCCAATGAAATTAACAGGCAGCCAGTTTAAAACAAGCATAACGAAGTACTTTTCCCACAAAATTCTCCATCAACCTCTGGAACTCATTGCCAAATGTATAACTGGGTTCAAAAGAGAATTAGATAAGTTCATAGAGGATAGATCTATCAATGGCTATTAGCCAAGATGGTCAAGGACGCAAACCCGTGCTCGGGTTGTCCCTAAGCCTCTGACTGCCAGATGCTGGGACTGGACAACAGGGTATAGATCACTCAATAATTTGCCCTGTTCTGTTCATTCCCTCTAAGCTCCTGGCATTGGTCACTGTTGGAAGACAGAGCTAGAAGGTCAATTAATCTGATTCAGTATGGCCGGTCTTATGTTCTTAAGTGTCAAATTCTGGTTTCTTCACAAAGTCTGGGCTACGCTGTCTTCTAGGCAAACCATGTACCATCATCCTCATTTTACAGAGGGGGGAACTGTAACAGAGAGAGGCTAAGTGACTTGTCCAATATCAGACAGGAAGTTTGAGGCAGAGCAGGGCCTCCTATATCCCTAACAATTGGCCCATCTTATCTCTCTGGGCTTTAAGTCATGTCTAGTCTATAGTTTTAAGAATCTTGTTTACCATAAAAAAAATCTAGCAAACACACACTTACATCCCATAATTCATGTGAATTTACCTCTTTCTGCAGGCTCTCATTCTTAGTCCCCGAAAGCCATTTGTCAGCAAAAATTAGTATCAGCTATACTTTTAGTCACTTTGATGTTTGTGTGAACATCATTCTTTCCCACTGAATATTTATCAAACATAAGCTATACAATGAGCGATAAAACACATATAGTATCTTCCAGCTCATTCTAGATTTAGGAGAAATCCACATCCCTTGATAGATAGATTAAGGGATTAATTAATTAAAGCTAACATTAATTAATTAAAGCTAACTTTGCATTAACTTCAAAGGCTATTCTGAATCAGCATAAGTGTTAAGTAGAGACACGAACCTTTTTTCATGTCCCAAACCAGAGGAGCAGTACAAGTGTAACTCATGCTAACTGTGTGGTTCCTTATCTCCCAGTAGTGGCTAGACCACACAGAAAGATTTATGAGTCTGCTACTGCCTTTGAGTTTAAGGAGCTGTTTCTTCAGCTCAACCAGTTGAGTTGGCTGCTTTTGGACCCAGAAGTCTGAAATTCAAACTTTGAGCTGGGTTGGTTAGTTTTATTTGGACACAAAGATCAGATGATATTGTTTTGGTTCCTTGGTTGGATGAGAGTAACTCTTAGATTCATGTTTCTGGTCTAATTGTTCCCATTTGAGTTCAAAATCACTTTCTGTTAGGGCTGGTTGAAATTTTCTGACAGGAAAATGTCTTATCTCAAAATCAGATGGGTGGGAGGGAATGGGAAAAGATTGATTTTTGGTGGAATTTTTTTTGGAAAAAGTGAAATGAAATATTTTACTTCAGATAGACATTAATACCTGCCTCCTTTTGAGCTACCATGGTGCCTCCTTGGAGTTGTAGTTCTTGGTGCCTCATGCCCCCATTTTGTCGAATGGCCCCCGCTCCCTGGCCAGACTATATTTCCTACAATGCACAGCAGTCACTCACTGTTACTTATGAAGCATGAAGTGGAAATCCATCAACTTCATGAAAAAAGTCGCACAGATATAGGCAGACATCATCTTCCTCTCCAAGTGCAAACAGACGGACATCATACCAAATGGATGGAAGGTAAAAAATCCATTGCAATCGACACACTAAACTGACTATGGTGAGAGTTTGTGCCGCACACGCTCAAAGAAATTGAGGAACCACCTGATCAGCATTCTGTACAGCAAACAGGAGAAGATCAAGAATGAGCTCTCAAAACTGGAGACTGTCATACAAAACCAATCTTCCACACAAACTTCCATGTGACTGGACTTTACAAAAACAAGAAAAGCCATTTACAATGCACACTTTACTTCTCTACAGAGGAAAAAGGACAGTAAACTATCTAAACTCCTACATGCCACAGGGGGTTACAACTCTTTAACTCACCCAACAATATTGTTAATCTATCCAACCACACACTTAACCCGGCAGAAGAGTCTGTCCTATCCCAAGGACTCTCTTTCTGCCCCACCAAGAATTCTGCGTGGACTCCTCCTGACGGTCGAAATGACAGACTGGACTTCTACACAGAGTGCTTCCGCAGACCTGCACAGGCTGAAATTGTGAACAAACAGCATCACTTGCCCCATAACCTCAGCTGTACAGAATGCAACACCATCCACAGCCTCAGAAACAACTCTGACATTATAATCAAAGGGGCTGGCAAAGTAGGTGTTGTAGTTGTCATAAACAGGTTGGATTATGAACCGAAGGCTGCCAGACAACTCTCCAACACCACATTCTACATGCCACTGTCCTCCGATCCCACTGAGGAGTACCAAAAGAAACTACACCATCTGCTCAAGAAACTCACTGCTATAGCACAGGAACAAATCTACACAGACACACCCTTAGATCCCTGACCAGAGGTATTCTATCTGCTACCCAAGATCCATAAACCTGGAAATCCTGGATGCCCCATCATCTCAGGCATTGGCACTCTTATAGCAGGATTATCTGGCTATTTGGACTCTCTCCTCAGACCCTACGCTACCAGCATTCCTAGCTATCTTTGAGACACATCTTTGCGTTCCTGAGGAAACTACAATGCATTGTACTACAATGTCTTCCTGAAAACACCATCCTGGCCACCATGGATGTAGAAGCCTTTATACCAATATTCCACATGAGGATGGACTACAAGCTGTCAGGAACAGTATCCATGATGAGGCCATGGCACATCTGGTGTCTGAGCTTTGTAACTTTGTCCTCACCCACAACCATTTAATATTTGGGGACAATTTATACCTTCAAGCCAGCAGCACTGCTATGGATATCCACATGGCCCCACAGTATGTCAACATTTTCATGGCTGACTTAGAACAACGCTTCCTCAGCTCTCGTCCCCTAGCGCCCATCCTCTACTTGTGCTACATTGATGACATCTTCATCATATGGACCCATGGGAAGGAGGCCCTTGAAGAATTCCACCTGGATTTCAACAATTTCCACCCCACCATCAACCTCAGCCTGGGCCAGTCCACACAAGAGATCCACTTCCTGGACACTCCAGTGCAAATAAGCGATGGTCACGTAAACACCACCCTATACCAGAAACCTACTGACCGCTATTCTTACCTACATGCCTCCAGCTTCCATCCAGGACACATCACACGATTCATTGTCTACAGCCAAGCCCTAAGATACAACTGAATTTGCTCCAATCCCTCAGACTGAGACAAACACCAACAAGATCTTTATCAAGCATTCTTAAAACTACAGTACCCACCTGGGGAAGTGAGGAAACAGATTGACAGAGTGAGACAGGTATCCAGAAGTCACCTACTACAGGACAGGCCCAACAAGGAAAATAACAGAACACCACTGGCCATCACGTACAGCCCCCAGCTTAAACCTCTCCAGCACATCATCAACGATCTACAGCCTATCCTGGAAAATGATCCCTCACTCTCACAGACCTTGGGAGGCAGGCCAGTCCTCACTTACAGACAGCCCCACAACTCACCAGCAATTACACAACACACCACAGAAACACTAACCCAGAAACCAATCCCTGTAACAAACCCCGTTGCCTACTCTGTCCCCATATCTACTCTAGCGACACCATCGTAGGACCCAACCACATCAGCCACACCATTAGGAGCTCATTCACCTGCACATCTACTAATGTGGTGTACGCCATCATGTGCCAGCAATGACCCTCTGCCATGGACATTGGCCAAACCAGACAGTCTCTATGTAAAAGAATAAATGGACACAAATCAGACATCAGGAATGGTAACATACAAAAGCCAGTAGGAGAACACTTCAATCTCCCTGGACATTCAATAACAGATTTAAAAGTAGCCATCCTGCAACAACAAAAACTTCAAAAACAGACTTCAAAGAGAAACTGCAGAGCTACAACTCATTTGCAAGCTTAACACCATTAATTTGGACTTGAATAGAGACTGGGAGTAGCTGGCTCACTACAAAAGCAATTTTCCCTCCCTTGGTATTGACACCTCCTCATCAATTATTGGGAGTGAACCACATCCACCCTGATTGAATTGGCCCTGTCATCACTGGTTCTCCACTTGTAAGGTAACTCCCTTCTCTTCATGTGCCAGTATATTTATGCTTGTATCTATAATTTTCACTCCATGCATCTGAAGAAGTGGGTTTTTACCCACAAAATTTTATGCCCAAATAAATCTGTTAGTCTTTAAGGTGCCACCGGACTCCTCGTTGTTACTGTTACTGCATCAACAAATTTCGGAACTTTTCATTCCTCTATAAGTTTTGATATTTTGACTTTTTGTCTTGATTTGGGACAAAAAGAAATGATGAATTATTGGCATTTCTCATAGTACAGAAAATCAATTTTTCAGTCAGATCTGCTTTCTATGAATAAAAAGAAAAGGAGTACTTGTGGCACCTTAGAGACTAACCAATTTATTTGAGCATGAGCTTTCGTGAGCCACAGCTCACTTCATCAGATGTGTACCGTGGAAACTGCAGCAGACTTTATATACACACAGAGAATATGAAACAATACCTCCTCCCACCCCACTGTCCTGCTGGTAATAGCTTATCTAAAGTGATCAGCAGGTGGGCCATTTCCAGCACAAATCCAGGTTTTCTCACCCTCCACCCCCCCACACAAATTCACTCTCCTGCTGGTGCTAGCCCATCCAAAGTGACAACTCTTTACATAATCAAGTCGGGCTATTTCCTGCATAGATCCAGGTTTTCTCACTTCCCCCCCACCCCCAAACACACACAAACTCACTCTCCTGCTGGTAATAGCTCATCTAAACTGACCACTCTCCAAGTTTAAATCCAAGTTAATCCAGAATATCTGGGGGGGGGTGGGGGGTAGGAAAAAACAAGAGGAAACAGGCTACCTTGCATAATGACTTAGCCACTCCCAGTCTCTATTTAAGCCTAAATTAATAGTATCCAATTTGCAAATGAATTCCAATTCAGCAGTTTCTCGCTGGAGTCTGGATTTGAAGTTTTTTTGTTTTAAGATAGCGACCTTCATGTCTGTGATTGCGTGACCAGAGAGATTGAAGTGTTCTCCGACTGGTTTATGAATGTTATAATTCTTGACATCTGATTTGTGTCCATTTATTCTTTTACGTAGAGACTGTCCAGTTTGACCAATGTACATGGCAGAGGGGCATTGCTGGCACATGATGGCATATATCACATTGGTGGATGTGCAGGTGAACGAGCCTCTGATAGTGTGGCTGATGTTATTAGGCCCTGTGATGGTGTCCCCTGAATAGATATGTGGGCACAATTGGCAACAGGCTTTGTTGCAAGGATAAGTTCCTGGGTTAGTGGTTCTGTTGTGTGGTATGTGGTTGTTGGTGAGTATTTGCTTCAGGTTGCGGGGCTGTCTGTAGGCAAGGACTGGCCTGTCTCCCAAGACTTGTGAGAGTGTTGGGTCATCCTTTAGGATAGGTTGTAGATCCTTAATAATGCGTTGGAGGGGTTTTAGTTGGGGGCTGAAGGTGACCGCTAGTGGCGTTCTGTTATTTTCTTTGTTAGGCCTGTCCTGTAGTAGGTAACTTCTGGGAACTCTTCTGGCTCTATCAATCTGTTTCTTTACTTCTGCAGGTGGGTATTGTAGTTGTAAGAAAGCTTGACAGAGATCTTGTAGGTGTTTGTCTCTGTCTGAGGGGTTGGAGCAAATGCGGTTGTATCGCAGAGCTTGGCTGTAGACGATGGATCGTGTGGTGTGGTCAGGGTGAAAGCTGGAGGCATGCAGGTAGGAATAGCGGTCAGTAGGTTTCCGGTATAGGGTGGTGTTTATGTGGCCATTGTTTATTAGCACTGTAGTGTCCAGGAAGTGGATCTCTTGTGTGGACTGGACCAGGCTGAGGTTGGTGGTGGGATGGAAATTGTTGAAATCATGGTGGAATTCCTCAAGGGCTTCTTTTCCATGGGTCCAGATGATGAAGATGTCATCAATATAGCGCAAGTAGAGTAGGGGCTTTAGGGGACGAGAGCTGAGGAAGCGTTGTTCTAAATCAGCCATAAAAATGTTGGCATACTGTGGGGCCATGCGGGTACCCATAGCAGTGCCGCTGGTCTGAAGGTATACATTGTCCCCAAATGTGAAATAGTTATGGGTAAGGACAAAGTCACAAAGTTCAGCCACCAGGTTAGCCGTGACATTATCGGGGATAGTGTTCCTGATGGCCTGTAGTCCATCTTTGTGTGGAATGTTGGTGTAGAGGGCTTCTACATCCATAGTAGCCAGGATGGTGTTATCAGGAAGATCACCGATGGATTGAAGTTTCCTCAGGAAGTCAGTGGTGTCTCGAAGGTAGCTGGGAGTGCTGGTAGCGTAGGGCCTGAGGAGGGAGTCTACATAGCCAGACAATCCTGCTGTCAGGGTGCCAATGCCTGAGATGATGGGGCGCCCAGGATTTCCAGGTTTATGGATCTTGGGTAGTAGATAGAATATCCCAGGTCGGGGTTCCAGGGGTGTGTCTGTGCGGATTTGATCTTGTGCTTTTTCAGGAAGTTTCTTGAGCAAATGCTGTAGTTGCTTTTGGTAACTCTCAGTGGGATCATAGGGTAATGGCTTGTAGAAACTCGTGTTGGAGAGCTGCCTAGCAGCCTCTTGTTCATATTCCGACCTATTCATGATGACAACAGCACCTCCTTTGTCAGCCTTTTTGATTATGATGTCAGAGTTGTTTCTGAGGCTGTGGATGGCATTGCGTTCCGCATGGCTGAGGTTATGGGGCAAGTGATGCTGCTTTTCCACAATTTCAGCCCGTGCACGTCGGCGGAAGCACTCTATGTAGAAGTCCAGTCTGCTGTTTCGACCTTCAGGAGGAGTCCATCTAGAATCCCTCTTTCTGTAGTGTTGGCAGGGAGACCTCTGTGGATTAGTATGTTGTTCAGAGGTATTTTGGAAATATTCCTTGAGACGGAGACGTCGAAAATAGGATTCTAGGTCACCACAGAACTGTATCATGTTCGTGGGGGTGGAGGGGCAGAAGGAGAGGCCCCGAGATAGAACAGCTGCTTCTGCTGGGCTGAGAGTATAGTTGGATAGGTTAACAATATTGCTAGGTGGGGTGAGGGAACCATTGCTGTGGCCCCTTGTAGCATGTAGTAGTTTAGAAAGTTTAGTGTCCTTTTTCTTTTGTAGAGAAGCAAAGTGTGCATTGTAAATGGCTTGTCTAGTTTTAGTAAAATCCAGCCACGAGGAAGTTTGTGTGGAAGGTTGGTTCTTTATGAGAGTATCCATTTTTGAGAGCTCATTCTTAATCTTTCCCTGTTTGCTGTAGAGGATCTTGATCAGGTGATTCCGCAGTTTCTTTGAGAGCGTGAGGCACAAGCTGTCAGCATAGTCTGTGTGGTATGTAGATTGTAATGGATTTTTTACCTTCAGTCCTTTTGGTACGATGTCCATCTGTTTGCATTTGGAAAGGAAGATGATGTCTGTCTGTATCTGTACAAGTTATAAGTACTTTATACAAGTTATAAGTCATTATGCAAGGTAGCCTGTTTCCTCTTGTTTTTTCCTACCCCCCACCCCCCCCCAGATATTCTGGATTAACTTGGATTTAAACTTGGAGAGTGGTCAGTTTAGATGAGCTATTACCAGCAGGAGAGTGAGTTTGTGTGTGTTTGGGGGTGGGGGGGAAGTGAGAAAACCTGGATCTATGCAGGAAATAGCCCGACTTGATTATGTAAAGAGTTGTCACTTTGGATGGGCTAGCACCAGCAGGAGAGTGAATTTGTGTGGGGGGGTGGAGGGTGAGAAAACCTGGATTTGTGCTGGAAATGGCCCACCTGCTGATCACTTTAGATAAGCTATTACCAGCAGGACAGTGGGGTGGGAGGAGGTATTGTTTCATATTCTCTGTGTGTATATAAAGTCTGCTGCAGTTTCCACGGTACACATCTGATGAAGTGAGCTGTGGCTCACGAAAGCTCATGCTCAAATAAATTGGTTAGTCTCTAAGGTGCCACAAGTACTCCTTTTCTTTTTGCGAATACAGACTAACACGGCTGTTCCTCTGAAACCTTTCTATGAATAGCTTTTAATACTCACTTAAAAATTGTTCTTTCCATGAACGCCGCGATGGTAAACTCATTTGCTTGACTTGCAGAAAGGTAACACACACAGAGCACAAGCACCGCTAAAGCAAATTAGTGTGTGTGTGGGGGGGTGTCTTTGTGTTTTGTTTTATTGCAATTAATATTTGTGGGAAAGTCTGAGGCATTCACTCGGCTCTAGTATGGACCCGCTTCCCGCACGAGAGCAAGGAGCTGTGCTCGTTCATTCCTGCTATTGCTACCGGGCGTGGTGAGTTCTATGCTTTCTCTGGCTGTGTCCATGCTGAGGTAGGGGTGTAATGCCCCAGCTCACGTGCACAGACTCGACAAGAGCTAGCAAGTGTAGCTGCAGTAGCACGGGTAGTGGCAGCAGCAGAAATGGCACCTAACACGAAAGGTATGTACTTGGCCCAGCTATGCCGTGATTTAGTTAATGTTGGTCCTGCTTTGAGCAGGGGGTTGGACTAGATGACCTCCTGAGGTCTCTTCCAACCCTGTTATTCTATGATACAGCTGCCGATGCTAGGTTACTATTTATACTCGTGCTAGCTCTCATCGATCGTATGTGTACAAGCAGGGGAATCACACCCCTACCTCATCGCATAGTCATAGCTGCTGACTGCAGTAAATCCCATTCCCCTCTTCGCTCATAGGCAGCATAGGGCTCTATTCATCTCTAAGTCCTTGGCTGCTGAGTTTCCTCCCTTGCACAGAAGACAAACAGTGAATGGATTGAGCAGGGCCCCTGCCAAGGCTGTTATTAAAGATCAGCCCTCTGCACCTGTACCACCGTGCACCTGCAGCCTGCCTTTAAAAGCACCATTATTTCAGCCCCATCTCCAGCCTCATTTTGAGCAAACTTCAGACAAATGCCCCATTTCTCTTCTCATGACAATCACACCACCGCCCAGTCCGAGCTGCTCCCAGTCATTTTACTCTACTTTTTGCTGCTCCCAGAGCACCAAATATAGAATAATGAATGGCAACATGGCAGACTGTAATTAGTCCTAATTACACTTACCAGAAATACACTTACCAGAAATAGTTTAATAAAAATAAAAAACCCATGCTCAAGGGGGAAAAAAAATCTACAGAACAGAAAGGAGTATAGTGAACTTTTCACATCCCCAAAGCTTCTGTTTTAGAAATTATATTAGAGACACAAGGTGGGTGAGGTCATAGCTCTTATTGCAGGAACTTCTGTTGGTGAGAGAAGAAACAAGCTTTCCAGCTACACAGAGCTCTTCCTCAGGTCTGGGAAAGGGACTCAGAGTGTCACAGCTAAATACAAGGTGGACCAGATTGTTTAGTATAAGTAGTTAGCACATATTCTAAGGGACCATTCAAGGTGTAGTGGCCTGTTAACACTCCTGTAGTCATAGGACAAAAAGGGTGGTTAGAGACTGTTGTACTAATTATATGACTCTTTCTTTCTTTCTTTCTTTCTTTCTTTCTTTCTTTCTTTCTGCTTTTGGTGATGGGCTCATCCCACTGAATTCTAATCTATGTTATTCATAGTCTAGATATTGTACTCAGTGTCATACTGAAATTGTACCTACCACTTTAAATGCTTGGCAGGTTTCCTGATGCTGTTTACCGCCTAGGGGGCTCTGTAAGGAAGCATGCTATCTGGGCCAAGCAGCAGATTGCAATCAGACAGACAGCCTAGCATAAGGTGGGGAGAGCTGTGCTTCTGTTTTCTAGGGAGCAGCCTGCTTTATCTCTCTCTGTTTTTTCCATTCTTGTGGGTTATCATTCTGAATTCTATACAAATAAAGTAGTGTTATGTTGAAACCTTCCAGGAAGTGTATTTTATGTTAGTCTTTATCTAACTTCACTGGGTGTATGCCATGAACATAACACTCAGAATCTTTGACGTGTGGCCCACTCAGTGCATATCAGTAAATGTGATATTCCTATCTGATCAAGTGTTACCAACTCCACCAGTAACAAGTAAGTGATTGATTTCAATCTGGGCATAGTTTACTTTGTGAGTAGTTCAACTGATTGCAGTGGGACTATTTCTGGAGTAAGGTACTGCTCAATGGGAGTAAATCGTGTGTCAGAATGAGCCACAGTGTGAAGGGAAAATTAATGGCCATTTAAATCTATGAGACATATTGCCCCTATACTTTGAGTAGCAGGAAACTGTGAAACTGTAGAACCCTGTCATTGGTTTGGAACAAATCCATGCTGAACTCAATGAAGCAGGCAGTGAGTAGCTAACTTTGTTTTTGCAGACTGTCCTCTGCAAAGATCTCATGGCCAAAGAGTCATTGCTGTCCACTTTCTTTTCTGCTTTTATTAAAATGTCAAGATAACCCTCTTCCCCCCACCCCCCACGACTCCCCTAGACATTTAAAACAACAGCTCCATTCTTCGCTGCTAGCTAGAGCCAGGTATATACCAAAAAGAAAGCAATCCATTCCCTTGCGCTTTTTGTAGGTAATAGGAATAGCAGGCAGCACATTGCTTAGCACATCTTTACCCAATAATGGGGATCTGCTGACGCAGAATAGATCCCCAGAACGGGTGCTCACAGCAGCAGAGGAGCCCATGCTGGCCCAGCGCACCTTCAGTACCCTTTGCTAAAGCAACAAATTCATTTTCCATAAAGCACTAAGTAGGCCAGTTTTCAATCTGGCTTGCACATTGCTGAAAACAACCTGCAAAAAAAAAACCACACAGGTGGCAGTCTCCTTTCACACATGCCAAAAAGGAGATAAAAATAGAATCTGACTTGCCACAGAAAACATGGTAAAATAATATTTTCTCATGTGCTAAAACAAACCGTAGAGGTAAGCGCATTAACAGGTCTCCGTTATCAGATGCTGTGAATTAGGCACTGCTGGCAATTAATTAACATGACATCAATCACTCGGATAGATCTCTTGTACACATGAATCAAAGCCGCAAATTGAGCATGCACCTTATATACCACCCACATTTGCTAGTCATCAGCTGTCACTGGAACATGGCCCATTCCCTCCTCAATGTTTACAGCAGTGTTTGCTTGCTGAAAATGTTCATTGTGAATGCCCTGTCATGGAGCTCTTTCTTCTCATGCCACCTCAGAAGCTGCCCATGCACCCTGCTATTCAAGGTCTGGCCAAGCAGATAGTGACACTGTGTAGTATAATTTTCTCCACTTATTCTGGAGGCCAATTCAAATTCTGAATTCAAGAAGGAAAATCCAGTTTTTTTCAAATAAAAGAGAAGTAAGAAACAAAAGGATTTCTTAAGTGGACGGTTAGTTGTGAGAGCCCTAATTAGGTCTGAATGCTAGCAGCATTATCAAGTCTGAATGTGATGTTATTGTCTAGTTAGAACGACAAAAGAATAATTTCTGCTTATACAAGGAAAAGCACACAGGCTCCATTCTGGTCTCTCTGACTGTTGTAATTCTGGAATAACTCCACTGATATTACCAGTGTTAAACTCGTGTAAAATGTGGGGTAAAATAGGATCAGAACCAACACATGTATTTTAAATAATAATTGATGTCCCTTGCAAACAGCACTGCTGGTCAAATTTTCAACTAGACTCTAAATTGCATATTCATATGACTATACACACTAAAGTGGGTACTCACCAAATTGCACGTCTATCAACTGCATTTGCACATGCAAAACAGTCAATTGGGCAAAAGTCAATTGGACATCAGTGCACAAATTTAGAAGTGTAAATTTGAAGGTCAGGATTGAAAAACTGATCAAAAATCAGTTTCCAACAAGCTGGAAAGTATGATATTTCAACATTTGTTCTCATCCCAAATTTGGACACAACGTCAAAATATTGAAATTTTTCACACAATGAAAAGTGCGGTTTTTTTTAAAATTGATTCAGAAAGGTTGAAGCACTTTGTTTCAACATTTTTGATTGAAACCAAACATTTCAACATTCTTCAATACAAATATTTCAGTTTAGTCTGACAAACTGAATCAAAATGTTTTGTCTGGGATTAGTTCCACATTAAATTGCACCTGCCTGAGCCACTGCTGTGACTTTGGCAGTTGTAGTTTTGGGTGACTCGTGCCCTCATTCTCCCCGGCAGCATCTCCCATGATGGACTGTGGTCAGGGGATTTCCAGGAAACCCACGGTGGCTCAAGTGGACACAAATTAATTGAACTGACCCTCCTCCCAACCGGAAACAAAATTCTTTCATTTCGATTTTCCCAATGGAAAATAAAAACTTTCAGCAAAATTGACATTTTCTCACAGGAAATGCTGATCCTGAGGAAACCACATTTTCCATTGGCAAAAACCTTTTGAAGGAAAATTCCCAGCAAGCTCTAGCCTTCCCCTATTCCTGGAATGCAAAGCATCGCTTTGACAAATTGTAACAATGTAGTGTGATTGAAGGGATGCAATCCCAAATAAACCAAGTTATACAAGAAATAGCTACAGAAACACTGATTATACTGTGTGTTAAGATGTTATGTCCTGTGTGAGATGTTATGTTCCTAATAAGAGTTATTTTAAAAGAGTTATTTTAATTCCACCTTAGGCATCCTAACTGTACACAGGAAACTTTGAAAGTGTAAAAATTGTCCATATTCCTATAGGAAAAGAATCAATAGCCAGACAAAATCCTTAACCCAGTTCTAGTTTTCAGTGGAGCTAAACTCCATGACTACCAGTTGCCCTATTTTGGTTCCCTTTTTAAAACAATTATGTATATTACACATACATCTCTGAAGCTCACTTTATTCTCTGAAATGTCCGATACCCATCTTTGTGGAAGGCCAGTGTTGATACCAAAGAGTTAAGCAGATAGTTTGTGTGCTACGGTTGCTGGTCCTGCTTGGTATTATTTTGGGAATTTTCATTTGCTAATTTTCAGTGCTGTGACTGTCAGTGCACTCCCTGCTTAGATCACATTCAGTAACATTTTGGTTACATACAGACAATTGTAGGAAGAGCTCCTCATTTTGAGCAGCATAGAACAACTGTCTAGCTTTGCCACTGCATGACATTACATTTTTACCTTTAAAAAGAAAAGGAGGACTTGTGGCACCTTAGAGACTAACAAATTTATTTGAGTATAAGCTTTTGTGAGCTACAGCTCACTTCATCGGATGCATTCAGTGGAAAATAGAGTGGGGAGATTTAAATACATAGAGAACATGAAACAATGGATGTTACCATACACACTGTAAAGAGAGTGATCACTTAAGATGAGCTATTACCAGCAGGAGAGCCAGGGGGAGGAGGGGGAAGAAAACCTTTTGTAGTGATAATCAAGGTGGGTCATTTCCAGCAGTTGACAAGAAAGTCTGAGGAACAGTGGGGGGTGGGGGGGATAAACATGGGGAAATAGTTTTACTTTGTGTAATGACCCATCCACTCCCAGTCTCTAGTCAAGCCTAAGTTATAGAATCATAGAATATCAGGGTTGGAAGGGACCTCAGGAGATCATCTAGTCCAACCCCCTGCTCAAAGCAGGACCAATCCCCAATTTTTGCCCCAGATCCCTAAATGGCCGCCTCAAGGATTGAACTCACAACCCTGGGTTTAGCAGGCCAATGCTCAAACCACTGAGCTATCCCTCCCCCACATTAATTAAGTTAATTGTATCCAGTTTGCAAATTAATTCCAATTCAGCAGTCTCTCATTGGAGTCTGTTTTTGAAGTTTTTTTGTTGAAGAATTGCCACTTTTAGGTCTGTAATCGAGTGACCGGAGAGATTGAAGTGTTCTCCGACTGGTTTTTGAATGTTATAATTCTTGACGTCTGATTTCTGTCCATTTATTCTTTTACGTAGAGACTGTCCAGTTTGACCAATGTACATGGCAGAGGGGCATTGCTGGCACATGATGGCATATATCACATTGGTAGATGTGCAGGTGAACGAGCCTCTGATAGTGTGGCTGATGTGATTAGGCCCTATGATGGCGTCCCCTGAATAGATATGTGGACACAGTTGGCAACGGGCTTTGTTGCAAGGATAGGTTCCTGGGTTAGTGGTTCTGTTGTGTGGTGTGTGGTTGCTGGTGAGTGTTTGCTTCAGGTTGGGGGGCTGTCTGTAAGCACGACTGGCCTGTCTCCCAAGATCTGTGAGAGCGATGGTTGGTCCTTCAGGATAGGTTGTAGATTCTTGATGATGCGTTGGAGAGGTTTTAGTTGGGGGCTGAAGGTGAGGGCTAGTGGCGTTCTATTATTTTCTTTGTTGGGCCTGTCCTGTAGTAGGTGACTTCTGGGTACTCTTCTGGCTCTGTCAATCTGGTTCTTCTCTTCAGCAGGTGGGTATTGTAGTTGTAAGAATGCTAGATACCCCCCCCCCCCCCCCACCGTTCCTCAGACGTTCTTGTCAACTGCTGGAAATGACCCACATTGATTATCACTACAAAAGGTTTTCTTCCCCCCACCCCTGCTCTCCTGCTAGTAATAGCTCATCTTAAGTGATCACTCTCCTTACAGTGTGTATGGTAAACCCATTGTTTCATGTTCTCTGTGTACAGAGCCTACTGTATTTTCCACTGAATGCATCCGATGAAGTCAGCTGTAGCTCACGAAAGCTTATGCTCAGATAAATTTGTTAGTCTCTAAGGTGCCACAAGTACTCCTTTTCTTTTTGCGAATACAGACTAACACGGCTGCTACTCTGAAACCTACCATTTTTACCTTTGGTCATTGCTTGTTCATCTTTGAACTTGCACAGTGCACAGTCATGCACTTAACAATGAAGAGAGATCTTCACTGGTGGTATGTGCATATTGGTGCACAAGAATAATTTTTTAGGAAACCCTGAAATTTCCAACCCCTGCTGACCTTTAAGAATGAGGCAAGCACAAACAAACGAGCAGTGCAATAAAGAGCACAGGCCTATGGTTTTGAACCAGAACATAAAGTTGGTACGTCTAATTTTAAGCAGGGATGGTGAATTATTTTTGGATAAAATAAGAACCAACTCAAACCAAGCCCTGTTTGAGGTTTCAGAAAGAATTGTCAATTTGTTGTTTATCATTTTGGTGCATCTTAGTTCTGCCTGGCCTGGTTGCAATATTTCATCCGGAAACAGGAAGTACAAAATCAGCATGGCAAGAAAACCTCTTTCCCTGAGATTTCCCACCTGGTGTTGCAGACACAAGGAGTCTGGATGGCTTGGCTAAGGTTTGTGCATCTGCACAAGAAATGTTTTGGAATTTTAGGATGAACAGGCCTCATGGTGTCCCAATACTTTAAAACAGGAAAGGGTGGCATGACTCTTAGGCCATCAGAAATAGGCAGACAGAAACACCAACCATTGCACTACAGAAGTGAGTAAATAAGATCCCTGAAAACATGGGAATTGTTTTTCAACAGATGTAAAATCAGCATCGCTCCCTTGAAGTCAATGGAGCTATACTGATTTACACCAGCAAAAGATCTGACCCATGGAGTTCCAATTCAGAGTAAATCTGGAGGCCTCCTGGATAATCCCTTAGGCTTGTCAGATTATTGAATCATTTGAATCAAGCATTGTTAAAATGTACACTGCTCTGAAAAATAGCTGTGTGAACCATGAGTATTTTCCACTGGTTCCTGTATATAATACATACACACATACATACACATGCATACTATGCAATTAGTGAAGCCTAGAAAAACACAGTTTAAAATAATTAAATGAAAAATAAAGAAGTGAATGATTTCCTTATAAGGATAATATATCTGGCCTGAGGAGTTTGCAGTCTAAATAATTTTCACACACAGGATGGCTTTTGAAACTGTGTTGTTCCCAGTGAACCTGACTGGAGTTCCATCATTTCTGAATAGAGACAAGTTTCTGGACATCAGTAAGATATCATACACAGCTTCCAAAAAAAAAAAAAAAAAGGAAAGAAAAAAAGAAAGAAATAGCCCAGACACGCAGAGAAGTGGTGATAGACAGACAGATAGAAAACGGAGTTTAAATAAAACAGGCATAGGTGTGTGTTACAGGTGTTCACTTCAGAGCAGATATAAAGATCTTGCCAGGGATGAGCACATAGAGAGATTACATCAACAAAAACGGAGCATGAGCTGGCAGTAAAGGTCCAGACAGTTAAGAGACCTTTTCTAGCTCTCCCTAGTTATTTAGGCCAATGGTTTGCTATGTTTTCCATCTGAGAGCCACTGAAAGTTTCTAGCTATTATATATCTAATCCCACAATCCTTTGCTGCTGCCTTGTCATTGGCCCTATGCAGGTATGAAAGGATAGGAGGATGCTTTAAGCTCTCTTCTTCCTCCTCCCCACATTAGTTGGACACCAAAGCAGTAACCAGGCACAATCTTGTGTACAGTGTACAAACACAAAATAACAATATAAAGAATGCCTATTTCAGCACCCGAAACCAGAAACAAGCATGCTAAACTACCACGACGGAATATTCTTGCAGTTTCTCTGACCCGGCCAAAGCTAGGAAGAAGAAAAAAATTTCTGAGATGAAGAATGAAATCCTCACCCCTCACTTTGGCCCCCTTACACTGGGTAATATGGCCAGAGCAGATTAAAGGGTTCTAAAAGCTGTGTTCTATCTGCGGGAGGATTCCCCTGGCATGGGCATTGCAGAAGACCTCCTTAAGACTGTGATCTGAAGACCTCCTTACAAGTCCTGGTGGATGGGGTGTGGGTGGGGACTATAACATGCAGCATTGCAGCGCTTATGGGCAAAACAGTGGTCCATCGGGCAGATCTGGGAGGCTGCCACAACTAACCTCCCAAGGGTTCTGTAAGTTACACAGGTCGCTTCTTTGGCCCCCTGGAGCAGTCCAGTGTCAGGAGGGTATAAATATGGCTTTAAGGCTCTTAGCTCCTCCTACCCCCTAAACTGTGAATTCTGTACTGCATCTCCCATAGGTGCAGCCCATAGTCCCACCCTAGGTTTCCTCATGTTTCTCTAGCCCAGGGGTTCTCAAACTTCATTGCACCAGGACCCCCTTCTGATAACAAACATTACTACATGACCCCAGGAGGGGGGAACCAAAGCATGAGCCTGCCTGACCCTCCACCCCTGGTGTGGGGGGGCACAGGGGGCAAAGCCCAAGGTCTTCAGCCCCAGGCAGGGGGCCTGTAACCTGAGCCCCACCACCCAGGGCTGAAGCCCTGGGACTTCTGCTTCAGTCCCGGACGGAGGGGCTTGGGCTTCAGCCCTGGGCCCCAGTGAGACTAATTCAGCCCTGGTGGCCCCATTAAAATGGGGTCGCAACCCACTTTGGGGTCCCAACCCACAGTTTGAGAATTGCTGCTCTAGCCCAACTGCGTAGACCTAAAAGGTTTGGTGAGAACAGATATGTTTTAGAGGAGCATCTGGGTTCTTTCTGGACATTATTTTTTTTATGTAGCATGCCTCAGCACTCACACAGGGCTTGAGCTAGAACTATGCTGTCAGAGGTATTAGTGTGAAAATAGTAGCACTATTTCAGGAAGAATATTATATTCAGTGTAGTTGTAGCTGTGTTGATCCCAGGATATTAGAGAGACAAAGTGGGTGAGGTAACTTTTATTGGGCCAACTTGTGTTGGTGAGAGAGACAAGCTTCCAAGCAACACAGAGCTAACACCTCTTTTTGCCCTATGACTGCAGAGGTTTTTAACAGGTCTTGAATGGTCCCTTACAATATGGGCTAACTAGTTATGCTAGACAATCTGTTCCACCTTGTATTTAGCTGTGACTCTCTGAATACATTTCCCAGACCCAAAGAAGAGCTCTATCCTTTCACCTGTAAAGGGTTAAGAAGCTAGGATAACTTCGCTGGCACCTGACCAAAATGACTAATGAGGAGACAAGATACTTTCAAAAGCTGGGAGGAGGGAGAAAAACAAAGGGTCTGTGTCTGTCTGTGTGATGGTTTTGTCAGGGACAGAACAGGAATGGAGTCTTAGAACTTAGTAAGTAATCTAGCTAGATGTGCGTTAGATTATGATTTCTTTAAATGGCTGAGAAATTAAGTTGTGCTGAATAGAATGGATATTCCTGTCTGTGTGTCTTTTTGTAACTTAAGGTTGTGCCTAGAGGGATTCTCTATGTTTTGAATCTAATTACCCTGTAAGGTATTTACCATCCTGATTTTACAGAGGTGATTCTTTTTTACTTCTATTAAAATCCTTCTTTTCAGAAACTGAATGCTTTTTTCATTGTTCTTAAGATCCAAGGGTTTGGGTCTGTGGTCACCTATGCAAATTGGTGAGAATTTTTACCAAACCTTCCCCAAGAAGTGGGGTGCAAGGGTTGGGAGGATTTTGGGGGGAAAGACGGTTCCAAACAACGCTTTCCTAATAAATAAACCCAGATAAATGTTTGGTGGTGGCAGTGGAAGTCCAAGGGCAAAGGGTAAAATAGTTTGTACCTTGGGGAAGTTTTAACCTAAACTGGTTAAAGTAAGCTTTGGAGGTTTTCATGCAGGTCCCCACATCTGTACCCTAGAGTTCAGAGTGGGGAAGGAACCTTGACACAGATCTTGAATGGTCCCTTAGAATATGGGCTAACTAGTTATGCTAGACAATCTGTTCCACCTTGTATTTAGCTGTGACTCTCTGAATACATTTCCCAGACCCAAAGAAGAGCCCTGTGTGGCTCGAAAGCATGTCTCTCTCAGCAGCAGACGTTGGTCCAATAAAAGAGAGTACCTCACCTACCTTGTCTCGCTGAAAGAATATTAGTCAGCCTGTTAAAATTAATGAAGCTGCACTATAAAGAACAGCTGTCCACGAGGGATGAGGGCAAACGTTTGGATAAAATAAAAATCAGTTCAGACCTTCACCCAAATCTCAAAACACACAATCTTCTGTGTGGTTTGAAAAAGATGAACTTTTGTTTTGCTTTGTGTGTTGTAGTTTTTGTTTGTGTTTTGTTAAATTGTTTAATCTCTTTAGACATCCTGATTTTGGAAAGACGATGAATTGCCAAAAAAAAAAAATTACTTTCTGGCCTGTCTGAAGCAAGAAAACTCTAGAAGGAGTAGAATAGCTCTCATAAGTTTCCAGTCTGATTCCTAGACCAAAGAAGTCTGGAGAAGCTTAGTTAATTTCAGATAAACTTTGGGCACAGAAGTAGAACTACAAAAGATAGCATTGAATTACATAGTTGTTAGTCAGATAATACTGTATTACATTTAATCCTCAGGGTCTATTTTCCTATATTACATCTTCCACTGTGATATATTCCACCATATCCAAGACAACACATTAGACTTGCATTATTCACGGGCCTTTAAATACTGAATTTTCATACTGTAATTGCTAGCTCCATGAGTGAGCAATTATAATACAAGGAAGAGGGCATGTCGCTGTGGTGGTGCAGGCTTCAGTGGTCCCTTAAGGTCCCTGACAAGCTTGTACAGTCTGCATGCCGCATCTACACTGTTATATTTAGCCATGCTGAGTCAGTCTTGAAAATCTCATCCACTATCATAAATCATCATTTTTATACTTTTTTTCAGGATTATGATTTGTGTTAACTGGAACAGTGTTCTTAGTGTTTCGTTTACCTAATATCTATGGTAAACACTGTAGCAACCTTAAGTGACCTGGTTTTTTGTCCGGGAATGTCTATTTTTTGTTAAGGAAATGCATTCAGCGCATAACCTAGCCTTCTGCAGGATTTACCCTGTATGCATGGAAACGTTGCAAACTTTGGCCTGCATCACATGAAACTTTATGCACTGGGCCTGAGTTTCCACGCTCCTCTTACCCGTCATAAAATAAGTCAGAAGTTTGATGTTCCCTCCCATTCTCAGCTGACCCAGCCTAGGTGGTATGAGTTGGAGAACCAGACCTCGGACTTGATTTCAGCCGTAGAAATCAGTGGTACCTGGGAGAAATGGACACCATTCAGCATAAGACACAACTTTTTTAAAGGATTCTGTGCATAAAAGACTCCATATATTGAAATCCTGTATCTGAAGTGTTAGGTGCATAAAACTATATGCTGAAGTCATTTAAGTGCATAAAGACTTATGGACATAACACTGTTTACAATAAAAAGACTTCAAAGCATAACAACTAGGGTTAGTCAAAATGTTCCAGATTTCAAGTTTTCAATGAAGATTTTTATCAAATTTGATTTATTTATTTTTTTTACAAAAATAGATGTATGCTTGAAGACCTATAGAGCTGGTAGAATTGTTTTCAATGGCTGAAACACTTGGACATTTCAAGAAAAGCAGTAAAACATTTTGAAAAATTCCCACTAAATGTTTCACTGGTATTTCAACCAGCTCTATGAACAGCTTAGGCACTAAAATCTTCATGAACAGTGTCGTGCCTCGTTCTCTCTCCCTCCCACATTCAAAAGTGAGGGTAAGACTTTGCATTCGCACTCCCTCCCAGACTCTTAATTCATGCAGTATTATTGAAAGTTGAAAGCACAATATACCCCCACCTGGTGCAAATACTTGCATGGGTGAGGTTCAGACTAGAGCTAGGTGACAAAGGGTTTTCCTGTCCTGGGGAAACTATGTGAGACTTGGCCCAGGACAAAAAACTCAAAATCTGTTATTTTTTTTGCAGCTGAGAAACTGGAAAAAAAATTGAGTCAAGTTAAAACAATTTATGTTCAAACATTTTAAAAAGAATGAGGAGTACTTGTGGCAACTTAGAGACTAACAAATGTATTTGAGCATAAGCTTTTGCTAAAGCTCACTTCATCAGATGCATGCAGTGGAAAATACAGTAGGAAGATATATATATATACACACATACACACACACACACAGACCTCCATTGTTTCATGTTCTCTGTATATATATATCTTTCTACTGTATTTTCCACTGCATGCATCTGATGAAGTGGGCTTTAGCCCATGAAAGCTTATGCTCAAATAAATTTGTTAGTCTCTAAGGTGCCACAAGTCCTCCTTTTCTTTTTGCGAATACAGACTAACACGGCTGCCACTCTGAAACCTGTCAAACATTTTAAAAGAGATTTTGTTACTATAATTAGCCTACATTTTGAAACAAAAAGTCATTTTGAAATGAGAAACAAACCTTTTGCTTAGAAAATGTCAAAATGGGATATTTTGACAATTTCAAACTTTTTTTTCCAGCTTTTCTTTTTAAAATAAAAAAAAAATCTGTCAATACCAGCCCTTTCCCATGAACAGTTCAGGGTTAGACAAATTGACATTTTTTAAAGGGAAAGTGCCTCATTGAAAAAATCCTGACCAGTTCTACTTCAAACCCGCTTCTTGGGTTCTATGGACCCCACACAGAAGGGCCAGCTCATGTTCTTTAAAGAACTTAAGCCCTCAAAGAACTTAAATCCACTTAAACCCTCCAAATAAATAGGACTTAAATGGTGCATAAGCCATGTGCTGGCTCGCTGCATGGGGCTGAAGTCCACTGACGGTCAGCATTTATGTGACTAAAATTCCATCCCTGGAACATTCGGGGCAAGTAATCACAAAAGCAGGCATGCCTTACAGTGAGAGTCTTAAAGATTTCAATCCGTTTAGCTCGTCGAAAGATGCCTTGATTACAGTGTACTAAGGGAGAAAATACTGGGTACTAAAGGGTTCTTCAATCTAGCAGAGAGAGGCAGAACAGGAACCATGACTTGCAAGTTACAGCCACACAAATTCAGATGAGAAATAAGGCACCGGTGTTTACCCGTGAGCGTGGCTAAACATTGCAACCAACTGCCAAGGGAAGCGGGGAGTCTCCATCTCTTGATGTCTACAAGTCAAGACGGGTTGCCTTTCTGATTCAGCCAAACACATGACTGGACTCAGAGCAGGAGTAACTGGGTGAAATTCTCTGGCCTGTGCTAGACAGGTGATCAGCCTCAATGACCTCTTGGTCCCTTCAGGCCTTAAAGTCTCTGAAGCTATGAAAAGCAAATTCATTTCTATTTGACCCGTGCCAGTGAATAAGTAAAGTGTAAAGTTTTGTCTGCCGAGGCTGCTGTTATTCTTTACTACTTTAGTTCGCCTTGCAGTCTTTGGATATCTTGCTTAACCCCTCAGAAATGAAAACAACCAGCTAAAACAACAATATCCCTTCCTTCCTGCTCCTCGCCCTGCAAAAGACCAACTAATCAATTGCCATCCTAGCCAAGGGTTAGCTACTGTAGGCAGGGAAGTGGGGTGTAGGTGAATGGGCATGTTCCAACAGGTTCATCAGTCTCATCAAGAGTACTCTATTATGTCATGGGAATAATTGATACTAGCCAATTCAGCCAGCTGACCTACAAGCGAGCCTGGCTCAACTCTGTGGGATTCCGCAGGGCAATGTATGAGAAGCTTCCCATTCTGAAGTCACCAGCAATAACAACTGCTGCACTTTTATCATGCCTCCAATTCATGGATTT
Source organism: Caretta caretta (assembly GCF_965140235.1). Taxonomy (NCBI): domain Eukaryota; kingdom Metazoa; phylum Chordata; order Testudines; family Cheloniidae; genus Caretta; species Caretta caretta. The sequence goes on along the minus strand of NC_134208.1, from coordinate 203,398,196 downwards.
CAACATGCTTTACAACCATGAATGAACTGAACCCCACAGCCCCTTTGTGTAAGGAGGAACACTTGTCTGATTGCCTTCCTTATACAGATTGGAAACTGAGGCACAGGGACATCAAGGGCTAGCTAGTCTAAAGGAACACAGCAAGGAATGAGTGCACTGCTGGGAGGGAACGGAGGAGCCATAACTCACTCCCTACTCTGCCCTTGCTCAAAGGAGCAGAGGGTAGGAGTAATTTGCAACTCGTATATACTCTCGAATGCTGGCACAGCAGTTAGCTGGGAGGCAGGGGATGTCCAGGCTCCAGGGGCTGGGAGCGAGCAGGCTGTGGGGAAATTAGCTGAATATTTTCCAAAGTTGCAGATATAGTTTTGTCTTATAGTGGGAGGAAGATTAGCATGTCGGTAGTTTCCTTATCTACTGGAGGCAGAAGGATGTTCTGTGCAGGTGCAAAGCCTGTCGCTGTCCATGGAACTATACTGGATGGTGAAGAAACAGAACAGCTCAGTGCATAGGGGACTGCCACTCCCAGGACTCAGTGGCTTTGCCACTGACTTTCTCTGGGAGCTTGGGTGAGTCCTTTCTCCTCTCTGTTTGCCCTCCCACCCTTTGCCTGTCTTGTCTGTGTTAGGTGTAAGCTCTTCAGGCAGGAACTGCCTCTCCCTACCTGTCGACGCAGTGCCTAGCACATTGAGGCATCTCTATGTGGTACCGTAATATTGATAAAAGCTATAGGTAAGGGGCACCCCATAACTTGGCGTTTCCATGCTGTCTAGAGCTCGCGTGGGAAGAGGGAGAGTCATACTTTGCCATCCTCAGATGGTTTTAAACAAAGGTCATGTGTACCATGGAGACCAGCTCTCCCACTATGTCTCAGTGTTCCTGTGTAAGCTCTCCAGCCTGCATTTACTATTCCCGCTAAGCTAAGCCACCCCTCTTAATACCGGCACCTCATGCGGTAACCCAATTCAACGTTCATATGTAGAGACCTGCATACACGCCAATCTCCTAGTGTTACGTGCAGGTCCCCAATACAGCCACTCGCTCCAAAAGCTCGTTTGTTTCATATTTGCTCATCACCAGGTCAATTCTGTGACAAAATTTCTAGCAGTAAAATATGTCATTGTAATTAATGGAAAATCAAGGCCAAGGCTTTCAAAGCCACCTAGGAGATGTGAATGGAGAACTGGAGATGCGAACTGGATATTCAATTGCCTGAGGCAGTTTTGAGAGTTTCAACCCAAATATTCAGGTGACGTACCTGCCACTGATACTTACTCACCAGCAACTGGGAAGCTACATATGTGGATGTCAGCACTTTTGGCAGTGAAACATTTAGTCATCAGATCAGTGCATAACCAAAAGTTTCAGCACAAGGTTTCTGGCCCTTATTTAAATTTCATACCAAGTAGATTGTAGACACAGTGGTTTCCCCAAAACACTATCTTTCCCCACACTACAGAACACCTGCAGTGCAATACACCTGTGAGGACAGACGTCAGTTCAACACCACCCAGGGTTAATCTGTCTTTCCAGCCTCTTTGCCCCACCACAGCACTGCGTAGCAGCCAGAACACAGGAGAGGGTCAGAATCAGAATACAGTAAGATGAATGTATCCAAATTCCTAAACCATAGCTAAGTGCTTAAGTCCGTGAATTGACTTTGGGCAGTTTTCCTACTAACCCTCTCCTATACCTAGGGTATTCCATCTCCTTCTCCTTCCGAGAGCGGTCTTTTACTCCCATGGCAATTTCCCTGCCCGTTCCACCATTACTTTACCCCTCTCAGATGCTTTCCTCATTTAACTGTGCTGCCCACCCAGGCATTATCTGAGACACAACTATCCAGGACACATACTTCTGATCCAAATGATTTCTCTTGCCCCTGCTGAGCCGGAAAGCTAGGTGGCCTTGAATACAAGTGGCGTGCACTGCATCTAAGCGCAGCTCAGACACTGGAGAGAGCCAGTCATGGCTCCCTGGTGCTTGGTCATTTGCCTGCTGTGGAAGTTAGAGCAACAGGGGGCCTACTCTAACAACCAGCGCTTGTAACAGAGCTCCCGGCCGTGGAGGATCTGGCACGGTGGAGCTTGGCCTCACCGCTCATGCTGGGGAAGGGGTAGAATGGTGAGATCTCCAGCCTCTGTAAGGTCACTTTGGGCTGTGTAAGTGCTGAAAGGTGAACTCAGCAGACCACAGAACCTGGCTTAAGAGAATCTGTCTTTCTTTTACCACCCTGGCTTTTCTGTGTGATTTGTAACCTACTGTAGAATAAAATCTGTAAGGCAAACAGTATTATTTTCATCAAATTGAGACCTGAGCAACAACAAACCACATACAATCTCTCTGACATCTTCCAAACAATGGCCACCAACCTGCAAACATTTCAACACAAGTGTAACTTTGCACCTGTGAATAGCCCATTGCAATCAGTGGGTACCTTTACTCATGAGCATACAGTTATGCCCCTGGTTATGTTATTGCAGGGCTGAGGCCAAATAAACAGTTGTGTACTTGGAAATGTAGTGTAACATTTTCAAAAGCAGCTAAGTGACTTAGGAACCTAGGTCCATGGGAGTTAGGCACCTGGGTGCTTGTGAAAATCCCACTAAGTGCTTATCTGCATCTTTAGTTATCTAAATACCCTTAAAATCTGTCTCTATGTCAGTTCTGAAAATGGGACTTAGGCTCCTAAGCCACTTAGGCACTTTGTAAAATTTTACCTGTAGAGGCTAGTTTGGATGAAATAAGAACCCATCCAAATCAGAATGGATTTTTAGTGTGAGGCTGGGAAAGCTTGGTTCATTTTTCCTTTGTTTTCATTCCTCTGGACTTTAATGAGGACTAGAAGTGGATGTGTCAAAAAATTGCAAGAAGAAATTTTTGCGGAATTTTTGACCTAGCTAGAACCAGGCTGCAGTGCAAATTTCAAGGGAAAACCCCTTCTTATAAAAATGTACAACATTATTTCCAAAATGTTAGGACAGCTTTGGATAAACTACTGGATTTCTCTCCACTCCAAATTGAACCTTCTTTTGAGGTTTACTCACTGCTAAACATAGTGACTAGTGATATCACGTGCTCAGTTTGAGGCACTGCAATGGGGTCTGAGTTTCAGAGGGTGGATACTCAGCATTTTCTGAATATCAAACCCCTTTTAAGGTGTGTCAACTTGGCCAACCAAAAATTAACTCACCCCCATCACTAGCCATTTTTGAAAATTTAAGCCAACTTGCTTTTTCTTTTGCATCATCAGTTTTGGATCACATACCACTGTTCTGAATTAATTTTCAATCAAAACAATGTTTCGTTTTAGGTGTTGGACAAAGCACCAGGGACACCCAAGCATTTCACAGTACATGTTCTCCAAACTACTCCAAATGTTCCCAAACTTAGAAGTAACATTTGCCCGGTTCTACTTTTCAGCTCATTTTAGTAGCAGAAGTTAGCCCATTCTGAATGATGAAAGATAGCGTGGGCGCATGGCTGGGCTCCAGCAGTTTTAATTTGTTTTATCAAGAGGTTTCTCTTATATCAAGGATTCCCTCTGGATTTTATGAAGAGCTTGACAACATATTAATATTATCACTATTAAGCTTTGTGTTGCATGGAGTTATTACGCTGGGCCAAATTCATAAGTGATGTGTGCATTTAACTGGTTTTATACCTACCCACTCTACCAATATCTCAAGAGAATATAAGTTGCTCCTTTGAGGAGCCAAAAGAAGGTATAAGCTAATTTAGAGTAGGAGCTACTAATTTACACATTCCAGATTTTGGGCCTGGAAGTAGCTTTGAGGGAATGAATGCAAGGGGATCTCACTTATACACCATCTTTGAACTTGGCCCTGTGAGTCCAAAGGAGTCGAAGTAAATAAGTCTTAGGGGAGTTTGTTTGTTTAACATACATGTTGAGAGGACTGGGAAAAATGTATAAGTTACCCTCAATTAGATTCCCACATAATTTAGGCTTGCTTAAATTCACCTCTGAATTTGGCCCTTGGAATGCTGCCTACCAGCTAGTGTTTCATAACCTTGTTGAAACAGGCAGAACAAGCCTTACAAGAATTGTCTAAGAGACTTAGCTGCAGGATAATAGCCATAGTGAATGTCTGGATGAACAGAACTGCATAATAGCTCTACAAAAATATAAGCTAACTGTGGTGTAACAACATGTAAAAATCCTTTTACAATACATACAACGTAATTTAATGAACACTAACAAACATCAGTCATGAACACTGCAGTTGAAGTCACAAATCTGATCATCATTCATTATTATTACAGTCGCACTTAGAGGTCCCAACCAAGATGGCAGTGGCTCTCAACATTTCCAGACTACTGTACTGCTTTCAGGAGTCTGATTTGTTTTGCATACCCTCAAGTTTTGCCTCACTTAACTACTTGCTTACAAAATCAGACCTAAAAATACAAAAGCGTTGCAGCACACTATTACTGAAAAAGTGCCGACTTTCTCATTTTTACCATAGAATTATAAAATAAATGAATTGGAATATAAAGGTTGTACTTACATTTCAGTGTATACTATATAGAGCAGTATAAACAAGTTATTGTCTGTAGGAAATTTTAGTTTGTACTGACATTGTTAGTGCATTTTCTAATGCAGTTTCCAATCTGAACAGGGAAGGCAATCAGACAGTTGTTCCCCCTCACACAAGGGGGCTGTGGGGTTCAGTTCATTCGTGGTTGTAAAGCATGTTGAGATCCACGAATTGGAGGCACAGTAGAAGTGTAGCAGTTGTTATTGCTGGTGACTTCAGAATGGGAAGCTTCTCGTACATTGTTCTCTGGAATCCCACAGAGTTGAGCCAGGCTCGCTTGTAGGTCAGCTGGCTGAATTGGCTAGTATCAATTACTCCCATGACATAATAGAGTACTCTTGATGAGACAGATGAACCTGTTGGAACAGGTAACCTGTTGTACCTGAACCTGTTGTAAAACTAGGCAAATATCTAGATGAGTTGATGTACACCATGGTAGACCTCTGCATACACCCAGGGATACATGTACCCCCGGTTGAGAACCACTGTGCTAGACAATGTACCTAGTCAATAAGACACAGCATCTGCCTTGAAGAGCTTGCAGTCTATGTAGACAACATAGATAAGAGGGGGTAGGAAATATTATTGTGTGTCTTACACAAAAAGTCTGTGGCAGAGACAAGAATAGAACTCAGCTCTCCTGTGTATTAGCCCATACCATTCAGCAGCTCATGTCACACCAGGGTGTGATTACACTGCTCTGCCCATCGCTCGTCCCTGCCCCCTTCCTCATACTACCACCAGAGAGTGAAGTAAGAGCTCCCCAGGAAGGGAGGGAGGGCAGAGGAGAGGGGCTGTTCGGAAAAGGTCATTAGGCAGGAGAAGTAACAGCTTGGCTTATCAATGAAAAATGAGCTAGAGGGCAGAATGGTGCAACAGCAGTGCCAAGAGAGGCAGTGAAAGCCAGGAGCAGAGCGCTGATATCACCAGTGGGAAACTGGGGAGAGCGCCATATAAGCCGGAGAACGTATGGGATGGGAGTCCACGCAAGGCATCGCTCTGTGGATGCTGAATGCCACACAAGGAAAAGCAGGTGCGTTTTGAATGATGGCACTCTAACTACACCTTCGCAGTGTTTGACGGCACTCGACATTGGGGAATCTTGCTTCGAGAACCATTGCTCAGCAGCTCTGAAAACCCAGGCCACCTTTCTTCAAGAGCCTAAGTGGCTCCCCGTTTGAAAACGTTGGCGTAGGTGATCCACTCTCGCTTCCCCATCTTGGTGACACGGGCTCAGCTTTGCCCTCTTTATAAGAGGTAAAACTCTTATGTCAAACAAAGCTGTCGCAAGTAAAGTAAAATGACTCTTGGCAATGCTTAAACTAGGCTATTGCCAGGGCAGGTGTTGTCAACGTCCCAGTTTTCAATCTGAGCTGCAGCTCGTTAGTGGATAAAACATGAGAGACCATCAATGGCGCAGGGATCTTCTCTCCTGGTGTTTATAAAATGGATTTTTAAAAGTTTGCCTTAGCTTGTATTTTAATGCCACTGTCTGATATTGCGATTGTTGCTCCAGCAGACCTGGCAGCACTGCTATATTCAAGGGTCAGTCAACGTTTCCATTATAAACCTTGTGGAGGGTTTTCTATAACTTGACTATTTTAATTTGCTTTGGGATAAAATTCAATTCTTCTCCGTCTGGAAGCAGATATGCTTTGTTCTCCTCTTTAAAGTGGTGTGATCATTTTGTCATTAGCACAGGACATCTTCAGACAAAACAGTCTCTAACCCGTGTTCTTAGATTTATAGATTTTAAGGGCAGAAGGGAGCAGTGGGATCATCCAGTCTGACATCCTGCATAACACAGGCCAGTGGTTTTCCAATTTAGTCCAACAATGTCACCCATCACATAATATCTGAGCAGCCACAATTGTCCAGCTGTAGCTTGATTTTTCCCTGATGGGCGGGTTTCTTTTGAAAATCGAACCCTTGATGGGAAGTGATCCTTACTCAGAAGTAGTGCCATTGAAAAATAAATAAAAAGAAACTGAGTGACATTTCCAAAGTAGCTTTGCACAACACCAACAAACAACAGGGTTGGAAAGGGTCCAATACAAAATATTGGATGTGCTGAAGTCCTCCAGAGGCCCACCGCTCCACTGAGTTTTTTTAGAGGCCTTCACACATAGAAGTTCCCGAAAACGTCCAGTGCTGCATAGAAACCCAGAAGCCAAATATCACCAGTCACCAGGTATTTCGTAAAGTCTATTTGCAGCCAAACAGAAATTCCTATCACAGAGCAATATTCAATTAGTCTCTTTAATTTAGATTCGTAGACTTTAAGGCCAGAAAGGATCATTATGATCACGTAGCCCGACTTCCTGCGTAACTCATCTCATAACTGTGACTCGGTGATTCCTCCATCTACCCCGACAACGTGTGCGTGAAGGGAAACGAATCCAGGGGTCCCGGCTCCCTGCCTCTCTGTTCTGTCTCCCAGAGATGCTCCTGTAGTAGATCACCAAATCTGAACATACCTGTCCCTTGTGAACGGTTCATGAAGTTTGGATCCAACCCTAGAGCCAACACCGGAAACTACGGCCAAATGTATCCCCAGACTGGGCTGAACCAGAAAGCTGGACTGGAGCAACTCTGAACTTCAGAGGCGTTTGAAATCTAAGCCCAAATGCAAACCCGAATGCTGTTTTATTCCGTTAAGTCCTCTGTCAGTCCATGAGCGCTAAGGGACGGAGTTCTCATTTAGCTCGAGTACTAGATGACTGCCTTTGAGATGAGGCACATCACAAATCCAAGCCAATGCCTGGGGCATCTGTACATACTAAATGCCCTGCAGATAGGTCTTGAACTCTTGTGTACCTCAGGCACTTAGGAAGGATATGCAACACACCGATGCACTAGGTTGAGGCTGACCCCAGGGACTATAGTGTCTGCTACTTTCTCACAGCTAAACATGGCTGGATTAGGCAATTTAGAGCCCTAAGCACACCAGGACACCAGGTGGTCCTGCTACCACACTCTGGCCTCCTCTGTCTCTCCACTTCCCTCCCCCCACCATACTCTGGCCTCACCCCTCACACACACATACTCTCCCCCATACTCTGGCCTCACTCCCACTCCCCCAATCAGCTCCCCACCAATAACCATGGTGTCAGTATGTCTATATTTATATTCCACCATGGCTCATTACACAGGTTTAAATTACTTTTATCCCTGAAGTTAGAAGATGTGACTCTGAATACACACAAGGTGGCCTGTGTCTCCCATCATACCAGGGAATTAATGAGTTTATGGGAAGGAAAATTAGCATAAGTAACAGAGCTCCACCTAATGGTACCAAGTGGCAAGATATTTACTATTACAGTACTTAGTATTGTTATTAATTGTTCTCTTGATTCGTTATTAACAGAGTCTATTGCTGTAAGCATAACACTGCTACGCAAAGGACACTGAAATAATTGGAATGTCAGCCTTCAGATCAAGGAGAGAACTAGGAGCTCAGCTTTGGATAAACAGCACTCCAAGGGTCTGATTCACCATTGCCCTGCACCTTGTGCAAAGAATTTACACCAGTGCAAAATGAGTGTGACATGCGACCATCCTGATGGGTGGCTGATACAATGAAGAAACGATGACTGACCAGTCAGCTTTGCAGTCTGGACAGCTGACTTAGAAAATCCTGGGGCTTCAGATGACGAACGGTCAGTTAAGAGGCGTTATACAAATCTTGTGAGTGCTTTTGTATTGTTTGGGCTGCACTAATCATGAAGATCCCATTTTCCATGAAGGAGGCTGCTTTCACTTTCTTCACTGTCCCATTACAACAGCACTGATTTTGCAACAGTGATTTTGTGTATAAACTAAGGCGCTGACCCTGCATCAGGATCCACCAGCGCAAACCCCTCAACTTACACAGAGCTAGCGCATCCCAGTGAAGGATCAGGGCCTAAGACGGGCATTACTGCATGGTCTTTGTCCACACCATGCTGGGAACAAGTATTGCAGCTGTTTATTATGTTAGCAAAATGGGCTGAGTCCAAGACAAAGGGCCACATCCTCAGACTTCAATGGAGCTATCACGATTTATACTCCAATCTTTCCCCCTGTGACTAACTTAACTCAGGACTTTCCTTTTTATCTTGTCTGACTTTCTGTTACTGTTTACTTGAGCCTAGAATGTTTTACTTTTGGAGGTGATTTTAACCGGTGGGGGAGTTCCAGACTCAATTTGCCAAGGCGTTCTCCAATTTGCATTTCGGTATCTCCTTATTCATATGATGGGTACCTCTGTCTTGGGCCCTATGCCATAGTCAGGATGGGAAAAACCCTAAAATCCAAACAAACAGAGCCCAGGAGATTTCAATATATGTTTTATATTCAGTTTAAGGATATTGTGCAACTTAGGCCTACTCTATACTACATGGCTAGGTCAACGCAAGGCAGCTTACGTTGATTTAGCTGTGGATGTACCTACACCAAAATATGGCTCCCGCCCACATAAGTGCCCTGCTACGCCAACTTAATAACACCACCAATCCAAGTGGCATAGTCAGAGTCAATGCAGTTAGGTCGACTAGACACTGTGTTATTTACATTGATTGTTACCAGCCTCCAGGAGCTGTCCCACAATGCCGCACACTGACCACTCTGCTCACCATTGTGAACTCCACTGCCTAGGGGTAAGGTAGACAGGGAACTGCCATCCCCTTTGAAGCCCTGCAAAATTGTGATATTCCTTTTCCTGGTTGCACCTAGCAGCTCTCTATTGTTGAGTATAGCTGCCCAGCTCACCATGCCAGCTACACGCTTCAGACCCGCTCCAGCCTGGAGTACAAAGGAGGTGCTGGATCTCCGGGGCTTGTACCGAGAAGAGACTGTGCAGGTACAGTTCCGATCCAGCTGCAGAATGATGCAGGAGGGATGCAGGAGAAGGGCTACAACATGGACCATCAGCAGTGCCATGTGAAAGCCAAGGAGCTGCAGCAGGCATACCATAAGGCCAGGGAGGCCAACGATTGATCTGGTGAGGAATCGCAGACCTGCTGTTTTTACAAAGAGCTGCATGCCACCACCACTCACGAGCATCGTCTGAGGAGCCTGAATCACAGGCCCCTGCTGTGAGCAGCGAGGAGGAGGAGGTGGATGAGAAAGAGGAGGAGTATGGAGGACAGGTGACAGGGGATCCAGTTGCACAGTGAGCCAGGACATGTTTTAAGGCTCCACCACAGTCCAGCCAGTCGAGCACGGGTGAGCCTGATGCAGGGGAAGGAACCTCTGATAAGTATGCTGTGTGCTTTGAAATTACCAGGATGGCCCCTCCGAAGCAGCAGGATACATCTGTAAATTTGCTCTTTTTGACTTGTGCTAGAAGAGGTGATGGAACCTAGAAAGGCTAGAATTAGGCAGAGGGGGCCACGTGGAGCAGTTCGTTTATGTGCATTGGAATGTCTCGTGAATCCTCCATAGAGATCTCGATGAAACTTTACTGCAATCCTCTGGTGAAGGTGTCGGGGGAGGGGAGGGCTGCCTTATTTCTTTCGCTGCAATAGGACACTTTCCCATGCCATCCAGTGATTACGTCAGTGGGAACAACTGCAGCACATGGGCCCAGAGGGACTCATGACAGCCTCTGTTACTCTCAGAAATGAGATAGCTAAAATCGCCATTGCCACTGGAAAATGGGGCCAGTATTCATCCCGTTGCCCTATACAACTAGAATCATGCCAGTGCACTGTTCCCCCCTCATTTCCCTAATCCCGCCCCCCTGGGCCATATTCCCCATGGCTGGTGCTGTGACTGGGGTCATGCTCTCTCAGCCCCACAGCAGAAGTGAGACTGTAGAGCTTACAACTTTGGGGAGAAAGGGGAGCGGGTTCAGTATCTTAAGTTTCAATTTCCATCATGAAGACACTGACACTGGTACCTGTGTGTGCTGTGTCTGCAGCTGCTGCCGTTGCAGCCTTCAGTGTCTCCCCCTCCACACCCACAGCGCACCTAAGCCAGATAAGGCGAGAAAGAAGAGGACTTGGGGTGTCATGTCGAGGAGATCCGGCAAGCCTGTGCTACATCAGACAAGGAGACCAGGGCCTGGAGGATCCCCCTTGCTGACAGCCTGGAGAAGGAAAGAGTGGAAAGCCCAGGAGTACCAGAAGGAAAAGGGGAGGGAGATGCCCCAGGACATAATGACACTTCTCAGGCAGCAAACATAGATGCTTCAGCTTCAAGTGGACCTGCAGGTTTAACAATCTCAGGCTCACCTCCTTCGGCAGCCCATTGACAACTCAGTATTTGGACTTCCCTATACACCCCCCTCAACATTCCATGTGACATCAGGTGTTGGTGCATTATCCCTACCACTCCATCCAGGGGGGCATTAAAGACAACCACAACTGCACGTTTACTGACCTGTGAAAGCCATGGTAGATGTATGTGTACCTGAAATGGAGTGTTTCCTCTTCATACGTTCTGTTCCCGTAACAAGGTTTTAAATGTTTTTTTAATTGTCTGGTTCATGTTACAGAATACAATTCTATTGTTTGGAACAATAGTCATCTTTATGAGTTCACACCATTTGCTGGCTGGTGCTTAGCCGGTCTGACACCCATCAATTTCCTGTTACTTCACTCATACACAGACAATATTAATAGGTGCATTGACAATATTAAATTCCTACATAAACAGCAATCATAAGATTCATAGCAGGCCACAAATGAGCAAGGCCAAGTAGAGCACACTACACCAACACACACTACTCTCGCTTAATATTAAAATGGTCTTTCAAAGTCTCCCTAAGCCATACAGCTCTGCATTGAGGTCTTCTAATAGCCCTTGTATCTAGCTCCACCTCCGCCCACCACCTCGGCGGAAACTTTTCTCCCTTCGCTTCACAGCTGTTATACAGGCCACAGCAGGCAGCTATAACCACTGGGATATTTTTCTCACTGAGGTACCAATCTGGTAAGTAAACAATGTCAGCCACCCGTCAGATGACCAAAGGCACATTCAACGGTCATTCTGCACCTACTGAGCCTGCAGCTGAAGTGCTTCTTGGTGCTGTTGAGGTGGCCAGTGCATGGCCTCATGAATGTAGCCCTGCAAATCTACAGATATGTACTACAGATATCTATCTCCCCATCGCAGCTCGGGAACCCCATTGCTGCAAAACCATCCAGTATGTCCTGCACATTGCTGAGAGTCACAGTCCTCCATAGCAGGAAGTGATTAATGGCTCTGCACATACACATGACAACAGCCCCTGCGGTGGATTTCCAGACTCCAAATTGATTCCTGACTGACCAGTACCTATCTGGTCTTGCAAGTTTCCACAGTGCAATAGCCGCTCACCTCTCAACTTTCAGTGCACCTTCCATTTTGGTATCCTGGAGCTGGAGGGCTGGGGTGAATTTGGGACACAGATCCAGGAATGTGGCCTCATGCATCTGAAAGTTCTGCAGCCACTGCTCATCATTCGAAATCTGCTTGACAATGAGATTCCACCAGTCAGTGCTTGTTTCTCAGGACTGGAACCGGTGCTCCACCATCTCCAGCTGCTTTGTGAATGCCACCAACGACTTGCATTGTTTCTTTCTATGTCCCACAGCAATCTAGCCTCCAAGAAAACATCATGTTCCCCATGGCTCCTCTTGTGCTTCTACCAATAATGCAGGATGAGGTGTCCTGTGCTTGCAACGCTCATGATAATAGTGCAGAACTATGCAGGCTCCGTGCTCCTGTCAGAGATGGCAGACAACTTTGAGGGACATGCAGATTTTGAAAAGAAGGTGCGAAATATTATGGTCTGCAGATGGAATTATTATGGGATGGAGAACACTGCATTATGGAAAGTTGACCCCATGCTCCCAGTCATTCTTGCATGTTTTTTTTTTTTTGCCCCATCGGGCACTGCAAAAACTTCCTAAAACACTCTGTGCTGGATGGTGGTGAGTTGCACGGTGGGATACCACACATAGTGCACTGCCCTGTGCATCAGTAGAAGCCCTCCTCATGAGGATGCCCACCGCTGACATGAGGAGCATAGCGTGCACATGCACAAGCAATGTAATCACTGCAGTGGCTGTATGCTGATGTAAATTAGGTCAGCATAATTTTGTAGTGTGGACGTGGCCTAAGATGAATGCCAATAAGAAATCAAAGAACGTTGAACAACAGGTAGGGTACGAGGGGACTTCTTTTCATGCCCCAGGACATCACTTTCCACCACTTCCAGATTGCTCTTTTAATTCCACATGTGACAGCATTCGACTCAGCACTGTGGTGCCTCCTGCCGGCTGTCCTGGGAATTAGCTTAGTACGCCTGTGCACACTCATCTGGTGACATCTCGCTGCTGTCACTTCTGCTCCAGGATGCGAGTTGTCCCAACGAACACAGTGTCCTCTTCAGGACACAGCCCTATGGCTGTGTCACCCTGTGTCCTCCCCTCTTCTGGGGGAACCGTAGCACTGTCCCACCACTTCCTCAGTGGTGAGTGGGTGGAGGGGGGGGAGGACCTGGGCCTGGGCCCGCCCACTACTCCAGGTCCAGGCCCAGGGACCCTGTAGTTGGCAGCCATGTGCTGTGTCCCCTCCAACCCCACTGTCTACTTCCCTGGGCCTCTTCCCCGCTGCTCCAGCACCTTGTCTCAGGGCCCCAGCATGTCAGCAGTCACCCAGGAGATCAGTCTTGCTCCCCTGATCCTGCCCAGCACTGCTCTGTCCAAGTTGCTAGCTGCCCTCCGCCTGCAAGGCAGCCAGTCCTCCTCCCTCCTTGAGCTCCAGGGAGTGACTGACCTGCTCTGCCCTTTGGCTCTTTTTATATGGGCCTGCCCGGCCCTGATTGGCTGCTCCTTGTATCCCTCTCCAATTGGCTGTGTCCTGCCCAGCCTTCCTAGGGTCCTCTCCCATTGGTTGCCTGTTGCACAGCCTCCCTAGAGTTCTATTAACCCTTTATTGGCTAGTGTGGGGCAGCCAGTCCATGAAAGAACAGCAGCACAGCATGGAGCCAGCTTATAGCATGCAAGCTAAGTTATATCATCCGTTGGGATAGCAGCTATTCTACCCAAATGTTGCCTTATGTTAGTTACCTGACTCTGCCTTATCCATCTCTTAAGTGTCTGGCATTACTCTTCTGCTGCTCTGTCCACTTGTTTAAAATGTCACTGCAAATTTCAGTAGCCTATGGTTTTATTCCCTCAAAACACTTTCTGCAGATGAAAAACTGGCTGGAAGGAAACTCCTTGTAAAAAAATATTTATCCTGTGAGACGAATTACTTAGCCTTGAGGTCTGGATTACTTTGGAAGCATAAATCCAAGAACTGTATATTACATGGCTTGCATTGCTCTAGTTTTCTTCAAATATATGCCTTTGTAGAACATGACAGGCCACCACTTTTTGCCCTTGGCCATGGTTGGATAGGACCACAAACATTCAAAAGCAAATCAAGAATTGTCGGAAGTTGATGCACTATAGAACTGTCATGGCACCACTCCTAGCTGCTAATACTATGCAAAGCACTGCCTATGGTCTAGTTATCACTTCCATAGAACTCTAAGGCTCAGAGCATCAAAGATATTTAGGCACCATGTGACCTTCATGGGGGGCAGATTATCCCACCTCCATGGGAAATCAATGGGAGTTAGGCACCTCAATAACTTTGACGCCCTGGGCCTGTCTTCCAGCTGTAAGTTCACACTGTCAGCCGGTGAAAGGCCTGGAATGAGAGAGAACTGTATCCCTAAGGTATTCAGCCAAAAGGTCATTTGTGCTTCTCTTATCATCAGCTGTTTTATTCTCAAAAAACACAGGCATCTCTGTTGGCTTGGTCATCTGTACTGGATGGACGATGGACGCATTCCAAAGGATCTCCTGCATGGAGAACTTGTGGCTGCCTCAAGGTTACTGCGCTGACCTAGGCTCAGGTTCAAGGACGTCTGCAAGAGGGATTTGCAAACTTTCAACGGACACACGGCAAGCTGAGAAGATGCAGCTGGCAACAGGCTACATGGGAGGACTGCGCTGTGCCAGCTAGTCAAAGAGGCCAAAACAAGGTGATTGAGAGAGAGAGAGAGAGAGAGAGAGAGAGAGAGAGGGGAAAGTCCAGCAGGCCTCCAGCGCCAGCATCCTCTGGCCCTGCGTCTTACATTTGCACTATTTGTGGCGAGGAGTGTCACTCGAGAACTGAACTTTTTAGCCACTCGCTATGCTGTGGCATGACACATAGTAACTGAACTGCTTTTGGTGCTTACATCGTCTTTTGAGATGGATGGCTGCCACTTCATTTTTAGCGATACACAGAAGTCTTTACGAAAGCAAAATTCTCATTGGGTCAACGGGATGGAGTTTTGCCTAAAGAAGACCCGAGTAAGTGACTGGGGAAGGACTTCAGAATCTGGCTTTCTACAACTGGCCATAAGAGCTGGATGAAAAATACAAAGGAAAATAATTGCAAATATTTAGAATGTTTTTCATCATTTTTTGTTTTTTGAAATCTCAATTAAAAATTTCATTGAAAAATCAAATGTAGGAAAATTGACCAGCTCTGGTCAAACAACTGCTTGTCTCTGCCATATTTAAAGGGCCTGTTCTGAGAATGGCATGCTGGCAAAAGATGTGATAATAGAATAACCCTCCATTAGGGAGGGATTGCAAGGGCCAGAGATTAATTAAGGCAGGCTCTCCTGGGGCATCACTGTGTTTTGCATCCCATCGCTTTATCTCTTTCAATAGATGCTTTGCACAAAAGAATTATTTGAAGCCAAGGATTTCAAATACAGCACACCACATATTTCTGTCAACCAGTTATGGAAGACGACAGCCAGATCTTTGCATTTGATAAGGTGTAACATGTTGCAAGGGATGCATCTAATTTTAAAATTTCTCTAGGTTATTATATTCCAAGATCCCATATTCTGCCAGTATATGGGTATGTCGTAAACAAAAGGTCCCATCCTCATATTGTAATGAATTCTATAGAGCTGGTTTCCTCCTTCGGAAGTGTCTACCATTAATTAGAAGAACTGCCAGACTGGATTAGACCCATGGTCAATACTCCAATAGCTTGTCCCTGACGGTGGTCAGCCTGAGATGCTTCAGAGGAAGGGGTAAGGGACTCCACAATAGGTAGATGTCAGATAATCTTCCCCTGCTCCCCATGAAGTTCTCATCCTGATCTCTAATAGCTAGAGATTGGTTTAAACCTTGAAGCATGAGGTTGTTGGTCAGTTATAATTCTGTATATTCTCATTATTCATATAAATGTCCAGTCTCTCATCCTGTCCCATTAGCAACTTTGCAGCAGATGAATGAAGCATCTGTGCCCAACAGTTCATACGGACTCTCCTCTCTCATGATTCCCATTTCTCCCTTTAGAGTAAATCAGCACATTTCCTTGTGATTTTCTCAGCCTGCTGTATCATGCTCGACTCTCTATGGCACGTTGTGGCTGGGACACACCTACACACACTGCACTGGGTCACTGGCACTTTCAACTCTTGGTCTTCCTCCAGGGTAGCCTTAGGAGTACCAGCATGTACCAACCACTCCTCATTATAATTCAGCAGAGTCAGAGTGCAGGAATTGTGCAACTCCATTGTTTCTATTGGGTGGCAACAGGAATTCATGTCATCTTATTATGTCTGTTGGGTGGATTGCATCTGTACTTGCCCTTTAATTTTCTGCGCTGTGGGTTCAAAGAAGTGCACGTTCAACACAATTATGTGGCTGTAGGTGCTGTGTGAGGAGTCAAAATATTCCTCCAGAATATATCGGGAAGACATATAACACGACATATGTAACACAGCACAATACAGAATTACCACTGAAAAAAATACACACAACGAAGAACCCACCTACTCCCTAATATGATTTATGGGCAGACCCCCGCTCCTGTCTACTCCTACCTCCTTTCTGCTGCTCCAAGCCTGGGAAAAGCAGGGAGGGGGGGAAAGCCCCATAAATAGCCGTGTATATGTGTGTCTGTGTGAAGAACCCCTGGGTTTGCCTCTCCCCACCCCAGGCCTCAAGGTATGTATGTGAAAAACATCCACTGCTGCAGGAGAAGCAGAGGTGTGCTTGTGTGGGGGGGGGCTGGGGGGGGAAGATGTGCGGCTGGCCGGGGCAGAGCGGACGTAGGGCTGCAGGTTAGGCCAGATGTGAGCAGTGCAGGGTGGGGGGTACAAACTTAATTCATTCTGGGCTGGGGTGGCACAACATTGATTAATTGGGAGGAACTGGAGCTTCAAGCAGTATTTTATGCAAATGTCTGTGATTTAATGCAAAATAAAAATCTAGTGTGTTTTGACATAAGATGTTGGCAGGTCAGATCGAAATGAGGCTGTTGCAGTGGAAGTGGAAGAGACAGTCTAGAAAGGCTGGCTGGCAGAGATGACTTAACCAAACAGAAAACCTTGTGTTTAATGGTCCATGATCAAGCAATCCTTGTCAGCATACCCTCTCTATGCGCTCGCTCTCTCTCTCTTAACTATTTCAAAGAGCATAGCCCTCAACAGTAATCATTAAAACATTACCAATGGGAAATCCATAAACACTGGAACTAATAGGATGGAATGGCTTGGTTTATTTCACCTCTCTTCTTTCCCATTCCAATCAAAGAGTAAATAATATCACAGTTTTCCCTCAGATTAATTTTTTGTAAATTCCACCCCCATCAGGTTTTATTGGATGAATAACGTACTTGCAGTCATGAAAAAGAATTCTTAAATTACATGAAAAACATGGTTTAACACTACCTGGAAGGCCCAAGGAAAATAATCTGTAACCCAATAAAATCTTTATTAAGAATAATGAATCAGGGAACGACTAGAAAAGTAGTTTCTGAAAATTCAAAAGCAGGAAGAAACAGGAAAATGTCTGGCTTTTACATCTGTATTTTACAAACATATGCTTTCTAGTTAACTGACCAGTTCCTTTCCTGGCATATGAATTAAACGTTGTCTCAGTCATTTCTTCCTGCAGATGATTGGCTAAAAAAAAAACCTTTTTGTTTTTGATGGCGTGCTTCTGAAAACAGATTGGGGGAAAATGTTTACAGATAGAAAATACTTCTGATCATTTCTCTAACTTGTTAATGAGTGACAGTATGAAAATCCCTCAACAAAACCACAAGAGGTGGGAATTTCACCTTGATGTTCAGGTATAACTTATTCATGAGTCCTCTCCAAAAGACATTTTCCTTAGTATGCAGTGTTGGTGTAGCCATATAGCCTGGTCCCAGGATATTACAGAGACAAGGTGGGGGAGGTTATATCTTTTATTGGACCAACTTCTGTTGGTGAGAGAGACGAGTTTTTGAGCTTACACCGAGCTCTGTCCAATAAAAGATATTATCTCACCCACCTTATCTGTCTAATTTTCCGTAGTGCTTAGATAGTAGAAGGAAACAAGCATCTGAGAGTTCAAAGGAAAAGGCATTTGCATGAGAAAACAAGTATTTGAATGGCATATTTGCTGTAAGTGTGCATACAAATACTCATGCATTTTGCACAAGGACTTCATGACTTTAAAATTCTAGCCCACAATGTCTAGAAGGTCAACAGGCAACCTGAGTGCAGTTAGAACTGATCCAAAAAGTGCAAACCAATTTTTGTGACAGTTTTTAAGTTTTTGTATCGAAGTATTTGAAACTGAAACTGATCAGTTTTCTCAGAATATTTAAAAAAAAAATTCAGTATCCCCCCCCCCCCCGAAATGTATTGAAAACACGACACATTTTTTGGTAAATGAAAAATGTTGATAACTGTTTTGATAAGGTTTTTGATACATTTGTGCACAAGTGTTTTTAAAAGACTTTTTTTTAATAAAAGTGAAAAATTTTGACATCATCAACAATGTTCTACATAAATTGTTGTTTTCATAAGAAGAAAATTTTATAAGGAAAAGTCTTTTCAAGTGGAAAAAAAACACAGCTTGAACTGGGGTCTATAAAGACCTTTATGGGAGAAGTTATCTGATATTAAAGGCTCTTTAATCAAACAAAGACATAACAAGATCCAGTGGTTGGAAGCTAAAGTTAGAATAAATTTGAATTGGAAACAAGACACTTTTAAAAAAAAAACAGCAAATGTAACTAATGATTGGAACTGTTTCCCCAGGGAAGTGGTAAATCTATCATCACCTGGAATCAAGACTGGATGTCTTTCTAAAAGATATCCTCTAGTTTAACCACACATTATTGGACTTGATAATGTTCAATTTACATAGTAGGAAATAATAATTCCCTACGGAAATTACAGGGTCAAATTCTATGCTGGAGGTCAAATTAGATGATCAAAATTGTCCGTTCTGGAATTAAAATGTAAGAATTCACTCCAGCAACAATAATAATTCAAAACTAATTTGTACAGAAGACTGAATCCTGATTGTTGGTGAATAGCAAATAAAAAGGATGCCCACATGTGGTCAGAGTTAATGAATTCAAATGAATACTCACAAACACATTTTTTTCAGAATCTTCTGGCTCTAACTGTCTACAATGGCAGTAGATTCATTTGGTTTCAAATCCAAAGGAGATCACGGATGAGGGCTTTTCTTCATGAAGATGTCAAGGATCTATTATTATCTATGTTACACACAGCAAGGAAGACACCTTCCACCTGAATCTGTCAGAGCAAGGGCAGATGTCCAGGGGGCATAGCAGCAGCAAAAGCACTGAAAGTATCCATCTCAAAGGTCAGGGAAGGACATAGGGATTAAGTGCAATGACCAAGCTACCTCTTGGAGAGAGCTAAGAATATGGAACTCCGTCTCATTTTAACCATCCCATGGTCCTGTTGTTTAATGCCAAAATGAGTCAAGTGACGGCTAAAGGGATACTGCCCTTCTTACCTGTAGAAAGGGGAGGGCTTTTAGAAGGCCATGCAGAGTTCCCAGGTGGTAAATTCCAAACCGTCACCTGTGCTACCAGGGCTGTTTAGAGCACACTAGGGAGCAGTGTATGGTTTCTTGTCTCACCCTTGGCACTGTACAGTTCATTTGATCACTGGATAAGTCGGCCAGATGAAAAGTTGAAATCTCAAAGATGTTTGCAAACTGAAAACCAAAAAAACCCCCAAAAACCTGGTTTAGATTAGTTGAAATATTTCATTTTAATATGTTTTTATTTTGGCCTTTTCTCTTTTTTTAAAAGAAGAAAGTTTGCGGGTGGAGGTGTCTAATTCATTTACATTCCAAAACAAAGGGTCATTTCAAATTGGGAAACCCAGAATTTTTCATTTCAAAAATGTCCAAAGGAAACTGTGCAACTATTTCAAATCTTGTTTTTTCAACACTGTTTGGAGTTTAGTCAAATCTGAATCCGTTTTGCAAATGGTTTCAGGTTTGCTGAATTGGCACTTTTCCAATAAATGATTGATCAAAAAATTCCCAACCCGCTCTGGTTGTGATTTCTGGGCGAAGACTCAGGTTTTCAGAACAAGCTCATTTCTCCATGAGGTGGTGATCAGTCACCCCTCATTCCTTTTACTACTCTCCAGAACCACCTCCTTTCTTGCACTTTCACCTCCTCAGTGCAGCCCCTCCCTTCTTGACCCCATTGGCTAAACCTCTCCAAATCCCTCTTTCAAATACACATTCCCCAAGAAATGGTGCTGCACATGCACGCCATAAATAAAATAAACTGAATCACTAAAAATCCTCAGAAACGCTATGACGCGTGCATCACCAACCAAAGTGCCTGCAAAATCTTCTGTCCTTCCCACACACAAGTATTTATCATCACTCATGGAGCCATATCTGAACTTCGGGCCTAATCCTGCAGAGGTCCACACACATAGACCCATCCGCCTATGAAGAGGTCATTGCAGGACCTGGGTTTTAAGATTTTTGGGGCACAGACCATGCCTTATATTTGTGGGTGTCACGCACATTTATGGTACTAACAAAATAGTGGCCAGTAGCGAGTGCAACTTTTGATTTGGACCTTTATAGTGCAATTATTATTGTTTACAGTAGAGTAACACCCAGAGACCCCAATGTGCTCGGCGCTCTACATACACATAGTAGTAGACGGTCCCTGCCCCCAAAGAGCTTCCAATGTAAATAGACACAACAGAAAAAGGGCCAACAGGAAACAAGTGAAATGAC
This sequence comes from Caretta caretta, assembly GCF_965140235.1. Taxonomy (NCBI): domain Eukaryota; kingdom Metazoa; phylum Chordata; order Testudines; family Cheloniidae; genus Caretta; species Caretta caretta. The sequence goes on along the minus strand of NC_134208.1, from coordinate 203,377,582 downwards.
TTGCTACAAGGTCATTCACGAGGTTAGCAACCCAGGAAGGACTAGATCTAGGGCTTATTCGTTCAACATAGTCATTCCCCTCCCATAGGAGTCCCTTGATATAGTGCCTGAAGCCTGGTAGTATTCTTCGCCATTCACAGGCCGTGGTAGTTCAGCCCTCACCACCTGATTGTTCACGCTTACCTCTGCTTACATTTGGCAAAGGGAAGCATAGCTGAGATGGAATTGTTTGCATTCTTCCCAACTCAGCACAGGATGTATACACATTTTTATATTTTGCTATTATGGGCCTCCTCCTGCCACCATAAAATCAGAGTCTATAATCCCTTATTAACTGTATTTAGCAAACCTCAAGCATTTCCTCCATTTGCGATCTGGCTGGGCTTCAGCCCTGAAGCAAATATCAGGTGGCTGTGGTCTAAACGTTAACTGTGGAGCGATTTGAATTACAAACCAAACAGACTGTAAATGGAATCTTAAAGTGCAGTCAGAATACAGTCTAGGAACGTAGCTTTGTTCTCTTGAGCCTGCAAACATACCCCTGGAAATGTTCCTCAGGCGTTCAAAAAATGGATCATTATTCATGGAGAGGAAGTGCAGGTGTTACATTAAAGGGTTGCAATGGGAGCCATTTGGTACCAACAATATAGATTTACGACTTACATTTTTAAAAAAATTTGTGATTAAAACACATCGCACTTTGATTTCCTAACCACCTCCTGTGTTTTGCTTCCAGATTTTTGACAGCTATTTAATTATGACATTTTGAACTTATTTCCCAGAGCCTATTACATATGCATTTCTATGCTTCACTTACGAAAAATATTCAGCCCCTCTTTCTAAAACCATAGCGTTAGACATGATCTGCAACCTTTAATTAATCATGCCCTGCAATAATATGGAAGCCTGTTACAGAGGAACTAACACATTAGTGCTTAGAAAACCCAGGGCAAAATTTAAACTTGTGTTTGCACTTCACAGTCACTGAAAATTTTAGAGGAAACCTACAGGAAGGGGGGAAAGGCATGTAATTTTAGGCACACAACTAACATTATCTGGATTGCTTTAAACTGAAAGTGAGAGATGATCATATGGGCCTTTAAATTGTTATGCGCTAAGAAAAGTTTTTCATGGCAAGTGATTTATGGTAACAAACCAGCTGATTTCTCTAAATTCATTAATTGTTTTTTTAAAGGAAACAGCGCTGATGCTATAAAACTCAGTCAAACAGGTCAGATCATCAGTCACTGAAGGTTTAGCATTCAGTATTGTATTCATCATTCTTATTATGATATTGTAGATTTAAGTCAATGGGACTACACATGTGCTTTAAGTCAGGCAAGAGCTCCAGTATCTTCCTGAATCAGGGTCATTGATATCAGTTAAGCACATACTTACTGCACTAAACTTATTGCACTTAAAAACATTTCCTTGCCTGTGCAATTATAGCATGCTCACAGCAACCTTGCTGATGAGAGACAAATAGAGTTCGCAATTCACCATATCCCATGTTGTCTCTGGTGCTTGGGGGGAAGGGGAAGAGGACGGGAGGGTAACAGGAACCTGTCCCCTACACCTCACACAAGAGAGCCAGTTAGCTTAGCTAATAATGCTAAGGTCATGGGTGTGAGCCTCTGTCTTAACAGGAGGTCAGACAAGATGACCACAACGGTCCCTTCTAGCTTCATAATCTATGACTCGCAGTCCCTGCTCTCAGAGGAGTACAAGGGCTGCTCCCTCTGTGCACCTTCCAGGATGTACCTCAGGGGGATGGAGGAATGGAACCCAGAGCCATGGTCCTGTCCAGCCATGCCAGTCCACAGAAGAGTGAGGAGCGCAGGAAGGGATTGCATCTCATCAACTCCGTGCTGGCCCCTACTCAAGACAGTGGCTATCAGGCACAACCTGCCTTCAGAGAATCTGTTCTAATCCAGACCGGTGTACAGTGATCATGCGGTCTTTGTGGCTGCCCTCTATGGCACAGGGGCTATTTCCTGCAGAAGACAGGAAAGGACATAATGATCCCTCTTTGAAGGGATCTGCTTCTCTTCCCCCGCACCCCTCATCCAGCGCCGAATACTATACCCATATGCCACCGGTTCTGAGACAACCATTTCGTTTTTAAAGACATGCTACAACATTTAACTAAATCTGCCTCCGAAAGCAGTTAACCATGAGGGATTTTCTACAGCTGCCTGAGAGATGACTTAGAAAGATTACTCCACAGATACTTTTCATGGCCAAAGTCAACATAAATGTAGTTTGATTTCTTTCAAGACTCCCATTGACGGGAAGCCTGTTTACTCAAAAAAAAAAATTCATACTGTAGGCAGATAAACAATCAAGTTATTGGACTGCTTTGCTCCTGAGGCCTGATGGAAGGCCCGCTGAAGAGAAAGAGTGCCATTGATTTCAATAGGTTTCAGATCAGTCCCTTCATGCTGGCTCTTGCTGCATTGTGTCATAAGAAAATCATAAGGTTAGCCTTCCATGATATATGAAGATTCTTCCGATAATTGCTTTTCTTTTTGGATTTGATTGGAGGATGGGAGTCTGGCCGGAGTAGAGGCAGGCAAGTCCTATATAATTCTGAGCAGTGATTTCTTTTATTCCTCTTCATGCCCTTTTCATTGGTTATCTGTGAGCGTTGCCACAAACAAGGTTCTGTTCACAGAAATACTTGCAGAACGGCTGTTCTTCGGACAAATAGCTTTAGTCACGTCTGAACAATATCAGTGCACTGGAGAACTCCCACCTGGGGGGAGTGTGCTCGTAACTGCAATCAAGGAATGGGACTGCAGCTTGTGGGGCCATACCCCTGCTAGATTTAACCTAGCTAGCTCCAGCACCCAAGCAGTGCACACCTCCGCATGGGCTTGCCGTGCAAATAATGACCAAGGGCTCCGGGCGAGCTTGTACAGCCTACACTGCAGCTTGCACTGGTGAAGCTCCAGAACCTGCGCTAACTCAGGTATGCCCACCTGAGCTGCAGTCAGCCCCCAACGTTTGCTATTCACTACTTGTTATTCTGCTCTTTAAACGGGCTTCATCAGGCAGCAGGAACAACGCCATGTTTGTAATAGCATACTTACCTTTTGCTGTAGATAGCACTTCTTACCTGTAGATCTCAAAGCCCTATCCAAAGGAGGGGGATGTATCATGCTCATCCTTTTTACAGATACGAAAACTAAGGCACAGAGAAGTCAGGCGACTTGTTGGGTTAACTCAGCAGGTCATTGGCAGAGAACCCAGATGTCTGACTCCCAGTCTAATGTGCTATGCAACAGACGTGCTCCCTCTCCAACCATGCTGTCATTAACATACCACCGCAATGGTGGAAGTCCCAAAAGCACTCAGCTTTGACCTAACCCAGCACCCCGTGAAGTCACTGGCAAAACTCAGAGCAGAGAAAAGGTGAAGCTGAGCGCTTTCAAAAATCCCACCCCTGCTGGAGTCTCCCATCATAGGTGACGTATGAACATCAATTTGTTTCAGTGCATCTTCTTGCACGCATGTAAACCGATGAGGGATCCGCAGATGCGTCTGTGCCTCAGACAGACATGGCTACAGGTTTTTGCCACAGCCTGCTGTCTTCGCTCATGTTTCTCCGTGGCTTTTTCTGTACTGCTATTTTCGATGGCTGTAACCACTGCCAAAAGGTTTGCCGCCATCCCGATCTATTGACGACAGAAGCTTCCCATGTGTTCAAGTTGACTTTTCATTGAGTTCCAAGAATGTCCTTATATTGTTGTCATTGGCACCCTGATATATGGTGCTCCCATTTTCAGGTGTCCATAAAATATGGCTTTGGGGAGTCGCGTATCATCCATACGGACAAGGACCCGCCCAGTGAAATTGTGCCTGTATGATTAGGGATTCAAGGTTAATCATGCAGCACCAGTCCAGGGCTTTGCTATCCTGTCAGACCACTTGACGTTACAGATGAGATGCATACAGCGCACGTGAAAATGCTCTCGTTGCCTCAGTTGTCCAGGTTTCACAGCCAGAGAGAAGAGTGCTTAGTATGATTGCATGATAGACCCTGATCTTGGTGTGAAGTCAAATGCCTCTCATATTCCACAGGTGGCGACAGAGTCGACCATAGGCAGAACTGGATCAAGAAATGCTCCGCATGATTTTATCGTCGATCATGGCAATTTTTTTCTGCCACATTAAGCAGCGTGTCATCAGTTGCCATTTCAGGGGCAGAATGCCCTTTCCCCCGGCAAAACGCTTCCGTTTTCTGGAGGCTGACAAAGAATTCAAATCAGTTTGCCAATCTAGAAAAGCAGCTGATTAGAAGCTGCTGGGGCTACAAATCCATCACTGTCAGCGAAGAGGAACTCCCCAGTGAGCAAGGTCACTTCGGTGGGAGCATGAGGGCACTGAGGATTGAAGACACTGCGGTATGTGTAAATACACTAGTCGCAGTCTTTGAAAGTCTCCAGCAACAGAGCACCAAAGAGAATGGGAAATAGTTTAGGTGCAAGCACAAAGCCCTGCTTAACGCCATTCATAACAAAGAACAACTCTGATGAAGCACTATTTTCCAGCACTCTAGCTAGGGTGACCAGATGTCCCGATTTGATAGGGACAGTCCCCAATATTTGGGGCTTTGTCTTATATTGGCACCTATTACCCTCCATCCCACCCCAATGTTTCACACTTGCTATCTGGTCACCCTAACTCTAGCCAGCATGGATTAAGCACATTGATGGTGACGAAATTAGGTGGGCATGAAACTTTGTGCAAGATCTGCCAGATATCCTTGCCACTAACAGCCTTGAAGATCTTCTTCAGGTCCACAAATACCATATAAAGGTCACGGTTTTGTTCCCAGCCCATTTTCTGTATTTGGCAAGCAGCAGAAATCATGTCCACTGTTCCGCATCTCGTGCAAAAGCTACACTGACTTTCTGAAACACTATTATCGATCATAGTGGAGAGTCTATTGAGCAAGACATGCACTAAAAGTGGCAATTCTTCAACAAAAAGCTTCAAAAACAGACTCCAATGAGAAACTGCAGAACTGGAATTAATTTGCGAATTGGACACCATCAAATTAGGCTTGATAAAGACTGGGAGTGGATAGGTCATTACACAAACTAAAAACTATTTCCCCATGCTAATCTTTCCCCCTACTGTTACTCAGACCTTCTTGTCAACTGTTTGAAATGGGCCACCCTGATTATCACTACAAAAGTTTTTTTTCTCCTGCTGATAATAGCCCACCTTAATTGATTTGTCTCATTAGAGTTGGTATGGCAACCCCCATCTTTTCATGTTCTCTGTATATATATCTTCCTACTGTATTTTCCATTCCATGCATCTGATGAAGTGGGGTTTAGCCCACGAAAGCTTATGCCAAATAAATTTGTTAGTCTCTAAGGTGCCACAAGTACTCCTCGTTCTTTTTGCTGATACAGACTAACATGGCTACCACTCTGAAACCAGCAATATAGTATCTCACTTCTTTCCAATGGTTGTTGCAGACTGCTAGATCACCTTTGCATTTGTATATTTGGACAACTGAGGGATCCTTGAAGTCTTGAGGCATAGTATCCTGCTCCCAGATGAGGTTGAAAAGCCATGTGAGCATTCAAAAGATGTGATAATTACAACATTTATAGACTTCTGGAAGTATTCCATCTAAGCCAGGTGCCTTCCCTTGTGACAACTGTTTGATGGAGGCTTCTGTCTCGATAATACTTGGCAGCTTAGCGAGTTCTTTGTGTACCAGGAATTGTGTTATACTGCCAATATCAGCCTCCAAAATTGCAGATGGACAATTGAGTAGACTGCTAAAGTGTTCAGCCCAGTGAGCGGTGATGGCTTTCTTACCTGTGTATAGTATACTGCCACCTACACCATGGATGGGAACGCTACCATTAGTTATGGAACCAAAAATAGTTTTCAATTGATCCTAAAAGTGTTAAGGTCTTTCTGGTCTGCAGCCTCTCAGCTATTTTCTGCTTTGTGTTTCTACTGACCATCTTCCATTTTACGCAGCTTAGACTGGGCATAGCAAATGCCCAAGGTAAAAAGTCGGTGTACTGAACTTGGTTCTCAGACAATATAAATAGAAAGTCATCACTTTCTAATGAAATAAATAAGTGTGTTCACTAAATCAATTCAAAATTGGTTACAAGCAGTATGATCAGCTTGAACAACTCCAAGTTCATCATCAAAGCAAGTTCTCACAGACCAGGGCACACCGACTCAAAGCAGTACCAGACCCTACGAGATCAACAGATGCAAAACCTGCAGACATCACTCCACAGATACAATGATCAGCACCCCTGACAAAACACCTTTCAAGATCCATGGGTCCTACATGCCTCTCACAACATGTGGTGAACCTCATCCAGGGCACTAAATGCCCCAACTACAACTAGTGGTTGAAACCAGACAATCACAATGCTCCTGAATGAACTCACACTGTAAACAGATAAAAAACTAAACCACCCCATCACCTGTGGGTGAACACTTTTCACAAGTGATCACTCTATATCTGATCTCTCAGTCCTCATCCTCAAAGGAAACGTGCAAAACACTTTCAACAGTCAAGCTTGGGAACTTAAATTCATAACTTAGCTAGACACTAAAAATCATGGTTTTAATAAAGACACTGGATTTGTGGCTTATTACAACAATCTGTAACCTGCTAACCCCCACCTTTTTTTTTTTTTTTTTTTTTGCCCTATGACTGCAGAGGTGTTAACAGGTCACTTCACCTTGAATGGTCCCTTAGAATATGTGCTAACTACTTATACAGATGGACATCGTACCAAAAGGACTGAAGGTAAAAAATTTTTCTAAGGTGCCACAAGTACTCCTTTTCTTTTTACTTATACTAAACAATCTGATCCACCTTGTATTTAGCTGTGACACTCTGAGTGAGGAAGAGCTCTATGTAGCTCAAAAGTTTGTCTCTCTCACCAACAGAAGTTGGTCCAGTAAAAGATATGACCTCACCCACCTTGTCTCTCTAATATCCTGGGACCAGCATGGTGACAACACTGCATACATTCATTGGAAGTGGTGTACTTACAGGCTGCACATGCTGGATATTAGAGTATGGGACTGGTTGAGAAAAGCTGACCCTGGTGAGTGAAAATAAAGATGCAATATGTACAACAGGTGAACTATAAACAAATGGATAGAATACTAGACTAATCTCAGCTTCTGTCAGTGTCATCCTCTTTAGGGTGTTAGTTGAGAATATTTACAGCCACTATTCAGGGTGGCCACTAGGGGGCATAGAGCAAGGAGGTAAGAGTCTGCGTAAAGAAGAAATAAAGACAGAATTTTATTTACCCTCACCCCAGTGTGCTGGGTCTGTGTTATCTCTACACTCATCCTATTGCATTTACCATATTACTTATTCTATATGCAACTATAGTCCTGTAAACCAGGGCACAGATTAAGCTCAAAGTCAGACTAACTCCCAAGAAAGCAGGATCTATTAGAAACACTTTTGTGCATGTTTGTCTGGAGTTTCCATTTCAGGCTAACATTCTTGTTATATTATCAAGGTGTTTAGTGAAATGCAGAAGCATAACATACTTAGCCCCACCCCGTCATTTCTGTGATTAACCCAATTTGTAGTGCCCTGGCATAGAAGGCTTTCCATTCAATTTGTCAATGGCACTTTGATGAGTGTGTTAGCTTTTTGATGCCAGGGATTGGATTTTCTCTGCTTGAATCCAGGTGCTAGCAACAGGATGCAGTTCGACCACCAACACCAAAGTTTAACAGTGAGAAAACATATTTTAAACCATGGCAATAATAAGTTTAGATACGATTTTCATTCTAGATTATTTCAGTTTTGTTAGGTCTTGGCATTGCAGCTAATCTCTTGACCCCCACTGATTTCTTTGTAACTCAGAACAGTTCCTAATTATTTCATTGATCATTAGCCAGGTACAATTATTTTCAGCTTTGCCTCAGCCTGTATAATTATTCTTATTGCATCTAAAGGTCCCAATTGAGATGGGGAATTCACTGTATTACGCACATAGTAAGAGTCAGTCTTTTTCCCAAACACAAGATGCAGGGTATTAGAGAAACTGCTCCTTAATCTATTTGCAACCTCTGTACTGTACTTTTATACACTGTAGGCTTATTATGTGAGTGTAATTAACAAAATCTTTGCCCAGAGTTTTTATTTATGTTTGCTTGTTTGACGAATTAAGTAGGGCTGTCGATCACAGTTAACTCACGAGATTAACTCAAAACATTAATCGTGATTAATCGCACTGTTAAACAATAGAATATCACTTGAAATTTATTAAATATTTGAGATTTTTTTTACATTTTCAAATACACTGATTTCAATTACAACACAGAATACAAAGTGTACAGTGCTCACTTTATATTATTTTTATCACAAATATTTGCACTGTAAAAATGATAAAATAAATCGTATTTTTCAATTTACCTCATACAAATACCATAGTGCAATCTCTTTATCATGAAAGCGCAACTTACAAATATAGATTTTTTTTTGTTACATAACTGCACTCCAAAAAAAAAAAAAAAAACAGTGTAAAACTTTAGAGCCAACAAGTCCATTCAGTGTTACTTCTTGTGCAGCAAATCGCTTAGACAAACAAGTTTGTTTACGTTTACAGGAGATAATGCTGCCCGCTTCTTATTTACGTTACCTGAAAGCGAGAACAGACGTTTGCATGGCACTTTTGTAGATGGTATTGCAAGGTATTTACATGACAGATGTGCTAAACATTCGAATGCCCCTTCATGCTTTGGCCACCATTCCAGAAGACATGCTTCCATGCTGATGACACTTGTTAAAAAAACAATGTGTTAATTAAATTTGTGACTTAACTCCTTGGGGGAGAATTGTATGTCTCCTGCTCTGTGTTTTACCCATATTCTGCCATATATTATTTGTTATAGCAGTCTCGGATGATGACCCAGCACATCTTGTTCATTTTAAGAACACTTTTGCTGCAGATTTGACAAAACACAAAGAAGGTACCAATGTGAACTTTCTAAAGATAGCTACCGCACTCAACCCAAGGTTTAAGAATCTGAAGTGCCTTCCAAAATATGAGAGGGATGAGGTGTAGAGCATGCTTTCAGAAGTCTTAAAAGAGCAACACTTCTATGTGGAAACTACAGAACCTGAACCACCAAAAAAGAAAATCAACCTTCTGCTGGTGGCATCTGACTCAGATGATGAAAATGAACATGCTTTGAATCATTATCGAGCAGAAGCCTCCATCAGCATGGACGCACGTCCTCTGGAATGGTGGTTGAAGCATGAAGAGATATATGAATCTTTAGCACATCAGGCATGTAAATATCTTACAACACCAGCTACAACACTGCCACGTGAACGCCTGTTCTCACTTTTAGGTGACATTGTAAACAAGAAGCGGGCAGCATTATCTCCTGCAAATATAAACAAACTTGTTTGTCTGAGCGATTGGCTGAACAAGAAGTAGGCCTGAGTGGACTTGTTGGCTCTAAAGTTTTACATCATTTTATTTTGTAATACAGTTTTTTGCACAATAGTTTACATTTGTAAGTTCAACTCTCATGATAAAGAGATTGCACTACAGTACTTGTATTAAGTGAATTGAAAAATACTATTTCTTTTATTTTTACAGAGCAAATATTTATAATCAAAAATATAAAGTGAGCACTATATACTTCATATTCTGTGTTGTAATTGAAATCAATATATTTGAAAATGTGGAAAACATCCAAAATATTTATATAAATGGTATTCTATTCTTAATCACAATTAATTGTTTTAATCACCTGACAGCCCTAGAATTAAGATATTGTAAATAATACTAGTTAGGAACATTTTCATTAAGTGGCTAATTTTTTCTTCCTGACAGTGGATTTTGCATGATTTCAAAGTAGCACCTTCACAAGCCATCTCCACATTCACTAGAAAGACTCGTGAATTTAACAAAGCTTGTCTTGTACTTGGTCAGAGTTGAAAGTTTATAACCAAAGCTGACACCAAGAGAATTCTAAATGCTTGGGGTTATATTGTGATTATTTTAAAAAGCTTTTTTTGTTCTCTAAAGTCAAGCCTAATTTTTATTTGGACCCAGAAGGGGGAAAAATGCTATACACGGAAGCCAGTAAGAATGATGATACACAGCACCTTGAAAGATAAAGCCTGAAGTCCTTCTCTACTTTCCAGTTTAAAATACAAGGAGGAACAAGTAAGTGCCTATTTTGGATTGGCCCAAGAAGATGGTATTGTGGGAAAATTCATATTATTCCTATTCTCTTCCAAATTTAAAGAAAAAAAATCTGAGTATTAACATTAGCTGCAGTGTACAGCCTGCACACCATGGGCTAGATCAGGGGTGGGCAAATTTTTGGCCTGAGGGCCACATTGGGGTTCTGAAACTGTATGGAGGGCTGGGTAGGGAAGGCTGTGCCTCTCCAAATAGCCTGGCCCCTGTCGCCTATCCACCCCCTCCCACTTCCCACCCCCTGACTGCCCCCCTCAGAACTCCCGATCCATCCAACCCCCCCCCCCCGCTCCCTGTCCCCTGACCGCCCCAACCCCTATCCATATCCCCGCCCCCTGACTCCCACGCCCTATCCAACCAGCCCCTGTTCCCTGTCCCCTGGAACCCCCTGCCCCTTAGCCAACCCCTCCGCTCCCTGCCCCCTTACCATGCCGCTCAGAGTACCAGGACTGGCAGCCGCATCACCCGGCCAGAGCCAGCCACGTCGCCGCACAGTCTAGAGCACTGGGGCAGGCCAGCAGCTCTCGCGGGGGAGGGGGCACAGCAGGGGCGGGGCCAGGGGTGAGCCTCCCTGCCTGGTCCTTGAGCTCCCGGCCAGGTCCTGCAGGCCGGATGTGACCCGCGGGCCGTAGTTTGCCCACCTCTGGGCTAGATAGATTGCAAAACCCTCCCTCCTGGGAGTTTTGGTCCAGGTGCATAACAATAAGCAGGTCTGTTCCCCTCCTTGGGAAGGTGGATGGGGTGGAGGGAGGAAAGAGGAGGTGGAATAGGCAGGAAATGGGTGAAACCTTGGTTCCCCACTCCTCCCCCTCTCCTCCCACTTGCTGGCCAGAATTGCTGAATTGACCTAAGAGATGGTGATTAACAGCTGGGATAGGCCATAAGGGGGAAGCAGGGATGGATTGTGACTCCAAGGCACATCGGAGTCCCAACAGCTGACGTCACACACTACTCCTGTTGCAGCATTAATCATGACATATGCCACCAAGCTAAGCATGGCTTTTGTACACTACAGGATTCAGTAAGAATCCCACTGTCATCCACATAGTCCAGTTTATTTAGTTCAAGGTGGTTATTTCCCCTCAGCACTTTAATAGCTAAAGGGTGTTTAGGTAGAAGAAAAAATGCAGGGCAGGACAGTGCACTCTCTCTCTATATATAAATAAGTTAGAACCACTTGAGACTATCTGCCCCCTTCCCCCAACTTCTTTCCAGTCATATAGCATGGCCAAAATGTTATAGAAATACAGGTGTTTAGTTGGATCCAGTCAGAATTTCCAACTGACAGGTTTCATTTTCCAGCTGGAAAATCCTTCTGGTTTCAGTCATTTTTTAAGGGAAAAAAACAAAACAAAACCCTGTTGAGAAATTAAAATGAAACCCTGTTGGTTAGGTCCGGCCGCTCAGCAGAAAAACAGAAGAGTATGAACAGAGCAGACGTAAGAGCGTTGGAAAGAGATAACACTAGAGCTATTGAGATATTAATATCCTTGGGGAACTACCACAGCCTGGGTTATTTCTGTGTCGCTAGTTTAAGTTGTTTCAGGTTTATGGCTGTCTGCGCTTGAGATTTTGCTGTAGACGTTATGGGCCTGATCCAGCAATTCATGAGCCCAGTCCAGCCCCGACTGAAGCCAAGGGAAAGACTGCTGTTAAGTGGGTCAGCAGCCAAACCCCGTGAAGATATCATGCAAGGATAGACACAGAAGGACTTCCAGGATGGGCCCCCAGAGTGAGGTAGCAAGGTATGGCGTATGACCTACTGCTCCAGTGAAAGCCCATGGTGACGTGCAAGAGGCCTGGGGGTGGATCAGCTACATAGCAGCCTAGATGGCTTGCTGAACGGGGAGGCTAAAGATGCAGGACTATGCTGGAACAGGGGCTAAAAGATAGCTATGAGGCATGTTTGGAGTGGCAGAGGCCACTATTCCAGTATGGGCTGCAGCAGCAGCCACAGAAAGGACGTATTACAGCCCTTAAGTCCTGAATTTCATCCCCACATCCCCCAGCTGGCAATTAGCCTTCGGCTCTACATCATTACTTGGGCTGGGTGTAGCAGCCACCCAAAAGCCTGATCCAAGCCCCATTCAAGTCAACAGGAGTCTTTCCATTTACTTTAATTGGCTTTGGAGGGGCCCCTGAGGGTTTGTATAACGACACTGGGAATACAAGAGGAGTTTCACCTAAACAGATGATGCTTCGGTTTTATGTATTTATTGTCATCAGCATGTCAAGAAGCCAAGGCCTTAACCACTGAATGAAAAGTGAAGCATAATCCTGCTTTTACTTAGGACTACAAATGCATATCCTCCTCTACTCTCTTTTATTTCACTTTCCTGCCACCTGCTGTACACAGATTTCGTACAAGGAGAACTGCTTTGTTGCGGGGGATGAATTTTTACCTATGCAGTTAGAGCAGTGAATCCCCTACCATGGGTGGAGTTATGCCAGAATAAAGAGGCTTCATAATGTTACAGCTTATTCCCCTTCTTTTGTAAAGGGACTGCTTGGTGCAACAAAAATATGTCTACACCCAGGGCTGCAGGCTGAGAACGTACTGACTCACAGACAGGGTGAGCGGGGAGCTCTCACTAACAAAAATGGAGGGGTGGAGCCTGGCTCCAGCCTATGATCCTCTCAGTAACCTAGTTAACCATTTGATGACCACTCTACTACATCGCTCCCCTCTAAGTTTATAGCGTGGATGTAGTCTTTTCGATAACCAGGAGGAGGCTTTTCTCTCTCTCTCCTCTCTCTCTCCCCCTAGCAAGCAATTTTTCTCCACAACCAGGGTCACCTCTAGGGCAGGGAAAAACTTCCCCCAGTCTCTTGGTCCAGCAATTCTGTAGATAACGCCCCCTCCCCGCTCTCAGGCATTCGCAGCAAACCTGAGTCCCCCTCTGGTCTCAACTCCTCCAGGTCATCATCACGCAGCTTGCCTTGTGGGAGTAATCTATATTGGTGTAGGTGTGTTCACACTAGGGGGGTGGCACTGTTAGGCAGTACAGTTTTTATATGTAGATTAAAAACTTAAAATGTTATTTTTTTATAGTAAAGAAAAGGGCAGGTCATTTCATGGTTACTGCCTTATTTACAGTCCCTCACTTAAAGACTATAAATTGTTTTACAGAAGTGAACTTGGCAGCTTACACAGGTTGTTGCCATCTGGGCAGCAGACTTACTGCTTGTTTTGGGGACCATTATATATTTACCATCTTATGAAGAATTAAACCCTGCCGTGGTGTTGCAGCCACCTGCTGCAGATGCACAAAATGTGAAAACAGCCCCCCCACCCCAAAAAAAAAAAGTGAGTGACTTTGGATTTAAAATGTTCTGGCAGTCCTTTTAAGGTCGTGACAAATTTATAAAAATTTGTTTTATTAACCACATTACTGGTGCGGCTGAATGAACTATTGATTTATTTGGCTTCGCTGTAGCAAGCTTTCAAAGGTAGGTTTGGCTACAAAATACAATATAACCTCGATAAATAAATAACTTGTGTCAGGAAGTGGGGGAAGCTGTCACTGACCAGGTGCTGATAGTTAACAAATAAGATTAATTGCTCCAGCACGGAAAAGGAACCTTAATTCAGCTGGAATCTGGGCACATCAGACCATATGGAATGAACGCTGTGGTCTAACACTTACAAAAGGAATGTTGTGATTCCAGGTGAACGTTTATAGAAGAGGATGCAAAACCTGATGCACAGGGGCTCTTCATGTGGTTGAAGAGACCACCCTGATGCCAGTCAGATAGCCCAATGAGGGGTCAAATATTTGTAATACGCAACTCATGAAAGGGATTTCAGCTCAGATCCTCAAAAGTATTTAGGCACCTAACTCGGACCAGCCCTTTCCTCTGCATTTCAATCCTTAGCTAATGTAAGCAGCTCCCCCCTTGTCTTGCTAGCTCTCAGAATCCCTTTCCTAGGTGGCTAACTCTGCCCCGGCATTGAATGGGGTACCTGAGCACCTACTGGGGGCTGATCATCCCCCTGGGCATCAGGATGCCTTGTGGATTAGGCATTGCAATGCCTAAGCGCTTTTATGAATCTGGCCTTAAATCACATTCGCCAAAAGAAGGTGATTTTCCTTGGATAGATTCTCCTTTAAAGGTGCACACTTATGGAATCAGGGTGGGATTTTGAAAAAACTCCTGAGCGATTCAGGAGCACAAGTCCCTCTGCCTTTCAAAGGGGACTGGTACCCCCAAATCATAGTTGCAACTCCGCTCCTCCAAATGCACCTACACTGCACCTCCCCTCGATGTTCTTATGGATAGGAATGAGGCCAATGAAAGTTACAGCCAGGAAGCTGGGGGCCCTGTGAAGCAATGGGTTTTCTCCAGCACGCTGGAAGAGTCCTCTCTTGCGGCACCACTTACATGGTTCAAGTCACATGATCATCACTATTATTTACAGTGCAGCAGTCCCTAGAGGCCTCAACCAAGATCGGGGCCCCATTGTGCTAGGTGCCACACACACGCACACACACACACACACGCACGCACGCAATGAGGCTCTGAAGAGCTTGCAGCCCCACTAGCCCAGTCAAACAAGGGATGGGAGACAATAAATCCTTCCGATCTCCACATTATCCCTCAGCTTCCCAGCTGTAAAGGGCCAGATTTTTAAGAGGTATGCAGATAGGCACCTAGTGGGATTTTCAAGATTCCCCCTTGGAAATTAGGCATCTGCGCACTTTGGGAACCTCACTAGGGTCTATCTGAGGCACACAGGGAGTTAGCAGCAGTTAGCAGCTGGATATCAAGCCCAGTGCAACGCTTTCAGCATCAGGCCATCTTCCCTCTCAGAGCAGTGTTCAAATTCTTGGAGACTTCACTTTCTTGGATTTCCAGCTCCTTCTCCTCCCCACCCACTAGGACCTCCCTGCATAGAGTTTGTCAGCAACAGATGAAGAATTACAGGGGACAGTTTTAAACCCTTAGCTTTATTTCTAAGAATGAGCATCCTCGTCCTTTGTCTTCTTCAGTGAGGAAGAGCACCACAGAAGCAGGCTCCTGTAGCTGCTCTCTTTGGCTCATTCTATGAAGCAGTAGCAATGGGCAGCTTCAAGCAGCAGCGGCTAGTAGGGTTGGCAATTTCTGAGCTCCAAGCTCAGAAGAAACCCAGTGCCCAGAGGCTAGTTAGAATTAAGGATAAGGTGGGCTGGGGAGCACCTGTGTTGCTCCCAAGATGACGTTAGAAGATTCTCTGTTTCTTTGAGCAGCCGCGGTCCCCTTGCCAGCCTTCTCTCTCCTGCCTTCTGCAGGCCCATTCCGCATAGAATGACATCTGGACTTCAAAGTTCCTGCTCCCAGCTTCTGCTTCTTGGAGCCACCTGCCCCACTGCTTCCTAGCCTAATATAAGAAGGGGCAGCATCAGGAAAGAGAGCAAACCTGAGCTGAAGAAGGGAAGTTCGCTGTGCGAGAACAGTGGGATATATTAGACCCAACCCATGCAGCAGTCCCAGCCTGCTCCTACTTTTCCCCTGGCATAGTGACCCCTATAGGCTGACCTCAGAACCCAAGAACTTGGGCAGCCCTTATGGTGCATACCTCCCCTCAGCACCAGTTTCCTAAGGGTGAAGTGTCAATATAAGCTGCTGTCCAACACTACATTTTCCTTTTATCCCTTCAGATTTCTGGGGTGAAATTCTAGACCCATGGAAATAAATGAGTGCTTACCACCCACCGGCAGCACGCTGTGCCCTCGCTCCTGCTGCCCCCCCCCCCCAGTGCCTCCAGCATGTTAAGATCAGGAGGGGGACAGAACTATAGGTAAAGATTAAAGTGATCAAAACCAGAAAGCTTTTCCTTAAAATGGATCAAGTGACTCAGGCTTGCGGGACTAACAACAGCAGGCTCTGAAACCCAGCAAGGAGGGGGGACGGTCTCAGAGGCTGGGCCCCAGCCCATGCTCACATGTCTATATTGCTATTTTTAGCCCACAGTGCAAGCCCAAATTGGTTGACTCGGGCTCAGAGTTGCTGCCACGGGATTTTTTATACTGCAGTGTGGACATACCCGAAGTGACTTGTATTCAAGGTCCGGTGATCATAAAGGCCCTTTCTAACCTTAGAAAAGAATGTAGGTTTTAGCTGTATTTTATGAACTCCGTTTTACTAAAAAGTAAAACTTTCATACAAAAAAGTTTTCTTTGATACCAGAGGAAGATCTTGTGACAGAGTTCAGCATTGCTTCACCCTTCTGAGTTGAGCTGACTGTAACAAGTAAAAAGTAACAGGAAGTGAGATTTTCAAAAGCAACTAAATGAATTAGGAAGTTTTCCTATAGGGGCCGTGCTCCTAAGTCATCTAGGCACTTTTGAAAAATCCACCTATGCTGTCTTTTATTTACCACCATCCAGTGTCCTGACTCCTGTACCACTATCTCACCCACATGTAAGTTGTCTTTCCCTTTAAGAGTAGGCTATAACATGTTTCCTGACCCAATATACTGACTAGCCAAGAATGAGTAACCTTAGTCCCCAACCATTTTATTTGCCCTATTATGCTACAAAAACATAGGAACAAGTATTTCCCACAAACATGGCTGAGAAAATTACATAGCAATGGAGAAAAAAAATGATAAAGACTTTCAAGCAGATTTCATACAATTCTGGAAACAGTGAAGCCTGTACCGGAAACCTCTCTAGAGTGTCCCCTAAGGGGTTTTCCAAATAATAAATTTATCAGTAGTCCAGATCCACCTCCAAAATCTGACCACAGTTATTTAGTGTGGATCTGGAGTAATTGCACCACAGCTAATGGAGTTACTCTGGATTTATGGGGTGCAACTGATACTACATTCGGCTTAACCTTTCTAACTCAACCAAAGATCACATGGAAGGGGTTCTTGGTCATAAGAGATCTGTTGTCACTTACTGGCTAGATACCAGCAAAACTACCTACTTAAATTAATAAAATTACAGACTAGGCTAGAACTGCTGCAGATTTTGTCGATATTTGTTATGTTAACTGCATACTCACAGACGAGAGTATTTTGTTTTTATCTTTCTGGAAGGTTGCAATATAACACTACTTTATTTCTTCCAATCCTGAATGCTAACACACCACAAGCAGAAAGAGAGACAAAGCAGGCTGCTCCCTAAAACAAAAAGGCACAACTCACTCTGCTTTGCTCTTTGAAGATGACCCAGATTGCATGATTTCTGACAGAGCCCATAGTCTGCAAGCAGGACCAGTACCAATTTTCAGTACACCACAGTATTGAAAAAGAATAGGGATGGAACAAAGTGAATGAAATGACTAGAAGTGCATTATAAACTCTCTCTGTGGGGAGAGAATAAATATTCAAATCTAACAATGTTTGCTCTACAAAAACACCTAGCACTATGGGATCAATAAAAGAAATTAAAGATACTTTTGCTGCAACGTTCACAAAGTTGACTCCTGGAATATTCCACAGATAGGAGTGATTCTTTCTAATTTTAGTTGACATGCCTGCATATGAAAACTCTGTGACTCCAGGTACATTATTTTATAGAGGTTTTATAAATAAACCATGCTGGCGTCAAGTCCAATTTGGTCTTTTTAAGACACATTTTTTAGCTAGAGTGTAATTTTGGTCCACCTTTATGAGAAGACCACCTTGTTGGTCCCTGGAGTGGTCTCTTAAGATAGATTTCACTGTAGTTCGGTGAGGGTACTAAACCCAAACGTTTTGAGAGATCCAATGATAGCTGTAGGTGGAGGATGGGAGAAGAGGTCACTTACTGCATGGCTCATTAGTCCCAGATTGACTACTTCAGCATTAAAGTTTGCAAAGCAAACCATTTATTTTAGAAGTTCATACATTGGTTAGTGGGAAAAAACAAAAACTAAAGCCATTAAACAGCAAAACATTTAAGACACAGCATCCTTTCAAGCTCCAGGAAACTAGTGTCCAACCCCCATGCAGTCGAAGAGAGTTTTCATTGAAACAACTCCCTTGCTACAGAGCAGCCTTTACTGCATTGGTTACTGTAGACCACCTCTGCTGTGAGGTACAAACCAAAAAAAAAAAAGAGAGGTAAATACCTTGCTCTGGCCTTCTCTGTAGGAAGAGACAAGATCAGGTGTGTCCTGGGTGGAGGAATCCCTCTACACCCACATCTGCTCTCTACACAAATGGAAACTCTCAGAGAGAAATGCTGTTCTTGTGAAGTGGAACTCTGGAGAAATCCCTAGCTCTGCTCTATGCATTCTGAACCACCTTGGACAAGTCACCGAGGAGCCAAAATACCTTTGAGAATCTGGGCCAATGCAAAATCTGGTTATGTGAGTAAGGGACTGATGCTTTCCTTAGCTCAGCATAATAATGGCCCGGGCCCTCATTAGGGATGGGTCAGAGAACCAAATCCATGAACCAAATCCAAACCTTCTCTATGGTTCTGGAAGAGGCAGTTAGGGAGACCCTGTTCCACCCCCTTCTAGTTGTCATCTGCTGCTGTTTGGCAAAGAAGCTGAGAGAACTTCTTCCTAGAGATCTCTTCTGCGGGTTAGAGGGGGAAGGCCAGGAAGACCCACAAAGACATCCTGTTCCTGGCTTATGCCACAAAGGAAGTCACCCTGCTGCTTCAGTGTAGTCTGCAGATCTTCCCTCTAATGACTGCTGTCATAGGTCAAATTGCAGGGGGAAATAGGGGGCTCCATCTAGGAGCTTCTGAGATAGTTTGAGGTTATGCTATGCTTCAGATACACATTCCGACTTCCAGATGCTTATAATTATTGACTTGAACCTCCAAAACCTTTTGAGGTTCACCCATCAGTACACATAACCTTATATGAACAGTGATCTACAATATAGTAACCTGCCACCATTAGCAGCAAGCACACGGGGCTTAACTTGCTGCAAATATTGGTTAACACTTCCTCTCTTAGCCACTGAGGAAACCAACAGTGACCAGTAATCAGGAAAAAGGATACTCTTCTTTGGAAGGGTTCATTCATGCCGCTTTGTAATATTGTTGTCCAGGTTCCAATCTCACCTTTTTATCAACAGAGTTCAAATATAAACACTGGCTACCTGTAACTGCAAATAGCAGAGGAGCACAAAAAGTCAATATTTTAAATGTCTTGGCTGACCAGGGACATTAGCATGTGCTACTGTTGCCAACGTTAGCAAGAAACCCAAGTGACAGTTTTAAAAATACATTGCGTTTCATTTCAAAATATGTTTGTTAGACACATGCAATTTTGTTTCCGCCAACCAGTCTATTATAAGGATAAGCCACACAGGCCCATCTGGTTACCCTGGAGAAAAAAAAACCCAACCACTATGAAACACTTAAGCATTTGTGGGTGGTTTCTCAAATATGAATGAGAAACCTAAGTGTTCAGTCAGTGGAATACTTGTCCCGTTGGAAGCTTGCTAGGTTCTACATAGGAAACATTGTTCCAGCCTTGAGCATGCAGGGCCAAGAGTTACTGAGGATTTTCCACCATCTGAATTGTTTCATTTTTGGTACTCTGCAGCACTCAGGATGCAAGATAGCAAAGAGATTGTTGACAGCCCTATCACACTGGTGACTGGATGTCTCAAACTATTCATAATCCACCCTGACTTTTCAATTTAAGTCTGGTCCTGATAAAAGTCAGCATTATTTGGTGGCTGTTTGGTTACAAATTTTATATAGATTTTAAAGCTAGAAGAGGCTATTATGATTATTTAGTCTGACAAGTATGTGCCATAGAAGCCCATCCCATCGTTCCTACATTGAGCCCATATCTAGTGGTTGAGCTAGAGCATACTTTTTAAAAAGATTCCCAGTGATGGCAGACGCTTGTTTGAAATGAATTGGTGGTCTAAGGCCAGTTCTTTGCAATTAGATGGTGTCAAGGTTCCTCCCCCACTCTGAACGCTAGGGTACAGATGTGGGGACCTGCATGAAAACCTCCTAAGCTTATCTTTACCAGCTTAGGTCAAAACTTCCCCAAGGTACAAAATATTCCACCCTTTGTCCTTGGATTGGCTGCTACCACCACCAAACAAATACTGGTTACTTGGGAAGAGCTGTTCGGAAACATCTTTCTCCCCAAATACTTCTCAAAACCTTGCACCCCACTTCCTGGACAAGGTTTGGTAAAAAGCCTCACCAATTTGCATAGGTGACCACAGACCCAAACCCTTGGATCTGAGAACAATGGAAAAGCATTCGGTTTTCTTACAAGAAGACTTTTAATAGAAATAGGAGTAAATAGAAGTAAAGAAATCCCCTCTGTAAAATCAGGATGGTAGATACCTTACAGGGTAATTAGATTCAAAACTAGGCAAAACCTTAAGTTACAAAAAAGATACACAGACAGAAATAGTTATTCTATTCAGCACAATTCTTTTCTCAGCCTTTAAAGAAACCATAATCTAACGCATACCTAGCTAGATTACTTACTAAAAGTTCTAAGACTCCATTCCTGGTCTATCCCCGGCAAAAGCAGCATATAGACAGACAGAGACCCTTTGTTTCTCTCCCTCCTCCCAGCTTTTGAAAGTATCTTGTCTCCTCATTGGTCATTTTGGTCAGGTGCCAGTGAGGTTACCTTTAGCTTCTTAACCCTTTACAGCTGAGAGGAGTTTTCCTCTGGCCAGGAGGGATTTTAAAGGGGTTTACCCTTCCCTTTATATTTATGACAGATGGCCATATTAGAAACCCACTCTCCTAAGTGGCATCTTTATTGGTAGTCACAGCAGAAAGGCAGAAGACCAAATGGGCCTGGGAGATTTAACTACAGTAATCTTCCATCTTCAGAGGCAGTTTCTCAACGTTAGGTCTCAAGTTCATTGGTGGGGCTGTGAGAGTTGGAGGGTGAGATGCCGTGGCCTGAGTTGTGCAGGAGGTCAGATTAGACAATCATAATGGTCCCTTCTGACCTTAAAGTCTATGATTCTATTAGAAATAGTCAAAAATTATTTCATGAAAAAATTCTAAAGTTCTGATGTTGTTTCCATTTCTTTGGTTCAAATCAGAACTATTTCTCAGTTTTTAAAGTTTCCCCCCCCCCACACACACACACACAAAAGGTTTATGTTTCAAAGTTTTAAATTCCTCCTCTCCCCACTTCTCCCATGCCCCCACCCCACAAACTTTTCCATTTTACTTTTCACCAATTTTGAAAAGTTAAATTTCTCCAACTTTGGAAGAGTTGCAGTAACATGTTTCCTTTTGCCATTTGGTCATTTTTCCAAAGCTCAGGAAGTTTTGAAAAGTGACAGAGTGGCAAAGGAAAAAATGAAAGGGGGGAGGGGGAAAGAAGCTGAAAACCCACTTAGACATCATTCATCCTATTGCATTCAATGACAAATAAAATAAATAAAGTAATAAAATAATAATAATAGAGAGAAATAGGGCTTCTCCAGCACAACAATGCACTGCCTGGTATTCAAGAGGGTCATAAAGTCACACTCTAATCCTGAACTTAGGTTAAATTGGGTTAGCGTCAATGTTGGTTGAGTATGTTGCTTTATTAAATTATTGTATTTAGATCCTAGTTTAACTCAGTGGTGAGGTGACTCAAAGGAAGCAGAAGTGACACACTCCACCATTTTAAAGAATAACATTAAATATATCTAGCAATATAAAAATTGCTAGATAATTGAATGGGAGCTTCATATAACACTAGTAAAATACCTACTATGTTTTCATTTACAATTTAAGCAGAGAAAAACAAGACAAATATATTGGGGATCCGTAAATGTTTCCCTCCTTCGGCTTGCTGAATTCAGATTAGATTTTGAAAGGTCGATACCTTTGCTGCTCAGAAGAGGAAACAGTTTTAGTTGTTCAGTGGGAGGGTAGAGGTCTTTTCCATTTATTACAAACTGACATATCAGTCTGGTTAACTGTTTTATTTTAGGTGACCATACGTCCCGTTTTGGCCAGGACAGTCCTTTTTTTAAGCCCTGTCCTGGCTGGCCTGACTTTCTGGGGCAAAACTGGGCATTTGTCCTGTTTGCTCTCGCCAATCAGTTGGCAAGAGCAAACAGGACAAATGCCAAATTTTGCCAAAAAATTCGGGTGCGACCCCTAGCTGGGCAAGGAGAAACATGCAGGGGGAAGCAGCAACACCAGCTCTGTGTGGGAGGGAGGGCTCAGGAGAGCAGCTCGGGCTGGGCCAGCCTTGCCTGGGTGGGCAGCAGGGAGTCATGCACTGGCCCCACGCACAGAGGATAGAGGGGATAGAGGCTGGCCCCATGTAGGCAGAGAAGGCTGGGGGGTGGGGGAGAGCCTGAGGCCAGCCCCATGCTGTCCCATTTTCCCTTTGGGAAAATATGGTCACCCTAATTTTATTACAGGCAATAGACAATGTGATGTAGATGCTATGGACATTATTCCCGCCTTCAAGTGAGACACTGATCATATAGCCAATGGGTTATCAAGCTGTGGACTAAGTCTCCCTTTCTGTATGAAACAGCTGCTTTCTAATCACACAGGCCTTGAGTCAGCAAAGCGCTTAAGCACGTGTTTGACTTGGAGCATGCAAGTACTCCCACTGACTTCAAAGCTTGAAGTTAATCATGTGTTTATGTGCCTTTCCTAATCAACTTCAGGATAAAAGTTCATTCTGGGCCAAAGTTTGGCCCACACAATCTCACCCCGGAAACAAATTTTGGTTACCGATTTTGAAAAAAAATTTGTTCAGCTGCATTTCACTTTTATAGAACACACACACAGTCAATTAAGAGTGTCCAGACTTTTTTGGTTCTCTCCTAGCTCACAAACAGCTTTCTTTTTCCAAATCCCAAACTTGCCAAATGGTTAACGGATGACCAAGCATTTTCCCAGTTTAAAATAAAGACTCCTAAAATCTCCTTTTTAAAATAACAGGGATTGTGATTTTAAAGTGATGTTGTGGGCATAGAAAGCACAGGTTTGATTCTTGTGGCCACATTGTATAACAGCTGCAAAGCAAATTCTGCACCAAATGTCAAGCCAGGAAGATTTGACTTCTTTTCAGGCCTGAAGTGGCCTCAGAGTTTATGTCCTGAGGTCCCCCCTGCGGTGGGAAGGCAGGTACCTTGCTTACCTCACACAGCATTCCCTGGGCAATAGCAGTGCTGTGATCCACTCCTGGGTATGGTTTGTAGCCTTCTGGCTGTACCTCTTAGCTAGTCCATCCCCTACCAGGGGCTATGAAAACAGCCCAAACAAAATGGAACACTGTTCCAGAGCCCACAAGGGGCCCAGCCCTCTCCCCTGCACAAGAGGAGAGGAAGCCGTCTGTCCAGCTCCGTAAGGAGTCTCAGCTCCAATCCTCCTGCATGGCTAAAGGAAAACCAAACTAGTCCAGCCTCTCTCCTCAGAAGGTACAGGCTGGGTGTACATCCAAGCTGTTCCTCTGCCAGTAGCCCCGATTCAGGGGCTCTAGCTCCCCTTGGCTCAGAAGGGGCTGCATTCCTCCCTTTTAAGCCCCCCACCAACAAGCCTGACAAGTCACACTGGTCCAGATGGTTGGGGCTGATTATGTCCACAGGAGGTTGTTTGTTGGGGTTTTTTTTTTTTAACAACTTCTTGATAGCTGGCGGGAGGGTGTTATCTGCCCCACCACAGGTGGAATGCATCTCGTCCCTGCAAAGGCTGTCTGTCCCGCAACGCCCTGGGAGCGGGGGCTGAGTGGAGAGCATGCCCTGGCTGAGCACTGAAGAAAAGGGCTCCTCTCTAGCCCCACCCAACATCCCACGGGGAGCAGTATAAGAGGTGAGGGAGAAGGGAG
This sequence comes from Caretta caretta, assembly GCF_965140235.1. Taxonomy (NCBI): domain Eukaryota; kingdom Metazoa; phylum Chordata; order Testudines; family Cheloniidae; genus Caretta; species Caretta caretta. Next base: position 203,353,628 of record NC_134208.1, on the reverse strand, counting down.
TCATGGGACCACGTGGGGTTTACCAGCCCTATCCCCACATGCTCTGCAGGGTGCTGAGGTGATTGTTTTCCTTTCTGAACAAATGGGAAGACGAGGCAGTTTCTTATTTGCTGATCCTGTTGCACTACAGCCTGAATGTCACCCTGCCTCCATATGCAGAAGCACTGAGGGGGCTGCTTGATCTGCTGCATGCCCCCTCCTTCCCCTGTGACCTGTGGAAGCCCCTCCAGGGGGATCAGGGCCCTTGGTGGGGGACAGGAGTACTGAAGGTGACAGGGTTGGGGGTCAAGAGGACAACTCCCCATTGCAGCATGGTGCCTCCGCTCCCCAACTCACTGAGCAGCACGGAGCAAGCCCATGCAGATGGTTTTGGCCTTCATCCTGCCCCTCTGGTGATGGCAGCCATTGGTACTGTCCTTTCCACAGGTCCCTGCTTCCCTGAGGGAGAGATTCACCCTCAGCGTGGAGCACCAGAACAAGCCCTGCATAGGGGTTGTGGAGGGACTGCAGGGGAAATGGCAGCACAGGGATGTTTGTGCATTCCCTAGCATCTGAAAACACTGGTCCCTGCACCCCCAAAATAGACAGGCCTGTATAGCTATACATAGGTGCTGACTCAGTGGGTGCTGCGGGGCTGGAGCACCCATAGGGAAAAATTAGAGGAGGCTCCGCCCGCACCGGCAGCCAAGCTTCCCCCGCCCTCACCCCCTCCTTGCTTCCTCCTCCCCCAAGCGCACTGCGTCCCTGCTCCTCCCCCTCCCAGCGCTTCCCGTCCACCGCCTAACAGCTGTTTGGCGGTGCTTAGGACTTTCCAGGAGGGATGGGGAGGAGTGAGGACATGGCACGCTCCAGGGAGGAGGCGGTAAAGAGGCGGTGACTTGGGGGAAAGGGGTGAATTGGGGTGGGGTGGGGGGGAGTTGAGCACCCACAGGGCAGAATGGAAGTTGGCATCTATGTGGCTATAAAGGAGACAGGTGGGGCAGGGATCCCTCTTTGCGGGGATATAGGAGCCTTCATGAAAGAGGCAGCTGTCCCAGGAAAATAAACAGTGTATATTAATATGTGATGTCATTTAAAAGTGTATTGTATTGCACAAGGGGGGCAAAGTTACGGCTACAGCTACAATCTGCCATTCCCTCGCTTTTGAGCCACTGCTTCAGGAAAGCTCCCAAGCACGCGCATGATTTCGAGTGTGTGCTTAAGTTTCCTTGACTTCAAAAACTTAAACATGTGCTGAAAGTTATGCCTGTGTTTAAGTGCTGTCCTGAACACGGACACTTTCTTAAATCAGGGACTACGGGTTCAACTTTGCCAAGCACGGAGCACTCCGACCCTGAGCCAGCGAAGCACTTAAGCGGGAACTTCCTCTGGAGCATGAGAGTCGTTGCAGGGGGACTAGTCATGAGCTAAAAGTGAAGCTTTGCTGGATTGGGGCTAGAGAGATCCCCACCTTGGAGGATCCAGCCCTGTGTAGACAACTTTATAATTTCTTTTAACTCAGCCCTGTGAAACGTTCACACCCCTGGGCACTGTCGTTAAGCTGACCTTACCCCTGGTGTAGACACAGCTAGGCCAATGGAAGAGTTCTTCTGTCGACTGAGCTCCTGCGTTGATGGAAAAACCTTTTCCGTCACTGTAAGAAGCATCTACAGCACTACTGCGGCCGTACCACTGTAGCGCCTCTGGTTTGAGAGAGAGTTTATTAGGAATGACATAGGTGTAACGTTTTTAAAGAAAAAATATCAAAAAGAGAGGGATTAAGCCCTTAGCAATTAACAGGTCTTCGGCTCAAACCCTCAGGGCTCGTCTCCATGGCAAGGTACTGCACGGCAAGCCCGGGTGTGAATCTGCAGTGCACCCGCATTCCTGGACGTTCAGTGCGCTGTACCAGTGTCCACACTGGACGTTGTTGTGTGGGAGGCTGTAGATTCACACTCTGGCTTGCTGTGCAGGAACTTACCACGTAGACAAGCCCTGAGTCAGTTTCCTCTTTCACACAGAACTGGAGGACCAAAGGGGATTTAAAAAAAACAAAACAAAACACAACAGTAATTGTTAAGCCACAAAACTCTTTTAACTCACTGGGCTAAATCTTCAATTGGTGTAAACTCATTTACTTCAATGGAGTAAAATAAGTTTAAAGCAACTGGAGATCTAGCCTTTTTTTTTCTTTATTGTGAGCAGATGTCACTTAACTATTGCTGGCTATTCCAGATACTACAGTTCAATAACTGGAGAAAGAGACAGAGAACTTCACCTAAAATTTACCCAAATGTACAAAACACCTTCCAACAGATGGGCCAACATAGCCGTATTCCTGGCTTATTTGGAGACTTGTTCCTTGAAATTTTGTCTTCATTGTTAGCAACTACATACAAATCTCATCGGAGATCATGTTTAGTGCTTTATTTGATATGATCCTTCCTTTGTTCCTAGATTGACTTTCACTGGTTGGGCCTGCAATTCGTTGAACCAAGGCTTATGAATAACTCTTAAGATTTAACTAGAGTCATTAAACTTAAGACGACATTTGAGAATAATGTAATTGGTTATGAAGGAATCACCATCCATGGTGGAAATGCCAAAGGTAGAAAAGTAGGTCCCTGTAGACATCTTGGAGAACGAACTAAGTCAGCAATTCTCCAAGCCTGCTAAAGACTTCCTCGATCTTCAGGCAGTAATTTGTCTGAAGACTCTAGTAAGGGTCTCTGCTAGAGGGAACCAGAAAGCCTATGAAAATGTGCTGTACTAATAATACTTTCCATCTGTTCCCCTGAGTCAACAGGCAGGCAATAGTATGTTTAGAAACACCTTGAGCGTGCTGTTGGGTACATTTTCAGAGCTGCGCAGTGTTTTAGCAGCACGGATCTCGTTGACTTTACTGGCAGCTGTGCACTCAAGCCCCGTCACGACCCTGAAAACTTACTTCTTTTGCTCTGTTCCCTCCATGTGGATCTGAGTGGTTCACACAACCCTGGAAACTGATTCCATCCTATCCTAAATCCCCAACTCTTTGCATTGCTTCAGTCAGCTAAAGATAGTGCCGAATCTTCCATCCCACACCTCCACTGTCTGTTGCTTGCAGCAGAGAAAGCAAAAATATTGTCGTGTCTTTCAAATGTTCCGGGATTCAGAATGATGCTGAAATGCTATAGCAATTATGAAACTGTAAAGGACAGACAGAGACAGGATACGTCTACGCTGCAATCAGAAGGTGTGAATTCTGCTTGAGTAGACAGACCTGGGCCAGTTTTAGAGTAGCTTCCACTGCTACCAATAGCAGTGACAATGCAAAGGCATGGGTTTCAGTGCAGAATGTGAAAGACCCGCTCCGGACCAGAGCTTAAACTTGCATTGCTAGTAAAATGAACACACACACACACACACACACTGTAGCTTCAGGTCAAATCTCCCTCGACCACCACTTCTTTCATCTCTTGCAGTGTCGCAGGTTCCTCTGGCTAGCACACGGTTGCATACTGGGCTTATCAACGCTAGGATTGTTAATAGCACTTTAGCACATATTAACTAACACTACTGTAAACTGTAGTGTGCACAAGAAACAAATGTTCTTTGATTTGTCATGTTTCAACCTAGGGTGAACTGTTGGGTTTTTTGGGGTTTTTTTAGGGATTTCTTTGCCTGTGGAATGCTAAAATATGAGGCATTGTTTGATGGACCCTATCCCTATGTTGATGGATAAACATGACTAGGATCAAATACTTGTTCCTGGTCTGCACTAGAATTTACAATCATGTTAGCTGACACATGTTACAACACAATTAGCAATTGTAGGGTAGACTAAGCCTTTGTGGGTAGAGTGCATTTCTAGAGTGCAATGGCTATTACCCAGATATGTGCCTGGCTATTCCCCAGACACGTTTCCTCCCTATAACATTATGTGCTAATCAGCCCCATCCTGTAGTAGAGTACAGTCACACTGCACCGGGAGCAGGGGAAGGCCTTCTGCACGAGGAAGAAAGAAGGTCTCTTGGAGCTCCCAGGTGCACAACGGCTGCCAGCCAGGTATTGGCAACAATTGGGGCAAACACACTGTGACACTGGTAGACCAGGCACCAGCTCATGCCAAGGCCCTTAGGCCTCACTGAACACTGACAAATGCACCGCTGGAAAACAGTCAGGCTCACCGGTGTGTAGTATTGTTAAGATAGGTATTGGTTTTATATCAATGTGTATAGGGTTTTGACTTTATGAAATGCTTGAAATTTGCTGCATGCGTTAATCTCATTTATAACCTTTGTATACCACCCTGTAAGGTAATACTTAAATGTTTGCTCTATAACTGTCAAATGCTTCTTTGAAACTATGTCAGGGCAAGTCTCCACTGCAAAATGAAGTCAACCTAAGTTACATTGACATACAGCCACCACGGTAGTTAAATCGCTTTTGCACGTCCACACGACACTCCTTGTGTCGACAGTGCGCACCCTCAGCAGGAGCGCTCACACCGAGCTAACTGTCCGTGTGGGGCTTTGTGAGACAGCTTCTGAAAAGCAGCAACAGTTGATGTAAGCAACCCAGTATCTACAATGACACTGCATCAATCTAACTACATCTAAGTGCTACGCCTCTTGTGGAGGTGGAGTTAAGTCAGTGCAGTGGGTAAGTCGCGTCGGTGGAAGCGACATTTTAGTGTAGATGCTTACAGAGTTAGGTGGGGGGGAGGGGGCGAGCGAGGACCAAAACAGAGTCCCTGCCAGGAGGGAAGGGGAAGGGAGGGAGAGAGGACTGATATTTGCCCCCCCTCACACACAAGAAATATCTGAACTGGTGCCACTACAGTCGGGTGTTTCGGATTGTTTAGACACAACAAATCGTGCAGCTTGTCGGGGCATTAGTCTAGATGACCCTTGTGGTCCCTTCTAACCCTAACGATTCTATGATTCTACTTCCCTCCTTGTGGGAGGGAAGAAGAATGCAGCTTCTGTGCCCAGGCCTACACAACTGTTTAGCTCCATCCAATGGCTCCATCTGCCCTCCTCACCATATCCCATGCCTGCAAGAGCCAGGCAAACTCTGGCCTTTCGTCAGGAAATTGGACATAGTTGAAATTCTGGAAAGACTGTGAATTTTAAACATCTGAAATCTGAAAAAAACAAAACCAAAAAAACCTCAGGACAATATTGTCCTGCCATTGTGAGCCAACAACTGAGTGGTTGACATTTTTCAAATTTTGAAGTGCCAACAAAATTTTAAATGTTAGAGTTCAAAACTTGGAGGAACAAAAGAGGGGAACTTTATTTTAAAAACTGGCCATGGATTTCCCACCTCCATTTTTTTTTTTGCCAGCTTCACAACCAATTAAGTAAACATAAGACATAACAACTCTTGTAAGTGATACATTTTGAGAACTGACCTCTATGAATTCTTAAATTCCAAAGAACACCAAGGGAAAATCCTCTGCTTCCATTTTATGATCATTACTTATTTCTGAATTGGAAGAAAAGTTCAAGTTCAGTGGTGAACCATCACAAAGTAATGTTACATGTTGTATTAATAGAAATCATCCTACCAATACTTTCACAAATTGAATTTCAATCATCAGCGACTTTCCTTCCACGGAGACAGCAGGAAACTCATATGCTGGACCAAGTTCTGCATCTGCACAAGGACCAACAGAACATTATTGTTATTATTAAACCAGGATCCCACTGTGTTAGGTGCTGTACAAACATAACAAAAAGACAACCCCTGCCCTAAAGCGCTTATAACCTCAGTAACATTCCGTCTCTAAACCCTCAATAACTCAATAGTGAAAAATTGGACATCCCGGAAACTTTTCTTTTATGAATGGAACCAGATAATGGGTCTGAGCCTCAAATCCCCATGCACCTACCACTCAAACAGGAGAGTGTGCCTACAATGCAGGAGTAAGCCCAATATTTCTGCTGTTCTGACCCCATCACCAACGCTACCAGTCACATTACAGCTCAAAAATAAGTACCAATAAAAACAATGTAGCGTCAGATGCTGCAAAGAGGCTATTCAACATGGGTAAAGTGAACTGGATGAGTAGACCCACTGAAGTTAAGGGGACTTTGATGGAAAGAGGTGCTACGCAGTGTGAGTAAAATGATCAATATCTGGCCCTTAGAAGCAACAGTCAATGACCACATTCCATTATCTAAGGAGTCTGCTTTTTTAATGCCACGTTTCTCCCAAACTTTAAAAGAATGGGCATTTAAATCTGGAAATCTTCGCTTATTATTTAATAGCCACAGAGGGAAACTCAGCTGAAAGGCACTTCTATTTCATAGCTCTGTTCCCAGCCCCAAACCTTGTTATCACAACTGGGTTACTGCCCTAGTAACGCTCTTAACCTCTCCTAATGACAAACAAAACAGAACAGCACTATGGTCATATGGCTTGAATCACCGCTTCGCTGTTAAAAAACTACACTGACTTACACTTCCTTGCACCCTGGAGATAAGGAATTGAAGTGGGGCTGCCGTGTAATAGGGCCAGATTGTGACTGCTCCCTGCATAGGTGCATAAGTGGAGAGGGTCTGGTACAAACAACGTTCTCTGTATGGCACACACACACCGAGACCAGTCATAATGGCAGTCCTTCTGCTCTCCTAACTCAAGGACTGGGTCAGTCTAGCACTGCTGATGGCTCTCGGCTTCACCAAATAGGGGTTCTCAAAGCTTTTCATAGTGAGGACTGCATCTTAATACACTGACACTTCCCCTCCTGTCGGTGCTCACACAAACCATCTTCCCTTGCACCGATGATCGAATGACATCCCCGTGACAGTTATCGTAATTGCATGAATAAGTAATGCTAGCTCAAGAAAGAGATCTTGGAGTCATCATGGATAGTTCTCTGAAAACACCTGCTCAATGTGCAGCAACAGTCAAAAAAGCGAACAGAATATCAGGAACTATTAGGAAAGGGATAGATAATAAAACAGAAAATATCTTAATGCCATTATATAAATCCACAGTATGCCCACACCTTGAATACTGTGTCCAGTTCTGGTCACCCCATCTCAAAAAGGGTATTTTAGAACTGCAAAAAGTATAGAGAAGGCCAACAACAATGATTAGGGTTACGGAAAAGCTTCCACATGAGGAGGGATTAAAAAGACTGTTTGTCATAGAAAAGAGACAACTAAGGGGAAATAGATGATAAAGATCTATAAAATCATGAATGCTGTGGAGAAAGTGAATAGGGAGGTGTTATATAACCATTCACCTAACACAAGAACCAGCACTACCCAATGAAATTAATAGGCGGCAGATTGAAAACAAACATAAGCAAGTACTTCACACAATGCAGTCAACTTGTGGAACTCATTGTGGGGATATTGTGAAGGCCAAAAGTATAACTTGATTCATAAAAGAATTAGATAAGTTCATGGAGGATAGGTCCATCATGGGCTATTAGCCACGATGGTTAAGGTTGCAACCGCTTCCTCTCAGTGTCCCTAAACCTCTGACTGCCAGAAGTTGGGAGTGGATGACAGGGAATGATTACTTGATAGTTGCCCAGTTCTCTTCATTCCCTCTGAAGCACCTGGCACTCGCCATTGTCAGAAGACAGGATATTGGGCTAGATGGACCATTGGTCTGACCCAGTATGGCCATTCTTATGTTCTTAAAAGTATTTAGTAGACATTTTAAAGCTGTTTAGCAGCTGACATCAAGAATGAGAGTCCTCACCAACCAGCTCTCTATGAACCACCAATAAGTGCTCTGCAAGGCTACAAATGGTCACAAACTGTGGTTTGAGCATCTATATCCTAAAGGGGGAAGGGAAGGTCAGAGAAGAGACTGAAGCTCAGACTGATATGGGGCACGGGGTCCTGTTCATACAAATTTATCATGTTGTAATGAGGCCAGGGTACATCTCTGTTCTAAAAAATCCCCTGATTCAATTATAGTTGAAGTGTAGGAAAGCTTCTAGGGACTGACTCAAAGCCCACTGAAGTCAGTAGAAGACTCCTAGTGATTTCAACAGGGGATGGACTGGGCTCTGGTCTATTCATATTCCAAGATATGTATTTATTTTTAGTGCACTAGTCATCTGTAAATGCATGACACGTGATTTAAAACAGCACTCCTCTCCATTAACCTAACGCTAACTATAATAAATGAAAACACTTTAAAGGTGCAAAGAAATCAAGTACGAACAAAACTACATTGCAAAGCTCCCAACTGCTTCTGGGGCCTGACCCAAAGCAATATGACGGCAGTGAAAAGACTTTGATTGCACAGGCCTTTGGATCACTCCTCTAAGAACAAGTGAAACTAACTCTAATAGGAGAGTGACAAAACCATCCATCCATTAGGAGCTGCCTCACTATTATGGTATTAGCAGCACTGCCAACACCAAATGTTCAAAACTCACGAGTCAAGCTCACCAAAAGTCACGAGATTGTCTTTAAAGTCATGAGATTATGTACAAATAATACATATGCTGTTCTTTTTATTTGCCTTCTGTGTTTTGAGCCTTTAGGGTGCACCGGGGTCACATTTTGAAGCTTTCTCCACCGCCGCAAGGCCTGGAAACTTATTTTTTCTTTAAGAACGAAGGCTGAAATCATCCCATACCCACTTGACTCCAGGAGCTGGGGCTTTAAGGAAAACAACAATTATCATGAGACTCAGGACAAAATCGTGTGAGCTGGCAACACTGTAAAAACATCCAGTGAGCTGAGCCCAAGGGTAGCAAACAGTGACAGAGGTGCTATCTACCACCGCACGTTTCCAGCCATTAGCTTTATAAGGCTGACCGGCACTGTGGTCTTTCAGCACTTCCTTGGTTCTGATTGTTAATAAATCGGGAGCAGTTACTGCATCTTCAGTACTGTTAGTATTTTTACCCCCTAAATGTAAAGAGCAGCATTTCCCTGCATGTTCTTCCTTTAATTCACTATTGCTTTCCAACTTAAATTACTTTAGCTTTAAATGAGATGGGATTTGTTCTTTCTAATCTGCCAAATTAAACTGTAATTTCTAGGGAGGGGAAAAAAAGAAGAATTTCCATAAATTCTCCTGATAAGAGTTAGCTCGTAACAATATAGAACTCTGGGCACCAGTCAGCACTTCTACACACCAAAAAACCCTCTTTGGGGTCTTATCATAGCTAAATATTTACTGTGTCTTGGTCTTCCAAAAAGGCAAATGACCTCTCTATCACCAGATCAATATAAATTATATCTAGACATTTGCTGGCTACAACCTTTACATTTGAGCAAGCAATTAAAAACACTGTCTTGACGTGATTCTGCTAAGAAAAATGCAAACAAGCATTGACACTTGAACAGAGTGTAACTACAAGCTATGTTTTACTGCTGACTGCAGATGGAATTATATATGTATCAAACATCTAGGGCCAGACTCAAATCCCATTGAAACCAGTGAGTGTCTCTACACTGATTGCAATAGGCTTTGGATTGGGCTCTTTAAGGAATCCCAGCTATTACCCGTGTTTGTAAGCCCTCGTTAAAACGAATCTAGGAACCCATTTACACTGGGCCAGTAATAGAGTTAAAGGGACTGGTTTAAACATGGTTTGATCATACCATATTTTAAAAATGTGTTGTAACTTAGATCGACACAGCCCACAGTAGCACATTGGGTTAGAAACCAAGATAAACTACAAGATTGTGGTTTTATATATATATAATTTTTTTTTCTCCATTTACACTCCCCAGCCAAAGCATGTTAGAAACTGTCTTAGAGTCTGCTGTGTTTCAGCTGAGGGCCAGATCCTCAGATTTTGTAATTCAGAGTAGCTCTTTTTATATCAATGCACCTATGTAATTTACATCAGATGAGGCTCTGACCCCTGAGTTTCAAAATGTTTACTTAACTCAGGTTGATGGGCAACATAGACAGGATCTACATCACTGTGAAGATGGCTTGGAAGGGCATGAGACTCCATTATTTTGTGTGTGTATAATCATGATATTGCATTTTAAGACATCCTTAATTTAATAAAGACTAAAGCATCACAGAAGTCCAGATAGTTGACTCACCATAATTCAGAGTTACCAAACTTGAAGGGGAAAAAAAATCTGAAATGATTTTTGGGATAATAGCACCAAGATCAATAAGAATTCAGGTTCAGAATAGAGAAACTGACCCAGACAAACAGGACCCCATTTTTAATTTTGGTGGAACTGCAAAATTAGCGGTGAAAGGAACACAGTCGATTATTATTATTTTCGTACCTGCACAGCGGGCCAGTCGTGGAACAGGACCTCATTGTGGTAGGCACGAGACAAACACAGAACAAAAATCTTAGTTTTAGTGCAGCATTTCAAAGAGTGCTCATGAAATCTTAGAAAATGGCTCGGATAAGAGCATTGTCACTCGGTGACGGAGCACAGCCAAACAGGACCATTAAACATCCAGGGTGGATTGTGGCGTAAAGCCACAGGTCTATGGTGTGGCCAGTATGGAGGAATCCTGTCCCCACCTGGAGCTTCAGAATGCACAGTGCTTTCAGGCAAGTAAAATTCTCAGGAGCATAACCACAGCACTACAGCTGGACTGGGTTGAGCATCCACTGCGCTCTGTGCCTGGTCAGTTCCCTCCCATCTTTCCCACTCCCTCTTAGAGACCAGCACTGACCTAATGCTAGCCCTGCAGAGTCCTTGTGCTTCCTGAGGGCCTTTGCTTAACCAAATGAAACGCTGAACCACAGCGGGGGTCCCCCAGCCATTAGATTTACATGTAGTCTTGTAAGTCGGAGGCTGGGTCACTGTATGTTTTATCTGTATTTTTGCAATGGGGGAGGTTGCTTTTCTTAGATATAGTTTTGCATGGTTTATATGAGGTTTGGTCTACATCAGTGTTTCCCGCGGTTCGCCGCTTCAGGCCAGTGGGGGCTGTGGGAACCGTTGCGGGCCGAGGGACATACCGGCTGCCACTTCCCGCAGCCCCCATTGGCCTGGAGCGGCGAACCGCGGCCAGTGGGAGCTGCGATCGGCCGAACCTGCGGACGCAGCAGGTAAACAAACCAGCCCGGTCCGCCACGGGCTTTCCCTGAACAAGCGGCATCTCAAGTTTGGGAAACACTGGTCTACATGATGCTTTACTGTGGGATCTCAGATGGAGTTTGGCACTCTTAGGCCCCAATTCAGTAACACCCTTCAGCATAGGCTTGACTATAAGCACAAGTCATCCTGTTGAGTTCAATGGAATGTCATGGGGTCCACATGGGGAGCCTCCTCCTGGCAGCTCTGGGGATTAGCTCTGGCCAGGTGCTGCCCTCTTCTGGCTGCATCTCCACCTGTTGTCTTTCACCTGGCAGCCCCTCTCGCTCCCAAAGCTGCAGCTTCCTGTTCATGGCTTGGCCCTCTGGCCAGGTCACTAAGGTCTTCCCTTTCTGGGGAAATCAAAGTCCTTCTGGACCAGCTGGCTGGCTGGCATCTCCAATGCCCTGCACCACTTCCCAGTGGCTGGTAGGGAAACCCAGGCCTGCCCTCGACCCTAGGCTCCAGGCCAGGGACCCTATAACAAGCAGCCAAGCTCTGTACAGTCCTACCTATTGCTGCTGTTTTCCTGGGCTTCTCCCTCTTTCTGGGTTTGCCAGCCCAAACTCCCTCTTCCCAGGGAATGACTGTAGATGACTTCATTGCAGCTCACCTTGCAACTCTCAGCTCCAGGGCTTTATACAGGCCTCTCCTGTTCCTGACCAGCTGAGCCCATTCCCAGTGAGTGGCCTGCCCTCTGTCTCCTTCTTCAAGTGCAGCCTGGGCAGTTAATTGGCCTGCCGAGCCACTTTAACCCCTCTAGGCCTTGTGTGGGGTGGGCGCCCTATCCCATAGTCTACATATTATCTATGTACTTAGAACTCAACATGCCTGCTTTGCTGGACCAGGCCTAGTGCTGGACTCTGCCTGGTTTTTATTCTGTTCCCCTCATGGGACATCATGCACCTTTGTATTGCTGAATAAGGGGGAAAAATCAATAGATAGAAGTAAGAGAAAGATGAGAATTTGGCAAAGTCTATAAAAAAACCAACGATAATAATCATGCCGCCTAGCTCCAGTTCTATAGTCGATCCCAAAGCGCTTTACAAAGGAGATCACTGTCATCATCACGGTTACCTTGGTTTGGGATTCACAGGGGAAAAGTGTAGCTGGCACAGATCACAGCCGGGGTGTAGGCACAGATTACGTGCAGAAAACTAGATTACGCACCATACGTATACTTGTTATGTGCAATCACTGCACCCTCTGTCTGTAGGCGTGCAGGTCAGAGTCAGTAGAGCTCCATATGTATATATTTACAAAGAAAGAAGGATCCCGATTAGAGACCAGGCTCAGGCTACTGGAACAATGTTTATAGTGGGGGTACTGACAGCCATTAAACCAAACTGTAAACCCTATATACAATGGAAACCACTTCAAGCCCGCACCCCTCGTTCCAGCACTTATGACCAGGCTCGAAGGTTTGCCTGCCTTTGCTGCTCCAGCCTGAGCTTATTATTGTCTTCTGCTTTCTAAGTATAATCCTCACGTCTCTGACTCTGTGCCGTGTATGACTCATAACAACCAGCGGTGCTTTGAGTACACACCGAGATTCTACGAGGGAACATCCTGGCTTCTCAAAATCAGGGCATCTCCTCCCATTTACACCAGTTTAGGATCTGACCCTGTGTTTTTATTTCCACCTTTATGGTTTTTATTTGTCTTTGTGTTGCCAGCCAGCCCGTTTAAAATTGGGAAGTAACACGGACACAGTATGTAACGAAAAGAAATTAAATACAAATGTTTTTGTTTCCATTCTTTGTTCTCGGACATTCGCTCTTCCGTCTGCTCATCCATTCTGTCAATTTCTGCCTTCACCCCTTTCTTTCCCTTTTGTGTTTCTTTCTTGATTGGGGTGTGGGGCACGTAGGGTCAGCAAAGTCGTGCTCAGCTTCAGCATTCTGCTGTCCTGTTAGCTCATCGCTTTCCCCTGGTATTGTGCTGTGCAGAGCTGGTTTGCTCTCCCAGAGCTGCACAGTGGCATTGTCTCCCTGCCAATGCTTTCTCCATCAGGCCAGTCCTCATTACCAAGCCCAGCTGGGCTCAGCTGACCTTGTACTAGGTACCGTGGGGCTGCCAATGGCTCCTGACTCAGGCATCCTGTTTAGACATCAGCCTGGTTCACCCTCCTGGAGGATGAAAGCAGTGGCCAAAGTCGGTCGAGCTCTGCACGTACAGGCTGCAGCGTGACACTATAACTGCATCTCCGTGTAAGAAAACTGTATGGCATAATACCCAGGATGTCACACTAATATCACGTGGTGTCCCAAAGCGTTTGAACGTGATCCAGATACAATTATAGGCACCTGCAGCTGATGACTCAGCTTCAGTACAGGAAGCGCGTGAGGTTCCGAAGAAGTAAAAGGAAACTACACACTGGCTGTAGAAAACCAATTAAGCAGTCTGGGCGTTAGTCAAAAAGAAAAATGACTTGGCACTTCTGGTCATCTTGCAGTTCATTTCCAGGGCAGCCTTGGAAGCGACTCAAAGATTTTCACCTACTGCCTAAAATTTAGACTTTGAAACATGCCAAGGCACCGACAAAACAGCAGCTGCAATGGCACAAAGAGACGGGGGGAGGGGGGGAGGGGGCTTATACCTTATTATTATACTAACACTGAGCTTTGGCCTGCTTATTATTAAGAAGTGTGTCTACAAGGCCAGATCTTCAGCTGGTGCAAATCAGGGTCGTTTCGTTGAAGTCAATGGGCCTACGTCAATTTACACAGGCTGAGGAGCTGGGGCTGTACAGTCTTGGATTGTGCTGCATGAGGCTATGGAGCAGGTGGCTACCTTGTACAGACTGAAACGCCATCCCGCTGGCGCGCAGGGGGAACCCCCCACAGTGAAATCTGTCTTCAAGTGTTAATACTTTCGTTAATAATGCTCTGGAGGTTCGTGCAGGGGAAAGGAACATAAATGATGGAAAGTTCAGAAAGTTGAACAGCAGACCAACACCGCAAGCGTGCCTGAAGCTGCGTTGCTGGTTTAAAATTAGATGACTTTAAACAGAAAAAAAAAAAAAAAGAAGAAGAAAAAATGAGACACAGTAATGATCATGGATCTGGAATAAAAATTACAACATGCAACCACCATTTATAGTGTTGACCTTGTATTACTTTAAAAAAAAAAACACTGCAAAGGACAGACATACCACCTACAGCCTCATCCACCAGATGAATGACTGCAGCTATTTTTGGCATTCGTTATGGTCCAGGTGGCCCATCTGGCCTGATTCACTTCGCCAGTTTTCCTTTGCATCTGGGAATTTTGACCCTCCTGCTTTCCGACTAATTGTATCACATTATCTGCTTTTTGTTCGTGATTTCCCTCTCGGCAAAAGGTTGCAAAAATCTCATGCGCTGTGTTAGAAAGTCTCAATTAACCTCTAACCTTGCTTCAGTGCATGTGGCTTGGGTTACTTCTCACACCCAACCGTGGGCCCATTAACACGTTGTCGTAAAACAAAAACTGTTTTGACGGGCTGTAATTGCTGCTAAGTGACGCTGAACAATGGGGCTCCTGTACCACTGCTAAATGGGCAGTATGTCCAGCAGAGCCTGTTCTCAGCACCCCAGTCGAGGAGATTTTATTTGAGATAAATCTGAGCCCCCTGTTGTATCTCTTTAAGCACTTAAGCAACCCAGCTTCCTGGAGCTATGAGCTGATGAAGGGGGCGTCGTATTTTGAATTACATGCTGCAAATCTGACAACGCTGCACAAAGCCTGAGCGACAACTCCCAGGGAGAACCACAGAAAGTTTTTTTTCTCCTCTGCCGCAAATATAATTAGTTTATGTTAGCTGGAAAAGGCCAAAGGCTACCAAAGGGCAAGGCCCTTTTTGTTTTTAGGCAAGACAGTGGAATAATTGCTTGACGCTCAGATCTGCAGGTGCTTTATGAAGCTCATTTGGTCTTGGCAGCTTGCAGTGAAAGCTGATTTCCTCTGAAAACGCTGGATTCCATGTGACAGGATTGATTTGCTGAGCCAGGAATGATTGTCCATTCATGCCATTCATAATTACAGTACCTGTTACAGTCAACACTTACCGTAGGTGCTTGTTCTTTTAACACGATTCGCTCACTTTTGGAAGGTGAATTTTTGGGTGGAGTGAATGTAGCAACTTGCTGCAGGTACTTCTAAAAGACCAGGGGAGCAATGGCCCTTTATATCTCCAGCATATCTCAGACAAAGCTGACCAACACTCACAATCTTGTTTTACTTCCTTTCTGGAGTTTCCACTAACGAAGCAAGGCTGCTTGGGAATGATATCACATTGATGGTCACTTCTTAACAGGGAACATCATTTCCACCAAGCACCACCATCTGGAGTCTCTGCTCCTGGGACCACTATAAAACAGTCACTAGCCAATCTGAGCAGGCTTCCGGTACCATGTGCTGAATATTTATGGGAGATCCATAGGTATTTCATTCACAGCTCAGCTCTTCAGTAATCATTTCATTTCAAAATCAGCTGTAACGTGCTATTATTCACACAGAGTCCTAAGTATACACGCTTTGCAAACACACAGCAGGGAAGGTCCATGCACCAAAGGAGATGACAGGTTCCATAGAATATTAGCTTACGAGCTTTTTTTTTCCACCCTAAATGAAAGTTTTCTTGGGGATTTGAATTGTGGGTGCATCTGCGTTTCAGTTTTCAGCGATATTGGCAAGACAAATAGCTAGATGCTTTTTTTATAACTCGCGATTAGCCAAAGACTGATGCTTTGACATGGGATGCAGACCCCACCGCAGTCATCCATTCCTTCATCACCTCCAGGTTTGAGCAGGACAATACTCCATGCAGCGGGCCAAACTTGCAAACTATTCAGGAACTGCAGCTAGTGCAGAACGGTACAAGTGGTGCTCCCCACGGGCAGCACGTTACGTCTGTGCTCTGAACTACCTTCCAGTCCATTCTGGGTGTGAGACAAGGTGTTCGTTTTCACCTATAAACCAGTAAATGTTTTGGGCCTTGGCTAAGCGAGACACCACTTCTTTCCTCATGGGATGCCAGGGCAAATAGGATCATCTGTTAGTTAAGCGGAGAGCCAGTCCTGGCATTATGCAGAAGGGGGCTTGCTGCTAGGGATTCTTAGTCCAGGACTATGGAATTCACTCCCTGCATTGGCTCGCCAGAACCTGGGTCTAAATACATTTAGTTGCCAGATGCACCTATCTTCCCAGGCATTTCCTGAGGAAGAGGACTGAATGGCGTCAGGTGAGGGGAGGCCATTAAGAAGTTTTTATATAAACATTGTGGGTGAGATTCTCAAAACTCAGGAGGTGGGAGGTATGGTGGCTTTAAGCCACTTTTGTCTCCTCCTGCTCCTGGGCTGCTCTGGAGACCCCAGCAGAGTTTAGTCAGCCCTGGGAGCTTACGTTTCAGCAGCCTCCTGGGGCTATCCTATGGGTTGCAGTGCAGCCCAGATTCCCCACTGTGCTATTTGGTATGGTCTCGCCCCAACTTGCCCCATGCACCACCGGCACCATCCCCCCTACACCAGGGCTCTTGAAGGGTCCTTGGAAGGAAACCTTATGGCTGTCTTCCACAGTGCCTGCACTGGGGGAACCATCCCCCAGAGGTATATGGGGCTTTTAGGACCCCTTTACACCACTTCTGTTCTTTTATGAATTATAAAGGGAGCCAGCTGGGGGAGTGGGAGGAGCTGAGGCTTTTGACTCCATAGGTCTGTGCTGGGGTGAGGGAGATCTTAGATGCTTTATCCTTAAGCTGGTTAAAATGGATTTATGGAACTGTGTATACATATGTGTTTTAAAAGTATGTAATACACATATAAAGCCAGATCCGTGGAGTTATGCAAACATGCACCCTCTGAGGATGCAGCACGCAACAGTACAAGACAAGCACAATGAATACTTACTCCCACTGATGGGCACTTCTTCGCCAAGGCATCCCATCAATATCAATGGGACACCTCACATGGGTAGGTGGGCATTAGCCTGAGTAAATCAACGCATGAATAAATAAGACAATAACGGCATGCAGAATATTATGGGGCTGTTATTGGGTGAAATTTTCAAAAGTTCTCAGCTGTGGTTCAATTCTGTTCCTGTTGACGTCAAGGGGAACTTTACTACTGGCTTCCATGGGAGCAGAGTTCTGCTGATGCTGAAAGCTTTAGAAAATCCCTCCCATAATGTTTTGAGCTAGAAATGCCAGTAATCACCATGTTCAGAGATTACCATATAATACAATGAGCAAAATTCTTAACTTCTTTAAACAAGGCCAGAACACCACTGCTATTGCAGCATCTGGCCGATTTGTGTAGCCGCTCTATCACTCAACCACCCATTGTCATGCAGGGAGAGACCCACATTTTAGGATCCAAATATCCCTCAGATGCTTTTATACTTTTCTGAATGTAAATAGATAAAGTTAAAAACCGTTTTGAGCATTAAACTTTCACAGCAGTCTTAGGGCTTGCTTATTTACACTTGGAAACAGTTACTTCAGTATATTTCCAAGTGTAGACAAGGCCTAAGAATGAACCATATGATGCCGAATGCCAGGACTCTCTGACATTAAGCATCAATGCCAACATTCTATGCTAGTGGGTGGTACCTATCTTTAGGAATTTACGCTTCACCATAGCAAAATATTTAAGGGAAAGCCCTCACTTCGTCAGCACACACATCCGGCCTACTGTATTTATTGTTATTATCTCCTTTGGCCTTTCATTTCTGAGGAATCTGAAATCTCTACATCGATTAACTCATTACCCCTCACTGACAGAACTCTTATAACTCCTAGAGCCAGGTTTGTAACTGATATAAATTGGCATAGGTCCATTGACTTCAACAGAGCCATGCCCTTCTATACCAATTAAGGATCTGGCCCATCCAGCAGTGCATTAATCAATAATGAAGTCCAAAAAATATATTGCCCTCAAGAAATGTAAGATTGCACTTCATGGTGTATCTAGTTATATGTCTTTCATGAGATATAATCTCTATCTTGGATATTACTGTGCACAGTATCTAGAAAGGTTTGGATGTTTTCAAACACTGTGCGTGTTCAGAGACCCTCAGTTGGTATTTCACTCCATGCTCTACAGTAGTATTTTACCTACATACTTTCCTTCCTAATCAACCTTATAAAAGTAGTATAATAATCTACAGTCATGGCCCCATTATTATGATTTACAAGAGTTTTATGCTGAGATGCAGTGTATCCTAGTGCAGGGGTTCTCAACGTTTTTCTTTCTGAGGCCCCTCCAACATGCTATAAAATCTCCATGGACCAGCTGTGCCACAATAAATTGCTTTTCTGCATATAAAAACCAGGGCTGGCATTAGGGGATAGCAAACAGGGCAATTGCCTGGGGCCCCATGCCACAGGGCCTCTCGCGAAGCTACATTGCTCAGGCTTTGGCTTCATCCCTGGGTGGTGGGGCTCAGGGCCCTGGGCTTCAGCCCCATGCAGTGGGGCTTTGGCTTTCTGCCCTGGGCCCCAGCGAGTCTAACAGTGACCCTGCTTGGCGGCCCCCCTGAAACCTGCTCGTGGCCCCCCAGGGGGCCCCGGGCCCCTGGTTGAAAACCACTGTCCCAGTGGATAAAGCATTGGCTTGGGACCCAGGACACCTAGATTTTGTTCCCATCTCTGCCACTGATCTGCTGGGTGGTCTTGGGCAAGTTACTTCACCGCTCTGTGCTTCCAATTCCCCTTCCATGCTTTGTCTGTCCTTTCTATTTTGATTACAACAAGAGCTGACTCTTTCTGCATGCACGTACAGTGCTTAGCACAATGAGGCCCTGATCTCAGTCGGGGTCTCCAGGTGCTACTGCAATATAAATAATAAATGCTAATACAGTGTTAGGGGTCAGAAGGGCCACTCTTGTAATAAGATTCCAAAAAAGAAACCCCTTGTACTTCTAGGGTTGCATCAGCACATTGGACAATGCTTTGCTAGCAGTCCTGTAAGCAGCGTTGGAGCATCGATCTGTTATCACCGTATGCCCAATAACGTGCCATACCGTTGATGGAGCAGCTTGAAACAAAGAAAACCAGCATCTTGTGTCTGCTCTTGAACTGGGACACTCGACTCTTCCTCTCTTCATGTGAAATGGCCCCAGTAAAACACACTACAAATCAATAGCCTCTGTATTGTTGGGTCTCCTATAATGTTCATTCTTTCATCAGTTACAAGCCAGAAGGGGCCCACTGCATAACACGGGCCACAGGACTTCCCTGAATATTTCAGCGACGGTGGGATTCCAAGTACCAGAACTGGGATTCGGGCATTGCCAGTGTTATATAAAGCTACAGTGACAACAGTTATTAGAGGATGCTCCTCCAGGCACGCTGGTGTGGCAGTTGTCTTCTGAGCCACCATTTTGAGGGATTCGGAGAAGCCACAAAATGGTTGGCGTTCTTTTAGAGGAAGCCTGAAGAACTTCGGCTCCTAACTGTGGGCTTTCGTAGTTTGGGTTCAGCTTGTGTTTCCCATTGTTTGTCTTTGACGGTCAGGGCAGTGCTGGCATTTTTCTAACCTACACTTAGTAACCCACCTGTGGAATTGTGTGCTGCTCTTTCCCCAGTGATTCCCCAATATGTTCTACTTAACTGTTGATGTCAAACCCATGAATAGGGTATCTTCTTCAGTGAAGAAACGTAATCGCTGAACAACAAATGCAACCACATGACAGAGCTCCTAGTTCTTCTGAACAACCCGTGATTACTGTTTTCTCCCCCTTTCTGTGTGCGAAGAACTCAGATGTCAGTCACAGATTGGCCTGGATCACAGACGCTGACATAAAAAGACATCTGGAAGCAGATAGTATCACACTGTGAAAAGGAACAATAAATTAACCATGAGAGCCATATGATTTCCCTGGAGCAAAAAAAAACCCAACCCCGCACACAAATGGACTTCCAGGCCAGGGGCACCACATATGGAAATCAGTACTGGAGGTGGGATGCAAAGGATGTGGGGAGTTCAAGTTCACGAATCACTGTTGGAAGATGAAATAAAGATGCTTTAATTGAAAGGCAAATAATTTTCTCTTTCCCCCACAGCCATGCTTGACATGGATTCTAAAGCTTGCTCCTGATAGTTCAGATAAATCTCCGCATGACCTGTTTACCAGGTCAACTCCACATCATTAGATACAAATTGAATACCCACTCATTCACAACATGGTCAAGCCTTTGTAGCTAACCCCACCCTTCAAGAATATTTACTGATAACACAGGAAAAGATGCTGCAGGATTCACCAGCGTGCTTCAACCTTCCAGGTGTTCCCAGACATTTGCCATACCTAAACAGATCATATGGAGTTTGGGGCCTGACTTTAGGCACCAATCTTTGAAGCTTTCGATCCATTTGTTCATCAAGTTTGTCCTGATGCTTAAAATAAGGTGAAAATGCCCTAAAGTATCTAGTCAATTTGGCAGTGCTGCTTCTGGGGTAGGAAAAATATATCTTCCTGACCACTCGAGGCAATTAATTCAGTGCCTGAAACGTTAAATTCTCTTAAATTTCGATTCAGAATTACAACTATATCATTAGTGAAATCGTCCATCCCCTTTCTAAATCCAGTTGCAGCTTTTTGACTCCATGACCTCCTGCAGCAGCGAAACCGACAGGATAACCAATTCACTGTGTGAAGTGGTACAGTGGAGCCTCGTTAATATTCCCCTTGCTAATCCACACACCTCGTAATTCACACACCAAAACCAGTGGTCTTGTCCCACTTCTCAACTAAGATTTAACAGATTGTTGCAGGGAGCTCTCATGTTACTAAGGCTTCGTGGCTATTTCAAAACATGCTGCAGGACACTTACTAGCATAACACAAAGTCTGGACATCAAACATTCAAACTAAAGTCCAGGTATTGCTAATCCATTCCCTTCTTGCTTTTTTTGCTGTTTGCTTGCTTATGTGCTCATTCACTGAATTCATAGTTTTACAGTGGTTCTCCTTCATTAATATGAATTAGCAAAATGTAACTTTTCAGGGGGATGAATTGGCTGATAATTTAATCGAGTGCCACCTTGTTCTCATACAGGGTGGAAAAAGGAGAAGTGATCAGTTTCCAGTGCATCCTTCAGGATTTGGAAAACCTTCGTAAATTTCCTGATAAGGGCTTGTCTTCACCATAAAGTTAACTTGAGTGTTGCCTCTATCGTGAGTCCCATCCACACACACCAAATCCCTGAACTTGAGTGTAATAGTGTTTTTAACTCACATGGGCTGGCCCAAGGGGGGGCTGAAACTCAACCGAGTGCAACTCCAGAGCCGCTAACCCTCCAATGCTTGGAAGGGACAAGTCAGTTCTCCCCCAGTTCACCTGCAAAAGACTTCATAGCACAGGCCGCTCAGTTCACCACAGCACTAAGAACCAGGAACTGCTCTGAATTCTTTCACAGCTAATGGTGGGGAAACATGCCTGTCCTTCTGCTCCCTTGAGTGGCTAAGCCTGTGGCCTGACAGCAAAGTGACCAGCCCGACTGAAAGCAGCAGCCAAGCACCAGCCTGTACCTCCAGCTGGGCCTGCTAGCCTGGCTTGAAAGCACCCCCACACTCAGGAGAGAGGGTTTCGGGTGGATGGAGCATAGGTGCTGGAACTAGGGGTTCTGCCGCATCCCCTGGCTCGAAGTGGATTCCGCCATATACAGGCTTTACAGTTTGGTTCAATGACTCTCAGCACCTCCACTATACAGATTGTTCCAGCACCCCTGGACAGGAGAGGGGGGTCTAGGCAACACCTGAGTAACAGCCCAGGCTAGCTTTGCAATAAAGACACACACTAAGGCAGGCTGTGTGCTCCTGAGAGTAATAGAGTCATCGCTAGTAATATCTTGGGGCTTGGTCCATAGCCCATTGAAGTCAAGGGGAAGACTCCTGTGGAGTCCAAGGGGCTTTGACTCAGGGTCTTTGCACTGTATTTGTTGCTCCACACCACACAGACGCCCTCAAAGGATCCCACATTCTGGCTAGTTTTGCCAGCATCCTTATGCTGTGTTACCAACATCTGGTGAAACGAAAGTCTGGGCATTCCCAAGGGGTTTGCAGCAAGGGCATCTGTAGTGTTTGCTGCCCTAACTCGGCTTCAGGTTACAATTTCCTGGCCGCTTCCTGTTTTTTTAAAGCAACACTTTTTAATGACATCACTGCATTGTACTCACTTCAGCAGTGAAATGTAGCCCTCATGATACCTGGTCCCCACCCCCATGGATTCAAATCCATCTGGAGTATTTCACCACCGGTTTCTTCCATAACTTTCACTAACTGAAACAACTTAGTGACAACAGAAAACTTCACCGACTTGCTCTCCACATCCTCTTTCAAATCATTAATAAAATATATTAAACTGCCACACCTGGGATTGACCCCAGAGCACATTCCACTATTAGCCTTTCTCCACTGGGAGGAGCTGCCATGAACTGGGACTCTGTTTCCCAGTGCTCAACCAGTTTTCAGTCCAGGTCAAGGCTTTCCACATGAACCAATTTTGTTTTCCTTAATGATCTTGTATGAGGGACCCTGTCGGAAGCAATCTGAGAACTGACGTGAGCTGTGTGTGTCTACTCATTCGCTAACTTTTCAGAGGACTCAAATAGGTCAGTGAGTTACCTTTAGAGCAGCTGTGTTGGTTTGACCCTGCAGGTTACCCTGCAGCTGGCTGGAAAATGATTCTTTTTTTTCTGAATTCTTTTTTTTTTTTTTTTTGGTGGTGGTGGTGGTTCCTGGCAGTTGACGTTTTGGGGGTTGGGTTTTTTTGGTGTGTGTGTGTGTGTGTCTTTGACAAAAACCCACATATTTTTGACAGGAACGGAAATTAGTTCATGAAAATTTCTGTGCCATTCCAAAGCTGTTTCCCTTTGAAAAAATGTCTAGCTGGAAAAATTGAGACCAGCTCTGCTGATATAGATCCTGAGGCTGTGCTATTCCAGCTTTAGCTGGGCCCAAAGTCAGCTGCAAATGGAGTTGAGATGAAGGTCACCTGCCTGTGTTGCGATCCCCAAGATTTCCCACAAACAGGTACCATCTTAGTCACTTTCCAGTCTTCTGCTAATTCTCTGCTGATCCCTTCCAGACTGACTCATTTGTGTTGCTCAGCTGGCCCAGAGGAGCCAGGAATTCCTCTGGTGCTGATGTAAAACCAGCACACCCAGCTCGTACACCAGCTGCTTCCCCAACCAGAGTGAAGGGCAAGAGCAAGGTAAGGAGGAGGTGGAGCAGGAAGAGAGCACAGCTTTGCACTGGCAACTCTCAGCCAATGGCTGGTCCCTTAGGGGCTATAACCAGCTACTATAAGTTAAAACAAACTGGGCTGGCACAGATCACCCCAAAGAATCAGACTCACTGACACCTCCCCCACCCTCCTCTCTAATAAGCACATCTCAGCACAGTAGAAACTCTGGTCCGGGCTTTTTTATTTTAATAATATAGGCCAAAATCCAGACAGCATCACCTGGCCTGAGTATCTGGCTATGCTCTGGGCAGATGCATGGTGGGAAATTCTCTCCCAAGGCTACATTAGCAGCTCAGCCCAGTGGGTACATGCCCCTCCCACTGTTTTGCCAGCATCCTTATGCTTCATGGAGGGCGACAGAGGAACCTATGCAATGGTAGATCCCCTTGACCTAGACTGCCCATGCCAGCCCCTTGCACTCTGCCATGCAGAAAGCTCACGCAGAGCAAATCTCTCTGCAATGCTCCCAGATGTCCGTGCTGCAGGACCAAAACTGTCCTGGTTTCGTTAATCAGGAGCCTTCTGCAACCAATACTGCATACTGTCATCAGCACTGTACCTCTGCCATTGCATACTGAATTTTCTGCAGAGCGCGCCAATGAATCATCTCCGTTGCTGGTGATTTATGCGCTCCAGTTTCTCAAGTTGCTCCATAATTTGATTTCCTCCTGAGAGCCTCCAGCTTCTGTCAAAGCCAAACTCCAATTTCTCATAGAAAACTGCTTGTGGAGTCAGCATTTCTTTATGATCTTCTCCAGTAAGGACAGAATGATTCAGAGCTAACTGAAACGCAGTATGGTCCAGTGGACAAAGCACCAGACTGGGAGTCAGACCTGGGCTCTGCCCCGACCTCCTCTGTGACTTTGAGCAAGTCTCTTCACCACTTTGGGCCTTGGTTTCCTTCCTCTGTCTTGTCTATTAAGACTGTAAACTCTTTGGGCCAGGGATTCTCTGTGACTGTGTGTGTACAGTGCCTAGCACAATGAGGCCCTAATCCCAATTAAGGTCTCTAGGTGCTACTGTTTTACACATTAAAATAGCAGCCTGGGAGCTAACAGAGATCTTTGTTGTGTGGATTGCAAGGCGAGGACAAGGTTGGAAAGAATTAAGGCTTCAGTGTGACACTCCGACACTCCTATTCATGTTGAGAAGCTCCTTCAATAGAACCAGTCATGGAGTAAGGTATTCATTGTGGGCAAAGGCATCAGAAATCTGGGTTTTAGCTTACTGGGTTAATCCTTCTATCCTGAAGATTGCAAATTATTTTATTGTTTAGTTTAAATACTGCTTTTTGGGGAAAATAATGTATATGTTGGAAAAGTTCAGAGACTCACAGCAGATTATTTATTATCAAACAAATACTAGCTTAATCGTGACTTTCACAAGCCTCAATCTGTCCAGCTGGTTTTCAATCCAACTGAAAGCAAGAATTGTAATAGTTATAATGTGATTCCCTATTATAAAGGCTGAAGTTTAAAAAAAATATTGTTATTCTTGCAAAAAAAAAAACCCCTTTTAACTAGGAATTTGGAAGTTCAAGAGCTTTTTTATTTTTAGCATTTAGAAGGAAATGTTCTTTCTTTTTTCTAAGGAAATTAAGTTCGCACACCTACCTGGAACATAATTAGCGTGCATTTTTTAATACAAGTATATTTGGATTTGACACTTCTTCCCTCCGGTAAATGTGTGTTTGTTTAAAAATAATGAAACACAGTGGTTCAAGACTACTGGGACTGCCGAGGCAGAATGTTGAACTTTACGTTCCCAAGAAACGTGCAGCCTTGACCTTGCCAAAAAATTCTTTTTTATGTTTAAATGGTCACAGCTTTAACAATGGGCATCAGGAAAGACTCTCCTTTAACTACATCCTTTACTTTTCACGTAGTTAGCTAAACATGCGTGCCTTTGGTGGATGCTGTCTGAACTGTGTTGGTTATCTCGGATAATCTGTACGCGTTAGCAAATGATGTCCCACTAGGTCAACGCAGAAATTAGTTGTGGAATTCTTGTCAGATTCACATTGTTTCCTGGCACAGTTGAAATCCACTCAGTTAGACACCTTTCAAGGTCTTTCGCTGGTCTCAATGTCGTTAATTGCTCCAGTTCTGGATGTGATGATTCATTCCCAGATGTCTCAGACCTTTCAGCAGCTATGCTCTGCTAAAATCAAAACGCACAGCCAGCGAACAGGACATTCTTGCAAACAGGATATTTTACTCATAGCCTCTCTTTTATGTGATTAATCCAAAGTAAGGAAGGGCTCCTGAATCATACTCTTGACATGGCAAACCCCCTGCACATTAGCGTGCTTCCCACACACACGAGATTGGTCATGAATGCAGCCTTTCTGTCGCCCCTCTCCAGGTGCAGTGCTAGTCACACTTTGAGCTTGACAGCATAACATAACAGTTTGCATTTGCCAGCCTCCTTGGCGAAGTATTCTTTTCTCTTCTCATTTGCCTGTATCTCAGTGGCAGGGCCAGCCAAACCGAAAATGAGCGAAGCACAAAGAGAGACTGTAGTTTCCAGTGACGGTCTTTGGGAAAATAGTGCACTCTTTGGGGTTTTTTAAATGGAGCCCTCAAAGGTCACTGGTATCACTTGTGACTGTGAATCCGCAAACGAAAGGCGTAGCGCATCTGGTCCATTGGTTCCCAGCTTTCAGGAGAAATCACCACGAGCTGTGTGGTGTTTGTTTGCTTGACCTTGAAACCTCTTCATCAACCTACGCTCTGCATCTGCGTGTGATTGCATCCCATGGAACGGGAGCAACCCAAGTAACCAGCTTTAGAAGGCAGGTTTCATACACATTGTTATGGGGCAGCAATGTTTTACATTAGAGGTTTGCGATTCCAACCTTGCTGGGCGGCTGGGACTGTGAAACTGTAACTAGATTTAGTGTAGAACCCACTATACCACATCAGCTGGGCTCCCAGATAGGGGAACATTCACTCACACACCTGCCATTAACCTAAGCAGCCACTGGATGTCTGCATTGCTCCATTCCAATGCTCCTGAAAAAGCATTTCTCTGAGGGGTAGAGCGGGAGAAAGGTCTCTTAAAGATGGCAATACAGAAATGACACCTGGGAGGAAATACTCCTGTGTTACATCTATGCTTAAGTAAGAAGCTACATCCAATGATTGGGATGCTAGGCTGGGGGCCAGGAGCTCTCGGCCTTCTTCCCAGCTGCACCACTGACTTGCCGTGCGACCTTGGAAAAAATCATTTAACGGCTCCATGCCTCAGTTTCCCCTGCTGCAAATTAGAACTGATAACACTGCTTACCCCGTAGGGAGAATTCATCAGTGCCTGCGGAGCACTTTGAGAAGTTGAGATTGAAGGAGTTATGTGATGTGAACACACAGTATTACCCATTACTGCACACCTTGTTCGAATGGGCCTTTCACTCCATACCCTCCGACCCCAGGGACTGCAACATTACTCTAGTAACCAATACAAATGAGTAACCTTAGCGAGACTTGAGCTCCGGTTCTGGCCTCACTATGTTGGTTAAACTGGAAAGAATAGGGAAAAAAAAGAAGGAGGCAAGCCAAAGTGAGCATAATTGCAGTTATTTGTTAATTACCGTAGTATCATGGTAGCATCTAGAAGCCAGGACGCCACTGTGCTAGGCGCTGTACAAACTCATAAGGAAAAGACAGGCTGTGCCCCAAAGAGCTTAGGTATGTCTACACTGCAATTAAAAACCCATGGCTTGCCCGTGCCTACTGAGTCGGCCTCCCGGGACTTGAGCTCAAGGGCTCTGAAAAGTGGGAGGGTCGCAGACCTCCGGCTGCAGCTTGAGCCTGAACGTCGACCTCAGTTAACCAGCCCAAGTCAGCTGGCATGGGCCAGCTGCGGGTTTTTAAATTGGCACGTAGACAGACCCGTAGAGTCCAAGCGTAAGGCCGTAGACAACCGACAAACACAACAACAGACTGGGAGGAGCACACGGAGCAATGAAACGATAGTGGTCAGCAGGAAAACCAGTGGTCGTGGCATGCCAGCTGCCTCACCGCCGTGTTGAGATTTCTGTAGCATCACAGCAGGAAGGAGTCCTGCCAGTGAGCGTGTTACCTCCAAAAAGGGACAGAGCTAGCAGCAATCTGAACTGGAGTTATCCTTTGGCTGGGGACCTGGGGAAAAGTGACCTCAGTGGCTGGTTGTGGGACTATTTCCCTATGCCATCACTGGGGCTGGAGCAGGGACCAAGGGCACCCTGTCCTAGGGGGAACAGCCCCCCCCACAGATGAGATCATTGGAGAACAGCCAGGGCATAGATACATCCTAACCATGCCTCCTCCCTCACCTGCACTGGGTGTTACTGTGGGCCTGCATAAGCTGATAGCACTTGCTCAAAGCTTGTTGGTGAGGACCTCTGTGCCATTGTCCCAGAGGGAGCTTACAGCTGCTTTGAGGACCCATTATTAATTCCCCATGCCGTGAGGTTGCTCTCATCATGTGTCTATAGGTGGTGTACAAGGACCCTACCCAGTAAAATCCATCTATGTGCCCATGTCTACTCTGAAAGTCTCCTAGGCAAAAATACAGTAAGCCAGTGGATGAGGTCTAGGTTTCCTTCCTACTTCCTCTGAAGCACCAGAGGTTTGGGCTTTAATTTCCCTGGATTTTCTTCTACTCTCTCTCCTCTCCTAGCATTTCTTTCCTTCACTCTTTCTCACTTCACCTACTTTTCCTGCTCTTCCTCCAGTGTTCTAACAACCTCGATGTCTGCCTTTTGCAAGACATGCATCCCTTTTGATGCTCTCCCTCCCCGGTACAGGTAGACTATAGAAGCAGCAAGCTCTTTCCTTGTGTGTGGTATCTTCCCCAGTCTTGGGTGTAGCATTTGGAGACAAAGAGGACAGGGAGAGAAGGAAAAAGAGGCAAATTGAGAGCAGGTCATCAGCTGGTAAAGTAGGGTCCCTCAGCATCCAGCTGGTGCAAGTAGGGAGGGAGCAAGGCACACTTTGCAGGATAATGTGTATTGCACGAACGTTGATTTTGGGAAACTCCACCAGGGTTTTGCAAAAGAAGTGCAAGTTTTTCTAGCTGGCCATTATTCCTCTGCAGCATTTGCCTTATTTGTGGTTGTCTTCACCTACAGCCATGGGAGAGCTTCTTTCCCCTTATGGCACTGTCCAACTTCTCCCAGCAGCAGCTTCTGGGTTTACAATTCCGCTGTGACCCAGAGCTCCAGAGACAAAGGGGTGAATAGAGGAGATGGCTATCAAGGCCCACACCTTTGGCTCCACCCCATGAGCTCCTATCTGCATTTGTGTCTTTCTGGAGTAAAAAAATATAGATTAATCAGGTTGATGGAAACTAGGACCTAATCTACAGCCCATTGAATCATAGGACTGGAAGGGACCTCGAGAAGCCAGTGGTAATCTTTCCAGTGACCTCTATGGGCTTTGGCTCAGGCCCTTTGTCTGAATTCACCATGGAACAGCTGCTGTAGCCCCTTCTCCTCCTTTCTACACATGTAACCCAGAATCACATCCAGATGGGCCAAGACATAGTCCTACTAAATAGAACATATCTAGTCCTATGACTGGCAAGAAGTTTAAAGATGTAAGGCAGGTGGGCTAAAGATTTCAGAAACTGCTTAAGGGCTTGAGTTAGGTGCTTAAATACCTTTACAAATCATAGAATCTCAGGGTTGGAAGGGACCTCAGGAGGTCATCTAGTCCAACCCCCTGCTCAAAGCAGGACCAATCCCCAAATAAATCATCAACTAAATTTGACCCCAAGTGACTGAGGAGTGGGGCTGGTTGAAAAAATGTCCTTAGAAAATTCAGCCAAAATATTTTGGTTTTCGTCTAGAATTTTTCAGCATTCAAATTCCAGCCCTCCTTCCAAAATCAGAATGTTCACAGGCACCCCTCCCTCCCACACCATTTTTGACCAGTTCCACGTCAAAGCACCTAAGTGACTTAAGAACCTGGATGCCATTGAAAGTCAAGAGGAATTATGTACCCAAATGGCAGGCGCTTTTAAAAATGGAACATAGACTCCTAAGTCACTTAGGCACATTAGAAAATTTTACCCAGAGGCTTTGGGGCAAATCTTTTTTCCTGAATCAATTCTCCAAAACAGAACTTGTCCTGCCACTGAGGAAAAAGTTTTCAGCTTTGCACAGTCATAATCCAGGATGATTTATTCCCCCTCCCCTCTGGCAATTTCAGGTTGATGAAGTATTGTTCATTTCCAGTGAGAGAGCTAGTTTTCTGGGAAGGGCGGAAAAGTCAAATTTGGAAGCAAAGGTTCAAACTTCTTCCTTCTTTTCTTGCAATTTGGACATACAAGGAAATTATAACATAACTGGCGAGCTCTGATTGCTGTTTATTACACTGCTCATAATTATTTATGTTACCTTGTGTTCCCCACGCCTGTTTGTTGGGTCTCATCATCTATGTAAATACTTTGCAGCCCTTTCTTTGTATCTGTGTACAGCTGCTAGCACAATGGGCCCCCGATCTCTGGCTCCTCTTGGCACGGCCACAATACAAATACATGATTGTTATGCTTACAGAATGCAAGGAAGCAAATTAAATGACTGTGGAAATGTGAAATGCCAAAAAATGTAGCCAAGTCTGGTACCTTGCTCCCTGGGACAGAAGCACGGAGGGAGGCGGTGTATTCAGCCCCTCAGGGGCAGGGAATGCCTCACTGAGGTCACAATACAGGATCAGTGTTGATTAAATGGGCTCCAGTTTTCTTTGGTGTCAGCAGTTTCAGGAGGAAGTGTGCATGACCATGATTACCAAATGAATCCATAATCCCAGAGGAGTATTTTTCTGACTTTAGAAGACCCCAGTTCAACTCCTTAAGTAGGTGAATTGTCCCACTGATGTCAGTGAAAATATTCCTATGCTCAGAGTTACATACATGATTAAGTGCTTTCCTGAGGCCTAAATACACCATGGTTCTTCTGATTCAAAGCTTATCAAAGTCAATGGAAAGACTCCCATTGATTCTGATGTGCTTTGGATCAAGCCCCATGCCTGTAAAGTCCCCATTCAAAAGTGAACATCTATCTATTTTATCTAAAGGTTTTATATTGTCAGCCATCACCATAATATCCGAGAGCTTTCTCCATAAAATCAAGAGCAAAGTTCCTGGTGAGCGTCTCACATTTTCCACACAAAGGTATCTGAGATTCCATAGTTATTTCCTTTTCCAAGTATAAGGAATTAATTCAGTGTCTGAGCCACCCCAGTGGCAAATGTTGACTTTTTCACCGTGAACACTCACGTCTATTTTTTTAATCTGCTGTGAAATAACAGCAACATTTGCTAGCAAAAATACCATCGTTACGTCCTGTTCTTTGTATATGGAAAATCTGGTATCTCCGGATACTACTATATGGGAACTGTTGGTTATTGACTGTAATAGTATCATGGGATCATCTTATGATATAGCATATTATAAATTATTAGGGTGTATCAAATAACTGCAGCCAGCCAGAGTGAAAACGGTGTCTCTCTCTCTCTAACACTACCTACCATGATGTTTCACAGGAAATCTCCTTATGGGTGTGGAAGTATAACATTGTATAAGTATAACGTTGTATAAGGGGACATGCTGGATACATTGTATATGAGAGGGCATGCCAAAACATGTTACAAAGTATCTGAGGGAGCACACGTAGGGACAGTTAGCTTTTGAATGGAGAATCAATTAAGATAGAGCCAGCACATCTAAGAAACAGGCATCAGAATGGAAGGTGTGAAGGGCAATTAGTTAAGTTAACTGGAAGCTGTTAAAGGAGATTGTTAAGGGTGGCAGGTAATTGAAGATACATGACTGGTCTCAGGGATCTCGAAGGGTGGTGACTAAAATCTTTTTCTTCTTTTGTCTGTAACTTCTCTGTAACTTGTTCTCCAAAAAACTGTATAAATTAAAATACACAAGCCCCACTCGGGGGGCTCACTTCTAAATGTATTAGCAGAGCAGCTTTGCTAATAAAACAGAGTGGTCTGATAAACTGTGAGTCTGAGTCAAACTTTGACATGGGTAAAGGGGGCAGTGCTGCCTAGCGGATAAAGCACTGGACTGGGACCCAGGCCACTTGATTCTATTCCCAATTCTGCCACTAGCCCACTAGGTAAGCTTGGGCAAGTCACTTTATCTTGATGTGCCTCAGCCTCCGCATCTATAAAAGGGGGATAATAATTCTGACCACCTTTCTAAAGCCATATGTGGTTGTGCAAGACGAGGGTTAGGGTACAAGGAGCCTTCCCCACATTCTGCAGCTGTGTCCGGGCTGAGCACAGTGTCAGGTGCTGTGTTCCCATGAGTGCTAGGGAATTACAATTACTAATGCCAGGCTCCTCAGTGAGGCCATAATACTCACCAGCCAGCAGCGCTGGTGCTATGTGGGGGAATGTAGTGGTGGCACCCCGTGAAAGGCTAGCAGAGCACCTAGAAGCACTGGGTCTGATTCATCATTGGGTTCATCCAGGGTTAACCCAGAGTAACTCATCAGTGGCATAAAACTGGAGTAGTGCAATGGTGGATCAGGCCCATTTTGCACACCTGGGGCACAACACCCCAGGAATTTCCATCCCAATGCATTTGTGCACTAGAGGCTAAGGACTTAAGCCACAATTAACCCTCTGGGCCAGGGTGTGTTTAGTCAGTGGAAAGGACTGCTGCCACCTCTCTACTCTCCAGAAGAGTAGAGATGAGACCATAGCTTTGATCCTCTTTGGCTCTGGCCAGTAGGTAAAGTACACTCTGCCCCTTGATCAAGGGTGGTCCAGCAGCATCAGGAGCTCCCACTGGGGAGGTGCATCTGTACACTGCCCCCAGCCATGGGCTTTGGCTTATGGCCACTCTCAAGCCCTTTAATGAAAAGCATGGTGCAGTATATTACTGCACGAATAAAATTGGGCCCCCAATCAGCAAATCATACAAGTACATGTGTAACTTTAAGTACAAGTAGTCCCATTCAGTACAATGGCACTATTCGCATCCCAGAAAGTTATACACATCCTTAAGGACTCTGCTGGATCAGGGCCTTCCACAATGATTCTCTCTTTTAATGCCACAAGGCCGAACGTTTTAATTTTTTTGCCAGGCTTTCATTGAAATTTCTATGCTACCATTCCTTCTTCCATTTGTAGCTCAGATCCATTGCTGGGACTACATTTGTGATGATTTGGTTTATAGCATGAACGTAGTCTTTTTATTAATTATTATTATTATTATTCATTGTAGCACTGGTTAGGCCTGAATTACTTGCCTTGTGCTGGGAAACGCTGACCTTTTCCTTGAGTATTTTCTGTTTTGGAACACGGAAGTTGGCAGACTGAACTATATTTCTCAGTCCTGGCTCTGTGCCATTGACCTAAATTATTTCATAGTAAAATTGATGCCTGGTTGTTGAGGGACAATAACCATGTCATGAGCACAAATCCAAACCTGGTTCCAGACCCAAGTATTGCAAATGGAACCCATCTTTATAATGGGCCAAACCAACCTGCCAAGTCTGAACACCAGCAGACTTTCTGGGTATTCAAAACCCAGAACTGGTTTTTGTGATGTGGGTTCATCTCTAATTTTAGATTTAACATACTGACTACATACCCAAGCATCTATCCTCTTTTCTCTCTCCATCTGCACCATACAAAGTGTTTTTCCCCATATCCTAGTGTTATATTACCAAGAGCCAGAAATAACAATAATCCTAAAGGGAAGCATAGTTGAGTGATTATCAATGCAGCACTAAAGTAGGGAAAAAATAATACCACCACCTAAAATATTACTTTCTATATAAAGGCTAGACTGTTCCATTGATCTTTGTGCAAACCTCCCATTGACACCAATGGAGGTTCTGCTCATGGATGGGACAGATGAGGAACATGGAGTCCTACATGTAGACCCTTGGCCATTCAGAGGCTGTGCTGAAGTAGCACAATCAAGCCTCTTTTGATTAATTCTATTACAGACTCACACTAGGGGAACCATTTCAGACTTAACTTCAGGCCTGTCTCAGTCTGAACGTTCTGTAAGGTTCAAAACCTTGGTTTATATATATATAAATCAAATCAGTGATCCCTCGAAGCTGAGGATGATTGTCTTTTATGGATTGTCCATTTCAAGTTTCTGTGAGTCTGCTGATGACTGACGAGGCCTATTCTCTAGAGCTATAGACTCTGCCACATTGCAGACATGTATTTCCGAGCAGGGTGGGTGAACCTGGGATGTTGGTTTGACCCTTGGTGCGCTCTGTCGCTCCCGTTTCGTGTAATCACATCTGTTTCCTCAAAGTGCTGAGTTCTCTGCCTCAAGCAATTCTTCCATTGTTGTCAGTCCTGGACTATAGAGTCCCACGAGTTGATGTCAATGTTGCATTTCCTCCGATTACCCTTAAGGACATCTCTGTAGCATTTTTTCTGCCCTCCTCTAGCACGTTTGCCTTGATGTAGTTGAGAGTAGAAAACTTGTTTTGGCAGTCTGGAAACAGTCATCCAAACAACAAGCCCTGCCCAGTGAAGTTGATGATAGATAATCATCGCATCAATGCTCATGATATCGACTTGCGATAGGATCCTGATGTTAGTGTGTCTATGAGTCCATTTAATTTGAAGAATCTTACGCATACAGTGTTGATGATACTTCTCCAGAGCCTTAAGATGTCTCATATATGTTGTCCACCTTTCAGCCCCCAACCATAGGGTGGGGATCACAACAGCTGTGTAAACCATAAGTTTATTTTTAATTCTGATGTCACAATCTTCAAATATTCTCTTTTATCAGACAACCAAAAGCTCAGCTAGCACATCTGAGCTGGCACTGAATTTCTTCATCAATGTCAGCTGTCTGTGAGAGGTGGCTTCCAAGATATGGGAAAGTCGGCTCACCAACAAGCAAAGGTAGAGGTCCAAAAAAGAACTCACAACATGAGGAACAGGTGGTGGCTGGACAAGTCAAATGAGCTTCAACTCCTTGCTGAAACCCATGATATGCATGACTTCTTTAATGCTGTTAGAACCATTTAAGGCCCATGCATCTGGGGGCCAACCTTCCTGAGATCAGTGGATGGAGATGAGTTGGTCAATGAAATGGAAGCTGTCATCGCACACTGGAAGGACCATTTTGAAGATCTCCTCAATCAGGACTCTGCTATTGATAACAGGGTATTCAGCTTCATCCGATAACACCCGATCAGAGATGAACTTGAAATACTTCCCACCCTGGAAGAAGTGTGCTTTTAAAACAGATGAAGAGCAACAAGGCATCTGGAGTTGATTGAATCCCTGTAGTAATCTCTAAGCGGGGGGGAGGGCAGGGCAAAGAACTCACCTTACAGCTATACACTTATTTTGAAAATCTGAAACCATGAGAAAATTCCAGATTAATTTAGAGATACTATGATTGTGATGATCTTTAAGAAAAGAGATAAATCCTACTGTGGAGATTATAGAGGAATCTGTCTGCTAGCAACTTCAGGAAAGGTCCTACCAGATTTCTCCTGAACCATCTTCTTCCCCTTTTCCGAAGACATTCCTCCTGAATCTCAATGTGGATTTAGACTGTCTAGAGGCACTACTGACATAAG
Organism: Caretta caretta; assembly: GCF_965140235.1. Lineage (NCBI taxonomy): Eukaryota > Metazoa > Chordata > Testudines > Cheloniidae > Caretta > Caretta caretta. The sequence goes on along the minus strand of NC_134208.1, from coordinate 203,318,822 downwards.
CTTAACTGCTCGCCAGCTACAAGGAAAAATGTATCAAACACAGACCAGTATACATGGAGTTTATTGACCTGACAAAGCCTTTAACTCCATCAACAGGGAAGCGCTGTGCAAAATCCTCCTGAAGTATGGATGTCCACTGAAATTTGATATATAAACATATAAACATAGGCTTCTACACTACTTGGTTTCAGATAGGACAGGAAGCAAAAGGGCAAGATCATGTAAGTGCGATTCTCATGGTGTTTCCAACCTGCTGCCATTAGACAGAGCAGAAATGACGTGAGAATTCAAGCCCAAAGCTCAGGCCAAAAAATGTTCACATAATTTAGTAAGATTTCAATAAGGGGAGGGAGGAGATTTAAATGGGACTCCTGTAAACTCATTTGGGGACTATATCACTCAAGGAATTGATAAAGACCTGCAAAGCTTTTTAGCTCTAGGTCACTGGTTTGAATCCAACCCAACTGGTAGCGACAGAAAATCTTTGCTATCTGGCAGGTGTTCAGCAGCTCTTGTGAAATGAGTTACTGGTGTCAGTCCAATTTTTAGTGGACAAGTGCAAGCATCACAAAAGCAATCATCATTTGCTCTAATTTGCACCCTGATGGGCAGTCTGTAGAGAATAGGAATGGGCTGGTAGCCTGAGAGTGAGGTGCTTTTTCCAGATCAAGGTTGAGACACATTAACAAGGTAATATGTAAAAAGAAAAGGAGGACTTGTGGCACCTTAGAGACTAACCAATTTATTTGAGCATAAGCTTTCGTGAGCTACAGCTCACTGCATCGGATGCTGTAGCTCACAAAAGCTTATGCTCAAATAAATTGGTTAGTCTCTAAGGTGCCACAAGTCCTCCTGTTCTTTTTGCGGATACAGACCAACACGGCTGCTACTCTGAAACCTGTCATTATGAAAGATAATGTGTGTAGAGAGCTTGCCCTACCACTGCCTGTGCTAACTGTACTTGGTGCACAAAGAGTTTCTAATTTGCCACCACTCACATGCACGGAATCCACCCCCATACAGATAAAGACAAATCTCAACCACTGTTAAAAAACAAGGTTCATTACAACACAATTCTCATACGGCTAAGCTGCTGAGATTCTTACATATTGAATACCGCAACAGAAACTAAGGTGTAATTAATAATTACTTGGTTATTCACCCTAATCTTACTCCAGATGGTCTTATTTGATGGTTTCCTTTTTTTTATTGCTTTGTTCTGTATTTTTGCTGTCCTTACTACTGTGAAATTCATCTTTATTAATTTAATTACATTTCCACAAATGTCATGTCTGCAGAGGGCACAGGCCAGAAAACTATTAGAATAGTATTTCTCCTGTTGCCCCCCCATTCAGCATACATTACTTTTCTGAAGATCATTCAACCCAGTCCATCCCCCCCAGCTTAAATGAAGACAAACACGCGCACGCACTCGCAATGCCAACTTACTAAGAGATCATTTTGGGAAGAACACCTGAGTTAAGAAGATTTCTTTAAAAGCCAGATGAAGTTCACCTACTTCAGTGAGACACTCCAGAATAAATAGTATCAAGAGTATTAGAATGACTGTTTCTAAAGCAGATTACTCATACATACTGTAGTAATCTGAAAGTCAGGGCTGTACAAATAAAATAGTAGATAGCAAAACCATTGCACTGAAAAAGCAAGGCAAAATTCCAGATTTGTTCCACAGAAATCCAGGAATGGGAATACATTTACTATCTACTATCACCTGTCACAGTAGCAAGCTCCCAGAAATGAAAGTCTAAGTCAGTCATGTAGGGTAAATGTCATTATTCTTCATTAATTCACTACAAATCAGCCTTGTTGTAAATCAGGGAATGTTCATTAATCAATCCATTTTTAAAAATATTTTATTTGGCCAAGAGTGTCAGTTCATGCAAGTAACAAAGTAAAAATTAAAACCATGTGCTACAAAGGGGTTCATGGCTGCGTGCTTACATCAACAAAGACTCATAACTGCACAAACAATTACCATAGATCATGTTAACTTTCATTAAATAAAACCATGCTGAAAGCCAGTAGTACTGTTCTTATAAAACACACATGTTGTCTAATCTGTTTATGTATTCAGGAAAAAAATTTGCCCTCCGTCAGGGAAAACTTAGGTTGCAAAGGTGTACATCAGGGCAGAATTTCTCTCACCAGTTCCCCACTATATTAGAGGGCATATTGTGTGAAGACACCTATTAGGAAGCATGAGATGGTTAGAGTCCTGCAAATTAGCAGATATCCGCTTTATATCCACGGATCACGTTTATGGATCATGGATGGATGCGGATCCAAATTTTATATCTAGAGCCCTGCAAATCTGTGGATACCCGATGCTTTATATCTGTGGATATCCACATACCATGTTTACGGATCGGATGCAGCTACAAATTTTATATCTGCGCAGGGCTCTAGAGATGGTGCTCTCATTTCAGATCTTTAGTAGCTCACTTGGAAACATGGGTGAGATAGCAAGGGACTGCAATGTAGCCTCTATTGAGAGACTTACGTAGTGATTAAAGTAGGGGCTACTGGGAACAAGGATGCTTTGGTTCGATTCTTAATTTTGCCACTATCTAATGGTTTAACCTTTGGTGAATCACTTATGCTGACCTGCTCAAACTTGGTAGGGGGCCAGTTAATCAGCTAGTGTAAACTGGAATAACTCCATTGACTGCAAAAGAGCTACACCTATTGTCACCAGCCGGGGATCCGGCCTTCTTCATCTAAAGTCAGACACCTCCATCCACAAGACCTAGTCTACAAGAGAAAAGGTTTGCCAGTATACCTCTGCTAGTACAGCTTTACCAGCAAACCCTGCTAGTGTAGATGCACCTTACAGGGGCAAAAGAGTGTTTTTACTGGTATAGCTTATACCAGTTCCCCAAATGCAATAAGCTATACCAGCAAAAGGATTTTTGCCAACATAACTGCATCTGTACTAGGGCTTTTAGCAATATAAAAATGTCATTAAAAATAAAGAGACAAGATGAGTGAGGTAATATCTTACACTGGACCAACTTTTGTTGGTGAGAGAGACAAGCTTTCGAACAGACACAGAACTCTTCTTCAGGTCTGGGAAACTCAGTGTCACAGCTAAATACAAGGTGGAAGAGAGAGTTTAGCTTAAGTAGCGAAAACATATTTCAAGGGACTATTCAAGGTGAAATGGCCCATTAACACCCCTCCCATTATAGGCAGGAAAGGAAGGGGAGGAAAAGGCAGCTGGGGGAGAGGCGTGGGGTTGTTAGTAGGTCATAGATTCTTGTAATAAGCCATAAATCCAGTGTCTCTGTTTGGTCCATGATTTTTAGTGTCTAGCAGAGCTATGAATGTAAGCTCCCATCCTCAACTATTGAAAGTGTCGCTCAAGTTTTCTGTGAGGATGAGGACCGACATGTCAGATAGAGAGTGATCGCTTTGTGAAAAGTTTCAGAGTAGCAGCCGTGTTAGTCTGTATCCATAAAAAGAAAAGGAGGACTTGTGGCACCTTAGAGACTAACCAATTTATTTGAGCATAAGCTTTCGTGAGCTACAGCTCACTTCATCGGATGCATCCGATAAAGTGAGCTGTAGCTCACGAAAGCTTATGCTCAAATAAATTGGTTAGTCTCTAAGGTGCCACAAGTCCTCCTTTTCTTTTTGTGAAAGTGTTCACCCCCATGTGATAGGGTGTTTTGGTTTTTTTTATAATTTTCCTGTGTGAGTTCATTCAAGAGAGTAATGATTGTGGGGTTTCACACAATAATTGCTATTGGGGCATTTAGTGCACTGGATGAGGTACACCACATATTGCAATAGGCATTTATAGGACCCAGGGATTTTGAAAGGTGTATGGCGGGGGGTGTTGATCATTGTAGCTGTGGAGAAATGTCTGCAGGTTTTGCATCTGCTATTCTGGCAGGGTGGGTCTGGTGCCGCTTTGAGTTGGTGTCCTGTTGTATGAGGAGCTTGCTTCTGATGATGAGCTTTGAGAGGTTGGGGGTTTGTTTGAAGGCCGAAAGAGGGGTCAGGAAAGATTTATTTCGTCCTTTCGAAATAAGAGGGGTCAGGAAAGATTTATTTCGTCCTTTCGTCCTATGAGTGATTTATTTCGTCCTTTCGTCCTATGAGTGGAGGGGTGTTAATGGGCCACTTCACCTTGAATGGTCCCTAGAAATACATGTTAACTATTTATGTTAAACAATCTGGTCCACCTTGTATTTAGCTGTGACGCTCCGAGTACCTTTTCCAGACCTGAAGAGCTCTGTGTAAGATCGAAAGCTCGTCTTCCTCACAAACAGAAGTCGGGTTCAATAAAAGAAATTACCTCACCTACCTTGTCTCTCTAATATCCCAGGACCAAAATGGCTACAATAACACTACATAAGTTGAAAAAATAATCACATGCCTAACCAACATTACTATACCCACAAAAGATTCTAGTGTAGATCAGGCCTTAGTTACCTGAAGGTGTGACCTGTTTTCCAGAAGTGCCTGGACACCCAAGTGGAAACATTTTTGCCAAGTTTGAAAGAGGAAGGAATAATATTTGCACAGGAATGTTTTGAAAATAAATGGTTGTTAAAGGGTCCAATCCAACTCCAATTAAAGCTAATGGAAAAACTCCCATTGAAATTACTCCCGCTGCTCTTTGAGCTTCTTAGATCAAATGTACTACTAGTCTTGATTTAGCAAAGCACTGGCTTAATGTTAATGTGCTGAACTGCTTTCCTGAATCAGTGCCTATATATGGTGGGCCTGTGTCTCCGATCTCATGCAAAGTCTGAGTGTGTGTGTCTGGGGGGGGGATGTGGTGTAAAGGTGTCTCTGACAGCTTTGTGCACCCCCAAGTCCTTGGGCTACCAGGGGCCAGTTTGGCCTCAGGCATAGGTAAGAGCAACCTTGAGGCTGTCCTAACTTATACCAGCTAATAATACCTCCTAGGTGCTATTACACCAGGCAAGACTCTCTGGAGCACAACATTCATTAGTTTGTACACCGCTGTGAACTCCCCACTTAACCATCTTCCCTCCAAACCAAATAGCCAACATCTTTTTAATCTCTCTCCAAACATGTTGGTCTTCTTGTACTGCTCAACTGGCCAAACCCCATGTGGTACAGAATGTAGAGAAGATTCAAGCCTGTGCTCTGAGTCAGGACAAGGTCTCTTATGTCCAACTTCAACCCTATTTCCGCTGTATCTTGTTGAAAGGGGATAACCGAGCGGGGGACACTCTAGCTAAGGGAGTGCCATCAATTAAGAGGTCACTGTAATATTTTCAGGAATCTTCTCTATCCCTTTCTTACATACCCTAATACCTTTTGACTGCTGCTTCCCATGGAGCAACTAGTTCTACTGAGCTGTCCACAGTAGCACCGAGGTGCTTGTCCTGAGGCACTGCGGTTAATGTTTTGCCTGTTAATGAGTCTGATGAGTTCAAGCTCTTCTCTCTAATATACACTAACTCACACTTGTCTACAATCAATTTCATTTGCTGCCGTGTGGCCTGCTGCTTAGTTTTATTAGGTCCATCTGAAGTTGCCCAGAATTCTCTCTGCTAATTGTGATGGATGATATAATGATATCCCATGTACTAAAGTACGTCTTCTTAAACCAGTATTTACCATACATTCCCAAGCGATTACCTAGTCATAAAATAATCCTGTTAAAAGACTGAAGTGTGAGCAAACCAGAGTGACCAAGTGCCTTGTTTAAAGCATGATTTCCCTGCCCCCACTCCTGCATGCTAATGCTACTACAGCCCAATGGAAATGGATGGCTCAATTGCCAGATCTTGAGATCTCTCAGCTAAAGGAAATTCATCAATCATCATCATCATGTTCCCATTACGCCTCTGGCATTTAGGGCAGTGACAAATCTCCTCCACTCCTGTCTGTTTCTGGCAAGTCTTTCAATGGTTCCCCAACTGTGCCCCAGGTTTTTCAGCTCAGCTTCCACAGCTCTTCACCGTGTTGTTTTCAGGCGGCCTCATTTTCGCTTGCCTTCAGGTGTCCACCTTATTGCTACTCCGGTGATGGAATCAGTTTCCATCCGAAGCACATGGGCAATCCATCTCCAATGCCTCCTGGCAACGATGGTGCTCAGAAGCTAATTTCAACGTGCAAAGGAAATGTGTTCTAGCACAAAAGATCCCTCACTGAGAACGATCCTTCAGACGTTTTGAAGGGTGACCCTGCTAGAGTGAACATAGCTGAAGACCCTGATTCCGTCACTGCATTGGGCTGCCACAGTGGAGTGCGAGAATTCAGAACAAAAATCTCTAGGCTAAAATGTCAGCCAAAGGTTAAGGGTCCATATTAAAGAAGTGAAGGGGCTGTAGCAAGTACTTCCCTAGATCACAGCAAGCCACGTGAGAGCTGCCAAAAGCTGAATCTGGAACACATTTCTACTTCTTTTGTAGACTGCTACATATCGATAGTTATTACTTATATTACCGTAGTACCCACAGGTCCCAAATCATAGCAGGGTCCCATTGTACAAACACATAGTCCTTGGCCTGAAGAGATGGCAATTGAAATAGGTAAGACGGACAAATGGGGGAAGAAAATTTCTTGCATGGAAAATGGAGACAAAAAGATTTAGTCCTTGACCCAAAGAAGCAGTTAAGCATGTGCTTGACTTTGAGCATGTGAGTTCTTCCACTGAAGTAAATGGAGCTCTGCACATGTTTGAAGTAAGGCACGTGCTTAAGTGCTTTGCTGGATCCAGGCCTAAGTGACTTGTTCAAGGTCACCTGGAAAGGCTGTGGCGGAGGTGAGAAGTGAAGCTACAGCTCCTGAGTAGAGCTGAGTGAATCACTGATTTTTCAGTTCGGTGGCCAAAACCAAAAGAAAAGATTTATATTGGATCAAACAAAATGTTTCATTCAATCTGAAGTTGTTTCCTCCCCCCACCCCCGCCCCGCTCTATTTCATTTCTCCTTGCAAGAAAAAAGTCAAAATAGTTTGACATTTTGCAAATTATTTTTCATTTCTTTTGGCCAAAACTATTCAGCCCAAATTTGTGAATCAACCCAAAACTGACTTTTCTCGCAAATTCTTCACCCAGTTCTACTCCTGAGTCATAGTCCAAAGCCTTTAACACATAGCTATGCTCTCACAATTCTCATCATTACTGTGAAATGTGTTTCACAATTTTTTTTACTTGAAAAATTAATGTATAAAACAATGCCCCTTCATTTTGGGGAACCCAGAGCTCACCCCTAAACTCATATTCCACCCCAAAGATATCTACATGTAAAGTTTTCAAAAGCACTTAATGATTTAGGAGTACAAGTCCCATTGATTTTTCCGGTTGTCAACTCTTGTGATATTTATTGTTTTTTTCTTAAAACCCCAGCTCCTGGAGTCACGTGATGATGTGAGAATCTCAGCTTTAATTAAAAAATAAATCCTAGCCCTTATGGTTGAGGGGAAAAGCTTGCAAACGGCTCCCAAACCAGAAAGCAAATAAATGAGATTTTTTTAAAAATTGTGGGTTTTTTTTAAAGTCAATCTTATAATTTTGGAGGGGAGGAGGGCTGACTCATGCTCTGACCACGTGAGGCTGGCAATACTGTGAGATATCAGATCTTTCCTAATACTGGAATGCACACAAATATCCCCAGTAAAGTACAAAGGATGTGTGTGTGTGCACTTGCAAACCTGTTTTATGTGAGTCTCTTGTCCTGAAGGGTCCATACGCTAATGGTTATCAAATGGGTGGCTGTTTATTTTAACAGGGAAAGCCTACCCCATGGAGCTGGTAGTTTTAAGTACTTTAAATAAACATTATCTGTAAACCCTAAAACGGTGCATTTATTAGCGCTTTTATAAAGGGCTCGTTTACGGTCAGATTTGCAGAAAAAAAATAAACAGAACGGATAATTTAAAACCTTGTCATCAGTGGAGTCAATCTCTGAGCTCAAACATCTATTGCTTTTTTTCCCCCGAGTGCAACTCTTTGGGGCTGCTGCTTATAAACTGCATTCTAGTCTGTCATATGGTCAAATAAGCCAATAAATATTCCTGCAAGAGTTTCATCATTTATAAAAATCTATGCTTCAAACAATAAAATATTTGATTTGTGAGGTGATCTGTAGTTTTCACAAAAATCCCTCCTGCTGTACAGAAAGATTATCAGTTTAACGGTCGGGATTAAAAGCCCCTGACGTGTAGTGAAAACAAATGCCTGTCCTCTTACAGGCCCGTTGCACTTAGCACCCATTTGCTGATGAGTTGCATTGATTCTGTTAACTGTTCCATGAAATATGCCTTTGGAGCAGTGAAAAAACACCCTGAAAGAGCACCACCACTGTGAACGCCACAGAACCTTCTGTGTGTGAAAACAGAAAAGCACCCCCCCATGCTCCCTTGTTAATAGAGGTTTCAGCTATGAACAAAGCAAGATGGAAGGATGTCATAGCTTTCAGAGTAAGTGCTGGATCGTGCAATGACTTCCCTTACTGATTTCTTTCTTTTGCTCTGTTTTTCAATCTGCTTCTCTTCTCCTCTCATCTTCCAAACTTTCAGACAGCTTCACTGCTTGCCCTGGGACCCCACCCACACTTTATCACACCCCAAGCACAGCAGTGAGACACTAGGTTCGAATATTTAGAGATGGTCAACATTTTTCAAACATTTTCCTCTTTTTCCAAAAGTTTGCCAAAAAATCATTTTCAAAATTTTCCAATTTTTTAAGAATACCCCAAATGATTTTTTGCTTTGTTTTTGCTTTTCCTCTTTTTTTGGGGGGGGGGGGGGAAATGGGGCAAATTGACAGAGAAAACTAAAAATCAAAAAGTCAAAAATTTTCAAAATGTCCTGAGCAAATGTCTGGTGCCAAAATGCCCTCTTTAGTGGCCTACGCTTTCTTGGTCACAGCGTTGCCTAGTATGTGATGTAATGCAGGTTTAAAGTATGCATATACTATCGCCGAGGCTTGTTGAAAACTGTCAATACTCATTTTGGATGGAAAAATGGATTTTCAACTCAACCTATATTTGCAGAAAATATCTGCTTTTCTTGAAAATGTTAGATTTTTTCCTGTGTCAGAAAACCATTTTTTGTTTTGTTTTGTTTTTTGGCTAGTTTCCAGTTGAAAATATTCAGTTGCTGAAAACCCACAAAAGTTTTGAGTTTGCTGGGGATGGGTTTTGTGTGTTTGTAGCTTTGCAATGAAAATTTGAAATTTTCTACTGAAATTTTTGATGAAAACTTAATCTCTCATTTTTGCTGAATTTTTTTTTGGGGGGAGGGGATTTTTCCAACTCTATCTATCACCTTTACAGTGTATCAGATGCACTCTCTAAATTACAACAAATAACTATAGTACAAAGGCGTTTTGCACATTATGGCTGCTAAACTTTAAAGTAAAGGAGTGGGGGAGGAAACACCAGTTTCCCATACATCTGTGGATAATTTGGGTAGCTGCAGGATCCCCAGTAGCTTCCCTTGTCCTCCAGTCTGTGGGATTAGTTATCTAGGAAACATTTTGAGGCATTCACACTTGCCTTCCACCTTAATGTTGAACAGCTACAGGGGTATAGTTGAAAATTAAAGAGTTTCTATAAATCCTTTTTATTAAAAACATGGACTTTAAAGAGGTCTAATATACAAAATATTCAGCTCCGATGGTGATTACTCAGACCCTCTCTGGTAATTAGAGATGCTTTTTATTTGTCAAGAAAATATATTTCTCATTTCTCACTTACTAAAATCCAATATTGGGAACTTCCATTTGAGCACAGTGGGCCCACTCCTACACCCACCAAATACATGGCAAAACTCCAGTCAACCTAAATGGGACCTCGATCGGGACCTCTATTTGTACAATATATAAGTAGATCTTAGGAAGAAACTCAATGACATGTTATTTTTATTATTGCAATGCCTAGGAGACCTAGTCATAGACCGGGATCCCATTGTGCTGGGTGCTGTACAAACCTACAACAGAAAGACTGTCCCTACCACCAAAGAATTTACAGTTTAAGATCTGATTAAGGGCCCAACCCAATTCCCCTTTAAGTGAATGGCAAGGCTCCCACTGACTTCAATAAATGAGAATTTGACCAGACCTTCACAGATATATTTATATTATACACAAATATCTGACTGGTGTAGTTGTTTGACAAATATTGTTCAACCCTACAGAGCTTGCCTGAAATCTAGGTGGTACTTACGGTTACAACAGGTGACTTAATAATGAACTTTGGCTTTCCTTGAAAATGTGAAAGCGATCAGGCATTTTACAAATATCTAGGCTAGAGGTCAAAAAAGTTTTTATTAAGATATTTGAATGGCCAAAATTGTTCTGCGTTAAATCGATGTATATCTAGGTTACATTATTTCAATGGAGTGTATCAAGATATATATCTGTGTAACTAAGAACAGCATTTGGCCCAAATCACTTATAGATTACCTATAATTATGCAAAAAGAAAAGGAGTACTTGTGGCACCTTAGAGACTAACCAATTTATTTGAGCATAAGCTTTCGTGAGCTACAGCTCACTTCATCGGATGCATCCTATAGAACTTTTATTTAAACGTATCAAGGTTCGTTCACAAAAAGGAAAAAAAAATCTACATGGAGTAAGTTTGGAAACAGGCTTGAAAGATCAGGGATGGAGGTGGTTGGGAAAGGATTTTTTCCCCTCCAATACAACATTTTGACAAGTTTTTGTCTTTGTCAATTTTTCACTTTGCGGGTTTACAGTATAAGAACGAGAACCCAACATTTTAACAGTTCTTGCCCCCCCCTCAAAAAAATCCCCAGGTTTTCACAAAAAATGATAATTTTGTCCAAAGAGCCATGTTCTATTCAAAAAAGCTTTTGTCAGTCCAAAGAAACACCACTGAAATGAACGGAGTTATTCCAGATTCACCCCCCTGTGACTGTGATCAGAACCTTACCCAGTCTCTCTTCAAGCTCACCTTGGGATAGCTCACTTCCCTCCCACCTTTCGGATATAGAACTAACACAGGAGAAATGAGACATGTCTATTGTTTTCTCAATCACACCAGCTTCTTCCGAATTAATTGTCAAGATCTATTCTTTGGCAGGGATAACAAGAAAGGTCAGGCTAGAACACAGCTGCAGGTGTGCAGACACAACCCTCTATGGTGCTTTGTTTGAAGATGAATGAAAACGTAAGTCCTTTTAACTCTGTCTAATGATCCAGGGGCTGCTTTCTCTCTCCTTGAGGGACTTTGGAAGGAGGGTGTTCAGCTGCTGCCGTATAGGAAACATTTGGTCCTGCTGATTTCATGGCTGGGAAGCTTATATTACAGCTGATTAGACAATCTGTTCTTTCCTCATTTAGCTTTCATGTGTCTTTGCATACCACAGTGTGTTGCAAAGGACAGTAAATAAGAATGAAAGAATCAAAGCAAAAGTCCAGCAGGGTTAGTATTAGTCCAAAATAAGGGTTAGATCTAATATAATTGTAAAAATTACATGCAATGTCTAACATATGCAGAGAGACTAATTAAAACAAAGCAAGCACCTTGTATGTACTTGCTTTGTTTTAATTAGATACCAGGTTTTTTTTTTAAAAAGAATTGTACTGATATGTTTAATCTGATGTTTTACGGAAGCATGTTTCTGACCAGAGCTGAATTCATACTGAATATTCAGATGGTTGATTTTTAGGAGAGACTGGAACCACTATGGGAACACTGGAAAGAATACTGCCATGCTTGGTACAACAGAGAGTCCAATTCTCATCTCAGTAACAGCCAGGCAAATACGGACTTACTCCATGTTGCTGTAATTCCATAAACATTTGCTTTCCCCGGCTGCCCCTCAGCCTACCCACTAAGGGCCAGATTTTTAAAACTACTCGTGATCCCAATAGCTGCCTTTTGGGCCCCAAATAAGTGGCTAGATTTTTAAAATGCACTCACCTCTCAGTTAGGCAGGCAGAAGTAGCAGCCAGATTTTCAAAAGCACTTAACATCCTGCAGCAAGCAGAATTCCCCTCCCCTGCTTCCCCACAATGAGCGGGGCTGAGCCCTTTTCAAAGCCAGGCTACCTCAATGGGCATGGAGCTCTTTGAAAATCTGGACCCAGCTGCGGGTGCTGGGTACTTGAAAACTTTCAAAAGTGACTTAGGTGCCCAGGTCTCACTGGGTGCCCATAAATCACCCGGGCATTTTGAAAGTTTTACCCTAGGAGCCTAACTTCAGGCTGCAACTTTTGAAAAGCTTGACCTTATGCCAAATCTTATACATATAGTTCTCCATGCCACCTCAAACTTTCTAGTAAGCATGAATGGACCAGATTCACCTGTGCTCTTATTCTGCTGGCTTCAGCGGAGTTACTAGATAAATGGCTAAGGACAAATATACTGAGAAGTGATTTTATAGATAATATGCACAATATCGGATGAAAAGCACATTCCTACACTGGAATGTATCCTGGTTCTGGTCAAGGACCTGAGAAAGGAGCAGCCCAGGAACCAGATTGTGATTTTGAGACTCAGGATCTAGCTCCCAGTTCCCATCAGTGCTATACCAGCCACATATTCTGTCTATTTTAGGTATTTATATGGACCCTGCTATCATAGTATCTGAGCACTGCATCACTTTTAATGTACTTTACTTTCTTAACACCCTGTGAGGTAGGGATTATCATTCCCTTTTACAGAAGGGGAACTAAGGCACAGAGAGACTGAGTGACAAGCCCAAGGTCACACAGGAAATCCGTGGCAGAGCAGAGAATTGAACCCTAGTCTCAGACTAGTGCCCCACCACTGGATTGTCCTGCCTCCTGTTTCACCGGGCACACAAGATAAGCTGTACTGGGTAACTCACTGGCCAGGGGAAGCCAAGGACAATACCCAATCCCAGGTGCAGGCAGAGTAGCAGCAGCCTCAGGAAACCTGCTCTCCACCCTGAAATGGGAGCAGCCTACAAAAGGGGGCACTTTACTGCCTTGCACTGGTGCATTAGGTGGCTCACAGCTGAGCCCCTATCAGTGTGTCTACACTACATTGTAAACCCAGGTCTGTGGGACCTGGGCTTGTGGACTTGGTGTTTGTTTGAGCATCCACACAACACTGTGAATCTGGCTTTACATTGCTGGACCCATGTCCCACAGCTAACATGTCTGTACTGTACCATTCAGATGTTCTCACTCAGGTATGCAACTTGAGCTGTTTTCAGAGTAGCAGCCGTGTTAGTCTGTATCCACAAAAGGAACAGGAGTACTTGTGGCACCTTAGAGACTAACAAATTTGTTAGAGCATAAACTTTCGTGGGCTACAGCCCACTTCATTGGATGCACAGAATGGAACATACAGTAAGAAGAGCTGTGTCCACACTGCAAAATGATTAGGCTTGGATCAGAGTTGGGACTTGGGCTCTGACCCAGCCCGCCAGCTGGGTCCTAGCACCTGGAACTTGAGTGCTTCCTGACTGGAGTCAGACTGACACATGTGGACAGAAGGGGAGCTTGAGCGCTAACTTGAGTCAGAGCCTGGGCTTAATGTGCAGTGTAGACACACTCTAGAACACATGTTGTTGATTTCTTGAGAAGGTGCAGGTTTGGGTACTGCTTGTGAATACCTGATTTGAACCTTTGCCCTCCCCAAAATCTGGTGCAAATTGCTGAGAAGTAATGGGAGTTTCTATATTTTTTAATAAAAGGATTGCTTACAAAGTTCATGGATAATGTTTCCAATATTTTATTAGAGGCACTTTGAGCCATGATTCTAAATGGCTGCACTAAACACAGAAAAGATTAATACTGGTAGTGGATGAAGTTCCAGGCTTCATTTTGATGAGCATTCAGAAGTTATGTTTAACCAAGCTTATACAAACTTCTTTGGTCTGAAGAAAATGTATATTTAGGCACTTCCCCGCCTAGGGTGACCAGATAGCAAGTGTTAAAAATCGGGACGAGGGTGTGGGGATAATAGGTGCCTATATAAGAAAAAGCCCCCAAAATCAGGACTGTCCCTATAAAATCGGGACATCTGGTCACCCTATCCCCGCCTTTCCCCAATTTCTATGGGAAGTTAAAATACGTTTCATCCTTAATTGAGCCTGACACACCTTATAGTTGCCACCAGGTGTCCTAACTGAGCTATTCAGCTCCCCTTTCTGTGCCAGTGAGAGGTATACACCCCATTACACTCCCGTTCAGGAATCTTCAGCTCTGCCACTACGCTACCTCCCCTAGGAAGCTATCGGGTAGTTTCAGTAGTCTTCACAATAGCAAGTCCATGATACTTCTCCTGAAGACACACATTGTCCCAGGAAGGCCCAGTTGCCCTTGGAAGCTTCGGAAGATGTAAAGGATCGAGGTTCCTTAGCCTTGCTACGAGGAGCAAGAGCTGGCCTTGCAGCCCCTTGATCTGATCTGGCACATTCTTGGCAGGGTTATCCTAGATAGCACTGTGTCCCAAGCAAACCCCAGATTAGAGATTCTCCAGAATGCTGTGAACTGTGCAATGCCATCATCAAGGGACACCCTGGTGGCAACAGCAATGAGCTGACATCTTGCCACCAGATGGCGAAGGAGGAGAGGAGAAATTCTTAATCAGCTGGACCGTGAGACTCAGGGAAGGTTCAAGGTTTGCTTCATTTTGAGGAATGGACCAGATGGCCTGGGTCAGTTATTATTTAACAGAAGTAGTTAGCCTAGCCCTCAATTCACATCTGGCAAGGACATTTCATAGGGGCTGTAATGATGCTGGGTGATTTGGGTTTTCCCAAGACCCCGGACGTGAGCTGCCATTCCATGGCTCGAGAGGGTTATATGATGATGTGGCAAAAACACACAGAGTCCTAAATGAAACTAAAACTGTGAGTCTAAGTAAAGAGAAGTGGTTGGTGGCTGGCTGTGAGACCCTGGTTTGCTGGCTCAGCTTAGCATTAGGGATATTAAAATGAGAAGCCAAATGCCTCCTTTCCTCCTGTGTTGGGGAGTACAGCGGCCTTCTCACATTCTATCTCAGTCAGCTACTGGGTTCATTCAACAGTGACTGTGATTAAGACTAAACATACACAGCCACATGCACCAGCCTGCACAATAAATACCAGGCAGCTCAGATGAGGGATTCAGATAATGGTTTGTCCTTCTTTACATCAGTGTTATTTTCCCAGCAAGATAGGGGTTAAAGATGAGCTGAAAAGATATTCAGCTACCAAAAACTGATTTCAGGGATACCTAGGTCTGTGTTTTCCTTGGAATAGTTAATATTCTTCAACTCTAAAATAGTACCAGAACAATTCACTGCTAAAGCTAATTGTAGCTTTAAGGCACTGTATAAAGAGGATCATTTCTGCAGCCCTGCATTAAATCAAAATTCCATGATGAAGAAGAAGGTAATCAAAACAAGTAATGAACCAAGCTCCAGCAACAGATGACTTCCACCAGCTTCTTGGACTCTTCACAATCATGCTGTAAACCAGGGTATGACAAAGTGAAACTTTTATAGCACTAGAGGGGGATCTCCACATGACTGGATGAACATAACTTCTAGAACTTGGTTTTCTGCATGAATGTTGGCAGAAAACAATTCTACACTTCTCCAGGATTTGCTGAAGTGTGGGTAAAATATAAACCTAACCCCATGTATTTTCTCGAGGAGAATCTACCTACTTGTGTCTGCACATCTGCAAGAATGTGAGCATTTACCTTGGAATCGCAGCTCCCTCTTCATAATCCTAGAACCAATATTGTTGATGAAACAGTTTTCTATCATTTTAGGACTAGAGCTAGCATTTAATCCTGCCAGGCTTGGAAATGGTTGGAAATGCTTGTGTCACATTTAGGCTGGATTACTGCAATCCTGTCTCTTCGGCTTTATTAACTTTACAGAAGTGACAGTTCACCCAGAATAACACAGCAGCATTTGCACTTGTTTGGCTTGTGTAAGAACAAGACAGACTTACCTATCCTGAAATCGACACATGGATTCCAGACATCAGCCAAAGCCAGTTTTGAAACTGTCCTATCAAATGGAGAATAAAACCACATTATTTTTTCTCTGATGTATCGATCTGGAGCTTTACATGAGATGGGCCGCAGAGCTATATTTCACACCCAAAATACAAGTCATTGGGGTTTTCCTATACATGGACTATCCTTTCTCTCCCCAGTGATATTTTTCCCCACCTGACAACCAGTCCTTCCATCACCACCACACAGACAGCTGCCAATCCTGCTCGCTCCACTCCCAACTTCCTCTCTGCTCTGGTTGAGGATGCTGCTCAGGGTTTGGCCTGACCTCTGCATCCTGCTGCTTTTCAGACAATGGATCCAGTGCAGAAGATTTCACTGGGGCCTTTGAAGCTGAGCCTGCCTCTTCTTCGCTTGATATCTCCCCAGTGGGACCTCTCACCCATTCCCCCCCTACCACCACCAGCTGCAACTACAGAATCACCATAGGAGACGCCCTCAATTTAGTGGAAAGGCATCCTATCACCATGGTTACCCCAACTCCCAGGCTTCCTTACATAGTATGAGAGCCTCCTCTCTTACGGGCCCTGTGCTTGTGGCTTGGATAAGTTCTATCTTTCCAGTGGCCTATTCATGGGTCATCTGTCTGATTTCCCTCCAGGCTCGGGCAGTAAGATGGCTACTACTCCAGAGGCTCCTGATGGTGTCCCCATCGCCACTCCAGAAGAAGAGATAATGAAAACCTCTTGGGTACCAAAAATATAAGGTATCAGAGCCAACCTGTCTGTACAGTGTCGGCAATTAACACGTGGGTTAGGCTTCAGCACAAAGAATTTGCTTTGGCCTGGTATTTCTAAAAAGATACCAACTCCAACTGGCAAAGAAATCAAAGGCAGTGTTGCCATTGACTGAGGTGGTATCAGAGTTTTGTCCTATCTGCTGCAGTTTCCACGGTATGCATCCGACGAAAGCTCATGCTCAAATAAATTGGTTAGTCTCTAAGGTGCCACAAGTACTCCTTTTCTTTTTGCGAATACAGACTAACACGGCTGTTACTCTGAAACTTGTCCTATCATGTTTCACAGTCCCACCACAGAGCACAACGAACAAAGCTCAGAGGGGTAATGGGGACACCTAACCTAGACGGCCCCAGCACCTTCAGTTGTGAAGCTTCTAACCAACAAAACAAGAAGGATATTGAAGCAGCACGTGGGGCCATAGTCAGTTATATTGGTATAAATCTGGAGCAGCTCCGTTGAAGTCCATGGGACGAGTCATGTGAGAAAGTGCCTACCTAGTAAGGGCTGTGCTAGTTGGCCCTTGGGGAAAAGGACAGAGTTCTCGGACAGTCCATTGGAAATTGCGGATAATATTGAGCCCCTGTCCATCACGGGCAGTCCTGCTGGTTACTGCCAGCACTAGAAGAGTCGAGTACTTCAGCTGGCAGCAATAGACAAACATTTTCAAAGCCTTCAGAGCTCAGACTTTTCATGGTGACAAGCTTTGGTTCAGCTTATGAGAAGGCCTGCTCCAGGGACCTGGCCGAAATAAGTATCTTTCCACTTCTGTATGTCTCGCTGGAAAGATTCGAATCCACTGCCATTTCTAGGCAGTTCCTCTGCATCTACTAAAAGAGATTTTCAACCTGCCGCTGTCAAGCGCTCCTAGGCAGGCTCAGACATACTATCCAGGTCTAGGAAAAAACAGCCCCTGCTCTCTGTTGCAGGTCATAACCCACTAACCCTCCTCCCCTTTTTGTCCTATGACTACAGAGATGTGAAGTGGCCACTTCACCTTGAATGGTTTTTTTACAATATGTGTTAACTACTTATGGTAAACAATCTGGTCCACTTCATATTTAAGCTATGACACTCAGAGTCCCTTTCCTAGGCCTGAAGGAGAGCTCTGTAGAAGCTCAAAAGCTTGTCTCCTTCCCCAGCAGAAGTTGGTCCAATAAAAGATATTCCCTCATCCACCTTGTCTCTCCCATGTTCTAAAGTGGCTTCTCAATCTATATTTCAATTCAGACCTAGAGTAAAGGGTCCCTCATTCACAAATACATTTAGACAGGAGTATCTTCTAGCTCAGAGGAGGAAATCATAGAATCATAAAATCATAGAATATCAGGGTTGGAAGGGACCTCAGGAGGTCATCTAGTCCAACTCCCTGCTCAAAGCAGGACCAATCCCCAATTAAATGATCCCAGCCAGGGCTTTGTCAAGCCTGACCTTAAAAACTTCTAAGGAAGGAGATTCTACCACCTCCCTAGGTAACGCATTCCAGTGTTTCACCTCCCTCCTAGTGAAAAAGTTTTTCCTAATATCCAACCTAAACCTCCCCCACTGCAACTTGAGACCATTACTCCTTGTCCTGTCCTCTTCTACCACTGAGAATAGTCTAGAACCATCCTCTCTGGAACCACCTCTCAGGTAGTTGAAAGCAGCTATCAAATCCCCCCTCATTCTTCTCTTCTGCAGACTAAACAATCCCAGTTCCCTCAGCCTCTCCTCATAAGTCATGTGTTCCAGACCCCTAATCATTTTTGTTGCCCTTCGCTGGACTCTCTCCAATTTATCCACATTCTTCTTGTAGTGTGGGGCCCAAAACTGGACACAGTACTCCAGATGAGGCGTCACCAATGTCGAATAGAGGGGAACGATCACGTCCCTTGATCTGCTCGCTATGCCCCTACTTATACATCCCAAAATGCCATTGGCCTTCTTGGCAACAAGGGCACACTGCTGACGCAAAGGAACACTGCTGACTCATATCAGAAAGGCTTCATGCTCAAGCCTTAGAAGTGGTACTGAATAGAGGCATTCAGTGTAGCTGGATAAGTTCTATTTTCATGGTTCCCCAAAGTCCGGGGGGGGGGGGGGTATCACCCTGTTGTAAATGTAAACCCCTTAAATCAGTTTATTATAGATCAGTTGTTCACACGGATGGTCTCAAAGACTCAAATTACTGAGCCACATCTTCAGCTTCAATGACATCACATCCTGGAAGTCAATGGGTGATTGACATCTGCTGAGGATCTGGTCCAATGTTAGCACAGGGGTTTTCTTGCAAAAAATACATCTGAGCTTTGAGTTTTGGGTTCTAGAATGTACTACCTCCTAGACAAACAACATGGCTTTATTCCCCAGAAAACCACCTGTGATTTCATGAACAGGCAAGTCTATTTAATAGTGGGGAATAAGGACAAATGATGTTATTTCTCCCCATTTGTTCCTATGCAAAAATCACAAATGTGCAAAGTGCTGATGTCCTAGTCTTTCTCAAGGCCTGAGTTTCAAAATCAGAAGAGGGGACGCTAAGCCCCATTTACAAAAAAAAGTGTTTGAGTTGATTGTAAAAGTTTGTTCTGTCCACGTGGCTTCATTTAAAGAGACAGGTGAATCCCTCCAACTGAAAAAAGAATGGCCTTATTTCTCAACTCAGCTACAGTGGTGATACACTATTATAACTCCAATGGATTGTGTGTTTGTGCCCTATAAAGTAAAGAGAAGTAGTTCGTCTTTCAACAACAACCACCACCACCACCAAATTGGTTTGCCTTAATGATCTACCGGTGATTACTGGAGTGAATCATTTAGTCCCACTTGGATACCCTTAGGGTCAGCCAGTGCTGGACATTTTCTCAAGACTGGCAAAAAACTCCAGAAACAGAATGCATTTATGTTTCTCATACGATGCTCATGAATGAAAATATCGGCCCAGAAGATCAACAGCTGGAGTAAACGGACAGAGCTCCATTGACTACAATGGCAGAAACTTTCACACATTTTGCATGAGGCCAGCAAAATTAAACAAACTGGACACCAGGCAAAATGCTTGAATTCAGTTAGGGTCCATTGCAAAGTAACAAGACTGGTGACATTTTAAAACTCTCCTCCCCCAGTTTTGCTGTAGAAGCTGTGTGAGGCAAAAACAAAGGCAAAGTCAATGTGAGTTGGGGGTTTCTAAATCTATTGGGCTCTCCTGAAAATCTTAGCCACCATCATAAAAAAAAAATCCACATGTTCTCAGAAAAATGCTGTAGGTTATCATTAGCTGATTTGTAGTCCAGGGTAACAGCCTGGGACTCAGGAGGCCCAAGTTTAATTCCTTACTGGCCCACAGACAAATCATTTAGGTTTTCAGTAGATGTTAAGAGCCTAAATACCATTGGGGATCTGGGCCATTTTACAGATAGGGATTAGAGCACTTGCTTTCCTTGTCAAGAAATGACGAAGATAAACACTCTAAGGATTATGCGGGGTTCAGATACTATGGTAATGTCTGAGTACATGCGACAGATATTTAGTAAGGTCCCAACTCAACAAGGTACTTAAGCAGAGTGCATAACTTTAAGCATGACTAATGCCATTGATTTCAATGGCAGTACACACACGCCCTGCGGAACCGGAGCTTTATTATTATCTGCACTTGCAAATGCTTCTATATTTAGACTGTCTGATACCTGAAACTTCCACTAGCAAGTAGCAAGAACCTCATGCTTGCTATGGATGCTTTGTGCCACCTCCAGCAGGGAAAGCAGTCCCAGTGTCACCAGGAGGGGAGATCTCCGCCTGGCACAGAGCTGTGGTGATGTAGGAGGTATGTCCAGGAAAAAAGGAGAAATGGCAGCGCATCTCTAGACTCTAGCGATCATAGGTGCCAACTCCTTGGGTGGTCCAGGGCTGGAGCACCCACCAGCAGCCCAGATCCCCTACTCCCCTCCGCATGCGGCCCCTGCTGCTCAACTCCTCCCCCTCCCTCCCAGTGCCTCCTGCATGCCGTGGAACAGCTGGAGGCGCTGGTAGGGAGAGGTAGGAGCAGGGATGGGGCATGCTCAGGAGAGGGGGTGGAAAGAGGCAGGGAAGAGGCGGGGCGGGGGTTGAGCAGGGACAAGAAGGGGCGGGATGGGGGTGGGGTGGGTGGGGACTTGGGGGAAGGGGTGGAGTGGGGGACGGAAGAGGCGGGGTGCGGGCTTGGGGAAGGGAAGGAGTGGAGGTGGGGCCAGGGGCTGAGCAAGGGTTGAGCATCCCCGGGGAAAATTAGAAGCCGGCGTCTGTGCCGGTGATCCCCAACCGCCAAACTAGCCTGAGGCAACTTAATAGAAGTTAGAGCACGATAGGCACAGTCCATAATTGGGGCCTATAACTTTAGATTCCCCTCTACGACCCTCATCCTTCAAATCAGAGGTGATGTATGGGGGAGGGGGTTACATCCCCCCCCCTCCGATTTGTTGCTTGGCTTGTACTGAGCATGCTCACGTTAACCGAGCATGCTCAGTAACATGGCTGAAGCCGGCTGCCCTCACTCTCCCCCCCGCCCCACTATTGGCGGACACGGTTCATCTCTGCCATCAAGTATGTGCTGAACTTTCTGCACGTCAGTGGTCCCACTGAAGTCATCAAGTTACACACAGGTTAAAGCGTTTGCAGGATCTGGCCTAATTTGTGCTGTTCTGACAGGTGTGTGAAAAAGCTAATGCTCTCCTCCGTGTTTTCAGCTTCAGGACAAGCAGGATGCTTTCAGATTTTACCTCCGCTCTGTATCCTTCCAGAAAACAAAAGCTCATTGGCTTAGATGAAATCTTATCACTTCACTCTGAAAAGCGGGGAGGGGGTTTTGTTTTCGTTTTGTGGTTGTTGAAAAATAGCAAATTTTCACCTGGGGTAAGTAGCGGTAATTGTAAAGGTTTGGGTGCATAATTTTCCTCACACAGCCTGTTTCCCACCCACCCGCCGCCACTTACAGCTGCGTAAGCTACGCCAATAGGATTCCTGTGACTTCCGTGGAGTTGCTCCTCATTGACATCAACGTCATTTAGAGCAGAATCAGGCCCTTTATCCATAGTGCAATGTTATTTTTCATTGGTAGAAACGACGACATATCATCCCAGGCCAAATGCGCATACAAAAACATTAGAAAATGGAAAAAATAATAGAGGGTGCTCAACCCCCACTAGCCACTCGCCAATCTGCTGCAGTGGGTGGGAGAAGCTTGGGGGAGGGGGCGGAGTGGGGGCAGGAAGAGGCAGAGCAAGGGTGGGGCCTTGGGGGAAGGGGTGGAGTGGGACAGGGCCTCGGGGCAGAGCACCGACCCAGAAAGAAGAAAGTCAGTACCTGTGCTATATTCCCCTCTTCTAGCCCCATCCTCCCACTGAGGCCTGTTCCTGCCAGACTTGAAGCTAAGTCCTTTGGCAATTTCAAAGTGTCAGGGGGGGAAAAAAAATCATTTCACATTGGGCTAAAAATGAAAAACTTCCTAACCTTCAGCAAATTGAAAAATTAAAAAAAAAAAAAATCATTTCGGATCAAGGAGGGTAGGGATAGGGTCCAGAGTGACCTAGACAAATTGGAGGATTGAGCCAAAAGAAATCTGATGAGGTTCAACAAGGACAAGTGCAGAATCCTACGCTTCGGATGGAAGAATCCCGTGCGCTGCTACAGGCTGGGGACCGCTGGCAGTCTGCAAAAAAGGACCTGGGGATTACAGTGGATGAGAAGCTGGATAGGAGTCAACAGTGTGCCCTTGTTTGCCATAGAAGGCTAATGGCATATTGGGCTGCATTAGTAGGAGCATTGCCAGCAGATTGAGGGAAGTGATTATTCCCCTCTATTTGGCACTGGTGAGGCCACATCTGGAGTACTGTGTCCAGTTTTGGGCCCACCCATACAGAAAGGACGTGACACACTGAAGAATGTCCAGTGGAGGGCAACAAAAATGATTAGGGGGCTGAGGCACATGACTTTTGAGGAGAGGCTGAGGGAACTAGGCTTATTTAGTCTGCAGAAGAGAAGAGTGAGGGGGGTTTTGATAGCAGCCTTCAACTACCTAAAGGGGGGTTCCAAGGAGGATGGAGCTTGGCTGTTCTCAGTGGTGGCAGATGACAGAACAAGGAGTAATGGTCTCAAGTTGCAGTGTGGGAGGTCGAGGTTGGACGTTAGGAAACACTATTTCACAAGGAGGGTGGTGAAGCACTGGAATGGGTTACCTAGGGAGGTGGTGGAATTTCCAGCCTTAGAGGTTTTCAAGGCCCGGTTTGACAAAGCCCTGGCTGGGATGATTTAGTTGGGGATGGTCCTGCTTTGAACAGGGGGTTGGACTAGATGACCTCATGAGGTTTCTTCCAACCCTGATATTCTATGATTCTATGAAACCAAATGTTTTGTTTTGACAAAAATCAAAAGGTTTCATTTTGATTTTGGCCATTTTCTAATGTTTTTGCATTTAAAAAAATTTTTTAAAAAAGGAAATCTTGAGAAGTTGTTTCAAAACAAAAAATCAAAGTGTTTCATTTTTAAAATGTCAACATGAAACGGTTTGATTTTTGTTTTCTGTTTTTTGAGGGGAGCGGGAAAGGGGGGTCCAAAACAGTTCCGCAAAAATTACATGTTTGCTGTCACCAAATCTACATTTTTCACCCCAAAAAATGCCCAAAAAATTTAGCCCAACTCTATTCCACATACACAAAAAAGATAAAAATTGACAGGTCAACATCTTTATAGTTAGTTCCTTGTACTACAGCTGTAAGAAGATGGAGTAATTATCATGTAGTGGACACACCTGTTATCTGATCATCTGACATACCCTGTTAAGGAGTGTCTGAAATGGGAGTCAACAGAATTACTTCTGTCCTTACACTTCTGTCCCTATTCTAGAAATCCAAGGGACATCTGTGAAGGGAAGTCTTTAACCCAGGTCAATAGTAGACATCAGTAAGGTATAGTTTTCATAGTTCTATGTGGAAGTTTGCATAAATCCCATGTCAACAGGATTTGTTCATGAACTTGCCACACACAGCCTAGAATTTTTAACCTTGCCATCTGAAGGTTGGCAGAAACAGGTACTGAAGCAAAACATACAATGTTTAGTGGGTCATAAATTTAAAAGGTTTAGATTGAGGTTTTCATAGCCAGCCAGGAGATTTAGCCCCACAACTTCCATTGAAACAAGTGGACTCCCTTTGTGGAGCTGGACCAATTTCAGTCAGCTCAGGAGCTGGCCCTTTGTAATTAAAGCAGACATTAAAATAAAGCTTGGTCAGTTCATGCCCTAGCCTGAACTAACACCCTATAAACTCGAACATTTCAAAGGAACTAGGCAAAATGGCCCTAACAGGTTGCTTACTGTCTCCGATCACTGTGCGCTAATCCACAGCTGTTCCTTATAAAAAACTACTAATCGGAACCTGAAAGTCTGACAAGAATTTATACCCTTCTTTCTACATGTTTTAGTGTTGATTTGCTTCTCTTCTAACTAATGCGAATAGTTTCTGAGCTATTAACCTTTCTGTGAACTTCATTAAAATAGGAACCTGTTACTTCTAGCTGCTCAGTTGTATAAACAAGGGGAATAGAGTAGGAAAGGGAGAAAATGTCTGTATCCAGCACAGGCATACAGCGTCCAGTTCCCGTGTCCACACTTCTAAAAGAAAGTTGAAAAATTGTAGATTGTTCAGAGACAAGCTACAAGGAGGATTTGTGTCTGGAAAAAATATCCATACAATGAGAGCCTTAAGGACCTCACTCCATTTAGTTTATCTACACTATGAGTTTATGATTTAGCAGCATTAAATCGAATTAACCCGTCCACACAAAAAAGCCATTTTTTTCAGCATAAAGGGCTCTTCAAACCAATTTCTGTACTCCTCCCCGATTAGCACTGAAATTGACATTGCTGTTTTGAATTAGGGTTAGTGTGGACACAATTCGAAGGAATTGGCCTCCGGGAGCTATGCCACAGTGCACCTTTGTGACCACTCTGGACAGCACTCTGAACTCTGATGCACTGGCCAGGTGTACAGGAAAATTCCCGGGAACTTTTGAATCTCATTTCCTGTTTGGCCAGGGACCGCATCAGCACAAGTGACCATGCAGTCCCAGAATCGAAAAAGAGCTCCAGCATGGACCGAATGGGAGGTATGGGGAGAGGAATTCATGCTATCAGGACTACATTCCAAAAGACGAAATGTCAAAACATTTCAAAAAATCTCCGTGGCCATGAGGGACAGAGGCTACAATAGGGACGCAATACAGTGCCACATGAAACTTAAGGAGCTCAGACTTAAGCATACCAGAAAACCAAAGAATCAAACGGACGCTTCCAGGACATGCCAATTCTATGCTGAGCTGCATGCAATTCTAGGGGGGGCTGCCACCACTCCCCACCCCTGTCTGTGGACTCCAATGATGGGGTACTCTCTGCCATGCCTGAGGATTTTGCGGATGGGGAAGATGAGGACGACGATGAGCTTGAGGAGAGCACACAGCACACCATTCTTCCCGACAGCCAGGATTTTTTTATCACCCTGACTGAAATACCCTCCCAACCCAATGAAGCCAGAGAAGGGACCTCTGGTGAGTGTACCTGTTAAAATATAATACATGTTATAAAAGCAAGTGTTTTTTAAAGATTAAGTAGCCCTGAGGACTTGGGATGCATTCATGGCCAGTATAGCTACTGGAAAAGTCTGTTAACGTGTCTGGGGATGGAGCAGAAATCCTCCAGGGACATGTCCATGAAGCTGTCCTGGAGGTAACCTAAAAGCCTTTGCAGAAGGTTTCTGGGGAGAGCACCCTTATTCCATTCTCCATGGTAGGATACTTTACCATGCCATGCTATTAGCAAGTAATGTAGTATCATTGCATGACAAAGCCTGGCAGTGTATGGTCCCGGCGTTTGCTGGCATTCAAGCAACATCCAATCTTTATCTCTCTCTGTGTTATCCTCAGGAGAGTGACATCATTCATGGTAACCTGGTTGAAATAGGGGAATTTAATTAATGGGACATTCAGAGGTGGCCGTTCCTACTGGGCTGTTTGCCTGTGGCTGAAAAGAAATTCTCCGTGCAGTTAGCCAAGCAGTGGTGGGGGGCATTGCGCTGAGCTGTTTGCGTTTGGCTAGCAGGGATCTTCCCTGATACCAGCCACGCAGTGGGAGGAGCGGTAAAGCAATCGTCCCAGAGAATTGGAGTGGGAGGGCTAGTTTGGTTTCTTCTGCTGCACGTTAACAGGAAAACCGCAGCACTAAATGGCCAACTCGCAAGATAGGGGGGCATTGGCGCTGAGCTGTTCGCATTTGGCTAGCAGGGATCTTCCCTGATACCAGCCACGCAGTGAGGGGAGAGATAAAGCGATCATCCCAGAGAATTGGATTGGGGCAGGAGGGGGGTTAGTTTGGTTTCTGCTGCTGCACTTTAACAGGAAAATCGCAGCACTAAATGGCCAACTCAACGTGCTTTGCTTGGTATGGGAGAGGAGGGCGCTGCTGTTATGAAGGTTGCAGAAGCCGAAAGACTATGGCTTACCGTGGCCACCTGCAAGCCAAATTCTGTTGCCTGGTACTGCGTGTGTGATCTCTAAACACCAAAGCCGCAGGCACTCAATATAAGATGCAAAATGCGACCCTGTACCAAAAATCACATGTGCTATGTAATGTGAAGAGTGTTGTTCACTGTGAAAGAGTATAGCCATTGTTCTGTAAAATGTATCTTTTAAAATACTTCACTCCCTTTTTTTCCTCCAGCAGCTGCAAATGTTTCAAGCCTCCCTCCTCCGTCCCAAAGGCTATCTCAGATAAGGCAGTGAAAAAAATGCATGCGCGATTAAATGTTCTCTGAGCTCATGCAGTCATCCGGCACTGACAGAGTTCAGCAGAATGTGTGGAGGGATACAATAGCAGAGTACAGGACAGTGGCCGATGAACATGAGGAGACGTGGCGGCAGGAAGATCAGAGGAGGCATGAGGCAATGCTGGGGCTACTGCAGGATCAAACAGACATGTTCCAGCATCTAGTGGAGGTTCATGAACGGCAGCAGGATCACAGACTGCCTCTGCAGCCCCTGTTTAACCGCCCGCCCTCCCTCCTCCCCAAGTTCCATTGCCTCCTCACCCAGATGCCCAAGAACGCAGGGCGGGGGGGGCTCCAGGCACCCAACCACTCCACCCCAAGCAACAGAAGGCTGCCATTCAAGAAGTTTTAAAGTGGCCTTTTCCTTCCCTCCTACCCTTCCCCCACACCCCACCTGGGCTACCTTGTGAGTTATCTCCCTATTTTTATAATCAATTAATAAAGAATACATGTTTTTTAAACGACAGTTACTTTATTTCCTTTGCAAGCAAGCTGTGATCGAAGGGGGGAAGGGCGGGTGGCTTACAGGGAATTTAGAGACAATCAAGGGGGCGGGTTTTCATCAAGGAGAAACAAACTGAAGTGTCACACAGTGCCCTGGCCAGTCACGAAACTGGTTTTCAAAGCTTCTCTGATGCGCAGCGCTTCCTGCTGTGCTCTTCTAACCGCTCTGGTATCTGGCTGCGTGTATTCAGCCGCCAGACGATTTGCATCAACCTCCCACCCCACATAAATGTCTCCCCCTTACTCTCACAGAGACTGTGGAGCACACAGCAAGCAGCAACAACAATGGGAATATTGGTTTCGCTGAGGTCTGAGCGAGTCAGTAAACTGCGCCAGCGACCCTTTAAACGTCCAAATGCACACTCTACCACCATTCTGCACTTGTTCAGCCTATAGTTGAACAGCTCCTTACTACTGTCCAGGGTGCCTGTGTACTGCTTCATGAGCCAAGGCATTAAGGGGTAGGCTGTGTCCCCAAGGATAACTATAGGCATTTCAACATCCCCAACAGTTATTTTCTGGACTGGGAAGTAAATCCCTTCCTGCAGCCATTTAAACAGACCAGAGTTCCTGAAGATGCAAGCGTCATGAACCTTTCCTGGCCATCCCACGTTGATGTTGGTGAAACGTCCCTTGTGATCCACCAGTGCTTGCAGCACCATTGAAAAGTACCCCTTGCGGTTTATATACTGGCTGCCCTGGTGGTCTGGTCCCAAGATAGGGATATGTGTTCCGTCTTTCACCCCACCACAGTTAGGGAATCCCATTGCAGCAAAGCCATCTAGTACGACCTGCATATTTCCCAGAGTCACTACCGTTGATAGCAGCAACTCAATCATTGCGTTGGCTACTTGCATCACAGCAACCCCCACAGTAGATTTGACGATTCCAAATTGATTCCCGACTGACCAGTAACTGTCTGGCGTTGCAAGCTTTCACAGGGGTATTGCCACTCGCTTGTGAACTGTGAGGGCTGCTCTCATCTTGGTATCCTTGTGCTTCAGGGCAGGGGAAAGCAAGTCACAAAGTTCCATGAAAGTGCCCTTATGCATGCAGAAGTTTCGGAGTCACTGGGAATCATCCCAAACCTGCAACACTATGTGGTCCTACCACTCTGTGCTTGTTTCCTGGGCCCAGAATCGGTGTTCCACGGCATGAGCCTGCCCCAGTAACACAATGTTCTCCAAATTGCTGGGGACCGCTGTTTTAGAGAAATCTGTGGTCATGTCCTCATCACCACGCTTCCATCGCCTCCTCGCCTGGTTTTTCAGATGCTGGTTTTGCATAAACTGCACAATAATGCGTGAGGTGTTTACAATGGTCATAACTGCTGCGGTGAGCTAAACGGGCTTCATGCTTGCTGTGCTATGGCATCTGCTCGGGCAATCCAGGAAAAAGGGTGCAAAATGATTGTCTGCTGTTGCTTTCACGGAGGGAAGGAGGGTTGACTGATGACATTTACCCATAACCACCTGTGACAAATTTTTGGCCCCATCAGGCATTGGGAGCTCAGCCCAGAATTCCAATGGGCAGCGGGGACTGCAGGAACTGTGGGATAGCTACTCACAGTGCACCACTAGGAATGTCGACACTTGCCATGGTACTGTGGACGCACGCCGCCGAATTAATGTGCTTAGTGTGGACGCATGCACTCAACTGTATACAGTCTGTTCCCTAAATTCGACTTCTGTAAAATCGGAGTACTTTCGTAGTGTAGACATGGCCAAAGAGAAGGTTAAGAGGTGAGTGAACTGATCAAGTCTATAAGCACTAAAATCTTGCTCACACATTATGAAAGAAATCTTTCTGTTTGACTGTGTCTAGTAGCACCAACCTTGCCATAATAGCACTTATGCTGGGAGAAGGTATGAATCTAGGGGGCTATTTAATCTAGCAGACAAAGGTATAGCAAAAGCCTGGAGCGGGAAAAAAAATTGAAATTAAAATATATCTTTAACAGTGGAATCGTACCAAGGGAAGCAATCAATTTAACAACTCTTATGTCCTTAAATCAACACTGAATATCTTTCGAAGAGTGAAACTCTAGTTCAACCACAAGTTATTTGGCTCCATCGTGTTACCGATGTAGTAGGAAAGAGTTACTTTAACTGCAGGAATTACAAGGGGAGGTTCTATGGCTTGTGTTATGCAGGAGGTCAGACCAAACATCAGAATGGTCCCTTCTTGGCCTTAAAATCCAATAAGCTATCAGTCATTGTCCTCTGCTCCTAACGGTCATCAAACAACAGCTCAGCCAGTTTTCGGTTGTTTTGGGAGTGTACAAGTAAATACACTCAACATATTTAGTTAACATTTCACCTTTTCATTACAGCACTTTAGAAAGAAAACCTTAAGTACATTCTCTGTACAAATACTGTCTGGAGAATACCAAGGGCTGCATGAAATAAAACATGGCAAATGATCCTCTTTATTGGAGGTAAGCACAGCTGAAAAGGGAGAATTCTCAGAGATGAAAATATTCTCTCTTCAAATAAGGGGACCATTGATCCCAGCACACTTTGCTTGGATTTTTTGACTGGGAAGTAAAGTGAATGGATGTTTCATTGTCTTTTAGTAAGAGACAATTTCTACACTCTGGGCCAATCCAAAGGTTGTTGTTGGAGGTCAAATGGGAGTTTTTTTCCACTGATTTCAAGGGACAGTGGATGAGGTCCTATCTTTGGCAACCATAATCACATTTGCACTTTAATTCAGGAAGGAAAATAGATGACTAACAGAGTTTGGGGCACTTTTCATCTATATGGAACCAGGATACCCCTGTGCAAACACCAACTTTCAATGAACAGGTGGGTTGCTGACTAGTGTCCTTGCACTCTCCCCTCTGAGTCAGTATTGGTGCCAGTAGATCTTGTTAAAGGAGGTGCCATATTTTGAAAGACATAAATCAAAGGTCCTAACCTTTGTGTACTTAAGGTTAAGCACGTGCTTGTAACCCTGATTCAGCAAAGCACACATCACCAGAGTGTGGAATAGATTGTATTGCTAATTCTATTTCTGCGCTACTCTTCACTACTGTGTATTGAACTTAAGACCACCTCTGCTCATTAAAGGGCCAAAGTTTTAGGGAGCATCTATTTAATGTACCTGAAAAATGTACAGTTGTATTCATTTCCTCACACAAAAATCCAAGTGGAACTCATTCATAGGGTAGTTAAGCATGAAATCATACAATTTTTGAATGCATATGCCTATGTGTTGGTGCTAATGTGGGGTGTCTGTGGCATAAATAGATGTAACCTTAATGCAGGTCAGCTGACAATGTGGCTTTAAAGATCTCATGACATCTTTTGCAAAAGAATGATGTTCGCCCTGGTGTTTCCGTTCTAGAAATGCATCTTTCATTCTAACCTACATATTTATAGGCTGCCAGTCACCATAGTGTCTAGGGGCCAATACACAGTACTGAAGAGTAGCCCAGAAGTAGAATTAGCAATACAATCTATTCCACACTCTGATGATGTGTGCTTTGCTGAATCAGGGTTACAAGCACGTGCTTAACTTTAAGTACACAAATAACGACAATTAGACTAGTAATTAAGCATGTGCTATAACTGAAAGTTTTGAGGGAGTACCAGACTCATAAACCGCGTTAGGTGATCCAGCCAGTGGAGAGAACGAGGTCACTTGGTCAGCGTGTTACAGACATGTGTGTTTAAAAGGAGAGGGGACAGGACTGATCCCAAAGGATTGTCCCACAGGAGGACTCCTGAGCACAAAGGCCAGTTGCCCATCTCCAATGCTTTCTGGAATCTGTTTAAGAGGACCACCATCATCTCCTTCTATCCCTAACTCTCTACCAACAGCAAACAGAGTAGAAATTAATAAACATCTCAAAAAAAAAAAAAACCCAAACCAGAACCCTATCTAGAGGAGAGTTTTGACACCGAAGAGGAAGAAGAGCCAGAGACTCCATGTAGCCTACTAGAGGCTTGGCTATTGCAATTGATTTGAAGTGGCAGGTGCCTCGACACTGTGGTGATGGGTAGAAGCGTAAAACCCTGAGGTTTGGTCTGCACTTTAAACATTTTACTGATGTAATTAAGTTGGTCAAGGATGTGACGACTTCTTGTTGTCCATCCCCCCCTTCCCTCTCGTTATGCCAGTAAAAGCCCTAGCATTGACAACGTGTGAACTGCTGGCTCAGGAAGGCTAGACCCCCAGCTCCATCCCTTCCTACCAAGGCCACGCTTCTTCTGCTCCCCCCGCACCAGAGCCCAGAGGCCCCCCTACTGCAGCCGCTGGCCCCCACTCCAACCTCCCCCAGGCTACCCCCGCCCCAGAGCGCCGGGAGGGCAGTGCAGCCACTCCCACCCCCCACCCCGGTAGGCCAGGAAGGTGGGCAGCGCAGCCACACACACACCCCCCACCCACCCTGGAGTGCCAGGATGGGGGTGGCGCATCCCAAGTCGAGGCCACCACACAGGGAGACTGGACTCCAGCCATGCAGAGAAGGAAGCAGGAAGGCAGGGCAGTCTGGGGGCAGAGTGTGAGCAGGGCACAGCCTCCCCCAGGCTATGGGCTTCTTAAGTCTGCAGAAGAGAAGAGTGAGGGGGGATTAAATAGCAGCCTTCAACTACCTAAAAGGGGAGTTCCAAAGAGGATGGAGCTTGGCTGTTGTCAGTGGTGGCAGATGACAGAACAAGGAGCAATGGTCTCAAGTTGCAGTGGGCAAGGTCTAGGTTGGACGTTAGGAAAAACTATGTCACTAGGAGGGTGGTGAAGCACTGGAATGGGTTACCTAGGGAGGTGGTGGAATCTCCAGCCTTAGAGGTTTTTAAGGCCCGGCTTGACAAACCCTGGCTAGGATGATGTAGTTGGGATTGGACTAGATGACCTCCTGAGGTTTCTTCCAACCCTAATCTTCTATGATTCTATGATGCCCACCGCCCAGGAGTCCTAGCCTACACACAGTGATACGACTATAAGCTATACCAGTATAAAGTGCCTTATTTCATTTCAACAAATTGGAGTAAACTATACCAGCATAAGCATTTTGATAGCAGTATAACTGTGCCTGGACTATGGGTGGGGAGATGCTGTTTTAAGTATATGAATATAATTCAAGTGGCAAAACTTTTAAGTGTAGATTAAATTAGGTAGATATTGGCCAGTGGCCTGGATTCTGGGTCCTATGTGCACTTTGGGATTAACTATGTCAAAATTTCTAGAGAATTTAAGTAGAATAATCACAGAAATGAATGGAATAATACATTTACAAGGAAATTCATCTAACATTTTAACAGCTTGACAGAGAGGGCAAACAGCAACAGTTTGCCTCAGTAAAACTGGACTAAGGATTTGGCCCTATGACTGCACACTTAACTAGACATGGTCAGATGTCTACCAAGGACAGGGCAAAAGCATTTGGACCCAGCTGCTTATAATTTACAGTCCTCCAAATTTTACGGATCCACTAAATTCTTGTAATAAGTTTTTTGTAAAACAAAAACACTACTCTTAAAAAACATGGCACCACAAACGGAATGGGATTTACAACTAATGCATTAGTACTACTGTGCACAGCTACTGGGTATTACTGGCAATGGTACGAGATGACATCACTGTCAACCAATCAGAAAGCTCCAGTGGTGTCCCAAATTCCAACACCATTTCATAATCAGACTACACTACACAGCTTCTCCCGCCCCCCTGCTCTCCAAAAAAAAAAAAACAAACATTAATCTTAGGTAGAATTGCTTCAGAGCATGTTAGGTAAACTTTTAGATTCAGGATGATTGTCCACCAGGAAGTGAACCCAGAATTTCAGCCAAAAAATTTGTACTCCAAAAGCTTGACTTAGATAAACATAGTGCTATCCTCAGGTATATAAATGACCCCAATTCAGTTTCAGCCATTCATTTCAGCTGTTATAATAATGCATGCTCCTCTGTGTTTTTGTTGCAAAGGAAAAAAATCGCCATAAAATAATAAAGCACTGTAGTTGGTTCTTGTTAGAGGGAATGAAAATGCAACATTTCCTGTTTACTTTTGTAAATGAATGAACAGAAAAGTTTCACTGGCAAACCTGTGACATGCTGACCTTTTGCAAACCTTTGTAAGAAACACTGACAATTTGTATTTCAAACTTTTTTTTTTGTAGAGTTAATGATTTCTCCAAATCTCTTGCAAAAGGGTTCCTTTGTGTGTTTTTTCCTTCATTCTAAAATGTTTCTTTTCATTTTTCCCCCTTTGCTTCTACAGGTTTGAGCCAACAGAAAAAAAAAAACCCACACACCTGATTTATCAAGA
This sequence comes from Caretta caretta, assembly GCF_965140235.1. Lineage (NCBI taxonomy): Eukaryota > Metazoa > Chordata > Testudines > Cheloniidae > Caretta > Caretta caretta. The sequence goes on along the minus strand of NC_134208.1, from coordinate 203,285,522 downwards.
GCCGCTGATTGGTTGATGAGCTTGGCAGATTAGCAGGGCAATTCTGCAGTGAATTCAGATATTAAACACAAGTTTAAAAGTTAGTATATACCGGGGGGGGGGCAAAAACTACAATTTTAGCCTGATGAAATTGTTGTTCCTATAAAACACTAGAAAATATACATAAACAGGACTGCATTCATCAGAAGACTCATGGAAGCCCCAAGAGATTGTAGATACAGGGCCTGATTCAAAGCCCACTGAAGTCAAAGAAAAGACTGATCCAACTTGTATTCAAATGACTTACATACTGGGTCTTGCAAATTTGTTTATGCAGCTGACATATGCCTTGGCACTGGGTCACACTCCTTTGACATATTTGAGGGTGTTCTGAATGCAGATATGTTGGCTATGACCAATTATTGTCATTGGTGGCACCTGACACCAAGTGAATAGTAAGACTTTGCTGAGTGTCTTCCACTTACATCAAGCATAAGCAGGCAGAGAGCTGAATATAGTTCTCAGTGGGCAGCGAATCAAGCATGATTCAAACCAGTTTATCTAGGTCACGTTGGATAGAACTCTCACATATTGTGACCATCTTATAAAGACAGAGACGAAAGTCAAAACGCACAAACACCTGCTCAGAAAACTGGCTGGAACATGGGGGGCCAATGTCTAAACGTTACGCACTTCATCCTTGGCACTCTCTTACTCAGCGGTGGAGTACTGCGCTCCAATATGAGATCACTCGTCTCACACAACGATGATCGACGTACTACTTAATTCCACCATGTGTATTATTTCAGGCACACTTAAATCTACTCCTCTACCATGGTTACCGGTTCTCTGCAATATTACTCGCTCAGTGTTCGCAGAGAGGAAAACGTAGCAAAGCTCATAACACAATTGCATGATATTCCACATCTACATTTAAATTAAAGACTTGTTGAATCCACCACATGATCATCTGCCCTTGTGTCGCCCATTGTGGATAAGTTTACCAAGTGAGAGATTTACGGTAAAGGAGGCATGGAGAGCTTCCTGGTCTGCATGGAAAGTGACAAATTATCTGGTCTTGGATCCCACTCAAGATCAACCTGATTTTGATTTACCACGAAGGCAATGGAGCCTTCTGAACAGGCTTTGCACTGGACATGGAATTTGTGCTGCAGCGGAATTTCGGTGGTGTTTCAGAGACAGTCCGCTACGTCAATGTGGGCAGCCACAAACCATGACACACATTGTTGAGGACTGCAAAATGACTCAATTTCCTAGAGGTCTTGAATATTGTTGATAAGAACGCTGTGGCTTGGCTTGACCAATTGCATAGGCCAAATAAAAATGGGCACTGGATCAGTTCCAGGGCTTCCATCCTAAACCAACTCTATCCATTGTCAAATTTCCCAGTCTGCTGAAGGTTCTTACATAGCTTTGTATAAGGCTAGAACTCAGAGCAGGGGTCGATCTATCATGTCTAGTATAGACAGGATAAATCAATCGCCGATCGCTCTAGCCTCAATTCCGGTAGTCCACCTCAACAAGAAATGCAAGGGGAATCAACGCGAGAGCATCTCCTGTCGACACACTGGAGTGAAGACACTGCAGTAAGTAGATCTAAGTACGTCGATTTCAGCTACTTAATTCATGTAGCTGAAGTTGCGTAACTTAGATCGATCTCTCCCCGTAGTGTAGACCAGCCCTTAGAGACAGACACAACTTCTTCATAGCTACATGTTGCACCCTTGATTGTGAGCACACTCCACTTGGTACACTGAACTAGAGGAGAAAGCCAATTTGTAAGCATTTGGAGTGTATAGCTAATGGAGACATTGCAGCGGCATCGCAGGTGTCACCCAGTATCGATGGCAATAATGCACTTAAGTAGTATAGAAAATTGTTTTATTCCCCTTGCAGCTGAAGGGCTGGATCACCTATTTTGCAGAAGAGCCATAGCTCTGGCTTTTTTGTCTGGCTTTTTTTGTTACCCCTGAGCAGCTTCTAATTCAATTTAATTATTAATCAGCACGATTATTCAGATCTCAGTTGTTCACACTCTTCTGGACTAGAAGGTGGGAAGGGATTTCACTTTGTAACCAAAGACTAGAAAAGGCCAGATCCTTAGCTGGTGTCAGTCTGCGTAGCTCTACTGAAGTCAACATTGCCAATTTACACCAGCCAAGGATCAGGTTCGTTGTTGTAAGAAAACTCTTCTAGTGTAACTGCGCGTGGACCCCTGCTCTGGTGGCACGAAGGAGCCATATAGCCAGTAGATCCCACCCCCTCAGGATTTACCCTTCCCATAATCTATAAGGAAAGAAGCCAAAAGATAAAGAGGTTCCAGAACCAACACACCCCACCCGGTCTCAGTCGAGCAGCTTGGATAGATAAGTTCTCACCCAGTGAATTGTGCAACCACTGGGTGAGGCTAACCAAGAGGTAAAGCTGAAAGACCCAAGGGGAGATAGGAGCTGCTGGCGATGTTGATCACAGCTGGATTTTCAGCTTGGCATTACTTGGCCTAGTTTTTGCACCCAGAGTTTTGCAGGTGCAAATAATTGTGAGTATCCTTTAGCCCAATTAGACGTCTACTTACTTCATTGCACCTGCACACCAGATAATTGGATGTCGAAATAGCCTAAGTTGAACATAGAGTTATACATACACACCTGCAAAGAAACCCAGGAGGGCAGTATTAAAAACGGAGGGCCTGATTTCCAGAGATGATGAGGACTGATGACCCTTACTGAAATCAGTAGGGGCTGGGGGTGCTCAGCATATCTGAAAATCCAGATGCAGGAGCTTGAAATATACAGGCTCAGATCCTCAGCTGCTGTGAATCAGCATAGGCGGCTTCACACCAGGCCCCTGATCCAGAAAAGGAGTTAAGCACATGCTTTGGTAGGTTTCTATTCAAGACAGTATTTAAGCACATTCTTAACTACTTTCCTGAACTGGGGCTTTGGTGAGGATCTGGCCCCCTGAGTGTTGTGTTGGGAGTATAAGTTGAAAAAGCAGTTGGACAGAATCAAGCTAATTTTTTCCCCACTTAGTTCTAAATACCACAGCAGAGTATATAATATAAACAGTGGCTTCTCATTCCTAGTGGATTTATACCAAGAATCTGCCGTGTCCATAGAAACGCCAGGAAAAGGATCTCAAGTGAGATTTCCACTGTCTACCATTCACTTTACCGAGTCTCCCTCGTACATTAGTGGCCATTGTGTCCTCCCGCAAACAAGGCCCTGACCTTAATCCCACCTGTCAGCCATGCCCTGTGAACAATTTCTCTTCATTACCATGCTTCAGCCACATTTGGACTCACATACACAGGTAATAAATATTGTCAGATTAACATCGAGAGGAGGGAATGGAAGTGTGAACACCTCAACCAGAGATCGAAATGACATATTCCATGCCTGAGGTGGCTTTGTTATAACAGTCGAATGGGGACATCCGAGGAAGAATAATTGAAAAAACAGCTTCTTTAAGTACACCACATGATGCCTGTGGACTAACTCCCCTCACCCCCACCCCCAAGAATGTTTCATATCATACTGGTTTGGTGTTAAGTGTATATATCTAGAGGCATTTTTCTCCAAAATTTGGATCCAAAAACACATCAAAAACAACAGTTCATCTGTCACGGTTGGGAAGCATGTATGACAAGAAAATATTTGCTTTGCTCTGGTTTTGTGTTTGGTTTGCTGACCACTTATATCAAAAAGCTAAAACTGCTTTTTTCATCTTGGTGTAGTTTAGAAACATTTATAGGACAGATGGTCTAAATTTGTGGGTTTTATAAACTTAATGAGAATGAAGAGGGGGAAAAAAGGCGCATATGGGTGCAATATTTTCTGGGGCTTCTTTGAGCTGACCAAAAGGTAGCCCTTTGCAAAACGAAGTAAGAATTCACATTGGGAACTCATTCAAAGGCTGACAAATGACTGTGAAAGGGTAGTGGGCTTGATACCAAAATGAGACTGTCACGGGCTGACTTTTTTCACCTCGGTAGCAGTTTTGCTTGCAGTATATGGTGTGGAGAAAACATGCATTATTCTTTCCAGCAAGCAACTGTTTCTTTAAAAACTTTTCCATTGTGGCCTGGGTGTCAAAGCTCCACAAAACTGATTAACATCATGTATTGTAGAATCATGCCTGGGAACTTGCTCTAGGCCCAAACAGCTCTCCTGTTAATGGGAGTGCAATGCCCTTTATTCTACAACGTAACTAGCATTTTATTCCGACATGCAGCTATGGGGTTTGGGGTTTTTATTCTTTTTAGCTGGAAAACATCGCACAGAGACTTGACAATACAGATCTTGCGATTAAGGCACTGTGCTGGGCCTCAGGAGATCCAGAATCAGTTCCTGGTTCTGCCAAAGACTGCCTGCATGAACTTGGGCAAGTCACACACTCTGCACCTCAGCTCCCCCTCTGACAGATGATAATCCTTCCTTTCCCTCCACCAATTGTCTCTCTCGTCTATATTTAGACTTCGAGCTCTTCAGCACAGAGCCTGTCCCTAACGATGTGACTGCACAGCAGATATCGCAATGTGGTCCTCATCTCAGTGAGTCTGTCACAGAAGTATTAAACATTCCATGTAAGAGCGATGTAAGGAATAGTGCATGAAATGTATACCCCAGTAGGAGATCCACAAGGGTTAACAACATCAAATCACCTGAGCTGGTTTCTTCCCAGCTGCCCTACGTCACCACCATTTAAACAACAATGGGCAGAAATTCTCAAAGTCCTTTTCACTTTGGCCAGTATCACTTGGTTGCAAATTCAATTCAGTCAAAACCTTTGAGAGCTTGAATAACCTATTCCAAGGGCACTCTAACAAGTAGAGATCACAGAATCTGTGCATATTCTCATATCACGACTTAGCTAGACCAAAATCCTTACATTCACAGTATTAAGAGGAAAAAAAAATCAGCATTCAACGTACAAAAGGGTAACTCAATAAGGGGGCTCTGTTGGGCTGTCTAAGGCCCCGATTCAGCAAGGTACTTCAGCACATACTTGAAATCAGGTATGAAAGTCATCCTACTGGGTAAAATTTTGACAAGCACGCAAGTCACTTAGGAACATTGTCATCAAAGATGCATCCTCTAGTGAGGACCGTTGTGCCAGTCAGAGTGACCATGGTGGATGGCATCGCAGTTTTCTCAGATCTGACTCAGTCTCACCCCAAAAAAAATCCCTGAATCTCCGGAGCGCCCACATGGGTGATCCCAGATAGAGTCAGGGCATGCACCCCTTCCTGTGTTGATGGAGAGTTTGAGAGCAGAGTGTATGGAGATGTTTTTGCCCATCCTGGCAGACATGGCTGAAGAGCATTCAGTGCTGTTTTTGAATGTAATGCGCAACCATCAGAAGGTCAGATCTCCGTATAGTGATGACATTTTGCACAGATTTGAACCACTTTATGCTTAGGATTTGGGCCTGAACAAACATATATGGAATGCCTCTGTCTGCTTCATAGAATCATAGAATATCAGCGTTGGAAGGGACCTCAGGAGGTCATCTAGTCCAACCCCCTGCTCAAAGCAGGACAAATCCCCAATTAAATCATCCCAGCCAGGGCTTTGTCAAGCCTGACCTTAAAAACTTCTAAGGAAGGAGATTCTACCACCTCCCTAGGTAACGCATTCCAGTGTTTCACCACTCCTAGTGAAAAAGTTTTTCCTAATATCCAACCTAAACCTCCCCCACTGCAACTTGAGACCATTACTCCTTGTCCTGTCCTCTTCTACCACTGAGAATAGTCTAGAACCATCCTCTCTGGAACCACCTCTCAGGTAGTTGAAAGCAGCTATCAAATCCCCCCTCATTCTTCTCTTCTGCAGACTAAACAATCCCAGTTCCCTCAGCCTCTCCTCATAAGTCATGTGTTCCAGACCCCTAATCATTTTTGTTGCCCTTCGCTGGACTCTCTCCAATTTATCCACATCCTTCTTGTAGTGTGGGGCCCAAAACTGGACACAGTACTCCAGATGAGGCCTCACCAATGTTGAATAGATGGGGACGATCACGTCCCTCGATCTGCTCGCTATGCCCCTACTTATACATCCCAAAATGCCATTGGCCTTCTTGGCAACAAGGGCACACTGCTGACTCATATCCAGCTTCTCGTCCACTGTCACCCCTAGGTCCTTTTCCGCAGAACTGCTGCCTAGCCATTCGGTCCCTAGTCTGTAGCGGTGCATTGGATTCTTCCGTCCTAAGTGCAGGACTCTGCACTTGTCCTTGTTGAACCTCATCAGATTTCTTTTGGCCCAATCCTCCAATTTGTCTAGGTCCCTCTGTATCCTATCCCTGCCCTCCAGCGTATCTACCACTCCTCCCAGTTTAGTATCATCCGCAAATTTGCTGAGAGTGCAATCCACACCATCCTCCAGATCATTTATGAAGATATTGAACAAAACTGGCCCCAGGACCGACCCTTGGGGCACTCCACTTGACACCGGCTGCCAACTAGACATGGAGCCATTGATCACTACCCGTTGAGCCCGACAATCTAGCCAACTTTCTACCCACCTTATAGTGCATTCATCCAGCCCATACTTCTTTAACTTGCTGACAAGAATACTGTGGGAGACCGTGTCAAAAGTTTTGCTAAAGTTAAGAAACAATACATCCACTGCTTTCCCTTCATCCACAGAACCAGTAATCTCATCATAGAAGGCGATTAGATTAGTCAGGCATGACCTTCCCTTGGTGAATCCATGCTGACTGTTCCTGATTACTTTCCTCTCATGCAAGTGCTTCAGGATTGATTCTTTGAGGACCTGCTCCATGATTTTTCCAGGGACTGAGGTGAGGCTGACTGGCCTGTAGTTCCCAGGATCCTCCTTCTTCCCTTTTTTAAAGATTGGCACTACATTAGCCTTTTTCCAGTCATCCGGGACTTCCCCCGTTCGCCACGAGTTTTCAAAGATAATGGCCAATGGCTCTGCAATCACAGCCGCCAGTTCCTTTAGCACTCTCGGATGCAACTCGTCCAGCCCCATGGACTTGTGCACGTCCAGCTTTTCTAAATAGTCCCTAACCACCTCTTTCTCCACAGAGGGCTGGCCATCTATGCCCCATGTTGTGATGCCCAGCACAGCAGTCTGGGAGCTGACCTTGTTAGTGAAGACAGAGGCAAAAAAAGCATTGAGTACATTCGCTTTTTCCACATCCTCTGTCACTAGGTTGCCTCCCTCATTCAGTAAGGGGCCCACACTTTCCTTGGCTTTCTTCTTGTTGCCAACATACCTGAAGAAACCCTTCTTGTTACTCTTAACATCTCTCGCTAGCTGCAGCTCCAGGTGCGATTTGGCCCTCCTGATTTCATTCCTACATACCCAAGCAATATTTTTATACTCTTCCCTGGTCATATGTCCAACCTTCCACTTCTTGTAAGCTTCTTTATGATGTTTAAGATCCGCTAGGATTTCACCGTTAAGCCAAGCTGGTCGCCTGCCATACTTACTATTCTTTCGACACATCGGGATGGTTTGTCCCTGTAACCTCATCAGGGATTCCTTGAAATACAGCCAGCTATCCTGGACTCCTTTCCCCTTCATGTTAGTCCCCCAGGGGATCCTACCCATCCGTTCCCTGAGGGAGTCGAAGTCTGCTTTCCTGAAGTCCAGGGTCCGTATCCTGCTGCTTACCTTTCTTCCCTGTGTCAGGATCCTGAACTCAACCAACTCATGGTCACTGCCTCCCAGATTCCCATCCACTTTTGCTTCCCCTACTAATTCTTCCTGGTTTGTGAGCAGCAGGTCAAGAAAAGCTCCCCCCCTAGTTGGCTCCTCTAGCACTTGCACCAGGAAATTGTCCCCTACGCTTTCCAAAAACTTCCTGGATTGTCTATGCACCGCTGTATTGCTCTCCCAGCAGATATCAGGAAAATTAAAGTCACCCATGAGAACCAGGGCGTGCGATCTAGTAGCTTCTGCGAGCTGCCGGAAGAAAGCCTCATCCACCTCATCCCCCTGGTCCGGTGGTCTATAGCAGACTCCCACCACTACATCACTCTTGTTGCTCACACTTCTAAACTTAATCCAGAGACACTCAGGTTTTTCTGCAGTTTCGTACCGGAGCTCTGAGCAGTCATACTGCTCCCTTACATACAGTGCTACTCCCCCACCTTTTCTGCCCTGCCTGTCCTTCCTGAACAGTTTATAACCATCCATGACAGTACTCCAGTCATGTGAGTTATCCCACCAAGTCTCTGTTATTCCAATCACGTCATAATTCCTTGACATCACCAGGACCTCCAGTTCTCCCTGCTTGTTTCCAAGGCTTTGTGCATTCGTATATAAGCACTTGAGATAACCTGCTGATCGCCCCTCATTCTCAATGAGGCAGGAGCCCTCCTTCAAGTCTGCTTGTAAGAAGTTTCCAGGTTTCTAACACGAATATCAAAAAAAGTAGTACACAAGCTTGGTAGGTCCTGAACTTTGTCTCAGCACAGACATTTTTGCATCCATAAGCAAGACATGGACTTCACGCAGGAGGTGGAGAGACTTATATGTTGGAGGACATCCGGTTTGCTGTGACTTTTTGAACTCTGCTTGCAGCCTAGGTAGATTAACTTGTCAACCCTCTCCACGGTGTTCGTATAGGCAGAAGGTAGTAGTGGCAGAAGCTGTTCTACTTTAGGATGTGGTTGTCCCTGCCCACACAGGCCTCAGGTCCAACTGGCCCTGGTCAGTAGCACCCAATAAAAGCCCCTGCTCAGGGTAATGAGTGAAGGCCAACAGCAGACCCAGCGGACAAGGGCCAAGTTCCACAACGGTGATGACAGTGGCCTGTGTAGGACTGTTGTTTCATGGACCACACAGGGTGGAAGAAAAGCTAGATCTTCTAAACAGTCACCTATGCACAAAGAAACCAATGGCATCTGGGGGAAGCGGTCCTGGGAAGGGGGATGGTGTGTCTCTTCACACCAAACCTTCTACATCTCCCCTCTCTTAAGGTGGCAGAATGGATTAAAGGGACCACCAGCCATGACAGACTGCAATTACAGAATCAGGATTTAAGCCCTATTACCAACTCCAGAAGAAGGAGCATGTTCCACATGCATATGGACAGGCTCAATGACCCCAACTTCCTGGAAGTCCAAAGCAGACCTCAGAGATGCATTCCATGTTAACACCAAGCAACAGCAAGTACAAGACAGCACTTGTCAAAGACCTCACTCATTACAAGTTTGTAATTGCTGGCATCAAAGAGGTGCTCCTGCCACTTCAGAGCCTAAGCACCATTTTCTAAAGTACCTAAGATGCACTGGCTTCAGGGGAGCTACTTATGTGTTTGAAGTTAGGCACAGTTAGGCTACGATTTTCAAAATACATCAACCGGCCAATAGTAAAGCAGATTAATGTTTGAAAGACGCGCCAAATGAACTGGGTCCCATGTGCTCAACACAAGTTGGACCTAAATTCTATGGCAAAGTCCCTGGATTCCACCGCAGCCTGGTGAAAAATCGGGAAATACTGTGGCAGCAACAGATACATTTTAAAAACAAAGACCTTAATTCAGTAAATGAGAACATACAATCAGGGCAGGAGCCCCCGTGTTGTTTAGAAAGTAAATTCAATTTCATGCTGTTCCCACATGTTCAGTTTTCCATATGCCACAGAACTGTGTATTGATGGAACCGTATTTTGCCTGAACAGAAATAAAATGTTTCATGAAACTGTCAATTTGAGCAGAATTTCATTTTGGAAGAAAACCAGGAAAAAAGGTTCCAACAATATCAACATGCCCCTTTTTGATATTTTTGGAACAAATATACAAAAATGCTGAAAATGTTACTGTAACACAAAACCTTTAAGAGGTCAAAACAAAGCATGTTGATCAAGTCAAAATTTTAAGAAGAATTGTTTCGGAATGAAACCAAAATCTCAAAAGCCATTGACTGGAACTTGCATCCTCCACACGGCTTTGTTGACAATGGCTAACCACATCACTGGAGTTGTCAGGGTGGAAGCTGGTGGAGTGGGATGGGGGATAATTGGAGCTTTTTACCAGATGTGGAAGCAATTTCCAATAAAACGCATTAGGATTTTTTTATTTTTATTTTTTACACCATAAAGACCAGCAGTGGAATAGTTAGCCATGTTGACCTTTAAATAGTCGTCTTTAGGTTTCAGGGTAAACACCGCAATAAGATAAATGGGCAGTTCATATTTTGAAATGGTTGTGTTAGTTTCTCTGAAAACTCAGGCAGACAACGGAGCTTCATTTTACAGTAGGTTGTGTTCCCAAAGTTTTGCTTTGGATCCATGTGGACTAGAAGTATAATTTTCTAAAGAAAATGACAGCTCAGATCCTGGAGCACAATTCAGTGGCCAGGTGTGAATTCCTTGGCGGTGGCACTGTGGAACACACAGGGCCCAGATTACAAATCCAGCTGTCCACAGATTTCAGCGTGGGGGTTGACTGAATAGGGATTGCATTGGAAAGTGTGTCAGTTATGCAGGACTCTCTTTTAGCCACTCATACCTGCTTTCCTTACCAAGACACACACAATTGGAATGGGTTTAAATCTCCCCTAATACAAACAAGTGCAAAGCAGCACAGGGCCAAACTCTGCCCCAGATTCAAACCTCACTGCAATCCCCAAGAGTTTTATGGGTGTGAGTAGAAATAGAATTTCACCTTATATGAAGACAGATCCCCCATTCCCCCCGAAAAAGTCCTTTCTACCTACCAACACCATGAAGGACTATACAGTAGTTATTCAGTGTTCCCGGCCAGGGTTTTTGTTGCTCCCCCCCCCCCCCGGTCACTCCCTCCACAAACCACCTTTTTCTGCAGGGTAGAGGGGAGGGTTTAAAAAAAAAGTATTCAGCTAATGTCTAACAAGTACTTCTACAAATAGCTGAAGATCTCTTAGTCAGAACGTCAAATGGTAATTGAATCTTAACGTGTGCTTTCCAAAAACATTTTTTTTGGTTGTTGTTTTTTGAAAGGAAGGTAGTAAAATCCACAGATGTGGACAGTCATAAACCTTTAGATGAGACTAGATTTCCTTGATGTCAGCTGATAAAATCCACTAATAAATGTGTACAGATGCAAAGGCCTATTTGTTGTCCTGTCAAGTCAGGCCATGTGGAACAAAAAACCTAAAAGCAACCAGGAAAGGAACTAATGAGGGGGGTTGCCTCTGCCAAGAGGCACTTACTGAAGTTCCTCTGACATTTAAGGAACATAGTGATGCGACATTCCTTTTTAACTTTATTGTTTTGTCAAAAGCGGGCTTTTACAGCCGAAGATCACGTTCCCAAGATAGTCAATTAGATTATGCAGATTTACAGACATGCTGTGATCTCTTTTGTGCAGCATGACTCGTTTCTTTGCTACCAATCATTCATATTTGATGACAAAGACGAGGCTGGAGTCAATATCTCCCATATGGAGCTGGATTCCCACCCCCACCCCCTTCTACAAACAGCTCTTTAGATCTCACAATGCATCAAGAAGCCATATTTTTATATTATACACACACACACACAAATAAATATATATCTCCTGATAATTAGTTCTGAATGCGCAAATATAGTTTAGAAAAAAAATCCCTTTCCGAAGTAACTGAACACCAGATTTCCGCAGAATGCAAGCCATCTCAAGGCATTGTGGTGTGCTCCATGGTTAGCTCTGCTCTTACTTAATTAGGGACCGAAGTTATAAGTCCACAGCTGCAGGAGAGTAATAAATAGCTATTGCTGACTTCCTTATTGCCAGTACATAGGTCATAATTGTAGGGTGAAAAGCAGAGATCTTTTCATACACTAAGCTTGATGCAGCAATAGGACTTTGATGTCATAAGGAGGTTGTTACATATTTTGAAGTCCTAATTGTGGGCTGTTGTGGTGCTGTCAGCTTCCTGGTGAAACATTAAACCGTTCCATGATTTCTTTGGTATATAGTACTGGCCTTATATTTGCAGACATCTGCCAGATCCTCAGCTGGTGTGAATCAGTGTAGCTCCGCTGACTTCAGTGAAATGATACCAAGTTACTCCAACTCTCTCTCTGGTTATAGATCACACACACACACCCCGTTTTTTAAAAAGAGCCAATATTAAGGCTGCTTCCTGGATCCACATTGTTCTAATTAATAGCACCTGTTTACTTATTGTTCAGAACACTCCCACCCTAACAGCACTGGTCCCCTCCAGAAGTCCCCTTTTCAGCTCCTCAGCCATGCCAGCCCAGTTTCCCTAGCTAATCTAAGACCTCTGAGCGATGCGGTCTTGCATCAATATTTAAGTAAGCTCTTCCCACCCTTGTAATTTTAATAACTTCACAGCCTTTCACTGCCAATGACTCCAGGTTCCGTGACCTTCGGCAATTTGAACATCTAAGTAAACCTCCCTTGTAACTCCTTAATCTTGGATTTTGTTGGCATCTCACTGAATTTATTGGTAAATTAAAATATGAAAACCTTTAACTTGAGTCAGGAGGTCTCTCTAAAATGCATGCTGTAGTTCAACCACAAGTCAGAAAGAGGCTTGACAATGTGGACATGTCATATTGAATAGTAATTCTGTCCGCTGAAGGAAATACAAGGTAAAATCCAGCCTGTGTCATGCAGGAAATGAGACTAGATGATCATAGTGGTCTCTTCTGGCCTTCAAAAATATAACAGTACTTCAGTAGCAAATACATGAGTTCAAAAGAGCTATGAAATGTGGATTAGGGTACTAGCCTAGGAACCAGGAGACCTGGGAATCTATTCCCCAATTTCCCACTGACCTGCCGTGAGTGGCATCTTGCACAAGGGACTCCCCCTACTTGTCCCCCTCTAGTAGTGGCTGGAAATTATAAGGGCTGATTAACCAGCCTTGACTATCTGAACTGGGTTTCTTAGCTCAGAAAGTTGACACTGATACTTCTAGATCCAGAGTTCCCAGGTTCAATCCCGGAGCACAATCCACTCCGGAGCCAGTGATGCATTTGCACGATGCCTAACACAATGGGCTCCTGTCCTCAGTTGGGATATCTAGGCAACATTGCAGTACAAATAAGTAACAATGACAGGAACGGGGGAATAATTGCATACATTTGCATTGGCCACTATTGTGCAATCCATGCCACTTGCCAGTTACAGCACTTTGGAATCTGCTTGACAAAGGAATGGTCTGAAAACACAATGGGATTTAGGATGAAGTGGGGACAAGTGGATTTCCTCCCCTGCTGCTGGAGGCTCCTATTGTTTGCCATCTGCACAGAATACCACCTCTTGCTACAAGAACACTAAGTTCTGGATAAAAAAAAAAAAAAAAGCACCCCAGGTGACAGTTTCCATGCAAGGAACAATTGGGCTAAAGGTAGAGAAGAATCTTCTAGAGCAGGAGTGGGCAAACGTTTTGGCCCGAGGGCCACATCGGGGTTGCGCAACTGTATGGAGGGCCGGGTTGGGAAGGCTGTGCCCCCAAACAGCCTGGCCCACACCCCCTATCCACTTCCCGCCCCCCTCAGAACCCCCGACCCATCCACACACACACCCGCTCCTTGACCCCTGACCACCCACTCCAAGGACCCCCCCACCCTCCGGGACCCCACCCCCTATCCAACCCCCCCTGCTCCCCGTCCTCTGACTGCCCCCCCCAAACCTCTGCCCCATCCAACCGCCCCCTGACTGCCCCTTATCCAACCCCCCCGCTCCCCGACCCCTTACCATGCTGGAGCCAGCCATGCCGCCGCGCTGCCCAACAGGAGTGGCGGACCAGAGCGCTGCTCACGCAGCGGTGTAACTGCAGGGGAGGGGGGACAGTAGGGGAGAGGCCAGGAGCTAGCCTCCCTGGCCAGGAGCTCAGGAGCCAGGCAGGACGGTCCCACAGGCCAGATGTGGCCCACGGGCCGTAGTTTGCCCACCTATATTCTAGAGGTTACAAGACAACAGCAGTTACCAGAAAAAGAGGGACTAACTCAAGGACAATTGATGTGGGGAGGAAAACATGGGTCCTGGGTTGTCTGAGAAATACAGCTGGGGGAGAATGAGAATATTGGTAGATGGGTTGGGAGGGGCTGGCTGGGCGAAAGGACGAAGAGTAAGGTCACAGGATATAACTGCGTACAGGATGTGCAGTTAGGCAGGTCAGTAGCAGAAAGGGAACTGGGATACGGCTGAAAGGGAGGCTGTTTTAAGGAATGGCGGGGACAGTCAAATTAATCCAGTGAAAAAGGAGAGGGGCTGCTATTGGACTAGGTGGGGGGGGGGGGGGGGACGGGACGCTGAACAAAGTCAACTCAGTTTTGTTTTAATTTCAAACCTGAAGCTCAGGATAGACTTGCTGAAGTTCATGGATCTTTTGAGCGAGCCTGGTTCCGCCTCCCCACCCACCACTTACAGGTTTGGATGAGTCAAGCTCATGATTCTATGCCAGAGCTGGGCTCATAGTTTAGAATGACAGTGTGTGAGATCGGATGAGGTCCTCTTGTCCCCCGTTAGGGGAAACAAACTCTGCTCATGGAATCACTGCAGCATGTCAAGGTAAATGCACCAGCTGGTCTGGGCCTGGGATAACTCGCCCTGAGACCGTGTCTACCCTTAAGAGTTCCCTACCTCAGGCTCAGTGGAACTGCCTACTACAAGACTGACACTTGTATGTACAGAGAGAACTATCTGGAATTGGCTGCAGACCACAGAACTGACTCTGGCAGGAATGAAGAACTACCATGTCCCAGTCCAAAGACAAAGCACATTTTGAACTTGCTTCCCCATGCCACAACAGCTAACAGAAACCACCCACACGCAATCTTGGCTCCTGCGAATGGGGAGAAATCCCCGTGGGAAATGTTAGTCACTATGAGGAAAACTGGTAACACCAGACACGGGAGTTAGGCACACAACTCCCACTGAAAGTCAACAGGAGTTAACTAACGGCCTTTGGTGCCAAATCTAAACAAACCGTGCTCAGATACTATAGTGATAAGAGTAATACAAGAACTGGAACAGAGCAAGGGTGCCAAGTAGCATTAAGTGTTTTGTAAACTGCATTAAAATAAGTTCATTTTACATAAGCCACCAAAGAGCTGACAGATGGAAATAACCACACTACACTACCAGCTTACGTTGGATTTGAACTCGTGGGTTGTGCACACAAAGAAAAAAACCCACCCTCCCCACCACCACCAAAAGAAAAATGCTTTTCACTGTTGACTTGAATTGAATGAGAGACTGCATGTGATTGTACAAATTATTTAGCTCAGTAAGAAACAGCACTATAAATAGAGCACTACTGGCAAACACATATGGAGTAAAATTAACCAATACACATGGGGACCAGATCTTCAACTGAAGGCAATAGGACTGTACCCATTTATAGCAGATGAGGAGCAGTCCTAGGATGAATGTAGATTGCAACATTTAGAAAACAGGCGAAATACGCCTGAGGAATTAGATTTCATTTTGTAGGTATTTAAAAATATATATATATATATATATCTGTTTCAGTATTTAGAAGACCAGAAATAAAACACTACTAAAGAATTGATGGATAATAAACGTCATGGCACAACATTGTTCTTGGCATCACCGCATTGGATTCTGTGTCAATACAGCAGTCACGCAAACAGGAAGTCAGATGGCCCACAATCATTTGGCTGACATAGGGCTTTGCCCAGAGTTGGTCTTTGTTGCATTCACCATCACGCGGTGGCCCCAATTCGACAAAGCAGCGAGGCTGCCATTTTCAAAGGGCTGAAGGGACTTAGATGCCAGACTCTTAGTGAAAGTCAATGCAAGTTGGGCACCCTACACTTTGGGCCCATTGAGCATATGCATTAAACTGGGAATTCCCAATTTTAAACACCGGTGCTGTCCCACTGAAGTCAATCAAACAGAGTTAAGCATATGCTTAAGCAGCTTGCTGGATCAGGTCCTATGTTAATAAAACTGCTGACAAGTTTTACACATGTAGCTGGAATTTGTTTAGGAGTAAAACATTTAGAAGCTGGACTTCCCTTGCTGTTGGTTAATCTGTAGCGACAGGCAGACTCCCCCTCCCCCCGCAGCCTTTGTGTGGTGAGTAGCTATATCATGCTGCACGGGTAGTGCAGATTTATTATACAGTATTAAAAGAACATTATCTGAAGAGTCTAGCCTGGGCCAACAGAGATCCATGCATTCCGAACACCCACACAGATTCTGAAGATTTAGGGTTTTAGTAAACATTGTCTTTGGATTTTATTGCATGCAGAATTTAAAACAATCATTTAAAATTAATGAAGTTCCTAGCCCTCTGGGTTCTCCAGCTACACACGAGAACATAAACCCATGTGCTGGAATCCCAATCAACAGCCAGCGAGACCCAGACAATAGCACTACGGGCCTGGGTTCTGATCCAAATGAGCGACGGAGTCCATGCAAAGACTCCCGTGGACTTCAGTAAGCTTTTGGATCGGGCCTCAAGTCCTGAGGTCCTCACTGAGAACCAGAATACGAATGTGACACAGTGGCCTCTGCTAGGGGGTGATGTGGGGCTGCACTACTCCCCCAGGAGGAACTGTGCCTGACTCTGTATTCCCAGCATGCAACGGAGCGCACAGAGAACTATCCCTTCACAGGATGCAGGCTGCTTCTCCCGTGAGGCTGGCCAGCTCTGCAGGTTGGCGTGGAGGCAGGCGGGGGAAGAGGAGGGGGTGACCATCTCTGCTCTCCACCTCTCCTTGCTTTCCTTGGGGTGGTCTGCACCCTAGCAGCATTAGGCAGGAGCAGGGACTGCACTCCAGATGTAGAAATGACATTTTAACTTGGTAGCTGTGCCAAAGGAGCAGTGAGGAAGGTGCCTGGGTGCCCTCCACTGCCCTGTTCATCCATGCCAGGGACAGGCTCCATTTTTCCCCTCCCTCAGGTAAACCCACATTGAATTCAGTAGGAGCTTGCCTAAGAAAAGACCTCAGGAGTTGGCCCAAATCTCGAACCTGGCTCACACGGCATAGTGGGGCATGGGATTGCATTACTCCCACATCTGGGCTCAGCAGTGCCTTTAACTCATCTCCAAGACAGTCAGGTTGGTGCAGATTGATTTTGCTACAGTTGTCCTTTGGGTCCAACTGAAGAGAGCAGAAGACTTTTGCAGAGGCCTAATGTCCCTCTCCAGTGGGTTGGATGTACTTGTCATGTAACACACAGACATTCTATTCATTAGACACACTATCACACAGGCATAGGGACTGTGAATGGAGAATATGTGAATGGTTGAATACTCTATCCTGCATTCTTGGATATTCAGATAACAGAGATGCTTGCTATGGTCCTTCAAAATTAAGGTTATTTACAGCATCACTTTGTCATTTGCCCAAATGCCCCCAGGGATTACAATGCAGGCACAAAATCCAATTAACAGGAGACCTCAGTCACGTTTGATTAGAGACAGGCTAAAAATGTCATTGAAACTATTTTTAAGGGAAAATTAAGTTTTCAGTAACAGGAATATTTCCATGGAAATTAAATTGTCTGCTCTCTTCAAAAAACAAAAAATTGGTTTTTCACTGGAAAACCAACACTCAAAAAGTCTGTCTGTTTTCAGCTTTTTGTGTTTTTAAATTAAAAAAAAAAACGAACAAGAAGTGTTTCATTTTCATCAAAGATTTCCATGGTGGGGGGCGGGGGGAGGAAGAAGGGGAGAGACCATTTTCCGTTTAGCTCCACATGTGATCTGGCATATTATCTGCCTGCAGAACACCACAGCATCTGCCCATTATGAAGACTCATTCCTTCCTTCCTTTCTCCAACGTATTTAAACATATTGTACACATCTTCAGCATCTAGGGCTGTTGAAATTTTCCAAATTTCAATAGAAACAATGGGGGGGGAAAGGAGGAAATCTGGTTTTTAGTAAGGAACATTTTCACATAATCCTTTTCATGTTTCTTGAGCCAGCTGTAGTAAACATCCTTTGGGGGAAATACATCGATATCATTGTAACAGCAAAACAAAAAGCTGGTCTCGACACAGAGACTCAGGAGATCTGGATTCAATTCCTGACTCTGCCCCTCTATGCAATGCTGGGCACTTTCTCTCTCTGAACCACAGTTCTCCATCTGTGAAATGGAGACCGTATTATTTCTTGCTTCAATTGTTGGTCCATCTTGTCTACTTGGTTTATAACAGTAGTTCTCAAACTTCTGTACTGGTGACCCCTTTCACATAGGAAGCCTCTGAGCGTGGCACCCCCCCTTATAAAATTAAAGACACTTTTTAATATATTTAACACTATTATGAATGCTGGAGGCAAAGCAAGGTTTGGAGGTGGAAACTGACACCTCAAACGACCCCCAGTTTGAGAACCCCTGGTTTATAAGCTCTTCAGGAAGGGAACTGGCTCTTGCTTTGTGTACGCACTGTGCCTAAAAGTGCAACCACAATCTTAGCTGGAGACTCTAGGCTCCATTCTGCATATTATATGTTTAATTTTTTAAAAAATGTGCAAATGAGACTAAAGTCTAGTGGCAGTAGGGAGTCAAATGCCTGTCATACCTTCTTCACTCATCAAGCTCCTGCAAAAATCATGCCCTTCCCATCTCATTTCTTTTAAGAAAAAGCCTCAAAATCTCTTTTACAGTGAGGTTTACTGATGTTATTCCAGAACCAAACCAAAAGGCTATAAAAAGACAGGAGGATTATGGGGGAAAGGGGCTACACTGCTCATGTATTTTTGATTGTGTCCAAGAAATGATTCAGTTGAAATAATTATGAAACCATTATTATGATTCACATTAAATAACGGTAACTTCACCAAGCTGTATGTGGAAGAGGGCAGTTGGGGGATAGTTTTTAATGTAATGAAGCAACGCTAGCTCCCCAGCTTCTAGAAGATTACTGTACAGCAGTTCAAACAAAGGTTATCCCTGCCAGTGGTATTTACACTAGATAGGAATGGGTACTTATATACCCACCTACAGGCATTGACTTGTGGGTACCCCCAAATTACTAACTGACTCCAGAGGTAGCATTTCTGGAAAGTATGATTCAATTTGGTGGGGTGACTAGATAAATCTTTTCCCTCCCACCAAACCCAAACACATACACCCATAACCTCAGGTCTGTGGCACTGATGTGTTTGGAAGCAAGCAACAATGTGGGAGACTGTACCAACATCAGTCAACTGTGTCCCAGATCCTATCTTGGGTGTTGTTTACAGCTCTCAACTCTGGCAGTCTTCCCGCAAATACCATTCACTTGATTTAATACCTACATCAACAGAGAAATAAATAAATAATCCATCAAATCTGTAAGCCAGCTCCCTAGATTTTTCTTCATTATTGCAGATTTCACAGTGTTTTGGCGAATAATTCTTAATTCATGAATTTCACCTCTTTGCGATGAGACAAACACAACATGATTCCCTTGAACATATTTTTGTTCAAAATGATTCATCCAAATGGATTTCTTCAAATAATGCTTGCCGGTGTTATTTGTGTTGCAACAGAATCTAGAGGTCCGGGCTGAGATTGTGGCTTTGATGTGTTGGACGATAGAGTTGAGTAAAACGTTTCAACCAATATTTTTTTCCAGTGGAAAAAAAAAAAAAAAACTTCCTTCAAAATTCATATTGAACTCAAATTATTTCAGTAAAAACTAAAAAAAATGGTTTAGAAAACGTCCAAAAGGGTTTTTTTTAAACATTGCAATTTCAGTATAAAATGACACTTCTTTTCAAAATTTTCCTTGATTTTATTAAATTTATTTAAACCTTTCAAAATGTAGATTTAGATTCTGATGAAGCTAAATGTTTTGTTTGGCCCAAAACAAAAACAAGTTTTGTTTTTATTTTTTGATTCGCCAACATTTTCAACACATTTTTTTAGTTTGACCTGAAACTATGTTTTCCTTCAATTTTTTCAAATGGCCAGCAAACCAAAAAATCATCCAGCGGTACTAGGCACTGAACACGTACATAGTAAGGAACTGTACCAAAAAGAGTTTAAAATCTAAAGCTTCAATGCTGCAAAAGACTCATGCGTATGTTTAACTTTAACACGAATTGTCCTATAGAAGCCCTTTTGTGCATAAATCTTTGCAAAATAAAGTCTCCTTGTATCTTGTTTGTTTCAAGTAATCAATATGCATTATTTGAAATTAAGGGTGTTATGAGTCAATGCATAGGTCACATGATATTTTGTGGTTTCCCCAACTGGAGCAGACTTCTAGCATGAACATGAATTCAAAATTTGCTTTCCAAATACAAATTTGAATTCTTCAGTGGGATTTGCTTAACATTCACTGTTTTGGCAAACTGCCCTCAAAGCTCATTTGCTAGAATGTTAATGGGAAGCGAATGCAAAACAGTCAAAGTAAATTCACTTCAAAACTCAGTCAAATACTGGCAGAATGTTGGCGGTGGGGATGTTAATATTTGCCCAACTCTAATAGTTATCTCTAAAAACAAAGCTATACGGATAAAAGGTCCAAATTAACACATGGATTTACACCTGGGATTAATTTGGCTCAGACCTTTATAGTTCAGCAGCTCCATTCTGCTGTAGATATACACTAAGTGAAATCATTCCCCTTAAAGAGCAGGCTAGCAAGCAGAAATCAGCAACACCTGTGATGATGGTAAAAACAACAACAAACAACAACAAGGCAGCAAGATTTTGCTCATTTACAGTAACTGGGATCCAACTTTGCCAAGGTTTGTTTTGGCCTCTGGTAAACCTATGTCTAATCAGAAAGTAATGCATTTCATGGAAAATAAACTGCACCTGGATTTGAGTCATACCTAGTCCCCTTGAAACCTATCACATCCTCTCCCTAAATGTCTCTGATACAATAAACACATGAACATAAACAAGACTGTGACTCTCGTCTGCCCGGCCTCTTTCCTCATTCCAGACAGAAAACCTTAAAAACAGCTAACAGATCAAGAGGCAGGAAACCATTTCTAAAGCTACTTTGGGTTGGTGTTTAACATAATCCAGGATCTCTTTTGTTCAGTGGACAATTTTCCTACCATGTGTTCACTTACTGTGTTACCTGCTGATGGATTTCCCTGCAGAAATATCCACCGAATACAACTGTAGACAGCATACTTCTTTGCTAGGGGCACATATTTCTGCACCGCTGAAGTCAATGGAAGCTTTCAAAGCCCAGTAAAGCTAGGAAAGGCAGAGATGGTGCAGGTGGCTTCATTAACGATTGCGAGGAGCTTCGATATTATGGCATAGGAGCCATATAATTAAAACCACACGAAGGAAATCTCATACAGAACGGAGAGTACTCCTCTAACGTACTGGAACCCTGTAGGAAGGATGGTGGTTTGGAACACTCCAATTTACCTGGCTGGAACAGGACAATGCCTAAAATGCAGGACAATGCCTTGTGTCATGTCAAAGAGGCTACTCTTTGTTTCTTAACTCAGAGACTTTCAGAATCAATGTCAATTAACTATTCTTTAGTGCTAATTGCAGGAACTATGGTTTGCCATCTTCTTGAAAGTCCTTTGCACAGTTAAATACGTATCCAAAGGGTGATATTATTTCAGGAGCAGATAGAGGCCCTGGAGGAGATTGGATGCTGTACAAACATTTAGTGAGAGACAATCCCTCCTCCAGACAAACAGTGCACTAAGCAGTTCAAAAAGAGAAAAAAAGATTTTCTGGGTAGTGAGGTCATGTGCACAATTGCCCAAATCTGTGGAAGAAATGTCAGCACAAGCATGGAGAATAAATATTCTCTGTTAAATGCACAACATTGGTAACCTTTAAAGTACCACATTTGGCACCGGATGAAAAAGAAGAGACAAGAACGTGATAATCTTAGGCCAGGTTTTCAAACCCGAGGAATGGAAATGGCATGCTTATAACTGAGCGCGTTACTTTCACACCCACATTGGGTATTTCCCCATGCACGTGCCTTAGTGTCACTGAGAATCAAGCCCAAAGGTTGCTACCCTTAGGGTGAGAAAGACAAGAGGGTTGTGTTGAGAAGAAGCCGTGGCAGGTAGCTCTAGAGAAACACAGGAGCAGCCCTGGGTGGTTTATACCTTTTGGTTTTGTATTTTTTGAGTTTACTACTTAATAATCTTCATGGAAGGAATAAAAGCCAAACTGGGTTAGCCCAACTTGACACCTGAACCCATGAAATACATTTACAGGTGGAGAGGATGTTTTTATTCATGTCTGAGCTGACAATTAATGCAGTCATTGTGGATCGGGCACTGGACCAGGAATCAGGAGACCTGGGTCCTCTTCCCAGCTTGAGCATTGACCTGCTACGTGACCTTGGTGAAATCACTTAAACTTCATTTCCTCTTTTCTTTGTCTTGTCTAATTTAGATAGTTAGATTGTCCAGGGCAGGGATGTTTTCTTACTATGCATATGTGCAGCGCCTAGCACAATGAGGCCCAAAGCACTACCATAATAAAAAATAACCTTCCTTTCCCAGGCCACTAGCTGCTGCTTTGTATTAACAGTTATTTGGCAAATAGCTTAGATGAATAAATTCCAGCCCATCGTTTGTACTCAAAACAATTTGCTCCCACTGTCCAGCACTCGATATGTGTGAGGTGGGAGCCAGAACACAAATAACTTGCTCAAATGCCTGGGTAAATCTTTTCACTAATCCATTTGTGCCAGGATAGGAAGGAGCTGATGTGACATGCTGGATACTGTTTCTTTTAACAAACAATTGAAACTCTTCAGACGTGAGTCGAGTTCCATTGTAACAATCTGTTCCTGAAAACAAGAAAGTCTTAACATTTCCACCATCTGTGCTGAACTAGTTGAATTCATGCAAAATACTTCAGGCCATTTAGAATGGGCACATACGGCAATCAAAAACATATGCCCCATAAACGGTCCAGCATAGTTTGGGTAGATTCACTGCCACGGGGCAGTTGGCCACTCTCAAGAATACATAGTAGCATGGTTAGAGATGTGTTGAATTTGCTGACTACTTTGACATTGTCCATTTCCTATATTTATTTATGTATCAATTCCTGGCCACCACACAGCTCCTGGCAAGGACTTTCCATTTTTAAAATTCCCGAATGGCCTTCATATAATTCTTGGAGTATGAGTGTCCAAAACTTTCCCCAGTTATATGGTGGGGGTGTGATGTGTGTACAGATCTAATTTACTCCATTCCAGCCAGAGTGGAGATTTACATTGTTGTAGTGGTAATATATCTGCTCTGAAATCACTACTGAATTATTAATTTGCTGCTTACTAGAAAAGTCATAATGTTCCATGATTTGTAAAATGTAGCACATTGTGGACAGGTGAGGTGCTGTTATAACCATCTATGAGCACCTAAAGTACATAAGCACCAAGAAAGGAGAGGAGGGGAACTGCTTAGACTAATCATCCAAGGATAGAATTTGGAGTAATGGGACAACATTAAGCACAGGAAAATATTAAGCTACATATCAAGCCAAATTTCCTATCTGTGGGATTTATTAGATTGTGGAATAGTCTCTGAAGGGTAGTAGAAGAAATATTGCTCGAGTCATTTAAAACTAGTCTGGACAAAGACTCAGAAGTTGGCCACATCCCTGATTTCTCATTGAGTCAATGCATGCTGCTACACCACCCTACACCATCTTAGCGTAACTTCAGAAAGGAGACATGCACTACATTATTTGCACAAAGCCTTCCTTTTGATCACTTTCAGTCTGCTTTTGGGAGTCCAGTCAGTGTGTCACCCTTCCGAGATACTTGATAAACCCTCTACCCCTGAAATACAGTACAGAAGGTAGATAAAAATTCTGGGAGCGTCTTTCATTTGTCTTTTGTAAATTGTATTCAGTTATTTAATGGCGGAATCAGAGGGCATGGTCTTGTCAGCTGTGATTCAGGGAAGTCCTTAAGCACATGTGTCTCTTTAAGCAGGTGAGTGGTCCCACTGAAGTAGTCACATGCTTAAGATTACACATGTGCTGAAGTATCTTGCTGGTTCAGGGCCATAATGAAAAGCATTCTTTTTACTGACACTCTTCTCAATGGGCCTGATCCAAAGCCCATTAAGGTCAGTGGGAGTCTCTAACTTCAGTGGGCCTTAGAGGCAGCACTGGAATTTCTGTGTGTCAACTCGTTGCAACAATTTGAGTCTTTCATTCAAATTCACTATAATCCCTAGGATCCAGTACCCTGGATTCTGGGAAAGATGAGCTCTGAAGATAGATCTGAATTTCAACCTATTCCCCACTTCTATAATGGTCCGACTCAAAACATAAGGATACAAAGGAGCATCAAAACTTTGAGAAAGTTCATATCTGGATCAGGATCCAAACTTAAAAGCAGATGGAGTCTATCCCTACGGCAGATAGTTTCATTATAGCTTTGTTATACCACAGGTTAAGTAGTATAAAGAGCCACTGAAAGGACATCTGCTGAGGTATACATTTCCAGGGTCTTTATACAAAGATCAGAGCTCCGCTTCTTAATAACCATATAACTCTATAAAGAATTATCTATGATTTCACTGATAGATCACCAATGGAAAAAGAAAAGCATAAAAGCATTCCACCTGTATTGCTGGCAGATGGCTTATAAATGTCGCACAGACTTAAACCTACTACTGGCTCGTACAAGAGGTATTAAACAAACTGCTGAACATCTGCTGGTAAATACACAGCAAACAAGAATGCAACTTTGAGCCAAACATCTGGTGAGTGTGGGCCACATCTCTGCTCATAAACTAAGCAATGTTTTCTGCTAATCATTAGCAGAGTTATTGATTTTAGATGTGTATCGCACAACTATAATTTTGTCAGAGAGTAGACCACATAAGTTGTTCTTTTTCTGGTTGTTTCATTTTGTCTTATTCCAAAAGTCCGTAAATTGACGAGCGGGACAAAAATTATAATTGACATCATCTGTGGGAAATATTTCATAAAACAACAGGCCCAGATGTAGGATTAAAGCCATGTGGTAGTAAAATACCACACTGAAAAAAGTCCAGGTTCCATGATTTCTTACGAAAACAGATGTGCTATTACTCCACTTTACTTGTTTTTCCAATGCTTTTTACTCCAAATAATTCCTCCCCACCCTCCCCCCAGCAACTGCACTAGGGAGAGAGAAGAAATTGATTGCAGATGGTGACTTGTACTTCAAAATCCTAACTGTCACACTCTTTGAAATAAAAATAAATGAAACATTTTGCGAAATTATATTGAACTGTGTTAAAGGTTATGAAGATTACACAAACACATGTCTGCTTGTCATTTATATAGCACCTTGAGGCATGACAACCAAATCTATTAAACAGCGCTCTCCTCCCTGGGAAGGAGTAGTTCTCTGTGCATCCAGGATGTATTGAAATGTAGTAAATAACCCTGTTCTGAGAGCCCCTCAATTCAAACCACAAGATGGTTTTAACCTCTGAATATTCTAACGCAGTGTTTCTAAACCTTTTCGATACCAGGGACCTGCTTGCTGCCTTCCAAAACCAAAACTAGGGAGATTCCACCTGTATTGCTGGCAGACCGGCCCCAGTCCAAGCACTGGTCATTGAGAAACACTGTTCTAATGCACTTGATGAGAGGTGCCACAAGTACTCCTGTTCTTTTTGCTGCTACCTGTGTTTTCTAAGACCGCCCTCAACACAGGAGTCAACATAAAAATAAGACATCAGTTTTGTGTGTCTTGCTTTTCGTGTAATCTCATGGTACTGTTATGTTCTTCACGTGTGTAGCCAGCCAAATGAGACACAGAGGTTTAATTGTTTTGAACACTAATTTATCCTACTGTAGTGCAGAACAATTGTATTCTTACTAAATAGCTTACTGTCATGTGGAATCCATTATGATGACACTAATTACAAGTCATTAATTTAGCATTTATGGGATTTCACATAGACTTGCATGGATTCTCCATAGGAATTTATCATAGCTTTAGTCAATCCTAATCAAATGCAATGTAAACTAAGCTCCCATTATGTGCTACTTTAAAGGCTTTTGACCCAATCCTAGTCCAAGAGAGCCAATTGGTGTTTTGTCAGTTACTCTCATGGGAGCAGGATCAAGCCCTCTGTTGCGATACTAAAAGCCCAGAAAAAAATGTGATCACAGAAGTTTACTTGCAAGAAGTATTTCAACTCCTGGTATTTGGTTTGGGATATTTCAGTTATATTATGTGTTTCACTTTTGGGTGCACCAGTGCAAAGGGCAAAGAAGGGGCAGCTAATGAGAACCAAGGGGGAGGAAGAGGGGGTATTCGTACCAGAGAACTAGAGCAGAGGCTAGACCAGAGGTTCTCGAACTGGGGAGCAGGATCCCCTGTGGGGAGCAAGGAATGTATTTGGGGGGGGAGCGTGAGGAGCTTTAGGAGGGAAAGAGAAACATACTGCACACATTTTACCCACAGCAACGAACAACTAGTAAAGCTGCTTCCTCCAGACATATCAGGTCCTCAGAGGGCACTGTGCATTGGACTGTAAAATGGCACTGTGCATTTTGACAGATCTGGCTCCAATCATCGACTCTACTAGACTAAAAATCATTATCCTGGCTACAGCTGTGCCCACATCAAAGCAGAAAAATCCATGTAACCGTCTCAGCCCAGACTCACTGCTTCATTTGCTCTCCTAGAGACTAGCGCCCAGGAAGCGCTGTATTGCATGGCCTACCACGAGGCCCCCTCTGGCCTTAAACAAAGGCTACCATGGAGTCTAGCATCACCAGCAGCATTTCAGATGCCACAGGTTAAGACCAACCAAGGCCAGTCTGAATTTTCCCTGTGCAGAAAGCTAAGCCAGAGAGCCCTGAAAGCTGCGCGGAAACCATTTTTCACACTATCTGGTCTAATGCATAGCCAGACCTTGGGCAGGGTCCAATAATTCAGCTGGCTAAATGTTTAGGAAGGTTTTTAAAAGTTAACTCATTTCCATTACCCACCAGTAAGCAGCACTGGGCGTATTGGCAGAGGTTACATTTAAGCTGCTGACCTACTAGATTTTCATTTTAAGCAACAGCTCATATTTCACCACTAATGGTACGGAAGGCAATAGGAAATGCTTGATTGTTATTGGCACTCTAAATCCCATCCCAGTTTTGTCAGTTCCATTCATTTTCCTTCCATACTGTGGTACAATTTAACAGAATTTGTGCGGTTAAAGTTAACCAAGCCTGAAAAAAAAAAGTTCAGCAAGACGGAGTTAAATGAGCTTCAGCCAATTCTTCAAAAATCACACTTTCTTCTCAATGGACAGTGAAGCATTTTCAACAATTCCTGGATTCAGCATGCATTTAGGGTTAAAGATGTGTCAGCAGGCAAACATTGTTCAGTATTATTCTCTCACGCTATAAGGAAACGCCCTTCCAGACCTCATGACAGAATCCTACTCAATAACCAAATACTGGGTGCCAAACAACAACAAGCTGTTGCATGACACAGCAAGAGGGAAAAGGTGTAGGACTGGAACCAAGGAGTATGAACTCCTCATGATCCTACATCATCTTATTCTCAAGTCAGAAAGCCCAGGCTATGCTAAAATAATTGACCCTTAAATAAATCCTCTCTTGGGGAGAGAAATATGGAGAAGAAGTCCCACGGACAAGAGGTGTCACAGTTTGGTTGTAAGCTCTTCATGGTAGGGATGCCAGGCCAAATTCTGCTCTCACAGCTCTATCTTCATTAGGGTTATATGGAGCCAGGGCTTGCTCCTGCAAGGTGCTGACCGCACTCTACTCCCACTGAAGTCAACATCTCACAAGACTTGGCCACACATGAGAGCAGAATTTGCTTCCTTGGTGCGCTGTGCGCTCCCCGCCCCCGAATCTCACACACGTGTTTCTGGACTACCATAGGCATTGACTGCAAACTGTACATAATAATAAATGTGAAACAAACTAATTATCTTCAAATGTAACCAATTCAGAACATGTACATCCATATTCCTGACAGCAGCGACTGGCTCACCTGTTATTCTCATGCCTAGTAGTACTCTGTACAGGTCTGATTTCAAGCCATTTGTAGTAAGGCTCCTCTAAGTTCTGATAACAGTCATGTTTTCTTCTTTGCCAGCACCCACTACACCAGAGTCCCGGAGACAGGGTATCCTAACTGTTGCTACAGCGGCGCTACACTGCCTAGAAAAATTGAGAGCAGCTCAAAGTGGCTAAAGAGTAGGTCAAAACCTGGCCCTAGGAGTTCATAAGAAGAGAAGTATAAAAGTTCTGCCCTCCTGCAAGTAACTAGTTAGAACTGATCAACGCTTGGAATTTCTATTTCACAGGAAATTTCAACATTTCAGAATTTGGTTTGGACGTTTCCCGAAAATCTTGAAAAGTTCCTTTTGAAAATTTCATTTAAAAAAAATTAATGAAATTTATTAATTTTAATACTTTCATTATTTTATATTACTTCATGACCTGTCAGTTGTAGTGCATAACATGACATGTCAGCATGTCATAATGATGACATGTAATGATGTAACAGTCACCATAGTCTATTTTATTTTTTAAATACACATTATTAGCAGCTGCTATGTAGTACAGATTGAAACATCTTATTTTCTAGATCAAAGGAGCTCCTGTTTTGGTGCTGTAGTAAAACAGCTTGAAACTGACACACAAAAACGTGTTTCTAGGGAAAAGAATCAATATCTGTCCTATTTGTTTTCACAAACACTTTTGGTTTCAGTGAAACGGCATTTTCCAACAGAAAACGGTTTTCACAAAAAATTTTCTGATCCGCTCTAGTTAGAAATCTCTTAACTTTTGGGAGACCCCGTGTATCAAAGATAAATGCTAAACATCCTTTGCCACTCTGTACATGTGTCCAGATAGATGCTGACAGCAGAACAAACTACTGGACAAAATCACTAAAGAGGTTTTTACACCACTGAGTTATGAATTCTTTATGCTCTTTCACCATATCTCCTGGGTATTTTATATCAGAGATCTAGTAGGTGGAAAATATCAATCAATACACTAGGACTAGGTTTACAGCCATTTGATGTGGGGCTGTAGCACAAGAACTATCATTTGGATCACGAACAGTATGGTCCCATTTCAAAGTCAGAAACAGTATGCACCAATCATACGCAAGAGTTAGTTTGCCACCATGTGATTAGCCATCTACATATGGGAACAAATATTATAGGATGTTAAAAATGACAGCACACTAATCAGCATGGTGCATGTCAGTGAGCTTACAAGATTAGCTCACTATATACAGCAACATACATTTGTCAAAAGGAAAAGGAGTACTTGTGGCACCTTAGAGACTAACCAATTTATTTGAGCATAAGCTTTCGTGAGCTACAGCTCACTTCATCTTATGCTCAAATAAATTGGTTAGTCTCTAAGGTGCCACAAGTACTCCTTTTCTTTTTGCGAATACAGACTAACACGGCTGTTACTCTGAAACCATACATTTGTCAGTTACACAAACAAATAACTGCCTGATCTTGTTTTGTGTAAGCCTCAAACTTCCCTCACCTCTCCACCCTCGAAATCTGCAGCTAATGCTGAGTCTCCTGTTGCAACGTCGAAGTGTGGATGGCTACAAAAGCTTGCAAGCATTCCAGCAAGTTGTTCAGATCCAGCAAGCCCGTGAGGTAATAGTATTTCCTATTTCTTCTCTGTTTAGGCCCTAATCATGCAATTTGTTGCATACGCACCCATGTGCGTAGTGGGGAGGACTTGGGGGGAGGGGGAGGTGGCGATTTCAGCTCTGTTTTACCCACATTGAACTTAAGGTAGCAGCTAGACATGCACAAGGAAATGTCAGAGATTTCAGTTTGGACAGATATCGACAGGTATGGAGTAGAGGTAGATCTGTCAATCAAGATAGAGATGGTAGTTTGTTTCTGGATGAGATTACCTAATTCCAGAGATAAGGTGCAGAGGGAGACGAGAACTGGATTAAGGACTGGACCTGTGGAACCCCCACAGAAAGCTAGATAGGGAATAAAGAGGCTCTTCCAAAGGGCAAGCTGAAGGAGTGATTCAAGAGGTGGGAGGAGAACCAGGAGAGGACAGTCACAGAAGCCACAGGATAGCTCCTGCTATCCCTCACAGGCCACAGATCCCTACTTTTGAAATAAGAAGCGTTTCATGGTGGTTTTTAAAGAGGTTTTCTTGTAGGATTACCTTCTTCCTCATATGCCCCGCTCCCCTTTCTGCCCCCCCACCCGTGACATACAATCCAGATTAATGAGTAGATATGTCACCCCTGCCCTGTAACCTGGGGTGCCTGTTACAATGCCTTGCTACTGTAGCCTCCAACCTGGACAGCTCACAAACAGCCTCCAGCATACAAGTCACTCCTAGCTATGTCCGTGTGTGCTGCTGCCAGCCAGTCACACCTTGGCACTTACCAGCCTTGGTTATACTGCAGGGTGACCCCAGCACAGCCCCAATCCCAGATTTTTCCCCAGAAACGCATGTCCTGTACTTAGCGTTGCCAACAGTTCCTTATTACAAGGGACAGCCCTTATTTTTTTCATGTCTGTACAACAAGATCAGGAGTTGCCGAGCGCTGCAAAAAGCAGCAAGAAATACCCCTGACGAATGCAGTTGAGTACTGCTTATTATTAATAATTCTTACTAAATAATAATATCATTAATATCGGGAGGAGGGGTGAGGCAAGGGTGTTAAGAAAACCTTCCCTTATTTTTGAAATACAATGTTGGAAATCCTACCTGTATGGCCCAGCCCGCTCCTGGACAGTACAAATATATTTGAGTCTGATATTCCTTTAAAGGAATAATATGCACACAACTTATTCCTCCAAATGGAGTTTCTCAGACAATTCAACTCGAACACACTGGATTAGATAAAAACAAGTGTATTAACTACAAAGAGAGATTCTAAGTGAGTACAAGTCAAGAGGCATAAGAGTCAGAAATGGTTACAAGAAAAAGATACAACAGTACTAACATCTACTTAGGAAAAAAGAAAAGGAGTACTTGTGGCACCTTAGAGACTAACCAATTTATTTGAGCATAAGCTTTCGTGCGCTACAGCATAGATGTACATACACGAAGTGAGCTGTAGCTCACGAAAGCTTATGCTCAAATAAATTGGTTAGTCTCTAAGGTGCCACAAGTCCTCCTTTTCTTTTTGCGAATACAGACTAACACGGCTGTTACTCTGAAATCTACTTAAGAAACTCTCTTTCCTTTAAAGCAAAGCTCTCTCACCACATGCTTCTGGAAGACTTATTGATCAAACTCTTAGGTCAGGACCCCTCCCTCAGAGTCCAATGCCTGCTTCCTTTGCCTCTTCAGGTGCAGTGAATGCAATAGGCAAGGGGAGGGATTCCTTGGGGTGTTTGTCCCTCCTTTTCATATTTTCAGTCCCCAATTTGAAAAACATTTCCAGCTGAGACCCAGAAAGCAAAGAGCCTATGGGGAAGGCTATTCCCTGCTGGGTTTTTCACCTGTTTGAACATCCTTTGTTTTTCCTTCCTGCTTGATCATAGAATATCAGGGTTGGAAGGGACCTCAGGAGGTCATCTTGTCCAACCCCCTGCTCAAAGCAGGACCGATCCCCAACTAAATCATCCCAGCCAGGGCTTTGTCAAGCCTGACCTTAAAGACCTCTAAGGAAGGAGATTCCACCACCTCCCTAGGTAACCCATTCCAGTGCATCACCACCCTCCTCGTGAAAAGTTTTTCTTAATATCCAACCTAAACCTCCCCCACTGCAACTTGAGACCATTACTCCTTGTTCTGTCATCTGCTACCACTGAGAACAGTCTAGATTCATCCTCTTTGGAACCCCCTTTCAGGTAGTTGAAAGCAGCTATCAAATCCCCCCTCATTCCTCTCTTCTGCAGACTAAACAATCCAAGCTCCCTCAGCCTCTCCTCATAAGTCATGTGTTCCAATCATGATTCTGCTGCTCTCCTTTCTTCCTTTTGTCAGGATCCTGAACTTGACCATCTCATTGTCACTTCCCAGGTTCCCATCCATTTTTGCTTCCCCTACTAATTCTTCTCTGTTTGTGAACAGCGGGTCAAGAAGAACTCTGCCCCTAGTTAGTTCCTCCAGCATTTTCACCAGAAAATTGTCCCCTACATTTTTCAAAAACTTCTTGGATTGTCTGTGCACCACTGTATTGCTCTTCCAGCAGATATCAGGGTGATTGAAGTCCCTCATGAGAACCAGGGCCTGTGGATCTAGTAACTTCTGTTAGATACTTGAAGAAATCCTCGTCCACCTCATCCCCCTGGTCAGGTGGTCTAGGATTCGGTGAACTGCTTAAATGCAAATTAAGGCAAGGATACCTTCCTTTGTTTGGACAGACCTGTTTGCCAACTTCTTCTTATGGGCAGGGCGATGGGGTTTGGAACATGTGTTAATAGTACCATACAGGGGAATCTTATTTCTCCACATACAAAGGTTGCCCTACATATTTCACCAGGGCAATACTGACCAGCAAATTATGAGGTTTTCAAAGGATACCTCACAAGGCATACGCTGTACAAAGATTATTACAATGGTGTGCAGGGTGTGACCACAGGCGTATATTCTGTCGCAGCCCCTTTCATTGTTTTTATTCATTGAAATTTTAAAACGATCACTATCATAATCATGCTTTGCTTTATACAGCACTGCAAGCATGTTGGCCACAGACATCAATCAATATTTAATGAATCATTGTGATTCCCTTTCTGCATTCTTGTTTCAGTATCTATCTTTTTATAAAACTTACTGCTTGCAACAGCCTTTGAAAATGAAAGGCACTGAGGGCATCATTAAACAGCGAGCACCGGTCAAGATACAGCACAAATACTTCACCGTGGGATCCATTCTAAATATGGGGACTGCCACAGTCAAGCTAGCAATATGGCACAGTATTTGTTTCCCTGTTAATGGGGCCCAGGTTATTAATAACAAAAAGGTTTTGTTTTTGTTTTTTAAAAAAGAGGCAGAATATGATACAGTGCCTTTCATTTACCATAGTAATGTATTGTCTTTTGAGCCGCATTTGATGTGTGTTCAAGCGTGCTTTTAGGCCCAGGCGTGGTGGTGTGTAAAGTGCACCACCGCAAGACAAGTTGAGGGAGATGTAGCCCTGTGAGTCACAGTTCTCCCTATGCTGAAGAGGGGATGGCAATAGTCATGTGATCTGGCCTACCCCATCGATAAATTGCAACACAATCTGTACTGGCTCATCTGCAGAAGCAAGCAACTAGATGGATCCAAAGTTCTGCTTATTCCTTAACTCTTCTGCCCACCTGCTCCTGGGGAAGGGAAGTAGGCAGTTGTGCAGTGCCTGCTTACTCCCGCATACCCCAAAGTAACCTTCGCAGAAATGCAAGGGGCAGGGATTCTTATTCCCATGCATATCCAGTGCTGAGATGTTCAAGAACGCTAAAGTGACTTCTGAAGACAAGCCCCATTGATAGTCACTGATGAGCTAAATCTAGCCCTATGTCAGTATCCACAACTTTACAATGCATTGTAACCTTCATATTTTTGGAGCCTGCATTTATTTTGCTAATTATGGGTGGGATTTTTCAAAACCATATTGGGGATTAGGACACCCCGTTCCCATGAGTTTTAATGAGAACTGAGCACCCCAATTCCTTATGCTGCTTTAAAAATCAGCCTACAAGTTTAATGACTGCTAGAGATGAGCATAAAATAGTTTTCTTGCCCTGCAAAATCTGAAATATCAAAGTTTTCCCATCCCAAATCAGGATCCAAAGTTGAAATCTCAAGTTTCCACGGATCAAAAAACCAGAAAAAAATTTCATTCAGATCAATCGAAACATTTTAATAAATTTCAAAATGTTTCAAATTCATATTTAACAATTAGCTTACATTTCAAAGAGAAAAGTAATTTTGAAGTCAAAACTGGACTTCCATTGTGAAAATGTCAAAATGGAGTTGACACTTTCAGATTAAAAAAAAAAATCAAATAGAAAAAGATATATCAAAATCTACCATTTCCTGCAAATGGTTTTGGCAAATCTGCATTCTCCAATGAAAAGTCATTTTGTTGGAAAATACCCAACTAGCTCTAATAACGACGCATCTCAAAGAGCAGAAATCTAAGAGTAAATGAGCTGAGGTCAAAAAGAAAAAAGTGAAGGCACCTCTAGTACAATGATCATGAACATCCCTTTCTTTGTGAAAGGCTTTCCTCAGGGAAGACAAGTCTTTACATTCAGATGTGAAGCCAGTCTTCAAAATGTAAATATTTCTTGTAATTTGTTATTGCCAAGATAGAAAGCCAGCCTTCTTTCATAAAATCATAGAACTGGAAGAGACCTCGAGAGGTCTTCTAGTCAGGTCCCCTGCACTCAAGGCAAGACTAAGTATTGGCATGTGTTTGTTTAACCTGCTCTTAAAAATCTCCAATGATGGAGATTCCACAACCTCCCTAGGCAATTTATTCCAGTGCTTAACTATCCTGACAGGAAGTTTTTCCTTGCTGCAATGTAAGCCCATTGCTTCTTGTCCTAGCCTCAGAAGTTAAGAACAATTTTTCTCCCTCCTCCTTGTAACAACCTTTTATATACTTGAAAACTACCACACTTCCTCCCCCGCCATTGGTGTTCTCCTCTCCAGATTAAACAAACCCAATTTTCCCTCATAGGTCATGTTTTCTAGATGTTTAATTATTTTTGTTGCCTCTTTCTGGACTTTCTCCAAATTTGTCTACGTGTTTCTGGAAATGTGGCACAAACAAATGGGCAAATACTCCAGCTGAGGCCTAATCAACATGGAGTAGAGCGGAAGAATTAATTCTCGTGTCTTGCTTATAACACTCCTGCTAATACATCCCAGAATGATGTTTGCTTTTTTTGCAACAGTGTTGCACTGTTGACTCATATTTAGCTTGTGACCCCCAGATCCCTTTCCCCAATGCTCCTCCCTAGGTAGTCATTTCCTATTTTGTATGTGTTCAACTGATTGTTCCTTCCTAAATGGAGTACTTTACATTTGTCCTTATTGAATCTCATCCTATTTACTTCATAGCATTTCTCCAGTTTGTTCAGATTTTGAATTTGAATCCTATCCTCCAAAGTACTTGCAGGTTGGTATCATCTGCAAACTTTACAAGTGTACTTTCTATGCTATTATCAGAATCATTGGTAAAGATATT
The DNA here is from genome assembly GCF_965140235.1 of Caretta caretta. Classification (NCBI taxonomy): domain Eukaryota; kingdom Metazoa; phylum Chordata; order Testudines; family Cheloniidae; genus Caretta; species Caretta caretta. Next base: position 203,250,512 of record NC_134208.1, on the reverse strand, counting down.
GAACAGAACTGGATCCAGAACTATGATCCCTGTGGGACCCCACTCATTATGCCTTTCCAGCTTGACTGTGGATCACTGATAACTACTCTTGGGGAATGGTTTTTCTACCAGGTATGCACCCACCTTATAGTAGCTCCACCTAGGTTGTATTTCCCTAGTTTTGATACTGTCATGGGAGAGACGGTATCAAAAGCCTTACTAAAGTCAAGGTATACCACATCTACCACTTCCCCCCTACTCACAAGGCTTGTGACCCTGTCAATGAAAGACATCAGGTTGGTTTGACATGATTTGTTCTTGACAAATACATGTTGACATGTCACATTATCTTCTAGGTGTTTTCAAATTGAGTGCTTAATTATTTGCTGCATTACCTTTCTGGGTACTGAATGATTGGTCTGTAATTCCCCCATTTGTCCTTATTCCCCTTTTTATAAATGGACAGTATATTTGCCCTTTTCCAGTCTTCTGGAATCTCTCCCATGACTTTTTGAAGATAAGCACTAATGGCTCAGATATCTCCTCAGTCAGCTCCTTGAGTATTTTAGGGTGTATGTCATCCCTTGTTTTATGTACATAGCTAACTGTCAGTTGGACTTCTGGCTCCGTGTGAAATTTTGCTGCTTTATTGACCTACATCAATGCAAAATGAAAGGGCAACAGAGAAATTGCTGTTCATGGCAAAACAGGAGTTGCCACCTAAGACTTTTTGTCAAACTAAACAGCCAGCCCATTATTTTCTTCTTCATAGCTATTCCTTGCACATTTCAGCTGGTTTCCAAGAGAACTCTTCTGGGATTAAGTAGTAACATTTCATTTTTCACTGATCCTTAACAAAATATAGCAAAGGTTTCTATAATATAACAGAAGGGGTGCTGTCATTGTACCAAGTATATTACGTTTTGGATTAGCTGAATAATCTTTTCAGAACCAGAATGCTGAAACATACATAAAAGGTTACTAGGCTTTCTTGTCCATTAAGCCACATTTCTACAGAAAAGCATTCCTTGTTTTGGACTGTGGGATTTGCTCATCTGTAAAGCAAGGGACTTCACTCTAGACATAGGGATGAGATCAGCTACAGCCTCAATATTTTTCTTCACTTTAGTCCCCTTGCAACTGAGGTGCTCAATGGCTTAGCCAAAATTGTGTTTAGCCTGTGGCCCTATTTAATCCCATTTTTTAATCTCACCAGTCACACACAAGAATTTAAAATGTTAAGTTCCTGACCTCTATTTCCTTGGGGGTTAAATAGTCTGACCTAGCTCCTGCAGTGAGACTGGTTAATCAAATGTCATCTTGGCTGAGGGTGAAAAAAAAAATCTGGTCTAAACTATAACTGGTGCTAATGTTTATTAAAATTAAATTTAAAAGATCAGGTTTCCTCCACAGCTGAGAACCGTTTGGGTGCATGGGGGTGAAAGGTTACAACTCCTTGATTCTCCACCCCCTTGCACGTTCAATGTACACTGGAGCAGCCTAGGGACTGCTCTAATTCCTGCCAGCCATCAACAGCACCAAAAGAGTATGTACTAGCTGTAATTGCAGAAGCCATATCCCTTCCTCCCCCATTTTTGTTTATTTCTACAAAAATAGTTCTCCAAATCTAGCCTATTTATCCTTGGGACTAAAAGCCATTACGACACTTCAGTTGTCCTACCTTGTAGCTCTTTCTTACCCATTAAACTCTTGCAGTCTCCTGGGGGTTAGAGAGAAATCATAGAATCATAGAACTGGAAGGGACCTCAAGAGGTTATCTAGTCCTGTCCCCTGCACTCATGGCAGGACTAAGTATTATCTGGACCACCCCGATAGTTGTTTGTCCAACCTGCTCCTAAAAATCTCTAGTGATGGAGATTCCACAACCTCCCTAGGCGATTTATTCCAGTGCATAACCACCCTGACAGGAAGATTTTTTTAATGTCCAACCTAAACCTCCCTTGCTGCAAGGACAGCTCAGTTGTTAAGGTGCTTGAACATAGGCTTTCCGAGTCACAGACAAGTCTCTGTGCTGCCAGTGAGACTTACAGCAGGTTTTTCCAAGGCATTTAGGCACCTGAAGATATCAACTAGCACCTAGTTAAGGACCTTTTGACAATCCCACCAGGCGCCTATGTGGATCTTCAGGTGCCTAAATATGTTAAAGTTTGGCCCTTAATCTTTGTGGTTAGGTCCGATCTCTTTCCAACCTCACAGGGGTTTTATGAGGATAAATATAGGAATAATTGTCAAGGGTATAGATACTATGACCAGGGGAGACATGTAAGTATTTAAAACAGCTCGCTGTCCAGTTGCTCATAAATATCCAGTTTAAAAAAAAAAACCCACACCCACTCAAGTACATGAGTAAATCGCCTTGGAATGAATGTATATGTTAAAATAGTTTCGCTGCCCTCACAAGCATTTTATTAGCTGCTATAGGCTCAGATCCTGCCTCACTGAAGCCAAGATAGGAGCTTGGCCCGTGACTTCACTGCGTCCTGACTTCAATGGAACTACTGATGTGCTTGAAGTTATGAATGTACTTAAGTGCTTTGTTGGATCAGCGCCACCAGGCCCAATTCTGCCGCCCCCAATTACACTGAGTATTTCCATTGAACGGGTCTAATTTGCGCCTGAGCAGAAGGGCTGGTCGGATGCCTGCACATCACTTACATATCAATTAAGTCCTTTTAAGTGGTACATAGGCAGGATTGCTCACCCTCTGCAGAAGAGTGAATTTCACCCTCCCATTGGTGTCAGGGCAAGCTTGCAACGAGGCCTCTGCTCTCTCCAAGACCTTTATGTGGTGGAAAGAACCACTACATAAATTATCTTGTCTGTGGCAGGCTTGGCTGTCTCCCCATCAGATCCCCATATGTGGGATCTTTTCCACCCTTTCAATTTTAACATGAGCGATAAAACAAACAGAGCAGCCCACATGTAGGAATGGTCTCCTAAAACCCTAGGAATGTGGGTTTCATGCTGGATAAACGGCTCTGAAATTCCACAGTTATTGTTGTGTAAATACTAAGTATCACCTCAAAAATGTTCAAGTGAAACACATCAGTTTGATCCCACTTTGGATCCTCAGGCCCTTTTTACTCCAAGGTCAACTTCACCACAGGCACATGGAGATTTTGACTATGCCGATTACTAAAGATGAGGCACACAATTCATCTTATTTTCACTGGAATAGGCACTTGTCCTGTGTGTTCCCCAGAGAAGTTCTCAGTGTAACTTAAGGAGGTCCCACTTTCAAGATGTCAGAACTAGAGCAAAGAGTATAATGGATATTTCTGGTTTGCTGGCAATTCGGGGGGGGGGGAGGAGGAAGTCACCTAAACATTGTTAGATCTGAAAAAAAATATTGTGTATTAATTTCAAGCATATAAAGCGGATTTTTTTTAAATTTAGTAAGACAGAAGGAAATTTTGAAGGTCATTTCAAATCAATTAAAAAAAAAGTCAAAACATTTAAACTTTTTCATTGTGTTTTTAGTGGTCCCCCTCTCCCTCCTCCCCCAACATGAACAGTTTTGTGAAAGCAACACAAATTCATAACAATGTTTTGGTGTCACTGCATCTGCATTTTGCACTGAAAAGTTTTGGACAAAAATATATATATTTCAACCAATTCTACTCAGAGCACACCCAGGGCCTGACCCAAAACCCATTGACGTTAAATGAGACTTTTTTCATTGGCTTCACAATGGGCTTTGGATAAGGCCTAAAGGAGCCCAGTACGGGACACATCTGACTTCTTTTAGGAATGGGAAAGTATGTAGGGCCTTCTTCCTACAAGACTATGGGTAGTTGGTCAAAAGTAAGCTTGAGTACGACCCTCTGCAAAACAGAGAAAGGGGGGAAAAATGGATAACAGGCAAAAATTGGCTCTTCCTGCTTTCTGGGTCTGAGATGCAGAGTTCTGACCCAGATCCAAAGCCAAGCTGCCCTCAGATTCAGGGAGGTTTGGATCCATTACAAAGGTGAGGACCCACAGCGAAGTCCAAAACCAGGTTCAGATGTGAATCTCCTCAAAAATCGCTGTGCTTCAGTTCTACCCCACTTCTGTAAGAGGGGGAAAACACTTCCTTTCTTCCACCCTTTGCCCTGTCTATTTGGACTGTAAATGCTGTGGGGGAAAGAGAGACTTTCTCTCAGGCACAGGTCCTCAAAAGGTATTTAGGCTTCTCATTTCCACTGAAATCAATGAAAGGTAGCAGCCTAAATACCTCTGGGGATTGGGGCCTTATTACCGACCACTGTGGGGTCTTGATCTCAGCTGGGGCCTGTGATAAGAGGGGGCATGCTGGAGGCAGGCCCAATGGGGCACTACTCCCTCTGTGACAGGCTCTCCAATGGTTGGTTGCTGCTTCAACCCTCCAGCTAAGGCATACTTGAGCCCCACCCCTTTCTCCGTATTGAAGTCAAAATATAAAGGAAGAATATGAACTCAAGAACAGGGTCATCCAAGAAGTCTTTGGAAGGATCCCTGCCATTCTACTTCTACCTGTCTTCATGCAGCTACACCTTTGATCCATCCCCCTGGGCCCAATCATCCCATCCCCTGAGAAGCTTATTGAGGCAGCAAGCTGTCTCAGGCTCTTAGCTGAAACCAGACTTCCCTCAACAAGAGAGTGAAGCAGAGCCCTGCTCTCTGTCCTAGTCAGCCTGGAATTGAACTGGGCCTTCTCCTTTTAAACTCCCCTCTCCACACCGGACAGGTGTAATGGAGCGGGGCCAGTTAGGTACACAGGCCCCCCTCTAATCCCCTCACAGGGCCTGTGACAACAACAACAGAGTTCTGCTGCAGGATTTTGCTTTTAATCCAACAAAACGCGTTCTGATTTGAACAAATTATTTTGAGCTGCGCAGTCCTAATTAATAAGGAGAAGAATAGAATTCTGCCACCCTTGAGGAGGGATGAGAAACTGAGTTTTGTTCGTTGTGGTGATTGTTGAAAAGAAACCTCTAAAAAACTGCTGCACAAGTCCAGGCTGCTGGTCTAGTCCCACTGCAAAAGCCCTTTGTCTTGCTTTTACAGGACTTAACATGTGTCCAATCAACTTCAATTTCTGGGTAGATCTAGACGGAAAACAATCAGGTGTTATCAATAGTATCATTTGGAGCAACATCAAAGCTCTGCTTTAGGGCATGAGGCTTGATACTTCCCAGCTGCAGTGTACAGTACAGTGAGAAACTCCAGGATCTGACAGAGGCTACAGGACACCTTGTAAAGATGGAGGAAGTTAACCAAGCAGGTGTCTAATGCGGAGCATTTCTAGAAACCCCCTCTCTACATTAGACTTTGTAAAAAGGAGAGAAAGACAATGAGTGTAATTTGTATAATAAATGCTTTTCATAGTACCAAAACTAGAGTTTTGGGAAGGACAGAATCCCTTATGCTTCAGGGAAGGGTTTATGCCAGCTTCCAAGTAACAGTCATTAGAAGAAAACCTGCTTGTAGGACAAGTTATCCCATACTGTCTACCACAGAGTTCCTTCCACCTTCTTCTGAAGTTGCTGGTACTAATCTCTGCCAGAAGCAGGGATTTTGGACCAGGTAGATCATGCATCTGATCCAGTATGGAGTTTTTATGGTTCCTACACATTTCCCTATAGGATTTTCATTTTAGCCAGGGCTGTATTTCATTTCTGATGTTAGGGTGAAGTGAAAAGGAGAAGGAAAGATTCAGAAAGGCAGGAAAGAGTGGATTAATAAAGCACAGTTTTACAGCATCCTGACTGATATTATGAAAGGTACCAACAGATGGGGTGGGTATCACACTTTTGCTTCAAGAGTACAGGGGGTAGCATAAGATGGGGAAGGGCCTCCATGGGACACACATTTCAATAAGGTCGATCAAAGCAAAGCAAAGCAATTTTGTATTTAATATACCTAACGTCTCAAAAAAAAATGGAGCAAGTTTCAAATGTCACCGCTCAAACCGTTACCACCAGGACTCACTCTCAGAGTTTAGTGAATAAATGAAGCATAAAAGTAGGACGTATCATACAACAAATGGCAAACAAAGACAGCCAAGCAGATGCTATGCAAAACAGATGTGCTCCGAGTCTCACTAAACTCAGGCTCTGATGGAATGAAATCCAAGGTGCTGAGATAACACAGTTATGAGCACAGTACGGCTTGTTACGGACGACACGTGATGGATCTTTGTGACTGACTCAAAAGATGGTTGAACGTTGGGTGGCAGACCCAGACCATTGGGGTACAGGAGTCTGGTCGAAGAAAAATATACCAGCCACTGGATGAATAGTTTTCATTGAGTGACCAGAGCAGGGGCTGTGCTAGAGCAATCAGGAACCGGCTAGAGCCAATTAAGACAGGCAAGCTAATTAAGACACCTGGAGCCAAATAAGAACATACAAGAATCAATTATGGCAGGCAGACTAATCAGGACACCTGGTTTAAAAAGGACCTCCCATCAGTTAGTGGAGGGCGTGCAAGGGACATGCTGCTGGAGGACTGAGGAGTACAAGCGCAATCAGGCTTCAGGAGGAAGCTCCTGCGGTGAGGATGAAGAAGGTGCTGGGGGGAGGCCATGGGGAAGTAGCCCAGGGAGTTGTAGCTGTCAAGCAGCTGATACAGGAGATGTAGACAGCTGCTATCCACAGGGCCCTGGGCTAGAACCTGGTGTAGAGGATGGGCCCAGGTTTCCCCCATTCCCCCAAATCCTGATCAGACACAGGAGTTGACCTGGTCTGTGAGCAACACCAGAAGGAAAGGTCTAATTTGGAAAGGGATCTGGCCTGTCCCCGACCCACCACGTGGGACAACAGACTGCAGAGATTGTTCTCCATTTCCCCCAGGCTGGCCAGTGATGAGGTTAGCTGAGTGAATGGCAGCTTTAAGCCTCTAGCAGAAGCGGCAAAACTGAGAGTTGCCGTGAACCTCTGAGATGAGTAAATCCGCCAAAAAGCGCAGGACCCACAAAGGCAGAGGAGGAACTTTGTCACAGTTGCAACCAATTACAGTCTCATACCAGAGTCATGTATTCCATGAAACCTAGTGGTGACTATAGTTAATTAGCATCCCTTGCAGCAGCAATTAATTCACAGGACTGAACTTGGCCATATATTGCTCTCCTGATTAGGCCTCAACCTCCTAGTGCCCTGGCCCATTCACGTCACAAACCTCAAGATGGAGAAAAGCAGCCAGCGATAGAAGCCGGAGATGGCTTTTGAACTTGCATCTCATTTAACAGTGTTGACTAAGGAGGTGAAAGAGAGAGACCCATTTAATGGTAAGAATTCCCCCCTCTGATCGGCAAAACATTAAATGTGCTTTGACAGATGGTATACAGCCCAACAGATCAACTCCGACTCCTGGGTGGGGCGAGGGGAGAGTTCTAACCAGCCAAAGGCCCATTTGTAGGGTGACTTTCTCAAAGTGAAAATGATGCTGACCCGAGCCACTCATCCAAGCCCCCGCCCCGCTGGGGCTGGTCCAAGCCTCCTGAGGCCCCCCACACAGGGGCTGGTGTCGCCACTCCATATCCCTTCCGAACATTCCCCATTGGGGGGGGCATGCCCCACTTTTGGGGGGAAACTCCCCACCCCCTGGCATGCTCAGCCCTTGTCCCCAGCAGCTGAGCCTGGGCAAGGAGCGGGCTGCTGTGGCCTCCCGCCACACTCTCAGTCAGAAACAGCTCCATCCTGTTTCCCGCCCTGCTGCCACAGAGATCTGCTGGGGCGGGAAAGGTGGGGAGAGAAGGACAGAGTCCCTCCCCGCCCCTGGCAAGCCAACCTGAGGGGGCACTTGACCTCCCCATGTCACCCCCTCACCCGTTGCCTCTGCAGAGAAGCTATACAGGATGTGTCAAAATATCCTTCCTGAAGTCGATGCAGAACCTTGTGAACCCACCTGGCTTCAGGACCAGTATTAACAGGCTGTGCCACTCATGCGGAGACTCCTCTCTGCCCACTAGTTCCTTCACTTTCTCACTCCCTGCTCTTACCTAGGGTTGCCAGGTGTCCGGTTTTCAACCAGAAGGCCCAGTCTAAAAGGGACCCTGGCGGCTCCAGTCAGCACAGCTGACTGGGCCCCTAAAAGTCCAGTTTGCCACAGTGCCAGCGGGGCAGGCAGGCTCTATGCCAGGCTCCGTGCGGCTCCTGAGAAGCAGCTAGCATGTTCCTCCAGCTACTAAGTAGCAGAATGGCTAGGATGCTCTGCATGCTGCCCCTACGAGCCACATTGAGCGTCGACTCCACAGCTCCCATTGGCCAGGAACTGTAGCCAATGGGAGCTGCTGGAGCAGCACCTGCAGAGGGGGGCAGCACGAGGAGCTCACGGCCACCCCTCTGCCTAGGAGCGAGAGGGTCATGTTGCCACTTCCTGGGAGCTGCCTGAGGTCAGCACCACCTGGAGCCCGCACCCCAAACCACCTCCTGTGCCCCAACCTCCTGCCACAGCCCTGAGCCCCCTCCCACTCTCTGAACTCCTTGGCCCCAGCCTGCAGCCCACTCCTGCACCCCAAACTTTTCATCCCTGACCCCATCCAAGAGCCCCCACCCCCAGCTAGAGCCCCCTCCCCAACTGCCTGCCCCAGCCCAGAGCCCTTTCACACATAACCTCTTTGCACCATCCTGCAGCCCCCTCCTGCACCCCAAACCTCTCATCCCTGGCTCCATCCCAAAGCCTGCACCCCCACCTGTAATCCTCACCCTCTCCTGTACCCCAATCCCCTGCCCTGTGAAGCTGAATGAGTGAGGGTGGGGGAGAGCAAGCAACAGAGGGATGGGGGATGGAGTGAGCAGGGGTGGGGTCTCAGGGAAGGGGCAGGGCAGGAGTGTTCAGTTTTCTGCCATGAGAAAGTTGGCAACCCTATCTTACTAGCATGAATTTTCCAGATTCTTCTGGGGGTGAGTGGGGGGGGGAGAGGGGGGTAACCACCGCTCAACTCAGCTGAGGTGCTTCCCAGAGTCTGGATTAGCACACATACCTATATCTCTAGCCACTCAGCAGTGAGGCTCACTATCAGAGTCCAGGAGGTACATGTGACCCCATTTTTACATAAGCAAGAATGTGCTTGAACTGTATCTTGCCTACTGCATTCTGGGGCTCTGCCTGGGGAGCAGACAAAAAGACTAGGCTGTGTGGAAGGGTGGTGCTGTGGTTACGACACTGATGTGGAAGCAGGAACAACTGAGTTGAATCCCTGTCTCTGCTGTAGACTCCTGGTAGGACCTCAGCCAAGTCACTTAGTGTTTCTGGACCTTAGATCCCCGCCTGTAAAACAGAGATAATGCTGCTTCTTTCTTTTCACACCTTGCCTGTGGAAACTATAAGGTCATTGGGGCAGGGACTGTCTCTTACTATGTGTATGTACAGGGCCTTGCACAGTGGGGCCCTGAGCTTGGTTGAGGTCTCCAGGCACAGCTGTTATACAATTTATAATGTGCCTGTATCCTCCCTGTTCTTTTAGGGAAATATTTTCAGGTACAAGCAGGGTGCCTAGAATTCTTCATATAGCTCTTTAATCTCATCTGGTTATATACATGATTCAAGCCAATGGGACTACTCTCATAGGCAAACTGAGCTGTATGTACCCCTCAGTGTTTTGTATTCACCACCACACACTCGAGGATCTCAGCTCTCTATCTAAGCTTGTCTATGTACCGCCATGTCTAAGCAGCATTCTGTCCTGAACCCACCAAAGAATGAAGAGAACTAAGCTATGCAGCACTCACTGCTAAGGAAAATGCAGGAGCTCACAAACTTGGTCCAGCAAAAACGTTGTTAAACTTTTATACATTTCTTTCTACTGGGACATTAAAATCATTTTCCCTCCTTTCCCCCCAACAGGATTCGAATCAAATATTTGTGGTGCCCTTGTACTTGGACTTTAAGGTCAGAAGGGACTATCATGATCATCTTAGTCTGATCTCCTGCATATCGCAGAAGAGAAGCCAAGCCCAGGCTCCTCTGAACAATCTCTGGACTGATCATTCCTGAGTAGACAGAAGTCACCCCTCAATACTTGCAATGATCAATATTCACAAACTGACAGGTTTCAGAGTAACAGCCGTGTTAGTCTGTATTCGCAAAAAGAACAGGAGTACTTGTGGCACCTTAAATAAATTGGTTATTCACAAACTGATCACCCCAAATGGTCAGCTGTCACAGTAATATGTCTGCAGCAGGAGATATCTGCGAACCTGAGTGGTCAGGATTCACCCCTTACGTCTTCCCAATAAATAATATCTATGAACACATCACCCATGAGCACTTAGTCATCCCAACCTGTTTTCATGGATGTTGTTCATTGCAACGATCCTGCCTAAAAAGATAGCTGCAAAGTTATTGTGCCTGACTTGTTAGGGCTCATCCCTAATCACTTTGCACTGAACAATATTCAGAAACCGATCATCCAAGAGTGGTCAGTAGTCACAGTAAGCTCTGTGCCATGAACAATATCCAAGAACAGAGAATCCTTGGGTGGTGGTCATTCTTCCCTAACCTGAGCAGAGGTGCTGGAACTAGGGGTGCTGGTGCACCCCCTGGGTTGAAGTGGACTCTATTACACACAGGGTTTACAGTTTGATTCAATGCCTCTCAGCACCTCCACTATCCAAATTGTTCCAGCACTCCATCCAAGTGGTCTGCTGTCACCAGTAACGTCTACAGTGAGAGATATCTGAATCGGTTATCCTTGAGTAGAATCACTCCAATGTCTTTCCAATGAACATTATCCATGAACAGAGAATCTCAAAGTGGTCAGAAGTCACCCCAACTGGTTTGCAACCAGTTTTATCCATCTGATTCCCAACTGGTTGACAATCACCCCCAACCGGTTTGCAGCGAGAGATATCAGCAAACCGATCATCTCTGAGTTGTTAGCAGTCACCACCCCAATGGGTTTGCAGTGAGACATAGCTGCAAACCAATTATCCCTCAGTGAAAAAATTATCTGTAAGAGGTCAGCAGTCAACACTGTACTGTTTGCAATGAGAGGTATCTGGCAACTGATTGTCCCTAATTGGTCAGAAGTCATTGCAAACCTGTTTCCAATTAATTTACAGGAAGTGATTAGCCCTGAGGGGTCACTATTCACCCCACAACTGTTCGCAATGAGAGATAGCCATGAAGCAATCATCCCTGCGCGGTCAGCAGTCACACCCAACCTCTTTGAAATGAGCAACTTCCGCGAACGTGTGATCTCTGAGTGGGGAGCAACCACAACTAACTGTGTCACGAACCATATCCACATACTAACCATCCCTGAGTGGTCAGCTGTCACCCCAACCTTTTGCAACGAGAGAACTCAGGGATGATCGGCTTGCAGCTGTCTTCGATGCAACGAATAAATACTTCATATTGATCATCCCTGAGTGGTCAGGTGTCGCCGCTAACCTATTTTCAATATCCATGAACTGATCATCTGAGATGTCACCTGATATAATAGTAACATTGCAAATACAGAACGCCTTCCATCCACTGATCTCAAAGCATTTTACAAGCATGAATGAATTAAGCTCCACGAGCACCCCTGTGAGATGGGTAAAAAGGGGACAATATTTACCTATGGAAAAACTGAGATGCACAGAAATAAGGACCTGATTTTCAGACATGCTGAGCACTTGCAACGTCCATCGACTTCAGATGGAGGTATGGGTGCTCAGGATTGCTGAGAATCAGGCCATAGGAATCACAAGGCAAGACTGGGGCAAAGCTGGGAAAAAAAAAAAAGACACAGGTCTCCTGCCTCCACTCCTGAGCTTTAGCCACAAGACCATCTAAAGAACTAGCTCAGCAAAAGGGCACAGCCAGGGTCCAGTTCAGGAGTGTGCATTGGAATGATTGTTTACATGACCAGTGAGAGATTGCAGGGCAACCCCTAGAACAATCTAACCTTGGTACTGTGTGCAAGGGCCTGGGTAGAAAGGCAGCGTGGCCTAGTGTCTAGAGTAGCAGACTGGCACTTGGGTTCTATTCCTGGCTCTGCTGTTGGCTTCCTAGCTTACCTCAGGCAAGTCATTTCATCTCTCTAGGCCTCAGTTTTCCCCTCTGTAAAATGGGGAGAATGGTGTGTACACAAACACTGCACAGCAAGCTGGGCTGTATCTCTGATGCAGTAGCCTACTGCATGCTGTCAGCATGGACTCTGCTGCTGCATGCTAAAAGTTCCCTAGTGCACTTTGATGTTCAATCAGGAGCACGGTAGATTTACACCCCAGCTGGTCTTACAGGGATGTGAGGCTTCCCACTTTTCATCAGCGCTTTACAAACTGCTATGTAAGAGCTAGGTATTGATATTACTCCCCAAACCTAAGATACAGGCAGCACCCAAGGGACCCCAATTTGTGAATTCTGTTCCTGGGGGCTATCCTGAAGTGCAAACGAGAAACCAACCCACTTTAAAAACAAAAAACAGATGTATTCACAGAAAGAGCAGAAATATCTCCCTGGCTCTACTCTGCACTAGAGGGTGGGGAAGGCGTTAATCCAGCAATAGTCTGTGGAAGGTGTGTCCAGTGAGGCAATGAGACATAGAAATTAGTTATTTTGCCCAGGGATGGGCTGATAGATAAACTCAGCAGATCGTTAGCCCTGAGATGGAGGATGTACCACCCCCTCAAAAAGGACCATTAATCTCCTTCCATTCAGGGAACGTGCGTCAGAACGACATACTACTCACAGAGCAGACATAACCCACCCGTGTCCCAGTTCAGCCTCCCTAACAAATTGAAAGGAATTATAGTGTGTAGGACTCTGTCACCCAACAGTGTGTCAGAACAGCCTGAGGGGACAGGATATTTTCTGCTGTCAAGACAGAAAGAGACACAGACACCCCCACATCCAGAGAATCCCTGTAAATGAAGGGTGTGGGGCACACACACACCCCACATTATTTTCTCAGTGCAGAAGTTGTAATTCAGCAATGGGAGCCAGTGAGGAGATGCATGTGGCTGGCTAGTCAACCCCAACGGCTGGACCCTGAGCTGGATTCTTCAGGCTGCTGAGGTCACTTGAGGCTACTTAAACAGTCTGGTGATTCTCAGCAGAAAATTCCCCAGGCACAGAATTTCCACTAGCACAGAACTGACAGAGCCTCACCTTTCCCTGGAGCAGAGGGGGAGCAGGAGGTAAGTTAGGGACAGGAGGGGCCGTGGTCATGAGGTGCAAAGGATCTTATGCCAGCAGCGTAAATCAGGACAAAGCACTTAAATCTCACACTGCTCTAATATAGAGAGTTGCACTCATACAAAATATGCACTCAGGCTCGAATTTTAAAAAGGTATTTAGGCAAAGCAGTGCAAGGCCTAAGGCCCATATCCCAAAGATATTTAGGTGCCTATTTCCATTCAGATCAAAAGTGGCTTAGGCTCTTTCAGGCTAACAATCTCACAGGACTCCTAAATCCCTTTTGAAAATGGGACATCACTGAAGAGAGCAATTTCTGAATATCTTTAAAAATCTGGGCCTTACACTAACACTAACTCTGCTAAACTGCTTTAACTTTCAGAACTGCCCAGCCCCAGTGTATCAGGGAGCCAAAACCAGCTCCCTGCCTCCACCCCTCAGCTCAGACATAATTGGGAAGCAGGCCCCACGCACCCAGCTGCTGTATTTATTTATTTATTTTTAAAAACACCATTGTTCCCTTCCTGGCCCAAGTCAGGAGCTGCCCTGAGTGGGGAAGGGTCTCCAATATCCCCACAGTCCAAGGCACAATTACAAATATTCTTTCCCCTTCTTTTTATGCGTCCAGAATTCCCTTCTCCCTCCTACTCTGGCCATGGTGCTGAATGCTATGGGGCAGGCAGGGCACATCTGGAGTAGCCCTAAACAGTCATTTACAGTTAATTGGTTCAGATGCCAATCTCGGCTCAAAAGTCATAGCAGGTCACCTGCTTACGTGTTGCTTTTGGAAAGGTGACTTGCCTCTCCGCGGCTATTTAAAAAGTTTACTTTCCTCCCTGTGGCTATGTTGAAGGTGGCTTTATCCCTGTGGCTATTTTAGGGACTGCTTTGCCTCCTTGCGGCTGTTTTTCGAGCATCCTGCTGCTATGTGGCTATTTCGAGTTGACAACTCACCCTGGGTTGAAGTGGACTCTATTACACACAGGGTTTACAGTTTGATTCAATGCCTCTCAGCACCTCCACTATCCAAATTGTTCCAGGAGTAATATGATCGCAGTCCCTGCTGGATTGTAAGAATGAGAGTTTCTCACTGAGACAGGAATTGCCAGACTGGCTCAGTTGGCCAATACCAAACACGTCACAGGAAGGGGCAAGCTTCTTCCCATCCCATCAGTTAGAGATTGGCATCTGCCACAGAGCATCAGGGTTTCTATCCCTTCCAGAACTCTTTGGGAGGTTTTACTTTCACTCCTGATAACACTGAATGTTCTTGTTATCTATCTAAAGGTCTGATCCTTTTCCGAATCCTGTTAAGCATCTTGCCTCAAAGTCCTTTTTCTGCAGCAAGGTAATTGTGCCTTGTGTGCAGCAGTATTCTTGTCTTCTTTTGTATTTGATTTAGAATAAGTAGACAAACAGATTGTGCTTTTGTGAATCACCAGGCATTCTGCTTTTGGATTCCAGAAGATAACCCTGTCATACTAAAGAAAATTGCTATGTTTAGTCACGTGGCCATTAGCAAAAAAAAAACCCACAGTTAAACAACAGATCTGTCAGTGCCCCATTCAGAGATGAAAGGGGCTGGTGTCACTTCTAGTCCTTGCAAAGGGTGTTCCTAAAGAGCACAGATTGTAAGATCCTGGGGGCAGGGACCATCTTTTTGTTTTGTGTTTATACAGCACCTAGCACAATCAGCTCCCGGTCCATGACTAGAGCTGCTAGGTATTACAGTAATACAAATAGTAAATATTACCACAATTGTATGCTCCTCTCTAACATCTCAGTAGGAATAAGGTAGTGAGAATCCTGTACTTTTCCCCAGCATTTGTTTTTCCTTTTTAAGCACAAAGCAATCATTTTCTGCCACTGTAATGAGGACCCAAGCTGGCAGGTTCACCTTTTCTGAGTTCTGACAGACAAACTTGGATGCCATCAAACATCTGGAATGAGGCATTATGCTGGTATGACCCGTGGAGTAGGGTATTGATTGAAGGGGGAAGAATCCGGACTTAAGTGTTTTGTATAAATTGAGTAACAGTTGTTATTCACATGGATCTTGACTCGGTATCCTACAAAACTTCTAGCTAAGCTGTAGTATTGAGTGATTCCAAATGTGGATTTGTCGCATTGCCAGTTCAAACACCACTATAATCAATTACCGGAATGGTGAATTTTGGTGTTACAGAAACTCTTTGGCTACATAAACTTGAAGACGTCAGCTTTTCTGGCTCTTCCTGTGGGCCACAAGAGGTTATTCAGACTTCAGCACTTCCACCTTTTATTTTTAACTGCAATATTTAATTTGACATTCAGTTCTCTTGACCTTCAGGGCCTGAGCCAATGCCCGCTGAGGTCACTGGAAAGATTCCCATTGATTTCAACGCTAGTTGGGCCGGGTCAGGAAGTGTTGATCAGAACGGTTTATGTACAATTTACATGAAGATCTCTTCATTTTGCCTTGAGGATGTTTTTTAAAAAGTTTAATAATCTGAAAGTCTTTGTGCTCTAAGGAATTTTTCCATGGACTTCTGTTTTGTTTTTCCCTTTTTAATATTAGAGTTAGCATTACAAGTACTAGTCTGGCCAAATGTCATTACTGAACTACACACTGTTGTGACCTCAACTGGCAATGGAATTAAACCTCTTAAGATATATGCTCCATGAAAGCAGATGAAATTCAATTGCCTCTTCAGATGTTCGTGAAACACTATACTGAATACGTAAGTCACTGGTACCCATGTTAACTTGCTGTCTTCATATCCTGCTGACGATAGTTACATTATTTTTAAATTTGTGGTGAAAGAAATGACACTGTCTTGGTTGGTAGCTAATCTGGATATTGTGTTTATAAAATTGGTGTCATCTTGCTTGTCGTCATTTACTATTACTCTGGAGAGTCTTGTAACATTTAGGTTTCAGAGTAGCAGCCGTGTTAGTCTGTATCTGCAAAAAGAACAGGAGTACTTGTGGCACCTTAGAGGACTAACAAATTTATTAGAGCATAAGCTTTCATGAGCTACAGCTCACTTCATCGGATGCATAGAATGGAACATATATTAAGATATATACACATACAGATAAGTTGGAAGTTACCATAAAAACTGTGAGAGGCTAATTAATTAAGATGAGCTATTATTAGAAGGAGAAAAAAAAATTTTTAACATCTCATGCTCTTTAGGAGCATATGGTAGATGTTTCCATATCAGATCATCTTTTCCAGTGTCCTGTGGCCAAGGCCATAGGCTTAAAAGGAACGTGCAGGAAAACCCATAGCGGACCAGTATGGAATAAGGTTCCCATGTGCAAGAGTGACAACATTAGGAAGAAATTATGTTCTGACACCTGAGGGTGTATTCTTTTTTATTATTATATCTAATGTTCTCATTATCCATACAAATGTCCTACTAAGCTCTTGACCTCAAGTAATAGCTTGTGGCAATGAGTTCCCAGTGTTAATAATGCAACATGTAGAAAAGAACTTTCTAGTCTGTCACCATTTTTAAAATGCCCCATCTTTCACTGTCATGAAATATCTCCTTGGTTTTTGAGAAAGCTACCTGGGGGGGAAGGAGAGCTATCCTCTCTGCACCATTCATTATTGTATAGCTCGATCACATACCCTTTGAGTGGTCTACTCTCTAAATTCTCCCAATCTCTTCAACAAGGACTTGAAATGTTTTGTGGAACATCATACTTCTCTATGTTCTCCTACCTTCCCACCCCACAAAGATAATCCCAGGTTTTAATGCCCTGCACATCCAAGTGCAAAGAGCCATTAGGCGCCCCTTTACTGCCTGGGAATGGGCTACCTGCGACTGCAAAACACTGTGCAGAAGAGGCAAGAGTTTCTATGTTGTGACTATTCCCTCTCCCGCAGAGGGGGCAGGCGGTGGATAGACAAGGGTGGGGCATAGGCAGAGCCTAAGATTACCGCCCCCCCTCCACCTCACACACACACACACACCGCAGCAGAGCTGAGAGGGGAAAATAGCTTAAGACCTGGTCTATGTACAATTCTTATAGTGGTTTAATTATTTCAGGTAGGGATGCAATTTTTAATATCAAAATAGTGAAAGCTATTATTTTGTTGGGGTACCACTAAAAACAAGGTTCGAAAACAGAGACATCCCTCAAAATGCATTCACAGGAAACTGTCTAATGATGTTTCTTTGAATTAAAAAAAAACAACTCTTTGTGAATCCTACAAAGTCCAAAACACATGTTTAAGAGAAGAAATGTTGATATTAAAGAATTATCCTGTTTTCCATAACTCTCCCTCCCCTTTCTTTCTAATAGATGAAGGGTAGCACTGAATAACACACTCATAACACTGAAATATAAAATGAGGAATTGTTAATGGTCAGATTAAGAGTTTTGATAGCCATGTTTTTAACGATTTGTAATTATGTATGGTGAATTAGTGAAGTTGATACTCCTTGCTGGCATAAGCATGGTTTTGCCAATTTTTACACAGAATTGCTAATCTGCTGAAAATGTTTTTGCTGAAAGAACAAAGGTAACCATGCTGTGTTGGAAAATACAAGTAAAAGATATACCAACATGTAACAATAAATAAAAATACCCCTTCCTCTGGGAAGACCCTGGGCAAGGTGACACAAAAACCATGACCCTGGAAACCCACCAGGAAAAAGACAGAGGCTGGGTGATCAAAGCTTATGTGTGTGTAACATACGGGTTAGCACATCAACCCTTTGGATTTTAGGTAACAGCCAATTGGGTAAATATTAAATCATCTGTAATGTAGAAACGTATAAAGGATTTAAGTGAACTTGGGCCCAAACTTGAGAAACACTGGACCTGAAACTGAAGAATGGGCCTGAGGGACCAGACCAAAAGGATCAGAGAAGGTGACGACTAGCATGAAGGTGGAAGAACTTCTGGGTGCCCCTGAATGTGGTAACTTGGGCCCATTTACCAATTCTGTTTTGTCTTATTATTTGTCTGGCATAAATGTACGTCCAGACAACGTAAGTGACAATAGTTATGTCTGAAGTTGTATAAATAAAGGCAACAATTGATTAAACATAAATTGGATGGATTTGTGACTCAGTTTCCAACTTTTACCCCCAACACTATCAATAGTTGTATTGGTATAAAGCTGCCATATATCTGTACAACTCATTCCCCTTCCCCAGCTATAGCAGTATAAGGCACCTTTCTACTAACAAAACAGTGTCCACACTAGGCATGTTGAAGCACTTTAACTATACCAGTACAATTTGTTTGGAAATAAGGTTTAATCGGATTATAGACCGGTAGTAAGTTATACAGCCATCCTGGAGAAAGGGGATTGCCAAGGAATGAACCGTGACTCAAAATTACTTCACTTGACCCTTGGTTTGCTCCTGGGGCAGTGTAACTATGTACTGCCCCTTACTTAGGGCAAATTGTTAGCTCACAGTCTAGCTCTTAAGCAGTTCCCCCAGAGTGCAGCTCTTCAGTACTATGGGCCACACCAAGGTTACACAGGGCAAGTCAACATTTCAAGTAGACATAGGCTTTAACTGCAAAGTTCAGATGTGAAGCTGGACTCTTCTCAAAAGCTCAGGGGATGCCTGGCTCCAGAGTTTCAGTCTGACTCACTCCAAAGAAGTTTGGTTCCAGATCAAACTTCTCCAGGTTGTGGAGAGCACTTGGTATCTGGACCCATCTCTGATGGTGGGAGAGGAGAAGAGGCTAGTAGCTATTCCTGGCTCAGTGTTGCAAAACTATATGTATTCTTAGAGAGAATAGAAAAGGCCAGGGCAGAGGCCGAGTCTGCTTCACTGCAGCTCTGAAATGCCTTTGGCCATTTATATGTTTTTTATGCAAATATTTACTGTGCTTTCAATCAAAAACAAATATTTACTATTCTAATTGCAACAGTACTTGGCGCATACACACACACACACACACACACACACACACACCCCTCTTCAAATACGGAGCATCTTCCTAAGGAAATACACACTCGTAGACCAGT
This sequence comes from Caretta caretta, assembly GCF_965140235.1. NCBI lineage: Eukaryota > Metazoa > Chordata > Testudines > Cheloniidae > Caretta > Caretta caretta. The sequence goes on along the minus strand of NC_134208.1, from coordinate 203,231,443 downwards.
TGGTAATGAGCTTGCAAGGGAAAAGTCTGTTCTTTCCACTATTAAAGACACATTTCTTTTAGTTTTCCTAAACCTGTGCCAGCTGAGTAAAAATAAAATTTCTGCTGCTGGTTTATCCCGTCCTACCCACAAGTGATTTACTGAGTTGCTATATCCACTCAGCGAGCTGTAGTGCCTTGCCTTTCTAATGACTGTGAGCCATATCCGTTCTACGACTCGCTCAGTCCTTTTAATAAAGTGTAAAACAAATTAGCTCTTGCTTCCCATAAATTAACTCTTAAGTGTTTAAGTTTGCTGGAGGTCACAGTGAACTCCAAGGATACCTTGGAGTAGAGAGTAGCATGCTCGCAGACCATCACAGACTCTGCTCCCCCATTAGCACACTGCCAGCGTTACTTTAAATAAAGCACTCTCCACGGAGTAGGGGGAAACAGATCAGAGTCCCGTACGAGTAATGGGTTGTCTACAAGTTTACAAGACCAAGAAAGGAAAACTCAACAAGGCTTGAAACGAGCAAGAACCAAAACACCTAAATACTGTATAGACATACTGTCAAACTAAAAATTACACTAAACTGTCAGCAATAAGTTTGTCCCTACTAAAATCATAAACTAGGTTTCTCTTGCCCCCCAAGAATTGCTGTCTTGAGAACTCAGATCTTCAGCCGGAGTAAATCGGCATAGCTCCATTGATCATAATGGAGCTATGCTGATTTACACCAATGAAGGGTCTGGCCCACTCTTTGGAGCCTCAAAAGCTAAGCCTAGAGCCTGACCTGCTATTTACTCTATGTCTATGAGGGACATGGTTCCAACCAGCATTTCACTCAAGAGATGAGCCAGGGACTTCACTTTCACTCCTAACAAAGCCTTTACCCAGACAGCTCAGCTAACCCTTTCTTTTCCCTTTGAGAAGCTTCTAGACTATACTGGGAGTATCCTTGACAATCAGCAGTATGACATCCTATGGCACATGCCCATTCAGGTTCTCAACGACTATCCTGCAATGCAACATTCTCTCTCACTTCTGGTAACTTGTGCCAACCTGGTATCACACACAAGCCATGTGTTACATCTCACCACGTGGATGCCTTGGCTAAAACTACTTGAGCACAGCCCTAGCAACCACAAATTTTCTTGTCTTGTTTCATTTTGTGTCTTATCCATAGGAGCTGCTTTTTATTGCTTGTGAAGTGGCTTGCAATTCATCTTCTTGAGCACAATTAATTGCAATATCTGGTGCTGCACTGTATTGCTTCTTGCCATCATTCTGCCTCATGTAGCTCAGGCTGGGACATCCCTCCATACTTCCATTTTGAAATCCTTATTGTATAGTTTCTCTCTGATACTCTGTTTCATTTATTCCCTCCCAGAGAAGCAGGGTGGTCTAGGGCAATCTGCCTTGAACCAGGGTTGTGGAATTGCAATTTGAATTCTTAGCCATTCTGTATAATTTGTATTACCGTAGTTCCTAGCTCCAGGCCCCCGCATGCTAGCCACAGAACAATAAGTGGATCTATACCCCCAAATAACTTCCTGCTTAAGTAAGCTCTTCCATGGACTTGCTGCATACCCTTAGCCAGGTCACTTAACATCACTGCATCTTAGTGCCCCCAGTAGAAAATAGGGATAATAATTACTCACTTACCTGACAAGGATTTTTTATTTGATACCTGTGAAGTGCTCTCCACATGTAAACCACTCTGGAAGTGCTAGTATTAATGATCAACCTTTTAAAATACCAAGTTATAGAATATTAGAGGAGGGAGCTTTCCAAAGAGGTATGAAACAGCCAAATTTGATGCAATGTAATGAATATGCATGGCAAACTTCTTGCAGCCAAGTCCTGAGCTACAAGAGGAGTAGTCTCCAAACGGTGGGGCATGCCCCCTGGGGAGACAGAGGAACCCTGGGGAATTGTGTGACAGGGCATGGCCCAGCCCTCATGCAGGGGGGGCAGGGAGGGAGCACCATGCTCTCAGCCCTGTTCCGCCCCCAGACCAGCTATGCCCTAGCCTCGCTCCTCCCCCAACCCCATTCAGCCCCCAGAGGGAGGGAGGGGCAGAGAGGGAGTGCCACACTTCAAGCCTCGCTGGGCCCCCAGGCCTACTCCACCCCCCAGGCCCTGCTCCACTGCCGAGGAAGTGTTGGCTATGCAGTAATGGAGGGAGAGGCACGGACAGATTCCACTAATGGTCCATGGGGGAAAGAAAGCAACTGGAAAAGTTTGCACACCACTGTACTAGAGTAAAACTCACCCCTGGACAGCAGCTAGCACAAGGCCTATGCATGCTTAAGTCTCACTTAAGTTGTCAAAAACAGGCTTCAAGTGATAAATGGTGCATCTTTCACACAGGCCCTCTGCACAGGGGTGAATTTCACTTCTAGCGCACAGGGACCTTGTGAGCTATGCTGCCCCTCCATAGTGGCGTCTCCCTGCAAGGCATCCCATTTCCTTTTAACTCTGAAATTGCAATACTCCCATCCCATGAGAGAAAACAGGCTGGAATGACAGTATCCACCACTGCAACCTGGTGACCGCAAGGAAATATGCTTCCTGCTTTTAGACTCGAGGTGAGTGAAATATTTTTTCCTCATGTATACGGGTGAAATGCTAACCCCATTGGAGTCAGTGGGAGTTATGCCATTGACTTTAGTGGAGCCAGGATTTCATCCTGTAACAATGAAGTGAACTTTAACAACAAAAATACCGTTGAGCGCCACAGTTGAACCAAAAGAACACCGTAGTTTTGATGAGGAGTTTTTCACACTTGACATATTGGGATGGATTCTCAGCAGATCTAAATTGGCCTCGCTCTCGTGATTTCAATGGTGCTTTACACCAGCTGAGAATCTGGCCAATTATGACACTGTCAAGTGTAAGATCATCATAACATTCACAAGAAGGCAAGTTCATTGCTCAGTCAGGGTTTAATTTTGGCCTTATTTTTTCCTTTATTTTCTCAAAGCTGAAGAGCAGCATCTTAATATTCACCCGGCATTACTCACTTTGAACCCCGCTACTCACCACAATTGCCTGTACCCCACTTCCCCACCGTGTAGCCATTATCACGTGTCTGCCTCTGCCTTTGCTTTTGTATCGCTGTTAATACTAGACTTCATAAAGGTAGACTTTACAGAGAGCCAAGCCATGGGTTTGGCTTGATGCTAGGAGGCCAAATACTAGCCAAGTCTTGGGAGCTGCCAGTGCTGGTAACTGCTGAGACATAAAATTGTTGGTTTTTGCTTTAAAAAGATGTTTAATTATTCTCTAATTTCAATTTCCATGAACTTCTTGGATTGGTTGTCTTTGCGGTAACGTTTAGTGTACACTGGAAGTTCACAGTGGCTAAAGGACTGCATCTGTAAGAGCAGCGGCCACACTGCACACTGCCAGCGAAGAGGTAGGAATATTCTTAGTGACTTGGCTTAGCCTCAGCTCATGCTTCTCTTTTACAGACAGTGGCTTGAGCCAGAGCCAGACTTAGCACTAAGTCTACACCAGGCTTGAGCGTAGACCATTGGCCAGCCTACCTCAGACAAGCACACACACGCGCATGCACAGAAAAAGGTTTCTGACTGCAGTCCCGTACCTGTTAGTACCCTGCTCTCCCAGGCTGTTCACTGCTGCTAAAATTCAGGTGTTTTGTAATTGGTAAAGATCTGTGAAATAGTGAGACTCCAGGAAAGGGGATAGTCTGAAACAGTGTTTGGGAAAGGAGAGGTGTGTGTCTGCCCAGCGTCAGATGTACTCACCGAGTGCAAGAAGTTCTTCAGAGGCCTACAAAGAAAGGTGGCTCAGTGGTTTGAGTGCTAACTTAGGCCTTGGTAGCCCTAAGGTCAAATTCCTGCTCTCCCTGGATCTTCTGCATAACCCTGGGTCCCTTGGTCTCTCCCTGCCACATTTTTCCATCCACAAAATGGGGATAACAGCACTTCCCTTACCCTTACAACACCCGTGTGCGGAAGTGTAGTAGAGGTTGTGAAGTGCTCAGATGCGATAGCAATGGTGGCCATATAAACACCTGAGACAGAGCAGCTGTCCTCCACCATTCAGACTGCAGCCCGATCTCTAAACCAGGCAAAAGCTTGCTGTATCAATAGCGGGAGGCTGAAAGACTGATGAGATACAGAGCAAGATCATGTAATTGTTGCTCATTTTAGATGATTTTTTAATTAAATTTCAGACTCCTCGCCTCCAGAAAAATAGAGGGTTGAGGGGTTTGGGGATGGAGGGCTGTAAGCAGTGCTAAGTTTAATTACTGGCAGAAACAAGGAGGGAAATATTATGATAGTGCTAGACTTACATAGAACCATATTTAATGTGAAAACTTTCAAATAATATGAAATATTTGGGATTAAAGTACTTCAAGGTTTAAATGTAATTTGTTATTTCAATAGCTTTTCTTGGTTGCATTTTACTAAGCTCAAGGCTATGCATATATAGAGACAAGACACTCCCTGCCCCGAACAGCTGAAACTAAGGCCCCAGAACCCGCAAAGACTTACGCAGAGGACTGACTCTGTGACACTAGCCACATGTTTAAAATTAAGCAGGTCCTGAGCTAGATCAGAGCCCAAGTAACTCACGCCCCAGTGGTTCTGTGGCAGAGCTGGTGAAGGTCCTCTGCAGCTTGGGCCATTGCCTTTGCCACAAGGCCAACCTTCCTAGGACAATACAATTGTATTTTTAAAGTTACTCCCGGAGTAGCTCTAGGAATCACATAAAAGGACCTAAAGTGAACAAGTGAGAGAGCAAAGTAAGGATTCTGCATACTCATCTAACCTTCTATCCATATTTCTATGTCCATCATCCCACATTAAAATTTTTAGGGGGAGATTTTTAGAGGTACAAAGGACAGTTGGGTGCCCAAGTGGCATTCAGTTTTAATGGGCAACAGGCATTTAACTCTTTGAGACTTTGAAAAGAGAGCAGAAGAGTAGGTGGCACACTCTAACCCGAATGCTAGATGCTCTATACAAATCTTCTCAAATAGCAGAGCTCCTGGACACTTTTTGTTTTTATTATTTAAAAACAAAAAACCCACCCACTTCCCTGTTTTGAATAGACGCAACCTGAAAGCACTTCACCCTTATTCCAGCATGAAGAGCTTGTTCCTTCTCTTATTGAAAGCCCATGCCACTGGCTTGCATAAAAGCAGGAGCAGGCCCCAAATTATGCAGAAATAGAGAGCATCAGGGCTTTGTTAGAAGGTTAATAATTGCTACAATGTGAATAATACAATGTTCTAACAAATAACTCAGTGTTGCTATTTAGTAGCCTGATGGAAAGAATAGTCAGCAAGAAGACTCCCACTGACTTCAAGGAAGTTTAGATCAAGTCCGTAATCCTCATCATAGGATAGAAAGGGAAAAGAAGAAGAAGATCTAAGCAGATACTAAGAGCTCAAGGGAAGAGGATTGAAAGTCTTCAAGGCAGAATGAAATCACTCAGTTTGATGGGAAGGTTCCCCCCGCCCCTCTTTGGAAAGGCAAACACATGGTGAAATAAAAAATTCCACTGGATAAAATATCAATAATTGGAGTCTCCTAAAATACCGAAATAGCCTCTTGCCCAGCCATTGAGTTTCCTGCATGTTTCCAATAAGACATTATATTAAGAAATATAAGATACATTTGCTTTTACACAATAAAAAGTTTAGCCATATTCTAGTGAGAGATTTAAAACGAGGGATATATGCATAACCTCACCTTGCTTAATAGTATACAGTTTAAACAGTTACACCTGGCTTGGCTAGTGGGCTTTATAAGGTCTCTGTAGTCAGTTACATACTCAATTGTCAATACATGGTACCTTGAAGTGTAATTGCCTGGTCTTATTTATAAAGCATTTAATCTTTTTCTTTTTCTGACACCCAGGGTTTTCTTTACTGTGTACTGATAAAATATTGGTGTCTCCGGTGGGTGGGATGCACCCTCAAACAGCTTAAGCTGGTTAACCTGAAACTTCTCCACATTTCTTTTATTTCCAGTAATCCAAACTCATCTACAGATGAGCTCAATGTGTTTACAACGTGATGGAGACCAAGCCATCTGGGACAGCAGTTGTGCTTGGATACTGCATATGTCTGATGTACAAAGAGGTTTTCTACTCTTTATTTTAAAACAAAGATAATTTTTGCGCTTTATGTTTTGACTTCACCAATTCTTTAGAATATATCCGTTTTATTTGCTTTTGCGGGTTTTTCCATAAAGACATTCATTTTTACTTCCTTAGCATGTGCATTACTAGTTTCCCATAATAGATATACTGCTTGACTGCTAATTCTGGTGCTCACAACCTTCTGTGAGACAATGTATGCTCTCCCCTGTGCCCAAGCACTGTATTTTACCAAACAGAATTTTTATCCAAGCTTTTTAGAGTTAATTTGTTACAGCAATTTACTGTTAATATTTTATAGCACAAACTTTAATAACCAATACATTTTTTCAAAAGCGTAGCACAACGGAAAAATCGTATAAAAATAAAGTTTAAATGCAGGTCTATATAAACACAGAGGATAAACTCTTATGTCATTGGCTTATGCTTTTGTGAGACATAAAAAAACCATGTTGAAATGTGTTGGTTTAGGTTACAGCATATTAAAGCTAACCAGACATAATAAATATTATAACCAAAGGTTTAAAATATAACTATATTTTAGTTTTTAATGAAGGTGCAAACAGGTTTACCAACCAATAAAGTTATATTAATGTAATTTTTGCTTTAATATTGAGGTCTTCTCTCTATGGTTTTAAAAACTTGTTTGTTTGCAGCTGAATTATTCATTCAGGCAGAAATATATGTACACATATTTATAACTGAGGCCCTCTTGAGCTTTGCAGGAAAAGTGAGTTGGTATTATGAAGTGCAACCATAGTATCAAAATAATGTGGTACTACTAATGGCTTTTTCTCATATATCTATATATAAATCAATTATGCACACAGCATTTTTTTTGTGGCAACAAAAAATAAAGAAAGAGCTAAAATAGTTGTGACCCACAAAACGTAACACATGGACAACATACATTACATATAGACCTACTAATGATTAAAAGATGAAGATACCAAAACAGTTATATTTAAATATAAAAGATGAGGAATAGCTTAAAGTTACTATGGAAATGTGTGCTATAAAATAAAAAGTTAAACAAAATAATTAAACAATTCATTAAGGTATAAAGAAAATCCAATGTTTTATACACAATGTTAATGGCTAGTTTTTAAAAACGCAGGAGTTTTAGGATCAAAAGCAGAGTTAGCATTCTGTTCTCGGCAACCGCCTCTTCATTAGCTGTTGAATTCCTGAAAGGTTAAGACAATTTATTGGACTGATTTATACCTTCGGCATTTGATAATTTCTTTCAGTTTGTCTTTTTATGAGGGGTGTTTCTGTAATAACTAGAACTTTTCAAACAAAAAGGAAGGAAAGAAGGCAGGAGGAAGCAAGGCACGGAGGGATATTAACTAACTTTGCAAGGACATTTCAACTAGTATAAGCAGCAGCCGCAACAGAGTCAAATGAGCAACACAAGCAAAAAGGAAAGGAGAGGGTCTGAACACGAGAAAGTTCCAGTTTTTCCTTTATGTTCTACAATTGAGGAGCCATTAGCCAGTATTAGCCAAACCGTTTGGTAGAGGTTAGCAATCTGGTCACTTGGATTTTGGATAATAGTCACACAGAGTTTAGTGGTTATGAATCCTAACTACAATCTCACAGCATGGCCGGCATAGACGAGGGGTGGAAAAGAAATTTATAATAGTGCTACTTCAGCAAAATGCCTTAAATAACTGATAATATCAGGCACTTATAGCAAAATGCTTCACTTAGCAAAATGCCATTTATAAATACAAACTATGGGAAAATAAAGAAGCTCTTGAATTGTTTCTGTCAGGAAACATGTAACATCACCAAGATGCCTCATTCATGTGGTACTTGATGGATAAGAGTGACTCCTGGCATTAGGGTGGTTCTTTATACACATCGGAAAGAGGAAAAAAGGAAAAGATAAAAGACAAAGGAGGAGACTGTCAGTCACGATGCAGCCAGAAAGAAGCTAAGCTAAGCTAAGCTAAGCTGGCAGGAACAGACTGAAAAATCAAGTGGCCCAGGAACAGTTAACTGCAGCAAAGACAAGCACCTTGACAGAGCATGTAGACAGTAGAGATGGGAGTGAAAGGAACAGCTTCAGGATTTGCAGAGAGAGGTAGTGGTGCCCACTCCTCCCAGAGCCAGGATAAAACCGAAAAGTCCTGGCTGCCATGCCCACTGTTCTAACCAACTAACCCTACTCCCCTTCTAGAGGAGGAGGGGAAATTCAGAAGAATTTGACAAGATTTTATACAGATCCCCAGTTGCTTCAATTATAGCTGATACATTATAATCAGAGATATGTATTTACTGTCCACCTATTCAGTGCCTAGCTCCATGGGGTCCTAACCTATCACTGGGGCTCAGGAGTGCTACCACAACACACATAATAAATCAGAGTCATAATACGGAGCTGTAGTTTAACCTTTTGTTGGCGGATTTCCTTTTCTCTGGTGCTGTTTCAAGACCCATTTTCATTTCAATGGAGAAATTCACACACACACACACAAATTGACAACATTTGAGAAACAGCAGCCACTTTATGAAACTGGGCAAAACTTGTGCATGCTTGCCAAAGACAGGAAGCGGATTATTTTTGCAGAGGTTGTATCTTGCAGTGTGATGGGGCGGCTGCCCCACACTAGCAGAAAAGAGGTTAAAAGCATCCCTAGGGAGGCAGCCAATTAAAAAGGGGCTGAGAGGAGCAGCCACTCATGGCATGGCAGGCTCATATAAGAAGGGCTGCAGGGCAGAGGGGAGTTCAGTAGCTGACTAGAGCTCGAGGGCAGAAGAGCAGGCTTCTAGCAGGAGGAAGGAGAGCTGCAAGCAGGGGCCAGGGGAGCTACAGAGAACTTCTGGCTGGCTGCTAGGGCCTGCAGGCTAAGACCCTGAGGTAAGGGCAGAAGAGCGTGCTGGAGCCACATGGGAAGTGGCCCCGGGACAATGGACTGCAGTTGCCACTGAACGAGTTGCTGGACAAACATTGCAGGTCCCCTGAAAAAGGGGGGGGGGGAGAACACAGAGCGCGGCACAGTCAGAGGACAGCGTCACTGAAGAAGATGCCGCAGTCTTGGGAGTGCAGGTCCTGGAACAAAACTGAGGCGGGTGCCCTGGTGAGCAGAGCTAATCCCCAGGAGAGCCAGCAGGAGGTACTTCAGTGGCGAGTGACACCCTGTCACACGCAGATACAAGAGAGAAGTTGTGCCTATTTGTAAAAGAAATGCAAAAAAATGACATAAGTGTCTTGCTTACATGTAACAGTTTTCATAAAATAAGTCTACGGGGAGAATAGTGTCAGATAGAAGGATTTTGGCAGGAGTGATTTTAAACATATACTGTATCAAACCCAAAGGTTAACGTTCCTTCTGAAGCTATACATATACATGACAGAAATAGAGCTTTTATATGTACATGAAAACGACAACTGAGTTCCCCTCCAAAGAGGAGGAAGATATTTCATGATTTTGTTTCTATACCTGAACGTCAAACAGAGAAATCAGTCTATTTGGTGCATGCTGACCTGTGACTTTGACCACACATCATAAACAGACAGAAAATTTTGCTTTACCAGTCAGTTATGTAGGACCAAAGGTGGAGAGAGAATACAGCAACAATGCCAAGTCACCAATAGGAGAGGAAAAAACCTACACCTTCTAATAGGCCCTCTCTCCAGAATTCCACACAGCATGAGTGGGTGTGGAGAGGCTTAATTGATTGTGGCTGATACAAAAAGCAGCAGGAGTCACTACACCCAGCAGCAGACTGAATTCAAAACAAGATTAGACAAAAAGATACTCACTTTTGGTTCCTCTGGCTACCTACTCATTTCAATTTAGAGTTTGTTGATAGTTTAAAAAAAAATCATCAAGTGCTTCTTGTTGCTATGCAATATTCCTTTGCAAGTCTACCAACTAAAACATACAGCCACACGCACATAGCCTACTAAGGACGGTTACAACAGCCAGGTAATGGCATTGCACAGTTCTGCGATCTGGCTCAATCCTACAAATCCATGAGTCTTCGGGGTGGCCCCAGAGGTGGCAGCAAGTAGGGTCAAGGTGGGCAGATGGCAAGTTTGAGAGCATACTATGCTGGGGCGTTTTTGCGAGATGGCCAAAGAGCAGACAATGCTGCTTTTGCATACGAGGAGTGACTGACGGGAAGCCAGCTCTTTGCAAGGATTGTGACATTTCACGCAAAGTCAAGCCATTTCACGCTCTGGCTTTGGCAGTGACCTGCATGTATGGAATGTCTCTAGCCCCTTCAAGTCTGTGTGTAGGAGGGTCCAGGTTTCCGACGCGTACAGTGATATGGGCAGCACCCAGTTTTCATAAATAGTCGCATTTTATATTAAGGGTACATTTACAGATAGGTTATGAAGGATTAATGTATTAATCTATATTTTAATAAATAATTCATCAGCAGAGTCCAACAGGTTAATGGGTTGCTTATGATGACTTATTGATAACATCTACTGAATACGTACTTATAACAATCTATGCCACTTGTTATTCACGTCTCAAACAATGCTTGTAACATCAATCAATCATTTAGGATACAATTGTCAAAAGTGCCTAAGTGACTTAGATGCCTGTCACTTTTGAATATGGGACTGAGACTCTTAAGCACTTTTGACAATTGTATCCTTAATAACCTGTTATAATCCATTTATGAATTTTCCCCAATATAAAATGTTACCTGAAATAGGACAATATTGATATAGGTTTCTATATTGTTGAATGCTGATGCTATTAAAACAGAATAAGAGCACCTTACATCACAAAGTGACCCATTGACTTAGATGAGACAATTTGTGGAGGAAGGTGCTATTCAGTTATCTACTCAGGGCATTATTCCAGAATGACTAGTCCATTTTGGATTAAACTAAAAAAGGAACAAGGCACACTTATTCCAGACTAGGAGCATCTACACATGGATTTATTCAGGAATAGCTATTGTGCTTTTTATTCACACCCTGCCTTAATCTGAATCAACTTTCCAGTGTAGACAAGCCCTGAGAGTAAGGAGTCCAAATCTGGCACTAAAAATATTTAGTGGATTTGCAACTGTGGATACTGTCAAACATGCACTAACAAGCACTCTCAGAGAAGCAATCTGTTGTTAGAGATCATTTGATGGTATCCCAAGTTTCCAGTACAATTTTGTTTAACTCAGGGTCAAAGTCCCTCTGCTAGACAACTAACTTTTGCTGACTTAAAGTAATAATAAAAAAAATTTTAAAAAAACGTGCACCAGGTTTTATTGTATTTATTGGAACATCTGCTTGTAAGACTTAAAAAACACTACAAAATTATGGTATTTTTCAGTGATGTTCAAAGCAATTTTGGTTGGTTGGTGTGATGTTTTGCTACTGTACAATGATGAACTGGGCCAATATTTTTAAACTCGGATGCCTAAAATTAGGTACCTAAACCCATGCTTAGGATGTGGTTCCCAGAATTTGTCAGCGAACTGGAGGTTTGCCACTGAGTTCAGTGGAAGCAGTAACAGCTCTCCAGTGTTACTGACATTTGCCATTAAAGTTTATTTGACCCTTCTAAAGATTGTTTTTTTCTGCATCAAACACTAGGAGAAGGGAAATTCAGAAGTAATTAATGCATTTTGAAATAGTTTATTCTTTTTGAAAACCTTGAGCCAAATTCGGTCCTCAATTTCCATGTGTGTAAATCCATAATATCCTTGTTAAATGCAGAGTATCTTCAGTGGCATTACTCTGGATTTACCCTAGCATATGTGATCAGGATCAGGCCTGTCATGGTTATGAAGAGCAGTTTAAAAAAATGCAGTGAACAGATGTTTTGTTATCATAAGGCATTTAACATCTTGCCCTGTGCACATTTTTAAAACCCTGAGGTTAGTAGGGTTCCCTGATATAATTCTTGTATACTCTTGTTTGTAAAAGGAGGCATCCAGGATTTCCTGCAACATTCTTACTGTAGCTCCAATATTCTCTTAACTAAGCACCAGAGTCAATACAACCACCAAAACCCCTCTTATTGTTATACGCTACATACATTGCTTGAGATTTGCAGGACCAGATGCTATGGAGATGGCATTAGATCCTAAGGGATATTTCTAAACTAATAGCGGGCATACACTCCATCGGTCAGTATTCTATTTACTTCAGACAACTGAAAAGCTGTTACAAAGGACACTGTCTTTTTGTCCCAGAGCAGATTTATTTCTATTGGGAAAATCTGCTTGCTGAAAGTGGACCCCTCAAAAACCAATAGCAGGATATTAGCTATGTTAAACTTTGTTCTCACATGGCCTGACCCAAAGCCAGTTTGAAGTGTATGGGACAATTTCCACTAGCTTCAAGGGGATTCGGATCTATTGAAGTCAATGGAACCGCTCACCACTTGAGCACGTGCTCGAGTATTTTGCCATCTAGAGTCTTTGAGTTCTTGAAAGAGCCAGGACTGCCGGGAAGCCTTGTATGTCGCCAATATAGCTTCGGCCTTACATGGCGGTGGAGTAATTATGCTGACGGAAAAGCGCTCTCCTATTAGCATAGAGCATCTTCACCAGACACATTGAGCTGATGTCGTGCTTCTAATGTAGACCTGCCCTCAATATCAGTAGAAATTTTGATATTTTATTTTGACTTGATGGGAAATTTTGAAATCCTCCTGTAATGACAACAAACTTGAAAATAGCACCATGCTAGTGCATGGTACCAGAAAGTGAAACTGTCTATAAGAGAAAAGGAAAATAACCGCCCCCCCCCAAATAAAACAGATTTTAAAATAACCTTGGGGCTAGACGGGTTCAGGCCATAACAGCACAGTGACCATTAAAATCAAAGAGAGTTTTTCACGGTCTTCAGTGTGTTCAGCTACCTACCTAAACACATAAACAGATCTAGTCACAGGATGAATCCCTCAAGATGCATGAAGCATTCTTCATCCTGCAAAATACTTAAGCATCTATTTATCTTTAAGCATGTGAGCAATCCCATTGACTTCAAATTTAAACTCAGATGTTCTGACCAGTTTTACGTAGATTAGAATTGGTTGACTTTTATTTTTTAATAAACAAAAATTTTTGTAAAATGGCTTTTTTTCAAAAATAATTCCCTCCCTCCACAGACATACAACTTGTCGTCATTCTAGTAATGTCTTGGTTTCGTGAAGAGTGTCAATTTTTATTTATTAAAAAGTCATCAAAATGATTACAGAAACGTTGAATTAGTTACACCCTGAGCTCTCAGTAAACAAAGTTTTCAATAATCTTCATTTCTGAAAAAATTGAAATGGGTGAAGAATTCCTCTATTTTGAATGCTTTGAAACAAACAAAATGCACATTCAGCAAAAAATGGTTTTCCTGCCCTAATAATTCTGCAATTTTGGTAAATTGTTTTCCGATACAGTTGGGAGGAAAGATGCTATACCACAGTGCAATATTAATTTAAACATGCAAAATTTACTTTTGCCAAAAATAATATAACTTCAGTGGAAATTTTACTCTATCAACCACAAGAATGTAATGCATGATGCAATCTCTTTAAAAATGTCCATTTATGCATGGGATTACTGACAGGAATTTCCATACCGGGTCAGACTAGTGGTCCATCTAGTCCAGTAGCTGGTCTCTGACTGAGGCCCATACCAGATGTTACTGATGAATGTGCTGCCCCACCATTTGCTATTATAGGGTAACTTGCCCTGGGGGAAAGTTTCTTCCTGACCTCTGTTAGTTGGATTATGCCCTCAAGCACAGGGGTCTGTTCTGGGACCAGTCCTATTCAACATATTCATAAATGATCGGGAAAAAGGAGTAAACAGTGAGGTGGCAAAATTTGCAGATGATACAAAATTACTAAAGCTAGTTAAGACCCAGGAAAGACAGTGAAGAGCTACAAAAGGACCTCTCAAATCTGGGTGACTGGGCAACAAAATGGCAGATGAAATTTACTGTTGATAAATGCAAAGTAATGCACATTGGAAAGCATAACCCCAATTATACATATAAAATGATGGGGTCTAAATTAACTGTTACCACTCAAAAAAGAGATCTTGGAGTCATTGTGGATAGTTCTCTGAAAACATCCACTCAATGTGCAGCGGCAGTCAAAAAAGCGAACAGAATGTTGGGAATAATTAAGAAAGGGATAGATAATAGGACAGAAAATATCATGTGGCCCCTATATAAATCCATGGTATGCCCACATCTTGAAAACTGTGTGCAGATGTGGTCGCCACATCTCAAAAAAAGATATTGGAATTGGAAAAGGTTCAGAAAAAGGCAACAAAAATGATTAGGGGTATGGAACGGCTTCCATATGAGGAGAGATTACTAAAACGGGACTTTTCAGCTTGGAAAAGAGACAGCTAAGGGGAGATATGATTGAGGTCTATAAAATCAGGACTGGTGTAGAGAAAGTAGATAAGGAAGTGTTGCTTACTACTTCTCTTAACACAAAAACTAGGGGTCACCAAATGAAATGAATAGGCAGCAGGTTTAAAACAAATAAAAGGAAGTATTTCTTCACACAACGCTCAGTCAACCTGTGGAACTCCTTGCCAGAGGATGTTGTGAAGGCCAAGACTATAACAGGGTTTAAAAAAGAATTAGATACATTCATGGAGGATAGGTCTATCAATGGCTATTAGCCAGGATGAGCAGGAATGGTGTCCCTAGCCTCTGTTTGCCAGAGGCTGGGAATGAGCAACCGGGGATGGATCACTTGATTACCTGTTCTGTTCATTTACTCTGGGGCACTGGCCATTGTTTGAAGACAAGATACTGTGCTAGATGGACCTTTGGTCTGACCCAGTATGGCTGTTCTTATGATTTATATCCTCTTTTTTAAAATTCTAATTACAAGTCTGGATATTCTAGTTATCAGACTTAGGGTTTTATACTACCACCCATCACCATAGTATCCAAGCACCTACCGTGTGTCAAAAATCAATAGCAATGGACCCAGATCCTCCAAATGTATTTAGGTGACTAACTCCCATTGAAATGAATGGGAGTTGGGTGCCTAAATACCTTTGAGAATCAGGGACAAAGCCTATACATGTACACACAGATACTGCTTTTTAGACACACAGCTCTTGGAATAAAACCCAAAGCCATCAAATACAAATTCCTTGGGCTCTATAGCTATTTACTCCAAGTGTCTGGCATGTTCCAACTTCAGAGCACATACTATTTAGGCTAAGTGGTAGTGGGGCCCCAGTAGAAAGGTGGGGGGCATGGATCAGCATTCATGTCACACTCCCAGTCAGTACCCAGCGCGGGCAAGCTAATGATCCGACCAGTGGACCACATCCGGTGATGAATCCTGGTCACATGCCACCTGAGGCACACTGTGCATACGCTAACTAGAAAGATTACATCACAAAATAGGACTTATTAATTATGACTGCGCCAGCATGGGGAGATTTCGGGGGGAGGCCTCTGGGTGTCACTTAATTCTTCTGAACAGCAGAAAGCCATAATATAGTTGCCCGCCTTCATTTGGCCTGGTTCTCCATTGCCCTACACCTTATGTAGTCATCTACACATGTGCAACGGCTGCATGCGTCACCCTTGTGATGATGTAATAATGCACAGGATGCAGGGCACTTTGCACAGGATGCAGGGCAATGGAAAAAACAGACCTCTTGAGTGAAAGAGAAAGAGGTTCTGGCTTTCCCCTAGCATTAACAAGCATCTGCAAAGCTGAACTGTAGGGGGTGCACTTGTACTAATTGCGGCTATTAAGAATACCCTCTCCCACACACCCCTCAAAAGGCATTGTACCCCCTCCTAATTCTTGTAGCCACCTCCCTAATAATATGCTTCCCCTTCCCCCCTCCCCATCCTGGCTCTGTTTCACAGCACTGAGCCTCTCATACTGTCTATTATGTACCATATTTCAGTGTATCATCAACCTCGGCTCCATAGGCTAGGCCCAGTTTATTTACAAAAGTTAAAAACTTAGTAAAAGACGTAAGATTTAAAGGGAGTTTCAGTGGAGTCCCGTGCAGCCTCTTTACACATCTGCTCTAACAAACCTCGGTATGAAATATAAACACCCCATCACATGCTCTTCATATTGTCTCCCTTTGCGATTTCCCCCGCCCCACCCAAAAACGTTAAGTCTGGGGATTTCAAAGGGAAGCAGGCACGCAGCTTCGTTTAAAAGTCAATGAGTTTCAACAGGAGCTGGGCCCCCAACTCTCTTGGGGCCCCTCTAAAAATCCCAAGCAAAAAGATTTTACCCCATCAAGACCAACCGCGTTAGAGTTTATAGCCATTCTGGAGCTAGGATAAGCCAAAGACGCGTTAGGAAGGTTTTCAAAAAGGCCCAGCCAAGACTATGGTTTGAATGCCACTGGCCTGATAGCCTCAGAACAGTGAGTGGAGAATCAAGCCCTGTAACTTTAAAACCCCCTCTTCTGCCCCCTGCCCCCCCCCAGAAACATTCTACCCAGAATGAGGTCTGGCCTGTGACATTTCACGAGAGGTTAATCTTTTATGCAGTGGGGTGACTGCAAACAGCACTTAGATTGGAAGCCATGTCTGGTGGTGGAAGCACCCTGCTCTGTTGAGTGGAGCTCAAATCCTAAGCCACATGCCTGAGAGAACCATGCAGATCTCCCACCAAACGCAGACCTCTACAATCCCTGAGAGGCAGGCATTAAACCCACAAACAATTCCTATACTGACCTACAGATTACACCTATGTCTGGGCAGAGACAAACTCTCAAGTATACCAGGGACCATTCAGGGACTCTCAAGGGGAGTCCCACAGACCTTCACCCCAGCAACAGCACCCTGTTGCAAGTCCCCAACACCTAAATACACAGGGGGATGCTCTCTAAGCCAGTGCAGAACCCCCAGTCTCATAATGCCAAACGGGGTACCTTCTGTCCCTTGCGCTGGTCACCAGGGCTTGGGTGTGGGGAAAGCTCAAAGGTGAATCCCAATTTCTGCTGTGCTACCTGGCTCCCATCACAGAACTCCCACCCTGGATCCAGGCTGCTCCTTCACCCTGGCTGCTCCCTGGGCCAATCTCCTAACCCAGATTCCAGCTGTGTTTAGGCTTTCCAGCAGCAGCAAATACATAGGCAGGCTTCAGCAGGTGTCCCTCTTCCATTCTATCCACACCAGCCCATTGGCTCAGAGCCAATCAGCTGACTGGCAACCCAGCACCACCCCACTTGAGCAAGGCTGGGTGATATTCCTCTCCTCCAGTGGGATTTCCTTCCAGGTCCCTAGCCAAAAGCACCCGGGGCCCACAGCCCTCTCTGTCCAGCCCTTCATCAACGAAGGCTCATAGGTGTGGGGCGCTGCTGCTGATTTGTGGAGTAGGAGCGCCACACAAACCCTAACTGTGGAGTGGCTACATAATACTGCATATGCTACTATTCTCTTCGTGGTTGATATTTAAAGAGTTATGAGAGATGGATTTTAGCTAGACTTTGTCCTGTGATGTATGTTTCATTACAATTTTTATTGCCAAGGATTTAAAAGTCCATTTTCCCCTCTAGCCTATGTAAAAGCCCGTACCAGTGTCTGCCTTAATTCTTTAAAGAGTGAATGCTTCAGGTCAGACATCAGTCACTTGCTAAGCACATCTGGGCCAATAAATGTCTGTGGATTACATACAATCTGCTTAAAAAGCATGTCTGTAAATTACGTCACTTATTCCTGAACCCACAATACTCAGATTTTGATCAGCTTCCTGGTTCTTAAATCAAAACTCTGCTGCCTGTTCTGATAAGAGTTTTATTTTTGCAGCTGTCGGCCAAACAATATGCCATCAGTTTAACAAAAGGATCAAGTTTCAAACAGAATTATAAACCAGCCTAGTTTATTTGTTTTGTTTTAATGGAGACAGCTTCTACCAGTGGATTCTAGAGTGATTCTAGACTCTATTCGCCAGTAGAAATCAAGTTGAGTGGCTTAGTCTAGCAAGTTTGGACTAGGGAGGGGCTTTCAGGGAACGTAGAAAAGAGGAGTGGGGGCCTGAGGCAGAGGAAACTGCCCCAGACAGATGGAACCCAGGATCCATCTTTTCTGGGGGTGTCAGAGGGCATGGTTGGTTCAAAGTGAAGATTTGCTTGGTGGAGTTCTCCACTGGACAGGGGTACCCAAGAGCTGTCAGGACTCCAGCCAAAGAGGCAGGTGTGCCTTCTGAAGCTACTAAGAGGATTTTCTGGGGGGAGAGGAAAAATAACCTGGCACCCACTGTGATGTATATGAAATCCTGCAGCAGGCCTCTGGCCAGTATAAAAATCACCCCTTGAAAAAGCTGCTTCCATGCCCCATGGCTCCCTCTAGCCCCAAGGGTTTCTCCCCAGATGACGCTTTCCTCCATTTCCTCCCCTTCCACAGGGCTGACCTGATTTTATGGGAAGAGCCAAACCATGCCAGGCAGCTTGGAGTCCCAGGCTGCCCAGCTCCCTGCTAGCTCTCTCAACAGCATCAGCACCTGGCTCCTGTTTCTCTTCTGGGCAATCACCGCACAGTGGCTCTCAGGGAAAGGCAAATGCTAGAGGGGCCTCAGGGAGCTAGGGCGGGACTTACTGAGCTGCCCGCAGGGGAGAGAGCAGGTCATTTTTAAAAACACTGTCTCCTGCTGGCTGCAACCTGGAGCACCCATCCAGACCCGGGTTTCCTGGGATGTGTGTGTCCGACTCTGGACTGTCCTGGCAGTTCCTTTCCAGCTCTCAGACAGGGTGGGATGGGTCTGGTGCTTGTGCTCCTGTCCTGCATCCACAGTGCTGGTCAGGAATGCGAGCCCCAGACTCTCCTTTTCTTCTGGCTCAGGCAAATGTTGCAAGAGGGCAGCCGCCATTGCGCAGGGTGGGAGGAGAACTGCTACTCCAGAGGGTGAGAGGAATACAGGGAAGCTACTGTGTGTGCTAGGTGAGCTGCAGGTGCGGGAAGTACAGAGGGGCCCATCTCAGTCCCAACCTTAACGAGACAGACATTGTGTTTGTTTGGGCGACTTGATTCGGTTCTCTCTTTCCAATCCCGTTTTGGGCAGGCTGGCTGGGGACCACCTAAAATGCCCCTGGAACCTCCATGGGCCATTCTGGTCCTGCAGCCTACTCTTCAATTGCCTAGGCGGGTGTGCACAGGGCCACACAATCTAGCTTGTTTGTGGTCTCCGCCATAGGGAACGATACAACCAGAGCGTTGCAGATCCCACTGCATTGACAGCACTGTATGGAGAAGCTGGGATAGTGTCCCCCTGCACTATTAGGCCTGATTCTGTTCTCTTTTACACCCGTCTAGCTCCCCTGATTTCCCTGGAGTCATTCTTGATTTACATCACTCTAGCTGAGCTCAGAATCAAGCCCAGTATCAGGATCTGGTACATGCTAGACGGCCCTCTCATTCATGCCCATGAAAATGACTCGCAGGTGGCATATATATTTTTTGCAGATTGAAGGAGTTCAGTTATTTAACATCTGTAAAGGATTAACGTGCTGAACAGTTTGGGGGAAATTAGATAGCAATGAGCACAGTGCATTTGCCCGCGCGTGGGATTGAACTCAACTTGTCTAGTTTTAGCACCGACAGGCGTATTTTCCTTTAATTACAACGTGAATCGTGAATGCCGTGCACACACAGTATATGTCATTTCTGTCAGCCCATGCTTCAGCACTAAGCTACTGTAGTTTGCAATAAGTGAACACTTAGCGGGCTGATGCAGCCAGCTGCCATTTTCCATCCCCATCAGTGAGTATAGACTAACACTGGGGAATAAAGAGAACATTTATAGAGCTGCAGCCTTCTGAGTGCATTTCCAGCTGAACAGGAAAACATGGAGGGAGAGTCAACTGTAATGCACAATAAACCTCATTTAATTGTACCGCTGGAACAAGCTACAGCCTCGATCCAGTGGGGTCAGTGAGAGTCTATCAGTTGACTTTATGGGCACTAGATCAGGCTGGGTCTGTAATAACTGGTCCTTTAAGAAACAACCATTTTCCCAAGGAATTTCTTTTTTTAAATGAAAGTCTGTGTTGGGAAGTCTGTGATGCTGCTATCCTAACACCATTCCACCATATTTCCTACAGAAAATGAAGGATGACAGAAGATGAAAGAAGACATTAGCCTTCCCGTGTCTTCAATATCTCAATCCCTTTCTCTAGCATTAAAAAAAGATAAACGAGGTGGCCTGCCTCCTCCTTCATTCTTTGGGAGAACAGGTTCTCTCTTTGTCTGTTTGATGCTGCCCCTTACCACCCACCAGCATTTCTCCAGGGGACAGCTGAATCCAGGTCACCACAAGAAGAATCGGTGCCTAGCACAGGATGACACTGTTGATTGCCTGCAGGACTTTTGATACTCCAACAGCAGATTACAAACCTAAGAACCACCATGCCTTGTAAAACAGAATATTCAAGGCTTTGCATGCCGTATACATTCTCTGTTTTCCCAGCAGCTGGGTGTCATCTGGGACATTCCTCACACTTTTGCAAGTACGGAATCAGGCAGGACAGAATATAGCAAACCACCAAGAGTTCAAGAACTAATTTTGAAAGCCTTTGGTTCAAAATGGAAGGGAGTTTCAGCTCCACTATTTTTCTTTTTTAACTCCCCCCACATGCTAGGACTTTTTCTCCACTTGTCTGCATGGAACTAAGGCAGGAAAACATTCCTGCAGGTGTGAGGGAAAGAATCAGTGCAGTGGGTCAACGTACAGGAGATTATTTTACCATATGGATAGCCATGTGTCCAAAAAGAAGTCTATATGCATTATCATTGTAGGACTCGGTGGATATGTCAAAAATCCCAGGTGTGACAGTAAAATTGGTTGCGAAGCCTTCACCTTCAGAAGAGTAATAAAATACAGATTCAAAACTCATATTAAGGCCAACTTTTTCAACAGGCTTTGACTTGCCTGCACCCCTCCTCCCCCTCCCCCACCCATTTCTGCACCTATATAGGGTAGGACAGAAGGGCACATAGGCCCCAAGGTATATAGGTGCCTAAATACCATAGCTTTCAATAGGAGTTAGGCACCTAAATTCCTATGGGGACTGGGGCCATAGTCTACTGCAGATGAAGGGAGCTGCCTCCATACAAGGAGACAAATTGAAGTGTGGGCCTAAAAAAAGTCTACATAAGTAAAATTAGTTCCGGTTGTTACATTTTAACGATATTCTGATTATCCTTGAAACGGGACACTACTGAAATTGAGATTAGTCTGATACTTTATTATAGCCAATAGGTTTATGTTCCCAGCTGTGCCACATAGTTCCTGGGTGGGCTTGGGCAAGTCACTGCATTCTCTGTACTTCTGTATTCCATCTGTAAGTGGTGGAGACGGATCCTTCCTTTCTCCCAGCCTGTTTGCCTTGTCTGCTTTGACTATAAAAGCTTCAGAGGTGAGGCTGTCTCTTTTGAGCCTACCTGGGCTTTCTAGGTGCTTGAACCAAACACCACCAAATAACTCTTAGAATTATACCCAAATACAAACCTACCAAAGATATGATAGCATTTCATGTTATCTTTTTATTTGCTACTTGCCATTTAAAAAAAAAAAAAGACTTTTGAAGTCTTTTGGAAGTGGCCACATTAAAGAAAAACGAGAACACCCAAAACTTCCCAGAGCCAAGTGAACCCACAAGTCAAACAAATGCACTTTAAAAGTCCTCTGTTATTTATATTGGCTTTGTTTCTGTAGCACTCTTTCATGAACAGCCTGCCTAAGGCGTTTGTCTCCTTTCCAGGCCAAAAGGTACTCTGCTGGGGTTGGGTACACCATGCTTTAGTTTCTGCACTGGGCTCCTCGCCGAAGCTTCCACCTGTATATTCCAAGCCACAGCAGCTCATTTGTTCTGTGAGGGCTGATATATGAAAGTTAAAGACATATGCAGTGATGACCCATTGGTAGTACTGCACTCTGTCTCACTTATGGAGCTGAGAACAATCCGAGAGCCAGTCAAGAGTAAAGAAAGAGCAATATTTTAGACACTAAACTTTCCAAGCATTTAGCAGAGAATGGATTGCAGATGTATATGTTTAAATGCCATTTTCGGTCCTATTGTTTCCTTTAACCTATTGCCTTTCTTTCTGAAAGCATCTTCTGATGAAAATACCAATACTGCTGAAAGCAATGGTCTTCTCGGTGAGAAATAACATCTTTCTCCTGAATGCTAAAACAAAAGGCCAGCATTTCACTTTTACTCCTTCACAGAGATGAGGCCAGACTGTTGCCTTTTGTGCAGACCTCAGAAATGCCAATATAGCTTGTGTAACTGGCCACAGGTGAATCACCCCAATGCAGAGGGACCCTGACTTACACAACAACACAAGAACGGCCATACTGGGTCAGACCAATGGTCCATCTAGCCCAGTGTCCTGTCTTCCAACCATGGCCAGTGCCAGATGCTTCGGGGGAATAAACAGAACAGGGCAATTATTGAGTGATCCATTCCCTTGTCATCCCGTCCCAGCCTGGGGCAGACAGAGGCTTTGGGACACCCAGAGCATGGGCTTGAGTCCCTGACCACTTTAGCTAAAAGTCACTGATGGACCTATTCTCCAGGAACATAACTAATTCTTTTTTTAACCCAATTATATACTATTGTCCTTTACAACATCCCCTTGGCAACGAGTTCCACAGGTTGACTGTGCATTGTTTGACATACTTTCCTATGTTTGTTTGAAACCTGCTACCTATTAATTTCATTAGGTGACTCCAGTACTTGTGTTGTGCTAAGGAGTAAATAGCACTTCCCTATTCACTTTGTTCATGATTTTATACATCTCTATCACATCTCCCCTTCAGCATCTCTTTTCTCAGCTGAACAGTCCCGGTCTTTTTAATCGCTCCTTGTATAGAAGTTGTTCGATACCCCTAATCATTTTTGTTGCCCTTTGTACCTCTTCCAATTCTAATATATCTTTTTTGAGAAGGAGTGACCAGATCTGTACACAGTGTTCAAGGTGTGGGTGTACAATGGATTTATATAGTGGCATGATCTCTTATGTCTTATTATCTATCCATTTCCTAATGGTTCCTAACACTGTTAGCTTTTTTGACTGCTCAATGTGCAGGAGCAGATGTTTTCAGGGAACTATCCATGATAATTCCAGTTCACAGCCTGCCAATCTCCTACTGCCATTTTGGCTCCTTAGGGCTACTAGTAGCCAGTGTAACATAGAAAAGTGACTGGATAGATACCAAAACTCCCTCAAGGCAGTGGAAAGGTGAGCTGTATGTCACATTTGCGCCTGTTTCCTAATCTCCACTGTGTGGTTCTCAGCCACGCCTAAGGACCTAGCCCACAGTCAGCAAGACTTTAATCCACTCAGTAGAATCAGTTTCAATAAGGGCCTGACCCAAAGCCCATTGAAGCCAAAGGGAGACTTTCTATCAAAGTCTGTGACGTTTGGATCAGGCCCTACATGCAAAACTATCACCGTTACCTGAGTTTTTCTGTTTGCACACCTCAAAAATCACCTAAAGATTGAAACAGGCTACAGTAATAAAATACTGGAAATTAAGATATTCTAGGGATTTGGGGGGAGGAAGGGTGAGGGGATGGCCTCCTTACCAAAGACCTAACCAAGGGCTCACTGAAGTCAGTGGCAAGGTTGCCACTGACCTTGGTGCAAAAGCAGACCCTAAGCTTTGTATTAGCAGAGTTCTTTCAAATTCATATTGCAGGATAGGAAACCTTAGCATATTTTAATAAGAGTTCAATATTTCACTTTATTAGGCTTACATTAATGGCACATTGCCTGGTGCTTTCAGATAATTTAATCCCCAAATCAGCAACCCTTAAGTGCATATTTAAGCAGTTTGAACATAGATGGAATTATTCAAATGCTTGAAGTTAAGCATGTGCTTGAATCCTTTGCAGAATCGAGGGTTAACTACAGAAGTAACCTAATGCTGATTGAGAAATAGAAAAAAAGTCTTCGTCAAATATTATAATCAACAAATTTCACTAACATTCGTCAAGTAATTGATTTCATCAGGGCTTAAGCACATGCTTAAACTTAATCACACTTCCTGAATAAGGATGTGTTCCTGAATTGAAGCTACAGTCACCAAGGAGAATTCTAATACAATTCTACAATTGTTATAAGGCTGGTTCATCACCAGAAAAAGAAAAAGCAAGTAATTATTCAAGCAAAAAAAGTGAAATTTACTAGTCATATTTAGTAGTCAAATACTACTTGAGTGGCCCTTATTATTCTGTAAACCAAAAATAGCCCCAGATAAACAAACCAACAAAAGCCCAAGCGTAAAATAAAGGCGCTAAGTTCTCATTTCATGTGTTCTTGTGCAATGGTGCAGAGTTTCAAGTGTGGCTGAAAGAAGAATTTAATCCCAGAAGTTTAGGGCCTGCTCCTGCTCCATTTGACTTCAATAGCACAGTCCTCTCCTTGTTAAAACCAATATGATAATTATTTTTTCATTTACCTGGGTGTTTTGATTTCCTGGATGACACTGCTTCTCTAGCCTTTACTTGTAAACGGTCAGATAAGCTCTAATGGTCTAAAAAGGAACTGCAAACCACTCCAGCTGTTTAGATACAATATGACATTGCATCTAAATTTGCTGTAGGTATGGAATTTTTCCCATAGTTACATCAACAGTTCCATTTAGCCTAGGACTGCATGGTTTCCATTAGATTGCCTCCCCTGATTCCTTAAAGATGGAGGCCGCCTGGAAGTTTAAGATTCAACATTTTTGAGAAAGAAAAAAAAAGTCTACTTAGCATCTGAATAATGTTATCAGAATATTTGCTGATGTATAAAAGCAAAGTGCTTTGAACTAGTGATGGCAGAGAGTGGTTGGGATGGACATCCACAGCATGATTCTCATTTTCACTAAGGTACCTCTACACCTCTCTGGCAGAGGTATGGGGCCATAAAGTGGACATAAAGTCAGTGGATAAAGTCTGCTGCAGTTTCCACGGTATGCATCCGATGAAGTGAGCTGTAGCTCACGAAAGCTTATGCTCAAATAAATTGGTTAGTCTCTAAGGTGCCACAAGTACTCCTTTTCTTTTTGCGAATACAGACTAACACGGCTGTTACTCTGAAACCTGTCATAAAGTCAGAGACACCTAGTACATTGAGAATAGCCTTCCTCAGTAATAAGAGTGGGCTGCCACAGCTGAAGCATGAGGCATAGTTATATAGATAGTGCCTGACTCATAACATTTTCCAGATGGACAAGAAAAATGGATCACAGAACTTCAGTAGGAATAATTGAATAGCAGTGTCCTTTTGAGTAACTATATTTATTCACTGCACGGAGCCAGCTAGATGCGTCACCTTGTCTTGATGATGGGTCAGTCCCCAGAAATCAGCAACAGAGGTGGCTGGATATCAGAATTATATTTTATTTCTTTCCCCACGTGGGAAGGCCGAGATATGGAATAGAAATATCTTAACTTTGACATTTGCTAGCACTGTCATTCTATACAGACAAGCAAGGCGCATTTTTGTGGCTATCGTGTACACAAGTGAACAGGAGTTAAGAAACAGTGGGAAGTAGTAAGAATTTTTCTAGAAACAATTACGATATCAAATACCAACCCCAAGGCCTGACCCAAAGGCCACTGAAGTTGGTGGAAAGAGACTCCCAATGACTTCAATGGACTTTGGAACAGGCTCTCGCTTTGTTACATCTCCACAGCAGTTTTTAATTCAATTTGCCCAACAGCTTCTTCCCAAATGGTGCGGATACTTTGGCATCCCATACGACAGTGTCTCTATTTTTGATTTTCTGTCTTGGAAATCTCCTTTGTGGTTCAACCACTTTTTTTTTTTATTTTTTTAATTAAAACTTCCTACTTTGACACATGATCTTAGGTTGGCCAGGATAAAGGGACATGCTGCCTAACAGGTCATCAGGAGGAAACCTGCATGACCAAGAAGTTTGCATAGAAGTGGTTTGACTGAAAAAGAGGAAAGCTTTTGGATAGGATCTTCCTGTGTGGAAAAACAGTCAAGCTAGACAGAGGGAAAAACGTCGGCCATCTGAAGAGATGGGCCCAGATCCTCAGCTGATGGAAGTTATAGCTCCATTGGAGATACCAGCTCCCCAGCTACATAAATTAATGTCACCAGATTTATGAAACTAGCCATGCTTGAAAAGAGGTTGCCGTTCAACTGGTGACATTCCCCTCTCCTGTCTACAAGAAGTGACAGGTTCTATTACATGGCATTGCTGAGGTTCTAGCAGGAGGATGAAATAAGCAATGGTTGGCCTGCTTATTTCACTCTCTACTGGCCTGCTTTCATACATGGGCTGAACTAATCCTAGGTCGGAAGACAATTCTATGCGTTGGTCATTTAAATAGCTCACGCTTTTGGGGTGCAGTTTGCTTTCCCAGCTATCACATGTGAGTTGCTCTATGCTTATTTCCTAAAAGCTCCCAGGAATAGTAAAGCATGACACATTGTTGCTGTGGATGTTGCAGTTAACACCAAAATAACCATGCCTCGTGAATTAGGAACGTTTCCCCAAAATCGAGGGGGGCAGGACCTGATTTGGAGCTTTTCTTAAACCAGGGTAAAATCAGTGTCACTCTAATGGACTTATTCCAGATTTACACCAGTGCAAACGAGAACTGGGCTTATGATTCCTAACTCTGGGTCTGATTTACCATACAGTTTTCAGTGGCAATTGCTTTCGCTGAAAGCCTGTAGCTCCAAGTCACCCCCTTGGGAGCTGTTAAAAATATACTAAAACAGAATTCTGTTTACATTTATAACGTGACATTCATGCATAGATCTCACACTGCATGACAGTTACAGCAATGGGCATCGCTGTAAAACGTTACAATAAGAAGCAAAAGAATGTGAACAGTAAATTGTGAGAGGCATAAAAGCTCAGGAATAGTACTGCAAGGGCCAGCACAGGCAAGGGGTTGACGTCTTATGGAAAGGAGGCAGCGCAGATGGTTAGGTTTTGCTTAGTTCAAAAGGGAGGGTGAATAGACTCCTCAGATGGCTTCAATAGCAGATTTTTTAAAGAAATCCTCTGTCATGCAGAATTTCCAGGCATTTTGCCTTGTGGAGAAGGTTTTGTTTTTGCCTCACTGGGAAAACAAAAAGTCAGGTTCTAAGCAAGTACCTGACATGTTAGAGATGGCAACACCCTTTCCCACAGGCAAGTGTGTGTAAATTCTGTGTGAGTGTCAGGGCTGGACAGCGGGCGGCCAGTGTGCATTGCCCAGTTACCAAGTTGTGATCAGGAGAGATGTAGCACAGTCGGAGTCAAGCCAAGTCAGGATACCAGGAACAGGCACCAAGTTGAAGGCAGGAGGCAAGTAGCTGGGTTCGGGTTGAGCCAGGTCAGGATACCAGGAACAGGCACCAGATTACAGACAGGAGGCCAGTAGTGAGGACAAACTGGGATCAGAAGTTCAGAGTAAGCCATGGTCTGGAGCAGAAGCAAGCTGACAGTCTGCATCATTGCTCAGACAGCTCCCTGTAATGACTTCCTGGTTTATGTACCGGCATAGGCTAATCAAGGAACTGCGGAGGTCCACCACTCAGGCCCTGCCGGGAAGTACGTCCCACAGTGTCTAGCTCCACAGGGTCTCCCAGAAGAAACCCATCCTGAGCTTCAAGGCAACACAGAAGCATCAGCACACCACAGCCTCCATGGTCCCAGGTTCTAGTCCAGCCAGTGCTTACACGAAGGGCACTTACAGTGTGTCCTTGTGGACTGGAACTTGGGAGACCTGGGTATTATTCCCAGCTTTGCCACTGGCCTGCTGGCTGACCTTGCGCAAGTCACTTTACATCTGTTTCCCCATTTTACAGATAGGGATAAGGTACTGACCTTCTTTGGAGAGCACTTTGAGATCTCCTGAGGAAACGTGCTATACAAGAGCCAGCGCTACAAGAGTTAGGTAGTAATATATAATCATGTAGCTATCCAGTGCTTAGAGTGAAAGAATGTGTTCCTGGAACAGTCGCAAATGGCACAAATTACAACACAGGACATAATGGGACCAAAAATAACCGACCAGCTACATTAGGCCTTGTTTCATAATTGCTTTACACAGCTCAAGTGCTTCCCTGATATCTCCACTAAACTATCCCTCATTGTGGGATGGATCCAAGCCCACTGGAGTGGCTGGAAAGACTCCTGAGGACTCCAATCGGCTTTGGAGTGGACTCAGTCTGAATAATCTGAAGTAAGTGTCTCTGTGCCCTTCCATTTCATCTATTTGCTTAGAATAAATAAAAGCCGTAACTTCTGCTAGATGTGGAAAAAATGGAGCCCAACTCCATTCACAGCCTTGTGGGATTTAATAGCAATGCACGACTAACTCCCATCTCTTGGAGATGAGCTTTTGCAACCCCAGAATTTTATCTTCCTCTTTTGTAGAGATGCAATGGAATCTGCAAATATTTAAGGTACCTCTCCCACCTGGGGTCCGATCCAAAGCCCACTGAAGACAGTTGCTGCTTTTCAATCAAGTTCTCCTCATTTAAAGTCTCAAAAAATAGCCAGTACCACCTCTGTGTAGATACACAGAAAGGGCCAAGTTGTGCTCTCAGGCTGGTGTAATTCTGGAACAGCTCCCCTGATTTCAGTACAGCCACTGCGATATTTCAGTGGCGTAACAGATTAGGCTCTTGGCCAATGGCTACCCCATGCGAAAAAAAGCAAAGTAATCTCATTTTTAGAGCTTCATGATGAGGTACATTAGTTAATTATTTTTTTAGGAAATAAATAGTTTAACTATCACCCAGTTCAGTTTTTGTGGGTACATCACCAAGTTCTCCAAAAGTTCTAGCTCCTGAGACAGTAAAAAAAGCCTGACTGCGGAAGTGTATTTATGCCCTCCATCACATGCATTAGTGAATGCCAGGTCACCCAGATAGTCAGCTGGTAACTGTTGCTGACATAAAAGGAGTAATGGATGCAACCCACTGCTGCTTACATGTGAGAGAATGGTTATATGGAGTCTCACTGTCCATCAACTAGCTGGTCACACACCCCTACTGTCCCTCCTTCCAAAACCGCAAATTCAATCTCTCCTAAACTTGGAAATCTCAATTTCAATCCAAATTTTGCATCTCATACCCACCTCCACTGCCACTTGCAAAAACTTGATTTTTTTTTCATTCCAATGTGAAACAAAAAGAAAATTTCAAAACCTCAGAAGTTGTCACAAAACAGACTTGTCTTCCTCCAGCCAGCTCTAGAAGTGACCATTTACTGGTAAGAGAACAGGTCTTCTGAGGGCTAGATTATGCCAGTCAGGCACAGCCCTATATTTTTATTATTTGTATTCTCATAGTGCTAGGATAATCAGCCACGGACCAGGACCCCATTGAGTTAGGTGCTGTACAAACAGAGCAAAGAACTTACAATCTAAGTAATGGGGATGCTGCAAAGTCTCAGGCACACAGGATGCCTCCTAGACCACCTGTTGTCACAGTGCACAACACACACACTAGAGAGGTACTACATTAGAATGTAATAACGTAATTTATGCGACCAGCTTCCACACCTTTAACGGAGTGCTGATTACTTCCAACCCATGAAGCTGGACAATTCCACCAGCCAACATGTAGGGCTGGAGCCAGGGTCCCACTTTCTCCACCCTCCCTTTGGGGCTGTATTCATTTATATTTCTTGAATATCCACCAATGAACAGGTCCGGGCAAAGCCTCTGGAGTGTGGTATTTGAAGCAATTCTATTGCACACGTTTTTGGAAGAGCAGTTATGTACAAGACCTGCTCTAGGAATTATTTAGAGGATGTTCTCTGGCCTGTGCTATACAGGAGGTCAGACTGAGATGATCACAGTGGCCCCTTGTGGCCTTGGAATCCATGAATCTATAAATTAGGGACTTTACAAAAGAATCAGAATATTAGTTATAGGTAATAAAGTGTTTTACAAATGAAGCTGTCCTGTCCATGTAACCTGTATTTATGTACTGCACTGCTATATTACTGCCTGTTTGTAATGCCAAGGTCCGTTTGGGATCATTTTGCTTTGCACAGCCTTGGCTCAATGGATTATTAAGGCTTTTCAATCCTGTTATGACTTTGTATATCTTCTCAATCAACAGCTATGGATTAAAAATCCATATACAGTCTCTATTGAGCCCATTACCTCAGAAATGTGCACAATCGCTGCCGTTTGTCACGAAAGAACAAAATTTACCATTTCTCTTTCAAATGCCAAAGGGTATCAGTGCACATTAGAGAGACATGGCCTATACAATTTCATTTATATATACACACACCAAAGTAGCTTTCCATTCATACACGTGCAAAACAAAACAAAAATGGACTCAAGTTTTTGTTATTGTTGCTGTTTTTTGCCATCTTATCCAACTGCATAAAATGTCTAAGCAGAATTCCAACCTCCTCAAAATCTTACGTGAAAAGAAATCCCTCCTGGGCTAAAACCTTGATTGGAATGTCTGCAATCTCTGCCAAACATGCTTGTGAGTGAGGAACGCCTCAGTACAGCTGTTGGGAATTATTTTTTCCTGTTGTGAAAAGTTTTGATGAAAATAAAAACATGTTCATCAAAAACATCCACTGAAAGTTTCAATTTTTCAGCAAAAATTCAAAAACTGACGTTTTTCAATTTGGAAATGTTGCTGAAGTGCCTCATGGGAGCTGTTGTTCTGCTTTCATTCTCCTTTATAGGCTAGGCTTAATGGCTGGGGGTGTGGGCTCTGATGTGGGGCCAGAGATTAGGAATTTGGGGTGCAAGAGGGGCTGGGGCTGAGGGGTTCGGAGGGCAGGAGGGGGATCAAGAATGGGACTGTGGGTTGGGGCCCGGGAGGGGGTCAGGGGTGCAGGCTCTGGGCAGCGCTTACCTCAAGCAGCTCCCGGAAGCAGCGGCATGTCCCACCTCTGGCTCCTATGCGGAGGCATGGCCAGGAAGCTCTGCGCGCTGCTCTATCTGCAGGCACTGCCCCTGCAGCTCCCATTGGCTGTGGTTCCCAGCCAATGGGAGCTGTGGGGGTGGCGCCTGGGGCGGGAGCGGCATGCGGAGCCCCCTGGCTGCCTCTACACATAGGAGTCGGAGGAGGGACATGCAAGCTGCTTCCCAGGAGCCACTTGGCACAGAGGCTAGCAGGGAACCTGCCAGCCCCGCTGCACGGCGCCGCCACCAGGATCCCTTTTTGACCGGGTGTTCAAAAACCAGACACCTGGAAACCCTGACTCCCTACTCCTAACCTTGATGTGGCCTGGTCCACTTTGCTGGTTGGTCTGGAGTGAGGAGGGGGCCAAGTCCCCACATATTCTCTCCCCTTCTCCTTGCCCCCTGGGTGGTTTGTAGGGGGAGCAGACCTTGTACTCCACTGAATGCAGGTACTGTGATTGTATCTTGTCCCTCATGCAGTGTGAGTGTTCCTAGCTCTCATTCACCACTGCACCTGTGGAATTGAAAATCTTCTTCTACCTGATCTCTGCCACTCTTTATAAAAGGGTCAGACAATCCAGCCCTAAAAAAAAAAAAAAAATAGACCAGAAAAAATGTTTACAGCTCGGTTTTCAACCCCTCCAACAAGGGATTCTTTAGAACCAGAGACAAGCCAAAATCCAATACCCAGCTCTGACCCAACCCTTGGGAAAGCTTGGATTCACACCAAAAGAGTGCACCTCAGGCCTATTTCTGAGTAGTACAAAGGGTGAACTCTCACCTGTACCTCAGCTTCAGGGGCAAAAACAATGCTTGGATAAAGACAAAGTTCCATGGTTTTTAAAAAAAAAAAAAAAAAAGTAAAATCCCAACTAATACTACAAAAAAAACCACACTTGGCAACAGGGATATTAAGTTTGATAGTTGCATCACTAAATCTAATACCCTTCATGAAGGCTGACATCAGAGGAAGGAGACGTCCTAAGAGTGATCTGTAGACTACCAAGGATTTTCAGATGATCAAAGAGAGAATACTGGCTCCTTTATATTACCAGTGATACCAGGAATTTCCTGGTTCACTAGAGTCTCTGGGCTGGATTCTCCTCTTACTCCCACAGGTTTTACACTGTTGCAACTCCATTATCTTGGCAGGTGTCACTCCTGATTCACAGAAGTGCACGCTGTAAATAGAATCAAGCCCTTTATCTCAAATACTGGCTAACTGAGAAGAATGCTAGGAGTGTGATCATTTGGGGCAAGATTCACCAACATGCTCCAGCTGCTTTGCATGTGTCTGGCAATGCAATGTAGCTGTAAACCCAGTTTAATGAGACCTGGCTTAAATGGTTAGTTAAGCAGCGTTTGACAACTTTGAATCAATGGAAGCACACAAAGCAGCCGGAGCCTACTGGTGAATCTGTATGCGCTAAAGGGATAGACAATAAGACAGAAAATATCATACTGCCTTTATATAAATCCACGGTACGCCCACATCTTGAATACTGCATGCAGATGTGGTCACCCAACCTCAAAAAAAGATATATTGCAATTGGAAAAGGTTCAGAAAAGAGCAACAAAAATATTAGGGGTATGGAACGGTTTCCGTATGAGGAGAGATTAATAAGACTGGGACTTTTCAGTTTGGAAAAGAGACGACTAAGGGGTATATGATTGCGGTCTATAAAATCATGACTGGTGTGGAGAAAGTAAATAAGGAAATGTTATTTACTCCTTCTCATAACACAAGAACAAGGCGGCACCAAATGAAATTAATAGGCAGCAGGTTTAAAACAAACAAAAGGAAGTGTTTCTTCACACAACGCACAATCAACTTGTGGAACTCCTTGCCAGAGGATGTTGTGAAGGCCAAGGCTATAACAGGGTGTGGCAGAGCTCAGACCTTGTCCCCGTGGGTCCCGCGCTTCCAGGCAATTTATGCTACTTCAGAGGCTCACTGCAACCCTCCACATAGCCCTTCTCTCGCTAGAGCCAGGGATACAGTCTACTGAGCCCTTTTCATCATAAGCAAGCAATGGAGGTTGGTGAGAGAATTCCCACAGTCTCTGTTGCTCCTACAGCCTCATGCCAAAACAGTTTAGCCTCCTGTCCTGACAGGGGCCTGTTTTCCCCTCCCAGGAGGTGTTTCTGTAGTGGTTGGTTGGGGGGAACCTGGGCCCGCCCTCTACTCGGGGTTCCGGCCCAGGGACCCTAATGGTAGCAGCTGTTGGCAGCCAACCTTTTACTGCCAGAGTTGCTACATTTCCCTGGGCCACTTCCCCACAGCTCTCCTGCTTCTCCCTTCTTCACCCTTACCTTAGGGCTCCCTTACCAATGGCTTGAGGGTGTCTTTATTAACCAGCCCTTCAGCCACACTTCCTCTCCTCTGTCCCCTCTCTGACTGACTGGAGTGAGCCCTTTTATATTATCAGAGGGGCCTTAGTTAGAGTCAGGTGGTCACATTAGCTTAATGGCCTCACCTGACTCTTTGCAGGTTAATTGGAGTCAGGTGTTCTCATTAGCCTGGAGTAGCCCCATCTCTGGTCAGTCAGGGAACAGAAAACTGTTAATCCAGTGGCCAGTATATCTGCCTTCTGCTCCTCTGCTGAACCCAACTGGCCTGGGTCTATCACAAGGGTTCAAAAAAGAACTAGATAAATTCATGGAGGATAGGTCCATCAATGGCTGTTATCCAGGATGGGCAGGGATGGTGTCCCTAGCCTCTGTTTGCCAGAAGCTGGGAATGGGCGACGGGGGATGGATCACTCGATGATTACCTGTTCTGTTCATTCCCTCTGCGGCACCTGGCATTGGCCACTGTCAGAAGACAGGATACTGGGCTAGATTGGTCTGACCCACTATGGCTTTTCTTATGTTCTTAAATTGTTAGGAGATGTCAGACATCTAGGTAATGAAGCTGTGACTTCTCAAAATCTGGTGATCATCAGTAGCACACAAGTATAAATTCTGCACACACCTTCTCGTTTGTAATTAAAGAAAATACTGAAAAAGAAACTCTTGTATTGCGAGGCAGGAACAACTTAGAAGACACTGCCCCATGAACATGATTTAACTCTAAACACACAATACTTCTGAGGGTGAAAAGATGATTTCTTCTCAGGGCTCATTCAGTCCTTGGTTTCTCCAGTGAAACTGCCACCAAGGAACTGTAACTGTAGAAACTACTGAGACTGGGCTTTTTGCGATCAGCTGACCGCCACGAATGGGACTGAGGCCTCCACCTCAATTCACATAGGCTGCTGACCTGCAGTAGGATGGCAAAATTCCCATTGGTTTCTATAGGGCCCAGTGATTTTCAAGCACAATCAACCTCCCCTGGTTTGAAACCAGTTCCCTATATAGAAAGTCTCTGTATCACATTACCAGTCCTCTTGTCCCATAATATTTTGGGGGTTCGTAGGTTCTCGCCCTGTGTTAAGGTTTACCAAGCATTAAGTTTAAGCACACTACAGGAGTATATACAACTAAGTTTAATGTGAACCCCACTCCTTCTAAGCATTTACATGCTTAGATTTTGAAATAGCTTGCAGCTGTTGCTTGAGTTCGGCTAACAAACTCCCATTTCCTTCTCTCTTCATTTTTTACTTTGGTTGGGAGCTAGATGTAGTGATGGAAGAAACACCGAACAACAATTCATGTAGTGTATTCCATGCAAGACGAAAACAAAGGAGGAACCAACAATGGGACGAGGGCAAGAAAGCGTTTCTAGTTTGTTGGATACATGCTACCGGGAAGACCACCCTCTGCGTGTGGTATATATCGGTGTTAAGTCTCACATCTCTTCTGCAATATATATATTTTTACAAGGTTCTAAGCCTTTTTATGAGGTGAATAAAACACACAAGAGCAACCTCCCAAGCAGTTAAAGGGCAGTGGTAGATGTCTCCGCTGTACACTTGCTTCTAATAGAATTCCCAGTTGCTTGCCTTCAGCAAATCAAAAGGCTTTGATGGAAAAATTCTTTGGAGATCAGTGGCCCACACTATCCCTTTCTAAAGGAAAGAAAGAGGCATTAAATGTTTGCAAGGCTTCCCCCAGAACATACATCCACGGAATACGCTGTTGAGTGAACGAAATGCACAGTAGTTCCCGATGAAATCATACAGGGTTACAGGCTCTGGGAATTTCAGGACTCCACACTTCACTGGAGACTCCAAAGGGCCTACAGGATACTGCAAAATCACTCTTGATGTCCCACAGCACACTGTACTTCCCCACGTGGGTTTGATCAATTTTCTTGGGTAGCAGCAATCTGCTCCATAGTGTTTTCTTTCATTTGAAGGCAGCTAATTGTTCTTGTCTCTCATCAGTCCTTTTTGAATCAAATGGTCTTTTACTCCAATGGAAGTGGAAGCATCTAGCTTTCTTCTCTGCTGCTTTTCAGGCCTTTTTCTTCAGCCACCAAACCATCTTCTCTAATCCAAGAACTTTCATTTTTTTCTGTTCTCCTCCTCCATTTCCAGGGTTAGTGCTTGGTTATAAGCAATGGGTACATTCTTTTAAGGATGTAGTGAGCCCAGCAAGATTCACTGAGGCCTCTAGATCTATCGGAGGTAAAGGAAGGGGATGCTGACCTCCAATGTATGGGAGAAAACTAAAATGAAGCACGTGACAAAAATTAGCAAAGAAGGAAGCTTGAAAAGATGGAAAGAATTTTCGTGGAGTGAATCAGATTTCTCATATGATTCAACAATTCTGTTGTTACACTGCAAGTTGAAGTAATGGAAAACGGAGCAAGGACTGGGAGGATGGGAGGTGGAAGTGAACTGAAAATAAAATGATGTGCCACCTTTTAATGCAGGAGAGGTGACGGTTACATATGTTTAGGATGCATTAAAAGTATCTATCACTTGGTGAAATAAAATAACTTGTTCTATTTGCCTTTCCATTTGAATTTTGTTCTTCCACAAAAGGGTTTACTATTATTGGCTCTGTGTTTTACAAGAAGACCTAAGGTCTTCTGAAGGTTTGTTGGTCTCAATTTGGCCTGTAAACTTCAGCATCATGGAATCTGAGCAGCAGTTTGACACAGGGAAATCTCACTAACTGACCTACAGCTAAACTGTCATAACCTCTTACATCTAGTGGAGCCAAGTACATCATCACATGGTGTTCACACTGAATATCAGTTGTGAATAGAGTTCTTTTCGGTTTCTAGAGCTGATGGCTCATTAGCTTTCACCACCAATTTTTACCCAGCTGACAAAGGAAAAATATTCAGTCATCACACTAAAAAGAGGAAAAATTCAGCAGTGTTACCTCTTCTCAGAATTTCATTGAGTCTTACAATATTTTTTGTTTTTGTGAAACCCCGCTTCCAAGAATCAAGAGATAATAACATGAGAATCTCAGCTTTCATTTTATAAAAAAGTAAGTTTCTAGTCTTCATGGTTGTGGAGAATAAGCTTGAAAACATGAAAAATCTTATGATTATTTAGGCTTATATCATGATTTTGAGGGGATTGCCATGATTTCTGAATGCTTGCAGTTGGCAATACTGTGTGCCATAACACACAGGGGAATTTGCTCTTACTGTGTGCTAAGTATAGAATAAGAACACAAGAGAAAAAGAGAGATGAGTGACAGATAGAGAGCAGAACAGGAACTGTGCTTGGAGGGCCACCTGTGGTACTGTGGGTGTAACCTTTGCAGGGGGCTGGAGTTCACTTCCTTGCCATTCTCCAGTGCCCCACAAAAATCCAACTCCCCTAGAAAAGCAGTTGGAGGCCCAGAATTCAGTCTCTGAGGATTTTCCTCAAGGATTGCCCAGGGTCAGCCTCCCCACATTCAAGTCCCAAAAAGAACAAAAAGAAATGAACTTAACTAAGTACCAACTTTATAAAATCTCATGATAAAGAAACATAATTTTTTACAACAGAACATGGCTACTTTATAATTCACATACATTTACTTTACAGTTATACATCAGCATAAATAAAGAAAACAAATGACATCTAAACAGGTCAGTCCCCACAGAAACACAGTGAGCAGAAACTCGGAGTTCCCAAAAGCTTAAGCTGAGTTCACCTGAGTCTCAGAGGCTTTGATCACCAAATCTATGCAGTCTGGGGAGTCAAAATCAACATCTTCCCTCCACTTGCCTATAGGAATCTTCAGCTGGAATCCATGCAGACTCTTCCTTCTCCTCTGCCGAAATCACCGTTAGCTAGTCAGCTCCCTGATTAACCAACCACTCAGTGAAGTATATAGATTGAATTTTAAAAACCCTGCGGCAAAATGCTTCAGAGTTATGGAAAAAACAGCCTGCTTTCTGCTCCTGGACTCAGCTTCTCCCAGCCCACACAGGGCACATGGCCTTTGTAAAGCAGCTGCCTTGACTGCTTGTTCTCATGGAGCCTGAGTCCAGCTACAGGGAACCTACTAAGCATACCCAAAACTGCCACACCCAACTCCAGAAACTTCTGGGTGTGGAGTTAATTGTGCATCTGCCTAGCAACAACGATCCAGACACAACTCACTCCTACCCACCCCCATAATAGAGCCCTTAAAGAGATATCTCCCTACTAGTCATGTGGGTTACGAGATGACAGTCCAACTTACATCTGCAGTGAGACGATGACATGCTATAGCAAGAACGCCATGATAGGATGTGGAAAGGCACGTCAGTAAAGGATGAAACAAATGAAGACCGCTGTGGGAGACAGAGGGTAGGATAGCAATGCTGGGGGCAAGCATGGATAGCAGGAGACAGGCTGCCATCTGAGGGAAGGGGTGGGAACCTGAAAGAAAGAAAACATGGAGAGAAGAAACGGAAAGGGAGATAAAAAAGAACCAAGCAAAGCAGGTTTGATTTTAAAGTGGTGTGCAAATGTTATGAAACGTGTGACGGAGATGCAGGCATACAAACACTTTCACTGCATTGTGCAGTAAATGTACCCAGTTTACAGTGCAGCTGGGACCTTTAGTTGTGGGAATTAAGCTCCTTGTCCCTTTCCAATATTTTGGGTCAAAATTACCCCACTTCCCAGAGACAGAAGACCTGGGGCGATAGGAGTTAGTGCATAGCAGAGCAGATACCCAGCTGGTATAAATCAGCTTACCTCTATTTGAGTCAAAGGAGCAATATCAATTTACACAGGGGAGGTTTTGGCTGCATGTGTTTTGATAGCAGTGTCCAGGAAAAAATCCCTCCCGCACTTCTCAGGGAAAGCATGTGAGTATCCTGCTGACAATGGCTGTATCTAACACACCTGTTCCACAGCTAGCATGGTTCTGATCCAGATGTGGGCAGGACCTAAGTCTTGTTCG
Source organism: Caretta caretta (assembly GCF_965140235.1). Lineage (NCBI taxonomy): Eukaryota > Metazoa > Chordata > Testudines > Cheloniidae > Caretta > Caretta caretta. The sequence continues at coordinate 203,193,208 of NC_134208.1, read as the reverse complement.
TGTCCTCAGTGCCTGATCCCGTGCCCATTGAAGTCAATGCGAATTTTCCCATTGACCGTAAAAGGAACGGGATTGGCTCCTTGGGAAAGACATGACTGTAACAAGTATACCCTCTTGCAGTGATTACACTCAGCTTGCCAGACAGATTCATTCCAGACATGGTGGATGAGAGATGAAGTTTGAATTTCTACCACACCCACCCAAAATGAACTAAAAGAGCCCCACTCTCTTTCCCTCCTTTCCCCCAACATTCCCACCACCACCTCCTAGAAAAGCGCAAAACTCTAACTCGTACAGACCAAATTATATAAACTGATGTTCCAGTTAACAGTCACTTTGGAAATTCCCAAGCCGTGAGCTGTCCTGCAATCTAGAAACTGTGGTTACCAAACATGAGCTAAATCAGAAACTGCTGCACAAAGAGTCTTTGCAAACATTCCTGGGGTCATTGTTTCCAAATAAAGCTTGTAACATTTGAATCCCATGACCACAAGAGCTTATCCGTTGGAGCGAGTAAGGAATATCCAGTGAGTTAGGAAAGCACCCCTTCTCCCCGCACCCCCTTTCCACTCTGACAACACTGTATTGGATCAGGACTAGTAGCAAGGGGCGGGGGTGGGGAGGGGCTGCTGGAAAAGGATACTGATTTACCTGCAGCACTAATGATAACTTCAGGATAACTCTCAGTACATCTTAAATCAAGGTAATTTCCGTATTCCTGTTACTGGTCGCTGTACATCCTGGAAGGCATTTTGAAAGACTTTCCTTAGCGTTCATGCCTGAGGAAAACATTGGAAAGTAACATCTTATCCGCAGAACCGATACCATATGGGTTGCAACACTGCAATATTTTCCTTCTAGAACACCACCTTTCTCCATTGTTAGCAGCAGAATTACCATAGCACATAGAGGCTCAGATCACTGTACAAAAACCATAGTGAGAGTGTGTCTCTGGTCCCTCGGGAGCTTGCAGTTTAAACAGACAAGTATCACCATCCTGATTTTATAGTGTGCAGTCTAAACAGACAAGTATTACCACCCAGATCTCCTGACTCTTAGTCCAGTGTCTGACAAGACCATCCTTGCTCTCGAATGCCCAGCTACCACTCTGGAAGATAGGAAGTGAGTTCACTTTCAATGCTCATTAAGGGCTGAATCTAATGCCTACTGAAATCAACTGAAAGACGTCTGTCCTGATTTCACTGGTTTTTAGATGAGGCTCTAAATTCTCCAGGACAGGGACCTTCTCTCACACGGTGTTTGTACAGCACCTTGCACACTGGGGGCCTCAATCTCAGATGGGGCCTCTAGACACTTCTGTAATACCAACAATTAACAATACTAATACATTCTCAGCCTTTCCGTGCTAGTTCTAATGGTGGACTTCATGATGTAGACACCTGTGCAACTATTCTGAAAATGATGGTATTTGACTTTGGTCACAACTATCCTGCTCCATGTTTAAACTGGTGAACCAGTTCCAAAAGATTTCAGATTCCATGGTCCTGAGTCTCATTTACACTAATGCCCTTATACATGGTTCTGGCTCACTCCTAGAGCCTTCTTTGATATCAGTACAATGTTTGCTGCCCTCCAATCCTCTGATACAGGAGCTTTTAATAAGACATTTCATATTTTTGCTAGCAGCTCAGCCACTTCACACTTCCGCTCCTTCCGAACTCTTGGATATAGCATTTGGGCCTTACTGCTTTTTTAAAATGATCAGTTTGCTCCAGAACCTGTTCTCCTGACACCTCATTCTCCGAGACTACCTGATCCATAGTACCAGAAAAGAGCAAGTCTGGGGTAGGTCTCTCCCCAACATCCTCTGCAGTGAAGACTAATGCAAAGACATCATTCAGCTTCTCCACAATGCCCTTATCTTCCTTAATTGCTACCTTTAGCCCCTCATGGTGCAATGGACCCACCAATTCTTTCACGGACTTCCTGCTTCTGATATACTTAAAGAATTTCCTGAATAGGGATGCTTTCCTAATAAGTCAGGGCCTCTCTGAAGCAAGGAGGTATTAATATACCCACTGGCCACTCTTGGCTGCAAGAAATCTTTGGAACTTCTGGTTTTATTATAAAGGCTACGTAGGACTATAATTGTAACTGTTGGTGAAATTAACACAAATATTTAGTAAACTGAAGTTCATTACCAGCAGATGGTATGACTCACTGAAAATCAAAACTTACCAGTAGGCTGGCAGTTTGTTTTCAGTAATTTAGGAGGTGTTGGGAAAAGGAAAAGGAATTTATCAGAGAACCGTTATCTTCAGTCTGTTCCAGCCGGAGAGGTTAAAGGAGAATCAGCCAGAGGCAGTGAAGTGCAAATAGGATTTTTTTTAGCTCCATAGTAGATTGTAGAGCTCTGCAAAAGTAAAAATACCACAAAGATTCCAGGAAAGCAACAAGGATTTGGATAAGTCAGGCTAACACAGACTATTAACTCTCTGGAGTTTGTGGACATAGAGAGAATTCCAAATTTTGCTTGATCAGCTGAAACAATTGAGGGGATAATTTTATCCAATTTTGTTGCCGGAATTTTAGCAAGAATTTTGTGTCAACAGTAGGGAAGATATATGTTTATAACTGCAAACATTAGGAGAATCCCTGCCTCGCTTTTCTAGTAAGGTGATATGAGCCTTGGAGGATGAAGCATCTTCCAGTGTCAATGAAATTTGCAAGTTAGAAGAGTGCTAAAGGTTTACATTAATACAGACCAAAAGCCAGTTGAAGCACGGGCTTTGCTCATTTTCATTTTAAGGCTGCTTTGGGAGCTTTCCTGTTCAGACTTATTCTTCCAGACCAGCTTGCACGGCTAAGACTGGTGGTTTTGTTGTTGTTTTGTCTGTAAGGGTAGCCTTCAAACTTGTACCTCACAACACAACAGAGATGTGTATTAATGATCTAATATGCACCCTGTCATGGCATATTGCTATATTAGTGTCTAGTTATAGAGAATGATTAGCCAAAGCCACGTTCTGATTGGCTAAATGGACATTTCTGATGATGTCAAAACTGTGGCCAACTCCTAGCAGTGCACAGCTGATATAGTGACTATAACACACACTGGCCTTACACCTTGTGCAGCAATTTACACCTGTGTAAAGTAAGTGTAAAATGGTAGCATTCCGATGGAGGAGTCTGTATACTCACTGCCCAGCATAAATGACTGCACAAGGACCTTCATGCATCAGGCCTATAGTCTCTAGGCCCATTATTTTAAATGTGGAGTGAGGAGAGAAGAGAACATCTATCTTGGAAGTATATAGTTGTAAGGCACACTCTAGGAATGGGGGCTGAGGAGGGGTAATTTGGTGTGGGTGGGGAAAGAGGGACTGAATGCAAAAAGTGACAGGAGGATGGATAGGTGGAGAGGGTAAGTGGAGAGCCCACCTAATGAAACACTAGAGATGCAATTACAGGCAGTGGAGGAGAACCAGGAGAGGACAGAGTCATAAAAACTGAGAGGGATAGACAACAAGAAGAAAAGCACAGTCACGGCGTGGTTCAGGGAGGGTGGAGCTTTGCCCAGAGACCAGCCACTGGAGACTATGGTGAGTATAGTTTCAGAGGAGCATGCAAGGTGGAAATCAGATTTGGAGAGGGCCTAGGATGGAATCAAAGGGAAGAATTCCAGATACCATTTTTGTAGACAGCATGTTTGAGAATTGTGGAGAAGAAGGGGAGAAGAAAGACTGGTTGATACTTTGAGGGTGAGGTGAGGTCAATAGTATTATCTTAAGTTGGGGAGACCAAAGCATGCTTGTATGGAGAAGAAGGAACCTGATGAAAATGAGAGAGCCATCAGAAGTGGGGGGGAGCGGGGAAGAAAGAGAGACTATTGTACTATATGCTTTTGACAGCATCTTTATCCTGTTGGGCCAGTCACCTGCACATACTACGGAGTATATGTCAAGCCATGAACATCATCCCAGTCCTCCAGTACATCATGTGTAGCATTTGCCCATGTGCATTGGGAAGAGCAGCCATAGAGCCCTATTAAACAGGGCGGCTATAAAAATTCATTCTGCAGTGAAGAAAGCAGATTTTGGCAGGTGGCTCCTTCCTCCAAGAGGTTTTGCTGAATAGGCAGGCCATCTGTTTGGGGTGGATGTGGTTCGACAGCAAACCCAGCCAGTTCCCTGCAAATCATCATCCACTGGTAATTGTCATTGTACGGATCTGCAGCTGTTTAATTTTTCCCTAAAAAATGATAACAATGCTTTAAAGTTAGACACTGGAATAATAAAACCATGTAGGTTTGTACAAAGAAAGCGTGTTGGGGGGGGATTCTTGGGTATGCTGTGTTTATTGTTTTAACTAGTTGTGAACCACAATCTATTTTCATTGTCTCTCTGATCTGCATTGTACATCTGGCTGCCGGTGCTAATGTCAGCTTGGTGGGAAAATTCTCTAGTGGTTTGTGTATGTCAAATCTCTCTGTTTGGCAGCCTTGTATGTAGGTTTGGAGGTTTCCTTTGTTCTAACCTCCCACGGAAGGCTCACAAGTGAAATGCACTTCCATTAAGAAAAGAATCCAAACAGCAAAGCCACAGCAGCCAACTATGTATATGACTGGGAAAAATCAAGAAGCAACATGTCACTTGGCTTCTATTAACCACTTTGCCCAAACCCATCAAAAGCTTGTTTGTTCATGTCCAATAAAATAGCTCATGTTAGTGGTCAACCCTACTGTTCTGTCCCCCACAAGCCCTTGGGAAGTGTCTGAGGCACTAGGATTGTCTCAAGTTTAACATCTCTATTATGTCTTCTTTAACCATCTCTTGGTGAATGTGGACATACAAAAAAGAGCGAATATCTCAGGCAGTGACCTGCTTTCTTGTGTCAGTTGAACACTTGGCATCTCAACTTGGCTGTTGGAAATAAAGTGGGGGAAGTTTCGTATTTTGTCTCTTCTGGCCATGAGCCTCATCCTGGGAGCTATGCACCTCCTGGGAAATGCTGAACATTTTCAACTCCCAAGATTTACTTCACTGAGGGCTGAAGGCACTCCACATTTATAATGCATTGTTGGTCTTAACGTAACACCCAGAGGCCCCTACTGAGATGGGGGCACCATTGTGCTGGCTATCATACATATACATAGTAGGAGACCCTGTCCTGAAGAACTTACAATCTAAACCAGAGGTCTTCAATTTGTGGGGCATGCCTCCCTAGGGGGGTGTGGAGTAATGTTTGGGGGAGCTCCACTCCTGACCCCAGCCCCGGCTGCCAGTCTGCGCCTGAGGTCCCAGCTTCTGACCCCACGCCCAAGGATCTGTGCCCAGGGTCCCAGCTGCCCTCCCCATGCCTGGCCACGGCTGAAGGCCTCAGCCCCTGGCTGAGGGTCCACTCCTGCTTCCGCCCCCAGCTGTAGCTCCAGCCTCTGCTCCCTTACCCCTGTCCGCCTCCCCCCTCCCAGAGCTGTGGCCCCCCTCCATGGGGAGGGGGGTGTGCAGACAGGGGTAAGGGGGGCGCGAAGTAAAAAGTTTGGGGACCACTGATCTAAACAGACAAGACAGAGAAAGAAATACAATACACAAGGAAGAACTGACGCACAGAGAAGTTGGAAGATTTAGCAAGGAAGTCTGTGGCACAGCTGGGAATTGAACTCGGTATTACAGAATCCCAATCTACTGCCTTAATTACCCATCCTGCCCTTCCAGGACCAGGTAATTTCTATTAAGGTAATTTCTTTGTCATCTATATAGTCAAGCGAGAGAGAAAGAAAAAACACAGCCAAATTCTGCCCTCAGTTACATCTGTGCAATTTCTCTAAGTCAATAACATTGCACCAGTAGAAATGAAGACAAACTCAGTCCATAATTGCTAAGACAATAAAACAGTCATCTGTGGACACAACCTCTGATCTTGACGTCACACACCATTCTATGGGCCCCTTCAGGCTCCCCTTGAAGGTCAGTGTTCTAATACCCACACCAAAGTCTGGGTCATAAATATGGGTCTAACTCATGGAAATTCATAATGCTGTAAAAACAAAGATGATGAGTACCATAATTTAAAGAGAACATTGTTGGTTTTGAAAACTAGTCTATTATATTTATGCTTTATGCGTGGATTTGGAAAATGGAAAACTCGATCTGTCTCTAGACATATGTATATTTTTTTAAATGCGCTTCGTTTAGATTTTCTACTCACTGCAAACCACACAATCCATATTTTTATCTTTTGAGGCTTTGTTAAAGAATTTGGCAGACAATCAGTGATCTGGAATGCTTCATACACTGCATACGCATAAATGAGCTGTAAATTGGACCTCATTTTCTCTCTCTTGTGACGAGCTGCTCCTCAAGTGCTAGATACAGCACGGTAATTACAACTATACTAATTTTTTTACTCCTGGTTTGGAGTTCATAATAGTGCGAATAACTAGTTTGGGGGTTCCCTGATGCTCCTGGAAGAAGAAAAAAAAATAAAAAAGCCACACATTTTGGGTTGAACAAAACATTTAAATAAATTTTCGTGAACCCAGAGTTAATAGAAATGTTTCAGGTCAACCCAAATGTTTTGTTTAACCCTGTGATGGTCTGTAATTATCAGAAGCATCCCCTAGTGGTGAGGAAGTTGGACCCTTTTAATGCAGAGGGAGGTGGTTAGGGGAGCTGGGTCCCTCCCATTCCCCTAAGCTGTGACCCAGGGCCCTGTAAGGGTTACCAAAGTTCTGGCACTCAGGAGTGCCTTAAGGCTGCCCTCCCGTAGCCACTTCCTGCCACCACTGTTCCCTCTAAGCTGTGCGTGCTGTGAAACAGGAGGGCCAGGGAGCAGTGGGAGAGTGCTAGATATAGAAGCTCAAGGCTAATTAAGGCGTGGTTCCCTGTAGACTAGGGAAGGTGGTTGCAGGTTAATTGGAGCACCTGCAGTCAATTAACCTGTTAGGAACCTAATAAAACCCCCTGCATCAGGCAGACAGAGGAGGAGGAGGAAGGAGAAAGGAGTGGAGTTTGAAGGTGTGTCGAGAGATTTGGAAGACCTGAGAATTGGAGTAAGGGAAACCCTGCGCCCCAGCATCTAAGGACTGAGGGTAACCCCACCTAAGGGGGACGAGGGTAAGAAACCCACAGGGGTTGAGAGGGGCTGGGACTCAGAGCGAGAAGCAAACCCAGACCCCTCCCCCTGCTTCCTTCCTCTACCACCTTCCCGGGCTAGTAGCAGGGCCCTCAGCACCCAAGAGCAGGGGCAAAGGGTGGCATCTTAGCTCCCCGCCGGGAAAAGCGCAGGACCCACCAAACTAAAATCGGCCATCTTGCCACAGCTCGCACACAGATCCTAAACACAGCGAAACACCGCATGCACAGAAATGTGCACAGAAGCACAAACATTTGCACAGAAAATTTTTTTTTGCGCACACGGCTTGTCAAAAATTTGCACAGAAGAAATTTTTTGCGCTCACAGCCTGTCAAAAATTAGAGGGAACATTGCCTACCACCCAGTCTCTCCTCAGAGTTTTGCAGTCTGTTCTGAAAAGGTAATAGAAAAAGGTGCTAACTGCACCTTCAGTCTGTCTGAGCCCACCAGGTAGGTACCTCTTCTCCAAGAGAAGGCTTCTGCAGCAGCCCTCCTCAGGATCTCCCAGGGCAGGTCTTCTTCCCTGCCTTGTCAGCCCCATTCTGAGCTTCCTGGCTTCCTTTTAAGTTCCACCTCCATCTGGAGCATGGTCTGTAGGTGAGGCTTGGTGGAGTCATCTGGGCCCAGAGTTACTCTTTAACCCCTTCAATTCTCTCATGGGCTTTATATACCCCATCGCAAACCCAAAAAGAAATGTTTTGTTTTAGTTTTAAGCTTTTTTTTTTACACTGAATATATATATTTTAATAAAATTGAAGTCAATTTCAAAATCAAAAGTTTTGAATAAAAAATATATTTTAAAATGTCAAAAGTAAGCTTTTGTTTGTTTGTTCTTTTGTTCAGGTTTTTCTCTCTTTTTTTTTTTTTTCAACCAAAACAATTTGGCAAGCTCCGCACAAATTTACAAAACATGTTGGCTGACTCAAATCTTCATTATTCAGCCCAAAAGTTTAATCCAGCTCTATTTATAACTTCTATAAATCTGGAGAAGTCTTCTGAAAATGGCCACTGAAAGCTCATGCAAAATTTTATTTCATCCACGATTGCAAAAAGCTCACTTTCATGCCAAAAGTCCACTGGAAATTTTTTAAAACCTCAAAGAAAAGTAGAGGGTGGCACCAGTGCTTAGTCCAGTGGATTAAATGCTAAACCATTCTATACTGTCAGTGGCAGAGGCAGGGACAGAATCTAGAAGTTCCTTGTGCCAATGACCCCTAGCTAAATTCACTAGGTCAGGAAGGTTTTAGGATACTGTTGGGCTTAGAATAATTTGCCATTATTATTTGTTAGGTAAACAATATTAACAATCATCCTGCCGGTCATATGCCTGATTCACCAGAGAACAATGGCCACGACTAGGAATGTCACTTGACCTTTCCAAATCCTCACAACAAGCATATTAATATTTAGCTACCTTCAATAGCTGTGTGACCAATTAAAATCCTGTATATTTCTGGATTTCACTTTAGATTTAGAGATAGACGGCCCTGGTCTTTGTGCAAGGGGGACAATCACAGGCCTGTCCCATCCATATGAACCCATAGAAGAGATTAAACACCCCCAACAGGGTGGGGTTATGGCTCTCCCCTCCTATATGTCAGCCCACGAAGCTCACTGGTCATCCTGGGGAAACAGATGTGCCAAGGGACAGTGCATCTTGCTCTCTCTGTGTACTGGAGTAGGGAGAATGCATCCGGTAGCATAATCCTTCTTCGGGCTCCTGCTCCAGTGGTGCGGCTCCACCCTGCTGCCCGAGCAGGGCTTTCCCTCACTGCCTCAATCTAGTCCCTAGAAATTTACATTCAAGAAGGGAGAGTGACTTTCATGGCAGCCAATGTAGCCCTCTATGTTGGGCATAGGACCAGAAATCATGGGACCCGAGTCTGAGCCCTGGTTTTGACACTACATTGCTGTGTTACCGTGGGTAAGTCACTTAAATGGGTTAAGCCAATATCATTCAGGCACTGAATAAGACATACCATGGTCCAGTTCCCAAGCGTATTGGACAATTACCGCTGCAACTGGCATCCTTGTTGGCATCCTCTCACTGCCTCTAGGAACATATTGACAGGACAGGGTGGAGAATTCTGATCTACAATTCTCTGAGCTAGATGGGCTCTTTGAGGGTAGATAGATAAATAATTTCACCAGCTGGGTGAGATAAGATCCAGACAGACCAGGGTGACATCAGTATATTAAAAGTACTGTGGCCTATAACTCCTCACCAAGCCTCCTATCAGCTTCATATACATGTTGACTAGGACATTAGAAGAGAGAAACCCTTCCTAACTCCCATCAAACTAGCAACTGCCCCTCAGAATCTCTCAGGAAGAAAAGAACAGAGTCATATTCCATCTACCCTTACAAGGGGCCACAGACATTTCACCTCTACCTCACGGTCAACAGCTGGCAAACCTGAAAGAACTAACTTGGTCATCTGATCATCATCCATTGCCAGTGAGAAATAATTCATCAATGAAATTAGCACGGTTGTTACTTTACCAAGAGCGAAACTAGTTCAACCCAGGTCAACTCCACATATTGGTTGCTTTGTCACAAACCTTCCAGCAACTTCTCGCACCACCCCAAATATGGGAGGAGGGACTTGCTGTCATTCTCCAGCAACTCAATGCCTACTGCTCCCATGGTAGCTTTTGCAAGCAAGGACAAGCATGGATCCCTGCCAATATCAAAGCTCTCCAAGCACCTTCACTAGCCATGCACAAGTAATGAATACTTGGTATTTATCCCCTTATAACGTTGTTCTGCCACCACAGATAGATAGCTTTGTCCAGATGTGGGAAGATTACCTTATATGACTCCATAAAGAAGTGCAAACAACCCCGATTAACCAGGACGTCCTCCTCCATGGACCAGTTTCACTGTTTCAGCAGAAAACAGAGAACAAGCAATTTGGGAGGTTTTTTTGTAAACTGTTTATGGTTAAGATTTCCTGCTTTTCAAAAGCTAAAACCTGAATATTTTGATTTAAAAAAGAAATAACATTATCGAAAAATGTTTTGTTTCCAAGTTTTCATTTTTTCCAATGAAAAAGCAGAACATTTGGATCAAAATGAAAATTTTCTGTGAAATTTGCTTTTGATCGGAAAGCCATATCCATAGAAACACATTTGGATGGGAAAAAAAGCTTGCAACCAGCTGCAATAATGCTATAATGAAGGCAAAGACTAATTTCTCCACCTCCTGCACAGTCATGGCCTAGAACTCCAAAAGCTATATAACACAACTGGTAGACTTGGTACACAACTTCTACCTGTGAAACACTCACTTTATATTGAAAAGATTCTCAGCCAGGGCTATAATAGTCTTAATATGAAAGGCCCAGATTATCAGGATTCTGATTTCTACATGCACATAATTTGTGTCTCCATCTGTCCTCGCATATGAAACCTGCATCTGCACTGTCAGATGAGCATTTATGCATACAAACTGGGTTGGGGGGGGAGCCTTGCAGATGCAAAACGATGCTTTTGACCATGAAAATGAGTACACACACAGACCATTGGCTTGTCCTCTCAAAGGAAAATCTAATCCAAAATTGTGGACTAAGTGACCTCAACAGAAGGAACCTGATTTCCTATATAGGGATCATGGAGCGGTGATGAGAGAGCGTGCGACCAGGAGTCAGGATCTGTTTCTGGAGCGGTAACTGGCCTGCTGTGTGACCTTGGGCAAGACACTTCTCTGTGCACGAGTTTCCTCCTCTATAAAACAGGAGCAAAGAGAATACCTACCTGCCTCCCAGTGGTCTATGGAGGCTTAATCCATTGTGTGGAAAGCAATTTGAGATCCACAATGGAAAAGTGTTACAAGAGTGCAGAGTGCCATTATTTAATGGTAATGTAACAGTTATACTGGTGACAGCCCTTCAGTCCCATCACCTGTCCTCTGAGCTGTCTAGTCACTTTGCCCAAAAGCTACCAGCATAATTTGTGATATAGCTAGTGCTAAACAGAAAACAGCAGTACGATTCGGGCATCATATCCTACAAACAGACCATAGTGTGTTAATTTTATTTGCCAGGTATTATATTGCACACACAGGTTGGGTAAGAACCAAATGGGAAGAAGATTGAAGGGGAAAATAGTGCCGATCAAAGTAAGTAACGTTTCATGGAATACTGGACATTTAATTTTGCGCACATCACAGCCATTTCAGCAAAACCTTCGCTAAGAGAACAGTTGCACTAAGAATGTCCCATAAATGAAGATGGTATCTCATTAGATCCATCAACTCCTTTTAAATCTGTTTTCTCTCTCTCAAGTTTTTCATTACCACCATAAGACATTGATTTTGCAATGTAAGGATGAAACATATCGTAGCCCCAGTAGAAGAGAAACAGAGTAGTTGCCAAGACTTAGCAAAGCTCAATGAATCCTGAAGTTTTTTCTGATCCAATTCCAGCTTATAAATGGTCAAGGCTTTGCAAACTTTATGGGACATCTGCAGGCCTTAGACAATTTATGTTTGAAGTGTTATGTCAGATCTTTAAATCCTATTTTCACTGAAATAAAATAGTGGGTAAAATTTATGCTTTGCAGAAATTTCTCTTACAATCCAGTTTTATCACAGTGAAATTGTGACAAACATACCGGAGGCCCTTGGTTTTCCTCTGAGCTCTTTCCCGTTCTCCCCACCATCCTCTCAGCATAGATTTGGTGGCTAAGATCCTTTCTGGACACAAAAAGTGACCAAAACCTTAATCTAAATCTCAAACCAAACAAGAAGCAAGCTTTGAGCCGGGGGTTGGACAAGATGACCTCCTGAGGTCCCTTCCAGCCCTGATATTCTATGATTCTTCAAACCCCAACACTTTGGTTACAATATTTTTCTTCATTGTTTTTACCCTTTCCAGGCACTGGGTGATAATGGAAGCAAAAGAGACAAAATACCATGAAAAAGCCTGTTCTCATGAGATTCCATCTCATTTTTTGTAGACCCAAAGGATTCAGATAGCTTGGATACACTATGCATCCTAATGTTTGGGTATGAATGAAAGTAAGGGGCAAATCCTGTTTGTCTTGCTTACTCATGTCATACCAATGAAGTCAAAATAACATAGGGACATCAGCCGTGACAGACACTTACATAGAGACCTCTCAAGATGTGCACATGCTAAGCACCGTCAGATATTTCTAACAGAGTGATACACAAATGTGTAATTTATGGGTTGAGTTCAGGTCTCCATTTACTTGATGAATGTTCAGCGTCTACATTTTTTTAGTTCCAAGAGATTAGGTAAATTTAACATCGATAGAAAGAAGCAATGTAGCAAAGTATGTTGAACAACATTAATATTTATTGGCATAAAGGTGCCACCTATTGTCATGATGACCACTGTGAGAGTAGCTTTAAAAGGCTCAATTGAAAAGTGTACCCCTTTTAACTCTATCTATGGATCATTTTTAATGACCCATCCCCAACAGGTAAATATTTCTACGCATATTTATGTGGGGATTTTTGTTAATGGCACAGATTATAATTTAACCAAATTTGGTCAGTGTTATGAATGTTTTAAATATATTTGATATTATCCTAGACAGTAAATGTCAAATATATAAATAGGCTTGGAAATGACAGTCAACATACAATTTCACCATACACGCACAAGCCAATGGAAAAATATTTCCGTCACCACTGATCGAAACTTACAGATACACAAAATAAGAAAACTGCTGCTTGAGACTTATTAGAGTTGATGAAAGGATATTTACTTTGCATACTTGTACACGTGATGCTGGCAATGTGTATTCTAATGGTTATACATTTTTGAACCTCGACATCAAATCATCATCTGGTTTGGTAAATCTGCTCAGGTTTACAAAGGCTGGTGTATATCCACTTGATGAAGTGGTGAACCAATTAATAAGCTTGCACTGCTTGTCTTGAGCAGTGCAAGACGGTATATTCCTGAGGTACAAGGCTGGGAGCTGGGGGGATTCGGCTGGTGTCTGTCTCATGAGTGGCTCTGGGAGCAGTCATGCAATCTAGCTGGCTGTGAGGCTCCACATGCGGTTGTGCTGAGTGATAAGAGCACCTGGAGGGGGTTGCTGCTTGTCACTGGCAAAGCACTGGGAGAGACAGACGGGTCTGGAGAGTTAAGGGGACACAGCAGTCCCACAGTCCCAGGCTGCACCCCGGGGATCCCGTCACAGTGTCATTGGAATAATACGTTATTAACGCTGCTCAAAAGCGTTGCTTTGCCCTAGTAGCGATGGTACAAGAAAACTAAAATCCTCATTGCAAAGCATTGGCTCTGTTGTATCCCCTAATTTTTGATTTGCATTTTGGGTACAAACACAGTTAATAGGTAGAGAACAGATTTTTTTTTTTTTTTATAAATGGTGATCATTAGAGATGAGAAACACCATTAACGATATGGGACTATCAAGCTTCTCTGACTGTCAAAAGGGTGAATCTGCATTTTTACTAATGGGATATAACAAAGATCAGGTACAAAAAGCTGTGTTATGACCAGCAAGTGTTCATCCTTATCTTCAATAATAGTTAAATATTTTGGAGCAGGACCACCCAGCTGCTGCTAAGACTAAAGAAACATCCATTGCCAGTGGTGTGGGTTTTTTGTTTGTTTGTTTTTGCTAATAGTATTCTGAAAAGAAGGAGCATTTTACTGCGTGTTAACAGATCAACATCTGCTTCTTTTGAACCAACAGGGTCTTAACATTAAGATTAACAGTCTCTATGAACTGGACAGGTACTCAGACACCACAGCAATGGTCAACCTTCTAAAAACCTAGAGGGATGCAAAGGATTAGCTGGGTTTCATTTCATTTCATTTGATCGTTCTGTGTTGCATAGACTGTGAGACCAAGAACTACTGAACTAAGGTGTTCAAACCATCTTGTACGCTACTTAAAAACAGTCAGGGTACAGACTGAGCCGGTACATGGTCAGCAGCAGTTTTTCTTTAGTGACTCATATAGTCCTGCTATCTTTGAGCTTTCAGGTGTGGTTTTTTTTTGGGGGGGGGGAGGGGTAATGGGGTTAAGACACATTTCTAGCCCAAAGAAAACCTACCAAATATGTAGTGATGCAATGCTGACTTACTGAGTCTGCAGACAGAAAGAAACAGAAATTCTAAGGCAGTAGAGAGTGATCCCCATTCTCCTCAAATGGAACTGAACATGGAAATCTAAACGTCAGCATTGTTAGCTGATTAGAATTCAAAACCTTGATAAATTAGAGATTTAGTCTGAAATCAACCTGATGAAATGTAATAAAGACAAGTGCAAAGTACTACACTCAGGAAGGAAAACATCAAATGCACAGCTACAAAATGGGGAACAACTGGCTAGGTAATAGGACTGCTGAAGAGGATTTGGGTGTTGTAGTGGATCACAAATTGAATAGAAGTCAATAACGCAATGCCATTGCAAAAAGGCTAATATTCTGGGTGTATTAACAGGAATGTTGTATATAAGACATGGGATGCAGTTGTCCTGCTCTACTCAGCACTGCTGAGGCCTCAGCTGGAGAATTGGGTTCAGTTCTAGGAAAGATGTGAACAAATTGGAGAGATGCCAGAGGAGAGCAACGAAAATGATAAGATTTAGAAAACCTGACTGATGAGGAAAGATCAAATAAACTGGACATATTTACTCTTGAGAGATGAAGACTGAGGGTGGACCTGATAACAGTCTTCATATATTTTAAGGGGTATAAAAAAGGACAGTGATCAGTTGTTCTCCTTGTCCACTGAACATAAGACAAGTAATGGACGTAATCTGCAACAAGGGAGATTTAGATAAGATATCAGGAAAATCTTTCTAACTATAAGGGTGTTTACTGGAATTTGCTTCCAAGGGTGGTTGTAGAATCCCCATCGCTGGGGTTTTTAAGAACAGGCTAGACGAACACCTGTCAATAATGGTCTAGGTTACTTGGTCCTGCCTCAGTGCAGGGGGCTGAACTTGATGACCTCTCAAGGTCCCTTCCAGCCCGACATTTCTATGATTCTACAATTCTGTGGTCTTTTTAGCAGAAATAACCAAATATTCCAGGACTGTGGGTTTGAGTGTGTGGAGCTGCCAGTGGGGTCACCACTCTGATCCCAAAAGACAGAACAACCGAACCAGTAGCTATTTGACTGTTAACTCTTCCAATCAGAATAATTCTATACTCGGTCGTTATTCTTCTAAGGCTAAACTATAGTTCTGGAATTCTAAAAGTAAAAGTAACCCTGAGATTCCTAACTGACAATGTTAGCAGGAGGCAAAAAAAAATGCTTGTTTTAATTTGGCTGCCCTTTACCAAACAATATTAGTATTATTTAATATTATTGTTTAGATTTATGCAGCAATGAAAAAAGCCCTATACAAAAAGTTCTAGGTGCTCTAATGATTCATTAGATTTATAGTCGCAGATATCAACCAATTGGCAGAATTAAATAATCATAAAAAATCATTTTAAAAAAAAATCAACATTTTCCCATGGAAAACGATATTCCAGAAACCACATTTTCTGTCAAGAAAACATTTCAGTGGAAAATTCCGAACTATCTCTTGGATGAACAAGTTCCACAGTCCCGGAGATAATGGATGGCTGTGGGAACGAATAGTGAGGTAAAGACCCAGGACGCCAGTTGAAATCTGCCTTAGGTCATTCATAACCAAAAGGCACTACTGGCTGAAGCCCATGCAGCTTTACTTGTGTGTATGGTATCTTAAACCTCTAAAGAGGTTGGGATAGGAGGCGTCTCAGGGCTTGGGGCATATTTCAGAGGTAATGATTGAAGTAACCTCATTTTGGCTCTGCTAACTAACCAATATGTAGCTACAGCAGATTTCAGCTCAGCTGGTAATTCCCTTAATGAACTTGTTGACTTGTAACTATCAGCAGATGAGATAAGAAGCCCATTTGTTTACCTTTGGGAAAGAGAGATTTAATGAGAACAGCTGTTCTTAATAACATCATCTAACCCTGAATTTGACCAACTAATGGAAATCCTGGTGACAATGCCAAAGCACACGTCTTAATTGTTGACGCCGCTTTTACTTTTTGCAGTAAAAATATAAATCAATAAGCCAGTAATTAAAATTATAATATCCTAAGTGAGATCTTTATGCTTTGGCTCTTGCCAACAGATAAGAGTGGAGTTTAAGAACCATAAATGGACTCTTTTCAACTGCAATGGAGCAATAAGTTGTTTTTTGGAATTCACGTGTCCAGCCCGACAGCTCTTCTATGAGAGCTCTGTACCCATAAAAGCAGGGGGGAGGTATTGATAAAGCAGAGTCCCCACCAACTTACATCAACCTCTCTTTCTCTAACCCCTCTCACACTGGGGACCCTGAAGTGCACGGCTAAGTCTCCCAGAGGGCGAGGTGCTTGAGCCCCTTTCTGCAAGGAATTGGATGGTTTCCACACAGATGATCTGCAGCCATAACAATTGGGGAATTAATCTGCCCCATTATTCATTAAAGCTAGGGGAACAGGTAATTATACCCCAGTTTAACAGCAGAACATCCCTCTCTGCCTGTTCTCAGCGGAGCAGCCTAATGAACCATTTCTACAGTTCAGCATGATTCGACCTCCGTATAACATGGGGAATGTAACAGGATGTTCAGTGCAGCAATTGTCACGCCCGTGGGGGCCGCGGACCAGACATTAAAACACACAGCATTGACTGCGTGGCAAAGGTGCAGATTTCTGTCCCTTGCCCAGGCACAGAAAACTGATGTCTGCTCATTGTTTGCTTTACAGAGAATCCACCCTTTTGATCAGTGGGGCAATGCTCTGAGTGCCTGAACCTACAAAAGCATCCTCTCCTGTGGACCCTCTCTCTCACACTGAGTGACAGTGGACTATTGCAAGGCAGGTGCCCTCCTGGCCTCAGTGGGGTTCCATAAAGGGGTCAGGGTCCTTTTGTGCAGATTCTCCCTGGTGCTACTATTTTATTACTATGCTGAGTAGTGGGGAGGGTGGTATTTTGGTTAGGGCACTAAGCCAGGACCAAAGAATTCCAGCTTCAAATCCTGGCTCAGCCACAGACGCCTTGGGTAAGTCATTTAAGCTCTGTGCTCCAGTTTCCAATCGCTTGCTTTCATGTATTATCCCTCTCTCCCTCCCTTTGAGTGTCTTGTTTATGTAGCACGTATGCTCTTCGGGGCAGGGACGGTCTCTTACTGCATGGTTGGACAGCACCTACCACAGTAAGTTCCCCATGTCAGCCTCTAGTCACTACTGTAATGTAAATAATAAGAACATTCCATCGCATCCACGGCCTGGTCCACACACAGTTTTGTACTGGCCCAACTAGGTCAGTAGGGGTGAGATTATTTTACTCATATTACAACTCTTTATTACTTGTGTAACCCTTCTGCCCATCAGAGTTGGCAGCAACAAGGGCCGGGTTCAGTATCTAGGGGTTCCATTCCAATAACACAATGCAAAACCGGCTTGAGCACCCACCCAGTGACCTTGGACAAATATATACCACCCCCGCTGGGCACCTCTAAGAGGCAATACTTCCCCTCTCGCAAGCACAGAGTCTGAGTGTAGCAAAAGCCTTTTAAGAAGAGAGAGAAACAATGTGGCATTACACCACCAACAGGATTCATAACACAACCCATGAGCAAAACCCATCCCAAGCAAATTGGGCTGTGTTCTTTCCCTTTGGTTCTTGAGTCCAGCAACCCAAAACCCACTCAAAGTCCCAAAAGTCCAACAACCCAAGTCTCTGTCCCTGGTCAGTACAGCCCCAAAGTTCGAAAGTTTATCTGCAGAGTTTTACCTCCCAACGTGGGTGGAAATGGGAGGGTTAAGGGGCACCTTACGTGGTCCGAAATGGATTGCCCCATCTCTTTGTGGGGCTCCGCTCTACCAGCTGTCCCATGAATCGCTCTGCTCTGCCAGCCCC
This sequence comes from Caretta caretta, assembly GCF_965140235.1. NCBI lineage: Eukaryota > Metazoa > Chordata > Testudines > Cheloniidae > Caretta > Caretta caretta. The sequence goes on along the minus strand of NC_134208.1, from coordinate 203,175,213 downwards.
CCTGTAAGCTGTGCCAGCTGTCCCACAAACTGCTCCACTCCACCAGCCGCTCCGCTCTGCCAGCCATCCCATGAGCCGCTCCACCCGTCCCGTGAACTGCTCTACAATATATCTTCAGGCCCCCCCACTACTTAACACAACACTCAGTGATTTCAGCTCTTTGTAATTTTAGCTCTGTCATGATTTCAGCTTGTAGTAGAGGAGCCTCAGTGCTGGTGCACCATTGGCCCAAAGTGAATTCAGCTCAGCAGCGTGTAACTAGATTCCTAATGAAATCAAAATTAGCTCTGATAATCCACAGTGGAGAGAGGAGGAGGAGGAGGTGGTGGTGGTGGAGGTGCAATTGGCATGTAGGGCCCTCACCAGGGGCCCATACCACCCTGCCTGTCCCCAGCCTCTCTCAATTCACTGAATTTCGGAACCCATGTTCCTTGCCTAGCGAGTGCTACTTAGTTGATGGCAAGTCCCTCCATCATAACAAAAGGCCAAGTACAGTTCCACTGTCCTTGATTCACATAATCAAGATAATAACAATTTATTCTTCCTGCCCCAATAACAGAGAAACTGGGGATCCCACAGCAGCCAAAGTGACCATTTGGGCAGCTATGGACTCATGCTAGGTGGGGTGGGTGTGCCTATGCAAATGAGATACATAAAACTCCAGAGATTCAAGCATCACAGGGCCCATAGTTAGATGGAGAGGGACTATGCTAATGTAAGACTGGCACTGCTGTAAAGTGACTGGTTACTTCACCACCACAACCCAGCAAAACACAGATCCCATCAAACACATTACATATTCTTGCTGCTGCAGCTTTAAAATTAACCAAAACACGGAGGGGAAAAAAACAAATGAATCTAGCAAGTGGCTGTCGGTTACAGTTACATGTTTATTTAGTGTCTCTTTTGTTGGATTTAAATGGATGGCATTGTCAAGCAAGGTAAACAAGTTTCTTCCTTTCCCTTTATTGATCCCCCCTTTCTTCCCCTAGCCCTTTTCTCCACAAAATCCCGTTTCCACCTCAAATGGAACTTCAAAAAAGCAAACAATGATTACAAGTCTGCCGCTCGCATGGAATTTTTGCCACTTGACATTCAACGTGAAGTCGTATATAATTGGATTTCTGTTTGGCACTGTACGTTACAGTTATATTCTTGGCAAAGGAGACCTAGAACTAGTGAAATTTAAAAAAAAAAAAAAAAAACCTTCTTTTGCTTTGTTTTGTCCCCTACTTTCCTTCCACAGCCAAAAATCACAATTTGCTCCACAAAGAGAACACTCAGTAAGTCTCCGTGAGTCTGCCTCCTCCATTTATTTGCATTGTATAAACCACCGTAAATCTAACGCTGCATTTTAATTCCACTCCAAACCTAGGCTTTCTGCTCGACTGACATAATCGCACAATGGACACTGTCTATTATATACAGCAAAACATGCCGCCTGTCGAGCTTCCGCTAATATGAAATTAAGCAGGAAAAATGCTTTTGTCCACTATTTCCAACTAGAGAAATAACATGCCCAATAACGCTCTCATTCTTGCATGATTTCCTATTAAAAACAGGACCACAAAGTATGCCTTTTATACAAACATCAGATGAGAGTTGTATGCTACCAGATCAGAAACCTTTTATAACAAAGTTTGCCTATTTCAAAAGAGTTGTAAAGTTTAGAACTCCAAAACCCAGGCCTGCTCTATGAAGACATTCAACAGCCTGACGTGTAAGTAGGCAGAGAGTGCGGATCTAAAAATCAAATGCTTTGCGTCGCTATTTGTAGCCAGATTCTTCCCTCTCCAACAATAGACATGCACGATCCTCCTGCTGTAGTTGTGTATCAAAATCTGACGTCAGAACAATTATGGATGAAATGCAGCCCCATTCAGAAGGCCAGCGTAAGATCAATGCACAATTTAAGTCCGCAAAATAGCACCGCATAGGCTTCATGCTGGTTCTCGACCCAGGGTGAAATTCACCCGGCAAGAATTTAAAATGGATGAACTAAAGACCTGTGGACAGGTCTACACTACAAAGTTGCATCAGCGTAGCTATGTTGGTTGGCGGCTGGGCTGCGGAAAAAAACACTATCCCTGGCCAACACAGAGATGTCAGCAAAATCCCCAGTGTAGGCGTAAGTGGGAAGAATTATTCAGTCGGCTACACTAATGTCGTTCGAGAAGGTGGTGTTACTCTGCTGGCAGAAAAACTCCTTCTGTCAGCAGACCCTGCATCTACACTATGGAGCTCTGCCGGTGTTGCTATACTGGCAAAGCAACTAGCCAAGGTATAGTATTGGGAGAAGAGGTGCTGGGAAGAGCTCTGGGCCAGCAAACGGGCATTTATAAGATTACAGCTATCATGGTACAATTCACTACAAGGTGCTCCACCAAACACAGGGCTATGATCCAAAGCTACCAAAGTCAATGGGAGTCTTTTCACTGACGTAACTAGGGTTGGATTAGACCCTAATGTTGCATGATGTAAAATAATCTACAAACTGGGTACAAATCCTGCTGCTCCCACAGTGTATCATAAGATCGTACCTTACACTGATAGGATGCTGTGGCAATGTGCCCGTATGAATTCACTCTGGTAATCTCTCATTAACTATATTTTTAACCTTAAAGACATTACACATTGCTATTTAAATACAGTCAATAGTCCTGTGAGTAGGAACGAGGAGAAATACAAATACTTCCCTAGCCAAATGCAGGATACTACTACATTAGTAAACTACTCTTAGCCATTCGCAAAGCAAGATGGGGCAAACAACATAAAGGTGCTGTTGGATAAGGCCTGCAGCACAATAGAAGACCAAGAAGCAATATCTGAATTCATAAAGGGAAACGTCTATTGCAACGATCAGTTCAAACCTTAAACCCAGTGAGATGGATGATCTGGAAATGCTGTACAAGTCTGTCTTAGTTGCCTCGTGGAAGGGGAGAACAAACAGGTGACGTACCGTATATTCTGGACTTCTCTCTGGAAATCTGGGAGCTAAACCACAAACATTTGTACAAGTAGCAGTCTCACCCTTTCATCACTATCATCATTTGTAAAAGAGCATGTAGTCAGTTGGATATGACATAAGCTTTGCAGTATTGCCAACTCTCACGATTTTTTTTTGGCCGTGAAACATTTACATACACTTCTTAATATAGAATTAACATTATTAAGCAACACATATATTGACCGTGTATTGTTATATCATTTACATTTCCTTTTTTTTTTCAAAATTATTTAAATATAACCTTAACATGGTATCTATATTGTAACCATACATATGAACTTGTTTTGGGGAAACTGAATGGTTTCCAGGGTGAGAGAGAGAAGATTCTCAGGAAATCAGGAAAAGAAGCTGGGTCATGAGGGCAGAATGTAATTCAGTTATCTTCTGTGTATGTCCTTTATGACTAACCAATAAGCATAAGGTTACTGTGTCTACGTCACATCATCTCAATCATTTCAGTAACTGGAAACAAATGCTAATAGAATATCTTATAATGGAAGATTTAAATTTTGTGAGAACAGTGCCAAACAAATTCACAAAAAAGGATAAAATGAATAGCATACATTGCACAGGAAAACTCTCAGGGTTTCATTGTGAAGTCCTTGATATTTGGTGGGGGAGGGAAAGTTAAAAGCCGCAGCTCCTGGAGTCAGGTGATTTACATGAGAATGTCAACTTTTTTTTTTTAAGTAAGTTTCTAGCCATCATGGTCTCAGAGAAAAAGTTTGAAAACATCAACCCTAAAAGATCAAAAATGAGAAGGCAAATTAAAACAAGTCAAAAATGTATTATTTTTGAAAACTTCTTGATTTTTAAGCCGATGTCATAATTTAGTGGGCCCTGATTCATGATCTTAGAATCTTTAGGGTTTACAATAATGTAGCTAGCAATCCAATATGCTACAAGTCTATTACCCAAATCACTAGAATTACCCAGGTTCACATGTGATTTAATGTGGAGTTCTTCTCTTGCATAGTTTGAAATGTCCTTTTTTTAGTTGTTAAACTTTTTTTTGCAAACTAAATAAATAATGATATTCTTAAAGATAAAAATATTTCTCTTGGAGAATTCTCAGTTTGCTAGAGCACTTAATATATTACACATAAATAGTTGCATTAGCAAGTACTATGGATATGATACAGTTATAGAAGCACTGCTGATTGACTGACAGTTCAGTTTTCAACCAACTTTGTTTTGTAATGAATATATGGAATGTAGATCCAGCTATGAACCATGTACAGAAAAGGAAGAACATTTGTTTAAAGTAGAGACATTAACAGATGTTTACATCCCCTGTGAATTAGCAAACAAAAGAAAGATTTTGCAATATTACCTTGGTGTTTACCTAGATTTTGTAGCTTAGATAAAGTATACTACATATTTCTCCAGAATGACTCAAATTGATGGCCTTGTCTATTCATTTTTGCAACGTAGTAGTCACCAAGACAGCAATGCATTGCAGAGAGTAGTGCGTTTTACTGATGACATCTTTAAGAGTAAAGTTTAATTTTGTTAATTTAAATGAGCAAAGCAGTTGTCATGACCAGATCCGCAGTGGGTGTATATCAACGTAACACTGATGTACTCCAGCTGAGAATCTGGCCCTACCGGTCCAGTCTATATTAGATATAGCATGGACTGGTTTGGAAAAATCTCACACTCTTTGAAGTTTCATGCACTTTGCAAACAGTGCACAGGGTTTGGGAAACTAGAATTTGTGAACTATTTCCCTCCGTAATTTAGATCCTATGTTTTTTCAGAGAGATTCAATAAAAAATAACCAATCAATGGGAAGCTGTAAGGTGTATGAGGCGAACTTGCTCAATGTCATAGTATTGCCAACTCTATAACTTTATCATATGTCTCATTATTTGGTGCTTACCTTAAATCTCTAGCTCCTGGAGTCATTATTTGAGAATCTCTGCTTTCATTTTTGAAATCTCATTCCTAAAATGAAGGTATGTTTTCTTTCAATCTTTGCTTCTAAAAGGAATTAAAATGCCAATTTAGCCCCTAATCCTGCAACCACTTACACATGTGCTTAGCTGTATTATTGTGAGTAGTACCGCTGGCTAGAATGAGTTGATTTCAGCTGATTGATTTCAGTGAGATTTTTCACGGTAGCAAACACAATCATGTGCATAAGTACAGGACTGAGGCTTTTTATTGTTGGTATGCCTTGCGTAAGGAGCCCAGTTTTCCAATAGGGCATCTGAATCATGCATTTTAGACACACAAACTGGCATTCACAGTCAGGTCTTGAATGCTAGTTGCTGTAACTGAAGGTCAACCTGACCCTCCAAAATGTGGAATTTTTTACATCCAATTAAATAGCCCACCTTTTAGCACTGGACCCCCAATGGCTGCCAATATTTAATTATGTCTTGAGAAGACAAGAATTTAACTGAGACAATTCACACCTGCCTCATAAGGTTTTGATGGTGGCACTGAATAAATAGTCCTTTGCTCAACAGATGCACTGGATCAAGGTTTAGCTTGTTACATAGGAAAAAAAAATAAACCAGCTCATGTTTCCTTTACTTCATTTTTCCAGCTCTCTCATTCCATCAAGGAGCACATTGCATGGTCAAATCAGGCATGGCCATGCTTATTAATAAATCTTTGGAAAACCATGGATATCATGGTGCAATCATTTTTTATTATAGTCAGCGCACACCTGGTGAAAGATACTTTTATTTGTTATTAAAGCTCCCAAAAGCACCTGAAGAGAGGGGGGAAGTACTCCATAAGCAGAACCATAACTGTGATGCTGCTTTTCAAATCAAAAGGACAATACAGTCTTCACAGGATATGGCTCTTAGCCAGGTGTTTAATGCTCACAGGCCAATATACAACCACCTGAGCATCTGCTACCTAATTGAGAAACCAAATATCAGCGGCAGTTAGGTTAACAATTTAGCATTCCTTCATTTAAGATCTGGCTTTGAGTCCCTTAGCTCCTACCTCTTTTTATTTTATCATACACAAATATCCACTCTGATCCCAGAAAGACAATATAAATTTGACCCCTGGTAAACGGTGGGTGTTTGGACACTTTTGAGCAAGACCAGCTGTTCACCACCCTCCTGGCTTTCAGGCTGCCAAAGCAGTTCAAATCCGTCATCACGGGCATAAATTATTCGCAGACTTGCAAACCAGGAAGACATTCCTCCCAAATATTTTTGATGGGTCACATCATGACCCCAAACATCAGCACATCACCAGGCAGCATGATACAATCCAGTAAAGGATTCCATCTTGTTGGTAAATCATTTGTGTTGCAGGCTAAATTTTTAACTGGGGGGGAGGGGGTGCCAGCGGCAAAACCAAGCACTCCAAACACTAACAAAGATTTAAAAAAAAAAAAGCCACACAGTTATTCTTTCTTGTCCTTTCTCTATTTTGAGTGAGCAAACACACATGCGATGGCAGCATGCTAGGAGGGTGCACCGAACAAAGAATAAGCAAACAATAGAAGTCAAAGACATACATACAATTGCCCAGACAAGTAAGCACGAGCCAACTTTAAGTATTATATGCTAGGGCTGATTACAGCCCTCATTCTGACCCTTCTATTGCCACTGAGGCTAAATATAAGGGCCAGAGAGGTGACAGAAGGGCCCAGATCCTCAAAGATACATAGGTGCCCAACTCCCATTGATCTGGGCCAAGGGACCGAGGAGAAATTCTAGAACTCAGCCCCATGCTACTGCTCCCTGCAAGCCTGAACATGCCCTGCCCCCAGCTCAGGGGTAAGGTGGGCTATTAGTGGGAGAGGGAGTAGAGACAGCACTGAGAGCCTGTCAGAGTGGATTCTGGGCTGTGGGATAGCCCCAGAAAGGGTACTGTAAGTTACAGCAGTCCTTACACAAAGGGCCATTTGGGCCCCATCAGCTGCCCAGAGACCACAGGCTGCAAACCTGGTGTCAAGCCCTCTCCCTGGGCTGCGCCTTCCACGCTGCATCTCTCAGGAGGTGCAGCACCGAACCTAGCTGGAAGCCCATGAGCGAAGTATGTCTGCACGATGCTGGGATCGTGCCCAAGCAGATATTCAGACACCAGATGGCACTCTCAGTTACACCAGTGTAAATTCCAGAGTCACTCCACGGACTTCGTCAGCTTGCTCAGTCGTGGATTTAAACCAGTGTAAATGGGAGCGGCATCTGCCTTCTTTCAAATACACACCGTGATGCGTTCCAGCATGGCCTGTGCCGGAAGGGGAGAGAACACAGGCACTCCCTTGGCGCAGCCATGCAGGACCCCAGTGTAATGCTACCACCAGCGTTTCCTGGACGTAAAGGGAGCAGAGGGCCACCCAGCACACGGGGCCGCTGCGGGAGAGAGCCCCTGTTCATTTTGGAAGCAGCGGTAAAGGCTGGCTGCTTTGCTCGGGCCCCTCTGTCAATTTTCCCTGCCTCTGCCTTGTGCAGACAGACTGGCTCAGGGAAGCACCCCGCACCTGTGACATCTCCACGGCCTTCCAGCAGGGGAAAAGCCAGAAACTGGCCCTTAGCATATGCAGCACAGAAAAATAGCCCTAGTACAATGCTGTGACCTGCAGGTTACTCTTTGCACATCCTCCTAGGGAGAAAGCTGGAACTTACCCAATGTCTAAGAGAGTCTCTGTTCCCTGGTCTTGGCCTGGTGGTATCCTGTGAATGTGCTTCACTGGCAATTATTTTTTTAAAAAAATACACGTTTTATGAAGTTGCTGAGCCTAAATTGTAGGCCTGGGGGGCTGGAGCTGCAATATGCAACACGCAAAGCGGAGAGAAAGCTGCTTGTGTCACGAAGCCAGTGGAGTCCCTCCAGCTTTGCACCAGGGTGAGACCAGACACTCCACACACTTCCCCCTCTGGGGGGGAGAAGGGAAAGAACAAAGAGCATGTGACAGATGTGTAGTCGCGTTGCCTAATGCACTGCTGAAAGGTACTCCAATGCAAGGCTGATGAGCGCAGTATAAAACCTACGTAGAATAAAATACACAGAACTGGGAGCCAGTGGAGAGGCAGGAGCTTGGGCCTGGCATGCTCAGAGTGGCCTGAGTCATGGAGGAAGTGAGCAGCCGCATTCTGTACCAGCTGGAGCCTGGTTTCAGTTTCATAAGAACGGCCACACTGGATCAGACCAAAGGTCCATCTAGCCCAGTATCCTGTCTTCCGACAGTGGCCAATGCCAGGTGCCCCAGAGGGAATGAACAGAACAAGTGATCCATCCCCTGTTGCCCATTCCCAGCTTCCGGCAAACAGAGACCCGGGCCACGTCAGAGCATAGGTTTTGCATCCCTGCCCATCCTGGCTAATAGCCATTTCAGACACAATGTGTTACAGTAATCCAGCTCGGAGGTGACAAACGCATGGATCACCATGGCCAGATGGCTGTTGGGAAGGAAGGGACAAAGTTTCCTCAGAAGCTGGCAGTGAAAGGAGGCATTTGGGGAAACTGACAAAACGTGATCATTCAAGCTTAGTGAGGAATCAAACAGGACACCAAGGCATTGCTCTACTGTGATGAATGGGGGCTGCATGCCTTCAATGGAAGTGAGAGATAGTGCTTTGGCCAAGCATTTCCCTTTCCAAAAAGCATCACTTTGGTCTTGCCTGCGTTCATCTTGAGCCAGCTGCTTTTCATCCGAGAGCTGATCTGGTAATTTTGTAGGTATGTCTACAATGCAATAAAAAAAAAAAAAAAAAAAAAAAAACACCTATGGCAATGAGTCTCAGAGCCCAGATCAACTGATTCGGGTTCATGAGGCTCATGCTTCAGGGCTAAAAATAGCAGTGTAGACATTCAGGCTCGGGCTGGAGCCTGAGCTCTGAAACCATCCAGGTTGCAGCCCAAACATCTACACTCCTCATTTTAGCCCCATAGCAAAAGCCCTATGAGCCCGAGTCAGTTGACCTGGGCTCTGAGACTTGCTACCACGGATCTTTTATTGCAATGTAGACATATCCAGTGAGTGTTCAGTGGATAAGGGGCTGAACACTACAGGGGAATGCTTCAAAGGGGCTTGGCGACTGGGGTGTACCTATTGTTAACAAAGCAAGGGCTAGCATAGCCCAGAAGATTGTTTGGGTGGCTGACAGATTGGAGGTGTCAGGGAGCTAGCACCCAGTTAAGCACAAACAATTCTCCCTTTCGTTGAAGGCGGGGGGGGGGATAACAAGGTGACTCTCAGGCCTGGGTACCCCAAGAACCCTCACAGAGGAATTGAATTTTTCCATTAGTTATAGGCATAGTTGTTCTTCACTGGTTTTCACCAGACGGGAGGGGCACAGATCCACTTTGCAAGGAGTGGCTCTAATTTTTTTTTCGTAGGGTTTCTTTGAGTCTTGGCATGTACGACGGGGCCAGGCCCAGTGTGGGGTCATGAAGCGGTTAGTACAGTCTGGGCAGCAGTGGAATGCTCTTTCCCAGATCCCTTGGAGTGTATTCGGGTGATCTTACCACGGCAGTGTGCTGACAGCTCTTCACAGCAGCCTGTGCTTGGGTCTGGTGTCTGAGCCAAGCAAGATAGCTCCACTGGCTGTGGTTCCGCTGGATCGATTGCAGATTCGCGTTGCTTCCTGTCCTGATGTTGCTGCTGCTCTCAGAGGGATTCAGAGTCTTTGGCTCTCTTTTTTTCCTGCCTGTGCAGAAAAAAAAACACGCCCCTGACCAACATAAGCATAATGCTCTCCCACCGACATAGCTACCGCTGCTCGCTGGAGTGGTTTAATTATGCCGGCTTCGCAGGAGACCTTACAGTGCTGCAGCGGTACAGCCGAGCCGCTGTAGGGTCCATAGTGTCGACATAGCCTCAGAGATTGAGTCAAATGCTGCAATAATCACGGAGATCATCTTCGTTCTAGTTTTCCATAATCGTTCCACGCCATTAAGAATAGAAAGGAGCTCAAAGCACTGAAAAGGAAGGCTGGGCTCACCGGATTATCTGTAGCAACTACAGACACGGATACCAAACAAACAAGTTTCTGAACCAACAGTGACCAATATCTGATTTGAAAGTAAATTCAGCGTTCTATCCCTTTCCATGCAAGATCTTGTTCATCTTTGCCTTCGTAAACACAGTAACTTTGAATCTTATAGTTATTTATTATAAGCCTTCCCATCATTACAATAACAAAACGGAACCAGCCGAATCCATGTGGCTTGATAGGCATGAAAACAGAAAGTCCTTAAGATAAGTTCATAGCTCTGAAAGTATCACAAGAAGGCCTAACACTTGCCTTAACAGCCCGAGCTATAGCATTTTCAGTTTTGCCAAAAGCAACGACTTTCCTTCTGATCCCAGAGTAACTGTTTCCACACAAATCACATGTGGAGACAGTTTACAGGGAGTTATGATTGTGATGCTGGGAGACCTGGTGCCAGCTCTTGCCAAGTCTGTAGGCATCAGTTGAGCACTGACAAATTCATAGCTGGAAACCAGACCAGCTCACCTGTATGTTAATATAGTTCAAGATAGGTGTTAGACTTTAAAGATGTGTTTAGTGTTTAGAGTCTATAAAATGCACGTAAATTGCTGAATGCGTTAATCTTACTCGTAATGTCTGCATCCCATGCCATCAGGTAATATGTAAGTTTTGCTTTATAATTGTAAAAATGCCTGCTCTGAACTTGTGAAGAGTGGTTGCTCTGCCCATCAAGGAATATGAAGACTAAATGGGCCATTGTAGGACAAATACGTTGTTGATTGCCCCTAGTCATGAAGAAGTTACGTGCAGGAGCCCTCGTCCCATCAGTTTGAACTCTGGGGAAAAGCATATAAAGATGCTCTCAAGAAGAAATGGTTCTCTTTTATGCTGCCTGGGCTCTGAGAGACAACATAAGCAAAGAGAACCGTATGCTGCTTGGCATGGGTTAGCCCTGAAAGACATTTTGAATTGACAAATTACTACAATTCTGTCCCCTTTGAAATCACAGACTGAATCATTTGTATGTATATACTTGGTTTCTTGAACCTGTACATAACTCTCTCATTGCTTTTTCCTAGTTAATAAATCCTTCGTTCATTGATTATAGAACTGGCTACAAGGGTGGTCTTTGGTGTGAGATCTAAGGTACGAATTGACCTGGGGTAAGTGACTGGTCTCTTGGGACTGGGAGCAACCTGACTACTTTGTTCTTTTTGGAGTAAAGTGACCACGTATCACTAAGTCCAGCTTTCATGGGTGGCAAGATAAACTAGAATGCCCCAGAGGACTGCCTGTGACTCCATAGTAAGACTGTTACCATGATCCAGGAGTTCACATTTGTTACTGGGTTGGTGAAATGTAATTACAGAACATACCATCCGTCTGGGGTATCTGCACTGTTTTTTTGACAGTCTCCCCAGAGGTTCGCACTCACAGTCATGACCACTCCAGAGAGCATGACAATTGTATCTACGCCTCTTCTGTTATCTCTGTGCATCAATTATTGTATTTTAACACTACATTTCCTCCCTTATAGAAAGATCTTATCAATTAAATGTACAGTTTTACAACTGGGGTCAGATTGGTCCAGCTTGTTATAGTTTGGTATATGGAACAGGAATGAACGTCCTTCATGTGTTTAAGGCAGACATTACCGTTTAGGAAGTGAGACAGTGTTCATCAGTGTCTAGATCAAAGGACTTTGGAATGAGGGAGCCCTGGGTTCTATTCCCAGCTCTGCTTCTGACTTGCTGTGCAAACCTGGCCAAGTCATTAAGCCCTTCTGTGCCTCAGTTTCCCCATCAGTAAAACAGAGCTATAATAATAATACTGGCCCACTTTAGCACCACAACATCCCTCTGCATTCATAGAACCCTAGAAATGTAGGACTGGAAGGAACTTTCAGTAGTCATCAAGTCCAGCCCCCTGAGCTGTAGCAGGACCAAATAAATCTAAACTACCCCTCACAGGTGTCTGTCTAATTTGTTCTTAAAACTCGATAGTGATGTGAATTTCATAACCCTTTTTGGAAGCTGATTCCAGAGCTTAACTACCCTTATAATTAGAAAGGTTTTTCCTAGTAGCTAACCTAAATCTTCCTTGCTGCTGATTAAGTCCACTACTTCTTGTCCTCCATGTCTACTGAAGGTAGGACAATTGATCGCCATCCTCTTAATATTTGAAGACTGTTATCAGACCCCTCCCCTTCAGTCTTCTTTTCTCTAGACTAAGCACACCCATTTTTTTAAAATAAAAACTTTTCCTCACAGGTCAGGTTTTCTAAACCTTTTATCATTTTTGTTGCGCTCCTCTGCTCTCCCTTCAGTTTGTCCACATCTTCTCCTAAAGTGCAATGCCCAGACCTGGACACACTACTCCAGCCGGGCCTTACCTGTGCTGAGTAGAGAGGGACAGTTACCTCCCGTGTCTCACTTGTGACGCTCCTGTTAATACCGCCCAGAAATATAGGTGAGGGGTAAAACTCAGACAAAAATTGCACTGCCAGGCAAACTAATGACAAACGATTGTCTTGTCAATTTCACAAAAGGCCGGGCATGCACTGGCATTATAAAAAATAAAAAAGTCTATTGCAACATTTGGATTCCATTTGCCTATTATCTGTCTATTACTGGAGGCAGCATAATTTAGTGGATAGGGCACAGGCCTGAGACCGAAGCTCTATTCGTGGCATAGACCTGATCTGTGACCATGGGCCAATCATGTCACCTCTCTGCCTCAGTTTCCCTTCTCATCCTTTGTCTGGGTGGTCTACCATTCTTTCAATTTTCTCCCCCGTTATCAACTTCTAGCTTCATGCAGTGCTGTAATACTTAAAGTGAATTTCATTTATTGATTATCCTTTGGGCCTGATATCACTGCAGTATTCACTCAAGCACCTATTATTCTCTATTATTCTCTGTAACTTGAAGTTTTTAAATCAAAATTTGAGGCCTTCAGTAACTCAGCCAGAGGTTATGCACCTATAACAGGAGTGGGTGGGTGAGGTCCTGTGGCCTGCAATGTGCACAAGGCCAGATGAGATGATCAGGATGGTACCTTCTGGTCTTAAAGTCTATGGGCATGTCTACAGGCCAATAAAAAACCCACAGCACTGAGTGTCAGAGGTCAGGTCAGCTGATGGAGGTTCACCAGGCTACAAATTGTAGCATTGATACTCAGGCTGGGGCCAGAGACCAAGCTTTGAGATCTTCCCTCACTTGAGGGGCCTCAGGGTCCGGGATCCAGCCTAACATCCCCACAGCCAGAGCCCAGGTCAGGTCAGGTCAGATGACCTAAGCCAGTGGTTTCAAACTTTTTTTCTGGGGACCCAGTGAAAGAAAATTGTTGATGCCCATGACCCAACGGAACTGGGGATGAGGGGTTTGGAGTGTGGGCTGCAGGGTAGGGCCAGGAATGAGGGGTTCAGAGTGTGGGAGAGGACTCTGGGGTGCAGGAGGGGCTCCAAGTTTGGGGGAGCTCAGAGCGTGAGAAGGGAATCTGGGCTGGGCAGGGGGTCGGGGTGCAGGAGGGGGTCGGGGCTCTGGGCTTGGGCCAGGGACGAGGGGTTTGGGATTCAGGAGGACTCTGGGTTTGGGAGGGCTCAGGGCTCTCAGTGCAGGCACTGGGGTGGGGCTGGAGATGAGAGGTTTGGGGGGCTCAGGACTGGGGCAGATAATTGGGGCACGGGGTTGGGGCATGGACTTACCTCCAGTGGCTCCTGGTCAGTGGTGCAGTGGGGGTGCAAAGGCAGGCTTCCCGCTTGTCCTGGCACCGCGGACCATGCTGCGCCCCAGAAGCAGCCCGCAGCAAGTCCAGCTCCTAGGCAGAGGCACGCAAGCAGCTCCGTGCGGCTCTCAGCCGCAGGCACCATCCCCACCCAGCTCCCATTGGCCAGTTTCTGGCCAATGGGAGTGCAGAGCCTGTGCCCGGTACAGGGGGAAGGGAGGCAGCACATGGAACCCCATGACCCCCCTGCCTAGAAGCTGGACCTGCTGCTGGCCACAGGGACTAGCCTGCCTTAGCCGGGCAGCATCACCGACGGGACTTCTAACAGCCCAGTCGGCAGTGCTGACCGGAGCAACCCAGTGCCCGACATGCCACAACCCAGTACTGGGTCATGACCCGAACTTTGAAAAACACTGACCTAGGTCAGCTGCGGCTGTGCCATAGACCTTTTATTACAATGTAGCCACACCCTATGAGTCTATGAAGTCAATGACCGCCTACCACAGGGTGCTCCCTCAGGTACCCACTGTGTGCGCTGCCTTGCCGGCTTCCATTGCCTCACAGTCATAAACTCACTCAGGCGGCTTCCCTTTCACCACCCGTACCTATTATTCCACCATTCTTTTCCAGACAGAACAAGACACAGGCATATTGACACAGAAAGTTGCCACACACCTCTCTCTCAGCTCACCCTTAAGGCTCCTCCTTCCTGTTCCTCCCAATTATTGAGCTAATTGTCTCCTGAGCCCAGCTGTTACCACCTAGATGTCAGTAATCCCCCCAGCAGAAACTGGTTAAGTACTTCCAATTAAGCCTGCAGCCTTCTCTGTGCTGCAGGAACCTCAAGGTGCTCCAGCTATTCTGTCACACACTGCCCTTATTATTGATAAAAAAAAAACAAAACACTAAACTGTAATCTAACAAAACCAGAAAAGCCCAGCGGAGTATGTTCTCTTCCAGCTTTTCACACATTGTTCTGCATTCCCATATATAAATGTTGTGTTTATTGGGAGTATGCTTTTTAGTTTACAGGAATAATGTTACGTTTAAGAGGAATAGCTTCAAAACATTTCTAAAAGTGGCCTCAAATATCTTTACTATACATAAAAAGAGTCATGATAGACTGATCTTCTCTGCCCCTCCTCCCAGGGCTAGATGCAAGTTTTGTGTGTCACATTGTAAAACTGGAAAATCTCCCCCTAACAGTATAACACAGCTCTTTCTCAGCCTGAAGGGTGGTGATATATTGGACCTTAAACCTGACTATGATGCAGGAATGGACAGTGCCCATCCTGCTGCTCAAGCCAGTGTCATTTTGGTGGAAAATCTGCACATTTGGAGGAAAGAAGAAAACAATTAATTAGGTTTTTTTAAACATGACACAAAAAATTGGTTCATTAATATCAGCTGTTTGAAGCTACTCAGAGGTTTGGAACATTATTAAGTAATCCTGGAGGAGAGGGATTAATGCGCACAGTGTAGGTGAAGTAAGCAAATGTGCTTAATAAATGCTGTTTACCAAATTGAAGAGCCATGTATCACACGAATATCAACATCAGATATATGTGTGTGTGTTTGTGTGTGCACACATTATTTTTTAATATGATGGGTAATACATATAACAGTATAGCTGGAAATCCATACATCTATAAATACATGTTTTATGCTAGTTATGTTTGAAAACAAAAAATACATTAAACATTTTCCCATCACCAGAACTCCAAACCCTTGAGTTGTTTGAAATCCACATTTGAATTATGAGGGTTTCGGGCCCTTCTCTAGTGCAAGGCCTGGGGCATACCCCTGCAGAAATGAACAAGGACAAACGTCTGAAAACACAGTTTCATTGCAATGATATTATCCTTTATATTGGATCAACTATTAGGTAAATTGTATAACAGGAAAGTCCAACTAGATTTATCAAAACGGCCACAGATTATGAATTCATTACTTTGCTTTGGAGCCAAATGCTCAGCAGGGACAGCGTAAGGAAGGTATAACAAAGGTTTTGTTTGTAGGGGATAGAACCACTGCTCGCTGGTCAGCAACGAGGTTGGCTGATGTGTTTTCCATAATAACCAGTTGAACAATCTGAGCACTCAATCCCAGCCAAATATTAATCTGCTGAATTTATTACCTTTGGGGTCTTAAATTAAAATTGCCAGCTGGAGCCTGCATGTGTGGTATGCTGAACAGTGCAGTACTGTGACGAGGTAGACAAACTCATCTATACCTTGAAGCCCCATGAATTGTGATACTGCGCACGGAGCATTTGCTTGCTTTGGTGGTGGGGGATTAATGAGATATTTGTTAATAATTCCGCAATGTACCTCTAATGGTGTACACAGCTCAGGTCTGGCTTGACCAAACCAGTCCTATCCATTGAACAAAGCCAAATTTTATAGGAAAAGGGCTGTGGTGGCCAGAAATAATGCACCTACACAAAAAATCCCAACTATTTTTCCCTTGCAGGCATAAAATGGGGCAAGACAACACAAACGGCTTCAATACTGCAGCTAGAGAAAGCTCACCAGGTAAAATCCTGGCCCCACTGAACTCACTGGGAGTTTTGCCATTGACTTCACTGGGGCTGAGATTTCACTCACAGCTTTGGTTTGTAAAGGTTTCTGTGGAGCTGCAATTTTAATTCATATTGTTTCATTCAGTCACAATGGGGTTAAATTTAGGCCCTTCACATCTTGCAAGTTATACTCAGGTGCCAGCATCTTGCTGAACAGGGCCACAAAGCTTGAAAACAGATTACTGAGTTGTGCCACGCTTTGGGCTTTCACAGCAGAGTTATGCCCAACCACCAGCACAACATGGTTTAGATGAGACATTGGAAGTGAGTCTAGGTTCACTGGATGCTGGACTCAAGTTCACTCAAGGTATGTCTACAGTGCAAAGAAAAACCCACAGCACAGCGTCTCCAAGCCTTTCTCCTGTCTCTCTCTTCCCTTCTGGGACTCCGCTCCTTCCTTTACGAAGCAATCCCAGCTCCTCCCCAGATGGTTCTGATAAGGAATGAAGTCTGATACCCTCCAGCTGCGACAAAGTGGACTAACTGAGCTCCCATTAGGCCCTGGCCTACCATCACACCCCACTATGATCAAAGGAGATCCTATTCCCTGCATCTGCTGCTCAATGTGGGGAGTGGAGACATGTAGAAGGGAGGATATTTTCTATTAGCCTAGCAAATTAACTCTTTCCCCGTCCCTAGGTGTGGTCCCACAGAAGCATATTAACTGGGCATATGGGTAACAGCATGCTTCCACAGCTGCTGCCCATGCTGTATAGAAAATGGATATAGATCTCCATAGTTATCATTACAGTGCCTTTTCTGGGCATAAACTCACTTTCAACTATGCTGTTTGCAGTCCAGTTGTAGCTGTGTTGGTCCCAAGATATGAGAGACACCAGGTAGGTGAGGTAATATCTTTTATTGGACCAACTTCAGTTGGGAAAAGAGACCAGCTTTGAAGCTTAAGAACTCCGTGTAAACTTGAAAGTTGGTATTTCACTAACCAAAATTGGTCCAATAAAAGATATCACCTCACCCCACCTTGTCTCTTTGAAACATGTAACTAATTGCAAAGTGCCAAAGAGAGGTGAGGGCTTTGTTGGTTGGTTTTAGTTGCTGTATTTCCATGTAGCAAGAGAACAGATATGCAAAGAATCCATTTCTGTTTTTTATGTTGATATTTACGTCAGAGAAAAAGTGTGTAAACCTCTTTTCCCAACCTTTAGGTTTGTCAGTCTTAATCACTGTCATAATACCATCTCACTCACCCTCTTGTAAATGGATGAGTTGTTATGTTTCTGACTGTCCTTACAGAACCTCCTGTAAAGAGCAAGCTCAATGGAGTTCTCCACTGCACCCCCTGCCCCTTCTAATTTGTCATCTCTCCAGAGCTTTATGATTTAGTTACTTGAAACATCCTGTAAAACCTAACAGGATTAGTACCCCCTACAGAAATATTTGTTCTCCATCCAAGCTTACCAGGTGTTCCTCACATTCTAAGTCTTGAGGTTTAACAAAGTGCACCCAACATATTAGGCAAGAGTGGCCTTCCTAGTGTAAGAACATTATCCTGCTTTCTTATATTGCTTTGGCTGAGACAAGACTGAGCTGCAGCCATTGTGAATGAACCAAGGACAGCAGAGGAAGTGTCTCTCTGATGTCATTAGGACATTATATCCCAAGATGAAGAAAAGGTTCCCTTTTTAGACAGAACTGGACATTTTACATCACAATCTGTTGTGTGTCTTGACACAGCGTGTTGTGTTTAGGATTTTTGATCTCTGTTTCATCCTATTCCATAATCTCCAGAAGAATAAATAATCAGATTATAACCCAACACAGGTTATAACCCAACCCAACCCTAATATCTAGTCATGCCGGATGTCCTGATGATTAAGAAATTAAGGTGGGTAAGAGAAAAGGTCAGAATCTGGTTGTGGTAGAAGTGTGCTGAATTAGATGGAAATGGTAGTGGATTACTATTTTTGAGCAAACATTTCTTGCAGAACCTTTTATCAGTTTTACAGTGGAAACATGAAGGATTTTATAACAAAAAAGCCCACCAAGATGTCTGGTTAGATAAGGTGGCTTATTTCTAATCATGTACAAGAAGGTATTTGTTTACACAGTGATAAAGATTGATTTCCCTTTCTTTGAATCATTCACTTCTCCTCATTGGAAGCTTTCGCCCACACCGCCCCTCACGCTTGGGAGAAATTCCCCATAAAGATCCACAAAACTAACTCATTATCCTACTTCAAAATCCTCCTTTTCCGTGAGACCTACCGAAAAACAAAACAAAACAAAGAAAAACATAACAGGCTGCTGTTAGACATTGACCAATTGCTGATCACATTGACCAACATTGTCTCATTGTTTCCCTTTCCTTTCCATTGGCCGGTCTGCAACCATCTGGTGTCTCTTGTCTTACACATAGGCTATGTCTACACTGTGCACCTTACAGCAGCACAACTGTGCTGCAACAGCCATGCTGCTGTAAGGTCGGCCGTGTAGCTGCTCTTTGCAGCAGGTCTCTCTCCTTCTGACAAAATAAAACCACCTCCAATGAGAGGCGGCAGCTCTCCCGCCAACAAAGCTCTCCACACTTATGCTTTTTGTCAGTAAAATTTTTGTCGGTCAGGGGAGTGTTTCTTTCACACCCCGACCAACAAAAGTTTTACCGACAAAAGCGCCTGTGTCGATATAGCCTAAGATTGTGAGTTCTTTGGGGCAGGGACAGTCTTTTTGTTCTGTCATTTTGTAGCTCCTAGCACAATAGGGTCCCAGTCCATGCTGGAGCTCCTACGAGAATGCAAACAACACATCATAATAATTGGAAGCATCACTGCAGTGATGAAAGCTTGGAGGGTTCCAACCTGAAATGACTGCATTTCAGGATTTCAAAAGCCAATATTTCAGAACTAATTTCATTTCTTGAAGGCGGCTGTAATTCTGTACATTTTTGAATACCCATACTTTATATTTCGGCCTTTCTCTGAGGCCCTGTGCATACAATATTTAGACTTAAATTCACAGTAAGTCAATTATGAAAATACTTACCCAGGGCAGGGTCATGGAGGTTGCTACTTTTCCACCTTTACCAGAAGTGACTTTTGGGGCAACATCCAGATGAGGATGGTCAAAAAGCAGTAAAAATTTGCCATTTAAAAAAATTATGCCATTTTCAATCAAGGTGTCAATAATTCGTAACATTTCTACCAGCTTTGTTTGTAGATTGTTCTAATTTTCCCTTGTTTAGTCATCACTTATTAAAATCAGTAGCTTGGCTCTTTTCTCATAACTCAGTCCCTTCTATTTTTCTTGCTCTTCTGGGCTGACCTCCAATTTTCCAGTAACTTTTCAGGTAAGGAAAGGTGCCTGAAGTGGATTCAGTATTCTAATATACACTAGAGCCATAAAGAGGGACAATCACCTCCCTTCTCTGAAATGTGACAGCTGTATGCATGCAGCCAAAAGCTGCATTAACATATTACATTGCAAAAATCACTTCTAATTTGCTCTCCACTACTATTAGTCTTAAGGCTTTCTGGATATTACTGCTTTCAAGCTGTATTTTGGTTAAATGCTGCACGAATGTAGTAGCACACATTCTAAGTTAGTCTCATGTTCTGTTTATGTAACTCCCCGGGTACCTTTTTTCACCCTGTGCTCTTGAGAGGAAGGGAGTGAGCAGGCAAAGATCCGGAGCCTTTTCAGCACAGAGCACCGTGCCTACTGCTTAATTTCCCCTCAGACCCACACGCAGTATCCACTCATACCACAGTGCAAAAACCTTGCAAGGATTTGAGGATCAAGACCTTGCTATCATTTGAGAAGTTCATTAATGCACTATCCACTCCTGGTTCCAGATCATTAATGAACATATCGAACAAACACAGATCTCTCTCCAGAGGAACAAAAGACACGTTCTCACAATACCTAGCTCTTCATCAGGTAACAGGGCATCTATCACTTGCTTTGGAAAACTGAATTGGTGTTCTTTTTACCTTTGTCATTCCCCATTGCAGTACAATTGACTACAGTATATCAGAGCTGAAAAAGTTCCCCCAACAATCACACATAAATCCTATATACAGAGACTGTTCTGCAGAGACATACTTGGGTGTCATGAGTGCTGAGCTACAAGTGTACAATACCAGGTTTACTTTGGCACTGAGCCCACACTCAGAAGGGGCCCAGTCCCCATTCTCTGCCTTGAGGCCCTGCCCCTGCTCAGCCTCTTCCCCCCAAGGCCCTGCCCACTGCTAGCATAGGAGGAAAAGGCCGAGTGGGGGTGGGGCCTCAGGGCGGAGCACAGGCAGAGCAGGAGGCAGAGCCAACCATGGGTCCAGGCACCGGGGCCCACAAAAGATTAATCTGACCCTGCAAGAATACTGTTAAAAATACAGGGCCATATCTGTTATGCCAGATAATAAGAGCACCCGTTAAGATATAACCCATAACGTAAGAGCAAATCATGGAATATTTTTCAGGAAGAAGCAGACCCAAAAGCCATCCATTCAACCACAAGAGTATACAATGGAAGCTTCACTGTGCCAGAGCCATGATTCAACAGCAGTCAGACTGGGTTAGGTGGTCTACTAGATATTTCAGTCACCACTTCCTTTTAAATACTCCTTTTCCACTCTCTGAACGTGGTACTCCTCCTGCTTTGACCACTAGTACAGCCTAGTTTATCTGGAAAGAATAGTAGCTTGTTATAGACCCAGAGTTTAAGGTCAGAAAGGACCATCATGATCACCTAGTCTGACCTCCTGCACATCTCAGGCCACAGAACCTCACCCACCCACTCCTGTAATAGGCCCGTACCGTCTGGTTGAGTTACGGAAGTTCTCAAATCTTGATTTAAAGACTTCAAGTTACAGAGAATCCACCATTTGCACTAGTGCAAAACTGCAAGTGACCAATGCCCCATGCTGCAGAGGAAAGTGAAAAGTCCCCAGAGCCTCTGCCAATCTGACCTGAAGAAAAATTCCTTCCCAACTCCACATATGGTGATCAGTTAGACCCTGAGCATGTGGGTGAGACCCACCAACCAGACACTTGGGAAAGAATTCTCTGTAGCAACTCAGAGCCATCCCCATCTAGCATCCCACCTCTCGACATTGGAGATATTCGCTAAAAGCAGTCACAGAAGGCCATATGCCATTATAGGCAACCTCATCGTGCCATCCTCTCCACAAACGTATTAAGCTCAGCCCTGAAACAAGTTAGGTTTTTGCCCCTACTGGTCATCTTGGAAGGCTGTTCCAGAACTTCACTCCTGATGGCTAGAAACTTCTGTCTAATTTCAAACCTAAGCTTGTTGATGGCCAGTTTATACCCATTTGTTCTTGTGTCAACATTGGCCCTTAAATTAAATAACTCCTCTTACTTCCTGGTGTTTATCCCGCTGATGTATTTATAGAGAGCAATCATATCTCCCCTCAGCCTTCATTTTATTTGGGTAAACAAGCCAAGCTCCTTAAGTCTCCTTTCGTAAGGTAGGTTCTCCATTCCTCTGGTCATCCTAGTGGCCCTTCTCTGCACCTGTTCCAGTTTGAATTAATCTTTCTTCAACGTGGGAGACCAGAACTGCACAGTATTCCAGGTGAGGTCTAACCAGTGCCTTGTACAATAGCCATAACCCTTTCCTATCTCTTCTGGAAATACCTCACCTGAATTACCTCATCCTAGGATTGCACTAGTGACAGATAAGCAAAAAGACTTGGGTGCATGTGTCAGTCACAAGATGACTATGAACTACCACTACAATACAATTGCCTTTTTCACAGCTGCATTATATTGACGGTTCATAGTCATCCTGTGATTGACCAATATACCCAAATCTTTCTGCTCCTTTGTCACTTCCAATTGGTCCCCAGCTTATAGCAAAAATTCTTCTTGTTAGTCCCTATGTGCAAAGTGCAAGGTAATGCACAATTAAGTTTCATCCCATTTCTATTACCAGTTTACAAGATCATCCAGATCTTCTTATATGATATTCCGGTCCTCCTCCATATTGGCAATACCTCCCAACTTTGTGTCAACCACAAATGTTATTAGCACACTCCCACTTTTTGTGCCAAGGTCATAAATGAAAATGTTAAATAAGATTAGTTCCAAGACCAATTCTTGAGGAACTTCATTAGTATCATCCCTCTGGCCTGAGAGTTCACCTTTCAGTATGACCCATTGTCCTCTCCCCTTTAACCAATTCCTTACTCATCTTTCAATTCTCATTAGTCCTCATCTTCTCCAATTTAACTAATAATTTCCCATGTAGAATTGTGTCAGATGATTTACTGAAATCCAGGCAGAATATATCTACTGCATTTCCTTTGTGTAGAAAATCTGTTATCTTCTTGAAGAAAGAGATCAGGTTGGTCTAGCCTGATCTACCTTTTGTAAAACCATGCTGTATTTTATCCCAGTTACCATTTACCTCTATGTGTTTATCCTCCCTCCCTCCCTTTCAAAATTTGTTTTAAGACCTTGCATACAATTGAGTTCAAACTAACAAGCCTGTAGTATCCCCAGATCACTTCCCCCGCCCCCCAACATGCCTTTCATAAAGAGAGGTACTATCTCTGCAATTTTCCAGTCAATAGGATACGAGCCTTGAGTTTATAGATTCATTAAAAATCCTTGCTATTTGACTTGCAATGTCATGTGACAGTTCCTTTAATATTTTGCATGGAGATTATCCAGACCTCCCCGCAATTTGGTCCTATTAAGTTGTTTGAGTTTGGCTTCCATCTTGGATGTGGCAATTTCTGCTTCCATATCCTTGTTCCCATTAGCCACTCTGCTGTTGCCCCCAAGGCTCCTCATTATCTGTATTAAAAACGGAGACAAAGTATTTGTTTAGGTATTGGGTCATACCTAGGTTATCTTTAATCTCCACCCTGTCCTCAATACTTAGCAGTCCCCCTTCTTTTTTATTTATATGGCTAAAGAACTTCTTACTATTGGTTTTAATTTCCTTTGAAAGGTCCAGCTCTGCCTGTCTTTTGGTATTTCACTTTTCCCCTGCACTTCTGATCTCCAAGAGGTAGCTCTCCTGGCAGATCAGTCCCTTCAACTGGTTAGGAGCAAGAGCCACAATTACTGCTTTGCATTCTAGACTTGTCATTAAGAGTCTCAAATGATTCACAAAACTGCCATGCTGGTTGCCTCAGATTCTGCCTCTTGACAGAAAACTTGTGGGCAGAGTAACGAAGGAAAGAGGGAGGTTTGTAAAAGACAAAAGAAACCCACCAGAAATATCGATGAAAGAACAGGCAGGACAAGTACCTATTTTCTCCATTCTGGATTCTAACACCACCAAAAATAGGGTACACAGGACAGATCTAGAGCCATGCTTTTTTTTCAGTTCAGTGGCAATTCAGAAAAAAACCCAAAACTTTTGTGTTGAACTGAAAAATGAAATTTCTGGTTAACTGCAAAGTTTAAAAGTATTTCATTTCAGGTTGAACAAAACCTTTCGTTTGATCCGAAATTAAATGTTTTGGTTCAATTTTGAGCATTTAACAATTTTGATTGTTTTTTTTGAATGAAGTCAAAAAAATTGAAACAAAAAATGTCATTTCAAATTGAAAAACTGAAACATTTCAATTTCAGAATTTTTTAGGACCCCCCCCCAGCCAAAACAATTCAGTGACGCCAACATACATTTGTGAAATGTTTTGGTGTCAAATCTGAGTTTACACTGGCAACAAATTCCATCTGAAAAATTTCTTCTAGCTTTAGCCAGAGCCACCATTGTCCACAACCCATGTAATCATTTAAACTTGTGCATTGGGGGTGTGAAATGCTCTCAAAGCACAACAGTAGTGTTTCACATTCATTTTGCACTAGTAAGAATCTGTCCCTTTGAGCTCATTCCCACCTTTCTTCCACCAGTGTAGATCAGGAGTAATTCCACAGAGATCAATGGAATTACAGCAGTGTAAAACTGGTGTGAGATCAGAATAATATCATAAGAGTGGAAAAATTAAGAATGAAAGCAATTGACTTAAAAGCAGAGTACATGCAGAAAAAAAAAACCCCAAGGGACGCATTAAAAAGATAAACACTGACTTTGCCCCAATAAGTGTCTCTTAAGCACTTTTTGAATAGAAGTCCTGCTTATAATTAATAAAAAAAACCAGCTGTGTGTAGCCTTGAGGCAACCTATGCGATCTTTGAATTTAATAGAGATAATCCAAAAATATGTCCATGAATCTACAGAGAGAAAATGTATTTATTTTAATTTTGCCCAGGCTTTACAATTAGAATGCAAAACATCTTGTTAATACTAAAGCCAGAGAGAAAAGAATTAGGTTAGTAGGTGAGTTGAATTCCTTGACTGAATTTGGCTCAATTTAATTCTGAAACTATAATGTAGCATTAGTAAGAAATTTAATTTTTTACACAGGTTAGCTGCTTAAATTCCATTTGGGTAAAAGCAAACAGTCAAATGGATAAATCAAAAGATTTTGTCAGAAAATTTCAAAGCTTCCTACAGGGTTTGGACACCCAGTTCCCATTGATTTTAATGGGAAGTAGTCATCAAAATCCTTTACATGGCTTTGCAAACGTCAGCCTTTATTTCCTTAGACATACTAATATTAAAGAATGGGCCTGAGCAGCAAAATCCAGGTCTGGATCTGGATTTCCAAAGCTCTCCCTGCAAAGGGGCTAAGGTCTGGGGTTTGAGTTCCAGAGAAGCTTTGATCTAAAGCATTTCATTTCATGGTGGATTCTGTTTTATGTATTGTTTTAAAGTGTGCACAGTATTCCTACCAACTGGTGTTGGATCCTATTTGTTGACTCCTGGAACTGTAGTTGTAAAGAACATAAAACTGACTCAGAAGTTACAGCATAATAAGAAAGCGTTACTCACATGCAAGTCTGGTAGCTTTTCCTGGCCTAAAATTGGAAAAATCCTGCCTTCCTCTCTACAAACAAAATGCAAAAGTAATAATTGTAGTAAACCCAAACTCATGCACACAAAGGGGGGAAAAAAGCATGGCAGACAATATTTTAATTGTAATTAAGTTGATTTTCCATTAGGAAAGCAATTAAGAGCTTTCATTAAATCATTATACTTTGTGCATGGTGGCATGTCATACCACAAAAAAAATAAAAAACCCAAAGGAAAAAAAACCACCCCAAACATACACAACCCAGGTATTCCACCTTGTCGCAATTTGTCACAGTCCAAGGGCTTGTGTGATTGGTAGAGAGGCTGAGATACATGGGCTGTAGTGTTAATAATCCAAGATGTTATTTGTAACAGGTAAGAAGCTGTGATCTAATCCCACGCCTGGTGCAAGGACATGTTGCACCTACTTACGCATGTGGCAGCTGTCCATCTCAGAAGAGGGTGGCATACTAACTGAATGGCTTTGGCGTGTACGTGTCATGCTGCAGCATCACAAAGGAATAAAAAAGTCCAATTCTTGAGAGACAGCCCTTGCCACAAATAATTCGGGGGTAAAGTGCTTGAGGCCTGCTGCACTTTCCTCTCTCCCAGCCACCTCTTTTCAGCCTTTTTAACTTCCTGGTGCAGCACAGCTCTCCAGTATAGCCTGTTACTCGCCACATCTTCCCAGCTGGTAATGTCAATTTTGAGAGTTTTCAAATTGTTCTTGCAAACCACCTTGAACTTTGGCCTCAACGCTTCAAGGCCACTGGGCTGACCCACAAGTTCTGCATAGAGAAGATCCGTTGGAATACATCTGTTGTCCATGTGGTGCAGTTGACCAAGCCAACGGAGGTGTCTGTGTTTGAGGGTAGTGATTAAACTTGGTAATTTCGCTTCCTCAAATACTTCATTGTCAGGAACTTTAGTTTGCCCTCTTGATATTTAGAGTATGGTGAAGAAAGCAGGCGTCAAAGGTGCTAGGCTTCTTTGTGGCCCAGGTCTTGCCACCATACAGATGCATGCTCAAATTTCAGTGGGTAGACCTGTGTTGTCAGTGTCCTGTTATCTCACATGTACTTGGTCAGCTGGCCAAATGAGGTGGCTGCCTTTCTCATGCAAGAATTAAGCCAGATTATCTGAAACAATCTCAAGATGACAATTGATTCCAGAGAGCAGAACTTGTGCACAAGCTATTAAAACTTCCAGTGCACTCAACACACCTTATGCCATAAACACTGTCTTCTGTGCACTGATGGTTAGTGTAAATTCATAACAAGCTAGTTCACACCTACTCTAACATTGCTGTAGCTCTCCTTCACAGTGTGTGACGAGCACTGCTTCACTGGTGAAAAGAAGTTTTCCTGTAGGGTGGTGTTTGACATTGCTTTTTGCTCTTAAATATGGAACGTTGAAGAGTTTTCCATATGGTCTTGTATGGAGAGGTACAGCCTCGGTGCTAGATGAGAAGGCAGGATGACGCAGCAGAGAGAAGAATATACCAAAGACCGTAGGTGCCAAAGCACATCCCTGTTTGACTCCTCAATGGATTTCAAAGCTGTCAGACTGATCACTGTCAGGCTGGACTGTAGCCTTCATGCCATCATGGAAGCATTGAATCTAAATGAGGACTGGAGAGTACCCAATTCTCTCAAGTGATTGGAAGAGGCCCTTTCTGCTGGCAAGATTAAAAGTCTTACATCAGGGATGAATTTGGGCTCCTGTTTTCAAAAGTAACATTTTCATTTTTAATTGTACAGAGTTGCTTTAAACCAAAATCTTTGGCCTACAACAGCAGTTTCATCAATAATGTGTGGTGTATGTAACAAAGTCATCACAATTTCATAGTATTTTGTGTGCCACAAATTTACATTTCCAAGAATGTTGCCCATGCACACTTGTATGGTATAAGAGACACAAGATAGGTGAGGTAATATCTTTTAGTGGACCAATCTTGGTATATTGGAAGGTACAAACTTTCAAGCTTCACAGAGCTTTTAAGGTCTGAGGAAGGCAACCAGAGTGTCTGAACTAAATATAAGTTGGGAGAGATGGTTAAGCATAAGGTGTTTCCATTTTATAGTAAGCAACAATGAGAGCAAAAGTTAGTTGAAATCTCAGTTCTTAATTATTTCAGTGACTGTAGCATTTTCACATGCAGTCATGAGCTCCGTATTATTCAGTTATAATATTTATGTAAAAAATATTACTTGGTTTTGTCCCAGGAAGAATTTCTCTCTGTTAAAAAACCTCCAAGCTATTTCCCTGGTCAGAAATTAGTGGTTACATAACATTTACTCCTGGAAACCAACTGTTAAGAACTATCAGTTTTCTTGAAAAAGGTCACACTAAGACAAATTAACTTTATTTCCTGCCTGGGTCACAGTCACCTTACCTGGGTCAGAGTTACAAAAAATACTGACCCCTGTCATATGAGAGGGGTATTATCTATTAATTCTAGTGGCTATTGTTAGTCAGCACTTCTGAGATACATTACAATCTACTAGAATATTTAAGCCATGTTCAGCAATACTTAGCACTAATACAATTAGGGGCCACTCCACTGAAGTTAATTTGGTCTAAGGCTAAATACATTAGACTTCTTTTTCTTAAAAAATTTCCCTGTATTGCTTCATCAGTGATTAAATTAGTCCCTAGGGCAGGGTGATTAAAATGCCAGCAGCCACCACCACTTTGTCTATTGGAGAGTCCCTGCCACTCCTGGTGGAATTGAACTAGTGAGAAGCAAAGATGGGAAATTTAAAGGAAAAAAGTCTACAATAGACAAAGCCCCAAATTGGGAAATGGGGCGCATCCAGGAGGAATTGACTGAGGTATCTAGGTCTGAGATTTACATTGTCAATAGCAATTATTTTACAACTGTCTTTTTACTGAGAGATTCCAAGATCATGAGAACCATCACTACACACAGCTGTTTTCTGCTATCAGAGAGGATTCAGACAGAGCCCTCTGACAGTTCTCAGGGTGCCCGGGACCGTGAGTCACCTTGTTTTCTCTGTCTCCTGTGAGGGGGAGTCTGATAGAGGTTCACAATACACCTGGGTCCATTCTTGCTCTGGCTTCACTGGATTCCATGAGGTTACTATAAGCATAAACTCGACCCTTGCTCTTTTCATATACTTTTGTAAAAATTGGTTGCACTGAGGTCTCTGCTCATCCTGAGCAGCCCAGGGTGGTTGGGACTATGCCCTATGGAGATAACACATCCTGTGTGGAAGCAATGCCTTGGCTTGCTTCTGCAGGGCACTGAAAGGATTAGGTCCTAGTCTCCACTCCAATGTGTATGGGTGTAGTCAGGGTTAAGTTCATGTGATAGATGTATATTTAATATACTGCAAAATTGACTTCTAATGAGTGTTCTTTTTTGAGGTGTGCATGAAAGTGCAGAGGTGCTACAAAAGTGCAACTGTTTAATTATAACTCCTTTCTGTTAGGGTTAACGATCCATTTTGGCCCATAGGTGTCCGTGGAAAAAGAAATATAAGATCACAGGCATCTGTTTGGGGTGGTGTCAGAAAGAACTGAAAGAAAGAAGGGAACAGACCTTGCAAATAGCCAACATATTGAAGGATTGTAGAAGGACAATGACATAACTATCATTCAAGCTGCCTATTGCCAGTAAACCTTAAAGAAACCATTTCTTTATCAGAACAAAAGTTTAAAACAGGTTGCACAGGAAGTTTGGTGGAACTGATTGAATTTCAGTGGGTTTGAAATCCCACGTGCTATGTTCAACCTACCCCATAGTAAAGTGCACAAAAACCCTATGTTAGTGGTGCATGCAACTTTGTTATGAATCAGTCTCTTTCTCTGCACAGACACAAGCTCTTTGTTTATTGTGGATACTAGCAGTTACAGCTGCTACACCACATAGCTCAATATAATGCATCATATTACTGTAGTTATGATAAATAACAGTAACGTTGCTATTGCAAATAAGGTGGTGTTGTTGCTGTTCCTCTGCAACGTGAAGACTCATGGAATATATCTTATTTGTTTTACAGGGAAATTCAGGGCAGTATTCTGGCTTTTATAATCAGACCACATGTAAGGAAGGTGCAAGAAGACACAGCACCAGTGGTCATTCCAGGAGGCACTGCCTGTCTAGGACCTAGGCAGAATATGTCCCATGTCACTTAGGAAAGAATATTCAGAAATGGCTCTGACCCCCCCTCCTGCCTTTTGAAAGTGTTGCTGGAAGGACTGGTAGAAAATTTTCTGTCAGAACTGTTTTGCTACAGAAAATTGGGTTTTGGACGAAACGAACATTTCTCTGGATCATATCTGCTGTCCACAGAAAATTTCACCTTTTCAGCAGATAAACAAAAATCCCAACTGCAGATATGTTGTTTTTTTTAAAAAAAAAAAATCTAAATTCTCTCCACATGAAAAAATCCCATTTTCCAGCCACATCTAGTTGTGTGTTTTCCCCCATCCTTCCCCAGTGGCAGTTTCAGTCTGCCAGCCAGTGCGAAATGAGGGGCCTATAGCTCCACCCAACATATCTACGCTGGAGTATCTGTGGGGCTTGCAGCACTAACAGCCAGCTGTCCTTGAGTTCAGAAATCACAAGGACCTGGACTGTGGCTTCCCCCGTGAGCAGGTGCCAAAGCAGGGCAGGGTGGACAACCGCTCTCCACCCTTTATTCCCGTGTACCAGTAGCTGCCCTATGTATTTTTCATGTTTCCAGTCAGGAGATGTATTCAGACTTTCCAATACAAGGTGCCATGGAGACACGACCATGACCATGACCCTCCGGAATGAAAAGACTATGGGTACGCTCCTTTCCTTACTGCTAGGCTTTAGCAGTTGGTCACTACAGGTGACATTGGTTAGGTGTTGTTTAATCGAACAGCTGTGTACAGCTAGAAGCCAAGAACCGAAGGGATCATCAAAATTCAGAACTAGTGTGCAGTGTGAGGACTATTTCACACAGAGCCCTCTTATGTTTGCATTGCAGTTAGAAAGTACCACCTGTATATAATAGTACAGCAGCAACCACGTACCAAGTACAACTTCATGGGTGGCGGTGGACGCTTCCCCTTGGGGAGGCTAGCCCCCTGTCCGACCTCTTCCAGCCGAGGCCATGCCGGTGGCTCGCTGCTCTCATCTCCCCCCTGCCCCTTCCCCTCCGTGGCCCCAGCCAGGGTAGTGGGGAGGCTGAGCGCTCAGCCCTGGCCAGGGTCAAGCTCTCAGGCTCTGCCAGGAGCATGGTGGAGCTCTCTCGGCCCTGGCTAGAGCTCTGAGCCCTGCCCCCAATTCCACCCCTTCTGCCCATGGCCCCACCCCATTCTGCCCCTTCCCCCATGGCCCTGCCCCTGTTCGGCCTCCCCTCCACTTCTTCCCCACCGACGACCTGCCCCCCACTCGATCCTTCTTCTCCCTCCTTCCACAGCCCCAAGACCAGAAAAGCTCTAGAGCCACAGCGGGGAGGGACAGCTCCTCCAGCCCCGGGGCCATGGAGGGGGGAGACTTTTCCTGGGGCCCCCAATCTGCCACTGCCCCTCCCCCACACACACCCAGCGGCATGAAGATTGGGGAGGCTTAGCCTCCCCCGGCCTCCATTACATGTTGCCTCTGTACTACTTCCATGTTTTGAAACCGGCAGTGCTTTTGTGGCCTATTTCTCTGGTTTGTCATCACTGATTGTTTTTAGACAACTCACATTCCCTTACATACTTTTCAAGTCCCTGTAAGTGAGGCTATTGTCACTGAACTCCCATCACCAGGGACCCCGGCTAATTTTAGTTGCTGCTGGGGATGACAAATAACAGTTGGAGATTAAGGTGGGTGAGGTAATATCTTTTACTGGACTGACTTCTGTTGGTGAGAGAGACAAGCTTTCAAGCTTACACAGCGCTCTGCTTCAGGCCTGGGAAACTAGCTCAGAGTGTCACAGCTAAATACAAAGTGGAACAGATTGTTCAGCATAAGTTGTTAACACATATTTCAAGGGACCATACAAGGAGAAGTAGAAGGAGAAGGAGACCTCTCCCGGACATTTATAGGTAAAGTTATAGTGTATTTATATGATGCCTCATTTAGAAAGCTTGAATGTGCTGCCCATGCTCACCTTGAGTAGCCCCTTACTCCTTGAATAGTTCCACTGATGTCAACAGGTGCTCATCGCTCTAGGTGAGGAAGGACAGCACCAGTTGACCCAGCCTAATACTTTGTGTGACTATAGTGGCTTCTATCTGAACATCTCAAAGCACTTTGCAAACATCAAATTTAGCCTCATAATTACTGAAATCAAAGAAACCGAGGTGCAGCGAGACTAATGGCCGGATAGTCAATAGCACTGAGGGGCCTAAAGATGCAGATACACGTTGTTTGTACTGGGGAAGGTGGTGAAGGCTGCTGGTGCTTCTGGAACGCTGGTGTTAGTTGCACCAGCCAGGAGTCCAGCTTGCCGATTCAGCAGACCTCAATGTTGTTCATAAAGAAAGACCACAGGCTTGGTGTGGTGGCGAAGGCGCTCGGCCAGGTTCAGTGTGGACAAAGCGTGATACTAGTGCCCCATAGGAGCTACAGGTACACTAAGACCTGTCCACGACAATGGGACCAGCTCCATTAGCACACCAGGGTGCAGTCCCCTAGGCCAGCAGAAAGATGCCAGGTCTACTACACAATCATTGTTTTATGGTCCTTTAGGACGTTTCCCTAGTCCGGACCTAGGGCTTTGGAATGACGTGTCAGTGATGCTGACAAAGATGGAAAGATCAACATACACTTGCTAGTTGGAACAAAACATCGTCATCCATTATCCTGGCATTCTCTCCTTATCTGCTGTCTCCTTATGTGTGTGTCCCTGTACCACCTCCTAGGAATGTGTTCACGCAGTTACTTCTGACCACTGAGTGTTCCTGTACCATCCTCTCCGGCCAGGAATGTGCTTACTTGGTGTTAGTTATTACTTGGTGTGTTGCTATTTTGCCAAGGCCAGACCTCCTCTGGTTCACAGCCTTTGGTTCATCCGATTAGTTATGCCAAGGGCTCCCGCAGGGCCTACCTTAGGCACTCAGGGGGATTTTCAATGTGCCTAAGCAGGTTAGTCACGTTACTCCTACTGACTTCAACCCAGAAACTCCCAAAATCCAGGTTTGTGCTTCAACAGCAACAAGGCCATGCAATTGTACAGGAATTCCCTTGCCCACCACTGAAGCACAGCCATTCTTAAGGTGCAATGTAGCAATCCTAGGTAACCGTTTAGTACAACAAGCACTCGAGTTGAAACCACAGGTGTCATTTATGTACGGAGAATATATGTAAGTAAGCTGCAGTTTTGGCAAGACATGAAAGCTAGATTCCCCACTGTTGAAAAAAGAACCCTGGATTCTTTAAAGACCCTCACAGTCAAGATGAGGCCCCCATATACGTTACAATTCTGCAGATACATAGTCTGCAACTTGTTGCAAAGCTGCTCCAGAATCTGTTTTCATGTAAAACAATTGTTTCTAAGCCTTTATGTTTATAAAGAAAATCGTCTTACTATTGACTGACTATGCCAAAGGTACTTGATTTTGCAGGACAGTCTAGCTGATTTAGACTCCCTGTTCCAAAAGGGGTGACACTCCAGGTGTGGGGGAGAAGAGCGAGCCTCCTTATCCTTTAATCAAGGTGAAGGTGCACTGAATTCTGAACTAGGGAACTCTGAGGTCTGTTCTCACTTCTACCAAATTCTGCTTATTTTGCTGTGAACCTCCCAGCCCTTATTAATGCGCAAAGCCTCATAACCCTACCTGAGTGGACAGTCAAATAGTATTTGCCACATTTATAATGAAGGTGATCGAAAAGTTGCACATGGTCACTTGCAGCAAAGCTGAGACTAGAACCTGAGTCCCTAATACAAAAGGCCTAACGCTCATTTATTCAGCTGTACTGCCTTTTGATACGAATGGGCTAGCTTGTCTCTATGCAAGCGACCACAACCCTCTCAGAGCCCTGAGTAGAACCTAGGATTCCTGATCACCAACACTCTGCTGCTTAACAAACAGCCATGTGGATTCCAGCAGCAAAAGTGTGTGTTACATCCCCCTCTAGTGGCTAATCGACTTAAAAAATAACAGTTTCTCCTCCAGATCAAGAGGCAGATCTCCGTGCTCGAGATTTGAAGGGTCAGTGCAAACGCTTCTACCAATCCATGGAGGGATCCTGAGGATCGCATGGGATGAAACTCCTGTTTTGGAAAACCTGGTTTATTTAATTCACACAGTGAGAAAACAGCCTTTAAAACAGGTTTTTAAACAGACCATTATATAACCTATTATGGCACAATGTGCAACAAAACATGGCTTTCCTCATACGGGTCATTTGTCAGACACCTCCATTGCTTGAAGAGGGTTGAAGGGTGGGATATATGGTTGTCTTCCTGCATCTGCAGACAGCCTGAAGTAGTAGCTCTTGGAGATGTGTGAACTGCTTCCGTTCGCTTCCAAGGAGTGTTAACGATGAAGCCAAACCATCAGTTTAAATGTCAACATGGTTGACCGCTTCCCTGTTGACCCTGTCAGCACAAACGCTCAGCTAATGTTCTTGCCCCACAATCCAAAACTGCTTCCTGCCTCTTCTCAGGTGCCCAAAAGTGCCATCTGTGCCCAACCCAGCTGCCAGAACATCGATAATCCCCCTCACACAACTGTCTTGCAGAAGGTGTGATCAATACAAAAATCTGTAGCAAACTGCACATTGGAGGACACCATAAAAGAAACTGAGAAAGTCAACGTCAGAACACAAAACACACGTGCTACTGTGCTGACTGCATCATTTATACGCATGTTTGTGGAGAGGAAAGATATTGTTGCGGTTAAAGTGTTGGACTAGGACACTGGAGATCTGGTTTCAGGCACTCAATCTCTATGAGTCTTGGCTCCACATTTGTATAATAGGAAAACAATACTTCATTTGTCTATTTAGACTGTAAAGTCTTTGAAGCAAGAACCATCTCTCATTAGATGCTTGTACAGTGCCTTGGTTTCACCTGGGTACACAAATAGCACCCAGCCATTAAAAAATGTCCATTCCTCAATTTAAATGATCCTGACACTGAACTCCCAATCTGCTACAGAAATCAGGTCATCCGGCTGCAGAGTCCACAAGGCCTTGGCTATGACCATGGTATTCATGTGTCATCCAAAAAGGAGCACATCGACGAGACAGCACCTCCTAACACCACACAAGAGCACTTGTTCAGTATTGACTCATAAGGAAATGTACCACCTACTGAGTCACCAACACCACTTCCTACTGCACCTCAGTTTCCCCTTGAAGGTCTCCCATTTACGTACAGATTTGTCCTGACTAGAGCTGTGCACAATGTTTGCAACGAAACCCCAAACCGCACAAAATTGGCCTGGTTTGCAGTTCCACTGCAAACTCAAAACTCACATCAGGTTTGCCCTGAAAAAATCTGCTAAGGTTCATGCACTTTTGGAGCAAACCTGAGATCATTTTATTTCAAGCAAACCTGAACTACTTTCTGGCTGTTGATTCTGAATCTTTGGGATAATGATGGTTTCACAAAACCAGTTGGAGCACCGGAACCGAGGACTGAATGGCATTTTGAAATTCTGATATTTTTTAACTCAAAACAAATCAAAACTGAAAGAAAATGTGAAAAGCAACTGCTTAGTTATGCACAGATTTACACTTAATCTGATCCCCAAGACCACTGGGATGAGAGGTATAGCTGTCTACAAGAGATATTTGATACATTTATAAAGCAATGATTTTTCAAATGAAAATTTGTCCTAAGTAATGAATAATTTACTATGTACAATACATTCCATATGCATCCCACAGTCAACAGTCACAGCAACCGTTGGCATTGTATTGCAAAATACAGCACAATGTATTTAAGGAAATGACCCTTAAACAAACAAAAAAAATATTGTCTACAGGATAGTCATATGCATGTTTTGCATCTTTTGTCTGGCTTTGGGGTAAGTGTTCAAATACAGTCACAAATGAGATGTGCCAGAAAGAAACATGCCCTTTTCTATGGAAGATCAGCTCACAGGTGGACTCGCCTTTGATTCACTTTGACTCACATTAATATATATTTCCCCTTCCCCTTTAACCAACATCCTGAAAAGCTCTGCATTAAGGCAGCCACCCCCCTAGCCAAGAAGATACAGCTCTGGCTCTCTCTGGCGTCCCAGCACTGCTCAGCAACTCACGGCCACTAACCTAGCATGACAGCATCCCACAGAAGAAATGGCCTAGGCCCCAGTGACCTGAAACACCACTTCCTTCCCCACATCCTGCCCTGAAAGTTAAAGTCAGCTGTTGTGCTCCAGTTAACAGCCCCCGGACTGGAATACCTGGCTGCTGGGTGTTTTCAGTGGAAGGCCTCCATGCTGGAGTTTGTTCCGCCTCCACCTCCCCCCCGGTCCAAGTCAATTGAACTTCAATCCCAGGTGCAAGACTCACCTGTCCTCCCAGTCCTTTGCCCTGAGGAGGGGGCAGGGGAAAGAGGTACAGGGTGGAGTTTCTGTGTTTACTTATTTCTCTATGTACGTAAGTCTATGTATTTATTTTTGTCTGGGTGAGGGCATTTATTTATCTTTGTTAAAATTGCCATTTGGAGTTTGTAGATTTTAAAGAAACTTCATGTTGCAGGAGGCATTTGCCACAGCTACAGTTTTATAAATAAAATATTAGCAGCCAGATTAATAGGTTATTAGTAGAGAGAGACCAAATGCATTCAGACAGTTCCAAACACAGGAGGACCTCTGGTTAGCACGAACTAAGCCTAGCAAGTTCATTAAAAAGCTACGTCTACACTGAGAAACAAACAAACACAGAAGCAAGTCTCCGGCTCCAGGCTCAGTGGGAATGGCCACACTGCGATTTTTAACCCTGTACCATGGGCCTCCCCGGTCCGAGTCAGTTGAGCCAGGCTCTGAGAGTCGCTGCTGCTGGGATTTTTGCATTGTAGGCATACCCGAAGAAGCTTATCAAGGGTTCCCCCTATATACAGAGATGGTTCTAGTTGATGACCTCTCCTCTCGGCTATGGAAAGGGCCAGACATCCCTACTCACGCTGCTGGGCCTCTTCACAAGGTTTAATACAGTGAACCATGGAATGACAGGTTCCTGCCTCAAGATCTGGCAGCAGTCAGTGGGGCGGCACCTCATCCGAAGTCACAATCGGTCAGAGAAATTTCGACGCAACCACATCCC
The DNA here is from genome assembly GCF_965140235.1 of Caretta caretta. Classification (NCBI taxonomy): domain Eukaryota; kingdom Metazoa; phylum Chordata; order Testudines; family Cheloniidae; genus Caretta; species Caretta caretta. Next base: position 203,138,931 of record NC_134208.1, on the reverse strand, counting down.
ATCAGAATATGCAGTTCCATCAATGCTGAAATGCTTTGTGAAGCAGGGTGGATTTCACTGGCATTTCGTTTTAGAAGAAAACCTGGGAAGGGGGATTCGGAGGGGTGGAGGACAGTAATTCTGACAATGTTAAAACATCCTGTTATGACATTTTTCTTAATTGAACATTGCAATCGTTTGTTTTGAATTTATATTATATATCATAATAGAATACGACATTTTAAAAGTCAAAATCAAAACAAAACGTTTCCATCCACCTGAAACAAAAACCAAAAAAAATCAGAATTCTGCCGAGAATTTTGAGATCTTCTGTTGATTTGAAATGTTGCCAGATTTCAAAATCTCCAAGAAACAGAACTTGCACCCTCTGCTCAGCTCTATCCTTCAGCCTCCAAATTACCTCAGCCTCACCAGACCCCTCACCCGGGGAGTGCTGCAAGAATCCAGCCTCTCCCTCTCTGATTCAAAGCCCTAGAGCACAGTATGAAACTGCAAGGGTTGATACATCAGAAACATGAAAAAGACACCTAGCTCTACATTACCTTCACCTCAGCCCCGAACAAAACCATCTCCCAAGGGCCGGGCTGAAATCAGCAACTGAATGAAGAATAATTGGCTGACGTTGAATCCAGGAAAGAGTGAAGTGATATCAGTGTGGAGAAAAAGGGAAGATCACTTCGAAGAAATTGCTCCACCCATAACACCACCCTCCATAGCGGTTGTCCACCCTGATATCATGAAAATGGTCTGCTTCCTGAGTGTTCACCTGAATTCCTCACTGCTTTTGGATTCCTAAATAACCACATCCGTTATTCACTGTGGCCTTGATTCAGCAAGGTACTCAAGTATGTGCTTCTAGAGTTTGGGAAGTGCTGTGGGATACACAATACAGATTATTTGTATTGCAGTAACATACAAAGGACTATGTGATCTCTGTTTGTGCAGCAGCTAGCAGAATGGAGTTTTGACCCATGACTAGGGCTCCTAGGCGTAATGATAATAGACATGATAAATAATTGAGACTCATTATTATTATTATAAGTAGTCACTGGTAAGTGCTGCATGAAGACCCAAGTGTAAAATGTAATTTTTTTCTTTAATGTATGCTCATTATGCGATATTTACAATCTGTCTTTGAAATGATCAGTGACAAGTATAAGTGTGCTAGAGTAAATCAATACACATGCAGCACAGTACCAACAAACTCACATAGATAGTCACCTTACCCAGTGAAAACCAGCTACGTAACATACAAAACTTGTTCTGTACGAACCATGCACAGGGAAAAGCTGATCACGCATTGGAATAGATCTGTTAAAATCATAACATACATTTTCTGTGCACTGAATCAAAACACACAGAGAATAATACAAAAGAGTCCTTTAAAATGTATGTCTGTCGAAGGAATAAATCTGTTAAACGAATCCCGTTTCTGTGTAACAAGGTTATGGCCCAAATTTCAGTCTCAGTTTTTTGGATGTAAATCTGGGGTAGCATGGCTTCAGTGGAACTTCTGCAGATTATACTTGTGTAGCTGAGGGTGCAATTTGGATCTATGGAGCATTAGTGGGTCCCCACACACTGTTCAACAGAGAGTATCACGTCAGCATTACTAACATTTTGAATCACACACTGGAGTTAGTTGCAAGTCCTTGCATTTGCCCTTCCATCGTTTTTTCTCATTAAGATGCGTATCGCGTCTCAGTCGGCACGTTGCCCTATTTGCTTTCAAATGAAAACCAATGGGGTTCTCTCCAGATGGACTCTCCTGCAGAACACTTGAACACACCAGCATCCTGGCTCATTATTCAGTGATTCCTCAAGGGAAAGAAAGATCAGACTCAAATTATGTATCTGAAAAGGAGGAGTCGAAGTTCTAAACGCAGGTGGTCTGACACTCATTTGCTCTTTCACCCCAATGCAGAACATCATTGTAAAAAAGTCACTAGGTATTGCTTTCGGCATATCTGGTAGGCCAGATGCTCAGCTGGTGTGAATAATCCCAGCTCCAATGGAGCTACTCCAGTTTACATCACCAGCTGAGGATCTGGCCCGTTGTCATTCAAACACCGTGTATTATATATCGAAGGGCCCGCTCTCATTTTTTCCAACTATTGTTTGTGTAAGTATTGGGGGTTGCTCAAGGCTGGAGCACACCAAACCCCAAGGGGGCCAGTCGTGAGCCAGGTGCACCACAACTTGGAGGCGGGCATGGTAGGTGTTTAAACACGAGCCCTGGTGGGTCCCAATAACCACCCAGACACATGGTTGAGGGAAAGGGTATTTTCCTAGGGCTGGTAGGAAAGGTTGTAGATACCCTAGAGGCTTCAACAGTTACAGTGCAAAGGGAGCAATTGTTTGGGTCCTTGGGGCTCTCCAGTAGAGAGCTTGGGGTGTCCTCTCCAGTCCAGTGTCTATTCAAGCAAATAGGAGCTTGCAGATTTCAAGGCCAGGTTCAGTTGAGTGTCTCTCCTGGGGTCCCTCTGCAGTGGCTCCCTGCCCAGCTGCTGCTGCTCTCCCATAAGTCCCACCCAGACCTGCACTCAGTAGTCATGGCTTGTTCCACACACACTCCTGGGGATTCTACTCTGAATTCAGTTCCTCTCCGGCTCCCTGCTTGCCATGCACTTCAGCTGAATTCACGCATTCTCTGCAGCTCCTGGCTCACCATGCCCACATTGCTTCCAAAGGGAGCCCAGACACTTCCCAGTTCAGGGACCTACCTGGCCAAGCGCAAAGGGATGTGTAGTGGGGTGAGGGCTAATGGGAGTTGTAGTCCCCTGCTTAGCAGATCTATCACATTTGAAAAAGAAAATACAAGGGCAGTCTCACTCAAAAGTCCACGCTGAAACAACTTGAAGGGTCTACTAAAAGACAGGAACCTGACAGGCTTTAACTCTGTCCTTAACTCACCATTGGGCCTAGGTACAAACAGATTGAGAGAGAAACCTGGAGTTCAAAATGTGGTGTCTCTCTTTCCTTCCACGGCTGAGCTATTAAACTTTAAAAAAAAAAAAAAAAGTTAAATTGACTCAAAGCCCGAAGTGCCAGTAAGCAGAGCAGGATGGTGCGGAGTCCCCTTCTCTTGCTTTTCAACTCCTTTTTCAACTTTACAGCTTTGCGGGATAACAAAACCAGCTGCTCGAGGTTGTTTATGTTCCTTGCCATGCATATTTCACACTAGTCTAGCTGCTGCCCTTTTCCAGGTCTCTTCCCTTTACAGCACATTGTCAGCTCGCAAGATGCCAGTTCCAGCTGGCAAACACGGGGTTACTTTGCAAGAGAGTGATACATGTCCACAGGGGGGCAATAATGCATTGGGTCTGATCCTACACTGATCGAAATGTGAAGGTGTCAGTGAGCCCTTCCCTTATCCCTGGAGCTCAGAAAAACAGGCGTTAGGTGAAATCATAACCAACAATACAGGACTGTGTGATTCATTTAACGTTTCGTTCCACAGAGACCCGCTGGGTCTGGATATTCGTACATGCATATATAGGACATGGCCTAATTTCCAGTCTGTGGAGGGGGTCTGGTATAGATGAGCCACAGGGATAATTTAGGGGCATTGCTCCTGGCAGCTGCGAGGGCCTGGCAGCGCTGGGCAGGAGTAGAAAGGTGATGCTAATCTGGGAGGTGGGGGAGAAGCAGCTGTCAGGAAGCAGCAGGTGGACTGAGAAGGGGTGCGTGAAGCATGAGATGCATGTGAAGGGACAAAATGAAGGAATAAGGTAGAAGAGGGTGGGAGCGTCTAGGGGAGAGGGCCACATGAGTGGGAGCACATAAGGGTACCAGTGAGCTACTGCCATTGGAGGAGGAATAGGGAATCAGCCTTTAAGGGCTGGGGAACAGGTAGGGGGGCAGCACTAGATGGGATGGAGAGGGGGAATGGGGACTGGACACTCAGTGAATGGGGCCAAGGAGCCAGCAAGGGGAAGGAGGACTGAGAACTGAAGTGATGAAGGGGAAGAAGCACCAGGTGGGAGCAGGTAGGAACTAAGCGCTGGGGTTCACACCCTTCCCTTGAGGGGAGGGCAGAGGGTTGTCAGCCTGCAGTGCCCCAGTCAGAAACATGCCGCCATCTCTAGGCTTATGCTTAGCACCCAGCTGGAGACTGAAAATAGAGCCCCTCCTCCTGGCGGGAGGCAAAAACCAGCAGAAGATGGCTGTCCAAGGAGCAGAGAAGATAGCGGCTGGATTTCCAGACCAATAGGAGCATCCCATTGCTGTGGGGAGGAGGAGGTGGATTGCCACCGCAGCAGCTGGCTGAGAGTGGGCGTTCCATCATGGCAGAATCCTTGGGGCTGCTCAAGTGGGGACCCTTCTACTGTTCAGTCATTTGTGATTCCAGAGGCCCTGACCCTGCAATGAACTGCATGTGGGTGAACTCCCATTGACTTTGCTGCCTCCCACACAGAGCTCATGGCAGCACTAGGCCTTAGAAGGTTTTATGGGGGATCTCTGTCTCCTTGGCCCGCCTTTCCCCATGAATAGTTGTCTACACTAGCATTGGCCAGAGTAGCCATGCCAGCTGGCCTCGCCTCTCACAAACAAAACAACTTTGTTATGGTGCTTGGACAAGAGAAACACACCTTCCCGCCCTCTCATCTTGGTCTCCCTAGCAACCTTGTTTTGTTGTTCCACAAAGAAAGGCCAAATCAAATAGCATTGGAGGCAGAGGCACATTAAAAACCTCTTCCCTTCATTGAAAGCCTCCATAACTTGGCAAATTCCCTGGTTTGGGAAAAGTAAACAGTTTAGACAGCATGCTGTACACTACGATTTCTATTCTATGAGGATGTGGAGATCTGAACTTCACTCCTGTTCTGTTAGTAATTACACAGCCTTTCCTGAGAATACGGTCATGCCGCTTGTCAGGTTAGAATTAGTAGCCTATTACATAAGGGTGCATTTCCCCCAACTCACTTGATGTATCACAGCACCATCTGCTGGCTCCTATAAATTAAACAGATTGACGTCTCTGCTAAAAAAACAAAACAAAAAAAACGACTGGTAGAATATTCTTAATGCTTCACAGCTAACCTGAAGGTTCTAGATCTTGGTCTCTTCAACTAATTGTTGATGGTAAATAAAATAATTATCTATAAAGGGCTTTTGCCAGGAGTTCCTTCTCAGAAACCGTATAATGATCAAAATCTAGCCATTATGCTAGTCCCCCCAGCTGAACTCTTGTGCCTTTTACAAGATTCTTTGGCCATGATTTTGCAATCCAACTAGTTATTCTGGGTGCCTCGGGTTTTGGGTGTCCAATTTGACACATCTGAAAGGGACCTGATTTTCAAAAAGTGCCACACACTTGCCTTCTGAAAATCAGGCTTTTTGAAGGTATCTGAAATTGGTCCCACGCAAAAGCTTTAGAAAATCCTCACTGGCCTCTGACAATTATTTACTCCAGGCAATTGCCTCACTGGGCTTGCTTCACCAGAATGGCTCGGTCATCTTTATGAACTTTACTGACAGTTGCTTCTTGCAGTTAAGTTATAGCTTCTTGGGCATTGAGAGGAGTGTTCTGATCCCAGTCCCTTGCATGGTGATGCTCTGTGAGTGTCTTGGAAAGGCTTTGAAGAGGGGAAGACTTGAGCAAACTGGGAAAATGGCTAAAGAACTAAGAATGAAACATAATGTCTCTGTAGACACACACAGTCAAACATATTTACAGCACCTACCAGGTGGATCTGCCGGGGCTAGTAAATGTACTTTTATTTTTTAAACAAGCTATCAGAGGAATACAAAGAAAATGTGATGTTTTGCTGATGGTCCCTTGGTTGTTTTTATTTTCCCTGAGTGGGTTTCCTTTGCCTACTTAAAACAATCCAGATTCAAAGGAGACTGGGTTCCCACCCGCAAGCAAAAAGTAATATTGTTTTTAGATTATGAAATCTTTGATACACAGAAGATGAAAATAATTTTACTTTACTGCCTTACACACCCTGTCCCCCAAACCCTTACTCATTCCTGTAGCACAGTGTAAATTAGTGGGACTACTCACGTGAGTAAGGGCTATCACAGAAGTAATGGCAAGCAAGATCAGGCTATTATTTAGAAGTGTAGCATAATCACTACGTAAACTGGATAACTTAACCCACAGCAGTCAAATGTGTCATGATATTTGAGGTAGCTCCTAATTTGGGAGATAGTATGGTCAAATGGATAGTACAGACTGGGAATCAGAAGACCTGCTTCTATTCCCAGCTCTGCTTCGTAACCTAAGGCAAGTCATTTCATCTCCGTTTCCCCTCCTGCCCTTTATCAGGCTTGTCTGTTTAGATTGCAAGCTCTTCAGGACAGAGACTGTCTCTGACTATATCTTTGTACAGCACCTAGCACAGTGGGGGCCCATCTCGGTTAGGACCTCTAGGTGCTACTGGAGCGCCAATAACAGGAATCATCATTTTAATCAGACAGAACCGATCTGCAGACAAAGTGGTAGAACTGAATACTGTGCAGCGGTAAATGGCCATTCTCTACTGTTGCCGGTAGTCTGCGTGCTTCCATTTCTACAGGCGGTGCTAGCATGAATATACCATCTCCTAAAATTCAAGTTAAAAAAAAAGGGATTTCATCCACACCCCCCAGTAGCACTTTATATTCCTTTCCAGTCTCGCTCTTTCATTGAGCCGTTTGAGCTGTTATGTGATGAAGAGCAATTTGCAATAATAAGCATTTAAAAATGTGACTCCAGATACACAGCGTTTGATTTAAGGAAGAGGGTTTCCCCTTTCACGGCCCAGCACACATACAAGGTTCAAACAAAGTGCGAGGTGCTGATGAACAGAGTCTTGACAAACTTCGTTTTCCTGTGCGGCATCTCAGCACATAATGATTTCATTCAGCAGCTACTGCTCAAGCGTGGAAAGCATTGCTAAAGAAATCCCACAGAGTTCAGACTATCTTTTCCCTAACTTCAGCTCCCCACACACACACACACTCCATTTGCCTTTCAGGTTTTTTGCCAGGGATAACATAAATATTCATCAGCTGATATTTGCCATAGCTGTGAAGTCATGAATGAGGCCAAACGCTTTTCCCGCCTGCCCTGTCTGCAAAATGGCAGCTTCTGGTCTTAGCTCATCGCCAAACGACACTTTCCAAAATCCCCAAAGTGCACTTGCAGGCTTTTCAAATTCGGTCAGGTTTTTAATGTGCAAAGCAGAAATGCTGTCTGCCTAATATTTACCCTGGGATTTACAGGGAAAAAAAATATTACTTTGCTATGCTTTAAACTGTGGGATGCCTTGACATAACGGACAGAAATGCTGGCAGCTCAAATCTTGGTTGGTTTATTTCAGTGGACATGACTGCTGCAGGTTTCCTTTCTGAGTCAAACACCAGATACTTGAACGATTTGTTGTGCGGAAAAGAGAAACAGCTTTAGTCCATCATGCCGTTTTCTTAACCACTTAGGTGCTGTCACAGGAAGCCACATGCATTGGGAAACACTTTTAATAAGACTCCTTTAAGCTTGCCTTGAAATTTGGATCCTGAAATGTAGACTCTCCCATCCCTTGTCACAAGTGTTTGCCCTCTATGGTCCAGGTAGTGATTACCTCCTTAGAATTGTTCTAACCAAATCCAGAATCATTCATTCAAGTTTATACAGAGTTAATAGGTAGAGGAGTATCTTACTTACTAATACCTCCAGGGATCCCCTGACCACTTCTGATACTGCTGCTCCAGGCTATGGGCCATTACCATTGTCACCAGTGCAGAAAAGAGGGTGGGGGGACAAGGATTGCTTGGTGCCACTTTTCCAGCCACCAGTCTCTCACCCTTCCTCCCTCTTTCTCTTCTTTTTCTCTCTCTCTCTTTTTTATGCACACACAGTGAAAGAGATAGCTCGTGAGGAAGTGAAAGAGAGAATGACAGAGCAAGAATGAGCAGTGACGAAGAAGTGATGAGGATGGAGAAGCACTGTTGCCCAGCTAGCCTGCTCCCTGGGTGCATTCAGAGTCATATTTGCTAACATAACCAATGGAGCTGCACCAGATTACACCAGCTGAGAATACAGCCCCGTCAGCCATATCATTACAGCCCTTTGAGACACAGGAAACATTTTTCTCAGAAAGCTTTCATCAAAATTGCCAAAATTTGAAACATTTCAGTCATCACTCTGCTTTGCTGGCCAGTCAAAGCAATGAATGTAGCTGTGCATTTTCCCAGTGCATTGCTCTTCGTATATTGATTACTATTAAGTCACTATTAATGACAATAAAAATACTCTGGGGTAAAATATTCAATGCAAAGTGTTAGGATTCAGTAGGGGGAAACTTTTGTTATTAGTGGGAGGCAGTAGTTAAGTCCCTTCACTTCCCTTTCTCTACGACTGGGATGAAACTGTAGCTCTGGAGATCACAACTAAGATCACAGTGATGGACTTGGATGCCTGGAACTATATCCAAAATGTTTGCTTGCTTTAGGTGAATCAGGGATTTTTGATCACATCAGTGGACAGTAACTTGGAGAAACAGAAGGTTCAGTAAGAATAAGTTCTAGAAGTACATTAGGAGCAAGAGAAAAACCAAAGAAAGTATTGGTCCTCTACTTAGAGGGGAAGGAAAGCTAAAAATGGAAGACATCAACATGGCTGAGATGTTCAATACCTTTTTTAATTCAGCCTTCATTAAAAAGGGTAATAGTGACCAGATACTTAACACAATTAATATTAACATGGAGGGAAAGAACAGGTTAAAGTGCTTAGATAAGTTGTGTGTATTCAAGTTGGCAGGGCTTGATGAAATTCACCCTAAGATACTTAAGGAACTAGCTGAAACCATCTCCGAATCATTAGCAATTATCTTTGAGAACTCCTGTAGAATGGATGAAGTCCCAGAAAACAGGAGATGGGCAAACATAGTACACATCTTTAACAAGGAGAATGAACAGGACCCAGGGAATTACAGCATAATTCACTTAACTTTGATACTTGGAAAGATACTCGTACAAACTATTAAACAATCAATGTGTCAGCACACAAAGGATAATAAAGAGTTATAAGAAATACCCATCATGGATTTACCAAGAATGAATCATATAAGCCAACCTAATTTCATTTTTGACAAGGTTACTTGCCTAATGGATAGGGGGAAGCTGTAGACAGGATATATATTGATTTTAGTAAGGCACCTGCCACAATCTCACATATTATCATAAGCAAACTCGAGAAATGTGGTTTAGATGGAATTATTATAAGGTGGGTACAAAACTGGTTGAAAGACCATATTCAAAGAGCAGTTATCAATAATTTACTGTCAAACTGGGGTGGTGTATTTAGTTGGGTCCTGCAGGGGTTAGTCATGGATTAAATACTATTTAATATTTTCTTTAATTACACGTATAATGGAGTGGAGAGTATGCTACTAAAATTTGCCCATGAGAGCAAGCTGTGGGGGGTTGCAAGCACTTTGGAGGACAGGATTAGAATTCAAAAAGACCTTAACAAAACTGACAAACTGGTCTGAAATCAACAAGATGAAATTCAGTAGAGATGAGTGGGAAGTACTGCACTTAGGAAGAAAAAAATCAAATGCACAACTACAAAATGGGGAATAACTGGCTAGGTGGTCATACTGCTGAAAAGTATCTGCAGGCGATGGTGACTCACAAATTGAATATGAGTAAACAATGATGCAGTTGCGAAAAAGGGCTAATATTGTTCTGGGGTATATTAGCAGGAGTGTTGTATATAAGACAAAGGAGGTAACGGTCGCTCTCTACCAGGCACTGGTGAGGCCTCAGCTGGAGTATTTTGTCCAATTACAGGCGCCACACTTTAGGAAAGCTGTGGACAAATTGGAGAGAGTCCGGAGGAGAGCAACAAAAACAATCAAAGGTTTAGAAAACCTGGCTTGTGAGGAAAGGCTAAACAAACTGGGCATGTCTAGCTGTGAGAAAAGAAAACTGAGGGGGGACTCAATAACAGTCTTCAGATATGTTCAGGGCTATACAGAGGATGGTGATCGATTGTTCTCTAAGGTTACTGAAGGCAGGACAAGAAGTAATAGGCTTAATCTGTAGCAAGGGAGATTTAGGTTAGACATTAGGAAAAACTTTGGGACTGTAAAAATAGTTAAGCACTAGAACAGGCTTCCAAGGGAGATTGTTGAATCCACATCAGTGAAGGTTTTTAAGAACAGGTAGGGCTAATACCTCTCCGAGATGGGCTATGTTTACTTGGTCCCACCTCAGCACAGGGGGCTGGACTAGATTCCCTGGACTATGATTGTATGGTACAGTGGGACTGAATGACTCAGGGGACTGCTAACTGCCTTTCCCCTCTGAGTCGTTAATTCTAGTGTAACCCAGGCAAGTGGAAACAGAACATTTTAACCATGTGGCGGCTTTTCAGTGTTCCACTTAGTAAATATGTTTTGCACCATGAAAGCCATCAGCAAACCTTGCAAACTTGTTGGTTGCCACGTCTTGGGCTGTGTCTACACGAGGGATATATTCCCAGGGTTCTCCACCTTTGCAGCTCCACCAAAGGTCGCCTGGGGCAGAAGATGCTTCAAGCCACCACTTCAGTTTTAAGCAGGCCTGCACAAGACTCTGGTTAAAGCACCAGCAGCATCTTGCAGGTACGTGCATTGTCACCATTGCTACCGGCAGAGGAGCGGATTCAGGGTGCTCTGGTGGGAAATTCCTAGGGTAGACGAGGCCAGAGAGGATGAAACAGGCATGGAGAGCAGTGGAGTAACTGCCAGCAAAGTCTGGGCAAGGCAATGGGCACAGACCTTCAGTGCTGAGTGCCCCCTAGCAGGATAAATCCCCTGCTACACCCCCACCACCAATGAGGCTCTAAATGCCTCCCTCTCCCCAAATATTCACTCCTACACCCTCCTTCCAAACATCCAGCTTCTCCTCCCTGTCACAAACACTCCTCCCACTACCCTCCCATCAAACCCTCACCTCCTCCAACCATCCTCCCCCTTCTCCCCAAATACACCTCTCTCCCACCCCACACTCAGCCCACAGTTAGCATGATAATGCTGCTGGAACTATTATTGCTATTTTATTTTAAACAAGGAAAGTTAAAAACTGAAATTCTCTGCACCGATTTGTGTCTTTATAGCCTGTTCCTGCACTCCCTTATCAAGGGAATGAGGGTTTCCAAGATGGGCCCTCAGTTTGCAAACCTTTGTTAAAGAATGTTCTATGCCCCTACCGGGAGGGTTCTATTGAACAAATGCTATTCTGAAAGCTCAAATGGCAGCTGTTTACTCTAGATGGGCAACATCAGGATGGGGTGTGGGCTTCATAAAACCAAAGTCAGGTACATTACAAATTCAGTTCCATAGTTTTCAACCTGTCAACATTTTGCAAGAGACATGTCTCCAAGTAAGCCAAGGAGTTGACCACTTGCTGTTTGTATTAACCGTTTAAGCACTGTCCCTTGAAATCTATAAAATGCAATGCCTTTGAAAATGAAGATGCTAAACTGTGACAAAGCCAGTTTGCATCTGGAGGAAAAGTTTTGCTACACTGAGAAATTCTTTGTGTAACACATGTGGTATTCTCCCACTGTTTGGCAGGAAATAAGATAAACAGAAGCATAGCAAAATGAAAACAAAATGGAGCATGTATGCATCATGAAATAATTACAGTGCCATTTCATTAGAATCTAAATCTGGATTGGCAAACCTGCTTTCAAAACAATTTTGCTCAATCCACTGTGATAGAATTTGAAAGCAGTGACATCTTGCAGTACAGCAGCCAGAGCCCAGCTGCTGTAAATCGGTGTAGATTGACAAAGTCTATTTGGAGTGACACCAATTTATACCAGCTGAGGGGCTGGCCCAAAAACTTTAAATCTACTTTCTAGGAGTGTTCAAGGACACCAACTTCTCTGTGTCCTGTAAGTCAGTGGTTACTTACAATGGCCTTCAGTGTGAGTTGGAGCCAAATGTCCACATCAAAAGTAGTTTTATAAGACAGAGCCTTACAGTGAGGTTCAGCACACCATCACAACTTCAGAAGGCAGCTTTTCCCATGCTCTTAGGATTTGATTTGGGGCTGAAAACCATTCAGGAAGCCAAAAAACACAGCGCCTACTTCCCTAGGTTTGTTTCATCTCTGAGTCTTCTGCATATTCAATAGCATCAGGACCTACACTGTTCTTTTATCAAAGTGAGTTACTCTAAGTGTCTGTTTATTAATGTTAGGAAATTCTCAATAAGACAGACAAGTTTCACCCATAACTGGCACTCTCCCCACCAGCCGAGCTTGCGAAAAGGTAACACATGGCTCGCCAGAGCAATTCTGTTTGGTTTGCCCACAAGTAAAAATAAAATAAAATACACCAGATACCAGAGGAGAGCTGAAGGTCACAAACAAAGGTCTGGTGGGCTGGAAGCTCCCTGTAACACCCTTTCAGCTCCTGATTGTCAGATTACTACTATAATTTACCTGCTGTAGCACCCGCTAGATGCTCTTTCCAAACATTCAAGAAGGAACAGTTCCTTGCTCCAAGGAGTTCACAGTCTAAGGACAGATAGACAATAGTGAAGTTATACCACGTAGAGGAGATCAGCTGGAAGGAGGCATGAAGATGATGTTGCAAAACAAAAACGAGCAGACCAGTCAGGAGCGTTGGTGGAGCAGAGGGCATGGGTGACAAGATGAAGGACGGACAGGCAGAGTTTGAAGGCACTGACAAGAAGCTTAAATGTGATGCAATAGCAGAAGTGGAGCCAGTGAAGGCATTAAAAGAGGGGGAGACATTATCAGATGGTCATGCCAGGAAGATGTGTTTAGGGGCTGAATTTGGAATGGACTGAAGGGGACAAATCAAATACAACCCAGTGGGTTATGTCTCCAGGATTGGGTTGAGGTACATGGTATGAAGAAGCTAATGTGCCTTCTGTCTATGCTATTCCTGATCTGTAAGGGCCTGGTCCAAAGTCCGTTGAAATAAACTGAAAATCTGTTGATTTGACTGGGCTTTGCATCAGGTCCTAGATGAAATAAGGATTTCAGTTCCTGGGGCTATCAATCCAGCACCTTCCACAAGTAATAAATTCACATGAAAACTCCGAGTACACAAAACCCAAGAAATGCCTCTCAATGATACATGATTCGCAAAAAGAAAATGATACATGATTGTTAGGGCAGTAGCCTTGTCAAGACACATTTTGGAAAAAGTTATCATTGGAACAAAAGCAAATGTATTTTGTTTGCAGAACCACCCCCCTAAGTCACACTGTTTGGTTCGGATAGTACCAACAACCTCTAGGGTCTCCTGACATCTACTGGCCCAATCCTCCATCTCAAAGGCTCAGATTAGTTACTTGAATTCTTCAGAAAAGTTGTCAAGATTTTGGAATCCCCTAATTCTCCCTCACTTTTCCTTTACCTCCTTGTCCACAGAATACAATTTGGAGGGTGAAATATCCAGTATGCTTTTTGCTTTGCTACAACTGCTGTGCCTTCTGTTGATGATTATCACCCTCTGTGATGGGCTTAATCCCCATCACCTGTAACACAAGGGAAAGAACCTAATTAATTATGCTTCACACATGGGAGGTGATTATCTAATTGCCTCCTGGCCAAAGCTAGGCTGTATAAGATGTTGAGGGAGCGACTGCAGAAGAGACAGGTCCTGCGGGAGAAGGTCCTAGACTAAGGCTTAACTGGTAGGATACAATAAGGGAACTGTACTGAAGCCCAAGAGGCGTAGAAGGGCTATTAATTTAAAGACTCGTTTGAATCCTTATTTGGACTTGTTCATGCTATCCCAGAAGGGGCTTAGACTTTTCTGTGACTTGACAAGAAGGCCCATGGAACACCTGGAGGGGGAGAAGATGCAGACTGAGAAAAGCTATTGCTGGCCAAAGGACTGGCCACGGTGTTGTGCACAAGAGGCGAAGTCCTATGCAGTGCTGCATGCCCAGGTGTGAAGGGGCACCCTAGAGGCAAGGATGCACATTTACATCCTCCTCTGTGCTTTTTGGTTTTGGGGCAACACTGCCAATTACCTCTGTTTTCCCTACTTAAACAACTGAACTTATCAGCCGAAGACCTATTCTATTCTATACAGCGTCCTATCCCATCGTCATCATCATGCATTAAGTGACATGAATAACTGTGACATACCAGGGTATAATCCCGACTAATACATAGCTGTGTCACCCCTGCCCTCTGACCTGGGGTGCCCTTTACAACACTTCCCACCTGGACTGCTCACAAACAGCCTCCAGCGTGCAAGTTACTCCCAGCTATGTCTGTGTGGGTGCTGCAGCCAGCCAGCCAAACCTTGGCTCTTACTAGCCTTGGTTATACTGCAGGGGACCCAACACATCCCCAGTCTTAGATTTTCCGCAAGAAATGTAGGTCCTGCCTACAATGCCCAGCTCTATCTAGGGCAATACAAGTTTCTATTAAGTCCATTATTCCTTGAATAGAAATAATATGCACAAAACTTGCCACCCGAATGAAGTTTCCCAAATACTTCAATTTAAGCACACTGGGTTAGATAAGACAAGTTTATTAACTACAAAGAAAGAGATTTTTAAGAGAACACAAGAAACAAGGCATGAAAGTCAGAAATGGTTAGAAGGAAATAAAGTTAAAATGCCATGAGTGCCTAACTTAAACTGTATCAGATTTAAGCAAAATTTCTCACCATATGTGTTCAACAGTCTTACTGACCAAACCCTATAAATCAGGACCTCTTCTCTTCCAGAATCCAATGAAGGCTTCCTTTGTTACTTCAGATGTAGAGAATAATATGGGCAGGGGGAGAGAGATGGGTGCCTTGGGGTGTTTGTCCCTCCCCGTTTATAGTTTCAATACTCCTCTTTGGTACCAGGAGACAAAAAGTCTATGAGGAGGGATGTTCCCTGCTGCTTCTTCCCCACAGGTTTCCCTTCCTGCTTGATGACTCTGTTTACTGCTTAAATGCAAATCAAGCAGAGCACACATACCTTTGTTTGAAACAGACCTGTCTGCCAACTTCTGCTTGGTTAGGGCTGTGGTTTGGAGCATACGTTATCATCATCATACAGGGAAATCTAACCATAACATACGATATCACACATTTTATCAGGATGATACTGATCAGTAAACTACAAATTTTCAAATGATACCTTACATGGCATACTTTGTACAAAGATTATTACAATAGTGTGTAAGTTGTGAATACAGGGGTACATTCTCTCACACTAACATCTGTCACATGTGGCTCATTCTCACTCATCCTAGCCCCAGGGGGGAAATTGGGTATGCAATGAAAGTTGTTTTTACTTTGGTTGGACGGGACTGGGGTGATTTGTGTGGGTTTTTATGAATCTGTGTGCTCCTCTGCGATCTGTTGAGCCAACCCCTGCTTTCCCACCCCATAATCAAAAATCAGATACAAAACTCCTGTCTTTTCACATTAATTTTCACAAACAATGTTGTTAGTCTGTCACAAGATCCAGGGAAATTCCACTTCACCATGAAAGTTTTTTTTTTAAAAAGGAAAGATTTAAGGCAAATGCATTAACTTCATCCTGCAGCATTTGGCTCTGAAATCACTCTTTATGAAGAGGGCTTATCAGCTTTGAACTTGGAGAGTCAGTCAGTTTGGAGATAAGCAGAGCAAGTTCATTATCCCACAGGAGCAGTAACTTAGAAATGGTTAATTAAACCCAATAAATAAAGTCTATTTCCTCACCATCAAAATTTACTCTGGGCCACAACACTATGGAACCTTCCTCAAATTAAGCTGGGTTAAGGACAGGAAACTGCATCTTCTAAACTTTAGAAATAGATCTTAAACATGTAAACATAAGATACTATGCCCCTATCTTTTGAGTAACATTTATATTATCTAAAATAAACAGTCTTTCTGAAATTGCTCTGTAATTGACATCTGACACAGTCCACATTGCAACACATATGATAAGTGCAGTAAACAGTAGAAATTATGCTTCCTTATGCTCTGAGAAACATATTTCCTTAAACAGATAAACTTTATTTTGTTGCTATGCAACCGTCATGCAACATAATACACTCGGCAGTAAATACGAGTAAGAATTTTACAACTGAAGGGTAGCGTGTGGCCTTTTGTTTCCCCCCTCCCCCACCCTTTGAGTTCAAGTCCCAATTTACGTTCATGCTGTAATATTCCATCATTTTATTCTAAAACCTTTTGCAAATTCAAACTTTTGGCAAAAAATGATTCAATGAGTAAAGCTCAATGCGAGGTATTTCAAATAGTGCATAAGGGAAGTTGGGGTAGGAGGATGGGGGGGATGAAGATGCACCACTCCTATGTGGTTGATGGGAGATAAATGACTATGGGTCTGAGCCTACACCCATTTATATCAATGGCAAAATGCCCCGGGACTTCAACAAATGCAGAACAATGGGATAGAGCCCTACTTTCTGTTTAAAAAAAAACCTTATTGCTAGATTTCTAGGGCAGACTTTTCCAAAGCATTCTGCACTGATTTACCTTCGCTCCCACTGACCGTGCCACTGACTTCAAAGGAGTAGAGTTAGGCCAACAGCGATTGCTTTAGAAAACTCTAGTCCTAGTATTTTGTGTTCACTTGAGAGGTGAGATATCAAGAGCAATCTTGGGTTTAGGCTGAGGGAGACTACTAGATTCTTAACCCGACTGCCTTTATGGATTTGGGGAGGTCACTTAACACTGCTGTGCCCATTCCTATATTTTGTACCAAGGCAAAATTCCCATTCCCTTCTACTGAGAATTCTAGTTTGCTCAAGGCATACAGGACCAAGTCCCTTGTCTTAGTTTTGTCGTACCAAATAGCGTCAATAATACTTATGGACCTGCCTCAGACGGTGTTAGATCTAAGGGCTATCAACCCTTCAAGTACACAAGTAGTTCTTATTTTATTGAAATACTCACGTAAGTAAAGCTTTGGAAGGTCAAACCATGAATAGCTACAGCCCTCATGTGAACAATGGGACTAGTCATTTGAAAAAGGACTACTTATGTAAGCAAAGGTTGGAAGAATTAGCCTCTTGGGGGCCCAATCCAAAGGCCATTTAAGTCAACAGGAGTCTTTCCATTGACTTCAATGGATTTTGAATAAAGTCCTTGATGAGTCAAACCCTGCTCTCCTTACTCGCGCAAGGAGCCACACTGAGTTTAATGGGACTTGGGTAAATGGAACGTGATTTGGCCCAATGGCTGCAGAGTACCACTTATATGCCTATGTGAAATATCAGCCAATATATGGCTGCTAGGCTGGAGAGTTGGCATATTATCTAAGCACTCTCCTACTACTTTCTCTGAGGTGTAAAAATTCCCAGTACACCATTTTGAGGACCTCCACCAAAATGAATACTTGTCAGCACTAATATTCCTGAATTAATTATCAATCCAAAAAAACAGAAACGCACATCCAGGCCTTCTTTATACATCATCAATGGAAATAAGAGGACACACTCAATTTTACTTACTTTCTTAGCAGTTTACCTATAATCTTTCTGCACCTCAGTTTCCCTATCTGGAGAATAATGGATAGAGACCTTCCTTGTGTGAAATGCTTTAAGATGTGTGGCTGACAATATAAGGTGTCATACTCAGCACTTACTGCATCATTATTATTATTTAGTATTTATACTTCAGGGAAGTTGAATTTGTCCAAGAAATCATCTAAACCAATGTTAATTTTTTTAAAGTAAAAATATAGCAGAGCTCCAGCTGGTGTCAGTCAGCACAGTTCTGTTCAAGTCACTAGGGCTACATGGATTTATACCAGCTGAGGATCTGGCTTATGGTCAGTATTCATATGTTATTATAATTTAAGTGCAAAGAGATTCATGTCAGTTAAGACTGTAAACCTCCAAACTCTGGATTGGCTGTACAATCCCTTGCATCTCAAAAGCCTCCAAGATACTTACCCAGCTCCCAGCCTACGCTGTTTACACACAGTAATGTAGTTGCTAGGGGAAACGATGCCATGTTGATACGAAAAGAATATTTAATCCGGACAATCTGAAGTGTAGTTTCTATAAACAGCGAACAAGAGGTATCCTTTAAACTTTGATATTTTGGTAGTTGTTTGCTATCAAAACATTTCTGTTTATAGTTTCATTTTAACATCTAAGCTACTTCCAGACATGCATGTTAACATCTGAGAAAAGTTCTTCGCATCTGTACACATATTGAAAAGTCAGCAGTTTCTGCTTAGCTGGACAACAACTACAATTGTGTGCACCAGGAGAGAATTAGGGCCCACTCTTTCCATCCTTATTCGCACCAGGGGCCAGATTCTCAAAAGTGCTCAGCTCCTTTTAAGGAGCTAGTACGGGGTGCTGAGCACTTAGGAAAACCTGGTCCATGTACACCTTTCAGAAGTAGCCCTCTATAAACCAATAGGGCTACTCTCCTAAGTAAGGGTTTCATGATGAGGCCCAAACAGAACAATCTGGCCACAGTGAATAGGGTGGCTTTACCCAGAGCCACACTTTTTTTGTGCTAAATCTTGGAAACTGCAGATGAAGTTCTTCGTACCAATGTCGTGTCAATCCCTTTCACGCTCTGGCATCCTGGGAGATAAATTACATACATATAATATGAATATGCTTAGAAGAATAATCAGCATTATTCAGGAACTGGTCTTCCAGCAAAAGATGACCCTTGACTGTTGAGAGGATAGTCTTGTGATTAAGGCATAGGTATAGAACTCAAGTCATAGGGTCTTCACCAAATGTCCTGTGTGACCTTGGGCATGTCACTTTCAGAGTTTAATTCTGGAAGGGACCACTATGATGATGCAATCTGACTACCTTACATAACATAGGTTAGAGAATGTCATCTGTGATTCCCGCACATTGAGCCATATAATTTGTAATTGAGCTCGAGTTACCTTTTAGAAAAACACTCAATCTTGATTTACAGATGCCTAGTGATGAAGAATGTACCACATCCCTGGTGTTGTGTGCTAATTGGTAATTAGCAACACTGATAAATTTACTATTTAGTCTCACTTACTCTCTCTGTGCCTCAGCACTCCATCTGTAAAAGAGGGATAATTATACTTCTTTTCCTGGTATTGTCTATGTAAATTGCAAATTTTTTAGGGCCGGGACTCTTATTCTAGATCTCTGCAGTGCCCAGCACATGGGTCCTTTTCTCTCTGGTCCCTAGGCACTACTGTAATAAACATAATAAATAATAATAGATGGAACTATTCAGGATGGAGACTGTTTTGCTATATGAATGTGCAGCACCAAGGGCAATGAGTCTTGGTTGGAGTGTCTAGATACTACTGTAATACACAGAACTGTGTAAAGTTTACAGCTCAGTGCAGACTTGTTAACTTTTATAGTTTGGCGGATAGGACAGTGGGCTGGGACTCAGGAGACGTGGGTTCAATTCCAGGCTCTGCCACTGGCCTGCTGGGTGACCTTGAGTAAGGCACATCCTGCCCTGTGCCTCAGTTTCCTCATGCATAAAAATGGGGATAATGATACTAGTCTCCTTGGTAAAGCACTTTGACACCTACAGATGAAAAGAGCTAGATACTGAACCATTTTTATTATCTGCACTCAAGTGTAGGACTGGAAGGGACCTCAATAGGTCGGCTAGTCCAGTCCCCTGCACTTAAGGCAGGACTACGTAATAACTAGACCATTCCTGACAGGTGTTTACCTAACGTCCTCTTAAAAACCTCCAATGATGGAGATTCCACAACCGCCGTACGCAATTTATTCCAGTGCTTAACCACCCTGACAGTTAGGAAGTTTTTCCTAATGTCCAATCTAAGCCCCCATTGCTGCAATTTAAGCCCATTTCTTCTCATGCTAGCCTCAAAGGTTAACAAGAACAATTTTTCTCCCTCCTCCTTGTACCAACCTTTTATATACTTGAAAATTGTTATTGTGTCCCCACTCAGTCTTCACTTTCCAGACTAAACAAACCCAATTTTTTCAATTTTCCCTCAGAGGTGATGTTTTCTAGACCTTTAATCATTTTTGTTGCTCGTCTCTGGACTTTCTCCAATTTGTCCTCATCTTTCCTGAAATGTGGTGCCCAGAACTGGACATAATACTCCAGCTGAGGCCTAATCAACATGGAGTAGAGCGGAAGAATTAATTCTCGTGTCTTGCTTACAACACTCCTGCTAATACATCCCAGAATGATGTTTGCTTTATTTTTGCAACAGTGTTACACTGTTCACTCATATTTAGCTTCTGATCTACCATAGCCCCCAGATCCCTTTCCGCAGTCAGTTCCCATTTTGTATGTGTCCAATTGATTGTTCCTTCCTGAGTGGAGTACTTTGCATTTGTCCTCATTGAATTTCTCCCTGTTTTACTTCAGACCATTTCTCTAGTTTGTCCAGATCATCTTGAATGTTAATCCTATCCTCCAAAGCACTTGCAACCCCTCCCAGCTTGGTATCGTCCGCAAACTTTATAAGTGTACTCTCTATGCCATTATCTAAATCAATTATGAAGCTATTGAACAGAACTGGTCCTAGGACTGATCCCTGTGGGACCCCACTCGTTATGCCCTTCCAGCTTGACTGTGAACCATTGATAACTACTCTCTGGGAACAGTTTTCCAACCAGTTATGCACGCACCTTATACTAGTTCCACCTAGGCTGTATTTCCCTAGTTTGTTTATGAGGTCATGCAAGACAATATCAAAAAAGCCTTACTGAAATCAAGATATATCACAATTACTGCTTTCCCCCTATCCACAGGTTTGTTACCCTGTCAAGGAAAGCTATTAGGTTGGTTTGATGGGATTTGTTCTTGACAAATCCATGCTGATTGTTACTTATCACCTTATTATCTTCAAGGTGTTTGCAAATTCATTGCTTGATTATTTGCTCCATTATCTTTCCGGATGCTGAAGTTAAGCTGACTAGTCTGTAATTCCCTGGGTTGTACTTATTCCCCTTTTTATAGACGGGCACCATATTTGCCCTCTTTAATCTAGCCAGTGCTGCTAAAAACAGCCGTGAAGACATGGTGCCACTGACCCCCAGCACAGGTTACCTACCTGACTGGGTACTCAGGCGGGCTTGTACAGCCTGCACTGAAGACCATGCTGCCACATCTTCACAGCTATTTTAGCCTCACTAGCTAGATTAAATCGAGCACAGGTTGGCCTATCTGAACTGAAAATAATGCTTTCAATTACAGCATCCAGAGAAGGAGTGTGACTATGGAAAGGAAGCTGGTGTCTCACCAGAAAGTGCCATTGCTAGCTGGAATTCTTCCTTCAGCATCTGGAGAACTTCTTTTGCTCCTTCTTCACCCTAATAGATTGGAAGACAATACATTGTACTACAACATATATACGCACCAGGGGGCTGAATTAAGGTTTCATGGACAATCTTAATTCTGGCATTTCATTAATTTCATGTGCTTGAGTTTGCACCCATAACAGACCCTAGTCATATTTTTTGAATGTTAATGCATGTCTAAAAGGTTAGTCTAATAGTCAAAATTTGGACTGCAGCCTTTGATGAATTACCTGATAAACCAACCCCCAGATGATAGGTCTTCCAATGAACACTGCCTTGGCACCAAGAGCCAATGCCTTGAGAACATCTGTGCCTTTTCTCACTCCACCATCCAGGTACACCTCTGCCTTCCCTTCCACAGCCTCAACAATTTCCGGCAAGACATCAATCTAGGAAAGCAAGAACAGGACAGTAGCAATTCAGTCACATGTGACACTACTGAATTTTTAAGCGAACTGCCACATGTAGGAACCAGTCTTTAATGAAGATAAGCATGAATTTTGTGCCTAATGTATGTGCACAAATAATGCAGTTGTGTGTACAAATATGGACGTGACTAACCATACTAGTAGGCAGAGGTTAGTAATGATCCAGTGCAGTGCTAGGGGATACTTTGTTGAAGGTGCTGTCTTTCTCATTACACATAAAAGCAAGGTCCTGGTTAGGACTGTATGTGCCTTTCATAATGAAATCTAGAACCAGATTAAACTCATTTTTCTCTTAGCACAGTGTGGTATGGTGATTTACCAAGCCCAGTGACCAGCCACAATGAACCTGATCCACAAGACCTGAAGAAGAGCTCTGTGCAAGCTCAAAAGGTTGTCTCTCTCACCAGCAGAAGATGGTCCAATGAAAGATGTTACGTCCCCCACCTTGTCTCTCTAATTGTGCTAGAAGGCATACATAAAGATCCTGTTTTACATGTACAATCACAATGGCTACATATACAAGTTTCCTGTGCATGATACCATTTGTGTGTGTTATAGCCCATCAGAGATCGGGATCCCATTGTGCCAGGCTCTGTACGTACACATAGCAAGAGACAGCCCTTGCCCTGAAGAATTTACTGTTAAAGCTGGTAGCAAGTTTTCCAACAAAAGATTTTTTCCAGTGAAAATGGCTTTTTCAGTGAACATATTTTTGTGATCAATTTTCCATTTTTGTGAGGAAAATGTCGGCATTGATTGACAACCAAAACATTTTCAGTATTTCACCTAAAATCTGAAATACTATTTTAAAAAATGGTTTTGTCTAATTTTGGGGGGGGGCAGGGGGCGGAATAATTCAATATTCAATATTCAATTGGAATAATTTCCAACCAACTCACTATCCAGCCAACTTAATATCAAACTAACCACAGGAAAGGATGGAAGAAAGAAAGGGGATTATTCCTATTTTACAAACAGGGAACTGAAGCAGAGACAGATTAAGTATCTTGCCCATGGTCACGCAAGATGCCTTGAGTCCCAGACTAGTACCTTAACTGCAGGACCACCCTTCCTGTCATGCCTAACTTTTTACTATCTCAGCAAAGCAGGAGAGATATTCGATTAGAAGCAAAGTGCTAAAGAGGCTGAAAATATCACGCTCTAGGAAAGCAAGCAGGGATCCAAATTATCCCTTTTCAAACAGGGATGTAATTCCTTTCCCTTTTAAAGGATCAAAACATCTCCCTCTTTCTACATCCAAGCAAACTGCACCACCATACAAGTGCTGTAATTACTAAAGTACAATGTTTTAATTATGGTTTGTATCAATTTCCTCAATGTGTAATTAGATATTAGGAAATGTTAACCAGTTTGGGTTCAACTCACATTTCAAAAACCCATCCAAATTAAAGCATGTGATTATGATGCAGAAACAGAAACACTTTATGATCTGGTACAAATATATATTATGAAAAATGTAATATAAAATATACCCCATTGTAGCAATATGAAATCCAGTGAACAGACCAAACATTCAAAATACATAACTTAACGGTTTCTTCTCCTCCAAACTAACTTATTACAAGCAAATAATTTGTAAAAAATACAGTTTTCAGTTCAATTTTTCCTTTATTTCAGTTGGCAAAATGTCAAAATTCTTGAATTTCCTTATTATTCAAAATCATTTGTTAATTTCCTCATGAATTGTTTATTTCAGAATAGCTCTCACATACAGTGTAAAATTTTCAGAAGTGCCCAAGTGACTTAGGAATCTAAGTCCCATTTTCAGAAGTGAGCAAGCAGATTTTCAGATGTGCCTCATTTTTTGGGTGTTCAGCTTCAGCCACCTAAAAAGAGATCCTCATTTTCAGAAAGGGCTGAGCCCTTGCCCTCTGAAAATCAGGCCTTTTTTGGTGTCTTAAATTGAGTACCTGAAAATTGAGGCTACCAAAAATCACTGGACATGTTTAAAACCTTGGTCTAGGTCACTTTTGAGAATGGGACTTTGACTTAAAAGTCTATGAGGCACTCTTGAAGATTTTAGTGATAATTCACTGCAAATCCTCTTTTACATTTACACTTCAGAATCCATGCAGCACTGGTTAGTAAACACAAGTCACATGGTAATAGTTAGTTCCCCAGTTGAGGGTCTTAAGTGCTGCCTGACACCATGCAAATTTGGAATTTTACTATCAAGTATATCATTTGACATTTGCTGTCTGCAAACATTCAAGATGGTAAAGCCAGACCGAGTGAATGTTTGCAGAAAGCAAATATTAAAAAGTCATGATCACAGTTAAATTTCATTTTGAATGCAAACAAATGTTCATACAAATGCTTTCCCATTGTTGACTCCAATCTAATTTCATAAGTTAGCTGGAAGGGACAAGTACTAAATTCTGCTCATCTGACTTATCGCAAAGCATCTTCTTCTCTCCCTATAGGGGTAAGTTTCCTACTGTGATGTCATGGGAGAGCCACACTAGTATTCAGAGAACATCTGAGAACTGAAAGACCTGAGAGTAGAATTTTGACCCCCTACCTTACATTTAAAAACTGAGCCAAGTTGCCAGCTGACATATTCACATTCTCCCAGGGTGAGAGTATCACTGCATGGCTGTCTTCCCCCAATCCTCCTCCTCCCTCCCCACCATCATCAGTAGTCCTTGGTCTTCCTGAGACACATGGCCAAGCTAGGGCCAGAGGCTGACTCCTTGCTTTCTGTAACATTTAGGAAACACGTGTGATCATAGCTGGAATAGAGAGCTAAGATCATTTTTCTTCTGGAAACTAGCAAAAGGTCATTTGTGTAACACCAGCAGGATCTAGGGAGGAGGGTTAATGGTGGAAATTGGCAGGTCCCCCAGAGAGGAAGGAAGAAAGGAAGGAAGAGCTTGAAGGGTTCTAAGGGAAGGAAGGGATGTTCTAACACAAATACTGGAAATTTTTCATTCAAAATGTTTTTCAGTGAAAAACAGCTTGTGCTTCAGAACGGAGAACTATTGTGAAAACATTTGTATCAAGCTTTCCAGTTTTTTATCAAAAGCAACAATTTCCCCAATTACTCTTCTCTGCCACTGAATGCAAAAGCATGACTGAGTACTAGCTGTATGGTTATTCACCTCAGGTAAACATCTTTTCTTTTTTACTCTACTCACTATCTTTTCAAAGTTACAAAGTTACAGAGCAGCAAAAGAAAAAATGAAACACGAAGGGGCGCTACATTGGCACAGCTGCACCTCTGTAGCATGTCTGGTGAAGACACTCTGTGCAGACAGAAGAGGGCTCTCCCGTTGGCATAATAAATACACCTCCGTGAGAGGCGGTAGCTATGTCGGCAGGAGAAGCTATTCCCATTGACATAGCGCTGTCCACACTAGCACTTAGGTAGGCGTAACTACGTCACTGAAGGGGGTGGCTTATTCACACCCCTGAGCGATGTAAGTTACACCGAAGTAAGTGGTAGTGTAGACCTGGCTTCAACGACTCTGTAAGGTTTCCAAAGTTGGAGAAGTAGTGAAAAGTCACAGTGGCAGACTTTGCAATTTTCATTTCTCCTTTTGCTGCTTCATAGCTTGCCAGTAGGTTTTGAAAAGTTATAGTGTATCAAAAGGAAAAGACGGGGTGGTGGGGACAAGTCTGGACATGATTCAATTTATTGCACTAGATGGTAAAAAGGAGGGTTGGGGAGGAAACTGGATACAAATACTAAGAATTTCTAAATTTTTAAAATTCAGAAAACTTTGAAATAATATTTCATACATTTTGGGGGGTGAGGGGGAATAAGTTTTGTTGTATTGATCCAATCCTGCACAACAACTTTGAACTTTTTTGTCAATTCCTTTTCCCATTTTCATCCAGTTCTATTAAGACTCCTGGTTTCCTGTAAAACCCTTGATTTTGGGCAACCTCTCCCACCCACCTGAATCTCCTGCTTTTCACACAGTCTCTCAGGAGCTCAGGAATCTCAAGCAGCAAGGAGCCAGAGAGAGGGTGAATGGGGGAAAACGGTAGAGAAACTCAAAGGGGAGGAAAGCTAGGTGTGGTGAGTAGTAGACCTTTGATAGATTTGATTGTAGGAAGGTTTATTCAAATGAGGAAATGCATATTCAAATCTGCACATTAGAATATTGCCTAATTAGCATAATATCCCCAGAATTCCAGGCCTCCATCCTTAACTGGTATGATTAGGAGAAGGTAACAGTACAGAAGTTGCTGGGCCCTACCATTCTTAATGTAAGTGGAAGACCGCCAAAGACTGGGGGCTCATGGACATCAGCGGGAACAGAGACAGATGGGAGCGGAAAGGAGTTCACTAAAGCTCAACCCCCAAACAAATGCAGACTTTCTACTTACAGTAAAGTGGAGATATCGGAGTTAATTCAGCTATAGCTGGCTTGTCATCCTGGCTAATCCAGCCAACAAATTCTTTAGATGTCACCTCTGGCCTCCTGATATATTATTTATTCCACATTCCGCTGTGTTGTATTGCCATCAGGTAACATGAAGTAAGACATTGTTTCAACGTGTCAGAAGACACGGACCCACTTGCGCCTCCTAGTGCAGTTAAAGTTTTGAATTATCCAGGGCATGCCAAGCATCAAGGACTACTTTTCTCCTTTTATTGGGCTCTTAAATGAGCTAACCTGAAACCACTCCTTTGGATTGCTTTCCTGAGCCCTGCAGCCAGGGCAGGCTGCCCAGGTTCCCAGAGGCAACAGCCCACATGTTAATCCTTCTGTGGCTTTTGGTTTGATTTCTTAGAAGAAAGAAATCCACAGGCTGCCCTCACACACACACCAGTAAGAGGCTACGAGTGCCTACATGCACGTTGTGAAATTCTAAGGGGCCTTGAAAGAAACAGCCCATTGGAGCTTAAAAAATATAGCACACGTTTACATGTTTCCTCTCCAGTAACCACATGTGCAACTTAAAAGGGGCAGGGCGGGAGCAGGGGACACAGAGACAGAGAGAGAGAACAAGTTAGCAAGCAGCTGTAGATGCAATTAAAGTTACTAAACAGATTCTCAAGTGCCATTCCTAAGTGGTTTCACCAATACTCACAGTTGCTGGCACACCATCCAGTTGGCGCGCACCATGGTTTGACACCAGGATCCCATTTACACCGTGCTTCACAGCTTCTCTAGCATCATCAGCTGGAAGAAACAAAAGTCAGCCCTTCAGACAGTGCAGTTTATTAGGGCTGTCTATGTAGAAATGAGAGCATCTGTAAAAATATTCTGTTAATAAGAATTTACCCAGGGCTCTGGCTTCTAATAGCTGGGCCTTGTACCAGCCTGTGGACAGCTGTGTCCATAAATTGTGGCCTGACCAGAATTAAAGTTAGCATTTGTATCACCTGGAACATTGGAGGAGGTAAGTAGCTCTGAGTGGGCAATTATTGATCTCTTCTGGTGGCTGGCATGTACTTTCATCACACTGATCTGCAGTTCATCATCAGTAAGACAATCCTGCTGCGGTGAGTTTTACTGTAGTCTGAAATTATTAATATCATTACAGTGTGTAATCACTTCACTAGGTTCAATTGGCTTTTGATTGATTACAGAAGCTTCAGAAAGAAACAAAAAAAAGTCCCATTCTCACTTATACACATGCAGAGTGTAACTCAGAGCTGAGCTTGGGTCTGTACATGCCATGGGTAGAATACGTCCGTTTGTTCCCGTTTCCTGTCATAGCTGATTTCAGATTCACCCTAAATTAATGCCAACATATGAATGCTTATACAATTATGGAAAATGGAATATTGTATTGATTTGGGAATATCAGTTAAAATGGAAAATGAGGGTCTTCTAGAACTTAGACAGAGGGAAGATGGTCTAATGGTTAGGGCCCTAGTCTAAGACTTAGGATTCCAGTCTTTGCTGTGGCTCAGACTGAGTGACCTTGGTCAAGTCACTCAGGCGTTTTTGAAAATATGACCCTAAATGACTAAGCCTTTTAAGTGCCTATGTCATTTTTGAAAATGGGATTTAGGAGCCTAAGTCTCATCAGAAATCAATAGGACTGAGTACCTAAGTGACACAGGCACTTAGGTGTCTAAGTCACATAAATACTTCTGAACATTTTACCCAACGCTTCTTTGTGCCTCGGTCTCCCTATCTGTACAATGGGGATAATAGCACTTCCCTACCCCACAAGGCTGTTGTGAGGATAAATATATTAAAGACTGTGAAGTGCTCAGCTCCCATGGCCCTGGGGGCCATTATAAGTACTATAGATAGAATTATACCGAGTTTGACATATTAAAGTAGGTAAACATGTAAAACTATTGATCGTACTTATATGGTGCCCGCTACCATAGTATCTGAGGATGCACACACACACACAAATCTTTTAACGGGATCTCAAAGTCCTTTCCACATGCTAATTATGTCCCGCAAATATTACTGTTCACCTTTTATAGATGGGTTAACCATATGAGTGGTCAAACAACTTACTCAAACACCAAGACAGGGGCTGAGTCAGGAACTGAAGCCAAGTATCCTGACTCCAAGTGCACAGGACAATGACCCTTCCCTTATGCATGTAAATGAGCTGTAAGAATCTCTGATATTAGGCAGAACTGTGTTGCAATAATACATGGGGTACGGGATATGCACAAAGCAATACAAACTTGATTTCCACACAGAACAACGCTCTGTGTGTGTGTACACAGCACCTAGCACAATGGGATTCTACCCCATGAATGACATTCCTAAGTGCCACTGCAATAGTTAATAACTCAAAGCCAACTTTTGGCTGTCCAGTCTGCAGTGCAGTACATGAAGACAGCTGAGGTGAAGGGTCCCATACACATCACTGATTTGTTTGCAGGTGGTGATGGTCTCTCAGGGAGGCAGTGTGACTTGGAGCACCCGGGACAGCACTCGGAATAGGGAAATACAAATGCAAAGTCCTGGCTCTGTGCCTAGCTTGCCATGAGACCTTGGGCTAGCCACAACGTCTCCATACTTGATTCAATTACTTACACTGGTGTTAATTAGGAGTTACTACAATGAGGTCAGCAGAGTTACGGTGATCGGAAACCTGCGCGAGCAAAAGCACAACCCAGCCCTCTTCATCTCATTGATGTGGTGATAACACTTACCTACCTTGCAAGAGTAATGTGAGGAATAGTTACCTAAGGTCCTGGTTCTGACGTCACTGACACTGGTCTAATTCCATTGGTTTCCAGGGAGCTACACCCACTTTACACCAGCATAGGTGAGATCAGAATTAGGTCCACAAAATTCTATACCATGTAAATGCTTAATAGTACTGGTGAGATGGTCTGTAACTATGCAAGGAGGCCAGTCCTGGTTCTAATTCTCTGCCATTACCCATGTTACACCTCTGTAACTGCACTGACGTCAGAAGCCCATAAAAACCATGCTTCGCTGGTTTGTGCGATGCAGAAGCAGGATATAATTTTTGTTAGCTTGCACTCTCCTAGGGCCCAATCATTGAAGGCGATGAGCATCTCTTGGCCAGGTGATCAAAGACCTCCGACAATGCCTTCAGTGTTTACTACAAAACCCACATCTTTGCCCTAGCCTTCCCACAACTGGAAAAATAATGACGTCCAGTCCCTGCTGACCAGGAGGAAGAGACAGAGCAATATAAAATCTGTGTATGCTTCATAGCATTGGGAGAGACTCCCATAGCACAATGAGGCATGCCATAGAATAGTTTACATGAGAAAGAAAGGCAGAGAAAACGCCCTTCAACTCCCATTGAACTCGGTCAACACGGAAAGAAAGTTAGCACTTCCCAAGCCAGCCCCCAGTTAAGAAGAAGAAGAAGCCATTTGTTTCAGCTGTTTTTTTAAGGCTCCAGTTGGGCAACTCCACCCTATTCAGCAGATCGTTGAAGCATGCAGGTAATCCCCATTAAAATCCATGAGATTTCAGCATATGCTTAAAGTTACAGTGGCCTACGTTAGAAGAATATTTTTTAAAAGATAAAGGAAAATCATGCACACGCTATATCTATTCTATGCACACATTCTTGCCATTTAGTCCTACAGAAAAATCTGTCCAATAAAGCAACATAAAAGTGTTTCTTTCTATCAGCGGTTGATTTAAATAAAAGAAGCCTCACGAGAACCTGTTGCTGAACCTTCACTGCTACAAACCTCGGAGAATTCCTTTAGTGACTATCGGCAGAGATGTCAGTCCTCTGAGCCATGTAATATCCTCCCACTTGATGGACGGATCGATTGCTTGGGCTACGTAAACAGCCAGTCCGCTATTTTCACCGTAGCCTTTCTCGGAGGAAAATGCCAAATCGTTGGTGTCGAAATTTTTCATTCTAACATTACACAGAGACAAAAGAAAATGACACTGAAAAAAAAACATTTCAAAACCCACATTCGCCCTGCAATGAGTTCCATGCCAGCAGATCCCTTCACTGGTACAGATCTTATGGCAGGATCGGGGCCTCATATTGCACAGTGTGATGGGGCCGTCACCTCCCGTGAGTGCCTCCTATCCTCCTCTCTCTCTAGCTGCGTCACTTGCAGTGACCACCTGTTGGGCTGTTAACTTCTCAAGCAGGTTTTCAGTGACTCAGCCCTCCGGCCGAGTCACACACTGTCTGTAGGTGTGCAACACAAGTCAACCCCTTCTGGGGTACACAGTCTAACAGGGCCTCTCAGAGTGCCGTTAACTATGTCTTTATCTGTAGCCCTGTCCCTGGGCTCAGTCCTTAATCAGTCCAACCTAACCTAGACCTAACCCAGTACCCTCCGTTTGTCTCTTTCGCCCTACCTCTGGGCTTGGTTCTCAACTGTCTCTCAGCGGATTCTGGGCTAGCTTTCAATACTCCCTGCTCTGTTATAGAGCAGTGCCCCCAGGACTCCCTCCCTGGAGACTCTTCGCTCGGTAGCAAGGCTCACTGGCCCTGGCTCTTCAGCTAAGCCACTAGTTCAGTCCCCTTCCAGGGGGTTATCAAAGTCCACAAATGCTGATCCTCTTTGGGGTCTTCAGCCAGCTCCCTGGGGCCTGTGTAAATTCCCCTTCTCCAGGGCTTTGGCCACTCCACCTGTGGCTGGTGGGGAAATGCCTGGAAAATGCAGCCAGGAGCATTTTCTTTGCTCCTCAGGCTCCAGCCAGCAACTGGTCTGATCTGTCCAGCAGCTGATTTTTATAGTAGCCTGATGGGCTCTGATTGACTACCCCTGCAGCCTCTCTCTAATTGGCTGCTTCCATGCAGCCACTCTAGGAAGCCTGGAGGAGTCACCTCCACTGCTCCTTTTCTGGGACGCGGTGTGGTAGGACAGCAAGGCCTCCAGCAGGGGACCTCAGATACACCCCATCATACACAGTTAGCAAAGGCACATATCCTAGCATTTAGGGTAGTATTCGATATCAACGAAAAAAAATTGGCCAGTCATGTGTCTCATAGCTTGCATACAAAGGGCCTATACTACTGTCATTGCAGTCAATAACAACACTCCCCTTGCTTTCAAGGGAAGATCAGGCCCCAGTCCAACAGCAAGTCAGGAATAAAACCTATGAAGAGGAAGGATGGCCCAGTGGTTAGGACGGTGGATTCAAGTCCCTTCTCTGCCACAGGCTTCTTGTGTGACCTTGGACAAGTCACCAAGTCTCTCTGTGCCTCAGTTTCCCATCTGTACAATGGGGATAACATCATGACCCTGCCTCACAAGGATATTGTGAGGATAAATCCAGGAAAGATTGTGAGGAGCGCAGATACTATGGTAACCGGGCCCATATAAGTACCTAAAATAGATAGATGCTCATTCTGCTGGACCAGAGCTGCTCCTTTAGGGCCTAATCCAAAGCCCATTAAACACAATGAGTGATATCCTGATCTCATTGAAGTCAATGGCATAACGCCTGTTGACTTCAGTGCAGCCAGGATTTCATACAGTGGATCTGGCCTATAGGTATCTCTAAGAGTACGTCCATGTAGCTATAGCTACAGCACTGTAGTGTAGACAATGAGGCCCCGTCTACACTACAGTGGCGCTGCTATCGCACTGCAGCTGTGCCGCTGAAGCACCGTAGTGTAGATGCTTCCTACCTCAACGGAAAGGGGTTTTTTTTCCATCCATGTAGGTAATCCACATCTCAGAGGCGATAGCTAAGTCAATGGAAGAATTCTTCCCTCAACCTAGCTGCAGATACAGTGTGGGTTCGGTCAACCTAAATATGTTGCCCAGGCCATTAAATGTCTCACAGCTCGGCCAGCCTAAGGCTTTGTCTACATTAGCACATACGTCGGCCAGGGGTGTGAAAAAAACACACCCCTGACCGACATAAGTTTCACCGACAAAAGGGCCAGTGTGGACAGTGCTATGTCGGTGGTAGATGCTCTCCTGCCGACATAGCTACCACCACTTGTTGGGGGTGGTTTAATTATGTCGGGGGATAGCTCTCTCCCACCGGCATAGAGGGAGATCGTACAGCTGTGCCACTGTAAGGTCTGAAGTGTAGACATAGCCTAAGTTTTAGTTGAGGACCAAGCTTTAGTTAACCCACTTACATTTCAAGAGTTAGCTTGAAGCAAGAGGGATATTAAGGGGAATTTCCCCAGTGCAATCTTCATAGGCTGGCGCATCAGATGAGCTCACAAAGGCTTCATTAGCATTATAGTGGGAGTGGCAGCAATTGCTAACAATGAAGGTTGCTTAACAGTTTCCATTCAAACACCCCTTTTTACAGTTGTACATAACTTTCTGAAATGTTTACCTTTGGGACTGAGGTAATTATTTTTTTATTGGACTAACTCCTCCCCTCTCCAGAAGTAGGTCCAATAAAAAAATAACACCACGCTGAACTTGTCTCTGTAGTATCCTGGGACCAGCATGGCTACAACAACATGAATATCTTTTGGACTGAAATTTTCCTTGCGTGGTCACTGCCTGAAGGTGAATATTTTTGGAAAGTTTGAGCAAATGAAGCTTCCACTGTTTTTTTTAAGTAAGATGAAGAGGGGTGTGTCACGTATTTCTTGTACACAGTAGGTTGAAGGGCTACTACTAGCAGATCAGGCTCTTATACCAGATATGGACCAGCTACAAAGCTTCTTACACTGAGAGATATACCAGAGGTGTGTATTTCATAACCATCCTTTAATGCACTCCTGCTTATGGTACACTAACTCAAGTAAGGGATGTTGCACATGGTGCCACCTAGTGGCTGAACAGTATTGTACAGTTTAGCATTCCAAAATGGTGGGGGGGATCACATTGGGTTTTGTTAAGCTCTGTGCCTTGCATATGGGTATAGGAGGTTTCACAGTCCTTAAGCCTTGCAAAGCCTTGTGAAGATTCATCATTTCATTTGTCCAACAAGCATGACATTGAATCAGTTGATTCTAGTTTCCTTGTGAAACACAAAAGAAATCCATGGCACTCCATACCAGAACGTATACTGTTATTTGGATTATGGTAACACCCAGAGATGCTAAGCGGTCCCTGCTGTGCTAGGGGCTGTATATACACCTAGTACGAGATAGGCGCTGCTCCAAAATGCTCATTGTCTTAATAGACAAGAGACTTACCCAAGTCACCCAGTGGCAAAGCCAGCAATAGAACCAAGCTCTTCTGTGGCCCACTCGAATGCCCTATCTACCAAACAACTCTGCCTTTTCAGAAATTGGGCCCATTCTCTGACGGCAGGAAGTTTCATTTTGCATTTCAATGAACAGTTCTAAGAACCAAGCAATTTTCACATGAAACCAGCTGGTTTCACTTCTCTGTCCATACCTAAAACTGGCTGAATTTCACCTGGTTTTAGGCTTTTATTGTGCCACTCTAATGGTAGCATTAGAAGAAAATGAGAAGGGAACAGTCTGCGTCCTCCCTCCCCTCTCCAAGTAAGATCCAGCTTTTCAGCACTTGGTTTGTGGGGTGGATAGGAAAAAACAG
This sequence comes from Caretta caretta, assembly GCF_965140235.1. NCBI lineage: Eukaryota > Metazoa > Chordata > Testudines > Cheloniidae > Caretta > Caretta caretta. The sequence continues at coordinate 203,105,373 of NC_134208.1, read as the reverse complement.
AACCATGGAGCCGATTTTAGCAATAACTGTTGTTTTTCTTGGACTCTGAAATGCAGATCAACGCTTGAATGAATGTTGTCTTACATACATTTCTGTGCACAATGGCACCTTGTTGTTACTCTGAAACTTTGTTGAAAGTCTGAAGCCAAGAAAAAGTTATCTGATAACTTGACAAAAGCATCATCCTGGAGAATTTCACCTATGGCTCTGAAACAAAAAGCTACATGGAAGTCTTGTTGTGTTTTCCATTTGAATTATGTAATTTCAGTGTTTAAAATAATTCTCTGGTTTTAGAAGGTTTTACAGGTTTAATTCGATGAAAAAAGCAGATTTTCCCCAAGTTGTGGAATTACCTTGATGACAAACTGTTTCAGAAATGTTCTACTCAGTCTGACCACGCAGAGGCTCACAGGTAAGACTTGTTTCATTAGCAGTAAGTGACGCAGCAAACAGGAAGAGTTGTAGGAAACAGATCTTCGCTACGTGCGCTGAGCTACTAGTGTTATGTGATGAGAGCCAGCAACCTGACTCAGTGTGGATTCTGCAGATCCCCTGGTGGCACACTGAACAAGGTGCCTCCTGAAACTGGATCCTCTTTCTCCAGTCCAACTCATTACACTGCAAGATCCAGATTGGTTTGTTTTTAATCAGGAGGAGTTCCCCTTCCCCCCTCCCCACCGCTTGTAATACTTCCACTGACACGAAAGTGTTGGTCTCAAGTACGCTCCTAGAGGTGGCAGGGGTGAGCACGACAGAGGAAGCTTGCTCAGCTCCTGAGTCATAAAGGAAAATGTGATGCACCTAACCTGGAAGAACCTGCCCCCCACCCGCCCCGAAGGGAACAACCCAAAACGACATACAACACTGCAGGAGCAGCAGCAACAGGTGCATATGTCCTAGCTGAAAATGGGCTTTCCAAAGCAGCAGGCTGGTAAGTACCTGAGGTGCGGGGGGAGCTGGAATTTGTTGCGTATGTCGTCAAAGCGCTTGCCAAGGAGCGGCGTGTCCACCGTCACAAAGATTCCTTTGTAGCCTGCTCTCTCAGCACGCTGCACGAGCGACCTGGTGACCTCCCGGTCCTTGTAGATATAAAGCTGCAGCCAGTGAAGGCCATCAGGAGCCGCCTGGGCAACTTCTTCGATGGTGGAGGTGGCCCAGGAGCTGAGCATCATCCCTGTCCCCAGTGACCTGCAAGCTGAGGAGCAGAAGTTAGATTAGTGCCTGTTCTAAGTGTTGGACCCTTTTAGAGCTGGCTACTTGGCAGGAGTCACCAGGTTAAAACAGCAGTGAAGACACTGCATCTCTGCTTCCAGTACAGGCTAGCAGCTCAAGTTAAAGTTTGTAGGGAAGTCTGGAGCGGGACTCAAAGCACCTAACCCAAGTTAAAGGCAGAGTAGCCATGTCTCCACTGCTGTTGTCACACAAATTAGCTCACTCGGGCTCAGAACACACCTTTTTTCCTGCAGTGAAGATATACTCTGAAAGTGGGCACACAAAGAGTAGGAGGTAAAAGAGAGGTGACTTGCCCAAGACCAAACAGCAGGTCAGTGGCAGAGCTGGGAATACAACCTAGGTCTCCTGCCTCCCAATCTAGTTCCCTGTCTATTAGACCACATTGCTTCTTGAGCTTTTTCCTCCTAGAATTTAAATATCTTGTGGGTGAAAACCCCCTCCTGTGCAGAAAGTTAGCTATAGAGTTATGCATCATTTAAAAGCTCCACACAGGGGTTCAGTGGTGCCCAGGCTGTGTGCTAGCTGTCTGCTCAGAGGGGACTTCCACCCCAGGGTGCTTGACAAACCAACTAACCTCGCACAATCACATTTTATGACTCTAACAGGGCAATCTATCACAATGTAAAATAGAGGGAAACCCACCGTAAAGCTGTAAAATATCAGATAGAGCCTGCTTTTTTCTTGGTGCACCACAGTATACATATTTTTCATGTAAATGGTCCTCTGTCCAAAAACCTCATCTCCATACTTTCCAGGCCCTAAAAAGTGGTCTTTATGGCGACGTTTGATTAAATAAGGATTACAAATCTCTCAAAGTGCCATCTTATGAACAGTTTATTCAAACAAATTGGTTACACCCTCCCACAAACACTAGGCAGCCTTCAATCGGTGAAACAAGCATGCTTTGGTCTTCTATCTTGCAAGTTTTGCTACTCCATGAAGCACAAGCAGAGGGAAGCGTAAATTACAGAATCCGTGAAGCAGGATAAATATAGATGTCAGACAGGCGTTTATGATGCATTAGAATCTACTAAGCATTTGTTTTTATTTATATTCTCCTTTGGCTTAACTCAGTAGAAGGGCAACCGTATAAAGTGAACAGCAGCAGATGGGTCTCTTGCATTTGCACTGTCCCAGTGAGAGAAATGATAGACAACATTTTTACTCCCTGGCCTGCCCAGAAAATTATAAAGTGCAAATCATTAATTATTTGAAAAACTTTGCCTCTCATTTTTTTCACAAATTAGCAGCAACTGGATAACGACTTCTGCCAATGGCTCCATTGCCCAGAATTACGTGCTGAATAATTCTTGGTCTCAATGACAGGTGGTTCACAAAGCAATTCCTTGAAAATATTCAAAACTCAAGCTGATTTGGTGGGACATGCAAGTAACACAGTACATTTCTGTCACCTGATTAGATGAGAATCATTTTAACAGTTCGGTGTCTGGTATGAATCCTCTCATATTTGAAATTCGCTTTCAGCAAATATTCCGCAATATGACCTTGAAACTCACCATGTCAACAAATATTCCTACCAAAAAACTTAATGACAATATTTGTGAAAAGAAACATCTGTGCACCACTTTCATAATGTCTAAATTGAGCCATGATTTGGCCCAATGTGTAAGAAAGAATCCAGATTGATTTAAAGTCCTCGCTTGATTTCACGTGACTGGCAATTCAAAGAAAAATCTTTTTACTCATGAGCTAACCAAATCATGATGGAATCTCTCAGAAATCATCAGCTTTTCACGGTAGAACTCACTTTTGGCTCAGATCTAGCAAAGAACTGAAGCACACGCGTTAATTTGCCATGAATGGGACTGTACTCATGCTTAAATTTAATTGCTTAAAAGTGTCATAATCAACAGTGCCTAAGCAGGCTAGGGTCATAAATACACAGACTTTAAGGGACCATCATGATAATCTAACCTGACCTTCTGCAAATTTCAGGCTAAACTGCCACACCCACCTATTCCTGTAATAGGCCCATAACCTCAGGCTGAGTTAACGAAGTCCTCAAATTTTGAGGTAAAGACGTCAAGGTGCAGACTCAACTGGGATCAATGGGAGTTAGGCACCTTAGTCACTTAGGTGACTTTCTATATCCCGCTATAAGTGTTTTGTGAAATCATGGCCTGTAAATGTTGGTAACTCAGCTACAGCAGACCTGAAATCTAATAATGGCAGAGAATGTAAATATTTTGCATTCAGATGTGTTTAGATAGTTATTTATTTTCTGTTAGGGCTTGTCTACACGGTGGGGTAATGTGCTCTATGGGGGTATGATTTCTCAAGCTCATTAACGTGTTGCATATTAATTGGACCATATAGACTCTGCTAGCATGCTTTAATTAATGCTGCTTGAAACAATACTACAGGTGAGTCGCATCATACGTGCATTTTATTTACACAAATTCAACTATATGCGCTCGGCAAAAAAAAAAAAAAAAGACCTGTAAATAGTGCGGGCGATTCCACCCACCATTCCACTCAGTGAGCATGAGATGGGAGACGTGAATCTGCTGTTCCCTCAGTCGGTCTCAGTTCCCGCGTGCCTCTCATAGTGTGAGCATCTCGCCACTCTGAGTGTGATTCTAGTCTTTAAAGATACGTATTTTTCGTACAGCATGGCCCCTAAACGCAAGCCAACTACTTCATCTGGTGCTCAACCGAAGAAACAGCAATCTGTTCCAACACTGGAGGAAAAACTGGCTGTGTTGGACTTATTGAGAGACGGTATGTCGGTCTCCAGCGTGGCGCGTAAATATGGCCGCAACAGATCTAGCATCCGTGCCATCAAGATTCGAGAGAGAGAAATTCGTCAAGCTGTGGCATCAAGTGCTCCAATAACTGTTAAGGTGACGAGCCAGGTGCGTGGTAAGACTTTAGTGAAGACTGAAAAGGCATTAAACTTATGGCTGGAAGACATGAACCGTAAATGTGTGCCTATCGATGGCAACACATTGCGGGAAAAGGCTCTTAGCCTCTACGCACTGTTCAAACCTCCCGCCGAAGGGGGACAGCCTCCTGCTGAGAAGGAATTCAAAGCCAGCCAAGGTTGGCTTAACAGTTTTAGGAACTGCTTCAACCTCAAAAATGTGCAGACTACTGGTGAAGCTGCATCTCCCAATGAAGAGTCAGCAAAAGCCTACCCCGAACAATTAAAGAAAATCACAGAAGAAAAGGGCTATCTTCCCTAACAAGTTTTTAATGCTGATGAGACTGGGCTCTTCTGGAAAAAAAATGCCCAACCGCACTTACATTTCAAAATCAGAAAGACAAGCCCCTGGCTTCAAAGCAGCTACAGACCATGTGACTGTTGTTTTGTGGCAATGCGGCTGGGCATTTAATAAAGCCGGGCTTGTTCTACAGGGCTGGAATTCCCCATGCCCTAAAAGGCAAGAACAAAGGTCTCATGCCTGTGATCTGGCAATCAAATAAAAAGGCTTGGGTGATGGCAGCATTATGTCTGGATTGGTTCCACAAGTGTTTCATTCCGGAAGTCAAGCGATACCTCGAAGAGAAAGGACTTGACTTTGAAGTGTTACTGATCGTAGAAAATGCTCCTGGCCACCCTGCGGCACTCCGGTTTGTGCATAACGATGTTGAAGTCGTCCTTCTCCCCCACAATACCACCTCCATCCTCCAACCTCTCGACCAAGGCGTGATTCGCTGTTTCAAGGCCACGTACACAAGGCTTACGTCTCACGGATACGTAGCACTATGGATGCTGATCCCAATCTTAATGTGTTGGAGTGCTGGAAGTCCTTCAACATTGGCAATTGCATCACTTATATTAAACAGGCAGTGGATGCAATCAAGCCTGAAACAGTCAATGCATGTTGGCAAAACCGATGGAAAGAATGTGTGAATGATTTTAAGGGTTTCCCCAACCATTGACAAAGAAGTGAAACGCATTGTTCAGGTGGCCAGGCAAGTGTGTGGTGATGGCTTCGTCAACATCCTTGAGGAAGAAATTGAAGAATTAATTGAGAGCCATAGAGAAACATTGACTAACGAAGAGTTAGAGGAAATGATAAAATCATCTACAGAAGATGAAGATGACGACGACGAACAGGAAGAGCCAGCAAGTTGGAATCTTCATAAATTTGCTGCAGTGTTCCAAGCAGCGAAACACTTGAATGATTTAATTTCTGAATACGATCCCTCCATGGAACGAAGCCTCAAAATCACACGTAGTATTACAGACGATTTGAGACTGTATCAAGAAATGTTTGAGCAGCTCAAGAGACAACAGCGACAGTTGCCGATCACCATGTTTTTCAAGGAAAAACAACCAGCAGCAGATAAGCCTATGCAATCAACTTCTTGAGCTGAACCAGAGCCAACCACTTCATCTACGACTCGCTCTCCATCACCCAAGCTCTCAGTCACCTCCGTCTCCTGGACTGACATCAAGCCCTGAAGACCCCCTGTAATTAATCCCTTTAATTAAAAATACAGTACTGTAAAATCATATTTTGCATATGTAGTCTATTATATATTGTACATTACTGTATACATTATACATATTACTGTATGGGGTTGTACAGTATACACAAAACCATGTACAGTATACTGTACTTTATGGGCGATTTAAAGGATTTTCAAGGGTAATTTTGACTATACACGATTTTCGCCTTACACGCTGACTTTAGAACCTAACCCCCGCGTAAGATGTGACTCCACTGTACATTAAAGTGCACTTGGGAACTGAGCACAGGGGGAGCTGGAAAACCAGCAGAGTCTACATGGGCCAATTAACGTGCAACACATTAGTGCACTTTAGAAATCACCCCCGCCCCATAAAGCGCATTATCCTACCATATAGACATGCCCTTAGTTATACCTCTGTAACCCTGGTGACGTAAGTGTAACCACAAATGAGTAAATGAACATAAACTACCCTATTTACATAAATGTATATTCTGTTAATAGTAAAAGATCTTGGATATTTTTAATAAACATTTCAGTTCAACTATATATATGGAAATGAATTGGAAAGACTGTGTTTACATCTGGATCCAGATTAGGTTTAGGTTAGGGTTTGAGTTCAAAGTTGAATCCGGGCTTAATAGTGCCAAATTGGATTAAACAGAGCCAAATTCTCACAAAATTTCAGCCTCATCTGAACTATATATGGAAAAGTCAATGGCTGGAGTCTACAGTCTAGGGGAACTTGGGCCCTCCCTGCTCCACCAGGTTCCAACCCAGGACCCAATGAAACAATAATTCGAAATGTGCGGCCAAGGGGGCGGGTGCCCTTATGCCTGCTCCCTGAGCCACTTCCTACTCCTGCTTCTGTTCCTCTGTTAGCATCCCCGGTTCGCCTCTGAGTCCCTCGTGGAGTCCTCCCTCTCTGTGCTCCAAAGGGCCTTTCTCTCTCAGTCACATCTTGTCATCATCAAAGGCCTGGGGCGCCTTGGCAGTGAGGCCAGGGCCCAGCCGCGTAGGGCCTTTGCGGATTCTTGGTAGGACCCTGCACCACACAACGGCTCCCCTGCTCCATCTGCCCTGACTGAGCTGAGCTGCTCCCTTTTGAGCTCAGCCTCCACTGTGAGCCTGGCCAGCGGGGTGGCTGGGCAGGGCTTTCTGGGCCCAGAGCTGCTCTTTAACCTTTACCTCCCCAGTGTGGGGCTTGTCCACCCCATCGCACATGCATATTGGCCTGTGTCAACTGGTCAGACCAGATGATCGCAATGGTCCCGTCAGGTTTGATAATCTAGCTGTTGCTGGAAATATGCACCCCATTCTAGTATTTTATTTGAGCAACAGTTTTATGATAGATGAAACTAGCTACTCCAGCAACCATATTTTACCCTTAAATTTCAGAATGTGCTTTTATTTGCTTAGTTATGCAAACTATTCCTGGATCCACAATAACTTGGGACACTCTTGTACTAACAAGAGACGTTTGGACAGAGCTTACACATCAGATTAATTTTGCTATCCTGCCCACCCACTCTTGTTTTTCATTTACCTTTTACTTCTTGTCTTTTAGGCCTCAATCCTACTCTGGTTGACATGTCTTTAACTAAATACATGTTGATTACTCCCATTAAAGTCAAATGGGCTACTCAAATTGCCTAAAGTTGGGCATACATGAAGGTCTTTTCAGGTTCAGACTGTAAATTTCAGACTGTAAATTCTGTAGGGCAGAGCCCTGTATGTTTTTGCCTAGCACAAAGGGGCTCCGATCCAGTTGAGGCCTGCGAGAGGCCTTGGGACACTACCACAACATAAATGATAAATAATAATCAATTGTGATTCTGCTGGGGAATTCAATTTTAAAAATGGGATAAAGGGACAGATTAAAGCTTAATGAGCCCAGATCAACCAAGAAGTGGGGCCAAAACCCCACCAAGGAGCATGGTGAGAGGTAACACAGCATTTCTTAACCCTTTTCATACTAGCAGCCCACCTTCCCAGGTTCCTCCTCCCACCTAGACAGGATCTAGCTGGGATCCCACTCCCATTTAACAGAATGGGCAAGATAGGTTGGTCAGGACCTCTAGGTTAAGACCCCTTGGGAAAGCATGTTTAAGGTTCCCTGGGGTTTGGCTTACATATTGTGACTCAGGTTGTTCATTGCCTTGTATGTTTCTTGGGAGGTTGACTAATTTTCTTTGTTTCTCGCAGGGAGGTTCTCCCATCATTTCCAGTCTTGGGGGATCCTTTGGAAAGGGCAACCTGAATTGCCAGTCAGACCCAAATCCATCACTAAAGATATCATCTCTAGGTCACAGGATAATGCATTATGTTGGTTCAGCATGATGCCTTTAGAACTTGGCAGTATTTATGGAGAGAAACACCCACGTTTTCCAAGTTGTTTGAAGTGCCTAAAGTTATTTGCTTGACGAAACACGGTTGGTCCCTGCAATGACTTGCTCAACAAAATACTCTGCGCCAGCTCTGCCTAAAATAATTTTGTTGACAAAATGAATTTTGTCATCTTTGCAGGAAGTCGTTATGGAGTGGGGAAAATATGCCATGATGAAGTATAAAATGGTTTCTGTTGATCTAAAAAAAAAACAGAGCCGTCATTCCGGAGCATTTCCACAAATGTGCACCCTGAAGGCCACGGGCTGCGTCAGCCTCTCCCATGGTTCTGTTTGCTGCAGGGGCTGTGATTAGCTCAGACCAGCCATTTTTGCCAGTGTTGACATTGTTTGTTGAACAAATGAAAATGACTCCATTGAGATTTTCCAGAAGTACGGCTGAAGAGCGGTGACCTAACGGGGAATTCGGCACCCAGATCTGCCAGTTGCAGTAGACTAAAAGTACTTAGGAGAAGTCTCACACACAAAAGCAGTGTAAGATCTGTTCTCTCTACAAATGCTTAAGGAATACATCCCCCCTGCTTCCCTACGAAATAGGAGAGTGCAGGGGGGAAACTTTGACCCTGGTTTCTAGCTGGTTTGTTTTTTAAGTGCCAGATGATAGCCCAGCCATAAGTGACCCCCCAAGGAGCCTAAGCAGGTATAAGCAACTCATCGCCCCCTGCCTGTGCACAGCAGATGCAGGGGGAGAAAAAGAAATGCTGCACGATTGGCTCATCAACACCTCATGCAGGTGGGCAGAAAGAGATGAGCATGGGTGGAACCTTGGCTCGTCCCTACCTCACATACCTGTCCAGCTGAGCTGGTGGGGTGAGGAGCGGTTCATTATCTAGCAGTAGTCAGAATCACGGGGAGTTGACTTACCCCCCCCCCCCCCCGTCTCAGGCTGATGCTCTGTATAGTGGAACTCAATGAGCAAATCAGACGTAGTAACTATGCTTTTGAAAAACAAAGAGGCAGGCAAAGACTGCCCATTCTACAAACCATACAACCTGTTGGGTTGGAAAGTCAGCATCATGCTGTCTCTTGGACTCCCATCCCGATGATGGTGTGCCCGCTGAATGGTAGCCAGCCACCCAAAGTAGATGTATTAATTAGGAGAGTTGCTACATCTCAAAGCTGGATTTATTGTGCCTGCAACCTGACCAACACTCCTCCCACATCCCTCACTGAGATTCAAATCAGGGCATCCTTAGTCCCCAGGCAACAGCTTCTCCAAGGAACTAACAGGACATCCTTCTTCCGGTCGAGAGCCCCATGCAGGTGGGTGGTTCCTGAGACCCCTCACAACAGCCATTCTCCTGCTAGAAAGAGTACGTTCTCACAATAGGAGAGGAATATGACATCTATTTTTTCTGTATATCTTACAGAGACTGCAAGGTTACAGAGTGTTGCATCTTCCAAGGGACTGGCCCAGATCCTCACCTGGTGTAAATCGCTGTAGCTTCATTGAAGCCATGTTGATTTACACCAACTGGCGATCGCCTGTGTGTGTTTCTGTAGTTAAAGGGGATACTGCACAGGCTTCCACAGGGGTAGAGGCTTATTTGACCACAAAATCCACTAATAACTAGCTTTTATATAGCACTTTTCATCACTAGATCTCAAAGCACTTAAAGGAGTAAGTATCATGCTTTTTCCTTTTCTGATTTAAAACTCAGGACAGTTAAACATCAGATCATCTGTTAAGCTTGAAAATTTCAGGTGCGCAAAAGTCAGGGCATTCCAAAATGAAGGTACATCAGACTACCACAACGCAACCCTTGCGGATAGTAGTTTGTATCGCTGTGCTGTATATGCCAGTTAATGTATGCCTTAAAAGCGAGTCGGTCCTGGGCTCTGTGGTAATCAACTATGGAACGTCCTGAATTTTGTGCATTTTAAATCTCAGCCATAACACGGCGTTACCATGGTTGCATTTAACAGCATTATGGGTCGCAGTTTCCTCAGTAATGTCCTATCATTGTAACCGAGGCCAAAAATATCGAAACATGTTTTCAGCTGACCAGCCATTTCTAAGAAAACGGACGGTGCGGGAAGCCCTGGTCTCTAATCACTACGATCTATTAAAGGTATTAGAGCTCCATCATGTGGAACACATCTGTATAACTATAAAGATATATCAAAAGCCATTAACTCACGAATAAATCTCCCAAGAAGCAATACATCTTTAAACCTGCTATAAATCTTCATCAAAGCAACTTGCTCTTACAGAGTTTCTGATTCAGGCTGACGGCTAAAGAGCGATGAAGGCTAGTCTGAATAGAAAGGCTACGATTGACCGAGTCCTGGAACGCTGGGGGGAGCTGCGCTGCAATTCACCTCAGCAGACCCTGTGTGCAGTGCCTCTAACCACTTTTTTCATATAGAACTCAATCCTCCAGTAGGAACAGAACCAGACTCAAAGTTGCCCCTTCATAAGGAACAGACACTGGCATTTTTCGGATTCTAGCATGGGAGATGTAGCTAAATGTATAGTTTATGCATGCGCCTTGCCCACACGGTGCTGGTATTTTACCTTTCAGAGGAACAGCTGTGTTAGTCTGTATTCGCAAAAAGAAAAGGAGGACTTGTGGCACCTTAGAGACTAACCCATTTATTTGAGCATGAGCTTTCGTGAGCTTGTTATCCCTTGTTTATAGCCTCGTTCATTATTTTCACATTACAAAAACTTAAAGGTACTGGCTGGTCCTCATTGCATGGCCTCTGAGATACACACCTGGTGCTCTCTGTAAGGCCATAGGGTTAGGCTGAGCTAGAGACAAACAGCCCAGAGTAAGGAGTAAGAAGTAGCTCCAAGCTGGACACTGAATACTGGTTAATGACCCTGGACTTTAGCTCTGTATTACAGCCTTGTAGCCTGTAAGCTCTTTGGAGCGGAGACCATCATTTACTATATATTTGTACAATGGGGCCCCAGCTTGGCTGACTCCTTGGCATGACCACAATATAAATGTGAAATGTTAATACGTGCTCGAAGGGTGAAATTCCTCAAGCAGATGGCACTTTAATGGGGAAGCAAAGGCTCCTGGCGTCCTGCCGACAAAGGCATGGCTTCTCGGAGCTGTACACAAACAGACCTGCGGCTGCCAGTAGAGGAGGCGTAATACCGGGGAGACAATCCATTCATCGGTGTTTGCATTTTTACAGACTTATTTGCACTGAATTGTTGTATTGACTGCTTTCACGTACCCTTCTGTGTGCAAGTATTCTAGCAAAGGACTTTACCAGGAGGAACGATCCCAGAAGCAGCTGATTGTCAGTGGCTATTGCAGAACATGCGGGCCCAAGTAAACACTGAATTCACAATAAATAAATTCACCAGAAACCTGATTCTGAGGATTATGCTCCTCCAGTCAGGGAACAGAAACAATACCACATGACTGGCATGTAAAATGAAAACAACTTAAAGGATGAATATCCATTACTCCCCTTGTAAGCTGCTTGCAACAAGCTATCAGCCAAAAAAGTATTCATAGAATGTGTTGGGAGGATAATTTTGAATAACAAATCTGAGGAAATTACCTGGGGATGTTGTGAAGGCCAAAACTATAACAGGGTTCAAAAAAAAGAACTAGATAAGTTGGTGGAGGATAGGTCCATCAATGGCTATGAGCCAAGATGGTCGGGGATGTAACCTCATGGTCTGAGTGTCCTTAGCCTCTGTTTGCCAGAAGCTGGGAGTGAATGACAGGGGATGGATCACACTCAACGATTGCCGGTCCTGTTCATTCCCTCTGAAGCATCTGCTATTGGCCACTGTTGGAAGACAGAATACTGGGCTACATGGACCTATTGGTCTGATGCACTATCACCGTTCTTATGAAATTGTGATCGGTTTGCAGCCAGTTCCCAACAAACAAAAAGGAGGCAAAATGCCTTTAATTAATTATTTGTTATGAATCATTCAGCCAGCTCAAGGTATCATGAGTGATAACTTGAATGACTAGAGGCCTGGAAAACATGCCTTATAGTGAAAGACTACATTAGCTCAATCCATATAATTTATTGAGGAGCAGGTTAAGAGGTGATTTGCTCCAGCTCTGTAAGTACCTATATGGGGAAGAGACTTCTGGCAGTGGAGGGCTTTTTAATCTAGCAAATGAAGGCATAGCAAGATACAGTGGTTGGAACCTGAAGCGAGAGACATTCAGACTAGAAATCGGGCACACAAGGGACATGCTGGATTCCCCATCACTCGGAGTCCAAGTCAAGACTGGGTGTCTTTCTAAAAGACATGCTATGGCCCAAGCAGAAGTCATGGGTTTGGGGCAGATCTTAATGGGTGAGGTTCTTTGGCTTGTTTTATATGAGGAGTCAGACTAGATGATCAGAATGTTCCCTTCTGACCTTAAAATCTCTGAATCTATAAAGCATTATTTATATTACAGTTGATTCCAAAAAGCATGTGATGATGTGCAGACACCTCGAAAGTCATAGTCTTTGTCCCAGGAAGTTTACAAAAGAAAAACAGACAAAGGGTCAGAGAAAAGGGTGCAAAATAGAAGCAAAATTGATCCATAGATGATTGACACCCAGTGAGAATCTGCCAAAATCTCAAGGAGTTCTGCAGGGCTTCCATACAACCATCTGCACTTTGTAGCTCCGACAATGCAAACACCTGTCATTTGCTCCTGTTTGCTTGCCATGTATTTAAGCTGATGGCACTTTTCCATGTTTATCTCTGCCACAAACCATTGTTACCCTGAAGCGCCATCAGGTTGCAAGTGGCCCCCACAGATGTTCTTTTAAAGAAGAATGTTTCTAAATGAAAGGCCAAATTTTTCACAACTGGGTGCCTAAATAGAGGCAAGTAAATCAAAGTGACCTGCTCTTCAAAGGTGCTGGCTGTACATGGTTCTCATCTGAAGCCAGATGGAGACGCATGTGCTCAGTAGCTTTGAAGGCCACTTTGATTTAAGACCCTACACATTAAATTAGTGCCTGGCATTAGATCCCCGACGTTTGCAGCCATTGGCCCATGTCACAGTTGAAATGGGATTCATTTGGTTCCAAAGAATATAATCGCTTCATGATTTGTCCCTTCTCTCTTTTACCGAGATATAATGATGGCAGTGAGCATGCCACCGTTCATTCTGTGCCTCAGAGCATGCCTATGTCTGGAAGGAAGAGAAGAAATAAAAATGGTAGACCAGGAAACTGGTGCAGCTCCATGGACTCCAGCAGAGCTACGCTGATTTATACCCGCTGCAGAACTGGCTCAGGTGGCAATTCCTTTCCCACAATACTCATCTTACCTGGCTGACTTTTTCAGGAACTGGAGCCAGAAAAGAAATTGTTGCTAATACGTAGTGCTAAGAACAATGGGATAGACCTTCGACGGCTCCTCCAGTGGAGCTATGCCGATAGACACCAGCTGAGGATCTGGCCCCTAATTCTAAAATAATTCTGTTATAGCTGAGCAAGGTGTTGTGAGCAGACGGGATTATGTGAGTGTATGGAGGGCAGGGAAGAAACAACAGGTACATCTCCAGAGTTATGCATGTTTTAATTCCCTTTTACTGTAATGGGAAGTGCATGGCTAAATGCTAAAGTGCTCCAAAGGGCAACACAAGTAAAAACAATTTAAAAATGAGACCTTGGCCACACTGAACTGATAAGTTCATCCCCTCATCCTTAAAACATACAAGAGAATATTTTAGCCTTGTTCCCATAAATGTAACTGCCTAGCCACAAACTACTGCTGAAGCATCCAGTTGAGCCTGAAAACCAGGCCCAAATTCTGCTCCCAATTCCTAAACCCACCAGGAATTGAGTTTTCTGTTCTGGTGTGGAGTTCTCCTCTCCACGTATCAACAGTGGGAAGGACCAGCTCTCTGTGCCCAAAGCCCCAGCTGGCTAGGCAGGTGGCTAAAAATCCCATGCCTACCTCCCGTAGGTCAGGTCAGGCTTTGTAGCCTGCTAGTGTAATGGCAGTAGATGGTACCACCTGCAGCTGGTCCATGCTGTGTGCTGAGAAGCAGTTAAGTGACTTGGCAAACCTCAGCAAGTGCCAAATCCTTCAGATGGATGTGCACTTGCGGAAGGTAGTAGGACCTCAAGGAAGGAAATGTCATCAGAAGGCAGAAGAGGTAAATCATGATTTAACCAATGGCAGATGGAAGAGAACAAACTGGAGAGAAAGCGATGGGAAACCACTCTCTGTACTTTCACCCATGAGAACTATAATAGCAGAACAAAGGTAAAGTAATCCATGGGTGGCACTAGACAGTGAGCTCCCCAAGCCAGAAGGTGTGGCAAATTATACTGGAGAAGAGGCTCCAGCCATCAATACAAGCTGTGGTTATGATGATGTTGTACCAAATCCTTGCACCAAGGAAAAGAATGACTTGAACCTTCATAAATGAATCATCAGAGTAGGAACATAGAACTTGAGGAGTCTGTATGAAGGGAAGCTCACCATTGTGACCAAAGAATTGGAAAGATGTAGGACAGAAATATATGGAACTCAGAGCTGCATTGGAAGGGTAGGGGGTCATTTCATGACAATGGATGGATACAAGTGTACTATTCAGGATCTGAGAAAATGGGCATGCATTTATGTCATCGGCAGAAACATCATAGTGTGTGCTTGGATAAAATCCAATCAGTGACAGAATCATTACAATTCACCTTAGAGAGTAGCCTGTCAAGAAGTTGAGTATACAGGTTTATGCCCCTACAACAGCAGCTGATGACAATATGATTGACGGGTTTTGTGAACAACTTGAAGAGACACTCACTAAAACACAGCGTAAAGATACCATTGCTGTAATTAGGGACTTGAATACTAAAGTTGGAGCTGTAAGCTTTCATAAAATAGTAATGGGGGGAAATGGTCTGGGTTCACAGAATGAAAGCTGAATTCTGTTCCTCTGCTCACTTGGTTATTACAAACACCATCTTCACCCAACAACCTAGATATTTATACATGAGAGCATATGCCAAAGAACCAAATCAACTATGTAATGATATAGCAATACTGAAGATCGAGTGTCCATTGAACAAACACTGTCCTGAGTGCAGACTGTGGGTCAGACCATCAGCTGTTAGCTCCAAAAATCAAATTAAAACTTTAAAAGATATGATGTTCAACAGAAGCAGTAGACGAATTCAGTTATCTGGGATCATACACACCAACCGAGGAGGCTGTCCCAAAGAAATCAGAAGACAAGGGATAGCTTGCTCAGCTATGGCCTCCTTTAAGAAAGTGTGGGAAACCTGTGGTATCTCGGAATATATGAAGGTGCAACTGGTGAAAAGCCTAATTTTTTTCCCCTAGCGATTTATGGATGTGAATCATGGGACATCAATGCTGCTGACATGAAGAAAATTGAAGCTTTTGAAATGTGGTGCTGGCAAAGACTCTTGCATATCTCCTGGATGGAAAAAAAAAAAGATGGATTGCTGTGTTAGAGATACTATTGGAGAGAAACAGACCCTGATGTCAGAAATCAACAGATGCAAATGGATGTAATTTGGTCATATTAGACGATGGAAATAACCTTGAGAAAGTTACTGTGGAAGGAACGGTGGAGAGTCATTGCAGATGGACACCTGCTGCTGTTGCAGGGACACAGCAACAGAGTGTCTGAGCTTGGGGCAAGGGGACAGGCCCAGGGAGCAGCTGGTCTGTCTGTCCACTGTGCGCTTGTAATGCACTGCACAAAGACTAGCCATAGCCCAAAGGAAAGGGGTGCCCCGATGGGTGGCTGGGGGAGTGATGCTGGAGCGGCACGTGGGCTGTTTGCTGATGTTAGTTTGTTCTGACCACGGTGATGGAGCGATTACAGGTGAAATCCTGACTCCCCAAAGACTGTTGTAGGGGTCTCCATCCCAAGGCAAAAGGTGGGAGTTTCTAACTACCATGGATCCATCCCTGTCATCCAGTCCCAGCTTCTGGCAGTTGGAGGTTTAGGGAAACCCGGAGCATGGGTTTGTATCCTTGACCATCGTGCCTAATAGGCATTGATGGACCTATCCTCCATGAACTTATCTGATTCTTTTTTTAACCCAGTTATACTTTTGACCTTCACAACTTCCGATGACAAGTTCCAAGTTCCCCAGGTTGACCTTGCGTTGTGTGAAGACGAATTTATTTTTGTTTGTTTTAAATTTGCTACCTATTGATTTCATCTGGTGACCTCTAGTTCCTGTGTTATATGAAGGGGTAAATAACAATTCCTTATTCACTTTCTCCAGAGAGAGGACACCGCCACCATATGGCCATAACTGTGGTGACTCCCTTAGGAATAGCAAACCAAGCACAAAACTTACTTGGCTGAAAGAGAATAAAGAGAACATGGTGGAAGATATGCTCATCACACAAAGTGTCCAGGTTATAACACTCATGACAGAATTAATATGTAGGCACCTGCAATCTTTGAAAAATGTCATTCTCCTGGGAACAGAGAAATGTTTGCCGTCACTACCCCATCTCTCCCTGATCCAGAACAAGTTCCTGTGTGCCAAAATGTATTCCAATTGGTGTTGGGTCAGTTTCATACTCCACAGAAGCCAGATCTTCAGCTGGTGTGAACTGGTGTCGCTCCATTGTGGAGTTATGCCACTTAGACTAGCAGAGGATTAGGCGTGCATACAACTCCACCGAGCGGAGGCTATTATCTGCTTGTACATGGGCTTAACGATCAGTGGTTTCAAAATGCCCTTACAGCTTTTGTAATTATGTATAGCTGTTTTGAAACATGGATTATGAAATGGTTATTAACTTGGGCCCAATGCCTCAGCCGCTGAGTCATTTCATTTCTCAACACCGTTGCACACTGAGGGAGAACCAAAAAAAAAAAAAACCCACCCCAAAAACAAAACAAAAAAAACCTGACAGCAACAACTAAAAGCCATTTGTAGAAAAGAATCACCAGCAAGAAACAAAGCAAAGATTCATGAGCTGCAAGCTCAATGTCATTCCATTCATCTCTTTGATTTGCTCAAGGGGGTTTCTCTGCTGTGGTGATTTACCTCTGGCGGTAGCTGCTTCTCCGTCCACGTGAGCCATGCTCTGCATGGCAGTTGCTCCAACACATATTGGCATGCTGATTTTCTGCCCTAAGACAGCGGTTGACAGGTCCATGACAGACACATCCCTGAGCATCCGTGGGTACAGTCTCAATCTGACATAAAGGAGAGGGGGGGAGAAAAAATTAACTATGTTATTCATAGCTCACAATGAATGAGATCAGGTTTCCTTTCATGGCGACAATCGTCAGGAAAGATCGAGAAGAGAAGGAAGCCCGGAGAGCTATTTGAAAGGTAGGCAGGGGTAAGTTAAAAGCTAGGGAGGGACATTGCTTTAATTTACTATCCCAAGCTTCTGTGAAGCTGCTGAAATGTACAAAGCAAGGGAGGAAAGGAATCAAAAAAGGAGGAAATAGGTGAAGAGCATTAGATAAGTGGCTCTCAACCTTTCCAGACTACTATACCCCTTTCAGGAGTCTGATTTGTCTTGCGTACCCCCAAGTTTCACCTCATTTAAAAACTACTTGCTTACAAAATCAGGTATAAAAATACATAAGTATTGTCACAGCATGCTATTACTGAAAAATTGCTGACTTTCTCACTTTTACCATACAATTATAAATCAATTGGAATCAATATTATATCCATATTGTACTTACATGTCAGCGTATACTGTATAGAGCAGCATAAACAAGTCATTGTCCATATGAAATTTTAGTTTGCACTGACTTCACCCATGCTTTTTATGTAGCCTATTGTAAAATTAGGAAAATATCTAGATGAGATGATGTACCCCCTGGAGGACCTCTGCATATCCCCAGGGGTACGTGTACCCCTGGTTGAGAACCATGGCCTTAGAACATTATCTGTTCATACAGTATTCAAAAAACAGCCAGCAGGTGCAAAACAGCTACATGAGTCTCCATCCCAGAGCAGAAACGGGTGTCTGTCAATGTCAGATAGCAAGAAAAATTATTGCTCAGCTCAGCTGCCCTCGATTATTTTCCCCCTGTGGAAACAAGCATTTAACGGAAAATGGTACAACATGGTCAGTGATCTCATGCACTTTTGTCCCTATGTGGCTGACACCCTATGCACTGGCTGTCTAGAATACGCCATGGTCTTTCCTTAAGGCTAGGTTGTCTTACTTCCTATGCACCCAGTCAGGGGGAGTAAGGGAGTCCCAGGTAAGCCTTTAATTCCCTGGCATGGGCTACCTGCATCATCACTGGTGACCTTGTGGGGAGAACATGCTCCACTGGGCTGCTCTTTAAATGCAAATTACAAGATAACTCTGTTGGAGTAGCTGAATTAGTTTGACAGTTTAATTTTTGTCAACTCAAAGGCTGCATTAAGTGACAAATGAGTAGACAGGTGATCAGTGAATATCCTAGCAGGTGAGCGATTATGTGACAATTAACTGGGTATGCACCATGCATATTTTGAGAGGAGTGGCATGTAAATACATTGGATTGTAAAATGCTTCTTTGAATTGTCAGGCAAAGGGGAGAAGTTTGAGTAGCAGGGGGGTGGGAAAGAAATGGGCACAGGCTTGGTTTCCCTCACCCTCTCCACTTAAAAGCAATGGCCCAGTGCAGAGGGGGAAGTCACCTGCTACTGATCTGTACCAGCAGCAAGATTACATCCTTCCTGGAGGAAGTAGGGCGGGATGGAATGAATTGAAATGTTCCTTTTGTTGCATGGTCTGCTCCCGCACAGCTACGTACTCCCCCTGAGGCAGGGCTGACTGGTAAATTACACTCTACTCCTTGAATGAGTCTGGCAGAATCCGCATGACCCTCCCAGCCCCTGCATTGGGCCCCATCCATTCCAATGCCTGGAGATAACACCATTGCAGAGCACACCATTCTGGTTCTTTATAAAGGCCAGATTTCCAAAACGGATGCTGCAGCAGGGTGGTTTCCCCGCTCCGGCCCTGAAGGGCTTAAAACAGCCCTGGGAGAGGGCTGTGGCAGAGGGAAAGCTGGGCTGATTGGGAAAGCAGCCATAGCTGTAGCCAGTGCAATCAGGGCCCAGCTGGCCCTTATAAGAGGGCAGTGGGCCAGAAGGAAAGGCAGTCTCTCTCTAGTTGCAGAGAGAGAAGGACCTGTCTGCCTGGGAAGCTGAGGAGGGTACCTAGGGTGGAGCAGTGCTGGGGAAGGGCAGAGGGAGCTAGGGAGTTCCAGCCTAGCAAAACCCCAGGCTGCAGGCCGAGATAAGGACCCACAAAGGGTACCGAGGGGCAGCCCAGAGATAGGCAGAGGCAGCAGATCCAAACCCTCCTTGCCAAAGATGAGTGGCCTTTACAGACTGCAGTCTACCCCAGTGAGCGGGGGCTAGATGGTGACAGGCAGTAGTCACTGAGGTGGAGATAGGGCGTTGGGGGCTCACCTGAATGGGGAGGCCCAGATTGTGGGTTGCTGTGGTGGGCAGAACCCCTGAGTAAAGGGCACCAGGGTCCGGGAGGGACACCGGGGGCCAGCAGCAGGCGAGACATGAGCTGGCAGAGGGTGCTCCGGGGCTGGAAAGCGCTAATTCCCTGGACAACCAGCAGTGGGCACCACAGCAGTGAGTCGTCATTGCCCCGCCACGTGCCATGAAATGGTATTCCAGAACAGGTGACAGAAGAGTCATGTATTA
This sequence comes from Caretta caretta, assembly GCF_965140235.1. Taxonomy (NCBI): domain Eukaryota; kingdom Metazoa; phylum Chordata; order Testudines; family Cheloniidae; genus Caretta; species Caretta caretta. The sequence goes on along the minus strand of NC_134208.1, from coordinate 203,085,679 downwards.
CATCTCAGTAAAGCCGAATGTCGTGCTTTGACAGTAAGCAACTCAGGACAGGGAGTCTTTGTACGACAGCTAGTACAGTGGGGTCCTGGTCCCTCCCTGCCTCCTTTATCACCCCCCCCCATGATATCACAATATAAATAACAAACATGCATGGGGTGACATTAACGCTGGGCTGTCTGTCAAGTCACCCTTACTGTGACCAACAGGCTGAGGTCTGAAAGACAACAGTAAAGATCGAGCCATTATTACGACAAGCCACAAGAGGGTGTGCATTAGTAGGTACTGGTGCATGTCCGGAGTGCATTGTGAGACACAAGGAGGGAAGGCTGGGTGCTTTTGGCATGCAGTGACAAGACACGCATCTGTATCTTGCTAATGCACATGCTGGGGTGGCTGCTTGCTATTAGATTGTGGCTCCTGAATTTTAACTAAAGAAAACTAATTAAAAGCTGCCTAGCTATCGGCTGAGTCCAACCACCCGTGCTGCACGGGAGTCATGGATTCCCTTTGAAGCACCACTTCTGTTGTTATTCATAGGGTACCACCTAAATGCCCCAATGTGCTAGGCATTATAAAGCCATAGTAAGAGGGGGTCCCTACCCTGAGAAGCTTACAATCTAAGTAGACCCAACAAGTTTTATAGAGGGCAAACTGAGACACAGAGAGATGAAGTGACTTTTCCAGGTCTGCGGCAGAGCCAGGAATTAAACCCAGATTCCTTGCATCTCCATGCATTGTCTTACCCACGAGACCATCCTACTTCTCCAGGAAAGCGCTCCTCGGGGAAGATAAAAATGTTACCTTCTCTTTTGTTCAAGTAATTGTGCTCAGCAAGAGCTAAAGAAGTAGTGTGTGATTTTAACTATGCTGGCATTCTTTGCGTTCTCGTACTGCATAGGAACCCTAGTCATGGACCATGACCCCACGGTGCTAGGTGGTGTACAAACACAGAACAAAAGGATGGCTTCTGCCCCACAGAGTTTATAATCTATCCTATTTCTTGCCCGTTACATTCACATAAGACATGGCCCTCAGCCTTGTGCCTAACAACCCACTAAATAAGGAATTACCACTCCCATCAAGACCTCCCCCTGTCCTATCTGATTGTTGTGTTTTGGTGAAGAATGGGTTGAGGGATGCAAGGAAGGGGACACTGCTTTCCCCCACCCCCTATCATCCTCTCCATTCCAGCACTTACAACTTAGAGTTTACAGAGACTTCCTATATGTAGCCATAGGAACATTTTCTGTTCTGGCCTGAGATGACACTAGAAGATTGGTGTGAACTATGCATTCTGGGTCGGGGGAGGGATAGCTCAGTGGTTTGAGCATTGGTCTGCTAAGCCTAGGGTTGTGAGCTCAATCCTTGAGGGGGCCATTTAGGGATTTGGGGCAAAAATTGGGGATTGGTCCTGCTTTGCGCAGGCGAGTTGGACTAGATGACCTCCTGAGGTCCCTTCCAATCCTGATATTCTATGATACTGCCACCAAATAACACTTACTCCTTGCTTTACTGAAACTGGTCTCCTCTGACACTCCAAGTCCACTTTTCCCAGCACTTATAAAGCAGGGATGGGCAAAACAGAGCAGAAAATGTAAATCCCTCTAAACCTTTTGCTCATTTTTTTGGGCAAACTTAAAATAAAACCTTATGGTTCAGGCAGTTTTTATGGTGGATTCTCTGTACCTTGAAGTCTTTAAATCACGAGTTGAGGACTTTAGTAACTCAGCCAGAGGTTAGGGGTCTATTACAGGAGTGGGTGGGTGAGTGAGGTTCTGTGGCCTGCAATGTGCAGGAGGTCAGACTAGATGATCACAATGGTCCCTTCTGACCTTAAAGTCTATGAAAGGTTTGCCACACCCCACCCCATCTTCTACTTTCAGGTTTTGGCTGTGCTTTATTCTGTAAGGCTCAGATTCATAGGTGCTGGAACTAGGGGTGCTGGGGGTGGCTGTAGCATCCCTTGGCCTGAAGTGGTTTCCATTATATACATAGCTCACAGTTTAGTTCAATGGCTCTCAGCACCCCTACTATATGCATTGTTCCAGCACCCCTGCTCAGATCCCCAGCTGGTGTAAATCAGTGTGGTTCTGTTGAAGGACACCAGCTGAGGATCAAGCCATGCGTGCCAAAATACCATAACTCCCGCAGTATTTCTGGCCAGGAACAGATGCAGAAGTACCCAAATCTCTCTTTAAAAAAAGCTGATTTTCATGAGATTTCCAGCCTAAATTTGCAGAATCAGGAGGCGTGGCTGTTTATAAACATCCACATTTTAGGAGAATAACCTCAGTTCCCAGCCCCTTGGACTTCTACTGTCACTATTACATGGCTCCTAAAAGTGAATATTCTTTGGTTTCCTTTTTTGATACTTCTCCCCTTTAAACGTTTTCACAGAGCAAGTTCTAGACCAGGGGTGGGCAAATGCCTGAGGGCCACAACGGGGAATAGAAATTGTATGGCAGGCCATGAATGCTCACAGAATTGGGGTTGGGGTGTGGGACGAGGTGAGGGCTCTGGCTGGGGGTGCGGGCTCCGGGGTGGGGCTCGGGATGAGAGGTTTGGGGTGCAGAAGGGTGCTCCATGCTGGGATTGAGGGGTTTGGAGCAGAGGAGGGGGGTCAGGGCTGGGGCAGGGGGTTGGGGAGAGGTACAGGGGTGCAGGCTCCGAGCGGCGCTTACCTCAAGTGGCTCCCAGAAGCAGTGGCATGTCCCATCTCTGGCTCCTAGGTGTGGAGCAGCCTGCGACCCTCCGAGCAGGGCCGTGCCGCGGCTTCCGGGAGCCACGTGGTGCAGCTCCCCAGCAGGAGCTCACGGGCCGACTTAAAACAGTTCGCAGGCTGGGTGCGGCCTGCGGGCCGTTGTTTTCCCGCGCCTCTTCTAGACAGATGTTGGACCAATGCTCATGTTTCAGCAGTGGTTTTACAAGGTCACCCATTCTTATGAAATAAAGAAAATGACACATTTGGCTCCTCCAGCCCTGGAACAATAGCATTTCCTGGACATATATTCAAGACCATGTATACTTTTTTTTAATAATCTATTGAGCACCCCCACCCCTTTCTTTTTCTCAAGTTAATATAGCCTGCACAACCATGTGCTGTGATCCGCGGTTCTAAACTGTCAGTCGTTGGGATGAGAAACCACCACGATACATCTCAGTGATATGGAAAGTAGCTTTTGTGATTTCACTGGCTATGATGGTCACTTGTAATAACAAACTATCATTCTGTAGTTGTTAAACTCATCTTATTGTTTTATCTTAACCAATGTGTTTGGATTAGAGTGGAGGGGAACTCCATTTAGAATAGCAAGGCTGGGGCATATAGGATTTCCTTTGATGAAAAGGTCTGTCTATGAGCATGCATTGTTCTGTAGCGTGCTGGACAGGACAAGACACACATTTCTGGGGGAAGATCTGGGACTGGGAATTAGCGGGTGTGGGCCTATATGTAATTAAGAAGTGACTGGTCAGAGCACTCACCTATTTAGCTGGGAGTGAATTTGCATGCTGAAGTCAGTGTGAACAGGCCAAGAGGCACTCCAGGCCAGAGATTTTAGGGGACACAGCTGTTCAAACAGTCCAGATTGTACCCTGGGGACGGTCACAGTGGCTTGCTTCCAAAGTTGGTTTAAAAAAAAAAAGAGGAGGGAGGAGGAATTTCTTTTCTCTCCCCCCCCCCTTATTTTTGACATTTGAATTCCATTGAAATTTCAAAACCTGAAAAATTTCAATCAGTTCTATATTTGGTTTATAAAAAGAGAAAAAAATTCACTGACATTTTCCCCTATTGGTTTTTAAATTTCAGTATTTTAAATGTCATTGAATTGTTTAAATATAATAAATTTTAACCAGCTCTCCTTTGTTCCCTTTAAGTCGGTGCTAATTAATGCCCCAGCTCTGTGCTGCCAGATAAACATATTGTGAAATCAAGCTTCTTATCCCAGGCAAATTCTAACTCATTCTGCTACCTTCCTTCCCTCTACAGCTCTGCACTTCCTGTCATAAACTGTCACGGCTGGTGCTGTGCCCTGTTCAGCAGTTACCCAGAGGAAACGTATTAGATCTCACAGGCTGTTTTGAATTTAATCCGTTTATTTTTTTGCAAAGCACTTGGAGAGCCTTAGATGACAGACATCACACAAATGCAGCCAGCGTATCCTCATTAAAAACCTATAAACCTTTTGGGGAAAGACAGGTGGAAATTTCCAGAGATTTATTCAAACAAGCCATGTAATAGTGGGTATGTCCACCCCCTTCTCTGGAGATCCCTCTGCAGTAGAAATAAGAAAATATTTCAATCACCCTTTGCTATCGATGGGGAGACAGCATGATACACATGTTCAGAGTAGATTCTTTAATCTCCCAGTGCAGCGCTGTGTGGACACAGTATAGGGTTATCCTCCAGCAGCAGGCACTCAGCACTGAGAATTTACACCTGACAGGCTTAAGGAAGATGCTGACCAGAGTAAGTGAGCACAAGCCATAAATCACCCCCACTTCAAACATACCCCTTGAAGAGGGAGATGCCAAATGAGGTGACTTGCTGCTACTCAGTGAAGTACTTTGGCTTTCCAGAGGCAATGTTCCTCTTTGTTCCTTTGAACTTCTATCTAAAATACAAAACATTCCTGGCTTTTTTTTTTTTTTAACTGAATATAAATACCTGCTTGAACCTGACTGCATTCTCAATCTTCCCCAACAGATATGGCCAGTCACTTGAATTACCTTAATACCTAGCCACAAGGCAATGATCGTTTGCTGTGGCTTTGGTAAACAAGCAGTCGTTGTTCCATGTAGGTGTTCCTGAGTGTAATGTCTCTTGTTCCAAATGCCTTTGGAAAGTCCATGGCAGAGTGTGTCACAACAGGTTATCAGAGATTTATTCCCCTCCCCCTCCGCTCTTCATTTAAAATGCTGAAAGAAGAGATTTTAGATTGATTTCTTGAGTGCCATCAAGCCAAAGACACCCTGACCTTGTCCTAAAATCCATTCTTTGTTCGTCCTGATTGGTAATTAGAAAACTTTAGGAGTGAATTTAATCACCAGGCAGCACAGCCTTGGAAGGACACAGTGTCGTGAGATAAAAACAAATGCAAGGTGAAAAAGGTCACGTTCTGTAAGGATGACGTGCTCGGACATCCCAAAATCTTCTCTGACCTTAAAAATCTCACCTTTACAACAATTACCACCATGTTATCCCAGGGCTCTGAAGGAACAGTGAGCTACTGTTAGCAATAAAGTCCTGACATTGGAATGTGACCCCTGGTTCTTATTGCAATACAGACTCATGTTCCTGATCAGTGTTAACAATCACTTAAAAATCAAAGAATACAAGAAAGTTACTGTGACTAGCATAAGAATTGATCTCTCGTGGAAATTTATACTCTAGGTGAACTGATATGTCAAGAGCATCTGAAGTTACTCAAACTTCTCATTGCTTAAAAGCGAAAACAATTATTTTTTAATCCATTATATGTGCGTGCCACTCCTCCAGAAGCACACATGGTCCAGACCAAATTACCTGTGTCACATCCCAAAGTAATCTCTCTCTTGCTAGTACATTCATTGATAACCATTCTAATCATTTGTCACTTAATGCAGCCATTGAGTTGATAAAAAAATAAACTGATCCAACAAAGTAATTCACATTTAAAGGCACCAAAACTATTTACTGCATGTACCTAAATAATTGCATCATGTACCAAATCAGCAACCTGTGCATTTCCCACACACTTTCCAAGTGCTGATTCGGTCTCAATTTTGTGCTGTTACTTTGCAGTTAAAAAAAACCTGAATTTTAAAGCCAATCGGTCCTGACTCCTTTGTCTTCAAGGTATAAGGGACATCTGTGCTTTTAGGGTAGGGTTTTCAAAAGTATTGGCTTAATTCTGCCTCCATTGAAGGCAATGGGAGGTTTAGGGGTTTCATAAATAAAGTTCAGTGTTAATGAATCTTTGCAACACTAACTTTGTGAGCTGAAGAAGTAAGATTCCTTTCTCTCCCCCCCACCCCAGCCCGAGAACCCAACACTCCTGAGCCATAATCCAGCCACTGAACCACAAGACCATCCGTCCTTATTCAGCCTTGTGGCTGAAACATATTTGACAGCCTTCTCCATAGGCCCCAAAACACAACGGGGCAGAACCTCTGCCGGTGTGAATTGTCAATGCTATGTAACAGGCACTCTTCAGAATCCTGCAGAAAAACATCATTGCGGTGAAGCTCAGGTTGCAGACACTTATCCATGTTTCGAGTGCACGTTACCTTTCAAAAACATTAGAGTTTAAAAATACTTATACACACTAGAAATCCAGGAATGCAGTTAAGGTTGCACTTCTCAAACAAAGCACCCAAACTACATTAACTTTGTACCCTTAGAGATGCCAGATTACTACCTTTCCTGATAGCTATGCATAGATAAGGGAATGGGAGTATTTCATGTTCTCAAGGTGCCTCTATAAGTTCTAATAATTACATATACATTAGCACACAACCAGTGGAAAACTCTTCGATTTTACAGTGTCACAGGAGCAGGTAAGTAGCTGAGGATCACCTAAATGGAGAATGAGCATTCTAATAGAAAGGACTTTTTTAGCTTCACATGTTAAGTATAATACAGCAGGATGGCCTAGCGACTAGAGCATTGGACTGTGACGCAGAAGATGTGAGTTCTATTCCCAGCTCTGCCACTGGCCTGCTGGGTGACCTTGGACAAGTCATTTCACCTTGCTGTGCCTCAGTTTCCCCAGCTGTAAAATGTGGATAAGGATTTCTACCCTCCTTTGTAAAGGAGCATTTGAGTGTTGAATAGCACCATAATGGAGCCAGTTTTTCTTAGTATTAAACCACAACTGCTGTTTTGGGTTTTTCCAATAATAATTCCCAATAGTAAAGACTCCTCCCTATAAAAAGTAACACTGAAAAAATATACTGGCCCTGCTTCCAGTCCCATTGACCTCAGTGGGAACACCCATTGTTAATGGAGTTTGCATTTCATCCTTTCTAAAAGCTGATATAATGGTATTTACTCATCCAAGGTTATTAATCCCATATAATGCAGAATATTTGTTACATATGAATAGGCCAATAAACACTTGCAAAGGAAAAAAGTGAGCAGTTATTTGTGTGAGCCTTTTGGCTGAACATCCTAAGGAGACTTCCAATTAGTTGAAGACTAATTATTTTTAATAGAGATAAGCTATCTGCATTGTCCTGTGATGTAACAGGCAGGGTCACACCTGTTATGTCTTCCATAGGCATTAGTTATACTCTGTATGTTATAGTGATAATGGGGTGTCTTGTGCCCATCAGGAAACAAGGATTTCATTAACATCTTGTCCCTTGTTATATTAAATGGCTAAGTGTGGTCCAAAAATTTCAAGTTAAGTTAAGGCTGGTTTTCTTCTGTTATAACCACCACCATTAACATCTTTTTAACCTTTTATTAAAGATACAGAAAAAGGAAAAACAGTTTCAGCATTAGAAATACAAAATGTTAAGAGTAAGGTTTTCATTTTAGCCATTTCCCTTATTCTCTTCCCTTTAGCTGCACAGAGTTGTTTATTGGGAATGCCCCTCTTTGTCTGTCTTTTAGACGTAGTAACTGGCCTTTTTTGGAGAAAAGGTTAGTTTAGATGATCTGGTGCCATCATTGAAGTCTGATCCTGGTTTGTTTGTTTTTTTAAGACGAAACATGACAAACACACACTGAAAAGAGAACAGCAAAGATAGAAAAGCAGCTTTGGTCTCTGGTGTGTTTTTCAGACTCCTGAGCAGTGAAGGTAAGCCAACCGAATTTTCTAGCATAGACCAGGCCTAAGAGAGACCACCACCCAACAAAACTGGTTTCTGACTACCCAACAGTAATGGCTGGCCTTTGTAGAGATGTCTAGCACGTAACCCAGCCACTCAGACTGTGCACTAGGTTTTGTGGTTTGCCCCTGGGGGCACCAATAGGACACAGCTTTGATTCACCTGCCCGGCAGGAATGCACGTCATTGGTCATCTGAATAACTGAGTGGAGGAGCAGTGATTCACTATTTTGAGATATGATATAAATCCCCTTGAATTTCATCCTCGCAAAGAGAATCTGACGAAGGTTGAAACTGATCTAAAGATTGTTGCCTACTGCTGTTAGTACATTTGTCTGAGTCAATAAACATGAGTGTCAGTTACCCGGGGTTGCAAATTTGCTGGAGTGCAATCCAGTTTTGAAGTTTTCCCACATCTCTCATTAGCCCGCCGGAGGCTGAAACGTGGAGGCTGAAACATACCCTGATGGCAGATGTGTGAAGACGAGTGTAGAAATTAAAATCTCAATTAGCAGATTAAATACTGCTTATCCCAGGGGTGATCCAAAGCACACTGAAGTCAATAGGAGTCTTTCTACAGAGTGCAGTGGAAAATCGATCGGGCTCCCAGTAAGAGCTGGTCAAAAAAACACTGTCAAAAATATTTTCCATCTTTGGATGGAAAACTTCGGGGGTTTTTTGTTATTAAATGGAAATTTTCAAGAAATTCCGTGTTCACAAAAAGTGTTACTTAAAAACTAATTTATTTTCTCTTTTCAAAGAAAAAAGTCTATGGAAATGAACAATTTTTCATTTCTGGTTTTTTTTGGGGGGGGGGGGGCAAGGGGGAGGGTTTCTTGCTGGAAAAAAAATTATTTCCCAATCAGCTCCACTCCTAGTAAAGACTTTCAACCCGTTAAAGAGTGACTCTGTCTTTTTCCTACCTTGAAAATGCTGCTACGTTATCTGCTAATGTCTGTTGATTGTCTGCTCCTGACCGGTAATAGTCGTACACTGCTTTTGGAAGAACTCTCTTGGCATATTGTTCAAAATCACCCACACAAACTGGTTTTCCAGACATTTTGCGGACCCCACAGGATAAGTCTCTTCTTACATTCCACTCTTTTTAAGGTCTATTTTTCGGCCTGTAAATAATTAATGTGTGACTTTTCCAAAGTTCAAGTATCTGAATCATTTGAATTGATTTTTTAAAATGTGCAAACAATCCTGGCACATCTGGACATTCTCTTTGGACTTTGCCATTCTGTTCTGATTCACAATTTGAGGGACGTGCCCAGTGTGTTCAGGGCAGATCCAGACTGCAAAAGGTCTACAACATGGGGAAAAGGAAAAGCAAGAAATAAAAAATGAATAAATAAGCAAAATAAACATATTGGCACTTTACGGATGCATGAATTAAAATGCTTAACCAAGGCTGGTCCCTCGGGTCAGGGACTCTGTGTGTGTATGCGCGTGCGTCTTGTTCAGTGCTCTAGACCTTGTCAGTGCTAAAGACTAAAAAATTCTGATCTAGGCAGTTTGCAAAACCAGCTCCAAATCCAGGTTCAAACACCCACAAACGTAGAGGATTCTCAGATGTCTACAGGTAAGGCCCCTACTCAGGAGATCTGGCCTCAATGCCCAGTTCTACCACAGGTTTCAGAGTAGCAGCCATGTTAGTCTGCATTTTCCACTGAATGTATCCGATGAAGTGAGCTGTAGCTCACGAAAGCTTATGCTCAAATAAATTGGTTAGTCTCTAAGGTGCCAGAAGTACTCCTTTTCTTATTAGTTCTACCACAGACTCCCTGCCCCTGGGTAAGTGACTTTCTCCCTGTGGCTCAGTTCCCCCTTTGTAAAATGGGATAATAATCCTTCCTCTCTCCCACCCTGTCTTGTCCACTCAGACAGGAAGAGACAATACGTGCCCCAAAGTACTTACTGTGTGTCTGTACAGCACCAAGCACTGTAGAGTCCACTTCTGTAACATAAATATATCCCACCTCTACTGATCACCCGTAACACGTAAAACTGGCCCCTCACTACTTCATTGACCAACACCTAGATCAATGGTGCTGTGCTTCCTTTTTTCCCCTGCAGCGGGGGCTGTGAGCAGCGGAAGCCTCTGCCCATTCCACCACTGCAGACACAAGCTCAGCGGGTGGGGGCCAGTCCTGTGAGAACCCCAGTGGGAAGAAGGCTGAATGCCCCAGCAAAAGGAGAGGTTGTTGAGGGGGTCAGAACAGTGAGTGGAGGGTTGCTGGGGGGGGTTTGGGGAGGAGGGGGTGATCTTGGTTCTCTCACTAGCTCTCCTCCCCCACCCATCAACTCCTGGTGGTCTCTTCCCTCCCCCCATGCCCAAACTCCATGCTCACCCACATTATTAAGACCTCACCAACCCCAGTTCGTTTGCCGGCCCGGCCCTTATCCTTAAATCTCTCTCCATACTGGGAGGAGCAGTGCATGATAGGACTAGTGGTTTCTATGGGTTGCAGTCTCAAAATAAAGATTAGGCAGGATTCTACTTTTGGCTTTTATGCATTTTAACAGATAACATTTGCATTTATTTTCAAACGACACCTAAAGACATTGTCTACAAGTAATGATTTGCAAAGTCTTGTTGAAACTGTGCAATCAACTGAGATTTATGCCTTAGCTGGAAATAAAATGAACTCACCTAATAGCTGTTATTTATCCAAAACGTAATAACTGTAAAACAAGTCAAGATTTAGAAATTAAATCATAGTACTTTGACTATATAACATTAATTTCTTCTTACCAGCTTGCTAAAGAGAATTGTAACTCACAAGCACAATGTATCTTAACGTTTTCAAATTTCTTGCTCTGTGGGTGTCGGTTATTAATGATGAAGATGTTTTCCATTGCTGTTTGGGGTAGAGGGAGAAATCTAGAATTGAATTAAAATCTTATCCTTCCAAGTCATAGGATGAGGTACAGTAGAACTTTGAAGGTTACCTACAAGCTTGGTAGGTCATATTTGGGTCACCATAGGTCAACATAGGGCCTGATTTCTCACCGCATGACTGCACTATTGAAGTGACACCCGCTTCAAACTGGAGTAACGTGCTGATGAACCAGGCTCTAGTATCTACTTGTGATGTGCTATCCAATCAGGAATTGCACGTAATCAAAAAACAAAGCCAGCCACCCAGTCCCCTGGCCATTTGCATTGTAGAGTGGCTTTATGTTTCTTTAATGAGGCTTCAAAGTAAATAAACAAACAAACAAAACTGAATCACAATACTTCCTAGTACACTGTAATGTGATACAGACTGTTTTTTAAACCAGTGCCTTTGTCTTGTTTTAAAGGTACATCTTTTTTTATGGATACACTGTCCAGAGTATAACATCCAACGATGAGTGAGAAAAACAATTCAGCAGGGATTTTCTAACATCTTTTAAGAAACACCTTAGGGATCAGAACAGGATGGGTAGTGCTGACCATACGGTCAGTCTTGGGAAACATTTAAAGAAAGCTTCAGCACTTAGAGAGAAAGCTGTATGTCTCTAATTGCTTTTCCCATATGAAGAGAAGATTAGTCTAAGAGACTTGCGAGAGAGAGGTTTATGCTTCTTATGGGTATTCATCTGCTGAGAACTTTCATGAGAGGAATTACTGGAGATGAATATTAACGTAGGTATAATTATACCAGGAGATATTTTATCTAAAGAATGGAGGTCACACATCCATGTCAATTTCCAGCAAAATCCAGAATGGTTTAATTGACATCTCTCGCCCCTCATGATACAAAATTGGAGCTGTATCCTACCTTTTTTATTTCAAAAGCATACAGTCTATGCTAAACAGGCTATCTATCCCAATGCACACCAGAGAACAAATACTGTGTGATAGCCAGGCATTTTAATACAGGCAGCTGCATTCAAAGGTACTTTGTATGTCACTTTATAATCTTGATAATTTGCCCCAAAACTGGTGAAGATAGCTTAGCTGCTCCACTCTTCCCAAGCTGTTCATGCCACCTCCCCCACCCACTACGTCTTTTCATTAGTCACCCTCACATAAATGAGACTACCTTTATGTCACTAAGTAGTTATTTGGTGCACAAGCCAATGCTTCCTCTCCCATACTATGGGACACAAACTCACCACACACACAAAACAGGGGAGAATGCTCAGTCCAGACTGGCTAAGAAGGTAAACCTAGGACCAAATTCTGGCTGCTCTTTGCACAGAGCCATATGCCGGAAAATCCTCAAGGAACAGGAGAGACCTTCCACCTCAGTTTTAACCCCCCTCCCAAAGCATTCCACAGCTGTCCCATGACAGGCAACCAGGGAAGGACACTCCTGGTTGGAGCCTCAGTATAAGAAAACGTGGTCCACACGTTCGTATGTATAGGCTACCCTGACCCAGCAATGGGGACTATGAACACACCTCAGTCAGATCATTCATGTTCCTAGCAGAGATAAGGTGGGTAAGGAAGGCTAATGGGCAGGGCTGGGTCGTTACTGGCCACAATTCAGTAGCACGTTGCTATTTCAAAGGTTGCATTTGCAATATCCATGCATTTCCATTATGGAGCTACTTACGCGATAGGCTGGAATTTGTCCCATGTTTTTGATGTAGATGTAATCTATATATCTTTCTGTACATCCTCTGATTATAGATGAACATTCAGCAAGCAGAAAAGGATGGCTACATTATTTCATGTTCATTTTCACAGCAAATAATTCACTCTGCTGTACTGTGAAAAGATACGCTATAATCCCAGCAAATTGCCTTGGAGGTGGAACGAAATGCTTTTTAAAAAATGTACTAAATGTATAATCGCCCTTGGTGCTCTTTCCGTCTCCCCAGCAGCCCTGCTTTCACTGACGTAGGTGTTAGAGATGTCACTCACACCAGCCTACAGAACATGTCGCGAGGCACCATTGTTTAAACACGCCCTCTTCCCCAAACAGCAATGCTGTAATGATGTCAGGCGCAGAAGGCATCAAGCACCTTCTGAAGGTGTCCAACTAATTTGAGAAGGAGTTTGATATATTGTGAATGTTGAACAGTGCATTCATGCTACCACACACGAATGCCATAGACATGCTTCTGAATAGCATAGTTAGGATGGGATGAGCAGCTTTTTCAGTGACATCACCTCCTAGCTTAGGGTGGCAGTACACCTCTACACTTAGGGGCTCACGTTATGTCTTGTGTTGGGAAGGCAGCAGGCGATATCATACATCGGTGTCCCAGATGCCATGGGCAGCTCGAGACTGATCCGTATCTGATTGTCATGTACCCCATCAGGATGAGTCTGCTTCATCCACTGGGAGCAACCCAAGACCATCAAGTAGAGGGTGGGGCAGCTCAAGCCAGGGAGGCAGGATACATTTATGTTGCCCAGCAAAGGTGCTTTGAGCTTTCTGCATTGGCTGTGAACACGTTATCCCATCCGGCTTCTCAGCACATGAGAACAGGGGGGTTATGAGTCTGCCCATCCACACTCCTTATTCTTAAGCAGCGCAGCTGTCCTCTTAGGCTACAGATGAGATGTATAAGGTGTGTGGTTACTGCTACCTGATCATTTCTGACCGGGGGGAACCTCCAAATTTATTACAGAGCACATCAAAAACTGGTTGTCTGACTATAGGTCTGATCATTTGGCCTCTTGCAGGTACAGCCCGGTGCACCGGACAGCCTCCTCGCTGCATCGGACAAGATATATACGCTAGCTCTGACATGGCTTCCTTGTAAGTAATTGGCTCCTTTATTTTAACGAACCTATGCACTTGCTGTCCTGCAGGATGAACGTCTCCTTCTGTCTGCTTAATGAGACCTCCGCGGTCTGAGCTTTCACCTTCGGGAAAGGCAATGGCATTTTGAGGCTCAGCAAAGAGCTCGCTGGACAAAGGCAAAGACGGCTGATAAAAGTCAAAGAGCAATCCAACTGAAACATTCAGATGTAATTGGAGGGGTCGAAAGGGGACAGAAATCAAGGCAATGTTAACATCCTATTCTGCAGCTATCACTGCTTCTCATTTGTTCCCCTGGCAGACACTGGGGAGTTACCATGGGAGTGACACAGCAGTGAAAGATTAGCCAGGCTGTCCACAGAACGCTGCCCTTTCCCAGGATTAAAGAGACAGTGAAGACAGAAGTCATATGTTCTTTTAAAAAAAATTATCATCCTTGTTTCAAGCACCTTCAGTGATTAAAAAGGAGAGGCTGTTCTATTCAGGTTCTTAGCGAGGGCTCTTGATCACTGAATCAGAGTGATATTAACGCTAGGTTTCCCTATTTATGCTCTTTGTTTACTTTTCACTCACCTTGGCTATGAAGTCAGACAGGCCTGGTTCCTTTAGAGCATAAAATGCTTTCACAACAGTATAGTAGCTGAGTTATTTCCGACCACTTTTTGGCAGAAGCTGAGCTTTCCTTTTTCAAGGCTGAAGTCCAGGTCCTCTGCAAAGCTGGCCTCCCAAAGTAAGGTCTGATCCATGCAGCCAAGCAGCTGGGTCTGGCAGTTGCTTTTAACCTTGGGGGTGGCCAAATTAGGCTGGAGCATGGTTTAGTTCAGCCCATGTGGATGGGGTGAGGCACCAAATTGGGCACACTAGTGATAGCACCCGCTGGAAGGGGGGGAACAGGGTCAGGAAATGTTGTGAGGTTCACATCAGAGCCCTCGTCTAAGCAGCCACTTGGGGATGCAGGCTCTGCAGGGGGTGTAGCTGCCCCGCCCCACAGATCTTGGGGCTCCTCAGGGAACCCCCAGTCCTGCAGAGAGTTAACACCTCTGTGCTACTCCCCAGACTCTTCCTGAGTAGCTGGGCTCCCTGAAGAGCCCTCGTGTCAGAAGGCAGCTATCCTGTGATTACACAGTCCCCACCCACCAACTCTCACAGCTTTTCTCTGATCAGCCTTTAGTGTGGGGGCAGATGTATGCTAGGATGGGCCCAACCACAGAAAGGTTCCTACTGCTCCCACCGTTGTCAGAGTGCCAGGCAAGTCCATTTTTAAAAAGGAAGTCTAGCAAAGGGAGAGGCAGCGTTCTGTATTGGACAGTATGGCCCAGCACTTCTGGAAAGATAGGACCAATTAGCCCTTTGTTTAATGAAGCAAATCAAAGAGGACAAGTTCTACAGGCAATCCTGTGAGCAAGAGTCAGAATCAGATGAGGGTATTCTTTGAGAGTTCTCTTGCTTGTTCTCAGATGAACGATCATCCACGCTTAAAGTGTAATTATACTCTGATATTTTGGTAGAGTGCCTCTCTAGGGCCCCATCAGAATGCCTTGCAAACATTAAAGAATCTATGCTCAAAAGCACGGCAAGGCAGATAGGTGTGATTATCCCCATTTTACAACTGGGCAACTGATACATGGAGGTTAAGAGACTTGCCCAGGGTCACACAGTGAGACCGCACAGCCAGAGCTACATTTCAATCAGAAAGACATATCTCCTTTTATTTACACAGCTACATGTATCTCAAGTCTGGCCTGGCCTGGCCTGGCCTGGCCCTTAATAACATTGGCAACGGTATATATCCTCCCTTCCATGCCTATCTAGACAAATCACTTTCCATGTGTGGATCCACTTTCTGTGTGGATCTTTCTTCTGCCAGACTAACAGTGACAAGGCCTGGGGCCAACCTTCCCCAGTGGTGGCCATAGTCGCAAACTGAAATTTAAGATAACAACAGAGAGGTGAGGGACTGACACACCAATTTTACCTTCCCCTGTGGCAACCTGTGAGTTGAGGGCAGGTGCGCAGTGCCGGGTTGACAGTGGTGTGGAAAAGGGTGGCTTCTTGGCCAGGCAGAGCGAATGGTGGATGATAGCAGGGGGAAGCTGAGAGGCTCTGAAGAGAGACCATTCAGCCGCACAGGGTCAGAAGGACAGTGACCTCTACCTGGAGATCAGATGGTGGAGTGATAAGTGCAGGAAAGGGGCTTCTGGCAGAATCTGCAGGACTCTGTCATGAAGATAGGGGGGTATTACAAAAAGGGACCGTAACATTCTCTCCTCCTTCTTAACCAGGGTGATTTAGAAAGAAGCTGCATCCATCTCAGGTGTAGGTTTTGCACTCCCATTACAATAGGGCGATTTGGTCCTGGGAAGCTCTTGTGACGTGTCAGGGCACAAGCCTGGTCAAACACGCAGTCAGAGCACAGGTTTCCCCAGACCGCGCCATTTCACCTGCTGGTTTGCAAGAGGAACAGCCTTTTGGGATTCTCAGCCAGCGCCTGCCTCAGTCTGTGCATTCTCCACCTCCCTCACCCCAGGCCAACTGATAGGGCTCTGTGGGCCTCTGGAGATCAAGTCTGTGCACCATCATTTGAGAACCTCTGCCCTACAGCTTTAGCATCCTTCTAGACACCAATAAAAGAGTGCGAGAACAGGCTTCATTCTCCATGAAAACAGCCCACTTTCTTTGCTCACCTTGAACGGCTTGCACCACTCCCACGCTCCAGCTATATTCACTGCATGAACTCTGAGGAGATACTCTACATTGGGTGTTAGGTTCCGCAGTTCCACAGAGTTGCTCGCTATTTGGAAGAACCATGGGCTGAGCTTCTCAATGGCCATATCTGTACTGTTGGTGTCTACTTCCTGCACGACCAGCTGGTAAAAACTCACCTGCTGCCTGTTGAATGGGGCCATCCAGCAGAGCCCACATGAGCTTTCTTAGACCTGTGGATCTGCAGAAATCATCTGCAGACTAGAGAATGGGGAGAGGTTGTTATCTTTAGAGCAAACACCAGAAATGGCCATGCTGACACACACAAGCAGCCTGCTGTTCTGTGACCACAAATGCCCCTAGCCACCACTGTTATCTAGAGCCATATCCTCAAAGATATTTAATGCCTAATTCCCCTTGATTTCAATGGGAGTTGGGTGCCTAAATACTTTGAGGATCTTGGCCCTAGTGACTAATGAATTGCACTTTCAGGTAGGAGGTTGAGGGTACATACTTTACATACGCTGCAGTGTGTGTACTAGCATTTGTAAGTAAGTGAACTGTGTGCATATCTTGTGTACATCATTTGTCAGTATATGAGCCCAATTCTTTTGTCACTCACACCTGTGTAAAATCAGGAGTAACACCATTGAAATCAATGGCTTTATACCAGTGTACAACCAACCGACGTCAGGAGAGAATCAGGCTCTTTGTGTTTATCATTATTCATTACAGTTGGTTGAATTTCTTTGCTCAAAGTTTTCTGCATTAAAATGGATTTCAATGAAAATTGAAAATTTTATGGAAAATTTCATTTTATTTGTTCCCCCCTTTCTTTTTTTAATATACACTTTTCCTCCACCCACCAGAAAAGAGGGAGAAAAGTAAAGAAAAGTTGTGGGGGGGAAGGGAGCGGAGGGGAACACTTTTTATTAAAAACTTTTTCCAGTGGAAGAGTAGAAAAAAGTGTGTTAAAAAGCAGGAGGAAATGTTACATTCACTTGTTCTTAAAAATACACGTTTTCTAGTTGGAAGGAAAGGTCAGAAAGAGCTGGGAAGGAAATGGGTTGTATTGATAGGACTGAGTACAGGTGGGAATAGAGTCAAACAGTGAATGAGGTTGTGGGTAGGGCAGGCTGGAAAACAAGAATTCCACTTTGCAAGGGCTTTTGAATTTTTTTTGGGGGGGGGAGAAAGATAGAAAGAGAGACCTCTGCCTCATTATAGCCAATAGCCCAGTGGTTAGGGCATTCATCTGGGATGTGGGAGACCTGGGGTCAGGTCCCTGTTCCATCTGATTCAGAGCAGGGACTTGAACCTGGTTCTCCCACATCCCAGGCATGTGCCCCTGCAGCCCAACTACTCATGCTGGGAATGAGGAGCCCCTGGCCTGCTTCGCGGGACAGTGCCTATAGTGAGTGTGAAGGACTGGAAAATGAAGTTAAACAGTCAAGATGGGGCAAGGAAAGGGAATGAGGCCCTCTTGGACTTGAAACTTTTGATGGAGCAAGTGGCAATTTTAATTTCCTCTCCTACTGCCCAGTTCACTAGCGGCATGATGATGGATGGGTGGCTTTGCTGTAGCTCTGTGTTGGAGATCTAGAAAATCCAGGCGGTGGGAGACTGCAGTAGTCCATTCACTCCCCATGCCAATGGATTCAGGGTGTGTCATGGAGGAATATACTGGCCTGAGACAAGGAGGTGGGGAGGGGGTGGGATGTTCTACTCGTGCCACCTGGCAAGCCGTCCTACAGAGTAGCCACTTTTGGGGACCAACACAGCCAAGAAAAGCCATGTTCCACTGCCAGGGAAGTGCATTCCTCAGACAATGATACATTGATTACTGACAGATCAATTCTACCTCATTGATTATAACTCACAAATCAGGAGGTTTGCTTTTAACATGAGATGCATCCTTGTACCATGGCAAAGGTCACCCTGTTATTACAGTAAAAATTAAAGTAAACAAGTCTGAGCTGCTTCCAGTTACTCTCTACTGAAATGAGCCAGCCATTTGTCCATTGACCTTCAGATGATCTCACCTCCTGCCATATTTAAAAGAGCTGGTTAAATACAGCACAATATTATAATAAAGACAATAAATATTAAAATAAGTTATCAGTCAAATAAATATACCACTTGGTTAGCGTTTGACCAGCTCTCACACTGAATCACACCACTGGTCCACCAAGTTCAGAGACCCGCCTTCAATGATGACCAATGTCTGATGCTTACAAGGAAGGCAAAAATACACCTAATTGTGCTATATAGTTGGCAAGAGAAAAACCTCCTTCCTGACCCTCTGCAGCAGTCTGCCTAGGCCCTGAATCATGAAGTTTGATCTCCCTTATCATCAGTAGCACAGGAATTTTCTGGCCTAATATTTTTCACAAGATGGTCTGGTTTCCAGAGACACAAAATGTTCTTTGGGAAAATGTGGATTTGAATGAATTTTTTTTTTTGGTTTTATTTTCTACCCAAAAAAATCCCTTCACCTCTACCTGAGCCACCATGAAGAGACTCATTCTGAACTATGCACCAGTCATGCCAGGCAGCCAGTACTTCCCATGATGGACTGGCCTCTCTGAGTGGCCAGGATGCATCATGGGAGGTGTAACATGGCAGAACAGTCCAGCCCTTAGAGGAGAAACCAAAAATGTGATGTTTCAATCTGGGAATCTCAAAATGTCTCATTTTGATTGAAATGCTTTGAGGTTTCTGTATCCGATATTTTACGGAACTTTTTGTTCCAACATGGTGACAGGACCACTGAGGTCAAAGGGGAGTTTACATGGGAAGAAGGCAGTAACGTGAGCTGCAGAGGAGTATGGAATGAAGGCTGTGCCAGGAACTGATGCGGGCGCTGTGGAAGCAAGAGTGTGGAAAGGAACAGGGGCAGGAGAAAGAGGGACTACAGTCTGAAGCAGGAAGGGACTACAGTATAAAGAGGTGGCATTTCCTTTCCTGAGGGTTAATAACTACAAAGAGGAATACCTTCCTACGGCAGTTGCTATGGGGAAACCTCTCCATTTGTCTGTCTGCATTTCAGACTGAATTTACCAAGAGAAAGAGTCTCTCACGTTGAGAAGGGCTCCCCCCAAAGAGTTCCAACACAGAGGGCAGGCCAAAAATTCTGAGAGGCTGACGACAGGGTAGAGGCCCCTCGGTGTACCTATATTAAAAGAGTTAAGGTTTTCCAAGATCCCCCAATAGGTCTATGGGATGTTTATCTCTGGCTTCCAGGGGCTAACACTATTGTAACTTAGGACTCTGGGACAACACAGTGTGTGCATGGTGGGGAGAGGAGGGGAAAATCCAGAGCTACCAGCACCATGTTGTGAGGCTGCCTATAAACAAAGCAGCAGTGTGCATGCAAGACCTTGCATTGAGCTTGTGAGAACAGCAGGGACTTACGGGCAGGGGCAGCAACTTTCTAAGATGCCTCGGGAAGACCAGTGCTGTTAGGGGTGGGTGCCTATGCATATGTGGCACGACAGGATGCAAGATTAGGTGTAGGTTGCAGCGAGGACCAGTATCACGTGCTAGGGCAGAGCCGATGTCAGGATTCATCAGTGTAATATATAAGAGCAGTGTTCCTTAATGTAACTTTTCACCTTTCGACCTTCTCTGTGCCCCTCGCTCCACCCTCTTTGGCTTTTTTTTTTTTTAAATAACTAATTTAACGTGTGTTCTGAACGTTTGTCATTGACATGACCGAGGTAGGGGCAGCACTTCAGGCAGATGATGTAAATGAGCCCGCAACGGCAGACAGGTGGCGCCAGCAGCAAGGATGTCCATTCCAGTGCATGGGAGGACCAAGGAATAAGGAAAATGGAGAGCAGCTCCACTTTTTCCCACCTGGTTACCCCTAATTCGCTCACCTAGCGACCCCCACGCCACCCTCAATCATACATAAAGTCCCCCACCCACCTTCCAGCACCACCCTGGGTGGATTTGTCTTTTGTTCCTCCTTTTTCTTGTTCTCATTTTTCCTGACTCTTTTCTCTTGTCTAAAAATGTAGAAGAAAGGCAGAGATGCCCTTTGGGAACTAAGCTTTTATAGCAGGTTTATTTCCAACAGACACTCTCCAAACAGAATAATTCTTGGTTTAAATCCTTATCCACTAAATACCACCACATAATTCCCAAAGAGGAAAATTAAGGATTTGTTAGGAATTTATAATCTGCTATTCCAGAGATCCTGTGATTTTTATATTTTTTCCTGTCCTAGAGATTGTGATTTTTATATTTTTTATAAAATGTATATATATTTAAAGCCACATAATCATATACCAGTCAAGGAATCAGCTACTAAAAAAGTTATTTAAAAAAAAAACACTGCCTTCTCCATTCCACAAAGCAGGCATGTCTAATGAAACGCTGAGGGAATACTGAATTAATATTTTATAAGTGTTGATAAAGATTTGAGAGTGCTTCAGTTACTCAATAAGTATTCTCTCTCGGGCCCCCGATAGTTTAGTTTAATGAGTGTCTGAGAAGCTGTGGTAAGCAATGATAAAGTGTGAGGAAATCCCTACTTTCCTGTACTACTGAGCCACTCACCAAATTGAAAAGATCTTTGTCCTCAATATTTCACTTAGGCTCAGAGTTTATACTCTGAATAAATGGTAAATGGCTCCCTATTAACTTCTAGGATGGTAGTGCTTTCAGGCTAACTCCACACTGGCCTTTAACACTGTAGCTAGCCACATTTTTATTATAGTGGAGAACAAACATTTGATGCTGAGATTCAAACCATGGAGCTGTACAGAATATTCACACTGAACCTCAAATGCAGACAGCTTGAGCCTCGATACCTGGATTTGAAAGTCTCTCTGGAAGTCAATTAAGTCAAAGAGGGAGGGAGCACAGATTGGTGAGAGAAAATGAAGGAGAGGAGTTTGATGTCAGATTTATAACCAAACACACATACACACACAGGTCATTTGACTTTGAGACTGTTCGAACCAAACTTAGTTAAGATAGCAAACCCTTTCACAAAAGCCACATGGGTCTAATTTGAGAAACATGCAGCCCAGATGTAAAGAGAAAGATCACTCATCTACAGCAAGTGAAAAGGTGACAGCTACACAAAACTCAGCTGCTTCACTCAAAGGACATATGAGAATATTTTGATATGCATGAGTTTGCATCTCATGTTTCACTGTGTTTTGGATTAGAAAAATGCAAAACCTTAAAAAAATAAATTTAGTTGCAACCTGGTTTTGTATGAAGATTAGAACACAAACCCATCAGCTGTCTTACTTTCACTTGAAATTTCAGCCCACATTAGCAACTCTTTGGATGAACAAAGAGTGAACTTTAACTTTGCACCAACACAAGAAACTACAAATTTCAACCACAGTGAATAAATAAGTCAGCATTTCAAAGAATTGCAAGAATTCTGTTTCCCTACTGAATATAAAAACAAATTTTACATCTCAAAATACTGAGCCATTTGGGATTACAAACTCCGTTGCTTTAAAAATAATTACTAGAACAACTAGATCTTAGGCTCTCTTATTTCCATACCTGAAGTTGGCTAAGGAAAATTCTTTTATCAACTTCATAATTGGGTTTGCAGAGCTAATTATAAGTAGAATGTAGTATTAAATTGGTCAGATGTCATATCAATGGAACACTTAAAGAGTTAAAAATGATGTATAAATGTTACAAGCACATTATAGCCACACTGTGTGTTATAGATGGCTTTAAACATCAGCAAGTGTTGTAAAACTAACAATTGATTAAACATTTATTAAAACATCTTAATTTATTAATCCTTTATAAACTATTTACAAACGCAACCTTGAGATACAGTGTGATTTTTCAATCAAATGTAATTGTGCTGAAAAATAAAAACTAGCCAGAACCAGATCATATATAAAAAATTTATATGGAATTCCAGTACAAATACCCATGGCTTAAAGCCACAGAATTTTTAGTATAAAAAGTAATTTTGCATAACATTTCCATGAAAAAGCCATGTAACAAAAAATGTTGTCCAACAGAGTAATTATAGTCGAAGGCTTACACAGATTTTATTTCACTTGAAACTTTATCGGAAGCATAAGTAAAAAAGGCAAAGCTTCATTTGTGCCCTCTTTAGAAATGTAGCCTTAACATTTCAAGACTGACTTACTGGTTTGTGGATGCCTCATTTTTTGGAGGCTCTTGTTGAGACACTTTCAGGACATGATTGCCAGAACATGTTGAGCACCAGCCTCTGAAAAGCGAGTCTCTAAATTGGAAATCCAAAATCTCTAGTCACCCTTCAAAAGTCTGCACTCCCCGTCAGCAGATCTTACCAGAGTTAACGGTGCTACAGTTACTCAAACCATTTCAGTCAATTGTGTGAACATCAGCCTCTTTTCAAAGACATTTTGTCTATATTCCAAATGCAAGGACAAATGCTACTTCTGTAAAGTGAATCAAAACAGAGGATGGAGGTGATGAGATGACACACAGTCTTCTCAGTTGGCACAAATAAGAGGTATTAATCCTTTAAATAACCCAGAAACACAGACGATGCTAAAATTGCAAGTCTAATACTGATGTAAACATTTCAGAACTACACTAACATGTCTTAAGGTTAAGAAGACATTTTTCAGTGAAAAGGTACACGCCTTCCATATATTATTCAAGACCGACACTGCTATTATTGCACGGTTACCACATTATTCATTAAGGAGAAACCTGCCTTTTATAATGCCCTTTAATACCACCTGTTACTTAAGCCGAAGAAAGAAAAGGGGTACTTGTGGCACCTTAGAGACTAACCAATTTATTTGAGCATGAGCTTTCGTGAGCTACAGCTCACTTCATCGGATGCATACCATGGAAACTGCCGAAGAGTAGATTTCCTCCACAAGCCAAGAGTTACTACTGTTTTGCTGCAAGTCTATTTGACAAAGAAAAATGACAATCTTAAAGCTGAGGTGTTATTAATGTCTGCACAGCACTTTGAGAAGTGTTCTATAAATACAATAATCAGACCCACTGTATTTCAACTCCATTTGCAGTACAAGAGATCAACTGTCAAACCAAAGCTAGCGCTAATCTTCCTTATTAGCGGGAATATGGAAATAAAGGGGCCACCATCTACGGGGTCTGATGTTTGAAACACCTTAAAATGAATGTATCATCACTCAAACAGAATGTCAGATTCACAAAAAACATAACTGGGGGGAGATGAACAGCTGCCATTTGGTATGTGCCTAAAGGTTTGCTGTTCTGGCATGAGTCCCACTTGCTTGTGTCCCTTCATCTACAGAGATTTCATGTCTTCTTTAGACTGGTTTTCACTGAATGCTTTCTACAGCCCGAACCTGAAACATGTGACATGCTCCTTGACTTGAATGGGAGTTACTTGAACATAAGGGACTGCAGAAATTTGTTTATGTCATTAAAGTTTTGTTGTTTCTCAGGACATCTTGTAATCCCTGCATCTTGTACGGCAATAAGCTTGTTATATAATTTGTTAAGATCTCTTAGTTAATGGAGACAGAGGTGTACCTCTTTGCAAGATTAACAGATTTTTCAACACCAGCATGTCAAGATTTTCAAAAACAGGTGCCTACAAAGTTACTCCTCACTTAATTCTTAGGCACCTAAACGAGAGGAAGGTTTTTTTAAAGGCTACACACCTAGCATCTTGCACTGAAATAACTGGGAGGTTCTAGATACTCTGTACTTTTGAAAATTAGGCCTCTAATTTAGATGCCTCAAGATGACTTTCTGAGGCCAACTTTAAGCTCTTATTTTTTAAAAATCTTTGCCATCACTTTTTGACATTTTTAATATGGACGTTTCTCTCCCTCCAAATCTTTTTGGAGCAACTCAAGACTCTATTCTGTAGGGAACACCCTTTTCTTTTTATATAGCACAAGTCAACGTTTTCAATTACTTCATGATGGACACAATCCCCTATATTTTCAGGTCAAGCAGAGTTTTAAATCCATGACTCATTGAAGATGTCATCAACTTGAATCTTAGTCAGGTCACTGAAGATATGACCCTTGGTCTGCTTGTCCTAGCCAGTTTTGGTGATTTTAATATTTCATTTTCCTATTCTTAAAATATTTTCCCCTCTCGCTGTATGATTTACCGACACAAACAAGGAAAACTGACTATAGAGGAAATTGTGAAATGGAGTATACACAGCTCTGTTAAAAGCACAGCCATGGTTTCTCTCCCCCCCAATCTCTTCCATTTACAGTAATCTTGCAACAGATGTAGGCAAAAATTAATTTTTTATATTGACTGTATCGCTTTAAAGACAATGGGCCTCAGCTACACAGCTGAAGCCCTTAGCACCACTTCTGAAAGTTTAGGGGACTGTGTCCAGGCAAGCCAAGCCATCTGCTCTCATTTTAGTGCACTTCAACAATTTCATTTCCATCATATCTATTTAAGAATTTTCTCTGCATCTATTTTCTCTGCATCCAGAGGGCTGGAGAAAAGAGTCTAATCTTCATGGCTGTATGAACAGTCTAAATATCTGAGTATATGCAGAAGGAAGTACTGCCCCAATTCTGATCTCCTTTATGCTCAAGAGCTCAGTGAAGTTACACCTCTTTACACTTAGACAACAGACCAGAATCAAGCCCTATGACTGCAGGATTTATACTAGATTAGCAAATGTTGTACATTTGGAAACATTTAAAGAACAGTGAGACACAGTAAGTTAGATTGCTTTCTGCTAAATAAAATTTTCACATTAACAGTAAAACAATTCCCAAGACAGATGTAAACTGACCCTGTCAAGACTGATTGTCTCCAAAAAATCACCTTTGTGCACTGGTAATATCCCTTTTCTCACACAAGGGGGCAACCATCTTAATCTCACAGAACACTCCTTTTTCTCACAAAAGGAAATGAAGAGACTGATGCTAGATGGCCAGGTTTACGCAACATGGTCATTAAATATGCAATACAAAAGATGTAAACAACCTTTCTGCTTCTTATTATGCAATCTGGATCAGCATGCTGCCAAAGTGGGAATGTACACGATTATCCTTTAGATATTCATTCACGTAATGGGATGTGGTTATTAAAAAAAAATTCTTAATATAAGTCATGCTAACTAGAATGAATAAAATGCTGATCTCTTGAATAAACTCGACAGCATGGGGTGTTGTCAGCAGATTAGCTAATGAGCCGTTTCCACTTTATGCAGTTCAAAAGATGCATCTGAATGTAGACAAGACAGCAGTGTAACCAAAAACTATTTCTTTCATTTCCTGATGTGTTTTTCCCACTACTTCCGTCATTAAAGCCAGTACACTGGAGGTGAAACCATAAGTGGTTTTTCAGTTAATATTACTAAAGCAGTTCTGACTGCCAACTACTGTGAGCTGGGAACAGCAAAAAAAAAAAAAAAATACTGCAGTTCTCTGCATATGACTAGCTTGTATTGGTAAGAAATATGGCATTTACTGTTTTAGACACAAATACTTCTCACTTCAACATCTTAAAGGAAAAAGGTTACACTTTGGTAAAAATTCCTTGTTCTCACTAAATCATTTCCCTTCCAGCCTCTGAGATTCCAAACATGTCATTTTAAGCATTTAGTTGTCTATGTTCCATAGCCCAAGGTTTTTTGATGATTTAAAATTATTAAAATCACCAGCTGACTTGTGCACTATGCCTTTGAATAATCAACAGTTGAGAAGCTTTGGGTGCACTTCAAGCATAGAATAAAACTAGTTTCTGTTATAAAATTATGATATAGTTTCAAAATAACTTCAGCAGAAAAGAACGAGAAAAAAAGCAACATAATGAAGGTGCTTCAGTTGAGTTGATGAAAGCAAAACCACTAAACACAAAGCTGTTTTAATGGAAGACAATTAAAGGTGCCTCTGTCTGCTGTTTTATGATGTGCCTGATATTCTTATGGCATTTAAGGAACATATTCAGAGAAAGAAAAGGAAGTCAAGAGTCCTGCTAAGCTACTTCTTGTTAATGCAGGTTTGTGAATTCAGATTCTCTTGCCTCATCTTGCTTTGAGCAGTGTCTATAAAAGAGCACAAGCATGAACAACAAGCATCTCATTACCAAGTCTTTCATCCCATTGGTCACGTCCCCCTACCCCTTAAGTCTCTAAGCAGACCAAATTATACTTATGATTTTGATTGTCATGCCCAACATAATATATAAAGGCGTGCTTATAAAAATGAAAATCTATGAGCAAACATTGGCTTAGAAAAAGGAAAGAAGAAAGAAGCCAGCTGATGCAGAGCAGAGGTTTCGCTTTACATAAACACAAACTACAAATCAAGTGTTTGGCTTCAGCTGCAGACCAGAAGGGCCCCAAATATTTCTTTGGTCCGAGTCGATGGAAAACACCAAGAAAACTATAGTCCATTGTCAGCCATCTGGCTTTTACGTTGCCTTACTGAGCTTTGGATCTCTGAATCAGATGGAGGTTGTTCACAGATGTCTTCTGTCTCTTCTGTCCCTGATCCTTCATCAACGGCAGAATCCTCTTCTGAGCCATCCTCACTTGAATTGGCCTCTTCACTTGATCTGGCTCCATCTTCCCCATCTGAAATGTCCTTCTTTTCCTCTGCAGCCTCTTCTAACTCATTTGCTGATAACTCTTCAGCTTCTTCCACCTCTTCTACTGCTGTAAGCTCTGCATTCTCCTTTTCAATCCACTCTACTGAAACAAAATAAAGATTGAAAATGTTTAAATCATAGGGCAAGTCATCTGCTGAAGCCTCTTTTCTTGTTACCACACTATCACAAGAGTACAAAAATTACAAAATATGCTTTGTGAAAAGATCCTTGGTGTAATTCTAATGTAGCATCATCATCATCTCATTTTATTACTTTACTCTGTTTCTCTGTACTCTCAAACCTAGGTATAACTTCCACCCCCTTATAATTTGTCTGTTACTATTAGGAAAATATTTGTTTTCATTTTGTTCCTAATGGATTACAAGTTAACAGTAGCTCAATTTTATTTAGTTCCTTGAATGTCCACCGTCATCCTACAAGCATTAGCTGGAACATAAGCAACTCTGGGAATCCTTTTTGTTAGGTAATTGTAGCTATAGAGCCAATCTAGCAAACACAAAAAGCACATATTTGTGTAAATCTGTCATAAATATACTGTTCCCATTGTTTCTCAGAGTGACGGATGGCTTCATATTACATGAAGTATATTCTCCACAACTTTTAAATGTGGCCAGAGTGGGACCTAATTACTTAGCAGTATCACTTTAAATGATGCATTTGAGACACTCAGTTCATTATTTTCAATACTACTGAACCAAACCCAAAAACCTACCAGCAAATATTACAGAGATATTTATGATTCCATAAATCACATACATATATACAAATCAAATTTCTTTACCTCCAGGTATCAGTACAACTATGTCAAGATAAGATTCGTGGAATATGGTGTTCCAGAATCAAACCTAAACCTAGACACCATTAAATGATTAAATATTCACTGGGGACTGAGATTTTTGCTTTGTGCTCACTGCTACCACCATTACTTTTGTAGAGTGGAACCTTACTATAAAAATCTTCACACTGACAAGGTGGCAGGACTGTCTCCTTTATAAATCATATACAGTAGATTCCGCATATTAGCAACCCCGCTGGTTGCCAGCAAGAAGTTGCTTTTATCTGGCATTTGTCAATAAGTGGAAGGCAGGTTTGCAAGGCTGCAACCAGGGAAGCAAAGGGGAGAGGGGCTGCATTCCAGATGCTGCGGCCTTCTACAGGGAGCAGGGTGTGCTGCAGGCCCACAGTACTGCACAGTACCTCCCCCTGCACTTTCTGGGGATGGGGGTCTGCACATCCCAGCACTTCCTTCCCTGGGCACAACCCTCCAGCAAGACACAGCCCAGAGAGCCCAGGGAGAGGTACCATGCAGCAGCCCCCCTGCGTGCTACTGCCCTGCCCGCAGCCTCCCTCCCTCCCAGCTCACAGACCCTTACCACCTGTGGGGTCCCTGTGCACAGGCAAGTTTGTGGGGCTGAAGCCAGGAATGACATGTCCCAGCACTTCCTTCCCTGGCTGCAGCCCTTAATAAGTAGCATGCCCATTGCCAATATCCAAATCCCATTAACACAGAAGTCATTGGGACAGGATTGGTTCCCAGCAAAATATTACTATTAACCAGATATCAATATCTGGGCTGCTATTAAGCAGAATCTACTGTATAAAAGTTTCTGAACCTTTCTAAAGGGCAGTTTCAACCCTCAGCTGCACATATTGCTTTCCATTAAAGTAATGGAGCGTTCTAAATATACTGGAGGGGATAATTCGGCCTTAAATGTGCTGAGACTACAGACAAAGATAATGAAATAATATTAGATTATTAAAGGTGCACTTTGTGCCATAAGAGGCAGCTTGGTCTACTGGATTGTCCCAGGGACTTGGGAGCCAGAAACTCCTGAGTTCTCATCATACGCTGCCATGGACTCCCTGTATGCCTTTCAGGAAATCTTACACAGCAAATCTGCACCAAGTATGTCTTGAGGTACATCTGCCTCCTTTGCAGACCCAGTCAATCAATCAATCAATATTCTCGTTCTATTTTAGCAGCAACGATTGAGATGAACTCTACTAAGCAAGTGTCAGCTAAGATATGATCGCAAAATATTTAGTTCTGGTACTGAGGTAAGAGGCAGAAAACTTCCCAACTTGCAAACGGGGCACACTGGATACGGAAGTAATTAATTACTATAAAATTGCATCACGCCAACTTTTTTACATCTTTGGTGACTTTAAGCATCAGAATACCCACTCTTGCAGACCATATGTGAACGTAACTTCCACTTAAGTGTTGCAGAGGGAGGTTCATTTGGGTCCAAAGTGCAGTCTGTGTAATGTCTGCCTATATACAGAATGTGCATTAGAAAAATCCTGTCAGAGAGCAACACTGCTTGTACCTTTAAATTAGACCAGTGGTTCCCAAACTGGGGTTCGCAGAATGTTACAGGGGGTTCGCCAGAAAAATTTCACTAATGGCGGCCAGAGGACCCCGGACATTGGAGGCAGCAGGTGGGACCTAGTTGCAGAGCAGTGAACCCAAGCCCCAGGGAGAGTGGGGCCAGGCATTTGGGGCTGGAAGCCCAAGCCCCGGCGGTCAGCGGAACCTGCAGCCCAAGCTCAGTGGAGCTCAGTTGACCAGGGCGGTCAACGGGGTCCAGCAGCAGGAGCCCCATGGAGTGCGGAGGAAATTTAAACTTAAATCCCCGGAAATATTCATTTTTAGGAGTGGGTTCATAAGATTTCACAATTTAGTGAAAGGGGTTTAGCAGGCTGCTAAAGTTTGGGAACCACTGAATTAGACAATTTTGTGGATAAGCATAAAACTGGGAATCAGGAGAACCATTTCTACTTCTGGCTCTAACATGGATTTCCTGATTGACTTGGGATGTTTTTTAGCCTCAGTTCGTGTGCCTGTAAAATGGGACTACTACTACTTTTTCTAATAAGGCTGTTACAAGGCTAAACTCTTTGGTGTTTATAGAGTGCTTTGAGTTCCTCAGATGGAAGGACATGAAAATCATAGTGTTGTTTACAACAGTAAATACAGACCCTTCTCAGACATGCATGAAGGAATTGCCTGTACTCAGGATTAGTCAGTTGCCATCAATGAATCTTAGAGGAAAGTTTTATCATGAAAAAAAATGTACATTAGTAGGCATAAATCTTTCCAAAAATAGAATATCCAAGCATGTCGAGTGCTTACCGGATGCTTCTTCTCTGTACCTAGCCTTGGAAGGGCAAAAGCAGTCTGCAAGCAAAACCAATATCTAAGTAGAAGAAGAAAAAGTGTAATTCAGTAACTTAACCAGTAGGAATTTCTTATCTCACAGCCCCTGCAATATATCAGTCCCTTTGCACCACTGAACTGGGTTTATGAGCTTACAGTAAATTTAACCGGTGACCGGGTAATAAGAAGACTTTTTGAAGAAGACAGTGCCATCCTGACTAAGTCATTGCTGTACTGGTCCTCCACAGTGCAGAGGCCTAGTTCTAATGTTTTCTCCTATATAATTACTTACTTTTACATTACGAAAGGGGTCACACTTTGTATTAAGAATGTTTATAAAAGGTTAATAAATGATTAGACCATTTTAATAAACAGGTACTTTTTTACAATCACACCTTACCGTAATGGTCTATAACACATTCTATTCATATCTAACATGGTTAATAAATGATTAATACATGTTCTAAGCATTTATAAATATACCCTTAATATCAAGTAAAGGATTATTTCAGTATTTGGAATTTATATTACTCCGCATCTGTTCCTAACTAATATCTACACAAAAGTAAAGTGGCAAATGCAACAGATGAATTTCTTCAACAGATGAAAGCAGAGAAAAACAACAATGGCAGTGGACAGGCTCAGATAGGTTTAACAGCTATCATAAGCGGAACCACATTCAGAAAGGAATTACTACTTTCAAATAATTCTATGGGTCATTTTCCTCTTCTCCTATCCTACAATAAGAATTCCAATAGCCTCCCTTACCAAGAAGCAGAGGACAAAAAACAACCGTGACTGGCAGTATAAATATCCACGCTTAAACCCCTTGCCTTAATTTATAAAGAGGACAAAGCCTGGGAAACCTCAATACTAAATACACAAAAATGGAGGAAGCAGAATAGGAGATGATGCTGACAAAGTTACTAGCTTTCCATTGCTGTATGCTCAGCTTCTCTCATCCTACAATAATTCCAGTACAAGCAAGTAAGTAGACAGTACAACCAATGCAAAAAATGAGTTAGTCTAACCCTAAACAGCAACCTAGAAAAACTACAACCTCACAGGACAACAGCAGGTCAGGCTGTCACAATAAAGTACTGAACAGAGAACTACACAACAGACATGTCTGTATCAAGCTTTGAAGCGGATCCCCCCTTCCTAAAAACCATCATTCTTTTTGAGTATCTATTAATAGGTCTTCTATCCACTGAACAGTGGTCTTTACAAAGCTGATTGAAAACAACATTTTTTTCCATGCAACAGAATTTTAGAGACTTACAGAGAAGCTTTATCCAATTTGATTGTCTCCTTAACATCTAAGCTATAGAATTTCTTCTGGGAACTAAAGTAAATAGTTCAGAGAGAAATAGAAAACTCATGTGCTGCCAACATTGAGATGAAAAGTGTGCAAGAAACCAACACTGAGATGAAAAGTGTGCAAGAAACCGGAGGTTTATTCAGAACACTTGTAGGTGAGGTGGACCAATATCTCCTCTCTTCCAATAGAGAGCACAACTTAAATAGAGCTGGACAGGAAATGACCTTCCTGTCCCAAGAAAACTTGGTATTTCAAAAACATTTTCGTGTCCCATATCAGGACAGTCAAAATCTCAAATGTTTGTGAACTGATAATCTAGAAAAATATCAGTTTTGATCAATCTAAACATTTTGTTTCCACAATTTGGAAATGTTTTGTTTAGATTTTGACGTGTTAAAAACGTTTTATTGTATATTAACTTGCATATGGAAATAAGTCATGTCAAACCAAAAAAGCAGCCTTTTCATTTAGAAAATGTCAAACAGGACATTTTGACAATGCTGAAACTTCGCAAAAAAAAATGTGACATGGGAAATTCATCAAAATTAACTTTCCACTGAAGAGTTTGGGTTTTCCCAAATCTGCCTAACAACAGAAAAACGTTCTGTGGAAAAATTCGTGACCAGCTCTACTGAAGAAGCCTATTTGGGCAGAAAGAAAATGAAAGGCTGCCTTTACCAGAGTCTTAAAACAACAACCCATAAAATACCACGTTTAAACGTAAAGTTGGTCCCACTGAGGGAAAATAAGTGTGCTTACTGCGCAAATCATTAAGTTCTGGAGAAAAAAACAAAACAGGAAAGTGATATGAACAAAAAGGCACATTCCTCAATGAAGTACCAAACAGCAGAAACAGTAGCTGTGAACTATTAGCACAGGGGTGGCCAACCTGGGGCTCCGGAGCCCCATGCGGCTCTTCAGAAGTTACTATGCAGCTCCTTGTACAGGCACCGACTCTGGGGCTGGAGCTACAGGTGCCAACTTCCCAATGTGCTGGGGGGGTGCTCACTGCTCAACCCCTTCCTGCCCCCTCCCCTGAGCCTGCAGTACCCTCGCTTCTCCCCCCTAGAGCCTCCTGCATGCCACAAAACAGCTGATCAGGAGGCACAGGGAAAGAGGCGCTCATCGGCCTGGTGGGTGGGAGGCGCTGACATGGGGCTGCTGACGTATTACTGTGGCTCTCTGGCAATGTACACTGGTAAATTCTGGCTCCTTCTCAGGCTCAGGTTGGCCACCCCTTTATTAGTGATAAGCCCAAGATGCTCGGGGTGTATCTACACCACATGACAATATCAAAAGACACCTGCATAACATCTACCTGAGTGCTTACATTATTAACACCAGTGCAGAAAAATGGGTAAGAAATTACCTAGAGTAGACAGGCCTTTAAATGCTGTTAAAACAAAAATCAAGAACTTGTTGAAAAAGCAAACCTTAAACCTTAAAAAAAGAGAGTAAAATTTTCAAGGGCACCTAAGTGACTTAGGAGACTAAGTCCTACTGACTTCCAGCAAGGCTAAGGGTCCTCAATTACTTATGGTCAAATTTTTAAAGGCACCAAAGTGGATCAGTGCTATTAGCAGACATTTGGACACTTCAGGCAAGAAATCTTCATTCAAAGAACGAAATGTGTGCATGTGTAGATAGAAACACAATGCATTAGCAAATCTACAGGCCTTACTCCGGAGGGAATTCTGCACCAAAAGATTTAAAATTCTGCAAATTTTATTTGTCAATAAATAAATGTGGCTCCAGCATGGCAGTGGGGAGCACATGCCACTACTGAGGTGGGAGATCACCCTGAAGCCCTCACCTGCCCTGTTACAAGGACTCGGCAGTGGGGTTGCACCTGTCCCTGATACAGTGCAAGGGCTGGGCCTGCCCTAGAAACACCCCGGGGCGCCAGGTGGGGGTGGGCAGGCTCAGCCCAGCAGGATCCAAGTACAGAGGGGCTTAGTGTGGGGGGATCCAGATGTGGTGTGAGGGGTTACTGTGCGAGGCAATCTGGGTGTGGGCGACACAGTGGGAGATCTGGATGCGCAGCGGCTCGTTGGGGGGTACCAGGTGAAGGTGGCTGGGACTCGGGGGGAGGAGGGGCTGTGTGTGGGGGTCCAGGTGCTGGGGAATTGGGGCTTGATGGGGTAGGGGTCCAGGTGCAGCTGGTTTGGGATCAGTGGGGTGGGAGTCTGGGTGTGAGGGGCTCGTCGGAGGGGTTCAGGTGTAGGGCTTGTCAGGGTGAGGGTTCAATGGGCCTGCTTAACGGGGGGCTCCAGCTGCTACTGTGGGGTTGCCGCATGCCGGGATCCCACTTCCCTTATCCCCGTTTTCCCTCCATCTCCCTCCCCTCACTCCCATATTCCCCTCCCCTGCCATATTTCATCCCCCTTCCTTCCCACCCCCTCGCCCCCCCCCCCCCACGTTACCCAGCCCCACCACGGGCACTCACTGTTGCACAGAATAGAAAACAGGAAGGCTCCCAGCACAGAATGGGACCACGACTGGCACTAGATCCAGGAGGCAGCATTCAGCTGCAGAGCCAGCAGAGCCCAGACACAGACTCCTTCGGATGAGCAGCTCTGTGCTAGTGGAATGAGGGGGGCAGTGGCATGTGCCCCCCCCTTGCCTCGCCTCTGTCTGGAGCGGGGCAGTCCCCGCAAAAAAACTGCGCCCATCCCCGGGCGGCTTCCCTGCTATTTTCTGCAGGGAAAGGCAGGAAATCTACGGGAGAGGGGAGGACATTTTCTGTAGGCGTGTAGTCCCGCAGAATCCCCCCAGGAGTAACTGGCGCACTGGTATAAGCTATAGCAGCGTGACTATTCCATTTGCCTGTTACATGGTGCACCACTGTTATCCAGCAAAAGAATCTAATGGACATATGAGCTTCAGAGCTGGAAGAGGGACTGAAGACACAAAAACTCGTGATCTCAGGAGATGAAGGTCCTGTGTGAATCAAGCCACATTTCCACTGACAAGGTAACAGTCATATCAGCCTGTAATTTGTCAACTCCCTCAAAAACTTTTCAGTTGCTTTTTGCAGTGTTGTCGTCACTGTGTTAGGTGACGACAACACTGATACTACAAAGACAAGGTGGGTGAGGTAATATCTTTTATTGGACCAACTTCTGTTGGTGAAAGAGATCAGCTTTCAAGGTACACAGAGCTCTTCTTCAGGTCTTCAGTTGCTTTTGCAAGTTCATTGCTTCTCTGTGGAGATGCGAGGTGTAAAATGCAGGTTATGTTTTCATCAAAGACCTCCTCATGTTCAGTACATATTTATGGGAACAGGATGCAAGCAGACAACTTCCTGAGATTCCTGTCCCTGAGAAGTTGCGGTATTTATCCTCCTCGTTCAGTAAGCCAACAACGGGTGGTCAAAGACTCTTCTAACTTCCACAGTGTGCTGTAGAGGGCAGTGTTTAATGTTATTTTTTTCCTCTAAGAGGTTTGAGTAGCATGCTGAACACACTAAAAGTTTAGGTTGCTTGCATCATAGAAGTGACCTACTTTCTCATTTTCTTTTTGTTGTGTGAGCAAAGACCTCCTTATACTTCTCTGCATTCCTGGGTTACAGTCAGCAATTTGGATGCAATATTCTGCAAGTTACTTTTCAGACTCAGAATAAATACCAGTAAGTAGGAACATATTTTTCCATTCAATCACCATCTTACAATAATGCCATGTTGATTAATTTAATCCTTTAATTTTCCCTTTATTGCTTCACTAGCAGTATCTAACATTGGATTTACAAGCTTATATCTGTCTCGAGAAGTACATCCAGTAAGAAACACTTCAGTTATGTCTTTAAATTACTCGTTTTGTGCTACACTGAAGGCCAAGTTAGCAGATACGACGGTTGCAACATTTTTATCAAATTCACTGCTTTGCCACTCAGTTTTTATGACAATTGCTAATTGTTCTTTGCTATTTTTGGATGGCAAACGTGCACTGAGAAGGCTCCTGAATGATGCTGATGCACCGCTGAAAGGCATCGAGAACTTAATTATTGTGGTACACTGCAAGGGCAATGGCCTATTCGCCTCAGACAAAATTTCAAGTGCAACATCAATGGAGTTTCCCACAATCAAATCATTGCAGCGCTTTCTCAGTAATTATTTCAGGAAGTTTTCTGGAGGGAGAAGAGATGTAAGGTTAGTATACAAGGCAAGCCATGGGTCCAAGCCTACAGTGAATCTCAGCATGAGACTTTAATCCATGTTCCATGAAAGGAACACGAACAGTAGGGTCATGACTCAGACGGTTGTCTTCTTTTTGCTGGGAACCTGCAGCATAAGTGGTGATTCCCAAGCTAAATGTTTTTAACCTCTTTTTCCCCCTCATCCTCTTCCTTTATCTAAACGATCTCTTTTTCCCCCTCTGAAGACTCACATTTGTTCGACGTTGAGGAATGAGTGAGAATTCCATGTTTTCATTCTAAAGAAGCTAAAAAGTGCTGTAGGGAAGTGCTGCTGGAGCCAGGGTATTTATTTGGACAGTTCCCTTCCTCCTGCTTCCTTTGTGTAGGGCACATTGAAATGGCTTAGGCTAGGAGAAAAGGAAACGTCCAACAACTGCCATTTAATAAGCGAGGCTCTTTACAGCAAAGAGCTGACGTAGGGGGGGTTATTTATTTACAAGGCCTATGAAGTGTTTCTATCCACTGGATAATTATCCAAGTTATTTTTGCATAGAATATTTTCACCTCCTGCTATGGCTTTTTGTTTTGTTTTTTACACAAGGCTTTGCTGTCGGAGTAAGTTGTGACTTAAACTGCAAACACCATCTTATCACTTCTCAAAAAGTGCACCATGTAAGTGCTCAAACCAAAATTTATATATAAACAGTAGAAAAAGAAAAACAAGAAAATGGTACTATATATTTCAAGAAACAGATCTTCCAGTCAGTACAAAATACAGTTTTTCTAGAAGTAATGGCAAACAAATGATCCACCAGCTGAAACTTTTCACCTTCATCCATTTTTGGGTAATAAATGTATTCTGTTTCTTGCTAGCTGTGAATCTAATAAAAAACACCCATTTGATTCACATCCAGTTAGCAAGGGTACATTTACTACTTAAAAGAACACGCAGACATCTAAATGTAATAAAACTTATAATGCAGGACATTCATCTTTGCACAGGTTATACACTGGTGCCCACAATGTGCTGCATATATCGAAGGATAGAGAAACACACAATACATACACCGCTTCGATACAATTACAGCTCTGTTATAATTAAATTCTCAGAGCCCTTTATTCAATCCCAATCCCAGCAATCTGTGCTCAGGACCTAAGGGGAACGCCCAAAAGGTGGCTTTAAACCATCTCTTAGGCCAGTCAGGGGTCTAGTTCAGCCCCTGATGCTGCTTGGCAACCAGCACACAAAGCTTATTTTGCCAGTAGATCACTGGACTACAACAAAACTACAGCTATGCCTCCTACTCCAGCCATACTCTCCATGCCAGGGGCTGTGAGGTGAGTGTATGATGCTGGCCACACCATCTTGGGGAGGACAGGTGAATATTCAGTTGTCCAGTTAAAGCTGCTTTATATAGCCCCTTTCCAACGCTGAAGCAGTGCAAAGGCTTGTTGTATTACTTTAGATGGACTACATGAGCCAAAGGTGTAACATAACCTGGTCACTGTCTAACACTGAACAGTGTTAAACAAGGTTCAGGGTTTGGTATACAGAGACCGTGGCCTCCTTAGTACCATGGCAAACACACTATTAAAAATCTTTTTAACCTTTTATTAAAGATAAAGAAAAGAAGAAAAGGCAGTTAAAGCATTGGTCATGTAAAGTACTGAGTAAGGCTTTCATTTTAACAACATCCCTCGCTCCCTTTCCCTTTATCTGGAGAGGGTTTTTAGAAGAAAAAAAACCCCTTGTTTGACAGTCCCTTAGATGATACCAAAGTTGGTAAAGTAACTGTCTTTTTGGAGAAAAGCAAAGAAATTAGTTGAGACAAGGTGGAGCTGTTACTGTTAAAATCCAATCGCATTTCATCCTGATGTTGTTTGGGATTCAGCTGGAGCCAGCAGAGGTGGCAACGTCATCTGGGTTCCTCTCTGGCCTGGTCTGGGCAGGACCTCTCTCAGGATCAGGGTGATGAAGGCCTGGGGTCCCAGGAGATAGCCCAAAAGGGAATGTTGGGTGGAACAGCCCATCCCCTCATTCTTTTGTCCACTAATTAGGCCTTATAATCCAACACACCAATTTTGATTGATTAATTTTTCTGGTCTTACACTTTCTCATTTCCAGGCATGATCTTAACACAGTCCTTGAGTTATATCACTAGGCCTTTTTGTTTGGACTAATTCAGTCTGTCTTCCTTTTCCCACCAATATTTGTCATTATAGGTTATTGTGACATCTTATGAACTTTCACGTAATTGTTAGTTCAGCTGTAAAAAGTAAGGAAAATGTGAATACCCAGTTAACACAAGAGGCTCCAGAATCTGGCCCTCAGCAGACAGGTATGTTACCAATGTTGTACAAGTCTCTACTGTAAGTACTTTTTTCAGCAACTGTAGTTCTGTGACCATCTGGGGATTTCAGAATACTCTTGGGTGTCAGTTTTGCTCAGTGACAACAGATGGCAATGTCACAGATACTTGATTTTGATTCACCAACGGGGACTCAAACCAGGATGGAACACATGGACGAAACAGTGGGAAATTAAGTTTTAATATAGACTAAAATATCAAAACAGAGAAATTATGAACCACTGTTAAAAGCAAACATCTTCATACACAATGAAATTACAGAAAGCCTCTTTCAATCTGGGTTCCTTCCCCCCCCAAAAGACCAAAAGTCAAACCTTGAAATTTAATGAAGTATAACCTCACAGAGTGAATCAAAGTGACCTTATGCTTTCAGTATAACTAATCATTAGTATAAGATTATTTTTCACTGTTTCTGTTTTTTTAGCAACGGTATGGGTAGATATGGCACTTCAAGCACTACAATCCTACATATATCTCCATTCCACCTACCATACACAATCTTTTCCACAGTGATTGTGCTTTCAGAAAAACTGAATCAGATGGATATGTAAAAGATCAAAATATTTACCTGTAAACATGGAAACTTTCAATATAATGGTACATCTTGTGAAGTTATTTACTGCTACTTAATTTTAGTCAATTTAAAAGAATATTTTTACTCCATCCATGAAGATAAAGGTCAAATAAAACCTAACCTGTTGAACCAATGAGTCCTGATCCCTGCTTAAGATAATTACTGAAGCCAAAAGAAGGCTCTGCTCTAGAATGGATAATATTTAAACCCACAACAGAAATGGAAAAGAGGAAAGCGTTTGTACAGTTCTACAAGTGTTGCAAGATGGTCACACACGAGATCAGTGATTCCTTCTTAAAGTAGGGAAGAGGTGTGTGATTACATGACAATTTACAGAACAGAAGAGCTTGACTATTTAATAAACTGCTATTTATGAAATCATTACATTTTGAAACAGTATTAAAAGAGCTAAAATAATTAAATGTCTATTACTTCTTTTCAAATCTTTTTTTGGTTTGTCAAATAACCAAGACAACTTTAGGATTACCCCCATAACTTCCTTTCTCAGAGTAGAGAACTGGGAAATAAACTAAACCTCTACACAGGAAATGGTAAAGAGGAAAAAAAATAGCTCTCAAATTGTGAACAATCTATCCTAATAATCCTAATTAGATCCATTCTAATTCAGTATTGCTGCACCTTCTGTCACTTAGCTTTTGAGAAAGCCAAACAATACAGCAACATTTAAACCAGTAAGAGAACATATGTGCAGACTAGTTTAAAAAAGTAATACATTATAAAATTATATAATTGGGATTGGCAAGACAAGCGGAGCATAAAGAGACAGCTTTAAGTTTTTAAGGTCAGGCTTGACAAAGCCCTGGCTGGGATGATTTAATTGGGGATCAGCCCTGCTTTGAGCAGGGAGTTGGACTAGATGACCTCCTGAGGTCCCTTCCAACCCTGATATTCTATGATTCTATGATCTTGAGAGAAAATCAGTGGTAAACAAAGAAGCACCATCATGAAGAGCCTTGGATACGAGGAAGAGAAGTTTGAATGAGATGGGAGCACCGTGAAGGAACTCAAACACAGGACCAAGATCAGAACTACGGGCAAGGAAGAGTGTTGCATGAACTGGAACTATGGAGAACGGAATGGAAAAAGTTGCAACCGTTTAAGCAAGAGATGACGTGGGCATGGACAAGAGTTTTAGCAATATGGATGCAGAGGAAGGAGTGGATTTTGAAGATTATGTATAAGTGACTGATTTGGCAAAACCCTAGGGGTGAGAAGGACAGAGAAAAGTCAAAGATTGCAAGTTTGAGAGGCTAAGGAAAAGAGGCTGACAAAATATGGGGGGAAGACTAGAGTTCAAAAAAATAAATTACTAATCTGTTTACATTTTAAAACAACGTATCTGAAGACTGGCTTCCTTGTTTAACTAGTATAACCCACTTTCTGCTCCTCCAGCTACTGCTGTTGACTGTGGTCACATAAGGCCTCCACTCAACTCTCCTTATTCAGGCAAATCTTCCACTGAGCGTTGTTTGAGTAATGAGTGCTCAG
This sequence comes from Caretta caretta, assembly GCF_965140235.1. Taxonomy (NCBI): domain Eukaryota; kingdom Metazoa; phylum Chordata; order Testudines; family Cheloniidae; genus Caretta; species Caretta caretta. Next base: position 203,045,805 of record NC_134208.1, on the reverse strand, counting down.
CAGGGCTCGAAGGGTATGTCTACATTGCACACACACAAAAAAGCTGCAGCAGTTCTTATCAGAGCCCAAGTCTACAGACTCAGGTTCACAAGGCTCACACTATGGTGCTAACAACAGCTGTATAGGTATTCCTGATCCAGCTGGAGTTTGGGCTCTGTTACCCAGAGTGGGAATGTGTCCCAAGAAAGCTTTGCTTACAGTAGTTTTCTCATGTTAGTGATGCCATCAGCAGGGTAAATGAATTCAGAACATTGCAGCTAGAGGAACTAATTTTAAAGATTTTTTGTCTAAAAGGTAAATATATTTGTAAGTGGTAAACTTTGTCATGAATGCGACCAATTTGGGGAATGGGAGCTAGTTCAGGGGCTGGTAGCAGGGTGCCTCTTATTCCTCCCATACAGAAAGTTTGGATGCAGCGGGTGAGGTGAGTTTGCGGAGTATCCCACAAAACAGCTGCTACCAACACCACAGAGGTAAGGAAGGTTCACAGAAGTGCCTTGATGCTATTTAGTATCAAGATCTTATTGTGACAGTACATGCAGCCATTAATGGGACATGTTTTCTTCTCTGCAACCCTATGAAGACAGTTTAGAGCCATTATACATACCATCAGGTTTCAGAGTAGTAGCCGTGTTAGTCTGTATTCGCAAAAAGAACAGGAGTACTTGTGGCACCTTAGAGACTAACAAATTTATTTGAGCATAAGTTTTCGTGAGCTACAGCTCACTTCATTGGATGCATTCAGTGGAATACTATGTACACATTGAAACAAACGTTTAATTTTAAGTATTACAAAAGAGCCCCCTTGTAGCCCTTCATTAAAAATAAAATACCCTTGCTGTTTCTTTTTCAGCAATTACTGTAAAGCAAGATCTCTAGATAATTTTTAAAGCAATGAGTTCACATTTGGCTGTAAAGAGGAAAATTAAAATGTAATACGCTTTCTTACCAAACCCAGGATCAGGCCAATCAACAAGGTGGCTAAAATGAAGATTGCATAAGAACCCCAGACATGAATTCCAAGAGTGCCTGTGAAGTCGCTGTGAATTTGCTGCAAATGGGAAAAAAACAGATTTAATATGCTCGTATTACACATATTTAGTACCCATTCTGTAAACTTTTCTTAAGTTAATTCCCAATTGAGACTTTTCATTCAACAGCCACTAATTACATTAAAAGAATCATCCCCCTTTGCCCTCACGCTCTTCCACACTATACTTAAGCTTACTGATACTGTAATTCCTATAAGACATATGATAGTGATAAAAATCAAATCATTTGTTTTCCTTATTTAATAATTCTACATGTAAAAGCTGTTTCAGGAAGGAAACTACAATTTTTCCTTCCTGTAATACTTGCAGTGACTAGTATTACAATATCAAATCTTCCTGAATTGAAATTTCATATTGGCTCCATCACTAATTTACAATGCAATTTCCACACTCCACTCATCATACCGGAAGGGACAGAGACAGGGCCTACACTTGTAAGAGGGCATATGCGCAAAAATATGTACCCAAGTTGTGCATGCACTTTTAAGGATAAACCTAATCCTTTATATTAAAGAAAGGAAAGCCATGTCATAAGGAAATAATTACATATAGTGATCTTCGCATTACTGACTTGAATCTTTTTCACGCTCTTCCCTAGGTCTTGTAGCACACAGTCCTGTGACATCTACTTTTGCTCAGAAATCGGGTAGCAAGAGGACAATATTAACAAATTTAAGACTTCAGATTATCTTAATGATCTGATCCCTGTGCTCAGCACTATCATGCAGATCCATTAGTGTTAGCAATGTTAGGGGCCCTAGTAAAACAAATAAAACTTCATTACGTAATCTGTGCAAATCTGCAACAATTAGTATCACAAGGATGTTTACAATTCAGGGAACTTCTACCCCAATTTCTAATCAACTTAAGAACTAAAATATGGCTTCAGACCCCTAGTCATTGCCCTGTCTCAAACACTGGCTGGAAGGTACAAGAAACCCAAGAATACACAGATGTAGGATAATCTACTGCCCTCAAGAGAAAGTCTCCTCCTAATCCCTTATAGTTTAGATTGGCTTTAATGTATGAAATAAAAGGTTTTATATTCCTTCTGAAACCTCTCTTTTTAAAAAAATATTCCGTAAATTCTGGATATTCTTGTTATCCATCCAAGTGTCCAATGCCACTTGCACAATGCACTGATGCACAACAGTGTGCAAGTCATTTAACCACTGAATCTTAAAAGTGCCCTCCTGTAAAATGGCATAGAAAAGATTTGCACCTACTAGGAAAGGAATGAGAAGGAGCAATAAGCTATGCCATTCACTGTTCCATCCAAGGGAACAACTAAAGAGTAGCTCAACCTACCTGCGTGGAATTCAGCTGCTCAGCTTCCCGTCCCTTCAGTTCAATCTTTTAATTTGCTGCAAAGCCGACTTTTCTGCCTCCCTTCTTTAGGGGTTGCAAGTTACCCTGCTATATGTGGCCTCTCCTTCATAGGAAGCTGAAGCCCACTGCTTGTGCTCTAGTGACACATTTATGAGCAGCTCTATACTTCATTAAAAATGCATGCTTGATAGAGCATTCTGATCAACCTAGTTTTTGCCTGATTAATAGAAAGCAAGTACCATGGGACTTAGTGAAATCAAGGATTCTGTTATCTTCAACCTTTTAGAAAAAACCTGGGTTGTTCACAATACCATGTGCATTAGGCTCACAGGGAGGAAAGACTTGTGTTTCTCTATGCCGATGTAAGTGTGTGTGTGTGTATTTGTGGACTGGTTTCTTCCATCTCATCTTCTAAAAGGTGCTCTTTAAGCAATATTCCCATCTGCCATCACCTGCCTTCCCACCCAGGCACAGGATTTAAGAATTTGCCACCTCCTTACTCACCTACCAAATTGGTGGGGAGGTAGAGACTGGCAGGGGCTCAGAATTTCTCCTAGTAGCTCTACTGGGGAAGAGACTCTGGGGAGCATGTGGTTGTGTGAAGATTCCACCCCACTGTCCTTTCTGGTGAAAGTTATTTAGGTAGATGCCAGTGGACAGAAGCAAGAACTAAAGATGGGCACTCTGGCAACCAGTGGCTGATCAGAAAGGGGAGTAAAGAACATAGCTGAGGTATGGGGATTGCTGTGGAAAGGACCATGGATGATCTGAGCAGTTTTCTATCATTTAATTTATATTTTCGAAGACTACATTCAAACAAGTCTCAAAATTTAATTTAAAAAAACACTGTCTACCCCATTTCTTCATTTGCATTTATCCAAAGGATAATAAAAGGGACTCTGGACTCCTTGCCATTATTCAGCATTACAAAAGTTATCACCCATATCCCAAACAACTTCATCAATTTGCAAATAAACCCAGAGTATTCAAAACTTCAAATCCAGCACAAAATTCCCACCATGCCTTAAATCCTTCCCCTACACATCTAATCCATACAAAATTCTCCTCCTCAAAGGCCCAAACAGATGGACATGCCTTGAACTTCAATAAATTCAGGCTATTTCAGAATGACCCCGGACGTAGGTGAGAGGATGAAATCCAAAGATGAGGGGCCCTCATCATGGAGGACACCTTGGTACAGCTCCATCTGTTACATCAAGGAGACTACAGTTTGAACGTCCCCAATAATGGCAGTTGTGACAGTATTGGCAGTTGTGAAGCAAACAAGCCACAGACCATTAGAGCTTCCTAGGTCAAAACATACTTTAATCTCCACCCAGAAGCCAAACAGCAACTATTGCAGATTACAAAGTAGAGATGTCATGTGACCTCATAAGACCTTTCACTCAAGCAGGCAGCTGCCTTCTTCAGGGTTGCAGCTTCTGAATAGCCTTAAAACGTATCCTCATACTACACTATCCTGGATTTAAAAGATGTTTTAATGTCTAAAATTTCATAAAACCAGATTCTCCAACTTTTATATTGAACCTTCAGTCAGGTAATTTGGCCTATAGTGAATAACTAAAATGAGCCATCCAGTTCCTAAAAGTACTTAAAGGCACTCCTCTGAGCTGAGGACAACTGAGGACACATTGAAAGTTTCTAAACTAAATCTTTTCAGAGGAGATATTCCAAAAATATATGTTAAGACTTCCCCAGAAGTGAAGAATCTCATTATTCAAATCCGTACCTATAAGAAGTCAGATTTAAATAACGTAATCTTAAGAAAAACATTTATCTGGCTAGACACCAAGCATGAAAAATTCTAGGCGGAAGACTTTTTTTTAAAATGACCCTAGAAAGATGGAACAGTCTAAAATAGGCATATACTAGAAAACTATTTCTAACATTAACAGTGTCACTAATAGAATTCCAAATTCATTTCTATTTTCTTTTTCAAGGTTTTTTTACTTGTATAAATAAGAACGTCAGAACACAAGAACGGCCCTACTGGGTCACTGGGTCAGACAAAAGGTCCATCTAGTCCGGTATCCTGTCTTTCAACAGTGGCCAGTGCCCCAGAGGGAGTGAACAGAACAGGTAATCATCAAGTGATCAATCCCCAGTCGCTCATTCCCAGCTTCTGGCAAACAGAGGCTATGGACACCATTCCTGACCATCCTTGCTAATAGCCATTGATGGACCTGTCCTCCATGAATTTATCTAGTTCTTTTTTGAACCCTGTTATGGTCTTGGCCTTCATAACATCGTCTGGCAAGGAGTTCCACAGGTTGCCTGTGCATTGTGTGAAGAAATACTTCCTTTTGTTTTAAACCTGTTGCTTATTAATTTCATTTGGTGAACCCTAGTTCTTGTGTTATAATTTGTTTATTCCTTAGATTTGTTTATACTGACTACACAGCTCCTAGTCTGTCAGTCATTCTGAGGAGGGCTGCTTTTTCTTTATTGGATTCCAACCCTTATTAATATTTCAGCAGTACATTCTATAAATCTACTTCATATGACTATTCAAGACAATGAACTGAGGGACAAAGCAGCAAAAGGCCACTATATCCACAACAGGTCAAATAGTAGAAATACACAGCAGCTGAAGGATTAAGGGGATGTCCTGCTCAGAATGTGTGATACCCTTGCAAAAGACCGTACAATTCAGAATGCTTATTCTGACAAATAAAAGGGAATTATTCTAGCAACATAAAAATTACTGAGGATACATTTAGAATGTTGTGCTTACTTCTGACCACCTTATTTTAAAAAGGGCATTACAGAAATGGAGAAAACACAGTATGGGGCAGCCAGAGAGTTTGAAATAGGTTAGTAGTTAGATGGGACAAGTCTAAATGGTTCCAAAAAAGGCTATAAGTTACAACAGAAAAAAGGACAAGAAATTCTAAATTTGAACTTGGGTCTTCTCTCATAGTTATATGGAAGTGATACTCCCAGCTTTGTATGATTAGAGAAAGATACGACACTAAAACAAGCTCATGTATAAAGCAATTCTTTCAGGCCGTGGTGCAGAGGGCCAACACAAGACCTTCCACAGACAAAGCAGTCTCTCAGACTTTAAGGTTAGAATGGACTATCATGATCATCCAAGTCTGATCTCCTGAACACTGCAGGCCACAGAACCTCATCTATCAACCCCTAAAATATAAATATTAAGAAGAGAATCATCTAGAGAATATGATGGCATCCTACCTCCACTGTGAATGCAAAATATATTCTGCAATATGGTAGTAATCAGACTATAACAACTCCAAGTACCAGTACAGAATTAATTTTAGGCTGGCTCATTTTATTAGGGCTGCTAACCAATATTAAGATAACACTGAGCAGAGAGTACCCTTTGGCATTGATCATAATCTTATCTATAGCCTTAAAATGTCATTTTTGGCAAACAATTAATTAGCCAAGCACAATTTCTGCCTTCAGTTACAAGGACACAGGAATACATCAAGGGCATAGCCAGCCACAATAAGAAAAACGTAAGTTATGTATAAGGCTGTCAAATATCTGTTTAAACATTGTTTGACACACTTTTTCCTCAGATCTTAAATGCTGTAATAGCGAATAGTGTTACTTACCCTGATACATCCAGAGAGATGAAAAAGACCTGCCATTCCATGCATCCTAAGAAAGAAAGGGGATTAAGAGTTTGATGCACGACATACTGTACAAATTGAATGAAAACTGATGGAAGAGATGGATGTAAAATTTCCAACATCCATCACATCCAGCCGTTCACATCTTCAAAGAGAAACTTATATTGCACATTAGTGAACGTAGGGTGAAAGTCATCCCGCCTGCACTTAGCCTGAGGTAAACCAAGTTGTGTAGAGGACACTAAGTAGAGGCTTGGGAGAAGAAATTCAGACAGACACAGCTGTCCACAGCCACTACTTCATTCAATAGGCCAGAAGAGCCACTACCTGCCTTTTTATAACCCCCATGCAGGGCACAGTCATGGATCCTGTGGTTCTTCACCAGCCCAGCCTCCAACAGACACTGGAAAGGAGAGGCTCCTTATACCTGTAGAATCCCTAGAGCCTTCCCAGCAAAAAAAGGCTGGGGCCCTCGACACCTCACTTGACTTTCACTCATGATGACTAAAGGACTCTCTTACTTGCAGGTCCAACACAAATCTCTGATTCATTGTTTCATCACCATCTCTAACAGGAAAAGTGTGGTTTTCACTTAAAGCAAACCCTATGTAAATGCAGCAGGTTACAGGAAAATACCTTATTCTAGCACTACGCTTTATCTCCCACCATTCAGCAACAAAGTATGGGAAAACTGCACGTTGATGTACGTGCTAGTCACTTAATGACAGAGATTTTTAGTGAGTCAAAATGGCCCATGTGACCAGAAGTCATTATATGGCAGACCTGCATAACAAAGCAGTTTCATTCCAGCACTCAGTGGACATAAAACTGCCATTCCTGTTAATAATAATGCTGAGCAGTTATGCTTTTCACCTTCCAAGAACTCTCTGTATTTAAAACATATAAATCTTAAAGATGTCAAGGACTGAACAGGCATGGAAAATAAACCGCTCACACACCAAAGGGTCAGGGCTGAGGCACCAGAGCAGGGTAGATTGCCAATACCTATGCTATGCTTCTCCAGTGAACAAGGACTTCAGTCTTTAATGCTATCAGTCTAGCACAGAGGTGGGCAAACTACGGCCCGCAGGCAACGTCTGGCCCGCAGGACCATCCTGCCCAGCCCCTGAGCTCCTGGCCCATGAGGCTAGCCCCCGACCCCTCCCCCGCAGTTCCCCTCCTGCTCCACCACGCAGGCAGCGGGGCTGCGAGCTCCCGCCACTCCGAGCGGCATGGTAAGGGGGCGGCAGTGCACGCATGGCGGTAGGGGGACAGGGAGCGGTTGGGGTGGGGGAGTCCCAGAGGGTAGTGAGGGGACAGGGAGCAGTTGGATGGGGCGGAGGTTCTGGGGCGGTCAAGGGTTGGGGAACAGGGTTGGATAGGGCGTGGGAGTCCCGGGGGGCCTGTCAGGGGGCAGGGGTGTGGATAGGTCAGGGCAGTCAGGGGACAGGGAGCAGGGGGGGTTGGATAGGAAGTGGGATCCCGGGGAGCGGTTTGGGGCGGGGTCCCAGAAGGGGGCAGTCAGGGGACAAGGAGCGAGGGGGGGGGGGGCGGCGCGTTGGATGGGTCGAGGGTTCTGAGGGGGACAGTCAGGGGACAGGAAGTGGGAGGGGGGCGAATAGGAGGCAGGGACCAGGCTATTTGGGGGGGCACAGCCTTCCCTACCCAGCCCTCCATACAGTTTTTCACTCGGGTGTGGCCCTCGGGCCAAAAAAAAGTTTGCCCACCCCTTGTCTAGCACCGTTTATTAGCAACATCAAAAGCCAGTTATTTTTAAGGTAAAATTATACGGCAGTTACATTAGAGAAGAGGGGGATTTCCACCCAGCTACAGGCTCTACGGCTTCCCATTTTCTCTCTAGGACATAGCCTTGAAGGTCCTCTGACGTCCTTGATCCGCGGTATCTGCGAAACACTCCATCCTTCGCACTGAGGAGCACAGACACATAGTGATTACAATGATGCCCCTTATTAGAAGAAACTGCCCCCTACAGCCAAAGTGAATTACCCATCATCAGAGGTGTTGGTGCCACTTATGAAGTTTGAACTGCACACCAACGAAGAGACCCTTGACGGTAAATTAAGGTTCCAAAAAAATTATGAATACTTCAATTCATGAACTCTTGCAAACTAAACAATCCCGAGGGATTAAACCTATTTTTAAAAGAAATATACCCACATATACACACCATTAAGGCAGCGATTTTCTGAGAAACCTAAAAAAGTTGGGATTCCAAATCTCATTCAAATTCAATAGAATTCAGACACCTGACTTGCTCAGGCTCCTTTGAAATAGCCTTCAGTGTTTTTGTTTTTTTGTTAAATTAGTTTACTGTAATAGACCTAACTGTGTGACATATTATTTATGTGCATTTATTTGAAGGATTCTTACAACATAATGGAGCGGAAGGATGAGGGGGTGTACACCTTACAATTTCTCCCCTGAATGTTTTAAATTATGTTACGCATAAACAAGGAATTTACAGACACTATTTTTCTTGGAAACAACTTCTGGTGAGGAATTTACCTGTGTTATCACAGACAAAAGTTTTAGCCCAAAGCTTGAATTAAATTTCAGACAATTAGTGTGTTCTCTTTGTCCATTCATACCCCCATTCTGCTTTCAATTATACCAGTTTAAGACCAGTTACAAGCAGAATTTGGAATACACACACACAGTATATGCACACATTAGATAGAGTTATTTTTAGGGTCCATACATTTTAAAACCATCTAGTAATAAAAAATCCAGTACTATATATATATGTAGTGCGAGCAAGTTATTGTTGAGATGAAAACCCAGACTTCAGTTTCCTGATATGTTTGAATTTGCAACCTTAATGTTATTAACATTCCTATTCTTCCTGCTCAAATAATTCCCTTCGGACTTCACGATTACATAATTTTTCCAAGAAAATTCTCACTTTGAGATGATATGGTCATAATAAATCTCGACTCAAAATGAAAATTCCAAGGAAAACCACAAGCAAGTAAGAACAGAGGAAAATCTTTGTGCAAATTTAAACTATAGCACTGGTTGGTAATAATGCAATTAAAATTGTCTTTAGATTAAGAAATAGCTGATTTAATTCATATTAATCTGAACTACATATGCATAGCAAGGCTATTTTGTCTTGGAACAAAAAAAACTGTTTTTAAAAGATATTTTAAGCTCTAAAATTTATTTCTTCAATTTAAAAAAAACCTGTACTTAGCTATCCGGGGATCTCGGTGCTTATCCCATAAATTAAAACACAAAGCAGACAGACATAGGACTACTTATAGCTATAACCACTCATCCCACACCCTCCAACAGCCTTAGCAGAGAAGGAAAATAAACTGCAAGTCTTGTTCTTAGCCACTGCAACAGCTAATGCTCTGGGGAAGGTGAGGAGAATTATGTTACATAACATATGCCAGAATTATGTTCAACAGGTGGTGGCTATCAATAACAGTATGTAAGAAATAATTTTAATTTGCATCTGTTCACAGGCTCTGCATGATGCTTCATCTGTATGGAAACTGACAGCTTTGATTCCTGTATGATACAGACTTACTGGTAAATAGTAGGAAGTGTGGTAACAAAAAAACGGCCACTCAAACCTGGTGGAGAGAAAAAAAAATACAAATCACATTTGTTCAGTTCAGCTTTTGAAAAATAAATTTCTATTTCTATTTTCTAAAGATACCTATAAACATTTGTCTTTTCAGAACAAAATGTGAACATGAATGGGGTTATCACATCTCTAATAAAATGTTTAGTTGTTTTATTCTAGAGAATACTGCAGTAAATCCATGACAACGCTGTTCAATATAAAATATTGTCTAGCATAAAGGCAAAAAACTTAAAAACTGTTACTTACCTTATGGTAACTGATTCGTTGAGAAGTTTTGTCTGTTTGGATCCCACTCTAGGTGTGGGCATGTAAGATCAGAATCTTTGAAAAGCAGCATCAGTTGAGCTGTGCCTACAACGTTCATGTGCTGGCCCCCTGCCAAGGGCATAAAGTGCAGAGTGGTTGCAACTGTCCCTCAGTTCACTTGCTAATTCAGAATCAGTTAACAAACGCTCCAAAAAAAGCAGAGAGAGAGTGGGTGGGGGGGATCCAGCTGATGACAACCACTCAAGATTACTAGTTACTAGAAGTTAAGTAAATGGAGGTTACTTACCTATAACAGGAAATTCTTAGAGATATGTAGTTCCTATCTGTACCCAACACACACCATGAGCCTGAGTCTGGCATTTTTTGCCAGCAATATCTGTTGGCCCACGCACGTGCTGTAGCTCTCTCCGTGCTCCAAACTGGTGATCTGGGCAGATGCCTCTCCAGTTTCCCCTTCTTATTGCAGTCCAAACAAAATGCACCGCAGGGGATGGAGGGCAGGTAATTGAATACGTTTAGGGACTACAAATCTCAAAGAACCTTTCGTTACAGGTAAGTAATCTCCATTTCTTCGAGTGAAGGTCTCTGTGTATTCCACATATGGCAGATTATCAAACAGTAGTCAGATGGGGGAGGGTGTGCGGACGCAGAAGTAACAGCTGTCCCCACAGCTGCATCCACAGATGACTGGACCAGAGAGTAACGTCTCATGAAGGTATACAAAGGGCTCCAAGTAGCTACCCTACATATCTCTGGGAGGGGTACACCTCTCAGAGATGCAGTCGAAGTAGCTTGCGCTCCAGTGGAATGAGCCCTCACCCACTCTGAAGGAGGAACACAAGCTAGTTGGTAACAAAGCAATGCAATCCAAGATCCATTTTGAAAGTCTCTGGGCCGATACAGCTTGATTACTCAGCTATGGAAATAAATACTTTACGCATCTTTCTAACATCCTTTGTTCTTTGCAGATAAAAGACCAAAGCCCTTTTATCCAGATAATGCAGCCATCTTCCCTCATATGAGGCATGTGGTGTAGGGAAAAAAAAAAAAACAATGGTAAGTGGATGAAAGGGGACTCGTATGAAACTTGGAAACTATTTTAGGTATGCATCTGGGGTGGGGTCACAATGAGACCTTTTCGTTACATTCTCCATGAGATGTTTGCTGAGTCTCAGTTTCCAACCCTCATGAGGGAGGAGAAGGGCAGATGTTGCGCCTGGCAGAAACATTAGCCTCACCCAAGCAAAAGAGGCAGCATTGATGTTCATCGCTTACCAAAAAGGAGGGAGACCATAAAACACAGGTTTTGAACTCTGGGACCCTGGGCATAATCCCAGACATCTTGGGGAGAAAAAGCCCCCGGGCGGGGAAGAAATGGGGGAAGCTATCTAACTATACTATGTTGGACTATACTATAAAGACTACTAAAGCTACTAAAATTACTAAAAAAACTAACTATATGCAGTATCTTACAGCTATGACACAGGAAAAAAGGTGCTGAGGACACAGAAGATTCCAACTCAGACCTTGCGGCAGTAAGAAGGAACTGGACAGGTGTCAGTTTCATGCCCGCAGTTCAGAGCACAAGGAGAGCTACACTGCACGTGCGTGCCAATGGACACTGCTTGCAAAGAAAATTCTGGACTCAGGCAGATGGCACACACATGTATCCCACATGCAGAATATGCCTACGAACCATCACTCGGAGAAGAATCATTTGTTCTTAATATGCATCCACGGGGATCCCTCTCTCCAGGTGACTGATGAGCAATGCCCTTATGGAAGGTGGGATTGCGCAATCCAAACTGCCAGTAAGAAAAGTGATTTTAACACTGTCCTACCAAATCTGGCACCTGATCTTGAAACTAAGTGTTTAAACAAAAATAAGTGGCTATCTTGCAGATCTCTGATATGGGGATGTTTCTAAAGCATGCAGAGGAGAGACTGTGGTCTAGTGGAATGAGCTTTGATGCTTGGAGGAAGAAGCGTTCAAGCCATGCGATAGATACACTGGGTAATCCAGTTAGACAGTCTCTACAAAGAAGTGGCCTACCCCTTAGAAGCACTACTTTTGGCAACAAATACAGGGAACTTGCCTAAAGGACTTTGTTCTCTCAAAATATTATAACAAGGCTCTGAAAAGATCCAAAGTGTGAGGTTTTGTTTCCCCTGGGGACAAATGGTGTTTTGGATTGAAAGCAGAGAGATCAACAGACTGATTTAAACGGAAATCTGACAATTTTGGTAATAATATTTTAGAGGGGATCTCAACATCACCTTATCTCTGTGGAATGTTGTATGAGGATCATCAGCCACAAGGCTTGGAATTCACTCACCTTCTGGCTGATGTAACAATAAAAAAAGGTCATCTAAAGAGTAAGGTGGTGTAAATTATTCATGAGAAATTCAAAAAGAGATTCCATGATGCTTGCAAGGACAATATTAAGATCCCACATCTGAGGGGGCTCTTTGGTGGGTAAGTATGAAAACTACAGAAACCTTTAGATATCTGGGGTGAAGAAGAGAGAACACAACTGCATAGGATGCCATGAATAAATAGCTGCAAGGTGGACCTGAATGGAACTAAATAAAAGTTGAGAGTGTTTCAAATGTAGAATACAAATCAAGGATTTTAGGTCTGGGAGCCTCCAATATGTCAAGGTTGTGCTGTGCTACCCAAATATTGAAAATCGTTTCCACTCAGAGGAGTACTTTATAATTGTAAATTGCTTTCTGCTTGGCAGGAGGATTTGTTGGACTTACAGTGAATCTGTCAGTAGCAGTCAACTGGACAATATCCAGGCTACCAGGTGTAGCAATTTTACTTCTAGGTGAAGTACTTTATATTGGTTCTGTGATCTGTCTGGACAGTTTGGAAGTGCGACTGGAAGCTGAGTAGAAGGAGACTAAGATCTATCAACCAGAATTTTCTTTGCCAATATGGCACTATCAAGATAAGTACAGATACATCCTGTCTGATTTTCCATATCACGCAGGTTATCAGAAAGATCAGTGGAGAAACACACAAGACTGTGATTCCACAGCATGATACAGACATCTTTCAAGGATCACAGGCTCATGAATCCTCTGAAGCAAAAAAGACCAGACACTATTTTCTTTGGTGGCAAACAAGACTATAATACGATTCCCCATGGATGTTTTTATAAAAGGTATGATCTAGGAATTATTTGGGGGAAATTGTATGGCTTATGTTACACCACAGGTCTGCCTAGATTATCACAATGGTCTCTTTTGGCCTTAGAATCTATAAATCTGTGAAATACAGGCATGATGATGAAGCTCTTCAGAGATCATTTGTTGTTGCTGATGGCTTTCCTGCTTGAGAAGTCTGTTACATTGTTACTGGCTCCTGGGAAATGAAGAGCTATTAGGGCTATCCTGTATTGTTGACACCATGTCCATAATTTCATTGCCTCCAGGCACTGGAGTGATGAACAAGCATCTCCGTAGTTATTTACTGTGGAGTCTGTGAGAACCCATACAGTGGAATTCTATAAAACAAGCACAGCGACCTCCTCTATCATAAGGTCAGCTGGCACTATTAATGCTGCTATTATTGGTGCCTGTGTCAATGCTAGCAATTGCCAACATTGTCAGGTGCAGGCCCCATAAAGGTCTGAGCCAGAAGGTAAGCTCATGTCACTTGCCCCATCATATGAGTGGTCTTAATGCTCTATCCCAAGAGGAGACCAAAGGTTTAAGCTTCTTTGGGAATGAGAAGATTGGCACGAGGAATGATGTTCTGACCTCCTTTGTTTTAAGGAGGAGATACTACTGGTCTTGGTGTTAGCCCATACAGCCGGGGGGGACAAGGTTCGACAATCTCAGATCCTTATCAGACAGTGTTGGGGCAGATCTTTTGCAGGTATCAACCGCAAGGGTTGCAAACTGGCTATCAGGGGCACCAGCAGACTGGGATTTAGAAGTGACTAGTCCCATATTGGAAATTGATGTCCATTCTTCATTACTGAGGCTCCTCTCTCCAACTGCTGAAAAACATACTGAGTGTTTCTGGCTTTCTTGTTTTGGCTGAAAAGATCAGCAAATCAAGCAGCAGTCTAGTATGTGGCTCTAGCTAAGACAAAAAAAGGCAGTGGTTTTGACAGTCTGTGACGGCAAGGGTTTTGTCGCCAGAGGAACACAGGTTTGAAGCCCTAATGCTTCAAATTTGTTATTTTAGGATTATATCGGCACAAAGTACCATGGAGAAATTAATTTTTTTTTAAAGGAGGAATTTTGTTTGGAAATTAACCTTAACCAGGTGAAGATAGGAAAGGAAAACTTCTGCTATGTGTAGTGGACAGACACCGCTTCTTCGGTCTCACTGCCATGGGTTGTAAGAGGGAACCAAGGGACTTGTGGCCACTCTGCCCTTTATGCCCTGAAGTGGAGGAGTGTAAGTACATGTATAGCACAGACAAAGCCCAACAGAGATGTCTACTCATTCAAAGATTCAGACCTTGTGCACGTCAGGGACATGTGCTTCTAGAGTGGGATCCACATGGATAAATACTTCAAGAAGAAATTACTGATTCTGTTATCTTTAAACTTCACTATCATTCATTTATGTATGTAAATATTCATTAATTCAGGCATGCAACTTCACACAGGTCTATAAAATTTTGCTAGAAGGCAGCCTGGCAGGAAGCCAGGGACAGTAGCAAGGGGCCCTAAATGCCAGTCAGAAGGTACAGGGTCTTATGTGTAAATGCCAACTCACTTGTATATACCCCAGGCTTAAGGATCAAGCCTCTGCATCCCCACAACTCCCTGCTCTCAACAAAGAAGGTATTTGGAGAGGCATTTTGCTTGGTTTATTCTTAGCCAGCACTTTGGATTTTAAAAACATGGATTTTTTTTTTGATTTTTTTTTTTTTAGGACTTGTTAAATGATGCTTAAAATAAGGATTCTATGACTCTTGCATTACCCTAGACCAAAATCTGTGTTAAAAATGAGATGCTAAATGGATCAATCAGAAGTGAAAATTCAAATACCCAAAAAGCCCTTCAAAATTGTTGCAGTAAGCGGGAATCAGAGTAATCTCATATTAATCAGCCAAGACACGGCACTGGATTAAGAACCTGCTGCTTATTTCACCTCTGTAACGCAAGACCAAAAAAAAAAAAGAAGAAGAAGAAGAAGTGGGAGGGGAACAGAGGAAGGAAAAGCAATTAGATTAAATAAAGAAGAAACAATGTGAGATTTAAAGCTATGTATTACTTGTTATCGAGGGATCTAATTCAACCTGTAGCACATCAGAACTTTTAAAATATAATCACCGAAATGGCACTTTGTCATCACTGCACATTTTTTGATTTTCCAAGTTTCATTAGATCAGCTGGAAACTTCTACCTAGCAGTACTTAACTCCTGGTGTTTCCATCGTCAGCATCCTTAATGGAACTTATACCTCTCCATCATGCTTAGTAATACCATTTTTTTCTTACATGTAACTGGTGTCGAAACAGATATTAACTTTTTTACATCAGTTGCCAGATATTCTGTTTTATCATTTTAGATGAGATCAAATAAAATCCCGTAGTGCTAGAGAAAATATTTTTCAAAATCATAACAATGAATTAAACCACTGATATGTCAAATTATTCTACACCACCATTTTCATTACATCTGCATAGTAACAGTTCCCATTATAGTTGTATACATTTCTAGAACAAAAGCACAGCCATACTGAGACAGACAGATGGTCCAGCTAGCCCAGTATCCTGTCTTTTGACAGTGGCCAATGCCAGATAATTCAAAGGGAATGAAAAGGAAAGGGCAATTTTAAGTAATCCATCCCTGTCATCCAGTCCCAGCTTCTGGCAGTCAGGGGCTTAGCGTCACCTAGAGCATGGGGTTGCATCCCTGACCATGCTGGCTAATAGCCCTTGATGGACCTATCCTCCATGAACTTAGCTACTTCTTTTTTTGAAAACAGATACACTTTTGGCCTGTACAACATCTCCTGGCTACGAGTTCCATAGGTTGACTGTGTGTTGTGTGAAGAAGTATTTCCTTTTGTTTCTTTTAAACCTGCTGCTTATTAAATTTCATTGGGTGACCCCTGGTTCTTGTGTTATATGAAGGGGTAAATAATACTTCCTTAGTCACTTTCTACACACCATTCATGATTTTATAGACCTCTACCACATCCCCCCCTTAATCATCTCTTTTCTAAGATGAACAGTCCCAGGCTTTTTAAGCTCTCCTCATATGGAAGCTGCTCCATACCCTTAATCATTTTTGTTGCCCTTTTTTGTACCTATTTCATTTCTAATGGATGTTTTTAGAGACGGGGCAATCAGGCCTGCACACGATATTCAAGCTGTGGGTATTCAAGCTGTGGATATTCAAGCCCTGGATTTATATAGTGGCATTACTGTAATTACTATCTTATTATCTATCCCTTTCCTAATGGTTCCTAACATTTTTTGACTGCAGCTGCACATTGAGTGGATATTTTCAGAAAACTATCCATAATGACTCCACTTTCTTGAGTAGTAACAGCTAATGTTGACCCCATCATTTTGTATGTTTTCCAATCTCCATTACTTTACATTTATCAACACTGAACTTCAGTTGCCATTTTGTTGCCCAGTCACCCAGTTTTGAAATATCCCTTTGTAACTCTTCACAGTCTGCTTTGGACTTAGCTATCTTAAGTAATTTTGTATCAACTGCAAACTTTGCCCTTCACTGTTTCCACTTTTTCCAAATCATTTAGAATATGTTGAATAGCACTGGTCCCAGTAACGATCCATGGGGGACACTGCTATTTACCTCTCTCCAGTCTGCAAACTGACCATTTATCCCTACCCTTTGTTTCCTTTCAGTTACTGATGCACGGGAGGACGCTCCCTCTTATCCCATGACTCCTTACTTTGCTTAAGAGCCTTTGGTGAGGGACCTTTGTCAAAGGCTTTCTGAAAGTCCAAGTACACTGTACCCACTAGATCACCCTTGTCCATGTTTGTTGACCCCCTCCAAGAATTCTAATAGATTGGTGGGCATAATTTCCCTTACAAAAGCCATGTTGACTCTTCCCCTACATATTGTGTTCATCTATGTGTCTGATAATTCTGTTCTTTACTATAGTTGCAACCAATTTGCCTGGTACTGAAGTTAGGATTGCCTATAATTGTGAAGATTGCCTCTGGAGCATTGTTTAAAAATTGGCATCGCGTTAGCTATCCTCCAGCCATCTGCACAGAAGATGTAAGTGATAGCTTACATATCACAATTAGTAATTTCACATTTTATTTCCTTCTGAGCTGTTGGGTGATTTATTACTGTTTAATTTATCAATTATTAATTTAAGGAGCATTTGGTCCTGGTGATTTATTACTGTTTAATTTATCAATCTGTTCCAAAATCACCCCTACTGTCACCTCAATCTGGGACAGTTCCTCAGATTTGTCACCTCTGACAAATGCAGAGAATTCTTTGACTGACGCAAAGAATTCATTTAGCTTCTCCGCAAAGTCTTTTTTTTCCTTGAGTGCTCCTTAAGCATCTCAATCATTCAGTGGCCCCACTGATTGTTTGGCAGTCTTCCTACTTCTGATGTACTTTAAAAAAATTGCTGTTAGTTTGTGTGTTTTGTTAGCTGCTCTTCATATCTTATTTTTTGGCTTGCCTAACTATGCTTTTACACGGGACTTGCCAGAATTTATGCTCCTTTCCATTTTCCTCAGTTTGACTTCCAATTTTTAAAGGGTTCCTTTTTGCCTCTAACCGTTTCTTTTACTTTCTTGTTCAGCCATGGTGGCATTTTTCTGGTCCTCTTACTTTTTTTTTTTTTTAATTTGGGGTATACATTTAACTTGGGGTATATATGAAATTTAATTTCTACTGTATATATTAATCCTTCACTGTCCATGGAGGCTACCATCATCCCAGGAGACATGCATAAGGCATTCATGCAGTACATTTATTAAGTTTGTAATGAATGACATGACCATTAATGTGTCTATTTTTCAAAGGCACAAATGGCAGCTAGGTGCCTAATTCCCATTGACCAGTGAGAGTTAGGCACCTAAAAACCATTTAGGCCTTTGAAAGTCTCCCTTACTATCCCTAAGTATTCCCATCCCTATCCAATTACCCAATCCATCTGAATGGAGACTTTTAGGGAGAGCAAGGCAAGGACATGGAAAAAATTTTCCCCACCTGTTGATTACAACCAAGTTCACACTTCCAACAATGATCTTTCCCAGCACATACCTTCTAGCCAAGAACTGAAGCGGGCAAAGCCCCAGTATGATTGCCCCTATGGTTGAAAAATACTTCAACTTAGGTTACAACCAAAAATGGACTAAACTCAAGTAACCTTAACAGGTCCCCTTGCAAAAAACTTTTTAGAGCACAAAAAACATGGAAGCCTATGGTCAACTGAATTCCCACATAGGGCACACTGTAATCGTAAACTTACCTACTACAAGAAAAATCAGATGATAAACCAGAGAGCCAAAACCACTTAGGCTTTTTGAAAATCCTACCAGTAATTTTTAGGTTATTTATCAGAAAGACTAATTCTTTGAAATTTTCCCAAACAGTTCTGCTTGTCACAGCCTTATTTTTGAAAGAATCATTTTCTTAAAAAAATCATATGCTTCACATAAGTGCCTGTAGGCCCTAATAAAGATCAAAGTCCCATTGTTTTAGCACGGTACAAACACAAAAGAGCTTAAAATTTAATGCGCATTGGAAGGTCAGGCTCACAATGGAACACTGGTTGCAATCTTAATGTTGATATTGCAATAGTTAGGAGCTCATTGTTTCTTTAATATGAGGAAGCAGAGGTTCGTTTTAATTAAGGTCTCGCCCATGAGAAAGGAAGAACTGTTTTCAAACTCATCCCTTTATTAATCAGGTAACGATTTGTGCATTCGCTAACTGAAGAACCCATACCGGTACCTTTTCAATTTCAGAGAATTTTGGTGTTCCTCCAACTTTCTAATAATACAACTCACAAGCACACACTGAGCCCTTATGAACAGCCGGTATTCTTTGTCCTTGAGATTAGAGTTCAGCTTCACAGGTACAGAAAAATTAAGTCTGAACTTGTTAAAATTAACAGTATGGAATTAACTTAATTGCAGTATCACCTGCACTTGAGAAATAAACCCATAAAGTATGTACGCACTTCCACGGTTTGATAAAGCAAAATCATCAGCCATGGTTTTCTGATTTGGATGTATCTGGAACTTCCTCCCACTTTTATCGCAAATCATTACTATAATTAAGCTTAGCATATTTTTTTTATTTCAGTGGATGACACTGATGTTTATTTTAAAGCCTTTTTATTGTCATCAATATAAATTTTCATAGTTGTGGGAAATTGGGGGGCTGGGGGGACAGGCAGTAATTATTTAAAGGTAAATGTTGAGATTCAAAAAGTAGAAACTGTATAACCATTAAACCACAAAGTATACTTAAGTCAAATGCTAATAATGGTTGTCAAACAGCATTTTTCTTACTTTGCCCATCTGTAAAGTTTCAATCATCATCAGTGGAAATATTTTTTCCTAGGTTTATAAGTCTACAGTGAAATTGACATTTACCGACATTTACTGATAAAAATCTAATCTTTCCAAGCCTAATTATAATAAACTTCATCCCTCTGCAGCTAGGATAGAATTGTAAAAATATTGCATTTATCTGCACGTACATAAAAAACTAACAAAGCTTTTTTTTTTGTTTCAAAATGTTACATATCTGTGTCAGACTCATTCAAAAAACACACCGAAACCAAGAAATAGCCTATTTGAAAGTATAATTTATAGAACAAGTTTATAAAAGCTTTTTTCTATTCATACTTCATTTAAAAGAAACAAATTAAACTGGTCCTTTAAAAGTACTTAAAAGCATTACTATAGCTAGATAATACAATAAAGCAATAAAGCAGCCAGCTAATAGAGAGAGTTTATAAAAATTTCCATTTAGCTTGAGCAGACTTCAAGATTGTTTCCCCAACTAGAATAATCCATGGTTTTCAATCTCCTTGTTCCCCCAACCATTACTACCAGGCAGTGGAAATATCTCAGTCAACTAAGAGCCTTCCATGGCAGAAGTAGATCAACACTGTAGGTAGACACTTTTATGGGATGTCCGCTGCAGACGGCACTACAGCAGAGGACCCACACTGATCCTTCATTTGGAAGATAGAAACACTATGCTGTTAAATTCAAAAATGCAAGTAGCACAAAGAAATGGAAGGAAATTACATTTCTTTTGATTAAATAAGCTCATTTTTCTGAGTTGGCCAATTTTTCAGTTGCCCCAGTAAAATGGAATATTTTCCCAGGATCTAAGAGTTACACAGGTTCTAGTGTTCCTTTTAAATACCTATATATAGTGCTCATTTCACAGCTTACCTGGTTCTTGAGTGACATCCACTTTTCCTACCGTGGTATCTAGATGTTCACTTTCTTTTGCAAAATTCTCCCATGCTGCTTCAATCTGTTGGCAGGCTGGACACCAAGGGGCATAGCTAAGAACAGAGAAGAATGTATTAGTTTAATATACACACACAAATTGTTTTTTAAATCAAGATTTCAAGAAAATGCACATCTGATACAATGGAAATATAAAAGTACTAGCCACAGATAAGTAGACACTTTTTCTAATTTTCTCTTAAAACTACTGGATTAGGAAAAAAAAATCATGAAATCCCAACCAGTTTTCTATAAATCCATAGGGATTTTTTTAAGTTGTTTAAACAATTCACAAGTTCGAAAAGATCAGCTTTTCCAAATCCTTCACAATGCAGCACAAATAACTCCATTTACACACAAAACTGATTTTCATGGAAGCTGTAAAAAGTTACTGAAGCGAGGTGTATCTTCAAAAATTATGTCCCAAAGACAACATTCTACATCACCTTCATACACCTCAGGCCCTCCTCTAAATTACATTGACTCTAATTTGTTAAAAGAACAGGAGTACTTGTGGCACCTTAGAGACTAAAATTTATTAGAGTATAAGCTTTCGTGGGCTACAGCCCACTTCATCGGATGCATAGAATGGAATATAGTATATATATGGAATAGTATATATGTAGATATATATATACACATACAGAAAAGGTGGAAGTTGACATACAAACTGTAAGAGGCTAATTAGTTAAGATGAGCTATTATCAGTGGGAGAAAAGAAAAAAAAACTTGAGTGGTAATAATCAAGATGGCCCATTTAGACAGTTGACAAGAAGGTGTGAGGATACTTAACTTAGGTCATGTCTACACTGCGAAAGTACTCCGATTTTACAGAAGTCAATTTTTGGGAACAGATTTTATAAAGTTGAGTGCACGCATCCACACTAAGCACATTAATTCAGCGGTATGTGTCCACAGTACCCTGGCAAGTGTCGACATTCCGAGCGGTGCACTGTGGGTAGTTATCCCACAGTTCCCGCAGTCCCCGCTGCCCACTGGAATTCTGGACTGAGCTCCCAATGCCTGATGGGGTCAAACATTTGTTGCGGGTGGTTATGGGTAAATGTTGTCAGTCAACCCTCCCTCCCTCCGTGAAAGCAACAGCAGACAACTATTTCGTGTCCTTTTCCCTGGATTGCCCAAGCAGACGCCACAGCGCAGCAAGCATGGAGCCCGTTCAGCTCACCGCAGCAGTTATGACCATTGTAAACACCTCGTGCATTATTGTGCAGTTTATGCAGAACTAGCACCTGAAAACCAGGCAACGAGGCGATGGCAGTGTGGTGATGAGGACATGAACACAGATTTCTCTAAAACTGCGATCCCCAGCAATTTGGAGATCATGGTGTTACTGGGGCAGGCTCATGCCGTGGAACACCGATTCTGGCCCGGGAAACAAGCACAGACTGGTGGGACTGCATAGTGTTGCAGGTTTGAGATGATTCCCAGTGGCTCCGAAACTTTTGCATGTGTAAGGGCACTTTCATGGAACTTTGTGACTTGCTTTCCCCTGCCCTGAAGCGCAGGAAGACCAAGATGAGAGCAGCCCTCACAGTTCACAAGCGAGTGGCAATACCCCTGTGGAATCTTGCAACGCCAGACAGCTACAGGTCAGTCGGTAATCAATTTGGAGTAGGCAAATCTATTGTGGGGGTTGCTGTGATGCAAGTAGCCCACGCAATCATTGAGCTGCTGCTATCAAAGGTAGTGACTCTGGGAAACGTGCAGGTCATAGTGGATGGCTTTGCTGCAATGGGATTCCCTAACTGTGGTGGGGCGAAAGACGGAACACATATCCCTATCTTGAGACCGGACCACCAGGGCAGCCAGTATATAAACCGCAAGGGGTACTTTTCAATGGTGCTGCAAGCACTGGTGGATCACAAGGGACGTTTCACCAACATCAACGTGGGATGGCTGGGAAAGGTTCATGACGCTCGGATCTTCAGGATCTCTGGTCTGTTTAAACGGCTGCAGGAAGAGATTTACTTCCCAGACCAGAAAATAACTGTTGGGGAAGTTGAAATGCCTGAAGTTATCCTTGGGGACCCAGCCTACCCCTTAATGCCGTGGCTCATGAAGCCGTACACAGGCACCCTGGACAGTAGTAAAAGCTGTTCAACTATAGGCTGAGCAAGTGCAGAATGGTGGTAGAGAGTGCATTTGGACGTTTAAAGGGTCGCTGGCGCAGTTTACTAACTCGCTCAGACCTCAGCAAAACCAATATTCTCATTGTTATTGCTGCTTGCAGTGTGCTCCACAATCTCTGAGAGAGTAAGGGGGAAGACGTTTATGGCAGGGTGGGAGGTTCATGCAAATCGCTTGGCCACTGAATACGCACAGCCAGACACCAGGGCGGTTAGAAAAGCACAGCAGGAAGCGCTGCGCATCAGAGAAGCTTTGAAAACCAGTTTCATGACTGGCCAGGGTACTGTGTTATCCTTCTGTTTGTTTCTCCTTGATGAAAACCCGCCCCCTTCGTTGACGCTAAATTCCCTGTAAGCCACGCGCCCGCCCCGCTTTGATCACAGCTTGCTTGCAAAGGAAATAAAGTCACTGTCATTTAAAAAACATGTATTCTTTATTAATTGATTATAAAAATAGGGAGACAACTCACAAGGTAGCCTGGGTGGGGTGTGGGAGGAGGGAAGGAAAAGGCCGCTTTAAAACTTCTTGAATGGCAGCCTTCTGTTGCTTGGGCTGCCCACTGGGGTGGAGTGGTTGGGTGCCTGCAGCGCCTGCCCCGCGTTCTTGGGCATCTGGGTGAGGAGGCAATGGAACTTGGGGAGGAGGGAGGGCGGGCGGTTAAACAGGGGCTGCAGCGGCAGTCTGTGATCCTGCTGCCATTTATGAACCTCCACCAGACGCCAGAACACGTCCATTTGATCCTGCAGTAGCCCCAGTGTTGCCTCATGCCTCCTCTGATCTTCCTGCCGCCACGTCTCCTCACATTCATCAGCCGCTTTCCTGTACTCTGCTATTGTGTCCCTCCACACATTCTGCTGAGCTCTGTCAGTGCTGGACGACTGCATGAGCTCAGAGAACATGTCACCGCGCGTGCGTTTTTTTCGCCGCCTTATCTGAGATAACCTTTGGGACGGAGGAGGGAGGCTTGAAACATTTGCAGCTGCTGGAGGAAAAAAAGGGAGTGAAGTATTTTAAAAGATACATTTTACAGAACAATGGCTATACTCTTTCACGGTGAACAACACTATTCACATTACATAGCCCATGTGATTTTGGTACAAGGTCGCATTTTGTATCTTATATTGAGTGCCTGCAGCTTTGGTGTTAGAGATCACACACGCAGTGCCGGGCAACAGAATTCGGCTTGCAGGTGGCCATGGTAAGCCATAGAGTTTTGGCTTCTGCAGCCTTTATAACAGCAGCACCCTCCTCTCCCATACCAAGCAAAGCACACTGAGTTGGCCATTTAGTGCTGCAGTTTTCCTGTTAACGTGCAGCAGAAGAAACCAAACTAGCCCTCCCACTCCAATTCTCTGGGACGATTGCTTTACCGCTCCTCCCACTGCGTGGCTGGTATCAGGGAAGATCCCTGCTAGCCAAACGCAAACAGCTCAGCGCAATGCCCCCCACCACTGCTTGGCTAACTGCACGGAGAATTTCTTTTCAGCCACAGGCAAACAGCCCAGTAGGGAGGGCCATCTCTGAATGTCCCCTTAATTAAATTCCCCTATTTCAACCAGGTTACCATGAACGATATCACTCTCCCAAGGATAACACAGAGAGAGAAAGAACGGATGTTGCTTGAATGCCAGCAAACACTGGGACCATACGCTGCCAGGCTTTGTCATGCAAATGATACCACATTACTTGCTACTAGCATGGCATGGTAAAGTGTCCTACCATGGAGAACAGAATAAGGCTTCTCTCCCCAGAAACCTTCCGCAAAGTCTTTTAGAGTACCTCCAGAAGAGCTTCATGGAGATGTCCCTGAAGGATATCCGCTCCATCCCCAGACACGTTAACAGACTTTTCCAGTAGCTGTACGGGCCATGAATGCATCCCAAGTCCTCAAGGCTACTTAATCATTAAAAAACGCTTGCTTTTATAACACGTATTATATTTTAAAAGGTACACTCACCAGAGGTCCCTTCTCTGGCTTCGTTAGGTTGGGAGGGTATTTCAGTCAAGGCGATAAAAAGACCCTGGCTGTTGGGGAGAACGGTGTGCTGTGTGCTCTCCTCAAGCTCGTCCTCCTCATCGGGACGCACTGGGCTTTGTTGCAAGGATAGGTTCCTGGGTTAGTGTTTTTGTTGTGTGGTTGCTGGAGAGTATTTGCTTCAGGTTGGGGGGCTGCCTGGGACTGGTCTGTCCTCGCTTAGAAATTTGTCTTATAGCTGCTTCAATGCCACTAATATCACAACTTGAGAGAATTTGATGGTATTTTAGAAATTGAAAGGGAAATTGTGATTGGAAATAAATTGTATTGCTTGTGATAATTAGAAATGGAAGCCTTAGCTTGAAAGCTAACCTAGTGGAATTATCAAGTAATGACATATGTATTAGACCATTTAAAAATACAAGAATATCACATATCCCGAGAGGGAACAAACATTTACAGATAATATTGTAGAAATGCATTTCCCAACAGAAAAGCAACAGATTTTTGTACTGAACTTTCTAAGTCACATTCCCCAAGAGAAAGCACTTCTGACAAATAAAGCAGACAATATTGACAGGAAAAAAGCCATAAAATAACTCTGTGCTCTTTGAAGAAAAGAATAAAACACTTAAGGTACATTCAGAAATCAGAGAGTAGTTAGAAAATACAAAAGACAAGAAGAAAAACTATTTAATGAGAAAGCAGAAGGTGAGAGAGAAAGCCGCTGCAGACAGCTGATGTGAGAAGAAAGAAAGAAAGAAAGAAAGAAAGAAAGAAAGAAAGAAAGAAAGAAAGAAAGAAAGAAAGAAATCGATCCACAGGCCTACATCCAAGTGAGCAAAACTGGGATTTAAGAATACTCCTAAAGCATTCCATTTTCAGAATAGCAAGAGAATTAAGTTTGTGCTATCCTTTTAGAATTCAAAGCTCCCTGTTTGCAGAGAGTTGAAAATGTAAAGTTTAAGAATTATGGGAAAGAAAAAAAATAAATGAGAAATGTTAAACTAAAGCAGAAGTATTTTATATTGATGTGAGAATAAAACGTAAGCAAAACCATCTCTTATACTACAACCAGATTTATAGGAAAGGCCAAATGGGACTGTGTCACTGTAGGCTACATTAAATTGAAAACAATATTAAAAAGCTGGGCACAACTTTTAAAGTAATGTATGGAATAAAGGAGAGCTCTTTTATTGAGAGGTGGGTTTTGGGCAAGAACATGAAGTCTCCACTCCAACCACAAAGAAGAAAATATAAAATAAAACAGGCAACATAGAAATATTTAGATGAAAAAAATGGAAGAGGAAGATGAACTTAACACTGATTTCTGGAGTAGACTTATACAAGACTGTGTATATTACATAACAATATACCCTGCCCAAGATCTGCAAGTGGGATTGAGAACAATGGGAATTTCATTTACAACCAGATGACCCTTGTTCGCACATCAAGCTACATCTATTATACACATACCACTCAATACAATGCATAAACCCTGTAATATAAGCAATCCCACAGCCTTCTTTCTCATAGATGTCCAACATCCTATGTCACCTCATCTCTCATGTAGACCCTCATCCCATCAGGGATCTACATGGACAAACCCTCATTGTAGTAAATGGGGTTCCAGGAAGGCATAAATTGCCATTGACTCCTGTCATAAATATAAAGGGAAGGGTAAACCCCTTTAAAATCCCTCCTGGCCAGAGGAAAAATCCTCTCACCTGCAAAGGGTTAAGAAGCTAAAGGTAACCTCGCTGGCACCTGACCAAAATGACCAATGAGGAGACAAGGTACTTTCAAAAGCTGGGAGGAGGGAGAGAAACAAAGGGTCTCTGTCTGTCGGTACGCTGCTTTTGCCGGGGATAGAACAGGAATGGAGTCTTAGAACTTTTAGTAAGTAATCTAGCTAGGTATGTGTTAGATTATGATTTCTTTAAATGGCTGAGAAAAGAACTGTGCTGAATAGAATGACTATTTCTCTGTGTGTGTCTTTTTTGTAACTTAAGGTTTTGCCTAGAGGGATTCTCTATGTTTTGAATCTAATTACCCTGTAAGGTATCTACCATCCTGATTTTACAGAGGTGATTCCTTTACTTCTATTTACTTCTATTTCTATTAAAAGTCTTCTTGTAAGAAAACTGAATGCTTTTTCATTGTTCTCAGATCCAAGGGTTTGCGTCTGTGGTCACCTATGCAAATTGGTGAGGATTTTTACCAAACCTTTCCCAGGAAGTGGGGTGCAAGGGTTGGGAGGATTTTGGGGAGTAAGACATGTCCAAACTACGTTTCCCAGTAAACCCAGTTACAGTTTGGTGGTGGCAGTGGATATTCCAAGGACAAAGGATAAAATTAATCTGTACCTTGGGGAAGTTTTAACCTAAGCTGGTAAAAGTAAGCTTAGGAGGTGTTCATGCAGGTCCCCACATCTGTACCCTAGAGTTCAGAGTGGGGGAGGAAACTTGACAACTCCAATGAGGGGCTACCTACATAACTTGCATGGGTTGATAGTAAACAAAGAAATAACATGCCATGACTGAAGTGGCAGCATGCTTTAACTGTTTCTTGTTTACAAACTTTATTATGTTGAGATGGTGCACAGTGTGCTCTTGTATAGTAGTAAGTAATATATGTAGAATTGTAAAAAGAGAAAGTGCTTTTTACAGGCTATAGGTGCCTTTAACACTAAAAACAAATTGCACAATATGACAGACCCAGCAGCCAAGCTTTCCTATGTATCAAAAATAATCAGAAGAGATTGAAAAAAACATCTTTCTTAGACACCATTCCTTAGCTACTCCTCCCTCCTACTCCCCAAACCTGAGAAAAGAGATTGGTTTTTCAGCATGCCCTGGAAGTCTATCATGGAATATTTCAGACAAGGACTTCACGCAATCGGCTGAGCCAGCAGTCCTCCCATCCTTTTAAAAGAAGGGGAATATAGCTGGAACCTTGCCATTCACCTCAGTTATGCTATTTTTTTTATAGATATAAATGTGCTGATCTATCAAATGCTTTTAGGCGTAGCGTGGCTGTGTTCATGGTAAGTACTTACATTTATTTTATCCCCCATTGCAGATGAGGACAGAATTATTAAAGAGAAGATTATTACTACATTCCACAGTCTACTGTGCACCCGTCACAAGCGTTATGAATGTGACGCTACCAAACATGTTAAGAACAATGGCAAGGGATCCTGAGTGAGGACCAGGCTTCGGAGAAGCCTCTGTCCCCACTGCTGCTGCTAACATAGACCTGCTAACACAAGTACACACGATGGCAGTCTTTCCCCTTCAGTGGGCTATAGGATTGCATATCCATATGTAGGCACTTCCACCAGGAGTTCCAAGAACAGTGAGAAAGAGCTTGAATAGCTGAAATTTTTTGGCGCTATTCAAAATTTTGAGACACTGCAACCCGCCTTTAACTTTCACTTCATATTTTTATGCACCTTAAGTTGACTGGTTTTGAGTCATCTTTTCACAAGCGACTCCCAGACACAGCCTTACAGACCTTAAACTACTACAGTCCAGTAGTGATCAGATGTCACAAGAATGCAGTGAAATTAAAGAATGTACAGAAAAAACGACGTAAGTCCCAAAATAGTTAAGAACTAAACTGGATGGGAAGTGGAGGAAAGGAGTACTAAGATTGTGTGTGCAGAATGGAGGTGAACGATGGAATGGAGAAGGACAAAAAACTATTTTTATTTTCTCCTATTTCCCGCTGTTTACACCTCTTCCTCTTTAAAAATGACAATGGTTTTAAATAAAAATTACAGAAAAGATGAGGCTCAGGGAAAGCAAAAACTGAGCTCTTGAAAGAATTTAGGTTTTAGTAAGTTACATAACAGTGGGATGGGTAATAGATTAATAAAGAAACTAAAGCCAGCCTATGCCCCTACAACCTAATAATTGTACATATTGATAGGAGTTTTATAAACCCAGCTGCACTACAAATGTGTTACCTGAGAAGATAATCACAAGATTTCCAATATTTACAAGATCAAAGAAGTTTTGTTGTTGTTGGTTTGGGGGGGGGGGGGCGGTTAAACCAAAATGTCACCATCTGGTCACAAAATTGGATTCCCAGATAATGAAGTTTTTCATGCCTCCCAGTTATAAAAGTAAAGCTACAAAAGCCATTTGAAGAAATATGACAGATAACTGGTTTCCTGTGAGTCTATTAAGTTATAGGTAACCTCAAAATAACAGATTATTTTTTTCCATTGATGCTAAAATAGAAAATAGTCAAAATATTTTACAAATGCAGTAGACAACATTTTTCAGATCTGTGCAACAAATGAGAGCGCCAACCAGGAGAGGAAAAAAACCTCCATGAAATGCTTCACACTAGAATTGTAGCTCAAAACTCCTTAAATAGAATCTGCTCCTTTAGAACAGGTCAGTGTCACACTGACATCCATAGCTTGTTAATAGGGCCAAAAACACACATCCTAACACCATCACAAACAGATATGGTTGAAGTATATTTATTTATATTTTTTAAAACTGCCTACGAAGTTCATTGATGCAAGAGTATAGAATTGTTTTAGCTACTGAACAAATACACATTTACCATCTTGTTATAAAGGCAATGTTTCAAAATCTTATCTACAATACGCTGTTTGAAACAGAAAGGTGAAATCACTGAGGTCAAAGTTTCAAGTTTGGATGCCAAGTCACCTGAGACTATATGGACAGCTCTTCCCTATGGCCTGGTCTACACTGGGGTGGGGAACGATCTAAGTAATGCAACTTCAGCTACGTGAATAACATAGCTGAAATCAATGTACTTAGATCTACTTACCGCGCCGGTGTCTTCACTGCAGTAGGTCGACTGCTTACGCTCCCCCGTCAACTCCGCCTATACTTCTCACTCCGGTGGAGTACCGGAGTTGATGGGAGAGCGCTTAGCGGTCAGTTTATTGCGTCTTTGCTAGACGTGATAAATCGACCCCTGCTGGATCGATCGCTCCGGAGGCAAGTGTAGACATGCTCCTATCATGCCTTTGAGAAGAGTGCCAGAGCCAGGACAGCAGCAGGGAGAGAAAGCCAACTGATAAAGGGACATATCAGACAACCATGATTGTTGATTTTATTGTATCATCAAATTATTGTATTTTGCTGTTGAGCACATGGGGAATAAGATGGATTTTCACAGAACACAGGAATCGGCAACACTGGGCACCCCAGAATATAAAAGTAATTTCCTAGAGGCCAGCAAAACCACACCCAAAGCACACAAATCCTCCTGTGTTTTTGCCCTTACTAAAAATAAAATTATAAATTGTTTTTATTTATACTGCAGTAGCACCCAAAAGCCAAAGCAAGATTTGAGACCCAGTTGGGTTAAGCACTGTTCAGACACAGTAAGACCATCCACATGAATCTTAACAGCTTCAACCCTACTGTCTCTGCAGCCACTCTCAGTACAGCAGCTCCCAGCTGATACTGAGGTTATTTGTAGGGGTGGAAAAGGCCACTAGTGAAAACGAATCCTTAGACTGCTCTTCTCTGCCTCACATCCAAGCACATACCCAAAGAGAAACACACTGTAGATGGGACCAAATATGGCAACAAAACTAGCTTCAAAACAGTGAGTTAAACTTTATTAAAGCCATACTATTCGTTGTGCTAAATTTTACAGGTGGACAAATGGCCCAGGAAGCAGGGGAGGCAGAAGAATCTAATCTGAACAGTGATCCTATCAACAGTGGCAGTTGGGATTAGGACAGATATTTAACACACGTACGTTTTACTGTACAGTTCATCTTCCATTGCACCTATTGAGGCTCTGGGGATGGGCAGGCTCAAGCCAACCTACATCTAAAGCACCACCCTTCACCCCCCTCTCCCCCCCCACAGCCTAAGGGGAGGAGCCACCACACACACGCAAAAAAATGGAAAAACAGGGGCACAGGTTCAAAAGCAGGGATCCAGATAGGGACACTGAGCAGAGAACCCCGGACAGCGCCCACTGCTCCTTGAAGGCATCCAGGGAGCCAGTGAACGTGGCCCAGAGGAACTCTGCCTGGAGGTGTTACTTGAGGGAAGATCAGAAATAGACCCTGCACCTGCAGAGCCCTCAGCCCCCATCCAATTTCCTCCTACTGGTATGATGGATGACCACCATGGCCAGCACTAGGTGGTTGACGAGGAGGTCTCACAACCTTGCGGGGCCACAGATAGGGTGTGCATAAATCAGGAGGTGTGGGAAAAGTGCAGCCAAAACTTAAGGAGGTGGTTTTGGAGGAGCTGGAAGAGGAGCTGCAACCCGGCACACCTGATGTAAATGTACGCCAGTGTCTCCCTCTGACCACAGAACGGACAAGTGTGTGAACGACACCAAGGTGTGAACGACACCAAGTACACGCCCATGGTTACGGCTCCATGAAGGAGCCGCCAACTAACATCCCCGGTGGGCCATAGGACTAGGGTGGAATACAGACTGGCCCACTGGGGTTCCTCATCCCACTTGGGTGGTGAAAGATCCCGCCATTTGGTGTCCGGGAGGGACATGAGGGTGAGGAGCATAAGCATGTACAGCTGTTTCTTGGGCATGATTCGGTGACAGCCTGGCTGCAAGTCTCGCAGCCAGCTTCAGTGGTGTGTGAGGCAGGAGGCGCTGAGGGGGCTCACAGGGCAGAGGCCCGATGGTGAGGTCCCCTGAATCTTCCACTGCAGTGACTCCCTGCTATACTCACTCATCCAGCTCAGTGGCAAGGCTGAGGAGGCAGAATGTCCTTCCCGTCTGTCCTATCAAAATTGATGCGCCTTTTTACAGAACCAGGGGAACAGCCTTTTTTTTTTTTTTTTTTTAGTTCAAATCCAAATCCGACAGGGCAGCCTAGGATCATATGCAAAAGATTTTCTCAGAGGAAGGGGAAGGAATACTCATCATCTGTGGCCTATTACAACCAGTAGAGTACCCTCATTTTGCCTATAATTCGTCAGTCTTTCAAGGCCCAGACTGACAGAGAGCCTCAAATATTTAGAAATGTATATTTAATATAATGATCTATTCTGGTTCTCCCCCTTTCAAGTGCTCCAGGCAAGAATATTTCACCTTGTTTTTAAAACTTAATGGTTTCAAAGGGAAAAAATCTCTATATTTACTTTCTCAGAGACTGCACTTAACAGTGGGCTGTCTGAAGCTTTATCCACTGAACAGCTGTGGATTGAAACCTGCAAGACTCACGCGCTTCAAAGCCCAGAAGCAACTGTGTGAGTATATTTCTTCTACATTGGGTCCTGGCAACAGTGTGCATCACGTAAGGAAGTTGCTGCCTTTATGAGATGTAATTAAATATAACGTGATGTAACACAAACAAAAAAAGATTCAGGAGTACAAAGAAGGCAAGCAGAAGTCCAGCAACAGAGTGGGGGCTATCCAGTTTATTGCACTGAATGCGGCTTGTATGATTACCTGCCTTGTGGGCAGCTGGTCTATGTGTGCATTCGGTGCAAGGAGCTCATGGCCCTCAGACACAAAGTACAGATTCTTTACACTAGAGTGGCTGATCTGGATGAGCTAAGGGAGATAGAGAGCAGGTCTACACTGGAAGAGTTTACATCCGATGTAGATGTGCCGCTGTAGTGCGCATCGTGAAGACGCTCTATGCCGCTCTCGTGTCGGCATAATTACTCCACCACCGTGAGAGGCAGAAGCTATGCTGGCAGGAGAGTGTCTCTCACCGACACAGCACCGCTGTGGACAGCACTTAGGTCACTGTAATTTGCGCTGCTCGGGGGGGGGGGGGATATGTCTTTTTCACACCCTGAGATCAACTTAAGCGGTAGCATAGACCTGCCCAGAGATACATAAAAGAGACTTTCTGAGACAAGGAACACATGAAACCCCAAATCCATACTAGAGGAAGGTGAAGATAGAAAGCCAGGCCCTGTTGATCAGGAAGATAAATAAAGGCTTTTATGCTGTTATGAGAGCGAAATCATGGCCCATCAGATATCAATGGAAAAATTTTCATTGACTTCAATGGAGTCAGGATTTCACCTCAGAGATCTTATTATGCACAGGAACCTACCACTGTTTTCCACCAGCCCCAAATACTTTCCTGTCCAGCATCTCCCCCTTCATATCCTAGCTTCCTTCCATCATTTTCTGCACCCTCTCCATTCCCCTAATACGTTTTCCTCTGATTAGCCTCATGCTACAGTTCCTCTTTACATGAGCCTATAGTCTATTCTTTCAGTGAACTCCACTCAGGGTATGTGTGTAAGACTTATTGTTTATTAACATGTCTGTAACAAAGTGTGGCATCATTTACAGTGAGGAAACCACATCTTAAACCTTTGAATATATTCCAAAACAGAGAGAGATAAAAAGAATTGATAATCATGCTCTTAAAAACATTTCCTCCACTTTATAGCCAAATATGGTAAAATAATCCAGCATTTAACTTAAGCAGGAAATTGGTGACTAACGTAGCTAATATACCCACAGCAGCTACTATTGGCACGGTTTTCTTCATTTGTTTCCTTCCTCGTCTTTGCATTGCAAAAGCATTGCAAAGAGTACCACTTGGGTTAGGTTTCTTGACATGCACAACAGCACTAGCCTGGCATTCAAGGAGTTTCAGACTGATGAAACAGGGTTTTTTTAACCTCCTTAATCCATGCATTGTGAAGGGAGATGTATATTGCAAATACATAGTACACAAACCAAACATCGGGAATGCAGGTAGTGTTATCACTGCTCTTCAGGAGTTATCTTAGGACCATTCAAATCTTGTTTTTACAACAGCTTCCTCAACACTCTGTGTTGGTTAATCCAGGACAGGCTGCGTTCTCCAAGGAAATAAAAGATAAGTAGACTCACCAAGATTCTGCAGGAACAGAGACCTGATTTCTATGAGAAGGTGAGAAGAGAGTCACCTTTCACAAAACTCAGTAAGTCTCGAGTGCATTTAATCTGACCAGTCAACAAAGATTCAGGAATTAACCTCTGTAATCCACTAACTCCATATCACAAAGGAGTAGAATTTAAAATTGATATATTGATGCTTTTTGTTATAAGCAGAAAAGAAATATGTGAGTTCCATCAATCTGTCCACTATAGCTGCAGAAGGCCCAGAGGGTATGCCTACACTGCAACTGAACAACCAGGGCTGGCCCATGCCAGCTGACTCCGACTTGCAGGGCCTGGGCTAAGGGGCTGTTTCACTGTGGTGTAGACATGGCTCAGGCTCAAGTCCAATCTCTGGGACCCTCCCACCTCATAGGGTCCTAGAGCCTGAGCTCTAGCCCAAGACTCTAGAACGCAATTGGACAACCCCTTAGTCCAAGCTCGGGCCAGACATGGGTTTTTAATTGCACTGTAGACATACCCTAATTATGCTCAAACCCTCAACAGTAAACACTATCTCTAAATTCTATTGCTGTATAGACCGTTAGCACAATGGCTTACACAGTAGACTTGCCTACACTTTACATGGAGGACAAATAAGTGGTACTCGATATCTACAAACAGCATCCCCAAAGTAATAGGTATTCTTTTGCCCACAGGAGGTGAAGCCCTTGTCTGGGCAGCACTTATGCCAGGCCAAAGCCCTTCCTCCTCTTCTGTTAGTTCTTTGACCATTACTCAGTAGCGTACACCATTAGTTCAACTGGGGCCTAGTCCAAAACAAATGCCCCACTGGGGCAGAGTTCGTGGCCAACGAACAGGTAAACCAGGCACTATCAGGCCGTTCAATCCACCACTAGACCTGGAATAGTGTTCAAGGCCTGGGCAGTTGTCAACAGTCACACTTGCACATAAATGTGTGAACTCAGGGACAACCTTCTGGCTCCCAAGTCATTCCTCCCACAAGTACAGGAGACAGCGGTTCAAGTTGCCACAGACAACGTCAGCAATGTATTCATATAACACAAAAACAACAACATAAAACCAAAAACAAAATATTTTCTCAGATATTGTGGAATGTATGATTTCTACTCTGTAAGCTGAGAAAAAATAGAAGTCAATTAAAAAGCCTTTCCTATTTTGTTCATACTAGCCTCCTGCTATCCCCATTTCTTGCAAATGTTGGATCTCACACACTTCAGCACACTCCTTTTCACCTTGATGCAAACAGAAGCCCCAAAAAAGCTATGATTTCTTTCAAAGATAGTTATCCTATATTTCATTGATAAAACGTTCTGCAGTATTTCCAGATCCTGCAACTTTGCCAGCTGTGAACAGTTACAAAAAGCCATCCAAGAACTAATTTTTTTTATTGGCGTGTTTTGCAGTGATACACTGTACTGTTCTGGAAAAAGAACTTGACTCTTCACAGCTGGTATTGTGTAGAAAAAGTTAAAATTGAAATGCTGACATTCAAGATTTTTCTGTTTTCTATTTGCGGCTTCTAAATGGTGTCAGTACTATGCCAATTAGTTTACACTATTCCCTAAGTATTTGCCATTGTATCATTTTGAACAAATGACAGCATTTTTCAGATATGCAGGTTGACATGGTCTAGACAGCAGCCCTTACTATACAACAGACAACTTATAGCCTTTAAATAGGGATCTCCAGTGTAGTCATGGTTGCCACAGAAGTGCTAAGAGAACTCATCATGTGTTAGTGTAGAAAGAAAACTCTGGACACACCAAAGGAGTTGGAGAAAATGCCAGGCCTCCCAAGCAGCTAGGATTTTTATGTCAAATACTGCAACAATTTCAGAGGAGTATATCGGACTAAATTCTGGATCAAGAGACTGGTAACTGGGTGGGAATCTCACCTCCAGGTCACCAGTTCAAATCCAGACAAAGTAAGCAATGACAAACAGTTGTCATCATTTAATGGCTGTTCTGTGAATACCAGTGGATCTCAGACTAGTTTCTAGTAGAAAGACGTCAAGACTCCTGATCACAAATCCAGCACCAGTGGATTCACTCTCACTTAGAGAGGTGACCTCTTGAGGTCAAGCCAGAGGCACTTTAGGATATTCAAGGAAAGAGAGCACGGGGAAGCATAAACAGATATTTCCTATTACATACAGTGTCTATGTATAAACATAGTACAACTACCATAAGGGAAAAGAATTTAGGCAAGTCAAGTCCTATCCCCCATACTCAGCTAGTGGTAAAACCTGGGCTGATAGGTTTCCCGTGCTACCATCTCCACGAGTCACTAGTTCATTTATCTTCTTCTAAGCAGAGTTAACACTACAGTTGTAGTGTGGAAAATATGGTTTTCAGATTCATGAAGTTAGTGGAAGGGCACAAAAACACATTGCAGACATCAGTCCAGCGGAGGAGTTTGTTGCTAGTTAAAAAAAATCAGGAGCTTTCATTTTTAAATTTAAAATACCATAGGAAGTATCTTAATTAAAAAGTCCCAGTGTCCCATAATTCAGGTGATTTAGTTAAATTAAGCACCAGTTTTGAGAAGAAGAGAGCATCTGACTGAAACAAGCTCTGAGATCTAACCAGCACTGAATTCTGACAAAATTAGCTCTTAAGGAATGAAAACCAACCTAATAATGTCCTTGCTCCACCACTTTTTGGTTTTAGACATTCACCACCATCTTTGCATGCTCCATTTCTCCCTGCCCCCCTTTTTTGGCAGGTTGTGTGTGGAGTGGGCAGCTGGTTGCTTAAAATATTTTCCACCTTACTTTTTATGGCCAAGAGAAAGTGAGGAGCCACCACCATTAACCACCCACTTGATTTTAGTATAAATTTATTATTCATACACAGGCTAGTGAATCTTCTTTCTTCATATAAAAACCTTAATTTATAAACCTTCACAGAAAGTCTAAAATTTGTGTTAAACCATTCAAGGTCTAAGTGAATGAAAAGCTTTGTTACATTATGCAAAACCTCTTCTATTTAAATCCTACATTTTAAGTCTAAACTAACAGATTGTCTCCAACTAATGAAATACTAAATGACTTATGGTTACTGAAAAAGGTACTAGGAAATCATTAATATATCAGTTGATTATAAGTGGCTCATAATATTTTTCATACGGCAGTAACAAGGCAAAACACTAACTACCAGATGACCTCAACTCTATTTTATTATTTTTCTTCTATTTATATCAGAAACTTTCCTTTCATTTTCATATCACAGTTTTGCACTTAAGATAGACAATGAAAAATCAAGCCCGATCCTAAAAAACCTTATTCACAATAATGAGTCAGGGAATGTCTTTAAAGCAGGGCCTTCAAGATGGTCAGGCATAATATCTATTTTGACTACTTGCTGATATCACTAAGACTCCAATAGGCTTCTGAAATCTAAAATTCCTAGGTGGACTAGACAGTCCCTCCCTCTAATCACCTCCCAATGCAGAGTGACTCAATCCCAGTAGAAGAACAATAACAAGGCAGAAACAAACCTAGGGAAATAGTTTAAAAACAAACATGAATGCAGCTTTCATAGACTCAATGCTAGTTTACATCCTAAATTTACCCAAGGATTTACTGAAGTTTAACACCCACCACCATCAACTTTGAGTCATGTTATTTAAACATGCACAGACTTTCTAGGAATAACGCATACAGAATTAGATCATCCAAACTAACTCACGGCTTCAGTCTAGGACTAAGCTCTTTATTCTCTGTTATGAAGAGCATTTTTTAGAAAACAAAATTTAGGAAACAAGTACACTTGATTGTTCCTCATAACATCGTTGCAAAGGACACCACTAGTAGTTCTTAGCTTGTTTTTAACTGCTCGGATATTCAAGCTGTGAGAGCACTTTTACAGAAAGGCAGCAAACATGCCAAGATACAAATTGCACTTTACAGCACCCCTGCACGCAAAACCAGGGAAATATCATAATCCCTTCTAACGCTTGTTTTTAAAATGTTTTGCGGAAATACAAAATTGTTGTTTCTAAACAAATACAGCTGGGCTAGCCTATAAATTCAAAATATCTGTATTTCAGAGATTTGAATGGTCTGATATCCTGGGTGAAATCCTAGCATCATTACAGTTAATGGGAGTTTTCCATTGACCTAAGTGAACTTCGCTCTATTTGTTAGTCTCTAAGGTGCCACAAGTACTCCTTTTCTTTTTACAAATACTGACTAACATGGCTGTTACTCTGAAACCTGTCAACTTCCATAGAAGTCAATGGCAGAACTCCTACGGATGTCAATGGGAGAAGGAACAGGCTCATGAGGCATTTTTGGTGTGGTTCATATCTTCCAAAGACAAAGAGAATTGGACATACCCTGCTGGGAGGTAAGAAGGGAGGGGGACGGACTTTGTAGTTTTGAACTCATGCATAGTGCCACTGTATCCCAATTTTGCATTCCTTATTCCAACAAAACTCAATGGAAGCTTTGAGTGCAAAGAAGATGCAGGACACATGCTTAACTTTGCAAACACAAATAGTCTCACTGAAGTCCATGGGACTACTAACGTGCAGCAAACTAAGCATGTTCTTAAGTGTTTTTGGCCCTGATTATGCAAACGTTATTTAGTGGATTTCCCACTCTCTGTTGAGGACAGAGGTAACAGTAGATATTTGTCACAGGAAAATTTTTGCATGTTTATAACCTAGGGTTGATGGGAAGCAGTAGAAAAGAGTATAGGCCTGGTAAGACTGTCCACGAAAAGCAGCGGTAGTCACTTATTTTTGTCAAGGTCCAAATTTCTAAGTCAAGGTCAAGACTCCAAAGAAAATAATAAACAACAACAACAAGTGGTAAATAAAAAGATTTTAGGGTCTGTTCAAAAGCATCTAGCCGTCCAGATTTGGCCCACCGGCTGCCTATGTAAAGGATTTGCCTGATGTAAAGGATTTGCTGGATCAGACCTGTATTTCAGAAGGTTGTTATCTAATCTGAAGAAACACACTGTATTTGGGCGTTAGTTACTACACAAATGAACAAAAATAATGATGTCCCAAGTAATGCAGTTACTCTCTCCTTCTAAGATGGTACACACAAGAAAAATATCACTCTAGGGATGGGAGAGCGAGTTATCTGGAGCACGACATTATTTCTTCTCCTGGCCCCCTACACTGTCCCTCCTCTGGATAGGTGTTTGGGCTGGAAGGATGCACAGTGTTGTCACCCCACCAGCCCACAGGAGTTGGGGGGGCAGGGGAGGGTACAGTATAGGCATCCCAACACCGTGGGGTGACTGTCGCGGGGGAGAGGAGACTGTGCATGGGGAGGACAGGCTGCCCTGGGGCGGGGGGGACGGCACTCTCCGGGGGCGGCAAAGGCTGTGGAGAATAGGCAGTCCTGGGCAGGGGACAGACACTGGGGGGGGGGGGGGGGAGCGGGGCGATGGAGAACGGACTGTCCGGGGGGACGGATTGTTCCCGGGGGGGGGGGGAGCGGGGCGATGGAGAACGGACTGTCCGGGGGGGGGGGCGGGAGGGAAAGACGATGGAGAACGGACTGTCCCGGGGGAGGGGGGAAAAGACGATGGAGAACGGACTGTCCCGGGGGAGGGGGGGGATGGATTGTCCCGGGGGCGGGCTATGGAGAACGGACTGTCCCGGGGGCGGGCGGGCGGCGCATTATCCCGGAGGCGGGTGCCGGCGGCGGCGGCGGGGCCGTTACTCACAACTGCACCATCCACTGGCCCTGCAGCACCAGGCTCCAGTTGGCGGCGCTCAGGACCCGCACGCGGCTCCGCGGCTCGCCGGGGCTGCCCACCTCGGAGGGGCGGGACGCGGCGGCGGCGGCGGGGCCCAGCGCTAGCACCAGCCCGGCGGCCAGGAGCGCGCTCACCGCGGCGGCGCCGGGCCTGGGTTGCCGCGCGCCCGCCGCCATGTTCCCCGGCCCAGCCCAGCCCAGCCGCTGGGGAGAGGCGCCGGAAGCGGTCCGGGGGCGGGGCCTCCCTCCGCGAGGGGGCGGGCCTCGCTGGCCGGGACGGCATGAGGGGCGGGGCCTGGGAGGACTGGGCGGGGCTGTCAGGGGGCGGGGCCTGGGAGGACTGGGCGGGGCTGTCAGGGGGCGGGGCCTGGGAGGACTGGGCGGGGCTGTCAGGGGGCGGGGCCTGGGAGGAGGGAGCGGGGCGTCACGTCGCTGGAGCGCACTGGAGGGGGCGGGGTCTATGGGGGGAGGGGGCGGGGTCTATGGGGGGCGGGGCAGAGGTAGAACCAGAAGTGGGGTGTTGGGGGTGAGGCCTGCCACAGACCAGGTGTCTGGGGGCTTCCTCCCCCTCCCCCCCTTCCCCCGTGGCAGGGCGGGGCTGTGAGCATGTGTTCACCTGAGTGCACTTGCCCATGCCTCCGCCTCCATTGGCTGGTGCGTGTGCACGCCCTTCTGGGCCAGTGGTCTTGCACCTCCCCATGCTTCAGGTAGCATGTGCCTGTTCCTTTGGCCTTGTTTGTCCCCATTGTAAATTGACTGCCTGACTTAAAAACAAACAACATGTGCTGGGTCATCATCCGAGCCCGCCACAACATGAACTATCATAGAACATCAGGGTTGGACGGGACCTCAGGAGGTCATCTCGTCCAAACCCCTACTCAAAGCAGGACCAATCCCCCATTTTTGCCCCGGATCCCTAAATGGACCCCTCAAGGATTGAAGTCACAACTCTGGGTTGTGCAGGCCAATGCTCAAACCACTGAGCTATCCTTCCCCCCCATATATGGCAGAATGTGGGTAAAACAGAGCAGGAGACATACAGTTCTCCCCCAAGGAGTGCAGTCACAAATTTAATTAACGCATTTTTTTTAATGAGCGTCATGAGCGTGGAAGCATGTGCTCTGGAATGGTGGCTGAAGCATGAAGGGGTATACGAATGTTTAGCTTATCTGGCCTTGCAATGCTGGCTACAAAAGTACTATGTAAATGCCTGTTCTCACTTCCAGGTGACACTGTAAATAAGAAGCAGGCAGCAATTTGTCCCGTCAATGTAAACAAACTTGTTTGTCTGAGTGATTGGCTGAACAAGAAATAGGACTAAGTGGGCTAGTGGAGTCTAAAGTTTTACATTGTTTTGGTTTTTTGAGTGCAGTTCTATAACAAAAAAGAATCTACAGTTGTAAATTGCACTTTCTTGATAAAGAGATTTCTTTATGGTACTTGTATGAAGTAAACTGAAAAACACTGTTTCTTTGTTTATCATTTTTACGGGTGCAAATAGTTGTAATAAAAAATAATAATATAAAGTGAGCACTGTACACTTGGTGTTCTGTGTTGTAATTGAAATCAATATATTTGAAAATGTAGAAAAGCATCCAAAAATATTTAATAAATGTCAGTTGGTATTCTATTATTTAACAGTGTGATTAATCGCGATTAATTTTTTTGAGCTAATCATGTGAGTTAACTGTGATTAATTGACAGCCCTAATTTATACTGATTAATTTTTTAAATGTAGATGAGACCTAAGTGTCTACAGGATCAGGGGCTTACTGTCTGCTTTTCTACAAAAATTCAAGATGGAACATAGTTGGATTTTTTAAAAATTGTTGTTCTCTAATTCAAGAGTGTTGTGTGTGAGTTTTTTTTTAAAAAGGAGGAAGGGTGAGGCTATTGAAAAAAGCATTTTGCGGTAGAGGCCAAAGCCTGCTCTAAGTTGATGAGAGCTTTGCTATTGGCTTCAATGGGAACAGGTTCATATATATATATATTGGTATATATTTAGGACTTGTTTACAATCGGAGCACAGTTACTGTGCTGTAGCTATGCCACTGGAACACTGCAGCATAGACACTTCCTGAAGTGACAGAAGGGGGTTTCTCCATTGGTGTAGGTAATCTACCTTCCCAAGGGGCAGTAGCTAAGTTGTCAGAAGCTACTCTTCTATCAGCCTAGATATGTCTACACCGGGTTTAGGCCAGCATAGCTCTGGTGTTCAGAGATGTTGAGTTTTTCATACCCTTGAGTGATGTAGTTATGTCAATCTAAATTTGAAGTGTAGACCAGGCTTTAGCGGTCTGTCTACAAATCTCCTGGTTTTGTATGCGAGATGTGCAGAAATGGTGGACTGGGGGAAAGCCAACAGATGCAGGAGGGCACAGGATTTGGGTGGAGACGTCCCTTAGGAATACATTTATTGAAGGGGGAATTCTATATCCTAGTAAAGAGGATAGGAATGAAGTTGGTAAAGCACAGACAGGAGCTCGTGAGGAACAGTCAAATGTATATTTTGTCAATATTCAGTTGCTTGCCTTCCTGTGTTACATTTAAATAGGTTTCAGAGTAACAGCCGTGTTAGTCTGTATTTAAATGTAAAAAGAAAAGGAGTACTTGTCACGAAAGCTTATGCTCAAATAAATTGGTTAGTCTCTAAGGTACCACAAGTACTCCTTTTCCTTTTACATTTAAATAGGACTCTCTTACATGTGCTTACATACAAATACTAGAAGTCTACATACTAAGATGGGTTAACTTGAGTGCCTGGTATTAAATGAGGATATTGATATAATAGGCATCATAGAAACTGGGTGGAATGAAGATAATCAATGGAACATGGTAATACCAGGGTACAAAATATATAGGAAGTAGAGTAGGTTGTGCTGGCTGGGGAGTGGCACTATATGTGAAAGAAAGCATAGAGTCAAATGTGGTAAAAATTTTAAATGAATCAAACTGTATCATAGAATCTCTAGGGATAGAAATTCCATGCTTGAATAATAAGAGTATAGTAGTAGGAATATATTATTGACCATCTGACCAGGATGGTGACCGTGATTGTGAAATGCTCAGGGATATAGAGGATACAAAAAGAGAAAATCCAGTAATGAGGGATTTCAGCAATCCTTATATCGACTGGAAACATCTCACCTCAGGAAGGGATGCAGAGATAAAATTCTAGACATTAAATGACTGCTTCTTGGAGCAGCTAGTCCTGGAATCAACAAGCTAGTCTTGATTTAGTCCTGAGTGGAACACAGGATCTGGTCCACGAGGTGACTATAGCTGAACTGCTCAGTAATAGTGATCCTAATGTAATTAAATTTAACATCCTTGTAGGGGGGAAACACCAAAGAAACCCACCATAGTAGCATTCAACATCAAAAAGGGGCACTATGAAAAATGAGAAAATTAGTTAAATGGAAATTAAAAGGAACAGTCAAGTGGAAAATGCCTGCAAGCTGCATGGAACCTAGTTAAAAACAGCATAATATAGGCTCAAATTAAATATATACCCAAATTTAAAAAAACAGTAAGAGAACCAAAAAAAATGCCACCACGACTAAACAGCAGGGCAAATGAAGCAATTGGAAGCAGAAAGCATCCTTCAAAAATTGGAAGTCAAATCCTACTGGGAAAAATAGAAAGGAGCATAAACTCTGATAAGGTGATTGGAATAGTATAATTAGGCAGGCCAAGAAAGAATTTGAAAAGCAATCAGCTAAGGAAACAAAATCTAACAGCAATTTTTTTTTAAATACATCAGAAGCCTGCCAAACAGTCACTGGAAAATCGAGGGGCTAAGAGAGCATTCAAGGAAGATAAGGCCACTATGGAAAAGCTCAATTAGTTCTTTGCATCATTCTTTATTGCAGAGGATGTGGGGGAGATCCCCAAACCAGAGTCATTCTTTTTAGGTGACAAATCCGAGGAACTGTCCCAGATTGAGGTGTCAATTGAGGAGGCTTTGAAACAAATTGAAAATTAAACAGTAGTAAGTCACCATGACCAGATAGTATTCACCCAAGAAT
This sequence comes from Caretta caretta, assembly GCF_965140235.1. Lineage (NCBI taxonomy): Eukaryota > Metazoa > Chordata > Testudines > Cheloniidae > Caretta > Caretta caretta. The sequence continues at coordinate 203,002,735 of NC_134208.1, read as the reverse complement.
TCTGAAGGAACTCAAATATAAAATTGCAGAACTACTAACTGTGGTATGTGACCTGTCTCTTAAATCAGCCTCTGTACCTGATGATTAGAGGGCAACTAACATAACGATGATTTTTTTATAAGGTTCCAGAGGCGATTCTGGCAATTACAGGCTGGTAAGACTAGCTTCAGTACCAGCCTAATTGGTTGAAAATATGCTAAGGAACTAAATTATCAGATACATATAATGTTTATCTATGTTGGGGAAGAGTCAACACAGCTTTTGTAAAGGGAAATCATGCCTCACCAATCTAGTACAATTCTTTGAGGAGATCAACAACCATGTTGACAAGGATGATCCAGTCAATATAATGCACTTGGACTTTCAGAAAGCCTTTGATAAGGTCCCACACCAAAGGCTCTTAAGCAAAGTAAGCAGTCATGTGATAAGAGGGAAGGTCCTCTTATGGATCACTAACTTGTTAAAAGATAGGAAACAAGGGTAGGAATAGGTGGTCAGTTTTCACAATGGAGAGGATCCCCCAAGGATCTGGACTGGGTGAGACCAGTGCTGTTCAGCATATTCATTAATTATCTGAAAAAAGGGGTAAATGGTGAGGTGGTTAGATTTATAGACAATAATAAATTATTCACGATAGTTAAGTCCAAAGCAGACTGCGAAGAGTCACAAAGGGATCTCACTGAACTGAGTGGCTGGGTGACAAAATGGCAAATTAAATTCAAAATTGATAAGTGCAAAGTAATGCACGTGGGAAAAAATAATCCCAACTATACATACAAAATACTTTTGTCTAAATTAGCTGTTACCACTCAGGAAAGAGATCTTGGAGTCACTGTAGATAGTTCTTTGAAAATACAGTATCTGCTCAGTGTGCAGCAGCCCGAGGCAACGCATGGGGGGGGGGGGGAAGAGGGAGTCACATTCCCCCCAAAATTGCTCAATCACATGGTTCAGCTGAGTCCCCTCCTTGCAGGGCAGCTGAGCCTGCCAGCTGCACCTTGCAGGGAAAGGCAGAGGGAAGAGGAACAGCTGGAAGCTGCAGGGAAGGATAGCTGCTTTCTGGGAGGAGGAGGGGTTGCTTGGTGGATATGTGACTTAAGCTGTTCCAGGGTTGTGCCCTCCCACCCTTACCATCGGCAGGCATGGGTCATCTCTGGTAGCAGCAGTCAAAAAAGCTAACAGAATGTTAGTAACCATTAGGAAGGGGATAGATAATGACAGAAAATATCATATACCACTATATTAATCCATGGCATGCCCACACCTTGAATATGCATGCAGTTCTGGTTGCCCATCTCAAAAAAGATATTTTAGAATCGGAAAAGGTACAGAGAAAGACAACAAAAAATGATTAGGGGCATGGAACAGCTTCATTATGAGGAGAGATTTAAAAGATTGGGACTAGTTGTCTTAGAAAAAGAGATGTTGAGGAGATAGGATAGAGGTCCATAAAATCATGAATGGTGTGGAAAATAGAGAAGTTTTGTTTACACCTTCACATAGCACAATAACCTGAGGTCATCCAATGAAATGAATATGCAGCAGGTTTAAAACAAACATAAGGAAGTACGTCTTCAGATAACACATACTCACCCTGTGGAACTCATTGCCAGGAGTTGTTTTGAAGGCCAAAAGTATAACCGGATTCAAAAAAAGAACTGGGTAAGTTCAGGGAGGATAGGTGCATCAATGGCTATTAGCCAAGATGGTCAGGCATGAAACCTCATGGTCCAGGTGTCCCCAAGCCTCTGATTCCCAGAAGCTTGAACTGGACAGCAGGCTGGATCATTCCAAATTGCCCTGTTCTGTTTGTGGCCCCTGATGCATCTGGCACTTGCCATTTGCCAGAAGATAGGATACTGGGCTAAGTGGACCATTGGTCTGACCCAGCATGGCCAGTCTCATGTTCTAATGTATGTGCTCTTTATAAACAGCGCTTTGAAATTTATTCTTGTCAAATGACAGAAATCACGCATAAGACTGTCTATGGATTCTATCCAAGACAGGGTTTCTCATATGAAATCCAAAGAGCACTATTTATTTCAGAGACTTGTAATTAAAAAACAGAGCAGCACTGCTCTCTGTTTACAATATCAACAAAGTCTATAAACACTGAACTAAATCATTACATTACAAGGAATATTTTAGCCTCATCATTCAGCAAAAGTCAAAACAAAGTTTTTCTCCTATAAATCTATTGTTGTCCTTAAACTCTTCTGCAGTAGGACCTTCCTTCTAGACACAGGAAGTTTTAGGGAATATTGCAGTAACATTTAGCTTCAAAGGGAAAATTGAAAAGTGTAAGGGGTTCAGCTTTGAAGACAGCTTCCACATTAAAATAATCTGTAAAATGAAAACATGAAACAACTTTAATTTGGTGTAACCACCAGCACTTCCTTCAGACATCCACATGTGATTCCCATTGAAGTCATTGGGACAGATCCTCAGCTGCTCTAAGAGGGTGCAGCTCCATTGACTTCAGCAAAGCTACACCAATTTACACCAGCTGAGGATCTGGTCCATAGTAAGTCACACGCATGCATGGGCAGACTGAGTGTTGGTGGACAATATGGAGCAAATGCTGCATCTCTATCAACGGGCATGCACAAGTTCCTAAGCACAGCAGAAGTTCTTTGCTTCTACTATAGCAGGGGTGGCCAACCTGAGCCTGAGAAGGAGCCAGAATTTACCAATGTACATTGCCAAAGAGCCACAGTAATACGTCAGCAGCCCCACATCAGCTCCCCCCCTGCTCCCAGTGCCTCCCGCCCACCGGCAGCCCCGTTAATCAGTGCCTCCCCCTCCCTTCCCGCACCTCCCGATCAGCTGTTTCATGGCGTGCAGGAGGCTCGAAGGGATAAGGGGAGGAGTGAGGGCACAGCAGGCTCAGGGGAGGGGACAGGAAGGGGTGGAGTGGGGGCAGAGCCTGTGGCAGAGCCAGGGGTTGAGCAGTGAGCAGCCCCCGCACGTTGGAAAGTTGGCGCCTGTAGCTCCAGCCCCAGAGTCGATGCCTGTACAAGGAGCCGCATATTAACTTCTGAAGAGCCGCATGTGGCTCCGGAGCCATAGGTTGGCCACCCCTGTATTACAGGATGTTGGAGAGCCTGCAGTGTAAGAATCTGCAACCTCGAGACACAGTACAGAGCTCTGCAGTGTCTCGCTGCACTAGAATAGAGAGGATGATTTCTGTTTTGGGTGCATGACCCGTGTACCCATATGCAGCATAGCCACTAACCTGCAAAGAGAACAACAGCAGACAGCCTGCTATTTTTCATAAACTGCCACAGTGGTAATGACCTATTTGCATGAGTTCTCAGGTCCCATTTGTTGGTTGTGAGGAAGATCGCCCTCTGTGCCTGTTATGATCATGGCATACACGCGGAGAAGTTAGATACAAACAAAATACTCTTGGCTGGGAGGCTGGAGCGTAACACTATTTTATCTCTTAGAATTCAAAACAATAACACACAAGAACCAAAACCCAGAGAGAGACAAAGCAGGCTGCTCTCTAAAACAGAGTGGCACAATTCACCCCCATCTTATTCTAGGTTGTCTGCTGACTAACTCTGTTGCCCCAGACAGATCACACACTTCCCTACAGATTTACAGAGACCCGTAAGGTGCAAGCAGGACCAGGAGAATCCCTGACAATTTAAAGTAATAGATCACTCTGGTCCACGGTATTAAAAACTGTGTTAACACAGAGTACCATGTCTTTTCCACGGGTAAAGGCTTTTTACTTATGCTTTGTTCACTGACCCAGAATTTGGACTTCTGCAGCCCTGTCTGCCAGGCTATTGCCATAAAAAGGGTTAACAGAACACTCAGTTCTAGATACAACGGTGTAAGGTACAGCATGTGTTTGGAAACTCTCTTCTGTAACTTTCCTCTATCGAGTTTATTTTCTACATTGTTAAACACTGTCCTATTATTAGGCTGGGTCGATGTCCTATGGTAAGGAATGTATAATCTGAGTGACTTCTTTCACTATGTGCCATGACAGATTCATGACACTGCCTCGGAGCAGAATAGATCATTGTAACACTCATTTTCCTAAAATACACCTAATTGCATAAGCCATGTAATTTTATCAGGTCAATACTGAATTTCCAGAGCTGTCATTCTAAAGTTTCATGGTTTGTTTGGGTTTCGTTGTTGCTGTCTTTCAAGAGCATATCTTAAAAACATGTCTGGGAGCTAAAGTACAATAGCAAAACATTTCTCTTTTTATGATTTAATGTTCAAGTTAACAGAAAAGTAACTGTTGCACTCAGTTGCCTCATTGTCAGCAATGTTGGTGGTTTGCTGGAGGAAAGCTACACCAAGTTTGGTGAACCCAACTGTGTGGGGAAATACATGATAAGAAGTATATTTCACCCTGTATAAATTACAAATTACAATTTGCATTTCCAGTCCTAGTGATGGAGGCAAACTTTTCTGCAGAAAGTAATAACATTTGCGATATCACCTACGTAACAGCATACAAGATGCTGTGTTTAAAGCCTGTTTCAACAGTGATTTGAAAACCATACCGTGTAATATTTAAGTAGAATGTTTAGTTTTTAAACATTAATGTTTTCTTCTGTTAAATTATTATCATCACATTCTATAATACTAACAGTGCTTGGTTAAAAATTTGCCATTGCACTAAATTTTGGTATCTATTTAAACTGAACCAAAAAATTTTCACAAAAAGCAGAGTTCCAGTTTTGGTGCCAGATGACAAACAGACAGCGTTTGCTTCCGTCCTGCATGAGTCAGACTACTATATTCCTGGGATCATTACTTCTTTACAGCAGTAAACTTGGAAAGCATGTCATTGTTTGTATGCATTAAAAGGGATCTTCACCAGAGCATCTGCTAAACCATTATCATGGACTGTAGATAAGGGATAAAATTGTAAGAGGACATTGCATGGTAACATTTTGCCTCAGTAATACACTAGGGCTAGAGGAAAGTTGCTACATTAATAATATACACTTAATTTAATATGGTGTTAAGAATTTATATCTGAGAAATTCCAGTACACAGCATCCTGTATATATGTACACAAAGGAATTAGAGCTAGATTTTTCAAGTGGTTACTACCCACAGCACCTCACATCCTGAGCTCTTTTGAAAATCTGACTACTTATTTGGAACCTAAGTGGGAGCTAACGATGTGCAGAACCTATCTTTTCTCATAGACAAGGCATGAAATAATGTACCCTCTCATCTTGCTGGAATATCTAACTACAGAAGGCATGTGAGAGGTGTGGTAGAAAAACCTAATAGTGTACTGAACCTGCCGGCTCATTACTGAGCAAAGTGTTAACCCCCAGTGCAACATCCCGCCCATAGAGGACTCCACAGTCTACAAAGCACAGGGAAGGAAAGTATCACCAGAGGACAGAGGGGACGGGATGCAGGAGCAGCAGGCTGGGTCAGGGAGCTGACTGCAGAGGCAGTTGGGGAGCTGGGACTAAAAGTGGTGGTCTGGAGTGCATATCCTGTCAGTAGGCTTGAAGAGACGCACTTTCATACTTTTATCAGGCCAACCCTAAGGCCTGAGGTAGGAACTGCAGGTTCATTGTCTGTGACTTAAAGCCCTCGTGCATAGGGTAATGGCAGTGATTGTACCTGGCAGTCCTAGGTTATTCATCAGCCTCTGGGTGTTTATGGGAACTCACCATGGCCGAGCCTAAAAGGCCTCGTCTTTAGAGAGCCTACAATGCTTACCTCCAATTGCGTTATACACCCAGCGCACGGCCAACTGTGTTGAGACTACAGCGCTGCCAGCCACTCCCTCATGTGGGCTTGGATATAGTTGACTAGAATTTAGGTCTAGGTGACTTATTTTATATTTAAGGGAAACCAGCAACGTAAAATCCCCACGGGAGAGAAAGCAGCATCTCTCCTGTTGCCAGATCCTCCATTTAGAATTGCCTCACCACCCTGCCCCTAGCAGACAGGCAGGCACACATGCTGGGACAGGTCCTCAACTGACAGCATTCAGCATATCTTCACTGGAGCTAAGCCAATTGACCTCATGGTACATAAAGGTGCATGGCCCAGAAATCAGAATCATAGCTCTGTGCACCCTACTGAGGATCCAGTCCTGAGCCCAGGGCCATGCAGGAGGACTCCTGTGCCCGAGTGAAGTCTGTATGCAGACAGATCCCTGCAGCTGTCTCTTTGCAGGATTCAGGCCCCACCCCTCCAACTGCTGCTGTTCCCTTTCACAGTCTACTCATAATGCCTGTCTAGCTGCTACAACAGCATGAAATGAAGGCTGACGTTGCGCAGGAGATATAGGAGCAAGCTTTCCACTTTGAGTGGATCCGATCAGAACAGCGCTGACAAGAAGCATGAATTTTTATTGCTTCAGTTTTTCAAGGAGGAGGAGTTCTCCTTCCACGGGAGGAAGTGTTCCTAGCAATCTATTTCTTTTCTGCAGTAAAAAAAGAAAAGAAAAATCTCTAAGGCAGAGATACCATTCTCCCTTTGTGGCCCTGACACCTCTGAAGCCTGCTAAATAGGTTGCTGTGTAAACTAGATAAAATGGTTTTATTAGGTTATGAGGCAAGCCCCAGAGGGCTATGCTTATCAAATTGTAAATCTGCTGCAAACATGGAGGACCAAATTCTGCCCGCATACACCTGTCCCCGTCCAGTGACCACACCGTTCCTCTTTACCCTAATAGTAGCAGCCTTCCTTGAAATCAGTGTGGCGGCACAGGGGTAAATGAGAGCATGTTTTATTCCATACACAAACCTTTAGTACAGAGGTGGGCAAACTACAGCCCACGGGCCACATCCAGCCCACGGGACCGTCCTGCCCAGCCCCTGAGCTCCCTGCTGAGGAGGCTCGCCCCCGACCCCTCCCCTGTTGTCCCCCCTTCCCCGCAGCCTTAGCTCACCATGCCGCCAGCACTCTGGGCGGCGGGGCTGCAAGCTCCTGTCGGGCAGCGCAGTGGCATGGCTGGCTCCGGCCAGGCGGAGCGGCTGCCAGTCCTGCTGCTCTGATCAGCATGGTAAGGGGGCAGATAAGGGGCAGGGGGTCCCGGAGGGCAGTCAGGGAGCAGGAGGCGGTTGGATGGGGCAGAGGTTCTGGGGGGTGGGGGCAGTCAGGGGTTGGGGGGGTTGGACAGGCATGGGAGTCCCGGGGGGCCTGTCATGGGGCAGGGGTGTGGACAGGGGTTGGGGCAGTCGGGGAACAGGGAAGAGGGGGGGTGGGGTCCTGGGGGGGGGCGGGGAGTCCCAGGAGGAGGTGGTCAGGGGACAAGGAGTGGGGGGGGGGCTTGGATGGGTCGGGGGTTCTGAGGTAGGCAGTCAGGGGGCAGGAAGTGGGAGGGGGCAGATAGAGGGTGGGGGCCAGGCTGTTTGGGGAGGCACAGCCTTCCCTACCCGGCCCTCCATACAGTTTCAGAACCCCAATGTGGCCTCAGGCCAAAAAGTTTGCCCACCCTTCTTTTAGTAGCAAGATTGCTTCTGATCTCACACCCATGTCAAGTCAGGAATGATTCCATTAATGCTGGTGAAGCTATGCCAGATTCTGGCCCTTTGTATCAACAGAAACTGAATCTAGCTTCTATAGTGTGAGTAAAAAGAAAAGGAGAACTTGTGGTACCTTAGAGACTAACAAATTTATTTGAGCATAAGCTTTCGTGAGCTACAGCTCACTTCATCGGATGCATGTAGCTCACGAAAGCTTATGCTCAAATAAATTGGTTAGTCTCTAAGGTGCCACAAGTTCTCCTGTTCTTTTTGCGAATACAGACTAACACGGCTGCTACTCTGAAACCTGTCATTATAGCATGAGTGTTTCCGCATCAGTCCCACTTAAACACTTTGCCATTTCAGAGACGTTCTGCTGCTAGAGAATCTGAGGGGGAGAGACTGTGTTTAGGGTAAGCAAAACCAGCTGCGGGGCCACATTTGCATGGACAGCTCTCATTGACTTTAGTAGTAATTGCCCAGGAATCGGGTATGTGAAGGCAAAATCAGGTGTTCCAAGTTCAGCAGCTATGCCCTCTGCGTCAGCTGGTAAGACTGACCCATCGCATTGGTTCTAGCAACAGCTAGCTTTGTATACAGTCACCTTATGCACATTTACATCCTCAGGGATTTATATTTCTGTAAAAAGAGGCTATTAGAAAGTATACTGGACCAAATGCTACTGGTGTAAATCTGGAGTAAATTCACTGATTTCATGGGTGTCACTGCAGAGCAGAATGATCTCGGCAATATACAGCAGGCATACTGTACGTGTATAAATTAGATTTTTTTTAAAAGGTCACCTAATGCTTCGAGACTTCATATTAATAGAAAAGCTAGATGCTCACATGAAAAACTGCATGTCTGTGATCATGGAAACTGATACATCATAAGCCGTGTTCATGCTCACAATCTGCATCTGGACACACAAGTATTAAGAATGGGCCTGAACCAAAACCCCAGAAGCAAACATTCTTGAACTTTGAAAATAAATCCCAATCCAATCTTCCACAAACTTTTCAGTTGGCCCCTGTCTGTACTGCAGGCCAAATTAAATCCCCAAATCCAGGTACTGCTGAAGAAAGAAAGGAACAAAATAAACAGATAAAAATAAACCAGTTCCTACCCCACCACTTGTGTGTATGCAAATTCCTGATGGCTGTCAGTCTGTCACATCCACAGCAAGAAAGTACACCTTCATCCACATGCGTGAGAGCTAATGCACTTGGAACCCACACCTGTGCAATTAGGGCTCTGCAGGATTGATGTCCTGCCAGTATTACCAAGCTGTTGACGGCTGTCTGAGAAGTCCACTTTCATCCTTCCGAAACCTGGAATCAAGTAATATTTGCTCATCCTCATCATCACTATGGTCAACAAATGTGCAATCCTTGCTCTGGAGTAATTAGTCAACTGGTGGTCAATCAAAATACTGTGAGCCTGATTTGCCATTGCTCTGCACTTTGTGTAGGCCTTTACATCAGGCCGAAGTGAGTGTAACACCGTCACGCTGATCTGGTAGTCTTTTACATCCTCTTAAGAGTGGGGTAATGACTTTATGATGTGTCAGGCAGTGGAGAATCAGACCCAAGGGCTTTTTCACGTGGAGAAACTGACTGGCAGAATGAGAGTTGTATAAATATACTAAGCTGGCATAACTCCCCATATGGTCACGCTATACTGGAATAAAGTGCCTTTAGTAAAAAGTATCCACAGTGGGGGGTTATACTGGATTAGCCATAGTAGCATAATGATTCTGCTATAGTCAATTTCCCCCTGTAGTCAATTCCTGAGATTTGATGGAAAAGTTGCTTCTTACCCTTTGAACCTTTCCAGTCATTTCTTTCAAAGGAAAGACCTGCTTTGTTTTGCAACAGGCGAATTGCCTTGTCCAACGTGAAGTCTATTGGCGATGCGTCCACAAAGTACTGAAACGGTTCAGTGCTTTTAGATCAGTGCTAGCATCAGCAATACACTCTGATGGAATCCAGTTCCTCTTTCAGAAGTATGCTCTTGATTACCCAGTGCAAGAGTTCATTATCCAATCACTCACCGCACACCACCACAATGGCAAATTGAGATTTCAGCCCATTTACCTTTCATGTGATAATCAGCTTTTCCTGCCATCCCCACTCCACCAAAGCAACAAGAAGAAAAACAGTGTTGTATTGAAACAGCCACTTCCCAGTGAATAATCGCTTTGCTTACCAAAAAGAAAAGGAGTACTTGTGGCACCTTAGAGACTAACCAATTTATTTGAGCATGAGCTTTCGTGAGCCACAGCTCACGATGAAGTGAGCTGTGGCTCACGAAAGCTCATGCTCAAATAAATTGGTTAGTCTCTAAGGTGCCACAAGTACTCCTTTTCTTTTTGCGAATACAGACTAACACGGCTGTTCCTCTGAAACCTTTGCTTACCAAGTGTCTTCTCCCTTGGCAAGTCTGTTCACTTCAGTGTAAGAACAAGATATGAGGAGGGAAATATTAGAGGGCAAAATCCTGCTCTCCTTACTCACACAATTAGCCCCATTGATTTTAAGGGGGGTTACTTATGGAAATAAAATGAACAGGATTTGGCCCCAAATGCTCTCTCTGCTTAGTTAACATTGAAATGTAAAGCATGCTGAGTGTATAATTCTTAGTCAGCAACAAAAAGCCCAGAAGTGCACAACATGCCAAGACAAGGGGATTTTATTGCTGTTGAGTGGGAGACTGGATTTTCTCTCCAAGAGGAATGCAAAATGGAATGAGGAGAGTGTTTAGGTTACATAGTAATTTATGCAGCCATGGAAACGTTCCTTTTTGCACCACAAAGGGGAGGGTGTGCAAATCTTTCAAGACCCTCATGCAAGAAAATATTTAGGGGTGAGCAGAAAGGGTCTAGAGTCATCAGAACCAAGAGAGTCACAAAGACTTGGGTGTACAGAGAGAATGAGCCACATAGATAACCCCATTCATAGCTTGGTCACACATCTGATGCATAAGCATCAGGCTGTTTTCTTGTGGTGTTTGCCAGGGGCCCAGACAGGGCTGCGGCTGTTGGAAGAAGCTTTTCAGCAACTTGCCATCTGGAGTTTGCACTGCCAATTAGACGGTAAATAAAACAGAGATCAAGGGCCCAATCCTGCCGTCCTTACTCAAACAAAATTCCTTTGCCTTCAGTGGGAATTTTGGCTGAATAGTTACCGCTGGATCAGATCACAGAATGTTGTAACCATTTCCTACTGGCATGTTATACTGATGCACGGATCTTCTTAAACAGAAGGTGCTTAAAAAACAAAAACTAGAGCCATCCTGTAACAGGCTGGCTCACCCCTGAAGGGCTGGAGTCAGTCAACTCTGATTACAGAATAAGCCACACCTGGGATAAAGATCAGTGTGATTGCCCTATAGCAACAGGAGCCATAGCAGATAGTGCTGGGATTTAGGACTAAGAGTCCAGCCAGGTAGGGCCTGCTAAAGCAGCAAGTGTAGGTGTGAGAACTAGGGGTGTGGGGGTGCTGCAACATCTCTGCCGGCCCTGTGCGCCTGGGGTCCTGGCATCAGCTTGGGGGAAAGGGGCTGGCTTTCAGCACCCCCACTATTAAAAATGTTCCAGCACCACTGGCAGCAAAACCCCAGGCAAGAAGGTCTGGGAGGAGGAACAGAAACCTTTGTTTTGCGTGGACTTTTAACGGGACTTGGAAACTTTATTTTGAATGTTTGTTAACTTATTAAAGGTAGAACCTGAGAAGGGACTGAAGGGGCAAAAAGTATTGAGTTTATTGAACAGTCTGATGGGGAAGCTGAGGCAGGCTGCCTCTCACATGACCCTAGCCATGAGGAGGAACATGGGAGACAGCTGGTCCAGTTACACAGACAAACAGGCAAGCTCCCATGTAGCTTAGAGCTTGGTCTGGGGTTTGTTTTTTTAAAATGCTAGAGGCCACAATCTGCATGGAACTCCATAGTGCACAGAGACATCTAGTGACTCAATATCACCCTGCAAGTAAACCTGCTATAGCCACGAGATACTATTTTGGAAATACTTTGGATCAATCGAGTTGTGCATTGTCAAACTAAGGACCTGGTCCTGGACGCTCTCCACATCGATGACACTGATTGACTTCTCGAGGTGTTACACAGGTGCAAGGTTTGCAGAATCCAGCCTTGTGAGATAAGGGGAATGCCTGTGGTAGAAACAAGCAGATACTTGAACAGAAATGTTTCTTTAAAGATAAAGACGTTGGGCTAGTTTCATCCTGGTATAATTGCACAGTCCGAAGTAGAGTTACAGCAGGGATTAAGTTCTCATATCATGGGCCCAATACAACTCCCACTGAAATTAAAGAAGAGAGACCAGAGAGGAAATTCAGATCTTAGGACTTATACAAAAAATAATCAGTACCACTGAAATGAAGCTCCTTTTGCCAAAGGCTGCATTAGCAGGCACCATGGGGAATGAGTTTATAATATTTTGAAAAGAGTATGAATGTTGGACCTTGCATCTTATCTGGCAGGCTTTTCCTACCCGTTAAATCATGCGTGATCTGGGCAAGTAACCACGTGTTTCTCTAAGCAAATATCCAATGAGATTCACTGTATGTCTACACAGCGAAGAAAAACCCTTGGTTGGCCCATGCTAGACTACCTGGACTGCAGGCCTGTTTCACTGGTGGAGCCTGAGCTCTAGGACCCTGTGAGGGCAGAGGGTCCCAGAGCTCAAATTTCAACCCAAGCCTGGAAGTCTGGGTAGCAATGAAACAGCCCCGCAGCCCGAACCCCGTGAGCCTGAGTCATCTGGCACGGGCCAGCCATGGGTTTTTCTTTGCTGTATTGACATATCCATTGAGGGTTATAACTATCACGTCTGCTGTGGTTCACGGCCATTAGTGCCAACCTCAGGGCAGACTAACAAAAAGCAGGGAAAACACTCCAAACTAGTGGTATTTCACCCATCCAATAACAAATGTGAACTCCTGGATCACAGTAACAAAGTCTTACCAGAGAATCCCAGGCAGTGGCCTTGGCATTCCAGCCTATGTCGCCACCCAGGTCAGCTGGACTCAGTGATAAATGAATGGAGTGTAATTGTAGCTGTGTTGCCCCAGGATATTAGAGAGACAGGGTGGATGAGGTAGTCTTTTGTTAGACCAACTCTCACAGGTGTAGGACAAAAAAGGGGGGGGGGGGTGCACTGTAACTCACCAACCCCCTCTTTTTGTTCTGTGCCTGCTGAGGTTTTACCAGACCACTCTACCTTGCATGGTCCCTTAAAATATGGGCTAACTACTCATGCTAAACAATCTGTTCCACCTTGTATTTTGCTGTGACTCTGGGAGTACCTTTCAGAGACCTGAAGAGCTCTATATGGCTCGAAAGCTTGTGTGTCTCAACAACAGAAGTTGGTCCAATAAAAAAGTATTACCTCACCCACCTTATCTCTCAGTAATAAATGGTCACTTACACCAAAGATCACAAAATATTTAGGTTGCTCCCAGGCTGACCCTGGGGATCTCTATTTTTGTTTTCCTAGCTCCAGCCCTGTGAGAGTCCAAGCAGCCAAAAGAGGAAGAATTTTCACACCAGCTATCTTTATTTCCTACTTCCAGAATTCAAGCTGATGGGACAAGCTTCCTTGCACATGGCTCCTTTGCCAGTCTGAGAGGGCCATTAGCCCAGTCTTTGTATCGTGATGTTTCAACAATGGTCCACTTAGTTTTTTATAGTTCTTGATGGTTGGGGGAACCCTCCACCTGAGTTCACAACCACAGCAGGCATTTTTATCCCACCTTATAGCATGGGATACAGGCATTACAAGTAAGATTCACGTACGACCCTGGCAAACCAGGTGCCAGCTCTTGCCCAGGCTGCAGGCATTAGCTAAGTACTAACAAACTCATAGTTGGAGAGCAGACCAGTTTGCCCGCATGTTAGTTTTGCTCAAAATAGGTATTAGTCTTATAACAATGTATTTAGTGTTTAGACTCTGAGATGCTTGTAAATTGCTGCATGCATTAATCTCACTTGTAATGTCGGTATTCCATGTGATAAGGAAATCTGTAAGTTTTGCTTTGTAACTTTGAAAATGTGTGCTCTGAACCGGTGAGCCCAGGCCTGGGAATCATCTCCCCCACTCTCCAGAAGGGCTATCAAAATCGGATGGGCCACCAAGGAACATCATCATCATACAAAGGATTAGTTAATGGCCACATCACACCTACATGCAAGGAAGCTCCTCTTGTGGACTTGGAAGCAGAATGAAGAAAATAAGAACAGGAAATTTTTCCATCTCGCTCTTTGCTGTTTGAACACTGCCAGGGCCAAAGCCTCTAAACTGAGACAGAGATATGCAGGGGTTGCGCCTAGGTCCACCCCTAAAAGACACTTTGAATTGACAGATCGCTACAGCTCAATTACTCTTAGGATTTAGATTGTAACTAATTTGTGTGTATACATTTACTAGCTTTAACCTGTAAATAACATTTCTTTTTCCTAGTTAATAAACCTTTAGATAGTTTATTACAGGACTGCTATGGGCGCTGCGTTTGGTGTAAGATCTAGGGTACCAACTGATCTGGGGTAAGTGACTGTCTCTTGGCACTGGGAGTGTCATAAATATAAAGGGAAGGATAACCATCTTTCTGTATACAGTGCTATAATATCCCTCCTGGTCAGAGGCAAAACTCTTTCACCTGTAAAGGGTTAAGAAGCTAATGTAACCTCGCTGGCACCTGACCCAAAATGACCAATAGATCATTCATGTGGTGTTAATATTTCAAATCTGCTTTCCTAATATTTTAGGCCATTAGCTCACTGTGAAAAGAAAATTAAAACACAAGGCACATAAAATGATGATTTCCAGCTCATTGTTTGCAGTGTTGTTATAGCCGTGTTGGTCCCAGGATATGCGAGAGACAAGGTGGGTGAGGTAACATCTTTCAGTGGACCAACTTTTGTTGGTGGTTGAGCCAAGCTTTCAAACTACACAGGTCAGGCCTGAAGAAGAACTCAGTGTAGCTCAAAAGCTTGTCTCATCCACCAACAGAAGATTTCTAATATGAAACTTCTGTTACTCATATTTACTGCTGCCTGGATCAAAGATAGATAAACTAATTCTACTTATTTAAGAACAAGTCACAGGGCTGACAAGCTGGGTGCCACTTGCATTCTCAGATGATTTGAAACAGCAAAGTTACAAACTGCTGAAAAACCTGGTTTATAATGACAGGTTTCAGAGTAACAGCCGTGTTAGTCTGTATTCGCAAAAAGAAAAGGAGTACTTGTGGCACCTTAGAGACTAACCAATTTATTTGAGCATAAGCTTTCGTGAGCTACAGCTCACTTCATCAGATGCATACTGTGGAAAATACAGAAGATGTTTGTTTTTATACACACAAATCATGAAAAAATGGGTGTTTATCACTACAAAAGGTTTTCTCTCCCCCCACCCCACTCTCCTGCTGGTAATAGCTTATGTAAAGTGATCACTCTCCTTACAATGTGTATGATAATCAAGGTGGGCCATTTCCATTTATAATGGAAATGCTGTCAGGGCCTTGACCATAATAATAAAATCACTTTTTGTAATGAGATTGTGTACCTATAACTACAATATTTCAATAAATTACCCTCTTCTGTTTGGCCTGAATATAGATTCACACTCACCAAATATATCCATCTAAATCACAGTTTCTAGCTTGAAAAGCTGTAGCAGTCTATTCTCTAGGGCTACCCGTAGTGCTTTTACAAACTTCTGTGAAGAAGCAAAGTTACAGCTCTGGCTGAAAAAGAAAAATAATTTGTTTAGTAGAGTTTAGAAAAGAATAAACTTCAATTCAATGATCAAATCCTTGAGCAGCCTCTCAATCATGGAAAGCACAGAATTAAATGGAACAACCAAGGTACTGGTCATAAGGCAGCAAAGAAGTGGAATGTTTATGTAGAGATTTCATAGTCCCACCACCGCACTCTGGAACTGTGCTCTGCAGTGAATCTTCTAATATTACTGAGAGTCAGTAGATGGTACTATTACTGTATAATACACTGTATAGGCTGTTAGACCCTCCAGTAATGTTTATAGACAGCTGTGGTGCAATTCTTTTTAGAAGGTGAACACATCACCAGTAATGCTTGAGCCACTTTTCAACTAAAATAATACCTTGGGTGCAGAGTAGCTGCTTACAGATTAAGTCTGCAGGAGAGAGAGAGGAAAAAAAATCCTAGAACATTTTGTGGTTTCCAAAGCACTGTATCTGTAAAAAAAAAAAAAAAAAAATGGCCTAACAAGAAAACAACTCTGGCCAGGATTTTAGTTTTCTGAGGTCCAGATGCCCAGGATGAACAGGGAGGGAATGCTTCTGAGAAGTGTAAAGAACTCCAGTAGCATGGAGAGCTCATTTTCAGTGATCCTATGAAATCTAAAAATGAGAGAAATATCATCTGCTAACCTGGGTTATCGAGAAAGGTAGAGAGCTTTCTAATACTTGGATAAATATGTCAGCAAATAGAAAAAAGGACTGAGGGAATATTAGAGTAGTTTTGATGAACTGTGTACTTTCAATGGGTAACCCATCATTTGCACGTAATAAATTTTATCTCAGGGTACAAGGTCCAAGTGAACCCATAAAAAAGTAGAAGATTTGCTGCTCAAGAATTTTGCATTAACTGACACAGATGAATTGTTTCAGATTTAGTATGCAGCCGGGTCACAGTTTCCAAGCTTTCCTAGGCAGCTTTGAAGGGCAGAAACTTAACTTTTTAAAAATGAAAGCAGAGACTTACATTTTCACTTGACTCCAGGAGCTAGGGCTTTAAGAAACACATGAAATTGAGGCTCACAATAAAATCATAACAGTGAGCAACACTGCTGAGTTAACATTGGGGGTGGGGGGAGACTGCCAGGTTAAATTTAAATTGGACAGTGGTGTACAAGTTAGTGTAATATCCACTGAAGTATACAAACTGCTATCGCTCTTAAATCCCCCGCTTCCTTCACCCAGAAGGTGTCTGGTTATGGAAGTGAACCACAGACATACAGGAACTGCAACATGTAAATGTAATAATGATGCACAATGTCTACAATTTCACATCATAAATACATGGTCTCAGAGCATGCCTGGATCTTAAATTGATCAAATTTGTATCGACGGCAGTAAACATCTCAGGTACAGTGCCAAGCTATGACAGATGACCTAGTAAGAGAAATATCCAGATGCACTTCATTGATTGGGTGCTGGGAACGCAATATAAAAAATGAGCACCAATAGAGATACTTGTAAATAGCCCTCCTCAGCTGCACTGGGAGACGGGTTGACTGAAGAGATTTTGAGATTGGAAAATGCCTGCAGAGGACAGTGGCAGTGATACAGGGGGCTGGAACAATTTGTGTAGTGGGGGTGCTGAGAGCCACTGAACCAAACAGTAAACCCTGTATGTGATGGAAACCACTTCAAGCCAGGCAACACCCCTAATTCTAGCACCTATGCAGTGATACCCAAGCTCATGAGAGCTGAGTAAGGAAATCAGTTGAAAACATTACCAGATGCACCTATCTGATGATGTAGTGAGTGAACTAGCTGATGGCCGGGTTGTTGGGGGTTTTTTGTTTTTGTTTTCATGTGCTGGATGCCAAGTCTGGATACTAGCAGATAAATCTAAATAAAAGATCAGTGTTACTGCAAGAAGGGAAGACACTGGTTCATGTGTGCAAGCCTCTCACATCCACAGAAACTGCACTGCTCGGAACAGATCTGTGCTGTTTTAGGGCTTTGAGTGCTTCCATCTATGCATGTGAGGGAGAAAAGCTGCTGCAGACCCTTAGTGTTAGCCGTAGGAGACAATAATGAAAAACACTTACTACAAAACCCCCAAGGCTAAAAAAACGAATGCATTTCTTTTAAAAAATTGGAAAACAACAAATGGACCAAGAAGGAAAGGGGAACATTGTTGATGGAAAACATTTCAATAAGCAGATAAAGTCCACGATATTCATAGAGTATAAACCCAGAAGGGACTATTCGATCAACTAGTCTGACTTCCTGTGCAACACAGACCATAGAATTCCATCCAGTTACTCCTGAGTTGAGCCCCATAATTTGCATCTCTTCCAGAAAGGCACCCAGGCTTGATTTGGAGATGGAAGAGATGGAAGAACCACCATGTCCCCTAGTAGATTGTTCCCATCACCTGTGGGGTGGGAGGGAGTAAATTCCTTAACTGGAAGATGTTGCACAGTATTTTGGGATGATAAAAGGTATGCTTGTCACCTCCTTAAATCACAGGAATTAATGTGATTACGGAGAGCAGGATTTGGTCATAGTTTTGTTAAAATGGGCTGATCGGAGTAACAAATAAATAATCTTCCAAAGACACCTGGTTACTGCCTAGAGAGTATTTCCAGTTACTTTTCTTGGCAGTCCTACCCAAGTATGATTTTATTCATGATAGCTTGAGTGGCCAGTCATTTCCATACAACTCAGATGCATTACAAAAATGTGATTGACAAGCTATTGCTCTGAGGAAGTAATTATCCCTGTGTAACTGAGGAAAGGCGGCTTGGGGCTAAGATGCAGAACTGGTCGTCAGAAGAGCTGGGTTCATTCCCCCACGCCACAGATTTACTGTGTGACCTTGGGCAAATCACTTAGGGTGGGATTTTTCAAATGTGCTCTCAGCATCGACCTAACGCTGCTCCCATTGGGAGTTTTATCATTGACTTCCGCAGGAGCAGAATTAGGTCAAAACTTAGTGCTTTTGAAAATCCCACCCTATATTTCCATGCCTCATTCCCCAACCTGGAAAACTGGGATAATAATAAATCTTTCCCCCACCTTTTGTCTGTCCTATCTATTTCAACTGTAAGCTCGTTGGGGCAAATTATTTTTATAAAGAACCCACACAACAGAACCCTGATCTCAGTTGAGCCCTCCAGGACCTACCATAATACAACTGAGAAATAACAAGTACTTTTCAGATTCAGTAGCAAGGAGTCAATTTTAATCAGTAACTTTTTCAGAATGTCTTTAACCAGTACTATAAAACCAGGGTATATTTTGTGCATCATATTCTCCTGATGTCCATGGGGCTCTTTCTTGCAGTATGCAGTGTGAAAAGCAGCTTTGCTCCTCACACTGAGGCTGTGAACGTTTCTCTGTGATATTTCAGCTTGAACGATGACAGGTAGTTGGCACTGCCCTGTGGAGTCTTAGCAAACAGTCAAGCCTTGACTCACCAAAAAATAGGGCAGAAAAAGACTGTTTCACAAAAGGCAAAAGGGCTTGTGATGGTTTATACTCCCCACACTGGCCCTGAGAGGCCTAATTAATTAATAGGCAGCACCTGGAGGAGGAGGCAGGGAGCAGGGATTGATTAGTCAGACATGAGGCTCAGCTAGACAAGAAGAAGAAGGGCCTGTATAAAGCCAGGTAGCTGGCAGCAGAAGTGGGTGGCAGGGGAGTAGGTTACAGTCCTTCCCTAGGAGGAAGGAGTTGGGAGGTTGGCAAACCCAGAACTGGGGGGAAAAGGCTGGGGGCAGGGGGGAAAGCAGCAAGTTAGGGCAGTGCAGGCCTTGGCTGCTGACGGGAGGGCCCCGGAGCTGGAACCTGGAGGGTGGGCCTGGGTTCCCCTATCAGCCACTGAGGATGTGGCATAGACCGGGCAGAGGGCAGTGGATTGCCTGGGATGATTTGTTCTGGAAAGACTTTGTTATCCCCCCCCGAAGGGGGAGCCACGGAGTGACCTGGCCGGAGGGCCGAGTCACGAGGAGGAGGCTGGGGTTACTGGAACGAGAGGGGTCTGCAGGGCAAGAGGACGATGGGAGAGACGCTGCTGCCAGAGGAAGGCGCAATATCTGGAAGAGTTAATCCCCTGAATGAGCAGGGGGCGGCACCTCAAGCGGTGAGCGGACCCCCTGACAGGGCTATATTAATCTTACCTGAACTTCCTCTGCTTGCAATGTGGATTTGCGTGTGATGCAGACAGGACACATGTGGACCTTGGAGAGACAAGGTGGGTGAGGTAATATCGTTTATTGGACCAACTTCTGTTGGTGAGAGAGACAACAAATCCTTGTCTATGTAATGTCCTGGGTCCAGAGCCGTCCCGTCCATAGGATGGACCGGGGCAATCGCCCTGGGCCCCATGCTTCGGGACGCAGGGTTCAGGGCGGCCTGGGGGGTTAGCAGGGAGCCTGGCACCGGCAGCAGCGAGCGGCCCGCCGCACACTGCTGGCTCCCAGCATTGCTTGGGGAAGGGGGCGGAAGCCGGAAAGAGGTGGAGCGGGAGTTTGGGGGAAGAGGCGGGGTGGGCGTGGAGCGGGGGTGGGAAGAGGTGGGGTGAGGGCAGAGCAGGGGTGGGAAGAAGCAGGGCGGGGACTTGGGGGAGGGGTGGAGTTGGGGCGGGGCCTGGGCCGGAGCGGTGGGGTTGTCCTGGGCGCCATACCCCACTAGGGATGGCCCTGCCTGGGTCCAACATGGCTACAACAACACTTCATACAAGGTATAGATGTGTGGGCAGGTTGGCTTTTGACAGCAGAACTGGAACGATGGGCCCTCTTGTCAAGTGTGGCATACTCCCACTTCCCCTTGATGTCTTCTCAACATAGATCCAGTCCCATATGTTCCCCACATGGTTAGGGAGTAAAAGCACCAGAAAAGCAGGGGGCAGCCAGGTCTCTTGGCATGTCTTCACTGCAGCCATAGATGTGATTTGCTGCTCATGAAGACACAGCCACACAATTTGTATACTAGCTAGCTCACAGAAAAGACACGTAGATGCTTTGGTGCAGGTTTTAGCAGGGACTGCACAAGCCTGCCTGACTCACACCCCACCTGCTCCTGGGGTACATATTCACTTGGGCAGCTGGCCCTGAAGCTCACACCACAGCATCCTCGCTTCTCTTTTTAGTGAGATCACTAGAGGGCAGCTAGCACAGGTATGTCTACACAAGCTTCAAATCAAAGCCGTGGCCACAGGTGTTGGGGGTGCTACTGCACCCCCTGGCTTGAAGTGGTTTCCATTGTATACAGGGCTTACAGTTTGGTTCAAAGGCTCTCAGCATCCCCACTCTAAAAATTGTTCCAGCATCCCTGCCTGTGGCTGCAGTATAGATGTACCCTAAGAATTCACCTAAAATATAGCTGTAGCTCAATCACTTACTAGCTTTTTCCCTCCATCATAAATCCTCTTTCCAAAGCCCCATGTTCAGAAATGTGCCAATGGCTGGAAGAAAGTTTAAGATGTGTTACATTTTTGTTTTACCTTTGCTTTAGTTGTCCAACAGTAAGATTGGAAAAATATGCTATCAGTTTGGAGTCCACTCTGATCAAATTATCTACTAGCTCCTTGTTGTTGTTTGCAATATTTCAGGTGCACTCTAACTGATTCCATTCTTTGCAGGGTACACATGGATAAGGTTACTGGCTCTACATTCCCTTAGCACAGAACAAGAGACAAATGGATGCATAAAGCATCTGATAGAATAGGTAGACAAGTCATAAACTCTTTTGGAGTTTCCATCTCCCACTTAGCCTTGGCCTGCACAACTCTCAATCAGTCTAGTTCTCCATTGTCTGGCACTTTGGCAGTCATTCACACCAGGGCGAAGTGGGAATAAATGCTACCAAATGAGAATGGCAGCGTTTTACACCCACTTTGCACAGGTGTGATTAACTGTACCAGGTGCAGAGCAGGGGAGCACAGCTATCTGATCATCTCTTCAGAAGAAGATGCCTGCCTAAAACCCCCTTTGAAAGGCCTATGGAAAATAGCATCTGCTAGGAGGGTGTGTAGTCACCTGCTTTGAGTGCACAGACACAGGGTGAGAGCCTCCCCTTCTGTTCTGGCCCCTTAACACTGGGTAAAAGGGCTGGAATGGCATAAAGGGGCCATAAAAGCCCTGTATTTGGCCAGGGAGGATATGCCTTAGGGCACGTATGGTGGTTAGACAGCCAGAAGGCTGCTCTCTGAGACCCCCAAAGAAAGTTAAGATGTGGAGTGTGTGCTAGGGCAGCACTGCAGAGATCCTAGGCGGTACTTAGCCTATAGAATTGGGAACCTTATGCCGAGGGTCTCTCCAGTCTGCAGAACTAGGAGGGCACAAAGGTGGCTTAAAACCCTAGAGGTGCAGCACAAAAAAACTCACCGCCAGCATGTTGCAAATTCTGATCTTAGAGGATTAAATGCAAAAAGCAATTTAAAATCTAAATGCATTTGTCACCATTTATGCCCTTTGCTTATCACTTGTCATTCACTCACCTTGTTGGACTTAAATTTCCCTTTGGTGGGCCTTGGGCAACAGTTCAGAGAAGAGAAACTGTGTGAGGTTTTGGGGGGGGGGGGAAGGTGATTCTCACTGGGGATTTTAGCCTTTGAATGGAAACTACAGGCTCAGCACTGCCCTATTTGGCCCAGAACCAAAGCATTCTAAGACCCATAGTTCTGAGAGAAGCTGTAGACTTCACAGCAAGGAATGCCAAATAAAAGAACTGGGTGGGAAGCAGTGTAGGGGAAAGTTGCAATGTGAGTGAAAGATATCAAAATCTTATTGACCATGATCTGAAATAAAGCATGAAAAGAATCCTGGTAACTCTACTGTAGTATGGTGATGCCCTTTAAGCACCTACCTCTGACCTTATTGTTGGACTTTCGATAGGTATTGCTCCAAACCAGTGATACTTAACGTTCCTGCTAGGAACTTGTGTCACCCTTGCATCTTTCTAGGAGATAAATGAGGATCCCAATAAAAGTAAAGGAAGCCAAATGGGACCCCACTCAGATCACCTGCTAAACCATTCGCCACATTTTCTCGTTTTAGAAACAAGGGAAATAAAACTGAAAATGGCAAAATGTACTGTCTGGATTTCGCAGCTGCTGTCCTTTCACAGTTGGCTTATTCCTGCGCCCTGGGGAGAATTCAGTTACACATAAAGATAGGAAATCAGATTACACCTCCAAGGCTTCAGTGTTAAACATTTCAAGACCAAGCGGGCTGCAATTTAGCAGAAATGTCAGTAGCTTTCTCTTGACTGCTTTATGAAAAACAAGATCTATCATCCCCTGACCTCAGACATTAAATCCAAATGGCCATGTTAGCCTCAATTAATGATCAGGATAGGGCCACATTTGCTCTCCTGGGAGTGAATTAGAATTTTGCCCATTTCCTCAGTAGGAGCCCACCCCCAGTTGTCTCTTTGGTTTTATTGTGGAAAGATTTTTTTAAAAGCAAAATCTATGTTTGATCTTTCAGAAAAATAAACACAAAGATGAGAGAAACCTCGAAAAAGCAGCATTTAACCCCCCCAAATCTGAGAGGAGAGACAGTAATTTGGATTGCTACACACTTCCGCAAGGTAGTTAGAAAGCCTCCCTATATGCTCTTACTTGGCTACACAGACTCGCATCTTGGGAGCGTAGTAGTAAACAGGGGAAACCCTGCTTATTCCCACTCCTGGAGCAGCTGGGCAGTGGGTCATGGTGGGTAGGACTTTGTAATGGGTAGAACTTTGACTCAGCCCCTCACCCCTTGGTGCCAGAGTAGGTGAATCCGTAGTAAATTATTATGGGTAAAATTTCAAAAGTGACTTAGGAGCCTGTCCCACTTTCAGAAGTGACTTGGACACTTATACACCTAGATTTCATTGAAAGTTGGTGAGATTTAAGAGCCTACCTGCCTAAGTCACTTTTGAGAATGGGACTTAAGCACTTCTCGAGAATTTTATCCTGTAACTCCAGGGAGATACTAAGACTCAGGGAGGGATCTGAGCTAGACAGCTTCCAGGAACTACTCCTGAGATAATGCATTTTATGCATCACACCTTCCTCAGGGCTAGTCTTGAAACCTCAATCTGGCTCACAGAATTAAATAGAAAGCAAGAATCTTTCTGTATATATATTTTTAAAAACTATCCTTTAGAATTTGAGAGAGAACTCTGTCCCTGTAATAGAATCCTCCAGGATCTGTCCCCAAATACCTACACACAAAGGTTTAGCATTTGCTCAAAGAAATGTAAGAGCATATTCTTTTTTTTTTATTGGCTTCATTCTTGTTAAATTTTATAGGACTCTCTCCCAAGAGAAAACCTTTATAAATATATACAGAGAAGCTACAGATGAAGTGCTTGCTTTTTCCACTTCGTCACTCCAGTTTTATGCCATACAATGTGCTGAAATCCATGGAGTTTCACCGCTATGGAATTGATATAAAGGAGTAAAATATCAGGTTCATTGTGCCAGATTATGCCAGCTTTACTCATGTTGAGTAGCACCTAACTCCTTAAGGAGTCCCATTGAATACAATGGGACAACTGGTAGAGTAAGCTGTTACTCAATGAAGGGTAAGAATAGCAGAATCTGACCCTCCCTGGTTATTCATTTAAGGCTGGTTACTTACAACAAGGAAACAAACGTGAACACAACATATCCCTATGCAGTTAATAGTTGCTGACTAAACTAATCCTACAAATAATCAACAAAGAAGAGGGTAACGCCTTCAAAAGAACATCCATTTAAATAAGGAAAGAGATTTGACTGAGTTTGGCCCACTGCTTGTAGATGTTAATTTATCTGGGGGGGTTGTTCCCTGGGGAGGCAGTGTTGCCTAGTGGCTAGCACTGGGGCTCAGGAGACCGGGGCTCTATTCCTAGCTCTGCCACTGGCCTGCTGGATGGCCTTTGTTGGTCACTTCAGTGCCTCACTTTCCCCATATGTAAAATGGGGATAATGATACTGGCTTCCTTTGTAAAGTGCTTTGAGATTTGCTGATAAGAGCTAGGTTTTATAATATGGGTGTTTCATTGCTACTGTACACGTACTCTTACTCAAATTCAGGGTCGGGGGCCAGGCTCAGTGAGTGGAGAGTTAGGAGATGGTTAAGATGACTTCCAGTTTCTCATTGCAACACACTGTTCAGCATTTTCAAACTAGATACACAATTTATTTTTCAAACCTGTTGTGTGGACAGGTTCCCAGTGTTCCTTCTTGTGGCCACTTTTGACACCCCATATTCAGGAATTCCTTCTTTCTTAATAAATAGTTGAACCACACTAATGCTACCCCAGGATCATGAAGGAGTCTGTATCAATTTAGCACTTAAAAAAAAAAATAAATGAAAACTCTCTGCAGAAAGCACACAACTTTCCGGGTAAGCAGCATACAAGTACACTGGATGAACATCTTGTAGAAATCTAAGACGTCAAGTTTTAAAAAAAACAAACAATAAAAAAAAGCCTGCTATTCCTTTCATGGAAAAACGGACACCACAATTCATCTGCTAGTGTCTCAGACTATTGCGTTTTCACTGCCATCAAATAAATAAAAATATGGTTACCTCCAGCTTTGATAGTTCTACCACGAGCAATTTAGATTTGTTAGCTATGGCATCACTGTGCAGAATGTCTGGGTCTGCAGTAGGGAAATTAAGAGGAGTCTGTAAGCTAATAAAATGTCATGCAGATGTAGAAAATGAAAGGAACCATAAAAACTCCAGCCTCTTCAGCCCAGATCCTCAAAGATCCCATGGGAGCTGGGCACCTAAATGCATTTGAGGATCTGGGCCTTCCTGCTCTAAGCAGTGTTGCAGGAAAATACTGCTTGGAATGGGGGAGTAAGGGAAGAACCCAGCTGGGGCAGATACAGAGGGGATGATGTAAAGGGAGGGGAGCAATTTTCACTCTCAGGTGTACACACTTAAAATGTTACAGTGGCACAGCTGTAGTGCTTCACTGTACACACTGCCTACGTCAACGGAAGGGATTCTCCTTTCAATGCAGGTAATCCACCTCCCTGAGAGGCGGTAGTTATGCTGATGGGCAGAATTCTTCCATCGACCTAGCACTGTCTACACAGGGACTTTGATCGGCTTAACTTCACTGCTCAGGGGATGTGGATTTTTCACACCCCTGACCAATGTAGTGAAACAGACCTCATCTTCTAGTGTACACCAGGCCTTAGTTCCCGTTGACTCAGTGGGAACTGTGTCAATATATTTGAAGGCAGAATTTCGTTCAAGATCCCCGCTGATTCTCTGTTCACACTAAAGCTAATCCATTTTAGAGCCAGACTTTTGGGTAGGGCTCAATTTAATCTCCTCTTTTGTGCATGCAACTTTGCTCCTGCAAATGCTTGTGTCTGCACTTTTGTCTGCAACTTTCACCGCAGATGCAAATATGAGCAGTTACACCCGACCTGCTGATATAAACAGATTTTTATATGCTTAGCTACTAATACGTACACATATAAGGAATATCAGAGGAAAACTGTTCATGAATACGCAGGGAGAAATGGAGGCCAATGGTGAAAATCTGTCTTACCTGTCCTAGGTTGTCCAGTAGAAATCAACAATCCTAGGTAAGCAGATCTGATTTTGCTTAGTAGACTGCAGTAGAACATAAACACACATATATTGCAACATATAAGGCCAATTTTCAGAAGTAGCTTCTTATTCTAATCTTGCATATATTCATTTGCATGCACAAAATCAGCATTGCCCCAGGCACATGGACATTTGCAAGTATAAATCACTGTGAGATTTAAATGACCCAACACTTGTTTTGGTAAAAAGGGCCTGATCTTGATCCCACTGTAGACACTGGCCAAGGTCCCATTGATTTCAGTAGTGGCTCAGAATTTGCATGGGCAAAATTGGAGGCTGTTTCAAAGCTGGCTACTACTGGTCAGCCACCCTGGAACTGACTCCTGGATGCGAGAGGTGGTTGAAGATTTACCAGGTTTACATAAATGGAAGGAAAAATGAGATGGCAACTTAAAACATGGATTCTTTTCAAAATGTAACCCTAGGAGTTAGTACATCTTAAAATGAATTACCACAGGGAAGATGAAATTGTTCAGCACTTAAAGAGTTTTATCTTTTCAGCTGCTGGACTCATCTGATTTTCTGCAATAGGAATCTTCAGTTTCTTATTTACGCTTGGGAGGCATTAGCTAGTACTTCCTAGCCTGCAGAATCACTTTAACAGTGACAGGGCGGGAAGAGAAAAGTGTGGTAAATAGCATGGGAGATCAAAAATCACTATCATCGGATGCACTTCTCAGTGTTAAAGCACTTTAAAGTATTCTAAGTCTGACTTTTCTAAATGGATCACTCCTTTCTAAATCATATCTATTCTACCATCAGGCTTGTTTTGCCAGGAATGCAGAACAAGAGTAATTCTGAATGGATTCAGATTAATCTACCTAGCACCGCACTTCTTTTTTCACTACCCACTCATTATTAATATTCCTCACTGTCAATAACGTTCACTTGGGACCTGATTCGAAGCCCGTTGAAGTAAATGCAAATAATCCTATTACTATCCCTGGGTTTTGTACTGGGTCCTACCAGCACTAAACTACACTACACACCGCACTATCCAAATAGGATGGGTTGGAATGGTATTTTTCGAACTGGAGTAGAACCAAGCAGCTATTTGTACAAAAGAGAGAGAGAGATGCAGAATTAATACGCCTGAGCTGAAATTAGTGACCATCTTCATGTGTGGATGTCACAACTCCGGTCAGATACCCACTTCTTGGCCACTCGTCAGACTGTTTGAGGGGATCCAACGGCTGGACCCTGTGTGTTTTAATCCTCTGGGGTCTGAATGAAGCCCAGGCAGTGCTGTTGTAAGGCTTGTTTTTTGGCTTTTGCAATTTTGTTTTATATAAGTGGTTGTTTGCCCTCCGTGTTTGACCCCCTTCTTGTTCATCAGTTGCTGCCCTTGTTCAGTAAGAGCAGGAAAATTGTGCCATGTGACTTGGGAATAGCCTGCCTAGTAACAGGAGAGCATAAAAGCCTGGCACGTCCCATGAGCGTGCTGTCCATCCCAGAGGCAGCCCAGTGTCTGCAGAATACCATCAAGAAAGAAGATCAACTTACCTGTTTGTGAGTCCCTGATCTGGTGTCATTGTTCCTGGTCCTTGTTGTCCAGTCCGTGGTGGTCTTAGTCATGGTCCTCTTCCGTCCCTGTTCCAGCCATGGCCCCGATCCTGTTGTGGCATCCCTGCTCCCCTTTAGGTATCCCTGTGAAATGGTGATGTACAGTTTTACCTGTTTATCTT
The DNA here is from genome assembly GCF_965140235.1 of Caretta caretta. Classification (NCBI taxonomy): domain Eukaryota; kingdom Metazoa; phylum Chordata; order Testudines; family Cheloniidae; genus Caretta; species Caretta caretta. The sequence goes on along the minus strand of NC_134208.1, from coordinate 202,975,226 downwards.
GTTAATCCACTTATAACTTGGGGTCCTGGCTGCAAACCAATTTGTGTGTTAACTACTGAGTTACTTCAATAAATCTTGTTGTTTTGTTAACACTGAGAAGCACCTCATTAATTGCTCTTCCTTTGACGGGAAGATCTGGGGGTGAGGGAAGGGGATTGCAACCAGTGATCAGACATAGATCAAGGGGTGCTTGCAGTAAGAAGGAAGGGGGAATTTATTTCTTGGCCTCTCCTCCAACCCAACATTGTCTTGGGACCTTGTCATGGGGTGAAAAAAAACCCCTCTAGAGGGGAAGGAACTTGGCCCAGACTGGAGGAGGAGCTTTAAAGGAGAAGAGCCAGTGGAGGAGGGCTGAACCTAAGCTTGCAAAAGGAGCACAGTGGGAGGCCCAGCTGCCAGGGCCCATGATTATTGATGGTCTGCCTGACCTGCTGAGGAAAAAGGACTCTGGACACTTGCAAGGTCGGAGACATTTTTCTTTGATTTATTTTGTTTACAAGTCCTTGCTTTTCCTTCGTGTGTGGGGAGGCTGGTAGGAAGGGATCCAGGGAGGGTATTGCATAGCAATCCAGCATACAGGACCCTTTGGGCCCCAGATCAGAGCCTGGTGGAGATGGTAGGCCTGGGATCCCCTACCCACCTGTGCTGGGGCTGGAGGCAAGAAGCCTAGCTCTGATACTAGGGATAGGACTAAAAGCCCATATGCCAGAGAGCCCTGGCTGTGGCTGGGTGAAGCATGAAGCCCCTGGCTGGGCAGTGGAACTAGCATTTGTTGAATTCTTTCCATACCCTGAAAGGGATGGATACAACTTGCAGCCCAGTCGGCGGGCCAAGTCTCAGAAGGGACTGGGCCAGAGCAGCTATTGATAGGGAATGCTAAGATACAAGAGTACCTGTCACACCTTTTCCCGACCACTAGGTAGCACCTGTGGGGAGCAGATCCCTTCACAGGCCTTATGGCACACTTTTGGGTCTAGTACCCCTCCTGTAGAGCTGGGACCATCTGGCCCACTGCCCAGGCTCTGGAATCAGTACTGACCCACTCGGACTCCTTCCTGCAATGTACACACTGTGGCCCAGAACCTCCACCGTATGGGTGTTCTGGGTCCACAGGTTAACTCTTCAAGGGTGCATCATAAATGTAACACATAACATAGACAGACTCTTCAAAGGATTCTAAATCACCTTGGCGCTTTACTTAATTGCACAAGAAATACACAGATCTATACCAAAATATACCCTACTTGCATTTCCCTGCCTCGGTTTCCTCACCATTCTTTGGAGTGGGGTCCGACATCTGGTTATATCCAGGATCCATCTGCTGCAGCACATGGCATTGTCTTTTTTTTAAACATGGAGTCCTCTCTCCACCACACTTTCTGACTTTGGATGGTCGATACGCTTCCTGTCTCCTGCCCAAAGCTTCCTGTATGGCTCTGTGCATCTTTCCTCTGGCCCACCCAGCCTCTGTGCTTTCCGAAGACTAGCATCAATATCTTGGTGTCTTTGTCCCGCATTAGGGTATTTACAGTTCTCCAAATGCCAGCCGCTTGCTGATGGCACATGGAAAACTGCTTCTCCCAGCTTCAGCCAACCTCTCTAAAGCATTGTGTGGTGCTCTCTCCCATCTGAATAGGCGATTGTAGAGTTCTAACAACTCACCATTGTATCTGGCCAGCAAGTTAAAGAAGTATGGGCTGGATGAATGGACTATAAGGTGGGTAGAAAGCTGGCTAGATCGTCTGGCTCAACGGGTAGTGATCAGTGGCTCCATGTCTAGTTGGCAGCCGGTATCAAGCGCAGTGCCCCAAGGGTTGGTTTTGTTCAATAGCTTCATTAATGATCTGGAGGAAGGCGTGGACTGCACCCTCAGCAAGTTGGCAGATGACATTAAACTAGGAAGACTGGTAGATACGCTGTAGGGTAGAAATAGGATACAGAGGGCTCTAGACAAATTAGAGGACTGGACCAAAAGAAATCTGATGAGGTTCAACAAGGACAAGTGCAGAGTCCTGCACTTAGGACGGAAGAATCCCGTGCACCGCTACAGATTAGGGACTGAATGGCTAGGCAGCAGTTCTGCAGAAAAGGACCTAGGGGTTACAGTGGACGAGAAGTTGGATAGGAGTCAACAGTGTGCCCTTGTTGCCAAGAAGGCTAATGGTATTTTGGGCTGTATAAGTAGGAGCATTGCCAACAGATGGAGGGACGTGATCGTTCCCCTCTATTCGACATTGGTGGGGCCTCATCTGGAGTACTGTGTCCAGTTTTGGGCCCCACACTACAAGAAGGATGTGGGAAAGATTGGAAAGCATCCAGCGGAGGGCAACAAAAATGATTAGGGGACTGGAACATATGACTTACAAGGAGAGGCTGAGGGAACTAGGATTGTTTAGTCCGCAGAAGAGCGGAATGAAGGGGGATTTGATAGCTGCTTTCAATTACCCGAAAAAGGATTCCAAAGAGGATGGATCTAGATTGTTCTCAGTGGTAGCAGATGGCAGAACGAGGAGTAATGGTCTCAAGTTGCAGTGGGGGAGGTTTAGGTTGGATATTAGGAAAAACTTTTTCACTAGGAGGGTGGTGAAGCACTGGAATGGGTTACCTAGGGAGGTGGTGCTATCTCCTTCCTTTGAGGTTTTTAAGGTCAGGCTTGACAAAGCCCTGGCTGGGATGATTTAGTTGAGGATTGGTCCTGCTTTGAGCAGGGGGTTGGACTAGATGACCTCCTGAGGTCCCTTCCAACCCTGATATTCTATGGTCTGAGAGACATGCGCCCAGCCTTGCCAGCAGTGGTGGAATTCACATACACAGAGAGGCATTCCATGATTCAGCAATTTCATAGTAACTTCTCAATATCAACCAGAATTGATAAGATACCCAAATCTTGGGCACAAAATATCATTCAAGACTTCAGTAGTTTGAGTATTGTTGGCAAAATGCTGGGCCAGATTCCTCGCTGATCTAAACTGGCATAGACATTATCATACTTAGGAGTACCATAGTTTAAAAAAAAAAAAAGAAAAAGAGTACCATAACTAAAACTGCTGTGGCCAAAAACATCATCTTATGCACAGTTAGACTTATCCTAGGAAAGAATTTCTGGGATAGTTTGTTTGAAAACAACTGGGTAAGTGAATAGTGGAAAAGCAGCTGTAGGAGAGATGGGGAAGCCATGGTTTCAATCCTTTAAAGTACAGTTCCACTGTGACAAATGGAGCGGATCAGAAAATGAAATTTTCAGTGGAAGTAAATACCAAGTTTTGGGTGGACAAAAATCAGTGTTTTAGGGGGGAAATGACTTATTTCGATTCTGAAATGCCACCCTGGTGCCTTATGGGAGTGTTTGTAGTTTGGATCCCTCATGTGCTTAGGTGACTCTCCTCTCTAAGGTGCCACAAGTACTCCTTTTCTTTTTGCGAATACAGACTAACACGGCTGTTACTCTGAAACATCTCCTCTAGCAGTGGCTCACTGCTCAGATTACCGTATATGCTCCGTTCATAAACCGAATGCTTTTGTAAAAAAGGGAAGCATCAGAGAAGGGGGTCGGCTTATGAACGGGTATAGAGAGGGGGAGAGGTGGGACACAGCCCCTCTCCCCAACAGAGGGGGCACTGAGAGGCAGTAGAGCCAGGAGGGAAGAGGTGGGGCCAGAGTCTCTCTGCTTCTGGCCACCTCTGAAGCAGCTGCAGCCCCAGGGCTGGCAGGCTATGGCTGCGCCGCTTGGACCGGCCCCCCCAGAGCAGGCTGTGGCTGCACCGCCTGGCCCGCCGGAGCACGCTGCGGCCAGGCCAGAGACATCCTCCCCGGACCTCCACAAATAAGGTGGGAAGGGATGGGATGGGGAGAGTGTGGGGGTCCCGGGCTAGGGGTGGGGTCACGTGGGGAGTGGTCACAGGTGTTACTCCCCCTCCACCCCCCCAAAAAAAATTTCCCTACCAGTTGCTGTCCCGGCCTGTCAGGGTAAGTAGCTGGCGTGCCAGGACACTTTGTTTACTTAGGTTTACCTCCATGCCTGCGGACGCTTGAGGTAAACAAACCATCTCGGCCTGCCAGCTGCTTATCCTCATGGCCCGGGAGCCAAAGTTTGCTGACCCCTGAATTACAGGGTCGGCTTATGAATGGGTCACAAAAATTTTCCATTTTTACTTATCCATCTTGGGGGGGGGGGGGGGGGGTTGGCTTATAAACGAACCGGCTTATGATTGAGTATATACGGTAAGTCTTCAAGTTTCATTTCAGAGTGCATTTTTAGTTTCCAGGTGGTCAGTTTTTTGACTGAAAAGTTGAAACAGAAAACAGACGCTTTTCATGAAAGTCTCTGTGTTGTTGAAAATCTGGTTTTCCATTGGGAAAACGCTCTTGATGTAAAACTTTCAACCAGCCATTGAGAAGAGTCACTTTGTGAAAAAAGGCACCTTGATGTATATGCTTCCTTTGTACAGTCAGCATCATAGCTGCATGCTTGCATGACGAGTGGCGTTTATTTTTAACCATTGTAAGCCCTGCAGAGCTAAACCAGAAGTGGGAGAGTGAAGTGGATTCTCTTCTGGCTTTTGTGTGGTTAGAAACATTGCCTAAATTCTACTAGTAGGACAGGTGTGATTATATAGCTTGCATTCACTTTGCAGCTGAGAATCAGGCTCAATAAGTCTGGAACCCCATGCTTCAGCAGATGCTCTCATTAAAAGTACTAGGGCCAGATTCATGGTCTTGTTAAGTCTGTGTTGTGCTGTGGGAATGCCTTAAGCCCATCTTAAAGGGCCACTTCATAATTCCCCCTGGTAGAGGAAACCCCAGGAGCAAAAGCTGTTCCCTTCAGTGTATGCATTCAGCAACACAGAGGCCACTGTGTGGTAATTCAGGCCAAGAAAACTGAGGAGGAAATGAAATTAGAAGAAAGCCTGCATAGTGACAGGCCAGCGAGTGGATTAATCAGTACATGGAGAATTGATTTGGAGTTCCTTCAGTATTTAGTCCTGAAGACATGCCATAACATTCCTTTGGGAGATTATTTTAAAACCCCAAGGAATGTGTGCACTGTTCTTGGGTGTTAAATATCCACGTGCTTGTGCAGTCTGCTTGTCCAAATGCCGAGGGAGTGGGTGATATAAAGAACCTCCTCTCTATTGAAAAAAGGCAGTGCTATTGCTCTTCTTCAACTAGAAATAAGTTTATTCTTGTCACGGAGTCACCGGGCGATGCTCTGGAACTACTCCATACGAAGCCAGTCAGGACTCTGGGGAAGCGTGCCTCCTCTCTGTGAGCAGACTGTCTCCAGGGCAAGAGGCTTACACAGCTTCGACCTTCCTAGGTCTGACCTTGGAGCATTCAGCATCCCCTTCTGCACCGTGCGCTTCCCACAGCGAGTCCACACTGGCGGGGCTCCTGGGGAAGCCAGAGGGCCCTGCACCCCAATTCCGCAGTCAGACGTGACTCTCAGCCAGCCAGTAAAACAGAAGGTTTATTAGACGGTAGGAACGTGGTCTAAAACACAGTTCGTAGGTACAGCGAACAGGACTCCTCTGTCAGGTCCATCTTGCGGGGGCAGGGAGGCCAGAGCCCCATCTGGGCCTCCCTCCATTTCCCCAGCCAGCTCCAAACTGAAACTCTCCAGCACCTCCTCTGGCCTTTGTCTCTTTCCCGGGCCAGGAGGCCACCTGATCTCTTTGCTCTCCAACACCTTCAGTTGGCACCTTTTGCAGAGGAGGGGCCCAGGCCATCAGTTGCCAGGAGACAGAGTGTCAGCCATTCTCTGTGAAGACACCATCACACTGGCCCTCTAGGGCTCTGCCACAATCACACACCCTTATCCCACCACCTAGATACTTAAGAAATGCATAGGGGAAACTGAGGCACCCACCCAGTATTCAGAGAAAACATTAAGAACAGTCCTACTTCATCACAATTCTGTTTCCACCTCTTGCACCCCCCGGTAGCCATTTTGGGTGAGAGCTTTCATGAGGCTCTCTCATTTCACGTCATGATCGTGATTTCTCTGCCAGTGCAATGCCACACTTCCCATATCATCACACCCAGGAGATGAGTTTTGTTTGTTTAAGCAGAGAGGTTTGTTCAAAATCAGGTTTAAAACAGTTTTCCGGACCAATTTTGGTAATCAATTTTATGCTGAGTTTAAGACAGACAAAGGCTTAAAGTGGACTTAAAGCTTTTGAGTAACTTCAATCAAAAACATCACAACCACTTTGAAGTGGCAATGTGCATAAAATTGAAACTTGGATCCTGAATATTCATAGTAATTATTTCATTCAGATGTGAAAACTAACTTCATTTTAAAATGTTCTTGCTCCAGCAATAGAATATCAAATGGCAATTGTAAAATTATCGTTAGTGGTCTATGGACTTCAAAACTCCAATAATGTGATTGCATATCTCTGGAGGTGGTGCAGCAAAGTCAAAATGCTTTGAAACGACATCAGTGGAAGCCCATGGAGAGAACAGCAAAACTAAACAGAGTAATGTCAACTTACAAGTCAAAATCCTGAGATGTAGTTGTGACCAAAAGCATCCCAGTATTCACACCCTACACATTGTTGTAATAATCTTTGTGTAAAATATGCCTTGTGAGGTATCATTTAAAAACAAATAACATTGATCATCAATATTCTTGTGTAATGTATATACAAAGTGCACATTAAAATTACGAAAACAAGCTGAAATTATCATGCAATGTGTTTGCCAGACAAGTCTGGGAAAAGGGTAAACCAGTTTCTCAAAGACAAAGGACAAGCTGATGCCTCTTGCCAGGTGTCATCAAAGTTGATTGGCTATCACAGGTCAGGTGGCAACAAAGAGGGACAGGAACAGATCGATCTGCATTTTAGCAAACAACAATGTAAAACCTCGTTCACCACAAGACTCCATGTCTCCATCCTCACAGCTGGAATGAACTTTATCCAAGGATAACCCTTAGGAAAATGCATTTCAAAGGGTGTCTGGACTATAAAGTGAGGGCAAAAACACCCCAAGATCTCACGCTCACTCTTTTATTTATTTTTTCCCACCTAAGATGACAAAGGAGCCAACCTTTTGACTTTTGGAGGAGATCCTGACCTGATGTTACTGGTAACCTATGGTAAGGATTTTACTTTGAACCAAGTCTAGCTTGCTAAGCTTTAGCCACTAGGAAGCATTTTATCTTTTTCTTTTGTAATCATTTCTGACTTTAATACCTTGTACTTGTACTCACTTCAAATATATCTCTTTGTAGTTAAATAAACTTGTTTTATTTTTATTTTTAATTAAAACCAGTCCAGTGCTGTATTTGAACTGTTTGGTAACTTAAGTTAAAGTAGCAAACTGTCAAATATTGACTCTTTATGGGGCAATGGCCAGATTGAATTGCCCAAGAGAGGGTTGGACAGTGAAGGACACATGTTTTGGGGGAAATTCAGGACTGGGAGTGTGTTAGGGTCACTCTGCAAGATGGTATGCAGCGGAAGCCAGAGTGTGACTGGAGAGTTACTGACAGGCTGTTAGAAAAGAAGTACTTGTGGCACCTTAGAGACTAACCAATTTATTTGAGCATAAGCTTTCGTGAGCCACAGCTCACTTCATCGGATGCATCTGTAGCTCACAAAAGCTTATGCTCAAATAAATGGGTTCGTCTCTAAGGTGCCACAAGTACTCCTTTTCTTTTTGCGAATACAGACTAACACGGCTGCTACTCTGAAACCTGACAGGCTGTTGGAGTCAGAGTTGCTGCAGCTATACACAGACCCTCAGGGTGTGGCCTGCATGCTGCTAGGCTGTTTGTGAGCGTTCCTGGTTGGGAGCCACAACAGCAAAGCCTTGTGAGGCAACCAAAGTTACGGGGCAGGCCACCACCCCTTGCTGGCCGGAGTTGCACCCTGGAATGTATTCTCTGGGGTTGGCGGTTACTGACCTGTGCCATGTAACTTTAGCTAAAGTAGAAGGGGGTTTCTTCTGCGGGATGGGAAGAGAGGCAGACAAGTGACAATAAATAATAGTCTATTGCAAAGTATAGCAAGATCTTCTAAGACATATCCACAAGTATGTCAGGCTAAGCATAGACTCTCCGCTCATGAATGCTAAGTTAAGCATGCTGTCAGTATACCTTGCTTTCATATATTTATCTCACTCAGTTTCAAATACTTCTTACTCTTTAATATGTACGTGAGTGTAAAAGCAAAGAAGGGGAAAATCCATTAAGAACATTCACTAAAATGTTGACTTTTAAATTAGACAGAGGGATTACAAATTACTCTGGGTTTTTTTAGTAAACTAAGCAGTGTTAGTCCACTTCATAACCATTATCAAGGGAGAAGGACGTCAAATACCCTTCATCAGTTCTGCCAGAGAAGGGAAATTATCCTTATTAAAGTTGTGGTGTTTTTTTGTTGTTTTTTTTTTTAAATTTTATTCTGGTTTTTCTGGACTCCATCCAGGATGAACTGCTTTAATGACCATTGTCAGAGAAGCAAGCTCCATTGCAAGACAGACTGTGGAAGAATTTACTCTCAACAACACACCTGGAGCAATTCCACTAAAGTCAGTGGAGTCTGCACCATTGTGACAGATCAGAATCTGGCCCACACTCTCTCTCATTATAATGCAACAAGCTTAACTTTGTCAGCAAATAACTAATTTGCAGTCTGATGTTCTGGACCAGAATATTGAATGGAGATCAGAGGGCAAGCCTGCTGAATGTAATTTTAGAGAAATGGTGTGATTCTTGTAACCCCAACTGCGAGAGCACAGCAACAGTGCTTCCGTGGACCAAGCACTTAGTTGTCACATGCAGGAGAGCTGCTAAGACTCCAGTGGTAAGAGAATGGTATTTGCAAATGGCAGACGCAGCAGTTTATGGCTATATTTAGCAATCACCTTGGCAAGGGATTGAGTGCCCTAATTCCTTCTGCCTGGGTGTAGGCATGTTGAAAGATTGGGCCGAGATCGAATGCTCTTAGAAATGGATTTTGGGAGCCACACCACAGACGTGGGCCTCCAAATCTCTTAAGCGCACAGATCTTCAAGGAATTCAACCTCTGACTCCTCTGAGTATCCACAAAATGGGCCACTTTCTTCCTCCCTTCCCTGTGCCTTCAAGACCACTGTCCTGGTATCATAGCCCCTCTCTGTATCGGAAATATTACTTAGATACTTGTATCAGTGTGGGAGGGGTTACTTGGCTCCAACGGGATGAACTAATCTTTCACCCCTCCACAAATTCTCAGCTATCATATGGCCCCTTGGGCCACCAGGGAAGCTTCTGTCTGAGGGATCCAGTTCCCCTATTCCCCTCCACCCCCAAATCTCCTCTGCCAATGTGATCTCTGCAAAAAGAATCTTCCCCCCCATGTTTGCACGGTTGGAGGCTACACAAGAAAAGGCTTAGGTTAGATACCAGGAAAGGCCCCTGTCAGAAATGGAGCTGAATATTCTATTGTTAAAGCTAAGTTTTGGTCACAGATATTTTTAGTAAAAGTCAGGGACAGGTCACGGGAAATAAACAAAAATTCACGGCAGCCTATGACCTGTCCCTGACTTTCACTAAAAATATCCCTGACAAAAGGGGTAGGTGGGGCTGCTGGGGCTCCCAGGTCCCCCCACCAATGCGGTGCTTAGGAGCTCCGAGGTCCCCCAGCTCCAGGGGCTGGGCAGCTGTGCGGTCTCCCCACCAGGTTGGGAGCTAGGAGCTGCAAGGGCAGGGCTGGAAAATATCCCGTAGGTCAATGGAAGTCACCGATTGACATAATCGTAGCTTAACTATTGTTGGAGATGTTCACAGACATGAGTTCAAGCTCCAAAATATAGTTGCAATGCAGAAGTACAGTGAAGTGCATGATGCTGAATGGCCAGCTGTGACTGCAGTAAGATGACCCATTTCACTCCCCCTCCAAGTCAATGGTGAAACCTACCACTGACTTGCATAGGAACAAGCTCCAGGTGATTTTCTTCCTCTATAAATGCTACAGGTTTAGCGCTGCCCTCCCATACACCTGTACGATCCCAAGGGAAGTTGCCCACTAACGTGGGCATGCACAGGTTAGTCCTGTGGTTTTTGTGTTTCAGACATATTAGGCAAAGCATCGGTGTTTTTCCTAGGGTTTATATTCTGCACTTGCAATAACGGCTTAGACTCTTTTACTAATTTTTTTTTAAAAATGTGTTTTAAAGTCTTCCAGTTATTCTCAGTTTCCTATTTCAGTTTCCCCACTGACATGAATGATTTGAGCAGACAAACTGTATTGCTCTAGGTAACCAGCTTGCTCATCAAATGCCATGTGTGATTGAGCTAAGTGACTATTATGATTTCAGGACAACGCTAAGTGCTAGAAGCTGAATAAACTTCACACTCTACATTTCAGTAGGTGAAGGCTGTTTATGCAGGACAAATATCCAGTGGAGACTGACTGTTCTAATTTTTAAAAGCATGGAAGGCTTTTGACACTTACACTATTAATTTTCCAGTAAGGACAGTGAGTCCTTAAAATAACTGTTTAGCTAACCTCTGTATGAACTGGCTCTGCTTGTTACTACTAAAAGTGGAAGTACTCATTGTACTAATGGATTTTGGCTCTTCTCTGCTGCTTTACCTTTATCTTTTAAGCATAGACTTTATTATTTGAGAACTGGTGTTTTTCCTATGCGAAAAGATAAAGCGTGCATTTTAAATTAATCATACTTATAATATTAGCTACCATATCGCTGTAGCATTTCTTCCTGGAACAGGGGTGGGCAAAGTATGGCCCACAGGCCATGTCTGGCCCATCAGAACTTTTAATCCAGCCCTCGAGCTCCTGCTGGGGAGTGGGATTTGGGGCTTTCCGCGTGGCTCCCGGAAGCAGCGGCATCCCCCCCACCCCCGGCTCCTACACATAGGGACAGCCAGGGGGTTTCGCACGCTGCCCCCATCCCAAGCGCAGCCCCCTCAGATCCCATTGGCCGGGAACTGCGGCCAATGGGAGCTGCAGGGGCGTCTCCTGCGGACGGAACAGTGTGCAGAGCCGCCGGGCCAGCACCACGCCTCCACATAGGAGCCGGAGAGGGGACATGCCGCTGCTTCCGGGAGCTGCTTGAGGTAAGCGCCACCTGGAGCCTGCACCCCTGAGTCATTCCCCTGCCCCCCCCATGCCCCAGCCCTCTGCCCGAGCCCTGATCCCCATCCCACCCTCCAAACCCCTTGGTCCCAGCCCGGAGCAACCTCCTACACCCCAAACCCCTCATCCCCAGCCCCACCCCAGATCCTGCACCCCCAGTCAGAACCCTCATCTCCCCCTGCACCCCAACCCCCAATTTCATGAGCATTCATGGCCCGCCATACAATTTCTATACCCAGATGTGGCCCTCAGCCCAAAAAGTTTGCCCACCCCTGTCCTAGAAGCTCATAACTGCTGAACAATAATGCAATTACTAACATAGTAAATTGGACTGTACCAACATCCACTGCAAAGCTTTGCTTTGCTTTTTCTAGCAATACCCTTAAATCTCAGGTGCCAATGTCTTAGCCTGACCGCTGTTAATCTTGATACTCAAGGATCTGAAGGCCAAATGTAAACCTATATCCCAAAATACTGTATGCAAGCAGCTGTGTTTGATTAAAAGTCTTATGCTGGCAATATATTAATAAATTATTTGTGTGAAGATATAAGTGCAGTAAATATTTCATCTAAATATTTTAGATCTCAGCTCTCCCAGTTTAAAGCTCAGTTTCAACACTTAGAGCTGCTTTTGATGGACACTTTTAATCACTTCAAGTCAAGTCCCCTGCTTGGTATATCAAGACTCACTAGCTGCCTTGAAATCCTAAAATCCCAACTGAACCCTAAACAGCAGGTTTCAAACTAATTTCCTGACTTCCTAGCAGTTGAAGTGTGGGGCGGGAGTAGTCATCTGCAGCTGAACTAAGGCTTGGATTTGTATCGTGTATTTATGCAATTAGGTTTCGTTGGATTTTAAGTTCTTTAGAAATTCTTTGAATATATTTTTTTTTCCAGAGGACCTGTCGGAGGATAAACAACTGTACAGGAACTCTGAAAAATAAACGTATGTTCCGGAATAACTTGCTTTTGAAATAACTTCTGTAACATTGTGTGCCTGTATGTCGTCATCTTAGTAGAATTAGGTGTGGGTTTTTTTAAAGATATAGAGGAAAAATCAGAGTATCATTCTATAATGGGTGAATAAGTAGCTGGCTAAGATTCATTCTAGAACCCCGTCTTACAGAATGAAAAGAATTTGAGGCATAACAGGTCTAGAGACTAATCCCAAATGCCCCAGTGGCTCTAGAGTAACCAAAACTCTATTTGTCAAGCAGAAACTATATCAGTACTAGTACTGACAACATTGGAAAAAAACCGATGTTTTCCAGATATATCTGTGAGATTGGCTTGTCTGTTTGCTTTCAGTGGATATGAATGTCATCCTGATCAACGAGTCTTCTACAAAGCTCTTGTAGATGTAAAACTGAATACTTGGTGCTCTTTCAAATGTCCTTTATTGGCTGGAAAATGTGATACTGAAGTCTTTTTAATCATATGTTTGCATTCTGTGTATGTATATGTAATATGCACTTTATCTATGCCTATGTCCCTTTCTGAGTTTAGAGTGCTTGACTTTATAACCACATTCTTATAACATACCATTTTTTTAAACAAAATATAGCTCCCTATATCTTATTTAAAAAACGGGAAAAAATCATAGAATCATAGAATCTGAGGGTTGGAAGGAACCTCAGGAGGTCATCTCGTCCAACCCCCTGCTCAAAGCAGGACTGATCCCCAATTAAATCATCCCAGCCAGGGCTTTGTCAAGCCTGACCTTAAAAACTTCTAAGGAAGGAGATTCCACCACCTCCCTGGGTAACACATTCCAGTGTTTCACCACCCTCCTAGTGAAAAAGTTTTTCCTAATATTCAACCTAAATCTCCCCCACTGCAACTCCAAATGCCATCATGTGGAACAATATCAGCCTGCTGTGTAGGTCATCAGGAAGACTTCAACCCAGGACCTTTAGACCCACAGCACAAACTTCTACTGCTGAAACTCAAGGAGTAACTGGTAATGGTAGTTGTCTTCTGTGGGAATCCTCCATTAGAAGAGAAGATGGAACACTGTGCCCTGCCAGAGGCTTACCATAGCTATTTGCTAAACAGCAGAGGAATATATGGAATCAGAAATCCTGGCTCTGGAGAGGAGCATTATCAAGTGGTTCACCAGCTGAGCCCCAAGTTTAGAGTTGGTCATTTCTTATAAAAGACAGCATGGCTCAAAGGGTACTTGAGTGTGCCGTGTTAGAGAACTGTCTTCTATTCCTTGCCTTACTAGAAGCAACCTTATGTAACCTCTTGGTGGGGCATGACACTTGTCTGCTTCCTAAGGTAAGGGTATGAGGCCTTGCTCAATAAGAGCTCTGAAGTGAACAGAGCTACTAGCATTAGTCAGTGCAGGAACTGAGATGAGAACTCATGGTAGTCTCCTGGCTCATAATAAAGTAGACCTTCCTTAAGGCCACACACAGGGACTGTTGGCTTGCCTGTGTATAGTCCAGAGAGTTTCCTCAGTGGGGCCTGGAAATATGCATGCTCAGTGCAGCTGAAATGTTCAGAGATCTTAAGAACAGGACTTTAAAAGGCTTTATTGAACCGGTACAAATAGTGATTTTTTTTTTCCCCAGAGACTTATTACTTGGTGAAATCTGGATGAATTTTACTGGAGACAGTAAAAAGGCACTTCTGTGAACGTGGGAGTAACTCTCTGCCAGATGTCCAGTTCCTGCTCCAAAGCATCAAGGTGCTAGAGCTCTGCCAAGAAACAGTATGAAAAAATGTAACTGTGGCAAAACTACCTACTTTCCCCTAGCTTTATTCTGAGAAACAGCTCAACCACTTTTGCCGAAAGTTTTCCAGAACAATTCAGTCTGAGGTAGACACCCGGCCTGGAAACATTTCGACCAAATGGTTAAAGTTTGGCAAAGTCACAAGCAACAGAAAACTGGATTTTATAATTGACTGTGTTAAGCAGCAGTGTTGCTACAAGTTCCATCTATAGTAGGATAGAGATGTTCCTGTTTGGCAGAGAGAGGTACCTAGAGTACTTGGTGTATGATTTTGGTACGTGCTCTTTAAAGGACTCCACATTTATTGAACCACTTCGGCTATGATTAAGCCCTTCAATTTCCAAAGTGAGATAAACAGCATCGTAGCAGTGCTAGGCAAAGGTCTTTGGTTTGCAAAGTCTGCAGCTGCAGATTTCAACACTGAGCCTTGCTTTATATGAGGCTTGCCTATCTCATTCTAGAGACAGGACATGTTCAATTCTCGTGCTCATTTCAGGTGTACAAATAGTTCAGGAAAGTCACAGGCTCACTGATGCTGTCCTCTGGGAAAACTTTTTGCAACTGACATTGGGCCAGATCTTCCTTGACTTTCTCATAAGGCATGTGCGTTGAGTGAAAGTTTTCAGTGTTAGTAAGGCAAGCAGAAATTGGCCTATTATTGTCACATCAATTTTGAAAGGCCCTGCTATGACCCCATGGAATCAAAACAAGCACAATCCTTTCAAGTGTGCCTTGGCACCTTTTGACCGGAGGCTAAAATAAAGATGACTATCCCCAGAACAGAATTGCTTCTGCCTGACGTTATGATGATAATTCCAGAACAGCTGTTTTATATACAGCTATAGCGCTGGGCCAGATCCCATAAATCCAAACCACAATATTTCTATTTGTATCACTCCCATACAAAAGAGAGGAAATAGCTCTGATTTCTTCAAATGAAACAAAGTATTGAGATACTAGGGTTGGAAGTGGGTCAGTAATAGTGTCTTTCAGTTTAAAACAGCTCCTTTTTTAAAAAAAGAAACCCATTGCTCCTTAGGAAACTACACAACCCTGCCTGTGGCTCTTTTTAATTAGCTTTCTTGCTTTCATCTCATTTTTTCTGGAGACAGTTTAAAATGCACCTTTCTCTGTTACTTAGCAGAAGTTGTGACGTGTAATAATACTAAAACCCTTTTTAAAAAAAGCTGGAAAAAGGCAGAACATTCACCGAATGCCACTGTGCCACATGTCTAGTTATTACAGGGGGCAGGGGGGCAGAGCAGTAGTGGATTCAGCAAATATGCAGTCAGTCCACAGAATATAGCTTTAATGTTGGAGCATCATTGTTTTACTTGGCCTAATAATCATTAGCAGTATGTAAGATAGCTTTTGAATTTCATTTTCCATATTTTAACAGTTGGGAATGCTTTTTCAGAGGAAAAATGTGATTATCTTCCATTGTTGTATGCAGAGTTGTTGCCATATCGGTCCCAAGATATTCGAGAGACAAGCTGGGTGAGGTAATATCTTTTATTGGACCCATTTCTGTTGGCGAGAGAGACGAGGAAGAAGAGCTTGCTTCTCTCACCAATGGAAGTTAGTTTAATAAAAGATATTACATCACCCTCCTTGTCTCTCTAATATCTTGGGACTGACAGGATTGCAACAACACTGTATATTTCCTTGCTAACATTTTTAAGGGATGCTGTAGCCCCTTTAAAACCATATACATGAAGTTGATGTCTCAAGGACGTTTGATTTGTGGTGTTTGCTGGTATTGTGGACTAAAATGTTACCATCCACGTGGTCACTGAGCTGGCTGGGTATGTATGGATGCCAGACTTTTGGGGCCTAGCTGCACCCTGATATCGGCACAGCAATCTGCTTCCTTTATGGATGTGTTAGCATCCTCACAGAGCTGACCATGGCAATGACTCATGCCTGATATCAGTAGCTATGAGTGGGGAGGGAATAAGGCCTTATGTCCTCATAGGGGCTGGGGTCGTTAGTAAATGTAAGGATCAGATTGTTGACCCCTTTACTCTCAAAGCAGCACCATTGACTTCATTGGAGCTATCGTGGAGTAAAGTACTACTCAGCGTCACTGGGAGTATCCCAATCTTTTCAGACATCCAGCACTTCACACCCTTTCAGGAAGATTATGCTACGTTTTTAGGCCACATACGTTGTTTATGACAAATGTATTTTCAGGAGGATCCATAGAATCATAGAATCATAGAATATCAGGGTTGGAAGGGACCTCAGGAGGTCATCTAGTCCAACCCCCTGCTCAAAAGCAGGACCAATCCCCAATTAAATCATCCCAGCCAGGGCTTTGTCAAGCCTGACCTTAAAAACTTCTAAGGAAGGAGATTCCACTACCTCCCTAGGCAACGCATTCCAGTGTTTCACCACCCTCCTAGTGAAAAAGTTTTTCCTAATATCCAACCTAAACCTCCCCCACTGCAACTTGAGACCATTACTCCTTGTCCTGTCCTCTTCCACCACCGAGAATAGTCTAGAACCATCCTCTCTGGAACCACCTCTCAGGTAGTTGAAAGCAGCTATCAAATCCCCCCTCATTCTTCTCTTCTGCAGACTAAACAATCCCAGTTCCCTCAGCCTCTCCTCATAAGTCATGTGTTCCAGACCCCTAATCATTTTTGTTGCCCTTCGCTGGACTCTTTCCAATTTCTCCACATCCTTCTTGTAGTGTGGGGCCCAAAACTGGACACAGTACTCCAGATGAGGCCTCACCAATGTTGAATAGAGGGGGATGATCACGTCCCTCGATCTGCTCGCTATGCCCCTACTTATACATCCCAAAATGCCATTGGCCTTCTTGGCAACAAGGGCACACTGCTGACTCATATCCAGCTTCTCGTCCACTGTCACCCCTAGGTCCTTTTCCGCAGAACTGCTGCCTAGCCATTCAGTCCCTAGTCTGTAGCTGTGCATTGGGTTCTTCCGTCCTAAGTGCAGGACCCTGCACTTATCCTTATTGAACCTCATCAGATTAACCTCATCCAGTAGAACCCTGTCTTGTAACAAACCTAAAATTGCTAGGTAGATGTCTGTGCTTACACTCCGGGTATGTCTACGGTGCAATATGAGGGGTGACTGCAGAGTGGGTAGACACACCTGCACTAGCTTGGCTAAATAGCAGTGTAGATGCTGGGTATGTACTAGTGGTTCTAGTCTGTGCCTTTGCAACTACACTGCTACTTTTAGCTGCACTTGTGCAGGGACGTCTGCCCAGGCTGCACTCACACTTCTGACTAAGTGTAACTACGCTGCAGTTCAAGGTGTATCATATGGCCCCTTCTATGTGAAAGAGAGAACAGGCCATTTGTGACATGAAGAGCAGTTACCACTTCTTGCAGTGAACTCTAAAATATACTGAAACCCACTGTATGGAAAGGAATCCTTTCCTTTATGACACTGAGACCAGCATGACACCACAGCCAACATCACAATAAGGTGAATTCTGCATTTCTAATGTAAGCTAAGGCATAACCTCCTCTGCCCTGTGGGCAAAGAGCCTGTGAAATTTCATTTAAAAATGAAGCTTTCATTATTGTTAACATCTAAAACAACCAACCCGCTATTCATTAAATGCTGTTTAATTAAAAACTGGATTAAGTGATTTAGGGGCCTGAACCAATTCCCCCGATGTTATTGAGAATATTTCCACTGACTTTAATAGCAGTTGGATCTTGCCCCTAAGTTTAACCTTTTGGAAACAGCAAACAAGAGCATATTCAGCTTGTCCTGCTAATCGCTCATTTGGCCAGCAGTCTGGAAACTGCAAATGTGCTAAGGCTTAAATACAGCTTTGTCACTGGACAAAGAAATTGCACACCAGGTTCTCACCAGTTGCACATTAATAAAGTGGGAATTTATAACTACCTCTGAAGTAGGCTTTATAACAGTCTGACATTCAGGGCTGAGAGTGGGTTAGGGAGACTTTTTTCCCCCTCTAGGTTACTCGTGTTAATCTGAAATCAAGTGAGTGAATCTTTATCTGATTTTTTTTCTGAAATTGGTTAGTGTTGCTGTCACTGTCCTAGTTGACAAGTGTCCATGTCACAAAAGAACACCCTCCCTGCTGCCCTTAACTGCTGCCCTGTGGGCATTCCTAGCAGAGAGGCCAAAGACCAAATGAACATGGAGGCTACACTACCATTCAAGCTAAGTGGCGGTCTCTCCGAGTCAAGGTTGAGGCATGTTGCCAAAAAGAGCGGGAAAGCTTGTGCGGCTGCTCTGCTCCCTGCTTATTTGTTCTGTACATTTGGCAACTTTCACAAGCACTGATATAATGAATTTATTTCCCCCAGCAGTAGAATTTCTGTTGAAGAAACACTTCCCTATATCAGCGCTGTTGTAATGCACTGGTAGCTGAGGAAACGGCTTAACTGCTACCTTCTGACTTGAGGCACAGCATCGTATAAACTGTACTGCCCCAGGAGCAGCTGTTGGGGGTGCCGTGACTCAGACATGTCTGTATCAAAATTACACAGGCTCCCAGCGTGTAGAGATTTACCGCATGCCAATAGCAGCAGTGATTAAGTACCCTCCTGCCCCAGTGCTGGCTTAGCTACTGGGACCAATGAGTCCCACGGCCCACCGGGGATATCAGCTTGCGGCTCCTTTATGGAGCTGTGAGCACAGGTGTGTACCTGGCGTGGTTCAGCACCCTCCCTGACACCTGTCCCTTCTGCGCCGTCAGGGAGACCCTGGGGCACATATTTCTCTGGGGTGTGCCAGGTTGCAGCTCCTTTTCCAGCTCTTCCAGAATCTTCCCCTGAGATTCTGGTTGCACTTTTCCCCGCACCTCCTGATATATGCACCTCCTATCCGTGGCCCCACAAAGCCTCAAGGCCTCCTCGTCAACCTCTTCCTGGTGCTCAATAGGTACTGGGACCAATGAGAGGGGGAGTGGGGAGCCAAGGGGGTGGTCATTCTCCATCTGCTCCCAAGACTGTAACTGAGCAAAGATTAAGCCCGACTTAATTTTATATGCATGAATCCAAGGTAGCCCATATAGGGGCATACTGTGGGGGTCTTGCTCCCTCTTATTCCCTTGCGCAGGTGCATAGTCTGAGCCACAACCTGGCACTTAACTAGACAAATCGCTAGGAATTTTTTTAGTGATTTCTTTTATGTATCTACTGCAGGAACAAAGAGTTTATTGTATTACTTATTGTATGTATTGCATATTGTAGACAGAAGGTGCAGGATAAACAAAATAGTTCCCCCACCTCCCTTTAAACTCTACCCCTCAGAAAGCAGCTGAACACTGAAAAATGCTCTTCACGAGGGCCAGCCAGAATGATGCTGAACTCCTTGCTGGCCTGACAATGGCTCCCAGCCTTCTTTTTGGAGGTGATCTCATTGGCTGTGCACACAGGCTCTTTCAGCTTGGCTTGGCAATCTCATGACCGCCGTGAAAGCGGGTGGAATACATCAGCTACTAATGGGGACCAGGGAATGACTGAGACTGTACCATAATGGGGGTGAACAATGGGTGGGGATATGTCAGTAGAGACAGCGCTTTTTGTGCGTGATGACGTATCTTTTCTAATAACTCCCAATATTAATTATACTTTAATGTCTGTGTATTGGATAAGGATAGAAATCACGGTCTCTTTAAAAAAAATGGGGTGAATCTATTTTCTTCTGGGTTTAGATGCCTAGTTCAACTACACAGTCAAGATGGAGGAAAGGAGCAGAACCTTGCTTGGGGCTGGACTGTCACAGCACCTATATGGCCATGCAGGGGATAAAAGTGAGGAATGCCCCACACTCCTTTGCTTGAGCCCCTGCTCAGCCAAGGGATGCTTGACTTCTGGCTCTAGCCAAGAGAGAGTGAGTCAATGAATAGGGGCTACTCTGCCGATACTCCCCACTGTGAGTGGGGTGGTGGAACTGGGCAGGGTCTGGGAGGAACCCTGGCTCCACGCGCTCCCTTGCTCGCTGACCGGGCACATGTGACTGGCTGGGCACATGGGGGAGCAAGCTACTCCATGGAAGGGTGAAGTAACTTACTCCTTCCCCAAAGCAAGTGGGGAGCAGTGAAAGAACAAAATGTGTTCATTCCTGCGGTAGGCCAACTACATGCTGCCCTTTATCCAGGGAAGATAGCAAAGTTATGATCCGGCTCTTGGAGAAGAATGGCAGGGATACTCCACACACTCTTAGTCCTATTTCCTTCCTTTTGCAGGGGGAGTGAGGGGTGGGGGGGCTGTGATCAGTGTCATTTAAAGCATCTCACCCCGTTTATTAACTGAAATACATCAGACAATGCTGTGTGGAAGTAGCAAAGCTGACACATAATCCTCTGTTGCTCTGTGCTCCTTGTCTTGACAGAAGAGTCCCAAAGAAATCCCCAGGCTTGCTTCGCTGGTGAGAAAAACCTGAGCCAGGAAAATCTCCACAAACAAACCCTGCCGAAGGGACTTGCATTCTAAAAGAGAAGTTATCATTTAGCATGGCTAAGGAAACAAGGGCCCTGAGGCAGACCCCACTGGCAGGAGGATCAGGCCCCAGGTTGGGAGCCGTGAAGAGCAAATGAGAGTCCACAGTGGCTGAAATCTCAGAACGGAGAGGTTGCAGTACAATTGTGGGGAACTAGAATTGACACACCAAGTTGTACAGAAATAGAATCTTGGTGCTAAAGGATTTAGGTGCCCACCATCTCATGTCGTTTAGCATCGCCCTCTAGTCTATCAGTGTCCATGACTGGGCTGCCACTCTGACCTCTCTGTCCTGCTCTCTCCTCTGTTAATTCACTCCACAGTCCAGCTTCATGGACTTCTTCACCTCTCTTTCCTGCATGCTGTAACCTGCCTCATCCATGCCCAACAGCTACTTCCTCTACACCTAGCCTCTCAGACCAGAGGGGCTATGGAGAAAATATCATCTCCCTTCAGAGGAGGAAAACTGATAAATAGCAAGAGAGAGCAGTAGAAATACCAGAAGGGAAATGGGTCACTGGTGCCAGTATCAGGCCTCTTGTTTTCTCAGCCATGTTAAAAAGATAATTTCTCTTTTAGGATGAGTCCCTCTGATAGGGTTTGTGGAGATTGTGGAGGCTCATCTCCAGTCTTGATTGTGTGGCTGGATGGTCCAGTGGACCGGGCACTGGCCTGTGACTCAGGAGGCCTGGTTTCTAGTCTCAGCTCTGCCACTGATTTCCTATTTGACCTTGGGCAAGGAATTTACTCCACCCTGTGTCTCAGCTTCCCATCTGTAACATTGGGATACTATATCACAGGGGTGTTGTGTATATCAGATCCGCTAAAGATTGTGAGGCTCTGTGATGGGCTGCCCATGCCACAAAAGGCAAAGCAGGTTGTTGGGGCAACTAACTTGGTAGGCCACACCTGGGGGATAGCCAGGGCCTGAAAGGCTAATTGATGAGGGAGCCCAGCTGGGCACGGGCTGGCTGAGCTTGTATGAAGCCAGCAAGCTGATAACAGAAGAGGGCTGCAGGGAAAGTAGTCTGCAGTTGTTCCCTGGGAGAAGGGAGTCTGGGATGGTAAACCCAAAGGAGGGGGCCAGAAGATATGAAGGAGAAATCACAATAGGGCCTGGGAGCCAGTAGACAGTAGTTGCGGGACAGGGTCCCTGGGCTGGAATTCAGAGTAGACAGCAGGCCTGATTTCCCCTACCAGCCGCTGGGAAAGTGGTACAGACCTAGCCTTGGACCAGAAAACAGTGTACAGCAGAGGACAGAGTGGGATTTTGATATCCTGGAAGGGGAGATCTATATAGTGAACGGGCTGGAGTGCTGAGTCATGACGAAGGAGCACCACGAGTCTTGGAGAGCAAGCGGGATATGTGGTGTGAGCAACTGTCGAGAGGGGGTGTCTGATCAGAAAAGAGTGAATCCCCAGATGCAACCATACGGCAGGACCCCAAGGGTGAGCAGTAAGCCCAGTGACAGGCACTCAAAAACTATAGGGATAGAATTTGTTTTTAAATAAACCCCAAGAAGCATTGTAACTCTTTCTTTTAACTATAATTCTTGTCCCAAAAGAGCTAAAGCCAAGTCAGCTTAATGCTGTTATTTTCTATCTTCCCATAAGTCATATTATATTAAAAGGAAGAGCTTTTACTGCAGAATACAAATGGCAAACAAACCTAGTAGGGAAAAGGAGATGTATTTCACAATGTACTAATTGTGGGCCATTCTGGAGATAGCACAAATATTTAGTACTGACTAATATTCTTTCCTAGACTATACGAAGTCATTATAATGAATGATATACCCTTTTGAGTGTCTGTGCATTACGCATGCTCTCTGGACAAGTTGTGATCAGGACCAGGAATTATGCCAATTTATTATGGTTAAAGTGATACTATTTAGCATTTATATAGTACTTTATATTTGCAAGGGGAATTTTAACTAACTAACCGTTTCAACACTCACATGTACTCAAGTGTTATCACCATTTTACAAATGAGAAACAGATTTAGAGGTTAAGGCCCAGATCCTGAAAGGTATTTAGGCTCCTAACTCCCACTGGCTGAAATCAAGGAGCCTAAATACCTTTGAGGATCTGGACTTGTCTCTGACTTCAGAATGCTGTGTTTAGAATGCAGGATTAGAACTGAGCGTCCTGGCTCCGTGATCCATCCACTAGATCATGCCACTTCATATATCTCCAGTTAAGAGTTTATAAAAGTGATTGGGATTGGGGAACGCTGGAATCTTCTGGCGTATTCCAGAGCTCCCCACAATAACCACCCTGCTTCCCCGGGGTAGTTAGTGTGAGACGACACTGGGCAAAGAAATGGAAGCATCACATCATCAGAACCAACTCTGAGGCTAGCTGATGCTGTTGGCTAGCAGTTTCCCGGAATTGTTTTTTATGAATTAACCCTTTGTTGGGTGTCAAATCCACAGTTAGTTCTTGGGCACTTACACCTTCCCCTGAAGAACTTTGGATCCTCAAACTCCATGTCCACATGACACGCAGCCTTAAGCCCCACAATCTCAGCTGGCCAAGCTTTTAGCCACTCTGGACTTAAAAAAAAAAAAAAGAAAGAAAAGGCAGATGGACTGAGGGCATATGAGTCCTTGTAGTCCTGATTTGCCAAATCCTTCAAAGAATGTATTTTTCATTTTTTACAGGCTATCTTTATCCCTAGGGCTCTCCTTCCCCTTTAGCTCAGTCCACATTTTCCTTTTTTTAAAAGCTACTCTGGTTTTGTGGCACGTAGCAATGACTTTCCATGTACCTATCCTGCAGAATCTAAATGTTAAAAAGCAGCCATAGCCTTAAGTAAAGATTTTGGGTGCCTCATATTTCAGTCCTGTATCCCATCTTCAGGATACAGACACTCCAGAGGAAGGTGGATGGGGAAACCTTTTGTGGCCCATTATGAATAATGGGCCAGATTCTATGCTGCAGCAGGAGTAGGAACCCAGACTAAGGGGCTAGAAAGACGGCATTAAATCACTTATTCATCTCCCTAATTTGCACAACTGTCCATTGGCTGTTCTGAGTTTTTGAGCAGCTCGAGTGCCCTGGCCACACCCCAGCATGCCACTAGTGAGGGGCTTACAGGTTAGTTTAGAGCTGCATGCTTTGGCCCTAACCATCTTGCGTGCCGCATGCATTGGAGAATTCTCAAAGGGGCCATCCCTCTTTACTGTTCCCTTACCGCCCATTAATCCTATATTGGTTGTGTAACAGGGAAGAGAATCCATCTCAGCATTCCAAGTTTCTTCCCAATCCTGGGAAGTCCGTGATTAGTTTATGTCGTGAAGGAAGAGGATGTGTTCCCCTTCGAACTGTCTTACCCTAGCTGGTATAAAATGATATTCACATAAATGTCTAATCCTCATTTCATTACAGAGTCAACTTTAAAATCTGTTTGCAGAACAAACAAAGTTAAAATCAAAGCTAATGGAATCATGAAATGATTTAGTTGATTTACACTTTAGCTCATGCTACCACTAAGTACACTTTTAAAGTTATAAAGAGATGAAGAATTATGATATAATGTTAAAGCACAATTCATCTAGACATTGTTTGGAATGCTCACCCTGTTAGGCATATAATGCATCTGAAACACTGTAAAGATGCATTTAAAAAACCATTGAGAGATCAAAGTCAGTAGCACGAATGAGTGGTCATTGTAGACAGGGTTGACACGTTTCATATCTGTTCCTACATATATATATATAAGGCTCTGAACTTCTGAAGAGATTTCCAATTCAATCTTAGTCAAAGATTATCTCATATGCCACTTAGCGTTGACAATTTTCATGTGCTTTTGTGTGATGAAGCAAGTACTCCCTCTGGGGATGATGTACACGGTTGCGTTAGGTGTTAAAATAAATTGTGGTAGGAGGGGGAAAGAGCTGATTGATTGAGAAGACAATTTCCTGGATTCTTAGCTTTTGCGTATTGTGACAGTGTATCTCTTTCATCATGGCAGGATTCAGCGTTGCCCCTCTGGCATTGAAGGGACCTGATGTAAATCAGTCCCACTCAGGATGTTTAATCCTTCACATTGTCTTATTCACAATATTTTACAGGGTAGGCCCACAGGGCTTCTTTAAACATAAACAAAAAAAAATTAGATTTCCTAACTCCCACTGGAGTACTGCCTCTTAAGCCAGCTACTGATCACCAGCCACCCTGTCTAACCACTCTTGGCCCAGCAATGTTGGGAACAAAGGCCTCCCTCCCCAAATACAAGGCTTCCCCTTACAGGGTAAAACAGCTCTTTACCTAGGAGGAGCCTGTCCCCTTACTTCACACAACCCTTCTGCACCTTGCTTCCCACCTCTCCTCCCCTTTCTCAGTGGGAGAGGTTTTTAAAGGTCACAGGCTGCCCTTAATTAGACTCAGGTGACCATAATTAACCTGAGGCAACTTCTTTCAGTTCATAGGGGAAAGGGCTTTAGTCATTCTAAGACAGAAAGTTACCTTCAACCACCCTCCCATTACTCAGGTCTGACTTTTTCACAATACCTATTGACAGAAAGGCCTGTTTTCTGGTAGGATCTTAAAACGGTTAGTAAACTTCCCCTGGCAAATGGGTAACTAAAGTCCTGACTCTGCAACCAGATCCAGTAATTCCAATCCTTGCACATCGGCACTCTACAGGAATGGGTGCAGGAGCTATGGATGTCACTTTGATTTTTGCCAGGGGGAGAGTAAAGCCTTGTATTTGATGTGATACAGCAGTCTGGCACTGCTCAGTGTTCCTTGACTAGTATAAGAAAGTCCTTCTCACAATTTGGGCTAAATGCAGGAATCATTGGGAGAACTCTCTGGCCCGTGTTTTATGCAGAAGGTCACGCTATGTGATCATAAGGGCATTACAGACCGGAATAGGTCCAAGGGAGGGGGGGGGGGAATCAGTCATTTTGAAGAGTTTTGGTTTTGTTTGTTTTTCCTCTTCCTATCTCCCCCACCCTCCTCAACATTAAATACAGTCAGGGGTTGAAACGTTCCCACATAAACAGGAAATGTAAGACTGCTGTATGTAAACCCTCTTTGTCACAGGAGGAGATTAAATCAATGGGCACAGTCAAGTACAGGCTGGGTGAAAATTGTTCGAGAGCCCCACTACTCTGGGAGCAGCCATGTTTAAACATGATTGGCTACAATTTCAGAATTTATAGAACCTAGGCTTAAAAAACAGACATAAAATACACAGTTTATGGTTTATGTTTATGGGCATCCAGAATCCAGGCCAGGTTTTCAGCAGAGCTCAGCTCCCATTTAGACACCTAAATAAGCGGTCATCTTTTCAGATGAGTATGGCCTATATTGGGTGCTAAGTACTCTTGAAAGTTTGGTTTTTTTTAAGGTACCTAGATAGGTGCTAGAGCACCTTGTGAAGATGTGTCCAAGAGCTCTCTTGAAAATCTGTCCTCACATGGGTGAATAACTGGTACTTACCCTTTGTTTTGTGTTTGATTAACCTATGCTGTATATGTTAATTTTTGTAAAATATTTCCAGCATCCTACTAACAACTGGTTAGGTGGCCTGATGGAATCAAAGTTTTGGTTCAAATACACAAAGAAGCTTATAAGTGCGAGAATGTGGATAAGATGCATTCTCAGTCAAAGACATAGAGTCAATAACCTTAAACTAAAGTTGCGTGTTGTGCATTAGCTGTGCAATGGCAACGTAAGAGGAATGTGTATACCAAGGCCTTCATTCCTAGGCCAGTTGGGTGGACTGTTGAAACAATACTGAACAGGAATAACGTCCCATAGGATTGGTCAGTGACTATGTTGAGGCATTGCAGTCTTGAAAGAAGGATGTACTGTCACTATCATTTCTGACACCTTTTATACAGCATCCCTTTGATAAAACAAGATGGTTTACCAGAAGACAATCTTGCATCTAATAAGATTATTTTTTAATATGGATATTCTGCTTTCTCTCAGTTTACATTTAAATTTGTCATCGTTGCACTAGGAAAATCAGAATACATCTGGGGAGTATCTTTTGTAGTATCACTTCATGAAAGACTTCTGACAATCTTTCTGATCTCTTGTCACAACTGAAGTGCAGTCTTACTCTCTGCTCGGTCTGATGACAAACGGTGTGTCTGTCAGTCTATTCAGCCATCCTATAATACTCATGCAAATTATTTTACTGTCATTTTAATGGTATGGGTCTGCCACAGGGTGTTCTACTCACTCCTAGGTGGTGCCTCTCTGGCAGTTCTGGGGATTAGCTCGGCCCAGTTCAGCACCCCCTTTCTTCTCTCCTACTGTTGCAACTCTCTTTCTGCCCACAGAGTCACTCAACCCTCCAGCCGGGTCACACTGTGATTCCCCTTCCAAGGGAGTCTTTCAAAGTCCTCATGCCCCCTGCCCTGTGTCACTCCCACAGCGACTCCGGCAGTCTTCCTATTCACCGACCCTAGCAATGCCACTCTGTGGCTGGCAGGGAAACCCAGGCCTGCCCTCTGCTCTGAGTTGCAATGCAAGGCTTTACAGAGAGCAGTTAAGGTCTGCACTTACATCTCTACCTTACTGCTTTTACCCGTGAACTACCAATTGTGCTTGTCCAAGCTTTTCGTTCTCCAGCCTTCCTAGTCAGACACCTCTCTCTTAGGTCTACTAGGTAAACCCTTCCTCCTAGGTTCCTATCCCTTTCCTCAGGGGTTGCTATTTCCCCTTGCCTCGGGGAGAGAGACTGCAGGCTTCCTCCCGGCTCCCTCCTTGCTTTGTGGTATCTAGAAATTTTGTCTCAAACACATCCAGAGGTGACCTGTATCCAGTCAATATGGGGATTGTTGAAATCATCCATTCTTATTGAGTTTTCTATTTTTATAGCCTCAGTAATCTCCTTGAGCATTTCACAGTCACCAAGACCATCTTGGTCAGGTGGTCTGTTTTATAGTCTGTCTGCTATACTCTTATTATTCAAGCATGTAATTTTTATCCATAGAGTGCATGTCACTTCAGGATGGGATGCACAGACAATATATCTACACACATTAAATGACTGCTTCTTGGAGCAGCAAGTCCTGGAACCCACAAGGGGAGAGGTACTTTTTGATTTAGTCTTAAGTGGCACACAGGAATTAGTCCAAGAGGTGAATATAGCTGAACCACTGAGTAATAGCAACCATAACATAATTAAATTTAACATCCATGGTGGCGGGAGAGGGGTGGGAGAATGCTAGAGAAACCCACCACAATAGCATTGAACTTCAAAAAGGGGAACCACACAAAAATGAGGAAGCTAGTTAAAATGGTAATTAAGAGAAACAGTCACAAGAGAAATGCTTGCAAGCTGCATGAAAACTATTTATTAAACAACTTAAGAGAGGTTCAAACTAAATGCGTACCGCTAAATGAAAAAAAAAAAAACACAGAAAGAAGCAAAAAAAAAAATTGCCACCATGGCTAAACAGAATAAAAGAGATAGTTAGAGGAAAAATGGTACTAGAAGCCAAATCCTATTAAGGAAAATAGAAAGGAGCATAAACTCTGGCAAGTCACTTGTAAAAGTGTAATTAGGCAGGCCAAATATTTGTAGAGCAACTAGCAAAATAGACAACAGTAAAATATATATATATATTTTTAATTATATCAGAAGCAGGAAGCCTGCCAAACAGTCAGTGGGGTTACTGGAGGATTGAGGCACTAAAGGAGCAGTCAAGGAAGACACAGCCTTTGCGGAGAAGCTAAATGAATTTTATGCATCAGTCTTCACTACAGAGAATGTGAGCAATTCTTCTTAGGTGACAAATCTGAGGAACTGTCCCAGATTGAGGTGTCATTAGAAGTGGGTGGAACAAATTGATAAATTAAACAGTAATAAATCACCAGTACCAGATGATATTCATCCAAGAGTTCTGAAGGAACTCAAATGTGAAATTGCAGAACTACTAACTGTGGTATGTAACCTATCATTTAAATCAGCTTCTGTACCAGATGACTTTAGGAAAGCTAATGTAACACCAATTTTTTTAAAAAGGCTCCAGAGGTGATCCTGGCGATTACAGGCTGGTAAGCCTAACTTCAGTTCCAGGTGAAAAACAGAACCTGTAAAGAACAGAATTATCATATGTATAGATGAACATGATTTATTGGGGAAGAGTCAACATGGTTTTAGTAAAGGGAAATCATGCTTCATCAATCTAGTACAATTCTTTGAGGGGGTCAAACATGTGGACAAGGGTAAGCCAGTAGATATAGTGTAGTTGGACTTTCAGAAAGCCTTTGGTAAGGTCCCTCACCAAAGGCTCTTAAGTAGACTAAGCAGTCACAGAATAAGAGGGAAGATCCTCTCATGGATCAGGAACTGGTTAAAAGATAGGAAACAAAGTGTAGGAATAAATGGTCCATTTTCAAAATGAAGAGAAGTAAATACCACTGTCCCACAAGGATCTGTATTGGGACCAGTGCTGTTCATAAATGATCTGGATCATAAATATTCATAAATGATCTGGAAAAAGGGGTTAACAGTGAGGTGGCAAAGTTTGCAGGTGATACAAAATTATTCAAGATAGCTAAGTCCAAAGCAGACTGAAAAGTTGCAAAGGAATGCACATTGGAAAATATAATCCCAGCTATACAAACAAAATGATGGGGCCTAAATTAAGTGTTACCACTCAAAAAGAGAGACCTTGGAGTCACTGTGGATAGTATATTAGCTTTTGACTGCAACTGCACATTGTTCAAAAAGACTGTAAGGATCCATTAGGAAAGGGATAGACAAGAGAAATTATCATAATACCACTTATAAATCCATGGTACACCCACACATTGAATACTGTGTGCAGTTCTGGTTGCCCCATCTCAAGCAAGTTATATTAGAATCCGAAAAGATACAGAGAAGGACAACAAAAATGATTAGGGGGATGGAACAGCTTCCATATGAGGAGAGACTAAAGACTGGGACTGTTCAGCTTGGAAAAGAGACATCTAAATGCGCAGGGAGAGAAGAGAGAGAAATCTGTGGATGTTCTAGAGGTCTATAAAATTGAGTGGTATGGAGGAAGTGAATAGGGAAATGTTGTTTATCCCTTCACATAACACAAGAACCAGGGGTCACCAGATTAAATTAATAGGCAGCCAGTTTAAAACAAACCAAAGGAAACACTTCTTCACAGTCAGCCTCTGGAACTTTTTCCGGGGGATGTTGTGAAGGCCAAAAGTATAACTTGGTTTACAACAGAAGTAAGTTCAGGGAGGCTAGGTCCATCAATGGCTATTAGGCAAGATACCCTGGGGTGACAGGGGATGGATCACTCAATAATTGCCCTGTTCTGTTCATCCCTCTTGGCCACTGTCAGTTGGCAGGATAGTGGGCTAGATGGACCATTCATCTGACCAAGTATGGCCATTCTTATTTATCCAGGTAATATAGCAATAGTTGTAATCCATTATTCCTAGGGTTTTTCTGTTTTTTGGCAACTCCCTGAGCATTTCCCAGTCACTGTTACAAACCTGCTCAAGTGGTTAGTAGTTGAGTCCTACTGCTTTACTTTTTTTTTTACATATAGTGCCACTCCCCCACCATTGTAACCTACTCTGTCATTCCTATGTATTGTGTACCACAGGGCCGGCTCCAGGCACCAGCGAACCAAGCAGGACGTCGGGCTCTGGGGCGGCAATCTACCTTTGGCGGTGACGGGAATTGGCAGCAGCTCCGTCACAGCGCGTTTTGCGCTCGGCGGCAATTCGGCAGTGGGGACGTGACTCTTCTTCGGTCGCCGGCAGCAATTCGGTGGCCATACCGTCACTCCACCTCCGTGTTCAGCGGGCAGGATTCCGCCTCCCCATTCGGCAGCAAGTTTTGGGTTTTTTTGATGCTTGGGGCGGCAAATATGCTGGAGCCAGCCGTGGTGTACCAGGATATTACCATGTCCCACTGATTATAATTCTTTCATCACGCCAAAACGCCCAAATAAAATAAACACATTCTATATGTTGTACCATAATTCTGCTGTATTTTAGTTTTATAAGGCAGTCAAAGGCTTTGACCACTGAATGGATTAGATTTAAATCAAGGCACCAAAGGTAGGTGCCTTACTTTTGAAATACAAAAGGAATTTATTTTAAAAGCAATGTACATTTGAGGAAGAATTTCTCTTCCATAAAGATAACATGTACTTTGCCAGTCACATTTATAATGCAGTACCAATACTCTCCTGCACTGTGCATTTGTAATATTTCACATAGTTCTCTTAAAAAATTGATGCTGTGAGTGGAATTACTTCAGCTCTGGCACTTACTGGCTGCAAGCATAGTGTCCTCTATTGAACATTTACAGCAAGCTAAAACACTACGAAAATATTGTTGCCAGCAAGAAACGTGTTATACTGAGTGCTAAGCACAAAGTTGTTGTGGTCTTTTATGTCAAAGAGCTGACCAGCGGAGCCCCAGCTGTGTCGGTTTCATTTATAATAAGGATGTCTACTACTCACTGCTGGGTCATCGCCTTGTGGCCACATCTGGGGACTACCGCTCAACCAGTCTGATGCCCCCTCCTTCGGTTGCATACCCTTTCTCTCTCTCTCAGGACTCTGTATTGCTCCCTCTTTGTGGCTTGGCCCTCTGGCCACCTCACTATAGTGTTTTCCCCTTCCAGGGTCTCAAAGTCCCACTGGACAGCCTGTCTCAGGCAGTCTTCCGTTCCATTCCCAGACTATGCCACTTCCCCTGGAGCTGGTAGGAGAACCCAGGCCCATCAACTCCTCAGGGTTCCAGCCCCGGGACTCTTATGTCCAGCAACTATGATCTAAGCAAGCCCAGACCCGGTTGCTGCTTCCCTGGGCTCTTTCCTACTGTCCTTTCTCAGTCTTCTGGCCCACCCCTGAGTTATCACTAGAACCACCACTGTTCCCTGTGGCTACTTCATCCTCTCTCAGGTACTTGCTAGAGTCTGCGTTCCCAGGCAAGATCCCAGGGTTTAGTCCCCACTAGGATTCCGTGTCTCTTTCCAGTTCCCTTCTGCTCTAGAGAATGACTGCAAAGTTCCTTCCTGCAGCCTCCTTCTTACCACCAACTTCCTCTTTTTGTAAGTCCGGCCCAGCTTCTCCCCAAGCCGAACTTCATCGGTGATTAGGCCTCATCCATCCCTGACTTTCTTCCAGGTGCATCCTGTAAGGTTAATTGGCCTATTTTACTGTTTAGGGCTCGTGTTGTGTAGATGGTGTCCTATCAAAAAGGGCATTGCAAGATCCAGACAAATCATTCACTTTCTTCAGTGCCTGCAGATCAGTAAGGACGTGATTGAGCAAGGTACTCAAGCATGTGCCTAGTTTTAATCATGGGAGTAGTCTTCAATGGAAGACTACTCCCATGCTTAAAGTTAAGCGTGCACTGAAGTACCTTGCTGAATTGGGCCCTTATCTTTGTGTCTGTATTTTATTCAAGGGGCTTGCAAACTGGCCCTCTTTGTATGCTTCCATTCAACCAGACATGCCTCTCAAACTGGGGACCAGAAGGAGGTGGTGGAGAGCCACTGTGTCACTTCTATATCATCCCAGGGATTCTGTCTACATAGGAGCAATCCCCATGTAGCCAGTGAAGTGAGCTTTACAGCATCTTTGTTTCACACTAGAGTAAAAGATCTGGCCCTTTAAGATAAAGAGGGGCTAGATAAAGGCTTGTGGCAGGTGGGAAAATATATTTAAGCATCCTGTTTCAAGAATTACCTATTCCCAAAGTTCATTTCCTTAACTGTGGAACAAACTTTTACAGGTGAAGCATGTCACGTGTCATAGGCAATGCTGTCTGACTAACAGCAGGCAGAGCTAATTGAGCACAGATACTAATGTCAGGGAGGGATGGTCCTGAATACAGGGTAGCAATTCCTTTGTGCCTACAGGGAATCTCATTTGTATGCAATGGCACAGACAGAGTACCTCTTCTCTGCCCCTCGGTTAAACCTAGTTAGCCTAGAGAATCTCCGGAGATTTAATAATGCAGTATAACAAAGTCACCAAAGAGGTAAACAAGAAGAGAGTGTCTTCCTGCATATTTGATGGGCATGTCAGGAAGCTTGGCTGTTAGGGGGGCAGATGAATGATGAATTTCAGTCCAAATGGTGTTTAGTTCAGAAAATT
Organism: Caretta caretta; assembly: GCF_965140235.1. Classification (NCBI taxonomy): domain Eukaryota; kingdom Metazoa; phylum Chordata; order Testudines; family Cheloniidae; genus Caretta; species Caretta caretta. Next base: position 202,942,851 of record NC_134208.1, on the reverse strand, counting down.
ACAAGTGCCTCAAATCAGGGCCTTAGAATGAAAACACCTCTTAAACCTTAACAATAACATCCTTGCCGCAATGCCATAATGCTTTCAATGTATTTAGCCCATTTTGATGCCGAATGCTATCATTTTTTGTGCACAGCTGATCTCGTATCACTTGATATGATGGCAAACAAATAAACCCCTTCAAATATAAAATAGCATGTTCATATACTGAAGTCTGTCAATATAAAGTATCCATTATTTTTTATCTCTAAAGAAGTGGTGTATGTATTTACCTTCTCTAAAATGTACAGTGGAGTCTACAGGTTTCCTTCTGAGTCATTGTGCTTAGAAAGTACTTAACACTGAAACAGGTTTTAACTCATTTTTATAGCACTAGTAGGCAGTGTCTTCTTAATAACATTTTCTGAGACTAGAGAAATGTTACCATTAGAGGTGGACTGTTGCTAGAAAGAGGCAACTGAGATCAACTAGACCAGCGGTTCTCAAACTTTTGTACTGGTGACCCCTTTCACACAGCAAGCCTCTGATTGTGACCCCCCCTTTTAAATTAAAAACACTTTTTAATATATTTAACACCATTATAAATGCTGGAGGCAAAGCAGGGTTTAGGGTGGAGGCTGACAGCTTGTGACCCACCATGTAATACCCTTGCGACCCTCTGAGGGGTCCCGACTCCCAGTTTGAGAACCCCCGAACCAGACACTTCATTAAAGAATGCAACAGAATAAATTCAAGCAAGGCTCTAGCTTCTTTTTGGTGTTTTGGTTTTTTGTTTAATAGAAGTCTAAAGAAATAGAGGGCATTTCTGTGTCACCTTTCTGCCTCGTCTTGTCAGCAGCAACCAGGGGGCTGGATTAAATAGCTCCTGCAACCAATAAACACCAGACGCTTGAACCCCCACCCAGAAGTTCTGGGCTCACTAAAATCTGGGCTCGCTACCTTCCCTACGCACCTCTCATGGGCAATACATCCCCACTCACAAGCACTGAGTCTGGGTATGAGACAAGGAAAACTTATTAGGGGAAAATGGAACACAGCATCAAGCTGGGAAGACACAGCACCAATATATCTATGTGAATGGTAAGTAAAACACGCTCTCAGGGTGTCTTTGGCAGTCTTTTGCATATCAGCGCCACGCTCCCCTCTTCCCCCACCCAATAACTTAGTGTTAGTGAGCAGGATAGTCCTAGAATCCCGAGGTCCATTCCAGCAGACTTGCCTCTAGTCCCTCAGGCAGTGCCGCCTGGTCCTGTCTCGAGGCTCCACCACCTAACCCAGTGGTAGTTACCTCAGCTTTATTTAATGGCTGGATAGGAGGGACCTCACCAACATTCATTCAGCTCTGTGGCTTCAGCAAAGAGCCCTCTTTAGGATCCACCTTGCAGAGATGACCCATGTCTGCTGATAGTGGAGGGGCTGAGTGCGGTCAGCCAGCTTCAGCATTGTTACTGAGCATGCTCAGTACAAGCCAAGCAGAAAATCAAAGGGGTCGAGGTGTATGTGATCCCTCGCCTCTACCACCTTGGCATCATTTCCCATAGCAAAGTCCTTAGCCTGCATTATCTCTCACCATGAAGTCCTCTCAGGAGCACAGGATCTGCAGGAGAGAAGAACCAGTAGCCTACAGGAGCTGTGCGCAGATCCCTTGTCCTCCGATAGACCCTTTCCCCCCTTCCTTAGTTCCATACCACTATCCAACCAGTCTGGAGTTTGTGTATAGTTATGGCGGCTCTCACAATATAATTGGAGGATTCTGGGTAGAAAGCTTATGCAAATTAAGCTAGCTGAAGCCCTATATGTTCCTGTGCACTAACAGATGGGAGCAGAGCGCCTTTTCCTCTGTAAAGCTTCAGTACATAGGGCTTCCGTTTATATATATTAAAAAATAAACAAGGCATTTGTAAATACCAATCACCATAGTATCTAGGCACCAAGTGTCATATCTGTAAGACAGAAGTGTTTCTCCACCAAGTTGATTTTGACCTGTACAAGATGTTTCAATCTAACATCTTTGCCCTATGTGTTCTGCTTGCTCTTGCTAAAACATGGTATTGATTTGAAGCCTTCCATAGTGCTGTAAATTCCATGCTATGCCTGCTTTTGTGTACTTCGGATGGATATCAAAATGGACTGATCTTAACCTCTTCATTTTTAAAGATCCTATGGTTCTTTTGCACGACAAGCGCTAGCCCTGGCGTCCTGGCAAATTGGTTTAATTTTATCTTGGTTATCTAAAATTTCCCAGCTGTTTCCAGTGGACAAATTCCTCTTCGTCTTCTGTCCTCTAGGGATGTGTAAAGTTCCTGTCATCTGTTAAATGGCTCCCCCGCAACTTACATCTCTTGACATATTGTTTGACTAAGTGATCTCAGTCTATCTGATGCAAAGAATTATATTGAGACAGTGGTGTGTGATGACTGCCATCTTTGGCTGGCTGACGCACTAAGAATTGAAGTAGGGACCTCCAGGCCTAAAAGGTACACACTGCTACAGCTTGAGGTAAAGAGCACAGTCTGACATTACACTCCATAGTCTTTATGAAATTATGCTTATGATATGGATATGACATATCCACATGAGATGTACTTTATGCAAGATAGCTCATGTAAGATATCATTGGAAAGGTTATGACTTACTGAATGTGATTATCCAATTTGTGTGCCTGTATCATTTCTGTATCTGAAGTTAGGAATATTGACTATGTATCTGTATTTCAAATGGGTTACTTTGGGTGTCACCTCCAACTAGCCCTTCAGGTACAACAGTGAGAAAGCCAGACAGTGCTAATGGCCCATGAGCAAAGACAATGGACTGTAAAAGAGCTTAGTCTTCCTGTGGACCTTGGAGACAGGCTAGGAGAAATGGCTACCACAGCCATGCATAGACATGGGTCTGAGTCACCTGATACTGGATACCCTTCATTCCCTTTTGGAATGCCAGTGTTTTTCTGCTGGAAGACAACGGGTTCCCACCTTACTCAAGAGCTATATAAGGCAGGGAAGTGACATCATTGTCGTTCTCCTCTGCCTCCCCACCCAAAGAGACACTGAAAACAAGAACTGAACTGGGGGGAGATGGGTTGAGCCCAAGCTGTAAGGGAGTCTAGCTTGTGAGTAATAATACCTGAGGTCTCAAGCTGTAGACCAGTGCAGGTGCCTTTCAAGACTGTCTGTAATCTCCCTGCAACAATATCTAGGGTGAGAAATTACTATTTGTAACCAATTTCTTTAGTGAAACAAGCTTAGTTTGCGTGTTTTGTTTTATTTGCTTCATAATTTCCTTTGTTCTGTTTATCTGTTTATCTTTAACCACTTAAAATTCACCTTTTATAGTTAATAAACCTATATCTTGTTTATAATATAATCCCGTTTGTACAATTAATAATGGGGGGGGGGGGGCAATAAGAGGCTGTGCATACCTTTCTCCACATTAAGAGAGGAGGTGGATTTCATAATATACCTTTGGGTCTGCACTCTAAAGGAGGTGGACACCTGAGTGCTGGGGCAAGTCCCTTAAGCTAAGTCTTCCCAGAACTGATCTCAGTGTCTGTGTCGTTCTGCAGTTGGGTGTGACCCTGCCCGTGTGCGTGCTGGAGGAGGCTTAATAGCCTGGCTCAGCAAGACAAGTTAAAAGGGTGCCCAGGCTGGCAGAACAGGTGGGCTCAGTGATATCAGCACATCAGGTGGCATCCTAATGGGGGCAACCTGTCATACCCAGACTCTGTGGCCATGGGCTGTAACAACTCCAATCCTCTGTGCATTGGCACAGAGAGGGGACCTATAACACACATGCACTTGCCTGGGGGTTACAGTTGCACAGCTGAAATCACAGAAAATGGGGAAATGGAAAAATAGTTTTCACTCCTGCAACAGAGTTGACTCAGCCGTGTTGCACAACCGCTGGGTACACAAATGGAGATTTAAAAAAAAAATGCTTGTGCTTAACTTCAGCATGTATGTGCTCATAGTTTGGCATGAGGGAGAGGAAAGTTCCCCCATTGGTACCACTGTTTGTTTGGTTAGAGATGGTTTTCTGTAAAATGGGGCAGTTGCACAAATGTTTAGGAAAAGAGGTGCTCATTTTTGGATGACAGGTTTCAGAATAGACAAGAAGTTGCAGAGTGTCAGAGAGAGAACAAAAACTGCAGCAATGCTAATGTTGCAAGATCCATGATTTCTTTTTCTTCACCTGCAGTTTTCTCCTTCAGTGCCATTAAGGCTTCCTCATACAAACAGACCCAGCAGCAAGCCCCTTCTTTGGAAAATCATACAGCGATTAAGCAAAGGGGTGGGGTTTTGGTCACTTTAAAACAAAAGCTTAGCAAATGCACATTGGTTGTGTTTAAAAAGTCAAGGTGGTCAAAAATGTTGTCAATTTTTCTTTGACAGAATGGAAATTTTCACCGATATTTTTTTTATTGAAAAATGTTTGTCAACCCGCCTCCCCCAGATAGTCAGATTTCAGCAGCTGAAAACCAAATATTGTTTTTTCTGTCAACTCCAAAATATTTTTTTTAAATCTTTTTTGAGGAAAATGAAGGGGGAAAAATTAATTGAGAATATCCATCGGGAGAGAAAATCATTTGCCAACCAGCTCTATGGAAGTGATTTTTCTATTGGCTGTTTTTCATTCTCCATGCAATTAAGCAAAGGGACCAGACCTCAATTAAGAGCATATATCTCACATTCCAAGTTTCAGACTTTACCTGGTTTGGCTATAATTCGGTCTAAATATGTGGTCAATATGTTTTCTTTTTATAGTGGCAAAAGCAGATTCCCTTTCTTGTAGCTCAGAAATGCTTAGATTTTATTCAAATTTCATATTAACAAAGGAAAACGAAAACCATTTTCGGGCAGCGAACAAGGTTATAAAAATTTAATTCCAAAATGCCAATGTTATTGAAAGTCACAAATGTGGGAGAGCAGAAGTTTATAATAGAAATTTTTCTGCAACCTTAGCTATGCTGGACGCAAGCATTGTCTGGTATAATAAAGAGCTCTATTTTCCTCTATGCAGGAACAAAATGTATAGCTCAAAAGATCCTCTTTCCATTACGGTGGCATAGTTCAATCCATCCCTGAAGAAGCCAGCAGTTTCTGAGAATAAAATGGACCTCAGGATATCTGCGGGAACCAAGGGACATTCACACAGATGTCCCCTGCTTCTCCTTGGCTGCTAGGACCTTGTGACTCACACCTACCTATGGACTAGTTGGGGATTGGTCCCGCTTTGAGCAGGGGGTTGGACTAGATGACCTCCTGAGGTCCCTTCCAACCCTGATATTCTATGATTCTACATGGATCCTGCAGAAACTATTGTTCCAGGATTTCCCCAAATGCATCTGCGAAATTCCACCTCACGGGGGTAGGGACAGAACAAGTGAATGCTACACCAGACTGTATCAACTTGAGCTGGGTTCCCACACAGGACTAGGACAAGGGAATCCATAGGGTGCCAGGCACATCTTTCTTCACCCACTCCAGTGCCCCCCACCCCCACCCCATGCACACACAAAGGATTCTGTAAGACAAGGAAGGGGTGAGACCATGATGTCATCCTTGCATGGCAGGGAGCTCACAGAGAAAATCATGTTTTCCACAATTTGAATGATGTTACTTTTGAGCCCTTTGGTGTCTCTGGATAAGAGGTACTTCATAAATGTCAACCATTAGCCTATGTCTGTTCCTTTGCTCTCTTAACTGGCCAGACTTTTAGTAACCACTTAAATACCAAGGCAATCTTTGGGCTGTTTAGAGATCTTCCTCCTTGTTCCTGATATTCATACCCCAGCCAGGAGTGTTGTGATGTTTTTGTTTTTCTCCCTCTCATCAATAAAATCTGGTCCCCTTCTGCATGTGATTTGCTGCTAGGTGATCTAACTTCCACCATATTTTATGTGCCCTTGCTTATGGCTGTAAACCTAAGTGTAATCTTTCTATACAGCAGTCTGTGATATAGAATTGGTAAGAAGGGAGACTCAGTGTAGTTAGTATTTCAGAGGTGGTGACCAAGTCCTCTGGAGTTGATGTGGCAGTCAGAATTCAGGGACGGTATTCCATATTCCTCTCCACCCCCCACAAATCCATCCATTCAGTAAGTGTCCACAGAATGAGCTGGGGGAAGCTTTTGTGGAGTGTTTTTAACCTTCCTCCCGTTCCCTCCCCTCCTCCAAAAAAAAACCCCTTCACACACAAGTTTTGCCAGCATCCCTATTGCCAACATTTTATTATACAGGTTTATCATTACTGATGTTTTCCTACGATAGATCGAGCACCCTTTAGCTGACAATCCCACAGTGCTTTGCAGATAGTAAGTAAGCCTTGCAACACCTTAGTGTGGTGAATAAGCATCATGATACCCACTGAAACTGAAGCACTTGTGCAAAACATTTTAATTTCTCTCAAGTTGAGAATGGCAGAGATGGGGAAAGAAACCAGGAGCCCTGATGCCTAGTCCTGCGCTTTAATGGATACACAAGCTACCTCTGTGTACGTGTGGTCAGACTGAAGCACTGTGGTTGCATCTTTCATCAAAATTAGCCATGTACATGTAAATTTATGTGCAGGAATCTATACCATGTTTTGATAGATTTGTACTCATTACTTTAGGATCCACTGGATTTTCCCTGTGGAATGCTGGGATTCTGGCTGAGGAAGGGTGATCTTTTATGACCTGAAGTTGACAATTGATGGGCACTTACAAACTCCATGGAGATCAATGGGTGCCCAGTACCTCCTGGGATCAGGCACGTGGATTGCAAGCACTTTGACAGTCCCTGCTGTGGTGTCTTTGCCTTCTCAGTGATTAAACTCATTAGGTTGCCCTACCCTCCACTCTGCCAATGATGCCAGCCTGGATGCTGCATTTATGTGGCCTTCCTGCCATACTTTCCTGATTTTCTTTGATGCATAGAACTTCTTTCTTGAGCTCGTCTGCAAAGCAGCTCTACTTTCCTCATTTAAATACCTCCTTGTGAGCAGTTTCTGCTCTGCTATCTCTGAGAAGTTAGCTCACGCTGAGAATATGTTCTTGACAATTATTTTATGTATATTTTTTTTAAAAATGGGCCAGATCCTCAGCTGGTGTAAATCGACATAGCTTCGACTTCAGTAGAGATGTGCTGACTCACCTAAGGATCTGGTCCCATGTTCTTACTACAGCATGGTATGGGCTAGCCATCACTGAGGAACTGTGTATACTTATTAATGTGCCCCATGTCCTTTCTCCCACTCCCTTCCCTACTGGTTTGTTAACCCCTGATGCTGCATCCTGGTTAGAACACCTGTGTTTCCTTATATGTATTGGGAGGCACCTGGGAAGAGAGAAAATGACAGGTGGTTTGGTTTTTGGTGAGTAAGGCCTTCCACTGGGATTCTGGCCATCTAGGCTCAATTCCCAGTGCTCTCTTAATCTCTTTGTGCCTCATTTCTCCATCAACTCCCTAAAATGGGAATGACACTTACTTTCTTCCTGTGTCCATCTTGCCTATTTAGACCGTTTGGACAGGGACTGTTTCTTACTTTGTGTAGGTACAGCACCTAGTTGTTGTGTCCTCCTGGCACTACTGTATTATGAATAAACAATAACCTAGCACATTCTGGGCACTGTCAAACGAATGAAAGATGTTGATTGTTCCTGGTTTTTCTGATGAATCATAGAATATCAGGTTTGGAAGGGACCTCATGAGGTTATCTAGTCCATCCCCCTGCTCAAAGCAGGACCAATCCCCAACCAATCCTCAACTAAATGAAGAAACAGCAAAATATACTGTCTTTAATTTGCATACCCATTCAGATTAATGCTGGAAGCACGCAGTTGGATCAGTAATGATTTATGAAATAATGTTGGGCACATTGCTGCCGGGAACGGTAATGCTCATGTGTATTATGGGTCCATTCTGGATGACCATCGGTTACATTCACATAAAATCAATGCTTATGCCAGCTGTTCCAAATGACTACTGCAAATCTCAACCTCGTTAGAGAAAGCAAGATATGTCCTTTATTATATTTTGTGTAGTTCATTTGAGTTCTGTTTAGCTCAAAGTTTTATTCCTACTTGCTGATGAGAAGCTGAGGTTCCTTTATGGTAACTGCTCTTTATTTCAAATTATATGTCACAACCTTTAAATATTTACAAGACTACTGGGAAAACGAGAGTTGAATCCTAAATTAATCATTGGATGTTTCATCGAAACTGTTGCATAATCTCATAAAAAGATCATTAGGAGATCACTTATATTGTTTGCTTTCCTAGGGCCCATTCCAGCTCCCACTGAAGCTGATGGAATGACTGCAGCAGGAGTTGGATCGGGCCCTTGGTAATCACTTTCAGTGACATAATGCTTTGTTTTGGTTCTCGCTCCCTGGACAAGACGGGGATTGGATTGCTCATGGGGAGTGTGAGGGGAGAATGGGAATAAGGGGTATGTTCTGCATTGTTCGAGAGATCTCAGTGCTGTCTAACTCTTATACAACAGACACACAGTGGCTTCTCATTCCTCCCCCCCCCCCCCCGCCTCCCCCAGCAACCCCTACTGCCAGTCGTGGTTAGATCATAAATACCAAGTTGCAGGCTGCTGGCTCCTTCATAAAGGCTTTTTTTTTCTTTTTCATTTAACCTCCTCCCTTCCTCTACACATGACTTGTGTATCTCCCAGTTGGGAACTCAGGGAATGTTGCTTCTGATTGCCCAGCAAGTGTCCCCACAGAGCAGGTTACATCCCTGAGAATTCAGTGTTTCACCTCACAGGGCTCTGACTTTCCCAGGTTCAGGGTACGAGGCGCTGATTGCACCATTCTTCAGACCCAGATCTCTAGCTTCATAGTTCTTTGCTCACTTCTAGGTCACAGAGTCCATTACGGCTAGTCGCTGTTTAATAGATGCCTCTATGTGTCCAACAGAATGATTTCTAACTCACAAAACCTTGTCACAGCTCTTAGTGGTTCATCAGTTTAAGAATTTGGATAACACAGAATAGCCCTTAGGTTACTTAGCTAAGCTGCAGTCTTTGGATCAAGGGGGAAGACACTAATTGGTCTCAGTTTGGCAGTTGTACATATGTTGTATCTAGCCAGGGTGGAAAGAAATTAACTGGTTGTCTACTCTATATACCTGGGCATAAGTGGTCAGACACAACATTGCTAAAGAATGCTAAAGAATGTTAAGAACTAATCTTAAAATTTAAAGAAACCTCTTTGAAACATGTCACTGGCTTGTAGGAGAATGAGTTAAAAATGAGAAGGATCACTGTAAGATATTGTGGTTCAGAGTTTACGTCATTAGAAACACAATTAATCAAACCTTGGAATATCTCTTCTGTTTCAACTACGTAAATGGTGTTCTGTTGTTTTGTGACTAATTTTTTTGGTCATGGAATTCCAGTTTTTACAACTGTGTTTTGTAAGATAGCCAGAATGGACATGGGAAGCCTGTGCTGATTTCAAAATGCTTTGGGGAAGTGGAAGTAGATATTTCTGAAAAGGGAGGAGAGAAGAAACATTAGGAGATTACAAACAAGACTTTACATTTTAAAATCAGATGTTTAGCTCCATGATACGGCATAATCATAATCTATTTGTATTCTCTTGAGAGAGGTATCAAAACACATAAGCGTCTGGGAACTTTCAAAAAGTTTGGAAAACAACATGCCAGAGTGCCAATGCAACACGTTCAAACCCAAATTTGCCTGTAACGTGGAATGACCTAAAAGAAACCCTGAACTATTTTTGTGAAATTAAATTGAGATGATGTACATTTTTCAAAATGTTAAATGTTCTCTTTCGTTTCTGGCTATTTAAGCCAACAATTCCTTATTACTTATTTGTATTATGGTAGTACCTAGAGACCCTAAGCAAGATCAGGACCCCATTGTGCCAGGCACTGTACATACAGAGACAGTCCCTGCTCAGAAGATCTTATAAGCTAAATAGACAAGCCAATCCAAATGACGTGGGACTGGGGATGAAGAGAGATGAAGAGAGATGAAGCCACAGAGAGATGAAGCCACTTGAACACATTCACATGACAGGTCAGTGGCAAAGCCGGGAATAGAACCTCCAGAGTCCCAATCTAATACCCTAGCCGCTAGGCCACCCTGCCTTGCCTGTGCTGTGATGCGTGAGTGCTTGTAAAACTGCACAAAACTTGGTGCTCGAGACTGAACTCGTGAGCTTCCACAGGACAAAGCTTGCAGGAGCTGTTTGGTCCCCTTGGCCTCTGCAGCCATGGAACTACCATACATACTGAGAAGGAAGGAACGGCCTCTGAAGTGGCTACGTGCGGCCTATGCTGCTCCCCACCCCCCTTCCCACTGGTAGAGTCCAGGACCTTGCCCATCCTGGCTGACACACATGGCAGTCAGTCTTGTGGGAATAATACCCAGGCATCCACTGAGCATGCATACTGCCTTCCTGATGGTCCCTCCCACCGGCGGGACAAGGTCTCAGAAAACAGTCATCTAGCTGACTGCTCCACAAAAGAGGCATCAGCCAGGGTGTTGAGATGCCCCTAACCGATCCCCTCTCCACACCAGATGCATAGCCTTCTCAATTGTTCTGACCTTATATGTCTCCTGCAGCTATGCAGGCCAGCCTCAATGTTCAGCTCTTAATCAGCACACCATGGAACAAAAGAGGCAAAGCTGGTCTTGGTTATTAAAATACAATTCCAAAGGACTTATAACCTTGTCATGGTCTGACCATTACTGCCTTTCCTTCAAGGTTAACTCAACACAGCTCTCATCAGGACCTACTGTATTGATCCTCCCTCACAGATAAGTGGAACTGGTGTTGTTCGGGAGACTGCTCTGAGGAGAATACAAGGCAACTGATTAAACCTAATAGATTAGAAATTATCACTTTCTCTAGTTAAATACAGTTGACACAGTGCCCCCAACCTCCGTTTTGTATTGTTCTCGCAGGTCATTGGCACACAGACAACCTACAGCAGATGAATCATAAAGCAAGGAGGTTGGAATTACTTGCTGTGACGTTACCTATCTATGTGACGGATACGATCATCTAGATTCAGACCGGGCTGGTCCCTTCAGTGGAGGCAGAACCATATTACGAAGGGATGGGGTGAAGTCATCTCTGCCTTAGTTTTGGCCATTTATCCTTGATGAATTATGATGCTCAGGGAGCTCTGGGCTGTGGGCCACTCCTTTGCAAGCTGATGAAAGCATGCTGGGACACACTGGGTCCATTACTGGTGGAGATTATCAGTAGATCTTGGAGTGGGGGGCAAGGTTACAGGCACCCCTAAATAAATTATTATTAGGTCTGTTCTTAAGAGACCAACTCTTGACACCGACAGACTTACTAGTTACTGCCCTTTTATTTATTATTTTTATTATTTGTATTACCATAGTGCCTAAAAGCCCCTGTCATAGACCAGGATCCCATTGTGTTAGGTGCTGTACAAACGCAGAACAAAAAGATGGTCTCTGCCCCCAAGTGGCTTACAACATAAGTACAAGGCAAGAGACAACAGATGGATACAGACAGATGGGAAACTACAAGGAAACAAGACAATACTGGCCTGCATGATAGGCAGTGGTCTTGGCATACCAGCAGATGAGCCATTGTCAAGTTTTTGCAGGTGTAACCCACACACCTCCTGGGTGTGGTGTTCTGTCCCGTCTAGCGGCACCGAGACCACTTAGAGAGAGAGAGAGAGAAAATGAATCTGCTCTACAGCCTTAGCTAACAGTCAGTTGACCTTTAGCTCATGTGGTAGAGGCTCATGCACTAAGCTCCAGAGGTCCCCGGTTCGATCCTGCTCGCTGATGACTGGGGTCCCTCGGCGTTACATAGGTATCATGGCAAAACAGTTTTGAGGAGGGATTTCAAGGTGGATAATGATGTAGCTTTACAAGTATTTATGGGAAGTTCATTCCTCCCAAGCACGATGGAGAACGTACAAAGGGGTTTCTTCAAAAACTTAACAAGTGGGAGTGGCATGAGCGGCGGGTATAAGAAGCCAGGGGAGTCTAAGCCTCCCCAAACAGCCAGCTTGCCGCCTTTGGAGCGCGTTGCCGCCAAAAGGGTGCCCAGGCCATGGCCCCGTCCCCACTTCACCCTGAGACCCCGCTCTTGCTCATCTTCTTCCCTTCAAGACCCCACCCTCGCTCCGCCTCTTCCCATCCCCACGCCGCCCGCATGGGGACCTGGGGGAGGGGATGAAGAGGCGCATGCAAGCAAGTGGTGAGCTGCCGAAGGGCAGGCAGGGGGCCTCAGGGGAGGGGGCTGAGCGGGGCTGGGGGTGGAGTGGGCTGGGGCTTTGGGGGGAGGAGCTTGAGTGGGGACAGGCCTTGAGGCGGGGCCATGGTCCGGGTATGCCCAACCTCCCCAAATGGAGGAGTCACATGCCGCCCATGGGGCGTGGAAATTGGTATCATGGGCCGATCAGAGGTGAGCATCGATAGCAAATGAGGGATGTTAGGGAGAGTGGGAATTGACTGTGAAGGGCCATGAAAGTGAGGACCAGCAGCTTATATTTGATGGGATAGAGAAGGGGGAGCTAGTGGAGGGATTCAAAGAGAAGGGTATTATGGTCAAAGTGATGAGCTAGGGAAATGATCTTTGCAGCAGCAAGATTACATGTGTCAAGGCCAGAGAGAAGGATGTTGCCGAAGATCAGAATTGAGATGATGAAGCCTTGGACGAGAGTTTAAATTATCTTAGAGATGTTATGCAGAAAGAATCAGCAATACTTAGACATTGTCTGGACGTGAGGACCTAGAGAGAGGTCTGAGTTGAAGATAACACCTTATGGGCCCGAGTGACATGCAGGATTGTAGTGTTGTCCACAGTGATCAAGAAAGGAGTAGCTGGGTCGACTTTAGGAGAGAAAACTAATAGCTCTGTTGAGCTAGAGCTAACAGCTAGACATCCAGACATCCACAAGGAGATATCTCAGACAGGCTGAGATTTTAGTTTGGACAGAAGGAGACCAGTCTGGAGTATAGAGGTAGACCTCCAAGCCCTTAGCATACAGAGATGGCAGAATTTGTGTCTGCTGATGAGATTTCCCAGAAATAAGGTGTAGAGGGAGAAAAGAACAGGACCAAGCGCGGAGCCCTGTGGAACCCCCACAGAAAGTTGGAGAGAAGACCTGTCTCTAATGAGAAGACCTGTCTCTAATTTCTCTGAGAAAGAAAGGTTGTGATGAAGCAGCTGGGGCATTAGCTAGACTCCTCAGAGTTCCTCAGTAACCAGTGACTAAATAAGTAGATCGGAATGAATAAAATAAAACCAAGACAGTGGCAGAGACAATTTCAAAAGAGCAAAAAAAATCTCAATGTGGGATTTCCCTTGGCAAGTGCTTGTTATGAAAATTCTGCTCTAATGCCAGAAAATTAAAGTGCTTCTGCAGAATTCCTTGCTTCTCGCAGGAGCCGTGCTCTCATTAATGACTTTGCCAGCACCTGCACAAAGCATTGCCACACAGGGATAGAGTGAGAGTTAATGATTTGGAAAAAAGTGAGGAAAGCAAATGATAAAGGTCTAGAAACTCATCTGGTGTAAATTGGTGCATCAGTATTAAAGTCCATGGGGTTGTGTACCTGTTTTCACCAGCTGAGAATCTGGTATGTAACAGGATATTTCACAGCAATGATAATTTAGCCATTATTGTACATTCTGTACAGTTCTTACGGTGTGTAGTTAACGATAAAAATATATTAAAACACACGTTTATCAGAGAAGCAAGAATAGACTGTATTACATACAGCAACAAGGGTGAAGTGACAACACTGTGAACCCTACCTTTTGACTCTCTCGACTTGTTCTGTTTTTACCTGGGCAGTCATGACACTGCATTAATGGAGTTTTTTGTGTTTAACAGAGTCTTAATGTGCTTTATTTTTTCTGAGTAAAGGCAATTATCTAGCTGTTCCAGTTCAGCTGCTGATCCCATATAGGCGACACAGAAAAGGATACTGAGAGCATAGGGCTATATGATCTCCCAATGGAATGAATTAATCTGCAGGACATATAGAACCACAGAGCTCCAAAGACATTGGCTGTAGAGCCCTGATAGGCAATGTTTGCTCTAAAGATCACTGGGGGAATAGATCTACCTAATCCTGAGTCCTGCTCAGAAGAAATGAGCAGCTTTCTGAGGTATGGAAATACATGTGCCAGCTAGTGTATCAGGCTAGCCAATCCGGAATAAATGGTGGGCTTAGTGCAGAAGTGACTTCTTGGGTCACTTCATATACATGAAGGTGCTGATGAAGTCCCAGATAATCTCAACCATTATGCATTAAGCTTTCTCATAGTCTATATTCTCCCAGGATTTTTAAAGATGTTGCATGACACATTATGAAGAAAAAATGTTGTTTTTTAAAAAATTCTATTGACAGGGAATAGATGTTTGTGGCAGATTGCTCTTTTATTTTTCCCTTTCCTCCCCTCCTTCTAATTTTTCCTTTGTGCAGCTGCCGCTGTTGCCAGGCTGTCTTTGTTGCTATGGTGTTGTTTTGTGTGCCAGAATTTTATATTCACTCTTGAGTCACCTGATAACTCTGTCTGCTCACTCCTATAAAGATAAAGGATATATCAGACCTCACCCATCAGATCTTATTTACGCATGACATCTAGTGAGTTGATCAAATTAAACATAAATATATTCCACCATGTACTGTTCTTGGGTGCATACAATTATTCATTTAGCAGGTGTGAATTTTTTTACTCTGGGGGATTGACTGAAAAAAGATCTCATGGGGATTTTTACCTTTACTAGGTTTATTTTTCACAAGACAGTCATCTGTGAGAGGGTTTCACTACACATTGCAGTAAACACTGGTAAGATTTGGATCCTACTCATGAAATCACTAGACTATTTTCTTGGCAATTACTTTGTTTTTATTAGGAGATTAGGGCCAAATTTTGCAAGTTGTCCTACTGAAGCCAGTGAGTCTACATGTATTATTAAGGAAAACGTACTTTGCCCCAATTCACAATATAATTAAGATAATGCCATTTTTTTATTTTTATTTCTTTCACTGAATTTGTCTTTCACCTTTGATCTGCAAACACTTATGGGCATGGTTAGAGTTAAGCATGTGAATAGACCCACTGATGTGTGTGTGTGTGTGTGTGAGACTAAGGCCATAACTTGTTTCTTGACAGAGAGTTTAACCAGAATAAATCATTTAAAATTCTGATACACTCAGAATAACATCTCTGGTTGATATTTTGCATTTATTTTTTCTGAAATCAGGATAAAGGAACTGTATTTTTCACATATTTTTCTTATCACTTTATGGCACAGTCATCCAATATATTTCTTATAGCTTTATTTAATCTTACTTAGAACAATGCCATCTGTTATTTAAATCATTTCTGACTCCCCTATCTGTATTTGTCTACTTACATACGCATATGTGAATCTAACACACACTGTACATTGAATTCTCTCTCTGTAAATTACATATATGTACACGTGCACACACAATATAAACATATAGTGTGCATTTAATATATCTGTTCACTATCTATGTTAATACAGCAGTAAGGGTGAGATTTTGAATGCACAAAACATCGAGACATTCAAAAGCGAGCTCCCGCAACTTGGGACATCTCATTTTAGATGGCCCTGGCTCTCAGCCCCAAACACTGCCCCGCTTAAGTTGGTGGTGGAAGTGTTCCTGGTGAGGATGCGCACTACCAACAGAAGAAGGGTGATGTGGACATGAACCCCTGCAGGAATTACTGCAGTGGCTGTAAATCAAACTAACGTAGGTCAACTTCAGTTTATAGTGCAGACATGCGATAGACTTTGGGGCTGAGGTATGTCAGATTCTTATTTTCCCTGAACTGCTCCAACCCGCTAGTGATAGGACCGCCTCATCCCTCCTTCCTGCTGACCCCAACCTTCTCCCAGAACCTTAACTTTAGCCTTTGTAGCTATAAAAGCTTGACTTTAATTGTGCATTTTTATTTTATTTGCAACATGCATTGCCTATTTAGGGCCAGATCCTCAGCTGGTGTAAATGTCAATGGAGCGACACAACCTGATGATTGGGGATTAAATCCTGGTCCCACTGAAGTCAATGGCAAAACTCCCATTGACTGCACTGGATCCAGGATCTCATCCTGGGTCCACAGTATCAAAGAAGAAAGACACTTGCTAATGTTACTAATGTTCATATACTTATTTAATGCCATCTCCTCACTCACCTTTTTTAAGAATTAGTTATTGAAATAACATGCTATATTTTCCTTTGTTCCTCTTATTTGGGTGCAAAATTCATTACCAAAATTTATTATATGTGCTATTAAAGGCATATTTCTGTGAGGCCAAATTCTATTATCGGGTACATCTCATATAAAAGTGACTTAACTGAAGAAGCTTGTGGTTGAAATATGTGTGGGTGGGTAGCCAGGTATATGCTGTATGTGCACCTCTTAGACTTTAAGATTTATAAAGCATCCCCAAAATGGAGTGTGAGGATGGAATAGTGCAGAAACAAGTGTTTTTTAGCACAGTGAATCAGAAGCGTCTGTCCTGATGCTGGATTTAGAGTAAAGGCTAGCTTAGGTGAATCGGTTCTTTCTCTCTTGTTGAGAAAAAGGGACACAGTAGTCTCTCATGTATAGCCAATAAGCAGATGGAAGAACCAAGATGGGTATTCATTACCCTGCACGGAGATCCACACACCATGAAACTCCTTCAAGGGTGTCTTCCCTACAGGTGAATTAGTAGCTTGCTGGGAATGTGAGAGTTTAAGTGATCATGGATGATCATTCTACTACTCCCACTCTCACCTACCAGTTTTTTCCAACCCAAACTCTTCATAAATCACACACTATATGCTTGGGTGAAAAGGCAATCCTGACAACTGTCACCCAGATTCTGGTCTCAGCTACCCTGGCATAAATGGAGCTGTTCTGGCTTTACGCTGGTGCATTTGAAAACCGAATTTGGCATTGTCTCTCCTAAATCATGGCAAATCAACAGAAATTAAAGCACTGCAGTGAGTGGGCAGACTTTCATCCTGACTAATGTGACATTCGTTCATGCATGCAAGCTTGATAAGAAGAAAAAATAGATCAAACAGGTTCATGGGTAGTGGAACACTGATTATTGTCTGCATGGACTATCACAAAGGGCCAGATTCAACTCTCATTGAAGGCAATGGAAAGTATCCCATTGAAGGCAATGAAAGTTGGAGCAAGCCCAATACATTTTAATAACCCAGGAACTAACAATAACAGACAAATGAGTAAATTGTAACATTCTTGTAACTTATTTTTAAAACATCTCAAAAACATATACCTACACCAAATGAATTATTTGTAATAACAATCCTCAACCCCAAAACTTATTTCCTCAAAGGCTGTTCCTTCTGCATAATTTGCATTGGCCAAGTTAGAACAAGTTTGACCAGCTGCCTTTAAATCTTAAGGGTCAACCAGAAACCTCTGCAGGGAAATCCGAACTCTTATGTGCTGCGTCATCTGACACTTTATCTCTGCAGTGACTCTTCAACAGGCAGAAGGTCACTGCTAGAGCATGTTTGATTTTGTTCTTCAAAAACCTTTTTCTTGAAAACCTTGGTTTTAGGATGTCACTCGAATGTTAGTGCACATTCTGTCTTTAAATGAATTGAGAAAAGGATACCTAAAATGGAATTAAGGTCAGAGGTCTTTATTCCAAGAAAACCTCTCAGTATGGATGATTAGTTGGAGATGATTAGGATTGGATGATTTAGTTGGGGACTGGTCCTGCTTTGAGCAGAGGGTTGGACTAGGTGACCTCCTGAGATCCCTTCCAACCCTGATATTCTATGATTCTATGAAGAGAACATAAAACTTTCTAAAACCCCTTTCTTATACACTTTTGTGGCTCACCAGAGACCAGTGCTATGAGATTATAACTAGATCCCAAAAAGAGTTGATGATTTTAGGTGTTGTCTTTACCCTTTCGTCACCTCATTTGTCAATTTCCAGACGAATGAATTTCTTCCCTTTGTCTGAACAGCACCCCAATAACATTTTCCAGACTTAGCCTCAACTTTCTCTGCACTTTATTCTCTCTGAAGAGGTATTTGTAACCACTAACAACCCTACCTGTCACACTGTACCTAAATAGCAAGTGTGATACAACTTTTACCCTTGGGTCTTGCAAACCCAGTGTTCTCACACCATCTGTTACAGTAAGTTAGGGAATAAGAGAAATGCTTAATTATTACAATAATACTCCCTAGCTCTTATACAGCACTTCTCAGCCATAGGTTTCAAAGTGCTCTACACAGCAAGTCAGTATCATTATTCCCATTGCACAATGGGGAAACTGAGGCAGAAGGCTGTGCGATGACTTGCCCAAAGTAACGCAGCCAGCCAATGGCAGAGCGGGAAATACAGCCCGTGTCTAAGCATGGTGTTCTTTATAGGTAGGGTGGGCTACGTTTCAAGGAAATAAAGGACAGGTGTAGGAAAGTTAGGGACATAATTTTTTCCCCATATGTTTTACTGATGATATAAAGCAGCGGTTCACAAACTGTGGGTCAGGACCCCAAAGTGGGTCACGACCCAGTTTTAAGGGGTTCACCACGGCTGGTGTTAGACTTGCTGGGGCCCGGGGCTGAAGCCCAAGCCTAAGCCCTACCACCCGGGGCTGAAGACTGAGGGCTTCAGCCCTGGATGGCAAGGCTCAGGTTACAGGCCCCCCAACCAGGGCTGAAGCCCTTGGGCTTTGGCTCTGGTCCACCTGGGGCAGTGAGATTTGGGCTTTAAAAAACAAATAACCAACCCCGGCATTTGTACCAGACTAGAATTTTCCCCATCATTGCTGGCTGGCATGTGGGCTGTCTCCTGTATGTCATGCGCTCCTGGGGACACTCGTCACCGGTCCCTGGGCAGGAGGGACGGGTGTCACCCTAGCTATAAGACTCCTGGGTGGAATTTTGCCTCTGCTTGCAGGCCAAGGGGCGTTCTCCCGCGTGGGGCCAGGATTTCCCCCTTCCTGCTGAGCAGAGAAAGCCTTTGTCACCTGTTCTGCAGGTGGGCCCTGCCCCCCCAGCTGACTGCTGGCAAAGGGCCATGAAATACTGGGGGCGATTGGAGCCGGGGGGAGAGGGGAAAAGCTGCAGCTGTGCTAACCCCTCTCTCCCCATATAGAGCCAGAGCTGGCCTGCCCCTAACTTCGCCTTGCCTGGGGGTTGCAAAACCAGTCTCCCCCACCCCACCGGCCAGCTCCGCGCGCGCCACTCTGTCTCCTCCCCCCCCCCCGGCTGCAGCGGCCTCCTTGTGCCGGTAGGTGGCGCTGCCGCCCCGCGGGCAGGCGGGTGACCCAGCGCGGAGGAAAGTTGGGGGCCGAGTCAGCTGGGGAGGGAGGAGGAGGAGGAGGAGGGCGGGCAGCGCGCTCGCGCCGGGCGCGCGTGTATATAGGATGTGCCGCCGCTGCATGGCTCTGTCCGCCGGCGGCCGCGCCAGCTGCCTGCTCGCCGCCCCTGCGCGCCGGTGACTCCCTCGCCCGGCTGCGGCAGCCCACTCCCCGGTGCTTCCTCCTCCTCCTCCTCCTCCTCCTCCCCCCCCGCCCGGGGCTGCCCTCCTGCGGGCAGCCTCCATGCGCTGCCCATGGCCGGGGCACAGCCAGGCGTCCACGCGCTGCAGCTCAAACCCGTCTGCGTCTCCGACCTCCTGAAGAAAGGCACCAAATTTGTCAAGTGGGACGATGTAAGTCGGATCTGCCCCCCCCCCGCCTTCTCCGTCCCCCCCCCCCCGCCTCTCCCTTTCCAGGACAAGGTGTGTGTGTGTGTGTGTGTGTGTGTGTCCCTCTACCCACCCTCCAGGCGCGTCCCCCCCCCACCCCCCGGGCTGCCCCCTCGGGCGGCGGGATGGGGGACAAGGCAACGTGCCGAGCGCGGCTGGATGCCCGGCTCCGGCCCGGCACATGGACCGCGCCGCGCACCGCCGGGAGACGGGGGAGGCGGGGGGCAGCCTCACCTTGGCTCACACCTGTTGTGGGCTGGGGCAGAGCGAGGGGCCCCCCCGCGTCCTTGCCGAGTGTTGAATTTCATGTTGGGGCGGGGGAAGAGGATGATTCCTCCGAAAAGGAGGAGCCCGCGCTCGGGTGCCGGGGGTTTGGGGCCAGCACCGGTGTGTGGTGTGGCCTCCCCCGCGACTGGGTTTGTTTCCAGAGCGTAGGGCGAGTGTGTGGGGCCGGAAGCCACACAGGTGCCGGCCCGCATTATACAAGTTGGAGGATGAGTCGGGGGGTGGGGGGCGTTTAAAACGGAGGGGGAGCAGGTTGACAGTACGGATTTGTTTCCATGCCGGCGGTGAATTATTGTCCCTATTCCTTTTAGCATGCCATCTACGTTAGTGTGTGCACCTTCGGATCTATTGTTTATTGTAACCCTTTGACATCTAAATTGCCTCTTGACTGCTAAAACTTTTCTGAACTTACTTTGTCTCCCTTGCATCTATCTGTTCTTCCCATTTCACTTCATTCACTGTTATCTTTCCCCTCTCCGGTGTCTCTTGGTTATGTTGTATTCCATCTAATTCACCCTGTATTCCCCTATATTGTTATATATGGTGATTTAAAGTGTATTCTTTTTGCTTTTGTCCCCTTCCTCTTTCTTTCCCTGTGTTCTCTCTCTCTTCGTAATGACTACTTTCGCAGCCTTTTGCCGCTTTCGCCAGTCTTCTTCATTCCCTCTCTCTTTATGGACTCTCTTCCCCTTCCACCTTGTGACCTGAAATAGGCTGAAAGCTTGTCTCTTTCACCGACAGAATTTGGTCCAATAAAAGCTTCTACCTCACCCAGCTTGCCTCTCCACCCTCTATCACGCGACCTGTGCATACACACCCTTGCATCCCCTAAATGAAGAACATCACAGGTACCCGCTCACCTTTTTTCCTCGGCAAACAGCTCTCACAATCCTTGACTCCTCCCAAAATCTACATGCATTCAAGCCTCCCAACAAGACCCCCTCTCTCATACACACTTCTTCTCTGATTCCCCCAAAGCTCTCGTGCATTTTTGTTTCTGCAACACAAAACACATTCACACCCCTTCAGTACAAAATCACACACACACAAGCAGCATCCCTTCCTCCCCTGAAACATCCAATACTATTTCTGTCTCTTCATCTCAGCATTGCTACATAGTGTGGGAGAGGGGTAGGTCTATGCTGCCCCCTGAACGGTAGCCGATTAGCCGTTGGGACTTCTTTTTCTCCCTATAGGCTGTGCTAGGGACTTCTTCAGAGACCGGGTGGATACCATTCTCCTCCCCAGCATTGGGCCACCAGTTATGAGTGGGGAGGATATAGCATCGGGTGGAAGGAAACAGAGGGGGCAGGTTCCTTGTGAATCCCATCCCTCAGTGGTTGCTCCTGTGGTAAAACCTCAAGGATTCCTGCCCTCCACACACAGCTAGAGAAATGGACACCCCACCAGGGCTGGTGCTGATGGGTGCACTGAGGCAGCATTGTGATGAAAGTATATGGATTGGGCATAAAGGAGAAGACCGACTTGCTGCACAGACTGAATGGCAAGAGTTGTTGAGAAGAACTAGTTTTCGAGATCTCCTTTTATACTAGCTCAGCTCAAAAAGAAAAATTCTTGTGTAAAGTTGACTTCTCTAGAGACATGCGCAGTAACAGCTAATGGGACAGCAAAGAGAAAGTGCCGTTCACTGCTCCCGTTCTGTTGCACAGTATCATGTTACCATTGCTCTCAACCTGTCAAGAGACTAAAGGTGTGATCCTGACCTTCATAAATGTGTGACAAATGCTTGCAGTGAGGCATGCAACACCAAAAAATTAGGAGGGAAGTCTTGAAGCAATGGGGATTTACTTATTAAGGGATTCCTAGAAGCTGAGTTTCATGACTGTGCCAATAATTTACAGTTATAAACAGTGAGATAACACCAGGGTCACATAGTGCCTGAGGTAGATTTGGATCTAAAATGGATGATTCACTTGCTGTTCGGGTTGAGTTGACACCTGTGAGTTCTCACCGATCAGATTTGCTGTATTGTAGATCACAGCACAGTTTCAGCCTTAGTGCTGTGAGATATATATATATATTTTTGATAAGCAATCTTGCCAGCAAATTCATAAACTACATATATGCTGAGGGCAAATTAACAGTGATTTATACTCTCCAGGTGAAGAATACAAGGAGTTATCAAACATGGATTATGTGTTTTGCCTATTTTTCATGGCCCTCGAATGTGTAACTGTGACAAGAACAGAATTGTTTGCAATATCTCATGGATATTGTTACCTTGAAAGATAGGACTAAATTATCTGCAGATAAAACTAGCTGATAGAGTTAAGTCTGCAGAGAATTTGGTCCTTCGTTTTTATTTGTGAGGGCTATTACTGCACCGTAATTCAGAAATGTGTATAGGTGAAGAGATGCACTCTGTGAAAATGGAGTCTTCCTGTATAAATAACTTACAGGATTTTTTTATTTAATTATGACTATATATTAGTATTGTATAGACTAAATGAAACCACCCACAATATTAAGCATGAAGGTTGTTAGCAAAAATTGACAAAGGATATAAATCCTAAATCAAGATTAATTGTTATAGATTCCCTGTTATATCTGGCACATATGAGCCCCCCAATCCTGCAACCTCATACACAAGAATAGATCCTCATGCCTCGCCCCATTCTTTATTGGTGGGCTCTCTAAGTGAGGAGGGTTCTCTGGAACATATATGAATGTAGAAATGGGACTGAGATTATCTGGCACTGAGACACCTGCCATGGGCATAACACTGAAATAGTTTTGAGCCTTAACTCTCTTTTGATTTATTTAATTGCAATTTACTTAGTGTGTGTGAGAGGGTTTTTTTCTTTAATATTTTTTTACCCACAATGCCTCATTCCAGCAATGGAATCACCCCAGGGAAAAATATTTTAGTGGAAGTGATCCCTACTGTAGTATGGAACATTTCATACCTTAAATTGTCACTAGACATACAGTGCCTGTATTCAGAGAGATTTTTTTTTTAATGAGCATCATTGTCCTGAGGCTTTATGGTCTAAAGTGTGAAAATGTGTATATAGGAGCTCCTCTGTGAAACAATAAGCCATAATAATGATGATACATAATATGTTAAAGAACTTACCATGACAATAAAACCTAATAGACCATTACAACTACTTTGGGTCCATTGTGTCAACCTAGCGGATGTGCAGAGAAGTTAAGCTCATGCACTAAGGTTCCTTATGAAATATTTGTTGGGTGGAGGCAGGGGAGAATACTTCCCACAATCCGCTTTTGTAGGAGGAGATTTTAAAAGGTGCTTAAGGGGTTTAGGAGCACAAGCCCCTTTGACTATCAATGGGACGTGTGCTCCTAAATACCTTAGGTGCTTTTGAAAATATCTTACTAAACAAATAATTAGCTATTCTTCTCTTACCCCCTTCCTCCTCCCATACATGAATACTGGTCCTGTCTGTAGGCAGAGCCAAATTACCACTGAAGTAACAAGTCGACAGAACTTGGTCCTGGAATTTCAGTTTGTGTTGTTTTGGCCTCCCCAAAGCACCTGAAAACGACTTTTTTCGTGTTTGGTACAACCCTAGAAATCTGATATGGAAAAGATTTGATCCACTCCTCTGTCAAGACAGCATTATCGCCTACCTATGCTTTCCCATACAGCACATTTCCTGTCTGTTTTATTTCTCTAATAGAAAAATGACCATATTGACTTCTTTTCACATCTCGTAAAACAAAGGCTCTTCCTCAGCAAAACCTTGTGACTTGTACCAAGTTTCAGCCCAGAGCAAAATTTTCCAGATGAGTTATAAGCCACTGAAAATAGCTTTCTGCAAATGGGAGTGCTGAAAGGATTTTACCCAGAGTAGCACTTAGTGGCTATCACACAGTCACACAATGTGTTGGATGAAGAGTAAAGCAATAGCTCATAAAGAATTAATTTAGTACTTCTTTGAATGATGCTGGGGTGAGATGCTGGCAGAAGCAGTAGTAATGTAAGCTTTTAAACTGACCCACCAGTGTAGTGTGCTTGAAACCTGGCCTGGAGCAGCCATTCCTAGGTGTTAGAGAGTGAACTGCCCTCCAATATCCATCTAGTAACTTTGCTGAGACCACTAAGAAGTGCAACATGTGCAATGCTAAATGTGTGATGTGGACCCTCATCTACTCGTAAGTGCAAATTGGTCACCTACACGCCTCGTATAGGGCCTGATCCAATGTCTGTGTGAAGTGCATAGGTGATCTCAATTGAAAGACTCTTGTTGACCTCATTGACTGTGCTCTGAGCAGCAATAATCTTCTGTCAATTTAGACTGTTTAAATTGGTGCAATCTACGCAATCGTAAAGGCTGGAAATTCCATGTGTTCTGCAGGGGATTTCCTGTCCTGTACGTTGAAATCCATTTAAAATCTTATTTAAATAAAAGAGAATACACCTCTATCCTACGAGACAAGTGAAGTTCTCATACACCAGGATTACAGGTGACTATATAATATCTCCATAGCCATCTGCTTCCCCATTGAAGGATGTTTTGGCTTGAGACTCCTTACAGGGGGGCCTGATTGTCAGAATGGGCTGAGCACCTTGCTCTCCGAAATAGGGATCCTTTCAGCTGTCTCAAGTTAGGCTTCCAAAAATCAAGATGAGCAGAATCACTGGTCAGGAACAATCTTAGCCTTTTGTAGCAGGGAAAGAAGTCTGGGTTGTTCAAACATTGGTTTGACTGCCAGTGCTGTAGACACGCTGGTGTCCCTCGTTCCCAGTGTTTGACAGTTACCGTTTCAGGAAGAGGAGATTTATAGACTGAATTTACTCTGGCCACTTGACAGTAAATCAAACCCAATGTTTTAATAATTCTTCCTTGGAGAGTTTTAAAGCCATTTTCAAAAGAACTACATTCACTGCAAAGTGACGTTGTAAGGCTTTCCAAAGTCCACTTTGTTTAGGGATAGTGCAGGGGGTGGGGCCTGATAACGGCAGATATATTACTAGCTGGGTGAGTTAAAGAAACCGGAGTAGAAAGGAGTTTTTCTCATGGGGTAGGTGGAGGTACGGCTTTGTGTGCATAGTTGCTGGAACTAGGGGAGCTGCGGGTGCGGCAGCTTGAAGTGGTTTCCATTATATACAGGGCTTACAGTTTGGTTCAAAGGCTCTCGGCACCACCACTATATACAAATTGCTCATTGTGCATAATGGTTTCCGCTGTGTGGCCCCAGCAGGAACAGGACAGACATTGCCGAGGTAGCACCAGCCCCAGAGCTAGGACACCGTTTAGCTGGTATTGTCTAGTGGCGGTAATTGGCATGCCAAGGCAGGTTAATGGAATGGTATAAGTTAAAAAAGTGTATTTGTTTTCAATTCTCACTTAAAGAGTTTCTTATCTTCCGTAGTGATAATATGTACTTTACATAAAGGCTTTGACTGGGTCTTTGCTGCTTATGCTATTTACTTTCACTTTCAAGTGTAGTCTACCAATAAATAATGGAGAGGTTATATTTACTGGGAATGCTGCCTAAATTAGGCGACTTTCTGGCCATAAAACTGGCACCCAGTTTGAACCAAAAATGTAGTTATCAGAATTGAACTGTTGCACACGCAGCAGCATCCAGTGGCTAGGGCACCAGGTGGGAAGTCAGGAGACCGGGGGCAAGGTAGTCCAGGGTGACTAGTGAATTCTGAGTGCCCAAATTGAGATACTTTAAAGGGGTCTTATTTTTAGGAAGGGCTGAGCACTCACCTTTGAAAATGAGGTTCTTCCGTTTGTCTCATGTTGACTCGCTGCTCACTCTTAAAAATCTTGGCCCTGGGCTCTGCCATTTCATTTGTTTTATGACCATGGGCAAATCACTTAACCATTCTCTGCCTCCACACCCTCCTCTGTAAAATGGGGTAAATATCATTATCCTATCTACTCATCACAGTAGCGCCTGAGCCCCTCAAAACCACTAATGGGTTTTATCCTCACAATACCCCTGGGAGGTAGGGAAACGTTATTCCCATTTTAACAAAGGTGCAGGGGAACAAAGGTGCAGACAAACTAAGTGACCTGCCCACGCTCACCCAGGAAGTTCAGAGTGAAGTCAGGAATTGAACCCAGAGTTCTTCAGTAGACTTCATAAGGACTCATCTGCTAGACCAGTGATTCTCAACGAGGGGTATTTGTATCCCTGGAGATACGCAGAGGTCTTCCAAGGGGTACATCAACTCATCTAGATGTTTGCCTAGTTTTACAACAGGCTACATAAAAAGCACTAGCGAAGTGAGTACAAACAAAAATTTTATACAGACGACTTGTTTATGCTGCTCTGTATACTATACACTGAAATGTAAGTTCAATATTTATATTGCAATTGATTTATTTTATAATTATATGGTAAAAATGAGAAAGGAAGCCATTTGTCAGTAATAGTGTGGCTGTGACACTTTTGTATTTTTATGTCTGATTTTGTAAGCAGTAGTTTTTAAGTGAGATGTAACTTGCTGGTAGGCAAGACAAATCAAGACTCCTGGAAGGGGTACAGTAGCCTGGAAGGGTTGAGAGCCACTGTGCTAGATTATCTTTACTCACATTTATAAAATGCTTTTGAACTTGGTGGGTGACTAGTGCAGTGTGATTTGATCCGGGAGAATTCATGGGCCTATTTGTTTGTTTGGCGTCTTTTTTTCAGAAGACTATCAAGAACATTTGATGTGTTTGTTATACTTTATAAACATCCAGATATGTACGTGTATCAAGTATTATCAGTATGGATAAGTAGAAATAAATAAAACAAACTAGTTGTGAATACCTGCCTGAGAATGTATTTCTCCCTTGAAGAAACTTTCAGATGTGGTTTAAATTATTGGCTGTCATATAGCTTGTTTTATTTTGGCATTTTTTTTATTCTGTCCAAATCAGTCACTACTGAATATTTCTGAGACCATCAGAAATGAACCAACATTGGTCTGCTCTTAGATATATTCAGAGATTAGACTTTTCCTTTTTTAAAAAACAGAAGAAAAACATACTCAACTGAACAACTTTGTTTTTCCAGCCGGTTTGGATTTGGAACTCTCTTGAGTCCAACGTGTTCCGTTTGTTTTTCTTTAATTATATTTAATCTGCAATGATCGGACCAAATATAATGAACAAAAATAAAGTAGGGAAGGATACACTGTTATCTAAACTAGTGGGAAAATGTTGTATAACCGTTCTCTTGCAACACAAGAAGAAAATCAGATACTGAATTTAAACAAATCATATTTCAGATGTTCAATCAGCTAATATTTCATCACAGGATAAATTCTGATCCTATTGAACTCCATTGGAAAGCATTTATTGGGACAGAGATTTGGCCCCAAGGTTATCTTGTAAAATGAGTAGACTCTTATCCCAAAAGGATATGAAAATGATTTTCAATTCCATATACAGCCTCTATTACCTTAATATCTGACCACCTCACAATCTCTTTGTCATAAATATAAAGGGAAGGGTAAACCCCTTTGAAATCCCTCCTGGCCAGGGGATAGCTCCTCTCACCCGTAAAGGGTTAAGAAGCTAAAGGTAACCTCGCTGGCACCTGACCAAAATGACCAATGAGGAGACAAGATACTTTCAAAAGCTGGGAGGAGGGAGAGAAAAAAAGGGTCTGTGTGTCTGTCTATATGCTGTCTTTGCCGGGGATAGACCAGGAATGGAGTCTTAGAACTTTCAGTAAGTAATCTAGCTAGGTACATGTTAGATTATGATTTCTTTAAATGGCTGAGAAAAGAACTGTGCTGAATAGAATAACTATTTCTGTCTGTGTATCTTTTTTGTAACTTAAGGTTTTGCCTAGAGGGGTTCTCTATGTTTTTGAATCTAATTACCCTGTAAGGTATCTACCATCCTGATTTTACAGGGGGGATGTCTTTATTTCTATTTACTTCTATTTTTATTAAAAGTCTTCTTGTAAGAAAACTGAATGCTTTTTCATTGTTCTCAGATCCAAGGGTTTGGGTCTGTGGTCACCTATGCAAATTGGTGAGGCTTTTTATCCAACATTTCCCAGGAAAGGGGGGGGGTGCAAGTGTTGGGAGGATTGTTCATTGTTCTTAAGATCCAAGGGTCTGGGTCTGTAGTCACCTAGGCAAATTGGTGAGGCTTTTTACCAAACCTTGTCCAGGAAGTGGGGTGCAAGGTTTTGGGAAGTATTTTGGGGGGAAAGACGCGTCCAAACGGCTCTTCCCCAGTAACCAGTATTAGTTTGGTGGTGGTAGCGGCCAATCCAAGGACAAAGGGTGGAATATTTTGTACCTTGGGGAAGTTTTGACCTAAGCTGGTAAAGATAAGCTTAGGAGGTTTTTCATGCAGGTCCCCACATCTGTACCCTAGAGTTAAGAGTGGGGGAGGAACCTTGACACTTTTATTATATTTATTCTCACAACATCCGTGTAAGATAGGCAAGTTCTATTTTACCCTCTTTACAGATGGGGAACTGGGACACAGACAGGCTAAGTGAATTGCCTACGGTCATACAGGAAGTCTGAGGTGGAGAAAGGACTTGAAGTGAGGTCTCTGAAGTCACAAGCTAGTGCCCCAAGCATTGGATTATCCTTCAAACAGCTATGCCAGATAATGATGAAAGGACTGAAATCCTTATCTGTTTTAATCTGGTAAATATAAGTTCTGTCAGTAGAATTTGATGTATCATTATCTTCATTGTTCAAAAATGCTTTCTAGCAGAGTGGAAAAAAATGGAGAAAAACCGTGGCTATCAAAATGTGTCAGCCACCAAAAACTGGCTTTTTGTTAACTAAAACATTTCAAAATGATCACTGAAGTTTTTGATTTACTGAAACAAGATGGGTTATTTTTAAATGAAAAACTTGTATAAAGTATAAACATTGACATTTTTATGCAATAAATTGCAGTTTAGAGAAAAAGGTTCTTATTTGATTGAAAAAAGTTCTAGTTAAAGAAGTTTTGACCTGCTCTACTTTCTACACAAAACTTTGCTTTTTAAGAAAAAAAAACATTAAATACATTTTTCGTTACTACAGTCAAACCACATTAAAAGACCATTAGTAAGGTTGCAAAATCAAGCAATTAAAAGCTAGGAAATGCCAGAATTAAGATTGCCTGTGCAACTTAATTTGGTCCCTTGTGTGTATGCATTATGATACAGTCTTTAATTACATAATCACATACTATTTTGCCACAGGATTCCTGGCTCATTCATTGCACAGGACAGTGGTGTTGACTTATTCAATCTTATTAACAGTCCTCATTGTTCAGTGGATGGCTCCATGGCTTATTTACTGTATGCTATTCAAACCCTGTGCTGATGACACAATTATTAATTTCTTCATGGGCTTTTCTGTAGCACCCCTCACCGTTTGTTGAAGCACTCAGATACTACATCAATGAATTAATGTTCACAATGCCCCTGTGTGCTCAGGGTGTGTTGTTCCCATTTCAATCCCCATCCCCAACACTCTTCCTCCCCACCCCCCCCAGCCTTGTTTAGCGGCATGACATGAAGGGCATGTCTACACTTTGAGCTGGGTGGGTGATGCCAGACTCAAGGAGACATCCTTGTGTGAGCTCTCAGCTGGCTCGGACAAAGCTAGTGCACTAAAAACAGGGGGTAGCCGCGGCAGTGTGAGCGGCCCTGAGTACGCACCCGCTGGGGACCGTAGGCATGTACTCAGGTCAGGAGCGACGGAAGCGCCCTAAAAGTGGATGGGCCACCGGTGCCTGAACTGTGGCCCTGCACTGCCCCTTCTTCCCACCCTCGCACCGCCCCTTCCATGAGGTCCTGCCCCTGTGCTACTGCTTCCCTCCCCAAGACTCCGGTGCAAAAACAACGAGGAATCCTTGTAGCACCTTTAGCCCACGAAAGCTTATGCCCAAATAAATGTGTTTAGTCTCTAAGGTGCCACAAGGATTCCTTGTTTTTGCTGATACAGACTAACACGGCCACCACTCTGAAACCTTCCTGGTACAGTATCCTAGGGCTTGTGTGTGTGGAAAACTTGTACCTCTTTTAGCTATGCTGTACTGGTATAGTTAAAGCAGTGCAACTCTAGAAATTGCACTGGTAAAGTGCTTTTACCCCTATCACTTATTCCTGTACGGGAAGGGGGGTTAATTATACTGATATAAGGCGCCTTTATGCTGCTCTATCTGCATCCACACTAGGGGTTATACTGGTATAACTATTTTGGTTTTAAAAAAAAAAAAAACCCACACCCATAACTGTAACCCCCTACAAACTCTGAATGTGGGCCCGGCTTTAGCTGAATCTGAGGGGCTTGTCTACATGAATGTTTAGTTTGTCGCAAGTTGGGGTGTGAATTTACCCCGCACTAGCCTGCAGCTCACATCTGTCCTTGGGAATCCTGGAGACGTGTATTAACAGTTCTTTAAAGTGCATTTATCTAGTGCTCTTTACACTGGGAGGGCATCAGCAGGGGCCATACAGACAGTGCAGCAGGTCAGTGCGGAGTAGGGTCACACCCCAGCTTGCAATGAACTAAACTTTCTTACAAAACTGCTGTAGGTGAAGACCAAAATATTGGGAGATTAAAGCCATGATCCTGCAGATTCTTAAACAGGTGCATAATTTTAGTCATCATCTCCTGTCTGCTGC
The DNA here is from genome assembly GCF_965140235.1 of Caretta caretta. Taxonomy (NCBI): domain Eukaryota; kingdom Metazoa; phylum Chordata; order Testudines; family Cheloniidae; genus Caretta; species Caretta caretta. The sequence goes on along the minus strand of NC_134208.1, from coordinate 202,912,258 downwards.
TCTTGTGCTTAAAGCCATCCATCCACTTTTATAGCATTTCTCATAGGACGTGTCTCAACACAGAAGTTGCACCAGTAAAAGTTTTGGCAGAATGCATTCATGTTGGGTCGTTTGTGCCATTCAGCATGTCACCACAGCATTGGGCAGTAGTGGCAGAAGTGTGGAGCAGTGCGGGTAGACATCCCACTTTCTTTGATTGTGCCTCAGTGGCATAAAATCTCTTTACAACAATGAAAAGTCACTTAGGTTTTTCAGTACACTAAAAATTACAGTGACTTTTTTTATATACACAGGCCCGAATTTTCCAAAATGGGAGCCTAAAGTTATGCTTCTAAGGGGGTGGGGGGGGGGGGGGGAATTTTCAAGTCTCCTGAATGATTTACGGGCACAAGTCCCATTAACATCAAACTTTGATAGAGGCATGTAGCCTGGTTGATGCATTTCAGCTTTCTTGACTTCTGTGAATGCAGTATGTCAGGAGGTGGTTTTGGTTGCAAATACAGCACAGGGCTAGAAGAGTGTTTTAAGTGTGAAACGTCTTAGTGGAAAATATCTCTATGCAAAATATGAAATTAATACCAAGTTAGGAAACCACTTAAAGAAAATAGTCCAAAATGTCTGTTTGAGCAATTCAAGACTATAAAATTGGAAGAGAGTAAAGAACATGTAAATAAAAAAAAATCTGTTTTAAATTAAAAATCAGGGTTTTGGTTTTTTTTAATCCCTCTGATGTTGTATATACTGGTCTATCAGATTGGGTCCACGCTGCTGCTGTTCTTTTTATTTCAGGAATTTGCAGAGGAACTCCATCAGAAACCAGAGCTCTGCTTGGCAATAGTAGGCAGAGGGTGGTATTTGAAGCTGCCAACGATTTGCGGTCATTTGTGGCACGGACTTGTTGGCTAGACGTTGCAGATCTGCTGTGTCTTTCTCTGCTTTTTTTTTTCCTTCTCCACCCTAATTGTTTCTCTTCCCCATCCCACATCTTGATTGTATTCTCGGAACGTCTCCATGAATGTTTCAGCATGCCATGTATTGGTTGTTCTGTTTGTTTATTTAGGGCCAGATGTTCAAAAGATGTTCTAAATACGTGTTTGGCTTTCCAAAAGGGACACCTGTTGTTCTCAATGGGAGCTGCTGCGCTTTGAGTACCTTTTTGACAATCAGGTGCCTAAATGGGAGTTGAGCTCTTTAGAAATCTAGTCCTGAGAGACTGTGCTGAGAACAGCCTCTTTGCTCACTTGTGTGAGGATACAGTCAACCGAGCCTCGTCTTTCCTTCTGTTGCTTTATTCTCTCTCTTTTCTTTTGTGTGTTGGATTCAATAGGGGTGGGGAAGAAATGAGTTTGCCCCCCTCCCTCTTTGTTTGTCCTTAGGTGTTTTTCCTTTGTAGGGGTGGCTTGTTTACCTGGATGGAAGGGAATTGTATTTCGTACACTCATAAAGTGCTTTTGTGTCTCCTCGGTTTTGTTGTCTGTGTAGGTGTGGATGGAAAACCGCTCCGTTTGGGGAGGTTGGGAAGTGGGTCAGTTATGTGCAGGAGAAAACTGAATGAATGGGTTTGAAGATACTCCTCAGCAATGACTCATAGCAATGCGGGGTGCAAAAATATCTTATTTGTAAATATAATACAGCAATTGTGTATGAAATATTTATCTTCTAAGTCAAAGAGTTATTACTTGGAACGGTGGGGTTGACCAAACTTCTGATGCACTGGTTTAGGTTCTTCATTTTCTTATGTGTAAATGTATAGGGAGTTTTCATGGGTTTTTTTGATTGATTTCCCCTCCCCAAATAAAAAGCTACTTGTGGGTCCATAGTCCCAAAGACTGAGGTCTTGTGAGTGGGGAAGAGCATCCTGCAAAGGTGAGCAGAGAAGTTTTATTTCTGTTCCCAGATCCAGAAATAGGAGTATGGCTCTGGATGAGAGCTTGACACAGTTTTATTTTAGAAACAAGAACATCGAGACAATCTGAACCCAGCCCTTGCTGCTGCTGCTGCCACTCACAGCTGCCACAAGGGTGAGGAAGATCTGTAGACAACATTTTAAAAAAGTTAGATATGGTAAATAAAAGTTTTATAGGGCAGGCACTGTCTCTGGCTCTGTGTTTATACGAATGGGACACCAATTTTGGTTGGGACTTTTATGTGCTGTTGTAATACACATCATAAAATGTTTTGTCATATCAGAGCAGTGCATTTAACATAAAAAACAAGAGTAGAAATTATTATAAATTAGTAACAGAGCAGAGAAAATGTTCTTGCTTTTGCATTTCCTGACTTAAAGCTGAAAATTTTTTTTTGTTAGCACAGCTTTTGATTTTGTAATATAATAAAATTTCTACTATACTCAGAAGCTTTAATTAAAGCTTCTATGTGTAATTCCTCTTTATGCATCGCATGGTGCAGATTCCGTTTTGTCACTTTACGGGGATTGGAGGCTTTGGTGCAATTCTTTTTGTGGCACTACGAAGTCTGCTGAGTGTAGCTGGCGTCCCACAGCCTGAGACTCGAAAAATTGTACTTTGACAGCCGTATATCGTCCACACAGATGCAGCCAAACAGCTTTTGGATTTAAGCAGTTGATTTGGAATGATTAACCAGCAAAACGGATTAATCCTAGACATAATCTCTTTATGCCTGTCTTTCCCAACACCTCCGCCCCCTCCAAATGTCCTGTGTGCCTCATCCTTCAGAGGAGCAACTTGCATCTCTTTTACTGTGCTGTCAGTTTACATACAAACGGCACAAAAAATGTCTAGAGGTGGGCTGAGGAAAGGCAGTTACGTGATGTGAATAATTTCTTTTCGAAAGGAACAGATTTCAGAGCACTTTTATAGTATTTTACAGATACTGACATCCACTCAATCTCTTCTTCTTTAGGTTTGTTTTAGATTTATTTTCCATTGCATCTAGTACAAGTGTAACATGGACAGACCCTAGTTGTCGGCAGGTGGGATCGAACCTAGGACCTTAGTGCATGAGCCTTTACCACAGAAGCTAAAAGCCAGCTGACTCTTAGCTAAGGCTGTAGAGCAGACTCATTTAACTCTCTCTTTCTAAGTGGTCTTGGTGCCACGAGATGGGACAGAACACCACACCCAGAAGGTGTGTGGTTTACACAAGCAACCACATTGCATCCTTTGGACTTGGGGAAGACCCTGATTCAGGAAAACAATCCAGTGTGTTCTTATCGTTATTCAGCAAAACATTTAAGCATAGGCACAAGTTCTACTGAAATTGAAAGTTAAGCAGGTGCCCAAATGCATTGCTGAATCATAGCAAAATATCTTGTCTCCCTCCATACTTTTAATTTGTTGTGACGTCTTTTGCTAATACACAGTACCACTAGTATTTTTTTAGTGGATCAGACTTTCCCTTCAGTTGACTGTCAGGACACTTGTCGCAGGACAGTTAATGTCCTAGTGTGACTTACCAGCTTGTGTTCTATGACTTTAACGTTTGGAGAGAGAATTTCTGGTTTTCATTTAACAAAATTCTAGCCAGCACATTGTGTTTTGTTTCCTTTCCTTATTACTGTCCACCTTTCCATAGCTTCTTTCCCTCAATGTTTCCCCTTGATCTTACATCTGAACTGTGGGTGTCCTGTGTTGTGTGTGCTTCTCTGAGTTGAACTGTAATACTTTCAGGGCAAGGACATAGACTTTCCTCAGACCTTCACGTGTTATCTGTTGAATTAAAGTGTTTTGTGCGGTAAGGTGCTACTGAATATGAGTAAGGGTATTTGAATTGTGCATTATGTGCTTTGTAAAGCTGACATAAAATACTCCATAAATAATCATGTCCCCAGAGCAGATAATGACAGGTTTCAGAGTAACAGCCGTGTTAGTCTGTATTCGCAAAAAAAAAAAAGGAGTACTTGTGGCACCTTAGAGACTAACCAATTAACCAGATAATTAACCAATTAACCAGATAATGTCACATGTCAGTTACTTTTGTCAGGTAATCCTCATTAAGGGCTTGATGCTGCATTCCTTGTGCATCCACAAGAAACATAGAGTTTGGTTCTATAAAGTATATGTCCTTATGCTGGGATGAAAACTTCTTTCAGGGACACTGTTCACACTTCTCTGTTTCTCTCCCTCCCTTCCCCCTCCCCACCCCCGTTGATACAAATGACAGCTGACAGATAACAGAAAGGGATTAGAGAAATTATTTTTCCAGTGTGTGTTTGTGCATTTGACAAGCAGTTTCACTATTTCTCTTTATAGTCAAATTTGCCTATTTGGATGTATCTTTCATACAGCAATGGGGACAGTTAAAAGACTGTAAAACCATTTAAAAAAAACTGGTGAGGGTATTGAGGGCAGATGTCTCACCGTTGTTATGATGGCTGTCAATTGCTTGACCATAGCTAAGTGGTGGACATGCTGTCACTTTTGCTTATTGTATCAATTATGATTATTTCACTAGTTCGTCTTCATCTATTGCCTCCTCATACGTTCAGATTGTAAATTCTTTGGGATGGAGATTGTCTCTTTATTATGTATGCGAACTGCACAGCACAGTGGGGGCTCCAATCCCTGTATGCTGCTTCTAGGCACCACTGCAATACAAATGGTTCATCAAGTGTCGTGCTTGAAACTACTCAACTCTCTCTCTCTTTTTTTTTTTTTTTAAAGCTGACTAGACTTCAAGTCGATGGGATCACTTTTAATTAAATCAAGCAACCTGCTTGTGTCCGTTGTGTATTAGACATTATATTCTATACACCGCCCTTGATCCATTCACACAAGAAGGGGGAAAAATCAGCTGTGAAGCTGAGCGGCTAATGGATCAGTCAGCAAAGGAATGTCCGAGCCCAACTGAATTTGTCAGAAAAAGCAAGCTAAATGCCACTGAGCCAGCCCCCGTACTGCATTCTCCCCATGCGGTGGTCCCTGGGGAGGATCGAATCAGAAAGATGGGTCTTCAAGTCCTCACCCACAGAGACCAGTGAGAACAAATTATAAACTGGTACTGCATTGGCCTTGTGTGACCAATAAGTGCTTGTCAGGGTGGATGCCAAGGGAAATAAGGTGACATGGCTGCTTCAGGCAGGCAGCTGTCTCAGGGAAATCACTGTTCCATCCCTGTTGTTGGAAAAACAGTGATGACCCTGAAGTACAGTCCACCCCTGAGGAAAGCACTTGATTGAGGCCTACCCTGACTCCCATGACCGCTGCACTGGATGCTCTTGTGTAAACACTGTAGGAAGCAGGATGTACCCTGTGGGAAGACCCGGCAAATCCGTTTGCCATCTGGCTCCCATTCTGTGATCCCTGGTGGCTAGGCCACTGGTTATCTTCTCAAGACCAGTGGCTCTTGCTGAGATGGTCAGCGTTGGATCACTTTCCTTAAGATAGTATTTGCCGCTGCAAATTTAATACCTTTCCAGTCCAGACAGGATCCCCAGTCTTTAAAAGCTTGTCTATGGAGGGGAAGGATGCTCCAGTGGTGAGGGCCCTCTCTTAGGAATTGGGACCCTGGGCCCTGCTCTCTCTCAGACTTTGTGTGACCTTGGACAAATCCAGTTAACCTCTCTGTGCCTTGTTTCCCCATATGGAGGGTAATAGCACTGTCCTACGTCGTGGGGGTGTTGTGAGGATAAGCATGTTTAAAGATTGTGAGGTGCTCCGATACTACAGTAAAAGGAGCCGTATAAGCATTTAAGACAGACCAACATTATCCTGCTTTTTAAAATTTTTATTTGTATTGCATCTGTTTTGTGGAATAAAAGAAAGTTGAGTAATATCATAGACTGCAACTTACATGATTAAATCGTGTTCTATGTTTTTTTTGTTTTTGTTTTGTTTTTTAAATGTTCAGCACATTTTATTTTAACTTGGATCAATCGGAGCCATATTTTCTAAAGATCTGTAGAATGTGGCCTTATTTTTTGTTGCGTGGGAAATGGCTGAGTTTCAAAGCTTTACAGGAACTGTAACTGGTTAGGAGAAATATACATCCACTTTCCGAATAATTTTAATAAATAAAATTTTCAGTGATCCCACATGGACTTTACAATTGGATTTTTATCTGCTTTCAGAAAAATGCATATCGTTATAAAAAACGCATATATGAATTACAGACAAAAACAGGAAGTATTTAAATGGAAAACAGAATTAACAAGATTCCTACAGTAATTTAATATGTATAACTGAGCATGATTGGGCAGATACATTCTCTCTCTCTCTTTCTCTTGCACGTATACAGAATGTAGAACATGAAAACATTTAAATTACTTAGAAATATATTATGACATCGGAATGGAGATTTGGGATGTGGGATTAAACTGTGTAAGTGACATTCTGTGATTTGGTACCTTCAGGGTGGCTGTTAGGGCTGTTATTTGTTAACAGTGAAGATAAGGTGGACCCGGCCTTGTGGCATCTGCCTTGCAAGTTTAATGTTCATATTGTTTACCCTTTTTTTTGTAGGATTCCACTGTTGTGACTCCAATTCTTCTCAGAACAGATCCACATGGATTTTTCTTTTACTGGACAGATCAAAATAAGGTAAGAGAAGAAATGCCTTTTTTCGTATTGATTTCAATACGGTGCGATAGGGCTGGTGCGATAGGGCTTTGGGCAGGAAGCTTTGCACTCTAATTCTGGCATAGAGGACGCCCAAGGAGCGCTGCAGTGCAGAGAGCTCCTCTGTGATGTAGAGAAAGCATACATGCTCCTCCCCAGCCCCTGCTGCACAGGGCATGTGGCTGGGAAGAAGGAGAGTGATTGGCAATCCTCAGCTGCCTGAGTGGCCCCTTGTGGACAGGGGCCACTACTGGCATAATACAGAGGTGTTCCAATTTATACCTGGGGACCAATCTGGCGTGAAATCTTGGCTCTGCTCAAGTCAGTAGGATTTTTTCCATGGTGTGGTTGGTCCAATATTGGAGGAGTTTAAAGCCACCTATTTAAACCTCCCTGCTGAGTTACTCTGCGCTCCTCAGCTGCGACTAAGGATGTGGGTCTATGTTTTTATTAATCCGTGTTGGAGATTCGGTCTCTTGTTAAATATGTTCCTGTATGCTTGTTGGGAAGGCTTAGAGCCTGCTGCATTGCTCCTATTTTACACCAGTGTCATTCCAGTGCTGTCCTGTTTCCCGCAGAAGAATCCATGGCATTACACCAGGGTGAAAGTGGAGCAATACAGTGGCGCATCAGGCCTTTGATCTCTTGTCAATATGCTGTCATAGCGATTCAATGGAAAAACACAGTCCAAGTATTATGAAGAAATTAGTTCCTCTTGTCCCCGAAGATGGATTGTGGTGGTACCTTGTTAGAAAGTAACCTTATCTTGTATCTGTTGCCTGTTACAAAAGAAAATATTAGAATAATGTAATTGCTTCTGTACAGTTTTCATTTTCTGTTAGTGTTTTTTGCTGGTATACAAGGCTGAAGCATCAAGGCTGCTGAAACTTAGTTTTCAAAACACACCCTCTCACCCTCAAGTCTTTACAAATAATTCTTTGGCGTTGCAAAAAGGCTTTTATTTTGGTTGTTCTCTATACCACATGGTCCTCTTTAAATATAATGTCCCTTTTAGGCTTTGATTCAGCAAAACACTTAAGCATGTACTTAAGTCTGGAGTTAAAAAATGACCCAGAGTTGATTGGAGAGTTTATTCACGTACCCTTCAGTTTCCTACTGTTGTCTGTAAAAACAATGCCTTGAAGCAGTTCTGTAAAATGGCTATTTATAGAATGGTTATTTCCATATTCATGAAAAAATGTATTTATAATGCCCAAAACATTTTTTAAAAGGTTGGGTATTTGTACAAGAGACATAAGTGTCAGTCTGATTTTTTTGAAACTGGGGAATCCAATATATATAAATGGCAACAAAAAAGATTTTGTCTGGTTAGTAATTCATGACAACTAAGTAAAGCTTGTTTTCAAAACCTATCCTAAAGGTCTCTTTATTTAAAATGTTTGTGTTTGGGGATGATCACTTTCTGCTTATGCAGTGAATATTTTGATTTATATTTATTGTGAAATTATTGAAATTTTTAAAAAAAATTAAATTCTGGTTAAGTATTAGGTGAGATATTTAAGGTGGTTCTTATGATTTATGGTTGGAAATCCAAAGAAGGAACAGTAACCTTGCTTACACACCTACAACCATTGAGAGATCTTCTAAGAGACACATTTTTCACAGCACTGCTGTCATGTTTCTGACAGATGGTAGACCATCACGGGTTAATCTGCTCCCTTCTAAAAAGGAGAAGTTATGAATTCCATCACATTTTGGACTTACCTGAAACCATTCTCTTCCTCTTGTGTACTGGAAGAAGCAGACACAGGTTTTGGCTTCATTCCATGTAATCGGTGCTAATTAAAATGGGTATGTGCGACTGGCGTTACATTTTGGACAGGTTTGTCAAAACCTCTCTCTAAATCCAGAGAGTCATACACCTCTAACAACATTAAAGCCTCAGTGAGACACGCATCTCTTCACCATTCATCCTTATTATTATTATTATTTTTATTTTATGATCAGCTACACAATAATTTGTGTGTGTGTGTGCACTCATCAAAAGAACTGAAGGAAAGGGTAGATATAACAAAGGGAAAATTCTGCATGCATGACCTCTGTGGTGTTTTCTTGAGACAATGCACAGTTGGTGCAAATATAAATTGCATTTATGCCAGTGGTAGTTCAATTTACACTGGCATCTATGGTATTTCCTGTTCTGTGTTTACAAGATAGAGCAAATACCTCATTAAAATCAGATTCTGAGGTATAGATTGATTTTTTTTTTATCTTTAATGGTGCTTGTTTGATATCTGTTGATAAAAAGACACATGAAATATTAAGGTAACCAACTTTGCTCAGAATAGCAAAACCACAATAAAGAACTTTCTTGCTCAATCATTCCCCTCTATTCAGCACTGGTAAGGCCTCATCTGGAGTACTGTGTCCAGTTTTGGGCCCCACACGACAAGAAGGATGTGGAAAAATTGGAAAGAGTCCAGCGGAAGGCAACAAAAATGATTAGGGGGCTGGAGCCTTATGAGAAGAGGCTGAGGGAAATGCGATTATTTAGTCTCAGAAGAAAAGAATGAGGGGGGATTTGATAGCTGCTTTCAAAGAGGATGGAGCTCCGCTGTTCTCAGTGGTAGCAGATGACAGAACAAGGAGTAATGGTCTCAAGTTGCAGTGGGGGAGGTTTAGGTTGGATATTAGGACAAACTATTTCACTAGGAGGGTGGTGAAGCACTGGAATGCGTTACCTAGGGAGGTGGTGGAATCTCCTTCCTTTGAGGTTTTTAGGGTCAGGCTTGACAAAGCCCTGGCTGGGCTGATTTAGTTGGGGATTGGTCCTGCTTTGAGCAGGGGGTTGGACTAGATGACCTCCTGAGGTCCCTTCCAAACCTGATATTCTATGATTGATTAATATAGGATAGCTGGCTTTGGGCCAAGGGAAAGAAGAGACCTCGTCTCTCTTTATGACAAGGAAAATGTACAAAGTCGGTGCTTACAGACGCTGTGTTTATTGCCTTGGAGCTTGGATGTTCGCACTCCAGGGATGGTGTGAAGCTGAAAAAAGACCTGTTCGTGTCACATCTGTCCCTTCTTCACAGCCAAACCAGAGTACAGAGATGCTAGCAGATATCCCCCTTCCTTCCTCAGAGCACTGGCACCAAAACAAGGTCTTCTGTAGCTGAGAAGAGAGAAGATCAAACATTTCAGAGCAAGGATTCAGTAATATTCCATAGGATCTAAAACTATGCCTTTCTCCCTGATGATGATGAGTAAGAGGCATGAGAGACTAGATAGTCGTTGATAACCTGACCCCCAATTTACAGCTCCTGGGGATTATTCTATTATCCTGTGCAGAAGGAGGAACAGGGAGAGTATGACTGTATCCCAGGTGATGTGTATATTGTGGAGTCCCAGCAGTTTATGAATGGGAAGAATCAAGGGACTGGTATAAAGTCAGGTTGGTTTTGGCAGTGGAGGAAAGGAAGGGGGAGTAGCACAATGAGCTGGAAAGTGGCATTAGCTCTTAGGTTCTTAGACTGTGTTTTTTTCCAAGGCATGAACAGGGCCTTTCTAGGTAGGGGTAGGGATGTGTGTGTAAAGTCCTATCACTGTGGCCCAATTTGTGATTTCGGGGTGCTAACCCAATATAAATAACATTAGAACAAAATGAGTAGTGACTGTCGCCGTCTGAACTTTTCCTGGAAGGTTGCTGTCCGCAGAATACTGATCAGTTCCAAGGTAACCTGGGTTTTTATGGGACCCAGATCATGCATGTAGATGCTTGGGATGTGGCTTGTCCACTGGCATGGGTGAGCCCCACAAAGGTGAGAGCAGCGTCTGTGATTTTCAGGGGTGGACTTGGTCATGTGCAGACCTCATGGTGCTAGGGCTCTGCCTCTCTCCATTCTTGAGGGAGTGTACTACATTGCAAAAAAAAAAAAAAAAAAAAACCCCAAAAAACCAAACAGCCCTGCAGCAGTAAGTCTGAAAGCCTGGGTCCACTGATTGCAGCTCTCAGACCTCGTGTTCGGGGGCTCAAAATTGTAGTGTAAACATTCCCGCTCAGGCTCTGAGACCCAGCAAGGGAGGGGGATTTCAGAGCCCTACCAGGAATGTCTACACTGCTATTTTTGTTTTTGCAGTGTGGACATACCCTTGGAGTCCTCCCCCTTGGTCTCAGGAGCTTTGCTCTGTTGTGTTTCCCTACAGCTTGGATTGGGATGCTCTGTTAAACACTGGCAACCCATGGACCCTCTCCTAGAGAAGATGATATGAAAAGGTTGCGGTTACTATTTCAAGGACTGTCTTCTTGGACAGATACTGTACCCTGGGACAGTATTCTTCCACTTTGCCCTGCCTCATGAGATTCATAACTCATAAAAAAAATAGATGGTGAAAAATAAATTTCTGGACGGCGAGGGTTTTGTCATAGTGGTGATGCGGTTTCTCTAAGAATAGCCTTTGTGTGCAATGGGAGAGCAGAGCATAACTCAAGATACAGGTTACCTATTGATAATAGTTTTGGATCAGCTGAATTCTGCTGCTTTGATAAGGAGTTTGAAGATAGAGAAGCTGGCAAAGTACTATTATAATGTGGCCCAGCGCCCATTCCTGTGCTAGCCCGAGGCAGAAGCTAGCTTCAAAACAGAAGCTTTGGATCCCTTGACATTTTTGGAATATTTCTCTTGTCCAGCCAGCATGAAAGGTAAAGGATTGTTTATAGAATTCTTCAAACCCTGTGCTGTACAGGTGGCTGGGTACATTTTTTTTCCTCTGAATAGCTTGATCTGGAGGAAAAAGCAGTCCCAGGCAAGAATGCATGCAATTTCTGACCAGGATCCTAGAGACAAGCTCACCTGCATTCTGATCCTGCAATCAGATATAGACAAGATGGGGATCAATCCATTGCAGGATTGGACCTTTATTTTGTAAATTTTCAAATTAACAATTTTATAAAACCATAAGATGTCTCGTATTTTAATTGTTTATAATGTGCCCATGCACAAAGTGCACTGCTGCCTTCGATTTACAACTGGGCTATCATTTGTTATCATTCAATCCTAACTTAGTTATATTTAAATTTGAACTGTGACTGGTTTTTTTTCTGTTGCCTTAGGGATTTAGGTGCGCACATTTCTCTTTGACATTAATGGGTGGGATTTTTATATATGCTTAAGTGACTCAGAAGCACAAGTCCCATGTGTCTCCTTGAGTCATTTAGCTGTTTCTGAAAAAGTACCATCCAGTGTCTCTGAATGCCTAGGCAGTTTTGAAAAATTTCAGGAGTGCTCTTCAGTTGTTTTGGAGTTGCACAAAAATTGTGCTTTTGTACCATTCTGAAAGAAAAGTAAACTTCTGCCTGTAACAAAATTAGCATACTTGCCCCCCCCCTTTTTTTTTTTTGGAACTTCCAGACAATGAAAATATCCATTGATACTTTAGGAATCATGGAGACCTATTAATATTCGTGCCTCTCCATGAGATGAATAGCAGATGAATAGCAAGATTTTTGCCTGGACAGTACAGGGGTGCAGTGCAGAGGTGTGGCATTTCATTGGCAGCTCTAAGAGGAACTGTGGTAGATGCATACAGAATTTCCCTTGGGGATCTGGAGCAGCATATGCTGAAGTGGCAGCTTGACCACCTTCTGAACACGTTCATTTCATATTTCAGCGCTAGTCAGCTCTGTTGGCCAGTGTGCAGTGTGGGAGAGGCCATGGCCCAACCCTCACCCTACCCCTTTTGGGAAGGGTAGACCCTCTGGCTTTGCTAGTATCGAGCTCTGGTTGTGCTCTCCTACCGTGGTGAAGATGGCCCCTTACATAGAGGTGTTTAGTAGAGGGGAAAAGTTCTTTTTGCAGGTCCATGCAGAGTCAGCCAGAATACCGGCTCTGTTCACAGTAGACCTCAAAAATTCTCCCTTCTGCTGTATAAAGTGTGTCCCTTGTCTAAATCTAAGGCCATGTCTAAACTACAAAATTATGTAGACCTAAATGACCTTGGCATACAGCCGACACAGTTATTAAATCGTTTGTGTTGTGTGCACGCGTAGCTCACAAAAGCTTATGCTCAAATAAATTGGTTAGTCTCTAAGGTGCCACAAGTACTCCTTTTCTTTTTGCAAATACAGACTAACACAGCTGCTACTCTGAAACTTGGTTCCTTGTGTCAGCAGTACGCATCCTCACCATGAGCGCTTGTATCAATGCAGTGTAGTATGGGTGAGTATCCCACTGTGCAACTCAGCGCCATCCAGTGCAGGCTGTTTTGGGAATTTTTTGCAGTGCCTGATGGGGCTGGAATGAGTTGCGCAGGGGTGACTGGAAGCATGTGGTCAGATTCGCATAACGTGGTCTTCTCCGTCCCATAATTTCATCTGCAGCCCATAATATTTTGCACCTTCTTTTCAAAGACCCACAAGCCCACGCATCCCTCCTCGCTGCCCACCATCTCTGATGGAAGCATGGGGCCTTCACAGCTCTGCACTATTGTCATGAGCGTTGCAATCACAGGGCGCCTGATCCTGCAGTATTTGCAGAGGCACAAGAGGAGCCGTGGGGAACATGATGTTTCCTTGGAAGCTAGATTGCGATGGGACATAGAAACAATTCAAGGTTCTTGGTGTCATTCATGGAGTAACTGTAAGGGAGATGGTGGAGTGCCGGTTCCAGGCCCAAGAAACAAGCACTGACTGGTGGAATCTCATTGTTATGCAAGTTTGGGGTTGTGGGTAGTGGCTGGAGAACTTTCGGATACATAAGACCACATTCCTTGATCTGTGTGCCAAACTCACCCCAGTCCTCCAGCTCAGGGACACCAAAATGAGAGCTGCACTGACAGTTGAGAAGTGAGTGGCGACTGCACTGTGGAAACTTGCAATGCCAGGTTGCTTCTGGTCAGTTGAGAATCAATTTGGAGTCAAGAAATCCACTGCAGGGACCGTTGTCATGCACGTGTGCCGGGCCATTAATCACCTCTTGCTATGCAGGACTGTGACTCTGGGCAATCTGCAGGATGTGCTGGATGGTTTTGCAGCAGTGGGGTTCCCGAACTGCAGTGGAGTAATAGATGGCATGCATGTCCCTATTTTAGCACCAGACCACCCTGCTTCAGTACATCAACAGAAAGGGCTCTTTTTCTACAGTATTGCAGATGCTGGTAGATCACCGGGAACACTTTACTGACATCCGTGTGGGCTGGTCAGGGAAGGTACATGACGCCTGCATCTTCAAGAACACGGAACTGTTCAGAAAGCTACAAGCAGGGACTTTCTTTCCTGACTAGTGGATTACCATTGGAAATATGGAGATGCCAAGAGTCATCCTGGGTGACCAGCCTATCCCTTGCTCCTGCGGTTCGTGAAGCCATATACTGGCCCCCTCAACAGCACCGAGAAGCGCTTCAGCAACAAGCGCTCAGCAGGTGCAGAATGACCGTTGAATGTGCCTTTGGTCTTCTGAAAAAGGGTGGCTGGCATTGTTTACTTCCCAGATTGGTACCTCAGTGAGAAAAATATCCCAGTGGTTATAGCCGCCTGCTGTGGCCTGCATAATATCTGTGAAGCAAAGGGAGAAAAGTTTCTGCTGAGGTGGTGGGCGGAGGTGGAGCGGCTGTCTGCGGAATTTGAACAGCTAGATACAAGGGCTGTTAGAAGACCTCAGTGCAGAGCTATACAACTCAGGGAGGCTTTGAAAGATGATTTTAATAGTGAATAGTGTGGGTTGTTGTTGTGTGCTCTACCTGGCCTTGCTGTTTCGTGGCCTGGTATGAATCTTGTGATTGCTGTGTATGTAGGACTATAACAATGTCCATGCTCCTATTAATATTGTTTGTTGGTGAATGGTGTTTATGGGTTCTGTAACACAGTGCAGGAACAGGAAATTGGTCGCTGTCAGATCTGCTTAGTACCAGCCAGCATATGTTGTGAACTAATAAAGATGAATTCTGTTCCAAACAATAAAATTGTATTCTGTAACATGAACCAGGCAATTAAAAAAAGGCAGTACTTGATTAAATTTAGGGAACAGGACTTACGAAGGAGAGAGAACAGTTGTTTCCATTTCAGGTACCCCTACACTGACCTGTGAAAGTCACGGTTGGTGCATGAGAAGCTGTGATTGTCTTTAATGTTCCCTGGGTGGAGTGGTAAGGGCAGTGCACTGACCCCTGATGCCATGTGGAATGTTGGGGATAGGGAGGTCCCAATATAGAGTTTTCTCTATGGGCTGCAGAGAGAGGCAAGCACGGGATGAGATTCTGGTCCCCTTGAAGTCAATGGTAAAGCTCCAATTGATGTCAATAGGGCTAGGATTTCAAAAGAGATGCTCTAGGTCAATCACGGGCTTGATGCAGGAATCACTAAGTAGTGCAGGAATCAATGCGGGAGGCTCTGTGGCCTATGTCATACAACAGGTGAGATTAGATGGTCATAAAAGTCCCTTCTAGCCCTAAAATCTGTGATTGAGAATTGATCTGCTATGTGTCATGGGGCCAAAGTGCTACATCTAGAAAAAGAGAGGAGTAGAGTATGTAGGATCCTTCAGGATCCGAGTCAATTTCAGCATTCCTGTAAATAGCGGGTCACTTTTCAGCTAGTTAAATTGCCAATGATCCATTCAAATCGAAGGAGCTGTGCTCACTTGCACCTGCTGGGGATTTGGGCCAGTATCTTTTTATGGTGCTCTGTGTCCATTTTTAAATTTGGCTTTAAAGCAGAGCGTTCCTTAGTGACCTGCAGGCAAAAGAACTTTAAGTCCTTTATATGTTTTACAGTGCATCTGATTAGAAAACTGTAGTAATGGGTATGTTTTTTCATATATATTTAATACATAACTAATATAATTTCATCACACTAATTTCACACAGAATTTTAAAAGGGTCATATAGCTTTTTTTAAAACACCTGCTCCAACATTGAAGTAGCTTTGTTTAGTTTAATAAAGAAAGAGTATACTGTACAGTCTATTTCACTGCTAAGGAGGTCTTGGCAGGATGTCTATAAACATTCTGACTGCCTAGTCCCTCTCTGTGAAAAGAAGGCCAAACAAACCCTTTGTACTGAGGCTTTTAGAAGATCAAGATTATAAATACTGCTGAATCAATGGGAAGAGGGGATGCTTATGCCTCTCTTGTTAAGCGATCATCTTAACATGCTAAATCAAATTAAAGTTATTGTCTTTTTCCCTGTTTGTAAATATTTGGTAGTAACCTTACCATTTCAGCAGACAGAACCACTTACAGTGAGTCTGCACTTATCTGTCGTGAGCCTTAGTCACAAAGGCATTCTATCAACTTGTAGGTCCCACTCAAACAGCCTTTTGCTGCAACTGCAAGCTATAATCCACACACAATCCGAGAGCCAAGACACATGAACTGAAGAGTATTACAGGCTTTGAACACAACTTCAACATTTTTGTATCAGTTGGGTTTTTTGTTTTGTTGTGAACACTTTTAGAAAGCATATGTTTTACGACATAGTCCCAGCATTCTTGTACCTGTGGGACTTTGATGTGGATATAGGTACGACATCTAACCCATATCTCCACATCCCCTCTGGTAAACTGAGGCTAAGTGGAGCCCTTGGATCAATGGTGAAAGTCCAAAATCCCTTTCTTCTGAGCTCTGTGACCTTGTTAATTATTGAAGGAACCTCTGGTAGCATCTGAACGTTGTTGTCTTCAGCTATACTTTGAGTTAAACTCCTAGAAGTCTATCTGAGTGAGTAATGAGTTAGCGCACGAATGTGGGAAACAAGAATCCTGTTAGTTGATACCAAGCAGACTGATTTAAGTGGCTTCATGACACTTCTCGGGGCACCCAAGGTTCCAAGTTACCTTGCTTCCACTGATGTAAGTTGCCCTCTACACCAACCTAATAACTCCACCTCCGCGAGAGGCATAGCACCTAGGTCAATGTCGTTAGGTCAACGTAGTGTCCCTGTAGTCACTGCGTTGCTTATATTGCCTGTTGCTGCCTTTGACAGCCAGAGCCCCGCCACCCTGGGGCTGACTGCCCAAGTGGGACTTCACCTTGAATGGTTTCTTGAAATATGCATTAGCCACTTATGCTAAACAATCTGTTCCACTTCGTACGTGGACACACTTCGTAGCAGGGACATACTGAGTTAGTTTCCCAGACCTGAAGAAGAGCTCTGTGTAAGCTTGAAAACTCATCTCTCTCCCCGACAGAGATTGGTCCAATAAAAGATATGACCTCACCCACCTTGTCTCGCTAATATCCTGGGACCAACACGGCTACAACAATACTGCATATTTAAGACTTTACTCCTCAGCAGAGCCCTCAAAAATAAGACTGGCAATAACACCCATCCTGGCACTTTCACGCTGTACTGGAAACTGACTGGGTTACCTTTCTCCTCCCTGCTGGGTTTTGAGTTAGAAAGTGAGCCCCCCTGCTTACCTTAGGTGTGCTATATAGATCACTTGAAAGGAAAAAGAATCTGTTTATATATTTAAAGTGGAGCAGCTTTCTAGCTTAGCAGTTAACACAACAGAGGAGTCAGTCTAGTAACAATCTGTAGTCACCTGTAATTCCCAGATGCTGAGATGCCCCCCACCCCAACTACTTACAAATCAGCATGTGGAGCGGGAGGGAAGTGAGGGGGAGTGATGGGGATTGCAGCTGAAAGTGAAAATAAAGAGAAATCTTTCATGGAGGCCAGCTTTCTGTCATTTGCTATTGTATTTTATTTTTAAGAGGAAATTCCTCAACTTTCAAAACATGGAAATTGTTCAGGACTTGTAAGGGAAATGGGACTACATCAAAGACAGAGGCACAGTAATAAGCATTTGCCACTGGTAAATATAACTTCTTAGTGCGTGGGATATAACCTTCGTAAAACAGGTGTGGGAAATTATTAATACACAGTTCCGGCCCAGTACTTAAAATGAGAGAAATCCTCAACTTTTAAAAGGGATTACTGCTTTTGTGGGGTGACTAAATTTTTTGAGACCAACATGTGACCCCTTAAATTGGCCTAATTATTCAGAAAATGCTGAGCACCACTTACTCTCTCTGAAAACAGTGTTGTCCTAATGTAGCTGTTGGAGCGCAAGAGTATGTCCAGCAAATTGCTGTATGGAGAACAGGCTGTGCTCACTCTTGTAAGAACATACTGTAGCTTGTCCTACTTTTGGAGAAGAGATAGGGTTATGCAGTTGTAGATTCAGTTCAGAAATAAATATTAAGGCTGGTCAAATTTTCCATTGTAACTGTTTTTTGGTGGGAAAACTGGTTCTTTGAGAAACCAGTGTTTTTCATAACAAGTGTCTGATTTATGTGAAAAATTTCAGGTTTTAAAGTATTTCAGACCCAAACTTTGACAGAAACAAAACAAAACATTTGGACCGTCTGCACTAGAAAGGTGTAACAGGATCCAGTGACTGGAAGTTGAAGCTAGACAAATTCAGATAGGAAAAGGCCTATATTTTTAGCAGCATGGGTAATTAACCAAGGGGACAACTTACCAAGGGTCGTGGTGGACTCTCCGTCACTGGCAATTTTTAAATCAAGATTGGCTGTTTTTCTCAAAGATCTGCTCCAGGAATTATTTTGGGGAAGTTTTATGGCCTATGAGATACAGGAGGTCAGACTAGATGATCTCAGTGATCCCTTCTGGCTTTGGTACCTGCAAATATGACCTATTGATCTTGTATGTAGCTGTGACACTCTTAGTACCTTTCCCAGACCCAAAGAAGAGCTCTGTGTAGCTCAAAAGCGTCTCTCTCACCAACAGAAGTTGGTCCAATAAAAGATATTAACTCACCCACCTTATTTCTATGATTAGCCCATGTTAATTCATACATCCTGTGAGCTGTTCGGAGTGTTGCTTTATCTCTGTCGCTACAGTAAGTTTAAGTAGCTTAAGTAAGTTTAGCGATCTTCAACTAACAGTTGTGCACAATTTTAGGAGTAGCGTGGTGTAGTGGATTAGGGCAGTGGAGTGGGGTCCAGAGGATCTGGGTTCTAGTCCTAGCTCTGCTGTGAGACCTTCAGCAAGTCACTTCATCTGTTTGTGCCCGTTTTCCCTCCTACTTTTTGTCTGTCTTGTCTAATTAGAATGTAAGTACTTTAAGGCAGAGACTGTCTTACTGTGTTTTTTTTTTTACAGCGCATAAGACAATGGGGCTCCAGTCTACTGTAATACAAATAATTTGGCAGCAGAATTGCTAATGTACATAAAATCCCCCAGCTGCACAGAGACCCGGGCAATAATTGAACACAGCAGCGGGTTGGTCAGCTGGAAGTCAGACTTCCATTTCTTTGTTTTTTACTTTTTAAGTCTTTTCTTATTTCATAGTCTTCACTACTGCACAGGTGCCATTGATTTTGCCAGCTGACCTACTGTTAGTATGGTTGGAAAGACTACTGCTCTTACATCAGCCTTTGTACTTTTGAGAAAAAGCAATTGATCTCTTGATGTCTGTTAAATTGGATTCTCTGTGTGCAGTTGGGCTAGTTCAAATACTACTATCTCTTTTGCATGTTTGCTCCTCTTACTCACTATTTATTCTTCCTATTGTGCTTTTAAATAGCCATTCTTTTTTGGGGGAAAGTTTGCATTCAAACGCATTTTCTCCAAGTAGGATATGTTCCATCTCTGTGCATGTCATCTCCCTCCATAGGTGTATTCTTTGACTGCAGCTACTAATACAAAATAAGACAAATTGAAAAAAAAAAAGGGTTTTAGCAGAAACATGGGGTGACACACAACTAACTGTGGGATAGTCTGAATGTTTCATAATCTTTGAACAAATACTTGCACTTCTTTAAGACCAATCAAGTGCTGAGACTATTCACTTGACCGCCCTGCCTTGTATCTTTCGGTATGTCTACACGGTAGTAAAAGACCCATGACTGGCCCATGCTAGCTGACTCGGGACTATGAAATTGCACTTCAGGCTCAGGCTGGAGCCTGGGCTCTGGGACCCTGCAAAGGTATGTAGACATACCCTTTGTGCAGTCTTGCTGATCTGGTAGCATTTTGCTTGAACTCGGTATAGCTATAAATGACTACCCAAGTCTCCATGGTGGTAAGAAGAACATGCTCTATTGTGCAGCGTTCTCTTTTGTCTATACCACAAACTGTTCAAAGCAAGTGGACAGTAGTGTACTAGGCAGTCCTCGTAGAGAGAGGACAGCAGCAGCAGCATTCGGCTACATCTGTCCTGCCTCTAGCCTTGCCCCTGCTCTTTAGTACTTGATGTCCCCCACTGCTCCAACTCCTAGTGCTATGCATGGCCAGTGATCAGATGCCATGCAGGCACACCTTCCCACAGCAGCCTTCAGCACTCCAAGTTCTTTGCACATTCGTCCCACAATATTATTTTTTAAGTGTTTTGTAACTATGGAGGGGCAGCACCCATCACCATCCTCCTCCAGAGAGTCTGCTGGGGTAGAAGACTGTGGCTCTGTGGAAGAAGCGTCCCCAACAGAGGCTGTCTGCGGGTTATGCTGAAATAGAGATTTCAAAATTTGTGTCGAGATTAAGGCCAGAAGGGACCATGAGATCATCCAGTCTGACCAGCACATCCCAGGCCAGTAAATGTCTCCCAGTTACCCCTATGCTGAGCCCAATAATTTGGGTTCAACTCAAGTATTTCAGTCCTCAGGAGGCTCAACTGCTGCAGAGAACAGGCAAGAACAAGATGCCACTAACGCTCAAGACCCCTGCAATGACAGGGCCTTGATTAGCGAAGAGACTCCCTTACTGGTTCTGCAGGAGTAGGGCTTTTTTACATGGTGGGGGGTAGAGGGGATGACCAGACTAGCTCTGCAGTAGCTATTCCAGTCAACTTCCCAAGGTCGACAAGCCCCCTAGCTATAATGCTTTGTTGGAAAGAAGTCCTCTTCTATTTCTGGGCAGGTCACTGATGGCAGCGCCCTTTTAATAGGAAAACCAAACCCAATAGGCACTGGCTCAGAATCTCACTTGCGACTGTTTAGTACACCTTTTCTTTTTTTTTTATGTCAGTGTAACTCCACTGATGTCAACGGTTCCTCCTGAGTTACACCAGTGTGAGGGAGTGGCACTTGGGACGCAAAAGGGTTTACTGGCTCCCATGCCTTATCCATCCACTTGAGGTTCTGACACAAGTAACTCTTTACATTATTTCTCCAAAGATAGGCTTCACAAGGGGTGAAATGGCACTCTGAGGCCCCGAAATCCAAAATTTAGATCCTCAAAATCCCTGTTTAGCTGCTGCCTCATTCTGTAGCTGCCTAAACTCCTCAGCCACGTGATCTTCTGCCAGCTGGCGTGTGCATAGCCTCCTCCGTCCTGCTGCTGCTGACACCTAACTCATGCTTAAGCCCTGTCCGGATTCATAAAACAGGGTCTTCCCCTGCTTGTTTTGCCTGTGGGGCCCAATCCACTGGACGAGCTCCGAGACCACTTTAGAGCACATCTACCTGATAGGCCTCCCCACAAAACACAGCTGGAGGAGGTGGTATCCCCTTTATATGCTTGAGACCTGTAGTTTGAGCCCTCAACCCAGGTGTGGGAGACGTGGGCTCAGTTTCCCCCTCTACTTGCTGTAGAGCATGGACTTAAACCCAGGACACTCACCTCCCAAGTCTCATCCCTAGCATATGGGGTATTTTGAGGTGGGTCTCTCCTGTTGAAGCTGTTCATTTGCATAAAATATTTAAACAGCGATTGGAGCAGAGTCTTGAGCTTGGATCCCTCATCCCAGGTGAGGACCGTAACCACAGGGCTATGGGGTCAGTTGCTCTTTCTCTGGGCCAATGCCTTGTTATACAAAGTGGAACAGCTTCAGCAGGAGTGACTGAGAGAGACTTGCTCCAGGATACCTCCGAACCCACTGGTTGGAGCACTAATCTAGGAGTTCAGAGACTTGGGTTCAAGTCCCTGCACCGTCACCTTAGGCAGAGTGGGGCTTTGAACCTAGGTCTCCCATGTCCTTGGGGTGTGCCCTAACCAGTGGGATATGTGAGTAAAAGTGGGAACAATGACAGCATTTTTTCTGAAATCGGGCTGAGCTGGTGTTGGTGCCTGACTCCACGAGAACGGTTGATGCTGTGAATCCCGAGCAGAGGGAGATGCATCCTTCCACCTGGAGTTAGGTGCCCAGCTCCGTGAGAGGGCCAGGGCTTAGGCCTCACCCCTTTGCTCAGCATTTTCTGTTGGCTAGCTTAGGTGCCTCCCCACTCAATGTGCTGGCTTCTGTGAGTCCTTTTTTAAAAAAAGTGAGATGCAGCAATGCTCAGCCCAAGCCCCCCGCAAGGCGTACTTTTAAGCTGGTGCACAACTGTATTCAGGATGTGCTCTGCACTATAAGATGAACAGGGTGTGCAAGATTTCAGTGAACAGTTGCTAAAGAACATATTCTAAATTATGGCTCCCCAGGGCATCTTTAAAACCTCTAACATGTCCCATTAGCACGGTGATAAAACGTACGCTTAGGAAGTGCACACAGCACTGCAGTTTAAATGTGCTGCAGTGACACTCTCCCCCCCCCCCCCCCCCCACCCCACCCTTAAGAGTTAACAGACTTCACAAGGTTTTGGGGGGGGTTTCAGACCTCAACCGCCCCCCCCCTTCAATTTATGCACAGGCTGTAATTCTGCAGCGTAGCCCTTCCATGTCCAATGTCCTAATCTGCTGTGTTGCTGATGGTAATAAGCTGACCAAAATCTGTCAATACACATATCTGTAAAGTATGTTCTTAAGTGGGACATGGGTAATCGGGACAGCTGCTTTAGGGGAACATTTTCCCAGGGAGCTGATTAATCCTGGCGTTCACAAGTGGCAATGACTGCCGCTTAACAACCGCAATATTAACAAAAATGTTGATTAATGGGCATGCGCTTGCTTGGTGCCAAGCAGTAAGTGAGGCGGGCTTCCCCAGCTGTTCAATAGCGGTGAAACTCTAAGCTCTGCTTTTCATACGGAAGTTGTTTAATGTGGTAGAGCTCAGTTGTGCAACTCTTGCTCAAGTCAATGGGACTGCCTAAGTAAGTGCTTCCTAACATCAAAATTGCACAAATGACACCAATAATGATTGAAAGGAGGAGGAATAAAGGTGAAATATAGTGTAGAGCCCTCTTGTTCGGTACAGAATTCTATGCTGCTTAGCCCTTTGAGGCTTTATTGCCTCGTGTTTGTAGGAACATTCAGAGTGTGTCAAGCAGCTATGCTCTATAACTCATCTAACAAATTACAAAGGTTGTTTATCTGTGCTGGCAACCTGAACCTGCCTGCTAAATATTGACAGTTGTTGTTTCCCAGGGTAGATGTAAAAGCATGTAACTCTGTACATCACCTTTCTCAGGGCCAATTAGGACTGTCTGTCTGAAACGTCAAACAAATTGTCCTTATCTCTACTTGGGCCTGTGTATCAATCATAGGTTTCAGAGTAGCAGCCGTGTTAGTCTGTATCCGCAAAAAGAGCAGGAGTACTTGTGGCACCTTAAAGACTAGATGAAGTGGGCTGTAGCCCACAAAAGCTTATGCTCAAATAAATTTGTTAGTCTCTAAGGTGCCACAAGTCCTGTTCTTTTTGTATCAATCATGCTTCCCTTCGACTCCGATCCCCAACTTATCTCTACTGGCTAGCCTTCCAGTGTAAATTCTCTGCTCCATCACTACCTACCCCTCTGCAGCCTGGACAACTCTTAATTTAAACAAAAGCAATTCCCCCCCCCCCCCATAGATGTGAGGTGAAACTGACTTGATCTGCGTTCTTTGTAAACAATGCTCTTCCAAGGCCAATCCCCTTCCCTGTTATCACTTGTGTCAACTCCTTTCCGCTGCCCCCCTGTTCCCATGTTGGTCATTACGCACTGTGATGTCTGGACATTGGAGCATGAGAGGTGCTGAGCGGACGCTTTTCTGCATCTTGCAGGCTTGGACCTGAGTCTGCTCTCATTGCAGTCCACTGGAATTTTGTTCCTATGTTCCTTGGCTCAGGCTCATGCTGTAGCGCTGGATTGCGATGTTAGGTCTGGCCCAAGTAAGGGGTGTGGTGGAAACAGCATCACCAGGAGGTACTGTGACTGGGTCAGAGTTCTCCCTTGGGGGAGTGGGAAAGGAGGAGCTAGTGTTTTCCTCGTAGTCTGTGGTGGCAGAAAATTGTGACATCTTTCTGCACCAATGTTTGCTATGCTGACCAGTGATTAGGGGTGCAGAACCATGGCTACCCTGACACCCCATCCAGCTGCTCTGGTCACTAACCCCACTTTATTCCCATACATCTGGCTCCTGTAACCCATGTATCAGTGTAAGGGGGGAAACTACTTATTCCATTGTGGGTCATGTTGTCAAAGTCCCAAGCTAGTCCATACATTTTAGCCTCCTATGTATCACCTTGCCTCTGTGTTTGTCTGTAGTGCCATGCACACTTGTTATAATGCTTTAATATTGAAGTTTTGCACAGTGTGTTTTAAATGGCTTGAATGCCGTAATGCCATCTGCATAAATACAGTAGCTATTGTTTGCATTTTCTGTATCTACAGTTACAGATCCCATAATGCCTGCCTTCTCTGTACTGTATCGTTTATACAATGATTCATAAGCTCCATCCTGTGCTACGTGTGTTTTGATTTACATGAAAATGACTGTCTATAAGTCTTGCACCCTGTCACGTATAGCTCTGCATTTCAGCACATTAACCCATCTTACTGAGTAAAGCTCCCAGTGGGAACTTAATGAAGCTCAATGGGGTCTTTTGAACAGAGCATGGGGAGATATTGTACTCCATCACTTCCTGCCCCATGCTAACCATTCTTGGGAATATTTCATTAAGATAGAAACGTGTAAACATCGATCATGGTGAAGGTTGCCTGAGGAAACTTTCTTGTTAAACCCATCATGCTGGTGATACTTTAGTATGTCTTTAACCAGTTGTGTTGAATTCGTGGAAAGGAGAGAATCTCTTTCATCAGCTCACATCATATAATCCCTTTCATAAAATTATCAAGCTCCATCTTAAAACAAGTTAGATTTCTTGCCGCCCCTACTCCTATCAGGAAGCTGTTCCAGAACTGCATTCCTCTGACAGATAGTAATCTTCTTCTAATTTCCAGTCTAAATTTGTTCATGACCACTTTATCCCCATATTTTCTTCTGCCAACATTGTCCTTTAGCTTAAATCATTCTTCTCTCTCCCTGGTGTTTACCCCCTGGATGTATTTATAGACAGCAGTCGTACCCCTCTGAGCCTTCTTTTTGCTAGGCTCAACAAGCCAAGCTCTTTTAGTCTCCTCTCTGTAAGATAGGTTCTCCGTTCCACTTTGAGTTCATCTTTCTTGAACACAAGTGACCCGAATGAGATTCCTCCCCGTCCACTACCTGATCATAACTATCTGCATCTCAGTCACACGCACCTTCCAAAGCGTCCGTCCCCCTGCTGTGTGTCTGCAACGTATACACGAGAGTGATGTTTCTAATACAGGGACACGTATTTTTTTTTTAATGCACGTGCTTCAGTATTCTTGTGAAAAATGAATTTAGAAAAAACCTGTGCCCGTAGGTAAGATAGCATGTGAAGTTTCAAGTCAGTTGAACTGGGTGTGCTGAGGTGGTGAGAGTGCAGTCTTATAATGGGAAACTAGCTTCAACTTGAATTATGGGCAAACTAATTCAAAGGAGAATTAAACCAGGGAAGTCCTGTGGTTTGTGTTATGCAGGTCACACTAAGTTATCAGTGTCCCGTCTAGCGGTGCTACGTAATGGAGAGGAAGGGTGGTTGTGTGGATGGTCAGGGCACTGGACTAGGAATTAAGAGATCTGGTCTAGGAATTGAGAGATCTGGGATCTAGTGCTCCATGGCAGGCTTCCTCTATGACATCAGGCAAGTCACTCCACCTCTCTGCGCCACAGGTTCAGCAGCTGTAAAAGAGGCTCAGCACTTCCCTACCTCAGATGGACGCTATGACGCTAAATCCATGAGTGCTTGTGAGGTGTACAGATACTACAGAGAGGAGCACCTTAGAAAAACTGACAAATCACTACTTTCTAGACTCACTTCATGTGAAGTATGTCATGGCTATGGATTTTGTATTCAGGAGAAAATATACCATATCTAACCTATCCATGGAATAGAGCATAGGCTTGGCCTCCAACAAGTTTCCAAAACATCTTCAACCTATTTAAGACCCACTCCTGTACGCACTTATATACATGTTTAACTTTAAGCATACGGGTAGTTCCATTAAAGTCAATCATAGGCATAAGCGTTAACAGGAGTGGGACCTGTGGGACCGTGGACAAGTGACTTAGTTGCTCTGTGCCTCAGTTTCCCCATGTGTAAAATGAGGGATAATCTCGTTACTACCAAGCTTCATAGCTTTTAATCTGCCGCTACTAGACTGGTGACCTGATGCACATACTGCAGCGTAATGTACTGTTATTGGTATTTACCTGGAGGGGGGAAAGTTAATATTTGGTGATTGTCCTCCCCAGGAGAGCTTTGGTAATGTCTTCTTTCTTTCTTTTTGTCCAAGCTCAGGTGAGTGTCTGCTTGAAACTTGTTTATCCAGGTATTCTCTTCCTCTCAAACAGTTATTAGAATCACAGGTTTTGACATGGAACAACAGAATCAAGAAGTTCACTGTTAGGATTGTAAGCTCCGGCTTTTGGGCTTTTTCATTATATTTCAGCTTGGTGAAATGCAGAGTTGTGTTCATGAGTTGACGAAAATGAGTGAGAGTAGTATGCTTCTAAATCAGGGGTGGCCAACCTGAGCCTGAGAAGGAGCCAGAATTTACCAATGTACATTGCCAAAGAGCCACAGTAATACGTCAGCAGCCCCACGTCAGCTCCCAGTGCCTCCCCCTCCCTCCCTGCACCTCCCAGTCAGCTGTTTTGTTGGGTGCAGGAGGCTCTGGAGGGGAGGGGGATGGAATGAGGGCACGGCAGGCCCAGGGGAAGGGGTGGGAAGAGGTGCAGTGGGGGCAGGGCCTGTGGCAGAGCCAGGGATTGAGCAGTGAACACCCCCCGGCACACTGGAAAGTTGGCGCCTGTAGCTCCAGCCCCGGAGTCGGTGCCTAGACAAGGAGCCGCATCTTAACTTCTGAAGAGCCACATGTGGCTCCGGAGCCCCAGGTTGGCTGCCCCTGTTCTAAATGATGAGTTGCGTGGGGTGATCTTGGTCTAGATTTTAGCTGTCCTAAAATCTCAAGTGTGCCCTTTCCCACGTTAAAGGGACACAGTCAACTGAAAAATCACACTTCTTCCGCCTGACTTTTTAACTTACTGTTGAGGGTCAATCTGTTTCCTGGGTGTAGCCGGCCCCCCCATTCGCTTTTCACATATTCGACTCCCACGCAGTGGTTGGCAAGGAAGATGATTAGTTCATGTACTCAGCTTCACGTGGTTTATTTTAATAAGGAACCGACATCTTAAAAATGTGTAAGGTTCGTCATTAGGATTGTCTGGGATCTTGGCAGGAAAGATTTCTATGGTGTTTAAATTATAAGATCAGAGGGGACCATTAGAACGTCTAGTCTGACTTCTTGTATATCACAGGCCATGTTGTTCAGTTATTCCTGCATGGAGCCCAATGACCTTTTTGGCGAAAGTGTATTTTCCAATACAGGCATCTTGTTTGGATTTGAAGCCATCAAGAGATGTAGAATCCACCACTTCCTTTGGTAGTTTGTTCCAATAATTAATCTCACTCTCTGTTAAGTGGTGCCCAATTCCTAATTGGAACTTGTCTGGCTTCAGCTTCCAGCCAATGGTTTGTGTTCACTGAAACAGCTGCGAAGCCACTTAGGTTATGTCTACGCAGCAAAAAAACCCCAAACCCACTCCACAGCAGGGCGTCTCAGAGCCTGGGATCAACTCAGTTGGGCTCACGCCATGGGGTTGAATGAGCAGTGGAGGTGTTCCTGCTCAGGCTGGAGCCCGGGCTCTGAAACCTGACAAACAGGGAGGGCCTTGGAGCGCAGACTCCAGTCCTAGCCTGAATGTCTACAGTGCTCTTTTTAGCCCTGTAGTGCGAGCTTGAGTCAGCTGACACGGGCTCTGAGACTCGGTGCATGGGGTGTTTCATTTCCCTCTGTGTAGATGTACCCTTAGGCGAACGGTCAAGGCTTGTCTGTACTAACGGTGGCATGTAGGATACAGGCACCTACCTATGTAGCTGTGCGTTGGAGTGAAAAGCGGGTTGTGTCCATCTGTAGCTACATAACATAGCAAAAGGCTCTGGTGGTAGGGAGAACTGGGGAAAAGCTCCAGCAGCTCCCTACTGCCACAGGCTTTCCCTGCCGCCTCCACCATGCCAGGGTCTTTTCCTGACGCTGGAGCCTTTCGCTGCTGCAGGGAGGCAGTGGGACACTGTGCTGCTAAAAATAGCAATATAGATGGGGAGGCGTTGCTTGGGCGTGAGGAGAGAGCCATGTAGGGTAGGTACCCGAAGGATCTGGTGCATGTCTGTACTCACCTGAGCAGTGCCTTGCTGTCTAGTGTCTGTTCTCTACTCTCTGCCATATGGAGTTTGCAGCATCAACATACCCGTAGAGTTAGATATCTTTCTGGGTTATTTTAGAACAACTTGACCTGATGTCTCAAAAAGCTTCCCAGCTGCATATAAACGCATCAGTCATTGTTCATACCCAAGGCTTCATATAGAGACTGATCCTGCAATCTGTTGGGCTGGAATCTGCTCAGTACTTTTGAAAGATAGGGCCCCCTTTGCTGTTCAATGGAGAAAGAGACATCCGCCTAATCCAACATGATGGAAAAGGTTCATCAGTTGCAAAGCATGAGACCTGGCTCATTGATTTGCCACTCCCACTGACCACAGAGACCTGGGTTTAAAATTGAATGGCTGGTGTCTGATTAAAGCCTTCCCTGCTGATCTTTTTTTTTTTTCCTATTGAAAATGGCACATAAAAGAATATTTATCACATACCTACAGGGGGAAACTTAGCAAGCCTTGAGCACAGATATGCTGCATTATTTAAGAGTATCTGGTAGCTTCTTTCATTTCCCTGCTTGGATGAACAGTTAAATTAAACTATACACCAGGATTTCAATAGAGTCTCTGTAGCAGAGGCTTAGGAAAAGTCATGCTATATATTATTTACTTTCCTGGAATTAGGAGTCTACATGTTTTTCCCTACTAGATAAGACCCTGCCAAGAAAAGGAGCCAAAGAGCTAATGTTTTGTCTCATTTTATTGTTCCAATACAGTTCTAAAGCACCTGTTAGTGGGCACTCATATGTACATTTGTCTACTACAAGGCTTGTCCCTTAAAATTAAGAGCTATCTTCCTACTTTCCTCCTGCACAGCTTTGTATAAGAAAAATTAGACGTCCTGCTCTATTTTATTCTAGACATTGTTATTTTTTAAATGTATGTGAACCTGGACAGACACACATTTGAACCTGTTTGGGGGTGGGGGGAGAGCGGGTTGGTTAGAAACTAAGTAGGTTTTAGCTACAATATGTGCAATTTTTTACAGCACCCAAGAACAAGGAGCAAACGCAAAGGGGGATTCTAGTGGGTCGGACAGTGGCAAAGGTTTCATGTAGCTCTACAGAGCTTTTATGTGGGTCTACGCAGCTCTGCTTAGGCTTCCCTGTAAGTATAGGAGCTAGATTGGAAATAATCCTCTCACCTGCCTTTTGACAGAAGGTTCTACCATGGTGATAACATGCTCATCCTTTCTTATGACATAGAGACAGTGGCCTAAGTTTCTGGAAGCCAGGCCCAAGTGTAAAGTTTTTCCCAGGGGTGGGGAGGAAATGAGATGTTTGGTCCCTGAGCCTGTACAGAGTACACCAAACTCTGCTGTAGTCATCTCATCTTTCATCAGGTGATATCACTTGGGGGTCTCTGAGCCTTTAGACCATGGGACGATAGCCGGAGTATGAGGAGCGCAGGCATGTTTGGTTTCCTCCTCACCAGCTACCAATTATAGAGTCACAAAATCAATCATAGAATATCAGGGTTGGAAGGGACCACAGGAAGTCATCTAGTCCACCCCCCTGCTCAAGCAGGACCAACCCCAACTAAATCATCCCAGCCAGAGCTTTGTCAAGCCTGACCTTAAAAAACCTCTAAGGAAGGAGATTCCACCACCTCCCTAAGTAACCCATTCCAGTGCTTCACCACCCTCCAAGTGAAAAAGTCAATAGGTCATCACTTAATGTTGTGTTTTGCAGTTGGTGTGTAAGCTTTTTGCCTTTCACAGAGGACATTCTGCTGGTACACTTATTTATAGTCTTGTGCACTCATTGTCAAAGTAAAGCTGGAGGATGGTTTCTCAGAAGTACTCACCTTTGGCCCAACTCCGCTCCTGTTGAAGTCCATGGCAGTTTTACTATTGCCTACAGTGGGAGCCAGTTCTTTAGACATATCCTATCCAAAGTATATCATGTGCCATAGTAGGGTGCTTTTCTGGGTGCGGACTTGGAGCAATCATTTTCAATAGTAAGAGGAATGCTATTCTGACCTATGGAATCCCCTTTTTTATGATGACTTCTCTGTCTTCATCCCATAATCCTCCTGTCTTTGTATTAAGCGGAAGGCAAGTGACTTGGTAGTGATGTCTGGGGATGTATTGGAATCTTATGTTAAGGTTTTGCTGAAACACAAGGGAAAATATTAGATTGATGTAAATTAAAGCTCTGGGAGATCGTAGGGGGGACGTATGAGAGTATGGAAGTATTGCTTGCTACCTAGCAATTACATTGTTAAGAGACTTTTTTTTTTTTTTGCATCCACTTTGAAGTGTTGTGCTGATGGTAAACAGCTTTTGGCAACTGAAATCTTAGATCAGGTGGTAAATGAGTAATGAGTCTAGTGTTACAAAGGAAAAAATCCTTCCTCTGCTGACCACAGGGAAGATTGTCATGAGGAGATAGCTTGAAGCCATTGAGCTCCAGTAGCTTCTTTAATTAAAGTGCTAGGGCAAAAGAACCAGAACTTTTTCAAAGGAGTCTGGCTACACAGTGTGGTGGAACCTTGGGGGTTTTTCAGAGATTTCAGAATAAAATGAACAGCATCAAGAGCGATGCATTTGTACAGCCCAACACAGCAAAGCTCTTCCATTATAACAGAGAAATGAGAATGACTTTTTTTTTTTTTTTTTAGACAAGTACAGAATTGTATTCTATTTAACTTGTGCAGTATTTTTTTTTCCCTTTAGCTGTGACTTCAAATTAAATGGGCTGTCGAAATGAGTAGCTGTGTGTGAGCTGTTTATTCAGCATTCTTCACTGAGGATTTACTGGAGTAAGGAATTGGGAAACACAGAGTAAAATAACTGCCTCTTCCAAGGTTGGTGGATTGACTCAAGGTCGTCTTGTTTGGGAGGCCCTTTCCCAATACAGGACTCGTTACGTAGTGAAAGTTCAGGGATGGATGCCTGCCCTGCACATAGGCTAGTTAGGATAAAGGCCTGTATCTTCCATCCCATCCCTGCCCTTGGAGTCTGGCCCACTATACAAAATAAGGATCTACTCTGATGGGTTTCAATAGGAGGAGTACTGAGCCCGAAAGTTGGCATTTCCTATTTTTCCATTGATTGACTTTTTGCCCTTAATGTAATGAGATTTTATTTTTTATGAATATATCTGTGGGACCTCTTTCTTAAATTAGCACTTATTGAGGGCCTGAATGATTCAAGGCGTTGCTAGTGAACTACAGAGCCTTCACCTGTGGTTCACCAGTTTGAATCCAGCCTTGCTGAGTAGGGTTTAAAAGTTGTTCCTGTCTAGTGGATATTCAGTGGCCTCTGAGATGAGTTTGGGTCTTTGTTCCAGCTTCCACATCACAAATTTATTAGACCATTTGGGGTAACTGGCAGATTAAACAGAGAGGCAAAGGACTGCATAGGCAATGGAGACTGAGCTACCACTAGAGAAAGTCCTTGCTTTTTTTTACATTCCAATCCGTCAGGCATGCTGGCAGCGCAGTTTGTGTGCGAGGATTACTTTGCTGCTGCCCCGTTAAGCAAAGGTTTTTAAATGATCAGTTCAGAACTGCTGATTTTTTTTGTCTTGTCTTTGCGTACGACACCGAGCACAGTTGTCCAGGACTGGAGCTTCTAGATGCTGCTGCAGTACAAGTAATAATCCAGATGTCTAGCCGATGCCTCTCACAAACACTAAATCTAGTTTTTTATAGTTATATACGCAAACAAGCTCATTAAATAACCTGCCTAAAATATTACACATGGAGCTGTACAAAATTTGGCAGCTACGCCTCCTTTCTACTAGGAAGGAGTAACTGTACCTGCACAGTAGTGTTCATTAAAGCGTAATCGGATTTATGCTGCCCTTTGTATCAACTTTTTACTGTATGCTATATTTGGAACACATTGCATCAGTTCCACAGAGGATCGTACCTTTTGATCCTGCTTTGCATTCAAAATAGTGAAGAATATCATTTGCAATTCAAGATTTTTTTGAGGGGGTGCCTTTTGAATTTGTCTCCTGTAGGAAAATGGATTCTTTGCCCCTCTTCCTGCGGCTTGTGTCGTATACTTGAACAGTAACCATCCTTCTTCTTCTTCTTTTTTTTTTTGTGCTACAAATTTATTCTTGTCTTGTGTCTGTATGTAGTGGATGTAAAGCAAAACCCACTGAAAAACACACAGTAAACTTGGCAGCACCCCACCACCACAAAAACTATCCTCTTGGATATTTAACCCTACTCTTCCTGGCATTACCTCTGTGTTTTACCTGCTCTGCACATGGGCAAGACTTCATGCTAATTGATATTGCAACAATTGGTTCAGCTCCCATGAGATCCAGCTGGCTGTCAGAAGACTCGGAGGTTCTTCTCTGGAAGCTGTCCCTCTGGCAGCGGCATCTCCCTCCTTGGCAGCTTCCGTAGGTAGTTAAGCTGATAATGCTGGAGTTGCATCTGAATCTGTTACAGAGGAGGAAACCTCAAGCCTTTTGAATGCTTACCTGAATGTTTTGAGGCTTCCCATGCTACTTTCTAAGGAATGGATTAAATCTGTCTCAGTGTTTTTGTCCTCTTGCCACCCAGCCTTCCAGTTGCTCCTGGCAACAACTCATTCCTGTGACACCCAATCACCCCCCTGCCCTTCACTCAACAACCTACAGGTTTTGAAGCTTCCACTGACACTGGTTCTATTTCTACTGGCCCCCTTTGTGTGCCCATGTGTGTGAGATTTGAACTCAGTGTAGCATCCATCCTTCTGCAGAGAAAGTGTCAGGGCTGCTGGGCACTGGAATAGGATCTCCAAAGGGTAGACGGATTTGCAGGAGGAAGGAGCTCAGCGTCTTTGGTTCACTGGTTGTTCCCTGTAGTGTTAATACATGCCCTCTCTTACAGTGACAATCCCATCCTCCAATCAGAGGAGGCTTAGCAGTAGGAAATAGGGTCAGGATTTCCTGCTGGCTTTCTAGCCAACTGGGTCTCTGTGCGGGGAGGGTAGAAAGGCCAGCTTCTTCTCGACTGCCCATCCCCAGTCAATTGGGATGCCAGGGCAAGGCCAGCCTTTGTAGCCTGGTTGCTGATCTGCCATGTGGGCACTCTACAATACTATTTTCAATGATGCGTTTAGTAACTCTTTAAGACTATCCTTAATGGCATGTAAGCCACTAATTGTTGTTTCTTCTACACTGTAAAACTAACATCTTTGTCTTCCGCTGCCAGCAGCTTGCTGTACTCAGCATGGCTGTGAGGGGCATTGATTAGTGTTGCACTCAATTATTATAGAGCTGGCTTTTCCTGATTCTAATCCTGAAGCCTAGTTATCCTGCCTTAACTGTTCCAGAGTCAGAAGAGCGTTACTTCATGCACCCAAAGGTTAATGAACACGGGACTGTTCTTAGCACCCACATTTGTACTGCGCAGAATGTCTACACTCATTGGCCTTAAAGCCAGCGATTTTTGAGTGTTTGGATGTTGGCTTCCTGGAGGAATATTGTGAATGAAAATTTGGGAGAAAGATCAGTTAGGGGTGTAGCATTGATCAGGTGGCATTTGGCAGGGGCTAGCATCCCCTTAGTTAGAAATAGGATCCACTGAAGAGTAATTCTAGCTGAGTGAAGGCTTTCTTTCCTCCCCCCTCCCCCCATTACCTAAAATCATTGATCAGTTTGGAAACTGCATCTGCACTCTAAGGTCTAAAACCTGTCCTTGCTGTCACCCATGTAACCCCTGTTCTAGTCAATGAGGATGCATGGGTGTGAATAAGGGCAGAACTTGGCCTCTGCATGTCATTGTCTTTTCTTTTTTTTTAAACCAAACTAAACAGATACACTGACCTGGATTATACAGTGCATGATGAGCTCTAGTTTCCATTTATGTTTATATGTGCTTGTGATTATTACCACGTCTGTAGCTAATATGGAACACTGGAGTCCTATGTTGGAATACCATCGTGGAAGGAATCATGGAACTCCAAGACAGACTCCAGAAGTGGATGGTTCTGTCCAGGGAAGGGGCATGGTAGGTCACCTGGAAGATGTATGGACTCCAAGTGAAGGTTCTAATCTTCTGGAATGAGATGTGGTGTCTGCCCCACACTAGCAGAAAAGGGGTTAAAAGCAGCCCTTGGGAGGCTGCACAGGAGGCAGCCAATCACAGAAGGGATTATAGGAGTAGCCAATCGGGGCCAGGCTGGCCTATATAAGAAGGGCTGCAGAACAGGGCAGTGGGAGTCATGCCCTGGAGCTTGAGAAGGCAGGAGGACTGGCTGCCTTGCAGGCGGAGGGCAGCAAGCACCCTGGGTAGAGCAGTGCTTCAGGAAGAGACCCAAGGAGCTAAAGGCAGTTCCTGGCAGGTTGCACGGATCTGCAGACTGAGGTCCTGACACAAGGGCAAGTAGGGTACTGGTGCCACTGAAGGAAGTGGCTAGAGTGTGGACTGCAGGTGCCCCCGGAAGTGGGGGACATAGACTGTGGCACAGCTGTGGGGCAGTGTCACTGAAGAGGACATGGGTCCAGGAACAGAGGTGAGAGCGGGCAACACACCACCAGAAGAGGGTGCAGCATCAATTCCCCGGACTGCCAGCAGGAGGCGCTGCAGTGATGAGGTGAGCCCCGTCACATGGAACCACAATGCAAAATGACTGCGTTGAATGCCTCTTCAGATGCCGCTTCCCCACTGCTGTAGGAGTGCTGCAACTTGCATCCTCCACTGTGAGCAGGGATGAGTCAAGCCATCAAAGTGTGAATGCAGATAGTTTTTATAAAGTGAAAAACATTGCCTAACATTTGGGCAATAAATGAAATAGAATAATTGAAAGCCTTGTAATCTTCATAAGGGTTGGGCTTTGTGGTGTTGTTTAGTATATTATCTCTCACCAGGCGGGCAAACGTGGCTAATCATTAGCTCTGTTGCTACTAAACCTCTCCTTAAGGCATCTAACTTCCAGTGGTCTGCAGGTGAATAATAATGAAGCATAATTTAGCAGAAGAAAGGGTTGCTGCATGCTATATGTAATCCACACCTGTTGCTACTAGTTTAAACATTAACTTGGCCTTTTTAACTCTGATAAAGTAACCGGAAACTATTATCAATATGGACGGTATTACACAAACAAAACTCTCAAACTCTGCTCCTTATGTTAAAATGGAGAAAACACTTTTATCTTCTGTTGGAGGTAATATATATTCCTAAGTGTGTGGGGTTGTGGTAGATTTTTTTTTTTATGATTTGCCTCCAAAAACCATGGTGTGCTTAACCAGAAGATTTTGGTACAAAGTGATCAACAGTTTGGCTCTGAACAGAGAACTTAAATATCCCTGTACTTTTAACTGTGACTGTTACCTCCTTTTTAGATCTACATTTTTTCCCCTGTACAGCCCTCTTATTTCAAATGAAAACGTCCATAGTGTAATGTTCTTTTCAGCAGTGTGAGCAGGTCGATCTATCACTATCTTCCCCTCTCATCAATGAGATCTAGGAATACATTCATAAAAAGCTGCATGCATGGATACTCTAAGCTCTTTGGCAAAGAAGCAGAAAACCTCATGAGTTCTAACCACTTACATTTAGCCTGTACTGGTTCATGTGCTGAAATTCTTCTTTCTGGGGCATCAGGGTAGCCCGGCTGCAAATGCTTTGGCCAGTGGGCAATCTTGTTAGCAGAACTTCGGAGACATACGTTGTTTTCTTAATGAATGATAATGAGAATGCAATAATGAATTATTGTTGTTGTTATTATTTGATTATTATTTATTATTAAAGATTTATATTCTGACATCTGTTTTCACTAATGGCTTAGAAGAGCAGTAGAGAGACAATAAAGAGGGACCCAAATCTATTTTCTGCATTTTCATTGTCTGTTGAATATTTATTTGTAAAGTTCTGGAAACCACTTAGGTACTTGGAGGGAAAAAAACCCTCTTAAGAGCCTGTTAAAATTGGCTCGTGTTCTAGTTTCAGTGTGATTGTAAACCTGGGTTGAGTAGTTCTAAATTGGAATAGGAATGGTTAAAGATCACAAGATTCACGATACGTGCAAGTAGTGGTTAAAGCTTTCAGCAGAATTTACATGTGTTCTGTTATTCTGATATGTATATTTTAAAGTGAATGGCACTATTTTATATGTCACATGTCGTTTCTAGTTATAGAGTTATTGGGAGTTGAACCTTGTATGTAACAGAATGAGGTGATCACTAGAATTAATGACATAAAAAGCAACGAGTTTTTTCCAGTACATGTTTTGACTGAGGTAAGCTAGAAATTGAACCTTACTTTTGTTATTACAGCTTCATAAAAAGTGTCTTCACAGTCATAAAAGAAGTCTTATTCACAGCAATATTTACTGGGTCAAACCCCGAGCAGCTACGAATTGGCATAGCTCTATTGAAGTCACTTGGGCTCTTTTGATTTAAACCAGCTGAGGATTTGGCCCATCTTATAGAACGTCTGCTCTCTCTCTCGCTGGCTGAAAGTTAATCATTACAAAATGAAATAGGTGAGTGGCCTGCTCATCTGTTGGAGGGAGGGACATGAGGACACTGCAACTGAAGCTGGTGTGAGAGAAAGCCAAAGGGTTGAATTATGGAGGAAGGGGGCTGCAGAAGATTCAAATATGTTTCATTTAAACAACGAGTAAGGCGTGTGCCTGTTGATCATTTTGCTTTTATATTATAGACTTCAAGGTCAGAAGAGACCATTATGATCACTTAGTCTTATGTCCTGTGTAACACAGACCAGAGAATTTTCATGCATCCAGTACCCTTTCCTCAAACCGATCCCTTTTGTTATTTAGACTGCATATACTCTTCAGGGCAGGGACTGTGCCTTCCTTTGTCTTTGGAAAGTTTCTAGTAAATTTGGAGTATTACTGCAATCCAAATAACTAACAGAGAACACTCAAGGAATTGTAAAGGCAAGTGTAAAGGCAATCTATTGCTAGTAGAAAAGAATATGCTGTGATCTAAATCATTAAGTCTAATGGCAATAGCTGTAATCTGACTTCTTGCCAGATCCATTGGCGGCTTTGTCAGAGATTGTGACTGAAATACAGAAACAAACACTAATCATATTCATACAAAACCTGTATCATTAGTCTCAGGCTCATCAATGCATGATTACTAAATGCTTCACCAGCTGCTTTTTATTAGCCTCTTTTTAAAAAAATCTTGCAGGGTTTAGACAAAAAGTCCATTAAAGTAAGCTTGTAACTCAAACTCCTAAAATCAAGGAAATTTGAAGTTAAAGTTGAAGCTCACTTCTTTTAGTCTGGTTGTGTTCAGTTATTGCAGCACGCATTACTTCAGGTCTCATTTTTTTCCAGCAACGTGTAGGCTCCATCTGTCTCAACTGTTCAGATCAGCCTGCCATTTTGAATCTCTTTACATTTTGTGTTTGAGTTGGAAACGTTACCTCTAGGCTATCAGAGAGAGAGAGTGAACCGGGATTTTAAGCATTCCCTGATGTAAATTCAACTCAGGTATTCCAGAATTGTTCTTCGTGGGGTTCCTTGCACCATGATCCGTTACTGGCCAGTATCAGACACAGGGTGTTTGACTTACACTCTAAGTGCAATCCAGTGTGGTATCTCCTATGTTCATATGCATCACTGGGATGAAATGATGGAAACTGTTTAATAGTGAAACACCATCCAATAGTTCAGTATAGGAAATTAAGAATATATATTTTTTTATTTTAATTGAAAGTGCTGGGAAGTTTTAAAAAGTTTTTTCAATAGTGTGGAGTTCCACATAGGGAACAGATAATAATGCACAAATGGGTGCTCTGCAGCTAGGGGTGTGTATGCATGCGCATTTTAGTTACATTTAAAAATGTGATCAATTGGAACAACTTTTTTTTCCCTCTTTTTAGATTAGTTTAGAAGAGTATGTGAGTCAACCAAACGTTATGGGAAAACATAGTTGCTCTGCGTGCACCACTTTTAAGATATTAGGGCCTGATCCTCCACTTTGCAACTTTGTAATAATTTATACCAATGCAGAGTGGGGGGCTAAAGTGTTGTCCTTCTGGCTTGGCAATGCCTTGCACTCCCTCTGCACAGCTTGTGATTCAAAGCTTGTGGAAATCAATGGTAAGACTCCCGTTGTCTTCAGTGCCCTTTTGTCTCTGGATAGTATCAGATGTAAACTCCATATTCTCATGTTACTCTTGTTTCAAAATAACAATGCCTCCATGGCTCAGTTGATGGTTTTTCCTACTTCTGGGGCATCTGGTCTTAGTTTCATGTACTATTTCAGAACTTGTGCTCGCTCCCACTGTTAATACCCCCGTGCAATACTAAGTATTGTAAGGATCCAGTGCTTGATTCTGTGATCACTGAAATTGATGGTACAACCTTCACTGACTTCAATGGGAGCAGGGTTAGGCCTTTGTCCTCATACAGACTTTGTCCTTCTGCTGAAATATTGAATCGAGGTCCCTTCTACCCATTAAGAAATGTCCTTTTTAGAAAGTGCAGGTCAGAACCTTGGTGTTCTAGCCAACATTCCCCCTCTCAGTCAGGAGCTGATGTTCAAGGCTGTGCACAAGATACTGGGGAGGTGTTCAACTATTGAAGTCTGAGGAGTGAATTGATTCTATGCTAGCACTATGGGGTCCTGGTCCAGATTTAGGGCTCTTAGGCACTACAGTAATACAAATAATACACTATAAATTGCTTTGTAGTACTGTACCTTAAGTAAGAAAGGTGCTACATTAAACCAAATCCCCTTCTATAATTGTCAACCAAATGTCAGGGTATTTTTAAACAACTTGATTTGCTAGTAAAGCACTATGAAGGTCTGAAACCAGTTGAAGTCCTTTTTACCCATCAAAACACTTAAAAACAAACAAAACCCAACCGAATGGATCTTTCACACTGTACAAAAACATGTGCTGATAGCCTGTGTGCCAATTTTCAGCACAAAACTATTAATAAACTTTGGATGGAAATATTAACACAGCCCTAAAATATATCCTTGGCTGTATTATTTGGGGAGAGGTGGAAGGAAATAATGTTCAGTAATTTGAGAAAAGATTTCTTTTATTGATCCAACACTTATCCAGATTATAATTACCCATATCATGCCATTTCACCAACAAAAATAATTTTTTCAAAGGTCACATAACGTATTGTTAGAAATGTGACGTCCACCACCCCAATAATGTCAGGTGTTACAATATTCTATGTATGCACGGTACATAATCTTAAAAACAAACAAACAAAAACCTCTTTGCTGTGGATTCGAGGACGTATTGTTTCTTGAAGTTTGGCATTTGAGCCCTAAGCTTGTTTTACTCTGCACAGTTGCTTGTGTTGAATTTTTGCCTGCTCTTTTCACTTCTCAGGGCATGCAAAACTTGTTAAATTTCATGGGAAAGGATTGTGTTTTTGGTACATAAACATCCAGCCAAGTGTTTTTAGAACTCAGGAAGAGCAGGCACTTTCTTTAAAAGTTGCTGGAGTCAAACACATCCATGGAGCTTGTACATGGCCCTTTCTCTAGGGAGAATATTGTATTAAAAGATCAGGAAATGTCTTTTCCAAGCTGGAGTTTCAAAATACTCTCCCCCTACCAGAATAAAATGCACATCAGACTGTCTCATGAAAGCTGGTTTTGTCACTTGCTGGATGATATGTCTTTACATTCTAGAAAAATCAGGCAATAAATAAAGCAAGACTTGGCATGGCCAAGGCTGATTTGAAATTTTCAAAGGAAATGCCCCCTTAAGGTTAGCCTTTGTTTTCATTTTCCCTTGAACTTGCTAAAAAGTCACCTAAACAAACCAGAGAGGCTTAATTCAGACTAAACAGGGAGCTTTATTTTTCAAAGTAGGTCCCGGTTTGTTAAGAAACGTTAAATTTGCAAGCACTTCTAATAGGATAAACAAAAGCTGCCAAGATCAGCCACAGAAAGCATCATAGTCACGAGTAACCATTTCTCTCCAGAGTCATTAAAACATGGCATGCGTTATGTTTAAATTTTGTATCTTGATTTATTAATTGACCCAATGAGTGTTGGAAATTAAGGGATACATTGAGTCTTTCATGCATTTAAGAGCACCAGTGGGATGTAAGAGTTGCTCTTCTGAGTTAGCCAGAATTCCTCCTAGGACTGCCCTAGATTCCAGCTACATCACTCTCTGTGGGGGTACTGGATGATCTGATGCCTCCATTGAGTCCCCTATGGCCAGATGCTGCGTTAGCAGCTCCTGCAAGGTGCCCCTCCAAAACTGGAGAGCCTGTGGCTATGAGGTTCCTGGGCTGCCATAGCTGGCCTTGGGCAGCTGTGATGGAGACCGTGAATAACCTGTGAGTTTCAGGGGAAACTGCCAGGACACACTTTCAGTCCTGGGCCCATTTTATGTTTTGAAGCATACACTTTGCAACAACATGGTTTAAAAATAAATGATTTGGAAGCTGAGGTCAGCATTAAGACTTACAGGGGCTCAAAAATGTGGGGGCAACAGAGGCTGAATAGTGGGTAGGCCCCAAACGCCAGCTCTGCAACCTTGGTCCAATCCTCCAGTTTTAAGCCCAAAGTCATGCTTTTCTAAGGTTTGTCCCCAATCCGGTACTGAGACAAAACTGAACATGGTTTTGTGTGGTGTAGAGCGTGTTGCCTCAGTCTCGCAGGTGCGGGTGGGCCCATGCCATTCCCAGAAATCCTGGAATGTTTGGTTTCTAGGGATGCATCGGTGACCACCCTACTGCAATCAGAGTTTGCCCTTGAAAGGAAAAAAGGCATTTACATCAACTTTTCGGTGGTTCTCTGCATGGTATAGAGGTAGCAAAGCTCCTGCAAGGGTGGTGTGTAAGCTTCCCCCTTATTTTCATAGATCTGTTTTTTCGTCACTCCTGGCTTTATTCTCACTGATGCCCTTCCAAATATTTTTCAGAAAGAATGGACCTCTGAGTCATTTTGGTACCTGGAAAAATTCAGTGATCATCTTCCAGACTGTACTCAGAGATTAGTGTCCCAGACTGTGCTCAGACATACCTGTGCTCAGAGATCAGTGTCCCAAGAAACTATATGAAAAAGATTAATCTAAAATGAATTATCCTGGGTGGCACATCTCAACCATGAACTAATAGTATGCAAGAGAGTGTCAAATTATGGCAGCATGATACTGTGGATACTATTTCTTAGCAGTGTCTAAGTCCCACCTTCAAACGTGAGCTAGGCATGTCCAGATTTTTAAAGCTTTTTGAGCATTGCTGTGCTCAGCGTCACAATGTCAAACTGACGTAGGAGCCTAAAACTAATTTTCAAAAGGGATTTAGGCATTCAGGAGTCATTCAGAGGTAAAAAGTAATTGATGGCATATCTGTTTTCATTCTCAAAGTCCAGCACTTTTGAGTGTGTTGGCTACTTGGGCATCTAGCTGTCTATTTTCATAGATTAGTTGATGTAGTTTTCAATGGTAGCTGAAAGTGTGGCCCTGAACATTTGCACTCTTCAAATTAGCAATATTGAGCCTTGCAACATTCCCCTTATCCTTAAACAATATGATGTGGCCATCACAATATTTCTGTGATTCTGAACAGTACAAATTTCAGGTCTACAGTCCGTATCCCTAAGTGACTTTAAACAGTAGCTGGGATTTTATTTGCTAGAAGATAAGTCCATCACAAGTGCTTGCTAATTAAATCTGGCACTCTGCCTTCATTTTAAATGTGGCCCTGTATGTTCATTAATCACAGTGTCGAACCACTTGAGGCACCACAGCAATTCCACCCTTCTCTTGCTCCTTTCAGCTTGCTCTTTGTCCCATAGAGTAAATGTTAGTAATGAAACTGCTTCCCACATGACTTTAAATGCCATTGCTAAAGCAAGAGTGAATTTTAAAATGTCAACCCTGCTTAACCTTATGTTTAGACTAGGAGTTGTGTTAAAGAAATAAACTGAACACGAACTGAAGTTTTAACATTTATTTAAATAAATCCCATTAGCCTTTGCTGGCAACAAGAAACTTGGCCCTGTAATGTGTGCTTTCAAAGGAATGCCCACGCTTAGGGTGCCTTTTCTGTGCCCTTCCTGGGATAAGTATTTTGCATAAGAGAGTGCGCTCGGGTTCAGCCTCAACATGTCAGGTCCTTAGGTGTTGTATATGTTCCTTTTATTAAAGTGCTGTATAGTGTAAATTCATTTTTGTGGTTAAATATTCATTTACTGGTACTTTGTCTTCTGTTCATTTATGTTCTTCTCTTTTAAGGATTTCTTGTTTAAACCCAAAGAACTTCCATTCTTGAGGTGAGCCAGGACCTGAGGCAGATTTAACTAATGCAGCAAGCCCCTGATTCCATTCAGTCATCATGTTTGTTTCAGCCCTTACGACATTAATTATATCACGTAGCTCTTTTCATCATCAAGGTGCTGTATTAACGTTAATTGACTAATTCTCACAGTGTAAGTATCGTTGCCCCAATCATTTGGTGCACCCAGAACCTGCATAGTTAACTTAGTTGCATACTTATTTCTCAGTTATGCAGCTTGTCAAGGTTCCTCCCCCACTCTGAACTCTAGGGTACAGATGTGGGGACCTGCATGAAAACCTCCTAAGCTTACTTTCACCAGCTTAGGTTAAAACTTCCCCAAGGTACAAATTAATTTTATCCTTTGCCCCTGGATTTCCACTGCCACCACCAAACTTTAACTGGGTTTACTGGGAAACATAGTTTGGACATGTCTTTCCCCCCAAAATCCTCCCAACCCTTGCACCCCACTTCCTGGGGAAGGTTTGGTAAAAATCCTCACCAATTTGCATAGGTGACCACAGACCCAAACCCTTGGATCTTACAACAATGAAAAGGCATTCCGTTTTCTTACAAGAAGACTTTTAATAGAAGTAAAGGAATCATCTCTGTAAAATCAGGATGGTATATACCTTACAGGTTAATTAGATTAAAAAACATAGAGAATCTCTCTAGGCAAAACCTTAAGTCACAAAAAAGACACACAGACAGGAATAGTCATTCTATTCAGCACAGTTCTTTTCTCAGCCATTTAAAGAAATCATAATCTAACACGTACCTAGCTAGATTACTTACTAAAAGTTCTAAGACTCCATTCCTGTTCTATCCCCGGCAAAAGCAGCATACAGACAGACACAGACCCTTTGTTTCTCTCCCTCCTCCCAGCTTTTGAAAGTATCTTTTCTCCTCATTGGTCATTTTGGTCAGGTGCCAGCGAGGTTACCTTTAGCTTCTTAACCCTTTACAGGTGAGAGGATTTTTCCTCTGGCCAGGAGGGATTTTAAAGGGGTTTACCCTTCCCTTTATATTTATGACACAGCTCCTTGCACTCTAATAACCATCTGAACTTTTGGCTATCTCAACGTCTCCCCACTGCGTTACACAATCGAACCCTGGGAAGTGCTCTTAGTTCCCCACCCACTTCCCCTCACTAAGCCCTCCTCAAGGGGCACTGAGGAACTGGGACATAGATTGAGAAGACTGGGGTTTTGTGAGGAGGGAATACAGTTTAGGTGGCCATATTTCTTGTGGTCGTGTAGACAGGGAGTTATGTGAGCAGAAGTGTTAACAGGAGCCACTCTGAGGGCATAAAATAGAAGATGGAGTGCATATTTCCCAATAGCAACTTGTAACGCTTCCTCTTAACCATACTGTGGGCTAAATTATCGACTCAGCCTCGGTGCCTCTTATTAAGCCCAAGTTGATATTACTTCTTAAAAAATGAGCATGCTGAAGGCGTGTTCAAATTTCAAACTTCCTTCTTTTAGACAGTCTTCACTCACTATCAATGCTGACCACTCTGATCCAACCAAGGAGGACTTGGGGCACCTTAGAGACTAACCAATTTATTTGAGCATAAGCTTTCGTGAGCCACAGCTCACTTCATCGGATGCATACTGTGGAAAGTGTAGAAGATCTTTTTATACACACAAAGCATGAAAAAATACCTCCCCCCAACCCACTCTCCTGCTGGTAATAGGTTATCTAAAGTGACCACTCTCCTTACAATGTGTATGATAATCAAGGTGGGCCATTTCCAGCACAAATTCAGGGTTTAACAAGAATGTCTGAGGGGGGGAGGGGGTAGGAAAAAACAAGGGGAAATAGGTTCCCTTGCAGAATGACTTAGCCACTCCCAGTCTCTATTCAAACCTAAGTTAATTGTATCCAATTTGCAAATGAATTCCAATTCAACAGTCTCTCGCCGGAGTCTGGATTTGAAGTTTTTTTGTTGTAATATCGCAACTTTCATGTCTGTAATCGCGTGACCAGAGAGACTGAAGTGTTCTCTGACTGGTTTATGAATGTTATAATTCTTGACATCTGATTTGTGTCCATTTGTTCTTTTACGTAGAGACAGTCCAGTTTGCTATTACCAGCAGGAGAGTGGGTTTGTGTGTGTGTGGGGGGGAGAAAACCTGGATTTGTGCTGGAAATGGCCCAACTTGATTATCATACACATTGTAAAGAGAGTGATCACATTAGATAAGCTATTACCAGCAGGAGAGTGCGGTGGGGGGAGGTATTTTTTCATGCTTTGTGTGTATAAAAAGATCTTCTACACTTTCCACAGTATGCATCCGATGAAGTGAGCTATAGCTCACGAAAGCTTATGCTCAGATAAATTGGTTAGTCTCTAAGGTGCCACAGGTCCTCCTTTTCTTTTTGCAAATACAGACTAACATGGCTGTTACTCTGAAATCCAACAGTGGACTCAAGGACAACATTGCCTTTTTAACCCAGAGTGTGCTTCTATAACTTCCCCTTCCACACATCCACCAAAGGAATATGCACTGCTGGAATTTACATGACCTGTAGCCAATTAATATAAAGTATGGTGGAATATTATGCAA
The DNA here is from genome assembly GCF_965140235.1 of Caretta caretta. NCBI lineage: Eukaryota > Metazoa > Chordata > Testudines > Cheloniidae > Caretta > Caretta caretta. Next base: position 202,867,540 of record NC_134208.1, on the reverse strand, counting down.
CAAGGCCAGCCATAAATAAATTAAGTTCACGCTATCAAATACAATGCTGGAAAGAACCCTCCCCTTCGCCCACGTTCAAATACCTCCCATAGACTACTTAGCTTATCGGCAATAAGCAGTGGCTGAATACTGGAGATGAGTTTCAGGTACAACCTTCAAATGTGATGCACAAGTAATACACCGCCCAAGGCATTTCTGTTATCGATGGCATTTCTAAGCTCTCTGCTTAATTGTGAAATATTAAATGGACCTGCATGTTTACCAACAACTGTTCAATACAAATTATTTTTTTTTCTTTCTCTTTCAGCTACTCCATTTAAAAAGTCATCTCACTTGTATTTGTAAATGAGCAAGAATAGACATCAGGGTCTACTCATTTGATGCTGTTTGATGTTATATTTATAAAATGCATAGTTCCACAGGGCTTAGGCTACAGGTAAATATGTCAAGTGATCATCTAAACTCTCATTTCACACTCTAATTACACATTATAACTGTGTTGGGTGTCTCTTTTTTTATTGGGGGGGAAAAAAGCTAGCAGTTTATACTGTTCTAGCATAAGCATTACAGGAATTGGCTGCAAACATCTGGTTTTCTTTTTTTTTCAATTTCGCGGAACTGCTGCATCCCCAAATACACTGTAAGCTCACTCTTCCTTTCGATACTGATATATCACCTAAGTTGCCAAGGATCATGAAATACGTAACACACGTGGGGATATTATGATACCATTTGGAAAGCCATGTCTTACCATTGTCTGTCATACTGAGAGGGAGTTTACCAATGGTCTATTTATGATAAGGCTTTTTAAGACAACTGTCAATTAGAAAGCCTGTATGCAGCTCAGAGTTGGTGCAGTTGTAAGACACACTTCTGACTCCCAGTGATGGGATTTTTAGAAGAAGGAGGAATTAGCATTATTATTATTATTACACTAAATTCAGGGAGTCTTTATTTGGAGGAATATAGAGTAGAGCAGATTTTTTTGCCCCCCAGGTATTGGGGGTATTCCTCACAGCAGGATGCAGTGCAGAATTTATACTGTATTTCAAAGCCCATCCTCGTCATTAACAGCAAACAGTTATGGATAACATGCATCTGGGGGGGGGGGGGCTCTCTCCAGTTTATATTTGCTGAGCTTATCCTAATGTTTTCACGCTCCTCTATTTAGAATGTCTAGTGCTTTCTTTAAAGCACAATCTGAAAGCCCATGAAATCAAATTTCAAGATATTCTACCTGAAGTGAAGAAAACAAAAGATAAAAGTGAGATATAAGTGGAGCAAAAGAAAAATAAAGCGCTGCATTACAAAAGCAGACAGATGTTTCAGCTAGATACATAATTTGTAGGAAAATGAGAGAATGCCTGTAACCTTGATTTCTCTGCTGGGTTTTCTATCCTTACACTGTAGAGTTGTTTAGTACCAAGGGTCTGATTCTGATCTCCTTTATATTAGTGCGTGGCAGTAGGAAAGTGTGGTAGTCTGGTCATTTTAGGGAGGACTACTAAGGCACAATGAACCCATTTTTGAACTCTCATATTTTACCCAGATGTAATTCCACTGGCTGCAATGGACTTGTTTTCTATGCTCTCTAAAGGATTTAGCTGTGAATGTCCCATAACACATGAATGATGGCTTTGATTAACCCAGCAGCAGGTCAGTCTGATCCCATCTTTGCCGTGGTTATCCACTAGAAAGAAAGTGCTGTTGGTCGAGTACCATTACCAGATCTTTGGCTCAGTGGCATGGCAAACTAGTGAGAAGGGAAAGAACAATGCTTCATGCCACAGATACAAAGTAAAACCTGATTCTTCCCGCCTTTGCCTGTGGGTGACTTGCCCAGTGGCCAGTCCTGGACCTGGACTACTTCTTAACCGATCCAGTTACAGCTCCCAGAACCAAGTAATTGGTTGCACTGGCCATGTCTGCTGGGCCAATTGAGCTCCTGTTGTCAACCATCAGAAGGATTATCAATTGTTTGCTGCTAACTCTAGAGGAACTGCCATTTAATGGATATCATTACATGAATATAAATAGAACCTTTAAAGAATCCAGATGCACTCCTCACAGCTGTTACTATTTTTAACTTTAAATTCTGACATATGAGTTATTTAACGCTCAGACACAAATTACCTTTGTTCATAAAACGTTTAATGCATGAAGTAATGCAGTTTTATGATTTTATATGATATCATAAAATGAGAACCTTTGCCCCATATACTGTAGCAAGAATCTAATATTGCTAGCTTAATTTTTTTTTCCCACTTAACTACTCCATTTTGAGCATGAAGAGGCCAACATTTTATATTTTCTTAATGGTAGCAATGTAATTTCATAGGTACAGTCAGAGTTTCGTGGCTACATTTGCAAATAGCTTGATACCTAAAAGGAAAACTGATTAGCAAGCATGCCATTTTCATCCAGTTTTTAGTTTTGTCTTCTGTTTTCCTTTTCTTCTGCCAGATGGCGGTGATATTCCAGGGGTCCAAACAGCCCATTTTGTGTGTAGTGCACGTTAGACAAAAAAGTGTCAGTTATATCTAATGCACTCAGAAGTGTGCCACACACACACTGCCATTTTATGAATCCAAGAGAGAACAGTATGAGCATAACCTTGGTGCGCAGACATGGCTTGTTCACTCATAGTAGGCATGGTCTTTTAAAAAGTTGTGGCCAAATACCCTGTACTCAGGACAACTCCTTCTAAGAGCTTCATGTAAAAAGTCACAAGTTAAAGCTGCTAAGTGGAGTTTTAACTTGCAGCTCAGCCTCTTCACATGTGGAACTGCAGCAGGTGTTGGTGCCACTGAAAGCAATGAAAGTATATGGGGGCAGAGCAATGAGTATAACTAACGGCAGAATTTGGCCTAGTCTGCCGGTTCCTTAAGGGCCTCCTCTTTAACCCATTTAAATTCATGGGAGCTTTGCCTTGACTTCCTTAGAAGCTGGACTGGGATCTAGGTCCACAAGGTCCCCTCAGTGAAAATTAAGTTGGACGAGTGCTTTGAAAGCAGTGCACATTTTCTGTACATTACGGGCTTGTCTTCATTATGGAAGCAGCGGCATCGATTTAGCGGGTCTAGTGAAGACCTGCTCAGTCGATGGCAGAGCGCTTTCCCTTTGATTTCTGTACTCCACCTCAATGAGGGGTGGAAGCAATGTCAGTGGGAAAGCATCTCCCAGGGACATAACATAGTGTGGACCCTGTGGTAAGTAGATCTAAGCTATGCCGACTTGAGTTACACTACTAATGTAACTCATATTGCATAGCTTAGATCGACTGGCAGCTGTGGTGTAGCATGAATAACACTTTAACTAGAATCCTCACAGTTAAGAGAGGATGGTAGAAACATTCCTTTTGGCTGGAAAAGACACTGTAGCAGCAAAATGTCCAGCAGCAATGAACGGGCTGATTCAACTGTAGTACGTGGAATATCTAGAAGCGGAAAGAGCCATGTGATACTGCTGTTTAGGGGGTGGAGGTGAGGTGGAGGGCAAGAATCATTCTAAAACATGGAAACCTCTGTTTTGAAGCTGCCAAATATATTTTGCCTGTGGCTATGGGTATTATCTTTAGAGCTGAAGGGGTTAAAGGATCCTGTCCAGCATCACCCAGGGTAGGAGACAATGCACTATCAATGAGTAACTTACACACAACCTGGATCCAAATGTTATTTGTAGTGGAATTACTAACAAAAAAAGACAAATTGTGCTTCTCTGTTCTTTTGCATTTGGGGATTTGTGACTAGCTATGTTGAGAGAGCAATGAAGATTTGAAAGCAAGAGGATAACAATAATGAAATGCATAAAATACTAGTGCTAATTAAAGTTGCAAAAAAACAAGCCCTGAAAAGTCAGGAGATTCCAGGAGGAAGGTGTCTCTTGTAATGCTGACCTTGACTGTGTTGCCCATCCCATGTATTTTAGTGCACACTAATGAACACGTGAAAATATACATTTGAGATAGGAACATAGTAATAAAGACTATATGAGTGTAATATCAAGAAGTTAACAGTGAAGGGTAAAGTTTTCTTTCTGGGGAAATAAAGGAAAATTCCTTTATATTAAGTTTATTAGTGACTTAGGATGTTAGCTCATGGAGCTTTATAGTCACAGACTATAGCTCATGTAGCATAACCACAACTTTCCAATGGATCTTGTAAGTGTTTGTGCAGCTGTCAAGCTGCTCAGGCTTTACCTTGAGATCTTGGACGTTCCTTCAAGTACAGGTGCAGTAAACCTAGATGGACTGAACTCGGTTTGTTTTTATAGCTCTTGCTCAATTGAAGATAATACATTTCCCACAAGATTTGACTGACATACAGGTATGTAAAAGCCTTCCCGGCTCTCATTTGCTTTGGGAACTGCCTCTACCAACTTCTCCAGCAGATATAGTCCATTCCAGAGTTTTCAAAGTACAATAGCTCCATTCACAGCAAATACTGTAAGTTTGTGGCGGCTGTGGACCTCTTCTGCTAAAGATCTACTAGTTTCATCCACAAAGCTTGTCGCCACCTTTCTCTGGAGCTAATGGGCTTGAGGAGTATCAATATGTATCGGTAAACAGCTGGCTGTGTTTACAAGCTCCACCCACCCATTCATAACATAACATAAGAACAGTTATACTGGGTCAGAGCAAAGGTCCATCTAGCCCAGTATCCTGTCTTCGGATAGTGGCCAATGCCAGGTGTCCCAGAGGGAATGAACAGAACAGGTAATCATCAAGTGATCCATCCCCTGTCGCACATTCCCAGCTTCTGGCAAACAGAGGCTAGGGACACCAATAGGTCTAATAGTCATTGATGGACCTATCCTCCATGAATTTATCTAGTTCTTTTTTTAACCCTGTTAGTGTCTTTGCCTTCATAACATCCTCTGGCAAAGAGTTCCACAGGTTGACTATGTGTCAACCTGATTGATTGCTCCGAAACCACTACCCTTTTGGGCTTGCAAACTTCTGCTCCAGTAGCTGAACTTGTAAATACCTGTAAGCAAAGACCCATGTGTGAATAATTCATAGCAAATAGTTTATTCAGCACACTTAGCCTCCTTTCTTGTTTGTGAATTGAACATGAGGAGTTAGAGAGAATCAAATGTATGTACCTTAATTGGATGGATAATTTCTGAAAATTATTTGTAGATTGTTAATTAACAGGTTGTATTTACTATCCAAACTTCAAGCTGTCTTGTCTCTGAATACACATAGAGCTGATGGTATTCTTTTTGTTCCCTGATTAGATGAGTGTAGCTCTTAGAATCTGGTTCCCAGTGCGAATACTTGCACTTACAAGTTCAGAACTCACTTACCGAGAATCTTCTATAACATCCACTTTAAATTCACTATTTCTATTAACTTTCCTGCCGGTAAACTCTTCTTCTGGAACATTAATGAAAAGGGGAACAGACACAGGCCAAGCCAGTTCACGTTTTTATTCAAGCAAAGAGTGAGGTACTGCATTTCCATTAGCTGTAGCTATGAGCATGTAAAAATGTGTTTGAGTGGAAACTGTTTTTCATTGTTAACGACGGAAGCTTTTACCGGCACAACCACTAAAATACTTGAGATTCTGTGCTGTGCCTCTTAGGGTATGTCTACACTACGGAATAAGGTCGAATTTATAGAAGTCGGTTTTTTAGAAATCGGTTTTATAAATTCGAGTGTGTGTGTCCCCACAGAAAATGCTCTAAGTGCATTAAGTGCATTAACTCGGCGGAGCGCTTCCACAGTACCGAGGCAAGCGTCGACTTCCGGAGCGTTGCACTGTGGGTAGCTATCCCACAGTTCCCGCAGTCTCCGCTGCCCATTGGAATTCTGGGTTGAGATCCCAATGCCTGATGGGGCTAAAACATTGTCGCGGGTGGTTCTGGGTACATATCGTCAGCCTCCCGTTCCCTCCCTCCCCCCGTGAAAGCAAGGGCAGACAATCATTTCGCGCCTTTTTTCCTGAGTTACCTGTGCAGACGCCATACCACAGCAAGCATGGAGCCCGCTCAGGTAACCGTCACCCTATGTCTCCTGGGTGCTGGCAGACGCGGTACGGCTTTGCTGCACAGTAGCAGTAACCCCTTGCCTTCTGGCAGCAGACGGTGCAATACGACTGGTAGTCGTCCTCATCGTGTCCGAGGTGCTCCTGGCCGCGTCGGCTGGGAGCGCCTGGGCAGACATGGGCGCAGGGACTACATTTGGAGTGACTTGACCAGGTCATTCTCTTTAGTCCTGCAGTCAGTCCTATTGAACCGTCTTATGGTGAGCAGGCAGGCGATACGGACTGCTAGCAGTCGTACTGTACCATCTTCTGCCAGGCAGGCAAGAGATGAGGATTGCTAGCAGTCGTATTGCACCATCTTCTGCCAGGCAGGCAAGAGATGGGGATGGCTAGCAGGCGTACTGTACCATCTTCTGCCGAGCAGCCATGAGATGTGGATGGCATGCAGTCCTTCTGCACCGTCTGCTGCCAGCCAAAGATGTAAAAGATAGATGGAGTGGGTCAAAACAAGAAATAGACCAGATTTGTTTTGTACTCATTTGCCTCCTCCCCTGTCTAGGGGACTCATTCCTCTAGGTCACACTGCAGTCACTCACAGAGAAGGTGCAGCGAGGTAAATCTAGCCATGTATCAATCAGAGGCCAGGCTAACCTCCTTGTTCCAATAACAACGATAACTTAGGTGCACCATTTCTTATTGGAACCCTCCGTGCAGTCCTGCCTGAAATACTCCTTGATGTACAGGCACCCCCTTTGTTGATTTTAGCTCCCTGAAGCCAACCCTGTAAGCCGTGTCGTCAGTCGCCCCTCCCTCCGTCAGAGCAACGGCAGACAATCGTTCCGCGCCTTTTTTCTGTGCGGACGCCATACCACGGCAAGCATGGAGCCCGCTCAGCTCACTTTGGCAATTAGGAGCACATTAACCACCACACGCATTATTCAGCAGTATATGCAGCACCAGAACATGGCAACGCGATACCGGGCGAGGAGGCGACGTCAGCGCGGTCCCGTGAGTGATCAGGACATGGACACAGATTTCTCTGAAAGCATGGGCCCTGACAATGCATGCATCATGGTGCTAATGGGGCAGGTTCATGCTGTGGAACGCCGATTCTGGGCTCGGGAAACAAGCACAGACTGGTGGGACCGCATAGTGTTGCAGGTCTGGGACGATTCCCAGTGGCTACGAAACTTTCGCATGCGTAAGGGCACTTTCATGGAACTTTGTGACTTGCTTTCCCCTGTCCTGAAGCGCATGAATACCAAGATGAGAGCAGCCCTCACAGTTGAGAAGCGAGTGGCGATAGCCCTGTGGAAGCTTGCAACGCCAGACAGCTACCGGTCAGTTGGGAATCAATTTGGAGTGGGCAAATCTACTGTGGGGGCTGCTGTGATGCAAGTAGCCCACGCAATCAAAGATCTGCTGATATCAAGGGTAGTGACCCTGGGAAATGTGCAGGTCATAGTGGATGGCTTTGCTGCAATGGGATTCCCTAACTGTGGTGGGGCTATAGATGGAACCCATATCCCTATCTTGGCACCGGAGCACCAAGCCGCCGAGTACATAAACCGCAAGGGGTACTTTTCGATAGTGCTGCAAGCTCTGGTGGATCACAAGGGACGTTTCACCAACATCAACGTGGGATGGCCGGGAAAGGTGCATGATGCTCGCATCTTCAGGAACTCTGGTCTGTTTCAAAAGCTGCAGGAAGGGACTTTATTCCCAGACCAGAAAATAACTGTTGGGGATGTTGAAATGCCTATATGTATCCTTGGGGACCCAGCCTACCCCTTAATGCCATGGCTCATGAAGCCGTACACAGGCAGCCTGGACAGTGGTCAGGAGCTGTTCAACTACAGGCTGAGCAAGTGCAGAATGGTGGTAGAATGTGCATTTGGACGTTTAAAGGCGCGCTGGCGCAGTTTATTGACTCGCTTAGACCTCAGCGAAACCAATATTCCCACTGTTATTACTGCTTGCTGTGTGCTCCACAATATCTGTGAGAGTAAGGGGGAGACGTTTATGGCGGGGTGGGAGGTTGAGGCAAATCGCCTGGCTGCTGGTTACGCGCAGCCAGACACCAGGGCGGTTAGAAGAGCACAGGAGGGCGCGGTACGCATCAGAGAAGCTTTGAAAAACAGTTTCATGACTGGCCAGGCTACGGTGTGAAAGTTCTGTTTGTTTCTCCTTGATGAACCCCCCCGCCCCTTGGTTCACTCTACTTCCCTGTAAGCTAACCACCCTCCCCTCCTCCCTTTAATCATTGCTTGCAGAGCCAATAAAGTCATTGCTGCTTCACAGTCATGCATTCGTTATTCATTCATCACACAAATAGGGGGATGACTACCAAGGTATCCCAGGAGGGGTGGTGGAGGAGGGAAGGAAAATGCCACACAGCACTTTAAGCACAGCACTTTAAAAGTTTACAACTTTAAAATTTATTGAATGACAGCCTTCTTTTTTTTGGGCAATCCTCTGTGGGGGAATGGCTGGTTGGCCGGAGGCCTCCCCACCGTGTTCTTGGGCGTCTGGGTGTGGAGGCTATGGAACTTGGGGAGGAGGGCGGTTGGTTACAGAGGGGCTGCAGTGGCAGTCTGTGCTCCAGCTGCCTTTGCTGCAGCTCAACCATACACTGGAGCATACTGGTTTGGTCCTGCAGCAGCCTCAGCATTGAATCCTGCCTCCTCTCATCACGCTGCCGCCACCTTTGAGCTTCAGCCCTGTCTTCAGCCCGCCACTTACTCTCTTCAGCCCGCCACTTACTCTCTTCAGCCCTCCACCTCTCCTCCCGGTCATTTTGTGCTTTCCTGCACTCTGACATTATTTGCCTCCACGCATTCGTCTGTGCTCTGTCAGTGTGGGAGGACAGCATGAGCTCGGAGAACATTTCATCGCGAGTGCGTTTTTTTTTCTTTCTAAGCTTCACTAGCCTCTGGGAAGGAGAAGATCCTGTGATCATTGAAACACATGCAGCTGGTGGAGAAAAAAAAAGGGACAGCGGTATTTAAAAAGACACATTTTATAAAACAGTGGCTACACTCTTTCAGGGTAAACCTTGAAAGTTAACATTACATACATAGCACATGTGCTTTCGTTACAAGGTCGCATTTTGCCTCCTCCCACCGCGTGAACGGATTTTGGTTGAATGCCAGCAAACATACACTGCAATGCTTTGTTCTACAGTGATTCCCCAGTACGTGTTGCTGGCCTGGAGTGGTAAAGTGTCCTACCATGAAGGACGAAATAAGGCTGCCCTCCCCAGAAACCTTTTGCAAAGGCAGAACCGCAAATGCCAGGGCAAAGTAATCCTTTCACATGCTTGCTTTTAAACCATGTATAGCATTTTAAAAGGTACACTCACCAGAGGTCCCTTCTCCGCCTGCTGAGTCCAGGAGGCAGCCTTGGGTGGGTTCGGGGGGTACTGGCTCCAGGTCTAGGGTGAGAAACAGTTCCTGGCTGTCGGGAAAACCGGTTTCTCCGCTTGCTTGCTGTGAGCTATCTACAACCTCCTCATCATCATCTTCTTCGTCCCCAAAACCTACTTCTGTATTGCCTCCATCTCCATTGAAGGAGTCAAACAACACGGCTGGGGTAGTGGTGGCTGAACCCCCTAAAATGGCATGCAGCTCATCATAGAAGCGGCATGTTTGGGGCTCTGACCCAGAGCGGCCGTTCGCCTCTCTGGTTTTCTGGTAGGCTTGCCTCAGCTCCTTCAGTTTCACGCGGCACTGCTTCGGGTCCCTGTTATGGCCTCTGTCCTTCATGCCCTGGGAGATTTTCAGAAAGGTTTTGGCATTTCGAAAACTGGAACGGAGTTCTGATAGCACGGATTCCTCTCCCCAAACAGCGATCAGATCCCGTACCTCCCGTTCAGTCCATGCTGGAGCTCTTTTGCGATTCTGGGACTCCATCATGGTCACCTCTGCTGATGAGCTCTGCATGGTCACCTGCAGCTTGCCACGCTGGCCAAACAGGAAATGAGATTCAAAAGTTCGCGGTTCTTTTCCTGTCTACCTGGCCAGTGCATCTGAGTTGAGAGCGCTGTCCAGAGCGGTCAGAATGGAGCACTCTGGGATAGCTCCCGGAGGCCAATACCATCGAATTGTGTCCACAGTACCCCAAATTCGAGCCGGCAACGTCGATTTAAGCGCTAATCCACTTGTCGGGGTGGAGTAAGGAAATCGATTTTAAGAGCCCTTTAAGTCGAAATAAAGGGCTTCATTGTGTGGACGGGTGCAGGTTTAAATCGATTTAACGCTGCTAAATTCGATCTAAAGTCCTAGTGTAGACCAGGGCTTAGAAGCATAGTACTGAACTTGCAATGCAGTGGCAGGGAAGGCCAATCAATGGTGGCTTTAAGCCACCTTTGCACTCTCTTGATACTGGGCTGTTCTGGAGACTGAAGAGACCCACAGCATCAGAAAAACAGCTCTGGGGGCACTCCAAGTTACAGCCTCTCTGGGCCCCTCTATGGGCTGTAATGCTGACTGGACTCTCCATAGCACCATGTGCCATGGCCCTTCTTGTCCTCAGCCATTTCTCCAACAAGCCCCCTATGCCAGGGCTTGTGAAGGGAGTCCTTGGGAGGCAGCCTGCAGAGCCTGCACTGAGGTACCCTCCCTAGGATCTAGAGCGGCCCCTTTTTGCTACTCTGGCCTTTTTACATGGCATAAAGGAGTCAGAGTTGGGGGAATGAGCTTGCTATCTGCCTTTCCATAAGGCTTTTCAATGGAGGACAGAAAGTGCTTTACCAATGATAACAAAGTCTCGCAGCATCCTTGTGAGGATGGCATCTTGGGGTTCCAGTGTCCTGACAATTTCCATATCAAATTAGCTCAAGTTCACAGAAATAGTGTGGTTGGTGTGTCGTCCCCCCTCCCCCCCCCCGCAATCTAAACCCGGTCTCTGAAACTCAAGTTGTCGTCTTTCTGGATGATGAATAAAAGATTTTTCAGGTTAAATTCTGTTTCTGAAGTTCCAGCAACTGTCCTCTTTAGAGCGTCAGGTACCACAACTGAGGGCAGAATTTGGAAGTGCAGTGGGAACCAAGGGCCAGATTCACAAAGAGATTTAGGTGATGCGACACTGAGCGTCGCACCGCTAAACTTTTAGAGGCTTAGAGAGTTTGCAGGAGCAAAACTTTAATTCTCACAAAGCCCGAGTCAGTTGCCCAGACTCCCTATACATTGAATAGGGAGAGACAGGTGCCTTTGAATATGATTCACAAAAGCCAATACGCTAGGCAGGGAGCTGCTTAAGCTAGCCAATGGGAGAAGCTGAGGAGAAGAGAATATGCTAAACCCTTCCCCTATCATGGAGATAGGCACCTCTCTGCAGCCCAGACTTAGGTGTCTATCTCTGCTGGCCATTCTCAGCTGTAAACCCTCTCCTGGAGTTCGGTATCTATGCTATTTCTTGCAAAAAGCTGTGGGTGGCAGGAGGAGGAGGCCCTCCTTCAGGACTTTTAGCCTTGAGTACTCATCTGGGATGAAGGAAAAGCCCCAGTTCAAGTCCCTCCCACCCAACCTGATGAGGGAGGTGAAGGGATTTGAACAGGGATCTGCCATTTCTTGGGTGAGGGCCCTAAGAACTAGGCCATGGGATATTCTTATGGGGAATGTCCCTCAGTTTCTCCTGATGAAGCTGGATAAAGAGTCATCGGAGCAGTGGGACTGGATCCAGGGTTTCCCACATTCTGGGTGAGTGCTCTAATGACCAGGCTAAGAGTAATTCTCATATTGGTGTGCACGGGCTCTCTGGCCCAGTGACATTTATCCAAAGTGCAACAACTTCCTCGGGGCAGATTGAGGGGACTTAGACTTTGGATTTAGAATCTCCTTTGCCTAGTTGCACACGAAGCATCTCATTTTTCCCACTGCTGTGTGCCTGGAGCAAGACGTTTGACCCCATGGGAAGTTGTCTCTGTGAAAGCAGCATCCTTTTAGATCATCCTGCAGTCGGCCATTCTTTGTTCTCGATGCCTTCTCTTCCCTCCAGGCGGGATCCAGACCAAGATGTACCTTTTGCTTCTGCCACGAGAGAGCCTGAAGATATGGCTAAACTACAGTAGCCATCTGTCTAATTATTGAGTCCCCAGTCTTTTGACCCATGCAGCTCTCCACATTGGTTACACAATGTCTCCAATCACTTCCCCAAATTCTTCTTAAACAATCCTGGCAGAGTGGATTCTGTTTTCTATTGTGTACTTCCACCATCTGCCACATTTCTGAGGCCTACAGTAGTTTAAGAGGACAGTAGCATTGTACAGTCTCATTTGAGTGTGTAGATGTATCTTCTTACTCTTCCAGATGTTTGACAAGCAGGAAAGTGATCTACTGGCTTTACCGATTCGTGTGTGTGTGTGTGTGTGGGGGGGGGGGGTTCTGGCTGGTTAAGCACAACCTAGAAATGTTCCACCCAACAGGCTGTCTGTCCTTCCTCTTGGGCTAAAATTGTGCCATCTGAAGCCTTCACAATGCCACAACGGTTCAAGGTCTGTGATGTCAGTTATTTAGAGATTTGAAAAATCTTTTCAGAATCCCTTCTTTTGGAACGTGTTCTCAGCTTCTCTTGCTTTATTTTCCAGCCCTTCTCTTTTATCTCTTCTGGCTGCTCTTTTAACTTCCTTGTTTTTGTCCGCATATTCTTGTCACAGAATAGCTTTTATTGTTGCCTCGTTCTTGCTGAATTCTCTTCTTTAATTATTTCCTAGCTTCAACAAGCCTTCATATATTTGGTTGGAGCCAATCTTCTCCATTAGATCTTTTCATCCCTACTGTAGTCCTGGCTACATCCACACATGTTTCTTAAAAGTACAATGGCAGTTTTTCAATGTTATCCATCAATGTCTGTCTTTAACTTTTCAAATCTATTGTGAAATATGCCTTCACTGCTGGATCCGCTAGGTTTCAAGTATAATACATACCCTCTGATAACTTGTTTTAGTCTACTAGTGCTTCAAAGCGATCTAACGGTCCAAAACCTAATTCTTGTCTTAACCTTAGCTATGAAGATGCCGCATTTCAGATGAAGAATTTCCTTGTGGCTTTGATTCTCCATTATCACAGTGTCACCTGTATTTGTTGGTTGGCCAGTACTATCTTTGTCTTATGTCCAGCTCATAATTCTCCATAGTTGATTATTGTATTTGCAAATCTGTGACAGATATTTCTTGTGTCTGGGTTATTTCAGTAACAGAAAAAGCATTTTTATGTGGACAGTTTGTTCTCCTGCATCACAATCCCCTACTGGGAGGACTGGTGGACTGCCTTTAGTTTGCCCCCTACCCTTTGACCTTTCTGGCTTGGATGGTCCTACTAAGAGTTCTTCTCCCACCAGCACAGCTCTTAGGGTCATTGGACGCAAGCCTTCCCACCATGTCAAGGAATAGTCCCTGGGGAAAGGATTGAAGGGAAACCCTCAGACTAACCCATGCCCATTAATTAGGTCACTCTTACTTGAGAGGTGGCAGATCCTTGTTCAAATCCCTTCTTCTTATAAGGTGGATAGGGGGCTTGATCTGTGGGTCTCCCACATCCTAGTTGAGTACCCTAAGGACTGGACTAAAAGTTATGAGGGAGGTCCTCCTCCTCTTTCTCAGTCCCCACTGGCTTTGTGTGAATTCTCCTGCAGGGCCTGAGCTGGTAGGCATGCTTTGAGTACGCCTACTGGATTGGGTTCTGCAGGTGGGTTAGGCAGAGGAACGCCTTTCATCCCCCAGTTTGTGAATTGCTCTCGGGCTTACATGGGAGATAGGTGTCCAGATGCCTAGAGTGAGGCAGCAGTGTTTATGCCCAGAGACAGTAAAATAGGTGCCTAGGGAACTTATATTCCACAAATGTCGGCACTGAGGCACCAACGGGTTTCAGCAGATTATTTTTTGAATTGCAGTGAAGCTTGAAACTGGAATGCCAGTGCCTAGTCCTGGATTTAGGCACCTAAATCTGCGGTTTAAGAGCCTAAGTCCCTTTGTGAATCCAGGCCTAGTGAACCAATGTGTTGGTGTGAGCCAGAACAGAACCCAGGTCATTCTCCTTCTGTGCTTCTTTTGGTGCTCCTGGGAGCAAAACTAAGTCAAAGTAACCGTGTCACTGAAATCAGCAGATAGAATTGTGAATATACATGGGAGCAAGTCTACTGAGTGAGAAGGGGCCATTTTTACATAGCCACTTTTCAGAGAAGGTAAAATATGGTGTATTGGGCCTTCTCTATCCAAGCAAAAACTGACACCCTAATTCACCGTCAGTACAGCTCTACTTTGTCAACAGTGGAAGCTATAGATTAGAAAGGGCTTCAGCGTCTTTCCCATTGCATTGTGTATCCCTAGTTTTAGCCAACAAAGTCATTTTAAATACTGGAATCCTGCCTATGCTGCAGCTTCCATTCCTCCTACCACTGACAATGACTTACAGAGGCTGTATCCACATTGACAGTATTGCACAAGTGCTTCTTGAGGTGAAACATCAAATGATTAATTAGTAAGAGACAGACAGGGAGGGGACGAAAGACTTAAACCGGATATCAGCAGACCTCAGACAGACCAATTTGCATGACAGCTTGGCTTACGATCATGAGTTTTGGAAGAAGGCTGTAAAAGTAGCCAACCCTAAATAGGTAAGTGGCAAGAAAGAAGAGGTAATAAGAGAATGAAAATATTATACTGTAAATGTTTGTTACATGAATACTACATAATGTTAGATAATAAAATAATGTTTAAGTCTGAACTTTTATGACATGTTGTTTGGACTTTCTTTGGAATAGTTTCAATGAGCTTTAGAGGTGCATGTTACTGGAGAGTCATAGATTTTAAGGTCAGAAGGGAGTGCTATATCATTTAGTCTGACCTCCTGAACTACACAGCATATAGGACTTCCTGAAATTAGCTCCTGTCTCACGTCCTATAGCTGTGTTTGAACTAAAGCAGCAGTTCTCAAACTGTGGGTCGGAACCCTGTTTTAATGGGGTCTCCAGGGCTGACGTTAGACTTGCTGGGGCCTGGGGCCAAAGCTGAAGTCTGAGCCACATCATCCTGGGCAGTGGAGCTTGGGCTTTGGCTTTGCCTGCCCCCCCCTTCCACTGGAGGCAGTGGGGCTCGGGTGGGCTCAGGCTTTGTTCCCCCTTGGGGTCATGTAATAACTTTTGTTGTCAGAAGGGGGTGCAATGAAGTTTGAGAACCCCTGAACTAGAGCATATCTTCTAGGAAAAAAAATCCCCAACAAGCAGCATGTTCTTGTAAACCTGTATTCCTAATACTTCTCTGTTTTTGTTGTGTGAAAAGAGCATTGTAGGGAACTATGGGGAATCTCTGGCAGTTTCCAACCATTCTGAAGGCTGTGAAAGAGTTGTGTCCAATTGTATGTAGTAGATTTCAAGAAATGGAAAAAATAAATTACTTCCTTGTTGCTTTGCTTAATCCAATGTCCTTTCCCCTCAGATCCTTTATAGCTGGCCTTTTCGTATAAACAATAGAAATACTGAAAGCAAATCTGACAGCTGGCAGGGAAGGAACTGTTCCTTGGCCTGCTTCAAAATAAATAAGTAAACACAGGTTTTCATTCTTCAGTAAAATTCCCAACCTTTTGCTCTCAGTGGTGATATATTAGAATGAATGGATTAACTCAGGAGAGCTTCATTGATGCATCCTTAACAAACACGTCCTTAATTGTCTTATTCTACACTGCAGTATCTTTACTGCAGGAGTCCTCAACCAATGCATCCTTAACTGAAGCCTCTTGTGACAAACTGAGAAGTCCTTAACTGAAGTGGCCTGCAAACCGCAAACATTACGGATTGCTCTAAAAGAAAGCTGTTCTAGGTGAGTAGGAAATGTTTTAGTGCCCAAGAGAACATCTTAAATGTACATCAACTTTAAAAATATCAAACTTTCTTCCATCCATAAGGTCTCTAAATAAAGTCAAATTTGAAGCTTCCATCTTTAGCCACTACTGAGTTCTTGGCATGTGAACATTTATGTTGGAACATGAGGGACCATGTCTAGGCCTGGCTGACAATTTTCTGTCAAAACTGCTTTTTAAATGGAAAACTGGGTTTTGCGAAAAGTGTTTGCTTTTCATGGAAATCATTGGTGGTCGTTTTTTTGTTTTGTGGTTTGGTTTTGTTTTAATATCAAAGAAACTTGGATATATTTTGGCTTTTGGCCACATTTTTTTTGCCATTCTAATTTCTGCCAAAAAAATCTAAATTTTCCACAGGGCAAAAATATTTTCAACCATCACTAAATGTGTGGTGGTTTCCCCCCCAGGGCTCTCATAACACAAATATAAACAAATCTTAGCCATTTCCTCAAATATATGTGTATGCAATTCACCTGTTAAGCTGAAAACCAGCAAAGACAATTTCATCCTCTGTAATTTTTTTTAATAAACAATTGAGAAGGGGGAGTTAGAAAGGTAACTGTAAAAAGACAAGTAGGACTTGTGGCACCTTAGAGACTAACAAATTTATTAGAGCATAAGCTTTCGTGAGCTACAGCTCACTTCATCAGATGCATACAGAAAGGTAACTGGAGTACAACCTTCAGCATTCTCTATGCATGAATGCTATATTAAAGCCACAGACAGTTAATAAAAATATTTAAACAGATGCTTATGATTATGAAGCACTACAATATGTGCTGTTTGTTTTAACCTGAGGAAAACTACCATGTGCATGTCTGTTACACAAACAATATTGTAGTGGTGACTAAAACAAATGTTGTTGCTTTTTTAACAGTGTGAATGGCATGACATAGGCCTGATCTGAAGCCAATGAGAGTTATCCCATTGACTTCAGTGAGGTTTGGATCAGGCCCCTTGAGATCACAGTACAGGTACATGCAAATCTAAAATCCTTTTACTAAAGACCAAATCCGCTTGTGACATTTGTGTTCCTCTTGGCTGTCATTGCTTTAAGAATATTTTTACATTTGCATTTATTGTTTGTTTATCCTTGGTGCCCCCCCCCCCGGTGTTCTGAGGGTTTTTTTTAACATAGCATATGCAAGAAGTTGCTGAGGTATAAACTGAGGTATGTATTTACACTGTGATGGTAATTGCATGCATAGCTTTCTTTTCATCTGAAACCCAGGAAGTCAGTTACTACAAACATATTTTTGTTGGAGATTAGCATTATAGGAAGCCTTATAACCTTGGTTTTAAAATGATTGTATTAAGACCGCTCGCGCGCTCTCTCTCTCTCTCTCTCTCTCTCTCTTTCTCTTTGAAGAGTCTTCATTCCTTTTGCACACCAAGCTCTTATTGGCTTGGGTTGGAGTCATTCACTTACACGGCTTGCAGAAGTGGCTAAAAATAAACAGGTTGATCCCACGAACTGTAAAAATTTAGGAATCCATTTTACTCTGTGATCAACAGTCATGCCAGACACATTGAAATCTTAGTTTTTACATATGAAAGTAGTTTCCTTAAGTATGTAAAGCTGACCATTTTTCTTTACAGTAGACATATGGCAAATCCAGTTTACAGGCACATTATTAGACAGTCCTGTCTCTGGAAAGCACTTAGCTTCAAGTTGCAGCTTCCAGTGTTTAGTAGGTGACCTTTTCATAGGCCTCTTCTCCTTGTGCTTTATTGCTTAAATAAAAAATATTAATTAAAACCATCAAGGATATGCTTAATAGAAGTCTGAGAATCAGTGACCTAAGAAGAAATGTCTGAGCTGACACTGGCCAGGAGGTGTTGCCTGCATGCAATAAACAGGGTGAAATTTAATGTAGCTAATAAGTGAAAAGTGTGATGTAGCTATCAGAATCTAGCAGGCTAGACTGATTCCTTTAGTGTCTGAATGTAGTTGGAATAAGGAAGAGAATAATGTGAACTTCAAAATGGACAATACAGTAAAAGAGTGGAATAAAGAGGTGGAGAAATTAGATGTCTGGCTTGGGGTTGCCTCTTTCTAGGTTGTCTGTGAGTGCAAACATTATTAAATGATTCTCCAAGCCACTCAGTGATGCATAATGTGTGTAAAGGCAGAATTGCTTAGTATTCTAGTTTCACTTGATAGGTTTATCTTTAAATTTATTACTGTGTGGCAATTTGTAACAGTTTATTAACTGATATTTTTAAGGTATGTTTATCTTGAGCTCGGATGCAAATACCATTTCTAAATCATATGCCAGTCATCTTACGTTTGGGAAATGCGTTTGGCAAAGGGATAATTTTTGGAAGGAATTCATTGTTGCAAGATTTTTACCATATATGGGTGCCCATTTGGCCTGTGTTTGTTCCCCTTTTGATTTCACTTTCCAAAGAATATTGTAGAGAAACTTATCGGAAATGGTCAACTTTAAGTGACTATTACAGAATATTCTCAGAAAGTGAGGTCTGAACAGGTAAGTGCAAATATGCACACTGGAAATTTGATTCTAAGAGTTACGCTTACCCAGTCAGGGAACAGAAACAATGGCATGAGACCAGTGTCCAGTCAGAACTAACCAACACTACTTGAATTATGGGTAGTTTTGTACAACATGCACAGCATCAAACAGCCAGCTAAAGTAAAATGACTTAAGGCCCATACCCTATTGGACGTTGAAGACCTGAGTTCTTTTTAAGTGTGTGTCACTTTTTAACAAATACAGGTATCTCTGTGCTATTGTACCACTGTCTGACATAATGAAGCAAATGCTCTTCTGGGCCCAGGCTGGACAGCGTGGGAGAGAAGAGGACATTAAAAGACAGATTACAGCTCTGCCCAGTCCCAGCCTGTTGAGTGCTCTAAGGTACACCAGCTGGCAGTTGTCCCCAAGGGATCTTGCACCTGTTTAAGATTTCCAGAATGCATCATGCTTCAGTCATGTGCGTGCTCTCTCTCTCTCCCTCCCCTGCCCCCCTTCCCCTCCCCGGCATCATGTCCTCTGCACTGGGGGCTGTGAGGGATGGATGGAGAGGGTCCTAGGGCCAGATCTACTGCTCTACACCAAATGGGGGAAATTCTCCCAGAGGCCTCTTTGGGGATGGTAAATCTGCTGCTGCACAAAAGGAGATGGAGAACCTACCCCAGTAATGTTAGGATGTGTTGTGTTTGTCAGAACTGAAGCAGAGCTTGGGGAAACTCAAATTTGCTGCCTCAAAAACTGATTAAATGGTCAGATGAAAATCTTGAAAATGATGAGGTGTGATCTGAATTTCTGGCTAGGAAGCAGTGGGGAGATTGGATGAGTGCTCATTCCTATTTGGGATTATAAAATATATGAATGATCAGCATCAGTATTATTATTTTTAAAATTCATGATAACGGGAAGCTGTTTTGGGACTGTAGCAGTTACGCAGTTAGGGCCAAGCCCTATCGCTGGGCAGATCTTGAGTAACTGGGCTGCAAGTTGAGGAATTCCTTACAAAACAAAGGAAAAGAACCTTCCCTACCCCTCATGCCCAAAACCACTGTGGCCGTTCCTGTGGGCCTGAGGCTGTAGGAGCCTATATAATCCCCATACACCTCTCCAAGCATGGGGGTTTGATGCATGGATCTGTGCAGCCATGTTCGGCTGGCCTCAACTAAGCCATATCCCCACACTTAAAATCCTAATATCCTCTGCATCAAGACAGACAGGGAGCCTCTGCTAAGCTGTACTCCACGGTGCACGGAGATATATAGCTTCTATATGAGTCACTGATTCCTGCATAGTAGAACCATGTCCCAATCAGTTGAATCTAGAGCCCTCTCCACCTCCTCCTAACCAGGGCCAGCGAAGAATGTGGATCTCTGATTCCCTCTAGTGCCTGGTCCACTTAAGTGACTTTGTTACTGCGTTCTGCTATAGGGTTTAGTCTTTCAGCTCAAGTGGTAGAGCCTCAGGTTTTCTGCACTGAAGTCCCTGGGTTTAGATCGCACAAGCAGAGTCCATTGCATATGGAAGGAGCAGGGGCAGCATGTCCTCATGGTCCTTATTGCTGAATGTACTTCCTTCTACTAAATAATAGTATTAAGTTATAGTATTAAGTTATAGGTAAGTTTACAAGTGCTCTGAGTGGAAGGCAGGGGATGTGCAGGGTGGTATGACCTAGTTCTCTTCCTCCAGTAATTTTTCTCTCCTCTGCATTTTCATATTAAGTATGGAATTTAGTTATCAGCCCTTACAGAAAATGCCTTTGTCAAAGGGGGAGATTTCAAATACCATTACAATGGTGATTACTGTCACTTGTTACCTTTAAGTCCACTGTGAGTCTTATTTGAGTAAGTGAAGAACTCATTAGGCACATGTGGAAGACGCGGCAAATTTAACTCTGCCCTGATTAATCGATTTCAGCTCCTAGTGCACAAAAGATGTTGTTGGCCTTGTTTTAGTAGCTTTCCAGGTATCAGGAGTGTAAGACTGCATTTAAAGTCATTTGTCACAGCATTGTGTCCAAAATGAGAATTGTCACTGCCAGCAGCTAATAATATCTGAATTACCCAATTATAATCTTATTTCTGCCAGTGGTTTATGAACACTGATCTTGCTGAATCTCTCCGTTCAATAGGTCAGTTCCTCGGATATATGTAAAGTCAAGACAGTAGTACTGACTTGTACAAAAATGTGTTATGACTGTAGCTCTTTCTGCTAAATTACATTTATTAAGACATTTCAGGTCTCTCCAGGAGACTTTAGAGAGGAGGGAGCAAGCCATCAAATAGCTTCTGTCTTCTACAGGATTTTCCCTGGTGTTGACGTTTTACTGAAGCCTCCAATCAACTGTCAGATTCAACATCTCCTTCCTTTGATCATTGAGCTCCCAATGTGGGCGGTGTTTGAATGTTTTTAAAGAGAATACATCATAAATGACGTACTGTGACATAATTTTAGATTACTTTAAAGGGTGAGGGGAGGCTTCCATGGAATTCTTGGTGATGGAAATTAAGGGCACGGTGGGGTCTTGGTGTTGATGCATTATTATCTTGGAGGCCCAACAGAGTCCAGAACCCCATTGTGCTCAGAAGCTGAGACAGAGAGACTTTCCTACACCGTAACTTTGTGATGCAGCCAAGAATTTAACCCCAATCTGCTGGTCTAACTAACAATTAAACAAGTTCTTTGGTGATCATTCTTGTGCCTTATAACTGAAACATTCAGAACTGTTCAATTTTAGGGCCCAGTCCGACTCCCACTAAGGTCAATGGCAAATATCCATCTGTATTAGCCAATCAGAATATTAAAAAATTGATTAAAATACGAAGAAATACATTCACCAGGAAAGATATGCATCAATGGCAAGGATGAAACATGGTCTCAGGGGTGTATCCAAACTAGGAGAAAAGGTGGGTATTTTTACCACATGTTAGCTAACCCATCCTAAAATCCTAGATTGTGCAAAACAACTGTCGTTTTAACACTAGTTGGTAGGTTGTCCCACTCAGTGTTAACATGTGTTAGTGGGTCAAGATAAAAACTATAATTGCATTGTCTACCCTGGGATTTTACCGCACGTTGTTACCATGTGTTAGCTGATATAGGGTGGTAAAATACTTCCACTGCCCCTCTTTCTCCCTGATTAAGACAAGGCCTAACTGAGGTAGGATCCCACAGTCTCTCCTTTCCATACCTTGCGCCAAGAGCACAGTTTGAGAAAGGAAGCCTGGGTATTTTAGTGTGATGCATAATAATGTGATGCAAGTAATAAGTGAAGTTAAATAACAAAAACAGCGTTTCCCCCTTGCGGGGTAGTCCTTTTTCAAAGGGACTAACAGCTTACTTCAAAGTGAATAAGACTCTAGACCAACCGAGAGGACCAAATATTTCTGAATGTGCACTATAGATGCTTTAACATCTGTATTGGGGAATAACATCCCATTTCGGCTGAATGTGTCACTTGTCCCTAGACTTGACTGGAGTGCATTTGAAGAGTGTTAAAATCAAGGATTATGGAGCCCCCATCTAACAGAGAAGACTCCATTCTACCCATATATCATCTCTTCTATGCCATTGAGCTGACTACCCCTGCTCCACCAATAATGCCGGCCTTCATTGTCTATTGTCATATTTTCCCACAAACACCACTTCACTTTCTCCATTGTCTCCCCTTCTATGTGGGAAAAGTGCCACATAAATATCTGCAAAGCCACTACATTGTCCTCCTCCAAATCTCTCCTTTAAATGACTAAAATTTGCTACAATGCCTACCAAACAGTCATCAATGCCTAGACAGCTGGTGTGCTAGGACTGCTACTTATCACACTTACCAGTGTCCGACTATTAGTGCTTCCTGCATCCTGTTTGCATCCACCTGATGTCTCGTCTTTTGCTTAGGTTGCACACTCATTGGACAGTGACTGCTTAGAGCCTTTAGACCCAGCATGAAAGCCATATGTTTTAACTTCTGCAGGGGTTATTGGTTGGCAACTCCACACATGGGAATCCAAAGTCAAGTTACATTGCTTTCTTATTGGTCTGTAACAGTTCTTGGCATGAGATCTAAAATGATAGAAATCTATCTTTGCCCACTTTACAAACATGTACTGAAAAGAAGGAGAACTAATTGATTCTAACATGGAACAAGGAAAGCATAACCCTTGGGCATGGATTTTATGGGGAATTTTTTTTCCCCATGACTAATTCCTAGCAGATAAAAATGTTAACAGACAAAAACCAGCTTCTATATCTGCATTTGGCATAAAGGACCTCTTGACATGCCTTGTGACTTGACCATGTAAATTGGCTTGTCAAATGAAATAAATGGATCCACAAGAGCAGGTCAGAATAATTAGTGACAGCAGCTTTCCCTAATTCTGTAACTAATAAAGTAGCCAAGATTTCCTTGAGACAGTTCACAGGTAGAGTTAGCTGGAAAATGGAAATTCCTTCCTTTGGAAAAATTTAGTTTCTCAGATTTTTTTTCATCACAAATCAGGATGAAAAGTCAAAAATGTAAAATTTTTGTGAGGCGGCATTTCCGGAAAAATTGTTTTTTTGGGAGAACCAAGACAGACTATTTTGGCACGCCAACTGCTCATCTGGAAGGGTCTTGTCACTTTCATTTTGCCTCCCAGCTCTCAACCTCCATTTCTAGGATTTGCCCAAAATTTTAAAATGAAAATTCTCCCTGTCTGGGGTTCAAGCTGCATTCTCTCCTTCCGTAAACCTACCCCCATCCCTCCCAAACGTTGTTCTAGATTTTTCTAGAATCTAGTCACTGGGCCTGATAGATTACAGAACCCAACTTCGTGTGCTCCAAGCTGCCAAATCCTTTTCTTCTTGCTTGTACACCCTTGCCATGAAAAGGGAGTGTTGGCTAAGTCGGACAAGGTGGAACCAATATGCCCAAACACTTCCAGGATTCTCATGATGGGCAGTATAAGGCATTACAAATCCCCAATTCCTACATGCTACTCCTTTTGAAGGATATTTTCTTCAGTCATAAAACCATTTATAGCTAATCTTAGTTCTGTACATAATTACTGTATTTTCAACCACCACGGCAAACTCCTTCTACTTTCCCAGGAGTTCATGTTCTTAATTGCAGCCTCAGAGTGACTTTTAAATTTAACATGTCTTTCCTTTGATCTTGATACCTACTTGAAACATGTAGTAATTGGGAATGCATCCTCTGCATCCTAAACATTCATGCTTTAAAAACTGCTATTAAGCTTAATTGCCCCTCTTTCTCTCTTCCTCTGCTACACAGTGCTGAACCATTGAAGAAAGCTTGAAACCTACCCGTCTTATTGTTCTGTAGCATTTCTTTTCCTGCTCTTTGCAGTCTGCTGATTTTTCCTACTTAGTACAAGCTGTGCCAACTTCTGACGGCCTCCGGAGGGCACTCATCAGGCCATAAAGAACTGCCCAGTGATCCGTCTAGTTTGATACCTTGTTTTTGACAGTGATTAATGTGGGATTAATTCAAGGAAAGAATAAATCTCTGTAATGCACCTGATAGCACACTATTATACAGCACTTTTTCCAGATGCTAGTGTAGGATTATTATGATTTAATACTGTGGCAGTACCTAAAGTCCACAGCCAGATTTGGCCCTATAATCACCGTATGCAAGAGAAGAGATAGTCATGGTTGCATAAATATCTAATTTGTTTTTGACTATGCTACTTGTCTGTCACAGGACATTGAGGCTACTTCTAGAGTGTTGCCTTTTAATGTCAACGCATAGTCCCCTTTCTTCTAAGAGTAGAAGGAGAGGAAGGATGATGCAATGGTTCGGGTGCTAGCATGGGTCTCAGGTGTCCTGGGTTGAATGGAAGTTAGGCATCAGAGCACTTTTGAAAATCCCACGAGGCGCCTTTCTGCATATTTAGATGCCCTAATACCTTTACGTTTCTGGCATCTCATCTCTTTGGCCCAGATCCTCAAAGGTATTTATGCTTCAGACTTCCATTGATTCATCTGGGCCCTTGTGCCTCGGTTCTCCAGCTGTAAAATGCACTTCCTTACCTCATAGGGGTGTGTGAGATTTGCCAAATGTTAAGGATTCGGAGGCTACGCTAATACACCTTAGATAGCTAGACATGGTTGCCAGCAGCCTCTTCTGTAACTTATTAGGCCTTGTTTGCATTCCTTTCCGCTAAACCATTGATGTGTGTTCAGTAGCCATGTGTTCTCTAAACATAGTTAATTTTGCGGGGGATAAGTAAACTGAAATCTGCTGCTAAAGGAACTTCCGCTGCTTTCGTCGCCAAAGAGATTTGCCATGTGGAACCCACTATCCAAGTACATCCCCCACCATACCATCAGCTGGTCATTGCTGACAAATTGGCCTGAGGACAGCAGGGCTTGCTTTCTCCATCATGCTTTAAACTCCTTGCAAATGCTTGTTGATGGCTGATGGTATGAAATGAGTGGTGCGAAGTACGACGAAACCATCTATCTTTTTTTATATTCTTTGCTAGACAGGCAGCCAGACTTTTGAAGACTGAATTTATTCTACTTTGAAAAAGCCCTCTATTTTCAGTCTATCTAAAAAAATTTTATGCCTTTCAAGCAGGCTTCTTTGGAGGGTCACCAGTTTTGGTTGGATGTATTTTGGGAGGTTTCATCACATGACATAATCGTTAACTAAAAATTAATCTTTAATTCCTGGAGACGCCAGGACAATCCTGGAGGGTTGGCAACCACACTTCCTTAGCATCTATCATCTGTGGATCTTAAAGCACTTTACAGGTGTTAACTAGCTGAGCCTTGCATCATCCATGTGAAGAGGTTGATAGGGATTATACAAGGATCACTTCAGTAATCACTGAAATGCAACCACTTCTGAGGTTGAACACAGCCCCAGTTTAACAGTCTAGCAACTCACTTAGGCCTGAGTTCAGCAAAGTTCTTAAACACCTGCCTAACTTTAAACATGCTCGCGGTCCTGTTGGCTTTAAAGTGGTATATGCTGAAGTAACTTGAATGCAGGCCTTTGGCACTTTTGAAAATCTCTACGTAAAAGCATGCTTTTTTCAAACACTCTTGTATAATAAGCACACGCTTGTTATACTTTAATACATGGTTTTTACAGTCCCACCTTCCTTCCCTACAACCCATTATCTAAATCAGAGGGAGGGTGGTGCCATGGCTGGGAAGTTCAAAGGAGTCTAAATTCATTGATTCAGTGAAATCCTACAGGAGATGGTTGCCCGACTTTCTTAGGGTCTTTTGAAAGTCCCAGCTTGTCTCAGGATATCAAATGGATACCAAGTGATACAGAAGGGGTAAGGTAAATATAGGTAGCAGTCTTCCTAAAGCCCTTATTGAATTCTGTAGCATTCAGAGTGTGCCGTACCTGTGTGTCGTACACAACATGTGTATGAAAATAATGTGTCAGGCTATCTTTGTACAGACAACGTCCTTTTATTAGACAACAGTTTTCCTGAAAGGCATATCAAGCTTAAAGATAACAAAAGTATTCTCTGTTTCATTCCCAGACTTCTGCATCTCTCAATAAAACACCTTCCCTTTATTATAATCATTCACATCAAAACCGTGGGAGCCTTGGAGAATAGTGATGTATCTGGAATTCCCTTTTTGTCCTGATCAGTGGTGATTAGACAATACAGTATCCGTTTGCCCAAAACTCTAGTGACAGTGTGTGCCAAACCTTCCTTCCAGCATTTCTCTAAGTGCCTTCTTTTTTTCTGTCTCTCTCTTTTAAACTGATTAGCTGACAAATGGCTTGGCTTTTCTGAACTACAGTTAGTATAGAAAGAAAAGGAGTACTTGTGGCACCTTAGAAACTAACAAATTTATTTGAGCATAAGCTTTCATGAGCTACAGCTCACTTCATCAGATGCATTCAGTGGAATTAGTCTCTAAGGTGCCACAAGTACTCTTTTTCTTTTTGCGAATACAGACTAACACGGCTACTACTCTGAAACCAGTTAGTATAAAAGGCTCTGTTAATTGCTGAAAGTCTTATACTGGCTTCAGCCTATGTATTGAAAATCTGCCTGATATACTAAATGTATAGGAAAATCTGCCCGATGTAGTTGAGGAGTAGACTTTCTACTAAAGCAGAAATTACCTTTCCTTAACAAAACAAGTTGGCAACAGTCATTCAGTCCTGTAAGAATTTTTGGCATTTTAGTGCTTGTTGATTCACCAGAAGATTCCATTTCCTTGATTCTGGATAATTTGCACATACAGGAGTTCATGTTGATACTTGCTAGACGTAATCCTTCTGAGCAACAGGCAGAACTATCTCATCTGATAAAGCAGAAATTTACTTAACGAAAGTATTAGAATTCCTTCTAAGAGCTATATACACCTCTCTATCTGTGCACGCAGCTTCCACGGATATCAACAGAAATTTAGCCACAGATCAAGGGCAGTTTATGGCCCTAAGTATATAATGTTGCTCTGTGATTAAAATGCTAATATAAATAATTAATGTAAACCCTGTAGATGCATCTAATAGATCCTAATTTTGCTCAAAACTGTTGAGTTAACGAAGCTCTGAAAAAATAAGCTACCCAAGTACATTTTATAGAACAGTTTGTTTCATCTTTGTGCATATTAAATACTGCTACTTTTTTAAATAGAAAGAGCACACAAGTGCTTAAAGTGCACTTACGTTTTAATGATTATAATCAGGACAAAACACCTCGTTAGCCAATATATTGTGGGTACAGATCCAGATTCAATAGACTAAATTAGAATAAACATAATTGACTTCATCACTCAGTACAATAGGTTTGCAAATCAGAATGAGATGAGTCTTTATCCAAATGCTTGCCCTGTCAGTAGGCTCTACTTTAACAGGGAAAAAGGAGAACAAATGTACAGATTTCTTGTCAGGCCACTGAAATAATTTCCCAGTTCTTTTTCTCTTGCCCAACACTGGCTGCAGTTATTGTAGGGAGCCCAGTTGGGAACCAGTGAATCTGTGTTGATACTCAATGAGATTGTATTTGAGCCAAACCCTCTGCTCAGTGCCAAGTAACCATGTGGGGCACTGGGCAGCTGTAGGGGGATAGGACATGGAATTATTCTCCACAGGCCTCCAGGCAGTGTAGTAGGTACAGAGTTGATCTGCAGAATCTATTTCTAGCAGCCAGCCCAATAACTGGAGTAGTCCCCATAGAGCCAGGGCTAGCCCTAGACGAATGATGCCTCAGGCGAGGAGTGTCTTCAGTGCTCGCCCCATTTGTTAAACTTTTGAATACCTTATTTTTTATTGCATTTGTAGCCCATTTCATCACATTAATGCACAATTTGCATGCATGATTTATCCCTGTCACATAAGATGATAAATTGGCACACTAGGGTCTGTAAATCTGTATTTATTCATATTTATGAATCCGCATATGGAATACCTGAAACGTTTTACTTCAAACATTCTATTTTCCCTGTTGTCGCTAACAACAAAAATGGGACCCTGAACCTGGTGCCCCCCAAGTCCAGCACCCCAGGCCGTTGCCTGGGTCGCCCGCCCCTATATCTGGCCCTGCATAGAGCTTTGTACAGCAAGGATGGAAGGATCTGTTCAGTGCAGGATCTCCTGCCCGTACTTCTTCCCAAACATGACCCATCTCTTCAGAGCCCTGTATGTTGCAGTTGGCCAGCACTTGCTCATGCAGCAGAGTCATGCCAATTCCCTTGACTGTGGAGAAGAGAGCTGGTTTCTTACCTTTGTCCTTCAAGGATTATGAAGTAAGAAATATTTTAAAATGTGGAGTGGGTACTTGGGAAACATTAATGAGTGAGTGTATTTCTGCCATTCCTTGTCTGTTGGTTGGAATTTGTGTGATCATATGTGATGGAGGGGTGCAAAATCAGTTGTATAAATGGCAATGTGCAGAGCTCACAGGAAATGTTTTGTGACCCTGTCAGTTATACAGCCCACAATACACCAGGTACTTGTAGGAGATGGTGACATATAGATCTTTTAGTATTTTATCTATGACCTCACCCCAAAGCCCCTTGAAGTCAATAGATACACTGACATTGATTTTAATAGTCTTTGGATGTGACCCCCTAACCTCACAAATCATCGATATGTTTTGATTTGGGAGACTCAAAGAAAATAGCTTGAAAGTTACTTTGCACTGTAAAGTTACCAGGAAAAAACAGTATAGGCATGTGAATAAAGACTTTCACTTCCTGTAATTTTACAACATTACAATTCTATCAGCAAACAGAGATACCAACCTTACTAAGCACACATTGAATTCAGCCGTTTCTGACAGCAGTTTTAAGCCATTCTTTTTAAGTTTTGCATCATCCGTTTCTCAACATACCATTTTAAAGCAATGTAATGTCACAAATGATTACATCAGCGAAGGGGAAAACCGTAAATTCAGATTCAAGCATCACTCAGGCATAGCAGCTCTCATTTGCACTTTCCAAAATTGGGCTGGGGAAGTTGGCATTTGCAAACCAACAATAATATCAAGACACTAGATTCTTCTGCATGAAGAGGTGGTGTGTAGTAGTAACCTCAGGCTACTGCATCAGAGTTAAAATGGATCCCTAATTCTACGAGCTGTTAAGATGGTTGCATATGCCTAAAGGCCATATTAATCCTACCCAAAACTAAACTTGAACAAACTATGTATTGCAGTTGTTGGTAAAATCCGTATTGTACAGGAACATACACTGTGACATACATTATATATTTTGTTAACCAGGTAGGGGAAATAATTTTTTAAATATATTTGGATTTATACTTTAAAATTTAAACACTCAAGAATACCTGTTCCAGATTCTAGGCACCATTGCCATCAATTGAAAAAAACAATACAGTGCAAACCTTGCTCCTAAATGAAACCGAGCCGCACACTCTCTGATACGGACAATCACCATATAGCATACCAAAACTTTCTGACCCTTCTAATTTCCTGAAGCAATGTCCCCCTACTGCCACCTCACCCCTCCCCAGCTATCTGCTGCAGAAGACAGGCTTTGCAGCATTCCCCAAAGGTCAGTTCAGGGAATTTGGGGCCATTCCGAGTGAGGAATGGGTGGGCCAGAACTGTGATGTACTTAGCCCCGGTTGGGGATGTCCCTGGCCATGCTGGGAATGTGGCAGCTTTTAAAGGGGCAACACCCTCTCTCCCCGCCCACAGATAGAGGCAGTCCAAGACCTTTTTTATTTTTATTACAAAATACTTTTTTTTTTTTTTAAAAAAAAGGTTGCTGGAGGAGGATTCAGATCTCATCGTGAATTTCTCTTTGGTGGGATCAGCTTGAATCCTTGGTGTACAAACTTTTTGGATGGATTGCCCGAGGCAATCTGACAATAGGGACCGGAGCTAATAGATCCCCTGATGTTGGTTGGTTTGTTGTGTGTGTGGGGTACAATGTTTTGTGTGTTGCTGTTATCTGCAAGATGAAGAGCCTGTGCAGAACCCACTGCCATTACTATAAACGCTCCTGTACTATTATTTCAAGGAAGGCTAAATTTCCCCATAAATCTATAAAGGGGAAGAGTGTTTTGCCAGTGATTCACTGTTTTCTGAGAAGATGATTATCTCGGTCTGCATTCTTAGAGTTTACTTACTGTCACATAACTTCATACGTTTATCTATTTATTCTAATTTCTAAAACAAAAGGCACGTACCTAAAACATTATGCCCCCCGCTATCATTTCAAATCACTATTCAATATTATATAGCACAGTCCAGAGAGGAAGGATGATCTTGGGGCAGACTCAGGGAGATGGGGGTTTACTCTTCAGCTCTGCCACAAAGCTCCTGTGTGACCTTGGGCAAGTCACTCAATCTCTCTGTGCTTCTGCGCTCGACCTACAGAGTAAGGATAACACCATTCCTTTCTCTCACCCTGTGTTTGTCTTGTCTATTTAAATTGTGAGCTTTTGGGGGCGGAGGCTCTCTCTCGTTATGTCCTGGTCTGCATTTAATGGCTGTGTCATTGAGGGGTGTGATTGTTTGTCTTTCCTCCCCATAGCTCTGCTGGCAAAAGCCCTAGAGTAGATGCAGTAATACCAGCATAAAGTGCTTTTGCCTGTACAGCTTGTTTTGCTCACCAAACTGCACTAAGCTCCGTCAGCAGAAGCACTGCTACGTCAGCATGGTTACACTGGAAGGGTTTGCTGGTGTAGCTATACAGGCAAAATTTCTAAGCATACACCTGGCCCAAGTGTTTGTAAGCACCTATCACGACAGGGCTCTGATCTTGATTAAGGCCTCAAGGCCTTATTGTAATAGTACCCCCCATTGGCCTTATCCCTTAACATTATCCAGTGACTCTTAACCAGCAAGGATTAAGCTCATTCCACATCAGACCCGACCCATTTTCTCCTATTCTTCCACCTTCTTGAAAAGCCTGTGAAAACAGATGGGCTTTGCAAGGTGTCCAAAGGGTCAGTAGATTTGGCTATTTCAGCCCAGGCAGGGGAATGAAATCCAAAGTGAAGGGGTCCTCATGGAAAGCACCCTGCTGGCAGCTCGCTCCAGCTTCATCAATGATGCTATTGGAGGGGCAAGGAGGCAGATTATGCAACCTGGCAGATTCCAGCTCTTCAGGGCTTTAAATTGTCCCCAGCCAGCAAGCAGGGTGGATCCTGGAGTATAGGTGTCATGTAGGCTCAGTAAGATGCTCCACTTAACAAGATGGCAATCGCAATCTGTGCGAGTTTCAGCATCTGGAGGATGTTAATATAACCTCACAAGTGAATCCTTCTGAGGTTCAGGAGCCCCCGCTAGCAAAAAAAGGTGCAGTTTGCACACACCCTTGTGCTAGTAATTGTGAGTTAAGTCCATAGTTCAGGGTGCTGTTACACAGGACTCTTGTTAGAGGCAAACAATATGGTATTGCATTCACAGCATTCATTAAAACTTACATGGGAAGGCACCATGCCATGCTCTGCTCTCATTTGTACCAGCGTAAATCTGGAGTGACACCACTGACTTCTTCAGAGCTGCTCCAGATTTGTTCGGGTGTAACAGAGAGAAGAGTTTGCCCTGGAGTCTTTAAAAATGCTGAGCATTCTCTTCAGCTATATCCACACTACATCATGTACCGTAGCACAGCTGCACCGATACACCTGTGCCACTGTAGCACTTCTGGTGAAGACAGTTTAAGCCGATGGGAGAAAACTCTCCTGTCGGCTTAATACCTCCCGCCTCCATGAGAGGCGGTAGCTGCGTCGGCTGGAGAAGCTCTCCCACCAACATGGCACTGTCCACACAGTGCTTAGGTCAGTATAACTACGTAGTGCAGGAGTGTGGATCATTCACGCCCCTGAGTGACGTAAATTATACCAAAGTAATTTGTAGGGAGTCATAGCCTTCCTTTGCCTGGATGAGAGAGAGAAGAAATGCTAGTCAACGCAAGTGGGGACTTTGTTAGTTCTGTGGAAAACTCTTCAGACGTCTGAAGGGAAAGTGGTCTCCATGCTGTTTCAACTCCAGCAGCCGCTTCTACAGAGATGCTGAGATAGGATCACTAGTATTTGTAAGATTATCACCTCTTGCCTTACCAAAGCCTCTCAGGTTGTAGATCTGACTTTTGTGCTTACCTACTGTATTTAACTCACCAGAGCGGCCTTGTGCTCTCATTTCTAAAACTGGACTTCACAGACCCACCTTAGAGCTTCTGGGCTTACTACACCGTGAGTATGAACGATACACCCATCGTTTGGGAATATTCACTTAACAAGAAAAGTGAAAGAAAGAACAATTAAGGTCCTGCCCAGGAACTCTTTAATTCAGTCACCGACCATTACATATGGGTTAGCTATTGTAAAGATGGAGCATAAAATCCAGACTCTAGTGAGGTTAATGGCAAAACACCCTTTAGGGCCAGGGTTTCACCAAGAATGTCTGTTTGCCAAAGGAGCCGATCCTGCAAGGTACTGAACATCTCTTTTATCCATGTCCTGAAATCCATGGGGTTAGAAGTGGGGCAGTACCCCACCTGTGATGTGGAGGGCAACCCACAATGTGACAATTTGGAGGAAACGCTGCCAGTCCAAATGCAGATTTTCCCATCTGTTACGATTTTTTCTCATAGAGACAATGAGTTAGCTGTAGATGTGTCATTCAATAATTCAGACATATCATCTGTGTTAACCCAGTTCTTCTAATAGATGTGTAGATCTGTTTTCTCCTTTCTTTAACTGAAGCGCCCGGGCCTTTGCAGCTCCAATTGGCTAAAACATTTTCAAGGCTTAGACAGAGGCTATTTGTCATCATAAGTTCCTCGATTGGAAATACTGGCAGGCTGACAATTAGGTTAACCGCCATTGAGTCATTAGGTAATACAGCCCCCAAGTTTTGCTGCCATGGCATACCTAAGCGATACTGAAGGTGGGTGTTTGTTTTTCACTTACTGGTGTTTGAGCTGCTTTGCATAGGTTGCAGTGCACTGATTGTACCTCCCTTCTGTAAACAAAATACTCCCGTGAGAGTTTTACCAGTATAGAATTTCAAGATCAGGTCTATAATATTTAACAATGTTTAAATATATTTATTGGGAATTAACTTCAAAATTAAAATATTGACTGTGCAAATAATACATTTCACCTGGTCATTTCAGTTCATTGTAAGTTTGATTAATGTCAATTTTGTAAATTGCAAACAACAGAAATAAGATTAATGTCCTAATTTAATATTTATATAGGTGCCCTAGCAATATGGCCTAAATATATAACACAGACAAGGGTCAGTGCTGACATGAGGATCACATGTACATGTAGGACAAGAAGCCTGGCTGAATAATTAGCCTCCATTTCTAGCAAGCAGCACATATTCCATCCTCACAGTGTAACACTGCAGGAAAAAAATAAGATTTTTAAGGCATAATGAGGAACAGCTGTTTGATGTTGACATTTAGCTTCCCCATTGTTTGATAAAATTTGGCTAGCGTCATGTTTAGCATCAATCAGGTAGCTAACGTGTTATGTAGTTCCTTCTTCTTTGAAGACAGTAATGAGGCAAGAAAAGTATTGAAGTAACTGGTTTTTCTTCAAGTCATTTTATCTGCACTGGAAATGTATTTCTCATCCCCTGTAAGAATGAATATTTACGAGGTTTATGCAATAACATCTTCATTTCCCAGCTAGAGATGCCGTAAGAATTATGTTTAATGTGTATTATTCTCTCTACTCAGTTTGTTTTAAACTTCTTAAAAATCACATGAACTGTCATTTTGAAATTTGTCATGTTTAGAATTAGTGCAGAAAACACAGAGTGGTTTATGGCGTTTTTAAAATAAATGGGTTTGTTTGCTTCAGTGTGATATTTTTAGATCAATTAGGTTCCATTCCTGCAAATACTCACTTCACTTGACTACCAAAGGATAGTCCCTTTGATGTCAGGGCAGGCCTTAATTGCAGGCCTAAGTGTTTGCAGGATCAGGACCCTGTTTATTGTTGAGCCCAGTTTTGTAATTCCTCATGTCATGGAACTCTTCCATACTTCAGTGATTGAGCCCATCCATTGTAAGTTCTTTAAGGAAGAGATTTGTGAGGGCACAAATCGGTGTTAGACACCCAACATCTATTGACTGCCAGTAGGAGTAGGCAGCCTAGCTGCCCTTTGTGCCTTTGAAAATCTTCCCCTAAAATCATTATGAAACCTAAAGCAGAGAGACTGCACAATTAGTGCAGTCTTTTATCATTTAGAAAAACATAGGAGACATAATTTCTTTAATAAAGTTGTTCGATGAAATGCTTTCAGTGTGCCGTAATAAAATGAAAGATTATTATTGTTCTTCAACATCAGAAAGACAAATCTGGGAATACAAGGACTATTGATGCAGGAGGGGACAAGTTTCTCAGCTGTTTTGTCATAATTAGCACAATTTTGTGGGGTGAGGGCAGAGGCGAGTGCAACAGTGGAAAAAAGACACAGAATTTAATTTTCCAAAGCCACTAAGTGATGTAGGTGCCTAAAGCTAGGTCTGTACTACAAAGCTTTGTCGGCATAGCTGTGTCTGTTGGTGTGTGGGGAAAAAACCAACACCCTCTAATCAATATAACTGTGCCATCTGTGCAGTGTAGATGGAACTATGCCGAGAGAAGAGTGCTTCTGTCAGCATAGCTCGGCCTGGTCTGCACTTAAAAATTAGGTGGACGTAGGTATAGCACTTGGGGTGTGAAAAATCCACACCCCGGAACACCAGAGCTCTGCTGACTAAACCCCCAGTGTAGACGTGGCTAGGTCCATGGAAGCATTCTTCTGTCAACCTACCTACTGTCCCTTAGGGAGGCGGAGGTACTAAAGCGATGGAAAAAGCCTTTCAATCACCATAGCGTGTGTACACTACTGGTTTACAGTAGCATAGCTGCAGTGCTGTGGCTATGCCATTATAGTCCCCGAGGTGTAGACGAGCCCCTAATGTCGTTTGGGGAAGTGGCGTTCCTATCCTGAGAGAGAAACTCCTTCTGTAGGAGTGTAACTGTATCCGCGCAGTCTGTGGAGTGTGGAGTAAGTCTTATGTCAAAGCCCCATCAACTTTATTGGGACTTAGGCTACTGGGTCACTTCGGTGCTTTGGAAAATTTAACCCTGTTTCCTGTATTAAAGTTGTTCGTGTCTTGCAGCTGGTTCCCTGCCTAGCAAGATATCTAATGTGCAGGCTTTACCTTACGCAGGGCTGGTCGACCCAGCTGTGTCGCTGAGGGGTGTGAAAAATCTACACCCCATAGCGATGTAGTTAAGCTGACCTAACCCTCAGTGTAGACTGTGCTAGGTTTTGGAAGAATTCTTCCGTCAACCTAGCTACAGTGATGGGGAAAACCCTTCCCATTGGTGTAGATAGCGTCTACACTGAAGCGCTGTATTGGTGCATTTGCAGTGCTGCAGCTGAACCACTGTAGTGTTTCAAGTGTAGACAAGTCCTTGGTCTTTACTGAGGGCATGGCTACACTTGCAGATGTAGAGCGCTTTGAGTTAAACCAGCCTTCGGAGAGCACAGTAGGGAACTTAGCGCAGCAGGCGTGGCCACATTTGCGGCACTTGCAGCGGCATTGGGAGCGGCGCATTATGGGCAGCTATCCCAGCATGCAAGTGGCTGCAACGTGCTTTTCAAATGGGGGGCGGGTGGGGTGGAGTGGAGTGTGACAGGGAGTGTTGTATGTGGGGGGAGAGAGAGTGGGTTTTTGGGGGGGCTGAGAGCATGTCAGCATCCTGTCTTGTGAGTTCAGACAGCAGCAGACCTCCCTCGCTCCCCCGCCTCTCTCTCTCACACACAGCATTCCACAGTAATGGTTGCTTTGTCTCAGAGCAGATAAGCAGCCGGCTGTCAGAAACGGAGCTTTCAAAGGGCATATCCGCATTCCTACAGCCGATTCCAAACAATGACAAGAGTGGCCACTTGACTTAGGGGATTATGGGATA
The DNA here is from genome assembly GCF_965140235.1 of Caretta caretta. Lineage (NCBI taxonomy): Eukaryota > Metazoa > Chordata > Testudines > Cheloniidae > Caretta > Caretta caretta. Next base: position 202,831,827 of record NC_134208.1, on the reverse strand, counting down.
TTTACGGAGGCTGATCGGAGCGCAGTAAAGCAACACCTCGTTCACACTGGCGCTGCGGGACTCCAGCGAGGGCGCAGCAAACGTTATTCCACTCGCCGAGGTGGAGTACCAGCAGCGCTGTAGCCGCGGAGTCAGAGCGCTCTGTGCCTTGCCAGTGTGGACAGGTAGTGAGCTAGTGCCCCTGGGGCTCCTTTACTGCACTGTAACTCGCAAGTGTAGCCAAGTCCTTTGGCAGAACTCCCCACTGAAGTCCCTGCTCAGGCTAGGCGGCAGGAGGTTTGCTTTGATAAGCCCTGAGGATTGTTTCCGTTTGTTCAGTACTCTCTGAAATACATTGGTAGCCAGGGCGGTGCCCCAAAATCAGAACAGCCCTAAAGCACATGCTAAACATCAAACACACTCTTAACTGCTGTCCTGAGAATAAGGATGGACTTAAGCACGTACTGATGTTGCCTTTCTGAATCTATCCTGAGTGAATTAAAATGGGTTTGATTAAACAGGTTTGGCAGTTAAAATGCACATAGAAAAATGGAGTTTTCTGGGTTGTCTCAGCTGAAAAGTTGAATGCAACTAAGCCATTTTTGCAAATAGCTTTGTTGCAAACTAAAAAACCAAATGGATTTTACATGGAGCTTGTGAGTAAGAGACGATCTTACAGAGACTTACACTCTGACATGCAAACATTTGCCATTCCATTCTGCTTACCGTGAAACAGCTATGATTGATAAATAGATGATCAAATGGTTTGTAGCAAATGAGAATTCTAATACTGAGACAGCTTGAGTTCCAGCCAATGCCGAGTGCTTTTTGAGGACAGGATGAACGTAATATTATGGGTCAGGTGCAACTGCCACTTTACAGTCAGGATCAATGTAAAGAAGACATTGTCATCCGGTGGCTGAAACAGTTAAGTGGCCTCCACCCCAAACATAGGCCCACGTATCTGGCCAAAACAAAGGCAAATCCAAGGCCACTCAGGAATTTGAACTGTGTGGGTAGGTGCCAGGCTGGGCACTGTTTATTTGGAGGACGGGTGTGTGAGTGAATGAGAAGCAGGACAGAGAAACAGAAGCAGAAAGAAAGCCAAGCAGACAGCAACAGAATGCTGGTAATCTGGCCCTGGGATTTCCGTTTTCATTGAAAATGTTCAGGCTTACCTTGAAAACCTGAAAATTGTTCTACTTTCGGCAACTGAAAATAACACCTTTTTTAAAAAAAACAAAACACCCCATCCCCAAACAAACACTTTCATTGAAAGAGTTTGACGTTTGTTTGTTGGTTTGTTTCCATCCCCATATCTTGCAGGAAAAATATTTGTTTCGTGACCATCTGGCTGCAACGCATAAGTTAAGGAAAAGCGCCTCTCATGTGATAGCTGTTAATAAGCCATTATGTACATACTGCTGGTAAATCTGAGAGTGCTATGTGACCTATTCTGTGCGCAGCTGTATCTTTGCTTTACAAAAGGTGTTTTTTTGCCATGGTATAACTAACGTGTTAGCGATCCCACTGGACAGACCTAGTGGAGACCAGGTCCCTGAAGCATTTACCGTGAGGTAGCTATGCGATGTCAGCGCTATGCACCCCTCCCCACCCATGATTGCCCTGGCTTCATGTACCTGACAGTGAAACTGCAGTGCCTTGGCTCCACTAGGATTGTACAGCAGGATTGCTAATGTACAGGTTTAAAAGGTTCCACCTTTTTTGCCATGGAGGCAACATTTTTGTATGTCAAGCTCCTGTCAGTCAGCTGTTTGGGAAGTGACACTCTCATTGTGTAAGTGGCAGGGATATGTCTGAAGAGTGCTTGGTTATGTAAAGAAGGGTGAGTGCGAAATATAAAACAATGGAGAAGTAATGTGTTGCTGTTCAGGTTTTATTTTTTCCTTTTGAGCTTGCCAGTATCAAAGGCCCTTTTTCTCTTCCTCCCCATTACAACTGAAGGAGAAAGACAAGAAAAGGGAAAATAATTCACCACACTCACATCTCTGCTTCTGTCCAGAGACTCTGTCCTTGGTGTGGTTTCCCACATCCTGACTGATGAAAAAGTAAATATAGATGATTACGAACAAAAATGCAAAATGTGATGGGATGTGTTGTATAGAGGCACTGTCTACATTTTATTTTTGTAACCGACAACTAGCATTTAAAAATGTAAAAATAAATTATTTCAGACCCCAGATTTATCCAGAAAGTTGTGTGATGGTTTTTGATCAATTTGAAAGCGTCTTAATTCTGAAGGACTTCCATCCCTCTGTTATTCTCTGGCCAAGTGGGAGGTGGGCTTTAGTACTTTTTGGTTACGTTCATGTTGCTGCCACCATAGTGTTATTTATGGATAAATACGTGAGTCTCTTTTTGTTTGGTTGCATTTATAGATGTAAGAGTTTATCAAGGTCTCCCAGAGCTCCACATAGGCATTCTTTTATATAGTGTAATATAAATCTAAATAATAAACCACATGCTAGTGATCCATTCAGTCCCTTGATGTATATCGTCAATGACTGACTAGGTTAATTGCCTCTTTCTGAGAGTGTAGGTCAGGATTGCACAATAGATGTCATATGATGGACAAATATGGATAAATATTCTATTTATTTTAGGTGTAGAGAGACAAAGTGGGTGAGGTAATATTTTTTATTGGACCAGCTTCTGTTGGGGAAGGAGATAAGCTTTTGAGCTTACAGAGTGCTCTTCAGGGCTGGGAAAGGTACTCAGAGTGTCACTGTGAAATACAAGGTTTGAACAGATTGTTTAGCATAATACAGATGTGCTCCCTCCCCTTCCAATTACCATAGTATCTTACAATCTGTAATGTCTTTAACTCTAGGTACTATTATCCCATTTTATGTATAGGTGCACTAAGGCACAGACTGATGGTGGCTTGTCCAAGGTCCCAAAAGGTAGTCTGTGGCAGAACAGGGAATTGAAATGAACCCAAGTATCCCAAGTCCTAAGTTAGTACCAGTTGTCTGTGTTAACACGAAGATCATCGGCTGATGTAAAATTCATTTTGCAGAACTCTGCTAGTGAATGCAGTTGAGTGTATGCTCTTTGTATTGTTAGTGTGTGTTCCGTGCTGATAAAATGGCATAAAGGAAGTAAAGCTGCACATTTAGGGCCCGATACTCCCATTCCCTTATGTGGGCTACATACTCCGTTGTGTTTTTTTTCCCCAGAGAACCCGACAACCCCTCCTGTACAGCTGGCTGGGGCTGCATGGCCCATGAGGGAGTGTTCCGGGGAGGAGTGAGCCGCTGCTTTCTATTGCATAAACTCTTTGGGACGCAGCAGCATGCTTAGTGGGTTTCCAAATAGCATTAACTTTCTGCCCTCTGAGGAGTGAGTCCGTTTGTGGTCATGTGTGGGACAGCTTTAAAGAGCTTGAGTCTGGGAAGCCAAGGAAGCAGGCCCAGATCCATGAGGTGGGAACCTGGTTTCCTGAGTGCACCCACCATTCCCTTTTGAGGCACTACTAGAAGAAGGATCACCATTATATATGTGATATAGTATTATCTCATCGTCCCCATTTTAATTTTCCTTCCTTTTTTAAAAGAATGAAGTTTGGCATTGTGACTCCATTAAAAGTAGCTCTGAATAACACAGAGTGCGCTGCACATGTTCCATTGCTTTGAAAGAATTCCCGGGTTCCAAAGATTCCTTAGAGCTGGGAGGAAAATGCTGTTTATTATCTGCAAACTGTTTTCAAGCAAAGTGAAATTTTTCATTGTGTTTGAATTATTTTTGTCCAGTTTTGGTTTCAGCCAAAAAAAAAATAAAAAATTAAAAAAAAAATCGGTTGTCTGTTTCCCACTGAAAACCAAGGAATGTTTGTTTTGGTCAAAAAGCCATTTTTCATCAAAACCTTCCCTCACGTTTTGATGAAAATATGTCAACCAACTCAAATATTCACTATTTGAAAGTAGGGATTTCCATAGGAGATGGTAGAATCATCCAAACCTACCGTATTCACCACGTCATGGGCAAAATGCAGCGTGCCTCCAGCAAATATCTGAAGTCAGTAAACACACCATATGGTACCTTCATATTTTAACTACCTTGTCATAATGTGGCTTTCAACTCCTTGGTTTTACATTCTCTGCTTTTCCATAAACGATATCCCACATCAGACTCTAATTTCTCACTTTCAACCTGCTGGCCATGGTCAACACCACTGCTATATTGCAGACTAAAAGGCTTTTCTAAACTGCCTTTCAATCAGTGTCTGTTGGTAAATCCATGTTTAAATTTGTCATTGCAATTGCAGGCCCTTTGCAAAGTTTCCCTGGTACTGATTCTCTTGAAGTTCAGTATGTTCATTTGGTCCCCTTGACCTTGTACTTTCATCGCTTCAGTTTAACACAGCACCATATGTACCTCTCCTAATTTGTCCTGTTTTCTTTTAATTTGCATAACTTTTAATGGTTATAGGGAAACAGATTAGGTGAAGCTATCTAAGTGCCTGGTAGTGCTTTTTTGCCATGAGTGCTCCCGCTGATTTCTGATAGACACTTTGTGGGAATGATAACAGCACCTAGGCCTTACTTACCACTCTCCAGGAGTAGATCTCAAAGCGCTTTCACATTTCAGCTCCGGCTCCTGGCTGTCAATCCCAGGTGGGAGGAGGGGGCTCCAGCTGTGAAACAACAGCAGCCATGAAACGGACAGGAATGTCAGTTTCTCTGCTGGTCAGTTTTCTGCTGTGAAAATGAGCCCTGAGCGGGCTCCCAGCTCGGCTGTCAGTGCCAGGGTGGGGGGCCCCAGCTGTGAGCCAGTGCCTGCCTGACAGTTGCGGAGGAAGGGAGCTGTGAGCCCTGTGCCTACAGCTGAGTCTGTCAGTCCCAGGGCTGCCAGGCTCCAGCTCTGTGTCCAACAATTCCCCACTTCAGTTGGTGGAAGCGCTCCTGCTGAGGACATGCACCACCAACAGAAGGAGCCAGTGTGGACATGAACCACCTGTTTAATTACTGTGGTGGCTGTATGCCAACTTAACTTAAGTCAACTTAATTTGTAGGGTAGACAAGCCCTTATTGATGTCACATTAAAACAAATAAGATTCCCTTTGTCACAGAGAGATTTTTATCTCAACACCTCCCACCTCTTCAGCATCAAATTGCATATAAGTCAGTAGTCCAGTCTCAGTGCTTCACAGAGTCTGATTTTTCCTGAGAGAAATGGACGGAGCCTTCCACACACTTGATATTTGCCCGTTCAGAAGTGAACTCTATCTTTACTCACCCAAGTTTTATCAATTGATTGATTTTACTGTTTGGATTGTGCCTAGAGGTCCCAACCTATCTGTACTAGGCACTGCAGTTGTAGTCTATCCAGTGCTGTTTGAAATGAACCCTTGCATTGAAATCCCCTCTTAGGGTCTAATTGCTTTACAGGTGTTTGAGCACTGTCAGCTCTGTGGCAGAGGGCTTGGAGTTAGCAGGTGAAGCAGCACATTGATCACTCTGGTACTAATTAGGTCCCACAGAGTGGCCTGTTTGGGGATTGGGGTGTAATTATCCAATCAAGCTGGCAGGCTAGGGGGCGCTAGATGATTAATTAGCCCATCTGCTGAGGACTGATCAAAAGGCACAGGAAAGAAGTGGGGGTGGAAGGTAGTAAGTAGGGCTAGCTAAGCTCAAATTCAGAGGGCTCTCAAGGAAGGGAGACCTCTTCTACTCTTGGGCTCTGGGGAGAGGGCTGATGAGCCAAGGGGCAAAATAGTACTTCCACACAGAACTGTAAAAGTGTTGGCGGAGGAACCTAAGTAAAATCGCTACCTAACTGGCAGTTGGAGCAGGTTTCAAGCTCCCAGGGACATCAGCTGGAATTCTGGGTGCTGCACGTCAGCAAATCGAGCTAAGAATGTATTTGTTTGCAATCAGGTCAAATGCAAACCCTCCTGCCTGCCCCACTGCCCAAACTAGAACTCAGAGAAATGGAGCATGAACCATGAACCTTTTCTGTTACCCTAAGATGATGAGTCTGGGATGTCTACACTACAAAATTAGGTCGAATTTATTAGGACATGATTTTATACAGTCGATTGTGTGTGTCCCCACTAAGCACATTAAGTCGGCGGAGTGCGTCCACAGTACTGTGGCTACCATTGACTTTCGGAGCGTTACACTGTGGGTAGCTATCCCACAGTTCCCACAGTCTCCGCCGCCCATTGGAATTCTGGGTTAAGCTCCCAATGCCTGATGGGGCAAAAACATTGTCACGGGTGGTTTTGGGTACATGTCGTCAGTCATCCCTCCCTCTGTGAAAGCTATGGCAGACAATTGTTTTGCACCTTTTTTCCGTGCGGACGCCATACTGCTTTCAGCAGACGGTGCAGTAGGACTGCTAGCTGTCGTCATCGAATCACCACTTCCGCTGCAACTCTGTTCTCCTGCTCTTGTCTCCTCTATGTTGGGTATCATGGGCTCCCACTTCTGCTGCAACTCTGCTCTCCTGAATCCACCTCTCAGGTCCTCTCATTGTTCTCTCTAAATATCTATTCTTGTGGCATCCATCGTCAGCAACCGCTTCCGCTGCAACTCTGTTCTCCTGCAGATGCCATACCATGGCAAGCATGGAGCCCGCTCAGATCACCGTGGCAGTTATGAGCATTGTAAACACCTCACACATTATCCTGCAGTATGTTCAGAACCAGAACCTGCGAAAGCAGGCGAGGAGGCGACAGCAGTGTGGTGACGAGAGCGATGAGGACATGGACACAGACTTCTCTCAAAGTACGGGCCCCGGCAGTTTGGACATCCTGGTGGCAATGGGCAGGCTTATGCTGTGGAATGCTGATTCTGGGCCTGGGAAACAAGCACAGACTGGTGGGACCACATAGTATTGCAGGTCTGGGATGATTCACAGTGGCTCAGAAACTTTCGTATGCGTAAGGGCACTTATATGGAACTTTGTGACGTGCTTTTCCCTGTCCTAAAGCGCAGGAATACCAAGATGATAGCAGCCCTCACAGTTCACAAGTGAGTGGCGATAGCCCTCTGGAAGCTTGCAACGCCAGACAGCTACCGGTCAGTTGGGAATCAGTTTGGAGTGGGCAAAACCACTGTGGGGGCTGCTGTGATCCAAGTAGCCAACGCAATCACTGAGCTGCTGCTATCAAGGGTAGTGACTCTGGGAAATGTGCAGGTCACAGTGGATGGCTTTGCTGCAATGGGATTCCCTAACTGTGGTGGGGCCATAGACGGAACCCATATCCCTATCTTGGGACCAGACCAACTTGGCAGCCAGTACATAAACCGCAAGGGGTACTTTTCAATGGTGCCACAAGCACTGGTGGATCACAAGGGACGTTTCACCAACATCAACGTGGGATGGCCGGGAAAGGTACATGATGCTCTCATCTTCAGGAACTCTGGTCTGTTTGAACAGCTGCAGGAAGGGACTTACTTTCCAGACCAGAAAATAATGTTTGGGGATGTTGAAATGCCTATAGTTATCCTTGGGGACCCAGCCTACCCCTTAATGTCATGGCTCATGAAGCCATACACAGGCAGCCTGGACAGTAGTCAGGAGCTGTTCAACTATAGGCTGAGCAACTGTAGAATGGAGGTAGAATATGCATTTGGACATTTAAAAGTACGCTGGCGCAGTTTACTGACTCGGTTAGACCTCAGCGAAACCAATATTCCCATTGTTTATGCATCCAATGAAGTGAGCTGTAGCTCACGAAAGCTTATGCTCAAATAAATTGGTTAGTCTCTAAGGTGCCACACGTACTCCTTTTCTTTTTGCGAATATTCCCATTGTTATTACTGCTTGCTGTGTGCTCCACAATATCTGTGAGAGTAAGGTGAAGATGTTTATGGTGGGGTGAGAGGTTGAGGGAAATCGCCTGGCCACTGATTACACCAGACACCAGGGAGATTAGAAGAGCACAGCAGGGCGCGCTGCGCATCAGAGAAGCTTTGAAAACCAGTTTCATGACTGGCCAGGCTATGTAGTGACAGTTCTGTTTGTTTCTCCTTGATGAAAACCCGCCCCCTTGGTTCACTCTACTTCCCTGTAAGCCACCCAACCTCCCCACTTCGATCTCCACTTGCAGAGGCAATAAAGTCATTGTTGTTTCAAATTCATTCATTCTTTTTTAATTCGTCACACAAATACGGGGATAACTGCCAAGGTAGCCCGGAAGAGGTGGGTGAGGAGGGAAGCACCGGGTGGGGTGATGGAGGAGGGAAGGACAAGGCCACACTGCACTTCAAAACTTATTGAATATGCCAGCCTTCTGTTTCTTGGGCAGTCCTCTGGGGTGGAGTGGTTGGGTGCCCGGAGCACCCCCTCCCCGCCCCCTGTGTTTTTGGGCATCTGGGTGAGGAGGCTATGGAACTTGGGGAGGAGGGCGGGCGATTACACAGGGGCTGCAACAGTGGTCTGTGCCTTTCCTGCACCTCAACCATACTCTGGGGCATATCAGTTTGATCCTCCGGTAGCCCCAGCATTGCATCCTGCCTCCTCTCATCACGCTGCCTACACCTATAATCTTGATCCCGCCGCCTCTCCTCTTGCTCCTGCCACCTCTCCTCTTGCGCGTCCCTCCTGTCCTCACATTCATTTTGTGCTTTCCTATTGCTTGCCTCCACACATTCTGCTGAACTCTTTCAGTGCGGGAGGACTGCATGAGCTCAGAGAAAATTCATCGCGAGTGCGTTTTTTTCGCCTTCTTATCTGCATTAGCCTCTGGGATGGAGATGATGGGGGAGCGTTGAAACATTTGCAGCTGCGGGAGGAAAAAAAGGGAGAGTAGTATTTAAAAACACACATTTTAGAGAACAATGGGTAGACTCTTTCAGGGTGAACCAAGCTGTTAACATTACATAGCACAGGTGTTTTTGGTACAAGGTTGTCCCCCCACCCCCCGCCAATTCTCTGGGATGATCACTTCACCCCTCCTGCCACTGCGTAGCTAACAGCGGGGATGATATCTTTTCAGCCACAGGCAGGAACAGCCACCTCTGAATGTCCCCTTAATAAAATTCCCATTTCAACCAGGTGACCATGAATGATATCGCTCTCCTGAGGATAACACAGAGAGATAAAAATGGATGTTGCTTGAATGCCAGCAAACACCGGGACCATACACTGCCATGCTTTGTTATGCAATGATTCCAGACTACGTGCTACTGGCCTGGCATGGTAAAGTGTCCTACCATGGAGGGCGGAATAAGGCTGTCCTCCCCAGAAACCTTTTGCAAAGGCTTTGGGAGTACCTCCAGGAGAGCTTCACCGAGATGTCCCTGGAGGATTTCTGCTCCATCCTCAGACACGTTAACAGACTTTTGCAGTAGCTGTACTGACCGTGAATGCATCCCTAGTCTTCAGGGCAAATTAATCATTAAACACGCTTGCTTTTAGACCATGTATTATATTTACAAAGGTACGCTCACCAGAGGTGCCTTCTCCACCTTCAAGGTCCGGGAGCCCGACTTGGGATGATTGGGAGGGTATTGGCTCCAGGGTGATAAACAGTTCCTGGCTGTCGGGGAGAACGGTTTCATCCTCCTCCTCCTCCTCATCTTCCTCGCCCCCAAGATCCTCATCCCTGTTGCGTGAGACTCCCCCCTTTCAGGAGTCCATGTACAGGGGTGGGGTAGTGGTAGGGGCACCACCTAGAATTGCATGCAGCTCATCATAGAAGCGGCATGTCTGGGGGGTCTGACCCGGAGCGGCCATTTGCGTCTTTGGATTTTTGGTAGGCTTGCCTGAGCTCCTTAAGTTCCATGCGGCACTGCTGCGGGTCCCTGTTATAGCCTCTGTCCTTCATGCCTTTGGAGATTTTTTTCAAATATTTTGGCATTTCGTCTTTTGGAACGGAGTTCCGATAGCACGGATTCGTCTCCCCATACAGCGATCAGATCCAGTACCTCCCGTTCAGTCCATGCTGGAGCTCTTTTGTGATTCTGGGTCTGCATGGTCACCTCTGCTGATGACCTTGCCATGCTGGCCAAACAGGAGATGAAATTCAAAAGTTCCCGGTGCTTTTCCTGTGTACCTGGCTAGTGCATCTGAGTTGAAAGTGCTGTACAGAGCTGTCACAACAGAGCACTCTGGGATAGCTCCCGGAGGCCAATACCGTCAAATTGCGTCCACACTACCCCAAATTCGACCCGGCGATGTCAATTTCAGCGCTAATCCCCTCGTCGGGGAGGAGTACACAAATCAATTTTAAGAGCCCTTTAAGTCTACAAAAAAGGCTTCGTCGTGTGGATGGGTGCAGGGTTAAATTGATCTAACGCTGCTAAATTCGACCTAAACTTGTAGTGTAGACCAGAGCTAAGTAGCAGCCATGCATGTCTTCTCAAATGTATTTTCTAATTTAGAATACTGATACCGGCTTTTGTTTAAAATGCACTTGGGAATCTCGGTGATATTTCATTCTGCTCAAGTTGTCGCCTTTTTAAAAAAAAGAAAATGGATAGTACATGATTGTAGAAAATTGTTAGTTTATTTTGAATATATTTAAAATTTTCCTCTTTTGTGTTTGACTCATCTGTTTATCTTGCTTGTAGTTTTTGCTTTGTTTCCTGTGCCGAAATAGGTATGTAGTTAGAATATTATTTTAAATTGTTACAGAATACCCATTTTTATGGAGAAGAGATCTTCCAATGCAGTATTTAATATACTGCACTGGTGGGTTAAATTTGCTTAAAATGTAGAAAATCTCCCACATTTTACCTATTCTTAGACCAATAGAAACATTTCCAAATAACCCTCTTTTGTGACTTCCAGCCAAAGCATTGCTAGTGGTAGAAATGTGCTGGTGCCTGAGAACCTGAAAGTGACTAATGTGTATTCATTGTCTAATTTGAGAGAATTTTCTAAGGTGGTGTTGTAAACTAGGTAAATGCTCTCTGGAAATCTGAGATTTTTTTTTTTAACCCTGACACTGTTCCTAGCATATATAAATAAACCCAGCAATCCTTCGTGTGTTATAGGATAAAGTTTTCAACATGTTACAGAGGAGATTAGTTGTACCATGTCACCAATAATTGGGACTTGTCCGATGTGTCCCTCTAAGTTTCAGCTTTGTCATAAAATCACCACTTATCACAGTCTGTATATAGATCGGTCTATGATTGATCCTACAGTCCTTACCCAGATTACATACTCACTGATGTCTGTGGGAGTTTTGCCAGAGACCATGGTATCAGTCCCACCATGAGTTAAAATAGTGCTAACCGTCCCGGAAACATGCTTAATGCAATCCTTGTTTTTCTTCTTCTGTCAGCCAAGCGTGTGCTGTAATCCTACAACACTGATGAATCATCTGGGTACAAGTGGAAAAATGAACACACTAAAACTAACATGGTTTATTTATTTCTGTCCTCGTCTGAGTGAAATTACTTAATTTGACAACTAATAAAAATTACTCTTCTTTTTTACAAATAGCTCTCACTGATTAAATGACTGGAGATGGATATACCTACGCCCGTCCCCCCCACCCCCCTTACACACAGACTCATTCACTCAGTCTCGTTTAGATCACAGATTTGAGGAAAATTTTAAGCCAGTGCAAACCTCTCATCCCATATTGTGGCTAAGAAACGCATTGGAAGTTACTCTCTAGGGGGTTATAATGCATCCTAGTACCGCACAGTAAGTTTTTATAGTCCTTTAGGGTGCCCTTTCTTGACCTGTATTCTCTCGTAACATGTCTCTCTTGCACCCCAGCCTTAGGGAAATGACACCCACTTCTAAAAATAGTTGCTGCTTTTTGTTAAGATGCCAGAAGTATTTGCATGAATAAACAAAGTCAAATTCTTTCTTTTAAAATTACATGTACTGCTCTCAAGGGAAGTTCTTGCTGACAATCTCCAGACTTACCCGTGATGGCTTTTCAGCCACTTTAACCTCTTCTTGTAACCTCTTAAACTAATGCTCACAATTTTAGTCATCTGTGTTCACTTTTTTTTCCACTTTCTTCTAATGACCATTTTTAAACTGCTGTTTACCTTTGTGCAGATGGTGCTGTCAAATTCAGTAGCGATGAACCAGTTGTGTAATTGGAGTAAATTGCATGTGTATTACATCGGTAAATAGATAACAATTTATGTTATACAAAGAGGTGGTGAAGAGGAAGGAGGAAAAGCAGTTAACTGGAAGGGTGTAGGCTAGTTTTCTTATCTATTCGTGCTAGTTACTTTTTCCACTGCTACCTTACCATTTCATCCCCTTGACAAGTAAGACATGCCTATTTACACTCACACCCATATGCAGACTTGTAACTTCAAGACTTGTACACTCACACCCATATAGCAAACCTGTATTTGTTAATTGGGAGGAAGGCTGGTTTTGTGGTTAAACTGCTGGACTGGTTCTTGGGAGACCTGTATTTGGTTTCGAGCTCTGCTACAGATTTCCTGTGGGAAAGTCACTTAATGTCTGTGCCTCAATTCTCCCATCTGTAGAATGTGGGGTAATAATGCTTCCTTTCTCCCACCCTTTATCTCTCTCGTCTGTTTTGACTGTAAGCTCTTTAAGGCAGACACTGTGTTTGCAGGTTTCAGAGTAGCAGCCGTGTTAGTCTGTATTCGCAAAAAGAAAAGGAGTACTTGTGGCACCTTAGAGACTAACCAATTTATTTGAGCATGAGCTTTCGTGACCTACAGCTCACTTCATCGGATGTTTGCAGTGCCTAGCACAATTAGGGCCACTAGGTGCTACTGTAATAATAATATTTACCAAGTCAGTTTTCAGTTGTAATTGGAAGGGTTTGCACGGCTCTGTCTATAGCCTTTGTTAGAAACCAAAATTTAGAGCTAGGCCATTAATTTGCCTGGAAAGCAAACCTTGTAATAAAATTAGTTCTCTGCTGATTGTCCGTCAGAATACTGCTTCCCCTCCTCAGTTGATCTGGAAGTTCCAGAGGCCAAATGAACTCTCATCTGAATGTCAAAAAGTGACTTCCATGTTTCCATTTGATCAACTGGTGACTAACTGGTATGAGTGACAGGCAAGCCGCTTTCTTACCAGGCATCCAGTTTGTTTATTCTGTGGCACTTGCATGAGTGTGCGTTCCTGAAGCACAGTTAGAGATGTCGGCAATCAGTGTTGCGTGAGTGAAGGTTTCTGTCAGCTCCTTCAATTCATTTTCTCCTTTGGGTGGAAACAGATTGAATTTGATTTTTTTCTGGTAATTGCTGAGAGCCGAAAATAACTACTCTTAAGTGGTTGCTAAGGTAGTGGAAAGCTACAGCAACACAAAACCACAAACACCAAAGTACAGAACTGTGGCCTGGAAGGCAAAATAACTACAACTGGCACATCCTTTATTGATAACATTGTCGTATGATGGACGCTTACCTAATGTTAATGCAGTGATAATGCACTGAGTCCAATTCTCCCAGAGCAATCCAGGTTAACCAGGGATTCGACAAGCAAATGATTAAAAGTGACCTCTGAATAATGCACCTGTCAAGGTTCCTTCTCCACTCTGAACTCTAGGGTACAGATGTGGGGACCTGCATGAAAGACCCCTAAGCTTATTCTTACCAGCTTAGGTTAAAAACTTCCCCAAGGTACAAACTTTGCCTTGTCCTTGAACAGTATGCTGCTACCACCAAGTGTTTTAAACAAAGAACAGGGAAAGAGACCACTTGGAGATGTCTTCTCACAAAATATCCCCCCAAGCCCTGCACCCCCTTTCCTGGGGAGGGCTTGATGATAATCCTCACCAGTTGGTACAGGTGAACACAGACCCAAACCCTTGGATCTTAAGAACAATGAAAAATCAATCAGGTTCTTAAAAGAAGAATTTCAATTAAAGAAAAGGTAAAAGAATCACCTCTGTAAAATGAGGATGGTAAATACTTTACAGGGTAATCTGATTCAAAACAGAGAGAATCCCTCTAGGCAAAACCTTAAGTTACAAAAAGACACAAAAACAGGAATATACATTCCATTCAGCACAGCTTATTTTACCAGCCGTTAAACAAAACAAAATGTAACGCATTTTCTAGGTAGATTACTTACTAACTTAACAGGAGTTGGAAGGCTTACATTTCTGATCTGTTCCCGGCAAAAGCATCACACAGACAGACAGAACCCTTTGTTCTCCCCCCACTTCCAGATCTGAAAGTATCTTGTCCCCTCATTGGTCATTTTGGGTCAGATGGCAGCAAGGTTACCTTAGCTTCTTAACCCTTTACAGGTGAAAGGGTTTTGCCTCTGGCCAGGAGGGATTTTATAGCACTGTATACAGAAAGATGGTTATCCTTCCCTTTATATTTATGACAGCACTTCATTAAGAGTTTATTGATAAAACACTGAAAAGCTGTAGAGGACAGACAGACAAAGGCCAGCAAATACGCAACAATAAAGAGGCTCACTGAACGATGACTGGGATCAGACACTATTGATCTACAGAATGGCTGAGACAGCTTTCAGAGAATTCTGAGGATGTTTCGTTACTAGTCCAAAATTGCTTTTCAGGCGTTAAAGGGCCATTAATAGTTCTGAATGGGAGGAGACATTTTCACTGAAGCTCATATGAAGCTGGCCTGGAAACTTCTGTTCCTGCTAGTGAAAGTTGCCTGGCAGATATCCACATCACACGGGACTATGCACCGAAGCCATGTACCTGGGACCACACATGCCTAACGCAGAGGGAATTATGTATTTCTGGAGACGAATTGGTGCTGAGCCCATGCTTGGGGCCTCAGAGGGACTTCATGATGAAAATCTCAGCTATGATAGAAGGGGCACAGCAGGCCATATCTGCTTCTCCCTTTGCTAAACTGACTGTCGTCTCAGAGCGATGGCTGGGCCTTGTGACACACATTACAGCTGAGATTTCACTCCCTCAGGCTATGTCTACACTACTGTGGGAGCAACACTCCAGTGATCGATGCACCGGGGATCGATTTAGCGGGTCTAGTGAAGACCCACTAAATTGACGGCAGAATGCTCTCCGGTCGACCCCGGTACTCCACCGGGAACGAGAGGAGTAAGATAAGTTGCAGAGTAGACCCCGCAGTAACTTGACTTAAGTTACGTCGACTCCAGCTACGTTATTCGCTACGTAGCTGGAGTTGCGTAACTTAGGTTGATGTACTGTGGTAGTGTAGACATAGCCTCAGCCTTGCTGGCTTTGCAGCACATTGTTATTCAAGTGAAGCTCACTTGCTCAGGATAAGTTCTGTAGTGCTAAAGTGAATTTAGTGCTCAGGTAAGGTGTCATGCAGACAGTCCTGGAGATGGAATTCTTCTGTCCATCTGCAGAACAGATACAATCTGCAAAGCAGCAGTACAAGCTTCCCTCCAGTCTCCTACCAATGTGTTTCATCCCTGCTCTTCTTGTTGATGGGGAAGTCAGTCTCTTTGATCATCTTACCATGGCCTCTGTTGTAAAACTTCCCGCAGGGTTGATAGGAAACCATTGTAAGCCACCAAATAGCTAGCAGATAGCAACAATATTTGGTAGCAGTCACTCTGATCTGGATCAGTAGTGATGACCTAGAAGTAAAAAGCTCCCTGGCCTATTATTAATTCCCTGAGCCTTCTGTTCCCCTGAAAATGTACCTCTAAGTCAGACTTCCATTAATTATTCTTTTTTACCTCTGCATCATTCTTATTTTACCCACAGTTTTCCTAAATCTGCAGATACTCAGCCAGTCCAGGGAATTTCCCAAATCCTCAAACGTGCTCTGACGCTACCACAGAGAAAACCAGCCGGGTGAATTTGGGCATTTTACTTTCGGTGAATTATTGCAGCGAGTCCGTATTTCTGCTAAAAAAGTATCTGCGGTTTCACACAGTGCTTTCTCTATGAAGTGTTGATATATAAACATAGTGTGAACATACATATTGGTGCTGCCTGCTTTATGGTGCTATTCAAGCAAAAGCAACATGAGCCAGTCGGAAAACTTGCAAGTCTTAAATTATTTTGAAAATCTCCCATTTTACATATATGACTCATTATAACACACCTTTGTAAATTCTAGCTTGCTGATTTTTTAAATAAATGTTTCTTGGCATCAGTAAATCCATTACATTTTACCCAACAATTTTCCTCCCTAGTTCTAGACACGGGGCAGAACTTAACTTAAGATAAAGAGATTGCTGTTGAAGATATACAGTGATTTGCCCATATCAGCCTGCACTATTTTGACTTCCTTTTCACATGGGATGTCAAGACATCATGGTCATTGTCGTTAAAGGCAGTGGATTGGTCTAAAAGAATCTACATAGACACCTAATCTTCATCCACCTTCATGAAGGGACGTATGCAACTAATAAACTCTTTGTGCCCTACCCAAGCTTGAAACCAAGTTGACAAATTCAAGGAGACCCAAGATGGAACCACTTCCAAAATGCCTGAATTTGTCAAAGTATGTAAACAGCCCGAATTAACCAGGTTGTTCATCGCCCAGAAAAGTTCAGCTGATCCTGACTTTGTGGATGCTATCACTTTCCTTGAGTCCTACAAAATGATGGCATAATATTTCAGAAAGACTTTACACTGCAATCAGCAATATTCAGCAAAAGCTGTTTCCCCTTGACTTTCTTCCCCTCTTCCCTGCTTATTCACCTGTCACAAGCAATCAGTATATCATATTGACAAAGGGTAGCAGATGCTCAAGGGCCCACTATTTCAATTGTCAAGGACTAGAGAGATTATGATGCGTGTCGCACCACGCTACCAGTAGAGTTCTTTGTTGGCTCAACAGTATTCTTCCCCTGAGTCCTCTTACCATAATGATTTAGGAGCTCAAATCATTTTGTTTATTGTTACCTTTAAATAAAAGCATTTAATTCCACCTTTAAATTGGAGGAGTGAGCATGTTGCTGCTGAATTTCTGCCAAAGCATTTGCTGTTAATTTTG
This sequence comes from Caretta caretta, assembly GCF_965140235.1. NCBI lineage: Eukaryota > Metazoa > Chordata > Testudines > Cheloniidae > Caretta > Caretta caretta. Next base: position 202,814,989 of record NC_134208.1, on the reverse strand, counting down.
CAGACGTGTAAACAAACATGAGGGATGGAATTTCAAGAGTTATTTACAACATTATTCACAGCTTAATTTCACTGCCTGGCAGTAATAGAAACTCGGGTTAGGACTATCATTTCACTTCATTTTATTTTCAAGGATTGCAGTATTGGTTGTATCTGTAAAAACAATGCCTTGCTCTTCTGATAGCAAAACTTGCAAGAAGTCTACGTATGTATCACTGACTGTGCAGGAAGTAGCAGAGGGGGAAATGGCACAGACAAAGCAATTGAGAACAAATTAACACTTCATTTCTATATTCAGAGTGTCTAGGCCTCCATAGAAATGATTTAACTGCAGCCCCCAATGCACCAAAGTGCTCAACTGCCTACGTAACTGTAATCAAACGAATTGTGCTCTTGAAGTCAATGGGCCAGATTCCTTGACCTGCACATTGCATAGTCACTTTCACCAGTGCTAAGCGAATGCTACGTGCTACTCAATTTACACCCATTTTTCACAGGGGTAAACGGCTGCAAAAGGCGCAGAACAATGGTGAATCTGGCCCAACAGGTCTGCTCTCGTGGTCGAAATTAGGCATGTGTTTAGACGCCACTGCTTTAGAACCTCATCCTGCAAGGTGGTGAAAGACTGGCATAAATACCAGTGACGGAACCCTGAACCTTTTTGCTGGGCCTTGTGCAACCTGGTTACCTGCCTCTCATTCATCATCACATGCCTTAACTCTCAATGGAATTTGGTCTGCTCCCAACCCCAGTCTTACTGTTGTGTCCAAGCTCCATGGCAGGTTACAAGGTGTGCTTTGAATAGGTGGTGGACGCTGCCTGGTACATTTGGTACCAACTCTGCGAGGGCAGAGTTCCACTGATGTCAATGAGGCTCTGTAGAGAGACGTAGTTCATTGCAGAATGGGGGTGGAGTCTTAGTTAGATGTAGAGTATACAGAAGGAAGCCAGTAATGGGCATTTTATGCCAGAGTGCTGTGCCCCCGGGCACCATTTCTTTTTATTGGTAAGTTTTCTAAGTATACTGAAAAGCTAGGGAAAGCCACATGAGGGTGTCTAAAATAATAAAAGTGCCTCCAGGAGTTCTTTGCTGGGCATTCATTATCCCTTTTATTTCTGTTTATGTCCTCTGTAGGTTGTTCCCAGAGTGGAGAGACTAGGAACAGGAGGAAATCACTGGTTTCCTTCTCAGACCCCTCCTCTCTCCTTCCCTTGATCCGCTCTGCATGCTTGAGACACGTTGTTGCAACCACCTTCCCTCTGGCTTAAGAGAATTGGAGGGAGCTCTCCTGAGCCGGCCAACATATTGCTTCTGTTTACGCAGCTGCAGGGGGAGCCGTTGAGCAGCCCACCATTGTATCGCTCCCCGGTCATGGAATGTGCTGTCTTGACAGCACACCCAGCAGGTGATGGGAGAAGGGAGAGGCTGGCAGGGAATTTGCCCTGCGATTTCCCAAGTGCCAATTCCCCAAGCAACTGGGGAGCTCTGCTGCTTTTTTGCGTATGCGCAACATGCCTCAGACATGAGCAGGATTCAGCACCGAATTTGGTCCGCTGGCTGGATCATTCGCTTCCCAGCCCAGGCCGGGTACTAATGGGGAGTGTGACATGACCGCTGATCCACGCTACAAACTCCTGTACCACTTGAAAAATGAGTGATGTAATTTAGTTACCTCATGATTTATGAGTAAATAAAGACTATAATAGTAATTGGCACCCCGTCAGTGCATTCACAGCTGGTTTCAACTCTTCTCTATCCCTGTGATTGGGTTAGATCATACAAGTGGTTTTTCCATTTGCTCTGCAGAGACGACATGAAAGGATCTGTGCCACCGTGGGTGGTGAGTTAGGCACACAAGCCCTGGTATTGTTAAGGGAAGTTGACAGCCTGGCATTCCACACCATCTGTTCCCAACTTATACCTTGAGATTTAATGTCTGTTGGAAAAAATAAAAAGTCTTATGAAAGGAAGTTATTGACTGTGAAGGCAGCAAGGGAAATCCAGTGTATATATCGGCATGTGCTTTTTAAACTGGAAAGCAGATCAGTCATTGAAATAATGGCAATAGTTTTTCATGCAATTTTGTTTGGGTTTGACCAGGCCCTCTTCCTCAGGGAATGTGGGATGATTGTCATCTTGGCCAACCCTGGGCACTTCCAGGAGTAAAAGCACTAGTCTCTACAGCTTGTGCTCAAGCACCAGCCTAACTGGGAGACGGATAAGACTTGCCTCCTCTGTGGACTGGGCACAGAGGAGGTCTGTATCATAGGTGACAGAGGCGCAGGGGAAGACAACAAAAAACTCCTGCCCCTTTTGTGCCTTCTGGACACAGGGCTTGATCCTGCAAGGTGCAGAGTGGTTCCTCCAAGGGTGAGCATCCTCAACGCCTGTTGAAGTTAATGGAAGGTGAAGCCGCATTGCAGGATCGAGCCCGGAGACAGCAGAGAGCCACAGTGCGTGCTGTGATTTTGGATGGTCAGCCGGTGAGTGCATGTAGCTGGAGTGTCATTCAGCCGTGATTAGGCAGAGCAGTGGTGCCTGAGGGCCAAACATTATCTTATCAAAGTCAAAGGACTGCAATCACACTTAAGCGGATTCTCCAGCAGGGGAACGGCTGCCTGAAGACTTAAATCCACAGTCTGTAGCTGTGACAGGTTCTCGGTGGAGTTCTCATAGATGAGGTTTGAATTAGCTGCAGTGAGTAATTATTATTTTTTGTACTAATGCAGTGCTTAGGAACCCTAGTCATGGACCAGGGTCCCCACTGTGCTAGGCGCTGTACAAAGCCTGAACAAAAAGATGGTCCCTGCCCCAATGAGTTTACAATCTAAGCATAAAACAAGAGATTACGAAGGGATTGATGGGGGGATTACAAGGAAACAATGAGAAAATATTAGTCAGCATGTTGGCAGCGGCCTCAGCACCTGGGCACCTGAACCAGTGTCAAATTTTTTCTAGGCATCACGGCAGAGGAGAGTTTGAAGGAGTATAATGAGGTAGCTTATGGGGATGCTCTTCTCAAATGTGAGGAGCATCATGGGTTTGTTTGACAAGTTAAACTGACAATGGAAACTGGCATCATGAGCCAGTTGGAGGTAGGAGCTGACATCTCGATAGCAAATGAGAGATATGTCTGGTGGGGATAGACTGTGACCAGCCTCAAAAGGGAAGATGTGCACTGTATGTTTGATGCTATAGAAAAGGGGGAGACAGTGAAGGGATGCAAAGAGAGGAGCAATATGGGCAAAGCGACAGACTGAGTGGATATGAGTGGGGCCAGGCTGCATTTGTCCAGGGCAGAGAGAAGAATGCTGCCATAATCGAGATGTGAGGTGATGAGAGCTCCCGCTGGGTGGCTGGAGAAGAACGGTGTACCTTAGAGATGTTACGCAGAATGAATCTGCAAGATTTAGACATAGCCGGAATGTGAGGACCTAGGGAGAGGTCTAAGTTGAAGATGACGTCCAGGTTACAGGCCTGAGTGATGGTCAGGAAGGTGGTGTTGTCCACAGTGATCAAGAAAGGATGGAAAGCTTAGTTGATGGCTAGGCATCCATGGGGAGATGTCAGAGAGACAGACTGAGACTGTAGTTTGGACAGAAGGAGACGAGTCTGGAGCAGAGAGGTAGAGGAAGTGGATGTTGGGAAGAGCCAGGGCTGAGGATCAGCAGGGCAGGCCTTGCAATAGGAAAGAGGGGCAAAAGAATGGAGGGTGGAGCCATTGTAGACTGGATTCTAGAATATCCCTGGCTGTTCCTGAATGTGCAGAAATGTTTTAAATGTTCAGAACCCCCAAAACAATTCATGGTCTCCTGCACAATTGATTTGCAGCAGGAAGTTGGCAAATAGTGCTTATATTGAAACTTCTTCAGATGGGCTGGGTGGGGATCCAACCTCAGATGTTCACTATCCATTGGTCTTTTTTTTGAAAGAGCTTAGAATTTTGGAAGAATGCAAGTCCTCTTTTTCTTTTTGCGGATACAGACTAACACGGCTGCTACTCTGAAGACAAAGGGAGATTTCCCACAAATTTCAACTGGCATTGGATCAGGCCCTCTGCTTCAAGCAGTAAATAAATAAAAAAACAGAAATAATACTGCTGATAAGCATATTAGCTGAACTCACAAGTTGCATCAAAAAAATATAAATCCCCCTTTTAAAAAATTCCTGTTCATTCTATTTTCTTCCAAATATGTTGTGTGGTATGAGAGTTGCAATGGGGATTCATCTTCCTTATTTAATGCTGGGAAAATAATTTTAGCAATAGAGAGGAAAAAATTCATTAAAGTCATAGCAAAATATTATTGGTATTCTCCCTGTAACTTTTCTTTAAAGCCTCATGTACTGATGCAAAAGCAAATAGAATTAATGCTCCAATTATATTTTAAGAATATTTAGGGTGTTTCTCCCATAAATATTTTAATGTGCCTAGCTTTGTTTTCCCATTGTATCCAAATTACTGGAATTTGATATCATCACTGGAAATTGTAGCCTAGATTCTAACCTCAAAATCTGTGGTTTACAACTACGTAGTCCTTGCAACAAAGCCCGTTGCCAACTGTGTCCACATATCTGTTTGGGGACACCATCATAGGGCCTAATCACATCAGCCACACTATCAGAGGCTCGTTCACCTGCACATCTACCAATGTGATATATGCCATCATGTGCCAGCAATGCCCCGCTGCCATGTACATTGGCCAAACTGGACAGTCTTTACGTAAAAGAATAAATGAACACAAATCAGACGTTAAGAATTATAACATTCAAAAACCAGTCGGAGAACACTTCAATCTCTTTGGTCACTCGATTACAGACCTAAAAGTGGCAATTCTTCAACAAAAAAACTTCAAAAATAGACTCCAATGAGAGACTGCTGAATTGAAATTAATTTGCAGACTGGATACAATTAACTTAGGCTTGAATACAGACTGGGAGTGGATGGGTCATTACACAAAGTAAAACTGTTTCCCCATGTTTATCCTGCCCCCCTTCCTCCTCCCCCCCCCCCCGTTCCTCAGATGTTCTTGTCAACTGCTGGAAATGGCCCACCTTGATTATCACTACAAAAGGTTCCCCCCCCCGCCCTCTCCTGCTCTCCTGCTGGTAATAGCTCACCTTACCTGATCACTCTCCTTACAGTGTGTATGGTAACACCCATTGTTTCATGTTCTCTGTGTATATAAATCTTCCCTCTGTATTTTCCACTGAATGCATCCGATGAAGTGAGCTGTAGCTCACGAAAGCTTATGCTCAAATAAATTTGTTAGTCTCTAAGGTGCCACAAGTCCTCCTTTTCCTTTGTCTTCAGTGTTCTTTGAGCCTGTATTGAATGCAAAACAGGAAGTAACTGATTCAAAATCAGTTGAGCAATTGTTGAAAGTGGGTCATTGGCCACTGAAGTGGCGTTCGGTGTAGTCTATAAGTAGAAATGTTTAAAGGCATCCATAGTACAGTAGTTAAGTAGAGTATTTCATTGGACAATACAATGAATAGGCATGGGAAATTAACTTTGTTGGCAGGATGGAGGGGAATTTTTTAATCCTTTTTAATTCAAGTTGTTTATTGGTGAAGGGAGTGCTTTCCTCCTTTATCCTGCTATTTTGGGTGGGCAAGTATTGGATTTTGTTCTGCAATCTGTCTTCTACTACTTATAAGCACTCTGTGCTAGATAAGCTGAACCACGTGCATTGTAACTGGTTGTTCTCTTGTGTGCTTCCTGTTCGGCAGAGTACTCACAGCTCTTGGTGGCTGAACTTAAAGCAACAAAGAACTTAATATTTATTTCCTTTTATCGAACAGGATGATGGGACGGACCAGAGAGCATGAATCTCTGCAAAAGCATAGGCACTGATTTTTATTTTTCCCCACCTCCGCTCTGCCCCCAGGCTCTGCCTCCACTCCGCCCCTTCCTCCGAGGCCCTGCCCCAACTCTGCTCCCTCCCTGAGACCCCCACCCGCCTCTCGTTGCTCTCCTCCCTCCCCCAAACCATCCCCCAACCACCAAACATCTGATCGGCAGCACAGCCGATCAGCTGTTCGGGCTGGTGGGTGCTGAGCATCCACCCCCGGAGCACCCATGGAATCAGCGCCTATCTGCACAAGGCACCCTCTTTGGTTCAGAAAGCCTCTCACCCATTAGACATTCTCAGACAAATTTTGCAAAGCAAATGGTGAATTTGGGTTGCTCAGTTTTTGGATCCACCGCTTGAGACATCTTGAAGTGGGCTGATATACACAAAGCAGTTACTGAAAATCAGACCCTTCTGATGTATCTCAGGTTGGGTACCCCGCAAACATATCACAAGTCACTTTTGAAAGTTGAGGCCATTAAGTGCAGAACAAGGCTAAGAATCAGGGCTTCAAAAATTTACCCAGCACCTACTGGCATGAAGACTAAGGCTAAGTCAACACTACAAGCTACGACCATGAGTTCCGTGCTCACATACATACTTTATGTCTTAAACTAGCTTCCAGAAAGAGAAATACCTATAATGCCCCCGATCCTGCAGCTTTATTGTGTATTGTTTATTATATTGATTTCAATGTGACATCAATGTGTTTAGGATTCTATTTAGTACATTTGACTGTCAACTAAGGGTGGTAGAACATTATTTGGCTGATTTCGCTGACGTTTCTGGAGTAATGTACTGCTGAATAGTAGTTGGCCAGTTACAGAGCTGGCCAGATAGCTCAAATTATTTGCCCAGCCCCAGTTACTGTGAGTCTGATCGAAAGCACATTGAAATCAGCGGGAGTTTATACCATCTTTCCCCTTCGTCTTTTATGTAACAGATCACTTGGTGTCATTGCCTACATGTCAGTATCTGTTTCCTTCTTTCTGTTCCCCTACACCCATTATTTCATCCTCTCTCTTTCCCTGCCCTTTTGAGTTGGTAGGATTGCACGCTCTGTTCGCACTGCTGTAAATGACTGCACAAAGTGCAGGGCAGTGGACAGTCGGGCCCCTGAAATCTTTGGACAGGCGGCCCAGCGGGCCTCTCTGGATCTGTCTATAGGTGGAGGGTGACTGGCTGGTTGGCTCACTCCTTGACTTCTTAGGGAAGCAGAGTAGCTTCCAGGTTTGCTTTAGATAGTGCTAATGCTTACACCAGTTCTTATTTTGCAACAGGTGATTTGTTCATCACTAATTTTATTAAAAACATTTTTTTTTAAATCCCCAAAGGAAAGAAATGAAATAGGGAAGACATACACGAGCATCTCTGTTTCCTTTCCAGGAGAAAGCAAAGGGGAGGAGAAACTCTTACATGGCTAGAGTTGCTCGGGAAACCATTTTATAAAGAATATGCAAAATTCAGAACCTTTGGAAATGAAAAGCAATTGTCATTAAAATAAACAAGAAAAAAAAAACAAAATTGAATCCCTCATTTCTATAGGTTACAGGTCAGATTATTATCTCTTTGTTATCTGGCAATGCAAGCGATAACGGGCTAGCTGCTGATGAAGTTACCAACTGACGTGTTGAATATAAATACCATAGTTCAGTATTAAGGCAAATGACACAGTGAAATGCTATCTCTTTAAGTAATCCTGTTGACAGCCGTTTTCTTTAGCCCTTGATTCACTGCTCTTCTGGTGACGGCTGATTGCCCTTAACTCAGCGCTGGCATTTCTTTGTTTCCATGGTACTGATTTGCATATGGAACTAGTCCTTGCATTTTCATGTGTTCGTGTGGCTCACACATTTACTGTGTTAACTGTTCTCAAGGAAGGGATAAGCCTGTTACTGTTAAAGGGAGTTTGCCAGAAGGAAAGTGTGGGCGAATAATTCTTTAGGATGTGTTTGCAATGGTGGAGTGCTGACTGAGTGACTGGCTTCTGCAGTGCCATAGAAAATGAAAAAGGAGTTTGTTAGGGGTCCATCCTTATAACTGCGGAGAGGCTTACCCCTTCCTCCAGTGACGGATTAATAGGCCCCTGCAGGAGTGCTGGACCTGCATAGAAGTGGGGGGGCCTCCGGTGCCAGAACTGTGGCCCCGCACCCCTACTTCTCCTTGTCCCCCTGGGGACCCAGCCCCTGCTCCTCCTCTTCCCCCAGAGGCCCTGCCCCCTGGCCGGGCCAGAAGCTGGAGCTGGGTGGGAGGTTGGGGTGTCCAAGGGCAGCCCCTGGCCTGTGTTCCCGCCTGCTGAGGTGCACCACCTAGGGCAGGTGGAGACTTCGGGGCTCCCCACAGCGGCCTAGGCTCCCTGGGTGGCTCTTACCATGGCCTGGCTTCAGTTTCCAGCCCGGTCATGGAGTGGGACCTCGGGGGACAAGGAGGAGCGGGGGGGGAGCCCCATAGCGAGGGAGGTGTGGGGGGCCCAAATGTTCTTAGCACCCAGGGTTCCTGCCTTCCTCCACCCTTTACTGGAGCCAACACCATTCAGGGGTGGTCCTTAAACTGCAAGCTCTTCAGGGCAAGAATTTAGGGTGAAATTTTCAGAAGCGCCTGAGTGGCTTGGAGTCCAGATGCTTAACTCCCACTGATTTCTGGGATTTAGGAGTCTAGATCCCATTTTCAAAAGTGATATGCATGTAGGAGTGACATTCAGTGTTGAGCATGCACAGCTGCGACTGAAGTCAGTGAACAGTTAAAGCACTACATAATATTTAGCTCTCTGGAAAATCAAGTCTTGGGCGTCTCAAACTGGGGATCCAAAATTAGTGGATGCTCTTGGACCTTAATTGATCTGGGCCTCAGTTCCCCGTCTGTACAATGGGGATAATATGCCCTCACCTCGCCAGGATGTTGTGAAGTCAATTAATATTTGTAAGCACTTGATTCACGTAGTGATGTGTGCCATTGAAAAGCCTGTGAGGAAATTTAATAATCCCGTCTTCAGAGCAGGGTGTGAATAGTGGGCAGCGAATTAGGCCCGGGGCCCACACCCGGAGCAGTGAGGATGAAACGAAATGTTGAATAGTTGCTCATCACTTGAGTCCTGTCCATTCTATGGAAGTGGAATCCTTCCCCTTCCCTTCTTTTTTGGCATGAGAGTGTGCAACTACCCAAAAGAGAGATCCTTGGAAAAGTCCACATTTTCTGCTTTCCTAGGGAGGAGAACAGGGCTCTAATTTTAAAGCTCTGTATTAAACATGACTCCAATGGAAAAATGAGCCTTTGAAAATGCTGGCCTTTCTTATCCCTATGTTAGCACCATTTTGCCCCCTGAATCGGGATGTGGTTAATTGAGGCAGTCACTTTTACTGGGATATCTCCCAGGGAACCGTCTTAGCCTAATGATAATCAATGGCAATCACTGTTGCTTAATCAAGGCAGCACCATAAATCCCACTTATCAGGCATGCATGTGGCCAGTGTCAAGAGTGGTTAAACAGGTGTTAAATAAGCATGCGCGGGGGGGCTTCCTTCAGGCATTACAATGCGGAGGATGCCAAGTGACAACTGGAAGCAGTTTTGTGCTTGTGCTTTGTGCTTTGTGTATATTTGTGCTTGTCTTTTTAATTCCATACGAGATTTTATGTAGTGTTAACAGGCTGCTTTAAAAATAGCCTCCTTTCTTAAGTGAGATAGGATGAGAAGGGAGGAAAGAGGGTCTAGGGGATTGGGCACTATTCTAGGGTTAGAGAACTTGGGTTAAAATGTGCACCTCTGCCAGGGGCTTGATGTGACTGTCCTTGCTCTGGTTGAGTTCCCCCTCTTGACCACTCACCAGACTGCATCCCTGCGTGTTTTAAACCTCTGGAGTCTGAACAGCATCCAGGCACTGCCCCATCTTGGTGTCCACAGGCACGCTGTCTGGGTGCAGACCCAATATCTAGCACCCTTCAGAGAGCTGCAACCACGTGGCCCCCTGCCTCTGGAACCAGTGCTGAGCCTCAGACTCCATTGCTCTTTACTTAATCACATGAGCAATACACAGCTCTAAACAAAAATAATAAACTCTCCAGGCATGTTGCTGCCTCAGTTTCCTCACCTCTCTGGGGCATTCTTTGGGCTGAGGTCAGAGTCATCTGGGGCATCCAGGGACCTTCTGCTGCAGTGCAAGGCCTGCATTCTGAAATGTGCAGCTTTCTCCTACCAGCTCGCTTCTCTGAGCTTGTCTGCTCTGTCCCCTTCCTCTCACCTGCCTAAAACTTCCTGTGTGTCTCCTGCAGTCTTCCCCCTGAGAGTCCTTTTTAAAGACTATCGTCACCCCTGTGGTGACTGTATTCTGTTGTCTGCTCTCCAACCCCTCAGACTGATGGTGAGAGAAGTTGGAGAGAACTGGTTTCTCTGCTCAGGCAACCTCTTCAGTGTACCTGTTGTCTGGTCATTAAATTCTAACGACCCTCTGTTGTCCCTGGGCTGGCAGAGATGAGACACAGCCCACCTAGCGGCATTCACTGATACAGCAGTTTTCATACTAACAACTTCATTGTAGCAACTAGAATTTACAAGTTGTACAGACAGATCCCCCAAATTGTCTCCATGACCTTGGACAAGTCCCTTAGGGTAAAAATATCAAAAGCCCCTAAGTGACTTAGGCTTCTGAGTCTCATTGAAAGCCACCACATGGTTGCTTTTGAAAATGTTACTTCTAGCCTACTCTGTTTCCCAGTCCCCCTTCTGTAAAAGGGAAATAATACTTCCCAAAGGTGGTGTTAGGATAAAATCCATTAGTGACTGAGAGTCTCTTTGTGACTATGGTGATGTGAACCAAGGAATGACCTAGAGCGAGAAGCAGCAGCATGATTGTGTGGGATCTGCCAACTCTTGTCTCACTTATGTAGGTGGCTCAGGCAGAATTGCAATCCATACATTCTCCCACTCCATGGAGTACAAGCCAGGATCATGGGCGACTCCCACTACAAGCCCACATAGCCTGGCCAGCCAGTGCTCCTTCTTGGGCAGTGCAGCTCCACCTATCCCCTTTCTCAGAGTTGTCCCTTATGGCACAAATTGCCCCTTATCAGGGATGGTATAAGTTGTCCCCTGCTGTTAAGAGGGGAATGGAATCCTTTGCAGATTCAGTTTTCCATCCTAGTCATGATGGAATTTTACTGATTTAAAATGAAATACATGTACAACACCTTTTATAAACATGTAATATTGAACATGAATTTGGGAGGGGAGGTTAATGGGTTTTTTGTATTTTTAATAAAGATTAAGAAGAAGTGCATGTTCCTCAACAGAAAACAAAATATCACTACAAACCCACTGTAAGAGAGAAATCCCACAGACCCTTATTGAACCCTGTGTAATTGCTGCAGAGCACTTATGCCAGGGACAAATCAGTCTCACTGAATTGATATGAAATGTATGCAACCAGACATACCTGAAACAGATGGTAGGCCACAATTGTCATGCTCAATCATAGACTTACAAGATATGGGCCCATATTACACGATACTTGTCATACCCATAATTGCTACCTCAGCTCTGTTAATTTTGTTTGCTGACATCTAGATTTTTAACAATTATTTTCCTAGCAACTGTGCCTGCTCTGAGGATAAAACACTTCACACACTTTACTAATATCACCTAAGTAAGAATTTCTGGGTTTTCTGCTGGGAAATCTCAGCATTGCCATAGGTGCATGGTTTTTCTTTCCAAATAGAAGAACTGTGGTGTGATCCCAAAGCCTAGGTACTAAATCACCCCAGTTCCTACTCAATCTGTGCATCCATCACTAACATACAACAGTAGGTGCCACCTCCCCTCCTGAAAAGGGACAGTCCCCATTTAACAGCAGCTAGCATTGTTAAAATTCTTTCTAAATGTCCCTCCTAGCCCATTGCATTTCAGGAGCCTTTCCAGCTGTGCCCCTGTATCTCTCACCTTGTTTCCCTGCATGTTGCTTATGTAAAACACTTTGCTTCCTACCAGAGAATCCTAGGGTGGGTTCTATCCAGCATTATGAGCTGATGCAACCTCATCCTAAAATGTGCTGTAGAGGTTTGTATTAAAAGGAAACTCTTCATATCGGATTAGTCTGTGCATTGCGTACTGCCCTGGGGGAGAACTGGAGTCCTTCAGCTTTCCGAGTCCTCAGAGTGGTATGGGCCTCCTGTGGAGCAGTTTATGCCCTGCCTCAAGTAGGTACTGCAATTCTGCCTGGCCTAGGTTTGGGTTAACTTGACTTTACCCCATATGACTTGTTTTATTTGCTGCTTGGTCCTCAGTAACCTAAGGAGGTAAATACGTACAGAGCAGAGAAAGAACTAGTCACATGCTGCAGATGAATGGATGTATTACGAGTAGAAAGCCCCACTGCACTTTGGTACATTTTTTTAGCTAACAGATCTGTCATCTCCCTAACTGGATGTAAGATTTGGAAAACTCATCTCACTCAAACTGACATCAGCTCGGTGTTTATAAATAGCCAGTCCACTGCCAGCCCCTTCGCTCCACACACATTGCCTGGGTCATTACAAGTTTTAAATAGAAATAGCTCTATATTCTGTTACACGGTGAGCTTGAGGATGAGGAGATATTTGGGAACTCACAGGAAGCCAGGATGGTATTGCAGCAGCTACTTGATTTTTGCTTTTCTTCTCCAGCACGGCAATGCACAGCCAGCAGATACAGAGGGACAGGTGGTGTTAAATCTTTAATAGAAGCCTTGGTTAATATTGCAGGACCAAAACCTTACATAGGAATGGGAAAGACTTTACTGTGCACATCTTCACAGCATCACGGCACGTTTCCGCAGTGCAGACGTTCCTAATCCAGCACTAGAATGAAGTGTCTGTCATTTCAAGGCCCACTCCTGTAAGGTATAGAGCAGGGGTTCTCAAACTTTTTTTCCTGGGACCCCCTTTGAACATATTACAGGCTGTGACGACTCCCCTTCCTCCCCATACCATGCCATGCTTGCTTCTGCGCTGAATAGCTCTGAAGGCAGAGCAGAAGTAAGAACTACAATACGGTGACTCTTCCCCCGGCCCTCGCAACAGGCTTGCAGCCTCCTCTTGGATCGGGACCCCCTCTTTGAGAAACGCTGGTACAGAGCTACCCCCAACTACCATTGACTTCAGTCATGATCATTATTTGTATTTCGTTAGTGCCTTGAGGTCCCAGTCAAGATCAGGGCCCCATGGCATTAGGCTCTGGGTAGACAGAGTAAAAGATAGTCCCCACCTTGAAGACATTATAATTTAAAAGAGACAGGAAGTGTTCTCCTCATTTTATAAATAAGGAACTGAAGCACAGAGAGATGAAATCACTTACTTAAGGTCAGACAAGATGTCTGTATCAAAGCCAGGAGATGAATGCAGATCTCCTGAGTCTGAAACCAGTGCCTTCGCCACAAGCAAACCCCTTCTTTTTGCATAGCAGTTCAATAGACATTAAGGGTACTGACCTCACAGGATCATCTCACTGGCTTAGGGCCTAGGAGGCTAGCACTGCAGCCAGCCAATTACTGCTTGCAGTCTCCCTGAAAAATGCATGGAAAGGCCAGGATTCAGGAAACTCTGTGGGTTGAATCTCAGAGACCTTCCATGGAATCATTCCATAATGGGATCTAGTTGCCCACCTGTGCATGTATATTGAGAGAAATCCTTCCCCATTGGGCCGTGAAGTGGAAGCAGAGCAGCTCAGTGGCTGCAGTAGCCTTTGCAGTTCTTACTTCCCACCTGTGTGGGGAAGTGGGTGTTGGGAATGGTTGGGGAGCCCACAAAAATCATACATCTACCAGCTATTGCCCCAGCTTCTCCCATGTCATGACTGGGACGGGGCAGCCTGACCTAGTGGTCAAAGCAGGAGTCAGGCATCAGGCCGGGTCAGATACCCAGAGGTCAGAGTCTGAGAGCGGCCATAGGCACAACTGAGATTCGAGTGTCAGGAGGCAGGCAGAGTCACGTTACCAGGAGATCAGAAGCAGGAGACAAATGTGAGAACAGAACTATGGATCGATAACCAGAGTCAGATACCATGAAGTTAAGCCACAGAAGCAGGAAGCACATAGTCCAGAGCAAGGTGGATACTGGTTGCATAGACAAATTTCTGTTTCAGTGCTGGGTTTACATGGGGGCTGTGGACCAATCAGGGCCCCCAGCGTTCTGCCAATCTGCTCCCAGGACTGGAGTCCTCTGTCTGAGTTCAGCTCCTATTCTGACAACAATTAGCAGGTCCCTGGGTGGCAGGGTGGAACCTGCTAGCTTCAAAAAGCCCAGTGGACCAGCATTCAAGACCCATGGTGCCTGACATCCCCTGATCTGTCCCAGTGTGTCTCTCTGCAGAAGCACCTTCTTAATAGTGTATTAAGAAGGAAATCAATCTGGAGGTATGCTTGTGCAGCTAGCATAGGCTCACTTTCCAATTCAGTATGCATGCAAACTGATGAAGGAGGAAGAAATAATAGTAAGACAGAGAATATGACTGAGGGTGTGAGGTTAGAAGTGAAAGAGCTATCATAGGAATGTAGGGTAGACTAAAAATAAACATGTAAATGCAAAATTTGACAGAACGGGAGATCTAATCAGCGAAATAAAAGAAAAAGGTGTGTGCATATAGGGAGGAAAAAATACACCAGACATTTCAAAAGAGCTCAAAGTGGATTTTCAAATGACCGATATCCACAATTTGAGAGCAGATTTCCATGTACAGGTTGACCATCTCTAACCTGACACCCTCGGGACCTGACTGGTGCCGAGCCAGAGAATTTGCCGAACCATGGAAGCGGGCAGGTCTCTTTTTATTTGTATCTCGCCAAGGCGAATAAACGGAACGATGCTTGCAACGCCGCTAGCCAAGGCTTACCGGCTTCCTTCATAGCAAAGTGTTAGTGTTGTTACACAATTTTACTATATTGGCACAAGGAAATAAGTAGACGAAGCACAAAAAACATAAAATAAAATCATGCCGGAGCACAGATGTTGCCGGACCAGAGAGTGCTGGACTAGAGTAGTTCAACCTGTACAATTAACTCCCATTATCATAACAAGGAGTCCGGTGACACCTTAAAGTCTAACAGATTTATTTGGGCATAAGTTTTCGTGAGTAAAAAACCCACTTTTTTACCCACGAAAGCTTATTCTTTTTCTGGATACAGACTAACACGGCTACCCCCGATACTTGATCTCATTGTGATGTGGAGGGTCAGGTTTTGTGCTGAGGTCTTTTGCAAATGTGGACTCAAGTGCTGAGTACTTTGGAAAATCTGGCCCTAGTGGAATAGAAAGGTGAGTAAAGCAAAATAATAATTACATGTTTAAAAAAAAAAAAAAGCTGTTTGTTTTAGGGAGTAATAAATATAGTGAGGAATAAAAAAAGAACAGTGTGTGGGTGAGTGAGAGGAAGTTCACCAGTGGTGAGCTGGAGCCCGTTCGCGTGAACCGCTTGTTAAATTTTTCAGCCGGTTTAGAACCGGTTGTTAAAGGGGTGGGCAAACTCCTGTCCTGCTCGTCCCGCCCGAGCTCTCGGCTCCCCCTGTGAATTTGTACTCACCCGGCGGCACTGCGCGCCTTCAGCAGCATTTTGGCAGCGGGCCCTTCACTCGTTCTGGGTCTTCGGCGGCATTTCGGCGGCGGGCCCTTCACTCGTTCCGGGTCTTTGGCGGCAGGTCTTTCAGTGCAGCCGAAGACCTGGAGCGAGTGAAGAACCTGCCGCCGAAGTGCCGCCATAGACCCAGAGCGACGGTAGGAATCGGATCTTCAGCTTCTGGCAGCTCATCTCTGAAGTTCACCATGTAATTAAGAGAAAGAAAACAATTGATGAGACACCTAAAATATCAGGGAAGGAAGAGGATGAGCAGGTAAATGGCTGAAAGAGGTAATGGATGCAACATACATGTCCAAATGCTAAAGTAACTAATACAGTCCTAGTGGCAATAATGTAAAGAAAGAGACTGGATACTAAATAGCCTGGAAGCAAACATAGGATCAGAGGCAGAGCCTGGAAGAAACCTGATGTGCGGGAGAGCATTGAGAGTGGGAGGATGTGAAAATCTACGTGTACTTTCCACAGCCATCTGCCCTGGCCAGGATTTTCAGAAGGGCTGAGCACTCACAATGGGAGGGGAGTCAACCAGGGATAGGAGCAGCAGAAGCTCCCTAAAAGTGGAGGAGCCACAGGCTCCCAAACTGTGGCCCCAACCCCCAATGCTGCCCCTTCTCCCTGAGCCCCTACCCTCGCGCCACCCATTCCCCCGAACCCCCACCCCCACACTGCCCCTTACCTGAGGTCCTATCCCTGTGCTGCCTCTTCCCCCCAAGACCGTGCCCCCTCTCACTCTTCTCCACCCCCTTCCAACTGTTGCTCGCCCTTATGGCTGGTAAAAAGTGGCCCCCTCGGTTCCAGTGCCCCTGACCAGGGATTTCCCGAGCTAAAGCCTGAGCTGCTACCATTTAGACGTACTCGCTGGTGCAGTAACACACTTCGACCTGCTGTGGATCTGGTGCAGAGGGGGACCTGTTACACACACTCCCAGCGGGTTACAGAGGCACCAAAATAAGCAGCCACATTTTCAGAAGAGCTCGGCATGGTGGGTGCTGAGATATTTGGAAAAAAATCTGGGCAGAAGTGTTACAATGGGAGCTGCTGGATGAGCACTATTGAAAACCTGGTCTTTGTATAGGTGTCTAAAGGGAAGCTGAGCTCTTCTGAAAATCGGCCCACCTGTGACCAATGGGACTGCCACTGCCAGGATCCTGTCCTCAAGATTCGCTCCTCTAGGCTGGAAGACTGCAGTGCTCCTGAACAGCTTGTCATACAGAACTAATGATATAGCCCCTTTTGAAGCATGTATTCTTTATAGACGACACATTCCAGGCATCATTTATTTACACGCTAGCTTTTGTCTGCAGCAAATGGGCAACGTTTTAAAGTGCAGATCTTCTCTGAAAAGTGACCCTGTTCCAATGGAATTGTGGGGATTCCTGATTCTGGCAGATCAAATGGGCTTCATGAGGAAGTGAAAAGATGTTTTTCCTAACTGCTATGCAAACTAGGGTTGACACCTGTCTGGGTTGTACCTGGACAGTCCAGTTCTTGGCTTTTGTGTCCGGGTGCCATTTAGGGTTGCCAGGTGCCCGGTTTTTTACTGGAAAATGGCACTTGGCAGTTACCGCGGGGCGGGGGGGAAGCACGGGTCATTAACTTGCGCCAGCCACTGCTCAGCCGGGGCCACCTCCTACCTGCAGGCAGGCTCCTTGTCAGCCCCGGAGCAGAGGGAGCCCAGCTGGGGACTTGGGGGGAGGGAAGGGAGGTGGAGACGATCCAGAGAGTGATGGGGGAAGGGGAGAGAGGAGCGAACGATCAGGACGGGGCCTTGGGGGAAGAGGCCGAGAAGGGGGTGGAGCCTGGGGGAAGAGGTGGGCCAGGGGGTGGGGCTTGGGAGTCTAGTTACCAGCAATTAGAAAAGTGGGAATCCTAATACAAACTCAGCATGTGTTTAAGATTCCCCAGGCCAAATTCTGCCTTTAGTTTCACCTGTTCAATACCATTTTCTTCAATTCAAGCAGAGTAGGCATTTGGAACTTTGTTATCTTTGATGTGATTGCATTTTTAATCCTTGCCAAGGGCTCTCTGAGCTCTGACGAGATGCTTTTTTGTATATATTATACACTAAAAAAGAAATACATTACTTGGGGGTCTGATAGAACATGGAATGCACCTTGCTAACCCTTAGTACAGAGCTAAGAGTGGTGGACACTGGGGATAAAATGAACACAAATGCCCTCTGCTTTGCAAGATGTTTAATGTACTTTACCTACCACTAGCAGGTACGCCAGGTTGTTGGGTTTTTTTTTTCACTTTGGCAGCACCATATAGTGGGGAATAAAGGCAGCGATCCCCCCTTACCCCATCTTTACCCTGCCCCCCCCGGAGTCGGGGCTGACCGGGGCCACAGCTCGGGAGGGGAGCATGGACGGGGTAAGGGGGCCAAGGCTGGGGGTGGGGACAGGAGCGAAGCTGCAGCGGGGCTGCAGTGGGATCTGCTTCTCTCCCGGCCCCGCCCCCAGCCTTGGCCCAGGGGACACGGCCAGGGAGCTGGGGAGGGGCTGAGGGCCGGATCGGAGCAGATCTGGGCTTGGGGAGGGGCACACTCCCTCCCCGCCCCTGCAAGGGCTGGTGCAGGCCCTGCCGTGCCCCCCGGACGTTATTCCATGCCCCACAGTTTGGAGACCTCTGGCATAAGGTATTTTGAAAAGAACTGCAGTTAAGAAGGTTACAGTCTCTAACCATTGCAACCCGCATATTGGACTCTGGAGCCTCCGTTCCTTCCACCTCTTCCGCCTTCATCCCCATCCCTCGAGTCTGATCTGATCCCCTTCCTTCTCTGGATCCCTTTTACTGAAAAGAAACCTCCAAGCACCTTTGTCCCTGGCAGCAGCAGGAGTAGAAGGGTCCTGAACAGCAAAGGCAGGCACAGAGTATTTAAGATGTTGAGAAGGGGGCAGTCAGCTGGAGAGTGAAAAATATTCGGGATCAGATATGGTTTGGTGGGCTTGTTCTCCTATATCCCAAAGCCAAACAAATACACCACCTTCCTAATTCTATGCATCATTAGCACCAGAGCAATCCCATCCATGTTCCTCATGGCAGGGAGGGATTGTCTCACTATGTGTGTGTAGACCACCTAGCAAAACTGGACATATTTCTTGATGCTCTGTGGGCCCCTATGTGTTCCCCTTACCACCACTCTGCCACGGAGAAGCCCATGGGGAAGGGCAAAACTATTTTTTTTTTTAAACGGCAAAGTTCATCTTGTGGAGGTGGTGCTGCCGGCTGCCCTCAAAGGGAGAGGTCTGGGGCCCTAGAACTGAGAAGGAGGCATATGACTATGTAGTTAAGGTCATTGGACAGGAGCCACCGTCCGTTCCATTTGTGCCTCTGCTGAAAATAGTTTATTGCCATGTTTAAATTTAGTGGTGGTGTTGCTGTGTCGGTCCCAGGATATTAGAGAAACAAGGTGGGTGAGGTAATATCTTTTATTGCAACAACTTCTGTTGGTGAGAGAGACGAGCTTTCAAACTTACACAGAGCTCTTCTACAGATCTGAGATATGTACTCAGAGTGCCATAGCTAAATAGAAAGTGGAACAGATTGTTTAGCATAAGTAGTTGACAGATATTTTGAGGGACACCACAGAGCAGACAATCACTACATTGATTGCCTCAGGAAATTTTTTCGTAAAATCCTTAACAAACAACACATTCACCACAATCTCTCCACTGATGAGAGGACAGCTATGCAGTTCCTGAAATCTAACCACTAAATAGTGTTCAAAGGAGCAGAAAAAGGGGGTGCCATTACAATCCTGAGCCATGAAGAATATGTTAATGAGGCCAACGAGACAACTCTCTCACACCACCTGTTATAAAGAACTCAAAGAAGACGCCACACACAATTTACCCAGGAATTTAAGGATATCATCAGATCCTTTCCCAAACAACTCCAAGAGAAACTTCACAAACTTCTTCTCCCATGAACTCACCCCAGGTTCCTTCTACACGCTTCCTAGGATAAGGGAACCCAGGCAGGCCCATCATATCTGGCCATGGCACTCTTACTGAAGGAATATTGGGACTCATAGAAACCATCCTCAAACCACTCACCACACAAAGGGCCAGTTTCCTCCAGGACACAACTGACTATCTCCACAAACTGCAACATTAATAACCTCCCTCTGAACACCATCCTCGCCATCAAGGATATCACTTCCCTATACACCAAAATCCCTCACAATGAGGGCATAGTTGCCTGATTCAAATATTTACATGACAATGGACAACCCTCAGATATCCACCCCAAACATGTTGCCAAACTAATGCATTTCATCCTTACCCATAACAATTTTACATTCAACAACAAACGCTTTGTCCAAACCATGGGAACAGTCATGGGTACTAGGATGTCTCCCAAATATGCCAACCTCTTCATGGTCCATCCTGAAGAATTTCTGGACAAATGCACCACAAAACCAATGATATACCTGAGGTACATCAAAGATATTTTGATCCTCTAGACAGACGACTTAAACTCCCTCATAGATTTTCACCACAACTTCAGGAACCACCACCCATCCATTAAACTTTCTCTGGAACACTTGCACACCAGCATCAATTTCCTGGACACCACACTCAGCTTCAACAATGGAACCCGACACACAACTTTATACAAGAAACCCACAGATCACCACACTTACCTTCATAGATACAGTAACCACCTCAAACACACCAAGAAATCTGTTATCTACAGCCAGGCACTCAGATACCACAGAATATGCTCTGAGGAGAAAGTCTGGGATATACACCTTAACACACTCAAAACCGCCTTTATCAAACAACGACACTCCACCAGAGAAGTAGATCGCATCATGGACTGGACCACCCAAATGCCCCAATAGAATCTGCTTATACAGAAATAAAACCCCCTCCTATTGCACACCCCTAGTTGTCACCTACTACCACACACTGGAACCCATATGAGGTCTCATCAAACAACAATAACCCATACTCAATGGGGACCCCATCCTGAAAGAAATCTTTCCTGAACCCCCTCTTGTAGTCTTCAAACCTCCCCCCCCGGCCCCGCCAACCTCTCCAAGCTCATCGTCAGAAGCAAGCTCCTGACAGACCAGGACACACCAACTCAAAGCAGCACCAGACCTTGTCAGATCAACAGATGCAAAACCTGCAGACATCTCTCCATTCCTACAATGATGAACACCCCTCGCAACACACGTTTCACAGTCCATGGATCGTATAAATGCTTATCACAACATGCAGTGTACCTCATCCAGTGCACTAAATGCCCAACAACAACTATGGGGTGCGGGGGGGGGGCAGACAATCTCTGTGCTCTCGAATGAACTCACACAGGAAAGTGGTAAAAGACAAGAACACCGTATCACCTCGGGGTGAACTTGCCACAAGTACTCCTTTTCTTTTCACAAAAGCAATCACTCTCTATCTGACCTATCAGTCATAATTCTCAAAGGAAAGTTGCACAGCGCTTTCAAAAGATGGGTCTGGGACCTTAAATTCATAACTTTGCTAGACACTAAAAATCATGGACTGAATAGGAAGATGCTGGATTTATGGCTTATTACAACAATCTGTAACCCACTTACACCCCCCCGCTGCTTTTTTCCCCTACCTTACTTCCTTTTCTCCCTATGACTGGCAGGGTGTTAATGGGCTACTTCACCTTGAATGGTCCCTTGAAATAATATGTGTTAACTACTTATGCTAAACAATCTGTTCCACCTTTTATTTAACTGTGACGACCTGAAGAAGAGCTCTGTGTAAGCTTGAAATTCTCTCTCACCAACAGAATCTGGTCCAATAAAATACAGTACCTCACCCACCTTGTGTCTCTATTTTTAAATTTATTATTTGCATTTCCTGCCCAGGCAGAATTGTATTATTTTAAGGGACGCCCGAGGCTAATCAGACGAGCTGTTCCTGAGTTATAAGGCTTTGAAAAAGTGGTGGATTTTTCCATACTTTTTTAAATTATATTTTTTGTTCAGAAACTCACAATGCAAAAATTGCTTGCTGTAAAAATGTCAGACGTGAGCCAGCCCTGGAACAGGTGTAATAGATGGGATGTATACACCGCCAGGCCATACTGCCTCTCTGCTAACACCTCAAGATCAGATTTAAAATCACTTTAACTTCCCTTGTGTAAAGATAACCTTGAATACCACAAAGTAGACAATATAATGATAATACAGAAGATATAGCCTACCTATGTAGGAAAGGACTTTGCTATATGCAGTTTTCTTGACCCTGAATTTTGCTGCTGTTGGTATAGTAAAGTACTGCTCAGATTTAGCATTTAGCTGTTGTATTTAGACTGAATGAAGGTTTTTCACATTCTAGAGACTGATCCAATACCCATTGAAACAAGTGGAAAGACACCCATTGATTTCAAAGGAGCTGAATCTGGCTCCTAGCCTCCACTCAATGACAGCACTATCCACCTAACTCTCATTAACCTTACTGCAAGCCAGACAATGAGCTGAGACTCCAGATTGCTTCTAGGACATTGCGTGATGATGATTATGCTGGCAGGCACACCTATTTTTTTAATGTGCTTGATTTGACATAGTGCTGTTCACCATCTGAATTTTACCACAAGTTCTTTCTGCCAAAAGGAAAGAGGTAGTGTTTTTCTTTTCATCCATTTTAGACAATCATTTACTCCCTTTCTGTGGAAGAAGAATATTAACATTGTGGTAAATTCTTAACTCTTCACTTCCTAAATTAAAACAACTAGGAAAAACTCCTCAGCTGGTATAAATCAGGATAGCTCAAACAACTCTGTGGGGCTACCTTTATTAACACCAGGTGCAAATCTGGCCTGACTATCTAGAGTGGCAGCTGCATGTAATTTATCTTATCTGCTAGTTCATTATTCTGTGCACTTTGGAAAGTGCTCTGACTCCTCTTGTTGTGTCAGACTGGTCAAAGGAGACCTCTCTGCTGCTGCTCTGCAACAGCGGCTCTCAACCTTTCCAGGCTACTGTACCCCTTTCAGGAGTCTGATTTGTCTTGCGTACCCCCAAGTTTCACCTCACTTAAAAACTACTTGTTTAGAAAATCAGACATAAAAATGCAAAAGCGTCACAGCACACTATTACTGAAAAATTGCTGACTTCCTCATTTTCCCCATAACATTATAAAATAAATCCAGGTGGAATATAAATAGTGTCTAACATGTCAATGTCTGTATGGAATGTTAGTTTGTACTGACTTCACTAGTGCTTTTTATGTAGCCAGCAGTAAAACTAGGCAAATATCTAGATGAGTTGATCTATCCCCTGGAAGACCTCTGTGTGCCCCTGGTTGAGAACCACTGCTCTGCAACACCATATCAGAATGTATAGTATGGGATACTGATGTACCTGTCCTTTGTCCAGGAGAACTAGCTGTTAAATAGCTATACTGTCATGCTGTGAATTGGGAGGAAGATAAACAAATTATCCTCTGACTTTATTTTCTCCATTTTCTGATTAAGGCAGTGCCCTAAGGTGCACTCGTGGCAGAGTTGCCACTGAACCCAATTGCTTCTTGCAGTGTTTCTTTACTGTTCTTAACCTTGTAAGGTCACTCTGGAGATCTGACCCCCAAAAGGAGGGAAAGATCTTAAAATTGTCTTCTGAATGCAGGGGGGCTGAAAAGTCTCTGAATTTGGACTGACAGGGTGAAATCCTGGTCCGATTGAAGTCTATGGTAAAACTCCCATTGACTTTAATGGGGCCAAGATTTCACCCACAAAGCTTTCATGGGTTTTTTCCTGCTGTCAGTGTTGCCAACATGGGTAATTTGATCCCAAATCTCATAACCTGTGGTGTTTTGCTGAAAGTTCCAGCTCTGGGAGTACTGTGATTGTGTGAGGATCTCCCCTTATGGGTGCCAAGAAAATCTTGAGCGTGTGGCCTGAGCGCACCCTAAAGACTCAACCCTCCCCAAAGTGTATATAAAAGAACCCCAGATCTATTATCCATTTAAACTCTTGTGATTTGTAAGCCAGTCTCATGATTTTTGAATGTTTGGGGTTGGCAGGAGCATGAAGTGCACAGATCTCCAGAGGGCTGCTGGAGATGCTGGCCATCATCCATGACTGATTTACCCAATTTTCAGAGTAGCAGCTGTGTTAGTCTGTATCCGCAAAAAGAACAGGAGGACTTGTGTTAGTCTCTAAGGTGCCACAAGTACTTCTGATTTACCCAAGGCTGGCAGTTAGAAAAGAAACCAAAACATCTTGATGCTTGCAAACAGAACCACGCTGAAATGGTATCCGGGAGATTTAGCAAACATGAACCTGTGCCATGGCACTCGTGCAGAGCTGAGCCATCTTTCAAACGGATTGAATGTCTTTGAAGATGGTAGAATAAACATACGCTGACCTCGATCTCTGTAAAGAATAACACTTTGCTTATTGTTGATGGATGTCTTCCTACTGGCACACCTTTTATTTGTCTAAAGGGAGAGAGCGGGGTATTGGTTTAATGTTCTTGTTTATCATTTCAGATAGATTACAAGATGTTCTCTTCAATGGCAATATATTTTAAGGAATTTTATGGTTTTCATGTTTTTTTTAATTTAATTTTCTTTGTTTTTTTGCCAGCATGAGAAACTTCCTCCTATTCTCCCATCTGGCTAAATAACAAGCCGCAAAAATGTCTAGAATAAGTTGAAACTGGCAAAATCTGTGACTTGGTTAATTAACTCCCCATTAGTTCAAATAGCCAAAAAGTCCATTTTCCATTAAATACTTTTGTATAGATGCGTGTACCGCCCACACGTATGTAGTTAAAACAAACCATAAGGTATTCAGTCTTGGCTGGTCCATGCAGCAATGATCTTGTTTCTGAATTCAGCTTCCAATAGGTATATAGCAGCATGCTGTCATTTGAAGTACATGTTAAAGACATGGTGATGTCTTTATGACGTAACTGACATGTGCGAATATGTGTTCTAGCTCTTGGCAGAAGCTTGGTAAGGAGGCTGAAAGAGAGAGAGGGAGAGTAGGGCGACTATTGTTACCTTTATTCTAATAAAAGTTCCTTGTTCAGTGTTCAGATAAAGTCTCTTCATGCGATCCTTTACCATTGTCATATGACAGAAGCCTATCTATCTTCCCGCCTCACCTCATCGCTTTCCCTTGTGAATGTTCTGAAGTGTAGCTCTTGGGTATCTTTGTCTTGCCCGCTCCAAGACTGAGCAGAATCTGGAGAGGGTAATGGATTTGACAAGCACCATTTTTTAATTGGGGGCGGGAGTTTCAGTTGAAAAAAATGGCGCCAGTTCTAACAGTGACTAATGATTTGGGGACATGTTTTCATTGCTATTCATGCTGTGTCAATATCTGTCCCCAGATTTATAGTCATTCTCTCTTTTCTTTTCATAGGCGCAAAAGGGATTTTTATATTTAAATCTAAAAGCTAATACTTGAAATAGCTGATTAATCCGCCCCTCCGCCCTTTATTTTTTATTGGCCTTTTCTTAATCCAGTGTTTGCTAAATCTGTCAATTCCTCGCTCTATAAGTCTGTGCTGAGGTTGCAGAACCATTTCTGTGCAGACACCCAGTGGGGAAATAATCCTCTTGCCCTCCTTCCCAGCAGCCTCTGCAAATATCTGCCTGAGTGTGTAGGGAGGGCAAGGCTGCATGCCCAGTACTTCCTCTGGTGGAGAGTAGGTGGCTGGCACCAGGGGAAGGAATCTGCACATGGTAAAGGGGTGGCATAGTTCACTTCCCCCTAGGAGCAAGGGTAGAACAGAGAAGGGATTGTGCTAGGGTAACCAGACAGCAAGTGTGAAAAATCGGGACCGGGGGGAGGGAGGAGGGGAGGGGAATAGGATCCTATATAAGAAAAAGACCCCAAAATCGGGACTGTCCCTATAAAATTGGGACATCTGGTCACCCTAGATTGTGCCGTTTTGAAGAGTTCTTCTGAGGCATGCTGCTGTCTCTTACACAGGATGTTTAGCAAAGTCTTGGTCTTCTAGCCTTTAGATCTCGGCCTCCTGTTTCCGTCACTCATACTCACATGTTGAGGCCAACAAATGATGTGTCTGTTATATGTTACTGCATATTTACTTGCTAAGCAAACCCTCTGTACTTTGTTATGGTCAGAGATGTTTGTCCTGAGCTGGAAGGAATTGTGGAGGAAAAAACCCATGCCCAAACCTCCTAGCGTGCTGGTCACCGATCAAAGGTCACAGCTAAATTTTTGAACCTGGAACATCCAGATGATAAAGATGGGGTGACCAGAACCAGATATGGACCCGATGGCTGCATATGTGTGGTTGGCCTCTGCTGGCAGAGGAGGTACATAAGATATAATTAAGGGGAAGGAATTGCTCCCAGATAATCTGTTTGACTGGTGTGGGCCATTCTAATGTTGCCTTTAAAAAAACAGCATGCTCAGGGCTTACGACTCGAAGGGTCTCATCCAAAGTCCATGGAAGTCCATGAGAGTGCATGAGTCTAGCACAAAGAGCTGTGCTGTGAGGATGAAGGAGATGTGTTGCCGGAGTGCTGGCGTCTGGAGGCCTTATGCCTGTAGTAGCCAGGAACAAGCTCGTTCCCTGCAGGTGCACTGGGCTGGGTAGGGAGGTCTGTCTTGTTTACCAGGGACAGTTACTACATCACCAGCTCAGGTGGAGTGTGAGCTGCCCCTCTTTTAGCTCTGCTGCCACTGGCCAATGTGCAGGAGATGGGACTATCCCCACCCACCCATCTTGCCAAGACACAGCCCCTTTGGAACAGCAGCAGTTCTCCTGTGAGTGCTAGAAGTCCCCACTTCTCCCTCTCGCATTCAGGATGTGCATTATTGCAACATCCTAAGCAGGAACGTTAAAGGGGGAAGCTGCTGGTGGTGCCCTCTGCTGTGTCACCCTGAGCTTTTAGGATCGTTTGATAGAAGGGAACTCACTGCAGTGAAATGGAATCTAAACACTACTGAGATCACCACATAACTAATACTGCAAGCAACCCCCTGCTTTCAACGGAGGACAATAAAATGGCTCTTTCTGATTCTCAGATCTGATCTGTTCAAGTTGTTTCCAGCTCTAACATGTGTTGTGTGTGTCAGATCCTTCTGTGCCTAGTGTTGTGTTAGAAATAGCTCCTGTACTCCATAAAGGGGCAAGTGTGGCAAATGCCTCTAAAAATGCTGTTCTAATACCATGCAACTTTTAGCAAATAAGTGTCAGGAATAGAAACCAGGCGCCCTGACTCCCACTCTCTTTCTGTAGCTACTAAACAACATTCCCTCTCAGCTGGTGTTCCGTATTAGGAGTGCTATAGCTTGCAACATGTATTGGTGCACTGAACTGGCTCTGTCCGACGCAAGGGAAAGATTATCGATTAGCTCTGCTACTTTCCTCTGAAGATGCATGTGACTAAGAGCTGAAGTGATGTGTGACTGGAAGCGTCTGCTGATGTCTCTGAATGTTCAGAAACAAAGACAGCTACGTGCAGCAGGCCTGATTCTTCCCTCACTGGCTTGAGTCCATATCGTCACTGAAGCCAGTGGAATTACACGGGAGTAGAACGTGTGTGAGTGAGTGCAGAATCGAGCTGCTGGGTATACTAGGCTGTGATTAAAATGGTGTGTCCAGACTAATGCGGCTAGAGACTCAGCTCTGAAGCTAAGTGAAGTGAATGTATAAGAAGAGCAGTTTTGGAAGAGCATTTTCTCCCCCCTCTAGTGAATACAAGAAAGATTTTTGTATCTCAGATCCAGATATCCAGAGCACTGACCACGTCCATTGAAACTAATACTTAAGCACATTGAGATGAAAGGCCCTATGTAAGTGCAACATATTGCGTAAGGCACAGGGGTTGCCATGAAAAATAAATAATTATCCACGTTGACCACACAGCTATACGTGAGATGCTCGTTCTTACTCTAAGTGCAGGGAGAAACTATGCAGCATGTGGACTACCACTAAATGGTAAATGTGGTCAGCCAGTCTAAGGGTATGTCTTCACGGCCATTGGGAGGTGTGATTGCAACACACATACACATATCTGAGCTAGTTTTGGGCACTGGCTAGCCTTGCCTGCCCAGGACCTAGGCTATTACTTGAATGGCTGCCACCCATATTGCTGTGACTTCAGCACTGTAGGAAGGCTTGTAACTCTTCCATTCATTATACACCAAAGACCATCGGTGGCAATTTTCAGAGCAAGACTCTAGATCAGTGGTTCTCAACCAGGGGCACACGTACTCCTGGGGGTACGCATCAACTCATCTAGATAGTTGCCTAATTTTACAACAGACTACATAAAAAGCACTAGCAAAATCAGGACAAATGAAAATTTCATACAGACAATGACTTGTTTATAGTGCTCTATATACTAGACACTGAAATATAAGTACGATATTTATATTCCAATTGATTTATCTTATAATTACATGATAAAAATGAGAAAGTCAGCAATTTTTTCAGTAACAGAGTGCCGTGACACACGTGTATTTTTTTTGGTCTGATTTTGTAAGCAAGTAGTTTTTAAGTGAGGTGTAACTTAGCGGAAGGCAAGACAAATCAGACTCCTGAAAGGGGTACAGTAGTCTGGAAAGGTTGAGAGCCACTGATCTAGATCTCTTTGTTTTCCGTGTTGCTGTATTGATGTCATTAGGTTATGCTATTGCATCTTGTACTGGTATGGGGGAGGAGATGCTGGGAAGGTTTTTTTTCCACTCCTTTTTGCAGTCTATTTGACACATTGCTCCTTGGCAAATTGCTGTATGGAGTATGAACTCCCTCATACCACAGAGGAAGGGGTTTTGGGTTGGGGGGCAGGAGGAGCTAGTAACTGCTGAGACCCACAGTCCATTACTCCCTGGAGTTATGGGGTGCACCATTAGTAAGGACAGCTACTACAGTGAGGGTGCTGTTTGCTCCTGGGACTGTGTAGGGAAATTTATCCTTTGTGAAGCTTGCATACCTCCTCAGCACGTACTTAGCTATATGGAGGGGAATAAATATTTTGCCTCTTAGTTATTTTTAGCTTAGGGTGCCCAGAGGTCTTTCAAACACAAGGCACAAAGGAATGCTCCTTTATTTATTTACTTACTTAATGTTTATATAGAACACAACATAGAGCAGAAATAGATCTAACACTTTGACAGCACCTGGCATCTTCAATCATATCAGACGTGGTTAGAATGGTCAGGTTTAGTCAGTTGTCTATGTGGATTCACTCCACAGCTCCTGGAGATGATTGACCGTTCTCCTTCGACAAGAAATGCGTACAGTGCGTTCAGCAGCCGACATCTATTAAAATGAGAAGCAGAGCAGATACCGCGGATTGCATCCCTTGGAGGAGTATCTCTGTGTGTGTGCTCAATAAGACCTTTGCTTGACGGGTCACAAATGACTTTGCCCATTTTTTGAAGAGAAAAAAAATGGACAGCCCTTGAGACCGAAACTCTCTCCATTCAGAGAACAGATACCGTGTGGCAGCAAAGCTCCATAGTCAGTGTGCTTCACCCTAGCCACTCTAGGGAAGAGAGGGCAGCTCAGTTTCTATTCTCACTGAGAGTCTGATCCAAAGACCATGAAAATCAGTGGAAAGACTCTGATTGACTTTGGATCAGTCCTACAATCCAGTGAGAGAACCAACTCATTTTACATAAGCCAGCACTGACAATCTGCTGGGGCAGGGCTCCATTCCCTATGGCACGTTTTTCAGCTGTCCCTTCCCATTAGAGTGCATAGTTTTCAAGCCTGTTCCATTTTCAGCGTCGTTTGGATTCCGCAGCTTTTAGAGCATTGCAGCTGCCAGGTATAAAGACATCAAGTAGACCTAGAAAAATGAAATGGCAGAATATGCTTTTTTTGCCTCTGTTTTCACTAACAAGGTCAGCTCCCAGACTGCTGCGCTGGGCATCACAAAATGGGGAAGAGATGGCCAGCCCTCTGTGGAGATAGAGGTGGTTAGGGACTATGTAGAAAAGCTGGACGTGCACAAGTCCCTGGGGCCGGATGAGTTGCATCCGAGAGTGCTGAAGGAATTGGCGGCTGTGATTGCAGAGCCATTGGCCATTATCTTTGAAAACTCGTGGCGAACGGGGGAAGTCCCGGATGACTGGAAAAAGGCTAATGTAGTGCCTATCTTTAAAAAAGGGAAGAAGGAGGATCCTGGGAACTACAGGCCAGTCAGCCTCACCTCAGTCCCTGGAAAAATCATGGAGCAGGTCCTCAAAGAATCAATCCTGAAGCACTTGCATGAGAGGAAAGTGATCAGGAACAGCCAGCATGGATTCACCAAGGGAAGGTCATGCCTGACTAATCTAATCGCCTTTTATGATGAGATTACTGGTTCTGTGGATGAAGGGAAAGCAGTGGATGTATTGTTTCTTGACTTTAGCAAAGCTTTTGACACGGTCTCCCACAGTATTCTTGTCAGCAAGTTAAGGAAGTATGGGCTGGATGAATGCACTATAAGGTGGGTAGAAAGCTGGCTAGATTGTCGGGCTCAACGGGTAGTGATCAATGGCTCCATGTCTAGTTGGCAGCCGGTATCAAGTGGAGTGCCCCAAGGGTCGGTCCTGGGGGCGGTTTTGTTCAATATCTTCATAAATGATCTGGAGGATGGTGTGGATTGCACTCTTAGCAAATTTGCGGATGATACTAAACTGGGAGGAGTGGTAGATACGCTGGAGGGGAGGGATAGGATACAGAAGGACCTAGACAAATTGGAGGATTGGGCCAAAAGAAATCTGATGAGGTTCAATAAGGATAAGTGCAGGGTTCTGCACTTAGGATGGAAGAATCCAATGCACCGCTACAGACTAGGGACCGAATGGCTAGGCAGCAGTTCTGTGGAAAAGGACCGAGGGGTGACAGTGGACGAGAAGCTGGATATGAGTCAGCAGTGTGCCCTTGTTGCCAAGAAGGCCAATGGCATTTTGGGATGTATAAGTAGGGGCATAGCGAGCAGATCGAGGGAC
This sequence comes from Caretta caretta, assembly GCF_965140235.1. Taxonomy (NCBI): domain Eukaryota; kingdom Metazoa; phylum Chordata; order Testudines; family Cheloniidae; genus Caretta; species Caretta caretta. The sequence goes on along the minus strand of NC_134208.1, from coordinate 202,784,619 downwards.
GTGATCGTTCCCCTCTATTCGACATTGGTGAGGCCTCATCTGGAGTACTGTGTCCAGTTTTGGGCCCCACACTACAAGAAGGATGTGGATAAATTGGAGAGAGTCCAGCGAAGGGCAACAAAAATGATTAGGGGTCTAGAACACATGACTTATGAGGAGAGGCTGAGGGAGCTGGGATTGTTTAGCCTGCAGAAGAGAAGAATGAGGGGGGATTTGATAGCTGCTTTCAACTACCTGAAAGGGGGTTCCAAAGAGGATGGCTCTAGACTGTTCTCAATGGTAGCAGATGACAGAATGAGGAGTAATGGTCTCAAGTTGCAGTGGGAGAGGTTTAGGTTGGATATTAGGAAAAACTTTTTCACTAAGAGGGTGGTGAAACACTGGAATGCGTTACCTAGGGAGGTGGTAGAATCTCCTTCCTTAGAGGTTTTTAAGGTCAGGCTTGACAAAGCCCTGGCTGGGATGATTTAACTGGGAATTGGTCCTGCTTCGAGCAGGGGGTTGGACTAGATGACCTTCTGGAGTCCCTTCCAACCCTGATATTCTATGATTCTATGAATATTTTATTGATTCGTCAAATCTAGTTGCCCAACTGCCCGTGGTGGCTTGGGTGAGCAGAAGCAGGACACGTCCAATGCTCCTGTCAGAAAATGTTCATAAGACGATAATAGCTAGTCCGTTCCAGTGCTTGCAGAGAAACAAACCTAAATTATGAGAGCTTATTATTTTAATTATAGCACTTAGTGTGTGCTACATGCTCTAATAAGAAGACTTGAGGAGTCAATCGCATAAGAGGTCTTATTTCCACAATACCGGTTCCTATAATAACTGCTCAAACAGTCCACCCCTTTTTATTAGGTACGGAGCTGAAAGAGTCCTTGACACTGCTCTCTCTGTGTTGTGCTGCTAAGGTAGATCTGGGTTCCGTTGCTTGCATAGTGACTTGTATCCCTAAACATTTTGTTCCAGGATTGCAACAGGTAGACATCACATGATCCTTGATATTTAAAATAGACTCATAAAGAAAGAAGCTTTTGGAAGGTGGTTTAGCAATCACTTCTTGGATTTGACTTGAAAGCAAAGTGCCTGGGTGTAGCGTAGGCACATGTGGTATGCTGGCAGCCTAGCGAAAGTTAAACTGGAAAGGCTTTTTATCTGCCAAGCCCTGCATTCGGGATTCTACGTATGCCTTGCAGCAGGCGGGGCATGACACTAGTAACTTCAGACTACACTCAGAAGGTCACATCTTCTATTGCTTTAGCTGGTGTAGGCAGGGGAGATCAGCTGCAGTTGTAGTGCGGTGTTGCAGTCCTCCAACAGCCATAGCAGGACACATACAGGATGCAGCTGGGATTTTCAAAAGCATGCAGTGTGGGTGTAACTCTGCTCCCATTGATGCCATTAGGAGTTTTACTGTGGACTTCAGTGAGAGCAGATTTACACCAACACAGAGTGCTTGTGCAAATCCCAGGTGAAATGTTGTGATACACATCTGCTGGACGATCCTAAGGAGGAAAAGAGCCTTGTATGTCTAAAAGTAAGAGGTGTCAATCCTAGACATCGCTTATTCACGTGCTGTTGTCGGCAACAAAGGATAAATGTTGTGCTCATGAAACATGCTGTCTGATCATGGGGCTTTTCTGGCATTTCTTGCGCACCCAAAGCTCTCGCTGAGGAGAACAGAAATTTTAGGTGTATGATGAATTGAGGATGGAGCCAGAGATATCTGCAGGTACGTAATAAGGTGCTACCTGCCTCCATAACACGGCATACGCCTGTCAAATAAGCTAGACGTGCAGTAGCAAAATCCAGCTCTTGTGGACAGTGAATGGATTTATGTCACTGCATGTTGGCCGGGAAGAGTTTGGATTGCACAGATATGAGAGCTAGGGCCTGGGATGGGGCGTCATAATTTACTAGCAGGAATCAAAAGAACCAATAAACATCCAGAATATGGAATTCTGGACAAGTCCCTAGTGGAAGTGAGAAATACTAATGTATGCACTGCTTTGGAATTCCATGCATGTGTATATAACTAACTGCATTGGAATTGCTTAGCCAGTTGAGAAGGGACTGCTGTGTTTTCTGGTGTGTGCCATGCCTTGCGGTTAAGCAAAAGCTATGTCATGCTCTACTTTTTTTCAGCTGAGGCGTGCCACCAAGACAAGCTGAAAAAACAGCCTTTAACTCTGCCGAGAAGCGCGACACATGTCCCCAAGTCCATCAGTTCTAACTTCACAATGTTCAGATCTATACTAGTCAGTTACACTTTCTATCCATGTTGCTGAAGTAGCTGTAATTTATGAAAGCAACAGTTCCACATTTGGGAGCCTCAGCTGGTGTCAATTCCCATGTAATCCCTTGATTTTCACAGGCTGAGTATCCAGCCCGTTGTATAAAAAATGAGGCATTTATTATATATTATGGGGCAAATTCTGCTCTGGGATGTGAAGAGCCCCTCCTAGTGGCATAAGTGGGATCAAGGAGTGTGCATCGAATGGCAGATTTCTTTGGTTTTAGTTCCGTTTTTAAAAACCTGTTTCTTTTATTTAAAGAGACACTGTCAACTTGAATTTTTTGCAAAGTAGCAGGACACCTGATTTTATTCTGTTAATTATTCCTTTTAAAATACCATTTAAGAGTTTTTCTGCTGATCCTTATTAGGTTCTCTTCGGAAAGGAGAGTGGGCACATTCCAGAGCAATACAACCAGACATGCTTTGCTCCCTCCTCATACCCTTATCCCTTCCCCAGGCTATTCCTCTTCTCAGTTCCTGTTGCTCCTTTCCTCCAAAGGGTAAAGACTCCTGGAGCCAAACTCAGAAGCAGCTGTGGTGTTGTTCCTGCTGAAAGCCTTCTTGGAAAGCCTGGGAGAAAGTATGCACAACAGTTCTTCTTTCTCCCCCCCCCCCTTCCCTAGCTCCTCACCCCCAGCAGTGCATAAGAGTGGTGTCATGATGCTGGTTCAGGAGACAAGAAATGTAACTGACCCTTGAAGAAGAGCTCTGTGTGGCTCAAAAGCGTGTCTCTCTCACCAACAGAAATCGGTCCAATAAAAGAGATTACCACACCCACCTTGGCAAAACAGTGAAACTGACTACTCACAAAGTGCTGCCTAATCCACAAAGTAAATAAACTAAAAAGATTGGGGATTGGGTGAATAGTTTCCTTTCTCCTTCAGCCTTAGGAACTGTAGATGTTACTGGTAAATATAGTAGTTAAAAGAAAATCAGAAAGAGTTGTGATCCCCCCCCCCCAAGCTGGTGTCCTCTTTTAAATTTAATTTTAATTCCATGCTGTGTTTAAAGTAAAAATAATACAGATTTGATATCTGCAGATCCAGATACCCATTAGTACAAACAAATTAGCTTTATGTTAGATATAATGAAGGAAGGTCTGGGGGCGGGGGGGAGAAGAGGGAAAAAAAAATCTTGAATGCACGTGGCTTTTAAAGTTCACCTTTAGTATTAACCTGCCATATATTTCCTGCTTGTACAAACAGATTGTTCATTTTGTTTCCCTAATGCTGCATATATGTCACTTTACTATGTTTGTTTTGAGTAGTACGCAATAAGATCCTTTTCTGGGTTGACAGCTAGAATGAGACACTCCAGGAAAAACCCATACGATGCTTGGTTATAAGTAATGGTTAGACAAGGACCGTATCTGCCAGAATCCCTGCCCTGTGTCAGTTGCTCCAGGCACAAGGATGAACCAAAACAAATTGAGCAGTATGTGGTGTAATTGAAATGTCACTAGAGCAGTACATCTACTTTTTCCACCTATTCATTTCTCCCCTGAATTGATACCTAAGATCATTACAAGCTTTGAATAGTATACTCAAGCCAGCACATTGGATTTGGGAGGATAAAACAGAAATGCGCTGGTTATTTATATAGCAGAGGAGGTAATTGGCTATATCGTTTTATAATACAGAAGTCCTGTAATACAGGTACACATGCTGTACTATCCCAGTCATGTAACAGTTAACACTAACATTTCGGCCACTGAGTATGCATGCTTTTAAACCTGAAAATTGGTATCTTTACTTTGTACTATGAGTGCTAATCTATAGACACCTTTGTGTTGCCCTGTGCACTGTGGTTAATTTTGCCTCTGGGCCTAATTCCATCTTCACATATGTGGGGTCAGGAAGGAATTTTCACCCAGATCAGATTGGCAGGGACCTTGGCAGGGTTTTTGCCTTCCTGTGCAGCGTGTGGGCATGGGACACTTGCCAGGATCATCTAGGTGTGGCTCATGTAATCATTCCCCTACCCTTGTGAGGACCTAAAACATCTTGGTCCCTCCTATTCTCTGCTGGTGTTACATCGTAGTTTTATGTCCTCTGGGCTGTAATACTTTGGTCTCATTTAGGTTGTTGGATTTAGTGGTGTTGGTAGCCTGTATATATAGGAAATCAGATTAGGTGATCTATTGGTCTGTGATTTAAGCAGAGTTGCCTCCCAATTTGCATGGGCATCAAGCGTGTCCAGAATTGGGCCTTTTGTTCCTTTACCTGTTTGCAAATTGACAAAACCATTGGCTGTGGTTTTTCGCCACATGCTGTGTGCTACGGTTAAAGGGGACAACAGGATGCGTTAGAACTGAAGATTCTCAGCTGTCATGGAGAATTTGATCTTGTGAAGTAGGGTCAGGCTCTAGTGAGGCACAGGAGTTGCTGCAACAATGCTTATTGGCTCTCGTTGAATAAATATGGGATTATAGAATGAGTATCATTTTCTGGTTATTCCACAAAGGTGTTTGGATACATGGTGCATAAGGACCTGAAAGTAATATATGTATTTATTTGATTATCTGTAATGGCTCCACCAGAGCCAATTATGGATGCCTGTAAATATATAATTATGAACCTTTTAAAAATGGGTAACATTTCTTCTGTAGCACTGAGGAAGCCATTACTGAGCCTAGCTAGACTATTTAGTGGATTATTGACTTGACAGACTATAACTATGGCCTCCAGTGTAAGTGTTATTGACATAAGAGCCTGTAATGGGTCCTTTAGAAGCCATTATGGCCTTTCACTGAAGGCGTGCTGCACTTTGAGACTTGCTTTGGGTGGACAGATCATAACATACTGGGTATATGTTAACCGGTACACAATAGACATTTGTTAAAATATTTCATAACAGCCAAAGAAAAAACACATCACAATGACAATCCAGGCACGCGGTCTTTTTCCTAGGTGGAGAGGATGTCCTCATGCACAGCCAAGAGCCATAAAAGCAGCCATGCAATTTCAAGTGGCAGTTATTGCTATAAAGTTATTTTTAAAACAAAAACAATCCCCATTGGTTTTTATTCATTTGCCTTTTGTCGTAGTTTGATTTGGTGCAAAGTTCTTACATAACTTTTGACCACAGTGCCCTAGCTGTGTAGTCTCCATTATTCAAATCACTACCAGATATCCCCACTGCTCATGTCAGCATGTTGCATCACACTGCCCTGCAACCATTAAAAAGCAGTTAAGCATAAGCCAGCATTGCATTTCTCAGTGCGTACAGAGAGAGGCAAATGTGTGCCAAGAGGAAGGGCGACCTAGTTGGGAAGTGAGAGGCACTACTGGGACCAAATGAGGCAAGTGGGGCTAGCCACGATGGAATTAGGTGCAGGAAAGGCTCATTAACCATGTCTAGCTTGAAATAGAAGGGAGAAGGCAACACTTCCAAAGGGGTATAGGGCAGAGGAAGTTCCACACCAGAGCACATTAAATAATCGTAGCCTTTTTAATCTGAAAAGAAAAGACTGCTGTTGGAGGAGATAGGATAGAACCATATAAAGTAATGAATGATGGGCCATCTGATTGCTCCATTTTACGTTGTCTCATTACACAAAAAGAGTGCACTCAATGTAATGAACATGATAGGAACAAATTCAGAATTGTTTATGCAATACAGAGTCCAAGGAAAATCCCTGCTGTGGGATATCATTGAGACAAACAATGCGGGTAGCCATATTGGAATGGAACTAGACTGCTAATGTGAATGAGAATCTGCATGTTTCAGTGTGTAAGATGATCACTGGCGGGTACCAGCAACAGTATTCTTCACCCTCCCTCCCACCCAATTCTGTACAGCTGGAGAATTGCCAGATATACTTTAATGGATTTTATGGTGCATTGAAAACTATCACTTTATCAGAGAGATTCTTGGTCCTGCTTGTAGTCCAGGGGGCTCTGTAAGGAAGTGTGCTATCTAGGTCCAGTAGCAGTAAGTCTGCAGAAAGCCACCCTAGAATAAAGTGGGTTGTGCCTCTCTATTTTAGGGAGCAGCCTGCTTTGTTTCTCTCTGTTTCTGGATTCTTGTGTGTTATCATTCTGAATTTTAAGAAATAAAGTAGTTACACTGCAACTTCGCAGAAACAGCACTTTGCTTGTATCTAAACTTCTCTGTGTATATTCCATGAATAAAACAGATTTACATTTTCCTATCAAATATCAGAAGTAGAGTTCCTGACTAGTTGGATCACTGGTCTATTCCAGTGTGGCAATTAATCATAATAATAACTTCTTACATTTTTCTATTGTGTCTTTCATTTCACAGCACCCTAGAAACAATCCATACTTATATTGTGTGGGGTGTGTAATCAGAGATTTTATATACCTATGCAAAGAGAGACTATGTGTTTGCATGCTATATCATGGTTTTATTAGCAAGTGTATGGTTGACTACATTGCTTGCATGTAGTGAAGCTATGTTTGTTTTAGTGGCATCTGAAGCTGTTCAGATGTTTAATGTTGTAAGTCCCGCTGAAGATGGATTGGTGGAGGGTAATTCAGGCACTCAGACTTTATGGTAAATGTTATTTATCACATGCTTGGCAACTTCCCAAATGCAGCTGTCTCAAGAGTGTATATATATGTGCGTGTGAGCACACGGTGTGCGTGCATGTTGAGGGGGGGATATGAATAGTGTAGGCATGTTTTTATATTGTGTGTATGAGGGGAAATTGCTGTTTTCCACTGAAATGCAGCCATTTCAATAGCAACTGTTAAATGCACAGCAATGCTACACAGATTTTAGGACAAGGAATGAAGGAGATTTCTGTATTCTGTGACACTGTAGGGAGAGTTTACATAGGCAGAATGTACAGTAGTTACCCAGTTACTCTCCCAAAACTCTCCTTTCTAATTAGTTGGAGGCAGGCGGAGGGCAGCTGCGTCTTCCAGGTCTCTCTTTGTGCCAAATAGCATTTAATCTACATCAAACCCTGCTGGGACAGAAGGATAAACTATCTGATTTTTTTCCCTCTGTCTGCGTCCAATCTCTGTACCTCAGTCTTACTGAGAAAAATTGCAAATTCTAATCCCTGCATCGTGAACATGGAAAAATATTAAAAACTGATCTCCAATATTACTGAAACCCATTGATTTGCACAAGCTGAAGTTTGGTACAATTTCAATTTATGAAAAGGGGCGGGGGGAAAGGGGGCTGTAAGTGTATCCCAGAAATAGATTGATGAGGATATTTTAGAACTTTGGGATTTGTTTGATAGTGGGTGTTTCAAGACTCTTCTGAACTCCAGAGATACTTTATAATTTATCTGAGGTAGAAAACTAGTTAAACAATCCAAACTGGGATTCTTTGGTTTCTTTGCCAATGGCTAGACTTTCTACTCTAGTGTTTATAAGATTTTAGTTAAACAAATTAACACAAATGAGTAGTTAAAAAATGATGCGAGTTTGATGTGCAAACCTTTAATATCACAGACAGGAATCCCATTCCTAGCAATGTTTAAAACAGCTACGTGGCTCTAAAGATATGGACTTTGAAATCACAGGAGGTACTGCAACCTGCAAAGGCTTGGAAAAATGAACCATACAATTCCATATACCTCTGGAAATGTCACACTGAGAAGGAAATGCTAAATCTCACACAGTATTAGGAGATTGCCCAAGAGATCAGCCATTTTGGCCCTGTGTCTTCTCCAGAATTAGTTTGTTATTGAGTCTGTTTCTGAAGAAGTCTGAATCCACCGTACTCGATAATACATCTCAGCTGGTTTGATATGAGGTAATACTTTGACTCATAACCGAAGTTACTCATGTGGCTTCCAAGTGTAACAGTAAAGAAAATCCCAGCTCTTCCTGTTACGAACCATTAGGAGCCAGCCAGATTATACCATTCTCACTGAAGTTATGGTAATATTTTACCCACTAGTAGATTCTTTGAAATGACTGGCTCTACTCCAAAGAAGGGACCTACTCAAAGAATAAGGTTAATTCAGCTTCAGTAAGAGTGATAGACTTTGCTCCTAGAGTATTATTTTATAAGAAATATATGATCTCTGTACTAATTAATACACAACCTACAGTATTATAATAGGTGAACTCTGATTTTATGCTTATGCATACGGCCAAATTTTCAGAAAAATCATCTGAATTGCACCTGTCAAATTTGAGTGGAGAAGAACTTGTGAATGCAAGCAGAAACATGCATACAATTACACCTTTCTGCTTGCACAAATGCAGGATTGTGCATGCCCACAATTTATGCTCTGGTACAATTTAGGAGGATCCTTGGAAAATGTGACCGATAGTCTTAAAAATAAGAATTTTGGTCAAGTGCTAAAACATCATACATCTACACTTTTTTAGAGCCAAACTTCCTAACAGGAAAACTAATCTTCCTGCAGTGCGTGCTATATTTCATGGTTCATTCCATGACTGTTCCATTTGGAAGACTGGGATGAGGCTTGGAGAATTGAAATCTGTTTTTTGTTTTCTCTCTTCAGTATTTGACTGATACTGTTTATTTTGCGCTGGTACAAAAAATTATTTCAGCCCTTGGCGTGTGCCTTCCATGCATATTCTGACAATGCTTGTATACAGATTTATCCCAAATATGTAGCTAACAGGCAAAAGTAATTTTTGCAATCTGTATATTCCAGAATGACAGCTAAGCCTCAGCTGCTTTGGGTTTTTTTTTTTAGGTTTTGTTTGTTTTTTTACCATAGTTGGTACATGAACGTTCTTGGCTTGTCTGGAAAGCAGTGAAACTGATGTTATTCTACAGACCAAAGTGAGAGCAAAGCACCTGAGGCAAGATTATACTGATTAAAAACAGGGTTAAAAATTCACATTGAAATGTCTTTATAAACTGACTGACAGCCAAATTTATAGCAGGGCTTTCACTTAAAACTTTTCTTCAGGGAGCATGTACATTATCAGGAGATGTCTGTGCTTTGAAGCACCTTTTGTGTATTTGGGGGATATAATACCAGTGTGGTGAAAGAGCAGGACGAAGCCAAGCTGGCTTGTGTTTTAAGTTCAGATTGGCACAGGCAAGCTGATCTGCAAAAACTCACCAATCAAGTCGAATATGTTGCACAATAACTTTTGGTATATTAGTCACTTGGTTGATGAAATTAACCAGGTTATTTAACACTTGATAAAACTACTAACCCCTTGTAACGTAGAGTCTGATCCTTATCCCCTCGCTCAAGTCAAGTAGCCTCTTACTCCATGAGTGGATCTGTTGGCTTAAATGGGACCAATTGTGGCACGAGAGGTCTGGGACTTTTAAGAGAAAGCTGATGCAGCTCACCTGTGCCTCATCATGGGGCTTGATAGAGGGCAGCTGGTCTCTATAAAGAGCCAGAGGATGTCTACATTGCAATTGCACATCAGTGGCTGGCTCATTACCAGCTGACTCAGGCTTATGGGGCTCAGGCTGTGGGGCTGTTTTATTGCGGTGTAGACATTCTAACCCAGGCTGCAACCCAAGCTCTGGGACCCTCCCACCTCACAGGGTCCTAAAGCCCACACTCCAGGCTGAGTCTACTCTGCAGATAAACAGCCCTGCAGCTCAAGTCCCATGAGCCCAAGTCAATTGGCATGGGCCAGCTGCGGCTTAATGGTAGTGTAGACATACCCAGAGAGGTAGCTGTGGCAGGGGGAGCTGCAGACAGTTGGATGACTCCTGCAGGTAGCAGCAGAAGAGTTTGAGACTGCAGGGGAACAAGCCCCCAGCCAGGGAGTGGCTGCCTAAAAGCAGGAAATTGAATGGGACTTCGTGAACTTTATTTGGGGACTTTGCGTTTTGTTTGCCCCTTTGATAGGAATTGATCGGGACCCTGAGGGGTGTTGCAACAGAGAGAAAAGTGTGTGAAGTTGATGGAAGTTTATTTCTCCCCAGCTGCCTTCCTTGAGGAAATCAGAAAGTTGTTTTCCTTTCACTCTGCAGCCTCTTCACCTCAGAAACAACCTGAGACTTGTCTAATTGAAAATGAGCTTTATCAAGAATAGGGAGTTGATCAGATTGAAACAAAAGACTGGATAATGCTTAATGCAGCAAGTCTGAAACAGTTCAGCAAGATAGGTACACAGCACTGTTAACCCCAGCATTCAAAAATCAAAAATCTCATGATTTTTTCCAAGTCTGACTTATAAGGGGCCAGGTAAGTGTGTGCATACTATAAGTGAGTGTATAGCTATAAATAATCTTAGGATCTTTGTTTGCCTTCTGGTTTCTGAGTCTTTACCATACATTTTGGTCATTTTTTCTGTCTTTCCTTTGTAACCTTGAGGACTATAGACTTTTTATTTAAGTGGAATCTGAGATTCTCCAATAATCACAGGACTCCAGGAGCTGGGGCTTTCAAAAATACCAAATATCACAGGACTCGTGATTAAAATCATGAGATTTGGCAACACTGTATGGTATCATTACAATGAAGACTGTCTTGCCTTCCTAGAGTGCTTGCTTTCCCCCCTTCTGAGCCCTTCAACAATCCTGTATGTCAGAAACACAGTTTCTAGTTTCAGGTATCTGTCGTCATCTTCCCTGCTCAGACTGACTCACACCCTGGCTAGACTTTGAGTGGGATGTTCAAAAGTGCTCAGCACTGGCCTAACCCTGCTCCTATTGAAGTCAGTGGTAAAGCTCCTGGTGTAGGAATTAATATCCTCCCATGGAACTTCTCCCAGCCCACCCCATGCAAAATGGTGTCCTCTGGTTTCTCCTCAGGGAAGGATATTTTCTGGCTCTCCAGTTGTTTTTACTAGTCATTGTAATTGCTGTCTTGGAGACAACATTTAGCTTCCTGATGAATTCTCTCTGTTTACCTTCCATAACTTAAAGTTCCTTTTGAAGGTTTAGCCACACAATAGCTCTCTCTTATTACCAAAATAAGCACCCCTCCTCTAAAGGCTGCCTGCCCTTTGTTCTCTCCTCACTAGCACGCTTTTTGCATGTTAGTGGTTTTGGCAGGAGGTATCTATTTTTAAAGATACAGCAGTTCTTAGTGTTAAGAATTAACTACAACTTGACTGTAGATCAACTTACATCCAAAAAAAACCTGTGTAAAGTAATGCTAAAGTTGCCAAGCAAAGAACTCAAAAGTTAGGAATTGCCAGATCTAAGGCTGCATGTGCAACCTTAATTCAGACTCCATGTGCATTATGATACAGTCTTTAACTAGATCATCCCATTCTAGCTTTTCCACAGGACCTTTACTTAACATGTGCAAATTGAGATTTTTCACAAGCATATCATTTTTCCAAATTTGGATGTATTTTCATGTGCAAAAGGCACATCTCTGAAAACTGGGTGATCCCTGCCTAAGCCAGATTTAAAAATCTTGTGGGGATGACAGTACTGTCTTGTAGAACTTAGAATCTAGCCCTTTTTGGCTGAGCCATTTTAGCTGAAACTTTAAAAAAATATTCAGCCTGATGATTGACACCTGAGACTGGCATGGAGAATTGGTAATTTCCTAAAAGATAAGCCAATCAGTGAACAGCCAGCAAGTAGCAATATGCTGCTGTTGGAGGAAGGGAGCTGACTGGAGGTCATAGACAAGACAGTGGGAATTTAAAGTGTTTGTGGGTTGGGGAATTTAGGACTTCAAAAAAAGTCAAGAGCTAAATATGGAAACTATAGTAATAGCATTAGTTAACAGAGGCAGCCTTGGGTTCGTTGCTTTTGTGTTTCACTCCAAACTGTTCACATGTAAACAATACAAACATGAAAGGCATTAATTGGGAAAAGTTTCACTTCAGTCTTCTGTAGTAAGGAGTACAAATAAAATGCTAACAAACCAAAATAAATAAATAAATAAATAAAAACCCCTTTGAGATCAAGACAATAAAATATCTAAAGACAGCAAATGTGTTACAAAAAGACCAAATGGGGCACTGGAAAAAAACCCCACACTTATACTCCAGAATCTATAAAACAGACTTTTGTAACAGACAGCACAGTTTATTCCCATGTTTTCAACAAGCGGGAATTTTAAAATGTGATGTTAATTATGGGCCGTTGAGAACTGAAAAATCCCAGATTTGAAATTTGATCATTCTGTCCAAAGTCAGTAGGCATGGGATTTATAAAGGTAAGCTAATTCAGTGCAAGTTAGGTCTTTAAGTACCTTTGTGATTTCCCCCTAAAAGCCCAGTCATTTTTCTTGGATTTCAGCCATATGAGTGTCCTTATGTATACTAAGGGTAACAATTTACAAAACAAATTCTTCTGTGACTTAGTCGTGTCCGGTACAAGCCATCCAATTAGGAGTAAGGAAGGCCATCTGATGTTACTAGTTCAATGGATCATATTTTTAGACAGGAAAACATCCATAAAGTGCATTTATTGGATAGGATTATAAGATTTTTTTTGTTTGGTAGATAGACAATGTGACACTGAGCTGTAGCTGAGGTTCTCCCTTATTCTGTCACTTATTCAAATCCTTCCTAATATATGGTATGAAAGATTCTGTGCAATGGGACAGCCTTTTGTACAATGCCAGTTCATCTTGTTTGCAGAGAATGGCAACTTGAATAGAAGGATAAAAATATATTAAAAACATTATAAGAAAATTAATGATTGAAATCCCCAGGATGATCTAACTCTTCAGATGTCATTGAAGTACAGTCCCGTACTTTTAGAAGGTCCACATGTCCTGTGGAGTGGAGTAACGCTTACAGGAAATCAGTGTTGTCCATTGGCATTCCACTTGCAAGTGGTATTTAAAGGCTTCAATGCCCATAATCAGTGCGTGATTAAGTCAATCCCTATTCATGAAAGCTCTTGCTCACTTCCCAGTGAAGTTAATGGGATCTTAGTGCACACAGGCTTTATTTAAGTTAAGCACCCGCTTAAGTGCTTTGCTGAATCATGAGCCAACAGTGTAAAGCAACCCAAGTGTGACGGCGTCAAGACTCACCACCGCTGGCGCCTCCTGCTGGTTGTTCTGGGAATTAGCTCTGTCCACTGCGGGGCATCCTCAGCGTGTGGTGTCTTGCCTGTTGTCAATTCTGCTGCCCTGGGACCCACATTACTCCCCACTTGGTGGCATCCGCTTCAGGACACTGCCCTCCAGCAGTGCCCACTACTCCAGACTCACCCCCCTTCCAGGGGGCGGGTTAACAGCAGTCTTTGGGACTTGCACCTGCCTCAGTGGCCAGCCATAACCCAAAGTCTAGCCCCTTAGCTCAGGGGCAGGTTGCAGTCTGTATTGGCCACAATCTTCTGTGGCCAGGTGCAGTATAAGGGCGAGGACCCAGGCCCGCCCGCTACTCTGGGTCCCAATCCAGGGACCCTTTAGCAGCAGCCTCTTTCTGCTCTCCTTTGTTCCCCTCTTGTCTGCCTAGTCTTCCCTGGGCCACTTCCCCTTTGTTATCTGTGCACCTTCTAGGCCCTTTGTAGCAGGGTCTGCAACCTGGCAGGTAACGGGGCTGGAGTTCTCTCCTGCTCCCCGGAGCCTGCCCAGCACTGCTCTGTCCAAGGTGCTGGCTCCTTGCTTCAGGAGCCTGTCCTTCTCCCTCACTAGTCAGGGAGAGACTCCCTTCTTCTCTGCTAGGCAGCCTTTATAGAGGGTCTTGCCCGGCCCTCATTGGCTGCCTCTTCCTTCCCCTGATTGGCCCTCCACAGGCCTTTATTGATTGGCTGCTGGTCTGCGCAGCCTCAAAAGGCCTGTTCCAGCCCTTTTCTCAGGGGGTGAGGGCGACTGCCCCACCACACCAAGATTTTCAAGTTTTGGGGTAGCCAGTTCATTCATCTTTCAGTGAGATTACAGAATGTCCCACTTCATTATGCAGTAGAATTCTAATTTCACGTGTAGCTTCCCCCTCACAGTATGAGAGCATGAGACATACCACTACAAATACACTAAGAAAATAATTATTTCCCATATGTATTTAGAAGATTCATAAAATACAGTAGTAATAAAGGAAATTATGCACTCAGATTTCTAGTGGATGAATGTAAATTAAATCTTTAGAGATTCACCCACTAGTAATTTAGATCCTTACGTGTTGCTTATCTTTATGTTTTTGACTTTGATTTTTAAAATGTACTTATCCACATACTCAGGGACCACATACAGTGAAAATAAGTACAGCTCATACAAAACAAACCAGTAAGAAATTCTAAGCTCCACCCAATTAATTCACCAATATGAATAACCATCCTCCTCAGTGAACTGAGTGAGTTTAGGAGCTAGAAAATGGGAGAAACAGGGCAGGTTAAAAGATGTCAACTACAGATGTTAAGAGAAAAAGAAATGGAAATAAGTTTACTTCTGACAAGTGGAATCATCTGTCATCTGTTGCTGGAGTATATGTCAGTGATAGTTTCTGCTGAGTTATTACACTAGAAACTATATAAATTCCAAGAGGGGAAAGTGAGATTTGCCCAGTGATAACATGTTTTCCTGTGCTCACATTTGGTTGCTGTATACAATTATGCACTCACCTAAACTCTTCTCATCTGTTATATTGAGACAAAGAGCCAATCCTCAGCTGGAGCAAATTGGTGCATTTCTATTGACTTCAATAGAGCATTGCAAATTTACATCAGCTGAAGAACTGGCTCAATAAGTTTTCCATTTTATTTTTCTAAGTCTGTGCAACTTATATTGGGTCTTCCTTACACCTGCATAAAGGGTTTTTGCCCTTACACAGGGAAAACATCCACTGAAACCACTGCAGGATCAGACCCACAAGGTAGGCCTCAGTTTAAACTACTGTTTAATTATTCCTTCCTTAACTGTCCTATGGTAACTTTAGATTTGATAAGCAATTGCTGTTGTGGGGGAAAAAGAGAGTTTTTGTTCATATAGTCTCTTTTTATGGTATCAAATCAATAATTCATACTTATATGAAATGTGTAAAATAAGACTGTTTTATTCCAAATGGGATAATGAGATTCCTGTTTGTTACATTATGAATTTCTTAAATGACTCATTAAAGACCCAAACACCAAAGCACTTTTATTACCAAGGTCTATCATCCCTGCGAGGGAAGGCTGATAGAATATGTAGGGAAGTTGAGTTCCAATGCGGTATTTGTTATCGCCTCATAAATAATTCTCTGGCATATTAGTCCAAAATGTGTATGTCCATAATCAAGGAAAGATGTAGAAAGGGATATATATGTTGCATGCTGCTTTTGTGTTTGATTGTCTTGATCTCCTTGATATAAAGTCGATCAACAGTGGTGCTGAAAAAATTGCTGAATACACATCTTGAATACTATGTGCCGATGGGGTCGCCCCATCTCAAAAAAGATATATTGGAATTGGAAAAGGTTCAGAAAAGGGCAACAAAAATGATTAGGGGTATGGAATGGCTGCCATATGAGGAGAGATTGAGCACAAATCTTCACCCTGAGATGGCAGAAATCTTCTCAGAATAACTGATCTTATGAGTTTTTTCAGGATTCAGGGCTGGAAATCTGAGAGCAGGTTTTTTTTTGGCACTGTTTGAACCCAAACCACAGCCCTGAAGTCAAACCTGGATCCTGTCATCTTCACTCTAGTTCATGTTTATTACACAGAGTCAGTTTATAGCCCTTAAGCTATTGTCTGTGAAGGAGGCAGTGCTTAGAGACCTTGCTGCAGGGAGAGATTCCACTAGGAAATTTGGCAGGCATTTGCCTCACCCATACCTCTATCCTTTTCTGGGTAGCTAATGTGTGTGTTTGGGGGGGGGGGGTAGGGGGAGAAGCAGCTAGCTGTAAGAAACACATGCACTCCCCAATGAACTTGCTCCCAGCCTTTGTATAGTATGCAGTGAAAGAATTCTTGTGCCTTCCCCCTGCTTGAGTAGCCATACAGAGCTGGTCCTGTAAGTAGGATCTGGGTTTCTGTGTTAAGATTTAGCTTTGTCACCACTCCATAAACTATGTATTTAGACAGAGAACAGATCTAAGGGTCTAATTCCCTACTCTTGCTAGCTTAAAAGGCATCAAGGAAATATTATAAATATAGAATCATAGATAACACATTAAACATAAAAGCTGCCTATTGAAGATTCTAGGCACCCTGCCATCAATTAAACATACAGACTATAACCCCGTCCACATAAAACAACCAGTCAGTAAGAAAACCATTGCAGAGCAAAGTCCCCTTTGAAAACCCCACACTCCCACCCCCTGGAGTCCTTTCCAAAACGTCTCCTCCAAACAAAGATGAGCTTTTCAGCCTGCCCTGAATGTCAGCACCTTCAGGCTGCATAAAACAGAACAGGGATCATGTAGAATAGGTCAAAAAGACACAGCTTGTGGTCCATATTTGGACAGATCTCCCATTGCCATCAAGGGTAGTTTTGCATGATTAAGGACTGCAGGGTTGGCTCCTACATGGGCATATCATGCTTTGCGACAAGCAGCAAGCTCTGCATTGTCTCGTTCAGGTCTGTGGGTGGATTAGGTGACAGCCTGTGTTCCAACTATCCACTATCTAGGGCACTCTGGAAATAATACTTCACGGACAGGTTGTGGGCAATACACAAAAATTTATGGGAGCCCTGACCTATCCATAACTTTTACTAAAAATAATGGGGGTGGGGAGAGGGAGGAATGACACCTGGATCCCCATAAGCGGCACTGACAGCCCCAGCCCCATGGGGGTGGGGGGGCACAGCCCCAGCTCCAGAACCTGCCAAAGCTGTGGGGTGGGGGTGCGCAGCAGCAGCCCTGGCCACGGCCAAAGCCACAGGGACAGAGGCAGGCGTGCAGCTGAAGCCAAAGTCACAGAGGTCCGGTAAATTCACGGAATCCTTGACTTCCCTGAGCGCCGTGACAAAAATCGTATTCTTAACGGTCCCCTGAGAGCATGAGCCAATGTCAGGAAATATCTTACAAAAATATGATCGGTCTCTCATGTGGGGCGGCATTTAATCATTATGGACTCATGTGATTATAACTGTTTGGTTTGGAGAGACAAGCTTCTTAACGGACAGTGCTTTTTGTCTGCTGCATGAAAGGTCAATTCAAAGTGACTCTTAGTTGAATTCTGGTCCCAACTCCATCATTTCTACCATTGCTACTCATTGGTCATGACTGTAGAGAACAGCTCCAATGGAACCAAACTAATCTAACTGGTATATCAGTACTGTCTGTGCAAACTCCCACTGCTCATTGCAGAAAAACAAAACAAAACACCTGTTTGGACGCAACATCTAGCTGCAACAATCAAGAGAAATTGACTTGCACTATGGTTCAGCAAATAGCTCCTACTGTGTGCAGACCCCCAGCTGTGAAGGAAGCAAAAGTTTCTTTCATAGTGAGACCACAGTCATGTGAGCCAGCGGAGCAGTGCAGAATTGAGGATTCCAAAGAAACCTCAGACATGCTGATTGGAACATTTAAAGCCAGAAGACAACCATGAAGCTTATCAAGGCTTATCAAATCTGATGTGGACACTTACACCCTGGTGGGATCCTCCTGTGAGGCATTCCCTCACTATCTCGCCCGTGGGGCCCAATCCAGTAGGCATGTTGTGAGGTCAGTTTCCCTGTCTATGAAATGAAGGTAAAGTGACAATTCATCAGCTTGGTATGATACTAAAGTCAACCTGATTCCCCAGGTAACTCAAGTTACTACCACCACAGAGCTCCCAGCTGCTACGTAGCAGCTCTTTACTTCACACCACATAGCACTAGTGCGTGGGCATTCAAACATCACCCTGGCTTTCCAGCCCATTCTTGGGGAAGTGGATCCCCTGGATTTGGAGGATACGGGCCATTGCAAGTTCATCCACCTTGTAGGGGAGGCAGCCTGGTCTAATGGACTGGAAGCCTTTGAATTCTTTTCCCAGCTCTGCCACTCACTTGCTGTGTGACCTTGGGCAGATCACTTCACAACTGTTCTCTCTCAGCCTCTGCCTGCCCCACAATCACAACCTGGAGAGGAAACTAGGACCAGCCAGTGCATGTTGCGGCAGCACTGGATGAGCCTGAGAGTAGCTTCTTGAGCCTGGTCCAGGATCTGTGATCAAGATCAAAGACACAGAGGCAGGTGCAGAGATGGGCTTCTGAATTTACTTAGTGTTAGACTTTATCCCACTGATGTTTCCACTCTATAAGAACGTAGTTTGCAGCTCCCTGGCATTGCTGCTCATCCGTGCATGGAAAAGCAACAGTAAGGCTCTTGTCCGAGAGTGCATGAGTTGCTGTAGCAACGGGGTGTCAAGAGATCAGCTGTGATGTCACATCCCGGTTTGCAGCAGTGGGATTCCTTGCCTGATTATGAGCAGACTTTTGAGCTGGCACAGCGTGTTGCCTCCTGTCCTATAATGGGGCATCAGTCAACTGGAGTCGTAAGAGGTCTGTTTCATCTGTCACAGCTCTCCAGGCAAACGTAACAGCAGTAGCATCTCATCGATGGTCTGGCAGAGTGAAGTGCACTGGCACATACAGACTAGTGGTTGATGTATAATTCAAGCAGCCGCTCAGAACAGAAGTGGGCAAATTCAGCTGCAAGTCACCAAGCTGAATGTGGTGACTGTACCCCCATGCATACTGACCAGTATTCAGCTGGAGCAAACACCAGGGCCAGTACAGCTGTGTGCAGGACCAAAGGGTCTGTTCCCCAGCAGACTCCAGACAGTTTTTGTATCAAGGCAGTACTGGAAGAGATCTTCATTTTCCGGTGCTCCAGGTGAGGCTAAATGTCAGGCTATGGTCGAGTTTTACTCCCAAGTATGTGACAAGTGGTTGGAATAGCGGTAGCCATCCTAGTACATGGATCGAGATGGGTCAATTGGCAAGATGGTTGTGATGGCAAGTAGTTCGCACTGTCTCCGTTTCATTAAGAATTTGTCTCCATTTCTGGAAGTAAGTGGTCACGTCTTGGAGGAGATTCCCTTCAATGCTATGGAAATTGTTTCCATACAGATGTCATCAGCATACACATACTTCTCAATCTGCCTTTTAGGAAACTTTTACGTGTATATTGAACAATGGGAACCAAAACTGACCCTTGTGGAAGGCTGTTGCAGAGATATTTAAGGCACGTGATTTTTTTTTTCTTCCCCAACTTGCAGGATGCAACTGCAATTACTAAACATTTCTTGGATGAAACGTATCGTCGATCTAGAAGGAATAAGTTACAGCAGCTTGGCTTTCAGCCCAACGTGTCAGACAGTGACGTAGGCTGCCGTCAGATCAATACGTTTGCTAATAATTATCTTGCTCTACCCCGATAACGTCTAATCTCATCATGCTATAGCAATATTGAAATATAGCCATAGCTTCAGACATGTACAAGAAAACACAGATTTAAAAAAATCTTAGTCCAAACTACATGCTTTTCAGATACACGGAGAGCTTGAACCTGGGCTGATGGCTAGCACAATAGCATTGACTGTGTGACATGTGCTTCACTCATCAATATGGTTCAGTTCACTGTGCACTGGTGGAAATGAGAATTGTTACTACTGTCAGAGCATATTCCAGGGTTTCCATTCCTGGGAGTGGGAGGTAATCACAGATTGTGACAAGGGCAGAGATTCTTCACCCTACCTTTTGGCATTGGGAATTGAGTTGCAATCAGCTCCCATGGACCAATTTCCAGTCTGCTCAGCCACTATGTCTGTAAATCCAAGCAAATGTATTTATTTTTTTAACGTAGAGGTGAGGAACTGAAGACCTAGATCTGCAAGGGCTGTTTTTGCTTTGTTTTGGTATCAGAAGGGTACACTAGTATGGAAATCTCTTTGCATTCGTTCTTCTAATGGCATTGTGCATCCTATTTCCTCTGTATTTGAAAATGTTGTCATTTCTAGGTCTCCAGGGACATATTTTTAGAGATTGCACATCATTAAGATGGCAAACACTTTTTCTGAGTCAACGGTGGTTCTTTTTCTTCTCTGGCCTTCCAGTAAGGATGTCACTACAGGAGTCACTGGGTACTACTTTAAGAATAACTGCTTAGAAGATCAGTGTGACACTGCACCCCATATTCTTCATAGTGATATTAGTATGATTTCATTTATATCATAATTACAATGTATTTTATGCAAGATAAGGCATGTGAGGTGTCATTGGAAAGTTTATGGTTTGCTGAATATGATTATTCTATTTGTATGCATGTATCATTTTTGTATTCAAAGTTATGGATATTGACTATGTATCTATTTCACCTGTAGCTATTCCTGGGCAATGCCCAGTAGGCAAAATGCTCTGTGTGTAGATGGGTGGCTGGGAAGGGCCCCTTCAGGTTAATGAGCCATTAGGAAGAAACAATAGGCCTTAGGAGAAGCTTCGCTCCCACCTGGTGAGCCTTCCTGTGAATGCTCCAAACAGCTCTGGGGGATGGCTGCTGTGACTCTACAGGGACAAGTGACCAGGTCACCTGGTGCTGGACTCCATCTTGGGATGTCAGTATTTTTCCGCTGCCTGGCGTGGGAACCAAGCTTTGAAACAAAGGATTCCCCCCATATGCAAAAGCTATATAAGGGAGGGGAGTGACATCATCTGCGTTCTTCACTGACTCCCCACCCAAGAAGACTCCTGGAAACACCTGAGGAACAAAGACTGAACTGGGGAATGTGCTGGACCCAGGCTGAAGGGATTTTTAGCCTGTGAATGGAACGTCTGGGGATTCCAAGCTGTAAGCAAGTGCAGCTAGCCCCTTAAGAGCCTTCAGTCTGCTTGTATCATCTCTTAGGGTGAGAATTTGCTACTCATATCCAATCTATTTAGTATATTAAGTGTAGTTTGCGTTTTTTGTTTATTTGCTTGGAAATCTGCTTTGATCTGTTTGCTATCCCTTATAATCAGTTAAAAATCTATCTTTTATAGTCAATAAACTTATTTTTGCTCTATCTAAACCAGTGTGTGGGAATCGTAACTCAGGGCAAAAAGCTGTAGCATATTTCTCTCCACATTGAGGGAGGGGGCAAATTTTATGAGCTTACGCCGTAGAGTTCCCTGTGTAGCACAAGGCGGTATAATTTTGGGTTTACGCTCTAGAGGGGATGTGTGCCTGAGGAGCTTGAAGGTGCCTTAGCTGGAGCCTTCCCATGCTGGGGCTGGTCAGAGAGCCTGCATGTAACTGCAGCTGGGTGTGTCCCATCTATATGTATGTTGGTGAAAGTGCAGGCTAGAGAAGGCTTTGCAGCTTGTCATAGCAGTACGGTGTAAAAGGGAACCCAGGCTGGTGGGTCAGGGAGGCTCAGTGGTATCCCAGTTCCAGGTGGCACCCCGGGGGAACCCACCACAATAAGAACCTCAAATAAATGGACTCTAGAGGACATCTGAAAAACACACGCAACACAGTTAAGTTATATTGCAAATATTGCAGCAACTGAAATTGCCAGGTGCTGAGAATCAACAACTCTTTGCTCAGCCCTTGAAGGTTCAGCTCCACAATTAAGTCTTGAGATAATACCTGGCTTCACTGCTTGCAAAGAACACCCTCATGCTTTTGGATGAATCACTGCCCCAGGCTAACTGCGTGTGTGCGCGATGGAGGCACTAGACTGAAAGAGAAATAGCCCATAATGTCCTGACCAAAGATGTGTGCCTAAGGGGCTCACCTCTGCCCAGGACAATGACCCTGAACATAAAGCTAGTCAGGCTGAATTTGCAAGCTTCCACCTCTTCAAGCTTCACCTCTTCTCTATGATGGACATTGCTCTTCCACTGCCTCAGCAGCTTGCAATGCCTCAAAACCCTAAGCATGCTGCCAAGGAAGCAAGCAGCCTGTTGGATGACCAAAATACTCAGCGTTTTATAACAAGAAATGGGATTAGACATTTCTACAAATGGGGGAGAAAGGACAGTCTGTACGCAAGGATAATAAGGCATCAGAATGCTGTAATAATTTAGTAATGCTTTACTGTTATATAGTGCTTTCAGCTCAAAGCACTTTACAAGCACAAATCTTTAACCCAGTGCAGAGCCTGAGTGTTTTCCAGGAGAACAAGTAGGGGAATGGCTCCTACTCTACATAGGTTGCACAGAGGAGCAGTGTAGCCGCTCCATGGCTGCTAATGCACCCTGTGGTTCCTTGCACCAACTCTATTCATGGAGAATGGAGCAATAGGTGGTGGGTCAATCCTTGTGGATCCCCTGCATCTGCTCCTTCCTAGCTTGTCTCCCCAAAAAAACCCACCTGTGTATGGGGGTGGAAGGATCCTCTTTCTGTGGCAAACAGGGGTTTGGACCCCCTGTGAAGGGTCACAGCATTCTGCTCTCTCCCCACCTGCAGTGGGATCCTTGGATCATGGGGATAGGGTTTGCCCCTAATTACGCCTCACCCCATGGAGTCTGTATGGTATCCTCCCCTTTTACTGGTGGGCAAGTAATGCACAGAAGAGCTAATTGGCTTACTCAGCTTTGCACAGGAAGTTCGTGTAGAGCTAAGTTTAGAGCCTTGAACTCCTGTCCCCCAACCCCATGCTGTAACTGATAAGGGATGTCCATACATTGCAAATGTAATGAAACTCGACTGATCTTTAAAAGCCATAGTTAGGCACTGCTCGTTGAATTTCAGTCTTTTAGTGAGCAACTTCAGAGGAAGTCCGAGTAGACTTTTTAATGCATGGTGGGCACTGAAATCAATGGAACAACTCCCCTGGATTGAAACAATATATTTGACGCTGCAGTGCCGCTCCATGACCTGTCAGTCCAGGGCGTTGGAGCGTGATGTAGACTTCTGCCGTCCCTCACTAAATAGTGCCATGCACTGAAAGCAAGTGGCACAGAATTCTCAAGGGTGTAAGCATAAAAGAAATCCTGACATATTCCATAAAATGTATATAGGGCTTCTGGGTTTTTTTGGAGGGGGGGTATTAATTTCATTGGGAGAGGGGTTATTTTGGCATTTTTTGAGTTCTACATCAATGTCCCATAACCAGGTTTTTCAGGGCTCTCTCTTCGTTATGTTCCCCATTGCACTTTAATGTGTGTTTCAAGCAGCACTACATTAAAGCACACTAGGGAACCTTTAGAGCATGTCAGCAGGATCTACGTGGACCAATTAATGCGCAGCACATTGGTGTGCTTTAGAAATCACACCCCCATAGAGTGTATTACTGGTCCACATACATAAGCCATTAGGTACAAGAAGGCTGGATAGAATTCAATATTTGGTGGGGTTTTGTAATAATTGTGACAGATAATATTGATTATTTTTAAGCATTTTTTTCAATATCCATTTTCACAGTTGTGGGAAATTATGGGGGGAGGGTCAAACAATAATTATTTAATAACTGTCGACGTTGAGATTCCAAGAGTTAATGCTCTATAATCATTACCAGACAAGTTGTCAACATCGCATATGAAAATATACACAGTAAATATCCTTAAATCAAACTCCAAGTTCTCAAGCGCCGTTTTCTTACTTTGCTTATTTGTAAATTTTTATTCTTATTGAAGGAAATATTGTTTTGGTGATTTGTGAGTGTGCGGCAAAATCGACATTTACTGACATTTACTGGAAGAAAAAAAAACAAAACAAAACAAAACAAAACCGCCCTAATTCTTCTAAGCCTAGATTCAAGTAACAATCTCTGGTTCTTTTTCTGGCATTTATTGAATAAACACCAACTTCATATTTTTTTTGTATTGAGAGTGTTTTACTGGTGTTTATGAGTTAAAACTGAAAATCAGTACCCTAAACACGTTTTTATATGGTCACATCTGCCATTTATTGGGCCTCTATGAGATGATCCAATGTTTGAGTTTCAAAATCTCTACAATAGTTAAATGTTGCTATTAAATTCTCCTAACTACAGCTAGTTTAGATTCTTCAGTCCAAAAATAATTTTTGATGCACAGAGGCTTTTTACTAAACGTTTTGAAAATGTCTAGTGTGTCAACAAAAGTTAAAAAAAAGTAAAAATGGAAAATGTCCATGAAAACTTTGAAAATGATCATTCATTTCTTTCAAAAACTTTTACAGAAAATACTTACTGTTTTCCAACTAGCCCATTTAAGAAATGGGACCATTTTCTGTTCTCTGCTAAGACTTACCATTTGAGTTAGGCGCTTAAAAAAAGCAAACCCCAACAACTTTGTCTCAGAAAGATTGTGGTAATTTAAAAAGGGCATTATCTGATGGCAAAATACTTTCCTCTTTCTATTGGAAGTCGTTGTCTGTATACAGCTTGTTTAACATGCTTTATCTTTTGGGCCAGATTGACTTGTGTAAGGAACCCACTCCCTGCTTACATCTTGTGCAACGACTGGGCTCAGTTAGCTGGAGTGAAAACAAAAAGCAACTAAACAATGTTGCTTGCAGCATATCCTGCCCCCATTGGGGTGTAAATGGTCATCACTCAATTGAAGTCATCAAAGCTATGACAGTTTACACCAGCTGAGGATCACTGACTGTCATCGGACCCCTATGTCTGGTCCCTTTCAATTGTGGTGGTCACAAGGTGACATTGGCCCTTTAAGATGGAAGAGGGGCTCCCAGTCGGGCTTAGGAGTGGGCACCTGAGTCTGAGAGGGAACGAGACTGTATGAATCAGAGATTTGGAGAGTCAGAGGGGTCAGACTCAGGCAGGGTGGGTGAGAGCTCCCTAAGACTCAGAGAGAGAGAGACAGGAAGCAACAGGAAAGTACTAGCAGGAGTTGCTTGAAGAGAGCAGTAGAGAGAGAGCTGAGTCTGGATGAGACCTGGTGGGGGCAGAATAGGAGCTGAAGAAAGCCGTTGGAGAGGACTGACCATATCTGGGAAACCCTGCTGAATTGCAGGAAGGTTTGTGCAAAGGTGCCTGGGCTAAGGGGAGAAACCAGCTTGGTCCACGGAGACTGAGCCCAGAAACAAGAGAGTTGTTGTGGGAGGCTGGCTCCTCCTGTTGTGGGCAGGAGTAGGACTCCCTGGCAGGGAGGCCTGGAGGAGTGGAATGCTGCAGGAGGGCGAGCCTCCTGGGTGAAGACCAGGGCTGCAGGAAGGCTGGTTGCTGTCAGGAAGGGAGGTCTGAAGAGTGGGGTCTTGGCTCTGAGCAAAAGGGACTGGGAACAAAGTGCTGCTGTTCACTCTTGAATGGGTGATTTGGAGGCGAATGGGAAAAATCATATGTTTATATGGGAATTGGATAATGGTTTTATTACAAGGATTTTGGGGAATTACAGCCCTAGTCTCTGTGAATAAATTTGTATTAAACACTGAGAAACTGAATTCCTTTCACGGGTGGACAGAAAGGGAAACCGAAGCTTGGTGTACATGTCGTGCCATAACCTGATACTGGAGGGGGTTTGAGGCAGGACCGCCCTGCCGCAGTGGTTGATGTGGATTTATGCTCCATGGGTGTGGGATTGTTTCCCTAGATCCACATATGGAGGGGACTTTTTGTGCATGGAGAGGGATCCAGTGATTTCCATGCACTTGTTCCACTGTGTCCCTGCACATGGTTATGGGGGGCAGGCCTAGGGTTGTACTAGGAGTGAATGTGCATCTTTCTGCTAGCACTGGACCCCAGGCTATATTACCCATTCTGCATTCCCCTGCAATATTGCTCTGTGGAGCAGAGCCCTTCTCTGTGGGATGTGTAGGTGGAAGAAACAGTGGCCAAATGGCTCAAGGGAAACTCCATCGCTAGGGAACAGTCGAGAGCCACAGGGGGCTGCAGAACCAGTAGGGAGGCACATTGCCTCTGCAAGCATGGCCCTTGGCCTGCGGAGGATCCCTGGGAGGCTCTGTCTGGGGCTGACTTTGCTGCTGTTTTGTGAGGTGCTCAGGAATTTGGGGAAACTCGGTGAGAATTCAGACCCTCACAGCGTTGTTTTCTCCTTGGCCTCCCTCCTGCAAGTGGGAGCTGGTTCTTATGTTTTAAATGGCACTGAAGTGGAGGAGGGCTGTAGAGGGCTTGGGTCAGCATTGTCAGCTATGGAAGCAGAGCTTGCAAATAAATGCGCCATTGTCAGGCAACTGAAGCTGTGGAGGAAGCCGAGGATTCTGTCTTTTGCAGCACTTCAGAAACGCCGAAGCACTGGGTGCCAGAACAGTGGGCGTTGATTTTTCAAGAGGTGTTTGGAGGCAGAGAATTCAGAATTTCCTCCTTGCCAGCTTAGAGGAGTTAGAATACAGGAATAGCAATGTTCATTAATGTGCCTTCATAGAAGCTGGTCCGTGTGTTTTTATATAAATGGTACCCACAGCAGTGCTGCCCTCAAGATCCACCCCCTCCTCCTCACCTCAATCTAAGCAATCTTTCCACTGTACCTGATAATTGCATGCCTGCCCGCAGAGTTCAGGTAAAATCCTGCCTTTTTCTGAGCTGTGGTGCAGAGGGAAGCAGAAGTTTAAGTGCCAATGCAGGGCAGGAAGTCTTGGGGAGGGAACGTGCCGTCAGGAGCACCTTATGCAGCTCCATTACGGCCTCCCCGTCATGGCAGCTGCCATCCATAGCTGACAGCAGCATATGCAGAGGAGCCTCGCCATGTCCTTACGTAAGTAGATAACGCCCTGGCTTGCCACGCACCCGCTGGGGTATTAGCCTGTGTCCCAGCAGGTCACTTGAATGCTAGGTTAGAATCTTGCCCTACTACATTATAGGAAAAAGAGGAGTGTCTCTCTCCCCTAGCTTCCCTGCTTAGTGCACCCATACAGAAGATAGCAGGGTTTGGCTTTTTTAATCCATAACAGATTTTTAGGATGTTTTAGCAGCTCACTGGCTTTAAATCACAGTTTGAAGAGGTTGCTATATTTTCTTCCGGTAGGGACTACAATGAACATCCAGAGAGCGAAGTGTACTGTTAGCAGCAAGACAGTGGTCCTCTCTTTGCGCTAGTGGACCTGCGTGATGGGCAGTTTACCAGAGGGTCCTTCTGGCATTGTCAAGCAGAGATTTCAGTCGTGACCAAAGTAAATTGCTAACTGGATTCTGCAGAAAATGAGGACGAACCCAGAACTGCACCGTTTTTTCATTGCCATAAATGTTTATTCTTGTGACATCTTTTGATTACCCTTCTGGAAACCAATTACACATTCAGTGCCAATACAAACAAGTTTTAGGTATTTATGACCAGACAAGAGCATTTGTTTCCTTTCATTTGAATACCTAGCTATTGCCACAAATATCTGCTAGCAGAAGGAGATCCCATAATTGATTTGAATCCTATACAAGACGCTAGAAGGGAACTGTGCAGTTAGAAAAGGTAGGCCAGCCTTAGCATGAGAGCAATAATATGTGTGTGTGTGGGGGGGTGGTAACAGTTCATTGTTTAAGGAGCTAAGAGGAAAAAAGGGGTGGATGAAAGATCATAAAGAATTTGACAGAGAATTGCCAGCTAGGATTCATAAAGAAAATTAACTTATAAAGATCCTTCACTATTATCAGTAATACCTGAACTTTTAAAAAGGCGGATTTAGTGATAAATTGGAGAACACAGACTAGATTCTAACCACAAAAACCATGTATGCATACACTATGGGTGAAATCTCTGCCCCCTGGAATCCCAGGTGAAGTTTTGACCCAAATGGGAGTTTTGCCCTTGACTGCAATGGGGTTGGGATTTCACCCTGAAATTCCATTATTGACAAAGGAGTTGAGTTTATGATGCTTGACAACACACCATTTGGTATCCATCTTTTCATGCTTCCACAACCTGAAGAAGCTTGTGACTTCCACCAAGTTGGTCGAGTAAAAGATATTCTCTCACTTACCTTGTCTCTCCTTATATCCTGGGACCAATGCAGCTACAATAACACTTTAGTGGAGTTAGGGAAATGCTGAGAGCTTTTAACCCCCCCTCACCTCCCCATTCTCTCATAAAGCTTTCCTTTTGTGATGATGACATTAGTTTTGCTGTGTGCTTGTAGGCGTGCGGGACTCACCCCTGCAGCACCTCCTGCTGGTGTCCTGGGAATTAGTTCTACGTCAAGCCTTAGAGTGCCCTCTGCAGGCCAGTATCCCGCTTACGCCAGACCCAGTGCCCCTTGTATCCCGGAGTGCTGCCCCCGGCACTAACCCCTCACTTGCAGGGTCTCCCCTCCCCAGGGAACCCCTATCCCTACCTTGCCTCAGTCATAGGCTACTGCCAGTCACCAGCAAGCCCCCACGCCCTGGGGCAGACTGCAGTATAAGCCCCTCATCACAGGCCAGACTGGGTTTGGATCTGCTGCCTCTGTCTAACCTTGGGCTGTCCCCTACAACCCCAGTACATGTTGGGCCTAATACCAGCCTGCAGCCTGGGGCTTTCCTGACTGGAGCTCCCCAGCCCTGCTCCAATCTAGGTATTCTGCTAAGGTCCCTGCAGCCAGGTCCCTCCCTCTCAGAAGCTAGAGAGAGGCTCTTGAGTGTCAGCCCAGCAGCCCCTTTATAGAGCCAGCCAAGTCTGTTTGGGGCGTGGCCACAGCTGAGGCTGCCTCCCAATCAGCCCCGCCTAAGGCTCCCAGCCCCGGCCCTCTCCAAGGGCTGGCTTTTAACCCTTTTGGGCCAGGAGCGGGTGACCACCCCGCTACAGTTGTACACACTCGTGCTCCATACGTTAAATTTCCTCACCCTCGTGTCCCGCCCCGACACCAAATGGCGGGACTATCTTCCACCTAAAGAGGGTGAGGAGCCCTGGTGGGCCAGCCTTTATTCCACCTTGGTCCCACGGCCCGCCGGGGACATTAGTTGGCAGCTCCTTCATGGAGCCCTGAGCACGGGCATGCACCTGGCGTGGTTCACCCCTACACCTGAGGCCTGTCCCTTTTGCGGCGTGAGGGAGAACCTGGCGCACGCCTATCTCGAATGCGCCAGGTTGCAGCCCCTATTCTGGCTCCTCCAGAACCTCTTGTTGAGGTTCTGGCTGAACTTTTCCCCACACTTGTTCCTCTTCGCACACCCTATCCGTGGCCCCACGAAGTCGCGAGACCTCCTCGTCAACCTCCTTCTGGCTCTGGCCAAAGTCTCCATCTACAATACCAGGAGGAGGATGTTGGACGAGGGGGTGCTCTGCGACTGCGGGGCCTACTTCCATTCCTCCCTAGTTTCATGTATCCGGGCAGAGTTCCACTGGGCAGCGTCTGCTGGCTCCCTCGACAGCTTTGAGGAGCAGTGGGTGCTGTCCGGGGTTCTCTGCTCGGTGTCCTCATCCGGTATCCTCATTTTGAACCTTTGACCCTCACTCCGGTCCCCGTTTTTCATTAGTTGTCCCCCGTAATCAGTTGGTCCCTGGGTCCAGTGGTCCGTCCCGCTAGGCTGGGGGAGGGACCTTTAGCAGTGGGTAGGCTTGCACCCACCCACTTCCCGGGTTTTCCAATAAGACCCCGCTACAGTGCTATATTGCAAAGTGACTAAAGGAAAGAGAAAAGGAAGGGAAGAGTACATGATGCAGCCCTGACTGAAAAAGAACCTTTTCTATTTCAACCTTTCATGTTCATTGGTCATTTCGGGGAATTTAATACCTGAGACAGTTTGGATATAACTGAAGTTGGAGCTTTCTACTGAAATCTCTAACCCTGAATGTGGCTGCCATATTCACTCTAGAGATGAGTGTGAGTCACAAAATCTGCATACATATTTAGTCCTGAATATACAGGGCGAGATTCTTAGCTGGTATAAATCAGCATAGCTCTGTTTACTTCAATACAGCTACACCAATGTATATAAACTAAAACTCTGGTCCATAAACATAAACAATTATCTTGATAAGAATTTGCCTTATTAAGGCTTGCCAAACTCATTTTCACTTAATCTTTTACACTCAGTGGACAACATTTTCCCATAATGGGTTGTTTAACCTAAAAAGAAATCACATACTTATTTGCTTGTCAAGTTGAGTGGAAAAACAAAGCAGTTACTCCAGATTCATACTGTTGTTACTGACAAAAAAATCAAGTTCGGTATGTTCGGGTTGGGCCAGGGTGTATTGATAAAACATTTGTCACAGTAACTGTGCTACACAGATTTTCCATTTAACCGAAAATTCTCTGATTTCAAAATTTGGTTTCATTCTGACTCAGAACGGAAGGTCAAATTTAGAAATTTCCTGCAAAACAAAATTTTCAAAAAAAATCACTTCAGGTCAGTCAAAACATTTTGTTTTGATAAAACCAAAATATTTCATTTTAATTTTGACTCTTTCTATTTCATTTTTTTTAATGACTTAAAAGAAATCGAAATAGGTTATTTTGATGCACAAAATCAAAACATCACAAAAATGTCCAAATAGAACACTCTGACATCACAACCCTTTGTTTTGATTTTTTTTTTTTCCTGAACAAAATTTTGTCAGCCAACATATTCCTGTGGAAAGTTTCAATTTCAAGGAATTGACATTTCCGATTCAAAAATTTTCATCTGGCTGTAATTATTAGGAAACAACATGATTTAATTATCATGTAATTAATGCAGATTACAGTAGGGTTTACTCAACCAAATCCCCTGCTAATGTAAATTGGCATAGCTACACTGAAGACAAATCTGCCCAGAGTTGTGCTAGGCACTTCACAGCAGTAGTCTGACGTGATGCAAGGAGGAAGGTGGAAGGATGAATGGAGTTTAGAGCAGTAAGATTACATGATTTCTCAACAGGCTAGCACTCAACATGGTGGAGTAGAATTGTGTTTTTGGGGGGGAGTGGAGTAAGGTTATATATAAAATAAGTACATACCTATGCTGATTCATTCCATGCAGACATCAAAACAGACATCTACATTTACTATGTAATCTTGAAATAGGCTAAAGTGTCATGCAGAATTTCACAAACTAAACTATGAGCCATTGATCTTATTGGGAACTCTGGTTCACAAACGGATGGCACAATCCTTATTTCTATTTATGTATACTGTTTACATGTAAATCCACACTATTTAGCAAGTAGAGAACAACCACCAAGAGGGATTTATAGCTAACTGGCTGGCTGGGTGTCCATAAAAGGGAGCTACCCCACACCTTTCATTTATCACTGAGGAATTTTGCCTTGTTAACTAATGTTATGTTAATACGAAGTACCTAGACAAGGGGTGATGTGCTTTGCTCGGTTTTGGGAGGCTGAAATTATCTAATAAAAGTAAGAGTGAGCCAGATCCTGGGCAGGTATAAATTGGTGTTGCTCTACTGAATTCAGATGAGACTGCTTGCATGAGTAAGTGCTCCCCAACACAGGAAGGGTTGCACAATGCGCGGTTTCTGTGAGAACGTGCTCACCCAGAAAAGTGAGGATGCACAATCTAGCCCTATATGGATGGGTCTCTGTCTCAGATGATAGTTGAAAACAAACATAGCAGGAGTAATATTAATTTCTTAGTGTTTTTGTGGTAGCTGAATTAAGAGACATTATTCTCTTGCAAGAGTAATAGCTCACGGTAACAATGGTTACAGGTCTCTACTCAGTGCCAGGCTGGACTTATAGTGTTTTTGCTTCTCCGTTGCCATAGGCTTTCATGGCTCATCTAGCACACAGTTCCAATCCTGTGCCCATTGATTTCCGTAGCAGCAGGATTTAGAATTTCAATTTTGCAGCTCTTGAGCTGCAGCATTCTTCTGCCAAGTAGTAAAGAATGGAAGCATATTTTGGCTTCACAAAAAACCTGTCCAAAATGTATACTAA
This sequence comes from Caretta caretta, assembly GCF_965140235.1. NCBI lineage: Eukaryota > Metazoa > Chordata > Testudines > Cheloniidae > Caretta > Caretta caretta. Next base: position 202,752,886 of record NC_134208.1, on the reverse strand, counting down.
AATATTAGGAAATTGCCCTCCCACTCTTTAATGAGTCATTGGGAAGATGAAAGCAATTACTAAAGGTCGCAAAGTTCCCAAGGGTTTGATATTCTTGAACCTCGGAACTTCTAAGAAATGTTACATTATGCCTTCTGACTTACTCAGACCCTAGTGAATGCAGGCTACAGTGACATTTATGTGGGTGTGCTTACCTCAATCTGTTGCCTTTAGATGGCAAATTACAGTGGCATAAGGGCTACTGTTTTCACAGTGCAGGAGGCACATGTAAAATTAAATTGCATAAATGTACCGTAGTTGTATGCAGTGTTTTTGTAGCTGTGTTAGGCCCAGGACATTAGCGAGACAAGGTGGGTGAGGTAATATCTTTATCGGACCAACTTCTGTCTCTTGCCTCTCTCACCAACAGAAGTTGGTCCAATAAAGATATTACCTCACCCACCTTGTCTCTATAAATGTACCGTTCAGTTCTAATATCGGTTAATAAACAAGGACTATGGGGCATATGTTCCCAGGGCTTGCGTAGCTACTTCCTACAAAACCTACGTGAAAAGTCTGTGCGCTCGCCAAAAAAACCTCCTATGTGCTCGGTTGCCAGACCCAAAATAGGGTAACGTGGATAAGGTCGCAGCAAGGATTGACAGATCCCACCCTTTAAAAGTAGGGATCTAATTACATCCCCTCTTCAGATGGCCTTGGTTTTGTAGACTGAGTGTGCTTACAGCTCCACTGCCCTGTTCTAACAATCCCCTTCCTAAAGGGAGCCCAGATCCTAGGATACAAATGCTGGTAATAATATTGACTTGATTGTTCTGTGAGGTGTTGATTTGTTTGGCTGTTTGTTGTTCGCATTTATTCTTGATGTGTATTATTTGAGTTGAAAGGCTCTTGTTATATGTTTGTGTTAGGGGAGGTCTAGCCATTTATTCTCTTTTTAAAATAAAACACAAGGCCAATCCTACAATAACAAGCTTCTCACGATCACCTTGTGTGTGGTTTTTCATCTTCTCTTGTAATCCCTTTTTCTTCTACTTCTTTCATTCTTTCTCATGTTCTCGCTGTTACAACCATTCACTTCTAGCAGTTGTCAGTCTTTTCAGTTTTCTAAATCCTTCTTTGATTGCATAAGCGGAATATCTTTCTTCATGTCTATAGCGTCCTTAGAGCCACATTGCCACAAGGTTGCCATCCCTCAGGATTTTATCTTGTGATATTTGGTGTTTTTTGGAAAGCCCCAGTGTTGGGAGACCTGTGATTACACAAGCGTCTTGGCTTTCATTTAAAAAAAAAAAGTTTTTTCTAGCCCTCATAATTGCAGGGAAAAACTGAAAACCACAAACCCTAAAGGCTCAAAAACCAGAATACAAATAGAGCACCCAAAATGTTTCCATCATCTTTTGATTTTTAAGCCCTTCTCGTTACTTTTGAGCTCTTGGTGTTGTCAGTAGTGGATTGTGGATACCTGAACTCATGTTGAATATTGCCTGACCCCACAAGCAGTCTCACTGAAGTCAGTGGGACTTCTTTTGGGGTGAAGGTATTACTCAGTGAGACAAGGGGATCACCATGTGATCCTTAACATTTAGGGCCAGATACTCAGCTAGTGTCCATGGATCTATGCTGATTGACACTAGTCGAGGATAAACCCTGAATTTCGAATAGTCATAATCTGCATGCTTCATTGTGTGTAGAAATTTTTTTTACCCTGTTCAGTTCTGTTGATAGAGCAGAACTGCAAAAAAGGAGAAAGACTGTCTTAGTTTCCATTTCACTCTCGAATCCCTGGTTCTCTTTTCAGTTTTTCGCTTACCTTATCTCCCTTTTGTTAAATGTCCTCTCTTCTCCATCTTTCTTTAATTACATCTAAAGTCTAGAACTCCTCTTCCCATTCTAAATCTTATTGCCGTTATCAGTCTGATAAACATGAATGCAACTCTTCCATATATTTCATTAGTTTTGTTCTTGCCCATATTTGAGTGTCTCTCAGACATTAAGTCAACAGAGAGACTCCACATCGCGTCCTTATTTTGCTGTATTCAGAGTCAAGCTCGCTACCAGCCCTGCACACGCAGCTATTTAATAGAGCGCTGCAATTAGCTTCATTTGTTTCAGATGCTTTTCTTCCTGTCTCCTCCGTTGAGTCTGCCCTTAGTTTTGATACATTCCAAATGGGACTTCCACAGAACAGGCGCTAGAGTGGTTCCTAAGAACAGCTTGAAAAAATAAATAACTTGTATTTTTTTATCTTTCTTACATCAGAACTAGGGGGGAAAAAAGCTTTTTTAATTAACAAAGAATAGTCTGGCTGTCTGCACCAAAAACGTTATGCTGCATTCTGAGATGCATTTACAGTGGTATGCAAATATGGCATAAAATAAATTGCAGAAGAAATAAAAACGTATGTGAGGCATTCTTGCACAGATCTGACATCTCTGGGGTCTGGAAGAAAATTCTGCACAAGGATGGACAAAATATGAAGAGAATGTAGAAATGTTACAGTAAGACCTAGGGTCAGATTCTCAACCGGTGTAAATCAGCATTGCTTTGTTGAAGTCAGTGAAGCTGTGCTGATTTACACCAGTTGAGGAGCTGGCCCCATCCCAGCCTGGGGATCAGTTATGCTGGGTGCTGGAGAACAAAACACAATCCACACTGCACTCTTTGTGCACTGTGGATGACGCTCGTGCTTTGGTAGAGGGCCCATTGCTAGATCCTACATGACAAGAAGGTGTCATGCAAGTGAGCTTCTGCAGCACCTTTGCACTGGGAGCGGGTGAGTCCCACAGCAGCTTCAAAACCCACCTGGATGATCTAGAAGAGGAGCTGCTCCACCTAGACCTGAACAGATTCAGTAACTAGGAACCTTCACGTGAGGGCACCAAGGTGCAGCATCCACTCTTCAGGCCTGTCAGCTGGGGTAATAGCCATGACAGCATTGTACGCTGTCACAGAGGGACTGTGCTTCACTGCTGTGGCCTGCCCGGGTGTTTGGGGGATGGTTCTATTATCTTCAATCCCCATTTCATTTCCATGTCCTAAGTCTCTTCATGCTTGGGTGGGGGTTGGAATCGAACACATAAGCCCATGGGATGCCAAAAGGCCTTTCTGCTCCCAGCAGAGGTGTATGCATGGATCTGATCCAATCAATATCCACCTCATTTGTGATGGTATGTCAGACGGAGCAAGGGACGGGAGAGCGTGGGAGCAGTGTGGTATGTCTGGGAGTGGCTCTTCAGTCTGGAATTGAAGTGGTGCACAGTGGCCATTTTGTTAAGAATCAGATACTCCTGAACACTGGTTCGGATAACGGTACAGGCAGCCAGCTGTGAAAAGGATAGGAACTGGTGTTGTCAGGTGAATATTTTTTCCACAGGATACAAGTGTATTTCTCTCACTCTTTTTTTTTTTTGTTTGTCTGTTTTTTGTTTTGACTGGCTCAGGATCTGGCCTACAAAAAATGAAAAAGAAACCAATTGACTGCTACTATAGTACAGGTCACAGAGAAAACCTGTATTTTCTCTTGGGAATTTGCTTTTGCTTTTCGAGGTATAGTGGCTTTATACTGTACATGGATTTCAGATTTTCTGAGCATCAACGCAGGAATTATTTAAGATAAAAATTCTGTTAAAGTAGTGTTGCTCTGTGGCTAGTGTGGTCTGATTCTTGCTTTAGCACTGTTTATACCTGTAATTGAACAGATTTATGCTAATATGGACTATTAGTCTTCATCAAGGTGTAAATGAGGCAGACAATAGTAAGAGGGGCTTTAATATTTTTAAGCAATGTCCAGTCAAATCAGAGTTATTTGCCCGAGTCTCACAGGATAGTTTGTGTTGCTACTTGGGAAATATGTGCTCGGCGCTTGCAAAGAGCGTACAAGTGGAGATAAATCTCTCTTCAAGTACTGTTCTTTCCACAGTAGCTATGTCCATATGTGATGGCCTTCACTTGTGGGGAGCATTGCCTAGTGGTGAGGCTTACTGCCTTCAAACGGCGGGTGGTGGTGGTGGGGGGGAGGGTTGGTAGGGGAGCCCAGGCCCTCCCATTCCACTAGACTCCAGCCCAGAGCCCTGTAAGGACTATCAAAGGTCTGATAGCCGATGCTGCCCTCTCTGGGCCACTTTCTACCACCCCATGGTTGCCCAAAGCTTGCTGTCTATGATTAGATGTGCAGGTGGTCAACTCACCACTTGGCACCAACTTGTGGCAGCTCCCTCTGTCTCGGGGCAGCAGCTATCTCTTCCGGTGGCTTGGCCCTCCGCCAGGTTCGGGACAGGGTATGGGGAGGGTAATAGGAGCCTGTATAAGAAAAAGACCCCAAATTTGGGACTGTCCCTATAAAATCGGGACGTCTGGTCACCCTAGTTCCAACTCTCTCCCCTGCTGGGGTAGTCCATAAAGAAAACAAGAAGAATTAACGCAAATAAACTGAGTCCATATGTGGGAGGGAATGCCTCCGTCTCAGGGCATCCCTGAAGCAGGTCCTCCCTTCCCTCAGGGAGGGACCTTTGGTAGGGGAGATTCTGCCTTCCCTCAGCTTTTCTCTCAGGAGCTGCAAAGTGCACGTCTGCTCTCTTTTTTGATCTGCCCCCAAGGGAGCTGTTCTGCATCCTTTAATTTCTCCTCCACCCTGTGCCTGCCTTGCAGGTGTGGCGGGGCAGGCCTGGCCGAGCCCAGAGCAGCCCCTTAACCCCTTGTTGCCCAGTGTGGGGTTTGTATACGTTAAGGTATTACATCCAAAACCCTCCATGATGTGCAATTACACCTACCCAGGAGCAGGTAGGGAAGAGGATATTGATTCTGAGTCTGCCTGGTTTCCCCCTGCTCCAAGAGGGTGGGAGTCCTTTGTACCAATCCTAGACTTGGTGATTGGTACGCTCCCCAGCACAATGGTGCGGCAGCAATGCCCTGCTCATTGTGTGTGTGTGTGTGTGGGGGGGGGGGGGGCTAGCCATGGTTCCGTTCATTCTCTGCACCTTCTCCACCTCCCCATGCAGCGTGGGGGAATAATGGCCCTGCAGAGGGTGCGTCTCATGCTGCACTGCTACCCATGGTATGGGTAGTTAGTGCAGAGTAATGGGGGGATACCTTACACCTCTGCATGGGTATGCAGGACTGGACACAATGAGGCCCTCGCGGAGATAAAGTTTGGCTATTGTTAAGGTGGATGACTGGGACTCAGGAGACCTAAGTTCTGTTTCTGGCTCAACCACTGGCCTGCTTGATGAGCTTGGACAAATCATGTCACTCCTGTGTGCCTCAGTTTCCCCATCTGTAAAATGGGGATAATGATACTGAACTCCTCTTTGTAGAGTGCTTTGAGATCTGATAAAAGCTAGCTGGTATTATTAAAACTGTGTTTAAAAGGTAAAATTAAACCCTTGGAAAATACAACACAATATTCTCTGTAATTGTTTCCCTATGTAGGAGAGGTCACGTAGCACATCGTTTTTGTTCTCTTAAGTGCAATATGTAGAAGTCATCTGAAGTGTGAGATGGTGGTCGAAAGTACATGATTTTTAATGAGTAGTAAGGAAAATAGTCATCCTAAAATTGATGGTGCACGTTATCACTGAGTGCACAGCATCCTTCTTATTCACACACACTTTTCAAAATGTCCTGTCTACAATCATGTAGAGTTTTCCACTGTGAAGTTAGGATGTTCTGTTTTTTTCTCTTTTGCAGAATGGTAGCCAGGAGCTAATTATTGCGAGACAAGGGATACATAAAAAACAATACACAGAGGTTTTGTTGAAAAATGTGAACCACAGTAGAGTGCTTGGCAACACAAGAAATAGGCTAAATAATTTTGGTTTGAAATGAGTACCTGGAAAATCAATATATCAAACTGGTGGTGGAGATGGGGTGGGGGGGAAAAAGACCAAAGCAGATTTTCAAGGAAACAATGGGGCTATATGACAACGGTTCCGCTATTGCAGTGAGGAATTGTTACTCCTGACTGGTATGCAATGTGCAGGACAGAACCTGCACAGAGCTCACTGAAGACTGAGGTCTAACAGTAGCATTACTAGGGAACAAAAGCGCAGTTAGCGAAGTGTGCATTTTCAATGAATGGGTAACAATGTGTATTTCAACTTTTCCTTATAGGAGACAGAGCTGCTAGATCTCAGCTTCGTCAGAGATGCCAGATGTGGGAAACATGCCAGAGCTCCCAAGGTAGGAACTGCTATTGTGTACGTACCAGATGTTGCATTGATAACTTAGATGAGATGGCTTGGAAACTATATACAGCAATTAGAAAATTTGCCCAACACAATAAATATCATTTTGCTTTTTTCTTCATTTACACAGCCTGTGAAACGATGCACTGAGACGGCTGGGCCATTGACTGTTGAGCCTGTGTATACAATTCTGATGAATGTTTTCTTTGCGGTGAATAAACAAAAAACTGGAAACTCATGCATTATTTCTAAAGATCCAGTCAAAATGATGGAAGCTCTTAACTTCCCTGGGGGCTGAGTGTTTAGTTTTAGTTCTCCCTTGCATTTGGTATGGGATGTTTGCCTGCTTGTTGAAGCCAATTAGTCTTTTTCATGTGACTTCAGTGGTCATTGAATCAGACCCTGTGGATCCCGTTAGGTGGGGTTTTTTTGTACCTTCCTGTTGAACGTTGCTGACAGAAATATGTTTTTTGTATTGTTGGTTTTGGACAGATAATTCACATCTAAGTGGAAAATCCCTAGCGCGCCGTTCTGGTAACTGGACTGTATCCTAGGGAAATCCACAGAGGTTTGTAGAAGGAAAGAAAATCTCTCCAGGGCTCTGGAAATGAATATCTGCGGCTTCACGGCTGCTGCCGAAGCTTCAGGGTTGCAGCGGCCTCTGGAGTTGCAATTCCTACCTTGGCCTCAGGGGAGGAAGTGGATGATTGATTTGCAGTTGATCCTCTCCTTCCACACTCCTTTCTGCCCCTCCTGTGCTCCACCCAGCTGTGTTGCAGGATGCTTTCCCATAAGCTGCTCAGGTTTTGTCAGAATACGTTTTAGCAGCATGAATGGCAAGTCCTGTGTATTTGAACCTATCTGATGGTTATCTTCAAATGTATTTAAATCTGGTTTTCAAAGCTTTCCATATGGTGCCAGCAGCATTTGAAATGCTGAATTGTAATTGAAATGCTACAGAAGTACTTTATGACATCAACATTAATATCAAATTAGTTCTTCATGATTAATGGTTTTATGATGAATAGTAATAAAAAATTAACAAGGGCTGGAACATTATTTTTAAACTGATACCCACCTTTATATAAGGCATTCAAGTTCTTCTAGCAAAAATGTTTTTAGCTTAGATTTATGTGCAGGCATTGTTTTGGGGGCTTTTGTTTAGTAGGTTACATAAAGGCTGTTTTTGTTATTGTGTTTCACCAGCTTGAGTGCAGTGGCATTAATTGAAGGGTACCAGAAAACCAAGACTTCCGTCCTGGTGTAATGCCTCGTACCTGTGTGAATCAGCCCTCCTTTCATCGCTGGTTGCGTGGGATCCTTGATTGCGAGGCGCAATAGATGCAGCACCTGCATTGGCAGTTTGACAGGGCCATGTTTACCCGGTGGAGCAAAATGCTCATTTGGGGATCAGTTATGCCTGTTACGCACAGGTCCGTGTTCTGAGCACTGTGGGCAAAGAGGTGTAATTCATGGGCGAGAGAGGTATAGTGACTCCCCAAGCTACCAGATGTACAGAATCACTTCTCCACCGCTACCCTCCTTAACAGGTCGCAGGGTGCCCTGTCCATGGACCCTCTACTTCCCTACCATTAAATACTAGTGGGAATAATCCTTGCATTCAGGTGAGGGCAAGGACTGTAATTGTGGCCAGCCCCTGCATGGAGCCTATTCAGAGGAGAAAGTTCCTTGCACTTAGCACCCATGTAAAGGCATAGCACCCATAATCTGCTCATCCTACATCATTCCTGAATGTATGGTATATAAATATTATGGTCCAGAGTCTCAGCTTCTGTAAATTGGCGTAGATTCACTGAAGTTGTCTTAGACCAGCTGAGGATCTGGCTGTTTATGTGGTGCCGGAGGCACTCTCCGTACCAGGGACATGTCGTAAGCCTATATGAGCTGTGTCCCGGCTGTCTTAGAGATCGTGTGATATTTAGGTCATGGCACAAGGTCCAACTGTTTGTATCAGAAAGAGGATTTGGATGGAAGATTCATTAAATGGGTAGAAATAACTTTTTTTTCTTTGCATTCCTCTAATTTATGATGATTTGTGGTATTGAATTTGGTGACTCTGTTTCCTGCTAGTTTGAGTAAGCTCATTTAATTTTGTGTATTAATTATAATAAAAAAGGCTTGTAGATTGGGCCTCAGTCTTACAAGGGCCTGATCCAAAACCCATTTAAGTCAGTGGGAGTCTTACACCACCTTCAGTGGTCTTTAGATCAGGCTTAAAGGTGGACAGAAATAAAGTGATCATCTGTATCCAGCACTGGCTTTTCTAATGTCCTATTTGATTTATTTACTTTTGTAGTTAAATAACAACACCAAAGATGCCTATACAAGGCACTAGGTACCCTAACGCATTATTAGTATTGCAACAAAGTCCCAGCATCATTAAAATAATTATTTGAAATTATATTAAATTTTACACAGCCACCCACATGTAAAAAAAAACACCCTCCTTTCCACCCGTTCATTATTCCGGGATGCTCTTCCTCCACCCTCTTCTGAACCCCTATCAAACAAAAGGGGGGTTGTAAGGGACTGCGGAAGACTTTGTTACAGCCTAGCTAGGGAACTTCCACTATCTCGAAGCTGACAGGTCATTGTAGGACATAGAAATCCGACTATAACCAGCTTTAGTTATAGGTTAGCCAGGTAGCGGAAAACCCCTTTAGGAAAGTACCTAATTATATATTCATGAGGTGTTTCTGTGTACTGCTTATTATGGCTCACTGTTTGCCCCTTCGTCGGACTCCGTCCCAGGCAGAGCTCCGGAGCGCTGGGTTCCCCGCCTCCGTGACAGCAACGCTTGGAGTCCCTGTTGCGGGTGTGTCACTTACCTTCATTAAAGCCAATAACTCGCTGCTTTGCTGCTCGTAGGTCTCATTCTTTTGGAGCACTCCTGATAGGCCTGCGGCCTAGCACAGAACAGGGGTGTTTCTTGGGTTACCTTTAATTATTTGCCACGGTATTGTATAAAGTCCATCTTTGGTAGTAAGTGCTGGCATCTTTAAGTACAGGAAGCGAAACTGCTCATTTATAGGTCTATTTCAAACTCATCTGTGTGTATTATTTTCAACAATTGTCTTCCACCAGTCAAGAGAGCCATACTTTGTGAATTGTTTTGTATGTGTTTTGTAATCTCTAATGTGCCTTCTTAATTGTTATAAAAAGGAATATTCTTTTCCTTTGGTCATTTTTAGCCGTAGGGGGAAAATACTCAATTCCTTTTATCTTCTTGTATAGTGGGTAACATTGCTAGTCTTTCTGTCAACCTATCTCACTCTGTCTCAAACTATCATGATATGTTTTGCTCTGATAACAATCATTAAAGCTAAGCTATGGATTTATGTGCTGTGGAAGGCTGGTAAGGTGGGAGCAGCCTGTCCTCTGGAGAAAGGAAATATTACGAAGGTGGTCTTTTTAATACCTGCCATGGCCACAATGTATGGTGCCTGGTACACCTCTTGGGAAGGTGTAATCTGTAAATCCCCTTATACTCCCCTGTAGTTGTGATAAAAAGGACATTTTCCTGTACACGGTCCCACAAGACTTGTTCTTGCCAACCAGGTACCAATATGAACCTCATCACCATGGCATCTAAGCCTCCTCACAGTCTTTAATGTATTTTTCCTCCCATCATCCTTTGAGGCAGGGAAGTTCTACTCCCCTTTTACAGGTGGGAAACAGGCACAGGGCATTTTAAATGCCTTTCTCAGCATCACACAGGAAGTCGGCTGCAGAGCCAGGGACTGATCCGAGGTTCCTTGTGACCCATGTCTAATGCCCTATCCATGACTAGACCCTCCTTCCTTTCGCTGCGGACAGTAGCATGATGGGCGGTACTACTTCTCCCCACGTCTGCACTCCCAAGCACTGCAGCTGAGTCTTGTGGCTCTTCTCTGCTGGGGTGCCTGAGGAAAGAAGGGACTCTTTTGCACCCACCGCTCCCCCTGAGTACCCACTCAAGCATTATTTGAACCTTCATGTTTTCCTAGGATCAGCATCAGCTGCTGGGTGTGAATGTACCAACTTCCTGATCCATCTCATGAATTCTCCAGAAATCGACCAAGCATTTTGTTGTCTTGCACATGTGCAATGTACTCTATCCAATGCCTTTTTGAAAGCTGGGCGGGTGAGATCCTGGCCCCGCGCAAGTCAATGGCAAATCTTCTGTTGGCATCAGTGGGGCCAGCATTTTATCCAGTATCCGGAACAACGGCTCACTGAGACTCCAACAGTGGTATTTGACTACTTGCTCAAGTAGGAGTGCTGCAGAGGAGTCTCACCCCTGGAAAGCTCAGGGGAAGGACTGTGCTCCAGGAACAATTCCCTCCTAGTGTGCAAGGGGCCACTGTAGGTTGCACCATACTCCAGATGCACCTGGCCAACTATGACCTATGACTCTTTTGGTGCCAACTGGCAGAGGGCACAGGGCGTGCATATAGTTTTACAGAGTTCCGCCTGGATCAGATTCCCTGGATCACTAAAAGGTGGCATGTAGGGTCTCTGCTGTCATCATAATCACTGTGGAGCATATACATAGATAATATTTACCAAGGTATGCATCGTATACTGAAAATTATGTTCTTAAGGTAAGGTAGGTCACTGGACGGTTCCTTCTAAGCAGGAAGTAACAGGCACTTCTCTTTCTGTCTGGTTATGCATGTACTGGGCATTGCATAATGAGCCTGATACCAGTTGAAAGATTGCCAACTCTACAAGAGAGGACATTGCTAGGAAGAAATAAACAGCTGGAGGGGATCCTGTTTACGAGTAAAAGCAATGGATTATGGGGGTCTATCTGGGAGAGCAGATGAAGGTCCACTCTGGGTCTTTCACCTTGGAGACCAGCTGACAGCATGTCTTGTCTCATGAGAAACGGATCACAGCCTGACTTATGTCTGAGCTACTGAAGTCCTCAAATCGTGGTTTAAAGACTTCAAGGTACAGAGAATCCTCCAGCAAGTGACCCGTGCCCCACATTGCAGAGGAAGTCAAAAACCCCCCAGGGCCTCTGCCAATCTGCCCTGGGGGAAAATTCCTTCCCAACTCTAAATATGGCGATCAGCTGAACCCTGAGCATGTGGGCAAGACTCACCAGCCAGATACCGAGGAAAAGATTCTCTGTAGTAACTCAGATCCCACCCCATCTAACATCCCATCACAGGCCATTGGGCCTATTTACCACTAATAGTCAAAGATCCGTTAATTGCCAAAATCATGTTATCCCATCATACCATCTCCTCCATAAACTTTTCAAGCTTAGTCTTGAAGCCAGATAGGTCTTTTGCCCCCACTGCTTCCCTTGGAAGGCTGTTCCAGAACTTCACTCCTCTGATGGTTAGAAACATTCATCTAATATCAAGTCTAAACTTCCTGATGACCAGTTTATATCCATTTGTTCTTGTGTCCACATTGGTACCGAGCTTAAATAATTCCTCTCCCTCCCTCATATTTATCTCTCTGATATATTTATAGAGAGCAATCATATCTCCCCTCAGCCTTCTTTTGGTTAGGCTGAACAAGCCAAGCTCCTTGAGTCTCCTTTCATAAGACAGGTTTTTCATTCCTCGGATCATCCTAGTAGCCCCTCTACCTGTTCCGGTTTGAAATCCTCCTTCTTAAACATGGGCGACCAGAACTGCACACAGTATTCCTGATGAGGTCTCACCAGTGCCTTGTATAATGGTACTAACACCTCCTTATCTTTACTGGAAATACGTCGCCTGATGCATCCCAAGACTCATTAGCTTTTTTCACGGCCGTATCCCATTGGCGGCTCATAGTCATCCTGTGGTCAACCAATACTCCAAGGTCCTTCTCCTCCTCTGTTACTTCCAATTGATGCATCCCCAGCTTATAACTAAAATTCTAGTTATTAATCCCTTAATGCATGACCTTACACTTCTCACTATTAAACTTCATCCTATTACTATTACTCCAGTTTACAAGGTCATCCAGATCTTCCTGTATGATATCCTGGTCCTTTCTGAATTGGTATTACCTCCCAGCTTTGTGTCATCTGCAAATTTTATTAGCACACTCCCACTTTTTGTGCTGAGGTCAGTAATAAAGATTGGTCCCAAAACCAATCCCTGAGGAACTCCACTGATAACCTCCCTCCAGCCTGACAGTTCACCTTTCAGTATGACCCGCTGTAGTCTCCCCTGTAACCAGTTTCTTCTTCACCTTTCAATTTTCATATTGATCCCCATCTTTTCCAATTTAACTAATAATTCCCCATGTGGCACTGTATCAAACACCTTACTAAAATTGAGGTAAATTAGGTCCACTGCGTTTCCTTTGTCTAAAAAATCCGTTACTTTCTTAAAGAAGGAGATCAGGTTGGTTTGGCATAATCTACCTTTTGTAAAACCATGTTGTATTTTGTCCCAGTTACCATTGACCTCAATGTCCTTGACTACTTTCTCCTTCAAAATTTTTTCCAAGACCTTGCATGCTGCAGATGTCAAACTAACAGATCTGCAGTTACCCGGATCACTTTATAGGAACTATGTTAGCATTCTCCAGTCACATGGTACAACCCCTGAGTTTACAGATTCATTAAAAATTCTTGCTCATGGGCTTACAATTTCCTGTGCCAGTTCCTTTAATATTCTCGGATGAAGATTATCTGCCCCCACCGATTTAGTCCCATTAAGCTGTTCGAGTTCGGCTTCGACCTTGGATATGGTAATATCTACCTCCATATCCTCATTCCCATTTGTCATGCTACCATTATCCCTAAGCTCCTCATTAGCCTCATTAAAGACTGAGGAAAAATATTTGTTTAGATATTGGGCCATGCCTACATTATCCTTAACCTCCACTCCATCCTCAGTGTTTAGTAGTCCCACTTCTTCTTTCTTTGTTTTCTTCTTATTTATATGTCTATAGAACCTTTTACTATTGGTTTTAATTCCCTTTGCAAGGTTCAACTCTACATGACTTTTAGCCTTTCTCACTTTATCTCTACTTGTTCTGACCTCAATAAAGTAGTTTTCTTTGCTGATCCCTCCCATCTTCCACTCCTTGTATGCTTTCTGCTTTTTCTTAATCGCTTCTCTGAGATGCTTGCTCATCGAGCTTGGTCTACAACTCCTGCCTATGAATTTTTTCCCCTTTCTTGGGATGCAGGCTTCTGATAGCTTCTGCAGCTTTGACTTGAAGTAATCCCAGGCGTCTTCCGCCTTTAGATCCATAAGTGTTTCAGTCCAATCCACTTCCCTAACCAATTTCCTTAATTTTTGAAAGTCAGCCCTTTTTGAAATCAAAAACCCTAGCCACAGATTTATTTTTGTTTATCCTTCTGTTCAGTTTGAACTGAATTAGCTCATGATCACTCGAGCCAAGGTTGTCCACTACAACTGTTTCTTCTATGAGGTCCTCACTGCTCACCAAAACCAAATCTAAAATGGCATCCCCTCTTGTTGGTTCAGCAACTACTTGATGAAGAAATGCATCTAGGAAAATCTGAGCCCTATTATTATTACTTGCACTTGTCCTCCAGTCTATATCTGGGAAGTTAAAGTCTCCCATGATCACGCAGTTCCCATTAGTATTTACTTAATTAAAAACATTAAAGAGGTCTCTATCCATATCCACATCGGATCCAGTGGGCTATAGCACACCCCAAGCACTATCCCAGGGGAGGCTCCAGTAGCTTTCTTCCCCACTGTGATTTTTGCCCAGACAGACTCTGTCTTATCCATTCCATCACTTCTTATTTCTTTACAGTCTACCTCATCATTGATGTACAATGCTACTCCACCACCTTTACCTTTATTTCTGTCTTTCCTAAACAGCACATACCCTTCAATACCTGTACTCCAGTCGTGACTACTATACCACCATGTTTCTGTTATCCCTATAATATCTGGTTTCACTTCCTGCACCCAGTAGCTCTAGTTCCTCCATTTTGTTTCCTAGGCTCCTCGCATACAAACATCTTAATTTTTGCTGTTTGGCCTCACTCACTTTCTTCACCTGATTAGGCATGGTCATTCTACAGCCAGTATGACCTATTAGACTGATATCCACACTGTCCTTCCTCCTTATGTCCATTCTCCTATCCACAGCTGTATCCTTTCTTACTTCATTTTCTTCCCTCTCAGTGTTAAAATCTGGCATGGAGATTACCTGGACATCTCCCAACCATCTCCCCCAAATTCCTAGTTTAAAGCTCTCTTAATCAGTTGTGCCATCCTCCATCCTAGAAGTCTATTTCCCTCCCTACTCAGATGGAGTCCATCCCAAGAGAACAGTCCTCTGTCTATGAATGCCTCCCAGTGGCCATACGTCCCAAAGCCCTCCTTATAGCACCACTGCCTGAGCCATCTGTTGAGCACCATAATCTTGTCACACCTTTGTTGCCCTTCTCTAGGAACAGGCAGAATCCCACGGAAGATCACCTGAGTCTCTATGTCCTTAAGCATCTTCCCCAGCCTGGCATAGTTTCCCTCGATACGTTCCAGCGAGAATCTATCGGTATCGTTTGTTCCCACATGAGGGATGATGAATGGATTCTTTCCTGCTCCCTTTAGGATCCTCTTCAACCTCAGGTCCACATCCCGTATCGTAACACCCAGTAGACAGCATGCCCTTCTGTTCTCTGGATCAGCTCTGGTTACAGACCTGTCTATTCTTCTCAATAAGGAGTCCCCAGTCACGTAGATCTGCCTTTTCCTGGTGATGGTGCAATTCTCCGGTCTATCCCCTGTTCCCTCTGGCTGCAAGTCCTTTTCATTCCTATTCCTATTTTGGGCTGTCGTGTTCCTTTGGGAGCAGCAAATCTGTGAGTGTCCCATGGAACAGGGATGGGACACTCCAGGCAGACTCTTGGAGGGCTCAAGGGGTGAGCTGTGCCTATCACTAACCTTTAGAGAGAGCAAGGCCTGTGCAGGCCTAGAGGGGAGGGCTTGTGTTGCGCGTGGCTGGTGAAGTTGGGGAGAGGACCCCCTGCAGGCACAGACAAGGCTTCCTCATTCTAAGGAGCAGATGGTAGCGACGTGCCCCCATAGCCATGGGTACCCCCAGAAAGTGTCACACCCACCCTTCTCCATTCTTTTTTGCCCCTTTTTTTCAGATGATGTGTTTCCACAGGACCCTGTTATGATTTAGCTCTAAAAAAGGACTTGATCCTGCACCTCCAGCTCAGGCCAGATTTCCACTGATCTCAGCTGGCAAGGAAACAACAGAAAGATTTGTTTTCATTGAATTTCCTTGTTCATTGTCTTCACTACCGGTGAACGCTGAATGTTCCAAATAGGTGAAAGAGGGCTCAACCAGTCCCCACATGTAAAGAAACTGGGTGAAACTCAGGGGTGGTAACCATGGAAGTGGGGCCCATTGATTGTATTGTTATTTACAATTCAACAACACCTAGAAGCCCCAGCCGAGATCTTTGGCCATTGTGATGATCACTGTACATTCACATAGTCAGAGCTCCTGCCTCCTATAATAAATAGAGAAGACAGACAGAGTCAGAGGAAGGGAGTGATATGCCCATTTTACATATGGGGGAACTGAGGCAAAGTTAGATCAAGGACCAGATTTTAAAGGTATTTAGGCACCTAGAGATGCAGGTGGACCTTCAGTGGGATTTTGAATGGGAGGTAGGCACCTAGGCACTTTTGAAAATCCCACTGGTGGAGCCTCAATATCTTTAAAAATCTGGCCCCAAGTGACTTGTGATAGAGGGCTTTAACCACAAGCCAATCCTTCCTATCCCCTAATTTTAAAGGATTTATTCTTCTCTCTTCAACCTCAAAACACCAGACTTGGAAATTATGACAATATTTCCCACGTAACTGGGGTTTTTGAGCAAAGTCTTATGCTTTAGGTACAGAGTGCTGGTAACCAAGGACAAATATCAAGCGCCACCAGTGTTGCAGTGAATTTGCAAATGAGAAGATAAATGGAACTAATGTTCCAAAAAAACCCAAAAGAAACCTTTATAATTGTGAATTAGGAGAAGTGTCTTGATTCCAATATAATCAGAGATATAACAGGGCCGAGGGAATAGTAAGATGATAATATTAACCTCTGCTTTTTAAATAAGTTATTAGAATCATTTAAGAAGGAAGCAAAAGTAATTTGGGGAGCAGGAGATTAATAAGCGATTCATCTTTAAACCAGAAGGAATAACTGCTGATGTAGATTCATTTCTGAAACATGAAATGCTCAGGGCCTCACTCCATAGTCCTCACTCATCAAAACTCCCATTGACGTCAGCCAGATTAGAACTCCAGCAAGGGCAGGCCCCAAGCTATTTATGTTTCAAAAATGCTGAAGCTGATTTGTAAATCAATAGTTGCTCCTTTGAATTCCACATTCATTTCCTCTTGCCATCCCATTTACCTGGTAGCAACCTCTGCAGTTTTATTTCAGTGTGAGGGCTGGGAAAGGCCTGTTTTTGTTCTTTTACTTGGAATGTTCCGTGTATAGAAGAAAATTAACTATCTACATGCAGTGAAGAGAAAAATTGGTTCTTGTGCAATAAAACATACATTTCTGTGAACATTCATATGCTCTGATGTGAGGTGTAAATGTGTCAATAATATTTAAATTCTTAAATGTAGGAACATAACTTAATAATGTCATAAGATACTAAATATCAGTTGAACGATTAACTATTGAAGAATTTGCATCCACAGTATGCTAACAGGACTATAAAATACACACTATTTTTTACCATTTTGAAATTCTTGAGACAATAACAGTTTCTATGGAAACTGAAATCTTCATGTAACTATATAAGGGTTTCAGCAGCAAACAGAAATATTAGGACGAGTTGGCGAGGCTCAGGAAGAATCCTTATGGCAAATGTTCACCTTTTAGAACTTTTGATGCATTTGATTATTGCTTTCCCCCTGTTGAAATGGAATATTTTAAAGTGACAGATGATATAGAAACTTGAGAAAATTAAATAATAAATAATTAAAGGGACTGTTCTGAAAGCCTAAAATAAATAAACAGGGCAACCCCCAGTACTTCAAACGTTTCAGCCCTGCAAACACATTTCCAGTTAACATGGTAAAAATCCGCTAAGCGCAGTCGTTAGCGTTTTGAAGTGTCAGGTGTTGTGTTCGCAACTCTTGTGGTCTTGAGATATTTGGCATTTTTCTCAAAGCCCCAGCTTCTGGAATCAGGTGACCTGGGGAAAATCTCAGCTATCAATTTAAAAAAACCAGGAAGTTTCTAGCACTCGTAGCTGTGGAGGAAAGCTTGAATATGTGAACCCTAAAAGCTCAAAAACCAGAGAGGCAAATAAAAAGGATCCCAAGTTTATTACTTTTTAAAGTCTCATGACTTTTGGATGGGGTCATTCATGAATTTGAAATGCTTGGGAGTTTTACTGCACTCGATTTTCTATTCTGTTGCACTGTTTTTTTTCATTGACAAGTGTGATGGAGTGGAGAATCAGGCCAGATGTGTATTGAGATTTCTTTAGCAGTCTCTCTCTCTCACTTTGTTTTTAACCCTGTCCTCTGAATTTACCAATTGGGATTTTAGAACACTGTTTCAGACTCATTCAGCGCATGCATGCATAAATAAATAACACATGGTTGTTCTAACTTCTGATGCAGCTGATCAAATAGGAATTACAAGAAACCATCAGGATAGTAAATATAGTTGAGGCATTTGACTTTTGCGTGAACCCTGTCCTGAAGCAGAATTTGACCGCTATTTTATGTTTGCAAACATGGTCTGGTGCTTTGGGGAGTGTATACTTCAGGGGAAGTTTCTATAGTCTCATGTTGAACAGGGTCTGATTTAAGGGAGTGAGTGTGATACCAATGAAATATGAAAGATTGTCTTGTTTTGGGGTGTTTTCTTTCTCTCTCTTTTTAACTCTCTCTGATGTTCATTTGATTCCCAAAAGAGCCAGGAAGGAAATGTCTGCACTGGAACTGGAAAGTAGAATTTCCAGCTCCATGAGACATCCCCGCGCGAAGTCTGATCGAGCTAATGTTGCTGTGGCGGTGAGGGTGGCAGGGCGGGGCTAGTCGCTTAAGTATGGCAAGCTGCCAAGCATCCTACGCCGACGGACTGCCTGTTCCACCGCTGGCACCACTGCATCTACAGTGCTCTTGCTGGCATGTTCGCTTGATCAGAGATCGCCTGGGTATGTCTGCCTGGGCTGGAAGTGACACCTTTCCAGCTCCACAGTAGACATACGCAGACTCCTGACGCCCAGTCGTGTTGCTTTAACCACCAACTGACCCAAAAAGAAAGGGGCTAATTGTCCTTGTTAAATTCTCAACAAGCCCTACCTGGCCTCTGAAGAAAGTAGATTCCTGGGCCAATCGGGAGAGCTACCATTCAGATGTTGGAAGCTACTGGCCTCCT
The DNA here is from genome assembly GCF_965140235.1 of Caretta caretta. NCBI lineage: Eukaryota > Metazoa > Chordata > Testudines > Cheloniidae > Caretta > Caretta caretta. Next base: position 202,734,341 of record NC_134208.1, on the reverse strand, counting down.
GCTTCCAAGTGCTGGCAGTTAAACTGCGGGGGCTGGAGCTGAAACCTCGGAGGACAGTAGGCTGGAAAACCACCCGAAGGGGCAACTGTGATGCTCTAATCTGACCTCCTGTAGAATGGGGGCCATAGAACTTCCCCAGATTAAGGGCTTGTCCACACTGGCAATTTACAGCGCTGCAACTTTCTCGCTCAGGGGGTGTGAAAAAACGCCCTGCTGAGCGCAGCAAGTTGCAGCGCTGTAAAGGGCCAGTGTAGACAGTGCACCAGTGCTGGTAGCTATGCCCCTCGTGGAGGTGGGTGTTTTCGAGCGTTGGGAGAGCTCTTTTCCAGCGCTCGGACGCGACCACACAAGCCACATTAAAGCGCAGCGTTGCCAGCGTAGACTAGCCCTGACTCATAGAGCACATCATGGATAGCCTGTGTTATGACTTGGGTTGGGATGTTTTTGAAATGTTTTGGCACATGTCCTCTCCCAGCTCAGGGAAGGACAAATAAAACTCCTATTCTACCCTCTAGGGAGAGAGGGAAAGCACCTGTGACTTTTTGTGTGTGGAGGCCACACCCACCACTCAGGGTGGCCCTGTGACAACAGTCGAGTTATATTTTTATCAGTGGAACAAAAGAGGCTTTTGTTGTCTTTATCACATTTGAAAGCTGGAGCGGTTGTTCTTTTCTTTGTGGTGAAGGCTGAACTAGGGCAATTATGCTGTGTTTAATAGCCTCCCTGATAAGACAGCATGTGGGAAATGGTGCATAGCCTTTTTCTTCTGTGCTATAAATCCCCTAGAAAAGTTAGCTGCCTACTTAGAATTTTATTGGAAGGTAGATCAGGCCCTAGTTTTGCAGCCCAGCAAGATTTCTGCTGCTCTGCCTGTTTCAAATGTTGGCATCACTGCTATTTATATCCCTTGATAAATTCATGTCATTTTTCCCTTCAATAACCTTGGCGTTAAGTTAGAAACTCTTATGTAAATTACACCTTAGTAGGGCTCTATTTCTGCCAACAATAAATAAAAGCAGATTGTGCACATTGCTCACCTTCTCTTCACCCAAGCTCATTTGAATTCACTGTACTTAAATACAACAGTGGCATCTTTTAAAAAAAAAATGTTTGTTCTTTTCCTGCACAGCATTTCAGTTTCACGTTCACAATAATGAGAGTTAACCGTATTTTCCCCCCCTCCCCCAGGCAGTTGGCATAGCTGTAAAAGGAGAGTTGTCTTAAAAAAGCAAAATAAAGATGTCAAGGAGTCTTTCCTCTGCTGCGGAAAGTCGGATACACACCATGCTGTGTGTGTTTATCTGAGGGAGATGTTGATTTAAACAAAAGCATTTTTGCTGTGGGTTGGAATTGTCTGGTAAACGTTACACCTGAATGGAGTTTACCTTGCGAGTTCATGGTCACAGGACGCGGGAGTTTAAATAACTGGAGTGCAGCAAAGAAAGTGATAAAGGAAGTTTGCCTTTAGAGCGCATTCCCTGGGAGAAGAACACATTTCTTGCTTGTGAATTCTTTGCAAGGTGTGGAGGAGAGAGGTCTTTGTGGACAGAGTACTTGAGATGGTCTTAGGAAGGTGCAGTCAACTGATAGTGTACTAGAGGGATGACTGAAAAGGAAATGCTGGATTTAGGCCATGTCTACACAAGCACATCTATCGGCAAAACTTTGGTCGCTCAGGGGTGTGGAAAAAAACGCCCCCCTGAGTGACATAAGCTTTGCCAGCATAAGCAATGTGTGTACAGCACTGTCGGCGGGAGTTGCTCTCCTGCCTACATAGCTACTGCCTCTTGTTGAGCTGGTTTTATTATGTCGACTAACGCGCCTACACGAGCGTTCTTACAGTGGCACAGCTGTCTCGGTACAGCTGTGCCGCTGTAAGCTTGTAAGTGTAGACATGGCCTAAGTCTGCCCAGGAATGAGTCTGTGTTGGGGAGTTCACCTTGCTTACCTCAGATCTCCTCACAATGGGTTGGAATCCTTTGACTTTCAGGAGGACTTGTGCTCCTCAATCCCTTAGACACTTGTGAAAATCTCCCTCAGAACGGTTCCAAGATGGTGAGAAGAGTGATGAATCCGGACGATCTACAGCAGTGATACTCAGACCTCAGTGGTTCAGGAGCCAAATTAGTGATCAACATTACCCAAAAGAGCCACAGCAGTGTGAATTCATTGTTTCATTTACTATATTACTATAAATTCATATTTAAACAGTATGATGGGGAAATATTTAGTGTGTGTGTGTGTATTATTCTCACAGCAAAATGACTGATCAAGTACTATTATTTTACCAACTACAATTGGTTAATAACATAGTAAAAGCATCCTGATTGGTTAAGAACTTAGATTAGTTAATAGTTAAATCAGTGTTTTAATATGTGCTGCAAAGAGCCGCAGAACATGCACTAAAAGGCCACTTGTGGCTTGCAAGCCTCAGTCTGAGTATCACTGATCTACAGACACAAGCATTTCTCTGTGAAAAGTTTTCTAGACAGTCTATGCATAAAACTAGCTGGATCCACAACAGTTTGACTCCTTCCATGGCTGGTCTTTGTGTCCTCACACTCCTTTTCTGTGTACCACCATATTGCCCCTCACACCTAGGTCACCCGTTCTCTTTGTGAGAGAGCAAACATCTCATGTTAGCAAACATCTACCCTTTCCTCTTTCAAATCTCTCCTCAAAACACACTCCTTCCAGGAAGTGTATCTCAGGGTTACCTGCCACCTGGTGAAGTGCTGTTATTTATTTAAAATCCCAACTGCTTCACTGCTAGGTGATGGATCCTTATCTTACTGACATGGTGTTCTTTATGTCTCCATTGTTGTCTGCTTGTATAGGGGGTCAGCTTCTTGGGGAAGGCCCCATTATCTCCACTCTGTTCTGTATAATGCAGATTACATTGTTCGGGCTCCATAAACAATTAAAACACTACAGTATGAAGTAGAGAGACAATGGTATCCTCTTCGATAGAGCGTCACATGACATTTTAGAAAGAAGGTGTAGTGTGGGTGGGAGGAGGCAGAGAACTCACCAGTGCCAAGAGCAAGTTTCTTGAGCAAAAGCCCAACAATTACTTCTTTAAGAGAAGCCAGCCCCTTGTCCTTCCTAAAGGGAAGCAGTGACATTCCACTCCTGCAATGGACCCACTGTTTTCCACAGTAAATTTTACCAACCAAGACATAGGGGCTTTGCATAACGTGGCCTGAAGCTCATTATTTTCTTGTACTCCCCCATCTTTCTGTCTGAATCCATCCGTTGTCTCTTGTCTTATGCTTAGATTGTAAGCTTTTAGGGGTAGTTCTGTGTTTGTACAGTGCCTAGCACAATCGGGCCTGGTCCAGGACTGGGCTTGCTAGGTGCTATGATAATCCAAATAATACTAATAAAATAATAACAACAAAAACAACAACTTTGCTTTCCTAGAAAAGATAAGACGTGCTGCACTCTGAATAAGCTGCATTTTACGTAATTCTATCATGAACTTCAGAAAACAATTACAATTATCAGTTGTAAACAAAGGCATTAACTAACGTATGTAAATCCTTCTTGCTGAACAATGGTCTCAGCCTGGTAATATTATAATAAATAAAATATTTTAGCAGTAGACTGAACCTTACCCATTGATAGATCTGATGACAGTGTATGTAACAGACCTAGACTTTGGATGCTTGAAGATGGAATAAATAGTGCCTTATAAAATAAAAATGCCAAAGTGGGAGCAATTTTCAGCAGGCACTTAGAACAAATAATTAAACCTTCCCCGTTTTATTATAATTCAGTTTAGTAAATTTACATGACACCCATAGCTGGATGTCTTGTAAACAATTGGTCAGAGTGGAAGTTGCAGCATTGACAATTAGATGGAAAGTTAGATATATTTGTTGTCATCAGCATATTAATGACAGGCAGATTATTCTGTACCTCGCTGAGCTGAAAGCAAGTAGAAGCATATAAACACTTAGAAGTTCGAAAACTGCTCCCTGTAGAGCACCACAGTAAAGAGAAGCAGAATCTGAACATTGCAGACACAAGGAAACCATCACCAAATGAAGTGCTAGGTTCATTTTAACCATGGGAAAGCTGTATTACTCAGCACAGCAGTGGACACTAAATGTATTAAAAGAATGATGTGACGGGTAGCATGGAATGCTGCTGGGGAGTCCAGTGATGCTAAACATTGACAAATGATGTAAGAGTCAGAAGAATCAGTAAGTCATTATCTACCTTGAGCAATGCAGCTTCCGAGCTATGATGCATCCTAAAACTTGATTTGAAAATTTTTGGATAAACCAAATGGAACTAAACCATTTGCAACAGACTATAAGCACTTTTTAAACAGTATCTTTGATCAACCTCATTACTTAGAAGCTGAGTAAAAATTAGAGACAAGGTAGGTGAGGTGATATTTTTTATTGGACCAACTTCTGTTGGCAAGAGAGACAAGCTTTCGAGTTACATGGAGCTGCTTTTCAGGTCTGGGGAAGGTTCTTGAGAGTGTCACAGCGAAATACAAGATTGAACACATTGTTTAACATAACTAACTAGTTAGCACATATTCTAAGGAAACATTCAAGGTGGAGTGTGCCATTAACACTCTTCCAGTCATAGGATAAAAAGGGGGGTTGCAGATTATTGTAATAAACCATAAATCCAGTGTCTTAATAAAGACTGTGATTTTTAGTGTCTAGGAAAGATATGAGCTTAAGCTCCCAGGCTTGTCTTTTGAAAGTGTTGTGCAGGTTTCCTTTGAGGACAAGGACTCAGATATAGAGTGATTGCTTTCTGAAAAGTGATTTATGGCTTATTACAATCAATAACCCACTAACAACTCCCGCAGCCCCCTTCCTTTTCTCCCTGTGATTGGGGGGGTGTTAACAGGTCAGTTTACTTTGAATGGTCCCTTGTTAACTACTTATGCTAAAGATTTTCAAAATTTTTGTGTTGGTGACCCCTTCCTCACACAGCCAGCCTCTTGAGTGTGATCCGCCATTATAAATTAAAAATGGGGGCGGGGTTTAATTTAATGGAGGCTCGGGGCTGTCAGTCCCACAGAACTGACAGCTCTGAACCCTCATGTAATCACCTAGCGACCCCCTGTGGGGTCACAACCCCCAGTTTGAGAACCCCTGTGCTAAACAATCTGTTCCACTTTCTGTTTAGCTGTGAGGTACTCAGGCCAGGTGTACACTACAGACCAGGTATAACTACGTTGCTCAGGGGGGTGAAACTGTAGTTATACCAACCTACCCCACCCTCCCACCCACCCATATAGACAGCGCCATCAGCGGGAGAGTTTCTCCCATTAACATAGCTACTGCCTCTTGGGAAAGTGGAATAACTACACCAACAGCAGAAGCTTTCCCATCGGCGTGGTTGCATCTTCATTAAAGCGACACAGAGGCACCGCCGTGGTGTTGTATGTGAAGACGAGCCCTGAGTAAAATTTCCCAGTCCTGAAGGAGAGCTCTGTGAATGTTCGAAAGCTTGCCTCTCTCGCCAACAAAAGTTGGTCCAATATTACATCACCCAACTTGAGTCTCTAATATCCTGGGCTACAACACTGCATACAACGCTGGAATATATCGAGCTTAGTTACTTGATGGAATGCAACTTGCTAGGATTCAGTTATTGTTGGATTCCAACAATATTTGGGAGTCTAAATATTAGATAAAAGAACGAGGAGTATTTGTGGCACCTTAGAGACTAACAAATTTATTTCAACATAAGCTTTCGTGGGCTAAAACCCACTTATTAGATGGCTCACTGGGTGATTCTGGATTTCTTACATCCTCATGTTCTAGGTAAGATTGGATTTATTGTAAGAGTAGAGTATACTCATTGTATGTGCCCTGAAATTGCAGTACACTGTGCTTCCCTTGTTGTGGGAATATGTTTTCAAGCCCCTGTACTCAGCCTAGGATGTATGTCTTACATTGGTGTTATGTTACTGTATTCTGCTTGTGTGCAAGAGAATGGAGGTGAATGCATCCCCACCTCTGTTCTTGTTTATACCAATGGACATTTCGGTAAGAAATCGTTTTTTAAAACATAGGCAGGAGTGCACTAATATTAAGGCGTGTCCAAACCTCACTTTTTAGAAGTGATAACAAAATACCTTAGACCTTTATTCAGTACGAATTCTATGTCTCTGGGCTTCCACAGCTCAGCTGCCTCACCGCCTCATCCTAGTTAAGTAAACAAAATTATCAATTGTTGCTGCTGGCGAATTTAGCTGCTTGCCTTTTGAAGACACTCCTCCACCCTGCTCACCCAGAAGGCCTTCATGAGCCATCTGTGGGTATGATGGCTCAATATTTCTATTTCTCTACTTCTTATACACTTTAGAATCTGAGTGCCTTCCAGCAATGCATTGAGCGGTATGGCTAACATCTGTCACATGTTGGTTCTCTCATCCTCTCCCCAGAGGGACATTGCGTCTGCAATGAAGTATTTTCTTTTGGTAGGTTTGGGGTTTTGTTTTTGTTTTTAATATACATGTTGCTGTATGTCTGTTAGAGGAGGCAAGGTCAAAGAATTTTACCTGGCACTTGGAGCGGAAATTTGCGATGATTCTTAGTTCCTTCCACATATGACCCATTGACATATGTGTTTATTTATGGTCCACTGACATCAACAAGGCTGAGCAATATTATTGTACTACCCATAATATTGATGCTAGAAGAAACACCCAGGTTAGCTTAGTCCACATTTTACTCAGACTCCCACTGGATTCACTGGCAGTTTTGCCTGAGTAAAAGTGAGGACTCAGCTTTGTCTGGTATACACTGCCCAGTGTTGGGAGTGGTACAAGGCTGTTGCCTGCCAGTAACACACAATGCATGCAGGAATTGTCTACCACCCAGGGGAATGCACATACTGTTACAGCGCCTAACTGGAGTGCCACATGTACTCACCTTGACGGCCAGCCTGGTCTGCCTCTTTTGAGGGTGACTAGCCTTCCCTAATTGCTGTGCTTGGTGGGCCTTTGACCTGTCAGTCCCATGCAGGGGCTGATCTTGAGTGACAAAAATCAGGAGTTGGTCCCTCCTGACAAGGTCCAAAGGCAGAGGAATCCTGCCCATCAGCCAGTGTCACTTCTATTGAGTGGAGCCCTTTTGTATGATCTTCTGGATACAGCATGGAAGTAGCTAAATTACACAAATATAAATGGTTTCACCGTGGTAGTCGTGCTAGTCTGTATCAGCAAAAACAATGACGAGTCCTTGTGGCACCTTAGAGACTAACAAATTTATTTGGGCATAAGCTTTCGTGGGTTAAAACCCACTTCATCAGATGCATGGAGTGGAAAGTACAGTAGGCAGGATGTATCTACCATTCAAGTGCATGGACTAGCACCACATTTCATGCTGACTTAAAGTGTCTAAGTTGGACACAGGTTTTTTTGTTGGGAAACAGTTGTTCTCCGTTCCAGGGAGCTTGATATGTTCCAGGCATAGAAATCCCAGGGGTTCTCTTCAAAATGTACAGGAATGATGCCAGATGCTTGGTAGAAGTTCTGGCAAGCTGTACGGCATATGTAAGAGCAGGATCAGTCTGTTGGCTTTTGCATTAATTAGGACTGATGACTTCCCAATCTGAATAAAGTAGTTCAGTCTGAATTTCACACCTGCTCCTAGATATCATGGACTGAATGCCATTTCAGGCCACATAGTACTCTTAATAGTCAAATAGTTGCATGTGTGGATCAAGGGCAGTGATATGATCATTAGACAGCATAGGTGAATTGTCAGATGTCCACACCAAGGTTAGGAAGTGCTGTAAAAATACTCCTAAGGCTTTTAAGCCAAATTCAGACCAGGGCTGAGTGTTTCTTTGTTGGTAATCAGAAAACAACTTCTACATCTAAAACTAAAAATCAAAGCATGTAACTGTAACATACATTAATTTATTAGTGCGAAGTTTCGATCGTTAGGTCTGGTTCCATGTGGTTTAGGTTTGTTTGTTATTTGTGGGGAATTTTGAAAAAAATAAACACCTCTAATTCTGAGACAATAGAAATACTGTTTCTGTGAGTTGCCATGTATCGGTGCATGTTTAAGTCGCTCTATTTTGTGTGTGTGTGTTTGTCAAAATAACAATACCTCTAGTCAATACAATTTTAGAAATAGAATCAGCTATAATGGAGAGTGGGTGGAAAATATTCTTTGTCATGCTAAAATTATTAATTCCTCTCATACACTGGGATTGCATTGCCTCTGATTAATATGCAGAGATGTTTAGTTGTTTGCCAAGATACAAATTCCTTGGGAATGTTACTACCATAACACTTTTATTCTGTGTATTAAAAAAAAAAAGTGTATGGCTTTTTCTGATTATTGCCGTGAAGAATCCTAAAACACATATTTAATTATAATGTGAGAATGCTAACATAATCTATGTTCCATGAATTGCAACATTTCTAAAACTGAATGAGCATTTCTGCTGAAATATGATTACATTAGTCGATACAAGCTGGATTCTTTGCTGATGGTGGGAGGCTAGCTGCAGACCATAGTGAGTCTGGTTCCGCCTGGCCAGCATAGTAAGGTGATAGGGTGCATGCGTGTGTGTGTGCGTATATATACGCACTCCCTCCCTCCCATCCACCCCCGGCCCTTGCAACAGAAACAGTGTCTCATTAACCTGGCCAGTTAAGACCAGCAGGCTGTAAAATGAGTGGTGGTTCATTAGCTGTTTAAGAAAAAAAACAAAACAAAAAACCAGCTCTACGGAGGCGAGACCTAGTTACAGGTGTTAGAAAGCAGTGTTGCCAATTTTTATGATTTTATCACAAATTTATTGATATTTGGTGACTTTCCATAAGGGCTCAGCTGCTGGAATCAGGTTATTAGTTGAAAATCTCAGCTTTCATTTAAACAAAAGAAAAGCGGAGAGTCTTCTATAAAAGGAGCTGAGCACCCTGATGCATAGGGGCTGACTCTGCAGGTGCTCCGAGGCTGGAGCACCCACAGAAAAAAAAATGGGTGCTCAGCACCCAACGGCAGCCCCCTCAATCAACTCCTCTCTCTCCCCCCAGAACCTCCTGCCCAACGGTGATCAGCTATTCAGTGGCGTGCAGGAGGTGCTGGGGGGAGGGGGAGGAGCGAGGGCAGGGCATGCTTGGGTGAGGGGGCAGAACTGGTGGGAAGAGGTGGGGCAGAGCAGGAGTGGGAAGAGGCGGGGCACAGGTGGGGGCTTGGGAAAAGGGGTGGAGTGGGGGCGGGGCCTGGAGCGAAGCAGAGGTCGAGCACCTCTGGCAACTGAGAAAGACAGCTCCTGTGCCCTGATGTACTAGCAATAGTTTTATCCTTTGAGGTATTTTGAAGGCTTTGCTGTTGTCTATTAGAAAGGGACAGCAGTAAGGGCAGTCTTTGGGGATTAAAAATGCAGAGTGAAATCCTGGCCCTACTGAAGTCAGTTAAATATCCCCCGATACATTAGGATTTAGATGCAATCACTTCCGATAGAAGAATATTTAGTAACCAAAACCTGACTATCAGGGTGGTGGAACTGAGTATCGGACAGGATTTCACATTCAGACAGTTCAACTTGAGCATGACTAACGGCTTAATTTGACTCACTGAAGTCACTGTTAGTCTTTCTGCTGAAATGATGGGAATTGTATCAGATTCCAAGTAGTGATGGCTTTTTTGTAGCTTAAGTAAAATGAATTAGTTGTCTCAATTCCCAGTGGACATCTTCACATCACCAAACTCAGCCTTCCCATTAGCACTAACTGGCACTTGTATTGGCATTTGTCAAGGTTCCTTCCCCACTCTGTACTCTAGGGTACAGATGTGGGGACCTGCATGAAAAACTCCTAAGCTTACTTTACCAGCTTAGGTTAAAACTTCCCCAAGGTACAAACTATTTTACCCTTTGCCCTTTGACTTCCACTGTCACCACCAAACATTTATCTGGGTTTATTTATTAGGAAAGTGTTGTTTGGAAACATCTTTCCCCCCAAAATCCTCCCAACCCTTGCACCCCACTTCCTGGGGAAGGTTTGGTAAAAATCCTCACCAATTTGCATAGGTGACCACAGACCCAAACCCTTGGATCTTAAGAACAATGAAAAAGCATTCAGTTTCTGAAAAGAAGGATTTTAATAGAAGTAAAAAGTAAAAAAGAATCACCTCTGAAAAATCAGGATGGTAAATACCTTACAGGGTAATTAGATTCAAAACATAGAGAATCCCTCTAGGCAAACCTTAAGTTACAAAAAAGACACACAGACAGGAATATCCATTCTATTCAGCACAGCTTAATTTCTCAGCCATTTAAAGAAATCATAATCTAACGCATATCTAGCTAGATTACTTACTAAATTCTAAGACTCCATTCCTGTTCTGTTCCCAGTAAAAGCATCACACAGACAGACACAGACCCTTTGTTTTTCTCCCTCCTCCTAGCTTTTGAAAGTATCTTGTCTCCTCATTGGTCATTTTGGTCAGGTGCCAGCGAAGTTATCCTAGCTTCTTAACCCTTTACAGGTGAAAGGATTTTTCCTCTGGCCAGGAGGGATTTTAAAGGTGTTTACCCTTCCCTTTATATTTATGACAGCTTGGAGACAAGCTATCCTGGTTCACCTTCAGAGTAGGTTACACTGCTGCAGTTTCTTGTGTGTGTGTGTGTAATATGGTTTCTGGAGCAATCAGTTGTTTGGGATTTATCACCAGCAAAAACTGTTAATCAAAGATTCGTAGTTAACCCTGTGATGATCAGCCAAATATCTTGTGAAATCTTGGCCCCTTTTGAAGACAATGGGAATTTTGCCATTGACTTCACTGGGGTGGGAAGTTCACTCTACAGCTAGGCAATGTTAGTGAAGCATTTTGTATTTAAAATAGCAGTGAAAATATTTAAACTCACAGTAATCCTTTTGTAGTTAAAAAAAAAAGTGAAAATCCTGTTTTTCCGTATTTACTCCTTGTATTTGTTTCTGCGAATATCCCACCAATGATTCTCAAGCAGAAAAATGAACAGCACAGAACATCGGTCAATCATTTTTTGTGTCCCACTGACTTTATTCAATACTCTCTCTTTAACTTTTCTTGGTGGTGTTCCATTTGTGTTTTCTTTTATAGGCTGTGTGCTGTTTGATCACCCCAGAAACCCAATAGAGCAGGGGTTCTCAAAATTCATTGCACTGCGACCCGCTGCTGACAACAGAAATTACTTCACGAGCTCAGGACGGGTGACCGAAGCCTGAGCCCCCGTGAGCCCCACCGCTCCAGGTGTGTGTGTGTGTGTGTGTGTGTGTGTGTGTGTGTGTGTGTCTGGGGGGGAACAAAGCCTGAGCCGGGGGCAAAGCTCAAGGGCTTCAGCCCCAGGTAGGGGGCCTGTACCCTGAGCCCTGCCACCCAGGACTGAAACCCTCAGGCTTTGGCTTTGGCCCTGGGCAGTGAGGCTCAGTCTTCAGCCCTGGGCCCCAGCAAGTCTAAGCCAGCCCTGGCGACCCCGTTCAAAAGGAGTCACGACCCACTTTGGGGTCCCAACCCACAGTTTGATGCAATAGAGCATCCTTTTGGAACTGCAACTTCTTTCTCCTACTCCAGTGGTGCTGGAGATGGGGGATGGCTTTGGCACTACCTTTACTCTACCCAGCAACTCGTTCTGATGCTTTCTTTGTAATGAGTGGTTTCTATTATAATACAGCCCCGAGTAAAGGGTAGTGCATTGTTGTGCTGACCCAATAGCAGCCCAGCGCAGTCTTTTCACAGCACTAAGAGTGGCCCAAACTGCGAGAGGTCTGTATCTGTTGCAGCGTGGGTTTCTCAATGAGCTGCACTGCCAGGCACGTTCTGCCCACTCATAGACTTTAAGGCCAGAAGGGACGATCATGATTATCTAGTCTGACCGCCTGCACAAGGCAGGCCACAGAATCTCACCCACCCACTCCTGTAATAGACCCAGAACCTCTGGCTGAGTTGCTGAAGGCCTCAAATCATGATGTTAAAGACTTCAGGTTACAGAGAATCCACCATTTACACTAGTTTAAACCTGCAAGTGACCAGTGCCCCATGTTGCAGAGGAAGGCGGACCCCGCCCCACCCCCCCAAGGTCTATGCCAATCTAACCCTGGGGGGGGAAATTCCTCCTTGACCCCAAATATGGCGATCAGTTAGACCCTGAGCATGTGTGCAAGACCCACCCAATCAGTCAGACAATTGGGAAAGAATTCTCCATAGCAACTGAGACCCTCCCCATCTAGTATCTGATGGTATCTCCATTGGCCGTTGGAGATATTTGCTGCTAGCAGGCACAGATTGGCTACATGCCATTGTAGGCATCTCATCATAACATTCCCTCCACTCTTCATCTTTCCATTCACCTGCTCAAGGGGGTAACACAGCAGCTCTATAGGACTTGTTCCCCTCACTCACTGAAGGCAGTGGTGTGGCTCACCAGTGCAAGGGGAGGAATCGCACCTTATTTCCCTTTTGTCCTTTGTGCCGGCATGCAGGAATAAAAAATTGGAGACAGGTTTAATGTATGTATCTGTTCAACTTCTCGATGTTTTGCTTACAGTAGAGTTTATATGCTCCTTCTTTGCATGATTTACAAATCCCCTGATACTGTACAGGCTATGGTTGTGGAGTCCGTTACTGACTTTTGTCACGTGCTAAACGACTGATTGTCAGACAGCATACTTCGTTTGCCGTGAGCATATCCTGGAAATAGTAAAATGTGGACATTTGATAAGAACTATCTGAGCCCTGTAACCTAACGATTCAGTGGCTTGCAACTGTCTCTCTGAGAGTACGTATCTGTTCAGTGATTTTAATCTCAGAGGCAACTGTCAGAGGACAATGCTATCATTCGTATTGTGTGTTCCATTAACTGTGTTCCCCCCCCCCCCCAAAAAACAAACAAACAAAAAAACGAAGCAACAATTTCTTTCAAGCACCGTAACAGTGAGGCTTGGAGGCAGAAATCTTCTCTGACGTAGCCTCAGCCGTTCTGCTATAGAGTTTCAGCAGCCAGGAAAAATAAAGCAGGTTGTGCACAGAAAATTATGCGTGTTTTAGTCAAAAGAGTGCACGAATGTGTTACTTGCCAAATGAGATACAGTTCATATCAAGCCCAGTCAAGCAGAAGAGTTATTCTCTTCACTAAACAAATAAAAAAACACTCTTCAAGTAAGAAAAATCGTGCAGCCAGTGATGTGCTTGCTGTGTGCGTAGTTACTGGCCTGTAATCTAGACTGCTGTTCATGGAGTGGTTCCTGTCACACTGGTGCAGCATCTACCAGTCTTCAAACAGCAAAGCTTGGTGCTGGCTTTAGCCTGGTGCAGGAGCCAAGTTAACCAGCACTGTAAACTGATTCAATTGCACTGACTTGCGTGGATCTGTTTCTCCATGATTCCACTGAGTCTTACAGTGAATTTGTCACCAGGGCTCATTAAAGATTTACAGAGGCTTTTCTGAGAAACAAATGAGAACAACTCCAGTACTTTTCCTACATCCCCCATATCTGCTTCATGTCTTTCTCTGTTGTAAAATCAACCAGGGTCACATCTGTAGAGGACATTGCAGTTTGAGAAGTAGCAAACACAGGAGGGCAGAACGCAACTGCAAAGTAACCTGGGAGAGATTAGAGCAATAGGGGCTGCCCTCTATTATGGAGTGAATCAGTAACAAGAAGATTCATCCTTGGTGTAATATCCAGCATGTATTTGGTTCAGCAGAGGTAATTACAAGCATAGACACACAATTGTTTGAGTTTTGATTAGATGGACAAACAAGCCACATACATCACGTTAACGGAAATGCATTGTCGTCATGTCAACTTTTAGGACCCAAATCAGCAAAGCACCTACCGTGTGCTTATGTACTTTGCTGAATCAAAGCCTATATGACCTAATATTGCTTTTGCACATAGCCAAATAGTAGAATAGCTGCAGGGAAGGTGTGAAATCAAGACTGAACAAGTAGGAAGTGCGGTGGAGTATGAAGGGATCTTGGTCTTGAGATACAGTCCAAAATATTGTGAAGGTTGAGAATCAGTGTATTAGTCAAAGGGTTCTGCCTCAGTGAAATCAACAGCTCCTCCATTGACAAACCACCATGTCAGTATTAACATGTTTTAGCCGAAAGATAAATTCAAAGCCATTTTGATGGATTATTGACAACAATTTATAAGGGGAAAAGGATAATCTGCACTCACTCCTGGAGTTAATGCCAAGCAGTTCATTGATTATAAAACTGTTTTATTTAAATATAGGGGATAGCTGTATGACTTTAACCTTTATTTATTTGTGGACTGTAATAGGTGTCGGGAGAGAGGATATTTTCCTCTGTCTGTAGCATTGCGTGGCAGTCTAGGTACAAGAGTAACTTACTGGTCACTTCTAGAAACAGGAGATTGAATTTCATGAACCCAGTGGTCTGCTCTGGCATGGTAAATCCTATGCTCTTGTTCAAACTTCTAAATATCTAATGGCACATGTGCTTTGGTTAAAGATTCTGTTCTGCATGAAAATCGAGAAGGGGGTGTTTCTATTTAAATTTACCAGCTATTGGCAGTTCCTCTGAAGTTTTACAGTTGCAGTTTGTATTTTCATTTCCTATGTTACAAAGATGTGAAACACAAGAGTGGTACTGAGGGTCTAATATTTATTTCAAAGCCTGCCATATGCCATGGGTTGAGTTTTAAAAGGTTATACCATGTCACATAGCAGGGATCTGTACCTGATGACTTAGTTACATTCTTGGCAACATTTCCATTTGAAAGTGCTGTCTGATGCCAAAAAACCTCCAAGAATATCCTGGCCTGTAGAACTTTTGATCACTCGTGAGACTGTTTACTCCTGAGAATAAGAGAACAGCTAACATAAATGAAGATATATCTCATGGGGCTTTCAGAAATCCTGCCAAATAAAAGACTTGGAAACTTATGCTCCCCGAGAAGCTCACAGAAGTCATGTGCTACAAAAAGCTGATAGTTTGAGTGTCTGTGGAATGGAAAGAAGACAATTTGTGCTGCTAGTATAGGACTTTCTTTTTCTATAACAATGGCTTCAAGTAGGGTTCGAAGTATAGAATGTTGGAACAAGTTTTAGGGTCACTGGACCCATGTGAATATTTGGGTTTGAAATGTTTTGACTTCAATGAATTGATCGATATGTACTTTAAAGACCGGTCATTTTTATCTCAGTCCTTTGATGGCTGCAATTCATACATAGTTGGCATTCATGTTACACTAAGAAAATCCATTTCCCACTTCTGTGTTGGTGTCTTCTTCGCTACAGGAACTCAGACATGCACCATTAATTAGGTACATCATTTTGACTTGATGAAAAGTACCTCTAGCGGGATCTCAAGTAATCTAACGAGCATTGAAATTCACCCATGAAATTCACCCAGGGGTTCTTTACATAACCTGAGCTATACAAGTGGAGTGCACCACTGTGATGTTTTGAGGATCACCCAGACCAGTAAGGGGTTCTGTCACTGCCTGCCCTGTAACCTGCGGTGCCTTTATGCTGTGCAGCTTTGGTTCAGAACCCTGACACCAGTAATCTGCCCACCAACACAAAGTCTCACCCTGGCTTCCACCAGTCTAATTACTCCATGCAGAGAGATACCGTTTGCCCTTCCTGTCCCAAGTCTCCCCAAATCTGTCCTCCCTGAGTTCTTAACTACCAGACCCTCCGACATTTCCCCTCTGATTTGTCACTCCCAAAGGCGTGAAACCAGCCCCCGCCCAGATGTCAGTGTGGTTTGGTACAGCCATTCAACACAGTTTGCACGACAGTCTGTGGTCTGTGTCGGATAAAAATAAACAAAGGGGTTATTTTAATAGAAAAATCAAAGATGGGAAGATAAAATAGTAAGGAAAAACAGACATATACAGGTTACCTGGAAGATGAAAGTAAAGACACAACCTCAAGCTTTACACTTTCATGCTAAATAAACTTCCTTTTCTAATACAGGCTACCTGTTGCCTCTGGACAGTTTCCCAGTGTACCCCCTGCCACAAAGGGGACCCAGCCATTCACAGACACTACCCTCAGTTTCTGGACCCCAAACCTCAGATACAAGTCTGCTTTTAAAAGGCTTTTTCCCCTCTTTTTTCCCCCCCTCAGTCCATGGTGACTCTTATTTATTCAGAGTAGGGAAACCCCTTCTCAATCAGGCATTACTTGGAGCTGGCTCCTTGGAAACACCTGTCTTGGGAGGTGCCCCTCCCTGCTGTGAGGTGTACTTGAAATTGTGGTACAGGCTATGAGCACAAAAAGAAAAGGAGGACTTGTGGCACCTTAGGGACTAACCCATTTATTTGAGCATAAGCTTTCATGAGCTACAGCTCACTTCATCGAATGCATCCGATGAAGTGAGCTGTAGCTCACGAAAGCTTATGCTCAAATAAATGGGTTAGTCTCTAAGGTGCCACAAGTCCTCCTTTTTGCGAATACAGACTAACACAACTGCTGCTATGAGCACAGTTTTCTATATACATAAATACATAGATTCATAACCACAGTCTGTATACATATCTTATAATGACCATCAAGTTCAGAACATTGTAAGCGTTCGTAAAAGACCTTACTTGACATTTTTATACACAGTGACTTCGTATATAATCAGCTGATTCAATTGCTTATTCTTTGGGGTTCATACCACTTGTTCTCCCCTTGGCGTGTCTGGACTTTGATTGTCACACCCACACATGGGTGCACTTGCATACACAATGGAAAGACTCTTCACACTGTGGTATAAGGAGTTGGCGTGGCAAACAGCAGTGGGGTGGGACAAGGATCATCACATGTATGGCATTATGGTAACCATGTTTTCAACGTCCTGGCAAGGGTGGCAAAGGGGAGGTGACCGCAACTCTAACCCAAAGACCCGAGCCCAGGCTGGGGGATGGATTTCATGTCCACTTGTCCTATGTTGAGCTTTGTTTAAGCAGTGAAATGGGTTTCACATTATCGAGTGCCAGAGCGGAGTACTGTTTATTTCAATGTTCATAAATCAGGTTTCCTGTAACAATCAGTAAACCGCGAAGTATTTATAGGGCTCTTTGTTATCTGTATTTGCCATGTGTTTTTTCAATTTCCTTAATGGCTGTGTGAGTCTACTGCTTGAAATAAATAAATAAATCCCTTTTTGCTACAAATATGTGTTGGTGCCCACTGAGACATTCGAATGCCCCTGTTAAGGCTGAATCCCCACTCTGGCACCTCGAGTGCAGGAAGTAGGGCCTGCAAGGTTTCTAAAAACTAATACTTGCCACTCCAGGTATTAAACTCCCAGGATTACAGCTTTTCTCTGACCTAGGCTTCGTAAACGCAGCCACCACCCAAATGCAAAAAATCCCTTTTGGACCCAAGAAGGAGCAGTTGGAAATTCCTCCCTGTGGGGTACCCTCAAACACTTTCACCCCACCCTCCGGCAAAGGGCTGAGAAAGAAAACAAAGGAAATTAGTGGTGGCCACCAGCTAATTAAACAACATGTGCACAAACCTCTTAGGACACCAAAAATCCAATCCTGTTGTTAAAAAAGGTAAATTTTATTAAAAAGAAAGAAAGAAAGAAAATACATCTGGAACTTAGGCTTTTGCTAGATTTTAAAAGAGCAATTCCAAAAATTAAGCACCCAAAATAGCTTTCTTTGGGGGTTCAGGTTAAAGGTTACAAGCAAACCAAAAGCATCTGGGGTTAGCACAGAGGAGATCCACAAGCCAAAATAAGAAATAAACCTGATAGCGTCTAACTAAACATTTCCTGGTTTGTACCTGGTTCAAGCCTTACACAGCATTCCTGCTGCCCTCTGTTCCCTTATTTCCTGGAGAGACACAACACACAAAACAAAGGGAAGTTTTTTTCCCCCCATTTTAAAAAGGTCTAGCCCTCCCATTGGGTCTTTTGGTCAGGTGTCCACTCCTTTTCCTTTACCTGGGGAACTTTGTTAACCCTTAGAAATTCATTTCTAGCTATTGTGATTAAGGAGAAAAGCTTGAAAACATGACCTGAAGGTACTAAAGACGTTCTTACTCTCGAAGATTAAAAAAAAAATCAACACTGTGTTCTTTTTATTTATCTCATGGTTTTTAAGCCAGTCTCATGATTTTAGGGAACTGCCTCATTTTTGACAAGTTAAGTAGGTGATACTACTTTCTACAGCTCGAAATATTTTGGTCACATCCATGTTTGATGAGACAGGAGAACCAATCCACCTGTTCTTCATCTCCACCCCTTTCCTTTTCTTCTCCTGCCCGTCGCATCTTCCAGTGTGCCAGAACATGAAACTCATTGGCTTTGAAACCCAAGTTGATTCCATCACTGCTGTTTTCCTGGTATGCAATTTTTCAAGCTCATTCTTGATTACTGATGATAAATTACCTCTGAGATGTGAGAAAAATGATCCCTGGTAAACTGCAAGCAAATGAGCCTGACTCTTCATTAATATGTGTGTGAAATAAAATCATGGAGGAAAATCAATTCATAACTTACCTATGTAACGTGACTGAGGAGGAAATGGAAATGTGTCTAGTATTGTTTGAAACGATTCCCAGTCTTAACATAAAAAGACAAGTGATGTGGACATCAATGCCTGCTGTGACCCAGTTTTAAATAATGTTGCAGTCACTGGTGTTGTAATGGGGTCTACATACTGAATTTAGCATGGGGAGGAGAACCTCTCTAGTTTACAAGCAAGCTGCTTCACCACACCCCAGGCAACTGCCAGAGCTGCCAGTCATGGAGACAGGCACCTGCAGCTACAACCAATAGAGGAAACTGGGCCTGCTATAAAGGAGGGAGTACAGAGAAAGAAAGGGAGGCAAAAAGGTCTGGGACAGCAGAGGGGAGACAGTCCTGCACCAGGCTGCCAACAAGAAACTGAAGCAGACTGCAAGCCCTAAAACTGAAGGGCTGCTAGCCTTAATTAGAGGTGAAGGTCCAGGTATTGATCTGACCGAAGGCAAGCTAAGGGGAGTGGTCAGTCCTTGAAAGACCACACTAAGGGACAGTGACAGGTGTATTAGGATAAAGATGCCTGCTACACTGAGAGTTCAAAAATCTTATTAATACTTCAATTTTTTTTAATATAATTTCTATGGAAGATCTGTTTTTCCATGGCTCTATAAATTGTTTAATTAAAGGCCACTGAGATGTGGGTTTAACAGATGAACAACAAATGAGCATGAGATTGCAAAAAGAATTAACTCTCTTACTTCATTCAGTGTTAAAAACATTTCAGTCAGTGTTAAAAGAGGCATCTAGAGGAAATACCCTTTCAATTCTGCTATTATAATTACTCACTGCAGGTGTGGATCACGGTATTTACTTGCAAAAAGAAAAGGAGTACTTGTGGCACCTTAGAGACTAACCAATTTATTTGAGCATGAGCTTTCGTGAGCTACAGCTCACTTCATCAGATGTTTACCGTGGAAACTGCAGCAGACTTTATATACACACAGAGAATATGAAACAATACCTCCTCCCACCCCACTGTCCTGCTGGTAATAGCTTATCTAAAGTGATCAACAGGTGGGCCATTTCCAGCACAAATCCAGGTTTTCTCACCCTCCACCCCCCACACAAATTCACTCTCCTGCTGGTGCTAGCCCATCCAAAGTGACAACTCTTTACATAATCAAGTCGGGCTATTTCCTGCATAGATCAAGGTTTTCTCACATCCCCCCCACCCCCATACACACACAAACTCACTCTCCTGCTGGTAATAGCTCATCTAAACTGACCACTCTCCAAGTTTAAATCCAAGTTAAACCAGAACATCTGGGGGGGGGGGGGGTAGGAAAAAACAAGAAGAAACAGGCTACCTTGCATAATGACTTAGCCACTCCCAGTCTCTATTTAAGCCTAAATTAATAGTATCCAATTTGCAAATGAATTCCAATTCAGCAGTTTCTCGCTGGAGTCTGGATTTGAAGTTTTTTTGTTTTAAGATAGCGACCTTCATGTCTGTGATTGCGTGACCAGAGAGATTGAAGTGTTCTCCGACTGGTTTATGAATGTTAGAATTCTTGACATCTGATTTGTGTCCATTTATTCTTTTACGTAGAGACTGTCCAGTTTGACCAATGTACATGGCAGAGGGGCATTGCTGGCACATGATGGCATATATCACATTGGTGGATGTGCAGGTGAACGAGCCTCTGATAGTGTGGCTGATGTTATTAGGCCCTGTGATGGTGTCCCCTGAATAGATATGTGGGCACAATTGGCAACGGGCTTTGTTGCAAGGATAAGTTCCTGGGTTAGTGGTTCTGTTGTGTGGTATGTGGTTGTTGGTGAGTATTTGCTTCAGGTTGCGGGGCTGTCTGTAGGCAAGGACTGGCCTGTCTCCCAAGACTTGTGAGAGTGTTGGGTCATCCTTTAGGATAGGTTGTAGATCCTTAATAATGCGTTGGAGGGGTTTTAGTTGGGGGCTGAAGGTGACCGCTAGTGGCGTTCTGTTATTTTCTTTGTTAGGCCTGTCCTGTAGTAGGTAACTTCTGGGAACTCTTCTGGCTCTATCAATCTGTTTCTTTACTTCTGCAGGTGGGTATTGTAGTTGTAAGAAAGCTTGACAGAGATCTTGTAGGTGTTTGTCTCTGTCTGAGGGGTTGGAGCAAATGCGGTTGTATCGCAGAGCTTGGCTGTAGACGATGGATCGTGTGGTGTGGTCAGGGTGAAAGCTGGAGGCATGCAGGTAGGAATAGCGGTCAGTAGGTTTCCGGTATAGGGTGGTGTTTATGTGGCCATTTATTAAGGATCTACAACCTATCCTAAAGGATGACCCAACACTCTCACAAGTCTTGGGAGACAGGCCAGTCCTTGCCTACAGACAGCCCCGCAACCTGAAGCAAATACTCACCAACAACCACATACCACACAACAGAACCACTAACCCAGGAACTTATCCTTGCAACAAAGCCCGTTGCCAATTGTGCCCACATATCTATTCAGGGGACACCATCACAGGGCCTAATAACATCAGCCACACTATCAGAGGCTCGTTCACCTGCACATCCACCAATGTGATATATGCCATCATGTGCCAGCAATGCCCCTCTGCCATGTACATTGGTCAAACTGGACAGTCTCTACGTAAAAGAATAAATGGACACAAATCAGATGTCAAGAATTCTAACATTCATAAACCAGTCGGAGAACACTTCAATCTCTCTGGTCACGCAATCACAGACATGAAGGTCGCTATCTTAAAACAAAAAAACTTCAAATCCAGACTCCAGCGAGAAACTGCTGAATTGGAATTCATTTGCAAATTGGATACTATTAATTTAGGCTTAAATAGAGACTGGGAGTGGCTAAGTCATTATGCAAGGTAGCCTGTTTCTTCTTGTTTTTTCCTACCCCCCCCCCCCCCAGATGTTCTGGTTTAACTTGGATTTAAACTTGGAGAGTGGTCAGTTTAGATGAGCTATTACCAGCAGGAGAGTGAGTTTGTGTGTGTATGGGGGTGGGGGGGATGTGAGAAAACCTTGATCTATGCAGGAAATAGCCCGACTTGATTATGTAAAGAGTTGTCACTTTGGATGGGCTAGCACCAGCAGGAGAGTGAATTTGTGTGGGGGGTGGAGGGTGAGAAAACCTGGATTTGTGCTGGAAATGGCCCACCTGTTGATCACTTTAGATAAGCTATTACCAGCAGGACAGTGGGGTGGGAGGAGGTATTGTTTCATATTCTCTGTGTGTATATAAAGTCTGCTGCAGTTTCCACGGTAAACATCTGATGAAGTGAGCTGTAGCTCACGAAAGCTCATGCTCAAATAAATTGGTTAGTCTCTAAGGTGCCACAAGTACTCCTTTTCTTTTTGCGAATACAGACTAACACGGCTGTTCCTCTGAAACCGGTATTTACTTGTTTGTTTGAAATTGCATGACAATGCCACACGAAGACTCCCTAATTGTGGGTATATATAGTTTCTGTCAATGTTTCTATCTACCTACACAACCTTTTGTGAATGTTAAGAGGAAATAATTGTATTATCTCACATACCACTTTGTGTAAATGTTGGTTTGTTAAGGGAGAAAACTGTATTTCTATTGTTATTGTTTTAATCTATCGCTCTTGTCATTTGAAAAGTGGAAGTATGTTTTCATCATATGCAATTGTTTCTGAAACTGGCTACAGCACAGTAGCTGATTTCAGAAGCTATGCAGTCTGTATGCCCGCATATCTTTGGTTAGGATCATGCATTAATCTATAATCAGTTTAGGTAAGATGTACAATTCCCGTCCTGTTCTCTGTAACATGTTTCTTGGAAGAATAAATTGTGCCTGACAATGTACTTGTTACTGGAGAGAGAAAATCAAATCTGTCTAATCCTTGAAATCTATCTCATGTTTTTATTAGTGAAAAAAGCCTCCGTCCAGAGTGCTGTCTGGAATGTCCCGCAGAAATAACAACTAACAGCCATTAACCTCTACCAGTGCACAGTACATCCAAGCACGAGCTAGGTAGGACACTCCAAAGCTGTCTCCATGGTTTCCCCTATGGCTTCCGACTACAAAATATTAGCATCACTTTAAATTTAAACATCTTCATCGTTTACTTTTCAGAGACACCCACGAGATATCTGAAAGATAAGCCATTTGTTTCTGTGGCCATTCATCAAAATTGTTTAACTGGTGAAAGAGATGGCTTACAGATATTGTCATCTGCATCTCTATGAATACAGCCCTTCTAACTCTGCTTTGTAAGCTGCTGGCTTGCAGGCATGGCATTCAGTGTGTTTGCAAATGTGTACAGGTTGTGTAAAAGCCAAGGCACGGAATGGTTATTATTTTGAGATCTGTGCCTAATGCAATTTCACAGTAGTAACTGAATCAGACAATGCCCTCCATATTTATTTGCTTTCTTTTTCTGTTCACGGTGAGTTTGGAATACCCTGTTTTTGTGAATCTGAGGAAGAAACAATGAACATTTGAAACAGAACTTATGAAAATGTTCATATTTTGAGTTGTTTTGAGGTGTTTCTTTCTTTCTCTTTCCTTTTTGCTGGAGAATATATTTAGAAGAAAAAGCTCTGATTTACTTACCCTTTTTCACACACGTGATTAATGCTTCTAGGACACGGGAGTGAATATTTGCAGATGTGAAGTGAACATGTAATATTGGAACAATCAAATATTTAAACTGACCATCTACCGCACAACTTAACAGATGAAAAATGAGCAGCAGGGAATTTATATAACATGTCACCTGTTTGCATAAATCTAGGATTAATCCTTTACAGAACTATCACATTAGACGCACGTGCTAATTTTGTTTTAAACCCTCCTATGTGGTATGTAATCTAATTGTGCACCTCAGCACTGTCTATCATTTTTAGTGGAACAATAGGGCTTGTTGATAAACATAAAATAATCAAAGAAGCATCAAACATAAGAGCCAAAAGTTCCTAAAACTACTCAGAAAAGAGCACAAAATATATCTAGAACTGATTTTAAATAATCTCTTATGCAGTGTACAGATTTCGTGTACGAAAATGAACTGCTGACTACTGGTAGACTTCGCAGCAGGTAAATTACTGAAAGAATGATACATAGCTGATGTAACTGAATTATTGTTGATTTGCCTGACTCCTTGCCTAATTAATGGCTAATATAAAGGCATTTTTGAAAGCACACATTTAGAAGTTAATGACTGTCACAGAAAAGCGGGAGCTAACATTGTCCCTGAGCCTGAAGAGCTATGATGTACCACAGCAGAGGATCTGGCCTCTTTTCTGGGGAGAAATTAAAAGATAGCGGGCCAAATTTCGCTCTAAATCCTTCCCTTTCGAGACCATGTCCTTGAGATTCTTCTTTCAGTTCAACCTGTTGGTTTGTTATTGACTTCAAAGAGTGGGCTTTGAACCAGTGGCTAGAGTTTCAAGGATTTGAAATAGGGAAAATGGTATTTATGAATCTATTAGTGGAGAAGCTTGGCTTTAGGTTATCTATTATTAAGGATAACTAATTAAAAGAGATGTTTGATGTTGTCACTACTGATGTTTTCCCGTGTTAATATTTTAATTTATTTCTAAAATCGCCTTAGATAGCAGCATGCCCTGTGCACAAGTGATGTCCAGGGACCAGCCCTGCTGTAACTCTGAGAACTAAAACAGTGATCAAGCACATCAGAGAAGTAAATAAATCATGGACAGGCAAATATGTGGGGTTTGATTCTCCACTGGCCCTGTATTTTGTATAGGTCATCCTCACTAATACACGATGAGGCCAAAATGTACCGGAATCATAATTATTTTGCACACTAGTGAATCAAGCCCATTGTGGGATGCCAATCTCAAAAGTTGAAAAATCATGGTAGCCCAATGTATGTGAGGTAATACCTTTTATTGGACTAACTTCTGTTGGTGACAAGGATAAGCTTTCGAGACTGTGAAGCTTGTCTCTTCCACCAGCAGAAGTCGGTCCAGTAAGTGGTGTATTACCTCACCTACCTTGGCTCTCTCGGATCCTGGGACCAACATGGCTACAGCAAAACTGCAAATAGTAATAATAAAAAACCCCATAAGTCAGGCTCCCAATATTCATGACAGTATTTATTAAAAAAAAAAACCTCATGATTATTAAGAAATAATAACTATTAAGTTCTTTTTATTTTCTTTTGGAGCTTTGAGGCTTCAAACTTCTCTCTGCAACAATGAGGGCTAGAAATTATCTTTTTCAAAATAAAAACTGAGATTCTCATGTGACTTCCTCTGATTCCAGGAGCAGGGGCTTTAAGAAAAAGACCAAATATCATGAGTCGGCAATGCTGCCATTGTGACTTCATTACTAATTTGTGATGTTTCTGTGCTCTCTATACCCATGAGTTACTATGAAATAATTGAGAATTGTTTAGAGGAACTGTGAGAGGAGGTAAGATATTTAAAAACATACAGATCTTTCACTTTAGGGAGCCCTCAACTGATGTACAAATAGAAGATAACGTTGCTTGCATATTGGCCTTTTACGTCTTTAATATCATTCAAATAGACATCCCTCTTTTTAAAGCATTATCCATATCAGCACCCTGCTCCATTAGGTAAACAATAAACAAACCTGGGTTAGGCCAGGACAGTAGGTGGATCAGTGAAGACTAGGTGCTGCAAGGTATGGAGCTGGTAATTCAACAGGTGATGGTACTCCTGTTTCCAGCATACTTAAAAAATGACCTAGTGCTAGGTGTACTGCAATGCTGAAGGTAGGTTAAATGGAGGTCTTGACCTCTTGTGATAACCCAAGATCCTGTAGTTTGTTTTGCAAGGGTAATTATGTTTGACCTTAGTGTCCTGGCCAAATCCCAAAGTGGCTCATTTTTCATTTCCTGCCGTGAACTCTTGTGGCGTTTTGCTATAGTCTGTTACAGAGCTACTTCATTACAAGAGGTTACGTTTTCAGTGGTGGATGAAGTGAACTTTGTGCATAGTTTATATGTTAGTTTATTAAAGATGTAAAATGCTCTGGTATCGCTTTATAGGAAAGGTACCAAATATATTCAGGATTATTTTTATTATTTGCTCTTTAAAATGTATTTATTTTGTTCATATTTGCTCTATGTTCATAACAGCGCCTTATTGTTCATTGTTTGTATGCCCCTTTTCTATGTGTGGGATAAGGAAAGAGTCCTATCTGAAGACCATAAGCAAAATGATCTTCAAATATCAATATTGGTCCCTCTATTTTTACAAGGCTAAAAGAGTACAGAACTCAAATGAAAGCAATGGTAAGCTGGGGAAACAAGGAGGAGCTCTACCTAATCGCAAGACAAATGACTGTCTGAGGTCACTGAAGAGAGAACTCCATTTTGGGGCACACTGAGCCACAAAGATTGTACCATTTAATGGGTGCTGCATTAATAAATAATAATACTAATACTTAACAGCATTGTGGTGATGCCCAGAAGCACAGTCACAGACCAGGACCCCATTGGGTTAGGCCCCGTACAAGCACAGAACAAAAAGACAGCCCCTGCTCCAAAGAGCTTACAGTCTAAGATGGCACTTAGTTCATTCACATGCTTTAAAGAGTTTCCTAAATATGGCCCCAAGCCGAGAAGTCCCTCACATCTCATTATGTGCTGCTTAGGCTTATTTAATAGTTAGCTTGGTTTGGCCAAAACAATCCAAAGCAGGTTGTTGAGGAGGTCGTAAAAGATAGTTAGCAAGAGGGTGCCTGAAAATAAAAAGGTTTGTTGGAGGTGCTCCCAGAACTATAGGAGGTGGAATAGTGCAGATTTATGCACATGTCCCACCAGCTCCTCCCTTACGCAGAAAGGTCAGGCAACAGAAATCTTTTTGTAATTGCTCATCTATGTACATGTCTCCACAGAGCAATCTCCAGATCTCCGAGTGGCCTCTGGATGAGGCGTACCAGAGGGGTAGCCAGGTTAGTCTGCATCCACAAAAACAACGAGGAGTCCGGTGGCACCTTAAAGACTAACAGATTTATTTGGGCATAAGCTCTGGATGGGGGTTCACTTAATCAAACAGGGATCCTCAATGGGTGGTAGGATGTTCCACCAGGTGATAACTGGGCAGGACATAATGGCAATTCAGCGGACTATGTAGAACGTGTGTTATAAAGTTATAGTCCTTGGCATGGATGGGAGTGGGCTATGGTAAAAATCTGACAGCTTGGATATGTTGTCAGTAAGGAAGGGGATTGAGAGACTGCACACGAAGATTTGATTTACGGTGCCAGAGAGTTAGAGGAGGATGGTGAAACAACAATTTTCACTGGAGCTGTGACAGCTCTGTGCTGTTGATCCACAAGAAGAGCATTCTGTAATAGAATTAAAAGTCCTGATTCCCCCTGTCACGTACACTGGGTTAAATCAAGGGCAAGATCATTGAAATCAATGGAGTTGCATTAGTTTAAACCAAGTGTAAGTCAAAGGAAAATCAACTTCAAAACTACCATTAGCTTCAGTAGAGTCAGGATTTCACCCTTGATCTACATTCTGCAATGGTTTTATTTCCTTCAGAATGTGCCCGTTGGTGCTGGTTTGGGTCTTCCCAGAGTCTAGATTTCTATATACAGTAATACTAAATGACAGGTTTCAGAGGAACAGCCGTGTTAGTCTGTATTCGCAAAAAGAAAAGGAGTACTTGTGGCACCTTAGAGACTAACCAATTTATTTGAGCATGAGCATTTGTAGCTCACGAAAGCTCATGCTCAAATAAATTGGTTAGTCTCTAAGGTGCCACAAGTACTCCTTTTCTTTTTAGTAATACTAAAGTAAGCCACTGCAAAATCAGTGACTGGCTGCTGGAACAGATAACACTCCATATTGCTTTTTATTTTCTGTACAGCTTTTCTCTGGATCCTCCCTGCCCCCCACTGGGTTGATTTTTAATTTGATGTTTGGTGAAGCATTTAATAAAAACGATTTCCCCAACATTTTCAGGCAAATTATCAGTGTATTTAGTTTGTAATGGATAAGGCTGTGCTTGCAACTAAAGATAGCATTAGTATCTACAAACCAGTCTCAAGTTTAGATACTAATGCTAAGTCAGCTGGTCGAACTTAGCTCACCAGATGTATTTAACAGAAATTAGAGCATGACTAATGCTTTGAGAAAGATTTGCACACACAGAAGGGCCAAAAAAATCCAGATTTACAAGATGGTATTTTTTTTAAAAAAAGAGAACCCTTTCATGCATATTATAGCCATAACATTATTAATATTTTAAAGGAAAGGCGTAATTGCAGAAAGAGGAACCCATCAAAAATGAAAAATACTGGTGACTAAAAACTGCATATTGGAGACATCTTCATGGAATGCGTTTTTGAAATTGAATTATCTTACTCATGCAAGCTGCTTTGCTCCAGATAAACAAAACCAGACAGGCTATAAACAGATTAAGATATTGTACAATTAAGGAAAAATCTTGGAAGTGTAAACCGCTATTTCAGTTTTAAAAGTTTGCAGCTGAACCTTTAGACTGCTAGCACAACTCTATGGCCTGGTCTACACTCTGGCAGGGGGATGATCGATCTAAGTTATGCAACTTCAGCTGAGTGAATAATGTAGCTGAAGTTGACGTACTTAGATCTACTTACTGCGGCGCCTTCACTGTGGTAAGTCGACGGCTGACGCTCTCCCGTTGGCTCCGCCTGCGACTCTCGCCCTGGTGGAGTACTGGAGTCGATGGGAGAGTGCTCGGCCATCCATTTATCGCATCTAGACTAGACGCGATAAATCGACACCCGCTGGATTGATCGCTGGCTGTTGATCCAGAGGGTAATGTAGACAAGCCCTATGTGTGCTAGGCATTTTAGACACCTGAGTTATTGAAGATTTGAATAACTACAAATAAGTAATTCAAAATTTAACTTGTGCATTAGAATAAAGCTTTTTGTCTGTGCTAAATAATTACAAGTCATTGGAGGTTGAAGTTGTTCCATACCACACAGCCTGGCTCAGCATCTTGCACGATCAGGCTTTTAAAGTAATATCCAACTCAGATGCTGTAACTTAGTTTGTTATTTCCATGAAGACAATGGTATGTTTCATGTGCTGTAATTTAAGTTATGTAGTGCACAGCTATTTATATTGCACATTATCATCTTCTAAAATATAGACAACAGGTGATACACTTAGAAATAATTTGGTATTGCCAGCTTGAAGGTAATTGCTCGATAGTTTTTAGAAGGAATGAAGGGGAGCTGACAGTATAATTTTAATGCTGCATTTTTGGTTTCTTAAACATAATATATACTAGAAGCAACATCAGTAATAAAGGCCAATAGTTAAGCTATAAAAAGCAAGCAGGTAGGCAGCATAGTAGGATAAAGTCAAGGTCACCTGCATTATGAGGAATGAGAGGCAAAGTAGAGTTCTTTAAATGATTTCAGATGGCATCGGCTCTGCTCAGTTAATGCCATGAGGTAGCTTCCTTTGGTTAGAAAATAATATATTAAAAATAACAAACAAACAAATACATACCTTTTAATTTTTATTTATTTGACTTTTCCTTGCTCTATTTTCTTATCCTTCTCCTAGGAACTATTTTCCTTAGTGGAAGGATACATTGCATAAACACTTCAATTTTTAAAGTGTGTTGTTTTCCAAATTTAATTTCAGTTTAGCTGCTATACTGGAATAACATTGAGTGATTGCGCTTAATTCATCAGTAGGATACTGAAGTCAGGGTTACACATCAGGCCATACAAACGGCCAACTTATACATACCCTCCTTTGGCCTATTGCTGTGTAAAACCATTTAGACTATATGATGAATATTTCTGTAAATTAATACCCCTTTTTCAAGATCCTGTGAAAAAGTTTTATATGATTATGTAACTAAAGTAGTAAAATGCATTCACAGAAATGCTAGAATTCCAGCGTTTCCCGATGTTTGAGTGCTTCACTTTGGAACCTTAAAAATATTATTTGAACTTTTTTTTTGTTTAATATTGTGTGGGGGTGTGTATTTGTAAAATATTTTATATACAGGTATGTATAAATCTGATGTCTAGCATCTGGGCATATAAGGAATGGTATCTGTGTGTGTGTGTTTGTATTATATACAAATATAAAATCTAGGCTTCAGTGTTGACTGAGCATATTAGCAATACTTAAGATAGAAGATATCTGTACCATCATGCAATGACATTTGCACTATGAGATTATATGCTTGTGCCAGCATAGGCAGTAATATCCATATCATTTATTCCACATCAGTAATTATTGAGTCAATCATACTACATCAAGTTGAGTTCTCATAAGCTAAGCAGGGGCAGCCCTGATCAGCATTTGAATGACAGACATAAAGGAAAACCTTGGTGGTTTAGGAAATTGGCAAATCAGTTGGTGGTGGACCTCCTTTTGAGTCAATACTTAAATAGTGCCCACCTGAAGTGCTCACCGCAATGTCAATTGGAGATTCGTAGACTGGTAGAGTCCAAGGTCAGAAGGACCATTGTGATTGTCTAGTCTGACCTCCTGTATACCACAGGCCATACAACTTCCCTAAAATAATTCCTAGAACAAAATCTAATCTTGATTTAAAAATTGTCAGTGATGGAGACTCCACCATGAATCTTGGTAGATTGTTCCAATGATAATTACTCTCACTGTTAAAAATTTGCACCTTATTTCCAGTCTGAATTTGTCTAGTTTTAACTTCCAGCCATTGGATCATGTTATACCTTTCTCTGCTAGATTGAAGAGCCCATTTTCAAGTATTTGTTCCCCATGCAGGTACTTACAGGCTGTGATCAAGTCACTCCTTAACCGTCTCTTCATTAAGCTAAATACATTGAGCTCCTTGAGTCAATCACTATAAGTCATGTTTTCCAAACTTTTAATTGTTCTTGTTGCTCTTCTCTCTCCAATTTATCAACATCCTTCTTGAATTGTGGGCACCACAGCTGGACACAGTGTTCTAGCAGTGGTCTCATGAGTGTCAAACAGAGGTAAACTAACCTCTCTTTTCTTACTCAGGAGTCCCCTGTTTATGAATCTCAGGATCATATAAGCTCTTTTGGCCACAGTGTTGAGCTCATGTTCAGCTGGTTATCCACCATGACCCCCAAATCTTTTTCAGAGTCACTTCTTCCCAGGAGAGAGTCCCCTGCATCCTGTAAGTGGGGTCTACATTCTTTAGTCCCAGATGTAACCATTTACATTTAGCTGTATTAAAATGCATACTGTTCACTTGTGCACGGTTCATCAAATGATCCAGATCACTCTGAATCAGAGATCCATGCTCTTAGTTATATACCACTCCCCTAATTTTTGTGTCATCTGCACACTTTGTCAGTGATTTTGTTTTTCTCCAGATCATTGATGAAAATCATGTAAATGTGCATCTGCACATCCCCACTTAAAATAATTGTTCATTACTGGTGGTGCAGAGTGGCTGTTGTTTTGTTTGTGAGTAATCCCTGTATATACCATCTGTAATGGACTTTAGGGCCTGATCCAAAGCCCACTGAAGTCATTTGGAGTCATTCCATTCACTTCAATGAGCTTTGGATCAGCCCATTCTGGTATGGACAAAAGGTGCTATAAAAATAATGGAAATGGAAGTTTTAGAACTTTAATTAATTGCCAGCTCCGAATTAATGAGTCAAACAGTATTACTTGCACAAGATAGTTTAAACTAAATCATTATTTTTTCTTTAGTTTTAAATACAGGCTTTTGATAGCTAATATGGCAGAAAATGTAAATTAAACTCCTTGGGATTAAGAGTAAGTAGTTCAAAGTAATTAAAATGTGTGTATATAATATACTGGGGATATCTAAACCATTTCCCACCACTCAATGATGCCACGTACTTGCACTGCATTAGATGAAATTTTCTGAGTGGCACACTATTTTTGTATGAGCAGGATCAGTTATTACTACTTGTATTAGCACAACGCATAAGAACCCCTAAGTATTGCTAGGTGCAGTTCATATAGTCCCTGCCCCAAAGAGATGACAATCTAAGGCCTTGTCTACACCCCGGGGGGAGATCGATCTGTTACACAACTTCAGCTACGTGAATAATGTAGCTGAAGTCGACGTACTTAGATCTTGTCAAGGTTCCTCCCCCACTCTGAACTCTAGGGTACAGATGTGGGGACCTGCATGAAAAAACCTCCTAAGCTTATCTTTACCAGCTTAGGTCAAAACTTCCCCAAGGTACAAAATATTCCCCCCGTTGTCCTTGGACTGGCCGCTACCACCACCAAACTAATACTGGTTACTGGGGAAGAGCTGTTTGGACGCGTCTTTCCCCCCAAAATACTTCCCAAAACCCTGCACCCCACTTCCTGGACAAGGTTTGGTAAAAAGCCTCACCAATTTGCCTAGGTGACTACAGACCCAGACCCTTGGATCTTAAGAACAATGAACAATCCTCCCAACACTTGCACCCCCCCTTTCCTGGGAAATGTTGGATAAAAAGCCTCACCAATTTGCATAGGTGACCACAGACCCAAACTCTTGGATCTGAGAACAATGAAAAAGCATTCAGTTTTTTACAAGAAGACTTTTAATAAAAAATAGAAGTAAATAGAAATAAAGAAATCCCCCCTGTAAAATCAGGATGGTAGATACCTTACAGGGTAATTAGATTCAAAAACATAGAGAACCCCTCTAGGCAAAACCTTAAGTTACAAAAAAGATACACAGACAGAAATAGTTATTCTATTCAGCACAATGCTTTTCTCAGCCATTTAAAGAAATCATAATCTAACACATACCTAGCTAGATTACTTACTAAAAGTTCTAAGACTCCATTCCTGGTCTATCCCCGGCCAAGACGACTACTGACAGACACAGACCCTTTGTTTCTCTCCCTCCTCCCAGCTTTTGAAAGTATCTTGTCTCCTCATTGGTCATTTTGGTCAGGTGCCAGCGAGGTTACCTTTAGCTTCTTAACCCTTTACAGGTGAGAGGAGCTTTCCCCTGGCCAGGAGGGATTTCAAAGGGGTTTACCCTTCCCTTTATATTTATGACACGCCCCCCAAATCTCAGCTAGGGTGAAACACTGGCTGGGATTTCTTCCTGGAGCTCTAGGAAAAACAGAGTTAATAAGACACATGCATCTCTAAATATACTACCAAGTACATAAAGACTAACAATATTTTCCACATCTCAAGGACGATTTTAACCAGTTGATTCTGGGAAACTTTCACGGGAGAGTGCATCAGCCACTTTGTTAGAAGCTCCTGAGATGTGTTGGACGTCAAAATCAAAATCTTGGAGAGCTAAACTCCACCGAAGAAGTTTTTTGTTAGTTTCCTTGACAGTGTGAAGCCACTTCAGTGCAGCATGGTCGGTTTGCAGGTGGAAACGCCGTCCCCAAACATATGGGCGTAGCTTTTCCAGAGCGTAGACAATGGCGTAACATTCTTTTTCAGTGACTGACCAGTTGCTTTCCCTCTCAGACAGTTTTTTGCTGAGAAACACTACAGGGTGGAATTCTTGATCAGGTCCTTTCTGCATTAAAACTGCTCCCACACCACGCTCGGACGCATCTGTGGTTACTAGGAACGGTTTGTCAAAGTCTGGGGCCCTTAGTACAGGGTCAGACATGAGTGTCGCTTTAAGCTTGTTAAAGGCCTTCTGACACTTTCCGGTCCACTGAACAGCATTTGGCTGTTTCTTTTTGGTTAGGTCTGTCAGCGGGGCAGCGATTTGGCTGTAGTGAGGTACAAATCGTCTGTAATAACCAGCCAAGCCTAAGAAGGATTGAACCTGTTTCTTTGACTTTGGGACAGGCCACTTTTGGATAGCATCCACTTTGGCCTGTAGGGGGCTGATAGTTCCTTGACCCACCTGGTGTCCAAGGTAAGTCACTCTGTTTAGGCCTATTTGACACTTCTTAGCCTTAACAGTTAGTCCTGCCTCCCTTATGCGCTCAAGGACTTTTTGTAGATGTTCCAGGTGGTCTGCCCAGGAATCCGAAAATATGGCCACATCGTCAAGGTAGGCGACTGCATATTCTCCTAATCCCGCTAGGAGACCATCTACAAGTCTTTGGAAAGTGGCGGGTGCATTTCGCAGCCCGAAAGGGAGTACATTAAATTCATACAGCCCGAGATGTGTGATGAAGGCTGACCTTTCCTTGGCAGATTCATCTAGCGGTACCTGGTTTCTCTCCCTCCTCCCAGCTTTTGAAAGTATCTTGTCTCCTCATTGGTCATTTTGGTCAGGTGCCAGCGAGGTTACCTTTAGCTTCTTAACCCTTTACAGGTGAGAGGAGCTTTCCCCTGGCCAGGAGGGATTTCAAAGGGGTTTACCCTTCCCTTTATATTTATGACAGATCTACTTACCGCGGGGTCCACACTATGCTATGTCGACAGGAGACGCTCTCCCGTCGACTCCCCTTGCGCTTCTCATTCAGGTGGAGTACACGAGTCGACGGGAGAGTGATCTGCGGTTGATTTAGCAGGACTTCACTAGGCCCGCTAAATCGAGCGCTGATGCATCGATCACCGCACATCTACAGGTACTGGGGAATTGACAAGCCCTAAGTATAAGACAAGAGACAACAGATAGCTACAGACAGACAAATGGGGGAGTACAAAGAAACAATGAGAGAATACTGAGCAGCATAGTAGGCAATGATTTCAGCACACCAACAGCCTAACTACGATCAAGTTTTTTTTGTAGGCATCACGGTAAAGGAGAGTCTTAAAGAGGGTTTGAAACCTGCAAAGCTTTATACTGACTTCCTTAAATGTATACACTGCATTGATTTCATTTAGACTACCCACAGCACATACATTTAAGTCTGTGCAGGATCAGGGCCTTAGTTCGATCCACTGTAAAATGGCAACACTAAATATTAAGTCATGCACCTTTTAAAAATATTTTAATCACGAGGCCGAATACCTGTTCTTCTGCTGATTAATATTGAAGGCCTGACCCTGCAGTGTTCTACCTCTGGGCAGGGCATGCCACTACACTTGCACAGATCCCCAGTAACTACAGGGGGGCTCTGCATAGACGCTACATTTGGTCTCTGCAACAATTTCCAGGATCAGGGCCTAAGAGGTGTAAGTTTAAGTTTATTAGCTTTAAGGAAAAACACCGAGATTTACTATTTGCATTTGAGAATTATAACAGAGAATCCTTTGGGAATTATTTTTCTATTAGACTCAGTTTTGCACCAATTCTGTACTCTTCCTCTGTTTCTTTGATTTTTTTTTTAAATTAATAGATTTCACAGCTGTTCATTCTCTCCTAGCTTTCCCTTTCTATTTCCTATTCTTATCTGTTATAAAACTATGTGCTGTTCATCCTCTCAGCTTCCCACGAATGAAATGTTTTATGTATTCTGGTTATTTTTTAATTGATCTCATTATTTTGCCATCCGATAAATAAGCATTTTTATGATAGTTCAGATGTAGATCAATACTATCAGATAATTGTTTCTCTCCAGATGGCCAGATGGATTACTGGTTTTAGGGATTAAAATACTTGACACTGCCTTTCCCCCCAGTTAAAACAAAAGCAAAACTCCTGTTTACATCCCAAGACATCAGGAGACAAATTCTGCCCATCTCACTTGGGCAAAACTCCCACTGAAACCAAATGGGAGCTTTGTCTGAGAGAGCCTAGCAAGATTTGATTTTAAGAGAGAACATATAAACACATATGCGTTCAAATAAATGCCTTTCACAGTGGATCTGGTAGGTTTTTGCCTGTTATGTCCTGAGTTACAGCTCTGAAAGTTTACAGTGGGTCTTGCAGCAGCTGCTGATCACACTAGCATCTAATCAGTACAACAAGTGACTATGTTATTAACACAGCTTTAGGGATTAGAGATGTCGACAGCTCTGGTAGAGAAAATACCAAACTTGAGTCTTGGGAGGAAAGCAAAGAGGGAACTAGTGGGAAACAGTGTCTGGTTGTGCTTGTTTGTAATTCCTACCTCCCTACCCATATCCTGTTAACATTGTCCATTTATTATTTTAAAGGCATTTCGGTCACCTTCAGTGTAGGATTTGAGGTGTTCTCCTTTTCTGTTTCACATAAATTGGGACAAAAAGAAAATATTGGAAGTGATTGCTACCTTATATCTTACATCATTTGCAGGAATTGGCAACACCTAGTTAAGAGGCTGTCATTAAACACCATGGTCTAGGTTCCAATTTACACTAAGCCCCATCCATTCCCCCCACTGCTCTGGTAGTTTAAATGGGGCTTAAAGTGTGAATAAATTATTTTCACTCACTCCATGGGCCCTTTGTACCACTGTGGTGGTGCAAATGAGAAGCCAACTTTAGCCCCGTAGTAAGCAGGCACTACTCTGTTGGGTTCTGTGGACTGTGCTAAGGCATGATTTGGCCCAGTGGACTTGCAGCTATAAAAATAGAGGCAGAATTTATCTTAACACGGTTCCAAAGATGCAACCAACGGCAGAATTTTCCCGTGCAGGTACAAGATATATAATTGGCATTATAGATGGTGAAATTCACCCCAGTGCAGAGAGTCTGTCCAACGCCCTTGGTGATGCTTATCCTCCATGCATGAGTGAGTTTGTGGAGAGAGGAGACAAGCAGAGCGATATCCAGTAGTAGAGATGGGCTCCCAGTGAGCTGGCATAGAGAGGAGCGTTGTGCAGGAGGAGCCCATTGCATCTGTGTTCACATAGATCCAGGACCTAGTAACCCCAACATAGTGTGCGTAAAGGGACAGCAACCACTATTCCAGCCCATAACCATGGAGGAGGCTGGAATACAGCCATGTGGCCTGTCCATGGTTTGAGGTTGCTTTACATTCCTCCCATGCAGAGGTGACGCATGTGGGGGCCGTACAAGGTCACATCCCCCCCCCCGATTTGCTTGTACTGAGCATGCTCATACGGACTGAGCATGCTCAGTAACAGTGCTGAAGCCGGCTGCCCTCGCTTTGTCCCCTCATTACTATCAGGTACGGCTCGTCTCTGGAGGAAGCCTGTTTCTGGGGCTTCATATAGGTAGAGGTGAAATGCATTAATGGTGCACTGAGAAATCAATCCAGGGCTGTTCAGTAGGATCCCATGCTGTAAATCAGTGCAGTAATCCATCCCTGCATTGTGAATTCTTTCCTTGTTAATTTCTAGACACCTTAGAAAACCTAGGCACTGATTGTTTAGTTGTTTTGGTCCTGAATGTGTTGTTTGTTTTTTGCTATCACTTCCATGGGCAGAACTGGGCAACTGGGGACCCTTTCATGTGTTCAGGACTTTGCATTAGTTGTATTAGCTACAGGGTAGTGGTGTGTGCCATAGCTTATTCTTCCATGGTGTGTCTGAAGCAAAATCTGCCCTTCACGTGAACTTGGAAATGTGCTCACCACGTTTTTACCCAACTGTTATCTGAGCTATTAATATGTCACTATGTGGACACTAAAGAGGCCATGGGGTGATATTTACAAAGGGTTCAATGCTTGCAGAAGACTCCTCATTAGGCTTTCATCGCTATCAGCCTAACAGCTAACCTTTGCTATTCTACCTTTGTTAAGGAAAGTAGGGCTAAGGTCCTGTTGCTTCTTTGCAACTGAGGCCTGGTCTACCGTTAAAAGTTTTGCTGGCATAGCTCTGTCATTTAGGAGTGTGTGGGGTTGGGGGGGGGAGGGGAGGGGAGGGGAAATCACACATTCCAGCCAACATAGCACCCCACTGAGAGTTTAAGGGCAGAAGGGACCATCAGATCATCTAGTTCGACTGATAAATCACAGGCCATTTAAATTTCACCCCTATATTGAGCCCAGTAACTTGAGACTAAAACATTTCAGTCTTCAGGAGACTAAACTTTTGTGTGCCACAAATTTGAGGCCCCAGTGATGACAGGGATAGGTAAAATATGCCCAGATGTTCCCAGCAGACAATCAACAGTCCATGCTCCAGAGGAAGACAAAACCCCCCTAAGGTCCTGTCAGTTTGGCCTGGGGGAAAATTCCTTCCTGGCCCCAATTCTGGTGATCAGCTTGAACTTGATCACGTAAGCAAGAGACACCAGCCAGGCACCTAAGAAAGATGATT
Source organism: Caretta caretta (assembly GCF_965140235.1). NCBI lineage: Eukaryota > Metazoa > Chordata > Testudines > Cheloniidae > Caretta > Caretta caretta. The sequence goes on along the minus strand of NC_134208.1, from coordinate 202,696,901 downwards.
GTCTGTATTACCTCAGAGCACTGGTCCGTCTGGTGTTCCCTCTCCAGCTGTGGCCAATCTCTGATGCTTCAGAGGAAGGTATTTGTTTTTTTGTTTGTTTTTTTTTTAAAAACCCTCCAAAATGCATCTGGCCAGTTGTGCATTGGGAAAATAATTCCTGCAGGTAACCAACTTAAGCCTGAGATTTATGACAGTTATCGTTATACTACAGAGCTGCACATGTTAGCAGCAACATGTTGAGGGCAGAGCAGAACTTCCTGTTCGCTCCATGACCTGTGAAAGAAGAGGTGAAGAATATTCACAGATTCAGATGTCAAGGCCAGAAAGGCTGGATGGTCACAGTGGTCCTGACTGCCTGCACACAAGATCTATGGATCTTGAAATGTGTGTTGCGGGGTGGGGGGAGTGATCATAATAGTAGCAGAGCTATATCTGCAGGTTTTGCATCTGTTGTTCTGGCAGGATCTGGTGCCGCTTTAAGTTGGTTTGACCTGGTCAGTGTGGAGCTTGCTTCTGATGGTGAGCTTGGAGAAGGTGGGGGGTGGGGTGTTGTTTGAAGGCCAGAAGAGGAGGGTTCAGGAAAGATTTCTTTCAGGATGACGTCCCCATCAAGTATGGAATGTAGTTGTTTGGTGTGCCATGGTAGGTGACAAGTAGGGGTGTGTAGTTGGAGGGGTTTTATTTCTATATTGAAGCAGGTTCTCTCGGGTATTTGGGTAGCCTGTCCCATAATGTGATCTACTTCTCTGGAGTATCCTAGGTTGGTGAAGACGGTTTTGAGCATGTTAAGGTCTATATCCCAGATTTTCTCCTCAGAGCATATTCTGCAATGTTCGAGTGCCTGGCTATAGGTAACAGATTTCTTGGTGTGTTTCGGATGATTACCGGATCTATGAAGGTAAGTGTGGGGATCCATGGGCTTCTTGTGCCTGGTATAAGGACATCTTGTTAAAATACTGTAAGTTTTTAGCTTGTTCCCTGAAATTCCCTATCCAAGAGAATATAGTGAATAGAAATTGCCTTTGTCTAAAGTCTGGGTTTTGCTATATTAAGTCTTGTAGCTTTGGTAAAGAAAGCATTTGCTGATCTGTTGAACACTCTTAAGGTTGAAAATTTTGTAAAGCAGCAGGGATAAAAACAAATGCTCAAGGTGTCAATAAAAATGATTCCACAAAACTAAAATAAAAGAACTGAATGCAGTGACAAGAATTTGTCACCTGGGCATCTGGCCCGATATTTACTCTGGTATGGCTCTTGCTCCCTATGACATCTGAGGACTAGGGTGGGGGAGAAATACAGTCCTATGATGCATCTTAGGTAGAGCTAGTCAAGTAATGGGATGTTCACTTTCCAATCTGTCAAAATCTGAAATGTTTCAAGCAGCTCTCTAACTGGTTATAAAATGGGGCAAAAATGTTAACAGTGCATATTTTTGAAATCTTTTTACCATGAAACAGTTCTCTCTTCCATGCTTTTAGAGGATTTTCAACAGTGCAGTGAAATTAACTGGAGAAAATGTTGGATTCCTTATTTCTTTAGGTTAAATATTTCTCCATTTAACTTCTATGTAGCTTCTCTTGTATGTGAAAAAGGAAACAATGACCCACGTGCATAAGATCAAGAGTTACAAATAGGAATATTTATGTAAATATTTATGTTGTGAAAGTACAGAGAAGTTTTAAGATGTTTGCACTAAATAACAGATTATATATCACACATTTTATTTTAGGAGGTTGATAGCCAGGCTTACCAACCCATATCCCATGACCTGAAAGGTCACAAAATATTTGCAGATGTAGTACTGTTTTCAGAAGACCAGTACACTACTTTAAAAGAAATTTTGTTCCTGTAGTCAGTCAAATTCTGTAAGACTCACTCAAGTTCTCATCATACTTATTTGGCCAGATAGTTACTACCACCCACTTAGGCATTTTACTTTCATAAGTAAAAACTTTTAGTCTATAATGGCCTTCTGCTTAGCCAGCTTAATCATCTGAATTCATTAAAAAGATCCCCTCAGATCACTCTTACAATCAGTCTGGGAATCAAGAACTTCTGCAGGAAACCATATATTTTAGTTTTAAGTACCTCTGAAATGAAGTTCTCATGGATTAGTTAAATCTCTGGACAGAAAGAGGAGCTGGAAGAGAAAGATAAAACTTTCAGAATTCCAAACAAGAAATTAGAATGATACTGGTAAATCATCAGAGGGATAAAGTATTTAAACATGGGACACAGTGAAGGCAACAGTCAATCAAAGGCAATACTTCCTTGCTGGAATTCAGCCATCGAGAATCATAAATGAAGAGATTATGTAGCTGACCCTGTGACAATTTCTGCTTCAGTATGACTATTGCTCTCTCAGTAGATCAAGAAAATTTGGTTCTGTTTGTTTAAGGAAAAAGGAGCCCTGTCTAAGGAAGCTGAAAGTCTGATTTACCTATGAATGATATCTTTATGGATGTATTATTAAATTTTCTGGCAAAGGGTAAGTGTAAGTCAAATGAAAGCCTGATGCTACAATAGGTAGGTAGGTAAAGTTGTAAGTCTTGGAGCAGTTAAATTTGAGTTCTGTGGTGGTGATGGTTATGAAAGGCCTTTGGGAAGTATTAATTTGTAAGTATATTTGTGACCTGTAATCATTTCAAGGCTCAATTTTCAAATCTGAGTGACTCAGATTAGACACTTAAGGCACATTTTAGAGCGAGACTAGGTGGGTGAGGTAATATCTTTTACTGAACCAACTTCTGTTGGTGGAAGAGACAAGCTGTTGAGCTTTTCTTCAGGTCTGGAAAGCTCTTCAGCTCTCCAGCTCTGACAGGTTTTCTTCAGGTCTGGAAAAAGTAACCAGACTGTCACAGATAAATACAAGATGGGACAGATTATTAAGCATAAAGGGTTAACACATGTTGCAAGAAAGTACTTAAAATGAAGTGGGCAATTAACACCTCTGCAGTCATAGGACAAAGGAGGGTTAGTAGGTTACAAATTGTTTTCATGACCCATAAAACCAGTGTCTCTGAGACCATGATTTTTACTGTCTAGCAGAGTAATGAATTTAACCTCCCCTTTTGAAAGTGTTCTGCAGGAACCTTCTGCAGGTTTCCTTTGAGGATGAGACTGAGAGGTAAGATGCGGAGTGATCACTTTGTGAAAAGTGTTCGCCCACAGGTGATGCGGAGTTTTTGTTTCATCTTTTTTCTGTGTGAGTTCATTCAAGAGCGTAGTGATTGTCTGGTTTCACCACATAGTTTTTGCTGAGGCATTTGATGCACTGGATGAGGTATGTCCCATGTTGTGATAGGCATGTATAGGACTCATGAATTTTGAAAGATGTTTTGTGGGGGATATTGATCATTGTAGCAATGGAGAGATGTCTGCAGGTTTTGCATCTATTCTGGCTCTGAGTTGCCGCTTTGAGTTAGAGTGCCCTGCTGTGTGGGGAGCTTGCTTCTGATGATGAGTTTGGCACAGTTGGGGGGCTGTCTGAAGGCCCGAAGATGAGGTTCGAGAAAGATTTCTTTCAGGACGTGGTCCCCATCAAGTACGAATTGTTGTTTGATGGTACCCCATATGGGTTCTTGTGTTTCTGTGGTGTAGTAGGTGACAGCTAGCAATGCAAACATTTTCAAGACTCAGGATAAACTTTTCAAAGGCATGTGAGTGACTTAGAGCCTAAATCCTATTTTCCAAAGCACATAATTCCCAATTAAAGTGTCATTCAGGAGCTAAATCAGCTCTTATAATCTAAAATCAGTATTAACTGGATTCCTAAAAACAGTCATGTAATCAGTAGCTGATGAGAGGTGCTGGGTGCTCAGCACTTTTGAATATCCAGCCACTCACTTAAGTGCCTGATTGTAGACCTAGGAGCTTAACTTTAGGCTACTATTTTTGAAAATCTTGTCCCTAGATTTTAAAACTAGGCCCATATTTAACTGTATATTAGAAAAATATTTATTGTACATGTTTGAGACCAATATAAACATCTGGATAGATTATTAGAAGATTGGGGGGGGCAGTCTTTCACTGTTGCAATACTGCAGATTTCCTCTGAATTACCAACTGACAACTTTGCACAGTGTCCACTGATATTTTGAACAGGACAGAGATGAGGTACAGTTTAGCAGGTATTATGGACCAGCTCCAGCTTATGCTGAAGTCTGTGGAAGTCTTTCCTTTGACATCAGTTGCAATAGGATTAAGCCATATAAGAACTGCTCCACAGACCTCTGGAAAGTAACACTGGACACATAAGGCAGAATTCTTCCATTTTGTGTCACAAGCAAAATCAGGACTTTCATGGACGGGCTTGATCTATAGTTGACAGCTAATATGCTACCACTAGTAATAGCTGAACTTTGAAGACTTTAGGCATTCTGTTCAGATAAATACTTCAGAAAATGGATTGAGCCAAACCTCCTTCGGTCACCAAAAACAGGCAAAAATCTTGCAAGAAGAAGGTTCTCTTGGAAGATTTTTTGGTACCACTTACTGCTTCAGCCTGGTCAGGGAATGCACAGTACTATGATCTCGGGATAGAACATGGAAATAAAAATCTAAGGCACAGCTGCAAAATGAGGAATAACTGGCTAGACGGTAATACTGCTTTAAAGGATCAGGAGGTTATAGTGGACCACAAATTGAATAAGAATTAACAGTGTGGATCACTTTAGAAAAAGGCTTATATCAGTCTGGGTTGTATTAACCAGAATGTCATGTATAAGATAGTGGAGGTAATTGTATTTCTCCACTTGGCACTGGTGAGGCCTCAGCTGGAGTACTGAGTCCAATTCTGATCACCACACTTTAATAAAGACGTGGACAAATTGGAGAGAGTCCAGAAGAGAGCAACAAAAATGGTGCAAGCTTTAGAAAACCTGACCTCTGAGGGAGGATTTAAAACCCCCCACAAAAACTGGGTATATGTTTACTGTTGAGAAAAGAAGACTGAGGTGGGAGCTGATAAGTCTTCAGATATGTTAAGGGCTATTATAAAAAGGATGATGATCAGTTGTTCTCCATGTCCATTGAAGGTCGGACAGGAAGAAATTGTCTTAATCGTGCAGGAAGGTTAAATTTTAGGGGAGGGGGAAGTTTCTAACAATAAGGATAGATCAACACTGAAATAGGCTTCCAAAGGAAGTTGTGGGATCCCCATCACTAGAGGTTTCTCAGACAGGTTGGACAGACACCCAATGGTCTGAGTAGGCTTGGCCCTGCCTCAGTGCAGGGGGCTGGACTAGATGACCCCTCAACTCTATACATGCAGAGATGTGTAAAGACAAAAAGCAATGAATGTCTGGATTTTACAGAACCTCAAAAGAAAAAAAATCACTTTGGGTGAACATTCAAGTCCGTTCTTACTGTATGCAAACCAGCATGCACATTTCTTAATTTTTAAGCATTTGTTTCCTTAATGTGGCCTTAGTGACAGCAAGAATTTTCATGTCCATTCTCATGAGAATATTGGATAGAAGCACTGGCTTATATCAGCATGATGTCTCCCACACAAGCTGAACGATGAAATCAGGACTGGTTATGTGAACACGTTCCCATCCCTGAAAGTGTTTGCGCGTCTAACCCCAAATGATTCTTGCTACCAGGAGGGACCCCTTCATCCACCAATAGCCATAATCGGAAGGACCTCCTATCAAAATGAAAATAGTTAAAAATAACTAAGAAAAAGTAAGAAAAAAATAAAAACCATGATCAGGAACAAGGAGATAATGAATTTGCAAAGCTCTTCTTCCATTGCCACAGTGATCTAAGTGCTTGCACCACAGTACTTGATGGTCCTAGCTATAGAATCTTACAACACGGGGCAGGAAGCCGTGGTTGGGCACTCATGTGCATGGGTGCTGTGTACCGGGCACACATGCTATCCTAGTAGCATCAGCATTTGTGTCATGGCTGGATATCATGGGTGAGGGCAGGAAGTAAACTGCTAGCAGCAGACAGTGCTGCTGGAACAGTACTCCTGTGATTTTAATTGCCTTAAAAATAAGAATGTAATTTTCATAGAATGAAATAACTTGGGGTTTGATCGTGTTCCAAAGGGAAAGTCATGGAGAGAAAGATCCCGCTTTTCTTTCTAACAGGCTGCAGCCAACAAGTTCTCCAGAAATTCTGGCCTTGTATCAGAGGGAATGCCCTCGACTTCTTTCACAGTCCAGGCTGTTCAACTCTTGTCTACCATGCTTATTGCTGACTGAGCACCTACATGTCAAGGGGAATATCACAGCATCTTTGCCCAGCGAGGTAGATGCACAGCTCTTAAAGCCAAGTCTGAGAATATATTTTATGCAGTTTTATTCTTGGATGAACCAGAAACAACTGGTGTGAAAAGATTAAGACATTCAGTTTGTGGGGACCACAGTGTGTACATTGTGACATTTTGGGCTTATTTTATCAATCATTAAATCTGGAAGTGCTTTGTTATCATTCTGCTAGTCTCCCTAGAGAGAAAAGCAACTGCATTCATCAAGGCAAAAATAATGATGTAAAATTTATGAAGTGGAAGAATTTCCACTAGCTTATTTTCAAACATAGCGGGGATGAGCATTTGCAAAACTATTACACAAAACTTTCCTCTGCTCGTATTGCAGAAATTATACATAGCTTGAATCTCTTTCAAAGTGAAGAAAGGATTGCTGCTTCTCACTTGGGTTTATGTAAGCATCCACATGAGACATAAACCCCTAATGGTACCAGGATTAATAAAATCAGAGTTCTGTTTGGGATTTAATTGCTTGTAGTCTTTTTTATTAATAGTAGTGAGACTTTTTAATGTTAAGAATGCATTATGTAAAACATTTAAATATTCAATAGCAAGGGAGCAACTTAAAAAGCAGTGATGCTGATAAAGACTTCCATGTTATATTGTACAACAAATTGGAGGAACTTCAAGGAAGACCAACACAAGTTAAGGAGCTAGAGTGGTTGACTTATGAGAAAAGATTAAAAGGGGCTAAATATTGATACTTGGCTAAACAATTACTACACAGTACATAACAAATCTGAAGAGTGAAAATGCCAAGAGCTAAATTCATCTACAGAGTTTTGGGATGGGGAATAGGGGCTGTTGGTGCCAGTCATCAAAGACCCAAAAGAGAGCATAGGGGTATGTATGCATTGATTCAGTATGTTCCTTAGGCACTCTAAGCCAGTGGTTTTCAACCTTTTTTCATTTACAGCCCCCCTAAAAAATTTCAAATGGTGGTTCAGACCCCTTTGGAAATCTTAGACATAGTTGGTGAAGCTCCAGGATATGTGGATCACAGGATGAAAACCACCACTCAAAGCCTATTGGTCTCCTCCTGAGTTCACATCCAAGAAACTCTGGATCTGGTCTCCAAACTGCAAATTGAGGTTAGATTAGTGCAGGGGTTCCCAAACTTGGTTCATGGCTTGTCCAGGGTAAGCCGCGCTTGCAGCTCCCAGTGGCCACGGTTTGCCGTTCCTGGCCAATGGGAGCTGCGGGAAGCTTATGCCCAAATAAATCTGTTAGTCTTTAAGATGCCACTGGACTCCTCGTTGTTTTTGTGGATACAGACGAACACGGCTAGCCCTCTGATAATAAATAATACATTTAAAAAAAATCTGCCATGGCTTTGTGTAATCAACTGGGACTACTTGCCTTAATTTTGCATTATTTTTCATCATCTCAGTCCACTGTGGCACTGTAGTGTATGTCTAATTGTTAGAACTGTGTTTCAAACCTCTCTCCTGTTTTGTGACACAGGGCGATGACGTCTTCTTGTTATTGCTAAGGGCCAAGTAATGCCCTAGAGCTGTGCGCATGACTTCCATTGACACCTGTCACAAGAGATCTTCCCTGAAACTTTTGGCTGGAATGTATATAAAGATCTGTTGTGAATTGCTTTGGCCCTGATCCAGCAAAGCAGCAGGTGTGTAACTTTAAGAACTTGTCTTCAATGGGATATTGATGTCAATAGGAATACTGACAAACTTCTAGTTATGCATATGATTAAGTGCTTTGCTAGAATGAGGTCTTAGCTTCGAAGGCAAATTTTAACATAAATCGTCACTCTATTTTTCTCTTCTTTTATTTATTATCAATTATTTTAGAGTGAAGTAAATTAAAAACCTCATTTACTTACCAATCCATCAAAGACTTCTGTGAATAAAAGCTTCAGGGAAAAAAATGTAAATATCACAATAATATATCTTAATGTAAATATTTAGCTCCTTATATCCTTAAGAAGCATAAGTAATTCCAGAATGAGTTAAATTAAATCAGCAGGGGGAAAACCTTGATTTAAATAATAGATTTTAATTATTCTTTGTATTTGTGCTTTTTTGTTATTTTCCTAAAGAAAAGAGGATTTTTGTTGGTTGGTATCCATTAGACATTTGCAAGTATAACCTTTACACTAAATTTGGTGCTTCTTTTTGCTAATCAGGAGGATACGGTATAGCTATACACATGTAAACAGTTATGTAGCTTAATTTGCATTTGTTCAGATTCTTAATTTTTATATTTTTGAATATTTTAGAAAATGGTGAATGATCCATCTTATTTACTAGATTATGCTTCATTTTTTACTTGTGATTTGCATCAAGTTCTCTTTGAATGGAAGCTCAAATTCAATTACAAATACACAAAAACTGCATTTTATTTTGTTCTTAAATTAAATAAATCTACTTTTAAATGTGCTGGAAATACAAGACAAAAAGTTTGTCAAGGTTTATCAAAGTATGTTTTGGATTTAAAATTAACTGCCCAATTAAAGAAAGAAAGTTAGTAAATTGAATTGATTATTTCTTGTCACCGTGTCCTTTAAGATTTTAGAACTAGTAGATCTCATCCTCTCAAATGTTGTTGTTATTCATAGATTGGAAGACGAAAACAAGCTGTCCTGATTTTTCAACTCCCAGTTGGTTTCTTAACTTCGAATGACTAGTAATTTAACTGATCCAGTTGAATAATCTGAAGTGAAGAAAATATTCTTTCTGTATCTGTAGAAGAGGCTACTGCTGTCAAAAGCCATTTTAACATTCAGTAACTTCCGGTTTAGGTACTTAGTCAGTGACTTCCACCAGTTCAGTGGTCTGACTTTCTTTAAAACTTGGTAGCAAACGTGCTATTTAATATTATTTTTTTGAATTTCATTTAAATACTTTCAATAGATTGTAATAAAATGATGCTTAACATTTATTGTCAATTTCCAATTGAATATTAAATGGAGTTAGTTTTAAAAAAACAAAAAGTTAAAGTTAAAAAAATCCAATTTAAATAAAAAAAAAATTAAATCTTTGACTTTTATCCACCCTGACTATGTCTGACTTTCATTAGCTTCAGGTAGTGCTTGAGAATAGATGGCCAGTCATAAAATAGCCTTCTATTCCTAAAGGCTAATATTCAGAAACCAGAAGTAAGGTCACTTTGTGGTTGAAAAAAATGTAAAATTTACCATATGGTTTCATTCATTATATCTAAGCAGTAGAAAATGATACACGTTTTCCAGGACTGTCTTTGCCCTAACTAATGTTTCTTCAGCCATTTTAGTGTAGGAGATTATTTCCATCATTCCTTATCAAAGTCTGCCCTGGGCCACAGATGGCTCATCAGTCTGAGACAGTTTATGTCTCATCAGTTTCCATAGCCAATGGTACAAAAGGGAGCAATATAGCTAGCATCACGTCCAGCCCCCTTTGTTTTCCCTAATCCTATGGGTCAGGTACCCATTTGGCTGCTGATGGAACACAGCCTTCAGTGTGAAATAGAGCAATCCTTGAACTCACAACTTCTAGTATTGTAGTCAAGCAGTTTAATCACTCAGCCTCTGCACTTCTATTGTTCTTTGTAATAAGGAATTATTCTGACCTGTTACATTCAAATTTGCATGACTAGTTGTGTAAAAATATCATCATAAGAATGGGATGTATCCAGTAATTGCCATGTAATTGAGGGAAATGTCACCATTGCTATGACATGATTTTAACGACACCTGGGAGCAAAATGTGTAATGTTTTGGGCTTCGGTTAATCATTCCCACAATGTTAATATATGTAAACTCAATATCAGTCTTGTCTTTACATCTCTTTTGTATGCAATCCAATATTTCCAATATGAGAAAGTAAATGAATAATACAGTTGAATATGGATAAAAATATCACTTGCTTGAAGTGACCAGCTAAGTCTGAAAATGAGTGATTAATCATCTCTACATATTCTGGCAGGTCTCTTTATGGCTTTATGAAATGTACAAACAATCCTGTCCGTTTTAATGGCCACGTATAGGGCAAGATCCTCAGCTAATATAAAGTGTGTAATACTACTGCAGTGGAAGTCAGTGGATTTAAACCAGCTGAGATCTTTACTCTGCTTATGAAACTAAGAAAACTATTTTAATCTCTGTGGGCCAGACTCTGATACCCATAATTTGTGTTGAATAGCATCGTACTCCACAAGTATCTCCAGTGACTTTGTTGGGCAATTTCTGAAGGAAGATGCTACTCCGTGTGAATAAAGGGATTGGAATCTAGCACCTTACATCTGGGCATGTGTGAGTGGAATTCCACGTGCATTAAAATGAGCACAAACCAGTTTGACAGGCTCAGTTTTTAAGAGAGAGAGACATTAATTGTGTTCTAAACAGGAAGGCAGGCGCAGATGACATCAGTAAATGACTATTACTAGAAAACCTGCCTAAGTGAATTTTAGCTGGCTTTCTTTTAACCTAAAAACAGTAGTGCTGGAGCTGAAAGCTCTTACTAAATTAATATTTTTCAGCCTGCTTTTTCTCCCCAATGTTTCCCTATGTCAGAGAAATAGATGCCAGGTTTGTCCTAATTCTAATTTTTTTTATGACAGTGGAAGTAACATGTTTTCTTGCTGGAGGCTGGGGTTTAATAGTCTCAAGACTTCCATTCATTTCCCAGAGAAGCAGTTTTTACAAATTCCTTTCTTTGCAGCAGCATTTTTGCCTTTTTTTAAAAAAATCTTTGCACAATACTTTAACACTGTCTCTGCTCAGTAACAATAGGTCATCTCATTTCATAAAGTTGTTGGAGCTGGTGACATGCTATTGATATAAGCAACAGCATGATCGTAATTTAGCCATTAAGCCATTATTCTTTTTTCTCTGCCTTGTCTGGATTTTTGGAAACTGTCTCCTTAGTTTAGTTGAGTGGCCTGACATGCCACTGCTAGTGGCAAAAGTTCACGATTTGGATTTATTTTATCCTTTATATTTACATTGCTGGATGATATATGTCAGAAATACTGGAGCTTTGTAATTCAGTGCTATTCAGGGGAGCTAGAATAATTTGTATAGTGGGGGTGCTGAGAGCCTTTAAACCAAACTGTAAACCCTGTATATAATGGAAACCACTTCAAGCCGGGGGGGTAGCAGCACCCCCAGCACTCTTAGTTCCAGCACCTATGGAACTTAGTCTCAAGTTCTGTTGTTCATGATTCTCTTCATGGTTTCTTAGTTTCACTTCTTGGTGCATAGTAAGCTTTGTGGGACAAGAACACAAAATAATCTATTTTGCCATAAATATCTTTTTAAACAATGACAGTGGCTACCCTTGAAATATTGTTATTGAACTTTATACACCAAGAGCATCATGCCCTTTTATTATTATACTTGTTTTCTTCCTGATTATTTGTCAAGGATTAGGGCAGTGAAAAGTTTAGTGCGCTTGAAAGCATTTGTATGGATTGGTTCACCAAAGTGTTTCTAAACAAGGTGCCACACCAATGTAATTAATATTCAATACAAACATCCCGTGTCACATGGAAAGATATTGCACCCTGAAATGGCGCAATACATTTTAAGACTGGAAGAGGAACTCTTTTGGTCAGCTGGTTTGACCTCCTGTATCACACAGGCTTTAGGATTTCACTCAGTGATGTCTGCACGGAGTCAAATGACTCGTGGTTGAGCGACAGCGCCTTTTTCAGAAAGACAGCCACTCTAGATTTAAACACTGCAAATGATGGAGAATGAATCGCATCCCGGGGTAGATGGGTCCAATGGTTAGTTGAAAATGTGTGCCTTATTTCCTGCTTGAATTTATCTTGCTTCAGTTTCTAGTCATCTGATCTTGGTTGGCCTTTGTGTGAACATCTCTTGCATTTTGCTCTACTTCCGTTCTGATAAGGACTGCTGGGGCTAGTAAGCAAAAACATTGACTCACCTGATACCGAAGCAGGAATGAAGCAAGTGGGTTATCGGAATGATGGGATCTTAAGCATCCATATTTGCCACCTATATCTCACTGCCTGACAAGGACAGAAATGAGTGCTGAAAACCGCAGCTCTCCAGTGTCACCATATAAGACAGATATTTCTGAACCTGATGGTTTGGAAGGCTTGTGGCAGTAAAGCTTTCACCTCTCCATCAGCCTAGCAGGGCTTTTTGGTCTAAATATAACCAGTCCCAGACCCACATCAATGTAATTAATATTCAATACAAACATCCCGTTGACATCCTGAGGATGGTTGATTTTGGAAGATATTTTGTGTCTTTGAGTTTTGCATGTATTACACGATTACAATCACTTATATTTTTACTGCTTTTGTTTCTAAACACCAGGGCAAACAGCAACATTCAGTCTGTGAAGGCATTTTGTTCCCTGCTGTTGTCAAAATCCACTCTTTTTACTGCACCAGTTTTACCATCCTGCCACCCCCTCTTTACTGCCCTGTACCACCGTGCTTGGGTGATGTGTAGTTTCAGGCCTGAACCATAGAATTGTCTAGCTCTCTGTAAGATAAAATCCATTAATGTATTTCACAAAGCATACTGTCTTTGCAAAAGAGTTTAAATGAATTATTCCAAGTAAAAACGATTGCATGAATGCAACATATAGAGCTCTGTCCTGCTCCTACTGGAGTCAGCTTAAAGCTTCCAGGGTCTGATTTTCAAAAGAGTTAAACATCCACAGCTACCACTGACTTTGAGTTGGAGTTGTGGGTGGACAGTGCTTCTGATTTCAGTATAACATTGTAAATTAGAATTTCTCAAGGTAGCCCACAAGAGAGACTTCTTCTCATGCTGTTGGAAGTCAACATTACATGATTCTGAGTCATTTAAAAAAATAATCAAACCTATTTAGAGGTGCTTCAAAGTCGACTGTGTACCTTGTTATGGACAAGTATTACAAAAGAGTTACAGAGATGTTGTAAATTAGAAGTATATTCTCTTTTAAAAGCTTTCATGCTGCATCTAAGTTTGGAGAGTCTGAGTTCTGTAAGATTATTTAAATGAACTTGTTTGTGCAAAGATATACTTTATAAGAGTATTGGATGGCGGGCCTGGATTGTGTGCTGGGGCTGATCAGTTTTCCTGGCTGTTCTACACATGTATCTATCAATCGATCGATCTATCTATCTAGACTAGACCAGATGACCTCTCAAGTTCCCTTCCAGTCCTAAGATTCCATGAGTCTATGCTTTTTGAGTGCGTGAACATGCAACCATTGCATATGGGTAAATCTCTGACACCTTGTTTAATATGCAGTCATTACATAACTATAATATAGGCTGCTGCTAATGATAAATGGAAATTCTGCTTGTGAGGGAAAGCTATATGTAAAGCCATTGTTACCTTTTTGGTTTCATTAATCTTTTATGGGAGATCTGCCACATTGGACTATTGTTTTCAAGTACTTTCTCTGGTCCCTTCTTATGCTCTGTAAGCAAGTAATATTACCACTATTTCTTTTTGACTCATATAGAATAAGTGCTGCAAAGAGTAGCCTTGGATTAATAATAATTGACTGGCAGGTGGCCCTACAAAAATAAAAAGTAAGACAGCATCCCCTAATAAACATCTGTCACAATACTAACGGCCTTATCAAAGGCTCATTGAAGTCAATGGGAGTCTTTCTAAAGACTTCAAAGGGCTTTGAATAAGGCCCCAAGTAATATGTTAGTCTCTCTTAACTTAGGCCCTGATTAAACAAGGTACTTATGCCTATGACCAACTTCGTATACATGTGTAGTGGGACTAGTCATTTACTTAAAGTAAGGCACATGTTTGAGAGGATAGTTGAATTTGGGCCACAGTGATCCAATTTTTCACTATTATTTCATAGTTGTTACTGTCTTTTTAAATAATTGAAACATGCCCTATCTTTCCTGGTTAAATAACATTCTTAGATGAATACTAAAAATAAAACGTTTAGAATTTAAAGTTACACACTGCAGACCTTACCCAAGACAGGAAATGGAGGGCATATGAGGGTAGAATTCAACCTGCAGTATTTGAACAGTTCTGACATGCAGAATTTTTAATGTAGTCCCTAAAAGCACTCAATGTACCATAATCTTTCTCTTGTTTGTATTCCTACTATCATAAATGTTTCTAACTAAACCTAAAATCCCTCCTGTGCTACAGTTTCCCCTTGTTAGGAAACTGTTTGTAAAAGGTTTTTAAAAGTCGGGGTAGATGCTCAGCCGGTGTGATGCTTTAGCTCAACTGGGGTTATGGGCTTGATGCAGGGACGACTGGCTGAAATTCTCTGGCTTCTCTTGTGCAGGCGGTCAGACTAGGTGACCATAATGGTCTCTTTTTTTGGCCTTAGAATCTACCAGTAAATTGGCGCAGCTTCATTGGAATGAATCCAGAAGGATTGCAATGTGCTTAGCAGGCGTGTGTCATATACAAAACCCACTATGTATTCCACCAGCTCAGTCCCTGCAAATCAAGCAAAGTTTCATAGTATTTTACTGCCCATCTAAAATACATTTTCTCTTGATAGAAAACATCTTTTAAAAATGGGTACAAAAATGGTTATTGCAAACATAGTTGTACCAGCCTTTGTGGATGGAACATGGCATTGCTAAAACCATTTGTAAAAACAATTTTCCATAATTTCAGCCAAATCCTGCTCACTTTACTCACTGCAGATTGATGCAAACAAGCATATTTGTGTGAATAAATTGAGCAGAATTTGCCTTATCTCTTTGCAAAGAGTGGTTTTACAAAGCGGTGCTCCAAAGCAGCATCAAAACCACACAGGCTAGCCTAAATAGAGCCATGAACTGAATTCTGAACGCTGGCCAGGCCTTCAGCTGATGTAAATTTCCATTGAGGCTTTACTGGAGAAGCTAGTGGAGTTGAAGGGGAAGCCTTGGAAAAAGTACGGGGAGGAGGAGATATCTGTGAGGGGCTTTGTGCAGCAGCAGCAAGGGGGTCTTGAGATAGCAACGAGGCGTCAGCCCACGTAGGAGCACTGGGCCCATGCAAAGCTCAGATTCTCATGCGTGCAATGTTTATAAAATGTCTAGTAGTACATTTGGCTCAGTTTCTGCTTTAGCTTCACCATTGTGAATGTTGTCACCAGAACCTCTTGATGGAATTGCAGCCCCACAAATCCAAGTTACCTGTTGTTGGCTACCCCCCAGGGGAGATCTTCAAAGGCAGCTAAGGGATTTAGGAGCACAATCTCATTGACTTGTGCAATTGGTTTCCGCTGGATTAATATTATGTTGTTTTTCCCTTTTATCACATCCTCCGAACAGTCAGTAGTATTCAGTATGTACAGGTGATCAGATAAAAATGGCTTCCACTTAATTTTGTTCCATCTGTCCTTTTCTATCACACCATGAACTCTTTTTACTACAGGTTTCAGAGTAACAGCCGTGTTAGTCTGTATTCGCAAAAAGAAAAGGAGTACTTGTGGCACCTTAGAGACTAACCAATTTATTTGAGCATGAGCTTTCGTGAGCTACAGCTCACTTCATCGGATGCAACCTTAGAGACTAACCAATTTATTTGAGCATGAGCTTTCGTGAGCTCCGATGAAGTGAGCTGTAGCTCACGAAAGCTCATGCTCAAATAAATTGGTTAGTCTCTAAGGTGCCACAAGTACTCCTTTTCTTTTTACTACATTTCCCTTGGCCTTTTTTCGAGTTTCTGAGAGAGCATCCTGATTGCTGAGTGACGTTTAGTATGTGGGAAACTCTTTTAAACCCTTCTGTCAGCTCAACAGATAAGTGTACTTGAGTGAGTTGGACATCACTATAGCAGATAGTTCCTCAATCCCATTCTTCTTTGGCCTTCTATCAGTTAACGATCAGGAAATAACTGCGTCTGTGTGTGTGTGTGTGCCAGCAAGATATGAATGATTTTCATTTTTATTTTAGCTCCGGGACCATGAAAAAAGAGGCTTGTCAAAACTGCTACATTCTCACAAGTTCACTTTTTACAAGTTCAAGTATGCCAATAAACAGAGAGGGACAGAAATAGATATTCTATCGAAGTACTGAAAAGTTTTTTGGTTTACAGTTTGTCTTTGCTGCTTATCACTATCAAGAGGCTCTTCTACCTCCCAGGATCTTTTTAGTTCCTGAAAGAAGAGAACAGAGTGGTGTGCTTGTCAGTGCTTTTATGGGAGGGTGCTTTCTCTCTTTCATTCCCTCCAATCAACACACTGGCAACAGTTGTGAATCATGTTTCCCCAAACTCTCACTGGCAACACCAGGAGGGCAAAGAAGGGCTTGTGTTCCCTCCTTCACACTAGTTACACCGCCAATGAGGCATTCAGTGACGTACAATGGGGTAGTGTGCTGCAAAGATTGAGTGCTCCTTTTGGATGGGGTGGGGAAAGGGGTTGTTGTTTTTGCATAGTAGGAGCCAGTATTCTGGAACAAACTACTTTAGAAAGTGCAGATTCTCTCTCTCTCCTCCTCCTCCATGATCAGAATAAGAAATGTATTACGCAAAGAAACTTCATGCTGTTTGTGTTTTTCCTTTCACCCTGCCAGATACTTTTACCAAGTGAAAAGGGTTCTGAAAACCCTTGTAATGAACATCAGTCTTGAACATTTTTTTTTGTATGCGTGCTACTTAATGGTTGGTAATTATACCTCTTTTCAAATATTCAGCAGATCTGACTTCTCTTTCTTTGGGAAGGGGAAAAAAATCCGTTTTCTGTAGCTAAGTGGTTGATGTACTTGGGAGCAAACCTGTAGATGCATTGTTTAGAAAGTGGGAAGAAAGTGAAAGGTGGCAGGTTAATTACTGGGCTGGGATGCCAATAGAGACAAATAAGGTGCTCACATCTGTAAAATGCTGTCTTGTAAAATACAAGGACTTAGTTCTGCAACAGGAACTCTTATCTCAATAGAAATATAGAGATGTCTAGGAGGTAGAAATTTGAGCAAGCTGAAGAGGAAAAAATCAGTATTGTGTTACAAGGGCATTATTATTATTTTCAGTGAATATAAAGTCTCTGCTTAGTGCTGCTTTTAAAAGAGACTTGTGTTGGAATTTTGGACATACTTTTTGGTCTAAAGTGCCCCATTCATATCTTCCTTCTGGTGGGTAAGAAGCTGAGGCTGATGTTAATCTGGCCCTACAACGGCTGCCACACCAACTCCCTCTTCCTACATCCTTATTACCACTGATATATACTCTGCTTAGCTACTGAGACCAAGCAGCAGTGCAGTTCAGATGAGCCTTGTCCTTTTTAGGATCATAAGACAGTGAATTTATTTTCTTAGATATTTGTCAGAGTACTCCAGAATTTTAGAAGAATTTGTATATTGCAGAGGACTCACTGATGCCCAATTTCAAACAAATTAATCTGTTTTCTTTGTTTTTTCTTCTTCAAACATTTAAGGTTCTTGTGAGTGTAGAAGAGTTTTGGATATTGTCTCCATGGTCCTCTGTGTTTAAATGATCATATTTAATAACAAGCTATTTGTCACTGAGGCTATTAAATGATCTGTCATTTTGAAGTATGTATCATGGTGGGTATATTTTTAAACTAAAGAAGAATCACTTCAGATTCTGTTCTTGTGGGAATGATTCAATTGCATTAGACAATCATCAACATATTTTAAGGTTAATAAAAATAGGAACCTGCTAAAAGTTCCCGAATCTTGGCATGTTAATGATTGGTTTGCTAGTCAGAGTTGGAAGAGTCGTAAACCTTTTTGACTTGTACAAGTTAGGTTAAGGCTTTGGACACAGACCTCAAAAAGTTGCAGTGTCCCAGGAGATAGCCTCCAGAGATCCCTGTGAAGCACCGTGTCCCTCACTGGCTTTGGGAATGTGGTGATTTGCTGCTGACCTATACTACCAAAATTGCTGTTCTAGTCTGCACTGCCTGGTGCATGAGGGAATGGGAAAAGCCAAGCTCCGCTCTCTCTTATCAGCCCACCTGCTCTAACGCAGGCAACTTGCAATTACTTGTATATGCTCAGACCCAAGGCCTGGGTAACTGTTGTGGGCATGCAAGAGGGGTTCTTTCACCACCTACGTGCCCTGTATTGACACTCAGCCCAAGTCACAACCTAACCCTATGTTAATTTGAAATGCAGGGAAGCAACTCTAGAGATTATAACAAGCATTTTAAAAGCTACAGAAATATATATTTTTCCTAATAATTTTTGCAGCATATCACTTAAAATAAGAACATAAGATGCATCCTGAACTTTCCAGTTAGGATCTGTATTTGTCCTGTTCTCTCTATATGAACTCAGCTCACTGCATACATGGCTACTGCTATAACTTGATGGTGATTTTTTTCTAATCTTGGCTCTCTCTGGGCATATATACATAACCATATCATGCTCTGTGTGTGTGTGTGTGTGTGTGTATTTACACACATATATATCACCACAGTCTCCACTGAAATTAATATTTGCCAAGAGATACTGTTTTACTGTTGCTACAACTGTTAATTCCAAGTAAGGGGGAATTTGTGATAATTTGCATGTCAATGTTTCATGAACTGTTGCAGAAATATGATTTTTCAGAGGTGAGCACTGCGGGGGGGGGGGATTTTTATTGACAACTTATTTCCACAGTCCTTCAGAAGGGGTTGATTTTTGTATGTAATTACATTATTTCTCAAGCCACTGGCCTGTACAGTACAGCTTTCTTAGACAAGCTCATTCTACAGGAACTTACACACCTTAAGCTTCCCATCCTTCCCCTACTTTGAGTTCAGACTCACTCTGCTGAACTGCTGCAGCTCTACATTTGACCCCGCTTCACCTTCCCTCTGAGAAAGTAAGGCTAATCTCATTGCTCTCCACAACGGAGAGATTTTGGGAGGATGAGAATTTCCTCTCTCAAAGTCCTGGGAATTTGTCAGCTTAAGGATCTTTTGTGTGGGACCTGCACTTCCATTTGATTCTGAAGTTTGTATGTGAGTCAGAGTGGTATAGTTTGGCCAGCCATTTCACCTCCCTTGGTTTTCTTGGCACTGACGTATCGGGTCATCTATGACAGGCACTTTCTCCTTCCTGTGCATGTATCTACCAATATATGACTTTCTTCCCATGGTCTGAGTGGCTCAGCACATGACTATTTGCAGCACAGTCCATAGCTACCCAGGTTCATAAAGATGCAAGTTTGATAACGGCCAATGCTTCCAGTTTTCACCAAGGCCACCACAACCACTCTTGAATTTGACAGTGATCCTCCAGCAAGGATACTACCCCGAGCTAGTATCAGAAACAGTGCACAGCCTGAGAAAAAGATTTGGAGCATTTTTTCAACAAGTACATAGGTCTTGGCCTAAATCTGTCCCAAAAGGCTGTCACAGACCTCTTCTAACTTAAGAATCTCTTTATGCCAACTGGCGAAGGGCACATCTAACACACTGTTATTAAAATATTTAGCCAAACTGTCTCATGGTATCATGTAAAAACTGGTAACATGCTGGTGATGAATTGTGTGATGCACATGCTGGTCATGTGTAAAGAGTTATCGATATGTGCTGGAAATATGTTCTTAAAATATGTTTTGGAGGCAGCTGATAAACAAGCCTGCCCTAGGCACAGGAGAGTTGGGTCTTGGTCCTCCACTTTCTGCTGTACCCTCGCATCGGTTTTTTTGAAGCTCTCACTTGAGAGATGCTTCATAAAGAAATCAGTAGCGCTTTCGCCTGGTTGTACAGGCCCTCGCAGAATGTCCTTTGAAATATTGGCCTCAATTTATTTGTCTCCAACATCATAACAGTTGCTTCAGATAAGAGACTAAAATACTTAGGCTTCTTCAACTGATGAAGCTCCTTTCTCCAATTCTTCCTTGTCGAGGTGATACTCAGTTCCAGTCCTGCCTGTGTAGGCACTTTAAATAAATTAAAAAGAACACAATTCCCTTTAAAAAAGTTTTTCTCTACCATACTTTTGTCCTATATCTGTTGGGGAGGCTGCACACACCAATGAACAAGGCATCGGATGTGGGGCCTGGGTTGTGTGCTGGGGCTGATCTGTTTTTCTGGCTCTTCTACACATTTATATCACATGCAACCACTGCATGTGAGTAAATCTCTGACATCTTGTTTAATATGCAGTCATTACATAACTATAATATAGGCTGCTGCTAATGATAAATGGAAATTCTGCTTGTGAGGAAAGCTAAATGTAAAGCCATTGTTACCTTTTTGGTTTCATTAATCTTTTAAGGGAGATCTGCCATATTGGACTATTGTTTTCAGGTACTTTCTCTGGTCCCTTCTTATCCTCTGTAAGCAAGTAATATTACCACTATTTCCTTTTGACTCATATAGAATAAGTGCTGCAAAGAGTAGCCTTGGATTAATAATAATTGGCTGGCAGGTGGCCCTACAAGAATAAAAAGTAGCCAGTATCCCCTAATAATTAACATGCACACAGTCTCTTTACACATTCAACAACCCCTGGGAAAATAAGGATGTCAGTTATGGTATGTAATGCGGCTAGCTGGGGCTCGACCCTCTCTGGGGTGGCGGGGAGCCACACACCAGCTCGCTACACACAGATAATGTTTGGGGAAATTAGTCTGGCCGCGGGACTCTCCCTCGGCAGCCCTTGCTGCAACTGAAACAAGCACCGTAAGCCCGGGCCCTAGATCAGGGAGGGGCAACAATAAGTCAGGTGCTCAGGCCCTCCGGCAGGGGCTGAGCAGTAGCAAACATTATATAGAAATAGGCCCAGGCCCTGGGCCAGGGCGGGGCAAGCAAGTCAGTAGCTCCGGCCTTCAGGCAATGGCTGAGCAAACAGTTCAATGTTAGCAGGCCCAGGCCCTAAAGGACCTGGAAGAGGGGGAGACGGCCACCCACGAGTTGGGTGACAAGGGGGACACAGGCCCTCCCACTCCACTGCGTTCCAGCCCGGGGCCCTAGTAGCGGCAGAAGACCCGCTTCTGGGTCAGTGGGGATCCTGGCCGCAACACACTGACGTGGGCTCTGTCAATGCTACAGCCAGACTGGGGTCGACTGTCCCCAGGCTACGTCCTAATCCCTCTTCTTGGGGTATCTGGGTCCAGGCGGTGTCCTCCGGGGCGTCCAGCACCATGGGTTCCTCAGGGTAGCGGGCAAGTGGCAGGCCCGGCAACTCCTCCGGGTAGCGGGCGCAGGGCAGGTCCGGCAACTCCTGGCATGAACCGTGGGCGGAGGGGGCTTCCCAGTTGTGGGCCAGGCTGGAGGCGTCTGGCCTCCCCGGCAGCTGGGCCCTCAGTGAGCTCTGAGAGTGAGCTTTTATACTTTCAGGTCGCTGCCTGACCCTCTGAGGGGCGGGCTCAGAGCTCCCTGTCTCCGCCCACTCCGGCACTCGGATGGGCTTGTCCCTCTCCAGAGCAGCGGGGAGCCACACTGCCTCACTACATGGTACCACTAGTTCAACTTCATTAATTCTTACATATTTTGATATATGATTCCATTATCTTCTTTCTTATGTCAGTAGTGATATGAGTATAATTTTCCTCTTGCTATTCTCAGAATAAAGGAAAAATAATTACTTTTAAACAATCTCAGCTCCTGCCTATCAGTTCTGACACCATGTAATTAACGTGATCATGGACTCTGTTCCCTTCCTAAGAAACCTCCTAATCCAGAGCCCATTGATGTCCATAGGAGCCCTTCGATTGACTTCAGTGAAATTTGGATGAGATGAGACCTTTTCAGCCAAATCCTGTGATCAGAAAACTCTCATTTCCTTTAACACTTTCGCCTGTAAAAGGACTGCAGGATTTCACCCTAAATAATTCACTGTTGGCTGACTAGCTCTTTTCTTTCAGTTGTCTCCTTGTACATTTTCACTGTTTCCGTGGTATAATTGCCCCTTTCCCCCCTTAGTGAGTAAGAAATAATGAAGTTGTTCCAACGAGAAAGGAAATGCGTTTTGACTCCATTGTGTCACAGTGCCACTTTGGAGGTGATTTGTTTAACTTGTGTTAAGTTTCCGTTGCCAGTTCTTTTAGATGATTATCGTTTTGTAAACATTACAGAGTAGGTTGCGGAGTGCCAGCTGCTTTCTGTTTTCTGTTCAGTAAAACCTGTAGTGTAGGCCATTCCCATGGTGAACTTGCCTTTGGTTCCCATGTTGTTAGGCATCATTGGGGCCAGTGCCCAGAAGAGGGCCAATGTTCAGTAATTCATAAACATAGGGGCCGTAGTGCGCTCAGCGTTAGAAGCAGTGACGGCGAGATGTGGTAACTAGAATGAGGGGGCAAATTAAAACACTGAACGTAGTTCATTTCAGTAAAGGAGAGAGATTCATTTGGCAATGAAAGCTGTAGGTGCTGCTATACCGTGTAAACCTGATTTCCTCGTAGCTAGTTTGTACATTGGGGTCCTGACCATTGATACCCAGGGTACGTCTACACTGCACCGCCACTGGTGGCGGTATGTAGGACACATGTTGCCATATGCAGCAGTGAAAGGCTCTGGCAGGGGGAGACGTTTGGAAAGACTTCAGCAGCGGGGCAGGGCTCTGACAGTTTCCTGTGGTGGGAAAGGCCCCAGCAATGGGGAGTTGCCGGAGCCTTTCCCTGCTGCCAGAATCTTTCACTACAGCTGGGAAATGCTCCCACAGTGGGGAGGCAGTGTAGCTGGAAGAGTGTTTGTGTAGAGCAGGGAACATACCCAGAGCATTCAGGTGTGTCTTTTCGTACTTGCCTAATCAGTGCCTCGCCATCTACACTGCTATTTATACGCATGCCAGGGTGGGTGCGCAGTGTATGTATTCTACACACCGCCATGTGCCGTGCAGGGACTCTATCCACTGAGTTCAGTGGGCACGGGACCAGTTACCCCAGGCTCATGTCTGTGTAACAAATGCTGGTTTGCTCTCTTTGTTCCTTTTATCCTTTGTATGTTCCAGTGGGCAAATCCTATCCACAGTGCACGGCCTGTGGATAAAACCACCCCAGCAACACAATAGTTCTCTTACAGCTGCTGTAGCCCCAGGACCAACCATAGGAGCTCTGTGGCTCTTGTGTCCCTCTCAGTGGATGGGGGAGAGGGAATTGCTAGAGGAGCCATATAACTGTGGAACCCTTGGCCTGGCCTGCCCGTAGGATAAATCCTCTGTCCTGCCTCATCAGTTCTTGACCCTATATTCCTGCTGGTTGTACAGGGGAGTGAAGGGTAGGATTTGACCCCAGTTCAGTAAGAAATCAATTCCTGTTATAATTACGATCGGTTCAAATCCATTTCACAAGACCAGAGCTGATAATTGAATCACATTTAAAATATTGAACATCAAGGACCTTCATGAGTTATCTAGTTTTCAAGAGGACAATGCGCCTGTCTGTTCTAAAAGATGGCATAAAACGTGGGAACATTATTTCAGTTCAGACTTCCTAATGGCTCTCACTATCTATATTGTGTTAACATGCATCACTTCTCTACTTAGTCCTTTCATGGATGGGCGCACACAGACACAAAGAGGGCAGTTGACTTATAGTTAGTGCAGGCAAACAGCAGAAATGGATAATTATGCATATTGTGGAGGGTGAATATTTAAAAGTAATTTTGGATGCATTAACTACCCTCTCAAAATGGTATAGTCTTAATAATCTGTTATGGCTAGTTTCCATTGTTTTCATAAAGTTCCTTCAGAAAATCTGGAAACCTCTTTTCCCTGAATGGTAGCAATTTTTTTTGCATAGGATAAAACTACCAGTTGATAGATTTTTAAGGCCAGAAGAGACCATTATGATCATCTAGACAGACCTCCAGCATAACACTGGACAAAGAACCTCGTCCAATAATTTCAAGTCCATAACTTCTGTTTGAGCAATTGCATAGCTTTAAGGAAGATAGCCAGTCTTGATCTAGATTTCAAATGATGTGAGAGTCCACTGTTTTCTTAAAACCTGATTAATTTTTCACATACGATTGCTGAGGTCTTCGTAAATCATGGTCCCCTATCTTCTCCATACATTTCTTTATGTAGGACTTTTGTCGATTTCTAAATATTATTGCGTTTTTAAATTTGTGGTCTTTTCCAATAGGCCAATTGGAGATTTTGGGGAGCTCCATCTGAGGCAGTGCAAATTACATAATGACACTTCCCAGATTTATAAAGCAATATTGGCCAAGCAGGCTGAGATGGGACCTGTCTACAGGGTTGTGTGACAGTTCTAAGGACTTGCTTTCCTGCAGGCAAAAGCAACCAAGCTGCTGTACTGACAGCATGTCTGCTGGTAATGAAGGAAAAATTAGGTTTTCAGGGGCAGGAAGATTCTTGTTATATTTGTGACAATAGTTGAAGGATCAGAGAAAGTTGTTTTCTTTTAACACTAATCAAGGAATTTCTTAGAATAAGGCGAAAGGGTATATAGCTGAAGCCAGCCATCCTGCCTGATTCTCTCTCTCCCCCAGAGTTAACTCAGACATGAACGGTAACTTTCGGAAACATTCTTATTTAAAAATCTTAGCTACTAGACAATCTCTTTTATGCTTTTTTTTGCTTATGTGACGGACATGGAGCTGTTGAATTATAATTTACTAATGCTGTGTGGCGACCTGTCTGTTGAGATGTTTACTGTATGGATATATTGGGTTAAATCAACAGCTCTGTTGGAAAAACAAGCAGGAAGTAAAACAATGGCTCCGGATAAGTCACCCCTGGTAAACAATGTGACAGTTCTATCTCTGAGTTCCAGCGAAATTCCCAAACTTGTTTTGTCACATGGGGTCAAGGCTGGGAGCCACCAAATCAGAAAGGACTACAAAGACTTAAAAAGAGTCTGTGTCCACAGATCAGGCAGTTGTTGTGGGGGGGGGGAGCAGTTCCCAACCAGAACCGTTGGGGATGTCTAAAGGATGTAGGCCTGCCTACAGGATGGTAGGGCTTTAGGTAAGATAGACATGCATGTAGACTGTTACCACTGGTGAGGGACTCCCGAAAGGAAGAACTGCAAATGCCTAACTCACTAAGACCTGCTGGGTAAGCATACATGTGGGTCTGTTCTCCAGGACACTGTCCAAGATTGGGAGAATAGCATGATTTCACCCCCGGAGAGGAAAAGGCCCATGAGGCCTGACATCTGAGGGAATGCACTCAGAGAGTCCAGGGATGGGACAGAGGTGCAGCTAGCGCTGTAACTGTGGCAGTTTATATTAGTCACATGATCCGATAGTTAATATAGCATTCTTATAAAGGTTCCCATACTTTCCCAGGGCCTCTGGGCCTTTTGGTAAAAGAGTGCCCATTCCCAAGTTCTGTTCTTTTTGGAAGGAAATGCTGATGAAGCTTTTTAAGAATAGCAGTGTCACTGTTCTTGTTTCCTCCCTCTGCAAAGGCACATGGCTTATCGCTGTTTGCAGATTTGATCCCTGTTGCATCTATTAATGAGCTCACCTGCACTTTTCCATTCAGCTTTGTTGCAGTTCAGAATCTGGAGAATTGCTTCTGGCCATCAGGCTATTGGTGGTGCTTATCAGTCTGAAAGATCCAATCTCAGGTGTGTCCATGAAAGCATCACAGAGAGTCTCTTTTTGCTAAGAGTGAACAAGGAACTTTATGAGAACATTAAATAGTGTCGTCCTTCACTGTAGGACCTTCACTGTAGGACCTTCTCCAGTCCTCTCCTGTAACGGTGTACATATTCTTGCACTAGGTGCTTCTATTAGCTACTCATTCACTAAATGCAAAACATAGTGTGTAGAAGGTAATTAATAGGCCAGTCTTTGCTGTAAAATCAGTCTTTCTTTCAGCTTCTTGCATGTGCCAATGTGCCTTTGATAAACTTTTGACTCAGCCTTGTTTGGATCAGGTATGTATGCTGCCTTAATTTTAAAATACTGATGCTGTATTCTTACTTTAAAAATATTTTTTTAAAAGGAAATAAGATGGGACCTTAGTGAGGATATAAAATGCTAAACTGAAATGGACACTGCATGGCTGACAAATCAGTGACAACTAAGAGTCGTAACTAAGGCATATACTTTTATAAGCTATACAAGCACTAGGGTCCCTTGATTTAATTCTAGTCATTCATTTCTGCTAGCTAAGAGCAAGGGAATGCTTCTTCCCCTATCTATATACCTATTCTGTAATCGCCCCTAGCTTTACAAATACTGCCAAAGTCCAGCTCTAGGAGACAAAAGCCATCTTCCATTCAGATGAGTCACTGGGGTAGGCATACAACAAAATGGATGCACATCATGTTTACAAATACACTGTGGCCAGCCTTATTTGGTAGTTTATATGGATGAGCCTATAAAGTAGCTGCAAGGTTTAAAGTGGTGTTGTAGCTGTATTGGTCCCAGGATACTAAAGAGACAAGATGGGTGAGTGTGACATTACGGGGTGTAATCCAGGCCAGTGAAGGGCTGTGCCACCCCTGCCCTGCAACTTTGGGTGCCTTATCATAGCTTGCTGTAGTAGCTCCCGCCTCGGCAGATTCAAACAGCCTTCCATCATGCAAGCCAAACTCTGAGTGTTGTTGCGTAACTTCAGCCTGCCTGCTGGGTTACACTCTGGCTTTTATCAGCCTGGGTTACCTCTGCAGGGTAACCCCAACACACTCCTAGTCCCAGATTTTCCTTCAGAAATGTATATCTTATACTGCCCAGTCCTCTCCTGGACAGTCCAGAGATATTCAATCTGTTGTCCCTTTAAGGAAACAATACACAAAAACTTGCCACTTTAAGTGGAGTTACCCAGACAATTTAATTTAAACACACTGGATTAGTTTCAATTAAAGAATCAAACAGGTTTATTTAACTACAAAGAGACTAAGTGATTACAGGCAATGAGGCACAGCAGTTAGAAATGATTACAAGAAAAATGCAGATTAAATGCTTCCTTCCTAGGGCCTAACTTCACAAACAAGCAAGCTTTTGTGCTGAACAGAGCTCTTCTTCTTTCGAGCCTGTAGCTCGAAAGCTTGTCTCTTTCATAGAAGTTGGTCCAATTAAAAGTAGTACCTCACTTTCCTTTTCTCTGTAAGATTTAAACTCATACTGCTGCCTGAAGATAATAAACAGCACCAGCTTCAGCTGTAGCTCATACAGCTTTCTCTGTCTTAGTCCTAGACAAACCCAGGGAACCATCAGTACTTCAGCATTGCCAGCCCCAACACTCAAGTCCCTCGCAAAACATAAAATTGGCTTTAAAATTAATTATTTTTATTCATCTTCTGGATTCTGAGCTTTTAGGGTATACCCAGGCCACATTTCAAGCTTGTCTCTGCAACCATGAGGGCCAGAAACTTGCTTTTAAAAGAAAATTAAAGCTGAGATATTCATGTAATTACATAACTCTGGCACATGGCTTTTTAATAAAAGTAACTCACAACAAAATTGGGAGAGACTCACGATAAAATGAGAAGAATTGCTACAAGGAATACAGTAAGTAAAATATACCCCAGTGCAGAGATCCTGTACAGGCTCACAGTTTCAAAAGTGGCTTCTACTTTTTGGTGGCTCACTTTCACAGGCTCTGCATGCGCACAGCTCCTGTTGACATCAGCTGGAGTATGCCGTACTCAACTTCTGAAAATTCTGAAGAGCTTCTGAAAATCAGACTCAAGGTGACTCGAGTAGAAGAACCAAAAACAGAAGCACCCAAGGTTAGAGGCTACTTTTTGAAAGTTTGAACCCCAAGGTGGGATTTTCAGACATTTCGTGGCAGTCTAATTCAATTCCCATTTAAGTCAATAAGGATTGTATCACTGATTTCAGTGGGAGCAGAGTTAAGGCCAAAGCTGAGTGCTTTCAAGAAACGCATCCTACCTGCTGGGCCTAAGTCAGGAGTAAGGTGTGCATCAGGCTTTGTACAGGCCTTCTGGAATTCTGAATTTCACAGAGAGGAAACTGAGATCAGGCTTGTGGTGTGTTAGAAAGGGAGCAATTTAACATATAAGCACCTACAAATGACTATAAGACCACACAAGTTTGTCATTATATTATATTTAAATAG
This sequence comes from Caretta caretta, assembly GCF_965140235.1. Lineage (NCBI taxonomy): Eukaryota > Metazoa > Chordata > Testudines > Cheloniidae > Caretta > Caretta caretta. The sequence continues at coordinate 202,668,769 of NC_134208.1, read as the reverse complement.
CACCGAGAGAGTCTAATGACGGTACTAGGTACTGTAGAAACATATCGCTGAAATGCAGTCCTTGTCCTGCTGATGAATGGGAGGGTTCCTAACCAAAAGACAAAAAAGACCTCCCCTCCCCCCAGAAAACTAACCAAACACCACCACCTCCATCTGAAGGCCTCTTCCCTACTTCCCTTTCCCCACCATGTGTAATCCTAGCCCAGTGAAGTTAATGGGTATTTTATCACTGACTTCAGTGAGGCCAGGATTTCACTGCAGCTCTCCTGAATTTTCTCATGGTGAAAGAATACCCCTTCACTGTGCGTCACCATATCAAGAGAGCTGATCTTTATTTTTATTCGGCTTTCCTGCTTGAGCCTTTAGTATACTTGATTTCCTAAGTACCTTGTTAACTGAGAAATCTTCTTCTTCAGAATCGCCTGCCATACAAATTCCATAGCCCACTTCACTGGCAGACGCTTGGGGCATAACCTCAGCTGGAACTAGCTCAGTGGAGCTCTGACAATTTACACCTGCTGAAGATGTGCCACTTGTTCTCCCTTGTACAATATCATCTTCACTTACTATATAAAGAATAAGATGCTCTTCAGCATCTGTTTCTTGACTCAGAGCAGCATCAGTAGCTGTATTGAGGGGCTCTGTTTGGAACTCTGAAGTGGTTTATGTAATCAGTTCTATACAGTGCATTATGGTATATTAAAAAATCACTCCCCAGCACTGTCTGAAAATAGTTTGTTACTGAGGACTTTAGGTACGTATGCCCTTTCACAATGGATTGCATATTCGGCTGTATAGATGAAATATAAAGCAGATGGTTAATTTTATAACTAAGTGGGGAGGTAGTTTGCGCCTTCTTGACAGTACACCTGCTAATTTATCCCTCAGCACTACTTAGAGTAGCTTCAAGTGCTGCCCTACTAACATGCCGACAAAATGAAGCCCTGATTCTGCAATCTGATCCGCAAGGGTAGACTCTGACACCTGTCCAGGAGCCATATTAAGGTCAGTGGGGCTCCCACAGAGTAAAGATTGCCTAACTTCATGGCTCAGCTTGGGTGATCAGGTTGCATGGATGTAAACATGATTGGAATTTAGTCATTAACAATTTTATTTTCGGTTTTCTGTTTGCTGAATTTGATGATCTGTCTTACCCTTTCAAATATTTCCTTCTCCAGCCATTAGATTATTATTAGTGTTGCTAATAAAAATAATGAAACAGTGTAATTAAAACAAAAGAGAACAAAGCAACACATTTAAAATCAGAATAGAATTGTAAGTAATGCTAGGACTTCATGTGAATGAGTGAGGCATTTCATAGGGCCAAATGTTCCTGCTAATCCCGACACTCTTTTTTTTTGTTTTGTTTTTTGTTCTAAGGCTGCAGAGGTGCTAATGCACTCCACCTTGAATGCTCCCATAGAATATGTGCTAATTACCTATACAAAACAATCTGTTCCACCTTGCATTTAGCTGTGATGCGGGGAGTTCCTTTCCCGGACCTGAAGAAGAGCACTGTGTAGCCTGAAAGTTTGCCTCTGTCACCAACAGAAGTTGGTCCACTAAAAGATATTTCCAACCACCTTGTCTCTCAACTGAGGAGGGGACACGTCCTTGATTTTAGCAGAGGATAAATAATGTTTCCCAACCATTTTCCAAAACATGCCTCAGCACCAATGCACATCAAGGGAGTTAGAATGTGGGTCCTATTTTAAAACGTTGGGCAGTTAGTGACTGTTTTTCAGTTTAGCTATAATCCACTGCAACTGAAAGGTTCCAATCACCTTTTTATTCATATATTCATGCACATTTCCAGGGGTTGTCAATACCCCAATCTGTTTTATAGCGTGAACCTCGTTCTCATATATTACGTTGCCATTTGGGTAATGGATGAAATCTACTCATTCTCAGCTGGAAGTGACTTGGCTGCGCAATATCTCAGTATAATTCATTTTACTGCTAACTTGAGATTTCATGGTGAAGAGAAGTGCTGAGTGCCCGTTTGATATCAGACTTGAGGCTGTTTAGTTAGAACAGCCAGGCAAGCCTCAATTAACCATGTTTTTAATTCTTTAGGACTGTGTCCCTGAAGTCATACATATAAATCAGAAGTCATGTGGGTGATTTGGCTGGTATTTTAGTATCTAAGGTGATCTCAGTTTTTCCCAGGATTTCATCCCCTGATTTATGTGCAATTAACTTCCTGCTATGCCAAAGCACATGGCGTTAGATCTCATTCTTGTTTTGCGACTCTCCAGCAGAGAGAGAAATTCTCAAGCCTAGCTGGTGCCTAATAAATATTACCACAGTATTTCAAAGACCCAGTTCACTAACATACACGTTTTCTCTATAGTAAACTATTATTCTCTAGGATACAGCTTCCTACTTAATAAGATGTTCCTGGCCATCCATTTCTGAACTCAGAAGCACCCAGACCTCTGTGATCCTTTGTACTTTCAGGGTCTTGTGTTAGTTTTTGTATTGTACTTTAAACAACCACAGTTTTTCAATTGTGGTGTATTTTAACTGCTCTTCTGCTGTGCTTCTGTTTACTGAAACCTTTCTTTTTCATAGAGGTGGAAAGGACTTGAGTTTTAAAGCCCAAAGTTAGAGATCCAAGAAGCTGAGGGTTGATGTACTTTTTAAATCTTAATATGTTTAAAGTTTTAGACAGGTTGTAATCAAGTCTATCTAAGGAGTCTCCCAAAACCCCAAAAAATCCTGTGATCTGCAGAAATATCAACTATGTATGGAATTCCTTTTTACCCCCCAGCTTTTGAAGTGATCTCAAACATTTTTTTTAAATGCTACTTTAAAAGGAAACAGAGACAGCTGAAGAGCAGGGCTGTAGAGTGAGGGAGACAAGAAAGTTTGGTACTGCTCAGAGTGCTCTTATTATATTAGCTGAAGTCTGGCATCCTGTATAATGAATTAGATTTGACAGGCTCATTCTCCTCATTAATGGCTCTAAATTACACTTCCCGTTGCCCCGTGAAGATGGAAGAGTGTGTGTAAGGGGAACAGGGTAGGGCTGCATCATTACGGCTTTGGCTCTGGCAATCTGCTCTGTTTCTTTCATACCAGTGAGGCCTGATGGCATCTTCCTGAGGGAAGGGAGGAAAGTCCCAATGCCTGGATCCTGTTCAATGGGGAGAAAAAAGGTTAAGTGTCTCTAGGAATCTGACACTTTCTCAGCTTTCATTGCCTGTTGGAGACAAGTGTGTCAGAAAAGGGAGGGGCAAGGGGACCATGGCCCCACCACTTTTAAAAGTAGGAGGGCTATGCCCTTCCACTTTCTACTGCTGTAAGGATGAGTGACAGGGATAGGGGATGGGGTCTTGGAGGGAAGAGGCGGCATGGCGGCAGGGCTTCAGGGGAAGGGGCAGTGCAGGGGGTGGGACCAGGATTCAGATGCTAGTGTTCCCACCCCCCCCAACACACACTGTTAGGAAGCTTTCACCGCCCCTGGTTGGAGATACTTCTATAGACAGTGCAGGTGGGAGAAGACAGGAAAGGACATCCTTGGTGAGTTCATCTCATGTCACCTCTCCAGACCACTGCTGGCAGTTCAGCATGGATCATTTGTGTTAGTGACTGTCCCAATTCATCTAGAGTTAAGGAAACTCCAACCTACCCGAATGGCTTTTTGGGACTCTAGGGATGTGGTAGCTAGTGAATTCACATTGTAAACTTTTATGTTCCAGCCTGCTTTATTGCTTCATTTTACTTGGCAGGGTACAGGTGAGGTGGAGAATCTGTTGCTTTGAATTAAAGTGTTTTCTTGACTTTACACGTTATTCCCACTATAGGTATTGCAGGTTACATCCAAAATGAGCTACAGAGATTATAATTTTCCATATTTCTACATTCATTTGTGTTATAAATAGAAGAGCCCTATGTAGGAGAAATGCAGCCTAACCACAGTGCTCTACTGTCTGTGCACTCTGTCCACCAATATGGGAAGAGTTTTAAAGGGACATGAAGGAGAGGAAGAAGCATCTACCAACCTGCGCTTCCTATCCCCTTGGTGAAAAAGGAACAGGAAATGCTACCCACTGTCTCTGCAGCCGTGGCACTTAAGCTGGCCAGAATCTGTTTATCTGTCCCCTGGGGTCTCCTACAAGGGGTTCCTCAATCAATAACTCTGTTTTTGTGTTTTTCTTGTCTGGGTGGATAACTGCTTAGACGGTTTGCTGTGTCAAGACTTAGAGGTCTTTTGCTTTGATTATTTGACCTTGTTTGCATTGAGAAAAAGTCTCAAGTATATAGAAAACTCTCTTCACAAATTCTTGAATCCCTCTCCGCACCCAAAGTATTACATTATCAAATGCATCAACAAAACAAATATTAGGTTTTCAGTTAGGCAGCATACTAAGGAACAGGTCATTATGAAACCAATTCCGATAAAAATTGTATCTGACAGTCCACCCTTGTTTACTAGTATCATTTTGATAGGTATCATTAACATGTGGATTCAGAACATTGAAGCAGATGGAGAACACTAATGGATACCAAGTGCCTATCAAGGCAATGCAGCAGCATCTTCAGCATGGAAAATAACTTCATATAATTTGTTTAGTTTGAATTTCTCAGTGGATGAAAATGGATGGTTGGGACCTTGTCAAGACATTGTCATGTCTTGTCATTTTCCATAGAGAAGATTCTTGTAAAGTTAACTGTGTCAGTTACATTCTCTGTCTATTCCACTCTTCTGTTAAACAAATTTTTATCACAATGTCCTGTTGAAGCCAGTTACTCATTTCGCAACCTAATTCTGAAAGGAGGATACAATCCAAAAATCTAAATAGTAAATGGTTAATCTCATTTGTACAAAATACATGTAATTTTCTCAGATTGGTATTAAACAGGTTAACATGGGCAGTAGTACGCAGTGCTTAGTGAAACTATTGATGCTTTTAATTTAGATTTGTATACCAAAGCATAGATTCAATAAGTACTCTTCACACGTGCTTAAAACCTATTGGCATAAATGAAACCAAATAATGTTGTATAGCCTGTTGGAAATGCATATACATCTCTATATAAATGTATGTATGCCAGAAGCTATCCAATTGGCTGAGAGGGTCAAGTGATCTAGAAGATTTGTAGTATTGCTTTACTAGCTGATTAATTATTTTCGGTGACTCAGTTAGCTATTGGCTGAGACAAATTGACGTAACCTGTGACCTAAAATTGTGCCTCTAAGGCCATTTGCAAGTGAGCTGTTAGGACATACGTGTGAAACACAAAGTCTTTTCTACACTTATTTCAGTGGTCGGGACCCATTTTTGTGTTTTTTTTTTTTTAAATTAGGCTTGTTAACTCACAGCAAATATCGTTTTAAAAAATACATCCGCTAGGCACCAACAGATACAACAAAGTCCCGAGTAAGTTTAAAATCTTACTGTCAGTGCGATTGTGTGAGGGACAGGAAACGTAAAGTAAAATTTAAATGTACAGACATCAAAGATAGCCGCCACAATTCCTGTTGGGACTCTGGAGTGAGGAGCGCATTGTCTTGTGATGTAATCAGAAAAGCCTCAGCAGAGAGTAAATACAGGTTTTGCACCTTGTCAAGAGTATTGTAAAACATCACCTGGCCCAACCCTGAATTTGACAGTCTGACATGTGGTGCCTGTCCCTTTGGGAGCCTAATGAGGACTTTAATGGGGTTACACAGAGACACAGAGGGCTAATCATGCACTTTCAATGGCAAGACTGGCCATATATTGCCAATCGCAGTAGGTTGGAAAAAAACCACCCTTATTCTGTGCAGCACTTCAACACATATTTAACCTTAAACATGTGCTGAAGTCCTAATGAAGTCAATGGGACTTAAGCACTTGCTCAAAGTTAAGGAGCTAATTGAGTGCTGACATGAACTGAAGCTGCAGTCTACAGCTTTCTATTGTTGGTGTGTATTCCAACCCCACATATTAGTTGAAGAGGACCAATAAACCTGACAAGAAAAGGAATGGCCTCCCAGTAATTGACAGTAGTTCGTACCTACATATTGCAGAATACAGCTACATTGCCCTTATATGGGAAGTGTCAAACTGATGCAGTCCAGCTCACTGAGAAAGCATGTCCTAAGGAAATATAATTGTGGGTCTGACTACTTTCATGTAACCTCACTCTGTTCCCTTGTGCACAGAAAAGTTGGAGTTTTTATTACTATGACATTCCTCCAGCATAATTTATTTTTCTCTCTAGGTAGAAATATTCTTCCAATTGCCCTGGAACCTACAGGCTGTCACAGAAGTTTTGGCAACCTTATATTAATTAGTTGATGTGGTTTTATGTGCTGGGATGATTTCTTTCATATATTGCAATTTATCATGGTTACATACTGTTATATCTTTTGTAATCCTGCTGTTCAACGTACACACATCGTGTGTGCACTGAGATCAGCCCCCTCCATCCCTCCTACCCCCAAATTTTCATCCATCCCCATGCTCAGATTTTTCAGTGTCTTTAACTTGTTACAAAGACGTGTTGGTGGAGAATCACAGAGTTCCTTCATAGTGATACTCTTTCTGTTCTTGATTCAGTGACATACGCTGTTTAAATAAATTGGATTTTTCTTTGTTCTTCTATCTCTTCATCAGTAATGCTCTGAATGCTCCATTTCCCCCCAAAAAGGCAAAACACTCCTTGTATTTGCATCCTGAATGTCAGTGAGCATTAATTACTAATGGCAAAAAGAATAGTGTATTATGTAGGGAGAAATACTATCATTTGGTCCAGTGACTTATTCTTTTTTCATTTATTATTGCTATTAAATAGCAATAATAAATTAAATGGTAAGCATTAGAAATTACACTACAACCAGTTTTCCTTCTCCTACTCTCTCAAAATATTTGATAAAGAGAAGGGAATGTCACTGATTCTGTGAAACTGCACGTAAATATCTATCAAAAAATATTATAGCAAGATTTCTTGTTCAGGAGCCATTTGGAGTTCTGTTTCTTTTTTTCAGTGGTTTAAGACTGTTGCCACTCCATGCACTTTTAAATGACTGCTAAAGTGCAGGATTACAAAGTCTGATTAAATATTAATTGTGAAGTTGAGAATTTCTATCTTCTATTAATTGCTTGCTACATTGATCCCTAACCTCCACTTGAACATCCTTTTGCAACTGATTAAATATGATGAAAATGAGAGGAGAGCCTCCATGAGGCTAAGTTTTAGCTGGACTGCTTATTTACTGGTATGGAAACAGATTTTTTTTTAAAATAAAACATTTTGGTGACATATTCAGCGCTAATTCTGTACCCAGAACTTCCACTGATGTCCAAAGGAGTTTTCCACATTGAAGACTCAATCCTGCAACCTAGCAGTCCCTACTTTGGCAAAGCTCCCATTAACTTTACCAGGAGGTCTTTTGATGGCTAAGGACTGCAGGATTTGCCCTTAATATGCGGAATACATGCCCCTCTTATAGTTAGTTTCCCAGAGATACTCTAAATAGTTTGTGCTAAAATTAGGCGCATCCCACTGGAAGACGTACAAATTCTTATAGATACAGAATACTGGCATTTGTGCTATACGCACAAAAGCGCTGCATTCCTTATGTGATGGCCACCCTCCTGGCTAAAAGTATGAACTGCTACAGCTTGAGTTAACACGCTGTAGCTGCGGACGTTACAGACTCATATACTCTGCAGACTTGGTGCAGACGGGTACCTGTAACTTGAGTTGGGCCAATCCCATGACAAATTCAGAGATTTTGAACAGTTTGCCCCTCCCCTCCTAAATCCCAGGGATGAGCCATAACCACTGCACTATAGAATCCATCTGTTTCTCTCTGACTGAACGGATATTTATTTGCTTAAAAAACGTGGAAAAACTCCAACAGGAGACGTTGAGAATGATCCACCTCAGAATAGCTGATAGCCTGGGGATTGGAGCACACAGTTGGGATCTTGGTGACTCAGGCTCAAGTCCCTGCTCCAAATTGGAAGATCACGGACTTGCATAATGACCTCCCACATCCCAGGTGAATGCTCTAACCACCTGACTATTGTATGTTCTGGCCAGAAATTCTATCTTAGACCTGAGAAATTTTTCCCGATGAAAGTTTCGTCAGCATTCATACACAGAGTGTCGGTTTCAGTGAATTCATTTTCTGATGGAAACACTCTGGTTGAAATATTCCTGATCAGCTGTACCTGTGACAGTCATTCACCACTGGATTGCACTTAGGCAGAAACTGAATTCCCATTGACCCCATGATCGGGCTCTGAAAAGTGCATTCCCATTCATGCCGGTCACAAATTCTTTTGGTCTCTGCACATACTTGCAGAATTGGGCCCTTATGCTCTTAGGATTCCTTTTGCTCACTGGACCATGTGTTGGTCACTGTTACAAATCTGATTTATGTTGATGGAACTGAGAACAGAATTTGGCCCACTGTTTGTGTCAGAACATTTAATATATTGTTTACAAGTCAAAAAGGTAAAAATTCTGTATGTAAGTTTGGCTCATAGAACGCAAACATTTGTTAGCATACAACCTATTTATATATTAAATACATTTGTGTGCAGTATACTCCTGTTTGTACAAAATCCTATTATCCGAACCTCCACATTGTTCAAATTTCTTCCTTGTCCCCCATCATGGAATGATTAGGATGATTTACTTGGGGGTTGGTCCTGCTTTGAGCAGGGGGTTGGACAAGATGACCTCCTGAGGTCCCTTCCAACCCTGATATTATACGATTCTATGATTCATGAGACACATACTGTCTGCAGCATGTATCTCGTGCTAGGGGACAAGAGAGGGGTTTGGATAATCCAGCAGTTCGGATAATAAAGCAGAGACCCCTGGGCAGGACTGCGGAATGGCAGAGGGCGCCCTGCGCTGCCCCCGGTCCTGTGACACTCCATCCCTGCAGGCGCAAGGTGCAGGGAAGGCTGTGGTCCTGGCGAGACAGAGAAGAGTCCAAACTCCCCATAATCCAAATAAAATCTGTCTCTCTCATGCTGTTCGGATTGCAGCGAGTACACTTGTGCGTATGGAGTCAGTGCAGGTTGTCAGGCCTGAGACAAAAAGTCTTTTATGAAGCCACAAAACAGGCACTGCACAGGCAATGGCTTCTGCGCTCTGCACCAACTGCGGCCTGGAACTTGTCCTGAAGCGACCTCCCTCTAGAGGTGTGGAGAGAATTCATTCTCTGTGGCAGACCCACAGGGTATTCAGACTCCAAGACTGCCATTAAGGCAGCTAATTAGGGACAATTATGATCGGAGCACCAGTCTACTGAGCACCGAGACAGTAGACCATGGTACTCAGACGTCACTGTGGAGGGCATAATATAGATATCATGATTTTATGTAGACCGCTTCACAGCCACCCATGAGCTAGAGTCAAACCAGTGACTTACTGCAGAGCTGAACGGCTCCATACCTCATTGCCAGTTCATTGAGTCATGCAGTGCTCTCTGAGGGCAATTTTGATTACTTTTCCTCATGTGCTTTTCATATCTTGAAGTGTGTAGTAAGACGGTAGCAATCATTGGTTATCAGTTTGCTGTAGGGTTTTGTGATAATAAATGTCTGTTAATACAGTTTTCGCATAAAGTATATTAAAAACTAAAAAATCCTGCCTAAAGATTTTTTTTTAAATCAGTTCCCATTCAAAGAGCATAACACTGAATTTTTCTACCATTGCTGGATAACTAAGGGGATCTGGGCCCAAAAATATTAATGGTTTCAATATTAAGCTGTTTTATTTGTCATATTTTCCCTCACTGAAAATGAGTTATGAAGACTTTAAAGGCATAGTGCCAACCAAGAGGAAAGTTATTCTGTTGGAAATCCAGTTTTTGAAATACTGAATTTCTCCATTGAAATAATCAAAAGTGTAAAATCCGTCCCAGTGGAGTATAGCAAGGGTTTAAATTGGCAGTATCGTGAGAACATATACATGCTTTAAACTCCGGTGTGGTAGCAAAGCATGTAGCATATTCAAATTCACTTACAATGAAACAAGTGAAAGATCCGGGAACAAACAGGGAGAGGTTTGTGCACTATGGTGTGACTGCTTTGTATCGTGGCTCAAAGCTGGTGGAAATAGACTCGGAAGTGTAGGGAGAATCTTTCTGGTGGCACAGAGCCAGTATATAACTTTTGCTCCAAGGGCTTGCCCATTGCTGCTGACATAGTGGGCATGGTTAGCAGAAAGGGGGAATAGCCAAGAGTAGCTTATGGTCACCTGATTCCTGTCTGCTGTATCAGCTCTGGAGTTGCTGGCAGCTGGTGTAGCTTAGAGCAGCCTTTAGGCTGCTCTAGATTGTTACGGGACCAACTGGAGGAGACAAACCTTTATGTTCTGCCTGCTGAGCAGTCATATGCAGTACTTGACTACATCCAGGTATCTAGGGGTAACATTTTCAAAAGTGATTTAGGAGCCTAAGTCTTACTGAAAATTTAGTGGGAGTTAGGAGCTGAAATGGGATTTTCAAAAGGATCTAGGTACCTAATTTCCATTGATTTCAATGAATGTTAGACACTTGGGTGTTTTTAAAGCCTTACAAGGCACCTAATACCTGTAAAAAATCTGGCCTTAAGTGCTTGAGTCACTTTTGAAAGTGAGACTTTGGCTCTTAAATCACTCAGGTGCTTATGAGAATTTTATCCATTTTATCCTTTTTTTTTCCATGAGAATTTTTATCCATTTTATCCTTAATTTCTGCTATAATCTAGTTCACATGATGTTGTGATATTGTAGCTAATGAATTTTAAAATGCTTTGTAAAGATTTGGGATGGAGGGAGCCGGGAGAAAACCCAAGACATTTTAAACCATAAGAAGACAATGTGGACTAAGTGCTGATCACATATTTATAAAGATTCTGCAGAACATTTTGAGTTGTGTTTAATGGTTATGTGGCTACCGTCTGCACTGGTTTTAAACATTTGGGGCAGAGGGTAGCAGTATTGCTAAAAGGAACGAGTGGGGAAAAATCAACAGTTACTAACCAATATTGATATTGTTCTGAATGATGACATGGCTCTTACCAGACGTTTTCTGGCTTGCTGCTGACTGCAGCTTCCCACCTGTTTCCAACCATCTGTATCCACAGCACAGCTTCTCGTATCCAGATCATCCACCAAATCACCATTTAATGTCTCACTTGTTTGCCTTCACTCTTATCCCATTTGGTTATCTTGCCTTTTACATCTCACGTTGTAAGCCTTCAGAATCCTGCCCCATTACCTTACTTGCCACTAGCGTTACCCGATTCACAAGTTAATTCTCCAGCTTTCTCTCTAGCAATGATTGTTCTGAGTCAGTGGGCTCATATTTAACTCAGTAATTTTGTTGCCTGCTTTAGAATTTTATGTAAGTTTCTCCCCAGTGGTAATGTTACTATGATGAGCTCAATTTTCAAATTTCGGTGCTGAGAGTCTGGTACCTAAATCTGTAAAATGGAGAGTTAGCCACCTAAATGCAGACTTCCACTGTGACTCCCATTTCCTTCATCCGGAATAGTGGATGCAATTTTGGAAATTGACCTCTTAGGGGAGGAATTTTTGAAGAGGCATAAAGGAGTTGGCTGCCCAACTCCCAGTGATGTTCTTACTTAGCTTACATGGTGCAAAATGGCCTTTGGGCAGCTGGAGTGGGCCAGTGGAGAGGAATTCTGCTGGTGTAAATCTGATGTAGATAGTTCTGCTGCTCCTATACTACCATCCCCTGACCCCCAGGATAAGGAGATTGAGAGCATGAGAGACGTTCCAGGGAGGGACATGGCAGAGCAGAATTCCAGAAACCTCATCCTCTGGTGAGGGACATTACACCTGTAGCCTAAAGGCTGCCCTAAGGGCTGGGCAGCTCTAAATCAGGGAAGTGCAACCAGTTCTCGTATCCCTGACCACTACATATAACTGTGGTCAGGCATGGGAGATACAGTAGGGATGGTCCAATGGTTAAGGTGCTGGCTTACAAGTTAGGGGACACAAGTTCAACACCCTGCTCTGCTACAGCCTTACTGTGTGACCTTGGGCAACTCACTTACTGGTAGGGCAAAAAAGGGGACTTTGACTCTGGATTGCAACATCTCATTTTTAGGGGCTCTGCTATGCAGTGGAATCCACAGCCCTGAGTTAGGCACCCCAGCTCCTTATACAATGCATGCAAGTGTTTAAAAGTGGGGTCCACAACAGCCATGAGTCTGAGCAAGGAGCTGCCTAAGCTAGCCAATGGAAATGCTGAGGAGAGTGGCCTAAACCTTGCTCTTCAATGGGAGTTAGGCTCCTTATGGCAGGCACCTCCCTCCACTTGGGATTCATCACTGTGAACCCTCTCCTGAAGTTAGGCACCTAAGCCACATTAGCCCTTTCTCACAGGAAGCAAAGTGGAGGCACTCCCCTTTTATCATATAGCCTAGTGGTTAGAGCACTCAGGGAATGGGAGACCCAGGTTCAAATACCCACTTTGCCTGAGTCAGATCAGGGTCTTGAACTTGGCTCTTCTAGGAGAGGCCTTGAACCAATGGGCTACAGAGCCATTCTCTCGCTGGTCAGTCTGTATGAGTACCTAAGGTAGATAAGCACCCAGACCATGGTTCTTCTTACTTAAAATAGAAACCTCTTATTCTTTATCTTCCTAAATGTATCCTTTTACTCTGTGCATCCTTTATAAAATCATATTTCCCAACAGGAGGGAGCTTTTTATCCCTCCTCATGACGGATTTTGTCTTTTGCAGTGTTTATTTAAATAATTTCCCTTCTTAATCTGGTACTTTGGAGACATGGTTCCTGGACTAAGGAACTGACCATCTAAATTTGATATGGCAATGGAAGGACAAGGCTCTGCCTGTCTAGGTACTTTATATGGCTCTCATCACTATGGTGTATGAGTGTGCCACAGTCATTCATGGGTTGGGTTTTATCTTCCCCATGCCATGGTAGGGCAATATTATCCCCACTTTACAGATTGGGGGTAAGGGACGTGGTTTGAGACATGGAGAGGTTTATGCCTGCTTGAGAGTGAGTTTAGATACCTAGCGGGTTCGGCAGGAGTCTTATGCATCACGGTGGTCCCAAAACTAGGACTTAGGTGCCTAATGTCTTTGTGCATTAAGGCCTCAGTGACTTGCCCGAGGTCACACCACAAATTTGTGGTGGAGCAAAGAATTGAAACCAGCGCTGTTGAGATGGATCACCCACGCTACCTTTACATGGAGGGGTCATGAAAAGTTGTTTTCCTAATGTGGGCACCGTAGTTCAGATGACCCGGATCATCCTTTCCTCTGGAGGAAGGAGAGAAATCTCTGTGTAGATCCTCCCATGTCATCCTGTTGGTAGAATGCAGTTTGGCACCCCCTGCAAGGCCACAAGTCCCACCCACAGACGTGGCAGAATCACCTCTGTGGTTTTCCTTGCAGCGGGGTTCTATCAGATTGTTACTAGGGACTAGCTGTAGCTTCAGGAACGCTTGACAAGGAGCTCAACAGAAAAGATAATACAGCCCTGGGACCATGTTCCTCCCTCCAGCTCCACTCCAGTCCCCTCTCTCTTTTTTCTCCTTGCCCAGTCTCTATTCTTTCCCTCATGTGGATTCCCTGACCCTGTGGGACATCCTCCGTGGGACTGGGAGGAGGAAGAGGAGATGATATGATGGCAGGTGGGCTCCCATGCTGTGCAAAATTGGAGAGATCCATGCCCAGAGGCCCTTCCATACGCAGACATGCGCGCACATATGTGTTATCCATTTCCTCCCTTGTAATGTAAAAATATTTGTACATCACTTTAAGTTGTATTTCCATTAAATCTGGCTCTATAGTGGGGATGGGGTTTGGCATTGCTTCTTGTTGATAAACTTTAAATTTTCAAACCATTATAGCCAATATTCTGGCCCTACCGTAGGTGGGCGCTGTTGTCTTTGTCACCCCTGGTCGTTAGTCCTTTGCCTAATAGGGAACACTAAGTTTTCTTGTGTGTTTCATGGGACTTGTCAGCTGCCTACTTCTAAGCTATGAAAGCTAATGCTCTACTTAACGCCTATAATCCTACTTTCCTTAGTATCTGATTCACACCATTCCGTGGCGATACTAAAGCTATATGTAAAGCCTGGCTTTTGTTCTCTGCTGGTTTGGGCGAAACAAAACTTCTAGTAAATAAGAGTGAATGTGTATTGAAAGGCTAATGAAACACCTCTTTTCCTTCCTCCTCTCTTGTCTCCTTTTTAATACAACCAGTCATGGGATGCACTTTAGTGCATAGTTTCCTTAGTTCATAGTGTTTGGTAAAAACTTACAGGGTTCTCATTACCAGCCTGATCCACTTCTGCCCCATGGGAGCAACACAAAGGATCCAAACACCAGACTCTGGGAGGATGAGGCAGTGAGAAGGGGGTCATACTGCTGCTTTTCTCTGCTCCTGTGGCAAAGCGGCATTTCCCCCAGGCTGCTCCGGCGTTTCTACTCAGAAGTGCTGACCACCCACCCTGAGGAGGGCAAGGCACATTGAGATGAGTGGAGAGCCTGGAGGCAAAGCCTGCTTTTCATTAGGGAGAGCAGATTCTGCAGATACTGACCCATCCAACAGGAAGGGTAGGGTGTGGGCCACTCTCTTCTCTTTGACAGGTTTCAGAGTAACAGCCGTGTTAGTCTGTATTCGCAAAAAGAAAAGGAGTACTTGTGGCACCTTTGAGACTAGCCAATTTATTTGAGCATGAGCTTTCGTGAGCTACAGCTCACTTCATCGGATGCATACCGTGGAAACTGCAGAAGACATTATATACACACAGAGACCATGAAACAATACCTCCTCCCACCCCACTGTCCTGCTGGTAATAGCTTATCTAAAGTGATCATCAGGTTGGGCCATTTCCAGCACAAATCCAGGTTTTCTCACCCTCCGCCCCCTCTCCACACAAACTCACTCTCCTGCTGGTAATAGCCCATCCAAAGTGACCACTCTCTTCACAATGTGTATGATAATCAAGGTGGGCCATTTCCTGCACAAATCCAGGTTCTCTCACTCCCTCACCCGCCTCCAAAAACCACACACACAAACTCACTCTCCTGCTGGTAATAGCTTATCCAAAGTGACCACTCTCCCTACAATGTGCATGATAATCAAGGTGGGCCATTTCCAGCACAAATCCAGGTTTTCTCACCCCCCCACCCCCATACACACACAAACTCACTCTCCTGCTGGTATTAGCTTATCTAAAGTGTTCATCAAGTTGGGCCATTTCCAGCACAAATACAGGTTTTCTCACTCTCCGCCCCCCCCCCCCCCACAAACTCACTCTCCTGCTGGTAATAGCCCATCCAAAGTGACCACTCTCTTCACAATGTGTATGATAATCAAGGTGGGCCATTTCCTGCACAAATCCAGGTTCTCTCACCCCCCTCCAAAAACCACACACACAAACTCACTCTCCTGCTGGTAATAGCTTATCCAAAGTGACCACTCTCCCTACATGTGTGTATATAATGTCTTCTGCAGTTTCCACGGTATGCATCTGATGAAGTGAGCTGTAGCTCACGAAAGCTCATGCTCAAATAAATTGGTTAGACTCTAAGGTGCCACAAGTACTTCTTTTCTCTTCTCTATATGGAAGCAGAGGATTCTTCTTTAGCAGAGAATGAGGGGTGCGGGTAATATTGAAGTAAGGGCAGCTGGGAAAAGGAGGGGTAAAGGGAAGAAAGAACTGAAAGAGAAAAAAGCCCCAGACCTTACATTCTACTGGCAGAAGACTGCAAAGAAGAGCCTCTTCCCACATGCCAGGCAGTGATATCCATCTGCATTTCAGGACCCATCTGCTGACTTTCAGAGAGAAGTTGCCACTATATCCCAGGCCTCTGCTTTGCATCATTGTCTGCTTTGGCACTCCCAGGGATTTGGTACGCTCCATGTTCAGTACTGAGCCGTGGTATGCAAGAACTCAAAAGGAGAGGTGCAGGGTGGGAAGTGGGCAAGGGTGGGAGGGAAGGGAAGGGAGGAAAAAGGAAGTGGGCTAGAGTGGGCTAAGGAAAGAGGCAGATCATAGATCTGCAACTCACCCGAAATGAATCATTTATTTGGTGTCTGGAAAACTGGTGAGAGGATCAGAGCAACAAATATTTGCTCACATTTTGTTCAGCTATCCATGCGCTTCCATCAATCTAAAGTGACAGTTTCAAATTTCCTTTCTTCATCCAGTTTTTTAGTTATTTATTTTAGCCAAACAGTGAAAGGCCCTATTACTAGACTGTGAACTAAACGTGACTTGGAGTGCGGAAAAAAGTGCCTTGCTGTAACGCCTCATGAAATATACATGCTTCAGACATTAGGTTCGATATGAGGAGATTGACTCATACGCTATTTTTAGCTCATTACTGCATATGATTTTACTGGCCATCCTCTGGCTGCCTGCTTTTTATGTTTCATAAAGCATGTTGGGTTATGCATGGTAAGTGTGCTTATATGAATAAGAATAGTATCTGCCATTATACTAGCTAGGTTAGAAATTGCCAGGGCTATCCATCAATCCGCCAGTTTCAGGAGGATGGTGATAATCAGTTGGGCAGGGGAAAAAATTCTCCCCGTAGTATTCTGCAATTAGCCTGGTATATTATGGATTATTCCTCCTTTCTCTGGAATAGCTTTTTAAAGACACTGTTGGTTACAAGATACTAGATTAAATGTGGCCTGGGTTTCTACCAGTATTGTACTGTGCAATTAGCCAGATTCTGCTCCGAGAAAGCCTGCACAAAGTAAACTAAATTAAAATAAAACATCCATCTTGCCAAAGCAGGATGAAGCTTTTATTGAATGTGCCCTTGAGAGATTAAGTTAGAGTTCCTAGAAGCTAAGAGTACGAGACTGTCTGTCAGCAAATAAAATTATGGCTCAGGATCTGAATGGGAGAGTAGATGTTACCCCCATGCTGTGTGGTCTCAAATGAACTTAATATCGCACCTGAATTGCCACACTATAGAACAGTGGTGCCCAAGCTTTTTCTCTCACCTGCCCCCGTCCCCCATAGTGGAATCTGTCTCCATTACTGCACAGCCAAGGCTTTCTCAGCAGAGGACCTTGGGCTGAAGGTGGAGCTGGGGGAGGAGGCAGGGCTGGGCTGCCGGTGGAGAGGGAATGAGAGAAGAGCTGGGCTGGGGGCAGAGCAGGGGCTGGCGTGGAGCTGCAGCTGGGCTGGGTCTGGAGCAGAGCTGGAGCTGGGGTCGGAGCTGGGCTGGGGACAGAGCCCGGCTGGGTGGCATTCCCTCCCTGTCTCCTGTTGGGACTGGCCTGGGCCCCACCGCTCCCCCTTCCCCCAAACATTCCTCTGTGCCTCCCTAGGGGGCCATGCCCCACAATTTGGGGACCAATGCTATAGAATATATGGAGTTTGTCCTAGTCAATTCAACAAGCAACATGTCTCTTGGGAAGGTTAAAAAGGAGAATCTACTGACCAGTAGGAAGTCTAATAAATAGCTACCTGGTTTCTTAGGCACTAATGAAAAGCCTTTCAAATCAGTGGCAGGTCTTGCATTAACCTGAGTAAGCTTTGGGTCAGGCCTGTGTTCTGTCGGAGAATGTTCCCTGAGAACATAAACCCATCCCTTTATCTTTTTCAGTTTGGAGTAATTGTCACACTGTGGTTACTGGTTATGCTGTGTATAAAATTACATGCATTTTACAGATTATTTTTTTCCACAATGCTGTTCTATACGGTACTCATCAAATTCCCACCTTGGGTTGATTCTCATATACTTTCCCTCCATACTTGTTTCTCCCTGTGAATGCCAATTCTTGTCAACTTCTGAGCAATATATATATGTTCTGTAGCATTCCACACTTCTTCAGATATCCCACTTTCATCGCCCTTCTGATTTCGATAGCACTGTGAAAATATTTAATGACTGGGGAGTGTTTGCATCTCTTTGTATTGCATGTTGCAGAATTAAAAGGATTTTTTGAAGTTCTTCTCCTCCACCATTAGAAAAAAAACCTCTCACAAATGAAATTTCATACACTATTCATAGCTTCTGGAAAACTTTTCAGCAGTTCTGCTTTCATATTTTAGGCATCTGAGATAAATGAATGAGTCTTGGTGGGATTTTACTGTGTTCTATCAGATGAAACTGGAAGCAGACTGTAAGGGTAACCTGAAATTATGACACCCAGAGGAATTTAGTTTCCAGGTGGCAATGGGGAAATAAAACAATTTTAAGTAGTTCATTGATGACATTGTTTTAAAACCACTGTAGCAAGATTTTCTCTGGAGACTTCTTTTTTTTTCCCCAAGTGAGTTTATTTTACACCTGAATAGACATATTTTATACGGCACTCAACACCAGAGTGCCTCACATTCATTGATGGATTTTATCCTCACAACATCCTTGTGAGATAAGGAAATACTATTCCCATTTTGCAGATAGGGAACTGAGGCACAAGGTAAATCAAATGACGTGCCCAACATCACACAAAAAAGTTGATCGCTGAGCCAGGTGTTGAACCCAGATCACCTCCATCCCTATCCAGTGCCATCACCACTGGTTAATCCTTTCCACCACTTTATGGTGAAGAAGCAAAAAATGAATTCGTATAAACGGATTTCAAAGGTCATGGTGGAAAGTTTATGCCAGGAAAAAAACTCGGAGGAGCCTACATGAAAAAAATACCACAGTCAGTATGTGTGTAATAAACTCAGGAGGATTTTGTGTTGAAAATAAAATGACTCCAAAGGATTTCCTATCTCTATGCAATGTTTTTGTTGTTGGCATGTGTTCAGCGTGTGGAATAGTTTTGAAATTTCAGCACAAGTCTTTTCAAAGGTTATTTATAGACACTTCAAAAGTTAAATGATGAACTGTTATGTTAGAACTGAAAGACAAGTGTTGCTGTGCGTAAAGGCTGAACTCTCTCTTACTTGATAGATTAATTTTTGTGCCTTGTGCTTTAAAGGGCTCTGAGCACTCTGTGTGCTGAGCATTCTGGCCTGATCCAACAAAGTGCTTAAGGGCATGCGTGCATTGCCTTCAGTGTGTGAAAGTCCTACTGACTTTGGTGGAACTATCCAGGTGCTCGAACTTCAGTACCTGATAAAATGCGGGATTGGAGCCAGAGTGTTCAGCACACCTTGCATGCTCGAGCCCTACATTTGTTGTGCTGTAGTCCATCTCACTATTTCTCTCCTCTAAACTAAGCTTCTTATGCAATATCTCTGTGCTTTGTAAACAGGTCCCTTTTGCCATTAAGATGGATGGGAGAAAGATGTACCTCATGGCTAGATGATTATTAGCTCAATTATTAGCGGAAAAACCTTCCTCA
Source organism: Caretta caretta (assembly GCF_965140235.1). Taxonomy (NCBI): domain Eukaryota; kingdom Metazoa; phylum Chordata; order Testudines; family Cheloniidae; genus Caretta; species Caretta caretta. The sequence goes on along the minus strand of NC_134208.1, from coordinate 202,649,500 downwards.
GTTATGCATGCAATAATGTGGGATAAGTTGTGTAAAACTCACTGCCCACAGAGGAGTCACTATGCACATGTTGCAATCTCCATTTTAAATGGTGCAGCAGGCTCTCTGCTTTGCTGGGGTGCCTAGGAGCAAAGAGAGAAGTTTCTGCACTTCCTGGATCTCAGGGGCTCTCCTTGTACCCAGCACTTGCACAGGGATTGCAAGATGGAAGAGAACACCAAGAGCCTTCAACCAAAGGCTAGGTGAAATCTGACCCACAGTGAGCCAGATTCTGATCTCAGCGACAGTCAGTTACTCCAGATTTACACTGCCATGCCGTGAGATCAGAATCTGACCCAGTGACCTGGAGTACACTGTGTGTTTTGTAAGGAATCCATTCTTCTTTCTAGCAGTACTTTATATACGCTTTGTAATGCTGGCTGTTCAGGTACCAGTTGATGTGTTGGTTTCTTTGTTATCAAATCATTTAGACAAACATCTTCAAACCTGTGGGCTAAATTCTGGCCTGGCCACTTGTCTGGAAGCCTGCTGCCAGCAGGAGCGGTGTGGAGCAGGAACTGCCTACCCCATTCTGGCTATATAGGTCTAATATAGAATCCCCCCACCCCATGTTGGATTCAACGGTTTTAGTCACATCTATACTATTAAGAAATTCAAAGGATAGTTCAATAATAGCAGCATTTGACCTGCAGTAGATGTCACCCAAATTGAAGCAAACCTTTTTGACTACACATTATAGATAGCTGCCTAAGGAGACATCCTGTTCCATAGTGTCATTTGGTGGTCAATAGCAGACACCAACTAATACCCCATCTTGTGCTCAATCTGTTAGGACACTGGTCCATTAGCATTTAAGATCATTTTCTTCCAAGTTATCAGAGACTGGGAAGCAGGTAATGCCATTTTTTGGCATATAGTGTCACTCCCCCAACCCCTTTTCATAGAATCATAGAATATCAGGGTTGGAAGGGACCTCAGGAGATCATCTAGTCCAACCCCCTGCTCAAAGCAGGACCAATCCCCAATTTTTGCCCCAGATCCCAAATGGCCCCCTCAAGGATTGAACTCACAACCCTGGGTTTAGCAGGCCAATGCTCAAACCACTGAGATATCTTTTGCTTTGGAATCCTTCCTAAATAAGTTATAACCATTGATTTTAACATTCCCATCGTGCAAATCATCCCACAAGGTTTCAGTAATACCAACTAAATCAAATGTATGCTCACAAATGAGTACGGCTACGATTCTGTCATGGCTATTTTTAGTAAAAGTCAGGGACAGGTCAAGAGCAATAAACAAAAATTCTCAGAAGCTCCTGACCAGTATCTGACTTCTACCAAAAATACCCAGGTGGCGGACAGAGGGCTGCAGAGGCTTGCAGCTGCTCCAGCCCCGAGTCTGCTCCTGTGGCAGGGGCTGATTGCTGTTGTTGCAACCCTGGGGGGCTGATCCAATCCCAGCCGCTGTTCTGGTGGGTCATGGACCACTGTTCTGGCAACTCTGGGACTCCAGCTGCCCCGGAGCTGACAACTGCTCCAGCGCTGCCTCAGAAGACGTCCCAGAGGTCTGGGAAAGTCACAGAATCCGTGACCTTCATGACACAATCAGAGCCTTATAAATGAGTAGTTCCTTTTGTTTGTTACCCAGATTCTCTTAGCACTGGTGTCTAGGCAATTAAAGAATTTCTTCTCTTCATGTCCTTTGGTTCCTTGATTAATTTTGTTCTCAGCATCTCGATTTTGTGCTAAATGAGTGCTCATATCTCCCTCTTTTTATCCTCACCTTTTGTTATTAGTTTAACACTCTCCTGACTACTCCAACCCTGGAGGATATGGCTCATTGCTTCACCAGCTTGACCTGAAAGTGCCAATCCAGGATTAAAAAGGGCTTCCTCCTCAAACTTCCCACATGGGAATGTAGAGAGTTATTGCTAGGTCACTGGGGCAGCTAAGCACAGCATTACAATATGTGCTGAAAACAAAAGGCTTAAATGATGGAATTTATAAGTGCTCTGGCTGTATTAAATTCAATTTTCCATTTAAAGTTTGAGGCCTTTTGTCATTATCCAAAGGATAGTTAGGTAAGTGTCTAGTTTTTTGAGCAGAAATAAAATATCCAAGCCATTATTTTGCTCATACAGTAGACTGACAAGTCACAATATAAACTCCACTTTAACCATGGTATCATTGGTTGAGTTCCACTGAAATCCAAATGACAGAATTAAAGGCTTTATTTTATTGCCTCAGAAATTCTCTTCCAGGGATCTGTTTTTCTAACCTGTTCAAACCTCTGTGATTCTAGATTCAAAACTCAACTATAAAAAGAGCAATCCACTCACCCTATGTGGATGAATTTAATCTATCATGTCAAATTCACAAGGTAACTCTTACTAAAGCATTATGTGGTGGGGGACAGAGGCTGAGGAACGGATCAGGGGAGCAGGTGAACGAACACCTCCTCACCACAGAAAAGATCTCAGCACCAAAGCTGCATTTTTACGGGCTGGGAGAGGGACCCTAAAGAGCTGTACTCTGGATTGTGTGTGTGCACGTTGCAATTCACCCCCCCACCACTGTAGTCTGCACTGCGGTGGTGTGTAGACAAGCCTGTCTTATTTATTTATTTGTTTGTTTGTTTAAATCTGCCTGCTTATTTTGATGTGATGGGATATTAGGTGGGGTGGGATCCAAGTTACCCAGGAAAGAATTTTCTGTAGTATCTGGCTGGTGAATCTTGCCCATATGCTCAGGGTTTAGCTGATCGTCATATTTGGGGTCGGGAAGGAATTTTCCTCCAGGGCAGAATGGAAGAGGCCCTGGAGGTTTTTCGCCTTCCTCTGTAGCATGGGGCACGGGTCACTTGCTGGAGAATTCTCTGCTTCTTGAAGTCTTTAAACCATGATTTGAGGACTTCAATAGCTCAGACATAGGTGAGAGGTTTTTCACAGGCATGGGTGGGTGAAATTCTGTGGCCTGCGTTGTGCAGGAGGTCAGACTAGATGATCATAATGGTCCCTTCTGACCTAAATATCTATGAATCTATGTGTAAAAGGGAGCTCTTTTGAAAATAGAGCCCCTAGTGTGTGAGCTTTCTTGAAAATCTGGCCCATTGTCAGTTTATAGGCATTTTCAAGAAGAAAAAAACCATGCTGTTTCATTCAAACACTGAATGTAAATATTGTTAAATGCTTTTCTGGGTATAAATTGTATCTAATTTGATTTTGTTACATTGTTACTGATTGAGGTGTTAAAGGTTGATTAAATGCTAACTACTCAGGCAATAAAAAGTGACAGACCGGGCAGGGCATTTTGGGGTAATCGTTGCTGCTTTAGCTGGTACTGGTGGACATGAGGCTGATGCGTGAGTGAATTTAACTACCGGGGAAAGGCATTCTCCCATAAATACAATGCCTGGAACATGGCCTTGTTGCTATGTCGATAAACTTCCAGAAGGAAAACAATCAGACGTGTGTATTTGCCAGGTGTTACTATACATAAGAACAGCCTCACTAATGAACAGACATGCCATCTGTCTGACTCTCTAAACCTAGTCCCTCATCTTCTAAACACTTCATTTATTTCCATGAGTAGTCCCGCAGTAAAGTCGAAAACATGCCTACGTGTTGGCGTGATAATTTCAGATACTTTAATCCACATATCTAGGTTTTAGACACTTACCCGGGCACATACATGTACAGGATAGGGGAAGTTAAAATTCTCCAAATCAAATCCAGCCTTAAGTACTTGTGCAGAAATTGTCAGTGGGGTCCTACGGATTTGCATTTTCCAGGTGTGTACTTGTTACAATAGGAATAAAACCAAACAGCAAAAGAGAAATATGAAAATGTTCAAAGAATATTTTAACTAGAAAACATATTGAACACCGCTGTTTCAGAATGCATGTATATTTTTTTTAAGCCAGAGTTGCTAATGGAATCTTCTGTTTATGATCCAGAGAACCTGAGCTTCTGGTGGAGAACCCTGTTCTACTAATTGCCCATATGAAGGGGCAACTGCTGTTAATGCTAACTTTTACGTGAATGACCTTTGTCTCATGTAAGCAGAGAACAATGATGTGCAGAATTTGCATTTCATTCATGGCCAGATTCCCTGAGTCAGTATTAAACTTAATTATGCTATGAATTGAAAAATACAAAGCTGCCTGTGTGGTCATTTCATATTGCAGTCTCCTTATAATAATATGGAAATGGCATCGTATATTGAATTGATTCTAGTAATTATATTTATGCAACACCACACATCCATGTGCAGCATTAAAGCAATGCAGGGGAGAGCTAATAATGAATAAGCTGAAATTCTGTAATATTAATTAGACTGTTATCATAGAGTTCTACTATTATGATCAAAATGTGCATCATATTTTGACTTTATTTTTGCAAAATTGCAGAAAATATTGCAGATCTTCAATCCTTTTACCACATTCATGATTGTCAAAATTTGTATATATCTATTAAATGATATACTGTTGATGCTGGTGAATGTATTACATCTACTTTTACGTCACACATTTTATGTTTTCCTTTATTATGAAAATATTTTTTTAACTTAAAACACAATCATGATCAAGTTGTAAGAAAATGAAATTAGCTTTATAAGAAGAAATTTTCACAAACAAAAGCCGTCATTAAAAATGGGCATAATGGAGAGTAATATGTTGCACTGTAGTGGGAGAACCAGCTTCCACACAGGTTAGGTGCCTAAGCTCCTCTGAAAAATCCTGGTAGATGCCTATCTATATCTTTAGGTCCCTGAATAGCTTTGAAAATCTAGCCCACTGTATGCCTGGTTGATATGGCCATTCTATTCTAAGGCCCCGATTCAACAAAGCATCTAAGCATGTGCTTAACTTTTAAGCCAGTGGTTCTTAAGCAAATGCTTAAAATTAAGCATGTGCATAAGTGCTTTGTTGAATTCGAGCCCCTATGTTCTGGCCTTTACTACTTTCTGAAAACATTTTAAGGTGCTTTTTGCTATTTTCCCAGAACGGCCATCCGCCATGACTTTTCAACTAGTCACTATCTCAGTGATTTATAAAACTAGAAAGCTAATCGTATAACAAGTTGTGCAACTGATTTTCAAATAGCTGATTGTACAAGAAACTCACATTACACAAGTGCATCCTAGGATGACCAGATTACTGAGGACACAGTCAGTCACAGTTGAATGGAGAGGAAGCTGCAGGTTTGAGAAGAAATATTCTGACTGGTTTTGAGTTTGTCTGATTTTTACAAATTGAGCAGACTGTGTCCTGTTCAATATTTAGATGGGTGACCCACAGAGAATACCTCTATGTTCTGCACACATGTTGCTTCTCTGTCATAGCAATGGCTGATCTTAATTATTGTGGCTGAGATTTCAAAGGAGCCTGAGGTATTTAGGTGCTCAAGTCCTCATGGGAATTAGGAAATTAGTGGCTTAATTCCCAGTGGATTTATATGTATACACATGTAATATGATTTTTTAAAAACGTTCTCTATATTCTATTACACACAGCTGCATGAGAGCGCACACACATCAAAAAACAGCACTATGTTAAAAGAACATTATCTAGGTTGTAAATTAAATACTAAAAAGTTAGGAAACGCCAAATTTATATTTGTACATGCAGCCTTAATTTGACCCTCTTGTATGTCCACTCTGTGCACTGAATGAGGTAGGGGGTCATGTGGAAAAAATAATACATTATCATATACTTAAGGATCATAATACAGGCTCACACCACAGCCAAATTAAGGTTGCTCTTGAGAGCATGTTTTGTGATTTGGGGAGGCTGCCTAAGTTTTCCCAAGGAAAGCAAGAGGAAATGGTGATTTTTAACATATTGTAACTCAGTTACATCTGAGTGCTATTTCAAAGGACTATATATATATACTTCTGTAGCCTGAGGAGCGTCTCCCTGCAGAATATCAAAGGCCTGCTTTTGTCAAAGAAAAGGTCAGAAGAATCTTTAATGTGAAAAAGTATTAGGTGATCTAAATAAAGGGTTGTTGCCAGCTCCCCTGATCCTATATTGATGTTTTTTCTTGTGACTCTCTGACAGTATTCTGAAATAGTTCTCATGTGGAACCCTTGGTTTAATTCCTGCCCTTGTTATCCCACACTATGAATCTTCTATCTAAACAACTGCAAAACAATATAAATAAAACATTGAGAGAAACAAGGTGGGTGAGGTAATCTCTTTTATTGGACCACCATTGGTGGAAGAGACAAGCTTTTGAGCTACTCAGAGCTCTTCTTCAGAGTGTTCTTCAGCTTTTTCAGACCTGAGGAAGAGGTCTGTATAAGCTTGTCTTGCGCACCAACAGAAGTTGGTCTAATAAAAGAGATTACCTCATGCCCCTTATCTCACTCGTATCCTGGGAAAACATTACTTCAACACTGCAAACATAAATTTAACATTGTTATTTCTGTTATTAATAAACAAAAGTCCCTAACCTGTAGACACACCGTATCAGCACAGGCTGTGATCTTGCCACATCTCATAAGGTCAGCAAGGCTGGTCCTGGTCAGTACTTGGATGGGAGACATATAAAGAAGGTACATATGATATGCAGCAGACTGTGACTACTGTTTCTTCTTCTAAGGAACTTCTTTCTCCCTGCACCTCTTATCTATTAGTGATATTAGAGATGGCCTGGACCAAAATCTCCAGTATCACCTTTGGTGTGGATGAGAGTTTATAGCTTGAATTTATCTTTATAATTGGCTAAATGTGAAATTTGAGAAAGTTTAGCATGGTCCCAACTAATCCATCAGTACTTCTAGTTCTGCTAGGGCCTGCTTTTGCAGCAGTGAAGTCAAAGAACCATTGCCATTGACTGTAATGGTGAAGGATTGGGCTCTAGGTACACTGAAACCTACAGCTTAAAAAATAAAATCTGTTCAGCAGCAGGGACAGAAGGCCAGATCTTCAGCTTGTGTAAATCATCAAAGCTCCATGGATTTCAGGGGTGCTGTACTGATTTAAACCATCTGGGATCGGGCCCAGAGTTTCTATTTATGAATTATATTGAAATTTACCAGTGTGTAGTTGGTTAGGTAAAATATTCTTGATCAGCCAGTGAGTGTGTCTGTGTGTGAATGACAGAGCAGCAGCAGGAGTTACATTTAACTAGTATTTTTGCCTTTGAGGAACTAGACACGTTCATATCTCAGACTGATGAATTAGTTATCCTATTCTGACATACTGAGGTACAATTCAGACTAGTCAGGGGCTGTGCACCCCTGCTGTGCAACTTGGGTGCCTTACAATGCCTTGCTGTAGTAGCTCCCACCTGGATCGCTCACAGACAGCCTCCCAGCATGCAAGTCACACCCTGAGTGTCTTTGTGTAACTGCCCACTATACCCTGGCTCTGACCAGCCTGGGTTATATGGCAGGGTGACCCCGACACGCCTTCAATCTTCCCCCAGAAATGTATGTCCTGTACTGGCCAGCCCTCTCCTGGACAGTTCAAGTATGTTAACTCTATTTAAGATAATAGGCTGGTATGTTATTCCTTTAAGGGACTAATATGCCAGGCTATTATCTTAAATAGAGTGACCCAGACACTTCAACTTAAACACACAGGATTAGATAAAACAATAAAACAAGTTTATTAGCTACAAAGAGAGAGATTTTAAGTGAGTAAAAGTAATGAGGCATAAATGTCAGAAATGGGTATGAGAGAAATAAAGATAAAAGGCTTACTAGTATCTACTTAAGAAACTGAGTTGCAAAGAAAACTTTCTCACCACATGCTCCAGCAGATTACTGACCAAACTTTCAGGTCAGGTCCCCTCCCCCAGAGTCCAGCGGCTGTTTCCTTTTGTCTTCCCAGGTATGGAGAATGAAGTGGGCAGGGTGATAAAGAAGAATGTCTTGGGCTATTTGCCTCTGCTTTTTATAGTTTAAGCCCCCCCGCTTGAAAAAAAATTTCCAGCTGAGACCCAAGAGACAGAGTCTGTGTGGAAGGATATTCCCTGCTGTTTTTTCTTCAATTGTTTGAGCTTCCTTTGTTTCCCTTCCTGCTTGATGACTCTGTTTACTGCTTACATGCAAATTCAGGCAAGCACTCATTCTTTTGGTTAGGACAGCTCTGTTTGCCAACTTCAGTTTGGGCAGGGCTTGGAACACATGTTAATAACACCATACAGGGAAATCTTCTAACTCCACATACAATGTTACCTCACCTATTTTATCAGGACAATCAATACTGATCAGCAAATTATGAGTTTTCAAACAATACCTTACAAGGCATACTCTGTACAAAGATCATTACAATAGTGTGTCGGGTGGAGTACGGGGTGTATTCCATTACACTGATGAATCCTGAAAAACTTAGTTTTCGTTTGTTGAACATTTCTCCGCTTGCTTTTCAAAATGGACATGTTCCATGACCCTTAGTGTCAGCCTTGCTATTTGACAGACATGTAAATTGCCTTTTCTGTTTAGATTTTCAGTGTAGTAGCTATGATATCTTTTTAGGCCCCTAATTCCCTTCCTGGAAATATGTTTCCCATTGTATTTTGCAATGTATGTATTTGTGTTTTTGAATAGAAATGAAATTTCTGAACATAAAAAGAATCTTTATTTAGAAAGAAATCAAAATATATTGTAAGAAGTAAAAATGCAATAACGTAACTAATTTTTTCTCTCTCTCTAGATAAAGATCTTATATATTTGAGCTATAAATCTATAAAATCATCTATTCATTCCCACAAGTGAATCATCAATAGTCACAATTTTATATATCTTTTATGTTTTAAAGTATTTAAAATAGATTAAAAAATAACAAACCCATCAAGATGTGTATGCATCTAAACTGAATAACTGTGAATTCAATTTACTGTAACTACTCTTCTTTCTCACCTCACCATTTTGTCATGGCTAACATTTTGACCCCAGTCTTGGATGTACATGCATACTCCCAGTGAGCTTAATAAAATGACTCATGAATAAAACCATTTTACTAGTGTGTGGCAGGGTTTTCATGATCAGGGCCTATGATTGTGATGTTTAGGGGGCAGGGATCATGTCTTCCTTCATTTCCCATAGAGTGCTTAGCACACATGGTGGTGCTGTAAAACAAATGATAACAGCATAAAATGCTGTAGAGACTACATGTGTGCAGGGGTTGTTCCATTCACCCCTGAATTACATCCGCCCCTGGGATGAGAGGGATCCAGGTAGAGAGACCACTGGCTCAAAGGATGTTTCACAGCCATGCCAGGAAGGGGATATTTTTCAGGGTGAAGATGTAGCTAACTACTGTTAAGAAGAATGACATGGGATCTGTGATGGGATTCCCCAGCCTGGAACTGTGGGACCGCTGTGCCCCCTTAACTCTCCAGCCCGGGCTGTCTCTCACAGTGCTTTGCTAATGACAACCTGCAAACCCCTGCAGCCGCTGTTATCACTCAGCACAGCAGCATATGGATCCCCACACCCAGCTAGGTTACATGAATGCTCCTAGAGCCACTCATGAATCACATAGAGAAAGGCACCAGCCAAATCCCCCCAGCTCCCAGCCTTGTACCTCAGGACTGTACTGTCTTGTACTGCTCAAGATGAGCAGTGCGAATGTATTAACTGGTTCACCACTTCATCAATAGAAAGTGGATATACACCAGCCTTTGTAAACCTGAACAGATTTACCAAACACTTTAAGCAAACTCACTGGTAAAGATAAAGAGTTAAACAAATTTATTAGCTACAAAAGCTAGGTTTTAAGTGATTATAAGTGATAGGCAAAAAGTCAGAGTTAGTTACCAAAATAAAATAAAATATAAGCACGCAGTCTAAACTCTCAACCGTATTAGACTGGGCAACATCTAGATCAAGCAGTGTTTCTCACCCCACTGGATGCTGCAGTTCATAGTACACAAATTTCACCCTTGAAACCTGGGCCAGTCCCCTCTGCTGGAGTCTTCAGTCTTCCGAGCGTCCTTGTTATTTGCAGCATAGGTGGGCAAAGGAGAAAGGCCCAGCATGTGGCCACTATGTTCTGTTTTATGCCCTTCATCCATGTGCTTGGAGAACACAAGACCAGGCATGTCTGGTGGGCATTGCTGAGTCACAAGGTGAAGCAATATCCCTGCTCCGGTGTGTATCCTGTGAGTGAGTCATGGAATTGTAACTCCTCTGCTGGACAATAGCTGGTGATGTCTGTTCAGTGCTCACCCAGGTGTTGGTTACTTCCCTTGTCATTGTCTCTGGAGAGCTAGTATCTGGGCGCTTCCCAAACCCACAGCATGTTTTAGTGTCAGCCGTACAATACAATTCTCATAACTTCATATGCCCTAATCATATACATATTTAGATAGAACCCTGGCTTTCAGCAGATCATAACGTTTCCCCTGATACCTCACATGACATGCTTTATACGAAATATCACAATTATATATAAATGATAAATATGGGGGTTGCAGGGCGCTCCCTCAAAGTATGGAATGTCACAGAATCTTTGGTCCAGATTCAGCAGAACACTTAAGCATGTGCTTAACATTAAGCATGTGCTTATGTCTGAGTGGTTAGAAATGGCCAGGGGAAAATTCCCACTGTGCAGGGGAATTCTCTGCTAGCCTTCTCCATGTCCTCGGCAGAAGAGTGCATTTCGGGACAGGGAACTGGGCTACTCTCACAGCTATTGTAGGGCAGGCAAGAGGCAGACAGGCAACCAAACCACACTCCAATCCCGCAACTGGGTGTTCAGTGCCTCGCAGATTTCTGCTCTCTCCTTGTATCTATGTGGAGCTGGGGTGCAGAGGCCCATCTGCCACGGCAGGACTAGTTGGGCAGGGCAGAGGAACAGCAATAGCAATCTCCATGGGAAGCAGCGCTGCAGAGAGGGAGGACAAAGAGGTGTGAAGGGGGAGCCGCTCAGGGGTGGTTAACAGATAGCTATAGCTCTGCATGTAGTAATGAAATGCAGCACTGCTAGTTGAATGCAGCAGAAAATTTGGCCCAGAAGATCTTCAGTAGAGATTGTGAGTATTTTATAGAAGATCTGACTTCTACTACTACTACCTCTAAGGCTTTGTAAAGGGGAAATAGTGTTAAAACAGTGAAAGATGTGCTCTGTGTCATCTTAAGATTAAAAAGACAAGTTTTCAGGCTAGTGAAATAGGAGACATTTACTCTTTTCCCAAGGCATTTTTTGGCGTCCATGTGGGTTATATTAGATCAAATCAGTGCTTATTTAAGGATTGCAGGTCATTTGTTTTCAATATATTTTGTCCTGCACTAGCCACAGAAAGCTACAATAGTACATATTCTTGGCAAGACAAGTCCCTTACAACCACTTCTTACACTTCCGCGGTGGAAAAAGTGCCTCCATCGATCATAATGTTTTAAAACTTTTGATGTATTTCAAACACTCCAAGATTTTCTTTCATCCGTGAAGCTAACACGCTTTTTTGTCAAAAAGATCTGAGCATCCGTGAACAAAAGCACTTTGGGAACAGAATGGAAAGACAACCAGCAATAGGCTAGATTTATGTTAACTTCTTAGTATTGCTGAAATGTCGTAAGAAACTTTCTGACCAGTTTTAGTATCAGTTGCATTATAAAACAATGTTGAATCATTCAGCATTTTGATGTGTGCTCAGTTTGTTTGGTTTAGGTTTTAGTGTGCCTTTTGAATTTAGATATAATCTAAAAAGATACCCATAAAAGGATCATCCAAATAGCAGCTCCCTGATAAGTGTGAAAGGAAAAATCATACAGACACAGGCTCTGCTCAGTATTATTCCCTGCAAGTCAGCATATTTGCATGGCCGGGTTTGGGGGAGGGATAAACATCAAAAAACATGCAGGAAAGGCAGTTAGCCAAAATAGTTTCCTCCTATGCCCCTCAAGCACTAAAAAAGAAGCATGGCTGAGAGAAGAGCTAGGGAACAGCTGAGCTAAGGAGGATTGCTCTGTCTTGCAATAAAATCTGTGGGTGAAATCTTCACCTTTGTTCTATGCAGCCTAAAAGGGCCTAAACCAGCTAAAGGCACTCTAAAAGCGCAGGTTCTGACCAGAGGAGGTTTCTCCTAATGCAGATATTGTAGTGGGCAGCTGTAAGGCTGCCAAAGATATGTCTTGGTGTGGGGGCTGTGCCGGGGCAAGGCTGTGGATGGGGCAGCAGCACTATGGAGATTGCAGGCAGCGCAGTTCTAGGCCCCTGGGGCTCTCTAAATTATGCCAAGGACTTTGGAGAAGCCCAGTATTGTGAAGGTGCAGAGGTGGCTTAACCGCCTCTGCTCCGTTCCCAGGTGGCAAGTTTTGTGCTGTGTCTCTGACAGCAGTGGTTCTCAACCAGGGGTCTGGGGCCCACTGTGGGGCCGAGAGCAGGTTTCAGGGGGTCCACCAAGCAGGGCCAGCATTAGATTTGTTGGGGCCCAGGTCAGAAAGCTGAAGTCCCACTAAATTCTTTATTTTTCAATATGCTCCTTCGGGACATGTAGTGTCCTCCTAAGTATTTACATCAACAGTCTTTGATAGGCACTTTTCAAAAAGCAGTAGTGAATTTTTGCCCACTAAACCTGTAGATGTCTACTGCTCGCAACCCCCAGAATAGAAGCATCATGTGACTACCTGATTCCCCAACACTTCCACTTCTGTGCTCAGCAATCTGTTATCTTCTATGTCCTCACCTGCGTTTCTATGTACTTACCTGCGTTTGTATGAGAAATCATCTTATCCACTTCTCAATCTACTGTGGCTACAGTTCATTGTAGGTTATTCAGTTTAAAGTGTGTTTCTTCTAATGACTCCTTCGAAGTCTTATCACAGCTGCTGTGGTGTACCCTATCTAAAATGGACAAAAGAATCAAGTTGGACTTGGTGGGTTACATCTGGTACCAAGGGTGGGTGACATTTTTCTACCACATTTGAAATGAACCAGAAAAGTGGTTCTTGAATTATGACACCCTAAAAATGCAGCTGCTCACTACAATGCAAAAGGTCTCTAATATGTTTTTGATTTGTTTGTTTGTTCTGCAGCTGTAGGAAAGAAAGAGAGAAATTAAAGTTAGTTTATTGGACTTCCTGTATTGAGATCTAATGTCCAGGACTGAAATTTAGTTGATTAAAGTTTAATTTCAAAGGTTATTAACTCATAAAGTGGTATAGCATAACAAGAGGCTTGTGGAGCCCTAAGCTTTTATTTGGGAGAGTGGGTGGGAATAAGATCTTTGGAGACCCTAGACCTTTTGAGCCCTTTGCCTTGCAAAGATAGATCTCAAAATGTGAACCAGGCAGTCCCCAGAGAGGCTTGTCATGGGAAAAAATTCCTCTTGTGAGGTAGAACACCAAGCCTACTGAGCCTCACTAAGTGTTTTCCCAATTTGTAGACTTCAGGAGAGCTGCAGATTGCCCCAGTCTCTTCTTCAACATCTCTGTTTTCAGTCTCCTCTTCCCATGAACCTCCTGAGCTTCCCTGACAGTCCTCTCTGGGTCACAGCTGCGGTGGCCACCCCACCCATTACAAAAACCACAGGAGGGTCATTATCAGGGAATCACTACTGTTTCCACCCTGCTTTCTTCTGCAGTACTGAGGTGCTTTTCATCTCCAGACTTCAAGGCCCCCTCCTGCCACAGCCCACTCCCTCGTGGCAATGTACCCCTGAGAGCCGTTAGCACTTCCTGAAGTGGAGCCCTGCACTGAGAGCTCTCATCCTGTTCTCAGCATCAAGGCTTCCAGGCTCATCGCTGATGCCTTCTTCACATGTAAATAATAAACCGCATCACTTCTTCCTCTGCAATATCTCTACATTCATTCTTCCTTCCCAGCCATGCCACTGATGACGCCCTGGTCCGTGCCTCTGCCAGCTCGTGCCTCACCGACTGTGACCTCCTCCTTTGCTCTCCCTGCATCTCCCCTTTCCAATTAATCCAAATTGCAGCTGCTAAAATCATTTCCCTCTCTTCTGACTTGGCCCAGCCTACGTCTCTACTCTCCTCCCTTCCTGCTCCCCCCTGGTCCTGCTGCCCAGGAAGTTCTGCTCGCCAGTGCTGTTCTGGCTCCACACATCCCCCTCCTGTTCCCCCCGCCAGCTGGACTCTTCTGCTGTGCTGGTGCAGATACCAACCTGCTCCCTGCCCTTGCCCTGCCTGATGGTGCCCAAGTGCGAAGGGGAGGATGAGGCAGGAAGGCAAGGGGAACAGGGGTAGACCGAACCTTCCTTTTCCTCTCCACAGCAGCTTCTGGGTGGAGGCCAGTTTCTTTGTCTGTTTTTTTCAAGCACTGGGCCTATTGCCTCAGAATTCGGCTGGACTTGCAGACACATAAGAATAGGTAAAAACACTGAGGGTAATCCTGGCCAAAATCGGAAAGTTGGGGTAGTTGCCGTTTACAATGCTAGAGTATATAAACACTAGTGCTAGAGTGGGCACACGCATGCATGCTTGTGCACATATACACACACGCGCGCACACACACACAAAATGGCAGTGATCCAAATACTCTTGAACTTGTAAGAGTTTGACTCTTGAGCTGGACCTGATCAGTACCGCTCAGGTCACTGCACTGCTCTTTTGTGCATTCTGTATTTTTTATGAACAAATCTGAATTCTAAATAATGGAAACCCGTTTCACCTCTTATTTTGTTAAAAAATACAGAATGCACAAAAGAGCAGTTCAGTGCATGCCTAAACCTCTGCAACACCTAGGGCTCAACCTTATGTGGGGGTGCAAGGCACAATGCTATCAAGAGCTCCCATAGGGGCACTGCACCTCCATACCATGCCCCCACCTCACTGGCCTGGGGCTTAATCGCACAAGACTCAATGCGCAGTAATGACCTCCCAAATGCATCCAAAGGATCAAAATTCATAACGCTTATCTTGTGTGATGGACCTGAGCAGTACAGATCAGGTCCAGCTCAAGATTTCCCGGCCAATGGGAGCTTCGGGGGAGGTACCTGGAGAAGCGGCCAGGGCAACACACAGACCCCTGTGCCCCCACTCCCCCAGGTCCCGGCCGCTTTCCGGAGCAGCGCGGGGGCAGGGTAGGCAGGCAGGGAGCCTGCCCTGCCCCTGGTTTGCGCCGGGCCAGACCCGCCCCCCCGAATGCTTCCTGCAGCCGAACCCTCTGCCCTGAGCCCCCTGCTGCACCCCACACCCCCCTGCACCCCAACCCCCTGCCCTGAGCCCCCTGCTGCACCCCACAACCCTCCTGCATCCCAACCCCCTGCCCTGAGCCACCTGCTGCACCCTGAGCCCCTGCCCCACCCTGCACCCCGACCTCCTGCCCTGAGCCCCCTGACCCACCTCGCACCCCTCCTGCACCCCAACCCCCTGCCCTGAGCCCCCTGATGCACTCTGAACCCCTCCTGCAGCCCCTGGGGGCAGGGAGGGGGAGGAGTTGGGGTAGGGATTTCAGGGAAGGGGTTGGAATGGGGGCAGGGAAGGGATAGGAAGAGGCAGGGCAGGGGCGGGGCCTCACGGAAGGGGTGGAGTGGGGGCGGTACCGGGGCAGCGGGGTGGGGGTCAGTGGTGCAGCCCTCGGGCCAATGTACTAGTCCTCATGTGGCCCTTGTTGTCATTTGAGTTTGAGACCCCTGATATAGCATGTCTAATAAGGAACTTTTAAATGGGAACTCTTGCTAAGTGATTCATCTCATAGTACAGTGTAAATCATGAGATCTCAGATACAGGAAATTGTCTTTGTTAGATCTCGCCATTCTGATCAAAGTGTGCCGCTCAATAACTAGGCTCCCAAGAAGAAAGTATCCATTACATTCCCATTACCATTCTCATCCTATGTACCAAAGAGCAAAAACTAAAGTTTTGAGTGGGAAGGGAAGGCCTAAAGGTGGCTTTCCATTCTGGTCTGTGAACTTGAAGCAGTGAACGGTTTCTGGGATTATGTAGCCGTGACTGACACAGATATATGGTATCATTAAATGGATTACACTGACATTTTTGTGTGTGTAATCTCTCTCTGCTTAAATGCTTACAAATTAGAAGCAGATGAACAATAAATGACCCATTATTCAGAAGGTAGAAATAAGAAAAGACTGCAGCATGCCCTTCTGTATTCACCTGCCAGCTAGATATACTGAAGGGAGAATTCTTACCCACTGGGGTAAATTGGCGTGGTTCCATTACAGTCAATGAAGTTATGCCTATTTACAACAAGGAAGGATCTGGCCCTTAATGGTTCATAGTATGAATTGTTTTATATTTCCCGATACCCATCTGATATTTGTTACAGAATTCAGAATGATGTATAGGGCTTTAAATAAATATCATCTGTCGAAAAACAATTTTGGAGAGTCACTCAGAAAATAATGCTGTAAACATACACGTGCCAGTAATAATGAAATACACTTTGCGGAGAAACTGAACTCCAGATTTCCCATCTAAGACCAGCTTTATCAGAAGCTAGAAAATATAGTTTTATTTATTAAAGCGCTGCTAACAAACAATTAGACGCTAATTGATTGAAACAGTTCTAAGGTTCAGTGTTCCACCAAAAGGATCAGTTCTGGTTGGCTGGCTGCCTTGGAGACAGTTTGGAATAATCTTATGCGGATAGAAACAATACTTTTTGACAGATGTATCATTAATTGAGAGAGAGTCCCTGCGCCTCTAATACAGAAGGAAATGGAAGTCATTTCTCTTCTTGTGAATTTGGGAGATATTTTGAGTGAAGAAGTAACGTTTGTGAAATAGCAAGTAGCATTTATAAATTATTTAAAATCAGTAAGTGTGGACTCTTTTATATTTTAAAACTAGGTGTCTGAAGAAATTCAGCTTGACAGATTTCATCTCCTTTTTCGTTACTATGAAGAAAAGGCGACCGTGTGGAGCACTGGATGCAGTGTATCAGTTCTAACTCAGAACAGTCATTAGAATTCACGAGTCAGGGAAAAAGAGAGGAGGTACCCTTTTTTCCCCTACCCTACCCCTAATCAGATGAGAAGGGACTTTCTTCAGCCATAGATGTGCCCCTCTGCTAGGTCAACAGTTGCAGTTCGGAGTGGTCAGCTGGGATTGCTGCTTAAAAGTTCTATCAAATGGGCTGTTGGCAGTGTTGTGGTAGCCATGCTGGTCCCAGGATAAGTGGCCCAACTTCTGTTTGTGAAGGCGACAAGCTTTTCTGCCGCACAGAGCTCTGCTGCTGACGAAGAAGCAACTGGCACTGCACCCCGGAGACTCTGGCCCTGCATCCCCAGTGATTTTATAAAACACAGAAAGTAGGATTTAAGTGGTTCCAAGTAGTAACAGACAGAACAAAGTGAATTACCAAGCAAAATAAAATAAAACACGCAAGTCTAAGTCTAGTACAGTAATAAAAACTGAATACAGATAAAAACCTCACCAGTTCCAGTAAACTTTCTTTTACAGACTAATCTCCTTCTAGTCTGGGTCTAGCAATCACTCACACCCCCTATAGTTACTGTCCTTTGTTCCAGTTTCTTTCAGGTATCAGGTGCTGTCCTTTGTTCCAGTTTCTTTCAGGTGGAGAGTCTCTCTCTTTTGCCAGCTGAAGACAAAATGGAGGGGTCTCCCAGGGGTTTAAATAGACTTTGTCTTGTGGGTGGAGAGTCTCTCCTCTCTCCTATGCAAAGTCCAGCTACAAAATGGAGTTTTGGAGTCACCTGGGCAAGTCACATGTCCATGCATGACTGAGTTCCTTACCAGCCAAGCCACATTCCTGGGAAAGCTCAGATGTGGATTGGCATCTCCAAGTTCGTTGTTGGCTTAAGGGCTTCTTGATCGGGCACTTACTGAGAATAGTCTTTTCTCAGGAAACTGGCTGACTGCTTCACTAAAACCTACTTAGAATCAGACAAGTATACAGACAATATTCATAACTTCAAATACAAAAATGATACATGCATACAAATAGGATTAATAGATTCAGTAGATCATAACCTCTACAGAGGTATGTTATATGGCATAAGTAGCATAAAACATATTCCAGTTATGTAATATAGATACACTCATAAGCGTATTTCCATAAAGCCTCATGGGGGGCACTGTCACTGTAATGTCTTTTTATTGGACCAACTTCTGTTGTAGCTCAAAAGCTTGTCTCTTTCACCAACAGAAGTTGGTCCAATAAAATATATTACTCCCCCCCGACACTTTGGCTATCTGATGGACTGTGAGCCAGTGGGGGAGAAACCTGCAGTGCCCTCCCCCACCTCTTGCCTTGTGCCTGCCCAGCAGCTCCCTGAAAACAAAGCCCTGGTGATGCAGTGCTAGAGTTTGTCAGCTGTGCTGAGGAGGTTCCTGTCTCAACAGATCCTATTGTCTGGGTGCTAAGAAGTAGGCTAAGGCCTGGATGTCAACCCTGTACAAGCACCAATATTCAGTCACCACTTATGTCACTTTTGCAGTTGTTTAAAGGGACATTGAAAATCACATTTTTTTGTCCAAGAAATCCTATGCCAGTAACTCCTAAAAGGATTAGAATTGAAATCAGTTAGTGGAAAACAATATTTTTCTCATTTTAATTTTTTTTATTTGTTTATTCTGTGAATTTTACAACACCTTGTGTGTAGTCATGTCTCTTGTTTTCCCTACAGTCAGCCAGTTTCTTTCTTAGTGCAAAGACCCAACTGGGGAGTGGGAAAAACAAAACAAGTCTAAAATTTTATAAAGGAATTAAAAATAAATAAATAACATGGTGTTTGAAGGGGGCTTTATCAGATGGGATTTTCAAAATGTCCATGTTGACACCTTTCACTACATAAAACAGTCCTGTATGAAAGTTTAATGTAAGAAATGAAAATGGACTGATGGCCAGAAGAACCTGGATGGGGATTTTAGTCAAAATAACCTCCCTAGGTAAATTATTCCAGTGCTTAACTACCCTTGCAGTTAAGAAATTTTTCTTACCTAAATCTAACCTGGCTACAATTTAAACCATTTACTTTTTGTCCTGTCCTTAGTGGATAAGGACAATTCATCACCCTCCTCTTTACAACAACCTCTTTAGGTTCTTGAAGACTGTTATCATGTCCCCCCTCAGTCTTCTGTTCTCCAGACTAAACAAACCCATTTTTTTCGATCTTTCCTTGTAGGTCATGTTTTCTAGACCTCTAATAATTTTTGTTGCTCTACTCTGGACTTTCTCCAGTTTGTCCACATCTTTCCTGAAGTGTGGTGCCCGAAACTGGCCATGGCACTCCAGTTAAGGCCTTCTCAGTGATGACTAGAGAAAGAATTCCTTCTCCTGTCCTGCTTACAACACTCCTGCTAATACATCCCGGAATGATGTTCGCTTTTTTTGCAAGTGTTTCATTGTTGACTCATGCAGTTTGTGACCCGCCATAACCCTCAGATTCTTTTCTACAGTGTTGTTCCTAAGTTGTCATTTCCTATTTTGTATTTGGTGCAGTTGATTATTTCTTCCTGAACGCAGTACTTTGCATTTGTCCGTATTGAATTTCATCCTGTTTGTTTCAGCCTATTTCTCTAGTTTGTCAAGATAATTTCGAATTCTAATCCCATACTCCAAAGTGCTTCAGCCTCTCCCATCTTGGTATCATCCACAAACCTAATAAGTACTAGTACTTATAAGTACCTAGTACTCTCTATGCCATTGTACAAATAATTTATGAAGTTGTTGAATGGAATTGGATGCAGGGCAAATCCCTATGGGACTCCACTCAATATGCCCTTCCAGCTTGACTGTGAACCATTAATAATCTCTGAGTACAGTTTTCCAACCAGTTGTGCACCCACCATATAGTAGGTTCATCTAGGCTATATTTCTCTAGTTTATGTATGGAAGGTCCTGTGAAACAGTATCAAAAGCCTTACTAAAATCAAGATAGAACACATCTACAGCTTCTCCCCTTTCCACAAGGCTTGCTACACTGTCAAAGATGGATATTAGTTTGGTTTGACATAATTTGTTCATGACAAATCCATGTTGACTGTTACTTATCACTTGTTATCTTTTCTAGCTCCTTACAAAGTGATAGTTTTATTATTTGCTCCATTATCTTATTGTCCTTATTCCTCCTTTTCTAGATGTTGCTATATTTGCCTTCTGGGATCTCTCCTGTCCTCCATGAATTCTCAGAGATAATGGTTAATGACTCAGAGATCTTTTCAGGCAGTTTCTAGTATTCTAGGATGTATTTTGTCAGGCCCTGCTGACTTGAAGAGATCTATCTTCTCTAAGTAATTCTTAACTTGCTCTTTCCCTGTTTGAGCCCCAGATCCTATCCCCTTTACCCCGATGTTCACTATTTTAGTCATCTAATCACTGCTAACCTTTTTGGTGAAAACTGAAACAAAAATGGCATTCAACACGTTGCCCATTGCTGCATTTTCTGTTATTGTCTTTCCCACCTCAGAGTAATGGACCTAGTCTGTCCTTGTCTTCCTCTTGTTTCTGATGTGTTTGTAAAATATTTTCTTGTTACTCTTTATGTCCCTATCTAGTTTAATCTCGTTTTCTGCCTTGGCCTTACAAATTTTGTCCATACCTGCTTGTGTCATTTGGATCAAAATGTAAAAATGAGTTCCCAGATACTAGTGACAATTAAAGATCTCAAGGAACTTTTTGAAAAAGACGTGTTAATGCAAATTCACTAGGCAAATTGCAGTGTGGAATATTGCATTTAGCCTACTTGAAATTCTACCGGCAGTTTCAATGTTGTGTGATATTTTTAGACCAAACCATTGTGTACTGTATCTGTGTATACAGTATGATCAGTACTCTTCTTCTGAAATATTAAACTATTAGTGCACTTCCATCAGAAGTTCCACCTCTGACATAAAGTAGGTGATCATTTTTCAAATAATCTCTTGGTACCATACAATGAATTTAAAATATAGGAGGCTTTTCAAAGGGCAAAAAAAGGAAACTGGTTATTATTGACTAAACAATTTAGAGAACATCTTTTCAATAATTGGAGGGACTTGTGGATTTCCTAAAACAAGGTGAACTTTATTACTTGACTACCTCTGTTTCTATGATGTAGAGTTGCTAACAGTTGACCTGTGTTATAAGCAGGTGCATGGTACAAATTCAGTTGTTCAAATCTCAATTTTAAGAATTTCCTGTTAGATGATACAAAGTCATCTTTCATAACATTTTTTCATTACTCTGAAGGTTACCTTGATTACCCAAAACCTCAATTCATCAGGACTTAATCAGTGTCTCCCTAGGAATTTAGAGAATCCAGGTTTGACTTCAGTTATCCATGTTTCTGAAACAAGTAAATGTCTTTTGGTGATTTTAAGTTTCAAATAGAACTTTTTGTTTGTCTAAATAAACTAGTTTTTTTTTTCCAGGAGGCATACATGTTTATTACCTACCTTCATCAAAGCTTACCAAAAATGATACAAATATTTTAATATGTACAGAACTTTGACAAAGGATGATCCCAGCTCCAGGCTGTGAGAAACTCTTAGGGAATATTAAATTAAGTCAAAGGAGTTTAAGCATATTCTTAAAGTGCTTAAGTACTTTCCTGAATCGGGTCCCTGTGCTTTTTCTTCCTCATGTACATTCCCAATTCCTGAATTATGGAACTAATTTGCTACTGGATGGTAACTAGAGTAGATAATATAAACTGAATTCAGCCCTCATTTGAGCATGTACATTTTCCACTAAACCAGCTTCAGAGAAACTGAGGTCAGTGGGATTTGTGCCTGGTTATTCTAGGTTTGATTATGGTTCCATGGGTTTTGTGGATATAGAGCCTTGATCCAAATTCCATTGAAGTTGATGGCGGACTTTCCATTGATTTCAGTGAGGTTTGGATCTGTCCCCTAAAATCATAAGCTTGAATCTCTTGATTGCTCTCACTTTCTCCACGTATCTAGAACTTTGTATTTAGGGACCTCTCTTACAAAGTTAGTCATTTTTACTGATTTGCATTTAAAGCTAGGGCCCTGGAAAGTGCTGCTTGGAGAGGAGTGTTTTGATGCTTAAGAATTAAGAGCACAAAGTAATTAGCAAATGTATAAATAATAAAACAGTTTGCATTTGTTTTTAATAGCCTAATTAATATAGCAAGATGCTCATTTCCTTCCATAATCCTTTTCTGTATTTCAGTTCAGTATTTGACCAGATTTTTTTAAATATTAAAATAAAATAATAATAATTAATAATAAAGACTTTACAGAAATGCTTAGAATGTTTTTCATCTTAGATTACAGCCTTTTATATTTCCCGAGAGACCAAAATGAAAAAGAGAGATTGCATTGCTTGGTATTTCCGTAATAAGCTTGCAGTAGGTATGAAATGATAGCATTCATGTAATGTAGTGTCACAACACCAAATCCATTTCTGCGTGAGGCTGGGAGTCAGAAGATCTGGGCACTACTGCGAGTTTAGCCACTGCATCTTGGGAAAGTCACATCTCTTCTCTGTGGTGAGAACTCGCAGCCCAGGGGAGGTGGGGCAAAGGTAACTTTAAGCCACTTTTGTGCCCTCCTTATCTTGTGCTGTTCCTGGGGCTAGAGAGGCCTCCAGAAGAACATAGACAGCCCTTGGGGCGTCTTTAAGTTACTACAGCCTCCCTAGGAGGCTCTAGTACTGCTCAGAATCTCCACTGTGCTATGGTCCTGGCCCCAACCCACTCGTCCTGCCCCTAGCCCTGCCCCTGGTATGTCTTCTACACCAGTGGGTCCTCGGGAAACAGCCTTACAGCTGTCATCACAGTGCCTGCACTAGGGAATCAAACCCCAGCTAAATATGGGGCTTTTAGGACTCTTTATGCTGCTCTGTTCCTTAAACCTAGTTTAAAGCGGCTAGAGTGGGGTGGTGAGGATTTCACTAGTGCCTTTTTCCTTATCTGTCTTACTGCCCTGATATTGGTTGTGGTCTCCAAAGTGATCTGTATGCATTGCAGAAAAAGAACCAACACTTGTAGTTGTTCCTTCGGGGCCTACAGGAAGTGGTGTTGCCTTTTTTGTTGTTAGCAGTACTCAGAGGTTAAGCAGTGGTGGCATCAGCTGTATATGGTGTATATTCAGCTCGCCTGTCAAGGTACAGTGTATTGGAATAGTCCTGTATTGTTTTGACTCATTTAAAGTCAGACTTTTAAAATGTGATTTCATACCCTTCTTCTTGGACTGATCAGATATAGAATTCAGTATTTTGTTATTCCTGATGGATTTCTTTTAAAATGTATATATATATATTTATATATTCTTGAAAGAGGTCTAGTTAAATACTGTTACTGTAGAATAAGATGCTTGGGAGAAGGGGTAGGCTCTGGTAGGCTTCCACAAATTCCTCGACTCTACGAGTATTCTAACGTCTTCCTGCCCCAGTGGTTCACAACGCTTTGGAGCTTATAAGCTTCACAAGCCCCAGGCTGCAGTGACTCATACTGAGCTTTCTTTGATACAGATGTGATATTTTACCAATATAGGTATGTCAGTACAACCCCTAGTGTGGATGCAGTTATACCAGTATAAATGTATGACTTTTAGTCCCCTTCCCATATGGGAAAAAGCTATACCTGTATAAGCACATTGATAGCAGTATAAATGTGTCCATTGGTGGGTGGAGAGAAAATGGGTGTGTTGTACTGCTTTAACTATAAAAGCATCCGTGTACACAACTATACAAATATAGGTAAAGCAGTACAACTTGTGTGTGTAAACAAGACCTTCCTGAGTGCTCCTTAAGAATGAGGCGGGGAGGTGGTGCAATTTTCGCCAGACAAAAGAGGATTTACAACTAGCATTTATTTCCGAGATTCTGAAGAGTTGTTACAAATAATGGAGTATGATAAAAACACAATGTAATCTGTGGGGCAGTACTTGACAGTAGGGTGGTTGTTGTTTTTTAAGTACTTGCAGTTGGGAAGAAGTCTCTCTTTAAGAGAATGATACCTGCTTAATTAAAATGTCCAATTCTGACACAGCAGTACTTTGATCCTCTTTATACTTCCAACCTTGTCTAATTAGGTAATAAAGGTAAACTTTTAATGGCTTCCCGCTCTTCATGTTGCTGTACAATGGTGGAACAATGCTAAGGCAGATATGTAGGCTGTGAATCTCATCAGACCTTTTTCTGGTGAGTCTTCTTGAATGCATTGCTACTTGTAACAGAGACAGGTCTTTTCCTTCATTTTTGAGAATAAAATGGCAAGTTTTTATTGTATTTGAATCCAGCTTGCTGAGTCTTACAACTGAACACGTTTAAATAAAATAAAACCCTCGTTTATATTTGCAAGCAGAACCAATCTTTTTACTTTAATACTTTTTATTGTAATTGGGCCAACCATAGGAATGTCATACAGTGTTGGCAAAGAAAAATTAATTGAGGTTTTTACAGGGTGTAAGGCCAAACAACAGGACAGAGTCACTAAGGTGACCCCTTGCCGACTGAATGTAACTAACTAAAGCATTTTCAAGGGACCAGAAACCCAACTATTGGGCTGGCCCTGGCTGACGACTGTCTTTTGGAGGCATGTGTGACACCCTGTACCTCAAAATAACACCCCGTACCTACGTATATTTTCTACTAAGTATGCCTTATGAGGTATAATTTGAAAAGTCATGATCTGTTGAACATTACTAGTCTGTTGAATTATGTGTATTGCCATTGCATGTGAAGTTAGGAAGTTTTGCTCTATGGATGTTACTGAAATATGTTGTGAGTCTGGGAGATGCCCACAGCCAGCTCCATGCTGGCCTAGCCTGGCCAGGGTCTCACGGGGAAGAGGATGGGAAGGGGCGGGGTTCACCCTGGCGAAAAGTGGGTAGGCTAACGCCACTGGCCTGGGGCCCCAGTGATCTGGGAAGGAAAAGCTGCAGCAGAGCATGGCAGGAAGCAGGAGAGGGCCTGGGGGTGGAGTGTGGGCTGGGCCATGCAGGCAATTTGGTTAGGCTTAGCCTTCCCCTGCCTTTGATACCCGCCGCTCATGGTTGCCATCCTCTCAGGAGAGATGTTTCTTGGAACTATCCAATAGGTATCAATAGACACCACCAATAACACTACAGAGATAGCAGTGATATGTCCCTCCTCAGTAATGATTATTTTAATATATTCCAGACTCTTAAATCAAGATCAGATCTCCTAGCCTAGAAAAGTGAGACATTCCCTGGTGCTGGAGCAACTCACACAGGCTGTAAGATTGCAGTAGTGAGGAACCACATAGATTAGGGGTGATGGATGAAGAACTGGGAGTCCTCCTCATTTGTCAGTGCTGATAATGTAGGAAGCACTGACTGAATGACAAGACCTGGTGCCTTCCTCAATTGCTTAAATGTAAATAGACAATCAGCCACGCTGACACAGAACCCCTGGTTCTTGTGTTATGTGAAGGAGTTAATAACACTTACTTTCTCCACGCCAGTCATTATTTTATAGACCTCTGTCATATCCCCTCTTAGTCGTCTCTTTTCCAGCATGAAAAATCCCAGTCATTTTAATATCTCTTCATACGGAAGCTGTTCCATACCCTTAATCATTTTTGTTGCCTTTCTCTGTACCTTTTCCAATTCTAATATATCTTTTTTGATATGGCGCAACCAGAACTTCATGCGGTATTCAAGGTGTGGGCATACCATGGAATTATATAGTGGCATTATATTTTTGGTCTTATATCTATCCTTTTCCCAGTGGTTCCCAATGGTTCCTTTTTTGACTGCTGCTGCACACTGAGCAGATGTTTTCAGAGAACTACCCACGATGACCCCAAGATCTCTTTCTTGAGTGGTAAAAACTAATTAAAACTGTATCAAAGAATTCTAGTAGATTGATGAGGCATGATTTTCCTTTTCAAAAACCATGTTGACTCTTCTCCGACATATTGTGTTCATCTATCTGTCTGATAATTCTCTTCTTTATTCTATAGTTTCAACCAAATTGCCTGGTACTGAAGATAGTCTTATTGGCCTATAATTGCCAGGATTGCCTCTGGACCCTTTTAAAAAAAATTGGCCTTACATTAGCTATCCTCCTGTGTAACAGGACCTTCTTGGTCCTGCTTCTGTCTCCGTCTGCAAACCACGCAGAGACCCTTGTGCTGATTCAACACCCTGTGCAGTTTATTTATAATTGAGTCCCACCACCTTCACAGCATACCTAGTGCCTTTACAAGTAGGGGGAGAGCAATCAATCAATCAATCTCTCAGTCAGTCAGTCAGTCAGTCACACTCACTCACTCACTCACTCACTCACTCACACTCTCTCTCTCTCTCTCTCTCTTTCTCTCCCCCTTTGTCACTTCTTTCCTGTGCCTATTTGTGGGCTCTGACTAATGGCTTAATTAGACTTTCTGCCCTGCCACACCCACAAATTAGGCACAGGTCCCTTGTCAGCTCCAATCTGCTATGCCTGATTGAAGCTGCTATGAACAGAGTGCTGACTCAGGGTTTCATACCTAGCACTCTGTCGCATCCTGATCGCTGATTTAAGTGATAGGTTACATAGCGCAGTTAGTAGTTCTGTAATTTCATATTTGAGTTCCTTCAGAGCTCTTGTGTGAATACTGTTTGGTCCTGGTGACTTATTACTGTTTAATTATCAATTTGTTCCAAAACCACCTCTACTGACACCTCCATCTGGGACAATTCCTCAGATTTGTCATCTAAAAGAAAGGCTCAGGTGTGGGAATCTTCCTCACATACTCTGCAGCGAAGACCGATGCAAATAATTCATTTAGCTTCTATGCAATGACCCTATCTTCCTGAGTGCTCCCTTAGTACCTTGGTCATCCAGTGGCCCCACTGATTGTTTTTGGCAGGCTGCCTGCTTCTGATGTACTTAGTTTTTGTGTGTTTTGCTAGTGGCTCTTCAATTTCTTTGGCTTGCCTAACTACTTTTACACATGACTTGCCAGCGTTTATGCTCCTTTCTATTTTCCTCAGTAGGATTTGACTTCCAATTTTTAAATGAAGCCTTTTTGCTTCTAACCACTTCTTCTACTGTGACAGGTTTCAGCGTGGTAGCCGTGTTAGTCTGTATCAACAAAAACAACGAGAAGTCCTTGTGGCACCTCATTGTGTTTTCTTTTATGGTGCTTCTAGCCATGGTGTCACTTTTATGGTTCTCTTATTGTGTTTTTTAATTTGGGGTATACATTTAAGTTGAGCCACTATTTGGTGTTTTAAAAAAGTTTTCATGCAACTTTCAGGAGTTTCCCTCTTGTGACCCTATCTTCTAAGTTCTGTTTAATTAGATTCCTCATTTTTATGCAGTTCCACTTTCTGAAGTCAAATGCTACTGTGTTGGGTTTCCTCTTGTATTTTCCCTCATACGAAGACGTTATATTCAGTTACATTATGGCTGCAATTACCAAGCAGTTCAGGTGTATTCACTTCTTGGACCAGATCCTGTTCTCCATTTAGGGCTAAATCAAGAATTGCTTCTTCCTGTGTGGGTTCCAGGACTAGCTGCTCCAAAAAGCAGTCATTTTTAGTCAGTATAATAGAACTAGTCAAAAACTAGTCGTTGAAAAATATTTTAAAAAAAAATTGCTTTTTTATAGAATGAAAATGTTCACAAATAAATTTAATTTCTATTGACATGTTTTTTATTTGTGGTTTGTTTCCTCTTTTCTCTCGCTCCCTCCCTCCATTTCCTTTTCTCCTTTCTCCTCCTTTGCCAGAGGCAAACTGAAAGAAAGGAGAGGGGCATAAAAGAAAAAGGGGGAAAAAAACCAAACCCTCCAAAGTGAAAAATTTCAGCTTTCAATTAAATACTTTAAAAAAAAAAAAACATTTTTTTTCAAATGATTTTTTCCCTTTTTTAAAATAGAATTTTCAGACAAACTGCTTAATATTTTGCAACCAGTTCTAGTAAACAGAACTTCTTTTTTGGAGATTGATTAAGACCTATGGGCATAATGGGAGAAGAGGGTTTTGAGGAAGGGTTGAAGGAGGAGGAGCTCCAGTGTAAGGGAACCTTGGCAGAAGGCACAGATCTGAAACAGGGAGAAAGATGTAAAGGAGCGTAGTTACATGCAGGCAGAGTGGAGAGAGAAAATGGGGGCATAGGAGGAAATGGGAGTGCAGCTGTAGACTGGAGCAGTTGTACAGACAGTTGCACAGGAGGAAAAGGAGGGTAAATTTAATTCAGCAACTAAGAGGGAGCCAGGAGAGGGATTCAAACACATGGCCAGAAAGGTAGGGAAGGCGGATGATTTGCATCGAAGCATGTTGGCTAGGGAGGCAGAATGAAGGGGGATGGATTTTCAGGAATCAAGGCAAGACGATTGCTTTAGCTAAAGGAAAGGAGTGGTATTGGAGATGATGTATAGGAAAGAAACCCACTGGGATTGGATGCTGGGGGGAAAAAGAGGAAAGTCAAACTGGCAAAAGCCATAGGCTGAGTACGATGGAATAGTCAGTGAGTGAGTGATGAAGGAAAGCCAAGGTCAGCTATTGCAGTGGTTCTCAACCTTTCCAGACTAGTATACCCCTTTCACGAGGTTGATTTGTGTTGCATACCCCAAGTTTCACCTCACTTAAAAAGTACTTGCTTACAAAATCAGATATAAAAATACAAACGTGCCACAGCACACTATTACTGAAAAAGTGCTGACATTCTCATTTTTGCCATACAATTATACAATAAATTGATTGGAATATGGATATTGTGCTTACAATTAGAGTGTGATACTTGAGCCTGTTTTTTCACTTCTGAGCCTTGTCTGAAGCCCAAAGCCAGGCAGTGGGGCTGAAGCATGTAACTTTGCTTCGCTGGGCCCCCTGTGATGGGCAACCCTGAGCAATTGCTTGCCACCCCTAATGCTGGCCCTGCACTTGTGACCACCCCCCTCCCAAACCTGTCCCTCGATCCCTCTCGAGGCTGCAACCCACAGGTTGAGAAACAACAATCTAGATGAGTTGAGTACCCTCTGGAAGACCTCTGAGAACCCCCAGAGGTACACATACCCCAGGTTGAGAACCACTGAGCTATTGCACATTTTGGGTTGAGTTGGCAGTGGGATGTCCATAATGAGACCTTGCAGACACAGATATTTCTACACAAACGCCTCCCTTTGTCTTGTTGCTCTCCACAGTGGCTGACCTTTCCACGGAAGTGGTCTGTGTGCTGCAGAGCAAGCACTTTCAGCCATTTTGTATGGTGCACCAATATCGTCTCATCAGACCTGCTATGAACAGTATGCTTGTAAAAAGCCTAACTTTTCATTTTTGTGCACTTACCCATATTGCGTATGGTTCTCTTATAATTTAAAATGGTCAGACATGTTCCCCCCTGTTGCTTTATTTACACAGCAGTTTAAACGCGTCTGTAATATGACAAATCTCAAAAACGGTGCCTGCCAAAGTATCATTGCATAGGAATCGGCGCCCTATAAATGCCCGAGAGAGGGAATGTAATGGCTTAATCCAGCAGTTGGTAAGAATTGCTTGTCATAAAACAGTTTGACTGCACTGAAGCCGTGTGGAGCTCACTTAGACAGAACATCTCACTGCATTAAAGCCCTGCCACTTTTCCTGCTTTTGCTACACACTGCAGCACAAAACTTTAGAAATAAGTTCCTGGAGATTTTTAATGTTACTCTTTTAGAAAAATTAATACTCTTATTAAAAAATGAGGGAAGAGCTCACAGAAGGGAAAAGACTGATCCTGTGCACCGTTTGCAAGGTGTTTAGTGCCCTTGGTTCACACTGATTTAAGAGGGAGCTGATTGCATTTAGCATCTAGGTATTATTAATAATACTATTGTTGAGATTTGCAGCTCTTTGGA
Source organism: Caretta caretta (assembly GCF_965140235.1). Lineage (NCBI taxonomy): Eukaryota > Metazoa > Chordata > Testudines > Cheloniidae > Caretta > Caretta caretta. The sequence continues at coordinate 202,619,859 of NC_134208.1, read as the reverse complement.
GGTTCAGATCCTTTCAGACCAATATAAATTATTTTCAGGCTTCTCCATGTAAACTGTCACGAATCTGCTGCAATTAGCAGTGGAGAAGGGACTAAGCCACAAAGTGTTGATCCACATGTAAATACCTAGGTTGTTCACATCCAAGGTTTTTCTTTGGGCCCATCCGTAGACTGGAGGGCCAGGTTTTCAAAAGAGTTTGGCGCTCAGCAGCTGCCCTTGGGACACCTGTGGCTAACATGCTGACTTCTTTTGAAAATCTGGCCCCAGCTTTCCACCAGACGAACATCTAGATCAGTGGTTCCCAAACTTGTTCCGCCACTTGTTCAGGGAAAGCCCCTGGCTGGCCGGGCCGGTTTGTTTCCCTGCCGCAGGTTCGGCCGATCACGGCTCCCAGTGGCCGCGGTTCACTGCTCCAGGCCAACAGGAGCTGCTGGAAGCGGCGTGGGCCGAGGGACGTACTGGCTGCCGCTTCCAGCAGCTCCCACTGGCCTGGAGCAGCAAACCGTGGCCAGTGGGAGCTGCGATCAGACGAACCTGCAGAAGCGACAGGTAAACAAACCGGCCCGGCCCGCCAGGGGCTTTCCCTGCATAGGCGGTGGAACAAGTTTGGGAACCACTGATCCAGACTAACCCCCCACCCACAGTCATCCCTACCAAAATAATAGTAGTCCGTATTGTCCCCTTACCCGGTGTCCCATCAGACTCCGTCCTTTCCCTGGTTCTATGCAACATCTAGATGAAATGGAGACAGAACATTCTCACAAGAGATCAAAATGATCACTGACCTCATAGCATTCAGAACCAAGTAACCCCACCCCCCATTTTGCCTCTTAAATTCTCTTAAATTCACTTATTAAAATAAAAATCCAACATTATCCGCCTAGAGGTGTGGGAAGGAGAGAGAAGGCTTTCAAAAATACAAATAACAATTATAAACTAATTATTTGGGAGGCATGCAGCTACTACTGTGATGGGCACCGTAAAAGTTGGTAGCACTTTCAGCCATAGGAAGGACTAGAGATGTAGGGTTGAGAGGTATACAGAACAAACTGCAGGAGACAGCTGGCATGGCTCAGTAAATTAAAGCATGAGCTTGTCTATCCCTTTGTCCTAAGTGACCCTGTCTGATTCTCTGCACATGAGTTTTGTTCTGTGCAATTTAGTAGCAAGTATAGAAAAGCCTCTGTTAGGCTGACAGAAGTTCACAGGTGCTGATTGTGGCAGGCTGGTCGCTTCTGGAGTAATCAAAGGGCTTATTGCACTCATAGCAACCTTCCACCATATGGACATAGACTGGAATAGAAAGTACCGATGACTGAATTCTGTAGCATGTGGATCCATTCAGTGGCACACATAGTAGTTTTAAGAAAAAGTGTGTTCTAGCGAGAGGAAAAAAAGCTTTACAAATACCTATGTATTTAGCTGCATTACCATGTAGCTTTATATGGTATTTTAATGCAACTTTGTGGATGACAGAACTCTTTTATAGTCTCTGAATCTTTTGGTCCTTAGTAAGTTGGCACAGGGTTATTGATGGGAGGGAAAGGACATTCTATTCACTCATCTGCTTGAGCCAGAACATGCTGCTCACTTATTTTTGGCTGCAAGCAAAGAAACTCATTTGTTTTCCATCCCGGAAAGTGACAGTCTAGGCATGCTGAAGCGCAAAGAAGGTACAGGTAGGAATTTTCTGTAGAATAAAAGTTGTAACAGTAAAAAAAAAGATTCTTTGGGCATTTTCTAAAGCTGTATTAACCGATTTTGGTTTCGATAACATTGCAGGTGCTAGCTGAGATACTGCTACTTTGAGACACTTTGCAAAAGTTCGCTCCCTATCTTTCTACTGGGAACCAAAATACGTTCAATAGATAAGGACTGAACAAAACAATGTTCAAAAAGAAAATAAGCAGATGTTGAGGTTACAGCTGATCCTACGAGGACAATTCTCTGGTAATAAGCACTTTGTTCCAGAGATGCACTCAGTCATTGTGCACAAAGTTTCAGCATTAAGGCTGCTGTCATGAGTCACAAAAGCTGTTGTTACATCTAAGACATTGGAACTTAAAATGGTGTTATTTCCAGTGCAAGGTACAATTTGATTCAGAAGGTTAAGGCACAGTGGAGTTGAGGGGTGTGGCAGTCCTCTCCTAACAAGTGTCATTTGGCACTCCCGCATTCCTTGTGTTCGCCATTTTCCATGCCCTCGCTTTAATCTCTCCTTCCCTTTTACTGTCCACTACGGGAAAAGGTGGAGGGTCTTTCTCACCCACCTCCTAGCTACTCCCGGCTTCTGTCTCTGTACATCATTCATCACTGTGCTACAGCTCCACTATCTAACTTCCACCAACTTTGTCTCTCATTAGACTCACTTAGCCAGATTCTGTTCTCAGTTATAATGGTGTAAATCCAGAGTAACACCATTGGCTGAATTGGGTTTGCTCTGGGTTTAAACTGCCATGATAGAAACCAGACCTCTGGGCATTTCAACTCTTTCTATCAGAGTGTAATTTAGACTGCCGTACTCGTCACCTCTGAATTTGTCCCAATGTCTCTAAAAAGGTTGAATCCCCTTGTAGTGGGCAAACATCGATTCCAATTACTTTGATAATGAATGAAATAATTCATTGGAATCACATTGACTTTGCGTTGTTGGAGGCAAGGGAGGAATGTTTTTAATTATCAACAAGACTATCATTCCTCTAAGGGAAGTGAAACTGGAAATCTGATGATTTCAGAACAAACTCAGATTGTTCAATTCAGAAAAGAACCCTGAGGATTTTTAATGTAACCAGGATCAGTTTAAGGAAAAACTAAGGTAACAAATAGGGCAACAGTTTAATTAAGGGCATGGTGAGTTTTTTATGAGTTACTTGCTGAAATTTTTTATAGCTGTCCCAGCTGTAGCAGATGAGCGGTGACAAAACTAAATTACTGTGTTATTATTTATTAGGGCTGGTTGAAAATCAGAATTCCCATTCTGTTGGAAATTCTGATATTGTGACACCTGTTTTCATCTCAGATTCGGAAGAAATTTAGACATATTAAAACTTTTTGCTGAATGGAAAGTTCTGATTTTTTTTTTAATTTGGAAATGTCGAAACCTTTGTTTTGATATTTTCGATCGAAATGAAATGTTTAATCATTCCTGGATCTAAACGCTTCATTTCAGTTTGTTGAACTGAACTGAAAAGTTTAAACTGCACCCACCCAAGCTGTCACAGTGCCTTATGGACATTGTTGTTCTGATGCTTCATGACCTTATTCTTCACCATGGGCTGGGCTACCTGGCACATCTCCCATGCTAATGCCATGAAATATTTTATTTTGATTTTCCCAAGTGAAAATCAAAAATTTTCAATAACATAAATTTTTTTCAGCAAAACAACATTTTTCATGTACATAAGAACATAAGGTAAATAGGTTTATGCGTTTATGCAAAGCCCATTAAAGTCAGTGGAAAGACTCCCATTGATTTCAATGGGCTTCAAGTCAGGTCTTTAATTGACAACATTGTGATAGCTAATGAACTGCACATTACAAAGTGGATGTCTAATTCGTATTTTGGAAGGAAAAAACTGGCAACAGAGATCTATAAAAGTTCTGTGATCCTAAATTCCATGAACAAACATAGATGAGACAGAATGTAAGTAACTACCCTTGAATACATCCTTGTTATTGATACAAATAGCTGCTTGTTTTTTATCCACCATGCCATTTATTAAAGATATTGTGAACAACAGAGCTGTTAAGAGGCTATTTAAAAATAACAACTTTGTCTGTGTTTAGATTGGGGGAGTTAGTTCTGCAGAAAACCTCCAGTATGCAAAACCAGAGTAAATGCCCATTTTCTAACAGAATGCTCAATATATCGTTGCTACATTAGTCATTTTAAAGACTTGCCTGCATCTAAGAAGGTGCCACCATCTGCTTTATTTCCTGTGAACTTGCACACAGTTTGCTTTTGTTTCATGAGATACTTTACGGAATGGCTATCAACTAGAGTATGTACCGTGATTGGACCTGATGAACAAGAGTGGGCATGAGTACAGCTGATAGATGCGTGATGAGGTGTAAGGCATTGGGAAAGATGGTAAACCTGCTGCCCATTTTCTGTGACCTGAGAGTGGGGAACATTTTTCTCATTTGGTGATTTGTGACCCAAAAGGCCAGTTTACCAATAATTGCAAAGTGCTTTGAGTGTTTCAGGGGATCCAGCAAGTAGATTGATCTTTTTGATGATTTCACAGTATCAGAACTGGCTGTGGGATCCTATTTCATTATTAATTGTTTTATTCCTATGGTCAATTTTTGTTCACTTCTTTAATTATATTACAGATTATACAAGAGTCCCACATGACATTCTGATAAATAAACTGGAGAAATGCGGGCTCAGCGGAACTACCATTAAGTGGATACATAAATTGTTTAAGCAAACAAAGAGTAGCTATTAATGGAAAGATGCCAGATTTGAAGGAGGTCTCAAGTGGGGTTCCACAGGGATCAGTTCTACGTCCCTTGTTATTTAACATCTTTATGAATGGCCTGGATGTAGGAATAGAGAGCATACTGATCAAATTTGAAGAGGACACAAAGCTGGGGTTGGATTGCAAACACTTTGGAGGACAGAACTAAAATTCAAAGGGATCTTGATAAATTGGAGAACTGGGCTATAGACAGAAAAATGAAACTAAATAAAGACAAATATAAGGTGCTACATTTAGGGAAGAAAAACCAAATGTGAAAATATAGAATGAGGGATAACTGGCTTGGCAGGAGCACTGCGGAGAAGGATCTGGGATTTGTAGTGGATCACAAGCTCAACATGAGTCAGCAATGTGACGCTGTTGCAAAAAGAGCAAATGCAATTTCAGGTTGCATTAACAGAGGCAGAGCATGCAGGTCATGGCAGGTAATAGTACTTCCCTACTGGTGCTGGTTAGGCCTCAGCCAGAGCACTGTGTCCAATTTTGGTCACCTATGTATAGAAAGGATGCAGAGAAACTGGAAAGGATCCAGAGGTGAGCGACAAAGATGATCAAAGGGATGGGATGCAAGCCATGACAGCAAAGGAACTGGGTATGTTTAGTTTGGAAAGAGGAGATTAAGGGGGGACATGATAGTGGTCTTCAGATACTCGAAAGACTGCCATAAACAAGATAGAGAAAAGTTGTTCTTTCTTGTCACAGAGGGCAGGGCAAGAGGCAGTGGGTTCAAACTACAGCAGAACAGATTCAGATTAAATCTCAGGAAAAACTTCCTAACTGTAAGAACAGTAGGGCAATGGAACAGACGCCTCGGGAGGTTGTGGAAGGTCCTTCACTGGAGGTTTTCAACAGGAGGCTGGATCGTCAGTTGTTTAGACAAAACAAATCCTGAATCTTGGCAGGGGTTAGACTAGATGACCCTTGCGGTCTCTTCTAACCCTATGGCTTTATGATTCAAAGAGAGTTTTCCAAATTGTACAATATTCTAATGCCTGGGCTGCAGTTTTAAACTATTCTGCTTCCTTAGCAGCCAGTTGATTTGTTTAATTACTTTCCTCCCAGACAGAAGTTAAAGCCTGATAATTCAGTGGAATTATAAAATTATCCTGCCCTGGCCTCACATCTTGCATGCTATAATTTTTTGATTGGTCAACCACCCTTTTGAGAAAGCTGCATTTAAGTCTTCGCTGGAGGTTCTAATCTTTAATTGGAAAACCCATCAAACTTGGAGCCATTCAACTACTAGATTTAGGATGAAAAAGAAAACATTATCGCCATTTGTGTTATCCAAGCATTATTTTCAGTTGAAAGCAGATGTGTGTCAGTTTTCCAGAGCCATCATTTTCCCTATGACACCATGTAGACAAAGACTTCTACATGAAAAGTGGAATTGTGAACTGCCTTACCCAGAGTTTCAGTTCCTTGAGTCTCCTGTTCCTGCTTAGTCCAGGCTATCCTCAAGCAAAGTTCACACTTGAAATTTAACCTCACTGATCATAGCTTAATGACCAACTGATAGCTATAAAGTACTGGATAGCCTTACAAATTCTCAGAAACAAATAAGATATTAAACAACAATAATATTTATCAGTTATATAGCATGATTATATATTTAAAATGCTGTACAAAGTATCTATTCAGACTTGTGACTTAAACTTCACAATACTCCTGTGAGACAGGAAAGTTATATTACCTCCCACTTGAGATGGAGAAACTGAGATTCACAGAATAGTTAAGGCCCAGATTTTCAAGAGGATCCCCTATTTTGGACACCTCAATTTTGGGGTGTCAAACTTTAGAAACAGTGGCTAGGAGTCTCAAAGGAACCTAGGGGAGTTAGGCACCAGTCTTAGGGTCCAAGTTTCAGAGGAGCAGTACACCTGCAACTCCAACTGAAATCAGTGGCCCCAAGGGTGAAACCCTGACTCCACTGAAATCATTGGCAAAACTCCCATTGATCCAACATGGACAGGATTTCACTCTGGGCTCTGTAATGTCAGGCACTCAAATTAGAGGCTACTATTTAAAATGTTGCCCTTGCAAGTGGCTTGTGGAAGCTAAAACAGCATGTTAGTGCATGTCAGTCCTTTGCTCAGTCTACAAGATGGCTCTGGCTTGCTGAAGTCTGGCATTGTCTGATTCCATTTCAGTGGAAATACCTCTCTCATTTCTTCTGGCTTTGTAAAGCTACCTTCACATTGTAATGTATTTATTTTATTATTGGGCTTTTGATGGCTTTTACTCATGAATAAATTACAATAAAATAACAATTGCAGATATTATATTTGTCTTTACTCCATGTAGATATTAACTTCAGATGGTAGAGGATTCAAAGAAATCAAATGTAAAACCTAGCTTTTATTTAGTAAATTTTGCCAACCATTTATATATGATTTTAAACACTGATAATTCAGGCCTATAGAATTGAGGGATTTATAAGAGCTAAAATATGGAGGCCGAAAGTCAAGTTTCCATGACTGATTCACATTTAAAGGAGACAATTTGGTCTTCTTTCTTCATCCTCCCAACTTTTGACTGGCGGCCTTGAATGCCACCTGACATTTTAGTAGGTGGTAAGATTTAAAACAAGAAAAGTCATCAGTCGTACAGCAGGAGTATCAAAAGCATTAAGAAAAATATAAAAAGCAAGATATCCATCAAAGAGCAAGAGGCCTCAGCCTGAAATCTTCACTTAGCTTCCTCTGACCCCCTCATCTGCCCCACAGTGATGGAAAGTTCACCTGGAGGCAATGAACAGTAATGCATGCTACCTGCTACCATGTGACCTCTGATCTTCTTCTTCCTCTCCCCTCCCGCCACCTCACTCCATAGAAGCTGCTGTGGCCCAATGGCTGAAGTAACCTCTCCAGCCCCCGCTTGCAAAAGGTTTGAGAGGGGAAAATGCGCCCTGCCTCACCTGCTTATCCGAGTTCCCTGCAATCGCGCATCTACCTCACCCAGCAGAAATATTTCTTCTCCCTGGGGAGAATGAGCGGGATGGGTCTGGATCTGGTGCTTTGTGAACACACAGCTGTACTGTAGCTGGTGATAACTGGAACGTGGTCAACCTCAGCTGACCGACCTGGAGACTGAATTACCCACTCAGCTCTGTAGCTGGTTCCTCCATTATATGATCAAGGCAGATTAGGAGGGAACGTTGCACTGCTGATGAAGGTGTTTGGGCGTGTATAGACAATGTTAGGCTCCATAACTTTCAACTCGGCATCTTTCAGAAATGCTCACTGTACTTTATGAACATAATCCAGATCCTCTGTCTAAATCAAGTTAGTTTTATAGCCTTTGATATCTGCTGTCACTTTAATTTTGTCAATTTTTGCACTCCTTTAAGGCTGAGACCCTCTACGCTGCCTCAGTGATTTGGACATACAATTCCCATTGGAAATTATTGACAATTGGGTGTCCAAATTCCTCAGACAGCTTTCACATGCGTAATTCAGAGGAGGTCTTTCTTACTGCCATCATGTTGGGACTCTTTACCCAATTGCCAGGGACACCTGGGGTAGAACTCATTTTTCTAAGAGAAGAGGCACCCTAAGTAACTTTCAGCATCTTCAGAAGAGAATTTTCAGTATTTTTTAATAACACAAGAGAACTTATCTTAACACTTTTATGATAAAGGTGATTCTATAATATTGTTATTTAAATGCAATAGTGTTTCTGTGATAGTATCAACTCACTTAAAGAAGTGCTCTTATTATGGAATAGCCATTTTCACAAGCACACTATATTATTAAATTATATTATATTATTATGCTTTTATAATTCAGGCCCCAAATAAACCTGCCAGTATTGAAGAAAATTATTACAAATTTACCCCTGATCATAAACTCAAGAGAGTAGCGAGATTTAGATTTTTATGGCTAAATCATGTTCTGTTTGCTCTGTTGAATAGTCCTAGTAAAATCAACTGGACAACTCTGCTGAGTTAGAAGAGCAAGATTTAATTCAAATTCTTTAAAAATCCCTACTGAGGGCCTTTTCCTCAGATGTGTATTTTGGCTTAGCTTAGGCTTCAGTTTAATTTATGTGATGTTGCATTTTCCTTCCTGGAATCTGATGAGATGCATCTACATGGGAATCTCAAGTAGGAGTAGAGAGGTTATTTTACCTCTGTATTTGATAGTGGTGCTATGCTGCTAGCATATGGCATCCAGTTCCGTTTTCCACAGTGCAAGAAGGATGTTGATAAATTGGGGAGGGATAAGAGAAGAGCCACGAGAACATAGCTGCTGGAACTAGGCTGGTGCACGCCCTGCGTGGAGGTAGTAATAACAACCCAAATACATGGCTTCCACCTTTATCACCCCCGCTATAAAAATTGTTGCAGCACCAGTGTATGAGAATGATTAAAGGATTAGAAAACATGCCTTATAGTGAATGACTTAAGGAGCTCAATCTAGTAAGTTTAACAAAGAGACGGTTGGGGTGACTTGATTACAGTCTATAAGTACCTATATGGGGAACAAATATTTGATAATGGGCTGTTCAGAGTACCAGAAAAAGGTATAACATGATCCAAGGTCTGGAACTTGAAGCTAGACGTAAGCAGACTGGAAATAAGGAGTACATTTTTAACAGTGCAAGTAATTAACCACTGGAATAGTTTACCAAGGGTCATGGTAGATTCTCCACCACGGGCAATTTTTAAATCAAAGTTGGGTGTTTGTATAATTAACATTTTAGCTAGTCTAGAAAAAGAAATTCCAGACATTTTCCAATTTGGAGTTATTGCCCAGATCTTAGACACTAACTCCACTGTGAAACGGCTGAATGTGAGGGGTCCTCTTATATGCAAATAAACACATCCAGTTTCCCACTTTCTTCAAAATGCCACTGCCACAAATGCTTCTTGAGCTAAACAATCACTATTTATTCCAGGCAGCAAAGCCAACATGCAAAATGTCCATTAAGGCTGGTCCACCTGCTATAATAGCCTGCTGTAGTGGAAACAAACCGAAATTGTATGGCTGTTAAAACTGAGTAAAATTTAATTCATTCCCACAATTGAACTATCAAGGCAGTGTTGGGATGATTTAAATGCTTATTCACATGTTAACTTCCAAAATCCTCTTCCATATCCCAGCTTTTTAATAGTTGATGCTTGTAGATTTAGACACTAATAGGCCATTTTATGTTCTCTTTTTTTTCCATTTATTTTTTTCAACACAGCAAACATACAGTCCCTGACCCTGTCCTCTTGAAGAGAATGGGAAAACACCCATTGACTTCAACTGGGATATTTACCATATTTAAGAAAATCTCACCGTTCAGCTTTGTGGTTGTCATTTAAGGGTTGAATTTTCAAAAGCTTTCCTTTACTCCTATTGACATCAGTGCTTAAACTCCCATTGATGTCAACGGAGGCAGAGTGAGGCCAGTGCTAAGCGCTCTTGCAAATCCCCTCATATATTCCACTCATTCCATCTTGCAATATCTCATGTCACTGATGGAGCATAGGAAATCATTTGTCTTCTTTACAAGGAAGGAGTCACTCTGAGGAAGTCAGTCTCCAGACTGCAGGGCTATAGACCCAGTGATCGTGTTTGCCATGGTAGTTCCATATTTTTTTTTTCAAAGGTCGTAGCTGAGTCTCTTTCTCTTGTATCATGAAGATTCATATTGTGCTCAGGCTCCTTTGCAAGCATCGGCACCACCAGCAGCAAGGAATCTGCAGGAAGACAATTTTCATGCATCAGGAATTGCAGCTTCAGGAATACACACATGAATAAATTGAGTTTTGCTGGCTTTTATGTGCTGATCACAAGTCTTGTGGTATGTGGTGCTTTTCTTAAAGCCACAGCTCTTGGATTCATGTGGCTAGAGGAGAATCTCACTTTTCATTTTTCTAGTCCTTACAGGTACAAAGAAAAGCTAGAAAATATGACCTGAAAGTAACCGAAAGGCTCAGAAATCAGAATACAAATAAAAAAAAATGAATTTTAAGCCAATGTCATGATTTTTTTGAATGCTTGCTGTTGACAGTACTGAAACTGTGTTCAGTTAGCTTAACCAATCTATCATGGGAAGGTAGGGGAGATGTTTTTAGGTAAGTTAAAGTCTCTCAGTTAAGTTTATTGTAATATAATTAATTTGTATAGTACTTTTCTTTCAGAAAGGTTTCAAAGCAATGCTAATAATCAACGACATAGTTATGTATTATTTGAGTTTATTAAAAATGATAGTCACAACATTTAAATATAAAAAAAAAAACCTGTAAGTGGCACAGCACAGAATCTCACTCCAAAATATTCCTTTATTAAATATTGTCACAATTATATTTTCCTCAGTGTACATGGAACAGGATCTTTTTTTAATTAATATTTTATTATAGATTCTTATTCAGCTGCCCAGGTTCTAGTAAAAGTGATTCCAGCAGTTTATGTCTGACTTGTGACTGAACATGCTAAATATTCATTTAAACCAAAGGGAGCACATCTGAAGCGTATTGCTATCATCTGCTATTAGTTTTGTAATCTTTTGTTTGGGTTTATCTTAGAAGTGGGAAGGAAAAATTATTGTCCCTCTCCAAACTTCAGTATGACAAGTGTTAATCTGTTTTGAAGATCAGGAATAAATATATGTATGTGGATGGTGTTATAAGCATTATACAATGCTTAGAATACTGATCCCGTCTTGTAGGACATTGTCAGCTGTCAGCAATGGGTATTGAGTCAGTTTAGCTTACACGTGCCATTAAAAAATCAACATTTGACAACAGTTATCAGAAATTGGTGGGTGAGACAGAACAGGAAATAATCATGCTAAGTAAAGTGAAACTGTGGCATTTCAGAGGGCAATATCATAACTGTTGGCAAATAGTGACCTTTCATGCAAACTCTGGATTTCTTGCATCTTGTGCTTTTACATTCGAAGCCTTGAATATAATTTCTGACATTCAATTCGAATGACAACAAGTGAAAATAGATAGTGTTTGTCCGGTGCCTAGTACAGTGGGCTCCCGGTCCATGACAAGGGCTCCTAGGCATTACAATAATGCAGATAATACATTTTTATACATATGATATAGTCAGTTTAAATGTAAGTGATTATTTTCAAAGATGTGCTTTTAATAGCAGAAGATACAAGAAATCTAGAATTACCACAAAAGGTCCGCGTTCTGTATGGGACCTCATCATCTGCTCCGACTGAGGATTGCACTATGCAAATCAAGGAGGGTGTGGGCATGTTTGTATTGTGTGCGCATGCAAAGGGGGATTTAAGCTGCTTTGTGTTCTCCTGATCCTGGACCAGCTGTGAAGGATGATCCTAACCAGTAGACTCAAGAGATCAGCTGAGTAGCCGGTAGCCCTCATTCCCTTTGCCATGTCTACAACACTGCATCACACAATGTCACCCAGGGATAGTCCTCCAGTGGCCAATTAACATGGCTTCAGGGCACATCTTTATGCTGGCAGAACAGCGTGAAAGTGCCCTAATACAGGGAGAATCTGGCCCATTATATTTTGTCACCAAATGTCCTTGTTTAAAGTTTGAAACAAAAAACTGTCTAGCAGGATTCTTGAGGCTCAGACATTCAAATTAGCACAAAAAATCATCATCGTTGGGCTGGGAATAAGCATGAGATATTTCATTCCTATAGATAATTGAAAATAAGTTGAGAATGAAAGTGCCTGCTCAGCCATAAGCCGTACAAAAAGAGCAAATGAATAAGTGCACTCTGGCAAAAATAAATAAAAACTCCACAGTCTGTCACGGACAATGCGGAATGCAGAAAGGTAAACATTATGTGAAGGACTATCCTTACTTGAGAGGAATCATTCCAGCAAGGAGCTCTCCACCCAAAGCCAATACAGTTTATGAAATCAATGGGGAATCTTCTTTATATGTCAGTAGGAGGAGCCATATCTGAGGCCTGCAAAGCAAAACATTAGTATGTCCCACACACAGCCTGTGGATGACTGCCATATTGGTTAGATCCAGACATGATTGTGCTTACGTTTTACAAACCAGATCAAATAAAGCACATTCCAAGCACTCTAGCCATCCTCTTTCAAGCACCCAGCTACTGGTTCTTAAATTTCGGTGTAATGTGACTACTTTAATTTATTAATCTCAGAATGAAGAGAAGGGCTGAGGCTCAGAGAGTTGAAGGAGGCAGTTGAAGTTAGATGAAAGGCTCTGCAGCCCATCACCTGTCCTGTGAGCAATCTAATGTGTCAAAACCAAATTCATTTTATCATAACAGTTAGATTCACGTTTTTCACACTCTGGTAACTTTAATGACTGAACTTCAAAGAGAATCATCACTACAGTGCTAAGAGTAAGAATAAAATGTTCTTCGAGTGCTTGCTCGCGTCAATTCCATCCTAGGTGTGCGTGTACCCACATGCGCAGTCGTCGGAGACTTTTGCTTTAGCAGTATCCATAGGGGGCCCTCCGTTCCTTAGTTCCTTCTTGCCAACAACTCTGACAGAGGGGCAGGAGGGTAGGTTATGGAATCGACATGAGCAACACATCTCCAAGAACAACAGTTACGAAAGGTAGGTAGCTGTTTGGGTTTTTTTCAATTCAAGGAAGATTTTTTGAGAAAATCTACAAGTGAGCGACATTGGGGTTTCGGAACTGATGTGCAAACTGATTCTTAACTTCACATGCTCTGCCTGTAGGGTAGCTGTGATGGATCATCTTCTTTGGGCAGGGAATTATTACAGGTTCTGCCTTAAAATAGATGTTAACATGATCCTTTACGTGCCTCACTGAGTAATAATATTTTCTAGTCTATGAACTTACCATTATGGAGAAAGCGGAAGAAATACTTACAATTACTAAAATAACTTTGGTAATAATGCATGGTTAGATTGACAAGTCAAGATGCTTGGAAAAAAATGGACTTTGTTGTATTTATATAACTGAGGAAAACAAGGTACACTTTTAATCAATAATGCAATGTATCAATTGTTGCTATTTTTCAGAACCCTTTTTGCATCACAAGATGTATTTCAAGTCTGTTTGTTTCAGTGACAAAGTGCTTCTTGTAATAGTCTCTCTCAAGGTCATTGCAACCTTTTATGTCGGACCTAATTCTTTATTCTCAGCCAGGCATTCACATTCAATAAAATATGTATAAAACCAATTGGGTGAACTTTAAATTTAGCAGACGATCATTTTAACAAGTAAAACGCTGAGTGTCTGACTATGGAGTGTTTTCTCTCCTACTGTGTGCTGGGTTTTCAGTTCTCTTGTTCATATGATCATTCAAATTGAGGGTTAATGATTGCTACACTGGTGTTCTCAGATCTAGGTAATATGCTATAATAGTGTTTGAAAACCTGTAATACGTGGAGCTCATGCCATTGAAGGATAGGGGTTAGGAGGAAGGACTGGACCCCTGAAGGCCCCACACATGTCACAGCCACTTGCTGCAGTTTTTTTCCCTTCAAAAGTAATTCACTTTTCTGCCAGAAGAAGCTCTTCCCCTACCATGCTGCTTGTGTATTTCACTGCCTGTAGAATGAAGAGAGAAGAAGAAACCAAGCACAATGGAGCTGTTGACTGTGAGGGGTCTTGGAGAAGGAGAGAGAAACTTGGGAAGGTGTCGTGGGCAGTAGATAAAATGCAAGGGAATCCTGTAGAGGCAGAAAGGAGGAACTGGTGGGGAGGAGCCAGGAGGAAAGATACATATTGGGGGTAAGAGAGAAATGAATGTACTGTGAGGGAGGCATCAGGTGAGCTTAGACCAGGGTGAAGCAGGGAGAAAGGAGAGGTCCCTAGGTTGGAACACTGGCCTCACACGGCCATGATAAAGGAGATGCATTCTGTTGATACTGTATCTGTAATTAAGCTGGGTACACTAGAGGTGTTTTCATTTTCCTCCAGGAAAATCCTACTGTGACAGGGACACTCGCCTCTCGTGAATGCCTCCTGTCGGCCAGGTCTGATGCTGCAATCTTTTTTCTCTTGGCACGCCCTGTAGGTTGTCGGCCTCACTAGATGGCTCTCCAATAGCACAGCTCTCCCGCTAAGTCAAAGCATCAGAATTGATGAATGAATCCCTTCCAGAGTAACAGGAGTTCAACACAGGGTCTTCAGCACTGTCTCTGCGCCCTTTAAATCTAGTCCCTTTCTCAACCCTTTAGTAAAGAGTCCAACTGGAACTGTTGGTCTACCCTGACCAGGGTGTTTAGCCCTACCTCTGGCCCCTTCAAGTCCTGCCTTCACTTGGACTTCCCAGCAGAGCCTTCTCAGGGCTTAGGCCACTTCACTAGTGGCCTGTGGAGGGACATGGCTCACCCACTACTCCAGGTCCCAGCCCAGGGCCCTGTAAACAACAGCCACATACTGTTTCCCTTAATAATTGCTGCTGAATTCTCTGGGCTGTTTCCCACTTGGTCCCATCACCTTAGGGTTACAGTTCTTGGGTTCTCTCTGTCTGTTCCCTGTGGAGCAGGGTCTCTCCCAGGGCTCTTTGCCTGGAGAGTTGCTCTGTCTTCCAGCCCGTTCTCACTCTTCTGGTCCCAGCCAGCAACTGACCTGCTCAGCCCTTGCAGCTCCTTTTATCTGAGCCTGCTGCGCTCTGATTGGCTGCTCCCCTGCAGCCTTTCTAGGCAGGCCTGAAAGACCCACCTTCACTGCTCCTCTCCTGGGGCTGGGTGTAGTAGACCCAAGGCCTCGAGCAGGGGACCACCAAAGGCCTGATATACCCTGTCACACCTGCGTATCAGTATTAGGGTGCAGTTTAGGGTTGTCAATTTTGGTTGGCCATATTCCTGGAGATTTCATCCCATGACATAATCATTAATTAAAGATTAATCTTTAATTCCTGGAGACTCCAGGACAATCCTGGAGGCTTGGCAATCCTAGTGCAGTTTCTTTCTGTAGGCAGTAGAAAGCTGGTGTGTGGGTGGGCGTAACATAAATTTGGTGTCATAGAGGATACAGTATCTCCTGCCTTACCCTCTCCACTCTCAGGACACAGTGTTTTTGACTCCCAGAATGAATGCAATTACTGTATAAAATTATAGACTTCTGGCTATTTGTGGCTTTTGGCAGATTTTTTCAGGGCACTTGATGTGCTCTTTCAGTGCCGGTAGGATAATCCTCAGTAAGCAGGTTAAGTACTTTTCCTGTGTAGTATCTTTTATGTTGGATTCTCTCTTTAAATTTGAGTATAGTGGGAAGAAGAAAGATGTTCTAACTTTGTAGCTACTAAGACCTACTAAAATAGTTCCTTAGATTTTTCAGGCAGCAAACATCAGGGATTGTAAAATTGTCTGTTTACACTCTACTTTCTTTCATATGTTTATTCTTAGCCTGATGTGATTTACAAAGAAATGATTATTTTCCTTTGAATATGTTTAGGCAACTACTATACTGGATGATTATTAGTCTGCATATATTTTCAAACTCTTTCAAGGGCAATTGAGTAGAAAATGACCAGAAAGTATCACAATAGAAAAAGTAAGATATTAACTTTAACACAATTATCCTAATAATCTGTGGGACAGATTGTCAGGTGGTGCAAAGCAGCATAGCATTGTACAAATCGGTGGCACTACATGGATTTACTGCTGTTGAGGAACTCTGTGTGTGTGTGCGTTTTTCTATACACAGACTTTATATCTGGTGTGTATTAGGTATGTTTGCTATTACTGGTGTGTATATCTACATAGAAATATTAAAATTAGCTTAGATTATTTATTTTAAATGTGCTGTTCATAGTTATAATTGCTGTAATATATTTTGGGAGGTGGAGTTGATAAAATTCAAATACTTTCTGTTTTTTTCTAGAGACAAGTACCATTTTAAATAGTTGTTAATAATATAAGCATGGATGCGGTGCACTTAAAATATGAAGGGCATAACCTCTTAGGGACAGATTTTCAAAAGAGTTCAGGGTCAGATTTTCAGATGCCCAGCACTCAAAACTGGAGCCAAATTTTCAAAAGTGCTTAGCACCCAGCCACTCCCATTCTAACGTTTATAGCTGGGTTCTCAAAGGAGTTCAGATTAAAACAACATGCTGAGTGCTTTTGAAATTCTGGCAAGTAATTTTAGTGCCGAAATGGGAGCTGAGCTCATCTGAAAATACAGCCTTAATGTACTGTATTCTTAGGCTACTATATCTACTTAATGAACAGGACTAACTCGAGCAACCTCCTTCTGTGATTTAGGCTATGTCTACACAACGGACCTTACCTGTACCGCTGCAGCCATGCCGCTGTCAGGTCTCCTGTGTGGCCGCTCCATGCCAGAGGGAGAGAGCTCTCCTGCCGGCATAATTAAACCATCCCCAATGCCAGTACTTTTGTTGGTGAAACTTTTGTCTGTCAGGTAGGTGTTTTCTTCACACCCCTGACTGACAAAAGTTTTACTGAATAAAGTGCTAATGTGGACATATCCTAAGTACTCACCAACATCAGTAAAGGTTGGACAATGTAGCCCACAGAGTGTAGCTTATTGCAATAGTCCAAATATAGGTTCCCATTCAAACTCTGAGCAAATTGGCCTTCTATAGGAGATCTACACTTGTTGCTATTAAAAAGTTGTCATATCCTAATTGGCTATAGCTTCTAAGTGGAAGTCTCTGAGCAACATCCCTATTAATAGATCACTGCATAACCTGTCAACTGAAAAATGTAACCGTATTAGGAATTGTACCTTGAAAACGCTTATTAAATATGGATAAAATACAATTTCATTTTTTATACCAGGGAAGTGCAAAAAAACCCAACCCTTTAAGTTCGTATATTGCAATTTATGCTGCATGGAGAGACTGCTGTACCCAGATATTGTCAATTGTTGGGTTGGAGCCAAAATCTTATTTTTTCACTTTGCTAGTGCAGTTATAACTTACACTTTTTTTCTTTTTCAATTCGTTCAGTATTACCACTACTTTTCTTTAACATACAGATTGCACGCTTTTTGATTCTGTAGGTGTTCATTTCTGACCATGTGTGTGTTCTGTTGCTTTTTCCCTAAAGTTCTAATTCCACCTGTTTTAATAAGATAATGTATAGAAGTCAGCATTTGCTGTAATTGTGAGGGCATTTTTATTCATGTTTGGCACATATTCACTTTTTAATAGCAAGTACTTGTACATGAATTGCACAGTGTTTACTAGCAATAAGTGTGGAATAGAATTTTCCATTAAAATTCCTGTTATTCCCTAATCATTTGGTTTTCCTCTGATGGCATTGTAACATCTGTTTCAATAAGGATTATGCACGCCCAAATCTGGAGGAACATGTAGCCACAAAGAAGATCCCAGTTCTAACTGTTACATATGTATATTCCTCCAAGAAAAGGAAGGAAATGTGGATGAATAATGGGTTTCAAAGTAGCAGCTGTGTTAGTCTGTATCCGCAAAAAGAACAGGAGTACTTGTGGCACCTTAGAGACTAACAGATTTATTTGAGCATAAGCTTTTGTGGGCTAAAACCCACTTCATCGGCTGCATAGAGTGGAACATATAGTGAGAAGATACACATATATATACAGAGAGCATGAAAAAGTGCAGTAAGAGGCTAATTAATTAAGATGAGCTATTATCAGCAGGAGGGGGGAAAAGGATAAATAATGAATTTTTATATCTAGAAAGGAGCAATATATTTTTGTCATAGTATGAAGTGGTTTTATGTCTACTTAATATACTAGTCCATAAAATGTGCATATTTGCAATGATTGATTAAATCATGCCTCTCTTTCTTCAGGACAGTCACCCGGAGATAAAGGAATAGGCCAGATTCACACCTTTTGTTAACTCACTCAGGTTCAGTGAACTTCAGTGGAGTTACCCCAAGGATGAATTTTAACGATTATATGCTTTTTCCCACATGCCTCATGCTTTTCTTCGTGCATCTAGCTGCATAGTACTGGTAATTCTATGGAACTGTTGATTTGTAATCCCCTATGGTTTGATTGGCATCTTCATCTGTTAATGGTGCGGGTTAGATTTTGAAATGCTGTAATCACTTGAGTGCCACCTGCATGTAACATCATATTGCTTTAATGTTTATCAAGTCAGCTATTTTTAGGTACAAATCCTAAATAAAAAGGGGAAAAGATACACTATTTATAGGCATATAGCTGTCTCCATTAAATAAATGGAAAGGAACTGTAATTATAACGCCGACTGACGTTATAAAAGTAACATTTAGCCATTGCTGTAAAATCAGTTGCATCAGTAGCAAGCTGATGTATCACATTGGAATTCTTGTTAGACTTATTAAATACAACCACTTTTCTATTTAAAAACTGATCATGTATAACATTTTGTTGCTAGGCACCTGCTTGGCCAAGCGGTGGTTTCTAGGCATGCAGTTACTTTGACTGTAACCCCTGCAATGCCTACAAGTGATTCTGTTCATGCAAGCTCTAATTTTCCCTTCATTATTTTCCATGTTCATTTTTCAGTGTTTCAAAGGAATTCCATTTGTGTGGCCTACCTTTAGTCAAGATTTATATTAAAGCCACTCTTTTTTGGAGCTGAAGAAAAAGCATGTGATGGAAATATTACATGACAGACGTTGTTACAATCAAGGGATAACAGCAAAAAATCTAAATGAAAGGGCTCTACCTTTTACCCTGTAATTTTTGTATTTTCATGTTCTTTGAACCAAAAAATGTTTCATTTTCAAAAAAAGAAAAAAGAAAGAGGAGAGTCGTTTTCCATTCAGAGAATTAGATGTTCTGTTTGCGAGGTATCCATGAGTCCAGTACAGGTCCAAGAGGGGGGCAGGGATACTACAAAAAGGAAATAATAGGGCTTCCAAACGCAAGTCGCATGTATCTTGTCCAATGTTTTAAAATTATAATGGGAGTTAAATTGTATGTATCAGTTAAAGTTGCTTCCTATAACTTGTGTAACTAATATTTTTTTTCACCTAGGACCAAATTCAGCAAAGCATTTAGGCTTCGATTCAGGAAAGCATCACTATTTAGAAAGTGCTTAAGCACACGCTAATGTCCCATTGAAGTCAGAGAGGCTTAAGCATGTGCTCTGCTGCATAGGGATGAACTCCTGAATCGGGGCCCAGGGTCCTCATATGTCCCTCTGACCTTGGACATTTCAGATGTCACATTTTCACGTGTATTGCTTGGTTTTGCATCATTTTTCTTCTGCGTATTCTGCACAAACAGGCCCCCACTCTACTCTTTTCAAACACATTGTGGCCATTGTAAAGTATGATCCCACTACTTATAATGCTTGAGTTCTCCTGTGCCCTTTCTAGGACTAGTGGTGGAATAAAGGGTCTTGTCAGATTTTTTTAACTCTTTAAATGCTATAAAAAGTGTGTACTCAAGATGACATGATGTGTCAAGGCACCTGACATGTTTTGTGAAACTTCAATGGAATATTCAGGTATTTAGTGGCTGCCTTTTGAGGTGTATAAATACTACATTTCTGGTCAAATGGCAAATGTTTACAAGGCACCAAAGTGGTCAAAGGCACCCTATCCACATTCGATCCTGCCATGAGGCAATGCTATTGTTACTCCTCTTGACCCAAGCAGTTAGCCAAATTCAGGGTATTACAGGTTGTTCCAGCTAGGAGGGAAAACTAATAGTACAGCCAGATATAAAAATTGTGAATGCAGGTGGACCAAGGATGAAAATCCTGGCTCCACTGAAATCAATTGCTAATCTCCCATGGACTTCAGTTGGGCCAGGATTTCACCCCAAAAGTCTACTTAACTGTCCCTTTCATTTACCTAGATGAAGTCAGGTTCGCAAATAGACATAGTGCAGTCTTTCTTACCTGCAAGTTTTACAAGCTTAGCCGAAATCTACTTTGCGTGGCATACAATATGTTCTTTAATATATGGGCACAAGAGAATGAGTTTAGAAGGGATAAGAGCCTTTGTCTGGAATTGTCTAGCTTTTGTAGTTTCAATAAAATCTATTTAATAGTATAGTCGTTTTAAGGGACCCTTGCTGTTCTGTATGTTGACGTTAGATTGAGGCTTTGAGCCTACATATTCAAACAATGATATTCTGATTGAAAATAAAAACTAAAAAAAATGGAGTGCTGAACGTTCTGTTTCTGTCTAAAAAAATTAGAGAGGCTCTGAACAAGAAAGTTTGTTTTTTTTAGTAGGTAGTCTGCTCCAGAGACATGTTCTGAGTGCATATCTCAGCAGTGATCAAAGGAAGTCTTGTCAGTTTCTGCTAACAGCTGTGCTCCACACAGGTTAGGGAATTCTTCTCTTCTTATCTGAAAGAACAAAAAGGGCTACATTTACAAAAGACATTAGAACTGTTGCCTGGAATTTCTTTTTTAATTGGGGATAGATCAAGAAATGTCAAAGCATCCAACCCTGTAGCCTTTACGCATATGAGGTATCCATTCCTTTTAGAGTCAAATTGATATTCTCTGGAGGGATAAAGCTTTTCTCAGACATATATGCCAACTACAGTTTTGGAACCTGATCCTCAACTGGTGTAAATCAGCACAGCCCTGTTGAAATAAAAAAATCTACACCATTCCAGGGAATATGTTAGTGACTTGTCTTTCTATGGGCTACTCATCACTGCAGTTAACTCAAGTTGTAACTTGAGTGTTGCCCCTAACTCAAGTCCAGTCCACACACACAAACCCTTCACTCATGTGTGATTGTGTTTTTAACTCAAGTTGGCTGGCTCCTTGGGGGGTACAGGATCAGTTCAAGTTAGCACAACTTGTTAGCTGCTAACACAATCGTTCTGTGCAGCTTGAGTGGTACAGTACATTGCTTTTTTTTGCAGTACATCGCTCTCGAGCTCGGCTAACTTGTGTTAACTCTGTAGTGAAGACAAAACCTCAGAAGCCGTATATTCGTAATGATTTTCCTTGTTCAGCTGCAGAAGAACAAAAATTATACAAGATAAAAATAAATTTAAAAAATCCTAAAATTAGACCCAGCAGGAAACTGTGAGCAGCTCTATGAGATTCTAGCACAACAACAATACTGTATACTAGTCAGCTGTGCTCGCTGCTCAAAGCATTAGGAAAGATCTCATTGATACTCTCCCTGGAATATGCTATTGCATTTAGAAAAGTATGAGTATGTATGTGCAAAGGAAGAGAAACCAGATTTTTTTTTTTTGCCAAAGAACCATGCTCTGTTTCAGTTAGTTTTCAGAGCTATTTCCACCTTTAAAGCATGATTACACCTAGCAATAATTTAAGACTAATATTGCAGTAATGACTCCATGTGCTGCAGACAGTGACACAATTACTAGAAAAATCATACACAAATACAGGGAGCTCGGACTACAGCCATAGACTTTCAGCAGGAAAAGCCAGCAGTTCTGTCACATGAGGTAGAGGAGAACTTTCAGTGGGTCGTATTTGCATATTCTCCTAGCCACTTAGCAAGCCAGCTACTAGAAACAGATACAATCCCATACACATTACATACTCTGGTGAACTACCAAATGTGGTGTGGAGTATTTCTAAAGGCATTGATAGAAAATTTACAATTATAGAAAGATAAAACATGCAGTTTAGAATAGTATAAGGACACAGAGGATAGCTGGTGCCATTGTGCTGTTAATGAAGAATAGTACTGCAGGGGTCCATCGCTTTCACTGATCCATTTGATCCCCCACAGATCCAGGCTAACTATGAGATATCAAAGATAACGTTCATAGTGATATATATGCATGGTTCTAGCTCTTCCCTTTTTGTCTGGGTTATTTCAGATCCATTGCTCACAGATTGTTTCTACAATCCATTCAGTCAGTGGTAAGTGCCAGTCATAGATTAGGTGATTGTCTTCATAGTGGCATGTAACACATTATTATACTTTATTCTCATGGTTTCTAAATGAAACAGGTTAAGTATGCTTTGAGTAGCACCCAAACTGATGCAAAGATACAATTCTTCTAGCAGTACATATGTTATGACAGTGGTTACAGGGCATGAAGAATAACCTACTTTTAGACTTGTTTCTACTACATGTTCATAAGACTGTAGAGACAGTAATGTCATCTACAGTGGAACAGAGGGAAGGATGAGGGGGTTTCAGCTATCTATAGAAGACAGATTCTGATGAATATGCTTCACAGCTGCTTGTAATTTTCACTCCAAGAAGAGTCAGTATTCTGAATAAAATGAGCATGTCTAATAGCAGAAGTACTGTCATTAGAAGTATGGTTCAGTTACTTGGTAAAGAGCTCAGATAGCCAACTGGCATGAATGCTCAGGCTAAAATGTTTTGCTTTCCACTTTAGACTCCAGTGCAAATAGATGGACGAAGATTAATAAACCACTTAATCTATCTCTATACCCAAATACTGCCATGTGCCCACTGTGATTCTTTCTTCTGCATCCAGGGATGTTATCCATTAGCTATCCTGGGAACTGCTCCTTCCCCCAAATCTCTATAGATAAACCCATATATTGGTCAGTGCAGCCTTGCATCCTAGAGACCAGGCTGACTGAGCACATTTGAATAAGAACATCTTAAGAGCTTGTCAGTGATGTGACTTGACTGGCTAGAGGGATCTCTGTCAAACAACACAACCCATGCCCTGTTCAAGGAGAACTTTAGCATGCTGCTTACAGCAGTGCTCCTAAGTCCATGGCAGTTCAAAGAGAAAGGGTAGGTACTGAATGTAGATGGGTCTCCCATAAAGCAGTGCAGATGCAAAGCATGACCACACAGTCGTAAAGCTGGGTTGCCTTTTTAGTTGGGGTTTATCATGAGTGTTGCATTAAAGTCAAGCTTGTGTGCCTCTCTTAGCAGCACCGGGAGAGAGGAAGTAGTTCCAGAGCTGGTAAGTGTGTGTGTGGAGGGGAAGCCAAGTGAAAATGGAACTTGCATTTATTCACTGGGGGGGTAGGTAGTCACAGCCCTTACATGGCTGTCTGCAGAAGTAAGTCCAAGTACCTTTTGCTCCCCTCTCTTCTCAGATTCTGACTCTGGCTGTGGGAGGGAAGGTGGGTGCTGCTTACCTGATATTCCCTCCTACAAGAGAGTGGGTGGGGAGTGGATAGAGCTCCGCCTCCGTTTATGACAGGGAGGAGTGAGCAGCTCCATGAAAACAGGTGAAGTAACTTATTTCCCCCTCTCTCCCAAAGGCAGCGGGGAGGAACAGTGAATCTACATGCATCCGTTGATCTACTCCTGGGGTGGCATAGCTGCGCGTTGCCCTTTACTCAGGGCAAGTTGTAACTAGAGCTGGTTGAAAAGTGGAAATCCCTTCCTGTGGAATTTTTGAAAAAAAAATCATCCTGAACTATGAAATTTTTCAGTGGAAAGGAGAACTGAAATGGAACTTCTGAGCTTCCCAGAAGCCCAGCTGGAAGGCTCTTGTCAATTTCACTCACTAAGTGAAATTGTCAAGTGCCTTTAGCCGGGCTTCTGGAGAGGCAGAGAGTGGGGGTGCTCTAACTCTTCCCCCCCCCCATCTTTGTGACCAGAGATTCAGATGCTCATTTTGCTTCCCCCCAGCTCCAGGAGCCAGTGAGGCAGAGAACTGGGGTGCTCATCCCCTCTGGCCCCCAGATTGGGGTGGCGGGGGGAGGCAGAAAGGCAGAGTCAGGATGCTCAGCCTTGGCAGCCCCCTTGAAATGCTTTTGTCAATTTCACTTTCGGCCCAGAAGAGCCTTCCTGGCAGTAGACAGGGAGCCATCACTTGGATTTTCCCAATAGAACGTTTTTGTTAGTTTTTTTGCAATGCTGATGTTTTCATACAGACCATTTTGGTTTTGCGAAAAAAAGACATTTTTCATTGGAAAATCATTCTGACAAAAAAATTTCCAACCAGCTCTAGTTGCAACCTTACCATCTAGCCCAGAGCAGTTCGAGGTATAGCTAATGCAGTGCTCTGATATAGCTACACAAAATGATGCAGACGACAATAGTCAGGCTACTTTCCTGGATTATCTTTCTCTGAGTCTATGTCAGAGAAGAACAGATGTAACCACTCTATTGTCCTGGTTATCTGTATTCTATGTATAGGCCATGCACATTCACTATTAAAAATAAAATTTGTCATCACAACTGGCAGTAACTGTCACCTTTGTCTGGGCTGTCTATTGAGAGGCACCTGTGTAACTCAGTTTAGCCTGGGATTAATTTTAAGCAGGCTCTTAGGGGCAAAGACGCACAGATGGATTTATTCATAGAAGTAAATTGCAGTCAATGAAAATACTCCTATTTCTTTGCGAATGCAGTTCTTTGACTCATTAATCTTGATACTTGTTGAAAGGTTTTTCCTTTACAACATAAAATGTATGTGTGAGAGCACCAGTCAAAGTGCTGGTTTCAGAGTAGCAGCCGTGTTAGTCTGTATTCGCAAAAAGAAAAGGAGGACTTGTGGCACCTTAGAGACTAACCAATTTATTTGAGCATAAGCTTCCGTGAGCCACAGCTCACTTCATCGGATGCAGAAAGTGGAAAACTGCTGAATTTTCTGGTCTTATTCTAAAGTACAGCATATGGCTTACACTTTCAAAACCTGCTTCTGATTGTGGGCACAATTAATTGGGCTTTTTAATTGCACCCACTGGATGTGTCTACATAGTTATTTTTACCTCACATTAGCTGATTGTCAGTTAACTCAAGGTCGTTAACCACTGGGTAAAGGCAAGTATGGACACTCAGTAAGGCCTTGTCTTCACTAGGAAAAGAAGTGTGTTCTTCACTTGAGGTAAAATCCTAGTGAAGACAAGGCAAACTGTTGATTTAACATGAGTTAGTAGGTCAAGATAAACCCTAGGCTCCTCCCTCATCTTTAAATTGACCTGCTAACACTATGTGAAAACTGCAAGCCTCCTTGTCTTCACTGGGATTTTGCTTCATGCTGGTTACTTTGTGTTAGCTAACTGGAGATACGAACCTTCTTTCTTAGTGAAAATGCAGTCCAAATATTTGTGCCAGGCTACAAAGGTTTGTGATTTTTCTTAGGGTAAATCACAATCTCTCTCTTACACTCTCACTTGCTCTCCAAACCCTTCATTATTAAGGTTGCAAAGTCAAGCACTTGAGAGTTAGGAAATACCAGAATTAAGGTTCCCTGTGTGGACAGATAATGTTCAGTTCCTCTGTGGAGATGGCGCATGCTCAGTGGGGTCACACACAGGAGCTGTAAGGGGATGGTAGGTATGGCACACAGGGATTAGGTGCTGTGAGTCATTGGAGTGTGCTCAGTGTAGACAGAATCTTCAGGGAATTTAGCTTCTAAAACTGAGGAAACCTCTAGTGAGCATGTGCCCACTGAATTTTTTCAAAGGCTTATCACTTAGCCACAGTATTTGGTTGGATTTTCATAGGAATGGCAAGAGGCATATACCTGACACAAAGGCCACCCTCTGCCAAATTTCAAGTCCTGGTTCCAAATCATGGGGGCTCCAGAGCTTCCCAAAGAAAAGATAATCAGAATATTTTAACATGGGCAAAACAATATATTTTTCCTTTGCCTCATTCTTGGAAACAGATGAACCATTTTGGCTGATATAAATAAAAAAAAAAGGGGGGGAAAAATCAGCTCGAGGAAGACATCGGCCATGTAAAAATTCAGCCCAAATAGTTAAAGTTTGGCAAAGTTATAAGCCATTGAAAACAGCTTCTTATAATGGGAAGTGTCAAGCAACTTTAATTATTGGTGGCACTACCAAGCCCATGTATAATTACAAATTAGGGTTGTCAATTAATTGCAGTTAAGTCAAGCGATAAACGCAAAACAAATTAACTAGATTTTAAAAAATAACGATTAATCACAGTTAATAATAGAATACCAATTTAAATTTATTATAAATGTTTTTGCTTGTTTTTCTACATTTTCAAATACATTGATTTCAGTTACAACACAGAATACAAATTGTACAGTGCTCATTTTATATTATTTTTATTCAAAATATTTTCACTGTCCAAAAGCTAAACAAAAGAAATCATATTTTTTCAGTTCACCTCATACAAGTAGTGTAGTGCAATCTCTTTATTGTGAAAGGGCAACTTACAAAAGTAGAATTATTTTTTTAGGGCTGTCAATTGCAGTTAACCCAAGTGATTAATGCAAAATTAACGCTTTTTTAAAACAAATATTAACCGCACCTCTCTATTTTCACCCTTTTCACTTACTGTACTTCATCACTTAGAATCATAGAATCATAGAATATCAGGGTTGGAAGGGACCTCAGGAGGTCATCTAGTCCAACCCCCTGCTCAAAAGCAGGACCCATCCCCAATTAAATCATCCCAGCCAGGGCTTTGTCAAGCCTGACCTTAAAAACTTCTAAGGAAGGAGATTCCACCACCTCCCTAGGCAATGCATTCCAGTGTTTCACCACTCTCCTAGTGAAAAAGTTTTTCCTAATATCCAACCTAAACCTCCCCCACTGCAACTTGAGACCATTACTCCTTGTCCTGTCCTCTTCTACCACTGAGAATAGTCTAGAACCATCCTTTCTGGAACCACCTCTCAGGTAGTTGAAAGCAGCTATCAAATCCCCCCTCATTCTTCTCTTCCACAGACTAAACAATCCCAGTTCCCTCAGCCTCTCCTCACTTGGCGGACATTGGCACAGAGCTGTGTTCTCATGATATGAAGTGATTAAATATCAGAAGAAGTTAATGGAGCAAAGCAGTAAAAGTTTAGGTCTTTTGAATAGGAAGTTTATTTTTAAAAAATGTCCGGATGGTTCTCTGGATAAAAAGATGGTTATCTTTAGCTATTGCAAGGCTGAGTTCCAATACCATCGAAGTACTTCAAATCTGCAATACCACCTAGGTGCTAAACATGCTTTCTCCTCCAGTTCTTGTGCTCCAGATAACCCCGCAACAGCAAATGAATCCCACTAGTCGAGACAGAGTACTCTTACAGAGTTTCAGGATTGCTACAAGCCCATGGATCAAACAAAGTACAACAGTTTAACCAGTGCTATTGAAAGTGGATAGCTATGGACTGCAGACCACTCCACACTGTAAACAACAGAGGGCTGAGAAATGTTGTTCAAATTGCATCTTCCAATCAGTCACACACCTTGCCGTCCCGAGGAACCATTTCATCAGGAATACATGACCTATATAATAATGAGCAGACTACAAAGCTGGAGCTTCTGTAAAATGCACTCGCTGTTGCTGTGACTGGTGATCACTGGACATCCTTGAGCAATCACAGCTATCTTGGAGTCACGACACCCCTGATTGAAGCTGCATGGACACTGCAATCGTTTGCTTTAATGATAACACATACTGAAGAGAGACATTATGCTGAAGCATATGCAGAGCGTTTCTTGGATGTTGCAGAAGAATGGAATATTCAGGAAAAGGTAACAACAGTTAGTACTGACCGTGCATGTAAAATGATAGCAGCAGACAGTGGTTTGCCTTTTGAACACGGCCGGCATCACTCACAGTCTGCAGCAATCCCTCACAGTAGCACTCAGTGATGGCGGTTTGGAAAATACGCTGGCAAAATGTAGAAAACTTGTGGGCCATTTCAAACACAGTCCAGCTAACAGTACAGAGCTAGGAATACCACAAGCTACAAATGGACAGAAAACGATGCGCAAGATATTTCAACCAGATGGAACTCCACATTGGGTAGGGTTCAGCACCTGCTTTTCAGTAAAGCCACTGTCTCAGCCACATTAGCTCTTCAAAAGCACAATCTATCAGTGCCAACAGGTAGGATTTGGAAAGGCTAGAAACAGGACTTGAGCCCTGCAGGTTTGTGACTGAACTCCTTGGGGGAAGAACTGTATGTCTCCTGCTCTGTGGTTTTACTCGTGTTCTGCCATTTATTTCATGTTATAGCAGTCTCAGATGATGACTCAGCACATGTTGTTCGATTTAAGAACACTGTCGCTGCAGATTTGTCAAAACGCAAAGGAGGTACCAATGTGAGCTTTCTAAAGATAGCTACAGTACTCAACCCAAGGTTTAAGAATCTGAAGTGCCTTCCAAAATCTGAGAGCAACAAGGTGTGGAACATGCTGTCAGAAGTCTTTAAAAAGCAACACTCTGATCTGGAAACTACAGAACCCGAACCACCAAAAAAGAAAAACAACCTTCTGCTGGTGGCATCTGACTCAGATGATGAAAATGAACATAGACTATCAGGGTTGGAAGGGACCTCAGGAGATCATCTAGTCCAACCCCCTGCTCAAAGCAGGACCAATCCCCAATTATTATTATTTTTTTTTGCCCTAGATTCCGAAATGGCCCCCTCAAGAATTGAAGTCACAACCCTGGGTTTAGCAGGCCAGTGCTCAAACCACTGAGCTATCCCTCTCACCCAAGCATCAGTCTGCACTGCTATGCAGTGATTGTCATCGAACAGAACCCATCATCAGCATGGAAGAATGCGGGTAACACAGACCAGGAGACATATAATTCTTCCCCAAGTAGTTCATTCACAAATTTCATTAACACATGATTTTTTAATGAGTGTCATCAGCGTGGAAGCATGTCCTCTGGAATGGTGACTGAAGCATGAAAGGGCATATGAATGTTTAGCATATCTGGCACATAAATACCTTGCAATGACAGCCACAGTAGTGCCATACGAATGCCTGTTCTCACTTTCAAGTGACATTGTAAATAAGAAGCGGACACCATTATCTCCCGTAAATGTAAACAAACTTGTTTGTCTTAGCAATTGGCTGAAGAAAAGATAGGACTGAGTGGACTTGTAGGCTCTAAAGTTTTATATTGTTTTACTTTTGAGTGCAGTTATGTAAAAAACAAC
This sequence comes from Caretta caretta, assembly GCF_965140235.1. Taxonomy (NCBI): domain Eukaryota; kingdom Metazoa; phylum Chordata; order Testudines; family Cheloniidae; genus Caretta; species Caretta caretta. The sequence continues at coordinate 202,590,715 of NC_134208.1, read as the reverse complement.
AACCTACATTTGTAAGTTGCACTTTCACGATAAAGAGATTGCTCTACAATACTTGTATGAGGTGAATTGAAAAATACTTTTTCTTTTATCTTTCTTACAGTGCAAATATTTATAATAAAAATAATATAAAGTGAGCACGGTATTCTTTGTATTCTGTGTTGTAACTGAAATCAATATATTTGAAAATGTAGAAAACATTCAAAAATATTTAAATAAATGGTATTCTATTACTGTTTAACAGTGTGATTGAAATTGTGATTAATCATGACTATTCTTTTAATCTGAGATTAATTGTGATTAATTTTTTTAATTCTTTGACAGCCCTATTACAACTGTTTTTAGTCTGGAGCAAATATTTGGGGAGCATCCAGACTTAGAATCATAGAATCATAGAATCATAGAATATAAGGGTTGGAAGGGACCCCAGAAGGTCATCTAGTCCAACCCCCTGCTCAAAGCAGGACCAATTCCCAGTTAAATCATCCCAGCCAGGGCTTTGTCAAGCCTGACCTTAAAAACCTCTAAGGAAGGAGATTCTACCACCTCCCTAGGTAACGCATTCCAGTGTTTCACCACCCTCTTAGTGAAAAAGTTTTTCCTAATATCCAATCTAAACCTCCCCCACTGTAACTTGAGACCATTACTCCTCGTTCTGTCATCCGATACCATTGAGAACAGTCTAGAGCCATCCTCTTTGGAACCCCCTTTCAGGTAGTTGAAAACAGCTATCAAATCCCCCCTCATTCTTCTCTTCTGCAGGCTAAACAATCCCAGCTCCCTCAGCCTCTCCTCATAACTCATATGTTCCAGACCCCTAATCATTTTTGTTGCCCTTCGCTGGACTCTCTCCAATTTATCCACATCCTTCTTGAAGTGTGGGGCCCAAAACTGGACACAGTACTCCAGATGAGGCCTCACCAATGTCGAATAGAGGGGAACGATCACGTCCCTCGATCTGCTCGCTATGCCCCTACTTATACATCCCAAAATGCCATTGGCCTTCTTGGCAACAAGGGCACACTGCTGACTCATATCCAGCTTCTCGTCCACTGTCACCCCTAGGTCCTTTTCCGCAGAACTGCTGCCTAGACATTCGGTCCCTAGTCTGTAGCTGTGCATTGGGTACTTCCGTCCTAAGTGCAGGACCCTGCACTTATCCTTATTGAACCTCATCAGATTTCTTTTGGCCCAATCCTCCAATTTGTCTAGGTCCTTCTGTATCCTATCCCTCCCCTCCAGCGTATCTACCACTCCTCCCAGTTTAGTATCATCCGCAAATTTGCTGAGAGTGCAATCCACACCATCCTCCAGATCATTTATGAAGATATTGAACAAAACCGGCCCCAGGACCGACCCTTGGGGCACACCACTTGATACCGGCTGCCAACTAGACATGGAGCCATTGATCACTACCCGTTGAGCCCGACAATCTAGCCAGCTTTCTACCCACCTTGTAGTGCATTCATCCAGCCCATACTTCCTTAACTTGCTGACAAGAATACTGTGGGAGACCGTGTCAAAAGCTTTGCTAAAGTCAAGAAACAATACATCCACTGCTTTCCCTTCATCCACAGAACCAGTAATCTCATCATAGAAGGCGATTAGATTAGTCAGGCATGACCTTCCCTTGGTGAATCCATGCTGGCTGTTCCTGATCACTTTCCTCTCATGCAAGTGCTTCAGGATTGATTCTTTGAGGACCTGCTCCATGATTTTTCCAGGGACTGAAGTGAGGCTGACTGGCCTGTAGTTCCCAGGATCCTCCTTCTTCCCTTTTTTAAAGATTGGCACTACATTAGCCTTTTTCCAGTCATCCGGGACTTCCCCCGTTCGCCACGAGTTTTCAAAGATAATGGCCAATGGCTCTGCAATCACAGCCGCCAGTTCCTTCAGCACTCTCGGATGCAACTCGTCCGGCCCCATGGACTTGTGCACGTCCAGCTTTTCTAAAAAGTCCCTAACCACCTCTATCTGCACAGAGGGCTGGCCATCTCTTCCCCATTTCCCCACTTGCCTTTACAAAAGTGTTAGCTACCTCGAGTTAATTTTCAATGAGTTAATTAGAGGTAAAATACCTCTAGCGAAGAGAAGCCCATTGAAGAGATTACTACTCTATCACATCCTCAGATTTTATACCAAAGTCTATAGGTATAACTGTGGACACAATTAATTCCATTTGTATTAAACTGTGTGTGCAAAATTGCAACAATATTGGAAGGTGGACTGAGATCCTGATATTTAGTTGGGCCACAACCCCACCTTCAATATTAAGGTAGAAAATTTCATTTCAAAATTAAATGTAGTATCCAGGTGCAGTTAGATACTTAGGTTTCAAAATGGGTACGGTTCTGGGGCCAACTTAATTCTACCCACAATATTGAAGACGGTTTTGAAAAATTCAGGCCTAAAAGTCTCTTGCCTTCCATAGATTAAGCAGCTGGAATTTCTCCCACTTCTCCATTCGGTGTTTTAAAACTTATCATTTCACGTTATTTATTGGCTTAAAAATATGACTGAGATAATAGTACTGTGAAGAGACCATTGGGTGTCTGTTCATCTGTCCCCCAGGGTTCAGACCCTTGAACTATCAGTTCTGCAAGTTGCTGAGAGATCTATTTATATCCAGCGTTTTGAATTCAGATTCCTTGGGGAGAAGAAGATTTTTGTGCAGAGCAGAAGTAAGAGCACTTTTTTATCTGCTACCTAATGTCTTCCTCCTACCTTCATTTCTGTGACACCCCTTCTCTCTGACAGACAAAACCTTGTTGAAGCTCAAGCTCACGCAGCGTTGGTTAAGACTCCTACTCCTTCTAAACTTAGAATAACTTTTGCTACTTATAAAAAAAGAGACATCTATTGTTAAAGCAATCAGCAGCCTTTCCTGCCACGTTTAAGGTGCTTGGTTCCTATAGAAAATGTTTCCCTTAAATTTTTTTTAAAAGCATGTTTTGGTTCATATTGGTCCCAGAGCTGTAAATCATAATTATTTAGAATTATTGTCTCAAGAAATGATTCTCTTTGGCTGGCCATGGAAGATTTGATCAGTCTTTGTAGAAATATGGCTAACCTGCTAAAATGGATGATGCCTTCTTCTGTTCACACTACTGCTTGAGGGTTTACCGTTTACAGAAGAGGGATAAACTTGGTCATGCCATTTCTATGCGTCCAGCAGTGAAAAACTTAGTGGGTAATACCTGGGTCACTCCTGATGCAAAATGTAAGCTTTCTTCTTTGTAGTTCTAAATGACTCACAGATAAAGTGAAGCTGTGGACTCAAGCACTCCAGGTCCTCTAGCAAATCTTTTCTTCCTAACGAGCAACAAATTCCTATTGAGGACCCCAGACAGAAAATGAATTGTAGAGTTTTAAAGAGAGAGAACAATACATTCTCATATGAATTCTGTACCATTTAGCTTGCCATTTCCATATGCTCCTGCAAGATTTCTTAACAAAAGCTAGGGATACTGTAACGGAGTCCTACTCACCACTGGGGCACCTTCTTGGGGCTGCGTCTGGGAATTAGCTCTGCCCAGTCTGATATCCCCTTCCGTCTTTCATTCATGCTGCAGCCCCTCTCATGGTCCAGGAGTCACAGTGCTTCCTCTTTGTGAGTCAGGAAGCTCCCTCCGTGTGGCCTAGCCTTCCAGCCAGGTCACTATCGTTTTCCCATTCCGGGACATCAAAGTCTCACTGGATTGGTTGACCGGGTATTGTTCCCAGCAGTCATCCAATTCAAAGCTATCGGTTCAATTCAATCCTTCCCAGTGGCTGGTAGGGGAACCCAGACATGCCCACTATTCCGGGTTTCATCCTAGGGACCCTCAGATCAGTGGCCAAGGTCTGCACCATCCCAAACCTTGCTATCATCTCCCTGGGCCTTTTGCTAATCTACCTCTACAAGTGTAACTCCACTTAAGAAGAAATCCTATCTAAGTTAGCTTGTTGTAAAGCACATCGTTAGGTGAGACTAAATACAGTAGGCTGCTTGTGTTTTAAAATCCCCTTTTCCCCAAAACTTTGCTCCAACTGCTAAATAAAGCATTTTATTTTAGGAAGGTTTTTGGTCACAATATCACTGATCACCAAAGGGAAGAAATGCAGGTGCCTAACATCCAGTCAGTCCTGCAGGGTTAAAAGCAGTCGATAGTGCACCTGGGTGCTAATTTAAGAGTTTCCCACCCCAAGACAAGTCTGGGCAAGACCTGACGTGTCTACACTCTGAGAGGCTGAAAAGAGGGCGGAGGCACAGCTAACTCCATCACCAGGACTGTATCTTAAATAAATTAAACATTAAATCATAGTCCTAACGTGGACACAAATTGCTCCATATTCCTTGTCATTCTCCTGTCTGTCACCACAACACCACAGTTCTTCCTGTCATGCAGGCTTATAACCAAAGCATCATCTGTCTCTCCTCCCTCTTCTCCATCCCTGACATCTCAGCTGTGTCCAAATGCTGATGCTCCTTCCTTCACAACATTTTTAAGGTCTGAACTTTTCTCTCTGTCCAGGCATGAAAACTTGTCACCCAGGCCCTCAATGTCTCCTCCTCTGACTGTTGAAGCTTCCTTTTCTCTGCCCCCCCTTAAACACACACATCTTCCCTCAAAAAAAAAATACACACACACACACTAACATCATCTTCCTTGCTCATCAACCAGACCCAGTCACCCCTTCTTTGAATCTTTCCACCTGTCACCTTTGCTTCATTGCACCATACTCAAGCTTCTTGCCCTTGCCTTCAAGTCTCTGAATAACTCTGCCTCACCGATGTATCTGACCGAGTCTTTCATCTCATTGGCCCACACCCACTCAGGTCAGTCAGGGAAGCCAGCCACAGTGCGGTGTGGGCCAGCTTTTCAGAAAAGCTCAGCATATTGGGTACTGGGCTCTTTTGAAAATCTGTCCGTAAGTGTCACCAGGGGAGAGCTGCCAGGTGCTGAGTACTTCCGAAAAATCTTTCCCCATTTGTGAGTGCTGAGCCATTGAAAAATTGACCTGAGCTTTTTGGAAAATCTGGCCACACAATCCCCTTTTCCAGTAATTGTTTCTGTACTTCTTCGTCATGCTACTTCCCATGCAGCAAAGTCCTCCGTCTCCAACCTACCACCCTTCCCGCATTCAAATCCTACCTTCTGACCTACCTCTGCTGTTACACCCACCAGAAACGAGTCAGCCAAAACAGTTGTCTTCCCTGTGCTACACTATTTTTTTTAAACTATACTTTTTAAAAAAATTCCACCACACAAGACTTTGCTGAGCAATTACATAAGCTTGTTACTGTGTCTGCTGTCTCTCCCCTTGGAACCACAATGCTCTCTTTCATTGCCCATTCATTGCATTGTGTAAAGTTTAGTCCCGTTCCTACAGTGAGCACTGTATGGGCACAGGTGCCCCTCCGGGTGTTGCTCATTGCAGGAATAGAAGGTTTAGATTGCAAGCTTTTGGGGTCAGGGACAGCATGCTGTTCATTTGTTCTGCAAGATGCCTAGCATGCTTGTGAGTTCTGTAAAATAATCATAAAAAATTAGACTTGAGTCCATATTGTGATTTCGGTTATGGGTACAGAATTCTCATCAAAATCCCTTATGTGCATGGAATTCTCACTAAGGCAATTGTAGCTGGCTACACATGTGGCTCTGAATCCAGAATATAATTCAGATAATTTTAGCACCAACTGTTTCCCCGTCAATAGATAATGAATTTGAGCTTTCAATTTTGGCAAACGTATTGCAAGAATCATGAAATATATGTATGTATTCACTTGGAATGGGACACTGAATTTCCTTATAGCGGTTCAGTGAAGCTTTGTGTCATATATATTTCATACATTTCTTTAAAAGTATTGCACTGGTCAACAAGTCAATGAAAGTTTAGGCAGATAAAGGAAAAGCAACTGGATGCATACTAGCTATTTGCCTTACTAGATGTGTTTATGTAGCAGCAGTGGAAAGAATGAATAAGTGTAGTACAAGTTGTCAGGGAGCTGCCACGATATTTATTCTGTATCCTTCAGGTGTATTTTTTATGTTTGGCTCAGTCATTCCAGTAAACAGTGGATGAAAAGTTTGTAGATCAAAATGTGATTTATTCAGGGAAGAATCTAAAGGTCTCAGACATAGCACATGAATAAATGCAGGGTCAGTGTTCTTACTCTGTTCTACTTGCTTCAAAAAAATCCTATAAATTATTCTACCTCTTCCGTACTTCAGCTGGCTTCCGAATCTTTTTGAACACACCAAATCATCAGCATGGCATCAAATGCTTGGCAGCTAATTCTTGATAAACAATTATTGCTACACTAATGCACAACACGGCACCTTATAATTAATACACATCCGTCTTACAGCCATTTTCATAGATACTAAATTTTTCTTAAAAGACGATGCCCTCAAATTAGCACCTGCAGAATAAAGATGCAGGTTTAGTTTTGGGTAGAGCCATGGGAAAGCCAGTAAAGGATATGATGATTACATAAGCTGCTATATTTTTGTTCATGCAGTTCTTATTGCAGTTGTACATTTCTAGGGAATAAGTCATGTTTCATTTTTAATAGGGTCCCGCTGAAAAAACAGCACAAAATCTCAATTAGGATTCCCTCCCCACCTAAATAGGACAATAATGGAAGCAAATGAATTCTTCTTTTGAATTCTTCTGGCCTTTGTTTTTATTATTTGTTAGCAATGGTTTTAATCTTACTGTGTCTGCTCACTTGCTTCACTTCTGCTCGTCTGATAAGCTTTTGAAGATACCATATGCTTAAAAGACAAGGCTTAGATGTTAATTAAAACTTCAAATGAAATAACCATCTTATTAAAATATTGTCCATACTATTGCTGGGCAGTACCTGCTCAGTCCTCCCTCTGCATGCCGGCCACCCCCCCCCCCCCACTCAGCACAGACCCCTGTACCCACAAAAAGGCTTCCTCAGGTTTCCAGGGAAGTGAAAGAGACTGCTACAGAGGAAGTCAAGTCGTGTTTCTGCCTGGGGAAGGGGACCCTCTCTGCTTGCAGATCAAAAAAGCACAAACTGGTCCATTACCGACATGTTTCTCCTAGAAGTTCCCAGGCAAAAAACTCCATTAAGTTAAGGCTGAAAGGATGTATCAGTGATTTAATAATAATAATAGTAATAATAATAATAATAATAATAAAAAGATTACAAGGATGTTGCATTTTCCCAGAATCATGCATTATAAACCCAGGGAAATTCAGAGTTAAGACTTCATTTAAAATAAATCCAAGTATGTGAAAGGGAAGACATAGGTTGTTAAGGCATCCATGCAACACTTACTCTGTCCTGTAATGATGTCAGATAAGATTAAACAGATTTTGAAAGACACATTCGATATTTTTCGTATTTATTGTTTCGTGGTGGCATCACTGGTTACACATGGTCTTGTACAAGTGGGCTGTAAGCACTGCATTGAACAGCCCCACCACCAGAGCCCCATGAGCAGGCCAGCTGCGGGTATCTAATGGCAGTGTAGACAGACCCATAGAGGCAAATTCTTTCCATAATAAATAATTGGACAGGAGGGGTTGCAAACTCGGTTGATATAATAAATTATTTTGGGGGGATGCTGACATTATATGCAAATGAATGGGGCTGTATACTTAGCAAGTAACAAAATTAAAATATCAATTAATCTAACTGACCAAAATGTACTGTACTGTGTGAGTTTAGCTCAATAAAGAGTATTTCTAATGCACACAAGGACTTGAGCAGCTGTGGCCATACTGCGCACTAAACACAATCTGCTTTGAGTTTGGCAGATTTTTTCCCCAGCAACTTTGCCAGATTAGTTTTTATACATAAGCGAAATTGCTTCATTTGAGGAATATTTTCCTAGATGGAATGATACTCAATTTAGAAGCTTGAGATGACTTCAAACAACTATGAACTATAATGAGGAAAGATATTATGCATAAACTTCTCAAGCAATGCTATTCACGAAGATTACAGTGAGACATTCATTATCTTTCCATTTATATTTTTATTCTTATTATATTCCAAGTCCTCTCTTCACTGTTTTCTGACTGAACTGAGTCATTTATTTTCATTTTGCAAAAAGACCGCACTCCTGCAAACACTTTTTGGCACCTGCTTAACTTTGTATTTGAGTTGTCCCATTGAAACCAGTGGGACAGCCCATGGGCATGATCTCAAATACATGTGCATGCTTGTTTAGGCCTAATTGTCAAACATACCCTATTAATCAGCTTCCTGTGTTACTGAAAGCAACAAGACACCTCTATTTTGTAATATTCAGTATATAATCTCCCCTAATATCTTACATTGGTATTAAATTGTTTTCTTATTTTTGTTTTGGAAAATATTATTTATATAATCTTCATTTTATGTAACTGATAACTTCTAATATCTGTTGTATTTATATCTTTTTGGATAATTGTTTAGTCATGAAAAAATGTTCAGTACACATTACATATTTTTTTTAAAAAATGACTCCAGGTTTAGGTATTTGGGGACCTTACAGTGACAGCACAAACTACTTGAAAAAGATGTTGTCTGTGACCCTGATCCTGCAAACACTTTATTAATTCAGTGGAACTACTCCTCTGTTATTTACTCACTGGGGTAAGAATTTTTAGTTCCGATTTATCATTTAAGAGCCATACAATAACTTTCCCATGTTCCAGTGATGGGGTATTTTCAGGGGTGCTGAATGAATGTTAAAGTGATTTGTTTTTAAACTTCTAACTAATATTTTTTTAACAAAAAGAAATGGAGTACTTGTGGCACCTTAGAGACTTATTTGAGCATAAGCTTTCGTGAGCTACAGCTCACTTCATCGGATGCAATACTGTGGAAAGTGTAGAAGATCTTTTATACACACTGGTTTCAGAGGAACAGCCGTGTTAGTCTGTATTCGCAAAAAGAAAAGGAGTACTTGTGGCACCTTAGAGACTAACCAATTTATTTGAGCATGAGCTTTCGTGAGCTACAGCTCACTTCATCAGATGTATACCGTGGAAACTGCAGCAGACTTTATATACACACAGAGAATATGAAACAATACCTCCTCCCACCCCACTGTCCTGCTGGTAATAGCTTATCTAAAGTGATCAACAGGTGGGCCATTTCCAGCACAAATCCAGGTTTTCTCACTCCCACCCCCTCACATACACACAAACCCACTCTTCTGCTGGTAATAGCTTATCTAAAGTGACCACTCTCCTTACAGTGTGTATGATAATCAAGGTGGGCCATTTCCAGCACAAATCCAGGGTTTAACAAGAACGAAAGTTGCAATTCTTCAACAAAAAAACTTCAAATCCAGACTCCAGCGAGAAACTGTTGAATTGGAATTCATTTGCAAATTGGATACAATTAACTTAGGCTTGAATAGAGACTGGGAGTGGCTAAGTTATTATGCAAGGTAACCTATTTCCCCTAAGCCCCCCCCACGTTCTTGTTAAACCCTGGATTTGTGCTGGAAATGATTACCACCTTGATTATCATACACATTGTAAGGAGAGTGGTCACTTTAGATAAGCTATTACCAGCAGGAGAGTGGGTTTGTGGGGGGGGGGGGGGGGTGAGAAAACCTGGATTTGTGCTGGAAATGGCCCAACTTGATTATCATACACATTGTAAGGAGAGTGATCACTTTAGATAAGCTATTGCCAGCAGGGAGAGTGGGGTGGGGGGAGGTATTTTTTCATGCTTTGTGTGTATAAAAGATCTTCTACACTTTCCACATTATGCATCCGATGAAGTGAGCTGTAGCTCATGAAAGCTTATGCTCAAATAAATTGGTTAGTCTCTAAGATGCCACAAGTCCTCCTTTTCTTTTTGTGAATACAGACTAACACGGCTGTTACTCTGAAACCATTTTTTTAACAATTAGATTATATTGTATGTGTTTGACAGTGCATTTATAGGTGCCTTAAATGGAGTGACTAGTGATAAATCCATTTTACCAGTCTAAGGGATTGCTTAGCATTAGATAAAACACACAAGGTAGGAGAGGTAATCTCTTTTATGGGACCAGCTTCTGTTGGTGAGAGAGACAAGCTTTTGAGCTTACACAGCGCTTGTCTTCATGTCACGCAATACCTAAACCTAGAGTAATTTTTTAAAAAGCATGTAATGTGTATTGAACATTTTTCGTGACTAAACAATTACCCAAAAGATATAAGAAAAGGAGTACTTGTAGCACCTTAGAGACTAACCAATTTATTTGAGCATGAGCTTTCGTGAGCTACAGCTCACTTCATCAGATGTATACCGTGGAAACTGCAGCAGACTTTATATACACACAGAGATCATGAAACAATACCTCCTCCCACCCGACTGTCCTGCTGGTAATAGCTTATCTAAAGTGATCATCAGGTGGGCCATTTCCAGCACAAATCCAGGTTTTCTCACCCTCCACCCCCCCACACAAATTCACTCTCCTGCTGGTGCTAGCCCATCCAAAGTGACAACTCTTTACATAATCAAGTCGGGCTATTTCCTGCATAAATCCAGGTTTTCTCACATCCCCCCCACCCCCATACACACACAAACTCACTCTCCTGCTGGTAATAGCTCATCTAAACTGACCACTCTCCAAGTTTAAATCCAAGTTAAACCAGAACATCTGGCGGGGGGGGGGGGGGGTAGGAAAAAACAAGAGGAAACAGGCTACCTTGCATAATGACTTAGCCACTCCCAGTCTCTATTTAAGCCTAAATTAATAGTATCCAATTTGCAAATGAATTCCAATTCAGCAGTTTCTCGCTGGAGTCTGGATTTGAAGTTTTTTTGTTTTAAGATAGCGACCTTCATGTCTGTGATTGCGTGACCAGAGAGATTGAAGTGTTCTCCAACTGGTTTATGAATGTTATAATTCTTGACATCTGATTTGTGTCCATTTATTCTTTTATTCTTTCCATTGCTGGCAATGCCCCTCTGCCATGTACATTGGTCAAACTGGACAGTCTCTACGTAAAAAAATTAATGGACACAAATCAGATGTCAAGAATTATAACATTCATAAACCAGTCGGAGAACACTTCAATCTCTCTGGTCACGCAATCACAGACATGAAGGTCGCTATCTTAAAACAAAAAAACTTCAAATCCAGACTCCAGCGAGAAACTGCTGAATTGGAATTCATTTGCAAATTGGATACTATTAATTTAGGCTTAAATAGAGACTGGGAGTGGCTAAGTCATTATGCAAGGTAGCCTGTTTCCTCTTGTTTTTTCCTACCCCCCCCCAGATGTTCTGGTTTAACTTGGATTTAAACTTGGAGAGTGGTCAGTTTAGATGAGCTATTACCAGCAGGAGAGTGAGTTTGTGTGTGTATGGGGGTGGGGGGGATGTGAGAAAACCTGGATTTATGCAGGAAATAGCCCGACTTGATTATGTAAAGAGTTGTCACTTTGGATGGGCTAGCACCAGCAGGAGAGTGAATTTGTGTGGGGGGGTGGAGGGTGAGAAAACCTGGATTTGTGCTGGAAATGGCCTACCTGATGATCACTTTAGATAAGCTATTACCAGCAGGACAGTGGGGTGGGAGGAGGTATTGTTTCATATTCTCTGTGTATATATAAAGTCTGCTGCAGTTTCCACGGTATGCATCTGATGAAGTGAGCTGTAGCTCACGAAAGCTCATGCTCAAATAAATTGGTTAGTCTCTAAGGTGCTACAAGTACTCCTTTTCTTTTTGCGAATACAGACTAACACGGCTGTTACTCTGAAACCAAAAGATATAAATGCAATAGATATTAGAACTTATCAGTTACATTAAGGGACCTGAAGCAGAGCTCTGTGTAAGCTCCAAAGCTTCTCTCTCTCACCAACAGAAGTTGGTCCAGTAAAAGAGATTACCTCACCTATCTTGTCTCTCCAATATCCTGGGACCTACATGGCTACAACAAGACTACCGAAAACATAGTATACAGGAGACTGCAGTCCAGAATCTCTCAGTGACAGTCCCGTAATTCCAGAACAGCTTTGTGATAAGTAGGGCTAGAAATTTCTCCGTGAGATCTAGCCCAGGTGTCTGCTGTCGCTGTTGAGTGTGCCAGAAAATGCAGTCATGAGAAGAATGTGGTTGGATCAGCTGCAGAGGACTACTCTGTCTGGGAACCGTACGAAGATGTGAGCTCTTGAGACTCCTTCAGGCTGAGCTTGGAGTGGCTTGGGAACCAGAACCACCATGGGGCAAGGAGAGAGAGGCTAAAACATGCATTTTTCTTTCAACATTTAGGATGAAATTCACCTAGGAGTCTCTGATACCATTTAAACCCTGTGGGGCTGCAGCCAAAACAGCTGCTCAGGGGAACATTTGTGCCCTCTCCCGTTGCTGAGCGGATCTCCCAGCCAACTCTAACTAGGTCAAATGAGAGAGGAGAAATTAGCTAGATTTAAAGTTATGCTCATGCTTATTAGAGGGGATTTGAACTCCACGTTGTTTGTAAACCATTGTTAAGAGCTCAAACATGTTTCTTGCCTCTGGCCATTTGTTTCATTCCCCACCCATTTTGGAAAGCATTGCTTTTTCCTGTGTTTTTGAATGGCGTTCGTAACACAGCTGCTTTTATTGGATAATAACTTTAACTTTTTATATCTCTTTATCATGCCAAAACAGCTGTCTGCCAACACCATTCACTGATAGCTCCAGAGACTGGGACACAGGATTTGTTACTGAACAGCTGCTGCTGCAAAACTAGTAGTTTAAGCACAAACCATGGTTTGGAAACTGACCAAATGTATCTGTCTTGGAAAGACAGGCTTTTGGGTTTGTTTGACAACAGCGATACATTTAATATCTGTAGAATTCCTCTTCGCCACCTCTCTTCTGACAGATCAAAATATTTAGGGTGACATTTTCCAAAGCGCTCAGCATTGGCCTAACTGCTTCCACTGAAATCAACAGTGAAATTCTCATGGAGATCTAAAAATCTTTAGTGTGTGTCTCTGAGGTCAGGTAACCTGAGGGAAGGTGAACTACGCCTGAGTTTAATCAGCTGAGGACCTATAGGTCCGCTGAAAGAAGGCTTGTCATAGTGTTAATTCACATGGAGGAAAGTCACCCCTCCCCTTACAAAGCATGAAGCAAGAACTAAGCGAGAATTCAATCCACAAGTTGTGTGTTGTGTTTCTACATAGCCCCTTCCTGGCTACTGTCTCAGCCAGAGGATTTGATTGCTGCTGCTGCCCATCCATACACCCCTCTTTGATAAATGTGTGGAGGACTGCTGTACTAGATTTCCTATACAGCTCAGATCCCACAGCTTCTCCTCCAACATGCACCCAAACATCCCTCTCTACTCTGCCCTAGTCAGGGGAGTTGGCTAAACTGTTTAGTCAAAAACACTTTAAAAAACCCAAACAGCTTTTCGATCAAAACAAAATTTTCATTTTGGTTGAAGTTTTCTGGAGGGTTTCTACAAAAATAAAAAACAAACTAAAATCAAAAAAAGTGCTTTGGAATAAAAAAAAAATCAAGTTTTGGCCTTTGAAGTTTTTTACCAAAAACCGAACATTTTTACTAAAAATCGTTTTGAACACCGAGAGGTTTATATGTTTTGGTTTTGTTTTCTTCAAAAAGCTGTAAACTTTTCATGGAAAATTAAAAACGCAAAACAAACATTTTAAAATTTCCTGCAAAACAATTAACCTTTAACATTTAATGAATGTTAACACTGTTCAACCAGTTCTGCTCGTCCTAGCTGGCTCAGAGATCCCCTCAGCAACATGCCTGGAGTTCAGAGGCCCTCCTGGATGCAGCTTTGTGGGACTTAGTTACTTGAGAGGACCTTGCCTCAGGCTCCTCCACCACACCTGGGTAAGCTTCATCCTAAATGAAATGTGAAAAAGAACTTCTCTTATTCAGGCTTCCTTTGTCCCAGGAAGGCTCCAGTTACCAGCTCAACATAAGTTCATTCTGAGGGCAAGTTCGAGAGGGATGACATTTTGCAGAGTCCCGCAGAAGAACAAATTGCTCCATCTGAGCCTAGCCACATTCCCCCTAGCTGGGTTTTCTGACAATCCCAGCTCTGAACGCTGACACCTGGCTTGATATGGGTGGGATTTTTAACCCACTTAGCAGAACCTTTATAGCCCTTGACAGTGTCCCTTTGACTTTCCCTAAAGAATCCTCAATCCCATGTCTTTGACAGGGAAATGAATTGCCCTGAATTTCACAGATCCTGAGCCTCTGAAGCACTCATTAACTCTGGGCCTGAAAAATGGTCCACGCAGGCCTTGTATATTGACCTCAAAGGGGGAATGCATGATCTGCCTACCTGTATTAGCTTGCAGGATTGGGCCATAGACTTTAGAGGGATTTTGTTGGGCACTCAGAACTTCTGAAAATCTGGACCCGTGTGTATAACTGTGTTTTCTTTAATTTGTAACTGGTGGGCTAAGAGAGGTCACTCCAAGCGTTCAGCTGACTCTTTAGCCATTAGCGCTTAACATTTCAAAATGTCCCAGTGTTCCCCAGTGAGGATACTTGCCTTTTGATGTACCATGTTACAGTACCAATCCTGCAAACACACACACACACACACAGCTTTACTGAATGAGTATTCCAACGGGCATCAGTGAAAACACTTGCTGGCATAGCATTCCACAAGAGGCCCCAGGGTTACAATCAAGTTAACACATTTAAATATGACTTGTCCCTTTCTTCCCAAGGCATGTTTAGCATTGTCAAGGTTTCTTCCCCACTCTGAACTCTAGGGTACAGATATGGGCACCTGCATGAAAGACCCCCTAAGCTTATTCTTACCAGCTTAGGTTAAAAGCTGCCACCACCAAAGTGTCTAACAATAATAACAGGGAAACGCCCACTTGGAAACTTCTCCCTGCCGAAAATATCCCAACAAGCCCTACACTCCCTTTCCTGGGGAAGGCTTGATAAAAATCCTCACCAATTTGCATAGGTGAACACAGACCCAAACCCTTGGATCTTAAGAAGAATGAAAAAGCAATCAGGTTCTTAAAAGAAGAATTTTAATTGAAGAAAAAGTAGAAGAATCACCTCTGTAAAATCAGGATGATAAATACCTTACAGGGTAATCAGATTCAAAACATAGAGAATCCCTCTAGGCAAAACCTTAAGTTACAAAAAGATACAAAAACAGGAATATACATTCCATTCAGCACAGCTTATTTTATCAGCCATTTAAACAAAACAGAATCTAACGCATATCTAACTAGATTGCTTACTAACTCTTTACAGGAGTTCTGACCTGCATTCCTGCTCTGGTCCCGGCAAAAGCATCACACAGACAGAGAGAACCCTTTGTTTCCCCCCCCCCCCAGCTTTGAAAGTATCTTGACTCCTCATTGGTCATTTTGGTCAGGTGCCAGCAAGGTTATCTTAGCTTCTTAACCCTTTACAGGTGAAAGGGTTTTTCCTCTGGCCAAGAGGGATTTAAAGGTGGTTAGCCTTCCCTTTATATTTATGACAAGCATCATGTAAGTTATCATGTATTCTAACATGAGGAATTTTCCTCATGTGGACCTGGCCTATGTTTTAGCGGGATAAGGGCCTCATAGTGCAAAATATTCTACATAGTTTTTTATGATTAGGAACTACTGTGATTGCCATTGATCTTCAGGAAACTCTCGCATTAGACAGGCTCATTTTATTTTGTTTCTTCTGCTGTTGGTTGGTTAATATTAGCTGGCAGGTAGAGCTCTCAGGGCTTTGAGGTAACAACAATGAATATTCCCCTAGGAGGAGAGAGACAGATGTGTGATCACCGTGTCAGGTTAAGGATGGCTGAGAGGAAAGAGGCACCATTTATCAAACCTATTAACTTTAAAAGCATATTCTGTGCGGCAGATGAAACTGGTAGTTTTCATTGCAGATTAGACAATGGATTGAATAGGCAACATAACAACAAACACTGAAGGATTAATATTGTTAAATGCTATATGATAATTGTCTTTCTAAATAATCAGAGCTCTTCAAGATCTAGAGAGCATTTCTATTAGTCACTCTTCATCAAAATGGATAGTATTCTTCTTTGATGAGAGCCAGAGCCAGATGGAGCTAGACTGTTCTCAGTGGTGGCAGATGACAGAACAAGAAGCAATGGTCTCAAGTTGCAGTGGGGGAGGTCTAGGTTGGATATTAGGAAACATTATTTTGCTAGGAGGGTGGTGAAGCACTGGAATTGGTTACCTAGGGAGGTGGTGGAATCTCCATCTTTAGAGGTTTCTAAGGCCTGGCTTGACAAAACCTTGGCTGGGATGATTTAGTTGGTGTTGGTCCTGCTTTGAACAGGGGATTGGACTTGATGACATCCTGAGGTCTCTTCCAACCCTAATCTTCTATGATTCTAATAGCTATTTATTTGTATCTTTATGAGTGAGGAGGGTCTAGTTTCTTCTACGTATGACTGATCTGTAAGGTGATCGCCTCTTCCCTCTCCAGCAAAGCTGTGGCCCTTGTACTTGAATCAGAGGGAAAGAAGTTAGCAAGTTAACAGCAGGAATGATATGATTATCATTTCATTGACTGTGCGATATTCCACAGGTCACCAGGAGGAAAGAAGAGCTACAAAAGCTCAAGTAGTATTGAAGGGGGAGGGGAATTGTAACTGAAGATGTGAAAAGAGCTCTGCTATCCACATCTTGGACTCCATTCCTTAAAAAAGCATACTTTATATTTACACTTTATAGAGATGATCTTTTCTGTCTGATGAGAACATTCAGAAATATGATCATCCCCAAACTGTTATGGACCAGGATGTAGGCAGCATGGCCTAGTAGTCAGAGCAGGAGTCAGGTCTAGTGGGCGAAGCAGGCATCCAGGTTGGGGACCAAAGCCAAGAGTCAGCACCTGAGTCAACTGCCAATTACCAAAGACAGGGGTCAAACCAAAGTCAGAACCAGGAATCGAAGCTGAGGGTCAGAACCGAGGTCAGATTCCAAATGCCGGAGCCAAGGGTCAGGCAAGAGTCAGGGTCAGAGGCCGGGGTCGGAGCCAGGACTGAGGAGTTGAGGTGGAAGGGCAGGAACTGGAGGAGAAGAAAGGATCAAATACAAAGCAGGAGCATGGTGGGAACAGGAGAGAAGGCAGGGGTGAGGCAGGAGCCGGGGGTGGAGCAGGAAATAGGAACAGGGTTGGTGCAGGAGGCAGGCAGAAGCAGGTTCCAGTGCAGCCACAACAGGAAATCACCTTGTTGCTTCCTGTGCCTCCTTCTGGCTTAAATAGCGTGGTTGGACCAATCAGTGGAGCCGGGCAATCCTCCAATCAGGGCTCCTGTGCGTGGTGGCTTGCCAGAAGCTGTAATCCTACTAGCTTCTGAACCCTGCAGGGTTCAGCAGACATTGGGTAGCAGCCCGGAGGTGGTGGCTGTCTATGGACTCCCAGGCTTGGGTTCAAAACCTGGGACATCACAATTACAAAAAGGAGGAAGGACAGGAAGAATGGATTTCAGCCGTGAACTGGCTCCTTCCTTATCTCCCAGATAAATTTGCAACTTTCATCTTGTTCCTTTAAACGGATGTCAGGCTGTACCAATTAAACTCAGCGCCTATGCCAAGAAAACTCCCATTAGCGTCTCTCAGTTTTGCCTTTATATGGGTTTCAGGATCAGAGTTTGGTGTTTGTCTAGCGATATGGACAGAGTCATAACTGCATCCAGACCATTGCTAGAAATGCTACGAATAATAGCTGATCTATGAAGACAAGTTTGCTATACAGTGTTTACTGATACACATACCACAGCAACTAAATACAGTCAAAAGCCTTTTGTTTTGTCCCAAAAGTATAGTGTGCTAGAAACGTGAAAATATGAGAGTCCAATTTTCTTTAATTTTGCAAGTTTCATTTATTTTTTCTGTTTGATCATGGAGACTAAAATGCATGTGTTATATATTACCAAATAAGAGAGACGACTTCACCAGAATTCAAAATCCCAAATGGCCTCAGACATTGCATAAGTGTGAAATCTGGGCTTGAACCTAAATCTGAACAGTGTGATTAGAGCCTGTGGGTTCAAAAGTGCCTAAGTCCCATCATGCTCACAAGTGATTTAGGGCCATATTTTCAAAGGTATTTAGGTGCCTAAGGGTTCGGAGAGGCACCTGGTGAGGTTTTCTGAAGTGCCAAAGCAGGTTAGGTGTCTAAGGGCTTGTCTATGCAAACAGTTCATGCAAACTGAGGTGCAAATCTACCCTATCTAAGTAGCCTGCTGCATACTAAGCATCCCATGTGGACCCTGTTGGCACATACTAAAAGTTCCCTAGTGCACTTTGATCTACCCTGCTTTGATACGGGAATAGATTAAAGCAGACTGGGGAATTTTTAGTACATGGGAGCAGAGTCCACATGGGAGACCAGTGTGTGATAGACTTACACCCCAACTTGCCTCAAACTAAGTGTTCGAATAGACAAGCCTTTAGACACCTAACCTGCTTGGTGCTTTTGAAAACCTCTCTAGGTGCCTATCTTCATCCTTAAGTGCCTAAATACCTTTGGAAATCTGGCCGTAAATCACTTGTGAACATGGGACTTTGGCTTTTGAAAATGTTACACTGTCTCTCTAATGAGCCAGATTGGAAACCCAGTTCAGAACACTTTCATTTTAAATCTAAACCTGAACTCTGATCTCCATTTTGCAAACTCATCTGAATTCAAAATAAATACTGGGAAGTAAATGAAATGAAAAACATGGGGAAATACAGCTTTTTTTTTTTTACTCTCTGTCTTCTGTCTCTTATATATTAACATTACAACTCATTTAGTGTCATGAAACCAGTTTTCTGGTTTAGCACGTGGCAATTAGAATGTGTATTTTATGGAAGAAAGATATTTTATCAACAAGCTAATTCATCAGCAATACAGCCAATTAATATAATTGACTAACACTCTTTAAGAAATTCAAGTGAGCAGCTCAATGAATGGCTACTGTGCAGTATTAAACTGAAATGATACATCACAGAGTGACAGAAACAAATGCTCTCCTAGGACTGTG
The DNA here is from genome assembly GCF_965140235.1 of Caretta caretta. NCBI lineage: Eukaryota > Metazoa > Chordata > Testudines > Cheloniidae > Caretta > Caretta caretta. The sequence goes on along the minus strand of NC_134208.1, from coordinate 202,571,758 downwards.
GTTTTATGGATATGTATAGTGTAGTGTTAACAGCTGGCCTCTATTTAGATTAATTATATAGCATTAAAACTGATAAGTAACTTTCATTTACACATGTTTTGCGTATCCTGAGGTTTGTTATAATAACTAGAGCATATACGAGTAAGAAGGTGAAGAGGTAAAGAAAAATGAGTGGAATATTTTTCTCTGTGTATGTAGCTGTTTGACATGACGACTAATTTTCTGCAGCAATGTGTGGGTAGCCCCAAATTTACTGATAATTTCATGCTCACCTGTGTGACTCATTTTCATTGTATAAGTGTTACTGTCATTTTAGAACCAATACAGAGATTCCGCTTAAAGTGACAGTTAAGTAGCACATCCACTAGGGATGCCATAGTGAAATTATTTGTCTTGGTAGATGAGATAAGAACTAGAGTTGGTCAAAAAATTTCCAACGGAACAGTCTTCCATCATAAGATGCTGATACAATGAAATCGTAATGTTCTGCGGGACCATGTTGATGCTGTCAAACTTTTGATGGAAATCAGGCAGGCCAGCTGGCTAGCATTTTGACCTAGCATTTTGACAGCCCACCTGGTGAGCTATTGGAGAATCCAGGCTCCCTGGCTTCTTGCTCTTTTTTTTCCCGAAAACTCAGAACTTTTCACAGGACAGAAATTCAATTTCCTGGCCAGCTCCAGTAAGAATGTCTAGCTTTTAGTGTTGCCAGCTCTCGCAAGTTGATTGTGAGTCTCGCAGTATTTGCAGTTTATACTTATAGTCCTGGCATGTGATGAGCGGAGAATCTCACCTTTCCTTTGTTTAAAAAAAAATAAATCTAGCCTTCACGGCTATGGAGAAAAGCTTGAAAATGTGGCCTGAGTGCACCCTAAAGACTCAAAAATTCGAAGGCAAATAAAAAGAATCTCAGTTTTAGTATTATTTTTAAATCTCATGATTGTTTGGCTGTGACTCAAGATTTTTTAACGTTGGGATTGGCAATACTGAGTCTTTTCTTGTGGATCTAGAGGACTAGCTGTCTCTACTTCACATGGACCTGATTCTGAAGTTCCTAGCCAGGCAAAACTTTCAGGTCCCTTGTCTCAGCTCTGTTCAGTATGGGATTGGGGAGCCGACTGGTGGGAGCATGATACTGTGTTGGCCTGGTCCTAGTGCAAAAGCAGCCTATGGCCCTTATGTCACACAGACCAAGGTTCTCAGCTCATCTACCAAAGACGAGGGGCCTGATTCTCATCTCACACTTACTTTAGAGCAATGTAATTCGTCTGATGTCAGTGGAGTAACTTGCAGTGTGAGACCAGAATCAGGCTCAGAGACTCCTGCAGTATGGAACCTGCTTGCATTGAAATTAATGGCAGTTTTGCCCCTGGTCGTGCTCTCTCATTTCATGTGAGTCAGATCCTACTGACATCAGTGGGAGTTTGGCTGCAAGATTTGTTCCTTGATAGTACACATCTCAAAGATGCTGAAATATTGGACTGATGTTTTGCACATAACCGTAATTTAACATGCTTGGCCATCGGTACCATTGATGGTAAGTCTGCTATGCATCAAATACCATAACAAACGCAAATAGAATTAACAGCTTCAAATCCCTCAAATGTGTGGACGTTTAATTACTGATAGGAGATGATTTCAGATGCTCCATCGAAGAATGGAAGTGACTGAGCCCTGCGTATCGCATTGTATTTTTACCAGTTAGCTTCTGCTGTTATTTTAGGTCAATATAAATATTGGATTGAATCTGACAAAATTGGGTGAGGAAATGTATCTGACTTAAAATGATGAAGTCAGTCTTTACCGTGTGTTTGGGGAAACTTGTTGAAAGCAAGGTGTGTAGTCAGTCCTTCCCGGAATCCAGTGTAACTTCCTGCAAGGTTGATATTCCAAAATCCTGGTTTAACACCAGCTAAAAAACAACATTTCCCTCCCACCTGTTTCTTAAGGCTGTTGTGGCAGGTGTGGATGAAGGTGGATACAGTTACGGGCAGCTCTAGATCTGCATTTTAATTTTGTAATTTTTTTAAATGTATGGGATAGGCACTGTAAATGCCTTGCCTCCTCCTGGGTGCCCGCTGCAAGTGACTGCTTGCCTCAGTTTCCCTTCTTGGTTCCTCAAGTAAACTCAGTAAAGCCTTTGAAGTATCAAAAGAGTTCTTTTTTGTAAGGGTTAATTTATTACCAGAAGTCCCACTACCATAAACCAGAACTCCCCACCCCCTCGGTCCATTTGTCCCAACAGTCGAACACCAAATATGGCTCCAGCATCTCTCACCATGCCTTACCCCAGCGCCAGGTGCAGCTGCTATGCTTCTCACCATGACTCACCTCAGCCCCTCCAGTTTCCTTCCCAAGGAGGGTTACAGATCTTGCCTGAAGACATCAGACCGGTCACCCCTCTATCATTCCCCAACCTTGAGCCCTCTCTGGCCCTCTGGGTTCTTCCTCTGCTGCTCTCAGCCTTCAGTCATCTCTAGCCAGGGCTCTTTGCCCTGGAGAAGTATAGAGGTGACCCCCTGCCTGCCTTCTGCTTTCACCAGCCTGATCTGGCTCCCCTGCTCAACCAGGGAACTTTCCGTGCTCCCTACTGCAGAGGCATCTCCTTCCTGAAGAATGTAAGAACATAAGAACAGCCATACTGGGTCAGACCAAAGGTCCATTCAGCCCAGTATCCTGTCTACCAACAGTGGCCAGTACCAGGTGCCGCAGAGGGAGTGAACCTAATGGGTAATGATCAAGTGATCTCTCTCCTGCCATCCATCTCCACCCTCTGACAAACAGAGGCTGGGGACACCATTCCTTTCCCATCCTGGCTAATAGCCATTAATGGACTTAACCGCATGAATTTATCTAGTTCTCTTTTAAACCCTGTTATAGTCCTAGCCTTCACAACCTCCTCAGGCAAGGAGTTCCACAGGTTGACTGTGCGCTGTGTGAAGAAGAACTTCCTTTTATTTGTTTTAGCTCTCAGTCTAGCTGAGCTCTTACTCTCGGGACTCCGGACTTTCTCCCTTTCTAGACTCCAGGTTCTAAACTCTACGCGCTTTCTCAGGAATCTGGACTCTGCATTCTGGACTCTGCTCTCAGCATCCTGAGATCTCACTTATAACTCCCCTGGGGCAGCCACGCCCTCCTCATTGCAACAAACTAGGGCGCGCCTGGACTGGAACAGAAGAAATGAGCCCAGTTTCATTTAATGTGCTATTACAGGCACCCAAGGCATTGGACAGATGCCTACAGATGTATTTTAAACATTTGAAGGACTAAATAAATACAACTTCTGGGAAAAACCCACATGGCCCAAACTCTCTTAACAGAACGTACCTGCCAGAATGCGAGGGAGTGCTACAAGTTTATATGGAAAAGTAGGCTAGATAGAATGCTTTCAAATACTTCTTTGATTCTGATCATCCCTCTAGTGCAGGGTTCTCAAACTTCATTGCACCACGATCCCCTACTGACAAAAAAAATTACTACACAACCTTGGGAAGGGGGACCAAAGCCCGCGCCCCGCCACCCTGGGCAGGGGGAAAGGGGAGCCAAAGCTCAAGGTGCTGAAGCTTGAGGGCTTCAGTCCTGGGCAGTGGGGCTCCAACTTTGGCATCAGCCCCGAGGCCCAGCAAATCTAATGCCAGCCCTGGCGACCCCATTCAAACAGGGTCATGACCCACTTTGGGGTCCCAATTCACCATTTGAGAACTGCTGCTCTAGTGGGAAGGGAAAAACTACATACAAGGTTCTGCTTGGTTCCTGCCACAGATTTTCCACTTCCATTTTTCCAGGCTCATGGAGATGGGGAAGAGGAAAAGGCTGTATAGGCCTGGTAATCTCTTGGTAAAGTGAAAACCAAGGGCAGGTATTCTGTCTGGACCTCTCTATGGCTACTGGGCTTCCCCTCCTATATGGCCACTTAGATTCAGTAGAGTGGTGCAGCATAATACAACCTTGTGCATGGGGAGTGGTGAGCCTCAATGCACAGAGGGTAGGTTATGCTGGATGAACCAGAACTCCATCTGTGCTGAATTGCCCCAGACTGTAAGACCCCTTCCAGGGGTTGGCAAGTCAAGTACTGCCACCACAAACAAGTGATGGTGAGACAGCAACCTGAATATTGTCTTTAACTCACAGACCATCATTAAAACTGGCCTCATTACAGACCAGCACATCTCTCCAGGTTAAGTGATTTATCAGTTTCCCTGTGGATCTCTGCTGCTCAAGACAAATGGCGATTTCAGCCCTTCCTTTTCTTTTTAAGCAATAACTAATCTTTCTCAGGTGACACTGCCAATTATTTGACATTTCAGGGATTGGAGTTCAGTTGCTATCTCTTGGGTTTCAGTACACAAGGATATAATGTGCAAAACATGACACATTAGAATGTCCTGGCTATGTGATCTACTTTCCTCCATCTTTATGAATAAGAACAATATGACCTGGCAATTGTAGGCGAGCACAAATATTATATTAAGCTGTGGTATTAGGACTCACAGTCAGAAGATATCACTGAGACCATGAGCTTAACAGGATTCAAGAAAGGATTGGACATATATAGACATGACAATGATATCTAGAGGTATAGCAGTAAGGATTTAAAATGTAACTAATGCTTTTGGAAGGCATAGAAACCTTCATGATCCAGGGCTAATAGGGGTTAGGAGGACACTTTCCCCATGAGCAAGTTATCCCGTAACTGCCTACTGCAGGGTTTCTTGCACTTTCTTTTGAAGCGTCTGGTACTGGAGGCAGATACTGGTCTAAGTGGATCACTGTTCTGATGCAGGATGGTAATTCATATTTGCCTTTGTAGTTTGCTTCTTCCTCTTACCTTATTCTTTTTCATGTTTGTAAGCGAGTATAATATATTCCTCTTTTTTTTTTTTTGGTATTATTGTTTCATTCACTTGAAATCAAGTTAAAAGAAAAAAATTCCTTTTCAGTTCAGACAGGAAAAAGAGGATGTGGCGATTGTTTTTGCTACTCAGGACAGCCTAAACCAACAAAACCACAGTCAAGTGTGTACAGATGTGACGCTGATGTGGTTCTGTTAAACTAGGCTGAAGATATGAAAGGAAGCACATGTGTTTCTTTTAAGGAGGGAGAATATGAATGAGATTGGGATCATAATTTAAATAACACTGAATAAACATCATGTTGTTCTGTATTTTTTAGACAGCCACAGTCTCTACAGCATATGTTACAGCTTTGTCATGCTTAGGAGCTAGGTAATCAGGATATTGAATTTAATAAATAGGAGTTATTAAATTTCCTTTGAATGCTTTTGGTGATGTAATGTCACTACTGTACTTATCACATGCAGCTGGCTGCTGTAACATGACTTTTACTTTCTAAAACTCTAGTGAATAAATGTGATGCATTCTGAACAGCTTTGTTACTGACTAGGGATGCTCAAACTAGTTTGGAAAACCAGCCTCCTGGCCCAGACCCTGTCCCTCCAGTTTATCCAGGCTGCATCTGAATGGGAAAACATAGCCATGTTCAGTGTCATTTTCCCCACCATCACCAACCCCACACCTCATCTCATTCTAAGCATGCCTTATTGAAGTCCTGTAGATCAGACGACTTTCACTAAGGGCATGTCTACATTTCGCACTGGATCGATGGGCAGCGATTAATCCATCGGGGGTTGATTTATCACATCTAGTCTAGATGCAATAAATTGACCACCGAGCACTCTCCCGTCAACTCCGGTACTCCACCAGAGTGAGAGGTGCAAGCAGAGTTGACGGGGAGCGTCAGCCGTCACCTTACCGCAGTGAAGACACTGCGGTAAGTAGATCTAAGTACATCGATTTCAGCTTTGCTATTCACATAGCTGAAGTTGCGTAACTTAGATCGATCCCCCCCAGTGTAGACCAGGGCTAAGAGACGTCTGCTCTCCAACCCAATCATTGTTTCTTTTTACCAATCAAATTCTCTTTCCTTTTTAGATTCTCCTATAACCTCAGCCTGTCACAATAGTCCTGTTGCTACTCTATTAAATAATAATAATTAATAAACTACTCAGTCCACAATCACAGTCTCTGTCCTGTTCTGCTGCTCTCTTGTGTTCTGACGGGCTTGTGGTCGGTGCATGCTGGGGTTTTCTGATCAGGGGACACACACCACAAGCGGCTTTAGGAGTTCTGCTATAAGGAAAGGAAGGACAGCTTGGCACAGTGTTTAAAAGAGACGATTGGAGTGGAAGGCAAAGGTAGTCGTTCACACATGCAGAGAGGGTGGAGACTGATCAAGGTTGTGGCTGCTGAGTATGTAATCCACCAGTCAGCATGTGTTATTGCAGCCCTCTCTGTGCCTGATCCACAGAGGATGTGGGCCTGTTTCTGTTTCAGCTCTCAGCATGAGAGCCCGTCTTTCTAGTTCAAACTGCAGAGACTCCTGCTTTCAGCTCTAGAGGTGCCTTGCTCGTTCCCTGCTGTTGGCCAGCATGGAGCCTGTCACAAAGCTTTTCTTTCTTTCTTTCTTTCTTTCTTTCTTTCTTTCTTTCTTTCTTTCTTTCTTTCTTTCTTCTCCTTTTGCGATCTCTCAATCTGCTGCACTGAGCAGGAAGCCAGAAGTAACCGGGAGGGAGGAGAGCCTGTGCAGAGAGAATGTTCAGCAGCAGTCAGCAGGAAAAATGAAATCTCCCCTAGCCCAGAGGCTACAAAAATAGCAGTGACAGCAGTCTCTGTCCTGTCCCTACCACCACCAGGGCGCCTTGAGGTCTCAATGGGGAAAACAGCACAGAGTGAGGGAGCAGGGAGAAGAGATAGTGGAGTGTAAGTGTGCAGGACACCAGGACATAACCAAGTGAAGGCTTAGGGGAGATACGACTGCTCTCTATAAATAAATCAGAGGGATAAATACCAGGGAGGGGGAGGAGTTATTTAAGTTAAGCATCAGTGTGGGCACAGGAACAAATACCATCAACAACTTTAGGCTTGAAATAAGGTTTCTAACCATCAGAGAAATGAAGTTCTTGAACAGCCTTCCAAGGGGAGCAATGAGGGGCAAAAAACCTAACTGGCTTCAAGACTGAGCTTGATAAATTTATGGAGGGAGTGGTGTGATGGGACTGCCTACAATGGCATGTGGCCCATCGGCGACTGCCAGTAGCAAAAATCCCCAATGGCTGGAGACAGGAACTAGATGGGGAGGGCTCTGAGTTACTGCAGGGAATTCTTTCCCAGGTGTCTACCTGGTGGATCTTGTTCACATGCTCAGGGTCTAATTGATTGCCATATTTGGGGTCGGGAAGGAATTGTCAGATTGGCAAAGACGGTGGGGTTGGTTTTTTTTTTTTTTTTTGTCTTCCTCTGCAGCATGGGACACTGGTAACTTGCAGGTTTAAACTAGTGTAAAGAGCGGATTCTCTGTAACTTGAAGTCTTCAAATCATGATTTGAGGACTTCAGTTACTCAGCCAGAGGTTAGGGGTCTATTACAGGAGTGGGTAAGGTTCTGTGGCCTGCAGTGTGCAGAAGGTCAGACTAGATTATCACGATGGTCCCCTTTGACCTTAAAATCTATGAATCCATAGCCTGTGGTCAGGGAACTAAACTAGGTTGTGGGAGATCCAGGTTCAGATCGTTGCTTTAGTGACTCTTCAATTATTTATACAAAGTGAAACAGCTTCCATAGGCAATCCTGAGAAAGCCACATACCAGAATATCCCATAACCCACAGGCTGGGTTGCTTTCCTGTAATGTGGGATACACAAGTTCAAATCCCTTCGCCACCTGAGGTAGCGGGGGGACTTTACCTTGCGTCTCTCACACACCAGGTGAGTGCTCTAGTCACACAGCTAACACTTGTAAGGGCAGTGCTACTACTTCCTCCAGCTGGTTGGTGAGTCCGGTCCTCCTTTCCTTTGCTTCTGTCAAACCGCCTGAAAATCAAAATGCAATGTTTTGGGTTGAAACTAAACGTTTTGTTTCCCACATTACTGAAACGTTTCGACTTTTTCAGATGGGTCAAAACTGTTTGGCAAACTCGACACAAATGTGCAAATAGTTTCGGTGGATTTGAAAGAGCATTTTTTCGGCAAGTAAACTGTTTGCCCGAAAAATATTGCCCAGCTCTCTCAGTTATTGGCTCTTGCAAATCTGTCTGCTGCCATGGCTCCCATCTGCCTTTGTATATTGACCAATATGTAAGCCCAATAGCCCTTCGTTTCATTGATATCATTGTACTGTGTCCTCCCTTGAGTTTTGACATTAACTTTGGAAGTAGTTAGTTGAGATTTCAGGGAAAACTGCAACAAGTGGTGGATCCTGATTGGTTTTGTTAATTCACTGACATTTTCTAGGGTGAAATCCCCTTTTTGGAACTACTGTTCCTAGTCTCAGCTCGTGGTAGGAGATTATTGCTTAATGCTTAGTTATTGTAAGGCTGAAACCTCTGCCTTTGTAAGCCCTAAACTGATCTCTTTTTTTCAATGAGAAAGTCAGTGCTGAAAACTTCTCAGAAAACTGCAGGTTTGTTCTCGTGCTGTTGTTTCTATCCAAATAATCATTACATCCGATCAAAAGGAGGAAATTGCTCAGGGCTAAAGAAGTCAATTTTAGAATAGTGCCTGGACTTTGTGGCCCTGCACCCATCCCAGTTTAGAGTGAATTTGCTGCATAATCATCTTCAGAGAGTTGAAGAAAAATAATGTAGAAGAAATAGGAAATAAAGGGAGATCTCCAGAGTATGACCTCTGAAGGCTCCATACAGCAAAGACTTAGGGCTTTTTTGATGTTGTTGCTGACCCAAAAGCCCTGTGTTGCACTATAGCAAGCTACTTTTTCCTTTGGTTGGATGATATGTGGGGCTTAGCAGAGCGAATCAACAGAGCTTTGGAAAGCTGTGAATATATTGTTTTTAATTTTCCTTAATTACTGAAGCGCTCATAGATAATTTGTTTTTATGATGGTTTAAGAGAATTTATGCGCTGTACATTTCTGTATAGCTAAAAAGGTTCTCAGGTTATTCATCTGTGTCAGCTACTAGCTGCATGATGGAAATTTAGGTATATTTGGGAATATCTTATGTTTCAAATGTAACAATTCTATTTTTGCTGAGTTTTGATGTGTTTTCTAACTAAAAAGACAGTCAATTTCAAAGTTGATGCTAATTTCACATAATTCAGTTGACTGACAAAGTATCCTTTAGATAGATTTTGATTTTTTTAAAATAAATCTGTTAAAAATATTTTATGGGGTGTTGTGGATGATTTTGGTATTCCCCCTGCTCTTTACTGTGTGTACAAGGGTCTGTATTTAGAAGGGCCCAGCAGCAACACAATCAAACATGTTTGTTTGGGGCTATTTATATTTTGTTGTTTATATAGTTTTGAGATTTCTCTTAATTTAGACAAAAATACAGTAGTCGATTGCTCAGTGTTGGCAACTCTCCTGATTTTATTGAGAGTCTCACAACATTTGGTGTTTTTCTTAAAGCTCCAGCTGCTGGAGTCAGGTGATTATGTTGGATCTAAGTTTCTAGCCATCATGATTGCAGCTAAAAACTTTAAAATATGAACCCTAATTCAAAACCTATAAGGTAAACAAAAAGAACCTCAAATATAACATTTTTAAACATCAATCATTTTTAAGCCAATCTCATGAATTTTTGAATGCTTAAGATTGACAACACTGGTTTCTAGTCAATTTCACTTTCAGAGGCTCATTCACTGGCACAATATTGCAGTGTCTGGGTGGAAAACTCTGCAAGAAAATAGTTTTTGGGTTCTGTTTTTTAAACTGCTTCCCTTGGAATTGACCTTTTTGGACAATGTCCCTTTACTATAGCTCTGTTTGATTATTCTTCCACCTACAGTAAGTGTTCACTGGTGTATCTGCCATCTCAGGTTACATCTACACTACACACCAGTGTGAGCGGCATATAGTATACGTGTAGCTACATGCTATGGTGAAAAGCAAGCTGCATCCACGCTGTAGTATGTAGCTCCATGTGTCAGTGAGACTCTGGCAGAGGAGAGACAGCGGAGAAAAGGCTGCAGAAGCTCTCCACTGCCAGAGCCTTTCACTGCAATGAGGAAAGGCTCTGGTGCAGGGAGGCAGTGGGAATATTCCCTTTCCAGAGTCTTTCCATGCTGCTGGAGCCTTTGCCTGCTGTGAGAAAAGGCAGCTGGATACTACATTGCTAAAATTGATGTGTAGACAGGGAGGCGCAGCTTCTAAGTCATATCTTACACATAACAAATTTGGCGATATGCGTGCTGCTTTTTCTCTATTTGAATATATAATCTCTTTAGGCTTAAGGTCTGTTGGGGACCAGAAAGGCTTTTAGAAAAGCATGTTCTTTAGATAAATCAGATCCCTAACATTATTTTAAATCTTGCTGTATACAAAGAAAGTATTCCTCTTTTGTTTTAATTACACCAATTCATAGTATTGTTTTGTGTACTTCTGTTTCAAGATCTCTTACATAGTGTAGTGTTTTGAAACATTCATTCGAACACACTTGAAAGTTGTTGTCGGTTTAGTTTAAATGCAGCTTTCTGGAAGCAATACGCCAAAGTTACAGCCTTGAAGTAAATTTATACTTTAAAGGGAATCCGTGATCAGTTAGAGTTTCAGATCTTGTGTCCCAAATGAAAGTATCATCTCTGTTTTAAGAGGAATTTGAAGGTTTGAAGAGCTGACCATTTTTCACAGCAAATACATTTTTAAACATGCACCAATAATAGCGTCTCTCAGCGGAAAGCTTGCAAAGTTTTCTTTTAAAAGATCCTAAGTGCGGGCTCCTAATCTTACACCTGATTGGCATGAAGAACTCCCATGGAAGGGAACAGTTCTATCTGTGGAGGAGCACTTGCAGAATCAGGCTCTGATTTATTGGATCTCTGTGAATTAACATCAGCCATTCATGCCACAAAATACCAGAAGATGCTATTATAGTTCATCGTCCATAGGCAGAGTGTTCTGATAGAGGCCTCTTTTTGCTTGCAGAGAGCAATAACATTCAAGTTTTCCTTATCTGTTTCCATTTTGACCATACAAACCTGTCTTCTTTGCGATTACTAGTCTTGAATCATCCCCTTGAGTGTTGATGGGGCAATTTGTACCCATGGGGGCAGCAGCACCTGCACTGGGATTCGTTCATGGGGAGGGAAGGAGACAGCCCACTGTACCCCCCTGCCCGGGGAGATGAACTTTACACTTAGTGAGAACCCTGCCAGCCGAATCTCTCTGGGAAAAGTGCAGATGTAGTGCACCTTCCAGATGGCCAGGCTATGCTGCTGCTTCGGGATCCTGGTGGATTGCTGGGAAAGAGGTGGGAGAGAGACTGCATCACAGCTCCCCTACTCTTTTGGTCTGCAGAATCCAGGCAGTGGATCTGGCCCACTGGATGTACAACTCAGGTCCCGAATAAAATGTGAATTGAAAAATAAAGTGTGTGTATTTATGGGAACAAATGCTGCTTTGCTTTGATGTGATTTCCTTTAACCACCCCACAATTAAAGCCTGGTGAGAATCCGGCTGCTTACTTTCAACTAAAAGATGCAAGGTTCTAAACTCCACCCCTAAGCAACTCAGAAAGGCTTCTATGCTGGGAAGCCTTTGGGTTTTTTGTAAACAGTTTCTCAGTGTACCATAGCCTCACATTAAAAGAGAAAAAAAAGCTGACGATCCCAATACCTTTAAATGGCTAAACTCCTCCCTCCACCCCCAGTGCTATGCAGGGGGAAGGCATAATTGGAGCTTGGCAGCTCCAGGAGTGTTACTAGCCCTGCCAACAGAGCTCGGAGCGCAAGAGGGCATGCCCCTTCCCATGCTTCAGCAGGACTGTTATGGAAAAAGCACTAGCTGCAAGTTGGCAGGCGTGTAGCAAGTCCTGCCATACTCTCCCTGGTTTCCAGGACTTGCTAAGAGTCTGATTTGTGAAGTGGATGGTTTTATTGCCTTTTGTAGGCTTTGTGTCAGAGCAGCATGCTTTTAATATATTTTTCTGTTACCTTCTTATTATTTAATGGACACTGTTGATTTGTGGGCATGGCTCTCTGTTGGATGCTGTCCTGTTGACGGAAAACAAACCTTTAGAAATCACTAGATGCTTATTTCTTGACCTTGAAGATTTTGTATCTGTGTTTTAATAACATTGAGGCCGAACCTCTGAGGCAGTGAGCAATCTTGACTTCCATTGAAGTCGGGGAGAGATGAAGGCATGGTCAACTTGCCACAATAGCTGAGGTGATGCATCATGAGACGTTTAATCTGTGAATCCAGAGTTCGTGTCCCTGTTCTGGCAGTAACATTTCCGTCGCAGGATATGTTTAAATGAAGGTGGTATGGTTTTTTCTAGAAGATATGCTCTAGTTCAGTCACAGCTGTTGGACTTGAAGCAAGAATTAATTTATGGAATCTTGTTGCCTGTGTTCTCCAAGAGGTCAGGCCAGATGATGATCGATGATCCCTTCTGGCCTTGGAATCTATAAATCTGGGAATTTCATTGGGAATTGAAGAACCGGTCTCATAATTAGCATCTTGCCTATGTCTTTTTCATCTTAGAAACAACTGTACTTTTTATAATCATGCTAAAATTTGCAGACCCATCCATTAGATTGCAGTTTACGTTGATATCAGTGCATTGGTCTTTTTCACCCTTTAGTGCTCAGAGCAGTTTATCAGTCTGCTGCAGCTTGTGGGCTAATGACTCTTATTCTTTAGATCAAGTAGTGGAGACCCCTTTTTTTAGTTTCAGTGGTCCTGGGTCCAAGCCTTGCTAACAACCCATGAGCTATCATTACAAGATTAAATTAAGAGCTAATTGTGTCGGGTTAGACCACCCGTTCCACCAGCCTGGGCTTCCTCAGCCTGTTTATGCTGTGCCAGGCCTTCAAGCCTTCGCTAGCACACACACACAGGTAAGGCCACACCCAGCTGCAGACACAATCCAAAGTTAGCTCTGTGTGAGGGGGCTCAGCCCAGCAGTTCACCCAGCACTCATGTGCACACCTCCTTTGGGGAGTCAATCGAAAATATTGCCTTGCACTGTATAGAAAGATCTGCACAGCGCAAGCTCATAAAAATTTGCCCTCTCCCTCAATGTGGAAAGAGATATGCACAACTTCTTGCCCCTCTCCCCAGTTATAAATTGCACAAACTGGGTTTTATGATAAACAAAAACAAGTTTATTAACTACAAAAGGCAAATTTTAAGTGATTATAAGGGATAGCAAACAGAACAAAGCAGATTAGTAAGCAAATAAAACAAAACACTCATACTAAGCTTAAGATCTTAAAGAGACTGGTTTCAAGAAGTAATTTCTCATCCTAAATGTTGCTTTTGGGCATGATGCAGAAATTCTTGAAGGTTAGCTACCCTGCTTGCATCTTAAATCTTCAGACACCATATTCACAGACCAGATCCCTTTTCCAGCCTGGGCTCAACAATTCTCCCCCCCTGTGTCTTTGTTTCTCAGATCTTTCCAGCTGTCATCCTGGGTGGGAATTCAGTGAAGAGTGAACCAAGATCAACTTATTCCCCAGCCTTAAATAGAATGTACATAAGGCGGGAACTTTTGTTTCCCAGTCTGGACCTCCCCATCCTTCTAGTGGAAAATTACTAGAAGTCCAAGGTGGTGTTTAGTACCAGGTGACATGACCACCTGACCTTGTAGTGTCAAAGCAACATCCCAGAACATTCTTCTCAGGAAGGGGAGAGATTAGTATCTTCACAGACTTACTGTTTCTTCCTAATGGCCCATCGAGGCTGACGGCCTGATGTCTGGTGGGTGTTTTCCAAGTACACACACACTTGTAATTGTTACATAGCCAATATTCCTAACTTTAGATACAGAAACGATACATGCATACAAATTGGATAAACACATTCAGTAAATCATACCCTTTCCAGTGATATCTCACATGATCCATCTTGCATAAAACATATCTTAGTTATGTCACGTTCATATCATAACAGTATTTCCATGAAGAATATGGAGTGTAACGTCACACTAATAATTTATATTTATAAATGGTCTGCTAAGTGGTTTTAAAGCAGCTTAAGATGGCCAATGGATAATTTCTCCTGTGCAGGGCAACTTGCCACTTCTGCAAGATTTCCACCAGTATCTTCATCACCTCCTGTGCCAGCTGTTCACCCCTCCCGCGGGGTAAGGGGAAGTCATGGCATGAGTGGGACAGAGAAGGAGTGGTGGAGTGGAGCTTTGCTATGTCTGATTCTCCACAAACATCAGGGGTGTTGAATCAGGGAACTATGATCAACTCTTTTTGGTCCGTCCTCTTATTCTTTCTGAGCCAGACTCGGAGAGAAAGGAAAATTGAGCCGCTAATTGAGCGTAGTAACATAAAACAAAATGGTCACATCTAGCAGCAAAACAATTTCTGGAAGTTTGTCCAGAAAACAAGTAACTTTAAGGTGGGAATCGGTAAAGAAAATTGTTGGATTTGAGTGGGGGTTGGATAAGGTCCTAATTATCTGACTTTCTGATTCCACTGTAATAAAACATGCAAAATCTTTCAGAATCAGACATGTAAAATTCATTCTTGAAGACCTACAAAACTGCAGCAGGTCTGTTAACCTATTGGCAAAAATGTACAGAACTTTGCTTATACAAACTGTGAAATCAGCATGAGTGAACAGGCAGAATTAATGTATTTAATATCAGGGGGAAATACCAATATCAGTACCAGATTAAACAGATTTACAATTAATTCCATTGGGTAGATTTAGGGAAAAGGGCATCAGAGCAATTTTTGACATATGAGATTTCCTTCTTCCTTTTACCTTAATTTTTCCCTTGTGCTTGGTTAGATGAGGTTCCAACAAGGGTCCAATCTTTTACCTATGGCTAAACACATAGACTGAAATAAGAATCCAGTACAGGATATAGCCATTTAGACACAAGTGGCTTCATTTATACGTTTTCTGTTTAACAGGCACTGGATTATGAGATAGCCTGTTAGAGTCTAGAAAGAGTGGACCATAAGAGTCTCTGGAAAGACAGATGCAATGTTTTGCCCAAAACACAATCACCTGACCAAGCTGGTACACCGAGGTCCTATTTAAGAGTGAGATATCAGTATTTATTATGCTACTGATTGTACAATATGTTTGGTGGGGGGGGGAATAGTAAGTCTTGAATAGTGTTAAATTGTGTTAATTACTGTCTCTTTGAGCCTGTTATACATGAGGTCAGACTAGATGATTTAATGGTCCCTTTTGGCCTTAAAAAGCTATGAACACTGTCGGAGAAAAGGAAGAAAAAATATTGATCTAGTCAGAGGTTTTTGGAGACTCTTCAACAAAATTCCAGGAATTTGTTGAGTGAGGTTGCTCTTGCCGTTTGAATGAAAAAAATCCCGTGTGAAGGATGTCCCTTGAAGAGATCAACCATAGATTCCGAAAAGTAAATACAGTAGCATACAAATATTTTTTAAGGAATGAAATAAAATGGGAAAAAGTAATGAACTAAACAGCTTTGGCAATGTTATTTTGTTAACGCTTTATTTAGAGCCCTTATCCACCACTATTTTATATTGTTAATCTTTTCCTGATTCATTTGTCTGTGTTATAAAGTGCACTCTGGCACTCAAACTAAATGGATTGTTCTGCTTAAATTTGGAGGAGTGACAAACCAATCTTTTCTTAAACCCCGTAATGGAAGATACTGTTCTTTCTCCCATTTCCTTAGAACTAGCTACGTTTTTTTTTTTTCTGTTTACTTTCTGTATTTTCTTTTTTCTGCATTAACCCCCTTGGAGACCAGTGTATTGTAGCTTGTTGTGGTGTAGACATATGCGCTGAGTTTCCGGATGCTACTGGAATGAGAACAGCATTCGCACAGCCCAAATGGCCTGGCCAAGCACTCCTTGACAGTGATAAAGCTTTGCCAGATGGCTAAAAGGACACAGTGGTTGCAAGGTTCTTGAGCCCTACCAATTTGGTCAGCTTGTCTCTCAGCTTCATTATTCTTCCCTCTCCAGCACTGTTCAACAGAGGGGCGACACATGGGGAGGCATGCAGGGTAACGTGTCCCCCACCAGATTTGCTGCTTGGCTGAGCATGCTCAGTAACACTTCTGAAGCCGACTGCCCTCACTCTGCCCCCTCCCCCAGATAGGCAGGCACAGGTCGTCTCTGCTGTTGAGCATGGGTTGTGGAAATGTTATTTATTATTCCCCACTCTGAGTGTCATGGCTGCAATTTTTGTAACACCAGAACCATACCGATGTAGCTTTACAAGCATGAAACAATGCAGAGTCCCACGGCTGATGTCAAAGAACATTACAGATGGCTACCGCTTGAAGGAAATTTGGGCCTGATCCAAAGCCTCTTGAAGTCAGTGGGAGCATTTGCATTGAGTTAAATGGGTTTGGGATCAGGCCCTAGTTTAACCCCCACCCCAAAAAAAGAAGAACAAAATCCATCAACAAGAGTAAAGAATCCTCTAGCGTTCTAGAAGCCATGTTTTGTTTGGAGAACTTTCACTAGACTCCCTGCACAGCCAAAGAAAATTGCACTTGCAGACTAAGGAATACGGGATAGGGTCAAATCTACTGGAGGTGTAGCTCTGACTTCAATGGAACTGTGTCTGTTTGAACCAGATTAGGATCACGTCTGCTGTAGTGTGTCATTTTTCCTCTGTCCAAAGAGTGTAACAAAAGAATATAAAATGTTACTTGCATCTTATTTTAGCATCAGACCAGATTTTCAACTGTCTGCGAGGTATGGAAATAGCAAAGAAATAGCATTATAAAGTCCAAGTTTGACTCCATGTGGGTCAAAGGGAAATCACGCGGAGCAAGCAGATACCAATGCGGCAGGAGCATTTTGCCACTCTCCATTACTTAACATGCTGGCTCACTCGTCTATGTCTGGGAAGATGAGAAAAGGGGACCATCAGCATACTGAGTAACCGCTTGAGGAGTTGTAACCATCCTCGCATCTGCATTTGAATGAACTTGTTCTGCAGCAAGAAGAACCCTTAAGACACTACACTGTAACCCTTTAGCTGATGAGGGTGATACAGCAGCCTTCTGATTAGGCAGTCGGAGAGGACAAGAATACATTTTGTTTGATTAAACGGACATAAGAGTTATGGTAATTTTGGCACAAAGTTGATCATGTAGAATACTCAGAAGAGGGGAAAAAATGAAAAGAAAGCGCTAGTTGTATTCGAGACCAGAAACTGCAATCAGATTTGTATGAGTTTGTGGATGTTGGAACATTTCCAATCATGTAACAGAAATGAGATGTTAAAAGCTTGCATTCACTCTCCGAGTTGTTGCTATTGACCTTGTTGGCTACACTGACAACCTAGTGTGTTCAAAAAGAACGTTAAAGCCTTTCCTAAATTATTTACAATATTCTTTGCCAGATGTGCATGCATACCTTCCGTTTACATAAGTATGGATTACATGAGTCTGTCAAGGAGATGATAAAATCCTTCTGTATTTAAATCAATCAATCAATCAATCAATCAATCGAGGTGTGCTTCCAAGAGGAAAGGAGACAATATGCAGCCTCTGAGGAAAACCTTTTTACAGTGCAGTAGTTTAAATACATTCTTACAGTATGATCTCAAGAAATAGGAAGATGTTGACACGAACACCGTATTTCATCAGAGATATACATTCTCACATGGTTCACTGGAGCTTCTGTGTTACAGATGCTGTATAAATGAAGTGCAAGACTTAATTAAAGCAAATAAGTGTCGGGAGAAAAAAAATTCAAAGTCAACTTTTACTTGTGCAACAAAATATCGTATCTGTACAGTAGTAGCATGGTCTCTGGCAGACGCTGATTAGAAGTTAATCAATTTTCTACATGGAGACATTCATTGCTAGAGACATGAATTTACAATGCGGTAAAGATTTAGTAGAACTAGTTGGCAAGGGGGCCAAAGAGATGCAACTTTTATCATGTGATGTAAGGCCAGATATTTTTAGGAACATATGTTTACTAAACCAACAGGTTTTGTGCCTGTGCTGGAAATAAGTCTTGTCAGTTCAAGAATCAAACTATCTAATTTTAATGGTATTGATTGTACTGGATAGCTCTTTTGTATGTTTGCATCCCTTTAGATAAATACATTATAACTCAGGTTAAGATTTTGTCAGTTATGTTTAGTAAAAGTCACGGACAAGTTGTGAGCAATAAACAAAAATTCACAGTAGCCTGTGACCTGTTTGTGACTTATACTAAAAATAATGGGGAGGGGAGGTGATGGGGGACAACTGACAACCGGTGGGGAGGGAAAGAGAACCCGAGCCGTGCTGCGCCGGGGACCCACTGCAGTCCTGGCAGCTTGGCACTCTAGGGCCCCCCATGGCAGCTGACTGCTCCAGGACTGAAGAGGAAAATGTCACAGAGGTCCCTGAAAGTCATGGAATCCGTGACATAAGCTTATCCTTAATTTTAACCATGGCCACCTTTCAGTAGCCTTTGTCAGAGAATAGTATCAGTGCCATATTAGCAAAGTTCCCACAACAAAAAAGGCATAAAATAAATAAAAAACCCAAACGTCCCTCTTTATATATATTTTTTTAAATGGCTGCTAATTTAAATGAGCTGCAAAATGTTGGTATGCTCTGTTTGTGTTCGTATTTGTATTTATACAATCTGTTCTTGTCAAAAAGATATCAAAGGAGCAAAGAAGGCAAATGAAAGAAAAAGGAAATGAGAGTAAATGTGACCAATAATTTGTGACTAATTGATGAGACGTCACTCAAACAAATCCTGGGGTTGTGGAGGTTCACATACACCACAGAGTTCTGAACGTACATATGTCTAAATAGACATGTAGGTTTCTCACTTGTTCTCAGGCTTGCGGTATCGACAACACGGAGGTGCGGTTGTGCATGTGTAAAGCATAGCCTTGTTTGCGGCCTGCAGATTAGGCCCACTGATGTGTGTTGCAAACTACTGCAATTTTATCGTTAGTCATGAGATATTTGGTTATTTTCTTAAAGTCCCAGCTCCTGGAGCCAAACGAATACATGAGAATCTCAGCTTTCATTTTAAAAATAGTAAGTTTCTCAAACCTGTGGTCTGTGGAGAAAAGTTTGAAAACATGAACCCTTACAGGCTCAGAAACCAGAAGGCCAAATAAGTGAACCTGACACTTTCTATTATTTTTTAAAATCTTATGATTTTCAAACCAATCTCATGATTTTGGGGGCCTGACTCGCAATTTTTGAGTGCGTGGGATTGGCAGTACTGTGAATACAGAACTAAAATAGCTAGCATTAATAGAAGGCTATGGGCAGGTGAAGGAGTAAATGAAAATGCATTCCAAGAAGTTTATAATTTAATTACATCCTTTTAAAATTCACACTCTCCTTCTTTACCTCTAGAACTCCAACAGATATATTCATTTAGACTGAGAGTAACTGGGAAGCCCAGAGCTACTGAACATCCCCTGGTTCAAAGTTAGCCAGCGTTCACTTATCTAGTTTTGCTCGTCTCTTCATCTGATTCCATCTTTGGAATCAAAACAAGTATTAAATTATTTTAAACCAGAATAAGTAAAAGGTTGTTCTCTGCAGATAGAAGACAAGCATTAGAGTCTGACAGCATAAGGGATCATTCTAATGGAGTGCGTTACAATATTTTATGTTTAATGTTTCCTTCATCCAAACAAAGCCAAGGTTGCCAGCTGTTCAAGTTCACAGAAGAGGGAAATAAGTGTGAGCTACACCATGCTGAAACAATGCTGTAAGAAAAATATTGGAAACTGTGGCTCAAATGAACTCAAATATTCTTTTTAAAAATGTACAACACTAGGATTACTGACAAACTGGAATCTTTCAAAGTGTGGAAATTCATTGAGAAAAAAAACAGCTGTCACATTAAAAAGTCATCGTTTGCGAACATTTACCACAATGGTTTCTAAAATACCACCATTTCTCCCATATGTAGAATAGAAAATAACTATATGGTACCTGTTGGCAAATATTGACTTTTAAATGGCAGCTACTCTGTAGAATGTGTAATCGCGAGCTGTTCCACTTTGCAGATAAATGCAGACGTGCCTGAAAATTAATTGAGTGTTACAGCCACTGGCCAAAATTTCAGTCCAATTGCGTGACACCCTACTTGAGGCATTCATGCTGGTCAAAGATGATAAAAGAGAAGCTTAAGCTGTGTGAGAAAAGTACCCTGTGTGTGCAGAGAATGACTGTTATGCTTCAAGTAAGCGAACTCATAACCTCTGTGATCTGTTTTCATGAGCATTTGAAAATGGCACATGCAGCATTTAAAGTAAAATCATGGGATCAGGACATTTGAGTCTATTATTCAGCAGAGGATTGCTGGACCAAGTGTTTTAAAAGGACAGGGCTCACAAGGTTATTGATTTATGTACTGAGCACTCAGTACATATATCAATAACCGAGTGCTACTTGTCATATTATTCAGTGTGACAATTCTGGCTGAATATGGGTGCTCATAAATGTGAGAGACTGATCAGCTGGGTAGCACGTGTGTGGAGTCTGCAAGGTAGGAGTTCTGCAAGTTTTTCAGGCTTTCCCATTAAGTTCTGCCATGAACCTCATTCTTGACCTGTGCCATTCACCTGCTATTCCCATATTAGATTTTCCATATCAAATTGCTTGCTGGCTTTGTGAGGTGGTTGGATGTCCACTTGGTTCTATGCTCAGTTCATTTTTAAAAACTTTGAACTGCTTTGAATTTGGCACTGTATTTATTTAATTGTACTTCTTTCCATTTAAATTAATTTAATCTCTCCATGAAGCCTTGTGCAGTCTTCTAGTCTTAAGCAGTCATGTAGAGCCTGATCCAAACCCAAGGAAGTTTCTATGATGAGATTACTGGTTCTGTGGATGAAGGAAAAGCAGTGGATGTATTGTATCTTGACTTTAGCAAAGCTTTTGACACGGTCTCCCACAGTATTCTTGTCAGCAAGTTAAAGAAGTACGGGCTGGATGAATGCACTATGAGGTGGGTAGAAAGTTGGCTAGATTGTCGGGCTCAACGGGTAGTGATCAATGGCTCCATGTCTAGTTGGCAGCCGGTGTCAAGTGGAGTGCCCCAGGGGTCGGTCCTGGGGCCGGTTTTGTTCAATATCTTCATAAATGATCTGGAGGATGGTGTGGATTGCACTCTCAGCAAATTTGCGGATGATACTAAACTGGGAGGAGTGGTAGATACGCTGGAGGGCAGGGATAGGATACAGAGGGACCTAGACAAATTGGAGGATTGGGCCAAAAGAAATCTGATGAGGTTCAATAAGGATAAGTGCAGGGTCCTGCACTTAGGACGGAAGAACCCAATGCACAGCTACAGACTAGGGACCGAATGGCTAGGCAGCAGTTCTGCGGAAAAGGACCGAGGGGTGACAGTGGACGAGAAGCTGGATATGAGTCAGCAGTGTTCCCTTGTTGCCAAGAAGGCCAATGGCATTTTGGGATGTACAAGTAGGGGCATAGCGAGCAGATCGAAGGACGTGATCGTCCCTCTCTATTCAACATTGGTGAGGCCTCATCTGGAGTACTGTGTCCAGTTTTGGGCCCCACACTACAAGAAGGATGTGGATAAATTGGAAAGAGTCCAGCAAAGGGCAACAAAAATGATTAGGGGTCTGGAACACATGACTTATGAGGAGAGGCTGAGGGAACTGGGATTGTTTAGTCTGCAGAAGAGAAGAATGAGGGGGGATTTGATAGCTGCTTTCAACTACCTGAGAGGTGGTTCCAGAGAGGATGGTTCTAGACTATTCTCAGTGGTGGAAGAGGACAGGACAAGGAGTAATGGTCTCAAGTTGCTGTGGGGGAGGTTTAGATTGGATATTAGGAAAAACTTTTTCACTAGGAGGGTGGTGAAACATAGGGAGGTGGTAGAATCTCCTTCCTTAGAAGTTTTTAAGGTCAGGCTTGACAAAGCCCTGGCTGGGATGATTTAGTTGGGGATTGGTCCTGCTTTTGAGCAGGGGGTTGGACTAGATGACCTCCTGAGGTCCCTTCCAACCCTGATATTCTATGATTCTATTAAGTCAATGGGAGTCTCCATTGACTTCCATGGTCTTTGGATAATACTGATAGACTCTAAGGTTGGCAGCTACAAGTGTTAGAATGTTTCTTCTTTTTCCCCCTCCACTATTGATAATACTTAGTATTCTTTAATACTTAGTACATCAATAGAGTATGCTAACGTTGAGCATCATACATCCTGGATGTTGGCCTGCCAGACAACTGTGTCAAGAGCCATTTCTCCAGACCAACTCAGCTTTTTGCTTCTTGTGTCATTTTTCTTATGCCGTATAGAAAGTCAGTTTGTATTTTCTGCACGGGTAACAGCTTTCATTTCCCAAACAGCTCGACAACTGTCCAGTCCTTGCCGTGCTCCCTTGATGGTTTCTCTGGGCATGTATAATATGTCAATTAAAACACAACAAATACAAATACATAAATAATATGTATAGTCATAGATAACCCTAGCTATCATGGACTAGAGGGAGCAGGGAAGCGATCTGGTAGGTTGTGGAGCTGCTGGGGAAAGGACTCTTTTAGACAGCTCACAAACTTTACTGTATTATTTAGACCCTTTGTTTTCAGTTTTTACCAAATTTCCCTAAAAAATCCCTTTTGAAAAAGCAAGTATTTGAATTTTACCAATTTTTTGTTTTTATGCAAATTTTGCAAACGCTGAAAATCCCTGGACCCAGCTGCTTCCCTTGCAGAATGCCTGCAGGACAGCATAGTGCGAGTGTGTACATGTATAATGTAAAGTAATGCACACTGGAAAATGTAACCCCAACTATACATGCAATATGATGGGGGCTAATTTAGCTACAACTAATCAGGAAAGATCTTGGAGTCATCGTGGATAGTTCTCTGACGACATCCACACAGTGTGCAGCGGCAGTCAAAAAAGCAAACAGGATGTTAGGAATCATTAAAAAAGGGATAGAGAATATGACAGAGAATATCTTATTTCCCTTATATAAATCCATGGTACGCCCACATCTTGAATACTGCATACAGATGTGGTCTCCTCATCTCAAGATATATTGGCATTAGAAAAGGTTCAGAGAAGGGCAACTAAAATGATTAGGGGTTTGGAATGGGTCCCATATGAGAGAGATTAAAGAGACTAGGACTTTTCAGCTTGAAAAAGAGGGGAGACTAAGGGAGGGATCTGATAGAGGTCTATAAAATCATGAGTGGTGTGGAGAAAGTGAATAAGGAAAAGTTATTTACTTGTTCCCATAATAAAAGTACTAGGGGCCACAAAATGAAATTAATGGGCAGCAGGTTTAAAACAAATAAAAGGAAGTTCTTCTTCACACCATGCACAGTCAACCTGTGGAACTCTTTGCCTGAGGATGTTGTGAAGGCTAGGACTATAACTGGGTTTAAAAGAAAACTAAATAAATTCATGGAGGTTAAGTCCGTTAATGGCTATTAGCCAGGATGGGTAAGGAATGGTGTCCCTAGCCTCTGTTTGTCAGAAGGTGGAGATGGATGGCAGGAGAGAGATCACTTGATCATTACCCGTTAGGTTCACTCCCTCTGGGGTACCTGGCATTGGTCACGGTTGGCAGACTGGATCCTGGGCTGGATGGACCTTTGGTCTGACCCAGTATGGCCATTCTTATGTTCTTATGTAGGAGGGTTACTGCAAGTTGGCAGCGGGTGCTGCACTGTGGGGGAGTGAGACAAGCAGGGAGCTTGGTCCCGGCAGTCAAGAGGGGTCTGTTCCTGTCTCAATCCCCTATCACCCAGTTCCCTGTGCAGTGGGGGTGTAAGATGGGCAAGGAGCTGGCTATTAGCCCTCTCCTGCTTTCCCTGCCTGACAAAGTCCCCCTGAGCCTGGGCCCTTATACATGCCCCATCTGCGCCTCCTGTGTAGTAGGGGAATGAAACAGGCTGGGTCCTGGCAGCTGAGACCACCTGACCGCTTCAGCGATAGGCCGGCAAGGAGCTGAAGGTTGCCTTCACAACCCATCACACATTTCTGCATGTGGCCTCCTGTGAATACCAGGCACCACTGTACACCCCTGGGTACTGGCCCTTTGTTTTCAGGTTTTACCAATTTTCGTCCTTTTTAATGTTTTTTAATAAACACCAGTAAATTCCTGGGAAATTTTATAAAAAATAAAAAATGAAAATGAAGGACCATTTTGCACAGTGGGCCTGATCCAAAGCCCTTTGAATTCAGTGAAAGGATTGCTGTTGAATTCAGCATAATTTGGATAAGGCGCTATGTTTGTGTACTTTAAATCCATGGAATATGCATCCTTAGACAGACATTTATCCAGAGAATTAAAGCTATTTTTTTTAAAAATCTTGCTACACAGTCTCACAAACAGGAATGAATTAGGGATGCAGGATGAGACCCAGAGATTGCAAGTGGAGGTTTTTTTTTTATTGTTTCTGAAAATGTCTTTTGTTGTGTGTTCCCTATAGACTCCTCTGAGATAGTGTTGTCCGTAATTCCAGCTCACCTTTACTGTGCACAAGGCTATGCTAGCTAGAATGTCAAATCTTAGAGAAGAACAATTTTTTTCTAATATCTGATCTTCCTTAAACAGTCTGGACATTGCTAATTTGATCTCAGAGGTAGGCTATTATCTGTATTAATTCCACATACGAAACTTCCATTCATGCACCAAGAGACTGCAGGTTTGGGTCTGATGTTTGTATGAGGCATACTCAAAATGAAAACCAAAAAATATACTTGGAAAACAACCTCTTGGAGAAAATGTCTCTGGCATGAAACAAACTGTTTTTTGTTGTCATTGTTTAGTTCAAATCAAGCATGTGGGTTAAGACAAAAACTTTTCTGTTTCTCACATTAAATTCTTTGTTGTGTGTATTTAATCATATGTGAAAGGCTTCAAACAGTCATATATTTATCGAGCAAGAAACAAGGCTTGGAAAGTGAAAAGCTGATGTTTTCAAATCATTGCCTCATCTTATAAATGTCAAAGCCACTATTCATTTCTGTTACATTGCAAAAAATAATAAAATTTCTCTGTCAATATTTCCTACCTAAACAGCAGAATGCTTAGAAAATTTCAAGTCCTAAGTACAAAATTCCAGTTTCCTTTTATTTTTATAACTATAAAAAATTGGTATGTTTGCCTGAATAATGGTTTGTATTTTACAAGTTTGCATTAAAATGACATATATTACACCTATGTAAAATCAAAACAGAACAAGCCTGATTCTTATTTACAGTAAGCTCCCTTCACACCACTCTGACAGAGTAAAATGAGTTTAAATACAATTTACTATACTTTATGCTCCCCCTTCACACTGCCAGATTGGTTTAAAGGGGCCGAAGTTTAAAGAAGTGTTAGACCCAAAATGAAATTTTCAGAATGTCTGTCATTGTGAATCTACAGTACATTGATTTCAGTGGGACCACTCGTGTGCTTTACATCAAGCACATACTTAAATGTTTTGCTGAATCCAGGCCTAAATGCCCGAATCCAGTCCTCAACCGTGCGTATGTATAGTGGAAGTTGGGGCATGTGTCAAAGGACAAACCTAAACTGAAAATACTTAATACAGCTGTACCTCAGTGGGATCCTTATTCTGCACTCGGTGTTCAGGGTATGTCTACACTAGAAATGCTACACTGGCACAGCTGCGGCATAGACACTTACTGCAGTGACAGAAGAATAGCTGAAAGGCTGTCGCTAGGTCGATGGAAGAATTATTCCATCGACCTAGTGGTGTCTAAACTGGGTTAGATTGGCTTAACTATGTCGCACAGGGCGTGAAATTTTTCACAGCCCTATCAAGGTAACTAAACTGACCTAACTTTGTTGTGTAGACCAGCCCTCACTCTTTTCTCATACCATGTCTACCCTACGGTAACTACACCAACACAGCTACCATACCGTGTATATGCTAGCATAACCCTGAAGTGTAGATGCAGACTCCACCACTATCTCCCTAAGCGATGGTAACTAGGTTGATGGAAGCATTCTTCTGTCAGCCTAGCTGCGTCTACACCTGGGGGTTAGGTTGGCACACCTATGTCAGTCAGGGGTGTGGATTTTTCAGACCCTTGAGTGATGTAGCTATGTCGACCTATTTTTAAGTGTAGACCAGGCTTCAGACAAAAAAACTTTCCATTAAAGACAATGAGAGAAATTAGTATGATTGAAGCAACAACTAGGACATGTTAGATGTTTTGATTCTTTTCCCCTTGGATACAGCATTATCCAGTTACTCTTGTATTGGGTGGAAGCAATCATCCCACCATTGTAAAGCTGACCAAGAGAAAGTTATATTAAAGCAGCCCACCCCCACATACACCCTGCCCCAGATCTCTCCACTATGCACATTCTGTGGGCATCTGCCATTCCTCATCACTATTATGGGACTTACTCATTCAGGCTTTCACTGCTAAAATCCATGGTATTGTTCACCTGAGTAAGGCCAGCATGATTTGGCTAATTCAAATTCCTTGCTCAAACAGAACCCCTATAGTGTATCATGTATCTATTTGCTCTTGTTATTATCATAGTATTGCTAATTGCTGAGGTCATAAACACAACCCTTCATGTTCATTAGCTAGAATGTTAACATATTTACATTTGCAACATCCAGACCAGGGGCGGGCAAACTTTTTGGCCTGAAGGCCGCATCGGGTTTCAGAAATTGTATGGAAGGCCAGTTTGGGGAGGTTATGCCTCCCCAAACAGCCAGTGACCTGGCCCCCACCCCTTATCCGACACCCCCCCACGTCTCACCCCTTGATGACCCCCCCCAGGACTCCTGCCCCATCCACACCCCCTGCTCTCTGTCCCCTGACCCCCTGCTACCCCATCCAACCCC
The DNA here is from genome assembly GCF_965140235.1 of Caretta caretta. Lineage (NCBI taxonomy): Eukaryota > Metazoa > Chordata > Testudines > Cheloniidae > Caretta > Caretta caretta. The sequence goes on along the minus strand of NC_134208.1, from coordinate 202,544,972 downwards.
CCCTCTCCTCCCTGACTGCCCCCCCCGGGACTCCTGCCTCATCCACCCCCCCCCCGACTGCCCCCGGAATCCCCGCCCATGACTGCCCCCCGCCAACCCATCCAACCCTTCCTCTACTTCCTGACCACCCCCGGAACCCCTGCCCCCATTCAACCCCCCTGTTCCCCACCCTCTGACCGCCCCGACCCTTATCCACACCCCTGGCCCCTGACCACCCACCGAACTCCCCTGCTCTCAATCCCCCTCCCCCGCTCCCTGCCCCTTTACAATGCTGCCTGGAGCACCGGTGGCTGGCTGTGCGGTTGCACCGGGCGTGGCAGCCACACTGCCCGGCTGGAGCCAGCCATGCACCACGCAGCACAGAGCTCCGGGTCAGGCCGGGCTCTGCAGCTGCGCTGCCCCAGGACCTCGCAGCCCTGCTGTCCAGAGCATTGCTCCGGTGATGCCGTGAGCTGAGGCTGCAGGGGAGGGGGAACAGCGTGGATGGGGCTGGGGGCAAGCTTCCCAGGCCAGAAGCTCAGGGGCTGGGTAGAAAGGTCCCACGGGCCAGACGTGGCCAGCAGGCCGCAGTTTGCTCACCTCTGATCTAGATAGTGCCATGTTTGTTGCTCTATGAAGACTGATATTTGAGCCACAAGGCAAATCACTTTTTTAAACAAAGCTTTGCATTAACTTCTCATTTCATAAGGTTTTCATATGCTACTACGTGAATGTTTCTTATAAAATTGCCCATTAATGTTTAAACAGTGGGATGAAACAGAAGATACACTGATGTACTTTAATTTTGCTTTGCACTATTAGGTCATTCTGTGGGCTGCATTTTTATGTTCCTTCTCAGTTTCTACCCAGTCTTAACTCAGGTAGAATTCATAATGACTTCATATGGAAATATATAGAATTTAGTATCTGCAGCCTTTTGTAGGTGAGTTTCATAGAATCCTACGCAGAAAATTCCCTTATAAATTTGCTTTTTTAATGGTTTTATTTAAAGGCAAAGAAGAATTCATCTGACAGCTGATCTAATAAAATATGCCAATGTCAAATATTTTCTCCACTGCTGCTGACACTTGATCCAAGGGGGGACAAAACATGTTCAGTAGCTCTGGGCTTTTTTTTTTTAGCGGCAAACTTGTTCTTTGGTAGACAGTTGTGTTGCTCTGAAACATTGAACAGAGTACATTGCCTGGAAGGGGTCTCAGAGCAGGTTTGAAGAGGTGACTTTTCTCTGCTTAGATGTGAGAGAGAAAAAGGCGATTTTTTTTTGGGACGGGATCCCCAGGGTTCAACCTGGAACTGGAGTACTGCCGTGCCCCTTTAACTCTCCAGCCTGGGCTGTCTCTCACAGTGCTTTGCTAGTGACAAGCCGCAAACCTCTCCAGGAGCTGTGATCACTCAGCACAACTGCATGTGGAACCTTACATCCAGCGAGATTGCATGAATGCTCACTGAGCCACTCACGAATCACACAGAGAAAGGCACCAGCAAATCTCCCAAGCTTCCAGCCCGGCACCCCAGAACTGTACCGTCTTGCCCTGGTCAGAAGGCTGACCACTGTAAGTTCATTGCTCAGTCTGCCCCTCCCTCGATGTAGAGAGGACACGCACTAGCCTTTGTAATCTTAGCTGAGATTGCCAAAGCACTTGAACCAAAACACTCTGTTTTAGGTAAAATATAAAACAGATTTATTAACTACTGATAGATTTTAAATGATTATAAGTGGTAGACACAAAAGGTCAGAGATAATTACCAAAGAAAATAAAAGGTAAGCACACAGTCTACAAATGTATTAGACTGAGCAATATTTGGATCAAGTAGTTTTTCTACCCCACTGGATGTTGCGGGTAGGTTATACTCCTTAATACACAGGCTTTCCCTTTAAGCCTGGGACCAGTCTCCTCAGTTCAGGGGTTTTGTGTTCCCAGCGTTCTTGTTGCTTCCAGCATAGGTGAGGGAGAAGAAAAGTAAAAGCATGATGCCACTGTCTCTTATTTTATACTCAAAAAAGTATAGTCCATGTCCCTGAAAAGAAACTAGCCCAGGCTAGTGCCTGGTGGGCCTTGCTCAGTCACAGGGTTGAGCAATCACCATTGTGTGGTACTGCTATTACAGAATTTCAAATCCCTTGTCTACAACTCCCCTGACGATTGTTGGTCGTTTAACACGTGCCTGGGTGTGGGTCATATCCTTTGTTGTCACTGGAGAAATAGCCAGGGACGACTCCCAAATCTTACACATATTTCAAAAACAACCATATAGCAAAATCTCATAATTTCACACACACTAATGATATATAGACAGAACAGTGGGTTTTAGAAGATGATTTCTTACATGACATACTTTGTATGAAACATATCATAATTACGTGACAGTGGTGAATATGAGAGTTCCAAGGGGCTGTGTTGAGGTACAGATTGCCACAGTTTTAGATTTCAGTTTTCTCCTAAATCTCCAAGTTAGCAGAAATCTGTTTGGTTTTTCATTTGATTCTCCTTGTTCATGAAATCAATGGGAGTCTTTCCAGTAACTTCAGTGGTCTTTGGAGCGGGTCTGCACTTTCTAATAGAATTATAGTCCACAATTCAACACCCTTTTGCATATGAAATATAGATTCCATAAGAGAGAAATGAATCCTCCAACTTCCCTCTGAGGTTTAACTGGATGCCTCCAAGTTTTTTCTGTTGTCGGATGATTTTCCTGGAACAAAAGCTTATTACACATCTGCAGGTTGCTGAACCACTTTTCAGTGACTTGACTGATGTCACGCCATAGGGACCTGGTCCTTCTTGTAGGGTGATGAGCATCCTCAGTTTCTGTGGGAGTTGAGGGCTCTAAGAACATTGCAGTTCTCTGAATTGGACCATAGATGTTCATGGCATTTTACAAAACTGACTAACATGGATTCCTTGCCCCATAGAGTTTACAAGCCAAATACAATGAGAGAAACAAGAAGAGGCTCCGAAAGGTCAGCAAGTGTAGCAGGGTGGTTGCTTACTAAGCACCCCCTCATGCCCAGGGATTGTTTTGCAGGTACCCCGCTTCTGCTTCTCCTTCTTCAAGGCCCCCTTAAAAACTGTACATATGGATAACACTGCCTGCTGCCTGGGGCTGGTTTAATAACAGAAACACTCCTTTTCTGAATTAACAATACCCCTGCATGGGCCCAGTTTAATAACAGAAATAATTCTAACAGTCCTCAGGATCCCCAAATTAAGTCCCTCACCACATAAAAGTCTACACTTCGCTCTGAGGTCTCTCACAGCCAGAGCTCTTTCTCTGGCCCAGTCTTGTTCTCACAGCCCATTCTCCCAGCTCTCCCTACCTGGAGCTCAGTCTTCTGATTCTGGCCAATGGGCCTCCAAATGTCTAGGCCCAAACCCTGTCATGGTTTCCCCTCAGAAGCTTCCTGAGCTCCTTTTTTTTTTTCACAGCTCCCTTGGTCTCAGAGTCTTCCCTGCAGGAGCACTTCACATTCTCTGCAGTCTCGCTAGTGTTTCCTGAGTTTTCCAGCTTCATTTTAGGTAGAGTGACCAGATTTCCCATTTTTTGGGACTTTTTCTTATATAGGCACCTATTCCCCCCCTCCCATTTTTTCACAGTTGCTATCTGGTCACCCTAATCTTAGGCCCCTGTTGCTATTTATAGGACAATCCCTCTGTTCTGTCCCAGGTCTGGCTTATTCTGTGATCAGGGTTGGCTAACCCTGTTATAGAGAGGGTTATAGATTTGTAGACACCATGCACCATGAATGTCAAAAATGGTGGAATAATAGAGCCATTCAGTAGAACATTGCAAATGAACCCATTTAATAATACTTATGTCGTACATAGCACTGTTCAGCTGTAGGTCACAAAGTGCTTTTCACAGGAGGTAAGTATGATGAGAAAACAAAGGCTGAATGACTTTCCCAAGATCACCACCAAGCTAGTGGAATAGAACCCAGTTCTCCTGTGTCTTAGCCAATGGCAGAATAAACTGGATCATGCTGCCTTCCAGACAGACTGCCTCGGTGAACTGTACTTTGCTGTCAATGTCAACATCGCAATAGCATTTTGCAAGAGGGAACACAAGGGCAGAGGGAAAAGACTTCTTGTGCCTTCACTCGTGCAGGGGCAGGTGTATGTCTTGCATGTGTAGATTATAATTGTCTGATGAAGTGATTGATACATTTACTATACTGGAAAAGTATTGTTTTCGTATTCCATTTTTTTATTCTTCCCCCAAATTTCACTCTGGGAAAATATAAACTTGCCATCTGTGATCGCAAGGCAACCTTCTAAATACTCATGTTATATGGAGTTTTCAATAGAGGCTTATCATTTTTTTCAAATCTATAACGAATTGTAACCTTAAAGTTTCAACATGTCCTTCCTTATCCTGTTAAAAGGTTCAGCTGGGTAAAGGGACCTTTTCACCAGTTATACAGAGAGCTTCACTTGCAGGTTCCATCAAGAGTAATGGAAATATTGTGGAAAATTGCACATTGAACATATATGGTATTCTGTAGTTCATTCTGATAGATCAGGGTTCTGGGTTACATAACTTAACAAGCTAGACTCAGTGTCAGAAAAAGTCATATCACACAAAGTTTCTCACATTTGAAAGGTGAGCAAAGGTGAGCACAAGGCATAATGATTCTGCAGCACTTTTGAAGGCTGAGACAAAAGAACTATCCCAGACTAGACTGATGACCAAAAGATTCTGATGGATCAAAGGCTTTTTCTTTTAAGTCACAGAAGTGGCTAATTGTATGAAATGTCTGCTAAAGATCTCAGCAAAATGACACAATACAGCAAACTAATTGAATGGTTCTGGCATTGTCCAAAGATTAAATGTTCTTACAACAATTTATAGCAGTGTGTAATGTGGAACAGTAAGTTACTGTTTGCAGTTTGTCCAGTTGCTGTGTATTTCAAGTATTTTACAATTCTTACTTGCTTGACAGCAAACCTAAAATAATAATGGCTCTGAGGGGACTGTGGTACTATCATCACTGCTAGATTATGACTCCTGCTATGGCTGGCCTAGGGGCTGCTACCCAAACTGACTCTGTACTAGGCAGGAATTACCTGCTCACTAGAGCTGGTCAGAAAATGGCCTTTTTCCCCTGGAAACTTTTGACGTTTCAGCACAAAATCAAAAACCTAAATATTTTGATTTGGAAATGCTGCAGTGGTGCTGTATGCTCCCATTCTCCCCTATAGGCCAGGCTCTGTTGAAGGACTAGATCTCCCATACTGTACCTAATGATGAGGGTAGATGTGAGGGTGATAAATTGTTCTTGTTGTCCCTGAGGGCAGGACAAGGAGTAATGGTCTTAAATTGCAGCAAGGGAGATTTAAGTTGGATACTGGGAAAAATTTCCTGTCAGGGTAGTTAAGCCCTGGAACAAATTACTTAGGGATTTGTGGAATCTCACTGGAGTTTTTTAACAACAGGTTAGACAAACAGCTGTCAGGGATGATCTAGATAATACTTAGTACTGCTTCAGTGCAGGGAACTAGACTAGATGACCTGTTGAGGTCCCTTCCAGTCCTACATTTCTGGGATACTATTTTTGCATATGCTTTATAAGTCTCTTATCTAAATGAAACAGTTTTAAATTACTGGTTGTAGTTCAAGAAATTCTTGAATAAGTAAAATCTTCTGTGGTGCCTACTTAGTGATATTAGTAATAAAAACACTGGCCTATATTCCAATGTAAGAAATTTAAAGTTCTTTGCAAGTTGGCATGATCTAATTGGAGAAGTCTATTAAAAATTAACAAATGTATGACTGTTAAACAAATGGTCCCAGTTCTGCCCGTTTTACACTGCTGTAAATCCAGAATAACTCCTTTCAAGTTAATAAAGTTATTCTATATTTATGCTGTCATGGCTGACAGCAAAATCTGCCCAAACACCTTTAATTTTACTAGACACACAAAGTGGGCGAGATAATAGCTTTCATTGCACCAGCTTCTGTTGGCGAAAGAAACAAACGTTTGAGCTACACAGAGCTCTTCAGGTCTGGGAAAGGTACTCAGAGTGTCGCAGCTAAATACAAGTGGAACAGATAGTTTAACGTAAGTAGTTAACAGATATTGAAAGAGACTGTACCGGAGTCCACTTGCCGCTAGGGCACCTCCTCCTTGCTGCACAGGGGATTAGCTCCGTCCAAGCCTGCCATCCCCTTCCTTAGTTTACTCTCACCGCAGCTCCTCTCTCTCTGGGGCTCAGCACGCTCCCTCTTCATGACTTAGCCCTCTGGCCAGGTCATTATCTTTGTTTCCCTTTCCAGGGGTATCAAAGTCCCACAGGATCAACTTCCAGGCTGTCTTACCAGGCCACCCTCTAATTCAAGCCTATGCCACTTTTCTCAGTGGGGGAACCTTGGCCCACGCACTACTCCAGGTTCCACCACCAGGACCCACTAGTCAGTGGCTCACTCTCAGATCCCATTGCTATTTCCCTGTGCTCCTTCCTACTTCCCTTCTCTTTCTCTGTGTTCTGGCCCTCCCATGGGGTCCAGCTGAAGCTCCCAACGCCTAGGGAATGACTGCAGCCTACTTCCCCTACAGCTCCCTTCTTTCCTCACCTTGCTGGCTTCGTATTAGCCCAGCCCACACCTGCTCAGCTGAGTTTCATCTTCTATTAAATCTTGCCTATCGTGCCTAATTCTCCCTCAGGTGTATCTTATTAGGTCAATTAGCTCCTTCCCAGCTACCTTAACCGTTTCAGGTAAAGTGTGACATGAACACCAATCACAGAGACTATTCAAGGTGAAGTGGCCAGTTAACACCTCTGTAGTCATAGGAAAAAAAAGGGGAGGTAGTGGCTTGCAGATTGTTGTAATAAACCATAAATCCAGTGTCTTTAAGTCTGTGATTTTTAGTATCTAGCAAAGTTATGAATTTAAATTCTCAGGCTCGTCTTTTGAAGATGTGCAGATTTTCTTTGAGGATATTGATCATCATAGAAGTGGAGATATGTCTACAGGTTTTGCATCTGTTGTGGTGGCAGGGTCTGGTGCCGCTTTGATTTGGTTTGTCCTGGTCTATGGAGGAGCTTGATTCTGATCATGAACTTGGCGAGGTTGATTTGAAGGCTAGAAAAGGGTATTCGGGAAAGGTTTCTTTCAAGATGTGGCCCCCTTCGAATATGGGTCGCAATTGTTTAGTGATATCCTGTATGGGTTCTAGGGTGGGGCGGTAATTTTACTATGTCTGTGATGGGCTGGATCGCAGAAACCCCCTTGGGAACTGCCACCTGATGTGCTGAGACTACCCTTGAGCCCATTTTCCCTGGCAGCTTGCAACTTCAGTGCCCTGCCTGGTTTGAGCCAGACATGCTAGCCTGCTACAAACACAGACCCAGCTCTGAAACACATCCCCCAAAAGCTGCAGGCTTAACTGAAAACAGCTTAAGAAGTGTTCCTGTCTCCAACACTCAGATGCCTAACTCCCAATGGGGTCAAAACCCCAAATAAATCCATTTTACCCTGTATAAAGCTTATGTAGGGTAAACTCATAAATTGTTTGCCCTCTGTAACACCGATAAAGAGATATGCACAGATGTTTGCTCCCCCTCAGGTATTAACACATACTCTGGGTTAATTAATAAGTAAAAAGTGATTTTATTAAATACAAAAAGTAGGATTTAAGTGGTTCCAAGTAATAACAGACAGAACAAAGTGAATTAGCAAGCAAAATACAATAAAACACACAAGTTTAAGCCTAATACAGTAAAAAAGTGATTACAGATGAAATCTCAGCCTCAGAAATGTTCCAGTAAGCTTCTTTAACAGACTAGAATTCTTCTAGTCTGGGTCCAGCAATCACTCACACCCCTATAGTTACTCTCCTTTGTTCCAGTTTCTTTCAGGTATCCTTTGGGGGTGGAGAGGCTACCTTTTGAGCCAGCTGAAGACAAAATGGAGGGGTCTCCCAGGTCTTTATATAGTTCCTCTCTTGTGGGTGGAAACCCCTTCTCCTCTCCTAAGCAGCATATGGCTGCAAGATGGAGTTTTGGAGTCACATGGGCAAGTCACATGGGCAAGCCCATCCATGACTCAGAACTTTATCGGCTGATGCAACATTCCCAGGAAAGGTCAGATGTGGACTGGCGCCTCTCAAAGTTCATTGTTAGCTTAAGTGTTTCTTGACTGGGCACTTACTGAGAATAGTCTTTTCTCATGAAGCTGACCAACTGCTTCACTGAGGCTACTTAAAATCAAACAAATATATGGCCAATATTCATAACTTTGAACACAAAAATGATACATGCATGTAAATAGGATGAATATATCTAGTAGATCATATCCTTTGCAGAGATCTGTTACATGGCATATCTAGCATAAAACATATTCCAGTCATGTCATATGTGCACTCATAAGCATATTTCTATAAAGCATTATGGGGTGCAACGTCACAATGTCATTTAGTATTTTTGTTGAGCCTGAGATTTTGAAAATTGCCTAAGGTAGTTACCAAAATACATTTGAATTGAGAGTGTCCATTTATATAAGAACGGCCATATGGGCAGACCTATGGTTCATCTAGCCCAGTGTCCTGCCTTCCGACAGTGTGCCAGGTGCCCCAGAGGGAATGAACAGAACAGGTAATCATCAAGCGAGCCATTCCCTGTCACCCATTCCCAGCATCTGACAAACAGAGGGACATTTCAGAGCATCGCTTACCTTTCGATTTCAATGGAATTTAGGCACCTAGCTTCCTTAGGATCCTTTGAAAAATCATGATTAAATTAATTACTATTTGCTAATTTCCATTCATGGAAAGAATGGGAATCTTGCATACGATATCATTGTTATCAGAAGAGACGTTTACTGGATATTGTCTATTATTTCAAGAACACAAACTATTACCCTTCTTGATTTTGCTCTTCTCATCCCTGCTTTTCTGGTTGTCGTTAGTATTCCATCTGGGTTTTCCTACATACATTCCTAATGATGTACACTCCATTTTCTGCTGGAACCATTTCCATCACCTCCTTCACACATTGATTTTTCCATCATCTCTATTTTCGTTTTCTCACTGACCATGTTGTTGTGCTACTCACACGTCTATGCTTCTCATTATTTCCATCATGACTCTGTTTTCCAAGCTGATGTGTTATGTTCTCCATACAAACCTATCTCGAATGCATCCAGCCACGCTTTTTATGTTGTCTTCATTGATTAGCTCTCAGCACTATATAGTTCAAAGCAACCTGTTTTCAATGATTTTCATGACATCCCCTGAGAAATTTCTTCTCCTTCCAAGTGCTTGCCAAAAACATTGCCATTGGAATGTTCTTTTTCTAACAGGTACTGAGAGATAGCATTATGCACTTTCTCAGCTACTGAAATTCATTTATCATTTAACCACCTGAATCCAATTTCTTTACTGATTCTTCATTTCGCGCTCTCTCCTGATGCACAAGGTCTCAGAACATTTTCATAGTTCTTACTCATACTCCTGGTATATTTCATTCCTCTTTTTCAATATACAGGTTGCATCCGTACAAAGTCACATTGCCTTGTGAAGTTGAACTGTTCATTTTCAGTGACATGTCCATACATTAAGTTTAAATATACTTGTAACACACCACCTTCCCAGCAGGGCCGGATAAAGGCAGGGACTTTAGGGGCTGCAGCCCAGGGTCCCAGCTCAAGGGGGGGGCCCCACAAAAATAAATTGTAGGCAGTGATCTCCAACTCCAGGCCACTAAAAGTCCCATGGCACAGCAAGGCACTCAGGCAGGCTGCCTGCATGCCGTGGCCCCACACCACTTCTGGAAGCGGCTGGCTGCTAGCACGTCTCTGCGGCCCCTTGCGGCGAGGAGGCGGCTCCGCGTGCTGCCCCTGCCCCCAGCACTGTCCTCACAGCTCCCACTGGCCAGAAACCAGCCAATAGGAGCTACGATGGTAGCGTTTGCGGGCGCGAGCAGTGCATGGAGACACACTGTTCCCCTACCCCCGGGGCTGCAGAGACATGTTAGGAGCCAGCTGCTTCTGGGAGCAGTGTGGGGCTATGGCAGGCAGGCAGGCAGCCTGCCTGAGCCCTGCTATGCCACCGGCCGAGAGCTGCCTGTCGTAAGCGCCTCCCATCCGGAGCCTGCACCTCGCACCCCCTCATCCACCCCAACCCTCTGCCCCAGATCAGAATCCCCCTCCTGCACCCAAACTCCCTCCCAGACCCTGCACCCCAATCTCCTGCCCCAGCCCCTTCCTGCACCACACTCCCTCCCAGGAAAACAACTTGTATACAGGGGCCCCACAAAATCTAATAGCCCCGGGCCCAGAGGAGAGTAAATCTGGCCCTGCTTCCCAGGGGTTTTTCCATAATAAAATAACCTATCAGTTAATCAGTCTGTTTTAAGGACTTATCAGGTAATTGTAAAATTACTGCAGTTAACAAAAGTCACAGAATACCTTCGGAATTAACTTCTGAAGTTATTGCACTCCATGACATCTCGTGAGAACTTGTGGTTAGCATGAAGTAGCCCAGGAGAAAATGTGTCATAACTCACTGGTGAGTGTATGTTATATGTCCCCCTCTGTGCCGCATCCACAGAGTATATGAGACTGTCACAGCCCAAGCTCGAGAGCTCAAGTTGTAGCAGCTTATACTTCTTAGCTCTGGAGGTCTCCACTTCAGTCCTGTTGTGTCGGCCAAGATGGCTGCCATCACGTCATCACTGTAATTCTTTCCTCCTTTCAAATATGCTCTGTAGCAATGAACGCTTAAAGTCAGTGGGGACGGCAGGTATTTAGCAACACTCACAATAATAAAGAAGAAATAATTACTCGCAAGTTTGTGGCTTTCCCTTCCTTCATCTGCTTTCTTTTTTATACTGCCACACCTATGTCTTTTCCATCTTCCATTCTCTTGGTAATTCTGAGATTGTATCAGTAAGAACCCTCTACCACTCTCTCATAATTGAAGTATTAGTAATTGTAATCTATATTTCTAACCATTTCTGACCAAAGTGAGGCTGGCCCCTCTAGGCAGTGGGTTATGGTGGAAGAAGATAAGGTGGCCAAATAGAATACTTCCCGCTCATTGTCATTTTCCAGCAGTTCTAATCAAACTGTCAAAGTCATATGTATTAACTCAGAAGTTTATAATTCATATGTTTTCAACAGTAACTGTTAACAGTCTGTTCCAGAGGGCTATTTTGATGCTGTGTAGGCAACAATTACATTCAGTACCTTCGATGTTCTGGGTTTAAATTTCCACCAGATAAAAGCTGCAGCAAACTCAATACCGATTGTGGGAATTCACAGTCCAAGCCCTGCAGAGCTCTCAAAGCATAAATGACGTTTATACTGTGCCTTTCATCCAAAGGATCTCAGAAAGTCTATAGACTTTGCAACCTATATATAGAGAAGTCGCTGAAATGCATGGCCACATCTGAGATAAAGCCTTCAAACAGAGTAACGGCACAGCAGTTCAGGACTGAAAGAAGAATATTTTATTTGTAGGTAGGTGGAAATTGAGCCAGGACAGCAGGGCAAACGTTCCTGCTCCTATGTAATGTGCCATGCAACCTGCTGTAGAAATCACGTCTTCTGTAGAAATCTTTTCAGTGGATAGCTATGATTACAATACTCCAACTGGACCAAAGAGAATGAATTAGCAAGGGTTTTGCTGGGGAAAAAAAGTGAATGTCACGTTTGTTTTCTCTGCTTTTTCTACCCTTGAAATTCCATTGCAGAAAAATAAAATAAAATATTTGAGAAAGAGAGGAGTTGAAAAATTTTTAGGTTACCAAGTTTTTTTGGGTTTTTTGACAGTGAAATATCTGCAGCTGATGGAAATTGATACAATTTTGCTGCTTTCAAAAATCTTAAGAAAGGTTGATCATTAAAATGGGATTGTTGCTTTCTTCTGTGAGTTAAGGCTTCTTTGTAAAATATCTTTTGGATTAAGATGTGCTTTAACACAGTTGAATGTGACGATTGATAGAAATTATTCTTAGTATTGGGCTATTTTCCCTGTAGGCATACTCCCAAAATAGCATGGATTGAAAAAAATATCACATTTCGTTCAGTTTTACAGGGGTAAACATCTTCTTGCGCTTACATTTTTGAGTCTTTTTTGCTAGGGTGTTTTTACAGGTGTGAACTGGATGGCATTACTATGGTATAGTGTCTAGCAAAAGAAATGCTTTCAAGAAATAAAAGCTGCCATACTAAAGCTGTGGAAGAATAAAAGAAAGTGTAATATAGCTGTATGGTACAGTAAATGGAATGCCAAACAAAACATCTGGTATGATGATGATTATTATTTATGTCAATAACAACCAAAATATGCTAGGAGCTGTACGGACATGTAGAAAACCACCCTGCCTTTTTAGAATTTCCTCAGTTTATCAATTAATCTAAAAAAAGTTAAAAGGAAATGCAGAAAGTCACGTCACCAGAGTTCTTAGAAGACATCGGTTCAATTCCCTGGTTTTGCATAGACTTTCTTGGGCAAGTCACTTAGGCCCTGATCTACAGAGGTATTTAGGTTCCTAACTTCCATTGATTTCAATGATTTAAATACCATTGGGGTTGTGGGCCCTAGTCTCTCTGTGCCTCAGTTCCCCATCTGTAAAATGGTGATAATCGTACTTCCCTATCTCACAAGGATGTTGTGAGGATAAATGTGTTAATGATTGTGATACTGCATTGATGGGCCTATCTACCTAAGATGGATAGATAGTACTAGTAGTAGCATTGAAAGGTTGTGCATTGGATGGTCAAAGATCCAAAAAGAAAACCATCCCTAACTTGTTTCTGCAAACATGCCTGCTGTCTGATCTCTGGGAATGACCTAAAAACTTCCAAGGTTGCTATCTGGGACCGTAGTTCCAGGCATGCAGGGGTCAGCTGGGCTGTGCAACCATTTATTCCCTCCCTGGAGCAGCTGTGAGGAGAGTGGGGCAGAGAGCAGCTGGGAATGGCAGGAGCCGTGGGTCCACCCCTTGCTCTCTGGCCAGTATAGCTGAGCATGTGCAGGGGAAAGGCCAGCAGAAAATTACTCACTCCTTTTCTCCCTAGCAGCTTGGGAGGAACAGGGAGGGAATTGTGTCTTCCTGCACCCCCAGGGTGCTCCTGGGCAGTGCAATCGTGCTCCACACCTTATTATTGGCACATGATCTTGCCTATAGTAAATTTCAAACACGAAGAGCATGAAATGAGAAATCTGGACATTATAAGGGAAAACAAACAAAGGAGTGAGACAGAGATTTGCTTAGAATTATGCCATGGGCGAGCATGGGGAATCTGGTTTTTGATTGCTTAAATTATGAGAGAAGTCAGAGAAACGGAAAATGATTTTGAAACATTTTCAGGGCCAGGGCTTTTTCTTAACGCACAGAAAAATCGTAGGAAACCCATCATGGCACAGAGCCTGGCTTATTACTAAACAGTAGATTGGCCATATTTCCTAATAGGCCAAAAGTGCTTTATTCTACAGGGAAAACCAGTAGAGTAGGAAGGTCTTCTGCTGAGATTCTATCTGTAAGTGAAGCATACCATGCCCTTGATACTGTTACACTTGCCTGTCATAACCACACCATATATACGGTATAGGAATCAAGTAATACAAATTGTAGGCAGTTTCGGGCAGGGACCATCTTTTTGTTTTATGTTTGTATTGCACCTAGCACAATGGAATTCTGGTCCAAGACTGGGGATCCCAGGTCCTACAGTAATGGCAATAATAATGATTATTAATGAATTATAATTTTCATAACCTGATTTTCTTATGTGGTGATTTTTATAATGAACTGGAAATGGAATCACTGCTTTTTCCTTTCAAAGTTGAATTTTGTTCAGACAGGCATATGAAATCTGCTTAGCATTTAATCTCTATACTGAAAAAAACCCACTTAATTTTATATAGGCACGCATATAATTCATAAAATGTTTCTCTAATTATTCTCCCTTTCTCAAAGACCCCATATCATAATGCCAAGAGAAATTTAGATACTGTTCGCATCTGAGCCTTTCAGCCTGCTATATGTATCCAAAAAGATCAGTGTTAGAGGGCAATGCAAGGTGCAATCTGTTTCCACAGGGACTAAATCCTCCTCTAAAGCGCTCCCAGCTCCTGTTTGTCTAGTCTTGTAGTGGGAGCCATACGTGTAGTCCCATGATATTGGACTTTGCTAACTATAGACTGTCAGCTTTAAACCAGCCTTTGATTTCTGGACATTTAGAGACAATTTTGTGCATTCTAAATTGGGTTGTGCAACTATCACATTTGCAAACAAGTACCTGGATGTTCAAATCAGGCAGCTGGGCACCTAACTACTCTCTGTACGTACACCACTGCAGTAATTGAACACACACATTTAAAATATAGTTTGATGCCATAGGAAAGATGAGTATTTTCAGTAGTATTTTCCGTTAGAACGTATCTGCATAATTCTCAGGAACTCATTGATTTGATATTTTTGCAAAAGGTGCATGAGAATATAAGGGCTGCTGCACAGGGTCAAACCAATGGTCCATCTAGCCCAGTATCCTGTCTTCGATGGTGGCCAGTACCAGAGCTTTAGGGAGAGTGTACGGAGCAGGGAGACTGAAGAGACCCACCCGTCTTCCACTCCCGGCTTCTGGAAGTCAGAGGTTTATGGTTTTCCTTAGCATAGGATTGTATCCCTGACCATCGTAGCTCATAGCCATAGCTGGACCTATCCTCCATGAACTGATCTAATTCTTTTTTTGAACTCAATTATACTTTTTGGCCATCACAACATCCAATAGCAAATGAGTTTCACACATTAATTGTGCTATGTGTGAAAAAGTACATCCTCTTGTTTGTATTAAACCTGCTGCCTATTAATTTCGTTGGTGACCCCTGATATTTTTGCATTGTGTGAAGGGGTAAATATCTTCTCTATTCCCACACTACTCATGATTTTATAGACCTCTATCAGATCCCCCTCTTTGTCGTCTCTTTTCTAAGATGAACAGCCCTAATCTTTTAGTCTCTCCTCATATGGAAACCAATCCAAACCCTTGATCATCTTTGTTGCCCTCCTCCGAACCTATTCCAGTTCCATTATATCCTTTTTGAGATGGGCTGACCAGAACTGGACACAGTATGGATTTATATAGCAAGAATTATATAGTGGTAGGATATTTTCTGTTCTATTTTCTATCCCTTCCCTAATCATTCCTAACAATCTGTTAGCCCTTTTGACTACTGCTGCACACTGAGCTGAAGTTTTCAGAGAACTATCCATGGTGACTCCAAGATCTCTTTCTTTAGCGATAACTGCTAATTTAGAACTCATATGTACAGTTGGGATATTTTTTCCAGTGTAAATTACTTTGCACTTATCGGTGTTGAACATCATATGCCATTTTGTTAAAATGTTTTTATTAAAAGGTGTTAAAATGGTTGTTGTAAAAACCCATTACACAGCTTTTGGCTTTCTTGGACTAAATTAATTTGTGGATTAGCATGATGGGGGTCTGTCAGCCCTTCCCTGCTCCCACTAGACACATTAGCAGCGACAACTCTCCAACCAAGGAAAATCCAGTCAGACCTAGCGACCAACAAGAGAATTCTCCAGAGGCCTAGAAGGGCCAGAGTAAATACTGACCAATCAAGAACAAGCAGGCTAGTTAAGACAGCTTGCCTGTGTTTGCTTGGGGCAGAGCTGGGTGAGATGGGGAGCTCCTCAGGATTGGCCCAGGCCAGGGCCTTGCCCTAAATACTGCAACTAAGTGCTTGCTTTCTGAAGGGTTTTCTTCTTTGTTTCAAGGCTCAGACAGCCGAATCCTGAGTTACAATTTTTGTTTAGAGACTAATGCCAAGCATATGGCCTGGGCTACCCTGCCCCAAACAGGTGGCCAAACTTTGCAAACCATACTGGGGAGCAGTTCCAGTACTATGCATGGCCCTCAAGCGGGTACTGCAGAGCACCCCTGCCTGCCGGTTAGCCGCTGCAAATTTAGTAAGAGTGAATTAATGATGTAAATAGACACATTTTAAAAAAATCAGAATACATTTGCATTTTTATAGTAATGAAAAGGGGGAGTTTAAAAAGTGCTGATTTGAATATCTTTGATGTTGCCAATAATGTCTGTCGGGAATGAAAAACATATGAAATCCTTTCAACTAGGGGTATGTCTACACTACGGAATAAGGTCGAATTTATAGAAGTCAGTTTTTTAGAAATCAGTTTTATATATTCGAGTGTGTGTGTCCCCATAGAAAATGCTCTAAGTGCATTAAGTGCATTAGCTCGGCGGAGTGCTTCCACAGTACCGAGGCTAGAGTCGACTTCCGGAGCGTTGCACTGTGGGTAGCTATCCCACAGTTCCCGCAGTCTCCGCTGCCCACTGGAATTCTGGGTTGAGATCCCAATGCCTGATGGGGCTAAAACATTGTCACGGGTGGTTCTGGGTACATATAATCAGGCCCCCGTTCCCTGCCTCCCTCCGTGAAAGCAAGAGCAGACAATCGTTTTGCGCCTTTTTTCCTGAGTTACCTGTGCAGACGCCATACCACGGCAAGCATGGAGCCCGCTCAGGTAACCGTCACCGTATGTCTCCTGGGTGCTGGCAGACGCGGTACTGCATTGCTACACAGTAGCAGCAACCCCTTGCTTTGAGGCAGTAGACAGCACAGTACGACTGGTAGCCGTCATCGTCATGTCCGAGGTGCTCCTGGCCACATCGGCCACGAGCGCCTGAGCAGACATGGGCGCAGGGACTAAATTGGGAGTGACTTGACCAGGTCATTCTCTTTAGTCCTGCAGTCAGTCCTATTGAACCGTCTTATGGTGAGCAGGCAGGCGATACGGATTGCTAGCAGTCCTATTGCACCATCTTCTGCCGAGCAGCCATGAGATGTGGATGGCATGCAGTCCTTCTGCACCGTCTGCTGCCAGCCAAAGATGTAAAAGATAGATGGAGTGGATCAAAACAAGAAATAGACCAGATTTGTTTTGTACTCATTTGCCTCCTCCCCCGTCTAGGGGACTCATTCCTCTTGGTCACACTGTAATCACTCACAGGGAAGGTGCAGCCAGGTAAATCTAGCCATGTATCAATCAGAGGCCAGACTAACCTCCTTGTTCCAATAAGAACAATAACTTAGGTGCACCATTTCTTATTGGAACCCTCCGTGAAGTCCTGCCTGAAATACTCCTTGATGTAAAGCCACCCCCTTTGTTGATTTTAGCTCCCTGAAGCCAACCCTGTAAGCCATATCTCCCTCCGTCAGAGCAACGGCAGAAAATCGTTCCTCGCCTTTTTTCTGTGCGGACGCCATACCAAGGCAAGCATGGAGGCCGCTCAGCTCACTTTGGCAATTAGGAGCACATTCAACACCACACGCATTATCCAGCAGTATATGCAGCACCAGAACCTGGCAAAGCGATACCGGGCGAGGAGGCGACGTCAGCGCGGTCACGTGAGTGATCAGGACATGGACACAGATTTCTCTGAAAGCATGGGCCCTGCCAATGCATGCATCATGGTGCTAATGGGGCAGGTTCATGCTGTGGAACGCCGATTCTGGGCTCAGGAAACAAGCACAGACTGGTGGGACCGCATAGTGTTGCAGGTCTGAGACGATTCCCAGTGGCTGCGAACCTTTCGCATGCGTAAGGGCACTTTCATGGAACTTTGTGACTTGCTTTCCCCTGCCCTGAAGCGCATGAATACCAAGATGAGAGCAGCCCTCACAGTTGAGAAGTGAGTGGCGATAGCCCTGTGGAAGCTTGCAACGCCAGAAAGCTACCGGTCAGTTGGGAATCAATTTGGAGTGGGCAAATCTACTGTGGGGGCTGCTGTGATGCAAGTAGCCCACGCAATCAAAGATCTGCTGATATCAAGGGTAGTGACCCTGGGAAATGTGCAGGTCATAGTGGATGGCTTTGCTGCAATGGGATTCCCTAACTGTAGTAGGGCCATAGGCGGAACCCATATCCCTATCTTCGCACCGGAGCACCAAGCCGCCGAGTACATAAACCGCAAGGGGTACTTTTCAGCAGTGCTGCAAGCTCTGGTGGATCACAAGGGACGTTTCACCAACATCAACGTGGGATGGCCGGGAAAGGTACATGACGCTCGCATCTTCAGGAACTCTGATCTATTTCAAAAGCTGCAGGAAGGGACTTTATTCCCAGACCAGAAAATAACTGTTGGGGATGTTGAAATGCCTATATGTATCCTTGGGGACCCAGCCTACCCCTTAATGCCATGGCTCATGAAGCCATACACAGGCAGCCTGGACAGTAGTCAGGAGCTGTTCAACTACAGGCTGAGCAAGTGCAGAATGGTGGTAGAATGTGCATTTGGACGTTTAAAAGTGCGCTGGCGCAGTTTACTGACTCGCTTAGACCTCAGCGAAACCAATATTCCCACTGTTATTACTGCTTGCTGTGTGCTCCACAATATCTGTGAGAGTAAGGGGGAGACGTTTATGGCGGGGTGGGAGGTTGAGGCAAATCGCCTGGCTGCTGGTTATGCGCAGCCAGACACCAGGGCGGTTAGAAGAGCACAGGAGGGCGCGGTACGCATCAAAGAAGCTTTGAAAACCAGTTTCATGACTGGCCAGGCTACGGTGTGATAGTTCTGTTTGTTTCTGCTTGATGAAACCCCCCGCCCCTTGGTTCACTCTACTTCCCTGTAAGCTAACCACCCTCTCCTCCTCCCTTCGATCACTGCTTGCAGAGGCAATAAAGTCATTTTTGCTTCACATTCATGCATTCTTTATTCATTCATCACACAAATAGGGGTATGACTACCAAGGTAGCCCAGGAGGGGTGGTGGAGGAGGGAAGGAAAATGCCACACAGCACTTTAAAAGTTTATAACTTAAAATTTATTGAATGCCGGCCTTCTTTTTTTGGGGCAATCCTCTGTGGCGGAGTGGCTGGTTGGCCGGTGGTCCCCCCACCGCGTTCTTGGGCGTCTGGGTGTGGAGGCTATGGAACGTGGGGAGGAGGGCGGTTGGTTACACAAGGGCTGTAGTGGCAGTCTGTGCTCCAGCTGCCTTTGCTGCAGCTCAACCATACACTGGAACATACTGGTTTGGTCCTCCAGCAGCCTCAGCATTGAATCCTGCCTCCTCTCATCATGCTGCCACCACATTTGAGCTTCAGCCCTGTCTTCAGCCTGCCACTTACTCTCTTCAGCCCGCCACTTACTCTCTTCAGCCCGCCAGCTCTCCTCCCGGTCATTTTGTGCTTTCCTGCACTCTGACATTATTTGCCTCCACGCATTCGTCTGTGCTCTGTCAGTGCGGGAGGACAGCATGAGCTCGGAGAACATTTCATCTCGAGTGCATTTTTTTTTCTTTCTAATCTTCACTAGCCTCTGGGAAGGAGAAGATCCTGTGATCATTGAAACACATGCAGCTGGTGGAGAAAAAAAAAGTGACAACGGTATTTAAAAAGACACATTTTATAAAACAGTGGCTACACTCTTTCAAGGTAAACCTTGCTGTTAACATTACATACATAGCACATGTGCTTTCGTTACAAGGTCGCATTTTGCCTCCCCCCACCGCGTAGCTACCCCCTCAACCCTCCCCCCTCCCCGTGGCTAACAGCGGGGAACATTTCTGTTTAGCCACAGGCAAACAGCCCAGCAGGAACGGGCTTCTCTGAGTGTCCCCTGAAGAAAAGCACTCTATTTCAACCAGGTGACCATGAATTATATCTCTCTCTCCTGAGGATAACACAGAGAGATAAAGAATGGATGTTGTTTGAATGCCAGCAAACATACACTGCAATGCTTTGTTCTACAATGATTCCCGAGTACGTGTTACTGGCCTGGAGTGGTAAAGTGTTCTACCATGAAGGACGCAATAAGGCTGCCCTCCCCAGAAACCTTTTGCAAGGGCTTTGGGAGTACATCCAGGAGAGCCGCGAATGCCAGGGCATAGTAATCCTTTCACATGCTTGCTTTTAAACCATGTACAGTATTTTAAAAAGTACACTCACCGGAGGTCCCTTCTCCGCCTGCCGGGTCCAGGAAGCAGCCTTGGGTGGGTTCAGGGGGTACTGGCTCTAGCTCCAGGGTGAGAAACAGTTCCTGGCTGTCGGGAAAACCGGTTTCTCCGCTTGCTTGCTGTGAGCTATCTACAACCTCATCATCATCATCATCATTATCATCATCATCATCTTCTTCGTCCCCAAAACCTGCTTCCGTGTTGCCTCCATCTCCATTGAAGGAGTCAAATAACACGGCTGGGGTAGTGGTGGCTGAACCCCCTAAAATGGCATGCAGCTCATCATAGAAGCGGCATGTTTGGGGCTCTGACCCGGAGCGGCCGTTCGCCTCTCTGGTTTTCTGGTAGGCTTGCCTCAGCTCGTTAAGTTTCACGCAGCACTGCTTCGGGTCCCTCTTATGGCCTCTGTCCTTCATGCCCTGGGAGATTTTGACAAAGGTTTTGGCATTTCAAAAACTGGAACGGAGTTCTGATAGCACGGATTCCTCTCCCCAAACAGCGATCAGATCCCGTACCTCCCGTTCGGTCCATGCTGGAGCTCTTTTGCGATTCTGGGACTCCATCATGGTCACCTCTGCTGATGAGCTCTGCATGGTCACCTGCAGCTTGCCATGCTGGCCAAACAGGAAATGAGATTCAAAAGTTCGCGGTTCTTTTCCTGTCTACCTGGCCAGTGCATCTGAGTTGAGAGTGCTGTCCAGAGCGGTCAAAATGGAGCACTCTGGGATAGCTCCCGGAGGCCAATACCGTCGAATTGTGTCCACAGTACCCCAAATTCGAGCCGGCAAGGCCGATTTAAGTGCTAATCCACTTGTCAGGGGTGGAGTAAGGAAATCAATTTTAAGAGCACTTTAAGTCGAAATAAAGGGCTTCATCGTGTGGACGGGTGCAGGTTTACATCGATTTAACGCTGCTAAATTCGACCTAAAGTCCTAGTGTAGACCAGGGCTAGGTTTGTTGTTGTATTTGATTCCCGTGCCTGGACATTTTTTAACGTTTAATGTTTAATCAGTGAGAAGGGATTAGTGACAGATAAACTATTGATAGTTTTGACTTCGGTCTCAGAAAAGAAAAGATTGAGAAAAAAAAATTGATTTCTGTGAAAAATGAGGCTGTCAGTCTATTTGATTGGAAGTCCTCCATCCTGTATTATTGCTTGATGGTGTGGGACAGAAAGGGTTTTTGAATCAGCTTTGAAATTTAGATTTGAGTTAAAAGCAATAAATTCCACTTAGCTATCTGTGATGTCTCATACCTTTGTGCTACTGTGTTCCACTAAAGAGGCCACAGGCTTTTATGGGGTATTACTGAATGATTGTCCCTTCAAGATCTTGTTGTGGAGCCCTTATTCATACTGGTGAAAACTTACACAAAAAGTCTTAATGAGCAGTGTTGTGGCCGTTAGCAGAGAGACATACACCCTCATTAGGCATTGGGCTTCCTTGGATGGCCTGGTGCACTGGATGGTACATGACAGGGTAGTATATAGCCTGCTCTTTCTCTCTCCTGGAGTTTGACCACTCCAGAGGTCAGAGCAGGTAGTGACAGGAAAAGAAAGGCAACTAATTCCATATGTAGTCACTGAAATAAGTGCCCTGATTTCAGAGGTTTGTAGTCTTTGTCATCATTCAACAGTGAGAACCCAAATTAGACTATTTATTTATGTGGTTTAATAGGTACCTAATTTTTGGATCCAAAGTTTCAAAATTTTTGACCTTTTTTTCTTTTTTTAAAATGTGTACAAACTCTGATAAGGTACTTGTGAAGTAAGGGCCTGATTCTGCATCATGGAAGTTCATGGTAGTTTTGTCACTGACTTCTGAGGAAACAAAATCAAGCTTTAAGGCCCCAGAGCAACAAAATATTTAGCATGTGCTTAACGTTGAACTAAGTTAAAATCAAACACGTGCGTAAGTGTTTTGTTGGATCAGGGCCTTTGAGAACCCTCTTTGCAACTTTAGCCAACTTAACTAAGCTGATTTCTCCTGGGATTTATTCAGAGCTAGAAATGTAGAAATTCAGCAAATGTTATGGGCTTAGAAATTTCATTTTATTAAGCACTGCACTAACATGAAATCCCACTGCCAATTTTATTGATAACCTCTCCAGTCTAGTAGTCATTGAAGGACAATAATAACAATTTGTGATTAAAAAGCACCTCACGTTCAAAGGAATTCCAAAGTACTTTAAAATGATAAAATGCAGGTTAAAACATTTGGAAAATGTGTGTGTCGTAAAATATGCTAGCAGTGAAAATGATAAAAACCTAGGCCATGACCTTGCAATTGACTCTAACTAGTACTTGTGTCAGAGCGGGCTACATACAATAACATGTCTGATTTGTCTAGAGTGGTTCTTTTCCAAATACCCGCAACTTCTTGCACTGCTCGGATGTCTTTTACACTACCTCTAATAAGGCTGGTAGCACAGGTTTGTCAGTTGGCACGATAATGAATTCTGTGACTCACCCACTCAGACTGAGACAGATGAGATACTTAACGTGACAATGGAACTCCCAAAGATGTCCCCTAACTTTGCTGGTGCCGCAGTGTTCAGGTTTTGTTGTAGAGCTGGGGGAGGTCCTTTAGCAGTACTCTAAAATAGTTGTCATGAGAATCATGGAATATAACCCAGCAGGACTCATACAGACTCAGCTTCCCCTGCACCACATTCTCTTTCGGAACTGTGAATGTATTACTGTCGTTGTTTAATCTTTATAAGGGTGTGCTGTCAGCTTTGCATACCTTGCCGTGGCACTTCTTAAACCTCATGCAAGATGCCTGTGAGCCCAATTTAATCTCTTCAGTGATTGGTTTTTGTTTCTGATTTAGTGGCAGCTAAGCTTTAAAGTATGTGTAGGAAAGAGACCCCCCCACACAATGTCTTGTTCACACACAAGGGCTGCCTCTGTTTATGACCAGGGTATCATCAGGTATGTGCAGATGCAATGATTGTTACTGGCCATTTACATTCAGAGATTTGTTCTGATTTATTAATTTACCCTTTTTATACCTATTCCTAAGTTTTATAATAACCCTGCTGTAGTTTTCTATAATGCTTTACTGACTTAGGACCTGATCTTTGGCCCCTCCAAGTCAATGGGACCTGTGGTTTGGCTATAGTAAGCACAGGATCAGGCCCCTACTGAATTTATTTTAACACACTCCTGTGAGGTAGATACATATTGTTATCCGAGACGTAAATGCAATAGATGGAGGAACTGAGAGACAGGGAAGGTAAGTGACTTGCCTCTGGTCACTTGGGATAGTCTTTAGAACTGCTGGAAAGAGCATTCACGACTTGACGCTCAATACTGTTCAGTTAGCACAAGCCCACCATCCCATATAAAAAGCAAATTGGATACCTGGAGAAGGCTTGTCCCAGAATGGTGCAAGTGTCCTAATGGTACTGGCAAACACTGCAGTTGGACCACCTGATCCCCTTCCAAACCTTTTTTAAAATTAAAGTACTATTAAAATATCAGCATCTGTTTTGAATAAATTCCCAGCAACACTCCACCAGCCCTTTTGTAAGCTGTGTGTTGCTATTTTAGCAGTACTGATCATGTAGCACTTTGGCAGTTTGCCACTGGCATAATAGTACTCTTTCACCAACAGAAGTGGATCCGATGGAAAATATTACCCCACCTACCTTACCTTTAATACTCAATACATATTCATAAGAGTCCCTTGCAATTCTCAGAATTGCATGTTTAGCCCGTGATCAAATGAACTCTGCATTCCTACAGAGAGGTCTGTTATCAAGTTCTTGGCCAGTCCTTTTTTACTAAAAGAAGCCTTTGCACCATGGCCTTTGAGAGTTACAGAAACTGAAAGAGAAAGTGTTAATCAGGATGCTTTATTAAAAGGAGTGTTACGGGCTTTTTACAGTTGCCAACCCCAAGCATTCAGAAATCATGAGTCAGGCATCCAAAATCATAAAATTGGCTTAAAAATTATGAGATTCCTTTTTAGGGCTGTCAAGTGATAAAAAAATTCATCGCGATTAATCACACAATTATAAAAACAATAATAGAATACCATTTAAGTATTTTTGGATGTTTTCTACATTTTCTGCAATGTCAAACTTTAGCGCCTACAAGTCCAATCAGTCCTACTTCTTGTCCAGACAGTCGCTCAGACAAACAGGTTTGTTTACATTTGCAGAAGATAATGTAGAAAGTTGATTTTCTTTTTTGGTGATTAGGCTTCTGTAGTTTCCGCATAGGAGTGTTGCTCTTTTAAGACTTCTGAAAGCATACTCCACATCTCGTCCCTTTCAGATTTTGGAAGGCACTTCAGATTCTTAAATCTTGGGTCGAGTGCTGTAGCTATCTTTAGAAATTTCACACTGATATCTTCTTTGCATTTTGTCAAATGTGCAGTGAAAGTGTTCTTAAAACAAACATGTGCTCGGTCATCATCCAAGTCTGCTATAACATGAAATATATATGGCAGAATGAGGGTAAAACAGAGCAGGAGACATACAATTCTTGTCCAAGGAGTTCAGTCACAAATTTAATGAGCGACATCAACATGGAAGTATGTCCTCTGGAATTATGGCCGAAGCATGAAGAGCCATAGAAATCTTTAGTGCATCTGGCATATAAATATCTTGCGACACCAGACACAACAGTGCCATGCGAATGCCTGTTCTCATTTTCAGGTGACATTGTAAATAAGAACCGGGCAGCATTACCTCCTGTAAATGTGAACAAACTTGTTTCTCTTAGCAATTGGCTGAACAAGAAGTAGGACTGAGTGGACTTGTAAGCGCTAAAGTTTTACATTGTTTTGTTTTTGAGTGCAGTTATGTAACAAAAAAAATCTACATTTGTAAGTTGCACTTGCATGATAGAGATTGCACTACAGTACTTGTATGAGGTGAATTGAAAAATACTATTTCTTTTGTTTATCATTTTTACAGTGCAAATATTTGTAATAAAAATAATATAAATTGAGCACTGTATATGTTGTATTCTGTTATGTGACTGAAATTGATACATTTAAAAACGTAGAAAAATATTTAATACATTTCAATTGGTATTCTATTGTTTAACAGTGCGGTTAATTGTGATTAATTTTTTTGAGTTAATCACGTGAGTTAACTGCGATTAATTGGGAGCCCTGTTCATTATTTTTTTAAAAAAACACCCATTTGTGGTTCTTGTGGTTCTTTTTCTTGGCTTTCTGCTTTTTGTGCCTTTGGGGTTCATATTTTCTCGCTTTGATGTCAGTGGGGTTTCAGCATGTGTTTAAATGCTGTCCTAAATAAAGATGTTTTCGTGAGTCAGGGTGCAGCTGATTTATATGCATGGAGTGGCAATGTGAAGTTGGTATTTTCACAGCAGCAGCCTATAAAGATCCAGGCTTTTACTGTAATTGGATTTTCACTCCACATATATTACAACACTCTCATGTCACATTCATAATTTTATAACAAAGAATCTGAAAGCTGATAATGCGTCAAAATGTCTTTAAGTTAAATGTGGCCGTTCAAACAGTCCAGCATTTTTAATAATACATGTTATACGGGAATGTAGAATCATGACTGTAACACATCCTGCTATAATATTTAAGCGGCTAAGAACTTTAATACATTTTTCTGCCAAAACGACATTCAAAATTGACTTCCCTTTAGAGAGAAAATGGTTTTTATGTGAATCTGGTATTTCTCAAAGGCTTGAATAGTATCTAAAGGAAAAAATAGTTCTTGTGAGAGACGTTTCCTTTTTTGGAGTTATTCTAAGAGACTGAAAAGTTAGAATTAGGAAATCAGTGCTGTAAATTTCCCATACAGGTAAGAGAGATGGACAGAATTCATTAATCGTCTCTGCATACGCTAAGCCAGCTTTCAATAAAGCTCTGACTTACGTTTTTCATAATCCAATGGTGTTTTACTATAGAATCCGATACACCGAGAAGCAGAATGTAGCAGTTAATGTATCATCCACGCATTTTTTATATTCACCCCACCATTAAATAAACACCATAACGTGGAAATGACAATTTACAGAAAAGGTAGACTATTTTAGTTTAACAACGGATACTTCTGCTCTCCAGAAATGGCAACCTGCCCTTCCAGGACAATTAACTTAATGATCACATAGGTCTTTTCTACATCCATTGCCATGATTCTGTATAAAGAGATCCACAGCACTCCTCCTCCGCATTTTAATTCTTACAAAACTAGCAAACCCCCAGGTGGCTGTTACAAGAAATGTCAACTATTACCTAAGGATTTTGGTGGCCTCTGTGTGATACTGTGAGAGAGCGGAAGATTTCTGACTATTCGGGGCATGATGGTGGTTGAGATTCTTGAAATGAGGCTTTCTGCCACTGCGGTGCATGTGTTTTGGCTAGCAGAAGGCACAGGGGTGTGATTATGTGATCCTCTAACTTGAATGACAGACTGTAAACTGTTTGGGGCAGGGACTGTCTTTGTACTCTGTGTGTGTGCAGTGCCGAGCACAGTGGGGTGTTGCTCCATGACTGCCGCTGCTGTGTGCTACCACAATACAAATGATGATGAAGATAATAGTAATGATAATAATAATACGTAATAAGGCCTCCATGAATGGTGAGCACGAGGATTGCAGACAGTGTTGTTAGGGTAGCAGGTACCTGGTTTTCGACCGGAAAGTCCAGTCAAAAAGGGGACCTGACAGTGTCCGGCCATATCTACTGACTGGGTACGCAAAGTCTGGTTACTGCAAGCAGGGAGGCCCCAGGTCGTCACCAGCGCCAGCCTCCTACCTGCGTTAGGAGGCTGCAGCTACCATCCGCAGCACTGCAGGTGACGCCTTCCCAACCTAGGCAGGGGAGAGAGGGGAATAGCAGCAAGCAATGTGGGGGGGAGGGGACGAAGAGGATCAAATGAGGGGCGGGGTCTTGGTGGGAAGAGGCGGGGCAGGGGTGGGGCCTTGTGTGGAAGAGTCAGGATGAGGGAGGATGACGGTGTCCGGGTTTTAAATATTATGAAGTTGGCAACCCTAAGTGTTGTCATTATTCAATGTGTAGATTGCGGATAGCGCCTACAGGCCTCAGCCAGGTCAAGGTCCCATTGAACTGGACACTGCACAAAAATATAGGAAAGCCCTGAGGAGCAAACACTCTAAAAGACAAGATGTAACAGGCCAGTGAGACAAACAAGCGGGAGGAGTGCAGAGGAGACAGGGTAACAAAAATAATAGGACCGGCACAATTCTTAGTCACCTGCTTTGTCTGTGGCAGCTTTCAAATAGCTCCACTCCTGCTCTGCAGCCTGGGAGAAGTAGTCCGTCTGCCTTATGATCCCTACACTTGGCTCTTTCACCTGGGCTTTGCCCAGAGGTCACGATCTGGCATGCATTGACCTCTGCCTTTTTTCTTCTTCTCATCCCTTTGAGTGGCTCTCATTCACCCTGATAGTTTTTGTTAAAAAAAGAACTAAAGGTTGGAAGATTTACACAGCTATTAAAGGCTAAATTCTCTCTGGTCTGGGCCACAGAGCTGATCTCTTGATGCCCATTCTGCTCTGCGTGTGAAATTCCTCCCATGCAAAGGGCCAGCAACAGTCGTGTATGTGATGTAAGTCCTTAAACCCTCAGAATAGCACAAAAGAGAGACAGAAGAACAGAAGTGAAGAATTTCATCATGCAGATGACAGAGGAGATTTTGGCCCTAAGATTGTGGCATGACCCACAGTTTCAAACTCTGGTTTATGGGGTTACTGGGGGTCATAACTCTCAGCTAGAATCAGGACTCCCTGAAGCCCAGATCAAAGGTTCCCCTCTGGGGAGGAACAATGGCCCACTCCCTCTACTTAAACAAAAAGAAGAAACAAATGGGCTCTGCCCTGCTTTGGACTGCTCACCCAGCTCTACTTGTTCTTGTCTTCTAATCCAGACCTCCTTGTTTCTTGACACAGTCTGATTCCTGGAATCTGACTCATGGTTCTTGATATCTGGTTTGTCTCCTTTTCCTGACCTTCTTTGGTTTCCTTATTTAACCTGATTCCTGGTATCTGACTCATAATTCCTGACCTCCCTGTTCCTGACTCGTCCTGATTCCTGGTGTCTGACTCTTGGTTCCTGACCTCAGCTCCTGACCTCCTGGTTCTGAACCCTGGCTGGCGTGGAGACCTGCCTCCCCCAACACTAACCACCAGTCCTGACTGCCTACATCCCGGCCTTGATAGATTGGTCCTGACAGTATAGGCCCAATCCAGCATCCAGTGAATTTAATGGAAAAACTCCAGTTGACTTCAGTGGGATCTGCATCATGCACTGTGAAAGAATTATTTTAATATATACATTTATCAGTGTCAGTTTCATCTCTAAATATTCTCATTCCTACTATATTATAAATGACTGAACTTATAGTGACAGGTTTCAGAGGAACAGCCGTGTTAGTCTGTATTCGCAAAAAGAAAAGGAGTACTTGTGGCACCTTAGAGACTAACCAATTTATTTGAGCATGAGCTTTCGTGAGCTACAGCTCACATCTGATGAAGTGAGCTGTAGCTCACGAAAGCTCATGCTCAAATAAATTGGTTAGTCTCTAAGGTGCCACAAGTACTCCTTTTCTTTTTGAACTTATAGTGAGATAAAAGTTATAGCTAGATGAAAGTGTTCCTCATTTTAAGGAAATTATTCTTTAAGTCTTGGAACAATATTAACCGAGTAGCTAGAGGTGGGAAGAGTATGGAAGCTCCATTTTGTGAAGGATTTCAAGTTTTTGAAATTTGACTTAGTTCTGATTTGACCCAAAATTTTGAAATTTTGCAAGAAGGAATTTTAAAAATAAAACAAAAAAGTGTTTCAGGTCAATCATTTCATATTGATTTTGATTCTTTAAATTTTCTTTGCATAATAATAATAAATATGATATAATATTTTAAAAATTTCAAAACAAAAAATCCTTTCAGAACAAAAAATCGAAACATTTCATTCTGAAAATGTCAAAATTGGACATTTCAACATTGTCGGAACTTCCCCTCCCATTTTTCCGAAATGAAAATTCCGGTGAAATCGACCCAATTTTACAAAGTCTTTTGATTTCAAGAGAACTGTATACTCTGATGAAATATGGTTTTGTCAAAGTTTCGCTGAGCAGCTCTACTAATATCTCAGATATAGAAATAAGAAACATTTTGACAATATATTTTATTGTAGGTGAATGTGTAAATGTTACTTGATCAATGCAGGAACAGGAGTCACATTTCTCACCAAAGAGGTCTTTAGGAAAACTCTATTGTGTTGATAGATTAAATTATTCATAGGGTATGTCTACACTACGAAATTAGGTCGAATTTATAGCAGTCGGTTTTGTAGAAAGCGGTTTTATACAGTTGATTGTGTGTGTCCCCACACAAGTGCTCTAAGTGCATGTAGTCGGCGGAGTGTGTCCACAGTACCAAGGCAACCATCGACTTCCGGAGCGTTGCACTGTGGGTGGCTATTCCACAGTTCCCGCAGTCTCCACCGCCCATTTGAATTCTGGGTAGAAATCCCAGTGCCTGATGGGGCTAAAATATTGTCGCGGATGGTTCTGGGTACATATCGTCAGGCCCCCGTTCCCTCCCTCCCTCCGTGAAAGCAAGGGCAGACAATCGTTTTGCGCCTTTTTTCTTGAGTTACCTGTGCAGACGCCATACCACGGCAAGCATGGAGCCCGCTCAGCTAACCGTCACCGTATGTCTCCTGGGTGCTGGCAGACGCGGTACTGCATTGCTACGCAGTAGCAGTTAATTGCCTTTTGGCAGCAGACAGTGCAGTATGACTGGTAGCCGTCATCGACGAAGTCTTGGGTGCTCTTTTAATCGGGCGCCTGGGCAAACATGGGAGTGACTCAGCCAGGTCATTTCCCTTTTAAGTTTCGTCTCGTGGCGATTGAGTCCTACTGGCAGTGCACTGTCTTTTAACCTCCAACCAGCAGAAGATGATGACTAGTCGTCATACTGCACCATCTTCTGCCGAGCACCCAGGAGATGATGATGGCTAGCGCTCGTACTGCACAGTCTGCTGCCAGCAAGATGTATAAAGATAGATGAAGTGGCTCAAAACAAGAAATAGACCAGATTTGTTTTGTATTCATTTTCTCCTCCTTCCCCCTGTGACATCAACGGCCTGCTAAACCCAGTTTTGAGTTCTATCCTTGAGGTTTTGAGTTCTATCCTTGAAGGAACCATTCAGTTTCTTGCAAAGCCACCCCCTTTGTTGATTTTAATTCCCTGTAAGCCATGTTGTCAGTCGCCCCTCCCTCCATCAGGGCAACAGCAGACAATCGTTCCATGCCTTTTTTCTGTGCAGACGCCATACCACGGCAAGCATGGAGCCCGCTCAGATCACTTTGGCAATTAGGAGTACATTAAACACCACACATATTATCCAGCAGTATATCCAGCACCGGAACCTGGCAAAGCGATACCGGGCTAGTAGGCGACGTCAGCGCGGTCACGTGAGTGATGAGGACAGGGACACAGACTTCTCTCAAAGCAGGGGCACTGGCAATGTGGGCATCATGGTGCTAATGGGGCAGGTTTATGCAGTGGAATGCCAATTCTCGGCTCAGGAAACAAGCACAGACTGGTGGGACCATATAGCGTTGCAGGTTTGGGACGATTCCCAGTGGTTGCGAACCTTTCACATGCGTAAGGGCACTTTCGTGAAACTTTGTGACTTGCTTTCCCCTGCCCTGAGGCGCAAGAATACCAAGATGAGAGCAGCCCTCACAGTTGAGAAGCGAGTGGCAATAGCCCTGTGGAAGCTTGCAACGCCAGACAGCTACCGGTCAGTCGGGAATCAATTTGGAGTGGGCAAATCTACTGTGGGGGCTGCTGTGATGCAAGTAGCCCACGCAATCAAAGATCTGCTGATATCAAGGGTAGTGACCCTGGGAAATGTGCAGGTCATAGTGGATGGCTTTGCTGCAATGGGATTCCCTAACTGTGGTGGGGCCATAGACGGAACCCATATCCCTATCTTGGCACCGAGCACCAAGCCGGCGAGTACATTAACCGCCAGGGGTACTTTTCAATAGTGCTGCAAGCACTGGTGAATCACAAGGGACGTTTCACCAACATCAACGTGGGATGGCCGGGAAAGGTACATGACGCTCGCATCTTCAGGAACTCTGGTCTGTTTCAAAAACTGCAAGAAGGGACTTTATTTCCAGACCAGAAAATAACCGTTGGGGACATTGAAATGCCAATATGTATCCTTGGGGACCCAGCCTACCTCTTAATGCCATGGCTCATGAAGCCATACACAGGCAGCCTGGACAGTAGTCAGGAGCTGTTCAACTACAGGCTGAGCAAGTGCAGAATGGTGGTAGAATGTGCATTTGGACGTTTAAAAGTGCGCTGGCGCAGTTTACTGACTCGCTTAGACCTCAGTGAAGCCAATATTCCCACTGTTATTACTGCTTGCTGTGTGCTCCATAATATCTGTGAGAGTAAGGGGGAGACGTTTATGGCGGGGTGGGAGGTTGAGGCAAATTGCCTGGCTGCTGGTTTCACACAGCCAGACACCAGGGCAGTTAGAAGAGCACAGGAGGGCGCAGTGCGCATCAGAGAAGTTTTGAAAACCAGTTTCATGACTGGCCAGGCTACGATGTGAAAGTTCTGTTTGTTTCTCCATGATGAAACCTACTGCCCCTTGGTTCACTCTACTTCCCTGTAAGCTAACCACCCTCTCCTCCTCCCTTCGATCACCGCTGTCAGAGTCATTGTTGCTTCACATTCATGCATTCTTTATTCATTCATCACACATATAGGGGGATAACTACCAACGTAGCCCAGGAGGGGTGGTGGAGGAGAGAAGCACCAGGAGGGGTGGTGGAGGAGGGAAAGACAAGACCACACAGCACTTTAAAAGTTTAAAACTTTAAACTTTAAAACTTGTTGAATGCCAACCTTCTGTTGCTTGGAGAATCCTCTGGGGTAGAGTGGCTGGGTGGCCAGAGGCCCCCCCACCACGTTCTTGGGCGTCGGGGTGAGGAGGCTATGGAACTTGGGGAGGAGGGAGGTTGGTTACACAGGGGCTGTAGCGGCGGTCTGTGCTCCTGCTGTCTTTCCTGCAGCTCAACCATACACTGGAGCATATTGGTTTGAGCCTCCAGCAGCCTCAGCATTGAATCCTGCCTCCTCTCATCATGCTGCCGCCACATTTGAGCTTCAGCCCTGTCTTCAGCCTGCCACTTACTCTCTTCAGCCCGCCACTTACTCTCTTCAGCCCGCCACCTCTCCTCCCGGTCATATTGTGCTTTCCTGCACTCTAACATTGTCTGCCTCCACGCAGTTGTCTGTGCTATGTCAGTGTGGGAGGACACCATGAGCTCAGAGAACATTTCATCACGAGTGCATTTTTTTCGCCTTCTAATCTTCACTAGCCTCTGGGAAGGAGAAAATCCTGTGATCATTGAAACACATGCAGCTGGTGGAGAAAAAAAAAAGACGCAGTGGTATTTAAAAAGACACATTTTCTAAAACAATGGCTACACTCTTTCAAGGTAAACCTTGCTGTTAACATTACATACACAGCACATGTGCTTTCGTTCCAAGGTTGCATTTTGCCTCCTCCCACCACGTGGCTAGCCCTTCACCCCCCAGCCCCGCCCACCCCGGCTAACAGAGGGGAACATTTCTGTTCAGCCACAGGCAACAGCCCAGCAGGAACGGGCACCTCTGCATGTCCCCTTAAGAAAAGCACCCTATTTCAATCAGGTGACCATGAATTATATCTCTCTCTCCTGAGGATAACACAGAGAGATAAAGAACGGATGTTTTTTGAATGCCAGAAAACATACACTGCAATGCTTTGTTCTACAGTGATTCCCAAGTACGTGCTACTGGCCTGGTGTGTCCTACCATGGTGGGTGGAATAAGGCTGCCCTCCCCAGAAACCTTTTGCAAAGGCTTTGGGAGTACATCCAGGAAAGCCACAAATGCCAGGGCAAATTAATCATTAAACATGCTTGCTTTTAAACCATGTATAGTATTTTAAAAAGTACACTCACCAGAGGTCCCTTCTCCGCCTGGCAGGTCCGGGAGGCAGCCTTGGGTGGGTCCGAGGGGGACTGCCTCCAGGTCCAGGGTGAGAAACAGTTCCTGGCTGTCAGGAAAACCGGTTTCTCCGCTTGCTTGCTGTGAGCTATCTACAACTTCATCATCATCATCTTCCTCATCCCCAAAACCTGCTTCTGTGTTGCCTCCATCTCCATTGAAGGAGTCAAACAACACTGCTGGGGTAGTGGTGGCTGAACCCCCTAAAATGGCATGCAGCTCATCATAGAAGCGGCACATTTGGGGCTCTGACCCGGAGCAGCCGTTTGCCTCTCTGGTTTTCTGGGAGGCTTGCCTCAGCTCCTTAAGTTTCACGCGACATTGCTTTGGGTCTGTCATAAATATAAAGGGAAGGGTAAACCCCTTTAAAATCCCTCCTGGCCAGAGGAAAAATCCTCTCACCTGTAAAGGGTTAAGAAGCTAAAGGTAACGTCGCTGGCACCTGACCAAAATGACCAATGAGGAGAAAAGATACTTTCAAAAGCTGGGAGGAGGGAGAGAAACAAAGGGTCTGTGTCTGTCGGTATGCTGCTTTTGCCGGGGATAGAACAGGAATGGAGTCTTAGAACTTTTAGTAAGTAATCTAGCTAGGTATGTGTTAGATTATGATTTCTTTAAATGGCTGAGAAAAGAACTGTGCTGAATAGAATGACTATTTCTCTGTGTGTGTCTTTTTTGTAACTTGAGGTTTTGCCTAGAGGGATTCTCTATGTTTTGAATCTAATTACCCTGTAAGGTATCTACCATCCTGATTTTACAGAGGTGATTCCTTTACTTCTATTTACTTCTATTTCTATTAAAAGTCTTCTTGTAAGAAAACTGAATGCTTTTTCATTGTTCTCAGATCCAAGGGTTTGGGTCTGTGGTCACCTATGCAAATTGGTGAGGATTTTTACCAAACCTTTCCCAGGAAGTGGGGTGCAAGGGTTGGGAGGATTTTGGGGGGTAAGACATGTCCAAACTACGTTTCCCAGTAAACCCAGTTAGAGTTTGGTGGTGGCAGTGGATATTCCAAGGACAAAAGATAAAATTAATTTGTACCTTGGGGAAGTTTTAACCTAAGGTGGTAAAAGTAAGCTTAGGAGGTTTTCATGCAGGTCCCCACATCTGTACCCTAGAGTTCAGAGTGGGGGAGGAACCTTGAAAGGGTCCCTGTTATGGCCTCTGTCCTTCATGCCCTGGGAGATTTTGACAAATGTTTTGGCATTTCGAAAACCGGAACGGAGTTCTGATAGCATGGATTCCTCTCCCCACACAGCAATCAGATCCCGTACCTCCCGTTCGGTCCATGCTGGAGCTCTTTTGCGATTCTGGGACTCCATCATGGTCACCTCTGCTGATGAGCTCTGGCCAGCGTGGCAAGCTGCAGGTGACCATGCAAACAGGAAATTGAAATTCAAAAGTTTGCAGGCCTTTTCCTGTCTACCTGGCCAGTGCATCTGAGTTGAGAGTGCTGTCCAGAGCGGTCACAATGGAGCACTCTGGGATAGCTCCCGGAGGCCAACACCGTCTAATTGCGTCCACAGTACCCCAAATTCGACCTGGCAAGGCCGATTTAAGCGCTAATCCACTTGTCAGAGGTTGATTAAGGAAATCGATTTTAAGAGCCCTTTAAATCGAAAAAAAGGGCTTCATTGTGTGGACGGGTGCAGGTTTACATCGATTTAACACTGCTAAATTCGACCTAAACTCCTAGTGTAGACCAGGGCATAGATTCATAGATTTTTAAGGCCAGAAGGGACTATTAGACCATGTCTGACCTCCTGTATAACACAAACAATAGAATTTCATCGAGGTACGCCTGTATTCGGCCCAATAAATTGTGTTTCAATAAAGCACGTCTTTCCAGAAAAACATCTAGTCTTGATTGGAAGACTTTAAGAGATGGAGAATCCATCACTTGCCTTGGTAGTTTGTTTAAAAGCTTAATCACCCAATTAAAAAAAAGGATGCCTTATTTCCAGTTTGGTTTTAACTTCCAGCCATTGATTCTGTGTTATGCTTTTCTCCACTAGATTAAAGAGCCTGTTAGTGTTTTCTCACTGAGAAGGTACTTATACCTTCCTGTTATAGCTAACATTCCTTTTTAAGCAATTTATACACACCCACATGCACAAAACGTGTAACAAAAAAGAAAGAAGCTTTCCACTGTCATTTCTTTATTTTACTAAAAACTTGGTAAATTAATGACTTTAACGAATGAGACTTGCTATAATATTTTAATTGTGCACCTGTTTCTAAGAAGCAATGTATTCCTGTTGAGTCTTTTGATACTTATTTCATTTTACCCTGGTTGTTCAGTCCTGAGAAAATCTTTAGCATCTGGCACATTCTCCAAGTGCTTGACACAGATCTCAGACTCAGCTGCTCTAGGGGGGAAAAGAAAGGGCTGAAGCTTTGACAGGCTTTAGTAAGATGGGTGTCGCAGTACATTTAAGTTGAAGACTTGGCTGGTCTGTTGCCCGTTGATGTGTATAAGAGAAAAAACAGTGTTTGGGCTTTAATAAACACAGAAATCTGTTCTGCAGAGATGGGATAATTTAATCATTAATCCTTGTGGTTCAGAGAAAGTGAGGCTTAGCTAGGCAACGTACAGTATGCTACACACAGCCCCTGAGAGCAAAGTATGATTAGAAGACGCAATAAATGCATGCCGCTTATTAGAGCTGGGTGTGTTTTTTTGCACAAATATTTTATTCACCAAAAAACTGTAGCTGTGGTCACATGTCTACACTGCATTTTAAAACCCATAGCAGTGAGTCGCAGAGTCTCGAGATGTGGAGCTCGTGCTACAGCATTAAAAACAGCAGTCTAGACATTGTGGCTTGGGCTCTAAAACCCATCCCCTTCCTTGGGCTTCAGAGCTCAAGCTCAGATGTCTACACAGCCTTTGTCATCTTAGCACAAGCCCAAGTCTGTAGATCTGGGCTCTGACGCTCACTGCTGGGTGGCAGGAGCAGTGGAGGACGAGAGCACCCTTATAAATTTTAGCCCAGTGGTTCAGACCCTCATTTGGGATGTGGGAGACCCAGGTTCACTACCCTGCTCTGCCTGATGCAGAGAAGCAAGTTGAAATTGGGTCTCCTACACTGCAGGAGAGTGCCTGGGCCACTAGCCTATGGGATATCCTGATGGGGGACTCTTTCAGGCTCTCCTGTTCAAGCTGAACCATTATATATAAATAGTCACTGGATCTTTCATGTCCTAGGTTAGTGCCTCTTTCCCTGGCCCAATGACTATTCATTGTCATTCATTTTGTCATTACTGGCCTTGGCAACAATCCCTCTCAGTAAAACAGGTTCCTATATCCAAGGTGGTATGTGGTCTATTATCTGATCCATAACATTTGCCATAGCAATATAGACACTGCAGTCTCTTTATCTAAAGAATAGCTTTGTAAAATACCTCTTCTTTTAGGATGAAAAGCACTGTACAATAAGCATGTGAAGAATCCATCTTTTTTCTGATTTGTTGGATACTGTATTCCAGCTCCCCCAAATGTCACGGCTATCAAATAGGAATCCGGGTGGGGGTGGGGGCGGGGAATGTATATCCTTTAATCTCTGAGGAGAGAAATTGTCTAACATATCCCAGCCAGGCTTTAAAAGCTAAGTCAATACAACTACATTGTAATGTTTTATATACACAGCCTACAGTATGTAACAAAAACAGTATGGTCAATTTCCTCTTAAAGATGGTGCAAATTTTAGGGGATAGGTTAAACAAATTCTGATATCATTACAAGGCTATATTGCATTGACT
Organism: Caretta caretta; assembly: GCF_965140235.1. Taxonomy (NCBI): domain Eukaryota; kingdom Metazoa; phylum Chordata; order Testudines; family Cheloniidae; genus Caretta; species Caretta caretta. The sequence goes on along the minus strand of NC_134208.1, from coordinate 202,508,222 downwards.
GTAACATATAAAACATATATTAGTTGGAATTTAAATACCAGCAAGTTACATTTTAAGAACACTAGCCTTTCTGCATTGTCTGGCAGTAATCTAAGGATATGTCTAGTCAGCAGAAACTGTGCAAAGGCGAGTCTCTCCAAGCTAGCTTGAATCCAGCTCATGTGGGTCGCACTAGCAGTGAAGATGGTCAAGTGCAAGTTTCAGTGCAATTAGTGCAAGCCCAACACAAACCCTGGGTATGTGCATGGGTTGCTTGCCAGCACTGAAGGCCGTCTTCACTGCTATTGTTGTCTGCAGTAGCAGGATGCAAGGTTCTAGCCCACGCACCACTTTTGCTTTTTGGATATACCCTAAGACTGGAGAAGCTATCATTGAGATTGCTGGACATGCTATTGGTCAGACTTCAAGGAAAGACATCACAACTGGAGAAGGATTTGGAACGCTGTTAGAATTTTATTTCCATCAGTCTATGGACAAATGGGAGAGAGTCCAGCAGAGTGCAACAGAAATTATTAGAGGGCTGGGGGACATGACTTACAAGGAGAGGCTGAGGGAACTGGGGTTATTTAGTCTGCAGAAAAGAAGAGTGAGGGGGAATTTGATAGTAGCCTTCAACCACCGGAAGGGGGTGTTCCAAAGAGGATGGAGCTAGGCTGTTCTCAGTGGTAGCAGATGACAGAACAAGGAGCAATGGTCTCAAGTTGCAGTGGGGGAGGTCTAGGTTGGATATGAGGAAACACTATTTCACTAGGAGGGTGGTGAAGCACTGGAATGGGTTACCTCGGGAGGTGGTGGAATCTCCTTCCTTAGAGGTTTTTAAGGTCAGGCTTGACAAAACTCTGGCTGGGATGAGTTAGCTGGTGTTGGTCCTGCTTTGAGCAGGGGATTGGACTAGATGACCAACCCTCTTCCAACCCTAATCTTCTATTATTCTATGATTCTACCTGTGGGCTAAGTGGGTTCTAACAAATGTTCAGTACAGTTTCATGAATGTCAGTAGAATCCATCAATAAACTTCTCCCGTCCATCCCATCCACTTAACTATTCTGGCTTTCTTTTCATGTTGCTGGAGGATTTCTTCTCTGCTCTGCACTTCTATTTTGGCTTCTTCACTTTGGGGTATATTTTTGTTTACCAGTTTCAGGGAGGGAGCAGAATGAAATAGTTCAGCTCCTACATAAGGGGATGGCAACACAGGCACCTGTCCTATCCTTGTTCAACATGGATGAACCAGTTCGAAATGGATTCTAAATTCTTTCCTCCTGCTGACACTATCCTTTGTCACTCTTCGTGTATTTGTCTGTTTAGAATGCTCCTCACCCTGGCATCTATCAGTGCTTGAGCCACGGGGTGTCACTGCAGAAATGCTGGGTTTGTGTGAGTTCATCTCCTGAGTTAGGTCTTCAGATAGGTCCAGTATGAGAACTGTAGTTCGTGAAAGACTCCAGTGGGATGGAGTCAGCCACCATCTGACCTTTTGTATAGAAGACCATCACAGGCTGTTTATCTCTTGCAGCAAACATCTAAGCATATTGGAAGTAGAATCTTATCTGGTCACTACATCTGGAATCAGCTGTGAATACAGTCTTCATCATGTTAGCACCAATGTTTAAGACTTACGTGGATGCTAACATTGACAATCTGCCATTTAGCAAGCATGCCCAGAGATATCTTCTAATCTATATGGTAGTTCCTGACTGTTTGGTGCCAAAAGACTTCGTCTGTAGCACAAATATTTTCTTTATAAGCTTGTCTAGCTGGTTTTCTGTGAATCTTAGAAAGAGCTGGGTGATTTTTCTTTTTCCCTGTGTCCTCACTAAAGTCCCAGTCCAGCAAAACACTTAGGCCCAGATTCTCAAAGGCATTTAGGCTCCCGACTTCCATTGATTTCAATGGCAATCAAGCTTTGTTGGATCAAGACTGTAACCTGGTGGGCCCACTTGCCAGCCAGTGCATCAAATTAAGTTCCAAACAGTAGCAGAATTTCAGTCCCTTTCTTTAGGGACAGGTTTATTTCACCAAACCAGACCATTCTAACATAAATCAAATGGATAAATCAGGTCCTGCTGCCTGACCTCTGTCCAGGTCCTTTCCTATGACCTAGGGTGTCTTGCAGGTCTTTCTCCCCACTGAACTGCCTGTTGGCCTGAGGAGCAGATGATTTTAGACTATCACCTCCTTCCTGCCCTCAGACCCATCACTGGAGAGGCAGGTAATTGGTCACAGGTGGGGCTAAGACCACCTCCCTTGGAGGGCCAAACCTCCTTTGGGCATGACCTAAAAGGGTAGTATTTTGCCATTTATCAGAATTATCACTTGGGTCCCAATTTCTTCATATATGCCCGGGGTAATGATTTTAGCAAAAAATATGCAGGGAAGTTGGTAATGAGTTTTCTATAGTTCTCTTTGCCACCCCAATATAAATGCACAGCTGGAATGGGTTGGGTATCTACACCTGTGATTCGGGGAGCTATTTCAGATTTCAATAGGAGGGTCAGGTCCAGAAGTCTGGAAGATCTTGGAAATTTCTGAAGGAAAAAATGTAAAAAATCAATCTATTTCAGGAGAATTTCTTGTGATTATTTCCTATATCTTTAATAGCAATTCATATAGATTTACTACAACAAAATTAACCAACACAGGGCAGACAGGCAATTTTTAAAGCTAAGTAATCTGCACCTGTGGCATGCAGACCCAGTACCAAATAAAACCTATTTTTCAAGCTAAAAAAAACAAATTCAGAACACACAGGAGACAAATATAGTAAAATATTATTGATGCCCTGGCCTTAATGTATCCATCTTTTAGCCTTTGCACTGCAAGCAATGTAGTCTCGCAGTATGATACATTGCTACTATTTTTAGTAGAGAAAGATCAAATGATTTACTTTTAAAAAATAAAATCTATTTACCCCCATATATGTAATCCCCCATTATAAAGCCTGAATGACATTTACTGCAGTCTGTGGTGTAGTCCCTGGTGGTTTCAAATCCAAGCATAATTCTGGATGGTTTCATAGCTCTCCTCATTCTTATTTAAAACATTATCTATGCATAATGAACTTCTGAAGTCAATCCATTAAACTATTTATAAATGAATGTTTTAGTAGTTAGTTGATCATATTTCAGATTGTGGGAAGGAGAATGAGTCTAAGGATGGTCATATTGGGTTAGGCCAATGGTCCATCTAGCCCAATATCCTGTCTTCTGACAGTTGGCAACATCAGATGCTTCAAAGAGAATGAACAGAACAGGCAATCATCAAGTGATCCATGCCCTGTCATCCAGTCCCAGCATCTGGCAGTCAGAGGTTTAGGGTCACCCAGAGCATGGGGTTGCTGACCATCTTGGCGAGTAGCCATAGATGTTATCCTCCATGAATTTATCTTATTCTTTTTTGAACAAAGCTGTACCTTTGGCCTTCACAACATTCCCTGGCAAGGAGTTCCACAGGCTGTTTGTGTATTGTGTGAAGAAGTACTTCCTTTTATTTGTTTTAAACCTGCTGCCTGTTACTTTCATTGGGTGACCCCTGGTTCTTGTGTTAAGTGCAGTGGTAAATAACACTTCATTATTCACTTTCTCCACACCATCCCTGATTTTATAGACCTCTATCATATGCCCCCTCAGTCATCTCTTTTCCAAGCTGATTAATCCCAGCCTTTTTAATCTGTCCTCAAATGGAAGCCGTTCCATATCCTTAATAATTTGTGTTGCCCTTCTCTGTACCTTTATCATTTCTAATATATCTTTTTAGAGATGGGGTGACCAGAACTGCACACAGTATTCAAGGGGTGGGATTTGTACCATGGATTTGTATAGAAGCATTATGATATTTACTGTCTTATTCTCTATCCCTTTCCTAATGGTTCCTAGCATTCTGTTAGCTTTTTTGACTGCTGCTGCACATAAATGGAGAACTATCCACAATGAATCCAAGATCTGTTTCTTGAGTGATAACAGATAATTTAGGCCGCGTCATTTTATATAATGTGCATTACTTTGCATTCATCAACATTGAATTTCGTCGGCCATTCTGTTGCCCAGTTACCCAGTTTTGTGAGATCCCTTTGTAACTCTTTGCTTTGTACAACTATCTTGCATAATTTTGTATCATCTGCAAACTTTGTGCTGTATATCCCTTTTTCCAGATCATTTATGAATATGTTGAACAGCACTGGTCCCTTGGGGGATCCCTCCATTTACCTCTCTACATTCTGAAAACTGACCATTTATCCCTACTCTTTATTTCCTGTGTATTATCCAGTTACTGGTCCATGAGGGGACCTTCCCTCTTATCCCATGACTGCTTACTTTGCTTTAGAGCCTTTTGTGAGGGACCTTGTCATAGGATTTCTGAAGGTCCAAGTACATTAAGTCCATTGGATCACCCTTGCCCACATGTTTGTTGATCCCCTCAAAGAATTATAGTGAGTTGCTGAAGCATGATTTCCTTTTACAAAATCCACGTTAACTCTTCCCCAACATACCATCTTCATCTATGTGTCTGATAATTCTGTTCTTTACTATAGTTTCAATCAATTTGCCTGGTACTGAAGTTACCCTTACCGACGGGTAATTGCCAGGGTGGCCTCTGGAGCCTTTTTTAAAAATTGTTACATTAGCTATCTTCCAGTCATCTGGTACAGAAGCTGATTTAAATGATAGGTTACATACCACAGTTAGTAGTTCTGCAATTTCACATTTGAGTTCCTTCAGAACTCTTGGGTGAATACCATCTGGTCCTGGAGACTTATTACTGTTTATCAGTTTGTTCCAAAACCTCCTCTACTGATCCCTCAGTCTGGGACAGTTCTTCAGATTTGTCCCCCAAGAAGAATGGTTTAAGTGTGGGAATCTCCCTGGCATCCTCTGCAGTGAATACTGATGCAAAGAATTAATTTAGCTTCTCAGCAAAGACCTTGTCTTCCTTAAGTGCTCCTTTAGCATCTTGATCGTCCAGTGGCCCCACTGATTGTTTGACAGACTTCTTGCTTGTGATGTGCTTAAAGAAAAATTTCTGTTTGTTTTTGTGTCTTTAGCTATTTGCTCATCAAACTCTTATTTGGCCTTCCTAATTATACTTTTACACATGACCTGCCAGAGTTTATGCTCCTTTATATTTTCCTCAGACGGATATGACTTCCGGTTTTTAAAAGATGCGTTTTTTTCTCTTAACTGCCTCTTTACTCTTTTTTATAGCCATGGTGGGTTTTTTGTTGTTGTTGGGTTTTTTTGGTCCTCTTACTGTTTTTTTTTAATTGGGGTATACATTTAGTTTCAGCCTCTATTATGGTGTTTTTAAAAAGTTTTCATGCAGCTTGCAGGCATTTCATTCTTGTGACTGTTCCTTTTAATTAACTAGCTTCCTCATTTTTGTGTAGGTCTCCTTTTTTGAAGTTAAATACTGATGTGGTGGATTTCTTTGGTATTTTCCCCCTTACAAGGATGTTGAATTTAATTACATTATGGTGGCTATTCCTGAGTGGTTCAGCTGTATTCACCACTTAGACCAGATCCTGTGCTTCATTTAGAACTTTATCAAGAACTGCTTCTCTTCTTGTGGGTTCCAGGACTAGCTGCTCCAAGAAGTAGGCTTTAATGGTGTCTAGAAATTTTATTTCTGCATCCCGTCCTGAGGTGCCCTGTACCCAGTCAATATGGGGACAGTTGAAATCCCCCATTATTGTTTGGTTTTCTGTTTTTGTAGTCTCTCTAATCTCCCGGAGCATTTCACAGTCACCATCACCATCCTGGTCAGGTGGTCTGTAGTACATTCATACCGTTATACTCTTATTATTGAAGCACGGAATTTCTATCCATAGAGATTCTATGGTGACATTTCAGTCATTTAAGATTTTTACTATATTTGACTTTATACTTTCTTTCACATATGGTGCCACTCCTCCGCCAGCACGACCTACTCTGTCATTCCTAGATATTTTGTACCCTGGTATTACCGGGTCCCATTGATTATCATTGTTCCACCAAGTTTCTGTGATGCCTATTATATCAATATCCTCATTTAATACCAGGCACTCAAATTCATCCATCTGAGTTCTTAGACTTCTAGCATTTGTATACAAGCATTATTAAATATGTCAATATTTAATTGTCTGCCTTCGTGTAATGTAATTGAATGGGACTCTTTTTCGTTTGATTGTCTCTTCAGTTCCTACCTGTACTTTATCAACTACTGTCTTCTCATCGTTACTAGGATGTACAGTATGCCCTTAATAAATCTTCCCCTAGGGATATCTCTATGTGAACTGTGTGCTCCTCACCTGTCAGCTTTCTTCCAATCCTTAGTTTAAAAACTCCTCTAGTCTTTTTAATTTTACATACCAGCAGTCTGGTTCTGTTTTGGTTTAGCTGAAGCCCATCCTTCCTGTGTAGACGTCTCCTTTCCCAATAATTAATAAAGCAAAATCCCTGCTCCAGAATACCATCGTCTCATCCATGCCTTCAGACCCTGCCGTTCTGCCTGTCTAACTGGCTCTGCACGTAAAACTGGAAGCATTTCAGAGAATGTTACAATGGAGGTTCTGGACTTTAATCTTTTACCTTGCAGCCTAAATTTGGCCTCCAGGACCTCTTTCCTACCTTTCCTTATGTCATTGGTACCTACATGTACCACAACCTCCAATTCCTCATCAACAGTGCACATCAGTCTATCTAGATGTCTCGAGAACCATCTAGATGTCTCACAGCCTTCACACCCTTCAGGCAATTCACCATGCGGTTCTCTCAGTCATCAGAAACCCAGCTATTAATATTTTTAATAATTGAATAATCCCCCATTACTATTCCCTGTCTCTTCCTAATAACTGAGGTCCTCTTCCTTGCAGGGGTATCCTCAGTGTGAGAGGATACCATGACATCAGTTGTAAGGAGAGTCCCAACTATAGGATTCTTTCCCTCTGTTCCAGCTTGACGTTTTCCTTCACTGAGACTTTTATCCCCCGCAGCAGCCCAGAGGCTGTCAGAGCGGGAGGTACTCCTCTACTGTGTCCTGAAAAGTCTCTTTTTTGTACCTCTCTATCTTTCTTAGATCCTCCAGTTCAAACCCTCTGGTTTTGAGAGCCTGTACTTGCACTCTGAGGGCCCTGAGTAGCTTTCACCGAATGCACACACATGCCTCTTGCCCACAAGGCAGGTAATTATACATGCGGCATTCATTGCAATATCCTGGATAGCCCCCACTCTGTTGCTGGACTTCTGCCTGTGTTATTTATACTCTTGGGTAAAGATTGAGTAAACCTTGTACACACTGTGTTCTGACTGAAAAGTCTACATTTCTTCTCGGTTTGTTTTTCTCCTTACCCAGCAGCTAGCTGACATCATCTCTGTTTCTTTCTTCTTTCCGTCATGCTCCCTTGGCCGCCGCTCCTGCTTTTATATTCCTTTGCTGTTTGTGTCTGAGGTGTGAAAACGTTGTTTTAACTTGTTTATCCGTGAGGTCTGCTTTGGTTCAGAGCACGTACCATAATATTCCTCATCTTCAACATATTTGAATAGGCTTATTATTCTGTCTCCTTTCCCGACGCAATTTACCGTTGTACCCAATATTTAAAGAAGCTCAGCATCCCGTGAGAGACAGCTTTTCTATTTCCTTCCAATTAACATGTGGTGCTTCAAAATATTCCTTTGAACCAGGGTAAGCATTCAGTAGATACTTACAAGCCATGCATGCAAATGCATGTAATACCTATCAGAAGATGTCCGTGTTAGATTAATGTCTACTAGCATGTTGATATTCCTCCTGTGCTGAGATCTCCCTATTTTCCAAGATAAATGGTCATTTTCACACACTGAAATTTATCATCCTGCTATAATAAACCCCATTTATAGAGGACAAATAGCTCTTAGTTTGTCATTCCAAGGGTATTTGAGTTTTGAAGAACGGTAGCGTGAATAATAATGGCATTTATTCAACGGGGGAAAAGTTTACATGAGAGCTAAATGGGAGCTGCTATTATATATGTCTTTCATAGATCACAAGTGATTCAATTCACTAGAGAGATTTCATCATGTCTTAACTTTTCTGAAGGAATGCGAGTGTTGGTTTTAATTTAACCCAGTAAGGATCTGATTCGCTTGGCAAATTTTTATATTTATAACATTCTGAAAAATTTTACCTGTGAAAGAAGCCTGCGCTTTCAGATTGTGCTAGCAAAGGGGTGAATGTCACCCAGTTTGACTTCAAAAAAATTTTTCCACCAGCTGTCATTGTCTGAAGACTGTAAACTCTTCAGGGCAAGGGCCATGCATTGTTCTGAGTTTGGAAAGCGCCTAGCACAGAGGTTCTCAAACTTTAGCAACCCGAGGACCCCCATTTTGATTTAAAATGTTTCAGGGACCCCCAAACCCTCCCTGCTCCATGGACCCCAGTTTGAGAAAGACTGACCTAGCACACTGGTTGGCACTGCTGCAGTCTAAATCATCAGAAGCGAAGAGATAAACAAAATATCCTGAAACAGGTTCTTGTTAGAGATTGTGTTACCAGTGGCAAACCTCAGTTACTATAGTTAACTGCAAAATTAATTATCTCTTCACTATTCAGAAATGGTACGCATTTGTTTTTACAACACTGCTCCTACAGATTAATATTGCTATAAGAGCATGAGACTGGAAATCCTGCAAATTAAATATATCTGGATTATAACTTTCAATTAAAATAATATGTTTTTATTATTTTCTTAAAAGATCTCTTGGGAGGGGAAGGGAGTGGAGTAAAAGTATATTCTTCTGTTGTACGTGGTGGTGTCGTTTCTAATGATTCTGCTTGAATTCTTTGTGAGGGAAGAAATCAGCTGAAATCCTTTTCTTCCCACGTTGGGGCTGATCCAAAATCCATTAAAATCACTGACTTCAGTGGATTTTGGATCAGGCTCTATGGCTGTGATTAAGCAAAGCACTTAGAAGCACATGATTAACTTTAAGGAGGCCAGATGGGTGGGAAACTTTAAGAGGCCCTTACAATCTGTCCTCTTCACTGCACCCATCCAGAGATCAGGCTCATTGGAAAATCAAGATCAAGTCTTTCACTGTTCCCGGAGGTGATTACTTTGGATATTTGCAGTGAGGAATGAACCAGGCCAGAAATGTAGCTGATGCTTAAAATGTTCATGTCTCTCAAAATGCAAGTTATTTTGCAAATCAGATGTTTACAGTCTCACAATATATTTACTTGCAGGATCCAAAATTGCGTGAACTGTTGGATGCTGGGAACCTAGGAGGTCGGCTGGAGAATCGAATGATAACTGTTGTCTATGGTCCAGATCTGGTCAACATATCGTACTTGAACTTAGTGGCATTTCAAGAGGAAATAGCAAAGGTACATTCAATGTTACCATTATTTACATTTATGAATATTATTATTATTATTATTGTTTTATTTATTATTCAAATATGGGTAAAATAGAAAAAAGGAGGGGATTGTTAAGATGCACTCATGGATGAAATCAGCTTACTGTTAGAGAAATATACTGTACTGCATCACAGCAGCAAAGTGTATTCATGGGAAATTGTAAGCCATTGGTGTCTTTATCCTCAGAACATTGCTGGTTATTCTCTTTGCACAGCCGGAATGAGTGTTTTGTAAACAACTGTATGTCCAGAAAATTGCCTCCATGTCAAAGAATGCATTGTGAATTTCCAATAATAAGTCAATTTTTATCAACACCCATCACAAGTAATTTCCTATTGTGGGATATCCGTGATACCACAGTGTGGAAACTGTTGACTTTTTAATGTTGTCCTAGGTCAAAGTAATGAACTGAGGTTTGAGAGTCTATTTATCTGCACCTGCCTATTTATAAACTGATATGCCAGCAACGACACATGGCTTATACACCTAGCCTTTCTTGTTGTGTGCAAAGGTTTGTACTCCACAAATTTTCAGCATGTCTTTTCTCCACTCTTAGTGATTACCATATGTAAACACTTTTTTGTACAGTTTTACAGTACAGGCAAGTTGCATAAAATTAACATGTATTCAGCAAAATACAACAGATTTTTTAACGCAAGCTTTAGTTCCCTGTCTTCAAATACCTCCTAAATGCCTACATTCATTTAATTAAAATCATAATGTTTTGATCATGAAGTCCGCTAGATTGGCCAAAGATTGCTAGTCTTTATAGACTCCTGCTCTTTGTCTAGGGAAGGGGATATTTTCATTACTCACCAGTACCCTTTGGCCTCTCAGCCAACCCTCTTCTGAGCGTGCGCAGCCCTGGCCCTTGAGACCCACCACCTGAGCAGACCATCCACCCATGTGGGGAGGGACATGAGCAGCAACCCATTTGTCCCTGTGTGGGTGTGGCTTCCCTCTTCCCCATGCAGCTGTGATTGCAAATTCTCTCTGGCTGGTTGGTTGATCCTGGAGGATATAAAAAATGCAGAATGGTTACCTCACAGTACATTGTACAGCTAGGCTGCTAAGAAACCCAACACAGGTTTATTCTGCATGGGAGGAAGCACTTGAAATAAACATGAATAAATGGAAAAAGAATTTGAAGGAAGATGTAACGGCATAATAAAGCCTAATTGTGCAAATCTGCTCACTCTTTGGAAGAAAGAAGAAATGAACTAACACGGGACGAGTTGTATGCCTTTCTTTTCTGTTTTCCAGTCTAGCCATCCTGGGTCAAAGTCATGATATGTTTGCTATCTGAAGGACAAATTAGAAAAATCCAGAAATACTGTTATGTGTCCATTTCCAAGTTATTGATGGAAAGTGAAAATACAGTAAATAAAATTAGGTTCTGTGGAGGTTGAGCTACAGTAAATCCAGAGTTTCAGAGTAGCAGCCATGTTAGTCTGTATCTGCAAAAAGAACAGATGCATGAAGTGAGCTGTAGCTCACGAAAGCTTATGCTCAAATAAATTTGTTAGTCTCTAAGGTGCCACAAGTCCTCCTTTTCTTTCAGTAAATCCAGAGTTAATCTCTTTGATTTTAGTAACTAAGATCTGAATCAGGCTCTTAATTTATCTTTAATGTAATCTGACATATATGTAAACCAGCTGAGTTCATTTGTTACTGATCTGTCAGGCAGTATGTCCTGCGGGTAGGATTTTTAAAAGCATTCAGCACTGACATAGCTCTGCTCTCATTAAAGTCATGCTAAAACTCCCACTTATTTCAGTGTGAAAATCCCACCCTGCTTGTATATACCGCACTGTACTAAATAAACCCTCTAATTTTTCACAGGCCCAGTTCCTGCAATGAACTCCATGAGTGTAGAGATATCCCTGCACCCACATAAAGCCTCACTGGAGCGTCTAATGTGGACCTCATTGCAGGATCAGGGCCTTATAAATTTAGGAGGAGATTTTCAAAATCCCAGATGACAATTAGGCACCTAACTCCCATTGACTTTCCAATGGAAGTAGGTGCCCAATTGCCATATGTGCTTTTGGAAACATACTCTCAGTCACTGGCATGCACACTTTGCTATTTACCTTTCACGTGTCCTATGTTTGGGCTCGGCAGAATTCAATTTTTATTTTTTGCTGTTTTCTACAGATAACATTTGTTTATTTCTAAGCACTGACTTTAGATTTGTATGGATGTAAAGGTTTAAGGTTGTGCAAAATGGATTTTAAGCCTTTTATTTTTATTGATTTAAATGTTTAGTTGTGGAATGGGCGGAGTCAGGCAATGGGGTGGGTCAGACAGCAATAATTTAATGGCAGTAGATGATGAGATTCAAAAAGTTAAAGCATTATAACTATAAAACACAAATTGACAACATCACATGACAAATATACATCAAATATCCTTCAGTCAAACTCTGATAAGATCTCAAGATGCATTTGTCTCATTTCGCCTATCTGTAAATTTCAATTATTTTTGTTGGAAACATTTTTTGTAGGTTTGTGCGTACAGTGAAATTGACGTTCATTGACATTTGCCAATAAAATCTAATCTTTTAAATCCTGAGTATGTTATTTTTCAAGCTAAAAACACTCACTCTGAAAAACTTAACCTAAAATTATTTGAAAAAGATCTTAACAAAGCAATTTAAATAATCAAATTGTATTTTTTTTCTTACAGGAGTTGGTTTATATTTCTGTAGGATCTGAGTTTATTATTATTCAACTTTTGAAATTAATATATTTTCAAGACTTTTACTGGTCATTCAGTTCAAAAGGTTCAGTCCCTCACCTCCACTCTCTGAGTTGTGATAGAATTAATGCGGATATGAGCCTAAAGCTAAGCATTTAGTACTGATCTTGCTTTACGTGAATTAAATAAAGAACTAGAAAATTAAAATGAAGTCACAATACACTGCTTTGCTCACATTTCTCTAGGTAAAATAAATAATTGTTAATGCTCTCTAGGTGTGAGTTGAAGGTAACAGACATGCTAGTTAATACAGAGAGTGCCTGTTTGTACCTCATTTGTTGGGAATCCAAGAAATGGATTAGTAGATACATTCTAATGGTGGTGGGGATGAAGATGAATGGCAGTTACGCAACTCTTTTGTTTATTTAAATGGGAGTTGTATGTGTGTATCAAGGAGCAGAATTTGCAAGGGATTCCAGACACATTGGGTCAACATCTGGGCTTGAGTCTTGATTCTGGCATATATTGAGGTCACTCAGAAGTCGCTTTGCTGTAACCAGTGTAATTGAGAGGAGAATGAGCCCCTCCATGTTTGTTTATTTTTCTCCTTTCCCTATATGATCAAGGGCAATGTTTCCCCAGCCCCATTTTGTCTGATCCTTTCCATTCGAACTACTCTTGAAAACCCTTGGAGCTTCTGACTTCCACTCCATTAACTGTCTTCAAAGCATTTTTTTCTTTCTCCAGTAACCTAATCTCTGCCCCTTCAGACACCTGCTGTTTCCCATCATTGTCTTTCTGATGGTTTCAGTCTTCATTTCTTGCATTCACTTCATCTTTATGCTCCTCTTCCAGAATCTGTTTTCAAAGCTATCAAAAAATCCTTCTCTTCACATAGGAACTTATGCAGGGTCTCATCCACCAGTGTGATTGATACATGAGTTTTAAGGATCATCAGTCTGGTCTGAAAGAGACTCCCTTACCTTTGTTTAAAGACAACTCTGACCATTGCATTCCTCTTTCACCTATTCTACATCCGCTTGACTGTTATACAGTATCAGACTTCCTAGACAGACAAAGCTCTCAACTGTCTTATTTCCCAGTCTCAGAACCTATTTTATTTTGTCTAGTTCTATATCTTTTATGGTCCTCATTTCATTCTTTTCCATTTACTTAGAAAATGTTGTTGAAGAGAAAGATTTATATATGGATTTTATACAGATAAGGAGCTCAAAAAGTAGGGTCCTTAATATAAAAATTGGGGAGATGACCAGTACCGATAGAAAGGGAACTGAGACAGGGCTAGATCACGTGCTGGGTACGTGGCAGTTCAAGGAACAACTGGATCTAGGTGGGAAGGGGCTTTGGATCAGGCCTTTAGCTAACAGTTTGTCATTTCCTCCATACATGAGGGACAGTCCCTCATTTGTCTACATGGGGACACTCAGGAAGGTTAATCTGTATTAAATAAAGGTGTGTAAGTGCATTAAAGGAAGAAATCAAATTAAGGCCACTTTAATTCAGAATAAAAGTGTTTACATGGGGGTTTAATGCTGTTTATCTAAATCCATGTTAAAAATTAATTTCTATTAACCTTCCTTAATGTCCCCTGGTAGATAAGCCTTAAGTGATTTATCTACAGCATGTGCCCAGATACCATATGTTCTGTGATATGCTTTTTAGTATACTTCTTTATTCTTCCAAATTTCCTTTTTTGTTAAAATAAGCAGTAAAATAAATAATAAAATAACCAGTACAGAGTCATGCTTTAAAAAAAAAATAAAATGAAATGTTTCATACCAGAGGATGCTGAAACATGTGACTTCAACAACTTCAGATGGTAATTTTGAGCCAAAAACAAACATGCGAAAAACGTTGTCTTCACGCATATTCAGTTCTGATTTGAATTAAATGTTTTCAAAAATGTGTAGCACTTAGGTACTGTCTTTTGCCATGAAAAATAGCTCTCATCTCTCATACTGAGATAAATGCCTCTAGGTATATATTCTGATTCATGTAATAGATGAAAGAAATGTGTTCACTGAGCAAGAGCTCTCAAAATATACTACACATTGTTTGCTCCTTACTGACTAGAGTACATAACAGCTACCTGATTTGTTAGTAAAGTTAATAGAAATGATATAAATATGAATGATGGTAACAGAACAAAGCCAAAAGGAGAGCAGGAACATATGGCTCTTTTATTATGATGGAAGCAGTTTGCTTGAAATTAAAATTTGTTGCAAGGCTCCATTTTTCTGCTTTTAAAAAATACCATAGCTCAGAGGCTTCCAACTTGGGAGAGGAGTTTGTTGGCACTAGCAAAATCTTACTTCAAAATCTCCAGATTTATCATTTCCTTTTGCATTATGTATGGGGGTAAGTGTTCATAGTTACAACCCCATGGTAAGCAACCGTGATTGTGAGTCTGTTGTAATCTTCCCACAGTAAAATACCAGCTGTTTTCTTTCTATATATAATAGCTATTCATCCCATAGATGAAGCCTCAGCATGGCTTGCCTTGTGGAATCTATGCTGCTAGTAATGTGGGCTACCACGATGTGTTATATGTAACACCTTATAGTTTTTACCTTTTTTTTTTTTTTTACTGAAAATTTCCCAGGCTTTACAAAAGGCATTATTTGGGTGTTTTTTTAAACAATTTCTACCTGAATTTTGGAAGTGCCAGAACTCCCTGGACCTGGCTCCCTGCTCCAGAAAGGGAGATGACGGCTCGATAACCTGTGCCAGGTTACTGAGCTGCCATCTCTCCTTCCTGAGTAGGGAGCCAGGTTAGGAGTACTGGAATGATTTGAGCACTGGTGTACATGTTATCAATCCCATGCACATACACAGTAGCAGCTTGACAGATAGCTTGGATAGTTAGCAGCATTCAAAGCAAATAAAAGTTAGTGAACTACTTTTCATGCCAAAATGGTTCAAAAATGAAAACCCTGTCGAACTACATTTGAGAGCATAAGTGTTGGTTTTTTTAAGTTTTAAAAAAAAAAACACAAGAGAAGAAAGTAATATTTACCTAGAAATTGCAAAGTGGATTTTTTTGCACTGATTTTCACCTGTTTTTAATTTTTTGTATTAAACACTGGTACATTTCCAGGAATTTTGTACTAAAAAAACCTGAAAATAAAGGGCCTTAATTATATGATGCATCATAATTCCAGATCTCAGTATTGACTGTATACAATACTGCTTAACGAAAGAGAGCGGATGTCCATTCGGTAGCTAAAATAACAGGACACCGCTTGTTTCATAGTCTGATCCAAACAGAAGTCAACAGAAAGACCCCCATTGGTTTCAGTGAGCTTTGGATCTTTGCTCAGTGCCATCATTTCATGACAGGAAGGATGATGTGACGTTTGGCAGCTTTCCTGATCTTCTTGGCTTTACTGGCTGGAGCATTTGGGGATTTAAATGTATACCCTTGAAAGTGAGGGGAAGTGATCAAGTATTATTTCTCACTCATTGCTTCACACAGATATTTGACAGGGTCAGTTATTGCTCAATCTGAGGGTAGGCGTTAGATTACTTGGCTCGAGTGTTGCTTCTCTTGCAAGTGTCATAGAGAGGTTAGGGAGGGAAAATATCTTGACAAGGATAACTGCATATAAAAAATGCTTGCAATAAAAATCCAGTAACAGCCTGTCCACTCTCAGTTCTTGGGATGCATTTGAAGTGATATAGTTCTGTCTGACCAAAACAGAGCCCACCTTAAAAGAAAACGTATCTTAAGATGCTAAAATAACATTTTATGCTGCTGTTAAACTTTGCAGCAGTTAGTGTCACAAAGAATGTTTTTAAATGTTGCTGTTATTCGTGCTTAAACAAAGCAATGTTTACAAAATGTGGCTATTCTGAGACTGGAAAACTGAGACGCCAGGATGAAATAAAATGCTATCTTTAATATACCTCTGCTGAAAACAGTCACAGGAGAGTAATGATGCTAGAGGCCCTATTCTTTTGTTGTTCTCACATCCCTTGTGTCTTAAGGTTAGACCTTACAAGGTTACGGTCAAGAAAAACAATACAACACAGTCTGTATTTGGACCTGGGAGACAGAGGTCCAAAATCTCTCAGCAATGAGTATGTAAATCCAGAACAACTTTGTGACCAGCAGGGCTAGAAGTCTCTCTCTGAGATCTAGCCCAGGTGTCTGCTGTCGCTGTTGGGTATGCCAGAAAACTCAGTCATGGGGAGAAAGTTGTTGGCTCAGCTGCAGAGGACTACTCTGCCTTGGGACTGTACAAGATATGAGCTCTTGAGGCTCCCTCATGCTGAACTTGGAGTGACCTGAGAACCAGAATCAACTTTGGGGCTGTTTGACTAGAGACCCATGTACAAAGGTATGGTATCAGAATACTTTGCCATTATTAATCTTGACACATTCAGAATGGCAGGAGAGGAATATTATTTTGCTGTTGAATGTTGGATAGACTCAAGAAGGCAGCTTGGAGAAGAGGAGGTTACAGTAGTCTGGGTGAAAGGGAAAATTATGGTATGAATGAATGTTTTAGAAGCAGAGAGAAAAGGGGTAGATTCTGGAAATGTTATAAAAAACAACGAGATTGGGCAAGATCCTGGTTGCGGGAAGGAAAGGAAAGGGGGTATCAAATATAACCCTCCAACTGCCAACTTGAATGACGGGGGATTAGCAGAGCTGTCAGTAGTGTTGGAGAAAGGAAGAACATATTGCACGTGCAGTGATGGATTCAGTGCACCCAGCAGCACGCATCACCAGAGCATGCAAAATTTTAATTAACCACATGATTGTGACTTCGATGGAACTATTAATCTGACTGAATCCACAGTATCCACATGCCTGTGTCTATCCAAAACAAAATCCTGTCTGTCAACATCAGTTAATTGCAGTAAAAGTGTTCTTACTGGAAACTATTAACTGAACATTCATTCTCCTCTCCTCTCCTCTCCCCCAGAATATTCAGATAATCAAGCCACTTCGGTATTTCCCTGATGCTGTGGTTTCTTTTGCATATTTCTCAGGTCAATGCATAGTAGCCCATACAAAATCTATACTTACATATACGTTTTGACCATATACCTTAAGGGGGAAGTGCAGTATTGTTGCCTAACTATGTTACTTTCCTGTACTTCATTGGTTTGTAGTGATGTATCCACCAAGATGGTGGCCATCACACAGTCATAGGTATTTTTTGTGGGCCTGATTCACAGTCCATTGAAGTCAGCGAAAAGACTGCCATTGACTGCAGTGGGGTTTGCATCAGGCCCTATCTGACAATATTTGAAATCTCTTTTGAAACACACAGGTGTCAAAGTTTTGATTTATGCATAATGAAAAAGACAGTACCTTAGTCTAGAACTTAAGCTGTGTTGGGAAATGCATGGTTCAGGCTTTTATGAAACATTTTCTGTTAATGATACTCATGTTGAAACTATTTGCCATCATGAAAATAAAGGTCTAAACAAGCACCTTTGAGAGGCTGCATCTGGGCTACATCAACTGTAATTTATATCTCCCTAGGAATGGACGGACAAAGTTTTCAGTTTGGCAACAAACCTGCTGGCACACAACATGTCAAGGGATGCATTTCTGGAAAAAGCGTAAGTAGCAGTAATATTTATTGCCAAGGGTGTTGCTCCTTGTTCTGAGTCATTTTCCTTTTTCTTTTGTCAGCCTTCTTACCATCTATTGTTTATACTTTGTTGGCTTGTCAGTTCTATAAACATGGATTTTCCTCTCTCACTGAGTTCAAAAAACTGATATCTAAAAAAAAAAAAAAAATCAGGGAAATATGATTCCTTTCACAAACTATTACCTAGGAGACGTGGCTGGAATATACTTTTGAATGCCATTGCATTCTTCCTGCTACACACACAGAGAGTGACGTCAGGTCTTGGCACTGCTGCTCAGGGTTAAAAACAATGAATTTCAGACTGACCCACTTCTCTGTTTTTTTTCTGTGCTATCTATTATTAGTCAAAGAATGAGAAGTACAAGATTTCCATTTTCCTCCGGCTGATCCCTCGGGTCTCGGTACTCAGTAGAGAGAAACTGTGAATCTGTTCATCTAGATTCATTGGCACACAATACATTGATTCTGAGTGTTGTAGGACAAAGTACAGAGGGTGTTTATGAGAAGTTCATAAAAATAGCAGGCATTTTGCACATTAAAGAAACATAGTTGAATAAATCCAAGATTACCAGGTGTCATGTGGATGATGAACGCACAGACAGAGATAGTTTTGTTTAAGTGACCGTGCTGAGAACGTCATACTTTGAATGCAGTTCTCTTTATAACAGGATAAAGCGAGCGACACTGTTTTCCGGAGCTAACCCCAGAGCATCGCTTGATTCATTTATCTAAATGGTTGCTGTTTGTGGGGCTCAGAACATGACACTTGAGTCTTCTTTGAGAGATGGTCCCTATTGTATTCCATTGTGGGTTATGCATTCGCATCGTGCACCCGGAGTTGGAGAATTTGAAAGTGGTGTCCGTTGGTCTGTGCATGTGCCCTGACTCACCTCATGCTTCCATCTAAGGCGATAAAGGGCGGGACGGACTGACTGCGTCTTCAGTTCCTTCTCACTGCCTCATGGTCTGGGTTGGAACCTCCAGGGTCCTCATCTCTGACGCAGCTCTGATACTTTTAATTGTACATATGTCGATCGGTTTTAGTCATAGCTTTAATAGTTCTACTTATTTTCCTAGTTTTAGTAGTTTACCAGTTTAGAATAGAGTAGAATTTGGGGGGCCTTCCCCCATGCTCCATTAGGGTACCGAACCATGCCCAGAACTCTAGTCTTCAAACTCTGCACCTCCTCCTGCAATCCTTCTCAGTCAGCGACAACCACCAACACTGCCTCTACTGCCTGGGAGAATCTCACATCGCAGCTGGGTGCAATATGTGTCAAACTTTCCCCAGGCATACCTGAGAAGTTTGAGCAGTAAGGCCTTGTCTACACTACAGAGTTAAGACAAGTTACATTGACAGTTATATGTTGCTTTAATTACATTGGTTGTGCATGCCACACAACGCTCCTTGTGTCAGCAGAGCAC
The DNA here is from genome assembly GCF_965140235.1 of Caretta caretta. Taxonomy (NCBI): domain Eukaryota; kingdom Metazoa; phylum Chordata; order Testudines; family Cheloniidae; genus Caretta; species Caretta caretta. The sequence continues at coordinate 202,489,098 of NC_134208.1, read as the reverse complement.
ATCCACAGTGGGTGCTCTTGCTTTGACAGATAGAGCATTGCATCATGGGTAGCTATCCGACAGTGCAACTCACCACCCTCTTCCCCTGGGAGAAACCAGCAGACACTACTTCTAAATTCTTCAACTCCAGGCTAATGGTGTGCATGCGTAACCCACAGTGGAATACAGTTAGGGACCACACATCTCAAAGAACCTCCAGTGACTGGTGAGTAACCTCCTCTTTCAGCTCTTAGCTCATAAACTACTAACACTAGACTGTATTGCGCATGGTAGACACAACCCTGTGTTGGGGACAGAGCAGAGATGCACTGCTTCTAGGGGAAGCACAGCATGTGTGTGTACGTACAAGGGCACACAAATTGCTACAACTCTAAGATGTGTAGAATAGCAGGCAAGCATGGTATCTCCATGCCTTTTATTTTTTCACCATTTAATAGCTCACTTAGGTGCTGCAGGATTTCCAGGACCCTTAAGCACAGATGCCAAATCAGAGTTACTCAAGGTATCTTTGACTTTGAAGATTAAACATTTCCCACCTATTATAATGCCAGTCCTGCATAAAGTGGTGATCATAGTCCTATTAGAATCATGTCATCCAATTTAAAAATGATTGCAGTAGAGCTGAATTATAGAGGCATTTTCCTCCCTTTGGCATCCAAACTTTCATAATGTCCAGGGTGTATTAATAAAATGACTGAACAGGTTTCCTGTGATCAGGTCACATGAGGAAAAATAGGGTTAGACTGTGGTGTACAAAACAGGCACCTAGGATTTAAATCTCTGTTGTCTTTATTATACTGTAATTGTGCAGTACAATTTTGCCTTTATTACTGGAGTACATAGCAAAGGCTTAATCAGGGCTGACATGGAGACCTGGGATTGGTTTCAAGTCCTGGATCTATCATTCTCAGAGCCAGCAGTGAGCTACTGAAGTAGCATGTTTAGCTTTTGAGGGTGGTAATATCTCTCAGTAGCAGCCCTTCTAGCCAGTAATGGAGCAGGAATAACCTCCAGACCTTCGAGGAGGGAAGAATTGTGGCTATAGAACAAGGTAAAATGGTGTGTACTCGGGTGTTCCATAAAACATACTGAGAAGTCCTGGGGGAAGGAATCCCGATCAGGATTGGTCAGAATTGTTATAACACCAGTGTTGTTCATTCTTGTGATACCATCACAACAGTTGAAGCTTTACATAAAGAACACAGCTGAGAATCTCAGCTTTCATTTAACTAAAATGTAAGTTTTTAGCTATGGTTCTCATGGGTGACTTTAATTTTCCTGATATCTGCTGGGAGAGCAATACAGCGGTGCATAGACAATCCAGGAAGTTTTTGGAAAACGTAGGGGACAATTTCCTGGTGCAAGTGCTAGAGGAGCCAACTAGGGGGGAGCTTTTCTTGACCTGCTGCTCACAAACCGGGAAGAATTAGTGGGGGAAGCAAAAGTGGATGGGAATTTGGGAGGCAGTGACCATGAGATGGTCGAGTTCAGGATCCTGACACAGGGAAGAAAGGTAAGCAGCAGGATACGGACCCTGCACTTCAGGAAAGCAGACTTCGACTCCCTCAGGGAATGGATGGGTAGGATCCCCTGGGGGACTAACATGAAGGGGAAAGGAGTCCAGGAGAGATGGCTGTATTTCAAGGAATCCCTGTTGAGGTTACAGGGACAAACCATCCCGATGTGTCGAAAGAATAGTAAATATGGCAGGCGACCAGCTTGGTTTAACGGTGAAATCCTAGCGGATCTTAAACATAAAAAAGAAGCTTACAAGAAGTGGAAGGTTGGACATATGACCAGGGAAGAGTATAAAAATATTGCTCGGGCATGTAGGAATGAAATCAGGAGGGCCAAATCACACCTGGAGCTGCAGCTAGCAAGAGATGTCAAGAGTAACAAGAAGGGTTTCTTCAGGTATGTTGGCAACAAGAAGAAAGCCAAGGAAAGTGTGGGCCCCTTACTGAATGAGGGAGGCAACCTAGTGACAGAGGATGTGGAAAAAGCTAATGTACTCAATGCTTTTTTGCCTCTGTCTTCACTAACAAGGTCAGCTCCCAGACTGCTGCGGTGGGCATCACAGCATGGGGAGTAGATGGCCAGCCCTCTGTGGAGAAAGAGGTGGTTAGGGACTATTTAGAAAAGCTGGACGTGCACAAGTCCATGGGGCCGGACGAGTTGCATCCGAGAGTGCTAAAGGAATTGGCAGCTGTGATTGCAGAGCCATTGGCCATTATCTTTGAAAACTCGTGGTGAACGGGGGAAGTCCCAGATGACTGGAAAAAGGCTAATGTAGTGCCAATCTTTAAAAAAGGGAAGAAGGAGGATCCTGGGAACTACAGGCCAGTCAGCCTCACCTCAGTCCCCGGAAAAATCATGCAGCAGGTCCTCAAAGAATCAATTCTGAAGCACTTACATGAGAGGAAAGTGATCAGGAACAGTCAGCATGGATTCACCAAGGGAAGGTCATGTCTGACCAATCTAATCACCTTCTGTGATGAGATTACTGGTTCTGTGGATGAAGGGAAAGCAGTGGATGTATTGTTTCTTGACTTTAGCAAAGCTTTTGACACGGTCTCCCACAGTATTCTTGTCAGCAAGTTAAAGAAGTATGGGCTGGATGAATGCACTAAAGGTGGGAAGAAAGTTGGCTAGATTGTCGGGCTCAACGGGTAGTGATCAATGGCTCCATGTCTAGTTGGCAGCCGGTGTCAAGTGGAGTGCCCCAGGGGTCGGTCCTGGGGCCGGTTTTGTTCAATATCTTCATAAATGATCTGGAGGATGGTGTGGATTGCACTCTCAGCAAATTTGCGGATGATACTAAACTGGGAGGAGTGGTAGATATGCTGGAGGGCAGGATAGGATACAGAGGGACCTAGACAAATTAGAGGATTGGGCCAAAAGAAATCTGATGAGGTTCAACAAGGACAAGTGCAGAGTCCTGCACTTAGGACGGAAGAACCCAATGCACCGCTACAGACTAGGGACCGAATGACTAGGCAGCAGTTCTGCGGAAAAGGACCTAGGGGTGACAGTGGACGAGAAGCTGGATATGAGTCAGCAGTGTGCCCTTGTTGCCAAGAAGGCCAATGGCATTTTGGGATGTATAAGTAGGGGCATAGCGAGCAGATCGAGGGACGTGATCGTACCCCTCTATTCAACATTGGTGAGGCCTCATCTGGAGTACTGTGTCCAGTTTTGGGCCCCACACTACAAGAAGGATGTGGATAAATTGGAGAGAGTCCAGCGAAGGGCAACAAAAATGATTAGGGGTCTGGAACACATGACTTATGAGGGGAGGCTGAGGGAAGGGGGATTGTTTAGTCTGCAGAAGAGAAGAATGAGGGGGGATTTGATAGCTGCTTTCAACTACCTGAGAGGTGGTTCCAGAGAGGATGGTTCTAGACTATTCTCAGTAGTAGAAGAGGACAGGACAAGGAGTAATGGTCTCAAGTTGCAGTGGGGGAGGTTTAGGTTGGATATTAGGAAAAACTTTTTCACTAGGAGGGTGGTGAAACACTGGAATGCGTTACCTAGGGAGGTGGTAGAATCTCCTTCCTTAGAAGTTTTTAAGGTCAGGCTTGACAAAGCCCTGGCTGGGATGATTTAATTGGGGATTGGTCCTGCTTTGAGCAGGGGGTTGGACTAGATGACCTCCTGAGGTCCCTTCCAACCCTGATATTCTATGATTCTATGATTCTATGATCTTGGTTTCACAGGAAAGCTCGTAAATGTGAATTCAGGACCCCGTAAAGCTGCAAAAGCAGAAGACAATGAAAAAGAACCCCAAATGTATGCATATTTTTAAAATGCTTGTGATTTTTAAGCCAGTCACATGATCTTGTAACGTTTGGGTTTGGCAGTACTGTGTAGCACAGGAAGTCTGGCTTCTTTGGTATATCTCTAAAGGCAAGGATTTGTGAAAACACCTCACCGTTATTACACAGGCTAGAGTATTAGAACTTGCTCTGTTTTTGACAGTGCTGCTAATGTTCTGATCTTGCAAATGCCAAACCTAGAAGAGGGCGGGTGGGGATGTTAATTATATTCTTTATGTTACAAAACAAACAAAAAACCCTAAACCAAAAAGCTTACCCCAGAAGCTCTGCTATTTTCAGACAAAGGGCTGATGCGGTAGATAGATCCTTATGCAAGTAGCCCTCACTCAGCTGGGCAAGTCCCAAGGATGGTCTGATATAATGCCCGCTAGAGTCAATGGAATGACTCCCATTGATTTCCTCAGGCTTTGGATCAGACCCTGTTTGTGTGAGTGAGGATGTGCATAGCTTGGAAAAAAAGAAATGTATTCTTATCCCGATGTTCCGACAGGCATGGCATGGGTAAAGCTGTGAGGGTTGGGATATAAATACACTCTAAGAGGTCAGTCCACATAGTGCACTTAGTTGCCTGTATGTAGGCACCTTTGGTAGATAGTTAATAGATTTGTCCACCAGAAAAGTACTAGTGAGACTTTAACCCATTTGATCATCACACAAGGCTTTCAGGCTGACACCAGTGAAGTGGCCAGACTGATAGTCAGACTTCTTTAGCACATTGATTCTAAGTCTTTGAGCTGGCTTATGTTGGCTAGAGGGGATTTCACGCTCTCACTGCTGCCAGGATGTTTAATTGGCTGTGGTTTGACTTGTTTTCGTCTGACTAGTGATATGAAGACCAAGGGCCACGTTATCTCTAGTTCTTCCACGGGTGTGCAGTGGGGTGGGCCAGGGACAGTTACAATCCCTGCACTCGGCAGAGAGTGTGCCCCCTACTAGCCCGTGGAGAGGGACTGGCACAGCATAGGGAACAGGCTGCACCATCTCCAGGAATGGGGCTGCTTACTCAGTATCCCTGTGCGTCAGTGAGCTAGAAGTTGTACCTCCTGAGGCATATTCTCTCCTTCCCCTCTCCCTGGGATGGGCTAGCTCTGCACCAGGCCCACAATTTGCCTCAAGGAAGGAATTATTTCTAGGGTGCTTAAAGGGGGTTATAATTAGGAGTAACGAGATGCAATTAAGCAAAGGAAAATTTAGACTGGCTATCAGGCAAATTTTCCTAGCAGAGAAAGCCATCAGGCTGTAGAATAGTTTTCCAAAGGAGGTGATGGAAGGGTCCATTACTTAAACATGGACTCAACAAAGCAGTAGGGAGCAACCCTCGCTTAGCAGGAATCTTAGCTCGGCCATTCCATTCCTAATCTAACAGTTTGTCATCTCTGGATCTAGATGTTGTATCGCGGAGACCATGCCCTGGTTAGCTTGGTCAGAGCTAGCTTGCTGAATGTAGCCACAGCGGCTAGCTAACCCAAATATTATCCCATCTAAAACCCTAAACACGTACTTAAGATGACTAGCCCTGCCCACTAGCATGGCTACACCACACCAGCTTGATCAGAGGTAGCATGGGCACATCTCCTTGAGCTGGGAATGACATGTTCCAGCTCCAATGCAGAGAGAACCTCTGATTCTGAGTTTTTCGATGTCAGTGTTGTGGGTTTTGTTTTGTATTCATGTGTACTGCTGATTTTTGCATTGCTCCATATGAAGGCAGGCGACGTTTCTCACTCACCAGCGATGTTTGTTAATGATGTCCTGCAAGATTTTCAGACAGTACAAAATGAGCGAGTAAAACTCGCAGACTGATAGAAACAATAGGATTGAGCTGTAAGAGTCTTTGAAAAGCTTTTAAAAAGAAAAAGACATTCCCCGTGTTTTTTTTCTCTACAGTTACACAAAACTGAAGCTGCAAGTCACTCCAGAAGGACGTATTCCTCTGAAGAGGTAAGTTCTTCTCTCCTTTGTTCTTAAATCGGATCTTTCAGACTTTTGAGTGTGATTTTAATCTTTGGAATGGTGCTGGACTGTCACCCCTTTGACTGAAATCTGTTTATCCACGCAGCAGGCATATAGCCCCGCTGGCAGTGCGAGCTGCTTCCTCACTGCTGTGTCAGTGTGCGCCACCCCTTGCTAACCAGACCACTTTTGGGGGGCAGGAGCCCGCTCTGTCTTCATGGGCTGTGGGTGAAGTCTATGGAGGTTGCACTTCTGTATCGGATGCTAAGACCACCCGGTTAAAATACCAAAAGGGAAGGATGGTCCACTGGTTCGGAACCTAGGTTCAAGTCCTTTCTTCATCCTAGATTGCCTGTGTGATTTTGAGCAAGTCACCTAGACTGTCTGCACCTCAGTTCCCCATCTGTAAAATGGGGATAATAGCACTTCCCTACCTCAGGGTTGTTGTGATGATAATATATTAAAGATTATGATGTGCTCAAATGCTACAGGTATTGGGAGCCATTATAACTATGCTAGATACCCATTGTGATGATGGCTTTTTTGGTGGGAATGCTGGGAAATGGGCTGACATCACCCAAATTATTTAATATATGCCACTAAGCACCCAACAAATGGTAATAAGTGTTGATAACTACCATTCTGGGCTGGATTTGAACCAGTGACCTAGAGGTGAAAGAAACTGATCTCCCCTTTCAGGGCTCTTTCTGTCCTCACCCTTTCTGTCCCTTCTATGACTACTTTCCCCGTCAACTCCCTGCCTCCAATGTTAAGTGTTTATCTGATTGGAATATTTTGATTTCTTTTTGTTTTTTGTGAAAGTGTTTCTGTTTTCAAGATCTAGCTATGAAACAAAGGATGAATGCACAAGTTTTCCCAAAAAGTCACTTTGCTGTGCAGTCCGTTAGCCATGCACAGCTTGTATCCATATAATACAGAAAAGTGTGATGTGCCTTTGAACAAATCCCTGCTTGTTTATTTCCATTTTGCAGCATATACCGCTTGTTTTCCGCTGACAGAAAGCGAGTAGAGACTGCATTAGAAGCTTGTAGCCTTCCATCTGCCAGGGTAAGCATTCAGATATTTTCTTGGCCTGCTCTGAAGTGTTGCCAAATCATAGCTGATTCCAGCAGTGTTTTCTCAGGGGCTGATCATGCCCCTTGAGACCTGCCCAACAAACAGGCCCTCAGCCAGTGGCTCTTCCTCTCCTGCACAGAAGATACCCCTGGATTCCAGAGATGGCTCTCTGCAAGTCTGAGTATCTTTGCTGAGGAGTTGGGAAGGGAACTGAAGGAAGTGTAAGTGAGCTGGAAGGAAGGGTACAGGATTGTGTGCCATACTTTGTGGAGATGCCATGAGACTATAACACAGTCACTGACTCTATTACAGACTTTCAGGACTCATTTTCACTGCAGTGTTAGCTCAAGTTATAATTGGAGCATTGCACAGAACATGACTCCCGCCCACACACTTAATCTCTAGGTCAAGTTAAGTGGTGCTTTAAACTTGAGCTAGTGAGCCTGGGAACATGGGTAAAATCTTGAGTACAGCTAACTCTTAGCTACTACGGACACAGCTACTCTGCTCTGCTAATACAATCATTCTGCACTGCTAATACAGCTAGAGGTCGTTGGGAATTTTCTGACGAAGCATTGTTATGTCAGAAACCAATGTGTTAAAACCGAAGCTGTTCACAAGAAAGGGTTGATATGGACAGATCTCCCAATTTGAAAACAGTTTGAAAAAGCAGTGTGAAACATCCCATTTTGATGTTTTCAAAATGAAAAGTTTAGGTTTTTAATTTATTCAAAATGTTAGTTAATGTATACTAAAAATGTTATTTTGTTTAAAAAGTCAAAATCTCAATGAAACATTTTGAAATGATCAAAGCCTTTCAATTTTTTAGATGATCAGTTGATGGAAATTTTTGAGATTTTAATTTTTCATCCCGTTTCGGAATGGAGGAAAAAATCCAAAATCTCAGTAACTCTCAAAGGATGGGGAAATGGTTTCCCACCCAGGTGTAAATGCACTCATTCTGTGCTGCAGATTCAAACACTTTGTGCATCTCCAGTGGTGTTTGCTGTGTGATTTGTTCTCACTTGAGCTAGGATAACTAAAGAGGAGTTAACTCAGGTGTGGATAACTCCAGCTCACTCTGCAGTGAAGGTAAGCCTGTAGTCTCTTCACTGTTGAAGAGACCCCACTTTAACAGAGGGATGCCAGGAACAGCTGCCACCAAGGTAGTCTCTAGCAGCCTAGCTTCAATGGAGACGGGTCTGCTGCAGAAGCACAGAGCTGGCCTGCAGAAGGCCCAGACTTCTTGTGAGCACCCAGACTGTCTTTGGGACCTGGTTCCACAGCTGATTCCTGCGGGAAGGGCAAATCTGGTGCCCCAGAACAGCAACAGGGCAAAACTCCACAAGCCAATCCTCAAAGATCTCATCTCCCCCGGTTCAATCAGACCCTCAGATGTTTCAGAAATCTAGGGGAAAATGGATCTAAAAAGATGGAAAGAGGCTTTGGGAGCTTTTTTGCAAGCAATTTATGTAAATATTTGCAAAACGTATGTAAAGATTATGGAAATCTAAACTGATTGTGAAAATAATGCACCGTATACTTTACCACACACAGCAGATATGTGATTGGTTTTCTACCTTCTCATTTGTTTCTTAAAAAAAGAAATATGTTTGAGGTTTGTTTCCAGGATTGCTTTTCATTTAATTGGCAGTGCAGTTAGCATTTAAGATGAGATATTCAAGAATCTCCGAGGCATGCTTTTTAACTCATTTGATTTAATGTATCCGTTTACTGAGTGGTAATAAGGATAAAAATGATTTCTTAACTCTCACTGAAAGAAACATAAACATTGTTACAATGCTTGAAGGAAACCACAAGCTCCTTCTGTTGTTTATTTGAGTCAATAGTCAATTTTATCTAGAGATTGCTGTATATTTTTTGCCGGGACACTAGTTGGACAATTATTCATAGTATAAGGTAGATCTTTTTGTTCAGGACAAAAAATGATGTGTTACATGCAGTAAGAAAAACTCAGTTGATTATCCTGGAAATAAAATCTTTTAAAAGAAACACTGTTCCATGACCAAATCCTCCAGGAAAGAGCAAATCCCACGGAGTTAAGGGGAAATTCGACTGTTTTGACTTCTGCTCTTTCACCTGTGTTCCCATTTACTTAAACAAGCAGAATTCTGGGCTCTCAGCTTCCAATTTCTGTGATATTTTCACCCATCTTGTGTCCTCTAGACATAAAGTTTAGACTAGAACAAGGTAAAGTTGAAACTAATACAGGATACTGTCTCTCATTGAGGTATGTGAATAGCATGCAATCCTCCTTGGAAAAGTGGAATTTGTTCATTTAGTATATTTTTTACAAAGGTTGACGGGGCACCCAGAACACTAGATGAGTGTGCTTGTATATATTTTCTAAACCTCCAAAGATGTCTCTCCAAGCTGCGTAGAAAGGATACTTACGATATACATTAGGGAAGCGTCGGACTCATGGGCTGAGATTTTTCCAAAGTGAGAGTGTGATTTTGTGCTGCACTTCTAAGAGACTGTAAAAGCCCCTAAGGCACAGCAAAAAAACCCTGCAGCCCTGGGGGGGAAAGGGGCTTAGGTGGGTTTAAGCCACTTTTGCACCATCCTGATTCTAGGTTGTGTCAGGAGCGGATATGGCCCCTGGCATGTAACTTAGGCTATGGCTACACTGGAGAGCTTACAGCAGTGCAGCTGCACCAATGCAAGCCCTCTCGCATTGCCAACGGGAGAGAGCTCTTCCATGAGCTTTACTAGTCCAGCCCCCAAGAGTGGCAGCAGCTATGTCAGTGGGAAAAGCTCTCCTGCTGTCCACACAGGCGCTTATGTCGATGTAACTTATGTCACTGGGGGAGATGCTTTATTCACACCCCTGCCAACATAAGCTGTAGTGTAGTCATAGCCTCCACCTTAGGAGACTGCCTAAAAGTTCATAGAATCATAGGGTTGGAAGGGACCTCAGTCCAGCCCCCTGCTCAAACCAGGACCAATCCCCAATTTTTGCCCCAGATCCCTATAAAGCCCCCTCAAGGATTGAACTCACAACCTTGGGTTTAGCAGGCCAATGCTCAAACCACTGAGCTATCCCTCCCCCAGCCCAAAGTTATTGTAGTCTGAGCTGAACTGCCTACAGGTGACATCTTTGCACAGAACTCCTGTAGCTGTGTCGACTACAGGCCCAGCCCCTGCCCCTGACATGCCCCTAATGCTGCAGCTTGTGGAGGGGGCCTCCCAAGACAATGTGGAGCTATCTGACTTAGTTCCTGGGAGTTCTCCTCCAGCTGGCACAGAGATTTAACAGTCCCTTTATGCTGCTGTGGAAGAATAATAGGAAGGGGTATCTCGCCCTAAAACGCTAAAATTAAGCTCTTCAATTCATACATAGGCACCGAAATAAGGGCTCGCTCCTGCAAGGTGCTGAGCACTCTCACCCCGAGTCTGCAAATCACTTAAACATGTGCTTAGCTTGAAGCATATGTGTCATCCTATGAAAGTCAAGGCGATGATCCGTGTGCTTAAAGTGAAGCACCAACGCAAGTGCTTTGCTGGTGCTGGGTCAGAGTGCTCATCCCCTTGTAGGACTGAGTCCTTATTGACGTGCCTAAATATGAATTTAAGAGCTTGTGGCCTGATTTTCCACATTTTTGAGTATCCAGCAGCAAATACTGAAGCCAGGGGAGTGAATTTTTCAAAAATGCCTGAGGGGATTAGGTGTCCAACTGGGCATCCAACTCCCCTAGGCATTTTTTAAAATCTCAGCCAGGTTGGTTGAAGTCAGCAGGAGCTGAAAGGTGCTCGGCACTTCGGCAAACCGACCATGCTTCAGGATGTGACGTTTGTAGCTTGACTTTGGGCACTTGTTTTTGAAAACCTTGGCCATGGAGATTGTATTCTACGCTCCATTGAGCACGAAAAATGGGCCACGAATATAAATATTCACTCCAAAATAAAATACCCTGGCTATTGAATCCTATCATCTGAGTAGCTGTTGTGCTGTTAAATCAATAGGGGAATGAGACAGGTGCTGCAAAAGCAAGTGGGATTCCAGACGAATCATAAATGGTCAGTGCCTGAAATGAACAGAGGGCCTTAATAACAAAACAGTATTGAATGCCAAATATACAGCAAATTTAGAAACAAGGCATGTTTTTCTGCAGTGCAAAAAGCAGGGCAGTTTGTTCAGAGAATGCAGAAAGAGCTTAGGACAAAAGGTCTGTGGGTGACTCCACTGATATGTGGCTAGCTCTCAGGCCAGCATGTTGAAAGGGACAAAATATATTAAATATTTCTGGCAATGAGGATTTTGCTGTCCAAACTCAGCGAGTGTCTAAAATTGTCTCTTAGGTTGTAGAAGCTATTTGGGCCAAGCTTTTATCTCCTGTCTTTATCTTTGGGTCATGTGCAATACTGAGCACATTGGCAGGGGCGGTGAGTTGTATGGGCCCGGGGTGCCTGTGCTCCAGGAATATTCAGAACACGGGGCCCGGCTCCACCAATGTTTGGGCCGGGTCTCTCCCCCAGCCCCGCTGCCCTCGCACGCCTCCCCCCAGAGCATCTGTCATTCCCGTCTGCCGCCCCCGGGCGATTAAAAAGGGCCTAAGGGCCTCGGCCACCACCACCAGCAGCACAGCGAGGCTAAAGCGGCTTCCTGCCCGCCCTCGCTCCGCGTGGCGCGCCATTCCTGGAACTCCCCGCTCCGAGCACCGAATCTGCAGCCAATGGGAGCTGCTGAGGCGGTGCCTGCGGGCAGCGGTGTGCAGAAACCCCTGGCCCTCGCCATCTAGGAGCTGCTGCCTGAGGAGTGTGCAGGTCGCTTTCAGGAGCCGCCTGAGGTAAGCGCCGCATCCCTCACCCCCTCCCATACCCAAACTCCCTCCCACAGCTTGAACCCTTTCCTGCACCCAAACTCCCTCCCAGAGCCCGCACCCCCTCCTGTACCCCAACCCCGTGCCCTAGTCCAGAGCCCGCACCCCACACCCAAACTCCCTCCCAGAGCCCTAAGCAGGTGTGGAAGTGGGGTGGGACTTAGACCTGCACCAAAAATTATACAAACCTGCCACCCCTGCACACTGGTGGTGGTAAATAAATAATATGTACATTTCATACTTTATTTCCTCCCAGCGGCTTGCATCGGTGGCTTTTTGTATGGTTGTGGCTGTAAATGGATGGAAATTCAAATGCGTTTCTGAATTTGAACCAAAGTATATGCAAAAGGGGACAGAAACGCAGATCTCTGGTCATCAGGAAAGGTCCCCATCCAGCAAAGTGCTGAGCGCTCTCAAACTCCCATTAAAGCCAATAGGAATGGAAATCTATGGGAATATAAAGACCCTCAGTAATCAGAGCACTGATATCAAAATTGCCCCTGTAAGAAATACTTACTCATTTAGTGAAGCAATGGCATATTGTAATTATCCATTGTCTAGCGAGTTTTCAGACGCAATGCAAATTGAGCTACATGCTTTACTGCAGACAGCCTTTCTTTGTTCTGTTTTTTTACGAATGTATAGCAGTCAGATTTGGGAGAAAATGCCTATTGTCAGCTGTGGTACAATTCTTTTTAGACATTGCGCATACCACTGGGAAGGTATTTTTCTGCCTGGTTCTCTCTAAGAACCATAATTAGGTGTAGCAACTGCCTACAGATTATGCCCACACAAGCATTCAGAAATATTACAGTGTGCCAAAACAAAGAGTGTAAAGAGCTTTTCGCTCCTCAGCTCTGTAGAACTGTATTTTTCAAGAATTGTCATTATTTGTTATGTGTTGTGCCCCACACTATTTCAAGTTAAATAGAGGTGTCATTACGTCTGAAGACTGAATCAGTTCATTTGAAGCCTTTTCTCTACTTGCTATAGAAACGCAAATGTACATTAACAAAGAAAATAACTGAGTCTCCATTTGTCACACACAATGTAAGCAAACTTATGAGAAAGTCCAACTTGGTTATTCATAAAACATTTTGTACCCATCAGTGAAAAACCACTGATTTTTTTAATCCAGAAAAAAAGACACCCCAAAAAGCTGTCGAGAAAGCTTTACACTCTGTAAGCAGGCATCACATACAGCCAGCAATTCCACTTCAGGGTATGATCTCATTCAGTCTCACCAGCTAAACAGGTTCAGTTTGGATCAGTTCTTTGATTGGAGGCAGAACTCTAGGTGGCCTGGGAAGCTGTGTTGGGTGATCACTAGATTCTCTTCCCTGTGACTCAGTAGTGCACCAGTGCGCCACCATCGTGCTGGGGAGGCGAATACTTATTAACATGCCCTTGAAACAATCACTGAATTTGGGAGCGAAAAAGATTGTCCTTGTGCACGTGTCCCCACAATGCATTGGGGATTTGTGCATGTCAACAAGGTTTCACCCAAAGCCGTTGGGTCAGATCTTTGTCCCAATTCAAGTCACTTTTTTTATCACTCCAGCTTCTAAAGGGGCAGCTGGGGATTCCTGTGTCTGGGTGAGGCTGGAGTGTTCCATGCTCTAGCTATCTCAGGTACTTAGGGGACTGTTGGACTGTTCCAGCCAGCATAATTTTGAGCAGCCAGGTGGCTGCTCTAGCTTATGTTGGGGGGGCTGGTTTGGCGTCTGGTCACCTCTGGGATTAGGAGAGATGGACAGTTCCCTTGTAGCCACGTTTTACCCCCACACCTCCATCCCAGCTGCACTGAATATGAACTTGGTGAGGATTAGCCTCCATTTCAGCAGTGGGTTTGGTTGTTTTAATAGATTTTTGTAATTTCCGATTCTACTTCACTTTCCATCTGCCCTGATTCCAACTAGAGTATGACTCTGGGCACTGATTGTCCAAAGCCACATTCTGGTTGGACTTGTGTTCTGATCAAAATGCTGCATGCCTGTGCACCAACGCCTGGTAGTATGTAGGAGGGAACCTCACCACTGAGAAGAGTGAAATGGATAAGTGGGGAAGATAACTAGTGACAAATATAAGAGAAGGAGATTTAACCCACTGGTCATTCTGTCCCCCAGAGAATGTGGGTCTGTTGCTATGTAATGGCCTCCATCTTGGCTGACAGCAGGGATTCAACTAGAGATCTGCAGAGCTAAAAGTAGGAGTCTCTACAGCTTGTGCTAAACTCCAGGCTAACTGGTATTTATAGCAGACTTACATCCTCTGTGTACTGGGGACAGACAAGGCCACATCACACATCCTGAGTGGTGGCTTACACACTTCCTCTGCACTTTCGAGCATCTGAGGCCTACAACCGTTCAAATCCCAAGAATGGGGGCCATTACACAGATGCTGTAGGAGTGGAGTGTTGAAAAGAGGAGGCTTTTGTGAAGGAGATGAGGAAAACATCCCAGTCCCTCAAAGATCCAAACTTGCCCTTCAGCCCTGCAGCCACATTTAGCTCCCTTGCAATTATAAAAACGACACTGAGGATTGTTTAATACACCCAACTTAGGTGTTTATAATAGAAAATGCATTGAAGGTGGTTGTTGGGCCACAAACTGCTGATGAAAAGGTGTCCAGAGAGCAGGAAGGAACAGTTCAGGAAACCTAAGGAAGCAAAAATGAAAAAAGTTGGGAAGAAATGAATAGCCCGTTAAGCATAATGAAAATAGCTATGTGTGTGAGTGTGTGTGTGCGCTTGTGCGTGAGAGATACATTTCCAGTTCCCTCAGCAACTGTATGTGCATATAAAAACACGTTACTTTTTTTGTGGTTGTCTGTATAATTGGCTTATTTTGAGGCACTTTTGCTGCCCCCACTGCGTGGAACTGACTGGAGGATTACAGGGTCTGAGGCGGACACATGTGGTGGGGCATGGCAAGTGTATGGTGGGGAGAGAGGTGTCTCGTTCTGAACCTCACCGTGCCACAGAGCCAAGGAGCTTTGAGCTTGGGCTTTTATTGCTATAACTGAGGGCACAGGCGCCTGGGTGGTGGAAAGCCCTCTTTTGTCACAGACTCCTGAGCCATCCAACCCTAAACGTGGGTACCTTGGGTAGGGAGGAGGTGTGGCCAGGACAGTGGGGAATATACAAGTCAGCACATCTCCTAAGCAGCCTGCAATGCTGAGCTTTGGATGTACCCCCTCCCAGCAGAAACATCAAGGTGTGGTTCTGATACAAACACCGACAGGTGACTTCCCTTTGGGGCTGGATGGATCCCACTAGTGCAGGGGAGGTGGGGACAATCACTCCAATGGCACATTTTTAGCAGAAAAATATTGAAAAGTTCCCTTCCTTCTAACAAAAGCTTGAATAGACACTTCCGGTTCCCTTGGAAACAGTGCTAAACAGCAGAATAAATAATAGCAATGATTTCCTCTGTCGGCGGCTTGCTTCTGACACAAGTGGGCTCAGCAGCATTTCCAGGGAAATGGCTTTGCATCCGATCCCAAAACACTTTCTTCTCACTGATTGGAATCATGTACTTAGTTTGGAGGTATGGAGAAGTGTCACCTGATACTGTAGTCCTTCCACAGGCCAAACCCCCAGTGCCTTCCATGTGGGTGGCTCACATGAAAGGAATTCAGGATCAGGTCTTCGATATGTCTGTTCCACATTTTTGCATTTTCAGTTTTGTTCTGGCTCCTTAGGAGGTTTCCTCTACACAGTAATTATTTTGCATGTCCTCCTCCTTTCTCAGAAGAGCTCATTGGACTGATGCAAAGGCAAAAGTCAAAACGTGTGAAGCTACTGGCCTGCATTGGGGCTTGCATCATTATTTAGACCTCCTCTCTCCGTTTTCCCTGCCCCAGTGGGTGCATGGAGGGAGCAGCCCCTGCTCTTCGCTGAGCTCAAGGACTGTGATTGGATGGGCTCTTAGACAAGTGTCAATTAGGAAGAAAGCTCTTGCATCCACCTGAGTCCCATGAAAGGGCCAATCGCAATAAGCCTCAAATCTTCTGTACTGTAATAAAATACCCCATGTGTAAGAGCAAACACAATAATCCTATTCTTCTGGAAAAGCTCTGTAGAATATAATAGAGATTATAAAAATAGCATATAAAAATAGAGTTATATACTTTACTCTAGAGACTTATAAAATTTAAAAAATCTTTCTTTCTATAGGTTTTGGAACCATTCTGCAGAATTCTGTAGTATTTTCTCTTAAGTTATATTGGATGTTAATACAAACAAATGAACAAAAACTTTTAGAAAAGCTAAATTCCATAGGACTTTTCCAGGAGAAGAATATTTTATCCGTGTGTCCTGAGTAAGTAGCGGGAAATATTTGTGCGGTCCTTGGACAAGACCAGGGTATTAATTTTTGCTCAGGGTTGCAATTCATTCCCTGGTTCTTCACATGCTCCAAGGAGTCAAGTAACCTGTTGCAGCTCTATAAAAGTATCAGTTTGTTTCCCCTTGGGAAGGCTGGGAGGAGCAGCCTGGGTTCCACCCATTCCCTGCCCCTAACAACTCTCCGCGCACCTGTGTGGAGTTGGAATTAGCAGCTACATGGAGGCTGTTCCTTCACCCATTCTGTGGGTAACTCACATAGGGGAAGAAGGGAAAGTTTTGTGTCTTCTTACAGTTCCGCATGGGTGCATAGGGTAAAAGATAATCTTGTCTAAGGGAGGACATAGTCATACAACAAATCACCCAGTTATTGAAACAGATCGTTTTACTTTTTGTCAGAAGCTATATTCTTAAAACTGCTCTGTTATTCAGGAGAGTTGATTATTCTGCAAAGGGAAATAATCTTGTAATGACTTGCTTATAAACAAAATGTGCTATTTCTTTACTTCAGTGTTTTTTCCCCTGTTTCACAGAATGATTCAATCCCTCAAGAGGACTTCACCCCAGAAGCATACAGAGTATTCTTAAACAATCTCTGCCCTCGGCCTGAAATTGACCACATCTTTTCTGAGTTGTAAGAAATGACACTTTTTTTCCCCTCCTCCACTGATTTTCTCTGGTAGTGATGGCAAAGTAGGTTATTTAGGCTACAGCATCACAACGACTGCCAGGAACAGATTTCCATGTCAAGAAGGATTGTTATTTAACCTAGAAGGTGAATGTAGATCAAAAGTTCCTTCCTTCAAGCTTTAGTCACTGTTTGTAATGGCCAGAGTTTTACAGTAATTTATTTCAAGAGGAATAGAACTGCCAGGCCTTGTTTCTCAATATGTATTATGATAGTTTAAGCTTCAGTGACAAAAAAGGAGAGGAAGTGATAAGCATGAGAACAGGCATTAGATATCAGCATATAGAAACCACTTGAAGACTAATAAGGAGTTGGAATAAGAATGCAATAGCATTTAGGATTCATGCATGATGCAGTTAGAGATCATATGCCTCATTACAGCGTAAATTACATTTGCAAACAGCTGTGCTTTTGTCATTTCATATTTTCAATTTCTTAAACACCTGAAAGCCATACAACTTTAGCCGAACTTTTTCACATCCTCTTTTTCTGGGATTGGATCAGTACGGTTTTATGTTTCTTTGGTGAACCTCACAGACCTTTCAGGCTTAAAAAACTTGCTTTGGTTTCACTGGCATTCCTATGTACAGCTCCGTCCTCCACAAGATACTGACTATTTCTGCAGCAACCTGCTGTCTCACTATTGGAGATAAATGCAACCCCAGCCTAAGTAGATGCAACACTCCTTGATTTCACAAAATGTTTCACCTGCTTACTCCAGAGCTAAATTTGGCCCCTGGCAAGCAAGCAGTCAATGGCATGTGGTGGTATGGCTATTCCTGCAAGATTCACTGTACTTCTCAGCTCCAACACAGCCTCTTCTCCTACTACCAGTGGAGCAAGAAAATGGGGCAAGATGGTAGCCACGTGGATGAGATGTTAGTTCCCAAGATACCTAAGACACATCCCAAGAGCCATCAAAGCAAATTCATGAGCTTATATTTGAAACCTGTGTGTTCTTGCTCTGTTCATCTTTTTCTGCCCCAACCGATAGGGTGACATTTTCAAAAGTGCTCAACCTTCTTCCCATTGAACTTAATGGAAAAACTGCCACTGATTGCAATAGGAACACAGTCAGGCCACCAATAAATGCTTCTGAAAATGCCACATATAGTAATCTCCTTTCGCACCAATCCTGCATGCATGCAGGCACATCACAGTGCCTGGTTTTCATGTGGTGTTCATTGGGGCCCTAGGTGTGTTCAGAGGTCCCTCTACACAAAGCCTGTTGCAGGATCGTAGCCTGAGATTGTCAGCTCCTTGTGTTGGGATCTATTTTATTTTGCCTGTTTTGTAAAGTCCCTAGCATTCTTTGAGAGCACTGTAAACCAAGCAAATAATCGTATAATAAAATCAGGGCTTCTGTCCTCCAACAGAAAAACCTAATAGTTAGGCCTGGAATGCCAATGGAACTTAGGTAACAGGCTCAGTAATACAGCATTTCATTTCCTCTCATTTAAAAAGTATGTCCTGTCCAGGAATCTAGGAGTAGAATTTTCAAAAGCTCTCAGCATTGGCCTAATTGTCTTTCACTGACATCAACAATGCTGAGCCCTCTCACTGATAGGTGTTTAATAAAGAAAGTTTGCCATACCTAGTCATAAAGTAAATGAGTTTGAAGACTTAACAGAACATATTTTTTTGTTGCCTGGTAGTTTGAATCTTGTTTCTGTTTCCATGGGAAGTTGCAAACCATTGAACAAAACTGCAAGGGAAAATATTCTAATTTCTTTTATTTTTTTTAACCATCATTTTTCTCTAGCGGTGCCAAGAGCAGACCATACCTTACTGTTGATCAGATGATGGAGTTTATAAATTATAAGCAACGTGATCCACGGTTAAATGAAATCCTTTATCCGCCAATGAAACAGGAGCAAGTTCAACAACTGATTGAGAAGTATGAACCCAATAATACTCTAGCAAAGAAAGGTCAGTGGTTTTGATAGTCTTGCTGTCTTCTGTTTCTGGTTTGAAACAATGAACAAATTATACTAGAGCAACACACTGGAGCAGACTTTGGATCAGAGTCTAATCACATTTCCAAATGGCTGATTTTAGACTTTACAGGCTTGTGAGACTTGATGTAGTTAATATTCCAATGAATTTTGTTGGAACTTAAGTTAGGAAGGATGGGCTGGTTTCCGTTTGCTTTTCAGTATGTATAATTGAGAGTTCAGGACAGTTCCTCTGATATGTAAATTTCAGCACAAGCAGCACTAGGACAATAACTATTTTCTTGCGTATGAGATGTTTGGGAAATGCAAAACGTTATAAAACAATCAGTGGTATTGAATCTGAGAAGAATCATTCTATGGCCTGATCATTGTAATAACACTAATAGCTCAGCCATCTATTTGCTGATAAGGTGGTTATACAACGCAGGCTTTGATTATAGCAGAATGTGGTTTTTTTTGTCATAATCACAGAAAATTCTCTTTTGAAAATCTTGAATGTTTTCTGGGCTCAGCTGGGCTTTTTGCCAAAAGCTCTGTGAAATCCTGTTCTACTCTCAGCAGATAGACTTTTACTACCACCCTGAGTCTTAACATAACATTGATTTTACGCATGCATCTTGTTTTATTCTGATTCATATGTTCTACTGTCTACGCTCCTTTTTAATGTGTTTATATCATAGAATTGTTATGGGTGTGGGAATATCCTGAAAAAACAGATCTGATGTGAAAAAACATATTTTGATTCAGAGATACAGGACGCAGTCCTACAAGTTGCTAACCATCTCCTCATAGCTGCTGAGTACCCTGAATTCCACACCCTTATCACTTCAAAGGATCAGATTCAAAATAACCATCAAAGAGACAAAGCCTTGGAGCCTCAGTTTAACAAAACTCTCAGAGTCTGATCCTCATTTACACTAAGTCCAGTACATTGGCACCAATTTTAATGCCCCTTTACACTGCCAAAGGGGGTGTTAAGTCCAAAGCAGACTGCAGAGAGTTACAAAGGGATCTCACAAAACTGGGTGACTGGGCAACAAAATGTCAGGTGAAATTCAATGTTGATAAATGCAAAGTAATGCACATTGGAAAACATAACCCCAGCTATACATACAAAATGATGGGGTCTAAATTAGCTGTTACCCATTCAAGAAGGAGATCTTGGAGTCATTGTGGATAGTTCTCTGCAAATATCTGCTCAATGTGCAATGGCAGTCAAAAGAGCGAACAAGGAAAGGGATTAAAGAACAAGACAGAAAATATAAATCCATGCTATGCCCACATCTTGAATACTGTATGCAGATCTGGACACCCCATCTCAAAAAAAGATATATTGGAATTTGAAAAGGTACAGAGAAGGGCAACTTAAACTGATTAGGGACATGGAACAGATTCCGTATGAGGAGAGATTAAAAAGACTGGGACTTTTCAGCTTAGAAAAGAGTCAACTGGGGGGTCTATAAAATCTTGACCGGTGTGGAGAAAGTGAATAAGGAAATGCTATTTACTCCTTCACATAACACAAGAACTTGGGGACACCCAATGAAATTAATAGGCAGCAGATTTAAAACAAACAAAAGGAAGTACTTCTTCACACAATGCACAATCAGCCTGTGGAGCTCTTTGCTAGAGAGGTTATGAAGCCTAAAAGATACGAATAGACCTGAAATCAACACCGATCAATGGTGTGGGTTCAGAGTCATGGTTTATCCTTTAAACTGAATTTTTGCTTCACATTCTTTGTGCTATTGGAAGGGATTGTGCAGAGGTTAAATTGGAAAAGGAAAGAGAAAGGTTCTGGTACTTTTCCAAGTTCTGCCCACAAAATGAGCTTTCAGTAGATCATGCAGGAGTTCAAACCATGACATGTTTGCTGTCTGGGCTCCAGTCCCCTAATACACCATTGGGCTCTTCCAGCTTGGCTTCCTTCTGGGTGTGGCTCAGATGGCCTGTTGGGTTTCTTGGGGCAGGTCTCCACTACAGCTGGGATCGACGTTCTGAGATCGACCCCACCAGTGGTCGATTTAGCGGGTCTAGTTAAGACCCACCAAATCGACTGCAGATCGCTCTCCAGTCGACCCTGACAAGAAGAGTAAGGTAAGTGGATGGGATATTTTCTCCCGTCGACCCCCCACAGTCGAGTCCCCCACGGTAACTCGACTCTAGCTACATTATTCACATAGACATAGTAGTGTAGACAGAGCCTTGGGCTTCGCTCCTTTTTGATTTGGGGAAAAAATAAGAGGTGGTATCTCCCAAGCCTGCCCACTCAGGGTGCTAAAATGAGCAGCCGATTAGAGTTGATTGGGAAGCTCTTCCCAGTATGATCCTTCCTCTCCTTCCATGCAGTTAAATAACTTTAACCCCCTGGCCCAATCACTTGCCAGCCGGAGCTCTACGAACATGCAGAAGCTCCACGGTTCCCAGAACATACCAGAAACTGGCCAAAGAGATAAGCAAGAACAGAGCTGACGGCCTCATTTGGTATATTTGGCCCCTTACTCCTCCACAGGGACCAGGGCAGCAGCAGTTCCAAGGGGGGTGGTTTGAATGTTCCCTGCAGCCATGAAGAAAAGCTGCTCTAGTGAGGCAGAAAGAGGGCCTGACCTGAGCAACCATCGCCCAGGATTAATGAGGTACAACAAGGAACAGAGTGATGGTATGAGGAAGGCAGGAAGCAGCATGCCAAGAGAGACAGGTGGAGAAGGGACGCTGGGAGATGGTGTAATGAGCATGGATCAGAGGGGCACAGATGGCCGAGGTAAGCAGGCTCCTATACTGAACTTATCACTGTAGTGTCTGGACGATATACTGAAATAAGTGCATATTTGAGACAGGAGAGAGGATCGGGGGAGTGACAGGAGTTGCAGGGTTGGAGCCCCCAGGAGCAAGTCATTGTCAATGTGCCGATCGTGTTATATGGTTTTGCAAGAAAAAAATATCACTGTACTTGAAATGAACCAACACCATTGAAACTGAATCAAATCCAAACCCAGAACAAAAGAAAACCCCGTCAGAAATCAAAAGCTTTTTTCAACCAAGTGGTTTCAACCACTTTAAATCACACCAATGTACACATACAGTGTTTTATGGTGGTATTAGAGAAACTTTAAAGACTGCGTACTAGCATTAGGTTGACTTAATTGGCTAGCCTTAGAGCAAATTACATTGCTTCTTCCCCAGATTTCTCAAAAGAGTTTAAACGTGTGCAACTGTTTCTGGGTTTGTTTTTTTCAGTCCCTGCCGTTTCTGATTTTGTAAAACCCATCAGCTGTGCTCATTGTCTTGTTTTAGGTTAACTGATGGTTTGCAAAAGTGCATACAATGAAACAGAGACTAAATGTAAAAACAGATATTAATGGTGAAGGGTGTCCCCTTCCTTTGTTTGAATATCGTTATATATTTATGTGAATTATTGGCCTCATTTTCAGAAGTTCTGAGCACCCGCAAATCCCACTGAGGTCAGTAGGCGCTGCTGTGTTGTACCCTTGAAAGCCAAGCCAAGTCTTTCTCTTGCATTCCTAGCTTTTAAAGACATTATTTCCCTGATTTAAATTGCCATGTAAAATAGCTGTTACAAAGCAGGAATCAGATTCAAAAGCTTTTGATGGCTCAAGTATCCCATAAAGTTCTGGACTTCTAGTTGATTCCTACAAAGAGAACCAAAAGACTACGGCATTTATTAAATTTTCCTGTGTGTGTAATAACACACATCAAGACATTGACTTAGGCTGGGTACCTGTAATTTTGAGATGGTTGAAAACATTTGGCTTCAAGCTTTCCTGTGGAGCTGTGCGGTGGAGATGAGGGTTCAGTTTTGTAAGGTGTTGAGCACTCTGACCCCAATTGGATGAAGCACTTCAGAATGTACTTAAGTTTAAAGTACAAGTATAAGTTTAAGTATAAGTAAAGTATAAGTTTAAATGTAATGGTTGAGGGTAATATTATGGACAATTCTATTACACTCCACTTTCTTACTCCTCATTTTAGCTCTTTACGTATGTCTACACTGCAGTCAGGAGGAGTGATTGCCGCACAAGAAGAAATATCTGAGCTAGCTTTGGTCAAAGCTACAGTAACCCCTCCTGATTTCAGTGTAGACATACACTGTGTTGAAGCTCAGTTCTCTATTTTCAGGACTTCAGAAGGCATTACAGAGTTAAACCTTGGGACCGTTGTATGCAAAACCCTGCTTCCAGTCCTATTCAAAGAGCGAGTTCTACACAATTCTTAATAAACTGACATTTGATATATACAGAAAAGTTGTAAACGGTATTCAGGATATTTCGTAAATAACTTTTAAAACAAAAGCTTTTAGGCAGTAAATCTACTGGTGCTCTTTCTACAGACTTCCACCACTTTGTTGCTGTTACGCGTATTGCAATGAAAGGTTTCAATGTAACATTAACAATCGTATACATTAGTACTACTATAAACACATTCCCCTTTGATCTTCCTTCACAGATGATCTCTGATGGCTTAAATATATAGTGTGTGTATGCGTGTGTCACTTGGAGACTTCAGAGCTTGTGAAGAACGGTACCATCTCAGTTCTTTTCCAAGCTCTTCAGCCTTGTCCGAAAATGGCTGTCTGGGGTTTCTTACAGCTTGCAGCATTCCAGTCCTTGGGCTCCTTTATTCATATGAGTAGTCAGAGTCCCATTAAAGTCAATGGTGACTACTCACATGAGTAAAATACATGCAGGATCAGTTAGATTGTAAAGTTTAGAGTGCAGGGGGCTGTCTTCCTACATATCTGTAAATCACCTAGCACATTTTGTGGCAATGTAGTCTGTTGCTAGGTTAAAATTAAGGTTTTGCAATATCAGCAGACGCTTATGGTTGACAATGCACATAGGTCAAGTATATGGTGTGTTGTTTGTTTCTGGAGGAAGTGTGAGGTTGTGACTAATGTTTTGCATGATAACTATGAAGGAGATTAATGCGTGTAGTATTTCCTTATCTATTGGAAGCAGAAGGAAGTTCCTTGTGATGATGTGCAGTCTATCACGGTCAGCAGAAACATGCTATGCAGGCATTTGGCATGGTTAAGAGACATCTCATAACTTGGTATTTCCATGCTGTTTAGGGCTTGCATAAGATAGATGTCACACGTGAGCAACCTTAATCCCTTTTAAAGGAAATTTGTGTATATGAAATAATAACCATAACCTTATTGCTACACCTTTGATGTGGGAATTGCCTGAGTTGATTGGGTTTTAAAGAAACCTTTGGTCTGTGAACACATGATGTCAAAGGGCTTGTTACAATTTTGATCAGAGAGCGATGAGACTTATATTCTGAGTCCCAGGAGTATGAGCCCTGTCTCTCTGTCTCTGTCTTTGCCTCTGGAGTTTAGAAACTCCTCAAGAACCGCACCCTGTGTATCTATTTTTTTTTTCTGTGAAAATTAAGTTCTGCAGGAATTCCTGCAAGACGAGTAAACCCTGCAGGAATATCTGCAGTGCTCATAAGCTGTGCAGAAATCCCAGCCCAGCTCTGCCAACTATCATACGAAGCTTGTAAAATGTGCAGGCAGAGCTGTGCAAATATCTGATTTCTCAAGTCACTGGCTGTTCCAAAATAATAAATAATAATAATAATAGTAAAAACATTTGAAGTTGAATGAAACTTTTTGTTGGCCCAAAACATTTCAGTCAGTTTTAAGCTTTTACATTTAAAAAAAATAATAATTTAAATAAAATGGATGTAAATTTTGAAACAAAGTCATTGGGAATAGAAAAATTGAAATGTTTCATTTTGATTTCTTCCAAACTTTGTTTAGGTTGTGTTTTTTTAACCATAACAATTTGGCGAAATTGTCATAAAATTGTTTCGGTTGATTGGAACCTGCATTTTCCTCTGGAAAAACTGAAAAACGTCACCCAGCTTTATGTCTAGGATCCTTTATTAAAGTTATAATCTTTGCACAATAACACCTACAAGTTTACTGCTGCTGAAGTGAATCATTTTTCCATCAGCCACCCAGCATAACTCAAGGCCCGACACTTAGTGACTTCAACAAATTCAGAGTTCCTAAGCAAAGCAGGAGAATAGTGTAAGCCCTGGGAATGGAGTCTTGACGTGCCTTGCAGTTTCTCCTTCCCTGGTGGATGAATCAGAACACAAGCTCCCCCAAAGCATATTTTTGAGATATGAGAGGGAATAAAGATTTTAGACTTTTCCATGTCTTAAATATGGGCATGCTGAAATATTAATTCTGCCTGTTGCAAACCCTTTCCTAGGGAAATTACCACATTCTCCATAAGCCAAAAAACTGACCAATTATAAAACTCACAAGGGTAACCCCTTTAATCTTCAAAGAAAAAAGAACCTTCCTACAACAGCAAAGAGTGTTTCTCCCCTCAAACTCAGTCAGCTCCTTGATCAACTGCCTCATAAATATTGTGTGTGTGTCATTAGTAGGGAGAGAGGGAGATAGATAGGCAGCGGGGTTTCAAAGCACTCTACGGAAGGTGTCCAACTCCTATTTAATTTCAACATCCATTCAAATTGTCTTGTGCAAGTTTCCTGGTTGTTACTCTTGCTTTTTAAACAATAAGGTAAATTAATGAACTCCCTGTCGTAGATTGAAACACACTTTTATTTTATAGAGCGCCTGACACATGGATTTTTTTTCCAGAGCACTGTTAAGACATCATGCCGTGTTGTTTGAATATAAATGTACTTTCCCCACCCTGTTAAACATCAATATGTTTTTAAACAATTTGGTTCCACTGCTTTAAATCGCCTTTCAGTAACTGCTTTAGAATGGTTAGAGACTCCAGGTTGGTGAGGTAATATCTTTTATGGGACCACGAAGAAGAGCTCTGTGTAACCTCGAAAGCTGGTCTCTCTCACCAACAGAAGTCGGTCCAATAAAAGGTATGATCTCACCACAAACCTTCTGTCTCTAATATCCTGGGACCAACACAGCTACAATAACACTGCATGAAGAATAGTCACATTAGAGTCCTTTGATGACTTGATGGGGTCATTTCCTAGGCAACAGTGTTTACTGGCACAAACAAGTACAAAGCAGGTAAGGGCCCTGCTGTTGCAGTTTGAAGGAGCTCTAATAATGCAAGTCTATTTAAAGCCTAACTTTGGACATATAGGCGGTGGGGCTTCCTGTCTCCAGAGGTCATGGAGGCAGATCTTCCAAGGTGCTAAACACCTCCTACAAGCTACTCTTAATTCTGACATTAAACATTAAAGATGTTTATATTAACTCCTGAGTTCTGGACATTTTCCATGCCGCTCCCCCATGTTACAGCAGAAGACCTTTCAGCAGTTTCTGTTGTTTGATGAGTACGGTACAACAGAGCCCACCAAAACAGCAGTTCACTAATCTTCAGAATTTGTAATTCACAGAAAAATATCTGGCTTCTCCCCCCTGTCTCCACAAAATATTCATAGAGTGCTCGGGTTAGGTTCTCTTATTACTGAGACTTCATTAGTTTTATAAACAGAACTGCAGCAAATTTTAGAGTGTGTTCTGTATTATCAAAAATAATTACACGTAAACTGCTCTTGTCAAAATAAATGAGCAAAGTACAGTTTTGTAATGCACTCTCTTTTCTTTTTAGATGGGTGTGTTTGACTTGCTTGCCGATTGGTAAAATTCATTGCTTTGCACTAGCTTGCACATTTGCTAACAAGAGTCTATTTTAAGTGAAGCCCCAGCCCCTAAAATTCCTACTGAAATGTGAGATCTCCGCACACTGGATCCACTTTGCAAATACGTTAGAGTGGAAGCACTTAAACTTTCTGAATTATTAACTGGAGCAACATAATAAATAAATAATGGAAAACAAAGCAATGATGTGTACTAGCACTAATGGATATTGAAGGTGCTAACCTAAAAACACAGCAGTGGGAAAATATGGCTTTATATGGATTGATAATATGGCAAGGTTTTTTGCTTTTTAATCACTGGGTGGGTTCTGCAACCCTTTGTTGAGCAATACTTATGGTGTTAGGTTTTGCGCATTGTCCCTACATTTATAATATTAAAGTTTAGGCTGTAGGGGAAATTCCCTATTCTGTTACATTTGTTGCATATACTTGTATAGAAATATGAGCTGTCTTGCACATATGCGTTCTCAGCCTGATTCTGCTCTCAGGTGTTAATCGGGAGTAACCGCACTGAAGCCAGGGGAGTTACACCAGTATAAAACTGGTGCAACTGAGAACAGAAGCGTATTTCCAGTCTTCTTGATCCATATGTGAAGATAAATTTTTTCCCATCCCAGTCTAGCCTCCACCAAAATCATATTGCTGAATTTGTGTCATCAACCTGTGATAGTGTTAGGGAGACGTATCCCAAAAAGCTTTAATGGAAGTTTGTCTCACAACACATAGCCTGATCAGGCTCCTTGCTAGGAGGGGGAAGATCCCCAAACAAACTTAAAAAGGGAAATTCGCCAATCACTCACAGATGTCCAAAAAGTCTGTCCCAGGGTGTGGCTCTTACCTCAGAGCTTGGGTGAGCAAAAAGGGCTCCTTCACAGTCTGTCTTGTCTTAGCTTCCAACTGGCCTTCCTAAGCAGACTCCCTTGTGGCTTCCCAAAGTCAGTCCCCTCCACCTTTTCTTTCTCCTCCTCCTCTGGAGCTGCTTCAGCTACTTTGATAAGGAATCAGCTGCTTAAGGTTCCTTCTCTGTGCAGGTATCTCTGGTTGGCTCATTTTGCAAGCCTGCTTGAGGCTTCAAGCTGCCTACAGGCCAGCTCCTTTACTCCCACTCACTCAGAAGTCAAGGGAGTCTCTACCATAGTCAGCCTAGGCAGTAGCAAAGGCCTGGCTCACCCAGGCAATTACCCCTGCCGCCACAATCTCTTGTTGACTCTGGCAGTGTGGAAGGAACCTGCTAAGTGAACGCTGATGTGTGTCAGCATGAGGAGTATACTCTGTGCCCCTCCTCCTCTTCTCTTCCGTGGAGCCGTGGCCCAAAAATCCTAAAACAGCCAGCAAAAAAGACAGTAAAACTGCCCAAAATGGGAGCAGCTGGGATTTGCATCCTCTTTCCAGTGAAGCAAGAGGAAGACTGGGAAGAGGAAAGGGGGAGGAGCTTGGGTAGCTGAATGACACTAAAATAACTATTTCCCATTGGCTGCTGTCCTATCTAATAAGAGGAGGAGGCCCAACTCCTGTCCTGTGCTATTGGAACCATTAGTTTTTCTTTTATTTTTAAAGTTTTCCATTTCCACTTTGGTAAGTTATTTAAGAATTTTCCAACCAATATCTGCTTCTTTCCAGCGCAGACTGTTTGGTCTCTTCATAGCTGATCCCACAACAAAATCTTAATGCAGAATTTCCGACAGCACTGTTACTTTAATTAATTTTAACCTTTAAAACAGCACTACTAAAATTACTGGGGAACTTTTAGTTCTCACCAACAGGGTCTACATGGACCAATTAATGGGCAACATGTTAGTGTGCTTTAGAAATCACATTCCCCATAGTGCTCCATTTAGACAAACCCTAAGTGGCCCACAGATCACAGTTTGGAAAAATAACTACATATGCTAATAGTGGCATTCCTACTAGACATTATTTGGCTGAGATAAAACAGTGGTCTACTGTGAATCAATGTATTTTTGTCTGTCACTCTAGATCTACCATGGGATCCAGGCACCATGTACGTAAGAAAAAGTCAGAACTAGTTCTCTTTGCAAAGGACCTAATGTCTCTGCCTGTCTCATGTCATAGAAAATATCTTCTACAGGACTGCTTAGTTGTTTGTCTTCCAAGAAGGCATCTCAGGGCCATTTCATTGCTCTAGAAAGGCCTGTGTTATCTTGCATTGTGACCTAAAAGTGTCCAGACATAAGTTCATTCTGAATTTTGGAGATTAGGACCCTCTACCAGGAGAACAAGAAAATATTTTGGGCTTACTGCTTTAAAGACTGTACATATCAGGGCCATCACTTTGAAATGAAACGGGAATTGGATAGGGAGTCAGAGAAAAGCCCAGAGTTAGCAGTAAGATGTGTTCTCTTTGGACTGCACGATGGAGCAAGTTGCTGAGGTTCCATGTGGCTTTTATGGTTAACCTCAGATGGATGTTTTGTGGTAGTCTAACCTAGGGTTGATGAAACCATTGGTCACCATGTCTAGGTCTACACTCTGGAGGAAAGGGTATGCGTATTTACACCAGAATGAAATTTAGCCCCCTAGTTTTTGATATTTTTTAATGTAACCCTTTAAAAAAATATTGTTAAAACTGTTTTGGTTTAATAATTTTAACTGTGATATAAAGTAAAACCAGTGGGGCTGACCCCTGCCTACATTTATGCAATTCCCATTAAAGACAGTATAACTGAGATCAAAATTTGGTCTGTGGCTTTGAAAAATTACATTATAACTTTAAAAAGCAAATATTAGATTGTCTTGTACCAAAGGGAAATGCATAGACTTTTAAGGCCAGA
The DNA here is from genome assembly GCF_965140235.1 of Caretta caretta. Taxonomy (NCBI): domain Eukaryota; kingdom Metazoa; phylum Chordata; order Testudines; family Cheloniidae; genus Caretta; species Caretta caretta. The sequence continues at coordinate 202,459,970 of NC_134208.1, read as the reverse complement.
AGGGACCACTACGATCATCTACCATTACTTTCTGCATAACATGGGTCATAGGACCTCACTCAGTAATTCCTCCATCGAGCCCATAACTTCTGTTTGAGCAATAGCACATCCGTTAAGCTACCTCTACATTACACGTCACTTTTGGCAGCACGTAGTGTATGTGTAGCTACAAGTGGGAGTGAAAACAGGCTGTGTCCATGCTGCAGTGTGTAGCTGTACGTGTCAGTGAAAGGCTCTGGCAGAGGGGAGGCAGGGGGAAAATGATTCAACTGTTCCTGCTGCGGGAGTCTTTCCCTGCGGCAGAGAAGGGCTCCAGCAGTGGGGAGCTGCCAGGGCCTTCCCCTGCTGCTGAAGCATTTCCCTGTGGCAGGGAAGGAGGAGAGGCTCCAGCAGCTGGAGGCAATGGGATGCTACACTGCTAATAAAAAGCAGTGTAGACAGGAGGTGTGGCTTGCAGCAGTAGAGAACGCATAGGGTATGTACTCTGGGTACATACCCATATCCTTCAGGTGTGTCTTTACTAGGTTCATCCATGCCTCACCATCTACAATGCGATTTATACCATGACAGGGGGGCTATGCACGTATGCACACTACATGTTTCCAAAAGAAACCTGCAGTGTAGACATACCCTTAGCGAGACATCCAGTTTTGATTTCAATAAAGGCAAAGCAAAGCGAAAAGGGAAGCTTTTCCAGAAGCTCCGTATTCTGAAATTATGTTTTTAACACACAATGTGTATCCATTAATCACCAGCAGTTGTGATTCCTAGTCCTACTTTCTAGCAGGCAAAACAGAGATTTTCAAAACTACCTTAGGGAGTTAGAAACCCAATTCCCATTGAAATTAATGAGAAGTGGTCATCTGATTTTCTGAGGTGGCTTTGAAAAACCCACCCTACAAGTTTAACCTACTGGTATCAACCACCACTGTGGCAGAAGGCACAAATTCCATAGACTGTGAGCCCCTTGGAGCAGAGCCCATCTTTCTTGAGCGTTTGGAAAGTGCCGAAGGCAGAATGGAAATCTCCATAAATAGATAGACAAATAAATAAATAAATAAATAAATGGTAATAAATTTAACATTGTAACATTACTTGCGTACTTCCTTGACCTGTATTTATTGACATGAACCAGACACATCTTGGAGAAATTTTTGGAAGCTTTGCTTCTTCTGTTCTCCTGTCTTCCTTTTACATTTGACGTGACCATGTTCTTCTTGGAGATTTTCCGAGGTTCGTGATACTAGAGGCACATGTAGATTATTGGGTAGACATTCACTTTGCTAGTGCATTTCTGCTTGGTTCATATACAGCTTAAGAATGGTAGTAAGTTGAGGAAAGGTTTACTTACGTAAATGCAGCGTAAATTGCTTAAGGGTCTAAATTCCTCTACCACAGGCAGTAGAGTGGAAGATATATTATTTTCCTATTGCAGAAACTATCCTGAGACATCAAATGTTTGTTTTCCCTGTTCCATAGGGATCATCTGAAATGATAAAAAGTTGGTGATGCCTTTGTTTTAAATGAGAGCTGTGTGAATTGCTGGGTTTTTTTTTCCCCATCTTTGTTTGTTTTTTGTTTTGTTTTGTGGGCTAAACTAAAAAATAAAAAAATAGTTGTGGGCCAAACCAAGTGGTTTGTTCAAACTGAAACAAAATGTTTTGTTGAGTTTTTCAACTTTTCTTACATAAAATTGTAAAATTTGAAACAAAAAGCTGTTTTGAATTGAAAAGTCAAAACGTTTCATTTCAAAAATGGCAAAAGGGAATGTTTTGACTTTTTTGGAATCTTTTTTCTGATCAGCAAATTTGACCCACATTCACATACTATTTCAGTTGCCCTGAATCGGGATTATTTTGGCAAAATAAGTTTCATCCAAAAAATGTTGCCCAGCTCGAATTATAGTGACAAAGATTTCTAACTCAAACAAAGCAGATTCTTCTTTCTTTGTTCAACTGGCTCTTACTCAGCAAAACATCCTAGAATTGACTGTCCTTCGCTGCAGGATGGAGTCGTATTTCCACATGGATTAACTGATATTGAACAATTTCCTTATGTACTCAATTAAAGGGCAGACATCTTTTTTCTTCCAGACCTATGTTTTCTCTCCCTACCTACTTGTCATTCACCAACTATTTATTCTGGAAATTGCTTAGAAAATACCATTCTCCATTCCTGTGTCTTTAGTACAATATTTCAAGGCAGCCATACAGCAAGGAATCTTGCTCTTCTCCTGTGTTATTGGTTAAGAGTCCTCTGCAAGATTCTAATTTTATAGTAAGCCTGCTTTTTTTTCAGCAGTGTTACAGTCTGTGTAAGTCTGAGAGTTGCTGGGTAGGTGTAATTCAGAGTAGAATTTAGTGTGTTATTTTTATCTTTAAAAAAGTAAAGATCCAAAGTGTGGTCACCATTCTCTCAGTATGACCGTATATGCTCCAATATTATATCAGGTCTAATTTTAAATGTTTCAAGCAATGGGGCATCTGCCACATCCATTGCACTACTGTTCCACAGTTTAATAGATTTCACTATTATGAAACTTTTTCAAATATTCCGACGTAAATTTTCCATTGCTTATTCTGTTCTCATTACTCTTAGCTGTTTCTGCTCTTGGCCACCTTAAACAATTCCTTCCCATCCTTGTTGTTTATGCTTCAGATCCTTGCTGACAGTTATTACATTCCTACTTAGTCACTGTTTACACAGGTTATATGTATTGAGCTCTCTCATTTTTCTTATTTCTCTAGGTACCTTAGGGAGGCAATGTCATCTAGTGGTTAGAGCATAAGACACAGAATCAGGAGACCTAAGATCTTTTTCCAGGTCATATAATCTTGTTATAGCTCCATTTCTGTCGTGAGATGGAAATAATAATGCTTACGTTCCTCTTTAAAGCTTTTTACGATGCTTGGGTAGAAAGTGCTATCCTGTTATCCTGGGCGCCACATTTCAGGAAAGATGTGGACAGATTGGAGGAAAAAGAGCAACAAAAAAGATTAAAGATCTAGAAAACATGACCTATGAGGGAAGATTGAAAAGCTTGGGTTTGTTGAGTCTGGAGAAGACTGAGAGGGGACATGAGAACAGTTTTCAAGTACATAAAAAAGGTTGTTACAAGGAGGAGGGAGAAATATTGTTCTTCTTAACCTCTGAGGACATGACAAGAAGCAATGGGCTTAAATTGCAGCAAGGGCGGTTTAGGTTGGACATTAGGAAAAACTTCCTAATTGTCAGAGTGGTTAAGCACTGGAATAAATTGCCTAGGGAGGTGGTGGAATCTCCATCATTAGGGATTTTTAAGAGCAGGTTGTAGAAATACCTGTCAGGGATGGTCTAGATAATACTTGGTCCTGCCTTGAGTACAGGGGACTAGACTAGATGACCTCTCGAGGTCCCTTCCAGTTCTACGATTCTATGAAAATATTATAAATAATTTCTGTTGCTGTTCTCTAAATTATCTCCAGTTGACAGACACCTTTGCGATAGTGAGGAGTACAGACTTAGCCCTTACATATAGACCCTTATCCTTCCAACACTTCTAGCACATGCTTACCTCTAAACTCATGCATCTAATGGGACTCCTCTCATTATTAAGGTTATGTATGTGCATTAGTGGTGGTATGACTGAGGCCATGTATTGTCACTTCCTTGGTCTGTGATTTGATATTGGTATCCTCTGCAGCCCTGAATCACATTGGCTTCTTTTATGACCATTTCTCATTGCTAACTCATCCAGTATTTCTGCCCTTTGTAACCTCTCCATTTTTCCAGTATTGCTGATTTCCAAGTATCTCCCTCCCATCCTATTCACAAAGACTCCCATGTCAATTTATTTGTCATGTGGCTGACCCTTCTTTCAGATTATTAACAGAGATGTGAAATGAAACCAGCCCTAGCAATGGGACCCCCATACAATCCAATTCATAGCTTCAGAGCCAGGAGGAACCATCATGACCATCTAGTTAGCCTTCAGTTCATTTTCATTTCTCGTTCTCTGCTGGATTAACTTTTCCAGTAAGATTCCTTCATCAATAATAGCCAGATATATGCATTCTAGTGTATCCCTTCCTCCACTAGCTTGTTAATATGATCAAAAAAGGGATCAATTTTGTCTCGTGCAACTTTTCTGTGTTGCCGATCACTGTGAGAAAGTGGCTTAAAAGGAAGGGGGGAGGGGAGTGTTCCTCTTCTCAGATAACCGATGAAGTTTATAAAATGCCCAGATATTATGGTGAGGGCTGAAACAATTAAACAATTAAAAAACCTTAATTCCCATTTTCAAAAGTGACTTGGGCACCTGAATATTTTTGAGAATCTGCGTCTGTCTCCTTTGAAAATGTGGGGTAGGCCCCTAAGCCACTTGAATGCTTTTGAAAATGTTACCTCATTTACAAATAATACATAGAGTAGCAGGACTACATATTATTCCAGGTATCCTTTAGGCCCTTATATGTTTTTCTCAATACTTTTCCAGTATTTTACTTCTCCCATTCCTTTATGTGGTAAAATATGGGGCCACATTCTGTATTCACACTCCTAGGAGGCCGCTTTCACCAAACCCCACCAAAGCCTTTTGTGTGTGTGTGTGTTCATGTTTTGGGACCCAAATATCATGCAACTGAAACACTCCTCCTCTCTCTCTATCTCTCAGTATAGTGGGTCCATGGGAGAAAAACGATAGTCATCAGCAGGGAATCCTAGTTTTCTGTGATAAAACACCCAAAGTTCTCCAACAAAAATAATCTTGGTTTTTTCGTGATTAAAATTAAATGCTGCACTTTAGTTTCACTAGCCCCGATATAGATAGGTATCAGTTGAACACAGTGTCTTACTGATATACAGTAGAACCCAGTGTATCCAAGCCACCATTATCCAGCTCTGCATCTTAACTGAACCACCCAGGGCTGCCAGCGGCTGGTGGTTCGGCTTCAGCCCTGGGTGGCTGGTGGTTCAGGTGGTCAGCCCCATGCAGCTGGTGGGTCAGTTAATATGGAGAGATGGATAAATGGGGTTCTACTGTATGGTTTTTTTCACAAAATGTAAAAACTAAAGATTCTCTGTAAAAATGCAAATTCCACTTTTTTCCATGGTAAACAGATTTCTAGGCTCCATGGTCATCAGACACAAAAGTATAGTCCATTCTGCGCAGGAGCAAGATCTTTATGACAAGCTGTGCCAGTAAATCCAGCTGTCACATAATATGAAATATGCTTGGTGTGTTTTTAATTTTAAAACAAGTACTAGTGAGTGAGGTCAAAAGCTCATCAGTCACCAGTTGTCCTGTCAAATACATAACTAATATCAATAATCCATCAGTTTTCTCTGTGTATAGAAGAAAAAATTATGTACCAGGCTGGTTTTTACACTTTTTTGACAACAAAAATAACAGTATGGATTTCCTTTCTTAAAAAGAAGTATTAAGACAAATTGTAATTGACCATTAATCAGAAACAGACTTGGCTTAAGTTGAAAATTGGTGATCCATTAGAACATCCTTAATATTCTCCTGCATGAGAACTGTAAACCTTGGTATGATGGAAGTACAATGTTCTGTTACAAAGGACATCAAGGGTATCTTCACAAAGAGTATACATGTGGTATTTTTCCCTTAAGAAACTTGTATCTTTAAACAGAACAAGTACTTGCTGAATGATGGGAAAGGTCTAAGTAATGTATAGGATGTTTAATGTATAGGATGCACAGAAGGGAGGAAGTATTTTTTTTTGGTGGACATCATCTGGGTGAGCATTTCATGGCGGAGAGTCCTTCTGCATTACCCCATGAAATATAATTTTGTAAATAACTTCTGAAGAATTACATGTATTAGAGAGGAGCCATCTCGGTGGGAAAGAAAGGCATTCTGTGTACTGGTGACCTACTGAACAGTACGCTACCCCAGTAAAGGAAAAGATCTCAACTGTTAACTGCAAGAGATTTATGAACATAGCTGGTGTGATTAAAACTAGAGTGCAGTTTACTCCAGTGCCAACACAGCTAAGAAAGTGTGTTTTGGATTCTATTCCTTCTTTTGCATTATCAATGAAATTATTTACTGTATACTTGATCCAAAACCCATAGGAATTAATGGGAGTCTTTTAACTGACTTCAGTGTGCTTTGGATCAGATCCTATGTAGTGGTTAGTTACACTCGTTCCAACGCATAGAAGGCAAGGGAATTGCAGAGGTATCGCTGAGGGCATCATTTGAAAGCCTTAGGGCCACACAAGGAATGATTTGACCCCTTGAACTCTTATTAATGGTAATGGTGAGTGAGAAGGAAACAAGCCAATTGAATTCTCTTTTCACAGCAGTGCACTGCACTTTATATCAGGGATGTGGAGAGAGATTATATTGATTATTTTAAAGAAATTAAATTGGAACATTTCTAAAGACCTGAGTTAGAGGAAAAAAAGAAAAAAAAAAGCTTAGGTTAGTGAAGTAGATAAAGACACAACATAGGCCTCGTGGGAATTGCCCAAGTAAGGTCTCTGTGATCAAGCCCGATACTTCAGTTTCTTGTGCTGCTCCTTTTCAGACCCAGGACTGTGTCCTCCTGTTTGTAGAAGAGCACAAAGAACAGCAGTTTCACTGTGGACCTGTCTTGCTGTGCTTGTTCGCTTGGCCAGTTTCCCCTTTTCCTAATACTCAGATGAAATATGGTAGTCGCTACTGAAGAAGCTGGTCATGCTTTTTTTTCCCCTTGTGGCATGACTGAGAAAACTCAGAACTCACTGTACCAATACGTTCAAGTAATTTTATTGCAGACTACCATCTATGGAGAATTGTTGCTCATTGGTTGGCCTTGGCAAGATCATTTACATGGTCACAAACGAGCTACTAAATTAGAACCCAGGAATAAAAGCATCTTTGACATCTGCTGTCTCCATTCCACCATCAAACTCACACCACTGCAAAATCTGCAATAATTCTGCTTGCATATTGTGTCAGTGTCTGAGATGCAGTCTGCCTCATTGTGATGAAGAAGAAGTAGCCCACTGTCGCAATGAGCTAGCTGCTAAGCTATGTAGTTGTATAGCTAGCAAGGCTATGAGGCCTCTCCACATTAGCACCACCTGTTTAAGGCTCCACAGATATTTGAGGTGAGGATGAGGTAGGGAGCTGTGGTGGGGGTATGATGGGGCATGCCTCCATCCCAATCAAGATGGCTAACAAGCTCCTCTGGAGCAGAGCCTGCTCCACTTGAAGGAAGCAAGTTTAAAAGGGAGAACTTGTCACAGGAAGGGCAGCAGCCAGGAGAAAAGCTGCTGTCCCTTACAACACGGTTGCTGGGAGGAAGACAGCATGTAAACTTCCGCCACCCACAAGGACTCACCAGACCAGATACAAGCTGATCACTCCAGGGAGCAGTTGAAGATAAACCCTGGCCCGAGGTTTAGCCATACCTATCTGCTATAAACAAGCCAGACATCAATGGATTCTCTTAAAGGAAAACTCAGACTGAATGTCCTTAAGAGGAAGGTCCTTGTACCTGGAAATCCAGGAAGACTGAAGTAAGGTTCCCAAAGGAAAAAAAAACTTTGGAAGGGAAGAGAAGAAACTCTGAAAACACCCAAGCGGGGCCCAGGAAAGCCCCACCCTGTCCCGGGCGTGGGGGTGGAGAGTGGGGTTAATTCTGCAGGAAACAGTCACAGAATAGCATTAACTGCATTTATGTCACGCAGAGCCTGATCCAAGTCATTGGGAGTCTTTCTGTTGACTTTGATGGGTTTGGGATCAGGTCTGTACTCGCTGGGTAGCAATGTGCAGCCAGTAACAGCACAGCTCCATGGCACCTGAACTGGTCAGGTCTTTGTGCCGAGCAGATTGTCCAGCCCTCTGATTGTCCGATGAATCACTGGGCTTGAAACCCGAGGAAGGTTTCCTGACTCTTTTTGCTCCAGCTGTGAAAGGGAAAGCATCTAGGCCTCAGTCTGTAGGTGATTGATTACTCTGTGTCAGAGCATCCAAGGAGGCTGTAGTCAGATTGCTATGTTCAAGCTGCGGATGGGCTTGCTGTTTTCCCTTTCACCCTTCTTCTGGTCGTTGTCATGAGAAAGAATGATGATTGCGCTATTTTGTATTCTGACTATGCTCCTTGTCACAGAAATAGATTCATTTGGTGTGATGATCATTGGTGGTCATGAGAACAAGACATCAGAATTTAAATCTGTTACACACTTAACACGCTTTGGTTCACTGGCCACATCCTCCTCTCTGATCACAGCCAAATCCTGAAGTCCATGCCCAGACTTAAAATAGCTACTTTATGCAGGGAGAGAGAGTGAGCACATTTTCACCTGATAATCTCAGAGGCCTTTACAAAGGCCAGGTGCCATTTTCACAGGTCAGGTTGCTTGAGGCATAGAACTTGTGATTTTTGCTATGATCACAGAGTTAGACAGTCTCAGAGTTAGGAACCAGATCCCAGATCTTCCACGTCCTAGCCCAGTACCGAGTCCGCTAGCTCCTGCAGTTAGAGATATTGTACAGATACACAGATATTGTGTATCCTAGGTTCTTCAAAGGTAGAGAAGTCAGTATTTATTTATGTTTATCTACAAGGAACAAGTATGTAGTGCAGGGGCGGGCAAACTTTTTGGCCTGAGGTCCACATCGGCTTTCCGAAAGTGTATGGAGGGCCAGTTAGGGGAGGCTGTGCCTCCCCAAACAGCCAGGCGTGGCCTGGCCCCTGCCCCCTAGCCAACCCCCCGTGCTTCTTGCTCCCTGACGGCTCCCCCGGGACTCTTGCCCCATCCAACCCCCCCATTCCCTGTCCCCTGATGGCCACCCCTGGAACCCCTGCCCCATCCAATCACCCCTTCTCCCTGACCGCCCCCGGAACCCCTGCCCCGACTGCCCCCCGCCACCCCATCCAACCCCCCCTCCTTCCTGACTGCCCCCCCGGACCCCTGCCCCCATTCAACCCCCCTGTTCCCCGCCCTCTGACCGCCCCGACCCCTATGCACACCCCCACCCCCGACCACCACCCTGAACTCCCCTGCCCTCTATCCAACCCCCCTCCCCCCCCGGCTCCCTGCCCTCTTACCGCGTTGCCTGGAGCACCGGTGGCTGGCGGCACTACAGCCGTGCCGTCCAGAGCACCAGGAGAGGCAGCCGCGCACCACGCAGCACAGAGCCCCGGCTCAGGCCGCGGCCCTGCAGGAGCTCGCAGCCCCGCCGCCCGGAGCATTGCGCCGGCGGTGCAGTGAGCTGAGGCTGCAGGGGAGGGGGAACAGCAGGGGAGGGGCCGGGAGCGAGCTACAAGAGAGGTTTCCCCACCTCTGAGGTAATGCACTGAGGGAACAGCCTGAGTTACTACAGTTCCTCTAACAGACCAGTAGAGGAAAACTAAACAAATAAAATCAGAAAAAAACGGGGGGAGAGGGGGGAAGGTTGAGAGGAAATGTTATGGCTTGGCCCAGTGGAGTAGCATGTGTCAGATCCAGAGTAAGTCAAAGCCTAGTGGTTTACAGCTCAAATTCAGCCTCTGTGGAATGAGGCACAGCTTCACTGCCGTCAGTGGTGTAGATCCCGCTTGTGCCCAGGCTGATCTTGCTCCTGCAGTTTCAAAGGGGTGTTCAAATTGGTGAAATAATTACAAAACAAAACACTAACTCACACTTGCTGAGGGGGTTCGTTAGTCTAAGTTCAGATGTACATACTGGAATCATGTTGACAGCAGAGAATTTACCAGATCCTTTTGATTGGTTTGTGTCCATAGCCTTCTGACCTACAGATTCCTGGCATATTTATTCCCCCAGCAGTGGGCTTTTTTACTCTGTCCTTATCCAGGAAAATTGCAAAGAATTGAATGCAAACTGAGTTAGGACCTCAGGCTTTGGCTCTAGAGGAACTGGAGGGAATGAGAATAGTTAGAAAGTTAATGAACAAACCAAAATAAATGGCAAGGTAGTACTATTTATGACATTTTATGTATGGGCCATATATGGGGAATTTTGATGCTTGGCTCTCATTGCAGTGAATGGAATGAGATCAACAGTGTGGCAGGACAGTCCCTCTGTACGAGACTGTACAATTGATGTCATGTGTTTAGATCCCTACACACAATTCTGAGAGTTTAAGGGTAATAATAATAAAAACACTTCTGTAAATGGTATAAATGTAGGCCATATTCATAACTAGTCTAATGTGATTATAACGTGGCCTTTCTCATATGCCACATTCTAGATATGCATTGAATGGGAAAATATGTATGTGCCGAGGATACTGTGCTTAGAATTAATGTGTGATTCCCCTGAATCTGTGCTTTCCCAGGACAGATATCGGTGGATGGATTTATGCGATACCTGGGTGGAGAAGAGAATGGCGTTGTTCCACCTGAGAAACTGGATTTGAATGAAGACATGTCTCAGCCATTGTCTCACTATTTGATCAATTCCTCACACAACACCTACCTCACAGGTATAGTACGGGAAGGATCTGATTTCTTACTTTGCAACATTAATAGCGTATTTGCAGTCATACTGGATGGATGCACTAACCACTCGGGTGTAAATGATCCCACACTCTGATTGTTTCTGAAAAGTAAGGACAACACAGACAGTGATTCTTATCCTGCTTCACAGAGATGTTACCTCCTTATTCTTATTAATATTGAACATCCATTGGAAGTTATATAGTTCAGTCAGTGCCTGATCCAAAAAGCCTAGTGAAGTTGAAAGATCCCCATGAACATAAACAGGCTCCGGAGCAGATGTTTAAGTTGGAAAAGAAATGGTTCGTTGTCTTGCGTCCAAGACAATATTTCATTACGATTCTTGAGAGGTGAACCAATATGGTAAAATCCTCATAGTAAGAACCTCCCTGCATCTACTTCATTTTTCCCCCTCTAATTGAAACTAATTGAACCTGAAGCTTTTGTGAGATCAACCTTCCCAATAGATTTGTTTTGGTTTGAGAGATCAGAGAGGTCCAGAATGGCTCATGAGTCTCCTGCCTTTCTGCCCCTTTCTTCTTAAGGAGGGGCGATCTGGGCTGCTAACTGCCTTCAGCATCTAGGCTCTTTGATGGTGCAAGCCAATTCTCAGAAATGCTGAGCTCCCAGAAGCTCCCATGACATAATTAAATTAAGGGCCTGATCTGTATTATTTATGCTCTAAAGTCAATGGAGCTTTAAAACACTCAAGACTGCAAGAGCAGATCATTACCCTGATTATGCTACATAAAGATTTAGGAGCCTATCTTTTGACTCTCCTTTTTTATAATCTTGGCCATAGGGTTTATCTCCGGGGAAAGAATTGTGAATTCACAATTTTAAAATGTTTTTTTTCTTTATTATATAAAAATTAAGCATTTCTAAGCACACTTGCCTAAGGGAATTTTGTTTGTTACATTTGATTTTATGTTAGCATCATCTTGTGTTATATTAAACAAGGAAGAAGTGATAACAGTACACAGTAAAAATCTGGCTCGTATAATTGATTTATGGTCTTTTTAATGTTACTGATTTAGAGACATGCCTTAGTTCTGCAAAATGCCAGGAAGCACTGATCCAAACACAACAATTCCATGTAGAAGCCCAATCTAAACAGGGCAAGTGGTTGTTAATTTGCATCTGTTATATATGTTATAGAACTTTCTGCAGCACCTACTGCCGCTGTTGTATAATTAATGAACTGTCAGTATTTCCATTAGACACCCGTAGTCCAGAGTTTTATACCTTGGCTGTAAATCGTATTGTATCCTAAAACTTCTCATGCTCTGCTCAGGAGCAGCTTTGTTTCTGCAAATTAGATTTAAAAAATATCAGCGTGGCTGCTTAAAAGTTAAGATTCTAATATATAGAAATGTATGATCTTTAGACGAATTCAAGCATTCTCAATACAAAAGCAGCTTTATTTTTATGGTGATATTTTGCAGGTCTATTGTCTGTAATGTGGACTGGGCCCTACTGATATACAGAAGAATCCATTTAGTTAGAATGGTGCAGTGTTACAAAGAATTCCTGATCCATGGAAACTGTCACTTAAATAGTAAGGCTGCTGTCCAAGGAGCTGTAGAGAAGTGGCAAGTCTCTCACATTAGTGGATAGGCTCATGGAGTGGGGAGGCAGTACAGGGCCAAATTCTGCTCCCATTTATGGTAGTGAAAATTTGCAGTCCTGCCCTTGATTTCAGTGGAGTAACTCTAGATTTACATAGGTGCAGCTCAGAACATGATAAAGCCCTAAAGGTCTAACTTAAAAGCAACCAACAGAACCGACAACTAGCTAACAACTAACAGAAGCCAGGAAGTACAGAATCAAGGATGAAACTTTGGCAGAAATCCAAACTATTCGTCTTAGATATCGTAAATGTCTCAGGACTGTAAATAATCTTACAGTATACACCTTAATATTGCAGCAGGAAGGAGTGAGTTACCAATTGTGTTTCAAACTTGCCTTGCCTTTTATGAGTTTAAGTCAGACCAAATTTGAAAAGAATTCCTACCAAATTGCACCAGCACGTTACTTGATGTACATTTTGGGATAGTTTCAGAAGCTACTCTTGGAAACAATAGAATTGTAGGACTGGAAGGGACCTCAAGAGGTCTTCGAGTCCAGTCTCCTGCGCTCAAAGCAGAACTAGGTATTATAGACCATCCCTGACAAGTGTTTGTCTAACTTGCTCTTCCAAATCTCCAATGGTGGAGATTATACAACCTCCCTAGGCCAGTGGTTCCCAAACTTGTTCCGCTGCTTCTGCAGGGAAAGCCCCTAGCAGGCCAGGCCGAGGGACGTACTGGCTGCCGCTTCCAGCAGCTCCCATTGGCCTGCAGCAGCGAACCGCGGCCACTGGGAGCAGCGATCAGCCGAACCTGTGGGTGCGGCAGGTAAACAAACTGGCCCGGCCCGCCAGGGGCTTCCCCTGCACAAGCAGTGGAACAAGTTTGGGAACCACTGCCCTAGGCAATTTATTCCAGTGCTTAACTATCCTGACAGTTAGGAAGTTTTCCCTAATGTCCAACCTTAACTGCCCTGGCTGCAATTTAAGCCCATTGCTTCTTGTCCTATGCTCAGAGGTTAAAGAGAACAATTTTTCTCCCTCCTCCTTGTAACAACCTTTTATGTACTTGAAAACTGTTATCATGTTCCCCCTCAGTCTTCTCTTCTCCAGACGAAACAAACCCAATGTTTTTCAATCTTCCCTCATAGCTCATGTTTTCTAGATCTTTAATCATTTTTGTTGCTCTTCTCTGGATTCTCTCTAATTCGTCCATATCTGGTGGCACCCAGAGCTAGACACAATACTCCAGTTGAGGCCTAATCAGCATGGAGTAAAGCAGAAGTATTCCTTCTTGTGTCTTGCTTACAGCACTCCTGCTGCTAATATATCCCAGAATGGCATTTGCTTTTTTGCAACAGTGTTACACTGTTGACTCAAATGTAGCTCTCAGTCCTATTTAACATATCATTTGTGGATTGGTAGAATTAAAATGCTGTTACAGAACAAGTGAAAAAAAGCTGTCATAATTTAAACCAGAAAAAATACAAAATCATGCTGAGAGTGTTTTAACTTTTGAGATACAAAATGTGTGCCCTGTCTCTTTGTGGGTTCATGTGCTCCATAAATCTGAGACAGCTGGCGTGGAACGGGACTTAATAATTAGATTTTATAGATTCATTACAAAAGCTGAGAGCCATAGATTTATTTTCAAGCTAGCCCAGATACAGCCGTGTTGCTGTTTTCATTTTTTCCGCAGACACTTCATTCAGTTTAACAGGTCAACAAATGCTACTGGATTGTAATCTTATTTGTTGACTGTTGAAGGGGTTAAAGGCTTGGAAAGTTGGGAACAAAAGCTTCAGCAACATCTGTGTACTCATTTGAGCAGTGCAAATGGCAGTAGCAACCAATCATGTAATCATTATTAAGGAAGTAGGGAAACCATTCAGTCTAGCAATCCATCTTTATTATGGTTACAGTTATTGCCCTACTAATTATCAATCCTTTTGTTAGTTTTTAAGCTAAGAAAAAGGCATCCCCAAAGAAACACTGTTACAACATGAAGAGAAACATATGTACAGTCTGACTTTATTTTTAATTGTCGTGACCATTTTTCTAGCCTTTAGTAGAAACAAGTCCTGATTATTTATTTAGAAGCTTTATTGCTTCCCCCTCCCCCTGAAAGAAATGCAACAGTTAAGAACAAAGGTAAAATCCATCAGGAAAGAAGTAATTTCTATTAATTCGAACGTGGTTTAAAGAAATCTCCTCTTCGGGGCAAAAAATATTTCTCTCACCACTGATTTTTTAAAGAAATATCCTTCAGACATTAATCGGCAGTCCTGTTTTGTGACTGATTTCTTCTCAGAGTTGCCTGAAGTTATTGCTGTTGTCACAGTGGGGAGTGACACTGCAGCAGCATTCCTTGCAGCACTGGAAGCCAAGCAGTAATGATCATTATCTATCACAATCGTTTTCGCACACTTATTTAACCTTTAAAATTATATTTTGCCATCCGCCTTTTTGCCTGTTAAGAAGAAAAACAAATGCAGGATGCAGAGCTCATCAGTTTTGTGTTGAGTGTGTGTGTATAGACTGCAAAGTCTGCCCAACTAACTCCCAACCCTGCTTCACCTCCAATATCCATTTCCTTTACCTGTGCTCCTAGGCCACTGAGCATCTCCCATGAAGAATGCCGAGCAGTATTCCTTGGATACAAATTCATTATCTCCTTCTTTATTGCAACAATATTCTTTGCTTACAGCACCCATCTGCTTTTGTGCTTCAAGTACTGAGCCCACAACTTGCATCACTTATTTGCAACCTTCAACACTTCCCTAAAACCTTTCCACCCAACCCGTGCACCCACCTCCCTTCTTGCACAGGATCTTGCCAGCTTTTCCAAGCAGAATAGACCTTCCCAGCTTGTGGGTTACCAACATCTACCTCACAACACCTGAAGTTTCAGGGGTGGGAAGGAAATTAAGATGGGCAAAAAAACAACAACAACAAAAAACCCAACACCATGATGCTCCAGCTTCACAATTTCAAGAGACAACAATGTGCTGTTGAGGAGGGGGAGGACAAGACGGGACAGTGACCAGTCTGAGGTTGCTGTGTTATGTAGCAGCACTAAGCTAACTTTCCTCTCCCCTCACCATCTTCCCTGCTGTCACTGAACACTTGTTGAGCTGCTGGGACCAGGCAATAGGGTAGCAGGGGCCACTTTACAGTAGGTTTCCCCCCGGCCATCTCTGTCTGGGTTTTTCCCACCCCTGCTCTGTTGGCTTGGAGGGTAGAAGAGCTTGGGAGAGGCAGAAACCTGGTCACCAGGTGGGAGCTGAGCAGGGTGGGGAGAAGCCCCAGGTATCCTCTCAGGAGCAGCTTCTCATTCTCCCTCCATTCAGAGACACATAAAGAGTGTTGCTTTCCATGGCAACAGGGAAAGTTGGGGTATGGGCACCTTTGGGCAGGACAGAAGCAGTGATGAGCTGCCAAAATCTTAATAACCTGTTCGCTCCTCACCCCACGATGGGGTCATAGCCCCCCTAAGAGCCAGAGGGACCTGCCGGGGGGCGAGGTGGGGAGTCCTGGCGGTGCTTACCTGGGGCAGCTCCCAGGAAGCATCCCGCATGTCCCTCTGGCTCCTAGGGGCGGGGTAGTGTAGCTGGGGGGAGCAGGGGGAGCGGCCACTCCCCCTACTGATCACATCAAAAGTGGCGCCTTAGGTGCCAAATCTGTGGGTGCTCCGCCGCTGGAGCACCCATGGGGAAAATTTGGTGGGTGCAGAGCACACACCACCAGCTCCCCGCCCCACCCTGCGCCTGGCCCCAGCTCGCCTCCACCCCTGAACGCACTGCCCTGCTCTGCTTTTCCGACCCCCCCTCCACTTCCTGCTAATCAGCTGTTCACGTGGGAAGCCTGGGAGGGCTGAGAAGCAGGTGGCAGCTTCGCACTCAGGCCCAGGGAGGCAGAGGCGAGCTGGGGAGAGCTTCCCCTGCGCGCCCCCTGGGTTTACCTGCTGCGGCACGGGCGGCCCTCCTCGCCCCCCCGCCGCCCCAGCTCACCTCTGCTCCGCCTCCTTGGGCCTGAGTGTGAAGCCACCGCTTGCTTCTGAGCCCACCCACGCCCCCGACTTAGAATCATAGAATCATAGAATATCAGGGTTGGAAGGGACCTCAGGAGGTCATCTAGTCCAACCCCCTGCTCAAAGCAGGACTGATCCCCAATTAAATCATCCCAGCCAGGGCTTTGTCAAGCCTGACCTTAAAAACTTCTAAGGAAGGAGATTCCACCACCTCCCTAGGCAACGCATTCCAGTGTTTCACCACCCTCCTACTGAAAAAGTTTTTCCTAATATCCAACCTAAATCTCCCCCACTGCAACTTAAGACCATTACTCCTTGTCCTGTCATCCGCTACCACTGAGAATAGTCTAGATCCATTCTCTTTGGAACCCCCTTTCAGGTAGTTGAAAGCAGCTATCAAATCCCCCCTCATTCTTCTCTTCCGAAGACTAAACAATCCCAGTTCCCTCAGCCTCTCCTCATAAGTCATATGTTCCAGTCCCCTACTCATTTTTGTTGCCCTCCCCTGACTCTCTCCAATTTTTCCACATCCTTCTTGTAGTGTGGGGCCCAAAACTGGACACAGTACTCCAGATGAGGCCTCACCAATGTCGAATAGAGGGGAACGATCACGTCCCTCGATCTGCTGGCAATGCCCCTACGTATACATCCCAAAATGCCATTGGCCTTCTTGGCAACAAGGACACACTGTTGACTCATATCCAGCTTCTCGTCCAATGAAACCCCTAGGTCCTTTTCTGCAGAACTGCTGCCGAGCCATTCAGTCCCTAGTCTGTAGCGGTGCATGGGATTCTTCTGTCCAAAGTGCAGGACTCTGCACTTGTCCTTGTTGAACCTCATCAGATTTCTTTTGGCCCAATCCTCCAATTTATCTAGGTCCTTCTGTATCCTATGCCTACCCTCCAGCATATCTACCTCTCCTCCCAGTTTAGTGTCATCTGCAAACTTGCTGAGGGTGCAATCCACACCATCCTCCAGATCATTTATGAACATATTGAACAAAACCGGCCCCAGGACCGACCCTTGGGGCACTCCGCTTGATACTGGCTGCCAACTAGACATGGAGCCATTGATCACTACCCATTGAGCCTGACAATCTAGCCAGCTTTCTACCCACCTTATAGTGCATTCATCCAGCCCATACTTCTTTAACTTGCTGACAAGAATACTGTGGGAGACCATGTCAAAAGCTTTGTTAAAGTCAAGGAACAACACGTCCACTGCTTTCCCTTCATCCACAGAGCCAGTTATCTCGTCATAGAAGGCAATTAGATTAGTCAGGCATGACTTGTCCTTGGTGAATCCATGCTGACTGTTCCTGATCACTTTCCTCTCATCTAAGTGCAAACAGCTGATTCGCGGGAAGCCGGGGGGCGGAGAAGCAGAGCGGGGCGGAGAGTAACTCGGAGGCGAAGGCGGAACGGAGGTGAGCTGGGGACGGGGAGGGGAGCTGCCGGTGGGTGCTCTGGACCCACTAAATTTTCCCTGTGGGTGCTCCAGCCCCGGAGCACCCACGGAGTCGGCGCCTAAGGCACCAGTTTTGCCTGGTTGTTAAATTTAGAAGCCTTTTTAGAACCAGTTATCCCTCACAGGACAACCGGTTCTAAAAGGGCTTCTAAATTTAATAACCGGCTCCAGTGAACCGGTGTGAACCGGCTCCAGCTCACCACTGGACTTATAAGAAGAAGGGACTTATCGGGAGAGAGGGATGGAAAGAGGGGGGCACCTTGGGGAGAGGGCATTGGAGTAGTGCCCACAGTGCAAAACCACGACCACTCTGCAGTTTTGTGAAGATGCTTCTTTGCCTTCCCCATTTCCAAAGCCCCCAATGGGAAGACCACAAAACCCCATCCAAGTTACCCAGTAGAGGGAAAAAGGACTGGGCTCTCAACGGTTAAGATTACATGGAGCTGTGTAACTTCACCTCTTACCAAAAAAAGGCACAGGTACAGTACCAGTCCATCTACTCCACACAGTATTTATGTTGCAACATCCAGAACTTACAATGCCCACGCTGGCATGGTTCATAGACACTTTGGGGATGCTTTAAAAAAAAGAGTGAAGGGTAAGTTATTTCATGATGTTCCCGCTTGAGAAATGCATTTTAGTGAGGAAGAGAGGTTAGAATACTCATCTAGGAACTGGGAGATGTGGGTCACATCCCTGCTCTGCCACAGACTTCCTGTGGGACCATGGGAAGTCACTTAGCCTCATTGTGCCTCAGGTCCCCAATCTGTAAAATGGGGAGAGGATCACTGCCCTACATCACAGGGGTGTTTTGTGAGGAAAAACACGTTTAATGTGAGGTGCTAAGATACTATGGTAATGAGATTTTAGGGCTGGTCTGACACCATTTGGAATCACACTAGCTAGGGTAAGGATTATAAGGACCGTAAATCCTCATCCTTCCGGCCACGAGATGATCACCAGCTGCAGTCAGAAATTCCATCCTGCCCCAATACAGTATCACACAGCTACTGTATAGGGGTCTTACATTTTCCCCTGAAGGTGAGATTGGCCACTCTGAGTGACCCGTTACTGCTCTAGATGGACCACTGTTCTGGTCTAGCATGACAATTCTTACGTTCTTACTGTCAAAAATAAAACATCCTCATTTGGATTCATCTCAGGTCTCCTGCTCCTTCACTTGTCAGGCTCTGAGTGTGCCATGGAGGCAAAACTCTTAGAGTATGTCTACACTGCAGTTAAACGCCTGTGTCAGCTTGGGCTTGGGCTGCAGGGCTGTCAAACCGTGGTGCAGATGTTCAGGGGTCCCAGAGCTCAGGCTCTAGCATGAGTCCGAATGTCTAGATTGCAGTTTTCCAGCTCTGCAGCCAGAGCCCTGCAAGCCTGAGTCAGCTGAGACAGGCCAGCCATGGGTGTTTCATTGCAGTGTAGACATACTCTCAGTTCAGGCTGTCTTTAAAGCAGCTGGTACTAATAGCTTCGAGGACTTCTGCCTTAACTAGCTGCAGAAATGAACAGCCACAGTAGAAAGTAGCCGTTTGGTCGGATGGGAACATAGGATACACAGAGAGAAAATAGGCCCAAATTAAAGGGCAGGTTAAAAAAATCCACAACTTTTAATGGCCATTCATCACTTCTTTGTTTCCTTTAATTTGTTTTTTGTGGGGATAATTCACTGTTGTTTAACAATGAGCTATTAACCCTAACCCTAAGCTATTAACATTTTCTGTGCCCGTTCTTGTTGCCATTTTGAAATTTCCTAGGTTTGGGCATATCCTTTAGTGCAATGCTCAGAAGCCTGAGGGTTAGAGTGCATTAAAATTAAAGAGTTATCCTCAAGCTTCTATTTTAAGGAGGAGAAAGCCCCACTTACATACACTGGTACTGTACGTTGTGCTGAATGGAGTACCCGGAGCAAATACATCCAGGCTGCCAACTTTAAGCCCCATGGCCACATTGTGCTAGTCCCTCTTGATCCATGTGCTGTGGCATGTTTCCACATCTAGTCCCTTAAAAATGAACTGGGGAAAACTAACCAGCACACCAACTCATGCACCAGAACACCCAGCAAGTATAGTCAGACACCTAAAGTGAAATCCTACCCCATTGAAGTCAGTGGGATTTTTGCCAGTGACTTTAATGAAGTCAGGATTTCACCCCTGGATTGCACTGTGCTACATGTGTGATCAGCAGCATGTGCTAGAAGCAGCTGCATACTGCATCTGTTTGAAGAAGTACTAAGGTGAACTTCAGAATACATTCTCCCCCTCTCCCGCCGAACCAGTCTGCCTTGCACAGGAAGGGTGAATCAGGGCCTCACTCCTGACTTGCTCTGATCCCACCTCTAGAGAGGCTAAAGGTAAATGCAGGCTTTTGTCCTATGCCATGTGACACTTCAGTGGTTTGTTTGTGTAAATCATTGAAATTCAGATTTGAAGTCACATCTTTGGCAATCAGACAACTCTGGCATATCAGATCCGATGCGGGATGTTTTACACGTCAGATATGAAGCTTACTGCTATGCAAATATAAAGAAAAATGAGCTGGTACTCAGCATAGCTATGATAGTGATAAAGCAATAGTTTAAAGGGCACATCCAACTGGCTATGTGCTGGAAAAACTTACCTCTATGACATGTTTTACGCACGTGGAAGGGGTGTGTGCACACAAGCGGGCTAGCATAACTTTGAAAATCTAGACCTGAGTGAAAGCTTCTGCAAATCATGTTGTTTGCAGGCCGAATGGGTAATTGTAAGTGCACGGATGTGGAGACAGTAGGCTAGCCCCCCGACAGCCAAAACAGCTGTGATGGATGAGTGGTTAACACATTGGACTCAAAATCAATGGGGTTCCCCCATGCAGTTTTGAATCTTGCTCACAGTGAGGGGCTGCTTTTGACTGAGTGTCTTTTTCTAAAATACACGCTCTAGGAATTATTTTGGGGGGGCTCTGTGGCCTGTGCTATACAGGAGGTCAGACTAGCTGAGCACAACGGTCCCATCTGGCTTTGGAATCTATGAATCCTCAGCTGGTATAAATCGGCATAGTTCAATTGACTTTAATAGTGCAATGCCAGTTCATACCAGCTGAGGATCTGGTCTTGTGTTTACTGGGAAATTCAGGTTTTGTCAAAAATATGCTCCTCCTTATTCAATGCAATTCAGTAGCAATTAGAGTACTATGGTGCTAAAGCAGATTTAGTATGTATTGAAGAAGGGAACTTCCAGTGTTCAGTATTATATTGTTCTGTAGTAGCGTGATACTCAAACTACCCTATTGCAAGTATTACCATTATTGCTTCTATTAGTACCTTTCAGAATTTGTCTGCGAGAGAGATTATTTGGAATAGATGCAGAATCAAGTGGCCATCCCTTGAATAAATAATATACGTTAAACACTTGGAATATTGCTTTTATTTCATGTATTAGAAAAATTAGTCGTCCAAAGCACTAAACCAATTGATACTGGTTTTGCACACTGGTTGGCAGTCTTGCTGAGGATTGAATGTTCATGGACACTGAACATCCTCTCACCCTTAGCGGTGATCGTTCCAAAGAGAGTTGAATCATGTTAGCAGAGCAACATGGATACGTGTCATATGGCAAGCAGTGCATGTGATGCTTTAGATAGAGATTTCCGAAGTCAAGGATTTCACAAGTCCAAAATGTTTGATGCAAACCAGTAGATGATGGACAATATTCTCCTAAGACATACAGTAGCATTCATCAACATTCAGACTGCTTTGAGGGAAAACAAAGACAACGTAAAAGAAAACAGCTGTAAATACATACAACTTTTCAGTCAACATAGATCAGCGGACCCAAACATTGAGAGCTGAGTTTTCAAAAACAGACACTTAAGATGCAGACACAATATGTGCATGCTGCTGCAAACAGACATGTGCTTGTGCAAATTAGGCATTCTACAGGGGGAATGGATAATTGTGCATCACAGACGGTGTGACTGCGTGCACGGTATATGTTTGCAAGCAAGATTATCTGCTTGTGCATCCATCTGCTTCTGAAAAGTTATGATGCAGAATCAAAGGGGAAAAGCACTTAAAGAAAACAGGAAGGAGATGTGAAATGGGGGAGGAGGGAATAACAGTGAGGCAGGGAGAAAGAATTGAAGGGAGCCAGGTTCATATAAACACCAAGTGCATTAACCACATGGAAAAGGTAGAAAAACTCTCAGACTTCAGTAGCAGAGTTAGGCCAGCATAGAGCACCTTTGAAAATTCCATCCTCAGTTTTCTATCCCAGGCACCAGCCCTAAATAAGCATTTTCAAAGAGGAGGGCTTTTTATTGTTTTTAAAGTGAATTTAAAATAAGAGTAAAGGGTAGAGAAAATAGAAAGTAAACATTTAAATTGAGTGGAGCAGTCAGAGGAGCTGAGCTCCCAACAGAGAGCTTATCCACAGGAGGACCACAGAAATGGTGAATGCGGAGTGCATTCATCGACAGGTACATTATATATCTCTTTGACATACTTATATGACCCCTGTTATCATAGTATCTGAGCACCTCACTGTTCTTAATGTATTTATCTTCACAACAACCCCACAAGGTCAGGAAGTGCTATCCCCATTTTAAAAATGGGAAAATGATGTGTGAAGAGATTAAATGACTTGCCCAAGGTCACACAGGAAGTCTGTGGCACAGCAGGGCATTAAACCCAGGTCTTCCCAGTCTGAGGCTGGCATCCTGCTCACTGGACCATTCTTCCATTATCTTTAGTCTTCCATCACAGGACATTTGCACTGCCATTACTGGAGTTGAACCCATTGTAAAGATTGAGGTTTCCAGTGCTGGAAGCCCAGAACCTTTCATAAACACAAACATTTGATTTAAACGAGAGGGGAATTTTTTTCCTAAAGTCTCCAGGTTTGAGAAAAAGCTGTTGGTTGTTTTTTTAATTTTACAATATGTCAGTATTGCAAACAGGTAATATAATTAAATTTTTAATACATAGTGCAGCATCACCTCGGGAAATTTAACTAACCAAATAACCGTGGTGATTAGTATGATACGTATTGATTTGGGAGCTACTGTTGATCCATGAGTGACTGTACAGCTGTTGATTTTCTCTTGCACTGCACTGTATTGTGTGTTGTGACAAAAAGAGGTCTACTGTCCCAGTTTTGTGGCGTAGCCTTTGTATCTTGTGTGGCTTGTTTAAAGTATAACACGTGCTTTAGAACTGAGACTTTAAAAAGAGCTCTTTATTAATGTGGAATTCAGACTAACTTGGGGATCTTAGCAATTACGTTTGAAGACAACGATAGCAAGGAACTTTTTAAAATCTTGTTTATAAAGTCTTGCAATTATTACATCTCACCGATGTCAAAGATGCATGTTTATCTGCCATTTGAAAAATGCAAACATTTAAAAGATAGGAGAATAATAATGAGGCACACTGACTTGCGTGTCTGTCTGTCTGTGCAGGCCTTAATGCTAGTCTCCCGGTGGCTTTGCATCAGGGTAACTCTATTGCCTTCAATGGAGGTAGTCCTGATTTACACCATTGTAAATAAAGACAGAACCTGGACTATGGCACTGTCTTGTGTTAAGTCATTTTCATTTAGATCTGGTGCTCTTAAGATGTCTTTGACAGCTTGCCTGTCACCAGAGGGTGAATGATGTTATTAACACTCATTGTTATTAGATTCATTATAATTATCCCAGCAGCCCAGAATGAATCCCCTTGTTTTGTGTCCTTGTTATGTTGTTGCAGCTGGACAGCTGGCTGGTAACTCCTCAGTAGAGATGTATCGCCAAGTGCTCTTGTCAGGCTGCCGCTGTGTGGAGCTGGACTGCTGGAAGGGACGAACAGCAGAAGAAGAGCCCGTCATTACACATGGATTCACCATGACAACGGAAATATCCTTCAAGGTATAATGAGGCAACACAGTGTCACTTTATCTTGGGTAGTTCCTTGCATGTAAAATGTGTCCCAACACATGGCAGAGTTAAACACCTTCATACAGCGAAGGTAGAAGGAAAGAGAAATGGAGGGGCAAAGAGATGTTTTCAGATGAGTGTTGAAAACAGGTGGAGAGTCATTGAAACTGAGATAGAGGGAGGATGTTCCAGTAGTCCAGAGCTGCAAGAAGAAGATCATGAGTGGAGAGATGCCACATTCGGACAGAAAAGAGACCAGTGCTAGATGATAGAGAGAGCAGACAGACATGTATGGAGTCCCTGGCGGGTTTTATAAGCAAGGAGGGCAAGTGTGAACTGAATCTTGAGGTGAATGGGGAGCCAGTGGAATTGTCTGAAGATAGAGGGGATATGGCCACATTTCTTGTATGGGTGATAACAAGAGCAGGGGGATCCTGTATGTGCTGGAGTCTGGAGAACTGGAATTGAAGCCATGACAAAATGAGTCCAAGCAAGAGAAGAAGGCCTGAATGAGGATTTTGACAGAAAAGGGGACAAAGCTCCCTCTCTTCTCTATCTGGCAGGGACTCTTAACTCCCTGCCAAGTTTGCTGTCATGTGTTTTCTTTCCTTTCCGTGGCCTGCAGCTTTACTCATTCCTCTCCCCCTGCAGGTCTGACTGTTAGCACTAAGGTTGCAGAAAGGCCTGCAGGGAGAACGGCTGTGTAGCAGTAGCCCTGGCTGGGAGGATTTAATTGGGGATTGGTCCTGCTTTGAGCAGGGGGTTGGACTAGATGACCTCCTGAGGTCCCATAGATATTCTATGATTCTGTGTGAGGGAGAAAGGAGACAAGAGTGCACACAGCTAGTGGCAGAGGACCTCTTCCCCTCTAGGCATTCAAAAGCTGCCAACACCCTGGCACGTTCAGTGACACTTGAGATGTTATTCCCATGATTCCCCTGAACAGTCTGGTACCCACAGCTTGGGAATCAGTGGGTTAATGGGGAAAGCAGGAAACAAAAATGCTGGAGCTTAGAAGGCAGCAAGATAGTAACTGTAGATAAAGAAATAACAAATTTGTAAATTCCAGGAACTAAAGTGACAATGGACTGCCCATCCAGGTAGCGAGACATTAACAGTGTCAGTGCACAGTAGTAATTGAAACTGGCTAAAAGGCTATCTCACTTTCAGTCTACAGTATGTATTTGATCTGCAGTTTTTGTGCCTCCAGCACAAATGCTAGATAGCGGTAATAGTACATTAGCTAAAATGCTGTGTAAGGGCAGCATTCTAGAGTTCTGAAAGAAATACCTCCAGTTAATTTTAGGTACTTCTTTTCTATGGAAATACAGTTCTAGGCTTACTAATATGCAGAAGATATTTGGGAAAATATCATCCTTCTCTGAAGTATCCTTTTGTTACTGGTGATAGGCTTGGCCACTTTAACAGCTACAGATTTTGCATGGGTCTCTTTCACTGTAAGGCACAAGTGTTTACTTGTCTTGATAGTCATTCACTTACAACATAAATAAGTAACACAACAACAAAGTATCTATATTTCACTTGCACTGCACTGCTTCTCTGTTTTTTTCACTCTTTCTCTCTAACTCTATGCTGATAGATTTAGTCACAGGAAATTGTAAAATACTACCCCGGCACTATTATTACTAACCTTCCCCATTCACAGTTGAGAAATTAGTTGATGCTGATGTAGAGTTTGGTTTCTGAAAGTTGTTTAATTAAATAAGGTGGTTCTCAACCTCTCCTCAGCCAAGTACAAGAGTATAAAGCAAAACCTGTCTGATTCTTTTAAAGCATACACAAGAATAGGGCCCAGGAGATTTCAGGATCCAGTCCACATCTCGCTGGCATCTGAAGGGGGTGGGAGGGACGTCTGAGTGTAATCAGAATCTTTCAGTCACCCCTAATGCAAACGTCCTTTTACATTTATTTATTTATTTATTGCCGCTTCTCTTTTCACCTCTAAAGTGTATGCTAGGTGAGCAAAGCAGTAGTGATAGAACGCATCAGAGGTGTGTGACTCAGTTCTGAACCATCGTTGGCTCTGGCTGTTGGGTGCTAAGTCACTGAATGGTTCGTGCTTTTGGCGTGGCTGTCACAGGCACTGCTGTTTGCTCAGACCGTTGGTTTTCACTGACGTAAAGAGATTTTCTGAAGTGTAGAGACAAAAAGTAATATGAATCCCCTTTGAGACAACTTCATTCATTCATTTTTTGTCTCCTCTCGTGACTCAGAGCAATTTGTGAGGCTTCTGACTCCTTCAGATTGGGAGCCACTGCAGGTATATGACCTTATAGCAAAAACAACCATATTCCTCTTGTCAAATTCAGGAGTTGCTTTCTAGATATACGCACTTTCTGTGTCTCTACTTTGGAGAATCATTTCAAGTGAGTCACGCTCCTGCTACAATGAAACATGGATCTTGGCATCATTTCTGCACTGACTGAAGTGGATCTGTATATAAATTTGAAGATGCAGAAAGCTCAGTGTCTCCAAAAGGGCCCATCACTTCATTGACCCAAAGTTTGAATCTCACATCTACAGATTCAGCCAATCCCAGAAGGGTGACCAAGCTCTTACCCTTTCAAGCTGACTTTCCCCCCACTTCATTTTCTCCCCCTGTATTCAGTATTTTATCCCATCTGAGGAGTTGCAATGACAGCCGAGGAAGTAGTTTCATATGACTATACAGAACTAGTCCATAACTGGAGCAAAGCTCTCCTTCCAAGTGCACAATGGGGTGCTTAGCTTTCATACTGTGCTCTTCCCAACACAGGCAGAGCTCCCACTGCTATCCATACTGTTGCGTGGAGCTGAGAAGAGAATTTGGCTCACTGTCCCTCGCAGGTGTCTAAAATGTAACACACGCTGTACCCTTTCACCCGGACATGAGTCAGAGGTCTCTTAGAAAGAACATTTCATAGAATGCTATTCGGCCCAAGTCTACTACAAAATGAGAAATAGATCTCTGCAGTAGGGTTAAGGGCCTGCAGCTTGATTATTTTAATTATGCTTTCAGGGGCTCTTGCAGTCCACGTGTGAGAGTGGTGAAGTCTAAAGGGAACGAAAAATAGAGCTAATAAATCTTAAAGATCTAAACTAAACTTTCTGTAGATCATAATGGGTGGGATTTTCAAAAGATCCTTGTCACTTAGGTGCACAAGCCACATTGGCTTTCAGTGGGACTTATGTGCTTACGTCGCACAGGCACTAATAAAAAAATCCCACCCAGTGTCACAAATGTAAGGTGACATCAGTGTTTTGTGATCTACCTGGGCTAGAAGCAAGTTTCATCTAGAATGAGGTATTTTGTACTGTCCAATGGCGTGCAGTGTCTGTTGCTAACTCTCATGGTTCATGAGATATCCGACTGCTTACTTATGTATCATTTATTTATCAGTTTTACTTCTACAAATAAACATGTAACCAGAAACCTATTGCTAGATAGAATCGACCCATGCTAGGCCCTGAGGAGGAAGATTCCACATTTGGGAAAAGGAAAAAACAAATGGCTTTTAAAGCTTTTGAAGCTCAGAGGCTAGAGAATGAGAAGTAATCTTGGTAGAGCTGGGTTAATGATCAGTGTGCCGGTGAGGTAGTTAAGTGTGTAAAGTTTGCTATTTATTATGTGGGGAGTGTGTGCATGTGTATACAGTCATATCACTGGTGAGTCAGTTCTTCAGCTGGTGTAAATAGTCATATCTCCATTGACTTCAGGTCAGGATCTGCTCCATACAGTATAGATATAATCTGATGTTTCTATAGGGAACATCAGGATATACACTCAGTGTTGCCAACTCTTGCTATATTTGGTGTTTTTTCTTAAATCCCTGGGCCCTAGAGTTGTGTGAATGCACCGGAATCTCCGCTTTCATTAAAATAAAATTAATTTCCAACCCTCGTGGTTGTATAGCATAGCTTGGGAAGGTGACTTCTAAAAGTTCAAAAGCCAGAAAGTAAATTAAAAGAACTCTCACTAGATTAAAAAACCCTCATTATTTTGCATTCCATTGTATGATTTTTGGTGCTTGACTCATTATTTTTTTCTAATCACTGTATGGGTATAACAGTCTTCGATGCTCAAGCGAATTCATCTGGAAGCAGGTTTGTATTTCAAGAGGGAAATGTGAATTATTTCTAACAATATGTGCATTGATATAGGATAAAATGGGCACGCAGCTAAAATTAGTGTCATAAAATGATTCCTCCGGTAGATAAACTATTGCCATCTTCAGTCAAGGCTGAAAGGCAGCCTTTACAAATAAATGGTTCCATTTCTGAATATATGTTTTATAGATTATTACATAGTAGGATGCTAAAACTCAATGAAACAGTCTTTTTTGTATTGTGCCTTGAAGGCTTTTCCCACAACAAACAGGAGAGGACTGAAAATTTGTGCATCAGAGTACTACGGATTTTACAACAAAAAAAAAAGAAACGAGAAAAGAAAAAGAAAGATGCTACTTAGAAGATACAACAGGCTTGTCAAATAAAACATGATTATTTTAATTATTCAAAATAATCCATGAAAGGTATAACTTTAGGCATGGAATGAATCATGACCTGCAAAAAGTTCTACAATAAGCTATAGGTTCAGTCACAGAGAGGCACAAAACCACGTTTGGAGTGAGGTAACACTTTGGAGATCAGATTGTAGATCAGACTGTAAAAGCACATCCAGAGCTTTCAAGTTGTTCAGAATAAAAAGTCTGGGCATGGTTTTGGAAGGCACTGAGTTCTCTTGTGTTTGCTTTGCAGATAGATAAGTTAGATCAAGAACCAAAATATATCTCCTGTAGACATAAAGGGTGTGTAACCTATCTGTGTCCTAATTTCTTTAGGAAGTAATAGAAGCTATTGCTGAGTGTGCATTTAAGACATCGCCTTTTCCGATCCTCCTTTCCTTTGAAAACCATGTGGATTCGTAAGTAATTACGGTGTTACAATGTTTATTATACAGTGTTACAATGTCAAGACACAAGATTATTTAGCATTTTTGTTATCTGGCATTATCGTCAATCATCATAATTACTGAATTTGTCATCCTACATGTAAGCCCTTAAGGTACTTGAACATGTGCATAACTTTCAGTATGTGAGTAGTCTGATTGATTTAAATGAGATTACTCACCTTCTTAAAGTTAGGCACAAGCTTAGGTATCTTGCTGGAGCCTTGAATGTGAGGGGAATGTTTTAATAATTATTGGCCAAATTCTCTCACCTGCACTCAGGTTCAATAGTATCTTTCTGCCCAAGTAGCCTCAGTGATTTTAATGGGCTTACTCCTGGAGTAAGGTTCTACTCCAGCAGAGTATGTGAAATTCGCATTGACAGTAAACATAACAAAAATGAAAGAGAGCGCGAGAGAGAATATGCCCCATAATCTATTTTAATGTACACAGCAATTTCCTTGGAGGTGGCACGAGTGTAAACGAGAGTGGAAGTTGTCCACAGTGTGTCTTAGAGGAGAGCCCAGAAGTGGGCTTAGCGTGTGTGTGTGTATGTTGGAGTTGGTCAGTAATTTTTCAACCAAACCTCTTTCTGGCAAAAAATGCAGATTTGTTTAAACCAACACTTCCTTGCATGAAAGGTTCAGTTCTGACAAATTTCCTGATTTAAAAAACTTTTGAGAAAAAAGTCTTGAAATTGTTGAAACGTCTCACTTTGACGCTTTCAACACAAGAAGTTTTGCTTGTTTGATTTGGAAAGACTTTTCATTTAGAAATTTAGGTGAATAGTAATTTTTTTAATTAAAAAAGCTGAACGCAAAACAAAATGTTTCGATTGACCAGGACCAATTTTTTTTTCTCACATTTTTGGTTTGGGCAAATTTTCAGGATTTTGTCATTCTGTGCCAATGTGGTTGGGAAAAATGTTGAAATCTTGAAAAATCTCCTGTGGAAAAAAACTGTCTCTCCCCTCACCCCTACTTCCCCTCCTCTGAGCTCCAAAATATATATGATTAGTCATGGAGTCGGGAAATATTTTGGGACTCCCTCTTTTTGTGCTATTAGACAAAGATAAAAAGAAAAAGGGATGGATTTGCTTACCAATGGATACTAAATGCACTGTTCTTCATTGCCCACACTGATTGATTCACAGAGCAAAATTAATGTCGAGATATAGCTACTCATCCCTCCTTTTTAGCAGAATCTAAGATCCCATTGTCTTATAGTGAACTGGGGTGTCTCTACATCATAGCAAAACTGTCACCAAAAAAAATTAGGGAAAAATCACATGCATCCCATTTCATCTGCAGTTGACCCATACAACACTGACACTATGCTGATTGTCGGTCTTGCTCCCATTCCCCCTCCAATCACCCCTTTGTATCAACCCCTCCTTCCACTGACGAAAGAAATCAGGAACCCTGGATGATCAGAAGTTTGAAATGTACCCATAGGACCAAATTCAAAGGTGTGGTTAAAGGTAGCAAAATGTGTGGAAGGGAATCTCAGTTTGTCACTTTCACTCTGAGAGACTGGAGAAATGTATTGTACAAGTTAAAGTTGAGGGGTTGACCTATTTTTTCCTACACCTGTTAGTTTCTTTCACTGGTAAAACCTTTATTCTGGCTCCTATGTAAATCACGCCAGCTGACACTCAATTAGACTCCTTTACACGTACCCACTAATGTATAACTTACATCACCTTACACATCAAATCTGAATCTGACCCAGAGTCAACAAACTTTGTTTAGAAAAGGCAGATAGGAGAATCAGCATAATGACCTATTTATTATCTCAACTGTTCAGGTCTACAGGTTAAACAAAAAGCATTAAGGATAAGGTCTTTTCCAGAGCACCAGCCTCCACTTTATTTTAAAGAAACAAAGAAATTAAATTTTTTTTAGAAAAAGAAAGAAATTAATAATTGCAAAAAAGAAAACAATTATTTTCAGAAGTAAAATAAGTGCCAAAATATCTTTTAAAAATGGGATTACATTTTAGTCACAACTAGATATGTTGTAAAATTCCAGGAAGATGAAAAACCAGGAGTAGTTTCCACTGGGTTACTCCAGTTTTACACCAGTGTTACCCCATAGAAATCAATGGTGTTTCAGCATCAGAAAACTGCAGTAACAGAGAGATGAATCAGGCCCTACGTGTATTATCTGCAGTGCTCTTTCATGTGTTGTGATGACAATAACAAATTATTAACAAAGGATATTTGGGAAAGCAATATCAAATGTGTTGTTTTATTTGGCTTTAAGGTTGATTAACTATTGGTATTGGTTGTTGTTAACTTTCTGCTGCAATAAATTATCCCATTTAATGTGTGAAGCTTCTAATTTTGCCTTGGCCAAATACCACTTCCAGTTATTTGACTGCATGTTATAATTAGACTTTCATTTCTTCACAAGTTACTGGAGAATACGGCAATTAGTCATGCCAGTCAGAGAATCCCTCATCTAATTTCATGGAATGCTTCTTCTGCCTTTCCGTTTAGATGGAACATTATTTTTCTTTTAGATTTTCATGATCATTCAGGCCTAAATACCAGTTTCTAATGCTAAGTACTTTTAGAGCTTGCACTTTTGGAGAATTTATGTAAATCCTGGTCTCATGGAAGTCAACTCCCAGTTATTTCCGTGGGACCAGAATTTTCCCTGTAATTCTCAGCTATTAGATTTGTCTTCACTGAAAATTTTGGGTGAAATCCCGATTGCATCAAAGTCAATGAGAATTTTGCCATTGACTTCAGCTGGTACATGATTTTACCCTGTATGCTTTGGTCATGTCATTCTTTTTTAGTGACTATTAGATCACCTGAGGTAAATATTTGTTATTACCTTTCAATATTTTTCCCAAAAGGACTTAAACCTCATGGAATTTGATACCATGTGAATTAGCTGCTCCATTTTCCTTACCACTATTCCAATATGTGGCACCATAATCTGCGTGTCATTTTCAGCTTGGACCTCGCTCTTGGTCCACACATCTAGATTATGTCTAAATCTTGATGATTCTTTGTGCACAACATCTCTAAGAGACAGCGTTTTTCCCCCCATCCAGACAGCTAAAACACTTATCCAGGCTCTTATGATCTCATGTCTCAATACTGCAACAACCTTCTCTCTGGCCTTGACAAAGGCAATTTTGCCCTGTTCCTATCCATTCAGAATCCTGCTACTAAGATAATTTTCCTAGTCAGATGCTTTGGCCACGTTTTGCGTTCTTCCACTGGCTTCTCCTTCTCTATCACATCAAACATTGGCTGCTTGTATTCACTTTCAAGGCCCTTCACGGTCAATCCCCACCCTACTTATCATCTCTCTTTCACTGTCAAGCTGTCAAAGCTCACCTCTGATTGGCCAATGATGCCAATCTGCACTGCCCATTTGTTAAACTTTCAAACACATATCTCATACCTCCCCCATCTGTCTGTATTAACCTGTTGTTTCTTGTCTTATATTGTAAGCTCCTTGGATCAGGGATTGTCTTTTTGTGTTTGTACAGCACCTAGCACAATGGATAAGCCTGGATAAGTGTTTTTTTTTAAACAGGGCTCCAGAGGCGATCCTGGCAATTCCAGGCTGACAAGCCTTACTTCAGAACCAGGTTGAAACTATAGCAAAGAACAGAATTATCAGACACATAGATGGTGTTGCGGAAGAGTCAAGATGACTTTTGTAAAGGGAAATCATACCTTGCCAATCTACTAGAATTCTTTGAGGGGGTCAACAAACATGTGGACAGAGGTGATACAGTGTACTTAGACTTTCATAAAGCCTTTGATAAGGTCCCTCACCATAGGCTCTTAAGCAAAGCAAGCAGTCATGGGATAAGAGGGAAGGTCCTTGCAAGGATCACTAACTGGTTACAAGAGAAGAAACAAAGGGTTAGGAATAAATGGTCAGTTTTCAGAATGGAGAGAGGTAAATAGCGGGGTCCCCCAGGGATTTGTTCTGAGACTAGTGCTGTTCGACATATTCATAAATAATCTGGAAAACAGGGTAAACAGTGAGGTGGCAAAGTTTGCAGATGATACAAGATAGCTAAATCCAAAGCAGACTACGAAGAGCTACAAAGGGATCTCACAAAACTGGGTGACTAGGTAATAAAATGGCAGATGAAATTTAATGTTGACAAACGAAAAGTAATGCACATTGAAAAACATACTATACATCAAAAATGATGCAGTCTAAATAAGCTGTTACCACACAAGAAAGAGATATTTGGGTCATTGTGGATAGCTCTCTGAAAATATCTGCTCAATAGGCAACAGCAGTTAAAAAAGCTAACAGGATGTTAGGAACCATTAGGAAAGGGATAGGTAATAAGATAGTAAATATCATAAAGCTACTATATAAATCTACCATATGCCCACACCTTGAATACTGCATGCAGTTCTGGTTGCCCCATCACTAAAAGTTGTATTAGAATTGGAAAAGGTACCAAGAAGGGCAACAAAAATTATAAGTGATATAGAAAAGCTTCCGTATGAGTAGAGATTAAAAAGATTTGGACTATTCGGCTCTGAAAAGAGACGATGTGATAGAGGTCTATAAAATCATGAATGGTGTGGAGAGAGTGAATGGGAAAGTGTTATTTACCCCTTCATATAACATAAGAACCAGGGTTCACCCAATGAATGTAACAGGCAGCAGTTTTAAAACAAACAAAAGGAAGTATTGCTTCACACAATACACAGTCAACCTGTGGAACTCATTGCCAGGGGATGCATAAAACTATTAACTGGATTCAGAAAAGTACTAGATAAGTTCATGGAGGCCATCAGTGGCTATTAGCCAAGATGGTCAGGGACACAACCCCATGTGCTAAGTGTCCCTAAGCTTCTGACTGCCAGATGCTGGGACTGGACTACAGGGGGATGGATCACTCGATAATAGCCTGTTCTGTTCATTCCCTCTGAAACACCTGGCAAATGGACCATTGGTCTGACCCAGTATTACCATTCTTATGTAATGGGGTTCTGGTCCATGACTAGGTCCTTGGCACTGATGATAATAATAATCATAAAAAATAAATGTCATTCATGACTCACTAAGGCATCCAGTATTGTGTGTAGGTTTTACAGTAGAGAAAATAATTATAATGTTAAGATATATCATCATTTAGTAATGAATATTGAGGTCAAAGGCAGCATACTGAAAAAAACAGCACTAAGAAATGGACCCACAAAATGGAGTGGGGGGCGGGGAAACATTTAGACCCTTGAAAGCATTGGAAAAGCCTCAGAAAGACCTTGAGTTTTGAAGTGAGATTAATACAAGGTATCTAAAAATCTGAAGGCAGACACCTCTATAATTAGAAACATACTCATGACCTAGCAGCTAAAAGGTTAAGTAATCCTTGGACAATATCCCTCTAAGATCCATTTTAAGATTAAACTTAATTAAAGGCAAACTCACCTTGCTGTTTTCTGTCTAGAATTAGTATTACAAATATTAATAGATGTTATGCTCTCTGGAGTGGCTCACAGCCTTGAGTGCTTACCTCAGGGCAGACACTCCAAATTGATGCTGTGATCTAAAATTAGATTTCACCAAGCCAGTAACAAATGTGAACTCCAGGATCACTACTGCAGTCCTTCCATGGAGTCACAGACAGTCCCCTTAGCCTCTCCAGTCTGTCTTGACACTCAGACAAACTGGACTTAGTGATAAATTGTCACTTACGCTAAAAATCACACCACATTCAGATTGCTTCCAGTCCCAAGAGATCAGCCACTCAGATCAACTGGTACCCTAGATTTTACACCAAAGACAGCATCTGCAGCAGTCCTGTAATAAACTGTCTAAAGGTTTATTAACTAGGAAAAAGAAATAAGAGTTATTTACAGATTAAACCAAGCAAATGTATACACACAAATGAGTTACCATTTAAATCCTAAGAGTGATGGAGCTGTAGTGATTTATCAATTCAAAGTGTCTTTCAGATAGAACCTTGGGGATTTCTGCCTCCATTTAGAGCCTCTGGCCCTAAGAGTTCAAACAGCGAAGGGTGAGATGGAAACTTCTTGTTTTATTTCCTTCATTCAGCTTCCAAGTCCACCGGAGGACCTTCCTTGCATGTAGCATTTCGCAGGTGTGATGTGGCCATTAACCAAGCCTTTGTATGGTGATGTTCCTGGATGGCCCATCTGATTTTGATAGTCCTTCTGGATGGAGGGTGGAGTGGGGGATGATTCCCATGCCGGGGCTCACTAGTTCAGAGCAAACATTTTCAAAGTTATAAAACAAAATCTACAGATTTTCTGATCACATGGAATACCGACATTACAAGTGAGATTAAGGCATGCAGCAATTTACAAGCATCTCATAGAATAAAAAACACTAAATACATTCTTATAAGACTAATACCTATTTTGAGCAAAACTAACATACAGGTGAACTGTTCTGGTCTTCAGCTATGAGGCTGTTAGTCCTTAGCTAATGCCTGCAGTCTTGGCAAGAGCTGGCACCTGGTTTGCCAGAGTTTCAATAGTGCTTTTAGCAAAGTTTCTTTTTCAGAATCCTCTTTACAATCTTTTAAACTTCTGGGGAAGGACTGTGACTTTATGCATGGCTGGTACAGCAGTAGGCACATTGTCAACAGTTCATAAATAATAGGCTATTATTATATGTAATGCCTA
The DNA here is from genome assembly GCF_965140235.1 of Caretta caretta. Lineage (NCBI taxonomy): Eukaryota > Metazoa > Chordata > Testudines > Cheloniidae > Caretta > Caretta caretta. The sequence goes on along the minus strand of NC_134208.1, from coordinate 202,424,973 downwards.
GGAGACCCAGTTATAAAGTAGGACTGCATTGTACTAGGTGTTGTACATACACAAAACAAAAAGAATGGTCCTTGTCACAGAATTTCACAATCTAAGTAAAGGGACAAATATCAGTTTGTGTATTTCCTGCTTAACACATATTGAAAGTACAAAGGTATTACGCTCCTCCTTTATCTTGTAAATAAAGTCCTTTGCCATTGCACCTTTTGGGGGGGTTCTCCATTTCGCATACTGCTGGTACAATTCCATACAGTACGGATCATTACTGCGTGGCTCAGTATGTTATAAACTGTTAGTTCTTCACACACTGAGAAGTGAGATAAATAGAGAGAGAGTTCGATGTGGGGTTAGGACAGGATTGTACAATTTCCTTCTAGTACTACTTCTAGTGAGGATAGTTCTAAACCTAAATTCTCTCTGAAGTGCTATAAGATTTTGCTGTTGTGTAGGAGTGAAACTCTCACTACCTCCAGACATCTGGGTTTTTTTTTTCTGTTGATGTGCCCTTTTAAAATCTAATCTTATGCCTGTTCCTAAGTTTTAGATAATGTGGGGTTTGGTTTAAAGAGGAACAGACTTTGAACATCATACTCTCTAGGAGTCTGGATCCGTTAGAAATACATACTAGTTGAGAAAATTAAGATGAACTTGCCTACAAATCCCCACTCACCCACCCACTTTCCACAGAGAGCTAGGGGTGTTTTGTGCACCCTGTCTGTTTTATTTGTTTGAAAAGGAGCTGCCAGTTAGATAAGGACTATAACACTCTACCTTCACCCCCAAGTCACTGCATTCTCCACCAACCCTTCTCTTGAGGGCTCTTAGCTCTCTTTGCTTCCTACGCATCTTTCTAATATTATGCCTGAGACTGAACCTGCATCTTAACTTTCTTGCAGAACTGGCTAACTTTAAGCGACAGCATTAACAAAATACTGCAGTGATGAAAAACGTAGCGGTTTAAAACCCCACATAGCTTTGTGGAATCATTTAAAATCTACATCCATATGTACTGTGGGCAACTGAAGTTTGTGACTGTTTTAACCTATGGCTGCTAAAGACAGAATCCCCCAAATGGGAGCAATGCTGAACTTTGGGAGATTCCGATTCTGAGTTAAATGACATCCAGGCTTGGTCCTATCTCTGATTTACTCACTGTGTCACCAGCTATCTTTCCATTACCAACTACACTGCTGGCACACAATGAATAATTAGTGACCATAATAAGAGGGCAAGCTGGGCAACAGAATGGGGTGTTCAGTAATGTGAACAGTGCATATTGCTGAACTGCAAGTTTATCCAAACACTTTTGGCTAGATTCTCATTTACACTAAGGTTCTTTCACGCTGCCCTGGTAGTACACTAGAGCTAGTACAATAGGGTAGTTTAAAGTAGATGCACTAGTTTATTTGTGTTTGTAAAAGGTTAGTCGAGAAGTAGATTAAAAATTGTTCCTGTCAGCTGGGCAGTTGTCCTTTCAACTAGAGCTGGTTGGGAATTTTTGGATGAGTTGTTTTTCATTGAAAAATGCAGATTCATCGAAATCCAAACTGTTCATGAAACAGGGTGTGGTTCGATGAATTTTCCAACTTAACAAAAAGAAGAAAACATTTCATTTCAGAATGTTCAAAATAAAAAATCCTGTTTTCCTGTTCCAAATGTCCTCTTAAAAGGTTTTACAAAAGAAAAAAATGTCAACACTGAAAATGTATTGTTTCAAACTGACCAAAACCAAACGTTTCAATGACCAAAACTGAATTTTTTTGGGGGGGAGGGGTTGGCCTTTTTTGGTTTATGAATATTTTCAAAATTTTCAACTTTTTCTCCAAATTGAGAAACAAAAAACAAAACAAACCCCACAATGCTCAAAAATATTCACGAGACTAGAAAACTGTTTCCCACCCAGCTCGAGTTTCAACCTCCTGTGAGGAGATATGATTGTAACAGCGGGGTTCCCAAACGTTGTGATACACGGGACTGTAACTTGCCAGAAAAAACCTAGGGCCTCACCTCTTCTATATTAATTTATATAGATACATTCTGTTATCAACAATAGATGCAACGATAACTGTTTGGCGTGTCCATGTGTCGTCCATGATCTCTGAACAGAAATTGCTTTTTTTTTTATTTCACTAACGAAACAAACCCTGTAGTTGAACAGTTTTAACCTGTCCCTGTGGTTATAAAAAAACTGGAGCTGCAGACCGCATTCTAAGGCTATGCAAGTGGCATTTATTATAACCTATCTGTAGTCCTAAAACTCCCAAAACAATGATATGTAGACATAATTTCACTCTTGGTTTGCACTTTGGGTAAACTGGCCGTAAGCACAGTCTGCTCAGTTTGACTTATCCCTAGTGGATGTCATGAAAACCACCAAAGTAATTTACTGTAGTACAATATGATATAGGTAGACAAGCATCTGATAAGGGGCAGTCTCAACAGTGGTCCACACTACAGGCTAAAATAATTATCCAGCTACTTGCTCCAGGAGCTTGTTGCTAAGGCCAGGTCTACGTTAGGAAGATGTTGCTGATCAGTATAGCTTTTCCAGCAAAGCTCTCCTATACCAAAAAACTGTGCTTATGCCTGTTTCCCAAACACCATATAAGATATATCAGCCTAAGCAGAATTATGCCATTATGACTGTGCTGAAAATAGGTCTTTTGCCAACAAAGCTATGGCAGTAAAAAAACCAAAACCACTAGCTAGTATCTAGTGTAGAACTGGCCGGAGGGTGACCATGTTTGAGAAAGTTTCTATGTGACTCTGTGCAAGATGTTGGAAGTGCCGTTGAAAAGGAAAACCCCTTTTCTCTTTTTTGTCTCTTCTGCTTTACATTCTCAAGTTACAAAGAAGAAAAGCAAAAGGGGGGTGGGGGGGAATAAAAGCATAGATATACCTTGAAAATCCTTGATGTGACCTAAAAGTATGATGAAGGAAAACATATTTAAATAGGTTGTCTAAAGAGCCAAACATGTATAACAGTTTATTTCTATCACTCCCACAACTGATATATTCAGTTTTTATATTCTGTAAAGTGCATGTGAATATTTGTCTCTATGTGACAAGGTCAGTTTCACTATTTATGACTTCAAATGGCCAGTGCCTTTATTGTACTATTTCATGTATAAGCTCTATGATAAGAGCTGTCAGAGAAGTCAGAATAATTGTATGATGAATCAAGATCATTGTGAACAATTTACAATGATAGGATCAGGAAATTATCCTTTCATCGAGTTAAGGGATATTAGATTTTTCCATTACTGCTGCTTTCAGCTTGCAGTATGAATAAGTCTCACTTAATTCTATCCTTTCCCCCCTTCTAGCCCTAAGCAGCAAGCCAAAATGGCAGAATATTGCAGATTAATTTTTGGAGATGCACTGCTCATGGATCCACTGGAAAAATACCCAGTAAGATGGTTTGGTATTTCCCTGATCATAAGCATATGTATGAATATGTATTTGCATATTTCAGTTTTCTGTTGCTCTTCATATACCGCCTTACAAGATTGAAGCTGCTGGATTTTTGGGTTTGGGGTTTTTAAAAGTAATGTATGCTATTATTGGTTTAAGCATATGGTTTCTGATCTGGAGATTATTGTGAGCTAATCCTCTAAATCAAAATTGGCTCTAACATCTACTCTTTTATAATCTGGGCTTTCACATTGGAAATAATACTTCTTATGGTTACTGTTGTAGATTTTTCATAGTGCATTTTTTCTTTATCTTCTAAAGCGCCTTCATTGGTGCTGTTTTGTTTAGCACAGAGCCTACCTGTTGTGCAAACCACGCTTCATCTTAAAATGGGGTTACATTTTGGATTGCACAACTGTACATCATGGGGAGAATGAGAAGCTGGCGTGGGACCATTTTATTTATTACACATCTCTCCTTCTTTCCTCTAAGCTTGAAAGTGGCATTCCCCTTCCAAGCCCTATGGACTTAATGTACAAAATTCTGGTGAAGAATAAAAAGAAATCACAAAAGTCTGCCGACGGAAGTTCAAAAAAGAAGCTCTCTGAGCAAGCTTCCAACACGTGCAGTGATACATCCAGTGGGTTTGAACCCTCATCTCCTGGAGCAGGTAAAAGTTGAACTCCCAAATACATTACTGCCTGAAACATAAGGAGCCCAATTGTGATTGACACTAAGTCTTGTTTACACCACTCTGTAAGTGTAAAGGTGCCTCAGTGTGGGTCTAGCCCAATAGCTGGTACGTTATTTAGTTAGGGCAAAGTGCTGTCCCCCTTTCAAAAGCCAAGTCAACAGGCTTTGCTCAAGATCTAAGCGAGGTTGAGGCTCAGGAGTATTTCCTGCTAATCATAGAATCATAGAATATCAGGGTTGGAAGAGACCTCAGGAGGTCATCTAGTCCAACCCCCTGCTCAAAGCAGGACCAATCCCCAACTAAATCATCCCAGCCAGGGCTTTGTCAAACCTGACCTTAAAAACTTCTAAGGAAGGAGATTCCACCACCTCCCTAGGTAACGCATTCCAGTGTTTCACCACCCTCCTAGTGGAAAAGTTTTTCCTAATATCCAGCCTAAACCTAATATCCAGCCTAAACCTCCCTCATTGCAACTTGAGACCATTACTCCTTGTTCTGTCATCTGCTACCACTGAGAACAGTCTAGATTCATCCTCTTTGGAACCCCCTTTCAGGTAGTTGAAAGCAGCTATCAAATCCCCCCTCAGTCTTCTCTTCCGCGACTAAACAATCCCAGTTCCCTCAGCCTCTCCTCATAAGTCATATGTTCCAGTCCCCTAATCATTTTTGTTGCCCTCCTCTGGACTCTTTCCAATTTGTCCACATCCTTCTTGTAGTGTGGGGCCCAAAACTGGACACAGTACTCCAGATGAGGCCTCACCAATGCCAAATAGAGGGAAACAATCACGTCCCTCGATCTGCTGGCAATGCCCCTACGTATACATCCCAAAATGCCATTGGCCTTCTTGGCAACAACGGCACACTGTTGGCTCATATCCAGCTTCTCATCCACTGTCACCCCTAGGTCCTTTTCTGCAGAACTGCTGCCTAGCCATTGGGTCCCTAGTCTGTAGCGGTGCATGGGATTCTTCTGTCCTAAGTGCAGGACTCTGCACTTGTCCTTGTTGAACCTCATCAGATTTCTTTTGGCCCAGTCCTCCAATTTGTCTAGGTCCCTCTGTATCCTATGCCTACCCTCCAGCATATCTACCTCTCCTCCCAGTTTAGTGTCATCTGCAAACTTGCTGAGGGTGCAATCCACACCATCCTCCAGATCATTTATGAAGATACTGAACAAAACCAGTCCGAGGACTGACCCTTGAGGCACTCCACTTGATACCAGCTGCCACCTGTACATGGAGCCATTGATCACTACCCGTTGAGCCTGACAATCTAGCCAGCTTTCTATCCACCTTATAGTCCATTCATCCAGCCCATACTTCTTTAACATGCTGGCAAGGACACTGTGGGAGACTGTGTCAAAAGCTTTGCTAAAGTCAAGGAACAACACGTTCACTGCTTTCCACTCATCCACAGAGCAGGTTATCTCGTCATAGAAGGCAACTAGATTAGTCAGGCATGACTTGCCCTTGGTGAATCCATGCTGACTGTTCCTGATCACTTTCCTCTCCTCTAAGTGCTTCAGAATTGATTCCTTGAGGACCTACTCCATGATTTTTCCAGGGACTGAGGTGAGGCTGACTGGCCTGTAGTTCCCCGAATCCTCCTCCTTCCCTTTTTTAAAGATGGGCACTACATTAGCCTTTTTCCAGTCGTCCGGGACTTCCCCCGATCGCCATGAGTTTTCAAAGATAATGGCCAATGGCTCTACAATCACATCCACCAACTCCTTTAGCACTCTCGGATGCAGCGCATCCGGCCCCATGAACTTGTGCTCGTCTGACTTTTCTAAATAGTCGCGAACCACTTCTTTCTCCACAGAGGGCTGGTCACCTCCTCTCATGCTGTGCTGCCCAGTGCAGTAGTCTGGGAGCTGACCTTGTTCGTGAAGACAGAGGCAAAAAAAGCATTGAGTACATTAGCTTTTTCCACATCCTCTGTCACTAGGTTGCCTCCTTCATTCAGTAAGGGACCCACACTTTCCTTCACTTTCTTCTTGTTGCTAACATACCTGAAGAAACCCTTCTTGTTACTCTTAACATCTCTTGCTAGCTGCAACTCCAGGTATGATTTGACCTTCCTGATTTCCCTCCTGCATGCCCAAGCAATATTTTTATACTCTTCCCTGGTCATTTGTCCAATCTTCCACTTCTTGTAAGCTTCTTTTTTGTGTTTAAGATCAGCAAGGATTTCACTGTTAAGCCAAGCTGGTCGCCTGCCATATTTACTATTCTTTCTACACATCGGGATGGTTTGTCCCTGTAACCTCAATAAGGATTCTTTAAAATACAGCCAGCTCTCCTGGACTCCTTTCCCCTTCATGTTATTCTCCCAGGGGATCCTGCCCATCAGTTCCCTGAGGGAGTCAAAGTCTGCTTTTCTGAAGTCCAGGGTCCGTATTCTGATGCTCTCCTTTCTTCCCTGTGTCAGGATTCTGAACTCGATCATCTCATGGTCACTGCCTCCCAGGTTCCCATCCACTTTAGCTTCCCCTACTAATTCTTCCCGGTTTGTGAGCAGCAGGTCAAGAAGAGGTCTGCCCCTAGTTGGTTCCTCCAGCACTTGCACCAGGAAATTGTCCGCTACACCTTCCAAAAACTTCCTGGATTGTCTGTGCACCGCTGTGTTGCTCTCCCAGCAGATATCAGGATGATTGAAGTCTCCCATGAGAACCAGGGCCTGCGATCTAGTAACATCTGTTAGTTGCCGGAAGAAATCTAATGACCTGGTGCATTGTGTTGTGTGCGATACATTTAGGCCCCCTCCCTTCTTCCCCCCCCCCCACACACTTGGGGAGTTTAGTATATGATCAGCTCCTCCAGCCTTCCATTGCCATGTGCCCAAACTTCCAATGCAAAGGGAAGCACCATGGAGCAGAGCTTTGGGCCAAAAGAAATCTGATGAGGTTCAACAAGGACAAGTGCAGAGTCCTGCACTTAGGACGGAAGAATCCCATGCACCGCTACAGACTAGGGACCAAATGGCTAGGCAGCAGTTCTGCAGAAAAGAAACTAGGGGTTACAGTGGACGAGAAGTTGGATATGAGTCAACAGTGTGCCGTTGTTGCCAAGAAAGCCAATGGCATTTTGGGATGTATAAGTAGGGGCATTGCCAGCAGATCGAGGGACGTGATCGTTCCCCTCTATTCGACATTGGTGAGGCATCATCTGGAGTACTGTGTCCAGTTTTGGGCCCCACCTTACAAGAAGGATGTGGATAAATTGGAAAGAGTCCAGAGGAGGGCAACAAAAATGATTAGGGGACTGGAACACATGACTTATGAGGAGAAGCTGAGGGAACTGGGGATGTTTAGTCTTCAGAAGAGAAGAATGAGGAGGGATTTGATAGCTGCTTTCAACTACCTGAAAGGGGGTTCCAAAGAGGATGGCTCTAGACTGTTCTCAGTGATAGCAGATGACAGAACAAGGAGTAATGGTCTCAAGTTGCAGTGGGGGAGATTTAGGTTGGATATTAGGAAAAACTTTTTCACTAGGAGGGTGGTGAAACACTGGAATGCGTTACCTAGGGAGGTGGTGGAATCTCCTTCCCTAGAAGTTTTTAAGGTCAGGCTTGACAAAGCCCTGACTGGGATGATTTAGTTGGGGATCGGTCCTGCTTTGAGCAGGGGGTTGGACTAGATGACCTCCTGAGGTCCCTTCCAACCCTGATATTCTATGATTCTATGAAGCATGCAAGGGATATGACTTCCATGAAGGGCCTTTCTGCGTATTAGCTCCGTGCACAGTGAAACTGCAGTGGTTCTTCTGTATTTAAGACTGAATGCAGGGGGCGATTTGGCTCTCAAATCCCAGAGCCCCATTCACTGCTGCCTCACATCTAGTAGGGTCACATGTACCTGTGTAAAGTGGGTGTAAAATGCTAGCACATCAGAATGGTATCATTTTACATCCACTTACATTGCACTGGGGAAAATGACTACACAAGTTGCAGGGCCAGGGTAAATCAGGCCCTACATCTTGTATTACTTCATGGTATATTTCTCAGCTCAATGCACCACTATTTAACCATGTGACTCCCATTAATTCCCACTCCTCCATATGAAAGTACACTGCTCTGTTTCCATTTTACTCACCTAAATATAACAAATAAATTGATAGCACGGGCTGTGCATTCCTCTGGACAGAGAGCGGATTAATTTTTCCAAGACACCACAGTCACCAATACATGGATGTAGATTATTTGCATTTAGTTAGCTTTGATTTCTTTAATTATCATCACACTGTACTCTTACTTTTATACTTGTAGCTGCTCCCACCCACCCGCAATGCACAGTACAGACAGTTCATGCAGCTAGAGTTTACACTATTCCTATTGTAAACCTCCTGTACTGAAGAAGGTAAAAAACTTGCTCCAGGCTAAAACTGGGCAAACTAAGTAGAAGAGCAATTTCCAATAAATAAAATATATAAAAGTATCTTTATCTGCTTTTGATTTGAGAGCTATATATCTATATATCTATCTACCTGAGTTATCTAAGGTTTGTTCTGCACTCCTATAACAAACCACATTAAATTGTTGTTTTTTTATGTTCCTATGTTCTAGTGAGAAACATAATATTGAAACTAAATATCCAGTACAATTGGTGATTATAGGGATCTTAGCCAATGGGAAGCAGTAGGTAATACTTCATTTCTTGTTGGTCACTAGCTGGTTTCTTGAATGCAGATTTAGAACAGGAAGGTTATCATCATGTATTAGTTGTATCATGATAGTGCCCAGAGATCCCATGTGAGATCAGAGACCAGTTGTGCAAGGCACTGTTCACACACATAATAAGAGAAATCTCTGCCCTGGAGAACTTACATCCTAAACAATTATTATAGGCAGGTAGCGCTGCCCAAAATTAAGGTTGTCTAACACTTTTCATTATAAGACCCTGTTTTCCGTTTCTTATAACTTTGCCAAACTTTAAGCATTAGGGGTGACATTTTCTATGCCAGGTGTCAGCCAGTCATGTAATTAAAAACTATCATTATGCATACACACAAGACAGCCGTATTATGGTAGCACAGGCAACTTCAGTTCTGCCATTTCCTAACTTTTGACTGTGTGATTTTTGCAAGCTTAAAATTCCTTTAATGTAGGTTTTTAAAAATCTATTATTTAAATGTATTTATAGCAGTATACAGGACTTGTGAGAATAAGGACTTGCCTTGACAAGCAGTGTTGCATAGTCAATAAAGCACTGGACTGGGACTTGGGAGACCTAGCTTCTATTCTTTGCTTGCCCATGGGCCTGCTGGGTGACCTTGGGCAAGTCTTGTCACTGCCTTGTGCCTCAATTTCCCCATCTGGAAAATAAAGATAATGATTCTGACCTCCTTTGTTAAACACCTGTGAGATCTGTGGATGAAACGTATTGAATAAATCCTGGGTATTATTATTACATGAGAAAGTTGAGCCCGTTTAATTATAGGTGCGATTTAAAACCATTTTAGTCAAACTGATGCAAAAGGTGCGGAGACTTGTATTTCATTTTAAGCTAGGCTTATTTGGCTTTAGTTGAAATTGATTTGGGACAGTCTTAAAGATGACTCTTGGATGTACTTATAAGCAAAATATAGCAGCAAAATATTATTATTTATAACCCAAAAACAGAGTGTTCAGAGAAGGCTTTGCACCTGATTCACTACATTGGTTTATAAACCAATTTAAGTCACTTTTCTGTGAGTTGAAAATGCCTGTATACCACCAGCGTCACTGCAGCATTGTATGCTGGCCAAATCACCAGACGTTTGAGAAATTGGTTTGGATTAGAGTTTCATTTTGGAAAAAGAAAATCTCATTCCTAGCATTGTGGTATTGTGGTATTTTGTTTCCTTTTCATATTACCTCTGTACGCGGTAGGTTGTTTTTCATGGGCTTGACGTGGACGGATTGTTTAATATAAAGGCCCAAAGCAACTGACAGTTTAAAGCAGCCAAAGTTTGGATAACTGCTAAGTGCCTGGCTAACACTTAAAAATAGTGGGGCAAATTCTTAACCCTTCCCTCTTAGGGTGAGATTCACTATGGTCTGCAGAGGAACTACTCACGGAGAGTTGCAGGAATGCTAGGGGAAGATGAAGGAGGCATATGTGCTCCCTGGGTGACTGAGTAAAAATGGATTAAAGCTTTTAGAGCTAGCTCCTCAGCTGGTGTGAATCAGCATTGGGTTGTTGTAGTCTGAGGAGCTTTGCCGATTTAAACCAGCCGAGGAGCTGGCGCATTGCCAGCTGTCAGCAAGTGACCACTTTAAATTTACAAGCTAAATAAAATGAACTCCTAAATCTAAAAAGTATGTCAGCACTGAAAGGTATCCAAAGAGTAAATAAAAGGTGCTTTCCCGCACAAGGTGTTCCTGCAGGTCTTCAGTTGATTGAGCTATTTTGGTGCAGTTTAGACCGCTAACAGAGCTGCACAAGTGAATTTTAAACTTTTTTTCACTCAGATGGGGATTTGCAAAGGGGCCTAAGGCGGTTCTGAATTTCATTCAATGTTGGACACTTACTTATCTTAGGCTTCTTTGGAAACCCCAGTATCTAGCACCATCTCTTATCTTACTGTATACATCGTGCTCAAATATCTGTAGTCAGACTCTGTTCAACTAGCCTTTCCCGCCCATGGTTTTCGACGTAGCTTCATATAACGTCATAAATCCAGATCCTTAGCTGGTGTAAATTGCAGAACAACAACAGTCAATGGAGCTATGGCTACTCAAGTTGAGGATCTGACCCGTAGTTTCTAAAGCTGCATTAATTTGCAGTATTTGTCTGTAGACCCTTACATGTACATAAGAGGGAATGAACAGAACAGGTAATCATCAAGTGATCCATCTCTTGTTGCCTATTCCCAGCTTCTGGCAAACAGAGTGTTCACAGCTGCAGCTTATGCTGTCCTAGGAGAACTTTTGTAAGTGAGAATTGATCTAATTGGGATTTTTCAGTTAAACCTTTTCAAATAAATAGGTAATATGTTGCAGATTTCCCTCCATGGACACATCTGGTGGTGATAAGCTGCCAACCAATGGGTGCCACCAATATATACTAATCTCAGCAGGGCAAAAAGTTTGCCATAATCTGCCTCTTCTTCTCGTTTAATGGACTCTAGGAAGTGCTTTTTGCTAATCTAAATGAATAAATTAAGAGATTCATAGCCAGTGGCTGTTACTGCAAATCCAGCGAGAACACTTCAGGCTCTTAGCAATACATTAAAGTTCCCCCAAACTATCCCCTGAGCCTGTTGAGCGCTCATGTTATTTTCTTCAATGAAATGTTCAAACAAAGATTTGTTCATGAAAAAAGGCATGGCATATCAACACCAGTGTCTGGGAGAAAACCCAGCCTGGGGAATCATAGCTCGATTGAGAAAGTAGCCCACGTTGCTTTCATTATATATGCTCTACATAGTCAACAGAGGTCATTACGTTGACTTCAGTGGGCTTTGAATCAGGCCATGAATTGAGATGAAGAATCAGGACTGAATTATCTCTTCCCCCCAAGGAGGAAGGTTGTGGCATTGTGGATGAATTCTCACATTGCAGTTTGTTTTTGCAGCAGGCAAGGATGTTAGCTGTTCCTGATGCCAAAAGAAAATTGCTTTGCCATGGTTAACTGAGAAAAGTGAAAACCGTGGGCAAAAGGTTATGAAATAAAAAGATTCATGCAGCCTGTAATAAAACATACTGACCTAGCAGGTCCATCTAGGGATCTGCGCGTAAGTTAAAGCTCAGTTTTGATGGCTTCTTTCTGAAAGTAAAACCTACAGTAGAAATTTCTAAGGAGAAAGATAAGGCTGCAATTTTTGTTGAACGTGATTGTTTCTGGAAAGCACTATAATAAGACTATTTTGTTTAGGGGGAAAATGTTTCTTTGATTTAGTAACAAATTAATCTGTCTTGCCAATAGGGTTTAAATTGGTATAACATAACTGAGAACAAGGCTTAAAAATCTATGTGATTCAGTCTCATCTACTCATTCAGTACTTTTTGAGTAAAAGAATGATATTTAAGCAGCTTCTTCACATTATTTAGTTTGCATTGCCCTCTGCTGGTGAGTGTGTGATATGCCACCTCAGCGCTGAGGGCTAGAAAAACATGCAGGGACAGAACTTCGATTGGTGTACATTGAAATAGCTCCATTGAAATCAAAGGAACTATTGCCAGTTGACAGCAGCTGAGTATCTGCCTCACAATTTTCAATATATTATGATAAAAATATTAAATATTTTAATTTAACCCAAAATATTATTTACTGAATAAGTACATTGTTGTTAGTAGTAATAACTAAGTTTATTACAGTAGTGCATAAGGACTAATGGAGAATGCAGCCCCATTGTGCTAGGCACTGTACAAACAAAGACGTTACAGTCTAAGTAATGGTACTTATATAGCCTCCATTGCCATGGTTTCTCAGGATCTTTAATGTATTTATCCTTACAACACCCTTAGGGAAGTGCTATTATCCCCATTTTACAGATAGAGAACTGAGGCATAAAGAAAAAGGTAAGTGACTTGCCCAACATCACACAGGAAGTGTGTGGCAGAGGAGAGACTTGAACTCAAATCAGCCAAGTCCTAACCATTGAACTATCCTTGGTTAATAATATGTGATATTGTATATTGTATATGCACAGACTATCAAAATGCAGCATTCTTTTTTCTTTTTTTTAGTTCATTATTCTAACATCTAAACTGCTGTTCTGAATCACTGTTTTGTTGACCACAAAAGTCCTTTACAAAGACACAAAGGGGTTGTTTGTTTGATAGGCAAATTCCCCAAAGTAAGTCAGCGATGTTGAGGATGGCTAAACCACTCAAGACAGTGAATTTGGTGTGTTATATAAGAGGCAGTCCCCCTAAAATGTGGAACCCTCTAAAGCAACAGCACTTGAAGGTGTCTATCAAGAATAGTCTTGGTATTTATAATCATTGTTTCAGCCAATAATTGTATTGTAATTAAAATGTTGCAGGAGAAGCAGAGATCGAGAGTGACGATGACGATGACTATGATGATGACTGCAAAAAATCGTCAACAGATGAAGTAAGGAATTAAACATTTTGAAATAGCGGTGGAGTGATTCTGGTCCTTTAATTTGGCTTGCATTACTAAGTGTTGGACTGCCATCTAGTGGAGAAAGGAAGACATGCCCTTAAAACATAATACAAACTTTAGAAATATTTGCCAATAGTCCTAAAAGAATTCGCTGTAGCTCACGAAAGCTTATGCTCAAATAAATTGGTTAGTCTCTAAGGTGCCACAAGTACTCCTTTTCTTTTTGCGAACACGTGTACACTGTTGCTCACTTTATTCATATTTTAACTAAGTAAAATAAGATATAATGAATCAGTTTTAGACAGCTACTTCTTTATTATATGTGTGTATATACATATATATGTATGTATATATGTGTATCTCTCTCTCTCTCTCTCTCTCTCTATATATATATATATATATATATATATACAGCTTATATATAACTATGCTGTGACAGCTCTGTGGTGAAATCTGTAGGAGACACATTTATTATTATTAATTTATATGGGTGCTCACAATGTGCTCGGCACTTTTCAGAAGATAAGATAAGGCAGTCTGTTCCCCAAGAATCTTATAGGCATGTATAAAGTATTAAAATACCAGCTATGTGATTTAGCTTTTAAATAGAGTGGTAAGGTCTCCTCTTCATAGAATCATAGAATAATCAGAGTTGGAAGGGACCTCAGGAGGTCATCTAGTCCAACCCCCTGCTCAAAGCAGGACCAATCCCCAACTAAATCATCCCAGCCAGGGCTTTGTCAAGCCTGACCTTAAAAACCTCTATGGAAGGAGATTCCACCACCTCCCTAGGTAACGCATTCCAGTGCTTCACCACCCTCCTAGTGAAAAAGTTTTTCCTAATATCCAACCTAAACCTCCCCCACTGCAACTTGAGACCATTACTCCTTGTTCTGTCACCTGCTATCACTGGGAACAGTCTAGATCCATCCTCTTTGGAATCCTCTTTCAGATAGTTGAAAGCAGCTATCAAATCCCTCCTCATTCTCTTCTGCAGACTAAACAATCCCAGTTCCCTCAGCCTCTCCTCATAAATCATGTGTTCCAGTCCCCTAATCATTTTTGTTGCCCTCCGCTGAACGCTTTCCAATTTGTCCACATCATTCTTGTAGTGTGGGGCCCAAATCTGGATGCAGTACTCCAGATGAGGCCTCACCAATGTCGAATAGAGGGGAATGATCACGTCCCTCGATCTGCTGGCAATGACCCTACTTATACATCCCAAAATGCCATTGGCCTTCTTGGCAACAACGGCACACTGTTGACTCATATCCAGCTTCTCATCCACTGTCACCCCTAGTTCTTTTTCGGCAGAACTGCTGCCTAGCCATTTGGTCCCCAGTCTGTAGCGGTGCATGGGATTCTTCCGTCCTAAGTGCAGGACTCCGCACTTGTCCTTGTTGAACCTCATCAGATTTCTTTTGGCCCAATCCTCTAATTTGTCTAGGTCCTTCTGTATCCTATCCCTACCCTCCAGCATATCTACCACTCCTCCCAGTTTAGTGTCATCTGCAAACTTGCTGAGGGTGCAGTCCATGCCATCCTCTAGATCATTAATGAAGATATTGAACAAAACCGGCCTCAAGACAGACCCTTGAGGCACTTAGCTTGATACCTGCTGCCAACTAGACACGGAGCCATTAATCACTACCCGTTGAGCCCGACAATCTAGCCAGCTTTCTATCCACCTTATAGTCCATTCATCCAGCCCATATTACTTGCTGGCAAGAATACTGTGGAGACCATATCAAAAGCTTTGTTAACGTCAAGAAACAACACATCCACTGCTTTCCCCTCATCCACAGAGCCAGTTATTTCATCATAGAAGGCAATTAGATTAGTCAGGCATGACTTGCCCTTGGTGAATCCATGCTGACTGTTCCTGATCACTTTCCTCTCCTCTAAGTGCTTCAGAATTGATTCCTTGAGGACCTGCTCCATGATTTTTCCAGGGACTGAGGTGAGGCTGACTGGCCTGTAGTTCCCCAGATCCTCCTCCTTCCCTCTTTTAAAGATTGGCACTACATTAGTCTTTTTCCAGTCATCCGGGACCTCCTCCAATTGCCATGAATTTTCAAAGATAATGGCCAACGGCTCTGCAATCACATCCACCAACTCCTTTAGCACCCTCGGATGCAGAACATCCAGCCCCATGGACTTGTGCTCATCCATATAAATCTGTGAAACTCCCACAAGGCTCATTAAGACTATTTCACATGTATTTCCTTTTGTCCCCTTGAAATTGCTCCTTCCCTCAATGAGTTTCACGACTTTCAGAGTGAATTTCATTGCTTAACACCCTGTTAACAAAAACAAACAAAAACGACTCCTTTCCTCTAGATGAGGAGCCTAAAGGGGATGAGCCAAGCCCCATATCAAAGGGAAATAGGCCAGATAATGTGCATATACAAATGAATAATGATCTATTGGACATTGATCCCACACCCACTAAAGTAAATGGTAAAGCTCCCATTGACTTTGCTGTGGCAGGTAACGGACACTTGGAGTCTTAGATATATAAAGTCTACTTTATAGAAATCCCACCAGTGACCTTTGCCAGCAGGCTGGCTAACCTAGTGAGGAGGGCTTTAAACTAGGTTCACCGGGGGAAGGAGACCAAAGCCCTGAGGTAAGTGGGAAAGCGGGATACCGGGAGGAAGCACAGGCAGGAATGTCTGTGAGGGGAGGGCTCCTGCCTCATACTGGGAATGAGGGGCGATCAACAGGTTATCTCAAGTGCTTATATACGAATGCACAAAGCCTTGGAAACAAGCAGGGAGAACTGGAGGTCCTGGTGATGTCAAGGAACTATGACGTGATTGGAATAACAGAGACTTGGTGGGATAACTCACATGACTGGAGTACTGTCATAAATGGTTATAAACTGTTCCGGAAGGACAGGCAGGGCAGAAAAGGTGGGGGAGTAGCACTGTATGTAAGGGAGCAGTATGACTGCTCAGAGCTCCGGTACGAAACTGTAGAAAAACCTGAGTGTCTCTGGATTAAGTTTAGAAGTGTGTGCAACAAGAGTGATGTAGTGGTGGGAGTCTGCTATAGACCACCGGACCAGGGGGATGAGGTAGATGAGGCTTTCTTCCTGCAGCTCACGGAAGCTACTAGATCGCATGCCCTGATTCTCATGGGTGACTTTAATTTTCCTGATATCTGCTGGGAGAGCAATACAGCGGTGCATAGACAATCCAGGAAGTTTTTGGAAAGCATAGGGGACAATTTCCTGGCACAAGTGCTAGAGGAGCCAACTAGGGGGGGCGCTTTTCTTGACCTGCTGCTCACAAACCGGGTAGAATTAGTGGGGGAAGCAAAAGTGGATGGGAATCTGGGAGGCAGTGACCATGAGTTGGTTGAGTTCAGGATCCTGACGCAGGGAAGAAAGGTAAGCAGCAGGATACGAACCCTGGACTTCAGGAAAGCAGACTTCGACTCCCTCAGGGAACGGATGGCCAGGATCCCCTGGGGGACTAACATGAAGGGGAAAGGAGTCCAGGAGAGCTGGCTGTATTTCAAGGAATCCCTGTTGAGGTTACAGGGACAAACCATCCCGATGAGTCGAAAGAATAGTAAATATGGCAGGCGACCAGCTTGGCTTAATGGTGAAATCCTAGCGGATCTTAAAAATAAAAAAGAAGCTTACAAGAAGTGGAAGGTTGGACATATGACCAGGGAAGAGTATAAAAATATTGCTCTGGCATGTAGGAATGATATCAGGAGGGCCAAATCGCACCTGGAGCTGCAGCTAGCAAGAGATGTCAAGAGTAACAAGAAGGGTTTCTTCAGGTATGTTGGCAACAAGAAGAAAGTCAAGGAAAGTGTGGGCCCCTTACTGAATGAGGGAGGCAACCTAGTGACAGAGGATGTGGAAAAAGCTAATGTACTCAATGCTTTTTTTGCCTCTGTCTTCACTAACAAGGTCAGCTCCCAGACTGCTGCGCTGGGCATCACAAAATGGGGAAGAGATGGCCAGCCCTCTGTGGAGATAGAGGTGGTTAGGGACTATTTAGAAAAGCTGGACGTGCACAAGTCCATGGGGCCGGACGAGTTGCATCCGAGAGTGCTGAAGGAATTGGCGGCTGTGATTGCAGAGCCATTGGCCATTATCTTTGAAAACTCATGGCGAACGGAGGAAGTCCCGGATGACTGGAAAAAGGCTAATGTAGTGCCAATCTTTAAAAAAGGGAAGAAGGAGGATCCTGGGAACTACAGGCCAGTCAGCCTCACCTCAGTCCCTGGAAAAATCATGGAGCAGGTCCTCAAAGAATCAATCCTGAAGCACTTGCATGAGAGGAAAGTGATCAGGAACAGCCAGCATGGATTCACCAAGGGAAGGTCATGCCTGACTAATCTAATCACCTTTTATGATGAGATTACTGGTTCTGTGGATGAAGGGAAAGCAGTGGATGTATTGTTTCTTGACTTTAGCAAAGCTTTTGACACGGTCTCCCACAGTATTCTTGTCAGCAAGTTAAGGAAGTATGGGCTGGATGAATGCACTATAATGCACTATAAAGGTGGGTAGAAAGCTGGCTAGATTGTCGGGCTCAACGGGTAGTGATCAATGGCTCCATGTCTAGTTGGCAGCCGGTGTCAAGTGGAGTGCCCCAAGGGTCAGTCCTGGGGCCGGTTTTGTTCAATATCTTCATAAATGATCTGGAGGATGGTGTAGATTGCACTCTCAGAAAATTTGCAGATGATACTAAACTGGGAGGAGTGGTAGATACGCTGGAGGGGAGGGATAGGATACAGAAGGACCTAGACAAATTGGAGGATTGGGCCAAAAGAAATTTGATGAGGTTCAATAAGGATAAGTGCAGGGTCCTGCACTTAGGACGGAAGAATCCAATACACCGCTGCAGACTAGGGGCCGAATGGCTAGGCAGCAGTTCTGTGGAAAAGGACCTAGGGGTGACAGTGGATGAGAAGCTGGATATGAGTCAGCAGTGTGCCATTGTTGCCAAGAAGGCCAATGGCATTTAGGGATGTATAAGTAGGGGCATAGCGAGCAGATCGAGGGACGTGATCGTACCCCTCTATTCGACATTGGTGAGGCCTCATCTGGAGTACTGTGTCCAGTTTTGGGCCCCACACTACAAGAAGGATGTGGATACATTGGAGAGAGTCCAGCGAAGGGCAACAAAAATGATTAGGGGTCTAGAACACATGACTTATGAGGAGAGGCTGAGGGAGCTGGGATTGTTTAGTCTGCAGAAGAGAAGAATGAGGGGGGATTTGATAGCTGCTTTCAACTACCTGAAAGGGGGTTCCAAAGAGGATGGCTCTAGACTGTTCTCAATGGTAGCAGATGACAGAACGAGGAGTAATGGTCTCAAGTTGCAGTGGGGGAGGTTTAGATTGGATATTAGGAAAAACTTTTTCACTATGAGGGTGGTGAAACACTGGAATGCGTTACCTAGGGAGGTGGTAGAATCTCCTTCCTTAGAGGTTTTTAAGGTCAGGCTTGACAAAGCCCTGGCTGGGATGATTTAACTGAGAATTGGTCCTGCTTCGAGCAGGGGGTTGGACTAGATGACCTTCTGGGGTCCCTTCCAACCCTGATATTCTATGATTCTATGATTCTATATGCAATAAACACAAAGTCTTCCCTTGTCTCCTTGTTCTAGGGCACTGCTGGCAGTGAAGCCATGGCCACGGAAGAAATGTCTAACCTGGTGAACTACATACAGCCAGTGAAGTTTGAGTCATTTGAGATATCAAAAAGTAAGTAATCTAAATAGCCATAGCATGATTTTATACTGGGAATTACTTAGGAGGTCACTTTCTTATCCTCAGTCGGAATTATTTGAACATATCATGGGGCAGATCTTCAACCTGTGTAAATGCAGTTGTCATATCTTCATGGAAGTCAAGTAGACACCCGTAGAGGATCTGTCCCCATAGGTATAGGAGAAGAGACTGCTTAGAAAACTGATGACTCTCTGCTTTTCTCTCCTTAGTGCGTTGCATAAATCCTGTTAAGGGTATTAGGAAATACCCACATGTATCAAGGGACAATAGAGCCACATTCATTTTGAGATATGCACTAGTCTAAACATTCAGTTTTGTCTATGGTAAACATTGGTACGCAGTGTGTGCGTCAGGTTCGACAAAGTTTCTGGAATTGAAAAAGTCTTTGCTTGTCAAATTAAATGTCCATGAATAAACAGGGTCAGAAAAGCGAGGCGTATTGTCAACCTTTGAACAACGAGATCGTGAGCATTGAGCGAGAAACAGCAAGTGCTTTTACGCTGTGCCCATGTTGCACGTACAACAGATAAAATATAAACACAGCGCTCACCCCTCATGTAAATCTATCTTTTCTACCACAGCCTAGGCTATAACTTCATCCCCTGCTGATTTTTCACTGATAAAGTCTTGCTGGGAATGCACATTGCAGCATCGTTAATAAACAGAACAGCAGCATTTCCCGTCTAGGAGCAGAACCCCCTACCATCTACCTGCCCTTTTTCATGGTGTTTTGACAGGATACAACATGTTCTTGACATTTCTTTTTTGTTAAAGCAGCCTATCGCATTTTCATTTTTAAGTCCTGGATTTATGAGGCCCTTGAAGACCAGGGTTATGGGTGCCTAAATCCATTACCTCTATACAAGATTTTACATCTACTGAGCCTTGTATTGCAGATGTTATGAGCATGATGGCAACTGCTTCATCAGAAGCAAATTAAGTAACTCCCCCAAACAAATATATTGAAATATTTAAAACTTCATTGTCAATATATGTATATATTTATATATCTTTGATTCCCATCCATCAGCTCAACAGCGACAATAGGACTGCAAGAAATCTTTACATCACTTTCTATCTTGAACCAACTTCATGGCTTCATTATAAAATATTTAAAACATTGTGTGTGTGTGTACTGGTCCAACTTATAGTAAGCTGTTTGTATTCAAGTTGCCTTTTTCTAATACTAAATTTTCTGTTGGATGCACATTTATACTCCCTGTAGAGGCTTTGAGTGGTTCCCCCCCATCAGTGTCAGAGGGAATAGTCGGCTAGCCTCAGGAATTGACGCTCTTGTCCCTTCATGGTGGGTGGTAGCCAGGCCTGCAAGGCTTGAACCTGTCCAATGAGAGGCCGTGCCTGTCCTCGGCCCAAGGTGTATCCAAGGTATGTCATTTCCTGCCACACTTCCTTGGGTTAGTGGGCAGTTAAGCCCACAGGGCCCATACGACAGCCACCACCTGGTTGAGATGGTCCTCCTGGTGTCGGCTGTGTATCACCCCGTCATTGAGATATGCTGCAGCGTAGGAACCGTGAGGCTACAGGAGGAGGCGATCCATCAGCCTCTGGAAGGTGGTGGGGGCCCCATAGAGACTGAAGGGCATCCAGAGAAACTGGTAGATCACAGTTGGCACAGCAAACGCTGTCTTCTCTCTCAGGCTTGGATTAAGGGGGATTTGCCAGCAACCGTTTGTGAGGGGCGGTGATGAAGTGAGCTTCCCCGAGGTGGTCAAGCAATTCATCAATATGGGGTATTGGGTACGCATTGAATTTAGAGATCTTGTTTACCCTTTGTAAGTCGATGCAAAAGTGCAGGGTCACACCGTGGGAGGTGCCGCGTCACCTCACAACCATCACACCCCTGGGTTGGTCAGGATGGCATGGTGGACAAGAGTGGTCTGGCCAGGTAGAGCAGTGAAGGTCTTAGGGAAGGCCTTCAACAGGCTTCAAGTCTGCCTCTGTTGCTCCTTGGTGAGGGTATCCCTGAGTTGTGGTTCCTCTGGGCCGATTGCCCAGGTCTGGCTCAGTAGAGTAAGCGACAATCAATAGATGCCCCTGCTCTTGCGAAGTCTTCAGGAAGTTGACAAGATAGAGCTGTTTTTTCTTCTGCCAGTCCAGTTGCTGAATTTCATACACTACTGGCCCCACCCGACAGATTACTTTGTACAGCCCCGCCAGGGGGCCAGGAACTTGTACTCCTCAGAGGGTAGTAGGAGCAGGACCCGTTCACCAACTTCAAAGGTCTGAAACTGTGCCCCCTGGTTATAGCTTCCCTCCTGAGTCCCTTGGGCAGCTTGCAGGTTTTCCTTCGCCAGAGTCCCGGCATGGTTCAGGCACTCCTGGCACTGGAATACATATTGTACGAGTCTCTGGGCCTGCGATGGTGAGTACTCCCATGTCTTACACATCAGGTTGAGCAACCCAGTAGTCCGCCAACAACTACAGGGCTCGTAATTTTTTCGACAGGCTGCTTGTGGGCACCGGACTCTCCCATGCAGATCTGGCCAAAGGTACAGTCCATCAGGGGACATTCCTGCTGCAAGTGTCCAAAACTGCCACAGGAGAAACAGGGTCCTAGCTGGGGATGTCTGAGCCAGGTCTCCTGGTTCAGCGAATGTGTGTGCGAGGGGAGGGGTGGGGACGTCCTCAGGTTCTGAGGTCCCGCTCAATGCATCGGGTTTGCGTGTCAGGGTTCAGTGCCACCTCGTCTGCCATGACTCCTCAGGGTCAACCTGGAGTTGGCCCATGAGCCAGAACTTTCTCCAGGCTTGTCAGGGTTGACCCCAATATCGTGGCTTGGGCCTCTGGCCCGACAAGGGCCTCTGCTGCCAAGAAGTCCTCCATGAGGGTGACTGCCACACTTAAAGTAGTGGGGCAGTGTTGGAGCATCCAGGACCTCCCTCAGGGTGGGAGGATGTGGGTGAATTGTTCCAGCGTGACCTGTTTGGCCACCTCGGCGACAGAATGCTGATTGGTCTGGAGCCACCACCAGCAGCTGTCCTTCAGCTCCTGTCATATCCCCTGAATCTGGGGTCAGGCACGTGGTCGGTACCCCTTCCCCGGAACCGCACAGAACATCTCTGGGGTGATGTCCAGCATGTTAAGCACTGTGAGCTTTACTTGCCCATAATCCCGGGCCTCTTCGATGAGGAGCCCACAGTAGGCCGATTGGGCCATCCCTGTTAGATATGTGGCCCACTCCTCAAGGGGCCCCTGGGTGGCCGAGGCGACCCTCTCAAATGTCATGAGAAAAGCCTTGGGGTCATCTTCGGGTCCCATCTTTGCTAGCCATACAGGAATGGTAAGCACAGCAAGGGTTGTTTCCCCAGAGGGGCTAGGGCCACTGTGACCAGGCAGCAGGGCAGCCAGCTCTTGCAGGCACTGCTGCTGTTGTTCCCGATGCTGGGTCCCCAACTCCTAGAGCAACTGTCGCTGCTGACCTGCCAGCTACTTCATCAGTTGCTGTTGATGTTGCAGCTGGGTTGCCTGCTGTTGCTGCTGGCTCTCCGGCAGCCACTTATCCAGTTTCTCGACCACATGGCCAGAGACGGTTGCTGGGAGGTCTTTGGGGCATCCTCAGCCCCTTGCCTCAGGGGTTGGGTTGGTGCCCACCTTCTCCACCAAGTGTAGTGACTTTGAGTGGTTCCTTCCTGTCAGCATCCAAGGGAGGCCACTCCGCCTTGCTATGCCACCTAGCTGCTGAGAGCCAATCGACAGGGGATTAGCACAGTAAATCAGTAAAGAGTCTCAGGCTCTGGTCCCTCGGGACAGAGCAGTGGGCTGTCTTTAGCCCAGCTCTCCGGCTGGGGCAGACAATCGCCACAGTCAGGCTCAAGCCCTCTGGGCAGGACAGAGCAATAGCAGTCTGTAGCCAGCCTTCTGTCTGGGGCAGACAGCATCTAAACACAGACTAATGGCCTAAAATGAATAGGCTGCCACCCCAGGGGTGAGGTTGGCAGCAGGGGGTAGGGAGACCCAGGCCCACCCTACTCCACTGGGTCAGCAGGGATCCTGCCAAAACACGCTGAGCATGGTTTAAGCACCACAACCGGACTAATGTCTGATTTCCCTGGACTACTTCCTAACCCTGTCTGTTCATAGGGCGTCATTTCTCACGGGTCCTTGGCACATGGCTGTTCCAGCAGCTCCTCAGGATGTTCCTTCAGGGGTCCGGCAGGGGTTGGTATAGCATGGTCCCTGGCTCAGGGGCCAGCAGCAAGGCAGAGGTGTCTGACTCCTTCCCTGGCTCTCTCTTAACTGAGCCGGAAGCCCTGCCTCTTATACTTCTTGTTCTGCCCCTCTGCTTCCAGAACAAAGGGCGGGCCTGACCGGGAATGGTTCCTCCCTGTGAACGTCGGAGGGAGGCCACTTTGCTTCTCTACACTTCCCTTAACACTAATAGGAGTTATGTGTACACATTATGGGGAAAAATATTCCTCCTAGAAAGGAAGCTAAATGGGTGAGGGAACTCTTACTTTGAAGCCTACCAACCTTTCTGAACAGTATGATGTATCTGTTGTCAAAAATCTGGGCATGACATTTATCTCTCACATGCTCTTGCCCTAACTGAGTTCTACCTCTTGTAAGGAACAGTATGTGCAGATTTAACACAGCAGGTTTTAACTCTGAGCTTTGATCCAAACATATTTTATTCTCATTTGAGTACTCCTTGCATTATAACATTGGGGTGAGTATTTATGGTGTTCAAGTATAAAAAGACATTATTGTTAGGGTGTTATATATTGGTTAAAAGTGGCCTGGGTGGCAGGATGCCAGGCTGCATTGCTAACTCTGCCTCTGACTTACTCAGTGACCTCAGGGAAGTCCACTAAAGATTAATGCAAAGGGGGGGGGGATTAAATCAAGCTTTTTTAATTTAAATTGATTTTTAAACATTTGAAATGACTTTTCATTTGTCTTTCTCATTCTTTACTTTCTTCCCATTTTGTAGTTTTAAATTGCAAAAGTGTTTTGTACTTGTTTCTTTCCTAGTTGTTAGTAAAATTTCAAATTTTACAAAGATTTTTTTTTTCTGTTAAGAAGTTTCACACTTAAAAAGCTTATCTGAATTGAAAAAGACACATCCAGGGCCTCGTTACCATCTTTACTGTGAGAAAACACAAACTCAAGAACATCACCACAACATAATTAAGCAAATCACACATGCTATATTCGCAACCAGACCAACCTTCCAATATATTGAACTTACACAAGTCACAAAATCTGAAATGCTTCGAACAGGCCACTCTCCTCCATTAAGATTTGCTCTTTGAAGTCAATGGGTTCCTAAATCACCTTGGTGCCTAACTATGGGCTTAGCAGCTGACCTTTGGGCTCCTATTTGTGAAAATTTTGGCCTGTGTGTATAAACACGTTCACAATAATTTTGTTTAATGTAGTGGAAGCCTACTTAACTCCCCATTGTTAACACTGAAGCACCTTTGTATTGAAGTGAAAAAGATTGTATGCCACTAAGATAAAAGTTTTTAATAAAAATACAATTTTAGCTCCTGATACTGCAAACACCAAGGCATGTGCTTAACCTTAAACAATCCCTTGAAGTCAGTAGGATTGTTCATGTGAGTAAAGTTATGTCACTCTGTCAATGCAGGATAAAGGCCTTAATTTTCAATATTTTGTTTTTTGCCAGTAGCAGTTTTGTTAGGTTCAAATAAGATAACGCACCAGGAGTCACATTTATGAAAAATCCAGCATGTATCTGTGATGGGGTCTCCAGGGTGCAACCTGGACTGTGAATAGCTGAGCCCTTTGTGGGTCACCTCTCACACTGTGACGCTGATGTCAAATTACAAACCTCTGATATGCACTGCACTTACACAGCCATCCATAGGCACAGACACACCCAACTGAGTTACATGAATGACTTCCCGGTCACTCATGAACCATCAATAAGGAAGCTCCAGCCAATTCCCCTCAGCTCCCTAGCCTTGTATCCCGGAACTGTACTGAGTTGCACTAGTCAGAAACCTGGCCAATGTAAGCTCATTACCTTGTTCACCACTCTGACAAAAGGATAGTGGGCGTGCAACTGCCCTTGTTGACCTGAGCTGAGTTTTCCCAAGCACTTCAACCAAAACACACTGTTTTAGGTAAAATATAAAACAGATTTAATAACTACAGAAGGATAGAATATAAGTGGTAGGCATAAAGGTGAGAGATAGTTAAGAAAATCAAAAGTAAATATGCATTCTAAATCCTAAACTTTTAGTCTAAGCAAGAGTTGAATCATACAGTGCCTCACCCTGACAAATGGTACAAGCAGGTACAGTTCCTCAATACACAGGCTGCGACTACATTCCAGCCTTGGTCCACCCTTCCACCGTTCATAGTCTGTCTTCCAGACATTCTTCCAGGGGGAAATATGCCAAGTGATGATGTCACTTCCCCTCTCTTATACTTTCTTCCAGGTTGCTGGAAAGATCCTTGCTCTAACGGAAGGATCAGGCAGTCCCCATTGATCAAGAAGTCTCCATTGCCTACCTGCTATAGGAGTCTCTGGGATAGTGGATTATTTTCTTGATGGATGTTGATGAGCTATTAATGCTGTCTGGCTATTGATGGCTACTCCTTTGTTGTAACTGAAAGGCTGTTGTGGATGTTCCCAACCTCACAATATATGTCAGTAATACATAGAGCAATACTTCATAACGTCACATATAATGACAGCACATACAATCCAACAGGATATTCATGTTCAACAGACTAAGACTTTAAAAGTACAGTAATTTAAACTGATTATTTAAGCAGAGAACAGCACAAATCCATTCTCACCCACTCCTTTTCACACTGCAGCTCTCTTTAACCTCTGCATGTCTGCTTCCCCATTCATAAAAGTGGGGACAATAATACTTATCTCCCAAGGGTGATGTAAGGCAGAATTAAACTTTGTCCAGTGATTTGAGACCCTTGCCCTAAAGTGCAAAGCATCCCTATGGAAATAAATGTCTCTGCACAAATGTATCCTGTTCATATGGCCAATTTCTATCCTTCCTAATTTGACCAAAAATACCCATTATTATTATTATTATTATTATTATTATCGTCATCATTTTTGTTATTAATTGTACAGCTGATTAAATGCTGAGCCATTTCATAACCGTGAACATAATTTGCAATTGCCAACTCCTCCATTCCTGTGGGCATTTCCCTTTGGTAGGGCATGGCTAAAAGATACCGTACGCCACAAACCCTAACACAATACATCTTAAATAGAAGAAACAGAGATGCTGCTTTTCCTTCCTGGGTGCATTAGAACTTGAAGGCTCTGTCTTTCTCAGCCTTTCCACTGAGGTTATATGGAAGTTGAATAGCCACATGGGGGTTAAAACGCCAATGGTCATATCATGACAGGATTTAAAAATACTCATTACAAGGAAAGTTCATTGTGGAAGAGGACAAATGTGATTACACAAACAGAGACTTCAGGTGTCTGGCTAGTAGTTCCTAAAGAAAGAGGGTGTTGGAAGAAGACCTCAGTGAGTTCCAGTAGCTTGCTGCTGAACAATGCACAAAGCACCCATCCCAGCAGCAAGGAGCATGGAGCTGAAACAATCCAGCTTGTAGGACGGTCCCTACCCTGAGTACAGCCAGGCTTTGTTTTGGTGTATATGGCAGGTGCGTAGGAGCGTTTCTCAGCCAGCTGCATTAGCGTTGTTAGCCTTCACCAAAGCAGTGGGTGCTAAGGAGGGATTTGAACAAAGAGAAGGGGGTGGCCTTGGGCAGCATGGGAAAAACCCCATAAAGATTAAAGTGAGGAAAGAAAACAAGGGGTGTGGTGAGGCAGCAGGCAACGGTGCTGCAAAAGGAGTGAGGACTCAGTGAAGATTTAACACCTGATGGAACCTGCAGTGATCCTGGTGCACTGTAGCCTTTGCGCCTATAAAACTGTCCTGAGAATAATTTCCACCATCTGGTTTTGCTGCTCCTCTGCCAGCAGCTCTCTCTCCCCCCGTGCTGTGCGCGCGAATACAGCTCCTTCACCTGTGGGGGTGGAATTCGCCTTCTGGCTCCCTCTAAGAACAGGGAGAGTTTTCACCTACCTCTATTATCTCTCCGCAGGAGCAGGGAAAGCTCTTGTTCAGTTTTTGCCTGCTTCCACTTGGCTTCTTGTTCTGATTGCACAAAGCAGACCAGGCCGACTCTGCGCCTCTTCAATCCACGGGTGACTGCAACAAAGTTACTTCTAAGACCAACGTGGGTCAATTGCCCTCCACTGTGCCTCTGGCTTGTACTTTGCCTCTGAGAGCTTTGTGAAGCCACCAGAGCTCATTCAGATGTGACACACACACTCACTACTTGCTTCGTTTCGAGAGAGGTGCCAAGGCATTTGGTGGAGGGGAATCAGCCCTCAATAGTGTAGGCACTTCTGTGCAAGCGACATGGCTTAGAATTTGCTGGAATGAAAGGCTTTTTTTCTGAGGGGTCTGTGCCTCGTGTGCAAGACTAATTTGGGGCAAAAATTTAAAGGAGAACTTACTTAAGCCACAGGGGTTTTGACCTGGGTTTTCCATTTCAGGAGGCTATTCCGCTGCGTAGAAAGGATCTGCACAAGTATCACTTGAGGGAGTAACAGACACAAAAGAAAAGGGAGATGTTCCTTTTTAAGTTGAATATGCAAATTGCAACCAGCTCTATGCATTTAGCCCAATCAAGCCATGAGCTTAGGCTGTCTCTCCCCTCCTGCTGTGACTGTTTTATGGCAGGTAAGAGGTCTGGGGCAGTGTAAAGGATCCCTAAAAACTCTGGATCAGCCCAGGGGGTAGGAATGGGGACAGGGCCATAGCACATAGCGCTGTAAAGATTCTAGCCCGCAATTGCAGGTCACTGTAACTTGGAGAGATTCTGAGGCTGACCTAAGTTACACCGGGGGCTTCTCCAGTCCCTGCAACTTTCTAAAATCAACTGTATGCAAAGGTGGCTTAAAGCCACCAGAAGCCTCCTACTTTTGTGCAGTAAGTTCTGTGCTTTGCTTCTCAGAGTATATTTACACAGCTGAAAAAAGCCCATGGCAGTGAGTCTCAGAGCCGAGATCAATGGACCCTGGCTCCTGGGACTCGCACTACAGGGCTAAAAATTGCAGTGTAGAGACATTCCCACTTGGGCTGGAGCCCAGGCTCCGAGACACCTCCCTCCTCGCTGGGTTTCATCCAAACCCAAACGTCTACCCTGCTCTTTTTAGCCCTTTCGCCTTGATCAACTGACTCGGGCTCTCATACTTGCTGCCCCAGGTCTTTTTTTGTGTGGTGTTGACTTACCCGTAGAGCAGTGGTTCTCAACCTATCTACCATTGTGGGCCACATTCACACAATATATATATTATCTGTATGGCCCTGAGGATGTCACCTGGGCCTCAGTTGTGTGCTGATTGGGCCATGGGTTGAGCGCCACTGCCTTAGAGGGATAGCATAGAATCTCACCCTTACTGGGTTACTGGGACAAGCTTTTTAGTCAGGCTCATGCATTTCTCCTGTGCATGAGCTGATGGCTGAAATGTTCAGGAAGAAAGTTCTTTCTACTATGCCCAGCATTTCCTGGTGGCTGGGTACCTCATGGTCTGTATGGAACTCGTTGCCACAATGTACCAGTGACACCAGGAACTTTTTTTTGAAGAGGGACTAGATACTTATATGGAAAGTGAGACCATCCACAACTATATTGGGCAAACAGTTTAGGAGGGATATAAGCTCTCTTGCTTCAGAGCATGATCCAGCCTCGAACTTCCTGGAGTTGGGAAGAAGTTTCTTATATGGACAGGTTATTCCATTACAGGATTATTTACTCCTTCCTCTGGAGCATCTGGCACGCCTACTGTAGGAGACAGGCTACTGGGTTAGAGAGTGTACTGGGATGATCCTGGATGGCAGTTCCCATGTCCCTATTTGATTCATAAGCAAACTTTCTTTATCAGCCATTTCCTTACTGTGGCTGTAGGAATGTAGCAACATAAGATTTGTCATATCCCATTACACAATGGGTCATAACTTGGGCTACAGATTTGTCATGGTGGTCACGCAAATGGTGAATTTGGTTAAACTCCTTGGAGTCTTGGCAATGGCTGTAAGACCACATCTGATTGGGCCCGAAACCTAGTGTCGTTGAGCTAGGCTACATCACTTGGATTTGTCCCATCCACCCCTCAGAAGAAGGAGGAGCAGATGGGCCAAACCGGAGTGGCACAGCAACCCCATGTGCCAGGTCAGAACACCGGCAGTGGGGATCTGGATACAGCCTTGTGGAATAGAATGAATCCAGGGTGGACTTGCTCTCCAAACCCCATGCTCTGGGCTTCAGCTTTCACCACTCGTACTATACTGTTGTGTACTGCATTCTTTGGTGACCTTTCCATGACTTACCATTTTTCCCCAAACCTCTGCTGTGAAATTTACTAACAGTGGCTATGCCAAAATCATACCCTTCTTCATGACATTTCCCTCACTTTTAACACCCAGCTGACAGCAATTGTACCCTGGGCTGCTGCGGTAGCGAACTCCATAGGATAAGCAAGCGCTGTGCAAAGAAGTCTAGTCCTTTTTATTCCTGACAGCTCTTTATTCTAGTGCTCGCTATTATGCTGTGGTGGCTAAGGTGTGGAAACAGTTTCCTTATTTAAACCTTGTTTTCATACACTCCTGTCTTTACAAAACATTCATTTTTTCAAAGTGAAACTGTCCCCGGTTTGTGTATCAAGGTGATTCTTTTTTAAAGTGTGAACACAGTTTTTTTCAGTCTTATTTGAGTTGAGAGAATGAAAAAGAATTGCATGTGCCCATTCGAAAACAATTGTCTCATGCTTTTATCCAAGGAAAACACCTTGGAACCTTATAACCTGAACTTTTTTTTGCTATAAATACATAGAGCTAGATTTAGGTGCCAAAAGTTGCAGATAGGCATCAAGTGGGATTTTCAAAAAGGGCTTAAGCAGGTTAGGCACAGAACTCCCATTGACTTTCAAGGGAGTTTGGCACCTAACTCACTTAGGCACTTCTGAAAATCCCTCTTGATGGCTATCTGCAATTTTTGATACATAAATACCTTTGTAAATCTGGGCCATAGTCTGTCATGAGTGTACCAAATATATTAACAAATGTATTGGTTTGACGGTTAGGGATGTTTAAAAGTGCATCATTGCAGAAGCCGAGTAGAGAAATGTGTTAACTTTTAAGCAGCTCACGTGTCCATCCCAACTAATTGCCTCATGAGATGCCTGGTTAACTAAAATTATCTCAATCTCTGGGGGCTTTTAAAAGCTTTCATAGATCCCAAGGCCAGAAGGGACCATTGCGATCATCTAGTCTGACAGGCTAAATAGCTCCCCCAAAATAATTCCTAGAGCAGATCTTAAAAAAAAAATTCCAATGTTGATTTTAAAATTACCAGACTCACCATGACCTTTGGTATATTGTTCCAGGTGTTAATCCAAAGGTTTGGCCCTAATTTACTACCCAAATTCTAGCAGCATTTCTTCAGCCACAATGTATTTTGATTTAGTCCCAGAGTTTTGTGCTGCCTGTGTTTTGGCATCATTATCTTTTTGCATAATCTTCCCAGTCCTTGATAAGATTGGTGCACAATTTACTAATGCTGCACTCTGCCTAGAATGAAACACCGTTACTGTACCTCAGTAAACAAGGTCGGCGCTCTTCTTTTCATGTCGTGGAAAATCATAGCTGTGGGAATAGCATGACTGCCACTGCTGCCCAGCTTGTGCTTATTTTTTATTAATCCTGAACAGCAAGAAAATGGGGGATTAAGACAGTTGACAGGACACTGTACTTCTGACTGGCATCTTCGACATTTTCCATCCTCGGCTTGGATGCTGCCAGTAGAGATACTGGAAAAGCTAGCAGAGGCCTGCAGTAAGCAGGAGAGAACTGGACAATGTTTGCACTCCAGTGTGTGCTTGCATTTTACCTCAGCACTCCCCCTTCCCCTTTCATGAGATCAGTCACCCCCCTAGTTCTACATGGGATTTGCTGCTCTTAAAGTGGGGTTAGTGCTGTGTCTAACCCTAATGAATGTTTTCAAACGCTGGAGGCTCCTGGGCTCAGAAACTTTTGTTTTGTTTTCCTTTTGTTTGTGGTTTTAATTTCCCCAAACGTGTGGCTTTGTCAAGCATTTTAATTTTAAATATATTTTATAAGAATGGAAAAGGGAAATGTTGGAAATCATTTGATGATATGAACGGTGGTGTGAAATAGGTAAGTCTATGAAGAGCAGATGGAATATAGGCACTGCGATGAACCCATTAATTTGCAGCTCTACTGTAAGTCAGCTTGAAAGTTTGTCTCTTTCACCACGAGAGGATGATCCAATAAAATATATTACCTCACCCACCTTGTCTTACAATATCCTGGGACCAACATGGCTACAGCAATCTGGCAGACAACAATGTTTTATCTAATCTATCACTGTTTTCCCCCTTTGAATTACAGAACGCAACAGGAGTTTTGAAATGTCTTCCTTTGTGGAAACCAAAGGGCTTGAGCAACTCACAAAGTCTCCAGTGGAGTTCGTGGAGTATCCTTGGCATTCAGAAAGATACACCATGTGCTTTTGTAAATCTGAGTAAGAGCCGTTATGGTTCTTCATTGGGCTTTGGAGACATGAGTTTGGGAAATTTGGAACCTAGCCTAACTTTGTTAGCTCGATTACCTCTTCCATTAGCAAAGAGAGCTGGCCTCTCATGAGACCTCATTGAGTTTTAGAGTGAATTCTTGTGATGTGGATTAGGGGCAAAAGGGATCATCTTAAAATACAGATTGAAGGTCTGGGGAGGAAGAGTGAGTCAAATCATTAGTGAGCATGTGGGAAAACAAAGCAAAGGTAATTTGTTATATAAAATGATAGAAGATAAATTAAAACAAAGGAAAATATGTCAGAGAGAGATCATCTGGGTAACTCAGTACTTTGCATAGTCTTATGGGAGATCCGATTTTGATTCCTGGTCACAGCTGATTCTTTCCTGACTACCAGGAGCTAGCTGCACTGATTTGTTTTTTGTAGAAAAATAACTAAAGGGGAGTGCTTTTCGGTTTAATGGCTCTCAGTGTATGTCATTGTCTCCTTTGAAGCCTACAATTTACAAAAATGGATCCAGGTACAATATGGCCTTACGGAACATTAACTGAGAGCAACTTCTACATCTAGACTGCAATGTATTCCCATATCTAAAATTTTTGGAGTGGCCATTTGACGCTCAGGCTCGCTACATCAGTTTACTCACCATTGCTTTCTCTATGTGGAGGCTAAATCTGAAACTCGTGTGAGGAGAGCAGTTACTTCTTAACTGGGCTCTCCTCAGTCCAGCTCTAGAAGGATTGTTACTGCTGGCTAGTTTCTGTAGAGGCAATTTAGGACCATATTAGATTATTTACTGTGTAACTGAAGTTACACATATATTGTCTTCTCAGATCCACACTTGCCCTTGCTTTTCCCCTGCTTCTTTAGAGTCTGTTAGCCCTCACAGGAACAAAAGGAAAGTATGTAACGTATCATTTTATAACCTCAACTTAGACACCTGAGTATTTATATAGACCAGCCGCCCTCCCAAGAACGTGAATCTGTGAATGTAGTATGTTTGGAGAACTCCACTAAGCAACCTACTATTGTTCTATAAAGAGCATCTACATTTAATGACTGAAAGTATATATAATTATTTTGCCAAATGCACTGTCTCTTAACCACTCACCATCTAGATATAACAAAAGGCAGCTTAGCCGGATTTATCCAAAGGGAACACGTGTAGATTCCTCAAACTACATGCCGCAAGTCTTCTGGAATGCTGGCTGTCAGTTGGTTGCTCTTAACTTCCAAACTGTAGGTAAGTCTCAGCTTTTTCTTGGTTTAGTGAGCTGTACGTGCCACTTTTTCAATAGGTTCTGTTATTGGGAGCCAAGAGAGTTGTTTTGTTCAACAAAAGACGTTGGGCTATTGACCAGTTCTACGAAGCTGTTTGTTCATGAGCCCAAGTTATTCTCAAATTCATTAGCATATTATACCATAGTGCAGCATGCGCACAGTGGTCATCTTAAAGAGCCATCATTTACCAACCACTACATATTGCAGTTTCTCATATGCAGTTCTGCAAATATTCGCTTGTTCATAGCAGCCCCTTTATATTGCGTAATGAACTGAAAATATAACTAACTTTCCGCCAGTCTCCAGAAATAATTATTATTAATCATTTTATTGCAGTAACACCTGGATTCAAATGTTCTTGGCACTGTACAAAATGACGAGGCCAGATTTTCATGGGCGGGTCCAACGGGAGCATCCCGTGAAATGCATTTTTGCTGCTCCCACAAACACCTGCATGTGCATGCACAAAAGGAAAATTGTACATATAGGTGCCTATGTTTCATTGAAAGTCAGCTAGGGTTGCCAACTTTCTTCTCCCACAAAACCGAACACCCTTGCCCCACCCCTTCTCCGAGGCCCCACCCCACACTCACTCAATTCCCACCCCCCCATCGCTCACTCTCTCCACCCTCACTTGCTCATTTTCACCTGGCTGGTTCAGGGGGCTGGGGTATGGGATGGGGTGAGGGCTCCATCTAGGGGTGTGAGCTCCGGGGTGGGGACAGAAATGAGGGGTTCAGGGTACTGGAGGGGGCTCCGGGCTGGGGCAGGCGGTTGGGGTGTGGGGCGGATGAGGACTCCGGCTGGGGATGCAGGCTCCGATGTGGGGCTGGAGATGAAGGGTATGGCATGTAGGAGGGTGCTTCAGGCTGGGACCAAGGGGTTCACAGGGCAGGAGGGGGATCAGGGCTGGGGCAGGGGGTTGGAGTGTGTGTGGGGGGAGAGTAAGGGCTCCGGCTGGGGGTGCAGGCTCTGGGGTGGGGCTCGGGATGAGGGGTTTGGAGTGCAAGAGGGTGCTCCAGGCTGGGATTGAAAGGTTTGGAGGACGGGAGGGAGATCAGGGCTGGGGCTCGGGCAGGGGGTTGGGGCCCAGGAGGGGGTCAGGGGTACTGGCTCCAGTTGGTGCTTTCCTCAAGCAGCTCCCAGAAGCAGCGGCATGTCCCCCCTCTGGTTCCTATGTGGAGGGGCAGCCAGGCAGCTCTGCGCGCTGCCCCATCTGCAGACACTGCCCCCACAGCTCCCATTGGCCTCGGTTCTGCCAATGGGGGCTGCAGGGGCGGCACTTGGGGGGGCAGCGTGCGGAGCCCCCTGGCTGCCCCTATGCATAGGAGCCGGAGCGGGGACATGCCTGCTGCTTCCCAGGAGCTGTGCTGTGCGGAGGCTAGCAGGGAGCCTGCCAGCCCCGCTGTGTGGCGGAGCCAACCAGATAGTCAATGGCCCAGTCAGTGGTGCTGACCAGAGCTGCAAGGATCCCTTTTCGACCAGGTGATGTGGTCGAAAAGCAGACATCTGGTCACCCTAAAGTCAACAGGACTTAGAAGCCTAACTCACTTTTGAAAATGAGACATATCCAAGTCACTTAGGCTCTTTAATGCTAAGCAGAGCAACACCTAAGTACCTTTAAAATCTAGGCCTTAGGCTCTTTCGAAAATTTTATCCCACAACACAGGAATGGGTTACCTAGGGAGGTAGAGGAATCTCCATCCTTAGAGGTTTTTAAGGCCTGGCTTTACAAAGCCCTGGCTGGGATGATTTAATTGGGGTTGGTCCTGCTTTGAGGAGGGGATTGGACTAGATGACCTCCTGAGGTCTCTTCCAACCCTAATCTTCTATAATTCTATCATTCTATCTTCTGGAACATCTCTAGAGAATTCCCTCCTCTTACAGAGAGAATCCAAGATGGTGGCCACTGAGGACTGTGTGAGTGAAACTTGAGTCTTTCAGTGAAATATTTCCTGAAACCTAGGTTTAAGTGACAGCAGTGCTCAAGAAATAGCTGTTTATTTGCATTGCCCTTAGTCATATTACTGCAGTTATACTGGTTTTTGTATATTTGATACTTATCCAGAAGTTAATTCCTCATGATATTTTTGTTGCTTAGATTTGTCTATGCAAATAAACATGGGGATGTATGAATACAATGGCAAAAGTGGTTACAGGCTAAAGCCAGAGTTTATGAGAAGACCAGACAAACATTTTGACCCATTTACTGAAAGTATTGTGGATGGAATCGTAGCCAACACATTGTCTGTGAAGGTATGTACACAGTTGTTGAAAATTCTGTTTATGTTAGAACCTGGACATATTTCTGTTTTATCTGGAGCCCTGGCAGATCTTCTTTAGCTGTGTCTGCACTGCAGTCAGGAGGTGTGATTACAACACGCGTAGGCATACCCAACCTAGCTTTAATCTAGCTAACTTGGATACTGTGGCAGAGATGCTCACCACCAGCGCTGCCTAGTGGTCAGGCTGGGATGTGGCAGGTGGTCTTCCGGGCATCCCCCTTTCTTACTGCTGCTTCACCCTGCAGTTGTCTGTCTTTCTGGTGACTCTGCCCTCCAGCCAGGTCATGTATTCAAGTCTGTCCCTTTCAGGGTATGTATAGAGTCCAACAATGGGGGAGCCTTCAGGATTAAGCAGGATGCTCAGGACTCTACCCCTTGGGTCAAGATCTCACAGCCCAGACCCTTTTATCTTCAGGGGTTTCTCCCCCCAGGTAGGTTCCCCACATCAGGAATAGGCCTCTGTAGTTGCCCCTCTGCAGAGGTTGGTAGGGAAGCCCAGGCCCACACTGTCAACTGGGCTCCGATCCAGGGCCCAGTGGCAGGCAGCTAAATCCTGAGATTCTATGCGGCTGCCTCCCTGGGTCACTTCCTACCAGGCCCCTCTCTTCTCAACAGCTAAAGTAAAGAACTAAAACACAAAGATAAAGTCTTTGGCTTTCAGAGAGTCACAGGTCCCTTCTCTGTTGGCTCGGTCAGGTCACCATAGCCAGGTCTCAGGAAGCAAGAGCTCCATGGTGCTCCTTCTCACAAGCTCAGAGTATAGGTCAGCTCACCTCCACAGCCTGCCTGCCAGTGCCACTAAGCTACTGTGTTCCCCTTTGTAAGTTCTTCCTCCAGCCAGTGCAGGTGTGGCAGGTGTGGTGGAGCAGAGCTGCCTGGGCCCAGGGCATCTCTTTAATCTGTACCTTTCCAGTGTGAGGTTTGTACACCCCATCACAGGGACCAACCGCAGTGAAGGTGCGGCTTCACAGGCTTCAGCATGGCCCGTACAAGTCCACCCAGAACCCTGGGCACTTTCTTGGACAGCTAGCCCCCGCTGAAGTCTGTGCTGCCATGGCTACACTATTGGTACTCACTCTAGCTAGATTCAAGCTAACTCATGTCTACATGTGCTGAAGTCACACCTCCAGTTGCAGTGTAGACATACTGTAAATTGAGACAATGAGATACGTTTAATTTGCAGTGGGGCATATTTAATTTTTAAACTCAACAGTATCTAAATTCATAAAAAAACAGAAGCTCAAATTTTGAAGGAATATTGCCTATTAAGTAAATTTGCTTGTGTTTTGTTTTTAATTTCCTTTCCAATCCCTTTTCTTTTCATCACATAAGACTTCCCAGGAAACTGATGTATTTAAGAAGAGGTTGAAGATTTTTAAGCTTTTGTTTTTGAAGTGCTGTATTTCAAATAGTGTAACCTTAAAAACATCCCTAGTCCATGCTAAATGCTAACTTGCACTGAGATGACCAACAGAGCATGCTGCTTAGTGTAAATTAATACAATAACAGGTTTTTGCAATGAGACCAGGAAGTTATAAAAGTCATGGTTTCGTACCGAGAGTTACAAAAACAATTTATTTCATTAATAGGCCTATTCAGCTGAACAATCTCCCCTATCAGAAGCCACCCACAAAATATCCTGTTTTGTTCAGTGGTAGGAAACTGATATCCACCTTGAGGCTGCAGGCACAAGTCAGCTGTGGCAAAGCAGTGGTGTGAGAGCGTGTGTGAAAGAGGTGGCTGGCAGCTTTGGGACCACATCTAAATGGAGGTTATTCAGTAGCTCTAGGGAGATGCTTAGCCCTTTGCAGGAATTGAGTCCCTAAGAGTAATGTGGCCATTGCCCGAAGTTGGCTCCTTCTGACTGTCCAGTAGAGATCGTGCTAGTTGTGATGTCATGGCATGGTAGATGCTGAGGCCTCACAAATGAATGGGAGCTGGCATACTTTGGGCAAATCTGAGGTTATTTAAGATACCCTGACATTGGCTGAATATCCCTCGCTCCTTGTTACTCAGAGAATTCATCAACAACCTTTACATTTACCTCATATTTAAAAAAAAAAAGGCTGGAAGGAGACAAAAACGAAACAGGTGCATCTGCTTTTTTATCATTGCCTTGGTTGCAACACCACCACACATAGCTCTGGCGTTACCGTATCTTTTTATTTACCATAACAGTATGTTATAGTCCTGTATTTGCAGTATTAGAGAATGCTTGTTTTGAGTTTGGGGTTTATTTAGGAGAGAACTATACCATCACTAGGAAGAATTCTTCAGCCTGAATTTCAGCCAGAAATTTCAGAATCCACACTAAGCCGTCTTTATTAATCATTTTCAAACACTCCTATCTTGTTTTCTAGATAATTTCAGGTCAGTTTCTTTCGGATAAAAAAGTTGGTACTTATGTAGAAGTAGACATGTTTGGCCTGCCTGTGGATACAAGACGAAAAGCTTTAAAGACAAAGACCTCTCAAGGCAATGCTGTAAATCCTGTATGGGAAGAAGAACCCATAGTATTTAAGAAGGTTGGTGTGATGTTTATTTCCCTACAGTGCAGAGTGATTATTTTATTGCTTTCCACTAGGTTAATTTTGTGTTGTACAGAAAATCAGAATGATTGCATTTGCTGAAGAGATCATTTAAAAGACTCTGAAACAGCTATGCTGTAGAGCCCACCCCTGCTCCAATAAAATCAAGCCAGCTCCTACTGAAATCAGTCAACTGATGTAACTTTGTTAGTTTCATTGACACAAGATTGGGCCTCTGTACATACAAGGCAAAAAATTCCAAAGTGCATGAAACCCAGATTTTGTAAGGTATTTAGGGGTTGCATCATTGAGCGTTGCAATGCCTAACTGATTTAGGAGCCAAAGTCTCATTTACAAAGTGATTTAGGCACTTAGGAGCCTATCCTATTGACTGTCAATGGGATTTTGACGCCTAAGTGCCTTAATCCCTTTTGATTAGAAGATTTAGGTTCCTAGATCAGTTAGAGATTGCAATGCTGAGCACAGCAACACCTAAATACCTTTAATCATCTGGGACCAGATGATTCAAGAGCCTAAATCCCATTCACTTACAATGGGACATAGGCTCTTGAGTTACCGAGGTGCTTTGGAAAATTTTACCCAGAGGACCCAATCCTACAAAGTCAGTGGGAGCTGAGGGTACTAAGCATCTTTCAGAATCATGCCCCTGCAGCATTAGTATCTCACAGTGTTTTGTAAATGGGATTGCAGCCAATTTCCTAAAGAGAGCTGTAGTATTGTCTATTTTTAGTTTACTGGCTAATGCAGTTAATTAGTCTTGGATCAAGTAGAGAACCTGCCTTTTCCTGACGTCCCATGACAGCAATTAAAGTTCATGGAGGCACTTACACAGTCAGTGCCTGAAACTCAGCTTTCTAGGAGCTGCAGTAGGACGCCCTCATCTGAAGGGCCTGTCCTCAGACCTCCTTCCCTTTGGCATTCTGCCAGGGTTGGATTTTGGAAACAGCACTAGCATTTTGTTGTTGTTGTTCTCATGGGCCCTTAATTAATATATTTTATTTCTGTTACCAGTTTTACTATAATGTGTGGGAGCCTCCAGGCTCATAATGGGCCTGGATTGTTATTTTGAGTGATCTGAAGATTAACTCATATAATCTGTTGTTAGTGGGAGGTGAAACTAAGTGCCTACATATTTTTAGGTGTCATATAAACATCCATTAAATAACACACTGATTTCCGCATAGTGTGCTCTGAGGAAAAGAGGCCAGTGTAACCAGCCTTACAATGTGTATGTGTATCTACACATGACTTCTCTATGACACAGTAATGAGATACGGTGCACATGTTTTACAGTACCATTTGGTTGGGTAGGAATTAAGGTCGGGTCTGTTACTTGTGGGATTTGGGCCTTGACTAAAATTTAAGGCAATGTAAGAATGTTCATTCAATGCCAAGCACGGTTTTGGTCTCGAGTAGGCCTTGTTTTGGGACACGAACAGTCCTGACTTCTGGGTCCCAGTTCTTGTCAGCAGGAATGATCCAGTGGCACAGAGCTTTTGAGAATGAAATCAGAAACTGCCTTTCTAGGACTCTACTCAAGCAAACAAGCCCTTCTGTCTGATGGCTTGCAGAAAAACCAGCTGTTGGTCATGGCCAATCTGACAAAAGACTACATCCCACTGGAGAGCCCTATGGGGTTAATATTTGATGATGTCGTGTTCAACAGCTCTATGACACACACCCCGTACTATCCCCATGTGCCAGGGATAAGGATTGGGGGATATGTCTGTTGCCAGAAATAAGCTGGGTGATAGGAAATGTCTCATTACTGCTTGTTGGACTGGGAGCTGAAAGCTCCAGTTTGACTGCATTCCGCTTTGTAAATCTAGGCCCTAGCTCACCTGGGCCTTCCCACTGTCTTGAATATTGATCCCTATGAACAACGAGTGCTTTCGAAAGGGACAGGCCTTCCAAGCTTAGTTCTTTCACGTATCCTTACCTCATAAAGGAAAAGATTAATCCTTCTCGCACAGGCAGACTGATTTCCTACCAAATCACCCGTCCTCTTGGAGAAAGACACGCTATTTAATATATCGCCAGAGCAATCTCCCTTTCGAAAGAAATCACATCACGTATTTGTTTATGAGGTTAGTCCAGGTTCCTTTCTGCCCTACTGCTATTATAGTCTTTTAATGTATTTCTTCCTCCACCACCAAGGTCCATCCATTGTAGCAACCCTCGGAACTTAGTACAACCCTGAAGGACTTTTCCATCCTTTCACTGAGGCTAAGGTTAGCATCCCAGGCATACCCATCTTTGCTCCTGGCCTCACCTGTCCAGTAAACATCATTTGCCTGATCTGTGGAAGGCAGGATAGGTGTTCTGAAACACAAGCTACAGAGAGCTCTGTTAGGTGTAGGCATGCAAGGGAAAGCACTTATGACAGGTATGGTTATTGGCATTATGCAAGCATGCTAAACTGCCTCAATCCATTCAGCCTGTCAGGATGCTTTATGTAATTAAATAACTAAGGTCTAGCAACCTGCTCAGACTTTTCCCTCTTAAAACACACCGATTGACGGATTTGTTATTTGATGGTTTTATCAGCACTAATGTGCTTATCACTGCCCTGCTTAATTAATTAAGGGGTCCTTAGGACACATTGGTTCTGAGTGACACTCATGATTTCACCTCATACATTGTCACTACATTTTCTACATGTACATGTCTACATTTTCAAAGCCTCATTCAGGCCTAATTAGAGGCATGATGCTAAAGATCTATGTGCTGCTTTGAAAATGTAGGGATAAGTTCTCAGCTTCAGATTTGGCTGTTCTAGCCATTCCCTGTCAATGAGTTATTCGCCTGTAAAGAAACTGTCCTGCCACCTGTTACTTGACTGAAGCATGATCATTTCAGAATGATTTTCATACACGGGTCATATGCATTCTGACCTGTTGTATGGCAAACTCCTAGTCTGGCTATAGAACTCTTTATTTGCTGACTAGAGCCTTATCTTTCTACTCTGCTATCTGCCTTGTATGCAGAAGGATCTTTTCTTATTTATAGCAGACAACTGATAACTGTACCAAATATGTCCCTGTAGGTGGTTCTGCCTTCTCTGGCATGTTTGAGGATAGCAGTATATGAAGAAGGAGGAAAGTTTATCGGACATCGGATATTGCCTGTCTCAGCAATTCGACCAGGTAAGATTATGGCTCTGCTGTAGTGAAGAGAAGCAACTTGGCAGACCCTCAGCAAGATTCTTTTGACGTCAATGCAGCTATGCTGATTTATGCCAACTGAGGCTCTGTCCCAGCGTATGCAGCCAATGGAGAAATTCACCTAATTTGGTACTGCATTATTTCAGCTTTAGCTATAACTTCATTTTGTTTTTTTAAAAAGTAAATAATTTTGAATATGTTTATATCATCCATGAGAGGAGAAACACCTGAATCACCGAAAGTTAAATCTAGAATGAAACAAGAAAACCTACAGAACTAAAACATACAAAGCAGTTGATGGCATTTACTGGTTAATTGTAGCTATGAAACCATTTTAAAAGAAGGAGCTTGGCAGTCGTTTCTCCTTTTCAGTCATTGTTTCTGAGATCGACTGCTCAGTGAGCTTTAGCTGTGGTGGGTGGAGACACTGAGGGCATGAAACATGCTCTCACGGGACAGTCAGCTTGGCTCATCCTTCCGCACTTTCAAAATTGCCTGCAAATGCTTATATTGTAGGTGTATTTTAATTTTAGCCACTGTGAAGGATTTATTCCCATTCATTCCCGGTCTTTTTAAATATGTTGCTGTGTCATTTATTCTGGTATTCTCTGGGTTTTTTATTGTTAGGTATTCATGTTGTGTGCATATTACGGCATCCTGATTCCTTTTAATTAACATTTCAGCTCTCTGAGTATCTTGACCGGAAGTACTTATAAATATTTTAAATGAAAATAAAGTAGGGTTACAAAGCCAAATCAATCCAAACTAAATGGAAAACAATAAGAAAAGATCAAAGAATTATATAAATTAGAGCTAGGGAAATAACTGATTTCTTTTGTTCGCTGGCACTTCCGAAAAATCATTTCAGTTCAGGTTGAACTGAAATGAAAAAATGCGGAAAAAGTTGGGCACATTGAAAACATTCATTTAAGGTCAAAGAAACCAAGTTTTATCTGACCCAAAACATTTTGTTTCAAGCATGTTTGAAGGGCTCAATTCACCAAACAGCCAGAGGAGGAGGAGGAGCCGATGATGGTTATAAAGCGGCTAGCACCGGCAGCTAACACTGACATTTTTGTGCCATATGGGAGACCCACGTTCAAATCCCTGCTCCATGTCAGGCAGAGGGAACATTAAACTTGGCTCTCCCACATCCCCAATGAGTCCCCGAAGAATTTAGCTAAACATTCTAAAGAAAGCACCATCACCATCTCCTCCTCCTCCAGCCATTTTGCGAATGGCATCTCGGTATCCCCAAATTACTTTTGGCTGAAACTATTTGGCGAATTCATGTACAATTCCCAAATTTATTTCATTCGACTGATATTCGCCAAAAAAAAATTCGCCCGACTCTAATAAAATTGCAAATTGGCATGAGCCGAAGAACAAGAAATTAGTAAATGGTTTAAAAATAAAGGGGGAAAGATTTTTTTTTTAATTGTGCTGTCTTGAACCTTTCACCTGCTCCCTTGTCTGTATGTTGTCTATGTAGCTTGTAAACTTTTCTGAGTCAGGATTTGCCTTCCCACAGTCTCTAAAGAGCCTAGGTCACTTGGGCACTATATAAATAAGGAATAATAATCCAGTTACATTGGACACAGTTTACAATTCTGGACTCGACTGCTCTTGTATTCCAGGCTATCACTACATCTGTCTGAGGAATGAGCGGAACCAACCTTTAATGCTGCCAGCAGTCTTTGTGTACATAGACGTTAAAGACTACGTACCCGATACTTATGCAGGTAACTATTAAACTATGAACTATAAAGGTAAAATTAAATACACCTGTCTTTGGAACCTTCTCAGTCTGTTTGTGACAGAGAGCCTGAAACACCCCTGTATAAAACTGGTGTAACCATCTGCAGGCTGCCTGCATGGATCACAGTCCAGGATCAGGGCCTAAGTACTTATTTCCTAGCGGACTTTGGGTAGCCCTAAAGAAGCCAGGAGTCTTGGGATTTTGTAAGATAAACAATATGCAGTAGCTGTGAGATCAAATTGCAAATGTGCAATTAAAAAAATATGAGTGTGAACGTAAGGGTTCAAAAGCGCTCAGCATTGTCCTAAGTAAGCATTGGGAGTTTTACCATTGTCTTCTGTGGGAACAGAGTTGGGCCAATGCTGAACAGGCTAGAAAATCTCATCCTAAACCTCCCCCCAAAGAGTGCTCATCCCAGGCTCCAAGTGTTTTGGACATAAACTTAAAAACACAGCACATAGGAGAGACAAAAGAAAACTCATTCAAAGCAGCAGTATTTCTCCTACCTTTTCTTTCCCCAGTACCTCTCACA
Source organism: Caretta caretta (assembly GCF_965140235.1). Taxonomy (NCBI): domain Eukaryota; kingdom Metazoa; phylum Chordata; order Testudines; family Cheloniidae; genus Caretta; species Caretta caretta. The sequence continues at coordinate 202,381,886 of NC_134208.1, read as the reverse complement.
GTAGTGAAATAGGGATTAAAATTCTCACCTACATATTGGCCTAAACATGTGCAGAATGTATATTTCCATAAATGGTGTTTCACAGTTAATGCCTTTGGTATGACGGCATAGTCACATTCACTGAAGTTTCTGATGTCCAAGTGTTATTGAATAATAGATTTCAAGAAAAACTATGCACCTTCTTAACACCTTAGGATCTCTAAAACCATAGATTAAGGAACTTTGACCTGAAATGTTTACTTCATTTCCAGATGTGATTGAAGCATTATCCAATCCAATTAGATACGTAAACTTGATGGAACAAAGAGCTAAACAGCTGGCAGCACTCACACTGGAGGATGAAGAAGAGGTAAAGAAAGAGGTAAGGGAGAGTCACTGAAAATTCATCATATTTGGTGGGACTTTCAAAAGCATCTACGTGATTTAGAACTTCATTGAAAGTTAGTGGGACTTGTGCTCATCAGTCACTTAAGGACTTTTCAACACCCCACCCATTATCTGAGAGCCAGGTTTTGATACACTTACATTGTGTACATTGTACTGTATGTGGGATCCTCTTGAAGTCCGTGGGCTAATGCAAAGTCAAATGAAGTAAGGGTATCAGAATCTGGTCTTTAGTGAAAAAGTATTGGATGTCACACAACACGCAGAAAAAAAACACCCCCAACCACAGACCCTCACGTTTGTTTAGCACTCTGATCATGTGGTTTTCCTAGTCCCGAAGAGAGGACTATATCATTTGCTTTCTTTGAAAATATTACAAATTTTGCAGGAATTTTGAGGGCTTTCTATTTCACAGCAGTTTGTCTCTAAAAATTGTATTCTGTTCACAGGAGGAGAGAGTCTCTTCACATCCTGCACAAATTCTGATGTCTCCATATTACAAGCTCAATTTTCATTTGCACAAAGGCCACTTTACATCCACTTTAAGGCTCCATTAAACTGCCAGAGTGGTGTAGAGTCTTTCACACGAATGAGAATTCAGGCCTGTTGCTCTAGTTTAACTGGAATTTTGTGGAAGCCAGTGGTTCATCTTTGTGCCTTTGTTTGCATAAGCGCTTGTCACTAAGAACATATAAGAATGGCCATACTGGGTTAGACCAAAGCTCCATCTAGCCCAGTATCCTGTCTTCCGACAGTGGCAAATACTAGGTGCCCCAGAGGGAATGAACAGAACAGGTGATCATCAAGTGATCCATCCCCTGTCGCCCATTCCCAGTTTCTGGCAAACAGAGGCTAAGGACACCATCCCTGCCCAGCCTGGCTAATAGCCATTGATGGACCTATCCTCCATGAATTCATCTAGTTCTTTTTTGAACCCTGTTATAGTCTTGGCCTTCACAACATCCTCTGGCAAACAGTTCCACAGGTTGACTGTGCATTGTGTGACGAAATACTTCCTTTTGTTTGTTTTAAACCTGCTGCCTATTAATTTCATTTGGTGACCCCTAGTTCTGGTGTTATGAGCTGGAGTAAATAGCACTTCTTTATTTACTTTCTCCACACCAGCCATAATTTTATAGACCTCTATAATATCCTCTCTTAGTCGTCTCTTTTCCAAGCTGAAAAGTCCAAGTCTTATTAATCTCTCCTTATACAGAAGCTGTTCCCCTAATCACTTTTGTTGCCCTTTTTCAATTCCAATGTATGATTTTTGACATGGGGCGACCACAGCTGCACGTAGTATTCAAGATGTGGGCGTACCATGGGTTTATAAGACTAAACTCACATTTGCTTGTGCAGATGCAGTGATTGTACAAACATATGTAGACATATGTGTATTTTTGTGCATGCCTGGGGGCCTCTGACAATTATGCACTTACTTTCAGTGGTAAATGCATATTATAGTTTTATTTAAGTTGAGGTTTAAAAAGCATCTGTGGAATTTGGCTTCCCAATTCCGATTAATGTTACTAGAAATTGGGCACCCGAATGGCTTTGAAAATACCAGCATTAGATTTTATACAATTCCTGTGTCATTCTCTAGGTCTATCACATGAGTTAAAGAGTATTCAGTACAAGCAGTTAAGTCCTGATTCCTGGAAGGCAGGGAAACAGTCCCTTTTTTGCCTCCTGCCCTGTTTCCTGGATCCTCCATTCTCAAAGGTATAAAAGCTCAACTGAACTCGCTTTTGTAACCAAGAATACACTCCCCCAAATAAGATTAAATGAGTGATAATCATTACAGTTCCTTGGCCAACAGTTTGCCTCTTTGTCTCTTTATTATGTACAGTCTCACAAGTTTGCTTGAATGAGGACATGGAAATACAGAGTATCTGCCCCATTCCATTCCCTTTGCTCATATGGCACAAAGGGAGCAGAAGTCACTCACAGGTCCCCAGCTGGAGATTCCTGGGCATGAGGAAGTCCTTGTCAGGTGTACAGCCATGTAACTAGCTCCTGTGCTGTTCTCCCTGCAGCCATGCCACAGTTAGGGTTGCCTACCCTCCCGGATTGGCCAAGAGTCTCCCGGAATTGGAATCAATCTCCCTGTGGCTACTGAAACCAATCCAGGAGATTTTAATAGGCCGCTAAAAGGCTGGTTGGCAGCGCAGCAGGGCTAAGGCAGGCTCTCTACCTGCCCTGGTTCCGCGCGGATCCCGGAAGTGACTGGCACGTCCCTCTGGCTCCTAGGTGCAGGGCTGGCCAGGGGGTCTCTGAGCACTGCTCACCCCCTCCCCCGAGTGCCAACTCCGCATCTCCCGTTGGCCGGGGCAGCGCGCAGAGCTGCCTGGCCACCCCTGAGCCTAGGAGCCAGACGTGCCGTTTGCTTCTGGGAGCCACTCAAGGTAAGCACCACCCAGCCGGAGCCCGCACACCAACCCCCTTTGGCACACCAACCCCCTGCCTGAGCCCTGAGCCCCCTCTTGTACCCCAACCCCCTGCTCTAGGTTCAGCCCAGAGCCCCCTCACGCACTCCCACAACTGGCATTCTGCCGATGATACCGACTTCAACGTCCTGTTAGCCCACTTCTCACGGTTATCTCTGTGTCTTTGTCCATTGCCATCTCCTCGTGGAATACCCATTCTGAGTTGACACCCCGGCCGCTACTCTCTCCTCATTCAGATCCTTCCTAAAGTCTCCTCTGCTACTGACATGCACAGATGTGAGTGAACAAAGACTGTAATCCTGAAATCTCCACTACATCTAGACAGGGTGTAGAGTGGTGGCTACAGGGAGGTGATTGTGACTCACTGATTCGGAGTCACTCAGCCTTGTCATAAGTCAGAGCACAAGGGGTGCTGCTGGCATAAAATCCCTTTTACAAGAAATAATCGGGTCAGGCATAGGGGATCTTCTGAGATGATCCCCCCTTCTCCTTACATCAGGTGTGGTTAGTGTGGAAGATAGCTACAATGCCACTTTTTGGTGTATAGTAGAACAGAATCCAATCCTATGTGTCTATATAAGACTGCTCTTCCCTGCTGACCACTAACCTTTGCTGAGTAAGCACAGTCTTACTAAAGACATGAGAAAGCAAAGGGTATAAACTAATGTTCCTTTTATACCTCGCTACTAAAACTGTAAAATATGAGGGTGGAATACATAATGTATTAAGAAAGATAGCCTGTGATATTCTCCATTAAGGGAAAATCACATTCACTTAAGAATTGTGGGTGGTCATGAATTATGAGAAGAGAACATGCTTTATAACAAGATTAAATTGCTTGTTACACACAAAAAAATGGCTCTTTGTTCACTTCCTGAACTTGTCTCACGTTTGTGATTTAGTTTCTGGAAACAAATGTCTCCGGTGCCCAAAACTAAACAGCCATGTTAATTGTTTGAAAACAAGGTGCAGTGCTACATGAGTTTTATTAGCATATATAAACCTGGTGGCCAAAAAGAAAATGTGCACCTGCACACGCAAAATTGGCTCCTAACTTTCCATGCGTGAATTTGCAAGCTGGGATGCGAGCTTGTAAGTCTAGCTTTATTTTTATTAATCGTTCATGCAGTCCAAGTTCTCACTAGCAGAGCCCTTTTTATTAAACTATTGAACATCACTTCCTTTAACAGTGTTTAAAGGAGAAAAAAAGATAACCAGCCAAGACTTCTGCCAAAACCAGGATCATTCTAGAATGAAAGTGGACGTGCACATCGCTGTTCAGATCATGTTTTGCTTATGCATGAGATAAATGAAGTGGTTGGAATAGATTGAATCTCCTGATAGACACAATGGTGGTGGTATCCTTGTATCCCATTGTATAGCTGCGTTAGAATTAAGTTGTTGAGACAGAGATCCCTTCACAATACACAAAGTGTTAAGTTATATGACTGTTGAGCCAGATTGCAGTAAACTGGCAATGTAATTAGCGTAAAACAATTATACCAGAACCTGTGTTGCCTCTTGATCGAGTGGCAGACGGATATTCTGAGAGCTGTCTCCTGCTTCTGCCTGTAATTTGATTTTCCTCCAAGAGTGAAACAGAAGCAGCCTGAGGAACAAGCCAGGACTGTATTCAGCTGGTGCCATGGCAACCAGTTCTTCATACTCTTTTTGGCTGTCTCAAAATCCAAATACCTTACCAATGCTGTGAGTCCCCCTCCTCTTCCTCCCTGAGCATGGAGTGTTTGTATGTCTTTATAAACCTGACATCCACAAGAGTAACTGTAAGGTGTTCATAAGGGAACTGGCAAGGAGGGAAAAAACGGCTGTGGAAAATGCTTAGATGAGTTGGATACCAGAGACACGTTTATGTAGAGTTCAGCAGGATGGAGGTACTGTTTATATGCTCTCTGTTGAGTGTAAATATGACACTATTATATCCTGGGGATAAGAAGTATGTGTGCGTGTCTTGAGAGGTGGTGAATAATTACACTGTCATGTGTATCTAGTAAAATTAGCTATGAAATTTAGCAGCCCTTCTATACACATATTTTGTTCATAATAAGGATCTGAATGGTATTTTCCTGCTACCTTCTGCTTACTTCTAGAAGGGTTTTATGATGCAGCACAATGCTGATTCCATGTAGTTTCACCTCTGATATTGCTAACTAATACATATTATCAATGAGTAAATTACCTGTCTGTTTTGTGGCTGAAAACCACCAGCTGAATTATATCCTGTTAACAGTTTTTTTTTCCGGTGGTTATACAAGACAAAAGTACACTCAGAATAATTGTTCTGAAAGATATGTGCTGAAAGTTAAACTGCAAAAATGAACTGTCATTAATACAGTGGAAAACTGAAGCTACTAAGTCCAGATTTTTCTTTTAGAGCAGTGTATTTAAAACCTGTACGAAATTTCAGAATCAAAAGAGGCATGAAGGTTGGACTGGAAATAAATAACACCTTCCCCCTCCCCCTGCGTGTATTTATTATGTATATACCTATTTGGAAGAGTAATGTAAAATATTCTGTATCTTTAGGTTGATCAGGGGGATGCACCATCAGAAGATAAAAGCGAGCCCAGACCAACTCCAGCAGAAAATGGACTAAGTCACTCCACTTCTCTGACAATGAAGCCAGCAACTCAGGTTGTCCATAGCCAACCAGTCCCGGGTAAGAGACTTAAACACAGTTTTCCTACATTAATTATTTAAAAAGCAAAAACCAAGAAATGGCCGAATAACACTTTCTGTGTGTGCTTTGCATTTAAAAAAAAAACTATATAAAATGAGTAGGGGAAAATTGTCCTCTGTTGTAACATATATTATTATTTTATTTCACAGCATAGTAGTCTCTTTCTTCCAGAAGGATACCTATAGGCTTCACATACTGTATCCAGTATTTGAGTGAAACAGGTCATGATTATACAAGAGTTGAAGACAGAAATAATAAATAATAATAATAAAATATAGGACGGTCAAGCAATTAAAAATTAATCATGATTAATCGTGCAATTAAAAAAATTATTTGCGATTAATTGTGCGATTAATTGCGCTGTTAATAATAGAATACCATTTATTTAAATATTTTTGGATGTTTTCTACATTTTCAAATATACTGATTTCAATTACAACACAGAATACAAAGTGTACAGTGCTCACTTTATATTTATTTTTATTACACATACTTGCACTGTAAAAAACAAAAGAAATAGTATTTTTCAATTCACCTCATACAAGTACTGTAGTGCAATCTCTTTATCATGAAAGTTGAACTTACAAATGTAGAATTATGTACAAAAATAACTCACTCAAAAATAAAACAATGTAAAACTTTAGAGCCTACAAGTCCACTCAGTCCTATTTCTTGTTCACTCAATCACTCAGACAAACAAGTTTGTTTACATTTGCAGGAGATAATGCTGCCCACTTCTTGTCACACTGTCACCTAAAAGTGAGAACAGGTGTTTTCATGGCACTGTTGTAGCCGGTGTCACAAGATATTTACATGCCAGATGCACTAAAGATTCATAGGTCCCTTCATGCTTCAACCACCATTGGCAGCCAAAGCATGAAGGGGTATACAAATGTTTAGGATATCTGGCACATAAATACCTTGCACCACCGGTGACAAAAGTGCCATGTGAACGCCTGTTTTCACTTTCAGGGGGCATTGTAAATAAGAAGCAGGCAGCATTATTGCCCGTAAATGTAAACAAGTTTGTTTGTCTTTGTGATTGGCTGAACAAGAAGTAGGACTAAGTGGACTTGTAGGCTCTAAAGTTTTACATTGTTTTGTTTTTGAGTGCAGTTATATAACAAAAACCCTACATTTGTAAGTCACACTTTCACGATAAAGAGATTGCACTACAGTACTTGTATGAGGTGAATTGAAAAATACTATTTCTTTTGTTTATCATTTTTACAGTGCAAATATTTGTAATAAAAAATAATATAAAGTGAGCACCGCACACTTTGTATTCTGTGTTGTAATAGAAATCAATATATTTGAAAATGTAGAAAAACATCCACAAATATTGAATACATTTCAATTGGTATTCTATTGTTTAACAGTGCGATTAATCGCGATTAATTTTTTTAATCACAATTAATTTTTTCAGTCAATTGTGTGAGTTAACTGCAATTAATCAACAGCCCTAATAAAATAATAATAATAAAACACACTCATAGACAAGGACTCCTTGAACTTTCGAGAGGCAATGAGCAGAATCCAGTATGAACATTACTTTGGTATTTGCTTGTGAATCTTAAGTACCAGTGCAGCACTTAAACATGCATTGCCCAGCACTTCCCATTGTGTCAGTGGAGTGAGATCTTGAGAACAATGGAAGCCGTGGAATACTAAACACATCTGCAGAATCTGGCCACTTCATGAAGCTGAGCTGTGTAGAAAATCAGACCCCAATATTGTGTGCTGAGCATTTTTTTGACACTTGGCTCCATGTTGATAAGCATAATAGCAGTATGTTTTGAACTTCTCCTAGTCTTACAGTAAAGTACACATGTCCCTCACTTCAGATGCTTTCTAAAATCTCACTTCTTCCAGAGGTGAGTTTGTTATCCCAACCTCTGGATGTTCCAGGGTGATCAATCTTCTGGTATTTAATATTTACATGCCTCTGTCTCCTAAATTGCCATGTCTTTAGGGCTGTCTTCATTTTCATATATTAATACAGCACAAGCACATTATTAATGCTAAATAAATAATCATAACCCCATGCACATTATCCTGGTAAATGTACATTTTTACTCCTGTCTCAGGTCCTCCAAAACAATTGCCCCATCATCTCAATACTTTTATTGGTTCGGCCATTGGCCTATGCTACTTGAGAAGCAATTTGCCCGCACAAAGGAAGATGTAAATAGGAGAGGGCATGTATTTTAATGAACATGGGGGCACAGATGCAAGCATAGACATTTTTTCTGAGTTTTGAAAATTACGAAGTATTCTGCAATTGTGCAGCTGAGTGTTCCATTATGGGCAAGGTCGTTATGTCCAAGGGTGGTAGACCCTTAAACTGCTTTTACAAAAATATTTTCAGTTATTTGTGCATGCATTTACCTTTTACTGTACACTTTAAATTCATTCATTGAAAATGGAGGCCTGTGTACATGTGTATAGATATATCTATTTTAATATGAATTCTAAAACTGCATTATTTCCAATTTAATTATTGATTGTTCATCATCGGCCCGATCCAACTTCCACAGACTTCAGAGGAGTTATATCAGACCCTTTTAAAGCAATTTTGAACTGTCACTTAAAGTACCAGTGTTGTATTAACCATGAGCCAAATCCTGTTTACCTTACTCACATGATTGGTCCCACTGAGTTCACTAGCATCCCTTCCATAAGAAAAGTGAGGAGGCTAGGGTGTTTTATTTTGTGTTGTGTTGTTTGGTGTTGATACAAGCGTTGCCTCTGTAGACCATAGGGCTAGTTTGCCTTTATTATCTTCACGGCCTTGCTTTCATTATATTCCACCTTTATGATATTCAGCAGTCACGCAAGAAACCTACAGGCCTGTATCCTGTAAGACATTAGCCTCAGCACTTAATTTAAGGCTTGAGGCCTATGAACTTTGGCACAGATAAATGACCCAATGGTAACCCCCAAGTTCTGGAGAACTGAGAATAAAGTGTTTAAGGGGAAATTTTGTCAGAATTTACCATAACTACGTGAACATGAGCTAACATCTGCAGATGTCTGACCACAAGAATGCCCTGGCAACGAATTGACATATATCATAATAAATGGAGATCATTAGTATACTAACCTATAGGAGAAGGGCACCTCAACATTAGTATGGTGAGGAAATACAAATAAGGAAGAGGGGAGAAACCCCTTCTGAATGTGCATTGGGCAGAGTGGTGTCAGCATAACATATTCTAAAAGTTGTATCCCAGCCTGCGGGCAATAGGAGAGGGAGGTGTAGCCCTTGGGAGATGCCAGGATGATGGCCACTGATGATGAGGAGGAAGGTGATGATGAGGAGGAAGATAATGGCTAACATTTTAGGTTGTTCTGCAAGGGATGGTGTGAGTATATGGATGTGCAGAAGGACATTTTGTATTATCTCCATCTACCTTACTGAGTTGGAGTGTTCGTGACTTTGCTAAATGTATTGATAAACTATTGTAAATACAGAAGTTTTCCTATAGTGTGAGTGTTGCAACTGTGCACATCGAGGTTTCCACATCTACAGTAATGTTAATACTGAGCCTGATCTTGGGACAAGAACCTGTCAACTGTCAAAGTGATAACTGGAATTCTGAAGTAATCAATATAATTAATACATAATCTATGAACTGGGATACACCTCCATGTTGCTACATCTTGGCAGTGTAAAGGGTATCTGAAAGATATATTTTCTCACATTATTCAGAATGTTTACACAACTGTATATGCTATGTCAACTGCAATAATGATATAGAATATATATACATTTTGTAAGGGCAACACGTGTTTCTTGTTTTTAAAAAGAATTGATATCAATAATATCTTTTACTTCCAGGTTCTGTGAAAGCACCTGCAAAAACAGAAGATCTTATTCAGAGTGTCCTAACAGGTAATAAATATACGGGTGTTATGCAGTAGCATACTCTGAATAAATTTTACGGTTTTGTCCAGGGATACGTACATTTCGTAAAATAGGCTACCTGGTTTAGACTTTTCATTGTCTGATTATTCTGAAAGAACTTTGTGGCAAATGTACATACCACGACTTGTGCCCTCAGGACATAATCCTGCATCTTTGAATGGCAAACGCCCCTTTGACTACAACGAGAGTAGGATCGGGTCCCTACAGGGAGCTTTTTCTTAGTATCTCCCTCTGTTGCACTGCCACCCGTGCCGGTAATGGTGGGAGTATTCGGAGTCTGAATGCAAAGAAGGTACCAGTATTATGACCACCGTGTCATCTAGACTTGCTGAAGTCAATGGCATAACTCCTAAGAATAAGATATACCACTTGTATTTCATCGTACCTCGTTGAATGTCATTGCTGGCTTAGCTTCTTGAGGACATCAAGTCCATTCTCCACTTCCAAAACTGAGAAGCCCTTCAGTTCAACTTCTTTGAAGAATGCATTGATTCTGCTGTAGTAAGAGGTATATTTTCAATGTGGTCCATGGAGCTTTAGTTTTGCAATCCTCCTGGACATTCAACTGAAAATAGAAGTAACTTGTCAAAGTGTTGCACAGCTAAAGCTTTGTGTACTGGTATGAAAATGTGTCCTTATGCAGACCAAACTGTTGCCTAGAGAAGGGAGTGGGAAAGGAATAGTTAACAGTATTTACCCATGGACTGCATTGTACCTTAGGACAGAACTGGATTTGACATTATCTTTGGATTTCAGTTAAATACAGTGGCTTGCACTGTTTAAAATTTCATAATTGGAGGCCCATCCAGAGCTTTGGCTTCTTTTCCATAAGGATTTTTGTGAGGTAACATCTCCCATTTCCTCTTGTTAATCTCCATTTCCCAAAGAACACGTGTAACCTGTCGGTGAGTGTGTGTTACTGGTCTCCCAATCCTCAGAGGAATATGAATTGTTACAGCCCACAGCTGTATAGCTTTACTTCAAGCTGCAGCTGCTCGTGTTTTTTTTTTTTTAGCTCTGGCGGTCCCTGGTTTAATCCCTGGTGTGTCAGCCAAGATGGCGACCATCACACACATACAAACTGAACATAAGACAAACACAACATAGGATGGAACTCTCCAACCTGAACATGTTAGCATGACCCATTGTAATTTAGACTACGAACAGTGTCAAGTATAACCAGCCTCAGCCAGTTTTTGGATCCAGAAGAGATGTGTAGATTTACTTGACTGTTTTTTTCAGCATCTCTTCATTAGGTCTATTTTAGATGATGTTTCCTTACTGGATGGACAATTAAAGAATAAAAATAGATCCGTCTTTCCTTGTGTTTTAAAATACAACACATATTTGCCTGATAAACTGCTGAGAAATCATCCATAGCAGATAAATGTGAGAAACTGGTCAATCTCTGTCTAAGTGGGAGGACCTCTTTAAGGGAAAATGAGCCAATGGAAATGTAAAGGAAACAAGAATAAAGTCTATCTGCATAATGTTTTTAGAACTGGGACTGCCCCATTACTCCAGCCAGACTGGTCTGATGTTCTTACAGTAACCGTCTGTCAGTGCCTGGGCAATGGCAGCTTGTACTAGGGATATTCTGAAGCAGCTCCTCTAACCCCAGAATGGTTTTGTCTTGTCCTCTGCTGTCTGAGGGATATTTGTCCACAGTGATATGTTTCTGGTGTGTTGGGGAAACACAGGAGAGGACTGTGGTTTGGTTTGTCTTGGGCTGGTGGTGGGAGTCCTCTGCATCTGAAAGGGATTGAAGGAAAGATAAAATAGTGTATATTTGTCTTGCAAAATGTGATGATTCTGAACTTATCACTTAACTACCTAGACATTAATTGATTACACTTACTACAATATTTTCAGCTTTATTCGTTTATTTCCAGATAAAGTTGGTTGCTGTCATTGAAAGCCCTTGATTTATCTCAAGCCAATAAAAGTTGTTTATCAATAGTAAACAAAAGCCCTTGGTTCCATGTCCTGCTGATCAGAATTTGAATGTCCGACTAATATATCATTTCAATCAGAGAAAAATGATGCATTTTCCATTATTATTGTTGCAGAAGTGGAAGCACAGACCATTGAGGAGCTAAAACAACAGAAGTCATTTGTTAAACTTCAGAAGAAGCACTACAAAGAAATGAAGGACCTTGTAAAGAAACACCACAAGAAAACCACTGATCTGATCAAAGAGCACACTGCAAAATACAACGAAATTCAGAACGACTACCTGCGACGCAGGGCAGTCTTAGAGAAAACCACAAAAAGGGATACTAAGAAAAGGTATGTTAACTGGAGCTTCCTCTCCTTTAATCTTAAAAAAAGATCTTTATCCATTTACTCATAATTGGTAACATAACAAGTATGTGGAGATAGCACTAGAGTACAGATGAAAAACAAAGGCCCTGACATTCATAGAATGAGGGCAGGGATCTTGAAATAAAGGTGGACCCTGCAAAAGTGGACGGAAGCCCCCTTTGTGATGCATTTCTTCTCTACTCGCAACCCAAGAAGACCGTCCCAATTTACATGGTAGATTGCTTGTATATATCACCTTCCCTGTACAACAGGGGAACACACTGTTTGTGTATTGAGAAACCCACTTTCATCTGTATGGTGATCTCATGTGATTCAGCTGTTCTGATAATCCATTCTTTTTCGGGAGACCATACATCCTGTTTTGCGCGGGACAGCCCCTTTCTTAAGCCCTGCCCTGCCGTCCCTTTTTTTTTTTTTTTGCAAAAGTGGGCATTTATCCCCTTTGCTCTTGCCAACTTTTGTCACAAAAGTATGGTGCAGTGCAGAGGAACATGTGGAGGGGCAAGGGGCGATGCCAGCCCGGTGCAGGGGGAGAGGCAGGGCTGGAGCGACCAGGGATAGTGGCAGGGGCGGAGGGGGACTAACGACCAGTGATAGCCTTGCGCAGGAGTAGGGGAGAGGGAGGAGGAGGCAGGGCTCAGACGAGCGGTTCAGTACAGCCTCCACGGGGTGAGGGGAGAGTACGGGAGGAGAGGCCCTTGGGCCAGCCATGTGCGGTGTCCCATTTTCCCTTTGGGAAATATGGCCACCCTAATTCTTTTGTAAATTGTGGAGTTCCCACATGCCCTGAGTAAGAGGCTGCACCTAGGTGCAAGAGTAGACCAGGGACCAACTTACAGAGTCACAATTCAATCCCTGATTCCCTCCTTGCTGCAGGCAGGAAGTAATCTGCATCAGCTCTTTACTGGCACAGATGACTTGCCTCTCCTAGTAAGCACAGCTACACTGGCTGATGTGCTTTGCAAGGTGCCGCATGCTTCCCGTGCCTCCCTGCTTTTCTGCAGGGAAGGAGGAGGAGTATCCCCAGGGAAACTGCTGCTGCCCCCTCTCCTTTACACTGTAACTCATGTATGTAGTCCACAGGGGGGCGGGGGGAGATAAGAGACCACCTTATGCCCCTTTACTCCCCTGCAGAGACAAATAGGACAACCCATGATCTGGCCCCAAACAAGCAAACAATTGGCTCTAGATCCCACAGTGTGAATTCTAAAGGTGCAACCCTAGACATGAAAATCAAAATTGGTCCTGTTTTATTATTTGCGGCAAGGGGGGCCATCCTTAACTTGTGTCTGCCTCCAAACTGGAACCCTGGAAAGAATACTAAGAATTAGACCTATTCCTTGAATTTAACACCTGATAGATTTACTGACTAACAACTGAAAGTAATCAAATAAATTTTAAAATATGAATTCTCTAGACCACTTGGTGACGATTGATTTATTGTAAGTTAGATCTAGGCAAGATGTTACGCCCCCTTCCCTTTATGCAGTCCCTTGCTGTGCCCTGTCTACTTTTCAATCCTCCATTCCCCTGTATTTTTTTGTATGTGTGAAAGTGTTTTGTTTTGTTTTTTAGTTTGTTAGAAAATAAAGGGGCATGGACATTGTAGTTATTTCTGTCAATTTGATGTGGGAAGTATACTGTGACTCACTAAATCTTTCCAATACTCTCATTTTGTGCATGTAGCAATGAACTATATATTAATAAACAACTACTACTATAAACAGTTACACAAAATATAATTACTCGCATGCCTAAGTTTATGCAGGATTAGATGCTAATAATACCACAGTTGAATCTGCTTAATCAGGGATGCCTTTTGGTAGATTTCTGTTCATCGCAATTATACAGCATTTTCATTTAATTATAATTTATTTAAATGTAGTAAACATTACAGCATCATTCTGCAACTCATTTAATTCAAATAAGCACCATTACAGTCTAAGTCCTTTTTATTATTTCATAAAATTGACTACTTGCAATTCATCATAGCTGTTCAAATATGAAAACCATGAACATAAAAAAAAAATCTCTGGGAGACAAGCAGAGAGAAAAAGCCAAGAGTGATTTCTGGCCCCTGACTTCCATAATAACACCTCTGATTGTGACTGGCAGGGAATTAGCCCACAAATTGTTCCCAGAAGGCAACTTGGCCATTTATGATTGTCCAGCAGCAGAACCCTCATTCAATTTAACAGGAATTTTGTACTTCTAAAGCAGCCTCCCCATATTTAAGTGGCTTAGAATTTGACATTCTGAAAACAGAATACAGCCAAGGTTTGAGTCAATAAAATTCTTTAGCGCTGTTTGTCAGCTGTGTTACATAGAAATTTGTAATCTGCTATATAGTCCAATGCCAACATGCAGGACAGAAATCTACAGACAGCGACGTTAAGATTTTTCTTGCTTTGGTTTATTCCATTCAAACTTCAACAATATAACAAAACCAAATAAATAACTCATTTACCTTTCAGTGATGGCCATTTCTGTTCCATTAGAATGTGGTCATAGATCTTCCACAGTGTCAGGCAATGAAACATTCAACTACCCGTTATTACATTGAGCTGCCAAAATAATTTCAAAGATGAGACGTTTTATATTGGAAAATCTGAAGGTCACACTAAGTCTGATGCTGAATTTTAAAAAGGCAGGAATATATCATTAGGGTTTTTCAAACTTGCAAGTACATAATATCTTAAGCAAAAGACTTCTAATAGATTACAACATCCCAGCAAAAAGGCAGTTTATATCATTTTAGATCGTTACTGAAGCTGTTTCCCTGCAACTACAGTATACAAATTACTATTTTGTCAGTAGTCCCTGTATTAGAAACTGACTCAAATGTGCATAACCGGATCAGAGGGCAATCCGTGTTTTGCAGCTGTGTGTAGAATTGGGCCCTAATTCAGTAAAGTTGAAGTCAGTGTGAGTGACTCACATACTGAAAGTTACACAGAAGCTCCGCCGCATTGGGGTCATAATGGTGTAATAAATGAAGATTTTTTATTTTGTGATCTTGTTGGTTAAATATCTTAAGGTCTTAGTAGTTTTAGCTGAGGTTTAGCAGAAAGCCATATTTTTTCAACAACACGAGTGAAGTATTATCCTGAAAATACATAAACTAATCATATAAATTGCTCAGTTTAGTAAGTATGACCACCTTATTCTGGGCTGCAGCTCCATATTTAGATTGGACTCTCCTTTCTCAGTGATAATGCCAGTGCTGCCATTTGAGTCCTGAACACTTTGGACTTAATGCTTAGTAGGCAATGGCATTGCACAAATTGATTTTAGGATTAGATTGATACTTGGTTAGGAAGGTTGTAACCCTCCTTAAATTTTCCTTACTAAAGTAATTGTTCTGTCAATATAAACTACCTGAACTAGGAAAACAGTGCTGTGCCATTATTTCTGTCATTTCTTTCTAGAATATGTGCTGCTCATCTTGCCCCTCAATCCTTGTAGCTGAAAATTGGGTTATGGGCATTCAGAGATTTCGTATGAAGTGTGCATGCTAAACCTGCATTTTGTCTGGAAATTGACCTGCTAATCTCACAAGAACAGACTTTTCCATAAAAATACCAGTATTCTCTTGGACTGGCCATGCTGGGAATACTGTGAGAATAGCTTTTCTCATGCTATTTCAATGATTGTTTTTTTTATTTGAATCCATGTCAAAAGTCTCCCCCATTGGAACACCTATTTTCATCCACAGTGTTTTGCCTACCTGTGCCAAGGACGGGGCTCAGAGGAACTGGAGTGAGGGCTTTCTGAGTAGCAGGTCCTTCTCTTCTGAATTCTCTTGCACCATAAATACATCTGAGTTGGAACATGGCTGTATTTAGGAAGCATTGTAGGACACACACACACACCTTTATCTGGACTTTTTGCTGATTCAGTTTTCACTTTAATTTAGAATAGTCGCAAGATCTTCCTAGTCTGGGTTTTTGTTTTTGTTTTTGTTTTTTAGGGTCATGGTGGTGAGTGGGCAGGGTCTTGGGATTTTCAATTTACAGGAATATAGGAATCTTTCCTCCCCCGCCCCCACCCCCACCCCTTTAGTCTAACGTAGGTGGTGTTTACCCAGGTATTTTAATGATCAATGCTTATAATAAGCATTTATATTGCAAAAAGCAGAATTTATAGGTCTGCCCAGTAGGGGGACAAACAATTAAACATGCAGTATGAAAGAGAAAAAGGGGAGTTTTATTGCTGGTAAAAACTTAAAATTGAGGTACAAAAGTCAAGATCCTCAGCTGGTGAAAATCAGTATGGTTCCATTAGCTTCAGTGAAGCTACTCCAGTTTGCACCAGCTCAGAATCTGGCCCAGTGTATCCATCCAAACAGAAAGAATGACACACTGGCAAGGTAGAGAGCTCTCTACATTATAATTGGTTTTCTGGATTTGAATTTCTGAGTGGCTGACCCATGTGTTCCTACAAATTGTGCTCTCTCTTCAGGGCTTTATAATTCCGTCTATCTGAAGCAAGAACTCTATCCTAGGCTGAACTCTGGCCCTTTTCCACATCACTATAAACTGACAATGCTAATTGTATTCTTGATGTTTCCTAGGCAACTAACTTAATGCCTAGAATAGAGCAGTAAACATATAGGAATATGGATCAGGGCATATTCTTACATGTTTAATTTTTTTTTGTTAGATAGTTATTATTTTACCTTAATCCTTTAACTTTATGCACTGTTTATCTCACTCTCACATGCACATGCTCCCTCATCAATCCCTTTCCCTGCCCTTGTTCGTTTACCTTTCTTTCCCAAGACCAAAATCTCATTCTGCTTCTGAGGGAATTTGGGTTTTAGATTCTTTTTTTAAGTTTTCCTTTGCTTCTGTGTGCTCCCTTACTCAGTCTCCTTAATCCTCTGCTAGTTTTCTTTTTCACAGAAGTCCACAGTTCTGCAGTTCATAAAATACTTCCACACAAATGCACACACATTCACTGTAAGTTAGCAGATATAGGAATGTTCCTAGCTCCTGAATAAACACTGGCCATGCTTTTTCTAAATGCAAGCGTCAGGTTAGGTTCCTAAATCCCCATTTAGGGATCTAAATAGGTGACTTGATTTTCAAAATGGCTCAGCACCCAAGAGCTCCCATTATTCTCATTGAGGGCTGGGCTATTTTGAAAATCAAGCCACTTATTTAGGTACATAAATGTGAACTTACGCCGAGTTTGGGGAAATATTGGTGATTATGTTTATGACTTATTTATATTGATCCTGATTCTCCACGGCAATGCACCTTGTGCAAATTGAGTTTAACCACTATAACCACCACCACCAAAATATTACATGTTTTACACTCATTTTGTATAGAAAATACAAATCAGTGATGAAACCAGCCAGTCATTTTAAGTGTGCAGTAGATCGTATAATAGCACTAGTAAGAATATACAGCTCTGAGAGACTTATGCATTCTTGATGGGCTACAGCTACTACTTTAGACAATTGCTTTAAAAAAAAAAAGAAAGAAAGAAATAGGAATTGTACTAACTGTACCTATTGAATGAGTTATCAGTATTCCATGTGTCTTTGCAGATGTGAAACTGGCAGCCCGGATCACAGTTCAACTATTGAACAAGAACTGGCTGCTCTTGACTCAGAAATGACCCAGAAGTTAATAGAACTGAAGGAAAAGCAACAACAGCAGCTGCTCAATCTCCGACAAGAACAGTATTATAGTGAAAAGTATCAGAAGCGAGAACATATTAAGCTGGTAAGTGTAAAGACTCATGGCTTACACTTTTCTTTGAGGCTGTCTCAGTCATTAGTGGAAATTGTGTATTGTTATTAATTATGTTGCATTTTGTCCTGTACTTCCCTTCCCAGACTCCAGTTCTGAGTCTTAATTTATCCAGGTCCACAGGGTGCATTCTGTGTTCAGTGAAAACAAAACTGTGGCCAATGATAGATGGTGACTTGGGCCTGAAACCACACGAATAAACTAGTCAAACACCACATGTAAAACTCACTCTTACTCACTTGCTTGGGCTACCAGCATCACAGGGAGGTGGGAAAGAGAGTAGCCTCCATGCTCTCCCTCCTATCCAGAAATGGGTGAAGCCAAATTCCCTCCTCACCAACCCGAACACTCCAGCCAGCAGAGCTGAGGGAGCACTGAAGGGAGTGTAAACCTGCTGCTTCCACTGTGGAGCAAGGGAGCGATCAGGGATAGTCTGGTCTACTCCTGCAGTTGTACAGGTATGCACTGATTCTTGCTCGGGGCAGATTATAAACCAACAGTCGAGCCTTACACGCTCAGGGCCAGGATGGAATTTAGAGAGAGGCCCACCATGCCAGAATAGGTTGGTGGCTTGGAAATTCTGCCTTGATTCAGAGCAGCAATTTGACCTAGGTCTCCCACATCCCAGGTGAGTATCATAACCACCAGACTGCTGACTATTCTGTAGGTGTCTCTCTCTTCCCCCCTCCCTGTTTTTTGTCATGCAAAACTTCAAAAGTTTCATTCCGCTTCAGAAAAAATTGCAAAACACCCACATTTTTTTGCAAAATGGAAGTGTTGTTTTCTGGCCAGCCCATGTGTTTATGTGTTTACTGAAGGTCTCAAAAGGAATATTAAGGTACATTAAGTTATGTCAGACTTCTAAGTTTTCTCATAATGTAATCTTTTGGTAGAGCCAAAGAATGTTTATGTGACTGGTTGATCTCTTTGATGTTACGAAGTGGGTGGCCTATATCATGTATTTCTGTGTGTGTACGCCTTGCAATGTTGTATTTTTAACAATGTTGTTTAGCAACTAACACAGCTTTTTCGTAGTGGGTAATGTGACACCTGACGGTGTCATGCTATTTTAGAAGGGCATACCTTTAATAGGAAATGGGATTTTCTAATCTTATTTATTATTTTGATCTTTGCATATGTTTTGCGGATGTTAGGAGTCAATGTGAAGGTTGGATGGGAGTGTAAATCAGCAAATGATGAAGGGTAATATGGCTGTGAGGAAACAGCTCTCTCGCTCACTCTGCTTAATAACCTCAGCACAGAATATTCCACACTCATTTCATCATTTGAATCAGATTTCCTCTTTTTTTCTGCTGCTTTTTAGACTTATGATATTCTCGGAAGCAAAATTAATTGTAAAATAAAGTAAAAGTTCATGAAAATGAATCAATAAAAATAGCTTCAAACATTCCCTGAGGCTTGAAGTTGTGCCAAACAGTGTCCTCAGCAAAAATGAATGCTTTAAAGGGATGCAAGGCCATCCTTTATAGATAGTGAAGAAGTCTTTTGCATACATTATTCCAAGACAGTTTTTGTTTTCCCAGCTGGAATTCTGCTGTTGGCTGAAGCAGGATCATAAGGCCCTATGAGCTAATATAGGGAAGACTGAGCACATGGCAACCGATGATGCAGAGTTTTTGAGGGAGGAAAAGGTTTTTTTAAGGGTGTTATAACGCATACACGAGAGTTTTAGTGAATAGAGAAAGCCATTGCTCATAGGGTAGAAGAATGAGCTGAGATTCTGTGCTAAGCCCCCAAGATGCCCAGTACAAAGGCACAGCTCAGGGGAATTGGGAGCAAAAGTGGCATCTTTGTGCCTTCTGGATTCTGGGCTCATCTGTGGGCCAAAATCCCTCCACCTTAAATTAGAGCAACCCTGGGGGTGATTCTAATTTACAGCAGCCTCCCAAAGTCTAGCGAATTCCCAGAATCTCCATAGCAGCATGGACTAGGAAGATTCCCCATCCCAGTCTACCTTATCCCTCCTACCCTGAAACACCCCCTGCAACAAGGCTTGCAAGTGCTGGGAGAATTTTCCCCTGGTCTCTTGGAGCACAGGTCCTATATTCTTCTAGAGCAAATGATAAGGCCTGAGGGGCAGGAGACAGATTCTGTCCCACAGTCGCCAATAGACAATCATGCCCTTAAGATGTAGCTTCAATTGTTGTATCTATCGATCATTTTTTTAACCTGCAAGGCCGTAATTTTCACTATAAACTTCAAGTCCAGTCAAATATTGTCCCAAATTTTTAAAAGTGTGCTCAGGATGTCGTCAGTGCACGCACAACAAGGTACGTGTGCTTGGAAATCCCAATGTGCAACCAGGGCTCATGCACGAGTGCGTGTATGCTTTTGCAATTATGCGACGCAATTAAATATGGCAATAGAGTTATCTGAATCTAAGGTGTGATACCAGTGTTTTAGAGCAAGCAGAAGGTGTAGAATGGAAGGCCAAAGCAGTTCCATGGCTTCCAAAAATATTTTTATGAGATATATAAATATATCGAGTGAGATTTTCAAATGCACTCAGCATTGGTCTACTCTACTCCCTTTGAAGTCAATGGTAAAATTTCCAATGATTTTAACAAGAGCAGAATTATACCAACCACAAGCACTCAGCTTCCCCCATGATAAAAGTGGAACAATGATACACACCTCCTTTGTAAAGTGCTTTGAGATATATGGATGAAGAGTGCTATATAAGAGCTAGGTATTTACTATTATTGAAAATCCTGCTCACAACAAAGGTGAAAATATTTTTTCTTGGAGGTTTTAGTTATTTGTTGATTGACAGTTGCCTCTGCGGGTTGTGTCACCAGTGAAAGGGCTGGGCCAGAGATGGAGAAGCCTCAAGGAGACTGTAACCACACGGGGTATTTTGATAAGGCACAAAATGATCTTATTAATCAGCAGTAAGCAAGACAAGAATAGAAGTAGGCTCTGGCAGGTCTATGGAGTGGGTGGAACATCCTGACTGATAGACTCATACAAGCTAACCAGAGGCAAAAGAAGGAGAGATGGGACGTCCAGTGATTAGGGCCCTAGCCTGGGGCTCTGGAAACCCAGGTTGGGTTCCCTGCTCTACCACAGACTAACTGTATGAGCATGGGTAAGTCACCTAGCCTCTCTGTGCCTTAGTTCCCCATCTGTAAAATGGGAAAAATAGCACTTCCCTACCGACAGGGTTGTTGCAAGGATAAATACATTAAAGATGAGAGCTGATCAGATACTACAGTGATGGGGACTATCTAGGTATCTTACACAGAGGACCTGTTTAGTTGTCTGTTCCATCCCTTTGTTTCTTCATTTCCATCCCTTTATTCCTTTAAGAAAAGTATGTGTTTCTGGCTTCCTTCTATGCTCCAGCTAGCAGCTAATCAGCAAGCTGTAGTCTTTGCAGTTACACTTTGTAATTTCTTATCTCAAGTGCTCACTCTCAAGGTGACATAGCCCATCATAAGAACGGCTACAGATGTATTCCACCTATGACCTAGTGTTACTGTTCTGCCATCATTTCTCAAGTAGCTACCATGCTCAGACTTAGCAAAAATTGCAGTAGAAAATTTCCCTTTGATATAACATGTTAGCGATAAAGACTTTTAAAATTCTTTGTGTTGGCTCTCTGCCAGCACTCAAAGCAATACATTGTCCTTAAGAACAATAAGGAGTCGGGTGGCACCTTAAAGACTTCAGTCTTTAAGGTGCCACCCGACTCCTTGTTGTTTTTGTGGATACAGATTAACACGGCTACCCCCTGATATTGTCCTTAAGGTAACTGAGAAATTCTCTCTCTGTTCATTCCTCACAAAGAGCTGTGTGTTCTGTTATTATCTGAAAAGCTTTGCGTCCTCCAACATACATCAAGGGTCATGAAAAGCAAAAAATGTGTGATGTTGCGTGATGTGAAAAAATCCACACAATTTAATATACTGAGTTATTTATGATTATATACCCAAGTCTAATAGAGTGACCTACTACACATATATTTTTGAAAAACACAGAGCTAATAAAAATTAACTGGCAAAGCAAGAAAGGGTAGGAGCGCGCTTGTCATCTTTGCCTCTTATGTAGTTTATCGTCAAAGTTAGGGCAGATATCTTGTCCCCATATAAGTCCATGGGAGTTTGGCCATTGTATTTAACCAGGCCAGGATTTCACCCTCAGTCCCTATCCTTCAATTGGGTCCACACAGAGATCCACTTTTGGGGATTTCTGGATCAAGGACTTGGCTTGTATTTTGCACTGTAGACCTTGGACAGTTTGTAATGCAGACTCTTGTTTAAAATACAGTTTTTGAAAAAAACTTGTGCTTAAAAACACTTGAGTGGCTGCCCGTGAACCCCAGTGAATGCAGAAAGGTTGTATGAAGTGCAAGTCCAACAGAATCTGGATGCTTCTATACAGTACACATAGCTGTTGTAATTTTTAATATACATCTGTTAAAAACGACATAAACAACCTTTCTGTAAGATCAGTAGTCTTCATTTTAAAAATGTCTTCAGTTTACTTTCTATAAACGTTTAGGTGGGAGCTTTTCATGTTGATGTATCCTTTTGCTATAGTTTGTTGATATGTTCATACCTTTCAGGAAGATAGATGTAGATTTTTTTCCTCTAGAAAAAATTGTATATAATTGTGTAATTAAAGACTGTATCATAATGCATATGTAAAAGGGGGTCAAATTAAGATTGGATAAGCAACCTTAGTTCTGGCATTTCCTAACTTTTGGTTGCTTGACTTTTTAACTTTAATAATGCTCTTGTAATGTAGTGGGTTTTTAGTGTAATTTCCCAGGTTTTTTAAAAAAGCAAACTGAAAAAGCAGACATTCCATCGTGTGCCATCATACTGACACCCACATGGATCAGCAGCAGGTTTGGAACTTTTAGATCCATGCTAAAGTGCCTCTGCCACTTCAGCTAACAGAGTGGGTTATCGTGCTGTGTATGGCCCAGCACTAGAGGTGATGGGACCCTTCGTGAACAGGTTTCACAGATATTTGCTGACAGACGAGAAATAGTGAGACTCAGGAATCTTGGGTTCCATTCAGGGCTCTGGAGGGGAGTGTGCTCATGGGGGATAGGTATAAACTCTTCTGTTTTTTTTCTCACCAAGTATGACCCTGTCTGACTCATCTGCTCCAACCTCTCCCAGTCTCCACTCCTCAAGTGTCTCATCCCAGTCTCCTTGCCCATCAAGTCCTAGTCTGACCCGTCCAGACTCACTGTCCCAGTCTCCTCAAGTCCCAATTCCTCATTTATTCTCCTTATTTACCCATTTCCAGTTACCCCCCCATCCCACCTCCCCCCTGCAGCACTTTGTCCCCAGTCTCCTTGTCTAGCCATGCCCCCACCCTCCTGCCAGCTCCTCATCCACTCTGTCTGCATCTCTCTCTCTCACCATGGCCTTCTATGTGACTTTCTCCATCCCAATTGGTTTCCAGTCCCAATCTCTCTCCTCAGGCTCCTCATCCAATCAGGCTCCTCATCCGATCTCTGCGACTCTTGTCCCAGTTCTCCCCTCACACCTGAGTTCCTTGTCTGATCTCCTTTCCCCCTTTACTTTGTTCTCTCTGTTGCAGTTTCAGGGCAGCTGCACCTGTTTCCCCCCAATGATCCATCAGTGGCACCCATTCTAGGCTTCTGGCTGCGAGCCGTCACCTAACTTGGGCAGAGACTGCATCTGACTCCCTTCTGACCAGGGTTTTTTAAAGCTGCACAGTTGCCTACCTTACACTATGATATCCCCAGCAAGCCAGACTGCCTAAACAGGCCAGGGTCTGCACTTTGTATTCTCTCTGATTTCTATGAACAGTGTGATTGCCTGCAGTTATGAGTTACCACTCAGCTCCTTCTAACCAAGCACATTTATTCTTAAGGTGGAAGCATTACAGAGAAAACATATTAAAAACTATAAAGAACCTACCTGCTAAAAACCTTACCAGAGGTCACCCCCAACTCCAACGTTGGGCTCTGGTAGCTGTCAGTCCTTCAAAACCCACAGCTGGGTTTTCCCCATTGTTGCAAGGTCATGGCTGTCTCAGATTCAGAACCAGAAGCCAAGCTGGGCAGTTCAGCCATTTCTTCATAGCCGTTGGGCCTTTGATCTGGGAACAAGTAATCATCAGACAAAGACTTAGCTCAGGATATAGCTTCACAAGGCAGGAGTTTTGCATAACCAGAGGTGGGAAATTTTCATTTATTTCCCCCTTGACATTTCCCAGGAAATCCACTTGACACTTATTGTCCATTCTTGTCTGGCACATTTTTAGTATAGTCCTTTGAACTCCCACACTTCACATCACATCTCCCCCCTACAGAGCTAACATACAATCCTGGCCCACAATAATACATAAACTTTGCATGTAATACAATGGAACCCAAAGATACTTAGGGCTTGTCTACACTTACCAGGGGATCGATGCATCGGCGGTCGATTTAGCGGGTCTAGTGAAGACCCACTAAATCGACTGCAGATCGCTCTCCCATCCACATAGCATAGTGTGGACCCCATGGTAAATAGATCTAAGCCACATTGACTTGAGTTACACTATTAACGTAGCTCAAATTGCATGGTTTAGCTCGACTTTCCCCTGTAGTGTGGACAAGGCCTTAAACTTATTTTTCAAAGATATTGCAGGAAATTGCCGTATCTGTCACACTCCCCACCCAACTAATTTTCATTTCCAGTCTCCTTGCTCAGCCAGTCCCAGTCTCCCTGCAGCTCCTCATCTGGTCTCAGTCTCCCCTGCACCTGTTGTCTCTTAGTCCCCCCTCCATTTACCTTCATGGGTTTCGGTCCCAGTCTCCTTGCCGCATCTCCTTGGCTTAATCTACCTCTCCCACCCCATCCCCCATTGCTTCAGCTCTTCTCCCCTCTGCATTTGGATCAGTGCAGCTGCACTGATGCAACATTTGTAGTGTTGACCTGCCCTCTGCCCCTTACAGCTGTGTGAGGTTTAAGTCTGAAGCTAACTCCGTGCTTACTGTAATACAAGGGATCTTGATCGGGTCACACTGTGCAAATTAAGACCCCCTCCCTATTAGGAGCTCTGTGTGAGTGCTGGGATCCGCCCGCAAAACTCATTGCAGGATCAATGCCTAAAGGCTCTCAGGGACACGGCCATTTTCTAAAGTTACCGAGTTTAAATGTGTTGTCTCTTCATTGTGTGAAATACATATGGAATGCTCTCACATATCTGATTGTTCGTAACTCATCTTGATGAATGGGAGATGTGTGATTACACAGGGAAAGTGTTTTTGCTGCATTCATGGACAGCTCTTGTTCATTTCACATTACGGAGGTGCTGTTCAGGACTCCATAGTTAAGGATGGAGTTTGATTTTGCACTTAAAGAAACCTTTTTGTTTTGTATGAAAAATGCAGTATATCCTCAACAAACTTTCAGTGCTTATTTTAAGTATAGAGTGGATTTTCTGAGCATTTACAAGTGGGGCTCTCAAGCGATTAAAAAAATTAATTGCAATTAATTGCTTGATTAAAAAGATTAATCATGATTAATTGCACTATTAATTGTGCTGATAAACAATAGTACAATGCCATTTATTTAAATATTTTGGATGTTTTCCATATTTTCAAATATATTGATTTCAATTACAACACAGAATACAATGTGTACAGTTCTCACCTTATATTTATTTTAGACTTATATATTTTAGGCTTCTTGTTTAGAATGTCACCTGAAAATGAGAACAGGCGTTCGCAAGGCATGGTTGTAGCCAGCATCACAAGATATTTACATGTCAGATGCGCTAAAGATTCATACGTCCCTTCATGTTTCAACCACCGTTCTAGAAGACATTCGTCCATGTTGATGATGAGTTCTGCTCGATAATGATTCAAAGCAACCCGACGCATGTTCCAAAGCATGTTCATTTTCATCATCTGAGTCAGATGCCATCAGCAGAAGGTTGATTTTCTTTTTTGGTGGTTCGGGTTCTGTAGTTTCCGTATCAGAGTGTTGCTCTTTTAAGACTTCTGAACACATGTGCCACACCTCAGCCCTCTCAGATTTTGGAAGGCACTTCGGTTTCTTAAATCTTGGGTCGAGTGCTGTAGCTATCTTTAGAAATTTCACATTGGTATCTTCTTTGAATTTTGTCAAATTTGCAGTGAAAGTGTTCTTAAAACAAACATGTGCTAGGTCATCATCCGAGACTGCCATAACATGAAATATGTGGCAGAATGCAGGTAAAGCAGCAGGAGACATAATTCTGCTGTTCAGTCACAAATTTAATTCACACCTTATTTTTTTAACGAGTGTCATCAGCATGGGAGCATGTCCTCTGGAACAATGGCGAAGCATGAAGAGGCATATGAATCTTTAACGCATCTGGCACGTAAATATCTTGCGACACCAGCTACAACAGTGCCATGTGAACACCTGTTCTCATTTCAGGTGACACTGTAATTAAGAAGTGGGCAGCATTATCACCCGTAAATGTACACAAACTTGTTTCTCTTAGAGACTGGCTGAACAAGAAGTAGGACTGAGTGGACTTGTAGACTCTAACGTTTTACATTGTTTTGTTTTTGAGTGCAGTTATGTAACAAAAAAACTACATTTGTAAGTTGGACTTTCATGATAGAGATTGCACTACAGTACTTGTATGAGGTGAATTGAAAAATACTTTTTGTTTTATCATTTTTACAGTGCAAATTTGTAATAAAAAATAATAATATAAAGTGAGCACTGTGCACTTTGTATTCTGTGTTGTAATTGAAAGCAATATTGAAAATGTAGGAAAACATCCAGAAATATTTAATACATTTCAATTGGTATTCTGTTGTTTAACAGTGGGCTGAGCTGGGTGTGAGCAAGAACCGAATTTGGCCCACTGATTTTTTCTCTCTTGTCGTCATTAATTTGCTCTTATCCCTTGATTTTGTCAAGTTACATATACCACACAGGAAAAACTATTGAGGATAGTCATTCCCCCTAGGTCAAGAGCAATTTAACTGCTTCTGGTGACGATTATTAGACATTGTGGGTATTCACTCTTTGTGAAATGCTCTCCACTTGATTTTTCTCCTGGATGATTTGAGATCATCTTAAAAGTTGGATTCACCTCTGCCCAAGAAATACTTCTATATCTCTCACTGGCACTTTTGCTAAAGGCAGGTTTGAATAGGTCCAGAAGCTGAGTCAGCACTCTAATTCCTTTCCAGGCCAGACACAAGACTGGCTCTCGCTTTCTCTCTCAAGATTTCTCTATCTCATTTGCCTTCGCCTTTCTTTCTTCCTCACATCCACACTCTTAAGAGATAAATCATCATTGAACGACATGAGGATGTGGTAAGAACTTGGAATTCCCAATGTTGTATGATGCATTCCACTCACAAGAAGATGTGAGGAGAACATTGAACAGTTATGCACTCAAAGTGAAGAAATGCCAAAGTTAAGGAGGCGTTCAAATCTTTGTCACTGCCCCCTTGGCTTTATAGGCTGGTCTGTGTTCATGTGATCACAAGCTATTTCTCAGATAACACCAAGTAGTATCATACCATTTTTCCTGTAGCATTAGTTGCATATCCGTATCATTTTGAAGTATTGTGTCCCTGCCATACAAATAGTCCAAAAAAAGTATGTATTTGAAAAATACACAATTAATCCTTTCTACACAACATACTGCAGGTTACCTATAGCAGAGTAATATGCAAAGCCCCTTTATGTTTGCAGTTGGAGGATATGAAGGTAAACCCCTTACTCACACTGATGAACAGTTACATGATTAGTCCAATGTCCTCAGGAACCCACCCTCGGTTTTGGTAATGAGCTATGTCTAAAATGGGCTGTGTCTTATCTTTTTATTTGGAATGTAACATTTATATTACTTTCGTGCAAACAACCATTTTGGACTAGTATATAATTATTTTGTGGGGCTTCTTATTGTCTGTGAACTCATTTCCCTGCTTACATTTACATTTCAAAGCACATAATGACTGTTCCCAACTTGGTTACATTTTCTGAATTGTTCAGTTATGAAGTGTCATGATAATTACTTTTTCAATAAGAAACATTCTGACAGTTTCCTCTGAGCTTTATTTGCTCTGATGAAAATTTGCTTCACAAACAAAAGAGAATTCTTTCTTAGTTGTATACTTTGTTATTCTGTAGTTCTAGAAGAGAGTTCATACTCAATACCCTCCTTTTGTTCTCTGCAAATAGGAAATAAAAATTGGATTTTACTAACTACCCTTTACTATACGTTCTCTGTTTCATGGTTCTAAATGTCTATCTGATTATTTTTACTGAATTATGCCTAAACTGTAGTGATCTTCAAGTGAAATATATCAGTGACCCTTTTATGACTCATAATATTATGAAGTTAGTCTCATATGATGTAGGGAAGTATTGTTCCCCCTTTTACAGATGGGCAAACTGAGGCATAGAGGGTTGTTTTTTTTTCGCCAATAGGGACCACTCTTGTTCCTACTGAAGTCAATAGAGATTTTGTTTCTGACTTCAGTGGGAACAGAATTTGGCCTTAAATCTGCCAACAGTCATAGACCAGGTCTCTGGCAAAGCCAGAACTCAGATCTTCTGACTCCCAATCCTGTGCTTTAACCTCTAGTCCATACTTCCTAGATATGAGCAAAGAGTCACTTCTAACCCAAAATGCATGAAACTATTACATCTACCTGGCTACACCAAAATCATAATTGTTGCAAATAACAGTGTTCTGTTCATGGAAACTGTATACCACACTTGCATGTGTGAAACTGAACTAGACAAAGGCATGGAGATTCAATTGTAATTTATCAGTGACCACAATTATTCTTGTTCATAAGTAGGAAAACACTTGGAAGCGAATGAGATTTTTATGTGTAAGTCCACAGTTCTCAAGATGACAGTCCACGCTTCATTGATAGAACTGCTGCTAGCTTTTAATCACGTATACATACTGGTGATGAAATAACATTTGCACGTATTCACCACGCTACATTTTTGAAGAAATCTGGGATTATTTATGATGACAAAATATAAAATACTCATTGTTTTACTTTTTTCAGCTCATTCAGAAGCTGACAGATGTGGCAGAGGAATGTCAGAGCAGCCAGTTAAAGAAACTGAAAGAGACTTGTGAAAAGTAAGGTGATATTCTCATATAACTAACTAAATCTTCTTCAGCATCTAACTTCTGGTTGAAATATGTATGTGTGTGTAGATTTATCTTTATTTCTCTTTCCTGTAGAGAAAAGAAAGAGTTAAAGAAGAAAATGGACAAGAAGAGGCAGGAGAAGATCACAGAAGCTAAGTCCAGGGATAAAAATCAAGTGGATGAGTAAGTGTATTCTAAAACTGTGTTAGATTTTATGAAGAAGTGCAAGGACATTTGGTCCACGTGACATCAAAAGAAAAGCCTCAACTAAATGATCAGTATGCAGGCAGTAAGGGGTCACCAAAGGAATCGTGCCACCTCCTGTTGAATGAATCCAAACCCCTCCTCCGCATGTAAGCGCTTTGCCAGCTGAATGGGTGTGCTTTTGCACTGCAGTCCATGTCAAATGAGAGAATCCTCATGAAAAGAGCCAAGGTCAGTGTGGTGACAGAATGGCACACTTAGGCACTGATCCCACAAACACTTCTACATGTGCGTGAAAAAGCCCATTGGCTTCAAATCAATGTTGTAAAGTTACTCATGTGCGGGAGTGTTCGTGGGATTAGGCCTGGATTTGAGAGACACCCTTAAAACACACTATAAAACTAATGTTCTGTGGGCCATTTTTGATATGGAGCATACCAGGAAAGGAATGTGGCAGGCTGGCCCCTCTATGGGTGCATCGTTCAAGTAGTTTGGGTGCCTTGTTTGAGAAATGCAACCTTACCGGCATATTACCTTTTTCCTATGTTTAAAAAATTATAATGTTATTGAATGATAGCATGAACTCAAACTACTGACAGTTCCTGAGGCTTTCATTTCACCTTAACAGAGTTTGTTGGGTAGGAATTTCCTTTCTTTTTAACTTTACCTATTATAAACTCGTTTCTGATTGAAACAAACAGCATCATTATAATGGAGGGTTTGTGGTAGTTTTGTAATGTCACCTCAGATCCTTCTTTCATGCTAGCTTTAGCCAATGTGGAGTTTCTCCTGATTTTTCAACAGTGGAAGTGAGAAGAATTGGGTTCTGTGGGTGCAGTATCTCTAAAAAAGTGCAAAAATATTTATTTGATTTATGGTTCACAAATAAGCACAGAATATATCTGGGTAAGTGGGCTATATCCTCCTCTAGTATGCAGTAAATAGGATTTGTTTGTTTTCCTCAATTCCTTTTTGGCAAATAATTCAAAGAGAGAATAGAACATTTTAGGTTGCACTACTGTATTTATTATTAGCTATCAATCTTTGTGTAAGGCCTAGTGGGTCTCAAACCCAGGCCTGCAGAGTTTCTAGATAGCAAACAACTCCGCACTGCTACCCAGTAACATCTGTAAGTAGCTTGCGTATCCCCACCCATGAACTGTAAGTAGCTTGCGTATCCCCACCCATGACCCGCTGCAGACACCAACTACAGGAAATCCCACCTCAAGGGACTTGTGAAGTGGCACCTTTATGGCACTTGATTGGCTCACTGCTCTATATAAACCCAAGGGGTGTTTCAGGAAGTGTCCAGGTAACAGTGTGGATTATTAGCTAGCTACTATGACCTCCCTGTTCCTGAGCCTTGGTATTGGCTTCTTCTCTGATTTGGACCTTGACTCCTGCTACCCTGCTACCCAGTATTGACCCTCAGCCTGATCTCTGACCTGTCCCCGGCTCTGCCTTCAGCTGGACCCTCGGCCTGACTGGTGACTCTGATACTGACTCTGAACTCCGGTGGTTGTTCTGCCTACTGAGCTCCTGCCACTAGTCCTGCCTACCTCTGCCCAGGATCCTGATGCTTTGTAATATTTAAAACCAAATTTAAAAAAAAAAATGCAATAGAATTTAAAAAACCCAAGCAAACAAAAACAAAAAAAAACCCAGGCTTTTCCACAAAGCCACGATTATACAGTGTTTAATATAGTATTACCACTGTGTATGGTTTGGAGCTTCTTGTTGTAGGAAAAAGAAATACATCTTTTTATTGATAGAAATGAAAGATGGGCTACAGAGATAAAGGGACTACAATGCATGACCTGAGAACAGACATTAGAGGAATTTAACAAGCAGCCTAAGGAGAAGATGACAAAACAGGAATAAAAAGTGATAGTGTAAAAGGGGAAGAATTATTTAAGGTGGTTAAAGTTGGCATAATGGCATGGAAATAAAATTGGGAAGAATCAGTTAGACATTATGAAAAATGTCCTAATGGTAAAATCAATTGCAACATGAAATGATTTGCCTGTCGCAAGATTATTGAAATATCAATTTAGGTGTTCAAAAGTAGACAGGTAAAAGTCCCTAAGGAGACTCCCTCAAACTCCTTGCACAGGAAAATCCAGTGGAGGCAGCAAAAGGAGCAGGAAACTCATTATGTTTCTCCCCAGCTGTTCCAACAAGTGGACACAGTTTGCCCCTCCCCACTGAAAGAGGTAGCAGGACCTGTGTGCAAACTCAGTGGTTTCCTTGAAGACCTCCTGTGCCAAGTAGGGATTTGAGGATGCTCTCTTGCAAATGTGGGAAATCAAAATACGCCCAGATTAATATATCGTGCCAAACTTTGCAGGCTTTTGTTTTTCTATCGTTCTTAATTTTTCCCTGTCTCTAGGGTTTGCATAGCTGCCTGGAAGCAACATATTTTAGTCCCTTATGTATAGATAGGTTTACCAAGCAATTCAAAATTCTGTTTAACCTCTTAAGTGCTCCTTGATTTTATTGAAATTTTGCAACTAGTCCATCATTTGGGAACAGTTATCTTCCCCCTGCGAACTTCATAAACAGTAAAGAAACCTTTTACACTGTATACTCAAATTACTACATGCCATCATCTCTAATGAACTGCATGTTCACTGTGGGCTTGATACTATGCTCATTGAAGTCAATGGCAAAGTTCCCATTCATTTTAATGGTGCAGAATTAGGGCCTATATTGCCACAAGTAAAATTTTCAAAGGCCCATAAGTCCCACTGACTTCTAATGTATCTGCACTGCCCCTGCTATAGTGTACATGTCTATGGCAGTGTGTGTTAACTCTGACTAGGCCATCCTGAAAAAAATCTGTCTAAAAGGTCACTGCTGATGAAGCTGCTGAGATATTCCCGCCCAAGTTCTCCTGCCTCCACTTAAAATGGTTGTAAAGAAAACCAGTGACAAAGGTCAGTAGAAACCTCTTTTTGTTGTGTCCAGTCAGTGTGGCAGCTGAGAGGCGAACCAACATGGCTCAGCAGCATTGCTGTGGAGAAGAATAAGACAACGCAGTTCAAAAGCAGAAGACAAGCAGCCGTGCCCTACCCCCCAAAGTATTGCAGCACATCACCAGCTAAACTACCACATTAGCAGAGAAGCTCTGTTAAGTCATTTGGCCTGCCAGGCTGTCTGCCACGGTAGAGCAAGCCCCTATCCAATGCCATTCATAGGCACCTTTAAAATTCAAATGTTTCAACTGAATCCAGAGCTCTGTGGCTCACATAGTAAAGTTATGGGGTGAAATCCTGACCCTACTGGAGTCGCTGAGACTTCAGTGAGGCTGGATTTCATCCGCAGTATCTGCTCACTGACATGGAATACTGCGTAATATAACATGTTGGGTAACGTAGCAGGTGATGCCCTGTGCGTTCTCTTTGGTATTCCATTTTCCACACTTAAAAGAACAGTGCTGCCACATAGAAGCTGCAACAGGAACAATACTCTACAGCAGAAGGACTAACTGAGAGCAGGACTTGCCTGACATTATCAGGACTTAAAGGCAAGCAAGGGAAAATAATTTCATTGCAGGAAGTCACAGATCTGGACATTTTGGGACGTTTCTGAAGATACAACTCCAACACCCTGATTCTAACGTATTAGACACTTTAGAAATGCAGATGGCTGGACAGACAGAACTGTCTCTTCAAGGCAGAGTCTATCACATTGGGTATTTGATGTATCTGAATTGACAACATATTGATGTAATTTTGTCTACTGCAATAACTTGTTAATCCCTTGTCCCCAGAGAGAAGACAGAAATGATTCGATCGTATATCCAGGAAGTGGTGCAGTACATAAAGAGGGTACGTCAGTCTGTTGTATTTACATTCTTTGTAAATCTTCAGCTTTTACAGATTACAGTTTGACTGGAAGTTATCCATGGGCGTGAGTATGAGCATATACATTTCACTGTAGGCGTATGTGCACCCAACGCACTCAAGCCAAAGACCACTAGGGGGCGCATTCCCCCCATGCACAGAGCCAAGGGCATAAAAGGGGCATAGCCACCACCTTCCTCTCAGTTCCCTCTCACCACCCATGGCGATATTTAGAGCTCCCCAGCACTCATGAGCCTTGGTTCGCCAACTTAGGGATTTTCTCACTTTGTACATAGTTATAGTTCACTTAGTATAGTTATAGTTTAGTTACTTAGGCTTTGTGGAGAGGGTTTTGCCAGGCAAAAATGTGCCATGTGCAGGACCCTTATCCCATCACTGACAGGCACAAAAGTTGTCTCGTTTGTTTAGGCGAGGGACATGTGAGGGACAAGTGCTGTATCTGCATCTCATTCCCCATGAGGGCAAAGAAACAGAGGGATTTGTGATATAGGGTTTATTTTCTTGGAAAGGCAATGCATCCCTCTTCAGAGCCTGATCCCTAGGACGAGAGAGCAAGATTTACCCCACAAGGAGGGCCCCTCCAGCTGCCATGGCTCCAAAGCCAATTTCGGGGGAGAATCATAGATCTCCTTCCTTTCCTGCGGCCACCCCAGCCGGTTCAGAACTTTGGGGCAGATAGGCCGCACTCCTGATCTCAAAAAATGGTGCTAAAAGTCCTCCGGTGCCAACTCAACACCCCCTGTACAATGTCTGAGGCTGCACCGCTGCTGCCAGCTCCAGTGGGCCTAACAAGACCAGTGTTTTCTCCTTTACTGGAGAGATCGTTAACCCCGGCACTGGTGGATCCAATACCAGCTCCAGCAACAGAAAATTTACCTTCATTGGTGGTGCTTGTCTGCTTCCACCAGCACCGTCGGATACTTCGTCCTACCTTTGGTGCAGCGCCACGTGTCTCCTGTGCCCAGGACTCCACCGGGAACCACTGGACTTGCCTGTCCATTCAATGAAGAGAGGGAGTTATCTTTCCTCCTCGTCAGACTCAGACAATGATAGACCTTTATCTCTGAGGTCTTTTGGATCTCCATACGGATCTCACTCTTAGCATTCATGACCCGTGGAGCAAGTTATTCATACAGATGCCCTGGTATGGTGCCCTTCACCACAGACACTGCAAACACTGCTATAGCCCCTTTGGCCATACTGGGCCTCTGGGACTGCTCTCAGGCCCTCTGGACTCTATCAGCTACACAGTCCAGGAGGAAGTCACCTCTTCCAACTCCTGTAGCCACTAGTGAAGCTCCTGTGGAACCACGAGATCCTGTCACCCTGCTTTGGAGTACCCAGACCAAGAGGACCCAATAGAAGAACTCCAAGATATTCCTCCTCTTCTGCAGATGAGTCCATTGCACTTGAGTCAACTTCACCTCTGCCTGAGCACTTTAAGGTCTTTCAAGACTTTAGAAGGAGGGTGGCGGCTTCCCTAGGAGCACAGGTGGAACTTTAGCAAGATGATCTGCACAAGCTATTATCAGCCTTCCCATTAACGAAATCCTGCTGGAACTTGCTAAGACCATTTGGCAGATACCTGTTTCTCTGCCAAATGTGTGGATAGGCGACATCAGGTTTCCCAGCAAGAGCATGATTTTTTTTTCACTCACCCTACCCCAGTTTCTCTAGTTGTCACAGCAGTGAATGAACAGTTGAGGCAGTTGCTCCCCAAGGCTACCCCGAAAGACAAGGAATTTAAGAGATTGGATTTATACCGGAGAGAGGCCTATACCTTCATAAACTTTCAAATTAGAGTGTCGAACTGTCAGGCTTTATTGGCCAAGTATTCCTTTATTAATTGCTGGGCAATTTCTAAATTCACGGATAAGTTGCCTGAGGAATATAAAGAGCAGTTCTTGGCCATAGCCTCTAAAGGTCACCTCACTGCCCAGGCATCTCTAAATGGCTATCAACACAGCGGATATGGCTTCATTTTCAAAGGTGACAGCCATCTCAATGAGGTATTCTCTTTAGTTACAGGCCTCCTGAATGCCAAGGGAACTTCAAAATGCAATAGAAAACTTGCCACTTGAGGGCACTAAGCTCTTTTCTCGAAAGACTGATGTTCATGGTGTGCATGTGAAGATTCCTGTGCGACTCTTTGCTCTCTCAGTATCTGTGCCCAAGTGATGAAGAGGAAATATTTCAGACCACAGGGACAATATGAACTTTAAGATCATTTTAGCCAGAGATCTAAGCCTTCTAGAGGTTGTCCATCAGCTTTGTCCACAGCAGGCCTTTGTCACCAGACCTCTGCTTCAAAACAGTCATTTTGGCATCAGAGTCAAAGACAGCATACTGACTGTAAATCATCTCCAAAGTTTCGGCTGCCCATTTGGAAACTGCCTACCTTTCTTTTACAGTGAATGGATAGAAATTTGTTCTCGGCCAATTCACTTCCTTCTCCACCCTACCTTCCCCATCCCTTTTCGGGGACCCATATCATGAGGCTGTATCTATGCAAGATGTACAGTCTCTTGGATCTGGGCTCAATACAGGAAGCTGTTTATCAGCACATTAGGAAAGGCTTTTATTCCCACTATATCCTGATTCCAATAGAGGTACTACTAGGCATGTACTGCCTAGTGGTTCTGCTGGCAAAAGCCTCTGACTTGAGTGCATTGGGTGTAGATACTCTACAATGAAATGCATAAGTACATAAAACATCCTGAAGAACAATTGTTATTGTACAGGTGAGTAACCATTTTTTCTGAAGTTTTAAATGAAGCTTCTAAAATTTCAACTTTTTGTGCAACTGCCATACGGATTATTTGTATATTACTGTATATGAAATTAGAATTTTATGTCTTTTTTGAACAATCCATGACTGGGGGAATTAAATTATTTTTCTTATCCGAATCTAGATTTATTTTGATCTTTGTGCAGTTTTTA
The DNA here is from genome assembly GCF_965140235.1 of Caretta caretta. Taxonomy (NCBI): domain Eukaryota; kingdom Metazoa; phylum Chordata; order Testudines; family Cheloniidae; genus Caretta; species Caretta caretta. Next base: position 202,346,211 of record NC_134208.1, on the reverse strand, counting down.
TTCATGGAAACTGTGTATGGCTTCTTGCCTTCAGGTATTGGAGAAACATTTTTGTAAATTGGTTTGCTGTCTCAAGAATGCATTGATGGCTTAAAGAACGCTGAGAACCAAAGAACATTTAATTACAGCATATTCTTTATTAGGTTTGTAGAACTGCTGAAATGCGTAAGCATTCTAAGCAGAGCTCTGCAAAATACATTTTTTTTCATGGAAATTCATGAGAAAATGTTAGCTATTTTATGGTTTTAACTGTCTTAATGTTGTACTGAGCCCCAAATTTTGCTTTGTGAAATGTGGATCAAAATGTTTTCAAATCAAAAATATGCAAAATAAACTCCCAGGAATTTCTTTAGGTCTTCAGTGCAGAACTATTTTAATTCAACAGCTGAGTCATTTTTGCTCACAAAGGCCCCAATACAGGAAACCACTTAAGAATATGCTTAACTTTAAGCATGTGTTCCATTTCCATGGAAGTCAAGTGCATGTTTAAGTGTTTTGGTGAATCAGGGCCCAAGTTCTGTACTATAGCCAAAAATATGTGGATGTTTCCTTCTTCAAGCCCCGCAAAGAGTTCTTTCTGGGTGCAGAAATTAGCCATACAAGGCTCCTTGCAGGATGGGGACCAAATATTATTTTTAGGAGCATTGCCTCCTGTGAAGTTTATATGCAGTGTTGTAGCCGTGTCAGGCCCAGGATATTAGAGAGACAAGCTTGTCTTTCTCACCAACAGAAGTTGGTCCAATTATCTCACCCATCTTGTCTCTCCTGTGAAGTGTGCATGTGTGGTATATGTACCCATAGAAGAACTATTGCCAACAACATAAGTCATTGGTGCATGTCAAAAAGGGGATTACACAGCTGTATTAAAAAGGTTTACAGTTGTCATTAGAGAATTTTTAATTGGAAAAAAGCAGGTTTGTGTATTGGGTGAAACAGAACTTTTTGCTGTTTTCTTATAGCTAGAAGATGCTCAGAGTAAAAGACAGGAGAAACTCGTAGAAAAACACAAGGAGATTCGTCAGCAAATACTGGATGAAAAGCCCAAGGTAAAGAGTTTTGTACAGTGACATAGTGCTTTTAAAAACTTTTTTTCAGCAAATGCACCTACTGTATGCATCGATTAATTTGATACTCGAGAAGTGTGATAGAATCCGCGCATAGTGAGAGTTTCATAGACAAGTTCCCCGATATTTGAGATTATGAAAAAAGTCAGATAGCAAGCTGCTAGTGAGTAACCACTTCAGACCCTGACCCCCTGTAATTAAATCGTTCTTTTAGTCATTGTAGAGTATCTCTGAAAGGCACCTGGTGTAAAGGGTGCTTCTGACCAGCAGAGTGTGCCCTTTGCTGTAATGTTCTTTAGCCGTACAAAAACAAAACACAGTTTGCATAAAAAAAGGAGATATCTTTTTAGCATAGCTTAGCTCAAAGTGTTCTTGATAGTAATGAAAGCCGGTAAAAATAGATGATGATAATAAATGTTTTTCCATTTGTGGAAAAACAATGAGATGTCAAAATGCTGTTGCTGAACATGGCATATATGCTGAATTTTCTACACTGGATTTTGTGCACTGAATCTTTTGTATTCTCCTTCATGTCAGCTAAGATCATGTAGTATTCTGAAATCTCTCCCTGTCTCTGTCTCTCTCTCACTTTATTTTAGAGATTGTGGGCTGGATCCTGGTCCTGCTGAAGCCAATGGGAATCCATTGACTCCAGTGGAGCATATTCAGGCCCCCAAAATGTTGTAAAATTTGTTTCAGGAAGTCTTAATTATATCAACAGGCTATTGTACATGAATATGGTGTCATTCAACAGAGTGCTCCTCCTGGTCTAATTCTTCATGGACCATTTTGGTCATCTCTGCTTTCATGTTTCCTATATTAGAGCCAGTATGTTACAGACTTCAATTTTAATTTCTTGTCTGTCTACAGACTAATGTTCCAATGCTTATATTACAGTTAAATTGGCAGTAATAAGGAATTTTAATTTTGACAGTAGTTAATCAGTATTGGCCTCCCATGTGTGAAATATCAAAAGAATGAATCAAGTAACTATTTTAACAGCTAATGGGTGATAAATGATAAACTTAGTACGTTTCTAAAAATAACATATTTTTGTTCATGTAATTTTCTACTTTGATTTTAAAAATAAACTTTATAAAAAACAACAATAATAATTAATAACAGATAGTGTACATGCCGTGGTATCTGGGATCAGAATATATACCTTCTTTAAACTTTTAAAATGCTTCCTTTTTGTGTTTGATCACCAGCTTCTCTTGAGGAATAGCGCTAACTTATTGTTTTTACATTAATAGAATTTAAGTGCACAAATATAATGCAAAAATAACTCATTGTCAGTCATTCTAAGGCTATGGTTTGATAAGCTTGTTTATACAAACTCTTGATTAACTTCTTTCCTTCTTTTTTTAATCTCAAGGCTGCTACTGTATTTCTTAGTAAAGTAGTAGCAGATCTGAACTCTGGACTCACTCCTACCACAATTGTATGACTTGCATGCAGAGAGAAGGATCATGTGCAGGCTTGGCAGGATTAGAATTCTCCCACGCACATTCACATCCACAACCTCAGGACAGGGCATGAGGCAACTCTGCCTTTATATGGGCTTTGGCTAGATCCTCTCTGTAGTCAGTGACCCATTGACAATGCATTTAACCTCCACTTTCAAGGTCCTGCCTTGAGAGCCAGCATAGTGTTGTGCTCTGTAGTGCATCACGGGATCTGTATCCTACCCTTTACCGCATAATGGAAATGATTTCAGGACTGTGCATAGCTTGGGCCAAAAGATTTAGTGCAAAACAACAATTCATTGTATAAACAGTTTATTTTTTGCTTCGTATTCAAAGCCAAGCTCCCTTATTAGCAGGGCATTAATAAGCAGTAGATCAAAAGTTTCCCCAGTTGTAGGTGTTTGAAAGGTGCAGACACAAATATGTACTCTGTACCCTTTCCAGAGGTATTTCTCTAAGTACCCAGACATGCATTATTTGTGTATCCAAAGCTCCCATCAAAATTAATGCTAATGTAAGTCAATGGGAGTTTATGGGTACATAAGCAATGCAGGATCAGTCCCTAAACAGCCTAATATGTTTAGGGATAGCATTAGCTTTGTGTGCTCCTGCCAATAATGTCACTGGGGACACCCTTCCATCCATTCATCATTTTACTTAGTTACTTAGCAGTGACTCACAAAACTTCTTGTATTATGACTTTACATGCAGAGCCCAGTCATAGAAAAAAAGATTATTGCAGTCTTAGCCATTATGTTTGCAGCAGGGCTTGGTAGTTTGATAAGTGTAAGTTTGTAATTTCCTGTATTGTAAATTCTCTAGGAAACTAGAGAGAATTTTGCACTAAATAGCTGAGGTTTTAAATCTTTTTTAAAAATGCAGAAATCCTGTAGAAAGGTATGCCACAGATAAAGGCCTTTGGGTTTTAAAAAATAATTTTTCTAGACTAAGGCACCACATTCACCACTGATTTACACCTTTAAATACCCCACTGAAGTCAGTAGAATAATAAATCAGTACAGATTTTTTTTCCCCTAAACAAGTCCTAGACACAGGGCTACTTTGTACTTTTTCAACTGCTTGGCTTATAGTAGAAAATAACTTGAACTTCCATCTACTCTTGTTTGATTCCTGAACTGATGCTGTCAGCGGAAAGGGATGGGAGCAGTCCCTCTGAATACTATATTCCCCTTGAAGTCAGTGGGAGTTCTGCTTCAATGGAACCAGAATTTCACATTGTATCTGTATAATACGATACTCCCTCTGATCACAAATTCATCTTTGGTCTAGCAGAGACTAGAAATTTAATAATCTCATGGATGTTTTTCTAATATATGTGTGTGTGAGGACATACCAAACACTTCCAACAAGCTAATGTGGGAGAGCTTCCAGGCAAAGGAAAATGTCGCCTTGTTAAGTCAAAGACTATGTGCTCGTGTGTGGAACAGTAAATACCCTGGCCTTATCCTTCCTTGATTGTCCTCTACCTTGAGTGTTATGTTACAGAATGCACACCAGAGAGAGCTTGTTCAAAAGTTACTCCTACAAATGCATACATTGAAAGCCAGGTAGCAATTGGAATCCATTAGGATTTCTAATTGATGCCTTCCTCTTGAGCATCAGATATTGACCACTGAAAGCAGGTAGATAACTTAACCAGGTAGATTAGTTATAACGATTCAGGGTGGTTCACCTTTGTCCAATGTGATAGTTGCCTCCACTGTCTTCTCCCTGACAGCCCCATTTCCCATCAGTCCAATTATTTCTTTGCGCTCCTTTTTTCCCTTTCTCCTCCACCTGCTCTCCTTTTTGCTTTCTATTGTTCACTTCCTATTCATACACCCCTCCTCTTTTCTCCCTGTTCCCATTCCTTGTCTTCTCTCTTTATTTCATTCATTTACATTAAGCCTTCGTCTGCCCCTCTCTTCTTCCCCTTCAGCTGCCTCTCTTGTAAATTCCTGAGGGCTACTGTAGGAGCACAGTTCATTACACCTCAGTATGGAATTCAGTACATTCAGGGCAAAGAGTGATCTGGGATGCTTACTGCCGTGCATGTGTGGCGCTGTGATATCGAAGTACAACTGAGGGACTTGAGGATGGCGTGGTCATTTTATCTCAGTGTCTTTGCTTGGAATAATCTGTTCATCCATTTAAATCTAAATTAAGTGCATTTCCATCCCCTCCTCCCCCATTGCATTGTAATGACAAAACTCCATCCACATGAGATATGGCAAGGAATTCATTCTTTTGCATGAAAATTGATTGTTACAGTAAATGGACCCTGCAATTCCTGTCACTGGAGTCAATGAGGGTTTGTCATGGATGTTGAAAGGGTCAGAATCAGGCCCATTACAGTTTGCAACTTTTAGCTCAATCCATTAGAGCACATTATTATTAATATTTTACACTTCTGTAGTGCCTTCCATTCAAAGACCTTAAAGCACTTGACAAACATTAACTCATTCAGCCCCACGTACTTAGGTAAGTGTTGTTATTTACAAATGGAAAAGCCTGAAGCACAGTGTCAGTAAGTGACTTGCCCAAGGTCCTACGGAAGACAAGGCCTTGCCACAGACCTTCTGTATGACCTTGGGCAAGTCACTTACTGTAGATAGAACCCCAGTCTCCAGACTCCCAGTCTCAGACTGGAGCATCCTTTCTGCCTATTGCTTTTTCTTTTTAATTCATAGCACTTACCCGAAAAGCTAATTGAACAATGCAAACAGTGGACAGCCATAGATTATGCAGAAAAGGCGTGGGGAAGCCATAGAGCAGAGAAATGCCGCTAAGCAGTATTTTCTCATGACATGCCTTAGTTCATACATGAATGCAGGGGCGGAGTCTTAGAGCAGCCACTCTGCATGGCATGATCCCCTCTGTAAGAGCCGGACATTTTCTATGCAAAATAAAGCTGCCGCAAAGCACTTTAAGATAGCTGATAAGCTCCATGACCAGCTGCCACTCTCACCACCATTGTAGGAGTCACATATGCCATGCTGCAGTGCCAGAGGAAATCCAATGGCAGCACAACAGGAGAGACTCCTGCGCTGTTAAAGCCTGATCCAGCTCCTGCTGAAGTTGACTGGAATCTTTCCATTAACTTCAGTGGTAACCTCAGTGCCTGGAGGAAGGAAGACTCAGCACAGCAAGGAAGATATAATCATCTGTGTTCATGCTCCCACAGCTTATGCTCAGTTTGCACGAATCAGAGGAGAGAGAGATGGCCAAGTGTGTCTTGCTAAATTGCTCTGCCTGGCTTTCACCTCTGACATTTATAATTTTTTCCTCAAAAAAACATCATAAAAGCAAAGGTACTTTTAATTTAAAATGGTGTATAAATAGAGGCTAGTTAAGAATCTGATGTATGCTAAATAATTTAAAAACACAAATTTATTATCTCACAGTTTGTTATGCATTATTAATTGCACCCACTGTGTGTATACATTGCTATACCTAATCAATAATTTATACCAGGGCCATGCCTGAAAAATTTATGGGGACTTAAAATGACACGTTTTCAAGGAGCAAAGTAAGGAGCCACTCCAACTCTGAAATAATAATCCTCCTGTAACTCCAGCGTCTTCATCCTGTTGAAACAATGCCTTGCAAAAACAATGGATGACTTCTTCCCCCCTGCCAGGTGCAGTAGTTAAATTCAATTATTTGAAAGCACAATTAAGGGAGAATGATCCTGAAGTCACAGACAATCTTAAAGTATCTTTTTTGTAGACCGCAACTTGGTTGTCTAATACCCGTTTTGTGGTTTTTGTTTCAAATCATTCATTTTACTCCTGCAAATAATATAAGTGATTTAAATGTGGCTGTTCATAAAAGTAAGGTCAGCAGGATTCTCTCTCTAATTTTTGAGAATAGTCAATGTACAGTGCATATGATTCACAGAACTTTTGAAATTACTTTAGATATGTCTTTATCAATTCCTAGAGCCCAGAATTGCTACTTTAAATCAATTCCAGGGAAGAAAGTAATTCCCAGGGAGTTTTATGGCTCTTCCAATATGTTTTCAGATCATTGCATATTGCACAAAAAGACCATACCCCATTTTCTCAACTCAGTGCCCAGGTAAGAAGCCAAACCTCCTTTCAGGACAAGCTAGGTTAGACGCACTTCCATCCAACTCCTGTCAGACCCATTCGAGTTTCTACTGCATGGGATCACCCAAAAATGTTAGGGATAGAGCTTTGCAAAGTGATGATTTCAGTTTGCAGGGCTTCGCGAAGACCTTGGATGCTATAGACTCATACTGGAATGGAGAAAGTGGCCTTCTTAAAGTGTTCCCCATCTTAATCCCCCTTTGTCCCCTACTCCCAGAGGCAAATAGTCTTTTCTGTGCAGTGGATAGTTTTAATCCCTCCAGATTTTAAAAAGAAATTTCACAGCTTTTAAGAACCTGCAGCTTTTAAGCTACATGTGTTACAGCAATGCCTAGCAGTAAAACACAGAAGGAATACAGAGGGTTTAAAATAATGTACTGTTTTTTTTCATTGTTCAACTTTTTTTCTAGGCTTGTAAATCCATCAGAGTCATACGAGTTAACTGTCTCTGGGTCTTCTTAAGTAGGCAATAGCACAGAGACATGCATGACATTTACTCAGTCTCAATGAACTGCAAAACCTTTTAAAAGAATATTTTTATAAAAAGTAATTTCTGTGGGCTGAGATTTTCAAAGCCACCTCAGGGCTTGATCCCGCAAGGTGCTGAGCACTTTGGTCTCAATCCTGCAATGTGCTTAAGCACAGTCTTAACTGTAAGCACATGAATAGTTCCATTGATTTCATTGAGATTACACACATGTTTAAAGTAAAGCATGTGCTTAGTTGCTCTCAGCCGCTCACAGGATCAGCCCCTAAGAGATGGGCATCCAAATCCTGTAGGCAGCTTTGAATATCTCAGCTCTGATGTTTGGGTGTACTTTTTTGTGTCACATTTGGGTTAAATTCTTAGGCTTTCCCTAGAATGTGTTGTGGTCATTGAATAGGCTGGTCTGGATCTCATACTGGTTTTGCTCAAGTAAAACGCCACGGACTTCAGTGGAATGACTCCAAACCATCACCAGTGTGGGGTCAGAATCCTGCCCATAATCTTCAGCCTCAATCACAAAAAGCAGAGAGGCCTTCACAAGTGAAAAGAGTGAAAACTGGAGCTTTCTCATGTGCTTTTTATTCATATAGATCCCCTCTTTTAATAACTTTATTTTTCCAGCACAATATCCATTAAAGTTCTAAAGATGGATAACAGGTCACAAACGATACATGTAACAATCTGAAGCGATATTCAGTATGTTAATTAAATCTCTTTCCGTGATGATACTGTACACACAAGTGTCACTTGGGAATTCTAGCTTTCAAATCAAATAGCCCAAATGCCTACATTAAATTTTCAATGGAAACTTGCGAAATGCTTCTACTTTTATTTTAATGACTTGCAACTTCATTTATTTTGAATAAGGGTGTCATAAATATAAAGGGAAGGGTAAACCCCTTTGAAATCCCTCCTGGCCAGGGGAAAGCTCCTCTCACCTGTAAAGGGTTAAGAAGCTAAAGGTAACCTCGCTGGCACCTGACCAAAATGACCAATGCGGAGACAAGATACTTTCAAAAGCTGGGAGGAGGGAGAGGAACAAAGGGTCTGTGTCTGTCTGTGTGCTGCTCTTGCCAGGGACAGAACAGGAATGGAGTCTTAGAACTTTTAGTAAGTAATCTAGCTAGGTATGTGTTAGATTATGATTTCTTTAAATGGCTGAGAAAAGAATTGTGCTGAATAGAATAACTATTTCTGTCTGTGTATCTTTTTTGTAACTTAAGGTTTTGCCTAGAGGGGTTCTCTATGTTTTTGAATCTAATTACCCTGTAAGATATCTACATCCTGATTTTACAGGGGGGATTTCTTTATTTCTATTTACTTCTATTTTTTATTAAAAGTCTTCTTGTAAAAACTGAATGCTTTTTCATTGTTCTCAGATCCAAGGGTTTGGGTCTGTGGTCACCTATGCAAATTGGTGAGGCTTTTTATCCAACATTTCCCAGGAAAGGGGGGGTGCAAGTGTTGGGAGGATTGTTCATTGTTCTTAAGATCCAAGGGTCTGGGTCTGTAGTCACCTAGGCAAATTGGTGAGGCTTTTTACCAAACCTTGTCCAGGAAGTGGGGTGCAAGGTTTTGGGAAGTATTTTGGGGGGAAGGACGCGTCCAAACAGCTCTTCCCCAGTAACCAGTATTAGTTTGGTGGTGGTAGCGGCCATTCCAAGGATAACGGGTGTAATATTTTGTACCTTGGGGAAGTTTTGACCTAAGCTGGTAAAGATAAGCTTAGGAGGTTTTTCATGCAGGTCCCCACATCTGTACCCTAGAGTTCAGAGTGGGGGAGGAACCTTGACAAAGGGTGTCATAGACCCCCGGTAGAAAGAAAATATAAGTAATTATTTTAATGAAAACCAGAGGAGGGAATTGTTAAGAAAACTGTTTTTTCTTCAGCAGAGGACATTTTTCCAGACATGTATTTAGTGTTCATTGGTGTTCCTTGTAGGAGGTGCCAGAGGAAATCTACTTTTTTGAGAGCTGTAAGGAATTTAGATTGAGAGGACTGAAAGGCCAAGCTTTGTTTTCATTTTTCACCAGTGTAAATCAGGAGCAGCTCTTCTTATTTCAGCTGACTCACTCTTGAATGCACTGGCAAGACTGAGAGCAGCATATGGTCCAGAGTGTATTTCATGTAGTTGAAAAGTTTGATTTGTGAAGATCATTGTTTTGTAATGGTCTAGGCAAGTTAGACAGTTCCTAGCACCTCCCACCACCTCAACTCTCTGCCTAACATATTTCTGAGCCCCTTCCGGCATGTGGCAGTCTTTCTTAAGCATTCTCACTTCTCCTATTCCAAGTTTTAAAAAATAACATTCCGAGTCAAAACCCAAAGATTGTCTCTGTTATAATGTGTAAATTGAGGTTTCTGAGTGAGAGGTGAGTGTTCATCAGTGGCGTTAGGCAGCAGTCCACTGCTGGAAACATTGGAACCGATATGATGCTGTGTCCAACAGGAGGCCAAGCACAGAAGCAGGAGGAGTTGAGGCCAAAGGTAACTAAGCCATCTTTGTACCACCTGAATTATGACTCAGGGGTACCACAGCCTGTGGTTTCAACTAGAGCAGTGCTGAATTACAACACCATGGACACTCCCTCTTCTGGTCCTCCTGCACACATCCAGCCTGCACCGCCTCCCCTCTTCCACGGAGACAGCATAAAGCTGCATATTCAGCCCTCATGACAATGTAGTGCCTTACTGCCCCTGTATGCCACTAGGGTAGCATATAGGGGTTGGGTTGGAGGACAGAATCCGCTCCATTGGTTGTAAGGGATAAAGCAGTGAGCATTCTGCTATTTAGCATTATGCAGTTACTTACAAAGAGATCTCCTCTTATGATAGCTGATTCTTCCTAATGGACAGTCCTTTGAAATGACCAACTTTGCGTAAGTTCTCAGGGTATGTTTTCTCACAGTCGTGGGCCTAGCAGATGCCAGCAATAACAACGTGCTAATAAAAGATTTGTTAAAAGGTATATAAAGTAATTATTGATTTTGACACTAGTGCATGTTTAACTGTTCCCAAGACTATTGTCTCCCTGACACAGAAAGGAGAAGATGATAAAACTCACCTTGCCCTTCACGCAAGAGAAAACCAGACCAGGAAGGAGACATGAAGGTGGATATATAGCTTCTTCCTACCAAAGCCCATCCCAAGAATAGATAACATCCTAGAGAGAGAGAGGCTGGTGATGTTGCCCAAACACAAAACTGTTTCTGTGGGCAATATGATTAGGGGTTGTAAATTGCTAAGATGATCCCAGTACAAGAAACATTGCCTATTTAATACCCAACTGACGTAAACAGGATAATGCTATAAAGATATCTCACACACTGAGGAATCTCAAAGCTTTTTAGAAGCTATTTATATATAGTAATCATTTCAGCATTGAAATTCAGAAGCATACTCTTGGATGTACAAAAAAGTTCTGTGGAATTTTCAGTGTTTACCCAAAGCAGCCAGGATCTCTATTCTTAGGTCTAATCTGAAAGAACCATGTGTAATACACTGCATGGAAGTTAATGCATCTACCTCTGGAGAAAGACGAGCTGAAAATGATAAAAATGAGTTGACGTGTGTAGCAGGGTGGCTTGTCCCACAAGGGCTGGTGGCCTAGGGGCCAGCCAACCCTGATCACTGGGTATGGATCAGGCGATCCCCCTATAAAAATCAGCAGGAGGCTGCAATGAAGTGGGGGTACTCAGACTCCAGCAGAGTCCTGGGTGTTGAGGCTGAGACTCCAGGCAGGTAGAGCCTGGGAGTGGCCTGTCAAAGCAGGAAAGGGCCCAGGCAGAAAGGCCTTGGAGTAGGAAGAGAAACTTTTGCTTTGTATAGACTTTAGTTGGCCTTTAATTTGGGACTTGGCATTTTATTTGGAGTTTATTTTTATATGAATAAACACAGGCCCCAAGGAGGGTGCATTTTTGTCCACAGAAAGCCTGTGTGAAGTTTATTTGGGGAAACTGAGGTGAAGGGCTGCCCTGAGGATATGGAAACTCGATGACAACATGATTATGAGTTTGAAGAGATTCATGACAGAATGTTTACAAAAGCTTCCAATTACTGAATTAGACAACATTGATGTTTAAACCCCAGAAGGAAAGCCTCATGAGAGAAGAACAACTGCAATTCGCCAAAGGGGATTACTTTTGCATACCAAAGCTAAATAATTGAAAGGGCCCTAACAGGGAATGTTTGAATAGTTTTTAATGTTCACTGTTAACATTCCATTCTTTATGACATCCCTCTTTGAAATTTGAAATAATTTTCCTCACTAGTCTTGCCTTTTGTTTCGAAACCCTTGACTTTTCCCTTCCTCCATTGTGGAGCTCAGACCAGGACCCTAGTGTTTATTAATATAGTGTTTATTACCCCCTAAAATAAGTACCATATATTGTATAGTGCTTTGTAATCTCAAACCATGGCCCAGCTCCAGGAATGAGCTCCACAAAGACAGATCCCTGCAACCATACAGAACTCTAAGCTATATCCATCTCTGTGCATCAGAATTACCATATTTGTGTTATTTAACTGCTGCTGTGAGGTAAAACCAAGGACTGAAGCACAATACTTCATATGATATGATTGAGGTCTATAAAATCATGAGTGGTGTAGAGAAAGTAGATAAGGAAGTGTTGTTTACTACTTTTCATAACACAAGAACTGGGGTCACCAAATGAAATTAATAGGCAGCAGATTTAAAACAAATAAAAGGAAGTATTTATTCACACAACACACAGTCAACCTGTGGAACTCCTTGCCAGAGGATCTTGTTAAGGCCAAGACCATAACAGCGTTCAAAAAGAACTAGATAAAGTCATGGAGGATAGGTCCATCAATGGTATTAGCCAGGATGGGCAGGAATGGTGTCCCTAGCCTCTGTTTGCCAGAAGCTGGGAATGAGCAACGGGATGGATCACTTGATGATTACCTGTTCTGTTCATTACCTCTGGGGCACCTGGCATTGGCCACGGTCAGAAGAGAGGATACTGGGCTAGATGGACCTTTGGTCTGACCCAGTAGGGCCGTTCTTATGGCTGGTTAGGAACTACAAAACTAATGTCTGTAGTTTTTAATAAATATTGATATTTATTACAGTAACCTTGTCTGAAAGATCAAAATAGAGGTGAAATAGGAAAAATACATAAAATAATACTGCATAATCCACCAGTATCAACTAATAGAGATGTCAAGGTTCTTTCCCCGCTCTGAACTCTAGGGTACAGATGTGGGGACCTGCATGAAAACCTCCTAAGCTTACTTTCACCAACTTAGGTTAAAACTTCCCCAAGGTACAAACTATTTTACCCTTTGCCCTTGGACTTCCCCTGCCACCACCAAACGTTTATCTGGGTTTATTTTTATTAGGAAAGCGTTGTTTGGAAACGTCTTTCCCCCCAAAATCCTCCCAACCCTTGCACCCCACTTCCTGGGGAACGTTTGGTAAAAATCCTCACCAATTTGCATAGGTGACCACAGAACCAAACCCTTGGATCTTAAGAACAATGAAAAAAAGCATTCAGTTCTTGAAAAGAAGAATTTTAATAGAAGTAACAGTAAAAAAGAAGTAACAATAAAAAGAATCACCTCTGTAAAATCAGGATGGTAAATACCTTAAGGGTAATTAGATTCAAAACATAGAGAATCCCTCTAGGCAAAACCTTAAGTTACAAAAAGAGACACAGACAGGAATATCCATTCTATTCAGCACAGCTTAATTTCTCAGCCATTTAAAGAAATCATAATCTAATGCATATCTAGCTAGATTACTAAATTCTAAGACTCCATTCCTGTTTTGTCCCCGGCAAAAGCATCACACAGACAGACTCTTTGTTTTTCCCTCCCCCCAGCTTTTGAATGTATCTTGTCTCCTCATTGGTCATTTTGGTCAGGTGCCAGCGAGATTATCCTAGCTTCTTAACCCTTTACAGGTGAGAGGATTTTTCCTCTGGCCAGGAGGGATTTTTAAGGGGTTTACCCTTCCCTTTATATTTATGACAAGAGAAATCAATGCAAGTCTTGCAGAAACTTAAGCACATGTATAATTTATGCATGTAAGTAGTTGCTTTAAGCACATGGTTAAGTCTGCAGGATCAGGACCCCGAAAAAGTCAGAAAGAATTGGAATGATTGGATTTTGTAAATCTGGCAGTTCTATAAAATCAAGATCTCAGGTAGTCTATATAAGTCCTACCATGGCAATGTATATTGTAGCTTTAAGCTTACATATATATAGGGAAACACTCCAATAAGATAAAAATCATAGTAAATGAAGACTCCCCAAGCTAAGGCTAACTAAAGATATCAAGAATATTGTGACATTTCCATAGCTATAAATAAATTAAAACATATACACAGAATGGAGACAAAAATCGAAAACCTCAGAATGGCTCGTGGAGCTGGAAGTCTGCAATATTTTGTTATGGAAACACCTGCAGTAAGAACAATTTAGTGTTTCCAAAATGAAACAAGGTCCCTGTGTTCCAAGCTCCCCAGAGGTGGGAGCCTGGGCTCACCAAGGAGCTGGGGCACTTGGGAAGCAAGGCTCAGTCAGGGCTTCCAGGTTCCTAGTTTTTTAGCAACAAGCTGCTGAGGAGCCATGAGCCTGGAATTCCAGGAAGCCCTGGTAGGTTGGCAACTGACCTGCTGGGGAGCTGGGGTTCCCAGGGTTTTCTGACTGCTTAGCAGCCTGCCAGGAGTCTGGAGGTCCTGAGCTCCTCAGCTCCACAGGAGCCTCTAGGCGAACTGCCAAGGTGCCTGGCATCTGGGAGCCCCGGAAATCATGGGCACCTGCTAGGCAAGCCCCTGGGGAGCTGTGGAGGTAGGCAGATGAGCCAGCAGGAAACTTGCCTGGCTCCTGCAAAAGAAATGTCAGAATCAACACATTCCTGTGCAATGTTTCGCTTTTGAGAAATTGGCAGAAATATTTTTCATCAGAAAATTTCCAGCTGGCTCTGCTGAGCACTCACCCTTGTCACCGATGTCTTGGGAGCTGGGCTTTGACGAGATAAAGTACTTTATCATGCTGAGCAGTCCGGAAAATCAGGTCCCAGTTGTCTGAAGTTGGGCACCCAAGATTCGTGGAAACATTTGACCCTAATCTCTCGCCTTCATCCCCTCAGCTCATAGAGGTGTTGTGGAAGTAGATTAGTAGACGCAGAAGCACTCAGATACTATAGTGATGAGCTCCATAGAAAACCCCATGAAGAAATAAATAATTCTGTCATCAGAGCAGGGTTTGAATAGTGTGCAGTAAAAAAAGCCTGCATCACACACTGAACAATGAGGAGAAAAAACAGTTGAAGATGCTCATTAACTAAGCACAGTGCATTTTGTGCACTAAATGAGGCAGGGTCCTGTGGAAATAGCATTATGTGCTCGTGTAGTTAAAGACTGTATCTTAATGCATACAGAGTGTCCATGTTAAGGCAACATTCGGCCATTTCCAATGATTGAGCACTTGACTTAGCAACTTTAATAATGTTCTTTTAATGTCATTGTGTGTGCGTAATATATATGTGTGTGTGTGTGTGTATATATATTTTACACACACACACACAAAATTACATATAGATATATCTATATCTATCTATGTTTAAATGTATATAGATAGATATAAATATAAATGCACACACCGGGTATCTAACCTTTAGATTCTTATGCAGCACCCACCAGTGTCATATATGAACATTTTACAAAATTAGGAAATGTACAGCTAATTATGTATTTTTCTCTTTCCACTCCAGTCTGCAGAAACTCGGCTTTTGTTGTTGGTGGTGGTGGTGTTTAGAGATAGTAAAAATCATTCGGCAAGGTAGGGTTTAATGGCTGCTAGGGTTGAACAGAATTGAGTTTTCTCACTTTCATTCACAGTCAGGGTATAGGCTCATTATTTTTGTCACTTATACTCAAGTTTTCTTTCCTTCTGCTTCTTCCATCAGAGGCTGATAGCAAATGATGGGGATTTGTGGGAATGATGGGGAGGGAAGTGGACATTTCAGTGATGATTGATGTGGTCTTAGTGATTCCCTACACTTTTGATTCCACCGCCTTTTGGTGGGCAGGGGGGAGAAAAGTTAACTTCAGAGAAGTTTTGGAATGTGACTGGGCACATAAGCTTCTGGGATGGACCACTGGATGATTTCTTGCCTATAGACATGGAGGTTTCTGATCTTCACCTGGAGAAGATGGTGTCAGTTAGGAGAGGCAGGTCTAATCCAGACATGGGTAGATATGGACTCTACACCAGAGCTGGGAAAGATGAAGCACTACCTTGCTGCAAGTTAAAATTTCCAAGCTAGTGAGGGGTCCAAAGAACTTCTCTTGGAAGATTCCTGTGAAATAGATGCAACCTGAAAGTGTCCCGGTGCTTAAATAAAGTGTGGGTGGATAGCCTCTGGGTTTTGATCTTCACCTCAAACTTGTTGGATAGTTGGCATAAGCACCTCTCCTTTTTACCACTTGATTGAATCCACCCATTCTAAAGGCCTCAAGCGGTGACCACTAGCTTTCTGACCCAGATAAAAATGGAAGGGAGGGTTCCTGTTTGTGACGGGTATATGCTGGTGCTGATAGGCAGACCATCTTCATCTTTCCTTGACCCTCCTCTGTTTGAACTTTTTGCCTCTCCATCAGTTATACTGTTTCTCTTGTTTGTTCTTCTCTTTCTTTCACCCTTTCTCCTCTGTTTTCTCCTGTTGTCTATCCTTACATTATATTTTTCTTCTCTGCTCCGATTCCTCAGTTGTATCCCCTTTTTTCCAGTCCTTGTTTCCCTAGTTAAGATATTCATAGATTGTAAGGTCAGAAGGGACCATTGTGATCATCTAGTCTGATCTCCTGGATAGCACAGGACATAGAACTTGTCCAAAAATAATTTCTGGAGCAGAACTTTTAGAAGAATATTCAATCTTGCTTTAAAAGTTTTCGGTGATGAAGACTCCACCATAACCTTTGGTAAATTGTTCCAATGGTTAATTACTCTCACCGTTAAAAATTTACACCTTATTTCCAGTCTGAATTTGTCTAGCTTCAGCTTCCAGTCATTGGATTGTGTTATAACTTTCTCTGCTAGAATGAAGAGCCAAATGTTTGTACGGCATGTAGGTACTTATAGACTATAATCAAGTCACACATAACCTTCTCTTTGTTAAGCCAAATAGATGGACTCAAGGAGCTCAATTACGGTAAGGCATGTTTTCTAACCATTAAATCATTCTCATTTAATCTCTTAGAATATTAGGGTTGGAAGGGACCTCAGGAGGTCATCTAGTCCAACCCCCTGCTCAAAGCAGAACCAATCCCCAATTAAATCATCCCAGCCAGGGCTTTGTCAAGCCTTAAATTAAAAACTTCTAAGGAAGGAGATCTGAACCCTTTCCAATCTATCAACATACTCCTTGAATTGTGGGCACTGGACATGGTATTCCAGCAGTGGGTCACACCAGTGCCAAATATAGGAGTAAAATAATCTTTCTACTCCTACTTGTGACTCCCCTGTTTGTGCATCCCAGGAGCACATTAGGTCTTTTGGCCACAGTGTCACACTGAGAGCTCATGTTCAGCTGATTATCCACCACAACCCCCAAATCTTTTTCAGAGTCATTGCTTCCCAGGATAGAGTCTCCCAGCCCATAACTATGGCCTAAATTCTTTGTTCTTCGTATATTTACATTTAGCCGTATTAAAGTGCATATTGTTTGATTGTGCTCAGACTACCAAGAGATGTAGATCACGCTGAATCACTGACCTGTCCTCTTCATAATTTACCACTCCCCCGATTTTTGTGTCATCCACAAACTTTATCAATGATGATTTTGTGTTTCCTTCAAGGTCATTGATAAAGATGTTAAATAGCATAAGGCCAATCCCTATTAGAAATAGACCCACTCAATGACAATTCCCCTTTTAGTTATATTTTGAAACCTATGAATTAAGCAATTTTTAATCCACTTAATGTGTAATTTTATATCTCATTTTTAATCAAAATGTCACGCCTTATAGAAGTCTAAGTATATTATGTCAACACTATTGCTTTTATCAACCAAACTTGTAATCTCATTAAAAAAAATTCAAGTTAGTTTGACAGGATCTTTTTTCCGTAAACCCACGCTGATTTGTGTTAACTACATTACCCTCCGTTAGTTCTTTATGAATCAAGTTCCATATCAGACATTCCATTACCTTGCCTGGGATTGATGTCATGCTGACAGGCTGATAATTAGCTCTGTCATCCTGTTTTCCCTTTTTAAAGATTGGCACAACATTAGCTTTCTTCCAGTCTTCTGTAACTTCCACAGTGCTCTAAGACTTATTGAAAGTAAATCTTATTGAAACTAATGGTCCAAAGTGCTCCTCAGCCAGCTCTTTTAAAACTGTATGATGCAAGTTATCTGGAACTGCTGATTTTAGAATGTCTGTCTTTAGTTGCTGCTATTTAACATCCTCCAGAGATACTAGTGGAATGGTAACACTCTTACCATGAGACTGCAGCACCTGCTTTTTGTCCAAACACAGAACCAAAATGTTAATTGAAAATGTGTGCCTATTCAGCATTATAATTCTACTATTTCCATTTAGTAATAGACTAATACCATTGTGAGGATTGTTTTTGTTCCTAATATATTTTAAAACTCCTCACTGTCCTTAATTCTGGTGGCCATAGATTTCGCCTTCGTGTCCCTTATCAATTTTCTACAATTCCTAACTTCTGAGTTATATTCATTACTATCAACTTGCCCTTTTTCCTTTTGTTATATATTATTTTTATTTTTTTAGCTGCCTTCACTTCTCCTCTAAAGCAGGTGGTTTTATTAACCAGCACAGCCAATTTCCTTGATTGTGGAATTGTGGCTTTTCGACCATCTAGTAAGGTGCTCTTAAATGATTCCCAATTATCATTCACAATTTCTGATTAAATTCTTCCTCCCATCTGGTTTGGCTCATCTTTGTAAAAATGGCCCCGTAAAGCATCAACTATATATATGACTGATCTACTTTATTCTCTTTGCAAATTATAAATGTAATCGAGTCATGACCACTTTTACCTAAACTACCATAAACTTTTAGTTCTGTGATCAGTTCCTCTTTATCTGTTAGGACAAGGTCTAATGTAGAATTCCCCCATGTTGGCTGCAACACTTTTTGAGTTAGGAAATTGTCATCTAAAGTTGAAGTCCCCCATGATCACACATTTCCCCCGTTATACATTATAGATAAGTGTGTAAGGAGACAGTCATCTTGTTCCCTAGTGTGATTTGGTGGTCTGTAATAACTAGTACCCCATCTTGTGCTTTATCTCTTAGGCCAGCGGTTCTCAAACCTAAGCAACCTGAGGACCCCCATTTTTATTTTAATTTTTTTTGCGGACTCCCAAGCCCCCATGTCAGTCCCAGGCCCCGCCCCCACTCCACGCCTTCCCCCAAGGCCCCACCCCTGCCCCACCTCTTCCCACTCACACTCCACCCCTGCCCCTTCTTTTCCTCACCTCTTTCCACCCCCTGCCCTGAGCGCACCCTGTCCCCGCTCCTCCACCTCCCTTGAAGTGCCTCCTGTGTGCCACTGAACAGCTGTTCCGTGGCTTGCAGGAGGCACTGGGAGGGGTGGGGAGGAGTTGATCAGCGGGGCCGGCAGCCCCGGACATGATTCTGCCCCCTCCCCATAGTGCGCTCCATCCCTGCTCCTCCCCCTCCCTGCCAGTGCCTCCTGCACACTGGGGAACAGCTGTTCCATGGCATGCAGGAGGCACTGGGAAGGAGGAGGAGGAGTTGATCAACAGGGCCCGCAGACCCCCTGGAGTACCCTTATGGACCCCCAGGGGTCTGCAGACCCCAGTTTGAGAAATATTGTGTTCGGCCATTGATCCATAAGCATTTGAAATCATTTTCTTCCAAGTTATCTGTGACTTGGGAACAGGTATGTAAACAATTTATACAAACCCAGCAGGATAGCACTTTCCTGCAGGCTGAATGCCCATTCCTTCCAGCCTCATTTTGGTGGGACTACACACAGAGTAAGTAATTTTAGTCACGATTCAGGGCAGCAAAATCTGGAGCTAAAGAATCGAGAAGGCCACCAGATGATGGATACTTACATGAAATTGGCAGTTCTTGCCTAAATCATTAACATGTAGCCCTTCAGTGAAATTTATTGAAATATATATTTTCAAAGAGTTTGCAACCAAATCCAAAGGGAAGAGATTCTAAAGAACTGCCAACTGAAAAGAGGACAATGGGAGTACAACATGTTCCTGAGTCTCTTCTCTTATCAAATAAAGGAAATGATCAATCAATTCTGTCTAAAGACCTACCATGAAAAACTTGTCAGTCACAAAGAAGTTGAACCCCCAGAATTACCAGCTCTAACAAGGAGAGAAATACTTAAAATGATGGCAACAGTTAAGTGTTGGAAGGGAAAACAGGACTGAAATGCGGGTTAAGCCAAAGAGGGGAAACCACAGAGTTGAACCTTGAACATACGACACAGGTTAGAACTACAAACCAGCTGAGACTTTAGACAGCAAAGGAGAAATGGATCGAGTGTGCTAAAAATTACACAAGAGTGACCCTATGGGGGAAGCATACCTGCTATTGCTTTGTTCACCCCTGCTCTTTTACTACCCTAGATTTCAATTTATGTCAGCTACCCAACACAGAAAAAACACACTGGAATTGCTCCCATTGTAGAGCCAGTCATGCCGCAGGCGCTGACTTCCATTTTTCTAGGTGGGTGCTCCACGCCTGCTCTGCTCCGAGGCTGCACCCCCACTCCACCCCTTCCCCTAAGGCCCCACCTCGCTCCGCCTCTTCCCATCCCTGCTCTGCTCCCTCCCCCAAGCGCCTCCTGCCAACTGCCGAACAGCTGAGCTGAAGAGCTGTGGCTGGTGGGTGCTGAGCACCCACTGTTTTTTTTCTGTGGGTGCTTCAGCCCTGGAGCACCCACGGAGTCAGCGCCTATGAGTCTTGCTTTCTTTGTTCTGCGGACTGTGAGCCTTGAGCAACATGGGCTTTACCCTGACTGCAGTTTTAATTTGAGTTCATGCAATTTGGTGAACATCCTCTGCTCTGCATTATTATTACTGCTTAGATTTTGGTTGGTGATGTTTTGCTGTTATAGTCAAAGTTACAATATGAACGGGACAATTAGAGTCTTGCTTTGAGATTTGATGGTGGCTTAGCCGTGAACTGCCGAGTCCTTGTGATAATTGCTGGCTTTTGTTCAGGATATGTGAGATAGGGTTTATATAAGGAAACCCACTCGTGGAATGTGTATCAAATACATGTGAGCGGTGGGCATGTGCAACAGAGTGTTTGTGACAACAGGGGGCTTGGAAGGTCTGCTCAGTAGCTTTGGATGTCATGCTGATAAAAGAAATTGCCAATTACAGCTTAAATGTAATTTCATATTGTATTTCATGGCAGTCTAGGGCCCTACTACCAGTCATTAGGGCACTAAATCTTCAGTGTCCAAAAATCCCAGCTGCTGCCAGAAAGACAGCCTTGCTGTTTTCTTTTTCTGAATTAAAATATTTGTTTGTTTTTGTTTATCCATTTTGTACAGTCTACTTTGCAGGATTTCTGCTGCTTTCTGTTGCTGATCATATGCTGGACAGATTGGGAATGGGACCTGGTAGCCAATAGCAAGAATATTAATTGAAAATGAGCTAGAGAAAGGCTGATTAGATTCAAAGGCACGACCCTATAATGTCACAATTCAGAGACAAAGACTATCTCTAAATAATAAATTTTGTTTTGTCTCCCTCTTTCCTTCCTTAAAGCAAAGGTGAGGGCAGACAGGCAGTAACACCATGATGTCAGTGAAACAAATACACTTGACTTATAAATAAGGGAAACCTAGTAAACTCTGCTTAGCAACAGAAAACAATCTCAGTTAAGATGTGGTAAAAACAGCAACGCAAATATCTATGATGCAGTATTACGAACCTTTCTGTCTTTCCTCCCATTTTAAAAAAGTCATTTATTTAAATGCCTTGGATACAAGTACCAAATGAAAATGAATGAACAAAATTGATAAAGGTGTCCTGCAGTAAAATACACAAACAAAACATTAGCATGCATTTGGTGTTCATTCACAACACAACAGGTTTGGAAGCAAGGAGACATTACCAGGACTGTGTATAGCCTATACGCAATAGAAATCCTTGTGAATTCCCCAGTGAATGATTCTTTAGTTTCAGCAGAGTGAGCTCCAGAGTAGCTGTTACGTGAATGATTTGAATGAACTATCCATTTGTGATTTGTGGGTGTGAGTTTTAATCCACTACAATAAAACTCAGAAAGTTTGCATCTTGTACCTGCTAAAGATTAATAGCTGAAGCACTGTCAATGAGTCATTCTGTGTCTGTAACCTTGGTAACCCCTCTTTTTAGTGTCTTGAAGCCTTGCTAGAAGGAAGAGTATAAAAAATATATGTCCTGTATATACTCTGTGTACATTCATATACCTGTGTGTGTGCATACATGTACACACACACATATGCCATGTGTGTGGAGATGATCTCAATGCTATTTATTTAGATTAATTTTGAAAGAAATAATAGAAGTGCTCATCTCCGGCCGTGGGCACCCCTTAGAAGGCTTAAAAATTCCCAATCAGAAAATGACATTTGTCAATTAAATCTAGCACTATCACTGTCGCCACAATTTAATTATCTCTTTCCAGTAAACAAACCTGTCTACTTCTGAACCTCCCCAAATACCTGAGGGGAAAAAGATGAGCTTTGCCACATGTCCAGGAAATAACAAATCCAGACTGTGGCAGACTCCGTGGGAAAGTGCATTCTGGGGTCAATGGGCCCTCATGGATCTCTTTGATATTGAAGGAGCTCCATGCTTACTAACCACAACGGCAGCAGAATGACCTGAGGAGAGGGGTGGTCTCTTAGGCCTTGCCTAGAGGAGGATTTAAAGGTGTGATGTCAGATGAAGTTATCCAGCTCAATCTACCTAACACCTTCTAGAACTTTTGACAAGTCCCAGCAATTGTACTTGAGCTGCAGCACATGCTAAATTGGTTGCGTTAAAGCTGAAAGGGGAACCTAGACTTTAATTTGTCCAGTTTGGCACACGGTAAAGATCAATTGCTTTGTCTTGACTAGAGTTTCAGAAGGCATTAATTAGATCAAGCTGAATAATATGATAGTCTCAAGTAATCCAGACTGAGACCCATACTACATATGGCTTTACAGACAAATAGCCTCACCTTGAATTCCACTCTGAAGACCACAGACAACTAGTACAGCTCATTGGCCACTGGTGTAGTGTGCGCCCAATGTAAAGTAGTGCTTAATAAATGTGTGCCACATTCTACACTATCTTCAGCTTCTGAATGGTCTCAGTGTGTAACCCCAAAGAAGAGCACACTCCAGTAGCCTAATCTTGAAGAGACAAAGGCATGAATAAACTTAGTAAGGGACACATCTGAAATGGAAGGCCTCACTTCCTTACAAAGTGCAGATGGAAAACCATGTTCAACACAGCTGCTGTCAGAATAGCAGCCTTGGGTATAATATCCCTAAATTGTAAACCCATTTCACAATTAATAGTCACACACCATCAATTAGTGGGGCATGTACAATTTAGCTAATATGGCTAGCCTAGTCCTCTTGAACTATGACTCATCTATAGTGTGAGAGGTTCTGGACTAAAATCATGGGGAAGACATGGTGGCAGAAGTGAAAATTATTTTTTGGAAGGAAGGACAGGCTAGTCATTAGGCCATTGGGATTCAGGAGACCCGCATTTAATTCTCTGTTCTTCCACAGACTTCCTGGGTGACCTTGGGCAAATTACTCAGTCTCTCTGTGCCTCAGTTCCCCATCTGTAAAATGAACCCCATTTTTTCTAAAGGGGACCAGGGTCCACAGCCACCTAGCTATCAGCTGAATTCTGTTCTCTGTTATCCCAGCATAAAGCTAAAGTAACTATTGACCCCACATGAGAGATATTTGGAATGCATGAACAATTGTGCAGCCATTTCCATCTGCTTCTAAGGACCACAGCCATATCAACAATGTAAGACTTACTCATAAGAAAATTATTTTGTGGGAGAGATGACAGGTGAGGCATCAAAAGTACATAATAAATCCATTTCTCACATGCCTCCACAGTTTATCATATAGATATCTCACCCCACTATGCAATGTCTGTGTATCTCTCAAACATATAAACTGTATTGCTTAACAGTAGCTTTTAATTTAAAAAAAAAAATCTCCTGTACTTTGTAAAGGCCATTTTAACGGCTTGAACACAAATCTGTTTTCCCTTCCAGTTCTGTCCTTTTCTATTTAGCTAATTGAAACTAATAAGGCTCTTTTGTGTACTTCTGTGTTTATTAGATTAACCTGATATCCTAGTTCCTGGGGATTTTTTTGCGTGCTCTGGCTGAATTATATTGAAACTGCTTCGTTACCATCAGCCATTGACACATTTAGCGCCTTCTGTCCTGGCTCCCCCTTTCCACACCAGTTTCCTTATTTGTTTTCTCCCCTTCCCCTTATGGCTCCCTGCCTCTTTTTCCTTAATGCAGAATTCTGGTCCAGATGTTTCTGGCCTGGACCTGCTGTATTGCTTGCCACCTCTCTGATGGCAAATACCTCCTCATCAATTAATGTTTTTCTAAAGGTTATGCTCTAGCTGAAGCAGGAATTACTTCAGGGAAGTTCTATGGCCTGTATTATTCAGAAGATCAGACTAATGATCCTTTCTGGCCTTGGAATATATTAATCCAAATTCGGGACATGTTACCACAAGGAGGTAGGGGGCATCGCAGATTGTGCCTTGTTCTCCCTTGCCCACAGCGTTAAAGGAGAAGAAGAGTAGGTGATGCATTCAGGCTTAGCACGGAGACAAGTGGGCCCAAGTTCAATGTTAAGGTAGGCAGGGGAGGAGAAAGAGGCTTGAAAGTTCAAAAACAAGGGAGTTTGGGGGAGGGAGTGTGTGGTGTTCTGTTTTGTTATGTGGGTGGGGGGATGTTTGTTTTTTTGTTTTCCTTCACAAGAGCTTAGGCAGGGCGGCTATGGCAGATACAGAGGCAGCAGCGGTAGTGACCTAAGGAATGGAGGAGATAATGAAGATGACTGGATGTGGAAGCTGTGGGATTTACATTATCCTGCATCTCCAAACCTCGGATCTCCTCTTCCATCAACTCTATCAAGCATGAAGCTCTTTTTGAGTACCCACTACAGCAGGGATCGGCAACCTTTGGCACACGGCCCGTCAGGGAAATCCGCAGGCGGGCCGGGACAGTTTGTTTACCTGCAGCGCCCACAGGTTCAGTCAGTCGCAGCTCCCACTGGCCGCAGTTCGCTGTTCCAGGCCAATGGGGGCTGCGGGAAGCGACGGCCAGCACATCCCTCGGCCCTTGCTGCTTCCTGCAGCCCCCATTAGCCTGGAATGGCAAACTGCAGCCAGTGGGAGCTGCGATCGGCTGAACCTGTGGACACTGCAGGTAAACAAACCATCCTTGCCCGCCAGCAGATTTCCCTGATGGGCCACATGACAAAGGTTGCCGATCCCTGCTGTAGTGGGTACTCAAAAAGAGCTTCATGCCTGATAGAGCTAAGTGGCCATTTCCTCTGTCTGGGTCTCATAGCCACATGCTTCCACTGGTCACTTTCCTCACCCATCAGTCTACCCTCATATTTCTCCAGTCCAGCTTGCATATGAGAATCTTGACTTTTCCCTCAAGCCTCCTCATGCTTTCTCTCCATCATCTGCTTGAATCCTCTTCAAAACTCAACCATAGTCTCCACCTGCATCTCCAAACCTCAGATCTCCTCTTCCACACTTCTAGAGTAACTTTAAATGGGTCAGATTTGGGTCCCAGCAGGCTGTCACTATGGCTTTGAAGAGGAATTTGTAGGGTAGTGTGTTGGCAACAGGTGAATGCAATAAAGTATTCCATTGTTTGCAGGTATTAGATCTTTACTGGAGGGTAAATGTGTCTCTAAAAGAATATGAGCACTCAGTAAATGTCTGACAATACCCTGCAAGCATCTTAGGACAGACTAATCAGGCAAAGTCTGATTTATCCATCTCACTTGCTCAATGTTCCAGCTAAACAGATCAACACCAGGGAGCTTTGACAAAGGATTGCAGCAGAGAAATGGGGAGCAGCTGGAGTAATCAGAGGAGTAATTGGAGAAGCTGCCAGGGATTGCTTCCCCATACCTGCCAATAGTCTGGTTTGGCTGGGCCACCCCTGGATTATGAACAAGAATTCTGTGGTGCTGCTGTCCTGGCCTGTGTATTGGGACAGCAGCATGTATGATCTCCATCCTCAGCTGAAACTAGAAACTCAGGCCCTGCAAGAGAGCCACTAGCCCTTCTTCTGGAGAAGAGGGGCTGTTGTTATTAGGGCAGGAAAGAGGAAATCCAATCCAAATGGCTGTGCTCCTGCTGCTGGACTGAACCACATGGCATCCTGCCCAGCACCAGAAGGAGCATCAGTTCCCCCAAAGCCCACCATTCGCTCTTCAGCCCCTACACCCTGCTTGCTATGGAGCTGCTTCTTCTCCATCCTCCCCCCCCCACCCCAGAGCCCCCATACTTCAAATTCTCCCCTACCACGTTTTCCCTGCCTCCCCAACCCCTGCCACCCAGCAACCCATGGTCACCACGTACCATTCCTGGGTGTGGGAGCATTAATAAAGTTTTGATTAACTCAGAACTTCTAGTCAAAAGAGTTCAGATTCACAGTCAACCGTTGGTTATTTTAACAATCTCTGTTTTGACTGTAATGGTAGTTAGACATATTTTCTATTTTTAGATTACTTTACTTTTCTATTAAAACTGAGAGTGATTTTTTCCTACCACAGCATCTCGATTTGGGCACACAGTATCGTATGCAGAATAACTTGTGCACACAAATTTGCTCACACAGACAAGGTGTATGCATGCACACCAGTAGTTAGACTCCTGACTGCCCAAACTATTTGATTTGTATCCACATATCATACTTGCACTTGCAAGTAATCATGCACGTAGACTTACAGGCTGATTGAGGTCCTTTCTGAGGATTTGACCTTTAATTTTAGCTTTTACTGAAAGGTTGGAGCTTTTAAACATTTTGTAGAACAACATACATGTTTTTCCTAATTTTCACCTTGACTCGTAGTGCTGCTGGCAATTAGTGTTCACCTCAGTGGTTTTGGTCCCTTCCCATGTCTTTTCCCCTTATTTTCATTCCTAAATTATCAAATGCTACCCCTAATCTTGTGCAGATAATCATCTAATTCTGGTACTCTCTGTGGTTGGCTCAAAGATTTGCAAGACTCTTGCATTTTTGCAGTGTCACTCTTCTCCTCTGTTCTGAGTGTTGATGGCACATTGAATTAATAGTGCCCAGCCCCATTTACTGTTCTATTAATTCTACTGTCCACCCTGCTTGCAGACTTGTCCATTATGCAGAGAACACCTATGAGGGTTCTTTCTCTGTGGACTTACTGATTGCTCTCCCAGTAGTATTCAGCTTTGCACATCTTGCATTGAAAACAATGTTCTCCGTTAAGCTTTGTGATGGCTTTACAGGTGAAGGTCCTGTTTTTCCATAGCAAGTCTGTGCTAAGGAAACCCAGTTCCTGTTTGTGGCATAAACCTGTGAAAATATAAAACCCTTAAAACGTAGTGTACATTATTACAAATTTATTGTCCATATTGCACAAATGTTGACAACTCGTTCTTAGGTCCCAAATCAAAATCTGCCCTCAGGGCAAAATAGATGTACAGACTCCACTTCATCTAGCTGCTGCCTATACCCCTCTTGATGAGAGACATCTTGATGAGAGTGAAACGTTCTGTGTCAATAGTTGTGCAATATTTGCTGTAAATACCCATTTTTAATCATCCAGTTCTCTCCTGGGGTTTCCTCCTTGTCCCAGCCAGAGACATGAGATTCTCCTTATTTCATCCTCCCACCTCCCAACATTTCACATTTGACTCTTTAAAACCAATTTGCAGCTATTATACTCTTTCCTTGTCAGACTATCACCCTGACACTCCTTAGGGTTTGACTTCAGCAAGAGTGCTTGGAAGGGCTGCTGTGTTGGACGGTTCATTAGAAAAAAAGGGATTGCTCTTGAGTGTTCTGCTGTTGTGAAATCCTTCCCATGGGTTTAAGCCTGTTGCCTATGTCATGCTCCCTTGCTGGCCCTGGAAGAAAGAGATTGTACTTGGAAGCAATTAGGCAGTATTATTTCATAAAATTGTATACAATTATTTACAAAACATACTGTATAATTGCTTCCAAGTACACTGTGAAAATATGGTTCATTTTATTTTTACTGAATTTTATAAAATTATGTAAAAACAAGCCATATTTTTCACAGGTTCCTTTCTATCATATGGTAATAGTAGCATGCTATCGGCCCCTTGTCTTATTTTGTAGCCCATGAGAATTCCATGTGGCTTGTAAACAAAAGCGATGCTTTCAATCAATCTTTTGATGATAAAAAAAAATCCTACTTCCTTTGATTTTTTTCTGCCTATCGATTTCTTTTGCACCTTCCTTCGTTGTTATATCTAGATGTCAAATACAAAATTAAGACGCCCACTACAATGTTGTCCATAACTCTCCATCACCCCTTAATGAGGTGTTGGGCTTTTTAATCTTATCCAACTATGAGAAATTAGAATGCAAGTTCCT
This sequence comes from Caretta caretta, assembly GCF_965140235.1. Taxonomy (NCBI): domain Eukaryota; kingdom Metazoa; phylum Chordata; order Testudines; family Cheloniidae; genus Caretta; species Caretta caretta. The sequence goes on along the minus strand of NC_134208.1, from coordinate 202,318,425 downwards.
GTTTATTTGTCCAGTGTTACGCACATCTATGATACTGCACACAAAACTTGTGTAATAATAACCAATGCCACGTCATTCTTCAGCTCTTGTCCGTCCCCCATCCGTCTATATCCATCTGTTGTCTCTTGCCTTATGCTTAGCCTGAAAGCCCACTGGGGCAGGGACTGTCTTTTAGTTCTCTGTTTGTGCAGCGCCTAGCACAGTGGGGTCCTGGGCCACATCGAGGGTCCCTAAGTGCTATAGTAATACAAATTAATAATAATGTTCTTGAAATAAATTTTATGCACCTAAAATAGGAGTCAGCAGAGCGTGGTAAGTCTGTTTCCTGTTTCACTGGACAGGAGCAGGAACGAACGAGCTGCTTTTCTGGCATGGAGCTGGGCACAGAGGCATCTCCCTCACTCTGGTCTTGACAGGGAGGAGAGCAGGAGTTCATTCTCCCATCCGTGTTATTCTAGAATTTTCTGTACCTGGCTAGGCATTTCTCAGTTGGTTCAGGTTTTAGGTCCGACTGACGGGAGAAGATGAAGCCACTGCCAATCTCTCCTACCATAGTTTGGCTAGTTTTAGCCCCATCTGTCCCCATCGCCCATGGTTCTTTATATACTTTTGTCAAAACACTAGATAGCACAGTTCAGACTGGTTCTAGAGTCTTGGCCAGAAGCTCCTTGGCTATCACAGATGGTACTTCTACCCTCCAGAAGACATAAATACAAGTGACCCTGATTTCTGAGATGAGGAGGCTAAATGATAACTCCTGATTCAAAGCTGGATAAAGACTTGCTCACTGAATGTTGGACCATGGCAAAACTACTAAGAATATCACACCTCTATTGATTCTGTCCATGACTTTTGCCCCTTACTGTTGAGGAGAAGCTGGATAATAACCATGCCTGTCTGGTTTTTTTTAAAGGTACTGACTTATAATACTGATGTGGCTCCTGAAAACAGACTTGTACACCTAGACAGCCATGGTGAAAATCCAGGGCTTACTCCAAAGAAAAGGTTATTGTAAACCAAGCGAACATATTTATGATGCCTAGGCAGATTATTGTCCTTATCAGGATATAATTTCAGAATGACAAAGGGGAAGGTCTTTTGCACATACACAATAACTCCAAAACTCCAGGGATTCTGCCATCAGCAGTTCTATACCTTCTCAAAGGCTTTAGCTACAAGTATTCTGCATCCGTTTTTTCCTTGCTTCTGATTCCAAGTTCTACAGCGGCATGTGATGATATGTGGAACTGCAAGACCACCTATTTGAATTTATATTTTCTCTTTCATCTTCTCATTGGACCCTAATTTGGTGGCTGTAGCAATCCCAGCTCTCTGGAGGAGCTTCCATGTCCAAATTACCCTATGCTCATGACTACAGATGCTAGCCTGTTTGGAATCCCATAGGAAGCTGAATATGGCACAAAGCGACTGGCCTAAATAGAGTTATAGGTATATCTCAATGTGCTTGAGCTCAGGGCTGTAATATGAGCTTTTCACTTTCAGGAGAAGCATAGTGTACTGCTTTAGCCTTTGAGATGTCAAACTACCAAGCTTCCAGGAATGCTGAGAGCAGTAATCGCTCTTGGGAGAAAGACAAAACATGTGAATGAAGAAAAGCTGCTAGGAGACTATCTGGCAGTAACAAGTAATAGCAATTCAGAGAGACTGTAGATCTAGTATCCCTTGAGGCTTTGTAGTTGTTGTTGATTCCAAAGTTAAACAGGCTCAGTGCTCATGATATTTGCACAATCCCTAACTGAGGAATTATGTATGTTAAAATTACGGGAGACATCACAGCACTTCTCCTATTTTTTTCATCTTTGACAGAGAGATAGGGGTGGGTTTTTTTGTTTGTTTGTTTTGTTGTTGTTTGTTTTTATTAAATATAGAGCATATTACCAGACTATCAAGCTAGGTCTTACCTTATTTTGTAAAAATGTTTTAACACGTGATATTATTATTGTGTGAAACATAAGTCTGCTATATTTGGTGTTTTACTCTGTAATTCTTAGAAAACGTGTAAACCACTGGCCAGACTTTTAAAAGGACTTGGGATAATCTTGCTCATTTAGTTTGGGAGTTAGATATTAATTTTTAACACATCATTCTAAATTTGTGGTGCACAGATTATAAATTCTTCATGTGTTTTTATAGTTAAGTGTATACCGAACGATAAATGGATATTTTCTTGTAATGTTTTGTTTTGGTTTGTAATAACTGAATAGATAAGAGGATAACATTTCAAGCTTAAATCTTGGATTGCAAAGCATCTATATGTCTTATATACTTGTGAGAAAAATTGCCCATAATCACTTCTAGATACTTATATGCAGTATTACTGGTGCTCAATGTTGAAAATTAGCAATTTTGATTTTTTGCAATACTTCTAATGTAACCAACAGAGAATTTTGGACTCCTTTTAGTTCTGTTCATAAGAACTTTTTTAAGTAGTTGAAATCATGCCTCCCTACTCTTTCTTCCTTTGGAATTTTTTGTCATTAGGGCACTGCTATATATCACAAGTATCTGTAAAGAAACTTTGGGGTTTTTTGCCTGGCTTTTGTACTAGTGGTTCTTTCAGCATTGTTTCTCAAGGGTAATTTCTATGACATAATTAGATCCTGATTAAATATCAACATGCAGGTAATATTTCACTCTTTTGTAATTTCCAGACCTCAGTAGAGACAGTAACATGTGAGTGCAGCCTGTTCTGCAATGTGCTTGTTATAGTTTGGTGCCAGTTGCTAACTGGCAGTACGAAGGGGCATTGTTGTCCTGGTATATTTTAGTCTGTTTATACTTTTTGTGCTGCCCTTACTCCACATCTGCTGTTGTTTTTCTGATGGATTTTTGTAAATCAGATGAATTCTAATTCAATCAAAGTTGGAGTCAGACGATTTAGAGATAAGGCAAATTAATTTGGGTTGAGTAACACAATTCCTTAGTCTTTTAAGCATGTTTTTCAGCTGTTTGGGGAGGACATTTATATCAAGCTACAAGTCTAAAACATTAAAAGCCCTTACTAATTAAAATGGGCAATATTTGCTTTACGGTAACCAGAGAATACATTGAGGAGAAAGTAAATAAGGAAATATTATTTACTCCTTCTCTTAACACAAGAACTAGGGGTCACCAAATGAAATTAATAGGCAGCAGGTTTAAAACAAACAAAAGGAAGTATTTTTTCACACAACGCACAGTCAACCTGTGGAACTCCTTGCCAGAGGATGTTGTGAAGGCCAAGACTATAACAGGGTTAAAAAAAAAAAGAACTTGATAAGTGCATAGAGGATAGGTCCATGAATGGCTATTAGCCCACGATGGACAGGGATGGTGTTGCTAGCCTCTGTTTGCCAGAAGCTGGGAATGGGCGACAGGGGATGGATCACTTGATTATTACCTGTTCTGTTCATTCCCTCTGGGCACCTGGCATTGGCCACTGCCGGAAGACAGGATACTGGGCTAGATGGAACTTTGGTCTGATCCAGTATGGCCGTTCTTATGTTCTTAAGGTCAAAATATTCAAAATTGAGTGTCTTACTGTCTAAAGCCCAGATTTTTAAAGATATTTAGGCAGTGCTGCACTCAGCTTGTTTCTTTCACCAGCAGAAGTAGGTCCAATAAAAGACACCTCACTACCTTTGTTTCTTTAATATCCTGGGACCAACACAGCTACAACACTACAATTAACCAAATATGTTAGTTTCAAATCATGTAATGCTGTATAAAAAAAAATTACAGTAAACCTCACTAACTACAGAGGCACTTGCCATTCCATAGTTGGGGGCAAGTTTAGTTTTGTATTTAAAACAGGGATTCATACTCTGTTATACGTGAAACAACAAAATATATCTTCCCCAAAATTACAGCATTTACTTTGAGTACAAAATAACTTTTCTGAGAATTTGTTAATAAGCTTACTAGTTAAAATTAATTTAAAATGTGTCCTTTAAGAAAGTTAGCACATGGTATCAGATGTTCTTTTTGTCCAAAATGACCTTAGTAACAAAATAATGCAGGGCCTTTAAACTTCCCATATAGTTAAAACTCACTCAAATCTTGTGCATAGACTACATTGTACAGGCTGCTCTACTCAAAATGGCCACCATCTCCCATTGTTCTCCATGAAACTGGGGGTCACAAGCTGCCCTTAGTTAAGATGCAGCGTAGCGCTTGAGTTGCTGTGTCTACACTGACACTGCATTCACTTTTGTGTGGTGCTAAGTCTTCTAAGGGCACATCTCCTCATTCTTTGCGCTGTAGTGAGCTTATATGGTCTATGAATTCTCTCCCCCTGTGGGAGAAATAGTCTGTGTTTTCTGGGAACACCAGGTGAATTATGGGATGACATTGGAGGACTAGTGTTGCTAGCCTGCATTCACATTACAGAGTGGACATGTTAGCAGCTGACAAGTTGCGCTCACTCGAGTTTTAACCTGTACCTGGTCTTGGGCCAGTCACAATTCAAGTTAACTTTGCAGTGAAGACCATCCTGTAGCTGGTTGCTAGCGGGAGGGTGAGGGGAGGAGTCCTCCCATTGCCGCAGCCTCACCACCTCCCTCCTCACTGAACAGGGGGAAGGTCGAGAGGATCTGAGTAGAGGTCATAAAATCCAGCGTGACCTGCTGTCAACCCCACACGGTCATGTACTGACCCCCCTACAAAGCTGAGCACGTCAATCGGGGTGCACACCCAGTCCTGCTCACCCCCATGTACCGAGCAGAACCGCACGGGTTCTGCAGCTGGGCAGCCCAGTGCCCTTGTTGCAGTGGGACAGGATTTAACCATCTCTTGAAACGCACAGTACATTCTGGCTCAGTTTTCTGCCTTTACCAAGTAGGGGGGAGAGATGAATTTTACCTTAGCAACTGAATCTATTTCCCTCAGTAGGATTTAATCTGGGAAGAGTCATTCCATTTTGTGTAAAGCGCCTCAGGCTAACCGATCTTTGTAGATTACTGAAACCGGACTCACAGTATAGATTTGGAAAGTCATTGCTTTACGCCAGGCTTACTGACAGCCTTTTGTTCATTTGCCTTGCATATCATCTACATGGAGCATATAAATGTTCTGATCTCATCGCCTTTCAAAGATCTAGAAGACTCTGCATCTAGGAAGCTAGAAGAGTGAATATTTAAATACTGGAAAGAGGGTGTTTTTATACAACAGAATTATCAGTCTCATTGTCTCTGTCTGTCCACCTGCCTGTCTCTGTGCAAAGCATGCAAGAGATGTACATTCCATTTTTGCTCCCCATTCTCCCTATAGTTTTAACCCTGTTCTAGAGGAGTACCTTACATTTGCATGAAAGAGAACTCAATATCTAAAGCAGTACAGAACCTGCTTTAATGCAATAATGCAAGTTGACTTTTCATGACTTAGTTATCATGTGATGAGGGTCCACGAGTTGCATAAATATAATCAGCTATATCTCACTCCTGTGCACTTTAGGGAAAGGAATTTTTTGTTGCTGTTCTTGTAACTCGTTTCAACAGCATTAACCCCCATGAAGTCCACTCTGTCGCTGATACTGGGCAACCACAGGTCACTCAATCAATGGAAGCTCTGCAAATACAATAGTGGAAAAGGGAAGACCAGAGTTGCAAGGCACAGAATAACAACCCTGTATGACTTGAACCTGCCCCATTGAAGTCAATGGGAGCAGGATCAGACACTTTATGAATGCCTTTGTGAATCTATTATTTTTCTAAGGTCTGAAAGGCAATACTGCATACCCACTTGGCCCTAATGAGACAACTTCCTGGAAATTCCAAAAGGTTATCCTTGCAAAGAATCCTAAACCTTCTCCCATGAGCTTTTCCAGGGAAGGATTGAACGAGACCCTTGGTTTTAGATCACCTGTCTAATTTCAGGTAGATTCCTTTTCATTGTGCTGAACTCATCATTATCAATAAACAAATATACAATAAATAGACAGTACATTGGACAGCTCAGAGCTAGTGAGCAGTATCCAAAGTAGATGGATTGTCATGTTCCATACCTAGCTTAGGTAAAAAAAATTAATTAAGATCACCTTCCCTTCCCCACAGAATGACATGTTTTATAGCTTCCTTGAATGGCGTCATTGAAATAATACATCAGAAGTTGCAGCTGACAGTAAATGACAAGGTACAAGAGACAAAAGCTTTTTTAGAGCTGGGTGACTTAGATGAAACATGTCTGGCTGCACTTGCTTCTTAGGAAGATGGTCTCAATGCTTGCAAGGCTACGGAGACAGCTTCATTAAAGTCAATGGAGAGAAAAATTAGGACTTTTCAAGTGGTGTTTGTGACTCACAAAACTTTAATAAGTAAAAATATGCAATAGTCAGCCAGTGCTTTGTATTTCTGGAATTTGCTTTGCAAACCCTATGCAGAGGGAAGGGGGTAAGAATACAAGTACACTTTCCTCTGCTTTGCTGCTCAGTGCCGGGTGCTTCTCCTTCTCCTCCTCCCCTCCCATAATTTGCCTCATGCACATGCTCACTGCTCACAGAGACTGCTTTCATTTCAGTCTCATTGTCCTCTCAGCTGCTTCTGGCACTCAAATCCTCTTGCTTTAGAAATATGTTGGAGACCTCATATCTTTGCCCTGTTGGGACAGATGCATCCGGCATGCAAACTGTACATGCCACATGTGAGCTAACTAAGAAACAAAATTAAAATTTTAATCAAAGCCTTCATGCTTTTACTAAGTATTAAGCAGCAGATTGTTAGGCGTGTAAGTAGGTCACACATTGTGTTGAACGATTGTGCTTTGTCCTTACCATCTGGCAGCATGAATCAACGTCAGCTGGATGCAAATATAACTATGCAAAGGTGACCTTGGTAACAGTATTGGTCCATTGAGCAGAGACCACAAGAGGGTTACCTGCATTCACAAGTACATTTTAAGGGTAAAACCGAAAGTGGCATTGCATGATTCTAATACTGGGAAACCTTCAGGATACATGGCCACAACTGTCAATACCAGTTAAACAGTCTGCTGTTTTTCATTGATAACTATCTGTAGTTTCAAATCAGCAATTGCCTTAACCCATAGTCATAAATCTGGATTTCAGTGCATGCCCAAGGGCTCACTGAAATTCAAGTGAGTTACAAAAAAGCACAAGGAAAATAAGATGAAAATTATCCTTTGTGTTTGATTGCTGTTTAAATAAAAAAGGGGGTGGGGAGTGAGACATTTCCAGGTATTATCCAAGACATGTTCTAGAGTGAAAGCCATTGTTCTTTTGTACACTGAAAGGTAGGGCTAAAAAAAGAGCTCACTCATTGTTTGGTTTTTTTTTGGGGGGGGGGGGGAGAGAGGGAAGGAATTAACTCATCTCTTGAAACATAAACCACTAAACTCTCCCTGATATCTGAGAAAACCTATAACAAAAACCATTAACTTAACCATAACACTGTCAGATCAAATCCTGCCCCTCGTTTTTTGGTTTTTTAAGCCTTTGCAAAACCTAAGACCAGTAGAAATGTTTCAGTTTTTTTAATGCCAAAATAAATCAGTTTTTAAAAAATAGAATTCCCTTATGTTGATTCCAACCCATACATCACAGCTTTGAACATATGCTTAAGAGTTGTGCTGGAATGGAGCCTTATATCTGTATTTGAATATCTAATTTTAGGTGCCCAAGTTTGAAATTTTTGCCATTAAGTGACAGAGGACATAGTTTCCGTGGCAAGATTAGAACCCAGTTCTGATGACTCCCAGGCCTGTCCACTAAATACTAGATCACATAACTTCTCATGGAGATTGCTGAGCCTTTCACAATGTGAATGCATTGGTAGAGTAAGAGCTTCTTTAAAAAGAAATAAAGAACTTTCAGGGAGAAAATATAAAGCAAAGAGGGCAGATTTATAAGTTTCCAAGGTTCCATGCCATCTATATCATGGGTTTACCATTTGGCAAACCTACACCCGTAACTGAAGAGACCATGCTGATTCCTGAATTCTGCCTTCCCAACATTCTAATCCACTTAATTAAGGAAGCCCTTACAAAAACAGAATACAAAATATCAGATGCTTATGTGTGACTTATTTGGCTGCAAAATGTGTGCTCAACTATAATAAGCTAATTGTCTTCAAACTTGGATTGTGTTTCCTTTGCCAGTGAGGACTATGAAATATAGCCATTTAAGGGTTTCTAGCTTCAGCTCTGGTAGGGTGATGAAAGCACAACATTTCAACGGGAACATAAAGGGAAAACATTTTTCTCCCATTTAAAAAATGTTTGACCCAATTGTACTCAATTACAAATAAATAAATAAAATCTCCTTTATGCTGATCCCAAGCTCTGAAAACATCTGGTGAAAAAGAATTTGTCTGAAAAGGTTACAAGAAAGTTGAAGTGGAAATTGGAACTCAGCCTTAGCCATGTATTCACTGCCAACAAACACTGTCATATATTAAATATCAGGCCAACAGCTCCTACCATATTCACACATTAATTTCAATAAAAAGAAAAGGAGGACTTGTGGCACCTTAGAGACTAACCAATTTATTTGATCATAAGCTTCCGATGAAGTGAGCTGTAGCTCACGAAAGCTCATGCTCAAATAAATGGGTTCGTCTCTAAGGTGCCACGAGTCCTCCTGTTCCTTTTGCGAATACAGACTAACGCGGCTATTACTCTGAAACCTGTTATTAATTCCAGTGGCATTACTCACATGAGGGTACTGAATAGAATTTGGATTTCTGAAAGCAGTCTGGAATTAAACAAGGAAAGAGTAGCAAACACTGTACTATAATATACAGGAGTATTATTGTCCACTGGAGGTCACTTTTTCCAATATAAGGGATAATAGTTATTTCTAGGAAGAGTAAACATCTGTTTCATTATTAAAACCACTGAGAAATGTATTCACTTTAAATTACTGATAGATGTGGCTCAGAGGAAGTCCACAATGCCTCATGGAATATTTTTGATACGGAAATATAAAATGTGTAATGACAGTGATACTCAACATTTCATTTCTGTTGCTTTAGAGTTAAATTTTACGGGGTTTTTGGTTTTGTTTTATTTAAGGCTTCCAGATTTACTTTTTCCCCTAGAACAGGCAGTCCAATTATTCATATGGAATAAAATGTTCAGTGAACTTTACCATTTTTGTGCTTGGAATTAATTTGGAAACAAACCTTTTTAGTAATTTATTCATTATTTTTAATTGTTCAGCTAACCATTTTGAACAAATTTCACCTTATTTATTTGTGAACGGCTCACTTAGATTATTTACTTTTATTTGTGAGGTGTGACTGTTTTCCCCCAGTTATATGGCATTATGGGCCTCCTTGAGCACCCATTGAAGTCAATTAAAAAAAAAATTCCGCTGACTTCTGTGAGAGGTGGATTGGACTCTGGGGGGCGGGGAGGGGGAATCATGGGCCTATTGAAGTCAATTGGAATTATGCAATTAACTTCAGGAAAGGCAGGATTTCACCCTGAAGGCTCACTACTGCAACTTTTTAAACAGTAGAATAGCAAGTATTGACCAACAAAATCTCATGCTAAAAACACAAATTGACATACGAAGATTGTCATTCATAAAGACTTCAGTTCGAGAAAGCATTCATATTCAGGAAAGCACTTTAAATTTAAGCACATGCTGCCCTTAAGAGGCCATAAAGAGCAGCCATTCTCAAACATTTGGGAAAGTATTTTTGCTCACAAAGCAAAGTTCACAAATAGACAATAAAATGGACCACAGATTGCCAAACTGAATAATCATTCAGCATTCAAGCAAACACGCCTAAATACTTGTAGTGTTGGGTGTGGGGGTTAGTAGTACTTCTGCAACTCTATTCTAGACCTTTTCCCTGAAGCGAGAACATTGGTGGGTTTTCAGTAATCCAATTTACAATTCCATCAGGATTAACGTTCACTTTTAAATAAATATCCGAGAGCCTGAAAGGTGATCCACTCAGTGTGTAGGCAAGGACTGGCCTGTCTCCCAGGATTTGTGAGAGTGTTGGGTCATCCTTCAGGATAGGTTGTAGAACCTTGATAATGCGTTGGAGGGGTTTTAGTTGCGGGCTGAAGGTGACGGCTAGTGGCGTTCTGTTATTTTCTTTGTTAGGCCTGTCCTGTAGTAGGTGACTTCTGCGAACTCTTCTGGCTCTATCATCTGTTTCTTCATTTCTGCAGGTGGATATTGTAGTTGTAAGAATGCTTGATAGTATTGTAGTTGTAAAAATCCTTGCCTACAGACAGCCCCCCAACCTGAAGCGAATACTCACCAGCAACCACATACCACACAACAGAACCACTAACCCAGGAACCTATCCTTGCAACAAAGCCCACAAATCTATTCAGGGGAGTCCATCACAGGGCCTAATAACATCAGCCACACTATCAGAGGCTCGTTCACCTGCACATCTACCAATGTGATATATGCCATCATGTGCTAGCAATGCCCCTCTGCCATGTACATTGGTCAAACTGGACAGTCTCTACGTAAAAAAATAAATGGACACAAATCAGATGTCAAGAATTATAACATTCATAAACCAGTCGGAGAACACTTCAATCTCTCTGGTCACGCGATTACAGACATGAAAGTTGCGATATTACAACAGAAAAACTTCAAATCCAGACTCCAGCGAGAGACTGCTGAATTGGAATTCATTTGCAAATTGGATACAATTAACTTAGGCTTGAATAGAGACTGGGAGTGGCTAAGTCATTATGCAAGGTAACCTATTTCCCCTTGTTTTTTCCTACCCCCCCCCCCACCCCTTCCTCAGACTTTCTTGTTAAATCCTGGATTTGTGCTGGAAATGGCCCACCTTGATTATCATACACATTGTAAGGAGAGTGATCACTTTAGATAAGCTATTACCAACAGGAGAGTGGTTTTTTGGGGGGAGGGTGTTGGGGGGGGAGAAAACCTGGATTTCTGCTGGAAATGGCCCACCTTGATTATCATACACATCGTAAGGAGAATGATCACTTTACATAAGCTATTACCAGCAGGAGAGTTGGGTGGGGGGAGAGAAAACCTTTTGTAGTGATAATCACCCATTTTTTCATGGTTTGTGTGTATAAAAACGTCTTCTGTACTTTCCACAGTATGCATCCGATGAAGTGAGCTGTAGCTCACGAAAGCTTATGCTCAAATACATTGGTTAATCTCTAAGGTGCCACAAGTCCTCCTTTTTATAAAAAGATTGTTTATGAATATGCATTATTCTTATTTATTTGTATGGCAGTAGCGCCAGGATCCACAGCCATGGACCAGCTAAGCGCTGGACAAACACAGCACAAAAACTCTTCCCATGTTGCTTCCTGACCACAGTGGTGAACCAGATGAATAGATACTCTTTACACCTTTAATTTTATGTGCATTGTATAATTACTAGTGGAATTTACTACTTGTATTATGCAAGAAAACTTGAACTACTGCTTGCTTACTGGAGTGTAGAACTGATAAATAGCCATCGCATTCATACATTTGGCATGATGGTTAGCATTATTTATTATTTACTTATGGTTGCATACGCCTTGTCCTTTCATTAAAACCTCTAAGACCAGTTGGTAACAAACAACCATTGTGAAGCCCTAAGAAATGAATGAGAGAGACTGCTGCAGCTTTTAGAGTAAATTTTTATCCCAAGAAAAGCAGACGAAATGACCCTTGAGATGACCGTCTAACCCTGTGGTTCTATGATTCTATGAATGAATAATCCATCAGTTCTGATTCTGGGAAGAACAATGTGAAGAGTTTAACACAGCTTTGAGCGGGGGTGGAGAATGAGCGCTGCCCTTGAATTTAAAACTCAGACAAATAAAAGAGACATATTAGTGACATAATGAACATTACCTCCAAGAAAGGTGAAAAACTTTGCCTCAGGACAATGCAACAGAGCATAGCTACCACTGCTGTTCCTGACACAGAGCAATATTATCACCATGGTGTAGTCTAACCTCATGCACAGAGACATAATGGCATTACAAGAAAAATGTGTGCCATCATTCAAAGCAACAAGAAAGAGTGCAGTGATCAGTCAAACAGTTAATACAGCAAATGGATGGGACAGTCCTAACAATTTGTTGTGCCACCACTCCTGGCTCTTTCTATGAAGGCAGCATGATAAAAATATTTTGTAATGTATCCAGGTAAAGAACTAGTTACAACTTGTCGGACACTTTCTAAAATCTGATTACTTGACCCATTGTGAATTCCAGGCCTAATTTTGTAGAACACTGAGACTTTCCATTTGTCACATTCTCTGGTAAAAGTCAAGGCCAGCATTTTAAACCTAGGTTCCTATAAGTTAAGCACCAAAATCCATTTAGGCTCCCAACTAAAAGTTCCCAGACTTTTGGAAGCAAGCAACAACTGCAGTTCCTATTGATTTCATTCAGGAGTTTAGAAACCTACCTAGTTTGCAAAATTTTGGTGCATGTTCTCTGAGAATTGTCTCTGCAGATTGCCACTTATGGGTTGAGCACCCTGGAGCAGCTGAGCATCAGTAACCTTCTAGAGAGTAGTGCTTATTAGAGCTGCCCAAGCACCCTTTCATGACATTAATCATCTGGTGCCTAAGCTATAAAAGGGCTGTGTGGTTCCAACTACCTCAGATTTTACGTGAGTGGCTGTAGGTGGTAGAGCTACCTTCTTTCCATACCTGGAGGTGTTCGTGAATCCATATGTACCTGTACTAGATATTGGCTGGCTTGGGCTCAAAAGGAAAGCTCTTGAGGAGTTCCTGAAAGAGACATCCACTGTTTCTATCCCCAGGACTGCAGATAACTGGGGCAGATCTACCTTGATATCTAACTAGAGGTTCTCTTTTGTATAGGCTAATGGGACTCTGTACAAATCAAGGCTTTCCTCCCAAAGATGATTTGTGGACACTGATAGAGCTGAAGAAGCTTTGAAGACTTGCCTTTGTATTTTAGAAATCTGTTGGGCTTCCGTCTGAAGCTCTGTTAATACATTTATACACCACTACACTCTCAACTTCACATCTAGAACTCATATTTGCTTCAGGAGGGCCGTTCTGCACTCTGATTGATAAGAACTTCTAAGACCACCTTCCTGAGCAATTACTGCTCCTAGACAAGAACATAAAAATGGCCATACTGGGTCAGACCTATGGTCCATCTAGCCCAGTGCCCTGTCTTCTGACAGTGACCAATGCCAGATGCTTCAAAGGGAATGAACAGAAGAGGGCAGTCATCAAGTGATCCACCCCTGTCATCCAGTCCCAGCATCTGGCAGTCAGAGGCCTAGGGACCCCCAGAGCATGGCATTGCATCTCTGATCATCTTGGCTAATAACCATTGATGGATCTGTCCATGAACTTAACTAATTCTTTTTTAATCCAGTTATAGTTTTGGCCTTCACAACATCCCTTGGCAACAAGTTCCACAGGTTGACTGTGGATTGTGTGACATAGTACTTCCTTTTGTTTGTTTTAAGCCTGCTGCCTATTAATTTCATTGGATGACCCTGGGTTCTTGTGTTATGTGAAGGAGTAAATAACACTTCCTTACTTATTTTCTCCACACCATTCATTACCATTCATGCTTTATAGACCTCTGTCATGTCCCCCCTTAGCAGTCTGTTTTCTAAGCTGGCCAGTCCCAATCTTTTTAATGTCTCCTCATATGAAGCTGTTCCATACCCTTAATCATTTTTGTTGCCCTCTCTGTACCTTTTCCATTTCTAATATATTTTTGAGATGGGGTGACCAGAACTGCACACAGTATTTAAGGTGTGGGCATACCATGATTTATATAGTGGCATTATTATATTTTCTGACATATTATCTATCCCTTTCCTAATCGTTCCTAACATTCTGTTTGATTTGTTGACTGCTTCTGCACATTGAGCAGATGTTTACAGAGAGCTATCCACAACAACCCCAAGATCTCTTTCTTGAGTGGTAAAAGCTAATTTACATATGTATTGTTGGAATTATGTTTTCCAACAGTGTGCATTACTTTGCATTTACCAACACTGAATTTCATCTGCCATTTTGTTGCCCAATCACCCAGTTTTGTGAGATCCTTTTGTAACTCTTTGCAGGCTGCTTTGAACTTAACTATCTTGATTAATTTTATATTATCTGTAAACTTTGCCACTTCAGTGTTTAACCCTTTTTGCAGATCGTTTATGAATATGTTGAACAGTATTGGTTCCAGTACAGATCCCTCAGGGACACCAATATTTACCTTTCTCCATTTGGAAAACAGACCATTTCCCCCTACCCTTTGTTTCCTGTCTTTTACCCAGTTACTGATCCATGAGAGGACCTTCCCGCTTACCCATGACAGCTTACTTTGTTTAAGAACCTTTGGTGAGGGACATTTTCAAAGGTTTTCTGGAAGTCCATGTACACTGTAGAAACTGGATCACCCTTGTCCACATGTTTGTTGACCCCCTCCAAGAATTTTGTTAGATTGGTGAGGCATGATTTCCCTTTACAGAAGCTGTGGTGAGTCCTCCTCAACAAATCATGTTCATCTATGTGTCTGATAATTCTGTTCTTTATTATAGTTTCAACCAATTTACCTAGTATAGAAGTTAGGCTTACCAGCCTGTAATTGCCAGGATCGTGTCTGGAACCTTTTTAAAAAATTGGTGTCACATTACCTGTTCTCCAGTCATCTGGTACAGAAGCTGATTTAAGCAATAGGTTAGATACCATACTTAGTACTGCAATTTCATATTTGAGTTTCTTCAGAACTCGTGGGTGAATAAATACTAATAAGTCACCAGGACCAAATAGTAATTTCTCATCTTGTTCCAAATCTCCTCTATTGACACCTCAACATGGGACATTTCCTCAGATTAGTCACCTAAAAATAATGGCTCAAGTGTGGGAATCTCCCTCACATCCTCTGCAGTGGGAAATGTGCAGAGGCAATAATTAGAGAAGGAAGAAAGTTTATTCAGCAGCAGCTAGTTATTTCAGGTATTACTCCTACATGTCCACACTACCTGCCTATATTCCCTTCTTCCTCAGAGCTCTTTGCTAGAACTCTGAGGTTTAGAGGAAGGAGCTAATATGGTTAGGATGGCATGGCCCTTCTATACATTCTGTTCTGGAAGTTTGGTGAGAACCTTTCTGTGGTCCCAATGGGCTCTGCTGTCCTGGAGGTTCCCAAAGTCCTGGCACGCAGCTGCAGATGCATATCTTATAAGGGTGAATGTGCAGAGACAATACGCTCAAAGCACTGGACAAGGATCTCTCTTAAAGTTCAGACTTTTTTTCAAGTTGCTGTTCCACTGTCTCTTGAGTCTGTTTGCTTAACACAACACTGAAAAGAAAGGGATGGGTGTTTTCTTAAAATACACAGTCAGTTGAAAGTATTTTTGTTGAAAACTGAGACCAAAAGCGTGGGCCAATGAGGGTCAAACTGAAATGCCACCTCTGAATCTGCAGTCCTCTCGTTGGCAACAGAACAGTTTATTCTTCTTCTGCATGCCTGGGAGAAGCTGGAATTGGGGCATCCAGGCAGGGGGAGGTACACATACACACCTGTGTGCCACAGGGTTCCGTCCCAATAAGAAATCAGATCTCCCTTGGACGGTACATAAAACTGTAAGTGTGTCATTCTTGGATTCTCTAATGCTCAAAAGTGAAATTGGCTGTGTGGAGGTATTCAGTCCACTCATTCCCTTGTTGTATAGATTTGTTGTTCATAAAAACTGTGGAACTAGACTGTAAACATAGAATTATATGCCGCTGGCTGGGTTAATTGAACACCATTTGTGTGGAGTGCTGTAGTTCTTTAGGATTAAATGCTGCTTGGAGCAGGAAATCTGTGATTTTAAATTGACAGGAAATTGTTTATTGTGAATTGATCTGAAGTAGGCGCAGGTGTACTCAATTAGTTCAATATTAGCAGGATTTTCTACTCAGCAAATTGATATTAAGTCAGCATGAGTTTACCAGCGTCCATTCAATGTATTATCTGAATGAGGCGAACTTTGGCTTCAGATGAGAATGCAGCTGAAAATGTGTTGTTAAAAACGAAGAAAATCACTTCTTGTACAATATATAGACTGGAGAAGGGACTTTCCCATCTGGCATCTTGAAAACCGTCATTTGGCCTATATACTAAATCTGGCAAAATAAAAGTAAATAATGATGATTTGCTGAAAACTCTTTTGCATACAAGTTTTTTCTTCCTTTGTTCATTCAGTTTGTGATTTTGAAACCATCAAATTTTGATTTTTAATGAAGTTTGAGGAGACTTAACATTTTTCTTGATAAGGCATTATTTGAGAACTGCAAAAAGGCCCTTCCTGGTACAACCTCATTGAGGAGGTGGCATTGGACTAAATCTTCTCACAGAAGAAGTCCCCACTACCCCTCTCCCCCACAAAAGCAGCACCATGTGGTCTGGTGCATTTTGAGCTCAAGAGAAGGATCTAGAAAGGCCTGAGTTTTAGCCCCCATCTCTGCAGCATAGTGGCCTTATCAATGCTTTTTACTTTCAGCTTTTTACAAACCATATTAAGTTTGAGGCAGGTAAATATAGTTCAGCCCATATTACAGATGGGGAAATTGTGGCTGATAGAGGTCAGGAGATCTGCTGAAAATCACACAGTAGCACAGGCAGGATTGTTAGAATGTCAGACTGCTAAATTTATGCCAAATCTACTAGACCATGGAGACTCCTAGACAAGGTGCATCCTCAGTCCAGTCTGATTCTGATCTCAGTTGCACCGGTGTAAACCTGGAGTCACGTCAGAGATAGCAGTGGAGTCACTCCAGATTTACACAGGTATGACTTAGAACAGGATCTTGGGTAGAAAGAGCAACATTTCTGAACCCCCAATGTTCCAAATCAAAATGTGTTGTTTCATCATAGAGATAACAGGGGAAATTGGAGATTTGATTTGGAGATCAAAGCATACAGGCCTCAGCTGTGAGTTGCATGCCCAAGCAGGGAAGTAATGGGACATATGGATCGCCTTACATCCCCAAGTAGATTACCCACATCACACTGAGAAGCAGGGGGAGACAACAGCTGCCACTGGGCTGTTACTCCACCTTCCACATACATAGGTGGGGAGAGTCACATTCCTCCCTTTACTGGTAGCCAGCCCAGAGGAGCAAGTAAGTTGTACCAGCCAAAGAGCCTGAACAAATTATTTCCCCCATGGAGCAAAGCGGGAATCTGGGAGCTGATTGTGATCCCCGGAGTCACGTTCAGGTTCCTGTCTTGCTCTTGGGGCAGCGCAGCTATGCACTGCCCTTGACTTACACTCTATCCCAGCAGTTCTCAAACTGTGGGTCATGCCCCCAACATGGGTCGCGACCCCATTTTAATGGGGTCACCATGGCTGGTTGAGATTTGCTGGGGCCAGAGCTGAAGCCTGAGCCCCACCACCCGGGGCTGAAGCTGAAGCTTGAGGGCTTCAGCCCTGGGCAGCGCAGCTCAGGTTACAGGCCTCCTGCCTGGGGCTGAAGCCCTTGGGCTTCGGCTTTGCTCTCCCTGCTTGACGCGGTGGGACTCTGGCTTTGGCCAACCTGGGGTGGTGGGGCTCAGGCAGGCTCAGGGCTTCAGTCCCCCCTCCTGGGGTCATGCAGTAATTTTTGTTGTCAGAAGGGGGTCGCGGTGCAATGAAGTTTGAGAACCCCTGCTCTTGCCCACGAAGACCTTTGGGGTGCATTGGCTCTTGTCCAAGTGCAGTTCTGAAGTTACCTTTGTACCACCACAGGAGATTTATTGGGTGTAGAAAACAAGCATCTGGTGGGGAAGTGACTTGCCCAACCTCACGCAGCATGCTAATGGCAGGGCTGGGAATTGCACCAAGGTTTTGTAAGTCCCACACAAGTGTCCTAGCCACTAGGCCACAATGGCTCCCAAACTTACTGTTTAGGCAATTTTAAGATCAAAGAATTCACACAAGTGGTAACTAATATGGGGAACTGACCCTGGGAAATGAGTTAGGGCTTTGGTTAATTTGTTCTTATTGGGAATCAAGTATTAGTCTTTTGTGGATATATTGGTAAATTATTAAATATTATTTTTCTGGGTCATAAACTCTCCCAAGAGTGACCCAATAAATCTCTCTAGACCTGAGGAGCTTTATAGTATCTATACTGGTATTTTTAGCAGTGTAGTATCCTGCTACCTTGGAGTTCTTCCCCATCACAGTGAAAAACTCCAGTGGTGGGGAAGCTCCTAACTTGCTGGGCCTTTTTGAAAATCTTCTCCTCTTTCTCAAACAAAGAGGTCTTATCACAGACCTGAGCAGCCATGAAACCCTTGTTTTAGGCCAAACGCTAGGGTGGTGTCTGTACAAATGAGTTGCCAGCTGAGAGACTGGGGAAGAAAGTCTGATTTGTCAGGAACTGTGCAAACAGAATCAAATAAGGTGTTATGAGACAATGTTTTTGGTAGCTAGTATTCCCTTTGTATTTTCCACAATGTGATTCATTTTTCTTTGTAATGTTTTCAAGATGCCCATAAAGGATAATCAGGAAAAAAAAATCCAAATTGACAGAACTGATTTTAAGCTTCAGGCTCAAAGCTTCAGGTTGTTGTTGTGGATTCCAAGTACACAGTGCTCTGGGTGAGATTTGGCTCTCATTTGTGATGATGATGATGTAAATCTGGAGTAACGTCATTTACTCCAGTGGCTGTCCACTGGATTTACAGTTGCGTAACTCAGAAGAGCATCTAACCCCTCATGACAGCTCTGAGACCAGAAATGTAAAATACTCTTTTTGATGGCCTTTGGGACAGTACAGAATAGCCACGCATTGACTATTGTCAGATAAAATGAAACATGTTTATAACCTTCACATTTTAAATGCTTATCATGCACTGAATGATTTTTGCACTTTCTATAATAGTAGGGCTTCTCCACATAAATGCTGGGAAAATACAGCATTGCAAATTAATTATGGATAACAGAAAAAATATACTCATTTGACTCTGATCTCCTAAGATCTAGTCCGTCGTTCAGAAGCTTAGTGTCTTCTCTCTGTGATGTTCCCTGAACATTACTGTGACTAATAGCTCTTCAGGTGCATTTTTATGATTTGGGAAGCAGTAAATTCTGTCTGTGTTGCATTAATTATCTGCAGATTTAAAATGTTTCACCAAAAGCCATTTAACATGACTACCGTGCATGCACAAAGGCCACTAAAATCAATTCCTTGCTAGAACAAAGGAGTTGCTGGTTTTTAAAGACAAGATCCATGTAACTTACAATACGATAAATGTAGTCATAACAAATGAAATCAAAAGAGCTTCAAATTCGGAGTTCATTTTAATTCTTGTGTTTCTTCCTGACTCTCTTTCTTATGCTGCAAGACAATCCTGTTCGCTGACTGGGACTCCATAGCAAGCGAGCACTCTGTGGTAAATATGAGTGTGCAACACATGATTTATAATGTCTGATACACTTGTGCTAATTGCATCAAAAAATAGCAATGTTGGCAGAGTACATACATTATCTAAGCTCTGAAAATATTGTAGAATTTGAATTATGTGCACCTTAATTCAAACTAGGGTGTCATATTTTGTAACTGTATATCACAGAGAAATTCAGGCTGTCAGTTAGCTACAGCTGCTATACAGATATCTCTGTTACATCTGATTGACTGCGTTTTGGGTACTTGCTACTGATGAAGGTGAAAATCCCAAGTATGGTAGAGGAGAATTGTTTTATTGTCACTTTTGGATGTTGCTTTTATGAAGTGATTAGCCATTTTGAACCTGATTTTCAGCTTCCAGCTAGGTGGTATTTGCATGTTCGCAAATGTGCATGCACTTTGCACACGCCCCTCACCGTGTGCACACCCAGATCCCCGCCTGTGAACAAAAAAGGCTACAGGAATACCTTTCTAGCCCTGTGAGTATGTAAAATTGGGATCGCTTGCATGCAAAGCAAACGCCTTTTCACAAACGCAAATGTGCACTTACCCAGGAGGTAGGCTAAAAATAAGATCCTTGAAGTAAGGATCAGGAGGAGCATTAGACAAAGTAAATAAGTTAGCCCTGGGATGGAAGTTAGTGTGCTCCAAGGTTTGTTTTAAGGGAAATTCTAGGGGCCAAATTCAGACCTTATGTAATGGATGCAACTCTCCTGGAAGTAACTAGGCCAAATTCTGCAGTGACAGAATGGTAATGTAACTTAAACCTCACATATAACTGTGGCATAAAACTGGGGCAAGTGCTAAAATAATGCAACTTCAACTGATTTATCTGTCAGCAGGTATGCAAAACCAGTGTAAGTTCCAGGCCAAAAGGGCCAGAAATTAAAATGCCCCAGGAAAAGTAACAAGGAAATATGCACAATAAAGCAGCCGTCTCATCCCACCTTACATTTCACCTTCTCACTGCTCCATTTTTCCTGCTGTAATCTCCACATTCTGCTCCCTCCGCATAGATTATGGATTTACTTTGCAAACTCCACTCTCACGAGCGCCCATTTCCTGGCCAACTTATACCCAATATGTAACTTACAACACCATTTATGTCACTGCTAATGTAGTAGTTTTACAGCCCAAGGTGAAAGAGAGTTCAAGGGGAAAAGAGATAAAGTGGTTTCATTCATTCATTGTGACGCAATATAGGAGGGCTTTGTAAGTTCTGTTACATATTAATTTCATTCAAATCCAGCCATATTAAGTTAGTTGATGATGATTTTTTTCTCCACTGTGACTCAATTACAAGACATTTATAAATCCAAATGAATGTAAGATGAGCACACAATGCATAAAATGCATTTTTCTCCCCCTTCACCATTACCAAGGATGTGACTTGGTAATTATGATCAGTTTACAAAAATGCTTTAAGGGGAAACATTTTATGATCAATTTAAGTATTACTTCGGCTATTAAGTTACATAAACTTTATTAGTGGTTTCATTAGAATAGAAAATGAAAACACTGACCTTTGTGCTACTCATTTCTTTCTATTTCAGTTTAAAAGTTTATTTTCAATGCTTTCTTAACAAATTTAACAGACAACCAGCAAGGACCAAGCATCGTTGACTTTAATTAATGTGTGCCCAGCTATCATACCAGGGCTGACTTTGGCCCAGTGTCACCATGTATTTAAAACATACCGTGGTGTCTGTAATATTTCCCATTCTGAATATATGGAGCACCATGTATGGCATGGTGTGGTAGACCCCAAGCTTTTAATAGCACCTACTGTACTGTAAAAATAGCCATAAAGTTTTAACTCCTACAAACAGAACTAGAACTGCAATCCTTATTCATGCAGCTACCATCAACATGTAGCAATCACATCACTCCCCACTGCAATCTCTGCTGGGGTGAAATATCAGCTGTTACCACACAGCAATGCTACACAACAGTATAGGAAAATAGACGAAGAATGCACAGCCAATTGCAAGTGGAAAAGTAATTTTAGTAGGGAAAATGTATTTATATGTAAACTGATGGTGTTCTAATCCAGCTCCAAATAAAAGCTACACCTTAGTCAGCTCCAAAAAGCTACCCTTCCTGAAGTACAGTTTTATTAACAAAAAGATAACCTTCAAGGTAATTGCTGTATGTGGACCCCTTGGAGTTTTTTGGATGCTTCTAGGCTGGAGTTCTTTCTTTCAGGGCCTCTCTGACTCAGGCCTGTACTCTCTTACAGAAGGCTACCTTTACCCCCTTTACATTTGGGGTGGTGTATAATGAGCTACTCCTGTCCCAGAGAGTCAGCAATAATTAGTCTGCAGCTCTCTGGAGGGTTCCAATGCCTGCTAGCAGGGTGGGCTAATATTAAAATCCTGCCACTCTTTTAAATTACCCAAATATGAATTTTGACACTGGGAATCAAATGCAAATTTAGGTGTTTTTGTTTCATTTTGTTTTGTTTTTTTAAGGGCTCTTTGGTGGATCAGAATATTGGTCTTATACTTTATCCTGAAAATGTCACCTCCTCCAGCATCATGCCCAGTAGCTCCCTCTGCTCAGGCATTGGTTAAATACTGACTCAAAAGGAAGTGTTCAACCTGTTGATTCTCTAGCACCACTTTCTGAAGCATTCTGTGTATTGCTTGAAAATCTCCTATCTAAGAACTGATTAAGGCCAATCCCGCTTAGTTTAAGAAATCTGGCATGATCAGAGGCAGAGGTGATATATCTGTAGTGGCCTTAGATACTCCTTCCAGTAGGAACCGAGGTGGCATGGCTGATTGACATTGTCCTTATGGAAATATACTTTTCTTCCCCTATCGAAAGAATATGTCTCTTTCTTGAGGAAATTTTTTTTCGACAATGTGCCTGAGCTCCAGCTGCACCCAAGCTCAGATCTCCCACACAGAAGCATGCTGAAACATTGTCCTTTTTTAATAAAGAGTGACAGGTTATGTTTCATAGATTGGTTTGACTGCCTAATGTGTTCCTACCAACCGGTCAAATTCACTGCCTAATGTGATCCTAGCAACCAGTCAAATATTAATGAGCCAGCACTCAGAAGGGCAGAGTGATCTTTCTATTGTTCATTATGTGCCTAGATAAAAGAGAGGTTACTTTTTTGTACTGCACAAAATTATGTAATTTTAGTTTAGAGTAATTGCTAATCACCGAAAATTGAAATGATCCTTGGTTTTGTTTTAAAGAGCATAGAAGAACAAGAAGTAGAGGAAAAACAGAAGTAGAAATGGAATATGAGACTATAGTGAAAGTGAGTGAAATGTTCCCCTTCTTATCTAGAAATGCGCATGTTGTTTTCATTTTTCATGTCAAAACGTGAGTCGGTGGGGTCCACAGTTTACTGCCCATTAGTTCACGTGATAACTGAAATCTCTGAAGGTTTTGAATCCTTTTATTATCTGCTGGCTTCGTAACGTATGTTGCCACTGGTGGTTATACTCTTTTTAGACTGGGAAAGCAGTTTGTGGCTTCTTTGCCTCACACTCCACCCCACTGTTTTGTTTGTAATGCTTTTGTCTCACCTCTAATGCAGCGATCAAGAGATGCATGTAGCAGCATGAGTATAAAAGCTTTTCAGGCAGCCATCTCCACTGCCTTTTTGATCATCTGAGCATCTTCTGTTCCATCTCTCAGCCAAGTCAGAGTCAAAATCCCATTCCCTCGAGACCACCCACGAGAAGGCCAATGCTCTGTTTCCCATAGACTACTGGAAAGTCCCCTGAAAAAGCAAAGAGAGATTATGGGGAAGGAAAAGAGGGAACTTAAAGTCTCCAGAGAAGGGCATCAAGGACTGGCAGCATCAGAGAGGGGAAGGGACTGTAGGCAAAAAGTGGGACAGAGTGGGGCACAGAAAACATTAGAGGCGTGAGGGAAGGGGAGAGATTCAAGCATTGTTGTTAGGAAAGAAGGAGGAACAGAAGATAATAGGGTAGAGAAGAGAGTGCCAAGGCAACAGATCTTAGGGATGGAAAGGAGAAGAGAGGTAAGACGGAGACGGGAGAGGAGACGGGAGAGGTAGGGGAAATTGTGGCAAGCAGTGAAAGGGGGAATTAGTGGAGCCACCAGGAGAGATTAAGAGACAAAAGGGGGGGAATTATTCTGGTGGAAATGAAGAAGACTGAGGAAAAGACAGACACACCCACCAGGACAGATGAAAGTAGAGTATAAGAAAATAATTTCTTTCTTTAAATTGTTTTATAGACGGGTTGATGCTCAAAATGCCCTAGCAGAAGGGATAAGAGTTTGATTGTGTGTCACAGGGCAGTGGGGATATGACTGTGTAGGAGGAAGGAGGCTTGGGACAGCTGCTTGAAGATGCGGATGTGCATGGGATCTCAGGTTTTCTTCTGTCTAGGGGATGGAAATAAACTGCTTTGGTTATTAATCAGTCATTTTTGTTTGCTTTGTTCTGATCTTTTACCATTTACCTGATTCTACCTTTCTGAATGTTTTAATATGCGTTGTGTCTTGCTGATGGAATAAGAACAAGTTCTTTTGAAGCACTGTCGCTTTGGGGGGACTAGCAAGGGACTTGGGAAAACTAAGTATTGTAACAGAACATAACTTCCCATTGGAGAGTTCCCATAGTAAAGGATTTCAGATAATCTCTAGGAAGGCACTTACCTTTGTTTGCATACAATACATATTTTTCAGTGTTTTTCATATTTTTAGGGCCATATGGTGCCAGGGAGCAAGGGGCAACAGCCTTCACAGAGCTGCTACTTCTCCTCCTTCTGTCCAGGTAGAGAGGGAGGAAGCCAAGGGCTGAGGAGTGAGTGGAACACACACAAGTGAAGCCATTTGTGCCAGCTGTCAGTCCGCTGCAGGTACTCACCCCAGCCCTCCAAGAGGCCGATTTTGACTCTGAGTCACAATCTAGTTACCAGTGTGCTTCTGAGGAAGCACAACCACATGTTGCTGCCCCTTTCTCCGGGCTTTGGCAAAGCCACAAGTTAGTGCATAATCTTTAAAAATGCAGGGTGTTGCAATTGATGGGTACAGATATTTGGAGGGGGACCCCAGACATCTAATCTTAAAGAACAGGTTTCAGAGTAACAGCCGTGTTAGTCTGTATTCGCAAAAAGAAAAGGAGTACTTGTGGCACCTTAGAGACTAACCAATTTATTTGAGCATGAGCTTTCGTGAGCTACAGTCCAATGAAGTGAGCTGTAGCTCACGAAAGCTCATGCTCAAATAAATTGGTTAGTCTCTAAGGTGCCACAAGTATTCCTTTTCTTTAATCTTAAAGAAGGAGGTGATTGGGCCACACAAGGTGGCACAGCCGAGACAGAGATCTGTGGTGGGGAAGTGTTCTGACAGTAGTGTACGGAGAAAAGACTTAATTTACTGCAATCTCTATAGCTCTCCTCTGAATTTTTTAACACAAGGTTCCTATGCACCTTGAAAGTAAATATCTCTCTCTTTCTGTAATTCATAATCCTTGCCCTCAGTAGCTCAAGATCACATCTTGTTTGGATCTGGAGTTACTCTCCTTTCTACTGTGATGGCTACAACAAAGTCAAACAGTGGTTAGGCCTCTTGGTTGCTTTGATCTCTGTTTTCCATGCTGGCCACAATCATTTCATTGCTTCCTTGTGCTCCCCCCATGTGTTGTTTTAGCCACCTGTTTTCTGTAGTCTTACAATTAGATTGTAAAGGCTTTGAGGGAGGGACTGTCTCTTCACAGCTTCATAGATTATAAAGCTAGAAGGGACCAGTTGAGTCATCTGTGTATAACACAGGCCATAGGACTTCCCTGAATTAATTCCTGTTTGAAATAAAGGATATTATATGTTCGTATAGAGCCTACCATATTGGGACCATCGTCAGGACCTAGTTAGAGATTGATCCAGGCAACAGTCAGTCTGCAAGGTGGCTACATCCCTTTGGGATTTGCCGTGATGACAGCAGTTTGGGGCCCTGGCCTCTAGGTTCTACTGTAATAGAAATAATAAATAATGTATATGTTTACTGATGCTTAAAATGCCACCTTAATTTGAGCCACATTGGTTTTCTGATGTGCATGATCAGTCTTCTGACCACGTGGACTCTACCATAGTCTTCACGTATCTATTAGGGTTGTCAGGCGTCTGGTTTTCCCCAGTCGAAAAGGGACCCTGCCGGCTCCGGTCGGCACTGCCAACCGGGCCGATAAAAGTCTGGGCAGCAGCTCAATGGGGGCCCGGGGCTAGGGCAGACTCCCTTTCTGCCCTGGCTCCACGCTGCTCCTGGAAGCAGCCACCAGGGACTACCAATGGGACCTGCAGGGGGTGGTGCTTGCGGGCGCGAAGGCAGCATGCACTACTCAGAGCCACCTGGCCGCCCATGTGCCTAGAGGCTGCAGGGACCTGGCGGCCGCTTCCTCGGAGCCACGGTAAGCACTGCTAGGACCCCGCACCTCCCTGCCCCCCAACCTCATGGCCCAGCCCGGAGCCCCCTCCTGTACCCCGAAGCCCTCACCCCAACCACCTGGCCCAGCCCGGTGTCCCCTCCTGAAACCCAAACCCCTCATCCCCAGCCCCACCCCAGAGCCTGCACCTCCAGCCCAGAACCCGTACCCCCCCCCCACCCCAGCCCAGTGAAAGTGAGTGAGGGTGGGGAAGAGTGAGCGTTGGGGTGGGGGGTATGGAGTGAGCCAGGGCGGGGCCTCGGAGAAGAGGCGTGGTGGGGGTGTTCGGTTTTGTGTGATTAGAAAATTTGCAACCCTAGTATCTAAACATACTAATGCACGCTTATAATCTCTTATATAAATGGTTTTAGTTGTTGTAAGATCTCTTGCAAAGAGAATAATGAACTTGTAAAATACAATGTGTTTAAAGCAGATATTTCACTCTAAATTGTGCTTAGTTGTCTTCTCTCAGCTTGGCAGAATTAGGCCACAAAACTAGGGCTGGTCCTTGCTTGTCATGAGCTCTCGGTTCAACTATCGATACACTGGAAAGCATTGGACAAGCATTTTCATGAGCAAACTTGTTGCAACAAAAGCAAGTAGAACTGTGAGAGCATAATAAATACCTCGGTACCTGATGATGTGCAGAAGGGACAGCCCGGGTGACTTACGGGAGACAGCATTATTACATTGGCAACAGTTTGCCAGGGAGCTGATAGTTCTTTGTTTTTATGCAAATGTCATGAGGATATTGATTTCTGCTTCTCGAAGATGTACTCTCTTCTTTCCTGAAAAGCTGAAGGGCTAGACTAGCGCTCAGTTTCTTTGAAATAACTCAACTAACATTCTGAAAGTCAGAAATAATAGTGTTCAAGATTGCTGCCCCCTTTTGACCTGAGCAGCTCGGCAATGTTCAGGCCCTGTGCGATGTTCCAGTTGGAAGGAGAAATTGATGGAGTCTGGTATTTTCTTTGATGCAGTCTTTTTTATTGACAAGGAATGTACAAAACCCAGTGTTTTCTGAGTGCAGAAGGAACCAAGTAGCATAAAACAACTACTTTTGCTTACAGCACAAAAGGCACTCTTTTCAGCTTGCACCCCAACCCAAAAATCTCTTCCCAGGGTTTTTCCATGGTCAGCCACCATTCTTTCAAGTAGCACTCCTTACGTGGTCTCTCTCTCCACCCCCACCCCTCCCCCCAGTCCTTTTTGTCTGTAGGCAGTTACTTTTTGTTCTGACTTCCCACACACAAACACGTGCCCAAAACAATGTTCAGCAAAAGCTCCTGGGCAGGGCCACAGACTTCTTTTGTCTTAGGTGGGCCTTATGCTTACAGTCTTGTTAATTAAAGGGTTGGCTCACACCCATCAACCTCAGTCCATAAAAATGTGTCACCCAGATCATAACAACACCCCCCACATACACACACCTCAGCTTCACCTGTTGTCCCAGTGAGGCTTAAAACGGTGACACTCACCAGCCCCATTCCAAACGGAAATATTTTTAAACGTTCAGAATGATACAAGGTTAACTATTTACATATGTTCGGTGTCTTTCTGTCAAGATGTTTTCACATCACCAACCCAAAGGAATTTTATTTCCTCCCAAATCTCTCTTCTCTCCCTGGGTTTCATGTCAACCAGACCCTAAAGACTGCCTATTGTTTATGTGGAATTTGCTGGCTGAGGCAGACCACACCCTCGAGGAGAATTCACTCTGTAACAACTTTTCCAGTCTCGAGTTCCACAGCTACATTTTCAGATTCAGAGGGCAGCAAAACTGAAATTCTGTCCTCCAGTATCTTCTCAGAGGGTTCTTATGGATAATGTTGGGTTTAGTCCTGTGACCCAACAATACAGTGTATACCATTTCATTGATTTGGGTCAGTACTCTATAGGGTTCCCTCCCAAAGTTTATCCAGTTTAGGCCTCCTACCCTTCTTTCTTCTAGGATTGTGGAACCAGACCAGGTTCCTCCTTTTAAAGGTTTCCTCAGATGACCTTACATCACACAGTTTTTTCATTTTGACAGAGGCGATCCTCAGATATTCCCTAGCCAAAGGTGTGATTTTTTTCAGTTTTGGAATGTAGGGTAGTCCCCATGGTTCAAATCCCTTTGTTCCTCTCCAGGAACTCCATACAACAGGTTTCCTGGGGTCCTTAGCTCACGTCCAAACATGAGGAATGCTAGGGTACACTTCTTACTCTCATTAACTGCTGTTCTATAAACCATCAAAAGGAATGGGATATGCTGGTGCTAGTTCTTTGATGCTGTTCAGCAAGGTAGCCAGCTGAACCCCCAGAGTTCTGTTGAACCTAGCCATCACCCCATCAGATTGGGGGTGTGCTGAGATGGTGCAAATTTTGTGGATCCTAGAATCTCACAAACCTGGTGAAACACATTGGATTCAGAGATTCTCTCTTAATCCATAACTTGCCTGGGCCCCAAAATCTGGTGAAGAATTCATTCACTCGTCTGCTACTGTCACAACCTCTTGGTTTCTTATTAGATAAGCCTGAGGCCATTTTGTGAAGCAGTCCATAGCTGTCATCAAGTATTGATTGCCAGCCTCTGTCTCAGTCAAGGGCCTAAGAACATCAGTGGCAATGCACTCCTTTGGCACCCCCACAAGATGCTGCTGCAAAGGGGCTTTCCCAGTTTTAGGGGGGCCCTCCTTTGCAATGCAGGCATCACATTTCCTGCACCAATTTCTGCACCCTGCCTGCATGTTACCCAATAGAAATTCTCCCTGACCTTGGCTAAGTTTTTTGCAACCCCCCAGTGTCCAGCAGTTTTAAGATCATGACATCACCTCAGACCCTCCTATTTCATTGCATCTGGTACAAACAGCTGCTACCTGTGTCCATCACTTGCTGCTTTTTCCCATCTCCTATACAATATTTCATCTTTAAGCCTTTAGCTTTCCTACTGTGACCAGACAACTTTTACTGTGGCATTGTTACATTGCATTCCAGGGTGGGTGCATTTTCCAGTTGATTTTCCAATCACACACTAT
The DNA here is from genome assembly GCF_965140235.1 of Caretta caretta. Classification (NCBI taxonomy): domain Eukaryota; kingdom Metazoa; phylum Chordata; order Testudines; family Cheloniidae; genus Caretta; species Caretta caretta. The sequence continues at coordinate 202,289,653 of NC_134208.1, read as the reverse complement.
CCTGATATCAGGGTCTCTCTTTGAGAAGTTTTTAGTTGCTCTGGGACACATACTTTAGCCCCAGCCCGGTTACTCTAATGGATGAAATAGGAACATGGGCCCTTCTGCGAATTAGAGGAAGAGCGGCACACTCATCTTTTTGAGCGGCTAGTTCCTTGCTCTCCTGCTTGGGGCAGCGTTGGTAATTAGCCTCCCAACAAGACTGTCTGGATAAGGCAGCAGCATTATCACGCTCATGGCCAGGCCTGTGTGTGGCTGTGAAATCATAGCACTGCAGTTTCTCCAGCCACCTGGCAAGCTATCCCTCAGGACTTGTGACTCTAAAGAGCCACTGCAGGGAAGCCTGCTCTGTCCTGACCATAAACTTCCTCCCATGCAAATAGTGCGGAAAATGTTCTGTGGATTTAACCACGGCTAAGAGTTCCTTTCAGGTGGTACAATAATTTCTTAGGAAAATTTAGACTTCTGTTGTAACAAGCTGTCACTCTCTTAAGTCCCTTGTGTTCTTGTGTCCATACTGGCCCCAGACCATAAGCACCAGCATCCATGTCCAATACAAAACGGGTTTTGAAACATGGATAGTCCAAGACAGGAGCAGGAACAATGGCACTTTTCAGCTCTCCGAATGCTACATCATCCCTGTTGACCACTGAAATGGCTCCCTTTCTCACCCAACGTCTGCAGTGGTTTCGCAATATAGGCAAACCCACCACTGAACCGTCTATCATAGGAGCAGCGCCCTATAAAATGGCACATCTGTGAGTGTCTGGCACATTGGCCAGCTCTATACAGCTTCAGTTTCCTTTTTTGTCAATGGAAATTCCCTGCTTGCTGATTTTGTTGTACCCAAGGTAGAAGACCTCTTTTTGGAACAACTCTCATTTCGTTGGGCTCAGTTTCAAATTGGCCACCTTCAGGTTGTCGCAGACCATTGGTAAATGTTTTAGTTCCCACTCAAATGTTTTCGCAAGCACCAGGATATCCCCTAGGTATAACAGACAGGCTGAGAGAGGCATGCTTGTAATACCCTCTCCATTAGCCTCTCAGTTGTGGCTGGTGCATTGCACAAGCCAAAAGCCATCACTTTAAATTGTCACAAGCTCCGTTCTGGATCCACTTCCAATATCCACTTTTAAATGTCAGTGTGGAAAACCAGACTGAACCTGCTACAGCATCCAGGGTATCGTCCATTCATGATAATACATAAGAATCCTTGAAAGTGACTTCAGATATTTTTCTGTAGTCCACACAGAAACTGGGGCTGCCATCCTTTTTCATAACCAGAACTATGAGTGAGGCTTATGGGTGAGGCCCAAGCAGGCTTGATTATGCCTTCCTGATACATTTCCTTGATGCCCTGTAGTGCACCTTCCCTTTTTGCTACAGGTAGGTGAGGTGGCTTTTTAATGGGTCTGTTCCCCCCAGTATTACCCTTGGGCCGGACCAGTGCAATACAACATATATCTTTGTTAGATCGGGAGAACTCCTGATTCCTTACCGGAAAGCACTGTAGACTGTTCTGCTAGTCCTCATTTAAGTGTGCTGTACTGAGCTGGAACAAATCCAATAGAAACTCTTGGAGTTCACCTTTATTCCTTTGTAATTGTCTTCTCTACCAGTGTTTACCAGATCTCTCACGTATCGCAACTGCATCCCTTTGTTTACAATTTCCTGTTTGTCAGAACCCTGCCACAAACAAGTGGGGCTCAGTTCTTGTTTCAGATCCACAAGATCTTACTGGCTAAGATTCCCCCAAGACCCTAAGTCTCAAAACAGATTTCAAAACTCCGCATCTTGCCCTTGCTGAAAAGCTACCATGGCATGTAGCTGTTATAATGGTTCCTACCCCATCGGAGCAGAACAATTAGTTCACTGCAAACCAGTTGCCTATAAACCATTTGTCTCATGTGGGCCATATCTATATAAGGAATTTCCACAGACTGAATTTGTAAGATACCTTGCCTGGCATTGATTGCACAGTTATTAGCCACAATGAAATCCAAGCTAATCATTAGCTCATCCACTGTTTCTGCCACCCAGATTTCTTGTTCCAATTTCAGAGGTCCAATCTTCAAACCCAGTTTTCCCAGTTTTTGAACTGGTTCCCTGACCCCAGTCTCTGTGTCCACTGAAGACCAATTAGGTGGTTCAGTTTGGGATTCCTAGCCTCTTTAGTGTCTGGTCTAATAACTGTAATGTTTGAGCCTGTGTCAATTACCCCTGTATACATCACAGATCCTATTACAGACTCAATAGTCCAACTTACTTTACTGTTGTTTAATGGCCCCACATCTAAACAAAAATTCTGGGACTGATCCTTTTACTTCCAAGCTTTGCCCCTTCAGATTGGTGTTCCCCCCTTTCCCAAAGTGGGAGAGAAGCTTTCACGAGACCCTTGTGACAGCCATAAATTTATAAGAATCCTTCTTTTTGTGGCCAATTTTGTCACAGTACCAGCATTTAACTGAACTCTTTCTGAACACAAAAGTAATCACATTTCAGGAAACAGCTTTTTTCGCTCTCAGCGCCAAGAGTATTCTTTTCAGCCTGCACCCTGACCCAGAAATCTCTCTCCAGGTTTCTTCCACAGACAGCCCCTGTGCTTTCCGCTGCCCCTTTAGACTGTCTCTCTCTGTGTTTTCAGTGCTGTCCTGAACACGAGCCAAATCCTGATCAGTATCTCCTCATTTGGGCCATGTTACGGGGGTGGGAAGGGTGAAGGCTATTCAGTCCAAATAGTTACCCCAGTTGTGGAGAGCGAATCAGATCCCAAGGGGGAAACCCCTGTGTCATCGTGGAGTTGCTCAGATAAACCTATCCCTTCCCCTGGAGGTGAAGTCTGGGACTCCCTCTTGCCTCGCTCACCCCATTACATGGCAGTGAGGGCACCAAGGAATGAGGTTGGGGGAAACTATGCCTGAAAGGACCATGGGGTGAGATCTACCCAACTGAGTAAAAGTTGGGAGACAGAATGCACCAAGTAGTGCACATCCAATAGACCGCTCCAAAATGCAGTGAATGGGCCCATCAGCCCAAGGATCTCCCCTTCTCCAGAGCCAATAGGACAGGTGTTTGGGGAGAGCGGTGGAAGAATGACAGCACAGCCCCTCCAATGCCCACCAAGTCCTCTGCAACGAAAGGGTAAGGGTCATTTTGAGCCCCCAAGCTCACCCTTGCCCCAGTAGATGCTCTGCAAAATGGAAAGAGGGCAAGCTTTACAGACATAGGGAGAGGAGTGGGAATCCCTTCAGGGCATCACATGGCCCTTACTCCCACATGAGATAGCATCAGATTTTGCTTCAGCAGAATTCATGGCCAAAGTGTATGCCCACTTGTAACAGATGCACATAACTCTCATTAGCATTGATGGTAGTTAGGCATGCAGCAATCTAGCTGAATTCATCGGATCTAGTTGCATAACTTCATGCAGCAATTCACTGACTTAACTACCTACTGTATTCTGCTACACAGAGGTGTAGGGGGAATTTTCTTTCCTCTGGTTAATGACATTGTGATTGACAGATGCCAGCAATAAGAGGACTAATTTGATGATTTTAAGAAAGAATAGGAGGAGATACAGTCACAAGTCTGTACTGTACACGGGGCTTCATAAGAAAGGCTGAAGCGAGCCCCTATCGAGAGCCTGGCTACTAGCAGCTAGTGAGTACTGCCATAATTTACTCGTACCAGAAGCCATGATTCAGGAAAGCTTTTACATACATGCGTAAATCAGTCCCTGTTCAGGACAGCATTGAAGCCCATATTTAACATTAATCACATTCTAAAGTCCTTCAGTGGGCTTTGACCACAAGTTTGAGCGCAGTTCTGCATCAGGATGCTTTCCTGAATCAGCGCCGCAGGCTAAAATTTGCAAGCGCTGTTGTGTGGAGCTGGAATTCTGCCTGGCGTAGTGTCAGCTGCTATATCTAGTGACAGCATGGCTTATGGGAATAATATTGCACTTCGCAGATCACATTCTGACATCTTTATTTTCATGCAGTAGGTGTTAAAAACACATAAATAAAATACATACCATGCAATATGTAGGAGGGATTATTTCCGCAAATAGTTGATACTGAACTTCAATGTTTCAGAAGTGATTAGTAAAGATTAAAACTTACAGTAGTTACTATTCAATAGGTACATTACGGTAGAATCCAGAGGCACCGATCAGAATGAGCGTTCCATTCTACAAGTTGTACAAACCCTTACAAGGATATGGTCGGTAATCTAGAGAATTCACAGTCTAAGGTACCTGCTTTTAAAACACTCGTTTCTGTGTAAATGCTACAAAGGCAAAATTTTCGGTGCAGGGTTTAGGACTTTAGAGTCAGTACTCCTGTTAGAACTAATGACATTTATGGGAATTAAACTCCTCCACCGTTCTTTTAGTAATGTGCCTTTTATTGCATACAGTGGATACTGCTGCAGAAAAGGCCATTAAAACACATTAGAGGTATCAGTGTAGAATGTCGAATGGAGCTGAGGGGTATAAGATTCTGAGAATTATAACTCACCGTCAGTCACTTTCTCAATACACAACGTCCTCAGCAGCACAATGGGACCAAATTCTCTGGCAACAACCGCTAAAGTCTGCTTCATTGTTAACTTACCCTATCGCCCTAGAATACCATTTATTCCTACCCCCACCCCCACTGAACAAACCATGGCACATGCTTGAAAATACTCATTGGTGAAAAAAATCATCCACGGTTATTTTTGACCATGATTTTATTTTAAAGATGGGTTTTGTTTGCTGTGTTCTACGACCCAGCTCCACTCCCTAGGCCTTGGCTTCTGCGGTGTTGTCCAGATGGCCTGGCTGACTACCTCTTTGCTTTCATGTATGCCAGAGAAGTGGGATCCTGGTAGCCAACTTCAGCAGCTTATCTCCCTGGCTTACCAGACCCAGCTTACAAGTCTACACTTCTGGCTCCCACATTCCCTGCCTGCAAGCTGGACTCCCATCCTAGCTCCCCAAAGCCTGGCTCCAACAAACAGTGCAGGAAGCCTTGAGAACAAAGCTGGAGAAGACAAGGCAGATCTTGGCAGGGCTGGGGCAGGGAGACAGGCACAAAACTGCAAATTCCGCAGTATCTTGGGAGAATGCCAATTGTAGTAGCAGAGTCCATGGGAATTGGGGCAATTCACATCTCTTAGAGCTATTGTTTCAGGCTCTCTGCAGATTCAGACAGGCATCACTGCATAGGTTTTCACTTGAAACATCACCTAAGTATATATCTGCAATAGCATGTGCTAGAAACAATTTTTAAAAATGAAAGCTGAGATTCTCAAGCACAGTTCTGTGGCACAAGATGAATTCTGCGTGGCCAGATTACAGGGGGTCCTGATTATAGCATATTCTGCTTTTAAAATAATTGAGAGGAGAGCAGTTTTCTCCTGTGTCCCCTTCCAGCCTTCCTAATTATTCATCTTGGGCTAGTTTCTCTTCTTTTTATAATATTTTAATGTTTCCAATTCCCCTTCTCTGTAAGCAGTCAGATCCTGATGACTGATGCTGCAATCCATGGGGTGTGACATTACAAGTTGCTAGCCTGAAACCAGCTGTGGTGTCACAGATGCTAGAATGTGGCTTTAGTACATGAACAGAGCAGAAGGCTGGCTCTGAAGGAGAACTTCAGCTGTCTTAAGGCCTCTTTTACAAAGGGATCAAGGCAGTTTAACAGCTTCTCAGTGAGCCACAACAGCAGGCAGATAAAAATTAAGAACTGTGAATTCCCCATGTGTGTAGACAACGTGTCTCTCCAATAAACCCATCTCCGTTAGCTAACAGAAAAGCAAGAGCACTGACTGAACTATTTAAAGCTCCCCCATCCACATTTACCTTATATATCTATTATTTCTGAGGGCATTCTGCACCAAAAAATTAAAAATTCTGCACCCAATATTTTAAAATTCTGTGAGTTTCATTTGTCAATAAATGAATGCAGAGGATCCAGCATGACAGTGGGAAGCACAGGCCACTGGCTGCACGAAGGTGGGAGATCACCCTGCAGCCCCAACCCCACCCCCGGAACCCAGACTCAGCAGTGAGGCTGCACCCGACCCTAACACAGCAGAAGACCCAGAAACACCCTGGGGCCCTGCCCCTCTGCACCAGGTGCACCAGGGATAGGGCAGACAGGCTCAACAGGCAGGATCCAAGTGTGGAGGGGCTCAGTGTGGGGGGATCCAGGTGTGGGGTGAGAGGATTCCATGTGGGACAATCTGGGTGCAGGCAGCTCAGTGGAGGGTCTAGGTGTGGGGGGATCTGGATGCACAGAGGCTCGTTGGGGGCTGGGGTTCCAGGTGCAGGGGCAATGGGATTCTGCAGGGGCTTCCAGGTGAAGGTGATTGGGGCTCAGCAGAGGGGTCTGGGTGTGGGGGTCTCAGCAGGGGTATCTGGGTGATAGGGAATTAGTGGGGTGGGAGTCTGGGTGCAGCTAATTGGGGGGTCAGTGGCATGGGGGTCTGGATGTGGGGGCTCAGGGTGGTGCAGGGGTGTGGGGCTTGTCAGAGTGGGGGTTTGAGTGCCAGGAGCTCAGTAGGCGGTGGTCTCAGTGCAAGAGTGAGGATCCGGAGGCAGGAGATTTGAGGGCAGGGGTTGAGGTGCAGTAGGGTGGGGTTTGGGTATGGAGGGCTAGGGGTATTCTGGATGTACTGGGTGACGCTTGGCAGGGGTGTCTGGGTATGGGAGGTCTGGATTCACAAGGGTTGGGTGGATGCGGGGGGGAAGCCGCTCCCCATACAGTGTCCCCTCCCCCCACAGCTGAAGAGCGATGGGGCCAAGAAACAGGGGGGGATGCTGAGCTTCCTGCAGCTGGGGGAGGTTTCTGGGGGTGAGTCTTTCACAGCCCCAGCCACTCCTTGCAGGGGAAAAGGAAGTCCCATCCTCTCCTGCCTCCAGCCCAGCCAGGACTAGCAGCTGATCCCGGCTCAGAATAGAAGCCACTGGCTGGGGTGTCCCCAGCCCCACAGTGATTTTCCTCTCCACAGGCTGCTCCAGGTGCCTGAAACAATGTATCTGCACTACTAGGGAGCGATGTGTGACTGCTCTTGAAGCTTCCCTTTGCTTCCCTGTCAGAAAGTCATTTTTCTGCAGGGAAGCAAAGAAATCTGTACAGGGCATGAATTCTGCGCACACACAGTGGCGCAGAATTCTCCCAGGAGTAGTCTATTGCAGTATCTTCTAAGTGAAGTTTCTCAAACAAATAAGTCCTTGGACTTATTTATGAAGCTGGCCTTCCTTTACATGAATAATATGTTTCTTTCAGCACCGGACTTTTGGCAGAAAGTAGTTATACTGTATAATCTGGAAAGAATACATGGAAAATACAACAATATGTGTTAAACATCTGTAGATAAAAGCTTATAGCTGCAGCAATCTGTCTTAGCGTGTAACAGCAGAAAATGGTAAACTGACAAAGAGTCTCTTGTGTATTCATTGCTCCCATTAACTTTTCTTTGTTATTTGAAGGCTGAAGAAACCTTTTCTGTTAGCCAAGATTCTTTGTTGCTTCAGCTTAATTTTCATTGCAGAACGTTAAATACAGGTCATGTCTACAGTGCAGCAATTAATGGATAGCCTAAAGTCTTATTATTTCAAACTAATTGATGTGTAAGAAATTTTAAATAACATAAGAGTGATAGGAAATTTTAGGAACGATTTATGTAACTAATTCAGAATAATCCTATCGCTGTTGTAAAAGTAGCAAAATAATTTAATTATTCAGTCGTACTTATTAGTGCTAATATTGCATGCCTTTTTTCTACATTTTGAAATCCATGTTCATGGATGGGTCAGCCAAGATGAAGTTTTACAAGTCATAGTTTTTAAAAAAGAGTTTTTTAAATTTACAACCTCGCTCATCTCATAGCTGATACTTCCCTATCACCACTTGAGCTCTTCCCAAAGAAAAAGATAACTGTCTGGTATCCTAAATAAAACTATGCAATCTGATGTATTGTAAATAGAGCCATTAATCAATCAACCAACGTTTTACAATTCCCAAAATAATGTGATCATGGCAGGTTGTGTTTTTTCTAGTATACATTCAACTTGTCTCCAGCTAGATTGTGATCAGAATTGCCATCACAGAATACATTCTAAACATGCATGAACTGAAAGAGCCTTTTAATGCACTTGGGAGATGTCAAGTGTGATAACAGTAGCAGGGGTCTAACAAAATAAATCTCTCTTCAAACAGACATTCTTGGCATCTGAAAAAAAAGGGCGGCACAGAAGCAGGAGAGGGATTGGTAAGAACAAAACTTAAAGAGCTTAAAGTTACAAATAGTCAAGAATAGAAATTAGATTCAGACAGAAAGCAAAGGACATTCCTAGGGACCACATTATACCCTCCTGTGGTATATCTCGGACAAAGGGAACAGAAGACTTGGAGAAACTCCATAGGGTTCACCTCACATCCGGCCACATACTCAGCTGGAGTAGACCTGGCCTACTTTAATGGGAATATGCCAGATTTACACCAGGGACTGAATCCAAAATCCATTTAAACCATTGGAAAGACTTTCATTGACTTCAGTAGGCTTTGGATCAGGCCTCAGCTGAGGATCTGTCTTACAGGTTCCTCGTAGTGCCTGGATGACCCTGGAGGAAGCAAGGGTGGTAGCTTCTAAACCTCATGGATCTGTGGGATCTGTGCAGAAAGAAAGTCCCAATGACATGGAGGGTTTCCTCTGTACTAATGTCTAGCAGCCATTCTCTCTCCCTTGGCATCCATGCTGTCCTTGGCCAGCCTGCTGTGCCTAAAGTCTTCTCCCCTTCCATGGTTGAGTGGACACAGCATGGAACAAAAGGCAATAAAACCACTTGGAACAGCAGTAGCTTCCCCTCTGTATTCTAACAGAAATTCTGCCAGTCAGAGAGGGGAGTATGCCATACAGAGCAGCTGCTCCTCCTCTCTACCCCTTCCCCTGACACACCTTCTCATTCCTCCACCCTCATGAGCCGCTGAGCACTGACCAGACACAGATCTAGCATAGAGGGCCTTCACAGGCCCCAGGGATAGGTGGGGGAGTCATGCCTTACTGCTGTTTCTGCCCTTTCTGCTCCTTTTGGGGCTTTCTACCTCATTTTATGCTTCTTTGCCCATCATCATGCATAATAGCGAATAGCGGGGAATTAGCGATCCCTTATATCTATATCTCCAAAATACTGGATGTGTGGAGTGTGATTGTCCTCTCTCCTGCTATCTCGATTTGAATTTGCCACTTTAATCTCTACTAGAAGCTATACGATCTGCTTGGGAAAAAGCATATTTTTCAGCTTCTGAACTTTCCTCGATAACATGGGCATCAAGCCCTAACAAAAATTTTAAGCAAAATATGCACAGCACTTCAACTCCAGACATACATCTGCTTCAGATAATATCCTGAACGGATAATATTTAGCCTGTTCATGTTGGGGTTATCCTGATATATTTAGGTCTATCTTGTCTGTTCTAATTTTTGTCTGTTCAGAAAATAAAAAACAAGCTGTCACTTGCCCTTAAACAGTTACAATTCAACACCTTCTGCAAGAATAACTTGCAAACGAATGTGAATTATTTAGGGATCTGACTTGCATGCCGAGAGAAAATCTAGATAGACTCCCTCGCCCTCTGTCTGAATCACTGAACAATTAGCAAGCTGCTGTCAGTCAAAGTACAACTGAGTTAAAGATTCTCCCTTTCCTTTTCTGCACATGAGGGGACTCTCTTTGATCCTGTTTATATTCTTCCCTGTCAGTTGTCCCTCTATCATTCCAGCATTTTCTACCTTTAAGCTAGGAATTGTTATTAATGATTAGTAACAAATATGTATTAATTAGTCATTGATTGGGTGCTATTACCATACAAAACTATCAGAACAGGACCCCATTATATTGGACACTGTATAAACATACAGTAAAAGAGTCCTTACGTCAGAGAACTGACAAACAAAGACCAGGCAAAACAGGTGGGTGACATGACGTTTGGAAGAGCTGAAAGGAGAGGAAGACAAGGGAACACATTATGTAAACATGTCATGTGCATAACTTGCACGTTTTCCATGTTATTATATATTCCTGTTGATTTGTAATCCACTCACCATTGTGGCATCACTAAGTTGTACTAAACTGGTGCTTGCTGGGGCACCTCTTCCTGTAAGTGACTGGTGGGCCCATAGGTGCCGACTCCATCTGGGCACCAGGGCTCAAACACCCACGGGGAAAAAAGTAGTGGGTGCTCAGCACCTACCAGCCACAGCTGTTCCATGGTGCCACGATCAGCTGTTCGGAATCACCATCGATCAGCTGTTCGGAGGCGTGGCTGATCAGCTGTTTGGCAGCTGAGGGAGGCACTTGGGGGAGGGTGGAGAGCAGCAGGTGGGCAGGAGCTTTGGGGGAGGGGGCGGAGCAGGGTAAGGAAGAGGTGGGGTGTGGGTGGGGCCTCGGGGGGAAGGGGCGGGGCCTTGGGCCACAGTGGGGGTGCAGCACCCCCAGGGGAGAATAAACGTCAGAGCCTATGGGAGGACTGCTACTGCAGAGTGTAGCACCAGACCAATACTGGTTCTGCAGCAGCAGCGGCCACACGGGTGAGTGGATTCAGACACCTTCAGAGACAGGGGTGCCAAATCAAGATCTAATGTCAGCACTTGGCAACTCACCTCAAGCCCGTGGAATGTCCATGCTTATTCCTGGCTTGATTATTTAATGACTGTGCTGCGGCTTTATGCACGGGTATGTCTGCGCCATGAGCTGAGAGTTTGAGTCCCTGCCACGTGCTCATCGAGCTGGCGTACAAAAGTAGCGAGGTCTCTGGGGTAGCACAGGTGGTGGCGAGCAGCGGCCTGGGCTAGCTACCCCAATATGTACCAAGGGGGCTCAGGCAGATGCGCACTCGGCAGGGCTAACTCGTACCATCGCTTGCCGCTGCCTGTTTGACTGCAGCAACACCGCTGTGTTTAGCATGCTAGCTTGATGAGAGCTAGGACACCGACGTCTGCCTGAGCTGGGAATCACACCTCCGGGTCCAAGTGTAGACATAGCCTAAGTGGTCCAAATTTCGACCCTAGTGCAGTCTGGAGGAAGCAGATCCAACTTCGAGGAAGTCTCTGGGCCAAAAGTGCATCATTGCCAGTATTTGAACATTTTTGCCTGGGACCATTTTCCAGAGGAGCAGCCCTTCCCCCTCAGCAGGGATTTGTGAGCACTATGGTCACATAAATAATACAACTGATAATAATATGTGCTATAATTCATAGGTGATATCCATGTATGGTAAGGTACTCCTCCTCCTTCTGAGGCATTGAGAGCACTGTAGTTTAGCTCACTCTTAGTATCTTCCAAATCCCTCAGGGTTGAAGAACTCTCGTGGGATTTGTTTCAAAAGGAATAATTCCCTTTCAAAAGCTAACAACGCTAAACCTGAAGAATTTAGGTTAATGTAATGAAATTACCACCGTCCTTTCATGCTAAATAATGCTTTTTATTTTTTTAGTCCCGAATCGGCTTTATGAAATCTTTTAGAAGGAAACGGATTGTCATGCTACTTTTCAAAACCATTTAAAATGCTCAGTATGATTTACGTTTGTTTTTTACATCAGTCTAGAATTGTATAGCTCACCTGACAAAAGCAGAAGGTAGAATGACATTATGCATTATCCCTTTTATCCATGTACTGCACCTAACTAAAATATTCAGAGACTTACATTTTTCCAGAAAGAATGCAAAGTCTAGAGGCCTGATTCTATCTCCTTTATGGTGATGTAAATCAGGAGAGACTCCATTCAGGTTGGTACCATGACACCAGTGTAAAGCACATGTACTTGACATCAGAGCTGGACTCTAAGTAGAGAAGAAAAGTCTTACGGCTCTCTCAGGCAAGATTTTTTTTAACAGCCATTTTTTACTCGTATGTAGCCCATCACTTGCATAGAATATGCTGTTTAATGTCCACTGTGGATGTATATGATGGAGGGCCATAAATATATTGGATCCAGACTAAAATCCTCTCAAAATGGAACTCGGAGTCTGAATGGGAAAACGTCATACCAAAGACATACTTAAGGTCAATGGCAAGATTTCTATCCACTTCAGTGGGTGCTGGATCAGGCCCCTATGGGATTGCTCATCTGCTCCTCAGCAGTACCCAAGTGCAGGTGACTAGACGAGGATAAAGTCCCTCTGTACTGCTGACCTTCAGAAGTACCACAGGCAGCTGTGATGGCTGTTCCTGGTTTGAAGTAGGGGAATTTCCCATCTGCAGAACGCTTGATGGGTTATTCCAGATCTTCCTTTTCCCCAAGGCCATGGTCTGACTGCCCAGCCAGACTGCACAATTGGGAATGACACTGAATAGTTTAAAGGGACTGTGGTGCCAAAGTGGTGTCCCCAGCTTGAGATTTTAAAAAAAAAATCAGTAAAGAAGGAAGAAAACAAATACACACAATGAGGGGACAGCATTCCTGCAGTGCTCTAACAGCCGTGGAAGTAATAGGGGCACAACCACTGTGACTGGGATGGGAGTGTTCTCCATCCATTGTGGGAAGGCCTCTTTCGCCACAGGACTTGGTTTGTAAACAGACCTGCCTGAGGGAAGAGAGGCTTGTATTTTAAACACCCAGCTGATACTGTACCTCAGCCTCTAGCTATACTAACTCCTGCTTGGTTTCACGCCTCTCTCGGGTGTAGAGATGGGAGGATGGGAGCACTGAAGGCTCCAAGAACCTGAGTGGTGCAGTCGGGGGAAGCGAGGTTCCATTACATGAGGTTGTGAATAGAGTCTGAGCCTTAGGGCTTGGCTACACTTGCGAGTTACAGCGCAATAAAGGAGCCCCGGGCGCACTAGCTCACTACCCGCTCACACTGGCAAGGCACAGAGCGCTCTGACTCCGCGGCTACAGCACTGCTGGTACTCCACCTCGGCGAGTGGAATAACGTTTGCTGCGCCCTCGCTGGAGTCCCGCAGCACCAGTGTGAACGAGGTGTTGCTTTACTGCGCTCCGATCAGCCTCCGGAAACGTCCCATAATCCCCTTAAGTCAAGTGGCCATTCTTGTCATTGTTTGGAATCGGCTGTAGGAATGCAGATATGCCCTTTGAAAGCTCCGTTTCTGACAGCCAGCTGCTTATCTGCTCCGAGACAAAGCAACCATTACTGTGGAATGCTGTGTGTGAGAGAGAGAGGCGGGGGAGCGAGGGGGGTCTGCTGCTGTCTGAACTCACAAGACAGGATGCTGACATCCTCTCGGCCCCCCAAAAACCCACTCTCTCTCCCCCCACATACACACAACACACTCCCTGTCACATTCCACCCCACCTGCCCCCCATTTGAAAAGCAAGTTGCAGCCACTTGCATGCTGGGATAGCTGCCCATAATGCGCCACTCCCAATGCCGCTGCGAGTGCCGCAGATGTGGCCATGCCAGTGCGCTTGAAGCGGTCAGTGTGGACAGACTGCAGCGCTTTCCCTACTGTGCTCTCCGAAGGCTGGTTTAACTCAAAGCGCTCTACATCTGCAAGTGTAGCCAGGCTCTTATCTGTTTGCTAAACTCAAACTCAGAGCATCACAAACGCTGCATCACTGAGAGGTGCTGTGGGTCTGTGTGGCTTAGGGCCCAGATTTTTAAAGCAATGTAGACGTTGCTGCTCTCAGTGTTGCAATGCCTAACTGATTTCAGGGCTTATATCTCATTTTCAAAAGTGATTGAGACACTTAGGAGCCAAACTCTTATTGACAGTCAATGGGAATTAGGTACTGAAGTTCCTAAATCACTTTGAAAATGAGATTGACGCTCCTAAATCAATTCAGTGTTGCAATGCTAAAAAGCGCAGCAATGCCTAAATGCCTTTAAAAATCTCGGCTTCTGAGCCTAAGTCTCATTGAAAGTCAATGGGACGTAGGTTCCTAGGTGCCTACATCTCTTTTGAAAAATGGAGTTTAGGCTCCTAAACCACTTAGGTGCACTTGAAAATTTTACCCAAAAATCTATAATGTTCCTGCTCTAATTTTTTGTGTAGTGTTGCCAGGCGCTGCTGAACAGTTGTCGAGTCTTGTCCCAGAGGTAGTTTTGTTTTCATAGTGGGCAAAATTATTCTTGTTTTTATGCCATTTGATAGAGAAAAGTTAATAAAAAGCTTATTTGAAAAAAAATTTCAAAGTATTCCAGACTTGTGCAAACCTTCCTGGAGAGAGCTGATCTGACATTTAATTTATCTCCAATTAACATATGCACCTGTTCAGTACAAATTAATATTTACTTTAAGAGAAACCTTCTTTAGTAAACAACTATGTGACAAAGAATCTTTTTAAACAAAGCGCCCCAAGCTCCTGTGTGGACTTGTCTGCTAAGTGCAATGCTCATAGGTAGGTGGTGGGGTGTGGAAAAGGGAGGTTACTTTATCAAAAAGTTTCACTCGTTTATACCGTTTAAAATAATCTTTTGACGCTACAGAATTTATGAGAGACGATAACACTGAGAGGCAGAAGAGAGCAGTGATTCGAAAGGACTCAAGGAGTTGTTAATCAATGTGGCAATTTTACCGTGTGCCATTAAGCTGAGAGATAAATCAAGGAGCTCTGCTAGAATCACAGCACTGAGTAATAAGCAACCAGGAGTCCTTGTGGCACCTTAGAGACTAACAAATTTATGCCACAAGTACTCCTCATTCTTTTTGCTGATACAGACCAACACGGCTCCCACTCAGAGCACTGAGTAATGCTCTGTAGCCATTCCATCTGTAAACACGATGGGTATTGCCACATAAAAGAAGTGCATTACCCTGTTCTTTCTAGCTGATTTGAGCATTTGGCTATACCTGTAATCCTCACATGCACATTTGGATGGTTAATATCAGGGTCTCAGAGGCCACGCTGATCAGTACAAGGTCAGACTCTGGATAGACTTTCTCATCAGCTGCTGTGCGAGAAAACTGTGGATTGCCCATTAAAATGCCACAGATAAATGGAAACCTCCAGTGAGATTCAGTACAGAATCTCTGGTTACGTGGAGTGCAAATCCAGGCTAGCGTTGTTAGTGAGCTAGTTAAGAAACCTTTCAGAACAAAGGATTTCGTTGCAAAGGATTACAGAACTATAACTACTTGAAAGGGGTTTCAATGACACTTCCATGGCTTTGATCTTTAATCATAGAGAGGCTGGTTTCTAGTCTAAAAACACTCATTTTTAACAAGATATTAACAGAACATCTGCTCGGTAATTTGCAGAACAGACTTTTCAAACAAACTCTGTGCTGCAGAGTCTCCTTCCTGACACATATAAGTGTAGTGACACATCAGACTCATCTTGTCACTAAGCAGGGAAAATGTCAAAGAGCTGTATAGGGTTTTATCAGTGTGATTACCATTAAAGTCAACTAAAATCCCATGCAATTCTCCAACAATAATAGGTATAAAAATTGTACTAAACATGTACTGTGATTGGTGTGTCCCCCCAGCCAATGGGACAGTACTCTCAGGTGCAAAATCTTCAGCTAAGTCTACACTGCAAAAACAAACAGCCTGTGGCAGTCTCAGAGCCCAGGTCTACAGCCTTGGGCTACGCTGCTAAAAATAGCAGTGTGGACGTTCCCGGTTGGGCTGGAATTCGGGCTCTGAAACCTGGTGAGGGGGTTGGATCTCAGAGCCCAGGCTCCAGCATGAACAGAACATTTACACTGCTATTTTTAGCACCATTATGAGCCCAAGTCTCTAGACCCGGCTCTGAAGCTTACTGCTGCTGTTTGGGGGGTTTTATGCAGTGAGAGCTCTTGTTGCTGTAGAGGGTGCCTGAGGGTTTTGGTTGCTGGGGAGAGTAAAGCGTAAATCAGAATGACGCAGTGGAAGGAAGTAGCCAGACGCGACCAGAAGTCAGCCATGCTAGAATGATGCATTATGATGCCACACGGCGTTTCAGACAGGCCATGCTAGAATGATGCATTATGAAGTTAAAGTTCAAAAACTGAAAAGCACTGTTCAGTTGTGTTCAGATACCTGTTTAGAATTGCAAGGGATCCACAAGAGGGGCCAGTTGCCCTCAGAGCATTTTATAGTGTCATAGGATAATGACATTGATTCCTTTGGAAAGTGCTTTGAGATTTAAAGTTGAAAAGGCGTTATATAAGAGCGAGGTATTATTATTATTACTACTGCTGTGTATCACCTATTACGTCTTGTCATTTCTGGCCTCCAGAGAAGAGTATTCCAAGCTTTACTGTCTTCCTACATATCTCTTCTCCTCCAAAAAGAACCCAACCTCTCCCCCTGCAGGACAGCAGTGCTTTTAGGCAACAGAGACTGTATAACTGACCCTGTAGATCCCACTGCACTCAAGAGACATTCACCTTAGCTGCAAGGAAGGCTGTTCAGCTTTCAGAGTGCAGAGAACTCTAGCAGGCAAGGGACTTGAAACATTTCTGGAATAGATCGGCTCTGTCATAATCTCAAGATTTAATTGTGAGAAAGGGTTTCCAAGAGACTGTTAAGCACTTTTGAGCAGATAGTTAAAATAATGATACCCTTTAGAAGGGTTCTGCTGTCTGATAGTCAACTGTCTATTCAGAGGGCATACTGGAAGCTCCATGGAAGGGAATAAATAGCCATCATTAGAAGGCAATGGAGAAATCAC
The DNA here is from genome assembly GCF_965140235.1 of Caretta caretta. Lineage (NCBI taxonomy): Eukaryota > Metazoa > Chordata > Testudines > Cheloniidae > Caretta > Caretta caretta. The sequence goes on along the minus strand of NC_134208.1, from coordinate 202,273,045 downwards.
TGTGTTAGTCTTTAATGCAGTGCCATAAAGTGCATAGCACTTTATGAAAGAACTAAATCAGAGCTTATATTGCAGCTTCTGTTGAGTGATGTCAGAGGAGTTACTTACCCAGGATCCTCACCGGGGAAACAGAGTGCAGAATGTGGCAATAAAGAGGCAGATGTCAATGGAGTTTCTCTGGATTTCTTCCAGTGAAATAGAGAAGACTCCGGCCATAAGTAGCTTGCAGTGAACTTACTTCAGTTTCATGATGGTGTAAAAAGCAAAATCTGGCCCAACGTCATCATGCATAGTCAGGGAAGAGGGATTTTTTTCCCCTTTCATACCAGTTCAAATTCTCTCCGTTTATTTTTATCATGAGAGGCATGTCACATATTTATAGTCATAAAAAAAATCACCGACAGCTTAAGAAAGCCTTCTAGCTACAAAAGCAAACAGTTAAACTGCAAGTACACAAAATATTAATCAGAAACAAGAGTAGTTCCAGATATACAGCTTAAAAGGCCCAGAGCGGGATTGTGCATGAGAATTAACTGAGGAAATGTTAGAGAAGTAGAAAACAAAGGGACCATGAAAAAATCCCCAGACATTTCAGAGTAATCCGTCCATTTGAAGGAAATACAAGAGATCTGAAATGTGCAAATACAGCCAGTATTGAGCTGAGCTTCCTGAATCTTCACACAATACCCAGGCTGCTATAATAACATGATTTTACTATGGATCCCATAAAGAGATATGTATTGCTAATGTATCTATCCTCTTGGATCTAGGTGTCTGTTTTTTTGGTTTTTGGTTTTTTTTAGTTGGTAACAATTTTATTTGACAAAGGATTGCTGATGCGTTTCACCAGTCACACTTATTTATTAATTAGCCCTTGAAGTAGGTGGCAGTTTGCTGAACAAACAACAGGTAAAGTCCCTTCACCAAAGAACTGCAATCTAAGAGCCTTATTTAAGGACCCGATTAACTTCACAAATCCATTAATTTAATCGGGGTTACAGTCGCATGAAGCAATCTGGTCAGGCAAGAAGCAGCGTGCACCGGTCTGTTAGTAACCTGGATAAAACTAAGTCTCTGGCCATTTCCATCAAGCCGTCTCCAGCTTCAGATTACAAGGAGTTCAGTGTTAATCTGTCTGGATGGGAGATTGAGCGGGTGGCAACTAGCATATACTTGAGAGGTGGGATAGACCGTGTTGGAGGATGCTCCAAAGAGGTGGATACTCATACAGCAGCCCCTGCTGCCATGTTTTGGCCCCGCCAGGGTATGTGTACACAGCAGCTGGGAGCACATCTCCATCCCAGCTCATAGTCATAGCATTTAAGGCCAGAAGGGCTCCATGTCATGTCCATATCAATGGCTCCATGTCTAGTTGGCAGCCGGTATCAAGTGGAGTGCCCCAAGGGTCGGTCCTGGGGCCGGTTTTGTTCAATATCTTCATAAATGATCTGGAGGATGGTGTGGATTGCACTCTCAGCAAATTTGCGGATGATACTAAACTGGGAGGAGTGGTAGATACGCTGGAGGGGAGGGATAGGATACAGAAGGACCTAGACAAATTGGAGGATTGGGCCAAAAGAAATCTGATGAGGTTCAACAAGGATAAGTGCAGGGTCCTGCACTTAGGACGGAAGAACCCAATGCACAGCTACAGACTAGGGACCGAATGGCTAGGCAGCAGTTCTGCGGAAAAGGACCTAGGGGTGACAGTGGACGAGAAGCTGGATATGAGTCAGCAGTGTGCCCTTGTTGCCAAGAAGGCCAGTGGCATTTTGGGATGTATAAGTAGGGGCATAGCGAGCAGATCGAGGGACGTGATCGTTCCCCTCTATTCGACATTGGTGAGGCCTCATCTGGAGTACTGTGTCCAGTTTTGGGCCCCACACTTCAAGAAGGATGTGGATAAATTGGAGAGAGTCCAGCGAAGGGCAACAAAAATGATTAGGGGTCTGGAACACATGAGTTATGAGGAGAGGCTGAGGGAGCTGGGATTGTTTAGCCTCCAGAAGAGAAGAATGAGGGGGGATTTGATAGCTGCTTTCAACTACCTGAAAGGGGGTTCCAAAGAGGATGGCTCTAGACTGTTCTCAATGGTATCAGATGACAGAACGAGGAGTAATGGTCTCAAGCTGCAGTGGGGGAGGTTTAGATTGGATATTAGGAAAAACTTTTTCACTAAGAGGGTGGTGAAACACTGGAATGCGTTACCTAGGGAGGTGGTAGAATCTCCTTCCTTAGAGGTTTTTAAGGTCAGGCTTGACAAAGCCCTGGCTGGGATGATTTAACTGGGAATTGGTCCTGCTTCGAGCAGGGGGTTGGACTAGATGACCTTCTGGGGTCCCTTCCAACCCTTATATTCTATATTCTATGATTCTAAGGGACCACTAGATTATATATAGTCTGATCTCCTGTATAACATAGGCTATGAAAACTACCTAAAAGGAAGAGAGACTTGTGCTAGCTTGGCTCGAGCTAGCATGCTAAAAATAGCAGAGTAGAGGTTGTGGCTTAGGGGGCAGCATGTGCTCTCAAGCCCACCCAACACCCTGCATCTGAGATTGGGTGGCTAACCCGAGGATCCACCGGAGCTGCAATGTCCACACTGCTATTTTTAGCACGCTAGCTCAAGTGGAGCTAGCACGAGTCGGTCCAGCTTGCTCCCAGCTCCAATGCAAACGTACCCTCAGTGACCTCTGTGGGACCTGTCCTGACATCAAGCTTGCTCCGAAGCGGTGGAGCTATGGAACCTCATACCAATTCTGTTGTACGGCAGTGAAAGATGGGCACCGAGGAAGGTTGAAGAGCGGTGGCTTGAGATTTTTATTCTGGTCACCTTCATCAACGGCTCCACATTAAATGGCAGGACAAGATCAGAAATGAGAATATTCAAAGCTGAACCCACAACCACCTCCATCAGCACTGGTTTGGTTTTGGCAGCTTTCTTGGTACAGACACGTTGGAAGGCCAATGAATTACAAAGCATGTTGAATAAGGAATGCTGCTACACCGCCAGCAATCTGGTGCTCATCAAAACCTTCCGTGGCATGAACACATTAATTACCTGACTAGAGATTGATCCATGTGGCACTAAATCTGCAAGCAGGGTATATCCTTTCGGGATTTGCCATGATGAAGACAGTAGCACAGCGCTTGGGGTTACTGTATCTCCACACAATACCTAGAGTGCCATAATACACCTGCTTTCACCAAGGATCCCATTAAATACATATATGCAATGTATCTATCGCCTTGGGTCTAGGTACCTGTCGACAGGCTAATTCATTTCACCAGTCACACAATCTAAAGCCTTGATCCTGCAAACAGTTATGCACATGCTTGACTTTATTAAGATGAGCAGAACCATTCAAGTCATCAGGATAACTTGTGCTTAACTTGAAACAAGCGTGTAAATGTTTACAGGATCAGAATTTAAGGGCATAATCCTGCATCCACTGAAGTGAATGGCAAAAATGTTTGGCTTTAAGAGGAACAGGAATTAAATTAAGACAACATGAGTGAGAAACATGAGAAGACAAAAGAAGGGCATAAGAGGGCATAAAAGGTCAGATGGGGGAACAGAAGGTTTTGGGGCTGCCTAGGTTTGTAAAGGGCACTGGGTGGTTTATTGTGCGTTGTTTAACTCTATAGGTTTGCGGTTTATAAACAAAAGTTCTTCGAGATCTTGCAAAGGCAGAGAGAGTGGCAGAGGAATGACTGAAAGTGTTGTCAAGGTGCTGGAGGCTGTGACGGTGGGACCCTGTTGCTGCTGAGTGAGATTCCTCTGGGGGGAGTGGCCTTTATGGGCTGGAGCTGCTGCTACTCTCATCCCCCATGGGGCAAACTGGGATCTGAAGTCCCAGAAGGCTGATCTGGTGGGAAGCAGAGGAGTTGGGTTTAGCAGGCCCTGCTCTCTTGGGCCTGCTGTCTTCCTTGCTGCAGCTGAGTGAACTGAGTGTTCTGAGTGAACTGCAGCTGAGTGTTCCCCAGACATTGGCACCTGTAAAGTGTTGCCCCTGGAAGAGCCCTGAAGCCGATGCTGTCCGCGGTGGGAAGGACATGCTTACCCCCCTTCCAAATCACAATGTCCTGGGAAATGAACAATTTCCCAGGATATTGAGTGTGATTTGGAAGGGCGGCAGTGGGCATCCGCTGAGCTTTGGATGTTCTTGTCAGATGGCAGCAGTCATCAGTGGGAGAATTGTGCTGTTTCCTAGTCAGTTAAAAGAAGTGCCTGCACCATGAGTCACTTACATAGCCTAATGCAGAGCCAAGTTGTCTCTGTACCATCATTGTTAGAGCCTTTATGTCTTCCCTAATTACTCCACATACCAGGTTCTTTGGAGATGATTCTCTAGTGGCCAGAATGGTTTCTTTTCATCTTTATCTATACTGACCGTGTGTAGTTTGTTGAAGTCCAGGTATTAACACGTGGGCCCCATTTGCTCTTGTGCTAGTTTGCACTTACTAAAAAAAGATACTCTTTATTTCACCAAGTCGGGTGAGCTCCACAGATGGTTCTCTGCAGGGTCAAGAAGGAGACCGGGGAGGAGAACAATGCCATGGAGATGACACTTCCATGCCATGCCAGTAGGCTTCTGCTTGGTGGCAGGAATAGCAGGGACCTTAGTAAGAAACTCTTGCTGTTTCAAAATAGAAAAGAAAAACAATTGTTGACTATAGATCACTTGATCCCTAAGCTCTGCTCCTCAATTTCAATCTGCTTTTTACAATTCTTGCTACTCAGCCTTTAATTCCGTATCCCTCTCAAACGGCTCTCTAATTAAGTAAGCTCTGAAAACGAAAAGTAGCAGCGCGTTTGCTCTCTGTCCCCTTAATCTGGGAGTCCTGCATGCACTGTTTTGGGAGCTAAATTGAGGATGTGGACATCGTGCGTATTTGTTGTTTGATGCTGTCATAAAAGCCCCGACTCTGCTACTCAAAATTGTCTTTGGGCACGTAGGTCAAATGTTTGCAGGCATGAAAACAAGTATGTGGCGCTTTAGCAGGCTCAGAGAAGTATGAGGGCAAATAAAAAGTGGTTTCAAGCACAATAGTTCTGTTACAGACATATGCTTTTCCTGATCCACAGCTTTAACAGCTCCCTGGTGTTGGGGAAACAAACCGTCGTTCCTAGTGGCTTGTGAAAATGGAAACATGAATTTAAAACAGTCGTTTATTATACTGAACTGCTGGTGCAATCCCACTTTTATTAATAATCAATATAGTCACTGATATATCACCTGCATTCAAAATGAATGCAGTTTATCCCACACAATGCATGGAAGAAATTAATTTAATTGCTTCGTTCATCAGTCGACCAAAAGGCAGATGGGAACATTCAGATAGAATTAAATATTATGCGGGATGCTTGCTAAAGCCTACAATTGTTATGGATACAAAACTGTTTTAGACACAAGTCTTCAAAACATTTGCCTTTAAGGCTTGCATTCTCCACACTTGGCTTCTGCCGGGAAGGGAATTTTTTTCTATGCTCTTTAAACAACACCCTGTGACGGGGTCAAGACTCCCGCTACTTGTTCCGGGAATTAGCTCTGTCTGCTGCGGGGCATCCTCAGCATGGGGTGTCTTGCCCGTTGTCTGTTCTGCTGCCCTAGGATCTGCGTTGCTCCCTGCTCGGTGGCGTCTGCTTCAGGACACTGCCCTCCGGCAGTGCCCACTACTCCAGACTCACCCCCTTCTGGGGCAGGAGAAGAGGGGGGATGATTAACAGCAGTCTTTGGGACTCGCACCTGCCTCAGTGGCCAACCACAACCCAAAGTCTAGCCCCTTAGCTCAGGGGCAAGTTGCAGTCTGTATTGGCCCCCGTCTTCCATGGCCAGGTGCAATATAAGGGGGAGGACCCAGGTCCGCCCGCTACTCTGGGTCCCGACCCAGGAACCCTCTAGCGGCAGCCTCTTTCTGCTCTCCTTCGTTCCCCTCTTGTCCGCCTAGTCTTCCCTGGGCCACTTCCACTTTGGATCCGTGCACCTTCTAGGCCCTTTGTAGCAGGGTCTGCAGCCTGGCAGGTAACGGGGCTGGAGCTCTCTCCTGCTCCCCGGAGCCTGCCCAGCACTGCTCTGTCCAAGGTGCTTGCTCCCTAGCTCAGGAGCCAGTCCTCTTCCCTTGCTAGTCAGGGAGAGACTCCCTTCTTCTCTGCTAGGCAGCCTTTATATAGGGCCTCGCCCGGCCCTCATTGGCTGCCTTTTCCTTCCCCTGATTTGCCCTCCACAGGCCTTTATTGATTGGCTGCCGGTCTGTGCAGCCTCAAAAGGCCTGTTCCAGCCCTTTTCTGAGGGGGTGGGGTGACCACCACACACCCCTTCAGTTATTTTGAGTTCAAAGAAGCTGGGGGAAAATCCCATTAAAAAATATAAGTAAGGATGGCATGGTATGGTATTGCCACCCTTACTTCTGCGCTGCTGCTGTCGGGCAGCCCCCCAGCTCTGAAGGCAGCGCCAAAGTAAGGGTGGCAATACCATGACCCGCTAAAATAACTTTGTGACACCCTCCACCCCCGCAACTCCCTTTTCTATCATGACACCCAATTTGAGAAACCCTGGTCACCCCCGTGAAATCTGTATTCACTGTATAGTATATGATAAAAGCACACAAAAGAGCAGATTTCACAGTCTGTGACGTGTTTTTCATGGTCGTGAATTTGGTAGGGCCCCCACAATGACCATATGTGTCTATGTATGCAGCTGCCGATTTGTTACCATGTGCTTAGACTAATGCCGAGATTTTCTTAACTATGTTGTGCTTCTGAGAGCTAAAGTATTTTATTATGTGATGATCTGATTCCCATAACAAATTACCCCAGCCATTTCTTTCATGCTACCTGAAATGAAAAACAGTTTCACCAGCAAGAGCGTGAGGATAAATTAGATTTCAAATACTGAGAACTGACGAAATCAGTATTCTACTCTTAAACTCACTAACAAGATAACTCTGAGCGCTATGAATCTGATCTTATTCAGCATTGTGGGGATTCATCTTTCTTTTTACCCAGTACACTCCATGTGAACTACAATCCTCCTGGTAACTTGTGCTGGGGTTTTTCATGTGATCCTGTTATTTTTGTTCTTGGTGGAAGCAGAAGTTCATTAGATCATGCTGGAAGTATGCAGAGGTCTAGAGAGGTTGGTCAGAATAAGTTTGAAACCACAGTTTCTGCTTCTATGCTTGGTAATTCTGTCTGACCCGAGTTGGGTTTTTTTTTAGTATTGACCTCTTAGCATGTGCTCCATTTTAGTAGGTTTAAAATTAATTTGGGGCTTACGTAACATAAAAATTATAAACTGTATAAATCACAGCATTTATTTTCTTTCCTCAAAGCTTTTCCCTTACTTTAAGCTGAATGACTCAGGTTAGCTTTCACTCCCGTGCTCCCAGGCAGTCCTGCTCAGACCTCTCCCTGCTCCATGCCCCTTTTCAAACAGTGGTTTTAACCAAGAACCCTGAAGACTTTTATTTTCCAGCTGAGAGGCAGTTTGGGTACAAGGGATTGCGCTCTAGGCTAAAGATCATGTGCTCACAATTCCTGTGCTGGCACGAACTTGGTGTGTGGCCATGGGAGATCAACGCTGCTGCAATCGATGCAGCAGGTGTTGATTTAGCGAGTCTAGTGAAGACCCGCTAAATCGACAGCAGAGCGCTCTCTGGTTGACTCCCGTACTCCAGCTCCCCAGGAGAGTAAGGGAAGTCAACCGGAGAGTGTTTCCCATCAACGCAGCACAGTGAAGACACCAGGGTAAGTCGACCTAAGCTACATCGACTCCAGCTACGTTATTCACATAGCACAAGAATAAACAGCTGAAGAAGAGTCAGCTGAAGAATCTGAGTTGCATTACTGAAGGGCTATGTATGCTAAGTGTTGCAAGAAATCACACAACAGAATCCAGATCACCGCATGTCCTGTGTCATGTAGTTAGTTTGGGATCCCTCCGTGGCTTGAGCGCTGATGAAGCTGTGGATATAGACAAGTAAATGAAGTTTTTTGGGCCAATCCCAATGAAGTTTAGAAATTCTTGATAAATAAAAGCCATTAATAAGCAACCTTTTATTACCAAAAATGAATAACGTAACGAACAGGTGAATCTATTTTATTCATACATATTAGATACTAGATCTCCTAGAGGAAGGATGAATTAACAGAAGTCTTTTTTTAAAGGCTCATGAAGCAAGAACCCAGGGAGCAGATCTGAGAATACTATTGATAATCCATGTTACACCTTGAATCATACAGAGATGTATGTCAACATGAGAAGTCAGGATCTCCAGAATTGACCTAGATGGATAAAAGTCATAGAAACCACACGCAGAAACTATAAACCTGCCCTGCAAAAATTATAGTTTGTATGATTTTTCAGATACCTGGCTCTGTGAACAAAATATATTAAAGAGACAGTTTCAAGGAGATCAAGTAATTATGCTAGGTGTCCTTTTCATTTATGTCTGCAAGAGCAAGACTTCCACGAATATCATAAAATATGATTAGAGATGTGCCAAAATTGGAAACCTTTTCTACACTCCTGTGTATTTCACAGGAGTGTAGATGCAAATTCCTCAGATCCAACTCTGCCTCCATTCCAAATCAGATTATAAATTGAAAAAGGCCTATTTCCCAGGTTGGTTATAGCCAAAATCCTACAAGTCAATTTCACCATGTTTTGAGTTAAAATCGCAGAAATCTCACAAGATTTTAGTACCCTTAAGTCCAAAACTCAACCTTAGTCTTAATTTGGGTTTGAACCTAGACCAAATGTAATGGAGATCTGAACACCATTGCCTCACTCATACGTCAAATTGATGCTGTTTAGTTCTAGGAATTATTTTGGTGAAATTCTATGGCCTGTGTAATATAAGAGGTCAGACTAGATGATCACATTGGACCCTTCTGGCCTTGGAATCTGGAAATCTAGGAGCAATACAAATAGCGGCTCAGAATGATAAACCTCTCAGGGATGTACAATGATTTCTATTTCATATGTCATTCTTGGGTGTCTCCCCAATACACTAATTCCATTATCCACAGTAAGGTGTATCACTGTAGGTATTGATGTGGTCCTACAACATGAAATATTTTATTATTTGTGGCCAAATTAAGTTGAAAACCTTTTCTGTACATCGTATTGCTGTTTGTAGAAATGTGTTGATTCCTGTTTCTTAATTAAGGTTACTAATATTGTGATGTGTCCCAGTTCAATAAGCCTTGCATTAGGAAAGGATTTTAATGTATGCTAATAATCTCCATATGTGGAGTTCATCACTAAGAGTTAAGAGTAACTGTAACAAATATTAACACCTACATCTCTGAAGATTCCTATAAAACAAGGATCTTAAGAAATGACTGCTTGATACAGCTTGACACTTGACATTGACTTAATTCTGGAGAGTCTCTACTTGTTATTGGAAAAAATCCTTGAGAAGTTTGTGGCAAGAAAACTCCAGTGGTTTCTGAATTGCCTTGACACCAATCAGTCAGATTTTAGACTTAGATATGGACCAGGCACTTGTTGCATTAGTCAGTGATCTCCTCCTCATGATCATAGAATAGTAGGCCTGGAAGAGACCTCGAGAGCTTATCTAGTCCAGTCCCTTGTGCTCATGGCAGGACTAAGTATTATCTAGTAGTATCTATGATGGATGGATATAAAGTGTCCATGCTGCTGCTTTTGTATGTGCTGGGTTGCCTTTCATAGTGCTGACCACATGGTTTAGTTGACATACCTGAGACCCGCCCCTAGAAGGACTGGATGGAGGGTTTTTTTGAGCGTGAGAGAGCCCAATGGGTAGCATTGGCCAGCTGCTCTTCTGCTGTAGGGTTCCCTTATGCGGGTTACCACCGTGGTTTATTTCATCATATCCACTGTGTAGAAGTATGAGGCTTAATGAGGAGATGTGGACTGTGATAACACACCCATGTCTACAGCTTTGTTGCTTTGATCTTGGTAGGTAGAGTTGAACAAATGGTCCAGAGGTTGTCTGAGACTGTGAACTGAATGAGGGCTAGATATAGAGAAGATAAACGGAATGTTGGTAGGCTGGAGCAACCAATAGAATTGATAAACCAAGTAGAGTGAGGGAATCTGCCACATGCGGCACAGATTTTGTAATTTAGCAGTTTCATGCGATGTTGGTCTGCTCCTGGATAACTAGCTGTGGCTAAGAGCACTTTTGACACATGGTGAAACATGACTGTCCTTTTTCTCTAGGATGTGGTCCTTGATGCAAATATCCCTGCCTTTGGTCTCCTCCAGAGTAGAATATTGTAATGCATTCTGCACCATGCTGCGCATTGAGACCATTCTGAAATGAAAACTAGCACAGAATGCAGCATCTCAGTTGTTCAGTCGCGTGTCAGGCAGAGAGCATACCATAATAGTGCTCTGTAATCTTCACTGACTGTCAGTAAATTTCCAGGGGCGTTTCAATGTGTTAGTTTGTAACTTACTGCTATTATATTTTTTATTAATTTATCTCAGGTATTGCCCACACTCTTCTAGGTGATCTCAGAGGAAAGTCCCTTAAAGACAGAGAGAGCGTAGGGAGAAGGGGCACAAGAAAAAGAAGAGGAGGCATTGCATAAGAGAAGAGTGATCAAAGTGGTAACTGCCCATGTCATGGCAAAATAAGACTGATGCAAATACGTATTTGAAATCTGGGATACATAATTTATTCCTCAGACTTGTCAGCAGCAGTTAGGGTGACCAGCTGTCCTTATTTTATTGGTACTGTCCCGATATTAGGGTCTTTGTCTTCTATAGGACCGTATTACCCCCACCTCCATCTCGATTTTTCACACTTGCTGTCTGGTCACCCTAGTAGCCATCAGTAATATGGATTGGGGGTGGGCAAGATGGCTGTCGTGAGGCCAGAGCAGATGGTTACTGCAATCAAAATGGGAGATGAGGGCCAGAGCAAGCGTTCTAGCAGCAGAGATAGAAAGAAGAGGGCTGATCTTAGACACTAAGGAGGAAGAAGCTACAAGATTTGGATACTGCTTGTATGTAGGGAGAGGAAGGAGTTAGAGATGGATTCAAGCTGGGAAGTGGTGGATTTGAGTAACAGGGAGGATGATGGTGTTGTCAATAACAACAAAGAAGTGGGGGAGTGGCCGGGGTTTAGGAGTGAAGATAAGGAGGTCAGTTTGGGTCATGGGAAGCTTACATGGATGGCAAGACATCCAAGAGGAAGGGTCAGAGAGACAGACCGAGATGTGGGATATGCTGGAGGCAAGTTGAGGGCAGAGAGGTAGATTTGTGAGAGGTTGCCATAGCGCTGGTAACTGAAACCAAGTAAGCAGATGAGGTCACCCGAAGAAGAGGTGACCTAGTGGACAGAGCATTGTGCTGGGACTCAGGCTTCTATTGCCGGCTCTACTGCTGGTGACTTTGAGCATGCCACTTAGGCACCTAAAGACCAGTCTAAAGAGACTTAGGCACCTAAAGGCCAGTTTTCAGTCTACCTTTAGCCTAGTGGTTAGCTTACTCACCTAGGATGTGGAAGACCCTGGTTCACTTCCCCCTCTGCCTGATGAGAGGAAGGGATTTGAATAGGGACATTCTGATGTGGCTCAGTCTCTCCTGTTGAAGCCGTTCCATTTTGGATAAATAAGGAAATATGCACTGGGCCCGAGAGAGATTGAGAATGCCTCTGTAGTCCGTTAATTGGGGCATTTCTTGTTCATCTCCCTTCTCCTCATCAAATAGAGGGGGCAGTGGAACAGGGATCTCCCATACCCCAGGTGAGTCCCCTAACCACGGGGCTAAAGGTTATAAGAGAGGCCTTCTCCTCCCCTCAGCTGTATTCTTGCAAGAGAAATGGCTGAGGCTCCTGATTCCAGGAAAGGTTTCCCAGCCATGAATCACAAAGGGAGCTAGGCACTGACCTATCTGAGAGGGGCAGGGTTAAGGATACACCCTTCTCACCAGCATCTCACACTGGTTAGTTTAGGCAGCTCCTTGCCTACTGTGCTAGCATTTGTGGATTTCGTTTTCCGGCACCTGTCTCTCCCCCCATGCATTGTATATGGAGCCGAGGCACCTAAACCAGGGTTTGTGGATTCCAATGATTTTCCCAAGGTGCCTTTCCTGGATCTGAGCTTTAATTTCTTTGTGGTTCAGTTTCCCCATCTGTAAAATGGGGTAACGATACTGACCTCCTGTGTAAAGCGCTTTGAGATCTGTTGATGAACAGTGCCATATAAGAGCTAGGTATTATTATTATTTATTACTAACAGAAGTAAAATTAAGCACATGCATGTTTGCAGGATTTTGGTGCCTATGAGTGTCGTAACAAAACAAAATGTAAAAATGGTTGTATTTGCCTTCAGCTTTGCAGTGGATGCATGATAATTAATAGGTGTCTGATCATTATTAGGTGTATCATAGGTATAGCCCTAAACCTACAAACTGAAAATAAGCCCCCAATCATGTAAAAATAACAAATGGAGGTGAGTTTGTAAGTTTTTCCTCTCCTGCTTGTAGTGTCCCCGTGCTGTAGGTTATTGTTCCCATCAGAAATTATTTAAGACCGTTTCTGTTTTGTTTTTGTTCCAGTTACAAGGTGAACTTGATCAGGAATATCAAGACAAATTCAAAAGGCTCCCTCTGGAAATTCTGGAGTTTGTACAGGATGCCATGAAAGGGAAAATCAGTGAAGACGGAGACCACAGTTCTGCCACTTCCTCCCTGACATCTGACAGTGGAAAACTGAACCATAACCCTCTGCAAAATGAAGAGGAAACGGAAGAAAATAATCCAGATAAAGTGTTCGATACCCCTTTTTAACTACCCAGGGCAGCCCACAAGCAACAGTTATTGTGCCAGGGCATGCCACTCCCATGCTGCCCATTCTCTGGTTTCCTGTTGTGAGCTGCCATTGAAAAGCTTCTGAATGCAGGAGGCATCTGTATTGAAGTTCACATTTTAAAAAGAAACATTTTATAAAGAGATGGTGCAAAGGTCTTCACTCTCATGCTTCGTTTTTTTTATTATACTAAAGCTTAGTGCAGTGAGAGTAGGGAATGAATGTGTTAATACTCCCCCCTCCCCCAATTTACAATGGGTAATTTTCAGGCCTTATGCACTTTTAAGATAGTTTAATGAAGACCAGAGTATTGTACACAGGCAAATGTGCACAGATTTCCTTTTAAAGTGCCAATGCAAAGCGTCCCAAACTAATACTGACCTTACGGAATTGTATGACGATACTTAATCATTTTTGTTTCCTGCTTTCTAACTGCACCTTGACAGCTGTGTCATCATGTTACATTTGCACTGAAACATTTGATCCTTTTTAGCTTTGCAAGCACTGGTGGCTTGCTGTCTTGATATTATGTTTATCATGTGGAGAGAAATATATTTGCTGCTGAAAAAAATCCTTTGTTGGAACTGTGGTGATTAGAGTAAGTTTAAAACCAAGAGTTGGACTTAGTCTGCTTAGAGAAAGAGAGTGTTTGTATGTTGTACACTTGTGTGAGTGCATATATGTTTGAGCATATACATACACACACACACATACATATACACACACAGCATGTATGTATTTGCAGTCGGTCTGCTCTCATGGCAAAATGAAAAGTTTCAGGGATACGTGAATAGAAAACCTTTATAGATTGTAACCTCTGGGTTACAGTGATATTAAACAAACATTAAATCATAAGATTCTTTTCGTGTTGTTGGTGTTGTAAATTGAAGTACATTTAGCAAATAAATTTGATATATATTTTGCAGACTTGAAAGTATTGATTTTAAGTGTCATATTTTAAGCTTACTGAATTTGATAGGGTTATAAAAATGTTTAAAACTACAGGATTTGAACATTTAGGAACATCTTCCATCATTTTTAATTCTGCAGTTCAGTTTTACTAACGTCTGAAGTTTAAAAGCAAATTTAAAAACCCCACCCCGGTTATTTCAAATATCTGTTAATCCATATATCCATACTTTAACATAAGAACAGTCCAAGCTTATGTACAGTATGATATGCATGAGAGAAATAAACCGCATATTTTCAGAAATCTATATAAAAATAATTAGTAAGACTTTCTGAAAATCAGGATATTTGAGAAGGGAAAGAAAAATATTATTCTCTGGCATCCCCTGTTAAAGAGGATATAGGGTATGATAATATATATGGCCTGATTCTCATTTACACTAAGGCCACTTTATACTGCTCTCGTCATGTAAAGGAGTTTTAAAGTGAGCATAAATATAATTTACTTGTACTTTAAGGCCCCTTTATAGTACCAGAGCAGTGGGGCCCTTAGTGTAAATGAGAAACAAGCTCAGAATGTGTAGATTTTCATACTTAGGCCGACGTCCTGCAAACACTCACATGAGTAACTTTATACACATGAATAATCCCATTGGATTCAGTGAAACTACTCTGTGGATAATAATGCTCGCATACATGTTTGCAGGATTTGGGCCTTAATTTGTATTTTTAAATAAATAAATTTAAATGGTCTAATAGTAGCATAGCAAAGCATTTTAATAAATAATAGCAATTAAGTTACTTTACGCTTTCCCTCAGGATTTTAATATTTTAAGTAACTTATTTTATTTAAATTTAAGCAATAAATACCGATCAAGCTTAAGTTTTGAGTTAAATCCTATATGTGTATATATATTATAAGTTCAAATCTTAGAAAACAAACAGTATTTTGATGGGTTTTTTTTAAACTTAGAGCAGGCAAAAAGAAAAATTGCACATTCTTTGGAGATCATATTTTGGATTAAACTATTCTGGTTGATGATGATTACACTAACTGAATGACCATAAAACTCAAAAGTCTGACTTTCAGCTTGATTTTAGAAAAATCAGTCTACTTTTGCACTTTGAAGATTGGCATTAATCATTCGATAAAAATCTAGAATGGTAAATTTAATGCTGCATTTTATAAACTAAAAATTACATAGGTTGTTGAAATTATAGAAAGGATATACTAATAGCAGTGTTCACAACCCTATTGAAGACTATTGCATTATAGTAATCATTGCCTTAGGGTAAAAATCATGACTCCACTGAAGTTTATGGTAACACTTCCAGGGACTTCAGGGTAGCCAGGGGCTTCACCATTAGTCTTCAAATAGACTTGGGCAAATACAAATTAGCCTTTTATTTATATTTTAAAAAGTGTATGGTTGGACTAAATATATGATCAGTTGTAGTCATTTTACAGTATGTTTGTATTTGACCATTTACTGTACTCCCATTTTTTATATCTGTACAGTGCTAATTTTTGCAGTTGTAGGGTAGTGTGTAATACTGTACACCTTGCATTGTTCAGATTATTACAGTGATACAGATATCATTTAATATTAATATTACTTGAACTAAATAAGATAACGAAAAAAGGGTCTTTATGATGTGCAAGTCTTGTGCCTTTTATGTATTTGCCTTGTTATGTGTTGAATGTGTGGAAATGCTGTACTGTGGACCTTTCTGTTGTATAGAATAGAACTCTCTATATTAAACTAGATTGTACACTTCAAATATCTTAACACTACTGAGAATAGATTGACTTGGGCAGTATAAGCAGAATTTTAAAAGTTCTAATGAAATGCCGGACATTTTGGATTTAACATGTTCATAATTATGTTAATTAATGCTCATGTATTAATTATTATTATTATGTATTCATTAAAAGATAACTAAAGGGACATTGCTTGCCTTTCTTTCAAATCAGTGTTGCTCTTGTACATTGTATTAATAGTGTCTGTGATTGATTGGATTTTGGTGATTTGCTTTGAAAAAAAATAAGAGAAATATTTCGGTTAACATGTACATATTTTCGTTTCTCAATCTAATTGTTTCAGATGCATAATTCACATTTTTGTAAGAATTCTATGCAATTTTGTGGCATGGTGTTTCTTCCATTTGTAATTTTATGTGCTTTCATCACAGATCCAAAGGACAAATAAAAATTTTCTTAACACAAAACTGTTGCTATGTTTGTTTTATTATTGGCTCAAAGCATTTACTTCCAACTACCAAGTCCTTTGGTGACTAGACGGGTAATGGCATGCCTTCTGTGCTGCCTTCAGAGCTGAGTGGCTAGAGAGTGGCGGCTGCTGACTGAGGGCCCAGCTCTGCAGGCAGCAGCGCAGAAGTAAGGGTGGCAACGCCCTACCGTGCCATCCTCACTTCAGCTCTACTGCTGGCAGCAGCTCTTCCTTCCGAGCTGGGCTCCCGGTCAGCAGCCACCGCTCTCCAGCTGCCCAGCTCTGCAGGCAGCACCGCCGCCAGCAGCAGCGCAGAAGTAAGGGTGCCAATACCATAGCACGCCACTCTTTTGAAGTCAAGACCGTGGCCAGGAATCCAGCCAAGTGAGTGGGTCCTTCCTGATGGGAAGACTCAAGCTGTTAATTGTTGGCCTGCCCCTAAAGAACCTACCCATCAGTTGGAATCCAGAATACTTTGGCTCTGAAACCAAGAGTAACAGCTGGAGCTGGAGCTTTCTAGTTTTTATCAGCTATACTTAGGGCTTCCAGCAGTGACTTAATCGTAACAGAGGACAGCTGAATGCTGAATGGGCCTGCTTTCCTGTGAGGGACTGAAGGGCTCGCCTGAAGAGAAAACTATTATAATAGAGGTTGAGAGTAGAACTGTGAGCCTCTCTCCCAGACCTTTACCCACTGAGCTGAGATCCTCTCCTGCTTACCACAGTAGGATTCACGGGATTCTGAGCGAGGGGCACCTGATTGCGCCTTGGAGTGCACCCTAAGACTTTATTTTTCCTCCTTTGGGAGCAATTTACTCTGCTTACGTTAGGGAGATGAATACTTACCTGCTGGAAGAGAAGGAGATGCAGCCAGCAGCAGCCACTTGTAAAATGGCCACTTTAGGGCTGCAGCTGCTTGTCTCTGCCAAATTTAAAGGCCAGCCCTCAGAAAGTCTTTTTTTTTTTTTTGGGAGGGGGAGTTCCTATAACAAGACCAGCCTACAGTAGGAAACATTAGTAAGAGACAGGTAGTTATCAAAAGCAATGCACCTGGGAAATGTCTGTTTCTGTGCTGTTGTCACTATACCATATCCCCATGTTTGGTAGTTATTCTATCTGGGCATCTCTTTCATCTTCTGGAACCAATTCACAGATCATAAAAGATTTCAGGGATCTTGGAAGAGAGCTGAAGAAAAATAAAGCCCACGTCATCTTCTTGGAGATCCTACCAGTCCCACAAGAGAAAGGAAAAATCAGAAAATACTAGAGTTGAAAAATTGGCTGTGTGATTGTGACACTGAACACTTTGTGGAATACTGGGCCATGTTTCAGTGGGAGAGGACACTGAACAAACAGGACTGCTTGCATCTCACGGTGGGTGAGGGTGGGGGTACTCTTTTCTGTTGGAGATAGCTGGAGCAGGTGAGAGGGTGTTAAGAAGGCAAGTGTGGCATAAACTCTGCATGTTGTCAACCAATTGAACCGATGTGGTACAGAATGTGAAAAGAAGACATTTTAATTGCTTGTATACCAATGTTCGGAGGCTGGGTAACACACACAAGAAGAACTGGAAGCTGATTGATGAGAAGTAATTTGATACACATGTTATCACTGAAACCTTGTGGGTGATTCACAAGATTGGAATGTTCAGGTATAACCTGTTAAGGAAGCACTGAGTGGGTAAGAGAGGTCGTGGGCAGCATTCTATATCAAAGACATCGTTGCCTTTTTTAGAGTGATTGAGAACTTGAGACTCACAGGAACCTGAATGCATATGGCTACAAAGCTCAGGAGGTATTACAGGTATGGATCTGTTGGAGATAATCAAACCGTGATCGTTCCCCTCTATTCGACATTGGTGAGGCCTCATCTGGAGTACTGTGTCCAGTTTTGGGCCCCACACTACAAGAAGGATGTGGAAAAATTGGAAAACGTCCAGTGGAGGGCAACAAAAATGATTAGGGGACTAGAACACATGACTTATGAGGAGAGGCTGGGGGAACTGGGATTGTTTCGTCTGCGGAAGAGAAGAATGAGGGGGGATTTGATAGCTGCTTTCAACTACCTGAAAGGGGGTTCCAAAGAGGATGGATCTAGACTGTTCTCAGTGGTAGCTGATGACAGAACAAGGAGCAATGGTCTCAAGTTGCAGTGGGGGAGGTTTAGGTTGGATATTAGAAAAAAACTTTTTCACTAGGAGGGTGGTGAAACACTGGAATGTGTTACCTAGGGAGGTGGTGGAATCTCCTTCCTCAGATATTTTTAAGGTCAGGCTTGACAAAGCCCTGGCTGGGATGATTTAGTTGGGGTTGGTCCTGCTTTGAGCAGGGGGGTTGGACTAGATGACCTCCTGAGGTCCCTTCCAACCCTGATATTCTATGATTCAGAGAAGAGGCTGAATTACTCATTAAGCACTTGTCTTTAAAATGTGGATAGAGAAATTGTAGTGTTGGAGGCTTCAATTTGGGAACTATACATTGGAAGTCACATGCTGCCAGTGTCAAAACATCACTAGCCTTATAGATGATTTTTCTAACAAAAAGGCTTGCACTCAACATGAGGTAACTCTGTTTCGGGTTATTATTATGGACAGATAAAGCTGTATTAATCACTGGACTAGGAGTTGGTGGCTGTGGCTGCAGCTGTGATCATGACCTGATTTCCTAAAAGTGAGAAATTATGGGCAAAATTGAGAGGAGAAATTTAGACAACAATATATGATTAAATAGTGAGAGCGCTTTACGACATGTTTGTTAGATGGCCAAAATAAATCACTAGTCCCCAGTCAAAAAACAAAATTAGCCTTAACTAAAGCACCTGCTAGTTCAGAGTTGAAGTGCAAGCAGCAAGGCTGTGGAGGAGTCTCAATGTTCTCCCTGGGACAAGGTTGATGTTTGAGACATAGAACCACAAGGCCTGTCTGGATTGGACTTAGTGGATCATGACCACTTGAGGGGAGCAGAGAGGAATCCTATTTCCTTTCCCATCCCTGCAACAGCTCTCGCTGGCTCAGGGAGTCAAGATGGCCGTCAAGTTGTGGTGAGAAGTATCTCTGTCATCAAGCCATAGCCTGTTAGGTTCATTGCCATAGATCAGAGCTACAGACAGAGCACCCAGGCTAAGAAGGCTCTCCTCTTCCAGGAGGCCTGGCTATAAACTGTCAATGATTTGACAATCAGAGGCTGTCAATGATTTGTATAAGAGCATGTGACATCAATGGGATACTTCTTTTGAGCCCAGTGCTGTTGACTACTCAAGCCTGCTTCCCTGTCTTGTGGGGAAGGGCCAGACCTGTTCTTTCTAGGAAGAGACATTTACAGATAGGAAAAGCTTCATTTACTGTTTGGAAAAAATACAAAGTCCTGCTTTTCTTCTAATACTCTGCACCATGGCCCAAAATGCCCCCTCTGTCTTTAAGGGGGGCTTTTGTCCTTGAAATTCTTCCTCCCCATGGTTGTTAGATATATTCCCCTACCAATGGCAGTGCTATTAGAGCTCTCTACAGCCATTCTTCTGTGTGGCATGGCAGGGAAGAAACGTACAGAAATCTGTGGAAATTGGCTGTGGGGGACATGTGGAATAGAACGGATACTATTGGGACTGGGTGGTCAGACCTAGTGGTCAGAGTCAGGAGCTGAGCCAGGGGTTGGAGTCAGAGGTAAGGGGCAGGGATTAAGAACCAGACAGGAAAGCAGGAACCAGGTGCAAGTCATGGAAGCAGGGATCAGGAATTAGTTGAGAAGGCAGGATCTGATGGAAAAGCCAACCAGAAACTCACTCAATTACACAAATGCCTCCCTGAATATCCCAGCCAGCCCAGTCGGTGGGGCTCGGTGCCCCCCCAGGCAGGAGAACTATGGGCAGGGCCTCAGGGTGGCCTAGGGTTCCATTAACCACTTCACCCAGTAGCTACTAGTATGCTACTGGATCGTGGCTGGGAGGCAAAGGTTGCCTGCAGACTGATAGACCTGAGTTCAAGACCCCTGGATCCTTCAATACAATGAATGGGTTTTTTCCTACAACCTCCCTCCCCTTTGCATAGCCAGCTCTTCTGCGCCCCCCACCACCTTCCCAGAACCTCTCTGTGGAAATGGGGAGGGAGGATGGACATCTCAAAGAAACAAAGTGGTGGAGCCGCAGAAGAATCACTCTAATTGGCATGGCCATTCTCCCTATACCAGCCAAATTTGTATGAAAGAAGGAAATATTCGTCAGTGCTGCTTAAAGCAGCGTGACGTCCTCTTCCATGCTCTGCAACAACCAATATGGTTTGCAAAGGGCAGATGTGTCATGGCACATCTGGGCTATGTTGCCAATGCCCTGGAGAGGCTGAAAGGAGTGCAGGTGGCTGAGCTCCAAGTGGGACCCCCCTGCCATGCAGGTTCAGGCATAGTTTCATTTCCCCCAGGTTTTACAAAGGGGGCTGTTGGGTCCCATGCCTTTCTCACAAAGCAGGCTGCTGAGCCCAAATGTGGCAGCCAAATAAGTCTCCTCTGAATTGTTTTGCGCCTTAAATTGTACAGAGAAAAACAGATTG
Organism: Caretta caretta; assembly: GCF_965140235.1. Taxonomy (NCBI): domain Eukaryota; kingdom Metazoa; phylum Chordata; order Testudines; family Cheloniidae; genus Caretta; species Caretta caretta. The sequence continues at coordinate 202,252,559 of NC_134208.1, read as the reverse complement.
GGTTGCAGGGAGACTCAAGGAAATAATTGCATGAAAGGTGTCTTGTGACCAGTTTATAAACCAAGAGAAATAATGCCAGAAGGCCAATGTGGAATTCCGTGTGGGATAAGAGGCCCAAGTCTTTGGCTATCTTAGTCAAGTTGATGAACCTATTTTGGGTATGTAGTGTTGTGAGAAGCCTTTACCTCTATCTGTGTAGTGAACTTGGTTCTCTGTTGCTGAGTATGATGTGCACAAGTAGTTAAAGAGCTGGTGTTGCACGGCTGGTGATTTCTTTCTACCACAAGGTGAAGTATATTTCTTGCGTTTGTAACTTTGCTGTGTTCGAGGTCACCTTTCTTACGCTCTTTGGTGGGTGATAAACTGGGGGAACTTAACACTTTCATATGAACTGGGTGGCAAGAGAATTTCTCTTCATACCTTCTTGCGTCATTTGGATGCTACTGTAGAAAACTATCTGTGAGAGGGAGTATAGATGAATTCCTAACCTGTCCCTGGATATTTTTGTGCCTTGGCTTCTCTGTAGTGAATCAGACAAGCTTTAACATCTCAAATCACTGCGATCTGCTAATATTTTATAATAGCCTCACCTTTGCAAGGTCATTTCTGAAGATGAGGAAGAATCAGGTACCACCGCCAGACCTGTGAACTATCAGAAAGTTAGCCACCTTGTAGATCTGCCACTCAGAACTCCAGAGGAAGGTGGGACCGTCAATAGGAACTGGAGGGAAACGCCTTTCCTATTTCCAAATATGGTGATTGCTTTAATTTTGTGTATGTGTCCAGTATCTCCATGGGTTAGCATTGACTTTCAGATTCCATTTACAGCTGGACAAGTAACTGTCCTCCTTTATTTTCTTCATTAGTTTGCTTTGACAGTATTCAATAAATGAGAGCCATGACTGTTTCTAGACCTGTGTGGCTATTTATTCCAGGTATTCACTTTGGGCTAAATTCACCACTGGTGTAAGTGGGTACAATGCCACTGATGTGAATGGAGTTGTACCCCTTTCTGCCAGCATGGACAGTAACCCAGTGGCTTGGACCGCCACTCACTAATTGGTGTTATATTTAACTCTGATTCATGGCTCTTGCCAATGTTCCTTTTTTTTTTTTTAATATTACAGAGTCCCGGAACTTGGAAGAAAACATCCAGGTATCTCCTTGATAACAATAAAATTGCTTCTCCCTCCCTCCCCACAGGGAAATCCAGTTTAGAGCTGTCATACTCTGTACGAGAGTCATTTTACGAACAGCAATGTTCGGTCTATTTTCTTAGTTTAAAAAATCAAAGAACTGAAGTCTCAGCAATTCCCAGCCCATCATTCTGTTGGCAAGTCAGGGCGTTTAATAACTTTTGGGTATCAAAATAACTGAATTTCTTTTTTTTGCTGACTTACTATGAAAACATTACTCAGGCCCCAATCCTGTGTTTGAGTGCAGCACGATGTTGGACAGCCGTGCACACCTATGGAGCACCACTGACATCAACAGGGCTCTGCGTGGGCTCACACTGATCCCAGTGCAGGGCCAGGGTTAAGAGCCTTTATTCTGAGACCCTCCCTCATATTGGGTTGAATCTTACACTCCAGTTGGTCCCATTGATGTCAGTGGGATTAGTTGGACTAAAGTGCATTCAGCAAGTAATTGTATCAGAATCTAGCCCTCAGGTGTTAGTACACTTACATATTTTCTGCTTATTCTGTCCATTATTTAGTGACACTAGGTATTACAGCAAATGTGTGCTGTTTTGACTCTGATAAACTCGCTGTTAAAATATACTTGTATTTACATCCAACACACATGTAAATAACTAGGACCTATTTTAGATGCCATTAGGAGACTCTGCTAAATGTTGCTTACCGAGGACAGGTTTCAAACCGTCTCCTGGGCCACTTTCCTTTTTAAAAGCTCTTCATTTCATTGGCACTAGCTGCCACCGTTGCTGGCAGGTTCATCAGAAGCCAGTGCAATAGGCATGGAGATTAAATTACTCTTACTAGCAAAGGTGATTCCCTCAAGAAATGTCTACTGGCAGGACGAGGTGCAGAGACCATTGGCTGCAGCATACTTGTTCTTTGGATAATCAGACTACTTTATTCTCTGTTGCTATTTAAACTGATTTGTAAGTGTGCATCCTTCATCCTAAAGCATGTGGGAAAAACTCCACTAGAAGTGTAGTTCAGTTTATACATGAAATTACTTTAGAAGTAGCTTGTTCTCGACCTACAATGACTTGCGATTTACCAGGTTTCTCTGACTACCTTGGAGCTACAGTTGAAATACCCAGCTGGTTTAACACAGTATGTATTGCTGTTGTCTCAGAAGGTGAACATTTCTCAGAGCTGCTGGTTTGGAGGCTTGTATTTTCTGAAAAGCAGAGCTCTAAAACATGACATAGGCTGGGTCTAGGCAACTGAGCAGAATGCCTCTGTCTTCTGTCACTCCTTTACAACATTAATAACATTTCTACAACGTGTATTTCTTTTGTACAGAGATCACTTGTTTCAAATTCAGCATGGTCACTGACACTAGACTAGCCCCTAGAGCAGGGGTCTCAAACATGCAGCCCGCATGTGGCCCATGGAATTCTTTCCTGTGGCCTGCCAAGCTCCCCTCCCGCTTCACGCCACGTCCCCACTCCTCTGCCTACCTTCCAGCACTTTCCCACCGCCAAAGAGCTGTTTGGCAGCGCTTAAGATTTTCCAGGAGGGAGTGGGGAGGAGCAGAGACGCGGTGCGCTCAGGGGAAGAGGCGGGGCTGGGGCAGGGATTTGGGGAAGGGGTTGGAATAGGGGCAGGGAGGGGGAAGAGTTGGGGCAGGGACTTTGGGGAAGGGGTTGGAATGAGGGCAGGGAAGGAGTGGGAAGAGGCGGGGCAGGGTGTCATGGAAGGTTTCAGTGATGCGGCCCTTGGGCCAATGTACTAGTCCTCATGTGGGCCTCATGGTGATTTGAGTTTGAGATCCCTGCCCTGGAGGCCCCACCCAAGATCAAGGCCCAATTGCGCTAGGCACTGTACAAAGACATAGTAAGAGACAGTCCAAAGATTACAGTCTAAATAGGCAAATAGGTTTTTATCCCCATCTTACAGCTAGGGGACTGAGGTACAGAGAAATTAAATGGCTTGCCCAAAGTCACACAGGAAATGGATGGCAGAGCTGGGTACTGAACCCAAAGCTCTTCAGTCCAGTGCTTTAACCACAGGACCCTCTCTTCTGTTCAGCATGAAGCCAGGTCTAGACTGCAGTCACTGGGTGTGAGTGAAGCTTGAGTAGACATTCCTGAGCTAGCTTTATTCTAGCTAGCGTGAGTCCTGGCACAGTGACACTGGAGCAGTGTGGGCTAGCCCTGTGAGTAATTACCCAGGGTTCCTCACATTAGCTCTGATACAGCTTGTATCAGATGGGATGTTCACCCCCACACCACCCTGGAAGGAGTAAAGGTGGCTCAGAAGGGGCTAATTAACCTGATTGACTGCATGGAGGTGGAGGGAGAGAGCCCTGATGTTCAATATAGCCATTAACTATGGAATCCATCTGGGCAAGAGGAGGCAGGGCTTGTATAAAGCCAGGAAGTGAGAGTAGAAGGGGGCTGTTGTGTGGGGGGTCTGCAGTCACTTTTTGGGCCTAATGAGGAGAAAAGATGGAAACCTGGGGGTGGGGAGCAGAAGCCCTGGGAGCCTTACCAAGTGGCTGGCAGGAGAACCCAGGCCCACCCACTACTCTGGGTTTCAGTCTGGAAACCCTACAATCAGCAGCTAAGGTTTCCTCAATTTTTGTTGCTTGTTCCTTGGGCTTCTTCCTGCTCTGCCCTTGTAGGCCGTCTTCCCCACCACCCTGTAGGGAAAATTCATTCCTTCAGGGTAAGTGGAATGGCACCTGCACAGCTGGTCTGGGTTTGCTTTATCCTGGAAGGGCAAAACTATATAGTGACCTGTCTGGAGTGCTGAGCCCCTAAAAGGAAGCACTGACTCTTAGCGAGCAATCCAGGCCACAGCGTGAGCGACTGAGAGAAAGGGGTATTAGACTGGGCAGCGCTAATCCCCAGACACAGCCACAAGTGAGTGAACCTCTGTTACACAGAGATTACTAATTTTTCCTTCAACTTATTTAAGGGTCCAAGTTTACCAGCCCAATATAAATATTGATTTTGGGTGTAGATAGAACGTATAGTAAAAAAAATCTGCTACCATTTATTTTTGCATAGCCTCTTTTGTACACTTTCACAATACATTTCAGGGCAGATTCCTTCTGTTACTCATGCCTGGGAGGTGGGGGGACTAACTAGCCATACTAATCTCAAAACCAATATTCTCTTCAGATGCTGCAAATAATTCTTTGGAGGCATTACAGGGAATGCTGTACTGTTTAGGCATGCTTTGTAAAAGGAGAAGTTTTTCCCCAGGTTATTCGTCAATGCCCCTAAAAGTCTTTACAGTCTATTTGCTTCTTAGGGGCAGCTTCTGTCTTACACCTCTAAGTGCAAGGTTTTGGTGGCTCAAGCTACATAATCAGGGTAGTGGATCTGTAGTAAATCCTGACCCTTGATTTGTTCATGTTGAGCTGGCTATACAGGGCCCATAATGCTTTCAAGGCTAGATTCTGGCCTTTTTATGCTGGCTTTTCCTAGGATGAGCTGGGGTGTAAGGTCCCGGAATGGCAGTCCCACCAAGAGGACATGTGGTATACCCAGACACTCCTGCGCACACATCCCCTCTAGCAGGAGCCCTACAGAGGCCAGCAAATCCTCATGAGTGAGTAGTGGGACTGCAAAGGGTAAAGCAGCTGTAGCTGGCTTGCCTCAAGCACCAGGTGTTGTGCACAATTCCACAAGCAAATGAAAGCTGCTAAAGAAAATCCTGGCTCTCCTTGCACCAGCGCTGCTAGATGGGAGGCCAGCCATTGGTTCCAGATTGCTGGATTCAGGATAAATTCCCAGCATAGAAAAGGCTTCAGAATACAATATAATTGCCTCCAAATCTCATTCTTCTTGTGGCTTTTGCAATCACATCTAAGCACAGCAATATAGTCCCTGACTTATACAGCCTGCATTGCAACACACTGCAGTCCTGGTGGTATCTGGTCATCTCTTGGAGTGAAGTGAGGGCTGCTGTGCTAGGAAACTTTTCCAGTCATTCATTCTATATCATTTTCTCAGATCTCAAAAGCCAGTGTTTAAAACTGCAATGAAAGGGTAAAGGCTCAGCAAGCTGCCTGAAATTCAGGAGGTGAGAACAAGTCACTCATTATTTTGGTCCTGAATCTATTGTGGAAGCAGTTTGGAATAAAGGGTTGCACACTCCTAGGATTAAAGACCTTCTTGATTATTGGTTCCTGCTGGAGTCCTATCAAGTGCCATCATTCTCTCTGAAAACAGCAGCAAGGAAAGCATATATGGAGGTGAGGTAACTTAAAACCAGCTTTAGTGTAAACATTTCCACCCACATATTAGAGCAGTGGATTCTTTGATTCCCTCCCCCCAATATTGCAGACCAAAAGAACAAATTGGGACACCCTTCAAAACCCTCCTCTGGCATGTTGCCTACAAAAAACCTGACAATGGTAAGGCCAGTGGTTCTCAACCAGGGGAACGCCTACCCCTCGGGGTATGCAGAGGTCTTCCAGGGGGTACATCAACTCATCCGGATATTCGCTTAGTTTTACAACAGGCTATACAAAAAGCAGTAGCGAAGTCAGTCCAAACTCAAATTTCAGACAGACAAAATGAGAAAGTAAGCAATTTTTCCAGTAATGTGCTGACACACTTTTGTATTTTTGTCTGATTTATTTTTTTAAATAAGCAAGTCATTTTTTAAGTGAGGTGAAAGTTCGGGGTACCCAAGACAAATCAGACTCCTGAAAGGGGTACAGTAGCCTGGAAAGGTTGAGAACCACTGGGTTAGGCTACTGGTGTGCTGAGACCAATCATGCTGACAAACATTGTCTCGTTTGCTGCTTGTACTCCCCCATCTGTCTGTATCTATCTCTCTTGTCTGATATTTAGATTGTAAGCTCCTTGAGCCAAGGACTGTCTTGTTTGATTGTGTAGTGCCTAGCCCAGTGGGATACTAGGTGCTATGGTAATACTAATAATAAAAAGGGAGGGAAGTCACAACCCTCTGAATCCTGTCTGTGACCCTCAGGTTGAGGACCCATGATATGAGAAGGAAACAGGGTGTTAGGAGATGAAGCAGGCCTTGTGAAAATATTTCCTTAATCTTCCTGTCTTTGGACTTGTTTGCACTATAAACAATCATTTTTGTAACCAGGTTGTGATGGTCCCATCTCACCCTGTTACAGTAAACAGAATTAAGTTGGATTCATTTAGCTGCTATTTCCAAACCACAGACAGTTTGTGCCTCCTCACTGCCTCGTTGTGTCTACAGGTGTGTATTCTGGGAGAATCAGGCCAGTGCTTGAGCAGAGCATAGATGCCAAGAGGATAGTAACATATGAGGCAATGCATTGTGGGATGCCCAACAACAGAGCTGGGGGAAAGTACCAGTCAGTCCAGTTACACAGATTTGTTTTGGGAGTTCTCTCCTCACACAAAATAACAGCCTGGATTCTGGAAGAGGACTACATGCCAAATTAGGCTGCCAGCAAGGACCACAGAATATGAACCATGTTGTGTGTATACAAAGTGTGTTTTAGAGCCTACCTTGCTGACAAATGTTACCAACACAGCTATATGTTGTGGTGCATACTGGACCTCCTCTTCCAGATGCTGAGAATCCCAGAGAGAATGGGATGCACTGTGTCATCTCTCTGTTTAGCCTTGTAACTAAGCTTTTTCTGTTGTACTGCAAAAAACCTCTTAAATAGTCTTCAGTGAGTCATGCTGTGTAAAATGCATCCTCCACATATTCTATGGCCTTGTACATACAATATGTGCCATGGGACAGAGTGTAAATTGGCAGAGCTTTATTGATGTCCATGGCGCTACACTGAGTTACACCAGCTGAAGAGCTATACAATTTATGATCCTCTGACCGCTCTAAGAGGTCACTCAGGGCAGCTCTTGTAGTGGACACGCTTTGGTAAGGTGCCTGCAAGTGTCTTTCTCACTAGACAGGAGATTTTAAGCTCTTTTGGGAAGGGACCATCTTCTTGTTGTGCTTAACCTGTTGGGTTGCCCTGATCCTTGGCTAGGGCGGCGAAGGACTGCTGCAATACAAATGTTTGATTTGCAGTCCCAGCAACTCAGAGACCCCAGCTTTATGTTCATCGCAAACTGGGCAGGGCTCAATTTGTGCCAGAGCTTGGCAGGCCTGAGGCCCAGCACCTCTGGGCTTGCCCGGTCAGTTATGAAAGTAAAAATATTGCTTGAGCTCCAGCACCTCTTTCATTACAAATTAAGCACTGAAGCTGGGGGGGGAACCTGCATTGCTGTGGTGGAATTTTGGAACCCATTGTCTGTTTTCGGCCTTATTCTCTGAGGGAGAAAACTATGACAGCCCCTTTCTGCTTATGGCATGCTGGCCTATAGGTTTCATTGCAACAGGCTAAAAGCGAAAGTTACACTCCATATTCCTTATGAAAATAGGCTTATGATATGGATATGACATAACTGAGATACTTCATGCAGGATGGCTCATGTAAGATATGATTTACTGAATGTGATTATCCAGTTTGTATGCCTGTATCATTTCTGTATCTAAAGTTAGAAATATTGGCCATGTGTCTGTATTTCAAATGTGCTACTTTGGGTGTCACCTACAATTTAGTCCTTCAGGTACAACAATGACAAGCCAGACCGGGCTGATGGCCCTTTGCAAATACAATGGACTGTGAAAGGGCTTAGTCTTCCTGTGGACACTCCAGACAGTCTAGGAGTAATGGCTGCCACAGCCCTGCAGAGACATGGGTCTGGGTCACCTGGCCCTGGACCCCCACCCCTTGGAATGACAGTGTTTCTTCCCCTGGAAGACAAAGGGTTCCTGCCATACCCAAAAGCTATATAAGGTCGGGGAGTGACATCATTGTGGTTCTCCTCTGCCTCACCACCAAAAAAGACCCAGAAAAACACCTGGAAGTAAGAACTGAACTGAGGGGAGAGGGTTGAACCCAAGTTGGGAGGGTGTCCAGTCTGTGAGTGGAATTACCTAATTTCAGTCTGTGTCTGCAGTGAAGTCACACAAATGAGGGTCATTCTTGTCAGTTGCCAGCTTGAGCAGATGTGTGTGTGTGTGTGTGTGCTGCAAGAGGCCGGAGAGCCTAATTCAGCAAAACAGGGAGAGGGAATCCAGGCTGGTGGAGCAGGAGAGGCTCAGTTAAACCCCAGTACATCAGGTAGCATCCCAGACAGGGGGGTCCAACCCGTCACATAGCATAAGGTATGCAATTAATACCTTATCCTAATTCTAAAGGACAGGCCACATGCCATGAAATACTCTATAGCAGACTTTCTCAACCTGTGGGTCAGGACCCAAAATTGGGTCACCAGAATGCGTCCAAGGGTCACATGGCAGCTCCTGTCCCACAGGGCTGGCTGGGCTCCACTCCCTGTTACCGGCACTGCAACCTCTGGGGTCCCAGCACCGCTCAGGTTTCACTCAGCTGTCATGATGACAGGGGCCCAGGTAGGCCAAATTTGAGTGTGTGTCACGGCAACCTCATGAGCCAGGTCACAACTCCACTCTCTCAAATTTTGTCCAGTCAGGGCAGCAGGTCAAACCTGAATGGTGCTACAACCCCGGAGGTGGCAATGCCTGGAGCAGAGAGCCCAGCCCAGCCAGCCCCACAGCAAAGGAGCCGCCACTGTTCGGTGAGTGCCGGGCAGGATCCAACCCTCCCAGGGTGCAGGATCCGACTGAAACCACCCCAGGTTCTCCATCCCCAGGCTATTTACTGGGACACAACAGGCCATAAACATTTACAAATGGGTCCTGAGCCCAAAAACGTTGAGAACCACTGCTCTAGAGCATTTCTCCCATGCTTCAGAAGTCTGAGCCATTGCCACACTCTGTTCCACATGGCTGTTATGAAACAAACTGTGAAGTGAAGAATATTATTGTATCTGTCACTAATGACAAAACTACGATGATAGATCAGTATAATCCCTTTGTTTCTAGACCCCCAAATCCTCTTGGGTGCATTACTAATCTACTTGACATTCCTGAGAATTAGATTTTTGCCTTTAGATGTCTAATTTAGCTGAAAGATCTGACAGAGGCTCAAGGGCATAAATTATTCCTGCCAATTGTAATGTATGCTTATTAAATTGCCATCAGATCTGCCTATTTTCAGATGGTTGGACAAGAATATATATGTGCTAGGCCAAATCACCATCTTTGAGAAATTCAGCATAATAAGTGTAGATAATATGAATGCCTGGAGATCTCCAAATCTTATAGGAGGTCAGAATACTGATGGATCAAATGAATCACTTAGCATAGTCTTCAGAGAGTTAGGGCCGTTTTAGGGGCCTAGATAAATGATTGTTGGCATGACCTCAAACACAAGTTACTGGGCTCAATACAGGGATAGCTGGTTTTAAACTGTATGAATCTGTAGTGCAAGTGGGTGTAATTTATACAGTGGAAGGGTTCAAGGGTTGCAATGCTCAGGTCCTGCAGAAGACACTTTGGTAGTTAGAACTGCCACCCACCCCCCAAGCGTTCCCAAATCAAGCATCAAAATCCCATGTTCTTGGCTTTAAAATCATGAGGGTGTTTTCTATTTTGTTTTTTTGGGGTTTTTTAGATCTTGGCATTCTTTTTCTTCTCTGTTGTAGCTATTAGAGGTCACATTCTCCAGCTTTTTCTGCAAACATGAGTCTTAGATATTTATTTTTATTTATTTATTTATTTTAAATGGAAGCTGAGATTCTCCTATAATTACATGCCTTCAGAAGCTGGGGCTCTGCGAGAATTACCAAGAATCATAACTCATGACAATTTAGGTACCTAGATTGGTTTTCCTGCTACAATCTCTATCAACTAGAGGGTGTAAAATGAAGGAAATCTCCCTGCTTTATCCTACATGCTCCTGCTGGACACTTTTCCAACTATTACCCTCTCCTCCTCACCTACCCACCCTGCCCCGCCCCCATCCCTCTTGCACTTCCAGGGACCAAACCTGCTCCTCCTGAAGTCCATTGCAGAATTCCCATTGACTTGATTTCAGTGGGAGCAGGACCAAGCCTACTCACATTAAATTATGCCAGTTTACCAGTGTGTGTCCTCTCCATTTAACCCCTAATGTGGATATGCTTGGAGGCTGAAGCCCTTTGCATTATATTTGTTTGGTTATTTGGTAATTCTGCTGCCAGGAAGTCTACACTACAGTAGGGATTGACACTCTGAGATTGATCCGCTGACAGTTGATTTAGCAGGTCTAGTAAAGACCCACCAAACTGACTGCAGATCACTCTCCAGTCGATCTCTGTACTCTACCCTCGACGAGAAGAGTAAGGTAAGTCGACAGGAGATTTTTCTCCTTTGTAGACCCCATGGTAACTCGACCTAAGGTACGTCGACTCCAGCTACGTTATTCATGTAGATGGAGTTGCATAGCGTAGGTCAACATACTGTAGCAGTGTAGACATAGATTTAGGCTATGCACCTTCTTCCAACACAACTTTAAACACATTTCTGCCAAGAGACCTGCTATCAATTCACTGCCTATTCATTTGCACCAAAAAATAGTAGAAATGGTTAAAGGAGCATTTTTATCATTTAACAGGTGAAATAATGAATGTGCTATCTGCTATAGCAAGTAAAAACAATTTAAATTACTGCTCAGATTGCATAGTGTCCATTACTGTTTGGCACATATGGTTGCATTTCTGCACAAATAGCAAATAAATATATGCAACCTAGAGAGGATTGGTGGTTATCCCATACTTCTACCTCTTACTGCTGGCAGTTGAAAAAAAAAAAGGAGGGGGGGGAAGAGAACTATTAGTTTCGACAAAGTTTTAGTTGGGAATGGTTTTGAGGCCCAGGGTTTTCTGGTCTCTTCTGACCAAAGGAGGAGAGAGACCAAACCAAATTGAAAAGGTCAATTTTTCAATCTGAAAACCACCATTTTGACACACATCTTTTTCAGAAAAACATTCCAAAGGTTTTGTTTTCATTTCATAGTTGAATGAAAACAAACTGTGAAACCTCAAGTTGCCACAAAATGGAACTGTCATCCTCCAGACAACTCTAATAAATAGTAGTAATGAGAAAACACTGACTTAGCCCCTCATTTTATATACTGGTGTGGTTGTATAAGTAGTGGGTAGGTGATTGGCAATCCAGCTCCTCCGTATTCTAGTTCTACCAACACTGCAGAAAAGTTCTAGATGCAGGCTCATGTGCCTGGCCTCTAGGCTTCAGAGCCAGCACTCCAGGCCAAACCACAGCTTCAAAGTGCTGTCTAAACAACTATTGTTACAGCTCTGGTATGACCCTCACTAGCTTGAGTCTTTGACCCAGGTAGGACGCTCACTCCTTAACTGTGTAGATGTATCCTTTGACTCCAGTATGGCTACTCATGTGAGTAAGTGTTTGGAGGATCAAACCCTTCTGCTAGTTGTGAGCAGAAGAGTAATTGATTATATCTAATATTTCAGGCCAAAAAAATCCGTTTTATCTTTTCCCTCTTGAATTCCCAATGGTGGTTGAGATTTACTCTGCAAATATCAAAGCAGTTTATCAGTGACAATGAAATAACTTCCATCCATTGAAAATGTTATAGCTAAGTAAACAACCGGCCTTCACAATCTTGTTAAGTGACATGATTGAGATGGCTCTTGGGTCAGCTGTCAATGGGCTGATGGATGCAGAGATGTTTATGAAAGTCTGTGATTTGGAGATGCTTCCTCCTAAGGGACAGTGTTGTGAGTTTGGGAATTTGGAGATGTGCCCCACTAGAGGCAGAGTTGGGAACACTGCGTGGCTGTGTGCAGCAGCTCACTACAGAAGCTCTCCAATTTGTTTTGTTAAAGTTTATTCCTTTCTAATTCACTGGTTTGTTGTTGTGACGGGGCAAGGCCAGACAGCTCTAGGAAAGTAGTGAGAAACAGGTATATTAGCCCCAGGCTAAACAAATACCTGTTACCATGGTAACCAAATGGCAGTTGTTCCGGTCAATTAAGACACCTGGGGTCAATTAAGAGCCTTCTAGAAAGCAGTGGAGACAGCTAGGTTGACTGGGAAACCTGAAGCCAATCAAGGGCTGGCTATAGCTAGTTAAAAGTCTCCCAGTTAGTCATTTGGGGGACATGTGTCAGGAGCTGTAGGATGAAGCCACGCTGCTGGAGAAACTGGGCAGTACAAACCCTATCAGGCACAAGGAACGAGGCCCTGAGGTAAGGGTGAAGTAGATATTGAGGAAGTGGGGGAAGTGACCCAGGGAATTGTACTTGTCCTGTTTCCAAAAGTCAGCTCCCAATAGCTGCTACTATTAGGGTCCCTGGGCTGGAGCCCGGAGTAGATGGTGGGCCCGGGCTCCTCCCCTCTCTCCCCAATTAATCACAGAGACTGAGAAAACAGACTGTGCGATGGAGGGTAGCTTCTTCCCACTTCCCTTCCTGGCTTGATGAAAATGGCTCAGTAGGCTGTGACCCTTGCCTCGAGAGAGAGAGAGAGAAGGGCTACGTGGAAGATCACAGTGAGCCTCTGAGGCTAGTGTAATCCGCTTGGAAGCGCGGGACCCACTGAACCAAGGTAGGAGATTTGTCACATTATTTAATGAACCCCAAGATCATTACAATGGACATGTGGCTATATATCGTGGCAAAATGATTGAACTGAAATGTGTTGCAGCTGTTATCCTGAGGAGATGATTAGTGTGTTTGCATTGAGTGTATTCTGCATTAGTTCTCAGTACAGAGAAATCCCATCTCCAGCAGTTAATGGTAGTATAGTTCCATTTTCCATTTTTTTTAAAGTGACAAATTTCACAACTCTTTTGAAAGAGCATTAATATTAAATCCTCTGGAAAATTTCAAACTGCACATCTGTGATGACAGTCCTGTGACAGAACATTTCCCATGAGGGGAAAAAAATTAAGGGGATATCACAGCTTAGCAAACTTAACTCTCTCATTTTCCTCCAGGGACATGTAAACCAATGGACTGGATTTCGGTAAATGACCAAGGGCATTTCTGTAGAGCAATTGACAGGTTTTGACAAGTGATTTGAATGTGCATGTAACTGGGCAGTGTCAGAGAAGAAGTAGTTGAAAACTGTCCCTTCTAAAATGTGCCTCACTGTCCTATGAGCATTCAATACATCATGATGCCTTCTATTACAATTCTCAGGCGATCAAACCAGTGACTTTAATGTCTGTGATTTATTTTATTTTTAAGTACTGAGGAACACATATTGTGAGGAAGCAAAGAGTACATGGATTTATCTGCACAGACTTGGAACATTTCAGAACTGTTCTGAATTAAGAATAAAAACACCCCATGCTTTGTCAACTCTGAAAATAAGCATTTTGCGTAGCTGAGGTCCAGACTGAAGTCAGCTTCTTTCATCTAAAATGTTCTAAAATGACTTAGGATCAAGATAAATGCTCTCCCTGGTACCCTGCAGTTAACATCGGTCATATTTTGATTTTTCTGTAATGGTTTCCAGATGCAAGTACTGTTCTATAAACACTTAAAATAGTAATATAAATCCTTTGGGGGAAATTACTGTAGTTAAGCCTGCTCTTCTGAATTCTAATGTTGATATTTGTATTATAATTAGGGCTGTCGATTAATTGCAGTTAACTCACATGATTAACTCAAATTAATCACGATTAATCACAGTTTTAATCCCATTGTTAAACAACAGAATACCAATTGAAACTTATTAAATATTTTGGATGTTTTTCTACATTTTCAAATATATTGATTTCAATTACAACACAATACAAAGTGTACAGTGTTCACTTTATATTATCATATTTGCTTACAAATATTTGCACTGTAAAAATGAAAAATACTGTTTTTATTTATCAGTTCACCTCATGCAAGTACTGTCATGCAATCTCTTTATTGTGAAAATGCAACTTACAAAGGTAGATTTTTTTTATTTTATTGGTTACATAACTGCACTCAAAAACAAAACAATGCAGAACTTTAGAGCCTACAAGTCCACTCAATCCTACTTCTCATTCAGCCAATCGCTAAGATAAACATATTTGTTTACATTTACAGGAGATAATGCTGCCTGCTTCTTATTTAAACTATAACCTGAAAGTGAGAACAGGCGTTCACATGGGATTTTTATAGCCAGAATGGCAATGTATTTACATGCCAGATATGTTGAATATTTGTATGCCCCTTCATGCTTCGGCCACCATTCCTGAGGACGTGCTTCCATGCTGATGACGCACATTTAAAAAATAATAATAATGCATTAATTACATTTGTCACTGAACTCCCTGGGGAAGAATTATATGTCTCCGGCTCCATTTTACCTGCATTCTGCCATTATTTCATATTATAGCAGTCTCAGATGATGACTCCGCACATATCCATTTTAAGAAAATTTTCGCTGCAGATTTGACAGAACGCAAAGAAGGTACCAATGTGAGATTTCTAAAGATAGCTATAGCACTCGACCCAAGGTTTAAGAAACTGAAGTGCCTTCCAAAATCTGAGAGGGAAGAGGTGTAGAGCATGCTTTCAGAAGTCTTAAAAGAGCAACACTGCAATGTGGAAACTACAGAACCCAAACCACCAAAAAAGAAAACCAACCTTCTGCTGGTGGCATCTGACTCAGATGATGAAAATGAACATGTGTCAGCCCGTACTGCTTTGGATCATTATTGAGCAGAACCCATCATCACCATGGACACACATCTTCTGGAACTGTGGTTGAAGCATGAAGGGACCTATGAATCTTTAGTGCATCTGGCATGTAAATATCTTGCAATGCTGGCTACAACCGTGACATGTGAACGCCTGTTCTCGCTTTCAGGTGACGTTGTAAACAAGAAGCAGACAGCATTATCTCCTGCAAATGTAAACAAACTTGTTTTTCTGAGTGACTGGCTGAACAAGAAATAGGATTGAGTGGACTTGTAGGCTTTAAAGTTTTGCATTGGTTTTGAGTGCAGTTTATTTTTTTGTACAAAATTCTACATTTGTAAATTCAACGTTCATGATAGAGATTCACCACAGTACTTATATTAGATTAATTGAAATACTATTTCTTTTTTACAGTGCAAATATTTATAATAAATATAAGTGAACACTTCACACTTTGTATTCTGTTAGAATTGAAATCAATATATTTGAAAATGTAGAAAACATCCAAAAATATTTAAATAAATGGTATTCTATTATTAACAGTGCAATTAGGAGTTTAATTTTTTATATTATAAAAATACAATATATATTATAGTAATTATAATATCCCCATAGAGACCCACAATTGTGCTAGGTGCTGTATATACATCTTGCCCCAAAGACCTTATAATTTAAATAGATAAGAAAGACAAAAGGTGGGAGAGAAAACAGGTTAATTGACTTGCTCAGCTCACTCAGCAAGTCTGGCAAATTTAGGAATAGATTCCAGGTCCCCTGATACCCAGTTCACACTACCAGCTAGACCAGTAGACCCCAAACTGTGCCCTCCCCCCTCCGCAAGGAGGTACAGAGGAATGGTAGGGGAGGACGCACAGCAGGGTGAGGACTAGCCCCCCTGGACAGAGGGAGCACCATGCCTCCAGACCAGCTCTGACCCCACCTTGCTCCCCCTTCAGCCCTCAGTCCTGCTCCGCCTCCAGGCCCAGCTCTGCCCTCATTCTCCACTCACATATAAAAGGGGAGAGCCCAGTCTGAAGAGAGAAGCCATAGGGTGCAGACAGGAATTCAGACTCCTGTAAAGGGCTGAAGAACCAGAAACTTCAGGAAGTTTGTGGTTGGGCAGGACTGTGAGGTGAAGAAAGGCAGTGGAACCCCAGGAAAGGGTTGAAGACCAGGCCCAGCAGATATGGTGATTTCTTTGGACTGTACCTGGACACTTGTTACCTCAGAAGGGGTTTAAACTAGTCCCTTCTCAGTCAGAGGGCTGCGTGACCTCACGTGCAAAGGCAAGAGCCCTGGAGGAGGTGAAAACCCCTGCAACATCACACCCTGACACACAGGGGTGCAATAGTGGGGAGTACACAACATAACCTGTCGATATTCCAAGTATGAGTGTGTGATGCTTGGCTCCGCTGGCGTCCCAAGTATGGCTCCTTCTCAGTGTGACTAGAATATACCCATGGGCTCTGCCTTGGCTCTCCCATGAGAATGGGGGTAGGGGGAGTGGTGGTGTCATCCGCACACCACCTACCAAGATGTGGCACTGACCTGTTGCAGTAAATTGCACAGGCTTGTGACCTTCCCTCTCCTTTACGCGTCAAGAACCAAATCCTTGCCCATGTTAACGTTTCAATTACTGTGACCAGCCTCTGAGTGAGCACCTCAGATGAATAAACCAGTTCATGACTCTCAGCTATCATTCCCACCTTTCTGAAGGCTCATCTCTGCCATGGCTATTTTCGAATCCCAATTTCAAGGTTTTTTTCCACCATCATAACAGTCAGAGACTTGCTTTCCCCCCCTCCCTTTTTAATGAAAGATGAGATTCTGGAGAGCAGGATAGTGTACACACACATGCCAGTCCGAAACTTCTTTGAAGGCACTAACTGTTTCTGAACTCTCCATCTAGGATGAAGCTCAGGGTAGACAACATGGGTTTCCCTTGACAGAAAAATTTGCCACCTACTCAATAGCCATTAACTAATGCAATCTCTGAATCTCACTGGCCTTCTGGTCATGTTGCCATTCTGGTCATGTGGCCAAATCTTTCCAGTGGCCTGTCAGGTCACTGAGATGGATCTGCTGTCTGCAGTCTGAATTTGCTGCACCTCGTGCTTTGCATTGTTGGTGGCTGGGAGAAGCGAGGGGGGATGTCTATCAGCTGTGAGCACTCACGGTAGCATACTGGATACTGCAATGACACAGGCTTTTGGTTTAGATGTCTTCTGTTCTTCCTGCTGGACTGACCCAAAATGGTGATTGATGTATGACCTTCATAGATTCTAAGACCTGGATGGATCACAGTGATTATTTAGTGTGACCTGCAGTCAAAGACAGGACATGGAACATCCCTGAATTAATTGCTGTTTGAACTGTACCGTGGTAGGATGGTATGGCTTTTTGCCTTGGCAAATTGCTTGAAATCTGACATTCTCTCCTACTGGCTATGCAGGTGACTCTGGCATCCTTGCTGTAGTTTTTCTGTTCTGGTTTCCTGGCATAGTTCTTTGGTAGCTACGACAGGGTTTAATTCAAGAAGCCTGTTAAATGTTAAACCTAAGGTGGTTGTCCTCTCTCTCTCTCTCTCTCTCTAATCAGTCTCTGAACTGACAATGTGAGTAAAGCATGGTGAGGTGTGGCAATTCTTGAACATGGCTAAGGCCTGGTCTGCCTTAGTTGAAAGTTGTAGTGGTGTTACTGTGTTGATCGGGAAAGTGCTTTGTTTTCCTTTTTCTTTTTTTCCCCACCTGAACGTTTTATGCTGGTGCAATCCCTAATGTGGACGTGGTTATACCTGCATACAAATTATTTACACCAGTTTAATTTATTCCTCTTCCCCTATGGGAATAGCTGTACTGGCATAAAGCATTTTCATTCCAATATAACTGCATCCACATTAGGAGGGGGATACACTGCTTCATTATACCCATATTGTTAAAGCAATGCAACTTAGTCGTGTAGATGAGGCCCAAGTCTGAATCCCTTGAATCTGCCAGGCTTTTAAAATTAAGTTCTTTACTATTTGTACTGAATTTGCTGCTAGCCCTTTATTATGAGGGCTTGATATGATATATCAAACAGCTTTTGATGGAAGCTCACATTCTTACATCCTCACGTGTTAGGATTTAGATATTCAGGCCTGTTTGTAAAGGCCTATACTCTAAGAATTTAGGTGTATTCTTATCATTTGGCTAGTTAGAGGTATAAAAGAAAGAATCAAAATCACTATCTGCCAGTGTAAGATCCTTCTCTTACTGTGACAGTCTGAGGCCCTGTGCTTAGGCTAAGATCTTTGGCTAAGCAACAGAGGCAGCCATAAGCTGGGAAACGACTGGTCACCTCCTCACATTCCAAACTAGTCACACTGAAATAAGGTGCTATTGGGCTGTTAGGAATACAGTCCTGTCCTGATAGTGCCTATCGCCTCCAGAGAAAGGGAAGTGCCTAGAAGATTTAAAAGGAAACTTAGTTTGATAGCATCCTGTCTGGCAAGAACTCACTTATCAATAGCTGGGATGTGAAATCCTCACTTCTGTATTGTTTTGTCATTATGGCTCCCACTTTGCTATTGTTTGTCTGTATAATCTCTGTCTGGTTCTGTGATTGTTCCTGTCTGCTGTATAATTAATTTTGCTGGGTGTGAACTAATTAAGGTGGTGGGATATAATTGGTTAAATCATGTTACAATATGTTAGGATTGGTTAGTTAAATTTCAGTAAAATGATTGGTTAAGGTATAGCTAAGCAGAACTCAAGTTTTACTATATAGTCTGCAGTCAATCAGGAAGGGTGGGTGGGTGGGTGTGGGAAATGGTAACAGGGCATGGGGGTGGGGAAATTGGAATCATGTTTTGCTAAAGGGGGAAATGGGAACAGGGACACAGGTAAGCCTCTGTGGTGTCAGAGGTGGGAAGGGGGACACTAAGGAAGGAAACTGGAATCATGCTTGCTGGAAGTTCACCCCAATAAACATCGAATTGTTTGCACCTTTGGACTTCGGGTATTGTCGCTCTCTGTTCATGCGAGAAGGACCAGGGAAGTAAGTGGGTGAAGGAATAAGCCCCCTAACAACATGACTCCAGGAGCTGGGGGCTTTTAAAAAATGAAGCTCATAATAAAATCACTAGAGAAGTAAACTCAGTATTGGCAGCTGACACTATGCATTAAACATGCAATACAGAAATGTGACTACTCTGCTCTGTATTTCTCTTCCCTAGCAACCTGACATGGTTCCAGGATACAAATGGTTAATAATACCTCAGTCACATGGCAGAGAACAACCACCACTGAAATCAGTGGAACTGTCACAAAAGCGGTGTTCATAAAGCTGGGCTGAAGATCTAGGTAAACAATGCTCAACAGAAATTTTAAAAATTACCTAACTACTGCATAAGGATGTTGGTGGCAAATCAAGAGACACTTCTGTGCTTAATAACAAAAATTATATAACAGTCTTAAATAACAGACTTGCTCAGTGGAAAGTTCTCACCAGAAGATGAGTGGGCCAAATCAACAGGAGCAGAGGAGCATTGCCTTGCCTAACTCATCCCTCAGATGTGTCACTGCTTTCATGCCTTCAGCGTGTCATATGACTAGTTTAAGAATTCTTATCTTCTTGTATGTTCTGCATTAAATACACAGCCAGCAACAGAGCTGCCTATCTGCAAGTAAGGAGGGGAATATAATTTTTTTAAGCTTTGTTGGCAGAAATATCTTCAATTAAAAGATAAAGGCTATGCTAAAATGTACTTCTAGGTTCACATTACCATCCCTCCCTTCTGGATTGGAATGGATTGGCATCCTTATGGACAGACTCAACAGAGCCACCAATGGCTGGATGAGCATGAACCTAGCACTGAAATGGGATGGATTTAAGCATGAATCAAGAACTTTCAAATAATGGATTTCTCACCCTTAGAGAACATTCATAGTCATGGTTTGGATGGTCGTGTGGTCAAAGCACTGCCTTGGATGCCAGAGATTGGTGGGTTCAATTTGTGGGTCTGCCATAGACACTCTCTGTGAGCTTGGTGCAGTCACTCAGTCTCTCTTACCTTGCCTTATGGGACACAGTGCAAAGCCTATCCACTAACCCAGGTTTTTGCCTGAAGGGTAAATGTGGGTGTATTTTGATTGTGCTAATCAGTTAATTTTGATATTGTTTCACTTATGCACATGTGCCCTCAGAAAGAGGGAAAGGCACACTTCGAGAAACAAACAAAAGACATTATAATGTTCTCCTTTTTAAAGTCCTTTTTCAGAGCAGAGCCACCCCCTATGTGGGTTTTCTGCACTTGCTGTACCCAACAGCTGTTTTTCAAGCTCCGATATCACCAGCATTGCAGAGCTCTTATCTTCAAAATGCCAAAAGACCCTCAACTATGAGCCTAGTGTTGCAGTCCTCACCCAAATGGGCCTTCCACTGAGTTCAGATGGGAGCTCTATTTGTATCAAGGCTGATATCTCATCTGCAAGAGGGAAGATTGTCCCCCATCCCCAGTTGTTTTTTTAAGCTGGAATTTAGCCAACCTAGAAAAGAATAAAGATCTGCAACATAAAAAGGATTAAAAAGGTGCAACAAGGCTCATGACTTTTCTCCAGTTTAGCCTGGAGAAAATTTAGCGTTTAGTTTGCTTCCAGCGTGCAATGCCACTTCCATTTCAAAATATTGCTACTGAAACAGTACGGACAGCAAATGCGCTGCGCACGCACAATAAGTGCTTACAGTGTGGTTTCCCCAGCATGGATGTGTAGGACTGAGTGGAGAAAAGGGACCCAGAGAGGCCCATTTCCTGCCATGCCTGCCCTCCAGTGTGGGAAACACTTATTCCAGTAACTGAAACTGTAACAGAGCTCCCCCGTATAGCATTTGTATAGACTTAGAATCATAGAATCATAGAATATCAGGGTTCGAAGGGACCTCAGGAGGTCATCTAGTCCAACCCCCTGCTCAAAGCAGGACCAATCCCCAATTTTTGCCCCAGATCCCAAATGGCCCCCTCAAGGATTGAACTCACAACCCTGGGTTTAGCAGGCCAATGCTCAAACCACTGAGCTATCCCTCCCCCCGACTTAGCAAGTGACAGGATGGTTTTGCACATGGGTTCTTTCTGATTGTTACACAGGCTAGTTCAAGGCTTTGCAAATCTGCTACACTCTCGGCTTCTCCTGAAGAAAGTCTAAAGATGACGCAGTTGCTCTCTGAGCACAGACTGGGAGAGGGGGCATGTCTGGGCATGGTAGTGATGGGGCATGCTTTCCCCCCAGCACACCCAGTAAGGGTGCCAGAAAAGCCTGTGCCAACAGTACCGAGTACAGTCCCTCAGTGCTTCTGAAGACACATGCAAAATGTCTCCTTCCACACCATTCAAGGAGTGCCGCTTCTATCCCAGAGCAGATATAGCGCCTGTAGTCTCCTGGCGGTGGCAACCTGCTGTTTGTGTCCATGAGCAATAATGACAATAAAGGGTTTTTCTCTCTCCTAGTACTGATGGGCACATCCAGGCTCTGTCTAATGGCTTTTGCTTGTTCTACTGCTGGAATCTTGGGTATGGATGTAACCCATGCCTGCTTGGTGGGGCACTCTGTCCCACTCTAGTGGTGACTAGAGATTGGTGAGCCTGCTACAGCCCTGGCTAATAGCCGTGTCTTTTAGCTCAGGCAGTAGAAACTCATGCATTAAGCTCCAGAGGTCTCAGGTTTGACCCCAGCTGCGGCCGACCCAGGTCTGTTGGCGTTACATGTGCAAACCACAAACTCCATTTATCTGACATGATTTGAACCCATCAAAATGAAACCTGCTGATTTGGGTTGGCAAATCCCTCTCAGACCTAAAGCGGCCTACTTGGCACAGTTCTAGAACGTGTAATTCCTGAATCAGGCAAGAAGCACCTAACTCAACTAATGGGCAGCAGCCATGACAAAAACTTAGCCTTAAATAAACTCTTCCATATCCTCAGTGCTGTAGCAGATAGGAGTAAAATAGCAACATAAACAAACATCAGGTCCCTGACTAAGCACAGAACACACATTTGGTTGTCAGCGATACGGGCTGCGAGATCTTCTTCATGTGCACTGTTGCAGCTCAATCTTTGTGTCCTAATCTCCTGTGGACCCCTTTGACAAAATTATTGGCTTGTAAGTGGAAGATGGGGATTAGATATGCAAATTTTTATGGTTCTTAAAACTGCTATAAACCTACCAATAAAGATGCCTCCTAGATAAAATCTGTCCTCGTTTGCTTTGAGTGCTGCCATAAGAACACAGCAAAGTGTCAGGAGCACAAGGAAGTCCTCAAGAAGCACTTTCCCTTGACATAATGAAGACATGTATTCATTGTGTTCTCCTGTGTCTGTCACAGCAGAATGCAGACAGATTTCTCCAACACTCAATTTGCAATCTGTAGTCTAGAAGAAAAGGTACTTCAGCTGTAAGAATAATTTGCACTAATAAGGTACAAAAAATGAAACTTTTCAGGATGGCTGATGTTAGTCAAGCAAATATTGAATGTCACCCCAGGTTTCTGACTCACTAATGTGCTTGACAGGCATCTCAGCCACGCTGCTCCGTAACGGACATTGCTTTTCAAAATGTTTATTTTACAAGTTATCATGGTTGAGCAAATGCCACCAAAAGCTTTAACTGCATAAGAATGAAATTGTGTCATCAGGGATCATGCCTCCTTTGTGTTCTTTCTGCACTTTATAGGCATGCTATGTAAAAGAGAGGACGGTACATACATGTCTGTACCTAATATAAAGAGTGCCATCTCCTGGCACACAGAAATATGTGGCATTGTCCGTATGTTGTTAGGTTCAATACAATTGTTCCTGTTGTGTATCACAGCATAGGGGCGCCAACCCTCAAGATTGTCCTGGAGTCTCCGGGAATTAAAAATTAATCTTTAAATTAAAGATTAGGTCAGGTGATGAAACCTCCAGGAATACGTCCAACCAAAGCTAAGGAGTTTTACTCCCAGTTGCTCTCAAAGCGAATTTTAAGCTTGTGTGTACTGTTAGCAGAGCCCTGGCCCAGAGGCAATTACACAAACCAGACAAGAATATCACCAACTCTTCTCATCACGGCTAGGACTGTGCACATATACACAAGTACCTTGCGTCAGTGACCATTACAACAGAAAAATATAGAACTGAGGCAATGAACTTGGTATATTTTAATTACTATGAATGTGATCAGATACACCATTTAATTTTAAACTCCATGCCCAGCTAACGAATTCTATAACAGGCAGGCCTTGTCCGGGCATCACTCCAGTAAAAGTTACTCACCTCATTCCTCACCTGTCTTGTTCAGCTGTTATAGTTCAAAAGAGAACCATCTTTCTCCCTCACCCTCACAAAAGAGAAGGAATGTTAAATTGTGAGGATTGCCACCCTGAGATTCATAGGGTCTGCATGCCCCCTCGAATGAGGAGCAAGAGCAGTTCGCTCGCAGAGAACTACAAGCTAACCAGGGGAGGACTAATTTTCACTTGCAGTAACTATCCATGGTCAGAAGTGCTGACTTATCCTTCAGCTTGTCTATTTCTGCTCAGGTTATGGATTGGGTTTTATTTGTTTTTGTCTTATTTTTCTTTTTTCTTATTGAAAGCTGCTATATTACATAATGGATGATTGTATTGTGGTTATGTATACTGACTTCCACTTCCTGGAGAATCCTTTCTGTATGGTCATTAATTCAGCTATTGAAATAACACTTTACATGAACATATACTGGATTATACAATTTATTCATTATCCTAATATAAACCAGACTATAAGGTATAATGGGATATTATCTGTGCATTCTTCTAAGCGCCTTTTAATTTTCCCTCCCCTTTTCCCTCTCATCCTCCCTTCTCTTGTTAACGCCCCATGGAAAGCTCTTTGCACTTATATAGCATTGTTTACCGAAGGGTCTAAAGGACCCTTACAAAAGTGGGGTAAATCCACTCTTCCCCCTCTGCTGCAGCAACTGGACTATAGCATATTCAGTGTACAACTGCAGTCATCCCAGTGGGAATGCCGCATCAAGGCCTCCCTTCTGTATCCCTTACAGATCCAAAATTCCCACCAAAGACAACAGTATTTGTGTGTGCACAAGGAATGAAGGAGCAGGGTCAGATCTTCAGAAGAGCTCAGTATCTAGCAACTCCCAGTTCGGCACCTGAATAACTAGATTGTCAGATAAGGACCTAAATGACATGGGTGCTGGACATCTCAGAAAAATTAGGCCACTTTATTGACATGTTTCAGTGGGAGATGAGCTCTTATGAACTATCCATGCCCAATTTGTGGGTGCTGAGCACTTTGAAAGTGCAGGCCCTGGGTGGACAACTCGGTTAATCAGTAGGTAGCTCATCTAATTCCCTCTCCTGTGACTCCTCCCTCATCCCCAGTAGGATTGTTAACATCAGAAGGTGCAAGGGGCCTCAGTGCCACGGTGAGGTGTCAGTTTTCTATGGCTTCCTTTGTCAGCATGAGTGAATCTGGAACTAACTCTGTCAGCTTGAACTACAGGAGACATCACTTAGTAACGATGTCCTACTGCCCAAACAGGGACAGCGTCGCGCTCACCTAAAATACCTTAGTGCCCTGCAGGGAGTGTCATTTTTGCAGAAGTGCAAGGTGATGTTCCCCGCTGGTTACAAACCCAGCAATCCCCATCCAGGTTAGTACTTCATTAAGATGACTGTAGCTGTATACTACACTGGTTCAGTATATATTGGACCAATCAACTGGAAAATATCTATGCAGGAATGATGAGTATTGTCATATAATTTGCTGATTAGCATTGGCATGTCAATCGATAGAATACAGCATAACTTCTGGGGTTTTCACCCATAGGATCTTCAGTCAATGCAACCAAGTAATTGAACTTGCTGGTTTCAAAGGTTACATGAAAACCAAGCATTACTATATCAAAAGCGATGTGGTGATGATACTGAGCAGCTTTCCATTGCAAATTTACACCTATTGATTACAACTACATGCCACAACTGGGAAATAAGAAAACCAAGAAGCATTGAGAAAGGTCCTTAAGCTATTTTTTCCCTAGCAAATGGCCAAGGTAACTTTTCAACCATGTCATTAAAAGCCATTTAGTGTCTGAAGAGAAGGAAAAAGTAAAAAGGACTAGGATTATCTTTATTTGAATTCAAAGACAGAGGCTGTCAAGGTTCTTTCCCCACTCTGACCTCTAGGGTACAGATGTGGGGACCTGCATGAAAAACCCCCTAAGCTTATTTTTACCAGCTTAGGTTAAAACTTCCCCAAGGTACAAACTATTTTACCTTTTGTCCCTGGACTTTATTGCTGCCACCACCAAGCATCTAACAAATATAACAGGGAAAGAGCCCACTTGGAAACATCTTTCCCCCCAAAATCCCCCCAAGCCCTACACCCCCTTTCCTGGGGAAGGCTTCATAAAAAATCCTCACCAATTTGCATAGGTGAACACAGACCAAAACTTTTGGATCTTAAGAACAATGAAAAAGCAATCAGGTTCTTAAAAGAAGAATTTTAATTTAAAGAAAAAGTAAAAGAATCACCTCTGTAAAATCAGGATGGTAAATATCTTACTGGGTAATCAGATTCAAAACATAGAGAATCCCCCTAGGCAAACCCTTAAGTTACAAAAAGAGACAAAAACAGGAATATACATTCCATCCAGCACAACTTATTTTATCAGTCATTTAAACAAAACTGAATCTAACACATATCTAACTAGATTGCTTATTAACTCTTTACAGGAGTTCTGACCTGCATTGCTGCTCTGGTCCCAGCAAAAGCAACACACAGACCAAGAGAACCCTTTGTTTTCCCCCTCTCCAGCTTTGAAAGTATCTTGTCTCCTCATTGGTCATTTTGGTCAGGTGCCAGCGAGGTTGTCTTAGCTTCTTAACCCTTTACAGGTGAAAGGGTTTTTCCTCTGGCCAGGAGGGATTTAAAGGTGTTTACCCTTCCCTTTATATTTTTGACAGAGGCAATCAAACATCATGATTTTTTTTTCTTAAGAAATTGCTCAGTGGTGAACTCTGGGAAGGTGAGTGCAATTTCCCCCTTCTGTCAGAACAGCATCTGAAATTACAAGTCTGCGAGCCTGTGTTCCTCTTGTATAATGGCAGACCAAGTGACTTTCCTTAGCAAAGAGAGTTATCTGGATGTGAGAGCTTCTATAACGAGGCTTTCTAATTTGGTTCTGTTGTTTTGTGGAGTAGCTCTTGCAGATACAATGGAGATTTTAAAGGGTGGCCATGTTCTCTCCACCTGGTCCAGGGAAGAGCAGCATCTTAGGTGTACCTGGCTGTAGTGCATTATGGGAGGTGTAGTGCAGCCAGCAAGTGTGGCCTATACAGGCAAATAAGAGTATAATGACCTGAACTACAACTCCCATGAGGTACTGTCACATGATTTGACTTAGAATAAGTCAGGTTTTGGCCTAAACCCCAACACTTTTCAGGTTGGAGGCATTTCGTGTTTTTTGACAGACATTTTTTCACACAAATTCACGTAGCTGAAAACTCAGTTTTCTGTCAAAACAGTTTTGACAGAAAATTTTCAAGGAGTCCTAGCTTTTACTGAGCCAGTTAGAATTTTTGGAGACATGTCCTGTCCAGGGAGGATAACTGAATCAGTGAAAGAGCTGGCAACAGAACCCATGTGTCGGGACTCATACTAACTACATTCACTCTGTACTCCAACATGTATTCCGGGGGGAATTCTGCATGGAAAAAGTAAAAAAATTCTGCAACAAATAATTAAAAATTCTGCACACGATATTTTCAAATTCTGCATATTTTATTTGTCAAAAAACACAATATAATTACACCACTTTTGATTATTTTGTTCATTTGTTTCACAATACCTGTCAGCAAGTATGTCTATAACAATACAGACAACAAAAAAGATTCAAGAAATGTTTTTTGAGAAATAGATTCCTTACTAGGCATATTAATACAGAAGAGTTGTAATTCATTTAAACTAAAATATAGAACTCTATTTCCCACACCCCTCAGAAGCAGTGCAAAGGCTTGGGGGAGTCAGGGGTAACGGAGGAGCTGAGGGAGAGAGAAGTAATTGCTGTAAAGGAGCCTGAGTGTGAACTTGGAGGGTTGTTGGGTGTGGGTAGGAAAAGTGTGGAACAGTTGGGGGTTTTTGGTGGGGAGGGGAGAGTGAATGGGAGATGCTAGGGGTCAGCCAGTGTCTGCATGGGGGAAGCTCCCTCACAATCAGGCACATCTGTCTCTGTCCCCATGTGTTCTTGCACCCCCTGTCCACATGTCCCTCCACCCCCTCTCAGACACCCACTCCCCCATCTCTATGTGGCCCTGCACCCCTTCCCTCATCCCCATGTGGCCCTGAAACTCCCTCCCCACTGTGGCCCTGTGCCTCTACTCCCATTCAGCCCCTCCCCCCTTATGAGCCCCTGTCTGGCCCCCCAGCAGCCCTAAACTGTCTGCCTCCCCATAGCCCCTGTCTCCTGTCCTGGCCCAACAGGTGCTGTGAAGAAGGAAGACTCTTTCTCTTCCCTAGCTGGTGGGAGCTAATGCTCTTTTCTATTGCCACAGTGCCCTCTGGTGGGCAATAGCAGATCTGCAGCAACTTTCCAGCAGAAGCTTTTTCTGTGCAAAAAATTAAAATATGCACAGCTCATTAATTATGTGCATGTACAGTGGCACAGAATCCCCCCAGGAGTAAGCATGCATACCCTGGTTCAAAGTTATTTCTAAACCACACCATTTTGCATTCCCACTTTCCTGGCACTCTTTTTAAACCCTTCCCACTTCAGTGGCCTACGTAAATCTAATTTCTGGGTCAGATTTCCAAAAATGCTCAGCATCGAGGTGATTCTACTCCTAATAAAATCCATGGGACTTTGACCATGGACCTCAATGGCAGAAGAGTCAGGCCAACATTAAATGCTTTGGGGAATCCCATCTTAAGCCAGTTCTCTCCCTTCCCCCTCATGGGTTCTGAAACATTCCCTACCTATATTAAATATTTTGCTGGTGAATTTAAACCAGATGGAATCGTCTTGCCATGAACCAGAGTGCATTGTTTCTTAGGCAATGGAAAGGAGAAGGTGGATGGAAGCAGTGATTGTATTCTGAAGAGTATCTGTCACTGGGACGCGGCCTCCAATACCTGCACTGTGTTTTTCAATTAACTTTATTATGAGCATTTATAGGGCATGCATCACTGTGGTATCTGGAAGCAACTCCTGCTTGTTGCTGTTTAAAAAGGGGAATGTGGTGCTGAGGTGCTTATACATTTTGTAAATGAAGTACCTAGTAAAAGAGGTGGATACATACTTCTTAATAAAACCCATTCCCAATAAGAAATCAAGCCCTGTTAATTCTGTGCTTTGTTTCCATGGTGGACATGTTTATAGGCTGAGAACATTCTTTTTAGTAGTACTGTAAATCATCAGCTTAACATACCCCAGGCTGCACAATGACTGCATGCCCATCTCCTTCCAAGATTACATGGGCTGAAACCCACTGCTTTAAGGGCCCCACCTGCAAAGCATTTAAACATATGCCTAACTGCACACAATGCATAGTTTCATCGAAGTCAATAGAGCTATACTTGTACCTAAAGTTAAGAAGGTGCTTCAGTGCTTTGACGGCATGGGGCCTAAATACATACAGACATTTCAAAATAGGGACACGGTCTTAATCATCAGCAACATCTCCTCACCTCAGCAGTGTGCTCTGCTGCAGCTCCAGTTTGTAGTAAAAGGGACCCCTCGAAATAAACAGACAAATGATACACTACAGGAACAGTCTCCAAGGGGCAAAGCCTAGAAATGTGCCCGTGACTCATTAGGAACTATAAATATGAAAATAACACACACCCTTCCAAATTTCATTGCTGCTGGAGCACTATAGTGGTTCATCTCATTGCATCACCGAGTGTTTTTTAGTTGTAAGTGTAACACCACCACCAACTTACTGCAGACTTCATTGTAGCTGGACCTGCTAATGCATTGTGGGGGTTTTTTTTGTTATTGTTTCAAGTTTTGATCATGGCAGTAGAGATGTTAACTTATGAGTGGACTGAAGAGAAGCTAATTCTGTATTGTTTATCAACACGTTGTGAGGGGGGAACCTTGAAAAACAAGCTCAGCTATATACACATGATTTCTTAATACAACTGCATTAAAAAAGTATTCATCATGTAAATGTCAAACTGTGTATGAAACATTAGTCACATGCCATTTGAATTCACTGCCTTTGCAGTTTAAGACAGACACTTGATGCCAAGACCTAAGGGAATTTACAGGTGTTTAAATTAGCTATGTGAGCGCTCCCTGCTGTTCTCTGAATACAACAGAAATACATGAAGAATTAATCAAAAACAATTTATTGTACAGTTTGAACATAAGCACTAAATCATTCAAACGGAATTTGATTCAGTCACACCAAAATCTACATGTACGTAAAATTTCATATAACTCTAACTTACTTTAATGTTTTGTTTTTTCAAAAGAAAGCCAAAGAGCAATAAGTGACACAAAGATTAGCTACCCATCCCTTCAAAATAGGGCGCTGATTAAAATGACATTATTGGGGGTTTCAAAAACGCTCTGCTTCCATTGATATTGTTGGGAGATTTACCATTGGCTTCAATGGAAGCAGATAGGCAGACTCCGATTTCTTCTGAAAATCCCACCTTTTGTGTTTCATAGTTGGGTGAGCAGCTCTATGGAAAAACAGAGCCTGATCTAAATCCACCAAAGCCAATACAAAGCTCCCTTGACTTATGTGGGTGTTGAATCAGGTTCAGAAAGAATAAAGCTCCAGTATATGATATTGTCAAGCCAATACCTCAGATCCCGCATCAAGCTTGGTCCATCTGTATTATAATGAGCAGGGAGAATAGCACCCTTGGAACCTGTGTTGGGAAGCTGGTGGGGAGCAAATAGGATAAAAATAAAGTCCCAAAAGGATTTGCAATAAGCTCTCCCTTCATATGTATCAGTGTAGAAAACTCAACAGCAAATTGACACACTCAGGATTCTGGAAGGGTTGGGGAGGTGCGTTCATGGTCCAGGAGCAACCATGTTATATCCAGCTTTTTCTGGCATTGGAGGAAATACCACTGAGGGGGGAGAGGGTTTGAGTGAAAGCTGCTGCGAGCAATGTTAGGTCCTGTCCTGTGCTGTTCCCTCCCCTCCCCCTGGAGGGGATGTGGCTATGCTGGGATCAGCAGGTGGTAGCATTGATATCCCAGACAGCAGCTTCCCCAGACTTCCCCAATGAGGACAGCATTTGTCAGGAATTCCACAAGCTGGCACACACAGATTTTCCTGTGCTTTCTATCCTGCTCCAGCATGTGGGTTTAACCCAGGAGGGTATCATCTGGACCTAAATTTCTAACTTGACTTACTACTGTACTTCCCAATAGATTTGTGTCTATAATAGAGAGGTATAATTTATAAGAAACCTATTAAAGTAACTTTCTGGTTGAAATAGAAAAAAGGCATTTACTCTTCTGCAAGTGAGAAGGAAAATATCTTGGATTTGCGGTGGATACAACTCCAAAACCATTGGCGTATTAAAGATTGATTAGTGTGCTATAATAGACATATGGTATCAGGCACAAATTAGGAACATTATTTTAGTGCCCTCAAGGGAGGTAGTGAGGCCAAACAGCGTTGGATAAATCAAATGTGCAGGTCTGGTTCTCTTATATAATAAGATTAGTGTAGAAATCAAGGTGTACTGGAGAGAAACCAGAGTGGGACAAGAATGCAGAGATCAGGGTTATTAAAGGAAAAAAGCTCACAGAAATTAGGTCGTGTATTTTTAGGGAAAAAAACAGAAATTAATAGGAGACCTCCATGAGGTTTAGCGAATTCTAAGGAAAGGACATGTTGCAGCACCAGTTAGGCAGTATTAGATGCATGACATGGGGAGTGAAATCTTGAACTAAGGAAGTGCTAGTCTCTAAGCATTTCTTTGCAGAGAGCAGATAGTATAGGGTGCCATCAGCCAAACATAGCAATAGGAATAATGTGGTATAAAGGGCTTCTGAAAGGAGTTAGGCCTGAATGCACAAAAGGAGTCTGGCACCTGGGACAATTGTTGCAGTATGCAAAGCCTGAGTTCCCTGCCGAAGCTGGAGAGACAGGCACACTAGCTTAAGATTTGTAAAAGCCAGCTTGCCTACGCTAGCCAATGGGTGATGCCAACCAGAGGGATGTGTGCTAAGCCCCATCCCTCTCACTGAGAGAGGTGCCTGAGCCGGAGCTGCAGAGAGGTGCCTATTTCTGCCTGCAAGTCACAGCTGGGAAGCTCCTTTGGGCTTAGGAGCCTTATGCTGTTTCAGCAAGAAGCCTGGGGTGGAAGGAGGAGAAGGATGACGACTTCCCTCATAACTTTTAGCCTGGTGGTTAGGGTACTACACATGTTGGAGGTGGAAAATCCCTGGTTCGAGTCTCTCCTCTCCCTGAGGTGGGAAGGAACAGAATCTGCCCCCTCTTGTGTGAGTGCTCTAACCACCTGGCTTTGTCATTCTCCTGCTTTCTCTGTGAGTCATTTGGAGAGAGGGATGGCAGGAGCCTGAGAGTGACTCTATAGCCTGGTGGTTGGCGCACACCCCCAGGAAGTGGGAGATTGAGTCCCGTAGCTTCCATGGCTCTTTAATTACTTATCTAGAGTGCAATGGGAGAAATCGAGGGAATCTCACAACAGAATACCGCATTGCCCAATGCTTACAGCACTCCTTTCTTCTTCCTCAGGTGGAAGGAGAACTTGAAGCAGGGGTCTGCCACATCCCAGGTGAGTACCCTAGCCACCATGCTGAAAGATATGAGGGAAGTCCTCCCTGGCTATCTTTTGTGTACCCGCCTGATGGGCCCAATCCAGTAGGCAGTCTCGGAGCATGCCTAGAAGATCAGGCCTCTGGGTTAGGGAGCTGAATGTCTATTTTCCCCCAGTTTGTGAATCGCTCTGGGGCTTAGGAGGGAGCTAGGCATCCGGGTGTCTCGAGGAAGACTGCAGTGCGCCTGCTCACAGGCAGAAACATAGGCCCCTAGGGAACTTTTACTGCAAAAACTTAGGTGCCAAGTGATTTTAGGTGCCTACGGGGTTTCAGCAGGTCTTTTGTGCTTTACTGGAGCCAAAAATGGGACTTAGGTTTTGTGCATTCAGGCGTTAGCAAAGTATTTGTCTTACAATGGTCCATTACTCATACTCCAGAGTGCCCATGACACTTTGATATTGTTCGATGCCAAAGGTGTTTTGAAATAAAGGCTACATCACAGCCGCCCAGTAGAAAGCAAAGAAGCAGGTTTCGAACCGTCGTGGTGTTAGCATTGATTTGCAAATGCAGTACGGAACACTAAGATAGCTCCCACAGTAGTTTCTTTCCCTTCCGGACTGAGCCATGTCCTTCTAGCATTCTGCAGTATGGAACACAGAATTAACCCTGTGCCCAGGAATTTTTAATCTCAGTCAGAAATGTCCTGTAGAATTAAGGGTTGGATTTAAATGTCTCCAAGCAGGATATCCTCAACAGGTGAGCGCTAAGCAAGCATCAAGCCAGGCTGCTATTTTATTCCATGTGCCATCATTTACAGAAGGTTAGTTTTTGTGGCGCAGCTCAGCAATATGTTTTCAATGCCAAGTATTAAATATGCCACATTTGCCGTCTCCTGCTCCATGAAACACACAGTATTGTCTTCTGTATTATTCACCTATACAACTCAATTTGTTTTGTTAGCTAGCTTATGAAAGTTACTTGTGAATTGCAGTGTGGGAGAGTTGTTCTTTGCTGTTCTGATCTGTAACATGGATATTGTAATCCCATATTCCCTCTGAACAATTGTAGTCATGATGCATTATTTATTGATTCATTTGTGGGCATCTCTGTGGCGTTTATCACTGCAGTATCTCATAGGAACCATGGGCTAAGAAGCAGACATGTCATTGCAGTAAAATTCTTGGAGACATGGGAAGTTCTGTTTGCTTCTCCACCTTTTGTGGTTCTGTTTCTGATTTATTTCACGATTAGAATATCAAGCCCTTTCCCAAGTTGCTGTTTGATGCTGGGACAAGGCTCCTTCAGGAAACCGTAGCGAAAATGATGTATATTGCAGTGAAGGAGAATTGTAAGAAGGTTGGCTGGGCAGAGGAGGGGTAACACCAGGTAATCAGCAATTGGACAAGAGAACAATACCATCTAATATATACACACTCAGGAGGACACCCTTGGTTTTATTCCTGTTTATTATTTCCATATTACCATAGATATTCAGAGTACTTTACAGACAAATGCAAGAACACCTAACTTCTGCCAGGAGAATTCTCTTTTCTTTTTCCTTCTCTGTACAATCCTTTTTGTTTGGGCCCAATCCTGCTCCGATTGACTTCAATGGGAGCGCGACTGGCCCACCATAGTGCAGCAGTGGATCTCACTGAGAAAGTTATGTGGCCTAATCTACAGCCCTTCCTTACACCAATAAACCATGTGCATGTGGGTGGTCCCATTGACACCAGTGGAACTCCTGGCACTACGGTGTGGGTAATGTGTAGGGATTACGCATGGTTTTGTAGGACAAGATTCTGCCAGTGGCCGCTGTGCAAATAGGAATTACTCAGCATAAATAAAGGTGGTAGAATTTGCCCTTAATAATTACGTTGTGGGCTAAGGAGTGTGGCTTATTGCAGATGTGGAAGCCATTTTCTCTTCTGTGGAGTAGCTCACACAGAGTCAGTGGGAGTGGAAACCATTTTCTTTTCTGTGCATCATAACGGCATCGCTCCTACGGCTGAGTGGGTGGAGTTCTCTTGTTCTCCTCTTCTGCCTCCCTTGATGGTGGGGCAGGATTACAAAGGGAGAGGCTGGTTCAGAAAACCATGCTATTGCTCCAATTTTCCAATGGTATCTGATCACAGGACTTAACGAGAATGTGCTAGATGTGAATCGCGACTGCATGTATGTTTCCTGGCTTGCCAGCCACCTCTTTTTAATCCCCTTTGTTCTTTTTCCTTGCTAGTCTACAACACGGTAAAGGATGGCTCTTGAGATCATGGTGGGATTGCTCTATAATACATAAAGGCAACACAAGGGCTTTTTCTAGTTCTTGGGGGATCCCTGAAAAGAGGGACTTTTGGGATATAATAGGACCCTGGTGAACTGACTGAAAAAGTAGGGGATAGATGAATGAACTACCTTGTCTGTAGCCTTCTGTAGTAAAAAGGCAAGGTGATGCCCTTCAAACTTTAGCTTGGGCTAAGTCTATGGTTAATTTGGCAAGTTAAACAGTTAGACAAGTTAGAAAGGCCTTTCTGTTCCTACAGAAGGCCTCTGGGGAGGATTTATGTTCAGTGTGCTGCTGTGATCATGGTACTGTTTCTTTAAGGAAGCCAGAGTTTAAAAGCTACCTAAGGCGAGTGTAAAAATGCTTCTCAAGCAAAGAACGTCACATAGGTGAAGGTTGCAGATACCGAGAGAGGTATCCACAGCCTGTGCTTTCAGCATAGAAACAACACGAGACAAGGTGAACGTGTATCCGCACTGTCTTCTGAGGTGCATTGCTACATTTCTTTTGTTTATCTTTCACTTTTGCTTTAATGTTTTATTCTCCTGCTGAGTCGCAGGATTTTTCACCCAGTTGCCCAGCCTGTCTCACAGTTATATAGTCAGAACGAGGAGCAACGGTCTCAAGTTGCAGTGGGGGAGGTTTAGGTTGGATATTAGGAAAAACTTTTTCATGAGGAGGTTGGTGAAACACTGGAATGCGTTACCTAGGGAGGTGGTGGAATCTCCTTCCTAAGAGGTTTTTAAGGTCAGGCTTGACAAAGCCCTGGCTGGGCTGATTTAGTTGGGGATTGGTCCTGCTTTGAGCAGGGGGTTGGACTAGATGACCACCTGAGGTCCCTTCCAACCCTGATAGTCTATGATTCTGTGATTCTATATCTAGCAAAATAATTACAGTTCAGCAAAACCAGCCTGCTGCGTTTGTCAGCATTGCACAATGCCACCTGTTTAGTTATAAAAAATTTAACGCTTTGAGATACTAGAAAGGTTTCTGGCTTGATTTTTTTCACAGGTGATCACAGCAACCGGGGGAAGGCCTTGACTTCTTTGGCCATGATGGGTTTTCAGCACTCATGAACATCAATCAATATGGCATTTTTCCTGATATTTGTGTCATCAAACACCACACTAAATGCAGGCTCCCTTGAGAAACTGACGAGGAGTAACATTTTCAAAAGCTCATAATTCCCATTTTCTAAAGTGACTTAGGAGCTTAAATCTCAGTGAAAGTCAATGGGACTTAGGAGCCTAAGCATTCTACAACCTCCCTTGGAAGCCAATTCCAGAGCTTAACTGCCCTTAGAGTAGGAAAGATTTTCCTAATATCTAACATAAATCTCCCTTGCTGCAGATTAAGTTCATTACTTCTTGTCTTACATTCAGTGGACATGGAGAACAATTGATCACCATCCTCTTTATATCAACCCTTAACATATTTTAACACTGTTATCAGTGTCCCCCTCAGTCGTCTTTTCTCAAAACTAAAAATGTCCATTTTTTTCACCTTTCCTCATCGGTCAGGTTTTCTAAATCTTTTATCATTTTTGTTGCTCTCCTCTGGACTCTCTCCAATCTGGCCACATCTTTCCTATAGTGTAATGCCCAGAACTGGACACAGTACTCCAGCTGAGGCTTCACCAGTGCTTACTAGAGTGGGAGAATTATCTCCTGTGTCTTGCATACAAAACTGCTGTTAATACACCCCTGAATATTAGCCTTTAACCATCTGCATCACATTGTTGACTCAGATTCAATTTGTGATCCATTATAACCCCCAGAACCTCTTCAGCAGTACACCTTTGGTTTTTCACAGATATCTAGCCAGTATTCTCCATTTTGTTGTTGTGCATTTGATTTTTCCTCCTAAGTGAAGTGCTTTGCACTTGTCCGCACTGAATTTCATTTTGTTGAATTCCGACCAATTCTCCAATTTGTCAAGGTCATTTTGAATTCTAATCCTGTCCTCCAAAGTGCTTGCAAGCCCTCCCTGTTTGGTGTCATCTGCAAATCATATCAGAATACTCTCCATTATTCAAGTAATGAATGAAAATATTGAATAGTACCAGACCCAGGACTGACCCCCAAGGAACTCCATTAGCTGCACCCTCCCAATTTGACAGTGAACGACTGATAATTACTCCTTAATATGTTTTTTCAGCCAGTTGTGCACCCACCTTATAGTAATTTTGTCTAGATTACATTTCTCTAATTTGCTTATGAGAATGTTGCATGGACTGTCAAACCCTTTCTAAAATCAAGATATGGCACATCTATTGCTTCCATCCTATTCATTAGGTCAGTAACCCTATCAAAGAAAGAAAATGGGTTGGTTTGGCATGATTTGTTCTTGACAAATCCATACTCCTATTCCTTATAACCCTATTATCTAGAAGTGCTTACAAATTGTTTAATCATTTGTTCCCATATATTTTTAGGTATCGAAGTTAGTCTGACTGGTCTATAATTCCCAGGGACCTCTTTGTTTCCCTTTTTAAAGATAGGTTCTATGTTTGCCCTTCTCCAATCCTCTGGGACCTCACCCGTCCTCCATGAGTTCTCAATGATAATTGCTCATGGTCCCGAGACTGCTTCAGCTAGTTCCTTAAGTACTTAAGGATAAATTTCATCAGGGCCTGCCAACTTGAATACATCAAACTTATTTAAATATTCTTTAACCTGTTCTTCCCCTATTTTGGCTTGCATTCCTTCTCCCTTGAAGTTAATGTTAATTGTGGTGAGTATTTGGTCCCCACTAACCTTTTTTTGTGACGACTGGAGCAAAATTGGCATTAAACACCTCAGCCTTCTTGATGTCATCTGTTATTATCTCTCCTTTCCCACTAAGTAGAGGACATACACTTCCCTTTGTCTTTCTCTGGCTCCTAATATATTTAAAGAACATCTTCTTATTACATTTTATGTCTCTTGCTAGGTCTAACTCTTTTTAACTCAAATTATCCCATGGCTTATTTTATTACCTGAGCGTGTGCCATAAGCTCAGCCATTCAGGGAACCAGAATATAACATGTCTCCATCCATTTGACTTGAACTCAAATGAGCAACTCATCTGAAAATGTGTCTGGAAAAAACTTTGGTTTTTCACAGATATCTAAAAAATGAATAAACAAATAAATAAAAATAAAATCTCTCCAGATTAGTCAAAAACTCTTAGCCACAATGTCTAACGGAACAATATGATTTTAGTTTCAAGTGAGATGTTGTAAAGCTCTAACAATGGCTTAATTTGATACGCTTGTGCTTTTTTAACCAACTCTGAAATAAACAAGAGTGTGGACCATCAATTATGCCCTTTTCAAGGATGGTTTGCAATGTTTCTTAAGATCAAAATTTGGTTTTAAAGGAGAGATGATCTACCCCATTCATCTAATTAGGATATGGACTCTGAAACCTAATGACATTTCACATTAATGATTTCACTGCTGATAATTTTAGCAGAAATATACAGGTACTGGGTTTGCAGTAGTAGTTTGTTGCTAGGGACAGCACTTTTTTCTGCTGACTTGGGCACTGAATGTCAGCTTTTCAAATTGCAGATATTCTACTGTGTGTTTTTAGTGTAGGCTTTGTCGCCAATAGATTACTTTAAACTCCAATACTTCTGACTTGGTAATCTAATCAATTGAAAAAACAGCTTTTCAGGTAAAACCAGCCTCTTTAGTATCATTGCAGAGGCTTTATTTAGGCATGAGTCCAATTCCTTATGTCTCCAGAGGAGAATTACATTTGCTACAATCAGAAATGCAAAGGCAGAGTTAACATAATGGGGTCTATTCTTCTACATGCACAGGATGTGTACATAATGACTAATTTTTGTGTAACCTCTTTCTAGTTCTGTTTAATACCAAACTTTTGATAGGGTGCAGACTTCTTTTGTCATTCATTGAAAGCAAAGATCCAAACTTCGGCTTGGATAATTGTGAAATTGTTTGAAAAGAAGAATAATCAGTTGTAGTTACTGGACTCTGGATTTTCAGTGGGCCCTAGATGAATTAGATGCCCAATTCCTACTCATTTTTTTTCAATGGGAGCCAGGAATTTAATTGTCCTAACTGCCTTAAAATCTTGGCCAGTATAGAATGGAGAAAAGGGTGAGCTCTTAATTCCTTCTGAAGCCAAATCAAAACACTGCACACATTCTGTCATTCCAGCTCTCTGTTTCTTAACGGCTTCCTCACCTACCCGAACAGGCTGAGACTATAATGAGATGTCTTCACTGCAGAATTACCCTAGGTGATCCCCAACTGGGTTAGCTTAGCCCAGGTGTGAGCAGCCAGACTGCAAAACCTTACGCAAGTTTGTGTGTCCTCGCTGGTGCTGCTGGTTCCCCCTGCTGGACTTTGCTGGGACTAATTTGGAGTTCTTTGTGATGCAGGAAGCTGAGCCACTCTGATTCTTTCCCAGCGATTTGTAAGAGAACTTATCTTTCCTTCTGAGCACACAGGGGAATTATGGCTTATTGAATAGCTTAGCTTGTGCTCTCACTGCAGAGTGGACAGGTTGGCAGTCTGAGTGAAAGCAGAACCTAGGCTCTGCCCCACACCCCCAGCTCTGCCAGCTAGCTCAGGTTTAAAGCACTCGTGTGAGAGGCTTTTGTGTGTGGACAGGGTGGGGTTAAGGGGCTTCACCGGGGAAGAGCTTGGGCCAATTCTGCAGTGAGGCCATACCCTTTGTGGTTAGAATCCTTGCTGAATCCCAATGTATGGAAGCTTTCTAACCTCTGAGCACAAATGAGAGGATCATCCTTGGGCTGTTTTCACTGTTTCTCTCTTATCCTCAAACAGCACAGAAAATGTTCTGATTCACTTACATGTAAATTATGGAAACTTTTTAGCAAAGAAGAGGATAAAGCTCTCAAAGCCAAGTGATTTTAGATTAGCATAATCACATAAATAGAATAGCCTTAAATTCTCGCCAGCGATTAATTTCTCTGAAACAAACCATAACTGTTCAGCACCATTATTATTGTTCACTCGTATTGCAATTGCACCCTCCTGAGACAAACATCCCATTGTGCTGGGAGCAGTATACATGCATAATGGGGAAACAGTCCATGCCCCAAAAGTTTACCATCTAACTACACAGACAAGGAGTGGAGAAAGGGCATATTATCCCCATATTACAGATAGGGAACTGAGGCACCATGAGATTAAATGACTTGCCCAAGATCACACATGAAATCTGTGGCAGAGTTGAACTCAGATCTTGTGAGGCCAAATACAAGGCCTTAACCACAAGACCAGCCTATGTCTCTGTTTAGACTATGTCTACACTCTGGAGGGGAGCTTATGCCCCATCTTAGGTGGCCACATGTGTACTAGCTCTGCTGGGACTAGCAAGCTGACAAAAGCAGCACAGCGATTCAGGCTAGCAGTCCAAGTACAAACCCACATGGACCGCTGCTATTTTTAGTGCGCTGGCTCGAGCAGAGTTAGCGTGTGTCTGTCCACCGGAGATGCAAACCACACTTCCAGCTGCAGTGTACATGTACCCTAAGTGACATCAAGATCCTTCATAGTAACTATTACATTTGCATTGACAGGAGCTACGGGCACAGGCCTTGTGTCCTTCAACAGACAAAGCAACTCTGTGGAAAACTACCTCAGAGCTGCAGCTAGAAAATATCTTTGATTTTGCTTATTGTTTTGGTAAACCCAGTTACAAAACAACAACACTCTTAAATTCATCCTTGTTGGATTCCCCTAAGCAATAGTCACAATCTCTTCCTTTTGCTACCATATTCATTTTAGCAAACAGATTAACATGCATGTAAGAGCAGGATGCTTGGTATGACAGAAGACCAAATTGTCTCACTCCACATCAGGCAAAATTCAGAGCCGCAAGGCAGACCCAAGTAGCCAGGCCAGACATTGGCTACCAGAGAAGGAAATAGGCAAGGAATCCATTTTCCTGGCTGCAGAGCTGCTCAACTGAGGTGGTTACCCCATCTATGTGGTCTGCCTCAGGAGGTGTTGGATAGAAGGATCTCAATGGTTTCAGAGTAGCAGCCGTGTTAGTCTGTATCCACAAAAAGTACGGGAGTACTTGTGGCACCTTAGAGACTAACAAATTTATTAGAGCATAAGCTTTTGTGGGCTACAGCGCACTTCATCGGATGCATAGAATGGAACATATAGTAAGAAGATAGATATATAGAGAGATATAGATAGATACATACAGAGAAGGTGGAAGTTGCCATACAAACTGTAAGGGTCTAATTAATTAAGATGAGCTATTATCAGCAGGAGAAAAAAACTTTTGTAGTGATAATCAAGATGGCCCATTTAAACAGTTGACAAGAAGGTGTGAGGATACTTAACATGGGAAAATAGATTTGAATCCTCTGAATCCACAGCCTTCATGTGCAGCAGGGTCCTGAGACATCAGGCGGGGGATGGGGACGGGGGAAGTGGGGCTCCCTAGTAGAGCAGCAGGCTGGATTTGTATGGTCCCATGCTTACAAGTGAAGACAAAGATATAGTGGAAACAGCAGGGCAGGTCAGTGTCTTGGGCTAGTTTGATTTTTAAACCTGTTCTATCTGCGGAAAGGTTTTAGGACATGTATTTGGATAGAAGCTGAGTAGGAACTTGCTGGGATCCAGAACATTTCTAAGAAATAGTGCTCCTCATGAAGGAAGAAAGCAGAACGCAGGATTGATATTTGTGTACAGTGTTATGGTCACTGAAGATTCTACATGTTTAATGTCACGGTGCTTTTCTCCTGGCTCTGAAACGCCTGGTTTTCATAACGCTCCATGTCATGTTATGGTGTGTTATACACACACACACACACACACACAAGTTTATTAATAATTAATAAAAAATGAAGTGTACTGGGACTGCCATCCATCCAGAGCAGCCAACTAACACGCACAAAAGATCTCTCTAGACTGTGGCCTCAGTCCTATCTTCAAAACAATAGGAGGGTAATCAAGCATCTGTGGGCTAGTCCGCCACCGGGCATGCATGACTGACCTTGCAATGTGTGCAGCCGGGGTGCTCAAACATCAGGAGGGGAGGCTGGGTCATAAGTGTCTGACTTTAAGCGTTCAGCATGCCCGCTTCCTCCTCTGAAGCACGATGCTGATGCCTGCCTATGAGTTGTTCCACAGGGCAGACTTCCAGAGCTCTACTTGCCTCCAACATGCCTGCTAGCTAGTCATGCCTGCAGGGCACCCCTATGCTGAGAACTGCAGTGGCATGTATGTTGGTCCTATGCCACTCCTGCACTGGGGGTGTTCCCTGGTGGCCCCTGATTCAGACTGAAGACAGGCTTGCCCCAAGCTGTTTCTCTCTCAACAACCAGGCTCGAGGGAAGAGCAGAGAGAAGGACAGAGGTGGGGCAATGAAAAGGAGAAGAGGAAAGAATGAAAATAAGAGCAGGGGATTGGGGAAAAGCTGAGGAGCAAGTAGATCCTAGCAGGGAAGAGAAGAGAAGTGGTGGCTGGTGATCTTGGAAGGTGATAAGTAACTAACCGGATGATGTGATATTAGCATAATTTGCTACTTGTTAAACCAGGCAATTACATGTAGACTGTCTCTCATTAGGAACGGTGTCCCCTATTTTAGACCCAGATTTACTTCTGCTCCGCAAATGGCTTCTCTCTCTCGCTGCATTAGCTTACATGATGGATGCACAAAATTCTGACTCGTGAAGTTGGGGTTCTAGTAACTGTTTCTTTGTGGTTATGGGATTGAGCCCAAATCGTTTTCACCCGAATCCAAAGCCCATTTTTGTTGTGTGTATTACAGTCGCTCCTTGAGGCCCCAGTCACGATGAGGGCCCCATTGTGCTAAGTGTTGTACGTATGCCTAGTGAGAGACGCTTCCGGCCCAAAGATCTCACAAAGGATGCAATGGGAAACTGAGGCCCAGAGTAGTGACGTGACTCTCAAAAGGTCACTCAGAAGGTCTGTGAAAGAGGGAGGAATAACTCCGAGTCCCTTTTCTTGCCCTATTCACTTGGTAATGCCTCTGTATTGAAGTATTACTTGAGACATGTCAAACAAACTCACAGATTCTAAGGGACATTACAGAGAAGGGGGTGAGGGAGATCCATATTAATACATCCTCCCACTGTCTGCCCATCTCTGCACAGGGACAACAGCTGTCAAGCCAAATCTTAATCTCCTTGCAAGGTGAATCTCCCTGTATGACTTTGTGGAAGGGTTATCCGGGTCCACACTTCCCAAATGAATGGCTAGTGTAGTCAGCTAATGGCTAACTCCATAGCTGGAGACAGATTTAAGTGTGTGCTATCAATTCACAGTGTCTGTTGCTGGCCTGGAAAGTTTTTTTCTCCGTTCTGAATTTCTATATTATCGCCTCAAACATATCTGTTTGTGCTCGGGGAGCAGAAAACTACCCAAATGAAAAAACTAAACAAAATTTATTCCCTCACAATGTGCTTCTTAAAGTGTGTGTATATATCACACATGCCAAAGGCCTTATAACATGTGTGCTGCTATTGAACTTTGTATAAAGTCTTATGTACTATCACAGGGAATTAGCTTTGAAATGAAAGTAAAGGGGATGGCATCATTTAAAAATATATATGGGCTAAATTTTTAGCTGGCATACATTAGGCACAGCCCCATTAACATCAGTGGAGTCACACCAGTTGACACCAGCAGAGAATGTGAGCCTTATTTCCTTTATTTGAAGAGAGATATTACAGTGACCATACTGCATAAACACAGCATGTGATGATTCATAGCTCCTTCTTCCAATCTACCTTTCTGCTCCCGTCTTTTTCCACTGCTCCCCATGCTCTGCTTCACCAATAAGGCCAGCCACAAACCCATGTCTGTCTACTTGTCCTACAAGCAACTTCATACACCTTTCCATGCTGTCAATGAACTGATTCAAAGAACCACTCTCTTCTTCAAGTTTCAGAGTAGCAGCCGTGTTAGTCTGTATTCGCAAAAAGAACAGGAGTACTTGTGGCACCTTAGAGACTAACCAGTTTATTTGAGCATAAGCTTTCGTGAGCTACAGCTCACTTCATTGGATGCTTATGCTCAAATAAATTGGTTAGTCTCTAAGGTGCCACAAGTACTCCTTTTCTTTTCTCTTCTTCAAGTCCCTGCTCACGAGCAACTCCTACTATAATGCCTATAAGAAATTAGCCAACTAATTATGGCAGGGACCAAGAGGAGGGGAAGGTTGTTGATATTTATAGAAAGAAAGGAGGGGGGAAATAGGAAGGGAGAGAGGAGTATATGCCATTTTTTTTTATTTAAAACTGGTTGACATTTTTAATGTTTTTTT
Source organism: Caretta caretta (assembly GCF_965140235.1). Lineage (NCBI taxonomy): Eukaryota > Metazoa > Chordata > Testudines > Cheloniidae > Caretta > Caretta caretta. The sequence continues at coordinate 202,209,486 of NC_134208.1, read as the reverse complement.
TTAAACCAACAATGGCCTTTTTCTACCAAATGAGAAAAATTCACAAAGAAGTTTAAAAGTTTTGTACAAAAACTTTTGGAATTTTTTAAAAACCAAACATCATAAAAACTGCTATCGAAACGGTTATGAAACCTTCATTTACAAAAAAAGTTTTCTATAAGGGGTTCAATAAACATTTTGATTAAAAAAAGTTACACTGCAAAAACATATTTAAAACATAAAAACATTGGAACTGTTTCCAACCCTGCAAAATGCAAATAATTTTTTAAAAATTTTTCTCAGCCAGCTTTAGTTTTACCCTTCTTTTCCCCACCTTTTCATTTGCCGCTTGTATCCTGAGGCCTAGTCTAAACTCAGATTTTTGTAATACTATAACTATTTTGGGTGTGATTTGTTTTTTTGTTTTTTTTGTTCTTTTACCCAAATATTTATACCAATACAACTCCCTAATGTGGACTTCTACTGGTACAACTTATTCCTTTTCCCATACAGCAATATCTATAGTAGCAGAATTGCAGCCACACTAGGGATAGTTGTAGAGGAGCCCTTGGAGTTTGTGAGCTTTTCAGGGCAGAGATTGGGCCTTCCCTTGTCTCTGGGCAATCCCTCGCACATTCTTACACTTAGGGAGCATACTATATACATACGAAGTACGCTAATACCCATCAGATCAACATTTTCTTAGTTGTAGCCATTTGAGGACTTAATTTTTTGTGTCTTTCTGAGATCCTATTCCTGGGAGATTCATCCCTTAGAGTTGCGTAACACTTTCCTTTCACATTGACCTCCGAGATCATCTACCTCGTGCACGTCAAATTATCAAGAGAACCGGGCAGGAGCTTGGGAGTTAGCACAAGGTCACATGAATAATGGCATTATTTGCACTCAGAAAATGGCTAAATTTAAATCAGTTACTGAATTGAATAGAATGCTGGCAAGCGGGGCAGCGCTTGTGATGTACTGTGCAGAAATGAAATATTGCTTAGAACCGGGGGTGGGGGGGTGGGAGGGGGAAGATGGGGGACAGCAGCAGTTTCACAAGAATATTCCCCAAGAGAAAGTGGAACAGAATTTTTTAAATGTTTAGAATTTTTTTTTCCATTTTGTAGACAATCTCTCCTCCTTTATTTCAAAGTCGTTTTAACGCAAATATAATTTCTCCAGACAACATACCAAATGAAATAAGCAACAATGTGAAAGTAATCGCTTCATATATCTGATCCTCTGCGTGTGCAAATTGCCCTAGCATTGACTTCAACTGAGCTATGACAAGTTATACAAACTGAGGGTCTGGCTCTCAAAATAAAACCAGGGAAGCAGTGAGGGTGGCATGGACGCCCGGTACACTATTTACCAATCATATATTTCAATCAAAATTTGCATAAATACTTAATACACCAAAAAACAGATTCTGCCACCCTTACTCATGCTGACTGGCACCTTACTCCAAGAGTAGGCCCATGGGTGAGACGAGTTGCAGTGTAAGGTATTACATGCTGAACTCAGTTCAGCAAAACATTTAAGTACATGCTTAAGTCCATCCCTCTTCAGGAAAGTTATTATATAATTTTTAACTTAAACCCTGCACTGCGGTCCCACTGAAAACATCATGAAGTCAGTGGGATTTAAGCCGTATGCTGAATAGAGATAACCCTGATTTAGCTGTCAATCTGAGTGAATGTGACAGAATGGGGGCCATTATAAGTGAAACCATCAGTGCTGCCTGCAGTTAGGTTTGCCCAATACTGCCCATTATAAAACTCTCCCACCACGCCTATGTACAAGAGGGTGGAATTAAGGCTGCACTGCTTCCTGGATTTTGCATACTTGACTTTGCAACTTTAAGGATGATTTAAGGCAGGACTTCTGGTGTGTAATATCAATGTATAATATATACGTGAAGAGAATATCGTCGGTGCCAAAAATGAATTATTCTGTTTCACTCCTAGCAGAAAATTAGGCTTTCCCATCTAACAGAAGGAAGACGAAGCCAAACTGCTCTCTAAAATTATTAACACGGGGTACAAAGGTGAATGATGTTTCCTGTTTCTTATTTATGCTGACAAAAAGAGGAAGCAGTCAGACATTGATAACTCTCTCTTCTCGGGAATGGTTTTATATTTTAAGTTATATATCAACGGCATCACCAGTAAATACATATTAAACAGCAACGCATTTTAAAATGAAACCAGTGCCTAACAAAACACATTTACCATATAGGGTGGTGGTGTTTTTTTTTGTGGGGAAGGCAAAATGCTTTAATTTACTGAATCTTTTTATGGTTGGTTCACTTATAGAAATCAGAAATGGAGAACACCTATTAGATCATCTAGATCTTCCCCCAGCTATTGCCAATATTGGTGAAACCTGTTCCTTCAAATATAATTTTCCCAGCCTCTCTGCCCTATACAAAGCAATATACCATACAGCATAACAAACCATGACATTAAAGTCCTTGTATAACTGCAATTATCTTACCTGCCCGTGTTTTTAAAAGGTATCTGCTGCTATTGTGTAGAGTATGCAAAAGACAATGCATGTAGAGTGAGCTCCTGCTGTGTTATAAAAACAGGTTCAATTGGGTTTTGATTACAAGAGGCACCAAAGCAGAGCACCATAGAAATAGAGAACTATAGATGTATGAATATATTCACTTCACTCACATTCTTTATAGGCGCTGACATTATTAAAAAAATGTAATATATTTTCACCAGCATCACTGGGATTTTAGTTCTAAAGGGAAATCACTCCAAAGTAGGCTAGCCTAAGTAATTCATTGTGCATACTGTATGTAATAAGCCAGATCTGATATTTAGTTACATAATCCAAAAAAACTCCCAACCTATAGATTTCTCCCCCCCCCCTCTTTTTTTTTCTCTTTGCTAATTTCCTATTCTCCAAAATCAAAACAGGCTTGAACCCAGCCTTAGATACATGGCTGAACATGAGTGTGTAGTGTAACATAATCGAGATAGTTCATGTAGATCCACCTGTATCGGGGCCTGTGTCTACCACCTTTTCTCATGGTTAATACCTTACTTGATTAGTAATCTCATAGAAATCAAAGCTGACTTAGGCTCTGATCCTGCAAGAGGGTACATGTGGGGGCAGGGGTCTTTCTGTGCAGGACTGAGTCTTTTGGCTCAGGTGCACGAGAGAAAAATCACCTCAGGGGTGTATAGCATGGCATTCTGCAAACTTCTACCTATATAGTTCCACACTATGGAATCTATATATGCCATTGCCATATATTTGCAAACGTGCAGAGCTTCAAAGTCCTGGCGAATGACTGTCTCTCTTTCATAAATCTTTTTTCCCCCACTAGTTTTCTTCCAAGAAACTTAGGCAATGCCGTACAAAAATCTATGATAAGGTCACACAGTCAAGTAGCAGTCAAGTCAGGAAATTTAAAAGTTAAGGCTCTTCAAGCAACCTTAAGTATAATGCAGTTTCTTCTATAACCTTTTTATATATATGTGTATTATGTACTATACTGTGTAGAGCAGATGAACACGCATATGTAGGAAAGTACACAGTAAAATGTACTTACGCAATGTATACTATAGATTTAATAGTAAAAGTGAAAATTTTCTGTATTATAATGAAAGTTGTACTGAAAATATAAAACCCTGAGATAAGGGAACTTGTATAAAAAGTCTCGGGCTTAGACTTACTGAACTATTTTGACAATGAAAATAAGTATATAAAATGAAAAAATAAGATACAAGATGCTACTTGTGCATCTAAGATTTGAAAAAAATAGTGTATGGTATTAAAATACTTGAGAAATAGTATGTGATCATGTAATTAAAGGTGGCACATGCGACCTTTAGTTTGTCATTTCCTGACTTTTGAGTGCTCAACCATGTATACCACAAAATACATCAGATATGTGACGCTGAGAAATTAATGCAATGGGGGGACGTTTTTTTTGAATTCCTCATGCGCTTGATTTTGTTACCTTAACATCACATTAAGATAAAAAATTTTTTTGCTTTCATTACTGATGTAGATTTGTTCCCTGTTAAGTGAAAACTCTTGGTGCAATATTAAAGATTACAGGCAGGGTTAATGATAAGACAAAGAGAGGAAATACCTGGAAAGGATTAGAAATTGGTCTCCCACCTATGTCTTTCCTGCCTAGATTCCTACATGAATGATCCTCATAGGGAAAATGGGGGATGTTAAATGCGGAATCAATGGGAACAGGATTGTAAGCAAAGACAGGTGTATGTTAGGTTAGAAAAAAGAATGATATGGCATAGAATAGTTTGATTAGTCTGTTTGAAGAATATTGAGCTTCACTAAACATAATGGAAAGAAATTGTTGCTTTTCACTTATATTAAGATTTAAAAACTACTTTGGCAAAATAAAATGTGAAAAAGTAAAAGTAGGGCCCAATTTTCGAAAGATCAGGAACCTCAGATACTGTGTTGGGTGTGCAATTGTGTGTCTAATTTATACATACAAGACTCCTGTGTGCAGCAATCATAACTGTATTTCTACATTCAAATAGCACATTGATAGCCAGAGGCCAATACTCAGTTTAGTCACAATAATTGCATGTATAAACTAGGTGTAGAATTGCATGCATGTGTCCCTTGGTGCCAGATGTCTTAAAATCACACCTTAAAGACTAAAAACGTTTTGATCTGGAACACAGGAACATTAGAATTTCTGTTCTGTATCAGACTCCTGGTCCATCTACTCCAGTTCTAGTATCCAACAGTTGCCAATACCAGTTATTTGTGAGGAAGTTACAGGAATCATAGAATCATAGAAATGTAGGATTGGAAGGGACATAGAGAGGTCTTCAAGTCCAGTCCCCTGCACTCAAGGCAGGACTAAGTATTATCTAGACCATCCCTGACAGGTGTTTGTCTAACCTGCTCTTAAAAATCTCCAATGATGGAGATTCCACAACCTCCCTAGGCAATTTATTCCAGTGCTTAACCACCCTGACAGTTAGGAAGCTTTTCCTAATGTCCAACCTAAACCGCCCTTGCTGCAATTTATGCCCATTGCCTCGTGTCCTATCTTCAGAGGTTAAAAAGAACAATTCTTCTCCCTACTCCTTGTAACAACCTTTTATGTACTTGAAAACTGTTATCATGCTCCCCACCCCCAGTCTTCTCTTTTCCAGATGAAACAAACCCATTTTTTTAAATCTCAATGAACACTACAATAGGTGGCTATGAGACAACCTGCCCCCAGGGCAAGTTTCCTTCTGACCCCTATCAGTCAGAAGCTTACGGCTTGAAGCATGAAGATTTATATCCCTTTCCTAAACTCCAGATAGTCTTATTAAACATATAAATGGCTAATCCCATTTTCTAATCCTTCTAAATTCAAGGGCTTGGTGTTACTTGGTGGCAGTGAGTCCTACGGGATAATTGTGCATTGTGAAAAACAGTATTTCTTGGGCAAATACATGTTACAGCAACTGCCCCCTGAAAAATAGGGTCACCAGTCCCTTGCCAGTACAATAAAGAACTGTTGTCACATGGTTTTCATAGAATATCAATTGTTCTCCAGCATTTTTCTTTTTCATGGGATCCTGAAGGAAGCATAAAGGTGAAAAAATACAAAGGAATGGTCATGGGGCGGGAGAATGGCAAGGGCGGGAGAATGGCAAGTCAATAGCAAGGATCTTTCTCAATGAGCATTCCAAATCCAAGCAAAAGTTCAGTACCAGACTGAAAAAGTCTTCCTGTGGCATTGCCTGCCAAAATTTCAAAGGATATATGTAACCAGCTGAAGCTGAGGTGAACGTTAATTATGCCATGAGTAATATTTCTTGAGAACAGGTTTCAGAGTAGCAGCCGTGTTAGTCTGTATTCGCAAAAAGAAAAGGAGTACTTGTGGCACCTTAGAGACTAACAAATTTATTTGAGCATAAGCTTTCGTGTAGCTCACGAAAGCTTATGCTCAAATAAATTTGTTAGTCTCTAAGGTGCCACAAGTACTCCTTTTCTTATTTCTTGAGAACGACTCTTCTAGTGCTGTGTTGCTCTCATTTAACAAATTAAACTAAATCAACAGTTGTAAACTGAAGTAAGCTAAATTGATACATGCCAATTCTAAACCAACGTTACATCCAAACAGCGATTTGCATCGGTTTAATTTAACCAATTTAAAAACTGATTTCAGTCAAACTTTTCTATGTTCAAGGCCAAAGAGTTTGGAATGATTTTAAAACGTATCAGGATAACTCCATGCACCAAAGTTTAAAAAACAAAACAACCCGCAAGCAATAAAGTTTATACTTTGTAAAATTTAGGGCAGGACATTTACAACCTTCCAGTTTTTATGCATTACTGTACCTGAGTAAATGCATATAAATGCAATCAAAACATAGGCCATCTCTTTCAAAAGTGACTACTGTAGTTACTTCACGAGTCTCAATTGCTGGTGCCCAACCTGAAACACCTTAAATGGGACCTATTTTCAGAAATGTAAATGTACTTGCTCTCTGAAAATTAGGTTCCTTTAAGGTGTCTCAAGTGCAGTCAAAAATTAAGGCACCTAAAATCTCTAGTAACTTTTGAAAATGTTGGGCAAAGTTTATAATAACTGAGGAGTCAAAATTACCTTCATGTGGATATCTGAAAACCAGATGCAACCTGGTGGATACTTTAAAAAAAAATTACTAGCCAGTACTTGGCATCCATAGATGGAAAATCAGTTGACTATAGTAACACTTAATCCACTCCAAACTGAGAATTAGGTTTTTTTTAAGTTGTTTGTTGCCCTTTTCACTGAGAATTATTTCCTATGTCTGCCAATATTTAACTACAGAATACACACAAAAAAGTATCTATTCTTTGGTTACTTCAAATATGGATGATTGGAGCTTCCTCTTTTATGACCTTCATGATAGGGATTATTTTTATTAGGGTATTTGGAATGTGTCAACTCCTATCTCAACTAAATATTACCAGAAACAGAATTTCATTCCACCATTGATAGCTTTCATTTGCTGTCAGTATGGGTCAGGATTTTTTTTAAAGGTTTTAGTTCTAGATTTCCAGATTTCCTCTTTGACAGGTTACTGGCCTAGTGGATTGGGGGAAGGAGTAGATTTTATATATACTGATTTTTAGTAAGGCTTTTGACATAATCCCGCATGACATTCTCATAAACAAACTAGGGAAATGTGGGCTAGATGAAATGATTATAAAGTGGGTGCACAACTGGTTGAAAAAACGTACTCAAAGCATAGTTATCAATGGTTTGCTGTCAAAATGGGAGGGTGTATGTAGTGGGGTCTCACATGGGTCAGTCCTGGGTCTGGTGTTGTTTCGTATTTTCATTACTGACTTGGATAACGTAGTGAAGAGTATGCTTATATATTTGCAGATGACATCAAGTTGGGAGGGGTTATAAGCACTTTGGAGGACAGGATTAGAATTCAAAACCACTGTGACAAATTGGAGAATTGGTTTTAAATCAACAAGATGAAATTCAGTAAAGACCAGTGCAAATTACTTCACTTAGGAAGGAAAAATCAAATGCTAGATGGTAGTACAGTCCTGCCAAAAAGGATCTGGGGGTTATCGTGGATCACAAATCGAACATGAGTCAACAATGTGATCCAGGGGGAAAAAAGGCTAATATTCTGGAGTGTATTAACAGGAGTGTCATATGTAAGACATGGGAAGTAGTTGGTGCTGGTCAGGCCTCAAATGGAGTACAGTGTCCAGTTCTGGGTACCACATTTCAGGAAAGATGTGGACAAACTGGAGCGAGTCCAAAGGAGAGCAAGAAAAATAATAAAAGATTTATAAAACCTGACCTATGAGGAAAGGTTAAAAAAAAACTGGACATGCTTAGTCTTGAGAAAAGAAAACTGAGGGGGACCTGATAAGTCTTCAAATGTGTAAAGGACTCTTATAAAGAGGATGGTGATCAATTGTTCTCCATGTCCACTGAAAGAAGGACAAGATGTAATGGGCTTAATCGGCAGCAAAGGAGATTTAGATTAGATATTAGGAAAAACTTCTGAAACATAAGGATAATTAAGCTCTGGAACAGGCTTCCAGAGGAGGTTTGGAATGCCCATCACTGGAGGTTTTTAAAAACAGGTTGGCTAAACACCAGTCAGGGATGGTCTAGGTTTACTTGGCCCTGCCTCAGCACAAGGAGCTGGACATGCTGACCTCTTGAGACCTCTTCCAGCCCTACATTTCTATGATTCTATGACGTACTAGGCTCCCTTGTGTCCTGTAGAAGAGGGGTGTCAAATTTACTCTGTGGCAAGGGCCAAATTACAATATCATAAAGCATGGGTCTCAAGAGTAGGATAAGGCCTTTGTTTAATTACTAAGATGATGTTCCTGCAATGTAATTTTTTGGCATATCCCTCCCTCCACTTGAATGAAGTCTCATTGACTTTGGCGCACAGGCAGAGAGTCTGTACTAGTGGACTGCATTGCAGAACTGGGCCTACACTTTTAATTAAAAGTTTTGTTGCATTCCGTTTGAATCAGTGGGGAAAAATTATGCAGGGCAACTTAAGGACCAGGGTCATTTCTGCACTTTGATTAGCCATTTGCATGAGCAACTCAATAATTGTTCCCACAAACTTGGCATGACAGTAGGTGCACATTTTACACATGCAATTGCCTGGCTACCTTTTTTAGAAAATCTGGTGTTAAAGGTGTGACAGGTACAGCAATTTCCTGCAATATCCCTAGGAGACTTTATTGAATTAACTGTAAGTATCCTTGGGGTCCACTGTATTAAATGAATGGTTTGTGTATTATTATGGGCCAAGATTGTATGTAACCTGTCAAGAGGGAAGATGTGTCAGATCTGAGACCTGGGTTTCAAAGGACTAATCTGAACAATGTGGCAGACAAGAGTGGACTTTTAGAAGAAAAAGTGTTAAGTGGTTTTCCTGGTGAATATCTAGGAGTAGGTGAATGCAAATGCCCCACCTCTGGTTATGCAAAAGCCCAGCCTTTTGAAGCTACACCCTGAGCAGTGGGCCATTGCCTGCTGATCACCTGTTACATGAGGCCAAGATCAAAGGCCCAAACTGTATAAAGAAAGCTGAACTATTCGTGGTTGTTTTGGTTCTGAATCTGACATAGGTTGAACTTACAAACACGGGGAAAACCCAGTTGTGGGTTTTGAAGGACTGACATTGCGGTTGGCTTCTGGTAAGCTTTTTAACATGCATGCAGGTTCTGTTATTGTTTTTATATATTTTCTCTGTAATGCTTTCACCTTAAGAATAAATGTGCTTACTTAGAAAGAGCTGTGTGGTAATTTGTAATTACAGGCAATACACTAGGCATAGCCTTTGGAGAGACAGCAAAGTGGTAACACTGGCCTTTTAGGCAGTCTGGCTTGGATATCCCAATCGAGGCAGGGATCTGTGCAACCCGGAAAACTCCCAGGGAGGAGGGTCTCCGCCCAAGAGAGGTGACGGCTGAGGAGCCAGGAACCTAGAGGGAGTGCCCTCAAGGGACCATGGAGGTGGAAATACAGGTGTAGTTGCCCTAAACTGTGACAGCAGATATCTGCATTAGTCTTCAGAATTGACATGTAATTCCCTGATTCAGGAAAACTTCCCTATTCAGGAAAGCACTTAATCCTGTGCTTAAGCTCCATTGAAATCAATGTCCTTAAGCTTAAGCACTTGCTCTATTTCTTTCTTAAATAGAGAAGGATTAAGCACATTTTTATGAACTTCCCTAAATTTGAAGTGTAGGGGGTGTTAGCGATGTTTCCGGTAAATACATTATATGTGGTTGGTTTCCTTGACAAATTATGAGGGCAAACAACTTTATAGTTCAAAGCATAAAAACGTGTAGAAATTAAATAAATGATAGTGTGCCCTGCTTCTGCTCCGGGCCGTTGAACTCCAACACTGACAAATCAGCATGTTTCAGGAACATAGACACTGTAGATCAAAGCAATGGTCTGGCTAGTCAGTATCCTGTCTTTGGCAATGGGGTGTGCTTCAGAGGAAGGTAGGAGAAATTCAATAATGGATAATTATAGAATAACTTGTCCACAGGGGAAGCTTCTCCAATTGTGGGCAAGAGAACTAGCTGTTCCAAGAAGCAATTATTTAAAGTGCTGAGAAATTGCTTCTCTGAACTTTGTCCTGACATGACATTTGACCATATTATGTGTGGGTAGCTGAAGTCACCCATTATTAAACATCCATGTTTTATTATATTTTGTTGCTTCTCTAACCTCCCTCAATACTGTGGACTCAAAATCATTTTCCTGATCCAGAGACCAGTAGTATAGCCATGGTAGCATATTTATATTCTTTTGACTTGGTAGCCAAATATATTCTAATGTATGATCTTGAGTCCCGCTCCCTTGGAACTAAAGATGTACTATACATACCTACAAAGGCTTTCCATTGTGATGTCCCCGTTGTTTAAAATGGTCACTCATCACAAATATTCTCTTCCTAGAGTAATTAAAAAACTGCACTGAAATATCATGATGTACATACTCAGACAGCCTTCAGGTTGCATGAGTACATTGGGATGTTCATGCCTAAAACAATTGGGTGCAAAGTTTCACATAGCTTTGACTATTTGGCCCATAATGTTCTGGGCCTACATAAATATAACTGGCTTTTGAGTTTCCCCTGTCCCTTTAAGCTTTCAGTGCTACAGAGCAACTGGCGTTTGCACAACACCTAGCATCATGGGGCCCTGGTCTTGGTTCATGACGAGGCTCCTGTGCACTACAATAATACAAATAATAATTTAAAAAATAATAGTAATGTAGTGACCTTTCGGAATTTTGTTGCTCATACATTGATACTGGTTTTCCAGAAGCAGATTTAAGAGTGTCTTTTCCAGCATTGCTTGTGCATGCTTGGTGGCAAGAACAGCTGAGGAGATACCCAAGCAGCAGGTTTTCCTTGTGTAGGGTTGTGTCGGCATCAAGAAAAGACCGTGTCCAAGCAATTGTGTTCTACAAGACCATCATACCAGAAGGTTCACTGGTGCTATAGTGTTCAGTCTGGAGACAATTTATATGCTGATAAATAAGAAAAGCATAAGTTCTGTATGTGGACAATTACGCGATTAACTTTCATAGTGGTAAGATGTTTTTCTAGGCCTGCAACCGTACTGTGAATTTACCAACAGATGAAGAGATAAATACTCAGTTGACAGCTTATTTGACTGGGTAGGGTGAGACTGCACAGAAATATATGTCTGTCCACCAATGTTAAGACCCACATTTTTGTGAAATGTGGAGATGATCACTCACAAAAAGACATTCATATAACCTGATAATTTGGAAGGCATTTCTCATGGATATCTTTAAATATAGTAGGATTCAACTAATGGGAACAATTCTTATTCTCTTGTTCTTGTCTGTACTTATGTCAAGATTCTAATAGCTTTGGTGTAAATCTGGAATAGCTCCATTAACTCCAGACTTACACAGGACAGGTTTAATTGAGATAGCAATCTGGCCCTTACCGTGTAAACCTCATTGCCTGAAATTATCCCTCTCATCTGTACAAAGAGTTTTCTCTCGAAATCTAAAATAATCACTCACCTCCATGAAAACATGCACCACTTTTTCCACCAGTAACAAAGGCTCTTAGTACAATTCTTTAATTTAAACCAGTAAAATTGGAACAGAAAATTATTTTCTCGGGGCCCTTTTCTGTAAGCATCAATTATAATGTCTAAACTACATGAAGTTTAGTAACACAACTCTGTGCATAACCCAAATGCACTGAAATATATTCACATTAAGATGTAAGATCATACAAATGTTAATTGCAGAATCCTTCAAATATTAATATTTTTTTCACTTAAGGCTATAAACAACTATTTGATTAGCTTGCACATATGTCAGTATCAGAATACATATTTAAAGGGACATTTCTCAACACTGAATAATTATAGCTTGACTTTAGCTGTAATATGGTTTCAATCAGCTTTCTATTTAATACATTTTTAAATGAAATTTCCTCTATGCCCCTTATTTTGTTTTACCGCCTTTCCTTTCCTAGAGGCACTCCACTGCTTTTATTTTCCCCATAACAGATGATGATGCATCTTCTCCTGCTCTCTTTTCAGTGTCTATAGTGTCCTCTTTTTTTCTTTGTCTCTCCCTCTATCTCCCTCTATCCTCTTTCTTTTTCCTTACACTATGTTCTCGGCTTTGTCCCCTATATTTTCTGCCCGTACCACTTTCCCCTTCCCCACAAACCTTTCTCTTCTACATCAATCCCTCTCCAATATGCACTTATTCACCCCCACTGCCCCCACCCCAAACTCTCACTCCCATTAGTTCCCTCATAAACAGGACTGGAAAAATTAACCAGACACAAGAGTCAAAGGATTAAACTAGGATAAGGGGCTCCACTACCCAGGGACAGCACCCAGGTGAAAATCCAAGGCCTTCCCAGCATCTGGAAAAGAGAAAGGTGATTGGATTTGAACCAGGGTGCTGTCCCTGGACCCTGTGTAGGGGCTCCATCTTTTCTCATCTCTAGCAAAGTAGGTATCTGATAAATTTGAATTTTCTTCTGGAAGAAAGAAGTGTGTTTTCTCTCTCGGTCTCCAACTTTTCCAAGAGCCTTGTGGCTAGTGCAAGGCCATGGGGAAGAATACGTCTGTCCCGCCCACTGATTTGTTTTTGTGTGTGACTAACTCCAGTGTCTGACACCTTCCTGCTCAAAGCTTTCTTGGGCAGCAGCTGTGTGAAAGTGGCATGGTTCTTTACAGTGCCCCAGCCGCTTTCTGCTGAATTCTGAACAGCAGCCATGAAATTGAACAGAGTCCTGTTAAACTCAGTCTGCTACTGCTTGGCAAAGCTACAGCAAGAGAAGCCAGAGGCTTTGGAGTTGTCTGCAGACTTGGGGAGACGACATGGCACTGGTTTATACATGGCTCATGTTTAGAAAGATTTCTCAAACATACGGGCTGGGAGCTTTTATTAATGAAAGCATATATTCTGAAGAAACTGATGTCACGCAAGCTTTCCAGTCACTATGGACAATAGGGCAAGTGGATCCTTCAACCCCTGGTGCCATATATTTTAGAGAGAAGTTGATTTTAGGAAAGGTTTGGAGTTTTAAAAACATTTATTGGAACTATTTTTTCATATCAACCCAGCTGCAAAGCCTGGTTGTCTTGGCCTCATTAGATCAACTCTACAGAAAGAGGGAGCAAGAGAAATTAATAGTCAGTGGATTATAAAACTTCTGCAAACATATTATTCATTCCTATTCCTCCCCCTCGTTCTGTGGAAATGACCCATCTGACATAACATAAGCTTTTGGGGCGTGCCAGCTGGGGTATCCAATTTGAATGGCTTAACTGAAGGCCCCAAGTTTGAACTGGAGGTGTTGGGGAAAATAGTGAAGACATAATGGATTTTTTGGATGGGGAGGAAGGAGCGTAGCACCCGCATACATTCTGGTCTTGCATCGGAGCAATCCCCATTGATTTCCATGGGGGATGCATGAGTGTAAAGGAGAGCAGGGACTGGTTAGAAGGTTTTTCTCACACTGTCTGTCTTATTACTCCCCCTCATTCTGGCCCAGGCGACTCACCTAACCATCCTCCGTGCCTTCTTTCATGCCATCCCTTTTACCGGGAAACCCCCTTCTGACCTGGACCACCATGCCTCCACCTATGTGCCCTTTCAGTTCCCTCCTCAACGCAGATGTATTCTGTGAAGCTACTGAACCTTATAGGCTGTTATAAACTGTTATATAAAATCCAGCTGATGGGTCTAACAAGACACACGCCAGACATAACAACTCGGCCACTTTGCCTCCCTTCCCCATCCTTCAAATGGACTGTGAGCTTCTGAAGCGGGGGGGGGGGGGGAAGGGCCTTATCTTCTCCATACTAAGCTATAAAATGCCAACCATACTTGAAACCGTACATAAGCGACCTAAATAGAGGGGTCACTGCCAACGTGGATAGAAAAACAGAACACACAATTATCTTTGAAATACACAGCAAGTTATAGGCTTGCTCCCATTGAAGTCAATAGCAAAACTCAGATTTAATGGAACTGTTACATCAGATATAAGTTTCTCCTTTGAGCTTTGCTGGGGCAAAAGGAAGGTGTTACCAAGCAGCTGCTTAGTTTATGTGACGACTAAGTGAATTAATGATTGGAAGGATCACATTTAAGGTACTAAATATAAAAACAGTATTATTTTGTGCTTCTGGTTAAGAATATTAAGGCATACCATAAGGAACATCAAAGCCCTTAATACTTCTGCAAATGCTACTGCCATGTGCTTAACCATCTGTGCAATATCTCCAAAGATTTTATTTAACAAACGGCAGCATTAAGAAGCAATCCATCTTACAGCTTCCAACTCTGGCCTTTCATCAAAGATTATTTTCACTTACAACCTTATTCTGCATTCCTAATGCAAACATAACTCACTGAAGTTTTGCCTGCATAAAGGCTGAACGGTGGCCTGAAATGCTAATTTCCAGGAAACTTTTCACAGAGCCATCTGCAAAATGGGGTAGTTTCTTCAACTTCCAAGCAAAGTCTATCGATCTTATTTTTGTCTCAGTGGTGCTACACAACAGCAGCTCCTATGGTCTTGTACCAGGAAAAAAAACAACATGTGGTATGTAAACTCAAGTCAGCATAGATAAATATTTAAAAAGAAAAGGGAAAACTGCAAGTGAAATAACCAATCATTACTTTAAAGTAGTTCTGATTCAGTGCAAAAGCTGGGTTGATACACTGTGTAATACATAGTGTATTGTACTGCCACACTGGGCTTACGACATATTTCAAAGAATGGATTTTAAAAAACTACTTTGCATCTCTAATTTAAAAATGGTTTGCTCCGTTGAAGCCTGCATTTGCGTGATCAGAAATGCTGAATTTTGGAATGGAAGTATTGGAAAGGGGAGGCTCAGGGATGATAGAAGAAATCATTTGAAAATGCAATTGTGAGAGATGTCATTAGATGTGGATGGAATAACTCCAACTACACAAGGGATGCTGCTGTGGCATATTGCAGTGGGAAATCTCACTGACCTCTCTATGCTGCTGTTTCCCTCTGTGAGCCCGTCCATCCTGGGACAAGGAACTGTGATAGAAAGCACATTTATTAACCTCGGGATCCTAGGGTTCACCACCACCATCAGATAGGTTTGTAAGCAGAACTGTCTTTATCTGCACTAAGATAAAAGCTGGGTTTGCAATTGGCTTTGCTGAAATGTGTCCACTGGTTATTGTAATCTTTACTACCTCGTGAAGTTTTGTGGCACCGAAAGCTGTCTTGAAAAATAGTCCTGGATATTGCACAAAGAATATTAAGCACTGTTTAGATTATAATCCCTTGGGGGCAGGGTCTGTATTTTTGTTCTGTTTGTACAGCGCCTAGAACAAATAATTAACAACAATAATAATAATTAGGATCAATGGGCCCTAACGTCTGGTGGAGCTCTCCAATTCTCTTCAACGCCATTCCCCTTCCAGAGCCCTCCCCACACCAAATGCCTCCCAAATGCCATAGTATCTTCCCTGGTGGGCACCCCATCAGTTTCCTCTCCCAGAGGAAAGGAGTAACAGCAGAGTCACCCTCGGTAAATTTACCACACTGCCCTCTGCTGACCTATGTTCGTTCGAAAGCATTTGTATGTATTGTACTGCAATGCATTTTCCCAGTGCAGGCATACCCGATATTTATTAAACAGTGTTGCCCCATTCTCCTGATTTCATTGCAAGTCTCATGATATTTGGTGTGTTTTTTCCTTAAAGCCCTAGGTGCTGAAATCAAAAATGCATGCGAATCTCCGCTGTCATTTAGCCCCAACCCTCCAACCCCCAGGAAGTTTCAAGCCCCCATAGTTGTGGAGAAAACCTTGAAACATGGAGGTAAATGAAAAGCACTCAATTTTTTTTTAAATAAATTAGGATTTTTGTGTTTTGAATAATGATTTTGGAACACTTGAGCTTGGCAATATTGCTCATGTCTCCTCTCACCAAATACAGGTTGACCCAGAGTAGAACTTGTGAACAGAAGAAAACCGACATTGCAATCTATCATGGTGTAAAGTACATTAACCAGAAGGGAAAAGTCACTGATAGGTGGCCAGTACCTTGGCATAGTTCCCTGTGCCCATACATAATGATTAAACAGTTACAGCTTTCACAGTGGTGAAATATCTTTGCAAGGTTTGAGTTAAATCTATTCCGAAAAATCTTTTTTTTTCTGCTTAGAAAATCGTAGGATTTTTCTCTTTTTTGAACCCAAATTTCTCAAAGTGGCCGATTAAAAGAAAAATCAGACTTTCCAGTCAGCTGGTCCTTACTGGAGTTTCAAGGCATATTTAAATTGCAGCGCTCTCTCTGATTAAAAGAATTGGTTTGGGGGCAAGAACTTTCCCCTCCGTTTTAATCTGTGTAACTGCCTGTGGTACTATGGAGTTGCTACTATGGAGAAGAAATATGGAAGTTCAGAGCTCTCAGCTGGCCTTCAAGAGGTGCATCAGCCCATGCATGAGCCTGGTTTTGTGGCTGTTGGGACTGGAGAGTTGGTTCTGTCGTGCTCACACTTTTCTGCCCTGTGGGCCAATTGCATCCTTTGTTGCAACGCTGTTGCAATCGGTGGAGTGACACCAATGAATTTGGCTCCCTTTCCTGGAAATGACTTAGTTGACACCCCTTCCCCTCCCTCGGCAGCTCCCACTTAGACCAGGTGACTCAGCAGATGCCTCCCCCCACTCCCTGCAGTGCCACGTGAAACCAGGTAGACGGTGTGCACCCCTATCCCCGTACTACTCCCCACACAGACAGGTGCTTCCTTTCTCTTGTCCAGCTGAGGAGAGAACAGACCACTGTCTAGAGGGGAGATTGTAGTGGTAGCTGGGGGGGGGGGGGGAAGGGGGAGTAATGGAGGAGAAGGGGGAAGAAGGACAGAGAGGAACACAGGAACTGTTGTTTTTTTTAATTAGTTAGGCTTTTAAACATGTACTTTATTGCTGATAATATTCTGGTCTGTTACAGCAATGCCTGCCCCATGCCCACTCAAGCAGGCAGGCAGGGAGAGTTCTTGTGTTTAAAAATGGAGTTCTGTATCCAGTGTGGGAATTGCAACCTCTTTTACCTTGACACACAGAGAGAGAGACTCCATGAGGGGGACTGGGCGGCCGCACCCAAGGGAAGATTTCTACAGCTGGGGCAGTAGAGAACCTTTGCTTTTCGTTTTCTGATTCTGGTCTGTGTGGTTGCATCCATGGGGCTCTATCATGCCCGTTAATCTCAGTCCCCCTCAATCCCACCCTGAGATCTTCAGCATGCCTCTGAGGCTGCTCTCCGGGGGTGCAGCATTCTCCCCACTGCATGAGTGACCAGGGCTGTTGTCATGGTCCATCCACACCGCACCTTCTCTGGGATGTCTCATGCTCCACGTGAGGCAGGACAGGAATAATTTCTTTCCCAGCCTGATCAGAGGGACTGGAGCTGAGCCCCACTCTGAAACAAGCGAGAACTCACTTTTATGGCCCTCGCCCCATTGTGCGCCCGGGGAAAGGCAGGGCACAATCCTATCATTAAAAGGGCTTTCCTGTGTGCAATTTATACCTGCCTGGGTCTGAATAAGTGCTGTACCATACAGTACAATACCCATCAGTATTCAAGCAAATACTAAACTGTCTAATACCTAACAAACTACAAAGGTATAATGCTATCCAGTGGCTGGAAGCTGAGCCTTGACAAATTCAGACTGGAAATAAGGCGTAAATTTTCAACAGTAAAGGTAATTAACCACTTGAACAATTTACCAAGGGTCATGGTGGATTCTCCATCACTGCAAATTTTAAAATCAAGATAGGATGTTTTTTCTAAAAGATCTTCTCTAGGAATTATTTTGGGGATGTTCTATGGCCTCTGTTACACGGCGGGGGGAGGGGAAGGGGTGAGCAGGGGAATCAGACTAGATGATCACAGTGGTCCCTCCTGGCACTGGAATGCGTGAAAGTGTGGTTTGCTGTTTGACACTCAGATTTACTGCCAAAAGTTGGCTGCTTGGGGTTCTACCAACTGCTAGCTTATGCATTCATGGACTATTGCCCTGTATCCTTGCCAGTACATGAATTAAAAACAAATGCAGAAAAACAAGGTAATGCAATAAATGAGAGCACTTCCAGGGAGAAAAAGTGCTTAAGCTGATGCTGTGGCCTTCTTGTGACTCGTCTTGATAACAGTTCACTTTCCATCCAGTAACTGTCACGTGTAATATCCTGCAGATGGATCAGTGGTGGATGACATTAATATAGTTGCACTTCTCAGGCACACAAACATCTGGCTTTGTGCTTGCTGCAGTCGTTTGTTGGCCAGCGACAGACTAAGCTTTGTTACAGATTGCTAGCTTAAGGCGAATGGGAATGAGCAAAAGACAAGTGGCTGCCATATGAAACACAACCAGCAAGATTTCCTGCTGCCTTGCACCTGTCAGCGTTTACACCTGTACAAGAGAGGTGTAAAAGGCAACCGTGTTCACAGGTAGCGTTGTGCAGCCACTTTTACAAAGAGACGAGGTGGTGCAAAACAGTGGAGAATCAGGCCAGTGTCTGAACAACTGAAATAGCAAGGCTCTTTAGATGGCTAATTGAGATACCATTTGTATTCTTATTTAAATATTATAGCGCCCAGAAGCCCTGAGGAGAACCAGGGTCCAATTTTGTTTGGCACCATATGAATGCATGTAAAGACACAGCCCTTACCCAAAGAGCTCTGGTCCAGATCCTCAAAGATATTATGGGGCCTAATTCCCATTGATTTCAATGGGATTTATGCACCTAAATACCTTTTGAGGATCTGGGCTTTTAGTAAAGCCAATGACATCAGCAGAACAATCTCTGGTGAATGTTTGATAGGGAAGAGTTTGAGCGCTGGAAAGGGAAGGAGGTGCAAGTAAGAAGGTAGGTGATGCTGGTTATTTTATTAGGTAGGAGTTTACTAGAAAAATTAAATAGAAAATGAGACAGAAAATTGTTACTATAAACCAATACACTAATACAATGGACTGAGGCATAGGTGATGATGGATGCTGAATAAACCCTGGAGAAACAGAAAAAGTAGTATATCTAATAAGTAAATTAAAAACAAATTCAAAGAAACTTGGATTGCATCCTTTTTGCTGCTTTTTTGAATGAGTTATCTTTTTAGGCTAGAAAATCCTTGGGACGCTATCGTCTCATGTCTGTAAAGTAGCTAGCACTCTCTGGGACAACAGTGTAGCCTAGTGATTAGAGCACTACACTGGAACTCAGAAGAGTGGTCTAGTCTCAGCTCTGCAGCTGGTCTGTTGGATGACCGTAGGAAAGTCTGTGCCTCAGTTTCTCCATCTGTAAATGGCAGGTAATGATACTGACCTTGTTTGTAAAATCCTTTGAGGTCTACTAATTGAGAGGTATGATTATAAATACTAATTAAAACAAAATAGTTTCTAATCAGTGACCCAGCTTTATTGCAACAGATATATATGTATTCCACTATGATGTGGATGCATGTATAATATTCCTTTATATGGGTTTCTGGTTCTATTTTTAATTACTGTTGTAAACTTTCTTGCTAAAATTTTGCAATTGAGTTCGGAATAGTTATTGTTTAGGGTCCATATATGAGGAACTCCAAATGCATTCAGAGAGCCAAGATTCTGCTACAAATTAAATCTGATTTGTGTATTGATCACATCCCTGTTTAGAACTAATGAATCCAGATATTCAGCAAATTGAGGAAGAGTACAAGTGAATTCAAGTGCTGACAATAGTCCATGCTAGTCTCCACTGCTTGTCATGTAACTGGCAAAGAATCACAATCACTTTCTTCTCACACTAAACAATAAGCTTTAATCTAATAGAATTTACAGTATTACCCCAAAAGTACCCCGTCTCCCTGGCTCTGTTCCATTGTACGGGAGATTTTCAAAGGTGCAAATTACAAGTAGGTGCCCAACCCCCACTCACTCTGAATGAGAAATTGGCACCTAACTGGGATTAGTGTCTTTGAAAATCTCCCTCCTTGCAGCGCCCCTCCCGCTTGGCTTCTTGCTATAGTGTTGAACAAAAAATATACAGACATCCGCACTGTGGTCCCAGTTCAGAAAAGCACATGCATTACTTTAACAACATGCTTAAATCATTTAAGTTAATGGAACTTAAGCACATGCCTAAAATTAAGCCTACGTCTCCTGAATTAGGGCCTTTATTAGTAAAAAATTCAGTGCTAATACACTGTGTTATCTACTGCTAGTAAAGAATACAAAAGTGATGGGCATGCTTTTAATAAGATTAGGTATTTGTGGACAGGGGAAAAAACAGCATCTCCTTTTCTTAACGAGATGCGAGTACCCTCCTGGCTCTGCTTAGGGTGCTTACTTAGGTCATTTTATTCACGACAGTTTCTGAGAGCTAATTTTATTTTTATAATTATTTAAAAAAAATCAGATATCAGCATAACCTTTATTTACCAGGGAACTAACATTTAACAAGGCAACCTCAGCTTAAGTCGAAGTATTTTCTCGGACATGGAGCCACATTGTAAATTCCTGTAGCATATACAAATTATAGTGTCTAAATTCATAACTGGTCTGGCACAAGCATGTTTTTGCAGTTGTGGAAAGTGAAAGGTCCAAGAAGGACTTTTTAAAAATAAAATTGTTCCTCGTTCTCCCTAACCATAAACTCTGCTTAGGAAAGCATTATTATAGGGGAGCTCTTGGTGACACCTACAGGTAAAGCTGCCTACCACTCTTCATTATAAGTATTTCAGTCCTTTTAACTTTGCCAGGTGTTAACCATCGGGATTAAAACTGTCTATGATTGTAGTCTGCCTTGGCTTGAGTTTTTGTGTGAAAGTTCCAACAAAAATGGTTCAGCAATTTCCAAGAACCAATTAGTGGGGAGGAAAAAAAAATGGCATATTGTCAATGTTAAAATGTTTTCCAAGCATTTATTTGAAGAGCTCTAGAGCAGAGCTTGGAGTTTGCCATTAGGATGGCCCTGGGGTTAGAAAGGTGCCTTTTGCAGTTCCCATTAAAATACATTCAGATCTGGCTGTACTATAAACCCCTGAAAATCAGACAGGGTGAAATCTTGGCCCCACTGAAATCAAATGGTAGTGTCAATCATGAGACCTATATTATTTGTTCCACAGGATCCTGCTTCCATCAGCACATAGGATGGACAGTGAAGGAGGCAAAGGATGGACAGAAGAGAAAGGTCATGCTCTTAAGTTACAGCCGACCCAGTATAGCTGGGTTCTATTCCTGACTGTGTTGCAGATGCCCCATGTGACGTTGAACAAGACTATTATAATGCATATGCACAAGAGGAGTACATGAAAGTTATACAGACAGCATTACAGCTGGCATTAATTAACTTTGGAGTGCTTCACTTTGCAATCTTAATGTACTTTTATATGTAACCGTAATACAGAGAGTTATATTGACTCGGGCTGCCCAGGGCTAGGACTCAAGAGATCTGTGGCCTGATTCTCCACTGATGTGAATTGGTCAGCAGAACTAGGCCTATTTACAACAGCTGAGGATATGGTAGTATAAGCTGGCTGCATTACTGATTCCTTGTGTGCCCTGGGCCAAGTCCTTGAAGCCTGAAGTTTCAACATTCTTTACTTATTTTTACATGCCCAACTTGAAACAACTAGAGGCTGAGTTTCAGTCACTGAGCACTCACAGGTCCCAGGAAAATTTTGCCTTACCTCCATGTGCCTTAAGTTATCCATAGGACAAGGGTTTCTAAACTTTTTGCTGCCACAACTCCATTTTAATTATTTCTTCATGGTACCTCAGACAACATGGTGGATGCCACCTGGAAGAGCAAAATGCCTTCCTCTGCACAGTGTGACCTCACATGCACCGTACTTGTGAGGTCACGACGTATGGAGGATGCCATTTTTAAGAGCAAAACAGCATCCCCCATGCAATGTGATCTCACATGCCCTGTACATTGCAAGGTCATGCCGTGCGGAGCAAAACGGCACCCTCTGCACGCTAGGGCTCTCCATGACCCCATCTGTGATGGCATGACCCCATCTGGGATTTCAACCCACAGTTTGGGAACTGCTGCCATATGTAGAATGGTGAACGTAAACTCCTTCATAGACAGGCTGTGCGGTTAAATGTATTCATGATTGTGAAGTGCATGGAGATCTTCAGATGGGGTGTTCCATAGAAGTGCAAAGTATTCATATTATATACTAAACGCTTCAGGTTATGTCCTTCGAAAAAGTACCTTTGCTCTAAATACGGTGCAGATTGAGTTAGCCTCTGCTGGGACTACTGTATTTTAGCTCACATGGTCATGTGATCTAGGGGGGGTCTAACAGTAAGAGCAGCAGCTATCTTGGAGGCAGCAGGTGTAAGTGAACCATATGGTAAATGTGGGAATGTTTTAAAGTATTTTTATAGATTTATCTTCAGGTCACTTGTTTCCTCTTTACCTCAGGTTCCCCTTGCCCCAAACTATATGTGGTTGGCAAGCCTGAGGAACAATAGAAAAACAACAAAATATGCCCCAAATGCTGTAGATGTAGGAGTAATTTAAACATCTAAAATGCAGGATCTTTTAGCTCTAAATTTATGTCAGTTTCACTTATACTTTCCTGAGTCCTCCCTCTTTTAAGTCATAGTGTTTAGCATTTATGTAACACTTTCCACTTTAACTAATCCTCGCAATCACCTCTGAGTTAGAAAAGTATTAATATATCCATTTTACAAATGGGGAAACTGATACAGAGAGGTGCTGCATCCTGCCCATGGTGAACTAGCATACACAGTCTATCTACGCAACACTCGAACCGAATCCCTACCAACTTGGGAAGCCTGGACCATCAATTCTCATGTCTGTAAAGTAGCTAGCACTCTCTGGGGCAACAGTGTAGCCAAGTGATTAGCGCACCAAACTGGGCCTCTTGTCTCATGCCTAGTAAGTCTACTAAATTGTGTGTGTGTTTTGTTTTTTGTTTGTCCTCCATTTCTAGCTCCAAATTGCTGAGCCCTAAGGAGGACATTAGTTAAGAAATATAAATGACACCTTCCTTGAACTGGTGATAAAGACACTACCATGTTTGCCTTTAATTCCCTTCTCTAGACTCTTTTATCATCATGTCTGTGGGAAGTTTCCACCAAAAGAAGTAGGTAACAATTAGTAAATACTGATACCTGCTTAACGTATTTATTTACATCTTATTATTAATTTTTTGACTTGAGGGTGTCTAATTATGTACACACCTACTCTGTGTAACCATGTGTTACCATCACTGTCACTCCCATCCTCTCCCTTATTCTCTCTGATAGTTACACCTACCTGTTACATCATCTTAAAGTAGACTAAGCTCTTCAAGGTGGTACTGTTTGTTACTATGTGTCTGTACAACACCTGAGACAATGGGGTCTCTTTCCTGACTGAGGTCTGTGGACACTATCATAATACAATATATAAATATAATATATTTGTGGAAAATATAGTGGAAGAGACATATAATGCATTAATTTCTAGGCAGCAGTTAATGAAATACCGGACCTAAACACTGTGACATTCTGATTTACAGAAAAGCTATTTTAAATTATTTTTGCAATTTTCTAAATTTATTGCATATAATTTCCTTCTCTCTTTGGGGCCTGTCCTGTTTAGATTCATGGTACCAAAGTAGTCTTGCTTTAGAGGTGGTGGTATGTAAAAATCAGTACCAATAAAATATTTGACTCTTTAAACAAACAAGCAGAATAGTTTCTGTGCTAAGTTTCTGGCATGAAAAAGTACACGCTAGGTGGTGTAAAAGATGAGTTTTATTGCTACTTCTGTAATGCACTCATCCCAAATAACACATAATCTTGTAGCTCACACATCATCTTATATATAATGTACATAATTCTTACTGGTGAGTGTGTTTTGCTTTATTTTTTTGCTTCATGCAGGATCTGCTCTCGTATTTGTAGGGAAACGGCTACAAGGTTATTAAAATTTGTTGCACTGTTAAAGCTTTAAGTAATAGTTTAATGTAGTAGTTTAAAAAGAAATAAGACATTCAAGGACACTGAAGAGGAAGGCAACAGCGAAATTCTAGTATGCAGCTGCCTGGTTTTGAGACCGAGAAAACCTCTAAAGAAAACATCACACTTGTGCTTTGTATCCAGTTTTCTTTCAGTGCCAGCTCAAGATATGGTCTTAATCCTTAAGGAACTTGATGAATCAGGGCCTGGCTAATGGTCTCAGTTCACAACACAGCTAACTGCATTCTTTTAGACAGTGTTTCTCAACAGAGGCTACAACCAAGAAGTGGGTCACAAGGGAGCATCCAGTGGAGAGTACCTAACTGCAGAAAGAAAAGGGAGCACCCACTTGTTCCTAAGACCTGATGGGAGTCAAGGAGGGTAGAGAAGGTACAATTTTCTCCTTTTTTCTTGTTCCTGCTGCTTCCCCTGATCCAATACTTCCTGCCCCGCCCCCCCAACTCAATCACATTCAAGTTCTTTCTTCTGTAGCCCATAAGGCTAGTTTGCTATATTGTGTTTTCTTCATTGGTTTGATTCATATTATTTTGCTATCCTATCCCAGTATTATCGAGTCATCTTCTTTTCTGAGTTTTGTTTATGTTGAATTCTAGTATATGCTATTCATAATAGTTATTCATGGTTATTCATAATGGTTGGCTATAATGCAAGTAACCTACAGGCCTGTATCCTGTAGGATTAGCTAGAGCAATTCAGTAGGTTTGTAACCTTTGGCATAGTAATCTAAATTAGCTAGAGCAATTCAAAGGTTTGTAACCTTTGGCATAGATAAATGACCTACTGGTTATCTCTCTTGACTTTGGGGAACTGAATGGGGGAACCGAACAAAGAACTGAATATGTTTATCATAGGTCTGGAACAGACTGGTAACCGCAGGGTACACCGCAGAACATGGAAGTCTTAAGTAAGGCCAAGGGTAACGGTTTTGGGGATGAGATAATCAATATTAATACGTATAAATATACGTCATAATGTTAACCTATAGAGTAAGTGTACACGAAGATTTATTTAGGTGAGGAAATAAGATTTGGGCATGGTAGGTTGGGCCTGGATTAAGGCAGTGTCTGGACCCTATAAAAGGGCAAACAACCATGCAGGGAGGTTGCTTTTTCCTATCTTCTATCAAGCTATCAGCTCGGCTTCGCAATACAGTCTAGCTACTCAACACTCAAACTGAATCCCTACCAATTTGGAAAGCCTGGACCATCAATTCCTTGGGCATGCCAGAGGCAAGGCTGGTCCTCTGTCTTCTACTACCAGGTCTTTAGGGAAGGGTGTGAGTATGCTAGTTTAAGTAATCTTTTAGAATAGAGATGTTACCATCAGTGGTCATAGAATTGTATTAACTTCTCTGTGACTCTGTGTTTAATAGCATTTATTGTTCTTTCATTTATATTAATAACTATCTTATCAATTTGGTATTGTCCTCAGTGTAAGTGTCCTTGCCACACAACCCGAGAGTTCTCTAACCCTGTAGCTGGAATTGGGACAAGAATCTAAATATCTCCTGATCAGATCAGTGGTGAGCCATAATAAACTAGCACATAAATTCAGGTCAACACTTCCCTCCTCAGCCCCCCAAATATTGCTCAGCAGTAGAAATGAAGTAGAGATTGTAGAGGCAGCGGTATTGGCTCCTTTTAGCCTCTGGGAGCAGCATTGCCCTGAGCTGAGGGCTGCTCAGGAGAGTAGAAAGACACTCCCAGTAACCAGCATGAGCTCAAAACCAGCACCAGCCTTTCACAATTCCCCAAATCAGCTCCTCAATCTGCATCATTCACTGCCTCGCCAGCCTTAAATCCACCACTCTTCACCATTCCTTTCTATCTATTGCCCACAGTGCCAACAATCCTCACCTTCCCTTGTTTCACTGTGCAACCAATCCCACAATACTTTGTGACATAAATGCAATGGGATATGGTGGGTTGCCTTTTTGTGGACCCAAAGGATATACTGTGGAGACCAATATGGGCAACTCTATGCAAATCTTAATCACTGTAGTTTGCAGTCAGATATTATCACTATAAATACTACAGGTAGCTAAATAAGATACAGAAAGAATTCCACACTATTGACAGTCTGTGCTTAGGACAGGCCCAAGAGTGGAAGAGCAAACTGTGCTGCAGTTCATTGAAAATAGTATTGTAACTTAGTGCACAATAAAAAAAAAAATCAAAGTTGGGCAGTATCACAAACTTCATGGCCCACTTTACGACAGTGTCAGAACAGAGTGATTAAGCTTTCAGTCTTTATTGTAGAGCTTGTAAATGTTATGAAAATGTCATCTCAAATCTCTTCCTCATTCTCAATTTGAATTCAGGCATTAATAAATACCATTTCCTGTAGTATAGGTGGTAATATACAGTGGGTTGGGAAAGCTATTTGGGTTCTTCTGGATCCTGCCAAATTGAAAGCAAACAGTGAATCAAATGCTTCCTTTTCCTTTGTAGCTGTACTTTTTTTTAAATATAAACGATTATATCTTTTAACAGCACTGTCTGAACTCAAATACTGTATGCGGAATTTCAGCTGGCTGAATTCAAAGATCCATTATGTAACAACAGTCTACCTAAAAGGCAAAAATCAATGAGCTATGATTATAGAGTTTACATTTATTTGGGTGGCAGACAAAATAAAAGACATGTAACCTCAAACACCTGAAACTAGCAAACTACTGAGTCAAAGCCCTCTCTCATACATACCAGACAAAACCACCTCTATAGTTTACACGTGCACATGGATACACAAATAATATTTACATATGCACAGCCATTTATCAAAATAAAAAGACCTGATACCATTCGAGTGTTATTTTATAATTTTGACATATCCCTGTTTATAGTTATTTTTTCAATGTTTAATAACTTTAATGTTCACAATTACAAAATATAGTTTAAGCATTTTTTATTTGTCAATTTAAATGTTCAGTAGTGGGAAATTATGGGGAGGGTTTTCAGACAATAAGCCATCACACCACAATTATTTAATTACAATGCTGAGATTAAAAAAAAACAACCCTACAGCTTAAAGCTGTCAGCGTCCCATGTCAAAATACACGAAGCAAATATCCTTTAATCAAACCGGCATAATGCCTCAAGCCGCCTTTCCTTACTTTGCGGATCAGTACATTTGGAGGACCAATGCAAATATTTTTCATCAGCGTGAGTACGACCAGGGAAAATCAGTGTTTACAGATACAAATCTAATCCCTCCAAGCCTCTCTCGCCCAGGAAAATAGCCACACACACTCACGTCCTGTTCACGTGTAACCACGCACGAATGCTCGGCCAACACACTGTGCTGTACACATGCACCGATCCTGCCCTCACGCGGGCACCTGCCGTGAGGGGCGCTCCAGCCGCCCGGGAGTAACCGGCCCACGCGCGCACCTGCCGGCACGGCCCGGCTCTCACGCTTCGCCCACGCGCGCACACACGCAGACCCCACTCCGCCCGGGGCTCCCGCCGCCCCTGCGCTCCTCGTGCGCCGGCTCGGCCGGGCCAGGTCCGTGTCCTCCCAGGAGAGAGCCCGGCGCGGCGGAGCGCCCCCCCCCACACCCACACACACTCTGCGGGGGCTGACCCGGGCCCGCCGGCCGTGTGTGCGCGCGGCGCGGCGCGGCCCCAGCCCCCGGGGAGGGACGAGCCGGTGCCGCCGCCGCTGCCGCCGCCAGGCCAGTGCCGCGCTCCAGCCCCGCGCGCGCGCCCGCTCCCGGGACCTGGCGTCTCGCGCCTGCCTGGAGCAGCGGGGGGAGGCCCGGGGAGGGGGAGGGGGTGCAAAAGAAGGAGCCACGGGGCGCGGAAGCCACCCGCCCGCCCCCTTCGCGGCTCAGCCCCAGCACATCCTGCGCACAGGGGGCGGGCTGGCCGGGGCTGCTGCCCTCCTCCTCCTCCTCCTCCTCCGGAACCCTCCCGGCTGCAGCTGATGTAAGGCGATGGGGGGCTTCTGCGGGGAGTGGGGCTTGCTCGGGGGGCTCCGTGCACGGGCAAAGGCGGCGTGGGGGGCGGAGGATGCGGCGCAAGCGGTAGATGCGTCTCCTGGGGAGCAGCCCGGGAGCTCCGGAGCGGCAGCGGGAAGCCAAGGGGACAGGTAGGGGGAAGCCGGCTCCGGCGCTGCCCCGCGCTCCGGGGGGATGCGTGGGGGCGCCCGCCCCCCGCCGCCCCGTCTCTCTCTCTCTCTCTGTGTGTACCGGTGCGGCGGCCCGTCGCAGCGACGGGAGCGTTCGCCTTGTCCCCGCCTCGCAAGGTGTCCCTCCACCGCTGTGCCTCGGCTCCGAGTGAATGCGTGTGATTGGAGAAGGGGGCAGGGGGGCACGACTGTTCATTTCTATTTTGCTCTTCCAGGCTTGTTGCGGTGGAGAAAGCCCTTGCTTCAGTGATCCTGACATGAGTTCTGGTCCTTTCCCACGGGCCATAACCTTGGGGTTCTGGCTGGCCGTGCAAAGTAGGCAGGATTAGTGCATCTTTGCAAGCCCAAACTCGCAGCTCGAACCGATCCTTCCACTTGCTGCACACAAGACCAGATTTTTGTTCTAAATTAAATTCTTCTTCTCCTCATCCTTATTGCCAGCTGAGCCGATCACTGTAGTTTTTTCAGGGGTATCCGGATTGTGTCAATGCAGTGTGGTGTGTGACCAATGTGTCTCTTTTAGCTGAGAGTAACTTTGTTTTGAACAATGGGATCCTACCTCTGAAGGGTTTTTTTTTTATTTTCTTTAATACAGAGAGAGAAGGACTATTATTAAATAGAATACCTGTGTGAATATATGTCTGTATGCATGCATTAGCTCTGTGTGTGTAAAACATGTCAAGTCTAATTTACATAAATGTATCAACATAATATTTTTATAATATAACTTTTAAACCAAGATGTTGACTACGGTTGCCATTTTGCCAGCAATACTGTATGTATTTGATTTTTGAATTATGTACAGTCAGACACCTGTTACTTAATCCTGTTTATCCTTGTCAATTATTGTTATCCAACCTTAGTCATCATTTTATCTCTGAAAATAAAATGCAAATATGGTTCTTCTAAAAATGATGCTATGCTGGTATACAGTAAGAACAGGAGAGACTAATGGATGTCTCAAGTAATATTTTTCCAAAGAGAGTAATTCTGGAAAATACCTGGAAAAAAAATCTTTCTCTCAGAGGTAGGTTTATGCTGCATGCAGAGATGTGTGTGGTGGGGGTAGGTGGGGGGTACAACTTTAAAACAATCAGCAGAGGATATGCTAAATGATTTACAGTGTAGATGACTTTCCTTTGTTTTTGTAAATAATGTGTGCAGTATGTTTGCTTAATAGTATAATGTTGCTTACTACTCTCTGAACTTCCCTTTGAAAGTGTAAAATTATAGGACTTTATGATGAATAATCTGAGTTATTGTCAATTATACAGAAAAATAAAACAGACCCTAATTATACAAAAGAATAGAATGAATGGTGTCATTACGCATAGAAAATCATATTATGTAAAGCTTATTTGAGTAGTGTGTTAAGTGTTTTCCCGGGACAAGGAATATTATTTATTTGAAGAGGTTTTCTGTAAATTAACTTCTAAAAGTATAACATTTATTGTATTCACAGTTTTCTTCCAGGTCACAGGTACCTACCTAGGCCCTTATACAGCAGAAGGGTTGCTATTACATAGGACTGCGCATTTTTGTATCATACAGAGGCAGTTTATAAATATTAATTGGAAACAGACTCATTCCTTTCTGTTAGTGATAATTTAATAATGTAATTAAAATAAATTCCAAAATAGTATGTCACAGGTAAGATTAATTGCCATCTACAGTGAGATTTTAGGTATGGCCATCTAATTCTAGGAAGGAACAAAATGATCAGGGAATATAAAATAGTATGCATTTCAGGCATGGAAACTTTTTCACAACTGCTAATTTCACTCTGCCTGCAAATATCAGGTTTGAGTCTTCTTTTGATGACTAAACACCTAGTATTCATCTAAAAGTCAAACCTCTGGTGAAAATATAACTCTTCAAGTAGCTGTCAAAACAGAATTTTAAGGTCTGATTTGATCACTGGGTATGGATTCATATCTGGTGGAGTAACAATGCCTTTTATTTTATAGGTGTACGCCCACACACAAGAGCTTTGTTCTAAAACAGAATTTTTTATGCAGTGAATTTAAAAATAAAACACATAATGTATTCTGTAAGCTATATTTTGCTCTCTTTTTTTGTGAATAGAGAGGAAAGCACCTAAAGGGAAAAGAGATAAAGACAGAAGAAAGGGTAAAGAGAGAAATTCCATATCGGCTTCCCTTACAAATGCAGGAAAGACAAACCTATTTGCTGTGTATCTCATTGTTACATACCATCCAAAATCCAGTCGCTAGCTATACCCTTCTGCTTCCATCTTTTTTAAATAAATGACCAGTTCTTTTGCCCTGATGTACACTGCTGACTTTGACTTTGGCCATTTGTTCCAGTAATGTCATGCACTTGGAGCTCTACTATGAGTCTGTCAAATCCATTTGCACTGTACTTACTCATAACAAAAATATTAGAACAGTTTCTGGTTTAATGTACCTTAAATATTTGGTACTGCTTTTGTAGGAAGTGATGACTTTATTTTAAAATCAGATTTAAATATCCTCTATTTCAAACTCTTGTCGGTATAATTTCCATTATTCTCATGATTATTCACTTTGTTTCAATATTTCCTTTATGTTAGCTTGACGTTTTTTGTAGTCTTGTAGCTTTATGATTCATTTTCATTTGTGGTTTTACCGTATGAATTATATTCCATTCTTGGTCGTCATTTGCAGAATAACTAATTCTGATAATTTTAGTGTAAATGTTTTGTTGTTGAAACTGAAGTGGATGCTGTGCTAAAGATGAAGCCAACCATTTTACGAATGAGTGTCTGTCTAAGAGAAACAATACCTCATTTGTTTTAGGAAGACTTTGGCTTCCTCCATATTTTTAAGCATCTGTCCTACAGTATTCTGGGAATTGTTGGAAAATGTGGTGGAAATCAAATTTCCTAAGTCATCCAATTACAGGATGCTTCAAACTGGTTGATTGTCAGTAGTAACCATTATCAAAAATTGCACAAAACAACATTTCTGATTGGGCTAATCAATAGTAAAGGCTCAATTCCACCCTCAGATTAAAGGGTGGATTGTACCACTGTGACCACTTGCAGCGAGAGTGAGAGGTTATGGGCTCTGCTGCCAACTGTCTGTTGATGACAGCTGGCTGCATATCTCTTTCTCCACTATTGCAACCACTGGCACTCATAAGATGTCACAATACTTACAAAAGATCAGCTCCTGGACGAAGAGCAGCTGGCTCAAATTCAATCTAGGCAAGATCTGAGTCATGCTGGTTGGCGGGGGGTAGCCCTAAGAAGAGCTAGCCAGTCCTCTGACCCTTTCTTTCTTTTGAAGGTTTCCAGCCGTCATTCAAAGTGGTGGAAAGTCTTGGGTCCTCTTTGACTCATTACTGAACTTGGATGAGTAGGTAGCATCAAAAACCAAAAGTGTCTCCTTCACGTCCAGCTTGCTAGGAAACACTACCCCTTCCTTGTGGATAAGCACAGGTTTCAGCTGGCACAAGATGTGGCTGTCTGTCTTCTTCATGGCTTATGCTGCCGTGAGCACATCAAGCCAGTGCTTCTGTCCCTGCACTGGCTTCCAGTCCTTTATCCACTGCCATTCTAGGTCTTTGATCCTAATCTTAGAACAACTGATGGATCGTGTCCCAGCTATGTCAGAGACCCCATCATCATCGACAAGCCACAGAGACAGCTGTGTTCCTTTGGGACCAATGCCGATTGCAAAGCCCAGAGTGACGCGTGCATGAGAATGGGGATGAAATAATTTCAGTTGAGGGCATCTGTCTATCAGAGAACTTTGAGGAGATGAGAGGAAACCAGAATTTGACTTTCTTTGGGACATGCTGGGAAGCCTTTCTTTCTGATAAATCTTTGACTCCATAACCAGAACAGCATACACAGCATCAACTGCTCCCCTTTCCTCTTACCTCTTCCAAAAAAAGAGACCTTACGCAAAGCACGGTGTTTTTTAATAACCCAAAAAGGGGGAGACACAAGAGATTCCATGACACCCATTGGCAAAAGTGGGTGTAATACTTCCTAATCTATTTTATATGGAAGGTGTAGCGCTGCTAGAGGGGTGAGTGGCAGTACCAAACCCTAAACTAGGATAGTTTGGTGCCATTTCTTTTTTGTGTTTTCTCAAAATGGAGGCCAGGTCTCACTCTTTGCCCAGCAAGAACAGTGTCTTCTGGAGCTTTAGAAAAACAGTTGCTAGGCACCTGAGGCAAGATGGAGGGTGATCTGCCCTTCGGTCTTCTCGTAGAGAGCCCAAGACTGAAATCAGTGCCTGATGGAGTTTTTGCTGCAATAGTCCTGCGCCCAGCTCCAATCGCTGAAGAAGCCTTTTTGTGCAGTATATGAGGATAGTGTTTGGGTCTGTGTTTGGGACTCGGATCTTTTTAATACCTCTGTGGTGAGCTAACCCTCAGTGTTTGCAGCACCAGACCATGGGAAGGAAATCTGCTCCCTGTGCAGACTGATGATCCTTGTAGAAGCTGAGTAACCTGCATAGTTCCCTGTTAGTTGGTGTATTGATAGACCAGCAGCTGATAAGAAATACTTTTTTCTGACCATTTGGTGGTGGGATTATACTCTTGTTATTTTTATGCATATGTATGTGTCTGAGTATACACACATGCATGTGTATATCAAAATATATTTATATGCACACACCCATGCGCGCGCTCTCTCTCTTTTTAGTGTATGTATTAGTGAGACAAGGTGGGTGAAGTAGTATCTTTTGCTGGACCAATTGCTTTGTATTCGTCATTAACTTGCATAAGCACTGCTGTCAGCCTGACCTCTCTTTTGTGTATGTGTGTTTAATAAATACATTTCTGGAAAAGGAAGCCTATGCACAATTTGAATATCAAACAGTCTGCTCTTAAATACTCATTCCGCATCAGTTCCTTCCTCCAAGTATTTCCTCACCAAAATGTATACAAATCATTGGTGAATCAGGGGATTCCTTTACATATATATATATATATATAAAGCCTCTCATTTGTGTTCCAGTTCTCTTTTCCACAGTCGTGTAAACACTGGAATGATTGTGAAGAAGGAGAATAAGGGGCAGTCCAATGAAGGAATTCTGGGCAGGAGAGACTGGGATAAATGAAGAGAATGCGGGTGACATTTTCCCTTAGGCATTCACTAAAAAGCTCCTTGTTGGTTTTCCATTCCTATTTCTCTTTCTGGAGATAGTCCTGTGTGATTACCTTTTGCCTGCTTGAATATGCTCTGTCTCTCAAACCTCTTCTTTTCCATCTTGAATTTGCACATGTGCAGAGATATGAAGAGTGACTCTGAATATATGTCCAGGGACAGGTCTTCCCTCCTCTTCTTTTGGTTAGCTCAGTAAGATTTTCCATGCTCTGGATCGCGTACACCTGCCCCCATGTCTACTTTAGGACATCTGTATGCTGCAGTGGCCACCAAAGTGAAAAACAAGAAATGAAAGAGTTTCTAACCATAGCAATAGCCTGTCCATCCCTTGAAATACATGAAGTACAATAAAAGTAGCAATTTTTGTTCCAGTTTAGAATTCCAGTGCCGTCTTGCGAGTCATTTTTTCTCTTAGACCAGAGATGGTGAGGACATATTACAATTTACTCACAATACATGTAAAATTAATGCCATAATGGGAGGAAGGAAGAGGAACCATGAGGTAATCACTAAAACGGGACCCTTAAAAACACCTCTGTGGAGGGTCCCATCCAGGAAAGAAAAGCTGTTTTGAGAGAGTAGGGGGGAAAAGACAGAAACTTGCAGTAGGGCTGTTTTTGCACAAAGGATAGCGGGGGATCAGATCCATGAAAGGAGAGGCTGTGTGATCCTCTCTGATGGTGGAGGGAAATGTATGTTGCCCCAAAAGTTGATTGCAAGGCAGTAGGAGGACTGCTGGATGGGAGCTTTTATTTCAGATAGAACTCTAGAGGATTGGTGCTGAGGGCTAAGATTAATTGGCCTCTCTGATGGATGTAGAGAACTGTCTGAGAGCAGCAAGAAACAGTCAGTGTAATTATTTCAGCCTATTTCATGACCTGTGTTACTTGTGCATCACTTGGCTAGGAAAGTATGCCTAGGAATGTTTTTCATGCGTTAAATGACAGGACAGAAAGGATGAAATTTGATAGCAGGTATATCAGAGCAGCCTGCAAATTAGGTGCTGCAGCTTGGCATATGAGCTGATAGATGCAAGCTAATGTAAATACTTTGGCCTTAGTGCTCAGTATGTAATTTCTTGCAGGAAAGATCTCCCATATGTGTGTACGTTGCAGGAGCTGTGTAACCCTTGGAAACCTTTGCCCCCGTCCACCCCCCAAGCATGTCTGCCATTTTGAGTCTGTTCGTATGGTGTGGTCAGCCCTGTTGACTGGTGCGCTTCTGCCCTGAAGTTGAAAATTATGAGTACTTTTTTGGTGGGGAGGGGAATGTGATGCTGAAGAATAATAGGGATCCAAAGAGGGCAGGCTAGTGAGGAGCCTTGGTAGTTGCTTTTTGTGGTGATAAGGTGGAAGAGCTGGGACAGAGGTGGACACTTTCCCACTCATGCTGGTGGCTATTAGAACCCAGGAAGCTCTTCTCTCAGCTGCAAAATCAGCCCCTGCCAATGCATTTTACAATAAAAACCCGGCGTTCTTGCTACAAAGGGGTCACTCCTCTCCTGCTTTCTCCACCTCCAACTGAGCTCAGCTTCTGTCTGCAGATCCAGGGAGGCTGGCGATATGTCTGGCATCTCTGAGTCCGGCTCCTCATCCCACTGGTTTTCTCTGCCGCATCCTCCCTGTCTCTCACTAGTGCAATGCATGGTGCCTCAGGCAGGGAAGAGGGGTGAGTCTTGAGGGTTTGTTCCGGTTCATCCTAAAAGGGGCAAATTTTCTGAGCTGGACTGATTGCTGTTGTCCTGGGCCCTTACACACAGGAATTCTAGCCCCCTTTACTCTCTCTTGGCCCTGGATACTGCCTGTCATTGCACCACTGTCAGCTGGTCTCTTTGCCACCTGGTCATACACTAGAGTTTTGCATGTGACTGAATTCAGCTGGTCCTGGAACCCTTGTATCCCCATACAGATATCAGAGCCTGCACATCTGCCTTGGGCGAGCTGGCAATGTGCTCGTAAAATGGCTTCCTCTGAGACATGCTGGTGATAGAATCAGATTAATTTGCAAAGAGTAGAAGAAATTATTTACTGTGCAAACAGCATGCAACTAAGCGCCACGGTTGGTGCGAGGATTGCTGAACGCGTAAATGGTTTCTGGCTAAGAGCAGACCGCCGCAGTGGAATGCGGGCTGCTAACCTAGCCAGGCAAAGGGAGGAGTATTTGCATATTTGGAACTGTTATGGAAGCTATCTGCCTCCACACTGGCATTGCGCTGGTGGAGACTGGCAAAGAGGAGAAGCACGTGGTGGTTAACTTTGAAACCAGTCTGATTCAAATGGTGGTGCCGCACTGGGGGGAACTTCTGTGTGTTGGCACAAGTTGTTGTATAGATGTGCTGTGGGTTAGCACCCCACATTTCTCTACTGCTGCCGGAGCTTTTGGCTCCATTACATCAAATAAGAGACCGTCCCTGACCTTCCTTATCTAGGATTGAAAATAGTTTAGCTGCTCGTGTAGATGAGATCAAACCGTTTTCAGCAGTGGCACAGAAAGAGTGACAGAGACCTGCAGATCATTCTTGCCTCTAAAGGTATCTCTGCTACCATTTCCTCCTGCCTCTGAACTTTGGGAAACTTACATTGTGCTGCCCATATTGTATGCACTATACAGCTAAAGCAGAAGATCTAAGTTTGCATTGCTGGTAGTCTGGCATCTTGTATAAGCGGTAAGTTCATTTAGAAGAAGCTGTGTTTCTTTACAGAAGAAGCCTGTACTAAGGAATTGAAGCCCCCAAAAGTAACTTTCTGGAGCCTAGATAGGTTTGGAAGTCCTATATCTTGCTGCTGAGGGTCTTCAGTCTATACAGTGATAAAAGAGCTGCGGCATGGGGAGGTGAAGGGTCTGAGGGTCCGAGCTCCAGCCCAAGCCCAAATGTCTACACTGCAATTTTTAGACCCATAGTCCGAGCCCAAGTCAGCTGACTGGGGCTCTGAGACTTGGTGCCAGGGTTTTTTTTATCGCAGTGTACACGTTAAGACAACTGATTTCCATTTCACTGATGCTTCTCCATTTCGTATGCCTTGCCTTCTCCTGACCTGCGGCTTCAGAATATGAGTTGTTAACTGACAATGCTGACATTCCACCAGGTTGGTTTACTCAGTCGTGGATTTTTTTCCCCTGCCTTTCAGAGATAAGTGGTGATTTCAGAGCTTGATTCGTTTTTTTTTTTTATTCTGCTTTTTCTGGTAAATGGTGATTTCAGAGCTTTGTCGTGACAGTTTTTTCTGTGGGTAGGTGCCTACCACCTTTCCTCCTACAGGCAACAACAGTTGGTTGTGTAAGAGCAGGGCTTCATTTATAAATGTGGGAATCTACAAAGCAAAATAAAAGTTGATATTTGCAATGGCTCTTTGCCATGTAAGCATGTGTATTTTTTAAATGGCAATTCTTGCTGTATTTTGAAACACATGTTTTGAGAAAATATGTGTGAGAGTAGTTTTGACTTTGTATGAATTAGATTAAGTTAATAACAGGTGAAACCTTGTTACTGGCAGGAATGATGCACACTGTTTTGTGCTTTTGTGCTTTAGTTGTGCTTTTCCTAGTGAGTAGCCAGGGGTTCCCCGAAATCTTAGAGTGTCATTACATTTTCATTTCTGTTCCCTATCAGCCCACTTCTACCCATAATAAAGCACTGGATATTATGAAAATTACAAAATTATCTCATTTTTGGGATGTCTTGTAAATGGAAATCATTGGTGGGCTTGTCTGGTTTACTAAAATCATGAGAACTCTGGTAGCTTTAAATTAATAGTTTGAAATGATTCATTTTAGTGACTAATCTTCAGTGACTCTAGTACTATGTATTGTAGGGACAGGCAACGGAAACCTGGAAAATTTGTTTTTCATATTCAAAGGCAGCAATGACAGGTACACAGGGGATGATATTGCTGGTTTAAATGTTGGCTGACTCCCATTTTAATTTAGTTTGGGAATATTCTATATGAACTTGCAGAGAAACTTTCATTAATACTCTGTTCTTCATAATGGGGTTGTTTTCTTTGTGAAAATCATTTTAATAGAACAAAATGTAATAAAGATTTTGAGTCATGCAAAATTACCTTGGCATTTCTTTAACCTCAGTTTTTGGGTTATTTTCTATTTCCATTTTCTTATTAAAGTTTGATGTTTAAAAAAGATAACTTCTTTCTCTTAGCAGCAATTTAAATACCATAAATAACCTTCATGAGGAATTCAAATATTTTAAACAGGTAATTGGGGGCAACAAAGGGATTGGTTCACACAGTTTCTGATGAAAAGCTGTAGAACCAATTTCTTAATGTAGGAAGGGGCGAAAATTATCTGAATATGAGAGATCCGTTTTTGCTAACCGGTGTAGGCCTTTGGTGTGTGTTAGGCAAAGCATAATAATACCAGGATTCACAAAACTTTTAA
Source organism: Caretta caretta (assembly GCF_965140235.1). NCBI lineage: Eukaryota > Metazoa > Chordata > Testudines > Cheloniidae > Caretta > Caretta caretta. The sequence continues at coordinate 202,171,812 of NC_134208.1, read as the reverse complement.
CATATTTTTCATTCCAAAAAAGGAAGAGTTTACATGGTGATAATTTCTATTCTAAAACTGCGTAACTTTTGTAATCCATAAAACTGGAATACCAGTGGCTAATGTACCTTAGTGTTTTTCCCCCCCCCCCAGATGTTTGGAAAACCTGTCAAGCAGGTGGAGTGAAAATAATTGATTCTTTCGTTTTTAAGAAGTGCATTACAAATGTTAAAGAAAGGAAATCAATTGTCAATTAATATTTAAAAAATCATTTAAATGAATCATTCCTTAAAGGCAACTGGAAGGTGGACCAAATCTCCCAGCCCCTATCACTGCTTTTTTATATTGTAGGACTTAAATCAAGTTTGTTGTACAGGAGGCAGAACATATTTTGCTGAACTGAGCAACCTAAAAGTCCAATTGATATGTAGCACCTTTTTCATGAATAAAGCACTGTTTTAATGGTAACATTTGGTTCTATATGATCAACAATATCAATTAGCGTATTCTACATCCGATGAAGTGAGCTGTAGCTCACGAAAGCTCATGCTCAAATAAATTGGTTAGTCTCTAAGGTGCCACAAGTACTCCTTTTCTTTTTGCAAAGACAGACTAACACGGCTGTTACTCTGAAACCATTCTACATTCTATTATACCCACGTAACCTCAGCCGGTGCTCTAGTATGTAGCCCAATGCTGAGGGCATAATTTGGCCCTGACATGAACAACTTTACACCGTGGCATGCCTGCTCTAAGAAGAATGGAACTTCTATGAGATTCTGCCCTTTGATTTATGTTTATTGGTATCACGCTGGGGGGTGGATTTCTGAATCGGCACTTCTGTCAAACGTCATCATTTAGCCCCAAGCTTTCAAATGTGCACATGAATTTTGGCTGCCTCTGTGGGTTTTTATTTTTGTTTTTTGGATTTCTAACTTTATGCACTTCGGGCTTGTTTCCTATTCCGGACTCTTCTACTAACTCATTCTGGACTAGATTGTGAGATAACAATCAGCCCGGGGTAATGGGCTGCATAGTATGGCACGGTACGTGGAGTATCTGGGGAAGGACATTGTGATCTGGTTTATCTGCTGCTCTGGGAGGGAGCATGTTTATACCCAGGGCAATGTATACTGCACCCATGTTTATACCCAGGGCAGTGTATGCTGCCCGATGTGCCAGTGAAGCAATGCCTCCTGGCATGTTGGAGGTAGAGCCAAGTTTCTATCCATTTCCTGCCGCATTCCATCCCCTCTTGCTCGCTTGTGCCAGGGTGAGGTGGCTCTGTGGAGCCTGTCTCTACTTAGCTGCTGCTACCTCTGCTTATGTTGCTGTGCTAGCCAGGCCACAGTATGGTCCTGTGTGAATTTGGACAAATCAGTAAGTCTCGCTGTGCCTCAGGCTTCCCATCTGTAAAATGAGTATAACGACACTTACCTCTTCAGATTTTGGTGAGGCTTGGTTAATGTTTGTCTGTAAATTGCTTTGACAGCCTCATGTGAATGAGGCTACTGTATGTATGTACTATTTTATATCTGTATAATAAGTGCTGCTGATAACTTAGCAGCTGATTAATGATGCACAGCAGCGCTGCAGAAGAACGTTAGAGAATGAAAAAAGGGAACTGTATTCAATAGAAAAAGTAGAGGATACTTAATTACCTACCTCAAAATTAGACATGAGGAAGGAAAACCAATCTGACTTTAGCAAAAAGTGCCATGCGATATTTAATGAGGACAAGAGGCGAGGACGTTTTTCTTGCATCTCCTCTGAAAGGCAGTGCCTCCAAACAACACAATGACACTAACACCCTAGCAGGGCATTGATTCAGGAATGACTCAGAAGGAAAGTACCATCTATTGAAGAAATCATCAGCAACTTTTGTTTCCCTATGGGGGCTCCACGCTCAAGAATTGACCAAGGCAAACCTTTCTGAGCTTGTGAGACCTGATGAGAGAAGTCTTTAGGCTGTTCAGAGGAAATGCTTCATTTTGCCTTCAGAACTTGTGTCTTGCTGAAAGCGGTGAACTGTATTTTTGACAGCTCCATATTGGCTCTGTGTCTCACATTATTCCTGCGAAAGTCAAATGTAATTTATATTTACTGAGTTAGATCAAGATCCACCCATTTCTGACAGTAGCAAAGAGGTAACCTGCGTATTTGCTAAAAGCAACCATTTTCAGCCAAACGATATCCCAGATCATGTGAATGGCTATCATAGAGGTACAGGTTATGCATCGAGAGAAGCATTTTATTTTTTAAGGATAGGAAGAAGATACTAGATTTATCAATCCTAACTTTAAATACCGAGGCTGATGTCATTTCTTGAAAATCCTTAACTTCAAATTTCAAAGATCTATAGGGCAAAATCTAGCTCAAAGTAACTATAGTTCATCATACGGATTGTGGTAGTAGCTATCTTGCTTAGAGAATGTAATGATTTGTGACACTTTCAGTTTAGGAGCCCGGCTTAATAACAGTTTTATATCCTGTTCGATAGTGTTTTAACAATTGTAGCATCCAGTTCTTTTCTCAGATCTACTGCACATTGCAGAAATTGCTGCTCATCTTGGCTGATTCCTTTATGTTCCAAATAGGGATTTGCACCTTTGGCTACAGCTGGCTTAGGTTAAACACCGTTTCAAAAAAAGCCATGTTCTAGCCAAAAAGATAGTCTCTTTATATTAACGTCCCAACTCTTGACCGATTCATCTGTCTTGACCGTGGTGGAAATGAAGGCTGTTTGTGCTACATATGATGTGATGCACAGCAGTCTTCTTAAAGGTGAAGTGACCAAGGAAATGGATGCACATACTTGCAGCATAGCTCTACAAATATTTGCTAAAGCACAGGCACAATGTAAACATCAGAATTTAGGAATGCTACGTAGGTTGGAATCAGCCTTGAGGATTCTCATTCCATATTCTGAACTGTAAGATCTCTGGGGCAAGTACTATCTTTGTGTTATTTATTACACATCATCTAGACAACAGGGACCTTGCTCTTTTTTTTTTTTCCTGTTTGTCTTTAGGTACTACTGCAATAGAGGTAATAAATACATTGCTTTGAAGCTTAGGACGGATACCACATATTCTGTGCAAGTTAAAGGCGAAGAGTACTTGTATTGTTCTGATCAGCAAGCTGAAACTTCTAAAGATAAGCAGCTCTCAGCATGAACCGAACAATTAGGTGTCTTGAAATTCCAGGTATCTGGGACTTCCTTTTCAGCACCATATGGGTTACAGTAGTTTATGACCATGTATGTTAGCAAAGTGAAAGGAATCCTGTTCAATTTTTTCTTAACTATGATATGCAAATTAAAATAGTACAAGCTCAGTGATATGAACAATACCACATCTGGGCAAACTATCAGGAGTGCAGCATAATTTATGGGACAAGGCATTGCCTAAACTAGTTGAACTTACATTTCACATGCTACTAAAGGCCCCTACAGGTTTCCTTCATTAGGAAACAAACCCAATTTTGGTTTGACTTATGGTCCAGTAATAGCAGAGTTACATTATCTTTGGGCTTTGGAAATATAGTCTGGGATATCGCATTTATAGAGCCGTCAAATGTTTTGTGACCCTGGGCTTCTGGCACAAATGTAAAAGTGCTTCACTCAGTGTTAGTTCTAGCTCTGAGGATTCCCTTTGTAAACTTTCAAGTTGGAACATAACTCAGGAGCACATTCATTCTGTGTTTGGCAACAGGAATGAGACAGTTCGAATCAGCAGCACATGCTTAAAGGGACAATGTCAGTACGAAATCAGGTCTGTTTGAACAACGACTTAAAATACCCTCCAATACTGAACCTGCCACTGAATCCCCCTGCCAATTTTGGTTGCTTCATAGTCACATTTTTGTACTTTTTAGGAATGGTTGTTCTCTTCCCTGTTGTGTTAAAGACCCACAAAAATGCTGGATACTGATTAAATAACTACACAGGGGAAACAGAACAACTGACGGGCACAAAATGCAGTTAGATAAAGTAAACAAACTAGGGAAAAAATGTCCCCTCAAAGCCCTTTCAGCTACAGTAAGGTTCTGTGCTATTTAAAACATTATTATTTATTTGTATTGTTACAATGCCTAGAAGCTCCAGTCAAGAATTAAAGTCCCATTTTGCTAGGCACTGGAGACGCATAGGTACTCCTTGCCTCAAAGATCTTACAGTCTTAAGGGTAGGATAAGGCAACAAGTGTACATACTCCTGGTGGACAAAGGGAGCAAAAGGGAACAGTGAGACAATCAGAAGAGTAATAAGGAGCAGTCAGAACAGACCAGCTGCCAGGCCTTTGGATTCCATAGTACATGTGAACAATTTTCAGCCAGAAATGTTATATTTGTAAGTTGGTGGCCTCCCTTTAAATGTATCCCTAGGTACAGGGCTAGCTGTTGGCTGGAAACTGCCTGGATCAGGCTGACTTAAAAAAGAATTTTGTTTGAATGATGTCTTTAGGATCAAGCCCAGTGTGTTTGCACAGTGAGGATGTGCTGCACAGATGGGTAACACCCAGTTCTGTTTGCTGAACAAATAAGAAATTAAACTGATGGCTCGTGCTTTGTTCATTTATAGGGATCAGCAGACAGTGACAAAATCCGGCCGGATAGACCTGACCTGAAGATTTCATACACAGAATAGCTTCAGAGTTTTTTAAAAAAGGTGTTGTACTTACAGTTTAATATTAAAATACCACGTTAAATATTTAATATACTTTAAGATTCTTTCTGTGAATTTAACCCAGCAATAATATAGGAACATTGTTTATTACTTACCTTGAACTATCCATATTGCTAGTTCACAGTAATGGCACTTTTAGCAGGTTGATGACTGTCAGGCTCAGAAATAGCAATTGTAATATGATAAAATTATTCTGGAATACATTTGCATGGTTTATTCATGGTAAGAATTGCTTTTTTGCATGTCAGACTGCTGACTAGAGCAAAATGTGTTTACTTGGAACTGGATATACATTCTGGGTTAAAAAAAGACGTGTTCTCTTAAACTGTGTATGGAAAGAAAAGAAAATTAGTTTGGTTTAATCCAGTTGTTATTTAATTTCAACTTTGTGTCGAATCCATTTCAGTAAAAACTTCTGGCAGCTATGTCTGGCAATGGACATTATAAAGTAATGTCACTTAGTGTCAGACTCATATGAAATCAATCCTTCATTGTCGGGGGTGTGGTTGGGTGGGGGGGTTGGGATGGAAGCAACACACATATATTAAACTAAATTTTACTGCGTTCCCTTTGCTGTTGTTGAAAATATTTGTTTCAATAAAACTTCCTTTCACCAGTTCCTCTGGGATCCTACAGTGAAGTGATAATTCTGTGCTGTAATATTCTGCTGGCATGAAAATGATTATAAATTCACCACTGTGTGATCTGATAAGAGGGAAAGAGGGGCCAGAAGGGAGGAAGCCCGATAAGCTCAAGTAGCTTTAGAATTAGCAAAGATAATTTTAAAAAGAGTGAAAGCTGCATGAATTTGTCTGTTACCTTTGAAGATGTTCACCAGTATTAAAGGTTCTTTGTATGAAACTGCCTAAAATGGTCATATGTGTACTGCCCATTATATTAGGGTACAGAAAAGCAGAGGTATTCCATAATGGTGTTCTGTTCAGTGTGACTCTATACAGGGCTGTGTGTGCTGTATGATTGATGTCATGTAGTAGTCCCATTAAACGTTAAAAGGGAAAAATAATTCTGCTTAATCCTTCTCTTTCACTGTCAGTAGTATATAGAAGGTAGGGGTAATGGAAAGTTTAGATCAGAACATGCCACTTTAGAATTGCTGCTGGCCTACATTTCAAAGTATGAACCGAGATGAACATTCAGTCTTTGGAATACAGGAGCATCCCAAACAGAACTACTGAGTGGTGATAAAGATAAAGATTACCCTGTACATGCTGAGTTTTCTTGGGAGACTCTATAGTTACTGCACTTTATTTTAGTGCCTGAAACTTCCTGCAGCAAAGGCCGGATCCAGCTCCCCACTTCAGTCGCTGTGGAGCAGCCTTGTGCTGTGGACCTGGTGTGGTTCCACTGGACCAGGGGTGGCCAACCTGCGGCTCCGGAGTCGCATGCGGCTCTTCAGAAGTTAATATGCGGCTCCTTGTAAAGGCACCGACTCTGGGGGCTGGAGCTACAGGTGCCAACTTTCCAATGTGCCAGGGGATGCTCACTGTTCAACTCCTGGTTCTGCCACAGGCCCTGCCCCCCTTCCACCCCTTCCTGCGCCCTCCCCTGAGCCTGCCGTGCCCTCGCTCCCCCCTCCCCACGCCCAAGCCTTCTGCACGCCACGAAACAGCTGATCAGGAGGTGCGGGGAGGGAGGGGGAGGCACTGATTGGTGAGGCTGCTGGTGGGTGGGAGGCGCTGGGAGCAGGGTAGAGGAGTTGATATGGGGCTGCTGATGTATTACTGTGGCTTTTTGGCAATGTACATTGGTAAATTCTGGCTCCTTCTCAGGCCACTCCTGCACTGGACTGCGGCTGGCCAGTAGGCTGAAGTAGCCCTATGCAGAATGGCCATGAATCCTGGAGGGAGGATTCTTTCCTTTCCTATCCTATCCCTTACCCTAGTGCCTAGCCTGTCCACATCTCCCCAACACCTGACCTGACCAGTCAGGCTGGGCACTAGGGTAAGGATTTGACCCTAAGTGACTGTCTGCTTCAAATGCATTATGAGTCACCCTAACTTCACTCTTGGCTGTGTTGTAGTTTTTCATAAAAATATTGAATTTCATTGGCCAAAGCAGAACTAAAGTGTTTGCACTTAAATGAGCTGGGATTGTTTGTAGTGCTCATAAGTGAAGCCTTGGATTGTTACCTAACTTTCTTTTTTCAGTGACTAATTTCACAGATTTTTGAATTGCGTTTCTTAGGATAATTTTTGTTCTAAAGAACTACTACAAAGAAACTCTATAAAAATAACCAATGTGTTTTTTTTTTTAAATTTGGCTTTAGAAAATAGAATATTTTATCTACTCTTGTACTAGTTGGTGCCTATCTGTATAGCTTTAGTACAATGTGTAAGAAAAGTAATTTGACATATGGCTGGAATATAAGGAAAAGTAGAGAGAATAGTGCATTCCTATAGTAGTTATGCCTCAAGACAAAAGAGCCTTTATCTTATTCATTATTTTTACCTTTATTTACATTTAATTGTCTGAATATATGTCTTTGGGAAATTTTAGAAATAAACTGTTAGCCTGTATTTCTGAGGTATGTTGAAAGTGTATTAGGATCAGAGTTTGTGGTATTACAGTTTTGTTTCTTTTACACAAAAGAGGATCTTATTTATTGCCTGCTTTAAACTATTATATTTTGAGTGATAACAGGAATCCATTTATTTCAGAAAAATATTAAAAATCCCTTAGACAGTAATGTTTTGCTTATAAACGTCATTAAAAAGGATGCAATCACTGTCATTGCAGTCAGTCTCCTTTTCAGTAAGAATAATCCTAAAATTCCAGCCCATCTGGAGAGCCATTAAAAACCCTTTTTCCTGTGGAACTAATCTGGATGTGTCATGCAACCAGTCCAAAACCCATTCTATATAGATATCCAGAGTAGCTTTTGTTTTTCAAATTGGTTGTATGCACCCTGATCCTGTTCTGAGAAATGTGCAGCAAGCATGGTGTGTGTGGGTGTGTGTGCGTGTTATGTTAATTGCAAGATCGGTGCCAAGCTGTCCAAATGGCAATACCCACAGGCTATAAATTTTTTTTTTACTGGTAAGGCAGTTTGCTTACTTCACACAATGTGCCTGAGCACATATGTCCTTTGTACGGCCATAGATGGTTTATGAAAGTGGAGTTTTCTATTGATTCCATCACTGTATTCCTTTGGGCAAAAACAGACAAAATTCACTTTTTTTGATGTCAGTTTAGAGTAGCCGCTCTTAAACTGGTGCTGCTGAGGTAGAAAGCTACAGTCTGGACAAGGAAATGTAAAACAAGGACTTGTCGTGCAGAGTAACTTCAACCATTATGTCATTTGTCATCTACACTGTGTCATATGACTGATACTCAGTTAAATGGGAAGATATCTGACTGTGATATTACTTGATCCAGATCCTGTATACAGGGCTGCAAGGTTGTGTAGATTCATAGATTTTAGGGCTAGAAGGGATTATTAGGTTATCTAATCTGACCTCCTGTACATCACAGGCAATTACATTTCACCCAAAAAGAAAAGGAGGACTTGTGGCACCTTAGAGACTAACCAATTTATTTGAGCATGAGCTTTCGTGAGCTACAGCTCACTTCATCGGATGCATACTGTGGAAACTGCAGAAGATATTATATACACAGAGACCATGAAACAATACCTCCTCCCACCCCACACTCCTGCTGGTAATAGCTTATCTAAAGTGATCACTCTCCTTACAATGTGTATGATAATCAAGTTGGGCCATTTCCAGCACAAATCCAGGTTTTCTCACCCTCCGCCTCCCCCCCCCCCCCCCCCACAAACTCACTCTCCTGCTGGTAATAGCCCATCATCATACACATTGTAAGGAGAGTGATCACTTTAGATAAGCTATTACCAGCAGGACAGTGGGGTGGGAGGAGGTATTGTTTCATGGTCTCTGTGTATATAATGTCTTCTGCAGTTTCCCCAGTATGCATCCGATGAAGTGAGCTGTAGCTCACGAAAGCTTATGCTCAAATAAATTGGTTCGTCTCTAAGGTGCCACAAGTCCTCCTTTTCTTTTTGCGATTACAGACTAACACGGCTGCTACTCTGAAATCTGTAAAGAATGCTAGGCCAACTGGATTAGGTCCTTTGTAGCTTTAAGTGACCAGGATGTAACCCCCCTCTTCCTGTCTGCTATGGGTCCAGCCTTTCATTTCCGGAAGAATCGCACATGCTTTTCCACAAATCCTGGGCCCAGTGCTCAGTGCTGCACTGTGCAATCATGGGATTAGATTTGCAGTGTGCCATGGGGTCCATTTGCAAGGCCCACTAAGTCAGCCTCCTTTCATAATTCAAGCTCCAGAGGTTCTGAGATGGATAGGCTGCTGTCAGGAGGCTTAAATTGAATGGCTCTGGTCATGATTTCCAGTTAGCAGTGGTTGGCTGTTTGTTTCCAGAGCCATAGATGGGCTACTGGCTGTCTAGGCATGGGAACCCTCATACTTCAGCTATGCAATGCTATGTGTTGTGTAAGATTGAGAGAGAAATATATTTAGTGAGGCACAGTGTGTGCTCTGTCTTCAAATAAATAATAGTAAATAATTCAAATAAATAATTGTTCAGTGTGTTGCCTCGTGCCTTGTTTAGTACACACTATTCACACCCTCCTCTGAAGACAGAACATGAATTTTCTCATGGGCTTTTTTGTAGTACTCTGATACCTGAGTGCTTCACAAACATGAATTAATTTAACTTCACAACTCCACATTTTGCAGGTGGGGAGCTGAGGGCACAGACAGATTAAGGTCAGAAGTTTTCACTAATTCTGAGTGCCTACACTGAGATGCCTAGGACACAATTTTACGGCGTGTTTAGGCATCTGTAGCCCTATGTGTGTTCAAAGTCCAGCTCCCATTGAGTTCAGTTATAAGCTGTGGGTGCTCAGGACTTCTGCAACGCAGACCCTAGGGTCTCAAGTCAGGCACCTAGAAAATGAGGAACACATAGTTAGTGACCACCTTTGAAGAGCTTGGTATGTAGCCAGATATATAGGGTCAACTTATTTGTCCCTCCATATTTTATTTTTCTTTATGGCATGAGAGAAGTGAGAACCTTACTTAGGTCAAGTCTGTATCTGCACTGACTTTCCAACCAGTGGTGGAGTGAGGATAAATTTGCAGCAGCAGCTGTGGTCTGTTCTGGCCATTGGCTATGCTGGCTGAAATCAGTGGTCGCTCAGCATTTCCATGAGTGCAAGCGAGTCTTGAATCTGGTTCGAAGTCCTTCTCCCAAGGAGTTTACCATTTCACTAAAAAGGCCACTGGAGTTTCTGAGCAGAAACAAGCTTCTGAAAAATACTAAACTGGTGAAAGATACATTTTATTTCTATTAGTACAAAGAAACAGAAGCTGCATTATTTTTCCCATTAAACTTTCCAACATGTCAGGCATGGGCTGAAATGGAACATAGAAATTTCAGACCCAAAGGTAATTTTCCCCCAGAAAGGCTATAAATGACTGACGATAGGAATTTTGGGCCAAATTCTGCTATGTTATATACATTAAGTCTGGAGTAATGCAGGTGACTTTGGTGGATTTATCTGGTGTAACTGAGTTGAATTTGGCCCAGAATCTCTAGATGCAGAATAAAAATATCCATCATGTATCTTACAAACTGTTAGAAGGATCCGTTTATGTATTAAGATATTGTTGTTATGTCTTGCATCGTTTTCCCAACAGCAGCATGTTCTGAGTAGTGACTTAATTATTCTGTGCTGTGAGCTGATTTCACTTGTCCCTAGAAACAACTGTAGAAACTGGGTTAGTCTTCCGTGTGTGATTGTGCAATAGTGAGACCAATATAAAGGTGCATTGGGGTAAGCAGAGAAGTTGGATCTGTTTTTGTTTTTTTTTAAAGTAAAACAACTTTTGTTTTCTTCTACTGGAAGAACACATTGTCAATATTTAGTGAAAACGGAACAACCAACCCCCTCAGCAGTTGTCCCCTCAGACTCAGTTTATATTTCTGGAATGGTTTCAGTTTTGGTGGGAATTGCTGAACACCTCTGGCAGCTTGGAGAGGATTCAGTGTAGTCTTAAATCAAGTGATTTACTGTTATTAACGACGCAGCCTAAAATCGTTGTAACCAACACCAGCGCGGGGCATGACTGTGAGGCGCTTCTGGAGTGAACCACTTTAGTGCCCCTTGCTGGCTACCTGTGCTATGTTCTGTGCAGGGGAAGGAACAGATTCCCATGGGCTGCTAATTCCTTTCCCGCACAAGTGGGTGGCGAGTGGTCTGCTTCGCGTGGGAGTGGATGGAGCCTTCGTTCCATCCCCCTCTCGTGTATGTAATTGTGCTGCACCGTCAGTTTATATCTTGCCCTAGAGCCGGGGGAAGCAGGGATTGTGAACCTTGGAGCTGAAATCAGATGATTCCTGTCCTGCTTCTGGGGCAGCACAGCTACACGCGGTTAAGCATCATTATAAGGTTACAGTCTGGCCTAAATGTTTTGGAAAAAACGGATACATCATCTTAAAGACTCACTCGTAGGCAGTAAGGGGATTTCAAAGTCAAATTAACACCAATCACCAATGTTTTGATGTCAACTGCAGCAGTGCTCATAGTCTCATCCGGGGGGGGGAGGGCGCACGGGGCGGTGAGGGGGAAACGTATTGGAAAAACGATGCCACTTGGAATAATCTATTGTACTTTGTTAGGATAAGTGCGGACTTATTTTTTAATTTATATAAGCGATGACTGTTCTTTGAATTTGCTGTTTTTAAAATAGGCACGATGTTCTATTGTATATTTAATGTACAGCTTTGAGAACCTTCATATAGTATCTTTGTTTCTGAAAAAGCATCTCTTTTGTTTTTTGGTTTTTAGGGGAAAGCAGCAATTTCTCTACCATGGAAACCTCTACAAAGTGATCGTTGGTTTACAAAGGTAGATTTCTTTTCCTTTTTTCTTCTTTTTAGCATTTTTTTTATACTGTGTGTGTAGACGACTCCCGTTCAAAATATAGCTTAAAACTGCTATGCCGTGTGGTTAATGTTCGTAGAATATAGAACTTATTCCAGAGTAAAGAATGGCAGTTTGGAAACGAGAACGATAAGGGTCAATGAGCATGGACACAGCATTTGCTTTTTTGGCCAAGTGGCTGCAAATTTCCTGAGCCTTAAAATATCTCCTAAAAGCAACGGGCCTGACAGGGGTGAATGGGGGCGGAGGCTAGTGCCACAGGTGCCCCCTCCACTTTTTTGATGCTCAAATCCATAGCATCCTAATATTTCCTGGGCGTACTAGGCCCATCTTATTCCCAGACCTGAGCAAGCCATGTCATGAAGCAACCACCAGGCTTCATTCAAGTGTCAGATTTACAGGAAAGGGGCATTAACCCTCTCCGTGGGCTTTTGAGCACCTGCCACTCCTGCCAGTTAATTTTATCTCCACGTAGGGAAAAAATCTCGCCTGGTGCTGCTAACCTGGAATATCCTTGGTGTGCCCCACCAGCAGCCAGGATCTCACCATATTTGCTCCCAGCATCCGAGAGGTATATGCCACCTGGGCACAACGGTCAGAGGCAGTTCCGAGCAACACTCAAACCACCACCACCAGTCGGTCAGGTGTCGCCCAACCGCGTGTAACAGTAGGTCACGTGATACCAGCGCACGTGGGGGAATTGCCTCCTCCGCATAAGCCGATCCGTTTGGCTGAAGTGGGCCCCTTTGATGCCTGTCCATGATCGTATCAGTGTGCATAAGCAGCGGGATGATGGTCCACATACAAGTTGAATGTAGAACTTATTTCCGTGCCAAGCATGGTGAGATATTTGGGATTGAGTGTGAAATAGATCTATTTTATTTTTGATGTTTCTGCAGTAAGTAAATGTGTAACAGGACCACCCCGTGAGGCTCTTCTGGCATGTGATGGATACTGAGGTGGTTCCTTAGACTATAAAGGCATTTAAAGCTTCTGATTGGAGGGGGGAAGTCTGCAGTAGTGGAATCATTTGGAGAGGTGGGCCTGGGAAAATATTAGAGGAGAAAGTCAGGGCTGTAATACTTTGGGGCTAATTCTGGTTTTGGGGTTCATTGTGCGGGTGGCTGGGTGGTATTTAGTAACCTGTGACATACAGGAGGTCTGCCTAGATGATCTGGTGGTTCCTCCTGGCCTTAAACTCTGACTTTGTGAACATCTAGAACGATGGGACCTTGCTTGCACCCTTATGGTTGAAGAGGCTCCTTGCGAAAAGTAGAATTAAAAAATAGTAAATTAACAGGTGACAGCAGTGGTGTAGCTGGAGCTAGTGTGTTACCTGTAACTTGTGGTCATCGGGGTTAGTCACTGGAAAAGTGATGTGACTTGTTGAGCACAGTGTCAAATACTGATCTTCAGTAAATAGGCATAGCTACCTAACAGCCTGTAGTGTCATAGCTGTGCATGTCTGTCTAGAAGCATCATGGTTCTAGAACCGTCAAATTAAAATGCCTTCACTGTCTAGGGTGATCTGCCTCCTGGCTTCTGCTCCTTTTGGTGTCCAGTGTACCACTAAACTGTGCCAATGTGATTTTGGGGACGGTTGCACTCTGACCCAATGCTCTCTCGTTGTTGCTTTGTTTGTCTTTAAATTATTAAAATGCTCCCACTGTGATTCTCCTCTGGGCACATGTCCTCTTTGCTAAAACAATTAAAAACAAAAATATTAACTTACGTCAACCAAAAATAGACTCTTCCTCAGAAATGATCCATTAACATAAACACACCCCGACAACCCTCACAGCAAAAGTCTCAGTAGACAGATGGAGCCAGGTTCTTTCCTGGTATAGGGGGAAGTGTAAGTGATAACTCCCACTGAAGACTCTGGACTGAATTCAGAAGTGATATAATTACTGGGCTAATTTATCTATCTGTTGTGGGAAAAACCACTAACTGCAGATGTAAGGTCAGGTAAGGTAGGGAAGGTTGCCTTTTTTTTACACCCTGCTATAAGTTGGTGCTCTTGCTAAACTCCCTTCTTTCCCTCTCTCGGTGTGAGTTACTCATTTTGCAGAGATGGGTGCAGATGGCAGTATTTATCACTTGTACCCATATTTAACCCATTTACTCTGATTGTGTAAACTTAGACCACCGTTTGGGCACGTCTGAATTTGGGTATAGACTTTACACCACATCAACAGACTTTGGGAAAGTAAAGTCCAGAGTTTCTAGATTTACACCAAGTAAATGAGAGCAGAATTTAGTTCAAGGGCCTTCTGCCAAAAAAATTCCCTGGCTCTTCCCCTGGAGCATTCAAATCTAGGGGTCTCCAGCAGAACACTTCAGCCAATACTTGATATCTCAGAGCTGCATGGGAAGAGAAGCAGTTTTTCGGCTACCTAACATGCTAAAAACATAGGGTACTAAAACCCAAGAGAGACCATCATGAGTTAGTTCCCTTTGTACTCCTTTGCGTTCTTCCATACTGCACTCCCTCTTGGAAATGCTGCTGGCCAGTGTCTCCTTTGCTACAGAACATTCAGATTCAGTCCTGATAACCACCACTGCCAATAGATACTGATGGGGAGAAAACGGTACAAAAATTTACATGCGGTAGCATTGACATGCCTGTGAGTGGTGTGTGGGCTTTGAACTCCTCTCCTTGGTGTGGAGTCCATGTCTGCCCTTCTCCTCCTGGGCTCAGGGCAGGAAAAGGGTCTGAGGTCCCACTGGCCCTGGGAATAAGCGTTTTTTCTTGCTGGTCATATATGGAGCCCAGGGAGTGGCTAGAGAGGCTCTCCACCCACGGGAAGTGTGGGATACAGTACTGTGATGCCTGGGGGTTGGCATTAGGAGCTAGTTCTGGGATCTAAGGGCTGCACAATCCAGGAGCAGCCCCAATGTTTTGTTTACATAACTGAGAGGAAGGGAGTTCGGGTTGGAACCCCCTGCTCCCTGTGCTACATGGAGAGGCACCAGGATTCCCATTTAGCATGTGCAGCAGTGTCGATTGGCTGCCCTTCCTTAGAGCAGTTGTGGCAGAATTGGAGAGCTCAGCCAGTTGGCGATACATTTTTCTGTAGATCAGGGATTTTCCCTACATTCCTGTACGGGGGAGGATATGAAAAAATCAGTCTAGAGGGGGAAGTCCATGGGGTTGGCATTTCTGAATAATGAAAAAACGTAACTACACATGACACCAGAACAGCCTCATTAACTTCATTAAGCCCCAAACACCAGTTGATTTCCTTGAGGTTGTGTGGGGTGTAAGCCAGGGCAGGATTTGGCCCTACGAGGCTTTGTACAGGAAGGCAGAAATTAGGACAGGCTGTTTTCGTAGCGGAGAAGGCAAAATTCGGGATTCCAACTTCTCTTCTTGTGATGGCACAGACGGAGGGAGAGAGCCTAACTTTTGTTTTATAACATGCCTCCTTTTTTTTGTTGGTACAGTTAATTGTGTTACTGTTTAGATATCTATGTACTTGAGTTTATGCACAAATTGGGCATTTAAACATCTAGCTGTAAGATTCTGCATCTGGAGTTAATTGTGGCTGCAAAATAGGAGGCTAGCTTAAGGCTCCTCCAAAAACTGGCCCATAATATTAAAGGTATTCAAGCTCAGTCTGTTCCTTTTGTACATCCGAGTGATCTGAGAGAAGACCTAACAAAGGTCATTTAAAAAAAACAAAAAAAAATCCTGCAAACATTTCTCAACTGTAAAATTCCCCAAAACCGCTCTTAATGCAGAAGGGGATGCAAAATGATATCTCAACTAGGGTTCTCGATTAATTGCAGTTAGCTCACGCAATTAACTCCAAAAAAATAATTGCGATTAAAAAAACTAATTGTGATTAATCACAGTTTTAATCGCACGGTTAAACAATAGAATACCAATTGAAATTTATTAAATATTTTGGATATTTTTCTATATTTTCATATATATTGTATTCTGTGTTGTAATTGAAATCAAAGTATATATTATTTTTGATTACAAATATTTGCACTGTAAAAATAATAAACAGAATAAATAGTATTTTTCAACTCACTTCATACAAGTACTGTAGTGCAATCTCTTTGTCCTGAAAGTGCAACTTACAAATGTAGATTTTTTTGTTGTTACATAACTGCACTCAAAAACAAAACAATGTAAAACTTCAGAGCCTACAAGTCCATTCAGTCCTACTTCTTATTCAGCCAATCATGAAGACAAGCAAGTTTGTTTACATTTACAGGAGGTAATGCTGCCCTCTTCTTATTTACAATGTGACCAGAAAGTGAGAACAGGCATTTGCATGGCACTTTTGTAGCTGGCTTTGGAAGGTATTTACATGCCAGATATGCTAAACATTCGAATGCCCCTTCATACTTCGGCTACCATTCCATGTTGCTCATTAAAAAAATGTGTTAATTAAATTTGTGTTTGAACTCCTTGGGGGAGAATTGTATGTCCTGCTCTGTTTTAACAGCCTTCTGCCATATATTTCATGTTCTAGTAGTCTCAGATGATGACCCAGCTCATGTTGTTCATTTTAAGAACACTTTCACTGCAGATTTGACAAAACGCAAAGAAGGTACCTTTGTGAAATTTCTAAAGATAGTTACAGCGCTCGACCCAAGGTTTAAGAATCTGAAATGCTTCCCAAAATCTGAGAGGGACGAGGTGTGGAACATGCTTTCAGAAGTCTTAAAAGAGCAACACTCCAATGTAGAAATTACAGAACCCGAACCACCAAAAAAAAAAAAAATCAACCTTATGCTAGTGGCATCTGAGTCAGATAATGAAAATGAACATGCATCGGTCCGTACTGCTTTGGATCATTATCGAGCAGAACCCATAATCAGCATGGGCGCATGTCCCCTGGAATGGTGGTAGAAGCATGAAGGGGCATCTCAATCTTTAGCGCATCTGGCATGTAAATATCTTGCGATGCTGGGTACAACAGTGCCGTGAGCACACCTGTTCTCATTTTCAGGTAACGTTGTAAACCAGAAGCAGGCAGCATTATCTCCTGCAAATATAAACAAACTTGTTTGTCTGAGCAGTTGGCTGAACAAGAAGTAGGACTGAGTGGACTTGTAGGCTCTAAAATTTTACATTGTTTAATTTTTGAATGCAGGTTTGTTTGTTTTTTTTTACACAATTCTACATTTGTAAGTTCAACTTTCATGATAAAGAGATTGCACTACAGAACTTGTATTTTTCAATTCACCTCATACTATTTCTTCTGTTTTTTTACAGTGCAAATAATCAAAAATAAATATAAAGTGAGCACTGTACACTTTGTATTCTGTGTTGTAATTGAAATCGGTATATTTGAAAATGTAGAAAACATCCAAAAATATTGAAATAAATGATATTGTATTATTGTTTAACAGTGCAATTAATTGCGAAATCATCGATTAATCGGGATTAATATTTTTAATCGCTTGACAGCCCTAATCTCAGTCACACAATGGCATTGACAAAATTTCGTTGAATACAGTAATATGACAGAAATGGTTCCAAGAGTTTCAGTATATGTTTTATCAGTCTAGTAATTCGAAAGATGTAACTACTCCTTCTCCATGCTTCAGAGCCTTTGTAAATGTCATGATGCCACCTGGCAATTTAAAAGAATAGTAATTCTCTCCCCACTCCAGAAGCCATGCTTGGTACAAAACTGTCTCCTGATTCAGTTTTGGGGTTTTTTTTTTTTTAGATGGAGGCAAGTCCTTTCATTGCTCTGACAGGCATGGAAATACCTGTTAGCTTTGGAAGCCCAACTCATTGATAATTCTGGAAGCCTTCAGAACAATGGAATAAGACTGGGGGCCCCTTCATAAAGCTGTGATGGTATTTCAAACAAGTTGCCTGGTCTTCACTCCCTCACACAGGTGTAAATCAGGAGTAACCCCCTTTGTAATCAGTGGAGCTACGTTGGTGCCAAACCGGTTCAAGTGTGAGGAGAACCAAGCCTGATGAGTATTTTACCTCTTTGTAACCCTTGTGCTAGGGTTTCGAAGTATTGTGGGCCAAATTCTCCTCCCTGTAGTAGTGTGGATGTGGAGTAACTCCATTGACATCAGTGTAGTTACTTTGGATCCATGCTGGTGTAACCGAGGACAGGATCTGGCCCTAAGAGACTTGCTCCCCAGTTGTACGCTAAGGACCCAATTCTATTATCTGATACATGGCAACTACTCCCACTATGAAAGTGACAGCAAGTATATGAGAGCAGAATTGGCTACTAAGAGTTACTGGCTAGAGACCATTGCATCCCCTGCCAAATCTCCCAATTCATTACTCTCAGATGCATAACAGTTGAAATGTTTTTACCCTAGATTTAGTCTTGATATCCCTGACAGTACTGGATAACCTCTTATTGTCTTTAATAAGCACTGCAATTAAGTAATTTTGTCCTGGGGCTGAATTTTCCATCTCAGTTACCCATGGCTCTGCAGCATCTATTCTTTCCATGAATCCTTCTACTGTTCTTGTAATCGGGTCCATTGACTCCTGCAGTCTATCTAATCCGTTATGCATGAGGTCCCTGGCTTTTGGAAGTGGAGTTCTTTACCTCGAACAAGTCAGCCTTTGTTCCCAAGCAACCACTACAGCTTATCGAGGCAGTGTGTAGACTGTCTTTTTGCTCTTCAGATGGACAAGGTTTTCATTAAAAAATCCTCTTATTCTTACCACATTTCTAGGTCAAGAGTGCTCAAATTCTCTGCTGCCATTAAAACTCGGAGCCAACAGGATCAAACAAACAAAAAAAGAGAAGGAAAAGAAAATCTAACTCAGATTCCTGCAGCTAGATGAAACACTGTTTTCCACATTCTCCCTGCTGTTCCTGCCCATGTACTTCCCATACTTTTCCTCCAAAAGAATGGTTTGTTTAGCGACCACGAAATCCAGTTATCAGAGCCTCATTGGAAGAGGTGAACGCTGAGGTGGGGAGGGGAAACACAAAGGGGGGAAGGGTAGACAAGTTGCAGAGTGAGTGGGGAGGAAGATCAGGAACTGATGTTTTGGAAGGAGAAGGAGGAACTGCGGGAACCATTAACCTAGGGCGAGCTGCAAACCACAGAGATCTGCAAAATGGGCTGACGAAGCTTTCTTTCCCGTTTGCGACAATAGTCGTTAGTGGGTTGTCGGATTGTTTGTCAGACAGTTTGTGCACATCTTAGGTGGAGTCAAATGTACTAAAATAATGCCACTGTAAAGTTGTCGTCTTGTTTTATTGAAATATTTATGCAGTCCAGACACTGTGGTGCACTCATATAAGGCAATGAACTCTATAGAAATGAGCGGGTGAGGGGGGGAAAGGATGTTGCAGACTTGTATGGCTATCGAGACTACCCAGAGTTATCATAATTAATGATAACAAATATTTTGGTAGGGATAAGAAACGTCATGCTTAATGCATTAAGCCAATCCTTAACTATTAGAAACCAGGATGAGACCTAATGTGCAAGGAAGATTATCTCATGTCTGCCTGCCTTATACCTTCATCTGAAGTATCTGTACTAGCCATTATCAGAGACAGGCTTCTGAACTAGATGGACCATAGGTCTGATCCAGTCTGGCAACTCCTGTGTTTCTAGTGATCTTGTATGTTACTATAGTTAGGTAAGAAATTTTGAACCAGGAGTGTGATCTTTTTTTTTAAGTTGCTGATGTCCTTTTAAAGGCCTAATGCTTCCCTTGGGTGCTTACATGCTGCTCCTGTCAACGTGTACGTATGAACAAACACTGAAGCTAAGTAGCTATTGGTTTTGGCTGAGTAGGTTTTCTTATACAGCAATTTTTGTTAATGGATTATTTATATAATTTTCCATCACAAAGTTATTTTTTATCCTTAAGGAGGAGAGGTAATTTATTGTGTTCTGCAAAATGTACAGGGGTGTTATGTAAAGAATTTAAATCAGATGATTATTTTATTTGATATTTATGTTGCAGTAGTGCCCAGAGCCACAAACCAGGATTGGGACCCCATTCTGTACAAACACATGAAGACGTGGTCCCTGCCCTGAAGAGGTTACAATATGTAAAGACAAGTGGCACATAAAGGGTTCGGTTTGTGGGAGAGGGATACCATCTAATATACGTATATACATTGTATAACACGTGACAATTAATGTCACCCAGGGATAGCTTAGTGGTTTGATCATTGGCCTGCTAAATCCAGGATTGTGAGTTCAATCCTTGAGGGGGCCATTTAGGGATCTGGGGCAGAAATTGGGGATTGGTCCTGCTTTGAGCAGGGGGTTGGACTAGATGATCTCCTGAGGTCCCTTCCAACCCTGATATTCTGTGACAAGTGGGTTATTTCCTAATGTTATCTAAATCAGGTAATGAGCATATAGCTGTTATGTATATTATAATAATGGTGTATAATAATGCATTTGTAAGGTGTCCGTCACTGTGATATTTTAGGCACCATATATGTGCCCAGGGTACAAACATGAACTTCAGGTCAAAACTTGAACTGAGTGCTCAAGGAAACACCTGGAAATGGAAAACATTTTTGCGCCTCTGCGTATTAGCACAGTTGAAGTTTTTGTAATTATGGGCTGAGAGATTCTTTCCGTATGTGTGGGGTGGAGGGCTGGGTTCATGGTCACCTGAGATTGTGGGTGAAATCATGACCCCATTGAAGACAGTGGGAGTTTTGCCACAAATTTCATTGAGGGCAGTTTGTGTATATGTGTGAGAGAGGAATAGGTAGTAGGATTTGTCTAAGCAGGAGGAAAAACATGATGGAAGATACGAGAAAAGGTGCAAAATAAATGAAGAAAAGAAAAAGAAAAATACAGAATGGTCTGATGTAAAAGTGAGAGATAGGAGAGAAAATGAAAAACAGTAAGAAACGAGAGGAAAAAAACACCAAGAATTCATTGAGTAGGCAATTAAGTTTGGAAAAAATATTTTATTCATTTCTGTCTCTCCTCTTCTCCCCTCCTAAAACCTTATGCTGAGCCCTATCGTTAAGAATTGCCAGATCATTTGCCCAGTGGATATTTTTCTTCAGATTGGCCCACAGTCATACCTTGTGTGCATGGCAGCTGCAGATTTGTGCTTTTATTGTTTTCAAATGAGGTTAGAAAGCAAACTACTGAGATAATGGGCGGGGGAGGGAGGGTAAGAATCTGCTTTTTTGTTGTTTTGCACAGTATCTCCTCCTGTCTGGAACCAAGGACTACAGAAAATTCCACAAAATGCCTTTCCTCATTTGATTTCCAGCCCCAAAGGTGTTTGCTTAACATCAGTTCCAAATTTTTTACAAAGTGGAACAGCTTCAACAGGAGAGTAACTGGAATACCCAGTGATGAGGGCACGTACCCAAGAGGTGGGAGACCTGAGTTCAAGTCACTGCTCCATATCAGTAGAGGGGGAATTTGAACCTGGGGTCTCCTACACTGTGGGTGAGGTTCCCTAACCACCTGGCTATTGATTCTGGGTGTGTGAGTGGGTAGGTAGCTGTGTGGGTGGGTGGTGGGGGAGGGGATACTTCTCCTTGGCTGTGTTTTGTGCTGGGTCCTTTCCAGTAGGTGTGCTCAGAGGCTGCCTAAGAACATGCTCTCTAGATCAGTGGTTTTCAAAATGTGGGTGATGACCCAGTACTGGGTCGCAGCATGTAAGGCACTGGGTTGCGGCAGCTCTGGTCAGCACTGCCGACCTGGCCATTAAAATTCCCGTTGGCGGTGCTGCCCGGCTAAGGCAGGCTAGTCCCTACGCGTTCTGACACCGCGCTGCACCCTGGAAGTGGCCAGCAGCAGATCCAGCTCCTAGGTGGGGGGGCCATGGGGCAGCAGCGAGCACCAGCTCTGCGCTCCCATTGGTTGGTTTCTGGCCTATGGGAACTGGGTGGGGCGGTGCCTGCATGTGAGAGCTGCTTGTGCACCTCTGCCTAGGAGCCGGACCTGTTGCTGGCCACTTCTGGGGCCCAGCACGGTCCGTGGTGCCGGAACAGGCAGGAAGCCTGCCTCTGCACCCCCGCTGCGCTACTGACCGGGAGCCGCCCAAGGTAAGCCCAGGCCCCAACCCTATGCCCCAATCCCCTGCCTCAGCCCTGAGCCCCACCCCAAACCCAAAGCCCCTTCCTGCACCCCAAACTCCTCATCCCCGGCCCCACCCCAGAGCCTGCACCCCCAGTCCAGAGCCCTGATCCCCTCCCACACCCCAACCCTCTGTTCGAGCCCAGAGCTCTCTCCCATACCCCAAATCCCTCATCCCCAGCTCTGTTGGGTTGCAGGCATCAACAATTTTCTTCAACTGCGTCGCCAGAAAACAAATTTGAAAATCACTGTTCTAGATCCAGTCTCATAGGTGAGGTAGGTGGGGAAGAATCTAGTTTGTGAATCCTGCAGAGGCTTACGCATGAATTAGGCTGAACTGCCTGATGGTGTCAGGACTTAGGTGGTTGTGCTCATAACCAGTAGTAGAAATGTAGGCACTATGGAAACTTTACTAGTGAAAATGTTGGCACCTAGAGACTTCAGATGCCTTTGGGGTTAGGCAGCAGCTGAACAGTGGCTTTGTGAATGCAAGTGGTGCCTAAATGTTGGATGTAGGCCCTAAAGTGGCATTTAAGCACCTAAGTCCCTAGCCACAAATCTTGTGGTTTGCCCATTTCTGGAGAGAACCCTTGTTTTTTTCCAAGAGATTCCCACTTTATCTGCTGCAGTTCACACATCGCTGTTGTGGCTCTTGTGACAGGGTCAGGCCAGATGGCTACAGGAGAGTGATGGAAGGCAGATATATTAGCCCCAGGTTAAGTAGGTCCCTTTTCCCTGGGTGAGGTAACAGGGAAGGTTCCAGAACAATCAGGAACTTTCTGGAAACAATTGAGGCAGACAGGCTGATTAGAACACCTGCAGCCAATCAAGAAGCTGCCAGAATCAATTAAGACAGGCAGGCTAATCAGGGCACCTGGGTTAAAAAGGAGCTCACTTCAGTTTGTGGTGTGTGTGTGAGGAGCTGGGAGGAAGAGGTGCAAGAAGCTGAGAGTGAGAAGGTGTACTATTGGAAGACTGAGAAGTACAAGCATTATCAGACATCAGGAGGAAGATCCTGTGGCGAGAATAAAGAAGGTGTTGGGAGGAGGCCATGGGGAAGTAGCCCAGGGAGTTGTAGCTGTCACACAGCTGTTACAGGAGTACTCCTTTTCTTTTTGCAATGCTCAAATAAATTGGTTAGTCTCTAAGGTGCCACAAGTACTCCTTTTCTTTTTGCGATGCTCAAATAAATTGGTTAGTCTCTAAGGTGCCACAAGTACTCCTTTTCTTTTTGCGAATACAGACTAACATGGCTGTTCCTCTGAAACCTGTAGACAGCTGCAATCCACAGGGCCTTGGGCTGGAACCCGGAGTAGAGGGCGGGCCTGGGTTCCCCCCATCCTCCCAACTCCCTACTTGATACCGGAGGAGTTGACCTGGGCTGTGGGTTCCACCAGAGGGGAAGGTCTTTGGCCTGTTCCCCGATCCACTAGGTGGCTCAGCAGAGACTGTGGGGATTGTTCTTCTTCCTTTTTCCCAGTGATGAGGCTAACTGAGCGAACGGCAGATTTGAGCCACGAAAGAGGCCAAACTGAGGGCTGCCGTGAACCTCTGAGGCGAGCGAATCCACCAATAAGCGCAGGACCCACTAGGCAGAGGAGGAACTTTGTCACACTCTTGTTTAACAGGACTCATCGATCAGAAAACAGGGCATGTGTTTAGTAGTTATGCAGCCTGCGCTGTGGCCAGCTGTTTACCTAAACAAATCCTCCTTGATTGCAACGCCTGTGAAAATTGGAATCTGAGCACATGAGTGCTGTTCACCATAAGAATTTCTCTTTACCGGCTATGTAAATATCTATGTGGCAAAGTGAATTGTCATGCAAAGCTTTGACTGTGATTCTTATAGTTTCATCTTTTCTGTTTGTGTGCAACCACTCAGATCTACTAAGTGTAAATTTCCTAAACTCAGCAGGTTGGGTAAGCCAAAAAGTAGGCGATGACTCCCAAAAAGAAGCTACTGCCAGATCTTAGAAGCAAATATTGAGCTATTGCGTCTAAAACACAATGTACAAGTGTTCCTTTGCCAAGACTTGCTCGTTGGAGTACATGGATTTGTACTCTCTGGTTACATTGTGTTAAACAGGCAAAATGTATGGTATACTGTGTATTGCTTAAAAATACATGCAAATTCCGCTTTTCAGATGTGCTTATATTTTTGACACTTTTAATTATTTGGTTTTCAAAATTCAGAATTTTTGTTAAACATTTCAGTGAAAAGTGGGGGAGTGAAACTGTTCCACGTTACATAAGTGCATATTTTTCACTGTTTGATGAGCCCCCGTCTTTGAAAGCTCATATTATAAACAAGATGACAGAGATTTTTTTTTTTGGCATTCTGAACTGGCAGTTGGGAAAATGGTTTTGGAACTGCTGCCTCGGTGATCAGATAATTAACATGCCGGGGGGTTGCCTGAGCTGCTTTTCAAAAATGCAAAATACTCTTTCCAAATACCATAGATTTGGAAGAATCTGACCCTTTTAAATTTGTTATGCAATGAGTCTTTATGTATATGAACTGAGCAAGAGAACAAACACCTTTTGTTGCAGGAAAGGAATGCTTCTTTCATCTCAGTAAACAAGGCCCCCCGAATTACCAAAAGCACATGACCAGTTTCTGAGCATTCAATGCCTGATGGTCACATGCAGATGCAGGAACCGTTATTAGCATAGAGTCTGACCTGCGTAACACAGGCCAAAGAACCTCATCCAGGAATTTCTGCTTCAAGCTTCTAGCATTTGGTTGAGCTATTGTATATCTTGTAGCAAGACATCCAGTCTTGATTTAAAGACTGCAAGTGATGGAGAATTTTCCAGGTCCATTATGTCAGTTGTTCCAATAGTTAGTTAATCTCACTGTTTAAACATTTGCATCATATTTCTGGTCTGCATTTGCCTCGCTTCAGCTTCCAACTAGTTGATCTCATTAGTTTTTTGTTTTTCTTTTGTTTTTCTGGATGAATCAAAAATCTCATCCCCATGTAAGTACTTGTAGACCACAATCAGGTCACTTCTTAACCTTGTCTTGGATAAACTAAATAGATTGTGCTTCTTAAATCTCACCCTCAAAGGCAGATTTTCCATATCTGGAATCATTCTGATAGCTCGGATCTGAACCCCTTTGAATTTTTCATCATCCTTTTTGAAGTGTGGACACAATATTGCATATCACATGGGAAGTATGTGGCAAAACCGGGATTTTGAGTTCCAGGTGAGCATCCTGAACACACATGCCATTCCTTTCTAAGTACAATCCTGTAATCCTTCATTTAACTCCTTGGGAGTTTGGGGTGCATGAGGAATACAGGATGAGGCTCTTAGGGCCAGATTTTTAAAGGTATTTAGACTCCTAAAGATGCAGGCAGGTGCCTAATGGGATTTTCAAAAGTTGTCTAGGTACCTAAATACCTTTGAAACTCTGATCCTTAATGATCTTTTTTCTTCATTGATTGATTTATCCTCAGTGAGCATTTTTTCCACATCTTCTTTAGGCAATTTATTGCACAGGCATTTTGGAATAATATTTTTCCTCTTTGTAAATTATGTAGATAAATAATCAGTGACCTAAGGGAATTTTTTTATTCTGCTAAAATGTTAAAAATTAAAAGCCGGCTTTTGTTTGAACTATTAAATTCTAACAAATGTGCAGTTTTGCTTGTTTACTGACTAGACGTATCACCATGGAGTATATTGGCAAGGTCATAAAAGCTAATGGACCTGATTCTGAATTGCAGTAAGACCATTTTACATCACTCTGCAACAATAACGAGGTCTTAAAGTGGGAGCAAATTATATGTTTCTCCGACTTTGAGGATCATTTTACATTGCAGGGGTGATGCAAATGGGCTTTAGTGTAAATGGGAATCAGGCCCTAAGCATATTTATTAAAAGTTATGAAGGCTAAAGCATCAGTAACGAGCACAGTGAATACTACAGTGAACACCCTTTAAACGTGAGGTAGCGTAGCTGTGGTGATACTGTAAGGAATGGCTACTCGCTGAGGGCTGGATCAGATAAAACCAATGGGAGATGGCCTCACAAGGAGGAAATTCATCACAAACATCCTGTCCTGGAGACTCTATGAGGCTGGTCTCCCCGCTGAATAGGGCCTGAGGCTGTCTCCAGTTAAAGCAGTGGATCCCCTAGGGTATACTTGGATCTGGATGGGAATCTCTAGGAGACCAGGGCCATCCACATAGAGACGCTGTGTTTCTGATATCTGTTATGACTCTGTCCCTCAACAGGGCACCCTGCACTCAGAACCCTGCTTAAAAGTAGGGAGGAGACTGAGTGGGAAAGGTAATACAGCCTCGGGACAATGCAGGGCTGGAGGGCAGATGTGTTTGTCACCAGTCCCCTTCTCCTGGCCTGGTCATTCGTTCCCAGAACCATGGGTAGATCCCTAAACCTGCTGATACCTGGGGTCAGTGAGATGCTGCTGTGGTCCTGCATGGAAAGAGTGAGATTGGCATGTAGAGAAATCATCTCCAGGTATATCTGAGGAGCCCCATCTTCCTGTCTCTCCCTTCCCCTCCCAAGGATGTATGTTAGTTATTGAACCTGGGAAAGAAGTCTCACAAACTATTGTGACCCGACTATCCCGTTGTGGTGGTGGTAGTCTGGGGGGTGGTGTTCCTTACTCTGTCTGTTGCACTGGTGACCTCAGCAGAATGACTGGAAATCAGTATTACAAAACAGAACAGCGTTAACAAGTGACCTTTTATTGCTGATCCTCATGGTTGATCTTTATTGCTTTTTCAAAATCACTGGTTTCCAGAACGCAAGAGGTTTTTTTTCCCTGTAGCTGTTTACTGTTGCTGATACTCAATGTTAGCGAGTATATATGATGTGAACTTGAGTCAAGTGTTTAAATGTTAAATCAAGTTCCCACAGGTGTTCTTTACTGCCAGTGAAAGGTGAACTTTCAGCATAAATACCATATTTAAACACTCATCAAATATTTATTATTGGGAATGAATGACCCAACAAGGATGCAGTTAAACTAAAATGTGCAGTTTACCTTTATGAAAATGAAAACTTTTACTGGTATTTGAAGTGTAGTTTTTAATTGTTTTAACTATATGTTAGGTGTGTTCACTTTCTAAATGTATATCCGGTATAGCTTGTTTCTCTAACTTATAATTGTCAGTTTCCCATAGGAAATGATCATTATTGGTGTTATAAAAGCACTTCATATTTATCCCATTTGGGAAATGAAAGTTTTGCAAAGATCAGAATAAAGTATGCCCCCAATTATGCTAATGACTTGTACCACAAATTATCCACTGGAATGTTTAATAGCTTTGAAATCACCTTTCGTACCCCAACCCCCCTCACCATCCCAAACAACAATGAAACCCCCACAAAACAAAACAAAAAATATTAATTTAATAACGTTAAATTTTGTATTTACAGTAAAAAAGGCAAGAAGAACACCGTCCCCAGCCTGCCCTCTCACCCACTTTTTGAGTCTCTACATGTATTCTCTTAATGAATTGGGATCTCAAGCAAGTGTTTTCTTTTTTAGACTTAGTTAATTTTAAAAGCACCTTCAATACACTTTTGTTTAATGAGTTCAAGATCGTTAAGCAGACCATGGTATCCATTTGTTACTGCTTACCCATTTTAGTGAGAATTTCAAAGGATGCTTTTACTACAGTTGGGTTCTTTGCGAAAGAGACTTTTTTTGTTAAAGCCATTTAGAATAATGGATTCAAAAAACCCCATAAATATTCTCGTGTTGCAAGCGACGTCAAAGCTTCTCTTTTTTATACTTCAACACATGACCCAGTGGAAGGATCAGACGATACTGCAGACATAAGGAACACATTGCTTGTTTGTAGAAAAGAGTTGAGGATGGTATGGTGCCTGTTTACAGGTTGTTTAGTCCTTTTTACCTGTGTATACATGCTAGCAATGAAATATTGATAGGCGGCTTGCATACCCATATTCTGCCCTGTTGGTGATCGCACTGAAGTTGAGACGATTTATCACGATGCCACTTTGAACTTGATCATACATGTGGCTGCTTGGCAGAAGAAGAGTAAATACATGTTTAGAAAGGAGATGGAAGAATAGTTTCTGAGAAGAAGGCTATCTCGACTGAAAAGGAAAGTCAGTATAGCAGCAACATCATGTATCATAATAGCATATACACCATAAATGTGCAAAGTAATCTCTTATAGTAATATTCAGCTCTGTGTAGAATTTTCACAGCGCCTTTCTGTTGCGAGTATTACCATGATGCGGGAATGAGAGCTACAAAACTGGAGAGCGGGGAAGGGATAGAACTCAATTCGTAAGTACTGGGAAGTGAGATGGCCTTCTCCATGAGGGAAGCTAGAAAATAGTTTGCATGTGTTTTCATCTAACAAATGCGTATGTGTCGACCATGCAAAAGGTAGGACTTCTCTTTCCTACGTACAGCCAGAGGCAGAGAATGAGGGTGCCAATCCTATGTGGTTTCTGGATTTTTGTGGGGATTTTGCTGTCGTGCCAGCAAGGCACTCAGATAACATGGCGATTTGATGACTTTATAAAAACAGAGGTGGGATGATAGTGCGGCAAAGTGCATTCACCCCCTGGATGTTTGGAGGAAAGGTTGGGGTGTTGTTTTTTGGTTTGCATTCCATGGCCTCTTCCCTTACGAAAAGAAATGTCAATCCTTCAGGTGAACATCCTCTTTGCCCACTCTTTCGTGGAGGGATTGAGGCTGAAATGGGTTCAGTTTCAATTGATATTAAGCCCTGCTGAAGCATAAGTCCACTCCAAAATGCCACCCGCCTGCATCAATGGGTGGGGGACATTCATGGGGCCAGCAGTGAAAGGGGGACAGTCCAAACAACAAAGGAGGGAGGCACTTGCTAAGGGGACACTCAGTAGCTCCTCCTATAGGAGTCTGTGGCACCCATTGGCCAGCTGGGGAGAGGGGTGCTGATTGGACAGCGCTTCACAGCTCCCAGGATTTAGCCCAGAACATGGACCATGTGGAGCCTCTCTTGGCGTGGTTCTAGCAGCCCCCCCTAACCACTCAAACTAGGAATGGGAACCCAGCCGGATAGATGCTGCCGGTCTAGCCAGTTGCCTGTTTGGGGGTCAGGAAGGAATTTTTTCTCCCATGGGCCAAATGGCAGAAGACCAGGGAAGTTTTTGACGTCCTTGCAGCACCTGCGAGCCGCAGGGAGCTAAGTAGTACCTAATTAACGTATTGGGTACTGTTGCTTGCTTGTTGCAGCTTGCAGCCAGTTTCCCTGCGGTTAAGAGAATAAAGTGAACGGCTCCCAGAGGTAAAAGGCCTGGGATTTTGGTGACGGGCCTTGGGCTCATGGGATAAGGTGAGACTTGTGGCCTTTGTGGGCTGAAGTCAGACCTTGTGTCTCTCGTGGGCTGAGGTCCCCACCCACCCTGCTGCACCCGCTGTCCCCCTTGTGGGGGAAGGGTGCTAGGACTGAGAGAGAGCTGAGTTCTGGGGCGGGGAAAGGAGGTAGGTTGAGGAGAGCCTAACCTGCATTATGGGCTATATGGGAAGGAGCCCTGTAACCCTGGGGCCAGTTATGAGTTATATGGGAAGGAGCCCTGTAACTCCCACACTAGAACCAGTTAACTGCCTGGTATAGGAGAGTCTGGGTGATGGGCAGGTATCGCCCCTCCTTTGTGCTAAAAGTTTAATAAAAGTTGCAGCCTGCCACTTAATTCCATGCAGGGGCCTGTCCTCATTTTGTTGCTGTGTCCACATCAATGGTATCTGGCAGGGCTCCAAACAATTTGGAGCACTTGTGTGCATGTATGCGAGATGTATTACAGTTGGATTACAGGGAAAAAATGGTAAGAGTACATTTTTCTGGTATACGCCAAGCTGTACAGTTAGTTGAGCCCATTCTCATTTGATACCAGGGTCAGTGCAAGGTTCTGAGGTATGGGTGGGTCACAATCTCTTTATTGGTGCTGAGTCTTCTTTGCCTTGGACTGCCAGCACTACTGTATTCAGGGGTTATTTCCAAAATCAAGAGTCAAATGCTCAGTTGTTGACTCTAGATTCATCATACAACAAATTTTAAGCTCCAGAGCCGTAGAATCTTGTAAAATCTGTGGCCAAAACCACAGAATTTTTAAAAATGAATCTCAAATTCTGTTTTTCTGTTTGATCTTTTATCTTTCTTGTTATAGTTACATTGGTTTCTCTGAAAAGAGACTATGAATTCACAGTTTTGAATGACTGAAACATTTTTACAGCACTGTTCAGAACTCCTGAAAACATTATATCAGAACCAATATTTCAAAATATAATTATCTTGAAATTAAATTCATATCACATTTTCTCACTTACATAACCAGACAGATTTTCCTTTGATACAGAAGACTGGCAGTGCTTGAAAAAGGCTTTTTCTTTTGGTGAATTTTGAGGATAAAAATCAACAAAAGACTAGATGGAATGCTTTACTCCTGGGACTGAGTATCCTAATATACTCTGTTCCTGTGCATCTAGTGAGTTGTTTCAGAAATTATTAGGAGGGCCGAAAGCTAACATTTGCAAATGTACTAAATTGAATTATAAACCTCACTGGTAAACAAAATATTTGCTACACCATGGTAGTTTGGCTTAGATATCTGGATATATCACCTGTGCATCTTTTTCAGAGACTTTGAAAAAGGGGGGGAAAAAAGACATTTTGAAAAATGCCTGCCTTTTTTGAGTGAGATGTTTTGTATGGGTTGTGTTTGAACAGATGAACACATATATGGTATATTTAATCTTCTAGAGGAAGATGGGTTTTTCTAATTTGAAGTGGGGGGAAAAATGATCTTTATAAAGATTGGAGTAGATGGTAGAAATTTACAGTGCTTCAGATATAGTTAGCTGGCTGCTCATAAACATATCTGTCAAATTAAAATTACTCTGGTAAAATGAATGTAGGCAGGAATGCACGCAAGGATTATGGTTTCTATAAATTATACTCATACTGTGCATGTGCGCCATAGTAATGAATATAAACAGCAGTAATTTTCTAGCAAAGAACTGCAAGTTTTAAATATTTGGCATTGTTGAAAGATAGCTTTATCTGTCCCAGAGATTAAAGATGATATCTATTATATAACCTGTTGCCATATTTACAATAGTAGGCTATATCTTAGTGCCTTTCCCAGACCTGAAGCAGAGTTCTGTGTAGCTCAAAAGCTTGTCTCTCTCACCAACAGAAGTTGGTCCAATGAAGATATTACCTCACCCACCTTGTCTCTCGAATGTCCTGTGACTGACACAACTACAATACTGCATGAAATCATTAGCCATTGTGTCATTTTTCTGACTGTCCTAATTATTATTTTTTTTTTCCATATGAAGCTCGCTGATACAGGTCTCAATGCTATTCACTGAGTCAGGTATGTCTCCTGATGGTAATTCTGCTTTTAGACCAATGGGGACAATGTGATCCAGTTTTTCCTCCCTTCCAGGTGCAATTATGGGTCTCGATACAATAAAAATATAATAATTGAATACCTACAGAGGTTCATATGACATATTTTTCCATTTATTTTAAATTTGAAAGCTAAAATATCTTAATTGATAATCCCAGAAGGGTTATTTTTCATGAGCTCATTTTTTTTCTGAGATTATATAGTTTTTCAGGCTATTGTCAGTTGTGTAAATTTAGCTATCAGACTGATTTAGGGCCTGATCCTGCTCTCACTGAAGTGAATGACAGAACTCCCATTGTGTTCAGTGGAGCAGGATCAGAGTAAATGGGGCAGATCTGCAGCTGGGTACATGGACTTCAGTGGAGTTTGACAGTTTATACCATCTGAGGATCTGACCCATATCAATAATAGATAAGAAGGATTATTATCTAAGGATCTGCTCTAAAGCCCACTGAAATCAACGGGGATCTTCCCATTGACTTTAATGGGCTTCTAATTCGGCCCTAAATAATTTTTTTTTAAAGTTATCCATCTCCTGTATTTTATTTTGTCTTCCTTCCTCTTTGTCCCTTTAGGTTTTAGTTGGGAATGGACAACTGAGGTTGTTGGCCAAACCGTATGGGATTAGGGAGAGGTCTTGAGTCAAGGTTCTGTGTCTCGGCTGAATGCATTGTCTCTGCAATTAGTGGTGATAGTGGTATTTCTGTTTAGAACAGCTAGTGTACTGGCAATATGTTGTTTTGGTGTGTTAGCACAAGCGAGTTTAGTTGTTGTGTCAGCACACTTTGGGCACCACCTCGCAACCCTCAGCCCCCCTGAGCAATTCCACTGAGAACATGAGAAGAAGGGGCTGTATGAGGCAGTGTGCTCCAGTGGACAGGACAGTGGCCTAGGAACAGAGCTCAGGTCTGCTGGGTTCTAGCTCTGCCACTGACCTTGGGCATTTCAAGGTCATCTCTCAGTGCCTGTTTCCTTTGCCTGTGACGTTGTAAACTCTTTGAGGAAGTGGCTATCTCTTATGTGTTTATACAGTACAAAGCACAATGTGGCCCTGATCTCCACTAGGGCCTTCTGTAATGCAAATAATCAGAGTAGGGGTGGGCCTTTTGTTTGTGAATATTTTCTACCTCTGTTTTCTCTCACGCGCAAAATTTTCATTACATCCCTAAATATGAAAGGCAAGGAGTCAGAGCATCACAGATTAAGAAATGTTGCTCTGGTGTGATGATAGATCTCCTGCACTGATTATATTTCTTGTTTATTGGTTGAACAATCCATTTGTTGTTATGTATGTGAAGAACTAGTGTGCTGACTATAATTGCCTCATTGTGCAACTTGACAAACTGAGAAAGTTCTGTTTGTTGCTTAGCAAGCTGGTATGAAAAGAAATAAGGAAAAAAACCCAGACATTAAACAAAACAGTCAGTGGCAACAAAAAAGCAGTGGGTCAGGGTCAGTGCAAGTTTCAACATGTCAAGTTCATTTTTCCATTTCTTTTTGAGATCTGGAGAAAGGTGCTGATTTAGAATAGGAACTTGCACTACGTTGTTCAGTGTGGTGGTTATGAGAGTTTGTGGTAGGAAATGCAATTTGTTGCACATCCTCCTCCCCCCCCCCCCAGGATAAATGGGCTGGATCCTGTAACTCAGGTGAGTAAGTATTCAGGTCATGGCCAGTATTTTTTAAATTGCACTTAGCATTTCTGAATGTACTGTTTCTTTCAGTCTTTTTTTGCAAAATGACATTACTTATGTAATTGGTTGCATGGCAACTCAGTGTCAAGAGACTGATTACCTCGCTGCTTTATTACTGGTTTTATAATCAGGAGTGGAGCCATATTGCTTAAGATTAAGGCCCTAATCCTTCACTTCTTACTTGGAAATCAATGGGATGTTAGCCTTGGTAAGATGAGCTGTCTCAGGCCCTTAGATGTGGAACATTTTCCTTACGTCCTACAATATTTTTTCTGAGTGTTAATCACAAGTTCCGCATGTTCTTTACACTGAGTTAGCTGGAGCACACAGTACAACGCTGATAAAAATTACAGCGAAGGTTGTATCTGCCCATGTGTGGAAGTGCCGGGAGCTGTGAAGAGCAAAGTTGTGCCCAGGTTTCGATGGGTTAGGGTGGATATGCAAGAATGCGCGGAGAGGGTAAATGGAGGTTCCTTCTCCATGATTTCTCCAGTGTGTTCTAATCGCAGTTCTTTCTTCCTCCAGAGTATGCTGGTGGCTCAATCATTTCTCCTCCCCTCCCGTCCCATGTGCTGCTTAGTTCAGCAGAGCTGGCAGCAAATTCAGGGGCATGCCCTGCCCCTTTTAAAAGGGTGATGTCACAGGGTGTGGCTTCTCTTCTGCCTTCTTCCCCTGCCGAAACTTCACAGACTCCAGTGCTTGTGCCTTCACTGTATTCTTTTATTTTAAATTCCCTCCACCATTTCCACAACAACCCCATAGCGACAATCTATTGACAGCACCAACCGTGCTTTTTGGCCCTCTCCCCCAAGACCCGAGGGTAACAGATGTCTCGCTCCCTTGAGACCTTTGTGTCATTGGGCTTAACTAGTCCTAATCTCCTCTCTTGGGACTTCCTTCCTATTTCTTTATCAGCCTTGGTCTGAGGGGGTAGTTGGCGCCTTATCCCATCCATCCAGCCGGCCTGATTGTCTAATCACCCAGGTCAACTTCCTCTAGGGGAACTAATTAACATCTGAGTGATCAGAGAGCAGGCACACCCATTCCCTCCCTGCACTCAGTCACCGGGTGAAACAGCAATTTCATAACTCTCTGCTCTGCAGGCAAGGGGTGAAAATCCTGGCCCTGTTGATATCAATGGGAATTTTATCATCAACTTTAGTGGGGCCAGGATTTCACCCAATTTTCCTGTGTGAAGTACACTGCCTGCAGAAGCTGTTGTTCGGTTAGTATGCCTCTGAAATGGCCCAGTGCAATTCGTTGCTACCCTTAGGGTGGTTAACATCATTTCAGTCATGGGTGGATTCTTTTCTCTTGCTTTTGCTGACAATTTGTAACCACTGCCTCTATCTAAGGGCTTGTCTACACTTAAAATGCTAAAAGTAACTATGATGTAACGTTGTTTTAGTTTGGTACAGTAAAGAATGTGGCATGCCACCAGGGCTGCCCAGAGGGGGGCAATTTGGGCAATCTGCCCCCAGGCCCTTCAGGGGCCCCCACGAGAGTTTTCAGTGGCAGGTCCTTCAGTGCTGCCGAACACACCCAGAGTGAGGGACCCGCCGCCGAAGACCCACCACCGCTTCTTCCGCTCCGGGTCTTCGGCGACAATTCGGCGGTGGGGGGTCCTTCTGCTCCATGTCTTCAGCGAAGTGCCCCAAAGACCCGGAGTGGAAGGACCCCCACTGCCGAAGACCCCAGGCCCCCTGAATCCTCTGGGTGGCCCTGCATGCCGTGAAAGACCTATCTTAAGATTTTTTCACTGTTCCATTTGCCTTCAGTGTGTCTTTTACCGTACACTGATGGGGGGCTTCTGTCATTTAAGATATTGTAAAAGGAGAAAATGGAGGAAATTAGCTTTTGGGTAATTTCCTTAGGTTCCATTTTAGGCATTAACTTAGGGTTTTGGTGTTTTTTTTTTTTTTATCCTGTATGTACTTTTCTGTCTTTCATGGGAGGTCAAATAATCTGGTTTTCCTGTTAGTCATAAAGTAGGCCAAAGGAATGCCGGCCAACTTGCTTTAATTTCTTGGTGATTGTGTGTGTGTGCGTGTGCGCGCTGTTCTTTTAAATATTCTTCGCAATTCGGTGTCTGCCATGAAAATGCACCGTCCAATCTATTGATAAGTTCTGTGACAGAACATCCGGACAACAAGAGCTGAAAAGAATGGAACATATCTGTACAGGGTACTTTCATCTTCACAATTTGGCTTATTTCCTAATATGCATTGTAGTGGGGCAGCTGCCCCACTCCTGCAGAAAAGGGGATAAAAGCGGCTCTGGAGAGGGCTGTGGCTGGAAATAAGGGGAGTGAGAACAGTTGGGGGAAGCTGACTGAGTTGCTGACCACAGCTGTGGCTAGCGCAATCAGGGCCCAGCTGGCCTTTATAAGAGGGCTGTGGTCTTAGACCTGGGAAGGGGAGAAGTCTCACTCTAGCCCTGGAGGGAGAAGGCTTGCCTGGGAGCTGAAGGTGCTTGAGTGGAGCAGGACTGGGGAAGGACAAGGGGAGCTGGGGAGCTCCGGCCTGGTAAATCCCCAGGCTGCAGGCCTTGGTGAAGGCCTACACAGGTACCGGGATTGCAGAGGTGCAGCCTGGGGTTAGGCAGAGGCAGCTGGTCCTAACCCTCTTGCCTGTGATGAGTGGCCATTACAGACTGCAGTGTGCCCCAGTGAGCAGGGGCTAGATGATGACTGGCAGTAGCCACCGAGGCAAGGTGCGTTTAGGGGGTTGGGGGTTCCCCTGGGAGGGGAGACCCAGAATGGGGCTCCCGCAGAAGGCAGAACCCTAGGGTAAAGGGACAGGGGGGCCAGTGGCAGGCGAGACACCGGCTTGTAGAGGGCGCTCTGGGCTGGAAGAGTTAATTCCCGAGACAACCAGCAGGAGGCGCTGCACCGGTAAGTCATTGCCTCGCTACATGCATACACACACATTGTCATATAAGGCTCTAGATATGCCATCCACAAGCATTAGAATAAGTGATGTTGAAAACAAACTACTTCAAACAGGTCATGGTGACTTGTTGTCTTTATCCGCAAAGTGCCTGCAGTGCTTTCTGGCACAATATAAAATAATAAATGTCTCTATATAATTGCATCTCATTACTAACTGGCAATTAAAAATAGGAAGCTAATATGGCCGATTTTGGGCATATTAAGGCCCTGTGCCACTCTTGCTACCATGAGCCACGGTACCTACCTACTAGAGAATTTAGAGTTGAAGCTCCTAGAAACCTGGTTTCTTCCTTCCTTTTGATCTTATGCAGGGCAGAGCTCAGTGTTGGCACCCTGTAAATAAGCCCACTGCTTAGTCAGGGAGAATGCCATGGAAAATGGCCTGTTACTGATAACACCACTAACTCCAATCCTGCACAGTTTGGAATGGTGGAACCGCAGTACTCTTCGGAGGCAGAGGGGAGCATGCAATGAGATTGTCAGCTCTTTGTGGGCTTTTTCTGCCACATATTTCTGCCCATCCCAGTTTTGAAGTTGATAGTTCAGGATTTTTACTCTTTAAGTGCTGCAGCACTATCTGCTGGGATACTGTGGAGGGGAAGGTCAGAACCAATTTCACTCACACTGGACAGGCAGGAGCACCAATAAATATGACCCACGCTCTATGCTGCTGTTCCAGAGATCCTTTTAGTCGGGTGGGCAATTTCTCCATTGGAATACAGTTCTTGATTTCCTTTGTCTACTCTTCTACTGAAGGAGGGATTCACCTTTTCAAATATAGAGCAATAACCTTCCTCTCCCTCCTCCCACCCACTTCAATCATCAGCTGTGCACTATATCCAAGAATCTAATTTTATAATAACTTGTCACCCTATGTTCCATCTGTAGGGCATTAAAATTTTAAACCAATTACCTCTGAGGTGACTTTACATACTATTGCACACACACACACTCTCTCTCTCTCCCACCCCCATAGAATAAAAGTCCCCTTTTGAATGAGACATCTATGGGGAAAGGAGAGAGTTCTCTTCTGAGTTTACGTAGAATCAGATGTGAGATATTAAAGCCTAATAGTAGAGCTATGAAACGTTTATAATAGTTATTTTTGGGGCTGTTTTTGGAATGGGTACAAGTATCAGCTGAGTTCCATTTCCTTGATACTGTACTTTTTATGATTCATGCTAAGCAGCAAATTGTAACATGGGAGAAGTGAAACCAGTCTTAATTTGCAAATATTTGCTTGGTGAGGGTGTTGACTTTTTCTTGAAAGCATTTCTACCTTAATGAAGTATGAAGAATTATGTAAATATGAGGATATCTGATTACGTTTATGAGACTATTAACTGTCTGGATGCTGCAGATCTATGTAACACTGTGTATGCTTGTGGAACTAAATTTGAGTGAAATTCTGTTTAGACCCTGCAGTTTTTATACTGGTCTGAGGAACAGGATGTATGTTGTTTACGTATGGGGCGGAAGCAGGTTGACAGTCCAGTAGTTTGCACCCAATCTGGGCAAGAGCAGGAGCTTTATACAATTGTAAATAATGCTACCTGGCTTTTCAGTAGGATGCTCAGTTTTTATTTACGGCCTTGGGAGATCCTGAGATATGAGACTTAAACCTGTGACATAGGAAAGCTATTTTAGGTAACTTTTAGTAGAGGTTTTCTCTCCTCTGAGGTCTGGACCTGGCAGCTGGCTGCAAGTGGTGGGTGACAAAATTTAGTGTCAAAAACTTTATTTAAAAAAAAAAAAGCCCTAAAACAGTCATAGAATAGCTTTTTCTGTAAAGCACGCAGTGTTGGCACAAAACGTTTATTGGCATTCACTTGGCATGGCTTCTCACTCATGCTTTGTCACTTGTGAATTATCCAGGACATCCCAAATTTATGCTAGCACACACCACATTGTGTATTTCCCCTCTCCTTCATAAATATGGAAAAATTATTATTTGTGTTTACAGTAGTGCATAGGGATCTGTATCAGGAACAGGGTCCCGTTGTGCAAGGTGCCATTTAAATACAGAGTGAACAATGGCCTCTTTCCTGAACAGTTTGCAATCTAAAGACCCAATCGTACAAAGACTCAGAAGTATGCTTAACTTTACACACTGGATCTGTTCTGGACTAACTGTCTGTAAATTTAAGCATGTGTCTGTGTCTTTGCAGGACTGGAGCCCGAGAAAAAGTTTCAAGAAGGTATGACAAGACAGCCATTTAGAAGGAACGGGGGAAGGAGATGAGGGAAATAGTGATAAGAATCATAGAATTGTAGGCCTGGAAGGGTCCTTGAAGTCATGTAGTCCAGTCCCCTGCACTCAAGGCAGAACTAAGTATTATCTAGACCACCCCTGACAGGTGTTTGTCTAACCTGCTCTTAAAAATCTCCAATGATAGGGATTACACAACCTCCCTAGGCAATTTATTCCAGTGCTTAATTACTTTGACAGGAAGTTTTTCCTAATATCCAACTTAAACTGCCCTTGCTGCAATTTAAGACCATTGCTTCTCGTCCTATTCTCAGAGGTTCAGGAGAAATTGTTTTTTCCCTCCTTGTAACAACCTTTTATGTACTTGAAAACTGTTAGCATGTCCCCTCTGCCTTCTCTTTTCCAAACTTAACAAACCCAATTTTTTTCAATCTTCCCTCATAGCTCATGTTGTCTAGACCTTTAATCATTTTTGTTGCTCTTCTCTGGACTTTCTACAGTTTGTCCGCATCTTTTTTGAAATGTGATGCCCAGAACTGGACATCATACTCCAGCTGAGGCCTAATCAGCGTGGCGTAGAGCGGAAGAATTACTTCTCGTGTCTTGCTTACAACACTCCTGTTAATACATCCCAGAATGATGTTTGCTTTTTTTGCAACAGTGATACACTGTTGCCTCATACTTAGCTTGTGATTCACCCCAGATCCCTTTCTGCAGTACTCCTTTCTAGGCAGTCAGTTCCCATTTTGTATGTGTGCAGCTGATTGTTCCTTCCTAAGGAGAGTACTTTGCATTTGTCCTTATTGAATTTCATGCTATTTACTTCAGACCATTTCTCCAGTTTGTCCAGATCATTTTAAATTTTAATCCTATCCTCCAAAGCCTTGCAACCCCTCCCAGATGGGTATTGTCCGAGAACTTTATAAGTGTACTCTCTATGCCATGATCTGAATCATTGATAAAGATATTGAATAGAACTAGATCGACAACTGATCCCTGTGGGACCCCACTCAATATGCCCTTCCAGCTTGACTGTGAACCACTGATAACTATTCTCTGAGAATGGTTTTCCAACCTGTTATGCACCCACCTTACATTAGCTCCATCTCAGTTGGATTTCCCTGGTTTGTTTATGAGAAGGTCATATGAGACAGTATCAAAAGCTTTACTAAAGTCAAGATATACCACATCTACCGCTTCCCCCCCATCCACAAGGCTTGTTACCCTGTCAAAAAAAGTTATTAGGTTCATTTGACACAATTTGTTCTTGACACTCCATGCTGACTGTTACTTATCACCTTATCATCTTCTTGGTGTTTGCAAATTGATTGCTTAATTATTTGGTCCATTATCTTTCTGTGTACTGAAGTTAAGCTGACTGATGTGTAATTCCCTGGGTTGTCCTTATTTCCCTTTTTATAAATGGGCACTATATTAACCCTTTTCCAGTCTTCTGGAATCTCTCCCATCTTCCATGACTATTCAGAAATAATTGCTAATGGCTCAGATATCTCTTCAGCCAGCTCATTGAGCATTCTAACATGTGTTTCATAGGCCCTGGTGATTTGAAGACATCGAATCTTGTCTAAGTAAATTTTAATTTGTTCTTTCCCTATTTTAGCCTCTGATCCTACCTGATTTTCACTGGCATTCACTGTGTTAGATGTCCAATTGCTACTAACCTTTTCAGTGAAAAGTGAAACAAAACAATCATTTAGCACTTCTACCATTTCCACATTTTCTGTTGTTGTTTTCCCCCCCTCATTGAGTAATGGACCTACCCTGTCCTTGGTCTTCCTCTTGCTTCTAATGTATTTGTAGAATTTTTTCTTGTTGCCGTTTATGTCTGTCCCTGTGACAGAGCCATATCCTCCTCCCCTGTTCTCTCTAGCTAGTTTAATCTCATTTTGTGCTTTGGCCTTTCTAATTTTTGGGTACATACTTGTGTGATTTGTTTATAGTCATCCTTTGTAATTTGACCTAGGACTCTCTCTTTGAGTTTCAGATCACTGAAGATCTCTTGGTTAAGCTAGGATGGTTTCTTGCCAAACTTTCCTTTGTAGTGGGATAGTTTGGTCTTGTGCCCTTAATAACGTCTGTTTGAAAAACTGCCAACTCTCTTGAAGTGTTATTCCACTTAGACTTGCTTCGCATGTAATCTTACCTATTAAGTCCCTGAGTTTGCTAAAGTCTGCCTTCTTGAAATCCATTATCTTTATTGTGCTGTTTTCCCTCCTACCATTCCTTAGAATCATGAACTCTGCCATTTTATGATCACTTTCACCTGTGCTGCCTTCCACTTTCAAATTCTGAACCAGTTCCTCCCTATTTGTCAAAATCAAATGTAAACAGTCTCTTCCCCTAGTAGCTTTCTCCACCTTCTGAAATAAAAAAATGTCTCCAGTACATTCCAAGAACTTGTTGGATAAGCTGTGTCCTGATGTATTATTTTCCCAACAGATGTCTGGGTAGTTGAAGTCCCCCATCACCACCAAGTCCTGTGCTTTGGATGATTTTGTTAGTTGTTTAACAAAAAACCTCATCCATCTCTCCTTCCTGATTAGGTGGTCTGTAGTTGACCCTACCATAACATCACCCTTGTTTTTTACCTCTTTCATCCTTACCTAGAGACTTTCAGCAAGTCTGTCTCCTATTTCTATTTCAACCTCGGTCCAAGTGTGTACATTATTAATATATAAGGCAAAATCTCCTCTCTGCCTATCCTTCGTGAGCAAGCTGTATCCTTCTATACCTATATTCCAGTCATGTGTACTGTGATGCCAACTATGTCATAGTTGTGTTTATTCTCTAGCATTTCAAGTTCTTCCTGCTTATTCTCCATATTTCTTGCATTAGTATACAGACATCTAAGATATTGATTTGATTTTCCTCCATGTTGTCTCTTGTCTGTCCCTTATCCCTGCTATAACAGTTCATCTCTCCTCAGATTCTGACCCTTCTCCCAGGTCTCCATGTGTCATAAATATAAAGGGAAGGGTAACCACCTTTCTGTATACAGTGCTATAAAATCCCTCCTGGCCAGAGGCAAAACCCTTTCACCTGTAAAGGGTTAAGAAGCTAAGATAATCTTGCTGGCACCTGACCCAAAATGACAATGAGGGGACAAGATACTTTCAAATCTGGAGGCCTGGGGGGGGAGAACAAAGGGTTTGTCTGTCTGGGTGATGCTTTTGCCGGGAACAGATCTGGAATGCAGCTTTACAACTCCTGTTAAGTTAGTAAATAATCTAGCTAGAAATGTGTTAGATTTCCTTTTGTTTAATGGCTGGTAAAATAAGCTGTGCTAGATAGAATGTATATTCCTGTTTTTGTGTCTTAAGGTTTTGCCTCGAGGGATTCTGTGTTTTGAATCTGATTACCCTGTAAGGTATTTACCATCCTGATTTTACAGAGGTGATTCTTTTACCTTTTCTTCTATTAAAATTATTCTTTTAAGAACCTGATTTCTTTTTCATTGTTCTTAAGATCCAAGGGTTTGGGTCTGTGTTCACCTGTACAAATTGGTGAGGATTCTTATCAAGCCTTCCCCAGGAAAGGGGGTATAGGGCTTGGAGGGATATTTTGGGGGAAGACGTCTCCAAGTGGGCTCTTTCCCTAGTCTTTGTTTAAAACACTTGGTGGTGGCAGCATACAGTTCAAGGACAAGGCAGAGTTTGTACCTTGGAAGTTTTTAACTTAAGCTGCGAAGAATAAGCTTAGGGGGTCTTTCGTGCAGGTCCCCACATCTGTACCCGAGAGTTCAGAGTGGGGAAGGAACCTTGACACCATGTTTTTGAGTTACCTAAGGGATTTTCTCTCCTGCCCCCATCAAATCTAGTTTAAAGCCCTCCTCACTAAGTTAGCCCCAGCCTGTGTCCAAATATGCTCTTCCCCTTCCTTGCTAGGTGGACCCCATCTCTGCTTAGCAGTCTTTCTTCCTGGAACAGCATCCTGTGGCCAAGGAAGCTGAAGCCCTCCTGGCAACACCATCCTCGTAGCCAGGCGTTCACCACCAGGATGCATCTGTCTCTGCTGGGGACCCTACCCTTGACTGGAAGGATTGAAGAGAACAACACCTGTGCCCCCAGCTCCTTCACCCTTAGTCTCAGAATCCTGTAGTCACTTCTGATCTGCTCAGGGTCATACCTTGCAGTATCATTAGTGCCCACATGGATGAATAGCATGAGGTGGTAGTCAGAGGGCCGGATCATTCTCAACAATCCCTCTGTAACGTCTTGGATATGGGCCCCTGGCAGGCGGCATACCTCCCTGGATGCCGTGTCAGGCTGACAGATGGGTGCCTCCAACCCCTCAGAAGAGAGTCACTAGCCACCACTACCCTACATTTCCTCCTGGGAGTGGTGGCTGTGATGCTCCCAGCCTTGGGGGTACATGGCTTCTCCTTCTCCACCTTTGGGGGGTGATTCCTCATTGCTAGGGCAACATAATGGTTTTTCATCGCTATGGTGGGTGGTTGGGAGTAGGGGTGGAGCTCTGCCTGCTGCCAGAAGTAACTGGCAGCCAGTGTCCTTCCTGTGACAGAGCCATATCCTCCTCCCCAGTTCTCTCTAGCTGGACAGATTCCTCAGTCTGGGATGTCTCCATATGAATATTCTCAATGATTTCCTCATGGGCACAGATGCTCCTCAGCCTAGCCACCTCCTCCTGTAGCTCTTCCACCGGCTTCCTGAGAGATTTCACCAGCAGGCACCTCTCACACTGGCCGGTCCCCCCAGCCTGGCTTTCCGAGAGTGGGAAATGCAGGCCACGGTTTCTGCAAACCTGGTCAGGTTCTCTGTCTGGATAGAGGTGCAGGTGGAGGAGACAGGAGCAGTGTCAGGACTGGTGATGCGGCCCTCCCTAACCGTAGCAATTATATGATGAGTCCCTCTTGAAAACTCCCTCTCAAACAATGTTTACATAAGCTAGCTTTGTGCACAGCTAGATGTCTGCAAATTTATATAGAAAAGTATAGGTTTACTTACATAATAAGCCCTTTCGGGGCAGGGATGGAGGGTCTGTTTGTTGTTTTAATTTTTTAACAATGTCTAGCACAAGTGGGTCCTGGTCCATGACAGGCGTTCCTAAGATATAAATATCAGAAGTCGTTACTAGCCGTCTTCCCAGCCATTATCCGTTGGCCTGTGGGCATCACACTAGAAAGGGGCTTTAGTTTATAGGAGAGACAGGTTAGTGGTTTTTGGACACTGCATTCTATGCACAGAAGATATGCAAAGGTGCTTCTTGGAGAAGTAAGCAAAAGGGCTATGGAGGCTGG
Source organism: Caretta caretta (assembly GCF_965140235.1). Taxonomy (NCBI): domain Eukaryota; kingdom Metazoa; phylum Chordata; order Testudines; family Cheloniidae; genus Caretta; species Caretta caretta. Next base: position 202,128,622 of record NC_134208.1, on the reverse strand, counting down.
TACAGCTGCAGTGCAGAGGCTGGAGAGCGCGAGGGGCAACACAGTTAAACTCAGGGATCAATAAATAGGGAGGGGCTAAATTGCAAAGAGCCTTAAAGGTAAGGACTAGAATCTTGTATTTGATTCAGAGAAGAGTTGGCAGTTTTTGATGCTACTAAGAACACCTTGGTAGATTAATTAAACAAAAAGTCACTGTCAATTTACAAAATGCTACTTTTCTAAGGGATTAAGTAATATGTTTTAAATAATAAAAATAACTTGTGTTTTCTCTCTAAAACAAAAACTGTGATTTTGAGAGGTTTTGTAATGTTCCTCTTTTATATTCTGTTATACATCATCATTTTATCTTTTAGTGCTAAAGTGAAAAAAGAACTGCCACTAAAAGGAGCAGAAGGAAGGGGAAATATTTGAAATAAAAATTTATTTGCTAATCCAGGTCTTTTTAGGTATTGTGATTTTAAAGAGAGGACTAGAGATCCCCTAAATACATAAAGATTACTTTGAAAAGATTAAATTTTTCATAGATTATAGGAGAACAAAGACAGACCATTGATTGTTGTATACAATTTTATTTCATGTTTTTCCTGTCAGATGATATTAACATGAGATGAAATTCATAATGCAAAGGCACCATGAAAGGGTTTACGTGGGTTATAGTGCCTTACACAGGACTTTTGCATGAAGATAATAATGCTCCTGCAGTCTCCTATTAAAGTTAATAATCACATGTTTTTCCTTGCAATACTGTATTTTTTTAAAACCGTAATTGGACATTGATTTGATTATTTTCAGTTGATGAATATTTCATAAGGTGGCTCTTTCCCCCCTGCTAAAATGAAAGTGTTTCTTTCTTGGTACTTTGGAAAAATCCAGTTTCTTATAACAATGATATCATGGCAATTCTGCAGCTGTTGAGTTACTCATACAAAACAGTTAGTAAAATAGAATGCATATCTATAGACAGTGTTCAGACATAATGCCAGCTTCTCATGCATTGCCAGGTGGGAGAAATCCACGTTCAGGTCTTGATCCTGGTCTCTTATTCCTGGGCAGTCAGCTGCAGAGAAGGGGGAGCATGCTCGGTAAAGGAGCTGTGCTGGCTGGTAAAAATGAACTGAGTGAAAAAGAGCCGCGGTCAGTCACTTTTGGCGAGACGGATGGTGGTCATGACCTCAGGGGTGAAATCCTTGCCCCACTGAGCTCAAACTCTCATTGACTTTAGTTAGGCCATGATTTCACCCTTCCATTCAAGGATGTGGGGGCCTCAAGGAGCCCCTAAGAGCCCCAGTCATGGATCATCTTTATAGGTGCTGTACAAACACAGACCAAAAGGATGGTCCCTGTCCTGAAGATCTTAATCTAAATAATGTAGTGATATCTTTTTTAGATTATGGTGATTTGCCAGGCATGTGTCAATCCCTTACATAAAAACAGGGCTGAATACTACTGTTCCCCCCCCCCCCCCCCGAGCTTTTTGTTTGGGAAGCTCAAGTAGAGCTCTGCAGCTGATCAGTTCATAGTGATGGTATTATCCTTAATGAATCTCATTGTATGTTCAAAAATTCATGCTGTGTTTATGTGTAGGGAGGAGGCTGGGAATATTTTAATAACAGAATTGATGCCAGAAGCTGGGCGCTAGGATATCGATGGAACTAGTGATTTAGATGATGGATTAGATTTAATGAAATTTTTTTACCAGTCTTATTTGCAAAGAAATAGATGTGCAAAAGACAGTCACTTTGCAGTGAAATCTTAGCAAACAAGGAAGCACACACAGGCAACCAGCAGCCCGCCCATGTGATATACCCAGAGGCTAATTTTTAGAGTCAGTTCAGGAGGCTATTTAGCTCAATGACAGTGAAATATTTTCCACAGCTGTGCCTTAAAAGCTATTGGATAGGCCATTTGTGTGTGTGTGGGGGGGGGGGGTCAAGAGGTAATGGGGGGCAGGGGGTGAAGAGCAGGGAAGAAGACTTGACATTGGGGGGGGAATATTCATTTTACAACTCAACGTTTAAAAAATGGCATTTCTGAAAATAAACTTGAAAACATTTCTATAATTTTCCCATTACTTGGAAGCTGTTGTTAAAACGGGTTTCAGAGTAGCAGCCGTGTTAGTCTGTATTCGCAAAAAGAAAAGGAGTACTTGTGGTACCTTAGAGACTAACCAATTTATTTGAACAGATGTTTTACTCAGCAGGTCTATGTAATTGGGTATGTGGGGGACTAAATGGGGCACAGGGAAGGAATTCCAACCTTTCTCCATCCCCAGTAACCCATAGGAAGGTTGTAGACTACAGATTAGCCCCTTGCAGCAGCTTCCTTCCTGAATCCCGTGCATAGCCACCCCAGTCCATCACAGAGGATTTATGGAGGCTTTCCTGTGCCTATTCCGTGCCTATTGAAGAGGATTTAAGAATGATGAAGTCTCTAAACATAGGTAATTTCACCTCAAATCAGTAGTAAAGTGTGCCCAGTAAAGGAATGTGAGAGACAGGAGTGTTTCTCTAACACCATTATTCTTATTATTTATATTATGGTAGCACTTAAGAACCCCAGTGATGGAACAAGACCCCCAAGTATGCGAAGTGCTGTACAAGCACAGAACAAAAAGACCATTCATATTTACGTAGGTGTATCTATTTCAACCCAATGTCAACTTTGTGCTCCATGCATGCAATTAAAAATTCCAGCTCTCCCATAAAGCAAAGTGTTTTAATGATTTTTTTTTTAAAATAGCCCCCCAAAGTGCCTATTCCCACCCCCCCCTTTTTTTTTTACTTTAAAATTATACGTCGCCTCATGAGAAGATGCTGTAAGAATGAAACACTTGCTATAAACGGATATGAAAGATCTTAAAAAAAATAAAATCATAGCTTCACTAACTAAGTGAACCTTAGTTTAACTAAGATCATACCTTTGTGTGTAGACCGGGCCCTAGGTCAGAGGTGGTAGAACTATTCTGTAGTGTGCCCTGCGTTTTAAAAGAGAGTGACTACACAAGGGACTAGCCCAGATAGAGAATCCAGGGTATTCCAGTTTCTCTACAATTCCTCTCACTTGGCCTTACTAGGGTCCATGAAAACAATGAGGAGTCTGGTGGCACCTTAAAAACTAACAGATATTTATTTGGGCATAAGCTTTCGTGGGTAAGCTTAAAACCCCCACTTCTTCAGATGCATGGAGTGAAAATTACAAATACAAGCATAAATATACTGACACATGAAGAGAAGGGAGTAATCACCTTACACATGGAGAACATGGCAGAGGGGCATTGCTTGCACATGATGGCATATATCACATTAGTAGATGTGCAGGTGAATGAGCCCCTGATGGTGTCACTCATGTGATTGGGTCCTATGATGTCTCTAGAGTAGATATGGGGACAGAGTAGGCAATGGGGTTTGTTACAGAGCATGCTTCTGAAGAAGTGGGTTTTTTTACTCATGAAAACTTATGCCCAAATAAATCTGTTAGTCTTTAAGGTGCCACCGGACTTCTCATTGTTTTTGTGGAAACAGACTAACATGGCTACCCTCTGATACTAGGGTCCATGGAATCTGTACATGCATAACCCCAAATTCATCAGACCCTGGGGGAATCAAGGGAACCTTCCTCATGCAGGGAACACCCTCAACCCACCCAAGACCAAATGGTGGGAGGAAGAGAACCAGATCAGATGGAACGGCCCACACTGGTGTGGTTATTATTGTTGTCTTCAGACAAGGTGGTCATGCCAGCCTTGCCATCATCACCTGACGACTACTGGCAGTTTTAGGATCTCCTGAGGAGGATCACTGATACAATCCAGATAGCCCTGAAGTACAGGCTACTGGAGATTTTGCACTCTCAATTAGGAGTCCATCGTAGAACTGCCAGGACAATCTGGCATACTCAAGCCACCTGTGCTCCCACTCTGAAGAGAAAGGAGAAGAAATACTTTATATCATCTAAGAGAGCGGAATACCTAGTCACGCACCCCGCATGAACTCACTGGTCACCAAAAGAAACAGACTCCACCATCTTATATGTAAACCTTCTGATAGGGAGGGGAAATGTTTAGCTCTTTTGGGGAGAAAGAACTTTACTTTCGCAAGCTTACAGCTCCGCAGAGCAAACTACTAAGCATTACTGTAAAAGTATAAAGTTTGTTAATTACAGTGAGTTCTCAGAGTTCACCAACAAACTCTGGGAGAAAAACGGGCTGCAATTCCACGAAATTATTGATGGGATAAATTGCTGGCTAGATCAGTCCTCCAAGCCTCAGTGGATGCAGCAGATAAAGCCTCCTGCTCAATGGCTACTTCTGTAGGCATGAGGTGGGGATTGTGGCTCCATTCCTCTGGATTTCCCAAACAGGTCAACTCCACTGTGGAGGATCTGCCCTTCTGAGGAAAGTAACCCATTCAGTGAAAAGACAGACAAGGACTATATTTCCTCAAGGACTCAAGAGCAACCCTTCTGCTCGCTGGATATCTATACCCGTGCACCATGGAGGAAATACGCTACTGTATAAACAATGACCAACCCCTAAGCCGCTCCACCACTGGAGGTCATACGAGTGAAAGAGAATGCAGCATTCAAAGCATGATCTTCCCACCTTCATTGTTCTTCCAGACCCATCTTCTTACCAAGAAATCCTTTTGACAGAGATTTTGAGAGCTGCAAACCCGTTTTTTCTGCCACATGTACTGGTTGAGGTCTCCTCCTGTATCTCGTTTGGTGATCACATATCTTGTTTTATCCAGGCTTGGCACCTGGACATTGGGCAGATGGGCTCTGGAGATAATCATCCCCAATTACACAACAGCGTTCCTCTCTCTCCCCCTTCCAACATCCCCCTTTCCATCCCTTTTCTGGGACCTCTCTCATGAGAGGGTGCTCAGACAGAAGTAGACTCCTTGCTCCATCTGTGAGCTGTGGAGTCAGTACCTCTTCAGCACAGGGGAAGAGGATTTTACTTACGATATTTCCTCGTCCGCAAGAAGAAAGGAGGCTGGACGCCCATCTGAGATCTCAGAGAAATGAATGTCTTTTATCTGCTACCTGGGGTTCAGAATGATCACCCTGGCTTTTGAAATCCTGTCATTGAACCAGGGGGATGGGTTCACAGCTCTTGATTCAAAGGATGCTTATTTCCAAATAGACATCTACCCTGTGCACAGGAAATTCCTGAGAATCGCTGAAGGCCTAGACCAGTAGTTGTCAACCTTTTCATTTGTGGACCCTTAAAAATTTTTGGAGTGGAGGTATGGACCTCTTTGGAAATCTATTGTCTGTATATAGAGATGAATTCTATTCAGTCAGTTTCCAGTCTAAGTCTTTCGTGGAGCCCTTAGACGTGGTCGGGGTCCAGAGACCACAGGTTGAGAACCACTGGCCCTAGACTCTTACCATGACAGAGTTTCACTTTGGCCTCTTGACGGAACTAAGGGTATTCACAAAAGGTGTTAGTGGGAGCCCATTTCCACCATCAGGGCTTCTCCATATTCCCCTACCTTGGTAATGGATTGCCCACAGTGACGTCCTATCAAGAATGATGGGAAACAGCTCTGTCCCTCCTCAGACTCCTACGTTTGTTAGAGCATCAAGTAAACATAAGAGTCCATTTTAGTTACTGATCTGTCAAAAAAAAAATGAAAGAAAGAAAAAGATCCTCAGTGGATGGGGCAGACTAAGTATTTGGTGTGACTACTCCTTGGCCTGGTCTACACCTAAAACTTAGGTTGACCTAGCTATGTTGCCCAAGTGTGTGGAAAAATTCACACCTCCTGTGAAACATAGTTACACCAACCTAAGTTCGGGTGTGGATACTGATAGGCTGATGGTAGAATTATGCTGTCAACCTAGTTATTGCCTCTCAGGGCACGTTTACACTACAAAATTTTGCTGATGCAAGCTACTTCAGCATAAAGCCACCGCACTTTAGTCTATCACTTGTGCACGTGCATACTTGGCTCCTTGGGTTGGCGCTGCGTGTAGTCACCAGAAGTGCTTTTGTCGATGCATAGGGTGGTGCACCATGGGTAGGTATCCCAGTGTGCAACTCACCCGCTTCCAGTGGGAAGTTTTTGGCAATGCATGGTGGGGCATTAATGAGCCACACAGAGGTGGCTGGGGCTGCGGGGTCAAGTTCCCATCATGCAACTTTCTTCATCCCATAATGCCATCCCTGTTCCATAATGTTGGCCCCTATTTTGAAAATCCCACAAACCTGTGCAGCCCTCTTTGCTGTGCACCATCTGTAACCGAAGCATGGATCCTGCACAGCTTGCACTGTTACCATGAGCATTGCAAGCTCGACACACAATCCTCTGGTATTCGCAGAGCCACAAGCAGAGCTGTGAGGAACATAACGATTTCCTGAAGCACAGATTTCTGTGGGACACAGCGAGAACCAATTCAAGCTGGTTGTTAGCCTTCCCAGAGCAGCAGCAGATGTTGGAGTGCCGCTCCCAGGCCTGAGAAACGAGCACTGCCTGATGGGATGGCATTGTAATGCAGGCTTGGGATGACGAGCAGTGGCACAAGGCCAGATGCCTGAATCTGTGTGTGCTGAGCCCTCAGCCCTTTAGTGCAGGGACATGCAGAATGAGAGCTGCACTGACAGTGGAGTGGCTAGTGGCGATTGCACTTTGGAAACTTGGAATGCCGGATTGCTACTGGTCAGTGGGAAACCATTTTGGAGTTGGAAGATCCACTATGGGAGCTGTTGTCATGCAAGTGTTCAGGCCCGTTAATCATCTACTGTTACGCAGGACTGTGACTGTCAGCCATGTGCAGGATGTAGTGGATGGATTTGCAGGAATGGTGGAGCAATAGATGGCATGCATATCGCTATTTTGGCTCAAGAGCACCTTGCCGCAGAACACATCAAAAGAAGGGATTGTTTTGCTGTGGTTATACAAGCGTTGGTGGATCACCAGGGATGCTTCACTTGACATCCGTGTTGGCTGGTCAGGGAAAATGCATGATGCTCACACTTTAAGAACACAGGGCTGTTCAGAAAGCTACAAGCAGGGATTTTCTTTCCTGATTGGCAGAATACCATTGGCAATGTTGAAATGCCAGTAGTGATCCTGGGGGACCCAGCCAAGCCCTTGCTCCTCTGGCAAACCACCATGAAGCCATACACAGGCCACCTCGAACCACCAAGGAAAAATTCAGCTATCAGCTCAGCAGGTGCAGAATGACAGTTGAATGTGCTTTTATTAGTTGGAAGGGTCGCTGGCGTTTGTTTACTCACAAGATTAGATATCAGGGAGAAAATATCCCAATGGTTATAGCTGCCCGCTGTGTCCTGCAGAATATCTGTGAAGCAAAAGGGGAAAAGACACCGCCGGGGTGGAGATGGAGTGGCTGTCTGCTGAGTTTGAGCATCCAGAGTCAAGAACTATTACAGCTCAGGGAGGCTTTGAAAGAGCACTTTAACTGTGAGTCACAGTAATGTGTTATGGTGAACTGTCCTATACCTGGCCCTACGGTTGAGGGTGTGTTAGGTGTTGTGTGGTGCCTGGTGTACGTCTAGGAGTATAACACTGTCAATGCACCTATTAATTTTGTGGTGCTTGCTGTACATTTATGATTACTACACTGTGTTTGTCACGGATCCTCTTGAGTTGTGGCACCCTGTAAAATATGTAGTTGGTGCTTTTACTACCACTGGGCTTTCAGCAGCATATGTTGGGAGCTAATAAAGATTAATTATTTCCCAAACAATAGAGTTTTATTGAGTAATGAAAACACTTCTAAAAATCTGTGCAAGTTAAAAGCAAATACATTTAAAAACTTTACGAATGCATGGTATAGAGGTTAAGAAGAGTGAAGAAGATTCATATCCATTTTAGTTACGCTGGCCTATGAGAGCCACAGTTGATTTTTTTTATGTATGTGAAGCTGTGGTTGTCCTTAATGTCCCCTGGTGTGGAGTGGCAGGAGTAGGGGATGCAGCCCTTGATGCCACATGGAATGATGAAGGGAGATGCTATAATGAAGTTCTTCATAGGCTGCAAAGGGAGGGAAGCCTGTGATTGTTGAACCTGTAAGTCCACAAGCATCGGCAGCATCTGTTTGTGCTGCTGGAGAACCCCTCGTTATGTCCTGGTGCATCTCCCTCTACTTTTCCTGTGCCTTTCTTCTGTCTGCTCTGTGCTTCTCCATACAGTCTGCAGTATTCATTCTCCAGGACCTCCGGTTATGGTCAGATGCAGCACTGGCTTGCATGATGTCACTGAACATGTCACCCTGAGTCCTCTTCTTTCTCCTCCTTATCTGGCTCAAGCTTTCCATGGGTGTGGAGGGGGAGACCCTCAAGGCTGCAACGGCAGCAGCTGCAGAAACAACACACAGAGGAACCATTCTCTGTATCATCACAATGAAAAGTGAAAGTTAAGATTCAGAACTCCCTTCCCTTGGTCCCCTGAAGTTTCATACAAGACGTGCGTATTTACACTTGTTTGGGAGTGTTTGTGTACAGAGCCGTTCACAGCACCAGCCATGAAGAATATGGCCTGTGGGGACGGGAAATGAGGAGGAAATTGCTCAGTTGCATGAAACTCTGAGTACAGGGTAATGGCATTGAATATTGGCACCGTTTTCCACAGGCGGAGATGATATTAGCTGATATCTCACTCCTGAGGGTAACAAAGGCACAGAGAGCCCATCTGCTGCTGGGATCTTGAAGCCACCCGGCCAGTATGCTGCTAGCCTGCTTATTGCAATGTGCCTGCCGAAGTTGTCGCCGACTGGCACGGGAACGTGTCCTGCCATGGAGGAAGAAATAAGGTCACCATCTCTAGAAACCTTCGGGAGAGGATTGCAGAGTACCTCTATGAAAGTTTCATCGAGATCTCTCAGAAAAATGTAAGGGACATCCCGGTGCCCATAAACAAACTGCTCTGCGTGCCCCTTCTCCCCCCCCCCCAACTCCGATAGTAACTCTGTCTCTCTTTGTTGTTCCGCTACCTCGTCTAGTATGAGTCGATTAGTGAAAACTCAATAGCTGTGTCCTGTTAAATTGGGGGTGCCATCACTGTAATGGGGAAATACATTTACATGTTTACCTGAGGTTCCTTCCCCTGCATTGGGCTCGGCTGGGTTTGATTGCCAGGACTGACTGGACTGCAGAGGAGTTTAAAATAGGTCTTGGCTTGCAGCATAGTTGGACCCTCCAGTTGCATGTTCCCCCGTCCTTGTGCTCTTCCTCCTCCTCCTCCTCCTCCTTGTCCTCGCTGTTCACACTGGAGGCCTGTGACTTGAGCTCCTCAGAGGTATCCCCGGTGCTGTGGGGGGCAGTGGTGAGGGCTCCGCCAAGCATGGCATGCAGCTCTCTGTAAAAGTGGCAGCTCAGTGGCTTGGCACCGGGTTGACTGTTGGCCTTCTTCTGATAGGCCTGCCGCAGCTCCTTTGCTTTCATGTGGCACTGTTGCTGATCCCTGTCGTACCCTCTTGTCCTGCATCCCCCGTGCAATCTGCTCATAGATTTCCATGATTCTTTGGCTGGTCCGTACCTCTGCTTGCACAGCCTCTTCTCCTCACAAGCCCAGGAGATCCAGCACCTCCCGTGTACTCCAGGCTGGAGATGCAGCCAGTGGGCTAGTTTGCTTTATTATATTCACTGCTACTGTAGCTCAGTGGGCTAGCTTGCCTTCATTATATTCTGCTTTGCATTATATTCAGCTGTAATGCAAGTAACCCACCAGCCTGCATCCTGTAAGACATTAGTGTCAGCAAGTTAGCATAAGGTTTAAGACCGGTAATCTTTGAACAGATAAACGGCCCAGCGGAAAAATGCCAAGTATTTGGGGAGCTGAAAGTAGAGTTTAAGGGGAAGTTCTGACCACAAGTAAATAATTCAACCACAGAAGTGTCCTGGCAATGAACTGAAGTACATGAGATACATTTAAGGCTAGCCTGCTTTCTTGCCTATATATATATATTTTTTCTTATAAGTTTCTTATAGGTTTGATGATGTATTTTATGTATAATAGGTTTATATAAGGGTATATTTTGGCTGTAACACAAGGGACCTGCAGGCCACATCTTGTATGGTGGGCTAAGGCAAAGTTAGCATACATATGTTTGGGACCTTTCACATAGAGAAATGGAGCTAAAGCGTAAGGTCTGTGTATGACTGCGACCTTTAACATAGAGGATGCGTTAAAGCAGGCTGGCATAGGGGCTTTCCTAAGTTCATACCCTTTTAAACTTAACAGGTACATCACAACTTGGAAAGAACCAAAATAACCAGTTTGGACAGAAATAACAAATGTGATGCCTAACCACAAAAGGGCCAAAGTAACGAATTAACATATATAATAAATTAGATCATTGATATACTCACCTATAGAAAAAAGACACTCCAACATTAGTGTGGTGAGGAAATACAAATAAGGTGAAGGGAAAAATCACCTACTGAATATGCATTGAACATCGTGGTGTCAGCGTAACATATTACCAAAGTGGCATCCCAGCCTAGGGGCAGGGGAAAGAGAGGTGTAGTCCTTGGGAGGTGCCAGGATGATGGCCACTGGTGATGAAGGGGAAGGTGATGGTGATGAGGCAGATGATGGCTAACATTTCAGGTTCTTTTACAGGAGATGGTGTGAGTATACGGGTGTTGTAAATGTACTTTCTGTAGTATCTCTATCTTACTGAGTTGGGGTGTTTGTGACTGTGCTAAATGTTTTAATAAACTATATTTGTAAATATAAAAGAGTTCCTATGTTGTGAGTGTTGCAACTGTGTGCCCATCAGGGTTCCCAACTATATAATAATTTAAATACTGGGCCTGATCTTGGGGCAAGAACCTGTCAACCCTCAAAGTGATAACTGGGGATTCTTAAGTAATCAGTATAATTAATACATAATCTAAGATAAGGCTACAGAGTGTAATTGGAGTGTGTAGCTGGTAGGGTTAGCCGAGAAGTTGCACACAGCAATGGAGAGCTCTAGGTGTTCTTGCCAAGATGAACAACCAAGAAAAGGCATTTCAGAAATTTGCAGGATTTTAAAAGGGGGAGGGGTTTCCAGTCTCCGCGACCCCTGGGCAGCAGAAGTCACAATTGTGACCGAAGCAGCCAGTCAGGCATTGTGGGACAGCTGCTGGATTACTGTTAGAGTTGACATAGGTAATACAGTGTCTACATTCATGCTGTGTCCACCTCAGTACATTGATCCTGGCTCAACAGTGCTCTGGGAGGGGTGGTGTTACTAGGTTGGCGTTGGTATCAGTGGGAGGCAAATTTAGGTGTAGACACTTGGCACAACCGGATGGATGCAAGGCTACGGGAAACCCCCTTCGGTTGCTGTAGCAAGTGTCTACATTACCACACTGCGGGGGCCCAGCCGCAGCACAGGAGCTGTGACACTGTAGCATAGGCAAGCCCCTGGCTTCTCCAGATGCAGTACCATCTCCGCGAGGTACTGCAGGAGCCAGTCTGTCAAAGTGAGCACCTCAATAATTTTCAGGTAAACGGTGTTTTCAAATGTAAACAGCTGCCCTTTAGGACGGGTAAAGGGTACTCTTGCCAGTTCGGGCAGACAGACACAATTTCCATTTCGACTTGCAGACCGATTCCAGTGCCAAATTTGCGTCCCTAATTTTGCAGTGCGTTTGGAAATTTGGACCTAAAAGCTGCTTTCGAAGGGTGACACTGTATGGAAGGGAAGGACGGGCTCCAGACTAGGGAGATGCTTCGGCGTGTGTGTGTCAGCATTCCTGTCATGCATGCGTATTTGGTCCTGTAATCAGGCCAGCTGCCTCCGCTGCACTCCCTCGCGGCCTATGGTCACAGTGCAGGACATGTGCCTCAGTTTCCCCAGCAGTTTATGGACTGTTCATATACACTTCACTTTCACTGTTTCTTGGTCATTGGTTGCTGATATAATACAAATATAAAATAAATTGTAGACACAACTAAGACGCCAAAACAAATTCCATCTAGAAGTCCACACAATCCAGGGTTTCTCTTCATCCTCCCAGGCCGCCTCAGTCTCTCCTAGGCCTCCCTGCCTGGAGAGCTTTCCTCAGACTCTGTCACAACTTCCTGAGCTATTTGTTCCTTCGCCATAACCCCCTGACTCACTCACCTGATTCCTCCAGGATGGACACATCCTGTAGTCAGGATTGGCTTAGGCCCAGGCTCTCCAGAAACTCTTTCCTTTCCCCCACTCCCAGAGATAACATGACAGTGCACCTGTCCTCTAAGGAACAGTAGTTCTTGATAGTCTCAGTTCAAGTGGAATGTTGTTCAGTGTTTTGAAGGAGTTTTATCATAGCAAGTAGTAATGCTTCCAGCGATAAAACTCATGGCTGAGTTTAATTTATTGAGTTACTGTTTTTGTGAGTCCGAAAGAACCTCTGGCCTTTCCTTTCCCATATTCGTAGTTTAAGTTTTAGAAAGCAGGAGGATGTGGAAGCTTGCCAGTGTTAATGAGATTTGGTTTTTGTTTTAGTTTGGGAAGTCTGCAAGGCAGTTCATGGAAAAATCATGTTTCATCAGTGTGAGCATTAACTAATCTGCATCATTTAGGTATTACTGATTACTACACAGCTGTAAGTATTCAAATTATAGAAATATCAACAACCTTGTGATGCATAATTTTGATATTTCTAATGAGCACATACTGCTGTTTTCATCCTCTTATGATTTTTATTTTCATGTGAAGTGGTTTTAGGTCAACATGAGTAATATTTTCTACTGAAAAGCAGTCTGAGTACATGGCATAAGGTGTGTTGGTTATCGAGGTAAGTTTTGCATAGTAGTTCCTTGTATTAATTTTTTTCTCTTTGATGAAGTAATCAGGTTTCTTTCTTGAGTTAACTACATTGTTGTTTTTGGCTGGTAGGGCAAAATAGATATTTCATTTTTCTCTATATATGGCAGTGGAACATTGCAAGAAGGCTCTCGTCACAACACACGGTGACTAATTTAGCTAAGGAGGTACATATTCTTTGAAGTGTTATAGAATATTGTAAGGCACATTTTAAACGCTTCTGCTGCCTCGTTATGTATATATTTCTGGTTTTTGTTTGGGAACAAAAATGTTTGTTTTATGCCAGTGTTTTAATACCTTACACTCCTGCTTCTCCCAAGCCCTGAGTTTATAATGGTGTGTGCTTTGTGAATATTTGTATGGCTGATCTGTTGCTATTCACTCAGCCTTATTTCTTATTAGACTGAATAGTGCAAATGGCATCTCTCTTCCTGCACGGATTGCTTTGCTATCTGTGTGGCTGCTGCTGTTTTGAAGTCAGTGAGCATTTGCCTTTTGACTTGAATAGGAGGAGGACTGTGCTCTGTATTTGGGATCTGATTTTAAACCAAACCAATATTCATGTTACTTTTTTTTTTATTTGGGGAAAGCAAAAGAGTAATCAGGTAATTAATCTTGCAGAAGGAAGAAAAGACTTTATCTTGGCTTAGAGGTCCCTTTTGTAAAATAGGCCTTTCGGTGTATTTCCTTCATGTATCGTTGATTTGAGAGAGGTAGGGCCCAGGTCTGCAAACATTTACACACAGGCATAACTGTACTTGTGTGAGTAGTTTCATTGACAACAATGGAACTACTCACAGGCATTAAGTTGGCTCTGTGTTTGTAGAGTCAAACCCACAGTCAGCTACATTAGTGGCCATATTCTATCATCAGCCATTGGCTTCACTGGGAGTCGCACATGCATATGAGGGTAGAACTGGGCCCATAGTTGGCCAACAGAGCTATATGCTGTTTTCTCGGTGGCTTGGCTCATTTGTTTCACTGTGACAGAAAAAAAAATTAATAATTTGTCCATTATGATACTATTAAAGGGCTACTGGCAAATACTTTTAACATCTCCCCTTCCCCCGCGATTTCTATTTGTACAATTCCACCCCTGCAGTTTGTCCTTTTCTCTTTTGAAAGGTCACCTCTCCGACTGGCGGGAGGTTACTAGTGGAGTTCCTCAGGGATTAGTCTTGAGACCAGTCTTATTTAAGATTTTTATTAATGACCTTGGCACAAGTGGGAGTGTGTTAATAAAATTTGTGGGTGACACAAAGCTAGGAGGTATTGCCAATATGGAGGAGGACTGGAATATTATACAAGAACTGGATGAGCTTGAAAACTGGAGTAATAGAAATGGGATGAAATATAATAGTGTAAAGTGCTAGGTCATGCACTTAAGGACTAACAACAAGAATTTTTGCTATAAGCTGGGGAATTATCAGTTGGAAGCAACAGAGGGGGAGAAAGACCTGGATGTATAGGTTGATCACAGGATAACTATAAACCACTAGTGTGATGTGGCTACGAAAAAGGCTAATGCAATCCTTGGGTGCATCAGGCCAGATATTTCCAGTAGAACTAGGAAAGTGTTAGTACCATTATACAAGGCACTGGTGAGACCTCATCTGGAATACTGTGTGCAATTCTGGTCTCCCATGTTTAAGAAAGACAAATTCAAATTGGAACAGGTGCAGAGAAGGGCTACTAGCATGATCAGAGGAATGGAAAACCAGTCTTTTGAAAGGAGACTCAATTAACTTGGCTTGTTTAGCCTAACCAAAAGAAGGCTGAGGAGGAGATATGCTAGCCCTCTCTAAATATATCAGAGGGATAAATACCAGGGAGAGAGAGGAGTTATTTACATTAAGCACCAATGTTGACACAAGAACAAATGGGTATAAACTGGCCCTCAACAAGGTTGGGTTTGAAATTAGATGAAGGTTTCTAACCATCAGAGCAAAGTTCTGGAACAGTCTTCCAGGGGGAGGAGTGGGGGCAAAAAAACCCAAAACTAATTGGCTTCAAGACTGAGCTTGATACATTTATGGAGGGGATGATATGATGAGATTACCTACTATGGCATGTAGCTGATCTGTGACTGCTAGTAGCAATTATCCCCAATGGCCGGTGGTGGGACACTAGATGGGGAGGGCTGTGAGTTATAGTGAATTCTTTCTTGAGGGTCTGGCTGCTGGGTCTTTCAAAAATGCACATGGTCCAACTGACTGCCATATTTGGGGTCAGGGAGGAATTTTCCCTTGGGTCAAATTGGCAGAGACTCTGGGGTTTTTTCGCCTTCGTCTGCATCATGGGGCATGGGTCACGTGCAGGTTTAAACTGGAGTAAATGGTGAATTCTCTCTACTTTGAAGTCTTTAAATCATGGTCTGAGGACTTCTGTAACTCAGCTAGAGGTTCAGGGTCTATTACAGGAGCGGGCAGCTGAGGTTCTGTGGTCTGCAATGTGCAGGAGGTCAGATTAGATGATCGTGATGGTCCATTCTGGCCTTAAAGTCTACGAGTCCATGAAAGGTTTGTTTCCCTGTGTTTATCAGGAACGTGAGCCAATATATCTGTGCTGTTTTCCCTGGAATGTCATCAGTGATGAGAACGCATCTGTTGGAATAGGATTTGTTTGTTAATCTGTGCGCCCTATATTGTGGCTGCAGTGGGTTCCATGTAAACCGCGGTTTATCCAATTTACTCTGGGCATATTGGTTTTGGTTTGGTCCACCCTTAACCCCAAGTACGCTCTCAAAACAGCATGGTGAAGGGAACAGGAGAAATTGCTTCCTCTTTCTATCTACTACTCTGAGATGATCTTTTTTTTTTAAAGTGTTTTGTTTGCAACGTTGGTTTGCTGTCCTTGCTTGTGAGACTCTGCCCATTCCATTGCTCTCTGCTTAGTAAGCCAAATCTTTGTTGTACAGATGCATCCATCTATAAGGAAAAGCTTTGTAGAAGCAGAGAACGAAGTTGCCTAGCTTAGCAAGACTGTCGGGCTCATGGCATCAGTGACCATGGAGGCTGTGGAATGGTACCAGTTGAAGCCCTTTCTAAAACCTTGTTCTTTTTAGCACCTTGTTGCCAGCTACACACAAGTTGGGGAGGCAAATTTTGGTCTTTATTTGACTTTTTTATTGTTTACTAGCAACAGTTCCTGAAATAGTATTATCGGACATGTTAAAATACCAGCCAGGTGGTAACTCAAGAAGAAAGATATGTATTTTTCTCTCTCGTTTTGTTTTCTAAAGGTATTTATAATTCAGAGGGTGTTCACTACTAGACTGCAACCATTTTAAAGTATGTCAGTTTTGGGACCTAAACCTAAACTTTCTGTAAATGAGGTCAAGTCACATTGTGATGCAACACGTGATTACAAAACCGTGGTGCAATATATCTCCATTGAGTTCATACTTGGATTTCTGTAGTGTCTGTGTGTATTTATAGACCTTGGGCCAGATCTTCAGCTGATGTAAATTGTCATGTCACCATTGACTTCAATAAAACAACAACAATTTACACCAGCTGAGTATCTGGCCTCTGGGTTCTAGCCACCTATCTGCTTAAATATGTAGTTTAGTTTTGCTGTCATAGCCTTCTTAATATTCCTCTGCTCTTAATAATAACAGTTGTCCATGCTCTGGTCACTTACAATGATAAAATCTTCCAGATGAGTCAATTTTTGTTACTAAAGTCATTGAAAAGCAGTAGTACTTAGTGCAGTCCTGTTTGCTATTTGTTGTTCAGTTTACTCTTGAAAATGTCTTTCCATCTTCAAGTTGTTGAGGGTAAAGCTTTAAAATAAAACATCAGACCAGTAGCATTATGGAAAGGGCCACCAAAATACTCCAAGAGAACTTGCTTCAATATGGAAAAAATACCCTTTCAGCTGCACACCCCTACTTGTTTACCTGCCACCTCACACTGGAACCCAACAGGCTATCATTAAACAATTACAATCCATACTCAATGGGGACCACATCCTGAAAGAAATCTTTCCTGAACCCCCTCTTCTAGTCTTCAAACAACCCCCCCAACTCACCAAGCTCATCATCAAAAGCAGACTCCCCACAGATCAGGACACACCAACCAAAGCAGCATCAGACCCTGCCACAACAACAGAAAACCTGCAGACATACCTCCACTGCTACAATGATCAGTACCCCCCCACAACACACCTTTCAAGATCCATGGTTTCTTCCACTGCCATGACCCCAGTTGGCACGACCAAAGAGGGTCTCATACCAGTGCCTGGTCTCGCGCGCGCGCGTGTGTGTGTGTGTGTGAGAGAGAGAGAGATCCCTGCGAATGTTATTTATCATTCACGAAATACGGGGTACTTCATACAGTGCACTGACTGCTCCAATAACAACTATGTGGGTGAAATGAGACAATCTCTATGCTCTCAAATGAACTCTCACAAAAATGATAAAAGACAAAAACATCCTATCACCCATGGGCATTATCACCCTCTGCCTGACCTCTCAGTCCCCATCTTCAAAGGAAACCTGCACAATACTTTCAAAAGACAAGCCTGGGATCTTAAATTCATTACTCTGCTAGACACTAAAAATTGTGGACTCCATAGAGATGCTGGATTTATGGCTCATTACAAAGTCTATAACCTATTAACCCTACTTTCTCCTACCACCACCAAGATGTTAATTGGCCACTTCACCTGAAAAGGTCTCTTACAACATTTGTTAACTACTTATGCTTAACAATTTGTTCCATCTTTCCCAGACCTGAAGTAGAGCTCTCTGTAAGGTTGAAAGTTTCTCATTTACCAACAAAAGTTGGTACAATAAAGGACATTACTTCACCTACTTTGTCTCTCTAATAACATGGCTACAACACTGCAAACAAGTATTATTAGTCTTAAGTGCTAGAAGAACAGTACTTGAGCTCTCATGATGCCCCTATGCTTTGCCCTCTCTTATTATAAAACTGGAGCTTTGGAGAAGAGCTATGATTGCCATTAAGCTTTTCAACCTTATGATCAATCATTAGGGTTCTCAAGAATTAACTTCACTGATGACACTCTGTAGTATACTGGCTTTCTGGTCAGATGTTATATTTTAGATTATTTTAAGATTTATTATATATAGTTTTAATAAATTGATAGAATAGTTTTAGCAACTTGTACCTGAGAAATACCAGATTAAATATTTACTGGAGCCAAAAGAGACTGTTCATCGCATAAAGTATATTGATAATGTAGTGGATATTTGCAGATACTTTGAACATTGTTTTCTGTTAAATTGGCATTGTCTTAACCAACAAGCTATCTACAGCTTAGTAAAATTGTGTTAACTAGGGCTGTCGATTAATTGCAGTTAACTCATGCAATTAACTAAAAAAAATTAATCCTGATTAATTGCAGTTAAACAATAGAATACCAATTGAAGTGTATTAAATATTTGTGGATGTTTTCTACGTTTTCAAATATATCGATTTCAATTACAACACAGAATACAAAGTGTACAGTATTAACTTTATATTATTTTTATTGCAAATATTTGCACTGTAAAAATGATAAAAAAATATTAATCAATTCACCTCATACAAGTACTGTAGTGCAATCTCTTCATCATGAAAGTGCAACTTACAAATGAAGGGGTTTTTGTTACATAACTACACTCAAAACCACACTGATGTAAAACTTTAGAGCCTACAAGTCCACGCAGTCCTACTTCTTGTTCAGCCAATTGCTAAGAGAAACAAGTTTGTTTACATTTATGGGAGATAATGCTGCCTGCTTTTTAATTACAGTGTTGCCTGAAAATGAGAATAGGTGTTTCACATGGCACCGTTGTAGCTGGCGTCGCAAGATATTTATGTGCCAGATGCTCTAAAGATTCATATGTCTCTTCAGGCTTCGGCCATCGTTCCAGAGGACGTGTGTCCATGCTGATGATGCTTGTTAAAAAAATAATGCGTTAATTACATTTGTGGCTGAACACCTTGAGGGAGAATTGTATGTCTCCTGCTCTGTTTTACCTGTATTCTGCCATATATTTCATGTTATAGCAGCCTTGGATGATGACCCAGCACGTGTTGTTCATTTTAAGAACACTTTCACTACACATATGACAAAATGCAAAGAAGATCCCAATGGGAAATTTCGAAAGATAGCTACAGCACTCAAACCAAGATTTAAGAAGATGAAGTTCCTTCCAAAATCTGAGAGGTGTGGCGCATGCTTTCAGAAGTCTTAAAAAAGCAACATTCCAATGCAGAAACTACCGAACCCGAACCACCAAAAAAAGAAAATCAACCTTCTGCTGGTGGCATCTGACTCAGATGATGAAAATGAACATGCTTTGGATCATTATCGAGCAGAAGCCTCCATCAGCATGGATGCATGTCCTCTGGAATGGTGGTTGAAGCATCAAGGGACATCTCAATCTTTAGCGCATGCAAGTATTTGTTTTAATTATTGAAACAATTGAAAAGTGTTCCCTTATGCAAGTAGTAAACAAGCAAAATAAGGGAATAGAAACATTTACTGAAACACAAAATTGAGTCTATGTAACGAACACATCTCCATGACAGTGTGCAAAAACACATGTTTTTTCCTCTTGATACACCTCTACCCCGATATAACACGGTCCTTGGGAGCCAAAAAATCTTACCACCTTATAGTGAAACTGCGTTACATCGGGGTAGAGGGATTAGAGTTTACGAAGAAATAATGTGCTTTGAAATTTTACTTGGAAAGGTATTTGTGTTCCTATAGGATAAAAATGTTTGCAAACTTGTGAACTAAATCATTTTTGTTCGTAGGGGCAGAGGGTCTTGGGCCGGGGGTGCGGGAGGGAGGCAGGAGCTCAGCGAAGCAATGGCAGCGGCACCGAACTGCACAGCCCAGCGGGACGCGCAGCGCCGCCAGGCCAGGGCGCGGGAAGCGCAGAGCTGGGCCGGGGCTGCAGCACGGGCCCACTCCCTCTGGTCGCAGTACACCTGGGCTGGGGCATGAACTTCCAGCCAGGAGCCGCCCCCCCGGGTTGTCACAGGCTGGCCGAGCCCCACCGCGCTGCCCCTGCACGTCTGAATCGACCCCTGTTCTCCTCCCCCCCCCATGGCCCTATTATCCAACCCCTCGGCCCCAGCCCGGCACCCTTAACACGCCGCTCAGAGCAGCATGTCGGAGCCAGACACGCTGACGCCCTGATCCGCCGGAACGTGCAGCCCCCCCCCCCCTCCCCTGCCAGAGCGCTGCGTTACCGTGTGTTGTATCTGAATTTGCATTATATCAGACCACTTTATATAGATTCATAGATATTAAGGTCAGAAGGGACCATTATGATCATCTAGTCTGACCTCCTGCACAACGCAGGCCACAGAATCTCACCCACCCACTCCTGCGAAAAACCTCTCACCTATGTCTGAGCTATTGAAGTCCTCAAATCGTGGTTTAAAGACTTCAAGGAGCAGAGAATCCTCCAGCAAGTGACCCGTGCCCCATGCTACAGAGGAAGGCGAAAAACCTCCAGGGCCTCTTCAAATCTGCCCCGGAGGAAAATTCCTTCCCAAATATGGCGATCAGCTAAACCCTGAGCATATGGGCAAGATTCACCAGCACGCTACCGAAGAAAGAATTCTCTGTAGTAACTCAGATCCCACCCCATCTAACATCCTATCACAGGCCATTGGGCCTATTTACCGTGAATATTTAAGGATCAATTAATTGCCAAAATCATGTTATCCCATCATACCATCTCCTCCATAAATTTATCGAGTTTAATCTTAAAGCCAGATGGGTCTTTTGCCCCCACTGCTTCCCTTGGAAGGCCATTCCAAAACTTCACTCCTCTGATGGTTAGAAACCTTCGTCTAATTTCAAGTCTAAACTTCCCAATGACCAGTTTATATCCGTTTGTTCTTGTGTCCATATTGGTACTGAGCTTAAATAATTCCTCTCCCTCTCCGGTATTTATCCCTCTGATATATTTATAGAGAACAATCACATCTCCCTTCCACCTTCTTTTAGTTAGGCTAAACAAGCCAAGCTCCTTGAGTCTCCTTTCATAAGACAGGTTTTCCATTCCTCGCATCATGCTAGTAGCCCTTCTCTGTACCTGCTCCAGTTTTGAATTCATCCTTCTTAAACGTGGGAGACTAGAATTGCACACAGTATTCCAGGTGAGGTCTCGCCAGTGCCTTGTATAATGGTACTAAAACCTCCTTGTCTCTACTGGAAATACCTCGCCTGATGCATCCCAAGACTGCATTAGCTTTTTTCATGGCCACATCACATTGGCAGCTCATAGTCATCCTGTGGTCAACCAATACTCCAAGGTCCTTCTCCTCCTCCATTACTTCTAATTGATGCGTCCCCAGCTTATAACTAAAATTCTTGTTGTTAATCCTGAAACATCGGGGTAGAGGTATACTTTAAAATATGCCTTCTGAAAGTATATTAATGTTCCTTTTACTGATACAGGTATTTTAATGATACATAATTTGAAGATCTCCGCATAATATTATTTACAGGGAAATAAGGATATAACCATAAGTGTTTTTGATGAGAAAAGGGCAAGATTTCGTCATTCTAAAGGTTACAGAATAATGAACTTTCAGCAGTGACACAGTAATCTATTCAGTCTTTGTACAGCATATTTTTTTATCAACTGTTGCAGCTCAGCTTTCTTTCTGAAGTCTTGAAAATGAATAATATGTTGTATTTCTTGTAGAAGACAGTCACTTGCACAAAAGGAGAACGGCACTAAAATGAATAATTTGAGGTAGCAATTTATAGGCGGGTCTCAGGAATATGAGACAGCGGAACAAAAATTATTACTGCCTGCGGAAACAAAAAAGGGTTCGGTGCAATATTTAATTTCAGATTTCTCTTGTTGCAACAAGGAAGCATGCGGTGATTAAATGTCACCGATTTCACTTTCTATTCGCTCTGTCTGAGGACAACACTGTAGATCAGGACTTGAAGAACCTATCAGTCACTTACCAGCCAGACGACTAAATTTAGTAGCGAGAGGACAGTATGGAAGGTGTTGGGGGAATACAAGCAACATCCTAGTGAGGAGTCCAACTTCTATCCCACCCCAGCTGCTAGGAAAGGATGTTGACTTTTCTACCCGGGTGCTACCCAGCTCTGGTTAGAAGCTCCATCTTTTCTATTAGCCCACCCCTCCCCACTCTTAGGTGTCTGACAAATGTGAAATCCTCTCTCATTCACACCTCGCCTCTCTCTCTAGCTGTTGAAAGGGAATAGGAGCTTTCTTTTCCTCTCATCCTGCCAGCCCACAGTCTCCTGACAGGGTTGGTGGGCCTTCTACACCCCAGCCTCCTGGCTGCTGCTGGATCAGGAGGGGCCGTTTTCTGCTCTAGTCTTCTCCCAGCATTCTGATCTCTGCAAGGGCAGGGGTGGGTCTCTGCTGCTCACCAATAGTTCAGAGCACTGGATTGTGTGCTGGGTACACAATCCCGCCCTCCCATCTCATCTCTCCTGGCTCCCAGGGGCATGGACTCTCCTAGCCTGCAAAAGCAGCCCAGTGTAGTTAGCAGCAAACAATGAACCCACTCCCACTTCCTTATTAGTTCCAAGCTCCTTGCAGGCATGTCTTTCCTGGCTGACTCCTTCTTCTATATTCCTGTTCCAGCCACATTCTCTCCCATCTGGTTTCTCCTGCTATGAGCTCAAGCCCACCAAGCTTTCCCTGTTCATTGGCCTAGTAAGGTTTTCTTTTCTTCCCTATTCGATTATTTCCTGGCAGTAGCCTAGTTCTCCACTCTCCCAGCAGGTCATGATTATCCAGCATTACCCAGTAACTGAATGGCTGGAATGAACTCTGTGTGATTCTGTATCCTTCTAGCAGCCTCCTCGCTCCCAGGAGAGGTGTGTAAGTGTCCGTCCCCTCCTCCTGGCAGCGGAAAGCTGCATGTTCTCCGCTGCGTTCCCCACGCTCTGTTTTTTCCAACCTCTTTTCACACAAATAGCTGCAGTCTTGGTGTCTATTGCTCAGAGTTTCCCTACATAACAGCAGAGCAAAACCAACACAATCCTTGTCAGTTTCACTGTTGCCCATTGGGCTGTGACTAACAGCCTCGAAACTAACCTGGTAAGAGAGTGGTGCATTCAGTCACACTTGGAAGGTTATCCCTGCAAATGCAGTGTCTGGAAATGTAATTGATTAGAAAAATACAAGTTTTAATTCTGAAGACACCAGTGGGTTTGGTTCCTCTTTAAACACCAGGGAATGGTTCCTACTTGCCACTGGTGAGTGGATTGTTCAGGCCCTGGTTCAGATTGTTTACAGGGGAATAGATGTGTATATGGCGAATGGAGTTTATTGCTGATAATCATAGCTAACATTTTAAAATCATCTTATGTGCTGAAGGCATGACTGTATGGAGAAACAACATTGTACACACTAATCTACTTACTTTTTCCTGAAACGTCTTAGGTATCGATGATAACATGAAGTTTCCAAAAGGCCTGTCAACATGGGCGGCGCATGGACCCTCCCCCCCCACTTTTGGAAGGCTAGCCCCTGTCCCGCCCCTTCCGCACAAGGCCCCGCTCCAACTCTGCTCTCCTGCTCTTGCCCGCCAGAGGAGCTGTCCCGACCCCTGGCCCGCCCGCCCGGCCCGTTGGCCCACCCCGATCGTTGGGATGCCCAAGCAATCCTGAGCCCCGATTGGCCAGAGGCTCTAAGCCCCGCCACGGCCCAGCCCTGGTGGGGAGCATTAGCGGAGGTTTGGGGAGGCTTAGCACCAAGTCTGTCAAGGTGTCGTAACATGGTCAGTAGGATTTCTAAAATGGAGACAGTATCAGGACATTGAGAATTTGTTTAGTAGGGCATGATTATGTTGCTATAGTCAAGATTTTAAGTAGCTGCAGTGCATATATAGCACATATTAATTGTTATGGGCCATGCTCTGTCATGCTCATTTGTATAAACAAGCACAGTAGCATATGAATAGTGCAAGAAGTACACTCAGTAAAGCCGTTGGGTGGTATTTTCTCTGCTAACAACACACCTTGAGCTGTCAGAGGAAGCAGGGTGCTTGGCCTCAAAACCACACAGGAGACAAATGTGTGGAGTGAGGCAGCGAAGCCTACAGAGGGGAAAAAAAACAGCCCAGTATAGTAGGGTTGGCTGATTGGGAGCATCTGAACCTGCTGCCCGGGCTCAAAGGGGGAACAAGATCAGTAGTGGCAGTGATTCCTTTAAAAAAAGAAAAGGAGGACTTGTGGCACCTTAGAGACTAACCAATTTATTTGAGCGTAAGCTTTTGTGAGCTACAGCTCACTTCATCGGATGCATACTGTGGAAATGATTCCTTTGGCAGTCAGACTGACCAGACCAGCTCGAGATTCACAGTGGATCAGATCCTCAGCTGGTGTAGCCTGCGTTAGCATGCGGGTTGGACGTGGTTCTGTGTCCTTCTGGCTGTGGCCAGCACGACCTCTTTCCAATCCCTAAATTGCCTCTACTACTAAAAGGGCATTGTTGGCCCAGGAAGGCTGTAGGCAGCATCAGTACATTCAAGGAAAAGAGTTGGTTTCATAGTCATCTGTATCTTCTGCCTGATCCAGCTCACCCATTTTCCTATTAATTATGTGGCAAAATGGTTGAGTCCCCTGCTCATATTTACAAATTCTTGCCAGTTCTGCTTGGCATTCAGGCAGTGGCTTTGGCTGAGACCTTGAAAATTCTTGGAAAGTTTCTAAGTAGTTAATACAGGAGTTATCATATCCTGGTAGGTTTGTTTTAAAATTTAAATAAGGATTGCTTACCTCTGTGGGAAAGTCAAACAAGTTAAGCTTGGTAGTTTAGCCAATTTGCATAACCTTTGTGTATTTGTGTATGATGGCATGACAGAATTTACCTGTTTATCGCGTGTTGGTTTTGATCCTTTGGGTTTGCGAAAGGCCCTATGATATTGTCTGTTCTGCATTGTGGATGATACTAATACTTAGGCTACTTAGGATAGTGCCTTCCAGCTGAGGATCTCCAAATGCTTTGTGAACCTTAATTAATTAATTCTCACATCTGTCCCATGAAGTGGCCTTATCCCCAGTTTTACAGATGGTAGAACACAGAGAGGTTAAGTATCTTTTGCAAGGATAGACTGCGAGCAAGGTTTTCTCAGAGCTAGGATTAGAATCCAGGCTTCCTGATTCCTAGTCCCAGGCTTTTTGTACCATCCACATTCAGAAGATACTTAGCAAATTTTGTTGGGGGCAAGTTAATGCCAACCTCACCTAGACGAAGGTGTGCTCTAGTATCTGTATATACAGCGCCAACATGTGGTCACTAGGAAGCGGACTGGCAATCTGTGCTTCGTAAACTCCCTCACTTGCCATGTCTCATAATAGTCACCGTTTAATGTTTGCATGTGGATAGGGAATAAAGTTTTGTTTTGCCATCTCACTGATCTATTCCTTTTGAGATTGCATTGATGACATATTAACTCATAACTACCTCTTTACTACTATCCAATTTACCCTGAGAAACACTGGTGTGTTTGAAGCCAATATTGTAGATTGTTATGTCTCGTGAGAAGGATACTAGCGTCTGTCCAGTGATAGTAGTTTCCTGTATTGACATCACTAGCTGGCTGGCTAATCCCATGCAGTACTTCCCTTCCATACAGACCCCTAAACCGTAACCTCTGCAATCCTGTTCCCACCAGCATCTGGCCAGACAATTCGTAGAACAGCAAGTGACATGTTCAGATATTATTCTAAACATTAGGTTGCTACACTCTCTGCATTCAGTTCCATCCTAAAGACCCAACTCCACACGACACCAACTGGCTGATGATGGGAATGGGGGCTATTTTATTTGTTTTTTATTTTTTAAAAAATCCATTGTTATTAAAACATTGCTGAACCGGTTCAGCTGCCATCTTGTATGCTTCACTGATATGTTCTACCTCTTCCCTTATACTTTATCTGTTTGTCTTTTAGATTGTAAGCTCTTTGGGTCGGGGCTATGGTTTCTGATATGTTTGGAAAATACGTAATGTATTGTGAGCACTAGGGGAAACAAATAATTAACAGAAGACTCTACAATCTGTTGTATTAATTTAGATGGAATAAATGGGCCAAATGTGTTAACATAACCCAGTCACTATCCAAGATTAAACAGTGTTAAACGAGGTCTGGGGCTTGGTTTACTGAGACCTGAATCTGTTTAGTACCATGGTAAACACATCATTAAAAATCTCCTTTTAACCTTTTTTAAAGATACAGAAAAGAAGGCAAAGCAGTTAAAGCATTTGAAATGTAAAGTATTATATAAGGCTTTCATTGTAATGGCATCCCTTGTTCCCTTGCCCTTTAGCTGTAGACAGCTTTTAGAAGGAAAATGTGTTTGACGGTCTCGTAGATGGAACCAAACATGGTAGTAACTGTCCTCCCAGGTGGTGTTTAGGATTCAGGGTAGGAGTGGCAATGTTGCCTGGGTCCCTTTCTCGCTGGCCCGTTCTAGTCAGGACATCTCTCAGGATCATGGAGATGAAGGCCGAGGGTCTCAGGAAACCTGGGTGTGGAGGCCAATGATTGTAAAGCTCACTCCAGTAGCCTCTGATTGTTCTTTTGTCTGTTCTTCTTTTTGTTCTTTTGTACTTTCCCCACAACATCCTTTTTCTTGTAAGGACCCAAAAAGGGAGCGATGGGTGGAATAACCAATCCCCTCAGTATTTGGCCCACCAATTAGTCCTAATAGCTGACATACCAATTTTGCTGCATCAATTTCCATCTCCACGTTTTTCCTATTTTTAACACACATAATTTCAACACAGTCCTTGAATTATATCAATTTGGCCTTTTTGTTTGGACTAATTCAGTTATTCTGTCTCCCTTTCGTACCTTTTTTCCATCAACATTTATTATTATAGGTTATTGTAACATCTTACGAACTTTTAAATGCACTTTACAGTTGAGCTCACTATTTGGATAAATTTGTAGGCCCAGTTATCACCACAATATTATCACTTGCTTTTTGTGTAACTTTTTATGGACTTTTATAATCCTTTTTCATTTTGACGTATGCTGTCGTATGCAGGATAATGTTCTTTGAGATATTTTGCAGCTAAAAAGGGAATGAATATCCAAGTATAAATAACACTCATCTGTGTTTTCCATAATGATGATGATGATGTGATGCTATTTGTTGAGATTGTTTAGTGTTGCAGTGTTTGGGTATCTCGATTCGTTCTGGATGTCTTTTGAAGCAGTGTCTGCAACTCCTAATGATTGAAATGAGCTGTTTTCTGTCAAGGGATACTGCAAGAACCAAAATGCTTTGATTAAGAAACGGACAAGTAAATTAATAGACAGATCTCTTATTTGGCATGGGTACTTATCTGGAAAGCCTGCTGGTAAACCAGTCTGCAAATGGAAGTCCATGATTTTTGAAGGGCATATTTTGGTAGAGGGTCTCCTAATTTTATCTCTCATGTAGATCTGTTGAGATTTTTAGTTTAAGCAGTTTCTCTTTTAACGAAAGGATATGGTAATGGCCCTATGAATTCCACTGTGTTAAATATGATGATAGAGTTTGCTTGGAATAGTTACATTACAAGAATAATAAAAGGCAAGGTGAAAAGAGCTCTCTCCTGGGACATCTCAAACTCTGGCCTTTTGCATCAAGCAAGAAGGACTTTTCTTTATAGTGTTGTTTACTTATTTTGAGCTGAGTGATATAATGTGTACTTGTAATCATTTGGAAGTGGAGTAATTTGAGTAGTTTCCATCAGTATTTCCCTTAAGCAGTGGTTATGAAATAATCTGAAGACCTGCCTTCTAAAGTCAATATGTTTAGTTTAAGTATCATTTTCTTATGTATTACAATTTGCATAAAGAAAAGGAGGACTTGTGGCACCTTAGAGACTAACCAATTTATTTGAGCATAAGCTTTCGTGAGCTACAGCTTAGTCTCTAAGGTGCCACAAGTACTCCTTTTCTTTTTGCAAATTCAGACTAACATGGCTGTTACTCTGAAACCTACAATTTGCATGACATTTTCATGACCACCAATTTTAATTTTGATGTGTGATGTGGAGAACAGAGCGGTGTTTATAGCTTTGAAAACACTTTTGGTAAGGCAGTACGCAATGTTTCTCTCCTTGCCTGCATAGGTATGTAGGACTGTGTGATGGGGCATGCAAGCCTTCATTCAAGGCAGGAATGGATTAATGTGTTACTGAAGGCCCAGTCAGCCCAAACTCAGATGCATAGAGCAGGAGGGGCTTAAAAGGAGGAGCCCTTCTCAGTCAGAGGGAAGCAGGCAGAGAGAGAGAGAGTGGATATGGGTCTCGTGCTGTGTGAGAAAAGGTGGGCCAGGGCCAAGACTGGTACATAGCAGATCGCCTGGAGGATAGGAAAGAGTTTATGTTCATGTTGCTTCATATTTGTTATGGATTTCGAGTCCCCTGGAAGGAGTAGAACTGAAAGTGAGCTATCTGGAGAGCTAAGTCTTTGCAACCAAGGAAGCATTGGAGGCTGGGTAAAGCAGTGAAAGACCAGCTGGGAAGCTGAGCTGAGTGCCTGCTGCACTGTACCATGTCACAAGGATGTGCACTTATAAGGATGTACTATAACCGACTGTATGTAATGTTCCACCCCCTGTTGCATAAAGTCTGCATGGCAGATGGGCACGGTGGAGAAAGCAAGGATGTCTGTGCAGCCTGATGGAGGAACTGCCATTGTATGCAGCACACTCAACTTCCTACACAATGCCTATCCTGCCTGAAAGTGTAAATTAGTTAATAATTACTTGGAACTGTGTAACTCCCCCTTTGTGCTTTTTACATCTTCATTGAGTGCTCAGAAAAACATGAGGTGCCAATCAGGCAAATGCAAAGGATATTGTCCCTGTCCAGAAGAACCCAGAGGAAAATGTTGATGGGAGATGTAGTCTGGCTGGGAAGCCCAGCTCACAGAGGAGAATGGGGACATGGAGTAACCAAGCTACAGCACCCATGAGGCACTGCTGCAGCCTATCCACGTTAAAATATTTTGTTTGTTAGACATTATTTTTTGGCCAAAAAAAAGAAAATCAGAATTTTCTATGGAAAGCAGATACTTTTTCACAAAAACCAATTTAGTCAAAACCCCAATTTTCCATCAAAACCGAGTGTGTGTTTTTTGTTTTATTTTTTACTGAAAATTTCTAGCAGCCCTAGTTACAATATACACCTCTACCCCGATGTAATGCAAATTTGGATATAGTGCGGTAAAGAAGTGCTCCGGGGAGTGGGGCTGCTTTACCTCATTATATCCGAATTTATGTTACTGCAAGCGGTTCCTCTGCGCCCCCCCTTACTCGCCATGCCCCCCTGCCCCAGCTCATCTCAGCTCTGCCTCCACCTACGAGCACGCCGCCACTCCACTTCTCCCCCCTCCCTCCCAGGCTTGCCGTGCCAAACAGCTGATTGGCGCGGCAAGCCTGGAAGGAAGGGGGGGAGAAGCTGAGCGGTGGCAGCACATTCAGGGGAGGAGGTGGAGCGGAGGTGAGCTGGGGCGGGGAGCGGTTCCTCTCCCTACCCCGATATAACGCGGTCTCACCTATAAGACGGTAAGATTTTTTGGTTCCCGAGGACTGCGTTCTATCAGGGTTGAGGTGTATGTAGATATGGGGAAGCCAGGGTTACACATGCAAGGTCAGGAGTTAGCTCAGTGGTTCTGCACATGTTGTCGTGTTTGGTGGTTTTTTATGTTAATAATTCAGAAAGAGGATTCTTATACGCATGGATCTTGGGAGCAAGAACGGACGAAGGAAATGAGGTGAAGTTGTGCAGAGCTGGGAGAGAACAGGAGTGAGAGAGAGCACAAGTGGGATAACATGGTTAAATAACGAAGGGAGAGTTGCTTGCAGAAATGTGTTTGACAGTACTCTGGCAACGATGGGAGACAGTAGTCCACATGCAACCTGGCTAGCCTGGTTCTTTCTGGGCTACAGTGGTAGGAGCCTGGGCCTGGGGTTGGAGCCTGGCAAAACTGCCCAGAGTTTGGGAGGGTGTTTCCTGGGTGGGTGCAGGGGAGACTGATTCTCACTAGTGATATGGTTGGCCTTTTTCAGTCCGAGTGGCTCGGCAAAGTTTGGAGCCCTGTGAGTGTTCCAGTTGGGAGTAGAAGTTGGCAATAGATGGGTGGTACTTTGATGCAGTTGTGTTTATTTATAAAGAATATACAAGGTCTTGTGTTTCTGAATGCAGAGGAAATCAAATAACAGGAAACTGCTTCTTTTGCTCAGCTGGAATATGGTGTCCAGTTCTGAGTGCCACATTTCAGGAAAGATGTGGACAAATTGGAGAAAGTCCAGAGAAGAGCAACAAAAATGATTAAAGGACTAGAAAACATGACCTATGAGGGAAGATTGAAAAAATTGGGTTTGTTTAGTCTGGAGAAGAGAAGACTGAGGGGGGACATGGTAACAATTTTCAAGTACATGAAAGGTTGTTACAAGGAGGAGGGAGAAAAATTGTTTTCCTTAGCCTCTGAGGATAGGAGAAGAAGCAGTGAGCTTAAATTGCAGCAAAGGCGGTTTAGGTTGGACATTAGGGAAAACTTCCTAACTGTCAGGCTGGTTAAGCACTGGAATAAATTGCCTAGGGAGATGGTGGAATCTCCATCACTGGGGATTTTTTAGAGCTGGTTAGAGAAACACCTGTAAGGGACAGTCTAGATCAGTGGTTCCCAAACTTGTTCCACCGCTTGTGCAGGGAAAGCCCCTGGCAGGCCGGGCCGGTTTGTTTACCTGCTGCGTCCGCAGGTTTGCTGGCCGCTGCTTCCAGCAGCTCCCATTGCCCTGAAGCAGCGAACTGCGGCCACTGGGAGCCGTGATTGGCCGAACGTGTGGACACGGCAGGTAAATAAACCGGCCCGGCCCACCAGAGGCTTTCCCTGCACAAGCAGTGGAACAAGTTTGGGAACCACTGGTCTAGATAATACTTAGTCCTGCCATGAGTTCAGGGGACTAGACTAGATGACCTCTCAAGGTCCCTTCCAGCCCTACAATTCTATGAAAGCAATTGTATTTACAGAGTCCAGGCCCTATGATGGTTGGTGCTGACTCCCTCTGATCGAAGCAGTAGAGAGCCAGGAAATCTAGCAAAAACCACATTTTTGGGGCTCATTTTTGTAACTTATGATGAACCTTTTAAAATATAGCTGTAGCTGAACAGATACACAGCTAGCTGAATGCTTTACATAAAGAGAAAAAAATACTAAAAAGCTATTAAAATTAATTAACACAATCCTTGTCACAAACTGCCAGACAGTCGGAAAAACAATTGCTTCCCCACCCCTGTAACGCTGCTTGCACACACCATGGGGGCACATTATCAGTATAGTAGGTGAGGAATTATACATGCAATTTAAACTCTGTAAACAAGAACTGTGCGCATGGTTCGTCGCATATTCACCGCATTGTGTTTTTTGTTTAAAGTCCCTGTTGTTTTTTTAAAGACCTGCACATTTTTTAAAATAATGGATTTTTTTACAGCTATATAGGATGATTAAAATAAAAACATCCTTTTACAATTCCAACCAGGCACTGCTAAGCTGATTTGACTTTTTGTAATTAGCCAGTTTCTGTTTGACTTAGAAGCAAAGGACCAGATTTTGCAACAGAGCTCAGTACCCAACAACTCCCATGTAGATACCTAAAGAAGTGGCTGGATTTGGAGAAGAGCTACGATCCCAATTAAGCACCTAGATGAAGTGCCTGGATTCTTTTCAAATCATCCAGCAGATCCCAGTAAGTGCCATGGAGTGGTGTTGCAAACATGGAGAACAAAATGTGAGAAGTGTGTGGAGTGCTTAGAATTCCAGAATACTTACGTTCCCATAATGCAAACGGTGCCTGCAGTTTACTACAGCATCACAGTATTAAAAGGCCATAACTGGAAATGGCACCTGCTGTCAGTCAAAGAAAAACATTCTAAAAAATTTACCTGGGCTAAAATGTTTCACTTTTTTGCTCTGTACTCTAAAAGATAACTTTGTTTGCTGAAAGTTTCATAAATAATCATTCACCCACTCATGACTCTACCTGTTGTTGGGTGGCTTTTGAAAGCACTTTTTCCAGCTAAGGTTATCGTTCATAGTTTCTTGCACTCTTTTATAGCTATCATACATGTTTCTTTTTGAAGTGAATTGCGTGAGTTGTTAAAGATATGTATGTGTTTGACCACAGCGTCGTGAGTACGTCCAGTCTTTTGGTTAGTTTTTGAAAGTACATAGCTTTCTGCAACTTTGCAGTGTTTTTTGCAGGGAGGGGTGGAAGGCTAGTGTTAGGACATTAGTGTCACCTGTGATCTATGTATTTAAAAGTGTGATCACTCAGATACAGCAACAGAAGGAGCATGGGACCACGCACACCATGGACCCCATGATTTTCTGCCACGTGGGGTGTGTAGCACCAAGGTTGTGTATAACCAAGCCTTTGTCTGAGAAATGTCCACGTGTTTCTCTGTGCTTCTTGGCTTAGCTATGAAGTGCTAAAATAACTTGATTAAAAACCCTGTTGCTGCAGTATTTTTGACTCGGAGGAAACAGCGAAGTGATTGAAACCCCGCACCACCTCACATTTCAGGACCCAGTCTGTTGGGTTTTTTATTTTATTTATTTATTTTTATTGCACTTATGCATGGCTAGGAAGGGAGAGGGGAAGTTGCTTTGAGAGCTGGGCTGTTGCAGATATTGGCCCCAATCCTGGAAAGACTTGTGCATATGCTTAATGTACACATACCAAGTAGTTCTGTTGCCTTCAGTGACACCACTCATATGCATGAAGTTAAGCATGTGCTAAGTCTTGGAAAATTGTAGTGAAAGCAGAGAGAAGAGAAGGGAACACAGAGAAAGATTACAGTTTGTCTAGCAGGCCAGCTGCTGGTAACTAGGGACAGGGTCTCTGCATCGCGTCAAGAAGCCTAGTGTTCTGTGAGCTGTGGATTGGTTTTTTTGTTTTTTTTTTTTTGGCCAGGTTTCAGTGAATGTTAAACAACCACTCACTGTCTCAAGTAGATGTATTATTGTGGGAGATGTATTATTTGCTGCCAGGCATGCCAACAAAGCTAATGTAGTCCTTTATCAAAACCAGTAACAATGACCCAGATCCTCAAAGGTATTTAGGGGCCTAACTCCTATTGAAATCAATGAGAGTTAGGTGCATAAATACCAATAAGCCTGTTGGAAGAAAATGGAACACCTCTTATTGTAGCTTTGCCAGTAGATAGTCATAAAAAGGTACATTCGTAAATCACCAGCATCCCAAAAGTATTATTTCTCCTTGTGGAACAAAAATCCATTTCTACATGAATGCGTCTAAGTAGCATACCTCTTACATGCTGGTCTCGCAAGAGATCATCTATTGACTCATTCGTGAACTAATATAAATGTGGCCCCTTTCTGGTATGTGGACTGTAACACATGAAACAGCTTTTGCAAATATGGCATCC
Organism: Caretta caretta; assembly: GCF_965140235.1. Lineage (NCBI taxonomy): Eukaryota > Metazoa > Chordata > Testudines > Cheloniidae > Caretta > Caretta caretta. The sequence goes on along the minus strand of NC_134208.1, from coordinate 202,095,416 downwards.
TATGTATAATACACACACATATTTTTGCAATATGATACTTTCAGGGTGAAATCCTGGCTCCATTGTAGCCAATGGCAAACCTTCCATAGATTTCATTGAAGCCAGAAAGTCACCCTCCAGAGAAGAACCACTATTCTGCCTTCTAGTTTTCATCCCTTTCCTTCAGTCAAATCTACTCTCCCTTCAGCCGTTAAGAGTGGACAGAACGCTCTTTGATGTCCATTACTAATGCTTCTAGGTTGCCAAAGGGATTGCTGCAGAGTGGCTCAGGCTGATTTAATGAATTAATTGGGGCTTCTCATGTGTGTAACATTTCTGTAGGATTAGGCCCTTAGTTTATCATGAAGTACATTAGTTATGGATGGTGTATTTAGAGCTCTTTATATGAAAATGAATCCCTGACCTGTTTGTAGACAACAGTAAAAACCTGTATTATGATCAGAAAATTGGGTCTTGAGTTGCCAGAAAGAATTTTAAAGGATCATTTATACAGTTAACACCACCTACCTTCAATTTCTTGAAATCTGAAAGACTCTGAACAAGTAGTACTGGTGGGTTGTCCAGCAGATGAGTTCAGGAAAGCTATGTCCAAAGGGTTTTTAACGTGTTCTTTGGCCCCTCCCCTCCCCCCCCGGCCGCCATTATCAACTGAATTTTAACACATTCATGTATCGATGAGCCAAGTTAAAAACTTGCTGAAGGCTTTGTCCTTATGCCGGGTTGGGGTTGCTTGGGAGCAACTGAGAACAAAAATTGATCCCCAGGTATTAGCTTTATTACCTCTGATCCTATCAAGTTGATCATGGAGGTCATTCCAGTTCTCCCTTCCCCAACATATTTTCAACAAAATAGATACAAGAATATGCATTTACATAATTTCCCCCTTAAATAGATGTATCTAAGTCTAAATGAGGCTGCCATTATACCCCTATAATAATGTTAAACTGATAACAAAGCCACACAATAGCTTGTTCATTCTGAAATAATTGCTTGCATATTTGCTTGCATAATTTATACTTGCCTCCGGAAATTTCCACTACATGCATCCAACAAAGTGGGGATTCACCCACGAAAGCTCATGCTCCAATACATCTGTTAGTCTAGAAGGTGCCACAGGACTCTTTGCTGCTTTTACAGATCCAGACTAACACGGCTACCCCTCTGATACTCTGAAGTAATCGTTGCTGTTTCCCCACCTTTCTTTTCAAACTGGCCTGAGTTCTGCGTTTCGAGGCAGTTCTTTCCCTTTATTAGCGGTCTCCACCTTCTCCTTTCTCTCTCTATATCCCCTCAACCCTTTTAAATATACACTCTGCAAAATGTGAAAGCAGTGACTGCATAATTGGACTAAGAATTTAGCACAATTTTATCCATTCCAACAGGAAATCTGAGGAGAAACAGTTCTGAAGTTCATAAAATGGAACCCGTAGTGTAAATTCCCCCCTGCATGGCTGCATTGACCTTGGAGTATAATTTGCATCCGTTTTAGAAAATAACAACAAATAGATAACTCTACTGTGGTTGGGGAACAGCAGCATTCAGTTTTTATTATCCTTTTTTTTAACTGCGGAATGGGAGATGCATTAACTTTCAAGGGGTTATTTTACCCAACAGTAAAAAAGAATACAGGAATTAAAAAGAAAAAATATAAACGGAAAATTCTGCCAACTAGGAAATTATGTTGCTGTCAGAATTTTAATTCCTGTTTACAAAGACTGTTACAGATTGTATAAAAAACCCTTATGAATAAAAGAAAATAAGTTATTTCAAAAAGAACTGTCTTTGTTTGATTGAGCACTTAAATTATGTATCACTTATTTCTTTACTGTCGTTTTATACACAGAACGTAGTTTTAACTTCCACTTAACCTCCACTTAAAAGTGTCTAGTACAGAAGTGTCATGCCTTTACCGTATGATCAGTAAAATGCTAGGTAAGAGGCCACGAAAATCTGTTATAGCTTCTCTTTTGTCCCCTAGAGTATTCTGGATGGAATTGGTAAAACCTTCTGTGATTATAAGTGAAGCTTTTGTGGCAGAGTGTTTTCACTCCTTACTCTTTTTCACTGCTTCAGTATTCCCCATTTGATTGATTGCGATGAAATACATGGTTTTGCCAATGTAATGATAATAGTTGCTGTATATTAAAAATGCAGGGTGGGGAAAAACTTTAGCCTTTCACCTCTGAAGAACAGGATCCAAACCTGTAATTGGGACAGAAGTGAAAATAAGTTTGGTCTCCGATCTATTCCAACTGGCAGAGCATTCCAGGCAGCTAAATGCAGGGATGTGGTGGTTCTGTGGTTGACTATGCACATAGACACTGACTCTGGAAAAGGCAGCTAGGTCATGTCAAATCCAGTATTCTGCTCCCAATTAGTGACCTGAAGAAGAGCTCTGTGTAGCTCAAAAGCTTGTCTCTTTCACCAACAGAAGATGGCCCAGTAAAGGATATTTACTCCCCTACCTTGGCTTCCCAATTGTCAAGGGTGTTGAAATCTGGCAGACTTCAAACATCTGAGCATCCTCTTCGACCTCAAGGAGACTATTCACTGGCTGAGATTAGGCATGTACTCAAGGGACTGTCTTTGTTCTGTGTTTGTACAGCACTAGCGCAGTGGGCTCCTAGGTGCTATGATACTACAAATATTATTAATAATGAGCACTTTACTGACCTGGCGCCTCTGACCTTTTCCAAGGAGGAGCTATCCTTTTGGAACAGAGAGGCTCACCATTCGGTAGGCAGGCAGCGGGCCAAATGTGCAGCACCTCCTCAGCTGCTCTACCATCCCCTGGACTGGATTGTGGGGGGCTAGAACTTCTGTTTTTTCCTCCTATCAGTTTGTGGCCTCTGGATCTGCATAAGGTGGTTTTGGGCGCAGTGGCTATACCTTTACTTTCCCCCCACCCCAGCTAGTGCCCAGGAAGTCTTTAAGGTGGCCCATGTAAGGTGGGTTTGTATCTCAGCTGCACCCTCAGCACCTCCTGCCTCCGCTGCATTCCACTTCTGGGCATTTCTGCTGGTAGGGACTGTAGAAGGCTCCCTAGCCCCTGGGTGAAATTTCAGCCTAACAGGTCTGTGTCTTCCTCATTTGTTGATTTAATCTAATGATTGTTCTTATGGTGTTGGTGTACCCACAAGTTTAACTTCCAATTAGTAATGTTTGAAAGGCTGTTTCCTTTTCTAAAAGCTTTAATTGCTTTGTTCATATTTTTAAAATGCAGATAATTTGTTTGACAGTTCTTCAGCCTTTGCAAGAAAAGCCATTCTGTAGAATTAGTAAGTAAAAACCCTTCAACAGATAAGAGATTCATGGTACTGGAGCACAGAAAAGATTTTTTAATATGAAAAACAGCATATCCATAATCTGATTAATATTAACTGTCCTGAACTGTTTCAGAACATGGAATGTCCTAAACAAAGGAAGAACATCCAGTAGTTGATTACTGATGCCTTTACATAAGAAACAGGGAAGGCTTTTCCCAGTGTGGTACCTGATTCAGATCTCAGTGACACTGAGGTAACTCAGTGACAGTGGAGTTACTCCTGATTTGCATCAGTATAACTGAGATCTGAATCAGGCCTGATATGTGTTTGAGACATGCTCATGGGCGAGATTTTCAAAAGAGCTCGGTTCCAAAGCTCCAAAAGTAAGTGGAGATTTTCAGAAGAGAAATGTGCTGGGCTCTTTTGAAAATCTGGCAGTGGGTATCACAGTGGGAGCTGCTGGTTGCTGAGTATTTGTGAAAACCTGGCCCTTATTTAGGCGCTTCAGTGCGAGCTGAGCTGTCTTGAAAATCTGTCTCGAGTTGTGGGTGCTGCTGACCACTTGGAAATCTGGCCCGAAGCTTTTTTGTAAATCTGGTCTCAGGTGTATGTAAGTATTCTGCTGGACATGGTGTGTGCGTATAGTCCATGATTAATGCTAGGACACTGAAGTGAAATAAACGGCACAGTGATTATTTAATTTTTAAAATGCTTCAGACGTCTTTATGATCTGCACTTCCATTCTTAGGACACAAAGCTCTTTTGTAACTTTGTTACCTCACGTCCTCTTCTCACTTCTGTAACAGTGTCTATCATTAGCCATGCAGAACTGGGTGGGATTGTATATAAAAGATAAAATTACTGCCAGGGTGGATTTGATTTAAATCACTAATCAGGAAGACTCGATTTAATCATGGCTTTCTACATAAAAGTGCATTCTTGTTGGTTGTTATAACCTTAATACATATTCTTCACAACTCAGAGATAGATGTAGGTTTCATTTTTAGAAGACACACTACGTTTTTAAACAGTGATTTATGTAGAAAACTTTTCAGATTAGTTTTACAGCTATATCGGAAAATGAATGATTGTTTGGTTCTCATTTACCAAAGGTAATTGAAGCAGATATTTATGAAGTCATTGGGAGGTGAACTATCTCCAGTTCAACAGGTTAATTATTAATATTTCGAGGATTTTCTTGCCCTGCTGTATTAGGAAGAGAATATCACCAGACAGACATTTTAAATTGTTTTATTTAACTAAAACAGTGTTATATATTCTGGATTGTTTTCTTCAACAGCAAAATATAATATTTTAACAAAACAAGCATATGTCCCTCTCTTCTCACATTTATCTCCAGACTTCTTTTCCTTGTCCAGATCTATTCCAGCCCCAACAATTGAACTTCTTGAAACTTTCCACTTTTAGAGAGAGGTAAGGGATTGACGCTGTGTACACAAATTTGCAGAGGGACAATAGAGTTGTGGTCTGTTATTTCTCACCACTATATATTAAATTTATTTATTTAAAACCATTTTTGCTGTTAACAAGCATGTTACCTCTGGAGGCACAAATCCACAGTTTGAGAACTGGAAAACTAAGCATCTCTGATGGTATCTTCTACACTGAGCACTGAGTCTCATTGGGTAGGTAGAAAGATTAACCTAAATAATCTATACAGAAGCCTGTGGAACCCCATGAGATTGGGTCCCTAATCCCTGAACTATTGGAACTCATTTACAAAACTTTTCTTAAACATGACATGAATATATTGTCTCATACTATAGAATTAGAATTTATAATCCCTATTCCATGATGAGGTATCTTTGAGCTATAATGTATCTTAATTAAAACTGTCTTTAGATAGGTTTTTTCCTCAAAAAGCATTTTATCAGAAAAATCCGATTTAAATAAAAAAAAATCTGATTAAAAATTTAAAAAAAAATCATTGATTTTTATCCACCCTGATTACTGCGAATACACCTGTTTGATTTTCATGTGTGTGGTATGTCAACACAATTGACTGACGGCAAAAATGGGAAGTTTATGATTTAAGCTTAGAGGAGGCTGACAAGTAACGTCCTACTTTTCAGAATTGAAAGCTGCCCTTAAGAACGTATAAATATCCACAGGAAAAATGGAATTTGATTGTATGCTACAACTCCCACTTACCTCCGTACAGATTTAATCAGTTTTGAACGAGATTTATTCCAGGGCCATTTTGTAAAAGTGGTTTAAGTAATCAGTACCGAAAGCGAGATTTTTAAACCTTAGAGGTTGTAAGATGTGCCGGACTTCCAGGCACAACATTTAATTATGGCAGCGAGGGTTTGCTTTAGCTTTAACGAACAGTTTTATCTGGGTGAACCAGTTGGGATGTAAGCAGAAACGATCCAAACGGCCATCAAAAACTTGAAGCAAATCTTCTATGAGGTTGAAAACCACTCTTCCCACAAGCCCTAGTTTTTCCTCTTTGAGTATCCGTTTGTCTCGGTTCCCTCCATGACCAAAACCCAAATGGGCAAAGCATTCATGTGAGCGGCTTAGGGTATGGGAGTTAGGGCTCTTGAATGCTCTTTCTAGCACTGCAGCTGGGAGGGGCTTCTCAGCATCTTTCAGGATCAGACCCTTTTTTGGCCTAGGTCTACACCAAAGCTGTTAGCAAGCCTCCCAGCCTGGGCAGAGAGACGTGCCATAGCGGGGCTTGAAATAGCACACTAGAAATAACAGCATGGACGATGGAGCACCAGTGGTGGCTCAGATTAGCCACGGTCAGCTCGGACCTACCCGGTTGCCTGCTTATCAGCTAGGGTGGCTATCCTTACTCATGCAGCAGTATCCACCCCGCTGTTTTTAGCATGCTACCGGGAGCCCTGCTTGCACAAGTCTGTGTTGCTCCATGCTGCAGTGACCTTGAACAAATCATTTCACCTGTCTGCACCTCACCTTCCCCTTCTGTAGAAAGAGAATAATGCTTCCTTTACAGAGGTGATTTGAGACCTAATTAATGTTTTCCAAGCACTTTGAGAACCTCAGATGAAAGGCGTTCTATGAAAGTAAGCATTATGATTCACAGATTTATCAGACCAGTTTTTGCAGGCATAACAGATTCTGATAAACAAAACTTGAGTGCTTATGTGGAACTTATTCAGCCCCTTCCACCCCTCCAAGCCATGTTTCAGGTGTCATATTTTAAAGTAAACAATAATAAATGGTTTCCTTGCACTGGAGCACCTCTGTGTATGCATTTTAACTCTAGTCTGATTGTGTCAGGAGCCTTGAGGTTTGGGAGTTAATTGCTGTAGGCAATTTCTGCATAAGGAAAAGAATAGTCTCTTTCTGGTGACACTGTCCCATGTCTTCTGTAAACATTTGAATGTTATGAACTAAAGTTTTGGTTTTCCATTGAAATAATTTTGGTTAAAATTATATTTTTTGTTTTCGCACCTGGATATATTTGTTCTATCTAGATCTTCATTGAGTATACTATAATGCCGCCTGTACAGTAGGGTAAAGTGGCACTGCAAATAACTGAAAGGCCATATGTTTCCTCTGTTTATATGGCACACAAGGGAGTGCTGGACCTAAATTATGGTCAAGAAAACCCACAGAAGTCATTGGAAGAGAACTGTAGTTAGACTGTATCATACCATTAGGCCAGTGGTTAGAATCATATCAGGGTTGGAAGGGACCTAAGGAGATCATCTAGTCCAACCCCCTGCTTAAAGCAGGACCAATTCCCAATTTTTGCCCCAGATTCCTAAATGGCCCCCTCAAGGATTGAACTCGCAACCCTGGGTTTAGCAGGCCAATGCTCAAACCACTGAGCTATCCCTCCCCCCTAAACCTATTTATCATCATGAGACGCACATGCAGCTCTGTGTTATGTGGGCTGCATCCACACAGTATATAAACACTACCTGTGTGGCCCTGAGGATGTCACATGGGCTGCAGCTGTGTGCTGATTGGGCAGCAAGCGGCCTGTGGGCTGCGGGTTGAGAACTATTGCATTAGGTCATCCACAATATGTATCTGGTGCAACTCGAGGAAAGTGTAGCGCCGAGGAGTACAGAAGGCGAGGAATTGGGGATTAGCCCCCAGTGCATGTCGCTTCCCATAAAGCAATGTGCTTTGTGAGGGACTGAGTGTAGCTGCTGTTGGGAGTCCAACAGCAGTCCAGCCATGTTGCGATTAGTAAGATGGGAGGCCAAAGGAGCGTGCCACAGTCAGAACGGGGAGAAGATCTGCAGGGTTTCTGATGTATTTACCCATGCATCTCTGGTTTGTACTTGTATTTGAAACCATACTGCCTGTCCTTTCTCCAGTGCTGACTATCTTGCAATGCAAAGGGCAGGATGTATTGCAGTAGCAAATTTCTAGTCATGGTAGATTCCCCCTCCCCCCACCCCCATCTTTATGTGAGAGAGGCAGTTACAGGCTGGCAAGTCTAACTCCAATATCAGGCAGATTGGTTGAATCTGTAGTAAAGAACAAAATGATCAGACACCTAGATAAACAGGGTATATTGGGGAAGTGTCAATGTGTCTTTTGTAAAGGGAAATCATGCCTCGCCAAACTATTTGAATTCTCTGAGGATGTCAACAAACATGTGGAGAAGGGTGATCCGGTTGATAGTATACTTGGACTTTTGGAAAACCTTTGGCAAGGTCTCACACCAAAGGCTCCTAAGCAAACTAAGCTGTCATGGGAGAAGAGAGAAGGTCCTCTCATGGATCAGTAACCGGTTAAAAGATAGGAAACAAGGTTAGGAATGAATGGTCAGTTTTCACAGTGGAGAGAGGTAAATATGAGGGTCCCCCAAGGATCTGTATTGGAACCTGTACTGTTCAACATTTATAAATGATCTGGAAAAAGGGGTCAAAATTTGCAGACGTTACAAAATTACTCAGTTAAGTCCAAAGCTGACTGTGAAGAGTTACAAAGGGATTTCACTAAACTAGATGACTGGGTGACAAAATGGCAGATGAAATTCAAAGTTGATAAGTGCAAAGTAATGCACAGTGGAAAAATAATCTCAACTAAATATAGAAAATGGTGGGGTCTAAATTAACTATTATCATTCATGAAAGAGATCTTGGAGTCATAGTAAATAGTTCTCTGAAAACATCTCCTTAATGTTCAGTGGCAGTCAGTAAAGCTAACAGAATGTTAGGACCATTAGGAATGAGGATAGATAATAAAAGAGAAAATATCCTAATGCCACTGTATAACTCCATGGTACATCCACACTTTGAATACTGCATGCAGATCTGGTTGCCTCATCTAGAAAAATATATTAGAACTGGAAAAGGTACAGAGAAGGGCAATGAAAATTTTAGGGGGTATGGAACAGCTTCCATAAAAAGGGAGATTAAAAAGTCTGGGACTTTTCAGCTTTGAAAAGAGATGACTAAGGGGGCAATATGATAGAGATATATAAAATCATGACTGGTGTGAAGGAAGTGGGTAGGGAAATGTTATTTACCCCTTCACTTAACTCAAGAACTAGGGCTCACCCAATGAAATTAATAGGCAGCAAGTTTAAAACAAACAAAGAGAAATACTTCTTTGCACAATCCGCCTGTGGAACTCATTTCCATGAGATGTTTGTGTAGGCCTAAAGTATAAATGGGTTCAAAAATGCATTAGATAAGGTCATGGAGGATAGGTCCATCAGTGGCTATTAGCCAAGATGATCAGAGATGCAACCCCATTCTTTGGGCAGCCCTACACCTCCGACTACCAGAAACTGGGACTGAACAAGAGGAGATGGACCACTTGATAATTGCCCTGTTCCGTTCATTCCCTCTGAAGCATCTGGCACTGGCCACTGTTAGAGACCGCATACTGGGCTGGATGGACCATTGGTCTAACGCAGTAGGGCCGTTCTTATTAGTCATCCATTGTGCTGAATTAGCCTGTGGTCCCATTCTTGCTTCATATGAGTGCAGGGATCCATATACATGGGCCTGTATTAGCTGATGATGATAAAGATGGTATTTCCTGATTACATTTCTACCTTTGACCCCTTTATTTAAGAAAAAATGAAATTTACTTACAAAATTAACATGACTGGAGCTGTTCTGCGATTCTAGGTAGTGGATATAGAACAGAACTGGATTTAATGACCTGGTTACTCTACTGATTTTATTTATAAAAAAGGGGAGTTTTGTGTCAGAGTGTAAAATGTATCCCTAACCATTCTTTCACTGCATTTTGCTGTCTTGTAGGGAATGTATGTCAAGCAGAATGAGGTATGTCAGGCTGTCTTTCTGCCTTTGTTTTTCTTTTAATCATTACTCGAAAAGAATTTTTGATAGGTCACCTAGACCATTTATCAGGAGGCTTTCATTGTTTTATTGAGCTGTAGTATATAGCTTTTTTCCAGGTGTCTCTGAGTGTAACATTTCTTTTCATCTGTGCAGCAGAAGAGACTATTCACTAGAAGATGCACAAATTTAGCAGACGGATAACTACTCCCTGCAATCTGATTGCATTTCCTTGGTAATCAAAATGTAAAATATCTGCTGTTACTGCACCTAAATGAATGCTTTTGGAACTTCTGCTGCTTTCAGAAGCCAGGCAGTGGGAAGACCTGGAAAAACCGAACGATAATACCGTGGTGAGTGCAGTATAGAAATCTAGATTGAGAAAGCAGTGTTCATTAGTATTACAGTAGCACCCAAAGCTACACTCTGATCAGGGCCCCACTGTGCTGGGGAGTTGTACGAACACAAAGGCGGCAACAGACTCTACTTCAAAGAGCTTGATATCTGTGGCCCTGATCCTGAATTTAGAACTGTCCTGGCAGCACCCATGTGGTTCTTAATGTAGGACTGGGACCTGCTGACAGACAAGGCACAGTAGTTGAGGATCAAAATGATAGGTGGGGAGATGTGGGAGGATGAGGATCAGAAGATAGAACGATATGAGCAAACAGATCATTTCAAGATGTTTACTACAAGACAAGTTATATTTGAGGATAATGACTTGTGACGATAATGAAATGCCCTCCGCTTCAGAGAGTCTGCAGCAGCCAAAGCAGTGGGTGTTTATGATCCTTTGGCAGAATTCCCCTGTGTAGAGGGTGTGGCAGTTGGGGCTGTTTAAAACAACTTGTGGTCTGCAGCAGTGCCTTTGGAGCTGGCAGTTGGGTTCTGGATAGCCTGGGGAAAGGGAAGAGAGTGTCATTTCACCCTCTCTAGAAGACATTTCAACACCACCCTCACTCCCTTGCACAGTCTGCGAGGTTTTAGTTCTTAGAGTGGACTGATTTATCACTGATCAATAGTTATTTCAGAATGAAACTGATTAGGCTTCTGTTACATTTAGCTGAGCTTTTAGTGTGATTTCTTTGCATTACATACATTCACTCTTGTTCTGTTTTATTTTTAATTGGGAAGATGTATGAAAGGGGCACTGGTTAAGAATCCTGTTGTAAAACCAAAACATTTTTCCTTACCTAATTTTACTAATAATATTTAACAGCATTTAAGCGGAACCATTTTAAAAATCTATTTAATTTTTCACCGTTGGTTCTGTTTGTTTGTGGTGTTCACTTCAGCTCTGCTTGGAAAAGAGAATTTTTCTAATCAGATTCATTTTGATTTCTAGTCCATTTTGATGTTATTTCTCAGGCCTGGCCTCCACTCGAAAGTTGTACCAGTGTATTTAGATCAGTTAGGGATGTGATTATTTATTGAGGGTATGTCTACACTGGCAATTTTCTGAGCCACAAGTATTTTGGGGGGACAGAGTGTGTGTCAGCATGCTGTCTTGTAAGTTCAGACAGCGGCAGGAGGCAACCAGTCCTGGGGAAGGGGGAAACCCCGACATCAGCCCCCGCCTCCCTCTCTGGGCTCTCTGCCCAGCAATCGCGTGTGCACACACACACACACACACACCCCTCTCTTTGTTCAACAGCAGGAGCATTCCACATTAGTGGTTTGCTTTGTGTCCCGGGGCAAATCAACACAGCACACAAGGGCTGTTAGAAACAGTTGTTTGAAAGGGGAGGGGCACAGGTCTCCATGGCAGAGTTCAAAACAAGGAGCAGAGCAGTCACTTGAGGCATTAGGGGACAGCTCCGGAGACCAGTTACAGCACAGAAAGCAATCCAGGGTCTACGCTGGCAATAGAGCGCTGGAGCCTCTGCACAAATAGCCTTACGACTCTCGTCGAGGTGGTTTTTTTTGTGGCACTCAGCTGAGGAGTTTCTGCACACAAAGTGGCTGGACAGTGTCTACACCTCTGCAGTTTGAGTGCAAAAACCGGCTTTACAGTGCAGAAACTTGCCAGTGTAGACAAGCCCTGAGTGATACAAACCCCAGTGTGGACACAGTTTTACCTATATAAAGGTGTCTTATATATCTTTATAGCTCCTTTACAACTGCATCCACACGAGGGAGATTGTATTTCTTTAACTAGAATGGTAGAGTTAAAGTTGTACAACTTTTTAGTGAAGACAAGGCCTCATTCAGTAACAAAGTGCAGTAACATTGTAACAGTGCGAGGGGTTAAATTAAAATCCATATGGAAAACAGCTTACATATCCCTTTTACTTAAATCAACCCTTTCATCAACATTTTTTATTTTGAGTTTACAAAACATTTTTTTCCTACAAAAATCTGATTTTTTTAAACTGAACTTCCTGACTCTCTTTGGTGTCCCAGAATGCTCCATATAAAGCCTATTTTGCTTTACATTTGACATAGGTTTTGTTTTGTCAACACTTTATTAAACATCATAAGACTTTTCCAGACAGTGATAGACTTTATGCAGATTTTTGAACCACCCTAGAGAATTTAAGAATTATATTCCTACTATATAATTGTATAAAATGGGGGGAAACTATACAAACTATCATTCTCCAATAAATTCTGTAGCATTTTAGGTCAGTTTCTATAGAACCACATAAGTTTTATCCCTATAACATTGTTTTCCGTAAGGAAAAGAAAAATCAGAATTTTACAGAAAAATTAATTTAAGCGTCTTGACACTACTTTTGTAATTGCTTCCTTTATGTACCACAGTAGACATGTCTATAGGTCATACAGCCATGCAGTTCTCTGCCAAAAATCTAAACAGACATTTATGTGCATGATTTCTATCCAGAGCATATTTCTGTTTCAGATTTGTTGTAGAATCTGACATGCAACACATTTCAGTTGCAGATCAGAAAGAATTAAAATGGTCATTTATATGAATCACTGTGGATTAGCCTCGCTTGCTTTCATTTTTGAATCTGTACCCATCTTTTTACATTTTTTAAAATACAGAATTGAATAAACAAATTAATTCTGCCCAATCCGTATGTATGTTATGTCATTTAATGTTCAAAAAGAAAAATGTCTGAATGTGTTTAACATCATGCCCGACTTTTATCCGTCATACTTTAATACAAATGTATTCAGGAAGCCTCATAAGCAATGAACTTTCAGCTGGCATCACTTTGCAATCCATCACTATTAGCCATCACCACCTCTGCAGCATGAATCGATGTTACCCACATCCACGTCCAATTAGCTGACTCCTTCATAGATTCTGGACCTTATGTCAATAAGAGATGACAATTCAGCACTCTACCCGTGATTAGAAGAGTAGGTCATTTAAAAGGACACCATTGACTCGAAATCCAATTCATTTCAAAGTCCCGTTTTCCTTTTGTTTTCTATTGTTTTCCCCATCCCTGTTGCTGCATGGAAGACAGACCCACACAAACAGGTGAAAATGGCAAAGGTCTCAATGCTGCAATTACTTATTCACATTCTTGAGTCACTTCACACAATGAGATGACTCATGTGAGTAAAAGTCTTTGCAGGATCGGGACTGGAGTGATTCACCGCTGTTCAATGCACCAAGTAAAGAAACTGAACATTTCTGGGTTTTTTTCTCTTTCAGTTATAGAAGCCCGTTATAACAATAGTAAGCAAAAACTTCTGAGACAGAATTACAATATTAAAGTTGCTTTAAAGCTCTTGAAGGCTTTATCTAACAGACTTACAAGAGAAAGGATCCTGCCCAGTCTGAAGTTGCCCTTTTGGGCTGCATAGCCACGACGGATACTCCTTATCCTATAGCAGGGAACTCTTGCCTTCCGAAGGGGCTGCATAAAGGTGAGAGAGGCTACATGCAAGTGCCTATGCCAGGGGTGGGCAAACGGCCGGTGGGATTGCCAGCCCTGTGGCGCAGGGGGGTTAAGGCAGGCTCCCACAGGCTCCCTGCCTGCCCTGGCCCTGCACTGCTCCCGGAAGCGGCTGACACCATGTCCCTGCTGTCCCGGGCGGGAGGGGGTGGAAGGAGGCAGAGGGTTCTGCGTGCTGCCCTCGCCTACAGGCAGCTCCCCCACAGCTTCCATTGGCTGGGAATGGGGAACCACAGCCAATGGGAGCTTCAGGGGAAGTACCCACAGGCGATGACAATGCACGGAGCCATCTGTCCCCCACTCCTCCAGGGGCCACAGGGACATGGTACCTGCCGCTTCCGGGAGCGGTGCGGGACCAGGGCAGGCAGGGAGCCTGCTTTAGCCCCGCTGTGCACCGCTGCCACCCCAGAGCCCACGCCCCTTGCCACACCCTGAACCCCTCCTGCACCTCAACTCCCTGCCCTGAGCCCTCTCCTGCACTCCACACCCCTCCCTGAGCCCCCTCCCACACCCTGCACCGCTCCTGCACCCCAACCCCCTGCCCTAAGCCCCCTCCTGCACTCCGCAGCCCCTTCCATGAGTCTCCAACTCCCTGCCCTGAGCCTTCTCTGCACGCCAACCCCCTGCCCTGAGCCCCCTCCTGCACTCCACACTCCCTCCCACTCCCCAACCCCCTTCCCCAGCTCTACATTCATGGCCCTCCATGCAGTTTCCCCACTCAGATGTGACCCTTGGGCCCAAAAGTTTGCCCACCCCTGGCCTATGCTGTCCCCTCTCCAAAGGCAGAAATCGCTGATTGTGCTCAGCTCAACTGCTGTATAACACAGTCATGCCCTTGGAAGTGACAGTAGAGGTGATCTTAGCGAGCATGCTGATGTGCCTCTCCTCTCACCTCCCGAGGTGCCACCCAGGGAAGAATCTTAAAGGGACTCTTCAGGCCCATGAAAAATGTCCCAGTTGACAGCTTCACTCATGAGCAGAGGTCCTCAAAGGAGGAAGGGTTCCTTGGAGACTGTGTCCCCAGTGGCAAGTCAAGGTAGTGGAGACAGCCCCATCCCCAGCTAGGTGATGCAGAGTGGAGCCCACCTCCTCCATCCTTGATTTGATTGTAGCAGGAGGCTTCCCTGCTGGCAGGATATTGGGTAGAAGTGGAGAGGGACCGAAGCAAAGGTTTGTTTCGCAGCGGCTGGTGTTCTCTCCTTGTCCTTCGGCCTCTGCAGCCACCCAGGAGAGTTATTGCAGCTCCAGCTACTCCTGCACTCCGAGTCGTCCCACTGGGAAAGGCTGGGGAGAGGGAAGAGGTAGAAGGTGTCCCAGGACCATTTATTAACGGGACCCCTTTGCTTCTTGCCCCAGGGATTTATTTTTCCCTGCTTTTTGACCTGCCGAGGGCACGTTTAGCTTGTTTGGCCTGTTGAGGTTTGTGGGCTCCAGAAGGCTGTGTAAAATTTGGACTTGAATAGTGATAATGTGAAGGAGGACAAGTTAAAAAGGTTTTGCTCACAGGTGTGTTTTTCTTAAGGCAAAAGGCTGCCCGCCTGCTCAATGGAATAAGGAATTTTAACCATCAATAGATTTACTAAAACAAAACCATGTGCTTCCATTTGCAGAGAGTTCAGCCTCTGACAGTGATGAACTATGTATACTCATAAAGAAAAAACTTCCTTAAATAGAGCGTAGGCTGAAAGTGGAGTCCAGCTAACATCCAGAAACAACATTGGAGTTCTGAAGGAATTGGAGTTCTGCAATTTCGCATTTGAGTTCCTTCAGAACTGGACTTGCAGTATTGTTGCTGGAGGTGCCAACTCTTATGGTACTCAGCGAACTTTATCGTGTCCCGGTTTAAGGTGGCATCAAGCTTGTGAAACGTCCGGGTCTGGGTACCACAACAGATGCCGTCTGCGTAAATGAACTTTCGTGATTCCATTGTTCGCAGGTCACTGATGTAAAGGTTGAACAGGGTTGGAGAAAGCACAGAGCCCTGGGGTAACCCATTGCTGTGTCGTCTCCAAGCACTTGTCTTCTCCCCCATATGGACTGTAAACTGCCTATCGCGGAGGATCAGTTCAATGATGCCTGTGATCAAATGTAGCAGGACTCGTGATACCTTCACGAGCAGGCCAGTGTGCCATACCGTATCATACTCCGCTGTTAGATCGATGAAAACAGCACCTGTTTTCAAGTTTCTCTGGAAGCCATTTTCAACAGATGTGGTCAGCGCGAGTACTTGGTCACATGTACTACGGCCTCGGCGAAAGCCAGCTTGGTCAGGGATCAAAATTCTCTCCATGTCGGGTAATATGCACTGTAGGACCAAGTGCTCCAGTGCCTTGAAGCACACCAACAATAATGATATGGGACAATAGCTTGATGCTTTACTTGGGTCCTTTCCAGGCTTTAGGAGGCCAATGACTTTTGCAATGCACCATATCTTTGGTAGCCTGCCTTCACTGATGACCCCGGTGAAGAATTTAACAAGCCAAAGTCGAGCACGGGGGCCAAGGTTTCTCAGGAATTCTGGAGATATGGTGTCATAGCCCTCAGCTGTTCCACACTTGATGCTATCCAGTGTCTGTTCCAGCTCTGTTACAGTGAATGGTTCTGGGCAGCTTCTGATCTGGTGTACACGTTTAAACATACGCCATTCATTCCTCACTTGTCTTCACACCTGTTTCTCCAAAGGTGCTCTGGCAACTTAAAGTAGGTGTCCGGCTACAATGACCTTTTTAAACCACCAGCTGCACGTCTGCCGTCTCGTCACCCATTATGGTCTCGTCCACCACGCCAGGATGTTAGGACGAAAACATTCTGGTGATAGGAATGGATATCTGTTGTGATCCCCAACCAGGCCTTTGTTGCTGATCCCACAATTTGCCTGCCTGGTTTTCCCCTGCCCATCGCCAGTGGTCCCTGTTGAACAGGTTCCAGACCAGCCAAGGTCTCTGTGCAGCCAACCAGTATCGCTGGGGCCTTCGTGACAGCCCTTTGTGCAGCTGTGGTGCGACACAGACAATGACGCACATTGTCGAGGAATGCCGGCTGACTCGGTTCAGCAGTGGCCCAGAAGAACTGCATCATGCCACTGAAGATGCCATCGCTTGGCTGGACGACTGTGCACACGCTAAATAAATAAAATAGTTAAAAAAATAACTAGATACTTTCATGGAGGATAGGTCCATCAATGGCTATTAGCCAGGATGGGCAGGGATGGTGTCCCTAGCCTCTGTTTGCCAGAAGCTGGGAATGGACGCCTGGGGACGGATCACTTGATGATTACCTGTTCTGTTTGTTCCCTCTGAGGCACCTGGCATTGGCCACTGCCGGAAGACAGGATACTGGGCTAGATGGACCTTTGATTTGACCCAGTATGGCCGTTCTTATGTTCTAACTGGAGTGGTGTCAACCTGCACTGCCTCTGATACCCTCAGTCGGGTGCATGATGAGAGCTGCTGTGTGCATTTGCGGGTCAACGTACACTAGTGTGTTGAAATGCCCAACTTGGGCACATGCTGCGCATGTGAACCCAACTGTGGAATACAGGCAGGGACCACAAGCCTCTAAGAACCTCCAGTTACAGTAAGTAACCTCCATGTAGCATAGGCTCATTTTTTAAATAGGGCAATTCAGAATGCTTTCATGATCTCCATCACTGCTACCATGCCTGGTGCCCTTGTAGGCTTACACTTCACAACTGCAATGGCCGCACAGTGTGCACTAGACGGGTGTATGATGGAAACCCCGTCAAGCCAGGGGGTGCAGCAGCACCCCTAGTTCCAGCACCTCGGCACTAATGTGTGAGTTTGTAGGGAAAGTAATAGTAAACAGCAAACCTCCATAAAGTTTTTGATGACATTTAGTGATAATGGTTACAAACGGAAATAAGATAAACATAAGATTTAAATGTGATTTAATTCATTGATTAAAAATTCATTAGACCATTTAGCTGCTGAATAACATTCGTCATTTTAATAAAGAGCCCAATCTTTAAGTCTCTGTTTGGGCAAAACTCTCCCATTGAATTGAATCCAATTTTTGCCAGTTTAGGCAATACATTTAGGCCATGTGGTTTACTGTGTGTATTTGGCCATTTACACATTAATCTCTTAGCGCAATCTGCAGTAGTCATCTTCCTTATTTTACTTGATATTTATTTTCCGTTGTGTACTATTTTAATTCATTCATGTGCATGCCTGTAGGTTCTATACAGTGACATAGAACCTCTTCGGGGAGGGATAGCTCAGTGGTTTGAGCATTGGCCTGCTAAACCCAGGGTTGTGGGTTTAATCCTTGAGGGGGCCATTTAGGAATCTGGGGCAAAAATTGGGGATTGGTCCTGCTTTGAGCAGGGGAGACTAGATGACCTTTGAGACTAGATGACCTCTTGAGGTCCCTTCCAATCCTATGATTCTATGACATCATCCCCAGCAAATTCAGTGAAGCTAAGACCTTTTCAAAATTAGATCTTAATGCTGATATGGAAAACGTGTTATGTCATGGACAAACGATGATACTAGAACTTTATTCTACCTTTGATCTTTGCATAAAATGTCACTGGCTTTTTCATACGTAGAATATGGTCTTGAGTCATCAGTTTCTTCAAACAGTCTGTTTCAGTTTTAATCAGAGTTGGTTACCACTGACTATAAAGAGATTATATATTTTTTCATGGGTATGTATGTGATATACATTGATTTATGTACTGAACTCTTATTCATAAAAAGGCTTCAGGTGCAAAAACACTGCCATCCCAAGTACATGTGAAAACATTTTGTCATAGTTTCGTGTATAGCTTCCAAAGACAATGCCATTTAAATAAATAGCATGGTGGACAGTACAAAAAGTGATAGATGGTAACATGAATGCTGGTTGGTTTTAGAGACATCCTACACTTGTAGACTTGGAATAGGAATAAAAACAAGGAAACTCACACTCAGGTGTGAAGTCAGTGGCAAAATTCCAGTTGACTTCGGGTGATGAGTAAATTCTCTCGTGGAGGTGGAGAGCACCACACCAGATGCATCTGAAGAAGTGGGTTTTTTACCCACAAAACCTTATGCCCAAATAAATCTGTTAGGCTTTAAGGTGACACTGGACTCCTCATTGTTTTTGTGGATACAGACTAACACGGCTACCCCTCTGATACTTGAATCTATAATTGAGTTTCTGGGGAAAAAAGCATGTAATATCAACACATTAGGAGTGTCTTTCTTTCACCTGGTGGGTGTTATAACCTGGATCAGTCAGGCGGTCCACTCCTTGGACCACATCTGCTGATTGAGATTCAGCAGATGCTAGGATGGCAGCTAAGGAACTCTTCCTTGCCACCTGTTCAGCTGTAGGATTTAAAATAATATATGACACAGTTCTTCAGATTTGATGGGAAATTTCTGCCACAGGAGCTCTACCCCTCATCCCTCGTGCATTTTCTGTAACCCATGGTGGTGACCTGTGAGGAAGGAGCTGGGAAAAAGAGGATATTTACAGGCCTCTTCATTGATAGTGTAGCATAAAAAGACATCAATAGAGAGTTCTGTTAGAGGAGCATATTCTCCCTCAGAACTGTCTGGATGTTCAGGTTCCATCAGTCAGCCCCAAGGATGGACCATCAAAAAAGTGCTCTCACCGGTGTGTGCCCCAACCTCAACTTGCATGACTGATCCATGGGTAAAATTTTACATCGGTAAAATTTCTAGTAGCTCCATGCTGATAAGTTGGGAGGAGGGGGAGCCTGGTATGATGGGACTACTTAAAATGGCATGTAGCTAATCTGTGGCTATTAGCAGCAAATATCTCCAACAGCTGGTGATGGGACACTAGATGGCGAGGGCTCTGAGTTACTACGGAGAATTCTTTCCCAGGTGTCTGGCTGCTGGGTTTTTCCCACATCCTCAGGGTCTAATTGATCATTATATTTGGGGTCAGGAAGGAATTTTCCCCTGGATCAGATTTGCAGAGACCCTGAGGGTTTTTCACCTTCCTCTGCAGCATGGGGCATGGGTGACCTTGCAGATTTAAATTACTGTAAGTGGTGGATTCTCTGTAACTTGAAATCTTTAATCCATGATTTGCGGACTTCAGTAACTCAACCAGAGGTTAGGGGTCTATTACAGGAGTAGGTGAGCGAGGTTCTGTGGCCTGCAGTGTGCAGGAGGTCTGACTAGATGATCATGATGGTCCCGTCTGACCTTAAAGTCTATGAGTCTAGCTGCTCTTGACCAAAATGCCACATTCATGATTACTTCTGGACTGAGCTACTAATGACTGTATAATTGTTATTCATTCTCTTTAAAGACTGAGCGTACAATCCATGGGACTACTTAGCGCTTAAAGTTATGCATGTGCTTTACTGGATCAAAGTCCTGGTGCTCAGGACCTTCCAGGATTGAATCTCTTCAGGCTAAAAGACAAGAATTACAGAAATGTGGCCGTATTACACTATTCAGAGACTGTAAAATAACTGGTAGGGTGTCTCATTATTAAATTGTAGAAGAAGCATTAAATAAGTATTTGCGGGCCACATGTATGTTATTGTATAAGCAGGTGTATCACTATGGTTAAAATCTAAAATGATACAATGTTTCTGTGACTTAAGTGAACATTTATTGCACAAGTCCAAACCACCAGAGGTTTTTTGTATTACAGCTTGCTGATAGGCAACTCCACAGCATGGTGTACTAAGTCTTTGATCTCAGATGGTGTTGTCATGGTAGACATCTATCATTGCCCTGGGAAGCCAAATCTCAACGGGATATACTTGTTCTAATGAGGGATGTTACCAAAGCTTTAGACTTATCAGCACACTAGCTGCAAAGAAGTCAGCATCTGGCCTTTTCATAAATCATTGGTTAGGTGCTAAAGGGAACCAGAAACCAGGATACACTCTGTGTGATAGTGAACCTCCTCATGTTACAATTCCAAAATATGGAGGCCATGCCAAGTCACATAGCTGTTTCACTGTTCACGTAGCTGTTTACTGTCCTCTGTTAAGGCAATCAATATAAGTAATAATTTGTATAAATCCATATTTACAGACCTATGTTCTGAACTGACAAACAAAAAATACATAATTCTAACAAAGTCTGAGCAAAGTACAGGAGTGTCTGTTACTTAAATGTTAACTGAAAATTTTATCAAAACATTTTGCAGGTTTGGGGCTGTCTCTGTAGTCTATATCTTGACAAGAATAACAAAGAGATTATGCAGACTGTAAAAGCAGGAGAACTGGGTCTCAATCTGGAGAATAAAAACAAACTCTTGTTGGGATTTTCTTGTCGTTTACCATTATATACTCGTAAAATATGATCTGTATAAATGGTAGGTAGAAGATTAATGCATCAGTCACCAAGCACTGTATTATAAAGTTGAGGGAAAACAGAATTTCACTTGAAAAATATTAGTCACTCTACGACTTCATTATTTTTACATATAAGAAGGAATAATGATAGAAACAAAGCCTTCCTTTTGTTGCAATGAAGTAAGAAATAATAGTACGTAATTTATTGGATTCTGAAGTGAAAAATAGACGTTTCTGATGTAAGACATAATGATAAATTCCTTATTCCCACCATCACAAGCAGAGAATAGATACGACTATTCAGAATTTCTCATTCGCGAGGCAAGCTGGAATGTTTTGGTTTTGCAAGTCAGTGTATTCTTTGTTGCTGAACTGTGTGGTGAAAGAGCAAGAATATGTAGAGGAAATTATAAAAAAGAAACTTCCTTCAGTCTGACATTTATTTAATGGTGGAACATGCATCTTAATTTTTTGTGATTATTTTCTTTTGTTGTTGATTATATTATGCCATCACGAGCACATTGGCTGTTCTCAGCTAATACCTTTTAAAAAACAAACCCAAACACTTATTTGGTGCTAAATAATTTTGTCTTTTGTTTCACACGTTAGAGCACACATATGAACATGATATCGCAGCAATCATGACTTTGTATTTCTATTAAATATTCACTTTGCAGTTCTAAGCCATTTTTCTGCCACTGTGAATGTAGGGCCAGAGCCTCAGCTGGTGTAAATCAGTGCCATTCTGCTGCCTTCACACCAGTTGGAAGTCTAGCCCTTAATTTCAGTTCCACGTACGAGAACTAGCTTATTTGACAGCTGCAGGCCAAGCCATAACATTTGGGGCTAGATTATGAGAAGCCCTTATCTATTTTCACTGGCTCCCTACTTCTCCACATGTGGCTGTGTATGGGGATGCTGTGAGGGGGTCAGAGAGCAGTTGGGTCTATGTCTCCACTCCATTTGTGCACAAACTCCGTGCAAGGGCAGGAGCATTCTCCTCCATTCTAATCCCCACCCTCTTCTCAGGCATAAATCACATTCTACCTGAGCTACGATCTTCCCAGTGCTCTTCCCAGGGTGGCAGCTCTGCACCCCTGCCGCCTCGAGGCTGATTCTTAAGAGCCATGACCTCAGTCCTTAAAATGTTAGACCCTTCCTTTAATGTGACCAGCCAACCAATGGAGTCAATGCCATCTTTAGCAGTAAGTGCTGATTCCACATCCGTGACGAGCTTCTGCTGGGCCATACACCAAGCTTGTAGGGTTGGAAGTGTGGGGTCAGGTAAGACCTTTCTTATACAGGCATCGTTTTGGAGTTTTTTTTCTCATTTTACATCTTAACGTGTAAAATAATAAATGGTCTAAAGTTGCGGGGGAGGGGGATGGTGGTTTAAAAACAAAATTGCAAAAAGCAAAACTGAGCTAGTCACTAAACATCTCATTTACTCATTCCCCTCTTCACTGGTGCCATGCTCCAAAGGAATCTCATGATTGATATGACGTCATGAATGACAATCTGTGGCCGAGCTGGATGGGCTGGGGGGTAAAGGAAAAGAGGAGTTTTCAGGTAATGCACCGAATGCCGCTCTTTCGGGACAGTCAACGCAAACTGCAACTGAAGGCTGTGCCAGGCAACCAAAGCACTCTCCTTCTTTAAATCAGAAGTGACTTCCTTTAGCCAGCTATTCATTGGTGACCCCTACCTGATCTTCGGTTAGACCAGGACTTAAGTTTTAAGATATGAAATATATTTTTAAAATATCTGACAAAATGTGCACCCTTAATCCCAAAGTCCCCCCCCTCTCTCTCTCTCAATGGTTGGAAGCTCTTGCGAGCTCACTCTGCTTTGCGAGGCGGGAGTTTTATGGGTCTCCTCTCTTCTCCACCAGAGGCTACTAATGGCGTACCCACCTCTGGGTCAGTTCATTTAGCTCTTTCCTCCTGAAGACTGTGTACTCTGCTGATAAGAAATCAGTCTTCTGGGCCAGGAAGCAGCATGCAAATTTTTAGATTACATGGAATTTGATCCATCTTGCAGCTGAAGACTTGTTGCATGGATAATTCCTGGATTATGACAGTCTAAAAGAAGGGGTGTGTGTATCGGGGGGAATAACATAGAGCATTCTCAGACACAGCCAGATAATCTCCGTCAGGGTGCTGTGTTCAGGGAGATGCTATATCAAACCTCTGGGTTTAGTTGAGGAATAATGGGATTACTGACAGTGGGCATCCAGAAGTACCAACCAGGATCCAGGACTCCACTCTGCTAGGCTTTAGACAAACACCGAGTAACAGACAATTGCTGGCCCAAAGAGTTAATGTTCTAAGAAAAGTCAAGCCAGTCAGTCTAGAAAGTAGCTTTGTGTGAAGAATGCAAACTTCTCATGTTGTTACTGGTTAGGATGAAATTGCATATTGAATTTAAATACTAGGGTATAAATTCTGACCCCATTCAGGTTTCAGAGTAACAGCCGTGTTAGTCTGTATTCGCAAAAAGAAAAGGAGTACTTGTGGCACCTTAGAGACTAACCAATTTATTTGAGCATGAGCTTTCGTGAGCTACAGTGAAGTGAGCTGTAGCTCACGAAAGCTCATGCTCAAATAAATTGGTTAATCTCTAAGGTGCCACAAGTACTCCTTTTCTTTCTGACCCCATTGAAATCAATGGGAGTTTTGCTATTGACTTTAGTTAAGCCAGAATTTCACCCTAGAGATTTAACAGTAAACTAGCCTTTGCTCCAGGAGTTCGTACATCACTTCTGGACCAATAGCAATAAATCTGAGCAATGCCAAGGGACCAGTGGGAATTGCAAGATCCGATATCCAACAAATGGCTAGGATTTTTAGATTTCCATTGGCATATCATATTCGTCTCTAGTCTTGGCAGGTAGCCAGATACTGGACATTAAAATTTCATTGTTTTACATACCATCTTTCTTCTTCACTTCAGTTTGGACGTGATTTTTTATAACTGTTGTTGTGAACCTCTTTAGAAATTGATGCTTTTACTGCTAGAAGGCATTTTGAAATTCCAGTTTTTAAACACTGTAAGGCGTTAATCCCTAACTCCAGCAGTTCGTGAAATGACAACTGCTAACATCATATTACAGTTAAAGTGTGTGGGGATGGAGGGGGAGAGGGATAAGATGGTTTAAAAAGATGTGATTTAAAGTCCAGTATATTACAGCTTCTCCTGGCTAGAAACACTTTGGCCATATGAAAACTCTCAGGATCTGTAAGAATTTTTCAAGAATGTAATAATAATAATAAAAAAATCCAGTACCAGCACAGCTATGATTAAAGCCATCTTCCATATTAATCTTCCAAATAGTCAATCATCCCAATATTGTATGTTCACATCATTACAGAAATTGCTTTACTACTCTGCCTGGAATTTCTCTGCAGCGCTTCCACTGAAAAATTCCTCCAGTAGTTTGCTTAGTAACAATATATTTCAGTTTGCAGCATACTGTACAGCTGACAAGTTACAGTGGAGACCACAGACAGATTTTAATGTTGTCTTTGGTGGCTTAAAACCTAAGCATCTCTCCATTTACTTCCTCTGTTTATTTTCTTTTAAAATTTAATACTCATATATTCAGAAACAGGTAGGGAATGCGTGCTTACTTATCCCCTTTTTTGGTTATCATTCCTACTCGGTTGATAGCACCGTCATTCGTTTGTAAACGAGAAGATCCTGGATATGTATCTAAACATTTCTTTGTTTGAGGTCTCAGGAGTGAAATTCCCTGAGTGCAGAGGGTGTCACCTAGTGCTAACGCTAACCCTGTTCAGGGAGGTCGGAGGGAGAAGTCGCCAAGCATTACAACCTATACTCACCATGCTGTGTGGCTCCAAAATTTAGGAGGTCAGTTGGAGACTGGCTTGTATGGGGGGGAAGTGCCTTGTTCAAATCGAGTGTCCCTACATGTGGGGGCTGGGTGGGTGTGTGGGTGAAGAGGGACTCTCTCTTATTCTAGTCTGAAGGCTTGATTAGTGACTATGGAAGGTGGCCTGTTCTCAGGTTGAAATATGGGTGAATTGCATTCAGCCCAACCCCTTCTTATTTGTATTAGTTCTTAGTCCATCTGTCCATTTACTTAGGCATTGTGAAGGAACTTACAGCTGTGTGCAGAAAGCACGTAGTATAAACTGAAATAACCATGCCATGCAGTACATGGCATATCAGTTATTAATCTTGTCTGACAAGTTCTGTCCGCTGGTAAACTGGCAAGGGTTTTTTTTTAATTGAACTACACCATTAACACTTTTGCACATTTTTTACTATATAGACATTCAAATGCTTAATGTATATAAAAAATCCATATCCGATATTAAACACTTAAATGCATAATAATGAAATTTACAAATAGCCATAAATTATTACCAATTAACAAATAATTAGTATGTACAGTAGTAGTTTGTAAAGCCCAAAAATAGTTCCATGAGCACAAACTATTCCTTACATTACTTCAGTAGTGGCATGTGTATTACAATCAGCAGCATTCAGCATACTGTTATATGCATTATTGAAGTTTGTAGGTGCTTAAACTTAAAATCCCTAATTTACAAAAGGAAGACAAATAAATTAAGTTTCACTGCAGTAGGCAGATGCCTGATACTGGTGGTCCATCATGGTTGGTCAAATCAATAACACACTTTTAATTCATGGTGATATAGTTAACCACAAGCAAGCACACAACATGGGCCGCAATTCCCATTTGCTGGCCACAAAACAGCCTCTTGGTTTATCTGGGCATCTGATTGCAATTACCGCCATATGGGCATGGCTAGGCCTCCATATCACTCATTGTTAAAGTGAATTATTTAGAAGTATTGTTAAAAATGTGCTTATGTCCTGATGCATAAAATATGTCGTTATGTTTTGATGATAACTCTTCAAAAACTATCATTTCTATTGTCTACCTTCCCAGAAAGCTGGGGGGAGGGGGAAAGGTGGTTGCAGTTTTTTCTGCTGAGAAGTTAGAGCTTAGTTTTTGTTTTCCAGGGGATGAGGAAAAGATTACCCAAGATTTCCCCTCCTTTCCTCCTCCTTACAGCCAGTGTATATTGCTGGGATCTTTCTGTGCAGAGAGCTGGAAACAGTTCTCATTCACTGCCCCGAATTCTCAAGAGGCTGATTTTCCTGCCTCTAGAGCCTGGACAGATGCGGGTTGGATGTGGGTACCAGTGATGTCAGCATCTGTTACCAGAGGGTTGTTAGGTCCCAGATTGAGGAACAATTTATGGGCATGGACAGACTTGCTAATTATTGTGCAGTCCCTTTCCATAGGGAAAAGTTAGTTTTCATTTATGGGGGGAAACTCTCAGCACAGTTGTGATGAGGCAACTAGAGCGTCTGGAGCCCTCTTTGGATTGAGATCCGCTTCCATGCTTATTCTTTTAGGTCTGTCAGCAGTCTTTGTTACCACTGGCTCCTCAGCAGAAGTAAACAGATCTGCTCTTGAATGATTCCTTTCTTTTTGAGAGAACCCAGAGGTTAGTATAGGGTGAGCAATTGTCCATCTGCCCAAGGGCTCCTGTGTGTGGAGTTCCAAGTGTTTCTAGTATGTAACCCCTATGAGGCTATTCAGGGAGACAATGTGGTGATGTGGTCTGTGGAACATTCGGTGTGTGGGTGACAACTCTGCATCTCCATCAATGAGACGCAAATGGTGCAGTCATGCAATTTACCCACGGTCTGGCTGGGCTTGGCTCTTGGCTGAGAGCTAGCTGGCTAAGAATAAACCTGGATCAGGCACAGGTAATGTTTGTTGGCTTGAGGGGGGGATGGATAGCTCAGTGGTTTCAGCATTGGCCTGCTAAACCCAGGGTTGTGAGTTCAATCCTTGAGGGGGCCATTAAGGGATCTGGGGCAAAAATTGGGGATTGGTCCTGCTTTGAACAGGGGTTTGGACTAGATTACCTCCTGAGGTCCCTTCCAACCCTGATATTCTATGAAAAAAGCCAGAAGAAATGACAGATCATTTTAGTTCCTCCTCCAGATGGAGTATGCCTGCCACGCTGGCACCAAACAACATTCTCCATTCTTTTGTGGGTTGGTGTCTGATATTTCATATAGTGGAGTTTTATGTTTTGATTTCCAGAATCCATATTTTTGGCCATCTTGCTGAAATGCTAGATTTACTCAGCCATCACATAGCCACCACCTAGCATGAGTATATTGAGTGCAACTCATTCTCTTTCCTTCTGCAGTTCTTGGCTCTGTGCACACATACATGTGGCTAAAACAGAGCTTCCTGCTCTTCCCCTTTAAGCCCTTTCTCAATCACTGTAGACAACACCACCATCTTCCCTGTCACTCATGCCTGTAACCCGTAAATCTTCGACTCAGACCTAGATCCTCACATTCAGGCTATGTCTAAATCTGGCAGATTCTTTCTGCATAACATGTCCACCAGATGGCCTTTCCTCTCCATTCATACAGCTAAAACGCTCATCCAGGCTCTCATCGTCTCGCATCTCGATTACCGTAACGTTCTCTTCTCTGGCCTTGACAAATGCAACCTTCAAACAAGCACCTTTCTCCCATGCTGCCCCTCATGCCTGGGAGGAGCTCCCCATAAACATCCGCAAAGCTACCTCATTAATCCATTTCAAACTCTCCTTTGCTGGGATGCCTACAAAAAAACTTGCCCACAGTTAGGCTGCCGGTGTGCTGAGACCACAGCCTATCATGCTATGATTTAGTTGGGCTTGGTCCTGCTTTGAGCAGGGGCTTGGACTAGATGACCTCCTGAGGTCTCTTCCAACCCTAATCTTCTATGATTCTATGCCAACCAGTACCTGTTTCCTTGTACTCCTCTCTCTGTCTGTCCATATCCATCTGTTGTCCTATTACAAACAACATATAAGTAATATGCTGCCCGTGACTTTCAAGTGCCACAACCTGTATGTGCAATGAAACGTGGCTCCATGGCGGGCAGCGTATTTAGTGCCATATGCAATATGGCAAAGCCCTTTCCTCCACTCTGTATAACCCCTGTCTCTTGTACTGTTCACTGGTCCCTTGTTACTCCAGCTGTCTATTAGACATTCTCAGGTGAAGTCTCTGCTAAAGTTTATTTTGCTCATCTAAAGAAGAACTTTCAGCAAACTATTGAAGTCAGCTAACATTTTTTCTGGAAAGATTACAAATATGGCAGTGTTATTCAAGTGCTGCTTTCTGATCTTTATTAATTATTTAGGATGCTTTACTAATGTTGAAATCTGTCCTGGCTTAGTGCAGTGGGAAATGGTGTGTGTGATCCATGGCTTCTAACGCTATCAGTTGTGATTTGTCTCTTTTCCATTAAGAGACATATAGCTGTGCCTTTCCCATGATTTAACAAAGGCATAACCAAAGCTTGTTTTTAAATGTTTCTCTTGATACCATACATTTCTGGACTTCCAAAGGGATGTTTTTCCAATAGGAGATTTCAGTAGATGTTACCAGCCTTATTGATCTGTTTTATTATTTTACAGAAGGAAGACTTTCCCAGCACATCTGTCTAATCTGTCCAGCTGTTTAGCCAGCCAATCGAGAGCTACTTGGGTAAGTTACCTGCTTGTAGGCTAGCAATGATAACTGACTAGCAGTTGCAAATGCAAGGTTAATGGCTTTTTTTTTGCTTTTTGTTTTCTGTAGAAGTTTAAACTTATGGTTTGACATATCATCTTTTGTTCTAGAATAATGATTGTGTGTAGCTGAATATGTACTTGGCTTCACATAGATTCTATTATATGGAGATTGTATGTAGAATTGAATGAAAGGATCAGTGAATTGAGACAGAGGCGGTTTCCACGTAGTCAGCACTCAGATCATACAGAGCTTTATAAAACAATGCTAATAGCTTGAATTGCACCGGGAAGTGAATAGGTAGCCATTGCAAATGTTATATATTCCCTATGGTTGACGCTGATGAGCAGGTGGGCAACTGCATTCTGCAGCAGCAGAAGTTAGATTAGCTGGCCCGGCCAGACCTGAGGAAATCTCATGCCAGTAGTCAGAAGGTCGTGATGGTGTGGATGACCACCTTGGAGAGAGAGGTTTAATTGTGTAGCCAATGAAAAAGTATTCTTCTGGGCACCAGTGCTGCTTGTGGAGCCATTGAGAAATGAAAAGCACTCTGTTTGCAAATTGCCGTAACAAAGGCAGGGCACGACCCCTCAATAAATCGGCATACAACACAGCTGGGGCACCCCTCCAGCTTTCTCTCGGTTCATACTGACCTGAGTACCTGCCTTGTGAAAGCTGAGCTAACAAAGGCCCAGCCAAATCATCCATCCAGTTCCCGCGGAGACAAACAAAATCCGTAGTTAAAGGGGTGGTTGTGACTTTATTAACCAGTGACCCCGCAGTGAACATCATGGAACTACCAGGATGAGAAACCTATGAGACAAATAAATGTTGACTTCTTGGCCTGTGTCTGGAAGAGCTCAAATTGCCTAGTCTCTCCATGCCTGTTGCAACAGGAAGCAGAGATTTCGGGCACCCAGAGAGATCTCTTTGGTCTGCTGTAACCTTATCTCACAGCAGCATTACTCAACCTGCTCAGTCACCTTTCAGTATCTATTGCAGGGGAACAGCTGCCTGCCTAGGAAAAGTCTCCCAGGACAAGGTATAAATCCCATTTATTACCTCTAAGCGTCCCTCTCCAGGGGGAAAAGAAATCGAGGATATTAAAAAACAATCAGCCACCTTTCCTG
This sequence comes from Caretta caretta, assembly GCF_965140235.1. Lineage (NCBI taxonomy): Eukaryota > Metazoa > Chordata > Testudines > Cheloniidae > Caretta > Caretta caretta. The sequence continues at coordinate 202,066,001 of NC_134208.1, read as the reverse complement.
ATGGTTCCCAAACCCTACCTGGATCTCTCTCCACACGCTGAGTGGCCAAGTGCCCTATAAACCCAACCCACTCATGAAATTGTCGAGTTTCGTCCTGATTAATCTAGTAAAATTAGGAAGAGCCTCAGTAATCACCACCACAGCCCTCACGCTCAGACACTCTCGCCAAATGGACCCATCTCCGCTTGCTCCGAACCAGCCTAACAAATCTCTGACTCCTGTCCTGGTGGTGGCGATGGTCCTAAATATGGCTTCCTGCTACCCGTGTTGTGCTGGAGACTCCAGACAAAGTTGGAAGCTCTGGAAAAGAGGCATTGAAGGAGGGAAGCCGATAGAATAAGACCCCCTTCCCACACCCACAAAATTGTTGGCCACACAAGTATCCCAGTACCAAATCCCTCTCATTTCACATCCCCTGCGATGTATCTACCAGAAAATAACAACCCACCGTATTGCCTGTCTCCTTGTCTTTTCCACCCACGTCCTCCAAACAGTGCAAGAGATACTCGGCACTTAAATCAGGGATGGGGAGGGGTTGAAGAAATATATCCCTTTCCTGGAAAGACAGCTGGGGCTGTGGTGCTTTGCATGCAACAAACTGTTATTCTCACAGAAGTTGTGAATGGATGAATTAATTCCAAGAGATAAAGTAGCCAGAAATGGCCCAGCCACTGAGGAACAGCAGCCACAGTCTTTCTTTGAATTCTTGTAGGATCTGACGAAAAACACCCCTTCCAGAAACCATGTGAATAGCAATGAATGAGGCTCTAGTGGAACAGTGATCTTCACTGGAATCCAGGGTGTTCTCATTGTTTAAATGACGGAGAGCAGATGAGATGGGCAGTACTGCTTGCTGAATACCCATGTGCTTGCTATTCCTTATCTTTACTGAGTAGAAAACGCACCACTGCAGCCTGTCCATCCAGATTACCTCTCAGAATCGTTGGCGTTGTATGTGACTGATAATTTTGCTATAGCATTCTGAAGGTTAGCAAAATGCACAGATACCCAGGAATGCCAGAATAATGGGGAAGGGAGGGGGGGAGGTAAGAAGAAAAAACATGCTGATTGCCATTTCAAGGCAAAATGTATACACTTGCATTCACATTCTTAGTGGCACTTAGGTTTTCCAATGTGATTGTGCTGCATTTCTGTGTATTGTAATATTCTAACATTTTGAATCAGGTGGGACTTTGCATTTTGATGAGTTTCTAATAAATAACAATTATTAAATGTTGATTTCAGTATTTCAAATGGCAATGTTAGAGCATAATCTGTAGCAGTTAATTGCAGTTTCTCCTACACAAGTGACAATCAATAGCATCTGTCATATCAGTCCTTTATTATTATTACTAATTATGTGCTTTCATTAACACCCACAGTGCACTCCCGCTATATGAACAAATAGGAATTCACGATCCTTGCCCTGGAGAGCCTGCAATCGAACTAGACATGTTCAAGATCACACATCAAGTCCACGTGATAGAACTAGGAAAAAAAAAAGAATCCAAATGACCAGGGTTCTCTTCTAATCACTACCCCTCCCCTCTCCCCCCCCACCATATTGCACTAATTAATATCCACTCACAATTTTTGTTCCTTTTCCAGGATCTACTTCTGATACTGCCAGAGTTATTTGGTTTTCATGTGGATCCGCAGCTCTATGAATAACACTTTCATATAATTGAATATCAGGGTTGGAAGGGACCTCAGGAGGTCATCTAGTCCAACCCCCTGCTCAAAGCAGGACCAATCCCCAACTAAATCATCCCAGCCAGGGCTTTGTCAAGCCTGACCTTAAAAACTTCTAAGGAAGGAGATTCCAACACCTCCATAGGTAACGCATTCCAGTGTTTCACTACCCTCCTAGTGAAAAAAGTTTTTCCTAATATCCAACCTAAACCTCCCCCACTGCAACTTGAGACCATTACTCCTCATTCTGTCACCTGCTACCACTGAGAACAGTCTAGAGCCATCCTCTTTGGAGCACCCTTTCAGGTAGTTGAAAGCAGCTATCAAATCCCCCCTCATTCTTCTCTTCCGCAGACTAAACAATCCCAGTTCCCTCAGCCTCTCCTCATAAGTCATGTGTTCCAGTCCCCTAATCATTTTTGTTGCCCTCTGCTGGAGGCTTTCCAATTTTTCCACATCCTTCTTGTAGTGTGGGGCCCAAAACTGGACATAGTACTCCAGATGAAGCCTCACCAATGTCGAATAGAGGGGAACGATCATGTCCCTCGGTCTGCTGGCAGTGCCCCTACTTATACATCCCAAAATGCCATTGGCGGTCTTGGCAACAAGGGCACACTGTTGACTCATATCCTGCTTCTCGTCCACTGTAACCCCTAGGTCCTTTTCTGCAGAACTGCTGCCGAGCCATTCGGTCCTTAGTCTCTAGCGGTGCATGGGATTCTTCCGTCCTAAGTGCAGGACTCTGCACTTGTCCTTGTTGAACCTCATCAGATTTCTTTTGGCCCAATCCTCTAATTTGCCTATCCCTCCAGCGTATCTACCTCTCCTCCCAGTTTAGTGTCATCTGCAAACTTGCTGAGGGTGCAATCCACACCATCCTCCAGATCATTAATGAAGATATTGAACAAAACCGGCCCGAAGACCGACCCTTGGGGCACTCCACTTGATACCAGCTGCCAACTAGACATGGAGCCATTGATCACTACCCGCTGAGCCCGACAATCTAGCCAGCTTTCTATCCACCTTGTCGTCCATTCATCCAACCCATACTACTTTAACTTGCTGACAAGAATACTGTGGGAGACCGTGTCAAAAGCTTTGCTAAAGTCAAGAAACAACACGTCCACTGCTTTCCCCTCATCCACAGAGCCAGTTATATCATCATTGAAGGCAGTTAGATTAGTCAGGCATGACTTGCCCTTGGTGAATCCATGCTGACTGTTCCTGATCACTTTCCTCTCCTCTAAGTGCTTCAGAATTGATTCCTTGAGGACCTGCTCCATGATTTTTCCAGGGACTGAGGTGAGGCTGACTGGCCTGTAGGTCCCAGGATCCTCCTCCTTCTCTTTTTTTAAAGATGGGCACTATATTAGCCTTTTCCAGTCATCCGGGACCTCCCCCCATCGCCATGAGTGTTCAAAGATAATGGCCAATGGCTCTGCAATCACATCCGCCAAATCCTTTAGCACTCTTGGATGCAGCGCATCCAGCCCTATGGACTTGTGCTCGTCCAGCTTTTCTAAATAGTCCCGAACCACTTCTTTCTCCACAGGGGGCTGGTCACCTCCTCCCCATGCTGTGCTGCCCAGTGCAGTAGTCTGGGAGCTGACCTTGTTCGTGAAGACAGAGGCAAAAAAAGCATTGAGTACATTCGCTTTTTCCACATTCTCTGTCACTAGGTTGCCTCCCTCATTCAGTAAGGGGCCCACGCTTTCCTTGACTTTCTTCTTGTTTCTAACATACCTGAAGAAACCCTTCTTGTTACTCTTAACATCTCTTGCTAGCTGCAACTCCAAGTGTGATTTGACCTTCCTGATTTCACTCCTGCATGCTCGAGCAATATTTTTATACTCTTCCCTGGTCATTTGTCCAATCTTCCACTTCTTGTAAGCTTCTTTTTTGTGTTTAAGATCAGCAAGGATTTCACTGTTAAGCCAAGCTGGTCGCCTGCCATATTTACTATTCTTTCTACACATCGGGATGGTTTGTCCCTGTAACCTCAATAAGGATTTTTTAAAATACAGTCAGCTCTCCTGGCCTCCTTTCTCCTTCATGTTATTCTCCCAGGGGATCTTGTCCATCAGTTCCCTGAGGGAGTCAAAGTCTGCTTTTCTGAAGTCCAGGGTCCATATTCTTCTGCTCTCCTTTCTTTCCTGTGTCAGGATCCTGAACTCGACCATCTCATGGTCACTGCCTCCCAGGTTCCCATCCACTTTAGCTTCCCCTACTAATTCTTCCCAGTTTGTGAGCAGCAGGTCAAGAAGAGCTCTGCCCCTAGTTGGTTCCTCCAGCACTTGCACCAGGAAATTGTCCGCTGCACTTTCCAAAAACTTCCTGGATTGTCTGTGCACCACTGTAGTGCTCTCCCAGCAGATATTAGGGTGATTGAAGTCTCCCATGAGAATTAGGGCCTGCGATCTAGTAACTTCGTCCACCTCATCCCCCTGGTGTGGTGGTCTATAACAGACTCCCACCGCGATATCACCCTTCTTGCTCACACTTCTAAACTTAATCCAGAGACTCTCAGGTTTTTCTGCAGTTTCACACCGGAGCTCTGAGCAGACATACTGCTCTCTTACATACAATGCAACTCCCCAACCTTTTCTGCCCTGCCTGTCCTTCCTGAACAGTTTATATCCATCCATTACAGTACTCCAGTCATGTGAGTTATCCCAAGTCTCTGTTATTCCTATCACAATTCCTTGACTGTGCCAGGACTTCCAGTTCTCCCTGCTTGTTTCCCAGGTTTCTTGCATTTGTGTATAGGCACTTGAGATAACTTGCTGTTTGTCCTGCTTTCTCAGTATGAGGCAGGGGCCCGCCCCTCTCGTGCTGTCCTGCTCGTGTTTCCTCTCGGTATCCCACTTCACCACTTACCTCAGGGCTTTGGTCTCCTTCCCCCGGTGAACCTAGTTTAAAGCCCCCCTCACTAGGTTAGCCAGCCTGCTTGTGAAGATGCTCTTCCCTCTCTCTCAGAAGTACCTAAGTGAATTTAAGTCTTACTGACTTTCAATTCCAGTCAAATTTTGAAAACTTTCCTCTGTGACTGTTTGGAAATTAAAAGAAGTGGGGTTTTTCCCCCTCATCTAGTAAATATTTCTGAAGGCCATAACTATATAGCAATTGAATAGACTAGATTTATCTACGTAATCTCTTATGAGATTGGAAACCTGAAATTGTTTGAATAGTTCTTCTAACACTTTCACCTTCAAAGATAAGACTTTTGTAAATATCTCCAATTTTAACATCGCCTCCCCATCAGAAGAGACTGGGAAGATGCACAATAACCTATGCTAAGGTTTGCAAACAAATTGCAGAAGCTCAGAAAAGCAGGCGGATATAAAGAACAAACTGCCATTCTCTATGAAGTTCTAAATAGTGTTGAAATAGGCAAGTCACAGCAAGGAGAAAGAAAGGAGTCAGAAGCAAGGTTACCACTGAAGAAGAAAACTAGGCAGATATAATGCTTTCTGGAGCATTTTTTTAGGTGCATAGGTAGATAAATGCTGCTTGTTACTACTGGCTTGTGTGTGCGTGTGGTTCTTAGATCAGAATTTGACCCTAATTATTTAAAATTCAGATTATCAAAAGTGATTCTATTTGACTAATTTTTTAAAATAGAAACTATTTCTAAGAAATAGAAATGTAAGGTGTGTCTGAATCCAGTGCTATCCCTTTAACAATGTTTTGGGACCCAGGAGGACCAAATTTAATAGCCTGTGTATGCAATCTCGGAATCACCATTACTGAGGAGGAAGTAGCTGGTTTTGACATTTTTACGCTTGCTCTAATTTGTTAACGTGACACCCTGTTTGAACATCCCCTGTGTTCAGATAGGCTTTTGTCACTGACAGCAGCACCTTCAAAGTGTAAAAACCTGCGAAGGAGACTCACTCCTTGCAGTAGGGAACTAGTAACTAGGAATCAAATACACAACATTGCATCACAGCTGAGACCTCTTTAGCAGAATAATTAGGTCGATGAAAATATTAGAAGCAATGACAGATATTTAAGGCTGATGTTATTACAGGAAGCCTTTGCACACAGGTTTATTGCTTAGTTTGTTTAAAAGGTTTAATTTCAGCTGTTCTATGTCTGATGCTCTTTTGCTTGTTAACCCCCACGCTGTAAATTGAAGGCAATGAACGAACGACTCTGTGATACATTATCAGTGTTACAGCATGGATTGCCTACCAAGAGCTGTCACGATGTTGATACAGCCTGTGCCTTTGCTTAGGAAGACTGAATTTATCACCTTACTGTGATATTTTGCTTTCCTTAGCCCTGAGGCTAGGACCTTGAGTCTCTTTTACAAATGGTCAGAGGTTTGGAAGATTCCTTCCCCCCGGCCTGGGCTTCAATTTGGAATGGTTCATTGTTCTAAAGCAAAAACAGGTGTGCCCATTTTCTTAAGGTGGTGGTTGGGAGATGCTGCCTGGTAACGTAGCTTGTTATAATTACTTCTAAACCTTTCTGTCTTTCTTTCTGTCTTTCTTGTCCTCCCACCGCCCCCCCTCCCCGCCCCCATGCCACTAGACCTTGATATACTCAGCTTCAAGCAGTGGTTGGGATTCTAGTTGCAGAGCCGGTGACGGCTAAGTACTTTACAAAATCTCGCGGGGGAGAAGGATCCAATGTCTTGCTCCTTCCAGCTAACTATGGAATTACCAAGGCATTGGCTGCATCACAGTTTCTTCTAGCTGGAGGTAATAGCCACAGGAAAGGTGGTTTAAAGTGGGCCAAATTTGCAGAGTTTGAGGAAAGCCTCATGAGGCATCTTATTTCTGTAGTTCTAATCTAATGTACCGAATCACTTCTGGCTGCAGGTTTCTGTACTCTTGACAAGTGTTCGAGACAGTGTGTTCCCATGGCTTGGCTACGTGCAGCTATCGTAAAAATAATGAGCACTTTTTGGGGGAAAAAAGTGTATAGATAGAAAGCAGGACAGTGGGCTAACTCCTGCCCATGGATACACACCTGCAATTCCCTTGTCATCAGTGTGGTTATTACATGTGTATCTGAGGACAGAGTCTGGCTCAGTACTGATATTTGGCTAACCTATGTTGTTTTTTCCCCTTTTTGATGTGTGCGGCCAGTCCAAGTTTGGGGTCCTGTGGACATTCTATTTGGCTGTAGAAATTGGTGGTATTCAGGTATTTCTTTGATGCAATTTGGTTCATTTACAAAGACTGTACGAAGTCCTGTGTCTCCAGGGTGACCAGATGTCCCGATATTTGGGGCTTTGTCTTATATAGGCACCTGTTACCTCCTACACCCTGTCCCGATTTTTCACACTTGCTCTCTGGACCCCCTATGTGTCTCTGAACACAGAAAGAATCAAGTGGCAGGAAACAGCTTCTTTAGCTCACAGCACCCAGAGCAGTTTTTTTCCAGCCTCCATCCCCAACCCAAAAACCTATCCCAAGGTTTCTTTCAGAGCTCTTCAGGCTGCCCTTCCATCTTTTTGTCTCCCCTCGGTTTCTGTGTGATCTCTCTTCTCACACACACACCCTTACCCAAAACAATACTTAGCCAAGAGCTGCTGTGTAGGTTCACGTTCTCCTTGTTGTTTTAGGGCTCGTCTACACTTAAAAGGCTGCAGCAGCGCAGCTGTCGCGCTTCAGTGAAGACGCTACCCACACTGACTGGAAGGGTTCCCCCACTGGCGTAGGTAATCCACTTTCTGGAGAGGTGCTAGCTAGGTCGACGGGAGAATTCTTGTGTTGGCTTAGTGCTGTCTACACCGGGCATTAGGTGTAGACAGCATTGCTCCAGTATGTGGATTTTTCACACTCCTGAGCGACGTAGTCATACCGACCTAATTTCCTAGTGTAGACCAGGCCTAAGATGGTGCTTATGTTTACACCTACTTTAATTGAAGGGTTAGTTCACACTTACCAATCTCAATGGGGTTTTAACTCAACCCATAACATGTCACCCAGTTCATGGGGCACGTTTACACTGAAATTAAACACTCGTGGCTGGCCCGTGTCAGCTGACTCGGGCTCGCAGGGTTTGGGATGTTTAAAACTTTGTTTGCTAACAACAAACCAGTCCCACATCCTGCTCCCTTTCTGCTCATTAAAGTTTGGGAGTGGCCATGCAAAGGACCTAAAATTTATTTTATATGCAAAGAACTTTGGCTAGTACTTAATGTTAATTGGGCCCCAGGTGGCCTCCAGCCCCACTCCCTGCGGTAGACCATGGAAGAGTTTGCAGGAACAAGGCCTCTGTATTTCATAAGAAGCACATCTGTAATTTATATTAACATTAATAAATGTGCATTTGAATTTGTAATTTATGTGGATTTTTATTTCTCTGCAATTAAACCAATTTCATTTATTAAAATGATCTTGGAAATCCTAGACAATCTCTTTAAAAATACACTCATAAACAAGTGGACCTATCAGTCGGATCAATTCATATAGCAGAGTGGCATCATAAAATAGCAAGTTAATTAACCCCCACATCAAAGTCGCATATGCCAGCCACTCAGCTCTGTCTACCAACCAGCTCCTTAGCGGTGAGGAAGACAAGCTGAGCCTTGCAGCATGCCCTGAATGTTGTTAGCAAACAAAGTTTTACATATGCATAGGGCCCTGATCCTGTGAGCCTTGGTGACATGAATAATAATTATTTTATTATATTGTAGTAGCCCCAGTAATGGACCAGGACCCCACTGTGCTAGGCACTGTACAAGCAGAACAAAATATGGTTCCAGCCTAAAATGCTTATGATCTAAGCTTCAGTGGGATGATCTGTGCAAGATAGCATGTGTAGGAGTGGCCTTGAGGAATTAAGGGCCTGATCCTGAGAAGTGCTAGTCCAGGGGTGGGCAAACTACAGCCCAGGGGCCTAATCTGGACTTCTAGCTTCTGCCAGGGAGCAAGGTCTGGGGCTTGCCCCGTTCTGGCACTCCAGCCGGGGAGCGGGGTTGGGGGTTTGCCCCGCTCTGTGCATGCCATGTGTCCGCACAGCTCCCGGAAGCAGTGGGATGTCCCCCCTCTGGCTCCTACGTAGGGGCAGCCAGGGGGCTCCACACGCTGCCCCCGCCCCAAGCATGGCCCCCACAACCCCCATTGACTGGGAACCATGGCCAATGGGAGCTGCAGGGGCAGCTCCTGCGGATGGGGCACCATGCAGAGCTGCCTGGCCGCGCCTCCACATAGGAGCTGGAGGCAGCACATACTGCTGCTTCCGGGAGCTGCCTGAGGTAAGCGCTGCCCAGAGCCTGTACCCCTGACCCCCTCCCACAGCCCAACCCCCTGCCCCAGCCTTGATCCTTCTCCCACCTTCCAAACCCCTCGGTCCCAGCCCGGAGTCCCCTCCCACAGCCCAAACTCCTTATTTCTGGCCCCACCCCAGAGCCTGCACCCCCAGCCGGAGCCCTCACCCCCTCCCACATCCCAACCCCCAATTTCGTGAGCATTCATGGCCCGCCACACAATTTCCATACCCAGATGTGGTCCTCGGGCCAAAAATTTTGCCCACCCCTTTGCTAGTTGAAAGTGAGTCCTATATTTGCAGAACTGGGTCCTATATTTCTTTGTGTACCTCTCTGTGCTGCTAAAAACAAATGAATCAGTGCAGCTAAAGTCAACACTACACTTCTATTACTAGATCTGCAGAAGAGCTCTGTGTGAGCTTGAAAGCTTGTCTCTCTCACCGTCAGAAGTTGGTGCAATAAAAAATATTACTTCACCCACCTTGTCTCTCTAATATCCTGAGACCAAAACAACTACAACAGTGCATACCCCACCTCTGTAAGTTATTAAAAATATCTGCCCACTTCTTTTCTTACACTTCTTGAAAGAATTGTCAATTTTATGCTACTTATCAGTGGAAATTCATAACAGCCACTGAATAAAATTCAACGATGGAGGTTTATTCAATATTACATACCATTTGCATCCATACAAATGTCAGAGAGATCTAATTCTTAATGTATAATCATTTTTTAAAACTTGTCTTTAAGAAGGCAGATTAATTCACATTTGTGTTTGTGTGTGTAAATATAATTTCATTATACAAACCTAACAGTTTGTTAGGCTGCTTGCAAAAAAAAAAAACCAAAAAAACAAAAGGCAGAGTTCATGAACATCAGTCTATTTTTTTTTTTTGGTCTGTTACCCTCTCAGTTTAACTCAGCATGAAACAGACCCATTTGGGTATAGATCTATTTGCTAGGTAAAACATCTCTATTAGAGTAGCTACCTTGACTCCAGGGCAGGGAGCTTAGTCATGATGAGTGGCTGCGTTGGCATGGCAAAGGGAAAAAAGCATGATCCACCTGGTTGCACTCCACTGAAGAGGGGTGTTCCCTGATGACACCTGAAAGTAAGGATTAGTAAACTCTTTATTGTTCTCCCCAGCTGGCTTTCTGCAATGATATAATGCTACACAAATGGATAGTAGACTATACTAATGCAAACATCTTTCTTCTAGCCCACACTACTCATGAATTCTAAGGATCCTTTTGTTTTTCAAAGTTGGTACCTTAGTCTAGGGAAGTTCAAATCTCTCGGCAGCAATGTATAGCTAGAAGATAAAAGGTCTTTTCCTGTATTTCGAGTTGATCTGAGATGACAGTACCTATTTCAGGCCAGCGGTCATTCTCAGCAGGTTTCCATGGAGATTAATGAGGTCACAGAGGAACAACCTCTGAATTGCAGTTCGCTAAATAGCAAGCCTAGGTTGTGTTATATTGGAGAAGTAAAGCTTTTGCCTGTCAGAAAAAGAAAAGGGGGGTCCCAGCTTTCTTCTGTAGTGAAAATAATTTCTGAAAAATATTTTCTCACTAGACTACACTTATTTGTCTGTGCTGAATATGTGCTGCAGTACAGCTCATGCAGTGTGGTTGTGTTCATACGGTTGATCTAAATATTGTACGTAATTATTTCAGACCCAGGACTGTGTGTTACTAGCATCTCTCATCGTCTGCTTTAGTTTTGACCAGTGTTCTTTTTCATGATATATTCGGTGTGGTCTCATATATTACCTTATTGAGCCGGCTGGCTTTCGCTGTGTGCACTGAATTGCCTTTTGTTAGGGACGATACCTAGGTTTTCCCTTGGGTGTATTTACAGTGTCATGAACATCAGAATTATAGAGTGTTTTACAAGCGGCTCGCTATTCTAACACTTAAGTTGGAATGGAGGTGAAAGAGCAGGAGGAGGAAAAGCAGGTGAAATCAGAAAATTGGAGCACTGTAGATTTAATACCGAATAACATGATCAGGAAGTTTTGACTTCAAAATGCAAGCTACAAGTACCTGAAAACTTATACAGTTATCTGCAAAGTTCTATGTTAATTTTAAAAAAATCTATCACTCCGCCATGGAGAGATTACAAATAATTAATTGAATGTGTTAAAATGATACTGGTAGCAGTAAAGATAAGTTCTATTAATGGCTGGGAGTTTTGAAGGAAACTAAGGGAGTTAGGTGCCTAATTCCTGTTGCAATTCAGTGGGGTTGTTGGTTTGTCCCTATTCCAGATGGATTGGCAGTTCCCTGGCAGTCAAGCACGGGTATCCAGTTGTTGCCCTGGATTTTGTGTCGTTCACCTGACAGAATGCACCCTGCTCCTCAGTTCATTCCACAACCAGAGGGTTGGTTTTGTGTTGCTTCAAAGACTCTTCCAAAGATAATGATATCACAAATAACAGTAAAAGTAAAGTCTGATTTTTGTCTATCTCTCAGTTTTGGAGAGGCAATTATAGGAAAAGGGACTCTTAAAAAATAAATAAAACCTGTATGGGTTTTTTTGTCATTTTTCAGTCTTCTTTGTGCTAGGCTTTATTTTCAGAATGTGAAAATTATTCTGTACATTGCAGTTGTGCCTACAATCCCCAGCTGAAATTGGGGGTCACTTTATATACACTTAATAAGAGATAGTCCATGCCCCAAGCTGTTTACAATCTAAATAGAAAAGACAGATAAAGATTAGTAGAATTAAGTATTTTCCCTAGTCTACAGATGGGGACTTGAGTCAGGAAGGCATATTAAGTGATTTACCTATGGTCACACAGGAGGTCTCCAGCCGAGATAAGACTTGAACACAGGTCTCCAGAGTCATAGTTAGGACCTTGACCGCAAGACCGTAGAAGGATGGTTTTGTGGGTGGGATATGGCTGAAATAGCCACATAAGATGATTTAATTTGTAGGATAAAGAAATGGAATTCTGCAAATTTGTAGTTCATGTGTGCAAAGGGGTGTACCAGCCCTTTAAGAATAAAGGGGGACAGAAGACACCCATTTCAGGGTGTTAGAATAAACAAAGGCTCAGAAAATGGCCTGGTAGGGGAAGAGAGGGAGTGGTCCTGGGGAAATAGGAGTTGGAGGAGGAAAGGAAAAGCCCAGGACACTGTTCGTTTACGGGCCCGGGATCAGGAGCCCTGCAGTGAAGGGCTCCCCTATCTTCCAGCCAACTGGGAAGAAGCTCTTGGTTGAGGGCACTATATAGACGGCCTTCTCCTTCAGAACAGGGGAGACTTTGACAGGATAAGGAAGCCAGAGCCAAGCACCAGCCAAAAAAGGGCTGGGACTGGCAGCTTTGTGTGGACCAGACTGCCAGAGAAAGAGCTCTGGGTGCTGACTAAAAAACCAGAGCTAAGTATGAACCATGGAGTTATGAGCATCATCTTATTTTGGGAGCTCATTGAGGACTGTTTGGATGATTTTATGATTAGGGACTCGGAGGAGTATGTGAACTTTATTTGATATTAAATGAGCCTTGGGTAGGGGTGCTGTGAGCCACAACAGAGACAGTATGGAGTCCTTAAGGTGCCCACAAGAGAGGACTCACGGGGGCAGGTGCCTGCAAAATGACCCCTGGTCACTAGAGGGCACTCAGTAAACTGCCATCTAGCTACAGAGCGAGTATTTCTTATTCAGATGAGTTAGTCCATTGATGGCTACTTTTGTGAGCAAGGGATTACTGATAGGACTCATGATTTGCGTGATGAAACATCTAAACATTTGCTCCTGAACAAAGAGGGGGCCCATTCATGCTACTAATTCTAGACCTCTAAACCTGTATGACACTAAAGGGCAAAATGTATATGACGTCCCACATGTGTTATATCACATGTTATACTGCATGCCACGTGTGCTGCTACTTCTAGGTGCAAGAGTGTGATATAGTAGTGGGGGAGCCAGCTGAGTACAGAATTTTAGCTTTAAGTAGAATTTCCTTTCTTTTGTAATTGTTGCCATGGTAACATTGCTGCTTTCTGTAAAAACACACGCACACGTGTAAGCAAAATAGCTCAAGTAAAGATGATAAACAAGGTGAAGTCAGATTTCTATCTGGAACAGACTCCTGAGTATTAAGTATGTTATAGTGTTGTTTTAAAACATCTCAGCTATGTTCGATGGTCCAAAATGGTTCCTGCTTCTGCAACTTGTGTTATTTCCTCATCGTGTGTCTAGACTGTTTTTGCATACATGTGTTAGGGACCCAGGACACAAGATGCACAACTCCAACTAAGGAGAATTTTTGAGAGACCTCCACAGCTGATGTTTCAGCATGAACAGTCTGCTTTTGTATTTTCTTTGTCAGTTAAAAAGATGTTTACACCATTTGAGATAACTGCTTGTAAGTTGTCTAATAACAGTTTTTTATAATTACCAATTACCAAAGAAGCATGTGAATTTCTATTTTTTATTACTTGTTCAGAAACCAGCCATCAAGGTTCCTTCCCCACTCTGAACTTTGGGGTACAGATGTGGGGACCTGTATGAAAACCTCCTAAGCTTACTTTTACCAGCTTAGGTTAAAACTTCCCCAAGGTACAAACTATTTTACCCCTTTGCCTTTGGACTTCCACTGCCCCACCAAACTTTATCTGGGTTCCTGAGAAAACGTAGTTTGGAAACATCTTTCCCCCCAAAATCCTCCCAACCCTTGCACCTCACTTCCTGGGAAAGGTTTGGTAAAAATCCTCACCAATTTGCATAGGTGACCACAGACCCAAACCCTTGGATCTTAGAACAATGAAAAAGCATTCAGTTTTCTTACAAGAAGACTTTTAATAGAAGTAAAAAAGAATCACCTCTGTAAAATTAGGATGGTAAATACCTTACAGGGTAATTAGATTTCAAAACATAGAGAATCCCTCTAGGCAAAACCTTAAGTTACAGAAAAGACATACAGACAGAGATAGTCATTCTATTCAGCACAATTCTTTTCTCAGCCATTTAAAGAAATCATAATCTAACACATACCCAGCTAGATTACTTACTAAAAGTTCTAAGACTCCATTCCTGTTCTATCCCCGGCAAAAGCAGCGTACCGACAGAGACAGACCCTTTGTTTCTCTTCCTCCTCCCAACTTTTGAAAGTATCTTGTCTCCTCATTGGTCATTTTGGTCAGGTGCCAGCGAGGTTACCTTTATCTTCTTAACCCTTTACAGGTGAGAGGATTTTTCCTCTGGCCAGGAGGGATTTTAAAGGGGTTTACCCTTCCCTTTATATTTATGACACCAGCCAACTACCATTTAGTTTTATATTTTTGGGTGAAAAAAGCCCCTTCAGATGAGACCTTGTATGCCAGATTTTCACAGAAAAGGACTTTTTTCCCACTTAGGTTCTAAATTTCTGAAAAATGAGATTAATACAGCAAGAGAATACCCTATGTACTCGGTCTAACAGACCAGCTGACAACACCCTCTGATAATCAGGACAAGTTAATACATTCTACATGTTCACAGTTCCAGTTTTTCAGATTGATTATTTTGAAAAATTAAGTAAGTTTCCATTTGCTTATCTTAATTTTGAGGGAAATGTTTGGTGCTCTCAGGCAGTGATGCTACCGCAAAGAATAAAGCTGAAATAGTTTTTGATAATGTCCTCTGAAGAATAGGCCACTGCTGTACATGTTGTTTGAATGGGGCGGCTTGTTCTTACTGGGCTCTGAGCACTTTCAAAAAATCTAGCCACTTCATTCAGGTGCCCAAATGGGAACAAATTATTTGGAAATACCTGGTCCCATTTGTAGGTGCTGAGTGATTTAAAAAATGTGGCTCTGTATGTATAATGTTTAATCTATGTTTAATTCTTGTAGAGTAATATAGCAGGTATGCAAACATTCTTTATTGTGATGTTGGAGCTATCATTTTTTGTGAAGAACTTGATTTAAAGAGATTGTCCTGGGATTACCTCCTGTCATACGGTACGTTCATTGTAGATCTAAATATCATGAATTAGTGTCTAGATTTTTCTGCCTCACATCCTCAGCAGCAGTTGTCTTGGTGCAGGAATTGAAGCATGAGCATGCTAGGTACAGACTGTAGCTTTGTTCTTGGGAAATTAAAGTCTAAGATAATGCTTTGTAATGTGTAGTAGTGCTGAGATACTTCTACAGTTGGTAAATTGGCAGAGAAAAAACAGTGAATGTAAAAGTATATGACTGCATATGCTCTCTTCTTAAGCACGTAATTTTTCATATCCACCGAATAATGAAGATGGTTGCATAATTGATTGGCATTTTACACATAAGTATTTTCCAATCCATCTAAATCCTTCCCTTCAGTGATGGCTTCTGACTTGGTTTCTGTCACTAACATGCCATATTTGGCAATGTTTTGGTATGCTACATTCACTTGAATAATTGTCTGCCCAAGTATAAAGTAGCTGCTCAGCAAATATAGAGGAAACAATCACTGCAAATCTGCAGCTCAGCATGACATTTTACATTGTTTTCTGTAGTTTGCCATAGAAGAGAAGAGTGAGAGAGACAAGTTATTCCATATAGGGTTACAATAACTTCTATACCAGGTAAAGTAATCGGTTACATGTTTTCATATATAATATAAAAGAAGCACCAGGCTTACTAAACACTTAAACACATCACTGGGTTTTTTCCCCCTGACAAACACATTGGAGTTCATTTTGTACTGATTTTATACAAAGGTTGTGTTTAGTCGTCAGGGTCATGTTTATGAAATACAAAGAAGGGAAGACCACCAGGGCAAAGGCTGCTCTCAGGCCCCAGGTAAGCTATAATCTCCTCTGCCACTCCAATCTAAGCAAATAACTGCACCAAGGCTGCAACAACGTGCTGGCCCTTTATGCATCTGAGGGGAAATGCTTTCGGGTATTGAGTAGTGTAGTCATCCAGTGGCAAGATACAGCAGTATTCGGAGTGACCGTGCTCCAGAGGACTCATTAGGCCCATGGCTATGAGAAGGTACATCTATTATTGGTAGTGGAATAAGAGGGAACCTGATCACTTTTCTTTTCTGGGGCTACTATCTGGCATTCAGAGCAGGCTCTAATATAGTCATATACCTGCCGATACATGCCACACCGATAAAAATGTCTCGCTACTCTAGCATGCTTTGTTTTTCTATGCCCTAAAGGTCTGCCTACACTGAGCCGCAGGTGTGAGTCCCAGCTTGAGGAGACATATTTGCTCTAGCTCTTATCAAGCTAATATGCTAAAAATAGAGAGTGTCTGTAGCAACGTGAGCAGCGGGAGGGGCTAACTACCCCGGGTTACGAGCCTAGGGTCTTGGAGGGGCATGTATTTATGGCAGTTAGCCCTTCTCCATGCTTGCGCTGCTATGGTGATACTCTATTTCTAGCATACTAGCTTGATGAGAATTAGCCACAAGTATGCCTTGAGCTGGGAATCATACCTCCAGTTCAAAGGCTAGACATACCCTAAGTGTCCAGCCCAAGGATTAGTATATCCTGCTTTTAGGACCATTTCCCTACAAACTTTTGTCAACCCTTAACACAAGTAAATCACTTCCCAGGACATGCTCTTGATCTGTCCCATCTTCTGTAGTTTTTACCTCTTCTACGGGTACTCCATGAATGTTAACCATTTCTATGAATTGAAGGAAAATATCTTCATTTTGAAGTTGTCCCAAGTTTAGTGGTATATTCCACACATCATCTACTTCCAACTCCCCTTCCCCTGACAGTTCCCTAATTGACACCCTGTTGGTGTTTTTCCCATCTCCTCCACATCTTGTTTTCTCCTCCCAAAAAGAGCCCGGTCTAACTCAGAGAAGGAAATTCCTCCTCCTTTCTTGACCTGTGATCTAGTCTCCACACAGACACTGGGTTTTCAATTAGTAAATCTGCTAAAACAGGGAACTCTATGGGAAATTTGTCACTACTATCAGCTACATAAAATATTGCTGGCTGTTTATGCCAAAAAGCACCTCGGTGGGGTGGGGTGGGGTGTAACCTCCTGTCTTCATGTGCACAGACTCCTTTCTGAGTTCTCTCTTGATCTAAGTCTTTCACAGGAATCCAGTGACTATGGGCTACAGTCTGGGATCTTTCTGTATCCAATAAAGCGTTTACTAGTTGGCCATGAGAAAACCTGGATTTGTGCTGGAAATGGCCCACCTTGATTTTCATATACATTGTAAGGAGAGTGGTCACTTTGGATAAGCTGTTACCAGCAGGAGAGTGAGTTTGTGTGTGTGGTTTTTGGAAAAAGGGGGGGGGGTGAGAAAACCTGGATTTGTGCTGGAAATGGCCCACCTTGATTATCATACACATTGTAAAGAGAGTGGTCACTTTGGATGGGCTGTTACCAGCAGGAGAGTGAGTTTGTGTGTGGGGGAGCGGAGGGTGAGAAAACCTGGATTTGTGCTAGAAATGGCCCAACTTGATTATCATACACCTTGTAAGGAGAGTGATCACTTTAGATAAGCTATTACCAGCAGGACAGTGGGGTGGGAGGAGGTATTGTTTCATGGTCTCTGTGTATATAATGTCTTCTGCAGTTTCCACAGTATGCATCCGATGAAGTGAGCTGTAGCTCACGAAAGCTCATGCTCAAATAAATTGGTTAGTCTCTAAGGTGCCACAAGTACTCCTTTTCTTTTTAGATTTCAGAGTAACAGCCGTGTTAGTCTGTATTCGCAAAAAGAAAAGGAGTACTTATGATAAAAAGATCTTCTACACTTTCCACAGTATGCATCCGATGAAGTGAGCTGTAGCTCATGAAAGCTTATGCTCAAATAAATTGGTTAGTCTCTAAGGTGCCACAAGTACTCCTTTTCTTTTTGTAAAATCTCAGATTTTGTTTTATCATGAACAAGAGAGTCATACAATGTCACTACAGGGCAAGTTAGTGAAGTAAAGCAGGAATACTATTCCACAGTAAAATAAAGTAATATTATACATACACACGCAGCGGTGACTGCTGTCTCAAATTTAAAACTCAGCTGAAACATTATTCTGGGAAGAAACTAATTTAGCACCTGTTGGAAGTTATTCAGTTACATATCTCTGTGTGTCAAAGAAAATTGTTTGAAAGAATGTTTTTGGCTCCAGCCTCTAGCTTCTTTCAGAAACAAACCTCAATATAATAAATAAGCAACAGTGCTTCCATTTGGCTATACAACAATTTTTGAACTTTCAGCTGGTGCTTAATTAAATTAGAACATCAAAGGGCCAGATTCCGGTGACAAATGTGTTCTTTTGAACTCAAATCCGCAGGCACTGCAAGTGCTATCTTTGTAGAAGGCTTGAACTAGTCAGAAGATAAGTCAGCTTGCTGCAGAGACCTCAACAAACCCTGTAACAATCCGGCACACTGGTAACTTAAAAAACTACTTTGGGGATGTGTAATGCCATGAGTGGGATTGAAGAAAGAGGGTCATATTTCAGTTGGGATCAGGAAGGTCAGTTCAGCCTGACGTCTGGAGTTCAGGTTTGCAGGCTGGTGACTAGGCTGCCACCAGGCAAATACTGGCCTCTCAACCTGCTCAGTGTAAAGATCTCTTTCCTACAACTCTGCCTGCCTTCAGCATCCCTCATTACTAATAAAACATGAAGGGCCTTAAATCAAGTTTCCTGACTGCAATATGTTGTGCCTGTTAAATATGGGAGACTATCATTTTGGACTTGGGGGGCGGGGGGAAGGGGGAGAGAGAGGATCCTCTTTCACTGAACAGCCCAAGAAGCCTGCAGTGCTTCCATGGGCCAGCACGACCACCACAGAGGCTACTGGCTGCTGCTTAGGGCCAAAATATATTTCTTCCTGAGAGTGGGATACACGGGTTGCACATTCAGTCCCTTTTCCTCCTGCTCTTGAGTTATCTAGATATTGAGTCATGTAAAGGCAGTGACTTTTCTTGTTGGATAGTTGGAATGATACTTGGCCCAGTCTTTCTGTTGGTGGGGAATTTTGCCATTCACTTCAATGAGAGCATGATTAGGCCCTCTGAGAGGAAATTACACATTCTGGAGCGCTGTTCAAAACAGTCTGTTTGTGAAATTGCAGATGGAGATATTTCCAGAAGTCTGCCCACCTATGCTTGTAGAAATATAAGGTTTTTTGCCATTCTTCTTCCTTTAAAAAAGGGAAATCAATTCTGCATGCTGGCTAGCTAGTCAGACCGGACTATATGCCTTTCAAAGATTTTGCTGATGGAATTCTTCAAAATACCATTTCACATACAGTCCATGCAAATAAGATAATTAGCAGGCTCTGCTCAGACATCCATGAGGGTTGAATATTGGAACAGAACAATTTAATTTTTTTAACATATTCTCCTGACACTTTTGCATTTGGAATATGTTACTCTAAAGTATCCCTTGATACTTGTGTCTTGGCAGTGTTCCAGAAGGAGCTGAGCAGAGTGAAAAGCCACTGGCATAATTTAGGGTTTTCCTTCCTTCTGGTGTCATATAATTCTCTCCTTTCATAGGAAGGAGCTAATCAATTTCTCTCACTGTTTAAAATGTGAATCAGGTGCGGTAGCTTGCCCTGTGTATACAGTTGTTCAGTTTAGTGGGAATATCCATGGGAAGTAGTTAAACTGAGGTGTATCGATCAAATTAATCTTAACAATTCTTACCTTCCATTTAGCTTTTGTTCATTTTGTTGTATAGGATCTTCTGTTATTTTCCTTCAGTGCGCTTTCTAATTCAAGGCTGTGATCCTCCCCTCCTCCCCCCAGTACATAGTGTCAAGATACCCACTAAATTTGTTACACATGATTGCAGAGGGCCACAGTGTGCCTTCATTTCCCATTGAAATTGCTCCAACATAGTTAATGTTTCTAGGACCAAAGAACATTTGAATGGCAGCTAAGTGTAAATATTTTAAATCACAACAAACTTTGTCATGTCCAAATTAGGTAATCAACCTAGAAACAAAATGATCAAAAAGAAAAGGAGTACTTGTGGCACCTTAGAGACTAACCAATTTATTTGAGCATGAGCTTTCGTGAGCTACAGCTCACTTCATCAGATGTTTACCGTGGAAACTGCAGCAGACTTTATATACACACAGAGAATATGAAACAATACCTCCTCCCACCCCACTGTCCTGCTGGTAATAGCTTATCTAAAATGATCAACAGGTGGGCCATTTCCAGCACAAATCCAGGTTTTCTCACCCTCCACCCCCCCACACAAATTCACTCTCCTGCTGGTGCTAGCCCATCCAAAGTGACAACTCTTTACATAATCAAGTCGGGCTATTTCCTGCATAGATCAAGGTTTTCTCACATCCCCCCCACCCCCATACACACACAAACTCACTCTCCTGCTGGTAATAGCTCATCTAAACTGACCACTCTCCAAGTTTAAATCCAAGTTAAACCAGAACATCTGGGGGGGGGGGGGGGTAGGAAAAAACAAGAGGAAACAGGCTACCTTGCATAATGACTTAGCCACTCCCAGTCTCTATTTAAGCCTAAATTAATAGTATCCAATTTGCAAATGAATTCCAATTCAGCAGTTTCTCGCTGGAGTCTGGATTTGAAGTTTTTTTGTTTTAAGATAGCGACCTTCATGTCTGTGATTGCGTGAGCAGAGAGATTGAAGTGTTCTCCGACTGGTTTATGAATGTTATAATTCTTGACATCTGATTTGTGTCCATTTATTCTTTTACGTAGAGACTGTCCAGTTTGACCAATGTACATGGCAGAGGGGCATTGCTGGCACATGATGGCATATATCACATTGGTGGATGTGCAGGTGAACGAGCCTCTGATAGTGTGGCTGATGTTATTAGGCCCTGTGATGGTATCCCCTGAATAGATATGTGGGCACAATTGGCAACGGGCTTTGTTGCAAGGATAAGTTCCTAGGTTAGTGGTTCTGTTGTGTGGTATGTGGTTGTTGGTGAGTATTTGCTTCAGGTTGCGGGGCTGTCTGTAGGCAAGGACTGGCCTGTCTCCCAAGACTTGTGAGAGTGATGGGTCATCCTTTAGGATAGGTTGTAGATCCTTAATAATGCGTTGGAGGGGTTTTAGTTGGGGGCTGAAGGTGACCGCTAGTGGCGTTCTGTTATTTTCTTTGTTAGGCCTGTCCTGTAGTAGGTAACTTCTGGGAACTCTTCTGGCTCTATCAATCTGTTTCTTTACTTCTGCAGGTGGGTATTGTAGTTGTAAGAAAGCTTGACAGAGATCTTGTAGGTGTTTGTCTCTGTCTGAGGGGTTGGAGCAAATGCGGTTGTATCGCAGAGCTTGGCTGTAGACGATGGATCGTGTGGTGTGGTCAGGGTGAAAGCTGGAGGCATGCAGGTAGGAATAGCGGTCAGTAGGTTTCCGGTATAGGGTGGTGTTTATGTGGCCATTGTTTATTAGCACTGTAGTGTCCAGGAAGTGGATCTCTTGTGTGGACTGGACCAGGCTGAGGTTGGTGGTGGGATGGAAATTGTTGAAATCATGGTGGAATTCCTCAAGGGCTTCTTTTCCATGGGTCCAGATGATGAAGATGTCATCAATATAGCGCAAGTAGAGTAGGGGCTTTAGGGGACGAGAGCTGAGGAAGCGTTGTTCTAAATCAGCCATAAAAATGTTGGCATACTGTGGGGCCATGCGGGTACCCATAGCAGTGCCGCTGATCTGAAGGTATACATTGTCCCCAAATGTGAAATAGTTATGGGTAAGGACAAAGTCACAAAGTTCAGCCACCAGGTTAGCCGTGACATTATCGGGGATATTGTTCTTGACGGCTTGTAGTCCATCTTTGTGTGGAATGTTGGTGTAGAGGGCTTCTACATCCATAGTAGCCAGGATGGTGTTATCAGGAAGATCACCGATGGATTGAAGTTTCCTCAGGAAGTCAGTGGTGTCTCGAAGGTAGCTGGGAGTGCTGGTAGCGTAGGGCCTGAGGAGGGAGTCTACATAGCCAGACAATCCTGCTGTCAGGGTGCCAATGCCTGAGATGATGGGGCGCCCAGGATTTCCAGGTTTATGGATCTTGGGTAGTAGATAGAATATCCCAGGTCGGGGTTCCAGGGGTGTGTCTGTGCGGATTTGATCTTGTGCTTTTTCAGGAAGTTTCTTGAGCAAATGCTGTAGCTGCTTTTGGTAACTCTCAGTGGGATCATAGGGTAATGGCTTGTAGAAACTCGTGTTGGAGAGCTGCCGAGCAGCCTCTTGTTCATATTCCGACCTATTCATGATGACAACAGCACCTCCTTTGTCAGCCTTTTTGATTATACCTTCAGATCAGTGGCACTGCTATGGGTACCCGCATGGCCCCACAGTATGCCAACATTTTTATGGCTGATTTAGAACAACGCTTCCTCAGCTCTCGTCCCCTAAAGCCCCTACTCTACTTGCGCTATATTGATGACATCTTCATCATCTGGACCCATGGAAAAGAAGCCCTTGAGGAATTCCACCATGATTTCAACAATTTCCATCCCACCACCAACCTCAGCCTGGTCCAGTCCACACAAGAGATCCACTTCCTGGACACTACAGTGCTAATAAACAATGGCCACATAAACACCACCCTATACCGGAAACCTACTGACCGCTATTCCTACCTGCATGCCTCCAGCTTTCACCCTGACCACACCACACGATCCATCGTCTACAGCCAAGCTCTGCGATACAACCGCATTTGCTCCAACCCCTCAGACAGAGACAAACACCTACAAGATCTCTGTCAAGCTTTCTTACAACTACAATACCCACCTGCAGAAGTAAAGAAACAGATTGATAGAGCCAGAAGAGTTCCCAGAAGTTACCTACTACAGGACAGGCCTAACAAAGAAAATAACAGAACGCCACTAGCGGTCACCTTCAGCCCCCAACTAAAACCCCTCCAACGCATTATTAAGGATCTACAACCTATCCTAAAGGATGACCCATCACTCTCACAAGTCTTGGGAGACAGGCCAGTCCTTGCCTACAGACAGCCCCGCAACCTGAAGCAAATACTCACCAACAACCACATACCACACAACAGAACCACTAACCTAGGAACTTATCCTTGCAACAAAGCCCGTTGCCAATTGTGCCCACATATCTATTCAGGGGATACCATCACAGGGCCTAATAACATCAGCCACACTATCAGAGGCTCGTTCACCTGCACATCCACCAATGTGATATATGCCATCATGTGCCAGCAATGCCCCTCTGCCATGTACATTGGTCAAACTGGACAGTCTCTACGTAAAAGAATAAATGGACACAAATCAGATGTCAAGAATTATAACATTCATAAACCAGTCGGAGAACACTTCAATCTCTCTGCTCACGCAATCACAGACATGAAGGTCGCTATCTTAAAACAAAAAAACTTCAAATCCAGACTCCAGCGAGAAACTGCTGAATTGGAATTCATTTGCAAATTGGATACTATTAATTTAGGCTTAAATAGAGACTGGGAGTGGCTAAGTCATTATGCAAGGTAGCCTGTTTCCTCTTGTTTTTTCCTACCCCCCCCCCCCCCCCCCCCCAGATGTTCTGGTTTAACTTGGATTTAAACTTGGAGAGTGGTCAGTTTAGATGAGCTATTACCAGCAGGAGAGTGAGTTTGTGTGTGTATGGGGGTGGGGGGGATGTGAGAAAACCTTGATCTATGCAGGAAATAGCCCGACTTGATTATGTAAAGAGTTGTCACTTTGGATGGGCTAGCACCAGCAGGAGAGTGAATTTGTGTGGGGGGGGTGGAGGGTGAGAAAACCTGGATTTGTGCTGGAAATGGCCCACCTGTTGATCATTTTAGATAAGCTATTACCAGCAGGACAGTGGGGTGGGAGGAGGTATTGTTTCATATTCTCTGTGTGTATATAAAGTCTGCTGTAGTTTCCACGGTAAACATCTGATGAAGTGAGCTGTAGCTCACGAAAGCTCATGCTCAAATAAATTGGTTAGTCTCTAAGGTGCCACAAGTACTCCTTTTCTTTTTGCGAATACAGACTAACACGGCTGTTCCTCTGAAACCTGTCAAAATGATCAAAATGGTTTTACTCAGTAGTAAGGTCCTGATCCTTCAAACACTTATATGCATGCTTAACTTTACCCATGTGAGTAGTCCCAAAGTCTTAAGTGGGATGATTTAGTAGAGTTAGACATGTACACACATGTTTGCAGGGATGGAATCTAAAGGCTAGATTTTTAAAGGTGTTTAAGCAGTTAAAGATGCAGATAGGCATGTAGGCGCTTATGAAAATCCCACTAGCTGTATCTTACTGTATCTGTAGGTGCCAAAATACCTTTAAAAATCAGGCCTTAAGTGATGAAGGAAAACATATGGATTAACTAAATAAATGTAATAAACTACAGACCTGTCATATCAATTATAACATTGTACTGAGTCTACTTAAAAAAAAAGACTTCAAATTGTTTAAATCGATTACAGTTTTACTATTAACGACACTGAAAATGCATTTCCTCCCCCCCCAAGAATTAGTGAACACGATGCAAAAATGTATACTACAAGTTCAGAGGATCAATTATGTGTATGTGTTCAATAACAGTTTCCTTTGTTGGTAATTTTAAGTGACCTTCCTGAAGGATTAAGGCCCCAGTTCAGCAAGACACTTAAAGACATCTTAAATTAGTCTCTACTCAACAAAGCATTTCAGCACATGTTTAAATCCCCTAGACTTCAACAGCATCAGTCATCCTGCAGGTGTTTCTACGTATAGATAACCATTTGTATAGGAATAGTCCATTAAGTAGAATGGAACTATTCTCATGTGTAAATGTACTTGTGTGTGTTTTCAGGGTTGCGGCCCTAGAATGCTACCCACACCTCTAGTCCCAGTTAGTATATCTAGGGAAACAATTATTTCTCGATTTACTTGCAAGTTTTTAATCTGGGCTGCAAATACAATTAAGTTTTAGGCCATACCTCTACTCATGCAAGTGTCATAATGTACTGAAGTAGAAAAGGGATTTGGCCCTTTATTTTTTGGTTTACTTTCAAACAGCTGATTTCAGCTATTTGGGATTAAGCTAAAATGAAAAGTGCAGGTTTACACTAGAGTGGTTTTATAGGATCCTTGAGCATTCAGTATTTTTAAAATTAATTTAAAATTGCATACAGTGAATTCAAGAGGCCATTTTTGAAGAGTTGATAAATTGGCTGTTTTGAACTGTAATTATGTTGCAGAAATCACATTAATGCAAATGTTTCTCACACTTATTTTCAAACTTTTGACTCTCCATTTTGTAAGCAAAATGTTACACAACTAAATAAGTATATATATGGAGATACTGGAATGCCGAGGCCCTGGCTTTTCAAACTGACTGCTATCCGTGGGCCCAGGATGTGCCAGTAGCTTAAACTATAATCGTGCACACACTTGGTCATTTCTTACACAGCAGGCACACACTGATTTCAGGTCAGACTGTAAATCAGTTATTTAGTATTTAATTACAGTTTGCATTTCAGCAAAATGTGATTTTAAAAAAACACTGTTAACTGGTTAAAATCCTTAAATTAACATCATCTGCTGACTTCTCAAAGGCACTGAAGAGAGTTAACTCCTTTTGGCTTCTTTGAGACGAAAATGAGTCAACTACTAAGGCAGGTCAAATATTAAACCCAATGACTGACTTTTATAATATGCAAAACAGAACAGCAAGTGGTTTTTGTGACTGTATATTAACTAATGGGATTTGTGTGCCCCTGTTTATTGATTATAATTACACTAGATGCTGCTAAGGGAATCTACCAGGGTTTTTTTTTGAGGATGTGATCTGGCCCAAATTTGCTCAAAAATTACTTTTGAAAGACTGTAAAAGCCACCCAACTCACTTCATTTCTGTAGAATTCATTGATTTGGTCTGTTTTAAAAGATATGTATTCACTTTAAACACACACACAGGTGTTTGAGGTAATCTAAATCAAAAATGTTGTTTGATTTACAAAATGTGTTGACATTTGTATGCACTGAATTTCTGAGACCAACAAAGCTACGTTAAATTAGATATTGATTAATGGGTTAATGTTGTTTACAGATTAAAACACAGTAATAGCTAAATCCTTCAGAAACAATTGCTTTGCATGTAATGTATCTGACTAAACCCTGTAGCTGCTAAAAGCAGTTTCTGGGAGTAAGGCAAAACAGCTTTGTTTAATTAAAAAAAAATCCCCAAGTGCCCTTAAGAATTCGGCTATTTGGAATCTTTATTGACAGAGCATCAGAAGACAAATTTATTATTTTGGACCTTTGAGTCATTAAATGCTGAATTTAGACAAATCGGTTAATTTTATAGAGTCAAATAACTTGAGGAAAAATTCACCTTATTGGTTTTTTTTTAAGTTGATACAGGTAATAAAAAACTGCAACCATTGAGTTTACAAAGCACACCGAGTAGAGTGAAAGAACGTTTTATTGAGAATAAGATGAAAATTAGACTAGATTTCATGCATAGTACTTTTGGTTACCAATAGCCTAATCCTTCTCAGCTGTTTTCCTCAATCTAATTGTGCTACCAAATATGATCATTTTCACAATAATTTTAAAGAATATTTCTGTCCTTATAAGGTTTGTCCAGTCTCACTCCACCTTCCTCCATCAGTTTTTGTAATCAACAGACAGATATTTCCAGAGTTAGAATATCTAAATCTTGGGGCCATTACAAACAGGAAAAAAGAGACTTGCTGTCTCCAAGGTTATAGAAGTCAGATTTCCATGCCATTACTATTCCAGTAAATGGTCTATGTACACAGTCAACAAAACAGAAACAAAAAACCTCTCTGATCAAAGAAGCTTATTGTTGGCTAGATATTTTGTGACACCAGAAAGTCCAAAGGGCTTACACGAAGAGTATCTAATAAAGGTACCATTATTTTTCATGGTACTATGAAGTTACACAAAGGTTTCATTGTTACTATCTGCAAGAAAAGCAGCAAATTATGTTTTCTTGTGTCACAAATAGTTTGGAATACATCTTGGGAAAATGGCTCCGGATGCAAATAGACAGTCCAGGAATAAGTTAAAATGGGACAGAAATGTTAGTGAGCAAGAATACAAATACAATAGAAAATTGACACCGTTTCAAATATTACTTAGATTTGACACCATGGGCTAGATCCAGAAAAGGATTTAGGTCTCTAAGTCCATTACTGAGATCTTCAAAAGCCCCACTCAGCTGCTGCCAAACTCTCTAGGTGCCAATAAAGTCCCCTAAAATTTGCCTCTGTTCATGCCTTCAGATGCCTAAGTCCTGATGCTTGTGCCATGGCAGAATCCTCAAATTAGGTGTCTCCTCTGCCTATTTTGCCTGTGGGACCCAATCTGGTAGACAAGTCCAGAGATCTCTTTAGAGCATACCTACTGGATCAGGCCCTGGAAAAAAACCCACCAAAACCCCACAGGGTCACTTGGGCACCTGCCCTTTTAGCCAATAGATGAGTGGCTAGAACACTAAGGGTGTGGGAGATGCAGGTTCAGAGCTCCACCGTCTGAGAGGAGCAGGGACTTCAACCTAGGTATCTTACCTCCCAGGTAAGTGCTCTAACCAGTGGGTTATAGGGTACTCTGGAAGAGTCTTTGGCAGCCTCTCCTGTTGAAGCTGTTCCACGTTGCATGAAATAGTTTGGTATTCAGTGGGGACAGAGAGAAATTGAGCATGGTTCCATAGCCCAGTGGTTGGGGAACTCCCCTGGGATGTGATGTAGAGTCCCTGCTCTAATGACTAAATAGTTTATACAAAGCACAACAGGGAACTCAACAGGAGAGACTGAGAGAATTCCTCTCATCTCCTACCCACACCCCAAAATAATGCCAGGCCAACACACCTTCCTGCAGTTGCACTCCAGCTCTCTGTCTCTCTTTCTCCAGCCAGGTCACTAAGCTGTTTTCCCTTCTAGGATGATCTTTTAGGGCTTCTCTCCACAAGCAGCCCTCACACCCACAGTCCAATGTCACTCCTCCAGTCTTTGCGTCCACTTCCCTTAACCATACCAAGGGAGGTAGGAGAACCCAGGCTTCTTCTCTACGCTGGGTTCTAGTCCAGGGCCCTGTAGTGAACAGTTACGGTCTGCAGCTACAACAACTGTACCACTCTCGCCCCAGACTCCTTCCTACCATGCTCCTTCTCCCTTATCTAAGGGAAAGGGACTGTAGACTTCCTCCCTGCAGTCCCTCATACTGTTTCAAGCCTCCTGGCTTTCTAGATGCCTCACTTGTTCCTTCACAGGTGAGCTTCCTTCTAATTAGCTCCCTCACACGGCCTAAATCTCCCCAGTTTGCAGCCTAATTGGCTGATTGAGCCCAACTGCCTTATTTCAGTTCTTACTGGGGCTGGTGTGGGGAAAACATCCCACCTTGGGGCTGTAGGGGAAAGAATCTGTAGCTACTTCCTGGGAGGAGGGACACTAACAGGGGCAAGAAGGAAATCCAGGGGGAGAGTAAGCCCTGGGATCCTGTCTTGGAGTAAAGAGTCTAGCAAGAGGCTAGGAGGAGGTGAAGTAGCTATGGGGAAGAGAGTAGGCTCCTGTGGTAATCCCAGATACAGACAAGGTGAAAGAGAGAGGCTGGGTGGGAAGGAGCTGAGGGAAACAGCTACAGAGATTAAGTGGACCTGGATTCCTGGCTACACAGTTCCTGGGCTGGAATCCGGTGTAGTGGGCAGGCCTGGTTCCCCTGTCAGCCACTAGTCTAGTGGCACAGAGCCCTGAGTTTGGGGCTGAACACCATCCAAAAAAGGCATCTGGAGAGTGGTACTGTTGGTATTTGTAACACCAGAAGGGGTGGGCTAAATAGTGACTTGGCCAGAGGGCCAAGTTACCAGCAGATAGACTATTGTAGAGTGAGTGGAGAACAGATGGGAATACCTGAAGCAGCGAGAACTACGTTCCCAGACTTGGGTGCAAGGAGGCATGCTAGTGGTTGAGCGGGAACCCTGTTACAATGCTTAAATGGCTATTTGTGTGTGCAAGTACCCAATTTGAATGTGCTACAGCAGTAATTATACCCATAAGTTAGGCATGCAGTTATGCTGGTGAGGTTCTGAATATCAGACCTTTTACAGAATAGGTTTAATAAACAGATAGTGTTTTGTTGTAATAATTTAGGTAAAAGAGATGGACTCAGAGTCCAGGTGTAAACCTGATCCTGTAACAGTCCACAATTTAACAGTTTTAAACAGGTTCAAGGTCTGACATTCAGAGCCCTCAGCCTGCTTTATACCATGGCAAACACACCATTAAAAAACTTTTAAAACTTTTATTAAACATACAGAAA
The DNA here is from genome assembly GCF_965140235.1 of Caretta caretta. Lineage (NCBI taxonomy): Eukaryota > Metazoa > Chordata > Testudines > Cheloniidae > Caretta > Caretta caretta. Next base: position 202,036,882 of record NC_134208.1, on the reverse strand, counting down.
AGAAGGGGGAAACAGGCAAAGCATTTGAAATGTTAAGTATTAAATAATGCTTTTAACAATCTCTTGTTCCCTTTCCCTTAAAAACCTGGAGAGAGTTTTTAGAAAGACCTCCTCCTCCTAGATGGTATTAAAATGGTAATAACTGTGGTTTTGGGGAGAAGAGAAGCAGTTAATTGAGATGGGCTGGAGCTGTCATTGTTGCTGTTAATGTCCCATCCTGTTACCTAGAAGACCAAACAAAACAGACACACAAAAAAGGGAAGGAAAAGAACGCTAAAGATAGAAAATGCAGCTTCTGTCTCTGGTGTTGACTCTCACTTACAGCTTCATTCCTGGAAAAACACAGACGCAATACATGGTCTTATCAGCCGCTTTGAGACCTGGCAAACTTGTACCAGCATCATGCATTTAGCATTTCACTGCTTTTCTGGTCATGGATTTACAGTAGTGTTGCCAAATACAGTCTTGTCCATCCAAGCCTGACTTTTGTTAAACGAGGAAAAAGAGGAGACAGAGAGAGAGGGAGGGACGGAGAGAGAGAGAGAGAGGAAATAAGGTTGGGAAGGAAATGGACACATGGGGTGCAAGATTTACCTGGAGTAGGTAGAGCTGACTGTGTCATCTAGGTCTCTCCATCTTGCTCTGTCTGTTCAAGACAGCTCTCAGGATTAAGACAGAGAAGGCACAATGGTGTCAGACTAGAGACTAGGGTCCCAGAAGATGGTGTAGGGTGACAGCTATGATTCTGGAGCTCACTCCCCTTTTTTTGTCTTTGCCAGCACCGGTATCACAGTAGCCAGCTTTCCTCCCAAAGTCTTGTATGTTTGTTTGTTTTTGTTTTTAAAGGGAGTGAAGGGCAAATAGCCCATCCCTTCATTATTTTGTTTACAAATTATTCTAATTTCCAACACACCAATTTTGGTTCATTGTTTTCTGGTTCAACCCTTGTTTACCAGGCATGACCTTAATACAATCTTTGGGTTATATCACTAGGCCTTTGTGTTGGATCTAATTCACTCTTCACACCTTTTCTCATGAACAGTTGTTATAGGTTATTGTGACGTTTCGGGAACTTTTATCTGTTTTCACAGTTGAGGTCACAGGATAAATTTGCAGGCCCAATTATCACAATACTGACTTCTGCTGAAGAGACTCAAAATGTACTGATAGAGGCAAAGTTGAGATCAATATTTACCTCAAAATGTATTCAATTGCTGAGTCATTGGATGTTTTGTTATATATGTTCTGATTGATTTCAGTGGAAATTAATGAAAATTGCTTCACTGTGGTGAGAAATTTCTTAAAAGTAACAATTTTTTCTTTTAAATGGGGAAAAGATGTTTGAAATCCTGAGAGAAGATTTTAGTATTGTGCATCATGTATGAGCAAATCTGAAAGTAGGGATTTTCATATTCAATCTGACTGGCTCATCAGAGTTGAATAATTTTTACTGGCGTCTCCTGCAGCCGGTGCTTAAAGTGGTCTGAAAAAAAAGTGTGTGTGTGAGATAATCTGGGAGCAACAGCTTTCGGCCTGATTTTTTTTTTTTTATATACCTATATTTTTTGGCTGGTCTTTGACCTGTTGTGATCTCCCCCACACTTTTAGAACTGCCTGCTGCCAGTTCAGATACAGTCATTTACCTGTACAGTAAATTGGCTAACATTGGTCCAGACCTCAGAGTTTCCGACCTCTGGTGAACAAATAGTAGGAGTTTATTGACTCCTCTGCCAGACAACTCTCAGCCAGTTGTGAGCCGGGATTTTTCTTTCTTTTATGTTATGGTAATGCTTACCTCACAAGTGTTCGAAAAGGATGGGTTATATGTAGTGTGCTTTCAACTCACCTGATAAAAATCACTATCTACGTTCATTAGAGAGAGACAGTATGGTGGGATGAGGGAATATCTTTTATTGGACCAATTTTTGTTGGGGAAGGAGACAAGCTTTCGAGCTACACAGAGCTCTTCTTCAGGTCTGGGAAAGGGACTCAGAGCGTCATGGCTAAATACATGTTGGGGCACACTGTTTAGCGTAAATATTTAATACATATTGTAAGAGACCTTTCAAGGTGAAGTGGCCTGTTAACAGCTCTGTAGTCCTAGAACAAAAAGTGGGTTAGTGGGTTACAGATTGTTGTGATAAGCCATAAATCCAATGTCTTTATTAAGACCAGGATTTGTAGTATCTAGCAAAGTTATGAATGTAAGCTCCCAGGCTCGTCTTTTGAAGGTTTTGTGCAGGTTTCCTTTGAGGACGAGGGTTGAGAGATCAGATATGGAATAATGCTTATGTGAAAAGTGTTTGACCAAGGGTGATATGGTGGTTTTGTCTTTTTATCGTTTTTTGGGAGGGGTTTTAGGGGGGTTTTGGCGCGAGTTCATTTGAGCGCGTAGTAATGGTCTGGTTTCAGCACATAGTTGTTGTTGGGGCATTTAATACACTGGATGAGGTATTGCACATGTTGTGATAGGCATGCGTAGGTAGGGTGACTAGACAGCAAGTGTGAAAAATTGGGACGGGGTGGGGGGTAATAGGAGCCTATATAAGAAAAAGCCCCAAATATCAGGACTGACCCTATAAAATCGAGACATCTGGTCACCCTATGTGTAGGACCTGAGGATCTTGAAAGGTGTGTTGTGGGCAATATTACAGTAATCTGTAACCCACTAACCCCCTCTTTCTGTCCTATGACTGCAGAGGTTTTAACAAGCCACTTCATTTTGAATAGTCTCTTACAATGTGTGTAAACTACCTATGCTGAACCCAGACCTGAAGAAGAGCTCTGTGTAGCTTGAAAGCTTGTCTCTTTCACCAACAGAAATTGGTCCAATAAAATATTACCCCACCCACCTCATCTCTTTAATGTCCTGGGACCAACACGGCTTCAAAACAGCAAACATACCTAAATTTGTATTTTTCCAGAGTTTTGGTATTTTCCCCTTTGAACTCCTCAGCCTCTCCCTCCTTTTTGTAAAGGAAAGGTGGTGTATACGCAATGGCGCAAAATTCTAGGATAGGATACCCAATTATGGGGAAGTTAGAAATATAATGATGCAAATTTTAAACATTTCATTAATTTCTCCTGTACACATTAACTTTGATTGCAGTGAGCTAACCAAACAGATTCTTGTGTGCGAACATTTAATGTGATCCATTTGTGCAAATGGCAAAACATTCAATTGGATCATATGGTGTAGGAAGGTTTTTGGAATTTATTTGGGTTACCTGCTTTTTCCTCTTCAGTCCATTGTATATTGCTTTTTTACTTTACTGCAGGGTGGATTTGATTTAAATCACTAGTCAGGAAGACTCAATTTAATCATGGATTTCTACATAAAAGTGCATTCTTGTTGGTTGTTATAACCTTAATACATATTCTTCACAATTCAGAGATAGATGTAGGTTTCATTTTTAGAAGGTACACACTATGCATTTTTAAAGTGATTTATTTTGAAAACTTTTCATATTAGTTTTACAGCTATATCAGAAAATGAATGATTGTTTGGTTATTTCATTTACCAAAGGTAATTGAAGCAGATATTTATGAAAGCATTGGGAGGTGAACTATCTCCAGTTCAACAGGTTAATCATTAATATTTCGAGTATTTTCCTGCCATGCTGTATTAGAAGGAGAACATCACCAGACAGACATTTAAATTGTTTTATGTAACTACAACAAGAATGTTATGTATTCTGGATTGTTTTCTTCAACAGCAAAATATAATATTTTAACAAAACAAGCATATACATTTTTGAATTTAGTTAAACATTCAAGTTTTTTAAAATCAGGTTTGTTTTTGTTAAAATTGTTTTTAACTAAATAGTTAAATGAAATATTGTTTTAAAAGAAAACAAAAATTAAATCAACTACGTCAGCCAGGTCAACATGAGAAACTTAAAATATTGGCTTCTGTAGCTAACTCAGTCGTCTTCACCTTCATTTTCCTGTTTTGTTCATAATCTGGAAAAGAAAAACAAGCTTTCCTGCTTTTTCAGGTCCCAAACGATTTCTCAATTTGGAATGAATTAGTCCAAAGGGAGAAAATATTCTTTCTACACCGGCAGAAGAAGCTACTGCTGTTAAAAGTGAGATTATCACTTCAGCAGTCGCTGATTCCAAGTGCTTAAGTGACTTCCACCAGTTCACAGGTGTGCCTTTCTTTAAAACATCATCAGCAAACATATATTTCTTGAATGGTTCACCCTTAGCACTGAAGTTTATTATAGTTGGCATTATGGAGGGATAATTGCTGGATGTCCATGTCACAGCCAACTCCTCCTCTTCACCAGTCAAGGTTTGACCCTGGTACCGAGTATTGAGAATATTTGCAAGAAAATGAGCTGGAGATAGTGCTTGTCCCGTTTGTTTTTTTAATGCTTGTAATTTAACTTTGTCGTTGCATATTTCTCTTTTTAAGATCTCACTCAAGTCCTTCCAAATTTCAACAGTGTCGGCAATAAAACAGCTGTTTCCCTGCATTTTGTTCAAGGCTACAGAAGTAGGCTTCAGGGTACTCAGCATGTGTTCAGCATTTCTCTTAAGCCCTATGCTGAGAACTTTGGCTGTGACGGGCCATCTATTTTTTCCACGATTTTGTTTGCAAACTGTCATCCGATTAGGCCAGTTCTTGATATAGAGCTCAAAACCGTCCACTACGGTGTTCCAGCACACACCTTGTGGGAGAGTGAGCTTGGTTCCTCCCACATTTTTCAGAGCAGCTGCTACAAAGTGGTTGTTATGAAAGTATTTTGCAATTTCAACATTAGCCTTTATTTCTGGAACACTGAAGTCTTTGGCTAGGAGGTGCATCAAATGAGCACTGCAACCATATGTTATTAGCTTGGGACTCTCTTCTAAATTTCTTCTCATCTTGGATATATTTGCAGCATTGTCTGTGACCAAGCTGCGTATGAGACATTTGAATTTTTTTTCACAGTTTGTTACAGCTTTTACTGCTACTTCTTGTAAGTATTCTGCTGTGTGTGCATTTCCTGATGTATCAAATGTTTCTGTAAGGAAGACATTCCCTTCTTCTCTTGTCACACAGCACATACAACAGAATCATTGTGGACATTGCTCCACCCATCAAGACTCAGGTTAACAATTTCACCCTCTAGACCTTTTGCACAGTGCTCAATTTCTTTCATACACTTTATCCAGGAATTTGCCTGCAACATCTGCTCTATTGGGTGGACTGTATCCTGGTCTTAATGACTGAACCATGTTAATGAAGTGTGGGTTGTCAATCATATGGAAAGGAGAGTTTGTTGCGTAAACAAACCGGGCAATATTTTAATCAATTACCTCTTTTTGTAATCTGCTGGTTCTTATCACAAACTTATCTGTGGTTGTTTCTGGATGATGGAGATTTTTTTTTCTTTTTGCTACAGGTGATATACTGTGTCTATGTGACATACATGATGTGACTGAAACACTATCATTGGCATAACTCTGAAACTATAGAAAATGATGGTGATCTTGAAGGTGGATAGTCTTCAGAATCCTATATGTTGAGGATGGATTCTCCTAAACAAAATAAGTTAGTGCAGTTGTTTAATTATTAATTACCATACTGCTCGTTTATTATTACTCATTGCATTCACAGACAGTACTACTTTAAAGGTGAAACTGTAAAAGGAAGATCTTCCTATTTCAGCTATTTATTTTTTTATCACAACTGCATCTAAAATGATAGTTGTTACTCTAGGGTACTGTATTTTTTGCTCAAACATGAGAATTCAAGAATAGTCCAGAAGGAAGACAGGCAGTCCTTAAGAAAGGAGTATGAAATAAAAAAGTTTACCAACCTGAAGATCCTGCATGTTCAGACATGTTTTTCATCATCTTCAACGCAGCTTCCTCCTGAGAAGGAACACTTCTCATGATGTAGCTTCATTCAGGCAACCAGGCCTTGTGTTTCTTTGTTGCACTGTTCACATTTTGCACAGATGCCTGTCTTACCCACAGGTAGAGGAACTTCATCAAAATATTCCGAAACTGGGTCTCTTTTACGGCCTGCTGCCATTATAGGTTTTCTCTTCTCCTGAGAGAATGGTATGGTAGCTCTCAAATCAATGAAGGCTACACTCAGAAAGACCTCAAGACTTCTGGAATATGCTGCTCAAACAGTTTCACTTTTGTTTCTACTGCCTGTCCCTCCCTTCTCACATTTATCTCCAGACTTCTTCTCCTTGTCCAGATCTATTTCACCCCCAACAGTCTTCTATTCATTGAACTTTTTGAAACTTTGCACTTTTAGAGAGAGGTAAGGGATCGACTTTGTGTACACAAATTTGCAGAGGGACAATAGGGTTGAGATCTGTTGTTTTTCATTTCTGTATATTTATTTTAAAACATTTTTGCTGTTAACAAGCACTTTATCTCTGGAGACACAAAGCCACAGTTTGAGAACTGCAGAACTAAGCATCTCTGATATCTTCTAGACTGAGCACTGAGTCCCATTGCGTAGATAGAAAGATTAATCTAAATAATCTATACAGAAGCCTGTGGAACCCCATGAGATTGGGTCCCTAATCCCTGAACTATTGGAACTCATTTACAAAACTTTTCTTAAACATGACATGAATATATTGTGTCATACTATAGAATTAGAATTTATAATCCCTATTCCATGATGAGATATCTTTGAGCTATAATGTATCTTAATAAAAACTATCTTTAGATAAGTTTTTTCCTCAAAAAACATTTTATCAAAAAAATCCAATTTTAAATTAAAATATCAGATTTTTATTTTTTTTTAAAGAATTGATTTTTATCCACCCTGCTTCACTGTCTATTTTCCTTTTCTCTTCTAGCATTATATGCCTGCCTATCTATCATGCATTTTAATGATTTTTAATGGATAACATATAACAATTTTTGTTAAAGTTACATCATTAAAAAGCCAATATTCTGGCTGATTATTGCAATGAAGCATAATAAGGCCATGTCAGGATAATAATCACTTTCCATTTTACTCTTCTCTAAGTCTTTGTTTCCATGTTCACGAGGTAGTAGATAGCCAGACAGTGCAAAGTCCAGGTCAGGAATATGTACAAGAAGCAGAGGGGAAAAAACCCATCGTAATGAAGACATTAGTTTATGTGCCAGCACCTTACTAACCTTCAACAGTTTAATACCATGTATTATCTCTTCTTTTATACATGTTAAGTAAGCCTCATCATCCTTGTGCCATCCCGTTCTCTCTTGGTGCCTTGCTGTTTTTTATACAGCTTATAAGCTTTAATGAAGAAAGGTGATCGACTGATAAAATATCTCTAGAGTTACCAATAAGAAATGGGCAAAGGATTCCGTAGAGTCCTTTGGGATTAATATGTTATGGATCCAGGGCTGTTCTCACATTGCTAATTATTTTTTGTGCTGGTAATGCACTAGAAACTGTTCATACTTACTGTCCCTACTTTTGATGAAATTACACTCAAACAATACTCAGAATCACACTCTTTTGTTGGTGCTTGGGGTGTATGCTTGTGGTATGGCTGAAGTTCAGACAATGAAGACATAGTCTAAACTTGTAAAACTTTCTCCCTTTTGTTAATTGTTAATGAAAACACACATACCCAGATATGCAAAGAAACAGACACTATGTGGAGAGCCTGTTTCACAGGACTTGAGCCTACTGTATTGGGTATTTTTGGAATAAAACATGCCAGTGTATTTACCAAGAGTAAATGAGGTACTAACATTTCGGACTTGAATGAGAGGAACCAATATAATGTTTTATTAGCTGGGGAGATAGTATTTGGGCTTCCTCTATGCACAGAACTAAATCCTGTGGTCCCTTATTTAGGCAAATTCCCTTTGACTTCTCACGCCTTCTCTTTATTCCATTTAGGTCTGTCTTCTTCAGTTTGATGTTATTGTTTATTAATGTTCAGATACTTTGCTAAAAGCTCTTTCAGGAGCAAGTTTATGGCAGGGAGAATGTGTATAGAGAGCTCATAATTATATCCTGTGAAAAACTTCCGTAACAAAACCAAGTGACAGTAGGCTGAGTTTGATCTTAATGTGAAAGTCTCCCAAGTTTAATGAACCCGAGGCCAGGACCTCTTTTTCACTAATATATCTGGACTCCACTCTTCCACCTTTCAGGGAGAGCTCTTCTTCCCACTCCTGCCTCCTCCAAACCCGCAGGAGCTGACAAGCAAGATTTCTTCCCTGCTGTCTTTCTTTTCTTATAGCAGTAGGTTCCTGAAATTCCCTTGTTTTGCCCCGGCAGGAAGCACTTATAATGTTCTGGGCCCAGGAGATGTCTCAGAGGGCACTGTGGTAGTGGGGAAGTCCTTGTTCTTATCCAAACCCAAAACTCCTGTGTGCAAGTAGCTAGAGTGGTGTGCTGCAAATCAGCTGACCCAAGCGAAAGAAGAGCACCTTGACACTTATGTGCAATAACTGAGACAGAACATTAAACCAAAACGTTTGAGCTGATGCCCTTCAGAATTACAAGACACTAGTACAAGACACTGCCAGCTCTGGCTCCTTCTGCTAAGCCCATCAAAGGCATATAGAAAGGTGGGATTTTTTTTTTTAATTTAAAAACTTTTTTTGAAGATAGGAGCTCTGTAATAACAGCAACAACAAAAAAAACCTCTCTCTGCACATTCTGGGAGCATATATGGTAACCAGATCAAAATTGGTGCTTGGTGGAGTTAAGCCTGTACACCTTCTGTAGTTCTTTAGGGTTCTTCTATTCGAGGGCCCTACCTCTCTCACGCACACGGGATCCACCAGTCAGAATGCCGTTCCTGATTCTCACTTGGAAAATTGAAAAACCACTCCATCTGTCTCTCCTGCAGAACAGGCCCCCAGCAGCCCCTCACTTGGAAAATTGTGCCAGTGTGCGACTTTCTAGCTTCTTAAGCCTGTGTGTGGGTATGTTATCAGAGGCTGCAGAGCCTCACCCACGAGGAAGAAGAATTTGTCACAACCTAATAAGGCCAGAGGGTGCCAGAAAATGAAAGTGGGTGGGCACTTGGGTATGGCTCCGAATATCAGTATTACCAACCCCAAGCATTAAAAATTCACGTCAAGCCATAAAAATATCATGACGTTTCTTTAAAAATCAAGTTTTTATGTATTTATATTTGTATGTGTGTGTTTGAGGCTTCAGAGTTCACTCAGGCCATAATCCCAAGCTTTTCTCCACAACCACGAGGCTTGGAAACATGGTATTTTTTGTTAAATGGAAACAGAGTCTCACTGATCACATGCCACCAGGAACTGTGCCTTTAAGAAAAACACCAAATATTTCAAGACTTGATAAAATTGAGAGAGTTGGCAAGACTAGGGAACCCACTCCCAGATGAAGACAAGGTTGGATGAGACTCTGTGTGTTATAGTTTTGCAGACAGCTCTGGTCTTAGAACTCCAGGCTGCCCCTGCTGATGGGTCAGGTTTATGCAGGCCTGCCGTACTTCTTTAAAATGGGGATACTGGCCTGTGCATCTGGAGTTTGCTAGATCATTTCAGTCCCTCTCGTCATCAGACCTGCTATAATTTATATTTGAGTGGCTTATTTGTGCCCTGTGTAGAAAAAGGATAATTAAGATTTGAAGTGTCATTCACAGTGGGCCCTTTGTGTCTAGCACTGGTCTACTCTATTACTGCATCTTCTTGAAAAGCATTTACAGAATAGACATGGACATGTAGTTCCTTAAACGACAGCCAGCATTGAGTCCATGGAAAAAGAAAACCACATGCTTTTTCAAATTATAGCTTGTTCCAGTTCCCTAGATCTGGTTATATCTGACCTTCAATATAATCTGTAACTGTGAGTTTGACAGAAGATAACCTTAAAAGACAGAATAATAGCCCAGTCCTTTCAAAACCTGAACTTCCAAAATGCTTAGCTGGTCCAACATCTGGCAACCCAGCACAAAGTGGCATAGCACTGGGAGGTTGCCTGGACTATTGGTTAGCGCACAGGACTGCCAGTCAAGGAGATATGAGCTTTCACTGTCTTGCTGTGTGACTTTGGGTTGGGCACTTGACTTCTCTGTGCCACCGTTTCTCCATCTGGAAAATTAGTATTTAAATAATCTCACCACTGTAAAGTCCTTTGAGCACCAGGGATAAAAGATTCTATAGAACTGCAAATTATAATGAGTAAAGGCTAAGATTAGTCTTAGAATCCTTGGTAGTATTACTTAAATGTAAAATCGTTTGCATTTCTGATTCCTTCCATGATTGCTACATGGCATCTTAGACTTTGTCTTAGCATCCTCCTCCCTCACATTAGCGGTAAAAGGGGGTGTGTCTCCTTACAGCAACATTTTTAACATGGACATCTCCCTATTTTTTGTTTTTTGTTTAGTTCAGAAGAATGTGTGACAGAGTAACACCTTCACATTTTTGTTTTTACCTTAATTTTATAAACATGGTGTATATTACCTGTGAATACATTGTAAATATCATGTAATAAATTAGTCTTCTAGCACTATCTCATCTGCAGAGAAGCATCACATACACTGGCCTGGCTTCTGCAAGCTCATGTGTGCAGTGATTCTTCTGCCTACGCAGAGTTCTGTTAAAGTCAGGGACAATTCACAAGTAGGTGCCTGCATGGTCAAGGCCATTGCCCGCAAGGTAGGGTTGAATGTTCTCTCAGGCCCCCTCAGCTCCCAGGCCTACAGATTGTTCAAATTATTCGCGGGGGAGGAGGGAATATCCACCAGCCTCCTTTAAAATGTAATGAGCAGCATTCCAGGTATGGCACTCCTGGATTATACAAATTAGAGATTGTTTAAATGCCTATTTTGGCAGATGAATGGTAAAATAAAAGCCTGCATGAATGATAATGGTAGCTACTATACCTCATGTTATACTAGTCCAGTTGTGTGGGAACCATTCAGCTAATAAGAAAGGGGATTAAAATAGGGTAGCAGTTCTGTCGTGCAATTCAAGTTCGTCATCCTCTGACACAGGCTGGAGTCTTTTATTTAGTCCTTTCTGATTTTGTTCAGTGCTACTCCTGCCAGTTTTGGGTCTCAGAATATGTCAGTTTTGTCCTGTTATCTGTTGCTGAGTGTTGCAGAGTGGCTTAAATGTTTTTCCCAAAAGAGTATGTTTTGGTGGAAGTGACATTACCCTATTGAGTAGTAGGGCCGAGTTCAGAAGTGTGAGAATGTTGCCTTTTGTAGAGGCTTACAAAATGTGTCCTTTGTTAGATCTGAAAGTGTTCAGCATATTGTAACTAGGGTCATCTCTGCTGTTAAGGAGAAGTAGCTGTGGTTTCCATTTCTTAAAGCGCAGTTATCACTGTCTTCCGGATCTGACACTCCCAGTGCTCTCACTTTCTGCATGCAAGTCGATTTTACGTTTCAAGGAGGCTTGAAAAATAAAGTACCCCTTTAGCCATCGTTTAAAAAAGACATTTTTTTTTGGTCCTTTGTTTTCCATTTCTAAGTCATCTATTATTCATTCATGTCCACACTGGGCTTACTTATTGCTAACTCTGAACAGATGATTTTGTTGCAGTTTAGCATCCACTGTAGTGATGGCTGCAGCCACCGTGTTTCGTTTCTTTACATTTTATCAAGACAAGTGCTTGTCTCTCCATAGCTGAAGTGATGAATCTGGATATCTCTTTAAAGCATAATTTTGCATCCTCTGTAAAATCTACAAAACCATCAAATTGTCCTGAGAATTGATAGATAAGGCCGGGGCTATAGGTGACACATTGGAGGGACATAAAGGGCACCAACTAAAGGGGGGCCCCATGCCTCCCCCCCCCGCCATGTGGCCTCCCCGCCCCACCGTCAGCTAGGGTGACCTGGTGTCCGGTTTTTGACCAGAACACCCAGTCGTAAAGGGACCCAGGCGGCTCTGGTGAGTACCGCCAATGGAGCATTAAAAGTCCGGTCGGCAGTGCTGCGGAGCTATGGCAGGCCAGTCCATGCCAGTCCTGGGGCACCGCACTGCGCCCCGGAAGCAGCCAGCAGGTCCAGCTCCTAGGTGGGGGGGCCACGGGGCACCGCGCGCTGTTCCCTGCCCTGAGCACTGGCTCCACACTCCCATTGGCCGGGAACTGGCCAATGGGAGCTGGGGTGGTGGTGCGTGTGGGTGAGAACAGCATGTGCCGCAGAGCCTCCTGCCCCCACCCGCAGAAGCCGTACCTGCTGGCCACTTCTGGGGCACAGTGCAGTGCCCCAGGACAGGGCAGGCAGCCTGCCTTAACCCCCCTGCTGCGCTGCTGACAGGGAGCTGCTGGAGGTAACCCAACCCTGAACCCCTCCAAACCTGGAGCTCCTTCCTGCATCCCAAACCCCTCATCCCCAGCTCCAGTCCAGAGCCCTCATCGCCCCCCCCCCGCACCTCAACCCCCTGCCTCAGCCCACAGCCCCCTCCCACACGCTGAACCCCTCATCCCTGGCCCCACCCCAGAGCTTGCACCCAGAGCTCATATACCTTCCTGTACCCTAGCCCTGAGGTCCCCTCTGCCCCAAACCTGGAACTCCCTCCTGCATCCCAAACCCCTCATCCCTGGCCCTGTCCAGAGCCCGCACCCCCAGCCCAGAGCCCATATGCCCTCCTGCACCCCAACCCCCAGCCCTCAGCACCCCCAAACGCAGAGTTCCCTCCTGCAGCTCAGAGCCCCCAGCCCAGAGCCATCACCCCCCCTGCACCTCAGCACCCTGCCCCAGCCCACAGCCCCCTCCCACACCCTGAACCCCTCATCCTGGCACCCACCTCGGAGCTCACACCCTAGCCCAGAGCCCATACCCCCCTGCACCCCAGCGCTCAGCACCCCCAAACCCAGAGTCCCCTCCTGCAGCCCAGAACCCTCACCCCCTCCTGCACCTCGACCTGCAGCCCCATTCCGCACTCCGAATCCCTCGGCCCCACCCTGCAGCCTGGATCCCCCTCCCGCACCCCAGAGCCCTCACCCCCGCCCACTCTCCAACCCCCTGCCTCAACCCGCTACCCCCTCCCACGTTCCAAATCCCTCGGCCCCACCCCAGAGCCAGTACCCCCAGCCAGAGCCCTCCCCCTCCCCCTCTCCCTCACCCCAACCCCCTGTCCCAACCCAATGACAGTGAATGAGGGTGGGGGAGAGCGAGCCACCAAGGGAGGGGGAATATAGTGGGGGGGGTGTGGGACCAGAGAGAAGGGGCAGGGCTAGGGTGTTCGGTTTTGTGCCAATAGAAAGTTGGCAACTCCTACCCCCAGGCCAGGGACCCCATGCTCTCCCCGTCCCCTCCCCATCCCATGTTACCTGGGGTAGGGGCTCTGTCTTCCTGCTGCCCCGGCTCCCCCTGGCATGTGAACATACGAATGGCCATACTGGGTCAGACCAAAGGTCCATTCAGCCTAGTATCCTGTCTCCCGACAGTGACCAATGCCAGGTGCCCCAGAGGGAGTGATGATGGTAATGATCTAGTGATCTCTCTCCTGCCATCCATCTCCACCCTCTGACAAACAGAGGCTAGGGACACCATTCCTTACCCACCCTGGCTAATAGCCGTTAATGGACCCAACCTCCATGAATGTATCCAGTTCTGTTTTAAACCCTGTTATAGTCCTAGCCTTCACAACCTCCTCAGGCAAGGAGTTCCACAAGTTGACTGTGTGCTGAGTGAAGAAGAACTTCCTTTTATTTGTTTTAAACCTGCTACCCTTTCATTTCATTTGGTGGCCCCTAGTTCTTATATTATGGGAACAAGTAAATACCTTTTCCTTATTCACTTTCTCCACACGACTCATGATTTTATAGACCTCTATCATATCTCCCCTTAGTCTCCCCTTTTCCAAGCTGAAAAGTCCTAGCCTCTTTAATCTCTCCTCATATGGGACCCTCCCAAACCCCTAATCAGTCTCCCCTTTTCTGAACCTTTTCTAATGCCAGTATATCTTTTTTGAGATGAGGGGCACCACATCTGTGTGCAGTATTCAAGATGTGGGCATACCATGGATTTATATAAGGGCAAGAAGACATTCTCTGTCTTATTCTCTGTCCCTTTTTTAATGATTCCTGACATCCCGTTTGCTTTTTTGACTGCCGCTGCACACTGTGTGGACGTCTTCAGAGAACTATCCCCGTGGAGTCACATCCGGACGCTGCCCAGGGCAGCCCAGCAGCTACCTGGGAGAATGTAGCCGCTGCGCTGCACTGGGCAGCGTCCCAGGGAGGGTGGCCAGAATAGGAGAGGCTCTGGCACCCTGCCTCTTCCCTTCGGGCTCTGGCCCCACCCCTTCATCACCCTGGCTGCTGGTCCCTTGCCCCTCCCCCCATCTCCCCTGCCAGGGACCAGAGTCGAGTGTGGAGCGGGGGGGTGAGGAGGGAGTATTTGAAATCCTGAGACAGAGCATCTTAAAAACTGAGCTGTTTTCAAAGTTGAAAAATCTTTCTCATACATTTTTAATATACTTTCTTTCTTTCTTTTTTTTTTTTTCACACAGATATTGAACAAACAAGGGGTAAGGAGACACATGAAACTTGCATTGCTTAGATGTGGTGCATTGTACCAAAAGGAAGGTCTGACATTGGAACTAGGAAGTTATTAGACCTTCCTTACGGACCTACGTAATCACTGTTCTGTTGCATTGTGATCAGCTAAGTCTGTCAGTACAGTGCACAGGGAACTCCAGAAGCAGCTTCAGGGCCAAACCCCTCTGATGCCAAACAGGTTCATGGAGGTGACATGGAAAATGCCACTTGCTTGTTTCTCAAAGGAGGATTTAAACCTAGGATCTCCAGTGCTGCAGAATAGACCTTCGTGAGTTGAGCTTAAGTCACAAGTCCTTTGTTTTGTGGCAGCAGTAGGCTTTTATTCTACTCCTGCTACTAGATGAAAACCCAGTGAACCAGTGAGCTACAAATAAAAATATCCATTGACATAGGTAAGGCAGATCATTCACCCCCGTTTAAAGGTGGGGAAATGAGGACAAAAGAGGTTTCTGAAGGTCACTTTTGGCAGAACTAGGATCAGAACCTAGGTTTTTCATAGCAGACTCAAATGGCAGCCTTATTACTTCTCAGTAACATTAAGATTGTGAAAAGAAAATGAGTACTTGTGGCACCTTAGAGACTAACAAATTTATTTGAGCATAAGCTTTTGTGAGCTACAGCTCACTTCATCGGATGCATGTAGTGGAAAATACAGTGGGGAGATTTATATACACAGAGAACATGAAACAATCGGTGTTATCATACACACTGTAAGGAGAGTGATCAGGTAACGTGAGCGATTACCAGCAGGAGAGCGGGGGGGCCTTTTGTAGTGATAATCCAAGTGGGCCATTTCCAGCAGTTGACAAGAACGTGTGGGGAACAGTAAGGGGGGGGGGGAATAAACATGGGGAAATAGTTTTACTTTGTGTAATGACACATCCACTCCCAGTCTTTATTCAAGCCTAATTTAATGGTGTGCAGTTTGCAAATTAATTCCAATTCAGCAGTCTATCGTTAGAGTCTGTTTTTGAAGATTTTTTGTTGAAGTATTGCCACTTTTAGGTCTGTAATTGAGTGACCAGAGAGATTGAAGTGATCTCCGACTGGTTTTTGAATGTTATAATTCTTGACGTCTGATTTGTGTCCATTTATTCTTTTACGTAAAGACTGTGCAATTTGGCCAATGTACATGGCAGAGGGGCATTGCTGGCACATGATGGCATCTATCACATTGGTAGATGCGCAGGTGAACGAGCCTCTGATAGCGTGGCTGATGTGATTAGGCCCTATGATGGTGTCCCCTGAAAAGATATGTGAACACAGTTGGCAACGGGCTTTGTTGCAAGAATAGGTTCATAGAATATCAGGGTTGGAAGGGACCTCAGGAGGTCATCTAGTCCAATCCCCTGCTCAAAGCAGGACCAATCCCCAATTTTTGCCCCAGATCCCTAAATGGCCCCCTCAAGGATTGAACTCACAACCCTGGGTTTAGCAGGCCAATGCTCAAACCACTGAGCTATCCCACCCCCAGCTATCCCACCCCCCAGGTTCCTGGGTTAGTGGTTCTGTTCTGTGGTGTGTGGTTGCTGGTGAGTATTTGCTTCAGGTTGGGGGGCTGTCTGTAAGCAAGGACTGGCCTGTCTCCCAAGATCTGTGAGAGTGATGGGTCGTCCTTCAGGATAGGTTGTAGATCCTTGATGATGCGTTGGAGAGGTTTTAGTTGAGGGCTGAAGGTGATGGCTAGTGGAGTTCTGTTATTTTCTTTGTTGGGCCTGTCCTGTAGTTGGAAACTTCTGGGTACTCTTCTGGCTCTGTCCATCTGTTTCTTCACTTCAGCAGGTGGTATTGTAGTTGTAAGAATGCTTGATAGAGATCTTGTAGGTGTTTGTCTCTGTCTGAGGGGTTGGAGCAAATGCGGTTGTATCATAGAGCTTGGCTGTAGACAATGGATTGTGTGGTGTGATCTGGATGAAAGCTGGAGGCATGTAGGTAGGCATAGCGGTCAGTAGGTTTCCGGTACAGGGTGGTGGTTATGGGACCATTGCTTATTAGCACGGTAGTGTCCAGGAAGTGGATCTCTTGTGTGGGCTGGTCCAGGCTGAGGTTGATGGTGGGATGGAAATTGTTGAAATTATGGTGGAATTCCTCAAGTGCTTCTTTTCCATGGGTCCAGATGATGATGTCATCAATGTAGCGCAAGTAGAGTAGGGGCATTAGGGGACGAGAGCTGAGGAAGCGTTGTTCTAAGTCAGCCATAAAAATGTTGGCATACTGTGGGGCCATGCGGGTACCCATAGCAGTGCTGCTGATTTGAAGGTATACATTGTCCCCAAATGTGAAATAGTTATGGGTGAGGACAAAGTCACAAAGTTCAGCCACCAGGTTTGCCGTGACATTATTGGGGATACTGTTCCTGACGGCTTGTAGTCTATCTTTGTGTGGAATGTTGGTGTAGAGGGCTTCTACATCCATAGTGGCCAGGATGGTGTTTTCAGGAAGATCACCGATGGATTGTAGTTTCCTCAGGAAGTCAGTGGTATCTCGAAGATAGCTGGGAGTGCTGGTAGCGTAGGGCCTGAGAAGGGAGTCTACATAGCCAGACAATCCTGCTGTCAGGGTGCCAATCCTGAGATGATGGGGCGTCCAGGATTTCCAGGTTTATGGAGCTTGGGTAGCAGATAGAATGCCCCTGGTTGGGGTTCTAGGGGTGTGTCTGTGCGGATTTGTTCTTGTGCTTTTTCAGGGAGCTTCTTGAGCAAATGGTGACGTTTCTTTTGGTAACCCTCAGTGGGATCAGAGGGTAATGGCTTGTAGAAAGTGGTGTTGGAGAGCTGTCGAGCAGCCTCTTGTTCAAATTCCGACCTATTCATGATGACGACAGCACCTCCTTTGTCAGCCTTTTTGATTATGATGTCAGAGTTGTTTCTGAGGCTGTGGATGGCATTGTGTTCTGCATGGCTGAGGTTACGGGGCAAGTGATGCTTCTTTTCCACAATTTCAGCCCGTGCACATCGGCGGAAGCACTCTATGTAGAAGTCCAGTCTGTTGTTTCAACCTTCAGGAGGAGTCCAACCAGAATCCTTCTTTTTGTAGTGTTGGTAGGGAGGTCTGTGTGGGTTAGTATGTTGTTCAGAGGTGTGTTAAGATTAAGATTGTGATATCTTTTGGGAGTTAAAGTGGTTAGAATTTCTGCTGTCTCTTTAGGACGGGTATATTGTGCTAGAAAAGAATTGTGCCCCTGTGTTTTTATTACGCTTTTGAACATATTGGGGAAAATGGGATAACTTAAGGTAAATTAAACATAAATACCATCAATTGGCTGTTCACATGGTAAGCAGCTCTGTGGAGCTCAAGTGAGACACATGTTTATCTCTTAGTGTTTAAGATGTATCAGCTTTATTTTTCTTTCATGTTGGGTCACTTTCTACTATGCAGAAAGCAGACCCATCCTTTCAACATTTGGCCTTAACTGTAGAACAGACAATTCAGTTTTGCTGAGACAATCCTATAAGCAAAAACTCAAATCATTCCCCCCGCTTTCCCAGGGCTTCCTGGTGCCTCCATCAAAAGAAGTTGGATGTTAGCCAGAGAACAGCCTTATATTCTAGATTAATTAAAAGGAAAGGTCAGTGCTAGTTCCATCTGTGAATATCCCTATTAGCCTTTTCCTCGACTAAAAAGAGTGAAAGGTACTTTGTGTTTTCTGAGCTAAATGGCACACTCCTAATGGCTTGTATTCTGTGTCATATAATTTTGTCTTCTCCAGCTATTACATCACAGCCCATGAATCTCATTTACCAAGGTACAGCTACATCATTTTCTAACCTCCATCTTCCTCTGATCCGCCCGTCTTTCTTCCTACTACTGCTTTTACTTATCTAAATGGGTACATGAACGTTAACCTACCAAACAGCAATAAGGAACAGAGTCAGTAGAGGGGTACGTAATCTTTGTCTGATTTGTTAATGTCAGCTGTGTTTTTACTTGCGTACATGACATTTTTTATCCTTCTGGTATATTAACAGTGATTTTTTTTTTTTTTTACATCTGCATCTCTTCTTACCAATTTCTTAAAATAAAGTATTTAAAAAATAGATGCATGATGTACCTAGCTCATGAATCCATGATAAATGAACTTCCTGTGATTTCTATATGCTCAAGTTGTTTACTGAGGATGGGCCAACCCAAGGTTTTCTCAAAAAGAACAGGAGTACTTGTGGCACCTTAGGGACTAACAAATGTATTAGAGCATAAGCTTTGTGAGCTACAGCCCACTTCATCGGATGCATAGAATGGAACATATAGTAAGATAGGTATACATACAGATAAGTTGGAAGTTACCAACAAACTGGGAGAGGCTAATTAGTTAAGTTTCAGAGTAGCAGCCGTGTTAGTCTGTATTCGCAAAAAGAAAAGGAGGACTTGTGGCACCTTAGAGACTAACCAATTTATTTAAGCATAAGCTTTCATGAGCTACAGCTCACTTCATCAGATGCATTCAGTGGAAAATACAGTGGGGAGATTTATATTCACAGAGAACATGAAACAATGGGTGTTACCATACACGCTGTAAGGAGAGTGATCACTTAAGGTGAAAAGAAAAGGAGTACTTGTGGCACCTTAGAGACTAACCAATTTATTTGAGCATGAGCTTTCGTGAGCTACAGCTCACTTCATCGGATGCATACCGTGGAAACTGCAGCAGACTTTATATATACACAGAGAATATGAAACAATACCTCCTCCTACCCCACTGTCCTGCTGGTAATAGCTTATCTAAAGTGATCATCAGGTGGGCCATTTCCAGCACAAATCCAGGTTCTCTCACCCTCCACCCCCCCACACAAATTCACTCTCCTGCTGGTGCTAGCCCATCCAAAGTGACAACTCTTTACATAATCAAGTCGGGCTATTTCCTGCACAAATCCAGGTTTTCTCACATCCCCCCCACCCCCATACACACACAAACTCACTCTCCTGCTTGGTAATAGCTCATCCAAACTGACCACTCTCCAAGTTTAAATCCAAGTTAAACCAGAACATCTGGGGGGGAGGTAGGAAAAAACAAGAGGAAACAGGCTACCTTGCATAATGACTTAGCCACTCCCAGTCTCTATTTAAGCCTAAATTAATAGTATCCAATTTGCAAATGAATTCCAATTCAGCAGTTTCTCGCTGGAGTCTGGATTTGAAGTTTTTTTGTTTTAAGATAGCGACCTTCATGTCTGTGATTGCATGAGCAGAGAGATTGAAGTGTTCTCCGACTGGTTTATGAATGTTATAATTCTTGACATCTGATTTGTGTCCATTTATTCTTTTACGTAGAGACTGTCCAGTTTGACCAATGTACATGGCAGAGGGGCATTGCTGGCACATGATGGCATATATCACATTGGTGGATGTGCAGGTGAACGAGCCTCTGATAGTGTGGCTGATGTTATTAGGCCCTGTGATGGTGTCCCCTGAATAGATATGTGGGCACAATTGGCAACGGGCTTTGTTGCAAGGATAAGTTCCTGGGTTAGTGGTTCTGTTGTGTGGTATGTGGTTGTTGGTGAGTATTTGCTTCAGGTTGCGGGGCTGTCTGTAGGCAAGGACTGGCCTGTCTCCCAAGACTTGTGAGAGTGTTGGGTCATCCTTTAGGATAGGTTGTAGATCCTTAATAATGCGTTGGAGGGGTTTTAGTTGGGGGCTGAAGGTGACCGCTAGTGGCGTTCTGTTATTTTCTTTGTTAGGCCTGTCCTGTAGTAGGTAACTTCTGGGAACTCTTCTGGCTCTATCAATCTGTTTCTTTACTTCTGCAGGTGGGTATTGTAGTTGTAAGAAAGCTTGACAGAGATCTTGTAGGTGTTTGTCTCTGTCTGAGGGGTTGGAGCAAATGCGGTTGTATCGCAGAGCTTGGCTGTAGACGATGGATCGTGTGGTGTGGTCAGGGTGAAAGCTGGAGGCATGCAGGTAGGAATAGCGGTCAGTAGGTTTCCGGTATAGGGTGGTGTTTATGTGACCATTGTTTATTAGGACTGTAGTGTCCAGGAAGTGGATCTCTTGTGTGGACTGGACCAGGCTGAGGTTGGTGGTGGGATGGAAATTGTTGAAATCATGGTGGAATTCCTCAAGGGCTTCTTTTCCATGGGTCCAGATGATGAAGATGTCATCAATATAGCGCAAGTAGAGTAGGGGCTTTAGGGGACGAGAGCTGAGGAAGCGTTGTTCTAAATCAGCCATAAAAATGTTGGCATACTGTGGGGCCATGCGGGTACCCATAGCAGTGCCGCTGATCTGAAGGTATACATTGTCCCCAAATGTGAAATAGTTATGGGTGAGGACAAAGTCACAAAGTTCAGCCACCAGGTTTGCCGTGACATTATCGGGGATAGTGTTCTTGACGGCTTGTAGTCCATCTTTGTGTGGAATGTTGGTGTAGAGGGCTTCTACATTCATAGTAGCCAGGATGGTGTTATCAGGAAGATCACCGATGGATTGGAGTTTCCTCAGGAAGTCAGTGGTGTCTCGAAGGTAGCTGGGAGTGCTGGTAGCATAGGGCCTGAGGAGGGAGTCTACATAGCCAGACAATCCTGCTGTCAGGGTGCCAATGCCTGAGATGATGGGGCGCCCAGGATTTCCAGGTTTATGGATCTTGGGTAGTAGATAGAATATCCCAGGTCGGGGTTCCAGGGGTGTGTCTGTGCGGATTTGATCTTGTGCTTTTTCAGGAAGTTTCTTGAGCAAATGCTGTAGCTGCTTTTGGTAACTCTCAGTGGGATCATAGGGTAATGGCTTGTAGAAACTCGTGTTGGAGAGCTGCCGAGCAGCCTCTTGTTCATATTCCGACCTATTCATGATGACAACAGCACCTCCTTTGTCAGCCTTTTTGATTATGATGTCAGAGTTGTTTCTGAGGCTGTGGATGGCATTGCGTTCCGCATGGCTGAGGTTATGGGGCAAGTGATGCTGCTCACTTAAGGTGAGCTATTACCAGCAGGAGAGCGGGGGTTGGGAGTGGGGAGGGGAAACCTTTTGTAGTGATAATCAAGGTGGGCCATTTCCAGCAGTTGACAAGAAAGTCTGAGGAATAGTGGCGGGGGGAGGGGGGGAATAAACATGGGGAAATAGTTTTACTTTGTATGATGAGCTATTATCAGCAGGAGAAAAAAAACAAAAAACTTTTGTAGTGATAATCAAGATGGCCCATTTAGACAGTTGACAAGAAGGTGTGAGGATACTTAACTTAAGGAAATAGATTCAATATGTGTAATAACCCAGCCACTCCCAGTCTCTATTCAAACCCAAGTTAATGGTATCTAGTTTGGGTATTAATTCAAGCTCAATAGTTTCTCCTTGGAGTCTGTTTTTGACGCTTTTCTGTTGCAAAATTGTTGCAAGCTTTTCTGTTTACTTGTATTCTGGGAAAGAACCTCCCACGATCTGATAACAAAAAGCACATTTAAGAAGGCATTACACTAGAAGTATGCATAAATCATGCTGGGAAAGGAGGAATATATCCAAGCCCAGGAAGGGGCAATCCAAAAAGAGAAATTTGTTGTTCATGCCTGTTAGGTGAAAAATGAATTGCATTTTGACAGCTAATGTAGGGCCATACCCTCAGCTGGTGCAAATGGAGAAAGCTCCATTGTAATAATGGAGGAACAGTAACTTGCACCAGCTGAGAATCTGACCAGTAATGTGTAAATGAACTCCTTTGGGAAGCAAGGAAGAGGTTGAAGGCTTTTAGGAGAATAAATGAGCCCAATTTCACTGGCAAACACTGACACTTGTCCCTTGGGGCAGAGAGACGCTTCTGCACCCACACGCCAAAGTGGGGTCCCATGTTATGCTACAGGTGATAGTAATGCTCTACTAAGTATACTGTAAGTTTGTTATCCACCTAGACAAATGTCCGCTCAAAATATTGCTAACAACCTTTAAAATATTCAACTTTGAATAATAAACACACCCTAGATGGAGTGGGGTTGAGGGATGGGTTAACATACCATAACACCGAGTGGGGATGACATCTAAGGCCCCTACTCAGCATATTTAGATGTCTGAATACAACAATGATCCTTTCTTCTATAGCATGTAACCTCACAATCCTTTAGAAGAATTTTGCCTGCTAGTCAGAGGTTCCTTGATTCACGTTCCTTTCTAGATGCATGCAGTCTGGTTCATAGCTCACGTTTCTTTGCCCTGGCAGCAGCTATTAGTATCTTAACATTTTTAGCCTGGTTAAAATTAACTTCCATTTGCTACGGTGTGTTGTGACATCATGCCCAGTGGTTACTCATATCTGTGCTTTGGCCCTCTTGCTTTCACATTCCTGTGTGTTGGACTGGAAACGGCTCAACAATGGCACCACCAGGTGTGTGACAACCTGGAATAAAGCTTGGGGCTGCAAATGACCTGTCACTTCCTCCCAACAGTGCTCAGCTCTTACAGTAGGATCAGCAACAGGTGTGTGTTTGGTTTTTTTTTTGTTTGGTTTTTTTTTTTTTACTGATAAAGCTTTAAGTGCTGCTCTGTTGGAGCCTAATCCATAGACTTCAGTGAGCTTTGGATCAGGTCCTTAGTGAACAAATTCAATTCCTGTGCCTCTTTCGTGGCTGCTGCTCACTGAAGCAAATCTTTGCTGGAAGGCCTTTTTCTGGGGAGAAAATCACCCCTTCTTGACCCTCAAGGCTGTTGCTGCTCTCTGACTGCGTGCAAAGAGAAGCAAACAGTTTCTTTTTCTTTAGCAGTCAGAGTGCTAAGTCCTGTAGTTAGCCAACCAATCTGAATTGTATGTATTATTCTAACGTTTAAATCAAGATTGCATTTTTAGCCCCACTGTCTGATCAGGCTTATTTGCTGATTAAGCAGATTTAAAGAAAATACTGATATTGGGCTCAAAAAGTCAAAATTACAAAGCCTGGAAAGGAAAGCATAGGCACTGCTAACTGTCCTAGAAATGTTGGCCTGGAAGAGACCTCAGTAGCTCATATAGTCCAGTCCCTGGCACTGAGGCAGGACTAAGTATTATCTAGACAATTTCTGACAGCTGTTTGTCTAACCTGCTCTTAAAAACCTCCAAATGCGGAGATTCCACAGCCTCCCCAGACAATTTGTTCCTGTGCTTAACAACCCTGACAGTTCGGAAGTTTTTCCTAATGTGTAAAACTAAATCTCCTTTGCTGCCATTTAAGCCCATTACTTCTTCTCCTGTCTTCAGGGATTAAGGAGAACCATTTATCATCCTACTCTTTGTAACAACCTTTTACGTACTTGAAGATAGTTATCATGTGTCTCCCCCCCCCCCTTCCCCTTTTAGTCTTCTTTTCTCCAGACTAAACAAACCCAACCTTTTCAATCTTTCCTTGTAGGTCATATTTACTAGATCATTAATCATTTTTCTTGCTCTCCTCTGGATTCTCTCCAATTTGTCCACATCTTTCTTAAAATTGGACACAATATTCCAGTTGAGGCCTTCTCAGTCCCGAGTAGAATGGAAGACTTACACATCTTGCTTACAACATTCCAGAATGATGTCCCCCTCCCCCCCCCCTTTTTTTTTTTTTGCAACAGCATTACTTTGTTGACTCATAATTAGTTTGTGATCCACTATAACCCCCGGATCGCTTTCTGCAGTATTTCCTTCCTAGACAGTCATTTCCCATTTTGTATTTGTGCAATTGATTATTCTTTCCTAAGTATAATACTTTGCATTTGTCCTTATTGAATTTCATCTTGTTTATTTGAGACCATTTCTTCAGTTTGTTAAAATCGCTTTGGAGGACAGGATTAGAATTCAAAATGCTTGCAACCCCTCCCAGCGTGGTGTATTTGTAAGTGTATGTTCTATGCCATTATCAAATAACTTATGAAAATACTGAACAGAACCAGACCCAGGACAGACCCTGTGGGACCCCACTTAATATGGCATTCCGGCTTGAACATTGTGAACATTTGATAATTACTCTCAGAGTACGGTTTTCCAACCATTTGTGTACCCACCATATTGTTTGTTTTTCTAGGCTATATTTCTCAAATTTGTTTGACAGGTTTCAGAGTAGCAGCCGTGTTAGTCTGTATCTGCAAAAAGAAAAGGAGGACTTGTGTAGCTCTCAAAAGCTTATGCTCAAATAAATTTGTTAGTCTCTAAGGTGCCACAAGTCCTCCTTTTAATTTGTTTGAGAAAGTCATGTGAAACAGGATCCAAAGCCTTACAAAAGTTAAGATATAGCACATCTACTGCTTTACTCTCATCCACATCTACTGCTTCCCCCTCATCTTTTTACCTTGTCCAAGAAGGATATTAGGTTGATTTGAGATGATTTGTTCTTGACAAATCCATGCTGACTATTCTTTATAACCCTATTATCCTTTAGGTGCTTACGAATTGATTGTTTAATTATTTGCTCTTTTGTCTTTCCTGATACCAAAGTTAAGATGACTCGTCTATAATTTCTTGTGTTCTCCTTATTCTCCTTTTTACAGATAGGTACTATACTTGCCCTTTCCTAGTCCTCGGATATGTCTCCCATCCTCCACGAGTTCTCAAAGATAATTGCTAATGGCTCAGATCTCTTCAGCCAGTTCCTTAAGTATTCTAGGATGTATTATATCAGGCCCTGCTGACCTGAAGACATGGAACTTGTCAAAGGCCTGGTCTACACTAGGGAAATTAAGTTGGTATAATTACATCACTCAGAAGTGTGAAGAATCCACATCACTGAGCGATGCAGTTAAACCAGTCTAACCCTCGGTGTAGATAGTTCTAGGTTGATGGTTGATACCAAGTGAAAAGGACAGTATCTTTTTCACACACCCAGTCCTTCACGGCGCTGATTTACGTCTCCTCTGGCTGCTCTCGATGCCCGAACCAGTCATGCCCTCTTGGGACCACTGCCCGAGAGGGGAGCATGAATCATTTATTCTGCGGGAAAAGAGTATAATCTGCAGAGAACATGAATTCTGTGCTTGCGCAGTGGTGCAGAATTCCCTCAGGAGTAGCACCCCAAATTGAGTTTCCCAGACAGTTCAATTTAAATTAACTGGATTAGTTAAAACAATAAAACAAGTTTTATAAACTACAAAGAGATTTTTAGGATGACCATATTTCCCAAAATGAAAACGGGACACCCCCTCCCATGGCTGGCCTGTTTCCCCTTCACAGGGCTGATTGCCTAAGCCCATTTCTCTCCCACACAGGGCTGATTGCCAGAGCCAACTGGTATCACCGTTCACCTGAGCCCCCATCCTGCCTTTTTTGGCAAAAATGGGCATTTGTCCCATTGGCCAAGTCCTCTTCCCTCCCCTCCCCCCCCACCCCACAAAGGCTGCAGGATTGGGCTCTTGCAATAGGGAAGAGTTATTGAAGCTTGACTTGAAATGCAGTATTTAGTGGTAAAATTCACCATAAACAATACAAAACCCTTTTCCAGCCCTTACTCCCAACTTGAAAAACTTAAAAAAAAAAAAAAAAAAAAAAAGGGCAAAAAACAAACCCACTGGCGTTTCTCTATCTAAGGTTCTTATATGTAATATCTGACACCCCTCTGCGGTAGGAAAATTCCACCGCCCCCATTTTACAGATGAGGAATTGAGGCTATGTGCCTTGCCCAGCAACACACAAGAAGTCTGTGGCTAAGCAGAGTGTTGAACCCAGGACTCTTGAGTACAGTAGGCTAGCGGCCTAACTGCTTTACCATCCTTCCCACCAATCAACCCTCAACACATGTAGTTGTGATCGACTTCTGCTGAAGCCCAAGGCTGGTGGGGGCCAAAAGAGCCTTTCCTCAGATCCTCCCAATTTCTCCCCCTTTTTCTAGAAAATGATTAATTTATGACTCACCTTGCTCAGGCCTCAAGCTGGCCATGTGCATAATTGTGTGATCATGCTGGACAGGAGTCAGTAAAGTTTTTGGGGTATGGGACAAATAAAAAAAAATTATTCTAAAGTGTGAAGGCCAGCTCAGACTTCAAGGGGATGTGGGACATCCAAAGTGAAAATATATATATATATATATATATATATATATATAAAAAAACATGTGAAGAAAAAGGAACTGTAGCCTTGTAACACTATCACAAACTACTGGGAAGGCATTCCTGTGCTCTCTTCAGGTAAAACTCCCACTGAAGTCAGTGGGAATTATATTCAGGTTTGCTTCCATTTTCAGGGATACATTTCTTCGCAGTTAGCCAGTGTCATGGCATGCAGCTGAATTTGAGGCACAAAAGCACACGGTCAAATACCCAGTAGCACATAATCCTTAATCACAACAGCCTCCAGACTTGCAGAGGACAAAGCAAGAGAACTGGCGGGCGTGCATCAGTGAAGCTGGGTTAGTTTTCACTGTGACACAAGAAGGCTTCGTTCAGTTATTTTTAGTATAGAATGTGTGTTTTTCCATCTAAGGTTATCATCATTGTAATCATATCAGAGATTTCCTCTTACCAAAAAAGCAACTGATCGAGAATGAAAATCCTGTTAGGGCAACTGTGGATTATGATGCATTGAAGATACCACTTCATGCCTGACAACACTTTTTCTTACCCACCCCCAGAGATCCCTTGCCCTGCCTTCGTGTATGTGCCCTGTTATAAAATAGCTTCCTGTTCTTTACTGACCTTAACAAAGATTTCCCAGGCTGCATTGCTATGCTACCTTTCATGTTCACTGAGCTGTGAGGGGTGATCTTTCTCTTTGTTTTCCTTTGCAGTCCTCACACTTTTATGATTAGTTCTTTTGGATCTTTGAGTCCTTTCTTTCTTACTGTCTTCTAATGGAGAAGGTTTTCCCTCTGAAAGCAGCACAGTGCAGCATGCAGTTCAGGAGGTATGCACTCTTCACGCTTCCCTGCAGGCAGCTAGCTGTAGAATCCCAGCGGATTTATAAAGACATCAGAAGTGCATTTTCAGTATACAGAAAGTGTGTTCTAGAATAACACAGTCGCGCCACATTATCTTGTTGCTGTTCACTAAGCAAAGGAGAAAGGAAGGGGATTGTTAGCCAAGGGCAAAGAAATGGGTTGTAAGCTTTGAGACAAGAAATAGTCTAGACATGATTATTACATTAGATAGTCCAATTTGTATAATGTGTATGTATGTGACAGAATACACCCCTGTATTCACACCGTACACACTATTTCTTGACTCTGCACTCCCAGCCGGGAGGACGTGGGCAGCTGCGCTGGGCTTCTCACCTCTGGCGGGTAGATCCGCACCCAGAGTCCACTCAGCTGCAGATTTTGAAAGGGAAAATCTGACTGAGCTGAAACTTTCGTTAAATGTAGTGCTAATAACTATTCCTCAAAGGTTTGGTGGTAGCTGGAACAGAGCTGCTGTTAGAGGAATATGTTATCTTGCCCTTTTTGTTTTAATTTCAGGACCGGAGAGCACTCTGCATCTGACAGTCATTGAGTTTTAATGGGAGCTGTGCTTGTGGAGTGACCCTCTCCAGGCCTGAACAACCTTGGTGGGAGGCTGTGAGGGGAGGGGTGGGCAAAGGAATCACTAAGTAGGCCCCACAGAACACTTGGGGAAATTCTGCCACTAGCAATGGCAAAATGTTTCCTTTCCCTTGCTGCTGGGACGGATTATCAAGTCTCATGGCATCATCTGTTTATATCTGTGGTGATGACTGCAAATCTGTGACTCCACCCTTGCCCACGTTCGTTCTCTCTCTCTCTCTCTCTCTCTTCCCCACCTCCCCACCCTTCATACAGAATCCGTTCTGCTACTGTCTCTGAGACATCTTGTCCTGGTTATCTCACTCTTCATTGGTATTGCTTCTCAAACTCAGAAACCTCTGGTCAATTTCCCAACGGCCATGAAAAAAGAACCCCCCCAAACCCAACTATCCAAAAATGTTTGTTCTCCCACATCCAAGTATGGGCCTTGTAAAAGCAAAGCTTCAAAGGAACATTGGACTGAAGTTCAGCCCCTCCTGAACCTGTAACAGTTTTGAAGTCCAATACTCATGACCAGACATATCTAGAAACAGGTGCTGTATTCTACAAGAAAGCTAGGATTCCTCAGTGTACTACAGCATTCAGTTTTAGCCTTGACTGCTCGTGACATCTTTGACTTGAAAATTGTGGCACCCTCTTATTGGGAAAAATTACTTATTTTAATAAACATGTTAGCACCCAAATTTTCTGGTGCTTAGAGACCTATCATCATAATAGTTTCTAGTTCTATAGCAGCTTCCATCCAAGGATTTCAGAGCTAATGATTAGGGCAAGTAGTATTATCTTCGATTTACAGATAGGAAACCTTAGTCACAGAGAAATGAAGTGACTTGCCAAAGTCACACAGGAAGACTGCCAAACAGGAGCTGTTACCCAGATGTCCATGGAGCCAGATGTCCATCCACCCTGTTCCTGATGTCCATGGAGCCAGAAGGCCATCCACCCTGTACTCTCCTGACAGCTAGTAATGAAAACCAGCTTTACAGATGGAGAGATTAAAAAAAGAATTGTAGCAAGATAAAAGTTCAAAAATGTTCATATAATTTTAAAGATTACTTATCTATAAAACATTGCATACACAAAGTACACGATGGCGTTTGGCGATGCAAAGCTTTTCTTGGCATGAATTTGGGATAATTCTCTTGCTGGGCATTTATACCAAGCTCAGTAGTGTAGCATCTGAGGGTTTATATGTGGTCAGTAATTCAGTGAGTAATGATCACATTATTCATGAGCAGTGTACTCTGCAGAGCCTAGGGTAAATCCAGCCCTGGGGTAAGCAAGCCCAATGGCTGTGAAGCTAACAAAGCAGCAGTGTCTGCTAACAGCAGGGCTGCATTTGCTCCTCTACTTCAGTTTCTCTGTGCGTAAAATAGAGAGAACGCTTACTGAGCTCACAGCGGCATGGTTCGTACAGTGCTTTCAACGATGTACTGCTACATGAGTGTTAGGTATTATTATGTTTCCGCCATTAATCAGGATATGGTGCCGGGAGCCCTCACTGGAAATGTTTTCTACCTATTTCTCATTTTTGTTCTGTGTAAACCCTGATATAAACAGTGCCATGCGGGTGTGTGGTGCATCACACAGCAGTAAAGACTCTGAGGCTGCTAAGGTCCCTTTGCCTAGCCACAATCCACCTAGCAGGCCATTAGAAGGCAGGCCAGGTTGGAGAATTCTTCAGGCTGCTCTGGCTCAATCTGAGGGCTTGGCCTGAGATTGGGGGAAGCAAAAAGGTGATTTAGGACTGGTCTACACTTTACAAGGTAGGTCAACATAGCTACGTTGCTCAAGGTATAGAAAATCCACCCCCCTGAAGGCCTTAGCTATGCTGACCTGAGCCCCGGTATAAATGAAGCTTGGTCGATGGAAAAACCCTGTCTGTTGCTGTAAGAAGAGTCCATGCCGTGGTGCTTCAGAGGCTTAGCTACAGCATTGTGTAGACACGGCTTTCCAGACACTTTTACCCCTCTCTCTCCCAGCTGTGCTAGGCATAAGAGTTAAGCCTGTTTGTCATTACCCCAAAGGCCTTTCACTCTGAATTGAGCACGATAAAAAGGGAATATAAGAGAGAGAAAAAGAGGAAACTGGATGGGGGGAAGGAAGGAGGAATACACTGAATAAGGGAGATGAGGGAGTTTGTAACTCCCCAAATTAGTCTCCGTCTTGTGCTGTTCTCAGGAATATGTATAAAGTGAAAGAAAAAGAATGATCAAGGCACTAATTTAGTTCATTGACACTAGTAGATACTGGACCACTGATCTTGAATCTTTGAAAGAATAAGAATATTAATAAGAGATGAACCATTTAAAAAGCCATTGTGATTATATATCTGAATCTTAAGCAGAACAATGTTTAATTGGCCCAATCCTGCTCTCGCAGAAGTCAGTGGCAAAACTGAAGTCAGAATTGTGTCCATATATTATAATGTTATTTTCCTGGTTTTAGTTTGACAAGTTGAACCTCTCTTTTCCACAGCTTATTAGTTTTTTTTTAAATGTCTGTATCTTTTTAACAAGCTAATATTAAGTCATGACAAAACTTTAATAAAGTTTGGCTTGAGCTAATACATCTAGCCATACAAAGGGTTACTACAAACACACACAGATTTAAAAGATATTAAAGAGATGTGATCTTGCCCTTTCCTTACATTTTAATAATGTTAGATCTGGGTTTAGATAGCTCTTTGGAAAGAGAAGAGAATGCTCCCAAAGCATTTGTATATGGGGTGGCTTGTTTGTGCATTTTATTTCGTTTTAATATACATTTACATATTTATTAGTCATTGCTATTTTAAAAAGTAATTTATTGGCATTTAAAATAAAAACTAAAGTAAAATAACCATCATATCATTCCTTTAGGAAGTTTTCATTGCCTTTCTTTAAGTCACATCGTTTGTAATTAGTAAATTCTCTCTTACATCTCTTTTCATCTCAGAGGATCCCAAAACTCTTTTCCTAATGGCTAAAATGCAGCTGTCTGTGGTTATATCGTCAGTCCAGTAAAATGCCCGTGGCTGGCCCATGTTAGCTGACTCATGCTCATGGGGTGTGGGCTGCAGGGCTATAAAACTGCAGCATAGATGTTCGGACTTGGTCTGGATGTCCCAAATGTCTACACTGCCCTATTCCGGACATCTACACCCCACAGCCTGAGCCCCGCAAGTCGGAGTTAGCTGACTTGGGCTAGCTGTGTGTGTTTTAACTGAGGTGTAGACAAATCACACAGCTCTAAAAGTGCGGAAGCAGCTCATGGAAGACCAGTCAAGATGGCAGAGCCACTCTAAAGTCTGCAAAACCCAGCAATCTGGCCACCTAAATCAACAAGGAATTGCATTGTACTTGGCCACAGTAATGGGATAATAAGTGTTCAGAAATCAGAATGTCTCTGTAACCTCCCTAGACCAACTAATTGAAAATGTAGACAAATTTCATCCCTCTATCATCTGTTAGTATGCGAAAGAAACTCCTGATTATTTTTTAGCCATTACTGCCATTCACAGGTATAAATTATGTGGAATATGTATGACCTATAACATCCCATGAGCTGCTGTTTTCTCTAAATATTTTGTTTTACCCTAGTCCTTCTGTGAAATTAGAACAGTATTGCACCAATATAGTGGTCATCATTCTTGAGTGGACCTACTCCAGACGTAGGTAAACACTGACTTTGCCCACTGTATGGGGGGAGTGATGGTCTTTCATACCAACCTGAAGACACTAGAACAAATGGCTCGGTAGTGAAGAAACTAAGCATTCTGGGTGTAGGCAATGTGCCTGGTTAACTGGCACACACTCTCTACCTTTGGAAAGAGATTCTGATTCTGCAGAAATTACTCTGTGTAAATGATGTATGGTATCTGCATCTCATATATAGAAATCTGGAGCAACCTGTCCTCATATCCCCCCTTGTTTATCGGTAAATAGTAGTTATTTACCTATTTTTATTTATTTTTGGCCCAAGCTGGCTTCTTATATAAAATACTTGTCACCTACTACTCAGAAAAATATCTGCTATATGTCCACTCTAACATTATTCTGTGTATATTTGATTGCTGTGGAAGATTTAGAGGAGAAATTAGATTTTGTCTTATTTCTCCTCAAAATCTTCCACTGCCATCAAAGTCCTAAGTGCCAAAATCTTTGATGTAATTTGATTAATGCTTCTGTAAGATGATGCATGTAATTAATACAATTGTTTGAAAGTGGTATATACAAGATGGATCAACAAATATTTACAGGTTTAAAAAAATCTGTTATGTATTCCAATTATACATTCAAAGCAATGGAAATAAAACACTAACTATTCCGTTACATAATATCTGTTCTGATTCTGCTGTAAAATTCATCACGCTCATTGACGAAATGACAGGAGTTGCCTAGCTCATCAGGAGGTCAGTGTTACCTCCTTTTGAAAATGGTTTACATGCTTTAGAAGTGGTAAGTATTTTTTGTTAATAGAAGCAGTCCTTCTTTTGAAGCTGCCCTCAATTGACAGCCACAGGGTGAAGTCATTACATTTAATAGAAGCCACTACTTCTTCAATGAAGATATATGGAGTACATATAACACATGCTATAGTAATTACAAAAAGATCCCAGGCAACCATTATACAAACCATTGCCTTCATCAAATTCTAACTCATTCTTCATTACTACCTGGGGAGTTGGCTTCCAGGAAATGCCATGCTTGGCACCATCATAATCAAAAATAAATACTAAATGTCTTCTAACACTACTCACAGCCTAGCTGGAGATAAAACTCCAGCATCATCCACATTCTTAGACAATTTAATTCTACATGCCATTAATAGATCCTGGGAGCGTTAAGTTAAGCCTGAGATGTAATTGGAAAAGGTACGTTCTTATTTTAATACTATATAAAATAAAGTTCCCTTGCTCTCTTACAGCTAAAAGAAAAAGTTAGCATTAGAGGGACACTGAATCATTTGTTTTAAAGAAACAAGATCCAACTCTGAGGTGTTAATTATACTTTTTTTGATGAATTAGAATATTAATCTCTATACACAACTTGTGTGTCAACTCCTGAAGTCTTTTCTCAAGTATGACTTTAACTGATCTCAGTTGTCAATGGAGGTCTTGTCTCAGGAAGGATGTCAGGATTCTTACTCATTTCGCAAATATCAGATCTTTCCTGTTTTCAACAGAATTGAGATTAATGTGGCTCTTTTTGCTTTCATTACTTCCTTCGTTGATGTAATCAGTTGCAGCATTGCCAACACTTGCAGTTTATCACAAGTCTTGTGATATTTAGTGTTTTTTATTAAAATCCCAGCTCCTGGAGTCATGTTATATGGAAATATCATCTGCCTTTTTTTTTAAATTAAGTTTTTAGACCTCCTGGCTGCCGAGAAAAGCTAGAAAATGTGAACCATAAATGCTCTTGCCCCAGAAGGTAAATAAAAGGAATCTAAAGTTTTGAGTCTGGCCCATGATTTTTGAATGATTAGGATTGGTAATATACTGCAGTTGGGTGAGTCTAGTTCTGTGATTATGATTCTTTATGTAAATCAGCCTTTATGGTACTCGAAGTTACAGGAAATTGGAATTATTACAGGAAATTGGAATTACTATATGTATTGTGAGTAACTTTTTCTGCTGTCTTTTTTTTTTTCCTGTGACAAACCATTTTTGTTGTTTTTTCTGGAAATATACCATTAAAAATCCCAGAACATCATTATTTTAGATTTTAGCAGAAATTTCAAATTGCACTGACCTAAATTCTGATTTCAACCGCCAGTTGAAGCTAATGGGTTTACTCTAGATCAGGGGTGGCCACCTGTGGCTCCAGAGAACATGCGGCTATTCAGAAATTAAGATGTGGCTCCTTGTGTAGGCACCGACTCTAGGGCTGGAGCTACAGGTGTCAACTTTCCAGTGTGTGTGTGGGTGCTCACTGTTCAACCCCTGCCTCTGCCATAGGCCCTGTCCTGCCCTGCCCTGCCCTCCCTTTCCACGCCCACCCCTGAGCCTGCCATGTCCTGTCTCCTTCCCCTTCTCCCCCCCCGTCCCCAAGCCTCCTGCACACCATGAAACAGCTGATCAGGGGGTACGGGGATGGAGGGGAAGGCACTGATTGGTGGGGCTGCTGGTGGGTGGGAGATGCTCGGGGGTGGGGGGGGGGCTGCTGACGTATTATTGGCAACGTACATTGGTAAATTTTGGCTCCTTCTTAGGCTCAGGTTGGCCACCCCTGCTGTAGATACAAAACAGAGTAACGTAGGGCCTGACCCAAAACCCACAGATGTCAGTGGAAAGATTCCAATTGACTTGAGGGCACTTTGGATCAAGCCATTAGAACAGAATATGGCCCAGTTAATTTTTAAGTTCTGTGTATTCAGTGTAGGTATACATTTATGTTTTTATAGGTCCTTTTGGGGAAAATTCTAATTGAGGTTGTGTGAAAGCAGCACTAATTAAAAACATTTCAGTTATTGAAGTGACTGACTTTAGGTAAAAGTAGAGTTGATCATTTTAGGACTAATTAGAAATCCATGTCTTAAACGATTTAGTTACCATTCCAACATTTAGCATGCGTCACTGTGATGAAAGAGGGAGATCTAAATGGTCAGGCTTTAGCACTGCTGAGACGTAGTTTCGCTATATTCAATTTAAAAAAAAAAAAGTTGTGTCAGAGTTTCTCCATTTCATAGAGAAGTCTCCAATTGGTGGGTGTTTAACATCAACATGTTGAAGTTTTCTGTTCTTTTATTGGTGCCTAGGTGGTATTAGTACAGTTGAACTCTTTCTCAAGATTATTGCTAATAATCAGCCCTGATTATTATCTTTCTATATCACACTGTAGAAAAGGGCATAATTTCTAAGAAATAAAGCAAATCCCATTGACGTCTGCCCCAACACAAAGTTACAAACTGGTTGAATGATCGTTCAGAATGTATTTACTTTGTGTTCACTGATGCTTCTGTGGCACTCACCACCTTAGGTTATGTCTACGCTATGCTGGGTACCTGGGGTGTTTAAAATCCTAGACAGCGCTAGGTTGATGGAAGAATTCTTCCGTTGACCCAGCCGTCACCTCTCGGGGAGCTGGGATTAAATACAGTGATGGGAGAACCCTTCCTCTTGCGGTAGTGAGTGTCTACAGTGAAGCCGTGCCGCTGCAGTGGTTTAAGTGAGCTACAAATTCAGAACAATTCCAGTGTGTACAGTGATCCAGCAAACGCTTCAGTGGGAGAATTCGCATGAGCTATATTTTGAACGTTTTGACCCTTAGCGTTCAAGACTCCTTGGTCTTCCTTCTGTTTTTCCCTTTTATTCCTTGTTCAGCAACTCCCAAGGAAGTCACTGAACTTGGTAAAAATGATGGAACTTTGTCAGGATTTGGCCCCAGGTGAATCATCTGGGTTTAAAAAAAATTAATATAATATGTGTTTGAAATATTCTTTTTAATTCGCAAAACATTCCATTATTATACTGTTACAAATTCCTGTTAACCATTTTGAAGACTACCTGTTTCTTTGCTTACAGATCTGTTCACAGGTGGGATGGCTCAGTCAGGACCTAGAAGTGTGTGCCAATGGGTTGGCCTCTCCAATATCAGGCAGTGAGAGACATAGGTTGGATAAGGTGGCTGGCCAAACAGCAGGAATTGCCTGATGGTAACAGAGCTGACAACCCATACTTGACCTGTGGCCCACTCTTAAACTCTGTCTACAATAGGAAATGTACCTGTTGCTGAGAACAGTTGTCAGAAACAGGGGCAATGGAACCATAGGTCAAACCACAAACTTAGACAGGACAATCCATGTTTAGCACCATGTGAGAGGCCCATGGTTGGCAATGCCTATTGTCAAGGATCGATACATTTCCAAGTGCAGATAAGTTCTACTAGGGACAGTCTCAGTGAACTTGTTCAGAATACTAACAAAGAGCTTAATTTAAAGTGGGCGTCTCTCTGTCTGCAATTTACCTCCTTGTGTTTATGGGCAGCCATTAAAACAAAATGGAAAATAAAATGACCACTGGGGAGTCATACATGCTCAAGTATCAGAGCTTTGCTAAATCATCTGGTGTTCTGGACCTTGTTCCTGGGAGCAATGTTTTTCATCGCTTCCATTAGCTATGGGAGCAAGCAAATTTAAAAATAACCTGATGAAAGGGCACATTTATGAAAGAGGCAATTATTTGACTGTAATTGCTACAAGAGAGCCTGGATAGTGCTTTGAAATCTTGAAAATGTATTATGATTCTGAAAGGGCTCTCAAAATTCAGCCATGTGATTCTCACCATCACTTATAACACAGGGCTCACATAAAAGCCGCTCATGGTTAGTACAATATACTCAGAGTTCTAAGTTCCAGTACAGAAACTACATTCTGAACTGTCTCCACCCACTCACCCCCCGTTTTATCATATTGGTATATTTAAGGCTCAAATAAACTTGACTTTAAAATATGATTATACAAAAATATGAGCGCTTTCTTCCTATAAAGATCTAGCAATGGTTGCAATATTTGCCTAGCAAGGTGCATTTACAGCCTGACTAAATAATGGGCCTCAATAAGAAAGGAGCGAGAAATGCTTACAGGAGTTGCATTGATGTGCTGCCATTTTAGTGAGAGGCTTGCACAAATATTTTCCCCCTTTAGGCCATGATCCTGCAGTGGAATTTACTCAGGTAGACTGCAGCATGTGCACAGAGCCCCATTGACTTCAGTGGGGCTTTATGTAATGTAAGGGTCTGTCTGCATAGACCCGACTGCAGGATTGGGGATGTTGTCTGTGAGAGCCTTGTTTACCCAAAGAGTAGGGAGAGGAAAGCTGTGTGTGCTTGGAGAGAGGTGCAGACGTAAGGAATATAATCATTTGTTTTCCAAAATAAATGAAAAATGCTTAACAAAGGAATAAAGAAATGCCACTGGGGAAACAAGACTGAATTAAGCTATAGTTTTCTAGAGATGTCTATAATTTTTTCCTGAAAACTATGGGTATGTCAACACTGCAATGTAAGCCCCGGGTTAGTAGAAATTGAGTTAACAGACTCTGTGTTTGTTGACTGAGGGCTTGAGCATCTACGCTCATTTGTAACTCCAGGTCAGGAATTATTGAATCTTAGATCCCAGCTTGGGGCTCCAGCTTCTACGCTGCATTGTGTGGGGCCAAGTCCAACTACCTGTATTCCAAACTTCCTAGCACCCTCCCAAAATCTGGCTGCTCTAGACCTTCGTTCATGGTGCAGCGTGGGAAAACTTGACTGCCCACCAAGCTTTGTGGAAATGACAAAGAAAGTTGACCCGTGAGATTAAGGAATACTTTGGTCAGTCTCCAAGTGCACAAGTCCAGTAGGACTGCATCTACAGTGCAAAACACTAGGGCTTGAACCCTGAATCCTGGCTTGACTCAGCCCTGGACCTTCCACCCCATGTGCTCCTGAGACTTTGGATCCAAGCCCTGGTTTTATCACGATTTATGTGTAGATGGAAACAGGGGTCAGGCTTGAGCCTGAGTTCATACCCTGGGCTTACATGACAGTGTAGATACACCCTTAATTGAGTATATTGATGGTATAGCACAGAGTTTAGCTCGTGTGATTTGAAGAGGCAGGCATGGGATGACAAGTTTATGGGAGTGAGCCGCCTCCATAAATGCTTATTCCAAAGATAAATAAGAATAATTTTCAGTAGTATTGTTATGATAGATGAACAGGGATAAGCCACATCTAGACAATGTGATTTAACCTTGTCCAGAGAGGGGGTGAGGTTCATTAGGAATCCTGCCAGCCTTCCTTTCAGATTGGGTGGCACAATATTGACCAGAGGCTCACAGGAGCCCTAAGGAGTCCCCTCCGACACTTAAGCGTGGCCTGTGGAATTAATGTAGCATATTGCCCCACTCCCCAAAGGTGGACAGTGTGTGTTTTATATTAACTAAAACCTTTCCTCCTCTGGTACAGTTCTGCCTTGCCTTTTGTGGCCAAAGAAAGAAAAGGTCAGGATTTTTGCAATTGATTTCATGATTATTGAAGTGAAGTTTATTATAGAGGAAAACAAAAGTCTGATACTGCTGTTTTGAAGATGGTTTCTTTGTTTTGTTTTTGACTGAAGCTTGTAAGTGCTCCTGAGGTAAATCAAATCAAATCAAGGTAAATCCTCTTATTTATTTATTTATTTATTTATTTCCTATGGCCCAGAGTGTGGCATTGGGGATAAATGAGTCTTAAAAGGGAGGGAGATAGTAAAACCATAGCTAGGCATCTTAGCGCCTGGGGCAAGCGAGCACATTTGCAGCCCCTAAAGGTGACGCATGGTGGGGGGGACGGGACATGCGGGGTCATGTGCCCCCCGCCAGATTTCTGCCTCCCATTTAGTATAGAGGTTTTCCAAATGTGGGGCGTGCCTCCCCATTTGAAAACCATCACCTCTTGCCAGGAGCTAACGGATCGGAAGCTGGTGTCAGCTGCCCGGCCTGCTCAGGCCCCTGGCTCTCTGCACTCTAGGAGATGGGGCATTGGCTGGCTGCCAGTGAAGCCCTTCCTGCCCTGCTCCCCGAGCCAGGCTGCCTCTGCACACCCAGGCTGTCTGGGAAGCACACGGGTGCGCAGAGGTAGCCTGGCTCAGGGAACAGGGCTGGGAGGGCTGCCAGGCAGCCAGCCAGCACCCCGGATCCCACAGGGCAGTGAGCCAGTAGCCTGAGCAGGCCGGGTGTCTCCCACCAGCTTCCAATCCAGTGGCTAGAGGGGTGCACCCCACAGTTTGAAAACCTCCGTGCAAAATGGAAGGCAGAAATCTAGGGGGGGCAGGTGACCCTGCATGCCCCCCACAGTCTGCCCCATTTTTCCACTCTCACAGCTTTGAGCCCTGGGCAGCTGCCCCCCTTGCCCTGCCCTGGTTACAGCCCTGGAAGATAGCCCAAGAGGCATTTGACTGCAGAGTTTGTGAGGGTGACTCTAGTTGTGTCCCTACCGGCACTGATCGAATCCCAGTATGTATTTTATTTGAATGCTTTTCCTGTGGGTGCGAAAGGTATGCAATGGTGCTGTACTCATTTACTCAGAAAACATTTTTATTAAAAATAGAGTCAGAGAATTTTATTTTAATCTTTTTTTTTTTAAACTGCTGTATTTTGTTTCAGGATGGGTGTTTGAAGTCCTTGAAAATACCCTTTGGCTGCCTGTAGAGCTAGTTCCTAAATTCCCTAATTCTCTCAGTCAAGTCTTCAGAGGTTTGGATTGTTATTAAATGTCTTAATGTATAGTTCTTAATACTAATCGTGATGAATATATATGCAATCAAATAAAATGTTGGAACATCACGGTGAAATTGTATATTTATAGTTCATTTATAATAATTTGAACTACTCAGGAACTGATTGGGAGAAATCAGGTATTTAAAAACGAGGTCTAAGGGGGTGCATTTATCTCTTTGGTAAATGTTAAGGCTGTGAAGTTTAGGAGGAAGAGGAGGATTATGGGAGCAGTGAGAGGTTTGTTGAGATCGAGTAAAGCTTTTGTTGAGGCAAATAACTATTTCTTCACCGCCTGCGCAGCTGCCACAGTATATGGCTTAAAAATCTTATTTGTTGTAATCAGTCTGACTTCCACTACTGGTATTCTAGCCATCTTCTACTCACGCTTCCTCTATCACAGGTCATCCGTAAACATTATTGACCTGATAGGGAGTGGCGCTGATGGAGAGATCGGTGCGGTGTTAAATAACAACAAGGACAAGTCACTAACACAGAGATCTGGATCTCTTTGATCGGCTGGGATTCATGCAAGGTCATACAAATAGGAAGAAAGACTATAGCCCCTACTTAGAAGAAAGGGAACTATATTTTGAAAAGGAGCAACTCTGAGAAGAACTTAGGGGTCATTATAGGCTATGTCTACACAATGAGCAAGGGTGTGATTCCCAATTGCCACACACATACTCATTTTGCTAGCAGGAGTATAAATAGTAGTGTAGCCACGGTAGCAGAGGCAGTGGGTCAAGTACAAACCCACCTGAACCTCACGGGTGTATACTCAGCACAGCTAGGCCATGCCACCACTTCTGTCCATGCTAACATGGCTACGCTGCTATTTATACTCGTGCTAATGCTCATCAAGTCAGCGCAGATACATATACACGAGCTAGGAATCACAGCCCGCGATCATAGTGTAGATGTCGCCATAAATACCCCACATGTTACGTGGATATATTAAAAGAGGTGCATTGAGCAGGTGACGGGAGGTGATACAGCAATAGGGAGACCATTACTGGAAGACTGTGTCCAATTCTGGTCTCCACACTTTAAACTTGTTGTTAAAAGTCTTGAGAGGGGTCAGGGAATTTTTACAAGAAAGATTTGTAGCCTGAAAAATATGCCTTACAGCAAGAGACTAAAGAGGTCAATTTGTTTAGTTGATCTATGAGGAAGTTACAAGACAACTTGATCATGTAGTGCAAGTACCTAAATGGGGAGAAAATATCAGACACTACAGAACTCTCTTTAATAGAGCCATCATTCAAGGGCTGGAAGCTGAACACAGCAAAGATCAAATGGAAATAAGATGCACATATTAACTAGTAAGGATAGATAATCATTGAAACTGCTTGTCAGGTGAGGTGGTAAATTCTCCTTTACTGTGAGTCTTATATCAAGACTGAGCGTCTTTCTAAAAGACGTGCTTTAGTTCAACCACAAGCTACTGGGCTCATTGCAAGAATCACTGGGTGAAATTTTCTGGTTTATGTTATGCAGGAGGTCAGACTAACTTACCATAATAGACTTTGTGGGCGTAACAATCTGTGAATCTGTGGAGAGGGCATTTAAGGGTCTCTATGTCACTGGTGGAGGATAAGAAATTGTAAAACGGTCTTCCCAGCCCATTGATAGAATGGTCTGATAGTGAAACAATATTCGTCCTTGCAGTCCCTAAGAGCAGTGTTTCATGTCTCATGATACAGAACGCAGAATAGAGCAGCCTGCACCCATAGCGACTTGAGCTCCTGGCAGCATATATTTTGGGGAGAATCACCTGGCCTGTATTTTGAGTGACAGCCTTTATCTGGTGCCTACCTCCCTGCTTGTAAAAAGCATTGGCTTGTTATGCAAGGATCATACTGTGTGATACCGCTGTAAGATCTTGTATCATGAATAAAACAGTGAGAGGGCACGGGATGAGATTCCTTTAAAAATAAGCACTATCCTGTACTTTGCATCCAGTTGCCCTTTAGTTCATTGCAATGCAGATGGTCACCCTAATATGAAGCCTGTAATATAACCCATCAGGGGGGTTACAGTCATTTGGGAAGCTCTTGTGGCTGGTTACTGAGTTAGCTTTCTAGGACCAGCGCCAGGATTTCTAAGTGGAGAGCTCTGGACTCCACTCCCATTTGTGGTTTGCCAGAGCTCTGATCTAGTGGGTATCAGAGCACAATGCAAAACATATGTATTCAGTTCTGTTTATTTTCTTTGCCTTTTATTTTATATTTTGTGTTTTGGTTGTTTCTTGCAGACAAAATGACAACAAGGTTGCTGATAGCAGCTGGTGTGTTACTTACGCTACACACTGTGGGTAGATTTACATATGTTATTTCTTTTAACTTCTATAAATATGCTCCTAGTCGTTACCATGAGCAGCAATCTACAAGTCAGTAACAGAAATTAAATACCTAAATGACTCCAGCTTGGTTGTAGTTTTATACTATACTGTTAACAAAATCAAGCCTTGCTTGTTTTGAAAACAATTTTCTGAAACTCATTGTGTATAGTTTTGAAGTTACAATGAATGCTGAGTTTTCTTAGTCTGTAAACTGCACTGGATGTGATTTTCATATTATTGATAAAAGGGGTGTGACAGATATGGCAATTTTCTGCAATATCTTTGCGGGGTCTTACTGTATTAAGTTTATAGAAAGGAGCATAAACTCTGGCAAGTCAATTGTAAAAGAGTAATTAGGCAGGCCAAAAGAGCAAGTAGCAAAAGACAAAAAGTAACAGCAGTTTTTTAAAAGTACATTGGAAGTAGGAAGCCTGCCAAATAAACCGTGGGACCACTGGATGATTGAGGTGCTACAGGAAGAA
Source organism: Caretta caretta (assembly GCF_965140235.1). Classification (NCBI taxonomy): domain Eukaryota; kingdom Metazoa; phylum Chordata; order Testudines; family Cheloniidae; genus Caretta; species Caretta caretta. Next base: position 201,994,974 of record NC_134208.1, on the reverse strand, counting down.
AAGGCCATTGCGGAGAAGCTGTATGAGTTCTTTGCATTAGTCTTCAAGTGCAGAGGACATGAGGGAGATTCCTACCCTTGAGCCATTCTTTGTAGGTGACAAATCTGAGCAACTGTCCCAGATTAAGGTGACAATAGAGGAGTTTTTGGAACAAATTGATAAACTAAACAGAAATAAGTCACCACAACCAGCTGATATTCACCAAGAGTTCTGAAGGCACTCAAATATGAAATTGCAGAACTGCTCACTGTGGTGTATAACCTATTGCTTAAATCAGCTTCTGTACCAGATGACTGGAGAATATCTAATGTGATGCCAATTTTTTAAAAAGGCTCCAGGGGCAGTCCTGGCAAGTCCTGATAAGCCTAACTTCAGTACCAGGTAAATTTGGTTGAAACTATAGTAAATAACAGAATTATCAGACACATAGATGAACATGATTTTTTGGGGAAGTGTCAACAGGGCTTTTGTAAAGGGAAGTCATGTCTCACCAGTCTAGTATCATTTTTGAAGTGGATCAACAACCATGTGGACAAGGGTGATCCAGTGGATATAGTGTACTTGGACTTTCAGAAAGTCTTTGATAAGCTCCCTCACCTAAGGCTTTTAAGCAAAGTAAGCAGCCAAGGGATATGAGGGAAGGTCCTCACATGGATCAGGTTTCAGAGTAACAGCCGTGTTAGTCTGTATTCACAAAAAGAAAAGGAGTACTTGTGGCACCTTAGAGACTAACCAATTTATTTGAGCATAAGCTTTCGTGAGCTACAGCTCACTTCATCGGATGCATACTGTGGAAAATACAGAAGATGTTTTTATATACACAAACCATGAAAAAATGGGTGTTTATCACTACAAAAGGTTTTCTCTCCCCCCACCCCACTCTCCTGCTGGTAATAGCTTATCTAAAGTGATCACTCTCCTTACAATGTGTATGATAATCAAGGTGGGCCATTTCCAGCACAAATTCAGGTTTTCTCCCCACCCCACCCCACCCACAAACCCACTCTCCTGTTGGCAACAGCTTATCTAAAGTGATCACTCTCTTTACAATGTGTATGATAATCAAGGTGGGCCATTTCCAGCACAAAACCTGGATTTGTGCTGGAAATGGCCCACCTTGATTATCATACACATTGTAAAGAGAGTGATCACTTTAGATAAGCTATTACCAGCAGGAGAGTGGGGTGGGGGGAGAGAAAACCTTTTGTATTGATAAACACCCATTTTTTTCATGGTTTGTGTGTATAAAAACATCTTCTGTATTTTCCACAGTATGCATCCGATGAAGTGGGCTGTAGCTCACGAAAGCTTATGCTCAAATAAATTGGTTAGTCTCTAAGGTGCCACAAGTACTCCTTTTCTTCTCATGGATCAGTTACTGGTTAAAAGACTGGGTGTGGGGGAAGGATAGGAATAAGTGGTCAGTTTTCGTAATGGAGAGAGTAAATAGTGGTGTCCCTCAGGGGTATGTATTGAAACCAGTGCTGTTCAACATATTCATAAATGAGCTTGAAAAAGGGGTAAACAGTGAGGTGGCAGAGTTTGGAGATGATACAAAATTACTCAAGATAAAAGCAGACTGCGAAGAGTAACAAAGGGATCTCACAAAATGGGTATATGGGTAACATATAAATACATACACACACACACACACACACAAGGTATTACCTCACCCATGTTGTCTCTGGGCATCAAGATGGCAGATGAATTTCAATGTTGATAAATGCAAAGTAATGCATACTGGAAAGCATAATCCCAACTACACATACAAAATGATGGGGTCTAAATTAGCTATTACCACTCAAGAAAGAGATCTTGGCATCATGTGGATGTTCTCTGAAAACATCTGCTCACTGTGCAGCGGCAGTCAAAACCACTAAGAGAATGCTAGGAACCATTAGGAATTGGGTAGATAATAAGACAGTAAATAGCCTATTGTCACTATATAAAGCTATAGTATGCCTACAGCTTGAATATTGCACGCAGTCCTGGTCACCCTGTTGCGAAAAAGATACATTAGAAATGGAAGAGGTACAAAGAAGGGCAACAAATACTATTAGGGGTATGGAACACCTTCCATATGAGGGGAGATTTAAAAGACTGGGACTATGTAGCTTTGAAAAGAGGCAACTAAGGGGGGATGTGATGGAGGTCTATAAAATCATGAATGGTTTGGAGAAAGTGACGAAGGAAGTGTTATGTACTCCTTCACATAACATACAAACCAGGGGTTACCCAATGAAATTAATAGGCAGCAGGTTTAAAACAAACATGAAGAAGTACTTCACACAACGCACAGTCAACCCCCATGGAACTCGTTGCCAGCGGATGTTGCAGAGGCCAAAATTATAATTGGATTCAAAAGTTCATGGAGGACAGGCCATCTGTGACTATTAGCCAAGATGGTCAGGGATGCAACCCCATGCTATAGGTGCCCCTAAGCCTCTGGTTGCTAGATGCTGGGACTGGATGATGGGGGATGGATCATTTGATGATTGTCCTATTCTGTTAATTCCCTTTGAAGCATCCAGTATTGGCCACTGTTGGAAGACAGAATACTGGGCTAGATGGACCATTGGCCTGATGTGGTATTGTAGGCCAGGGGTTACATGTAGTTCCATGGAGGACAATGACCACAGCCCCTCCAAGAATTAAGAACAGTGGGGAGCATTAGACAAATTGTGATGTAGTTATTACGCAGTCCTGCCTTGAGTTCAGGGGACTGGACTAGATGACCCTTCCAGTCCTACACTTCTATTATTCAGCAAATGGACAGGGACCCTCTGTCCAAGGCCAGGGAGGGCAGTTCTTCCTGGGAATGCTTGGAAGGTCTTTGCCTTGCTGAGGCCCCATAATACTGATTTTTACCTATAGGTAAGCTTTTAGCACATGTATAGGAACTTCTATTGTTTTTAATGTTTTCTCTGTAATGCTTTCACCTTAAGAACGAATATACTTACTTAGAAAGAGCTGTGTGATAACTTATTACTGCTGGCAATTATGCTGTTCATAGCCTTCAAAGAGTAAGCTAAGTGCAGATGCTGGCCTGTTTAGGCAGTCTGGCTTGCTGGGATATCACAATGTAGACAGGGAACTGTGCAGCCTGTAAAAACCCTGGTCAGGAGGGAGAGGCAGACATGTCTCCACCCAAAAGAGGTGATGACTGAGAGCCTAGAGTAGATGCCCTTGGTGGATCATGGAGCAGGTATACTGGTGCTGTCAACCTGGACTGTGACAAGGGTCTCTAATTTGCAATTTTCTGATAGTGAGCAAAAAAGGCTGCTCCCCATTAATGGAACTGGGGAGAGGCTGAAATTGTAAATAATAATAAGGGAATAATACTACTATGGTGCCTCTCATGCAAGATCTCCAAATCTTGTACAGCCCCCTGAGGTGCACATCATTCCCATGGCGGAGTGGTATACTGCGTGCAGAGAGATTAGACGACTAGCACAGGGTCACAGAAGAATCTTGTGTAAGAGCACAAGTAGAATCCGTGTGCCCTACCACCCGGCCCTGTGCTTTATTCACAAGGCCGTCCTTTGTCCTCTCTTTTGAAGAAACGATATTATTATTTATAGCCACTAATTCTTTTTATTGGAGAATAGAGTGACCATTGTTTTACGCATTTGTGCAAATGGAAGCATTTTCAGCTGAAGCGGAGAATTAATGTTCATGATGTTATATATCACTGTCCAATTACATTTCTGATAGTAACAGTACCTAAATTGAACTCACATGTTCAGAAGGTCTGGCTGGTTTCATGTAGGCTGTTGATCTATGTATTTTGATATATATTTCAACAACTGTTTGACAAAAGGCAGGAGGTAAAAAGACTAATAGCATAAAAATGCAGGGTTGTTTTTCTCCCCATAAGAAGGCAGTTTTTTTTAGTGGAAAATTTATCAGAAGTATCTGTTCTTGAAAACAATCTTGGGCAAAGTCTCCTAATAGTGCCATTTGAGGCCATTTGTTCTTTTGTTAGGAAATTTTATGATAAGAGCGAGCAAGAAGATATCAGTCCTTCGTTTGGGAACACTTATGTCTGTTCTGAAGTTAAAGATACAATCAAATAAAAGTTGAAATTCAGAGCATTCTTTCTGCCTAATGGAAGCCGTGTTCTCATTCTGGTTGACAGTGTATTAGTCTGCTGTTTAGAATTCTGTAATGCACAAACACTGCAAAGGAGTTTTCCATAACACTGATTACACAGCCTATAGTAACACTTCTCCCAAGTCTTACATAAGCGTCTCGCTATGCTCATTTAGGCAAGATTGTTGCTTGCCCAGTGTGCCTGCATTGGGGAAAAGGGGCGCCCCTCATGAGCCCATCGCATGGATGGAAGGACAGTCTCCATAAGTCACTATTCCATCCCCCATGCAAAAGAGTGGAGAATAGATAGACAAGTGTGTAGAATGGGCTGGACCTTGACTCTCCTCCCCTCACTGTGGCTGCCAGTGTGCAGTTGAGCCAGCCCAGACATAGACAATATTGTCTCCTTAGAGCAAGGGGAATCTAGAGACTGAATTGTGCCTCTCGGAGTCTGGGCTACTCGTGGAGTAGTATGGCTTTGCACTGCCTCTTACTCGGGGCAGATTGCATTTGTCACAGTCTTACCATTACAGGTTAGCCTTAATCACAAAGGGCTCATCCTGCTCCCAGAAGGCATTTCATCTGTGTAAGAAGTGCAGAATCAGGACTAAAATTGTATCATGTAGGCTCACTTGTGACTTGGCGACACACCCATCCAGGGTGGGTTACCTGGACCTTGCATCTGGTTGTGCAGGAATAAATAAGGCTACTTGGACGCCTCCTGCCTGGAACAGGTGTTTGCAGGGTGGGCAGGGCATTGGCAGAGCCTTGGTGCACTATACATTCACTGGCTGTCTCACCTAGGAAGCAGTGTACTGCTGATACAGGCTAGCAGCATATTATGACCACCTGCGAGCGAGAAGGAAGCATGGGAAGAGTGGTGGCTTGGGCGCGTCTGAGCTCAAGGCCTCCTGGAATTACTTCTGGGATGGGGGTGCTTGCACAGCACCCCTCGCGGAGCGCAGTGCCTAAATCTCAGTCTGGACCAAAGATTTTAAGTTGGAGCCTTGATAATGACGAACAGCCAGATTCTGCCATCTTTCCTCACAGCTTGTAGTATTTTACGACAAACAGTCCTACTGAAATCAGCTGGAGCTTCTCACAGAATGGGGTACGAGGCAGCATGAGTAAAAAAGTGTCCAGTCCCTAAGGTTTTAAATACATCCCTCCCCTCAGGTGTATTGACTTCAAAAACAATGAAATTACAGAATGCCGGATTATAATCTAGTTTTCACCTATGAGATATGTGATTTTTTTATAGGATAAAATATTGTGATTGAATCCAGAAGCAGCCATGCTAATACATGGTTTCAAAAAATTAAATTGTTGATTCCCTTGGGTCAGAGAGATTCCCAACCTTCCACACTAATTCAACATGCATTATTGTGAATACAAGAGTTTCCCACCCACCAGTTTACTGGAACTATCAGGATACTGTGCATCCCAGAGTGCACTTGTAAGCAGGCAAGTCACTGCCAAATTGGACATAGCAATTTGTACGTTAGATGCTGTCAATTCAGTATTTGACAGAGTATTAAATGGTATGTGATGGGACTATTTGCACAGCGATGCAATATGAGTAAAGCATGTTTGGGTATTGTATCCTGCTCAGACTATGTTGGTTTTTAAAAAACATTGTGTAAATTAAAATGGACTTTGTACCCTGATGTTTTAGTTGCATCCTGAATTAATAGTGGCTGCTAGTCCACGTGTCGTTCAACTTGTACAAAAATCCACAGTAGTGGTAGATAAACCTCCTTCCGTTCCCTATACTCCCCTACAGATTCTCTTCTGTGAATCATTACCTGCATAATATACCTGCATATTTTATATAAATATAGATAATATGAGATGCGTATAAAATATTGCTGAAAAGAGCTGGTTTTGTGTGTAGAGTAAATGGCTTTTGAAATATAAAATCCAGAATAAAAATGTAAAAGCATTTTGCCTTTTAGTATGTGATTCTGCTATAGCACTTACCTTTCAGTGAAATGCTTGCATATATTACCAGCTGTGCTAATGAATGTTACTTAGGTGTACATTAATCTGTAGCTAATTAAACTCTTGCATTGATTTGAGCAGGTATTTAAATTGATTAATGATTAGGGCCCTACCAAAATCAGGGTCCGTTTTGGTCCATTTCACAGACATAGGATTTTTTAAATCGTACGTGTCACGATTTCAGCTATTTAAATCTGAAATGTCACAGTATTGTAATCGTAGGGGTCCTGACGCAAAAAGGAGTTTGTGGGGCGGGTTGCAAGGTTATTGCAGGGGGGTTGCAGTGCTGCTTCCTTACTTCTGCGCTGCTGCTGGAGAGCGGCGGCTGCTGGCCGGGAGCCCAGCTCTGAAGCCAGAGCTGCTGCCAGCAGCAGCGCAGTAGTGAGGATGGCCCGGTAGGGTGTTGCCACCCTTACTTCTGCGCTGCTGCCTGCAGGCTGGGCCCTCAGTCAGCAGCCGCCACTTTCCTGCCGCCCAGCTCTGAGGCATTGCCACCCTTGCTTCCGCGCTGCTGCTGACGGGGTGCTGCTTTCAGAGCTGGGCGCCCGGCCAATAGCCACCGCTCTCCAACCGCCCAGCTCTGAAGGCAGTACAGATGAAAGGGAGGCAATATCGCCCCCTCCCCCCCAAATAACCTTGCAACCGCCCTGGAAATCCCTTTTGCGTCAGGACCCCCAATTTGAGAAACATTGGTTTTCCGTGTGAAATCTGTATAGTATAGGGTAAAAGCACACCTAACACCAGATTTCACAGGCGGGGGGACCAGATTTCACAGTCCGTGATGTGGTTTTTTATTGCCGTGAATTTGGTAGGGCCCTATTAATGGTACAATCTGCAGCAGTCTTTCAGATAATTGTCATGTTCAGTCACTCTTTAAAACATTTTTCAGTCATATTGTACTTTTAAAATTATATTTTTATCAAAGATAAACTAATTTTATGTGAGGGAAACTCTTTATCTGAAAACCCAGTATTGTGTTTTTATAAACTGTTTTGTTGCAAGGAAAGCCAGCTGTTTGTTCCCAACAGTCTATGCAGCCTTCCTTATAGAACGCAACAATTGAACTATGCTGTTTCTTTCTGTTTCATTTCAGGTTTTTCACACATAATCATGGCAAAACCGTATGAATTTAACTGGCAGAAGTCAGTCCCTTCCTTTATGCAAGATGGAGCTGTGTTTGACAGATACGAAGAGGTAAGGGGCCAGTTGGATAATGTTCCTCTCCCTTTCCCTGCCTTTTCTAGATGTGGCAAATGCTACAAAAATATTTCTTTTTTTCTTAAGATTTTACACAAATAAAAGTTTCAAACAGAAAATCTACATGAAGGTAGAACATAAATGTTAACACTTTGTTACAATACAATTTCTTGCTGCCAAAAAAGCCTCTTTAAAATACATTTTGTAATGGCTGATTTAATCCTTTGATTTGAAAATAATCCCAGAGTAAGAGAAACATTTTGATTTAAATCCCTTCTATCTGTAACATACATGCAGCTCTCTGTTGTAGGGAGTCATCATAGTATAGTACCCAAAGCACCTTACCAAAAAAAAATGCACTCTGTCCTATTTTTAAACTTACTACTTTTGGAATGCGTGCTCCTACTTGTAAAAATAGACTAAGAACCTACATGCTGTATGGAAAAATAGAAGATCACGAAAACATTTACACTGTAAATCAAAGACACTATTTGAAATCAAGGGTGGTTTTATCTCCTTTAGTCAATCGACCTATGCTTTATCTGGAATATGATTAATATGATCCTGCTTTCAGCCGCACTTTAATCCAGGTCTGTTGAAGGAAAGGAAAGTGGGACATAACATTTGATATAAGCTTCCAGAATAAAAGGCAGAGACCTTTGCCTTATATTCAACATCAATTTGCCTATGAAAATAGTTTTACTAAGGTTTGTTTTTAATCTTTTTTTTTATTTGCCTGAAAATCTCTAAGTTAAAGGTATTTTGAGAAATGCCTTCAGGGATATTATGCTTTCCTGTAATCTCTTGAAGTGGACAAAAAGTATTTGTATCATAGTCATCTGCCAAGATAGACCTAGCTTTCTTATCCCCCACTTTCAGTGCTGGATTAGATAAACTAATAGAAAACATGTTTGGTAAATGTTGCCCTTTGAAAGAAGGATCTTAAATTGTTTATTTTTCATTCTGTAAATGCTGTTTTGAATAATTTAGCATATGCTAAATAATTGAGCTCAGCTGATCCAATGGAATGTATGTGGTTTTGCTTTCAAGAATGTTTAATGATGGTCACCCCATTATGAACATTGTTTTCGCTTTCATAGTACAAGATAAAGTAAAAGGTTCCTGGCTGTCCTGGGTTGGTTATTCAGTCTCTTCTAAAGGCAGGCAAACATTTTCTAAGTACAAGTTACAACTTGTGGCTCATAGGAACTTATAGTCCAGTTGGCCTAACTTTGGCACCTGGAAAGATACCGGACTAAATTATTAAACAGTTTGTAAGTACCTAGAGGATAATATGGTTATAAAGAATAGTGATCTTGGATTTGTCAAGAACAAATCATGCCAGACTAACCTAATTTTCTTCTTTGACGGGATTTCTGGCCTAGGGAATAGGGAGGAAACAGTAGATGTGATATATGTTGATTATAGAAAGACTTCTGATACTGTCCCACATGTCGTTCTCATAAGCAAACTAGGGAAATGTGGTCTAGATTAAATTACTATAAAATGGGTACACAACTAGTTGAAAGACCATACTCAAAGAGTAGTTATCAGTGGTTCCCCATGAAACTGGGCTGGCATATCCAGTGGGGTCCTACAAAGGTCAGTCCTAGGTCCGGTGCTATTCAGCATTTTCATTGATGACTTGGATAATGGACTGATGAGTATGCTTATGAAAAATGTGGATAACACCAAGCTGAGAGGGGTTGCAAGCACTTTGAGGACAGGATTAGAATTCAAAATGACTGTGGTATGTTGGAGAATTGGTCTGAATTCAACAAGATGAAATTTAGTAAAGACAAGTGCAAAGTACTTCACTTAGGAAGGAAAAATCAAATGCACAACTACAAAATAAGGATAACTAGCTAAATGATGATACTGCTGAAAAGGATCTGGGGGTTATAGTGGATCACAAATTGTTGACTCAATTCCATATTCAAAGTGATGCAGTTGCGAAAAAGGCTGATATGATTCTGGGATGTATTAACAGGAGTGTCATACATAAGACATGGGAGGTAATTGTCCCGCTCTACTTGGTATTGGTGAGGCCTCAGCTGAAGACGTGTGTACAGTTCTGAGTGCCACACTTTAGGAAAGCTGTGGGCAAATTGGAGAGTGTCCAGAGGAGAGCTGCATAAGTGATAAAAGCTTTAGAAAACCTGATTTACAAGTAATGGTTAAAAACCTGTTCATGTTTAGTCTTGAGAAAAGAAGACTGAAGGGGGACTGGATAACAGTCTTCAGATATGTTAAGGATTGTTTAAAAGAGGATGGTGATCAATTGTTCTGAAGGTAGGAGAAGAACTAATGGGCTTAATATGCAGCAAGGGAGTTTTAGTTCAATATTCGATAACTATAGAGGTAGTTAAGTTCTGCAACAAGCTTCCAAGGGAGGTTGTGGAATCCCCATCATGGGAGGTTTTTAAGAACAACTTAGACAACCCCCTGTCATGGATGGTCTAAGGCAGGGGTTCTCGCAACAAATTTTTTGGTGGCCTCAGAGTGCGGCCACCAACTCTTGCTGGTGGCTGCTCTGACCATTTTTCCTAAAATACTTAATTAACTTTAGGAAAATCAAATAAATATGCACATATACATGCCCAAATCATTGTAATTTATCTATGTAGGGTTTGTTTGTTTTTTCAGACTCAATAATAAAAATAACGTACAGTTGTCTCTATTCTTTACTGGACCTAAACAGACGAGAAACACAAATAAGGAGCTTTGAACGTTCTTGTCCTTTTTCTTGTTTGTTTTGGGGTTGTTTTTTTTAAGACTTGCTAGCTATTAGGAAGTCTGTTGTGAAAAGTGATATTTGTATGTTTGTTAATATCACTTTTCACAGCAGACTTACTCAGCCCTGGCAAGCTCGGGGACAAATTAATCCCTGGATAGGGAGGTGGGTACAGAGGCAGTGGGGGGGGAGGCAGCGGGGACCAGAGTTGGTGGGGGGGTGAGCTCGGGCCAGAGCCTGCCTCCAGGCAGCCAGGGAACAGAGCCCAAAGCCCCACACCCAGGGGACAGAGCCTGGGGACAGAGGCCGAAGCCCTGTGTCTGGAACCTGCCACCTACCACCCCAGGGCTGAAGCCCAACCTCACAGCCCCCGGGAAGGTGGGGAACTCGCTGACTGCCTGCTCCTCCAGCTTGTGTCTCCCCAGAGGAGGGTGGGGCCCAACCACTGCTGGTGGCCCCTGGGGACAGGCCACTGCTTTGCCAACTCCCCACATAACTGCCCGGGAAGCTGTGGCTGCAAGAAAAGCCCCTGGTGGCCGCCTTTGAGAAATGCTGGTCGAAGGTTCCTGCCTCAGCGCAGGAGCTGGATCTGATGACCTCTCGCTGTCCCATCCAGCCCTACACTTCTATGATTCTAAGATGCAAGAAGTAGCTGAGTGCAGCTGAATTTTGGAAGAAGTCACCAGTCCAAAGCAACCTTGAAATAAAAGGCACCAGTGCCAGTTATGTGGCATATTTAAGTTCACCTCTGTTTAGTGGCTAGAGCCAGGGCTGCATTTTTACAGCACGAACCGTGTGAACGGTACAGCGTTTAACATTGGAACAGGTTTCAGAGGCAGTGGATCTCTTCAGGATGGGAAAAGTACTGAGCTTTATATTAATTGCTAGTAATTTCACCTACCTAATCAATGTTGACATTTGGGAATGGAATTAGGCATTGCCGTTGTATGTATAAATCAGATTTTATTAAGTGCTGTGCTGCATTCACGGCGTTTTGAATCATATGCTCTTCTTTTTACACTGACTGCTAGCAGGGGTCCTACCTGCCTTATTTGAAGCAGAAAACATGCGGTGTTCTGTATCCGTATTGTTCGCTGTAAGTACTGTATGGTAAATTTACCCAGTTTTGCTACAGAACACTTGTAAGCTCATCTGCGTGGTAGCCCAGCCCCTTTGATGATATCATCAAGTTTGCGGTTGGTTGGGATAGTATTATTTATTTAATAGAATTACAGTAATGCCTAGATATCCTAACGAGGTTTGTGCTAGGCATTGTACATACCCATAGCAAGAGCCCTCCTGCAAAGGATTTATAATCTTAGTTTGGGATTTTCGAAAGAGCCTAAGGGATTTAGGCACCCAGCTCCCATTGAACTTCTATGTTGAACTTCCAGCCTAAACAGGCAAAGCAGAGATGCACAGCAGAGACCCAGTGAAGTGACTGGTCCAAGTTTACATAGCAGGTCAGCGGCAGAGCTGCGAATAGGGGACAGCTCCTGAGTCTGAGAGCAGTGTCCTAACTACTAGACCACACTGCCTCCCAAGGAAGCAATATTCACAAAATGGAATTTCACTGGGGGACTAGAAGGTCTTGAACGAAGTCTGGATCACTGTGCTAGAGGTATACATCAGCGAGAGGAATTACAGGCCACATGGGATATGCTTCCTTTCTCTTTGAGCCAGGCAGTACCACACCTGAATGTTGGAAAGGCTTTTTGGGAATATCTTAGTGGAGAAGGTTGATGGTCAAAGGTTAGCAATGGTATTGGACTGTGTAATGTCTAGAATTTGTGGTAGCTGGTGTTTCCCTCACTGTATTAGAAGAAAAACTGGAGAAGCAATTAGTTAATGGAACCAGTGCATGCTAAGTAGTGGACGTTGGACTGAGTGCAGCTTATGTGGCCATCTTTGTAGGAAAAGTTATTTTTATACTGAGAGCTTTTAGTCACATGGGGGTGCAACAAGCAATGAAACATGTCCCCATTTTCTTGGCATTGACCTTGCTTATTGAGGTGACCCTCTATTCCAGGGTTTCTGAACCTGAGTCGGGACCCAAAATCGGGTTGTTGGAACGTTTCAAAGGGTCGCGTGGCGGCTCCTGTCCCACGGGGCTGGCTGGGTTCACCTCCCTGCTCCAGGCGCTGCAAGCTCTGGGTCCCAGCGCCGCTCGGGTTCTGCCCAGCTGTCATGATGCCAGAGTTGGGTGAGTGGCACTGCAGCCCCATGAGCCACGTCACAACTCCACCCACGCAAATTTGGTCCAGTTGGGGAGGGGCCTATACCTGAGTGGCGCTGCAACCCAGGAGGTTGCAACTCCCGGCGCGGAGAGCCATATCCAGCCAGCCCCACAGCACAGGAGCTGCCAGCGTGAGGTAAGTGCCAGACAGGACTCAGCCTCTCCAGGGGGCAAGATCAGACCAAAACCACCCCAGGGCCCCCACCCCCAGATTATTTTCTGGGTTACGACAGGCTGTAAACATTTACAAATGGGTCCTGCCCTGAACCCAAAATGGTTGAGAACCATTGCTCTATTCCAGGCAGATTTTAAAAGGTTCTCCCTTTAACAGGTGGCTAGCTGGAGTTTTTATAGACGCAGCTTTACAGGGATACCCGTGAGCTATAAAACTAGTGATTCTGGGATGTTTGCAGCTGGTACATTTTATGAAGTGCAAGGATTAAGAAAAAGGCAGTAAGCTGTGAGGTGTGGACTAGCAGCCTGGCTATAGGAGAGGGCACAGGAAGTGCCTCGTATCCAGTTCTGACTCTGTCTCTGAATCTACGGCAAATTCTAACCCTTCTCTCTGTTTCCCTATCTGTAAAATGAAGATAATTGTTTCCTACCTCACAGTGATGCCGCAGAAATTAATATTTGCGAAGTGCTTTGAAGCTGAAAAGTGCTGTATGTACTCAGTGCTATTATTTAAGAGGCAGATGCTCTTCGATTCTGAATGTGTTCCGGGTCAAGGGAGCGAAGTAGTAGGCAGGTCTGGCTGCTTTGTGGCCCATCCTGCAGCAAAACTCTTATTAACTTACATGGGTGTTCCTTGCATGGAGGGCTTGTGGGATGGTGCTAACTGAATCAGAGAAGTTAGAAATCCTCCTGTCCGCATGATCCTTTTGTGTGGGAAATGTCCCAAACCACATGAAGTGCTGCCCTCTGTCCGTCACAGCATCTCTGCTCCCTACACACATGCTTGCCGTTCGTTATAAAGTAATCTTTTTTAATTAAAAAAAGATTGGCCTGGGCTGGACTTTTTGTTCCCTTTAAAAATGACTGATTCTGCACAGTGGGATGTTTCCTTACCTTTTAGTTTCACCTCTAACATAAAAATAGTTTGGGGGGGGTGTACTTTTTTAGTTTTTGTGTTTTTAGTAATGCTGACCTGACTGCTCTTTTTTTTTTTCAATCTAATCTCTGGTTTTCTATTCCTTCCGAACTGCTTTATATACTATCTTCCCTGCCAGACTAACACTTTGCAATATATTTTTGTGTGTACTTTCTAGAAGTTCTTCTGTGAGGGTTCAGCTTTTGCGAAAGCACTTCCCCAAAAGTCATTGCAAAATGTGGTGGTTTGACCCCGAGCAGTTGCCAATTCTTGCAAGCCTCACAATATTTGGTGAGGTTGTTTCTGGAAGCCTGTGATTAGGTGAGAAAATCAGCTTTCATTTAGAAAGAGAAGTTTCTAGCCCTTGTGGCTGTTGAGAAAGGCCTGAAAATGAGAACGGAGTCTGCTGTAATGTCTCAGAAACCAGAAGTCAAATAAAAAAAGTTCTAATATTTATTATTTTTAAAAATCTCATGATTTCTGGGGATTGACTCCTTATTTTTGAATGCTTGGGACTGGCAATACTGCAAGGCAGTTGGGGAAAAGGTAAAAGATCTTTAGTTTTGAGCAACAAATGAATGCCTGACAATATTTTGTCAACATCACCAAAATATTTTGTTGTGTTTCCCTTTCAACAGGAGTCCTTTGTCTTTGAACCAAACTGTCTCTTTCAAGTGGATGAATTTGGTTTTTTCCTAAGGTGGAAAAGTGAAGGAAAGGTACAGTACTGTTGTACCAGGAACATTACTGTCTGCCTATGTTGTTGCACTTGGTTTGTTTCCAGGCTAATTTTTAATCACTAAAATTACATGTGGCTTTGTAACTATTTACAGTAAGATAGGTTGGCTCCTGTGTTTTTAGAAGTTACATAACTGCAATTCTTGACAGATTATTAACAGATGTGAAAAGAAAATGTACTGTTTTGTGTTAATTAACTGCAGTTGCATTTAAGACTCATTGTTTGTTTTTGCTTCAATTCCTATTTGTGTCTGCACTGTGTTTCGCCAGACCTTTTAGCTAACTTGCCTTCTCTTGCCGTTCCAGGAAGGACAGGTATTAGAATGCTCCCTGATCAACAGTATTCGTCTTGGAGCTGTACCAAAGGTACGCTGTAATTAGTTTTTACTGTTCTTTTAAACAAAGAGTGTTTAAGCTGAAGGTGAAGTGGGGAATGCAGTGCAGCTTGTCACAAAATACCGCCCGCACAACTTCGCTTGTAAAATCATAGCCTAAAACGTTTAGCTTTAAGATTAAGTGGTTTTAGTTTATTTCAGTGTCGAGGTTTTGTAATATTGCAATGCCATGTCAGTGCTGACCTTCCAAGAGGCTGTGAAATCTGGGCACTGAATATTAAAAGGATCCTGTCCAGGGTTTTCAAATTATTTTGAACTATTATGATATCATTTTAGGAGGTTGAAAATATTTTCTGGTTTAATTTTTGTCCTTGATCATTCAAGATGTGTTCCTATGTTTCATTGACATAGAAATCAGAAATTTTTGTTTGCTTCCTTGTTTTAGATACTTAAATGATCAATTGTGTCAGGACAGCTCTCGGACTTGTGATTATTAACTGCTGTTTCAAAGGCAGTCTGCAGAGGGACCACCTGAGGGTTCTACAGAAATCATAGCTTTTAAAATATTTTCTAATATAGATTTCTTTTTAAAATGCATCTGGATTTTAGACATCTTTCTGAGATGAAATTTGGGCATAATTGCTTCAGTGTCTCTTTAAGAGTTTTGCTATCTAGTTGTCCGGTGATGTCAAATACAAAAGCTTCAATCAGACTATGGTTCTACTTAAAAATCATAGATTTTTCACTTTAATCATAGATTTATTTTTTCTAGCGAAGTTAGTTCTCTTTCAAGGTGATAGACTGAAATCTTCAGCCAACAAAGTAGGTCATGGGCTAAGGCAGTGCAGACTTCCCCATGATACCCCACGAGTATGCTTCAAACTTCAAATATGCTTCAGAATATTCCCAATTTCTATGAATAGTTCAGTCTCCAGGCTTATTAAATCTATGGCTCTTGACTGCCAGCAAAGGTACCAAAGAGCACCAGATTTGCTGCTAAGAAATGGTTAGAAATCACCCACTCATTCCATGCAAATAATAACTTTTGGTCACTACTGATTTGGATTGGAATAATTTATTTACATAGAGTTAAGAATTCCCATAAACTATTGCCAGTCTTTAAAAGTATTCCATTTCCCTTCTCTGTGAAGGTAATATATGTAATTTTCTGAAATGTATTTAAAATACTGCAATTATCTCTCTGCTTTTAGGATTCAGCCACAGTCAGTGATTATTAAATTAGATTTTTTTCCTAATCATGCCAATAGATTCTAAATGAAACAACTCATTTAAGGTGACCGGGAAATATTTACAGTCTTAATGCATGCGAACCTGAGTTGTGTTTTTAGCTTAATCTTTGTATTGTGCATTTAACAAGTCTTTTTTTTCTGTTTAACAGGATCCCAAAATACTAGCTGTTCTTGAGACTGTGGGAAAAGCAGAAACTGAGCTGGAAGGGCGGATAGTGTGTGTCTGCAGTGGCACAGATCTGGTGAACATCAGCTTCACGTACATGGTAGCAGAAAATGCAGAAGTAGCTAAGGTATTCCACGGTTAAACAGTGCCGGGTGCGGGGGGAAAGGTGTCGCCTGCATTGAAGCACATGCTGCCACAGATTTATCACGACTGGTACTTGAGCTAGCTAGAATAAAGCTAGCTCAGATGTGTCTACTCAAGCTTCAGTCACACCTGTGTTTTCTGTCTAGATGTACAGAAATCCCTTGGCTTTCCGCTTCCTCTTTCCTTTTTATTATTGGAAGCCTCGTAGACAGAAAGCATAGCCTGACCATTCATTGCAACCATTGTTGCTGGCCAAGCAAAGTGAGGTCTAACACTCAACTCAGTAGCATGTCTCTGTTTGTCTGTCATAACTTTTCAACACCACATCCGGTCAGTTCCAAAATGTAGGGAATGCTTTAGGCATTTATGGGCAGAACCTTCTTGATTTTGATCACAATCAGAAAAACAGAAAGGGGGAAATGGGTGACACATGGAACCCCCTGGCATCTGGTTAACTGAGCCAGCAGCTTCACCCACCTTTCAAATTGCCTACCGATCAAAGAACAGGTTGGCAGTGCACATCCCCCTCCCACCAGCTTAGTCCCAGTACAGTTATAAAATAGTAACACTGAAAGAAAAATAAATGAAGGGGGAAAAAAAGGACACAGAAAAAATATGAGAGTAGTGGAAGGAATAGGGCCATAGGGGGAATGTAGGCACATGCAGAGCCCCAGGCATGGGAGGAGATTGTGGAACCCTAGGAGAGCGGGAAGGTGGAAGTGGAGGGCACACAGAGAGCCCCTGGCATAGGGGGGAGGTGGGAATGGGGGACCCTGGCGTGGGCACAGGAAGAGAGAAATAGGGGAGCACTGTTATGTTATTGTTGATGGAATAAAGGGGCCCAGAGAGTCCAGGGTGTTAACATGACCCTGTCACTGAACAACACTAAACAGTTAAACAAGGTTCAAGGTTTTGGAATACAGAGTCCTCAGCCTGCTTATTAGCGTGGAAAACACACTATTAAAAATCTTTTTACTCTCTTATTAAAGATACAGAAAAAGAAGGAAAAACAGTTAAAGCATTCAAAATATACAGTATTAAGGAAGTCTCTTCTTTTAACAATATCCCATGTTCCCCTTCTCTATAGAGAGTCTGTAGTAGGAAGAAAAAGCCTAGTTTGAGAGTCTCTTGGATGGGATTAAAAAGGGTAATAACTATCTTAGAATCTTTAGAAGGGACCAAAAGGGTCCTCTAGTCTAATCCTGTGCCAAGATGCAGGATTTGTTGTGGCTAAACCATCGAAGACAGACGGCTATCCAGCCTCCTTCTGAAAACCTCCAGTGAAGGAGCTTCCACAACTTCCCAAGGCGTCTGTTCCATTGTCTTTCTGTTCTTACAGGAAGGAAGTTTTTCCTGGGATTTAATCTAAATCTGCTCTGCTGTAGTTTGAATCCATTGCCTCTTGTCCTGCCCTCTGTGGGAAGAGGGAACAACTTTTCTCCAATTTTTTTATGGCAGCCTTTCAAGTATCTGAAGAGTGCTATCATGTCCCCATTAACCTCCTCTTTTCCGAACTAAACATACCCAATTCCTTCAGTCTTTGCTTGTATGGCTTGCATTCCATCCCTTTGATCATCTTTGTCGCTCACCTCTGGATCCTTTCCAGTTTCTCTCCATACTTTCTAGACATTGGTGACCAAAATCGGACACAGTACTCCAGCTGAGGTGTAACCAGTGCCGTGTAGAGCAGTACTGTTATCTCCCAAGACTTTCATGCTATGCCTCTGTAAATGCAACCTAAATTGCATTTGCTTTTTTTTTTTTTTTGGCAATAGTGTCACATTGCTGACTCATGCTGAGGTTGAAACTCACCAGAACTCTCAGATCCTTCTCAGCAGTGCTGCTGCCAAGCCAGTTATCCCCCATTCTGTATTTGGTTTTACTTCCCTAAGGTACACATCTGATGAAGTGAGCTGTGGCTCACGAAAGCTCATGCTCAAATAAATTGGTTAGTCTCTAAGGTGCCACAAGTACTCCTTTTCTTTTTGCGAATACAGACTAACACGGCTGTTCCTCTGACACCTGACATTTGTCTTTGTTGAATTTCATTTTGTTGTCCATAGCCCAGTTCTCCAATTTGTCAAGATCCCTCTGAATTTTAGCTCTGTCCTCCAAAGTATTGGCAACCGCCCTAGCTTTGTGTTGTCTGTAAACTTGATCCGTGCGCTTTCTTAATTACATCCTGGTCATTAATAAAGATGTTAAACAACACTAGACCCAGAACAAAGCCTTGTGGAACTCTACTTGAAACCTCCCTCCAATCCGACATCATTCCATTAATAGTTACTCTTTGTTTGTGGTTGTTTAATCAATTATGTATCCACTTAATGGTAGTTCTGCCGAGCCCGCATTTCTCCAGCTTACTTATCAGAAAGTCAAAAGCCTTGCTGAAGTCCAGGTATATTATGTCCACTGCATTCCCCCTATCCGCTAAATCAGTTACTCTGTCAAAGAAGGAAATCAAGCTGGTTTGGCAGGATTTGTTCTTGGTAAATCCACGCTGGCTGCTAGCGATTACCCCGTCATCCTCCAGGTACTTGCAGATTGAATGATTTAGACATTGCTCTCGTAGCTTCCCAGGTATCGAAGTCAGGCCGACTGGTCTGTAGTTCCCTGGCTCCTCCTTTTTCTTCTTTTTGAAGATGGGCCGTGTGTCAGCCCTTCTCCAGTCTTCCGGGACCTCTCCAAGAGTTTGTAAATATTATTGCCAGTGGCTTCAGCTAATTCTTTCAGTATCCTGGGGTGAACAGCATCCAGCCCTGCTGATTTCAATTCATTCAAATTGGTCAGAAGATCTCTGACGTGTTTTTTAACTTATCCCAATCTGCATCCCTTCCCCTTTATTGTCTATGGTAACTTTGCTGGACACATGTTGTTTTTTGCGAGAAGACTGAAGCAAAGTAGGCATTAAGCAGCTCTGCCTTCCTATCATCTTCCTTTACCAGCTCCCCACCTCCATTAGGCAGTGGACCCACACCGTCCTTGATCTTTCTTTTTTGTCTGACATATTTGAAGAACCCCTTCTTGTTGTCTTTAACATTTCTTGCCAGCTGTAACTCATTCTTTGCCTGGGCTTTCCTGATTTTGTGCCTGCATACTCTTGCTATTCCCATGTATACTTCCTTGGTGACATGCCCCTCCTTCCATGTCCTGTATGGAGCCCTGTTGGTTTTCAGATAGCTAAAAAGCTCCTTGTGCAGACACATTGGCCTGCTGTGGCTCCTCATATCTTAAGTCTGCATCACAGTAGCTTGATGTTGAGTTTCTAGTGTTACATCTTTTAAGAACTGCCAGTCTCCTTCGACTCCTTTTCTTCCTAATTGGTCTTTCCATGGGACCTTCCCTGCTATTTCTCTGAGTCCATTGAAACCCGCCTTTCTAAAGTCCAGTGTCTTTGTTTTGCTGTTCTCATCTCCTCCTTTCCATAGGATCTTGAATTCTATCAAATCATGATCACTTCCTCCCAAGTTCCCAACCACCTTCGTGTTCGCGGTTACAACTGTTGGTCAAAACCAGATCCAAAATGGACTGACTGCCTTTGTGTCCTCAACTTTCTGAATCAAAATTGTTCTCTACACATGCTATGAATTTTCAGGCCATATTATGTTTCGCTGCAATAGTTATCCAACAGATATCAGGGAAGTTAACCCCCAACCCCCCCCCCCCCCCCCCCCCCCGCCATTTCATACTAGCCTGTGTGTGTTAACTAAGCTTGTTCCCTGCTTGTAGAATGATCAGTCATCTTTTTGGGGGGGAAAGAGAAAAGGCAGTTGAGGTAGGCTGGAGCTGTTCCTGCTGCTGCTGTTAAAGTCCCATCCCATGTCCTAGAAGTCAAAATAAAACAAACAGAAAATGGAAGAAAAAAACCAGTATCTTCACTTGCAAAATCTCACTGTGGGAGAAACACAGGCATAGCACATGCTCTTGTCAGCTACTCTGAGACCTGGCTAACTTGTACCAGCGGCAGGCTATTTAGGCCATTGCTTTTAGCTATCTTTGTGGTCACAGGCTTACAGCAGTGTTGCAAAATATGCAGTCCTGACTGGCTAAGTCAGATGCTTATAAAACAGAAGGCAAAAGAAGGTGGGGAAGGAAAATGACAGGTATGGGGAAGGGGTGACAACAGGAACCAAAGTCTCACATCTTAGGTGGTGGTCAGGATTTAGCCAGAGCCGATGGAGATGGCAATATCATCTGATTCCCTCTCTCTGGACCGGTCTGGTCAGGACATCTCTCAGAATCAGAACACCAGAGGCCTAATGGTGTCATAGTGGCTCCTGGAGTCCCAGGAGATAGTGAGGGTGGCAGTCATGATGACAAAGCTAGTTCCTTCCAGTCCACCAGTCTCCCAGTCAGTTAGTTAGTTTCCCCCACAAAGTCTCTCTTTAGTAAATGTGGGCCTGAAAAGGGAATGATGGGAAACATAGCCAGCCATCAGTTTGTTCATCAGTTAGGCCTAATTTTGGACACATCAATTTTGGTTCACAGATTTCCAGTCCCACACTTTCCTTGTTTACCAGGCATGATCTTAACGTATACCTTGAGTTTGATCAGTAGGCCTTTTCGTTTGGACTAATTCAGTCTGTCTCTCTCCTTTTTGTACCTATTCCACTCAACACTTGTTATAGATTATTGTGATGTTTGATAAAGTTTTAGCCACTTTTCCACAGTAAAGATCACAACTTAGGGAGGTCTACCAAGCACCAACGGTTTACAAGGGCATGCGGAGCCCCTATAATGAGGGAGGGGGTGGAAGGTTGAAGGGAATCCCTGAAATAAAAGGGGATGGGAGGGTGACACCCAGGGAAATTGTGAGAAGGGGAATGGAGGGACTGGTCGAGTTTGCATATTGAACTTTATAAACCACCTGCATCAACTGCTTGTAGGTCTCAAATTTCGTGGTTGCCCGGGATTGGGCTTAAGTTACTTCATTTACCAGGTAGCCTTCCTGAGTCCTGGTCTGTACAATGGACGCTGTATTCTGGCAGTGTAAAGGGGCTGTGGCAGACTGGGGAGAATTCCCCTAGTGCAGGAGCAGTGTAAGGCCCTAGCCTAGGGCATTCTGGCCTGCAAAGCAGTCCATATGCCGCTCAGACGAGGCTACCATAAGTAAAAGCATCTCTTATAGTAAGGACTGTGGTGGCTCCTGCAGTAGTTTAGAGTCCAGACCTCCCCCTCCTTATCTCTGGAGTAGGGTTGCCAATCCTCCAGGGTTGCCTTGGAGTCTCCAGGAATTCAAGATTACTCTTTAAGTAAAGATTATGTCATGTGATGAAACATCCAGGAAGACATCAAACCAAAATTGGCAACCCTACTCTGGAGATGTGATGTGGAATCTAACCCAAAAGATTTACATATAAAAGAGAAGCAACGTTCATGATTTTATTCTGGTTCTTCATTTTTAGTCTGCTCTGAAGAATAAATCACTAGGTTTGTGAGACCACTGAGGCCTTGTCTTCACTGCTAAAAAAGGTGCATTTTACCTCAGGGTAACAAACATGTGAGCTATCCCAAGTGAAGACAAAATACTTTGGTTTTACCAGATGGCAAATTAGGCAATGTCAGTACTATACCCCAGCCTGAGGTTGACCGTGCCTAGTTTACTTTGCTCCTTTTTTCTAGCAGTGAAAACAAGGCTGAGTGTGACGTTAATGGCTAAGTAGAGAATCGCAAGAATGAGAGTCACAAGAATTGTAATAGGCATCAGCTAAAACATTTAGGTAATACTCTCTCTATCAAATAGTTCTTCTGTAACTTCAGTGATTTTATTACTGTGCTTACTGTATCAGCTGTCTTGGCTATTATTATTTATATTATTGTAGCACCTTGGGGTCCTAGTCATACACTGGTCTAGGTACTGTACAAACTCAGAACAAAAAGACAGTTTCCTTTGGCATGTGTTACTAACACTATGGGTAAAAATAATGGGACCGATTCATCCTTGGTGTAAAGTGGCAAATTCCATTGGTCGCGTTTGTATTTATTTTGTTGATTTTTCACAATTTAATCCCACTCAGTATAAATGCAGAATAGAGATGTTGAGTTAATTTATCAGTAACTATTCTTGCCAGCGAGGAGCAGCCATTTTAATTTTAGCTGGGTTCTGAAAGGTTATGAATATTGCCTTGTAAATTTGTATAGATTTATATAATGGATAGAGCGTTTTCAAAAAGATGCTACGTCAGGCCGCCAACCCTGCAAAACCTCAGTGCAAATAGCTGATCACAGAGCGGATAGGCTCGGTTTCACAATCAACAGCATTTAATAACCGTCACAACTCATGCCGATTTTCAGCATAATTATAAACTTTGTAGTGGGCAGTGTTTTAACAATTGGTATGGATAGTATATTGCACATTAACTTTTATTACTATCTGGTTAATTGACTTATGGAAGAAAGAAATACTGTAAATGCGGATGATCAGAAAGCAGAGGCTGCTACACTGTTTTTCCACACAGAGCACTTTAGAGAAAGGATCTGCTTTTCAGTGTAGCAGAGATGTAGTCTGGTTCTGGAAAATGATCTCCCTGTAATACCAGGGGGCTTCCATTTTAATAATCATTTGAAGAGCAGTGATGATGTGTATTAAAGCAGGAAGGTCGCAAGTACAGCCAGAGACATTGGGAACAGCAGCAGATTCCCACAGCCCTTATAAAGAAAAAGAACTTCTCTCAGAGTTGCAGCCGTGTTAGTCTGTATTCGCAAAAAGAAAAGGAGTACTTGTGGCACCTTAGAGACTAACAAATTTATTTGAGCATAAGCTTTCGTGAGCTAAATTTGTTAGTGCCACAAGTACTCCTTTTCTTTTTAAAGAACTTCTCTGTATCTTTGTTTGTTTTCTCTTATTTTACATGCATGTGCATTGTAAATCTAATCTACCTCAGGAAAACTGCAGAATATATCTGGAAAGAATTCTGGAAATCTGTTGATTCTTTTGTCCCTGTCAAAGGAATAATCATTTGTGATTTAGGCCTCAGTCCTGCAAATACTTTGAAATTATTGTATATCCAGAAACTATTGATTTCGATGTGGTTACTCATACACATGAAGATAGGCACATATTTAAGTGTTTTCAGGATTAGGGCCGTATTCATATTTTATATTGGAAGCTTGCATTCAAAGGGGAATTAGGGTTTCTAACCTTTCAAGCAAGCTGGTCAAATATTGTTGTAATATTCAGTCAGCTGGTATCTTATAGCTAGAGCACAAGACTGGAAGTTAGAAGTTATACATTTTCTTCCCAGCTCTGCCACAGACTTCCTATGGGAGCTTGGTGAAGTCACTTAATTTCTCTGTACCTCAGCTTCTCCTATCTGTAAAATGAGGATAATAATAATACCCGCCCACCACGCAAGAGTGCTGTGAGGCTAAGTTCAGAAATGTTTGCAACGCCTTGAGTTCCTCAGAGAAGGACATTACAGAAGCACAATGTATTATTATTATTCATTGTTCTTACATTCATCATGATTTGATTACTTTATTTTCTGCTTGGTTTCCTGCATTTTCAAGCATTCTTGTGTATCTCCGTAGTTCTTGCACTGTGTTGGAATGTGGCATATGGTATGTAGCTGAGGTGGTAAGTAAGCCTTCCCAGAGAATCAGAAGGCCTCAGTACAAAACTGTTGCTTCCCCATTCAGGGAGCTGTGTATTGCTGTTTCATCACCAACCCCTCGGGATATGTTAATGCCATGTTCATAAGATCTGTCAGTATCTTAATTTTCACTTAATGGCCATTCTTTACATTGTACATTGAAAAAGGCATCCAGGATCTTTGCTGTGTTGTTTTTTTTCCCCTCACTCTTTTATGTTCCTTTTGGAAGTGTTACTGCAGGACTTTCAATGGCCCCAATACCTCCCCACTGGTTTTCACAAGCCACAATGGATAAGGGCTCATCGCATTGGGTGAAACTAGACCAAAATACCTGATATATTTGTCTCATCCGTTCTTGACACTGTTCCCACAGAAGCAGCCAAACTGGTGTAGATCCAGTTGGTCTGATCCTCAACATGTTTGGAAAACTCCTCACAGCAAGAAACGCTCTGTTAATGAGTGGAAGCATCTGGGTTCATCAGACTGCTTGCCACATGGAACATTTGTGCTAGCTGGGACTTTGTAGATGAAATTCTGGAAGTGGGGGGAAACGAGCCCTTGAGTTTTCTTTTAGCGTATAGCACAGCCTCAGTAGCAACATACAGAAACTCTTGGCTGTGGTTGACAGATATGGGATGAATTTTACACAATCCCTAGTCTAGTCTCCTTTCTGTTGCTTCTTCGTGTGTCGCAGGTATGGTAATCTGCATTGTACAGACGTGACCTGTGAGACTGACTGGACATAGGAGTTGAGGAAGAGGAGATCTATTGTCCACTGTGTGAATGGTTGAGAACAAAATGTTCTGGTTCCCTGCTAGACTACTAACAGAATGCTCGGTATATTCTCTCTGAGGATTTTGAAACCCCTAACGGGTTCATCACTCGCTGACAGCACACGAGCTAAACAGGGCCTTTGCCCAGAATCGATTCCCCAGTGAAAGATGAGATCCAGAAGGTGGCCTCTTTAGTTTGTCAAACTAACCTCTTCTCTTCCCTTCCTAAGGATAGCTCCATAGTTGCTGTGGAGGTCCTGAAATCAGTGAGATGTGTAAGTCACCCTGGACATTAATCTTGGTGACTCTAGCCCGAAACAAGAGCTTAATCTGTAACTCCGCTGCCGAGCCAGTACACCACCAAAATTACTAAAATGATCTCAGTCGCAGGGCTTTCACAGATGCATATGTAACTGGTGCTTCCACAGTGTGGCTCTGTTCCCCTCTAGTGGCTGGACCACAGAGAGGTTCATGAGTCTGCACAGCCGTTTAGCGAACAGTCTTTTAGCTCAGAAAGTAGAAGCTTGTGCATTTAGTTCAGCAGGCCCAGGTTCAAATCTTATTGCCAGTGGCCCACCAAGGGACTCCACATTACACACTCAGGCCAGGCAGCCCTGCACGTGGGGATTCAGCAGTGAAGGACCAATGCAGCAGGTAGCAGCTCCTCTGCCGAGACTCCACCCTGGGCCCTAGGGGCAGCTACTGCTGGAGTTCTGGGACTGGGGTCTCCTCTCCTTGCGCTCTCAGTTGCTGCTGCTTCTGGGGAGAGGAGGCACTGACCACGTCTGGAAGCAGCAGCTCAGGATCAGGCCCCTTTCCACGCAGCTCTGTGTGTGCATGAGAAGAGAAGCAAAGGGGGCGCACTGGGGCTGTGAGTGTGCTCGTGGTGGGGCAGAAGGGGAACGAATGAATTGGGTATGGGAATGCTGATGGATTTGTTGTGTGGGTGGCAAGGCTGTGTTGGAGGGAGAATTGCTTAATTTGGGGTGGATAGTGATCCCACTTAGAAGTGTTGATTTAGATATTATGCACAAATTATCAAGTCCTGGACTCTAACAAATCAGTCTTTGGCACTAGGCACCCCCTCGGGATAATACCAGATGCAAAAAACCACTCCGTCATCCTAGTTCCTTAGCCTGCTGTTCATGTTGGACCTAGAGTTAGCCTGGTGTTCATGTTCTCACTGGAGAAACTACATGGACACAGGAAAGGTGGAATCTTCTTGCTCGATTTGGGTAATACAGGTCTCATCTATAACTAAACCATGGATGATGTTGGACTGAACAGCATGAGCTGAAGGTTACAGCAGTTTTTAGTCACTCTCAATGACCCTACTTTGCATCTCATCCTGTTAAATGTAAGGCCCTGGCTAATTCAGAGCTAAGAGATCAAGCAGTCTGTGCACTCTACCACTGCTGGCTTGTGTTTCATTGAGGAAACCAAGACGAAGCAAGGTCACTGAGTAGCTCTAAAGGATTTGATGGAGTTATTCAGCAAACGTTGGAAGACAGGCTTCTTCAGTCAATGTTTTTCATTTTTTCCACTTAAAGGCATTCATAAATGCTGGCTCTTTGTTTAACAGAGCTAGTTCAGTTATCTTTTTCCACATTCCATGTACTTAGTTGTGCATTCAGCTCTTCATCCTGTAGTTTCTGTGCCCACTGCTTCATTTTTTCCATTTAGTTTCATGGTCATTGCTTCTCTAAGGTTAGATACTAAGGGATAGATTCCTCTCCTGGTTACACTGATATAAATCCAGAATAACAGTTTGTGTCATTCAGGTTTTATGCCGGTGTCCTTGTTTACTTGAATTCAGAATTTGATTTTTTCAGTGGTCTTTGCCATTCTTTCAATACCTAGTGGCTTGGTGATGCTGAACACTAGGCAACAGATTTGATTGTCTTTGCAGAGCGTTTGCTGTTACTTCACCTTCATGTAACTGATTTAGAACAAGTCAAATTGGTAGTTCCCTCATAGCGAGGAAAAAGGGTTGTTCCCAGATTCGTGTGGCCATTTTACGCCTGGTCTACGCAAGGAAATTAGGGGGGTATAACTGTCACTCGGGATGTGAAAAATCCACACCCCAGAGTGATGCAGTTAAGTCGACCTAACCCCCTGGTGTAGATACCTCTAGGTCGACTGAAAAATGCTCCTGTTGACCTAGCTACTGCTTCCTGGGGAGGTGGATTCCCTATCCCGACAGGTGAACGCCTCCTGCCAGGGTAGGTAACATCTGCACTGAAACGAGCTACAGAGGCGCAGCTGTTCCACTGCAGTGTTTTAAGTGTAGACCAGCCCTTAGGATACTATTTAGGTTGTGGGAAAGGTATAAACGCTTCCTTTTCCCCCTTTTACAGAGACAACACGTTAGCTAGCCTGTTTTCCAATTAATCTGGGAATGGGTTGGTGACGGAAAAGCTATATATTGCCAGTTTAACATTGTCACAGTCCTGTATATTCAGACTCTTTTTTTCATTTGATGGTGTAATCTTAAAAATTAGTTTTTTGCAGAAGATTTGTGGCTCACAAGGATTTGATCTTTGACCGCCTGACAAATAATGTGACATTTCATGCACAGGGTACAGACACCTTCGAGCATATGCCTGAACCTACTGGTAGCTCAGTTCTTCATCCGGTGTCATATAGCTCCAGTGCAATTTGTACACAGTCCTCCTTTTTTTTGACTTTCCCATCCCCAGGTAATTTGAGGCAAGCTAGTAGCCTTTGGGTAAAACAGACCAGCTGACCCATGTGTGGTACTGCCTAGTCCCAAATTGAACACAAGGAGACAGATGCTCTGGTGTGGCACAGCTGGTGGGAGTCTGGCCCAAAAGCTGGCGTAAGCAGCCCAGGGAGCATCACGCCAATGGAAGGGTGATTCTGTGCTGGCCTATGAGCTCTTATGCTACTCCTTTGCCCTGTACCAGCATAGCATGGTGTGGCTGGGATTCCCCTATGATTTACCAGTTATTGCCTTTGATGAATCCCATGCACTCCTACAGACTAGGGACCGAATGGCTAGGCAGCAGTTCTGCAGAAAAGGACCTAGGGGTTACAGTGGACGAGAAGCTGGATATGAGCCAACAGTGTGCCCTTGTTGCCAAGAAGGCTAACGGTATTTTGGGCTGTATAAGTAGGAGCACTGCCAGCAGATCGAGGGACATGATTGTTTCCCTCTATTCAACATTGGTGAGGCCTCATCTGGAGTATTGTGTCCAGTTTTGGGCCCCAAACTACAAGAAGGATGTGGGAAAAATTGGAAAGCATCCAGTAGAGGGCAACAAAAATGATTAAGGGACTGGAACATATGACTTCTGAGGAGAGGCTGAGGGAACTGGGATTGTTTAGTCTGCGGAAGAGAGGAATGAGGGGGGATTTGATAGCTGCTTTCAACTACCTGAAAGGGGGTTCCAAAGAGGATGGAGCTCGGCTGTTCTCAGTGGTAGCAGATGACAGAACAAGGAGTAATGGTCTCAAGTTGCAGTGGGGGAGGCTTAGGTTGGATATAAGGAAAAACTTGTCCAGTAGGAGGGTGGTGAAGCACTGGAATGTGTTACCTAGGAGGGTGGTGGAATCTCCTTCCTTTGAGGTTTTTAAGGTCAGGCTTAACAAAGCCCTGGCTGGGATGATTTAGTTGGGGATTGGTCCTACTTTGAGCAGGGGGTTGGACTAGATGACCTCCTGAGGTCCCTTCCAACCCTGATATTCTATGATTCTGTGATTTCATCCACTTATGTTGGCACAAAATAGAGCAGCCCCAGGCTTGGTTTACCTGTTGGGGAAGTGCTGTTTGGGAATCCTTCCTAAGCAGGACTTAATCTTTTCACCAAGAAAGAGCTGGATAGGTGATTCATGGCTTGGGTTTTCCCAGTGGTGGTGCCCCGGGGCAGTTGGTCCTGATGAATAAAAGAGAAAGCTAAGGACAAGGGTTTGGTGCTTTAATATAGTTGCCTGAAAATCCAAGTTGACAGGTATGTATCTTTATTTCTTAACCATGTGTTCGCATTGACAGCATTGTACACAATACTTCTACTGACATCTGGTGGCATGTTGTAGCAGAAAACCTGTTGTTTTTTTTAAGACTGTACATTTGTATGACTTGCATTTTGTTTAGTTTAGCTGCCCTGTAGTTATTTTTGCACACTGTGGCTTTTAAAATTTAACTTCTTATTGAAAGCCAAGAGAGTCAAGAGCTTTTCAAGAATGTCAGACAAATCTAGCTCAGTCTGGGGCAGATAATGGTACCGCAGTGTTCTTGCAGCGGCAGCATATCATTTCCATTAGGATGTTTTTAAAAACATTTTAAAAAAAGGAAAGACCAGGTAAAAGAGTGCTTAAATACCACAGTGAGAGAGAACTGAGCAATCTCTGATAGACTACAGTACAGGCGTACTTAGTAAAACTTTGAGAGATGGTTTTCCTAAGGGGTCTTAATCACCCAGCGGAAAGAAGATGAGAGAACCACATATGAAGTCTTTTCAGCAAAGCTTTGGCATTTGTTTTTGAGAACACAACATGATGCCTTTAAACAGAGTCGGGGCTCTGTTTTCATGCTTTATGAAATTACACAACTACTGTGTAATTTCAATGTGCGTTTAAAGCAGCTATTTGTGTTTAAAGATGGGCATTTTTAGTTTATTTTAGCCACCTAAGGCTACAGGTCAGACTTATTGTATATAGTTTGCTCAAGCCTTCAATATTGCCTCATATAAATTTTAGAGATATGTACAACAATCATTCATGAAAAGAAAAATACACTCATCTACTTCTATTTATAAAGTGTTTCTAGAATAGATTTTGGCATACACGTGGTCGGTTCAAGCTCCATGTACAGAGTTTTGCCTTTAATGAGAGGCTTTCTACTCATTAGGCTGATAGGGAACAGTGGAGCAAACCCCATTTCAGTTACACTGATGCAAATAGTCTATGCCAATGGTTCTCAATCCACAGGCTGCTTGCAGCCCAGTCAGCACACAGCTAAGGCCCGTGTGACAACATCAGGGCCATACAGGTAGAGTATATATATATATTGTGTGGAAGCGGCCCACATAACACATGGAGAGCAGCAAATGCAGACCACAATAATAAATAGGTTGAGAACCACTGGTCTATGCAATAGTCTCAGCATTATACGGGCATAACTGAGATAGAACTTGGCCTGTCATGTCATTAGATTTCTGCTGTTTTGGGGGTTGATCTTATTGTCCTTGCTCACCCAAAGCTTCCATTGCCAACTCCCGTTGGTTTTAATTTTAGGCCCTAAGTCTCAAACGTTTTCAGTACAAATCAGCAAAGTCAAGATGTGAACTACAGTTGAAAAATAGATCCTTATAAAGAAATTATGTAAGGACTGCAGTACTGCTGTTTGCTGAAAGATAGCCTCATGGTCAGTGGAATGTTTTACTTTTTAAGGATGAAAACTGGAAAGAAAGCATGATGGAATATGTAACAGGCAGCTAGATTTGGTTCGTCACATAACACACGTGCTGTGCCTCCTTGTAGTCTGCTATAGATTATTAATATTTTGCTTCATTTCTGTTCTAAAATAGAACGCAGTTAAATATGTCATCACATATTGTATAATGTTGCTTAGGAATAGCTAATATTGCCAACAGCAGCTGAAAGAGATTTATATTTATACAGTCTATAAATAGAGAGCTTAATAAAACCATCAGTGGGCAGCTTTCCTTTGCTGGCAATCAGCTGTTTTAATGGCACTACAGATGCAGCATTTATGTAGCTGGGGAAAAAATGGGAACCAGCGTGACTTTGTTTATCGAAGAATAAAATATTAGCGTGTAATACGCAGTTTGGATGCTGGCTCTCCCTTCCAAGGTGGGGTTGGGAGAGAGTTTTATACGTCAGGTTCTCTACATTTTGTATAGTTGCGTGAAAAGGAGAAAAGTTTTTCCTTTGAGACAGGCATGCCCAGTGATTAGGTTGGCCTGCTTTCCCCCTTTTTGTTTTCCATAGCTGAGTGCCTGTGTGTTTTCTTGTCTTTCAGCAATGGGGAGAAGGACTTGGATCCATCATACATAACTTTAGAGCGAACAACGTCAGTCCAATGACATGCCTCAAGAAACAGTAAGGCTTTTCCCTCCCTGTTTTTCCTCCTGTGTATCTTTTTTTGGACACATATTTTCCTATATGAACTGTCTTGGTTGTCCTTTCTTTTCTTGGCTCAACCAATGCAATTGTCAAAACAGTCTACAGGAAAAATTCCCTCAGACTTCAACCTCCCATGCGATACACGGTGTTAACCGCATTTAAGGCTCGTGTTTCATTGTAAACATCCAAGTTTCCAAGTCCCTAGCTTGGCGTCTGCCTGAGAGAGTGTAAGAAAGTTTACAAGCGTACATTTAATCTACTGAGACGTGTCATTTTAATTATTGTCTTGTCTGTTCTTCCCTTGATACATACACATCACCCCCATGGGCGATACTGGTTTTGGAAGTATGTAGCAAGGGAGAGGTTGTCTGTCAAGGGAGGTACTGATTTTCTAATTATTCTGGGATGAATTTTGCCTCTGGAGCACAGCTCTGCATTGTAGCCATGCCCTGCTCCACAGGGAGCGCTAAGGAAGCAGACGGAACGCCTCCCGAGGCTTCCCAGCACACCCTCGGCTTTCTCTTACCCTTTGTCAGGTTCAGCGTACTTCCTGTCTCTTTTTCAGGCCACTGTGCGGGGTAGTGGTGCTGTGGTACTTGTCTCCTGCCTGCCCGGCCCTACTTTCTCTAGGGTGCTATGAATTCCCAGGACGCAGTCCCTGTGCTACCCCGAAGGCAGGAACTGCAGTTCTGTCTGGACACTCTGGCAGGCAGTGGGCTCTGTAGTACTTCCCTTACAATCCAGGCCTGCCTAAGGGTCAGGCTGACTCTGGCCGGCTGGTGGGATGTGGCTTATTGTCTTTTTGAGTTTCAAAAAGATCATTAATGAGTCGAAGATTAGAACTGCTGATGTTTTTTGTGATCATTTCACAAAGATGGCAGGCACCATTAACCTGAATAGAAATATCTAGAACCCTGTTTTTACTAAAATAAATAAATACGATATTAATTTTTAACATTTCTTTCTACATTTCAGCTGGATGAAGCTGGCGTTTCTGACAAACACAAATGGCAAAATTCCCGTTAGGAGGTAAGCACAATTGGAGGAGCTTAGCAACCTAGCACATATGTTTTGTGTAATGTGTCTCAGATCATATTTTATGATATTAATATGCTTGCTGATTATATTTGGATAATATTAATTTTATAATTGTAATATATTTATAAACAACAAGATGGGAACTAAGACATTGTCATTTTTGCTCTATTCCTTCTTTTTAAGCAGGAAAAACTCCTAAAGAAATCAGTGATTTTTTTTCTTAAGAGCCCTATCCTGTGAAGTGTTAAGAGCTTTCAACTCTCGGGAAATCTACTTGGAGCAAAGGGCATCTAGCAGCTTATAGGCACTAACCCTGAGTGTTCAGGGATGAGTTTTTCAGTAGTTAGAAGGCAGGTTGTAAAGACTTTGTCAATAGCAGCATACAAATGTTTCAGACCATTGCAAATACAGAATAGCAGGTACATTGGGAAATGCAATTCACTGCAAAACTAAAAGAGGCAGCTTTGCCAGAATTATTCTTGTGTTCACAGGAACTTCTGGAACAATATTTATGCCATGCAGTATACAACCCACAGCAGGTCTTGGCTTACTTATTGCCAAAGATTAAAAAGGCAACTATGGAACAAAACAATATATTTCTCTGTAAGCAGTTGTTAGAGCAGTCTGGCTGAGACATCTGATATCGCTCTTTCTTATAGTCTAGTTTTACTGCATTTCTCTTACACATACCTGCTCAAAATCCTATCAAACAATTTGCCTTCTCTCCTTCCCGCACAGAAAAATGTGAAAGTCACCACTCTTGCTAATACTGGGCCATATTGCCCACATCCACAGCATTACCTGGAAGGGGGGCAAGAAGTGCCGGAAAACATGGTGGGGCTCCCCTCGTGGAGTTGCTTGCCAGGCATCTTTTCAAGAGAGTGGGGATTGGATCCTTGTGGAGCTGAGAAGCAGCAAAACCCCCAGAACCATAGAGCCTGCTCCATTGCCCCGTCTCTCCTTTGGCAGCATGACTCCAACCATAACCGCAGCCAAGGAGGGCACCTTGAAGGAATGAATGCTGCTTTGGTTTATTAATATATCAACTTTCAAATGGCCAGTCCCCTGCTGGTCCCTTGGTCTTGCACCAAACCTCCTTGGGGCACCTTCTAAATAGCGCCCCCGTGGATGGGGTATCTGCAGAATAATGGGGCTGGGGGAACGATGCTGAAGAGGGTTAATCCATCCCCTTCTGCATGCAGATCCACTGGGGACAGCACAGTCCAGTCACTCTAATGACTTAAATCTTCCTGTCAGATCCATGGATCTCAAATAGGTGGTTTAAATGAAATAACTGTCCTGTTCAGTACATATCAATGGCTCTCGTTAAAAGCTGTTCAATTTTAAGTCCTTTGTTACCCTAGAACTGGAATTAATTTGCAAACTGGACCCCATCAAATAAGGCCCGAGTAAAGACTGGGAGTGGATGAGTCACTACAAGAACTAAAAGCTAATTTCCCCCTATTGGTACTCACACCTTCTTGTCAACTGTTTGAAATGAGCCATCCTGATTACTACTACAAAAAGTGATTTTTCGTCTTGTTGATAATAACCCACTTGAATTGAATTGTCTCGACCCCCCCTTAGTAAGGCAACTCCCATCTTTTCATGTACTATTATATATATCTTCCTACTGTATTTTCCACTCCATGTATCTGATGAAGTGGGTTTTAGCCCGCAAAAGCTTATGCCCAACTAAATTTGTTAGTCTCTAAGGTGCCACTAGTACTCCTTGTTGTTTTTATTTTTGCTGATACAGACTTAACACTGCTACCACTCTGACATAGATTTACACAATTTCCATGTCGAGGCAAGCAGGCCTCCAAAAGGGCTCAGTTTCAAAGTGTTTTTAGCACAATATGCTAGTGAATTGAAGTCTAGGATCCTGATGTTTGCTCAAACAAAGGCCAGTTCAGGCATAAAAAGAAATCAGTCCAGTCTTTTGATGGAATAATTAATGTGCCGCACTCAATTTATTGTAGACTGCTACACAGATATGAAGGTACAGTGCATGGATTTCACACGTACTGTACTGCTAATGCAGACATTCCAAAGCAGGCATTAGCACTCAAGAATACTATGTGGATTTCAGCCAGCAGTACTCCCTTGAAGGGATTTTAGTTTCCATAAATCCACCAAATCATTTGGCACTTGTGACCGATCTAATCCTGTTTCATGCTATAAAGAGGGAAACTCCGTGTTGCTCAGATTCTCAGCCTTCAAAGCTAAGGAGTATAGCGCTGCACCTCTCAGAAAAATATATATGGTAATTAATTTAGTGTCATCCTGTGAAACGCCAGACTTCTTGGATTAACAGAACATGTGGTTTCATTGAACTATCTTTGAACACTGTAACTTTGAATCCAGTGGCTTCAACAGGAACTGCAGGTGCTCAACACCTCTGAAAATCAGGCCACTCATCTAGGTGCCTCTGATAGGGTGTGGCAGCCCTTTTTCCGGGCTAATTAGAGAAGCCTCTGGTGCAAGCACTCTCTCTTTTCCATGCCTTCCTTAGGAGAATATGGGAGGCGGACACTGAGCGAAAGGAAGGGGTGGCGGGGAAGCAGTTTAAGATTAAAGGAAAGGAAAACCCAGGCTGTTGACCCTGTCCTGCACTTGAGACCAGAGCTTTGAAGGGTAGGGTCCATGGATGTTCCCTTTCTCCCTCGGCACTGAGGTCCCAATGGGGATTATAGCCCCTGAGACCTGTTGGGTTCCAGTAAGGCCTACTGGGCATAGAGCTAGATATTGGTCTGTCAGGTGTCATGCATTGAGCAGCTTCATCACACATTCCTACAGCCCTGCTGGAGGGGCTGAGCAGGGTTTTCCCCCAGGCCTGGGGGCTGCTATGATGTGACGTCGCAGCAGTGAGGATAGGGAGGAGACTCTCTTCTCTGTCTCAACTGGCCCTCAGACAGCCTGGAGAAGGAGGAGGCCATCTACTGCACAAGGGACATGTTGGCATGGAGCAGATCAGAAGGGGAGTGGGGACAGGCACAGGGGCACAAGGTGGGGGCCAGGGTTGAGGGGAATAGGACATAGATGGGGACAGGAGGTGAAAGGAGGCAGGCCAGGGAGGTAATGGGTCCAGGGCTCACCCTGCCTCTAGCAACTATCAGACTCCTGACCTTTCTTTTCCCCCAGAAGCCGCCCTCACGTCTCCAGGCTTTGCCCCATCCCAGCATCTCCCCAGTGCTCCAGGCTCTCCTCATCCCTGATAACTCCTCCCCCCGGCTTCCTCAGGCACTCCCATTCCTTCTGCTTTTCCTAAACAACCCCTTAGACTCTATGCTGCATAGGCTACACCCTGCTTTCCTCCTATATCTTTATACTGGCTGACTTCTCCAGGCTACTCAGTCAACCCTGCCTCCTCCATCCCACATCTGTGGGTGAGAGGGATCAGCTTCCATCTTCTCCCACACCTGTCCTACTGCTCACGGTCACCCAGAGGAGGAAATACGTGAGCTAGAGTTGCACAAGACCTGGCAGCTATGGGGATATATATGGGATTTTCATTCCCTCAGGAAGACAAGTCTCCATGTCAGAGCTGGTGGGGACTAGGAACATGAGACAGGAAAATAAACTCTGTCAGTTTGATTTCATTTTGACATTGAAGCCTAAAGAAAGCCTGAGGGAAAAGTCTTCTCTGGGAAATGAGAAATCTGTGTTTCTTTGAACTTTAACATAGACCCCACTACAACCAGCAAAAGGCCTAGGCGAATGCCAAGCCTTGGGAAAGTGGAACTCTGTAGGCCTGATTCTTCCTAGGTCTGCACCTTGTGCAGTCATTTACAACAGTGCAAAGTGGTATAAATGCTACCAATTCGTAACAGTTTGCCCCGACTTTCCCTTGGTGTAATAGACTATGCAAGGTGCAGGACTCTATTCCTTTGTTGTTTTTTGGGGAATTTAACATAGCCTGTATGGGTATAAGCATAGCATAGCATAAATGTTTCCATCAATAGGTTGGGGAGGGAGCGCGCATAACAATTGGTGGTGGGCAAATCTCAGAGGCGTTCAGTGTTTACTTTACTTGCTTTGTCAAATGTATCTGAGCAGTTTTAATCTGGAAATTCATGTGCAAACCTTACAAGAACTGAGTGTTTCACATGAAGTTTGGTATAGCTTGGTCGAAAATGAAATGGTCATTATAAAAAGTAAGCATTTGTCAGTAGATACCACACTGCGACTGTCCTAAACTCTTGTCTGCACACGCTGGTTGCACCAATTTAACTGAAGTTTGTTAAACTAATTTTAGTTTAACCCCAGGTGGAAACATTTTTATGGGTTTAAAACTGGTTATATTAGTTTACCTTGAACCAAAAATTCACCAATGCAATCTAAATCTATATAAATTAGAGTGTAATGTCGCTGAAAATTAGAAAGGGTTCAATAGATAACAGCTGAGATTTTTTAAAAATAGGAGTGTAACTTTAGGCATCACAGCCCCTATTTCGATGGGAGTTACTGGGTACTCAACGACTTTGAAAATCGGACTACTTATTTAAGTCCTTAAATATGGACGTAAGAGTCTAACTTTAAGCACCTGTTTTAAAAAAATCTTGACCAAAAATATTAATTTATCATTTATATCTTTGGCTTGCTGATCTTCATTTTATTGGTCGGAAAATATTTATACAAGTGGTTTTCAGTGTTTTGGAGAACAAAACAAATCTTGATTGATATGGGAATATATAATAATGGGAACAGTGTATTTCACATCTTTCACTTTGTGTATTTACTTAGTGTCCATGATATTAATAAGAAGTCTTGGAAAATTCATTTGGTGATATAGAAGGCAGCGTATTTTAGTCAGATTACTGTTGTGAAGTCTTTCCTGATGTAATGCTCATGTTAGGATTATGGACGTGCCCTAAGCCACAGTATTTGTCTCCAGATCTGGACACCAAAGCTTGGGGAGTAGTTGGCCCCATGATTTTGGCTCAGCCCTTTGGGGGGGGGAAGGCTGGCTGTGATCTGACTTTTCTGAAGCTCATCTCCAGTGGAAACAGAAATAAAACAAAAGTCTCCATATTAATCACATCAGACATCATAGACTTGGATATATTGTGTTCCAAGTAAACATGAGGCTCTTAGGGTATGTCTACACTACGAAATTAGGTCGAATTTATAGAATTCGGTTTTTTAGAAATTGTTTTATATATTTGAGTGTGTGTGTCCCCACAGAAAATGCTCTAAGTGCATTAACTCGGCAGAGTGCTTCCATAGTACCGAGGCAAGCGTCGACTTCCGGAGTGTTGCACTGTGGGTAGCTATCCCACAAGTTCCCGCAGTCTCCGAAAATGAGATTCAAAAGTTTGCGGTTCTTTTCCTGTCTACCTGACCAGTGCATCTGAGTTGAGAGTGCTGTCCAGAGCGGTCACAATGGAGCACTCTGGGATAGCTCCCGGAGGCCAATACCGTCGAATTGTGTCCACAGTACCCCAAATTCGACCCGGCAAGGCCGATTTAAGCGCTAATCCACTTGTCAGGGGTGGTGTAAGGAAATCGATTTTAAGAGCCCTTTAAGTCAAAAAAAAGGGCTTCATCGTGTGGACGGGTGCAGGGTTTCATCGATTTAACACTGCTAATTTCGATCTAAAGTCCTAGTGTAGACCAGGGCTTAGTCTAATGGATGGTGAAATAAATCCATCTTTTATACAAAGAAACCAAATTGGTCCAGGAGTTTAAGTGTCTCAGTGGAAGTGGGAAGGAAGCAAATATGGTTGTACGTGGTCTGTCTGGAGGAGGAATAGCCTTGGTTGGACCGGATTAGAGAGCCTTTCAAGGGAAGAAGGGACAGCAAGGAAAGAGTAACAAAATTCTGTGTGTGGAAGATGGTCTTGGTGGAAAATATGAGGTATCAGAATTTAGAGAGTTTCTCATGGGGAGAAATAACTTCAAAAGAGAGGAGGAAGGAAGCAGAGGAATGGGAATGGATCAGGATTTCCTGTGGGATGACTGCCTTAAAATGGACACATTAATAGTGTAGAAGAGTAGGAGTCACAACTGTGAACACAGAGGAAGCAGCAAAGCCTAGAGTTGAGTTGGCTAATACCTACCTTGTTTGTAGACCCTGCTGCTTTTTTTTTTGACACAGTAAGTTGTCTATGTATCATGTTGAAAACTGCCAGCAGAATAACGTGTTGCACAACTCTTACTGAACAAACCTCTTAGTTCTTTGGGCAGATCACTGTTTTGCTAAATCTTTTAGTAGTTGCCTTACACAGAGAGCAGGTGGAGTATTTCTGCTCTGTGGAAGCTTACAGCATTATTACAACTGGGCTTGGTCCACAATTGTCTCTAGAGGTACGTGCATACGTCGTTTGAAAAAAGGGGGAAATGTTGGAGGAGAAAAGGAGTAAGAGACTGAAACTGATTATTTTAAAAGTGACTAACTTTTTTTCTTCTTTTTCTTAGTATTACCAGAACCTTTGCATCAGGTAAAACAGAAAAGGTGATCTTTCAGGCACTTAAGGAACTAGGGCTTCCCAGTGGAAAGGTATTTGCCAATTTAAAATAACATTTTTTATATTAAGAAATCACAGAATCGATCAGATTATATCGTTATGTGTTAAGTCATTTGTGTCATGTGAAAAAAACATGCCTTGTGTTCTCAGACAGGTGCGTCATCACTTCACTTAAACAGGAATGTTTACTAATGTGGTTTATACTAAATGGTACCAAAGTTAGATCGGACTTTTTTCTGATGTCCCAGTGTGTTGAATATTTAAATTCACACATTCACATGGTACCTTGAATGATTTTTTTTTTTAACTTTAACTTCAACAGGCAAAATAAAGACTATGTCCTTGTTCTGTATTTACTTTTTTACATATTATTATTATTTATTTTATCATTCACAGACTTAATGTTACCATGTAGTCAGAATATAAGTGCACTAAACAGATTTGGGGTAAGGAAAAAATGGAGAGCTCTTCTCAGAAAATATAAATAAAGCTACGTGCATTAGGCACATGTTACTAATACTTTTCTAATACTCAGACATGCTGATAGAATAGAATAAGTAAATTGGCTCTTTCTTGCTAAATCAACCTTTACGTTTTGGTTTTTTTTTCCAGAATGATGAAATTGAGCCTCCCGCTTTTACTTATGAGAAATTTTATGAACTAACCCAAAAAATATGTCCTCGTACGGACATAGAGGAACTCTTTAGGAAGATGTAAGTTAAATATTAAACTAATTTTAAATTGTTTTACTGTCATTTTAGTCTATTTCTAGTATTACCGGTACAACACTGAACATGGTAAAGAATTTCCAACCGTAACTCCTAATTCCATGTACAGTATTTGCAAACCAAGTCACATCTACATTTTCTTGTCTTTTCCCCCAAATTATTCATGTAAAAGTTAACTCTGTATTTTAGAGCAACTTTTACATGAGTTAAAAGAAGCACCTGGAACTTTTTTTGCATTGGCTTTACTAACTACCTACAGTTTTAACCTGCTCCTTTAGGTTATTAACACAGTATGTGAACTAACTAGATTAAGCAAGAAGTCTAAAAGTTTGTTCAATCAGATTCTTCTCAAATGGAGGACTTACATGTTGTTTTCTAAATTAACATTTGTTAAATCATACTGAGAAGAGAGGGTATTATTATACTGTAGCAAGCATAGACTGTTTGTTTGCCTTGACAGTGTTTGTTCATTTTGAGAATACATAGCTACTTCAGTGTTAGGAAACTGCAAGGTTTAGAAAGTATCAACAATGTCAACATGTAAATCATACCTACTGTAGCATCATACATGAAAACTTACTTTTTCTAATAAATTTCTTTTCAGCAATGGAGACAAAACTGATTATTTAACGGTAGACCAATTAGTGAGCTTTCTAAATGAAGTAAGCTTTTTCATACATTAACTACCATACAAGTCTGTCTGCAGTGGCTTGCTTCTTCCAGTCTTCTCATTGCATGTATCATGCCATCATTTGCTGTGCTTTTGATCTGCTGATCTTTTCATTATGGCAATATCCAGGTGCAAAAATCAGCTTCAACCGTATATGTTCTTGTGCTTTCTCTATGTTGGCTTTGCGGATTGCTTCTGTTGATTACTTGCTGTGGTGTGAAGCTATTGTTGTGTATGTTTTATACATTTTATACTGTTATATACAAAGTAATTTCAACTAAACGATACTCAGTGTTTTGTTATAAGCAGTTATTTTACTTTTAGGCATCTGATTGCTGAATCTGAATAACAGAAAAATGAAGTGGGCTTTTATATGTAGTGGCTTGATTCTCCACTATCAAATATTTTCTGTTTATTACAAATCTGTGGATCATAAGGATATTTTAATGGATTGTATGTGATTCTGAAAATATTAATATGTAGGATAGAAGGAACTATATTGGCAGCAGTATTTCTAAAATGCACATTTATTAGCAAGAGTCTGCAGTGTTTCTTCAGTCTAGTCTCTGAAAAAGTGTTTTATTAAAGTGTGTGATTTTCTTCTATTTCTAAATCATATTAAGATAAGTGGGAGTATGATTTACAGAGTTACACACCACTTAAGTGAATTTGACAGAATTTACTTGAAACAAATGAAGTATTGCGAACACCAAGTAATTCCCCAGCTTTTGTGCCACAAAACTCTTTTTTTTCCCAACAGACTGCAGAATTGTATTCCTTCTCTATAGTCTTTGAGTGAACTGACAAGTTATCCAAGAACAAACTTAAACAAGAACAGCCACAGCAAATTGCTATTTTCTCATTTCTCTATGCAGAGATTTAACCATGCATCAGTGTATCTAAAAGAGGGCCCCTTTGCTCCCTGTTCAAAAAGCAGTATATACCTTATTGATCTCCAAAAGTGAACCAAACACAAAGGATTTTTTTTAAAAGTAGTAGAGGAAAAGTAGTGATGAAATGAACAGTTTTACCGCTGTCCAGTGGACTAGGCACATGGAGTAAACCACGCTCAGTGGCTGCCCCAAATGTGGCCCAACCTTGGAAACAGTTACATACATGCTTCATCTGACTACTATGAGTAGTCCCATTGAAATCCATGGTCACAAAGCTAGGCATATGTGTAAGTGCTTGTAGGAACGAGGATTGGTATGATGTGTAAATAATCCACACCCCCGAGTGACATAAATTACACCGACCTAAGCACCAGTGTGGACAGCACTATGTCGGTGGGAGAGTTTCTTTTGCCAACATAGCTACTGCTGCTCATTGAGGGTGAGTTAATTAAGTCGACAGGAGAGCATTCTCCCTTCGGCTTAGAGCGGCTCTCTAGTGTAGTCATAGTCTGAGTAGAGTTTAATGTGTTGGTCGTGATGTGTAAGGCCTTAAGTGACCTGGGACCTACTTACCTAAGACATCGTCTCTTTCTCCCTTCACGTATGGCCTGCACTCTCTGTAGTCCGCACAGGTGCTCGAGCTGGAAAACGTAAACGCTTATTGAGAGAGATGAGATGGGTGAGGTAATACTGTTTATTGGACCAACTTCTGTTGCTGAAAGAGACACAGAGCTCTTCTTTAGATCTGGGAAAGGTACTCAGAGTGTCACAGATAAATACACAGTTGTTAAGCATAAGAGCTAACAACATGTTTAAAGGGGCCATTGAGAGTGAAGTGGGCCATTAACAACTCTGCAGTCATAGAACCAAGGAACCAGGGTTACAGATTGTTGAAAGAGACAGTAAAGGGTCGTGCAGGCTTCCTTTGAAGACAAGGGCTGTGAGGCCAGATATGGAGTGATTGTTTGACGGTTGATACAGTGTTTTGGTCTTTTTGGTCATTTTTCTGCGTGAGTTCATTTGAGAACGTAGCGATGGTCTCATTCCACCCATATTTGATGGGGACCACATCCTGAACGCAATCTTTCCGGCATAGGCGCTGGCTTTTATTGTTCCTCGGGGGTGCTCCATCCCCACTCCATCCCCATTCCTCCCTCAAGGCCACGCCCTCACTCTGCCTCTTGCTCCCCCCGCCTGCCCGCCACTGGCTGTTCTCCGCCCTCCCCCAAGCACCTCCCCCAGCCGCCAAAGGGCTGATCAGCGGCACTGCCGAACAGCCGTGTCTTGTGGGTGCTGAGCAGTCATGATTTTTTTTCCATGGGTGCTCGAGCCCAGGAGCACCCATGGAGTGAGTGCCAGTGCTTTCTAGAACACCATCTTCTGGCCTTCAAATAACCCTCCCAACCTTACCAAGCTCATCATCAAACGCAAAGCTCTGCACAAACCACGACATACCAACTCAGTGGCACCAGACCCCGCCAGAGCAACAGATGCAAAACCTGCAGACATCTCTCCACTGCTACAATGATGCAGACCCCTCACAACACCTTTTAAAATCTATGAGCCTATCTCAACAAGTGGTGTCCCTCGTCCAGTGCATCATATGGCTCAATAACAACTCTGTGGGTACAGCACTGTGTGTGTAGATGTGCCCTAACTCTCCTTTGTTCTATGGTTGCAGAACTGTTAATGGCCCACTTCATTTTGAATGGTCCTTTGCAGCATGGTAATTCCTGTGCTTAACAGTCTGTTCCACCTTGTACTTAGCTATGACGCTATCTTTCCCAGAACTGAAGAAGAGCTCCGTGTAATTCAAAAGTTTGTCTCTTTCACCAGCAGAAGTTGGTCGAATAAAAGATACTCCCTCACCCACCTTGTCCCTCCCATGTCCTGGGACACACATGGCTACAGCAATCCTGCAAACAATAAAAGTTTATTACCATTATAAAAAAGAGGTGGCTGCTGGCAAGGCGTTCTTAGTGAGGATGTGCCCTGGAACTTCTGAACTTGTTTCCACTTTGTTCCAAAATAGCCTGAATTTGATGACCTTCCAGGCATGTTGTAGGTTGCAAAAGCAATTTGTTTGATAGGGTTTTTAGGGAAGGATGAGCGTATGTTCCTGGGTATCTCTGATTTGGAAGTGAGGCTTTTCTGGAGTTTTTTTCATTTTTTTTATTGTCTGTTGGCTGAGGTAAATTGTTAGCTCCATTTTGACTGTTTAATGCTGCAGGCTGACAGTTAATTTAATTATGTATCATCATTAATGCTGGTGAGTTGTTTTAAAAGTCTAATTATTGTCAGGCACTTCTGTGCATGTGTTCTTTTTTTAAGTTCAGTCTAAAGAAAAGGAAAAATAATAGAAAAATGAAACAGACCTAAAGCTACTGAGATTTCCTCCTGCCATTTACTCGCAGCCACAGATTTTAGCTTTGGTCTATGTGTGTAATTATCAAAAGTAGTAATTCAGTACAGGCTGGCCTGGACTCCTGCTTTCTGCTAAGCAAAGAGATGAGATGAAATGGGAGATTGGATCCTTCTTGTTTAGTAAGTTTCCCTTTTCTGTTTTTGGTGGAGAGGGGCCAATATTTCTGCTGGACCTCATAAATCCCAATAATGAAACTGGTTTCTAGCAAATCATGAGTTGTTTCACATATCCGCAAGTATTTAT
Source organism: Caretta caretta (assembly GCF_965140235.1). NCBI lineage: Eukaryota > Metazoa > Chordata > Testudines > Cheloniidae > Caretta > Caretta caretta. Next base: position 201,952,051 of record NC_134208.1, on the reverse strand, counting down.
CTGGCTAGGAGGTAAATGGCTAGGTGGCCATATTTGGAGAGCATCTGTTTCTTCCCTCTTTCTCTTTCCAAAGTAAACAGGCACCCTCTACCCCTGCCCCCCTTAAATGATTTACCCTCCTTTTGTTAAGGAACACCTAGTAGAAAGGTATGGATCCTGTCTAATGTGGTAACTAGAACAAGCAACAGCAGCTTTGCTGGACATATGTGATTAGTCCTGGGGCCTTTATGCTTTTCATATTGGTCAGCTATGTTGTTTTGCATTATAAATTCCCTGTGCCAACAAACTCACTAGCATAAAACATTTATGCAAGGGATCCTGCTTGACATTCCTTTTTTTTTTATAACATCACACAAATTGTCAAGTACTACTAGAATTGTTTTTAATTAAGTAAACTTAAAGAGACTTATGTTTTGCCCAAATGGGGAAAAAAAATAAGATAATGAGCAGTGATCATGATGACAACAACAAAAATATTACTGTTAGTTCCCTGCAATAATTTTTTGGCTGTGATCGCTAAGAAGCGTTGTTTACCTTCTCCCATCTATTTTCTTCCCCTGTGTCACCTCTGTTCTATTTACGATTATCCATGGAAGAGTGAAGTGGGGAAGATCACTCTTCTTTAATAAGAGCCTCCCCTCCTCTTTCTTTCAGTTGTTTCAAATGATGCATTTTCACTATTGGTGCAAAGTTTGTCACGTGTGATTACATGTGGTCGGCTGTACAGTTGCATGCTAGTGTTGTTCTCCTGAGAGATGCTTAGCAAGGTGTGTCTTGCGTTCAGCTGCTTACATTTCATATTTCATCTGAGATTTACTTAGATATCTTGATAGCCAACGTATAGTGAATTTAACAGCTATACTTCAGATGCTGTCAACTGTCCATAGCATTAATAAAAGGATGCTTCATTAACTGCATGTTTAAATGGGCATTAGTTGTAATTTCTTAGAATTAACCAACCACACATACCAATGTGTTGGTTGTAAAGCTGAGATCAGGTTGCTTATTTTTGATTGGACATAGCTTGATGTTGAACAGAATATCAAAATATTTGGATGTAAGGAATTACAGCAAATGCTTATAGTGCCTTAAGCCATAGACATCCCACACTGTCCACTCCTAAATTATTGGTCAACAGTACGGGGGTGGCCTATGTTACATTTTTGAATGTAAATTACAGCTTTAAAACTGCACCTACCTGGGTAAAAGAGTGTTTCCATGGTCATATTTGTTTATTTGTTTTGCTTTTGCATCCGCTTACATGCCACTACTCAGTTGAATTATGTTTTTAATTTTTTTAATGGAGAATCAGGCACACCATGTGCAGCTCGAATCCAGTGTGAATAAAAGTGAAAATTGCATTGCACACTCTAAAGTGAATGTGTCATGAATCAGGCCTTTAGAGATTTATTGGAAGTCACTGATACCTACTATGCCTAAATATAGTCCAAACAATATTTGTGTATGATATCATGAAATCCCTACATCATTAATTGCTATACATTTTGGGATGACACTGTGAAGATGTTTTTTTAATGATTTTCGTATTTGCTCTATGATCCTAAGGTGATTTTTTCAGAAAGCCCCAGTAGCTCCACGATTCGCAGAGATAACAGACACCAGTTAACATATTTCCAAATGCAGTTTTCGCATAGAATATTTGTAGCAACTTATTATTTTTTTTTAATGTTTATTCTAGTCATCCATATTGATGAAGACACAAGTTTTATGAAGGGATAATTATGTAACCATCAGTCAGGCCCATCAGTTTGTATGACCTACATAAAAGATTTCTGACGAAGGAAGATGATTTACCAAGTTATTAAAGGATCTGCTGTTAATTGTCAACATTTTATTGGCACATACTCCACATGCGTTATTTTATTGTAATGAGTAAATAGCAATAATACATGTCAGATGAGCAAACTGCCTGTTGTTTTCCTAGATAACTAGATTTAAATTTATATAGTGCTGAAGTTACAATTGGGATATTCTGTAAGTTCTAGTTTAAAAAAATTGTCCAGCTCTTTCTTTTTCATCTGCAGTAATGAAAAGTTCTTGGCATATAGCCTTGCAGTAAGTAGTCCTGCTAAATTATGTTATTTTCTAACCTTAGCATCAACGAGATCCTCGTCTGAATGAAATTTTATTCCCATTCTATGATTCAAAAAGAGCAATGCAGATAATTGAAACATATGAGCCAGATGAAGATTTGAAGAATAAAGGTAAACAAAGTGGGAATATCTGTGTATCAAAAATTAATACCACATTTCTTTAGATACTTTAAATTTTAAAAAGCACGTAAGTGACTTAGGAGCCTAAGTCCCAATGAGACTGAGGCCAGATCTGTACTATAAACTTACATCAGTGAAAAATCCACACCCCTGAGCATCGCAGTTATACTGACCTAACCCTCAGTGTATACAGTGTTATGTCAATGGGAGGGCTTCTTTCACAGGTACATAGTAAAATGCTATGTTAGCTTTAACCAAAGCAATAGGGGTAAGTACCTTTGTGCTCTCCTAATCTTCTCTATATGCTGCAGAGGCTGAAGGCATAACATAGCCCTGGGGGCTTGTCTAAGTTGCAGCATCCTACTCAGTCTTCTCTAAGCCTCAGTTTTGCCCAGAATCTCTGCAATACCACTAGCTGCATCTCCATCCCTGGTGTGCTCCTCCTGCCTCAGGCATGCTTCCTCCACAAGGGATTGTGAGGAGCCAGTGGCTGTCTTCCTTGGTTCCTGCACCACAGGAAACAGGGCTTGTGGGGTGCTTTGACTTCACTCTGGTCCTTTTACCAGGAGTAAAGCAGTTGAATGAGGGGTAAGGATCTCATCCTGTATATGTTGCTCCTAGTTTACTCTGCTATCCTTGCATCACACTATCTTTTAACAGATTGCTTATGAGTTTTTGCTAAAATTGAACCTGTGAGCTGATGGTCCCTCTATAACTTCTCAGGGCACTCCAGTAAAAAAGGGGAAGGCTTTCAACCAATCCTCTGGCTATCAGATGGAAGATATCTCCTCTCAATAGCAGGGTATTTCTTTTTAAAAAATGATCTGTAGGACACCCCAAGATCCATTGTTTTCTCTTCTTGGAGTCATGGATGGGAATTTTGAAGGCATCAACTTTATAGCTTATTTTGTTTTCCACCCTATATGTACCAGAAACTCCCCTTACTAATTACCTCCTTTTCTTTTTAATCTAATCCTATTTGTTACATGTTTAATGAAGTTATGGATCTACTGTCTAGATGCCAGCATATTCCAAGTGTTTTCCCATAATGTACAAGCTATAATGAGAATTGTTTTCCCCTGTTCAGAAAGATATGCACCCATCTTTTGGGTGTGCAGAAGATAAAGTGAACCAGTAGTTTATGAAGATACAGTTTCTTGTCTGCAAAATACCTATCTAGAAGCTGATGTCGGCATAAGCTTCTATACAGCTTTCATATTCTTTCAACCAGTCATTGAGTCATGGTAGTGAATTGAGCCTATTGTTTTAATTCTTTCTTTCTTTCTTTCTTTCTTTCTTTCTTTCTTTCTTTCTTTCTTTCTTTCTTTCTTTCTTTCTTTCTTTCTTATTTCTACTGTGATGTATGTAAATGCAGAATGTCTGCTGCAGAAAAGTCGATGGGGTTTTTCTGATGTTTGTCTTTCCTTGGTGGGGTTAGTTCATTGTGGTTTTACCCCAATGGAATTAGTGGGAGAAGGGGAGGAATTGGCCCCAGAAGTTGTGGATTCCCAACAACCTGCCTACGTTGGGGATCCACAACTTCATCTGGCTTTAAACCATACTGTCCTCTTGTTGGGTGGTTGTTCCCAAGTTCAGTGTGGAGACACAACCAGACTAGGTTCTGTCCAGTATCAGATGGGGTTGACATTTTGAAAAGCACATCATTCCACCCCCACTAGTGTGCCCTTGTATGCACTGTGCATGTGAGGTCACGCCAGTAGGTCATGCTGGAGGGTAAGGCCCACACCAGTCCTGGAAGTACCATAATGTCTGGTATTCTGGGAATGCATGAATTGCCACCCTACCCCAACATCCAATGGAGGCATGGCTTATCTGTGTGGTGTCTGTTCTCTGCAGTCCTTTACAAGACCCCTATTCCATAAGGCACTTAGGCACATGTGTGCACTGAATAGCACTGTGTGGGAGGCAAGACCTCATTCGCTGCACAAGAGCTGTAAGAAACCAGTCCTGCCTTGGTCACCGTACAGCAGGGATAGTGAATTATTTTTTTGTCAAGGTCGAAATTTCTTGGTCAAGGTGTAGTCAAGGTCCATACTCCAGAAAAAATAATTAAAATAATAACAACAATAATGATAATAGGTAAATAAAAAGATTTGGGGGTCCATTCAAAAGCAGCTGGCGGTCTGGATTTGGCCCATGGTCCGCCTATTGACTACCCCTGCTGTATGGTAAGGATCAGTAACTAGAACTCAACCCTTCCTCGTGTGCTGTGCAGTACATGAATGGCTCAGTAAGCTCAGGAGCTCTTTGGGAGAGTAGTTATAGACACTTTCTCCTTCTGCTAGGCTGCTAACTCAGCCTCTTAATTATGTTATCATTGAGGGAGGACTTCATTACGTTGCTAAAATCATAGCAAATATACAACAACTATACACAGTAGTGATTTTTTTTCACTCTCTTATACTTTTTCCTCCAGACTAATCGCATGTCGTGCTTGGAGCTACTTTATTCTGCTGTTTTTAAGTTCTTAGTGTGTATGGGGGGGGGGGGGTAAATTTCTTAAGATGAGAATGTGTTGGGGTTTTTTTTTCATTTTCTCCTAACTCAAAGCCAGCTGAAGGGATTTGGCTGTGACCAAGAATAGAAAGTTCAAAGCCCCAAGTGAGACTTGTTCAGAAAGTTATGAGCAAGTGAAAGCTGGGGGGTTAGGGATTCTCTGTTGGAACAAAAAGGTCATGTGAAACAAAGTAAAATTGGAGCTGCTGTTAGCCATCCCTTGCCAATAACAGAGCTCCCATGTCTGACATTAGGAAACATGAACTTCAAGTTCAAATTGCATTCCAATTGTGTCATGTCACTATTTTGATGGTTAACTGCCCCCCCCCCTTTTTTTTTAGCATGAGGCCATTTTTAAAATAGATACCACAGGCAGATTCTGATCTGGCTTACACCAGAATCTAGCCCCTCGTCTTTTACAATTTCTGAAGCACAAAACAAAAAGAGGAGGAAGAAAACGTACTATGAACACTGTGATCAAAGTTACTGTGCACACACAGCCCTATTTTCTAACATGGCTTTGTTTATGCAGACAATGTTTTAATTTTCATTGTCAGGAAGATAATCTGCTGTATATACGCTGAACAGTAGGATGGTTAGCAAAAGTCTCGAACCTTCCATGGTTTGGAATTAAATCCAAAATAAATTTCTAGGTCATGCTAATAGAATCTTTGGATTCCAGCCTTTGAAAGACTGGGAGAGTCTTGTACTTAAATTACTGTTGCTAATTTTCTTTCATCTGCTGTTATAAAATACCAGCTCCTCTTCTGGGTAGCAGTGTCTGTGTTCCTTTAAACACTAACAATCTGTATTCTCTGCATAAATACAGAAAACACATAAAGCTATTTTTTCCTTCCAGGTCTCATATCAAGTGATGGATTCTGCAGATATTTGATGTCAGATGAAAATGCCCCAGTCTTCCTTGACCGTTTGGAATTATACCAGGAAATGGACCATTCTTTGGCTCACTACTTCATCAGCTCCTCCCACAATACCTATCTAACAGGCAGGCAGTTTGGCGGGAAGTCTTCTGTAGAGATGTACAGACAAGTGCTTTTGGCTGGTTGCAGGTTGGAAATATAGGATAATGGCTTTCATAGTTCATATTGTTTTAGGAAAATCAATACTTCATTTTATTTACCTCGGCAATTATATATGATACCATGTAAATATAATAAGTATGAGAAATATGAAAAGTATCATAAGTAAAAATCTTTATTGTACAAAAACATACGGAAAGAGTCGCCTTTAGGAAGTTGCAGTATTGTGCGGGGAAGGGGTGTGTTGGAAGATGTAGGCTTCACACACTTCTGCAGTTCAGAGGGATTTGTGCTGTGTGATTAAGCCAATCTGCATTTTTGTGGATATCAGTTTGACTTCCAGTTTAACTACTTGCAGTGCGTAAATACGGTATATCCAGATTAGCTAATGAGAGAGTAAATAATGGAGTTCTGATTAAAAAAACCACTTTCACTCAGACATTTTACACTCCCACACACACAGAGTTTAATGTAATACGTCCATAGTTATAAAATCAAATTGACATGATAAGAGTTTGTGTATTACATACAGCATGAGAGGAATTGTAGCGCTTCTAAAATTGCATTGTTATTTACTCTAGCCTCTGCTCCTGAACAAGACAGATTGCTTGGAGTTTCTGTCAAATGGCTTGTATATTTATGGAAATATTGTGAAAATTGACATAGTTGTTATTGGGTTTTTAGATGTGTTGAACTGGATTGTTGGGATGGAAAAGGTGAAGACCAAGAACCAATAATAACACATGGGAAAGCAATGTGTACAGATATTCTTTTCAAGGTAGAATTTATAGATCATTGATAACTTCAAATTTATACGTCAAACTTTAAGCCCAAATCCTCTCTCCAACACCCAGATGGAGAAATTTAGCTAGCAAGTAGGGAACTCTGCAGAGAGAGGGAATCCCACCCCCACAACACTGCATGGCTGGTCCTACATCCTAATGGAATGAATGATTTAAATAGGGGTGGGTCCTATGTCCTGAACTCTCAACAGCTTACTTCTGCCTCACTTCCTCTTCCCACCCCGTTCTGCATGAAAGCATTCAGGGAGCCCACTCAGGCACTCTGTATAGTCTCTCCAAATCCTGCCACTCTTATGCACAGCAGAGTCAATAATGGCTCTGCTGCAAAAGTCCCCCTTACCTGTGGAAGTGACAGATGAAACACAGGCGTTGTCCCTTCAGCCAAAATCCTCCTCTGGGCAAGATCAGCTGTCAGATCCCTATGTCTCAGAGCAGCACTGAGCTTGTGGCTGTAGCTACCATCTTCCTTCCTCAGGTGGAGTGAGAGTTTTTTAAACATGGAGTGGGAGTAAATAGAGAAATGAAATAGACCCACTTTGTTCTGTCTGTCTTTGCTTCATTTACTATAGAATCCATCATGTTCTGTGTCTGTAAAATATTTCTACTCATAATTGCCACTTGATGTGTTTTAACATGAACACTTTCTTTGCATTTTAAAGGATGTCATTCAAGCCATTAAGGAAACTGCATTTGTTACATCTGAGTATCCTGTTATTCTTTCCTTTGAAAATCACTGCAGGTATAAAGTATATTCATCTTCCATTTTTAATACTGCAATGAAAGAGCAATTGCACCTATGATAAGGCTCATAATAGTTCAACTTGACTTGGAAAACTTTGTAACAGGGTTATGCAGATAAATTAGATGTCACTTTGAAGAGATCCAGAGATGTTGGCTTTAACACAAAGGTCAAGCTTTGAATTGTTTTAATAATGCTGTGATTCAGCAGTGAATTACATTCGAAGGTCACATTAACTGAATAATATTTAATCAGCACATTACTTTGGTTTAAATAAATTCATGCATTTCAGTTATATTAGTTCGTTTTTTATAAACAGTTAAAAGTAGTAACAGGTTTTTGTTGCTGAATGATGGCTTGGAATTAACTAATGTCACTTTTTTCCAGCAAATACCAACAGTACAAGATGTCAAAATACTGTGAAGATTATTTTGGCGATCTCCTTTTGAAGCAACCTCTAGAAACACATCCAGTATGTATCTTTAAAAATTGTGTTTATATTTCTTGTTAATTTTATTAGAGCGATTTAATAACTTGAGACTATTTATTAGAGCGGTATAGTAACCAATGGTGGAGAAACTTGTGTGTGCCTGGGCCTTAGTTTTCAAACATCACTATTGATTTTGGGCTTCTCAGTTTTTGGGTCCTTAGCTGGTTCATTTAATTTCTTCTGAACAGAGTTTGGGGAAGGACTTCTGGCAAGGGTTGGGGAGCCATGTCCCCATGCTGAGTCAAGCAGGGTTGCCTCCCCTATAAAATAGACCAAGTGTAGTGTCTTTGCTTGTGACCTCACCCACCTTGTCTCTCTGTAATTTCCAGTTATTGATGCTCTAATTAATGCTAAACTGTATTAATGCTAAGTGGCACTATGTGCAAAAATCTTATTTAAATGAATCTCAGCCATACATGGCAGAGCATTACAGGATCTAATGATGAATACATCTCGTGGGTATAAGCAAGCACTGTGGCCAGTCCACAGCTGGTACAGAAGAACGTGGTGTCAGGAGTACAGTAAGACCAGAAACAGAAGGAACAAAGCAACAAAGTACAGACGGAAAGAACAGCCACAAAGGTTGCAGGATCTCATCAACATGCCGCTTTTCAATGCCCCAGAGAACTTCAGCTTTGACAAATCTTCACAGTGGACAGACAGTATTTTGGAAGATTTCGACTTGCAAACAAACTTTGGGAAGAAACTGGAGATATTCAAGTATCTTCTTTAATTTATGTGGGGAAGCAAGCAAAGCATATCTTTAAATCCTTTGACTTTACTGCAGACTGTCGCAAAGATGGGTATGAAAGGGTTCTGGCTTTGTTTAATGCATACTTTATACCTCAGAGAAATGTGGTTTATGAAAGAGAATGTTTTCATGAAAGCATTCAAGAACCAGGGGAAAATGTTGAATATTTTGTAAGAGTTCTGCATATATTGGCTGAAAACTATGATTTTGGGAATGCAAAACATGAAAATATCAGACACAGGCTGGTTTATTGGGTTAACAGATAAAAACCTTTCATAGCAGCTGAAATTGAAGAGAGATTTAACCCTAATCTCAGTTATTTAAATAGCAAAACAGTCTGAACTATTGAAACAGTGAAACCTAGAGAAACTTGACAAACTTAAAAAACTGAAGCTAGTTTAGAAACTGTGTTAAAAGTTATCATCATAAAACCCCTGAGGCAAGGAGAGAGCGCTCCCAAGTTAACAATGACAATTCCAACCTACATGCACAAGATGTGGAAAAAGTCATATCTCAAGAGATTATGCATGTCCAGCCAGATGCACATGTGTAATAAATGTATGAAATATGGACATATTGCAGCTGTTTGCACCAAAACAGTCATGGAGTTAACTCATATAACAGACAACCAAGAGCCATTGTTTCTGGTATCTATTACTTGTGATGACATAGATAGAACGTTGCAAATCTGCGGATATCTGTGAATATCTACATCCACGGATGCGGTTGTATTGTTTACCATCTTTACTGATTGTGGATCAGATGCAGCTCCAAATTGTATCCACGCAGAGCTCTAACAGTGACATGGGTGTGAATGCAGATACATATAAAACGGTGGAGTGTGGATCACAGGTCGGATAGACGTTAATTATCATGGATGTGGATCAGATGTGGATCCAAATATTTGTATGCTTGCAGGGCTCTAAACATAGAACCTAACCTGGAGAGTGGCAAGACTATTGACTTTAAAACGGATTCAGGAGCTGATGTCACAGGCATCTTAGAAGGGATTTACAATCACTGTCAGAGCTGAAGTCACCTGACACAGCTTTGACCAGCCTTGGAGGTATACTGAATGGCATGGATCAGCTCACCACAAACAACTTACGAAGATAAAAGCTATGCATTCAGAGTGCATGTGATCAAAGGTGACAACCGTCTCAGCTGCAGCATGGCAGTTATGATGGGCCCAGTGAGAAAGGTGGAAGAACTTGATGGAGGATTTGGTGATATTGGACTTCTGAGAGGCTATCAAGTACAAATCAACTTAAGAGACAATGCTGAACCATACAGTGTACAAACACCCACACCAGAGACACCTTGGAAAAGACTAGTTGCAGGTTTATGCAAATTCAGAGGACATCACTACCTGGTTATATTTTCACCAGATCACTACCATGGTCTATTTTCCCAGGTTTATAGAAATAATGTACTTGAAAGACGTAACATGTCACAGTGTTCTTGAGAAAACTGAAGTCCCCTTTTGCTCAATTAGGTTATTTCAGAACAACTGTGACAGGCAACAGACCACAGTTCACTGCAGCAGAATTTAAGTCACTCTGAACGAAATGTGATTTTGATCATATCACTAGCAGCCCACGTTACCCACAAGCAAATGGAGAGGCTGAGAGCTCTACAGACTGCTCAGAAAATCCTACAGCAGAAAGATTGATTCCTTGCTCTCTGAGTCATAGATCCGCACCAATAACAGCTACTGGATATAGTCCAGTACACTTGCTGATGGGAGGACAACTCAGCACTACTGTTCCACCTTTGGAAAAGAGCCTATTTCCAAAGTGGCCAGACAGACAACTGCCAGGTCTAGAACCTGGTGACCACGTTCATGTAAAAATGGATGGATAAAAAGGATGGACAACTTCAGCTGTCATATACAAAACAAAAAACCCTGCACCGATATAATATGTGATCATGACTGACGGTGGAGAATTCAAAAGAAACCATTGACAGCTACAATTTGTTCCTCAGAAAGAACAATCAACAGATAAAATGCTACTGATGGCAGATTCAAAACAAGAAGAAGATTGCGAACTGACCACAGCCAGTCTTTGCAAGTAATGGACAGCCAGATGCTAAACTGTACTAGGCTGTTCAGCCACTAGGAGGCACTGTGTCAAATACCTTATTTAAATGAACCTCAGTCATACCTGCCAGAGCATTAAAGGATCTAATGATGAACACATCTGGTGTGTATAAGCAAACTCTGTAACCAGTTCATATCTGGTACAGAAGAACATGACAGATGCAAAGTAATTGATCATATGTGCCTGGAAGGGAAGGGTGTAGTGCTTTCAGCTGCGTCTTCTATCTCATGCTTCCTGGTCCAGACCAAGCTCTGGAATCTGGGCTGCTGTCAGTGCTGCATTAGGAACTGAATCGGATGAAGAGCTCCCAGCAGAAGCAGCAACTGCAGGAACGGTCAGGAGAACTAAAATCCACATGCATTTCAGTCTCATACATAGCCAGGAAATGTAGCAAATGCTGGAGCATTCTTAATAGGCACGGCCTACCAATATTCAACCTTGGCCTAACCTTCTATTTGCTAGGGCGGGGGTTCTCAAACTTCATTGCACCACGACCCCCTTCTGACAACAAAAATTACTGTATGACCCCAGAAGGGGGGACCAAAGCCTGAGCCCACCTGAGCCACGCTGCCCAAGGGCTTCAGCTAGAGGCAGGGGGCCTGTAACCTGAGCCCTGCCGCCCAGGGCTGAAACCCTCAAGTTTCGGCTTTGGCCCTGAGTGGTGGGGCTCTGGCTTCAGCCCCGGGCCCCAGCAAGTGTAAGCCAGCCCTGGCAACCCCATTAAAAGGTGGTTCTGACCCACTTTGGGGTCCCAACCCACAGTTTGAGAACCGCTGTTCTAGGGTCTACATATGCTCTTACAGGGCCTGCCCACTGCTTTGCACAACCCATTCAAACTCTCTAGCAGCAGCCACCAAATGTCAGAGGTGAACAACTGCTATCAGCTGCACCACACTGCCAAGAAAGACAGGCAGAAGGAGATTCCTTTGACTCACCTTCCTGCTACTGCCCCTGGTGACTACTAGGCCCTTTTGCCTAGTGACACCTTCTCCAGGGCTGTGCTTTTTTTTCTTCTCTTAACTTTGACAGGGATAGTTAGGATGCAAGAATGCATAATAGAGATCATGTTGCTATACTCGGAGGGGTATGCAGAGATGTGTGGCTGGCTGTAATATCCCCAATCTGAGCACAGTCCTCGCAAGTGGCTGCTTCTCATGGCCCTGTGACCAAACAGAAATGGTGCCACACCAAAAGTTCTGTGGCTACTGCAGCTTCGGGACCCAATTCTAGCCTCATCTGGTCTCTGCTCTTTAGTGTGCTCACTGTTTTATGTTTTGTTTTTTTCTGGCTGTCACTCTGCCTCCTCCATGCACACATTCATAAATCAAACTTTCAAAAGGCATCTGGTGCAAGTTGGAAACTTGCCCTTCGTAAGTAGTTATATTCCGTTTTAAATGTCTCTGGAAGGAAAACTCAGGACAGGCGTGAGACTGCCTGAAGCCGATATTTTCCCAGAGGGGCACCTAGCTAACCTTTTAATTGCAGAATGGTATTTTAGAGGTAGGGGGAATGAAACCTGATTGTACTGACATCTAGTGGAGTTAAAATATATTCACTGCTGGACCCAGTGGATGATAACCTAGAGTTCCCTTTATCCTCAGTGTCCATGTGGAGATTGTTGCACACGATTCCCTTGCTGGAACTGAATGATCGAGTTCTCTTGATTATAATGGGAAAATGGATATTAGCTTGGAAGGATGTTGCATCAGTTGTTGTTTGTTCCACATGCTGTTTGCCAGCTTTGTTTGCTTCTCCTTGTATTTGGGTATCAGGGTGTCGTGCAGAGGTGGGCAAACTATGGCCCATGGGCCATATACTGCCCACAGGACCCTCCTGCTTGGCCCCTGAGCTCCTGGCCTGGGAGACTAGTCCCCGGCCCCTCCCCTGCTGTTTCACCTCAGCCTCAGTGCACCGCGCCATGCTCTGGGCAGCCAGGTAACGCAGTTGCAGAACCGCGGCCTGACCTGGTGCTCTGGGCCACGTAGTAAGGGGACAGGGGGAAGATGGGGTTGGATAGAAGGCAGAGGAGTTTGGGAATGTGGTCAGGGGTCGGGGGTGTGGATAGGGGTCGGGGGGGTCAGAGGGCAGAGAATAAGGTGGTTGGATGGGGCATGAGTCCCGGGGGGCAGTCAGGAATGAGGGGGGGTTGGATGGGGCGGCAGGGGGCAGTCAGGGGTGGGGGATCCGGGGGTGGTCAGGGGACAGGGAGCGGGGGGTTGGATGGGGCAGGAGTCCCGGGGAGCATCAGGGGGCGAGAAGCGGTGGCGTCAGATAGGAGGTGGTGGGCCGGGCCACGCCTGGCTGTTTCGGGAGACACAGCCTCCCCTAATCGGCCCTCCATACAATTTTGGAAACCCGACGTGGCCCTCAGGCCAAAAAGTTTGCCCTCCCCTGGTGTGGTGGGTTGACAGTGCCTTCCCACAGAGGCTGTTGATGCTGGTCCGGCACAGTGACAAAGCTGACTTGATTACTGTTATTTTTTTATGTGGTGGTTGAATACCTAGAAACTCCACCCACTCCAAAGAGATCTGCCTCCCCGTTCTGGGATTCCTTACTAACCCTGGCTATATCTTCCAGTCCCAACTCACTTCTACCTCAGTGTACCATTGTCCTTTTCAGCTGTGATCCTGGGTAACAGATCCTTCCCCCATTTCCTTCCCAGGCCCACTGGGAGGGAGCCACACCACCCAAATCTGCACTCCTTTGTGTCCTGGGGCTTGTACCAGGGGATCCTGGCCTGTGCTCTGCCCACCTCAGAGTGGAGAGTGATGGGCCAACAGATGTTATGCCTCTCCCTTCCCAATATGGAGCAAGTCATTTACTTAGCACATACGTAGCATTTGTCATTTGATACCGTCCACAAACATCAAAGACATGCTCCTACAAACCCTTACTGGCAGGTATAGTCCTTATCATCTGGCTAAGGACTACTCGCATAGATAAATCTTCGCAGGGTTGTGCACTGGTTGCTGGAACCTCACAATACGGCAGTGAGTTAAGCTGGGTAAGTATTGTTAGTCACATTTAGCAAATTAGGAAATTGATATTAGGGAACTGAGTTTAAGCGACTAGCCCAAAATCATGCAGCAAGTCAATGTATGAGTTGATACTTCAGTCTCCTGACTTTACTGTTGCCAAGGTGGTGTGACCCTGTGGATCTGGCAGTGGACTAGGAATCAGGAGAGGTGGGTTTTGCTCCTGCCTGTGCTACTGATCTGTGGCATTACTTCTGTCACTTTGTTGCCCTCTCTGCCTCAGTTTCCCCTCCAACTCTGTCTCTTGTCTATTTAGATTGTAATTTCTCCAGGGGAGGGACTCCTTTGCTATTTACTATACAGTGCTCAGATGATAAATGCTTTATTTTAAAGCTATGTAACCTCTTCCTGCCTTGTTTTCCCCATCTGTAAAGTGAGGATGATGATACTTTCCTGCCACACTCTTGCATTGTGTTAATTAATTTTTGTGAAATGTTTTGTGATCATCAAACAATAAGTATTAATGTAAAGTATTATTATTACCAATTAATTTTGGAAGTATTTTTCTTCTGGATGGCAGTCAGGCAGCAACCCATTCGAAACCCATATGAAAGATATGAGCAGCAGAGAGAAAATATTAGAGCAGAATTCAGTTTTCAGATGATTTGATAAATAATAAGTCTCTCTTACCAATGTAGGTTTTTTTTTAATCAGCATGTTCTTGTTTTTAGAATTTAGCAAACCTTAACATGAGGAAATAATAGATGTCTAAACATGTTTTGTTAAAAGGGACAAAAATAGCAATTAGACAAAATAGCAAGATAGGTAAACAAAATTCAAGGACTGCACATTAGCTGTGCTTTTAAATCCAGAATGTGGCTAACTTAAGATCGGGAGGTTCTCAAACATTGCCCTTTAAAATAATCTGATAAGAGCAAAAAAGAGGGACATTCTTACCTGAATACACAGAGATAGTTAAAGGGGTTATATGAACCTTTGATTTTTAATATTTTATTGATGCAACATAAAATCCTGAGCAGAAGAAGAAAATAAATGAATGACTTTTTCAGTGTCCTTGCATTCCTGTTGATATTTTCATGTGACTGTTGTTTTTATTCTGATGTATTCAGAGTTTTTTGTGTGTGGCTCATTACAGGAATATGAGATAATAAGGAGTTTACAATATACAGGCCAAATGATCCCATCCACTTCCATGAGCAGAGAGGGATGGGATCCCGTGTTTCTCATTTCGGAGGGTGGGGGGATGGCTGCAGGGGAAGTGGAAGTCCTCCCTTTAGGTCATTGTCTCCATCTTGCCCTGGCTGCAGAGCAGCTCCTCCATGGTTCTGCTTAGTCAGGGCTTGTCTTCACTACCAGGGTAAGTCGATCTAAGTTACGCTACTCCAGTTATATGAATAACTTCGCTGAAGTCAACGTAGCCTAGGTCGACTTACCACAGTTTCTTCACTGCGCTGCGTCGCGTCAATGGTAGATGTTTTCCTGTTGACTTACCTTAATCTTCTCGAGGAGCTGGAGTACCGGGGTTGACTGGAGAGCGCTCTGCTGTCGAGTTAGTGGGTCTTCACTAGTCCCACTAAATTGACCCCAGCTGCATCGATTGCAGCAGCATCGATCTCCCTGTAGTGAAGAGATGTCCTCAGTGTCCCTTGCTCAGGCTGGTCCTAAAGTCAGAATCCAGCCCAAAATGGGTAGTCAAAGAGGTTAAATGAGAAGATCATTGCAAATCATGCTCAATAAGCCCTTCTCTCCATTTTTGTAGCTTGAACCAGGAAGACCCTTACCGTCCCCGAATGATCTCAAAAGAAAGATACTCATAAAAAACAAAAGGCTGAAACCTGAAGTGGAAAAAAGTAAGTAAAGTTCATTGAACCATTACATTAATACAAAAGTATGCACTTTAGATAACAGAACAATGTTCTACCAAACTTTCCAAAATGAAGAACATACTTTATATTCACTATGCATGACATTTTGTTTTCACTTGTGTTTCATATCAGTGGCAAAGTTTTGCCCTCTGTGTAAATGTGTAGAGATTATAAATACATATAACTTGAAATGGAATTCTGGGTCATAATCTAATTGCTGTCCACGCCAAAATGTAACACAGATGGAATCTGTTGTAGAGCAGGTGTGCTGTCATTGTTGTGTTTTCCACTCCTGCCAGGGTGAACTAAAACTGAAATGGAATTTCAAATGACTCTTCTTTTCTTGCTAATCCTGGCATTCTTCTGCTGTGCACGAATCATGATGCTGGGGTATTCATGGTTCCTACTATGGCCGTACTGATTGGCCCTGGACCTTCTCCCATTGAAGACAGTGGCTAAACTCCCATTGACTTGAGGGTTGGCTCATACGGTGCAACTTACAAGCACAATTCAGAAATAACATTGAGGTAAAATTCCCATTCCAATATGGAATGTCATATTAGGCCGTGAAAGCGATCAGCCATCTGTTACCCAGGACTTGCTCACGGCAGTAATGATCCGAAGGCTCTTGAAGTCACTGGAAAGACGCTCCTTGACTTCATTGGGCCCTTACTGTTTGTTTGGGTTTTTTTTTTTTTGATCCAGCATTGGTAATAACTGTTTTATCAAAGTATCCCTAACAACAATGGGTTTCAAGTTCTTTTGCAAATCTTTATTGCTGACAGAAGACCTGACCCGAATTGGTACTGAGCACCCATAACTCCTATTCAATTCAAGCCCCTGTCAGAATCAGGCCCTAGTTATTTAGCATTTTCTTCATGTAATTTGAGTTAAAATATTTAATTTTGAATAAGAACCATTTGTTACATGGCTAACGTTAATTTTCTCTCTGTTTTTTTATTTTTTAAACAGAACAGCTTGAGGCATTGAAAAGTATGATGGAGGCTGGCGAAACAGCTGCTCCTGTCAATATTCTAGAAGATGACAATGAAGAAGAAATAGAAAGTGGTGAGGATTTTATAAGCGATGCTTCTCGGGAGTTGCTTGCCTGCTGGAAAAGGAGGGAGGAGTTCAGATAGACATTTGCCACTGGGCCTCAGTAGAAGCCTTTTCATATAACTGCTTCACTTTAACCTGACATATCCTCACAAGCACTGTCTTTATAGGCTTCCCACTTGTAACATAAACTCATAAGTACGTTTATTTGTTTAGATTTTAAATAAATCTCTCTAAACTCTGTGAACCTGAAGCGCATGTAAAATTAAATAAATGAAAATGTTACAAAGCAAATTAGACCATTAGAAAAAGAAGTTGCATTAACCTTTTCATGTCTTATCTTTCGTTGCTGTTGCCCTTGGAACAGGGTTCTGCTTTTGATCCCATTTAGTTTGTTAATTTGTTTCTTTGCAATTTATCTCCGGGATAACCCTTTGAGATCTCTGGGGTGAGGCGTTGTCTACAGGGGTAGGATAACACAACAGCAAAAATACCCTGGGGAAAAGCAGAGGTTAAAAGGGCTGCTGAAGAAGAAAAGCAGAATGTAGTTGTGAAGATAGATGTACTGCAGTTCCATCTGCATGGACGGTCAAGTCACGTGTGTTAGTCTAAGTCATTGAGAGAAGAGCATTGTGCAAAGTCCAGAAGGGAACCACGAAGCCCTTGCCAATGAACGCAGTCTACAGGCATGTGACCTTCATCTTTTAATTGACCTCAGTGTCAAATGGAGGGGGAGTCACAAAGACCCATTAGCAGCCCATCTGATCACTCTCCATCTGAAGCGATTGAGCTTTACCCATAGATGTTGTGGAAGGTCAAAAACAGGGTGCTGAACTATTAGATCTGTTATGAGATAGGCATTGACTACGTTTGAATCTTGTTCTTGCTACCTAGTTCACCACCTGGAGGTGATATCAGGAATTGTCCAAACAGGGTGCCTTTAGCTAAAATAATGGGTCAGCGGATTAAACACACCTTTTAACAGGCGGGGGCGGGGGGGGGAGGGCGATAGAAATGGTAGAGTGGGATCTGCAACATTTTTATACAATTACGGGAGATTATTTGTATTTCTTCCTCATGTAAATTACGCTGTGTATGTGAAAAATCCTGCCAGTATCTCTTGCAACTGCTAGTTTAATTTTTCAGTTCATTTATAAGCACTACAAAATAAGCTATTTCTCCCATGTAGCGAACACCAACCTTTTCTCACATGTTGGTTTGAATTTGTCCATCTGTGTGTTAATATCTCTCTTCACACATACAATATGTTGCCAGAGCACTCAGGAAATGCTTTGGATACACATCGTTCCTGGCTGGCGAAGGCCAGTGGGGAAAATACTGGGCCCATTGCTTATGGGATTGTCAGTGCCTCTCCTAGAGAGGGCAAACGGCCTGTTGCTTTGAAGGAAGCAATAGTGTTCATTGCTGGATGCTGGCAATCTAGCTAATTATTGAGGAGTATTGAATCTTCTCTTCCTTTCTTGGGCACGTTTAGTGGAGAAGGTTGTGGTAAGACAATTTGCACAGTATCTAGATGCTACTGATCTCCTTGACCCCGTCAATCTGGGTAGAGAGTTATCTTTGACAAAGAGACTGCATTTGACATGCTTGTCAGTGGTTTCCTCCTAGTGATAAACGAAGGCTAGGTCCTTGTCTACACTACCACTTAAGTCGATGTAAGTTATGTTGCTCAAGGGTGTAAAAAACCCACCCTCCTGAGCAATATAACTTACATCGACTTAGGGCAGTATAGACACCATGTTATGTTGGCAGGATACGCTCTCCCATTGAGGTAGCTTCCGCCTCTCATTGAGGTGGGAGCGCTCTCCCATTGACTTATCATGTCTTCATGAGACCCACTAAATCAACACCGCTGCATTGATCACAGCAACACCAATTTAGCCCCGTAGTGAAGACAAGCCCTAGGTGTCCATGCTGGTGGTATTAGACCTATCAGCTGTCTTCAGTACCATAGATCACAAGGTGGTGTTGATTTGCCTGCGGACTCTGGTGGGAGTAGAGGCAGCTGCTCTTCGCTGGTTCCGTTCCCTTCTCTTGGAGAGATCTCAACGGGTAGTTGTGGGCAATTGCTCCTCTTTCGAAGCTCTCAAAAGCTGGGTGCTGCAAAGTGCCATTTGGTCACCTGTTTTGTTCAACCTGTATCTGGGGCTGGTCGGAGGGTCAGTAACAAGGTGTTGGGTGCGTTGTCGTCAGTATGCCGATGACACCCCACTGTGTGTGTCTGTCTCATCCAACTTGAATGATGTGGTTCAGTGCTTCAGCCCGTGTCCAGCTGAGTTTGGAGCATGGATCAGAGTGAGCCAGTTGAAGTTCAGCCCAGACAAGACTGAGGCAATGAGGCTGCCAGGGAAAGCAGCTGGAGGAGATGGCAGAGGTAATATCCGCCTCTTATGCTGAGGCTGTACGTCTGCCATTAGTTACTTGTGTTTGCAACTCAGAGGTGATTCTAGACCTTCCGCTGCTGTGGGACATTCATATTACAGCAGTGACCCAAACAACTTTTTACCATCTGCACCTGGCTAGGAGGCTGCAAACCTTTCCTTTTGGATGTGGACCTTGTCGGTGTTATCTGTTTTTGTTACCTCATGATTGGACTGTTTCAATGCACTCTATTCGGGGCTGCACCTTTAAATTATTTGGGGATTGAAGCTGGTGCAGAGCGCTGTGGCCCACTTATTCAGTGGGGCTTCATGTGCGGAGTTTATGACATAAGGATCGGCAATGGCTGCCTATTGGTCTCTAGGTTGAGTTTATGGTGTTTGGATTATAACCACTTATAAAGTCCTAAATGTCCCAGGACTGGCCTACGTGAGGGACCATCTCTCTCCCCATGCCACAGCTGCGGTCAGCAAGGTGCTTGAGCCAGATCCCCCTCATTATAAAAGAGAAGGGCAGGTTGTTCATGCATTCTCCATGAGTGGTCAGGAGTCTGGAACTTGCTCCCTCACTTAGTCTGAAGTATCCCAGATCTGGTGATTTGCCACCCGTGCTGCAAAAAACACGTGTTCAGCAGGGTTTTGGAGTGGGCTGAGGGGGTTTCCTAGATGATGAAGGAGTAGAAAGAATGTTCTGTAAGTGGCTGTCTGAGTTCCTGTTGAAGTGATTACTATAATGCTGCTGGGATTTTACTGTTTTAGTAATTATGTGTTAGGGCACCTAGAGGCTTGGATAGGCATCGTTTTTAATTATTTAAATCTAAACAGATAAATACATTTTAAAATAGTCTGTACATAAGAGACCATATTGGCTCCTTTGAAACCACTAACAATTTGTGAAAATAAATGAGAGAGATCCATGTATAAAAGAGAAAGGATAAAAGGAAAGAGAGTGGGTGTAGGCGTATGAGAACTCAAATGGTGGCACCAAAACTTTTGAATTTATATTTAAAGAGCCCTGGCTTCATTTCATTTTGTTACCCCAGGCCCTTGATTTTTACCTTGGCATTTTCCTATGCCCAATTCATGATTTTTCCAAGAATATGCTAAACTTATCTCTCAGTATCTATGTCTCATCCACAGATTTATTCTTACACGCCGTTTTACTGAATGGGTGTTAGTATTTACTAGATAAAAGCTAGCAAACCAAGGAATCTGAGGGACTTACTTTAAACATCCACTACTTGTTGGAAATCTTTCTACTTCCTTAGTTTTACTCACTTTAGAAAATGAGCCAATTCACACTGGTGTGATGGTTTTTGAACTAGTTCCACAAAAATATCTGCTGCTATGTTTTTCTCGCTCATTTCCTTCCTTTTCATTGTTGTGTAGCTGATCAAGAAGAAGAAGCCCATCCAGAATTAAAATTTGGAACTGAGCTTTCTGCAGATGACTTGAGTCAAAAAGAAGCGGTTGCCAATAGCGTCAAAAAGGTAGGCTTAATTCTGACATATATTCACGTTGGAAGATTTTTCCATGGAGATGGCTGGGAAAGACCTTTCATTGTGCGGAAGGATCACACTATATGTTAGCTGTAGGAGAAAATACAGTATGAATCACACAGGGATTTTTCTAGCAGAGCTGCTGACACTTCAATTCATGGCGATATAAAATTTAACAAGCCAAAACCTGCTCTGCTTATTCAAGCAAAACTCCTATGGTAGCAAATGGGAGCTATACCTGGGAAATCACTGTGCACAGCCTACAGGATTTGGCCAAAAATTGTTAGACATGGCTGCCAACAGTTTCCTGCCTACGTAACAGTACCTGGCTGTGAATTGTGTGTCACAATTTAAGAGCCGTACTGTGGGGTGAATATCCGCTTCGTCACTCCTGTACTCCTCCTGGCTTGGCCTCAGCCCATGCCTTATCTCAGAGACTTCCTCAGTTATTTTTGTACTGGTGCTCTCTGAATAGCGGGCACCCACTTCCACTTGCTGTGCGTTTATGAAACAGTGACATAGACAGGGTAGCAGGAAAATCGGCCCAGTTGGAGAGCATGGCACTGGGATCTCAGCAGGCAGACTGGCCACAAGGGCTTATTCTTCCACTGGTACTTATCATAGAATCATAGAAGATTAGGGTTGGAAGAGACCTCAGCTCAAAGCAGGACCAACACCAACTAAATCATCCCAGCCAGGGCTTTGTCAAGCCAGGCCTTAAAAACCTCTAAGGATGGAGATTCCACCACCTTATCTTAGTAGTTTGACATTCTGTACTTGGTAAGCGAACATTACTTGGTATAGCACTTGTCCATAATTAGATACAGTACAGTGGAATTGAAAATTAAGCCATGCTAGTACCCAAGGCACCAGACCCTGCTTGTCACTAAGGTACCGTACCATCCTCCTCTGTCATTGAAGCATTCTAGTCTTTCTCTCTCCTGCATGGCTTGCTGTGGCTCTTGTTTGAGCTAGAAATATCTATTGGTGGAAGTTCTCCTTGCTGCACACACTGCCTTTCGCAACCTATCTCTCAACAGCAGAATCACAAATAATCAGAGCTGCCTGCTTGCTTTGTGTTTGCATCCTTGCTTCTTCAGGACCTTTACAGAGCTTCCGAATGAACTGCAGATTTTCCTTCTCTGCTGTAGGGCTGTTTTGCTTATTAAACCAGCAGGCCCCCAACTGCCCTATTGGTTACTCCAAGTGGTCAGCCATTCTCTGCATGAGCCCCTCCTTGCTCCCTCATTGATCTATAGCTTGACAGTAAATCGTGATTCTCTCTGTACATACTTTGAGAGCCAAGTCACTCTTTTCCTGTCTAAGGTTCTCGGTGCTAGCAGCTTGTAATTGAAGGAAGAAAGCACAGGGAGTCACTCAGTGAATGGAACTCTAGTGGCAAGTAACCTTGCAATCTCTTGGGGCAGATAGCAGCATTCTTCCGTATTTGGACATTTACAGCACAAAGTACAGAGCAGCTCCAACTCTTATATCTTCAAATGCCCTCAAAGTCTGGTCACCCTGAATATAGGATGGCAAATGATCTTTCATGTGTGCGCACTCTCTCTCAATCTCTCCCCATGAGCTTTCTGCCATTCCCCGCATGACACTACAACTGGGTTTGGACTTAACTGCCTGATGTCCTCCTTTCTACTCCCAATACTAGTAGCTATATCTTTCCACCCCTTTTGTATATGAATTTGAAAGATACTGCAAACCTTTGAGAGTTAATTGATAGATGAACCGTATAGTGAATTGGAAGGGGATATACTTTTTGCCAAGTACATTAACCATTTGAGGGTTTTCTTTTATAACTAGGAGTGTTTCATGTTGCAATTTCTTTGGGTAATGTATATATATTTTTTCCTTAGGCTTTGGAAGATTCTGAACAAGAAAACAATAAAAAGGTGACACACAGGATGTTATGTAGTTTCTATTCTATTTCTTTATGTATAAACATTTTTCTCTAAAATACATTCATAAGTGTATAACTATTTTACACTCTATTTCTTTGCACATTGTGTCTCCTTTCTCCTTGTAATGACGGCCAGTAGGTTGTAGTTCCATCTCTTCCCGCTCCCCCTATTCACAGGGTTTTGAGGGATAATACTGATGGGGGGAAAAGAAGGCTGCATGACCTGCTCTCACTTAGAAATATCTGATCCCAGTAGAAACAATTACACCCCAATTTCATGTGCCTGGGAAAGTGTGATTCCTTCAGAGGGATTGGCAGAAATCATGCCAACATTTTTTTCATCCTGCCCCACTTTATTTATCTCTCTTTATTTTTTTTCTTTTTCCTCCTTTTTCTTTTCCTTGGGATTTGTGCATTTACCTTCCACGCAGAATATCTTCTGTTAGTCTCGCTCCCTTCCTCCCTCCTCCTGCTTGTCTCCATGCATTTCTTCCTTTCTGTCATTTAAATACATTCCTGACCACACTTTATTTCAGCCTTTTTAGGAGAGTTCTGCTGCTTTTCTTGAGATGCGGGTCTACAGGGATCCTGATTGTTTTCATCCTTAACTCACTCCAGCACCCTACAAAGGCCATATGTTAGGGTAACCATTTCTTCAGCTCAGGGGGGATGGCTGTAAGTGGCATCCCATCCTCTTATTCCCAAATCCTACAGTCCTGTTTTGAAATCCTAGATCCACTGCTGTGGATATTGCAATGAGAGCCAGACCTTTTAGTCTTCAAATTATGTGTAAGTGAATATATTACAGTTAATAATCAGTAGATTGCCTTGGAACGTCCTTAACTAGGAGAACTCTTGTGTCATTAGAGTATTGTGTGGTTATAGTCCTGGGGCCCTGTTCTCCTGTAGTAGGATACAAATGCTCATTGATTTCTGTCCCACTGCATTTTTTCATTTATCCACTTTAGGACCAAGATTGTGAAAAGTGACTAGTGATTTTGGGTGGCCAGCTTTGGGCACCTCGAACCTGATTTTTCAGAGGATAGGTGCTCATCATTTGCTGAAAATCAAGCTTCCTTAAAATGTCTCAAATTGGCCTCCCACCAGATTGAGACATCCAAAATTACTCGTCACGTCTGAAAAATCATGGCTTACAGACCTAAAGAGGTTTGTTTTAATTTGTAGTCAGCAGACTGGTAAACATTAACCTGATAACAAAAAATGCATGATGATAAAGTCATATTCTGCACTGCTACAAAATGTCAGTGTTAGTGTTTTACATATCAAAAGCTCAATCTTGCGAGCCCATCTGCATGTGGAACACTCATTGACTTTCCTGTGGACTGCCTGTGGGATCGGGCCCTATTAACCATGTTAAAATAAAGTATGGGTCTGATTATATGGACCATGGAAAATTTAATTTAAGTGTGAACTGCAAACCAGACAACATGGGCTTCACCGCGGTCACTCAATTCCCTGAGGCAATCAGTAACTGGCAGGTAATGCCCTTCCTTGTCAGCCTAAGAGGTTGTCTACACTGTAGATACTACCTATGCCAGTGGGAGGGGTTCTCCTGTTGGTGTAGGTACTCCACCGCCCTGAGAGGCGGTAGCTAGGTCAATTGTAGAATTCTCCCGGCAACCTAATGCTGGCTATACCGGCGGTTAGGTTGGCTTAATTATGTCACTCAGGGATGTGGATTTTTCACACCCCTGAGCAACATAGTTAATCCAACCTAATTTTCGCATGTAGACCAGGCCTCAATGTTTCAACCAGACTGTGGAATAAGGTAGTGTCATTCTATTTATTTCTTTAAATATGTGTCTGCACCATAATGCAGGTCACAAGCATATGGCATAATACTGGTAAATAGATTTGCTTTTTCTTCTCTTTCCCCTGAAATTAATGATGTCCAGTAATTAGGGGTACAGTAGAGTTACTTTTGTCATTCTTTAGTGTTGTTACAGATGCAGAGGCTCCTTGCCTGAAAAAATGATTTTGCAATATTTGCAGTTATTCATGGTTTCCTGGTCTCACAGAAAAATATTTTGTAACAGAGCTATATTGCATTCGGAACATGAAAAGCTGCATTACAATACTGATGTATTTTAAGATGTACTGTATCAGGAAATTCACTGGGACAGGATGCAGAAGCATGCATAGGGTTAAATTCCCTTCTGGTTTGTTCTTCTTGACATAGTAGGCCACATGACAATACTGATAGGCCTAACCAGGGCTACAGATTACAAGAGAAGATCCCATTCTGGTGCTCTTTATAGAGCCTTTATAAAGAAGGTCCTGGGTAGTCAGGGAGAGTGAAGGAAAGTGATTGGCAGAACAGAATGAGCCAAGAAACTGAACAGAAAGATGCCACTAGATATCAGTATGTGTGATTATTTTTTTCTTAGCTCTGGTCTACACTGGGCGGGGATCACTCTAAGTTATGCAACTTAGCTACATGAATAACATAGCTGAAGTCGATGTACTTAGATCGACTTACCGTGGTGTCTTCACCACGGTGAGTCGACTGCTGCCGCTTCCCCGTCGACTCTGCCTGCACCTCTCACAGAGCTGGAGTACAGGAGTCCACGGGAGAGTGCTCGGGGGTCAATTTATCATGTCTAGACTAGACGCGATAAATCGATCCCCGCTGGATCGATCGCTGCCCGCCGATCCGGCGAGTAGTAAAGACCTTAGTGTAGTGTGACAGAGGCCTCTTCTAGTCTATAAAATATTTTATTTCAACCCATGTTGCTATGTATTTGGGCTGTGTAATCACATGAGAAATTACTCTTGTTGCAAGTATCTGCAGATTGGATATCTCTAAGAAGATTTTGCAACTTTTTCTGTATGCATGGTGGATGTTTATGCACACGACAGAAAGAAATTTATATCACTGTCTACAGCCAAGCACAGTGTGCTGTGCCCCCCCGTTTCTCCACAGCTTTGTCAGTTTCATGGAACGCCGTTAGTCTGGTCAAATTCTGATTCCCAAATTCCCTTATAATTTCAGTCTTGGTCATATCCACAAAGGCTTATCAATGGCACTCATCTGAGTTTTGATGATGCCAAAGATCCACTTGGTAGCAGCCTCAAAGGTACCCCCCTCTGACGTAATTGATATTAAAAAGATCAGGCTTCTATTTGATAAGACAGGGCTTTATCCCACAGTATTGTTCAGTCCCCTTTGACTTTTTTTTAATCAATATCCTGGATTCTAATGTTGTTTTACTAACAGCATATAATATTGCTCACTAATTAGGAGTCTGTTCTGCCATCAAACCTCATGCATGATGTCCATTAACATTGAGTGTTCTGCATATATCAATAACTGAATCGACCCGAATCGCAGCATTGAGGGTGCAACTGTTTTGTGTCATTATGTGTCTATTTTAACTTCTGGAGATACAGGCATCATTTTTTACATTGCATTGAAAACCCCAACAAGAGCAAAAAAGAGTGATTAGTGGATATACTTTTAAATGTGCTTTCAGGGCATAGTAACTGTTGAAGATGAACAAGCATGGATGGCATCTTACAAATATGTGGGTGCGACAACCAATATACATCCATATTTATCAACCATGATCAACTATGCTCAGCCCGTAAAGTTTCAAGGTTTCCATGTAGCAGAAGGTAACATACAAGGTTGAATGAAACAACAGTATTTGTCTTCTTACTTCTACTTAGTTTTGTGTGATGATTCTTATATCCAATTTGCTATTTTTATAATCCGTTTAAAATTCTTGTTGTAGTTTTGTAAACTCCATTTGTATGGTATTTACAGAACACTTACCTGGAATATAGAATTAACTTGTTATTCCATTTGTCACCACAGGGAGGCACTGAATTATTAAGTATATTAAGTTAACATTGCAAAGAATAGATCCTGTACTGTAGACCTTTTTACTCTTTCACTAACATAGGATAAATGTGATTGTCACAAAGGTCAACAGTTTGCTTATTGTGATATATAAAATACCCTAAACATGTACCGTATTACTTCTAGTATCTAGTTATACTACTATTGCTCTTTATGTAATTGCAGCGTTTTCATAAATATAAAAGCCAAGTTTTGATGGCTCACAAGAATGGTCTTAGAGAGAAGAGAATGACAAATAAGAAAACATCAGTTAAGATTATTTCAAATATAATTTGGTTTTGTAAAATGGCAAGTAGTGGAAAAACAGAGAGATCTGTGTTACTACATTGCATAGTATTTATTACATGGTTTTGTATTTTGCTCTGTTTTATACTCAGTATTTTTAAATGGATTTTATTTCTTATTGTTCTAGAACGCAATATTCATTACAATATGTCCTCTTTTAATGAATCAGTTGGACTAGGGTATTTGAAGACGCATGCAATTGAATTTGTGAAGTATCCTTCTATTAAAAGTAGTATACTGAATACCAGTTCTATTTTTGGTTAGCCGGTAGACATCTATCCTATATACAAAAATCATTTAGTTCTGATTTTACAATATTGTCCATGCAGGGGCATGGAAAATAGGATACAGCATATAAGAAATAATAATGGTATGAGTAAATGATCTGAAGTCTCTATGTTGTTTTTATTTCGTTTTCCTTAACGTGTTACATAGTTATAATAAACGACAAATGAGTCGGATATACCCCAAGGGAGGCCGAGTGGATTCCAGTAATTACATGCCTCAAATTTTCTGGAACGCTGGCTGCCAGATGGTCTCACTGAACTTTCAGACCCCAGGTAGGCAGTGATGTCCAGTGAACCTAAATTCCAGAGAAAGGCTTGGCCAGGAACACTCAAACAGATGCCACAGATTTCCTCCTGGCATTTTTTGAAGAAACAGACATATGGTAAACAGTATGATGATGTGTACGAAATCATGGAGGCATAAGACAAGGAAGAATTGTTTTGAAAAAAGCATGGAAGAAAATTCAGTCTCCTTTTATTTGCAAAAATAATTAGCAAGGCACTTTAGGATCTTAAATAAATGTAAGAGTGATGTAATTTTTAGTTTATAAAATAACCACCCTCTTCACAAAAGTCCTATCTGTGCAACAACGAAATGCACGGCTTCCATGGAGAACACTACGTTGGAAGGACACACCAGATAAAATAGAAAATAATAATAATTACGTCAGCTATATTTCTAGACCAGTAAGCAATTACTGGCAAATCTCATCGTTAGCACTTGGAAATGGGATACGACTGCGAGCCACTTAGGGTCGTGACAGGCAGGCAGATTGGGAGCTTACATGGCTCTCTCCTAAGATGAGAGATAGCTAGTTTGCCCTTTTGGCGGGGGAAAAACATATAATTATTAGTTTTTGCACTGAATCAAGAAACATATTTGGCTGTACTTGCCAGACCAATCTTTCCATTGTCTTCTTCTAACCTAAAGGGTTCTTGTTCTTATTTTTTCCCCTTGGTGATGTCTTCAGTGCTTCAGAAAGTTGTAATGATCATACCCATTTTTCCTCTGCAACTCCTCTTCCACAAAGCTCTGCATCACTGCCATTATCAACTTCTAGCTGAAAGAGA
This sequence comes from Caretta caretta, assembly GCF_965140235.1. Classification (NCBI taxonomy): domain Eukaryota; kingdom Metazoa; phylum Chordata; order Testudines; family Cheloniidae; genus Caretta; species Caretta caretta. The sequence continues at coordinate 201,924,119 of NC_134208.1, read as the reverse complement.
CTAGAGAGAGCTGCACGCAGACGTATAAGTATTGCTTGTAAATCAGTCCAGAAGGGGACACAGTGTGGGGGTAAAGGAGGCAGTGCAAATTTCACCCTTCTCCCTGGGTCTGCACCCATCCCCTCACAGCATTCTCAGCCCTTTGTGTTGTAAATGATTACTATAGGGAAAAAGCGGCATTGCTCTGTTAAGTATTCTGTCAGAAGGCCATGCTAAGAGTCTGGAGGATAGGTGAGGGAATGGAAGTCATCCCACGAGATAGACTTTGGAAGGCTGATGTGTTAAGTCTGGGTGCTACCAAGTAAGGAAATTGCTAGTTGGTGTGTATTCAAAATCCCATACTTTTGTGTTGTGGAGGCAGTTTAGTTTTGTTTCTGATGTGCATTCTGGGAAGCTCAAACAAGGGTTGAGCTCTGTCTGAAAGCAGAATCCTAAAATTCTGTGGGTGAAAGGAGGCCAGAGTTATCACTAAAAATAGGGGGGGAGTTTTTCATAGGCCAAGTGTGGGATTGGAAATTTTAAGGAAAAATTTGTGTTGCTAAATTTTAAGGGGTTTTTTGATGTATTTACTGGCTGTGTCTGTGGATATATGTGCAATATGTGACAGATGGAGACGAGTAAGATGAAGAGGAAAAGTCTATAAAGCAGTGGTCCATCCAGTTATAAGGTATGGTGCTGAGAGTTGGGCAACAAAGAAGACACATGAGCAAATGATCTGCTCTACGGAAATGCAAATGTTGGGATCTATGAGTGGGGTAAACAAGAAAGACCACATGAGGAATGTATATGTCAGAGACATGCTCACAGTAACATCCATAATCAAAAAATTGAGAGAGTGCAGGCTCAGATGGTGTGGTCAAGTAAAGCACAGTTCTGACAAATAGGTGGGTAAGAATCCAACAGATTAAGACTGAAGACAAATGACGGCGAAGCCAACCCAGGAAGAAGCACTAGAATTTAATAAAGGAAGACCTATTAGCATGTGATGTGATAGACTATATGGCATTGAACAGAGGACTTTGGAGTAGAGGACTTGTAAGACCCATTTGATGTGATTAACATAAAGAAGATCTGTGGATAGGCGCTCTATAAATGAATTGAATAATACTCAGACTTTCCAATAAGCATCTGAGCTGAAAATAGTTCCAGTAGTCTCTATGGCCCCGATCCTGTAAACTGATCCATGCAGGCAGACCCTTGTGCTCATACAGGGACCCAGTGACTTGCAGGATCAGGGCCTAACACTTTTGTAACTATAGTCTATGTTTTTTAATGCACATTAGATTTTAGCGTGGTGGATAAAGAAAGAGGTTACCATTGTAAAGAAATCCGAAGTCTTCTAGTTGAGTGCGTAGAAATCACCCTAAGTTAAAGTCCTTCTTGGGCAAAACCCTGTGCATCATATTTCCCTTTGTAAGGAAGGTTGCTCTACATCTGCCTTATTCACAGAGACAGGGTATTCAGTTATTTTTGTCTCTTGACAGATTTAGCAATGCAATTGAATCAGGGAAAATTTGAATATAATGGATCGTGCGGGTAAGTAAAGTTATTTAAACTATTTTCACTATGTATCATATATGGTTTTTATAGAACTTTGTCACTTCTAATTATGTGTTACAAATGAAAAATTGTCTGCTAGGTATAGAATAGAAATGAGCAGAATTCCTGGGGTTGATTTATGCTTGCAAAGTAGTGTGGTTACTATACTTTTCAGCCACACTCAATTTTATTAAATGAGATAGAAGAGATTTTGTGTGACAAATTATAAAGATCATGAAACAAATTTAGAGTCTAAATTAGGTGAAGGTTTCTAACCATCAGAGGAGGGAAGTTCTTGAACAGCCTTACAAGGAGAGCAATGGGGCCAAAAACCTAACTGGCTTCAAGACTGAGTTTGATAAGTTTATGGAGGGGATGATGTAATCGGACTGCCTATGATGGCATGTGGCCCATTGGCAACTGCCAGTAGCAAAAATCCCCCATGGCTGGAGATGGGGAGGGCTCTGGTTTACTTTAGAGAATTCTTTCCCTGATGTTTGGCTGGTCTTGCCCACATGCTCAGGGTCTAACTGATGGCCATATTTGGGGTTGGGAAAGAATTTTCCCCCAGGTCAGATTGGCAGAGACCCTGGGGTGTTTTCACCTTCCTCTGCAGCATGGGACATGGGTCATTTGCAGGTTTAAACTAGTGTAAATGGTGAATTCTCTGTAACTTGAAGTCTTTAAACCATGATTTGAGGACTTCAGTAACTCAGGCAGAGGTTGGGGATCTGTTACAGGAGTGGATGAGGTTCTGTGGTCTGCAATGTGCAGGAGATCAGACTAGATGATCATGATGGTCCCTTCTGACCTTAAAGTCTATGTAAAGCACGTGCAGAGTTAATTAAATTATCTTCATTTTTAATTATGAATCCTTTTTTAAAAACATGGCTCAGAATGCAGAGTCACTATACAGTTCACAAGAAATCTGAGTTTACTTGGACATGCTGTGTGCTAATGTATATAGTAGATTGTAGTCTTTGGAAAATAAAAGCAAAAAGAAAAGTACATTGAACTTATGGGCAACTATTGAAACTGATGTAGGGCTGTGTCCAAACAAAAAACGGTAACCACTAATTTGTCATGAAAGAGCAGATTGCACAGCAGATATCCATGCATCACATTTCTCTGTCTCGCACGTATGTGTTCATTACTCTTTTATACATGGTGATTCTGCTTCTGTTTTGATTGATGCTGATCTTCTCAAACACTATCTTTGTGGCTTCATGAGTAAGGGAGTGATGAGTTAATGTACTTGAAGGGGAAAGAGTTTGCTGAATCATAGCAAATATTAAGTTAGCTAGAAAACAAGAGACCAGAATCTAATTAAATTTCCTCAGAATTACTGTGAAAACAAGACAATTGTTTTAGTAATGGGATTCTTGGTATTCACTATTGTAATTGTCACTATAAGATTTATATTTTCATTTATCTGGTATCCTGCATGCATGTTCAGCAGTAGAGAGAATTTGCATACATCAGCCTTTATATTTTGGTGGGTAGTTGTAATTTGTTTGCTGTAGTGCGCTGGTTATAGCCACGAAATGTTCAATATCTGTAAAAGTAGATGGTCCTTATATGATTTTACTGGTGATGTCTAATTCTGGATACTAGTGCATCCAGAAAGAAATAGTTTGTATGAACCTAGTGGATGGAAGTTTAGAAAAGGTTTTCGTCTATAAAATGCGGGTAATATATCTCCTTTCCCTCACCCATTGTCTGTCTTGTCTATCTGGTTTCTGAAGCAGGGACTGTCTCTTACTATGTGACTGGGGCCCCATTTTGTTAGGGATGGTACCAACTTGGTTGAGGCCTCAAGCCACTATCACAATACAAATAATGAATAATAAAAAATTGAAGAAAGCAGCATGTATTATTGTACTAAAGCAGTGAACAACAATTAAATACAAGCATGGGAATGTGTCTGGTGATTTCCCAGGAAATGGTTACGTTTCTCAGTCAAGCTTCAAACCACTTGGTTTTTCCAAAATGGAGCAGTTGTGACCTTCTCAGCAGCAACAAAAAAAGGTGGCCTAGGTGCGGACTGAAATTAGATGAACCCCACTTGATGCTTCCCTGCTTCTCCCTTCATACTTTTAAAAAAGTGTTTTACTTTCAAAAGAAATTTTCAAACAAAAAATTACCCCTGGGTCAGTCATTGGCTTGAACGGTTCTGTCTGCCTCCCTGACATCTAAGATACATAGTGGAATATTGGATATGCCCCAGAACATTTCTAAAGTAGTGTTTCTGTAATATGCGTAGTACATGGAAGGTTTGATAGAGTATAAATGTTTTATCGGCAGCTGTTTGGGACAGCTCCGTTACTCAGGGGTGGCAACACATGGTCTCTCTGCTTCATCGCCCAACAACACTATGAAAATGCCCTTGCTGTTTGGTCCTTTGGAACTATCCAAAGAATAAGCCTGATTTATGCACCGAACTGTTTGGTGGAAATGTGCTGGTGTTATGGAATAAAAAAATGTAACGTGTATGATATTTTCTGCTCCCTGTGCCTGTGAGTGTACTGTAGATATAGTGGGCCTCCTGATTTCTTTCTGACCTACCCCAGTTTCACACTGGTGTTACTCCATTGGCTTCAATGAGTCACTCCAGATATAGATCAGTATCCGAGCACGGTCAGTCCCACTGATCCTCAACACAGCCAATCAAGGCTAAAGTGCATCCTAAAACTATCCAGTAGTTCCCCTTTCGCTCCAAATATCTGTTTTAAATGATTAGATGGGATTATCTTTTTGAAAGCGACACACACACTCATTATATAATGTTGTATCATGCGGAGGAAAATTACTTTCCTTAATAGAAACCAAATTTGATGTCAAAGTGGGAGAAAGTGGAACTGAGATTCTTTTTGTCCTAATAGCTCCTCCAGCACCTTTTTAATATTTTCTGGTTGCACTCCAGACCTTGATAACCGTTTGTAGTAATGATGCTGAGCAGAAACGGTGTTATAGGTAAAATAGGAGCGTCTAACAGCGGCTGTCCGTGCATAGCTGCTGAATTGGCCGGATGATTCCTAGGTATTAAGTTCAGAAGGGATTCAAGTTGCACGTTTTCTTCCATTGTTGGAAGAGAATTCCCTTCATCTCTGACACAGCTGAACTCCAGAAGCATTGCCATTCTATTTTAAAATCAGAATGCTCATTTGTCACTCATCAGTGCACAAACGGGTTTCATTGATATGTCGAGCCAGGGCATAGTCCCCAGGGAGGCAGTGTAAGTGGTATTATCACAGTTCCATTCACACCACTATAATTAAGGGTCTGTCAGTATTAACGTTATCAGCGCTTTTCCTAAAGGGTTTATAATTCAGATGAAGAAATCCACTTCAGGATGTAATTTACTAACTAAATCTTGGCTGGGGAGGGGGCTGATTCATTTAAAAAAAAAAATTAGTCCAGATCACCTTAGGGTTTTTTTTCCTCGCAGCTGCATGAATTAAAATCAGAATGGCAGTATATATTTTAAAATACCCTGGGGGATTTCATTTGTTAAAGCTAGACCATCAATATTACTTATAATAAATAAAGTGGCAATTTAAAGTTCCATACATAAATACATTTCTTCTTCTCTTTCTCAAAATAAGGTATCTCCTTAAACCAGATTTCATGCGACGACCAGATCGAACATTTGACCCTTTCTCTGAAACGCCAGTAGATGGTGTTATTGCGGCAACTTGTTCAGTACAGGTAAAATATAACTGAGACTGCAGTCATCTTAGAGCATCCAAAACCACATTTAAACAGAAGCGGATATCTAATATGTACAGCAAATTTCTTCGGAATTTGTGGGTTTCATCAAATTGTTCTATCTAATTCATCTAATTATTGTTATTTGATTGCTGTTTATGACATCTGTGTTTACACGAGCTGAATAGAACAGGATATAATTAGAAATGGTTTGTAATTATCCATTTAAAGTGTGTCACTCAATTTTAAATCCCCGCTATTCTTTGTGGTTTAGAGCAGCCATGCCCAAATAAAATATGAGCTCATTCCTGCCGGTCATTCAGAACCAAGTATGTTCCACTGGTTGCCACAGAGTCAGACAATGTTTTGTAATGGAAATTTTTCTGTAGGACGTTTTCAGTACATCTAGAACTTCAGAAATGGCAGCCACATTTATGGTGTCACTTATGGCTACTCTACAAATGAAGGTAACTCAAGGCTTCAGTAGAATTAGTTGTGGAAAATCAGTTATGGAAAATTAGTGCGGAAGGTGGGGTGGGTGGGAATACAAACACTTTTCATTCATAGAGCAGCCGCATTTATGTCCAGTTTGAATGTTCTGAAAAGGTTAGTTACCGAGGTCCTAACTTTTTGAATTCTGTGAATCATTTCTGAGACAGTAGAGGCCATAAAACTCCCAGGATAGTTTATGTAGCTTACCTAAATCTTCTGTTCCCGCTCTGGATAGAGATTACCAGCCTTTAGGAAGGAAAGAAAGAGTTGCAAAGTGACCTCTTTTATTGCATTTCCTCCACTCTCTGCCAGGACTCTATTAGCTCAGATACCTCAGAATGCTGCTCAGGAAAATGCTGTGATCTCAATGATCACTTTATATATATCCAGAGGAGGAAAAGATGTGAAAATTCCAAACTGCATCCCCAGTTGACTGTTTGTCATGCATTATGTACATTTACCCAAGTTTCTCATCAGTAAAATTGGGATAATAAAGCTTACCCCTCTTTGTAAAGCATATGGGATCTTCAGATGAAAAGTGCTGTCTAAACGCAAAGTGCTGTTGTAAGTGCAAAACTTATGATTTATATTGGGTTATTACTTAGTGGCCCTACTCTTAATCAGGGCCCCATGCACTGAACAAAAAAAACTGGAGGGCACTGTCTCTTCCCTAAAGAAAAGGAGGACTAGGGTAACAGGAATAAGAGCACATGTTCCCTAAGGTAATTGTGTTCATAATTTGTTGGTTCTGAGTCAGTCTTATAGTAGTACCTAGAAACCACAATAGAGATCAGGACCCCATTGTGCTAGATGGTGAAGAGGCAGTCTCTGTCCAAAAATTTACAGTTTGAATAGGGAAGACAGAGAGAGACTGGAGGGGAAACAGTCACAGAGAGGTCTCCTACAGCATGTCAATGACAAAGCTGGGAATAGAATTCGCGTCTTGAATCCCAGTCCAGTGACCAAGCCACTAGACTGCATTGTCTCTCAAATCAGTCATTTCAAGTTTTCTGTAATTAAAGAATGTAAGACCAGATACTTTGGTGCACATCAGAAAAGAACAGGTCAAAATCGACCTTGGTCTGTGCAATTTTAAATATGTTTCATTTCTGCGTTCAATCCTTGACAGTACAGAATAACAACATATGCGGTGTTGGGAAAGAAAACCTCATGTTAGTGCAACAAAAGTGTGTCACAGGAAAATGGTCTTCTGTAGCCAGATAAATATGGACTTGGAATAAATTTGCAGCAAATTCAAGATATTTGTGTGCAGAGAGAGGGAGAGGAATCCTGTAATAGGCTTCCATTACACTAGTTTGTTTGTTTTTTTAAGTATTCTGCATTGCACAGAGATGTTATATTAAATTAGATTTGCGTATTTAGTGAGTACCATGTGGAAGTGGCTCGTAGAATGCACTGAAACTAAAGTAGAGCAATAACATCCAGCCATATAGTTAAAAAGTTTCCCCTAATATCTAACCTAAATCTCCCTTGCTGCAGTTAAGCCCCTTATTTTTTGTCCACTCTTCAGTGAACATGGAGAACAGTTGATCGCTGTTCTCTTTATAACAGCCCTTAATATATTTGAAGACTGTTAAAAATTTGGGCCTTCTTTCTCATTTGAATTTGTTTGGCTTCATCTTCCAGCCATTGGTTCTTGTTACATCTTTCGCTGATAAATTAAAGAGACTTTTATTGCCGAGCATTTTCTTCCAATGAAGGTCTTTAGATACCAGCAACGCACTTTTAAGCAAGTGATTAGACCCATTAAAATCAGTAGTACCGCTCATGTGCTTAATGTTAAGCACGTGCTTAAGTGCTTTGCTGGATCAGATTCTCACTGGCTTGAGCAAGACATAGTACAGACAGGCTCAGGGCAACCTTCACCATATAGCTCTGCCAGTCCACATCTTTGTAAAAGCATTAGAGAAAATGTAGTTTTTTAAAGGGTGCTGGAATGACAATGCTGAAGGTGGATGTCCATAGAACAACATATGAAGTAGCAATGCATAAACTCCCCTAGGTACCACCTCACCAATATGAGGCAATCCTGTTTTGTAGGAACTACAGTTAGAGTGTTAAGATTGTAAGCTCCCTGGGGCAGGGACCATTTTTTATTCTTTGTTTACAGAGCACCGAGCACAACGGGGTCCTGATCCATGACTTCGGTCTCCTAGGCACTGTGGTAATACAAGTAATCAGAAGAAAACAAAGATAACTGAGTTTCCACCTCCACCAGATCATTGGCCCTCTGTTCAGATGTACCATCACGTTTGTCTGTTAGTGCCAATTATGATAGAAGTTAGGCAAAGTTTACACGTCTGCTACCCAATGTATTGATGCCACCAACTCATTTTAAATAGGCCACCGAGTAAGTGAGATTACAGTAACTTGCAGTTACCCCAGTGGCAGTGACCTAGAGGTGAAAGGCTTCATATGCCTGTTACCAAGGAACAATCTAGTCCCGCTTTGAAAAAGTATCTCAGTTCTGAATTGATTCATCTGCTGTCATAAGCCAAGGTGCCCCTTGAGCAAAAGTCTGCCAACGTTGCCCATTCTTTTGATCTGATATGGCAAACTTGAGAAAGACACTACGTGTGACCCAAACCAAGGTTTGAATGTACAAGTTCATGAGAGAAAAGCCAGTCCCTCTACCACTATAAAACCTACTGCACAATAGAGCACTTCCACATGTGGGTTTATGCAGCACTCAATGTTTGCAGTGAGCTCACGACCCAGCAAAGTGCTTATGCCTGTTCTTCAGTCCTGTCCTGTCATGAGGCCTTGGAGCTGAGAATATTGCATGCACAGCAGCAGCTGCTGAAAAGCAGCGGGAACAATATGACTTTCCCACGGGGCTGTTATTAGAATGTACATGCAGTCAGCCTCTCACTTTCATTAACCCTAAAATTCAGCATAAAACCCCCGAAATGTAAAAGAGGAACCCTATCAGAAAAGACGCGGTTTACTTGTTACTCATGCAGATGCGTAATATCAGCATGGAATCTAATTTTAAAAAATAGGTGATACTAGTAAATATACATTGTATAAATAGGCCAAATTCATTACTGATTTCCACGCTGTGTAATACCATTTAACTGTAATTTGTTGTGTGTGCACATATTCATAAAAATCGTAAAGAATTACCTTTTATTTACAAAACCAAATGTGCGAACGTGAAATTTAGTGGTTATTCGATGCTGAGGAAAAAAAAATTACACTATTAAATGAATATGACTGCTCTGTATAATGAACGCATGTGAATACTGTTATTTGATAAAGAATACAAGTGACATTATTTCCACTCATCATAAAGTACTGTATGTTTTATATTGTTACTTTCTTTAGATCAGAGGAGTGTATTTAATTCCTTTTCTTCTTTTTCAGGTAATATCTGGTCAGTTCTTATCAGATAAAAAAATTGGTACGTATGTAGAAGTGGATATGTACGGGTTACCTACGGACACGATACGTAAAGAGTTTCGAACCCGCATGGTGATGAACAATGGCCTGAACCCTGTTTACAATGAAGAATCATTTGTATTTCGAAAGGTAGGATTTTTTGAATGTACACTTGGGTGTTTTGAAGCCTGCTTTTGCAAACCCTTTCCCATGTGAGTATTCTTTACTTGCATAAGCAATCCCCTTTGCTTCGGTGTGACTGCTCACATGAACAAGGGTCACTCCCATGAACAAGGATTTGCAGGATTGGACCTTAAATTTGTAGGACTTAACGTTTAGCACAGTCAACCGGTCAACCATTAAGGCTGAATTAAACTTTCAACGTTTTTTTTTTTTTTTGTGGATAACCTCTGTAGTTGTCACATTATTTTTTTTTTGTCTGTTTGGCTTTTCCCTCTTTTTTGCTTCCTCCTCCTTCTTGGAGGAACCCACGTCCTTCGTGGCAATGCCTGTGTTCCAGGTATGCAGTCTGCTCAGAATGAGCTCCAGCTGGTGGACACCAACATTCCCTGGAGATGTCTTCTTCCCTGCCCTGACAGTGGCTGCTATCTTGCACTGTTCCTTCAGCCAAGAGGGCAGGTGAGATGCTGCATCCAAAGCTAAGGTCAATGTCATTACATGGAAAAAATGGAAAGGTGCTGTCTTCCTCACACACATGGCCAGCTCCCTTCTCCTGTAGACCATGTGTATCATGTACTGAAAAAAAAAAAACCCCACCTCCACCACCTTTCCCTGGTACTGTATGGTGGACTCACAGTGGGAGATCAGTCGTCATCTCAAACGTTCAGTATTTACCTCTCGGTCTGATTTTTATTTTTTTTTTGTCAACTGGAGTTTCATCCAAAATACATGCGTTAACAGTGCCGTCTTTGATAATGTGTGTTTTCCTTTCACCTGTTCTGTTGTCCTGCAGAATTTTTACTGTTTTTCTTTCGTGACAGGTTTTGCCTGCTGATCATACTGTATTTATATGTATATTGTGTAACACAGATAATCTGCTTCCAGTGTAGCAAATGTAGTGGACTCAGATCTCCTGGGAGGGGACTTGTCCTAATGCTGTGCTGCTGGGACCCCATTTCAGGAACGCATCCCTATTCAGTACATATTTAATGGCGTCCTGAACAGGGATGAACTTAAGAATGTGTTCAAGTGATTTCCTGCATAGGGGCCGAGGAAATAGGCAAGAGGAAATGCTTTAAGTTCACCGTGGGCAGTCCCAGATGTGCATCCTTGCCCTGGGCTGGGTAACCAGATGACCTGCATCTGCTGCCCTTTGGGTTCTTCCCACTGAGAGGACACATGCTTGTACAATAAACTATGATTTGCCACTCCAATTCCATAGTAACTCATTTGTCACAACTTGACCCCTTGTAAGTATAATATGAGTAAACAACCAAGGGACCTTTGTTCCTTGGTATCCTCCCATGATCATGGAGGAGGAGTTAAAACTAACTAGAGGCTAGGGGCTTGAATTTCTACCACCAGTGGTGAGCAGTGGTATAGTACAGCCCATCACATAATGAATGGTGTGCTGGTCTGTGACATGTAAAGGGAAGATTTTACCCATGCTGTTTAAGTGGCCCTAGTCGGGTCAGCTTGGGGCCTGCGGCTCCTCCCATGATGGCATTAACCCTACACAAATGCTAGCAGGTAATGTGTGAATTCTGTTTGATCATTCTGTTTGATATTAAATCTTCTGCCATTCTAACCCAAGTTTTGTGTTGTCATTCTGTTGTGAGGGGCTGATGCTTGTGATATGGTGTGTCAGGATGCTTACTTCTGGTCAGTCAGACAGTACTTAACAGGGCAAGTTAACTGTGGTGTCTGTGAATAGTTCAGACATGCACAGAGTTCAAAAAGCTGTTCGTTTCTATGCTCTTTACTTAAGGCTTAAACTGAAGGCAGCAGGTCCAAGGGAGGAAAAGTTTGTTTTATTTTCTTCTCTGAGTGACAGTCTCAGGCATCACCGAATATAGCAAGGTGGAGAGAGGAAGGAAAGTAGTAATGTCTCAGTGTTATTTTAATTAGTATTGATTCCTTTCTGGGTCAGGTCCTCTTGATTCCTTTCCTCTCTGTGTCTCTTACCCACTCCCGCTGTCAGGGCCATTTTTGGCCTGCAGTTTAGACAGACTGGGAATGAAAGATTGCTGGCTTGCCCTGTACAGACATTCCTGGTGCAGGGAATCCTCTCTCCTCCAGTCCTATCCCTGATCACCTTTCTGAGGAAGCAGGTGGAATAGGTCTCAGGCTAGCCCTTTTGAATTCAGGTGGGACTGCAAGGAATTTCTGCTGTTGCTTTTGTTGGTCAGGATGGGAACTGTCAGCTTCAGGTACCCTTTGCTTCAGTGTGACTGCTCACATGAATAAGGGTCACTCCTGTGAACAGCTTCAGGGACCTACTGTCCAGCAACCACTACCTCTTCCCTCTGCGCGAACCCCCACACCCATCCCTGCTGAGAGTGTTCCCCACCAGCACCAGGCCTCCCACTGTGTATTGCCCTCCTTCCGTTGCCTTATAATGTACGTGTCACCCTCTTCCCCACCAGACCTCTCCAGCTGTGTTCACATCACATCATCTCCCTCCGACAGTGTGTAACACCCCATTCTTCCTCCTTCTCGACACCCTTATTCTGTTATTGATGTCCTTTCCAAGTACCCCCCCCCGTCATTGCCTTTCCCCTGACCCCAACATTACCCGTCTGCCTTCGACTACCAGTTTGTGTCTCTGCTACTCCCTGCCCACTTTCAGGGGTCACCGGCCTCCAGCGATGAAAAATAAATAAGCAAAATATTTAATTATTTTGATTACGATCTGGAGAATTCTTCCACGAGCAATTTCTGTGCTCCAAAAAACTAACACCAAGAACGAGAGAGAGTGAGAAACTAAACTTTTCCAGTAATGCCTCCATGTCTGAAAGCAGACAGCTTGCATCCAGCAAAGGGTGATGGTATTCTCTTATAGAGATAAGTAGATTGTGCTTCTGACTTACCAGTAGTGGAAATGGACATCCACTATGTTGTGTGATCTCTGGATGCTTTCATGTGTGGTACTTGGGCAATTTGCAACATTGTGAGAGTCAATGAATGTCTTTATTTTATGGGTTCCCAGGTTATTCTACCTGATCTCGCTGTTCTGAGAATAGCAGTGTATGATGACAACAACAAGCTGATCGGTCAGAGGATCCTGCCTCTTGATGGCCTTCAGGCAGGCTACAGACACATTTCCCTTCGAAATGAAGGCAACAAACCACTATCTCTGCCCACAGTTTTCTGCAACATTGTGCTCAAAACATATGTGCCTGATGGTTTTGGAGGTAAGAAGAAACACATATTACAGCTTCGTGAATCTTGGGTTTTAGTACGCAAGGAATATAAATTCGTTGTGCAATAGAAAATAAGGGATCCCTGGAGCACTGGAAGAACGTTTATCTGCGAATCTGTAGGAAAGTTCCTTCTGTCTGGTTAAGATATCTTTACTTTTGTCTCAAGTGCCTTAATATTAGCAATGAAGAGAATGTAGCCTTCAAAATTCAAAATCAAGACAGTGATTTCTATTAGTTTGGAAAGAAACAAAGCTACAATTACATTTCCCAAGGTTACCTGAATTTGTTCAATTTGCCAGTACTTAATCTCTTTTGAATCTCTTAATCCCTTTGAAAGAACTCATTGGATATATTAATTGGAGTAAATGTCTAAGTTAAAACATATATTGTAGTTTCGTAGTCTAGGGTGCAAACAAGGTGCTGGTCTTTTTTAAAGCGTACTTTAACCATTCTTCTAAATACTCCTGCTCTGAAAAGTGGACACGCAAGGTGCTGAATTTTCAAGTATTAATAAACTTTGCAATTACAAGTGATCCTCTTCTCCCCCCCCCCCCCCCGTTTTGCATACTTCACACCACTCTTTAAATTAAATCTTAGTCATCACTTATTAGTGACAGTTAGGGTTGCCAGTTTTGGTTGGATGTGTTCCTGGAGATTTCATCACATGACATAAACTTTAATTAAAGATTAATCTTTAATTCCTGGAGACTCCAGGCCAATCCTGGAAGGCTGGCAACCCTACTGCCAGTGTTTAAAGTTGCCACCCTTATTATCTTCACAGCCCTGAGATAGCCCTCTTTGCCTGATCTCTGAAAACTTGCTCTAGTTATTTTTCTCTTTACAAGACAAACTTTTATCTTTTCAAGATAAATGTTATCATAGATAGGTCTCTGACACTGCTCCTACAACAGTGCTGTATCAGTATGTTTGCTTGAATAAAAAATACCAGCATAACTTTATTGAAACCACTTTTTAAAAGCAGTCACAGAAATTTGAGTAGAGGCCTAGGTCTAACAGTAGTAAACACCAAGAACTGCCAGCAAAGTTACGTCACCATTATTGTGCTACCAGTGATGCAGATTAGGTAGCAAATCCAAGTGCAGCAGAGTAGCAGAAGAGCATGGATGTACTCCTTCAACTTATATGTATTTTAGTTGCCCTAAGTCTTAGTATTTTTAAACTGCAGGTCAGTGTACTAGAATCTTTCCACTTTCATTAAGCATTTGGCACTGAGAAATGTTCTTTTTTAGGTGGGATGAAATTTGCTCCTGTATAGAGGGCTAGTGCACGGCCCATGTACCGCCTGTATCCCATTTAAGACCTCAAATTAGGGCTCACATTGGATTTTAAGTGGTCCATAGGCCTTGTTCTGTCCCTCTGAACTTCACCCTCGAAGAGATTTTTGGGAAACCTTGTTGGAAAAATTATTTTTTGCACTTCGTAAAACTAATTCAAAATGTAAAGGTCACTGGGTTTTGTACACAATAATTACTACAACTTTAATGTGGATTGGATTTTCAGTAGTAAAAAGTAGAGAAAGAGAGCGTGCGCGAAATTGTTCAAGGGACTAATTTTACCAAATATAATTAAAACCATACATACACCATTTGCTAGGATTTCCAATCAAACTTTAAGGAGAAAACATAGGCCCTGGCTTTTATGGGACAACTCTCTTGCCTAAAGTTAAGCATATACATAATTGTTTGCAGGATCAGGGCCTTTTATAGCAAAAAATAATAAGTTAAATGTTGACCCACCCCCTCCCGCCTGCGCCCCCCACTGAAATCAATGAGAGGTTTGCCATTGACTTGATTGGTACAAGGCAGTTGCTCATTGAATGAAAACATTGGGTTTTTAACCAACAGTTTTTACCAGTAAGGGCCCCAGTTCAGAAAAGAACGTTAGCATGAGCCTCAGTCGAGGCTGCTGTGGACAGCACATGTGCACATGCTCAAAGCGCTGTCCTGAATCAGGATGAGGCCCTGAATTGGGACCAGACATTTTGTAAAGGTTTGGAACCCAGTTAATGTGACATAAATGAAGTTCCATTGTGTTTACTGTTAACTCTTCCGTTTGCAGAGGTTTGGGGGTTTGCTCACACACAAATCCAAAAATGATACAACCTTCTTTTCCCCAGAGAGGATTTCAAAATCAGTTTGTAAAAGGCGAGCTGTGTAAAAGTTCAGTGTCGGCTGATCTTCTAAATTGCCAACGTTACTCCAGGTGGTTTATCCGTAAGGTGTAAGGGGTGTGAAGAAAAAAAAATGTTTACCCCGAGTAGGTTCATCATTAAAGTGAAATACTGCTAGGATGAGGGAACTATATGTAATATCTTGTTGCCTGTGTAGGGGAAATGGGCTCTGTACTAATGAGAACTCAACAAGCTCAGTTGTTGTTTCTCCTTTCCCAACGACAGTCATTTTTGGCTTGTCACCCTTTTTTTCTCACTGATATAGATCAATAGCCTGATGACCAAAAGAGCTTGAGATGTTGCTTTTGATGTTCAAACGGCATCATGACCATTCTGTTTACATGTGGCTTTTGAGTACTTGTCATCTGTTCTGCATTTTACATTGTTTTATGAACTACAATTCAATTACTGTCTCTGATTTGTAACTAGATTGTTTGGGCAAAGAGTCAAGAACCTTAATTTTCAGCTACTTTCCTTTTGAACCTGTAGGAGTAAGATTTAAGAACGTCTTTCATGCCAAATAATAATGATTCATGATTGCTTTATGATAGGGTTAGGAAGAAATGTGCACCATTTTCTTTTTTTGATGTGGTTTGCTAATTTTCTATGGTTTATCAGCTTCAGTTCCCCTGCTCCTAATAGCCAATGGGACACACATCCGTTCTGAAGAAATGCCAAATGAGGCAGCAGATTTCAAAGAGAGGCTTTTATTTCATATAGATAGTGTACCTAATAAGCAAGCACTGTTACATACAGTCGTGACGGGACTTCTGCTTCTAGAACACATGCTTCCCAAGGCTATACTGGTTATACACAAGTGGTTTTGTTGTTGTTTTTTAACTCATAGCTTTAAAACTTTTTGGTATCCAGTTACTTACCAAAAAGACCGTAAAAAAGGAAAATTGAAGCAGAGGACAAGTGGTGGGGTAGAAAAGAGCGGTGAATCATTTACCTCCAGTAGAAATGCTGAGCCTTTGGCGAGGTGTATAAATGATGGGTAACACAATTTGCAAAGGTCTCACTCTCCCACACACATAAGGAGGGTTTTTTTTTACTTGAAAGTTCTTAATATTCAAGTTCCATTTTCAAATACTATGTGATGGTTGCAGGAACAAGGCAGGCATGGATTTTCTTTGAAGTGTAGGTTCTAGGGATTGGAAGGGTAGTTGGCTCAGTTAAAGGAAGGGAAAATATTCAGGTTGTTGGGGCCATTATGTGCTTGGGATAAATGTCTGTCCATTTGATATTTGTGGGAAATAACGCTGAGTGAGAGACACAAGATACCAATTGGTAGGGAACAGTGGTATTGGAACAGTCTGTTTTTTGGGTGGTTAACTTGAGCTGTCTAGGTGAAAAATATTATTTAATGCAGCTTTCGTATCTCGCACAAACTATCTTCGTATACGGATCAAGTAGATACTAAGGACTGAAGGCCTGATCCTTCTTTCTTCACTTGGGCAAAACTTCCAGTGACTTCGGTGGGAAGTTTGCATGAGTAAGGACTGCAAGATTATCCCCAAAATTCTAACGGGTTAATATGTTTTTCCTGGACTGGCACATGTGTCCCTAGTCCCATATTTTATCTATGACATCACAACTAGTTACTTTGAAAATAGCTATGACTTGAGACAGGATTCTGGTATGTGAAATAAAATCCAAATCTTTATGAAAACGTTGACTGCCAAAACCATCACTCTAGAAGTACAGAGCCATTACATTACTGAGACTATCTGGAATGCAAGGCCACAGAAAGGTTTATCTTTACTGATAAGCAACTGGAAGATGAGTTTACTTTATTACATGACAACATTCTGAACAGAAAGAATCCACTGTGCACATGGTGTTGTGTCTGAGGGGCAGTAACTGAACTCACTACTCTCTTTCCAGCATGTGAGAAAAGGTTTAGTTGGGGGAATGTCATCAGTTGCATTCCCTCAAAATACAGTTAAGTGAGAACATCATCCATGACGGTCATGGCAAAAGCTCAGGCATAATATGTACAATATTTTATAACGAATGGTTGAATCAAGATACAGCTTTTAGACAAGCGAATGGATGCACTCTGGATTTCTGTGTGACACTTCTTCAACTGGGAGGCCTATTTAATAGTCCCGAGTGACTGTCTTTTCACATGCAGGAAAGGGGCAGTATCTTGAAACATTAAAATATTAATTGTATTTCAACTCATTAATGTCCTGCGTGAGTGGTTATCTTCTTCCTTATCATGGAAGCCTGCCATCCTTAAAATGGTAATTCTGCTCAAAGGAATGTCCTTAGGGACTCTTTTTACTTTCAGCTGATGTGCTTTTTCACTGTCCAGGTCATCTTGAGAATTAGTGAAGTTTAAAGTTACACAGGGATCACCCCGTCCTGGCTACTTTCTGTGGATGCTTTACTACTGTAGATACTGAAATCAATTTCATTTGTCACGCAGCATTTCTCATTATGGCTGACCTGTCTTTGCCACTTGTGAGTTACTTGATTATCTGTAAATCAAGGCCTGAAAAGATATATTTTCTGCAGAAGCAAGGACTGATGTGTCACTGCATAGCTGTCTGTATACAGTTGCACATTCATAGCTACGTACACAAAACACATGGCACATAATCCATAAAATAATATTTCTTATGAGGTGCAAATGTTAATTTAATTTCCATTGTATTGATTTTTACACACTGCCATATAGCAAAGAGACAAGTACATGAAACTAGCAGAACTCTCTTTGGGCCTGATTCTGGTTTGCCCCTAGAATAACAAAGATCACAACTGGGGCCATCTGTGTATTAAGGTCTTAAATTGTCGCCAAGTGTTTCCTGATTCAACTAACCAGTATAAACCATTGTATATGGTAAACGTGAATGTTTATCATGACGGTCCAGGGAGTCAGGGATACTGTTGTTCATATCGTGCTGTAAATGTGCGTGGCACTGTGCAGTGGTTAAATTATACCTGCTCCAAAGAGCTTGCCATGTCGAGCCCTCAACAGTTTAATCCCATGCCTGTTGATGCGAATAGCAAAACTCCTCTTTTCTTCAGCAGCCCATGATCAGGCCTCAGTTCAGCAAAGAACTCGAGCCTGTGCCTGATTTGAAAGGCATGAGTAGTTTTATTGAAGTCAGTCGGACTGCCCTCGTGTTTCAAGGTGGCGTGGGCTTAGGCACCTCGTTAAATCAAGATCTAAATACACAAGTTGATGCAGTATGTGCAGTGTGAATAAAAGTCAGTGAAGAATACTGCTTGTAGCTGGGATGCTTCTAGGAAAAGGAAGGGGACTTATTACATTCTTTTGGCAGATTTAAGGGAAGGCAGTTGCAGAATGTCAATGTGTGAAGTTATTCCAGGTATAAAGCCTGCACTAGGGGAGAAATGATGGCCCATAGTTACGCCAGGGTGAGACTCACAAGCAGATAAGACTGAAAAGTGATTTTACAGCTGCTCTCTAATAGCAGGCAGCAGAACCACTCAGGGGTGAGGGGTAGAAGAGAGAACAACTAAATGAGCTTCTCCTGCCCCAGCAGCATTCGGGGCATTCTGTCCCCTAGAAGACGGGTGGAAGAGGCAGCAGAAGGTGATGTCACAATATAACCCTCACTTATTCATTCGTTTATGTCCCTCATGTTGCATCCCACGTCTGGGCCTCGGCAGGGTGAGTGGCATGAGTAGTCATGAGTCATGCAGGGGGAATTCTGTAAATAAATTATGGCAGTTGTACTATTGTTTAGGCCACCCGTGTAAAACAATTAGTTCCCTTCACCTGTGAGCCATGGCAAATATTAGAACGGTTTGCGTGAAGGCATCTTTACTTCCAGATTGATAAGCCTGCTCTTTGGCAACCAAGAGAAAAAAATACAACCTATGTCTGAAGGGAGGCAGTGTGGCCTAGTGGATAGATCACTGGCCTGGGATTCTGAAAACCTGGGTTTTATTCCTGGCTCAGCCACTGGCGGCTGGATGACCTTGAGCAAGTCGCATCTCTCTGTGCCTCAGTTTCCCCTCCATTTGTAAAATAAGAACAATGCTACTGATCACCTTTGTAAAGTGCTTTGAGCTCTACTAATGAAAAGTGCTATATTAT
The DNA here is from genome assembly GCF_965140235.1 of Caretta caretta. Lineage (NCBI taxonomy): Eukaryota > Metazoa > Chordata > Testudines > Cheloniidae > Caretta > Caretta caretta. The sequence goes on along the minus strand of NC_134208.1, from coordinate 201,905,329 downwards.
TATTATGGCCTGGTCAAAAGCCCTTTGATGTGGGAGCCTTTTCATAGACTTCACTGGGCTTTGGATTAGGCCTTTACTCAATCAGTGCCTAAATTATCCACCTTAAAATGGGAGTAATAATACTCCCGTGCCTAATGAGAGTCCTGTGATGATAAATCTAGTAATGTTCCTAATGCTCACAGAGACTGTAGTGATGGGGACCGTATAAGTGCTTGAAAAAGAGTAGGATTCTTAGAGAGGAAAATTCACGTGATGGTTAATATGCCATGGCTGATCCAAGATAGAACTAGAGTAACCTTGAAATATACATTTCACTTTTTTGAATCGGGGAGGATGCTGAGCAGATGTGTATAATCATGAAATTTTAATCTCCTTTTCTCTCTCTTTCTCTCTTGTGATGAGGGAAGGGAGAGAGACTACGTTAAAAAAGCTTACCCACTCCTACCAGGTTTACTATGAAAAGTTGGCCCAGTGTTGAGGACTGTGGAACATGTGGCAACACTAGAATAAAGCCTTTGTGAAAGCTAAATTACATTTTTCAGAGTAGCAGCGGAGTTAGTCTGTATGGATGTGTCATTGCACAAAGTAAAACTATTTCCCCATGTTTATTCCCCCCACACACACTGTTCCTCACACGTTCTTGTCAACTGCTGGAAATGGCCCACCTTGATTATCACTGCAAAAGGTTTTTTTTCTCTTCTGCTGGTAATAGCTCACCTTACCTGATCACTCTCGTTACAGTGTGTATGGTAACACCCATTGTTTCATGTTCTCTGTGTATATAAATCTCCCCACTGTATTTTCCACTGCATGCATCTGATGAAGTGAGCTGTAGCTCATGAAAGCTTATGCTCAGATAAATTTGTTAGTCTCTAAGGTGTCACAAGTCCTCCTTTTCTTTTTGCTAATTACATTGTGCTTTGTGCTTTTTGAATGACTCTTAAAATGTTGAAAACCTGATAAATATTCATTTTCTTTCAGATATTGTGGATGCTTTGTCAGACCCAAAGAAATTTTTATCTGTCATGGAAAAAAGAGCAGACCAGATGAGAGCTATGGGTATTGAAACTGTAAGTAGAAAGTAATTATGAACATAGGCAAAATAATTCCATATAGGGTAGTGCAAAATACAGGGTTCGCTTTATGGACAATGCAAAATACAGGCTTCACTTTACAAGAAGTAAAACCTCTGCAATGAGATTTGGGCCACAATGTTTGGTCAGTTCTCCTGTTGATAAATTGGTCATTAATGCAAGTTATTCTCTTAGTCTCTGTTTTCAAATATAGAGCTGTTCTACTCTTAAATACATGAATATGTGTTGTCAGATTTATTAAAATACCCTTCACTGCATTTCCAAATATAGTCACCGTCATGAGGGATTTTTTTATCAGTCACGGCAGCATATCCATGTGTCTAAAATTAGAAAGGAGCCATCCTTATTAATTTTCAGTAAAAATAGATTATAAATTCTTCATCTGAAAATATTTTTTGTCGAGAAGTATTAGCAAATATAAGGGGAATTTTCTTTAAAAGTAAATTACTTCATTTCTTTACCCCCTGCAAATGATATTTTGTAATAATGGTTTTTCCAGAGTGATATAGCTGATGTACCAAATGACACTTCAAAGAATGATAAGAAAGGAAAAGCTAATAATGCCAAAGCAAGTGTGACTCCTCAGAGTAGCTCTGAACTTAGACCGAGTACCACTTCCGGCCTTGGACCTGGGATGGAAACTAAGAAAGGTAAAGAAAAATGAGCTTTCTCTCCTTTAAATGGCTTAGAAGGGCACTAAGAAGTACTACCTGGTTTTTAGTTTTGTACTTTCTGTAATTTCGAATCCCTCTGAAAAGCTCAAAAAGTAACATCTTTCTGTATGAGTGGTGTCTCTGTCCACTTGGCAAATACTGTTTTAACCATATTTCTCTTGGTGCAGAAGCCAACATGGTTGGATTTTAATAAATGTCATGTTTGTGCACCAGTGTAGTCAAAGCTCTCAGCAGGAATATGCATGACACTGGGAACAGTATTTATTAATGACCTACCAGAGTTGGCCTAGCGGGGAAGGCTGTTTTCTTGTATATTTCACAAAAATTCTTTTGTTTTAAAAATTCCTCAGCAGAGTGGTTGATTTAAATAAAAACCAGGTATTTAGGATTCTGCGGAGATCCCCCATCAAATTAGAAATGTTTTAAAGTGTGGCCATATTCTGAAAAGTGTCTATGAAACTGGCATTGTGGGCACCCATGTTTATTATCAAATATTTCCGTATCAAATGTGCTCAGTTTATAAGCAGATAGGTGTTTTTTTCCTAACTGCTTGTCCTGCAAAGTCGTCTTTGAGAACCAAGTGGGTTCTTTCTCTCTCATACATCGTCACAGACGATAAAGGGTCTGTGGGGCCAAATGGGTTTGCACAGGTATTACTGAGTGAAACTTGCTAAACATTTCTGTTAATGTGCCAGGAGGAATGGAATCCAGCTCATTCTCTGGTGGCTGCCTTGGTTTGGCAGGGATAACACGCGTAAAAAGCAGCACAAACTTCTTTCTGGCATGAAAGTTAGCAGGTAGGGCTGAATACACAAATAAGCAGAGCTGTTGGGAAAGAAGATGACATTTCTATAGTCACTTTTCAGAGTAAAGCAGGTCATGTTTGGAATCTAAAGTACTTCATTCGCCCTTTACCAGTAAAACAATCTTTTTGTGAATTGAGATACTATGATATAAATGTGAAAAGAGTGACCTGTTGAACTGTAGACATTCATATTTCATCACAAAACTGTGGTAGTAAACTTATTGGATATTAATTAGGAGCGTGTGTGAATTCACAGTTACTAGGCTGAGGACGTATATTTTCAGGCTGATTACTGAAACGTCATTATTCTTGGCTGGAAATGTAGTTCCACACATATAATAACAAAGCAGTAAGTATGAATAGGGAGTCTGCGTTTTCAAAAGAAAATCCGAAACTCTCATTTTAGATGACAACAAACATTGGGCAGCACAATTTCTTAAGCCTTGATTTCAGTGCTTGTACATTTGCCATCTGCTCTGCGTCCCCCTTTTTCTCTCCTGTCCACTTGTGGAATAATAGAGCAGGTCCTTTGTGACTATCCTTATTATCCTATTATAAATTTTTATTATTTGTTAATACCTGCATCATTCTACACACACTAAAATGCACAGTTCACACTGAGGTCCATGGGAGTAACATATCCAGCAAAGTACGGGAGCCTGAGGGAGCCTTTCAAAGGCACAAATGAGAGTTAGGCACCCGGCTCCCATTGACTTGCAATAGGAGGCAAGCGCCTAACCTCCTATTTATATCTTTGAAAACTTCCCCCTCTGTCTTTGTGTCTTATAAAGCACCTGCATGGTGCTAACTCAGAAATAATATATCATGGGGGCTGAATGTTAAGGTCCTCAGATTAAAATTTCACCTGTTCTGCAGAAATTGTCTTTATTTTGCAAGATCTGACTGTTGTTCAGTGGAATTCACCTTACAAGGCAGATAATCCTTTGTCAGACAGATGGCATTTTACAGTTAAGGACACTAAGGCCAGGTCTACGTTATCAACTTATATATGTATAACTATGTCGCAGAGAGATGTGAAAAATCCACACCACTCAGCAATGCGCATATACCAGCCTAACCCCCAGTATAGACAGTGCAAAGTGGGGTCTGCAGGGATCAGTTCTCAGTCCAGTTCTGTTCAATATCTTCATCAATACTTTTGATAATGGCATAGAGAGTACTCTTATAAAGTTTGCTGTCTATACCAAGCTGGGAGGCATTACAAGTGCTTTGGAGGATAGGATTAAAATTCAAAATGATCTGGACAAACTGGAGAAATGGTCTGAAGTAAATAGGATGAAATTCAGTTAGGACAAATGCAGAGTATTCTGCTTAGGAAGGAACAATCAGTTGCACACATACAAAATGGGAAATGACTGCCTAGGAAGCAGTACTGCAGAAAAGGGATCGTTGGGGTCATAGTGGATCACAAGCTAAGTATGAGTCAATAGTGTAACATTATTACAAAAAAAGCCCTCAACTGGAGCATTGTGTTGAGTTCTGGGCATTTCAGGAAAGAGATGGACAAAGTGGAGAAAGTCCAGAGAAGAGCAACAAAAATGATTAAAGGTCTAAAAAACATGACCTATTGGGGAAGATTGAAAATATTGGGTTTGTTGAGTCTGGAGAAGAGAAGGCTGAGGGGGGACATGAAAACAGTTTTCAAGTACATAAAAGGTTGTTACAAGGAGGAGGGAGGTAAATTGTTCTCATTAACCTCTGAGGATAGGACAAGAAGCAGTGGGCTTAAATTGCAGCAAGGGAGGTTTAGGTTGGATATTAGGAAAAACTTCCTAACTGTCAGGGTGGTTAGGCACTGCGATAAGTTGCCCAGGGAGGTTGTGGAATCTCCATCACTGGGGATTTTTAAGAGCAGGTTAGACAAACACCTGTCAGGGATGGTCTAGATCAGTGTTTCCCAAACTTGGGACACCGCTTGTTCAGGGAAAGCCCCTGGTGGGCTGGGCCAGTTTGTTTACCTGCAGCATCCGCAGGTTCGGCCGATCGCGGCTCCCACTGGCCGCTGTTCGCTATGCCCGGCCAATGGGGGCTGCGGGAAGTGGTGCAGGCTGAGGGACGTACTGGCCGCCGCTTCCAGCAGCCCCCATTGGCCGGGCACAGCGGACCGTGGTCAGTGGGAGCCGCGATCGGCCGAGCCTGTGGACACGGCAGGTAAACAAACCGGCCCGGCCTGCCAGGGGCTTTCCCTGAGCAAGCAGAGTCCCAAGTTTGGGAAACACTGCTCTAGATAATACTTAGTCCTGCCTTGAGTTCGGGGGACTGGACTAGACGCCCTCTTGAGGTCCCTTCCAGTCCTATGTTTTTGTGTCGACGGGAGGGCTTCTCCCGTTGACGTAGCTGTTGCTTCTCGCAGAGGTGGATTAACTGTGCCAAGTGGAGAAACTCTCCTGTCGGTGTAGTAGCGTCTTCACTGAAGCTCTACAGCGGCGGAGCTGCGCCAGTAAGTGTTTTAAGTCTAGACCTGCCCTAAGGTAGTTAGTTAAATAAGCAAGATGTAATATAGTGATTGACCCAACGTTTCATGTAAGAGTTGAGGGTCTTGCCTGTTAGATTTCTCATGGAATCATATTGACTTTGTTGTTTCAATATTAACATTTAAAATACTACTTTGTAACTAAAAGACTGTTGAGATATGCCAGTGAAAACAGCATTTGCCAGAACCTAATGAGAGGTCAATTGCGTAATTGACACGTGGTCTGCTCTATTTCTGAGCAAGTGATTTTTACAAACTCTTTGTCTTGTTCTTGTTTGACACTCAAGTTGGGAATGAAAAGAGACTGGAATGCAGCTATTGCTATATTTTCTCCTTACACCAGTAAGATGATGGATGGTGCAGTACTGAATTAAACATATCTTTCCCATGTCTCAACAGTTACATTATTTTTAAATGGAACTCAATTGCTTGTCTACATTATACATTTTAATGTGACACACATTAATTACTGTCTAACAGAAATAGAAGTTGTGGTGAAGTTAAATACAAAAACTGTGATATGTACTAATGTGTTTGAAGTTCCAGATAAAATGTATTAATGCCTTCTAGGTATAGAACTTATTCCTCAAGTGAAGATAGAAGATTTAAAGCAAATGAAGGTAAGTTTGGGCATAAACTTTGCAGGACCATACATATATTTGCAAACAGTGAGATTTTATCTGGTGTCAGTCATTATGACTACAGGAAAATTGATCCAAGTTCCTTTTTTGTAGGCTTACATAAAGTATTTAAAGAAACAACAGAAAGAGCTGAATGCTTTAAAGAAGAAGCATGCCAAGGTATGATCATTAGAGCTCTAAGAGTTTGGGGAAACAAACTTAGCCAGCAAGTTCACTCACTTAAAAAAATCACAAAGTTTGTAAGCATGGACAAATTCTAATGATACTCAATGGAAAAACTAGGGATAAGTAAATTAGATTAGCAAGAAATACACGTTTATTTTAGCCTACACTAAGGACACCGTCCAATAGGCAGTTTTTCCCTTGAGCACTTTTAAATATTCCCTCAGCTTCCAGTATAATTTTGTTTGACTTGTATAAAGAGCAAAAGACCATCTTTACTGGGTAATGATTTCTGCTAGCCTCTTAAATGATTGTTTCTAAGTCTTGTTGAGAATCAGCTACGTGGAATATGCTGTATCCAAGACAGACAGCATAGGAACTGCAGGGAGAGAAAGTGTAGGTGGGGAGAGTAGTTGAAAAATTAGATCCCCTCTTCATTCTGTGTATAATAATTACAGCGTGGGTAGTCACCTTTTGCTTGTTGTTTTTGGCAGTAGTGTCCAAAGTCTTGGTCCCCCACAATCATGCTCCACATCATACTCTGGCATACACAACTCCTGGTATCAAAGGAAACATAACAAGTAAAGAAACTACTGAGGTTCTGAATTTGGTCCCATTCTCTTGGCATATAAAAGCGCTGCTTGGCTTTATAATCCATCATTTCCTTGTTATTAAGTGTTCTTTGAGATCCTTGGATTCCAATGCAGATGACTCATTTTCATTGCATGCTTGGATTGATATATGTGGCTGATTGTTTTTAGTGTCAGAAGGTTCATCAGAACCTGCAGCAGCATCTTCTACAAGAAAAATCACGACCATCAGTGGTGGCTGGGCTGGTAACTTTCAGGGAACTAATAATAATCCTAAGCACTTTTAATACAAGGCTTTTCGTCTTCAAAGCACTGTATTAAAATTAAGTAATTACATCTGAAGGCCCCCACCCCTCCAGGAAAGAGGGAAATAAATATTATCCTTTTACAGAAACTGAAGTTGTGAATATCCAAAGTCACAAGAGAGTCAGTTTTAAGAGCTAAAATTAGTACTTATGTACTATGGTGATGGGTACCCTTGAAGTACCTGAAACATCTAGAATAGATCACGTGTTCCTAAACTCTTTGGTAGTGAGGACCTCACCTTAGCAGAGTGAGTGCCTCTTGGACCCCTCCAGTCCCTTTGCAATCCATTGTGCTATCTCCTCCCCCATTTGGGATTACACATTGTGTCATCCCTGTGACAATTGCAGTTATTGTTTGCACAGAAAAGTAATATTAGGAAATCATTTGATGTGTGTTAGCTGTCTTATAACACATTGTTGCAGCTGAAAGGAAGGAAGAGAGCCATGCAATCAGCCAGCCATTAGCAGCTTGAGAAACTCTGCACTGTTAGACCCACTGAATCCAAGAATTACTGCCAGATCCTTGGATGCCCCTCTCCATGGGCCCCCCTAAATTTGGAGGAATAAGTAACAGAAAGGAGATTCATATCTTTTGTTTTACAAAAGGTTTTCTATCCCTTTTCCTTACAAAGATGGCCTTGCAAACATAAATTGATATAAACTAATTGTTGACTTTGCAAGAATAAGCAGTGAGGCTCCACTTTGGCATTAGAAGGCTTACTACCTAACCATCCCCCACTCCTCTGCATGCCGCTTTCCATGTAAAATTAGTTCATGAAGTTTGTGGATGGTACCACAAGGAATCGTTTAGCTAACCGTCCCCAAACTCCTTAGGCTGACATGATGATGTGATAGTGGCACAGGTTATGTTGAAAACATGGAGCTAGGGGGAAAAACACTTTTTTGCAGGCCTGACCAAAAGTTGTAAAGCCAGCCCTGTTCCTGATTCTCAGTTCTGTACTCTGACTGCTATTCCCCTTCTTTTTCTAACGCCAGGTCGGCACCAGGAAAAAATCTGAAAAATTTCCCATCATCCTAACATCAATTCAGCTGATAAAACACGGGGATACATTGGGAACACCCTAAGTTAGTCACACCACTGGCCACTGACATTGTTTTCAGCCCTGTGTCATCTATCCCTACACAGTGTCAGCCATCATCACACTGGCTACCCTAGGGTTCCCAATGTTGGCAACAGTGGCTCACCTGAACTATGGAGAAATTATTAGTGTCACTTCTGGGCTGGTGATCAGCCATGGTGAGGTATAGTGAGAGAGAGCCGTTGGATGCTGAGGCAAGGATTGGGCACATGGGGATGTTAGTCTTTCTACTCTCTTCATTTAGCTGCATTTAGGAAAACTAGAAAATTTAAAAACCAAAAGAAGCCTCGATGGTAAAACTTTCAAAAGTGCCTCAGTGATCTGTGGGCCCATTGATTTTCAATGAGTCTCATCTCCTAAGTGCATAAATCCCGTTTGGAAAGGGGGCTTAGTTATCCAGGTTACATAAGCACTTCTGAAAATGTCCCCGAGTCCCTGTGTGCCATTTCCATTCGGAGGAATTCCATGGAAACTTTGACTTCGCATCATAGGAGAGTACCAGCAAAGCGGACTGATTCAGCTTCAGGGGACCTGACAGGGAAAAGATTGAGCAGTGTACCTTTAACAGGTATTCAACAGGTGTGTCTCTCACGCAGCATTCCTGTCTCTTTTATACAAACAGTGATGTGCCCTGCTTTTATTTTCTTTTAAGTGTAAATGCTGATCAGCCAAAGTATTTCTAAAGACAATGTCAAATATACTTCAGCAAATAACAGATGCAGAAGTACTTCCTGAAGTGAAGACGTTTGTGTGCATGGGATAATAAATGGCTGAATGAAGCCATGCTGTGTGTATGTGGGAGTATGTAGGAGTCACACAGGATCAGAAAGATGTCAGGGGTGGAAATCTTTCACACGTTCCTATTAACAAGAGGCTGAAACACCAGATGGGAGAGAAGAAAAAAGCATGATAACCTTAGAAGGGGCTATAAAAATATCTGTAAAATGTTTTTCTTTAAAGAGAACAGACCCATTTATTTTTCATATAAAATGTGTGGACAGTTGAAAATAGTCAAATATGTATTTGATATATAAAATGAGATTTGTATACTAAGTAGGATAGGTGGATAGATCATTTTAATGGAAGAAGCATACCTGATAAGTAGCCTCAGAATTAGTAAGCAGTCATTTTATACCCCTTGATAAAATTAGAATTTCCCATGTTCCCTTAATGACAGATTAGCAGCTTTGCTGATAAACATGGAATTTTGGATTTTGTGAAGTCGGGGAAAGGAGAGATTTTATTCAGAGGATTATGAGCAATACAAATGGGAAGTTGTATATGCAAAGCTCTGCAAAGACCGGATATTGCTTTTAAATACCTCTTCATGATAAAGTGGAAGAGGCTACAGGGCAGTAAAGGAGCAACTAGAAATTAAAGCAGGAAAACATACAGTGAATAAATATTGGCGGGAAGACAACTTCAGTACTTCACACTGGTTGTGATGGCAGGCCATACTTTTTTGGTTTCCGAGTCAGTCTGCAAAGGGACCTTCCAGTACGGCTAGCATTTTTATTTCAGTAGGGTTCTTTGTGTGATGGTCCCTGTGTGTATTCTACTTGAGGTGTGCATGCACTCCATGGGCCTGAGACCAGGACATTATTGCTAGAAGTGTCCATTAGTTTGTGCCTGCACCATTATCCTCCTCGTACTCCAAACCAAGGGCTTAAGGGGTGTCCTGGACCAACCACCTCTCCAGTTTCTTGCTACCTCCTGGGGTCTGAGACAGAAGCTGTTCGAGTTAGACTGACTGGTCTATAATTCCCATGGTCCTCTTTGTTCCCCTTTTTAAAGATAGGTACTGTGTTTGCCCTTTACCAGCGCTCAGGGACTTCACCCATCCCCCAGAATTTCTCAGAGACTATTTCTGTCTTCCGCTACCTCTATTCCACTACCCTCCCTCCTTCCCCTCTGCTGTAGAGCCTTAGCCTAGGGCTTTCTACAGTAGAAGGGCAACTGGAGACGCAGTTGGTCTATACCTCCCTTTATGCCCTGTGTTCAGAGCATGAGGAGAAGAATGGTGCAGGCACAGACCAGCGGACAGTGCTAGCAAAAATCTTCCTGTCTCAGGTGCGTGCTGCACACTTCAAGCAGAGTACAGGTAAGGACCACACATCTCAAAGAACTCCAGTTACTGGACAGGTAAGCACACGTCAGAGTCAGTACATCTTTCCTTTCCACCTCAGAAAAAGCTGTGCCACTGGAATTCCCTTGGGTAGTTCTTAGCTTTGACTCTCAGGTGTTGAACCAAATCCTCTACCTAGCACACAGCCTCACTGAACAGCCTGGGCGTTGGGTGTTGAGTTGGGGGATTCTCCAGGCTTTGGGGTTCTGCAGAGCTTGGGCAGGAGACAAGAAAGCTTATCCTCTGCCAGGCACTGCTGCAGCCCCCACAGAGGGCTGGCTGGTAAATCTGCATAATTGCGGCTGCACACCGAGCTTCTCTCCTAAAAGACCCTTGTGCTAAGGGGTAAAGAGCCACTGTGCTGTGCTTTGCAATGTGCATGGGCTATGGAATCCCTGCCTGGGCTCGGTGCGTCCTGCTCAGATGGACTGCCTAGGTTCAGCAATGTTCTATTTCTCTCAAGCCCTTACATAATAGCAAGATTAGGTACTAAGGAAGGAGTATTAAAAAGAAAGAGAGGAAAATATTGAAATTTGCTGGGAGAGCAATCAGCTTTTTTTTAGGGGTTGATTGATTCTTTTTTATTTTAAACCACCGTATTTTGGTGGCAGAGGCATAAATACTATTCTTAAAAACTTTATCTCAGGTAAGATCACTAATTTGAAAATCTAAGCAGGGGCTTCATCTCTTGTCGTCACATTTGCAAGGCACATTAAAATCGCCTTCTGTTTTACAGCAGAATTCATTCTCGAGGTTTGCACTGTTACTCAGAAGACTGATGAGGCAGTGACTTGAGCTCATAACAGCTTGTTTTTCCCATATGGCCTTTTTCGAAGGTTGCCGCATCCAACCCTTTTTTTCCCCATCATATGTCCTTCTGTGTGACTCTCCACCAACTCTTCCATATTCCCCCTGCCTTTCCGTTACGGAAGAGAGGGAGTTCCCTTGCACTGGCAACAATCATTTCAGTGTGTGCATGCCTTTCCTCAAAGTCTCGAAGGGGCATGTGCTTCTCTGGGAAGGTTGGGCTTATCGTAGAAAGGTGTGATCAAAATGGCAGTCCATTTGCTTACATTGAGAACTAGCCCTACACGGCATGGTGCAATACAGGGGTGAGGATCAGACATGTCAGTGTAGCCATGTAGCTCGGCCTTTTTGCTCCGTTATAAACATGTGGCTCCTGATTTTTCCAGAAAGGCAAAGAAACTGAAAGTGAAGCCACTCGTGCAGCATAGAATCACAGTCCTGGAAGGGACCTCGAGAGGTCATCCAGTTCAGTCTCCAGTCCCCACCCTCCTGACGGCATGAGAAGTAAACATCATTTTCTAGGAAAAAAGAATCACAAGTTACATTTACCCTTAGCAGTAGCAGCAACATACCATCATCTGGCGGCACATGTCATTGGTCCCATGCTGTACCAATGCCAAAACTGGTCCTTGAGGAGGTGGAGGGGGGAGTGATCAAACTGACCAGGTCACAGGAACTGTGACGAGAAGGTGGAGCCTCCCCACAACTACTTAGCTTCAAAAAGATGTTTGGAAAAAACGTATTCTTTTAAAAGTCCACACTGAGGGGCTTGATAATCCCGTTAGTTGAACACAGTCATTGGAATCTGCATGCATGTGCAAATGGCAGCCTGATTTTGTCTGGACTGCAGCTGAATGCCAAGTGGAAGCCAAATTTCATCACTGCCCTCTTGTGCTGTAATTCTGCCATTCTTAAAATAATTTACCAACTGGTTGCAAGACTGTGCCAATCATGGCACACGTGTGAATTTACTGCTGCTTACGCTTTCTGTATCTATGGACTTTATTTCAGTTATAGCCCGTCTATAAAGTGCTCACCACAACCCAGTGCAGTGGGTCTTTGTCTGGCAGGCGGGAAGGAAGGGAGATGAGGGTCCTTTAAGGATCCCTCCTGCGTTTGGCTTACACGGATAGGGAAAGGAGAACTTACCTCACTGGTTGGGGACAGGAAGTGGCTCACGCTTTTTCAGGAGTCACCAATCACCCATGAGATCAGAGCAGGACCAGGTTTTTAATGATCTGCTGTGAGCAGCGTGCTTGCTGCCTTTTTTTTTTTCTCTCTCTTTTGAGGCTGGGAAGGAATTTTCCCCTCACTGACAGATTGGCCGAGGCAGGGTGGGTTTTGTCATCTTCCTCACAGCAAATCAGGGATCCAGTGAGGTAGATAAGCAGGATAGATGAAGATGTTGCAAATTGGTAGGTAGCAGGTGTCCTGTGCACTCAGTCCATAGGGGGTCCGATTCCCTGATAAGCAGTTGTTGGAAGTGGATTTAGAGGAAGGCATCCCCCAAGGCAACCGGGAAAGGGGGCTTGGGCTCCTACATCTGGTACAGCAAGGAGACACTCCCTCACATACCTCTTTTCCAGACCCTCTTAACCTTCACACAAGGAGAGGGTGGTGGGGTCCCTGTGCCGAGCTATGACCAGGTTGGGAATGGGAGCTGCTGAAGGCAGGACCTCCCAAGTAGGTGGAAACCGTTAAGAAAAACACAGTGACTTAAGCCTTATTTGCTAGGTATTCACAGATACATTAGGTGAATAAAGGTGCAGCCTCCCATCCACAGCATCTTGTTCTTTATCCTTTGTGGCTGGGGCAGTGGAAAGATCTTCAGAAGTTCAGCAAGCCACAAAGATATTTTGGTTCTAAGGGTTTTATATTATTTTTTCTCTAACGTGGGTGTACTATAAACCCAGAGATGCAACACGCAGGGGGTTTTATAAAGCTGCTGCCAGTAGATAAGACTGAATATTTTTGTAATGACACCCACCTAGTGAGCTGTCACCTTCCTATACTGTAATGTTCATATTTATTTGGCATTTCACTGAATCTGAAAAACACCAGTAAATTTTGTAATGATCAGCCTTTCAAAAAGGACTTTCATACTAGGAACAACTTGCTCCTGAGTCTTAGCTGTGTACCATTAGTGAGTTTTAAATAAAGTAGCTTATGAGTTTTGCAGATTGCAGTAATGATTTGATCTTTAAAACAGACAAGAACGTTTACACTGAGCAATATCAGGAACCCAACAGTCACTGCCTGAGGCACATGCAGGAAGCATAGTCTCTTGGAAGGGGAGACACCATGGCACTGCACATGTGGATGTGGAGCTTTTAATAGAGATCTTTGTTTTGTACCTTGTCATTAATACACAGGCTAAATTCTGGTCCCTGAGCAAATGAGCTGTGCTCATGGAAATTTCACAGGGGATGTGTTCAAGGTAGCCTGAAGGCAGGGTGTGGGGCACGCACACAGCTCCTATACAAGGGATTAGCCAGTAGAGTCACCTAAAAGCAACACCCCATGCGGCTAGATAAATAAAAAACACAAACTAAGCTTAATATACTAAATAGATTGGATATGAATTAGCAGATTCTCACCCTAAGAGATGATGCAAGCAGGCTGCAGATTCTTAAAGGGCAAACTGCACTTGCTTTACAGCTTGGAATCCCCAAGTTTTTCATTCGCAGGCTAGAAATCCCTTTAGCCTGGGTCCAGCACTTCCCCCAGTTAAGTCTTTGTTCCTCAGGTGTTTCCAGGAGTCTTCTTGTGTGGGGAGTGAAGAACACCAAATGATGTCACTCCCTGCCTTATATAGCTTTAGCATATGGTGGAACCCTTTGTTTCAGTGCTTAGTTCCCAGACCAGTCTGTGGAAAAATACTGACATCCCAAGATGGAGTCCAGCATTGTGTGGTCTGATCACATGTCCATGTAGAGTCATAGCAGCCGTTAATCACAGGCTGTTTGGAGTGTTCTCAGGAACGTTCATCACCAGGTGGGAGATAAACTTGTTCTAAGGCCGGTTGTTTTTTCCTAATGGCCCATTACCCTAAAGAGGCCCTTCCCCACCCACTATCTGGACTGAAAGCATCTTGTCTAGTGAGCGTTAACTAGGTGTAACTACATTTGAAATACAGATACATAGTCAATATTCATAACTTCAGATACAAAAATGATACATGCGTACAAATAGGATAATCATATTCAGCAAGTCATAACTTTCCCAATGACACCTCACATGCCTTATCTTGCGTAAAATACATTATAATTATGCTATAAGCATATCATAATAATATCACTGTGAAGAATATAGGGTACAGAGTCACAAAGTGGTCACATATAAAAATCTCCTTCTGTGTTAAGAGATATTACCAGTTTTAGCTGTATTCCTTATTTTAAGTATAGGGAATCTCTCTCAAAGCCATTGACTCTGTCAAACAGAAGAAAGGTGTTTTTAAGTGTAACTGTCATGACTGTGAGTGCCTACCTCAGAACAGATTGTCAAAAGCATGGCAGGTCCCCTCACCCCCAACCTGGTGGTATGTTGTATCATTAGATTTCACCAACCCAGTACCAAATGTAAACTCCCAAAGTACTTCAGTAGTGTTATAATGGAGTCCCAGACTGTCCCCTTAGACACTCCAGTCTATCTGGCCACCCAGACAAGCTGGACTATGTGATAAATGGTCACTTACACCAAAAATCACAAATATTCCAGGTTACTCCCAGTCCCAAGAGACCAGGTCACTCACCCAGGTCGGGTAGCATGCTAGATCTCACATCAAAGACCAATTCTATAGAAAACTAACTAGGTTTATTAGCTAAGGCGGTGTCTACTGGAGAGCTAACCGCAGCACAACTGTACCAATGCAGCCACGTTGCTGTAAGATCTCTCGGGTAGCTGCTCTATACCGACAGGAGGCCACCTCCAGCGAGCAGCCGTAGCTATGTCGGTGGGAGAAGCTCTCCTGCAATCATAGCGCTGTGCACACTGCCACTTATGCCAGCGAAATTTACGTCACTCGAATGGGGTGGGGGTTTCTTTTTCACACCCGAGCGACATAAGTTTTGCCAGCATAAGTGGTAGTGGAGACATGGCCTAAGAAAAAGAAATGAGTTATTGAGAGGTTAAAGCAGGTCAAACACATGTACAGGTGAGTCACAGTCTATAATTCCAAATGGTAGTAAAGATGTAGTAATCTGTCAGTCTTCCAAAAAGTCTCTCAGTGCTACCCAGAATAACTCTGGGGATCTCCATCTTCTCGTTCAATTCTTCTGCCCTGTTACAATCCAAACAGTCCAGAGATGCAGGATATTTCCCTGAATCCATACGTATAGCTTTTTCTCACAGAAAACACACTGACAGAGTCACCACCCACACAGGCTCTGCCTTTGATTGATGGAGAGATAGAGGAATCCATTTAGATGGTCTTCAATTTCTGATCATCACGCTGGCCTTCAAATGCACAAAATTAGTTTCCTGCTGAAGTTCTTCATTTGCATTACACAAGGCGTCTTTCTCGTTGAATGGGTTAGTTATCAGGATATATATACAATGTAAATGTTTGCTATCCCATTATAACAGGATACAGATATGTGAAAACAATGCATGTAACATCCCATTAGTTTTCATGGAGTTTAAACACCAAATACATTCTTATACATTTAACAATCACTTTGATCTATACTAATAGAAAGGTGAATTGGCCTCGGGCTTTGGTGTGAGCTGACACCTGGTCTGCCAGTGTTTACAGTACCCACTGAATGTGCCAAGAAATGTTATATACCCGTAATTATGTGTTTTGCCTGCTGTTAGTGGAGTGTATGAGATTATTCTCCCTCAATATCCTGCTTCTCTTTCTGCAAAATCCTCAAGGTATGACGTTGTATATTCATGTCACCAGCTCACCTTGGGCCAAATTCTCTGGCTAGAGTACAACCCTAAATGCAGTGAAACTAGCATGGATCTGCTGTGTGCAATGGGGCAAGGTGCGGCAGCTCTGTGGTGTCCTCAGATTTTGAATAGTCATGAATCCAAATGCAAATTCCTCAACCCCTTTCTAGAGCCGCTGTAGAAGCTCCTCCATAGCAGACTGCTTCCCCCACCTCTCCTCGTGGGGCTGCTGATCAGGGTACTCTGACCTGGGTTGAATTTCCCCCTAAATAAACGTATCCAGATTAATTTTCAATAACTTCCTTTTTTTTAAAACTTCCTTTGGAAAGACTTTGGACTAAATGCTCTAGAACATAGAGCACCAGATTTACCCCAGTGTAGGTAGGCACATGTCCATTTGCCTACAATGGAGTTACATGTGCATAATAAGCTGAAGGCTGCACAAAAGTCACACGGTGGAGCAACTGCTCTTGCATATTTGAAATAAAAATACTGATGAGTCTGACTCATGGTAATATTGAAATGCCAAAAGACTGCACTGCTCAGCTGGTTATCTGTAAGGTTCCCTGATGGTTCACAGGAAGGAATTTTGGTGTGGTAATGGTGACATTTTTCATTTGCCATTCCAGTTTTCATGCAGAAATTGGCAGCACACCATATGTATTGCATATAAATGTGTGTGCATGAAACTGTGATTATGCAGTGTAAGGTGTATTTTTTTTAATCATAAAACATGCTAACATGGATCCAAGATCATAAAAAGCCACACAAATGTGTTAGAATCTTCTTGAAATCTTCATTGCTCAAAATAATGGGGATTGTGCAGGTTTGTTCCAGACATCGTAATATAGAAACTGGCGTGGCTTAAAGAGAAATACCTTTATTGTTTCATAATGCCGTGTAATCATTTTTATGTTCTTGATATTAACTTTTACTGAAAAATAATATCAGTGAATTGCAGCTGGGATATAAAAGCAACTGACACTACTATGAAATGAGTAGGAGTATTTGAGCAATTATAAGGCTTTTGATTAAAATTGTATGTAATGTAGAGTGAATTGCTGTGGAATCCCCACTGTGTGACATTCATCAGTGATGAGTTATACATAATAATACACTTCTGCTGGGTATTCAAAATAAACGTGGATCAAATTGTTGTTTTCAAATACTGCTTAAAAGTCTAGGGCTGATTTATTTTACAGCCAGAGATGTATAGGAGATGTTTAAAGAGAATCTAAAATATAACAACTCCAAAATATGTATTTCTTATGTAACATGCTATAGGAGCTTTAAATAGAAACATGAATTATAGTTAATAGAATTTGAGCAAGTGTAAAATCTTGGTTGCAGAATATCAGCAACTGGGGCACTGCCTGTGAATTGCTTAAATATAGAATTAGCTATTTTTATTATTTATATTAACATTAGTGCCCCAAATGTGCTGGGCACTGTACTCTACACACACATAGGAAGATATGTTCTCTATCCACAAGAGTTTAGGCCTTGATTCGACCAGGTACCAAAGCACACAACTAATTTAAGCACATGAGTAATCCCACAGGCTTCACGTGCTTTAGTAGCCTGCTGACTGGGCCTTAACCACTACCCACAGATATATTAATACTAAAAATGAATTAAATGTACCTTAAACATTCAAATAGTTGCAAGTGGTATTTATCATGTGGCTTACGTTGACAGGCAAAGTAGCTGGTAAAATCCTTTTGCCTCAGAAAGCCATATTTTAATTGTATTATTGGCTGCAATTTGGAGTTTAATCGGCAATTTGTAATTTTTTAGTATCTTTGTGTCTAAAAGAAACGAGTGAAATTAAAATGACAGAGGATTCAGAAAATCCTGAACCTGAGATTTATGGTATACCTGGGTGGTGCCAAATATACTGTCAACCAGTCTAGAACATATTTCCACTTGAAACTTTGTTTGCCTCCATATACATTACATTTACAAGCAGTGTTTGAAATACGCTGTAGAACTGACTTGGAGTTTTTCTTGGGACCTAGTCTTGACAATAGTTGTGGATGTAACAGTTATCTCTAGTCTACACAGACAGCAAATCAGACGTGTGTCAGCTAAGCCAGTGGTTCTCAAAGCTGGTCTGCCGCTTGTTCAGGGAAAGCCCCCGGTGAGCCAGGCCAGTTTGTTTACCTGCCGCATCCGCAGGTTCGGCCGATCGTGGCTCCCAGTGGCCGCGGTTTGCCGCTCCAGGCCAATGGGGGCTGCGGGAAGGGCAGACAGCACATCCCTCGGCCCGCACTGCTTCCCGCAGCGCCCATTGGCCTGGAGCGGCGAACCGAGGCCAGTGGGCGCCACGATCGGCCAAAGCTGCGGATGCAGCAGGTAAACAAACTGGCTCGGCCCACCAGGTGCTTTCCCTGAACAAGCAGCAGACCTGCTTTGAGAATCATTGAGCTAAGCCATTTTAGCTAGTCGTCTTTCCTCCCGGTTCTCCCTGTGACTGGCAGTCCCATAGAGTGTGATACCTTAGGTGTAGTGCCTTGTCCCCCTGCATTCTCTGTGCTTTATGCTATGCAGCTGATAGAGCGAGGGTCCCTATGTTTATATATGTAACGGGAAAAAGCCATGCTGGTGTATCCATAGCCTGGTGGTAGCCATGGCACATACCTGATTGTCAGCCTCTGCTTCTCTTGGATCACTGATGATCCATCTCAGATGGTGAGCATGAATGTTCAGTCGTTTGGACAGAGTCCAACATAAGGACGTTGATGGCAATCTGGAATGAATTTGTCAGGCCATGCAGAGCTATGTTGCGTTTTCTGTAGTCTGTCAATGTACAGGAAGGCTCCAGACAAAACTCACACACTGGGAAGTGCCAAGCCATGTCAGAAGTTTGAGGAACTATTATCGAATGATAATTTTGTGACTCCAGGTCAGAAAGGCAGACCTACCCAGAAAAACTGGGCTTACATTGGGGGTAAAAATTTCTGGCTGTACCTTTGTAGTTATTGGAGAGCTCTCAACTCTCATCCAGCTGTGAGAAGAGGACAAGTTACTTTGGGGAACCAGGTGTGAGTGAACTCAAAGACAGAGGGTCAAAACTGGAGGCAAGGGAAGATGATGATCCTGGTGAGGCAAAGCGTTCTGGGGATGAAAAGACCTTGGTACAAGTTACTGTGCTGCATTACGTTATTCTTCAGAATGTTCCTCTGTAGTTTTTTTGGAGATGCAGATTGAAGATGCATTTAACTCAGAGCCTGGGTGTTGCCAAATAAAGCAGAAGGACTATTTTTCCACACGTCCCATAAAAATTCACTGTCCCAGCTCTTTACATACAGGGGAGGGATAGCTCAGTGGTTTGAGCATTGGCCTGCTAAACCCAGGGTTGTGAGTTCAAATCTTGAGGGGGCCATTTAGGGATCTAGGGCAAAAATTGGGGATTGGTCCTGCTTTGAGCAGGGGGTTGGACTAGATGACCTCCTGAGGTCCCTTCCAACTCTGATATTCTATGATTCCCAATTTATGAAGGTGGCTTCAGGCTCAGAAATGCCATTCTGAAGATAAGAAGAAATATTCACAAAGGGACTCTCCCAGAGCTGCATCGCTACTTGCAATGGCTCTGTTCTCCAAGTTAGCCTTAACAAATGCAGTGCATGCCATTGTGCTAAGTGGCAGAAATCAAAGTTAAAAGAGGAACTGGGCGTTAAAAAATGTACTTACCATGAGGCTCATCCCATAGTGGGTCCAGCAGCTTACCAGAGCAATGGGGTTTGGGTGCAATATTGCCCCTTTAAATAAAGTGCAGTCATTTCATATCGTGATTCAGAAAATTCAAGAACATTTGACACAATGGATGCCAGTAAGTTATGTCGCACAATAGCACAGTTATGTTGCAACATTTTTCAACCTACAATCTTTATTTTTTCTGCTTCCTCCTTCCCCACAAACATTCCCAAATCACAAGGCGGCACTTGCGCGTGTGAACTAAGTTTTCTTTTTCTCCCCGCTTAAAGCTACTTTACATCATCAATGCTTTGTCAAGGGAGTCAGAAAGGCAAAACTTGAGAGTTCATCAGCAACCTTGTGAAGAAAGAAGGGGATGAGAGGAGAAATGAATAGTTAATTCTCAGCTCGCAGCAGGAGCTGAGGAAATCTCAGAAGAGAGCCAGAGGTGGCAGATGACAGAGGAGGATGAAAGGGTGAATGAAGTGCAGGAGGAGGAGACCATGTGCACACATGCATCACAAAAGAGAATTAAGAAAAATGGATCAGGCTCAAAGGGCTTTAAATGCTCTAATAAACAATGGAGCGCTGCCCTGCTGCCTTTAGAAACAGCCAGCACCAACATGAACAGCAAACCAGACCACGCTTTCCCCATCAATCAGTCTGTCTTCACTCCTCTCCAGGGTCGTCCGACTTCTCTCCAGTGATCTCTTCCTGTCTCTGCTCTGCTAGCTTAGCATCACCCAACTACTTGGATGGCACAGGCAGACATGGCAGTTTCCCAGTACACAGAGCTTTGTATTTTCTTCCTTTTTAGCTGCGTTTCTGTGCATTCAAACTAAAGCGTTGTTTCGTGAAACAATTTATGATGAGCATGTGTCCACAAAGAAAGCACAGCCCAGTTGATTATCTATCGAAAATAACTTTCTGTTGAATACAACATTTCAGGGAGTATATCCTCTTAGATAAAGATGAGTATTCAGAAAAGAATCAAATTAGGTTGTGATGGGGAAGTTCTGTATGGTTCCTAAACAAAGCAGGATTCCAGCACTGAATATTGCCTCCTTTTCCCAGTTCATGCAGAAGTGCTGGACAAGTGTACAGATGGCATATAATTTCAGATAATTATGCTTAGTCTTTTATATCAAGAATTGTACTGTTCCGTTTATCTGGGGAAGAGTGTGTAGCTTTAGTAATTAAATATATCAGACAATTCACCTGTGGCTGTCTAGTGCCGTCAGGCCTGCTTCATCCTTTTCACTGTCTGCAGTTTCTCTTAGATTGCTAATCAGCCTGTGTATTCCCTGCTGAAGCTGACATCTTTCTGATGCTAGTAAAGTCCATTTTTTTTGTTTGATTCTCTGCAGAACAGAGAGCTCAGAGCTTCATCCTGAATAGAAATTGCAGGAGCTGCATTATGTTATTGCCCAGAGGGGTGGATAGCAGATGCTGGAATTCAGGTTTACATTCTAACGCTAGCTTTTAAAAGCGTTGCAGCATTTGTTAAAGGGAGGTGAAATTCTTTCGTTAGTATTTTTAAAAGGAACTACACGGATGAGTTGGTTGCTATGATATATAGAAATAGTAGCAATGAAGCCTATGGTATAGAGCAGTCGTGTAAATTCAGAATGTGTAGTGAAACTAAATGAAAACAGACCAAAAAAAAATCCTGGTAACTTTTTAATGTAAAATGTGATCTGCTTACATTTCCCACAGTAAACCAAACCATAACAGTTAATACAAGACCTTTTTGTCAAGACTAGATAAAATCTAGGGGTATAGTACGTTAATAAAATAATTAAAACAACAAAATTCCCTATTCCAGTGTCTGCTCAGTATTTTCCTACCATCACTGGCAGCCAGATGTTTGAAGAATAATGAGCATGTTTCATAAGGAAGGGTGATTAAAATGACTTATGAGTTTCAGTCCACTGCAGAGCCAGGACACACAAGCATTAAGTGAGGACTATTACTTCTGAAACAGAAAGGTTTTTATAAAGAGGTGGACCTGTGTATGTAATATGTGTGTACGTAATTAACCTTTTATTCCCATGCGGAAAATTGTTTCCCCCTTTACACTAGTATAAATCAGGTGTGACTCCATTGAAATCAGTGGAATTACACTGGTGTGATATAGATCAGAATCAGGTCCTTTATGAGTAGCTTGTGCCTGGGGAAGGCCGGAAAGAAAAACACAAATAGTCCGTTGCAGCTAACTAAATATACATTTGATAGCCCTATTGCGTAGCTTAACATCACTTGGAATAAGAAACCAGCTTCTGCGCGATGAACCTTTGCTAGGACAAAATACCGAGTGCCACTAGACTTATGGGCCAGATCCTCAGCCAGTGTCAATTTTTATTGACTTTAGTTGAGCTACGTGATTTACACCAGCTGAAGATCTGGGGCTGTGTTCACTCTAGGATACTTAGGGGGATGCCTGTTGTTTTTTTGTGATCCCCGGGGTTCCAGAATCTTTATATGGTACCTGCTCTGAGTTCATAAATCTTATTACTGCACTGCATTTAAATGATCATGTATTCCAAAAAGATATAGTTATGCAGATATTACCTGTTGGCATTTCTTTCCATAAAGTTCTTGGTTTATGGTAGCTGTATACCATATTTTCAGGATATTAGCACTCTGCCAGGACAGATTTTCCTGCAACGTGCACCGAGGAGAAAGGTTTTACATTTACTGTGGGAGATCTGGGCCCCTTGCTATCAAGCAGCTAAAAGGGATTAAATACAGTGCCAGACATATTTGTTCCTACACTGATATTATCCACTTTAAGAAAATGAAACATTAAAAGTCCAGCAACCTAATTGTAAGGTCCTACTGTTTTCCAGGAGCACAGCACTATGCAGAAGTTGCACTGCACACAAGTTGACAAAATAGTGGCACAGTATGATAAAGAAAAGTTATCTTATGAGAAAATGTTAGAGAAGGCAATCAAGAAGAAAGGGTAAGATATTCTTTTAAAATGTTTTATAAGAATCAAAACAGATTTTTATGCTTTTACTGTCTGGAACAAAATATTACTAGAAAAGTAATTTATATTTAACTTACAGCAGCCTGACCTGGCCCTCCTCAGTCAATATAAATATAACCTGCACGAGGATTTAAGGATTGGGCCCTAAGTGTTGTTCTTGCTTTGCCTTACTGGAGTCCTCTATTTTCTCCGCATGTGACATTAAAGCAAATTAATCACATCAGATGTTCAGTATCCATGGGCCTGCCCTTGCTCTCATTGAGACCAACGGGAGTTTTACCTTTGGTTTCAATGAGAGCAGGCTCAGAACCTCCGTGAATTACATCATTAGACTTCGATCACAATTTGGTCTTGGAAAAAATTGATGTATTAATCTTGAACTTTGTAGACGGAAGCTCAGATCAAATAATAGGATCTGCTTTCCCGTCATCTCGAAAAGGTTCCTCTCAACACAGGAACTGTAAATACTCTTTCAGATTCGCAGCTGATTATAAATTGGCTTTTATGATGGCAGTGAAGCTACCTCGGTTTGTGCTAGCCTAGGATCTAACCCATTGTCGATATGCTGTTCTTAACTGCTCCTGAAGTTTCTGGAATATCTTCTTCATAATTCATAAAATTTGTCTCTTGCGGTCCTAATAGGCAGAACCTAGAGGTTTCTATAATTTCCAGGTTCCTGCTGTTCTCCGGTTGTTAGCTCTTTATCTTGTAGCAGCTTCTCCTCTGTTTTCCCCCTGTTGCTGACGTCTACCTCCCAAAGTCCCTTTTTGATTAAATAACAATATTGTACCATTAGTCTTACAGTTAACCTGTGACCCCTGAAAAGCGGGAATGAGTTTCTTAGTAGAATACAGGTTTCAGAGTAGCAGCCATGTTAGTCTGTATTCGCAAAAAGAAAAGGAGTACTTGTGGCACCTTAGAGACTAACAAATTTATTTGAGCATAAGCTCACGAAAGCTTATGCTCAAATAAATTTGTTAGTCTCTAAGGTGCCACAAGTACTCCTTTTCTTTTTTAGTAGAATATAGAATTATATTAGCAGTTAGTATTAATTGTTTGTATTATCTGATCCGGCAACAACATTTCCCTGATCCTGGAATGACGTCACTCTCCACCTCCCAACAAATTTAATAAAATAATATTAAATTATTAATACTGGGCTGGTGGTAGAGGGTCTGCAACTGAGCTGTTGGGGCCAGTCTCTGATAAAATTATTTGCTGTATTGAGCTTAGGTGCCGTTTTGGCGATGGGTTCTTTCATAAATGCTTTACTGTGTTTGATATAGTATTTGGATGAACAGTATTTGTAAAATATGTGTGTGTGCCTGAAATTATATTAAACAAAACTCTTATTAGAAGTAGCAGTCTCTGAAGCAAAAGAGGTAACAAGAAGTCTCCACAATAAGTTATGCAAAGACTACATGAACTCTTCCAAAGTGTACCATGAGCTGTTTTTACTTTAAGGAAGGACAACCATTGTCAGGACCCAAATATTTCTTAGGCTGAGCAGCACTTCCAGAAACAATCCTAATGTTGCAAACAGATCACTGAAGTATCAGCTTTCAGAGTAGCAGCCGTGTTAGTCTGTATCCGTAAAAAGAAAAGGAGTACTTGTGGCACCTTAGAGACTAACAGATTTATTAAAGCGTAAGCTTTTATGAGCTACAGCCCACTTCATCATGACACTCTGATTATAAGGGGAGCTGGTGAAACAGGAAAAGCTCATTTCAATTCAATTGCAGCGCATGGCTAAGGAGTTGGCAGGTGTGAACTGGGATTATAATTAATGGCAGATGGTATTCACTAATGGCACATGGTATTCACTCCTTGCACCATTAGTGACAAACTGAGCACCATGGAAATTATACTGTATCTGCCTTCCAGGGAGATAGGCTTACAGCTGTTCTGCATTTTGAGAACCTTGAGCCAGAAGATTTACGCATCAGCATTAACACTGGTCTGAGAAGAGATCGGTCTTCCCACTCTTCTACGTCTAGGCAAAGCAGCAAATAAACAAAGGCAGATATGAGATTTAAATGTGGCGATAACTGTCCATGACTGCATTAACAATCAGTGAAAACCTTTGTGTAAGACCTCTGACGAAGACCTGAGAATGGGTGACTAGGAAGATAACTCATCCCCGTTTCACCTCACTTAGGTTGCTGCAATTACATCACAGTAAGTTTCCACTGGCATTCATAACACTTCTCTGCCCTCAGGGCCTCCTGAAGATTTCTGATAGTTTGGGTCCATGCTTTGGAAAACTAAAAGATTTTGAAAAAAAAATGAAAGCCTTAAGTGTAAACAAAGGAGTAGATGGCCTCAGGATGTTATGTTGGGACAGAGAACCATTTACTTGTCACCAGCTTGACTCCATCCCAGGTCATGAATGAGCAAAAGCCACCATCTGATGGCTGTTCTGTGGTGCAAGGGAAAAGAACTGTCCTCTAATCCCTAGTGGGTAGACGTCCTTATCATGTAAACTATTCTATCTGTGTGCATTCTTGCCAGTTTTAACAGACAGGCCAATGTGCTATATGCACACAGATTCTGGTTTACCTTGTTGTTCCTAAAAGTGGATCCTTCACATCTGGATCAAGGTACACTGAGGGGATAGTGCAGGGGGAAGTTGACCCTGTCACTGTTTGTGCTGCTCTGAGCCCAGATTCAGCCAAGATCTCAAGTACATGCTTAAATCCATCTCTGTTCTACGGTACCTTTAAGCACCTGCTTAAATGTAAGCACAGCGAATGGAACTTAAGCACATGCTTAGCTTTGAAAGCATGTGCTTAGGTGCGGTGCTGAGTATGGGCCCTGGTTCGTTGGCTAAATAATGTATTTGGTTTCCACTGCTGTCATTCTGGCAACTTTCACAAGCAATACGTTGATTTAAAATAAATTAAAAAAATTAAAGGAATTCGATTTGAATTTGGTGCATATTCATCCAAAAGACAAAAATGCCTTCCATTCTGGTTTTGTGATGCTTACATGTAGTTTTTTTTCTAGTGTATCTCCCACATGGCATGACGTGTCTGTCAGCTGCATAATTTTCAGGAAAAAAATTAATTACAGCTTCATTCACTGACAGATGGACAGGATTTAGTTCCCTGTGCACTTGAGCAAGTAGTTCAGATGCACACTACAAATGCCATACATGCTCATAAATCTCTCAGAGACGCGGGGGAGCTTGTGCACTCGTGTTCCAACTCTGAAATGTGGTTGAGGGGGACACAAGGACAGTCCTGGATTAACAGGGATGTCTAGGATTCAAACTGTAGGACGTGTGTGTGCGTGTGCGTGTGTAAAGTTGCGGCTTGGGGTGGGATAGTTGCCAAGGAATTTGTTCACATTTAGGACTGTGTAACCTAAAGCTTACATACATTTTGACAGTACAGAAGTGGGTGATTGTGTTCAGCCATTTTAACATTCCCTCACCGCAGACTGAATGCTACTTTTAAAAAAAGGAATAAACAATTGGCACTGACTATTGGGATTTTGGAAATTTTACTGATCAGTGGGTCTTTGAATAAATATGTTTGATCCTCCTGAGTGGAGTGATCTTCATAAAGCATAAGAAGCATTAAACTATATTGTGGCTAGATCCTGAACACATTTACACCAGTGTAAAACAAAAGTAACTTCACTGCAGTCAATGACATTTCAGATTTAGTCTGATGTAACTGGCCCTATAACTCTATAGGACTTTCCAGAGTATCAAACTTATGGCAGAAATCTATGCAAAACCTTCCTTGCTGTGACAAGCAAATCAGTGATTAATCCTCACGGTGGCCCATAGGAAACACAAGGCACATCACACTCCTTGTATTTCCATACCAGACTTTTCTGGGAACATTTGAGGATAAAGCTTTCTGCTCATTTCCATAAGTTAGCAGCACTCTGATATTAAAATAGTCTTTAAAACTGGCATATTTTTTTATCAAGCTTCATTTCCAGGACTGTGATTAATTTAATTTTACTTCAGCCAAGCAATAAACAATTTAATTGGGGCAAATCTTCAGATAGTACAAATCAATGTCGTTCCACTCGACGACAATGGAATGATGGTGATTTACACCAACTAAGGATTTGATGAGAAATGTTTTTTTAAAGGGGCTGCACAAAAAGTGAAATAAAAATATATTCCAGTCAAAGACAGATTTGTTCTAAAACCAAAACAAAAAGGCCAGGAAGTTTGGTGTGTGGATTTGCATGTTGTTCTAAGAACCTTTCACTGCAAGAAAGGGCATGACAGGTCAGGGTTTGAAGGATGGATTGAGAATTTACTGACTCTTGTAAGACTTTAATTGAAAGCTTTCTTGTTGCTGTAATGGAACTTTTGATCCTACATTGTATGCTGCCACCTCTCCCAGCACAAAGTCCAAGTAAGGCCTGGTCTACACTGCGGGGGGAGATCGATCTAAGTTATGCAACTTCAGCTATGTGAATAACATAGCTGAAGTCAACATACTTAGACCTACTCACTGCGGTGTCTTCACCACGGTGAGTCAATTGCTGCCACTCCCCCGTCAACTCTGCCTGCGCCTCTCACGGTGGTGGAGTACCGGAGTCGACGGGAGAGCGCTTGGGGGTCGATTTATTGCGTCTGGACTAGACATGATAAATCGACCCCCACTGAATCGATCGCTGCCTGCCGATCCGACGGGTAGTATAGACATACCCTGAGATTTGTGAAGGGAACTGTTGTGGGAGGGTGGTATTTCATCACTCTTCTACCCACCGCGCAGGCAAGTTATTGGGTGGCAGCATAACCCCTCTGTAGCTATTCTTCCAGCCTGTGATGCCCCTACAATACCAGAAGACCCTTGCCACCCACACAGAACCCTATTAACTTTAGCTCGGTTCCACATGGGTGCCACGGTCCTGCTATATGCATTCTGTTGCAGGATCAGGTCTGTGTGAGGATTGGTGCTGTTGGATCCATACAAAGTTCAGCTCCAAAAACCTGAATGTACTGGCATGGGGTCTGTGCCAGCCACGCCACATTGGCCAGTTTGGGCTGTGCAGATCCTCTTTCATGGCACACGGGTATGAAGACCAATCCTTGCGGTCATTTCAGCTTTGCTGCAGCGGGGCACTCGTTGTAGGTAGCTGTACTTGACAATAAATCTTTTTCTGTTAAAGATGCAGAAATCACAATGGAAACTAGCAATCAAGATACATTTTTCATGCCTCAAACCAAAAGGTAGCACAATTGGCTTTAAAACAAGCAAAACAAAACAAAAATCATACCTAGGCAGTGAATCTGTTTGCAGGTTTTCAGGCTGAAGTTTAATTTTTTTGGCTAAAAAAGAAACCAGCATCATAAATGGACTTGCTGACATATCCTTAGTAATTGAATAATTGTGGGTCCCCTCTAGAAATAACAGGTGAAGTGTGTTTGAATTGCATGATCAGTAAACCGATAATATTTGTAAAGTGTGGATAAATTGCTAGCAGAAATAATTTCATTCCAATACACTACAGTACTTCATCATTGACTAACTATACATTAGTATGAGCTGACTGGATGGGAAGATATTTAACTTGTGGCACACATTTGCCATTTTGCTTTTTTAGAGGAAGTAATTGTCTTGAAATGAAGAAAGAAACTGAAATTAAAATTCAGGCTTTAACATCCGATCACAAATCTAAGGTAAGAAAACATGCCAGTGTTAACACATGCAACATTTGAGATCTTTGAGACCCAAATGGTAGTTTATTTTTATGAAAGCATGCAAATAATTTTCAGCAATAATGACATGCAGAAAAGAATGGGCATTACTCAGTGTCTAAAAGCTTTTGGTTTTTTATTCAAAAAGAGCAAAATCCATTTCCTGACTTTAACAATTTTTGAAGAGCGTATCATGCTCCTAGTTTTGTTTCCATGTGAAACAAAAATATTTGGTCATTTTGTAGTCGTTTCAGCTATACAGAGAACAGAGGAAAATGTGCTATATGAAAATTGGAAGTGAATTTTGCCACCAAAAATATGTAGGTAAATGGAATTAGCTGCTTGTTAGTTTTACATCAGTGTCACCTTGTCCAACACCCTGCCAGACATTTGACTCTCCCTGTGCCCTCACTGTCTCTCTCTCCTGGAACCATCCCATTTGCATCAGATGTATTACTTGGTTACTTCGTACTTCTCCTAAGGTGAATCCATTGCTTTCTCCAAGATGCCTGTCCCCAAATAACAGCACCCAAGATCCAGTCCCAGTTGTTTTTAAATCAGTTGTTCTCAAGCTATGGTCATGGACCATTTTGAAGAGTTGCATGGAGCTGCTCCCTTGCAGAGGTAAAACATTGTCAGTCTTCAGGCTAGATGCGGTGCAGTATAGATCTTAGCTAGTATTTCCAGAGACTTCCTGACTAATTAATTTTTTAAACTAATCCTCATTCTGCACTTTGTTGCATCCTATACTACTTTGTCAAAGATTTCTCTGGTGCCATTTGAACTGCTTTCAGGTTTGTGGTTGATGTCAAAGTTAGAGGAATAGCAAATACCCTCTACGATAGAACCAGCTGCAAAATGACCCAGAGAGATTAGAGCAGAGGCGATTGAAAACACCAGGGGATTTTTACCTAATACATGTAAAGTCTTACACACAGGGAGAGGCATCAAACACCACAGATACCGCATGGGAGAGGTAACCACGCCACTGTATTAAGCAGACTAAGACAAGCTCACTTTCGTCTTGTCAATTCTAATATCACGCATTCATGTAGCCAGAACATGTAGATCCTAGTTTTCTCTCCTTCTGCAGCCTGACTGTCACTCTGTTGGTGAAAAAAGGGTATTACCCTATGCATAAAGGGTTTTCCCGGACACATGGGGCTAGTGGAAGAGTGCTATGTGCTCTCCATCACCTTATTTCCCTAGGCGGACAGAGGCAGGTTGAAGATGAGGGGCAAACTGGCAGCCAGAGGAAGCATGACGAGAGTGTACTGTGTTCAAGTTCCATAGGGTCGGTATAGTAGCCCATAGGAAGCTGTAGGAAACCACTCGGGGTTGCTCTAAATTGTATCCAGCAGAGCCCAGCATCTGGGAAATGCAGAGGCAGCTTAAACTCTGCCCCTCCTCCTCCTTTCTGGTTGCACCTCTGAGCGCCACAGCTCAAAATCAAGGGCCATAGTTTGCTGTTGCTGCAGGGAAGTTGTGAGGTTGGTCTAGGGAAAGGAGATCATGTATCAGAAAATAGAAATCTTAACAACGTGGCCACAATAGGAAATGTCAGAACCACTGTCTGAAATAAAAACTGGTTGTATTGGCAGATTGAGAAAAGCACAAAGGAAAAGCTAGTTATAAAAATCAGTGGGGCTAACAACTCTAGAGAGAGCATTGCAAGCTGGGCAGTAAGCTTAAATACAAAGCAAAGTATAAAATCTTAAAGCTTTACAGAATAGAAGAGTCTTTGATGTGACCTTAGCTGCCCAGACTGGTTCTAATATAAATGGACATTGAAGTGTTCACTAACCTTCTACTTCCAATGAGTCTGAATGTTTTTTTTTTCCTTCCCACAAACTGATTTGGATATTAGGATATGTCCTTTTAAAATGCCCACTTCCAAACAGATCCTGTCAAATGCATAATCCGTCCCCACACAGATGGATGGCTTGCTTTCTTCTCCATGTCTAGCTTTAGGTTGGGATTTTTAAAGGACCCTAAGGGAGCTTGAGCTCCTTTGAAACTTCCACCCTTTGTGGCTTTACTGATCCCACAGAACACCTTTGATGCTGGCTTTCACTTGTACCCCACCTGGGTGGTTTGCTCCAGACCAAATGGAAATGTAGATTTCTTCTACTCCCAACAGAGTACAGCTATGCAGATAAAAATTACATTGGGAAATCCTGAGAGATGCCAAGTTTATACAATTCCTATTGAATTCAATGGGCGTTGCAGATACTCAGCAGCTGTTCAGAAACCTCTCACCATTTGATCCATTGATTTTAAGATCAAGTGAGTTCATTTGATTAGTGAGCTCCTAGGATTAATCCAGCATGTATCAGATGTGCATCATCCCTGTATCACAACATGTGAAAATGAAATTAAATACTACGCAGCTATGCCCATTACCAGTGGTAATGGTCTACAGAGACTTGCTCCTCTATGTCGTGGATACAAATCCAGGCCGAGTTTAACATGAAATACTCGTTTTGAATACACAAATGCATACTTTACACACATCTACCTTTGTAGATGCAAGATACATTCCTGTGTTGGAAAACTAGGTTCCTAATATCCAGCAAGAAAAGGAGGCAAGGGAAAGAAGAAAAAAATATTTCACTGTTACTGAAAGTTCTGTATGAAGAATTGTCTCTCTAGACATACATGGAAGTAAATGAAAGGCAGGATTTCAGCTCTTCTCACATTCACTTCTGTTTGACAGATTTCTCTTAATCCCAGGATATATTTTGCTTTACTTGAAATCTACCATGCAGCTTTGCAGGATATTCAGTTAAAGACATGATTTCAGAGCGGCTTGTTTTACCAGGAGCAGTACCTCTCTTTTAGGCTGCAGGCTTATTTTGAGGTCTAGGAAATTAATGTTTTGCATCCTCTGTAGCGCATCTCTCTCCATGAGCATGTTGTGAGTTTTAAGATTTTTATCTTTGTCTCCTCGGATCAAGCACTTGAATAATAATCTTGCTTAGCTCTCTAAGCTCTGTTGTTGGTTTCTTCATTGGTATTAGAATGTCTGTTCAGTCTATAGGATTTCCTCCTTTGTGTTCCTCTGTAATATATGTTGCCACTTTTCAGAAACAATTATCAGATCATCTCTTCCCTTGAGAGCCTAGAATTCTTTGCTTTTCTGTGCTTATTTGGCTCTCTAGAGGCTCTTTGTCACTAAGTCAAACAGTACTTGCTTTCCCCAGAATTTCCAGTGTTTGCATTAGTCATTTAGTTTTTCAAGATATTTCTAAGATGGACACCTTGAGCCTGATTCTTATTTACACTAAGGCCATTTTACACCGCTCTGACCATGTAACAGGGAACCTAAATATGGGAGTAAATTATATTTACATCCTGTCTAATGTCTGTTTGTGCTGCTAAAGCAATGTAATGTGCATTTAGTGTAAATGACTCAGGCCCCTTATATGGAGATTGTGCGTTCAAGGCCCAGGCCTGTCCTGGGTAGCATGTGGGGGAATCACACTGCAACATGAAGGAGAAATTCTGGCCAACCCTGCCATGGTTCTCTCCAGGATTGTACCAGCTTTTGAAAGGGTGCAGCACCCAGTGGCTCGACCCAATTGGAAAGGCTATTACAATGGGAGCCGCCTTTATGAAATAATATGGATGGCACCTGTGCAAGAATGCAAAGCGGTGGGGTCTCCGGAAGCCTCATTATACTGTCCCCCCTACTAACCTGTATCGTCTTAGAGTGCTGATCTTTTAAAAAACAAAACAAAATAAAACAATGCTTTCTAACATTATGACCATAGATGTCTTCTGAGAATATGCACCTGCTTCTGATGTGGTTTCACTCACTTGTAATTCTTCCTTGGTCATTGGGCCCCTAGATAGCTTAGGCATTATTGAGTCTTCATCTACAAAGATGGGGCTGATCCCATCTTGTACATTGAGATAAACATAAAGGGTAGAATTTTTCAAAGATGTCGGTGTTGGCCTAACTCCACTCCCATTGAAGTCAACGGTAAAACTCCCATTGGTTGCCATGTGAGCAGCTTTAGGCCAACACTGAGCCCTTTGGAAAATCCCATCCAAAAAGCATGAATGTTTTCTGGTTATTTCCATGTGTATGTTCAGCTCCCTCCCTAACACCCAGTGTGTTCGGGTTCGGAGGTCAGTATTACTATGGGAGCCTGTCAATAAAGGCTTTCTTCCCCTGGGCTGTTTCCCATAAGATTCACTCCTCTGCATCTAGGTCCCAACTTAGTAAGATACCTGAGCACTATCATAACGTTAACCTTGTGAATAGTCCCATTGAAGTCAGTGGGGCTACCCCCATGCTTAAAGTTACGCTCATGCTTAAGTACCTTGTTGAATGGGAGGCCTTGCTGTATTAGTCTGGTCAAACTTCTGCCTCCAAAGGCTTGTTTTCCTGCCAGTTGGAAAAAGCCAAACTCTGTGCAGCTCTTTGCCTGCATTTTCTGCACTAAACCATATACATTTTCTTGTGGGAAGTATATTTAATTATAATTAAACGTGAGACTAGCTTTTATGTAGATAAGATACCAGCCTAGCTTGGAAAAGGCAGCAAGCTCTTTATTATCAATGCGGAATCCCATTCTTAACACACAACGTGTTCTTTGTTTGCTTGTACCTTTGGCAGAGAGTCTAGGCACTGGTTGCCTTTAGAGGTGCTCTGCTCCCTTGAATTTCTCTCTCACTTTTGTTGTTTCGCTGTCAGTGCACTGGACGAGCCTGTTTAGTTGTATGCATCTGACTGTGGGCCAGATGCCTAAAATACGTTTGAGAGGAAGTGCGTCTAGGGGGTACATGCTCCTGAGGGGCTTGGCATCAGTCTCACTTGGGAGTTCTGTGATGGCAATTTTGATTTGAAGAATCAGGATTAGCTTCCATATAAGAACGCCCAAAGGCTATTAGTTTCCATAGTAGCACTTTATAAAAAGGCCTACCTGAAAATAGATGATTTTTTGGTGAGACTTTGTGCGCATTTATGGAAAAGTAGGATAGCTTGTCAAAATAGCATAGCTAATTATGAAGGGATAATAAGGTACATCTTTCTATTAGTTACTTTTCTAAATCATTGGAGTACAATATACTATTATAATAACAGCTCTGATGGCTTAAACTTCTTCACATTGTCTCTTGGGAACTTTCCAAAACTTTAATCTTATTATTCTTGTGAGTCTTGAGAGCTGAGCAAGAAAAGAATACTTGTCAGATTCCCTGCTGACTTAATGAGCATAAGACACAGCTATATAGTCTAGCTGCAGATTCAGGATGTATTAAATATAGGATTTCTCTGAAAAACTGACTGTGTGAATAAAGTTTCAGAGTAGCAGCCGTGTTAGTCTGTATTCGCAAAAAGAAAAGGAGGACTTGTGGCACCTTAGAGACTAACCCATTTATTTGAGCATGAGCTTTCTTTGTGTGGGTAAGATTTTCTCCACAAAATTGGAGCCTGTGTTTAAGCCCTTAGAGAAATTCATTCCACTAGATATTCTCCATTTCTGATTTTTTTTATTTTATATTTTTGAGGCAGCCAAGAATGCTTAGCAGTTGTATAATGAAGCATACGTTTCAGGAGGTTTAAAAAGAATTGTAGTACAATTGAGGGCATTAATTCAGTCATTTTACACAGGGCAGCTGGGTAACAGAGAGCCCTAGTAGTGAGGGTGCATTTTATCTGGTGTTTATAATACACTGTAGTTTCCTTAGTGGCTTCATGTCACTGTGGAGCAGTTTGCTTTATATAATTTAGTTCTTGCAATTTAGTTGTGTTTTGTAAGATTTTTGTAATTATCTTGAAATGATCTCCACTGCATTAATGGCTGCCCTTATATTATAACTGTGAGAAATACTGACAAACTAGTTATTGTTCTTTCTCTACAGGTAAAAGAAATTGTAGCGCAGCACACTAAAGAGTGGTCAGAGATGATCAACACCCACAGTGCCGAAGAGCAAGAAATCCGTGATTTACATCTGAGCCAGCAGTGTGAGCTCCTGAAAACCCTGCTGGTTAATGCTCATGAGCAACAAACCCAACAGCTAAAGTTTTCTCATGACAGGTGAGCAGATCAGTGTCATCATTCAGCACCCTGAGAACCTGTGCACTGGTGACGGGATTATCAGGATAGAGCATCATAATAGTCAAATAAGTTATCAAAGGAAGAACTGAGGGATAATGGAGCAGATCCTCAGCTGGTGTAAATCGCCACAGCTCCATTTACGCTAAGGAACTTGAATTTAAAGAGCCTGAACCAGAGAGATGCTGAGCATTTGCAACTACCTTTTGAAGCTGATAGGAGCTGTGGGTGTGAAAACTTTAGTTACCTTTTTTTTTTCTGTGTAACTACCTCACAGTTGCACATTGTTTTAATAAAATATCAGGTTGTAATCTCCAGTACAAAGAAAATGCTGCATGCCAGCACTCTTGATTGCTTTTATATTTAACTGCACTGTCCCCTTTAAATTAAATGCAAATAATAGTATGGCCTATCTCTAATATAGCACTTTTCATCAGTAGGTCTCAAAGGACTTTACTAAGGGAGGTAAGTATCATAATCCCCAGAGTTATACATGCAAAGAATAGAAGTGGAGGAATTATCTCATTGCACAGTCTATGATGTGAGGAAGTCCACAAGCATAGGAATTTACTTAATACATATTTTTAAAAGACCGTCCTCAGCACTGGTCTGGTAGGAAGTCCAAAAAGCATAAACGACTTCACATCAAAAGAAGCTAACTGAGGTTATTTTCTATTTTAACAAAACTCCTGAATGAACTAATGTAGTACCTTACCATAAAACAGATTCCATGCTGAGACCTGCATGCTTTCCATCCAGCAGAGGAAATTCTCAGTGAAAGGTTTTAATATGCTCATCTTTATGTTACTCTCCAAATTAGCTCATTAATTCAAGCTGTCTAGGAATATGTTTATTTTATAATTAGATACTTTTTGAAGTATTATGAAATACATTAAAAATAATTATTTTACAGATCCTAGTTCTGGGACCAAGCCGGGGAAGAGTCATTCCCTAGTACAAGTTAGGACAGCCTTTGGGGTATTCTCTTATGCAGTTGCAACAGCCCACAAAGGCACCACAGCCAGTTTGCTATCCACAGTCTTGCTTTCTGATCCATTTTGTAACCAGTATACTCCTTCTAATCTATTCTGCTAAATTATAGTTTCTTTCCTGGAGGAATAGTTATTCTAATCTCTTTTGAAATGTTTTTCTTTTCTTTTCTATACCTACTTCCCTTGTTCTCTTATCTACATTGGGCTAAAGCTATCAGTGTGGAGAGATATCTCTACCAGGAAAACGTGTCACCTAGGCTATATACAAATTTACTTTCTTCATCCTTTCCTCACAGTTCGTAGCTTTAGATTTAGAATTTTCACATCTCCATAGTATTTTAATGGTTCTGTATTATCTTTGGAAATCAGTTCTTAGTACTGAATTGCTTATTTAAAATCAATTTCATTTGTACCATACAGTTCTAAGTGCTGGTCTGATTTTTCAGAGGTGCCGAGCACAACACATTGATTTCTGTGCATGGGTAAACTTTAAATAATGTTCTGTGCCATCCAAGTTAGGGATCTTTTTGGTTGTATTTGTTGCTGTCTCTGTGTTCGCCACTTACCCAGGGATTTTTATCCAACCCGTTTGTATAAAGATTGGGGATTTTTCTGCCTTAGACAAATGTAAAACACTGTTAGATCTGTGCATGTCCACAAACCAGAATGCTTTTGAATGTGAAATGTTGAATTGTTGATCATAATGCCCAAAAGGGGCTTCATGCTTCATCGCCTGTAGAATGTATAAAATACATGAAGTATATGTAACCTCCAGGAATCAGCTGAGCAAGACACATGGAAAATAAAGGATCATCTTGAGAATAGAAAGGGCAGTTGACAGCATGCTATTCTTTCAGCCTCTCTATCTATTAACTAGAGTAATGAGACGTGCTGAATAGCTATCTAGACAGTGTACAGAGTGGTAGTAGAGAGATCGGTAATCTGAAATGATGCAGATATCTACTGGAGAGTCGAACGTTTTCCACTCATAGTGGAGAAAGCAATTACAGTTCATGCTTGGACTGACCGGATTCAAAGAAGAAAGCAGAAAACAAAAAATGCTTAAGAGTGCAATCAGAAGATTGCCATTGAACACTGGGGGGGGGGACGACTGTCCAGCTCCAGGATGTACGAGAACTCAGATGGCTCTCAGAAAGTCCAGCTGCCTTTGACTCTTTCCATTTCACTTTACTGAATTAGAGATACTGTGTATGGAGCACACAAGAAATTAGAAAATCTGGGAGTCAAACTGACATTTCTGACTAAAATGCATCCAAATGTGTTGGTAATGAGTCAGAGAGAGAAAAAGTATTTTTTAATTCAGGGAGAGATCAGCAGATGAGTGGAGCAGTATTCAGAAAGCACCAAATTGCATTAAGTAGGATAAAATACTGATAATATATGATAATTGACTTCAGTGGACTTTAATTGATTTTGTCATCTGTGCTGTTTGTGTTGCAATTGTTTTTCTCTAATTCATCAACCTATACCAAACGC
This sequence comes from Caretta caretta, assembly GCF_965140235.1. Taxonomy (NCBI): domain Eukaryota; kingdom Metazoa; phylum Chordata; order Testudines; family Cheloniidae; genus Caretta; species Caretta caretta. The sequence continues at coordinate 201,868,726 of NC_134208.1, read as the reverse complement.
TAGTTGAAGTTACAACACCAAATCATAAAAATAAGACGGATATGCCAGAACTAGCAAATGTTAATATTATTCGTACTCTGCTCATACATTCTGTGCACAGAGTTTTTGTAAATTTATTGTGTAGTTTTAAAAGGCAAGTCACATTTCTTAAATTACTGACAATAGCTCTTACTCAGTCAAAAGTTCTAAACTAGAGACAGTACTGTATTTTTGTAGCCTGTTTAATTCAAAGTGCAAAATGCTTAAAACCATTCCTTCAAATTGTTTTCTCTATACCCTCCTGAGATTTGTAAGTGCTGTTCAAACATACAGTCCAGTAGGAAGAAGACATTCTTTATATAGTCTGTTCTTTGTACTTCTTTAATACTTCACAGACAACTTTAGCCATTATATAGAAAGGTATCAATAAGCTACCTTAACAACCATTAACTATCACATTTCAGTTTATAATGATTTTGTTCGTATTTCCCTAGGGAAAGCAAGGAAATGCGTGCCAACCAGGCTAAAATTTCTATGGAAAACAGCAAAGCCATAAGCCAGGATAAATCTATCAAAAATAAGGCTGAAAGGGAGAGGTAAGTGTCAGATCCATCTATGAGAGGCAGTATAATTGATTGATCTGTGCACACATTGACTAAAGTATGCTTTGATGTGTGGAAAATGACGTGTGTTTTTAATTGTTATGCTGTATATATTTTCGATGGCTGTCTCTGTACAATTTTGTGTGTGTGTGGATCGTATCATTTAGGCCCCAATCTTGGAAACACTAACAAAGGAGTTGAACGTCACACCCATGAGGAGTGCCGCTGACTACAATGGAACTAATCACACAGATAAAGTTACACCTGTGTGAAAGTGTTTCTAGAATTAGGACCTTAGTTTTTATTCACTGATCCATTTTTCCCCTTTAAATGCTGTGCAATATCACTTGCAACAGTTACTTTTTAGTGTTGTTAAGATGCACTGAGAAGGCAACGCTGAGACTTGGGTCTAGTTTGGGGTTAGCCTTGGGTTCAGAGAAGCAGGCGAGATAGTGCCACTTGGGGAATGAGAAATGGCGTCAGTGAAAAGGCATCCCATGGCCTTCATCTCTGCCCACTCCTGGCAGGGATGAGAGATGGAACAGGCATTCCAGAGGGAGCAGAAGGGAAGTTATGGGGAAGGAAGGGGATAGGTGTGAGATTAGTACGGGGCAAAGTCAGTTTTTGGGGGGGGGGGGGTGCCAAAGAAAGATGTGAGGGGTAGAGGAGCTGGGGCTGTTTTCTGACGACAGTGTAGTATCCTTCGTGTATTGATCCTCCAACCTTGGACCACAGCTTCTTCATTCACCTGGTGCTGACTGGTCTTAGAAACCTGACCAATATTCCCTGTTCGCGGGGCTCCAAGCCCCACTAGACCAGATCACATCTGAAGCTAGAAAGCCAGTCAGCGTGTCTTCACTGCAGATCTGGGAAAGCCATCCCTAGTTTTGATGTCTGAGCTCCAGACTTGGGAAACTAGAGGCACAGATTTCAGTGACAGCTTCTTGCATTTTCCCCAGGTTTTGGGCTGCAGTTTTGTAGCTCTTTAAAATTCCATTTTAATTTAAGGTGTTCTGAATACACAGGTAGAAGCAATGTTCATATGATGATTTCCCATGACCCTTCAGGGTTTCCATATGGTTTTGGGCTTGCTAAATAGTTGAACATTTTCATCTTCGATTGCCTGCCCTACATTGGGCTATTTTGATCCTAGGGCTTGAACTTGTTCCTTCTGAATGAACAAACAATGGAGTTTTACAGATTTCTAGTACAGACTGAAGACAGCAGTTGCCAGAGCCCTTGGTAATCATGTTCCAGGTTTATGAAAACCTTCTGCTAATGACATAAAATTACTTAAGCTGGGTTTATATATAAAAATAGGCTGAAGACACTGCTCTTTTTCACATTTTTTCAATTAGTCTAATTCAACTCTTTCAACTATTTTGTGTCAGCTCATTAGAATTCTTGCCATAAAAGGCACTTTACAAATGTGAATTATATTTCTTTTTATTTATATGATAACTATTGTGACAGGGTCGGGCCAGATGGCTATAGGAGAGTAGAGGGCAGATATATTAGCCCCAGGCTAAGTAGGTCCCTTTTCCCTGGGTAAGGTAACAGGGAAGGTTCCACAACAATCAGGAACCTTCTGGAGACAATTAAGACAGGCTGATTAGAACACCTGCAGCCAATCAAGAAGCTGCTAGAATCAATTAAGGAAGGCTAATCAGGGCACCTGAGCTTTAAAAAGTTCACTTCAGTTTGTGGTGTGCGTGGGAGGAGCTGTGAGCAAGACGCACTAGGAGCTGAGAGTGAGAACGCGGACTGTTGGAGGACTGAGGTGTACAAGCTTTATCAGATACCAGGAGGAAGGTCCCATGGTGAGGATAAAGAAGGTGTTGGGAGGAGGCCATTGGGAAGTAGCCCAGGGAGTTGTAGCTGTCACATAGCCATTCCAGGAGGCACTCTAAACAGCTGCATTCCACAGGGCCCTGGGCTGGAACCCGGAGTAGAGGGCGGGCCCGGGTTCCCCCCAAATCCTCCCAACTCCTGGTCAGACACAGGAGGAGTCGACCTGGACTGTGGGTTCAGAAAAACGGTCAAGCTGAGGGCTGCCGTGAAGCTCCAAGGCGAGCAAATCTGCCAATAAACACAAGACCCACCCCGGTAGAGCAGGAATTTTGTCACACTATAAAATATGGAAAATAGATCCTGTCAAACTAACTTTATCTTTTTCTGATGAGATTACAAGTCTGGTTGATAAAGTAATAGTGTTGACATAATAGGCTTCTGTGAAGCATTTGACTTGGTACTGCATGACATTTTGATTAAAAAAAACTAGAACAATATAAAGTGTTACATGGCACACATTAAATGGATTAAAAATTGGCTAAATGGTAGGTCTCAAAATGCAACTATAAACAGGGAATCCTCATTGAGTGGGTCTGTTTCCAGTGGGGTCCCGCAGGGATCGGTTCTTGGCCCTACGTTATTTAACATCTTTATCAATGACCTAGAAGAAAACAAAACATCATCACTAATAAAGTTTGCAAATGACAAAAAATTGGGGGAGTGGTAAATAAGGAAGAAGACACATCAATGACTCAGACTGGGCGCAAGCAAACAATATATGTTTTAATATGGCTAAATGTTGTTGCCTGATTTAAGGGGATGAATGTTATTGTTTAGATAATACGGGCTATAGGCTCGCCAATTAATCGGATCAGATGATAAGATTCTTGTCCCGAAATCAGGCTGCACAGAGTTTTGCAAGGACCCTTGGGATTTATGACAAGGACTTTCATGCTGAGAGCAAAAATACAGCCTTAAAGACTTGTATTGAGATAAATGGAATAGTAATCAAATGGAAAAATAATCAGAATGAACAAGGAATTAATATTGTTCTGGAGTCACATGTGGTATTATTTACTATAAAGCTTCCTAGATTAACACACTTACACCCTTCCTTGATAACCTGATGGTAAGAGACAAAGAACCAGCCTTGCCTCTGGCATGCCAAAAGACTCTGATAGTCCAGGTTCCTCAGTTCTCAAGTGGAAGATGAAGAATTTAAGAGAAGCAAGAGCGCTAGAAAGCAATAGAAAGACCCAAGAGAAACTAACTTAAAACCTGACCAAAACTGACTAACTGAACATGGTGGTATGTCCCTCTTATGTGCCCACCCTCCATGTCCAAATTTAATTTCCTCACCCACATAATGTCAGGGTATGCTTACTCTATAGCCTGGCATATTCATACATATTTATGACCATTAGCTCATTCTCACATCTGTTATTTCTGGCCTGAACCGGTTTGGTGGTGGTTATTTCCATGTTCTGTGTGGTGTACCTGTTAAGTTTATAAATTTAGGTTTATAGAGGGCAATCAGTCGGCCACTTACCTATGCCAAAGGTCACAAACATGTATGCTAACTTGCCTCAGCTCATCATCACTTCTCTATGTTAAAGGGCACAAACATAACCAGGATAACTTGCTTTAGCTCATCATACAGGATCTGGCATGTAGGTTCCTTGTGTTACTGCCAAAATACTCAAGTACAAATCTATTATAATAAAACAAACCAATAAGGAAGGATATAATAAAGCAAACAAGCAGGCTAGCCCTATGGGCTACAATGCAAACATATACATCTGGGAACAAAGAATGTAGGCCATGCTTACAGGATGGGGGAACTCTATCCTGGGAAGCAGTAACCCTGAAAAATATTTAGGGAGCACGATTAAGGCTCCGCATCTGTCACGGAGGTCATGGATTCTGTGACTTTCCACCCTCCGTGACTTCTGCAGCGATCAGTGTGGCTGACCCCAGGGCTGCCCAAGCAGGTGGCTCCAGGGCCAGCTGTTCACATGGCCCTGTGGATAGCCGCACTGGCCACTGCTGGAGCAGCTCTGCAGCCAGCCACACCAGCCCGAGTAGCAGCCCCGGGAGCAGCCAGAGCACCCACTGTTCAGCGGCCTCCAGCAGCTGGTGTCGCTGGCCCAGACCCACCCACCCCCCCACTGAGCAGCAGCCTCTCAGTCCCATCCACCCTGAGCAGTGGCCCCCTGGGGTGCCTCTCCCCCCCTCGAGTAGTGGCACCCAGGGAAACCCCCCAGCAGCAGCCCCTTTTCCCCCCAAGATTTAGTCAGGGGTATTTATAGTGCAAGTCATGGACAGATCCCGGGATGTGAATTTTTGTTTATTGCCCATGACCTGTCCATGATTTTTACTAAAAATATCCATGATCAAATTGTAGCCTTAATCATGATGACTGATTAGTCATAATGACTGAACATGAGCTCCCAGTGCTATGCTGTGGCCAGAAGAGCTAATGTAATCCTGGGATACGTAGACATGGGAATCTCAAACCGCAGTAGAGAGCTTATTTTACCTCTATATTTGGCAGTGGTACGACCACTGCTGGAATAGTGTGTCCAGTTCTGCTGCCCACCATTCCAGAAGGATGTTGATAAATTGCAGAGGGTTCAGAAAAGAGCCATGAGAATGATTAAAGGATTAGAAAACCTGCCCTATAGTGATAGACTCAGGGAGCTCAATCTATTTAGCTTAATAAAGAGAAGGTTCAGGGATGAGTTCCTTATAGTGGGATCTACATGGGCAACAAACGTTTAATCATAGGCTCCTCACTCTAGCAGAGAAAGGCATAACACAATGGCTAGAAGTTGAAGCTAGACAAATTCAGACTGAAAGTACAGCATACATTTTTAACAGTGAGAGTGATTAATCACTGGAACTATTTCCCAAGGGTTGTGGTACATTCTCCATCACTCAGAATATTTAAATCAAGATGGGATTTTTTTCTAAACTATCTGCTCTAGGAATTATTTTGGGGAAGTTCTATGGCCTGTGCTATACAGGAAGTCAGACTAGATGAAGACAGTGGTACCTTCTGGCCTTGGAATCTATGAATGGCACCGTGTCAAGCACTCGTTAAAATATCTTTTTATTCTTGATAATCAGTATGATTTTAATAATTGTTAAACACTGTTAGGAGATGGTAAATATAAACTATTGCAAATGGATTAATAAAACAAACTCCTCAATTAAATGGATGACTCCAGACTGAGGATCAAGACAAACTTAGTTTGCAACAATCTTGATCAGTTTCTTCAAACCCTCTTAGTCACAGCATCCAAGATAGCCAGAAATATTAAATATAATGTAAAGACTTAAAGCCGGAGTAGGGCCTTGCTTTGTAATTAGTCCCACTGACCTCAGTGGAGCTTAGGGTGACCAGATGTCCCAATTTTATAGGGACAGTCCCGATATTTAGGGCTTTTTTTAAATATGAGCTCCTATTCCCCACCCAACCCCCATCCTGATTTTTCACACTTGCTATCTGGTCACCCTAGTGGAGCTACTCACAGTCTATGGTAGTGCATAAAGGGTGGCAAAATAAGCCCCTACATTATTTATCTCCTTATCATTGACTCAGATTTGTGGTTCTGGCTCTTGGACTTTTTAATAAGAAGTCCTCAAGCACAATATCCTTTTTTTATTTATTTAGGCGAGTAAGAGAACTAAACAGCAGCAACACTAAAAAGTTTCTGGAAGAGAGAAAAAGGGTAAGTATAATTTTGATAAGAAATCAAATGTATGTGATTTGTTGGCAGGAACCTCACCTCTTGAGTAATGTACACCCAGCTTCTGCACAGCATTTTGAAAATGTACCTTTCAGTTACTGTAGCTCAGTGACAGCACTGATTTCTACTAACTTGAGAAACTAGAGACTCGGTCATTCTCAAACTGAATTTCAAGGTCTCTCTTCACCAGCAACCTGACCCAGGGTCTACTCCTGAACTTCTAAATTTTGATTGAAATCTGTGGGAATTTTATCTGAATTCACCTTTCCATTTACTTGAATTGAGAATTGGCTCGTAAAATGGATTTTTGTTACTGGTTTCTATCACATACAAGTCAAAATCCTAAGCAGAGTTTAAAATCACATTTAAGTAACATATGCAAAGTACGTATAACTCATTAGTATGACGTTTGAATTAAAATAGCTTTCTGTTGTATATATTTTAGATCGGCTAAACAGTAAACTGTCCAGAGTGGGGACCATGCCTCCTTCTAATGTTTTGTATTGCACTGTGAACACCAGCCAATAAATAATATTCTTTGGAAATTATTTATCCATAAAAAAAAATTGTGATATACGTCACCTGTATTCTCTTCTCTTATTTGTAGCTAGCAATGAAGCAGTCGAAGGAAATGGATCAGCTGAGAAAAATTCAGCTTGAGCATCTAGAAGTCTTGGAGAAGCAGAATGAGCAGGTATTTTATTTAAAGGGGTTACAAGAAACGTGAGTTACTAAATTAAAGGAGAGAAAGAGAGTACAGTTCCATTTGTAGGGTACATCTACACAGTAGCTGGGAGATGGGATTCCCAGCTTGGGCAGTTGTACATCCACTACCTCTGCTCAAACTAGCACCTGTGGTTGAAGCAGCTTGGGCTAGCCACTGGCATGTGTACACAGGAGGTTCGGTAGAATTGTACTTGAGCAGGTAGCCTGAGCTGCGCCTGGCGCTGCCACAGCCATACTGCAATTTTAGATGCTTGCTTGAGCAGCAGGGCTAGGACGTGTGTGTGTGCGCCCACACTGGGAATTGCACCTCCCAGCTGCTGTGCAGACCTACCCCTAGTTCTGCTGAGTGTGAGTCACCGCTGAAATTGGCTCCAAAGAAGCTTTTATTTGTACCCGCTCAGCTTTTTGGGAGTTGAAAATGTAGGCTTGGAAGGACTTCAAAAAGTATGGAGTTCTGACTTGGTTCAGATAACCATCTAAACCTTGGCTGCTTGTCCCAAGCTCATCCTCCAACCTGTTCAAACCTCATGAGACTGGAAGGTTAGGCAGGAAGGCTCCCAGAATTCCAGTACATTCATGGTCAGCCCTGTCTGGAAATACCTCAAAAAAAACTTTTTTCTTCGTGTTTTGGGACTTCTGTTTCCAGTCCTGGATGGAAAATAGGGGTGAAAAAAAATGCTCAAAATATCTCAAAACCGCAAAAGCTTTTGGTGTGGGTCCTGTTCTAAAAATTGGTGACAGTTCCAGGGTTTTATCAGAACCAGTTTTCCCTTCGCTGGTTAAAATACCATGTTACTTTCTGCTGGTGAAAAGAAGAAAATTTTCTTGAAAACTGGCGGTCATCTTTAAAAAAAAAAAAATCAAATTTTATTCCTGGTGGAAAACTCTTTTCCTGAGTGGTTCCCCCTGCTGAAAGGAGGAGCCAGCAGAGCAATAATTATCATACAAGCTCAATTGCCAGGTGGGCCTCAGTGAAGTAGGAACTCAAGGGTGGACTATGCAAGCACAAACCCAGTAAGGTGAGAGAGAACTGAAGGATGGATGTAGTGGCTGTCACCCTTCCAGGGTTATGAATTTATTTCCTACGTTTTTCACTAAATTTTCCAGAACGTGAACTCTGCTGATAAAGCACATGCACTGTGCTAGAATGACTTCAGGGAGGTATAATGTCCACCCTAGTTGCCACCTCCACCATCTAGCACAAAATGGTCTGAATCCAGCGATGTCCATCATGTACACACATCCAATCAAAGTGCACAGTGTGAATACATGAGAAAAAATATGTAATTGTGCTACACTGACTGCAGCATTGCTGCAACCTGATTGGTTCAGACAATTCCCTTGCAGTGTAAATTGTACTAGTTGGTAAAATAATGTATGAAGATATAAAAAGATTAAGGGCCTGATCCAAAGCCTACTTAAGTCAGCGAGAGTCTTTGGATCCAGCACAATATAAAGACAAAGGACAGGAGTAGGGCTGGGCTTTTAACTTAAACTTTGTAATTCCTTACTTTTGAGTATTTGATTTGTCATTCTTAGAAAGTTCCCTCACTGCTAATTGTTCTGCATGGAATTTATCATGCCGTTATCATAAAAGGCTCTGAGATGGATTCCGGTGTCACGCTTGTTTCCCACTGATGTAACTCCATGACTTCAGTGGATTTACGTGTGAGGAGAATCAGGCCCAGAGCACTGACACCTGGCTAGTGGTCATATGTATTCCAGTTAACTGGATCAAAACTTCTCAAGGTCTTAAATATCCCTTTCATGTCATAATGGTGGAGATACCTTTCATAGCAGATGTACAGTGCAGACTTAAGACACCTATGGGTGGAAACACTCTCCGACTTAACATATTAGGCACTCACATTTATTAGCCTTTTGTGTTATGTATTCTTTTCTTGCATTCATTCCTCAATCTAACTTCAGTTTTCATTCATTTTATTTGCTTCTTGTTGTATTACTCAATTTTGACATTATTATTTTTGTACAAACAGCTTTTGAAATCCTGTCATGCAGTGTCTCAAACACAAGGTAGGATTGATCTATAATAAGCAAGCTACTATTTCAATATGCTTTTCTTCGAAATTAAATCATTCTCATTGGAGCACTCTTTGTAAATGCAAGCACTGGGAAGTACTATTAACATAATGAACACACTGTTAATAATATTTATGCACACTAAATATTTAGAGTCTGACATAGTAACAGTATTTTATGCTTTAGCATCTCAGACCCACAGATACATTCTTATAATAACGAGGACAGGAAACTTAAAGAATGATTTGTATTGTTATATTATCTATAGTTAAAGAAAGACATGCTTGAAATTTTAAGAAGCATCTACTGATTAAGGATACTATTTTAGTGTTAACATATATATGACTAACTGCTAATGCTGACAGAGCGACAAAGCCAGATTTTCCACATATATTAGCATAAGAATAATAAAAGTAATGCCACACTAAAAATAGCTAGAAATATATTAGATAGCTAGAAATACTGTAGCTTTTTAGTGGCTAAAGAAAAGAGGCTTCCAGCTATTGTGAATCTGTTAATCACACTATTGTAGCTTTCCTGTTATAGCTTCCTAATAACCATCATTCATATTAACCCCTTCTCTCAACAGCAGTAAAATATTTGTGTTAGGTTTAAACATCCAGTTGTGGAATTTTGCCTGAATTTAGTGACCTGCTTAAATCTTCAGTCGATAATTTACTGGGATCCCATCCTCAAACCCAGTCTATCCACATCTACTGTAACTATACTGAGTTAGAGATAGATATTTACACAAAGAATTAATTTGGCTGGCAGCCAGCACTCTATCCTTGATGCACTCAGTCCTGTGAGGTACTGAGTGCCCTCAAATCCCATTGAAGATGAGGGCACACAGCGTCTTGCAGGATTGAACGCATAGGTCCCATTAACTAGGTGGATTCGTATTGACTCCAAGTACTTACTTCCTCCACAAAGCTCATCTATAATTATCCTGTTCATGTGTTCACTTCAGAATGCAGTGGCTGACCATCAGTTGATAAAAACAGGCCGCTTGGCCATATGGTGTAGGATTATTCTGAACTAAATTCACTTTACAGTTACGCCCTTCTGGCTAAACTAATCTGCAAAACAGTTACAGGGCTTTGCTCATGAGATACAGGATGGTCCAGTGGTAAAACCACTGGCTTAAGACTTGAGAGCCTTGGGTTCAAGTCTCTGCTGTGCCTGAGACTTCCTGTGTGACCATGGGCAAGGACAAGTCACCTCTGGCCTGTCTACATGATCATTTGGTTTGTGGCAAGCTGGGGTGTGAAACTACCCTGCTGAAACCTATTAACAATTCATTAATGTGCTTTGATCTAGTCCTATTTGAAATGAACTAAAGTGCATCAGCAGGGTCCACATAGACACTTAGTCCATGGCAGGCTAGTGTGGGTAGATTCACACCACAGCTTTCTGTGAACTGTATGTTCATGTAGAAAAGCCCTTAGTCTCTCAGTGCATCAGTTCGCCGTCTGTAAAATGGGGATACCATTACTTCCCTCCTCACTGGGATGTTGGGAGGATGAAGATTGTGAGGCACTCAGGTATTAGGGTATTGGAGACCACAATAACTTCAGTTACTGAGAAATAAATACAAGCTGTGTCAAAGAGTTTGCATTTTAGGTGGAATTTCATTCTCACTTGCAGAATTCACACACTGAGTGAACACAGCAAGTCAGTTCTAGTATTTCAGAAAAGGCTGTACACATGGATTTATTAATGTTATGTTTCCATATTTTCATTTAAAAATTATTTCTTCATTTATTTCAAACTTTAAAGTCATAGGAAGGTAAAGTAGGATTTAAATGCATTTATAATACAGTTGCCTTTGGTATTATCATATTTAGCTGAGTATACAAATGTGATGGTAAAATGCACAGAGCTAACTCTTCAGAAAGGGGTACATCTATAGCTCCTATACAAACCCACATTTACTTTGCAAAATAAGTGTGCATCTAAATGACTTTTTTGGACCTTCATTTGCCCAGTTTTACATCTGGAAATACCTGTTTGCATGCACAGAGTATGTAACTCCCTGAGTAGGAGCTTCTTTATTGATTTAGATAAAAAATGCCTATCCCATGTGGTAGGCACCTTTACAACTTATCAGAATACACAATTCACATAGTAAGGCAAATCCAGCGACCACTCCTCCCTGTATAGCAAAAGCAGAGTGGCCACTCACACTGGGGAAAAGATTGGCAGGTGGGAGACACAATGGTATTTTCAATCTTAAGACATCCCCTATCCTCAGAAGGCTGGCTGTAAAGATAGACTGGACAGCATATGCAGGTGATTTTGGAGCAGGATGGTAAGTGACTTCTGAAATTGAAGGCCCCTCGTGGAAAATGCACAGGTGTAGGTGCCTCCCCCCCACACTGTGAACTGAGGGGTTTCTAACCCAAGCATCTCGAAACTCAACTTTTGGCAGTACCACATGAGGACAGGGGGTAGCCTCTCAAGTCAGTAGGTCCCAAGCAATTTAGGGCATTAGAGGGTATGAATAACACCTTTAACTCTATTTACAAACCAAGAATGTGTATTGAAATATATTGCTTAATGAGTGGGCTACTACAATCTGTGCCAGCATCAGTTTCCAGGTGGATTCAAGGTGAAGCCCCATGTAGAGCACATTGCAGTAGCCTAATCTTGAGGCAACAAAAGCCTGGATGCCAGGAGCAAGGGGTACAGCCAAAATAAACAGCTAAAATCACTAAGCTAGATGAAGCCATCTTGGCCACCTTAAGGAAGAGGTCAACAATCTCTGCCATTAGTAAGTCCAATAATCATTCACACCAGTCATTGTCTTTCATTGGCCAGCAGAAAATGGGTCCAGATGACAGGTCGTAACCCTTAGTTTCCCAAGCAACACCAGTCCAAACTCAGCCAGGGCTGATATAGTGTGTCTCCAAGCCATTGTTCCATTTCCAGAGGCAGTTCAGTCAGAAACAGCATGATTTTCCTCCATACAATGTGAGGCTTTCAGATACATTTTATCATGTGTGTCTTTGAAAAGTGGCCCATAAATCCTAGGAATGTTGCCTTGTATTTTGTAACTTATAAGTACCAGCAGAAAAACAACAGCCATGTTTGAAAATATGCAGATTTTTTCTGAGAGGGGGAGAATGGTCACGTCCCTCCAGCGTTCATTACATATATTCCACTCAGATACTATTGTGCTGAAAATGTATTTGATTTTGAACACAAGCTTTTAGTATGATACTCTATGATGAAACAACATGATTGTTTTGGGTTACAGGCAAAGGAGATGCAGCAGATGGTGAAGCTGGAAGCAGAGATGGACCGCAGGCCAGCAACAGTAGTCTAAAACTACAGCATGCAAACTGAAGCCAGGAAAGCCAGTATCCGTAAAATTCCAACCATCATTGCTGAGGAGGGAAAGTGGGCTTTTTTGCTCTTTTCCATTCTGTTTCAACCAACTGTAGACACAGACCACCACGTCTTAAGGTTTTGCATATTCCTTTTGAGTACTGAAATTCCCTTATTGAGCAAAACACTATTAAAAAGAGGCACATAACATCTTAAAGCCCAGTCCTGTACTCCCTGCTCAGGAAACCTTCCATTCATCTCAAGGGGTGTTTTTTCCTGTGTCAGGATTGTAGGCTCAGGGCCTTAAAATACAGCACCATGTTTCTTTTATTTTAACATAAGCTCAGATGGGAACACAATCATAATCAAAACAACATGCTATTTACCATTTTTATTCTCATGCTTGGTATGTAATTGGTTTAGCCCCAATCCTGCAAGATGCTGTGAGGTAGGAGGCACTCAGCAACTCCTGCCATCAAGCCTTTTACATGGATCTGCTACTAAATAATAATTTAAAAAATCATCCGCTTCATCTGACAGATGTCTCTTTTGGTGATTTTCTTCCTATTGCGCACACATTTTTGAGCTGCAGAGAATGCATATATTGGAAAGTACAAATATCTGTAAACTCATCAGCAGAATTAATACACTGGGATAACAGTGATTTTGCAAGATATTTCCACATTAAAATGTCTTCAACAAGTGCCATATCAACTTTATCATTCCTGAAAGAAACAGACATCCTGTAAAAGTTCTTGAAATGGTAAACATAGTAGAAATACATTGTTCTGTGCCAAAACTAATCAGTGCTCTAAGGTTAAAGGAATTATGTGTTAGGCACTTTAAGAAAAGTTTACATCATCCATTGCTTGTATAGAAATTGCATTTTGATCTTGTTGCTGCAGATCCCAGATATTATAGTTCATTGTATCTTAAAGATTGTTAAATGACTATTGGCAAAAAGTTTGTAACTGTGAAAATGTAAAAAGTATTTATACACTTCAAATCACAATATTGTAGAAAATCACCTAAATGTTGCCACGTGACAAAATTAGTAAACTGAATTACTAGAAATATGTCTGCATGTGATACAATCACCAGTTATGACTTTAATGCCAACCGTATGACCACAGTCATTCTATTAGTCAATAAATACAGATTAAACGTATGTCACCAAATATTATTTGATTAATTCTGAAGACTTTTAGCATAACAGGACCTATATATATATATATGTATATGAATTATGTGGGCATTCTTGATACTTCAAGTTCTAGTTAAAAGAAAAGTACATAACTAATTTAATTTTACACAAAAATATTTATGCAGATTTTCAGAATTTCATATCAGGAATAACCTTTTTATGTCTGTTAGATATGAAAACAATTTGCTACAGTGTTAATTTGCATGTTCTTAAAGCCTACTGTAGTTATACTGCAGAACAATGCATGTAAGCATTCTGCTTGGAGTTTGCCCATGCTGCCAATACAAAGGAGACTGCATGGAAAACTGGTAGTTTAGAACAAATCAGATTACTGATTTCATTATACTAAGCACCAATTAAGTTGTTGTATATGCTTGTACAAACCAATTCTACATATTCCTATAAACAAATTAAATGAAGAGAGATTGTTATGGTCAGTTCTGAGATGAAACTTTCAACTTCTCTAATAAAAACGTAAAAATAAATACAATACTCATCACTGTGATCAATTTATACAAGTTTCATGATATCCCTGTTTCAAAATGAAGTGCACAGTGTAAAGTATCTACCATAAATTCTTGTAAAGGTGCCCATACTATAAACATACTCATACCACTTCTTATTTGTTCAAGGGATTCTTATTTCAGTTATTTTAAAGGTTATGAATACTGGGCTAGCTTCATAAAGGGATTTAGGCACATAAATCCAAAATGTAGATCCTCATGAACCCTACTCAGCAGCTGCCTAACCTATTGGTGCCTAAGTTTCTGCTAGTAAAGTCCCCTGTGCACCTATATTTCTGCCGATGGGTGATGTTAGTGCTGCAAAGTGTTGTTAAGACTGCTAAGTTGTTAACGCGGCTAGCGAACAGAGCGTGCAGCATACTGATTCAGCGGACCCCAGTGATGTTCGTAAAGAAAGACCACAGGCTTGGTTCAGTGGCAAAGGCCCCATAGGACCCACAGGTAGACTAACACAAGTACACCTGCGACAGTGGTGCCGTTTCAATCAGCATAACATGACACTGTCCCCTAGACCAGCACAAAGCTGCCCCTCCTATGACTGCTCCTTTTACACATCGATGTAAACAAGTTACATATTACACTCCAAATGTTGTTAGTTATCACCCTAAGCCTTGAACCTGCTAGTTTGAACAAAACATCCTTAACTGTTATCCTGTCAACCCCTCCTTATCTTTGAAGGGTCCACATGTTCTTTTACATCTCTTTGGAATGCGTTGGTGTAGTTACTTGAGAGATCTGTGTGTTTTTTGTACCAGAAGAGATCCACATGGCTAGTTAGTGTACAGCAGGCTAGGGCGGAGTAGATTCACACTTCCAGTTTGCCACAAACTAAATGTTTGTCTCAACATGCTCCCAGCCCCCTCTCTTTCTTTGCCAGCTCCATGGGGTTACGTTACAAATATTTACCAGCTACATCCCAGGATATGACGGTTTTGGAAATTTTCCCTACATGCATAAATGATCATTTGATATGCATTACCATTAGGACTCCAATGCTGGATTTACCACAGTTGCCTTATGTCTGCTTGTATTCATGCTTTAATTCACACCACTCTAGTCAAATCTGTTCTGATGTCATTTTCTTCTATGAAGAGCAGAATTTACTGCCGCTTCTCTTGGCACGGAACGCTCACACCCTTCTTAGAACTGTCTCTCTCTCAGTTCAGGGCAACTGCACCTGTATCCCCCCCTATGGTCTAGTATGGGCGCCTAGCTTCCAGCTCCCCAGCCATTGCGTCTCCTGGGTGGAGATGCATCTCTCTCCCTTCTGACCAGAGTATTTTCAGACTGAACAGTTCCATATCCCCAGCAAGGCAGACTGCCTAAATGGCCAGTATCTGCACTTTGCTTTCTCTTCAGAGACTAGTAACAGAGTAATCACCAACCATTGTTCCCACGCAGCTCTTTCTAAGCAAACACACATTTGAAGCATTACAGCAACAAAGAATTAAAAACAAGGCATGCTAATAAGCTTACCAGAGATCACTCCCAACTCCAAAAGAGGCTCTGGCGGGTGAGCACTCCTTCACATGCCACACAGGGGTTCTTCTGTGGCTTCAAGTTCATAACTCCACTTTGGGCCTTTGAAGAGACTGTAAACAGGAAATCAATCAGCCAGTGAGTGGGTTTCTGCTCAAGGCGGAGAAGGCCTTGTCTACACTACACATTTGTGTCTACAAAAATCAGTTTTTAAACGATAAAACAGTGAAGGTGTACACATTAAAATGCTCCTCCTGCCAATGTAATTCCCCTGCTATGCTGACATAATAAAACCACTTCACTGAGCAGCACAGAGCTTTTTGCAACATAGTTATAGTAATGCAGCTTCAGTGTAGACACCTCACTAGCTTATGTCACCCTAATTGGCCCCCAGGAGGTGTCCCACAATGCCCACCACTCTGGTCAGCGGTGTGAACTCAGCTGCCCTGATGGCACACAGGTATGCACCCCTCCCGTGTCCGTTTGCTCTACATGCACAGTTCACACAGCATCATCCCAGCTGATCATGCCGGTTTTACACAGCAGATGCACTCCCACGTGGAATATGCCGGAGCTATTGGATCTGCTGAGTATACGGGGAGGAGGTTGTGCAGTCGTGGTTTTGCACCATCCATAGGAATTCCAGTACATACAGGCTAATTGCTAGTGGCATGCAGGAGAAGGGGGACACAGCAGTATCATGCTAAAAGTCAAGGAGCTGAGGCAGGCAAACCAGAAGGCAAGGGAGGCCAATCATTGTGGTGCGTCGCCAAAGACATGCTGCCTCTAAAAGGAACTGCACGCCATCCTCGGCAGCAACCCCACCACCAAGAGCCCCCAGGATACCTCGGGGGGACTGGAGGCAGCAACCAGCAGCCTCAACGCCGATGAGGAGGTGGAGCTGGAGTATGAAGTGGAGCACACGGCAGGGTCGTCCGGTGGCGCAGTGAGTCAGGACCGCTTTTCCACTCCAGAGAGGTCTCGTCAGTCCCCGCACTACAGGCCTGACGCTCAGAATGCAGAAGAGAGGCGCTCCAGTAAGTGCTCATTTTGCTTTCATACTGCACTTTGAGAGAAGATGGGGCTCTTATGTATGTTGTTATATGGTACAGGAGGGGCAAGGGGCAGAAATTAACTCCATCTACGTGGTGGGGCCACGGTGGACAAGTTTGTTAATATACACGGGTACATCCCTGGAATCCTTCATAGTGATCTCTAGAAAATTTTCCTGCAGATAGTCTGTAGTCCTCTGCCGAAGGTTCTTTGGGAGACCTGCCTTGTTTCTCCCCCTGCTGTAGGAAACTTTGCCTCACCACCCAGCAATTATTTCTGCAGACACCAGAGCGACACATTAGTGAGTGGTATACAGAGCCAGTCTGAAGCCACACACATGCAAAAGATGCATCCTGGGTTACCCTTTGGAGTCAGACGTGGGGTTCAATTACCCTGTGGAAAAGGGTACCAAAATTCAGACTAGGCTCCCCAGTCACTTATAGTAATTCCCTTCGCAAACCTTCCTTTGTCCCTTCTTGCCCATCCCTCCCTCCCCAGGAACTAACCATAACTGGGACTCGTGCTGACCTGTGTGGTAGCCAAGGGACAGTGAGAAAGAGGTGTGTGTAGTTTTTGTGATTCACGGCTGTGAGTGCACTCACAGTACTGTCTCTGTTCATTGTTTCTTTGGTTTCTGCAGATGTGCCCTTGAGAACCCACTCCCCCACACCGGTGGAACATCTCCATCAGATAAGGCAGAGAACCACGAGGAATAAGGAGGATATGTTTTGCAAAGTGCTTCAGTCAACAGATGCAGCACATAGCAAAACAAGAGATTGGAGGGAGACAATTAAGGAAAGACTCAGGCTGGATAGCCTGGAAAGGACGCAGGGCCAGGAATGGATGATAAAGCTCCCAGAGGGCCAGATAGAGATGTTCAAGTCCCTCATTAGTCTGCAATCTGAGCATATCTGTGCTTGGCTCCCCCTCCAGCCACTACAGAACTCTAGTCTATGCCCACCCCAAACTCCCCCACCACATTCCTCACGTGTTCCCCGTCCCTCAGAGTACCCCGTGCACTCCACACCTGGAGACCGGTTTTCCTACTAAAGCTGGAGTTACACCCAGCAGTGAGAGCCCTAACTGCGAGACTGTTCCTCATTTTCATGTCCCCTGTTTGACCAAAAGTTCGTGTTTTATCCCATTATTAAACTTGAGTCTCTTGAAATAAAATGAGTCTTTATCTGTGACATATACACATTGCTTAGTACTAACATTAAAACACAATGGCTATAGGTAGGAATATTTGCTCCTTGCAATTAATGCTCAGGAAGCAAGCACTATGGGGTAATTCATGGTGGCAAGTAAACATTGCCTGGCTGAATGCATCACATACAGTAACATTACTGTGAATCATTGTCAAAATGCTCCTTCAAAGCCTCCCTGATTTGAGTAGCCTTCAGCTGCACCCCTCTAATTGCCTTTGTATCTGGCCACTCAAAATCAGCAGCCAGCCGATCAGCCTCAGTGGTCCACCCCTGATTTGCAAATATTATGGAGAGTACAGCTGGCCACAATGACAATAGGAATATTTTCCTCACGGAGGTCTAACCAGCCAAAAAGACCACATCAGCGATCTTATAATCAGCCAAAGGCACATTCAACGGCTAGGTTCCCCATGTAAGGCTTCATGAGCCAGGGGAGCAAGGAGTATGCAAGGTCTCCAAGGATCACTATGGGCATCTGCACATCCCCCAGTGGAATCTTCTGGTGTGGAAAGAAAGTTCCAGTGTGCAGCTTTTTATACAGTCCAGTGTTCCGAAAGATGCATGCATCATGCACCTTCCCTGATGACTTTGCTTTGATATCAGTGAAACTGCCCCAGTGATCCACCAGTGCCTGCAAGACCATGGAGAAGTAGCCCTTTCATTTGATGTATTCCGTCATAAGATTTTTGGAGGCCAAAATAGGGATGTGCATTCCATTTATCACCCGCCACAGCAAGGGAATCCCATTGCTGCAAAGCTATCAATTATCTCCTGGACATTACTGAGAGTCACAGTCCTTCGTAGCATGAGGCCATTAACGGCCCTACACTTTTGCATCACCGCAGCCCCCATGGTGGACTTTCCAACTCCAAACTGATTTGCAACTGACTGGTAGCAGTATGAAGTTGTCAACTTCCACACAGCGATCACCACTCACTTTTCCGCTGCAAGGGCAGCTTTCATTCTGGTGTCCTTGTGTCGCAGTGCTGGGGTGAGCTCCGCACACATTTCCAGGAAGGTGGCTTTGCACATCCAAAAGTTCTGCAGCCACTGCTCGTCATCCCATACCTGCATCGCAGTGCAATCCCACCACACAGTGCTTGTTTCCTGAGCCCAGTACCAATGGTCCACCATGGCAAGCTGTCCCATGAATGCCAGCAGAAATCTTGAATTACTTGTTTCCATGGCAGACATCACCAAGTAACTATTTTACAGCTCATGAAATAATGCAAGAGCAGCCGCATTGTGTTCAGAATGGTCAGCAGCTCAGGATCCATGCTGTGAGGCAGAGATGGCAGGCACACAGTTTACAAGGGCTGCTGAAAAATGGCATGAAACAAAGTAGGAAGCCCATGGAATGATGGGACAGATGCACTGCGATCCGTTCCCAGAACTCCCAGCGGCAGAGGATGGGAAATTGCACTGTGCAAGAGCAACAACTGTGGATGTGCTCTGCTGACACAAGGAGCATTGTGTGGACGTGCTCCATCAATGTCATTAAAGTGACTTACGATCACTGACATAACTTAAGTCGACTTAACTCTGTAGTGTAGATATGGTCTAACTCTCCTTTCACCTGCAGAGGTGTTAACTGCCCTCTTCAACTTGAATGGTCTCTTAAAACATGCATAACTCTTATGTTCAACAATCTGTTCCACCTTGTATTTAGCTTTGACACTCTGAGTACCTTTCCCAGACCTAAAGAAGAGCGCTGCGTAAGCTCAAAAGTGTGGCTTTCACTCTTAAAAATTGGTCCAATAAAATATTACCTCACCTACCTTGTCTGTCTAATGTCCTGGGACTATCCCAGCTACAACTACACTGCAAACATGTGAACTGATGTCAGATCCTTGAAGACTTTAATGAAGCCAAATTCCAGAGAGCCGCAGTACAGATCCAACATGGAGTCTAGTTGCAACTATGTATTTTACCTAGATGGCTTTCCATTGTCAATGTGGTCTCTGTACACACTGGTACTTGTATCTAGACTGCTGAAAGACTGATAAAAGGAAAAAAACATTTTCACACAGTGCACAAATAGCCTTTGGAACTCACTACCACAAAATATCCTGGCGGCCAAGTCCAAAAAAGATTGGGTGAATATGCAGAGTTACAATGACAGGGATTAAAAGCAGCAACACCCCCCAAAATAATTTAAAACAGTTTAATTCTCAGGCAATAAGCCCTCCTACAACTGATGGAGATAGGAAGAAACTTTCCTCATAAACCCACTGACAACTTTTCCTGTGCTCTCCTCTGAAGCATTGTTGGAAACAGGATAACAACAATTTGTATTTATATAGTGTCTTAAATATTCAAAGGACCTTGTAATCCCCAAATTACTATTTCCATGTAACTGGTAGGGAAACTGAGGCAGAAAGATTAAAGGTAAGATTTTCGGAATAGTCTATGGGACTTGAGAAGCCTGACCCCCATTTTCAAAACTGACTTAGGGCCAGATTCACAAGGGGAAAGCAAAGCTCAGCATTGCAGTGCCTAACTTTTAGGCACGCAGTGGAACTCACAAACCCAGATCTAGGTGCCCAGGCTCCCTATACAATACATGAGGTGAGTTAGACACCTTAGAATGGGATCCACAAAAAGTCAGAGTGGAGAGCCACCTGAGCTAGCCCATAGCCAATACCAAGGAGATGGGTGTGTCCTAAGCCACGTCTCTCAAAGACAGTTAAGTGCCTGGAGCGGACGGGAGGTGCTCAGCTCTGCTCGGGATTCACAGCCAGCAATGCTCTCCTGGAGTCAGGTACATAAGCCATTTCTTGCAAGAAAGGCAGTAGTAAACCCAACTCTACCAAGAGCTGGGGAGCAAGGATGGCCTCCCCTTTAACCTTTAAGCCACTGGTTAGGTTACTCACTGAGGATGTGGGAGACCCCTGTTCAATTCCTCCCTGTGCCTGATGAGGGGATAGGATTTGAACAGGGGGGGTCTCCCACTGTACAGATGAGTGCCCCAACCACTGGGCTATGGGCTCTTCTGATGTGGGTTTCTCCCCTCCTGTCAAAGCTGTTCCACTTTGTGTAAATAATTAAATATGCAGTGGGCCAGAGAGCATGTGAGAATGACTCCGTAGTCCACTGCTTAGGGCACCCACCTAGGAGGTTAAGAGACCGATATTCAAATACTTCTCCTCATCAGGCAGCTGGGAGAAACAAACTGGGGTCTCCCACATTTTGGGTGAGTATCCACATTGGGCTAAAGGTCCTCCTGCTTCCTTCACATTTTGTATAGTCAGGCAAGCTCTTAGCACACCTACTGGATCAAGCCTTGCAGGCAAGATAAGTAGGGCAATGCCTATTTTGAGAATCCTGCTGAGGCTTAGGCAACAGATTGGTGTCTGAGCACCTGCCTGAGGCAGCAGTGCACATGCCCAGCAGCAGAAACTTAGATGCCTCAGGGACTTTTGCAGCAAACAAATTAGGTGCTTAAGGAATTTAGGTGCCTCCAGAGTTAGGTGACAGCTGAGCAGTGGTTTTGTGAATGCCAGTGACACCTACATCCATTTGTGAACCTGGCCCAATGCATCTAAGGCCCTTTCTACGTAACCTAGAGGGACATGTTCAAAATCACAGAAGGGATTTTTCCCCAGATCACGTCTGTGGCAGAGCCTGGATTGGAATTTGAGACTTTTTGACTCCCAACCTTGTGTTCAGTCCATCAGGCTACAATTTCTAACTGGATGGATTCGATGCAAACAGTTTTAAACCCATACTTAGTATTTATAGACTAATTAAAGGATGGTGAGCAAGGCTGATAAAAAGAGGGAGTCAGTCAGTCAACAATGATGTATAGCTCCATAAAAGAAGTCAGCTTTGAAGGATGACAGCACCCCCAAAAATATTAACTTCCCACAATAAGACATGGTTAATTCTAGGTGTGCTTAAGTCATCTATTTCTTTGATAATCTGTTCCATGTTAAATGTAAATTTGAACATAAGATAATATATATTACATATATAATTCACATTTTAGGCTTAAACTGGCATTTTTACTGCCAGAAAATGGTCAATACCTTCTACAACTACCAGAATAACCTATGAAAGGACCTTCTGTTCCTCAACAGCCAAATGATAAAGCAAGTTCACTTTTTCATAATATTATGCCCTGGGCTCTGAGGAGATAAATAACCTTAGTAAAACTCAAAAAAGGGAACAGAGAAAATTTGAGCCAGCTAGGGGCCTAACTACAGTATGATCTCACAATGGAGTAAACCTGGAGTAGCTCCGTTGAAATTAATGGACTTCCCCCACTGCAAATCCAGTATAAATGAAATCAAAATCTGGCCCCAACTCTCTAAAAGCACCTTAGAAATGACACCACCAGACATTAGAGAAAATTTCTCCCCAGGGATGACATGTGGCAGGTGCAATTTCAGGCTCATTGCATTTCTTTTGGAAAAGTATGTGAAAATTAGGCTCCAATGAGAACTTAGCTTCAACCTTAACATGGGAGAGATAACAAGTCCCTCGGGCATATGAAAAAGCAGGAATCATAATACTAAAGAGCTTAGTTAGAAAGCTCTTGGGAGCAAAAATGCAACCAAAGAATTTATAGACAGTGAAAACTGTTCAAGGTTTGCATGGAGAAGGAGTAAGAATGGGTCCCTGGAGTCGTAACTGAGAGAATAAGCAAAAGCAAGAGCTAGTACATACAAACAAAACCTGAGGCAGTTTCAATAGCAATTTAATCTGTATAGAGACTGCAGGGACTGGACCTTAACACTAGGACCTGGCAAGTTCCTTGGATAATCAGGGCAGGCAAGGAGGGCTATAGAGGAAAGGGATGTCTTGAGAGGATGCTTTTCTATATGGAAAAACCCTTTTATACTCTGTGCCTTATATGCTATGGGGATTCAAGGGTTATTAGGTCTCACTAAAGCTGTTGGTATGACCACAGATAACCTCAGCTCCCTGATATGAAGTCAGCCTGTGATGAGCCAATGACATTACAATAGTGGCTGATTGTGCCAAGACCATTGGGATGGAAACATTCTGTCCCACAGAGCCCCATTGCTATGAAGGAGTTGGAGGCTGACTGGGACTGTGCTGTTGAGAGTGAAGGAATGAGGAGGCAAGGAATGAGAGGACTCCACTAACTATGACAATGTGCCGTTTACTGGGGAAAGTCCTGGGGTCTCCAAGGGAAGATCAGGAAGATGGAGGGCCCAAATCAGGACTTGCAGTGACGGCACAAGCTGGGATAGACTGAAAAATAGTCACCCTTCCAAGACCCAGACTTGCTCATTTGAATCCCCAGAGAGTTTATGTCTGCAATTGGAAATAAGATGGAGAAGCCCTCCAATGGGTCTCATTAACACAGCCAGTCTCTGCACAATAAGCCAGTGCAGGATGTTTCTCTGAAGCGTATTATCCAAGA
The DNA here is from genome assembly GCF_965140235.1 of Caretta caretta. Lineage (NCBI taxonomy): Eukaryota > Metazoa > Chordata > Testudines > Cheloniidae > Caretta > Caretta caretta. Next base: position 201,845,646 of record NC_134208.1, on the reverse strand, counting down.
CTTAGTTCTACTTTGGATTTAAATGCTCCAGACAATGGGGCTGCCAACTCTTCCCAGGCCCATTTCTCCCACCCCTGGATGGCCATTGCTGAGGCATTCCCCTACGCAAACTCCCTGCAGGGCAGTGCTGGGCTTCTTCACACACACCAAGTGTTCCTTGTCTCTTGTTTTTCATGTCATTCCCAGGGACCAGATCCAAGGCCCATTGAAGTGAATGGAAATACTCCTCAGTACAGCTGAATTCCAGGCAGCCATGGGCACTGTTTCACAGCTTGCCTCTTATTCTCCCATTTCCAGTCAGTTCCTCGGCACTGCTCAGAAGCAGTTCTAAGACGGCGCCTGCATGGGCTGTGTTCTCTCTTTCTGGGCATTGATTTTTAAGACAAGAGTACCAATGGCTCCCTGCGCTGATGAGCCACTGAGCCACAGGACGACGAGCAAAGAGCCACAATCAAATTGGCAGGAGTAGCTGAGTGCTACTCTGGTAGGCATTTGGCTGGCAAGAGCTCAGCACCAACAGGTAAGTGGACATTAACTTGAAATGTAACTGAGAACGTAATTTTCTCCCACAGATAAATGGATAATGACTGAAATCGTGCTGACAGTGCAATCAGCTCCCACCAGTAAGTGGACAATGACTCACCCTCTTACAGACAAGCTGCCAGGGAGCCCAGCTCTCTCGGGCAAGTGGACGATGATCCCCACTGTTACAGACAAGTGGCCAAGGAACCAAGCTAAAACAAGCCAGTTGCTGGCAAGCTCCTTGCCTCAAGCCACTGGCCAGTCATGTTTACACCAACCAAGATTTCTCTTCAGTAAGATATCATGGGCCCAAGACAGGGGCTGGGCCAGCCCAGCCGATTGCAGGATGGAGCCTACCTTTGTCTCTGTGAGCCACTGGACGATCAGCAATTGCCTATGGAGCTGCACTTGAGCTGGCAAGGGCAGTAAAGCACCATTCTGCAGGGTGTTGGCAAGCCCAGTTCCAACAGGCAGGGGGGTGGCAAGACCAATTCTGACAGGCAAAGGGCCCTGGCAGGCAGGGGAATGGGTTAGGAACATAAGAATGGTGTGACAGACTGTACCCCTATATTCATCCTTTTTATAAGACAGTGATAAATTTTGTTCAAGGTACGCCTTGTGAGGTATCATTTGAAAACTCAACCTACTAAACATTATTGTCCAGGTAAAATATGTGGATCAACATTGTATGCAGAGTTATAAGATTCTACTGTATGACATTGCTGTAACATGCTCCAAGTTTAGAAAAGCAGGCACAAACCAGTTCCTCAGAAACAGAAGACAACCAACACTTTAGCCAAGTGTCAACAAAGACAAGTAGACCATCACCTACTTAAGCAGCCAGTCTTCAGCAGGAAGAAGGGTATAAGCAAAAACTTTACTGATTTACAATAGAACAAGTGGGGTTTCCCATGTAAACAGACTGGCAGTCACCTGAACCCCAGCTGGAGATAATCCTCAAAGGGGGAGAAAGGTATAAGAAGAGAGAACACCTCTCTCCTCCACGTCTCTCTGCTCATGGCAGCAATAACGCCTGAAGAAACATTGAACTGGGGGAGGGTTCCTGGCCTGGAGGCTTCCAGCCAGTAAAGACTGCAAAGAGCAAGTGCTAAATTTAATTTAATAGCTTGCTAAATTTGGTATTCGTTTGCATTTTATCTTTTTATTTTCTTTGTGACCAATTCTGACTTTTTTCTTCATTACTTGTAATCTCTTAAAATCTATCTTTCTGTTGTTAATAAACTTGTTTTACTGTTTTATCTAAACTAGTGTGTTTGGATTGAAGTGTTTGGGGAAACTCCACTTGGGATAACAAGGTTTCTGCATATCATTTTCCACTGATGAAATGACAAACTTTATATGAGCTTGCATTGTCCAGTAGAGATCTGGGTAGTACTAGACGCACATTTTATGGGGAAGGTCTGGGACTGGAAGTGTGGTGGTTATGTCGCCCTCAATGTAATTTATGAGTGGCTGGCCAGAGCATTCAAGGAATTCAGCTGGGAATGACTTTGCCTGCCAGAGACTGTGTATGAACTGGTCAGGAGTGGTGGTTCTCGCAGCAAAGCAGTGTAAAAGGCACCCCAGATTGGAGAATTGAGGGACACAGCTGTTCAACAGTCCACATTGTACCCTGGGGCATGTCACAAATGGCAATACTGGGTCAAACCAAAGGTCCATCAAGCCCAGTAGCCTGTATTCCGACAGTGGCCAGTGCCAGATGCTTCAGAGGCAATGAACACAGCAATGTTGAGGGATCCATCCCCTGTCATCAAGTCCCAGCATCTGGCAGTCACATGTTCTGGGTGTCCCAGAACATGGTGTTGCATCCTCAAGCATCCTGGCTAATAGCCATTTATGGTGAATTCTCCATGAATTTATCTAATTCTTTTTTTTAACCCATTTATACTTTTGGCCTTCACAACATCCACTGGCAATGAGTTCCACAGTTTGACTATGCAATGTGTGAAAAAGTACCTGTTTTAAACCTGCTGCCTATTAACTTTAGTTTTGGTTTTATACACTGCTATCATATCCCCCGCTCCCCCTCAGTCATCTCTCTTCTAAAATGAACAGTCCCAGTCTTTTTAATCTCTACTGATATGGAAGCTGTTCCATACCCCTAGTCATTTTTGTTGCCTTTCTGTGTACTTTTTCCAATTCTAATATACCTTTTTTGAAATGTGGAACTGCACGCAATCATCAAGATGTGAGCGTATCATGGATTTATATATTTCCTATCTTATTATCAATCCCTTTCCTAATAGTTTCAAACATTGTTCGCTTTTTTAACTGATGCTGCACACTGAGTGGATGTTTTCAGAGAACTGTCCACAATGACTCCAAGATCCCACTCTTCAGTGGTAACAGCTAATTTAGACCCCATCTTTTTGCATGTATAGTTGGCATTCTATTTTCCAATGTGCATTAGTTTGCATTTGTCAACATTGAATTTAATCTGCCATTCTGTTGCCCAGTCACCCAGTTTTGTGAGATCCCTTTATGACACTTGGCAGTCAGCTTTGGACTTAACTATTTTGAGTAATTTTATATCATCTGCAAACTTTGCCACCTCGCTGCTTAACCCCTTTTCCAGCTCATTTATGAATTTGTTGAACAGCACTGGTCCCAGTACAGATCCTACTCTTTACCTCTCTCCACTGTGAAAACTGACCCTTTATTCCCACCCTTTGTTTCCTAACTTTTAACCAGTTACTGATCCATGAGAGGGGTTCCCTCTCCTCCCATGACTGTTGACTTTGCTTAAGAGCATTTGGGTCTTCTTCAATAAAACGTTTAATCCTCATTACAACAAATAAATCCTTTTTCCTAACTACCAGTTCTTCCCTCCCCAAAACCAATTCAGACCTTACACAGATAGGTTTGCATTTTCTCCCATTGTTACAGACAGGCTGTGAGTGAGCTCAACTTACACGGGTAAGCAGACAATGACTTCAACTATCATGCACAAGCTTTCCGTGAGCTCAGCTCCTACAGACAACTACAGGTTGAGTTGCCATGATGCTGAGAGTCCAATCAGCTCCATCAGGTAAGTGGACAATGATTCCAGCTTTTAAAGACAGGATGGCAGCAAGCTCAGCTCCCACAGATAAGTGGACATTGATTTGAAATGTTACTGACAATGTAATCCTGTCCCACAGGTAAATGCACAACGACTGAATCACCTTGACGGTGCAATCAATGGACAAGATACTCACTTTTTTAGACAGGCTGCCAGGGAACTCAGCTACCATGGCAAATGGACAATGATCCCCGCAGTTATGGATAAATGCTGAAGTCAGCCAGATGCTGGCAAGCCTCCTGCCTCAAGCCAGCAGCCAGTGATGTTTACATTGATCAAGATTTCTGTTCAGTAAAATGCTGTAAGCCCACAACAGGAACTGGGCCAGCCTGGCAGGCACTGGACAGAGCCTGTCTTTGTCTCTACGAGCCATGGAACGATCAACAACTGACTATGGAGGAAGCCACACTCAAGTTGGCAGGAGTGGTTCCAGCAAGCCCATTTCCAACAGGCAGGGGGCCCTGATAGGCAGGGGAACAAGTTCTGCCTCGATAAATCATTTAATCCTCCCCCCCCAAAATAAATAGTTTGCCCTACAAATCAATTCTTCACTTAAATGAATTAATGCTGCTCCCTCCCCAAACCAACTGTCATCTCACGCAGCTAAATTGACATTTCCCCCCCCCCCCATTGTTACAGATAGACTACCAGGGAGCTCAGCTCCCAGAGCAAGTGGATCTGCATTCTGCTCTCCTATTTTAACAGACAAGCTGCCAGTGATCTCCACTCCTGAGGGCCACCAGGCAATGATCCCCATTGTTACGTATAAGTGGGCAAGGAATCCTGCCAAAACTGGTCGTTTGCTGATGAGTCCCCTCCCTCAAGTCACCAGCCAGTGACTTTACACCAAAACCAAGATAGTTCTTTGGCAAGCTGCTGTCCCACAACAGCAGCTGGGCAGGCACATGAGGGCACCTGACTTTGTCTCTATGGCCATGGAACAATTGGTGATGGACTATGCACCTAGCTCAAAATGGCAGGGATGGTCAAGCACGGCTCTGCTGGGTAGGGTTCTAGCAAGCCCAGTTCTAACAAGCAGGGAATGGGTTCTGTCCAGGTACATCGCTTAATCCTCCTCCTCCTCCTCCCAATAAATCATTTGCTGTAAAAAGCAGTTCTTCCCCTAAGTCAATTAATTATACCCCCCTGCTCAAAACAACTCACACCTCATGCAGCTAAGTGGACAATGACTTCAACTGTTACAAACAGGTGGACAGGGAGCTCAGCTCCCACAGGTAGGTCGTATGTTGACTTGCAATATTACTGATCTTGTAATCGTCTCCCACAGGTAAAAGGAAAATGAACATATGCTGACAGTGCAATCAGCTCCTACAGGTAAATGACCATTGACTCCCAGTGTTAGTCAGGCTGCCAATGAATTCCACTTCCACAGGTTAATGAACAATGATCCTACTGTCACAGACAGGTTTCTAACGAGTCTGCTTCACTATCAGGGGTGCTCAAACTAGGGGCACTGGGGTGTGATAGCACCTCTGGACTTGAAGTAGTAACAACAAACAAATACATGGTTTCTGTTTTCAGCGCTTCCGCTATACAAATTGTTCTAATGCACCTGTTCACCAGGCCTCAAGCCAGAGACAGCTACACCAATCAAAGGTGTCATCCCTTTCAAATCAGTTTCCTGAGGCTCAAGGGCTGACATCTAGTGGGTGTTCCTTAAAAGTTACTGCTCATGGGAGCTCTGTGAAATGCTCATCTCCCCAGAAAGTACCTGTCGCCAGGCAGAGATCATTAGTGACCTAGGATGATCTATTTCAGAGTAGCAGCCGTGTTAGTCTGTATCCACAAAAAGAAAAGGAGTACTTGTGGCACCTCAGAGAATAACAAAATTTATTTATAAATTTGTTAGTCTCTAAGGTGCCACAAGTACTCCTTTTCTTCTTAGGATGATCTAGTGGATAGAGCCCAGGCTCAAAGAATTTCAAGGATAAGATTCAGAAGGGCAGCAGGTGTGTCTGGTACAGTTCAGGAGTGGGAGAAATAGAATCAGGAAGCAGAGACCCGTTTCGAAGGAATAGTGGATCTTGTTGGGAGTGGGGAGGTGCTGTGCCCATCAGGGAGTAAGGGGAAGAGCTGAAAAGGTGGAGCCAGTCTAGTATGTTTTGGAAGAGGAGTCGAGAAGGGACAAGAAGTCAGGGGGGAGAGGGGGATTGGAGAAAATGGGGAGTGGAGCTAGTAGTGAGGGTCCTGTGCAAGGAGGCCATAGGTAGGTCAGATTCACATTGACTGATGTGTTTTTCCTTTTTATGATGTTTTTCTTCAGTAAAGTGCCATGGACTCTCAACAGCAGCTGGCCACCCAGCAGGCACAAGAGAAAGCCAGAAGAGAGGGATCTATAAAACTAATGCCATCTCCTGGAGGAGGAGAGAGAGATGGATGGTGTCTTTTTGGGACTAGGCAAGGCTGTCCAGACAGAGGAAGAGAGAGCAAGGGGCAATGTCTGCCCTGCACCAAAGTCTACCCCTGGAGAAAATTCATGTAGTAGTTGGACAGTGTCCTCATGCCAGAAACCTTTGGGGAACTACAAGAGAACTAACATCCAAACCAAACTGTTACAATGGTGCTCAGCAACTTTTGAGAACTTCCAACTGAAACTGTGTCTCTGTGGTCACTGCACCACCAATTCCCAGCTCCTCATGCCAACAACAACAAAAATTGCAATTCTTTGAATATTAAAGCTACTTCGTAAAACAGTTTTCTCTTCAACTACATCTGTTCTTGTTCAACCTGAACTCTTCCCTTTTGCAGGTAGGTGTTAATTTTTGATCTCGGTATCTCAGATACACATGTACCTAAGGAGGCAGAGGTATGATGTTAAACAGTGTTGTTTAAACTAAAATTCTCGTGCTACATAAGGGAACAAATAAAACATGGTTAACTTTTCTATACAAATGTTTTAACACAGTGTGTCTGTTTCATCCAGGATTTGTACTACCCCCTACCCCATGGTATATGAGAGTCTAGCATTGTATAAATCATGTACCCACATACCTGAGCTCTTGCTCTTTTCCCTCTTTTGGGGAGCTGATAAGATTTCTGAGAATCCCATTTCTCTCGTTCTCTTAATTCCTATCCTTCTCTCCCTCTGGGAGCTCTGGCCCAGCCCAGCTCAGCCTGCGAGGAACTGAACTCTCCTTTCTGCAATATGGCTTTTGCTCACCGTGTGGACTGCTTACTCCCCTGACCTCCTTCTTTGTGTAGGTGGCTCCTACTCTGCCCCTCACTCCCTGTTCCTCTGAGCCTGCCCCTCCCTGTTCCTGCCCCTCCCTGTTCCTCTGAGCCTGCCCCCCCCATTCCACTGAGCCTGCCCCTCACCCCTTCCTGCCTCCCCTGTTCCTCTGGGGCTGCCCCCTCTTCCTGCCCCCCCCCGTTCCTCTGGAGCTGCCCCTCCCCCTCGTTCCACTAGGCCTGCCCCTCACCCCTTCCTGCCCCCCCCCCGTTCCTCTGGAGCTGCCCTCCCCCCCTTCCATTGGGCCTGCCCCTCACCCCTTCCTGCCCCCCCCGTTCCTCTGGAGCTGCCCCTCCCCCTCGTTCCATTGGCCCTGCCCCTCACCCCTTCCTGCCCCCCCCCCCGTTCCTCTGGGGCTGCCCCCCCCCCCCGTTCCTCTGGGGCTGCCCCAGGGTTGCCCCTTCTTGCCCCCCGTAGGCCTATGTTCCACTGGGCCTACCTCTCCCCCTTTCTTGCCCCCCTGTTCCTCTGGGGTTGCCCCTTCTTGCCCCCAATTCTTGCCCCCTGTGGCCCGGGCGGGGCTGCCCCGCCCCGCAGAAGGCTCCGGGGCAGAGCCAGGGCCGCAGCCCAGGCCGGAGCGATGGCGCACGCGCCGCCCCGGGGCTGAGGACACGCGCCAGCCCCTCGCGTGCCCGGCAGAGCGTCCGGCTCGTGCCCCGGCCCCGGCCCCGGCCCTGCGCCCCCTGCAGCCGCGGCTCTTGCGTGGCGAGTCCTTTCCATGCAACTCACCCCAGCGCCCGCCCCAAGGGGGGTGGGGGGGACCCACCAGCCTTAAATAACCCTCCAGCCCCCCCCGGCGCAGCGGGATCCTCCTCCCGCCGCTGCCTGTGCACGAAACGGCCTGGGCCGCGAGCCCAGAAATTATTTCGGGCTCGTTGCGCTGAATCCCTGACACGGGCCCTGTGCCCGCGATTACTCGATTTGTCAACTCCCTGGCAACCCTCTGTGCCCACGCTTTGCAATTCCCACCCCCCTCGCAGCCACACCCCTGGCCTTCAAGTCTCCTCTCCCCTTCAGTCTGGGCCCCGGCCCCAGCCTCCTGCGCTCGTGGGCAGTTCCGCTCTCGGCTCACACGGCCCCCGCGGGCGTCGCTCAACTCCCAAATGTGTTAATGGTGGCCTGCCTGTATTTTTAAACTGACCGTGGGCAGGACAGTCCCTGCATGAGCATTACCATCGCTCCAGAGGGATTGCAGCAAGCACGGCGGACGTTTCTGCGTGGGTTATTACCCTACTGCGGGCAAACGCGGGAGTTAACTCCGCCCCGGGGATGCGTTTACACCGGCGTGGAAGTACCTCGAGTTGAGGTTAAAGTAAGCTAGACCGATGTGATCGCCTGAAACCAGTAAAACTGCATCTACGCTCGGGGTTTGGACGAACTGAACTCTATTGCCAACTGATACAACTAAAGCGGTGTAAAATGTGTGTGGAGAGAAGCCCTGAGTGAAACTAATACCTGGTGTGCTCTAATTTTGTGTATTTTTATCTTCTGGGCCTGAGTCTCCCTTGCCTTGCATTTTAAGTAACCATCTACACGGTGCTGAATTTGTAATGAAGGAGCTGCCAGGGCTCAAACTTTCATTAGCGACAGGGCAAACCCCGAGGTCTATTACCTACCAAGCCTAGAGGTGCAGCGGCCAGCCCTGGCCCCAAATAAGAACTACATTTACACCTAGGCAAGGACACTACCCAATCCGAAGGGTTGCATTTTACACTCATTGAGTCACTTCCGCCTGCTAGAAAAGCGAGTGCCAATGAGAACATGACGGCTAAGGGGGTCAGGCCAATGGTCCATCTAGCCCAGGGTCCTGTCTTCTAATTCTAATTGGGTAGTGCAATTACACTGACTTTGCACACGTTTAAATAATCACACAAGACATAAGGAGCGGAGGGTGAAAACAATATTATATTTTTCTAGGGTGCCTTTTAGAGTAGCTGTTACAGGCAAAGGAGCCTTGCCTCTTTCGTTACAGTCCATCGAAGAGCTATATTAATCACCCATTTCTTTACACGAATGGGCTCACCAGAAATATTTTTCACAAAATATTTTAAAACAGTTTAACAAATAGGATCCTGCTTTACTAGTCATTAAGACACACTGGAGGTGTTCTCTCGCTTTGCATTAGCACCAAGGGCAATAACTGAAAACTGAAACCGTGTCCCCCCCCGTCCTTTCCGGTGTATTGCACGTTGTATCTTGTGAAGTAGGATTTGAATCATCCAACTGCCGCTTTTTTTTTTTTAAAGGGATCAGTGATCAGCTAATGTGAGCGACACTTTACACCAGTGTTACCTAGGCTTTGAGCTGAAGGCTGTGTGTCTTTAGATAAACTGAGCTTTATTTCGGCAATACTTGTACAATTACATTTTCTAGTCTTCATCCAATAATGACGGGCGGCTGATCCTGTGAAACAAGGATACAAACAGCTGCGCCCTAAACGTTATGCTAAAGCAGCACATGGTCAAATCTGAAGGCTTTTTTGTTTACCCTGTCTAGTCTGACAGTACCTGGAGATTTCAGTTCCACTTCATCAAATTTGGAAATGAGACTGTAAATCATGTTCACCTTTCAGTCAGTGACTGGCACCTCTCTAAACTACTGGATCTGGCAACTGCTAATTCATATGGAGAGGCGTTATGCTGTTCTCTATCCGCCTACAGACCTAACATTATTTTGGAAATAAACTAGAAGCTAGAAGAAGCTGAGTGCTAATTAAATACTGAAGACAGCAGTAAAAACTCTGAAAGCCACACACCAAAAATTCGTCGAGGCAATATTGTTTCATGTAGTCGGGTCAGTTTCGCTATGAGGTTACAAATTTTTGTCCTCAGATCATTTACAAATATCATTTTTATAAGTAGGTAAATCTTAAATCATTGCTAAGCCACATCCCTCTGCTCTTGCCCCAACCAGTGACAAGTCATGGGCAGTGTCTAAGAATGGTGTTAGTAAAAAAGCCAGAATATTCTCATTCAGGAAAATCATAGAAAAGAATGAAAGCAATTTTAAAACAGCTATAAGCAGCTCAGTTATTTTGATACCCGATTTTTACAAGCTTTTCCTTGTGGAAGGAAAATCTTTCCCCCACACGTACAGTAATGGATAAGGAAATGGAAACTCCACAGTATGACGGCAAAGGACCCAGACCTGACAGCTTGTCTCTTTCACCAAACAAAAGTTGGACCAACAAAAGATCTCTTTGCTACCTTTTCTCTGTATGGAAAATGAAGGTATTGAAGAGGTATTAGTGTGTGGATCAAAAATGGCCCCAAATAGGTTTCTATACTAAACCCCCAAACTCTTAACACTATTTCATCCCAAACGTCTTCTGTTAAAAGTAAGTGAATAGAGATGGCAATGGGAGAATTGTATTATAACACTGAAAAATAATTACACTGTAAAACATTTAACTGTGATTGTATTCTTTTGACAATGATAAACGCAAAGCATCTGATGCTGTTTGAACTATCTTATCCAATTGCTTTGCAGTATTTTGTATAAATATAGCTACCAAGTTTGTGTTGATTTTACAAAATAGCCTGTTTGGATACTTAGCGGCTAATATTGGTTTGTATTTACTTGAACGATAAACAATAAAACGTTTATGTGTTTGACCCTGGGTTGAAAATGATGCTGCAGCGAGGATGAGCTCCGATGAGAAGCAGAAGAAACGTGTTAAATGTAGATCACCCGCCCGAACCGACCGCCCTTAATCCATAAATACACAAATCTGGAAACAGAAGATGTTTATTATTAACAGTGACAGCCAGGAAACATTTCGGGTATGTCTGTTCTCCAGCTGGGAGCGAGCGTTCAAAAGGCTACATCTGCTCAAATGGAGGAGAGGCAATGCCTGCTTTAAGAAAAAAATGCAAAAAAACCAGTTCTGTAGCTTCTGAAATAACAAACACTGACAATTCAGAGATATTGAGCCTTAATTATCTCGCGCTATTTCTGACCTCTCCGCTGACGTGAAGAAATTTCAGAGGATTGGTTTTGGTACATAAGCAGGGTGCAAAAAAGAGCTGCGTGGGTATTCTCGGTTCCTGAATTGGGGTTTTTCGACTCCAGGATTACTAGGCTAACCTAGTTGAGTTTGGTTCTTCTCTAACCAGGATGCTTCCTAGTTTTGATTATCACCATTTTTAGCCTGTTTATGGCTATTTTAACTTGCTGGAAGTATTCCCTTTCAAAATTCATAGGGAGAAATTCTGGCCCTATTGAAATCTAGGGGACGTTTCCCATTGATTTCAGTGGGGCTAAGAATTCACTGGACTTTTCTCGATGGAGACTTCTGTTTACAAGCGGATGGAAAGGACTAGGCCCCAGCTGTGGAAGAAGGGGATATTTTAATGGCTAATTCTGAATTCCATTTTAGCTCTTCACCAGAACAGAGAGAGCGGCTCAGAGGGACACTCCATTGAATAGACAAGCTTTTAATCAGCTTGTCTTTGAGTAGTTTGATCTTGCGGCCTTTTTCCTGAGTGCAACCAAAAGCAGATCCTCTCCAGCCGTAAACGAGACTTCTTTGCCTTGCAAAGTTCAGGTGTCTCTTTAATCTGCAAACTCAGTCCGCTCTAAATTGCCCGTTGTGTACCTAGAGCCAGCGTGAACAGCAAGGCGTGTATTTACAGCTCTGTATTTTGTATATGCTCTGTGAAATCTCTTCGCCCTTAGATTCTCCCTTACCTTTTGATGCACCGTTTTAAATCACGCAGGTGCTGGTGAGATAATTTCTTCGGGTTTGGCCATGTCTAGATCCACAGACTATTGGGTTAACAGGATGCGTTCATTTCCCCAGCTGTCTGATCTTCCTGGCTGGAAAAGACAGGCGAGGCCATTGCTTCAGAGTTTCCAGTGCTGCTTGTTATTCCTGGTTCACGTTCCTGGGATCTTGTGCCGTGTCCCTGACATAGGTTAGGGACAGAAGGGCAATGAGGTAATCTCCTGGAGTGGAGCAAATTCTGCTGGTGAAAGAGACAAGTTTTCCAGCTACCCGGGGCTCTTCTTCGGGGCTCTAAGGGAACTGGGAAGCCATTAAACCAGAAGTAGGTCCAATCAAAAGATATCAGCTCACCTAACTTGTCTCTGTAATAGCCCGGGGCCAACAGGGCTAGAACACGACTGCATACACCCGTGTAAGGAGGCAAAGGGTACCGTACCTTTGTTCAGTCAGGTTCTGAGCTTGCTGTAATAATCCCGCTAAGGGCAGAGCGGCAGGAGGCGCTCCCTGGCTTTTCCAGGGGCCAGTGGCAGGCTGCAAAAGCCCTTCCCACGCTCAGTTGTATTCAGCTGAAAGAGGTCGGCCACCACACGGCAATTTGTGAGGGACATTGGTGCCACGTGCCGAGGGTTAGTTAAATAAATGGCTGGAACACGGGGACTGAGCATGTCAGAGGGTTTAGAAAGACACAAAGGAGGGCTAACCGGTCAGTTTCCCGTGGTAACTGACCCGGCAGGTAACTGGCACCCTTTTACCGCGGGGAGGGTTGAGTTGGAGTAGTTTTCTGGAAACAAGTTTGCACCTGCAAATAAAGTGCAATGTAAACTCCTACAGCTAATACTGCATCTGTCTCGCTGTCCATGTCACGGGTACCAAGAAGGGGAGCAGGAGCTGTAATTCTAGCTTCAATGGGAACTAGACACGCGTATGATCATCAGAAAGCTGGTCGGAGAGGTCTTTTGTGTCTTACTTAAATGATGTAGGAATCGCAAGAGTGACTTGAAATACTAACTCCCCCCACGTTTCACGCCTCCTGCTCCAATCGATCGCCGTGTGTAGTTAAAATCACACCGTCATGGGGTTTCGTTTTTTTTTGCTTCTCCACGTAGATGTAGCGTGGTGTATCATGAACACATGCCACAAACAGACCTGAATGCAATGTAACGCTTGCACGTTTAAGCACTCGGATGAGAATGGATGAGAGGTAAACGTGAACGCCAACCCTTAATTTATATGCCTGAATCAGACTGTAATTGTGAGTGGTCACATACTATCCATCACCTTGAATACACATCTCTCTAAAATATTCTGACTACAATTTAACAAAACGATCTTAACACATGCAGGCAGAGGGGAAGAGTTGAGGAAACAGATGTAAATGTGTATTGGATGGGGAAACAGTTTAAGAAAACGAGTTAGCTGTTGGTGGTGTAGCTACCTTCTTGGCAAAAAGTAGCAGACACTGGGCACTCAGTAATGCCTCACCCAGCTTTACCCTTGATTTTTAGAAGGGCTGGTCACCTTTAACCTCACCTGAAGTTAATGGAAGCTGTGGGTGCAAAGCATCTCTGAAAATCCGGTCCTGACTGTAATTTGTGTTCAGAAAGCAAGAGCATCAGACAGAGAGTTATCTTTTACACTTTCCCAAAACTGTTCTGGGATTTTTCACATGGACAGCCACCAAACCTGGGCAAAAAACAGCTTGGTTTACTATCTCTTCTGAGATGTACTGTCTCTGGTTTACTAACTACTGGGTTAATTATTTCCGCCTGTAATACTGTAGTACATTCTCTATTCACTCCTTTGGTACTGAACTCCAGAGTGAGAATTAGGGAGACATTTATACCTATCCATCTATATTTATATCTATATCTTTGCACACACATCATAGAAGTTGCTTCTGACCTTATCCTCACAACAGCACATTTGCCCACTTCCTTGTAAATCAACACATTAAACAGCTGCTCTCCTTAGCTGAAATTACCTGATCCATGAGCAACTGTCACAGGAACATATAACCCACCATCAAATACAACCATAAAATGCCTGGCTAAATGGATTTGTTTCTTCCTCTGACAAAATTAGCATCACTAAGGGAACAACCATTATTTTGCTAAAGCAGCTGTCTGATATAACAATATAAAAAGGAAGATTGGATAGAAAGACACCAAGGACAGGCAGGGTAGATTAAAAAAATCAAACCAAACCAAAACATAAACATGGGTCCTATGAACAAAATAAGGGTGAAAGGAAAGCTCTTGTGTTTATTTTGAATGTCCATTCATGAGAGTGTGAGGATCATAACTCACCTTGGGCTTTATTCACACTTACTGTTTCACCTTCCTTTGTGATCAACGTGGATAAACATTGTTAGTGGGCCCAGTCCTGTTCCTGTTGAAAGTTAATGGCAAAGCTACCTTTGGCTTCCCTGGAAGCAGAGGGGTTACGGTAGGTGTCTTTTGTTATTTACCAGTCCTTCAGCATTAGGGATGAAGGGAGCCCGTTGAGATAAAAAAACCCACACACTTCTGCCCCAAACTCAGTTTGACCCTTCAAGTTCTTTTAGCACTTAACAGTAAATACCCGTTATTTTTTCATGCCAACACCTTTTCTAGTTCTGGCCAGAGCAAGCAGAAATGCTGAACTACCATGAGCTGTTCATGTGGTGTTTCCTTGCACCCAAGAAGCCTGGTGGTATTTCCTGGCTGACCAGAAACAAAATACAGCAAAGAATATTCGATTCTTCGGAGACTTGCAATGCAATTTAGCACATTCGGGAGGTAGTTCAGACTGGGGTTTATGTGAACTGAGCAGCTGAGGGCTGGATTCTTCTGTCCTTCGCACCCGGGAACTCAAGTCTAATCCCACGCAAGTAAATGAATTACACCAGTGTAAAAACTCTGTAAGAGAAGAATCGGGCGTAAGTGGTGTAAATTGGTGAGGCTCCATTGAGTTCAGGGGAGCTTCACTGATTTACATCAGCCAAGGATGTGGCCCTGAGTGATTATCCAAAAAGAATTTTCCCAAAGCTAACATGCTTATGTATATATACCCATACACCATCAAAGACACAAGAAAATATACAACAACAATAGATTAATCCATTCAGCAGAAGCGTACTATTCTTAATTAACAAGTTTTACACCTAGGTCTTGCAGCTATGCCATCTTTTCCTATGCAGGAACATGTCCCATCATTAGAAGACCTTGTAAAAAGCACTGCAGGATCATTTCACAATCAGAAAATGAATGGGTTTTGGTACTGAAACCGATTGATCACTAGTGTAACATTAATATACATGAGTGAAGCAGGTATAGTAAGTGAGTTAACTAGTGTCTCCTTACGACTGAAGATACAGGTCATAAAAGAGGTTCATCGTGTATTACATATGTACTATATTTTTCTATCAGTGGTTTTTAAGGCTTCTCATTTAATGGGAGACTAAAGCTTCTCCAGGAGGGAATATTTAATTGTGAGTATGGAATCAATGGAACTACACCTACAGTGCTTGTAACCTGTGACAAAAATAGTACTTGGGGAAAAAAATCTGTGCACATATTGTAGTAGTGTACTGTGAGATCCTGAAACACAAAGACTGCCCAAGAAATAGAAATGGTACTGGCGTTGTGGTATAGGCCATATTTTGTAAAACAATGAATCTTAGGGAGGATTTAGTTGCATAGACCTGGCTCTCTACACAGGGGTGAATTTCACACTAGTGCCAGATTTTCCTTCCTTGAATCTTGTGTAGTCATTTACACCAGTGCAGACTGAGTGTAAAATGATAACATTCTGGTCGAGCAGCATTTTACACTCACTTTGCACTAGTGTAAATGACTTCCGTCGGCTCAGAGAATTGGGCTTTAAGTGTGCATCTAGGGGCAAACACTCTGATGGTGAATTCCACAACCTAAATATTGGCCTATGAGTGGCCTCTCCATATAGAACCATCCAGTGGTGCTGGGGACGCTCCATGCCTGCAGTTTTAAATGCCCCCATCTCCAGGATGGGGCTTCCTCTCTGTGGGAGATGGGAGGATCAGTCTAGGAGTTGTACATGTGGCAGGAGGTGCACACACCCTGCCTGGCCCCTCAGCATTTGCCCCCTTTCTCTCTGCACATGAAACAGCCCTGATTCTGCTGGAAGTGGAGCCATTGCATCTGTAGAGGCAGGGGAAAAGATTTACCCCACTATGGATTTATAGTCTGATTTTCAACAGTGCTCCCACTATATTCAGTGATAGCCTAGGTGCTCAGTGTCTCTGAGTTGAAGCTGTTGATTACTTTTTTCTTCTGACCATGCTCTGTATACAATTTTCAAGCAAGCCATTTTATTTGGAAGCAAGCAAAGGCACTAGTTATTCATGAGGACTATGGCCCAGATCCACAAATGTATTTAGGCTCCTAACTTCCATTGAAATCAATGGGCCTTAGGAATCTAAATACCTTTGTGTATCTGGGCCCATGGACCTGATCCAATATTCACTGACTGTCACTGGAAGGTTTCCCATTTACTTCAGGGGGTGCTGGATTTGGCCCTCAATCTTTTGCAGGTTTCAATCTTCAGCTATTTTTTGCTCTCTCTCTCTCTCAAGTATAGTTAGAATGGTTTTCCTATGGGGAAAAGCAAACCATTTCTCATCCTCACAGAGCTAAAACATGGTTGAAAGGATTTTGCTCAAGCTTTGTAGAAAACTTCACCTCAGGGATAAGATCAAGCATATGACAGATCAGGTAAAAAAGATGAATGGCTCAGAAATCTACTGTCAGAGCAGGAGAAAACAGGGGATTGTAATGTCTCAGAGTAGCAGCCGTGTTAGTCTGTATCTGTAAAAAGAAAAGGAGGACTTGGGGCACCTTAGAGACTAACAAATTTATTAACTAAGGTACCCCAAGTCCTCTTTTCTTTTTGGGAGATTGTGATGAACACCATTTTGCAGTGTTCATGAGCAGGCCCCTAAGAGTGTGAGTGTTCTATCAGATGTATCCCTTTGCCTTTTAACCACACCTCCCTGGACTGCTGTAACCTCTTCGAAGATCGCTTCTATGGGCCAGACCCTCAGCTGCTGGAAATCAGCAAATGGTTTCATTAACTTCAGTGAGCCAATGCCACGTGACACCGGTGGAGGTGGCCCAATTTCTATGATGAAGAATCCTTCATTACTAGTTAATCTCTCTCTGTTGCTATAAGGCCAGTGGTAATTAATCCCAGCACAATATATGTTTAGGGAGGGTAGCAAGGAAAGTTGGGAAAATGCAAATAATGGGGGGTGAGTTGCCCTTTTAAAACTGCAGACCGCAGAGTTTAGGCCTGTCTCCGGCTACCTGCAGCACCGCCCACAACAGAGTGAGTGGTTTTCCTCAGCCTATCTTTTGCATGTAAAATCTTGACTTTTCTATCAATATATAGCACTTATTGTTTTAAACTCCTCTAAAATGCTGACAGATCCCTTCTCTCCCTTCAATATGGGATCATTTGAATCTGCTTTAGCTAGGACTTTCTCTCTCTCTCTTATAAAACAGGGCGTAGCCAGACCTTTGTGGAAGAGCTTTTCTTTCAAGAAAGGTGAAAGTCTTAAACCTCAGGGGGTGTCTTTGAGGACACAGAGCTTGTGGTCACTGCTTAATAAACACCTGGTGGCAACTTCTGATCTCCAGCTGGAGTAACCCCAGGCAAGTACCCGGCCCTACTCTGCTGCCCAAGCAGGATCGGGCTGACGGCTAGTTAGGCTGCATGCACAGAGGGACGATGACTGACTGTTTCCTCACAAGGCCATGGAAGGAATGCCTCGTTTAGCCCCAGCACAAACCAAACCCCGGCGCCCATCATGTCCGCTGCAGCCGTTTTAGAGGTGGGCCATTTAAAAAGCAGTGCTCTCGTGGGGGGAGGGCTGTCCCCCCCGCTCTTAGGCTATTAGGGGGGGGCAATGACTGGCGGAGCCTATGCATAAACAACCCCCTACACCGCCAGAGGCCTTGACTTACGGTCGGCGCAGTTGCAGCGAGCGAGGGGCGGCAGGGGCACCGCAGCGCCTCGACACCCCGTTTTAGAGAGCAGCAGCCCGGCTCCAGGACTTGCCGGAGCAGTTGCTTGTCTAGGGCAGAAGCAGGATCCTTCGCAGGCTGCAGCTTCTCCCCAGAGCCCCGAGGGTTTCTTTGAACACCGAGAGCCCCCCCCTGCAGATGCTCCTACGCGTGCCATTAAGTTTCCCGAGCAGGCGAAGCGTTTGGATCCATTTGCAGGGCTGCTGGCACGAGCAGATCCAGTAGCAAGCTCAGAACTAGCCTCTGCTTTTGTGCTCCCGCGGGGGGTACCTTGGACAGCTCCCCCACCTCCCCCCCCCCCGCAATCCTCCACCCCCCCCTTCTCCTTCCTCCTCCTCCTCCTCCTCCAGCTCCCTGCCAAGCTGCGAGCTCGGTGCATTTCGCAGCCTGACCGTGCAGCGCCAGAGCCGGGAGCTCTTTGCCAGCGCAGCCCCGACAGCAGTTCCCGGCCCCAGCGCCCGGCGGAGAGAAGCATGGATGTGAGGCTCGGAGCTGGTCGCCTTCTGCGCGTCCCGGGCCTGCTGTGCCTTCTCCGTGAGTAGCGCCCGGGCCGGCTGGGGCGAGAGGCGGCGGCTGGGTGCAGCGCTCGATCGGCGGTGGGGAGCTGCGAGCACCCTTGGGCGGCTGTCGTGGCGCTCAGCCACGGGGCTGCGTTACAGGCGGGCGCCTGGCCCAGAGAAGCGCTTACAATAAAGCCCATTAATTTCATGCTACGGGCTTCAGGGGGTTTGGGGGGTGGGTACTTGGCTGCAGAAGAGCAGGGCAAAGGTGTCACTTTTTCTTTGCCCCCCCCCCCCGGTCCCCCTCCCAGGCAAGCTCCGAAGCAGAGGGAGCCGCTCGCAAGAGGCGGGCGTCTCCACACGTATCTGTTTTGTTCCGCAGATGCCATGGCTCGAATCGGGGCCGAGCAAGAAGTGGAGAACCTCTCCGGGCTTTCCACCAGTCCCGAAAAGGATATTTTTGTGGTGCGGGACAACGGGACGACGTGTCTGATGGCAGAATTTGCAGCCAAATTGATGGTCCCTTACGATGTGTCGGCCAGCAATTATGTCGACGTAAGACGTGCTTTCAGCTCGGGGATTTGGGTTCCCCCGCAGGGTCCCGCTTTCAGCTCGCAGGGCTGATCTTCCACACGGCGATGCACGTGTCTTCGCTCCGCATCGCGCCCCAAAGGCAAGCCCCTCATGCCCCGGGCTCAAAATGAAGATCTCAGCCCCCGCCCTCTACTTACTCCGCTGCCTACGAGCAAGGGAATACAAAAGCGTGGGTCTGGTGGGCCAACTATTTTATCTTTAGGGAGACCGATCCTGATGCCAATTGAAAACCCCTCTCTGGTGTCCATGCGCTTGCCCGCAGAAACAGTCGCGGCATGATGAAGAATAGGGAATAACGGCTGCATTTGGCGCTTTTGGACAGCGCAAGTTGTCAATGCCGTGAAATAGCGTCAGGAAACAAGCCGGTTCCCTATAGGCAAATGTATCTGCATTACGGCATGTTCCCCTTTTTGTTCCTGCCCTTAAGGGCATATCTTTTCCTTGGCTGGGGGCGGGGAGGAAGGACCACCTTGTTTCTGCTGTTGTCTTATATCGGAGCCGGTGTAAACGATCCCCTTCTGTTGGCCCGAATCATTCACAGTTGGCACTGGGGTGGGTAATCGGGCCTTCTTCTTGTGTTGGTTTTGGTTTTGAACGTGTGTTGTGTTGTTTGTGCATTTAGCTGATAACCGAGGACGCTGATATTCCGCTTTCCCGAGGAGCAGAAGTGAGAGGAAACTGCGGCACGACCGAATCGGAACTCCAAATATCTTGGCTAGGCAAAGTGTACACCCTCAAACTGCATTTTATAAAGGTGCGTGGCTGTGTGATTGCGGTGCGCCCGAGGGGCCTGCTTTTTGTTTTCCTTGTTGACTAAAACCCAAAGGCAGCAAAATCAGCCCGAAAGTCTTAAATTCGGCGTCCTTGTAGCGGGTGCCAGGGAAACCCACAGGGCGTGAAATCCTGCTCTCGGTGTGTGTTCAGTGAGATGCGATCGTGGTAAAAAACGAGCCACAAGCATCATCAAAACGACCCGAGCTGTACATTTTAATGCCTGGGAAGTTCATTGACTGAAATGGCCACACACACACACACACACATATATATATATATATATATATATATATATATATATATATATATACACACACACATATATATTTGATTGGCAGGAAGGCCACAACACATCCAAAAGGCAGGAGGCGGTCTGGAAAATGAACAAGATCCAGTTTGTCTATGATTCTTCGGAGCGAACCTACTTCAAAGATGCTGTCAATCGTAAGTGCTGGCTGGAAAAGGGCCTTTACCCAGGCCAAAGGGCTGCTTTTCCCTTGACCGTTGTTGCAGATGAAAATAAAAAAGCAAACGGAACCAGTCGCTGTGTGCCCGGGAGTAAAGCGGAAGGAGGCCGGGGTGTATGATGAAATCAAGAGGCGTGTTTATTACAATCCAATTTAATTAGAAATGCAATGTTTGTCTACTGAAAATACAGCTAAATAGTCCATTCGTCCCAGCATATGGGCCAGGCCTATGAAATGCAACTTTTCACCCACGCCTAGAGCATGAACAGATAAGGAAGGAACATAGGAACAAACTAATTTCCCCCCCTAACTGGTACACTGACCTCCCCACCCCGGTTTTTTTTTTTTTTTATTTTTTTGTGGGGGGGGGAGCAATTTGCTCGCAGTCACCAGGTGTTCTTCATGCCGTGGTGAGAAAACCGTGTTTCCCCCAGTCTGCTTGCTAGGCAAAGCTGGAGCGCAATGTTACTGCATTTGGGAGGGAAATTCAGCGGGTTTTCTAACCAAGGCGGTATCCAGCTGCTGGAAAACCCTCCCCAGTCTTTATTCCCCCTCCGCATCCGCTGTTGCAGACTATAGCTAAAGGCAGGTCGACACTTAAAACGCTGCATGCAGGAGAATAGGGAAATGCCTGTATTTTCAGTCCCTGGAGCCCACCTCCCACATTCTGCTCAGTTTCTTCCTCTACGACCTATCAGTGCGGCTGGCTGTTGCTGTACCAGATCCTGTTCCCATGCAGATCAATGGGTGTTTTGCAATTGACTTCAATAGGAACAGGATTCAGGTCCTATGTGCGGCTAATTTGAAGGAAACTACCTTTGGACCGAATCACATCAATGGTAAGAAGGGTTGGACGTTTACCTATTGTTTTCTTTTCTGATGTTGGGTCAGAGGGGCTTGCGCTGGTGCTACTGGTTTTACACACACACACACACACACACACACACACACACACACACACACACACACACACACACACACACACACACACACACACACACACACACACACACACAGAGTCTTCCCACCTTCTGTTTCATTCCTCAGTCTTTCCTCCTTCACTCATCTGAGTTTTTCTTTTGATACTTTTCCTCCTGCCACCCCTTTTCCTTACTGTACATGAATGATAGGCATCTCGGTGGGATGGTATTAGGGGGAACTTGCAGCACTGGAATGGGTTACCTAGGGAAGTGGTGGAATCTCCTTCCTTTGAGGTTTTTTAAGGCCCGGCTTGACAAAGCCCTGGCTGGGATGATTTAGTTGGGGATTGGTCCTGCTTTGAGCAGGGGGTTGGACGAGATGACCTCCTGAGGTCCCTTCCAACCCTGATATTCTATGATTCACCGTTTCCTTGATAAATTGAAAGATCCTTTTCTGTCCTAATAATTCCCGCTATCTCTGAATATTTCAGAAACTATTTGGCTCCAATTAGATATCATATTTATAATTCTTACCCACCCTCAGTTCGTTTCTCTTCCAAGCACAAAACCCCGGGGAAATACATTCTACATGTTCAGTTACATTTAAAAATAATTCTCTAATATGGGGACATCTGCAACTTCATTCACATCGCTCAGAGAAATCTTTAAAAAAACAACTTGCAACACATTTCTCCTGTAAGGGAGCGCATATGGCATTTGTGTATTTATAAACACGCGTGTAAGCTGTACAAAATATACCATTTTTGTTTTGCAGATAATCACATAAAACTTCTCATCCTGTAAGGCTCTAATCCGGCAGAGACTGGTGGCTCCGTTACTCTCATACAGGATTAGGGCCTTATTTTTTACAATAGTTGCAAGCCCTTAATTCTTGGTGTTGATAAAATGGCTGGTATATTAAATGTGGAATAACCTCACGCTTGCCATTTTGTCAGTGGGAATGCCAGCTTCACTTGGGGGGAAAAAACAGCCCATTTACCCACTTCTACAAAGAACATAGTCTATTGAGTTTGAAAACTGGTGCATTTTAATGGAAAAATAAAGTTCACACCAAAAAGGTTTGCATAACTTAATGCACCTCCCATAATTGAGACTATAACATAATGTACAACCTTGATTTCTGAGTCGTTTTTCATCTTGCAGTGAATATTTTGCATGGCTCTAATGCACAGCCACACACACATTAACCCTCACACACTGAGCAAATATGAAGCCCAATTTCTCTATTATGTGAAGCCTAATGATGAACACAAGGGCTGCAGATGATCAGAAAGGCAGAAGTTATTCATCATTCCATACAGCTGATCATCCACAGTCTTTGTATGTAGAAATATGTTTGACATAATGAGAAAATTCTGCCTTATTTCCACTTGACCAATGATCTTCTTCTTTTTTATTTCCAAGAAACACAGTAAGAGCTCGGTTGAGTCCTGAACTGAGTGTCTCAAGCTGTGTATTTCTTTGGCACCCCAATACAGAGGCTAAGTGTAACCGCAGTCCTTGCTGTTGTCTGCATGCTGGGAATATGGGGCCTGAGCCAAAGCCCATTGAAATCTCTCATGTGCCTGAATGGACTTTGGATCAAGCTCTCTATGAGGCCAGCACTGCTGGCATCACTACACTGATTGAGAAAGGTGGAGCAATGTCTCCACTTTACACTGGGGATAGAGGGACGTATATGTTCCAGCCGCCTAACGCTTGGTGCAGTGGCCGTACTCTGCTCACTGGAGAGTTCCCACAATGCTGCCTGGAGCTCCCACTGGATGGCTCTGCCCCACTTTCCAGTGGAGTTCTGTGTTGCTTAGAAGGCACAATCCAGCCCCAAGGATAGCTATCGATTTATGAAAGCACATGGCCACCTCCCCGCAATCCAGGCACATCTCCACAGGCTTAGCTTTTTTAGCAACACTGGCAACTGCCAGATTTTGGGGTCTAACTGTTCCACTGCTGTTTATGTGGTCTCGACAGCTGGGAAGCACACAGCCAACTCCCACCACCTTTCTGCCTTAGTCACCCCAGCTGGGAAATCCTACGAATGCCAAGCTCAGCAGACCATTTCCCTCATCACCAGCGACCACCAGAGAACCGTAACTCTCGTGCTGTCAGAAGTCCGCATTCAACCCTTTGACATCAGTGCTGACTTTGTCTTCAGCGAAGGTAGGAATGTGTGGCAAAATCATTCTGGGCCCAATCTCCCGCCTAGCCCTGCAACTCTTGCACACCCCAAACTTCCAGTGACTTCAATGGGAGTTTTGAGTGTGCAAGCTATATAGGATCAGGCTTTTATTGGGACATTCAGCATGATCCCTGCCTCCAAACTCCCCCTGGGAATTAGGCGCTGAAGCACTTTGGAAAATCCCAGCAGGTGCCTATCTGCATCGCTAGGAGCCTAAATTCCTTTACCGACCTGGCCCGTGGTCCCTAGGCTGTCTGTCTTTTGTGGGGCAAGTGACAACTGGTTGTGGTTTGTCAAAGTGATCAAGGTGCTTTTTGCACATGCACTAATTCTGTAATGCACCATCCAAATAGTCGACCCTCATTCTATTGATCTGCATAACATTGCAGAGGGAAGTTGGCAGGCGGCTCTGGGCCTTTCTAATGATTAGTGCAGGTGGACACAGGAGGCAGAGATCCAAAGGCTTCTTTCAGCACTATGGTCTGAAACTGACCGTGTGTGGGGTTGGTGGGGGAGGTCGAGCTGAGGCGCTGCACTGAGACTGGGTTATGGGGAGAGGCGGGTTGGGTAGAGGAGAGGCAGCAGTCACAGCAGCAGGAGGGATGAAGGGCAGGGAGATACAGGCTGCCACCTTTCCCTGTCAAGCTGTTGTTGGGTCTCAGTGCTCCATAGATTTTGTTGCATTCTCAGAAGATGGGGTTGCCCCCCACTGGCTGGGGGCTGTTGATGAATTGGTCTGTGGTCCAGAGAACTGCATTTGTTGCATGGCGTACTGTGAATACAGCAGGGATCTGGAAGAGGAAAATGGTTTTGTGGTCAAGGCACCAGACTGGGTCTTTGGGGATGTGGGGTCAATCCTCAGTTCTGCTACAGATTTCCTATGTGACCTCAGCCAAGTCCCTCGTTCTCCCTGTGTCTCAGTCCCCCTTCTGTAAAATCACATTAATAACACTTCCCAGGCTCACAGGGGTCTGGTGAGGATAAAATCCATTAATATTTCTGAGGCTGACAGAATCTGTGCTATACTAAAGCCACTAAAGAAAGAAAGAGGGAGAAGTCCTTATTCAATGCAGCGTTTGGAGGGTGTGGAGCAAATGAGACATGGAGCCTCCCACTGAACAATGCAGATAAAAAGAAATATTGAACAGTTGCCTTTGACACCAAGTACAGTCCATCTTGTGCACTGAATGAGGCAGGGAACCTTGTACTGTGGCTTTTATTTATTAACGTATTTATTGCTGCAAGTATGTTTGTACCTGAAATGCTTATTTCGACACTCAGTATATTAATACTGAAAGGGTAAAATCCTGGCCCCATTGAAGTCAATGGGAGTTTTGCCATTGATGTCAATGCAGCCAGGATTTCATCCAAGATATTTCTATGGGGCTTGATCCTGTTGTCCTAAAACTCAGGCAAATTCTGCTCTGTTATCTGGTGTTCCTCTGGAGTCATGCCACTGACTAATTGAATTAGAGCTACTCCAGTTTTATACAACGTTAAATAAAGGTTTAGTTTGGCCCAACGGTCATTTTGCCTGAGTTAGTATTTTAGGATCAATCCCCTGCAAATTCCAGCTTTACCGGATGAATTAACTCGATCATTATTACTGAAGCAAGGTGAAGTAAATAATACATGGAGTAGCCAGATCTGTTACTGATTAACTTATGATGAGGAAAGGGCGGCGTTACTTGTCAAACAGAACATTTAAAATATTGAATGGTGTAATTCTACCTGTGGGAAATAGCTCCCGGTGTAGTAACACAAACACTTACTGCAAGCACAGCGCTTATTACCACAAGTACGATTCCCCGAAATTACATAGCAAACAGACACGGTTACAGGCACTGACTCAGCCGGAGGGAGGGCTGGCTGCATGACTGCTAGTGAAGACGGGAGTGAATTATATAAGTCTTCTCTGTAGGGGCAAATAAATCCTCTATACCATGCCACACCACCATGTATTCTGATAGACCACATACTTTACAGGAAAAAATATTATAGACGTTTCAGAGAGGCTTTTTGACACTTTTCAGATGCTATTTTTTTGTATCCCTCCACCGGCAAATCTAGGCTTCCTAGTGTGATGGGTACAACGGTACAGGCCTGGGGGCGTGGGGGGAAATGAAAACTAAAATATGCAAATTCTCATTAAAATTACCCAGGCTAGCTTTTCTGTCTGTACATAATATCCAAGTTGTAAAGTCTTCTGTCTTGTAGCATAGCAGGCCAGCAACCAGCACTTTATACCATTCACAAAAGGCCTTTCCTGATTTTCTAATGGCACAAAGCTTCTTTTTGAACCATAATGGGCTTTTGGAGATCATCATGCGAACGTGTCGCTTGTCCAGGACTCGACACCACCCAGGCTAGGTCTAGAGACACTGTGATTGCATGTGGGAATTCTATCTTTTGAGGAAAAGACGTAATATTTATTTGGCAAGCTTGTGGGTTTTTTTTGAATGGTGGCTGTTTGAATTAGTACCAAGGGAAAGTAAATAGCAGGCAGCGTACAGATGAGGTGAGATGAGGGGTCAGAGATGCCTAACAGATGTAAGTTATCACATAGCCCCACAATGAGTCTGCCATTTTTCATGTGCGTATCATTACTACATATGTGGGACGTCTGTGTATAGGGCATATATGTAAATATAAATTGTGCATTATTATTGGTTCAGCTTGGGATCTCCCACTAGTCTTAAATTACAGTAATTAGCCTGCTCCTTTGAAGCTCATTAATTTCACATTTGGTAAAATTTCTATTAATTATGAGCAAGCCACATAATACTTTAAAATATACTAGAATTGAGAAAGAGATCCTGCTAAATCTGAAGAGACTTTTATCTGGAGGACTGGTGTCCTTTTAAAACAGAGATGTGGGTATGAATTAAATAGTGAGAACTCTTGTCCTTACCATTTACAAATTGGCTTATGGAACTGTCCCATAGAATTTTGCAGAGAATTGTAGCTTTTGTTAATGGTTAACCCACCCAATGGAATGTCTATTACACGTGTAGTACATATTTGTCTTTAAGCCCTTTCCCCCGCCACTTACAAAAATTCATTGCTTTATTTCCTTCCTATACCCAACGCAAATCTGGCCCATCATGGCAAATCCAAAGTCAACAGGAATCTTTCCAGCAACTTTGACTATGGCCCCATATTTTGTTGGTTCTGGCCTATGGGTAGGGGAACTGTTTCCTAATTTTTATCTCATTTATGTCTGTTCTAATATAGAAGACTGAACGAGAAAACGAGCACTTTAGCCATTAACCGGAACAACATAGGTACTCACGGGGGGGGGAACCCCTACTATCAACTTATACAGGGCACAGTGGTAGGCCTGATTCTGAACTCTCTTACATTGGGTGTGTGTCAGGAATTACTCAGCAGAGTTATACCAGAGTAAACAGCATAAATGAGAAGAAAATCAGCCCAGGTGTTTTTATCCTTCTTTTGAGTATAGGATAAGCACTCACCACAGAAGCCAAGGCATCACACAATAAATATTTTGTGCTTCCTCTGACAATATGATGTGCCTCAGGAATAAATGGCCATGCATAAATAACTCATATCAACTTGTGTAGAATGTATATTTTAGGGTACAGGTATATAAATGACACCACATCTGACTAGCCTGCCTCCCAAACTATAAACGTCAGTGCTCACCGTTGAGTTTTTTTTGGGGGGGGGAGGGGGTTGTATTCCAGACACTCTTTTGTTTGCTGAGCAACTGGCTTAAAAAAAACTGACAAGAAGGAGAAGTTGTTGTTTCTTGCTTACGAAAGGGCTCTATCCTGCAAGGTGCTGGGATTACTCATGTGCTTAAAAGTTAAGCATGTGCTTTTGCGCTTTATTGGGCTGGGGCCAAAATTTCCCTGCTATTGTGGGAAAGGCGATGGGGGGGCATATTTTCCCCTCAATAAACACTTGTAATGTCACTCATGGGAATTATTTGACTCATAATTGTGCACTGTAATGGTACGGTCACAGGGAGTTACCACAGTGCATCATGGGCTGTGTAGCCAGCTGGGGAGTAGGGCCCATAGGTGAGAATATGGGCATGAGGGACCCAGAACTACAGCTCCCATGAGACACCACAGAGGAGTAGGCAAACTAAGAAGATAATCTTGATACGAATTGAAATTTTCAATTTTGATTTTCCTGATTTTTCTGCAGAAAACGTTGATTTCAATGAAAGCCTCTTTTCTGATGGGAAAGTGTTTCAGCTGAACTTTTTTGATTGGTCCACTCTTAAATTGTGGTCCAACGCTGGGGCAGGGTCTGGGGAGTTAGGAGTGTTGGGTTCTATTGCTGGGTCCTCCACTGCTCTGCTCATTTTGAGCAAGTCCCTTCACCTCTGCATCATGCCTTGTTTCGTCCACCTGAAAGAGGAGAGTCATAGCACTTTCCTACCACAGAGAGGTGTTGTGAGTCTCAGTGCTCGTAAAGTGCTTTGCTCTCCTTAGACAAAAGGTGCTATATAAATGCAAAGTATTATGATTATTTATTCTGTGGGCAATCAGGGCCCATAGCATTTTAATTCTCCTGGCAAACACGTGCTTGCGTAAAACTCACCTGTCTTTCGTTACATGCGGTCACGTGGCCACATCGTGACTCTGGAATAGGCTCCCAGGGGAGGCTGTTGAATCCCTGTCCTCAGAGGTTTTTAAGAACAGCTTAGACCAGTGGTCTGCAACCTTGGCACACTGCCCATTAGGGTAATCTGCTGGCGGGCCGCGAGACATTTTGTTTACATTGATCGTCCGCAGGAACGGCTCCGCGCAGTGGCGCATTTTGTCATTTCCGGCCAATGGGAGCTGTGGGAAGCGGTGGCCACCATGTCCCTGCGGCCCGTACTGCTTCCCACAGCTCCCATTGGCCGGAAATGGTGAACCACGGCGATTGGGAGCTGCGGGGGGCTGCGCCTGCGGACAGTCAACATAAAGAAAATGTCTCACGGCCCACCAGCGGATTACCCTGACGGGCTGCGTGCCGAAGGTTGCTGACCCCTGGGTTAAACAAACATCTGCCAAGGATGGTCTAGGTTTATTTTGTCCTGCCTCAGAGCAAGGGGCTCAACTAGATGACCTCTCGTGGTCCCTTCCAGCTCTCCATGGCTATGATTCTGTGACTCTCTCTGAGTCCACTGATCAGCCAAGACCTCAGTGGCCCACTCTGAAATGGTGAATAGAAGGGTCAGTCAAGGAGAGGAACAAGCTGAAAATGTTGCCTCTGCAGGATAGGGAGACAGTCTTGCTAATGACCATACAAACCCACCCCTATGGAACTCCCTCCCCACCCCACTCCATTCACCCAGCAGGTGGGAGTGACAGAAGGGCAAGATCCCTGGAGGGCCAGACAAAGAATTTGGGAAGTAATTTGCATCAGTTTCTCTCTCTCTCCCCTAACCATCCTGTTTCCACCTACACACCAAAGAACTCCACAGCACCTATCCAGACAGCAGACTTTGACCTTTTCCACCCATCCTCACTCTTGGGCCTGGGGGCCATCTTGAGCAGTTAGTCCCAGTGTGCATCCAGTCTGCGTGGCCTTATGGAACATCCACACCCCATAACACCTGTCATGTAACCCCCTGTGATCTATAGACTTACTCACAAAACACACCCAGGGGAGATGACTTCCCAATCCTTTTTGACTAAACTAACCAGACATTCTTCCACCACTGTCCCTTCTTAGAGGTTGAAGGTGATGCCTCCCCAGGACAGTCTACAAGAAGTTCCACAACCGACAATCTGAGACTCAAGGGAGCTAATTAAAATATGATTTTTAAAATAAGAATAGAGAAGATCAGATTAAAGCAAAAGCAAATACATGATCCAATGCCACTGAAGTCAATGAGATCTTTCTATTGACTTCCGTGGGTTTTGGCCTGGGGATCTAAATAGATTTGCTTTGGGTTGAGTTAGAGTGAATTAACATTAATTAATAAATAATAATATTATTTGCTCTTATAAAGCACTTTTCATCCATAGATCCCTGAGGAATTTACAAAGCAACCCCATTGGCCAGGCAGCCTATCAGTTGCTCACCTCCTTTTCCCAGGCAGCTCCCTCAGTCAATAGTCTGTGACTACTGAGAACATTACAGACTTTGAATCAGCTGATTGGCTGGGTTTAGAGAGATGAGAATCATATAGTTCTTAGCATTCCCATATCATTAATTCTGCTCCTTATTAAATATGAAAAAAATTAAATTAAAAACTTCATAATTTAGCCCAAAGGCTGTAAACTAAAATAATTTTTTTAAAGAGATCAATTTCCTTTCGCCCATTAGACTTATGCAAACATTGCAAGAAATATATATTTCCTGTTACAATTGTGACTTTTTTCTGATTAAAATAATAGTTGGCATCTGAGATGTGCAACTTGGCTTTAAACAGTTCTCCTTGCAGAGGACATGCTTTGTTTAGTTTGGAAAACATGAATTTAAAAAAAAGGGAGTTAAGATGTTTGACATGGTGGCATTGAGCAGGTGAGGTGGAAAATTTGGTGACGTTGTAAGGTGTGATGTTAAAGATCAGTGTGGTGTACATGTCCAGCAACCAGTGATTTGCTCAGTACTGGGACAAGGGCATTAAGATTTTGGCAGTGAAGTCAGGCGGTCCAGTGAGCTGAACAGGTCTGATGCAGGGAACTTACAAGCTTTGCTGTTGAAGCCAGCAGAGCTTGTAAAGTAACTGTTAGTGATGCACACAGCAGCTGATTCCCATGGGATTTAGGCACCTCAAAAATCTTTGAGGATTTGAGCCTAACTGTGCAGCTCCTGTGGCTGGCTTTTATTCAGAAGAATGGTTGCAGCTCCTCTGCATGGCTTGCATAGATCATTAGGGCCACTGGGTCTATGTAATTCTGGCTTTTGTGTCCCTTACTTTAGTGCCCATCCACACTCAACTCTGCTCTCCACGCTAGCCTTTGCAGGTTCACCACCATGGAATGCCTTTGTGCCCATATGCCTGTGGGTTGGAAACAACAGTCCAATGGGATTCTGACAGTCATTAGATGGAAGGGGCGTTTTTAATCAAACACTGGCATCAATTTTTGAATCCTGAATAATAACCAGTCGCCACTTCCTCCCTCTTTTTTTTTAAACTGCACTGCAGCAATTGTGGCCACGTCTATAACAGAGTACTGGTGATTAATCACTGTTCTGGCAAAAACAGTGCAGGAACTGAATTGAAAAGGAGATGGCTAAAATACTTTCCATGTCAATGTTTTTTCTTACCTTCTTTGTTTTTGTTTTAAAAAAAGCTTAATAATAGAATTCTTTCCCAAGATAGATTAGCCCCTTTCTCCACGGCCAGCTGCTTTTTGTACCCAGAGTTTTGAACGGTTGCTTTATGAGCCTCAGTAGCTCAAAGGAGTGGTAATAGAACCAGGAGTGTGTCAGCAATAAGGGGCAGATCCTCAGCTGGTATAAGTTGTCAGAATTCCATTCGAGCAACGTCCCTGCTGTAACTGCCTGGCTTTGTGTATGGGTGAGTGATTATGCTCTTCTGTGGCTGGCATACATAGAGGATAAAGAAAAAGAACAAGGAGTCTTTGTGGCACCTTAGAGACGAACACATTTATTTGAGAATAAGCTTTAGTGGGCTAAAACCCACTTCATCAGATGCATGCAGTGGAAAATACAGTAGGAAGATTATATATATATATATATATATACACACACACACAGAGACCATGAAAATATGGGGGTTGCCATACTCTCTACTATAATGAGAGCAATCAGTTAAGGTGAGCTATTATCATCAGGAGAAAAAAAAAACTTTTGTAGTGATAATCAGGTTGGCCCATTTCCAACAGTTGACAAGAAGCTGTGAGTAGCAGCAGGGGGAAAAAGTAAGCGTGGGGAAATAGTTTTACTTTGTGTAATGACACACCCACTCCCAGTCTCTATTCAAGCCTAATTTAATGGTGTCCAGTTTGCAAATTCATTCCAATTGAGCAGTTTCTTGTTGGAGTCTGTTTTTGAAGTTTTTTTGTTGTAGTATTGTGACTTTTAGGTCTGTAATCGAGTGACCAGGGAGATTGAAGCGTTCTCCAAGTGGTTTTTCACTCTCCTTTAGTTTTAGTGGTAGAGGTCTGTGTTCCGGAGTCAGGTAACCAGGGTGCCATGCCTGGCCATCTTTAATAATAGGGGGGGACTAGTATTTAGGTTGTCTAAAACTTTCCATTAAGATTCACACAACCTTTATTTGAGAAGCTCCTACACCTCCGTTGTTTGCAGTAGGCATTTGAAGTTTGGCAGGGAGAAAGCCCTGGGGCCAGAGAAGTGCCTCTTCTTTCCCACCTGAAAATCTCAAAGACAGGCTTTTGAAAATTTCAATTTTTTCTTCTGTCATTTGCACTGTCAGCAAAATTTTGGCAGCACCCTTTCAGCCTCTTGAGTGCTGTCCATCTTGTTCAGTGAATAAGGCATGGGTGCTATGGGAAAAATACGATGTGATCATCTTACTAAAGACTGTACCATAATGCATACGCACCAGGGCATCAAATTAAGATTGTATAGACCAACTAGATACTGGCATTTCCTAACTTTTGAGTGCTTGACTGTGCTGTCTAAATAACATTTTTTGTATGTAATGGTTATATATTGCAGTTGTACCTAGAGGTCCCTGCCCCATTGTACTAAGCACTGTGCAAATGAAGAGCTTGCAAATGGTGCAAATGCAATTTATCTAGTAATTGTGGCTGCTGCCTGTAGTGCAAGGGGTCACTTGCGTTAATGCACATCTCCACCCTGATCCTGCAGAGTGCTTATCCAGTGTGTCTTTACTCCCACATTCCATCGCACTGAAATCAATGGGACCACTCTGGGTAAGATCTTCAGCTGGTGTAAATCAGCAGAGCTCTATTGACGTTTACACCAGCTGAGGAGCTGGCTCAAAGGCTGAACTACCAGCTTTCACCTTCAGGATAGTCCCTGCAGGACAAGATGCAGGCACGGTGATAAGTCAGTGTGGGGCAGCCTGCATTGCGGCTTCTCACGCTCTCCCTGGTATGTAGATAAAGGACTTCAAAATCCAGGGCTGTTAATCTGGAAATCAAAGTGTGCCCCACTGTTCAGCTGTAACTACGGTGCTAATACTCCTACACTGGGCCAGATTATAGAAGGGGAGGGATGACTAGGCCATAACTCGGCTTCACTATCGGATCCTGAAGTGAACTTACAGGGCTGGCGGTCAGGAAGAAACAAACCAACCTTTTTAAATGTGCAAACCGAACAAAGGTGATTTGGAGTCAAGAGACAACGAGGTCCGTCCCCCCCGGCGTAAACAGTGACATTTTTACAATCACTTTTCAGCAAAGGAAGGCACTTAAAGAATAAAAAAGGCAATTAAAATAGACCCAGGTGCTGTGGGAATAGTAATAATAAATAATAAATAGACATGACTAGTTGAAAGTTCAGCATGTGTTTAAGTGCTGTCCTGAACCAGGGCCTAAAGTGGTCAATGATATTTTAATTTGCTTGAAAACAGTTGAGCCACCAAAAAACTAATCATTTTTCCTTGGTTTCATTGCTACTGAACATAATTTTATTCTGTATAGATGACTTCAGTGTAGGCATTATTCAGTTAGCTGTATTTCACTGGTGAAGCTCATTTTGCACTACAGGACAAGTTACTATTTAAAGCATTTCATCATCTCTCTCTCTCTAATTGCAGAACATAAGTGTCCAGTGGATGAGAGGGAACAGTTAGAAGAAACCCTGCCTCTAATTTTGGGTCTGATATTGGGGTTGATGATTGTGATAACCGTCTGCATTTACCATATCCACCACAAACTGACAGCCAGCCAGGTGCAAATTCCTCGAGACAGATCTCAGTACAAACACATGGGATAGGTGGCAGGATTAATCCAAACTGAGTACTTATCAGGTAGGCAAAGCAAAAGCACTTTTCTTCTGTAGGTGAGGACACACACACGATATATCTACAGTATAATGGCCAAATGGAGATGAAAACACTCTTCAAAGTCAAAGCTTCAAGCTGAGGGCAAAATTCTCTTCTCATATTCAAACCCCAATATTTTACTCTCCATGCATACGCAGCGCTCCCCTTCCATACATGTATGGAGAGCAGGGTATTGGAGTGAAGATTCACCACTCAGAGTTTTGCTCTAAGCATTAATTTAGTGTATTCATTATTAAGAGCCATGTCCTGCATTCCTAACACACTAGAAATCCCCCTGGAAGTCAACGAAAGGAATCTAGGAGTGGCCACAAAGTAGACATTTTATTCTGAAAAATCCAGGCCAGACCTTCAGCTGGTGTAAATCGGTGTATTTCCAGGGAAGTCAAAGTCAGCTGATTTCAATCAGCTGAGGAACTGGCCTCGCATTTAAGGTTGAGAGAGGAAAGCTTGTTTTTGCTTCTGAGTTACACTTACAAAACTGTTGATGCACAAAATGTAGAGCACCACGCTACTGCAAGTCAACCAAGGAATGCTTCTGGCTGGGCATCTTGCACGTATTGTGATTGTCTTTGAAACGTTACATTGCTACCTGCAACTGACAATTTCAAAACAAAACAAAAATGTCACCGTTACTATGCAGATCATTTCAGGTGTTACCCAATGTAACAGAAAATATGAAATATATCCGCTAATGTAAAACATTTTTAAAATCAATTAAAATATACCCATGTATAAAATTTGATTTGCCTTTTTATTGTGAAATGACCTAAAGTTGTCTATAAGCAGTGGTCATTTATAAGACTGAATGTAGATGTACATGAAGAGCATGTAGAATGATACAAAGGTGGATTTAATTTATGTTGGCAGTATCTTTGGTGCAAATGGTACCAAGAAGGTGCAATAATGGCTAGCTGTACTGTAGTTTGTATGTTACAATGTGACCTAAAAAATTCATACATCCTCTCAGCCATTTGCTTGTTTGCACATATTATGAAATGTGGGGTATTTCACTACCCTCCTTGGCCCTGTTCCCATTAAAGTCACTGGAAAGATGCCCATTTTTAGTGCGATTTCAGTAGTTATTGAATCAAGATGTACTTTTCTCTTCTTATATTACCTGATTTAAAGAGGGACACCTACAGACCATTTCCCTGAACTGCCTGTACTATATATGTTATGAGCCAAGAAAAATATTAATTCAAATCCTGAAACTACTGGAGAACATATTCATATTTTTTTATAATAAAAGAATACGTTTAGGGCCCAGTTCTCCCTCAGACAGAGGCCAGGATGGGCAGGGATGGTGTCCCTAGCCTCTGTTTGCCAGAAGCTGGGAATGGGCGACAGGGGATGGATCACTTGAGGATTACCTGTTCTGTTCATTCCCTCTGGGGCACCTGGCATTGGCCACTGTCAGAAGACAGGACACTGGGCTAGATGGACCTTGGGTCTGACCCAGTATGGCCATTCTTATGTTCTTATGCCTCTTTATAGCTCCCTGGAAGTATAAAGGGGACTTAAAGAGGTGTAAATTACGTTTATAAAATACATGCATGTTAAGGAGAATCAAGCCCTTATTTATGTATATTAAGGACTAGATTCTGCCACTCATACATTGACTACACTTTATTTCTTCCACAGCTTCACTGACATGAATGAGGCTAGTCATGAAGTAAGGTGCTGCTCAATGGAAGGGTGGCAGATTCTGGCCCTTTTCCAAGTGATCCCAGTTTGATAGCCTGGGATTCACCCACAAAATAACACAGGGCCTGATTTTCCACTGCCTTCCGCATTGTGTATGCACTCAGTGACACCACTGCAAAATCCGAATAATAGGAGCCTTTTCCGTCCACTTTCAGCGGACTTACACGAGGTGCAGGGCAATGGGGAATCAGGCTCGCTACATTGACAGGAACAGGCAAGTCTAAAACTAAAACCAACCCACTTGCCCTCCCTGCAGGCAAAATCCTAAGAAGAGGGACAGACCTTGCACTGTGCGTCAAAAAAGCCACGCTCTCTAGGATTAGCTGAGGAAGTGATTTACAGACTTGAGGGTACCCCACTGAAAGCTCCCTGTCCCACAAGACCTACACAACTCAATCTACGGATTCTAGCTTGAATGCTCCAGCTAACCTAAATGGCTGTGATGCACCAAAGGCTTGTGGCAAGGCAATCTCATACATAGCTTGGAACCAAGCCTTTTAAGGTTCTAAAGAGGAAGCCAGCACCTTGCAAATAAGAAGTCAGTGTTGGTGCGGGTTAATATGCACCTAATATTACATAACAGGTGGGCAGCCACATTTGGATGCTATAACTGGTGCAGAACAATCTTGTCCACTAATCTCAGTCAGGCACTGGGAAAGGAAAGAGCTCACATGGTCTAGTTCTGATGAAGCAGACGTCATCCACCTTCATCACAGCCTA
Organism: Caretta caretta; assembly: GCF_965140235.1. NCBI lineage: Eukaryota > Metazoa > Chordata > Testudines > Cheloniidae > Caretta > Caretta caretta. Next base: position 201,810,215 of record NC_134208.1, on the reverse strand, counting down.
AATCAAGTCCCTGTGTCTCTGAGCAACCTTGCAGGTATGTGGAGCAGATGAGAGTGAAATGTTGCACTCCATGCAAGAGATCACTTGAAGCAGACAAGCAACTGCCCAAAAGTGTGCTTTTTGGATCTCTTGAAAAGAAAAGCTAGACCCACTCAAGAGCATCCCCTACCCCAAAGGTTTCATTCCACAGTAGTGTGCTAAAGACGATCATAGTGAATAGCTGAACTGCAATGCTGTCCAGTCAGTGTCATTAATGTTAGTCATACTCAGGTCTTATTTTCCCTCGTGTCTGCAGGAAGAGAAGTTGCAGCTCTTACTGTACTTACAGCTTTGGTCTTTGGCTTTCAAACTTCAAGTGTAGGGGCTGTGTGTTTGTGCCACCATCATGAGAGGCAGGATCGGACTTAGAATCACAGAAGCTGGTTGTTGATGTAGCCTCTAAGTCATCAGAATTCTCCCTGGGAAGTTCGAGCAGTGCAGCTGTGTATGCCACTGACTGAGAGGAGAAAGATGAAGAGCTGAGACGCTGTGTATACGTAGACTGGGAAAGACCCCTTTTTTAAATCAGACTCCAGCCTGGCCTGAAAGCCCCTGCTAGCTCTAGGAGGTGGAAGCACTGAAGGGGATGATTTCACCTACCCTTTTCTCCCTGGTGCTGAGCTGTTCGCCCTGTTCTCGGTGCTTTTCTCCGCATGTCTCCTCTGCCTTTTCCTTCCTTTCTGTTGTCACTCTTCCAGCCAGGGATGGGCGTAAAGCTGCAAACATCTGCTCAGTAATTTTACATCCAAGTTTGAAAAGAAACCTGGCAGATGCCAAACAAGCCCCTGAGCTGTCATTTGTCTTTTTTTTTACAGTCCATTTCAGCAGTGATGGCTTCAGGCACCCCGGGGCGATAGGGGCAGATGACGCGCGAGGAGCCCCCTGCCAGAGCTCCAACAGAAAAGCACCATTCTGGCTGTGCCTTTGCTTTCTATTCCAATCATGCTTCTATGCAGTACGTCCCCCCCAGAAGCAGCAGCTGAGGGATGAAACTGACTTCAATCATGCTTCCACACTGCAGCCAGGGCTGAGACACACCTGCACGGGCATAGCGCTGGAGCCAAGCACCTTGCTCCTCCTTGTGCTGCCATGTTCTGGTCTTCTCTCGGCTAATCCTAGTGCTGGGAACGGAGGCAAGGGAAGGAAAGGAGGAAAGAGACAGAAGAGAAAAGGGAGGGAAATAGAGAAGGAAAGTGGGGTGTGGGTGTGTGTGGGGGGAGATGAGGACAAGAATGGAGACAATAGATAAAGCAAGAGAGTGACCAGAGGGAAGGAAGAAGAGGAGAAGCACTAACCAATGAAATCATTGCCTCTGCGGGCTCCCTTGCTCCCCGGTGGGTTATGAATCTCTGAAGCCAATAGGTGTGGTGCGATCCTATTGGGAATGGGGGAAGCCAGGACGGATCGCTCCTACAAAGGGATGTAACTGTAGGGCTGGGATAAGGCTCTAGCAAGAAATCGACATAGTAGACATTTATTGGTGCCTGGCCCACTCTCCTGCGGGACCATTAAAAGCAGTGGGCCAGATTCTGCTCTCATTCACACTCTTATTAATCTACCTCTGTCTTTCAAGGACAATGATGTCCCTTCAGATTTCTGCTGGTGTCGCTGAGAGCAGTATCGGACAGCCTTGCTAATCAAAAGGCTGATTCTCTTTTGTAGCAAGCTCATTTTATGCTGCTGATCCTGAACTATGAAAGGAGGGGACATCCAGTCCATAAATCCCTTTGGACACACTTGACCGGACTGCACACAAGAATCCTCCCTGCTTGTACAGCCAAGCAAGGGCTAGTCACAACTGCAGGCTGATGTGTTTGTATGTGTATAGTGTCCCAGTGTGTATGGCTGGGAGATGTGAGGAAGAGGCAGGGCTCGGCCTCATATTACAGACAGGCTCAGTCCGTCTCTGAGGTCTCCCTGTGCCTCCTCCAACATTAGGCTGCACCTGAATGGCACAAATCTATCCCTTTCTGCTACAGTCCACCCTTATTTCATCCTCTGTGACTCAGTAATATCAATTATATTGGCACACCTATGGGAATAGAATTTATGTGCTAGCTAATATGCTCTCTGCCAGCTCTGCATCAACATCACCATGATGTCTCCAATCATCCTCTCTCTGACCTAAAAAGTGACCCAACAGGTACTATAAAGTTCCTAGGGTTCTCTCCAGCTCCATCCGCTAGCCACTCTGGAAAGGAAGCAAGCTTCCTTCACTCACGTTTTTGCTATCCTATTGATATCCTCCTTTGAATCAGTTACAGGACTCGTGCATTCTTACACCTTGGGCCACCTCTGATGTGGTTGTACATGTGGATGCTACGGGCCCGTGCTGAGCTTACCATCCATTGGTATGTATCTAACTGTAATGCCAGTCCGTCGTCTTGGCTCTTCTATTCGTGACATGCTTAGCTCATTTCTACTTAACTGCAATCCTTGACATATTGTTCACCTTGGGTTTCAGTCTCAGCCATTTGTTTCTTCCATGTGCTTGGAGTGCTAACGACATGCTCTTTCATATTTTGCAGTCAACTTTATACTTCATCATTTCTGCGCTTCACTATATGTAATAGTTAGCAGTACACACCTCTGAAATTGTATTGTTTAAGCTTGATTTTTTCAGTCTTCCAAAGGTTCTCAGTCTAGCATTTATTCTTTCAACCTGATATTCCGATAAAAATTAATGCTGAAATTTACTGACCTTGGTATTAACATTTTTGTCTTTGTATTTTGTTTTCTTTTTTTCTATTATCCCTTCAGAACAACTCAGACCATCAGAACCCAATACAGACTCTGCACACACTCTCTCTTTAATCCTTCATCATTGTCTGCCTTGCTAGTTGCTCAGGTTGAAAGAAAATGGACAAGTCCGTTTATATATTTTTTTATTCAAGTGCCCCTTTATACTGATAGCTCTCCAAAAAGAACCACTCTCTCTTGCAAAGGAAATGTTGCTCAGCTTTTTGAACTCAGGGAAACACAGAAGAGGCAGGGAAAACACAAGAAAAATGCAGACATTTAAGTTTTTATTTGCATGTGGATTTTTTCCCACCAATAGCTGGAGCTCACAAAACCTTTTCAGCTGACAATAACTTTTAGTAAACTCGATGAATACCGTTTAAAAATATCTAGTGATTAGAAAATTACACAAAATTCTCCACTTGTACCGTTTAAAATGTGCTGAATCTCAAAACCATTATTTTATTCAAAGATGATTAAAAGTTTGATTTTTGTGGCTAATATAATGGTTCTAATTGTATGTTATTGTCTTTATTGATGTAACATTTTTCCTGAGTTGTCAAGACCACAGAATATGAGCGTTTTCTCTTTTTGTAGACTTAATTTCATAGTCTCTTATACACAAAGATTCTGTGGGTGAGATTCAGGCAAAACTCCCATTGCAAATGGTGAGGGGGGGCAGTAAACATGGCGGCATAGTTATAATCGTCACCCTCATGGTTTGTAAGAAATGCTGGGAATCAAACAACCAGAGCTTTCCAGTCAAGGAAGGCTATTATTGGCTAGCAGTTGCTTGGTGACACCAGGGGTGTAGCATGTTCTCTTCAGACCCAGTCCAGCAATCTGAGCCAGCCTTTTCGGAGACCCTTTTCACCTTAATAAAGAGTGCAGATCTAGGCCCTGTGAGCTCCATTCTTTGAGCTGTCGAGTGTCCTCAGTTCCCACTGACTTCAAATAGAATTAATAGAGCTCAGGACCACACACAGGACTGGGTATATTTTGCAAAGTTAAATTATTCAAACTTAATGTTAAGATAAGAAAGAAACAGGTCATAAGCTATGCAAATTGTAGAGGATTTACTAAACATTTAGCATTCTTGTTTGGTTTTGTTTCTCTTGTTTGCTCTAACTTTTGCATGGTATAAAATGAAGGCTCTGCTTTGCCATTAGCCAAATCTCTTTCTGAGAAGAAAACTCAGAAAGTCCAGCTCAACAGCATGCCAGTGCTGTGTGTTTTGTTTATATTTTACGACAATAAATAATGAACAACTTATTCACAACAAAATTCATAATAAGAAAGAAACTAGTCAGAGTGTTTTCACAAACCTGGGTTATTGATGCTCATCGTCGTATTGCAAAGTGAGGTCAGTAAGAAAAAAACGATTTGGAAAAGACACGACTTTTGTAGTATGCATACTTAAAATGAGCTAATCATTCATAAATAAAATTTATTTATAATTGAAATAATCATGACACACTTCTAAAAAGGTTAAAGGCAAATCTACTTAGGCTTACAATTACCGTGCAAGTTCATCCAACAAGCAACACAAAATGTATGGTAGTAGTCAACTGTTCTATCAACATTCAAAAAGGTCTACACAGCAGCACAACTTCTGTACGGGACACACATCAGAACATTATCACAACAGTCTGTTTGAAATTTGGAAAATACCCGCTTGGTAACTCGACCTCTAGAGTCAATCCGGACTTCTGACACTTGATATAAATAATGGGGATTATTTTGTGACAATGAGGTCAGTACAGACTAAATGACAAGTCTGCCCTATTGCTAATAGATGATCCTTTCTCACTAACCATCTCTTGAACAAATGTACGTGAGTTTGGTGTGCTAAGATGCATGGCTCTGAAAACAATGATCTGAAACAAACCCTCATAATTTATAACATTCAACTTATTTCTAATGTGTGACTGTAATTATCTCATCAGCTCTAGTGATTCCAGAAATGTTCAAATCTTTAAAACTATAATTTCAGTGGTGTGATGGGAAAAGCAAAATTTTTATCAGTACTGCCTGCACCCATCTCTGTGTCTGTTATTGAAATTCCTGGAAAATCTGCCAACATTTTAAGTTCCTGAAGGTTTGTTTTTTTTTCCTTCGGTCTTCAAAAGGGATAAAAAAGTAGGAAAGGTTTTGTTCAAACTCTTGCTAAGTTACTCATTACTTCAACTAGCACGATGGGTATATAACATCAAAGTACTGTAAATTATCAAAAAAGTACTATACAGAAAATTACAAATTCATTTCAAAATACATTACACTGCTATGACTGAGATAAAAAGTGCTTTTTTGCCAGAAAAGTGTTCTTCTGAAATAGAAGTGTCATATCGTTTACTTTTTCCAATAAAATTCTGGTGGTTTATCCTGGTTGTGCTATAATCTATTATCTTTCGCCCCCCTCCCCCACAACCACCTGTGTAATTGAGTCTGTCTGCTTTGATAGCTGAAAGAGGACTACCTGTGGAAAACGTGCTCCATGCGACAGTGCTAGAAGCCAGCAGATGACTATTTGATTTAGTGGCAAAGGAAAGTCGCAAGTCCTTCATACCCCAGGAGAGCACCTCATTATTTTCTACACTGCTATTATTTCCATAGAGCTGTTCTGACGCTGATGAATCTCTGTAGCGCTGCACTTCCCCATGGTTTCCACACAAGCGCTGGATTCCTTGGCAAGTCTTTCTCCAACTTTTGTACACGCCTCCGCCTGAACATTTGCTGAATTCAGCGGTGCCTGTATTGCCTCATGAGTGGCACAATGCAAGACGGAGGGCCTGCCAGTTTCAAAAACGGATGTCTTAATAGTTCTTGTGCTGTTGCTCTCTGGGAGGGCTCCCTCACCAACATCAGATCTAAGAAACCGCGGAGCACGGAGGAAACCTGCAACATCACATTGACGTTATGAAAAGCAGACAAAGTAAGTAACTTGCCATGACTGGCTTTTCAAACTAGCTCTGCTGGAAAGTCAATTAAAATACAGGTTAAGAGCATGCAGAATTGCGACAATTAGTACATATATAGGGCTGACAGGGCACTTTTCTTCCCTATATGAGTACATGAAGAAGTCATGTGGCGTGAGTGGGGAAAGAGACCAGAACATGGCACTTAACATGACTTGGTATAAAACGAATTAGCACAGCAGTAAGCCTGGTCAGTTTTTCTTATTACTGAGGGCTAAATTCTGACTCTATCAGGCCATGCAGAGGAGTAGGACTCCCCTTCACAGGCCACTTGGATTTTGAGTTTGGATGTGGAGAAATACACAGGGTTGCTCACCCACTTACTCTATCCCCAGAGTTGGTGGGTGGGCAGAAGTGGGGAACGAATGGAGCTTTGATTCCAGCCCATTCCCCTCCCAATTCAGTGGCCCGAGTAACTAAGCCAGCACAGGATGGAGTGGGTAGTAATCTACTCTTGGTACAGCCCCACAGAATACTACTATACCCAGTTTATGTACCACCCAATGCTCAGGGATGTGCCTGAAGTCACAATCTAGGCCTTAGTTTACACCATCCTCATTTGGTCATGGATTTGGTTCACCTTAATATGTGCATGACTCCATAGAAACATGAGCACTCTCACCTTATGGATGTCCTTCACTCGTGGAGGTAAGTTATCGCGGATTCTGCGCATTGCTTGGAGCGGTGGCTCGTTGAAATAAGGTGGTTCTCCATCTATCATTTCTATTACCATGATACCAAGTGACCAGATATCCACCTGCAATGGGCCGACAGTTGTTGAACTGTGCAACTTGTATACAAACACATATTCTAGGATGAGCATTTTGAGATGTTCAGTCCTACAGCCCTAGAATACCATTGCTTTTTATGCTCTGTTTCAATGGGAACTTCTGCTTAAAAACTTACCTGCTGTTGGGATGGCTGCTCTCTTTTTACCAACTGGTAATAAATTTTGCCACTGAGAAAAAAGTATACACTGAAAGGTGTGCGCAGTAAATTATGGGCCAGAGCCTCAGTTGGTGTAATGAGCAAAGTTTATTGAGACCAATAAAGATTTACACCGGTATGGGTCAGATCCAAATAAGGGCCATTGACTGCAATGGAAAAACATCGATTTATACCATCTGAAGATCTGTCCCATAGAGCATCCAGAATTCTGTATGTTTATGAGACTACTTGAAGAGCAGAGTATAATTTAACTGCCACAAACCCAGTTATTTTAATCCCTCTATTGAATGATAATGGGCCTGATTCTCATTTATATTAATGCTACTGGCAGTGTAAAGGGGGTTTAAAGTGGAGTAAATACCTTATGCCCATTTTAAAGCTCCTTTACACTGCCTGAATGGTGTAAAGTGGCCTAAGAGTATGTCTAAACATGGACCTATGGGTTTGATTCCAAAGCTCATACAGACATGCTCGCATTGAGCTAGTGTGCTAAAAATGGTAGCGTCACCTGGCAGCGGTGAGTGGTGCCCTGGGTTACCCATGCTGAGTATAAACCCACCTGAAGCTTGTGGGTATGTACATGGGGTGGCTAATCTATGCTGCTGCTCACCACTGCCTGTGGCTACACGGCCATTTTTAGCGTGCTGGCTGAGTGACAGCTAGTGTGGGTATGTCTATGCGAGCTGTGGGATCATACCCCCAGCGCCGAGTCTGGACATACCCTCAGTGTCAATGACCATCGGGCCCAATATCATTTGTGTACTGAGAGCCACACACATTGGGCCAGAGTTGGCTCTCACTTACATGCGGTAAATCCAAAGTAACAGTATGACAGTGGAGTTTTTCTGGTTTTTCACCCCTCTGACATGAAACAGAATTTGTCCCACTCTGCATTATGTATAGATATAGCCTCTTCCTTACAGCTTTAAAGCATGACTCATTTCCCTGCTTGTGTGCACCAGTTATTACTTCATCTTAGCTGTTATCATAGATAATATAAAATCAAATAAAAATATGCTAAATCCTACTACCATGTGGAGTAAAAAAGGAGAGTTAAAAGTCACCTCTTTGGATGGGAAGCTGTGAGTCACTGTCATTACTAAGAGAAAGGCATAATTTTGTATAAATCCATAGTGATCTCCAGTTCTGAAATACTGTGACTCAGTACTCGGTAACAAATGGGTTATAACATCTGTGAGTCCGTACAGCCAACTCCTTTCTAGTCTCATCTGAAGGTCCCCCAATAAAAGCTGTGAACAGTCTATTCTCCTGACAGTTTGGCAGTTCTCAAAATAGTTCCCCGAGGCACAGGAATGGTCACTGCTGCTCATCTTAATGAGTGAGTTGACCGTGCTTTGAGATGAACTGCAGCTCTTTGCGAGTAAACGTAACCCAGGTTGCTGTGGTCCTTAATTTGACAGAGCTATCCTCCCTCATTCACCGTAACAGACAAAATTTAGGGTTAATCAGAAATCTTCTAAAATCGTTAAATATTTCTACATAAGCATCCAAGTGGGAAAATAACATATCGATTATTTTCTTTCATACATCGGCTCACAGATGATCGTGTGGAAGTATAATGTTTTGAGAGCTTTGCACTAGATTCTACCCTCCCTCCCCCAAGCCCTCGCAACCAGATGGGAGGTTTTTTTTCAATCAGTTCTTCAGAAATACTGATCAGCTGTAACTCTGAAAGTCTGACTGCATGGTCTAGCCATCACAGACATGCCTGTTTGTCAGACAACAGCCATATGGTGCATGAAGAATGGCTCATGAAGAACTGCCAAGTATGTTAAAATAAGTCCACAGCTAAATCATAACTTGAGTCCGTCTGTAATTGATTTAACTGCACATACTTAGGATCTGTTGAAATTTTCTGCCCTGAAGGACCAGACATCAGGATCTGCTTTTTTCCTCAGGGAAGATAACACATACAACTGAAGGACACATTTTCAAAGCTGGAGTCTGCAGACCAGACCAAAGCAAAGGTCATGGGTGAAAATGCCCTTCCGTCATTCGAGCCCAGTGCAGAAGGGCATTAACAATGATCTTTTATTCTGTGTGCTATGTACTCGTTATTCATTTTCATTTGGGACTTTATCCTAAACCTTCTTCTTATTCCTCTGCAGGAGTGTATCGCTATCCAAGTAAACCTCCGACATAACTCAGCATTTTCTTCAGGCATGAACCTGCAGAACCTTCAGATTGAGGTTTTTGCACACTTCATTTTGCAATTCTCTGACTTCTTAGACATCTGGACTGTTAAGGATCACGGCCAGCCATGAAGTGCTTCTGACCTCACCTAGATTCTCTACGGCTTGGTATAATGGGCCCTCATAAGAAGAATCATCCAGATTCTGCACAAGGGCATGGAAAGATCAGCACCTGACATCAGATGTTTATGGGAGGAAATACCCATTTGTTAAGAAATGGCAAGAAAGTTGGAGAGAGGAGTAAAACACTGTCTAGTTTATGTTTTGAATGGAAAGCAGGGCGTGAGTGGATGCAATTAGTTGCAATGCATGTGAAATGTGAGTGGGATTTTCAAAACCTCTCAACCCTGGCTTAGCTCGTTACTGCTGAGCAGAGTCAGGCCAATGCTGGGCATTTTTAAAAATCCCACCCTGATCACAATCCAGCTAACTGCACCCATTGTTAGTCCTTTAGAGTCCAGGACTATCTTTTTGTTGTGTGTTTGTAACATGCCCAGTACAGTGGGGTCCTGGTCCAGGTCTGGGGCTCATATTGCTATCACACTACAAATAATGACAAAACCGAAACAACAACCTGAATGGCAAGTGACACGTGTAACTGGCCATTTATACATGCAAATGCTTGAGTCACAGGTGCAACGGTGGTAACTCTACGTGCATACGGCATGCACAGTTAGGCTTGCATTTCTGTACATGCACTTAAGAGCCCTGCGCGGATACAAATTTATACCCGCAGATGCGGATATCCACGGCTACAAATCGGTATCTGCGGAACCACCGGGCTCTTGTGGGAACCGCAGCAGCGAAAGGAGCAGAATGTGGGGCCGCCGGTCCCCGGAGCCAGCACCCTGTGCCGGGAGCTCCTCTGGTGCTGCTCTACCATCCCCACCCCAACCCACTGGGGCAGGCACCAGACTCACCGGCAGCTGTCCCTGGTCATGCTAGTGTGTTCAAGTGGTGCACACACCCACAGACAGGAAAGGCAGACAGCTGCACGGAAGGGACGGGGGCAGGGCTGGGGGTGGTATATCTGCGCCAGCCCCACGTTCTGCTCCTTTCGCAGCTGTAGTTCCCGGGGGAACCCTGTGGTCCCGTGGATACCGATTTATATCAGCAGATATCCGCATCCGTGCAGGGCTCTACACGTAATTGCACATGCCTATGTTTGAAAATCAGCCCCCTGGCGTAAGTGTAAAGAGTATTAAAATCCATTAATTAAGGAGAAAATTATGGCAATTCCCTTTAATTATAACACCTAAGCTAAAAATACACATAGAGGGTGCATTGTGTAATATTCTAAACATAAATTCTATTTATTACTGTTTGATCGCACCCCCAGGGAATCATGTTTTATGTCAAGGCACTGCATAATGTCATTTCTGTGAGGTACCGTCTACTGCTACTTTATTGCACCTGCAGCGATTACAATGTACTGCATACTTTTTTACTGTATTAAACATAATCAAAACTATACATATCGACACAGTGAACAATGAAGTCACTTAAAATTGTACTTGTTCTGTGAGGAAGCGGTTGCATCAGCTGGACATTGCAGCCAGGAACAAGGCACTTGTTACGCTTACCTCAGTTCCATAAGGCAGTCTGGATATCACCTCCGGTGCCATCCAGTATGGTGTTCCAACAAGAGATTTCCTTTTCGGAACTTCCTTGGAAACTTGGGCACAGAACCCAAAATCCGATAATTTTATCTAACAATAAATAATTAAATGAAACATCATGAATGGCGAATGGGCACTGTTAGGGAATTACTGTAAGCCTTGTGTGACTACCTCTAAACTACTTAAAATGAAGCTGATTTTGTGCCTTAGAAATTGACAAAGAGTGTAGAATTATAGGCAGAGCTGAGAGCACCACTATTATTAAGGTGGCCTGACACTTCCCATAACTTTCTAGATGTAGCGGTGATAAATGCTTTAAAAGGTTGATCAAATATTACTCTAAGGGGCACATAAAGTGCAGTGTAAAAGTATTTCCTTGTTGTTGGTCAAATCATCCAAATATATATGACAGCTGCCTTCACGACTTGAAACACAGACAGGATGTGAATATCAGAGATCCGTACAGTAGCTCCTGCGGTGTCACGTTCCCTCATATTTACTTGTTGAGTTACAGAAAACACTGTAAAATTTACCAATTTATGGAACACTGTTGTATTTATATCAATTAAGTACCTAGTGAAGAACACAGAACTTTCCTTTACCATCAATGTGACAACTAAATGGCCTTGTTATACTGTATTAAAGAAGTGTGGTATACTGGAATAGAAATAAACATCTCAGTGAGTATACAAAACCCAAAGCTGAGGTCAATATGCCTCTCCAGTCACTATAAACCAGCGGTTCTCAAACTATGGCGGGGAGGAGCCTCCCAAGGGAGGCACGGGAATGTGTCAAGGGAGGCACAAACTGTGTGCTTTTTTTTTTTTTTTTAAAGAGCTCCAGCTGTCAGCCCCAGATGGCTGGGGCTCATGCATAAGGGCTGTGCACACCTGGGAGGCAGGGATAAAGGGGACCGCCCGAGCCCCACCGCCCCGGGGCTGACAATCGGAGCCCTGCCACTTGGGCTCAGGCTCTCCCCCTGCAGCGGAGCTCCCGCTATCAGCCCCAGGATGGCAGCAGCCGCGCTGGGGTGCTAAGTCTGCTGTGAAAAGCGGTACTGAACATCACTTTTCACATTGTCACCCTTACTTCGGTGCCGCTGTTGCCACAGTGCTGCCTTCCGAGCTGGGGGCCTAGCCAGCAGCCGCTGCTCTCCACTCTGCCTTCAGAGCTGGGCGGGGGTATATGTACTTGCGGGGTTGGGGGGGGGCGTAAGCGACTACAGACACAAAGAAGGGGTATGCAATCAAAGAAGTTTGAGAACCACTGCCATAAACTGGTTTGGTTTGGGCTCTTACATTAAGTCAGTATCAACTCACTGACTATCACGATACCCAGACAACCACCTGGTGATGCTGAAAGACATTTCACATTACATCTGAGGCCAGGCTGGGAAAATTAGTTTCCGCATCACTTTTCCACGGTCAGCGTAGATTTCAGACTTGGTTGTCCAACACAAACATGTGGTTGTCTCAACAGTCAGTGTCTTGCCTCACGGTCTGAAGCATTACTGTCACTGTGCCTATCTAAAGACCTTCTCTGCATTCTGCTCGTTTTCTTTTGTGTTGTGCCAGGGTTCCTCTTTTTCTTAGTGTCCCTGAATCTTACTCATGTGCCCACTGAACCTAAAGGAGTTGGGTGCCAAAATCCACTGGAAGTCCTGTAGGTTCCTTTGAAAACTCCAGTCTCTCATGTTTAATTGTACCCTCGCATAGCCTTACACATTCCATGAGCTTATACAGCTCATTGGAAACTTTTCAACTAAATGATTTTTCATTGAAAAATGCTGTCTTGTCAGAACTGAAACGTTTCACAAAAACTTATACCCGTCCATGAAAGTTTCAACAGGATGGTTTCTCAGGTAAAGGGTGGATTTTCTAAAAGGAGAGAGAGCACAAGAGGGAGATGGAAAACCTGATCTGAAAATGGATGTTTTGACCAAGTTGTACTTTGAGGAAACCTTCCAAAGGTTTTGGTTTCATTCGAATGAGGAAGAAAACCCAAATTTAGAAACCTCAGAAGTTGTAAAATGGTATTGTCATTTTCTGGACAACTCTAGTTGTGTCTTTGTTTTAATATACATTAAAATGCCACTCACATAACCAATATAAGGCTGGTAGGCAGAACTGATTTTAAATTCAAGTAAAAATCCTAATGCCTCGGTAACATTATGTATATTTGGTTCTCTATTTGCGCTGCCTCCATTTAATATTGAGTGCTCACTGTGACTCCATGCACAAATATGGTGGTCTCCTCACAAGCTGCTGGAGAACATCCCTGAGGAGGTTGAAATGCATCTACGCTTAGCCCATTCACTCAGTCCTGGAGTGGGTTTTGCTGCACCCATGTCCATGTGGGCTTGTTTTGATTAAGTTCACTGTGGAAAACCCACATGCTACCATGGTGGTATTGTAGGACAATAATAATGACAACAGCATTTCCATCACGAGCAACATATCCTGAAAGGCAATTGATGGGCACAGTCACATGTGCATTTAATGGTACTGAAGTGTAACTTTTGAGGCAACCCTTACGTAAGGCTCTATCTGGCCATGTCTTGATGGGCAAAAGAAGTGTCTGGTTTTCAATTTTATTAACTCAAGAATATTAGCTTAACTTAAATGCAAAATCTTCTTAAGAAGTAGGCCAGACAACAACATGGCCAGCTAAGATTCCTTCAGATTAGCTAGCCTGAGCCTTTACAAGCTTTTATATCATGTCAAACTAACTCAACTGAGCTAATGTGATTGAAAACCATATCTTTGTTGCCTGTCAAGACAGGGCCTTTTTCCCCCTCCTCTATACCTGTGTAAAGTGCTCTTAAAGGTAATTTACACTGCAATGGTGTGACGTTCTGTACCTTGGAGGAATACCCTGCACCCCCATGTTCATCCTTATAATATTGTGTGGTATCCAATGTAAAGTTTGTCATGTCAGGTGTCTTCGGAAGGCTCAAGATACACTGAGCATTGTTGTTATAGTAATGTTTTAGGTTGTAATTTTATGTATATAGTTATGAGGCTGAAAATGTGTCCTCATGACTTAAAACAGGCCCAGGTAAAACTCTCCAAGAGCAGAGGGGCAGTTCACAGCTCATCAGAGCATGTATGGAACAAACCCAGCCCAGCCTCACAGGAACAAAGGACACTGGCCTATGCAGCAACAAAGGATCTGTTGGACTCTCGAGTGAGTCACCCCCATTCCTTTGGTCACTTTGGGACTGTGATGAGGTAATGCTCACCTGACTCTGAAGCGGGGGGCAAAGCCAAGACGGAAGAAATAACATGATAAAAGGGAGAGATATTTGCCATGCTCTTTCTTTCTCTTCCACCTCCATCTACAGACATCACCACCAAGTGACTGAAGCGCTGATCAAAGGGGAGAGCCTGGCTGAATGGCAACCAGCCAGCTTGTGGTGACAAGCATCTAAGTTTGTAAGGGCACTGAAAGTGTTAAGATCAGCTTAGAATGCGTTTTGCTTTTATTTCATTTGACCAAATCTGACTTCTTGTGCTTTGACTTATAATCACTTAAAATCTATCTTTGTAGTTAATAAATCTGTTTGTTTATTCTACCTGAAGCAGTGCGTTTGGTTTGAAGCATGTCAGAGACTCCCCTTGGGATAACAAGCCTGGTACATATTAATTTCTTTGCTAAACTGATGAACTCATATAAGCTTGCAGCATCCAGCGGGCATAACTGGACACTGCAAGACGGAGGTTGCTACGGTTGTGACTGGGACTGGAGATATTAGGGTGTCATTCGGTTGCACAATCCAAGGAGCAGCTTACATGCTAGAGGCTGTGCGTGAACACCCCAGGAGTCAATGATTGGAGTGACTTAGCAGATCACCAGTCCAGATAACACCAGGGGAATGTCACAAATGGATAAATAACCTCTATGGGAGAAGTCATCTCACCTAAGCATGCGTGTGGAAAGGAGGAAACTCACTGAAATCTAGGCCAAAATAGGTCTACATGAACGTAAGTGGCATCATCACGCTACCAAACACCTGCAGGAATCTCTCCACTTGAGCTCTGAGGGGTACTTGGTTGGAAATCCTCTCCAAAAGCCTGGCTGGAGAATGTACCATGTAAGAAAATGTCCTTGACACGCCCCATTCTCCCTCTCCCTGGGAACTCTGGCTCCTTAACTGCTTACCTGACTCTAACAGCATGTTGTCGTTCACTGGTTGAGCCAGGAGGAAAGGTGGGATGACAGCTCAAATATGGCTACACTGGCATTCATTCACTGCTTTCCTCCACTCCTGCAGATGGGAAGTTTCGTGGCTGAATTGGGGGGTCCTGTGGCTATGTTCTGCCCTCTGGCTATGTCCAAATTTGCCTTCTTTGACTACACCCTCAGCCTCATCGGCAGGGATGTTCTAAGAGGGCTTAAGGCTATAAAGTCTTCTGATTACCCTCTGCACTCCAGGGGCTTTTTTCTAGTGAAGGTCTCAAATTGCTGCCCTATATTTGACCCATCTGCAAATCAGTTTCTGTTTATACAACATTTAGCAGTAATGGTCTGTTTTCAAAAATGCATGGCTGAAAATTTATGAAGAGATAAAATGTGCACATTTGTGTGTGTCTGTGCATACATGTGCTGTACAGTATTAAATACTTGGATTTATATTGCCTCTGTTTATAAGAGATGCTGCTTCCATGAAAATAAAACTGTTTACTCAATACTCCTGTTAGTAAGATTGAGTCCGTAAAGCTAAATATGCGGGTTGTTTTCATTTATTGATGGTAGAACCCAATTTTATCGGAAGCTGTTCTGCATTCAGATAATGTCTACTGCTACCCACAGTACAGGGTAATTGCATTTCCTGGACTCACCTTTTGCCTTGCATGTCAGAGATGGAAAACTTTGCACATTAGTCTATTAGAGTTCACTGTAGGCATGTGGCAATTCTCCAAAAAAGGAGTTTAATGTACCCACCCTACACATACCCACACCATATGTAATTTGAAAAGCTGATTTTATCTTTGTTTAGGTGGAGCTATCAAGTGGTACCGTAAGCTCGCAGGCAAGGTGAAACAATACTACCCAAAAAGAGAAACTGTCATTTATTGCAGTACCAGAAACACAGTAGCATGACTCTGACTTTTTACAGTTTAAATTAATTTCTACCCCATAATGTTGTGTTTATGAGTCAAAGCTACTAAATGACAAGATATTAAAAGATCTGAATTGGTTTTGTAGGACCTGTATTTTTTTTTAAATGATGTGGCAAAAATGGCAAATATCAACATTTTGCAATATATTAACACGAAATGCTTTGACATTGCATATTCTTAATTGTCAAAGTACCTCACAAGTGATTATAATAATTGTCTATATTTTTCCATTGAAATTTGATGACCAGATCAGTCTCACACTGAGGGTTTAATTCGGTAACACTTTTGCACAGGATTAGTGTTAGAGATGACAATACACAACTTCTTACTGGGCTTCAGTCAAAGTGCTCACTGAACCAAAATGGCAATTTGATACTAACATACAGATCTCATTTACATCTAAATTAGCACAAGTCTGTATACTTATACAAAATGGTGGTAGTGGTGGTGATAATGCTAACAACATACGTTGCAAGTTCTATCTCTACAGGGAAGTTACAATATATGAAGACATGGAGGATACAAGTCCTCTAAATCTTACATCAAAGAGAAAAACTGTCCACCAACTTTGAAAAGTGTTATTTGCCCAGCAAATCAAAAGAATGCAAAACTACCAAAAGCCACTGGTGCTGGACAGAATTCTGTGATGCGGGCAGCAGAAGTCTGTAGCAATGGCTACTGGATGAGTTTTCTATCACATGGGTTGCTTTCATAAATACATCAGCAAGTCAAATTTGGCACATGTCAGAGCTGTATTGAACCCAGGAAAAAAGACAGATTCTTAATCTGATCAGAGAGCATCATGTTCACCTGCTTCTATAGCCACCAGAGCAAGCACGTCCTTCAGTGACTGATCCTGTTGCATTGTTTGATTGAGAACACACACATGAGAAAGACAAGAAACTTCATAAAATAGAAACACTTGTGACAGCAACCAATCTAAGGGAGGTAGCACTTCAAAGAGGAGATGATGACACGTTGTGTAGATTGCTAAGATTTGATTGCTAAGGATGCCGTTTACCACTCAACATGCCTTTCTTCCTACTTGACTAAAACAAAACTTAAAGCAAATCCATCTAGTTACAGTGCAACAATAGTCACCTTATGACATTGCATTTTATCAGCTGATCTTCTATCTCTTCAATGTTTTTATGTACAAAAAGAAGAACCTTCTCCTATCCACGCTGCTACAAAGATATAAAGCCCTACTTCCCTCAGATGTAGAAAGCTATTCCATTAGTGAATTACAGGCAAGGTTAGAAAAAGCACTTTGGTTCTGCAATTTTATTCCATGCACAGCATGGACAAGTCTAGTCTACCATGTTCTACACAGCACAATAACATTAGTGGATGCTATCCAAGCTGCTAGTAATCTGAAGCAGGAATTTAAGTTTTGAGTATATTCATCTGGAGAGCGAGCCTAATGAACAGCTTAATGCTACTTCAATCCTTTGATCTGAAATAGCCACAATGAAAACCTCTGAATGTTATCTAAAGCCACGTGACTGCAGTTTACAGATGTCAGCTACTTTGGTGCCTTTACTGGTGCAGTAGTTTGTCCTTTGGCTGATAGATAAGGAGGCACATAATTCAGTCAGCAATGAGTATCATCCTTCAGAAGACATTCAAGGAAGGTGCCTCTCAATTGCAGAGTATGTAACAATTCCAAAATTATTACACCACTGCACATAAGCCTTTCTGCACAGCGACACTATGAGTTTGGGTCTCCCCGTTTAATTGACATACTCTACACCTTCATAGACTCTGCATCAGCTATGATGAGCGGAGGTAGTTCATCACTAGTGTTGCAAAAACGGAAGTCGAAAGACTCCAGGGAGGTGTGTACATTCCGAATGGCTGTGTACAACTTCATGCTGGTGGAAATCTCTTCCATGAAGAGGATAATAGTACAGACATCAGTGCAAGAGGCCACTGATGGAAAGGAATTATTTCATTCAGTGGCTAGAGTGGTATTTCAAGAACAGTCTGCAGACAGTCCAGCATCATAACAAATATCACTGAAGCGTGGGAAAGAAAAGTCACTTATATGTGCTCTATGTGCCAATACAGCTTCTGGATCTCTTGGTGTCAAAGAACGATAGTAGTTAGGTCGCCTGATACAGATGTTTTGATCCTGGCTGTTCACAACTTTCCAAATATGGAACATATCGATAACATGTGGACTGACACAGACATTACTAGCACAGCTGACAGGCGATGCTTCATGTCTGTGCATGCAATTTGTGATGCACTCACTCCTGACGTCTGCAACATACTTCCTGCTGTATGCACATTAACAGGATGTGACTCTGTGTCAACCTTATTTGGCTCTGGGAAAAACTCTGGGTTTAATGTTGTCAAAATAAAGGGAGCTTAACCGCTTCAGAGATCATGCCAAACTGGGCCAGAGTGACAGACAAGCCGCAATTTCTCCAGCAAGGAAGTTGGTAGCAATGCTGTATGACCACAGTGAGAAAGAAAAGGAGATCACAGAGACCTGAATTGCTTTTGCCTCAATCTAGCAATCAGGAAGGATAAGCCACCAGCCAAAATCTCACTGTGTCAGGACAGTGTTGAAGAGCAGGTCAAAAGAGCATCCTGGCAAACAAAAATCAGGATATCTTCGCACATAGGGAAACCAGATATTGGATCACCAACATGGATGGAAAAATGTGGATGATGAACTACTTACTGTATTCTTCAAGGGCCCTATGGCAACTGTGTTTCCACAAAACCTTATTTGTGCCTGTATCAATAGGGATCGCTGCACAATCAAATGCGTCTGTAGTCAGAACAACTTCCCTGCATGCAACTGTGTACATGCCAAGGCAATGAAGACTATGGTAACCCATGGACTCTCGTCAGATCATAATGATGAACAGGATGATGATGATGTGGACTAGAAATGTCATCAGTGCTAATCCGTTTCAATGATACCTGTATGAATTTAATATTAGGTTTTGTTTTAGATTGTTGTTGTGATGCTTTGAGCTCACAACAGAATCCATTTTTATGTCTTGAGATAATACTTAAGAGTCATAAAACTGAATGCAAATATTTCAAAATGGTCAGTTTAACGGGTTGATGGTATCACTGTTTATCCCCGTGTCTATGATAATGGCACCATTTGACAGCTCCACATCATAGCTCCTCTTAAAGTCGACATAATCCACTGTCAAATGACGTACGATGTGTGCAGAGAGGGTACATTAAGGCGACCAAATCGGGGGTGTCTGCCACTCGCCTACCATGTCGGTCTGCAGTTTGTGGTTAAGGAATGAACCTGAACAGCTCTCTGAAGAGTTAAAGAGGAAGCTCAATAAATTGATGCATTGTGCAGACCAGCATCTTATTATCAGTGCTGATTTGTTTTATTTTGGCTTCAATGGAGATGCTATTTTTTCGTGAGGGCAGTTGTTTTTTATAAAATCAGACTGTAGAAATAATTATAGGGTATTTACAAAACAAAGCAAATAATATCCAAGTTGTCCAAGCTAAACATATTTTTCAGTTTACAGCAAGGAGAAGAGATGAAATAGTGCATAGTTTGGAAGCTCTTTTGTGGGAGTGTAACAGTTTTTGCATATCTATTGCTCATTTGAGTACATACAAAAAAGACGATTTTCTAAAAAAAGATAATTGCACAACATAGCCATGAAGAAATCTGCATTGCAGATAATAAGTACTAGAGTAATGAGCATAATGAGGCATTGTGTGCAGACCCTGGAAGCAGATCAGATGGTATTTCAGCAACACTACTAGAGACAAGACTGAACAACTTTCACATGTATGGAATTTTCTTCCCATTTAATTCTAATGGGAGTGACCTATACCTACAAAGGGAAGAATATACCCTCTTGGTGGGTGAAGACAATAAAAGGAACCAAATCAGGAGGAATGCTCTTGTAATTAAAGTGCCAGACTGAGGGCTTGTTGACACTAATACGCGGGGTCGATCTAAGATACACAACTTCAGCTACGTGAATAGCGTAGCTGAAGTTGACATACTTAGATCTACTTACCGTGGTGTCTTCACTGCGGAAAGTTGACAGCTGACACTCTCCCGTTGACTCCGCTTGTGCTTCTCATTCTGGTGGAGTACCAGAGTTGATGGGAGAGCACTCAGAGGTTGATTTATCGCATCTAGACTAGACGCGATAAATTGACCCCTGCTGGATCGATCGCTGCGCGCTGATCCGGCAGGTAGTGTAGACAAGCCTTAAGGGTGAAATCCTGGCTCCACTGAAGTCAATGGGAGTTCTGCTATTGCTTTCAATGGGGCCAGGAGTTCACCTTTGGACTCCAAAGACTCAGGTTCAAGTCCCTGTTCTGCCACAGGCTTCCTGTACGACTTTGGGCATCTGAAAAATGTAGATAACAATTCTCCCTTTGCTCCACCCTTTGTCTGTCTTGTCTATTTAGACTGTATGGTCTGTGGGGCAGGGACTCTTATTATGTGCAGCACTTAGCACAATGTGGATGCATTTTGCTGCATGAAGCCCTTAAGCACTCCTGTAATACAAAGAATAAGTCTGATATATTGCTCTGCCTGGAATTTGTAGCACAGGATAATCTCTGTGTCAGTATCCCAGTATAATACCAATACCTTACATTTTATCCTAAAGAATCCTTAATATTTTATATGTGGACTGAATAGTTCCCTCCCGGAGGCATGGTTAATAAATGAAAGCCACAGATATTGTGTAACAGTGATGTGGAGGAGCCATGTGAGGGGGAAAAAGGGTTGCGAGGAATGTCCCCACTCCCACAGCTACCCCTTCCACCAAATGGCATGTCAGTCCGGCTGCATGGAAAAGAGTAGAAAGGGGGTAGCCAGTTAGGTAAGGGAAGGGGCAGGCAGCAGCCATTCTGTGTGGCACATTGCCACCTCCAAATTGACCCTAGTACAGCTGAAAAACGGTTTGGTTACTGCTTCACAGAACAGCACTAAGTCCTTCTCTGGGCCCAGTGATCCCTGTCACAGGCCTTGTCTAGACTAGCAAAGTTAGCTGTTGTTGACAGTGGGTGTCAGTCACAGGTATAGCTGAACCAGTGGGTTAACTGCAAGTGCAGCTCAGAATGAACTGTGTTCAGCTCCCCTAACCCGGTTTCTGAAACAATGCTGTACACAGTTGTATTTGGCTATCCTTTTCTGTCACAATTGTGTATCAAATCCCAGGCCACCTTTTCTGTGAGGTGTTTATTAAAGAAAAGAACTAGAGTACTAGCTACTGACACATTCAATCTGGCTTCCACAGAGTTTGAGTTCCAGCTTTGTCTTCCATGTTTACTCTCTATATCCCACACAGACATCAAGTGCCTGAATCATATATTGCAAATAAACATATAATTTCACCTACACCTTTCACTAGGAACTATTTTTGGTAGTGGAAGGGTACCTCTATAATGCTGCACGCGACTGTTTTTTAAGAAGGTTGTATAAAAATAAAAGTGAAATATAAAATGAATGATCCATACGCTAACAGCCACATGCTACTCCAGCATGTGCATCAGCAGGCTACTAGTGCACAATAGTACTCTGTCATGGCTCAGTGCTACACAACAGAGATTTTATATGTTCCTCTAAAACATCTGTGTAAGCTAGTGGGTTGTTTCACCCACCAGGGAAGGGAGTCAGATTCTATGTCCAAGTCCTTTTTATGGCCATTTCCTCTGGGCTTTGTTTATTGTTCATAAATAATGGTCACAAACAAAATAAGTCAACTAAAAATGCTGGTAACACTCCTCCACGGCTTTCCCTGCCTCAGCCAGTCAGGAGAAAGAGGACACCCTCTTCTCAAGTGAGGCCTTTCACCCAGCTTCCTCTGTCATATGGATTCCACCCCTGAGAAGCCACATGATGGGAAGAAATCTATTAACCCTTTATAGGCTGCAGTGACTTACATTGTCTCAGTCTAGTATTGGCTACTGTTGGAGACAGGATCCTGGACTAGAAGGACTATTGTTCTGATATGCTCTGGCAATTCCTGCATTCGTTTGTGGGAAGAGCTGTGAGGCATGGACCTTCTATAGCAGGTGAAGCCAAGATTAGTATATCATGCTTTCAACAGCTGATGTCTGCAACCCTCCATAGGGTTTTCATTAATTTGGTTACAGGATAGTTACATTGATCATTCGGATTGTCACAGTTAAAGATACAGTAGGAGTGAAAATGTTAAACGCTCACCCTTCCATCGCTCGTGAGAAGTATAGAGTCACTTTTTATATCGCGGTGAATAACCCCTTGATTGTGCAGGTAGGACAGCGCTCTCAGTACAGACAGACAAACTGTAGCTATCTGCTCTTCATTCATTCTAAAGGCAAGAAGGCAAGGCGTGAGGACACATGTAAAAAGAGAGGAAGAATAAACTACGGAAGAAACAGATAAGGACATGGGCCAGCACCTTTGCTGATGTAAGCTGGCACAGCCCCATTCAAGTCAATATGCAGTAGTGATAGACAGCAGCCAAGTCTCTCAAAGGAACTGATCAAGCCCAAATTTGCCGCCCCATCTGCTTCTCATTCTAAGATGTCCTTCCCTCTCAGGACTGTTTATTGCTCTCTGTCCTTGCCAAGGTCAAAGTCACAGACTCTGTCCACTAGACAGCCATATATAGAAACTAGGCTCACCAGAATTACAATAGAAAAATCACACTGAACTCTTTCCAGGGAGCTCCAGCCAATGTGACATGGTGGCATGGGTTGGAAGTTTTTTCCTCTGGGTCAGCTCCTAAATGATGATGTCACTCTTGGAGAGGAGGAGGGGTTAGGAGACCTGAAGAACAATCTCATATCCTCTCCCTCAAGAGCCACTGGTCACTCCGTGTTGGTCCCCCGCTGCACAGGACTCTATGTAGTTAACTGTCACTGGATCAGAAACTTTGTTTTCATGTTCACAGACTAATAACTTTGTTGTGAAACAGTTCAGGTTGCTCTACATGACACAAAAATCACAACAGCACAGAGATGAAAAGTTAAACTACCCAACAGTACATACCCACTGCTCCTCAAATCACAGGCCTGCACCTTACCAACTCAACTACTCAACACTACAGATCACGCACAACAACCTTAACTCTGCCCCAGATGTCCTGGAGCTGCTAGGACCTCTGAAAGCTGGAGGAGTTTCAGCCCTCCCAGGTGACCCCAACGGCAGTAGATGGTACTGCAGCCACAGCTGCCTAAAGACGCTCCAGCACCACTCGTGACAGCAGGTGGTATTTCACTCTGAAGAACGGTAACTACATGACAGACAGTGTATACAGTCTGACTGAGAGTGGGATGATATCGGTGGGGCTAAGCACCACCAGTCCCAAATGACCAGGAACCCCTGCCTTGCAACAAATAAAACACTGAGATGTGGAAATAATCTCGAGACGCAGAGCCTTCATTCTGCCTTTAAAGTGTGCTTCTGTTCTGAAAAGTGACGGTGCAAAAATGACACCTCCTTGCTGAACAGACAGCTCCCTGCGCAGTGTCCAAGTCATCTCGCTGGACTTCAATAACAGAAGTAAAATTTTATCTTTTTTTGCAACTCTTAGTCTTGCAGAGTCAACACAGAGAAGAAAGTCAACTGGCTTGTCTTCTTTTCTGGGCACTCTCAACTTTTACTAAGTTCCAATCAGTTACATCTGTGCAAATTCATTTATGGCGGTGATGCTACAGAGGTCATCCTAGTGGGTATGAAGACAATGGGGCTGCACAGGTGTAACTGAGGGCCTAATTTTACCAACAGGTCACTTGTTACTGGTGATAATGTGTGAGAAGGAAATAGTTTGACTCTCAGATCACATGTTGAGTTAGCAGGGCTGGGAGCCGTCTTACTTGTAAATAAAGTAAATTTTATCTGCAAATCACTGACAAATGACAAACAGGGAATGGTTTGATGCCACTTTGATAGTCACTTACCAGAGCAGCACTGCACTTTTGTTTCTTTAAAAAATGGGGCAGGTATACTTTTTGGAAATTTAAGCATGAGGAAAAATTTTGAAAACAAAGTAGGTGTGCGGCATTAAATACATGTAATGTATAGCGCAATGTAATGTATTTAGTTAGTCAATTTCCTATTCTGAAGAAACTGAAGTTCTTTCATATGCAGTAAGTCCAATAGTTGCCAAGAAGGACAAATCACTACTGGGATGGAATCATGAAAGAGAATGAGCAAGGGAAATGATTCTTGGATTTCAGAGCAAATCTGTGGATTCCCATCCTGTGTGCAATTATGTAGGGGTTATTTCCATTGCTCTGATATACATTACAAATAAACATTTAAAACGATATTTCAAGAAGGGCCTCATAAATCATATGATAAGACACTTATCCAGTCATCATTTACAAAAACATATGCATTGGAAAAGAAGCCTGTCACATTGCTATACCATCATTATAATGATGACATTGAACGGAGTTCGTGAACTGTAAGCCATTCTATCAGTTGCTCTTTCACATCAGCCTTCGTCCACAGAACATCCCGTGGCAGGTGTTCAATGAGAGATGTAGAAACAATCCATAGTTCAGCTGTGACTCACCACGCGTCTTACGCTTTAGAAGAGCCAGTAAAGAGCATGATTCCTGTCTTGCTGGCCAAAGCTCCCTCTATTACACCAAGGAGACTTCTGCTTTCACGCTGCTATGGAAATGTTACAACCTTTCAGCAAAATTGTTGAGGGAAGGTCAGAAAAAGTAAAAAAGATTAAGGAATGACTCTTGTGGTTGCAAAAAACGATGACGGCTCTTAAGTAGCCATTTTCTGTAAACATCTGTTTGCCATTAAATTCCTGTCAAAGGTATTTGGCAGAGTGGTTTTGGGGCGGGCAGCGTAGTTAACAAATGACTTACAATGGCCGAGATTTTTTTGCATATCAGTTGAGGCAACACTTAAAAAATAAGTATCTATTTTACAATACCTATTTAGCCGTGACCTGAACATGTTATTAAATTGTTAGATAACTTTTGTGACTGAATTGCTATTCGTTGTTAAACTGGGAGTCCTCTTCTTTGTGTATAGCTAAATTTCCTCCACATAGATGTGCTAGTTGTGTGGTTTCGATTCAAGGAGAAAGGCATTTTGCTGGTTAAATGTAAAACACTTTTCTCCTGCTTACCTTCTTCCTGCATGCTGGAAAAAAGGTGGGTGGCAAACAGAGGGAATATGTTACACAAAATCAAATCTGTCCATTCAGAAGGCAAGCTGGAAGACAGGCATAAAGTCAGGAGCTCCATGTAACCTTTGGTACCTGTTTAATTATGTTGATTAGGGGGTGTGCTATTTTTGTAACTGAAATAAGCATACCAGTCCAACCCCTGAAGTTGGTGCAGTTATAGAGGCATGAAGGTTCTTACCCCAGTATATCTTATTTTCCTTTCTGAATGGGAATAGCTACACCAGCACATTTATACACTAGGGGGTATTGTACCACTTTAGCTATACCAGAGAAAGAATTCCTAACAGTAAGAACTTACGTTGCCACTGGTTTAGTTTTCTCTTAACCTGTAGCTGCCTACAGCAGGGTTTACCGCATCTTGCTCAGATACAGCTAGTAAAGAATACTACTAGAGACAGGATACTGGGCTGGATGGAAGACTGCTCTGATCCTACGTCCCTTTCTCCACAATAGTTGAATGAGCAGAGTTATCGCCTCTGGCTGAAGGGCCAAAATATGGCTGGTGCCAACACAGGTGCTTTGTGGATCAGAGGGCTCAGGAGGCTCTTTTCTTCTCAGGGGTCTCATGAAGGAGGTAGCCATAAAACAACAGCCTGCACTCTACAATGCAAAGTGAAGGGGGAAAGGACATCTTCTGTCGATGGACATGTAGAGCAAGTCTGCAGGGAGGCCAGGGGAGGAAGGCCAGCCCTGGGAGGAGCTCACCGTAAACTTTTGCAACGAGGTAACAGTGGCTGCCAATAGTATGCTGTTGTCCAGCACCTCTGGAGGTGTTTTGCTTACTCCTGTGTCATGCAGGCATAATGGCTCCAGCCAACATCATTCATGTGGTATACTGACACCACCTCCCCTCCCTAATATAGCTCTGGCTCTGAGGTGACATTCTGGCCCAGCTGAAGTCCAGGGGAGTTTTGTCATGGACTTCAGTGGAGTCAGGCTTTCTTCACAGAAGTGGCAATTCAGCCTCAAAGTTCTGGATTTGGATGGGGACAAGAAAAAACAGCGGGGAGAGAGGGGGAAGAAAAAACAAGAGAGAAGGGGACTGGGCGGGATTTCACTCTAACAGAATATATACATTTATATTAGTAAGTGTTGCAAATCATTCTCTCCATCACCTTTCTGCTAAGACCCAAGTTAACATTTCCGTATTTCCCTTGGAATGGTTGGTGAGACACCCCTCATTCCTATGGAGTTCCCTGTGTTCTTTTAGGTATTAGCTACACAGTTATTGTATGAGAAACACAGAACCCCAACCTTAGCAGATCAAAAAGGACTTTCCATTCACCCTTAAAGAGAGTTGATCAGTATAAAGGTAGAAAAATGGACCTGTTGCATACTGAGCAGAGCTGGGCATTTTCAGTTATTTTAACTGGCTTCTAGACTCCTTTGACAGAAACAGGTTTTTGGTTTTTTTTAGATTAAATGCATAGTAAAGTTCTCAGAGTTTTTGCATTTTGTCAGGAGTATGAATTTATTACATTACAGACCTGTCCGCTTTTAGACAGATGCTGAAAATACCAAACCATGTTTAAATCACTCATCAGTTTCCACTGACTCACTGAGTGCTTAAGCTGGGACAAAGCAGGCATGGATTGCACTCAGTCCCACTTTTGCTAACGCTTCCCCCCTTTCTATAAACTGACAGTGGCAGTAAGCATGAGCAAGACAAAGCCAGATATTCCTTCTTGCCCTAGTAGAAGCACAGGATTTACTGCACCTTTGAAAGAATAGGTGCCTTCAACACTAAAACAGTGTACAGATGATGCTAACCAAACATACCTTGTATGCGTCACTATGTCCGTCAAAGCACCACCTTCCAGAAACTCCATAACAACCCAGAGCTCATCATTCACAAGATAGCTGTTGTACATGTCAACCACATTTTCATGATGGTAATCCCTCATTATTACAACCTAAGCAAAAGACAAAGAGTGCATGAGTTACTGGAAACGTTTTGACTCTGAACCATTCTTCTTTTACCTCTGCACTCAAGAAATGTTATGGTGTTAACACCCTTGCTAAATCCTTGTGCCTAATTACACCACAAAATGTTTTTCTAACAAATATATTTACATGTTTTCCTGTAAATCATTTCTGAAAGATGGAGGAAGTATCCTTTCTAAATCATATTTGGTGGATAACAGCTTTCTTTTGAATATAAAAACAGGAATGGTTCTTTCTTTTTTTGCTTGTTGCTTGTCCTTTTAGTACAACAGAGATTGTATCAAATCAGTCAAGCAAAGCCTTCTTCATGGTGCCACCAAAGTCAACATGCAGAGAGTTAAAAACACCCTAATAATATACAGCTCATTTGTGACCCAGCTAAAGCAGCAATTGGGGTCATAAGGCATTCATTCCCTTTTGCCCCTGCACTGCTACCCACACCCCAGGTAACAGTGAAGAGCCACCCTAACCTTGCTGCTGAGCAGGAGTGGGCACAATAAGGCAGGGAATGGGCAAAGCCTTGGCTGCATTGGGGTGCCAAGGAACATATGCTGGGACAGATTACAGACCCGACCTCCCTTCCCAGAGCAGCGGGGAACCAGGCGACTGACTCAGAGCATCTCCAGCTTCAGGGCAACAATGCTGGGCTCCCAGCAAAGCTATGACTAAGCCCATAGTGAGATATTTAAAGGAATGGCAGAATAGAAAATAAAATGAAGTTTTAGATTTGTTTACAAAAGTGACAAATATTCGGCTTGATGGTCGGTTTATCACCTGCCCATAGTAAGGGGCCACCCAAAATGGAGACTGTGACTCAGGAAGTTACAACTGAACTCACCACCCCCACTTTAGGAGGCTAAAGCCTTATCCACTGGGCACTGAGGGGATTTCCGTTTTGTTCCTCTCTGTGATCAGTAACCTGCAAAATTGTCCCCTCGTCCAAAATGGCTTACCTCATTGAAGAGTAATTCTCTTCTCTGCTGTTTCCTGAGATCCATTTTCTTCACTGCGACTTGCTTTCCAGTGTGCTTCTCAGTGGCAATGCAAACGATCCCCGTGGAGCCTTCTCCTATTTTGATAAAGTTGTCCAAATATTCCCTGGGGTCGCCGGGACTGACAACAAGCTGAAGGGCAGCTCTGAACTGTTCATGTGACACCCTGGAGGGCTGCTGATCGGAGGATGAACCCCAGCTAGGTGGGGGATAAGCACCTGACGTGATACTTGGGGAGCTTGGGTAAGAAGCCGTGGAAATATAAGGAGAGCTTGACTGGAGGGCAGGCTGGTGATAATGAGAAGCTTTGTGATAGACTGAAGGATACTGGAAGCTACTACCTGAATAGCTAACTTTGCTTTGACTTTGAGGTAGCTTTGTTGGGCCTCTAGGGTAGGTATCTGATCCAGATAGTGGTGGGCTAACTACCATCTGTGCTCGATCGTAATCCACCTGCAAAAATTAAAACAAGGCAAAGTTAACATGTTGTATTCAGCATTGATCAATGGCTGAAAATAATTGCAGGTATTATGAGCATTCTAAACCTTATGTTATCAATGAAGTCAGACCTCAATTCCTCAATACCATAGCGTGGCCACCTCCACCGTGATTTCTAATTTCTGAGATCCCTACTTGGTTTTCCAACTTTCTCTTTTTGTGCACATTTAGTAAAAGAAAGCTCTAATCACAGACCCACTTGACACTCCCATTCCTCACCCCCTGCTTGGTTCTCAGCATGTTTCACTCTCTGGACCACCAGGAGGAACTCCAAGGATCACTGATGGTCCATAGACTGCCGAGGCAATAAGTAAAAAAATCCCTATTGCTTTATTTATTATAGTCTTTAGGACTAGTGGAACAGAAACAATCTGTTTATACCCAGTATCATGACTTCCTGTACAGATGGTATAATTTTGAGGGGAAGTGTCCTCTATGACCTAAATATGTGTTCCTTTTAAAGTGACACTCTGGTACCCTCTTGCTGAGAATAGAGATTTTTTTTTTTTTAAATTACCCGTTTGGTGCATTCTGATCACAATAAAAATGTAGATTTTAGGACCTTTAGATCATCTAGTTGGATCTCCTGAGTATCACGGGCCGAAGAATTTCACCCAGTTACCCCTATATTGAGCCAAATAACTTGTGTTTGATTAGAATATACCTTCCAGGCATCCAAGTCTTGATCTAGTGGCTCACCACTTCCCTTGGTGGTTTGGGCCAGTGGTTAGTCGCCCTCACAGTTAAAAATTTGGGTCTTATTTCTAATGTGAATTTGTCTGGTTTCAACTTCCAGCCATTGGTCCTTGTACCTATATGCTGCAAACAAGTCACCTCTCAATCTTCTTTTTGATAAGATAAACAGATTGAGCTCCTTAAGTCTCTTGCTGTGTTAGCTCCTCCCTTCTCCAGCCACCCTCTTCCCCTTTTTTCTCTACAGCAGCTGGAAAGAGATACTGAGCTTGATTTTCCCTTTGCTTTCACAAGAGTAAAACAGGAGGAGCAAGTGAATGTAAAGCTACCTTTGTTTCCCAATCAGTTTCAGTGCTCAGGAGAGCTCACCAGGGTTGGAAATCAAGCCCTAGTTCCTGAATCCTGCAAAGCGCACCGTTAATGGACGGGACCATAAAGACATCACACAGGGCAGCCAATGTATGGACCCTCACCTGGTCAGCAGAGGTGCAAAGAACAAACAGGACACGCAGAAACTGTGACAGAAACTTTAGATGGCAATACACGGTGCACAGTGCAACAGTTCTGACAGGCACTATATCTGTTCACAACACAATGGGTGCATTGGCAGTAATTACTGTGCTCAGGGGCACTGGAAAGACTTGTGTGTAGCTGCCATCCAGCATCCATTACCCAGCTGATGTCTGTGCCACACTGTCATCCTTACTGCCATGCTAACACCAATTTACCTGCATCACAACCTGTTAAGAGCGGAGGCAAAGAGATGCACAGAGGAAGCCATTTGCAATGCACAACGAGTTTTATAGGTCCTGTAAAACCTAGGAGCTATGCTACATATTCTTGACCACAATCTCCTGGTACCTGGACTATTAACTATTTACAGATATACAGATACAGACCACTCCTAGAATGAAACCAGGACTGACTGTTAGCTGGAAAGTTGTTCTCACTCCAATGGTCTGGGTGATAAGGCCCTGCTAGCATTGGTTGTACTCCTGTGCAATGTGACAATGTGGCCAAATGACTGCCACTATTGAAGGGAGTGGGGGCTGGCAGCATAGATAGACGTATTTCGATTGGCTAGATCCCAGTCACATGCAGGGCAAACTGGACCCGGCCACCAGCTTAAAAATTTCTTCCACTGATGGCCCACCTCTCACCATTTCTAGTTACCTGCCCTTTCCTACTGATTGTGGAGCAGACACTTCCCTAACGGCTCCGTGTAGATAGACCACTGCACACCAGCACTGGTCCTAGCTTCCTACAACAGCACCGAAGAAGGAATGTAGGGTTATATGGCTCAAATGACAATGGTGCATTCATTTCAAATGCCTTGCTTATATGATTCACACACTATAATTCTTCAGGGTCTTCCTTACAATTCCCCAAAACTGGTATTGCACCTATTGTTCTTCCCAATAATCTGAGCATCGTTATAACGGGCAAATGCTACAATAGATTAAACAGACAATAAGCAGAAACCATGAAAGTTCAAACTAAGGGGTGCGGGGGAGCGTAGTGATTACGTGAGCCTATAACCTATCTGAAATGGGTGTTTGGTCTTCATCGTTTTCAAAGCGGGCTTCCTTCAAGCAAGACAGAATGAGCAACAAGGAGACTAATTTAATTTCTTTAATGATTCTCCAGAATGACAAACTACTTAACTGCAGTGTCATACAACCCCTAATTTTCCTTTGAAATCAGAGACAATCTGGGAAGAAATTATCTCAATAGGAGGCTTTAAAAAACCCCACAAGTGTCAGCATTATTCCTTTGATGGAAAAACAACTAACACATGCCCTATTTCCACTTAAAACTTCCTTTGCCTTAAAGTGTTTTCAAGCTTCTTCTCTGTAAAATAAATGAATTTTTTACATTCTCAGACAAGATGTTTGCTCATCCATACCTCTAGTCAAACCCAAAAGGTATGGGCAAAAATACATGTAAGCAATTTTTTGGAAATGAATCTCTGTTTACAACATAGCAAAAATAGCCCATGACAATGTGTGTAACATCTCTGAGGAGGGTGCGGGGTGCAGAGACAGAGGCTCATGATGTAGCACAATTACAAATAATTATACCTATGAATTCATTTAATCAATCAAATCCACTGGCGGTGCACCGGGGTGGACAGGGCATAAAACTCTACACAGCTCTCGGTGGCTACTATTACTGCTGGCTGTCAGCCAGGAGTCCCCTGATCCGTGTTAGTTAAGTGCACATTAATCTGAATTTGGCAGCGTAATCAAGGACCCAACTGAACTGTGAAATTGAATTCTGCAGTGGAACATCATTTGACCATTTTATGCTACGGCTGAAAAAAGAAAGGAAAAAAAAAAAAAACTACCGCAGCATCAATTTATCACTGTTGCCTGCTGCACGGGAGAGGAGTTTGTAGCCGAACTCTACTCAGTGGGGGAAAGAAACCTCGACATGCCAAATTATATCAGTGTTTTGCAACATTCTGTGTAAGACACTTGCCCATCTTTTCATGCAGCTTCGAATGGGAGGAGGGTTTGCACGCTCTCAAAAGGCTGCTTAAATATTTCTCTTTGAAACGTGAAACTGAGACATCTTCTTTAACATAAAAAGAACAGGAGGACTTGTGGCACCTTAGAGACTAACAAATTTATTTGAGCATAAGCTTTCATAAGCTACATTGCATCTGATGAAGTGAGCTGTAGCTCATGAAAGCTTATGCTCAAATAAATCTGTTAGCCTCTAAGGTGCCACAAGTCCTCCTGTTCTTTTTACGGCTACAGACTAACACGGCTGCTACTCTGAAACCTTCTTTAACATGACTCTTTTGAGTCGTCGCAACCAATAATATGTAGCATGCACAAAAACACCAGACAGCATCATACTTAAAGTAGCAGCTTCCTGAGAGAAGATTTTTATACAAGGTAAAGATACAAATAATTATAGGAATGGATCCATTTGATCCATCAAGCAAAGTTTTCTATAAACTGCAAAGGCTTAGAGACCACTAGGGACTCTGCTGTTGCCAATCTAATTAATGCGCAAGGTGCCCAGATACTCTGGTGATGGGAGCACCTTACACATTTAGATCAATGCATAAATATAAGTCAATTATTTGAAATTTAAACTTAAGGATGGGATGGGTTTTCAGAATTTTAAAATGAAAATTAATCAGTTCAGCAAAACTCCTGAAAAATTCAGTGTACTTGCGGATACATTTTGTAGCATTTGATAACCTGGCTTACAATACCATTCAAAACCATTCATTTCTGGAATACAATGAAATGTAACAAAAATACACAGGGAAAAGCCATTAAATCAACTAACTTCTCATTATTAGCCACATCGTAATACAGTTCTTCCCATCACTGCACAATTGAACAGATACTATTTCATTAATGCTTCTATTTATATTATGGTATTCAATTAGCCTCCCAAAGGAAACCCTTTAAAAGACCATAAAAAAACCTCAGCACAGGCCTCATTAAAGATCAGGTCAACAGGGCAGATTAGGTTCTGACATGAAATCCATCAAGGCGCTGCACTGTAATGGAACACGCGTCTGCTGCTGTGCGGGTTGGTTCACTGCCTCACAATGCTACTCAAATGTGTGCGTGCTCATTTCAGCACTGAGGCCTTTCAGTTGTTACAAAGGGGGTATCGCAAGGTGTTTAAAGTCATTTTACCTTTCATGTTGATGACAGTAATGTGTATTTTGTAACACCAGAAATTACAGATCGTTAATATGGTATTAGGAGGAAACACCTGCTTATTCACATGCAAACTAAGACCCTGATCCTGTAACATGATATACAGGGGCAGACCCTTCACCCGTGTGGAGTGCCGCTAAATTATTCATAGAAGCAGCCAGCAGGAGCACTGTAGAAAAGGCCCATCTCAGAAATGGCTGCCCCAAACCACCAGCTGAAGAATTTGGTATCCTATGGGAGGGAACCAAGGTGGAAAATAAGGACGAACATCCTAAAAGGGGACCCCCCTTTCCACAGAGGTAGAATGGCCTGATCACTGATCATGAACCTAGTCCCACCAGGAGATGGGGATGCCACAGGAGGGTGCAGAGAGGTTGTGGTGAGAGGAGATTCAATCACGAGACATAATGATAGCTAGTTATATGGTGACCGAGAACTGCTTGGTGACTTGCCTGCCAGATCCAAAGGTGGTGGGTTGAATGCTTACTGGAGGGCCCAGGGCCCTCAACCCCTCCTGCACCCCAATTCTCTTCCCAAGCCCAGAGCCCCCTCCCACACTCTGAACCCTTCGGCCCAATCCCCCATCCTGGAGCCCCCTCCTGCACCCTTAACTCCTCATTCCTAGCCCCACCCCAGAGCCCAGACCCCCAGCTGGAGCCCTCACCCCCTTCTGCACCCCAACCCCCTGCCCCAGCCTGGAGCCACCTCCTGTACCCAAACCCCTCATCCCTGGCCCCACCCCAGGGCCTGTACCCCCAGCCAGAGCCCTCACCTCCTCCTGCACCCCAACCTCCTGCTCCAGCCTGGTGAAAATGAGTGAGTGAGTGAGGGTGGGGGAGAAGAAGTGACGGAGGAAGTGGGGACGGAATGAGCGGGGGTGGGGGTCTCGGAGAAGGGGTGGGGCAGGGGGCAGGCTTCGGGGCAGGGGCGGGGCAACGGTGGAGTTTGTGATCATACTACATATCAGTACCGTGATGTCAGGCTGTACAGGAGAGGAGGCCTGTAAAATAAATGGAGATTACTAGGAATGAGACTAATGTCCAGGGCTTCTCCAGTAGAGATCACTGAAATGCTTCCTCTGCCACACACATGATGAGCTGAACAGGGATAATATCAGGGTTTCAATATGTGAATGAGAAGATGCCATAAAAAAGGAAGGGGTTATCCTCATTAGTCACTGAGAAAAGGAAGGGAGAGCCTATTCTTAAGGATTGGCTCCACCTTAACTAAAAAGCAAGTAGCCTGCAGGCACAGAATATCTATAAGAAATGTAGGGTGGGGAGGTATAATTTAAACCAGGATCTGGGGAAAACCAGCCAGGTGCTGAGGAGCAGTCAAGTTAGACAAAGACTTCTGTTAGGTATTCCAATAAAACAAAAGGAAGCCGATGTTGGGCAGTGATGGATGGGATCACACAGGTAGATTCCGGAAAAAAACCCCAACAAGGTTTCACATAAAGGAATTAAAAAATAGGCATACGGTCAAACACAAAATCTATAAAGGACTGTATACCAAGAGGAGGAGCTTAAAGGAAAAACAGGTGAACTAGAAAACCTGACAATAGAAGAGGACCTTAGCCTAAGAAGCATTTCTGGAACACAGTGGAATGACAAAGACTGATGGGATAATGTAATATCTGAGTATCAACCAAGCAGGAAGGATATATTAGGCCATGGAGGTATGGGAGTACCTAAAAGATTCCACTGAACCTAATGAGATATTTCTACAGCGAGAGAGCATTTCTGTCCATACAGATCCTATTGTAAGGTCAAGTCATAAGAATACACATGTTAGAAGGGTTATACTGCTGATCTTCAGACAGTTGGAGGAGATCAAAGAAGCAACTAAATCTAATAATGGCCCACTTCAGCTACTTGCAATATAAAATGACCAAATGTCTCACTAGGGTATGATTTAGGGAGCAATGTCTCGACACCTTTTACAATTGCACCTCGAAACAGCTACTTTTAGAGCACAAAAGAGGAGAGGCTACTCTCAGCGGAGTCCTAAATCTCACCCAGGAGTTGATTCAAGAAGTAATTATAGTTGATCCATTGTAGCTGAGGCCTGGCCTGACGTGAGTGATTAACACATGGGGAAAGGCCTTATTTTGTAGAAGATAGGATTAGGGAGGTAAATGAATTATTAGGATGAAAACAGGACATTTGTGCTAAATAAGGGAAGTACGTAGGTCAGTAGGCTAAAAAGACAGAATGTCTGAGCCAGCTAAGTAAAGAGAAAGAACACCCAGGGAATTATTTACTATGAACTAGATAACAAGGGACAAAATAAGTTAGGAATGAAGAGATAAAATAAAGAGGAAGTCGAAACATGGACAGCGCGTGGACAGAGCATGCGGTACAGCAATTCTGTACCAAGTAACCAAGCCAAGCCTAAAAAGTATAATGCGATGTATAGTAAACGCAATGAGATGTGTCACTGTATATAAAGAGAGAGCGTT
The DNA here is from genome assembly GCF_965140235.1 of Caretta caretta. Lineage (NCBI taxonomy): Eukaryota > Metazoa > Chordata > Testudines > Cheloniidae > Caretta > Caretta caretta. Next base: position 201,775,118 of record NC_134208.1, on the reverse strand, counting down.
TCTGTGTAACTTTGGAGCTATGATGTACCCTGCATCCCACCCCCCCCATCCCGCATTTGAGTCTGATCAACTCAGGGTCCCGTTGCTCTATGCTAAATAAAGATACCTGAGTGACGAATTCTGGAGTCAAACTGAGTTCTTGGGAAGACGAGTGGAAAGAGTTCTTGGAGGGAACCCCAACTTCCATTACATACTTGTAGCCACACTATAATTAAGTTCAACATCCTCAGAGGAGGGGCTGTGTCATAAACTAGCACTGCGACTTTAATCTTTAAAAGGGGAATTAAAAAAAATGGTGAAGAGGGGTAATCCAGAAAAGACCCTACACATGACTAAATTTAAATCCTTACACTCCGCAGGGAGGCTTCTGTAGCATAGGACAATAGAGTCTCTAGAGGTATGTGCTCCCCTAAACTAAAAAGGAAGCAAGAAGGTAATACAAAACAGAAGAGATTAAATCATCACTTGATGATTGCCTGTTTTGTTCATCCCCTCTGGGGCACCTGGCATTGGCCACTGTCGGAAGACAGGATACTGGGCTAGGTGGACCTTTGGCATGGCCGTTCTTATGTTTCTGATGTTTAAATGGCAAGATGCAAGAGATTAGGAAAAGCCAAACAGGTAACCTTCAAAAATGGAAATCCAGCCCAAGTGAAGCCAAGGGAAAGGAACAAACTCTGGTAGTAAAAATGTAAAATGGAAGTTAGGAGGGTGAGGAGGGGATTTGAAGAGCAAATAGCCAAAGACGTATAAACAAATAACAAGAAATATGTATACCAAAAGCAGGGAACCTGTAAGAGACTTGGGGGGTCTTTGAGGCAGCCAGGGAACAAAGGGATATGCCTAAGGTGGACAAGGATATTGCAGAGAAGCATAATTTTTGTTCATCAGCCTTCAACACAGAAGAAGATACCTAACTCAAACCTACACTTCTTAGCTAGTAAAATGTCAGAGATTGGTATCCTATTTACCCCCTCATGACTGAAGAACAAAGGGATATGTAGTAAAACTGAAAAGTGACACATTTAAAGCTGGTAAAAGTACAGCACACATTATTAATCATTGGAACTCATTGCCACAAGGTATCATAAAGGCCAAAAAATTAGTATGCTTAAAAAAAGGATTAAATGTTTATATAAACATCCACATCTATATCAGCTAGGAAAAAAATGTATACAGGCTATAAACCCTCCTGGTTCAGGGCAAGTTTGACTTCAGTGGGCTTTGGATCAAATCCAAAGGGCACAAACCAACCTCTCACTGAAGGAGGTGAGGAAGAAACTTGCCCTACCTTTCTCTAAAGCAGACGGTACGGTCCACTGTTGGAGACATGATATCTTCTACTTGGACCACCAGTCCCATCCGATAAATTAATGAGACAGTATGCATGTGTGAAGAGCCACCTTCCCGGATCCCATTGTAAAGTTGGAGTTAAATACATAGGGCCAAATACATCCTTGGTGTAACATCACTGAATTCACTTGATTTACACCAGGGATGAATCTGAGGTACATGGCATATCAGATGAAACAGCTGCAAGTAATAGTGAACTAAATCTACCCTTCAGACTTATTAGCCGTAATGACTATTTTTCCCGAATATATTTTTAAAGCCATGCATTTGTGTCTGCAGATTTTTTCAATACATACTTTTTCCTTTTTAATTATACTTTAAAGGCAATCTCAGTGGTAAGATAACTGATTCAAGACCCGATTCTCATTTAGTAAACTCATTTAACAAACCATTGTCTCACTAATGCCTCTCTGAAGAGGAAACTCTCTGGCAATCATCTGTAGACAAAACACTGCTGTTCAGTTCCTGGGGTTGCTGATGGGGTTGGGAATCGTAACTGCTGCATAGAACGGTGAATCATCGAGTATCGAGTGCACCACGGTTGCAGGAATGTTTTCAGAGTTCTAAGGAACGCATAGCTGACAATGAATCTTGCAGGGAGGCACTTTTTCCAAAGAGCCTACCGTGCACTGATCCTTCTAAAATATACCTCTTTCTACCGTCCTGTTTAAGAGACCAATCCTGCAAATTTAAAAATTTTATTAAAGCCAATGTTAAACAAATTATATAATACACAGGTTAAGAAAAGCATAGTGCTTGAGTTAGCCACAGGTGACCAAAACATCCCTTAAACATAAATGACATTGCTTAGACTTTGCTTAACACAAATGAGCACCAAAGGGGCAATCGAAGAGACTTCGTGGCTGGGAACTCTTCTGTCCCCTGGGGTTTGGCCAGAAACCCAAAACCAAACCGCTTGCCCGAATTTAATTTGGGCTAAACCTCCTCGGTTTACTGCTAATAGGTCCGAGCACTAATTAGAACTCTGGGTGGCAGCATCAGCAGAGGAGCCAAGGAGTGGGTGAGCATGGAGTGTGAACAAGCCTTTCACATCCCTCCGGCCTACGGTCACAATATATTTCTGGTAGAGCTTCAACTGCTGCTTTCTGTTCTGGAGGTAAACAGAATCAATTTCCCAGGGCTCTCAACCCAGCCCATGTCATGAGCATTAAAGTGTTCCATTATACAACAATAAAACAGATCTCATCCCTTGGAAGAAGTGCTCAGCACCCGGGAGCTGCAAGCGCTCAGCAAGTCAATGCCTTGGAAAACCAGGCCGCTTTTTACTTAGGCATCTGAATGTGGACTTAGATGTCTCAGTGTAGGCCCCCAAGTTTGTATATTTTGGCCATTTTCCCCTGTATAACCCTGAGGAACGAGCTATGTGTGATGCTGGTAAGCCAAGTGTCAGCTGTGGTCAAGACCTAGGCGTCAGCTGAGAACTGACACACTCACAGCTGGAAATCAGGCCAATTCACTTGTGTATTAGTATAGATCAAAGTGACTGTTAAATGAAAAAGAGAGTATTTCGTGTTTAAACTTCAGGAAAACTAATGGGATGTTCACATATCTGTATCCTGTTATAATGGAATAGCAAACATTTACATTATTTATATCCCTGTAACTAAATAACCCATCAAATGAGAAAGAAGCCTTGTGTAATGCAAATAAAGAACTGTAACAGGAAAGTGCTAATTCTTGTCCATTTAAAGGCCAGTGGTTATTGTTTGTGATGATCCAAGATCAAAGACTCTAACTGCGCTCCATCATCGAAGAAAGACACCCCCCCCCCCCCTTCATTTCTGGACTATTTAGATTCTAACAAGGAAGAATTAACCAAATGAGAAAACAGAGATCCCCAGAATTACTCTGATTAGCCCTAACGGCTTTTTGGAAACTGACAGATTACTACATCTCTGCTACCCCTTGAAATTATAGACTGTGACTCACCTGTACATATATTTGTACCTGCTTTAACATCTCAATAGCGCTCATTCCTTTGTCTGAGTTAATAAACCTTTAGTGAGTTTACTATAGAATTGGCTACCAGCATTGTTTTTGGTGTGAGACCCAGGATGCAAATTGACCTGGGTGAGTGACTGGTCTCTTGGGACTGGGTGCAACCAGAATATTTTGTGATTTTTTTTTTTTTGTATAAGTGACCATTTTTCACATAGTCCAGCTTGTCTGGGTGGCAAGATAGACTGGAGTGTCTAAGGGAACAGTCTGCGACTCGAGGTGGTGGAATCTCCTTCCTTAGAGGTTTTTAAGGTCGGGCTTGACTAAGTCCTGGCTGGGATGATTTAGTTGGGGACTGGTCCTGCTTTGAGCAGGGGGTTGGACTAGACGACCTCCTGAGGTCCCTTCCAACCGTGATATTCTGTGATTCTATGCTTATAAGACTACTGTAGTACTTTGGGAGTTCACATTTGGTACTGTGTCAGTGAAATCTAACGATAGAACATACCACCAGCCTGGGGTGGGGGTGGGGGGTCTGCCCTGCTTTTGACAGTCTGTCCTGATGGAGGCACAGTCATAAAACATTCCAGACAGCGTGACACCATAAATTAAGGGACTTTCCAGGGTTAAAAATTAAAAGCTGTAGCATTTTAATTGGTAACCCTTGAAAATCCTTTACTGTACAGCTCTTCTCTCAGTGTTTGAGGGAAAATAAAACGAACCTAATCAGACGCCTAAACTGAGGCACCTAATCAGACACCTAAGGAAAAGCAGCCTGGTATTCAAAGGTATTGCCTTGCTGAGCACTTGCAGCTCCCAGTGAAATCAAGGGGAGCTATAGCTGCTGAGCACTTCGGGAAATCAGACCACTTTTACTTAGGTGCCTAACCATGGATTCAAGTGCCCAGCTTTATACAACTACCTTTGGAAACTGTTGGTCACACCTATGGAAGTGATGGCCTGTGATAGCACCCACAGATGTTAATTTTACCTTTGGAATGCCTCCTGCCGTTTCTGACAAGCGAGGGTAGGTGTATGAACTATACGAATGCCCTTGCTGATTTGATTTAAAAGCACTTGCTCCATATGGCACGACTGGTTCCTGCAGACCCGAACCTGATCTGGACCTCTGTCTCATGGCTGGCTGAGGACTTGTCTGGTTTACATATGATGACTTTGGTCTTTTGTCATAGTCATCCTTGTCTGGTCCATTTCCCCATTCACTGTCACTGTATTCCCGTCTCTCTTTTGAGCACTCACTCTGCACTGAAGTTCTAGATGGAGCATAGTGAAAGGATTCTCTGTAGTCTAGAGACGATCCACTAAGAATCCTTTGATATTCCAACTTTAGGCCACTGTACTCAATTGGTTTGCTTTTTGTTTCCATGTGTGTATGGTAATCTGGAAGAAACCTTGAGATGTCTGACTTTAGGGGCTTAATTTCTGAATAATAGGCGTCTCCGGGTTTTGTTTTCATCACGTGTCCATTCTGTTTTGGGGCGAAGCTACCTTGGCAGTATCTGTCTAACTCTTCCCCATAAAAACTCTTGTCTCTGTATTTTTCAGTGACATAGTCTGTCGTGGTGTCCGACTCACTGGAATACTGAGAATATGTGATATAACCATTTTCTTCCTGGTGGCTTTGTACATGGTTTGAGTTTCCTTGGTGTGGAGTGGGAGGACTTTCCTTCCGTAGGGAATTAGAGCGTGTCACTGAGATATTGTCAAATTCTTCTAGCAGGCCATTGATTGAAGTATCCTTTTGAGGTTTATTTCCTCTAACGATAGTCTGGGAACAGAAAATTGCTTTGATTAAATACAGTCTTCTATTTAATATTTGACTGATAAAACCTCTGAACAAAATGATCTAGCAAGCAATACATTCAGAGGTTATGTTCTATTCTCCTATCAGGTAGGTCATTTGAAGGAAAAAATATATTTTTACCAATAATTACTTTACTGCAGAATCATGCAGAGACAGAGACACAATTATCGGCTGAGATTACCAAAAGAAACTAGCGATTCTGGATGTTTCAATTTTGGGTGTCTAATTTAAGACACCTTAAAAAGGGTCGAATTTTCAGAAGCAGGATATTCAGCTCTCAAAAAATGGAGGCACCTCAAATTACTAGACACTTTTGAAAATCTTGGGACTATTATATTCATTACTATTTGCTGCTCATCTGCATCAGACAAGGCTAATAGTCTGAAGCTGGTGTACAGTATAAGGATAAGCTAAAAGAAAATCATTCCACAGTCTGCATTCACTTATACGTTTGACTGTGGAGAAGAGTCAGAATGGAAAGTAGTGGGCAATTTATTGGGCACTATTTTCTTTCAAAACAATATCTGTAAGTGTAATAGGACCACCCCGAGTAATTACACTGGAGTTCATCTTACATTAGACACCAGGGGGGAAATAAAAATAAAGTGTAAAACCTAAATACCTACCTCTTATGTGATGTAAAGAGGGGACATTCACAGCTTTCAGCGGGCCACCTGGCTCCAATAATATCTTTAATTAACCAAGTATCTTTTGAAGGGCTAAATCATGGCCCTGGGACATCCACAGTGTGGGAGCTGCATGGCCTGACCAGGCTGTGGTAACTTTTCCTATATCCTAAATGCTGCATAGTTATCCACCCTCTCTCCCTTCTGTTCCCATTTCTGCAGCCCTGTGGATGGAGTGACCTCCACAGCCCTCGCTGGGATAGACTGCATGAGCTCCCTCTCCCCAAACTGCTTCCTACCACTCAACACCTGCTCCCTACTAATTCCAACCCAGGATGATGGGCCTCATGACTGGCACGTAAGGGCACACATGAAGTCAGCCATGCTTGATTTCTGCGCTTATCTATCAGGGATTGAACTATTTTTTGACTCATTACACCTAACAGTGTAGCATTATATTATAGCAATGATAGTAATATTGATTAATCATCAACTCCTACTGCGAGGGTCAGAGAGAACCATTGTGTCGTGTGTACATTTCCTGTGAGAATGAGATGGACTGATCATGGGCCAGCTGGTGTGAATCAGTGTGGCTCTAAATGATGTCAAATTTGCTTTGGGGATTCATACCAGCTGAGTAGATGGGCCTCTATTTTTAACTTGTTGAGTTTGTAAACAGAACTTAGCCAGCCTAGGGAGATATCCTGTAGCAACACTTTTGTGTTATCATTCTGTGTCTTTTTGTGTGTGCCACAGAACACGGCTTCAAGGGGACTTCTGGTGCTTCATCCACCAGGGACACAGAGGGGAGGGGACTACTGGATCCCTGACTACGTGGGTGATCCCCACAAAGAGATGGCCCACAGAAGGGGTCACCGCAACTCTGAGACTGCAACAGCTGCTCTGGAGCCTTGGTGGGAAAGTCTCCTTCCCAACATCTGATCCCCACTGACTTCCTCAGTGTACAGCCTGGCTATTGAGGTTGTGCACTGGCTTTAAGTGTAGACCAGGCTTCAGATTTTGTGGAGCTGCTAGATAGTGGGTTTGAAATACAGTCTGGGGCACTGAGCCCAATCCCTGTTTAATTCCAACACAGACTACGGAGGCTTTCCCAGAAGTGCACAACCCCCGACATCCTCGTACAGCTCAGGCTGAGTCATACGGACCAGTGCTGACTAGATACAGCAAGGAGGTATCTGTGAAAGACGGCTGTGATAGGAATTATCAGCAAAACCAAGCATTTGCTTTATAAAAACAAATACTTCTAGAGAAACCTGATGGCACTCATTGAATTGTGGAAGTTTAGTTAGTAGATGAAAGGAATGTAGCCATTGTGACGCTGTCTGAACTACAAATCGTGTGGTATGATACCACACAAAACCCAACTTAAAATATTCATTTAAGCTGGCCTAGATCACTGGCATAGGGACTGAAAACTGGCTGAAGGACAAAAACCAATGGGCATCTTATTGCCACTATCATCATTACTAGGGGATAAAGAGTATTATTGGTCGGCACAGGTTAACATTTTCAGAAGCACTTATTTCACTTAGGAGCCTCTCTCCTGTCAACTTTCATTAGGACACAGGTGCTTCTGAAAATTGAATAGCCAGTCACTACCCCCAGAGAGCTTATAATCTAGACAGACAACAAAAGAATGCTCTGGAAGTCGTGGAAGATGGTGCTCTGGGTAGAGCTATATTTTTCTTATCATCTATAGACATTGACAATGACAGATAGGTAAGATAGATATCAATAGATGAGATAGACACCTGGCATAGCTATATCTGTCTCACCTTGCACTAATCTGCAGAGTGCAATCAGCTCACAAGGAGAGAAGGGTGCACCCCATAAAGAGTTCAGTCATAAGCATGCTCCCCCTCTGTGCAGGGAGTTCAGGGAGGAATTACTCTGCCTGGCCCTGACAAGCTTGACCTAGCCCTCAGTAGTTACTCAAGGGCCTACTGCGCCATCATTAACCATGATGAGCAATACCTCACTCCATGAGGGCAACACTCAGCGCATTGTAGACAGCAATCTGTCGGAGGTAAGATGACTACTAGGGTAAGATGGACAAGATGACTACTAGGCTCTTCCATTTCTAATTTCTAAGGGTCTGATTCTGTCATCCTTGCTCACATTAGGTAGGCCCTTATTCTGTTAGCAGCCCCATTGATCTGAGGCACACACAAGCAGATACTGCAATTTTTTGTCTTTCCAGATTAGTTTCTTAGTTACAAAGTACGGTGCTACTCAATATGAGTATGGGTGGCAAAATCTGGCCCTAAGATTTCTTACTCACAATGAAATGCACCTTACTCCTTGAGTAGTTCCACTAAGATCGGTAGGGTGGCAAGGGGACATTCAATGATGTTCAACACACAGTCAACCTGTGGAACTCATTGCCAAGCGATATTGCGAAGAACTGGGTTCAAAAAATAATTAGATAAGTTCATGGAGAATAGATCCACCAATGGCTATTAGTCAAGATGGTCAGGGATGCAACCCCATGCCCCGGGTGTCCCAAAGTCTCTGACTGCCAGATGCTGGGACTGGATGACAGGGGATGGATTACTTGATAATTGCCCTGTTCTGTTAATTCTTTTTGAAGCATCTGGCATTGGCCCTGGCCGGAAGACAGGATCTGGGGCTAGATGGACCATTGGTCTGACCCAGTATGGCCATTCTTATGTTTTTATGTAAGGACGTTGAAAGGTGGCATATTCAAAAATGATAAAAGGAAATGAATTTTTACACAATATGGAATGAGACAGTGGAACTCATTGCCACAGGATGTTGTTGAGGTGAAGAACTCTAAGAGGGATTGAACACATATATGGATAACAAGAATAGCCAGAATTATAAGAGAAATGCTAAAAAATTTTTGGAAGGGATATAAAACCTTATACTTCTGACCTTAAGCCAGTCTCTAACTACAAGGGGTTAGGATGAGACCTATATAGGGGGCAGATTATCCCACGTCTAACGACTGTGGGGTTTCTTACACCTTGTTTTTGAAGAGCTGGTGCTGGCCACTGCCAGAGTGAGGACTGATGAACCTCAGGTCTGATCCATTTTCTATGTTGCTATGATTACATGAGGAGCATGGTGCTATTCAATGGAAGGGTAGTGTAAGGGTAGCAAGATCTGGACTTATTTATTACGCTGTCAAATTCATGCTCAAAATCCATTCTGTAAAGCTGACGAATGCAATACAAGAATAGCAAGGCAAGCAGCTTTAACTGTGCCTGTGCTGGGAATATGGAACAATAGCCATTTCTACTGCGTTGGGCAACACTGAAAACAGTGGAGACCTTCAGAAAAACGTTTCGGGATCAGAAAACAAGCTACAAGACAAACACTATAGCAATGTGTTGATTAAAAAGGGGCTAGAGTACCAGCAAATTATCTGGGAAGACTATGAACTGTAGTATCTGCTGACATCTAGGTAAACACTATTCTATTCACTCTGCTTCAGTCTTCCAGCATATAGTTTGGAGTAGACAGAGCATGCACTATTCAGACAGGGAACTGGTTGTCAGAATAAGAACCTAAAGAGCAAATTAAATAGTGTGTTGTGTACTTGGTGTAATGCATCAGTTTGTAGCTTGATCAGTTGTAACACCTGGATACTAATTTTCCGGCAAAACATAAACCAGAACTAGTCACGATATAACTCCTAATATCCCATTTACATTGTTGGCAGATGAATCTGTGAATTCTGAATTATCTATCAATCATTCAAAGCAAAGATCTATGTGTTGCCCATATTTATCGTGCTGATAACTTAAAGACATGACAGCAAAAGCAAGGTTCAGAAATCTAGCAACGTTTTATATACTTGTATATTTTTGAGTAGAGCGTGCCCAGGTAACTTGTCATACCTTAGAGTGTGTACGTGTAATTATGAAGCATTTTTGTGTGGTTATTGTATATAACAATATGAAATAAAAAATGATGTTAAAAGAATATTAAGGTTGCAACATTAAGTGCTTAAAAGTTTGGAAATGCCAGAATTAAGGTTGGCTGTGTATGGGTGAGTCTGTGCAGTACCAATGTGCACGCTTCCATTTTGATATTTGTACTCAATCCTGAAGTCTTTGCTCATGTTTTCCCTCAAGCAAAGCTCCCGCTGTAGTCGGAGGGAGATGTGACTAAGTAAGGCCCTTTCTTGCCTTTCTTCCTCTTTTTGCTTCAACTGCCTTTTTGCTGAATCTCCACAAAATCAACAGCAATTTGCTTCTATGTTATTCAGAAAAGGCCACCTCTGTAAAGCTGGGCTAAATGCAAAGCAATCATGACCTTGCATAGATCCCTGCTCTGATTTATGCCCATAATTATTTGTCCAGGTTGCTATTTTGAAGCAAGCAACATTGAAACAACAGGAAAATAAAAAAGTAAACAGATTGCTTCTTTTGACTTTGAAGCGATTCAATAACATGAAAGGAATCATTTCATTAAACTGCAGCCTCTTTTTGGCAGGGTGACTTTATGATCATTCATATTTAATTATCACATAATCAAACAGCAGATTCAACAATGAAATGCTTATAACTGAATGCATGATTGAAATACTCAAGTGCCATCCAATTTCTCCTGTATCAACATGTGCTCAGGATAGAACTGCTGATTTAATAATCTCCCCGGGGCTACTCTTCAAAGAGGGGAGGCTCCCCTGAAGTAGACGGGGCTGTCCATTCACTCTGCCTTCTCTGTGCCTGGAATGAGCAGGAGCAGAGGGGAACTTCTGTGGGTAAAACTCTCCCGTGGGGCGGGAGGGGGGTAATATGATTTCTCCCTCCTTTGCAACCCAAAGATGTCTCAGTGCTGGTGCTCCATCGAGAAAGAATTCCACTGGGCTTTGGGGGTGGAAGGCGCCCCTGGACGCATCCAAGCAGATATCTTGGGGGAGTTAATCTGTTTGAAGCAGCATTAACTCCTGCAGATGAGGAAAAGTGGTCTTCTGGCTATACATCAGGACATTTAGGTTCTATTCCTGACTCTCCCTATGTGCACTGTGTCACGTCACTCACAGTGCTCACCATTAAAATGCCAAAACTTGTCAACAGATACTTATAGCTGAGATACTGCAGGTATCTCCTCTTCTAAATACAGGGGGAAAACTGTAGGATGACTACTGGCAAACACTGTCTTTTTACGAGCAACCACTGTAGTTTCTATTTACCTCAGTTTCTTTATATGTAAAATGGGGACAACACTTACCTACCACATAGGGCTGTTGCAAGTCTAGATTAAATTTAAGTGCTTTAAGATTCTTGCTTGGAAGCTGCCATGGAAGTGCCAAGTATTGTTATTATTACGATCAAAAGCACACCACTGATATCACAAGATGAATTAGTATATAGATATGGTTTCCTAAAGGGGAAAAAGATGTGATCTTTGGACAGTGCAGTATGTAATATTGCAGGAGCAAGTATTATGTCAAGAAAAATTCTCTGTGTTGCTCCTGTTGAATGAAAGTTGAACATACTGAGGAAGATAATTTTACAAATATTTCTGGTAGGTCCAATAGCAGATAATTCCAAAATGAAGCATTAAACCTTTATCTAATATATGTTCTGTGAAGAGTGACAAAGAATAACTAAAATACTGTTAAAGTCTCTAAGGTGCCACAAGTACTCCTTTTCTTTTTGTGAATACAGACTAACATGGCTGCTACTCTAAAATACTGTTGTGTGTCTCACAGGAGGATAAATAAACTTCACTCATAATTATTTATTTGGTCTAAAAAATAAACAAGGATCCATCTTTAGGAATAAGAAAAGGAGGACTTGTGGCACCTTAGAGACTAACAAATTTATTTGAGCATAAGCTTTCGTGAGCTACAGCTCACTTCATTGGATGCATTCAGTGGAAAATACAGTGGGGAGATTTATATACATGGAGAACATGAAACAGTGGGTGTTACCATATACACTGTAACCAGAGTGATCACTTAAGGTGAGCTATTACCAGCAGGAGAGCGGGGGGGAGAGGGAGGAATGCTACCACAATGAATAAAAATAAATAAACAGAATCTTTGCTTCAAAAGTTAAATAAGATGTTTTTACAGAATTGAACTAATGTCAGGACACTGAGTATTCCTGCAAAAGGAGGTGTTGTGTGCTTCGGTGATGTACTGTAGGTTTGCTATGAAGTAGAAATTTTTGCACTATGTAAGTGGAAACAAGCCACTAAGTTGATATAAACCGTGGCCAACATTTTCAAACTTGAGAGCCGCAAGTTAGGTACCAAAGGCCTGACCCAAAGCCCATTAAAATCAACAGAAAGATTCCCACTGGACTTCAAAGGGTTTTAGATGAAGCCCCTTAAACCCTATTATCCTTAATAAAAGCAGACCGAGCACCCACAAAATCCATTGAAGGTGTTGTAGGTGCCCAGCACTTCTGAAAATCAAGTTGCTTTCATTTAGGTGCCTAAATAGGGATCCTGGTGCCTAACCTTAGGTTCCCAAATTTGCGAATGTTGGCCCCTGTTGTGGACACATAGCTATTCTCTCTGTGCAGCAGTGCCACGTAGATATTAGTTAACGAAAAGAGAAGCTCATGCCATGTAGCTAGGGCAACAGGAATTACAAAAGGCTGAAATTTTAGCTTGTTTTAGGGATTATGCCAAAAGTGGTGGTAGTACAAGGATATTCTTTGCTAATAACGGGGAAGTCTTGCAATTTCAAATTGCATCGCATTGGAAGTAAAAACAAACAAACAAAACTAGGTGTAACTCATTCTTTAAAATCTACCCACAGTATTTCCAAATAAAGAATATACATTGTTCCTGATCCGTATATGTATTTTATATGTATAAAAAAAATCTTTTCTTGAGTCCTCAGACCTTGAGTCCTCAGTCTTCAGATCTTTTTAGAACAATGGAATTTAGATTGCTGCAGGTAAAGAAATGCAGATACTTCTGTAGCTAAAAACAATGCACTATTTATTAAGGTTGATTCAGCTAAGGTTATGTTTCATTTGTTTCTCTCTTTTGTTGAGTTCATGTAATGGAATCTTGTACAATAACTAGCCAAGCATGAATAATGAAAATCAAAACATATTGTATTGTACAACTTGGCTTAAGTAACTTTCACAAAAGATGGTTGCGGTTTGTTACTGTCAATTTCCAATGTTTATTAAAGAACACTTATCAGGGCAAAACACTATGCCATTTTAGATAGGTCAATATTACAATAGATTAAGGCGCACTAGTGAAATTTATGCCACTGTAGCTGTCATGAAATAAAATCAATTCAACCCAATCTAGTTGAATTAAAGTCCACTAAGTTCAAGCAGTAGTTTTCATTTAATTTCCACTGGTTCCTAAACAGTCTTGGTGTTTGTTCTGGCTGCCAGTGACAGTAGCCATATTTCATGGTGTTCCTTCAGTGGTCTGTCCTCTAGTGATAAGCTATAATGGATCTGTCCGTAAGAACAGCTGTCTCGCCTTGTTTCAAAGAGCAGATGAAAAACAGCTTCTGCTCTCAAATACTGTATTAACCTTGACAATAATGAAGTGGGTAATTAACAGTTTTGGCCTAAAATGACCTTGTGTTTATTGTTTTTTAAACTACTATACTTTATACACTAAGTATATATTATCTTTTCTTCTTCTAGATCATTTAAAAAATTCTTTGTGGATTTAAATTCTGTGTGACACAAGGAGCAAATAAATATCCTTTAATAAAATGTCACCTTATAAACAGCCAATCTAAATTCAGATTTTGTTCCTAGCTTACTTCCCTTATTTTTATTAACACATAATGTGTGTAATAAAAACACAATCTGTGTATATCTGAAAATCAATTTTTCTTAGGAAAATGGAACTACAGCAAATCTAGAGTTACATGCCATTAAAGGTAAATTAAGTAGACACAACTGAAGAGTTGACAATTTCTCTTCTCATGCTGCAAGATATCAAGTCTTTGAAGCCTTGATCATGAAATTAAATTATATTCACAGGTGTAAGAATTTGATAGCATGGGCACCTTGGGAAGAGGAAATATTTCCTTGTCACTTCACAAGAACAATATTGGTGTCTCATTGTTATTAACTGGGTAATTTATATTATCAGTTGGAGGGGTGGATTTCACTAGTGCACATTTAATTCACCATCTCCAGGCTATGATGTGTGCGATCAACACACAAGATAGTAAAGAGCAGGTGTATGAATCACAACAAACCTGTTGTTGCATGTGAGGATGGTACATTGAAGCCTCCTGGAGGACATATTGTGTTGAGTCAGTTCTCTCATTAGACAACACTGGGCCACCTGTTTTAACCAATACTGTAGTCGATCTCAGGGTTCAGTTTGGTGTTTACGTGTATAATGTGATCAGTAGCACCACTCACCCATGGCATATGGACCGTCCCGCAGTCCTTACTCTGGCCTAACTCTGTTTGCATCAAATCCTGCTACCCATCACTTCCATAGCTGTGGGAACCCCGGAATGTAGTGGAATCACTGGGGGGTCCACTATACTGGGGAGGCAGAAGTTAGGAAGCCCAGCACTGGGGTCTAAACCCCTTTATGTGCTGCAGAGCTCAACCCTGCCTGTGCTCCTGGCACCCCAACAAAAAGCAGCGTTTGGAGGTAGGACAGGTGTAAGCAGAGACTGGTGGCTATGTGACTACATAGCTCTCCTGGCCAAACCCCGGCACAGAAGAAGTCCCAGGAACAGCAAAGGCTACTGTAGCCTTATAACAACTGTATTAATAAATAACACCTAACTCTTATGCAGCTCTTTTCTTCCATAGATCTCAAAGCAAGAGGAGGTAAGCATCATTATCCCCATTTTACAGATGGGAAAACCAAGGCACAAAGAGAGAAGTCAAGATCACTCAGAAGTCCAGCAACAAATCTGGGAATAGAACCGAAGGCTCCCAAATCCTAGTCCAATGCTCTATCTACTAGGCCACAATACTTCTCACAAGACTGTCTACGAAGCTGCTATGGATGAGACAGCAGAAGGTGCTTCCTTCTCCCACTGGAGTTGATTCTCAGCGCACAGTACATTTACTTGGACTGTGTGCTGGGATGAAGATTTGAGAGCTTCACTGGGAATTTTGCCCATGTGAGGATTTCTCTGATGATCAAGAATTTCCCCACATCCATGGTTTTTATAATGCCCCCTCCAGTCTATATTCAATAAACTGGTGATAGCGTGTGGCTGCTTTTTAAATGGAGATTGTGCAGTAATCACAGTTATCCTGCCTCAAAGAGGAATCATGCCACAAAAGAAAATACCACTTCATACATCACAAACTGTTGAACAGGGCCCTCCAACCATAAATCAATTATGGTTTAAAGGCAAGTGCCAAGACACAGCAGATGATCGCTATCATAGTACTGCCGACCCTGTATATCAGCATGTAGCCTCTGAACCAGTGCTCGCCTTATAGCAGCCAGTCAGCTGAGGGGTCCAATATACTTCCCCTCTTATCTGCCCAATATGACCCAATGCAGACTCTTGGGAAGCAACGCAGTCTGATGGGAGGGTTCAATAGAACTGTCTGATGTGGCTTCTTGCAGTGCTAAGGGGCAATGTGGTACAGTTTCCCATCTTCTTTCTATCTTAGGTACCGATATGGTCCCCTTTACTGGAGACCTGAACACCCCCCAGCCCTTCGTGTATTTCTCTGCACAACAGCCCTGTGAAGGATGGAACTATTATACCCACTTTGCAGATGGAGAACTGGAGGCACAGAGCAGCTCAGTGACTTGCCCATGGGTTGCAGAGGAACAGACTTGAA
The DNA here is from genome assembly GCF_965140235.1 of Caretta caretta. Classification (NCBI taxonomy): domain Eukaryota; kingdom Metazoa; phylum Chordata; order Testudines; family Cheloniidae; genus Caretta; species Caretta caretta. The sequence continues at coordinate 201,759,594 of NC_134208.1, read as the reverse complement.
CCCCGGTCTCCTAGTGCCCTAATCACCCTTCCACGCTCCTCACAGCTCCCCTTCCTCCTTGGCTGGTGCAGTGAGAGCACTTTGTCCTGTTTCAATCTACTTTAACCACTAGTCCAGGGCAGGTTCCAACCTCAGAATTCCTACTACAAGCCTGGTCCGTCCTGCCTGTTAATGGAAACCCAGCCTTCCACCAGCTACATTACCAAGGTCTCTTCCTCTTTGGCAGCTATCTGACAAATGGCCTCCTACTCCATAGATGGCTTTTTGGTTGGTAACCCGGTTAAACTGGCCATCATGTAACCAAATGTCTGTGAGAAGTGTAAATTGCTAGGTGTAGTCTGAAAATCTTGCTGGTCTGGGTATGAGGCCTGGATGAGGGCCAGAAAGGTAACAGTTTACTTTGGGACCTAATGGGGTTCTGGTCCATGAGTAGGGCTCTCAGGCACTACAATACTACCAATGATAACAGTAATAGTCCTAGTGTCTGAGAACCTACGAATTCTCCAGCCAAGAAACAAAAATACCATTTGAAAAGCTGGTTTCCTATCCAGATAGTCAGCTAGATTAACTACACAGCTGTATTAGGTAGACACACAGGAATCAGGGATTCACACCATCTGTATGCCTGGAATTCCAGATTTCAAAGGGAAGTATAAAACATTCATCTTTATGTGAAGTTTAACGAGCACGTGCTGTAGAATGTTGTGCTGGCAGCGTGGCTGTTGCCAAGGAAACTAGTGAGATGTGAATTCCAGAAGCTGCCTTGGAAGGGAAGAAACATCAGTTATTAGTCTGGGTAGAGAGGAGCACAGGAATTGCCAGAGGATCAGACTCCCATCTAGTCCAGTAGCCCGTCTTTGACAGTGGTCAGTATCAGACACTTCACAGGAACATGAAAGAAACTGCCATGATGGACAATTATGGAATAACTTGCTCATCGGGACATTTCTTCCTACCCCTGTATTTTAGAGGTTGGCTTAAGCCCTGAAGCATGTGGGTTTATTTCCCTTTCTGTTTTTTCTGTTTTTACTTTCTAAAGGTAACTGGGGATGTCCTCATTTTCTATATAAATATCTAATCCTTTTTCGAATCCCATAAAGATTTAGGCCTCTGTCATGTCTTGTGGCAATGAGTTCCACAGATTAAGTGTTTGTTGTATATAAAAAAAGGATTTTTTTCCACTGGTTTTATGTGTATTGCCTTTAGTACCATTGAATGTTCCCCAATGCTTGGAGAAGCTGCGGAATCCCAGCTGAGTGGACTGAAGAGTGAATACTCAGATTAAACACTCATACACAGGAAGCAAACAGCAGGTCAAGCTGTGAGTTTACTGCTCAGGATACCAAAGGGAAGTTTCTTCAATTTCCAAAGACAGCGTTCGGGCAGGAAAAACTATGTTACAATTTTACTCTGCAATCCTGCAAACAGATATGCACGCACTGAACGTTGCACAGGTGAGCAAGTCTTACTGAATCAAACCCATGATAAAAACCCATCCATTGACTTCAGTGGGAGCAGAGTTTGGCCAGCACTGAGCTCTTTTGAAAATTCCACTTCGGGAGTGCAGAGAAGTCGTAGTTACACCCGGGACCACCAACAGGAGATTCAGGGCCAGATTCGTGAAGATGCAGCTAGTCAGCTAGCGGGGCTTTTAAAAGCACCTAAACCGATGAGGCACCCATCCCACATTGATTTTAATGGGAGATAGGCACCTAACCTGCTTAGGTGCTTTAAAATTTCATAGGAGCCTATAGCTCCTGGCAAGTTCCGCTCGTAGCTTTGCACTACATGTTGAGGAGAAGGACGGCAAAAGTGAACCAACACAATCCAGTTGTTTTACTTAAATAAAGATACCAGCGAAAAACAGTAGGGTCCCTTTACAAGCATCTTCAGCATCCCACCCCCAAATGAAACAGGATGCACTGTGTGAAGAGTGGAAACTACATCTTAACAGAGAACTTCATTTTTTTCTTCTCGCCCCTCATTTCCCCAACCCAATTCTTTGCAATTTTACTTGCCATTCTCACCAGATTTAGCTAATTCCATTCTGGGACAGCTGCTGTTTAGGAATTTCCACACAGAAAGGACACACGGTTATACTAGAGAATCAGCATCAGCTCCTAACTAGCTGGCAGGTGAGAAGCAACCAAGCATGGGCCATCCTTTCCCCCTGAAGCCTGTGCAGTACAGATCATCTCAGTAATGGGTGCACTCTCAGTCCTGACTCACTGTCACTGGTACAAGAAACATCTTTTACTCTGTCCACCCACTATCATTTGCCATATTATTTAAATGATGACAGATGCTAATAACTATGTAGCATACTGTTTCTTTATTGTATTGTGACAGAAGAGACAATAGATACCTACAATGATAAGTCTTAGTGAAAAACACACTACACTTTTAGCTGCTAGCGTATGGTATGATAGACCAGAGTACATAATGTTTGCAGTGTTGGTGCAGCTGTGTTGGTCCCAGGATATTAGCGAGACAAGGTAGGTGAGGTCATACCTTTTCCTGGACCAGCCTCAGCTGGTGAAAGAGACAAGCTTTCAAACTGCACAGAACTCTTCCCAGACCTGAAGAGGAGCTCTGCCTGACTCAAAAACTTGCCTCTCTCACGAACAGAAGCTGTTCCAGTAAAAAAGATTAGCTCACCCAACTTGTCCCCAGAACAAATAATGTCAGTGAAGAGAAGCCTCAGTGCACTGGCATTCTTTGGAACTTTTTTATGAATGCTTGACTATGGGTCACACCCTGCCCAAGTCAATCTAGCTTCATTACCATTATGCTTCAAGTTCTCTACTTGGACCATTATAACTGTGGTATATATGGGTTTCACTTGTACTATCCAACTGTGCTGGATATGATACGGGGGGATATGATAAAGATCTACAAAATCATGACTGGTGTGGAGAAAGTAAATAAGGAAGTGTCATTTACTCCTAATAACACAAGAACTAGGGGTCACCAAATGAAATTAATAGGCAGCAGATTTAAAACGAACAAAACGAAGTATTTCTTCACACAATGCACAGTCAACTTGTAGAACTTTTTGCCAGAGGACATTGTGAAGACCAAGACTATAACAGGGTTCAAAAAAGAACTAGATACGTTCATGGAGGATAGGTCCATCAATGGCTATTAGCCAGGATGGGCAGGGATGGTGTCCCTAGCCTCTATTTACGAGAAGCTGGGAATGGGCAACAGGGGATGGATCACTTGATGATTACCTGTTCCGTTCATTCCCTCTGAAGCACCCTGGCATTGGTCACTATCGGAAGACAGGACACTGGGCTAGATAGACCTTTGGTCTGACCCAGTATGGCCATTCTTATTTTACAGCTGTGCGGTCCTGATTCACCTCTGCATTACTCCAGACCCTATGTCATTGTTATTTTGTTGCTTTCAATGGAATAACGTCAGAGTAAACCTGGAGAAACTTTGATGAATCATGCTCATGCATCTATTAAATATTACAAGGACCAAGCACTGACTTTTTTCTTTTTGATCATCAGTCCAAGACGGATGCCTGGAAATATTTCCTGATATAATTTGTACTGACCTACCAGGTAAGCACTTTGCAAAAAGTTTTCCAACAGGATTCTGAAGCTGGTGTCTCACAAATGCTACAAAAACAACAAGTCTGGTGGCACCTTAAAGACTAACAGATTTATTTGGGCATAAGCTTTCAGGGATAAAAAACCACTTTTAATCTGGCACATTGAGTTCTCTACTGCCACTAAACTAAGTGTCTTCAATGGGAGCACAGTTAGGACCTCACTGTGTGTTTTTTAAAAAACCCTCTTACAAGTATGTAACTTGGACACTGTCACATTGGATTAAACTGATATTGGCAGCGATGTAAAATAGGTCAGCAGCTAAGAGAATGATGGGACATTCTCATTTCAATTTACAGAAAATGTGAATAATGTAGAAATGAAGTTATTCAGTCTGGAAAAATAACTGATATTTGATGCACTGAAACAAATGTACATATAAACACCTGAGACAACATATAATATTTTCAATGACTTAACTTCAGTGCAAACTGTTTAAAATTCTTTAGAAGTAAAGTGATGGGAGACTATAAAAAAAGATGAACCAAAACTGCACTGTATAATTTGTCAACCTTTTTACAGCAGTTTTTAAAGTCAGTTGCCATAACAACAAGAGCAACATTTCATTATAATCACATTCACTGATGATTCTTTTGACATTTTAAAACATAATAACTTTGATAAAATGTTTGGTATTAAACTTCCAGTCAAGTGTCTACAGTTTAGTCACTTTTCTTTCTCTCTTTTCTTTTTTTAAAAATACACAAATACAGTCATTAAATGTCACTTGAAATATTCCCAAGGAAATACTAAAAGTTAATTTTTTTTGGTTGAATCCAGGCTATAAAATAACATCTATCTAATCTACCTATCTATCTATCTACACTTCTCTCACACACACACAGAATGCAGAGGGTGTGGTGTGATGATGTTTTATCGGCATGAGATATGGATATTTATGTACTTATTATGAGTGAGTTATGAAACTATTCCCAAATGAGCAGAGCTGGTCAAATCTCTGAATGCCTGTTCCATGGGAAATTCTGACATTTAGAAATTTCTGTTCATCCTGAATCAGAACAAAAAGTCAACATTAAAAAATTTTCTGCAAAATGAAATTTTTGAAAAAAAAATGTTACAGAAATATTGAAAGCTGAAGGAGCACAGACAGAGCGCTAATAATTACACAATGGGCCTGAATCTCAAAGTACACCAGTTGAGGATCCCAGCCCAGCAATTTATTCTTGCTTTGTATTGTTAATGTACTAAAGATGGGATTTGTGAGAACTAACATGTTTCATTATAGTTACTTTGTACTAAACTACTCCTGCAGATCTAGGAGCAGGAAATAAATCAAGGAATTACAATTCTGATATGATTTGCAATCTTTGAACAGTGTCCTAATCCACGGAATCTGTGTTCCATCATTTACTGTCTCTCTTTTATTACATGTGTTTAGATTCAGAAGTTACATACAACTATGCAAGAGATAAACTATTAAACAGAGGTAGAATGGAGAGTAAATAAACATGGAGCCTGCTTCTCAATTGCCCGTTCTTTTTAGCCAATGAGGAATTACAGGGCATGACGCTACAGCCCTTTTTCACACATACGCCCACTGGATGGCTGTGGGCTGGATTCAATGAAGTTGCACTGATATGAAACTGGAGTAGTGCGGTGGTCAATCAGGGCGAGCAGTGCCTTGTTTACACTGGAAAATTACGCCTTACAACATGTGTTAGCTGACATAATGCTAAACAATGTGGACCCCCCCATGGCTTTGCACCTTATGTAGTCACATACACCAGGGCAAAGTGGGCATTGAACATTACCGTACAGCAGCATTTCACAGCCACTTTGCCCTGGTGTAAGGGACTATGCAAGGTATAGGGCTAGAGAAAACCAGGCCCTCTCTGTAGAGAGGGACTATCCTGTTTAACAATGTATCAGAAGCTCATTGTTAATGTGGTCGGGTTTAAAATAATCACTCTAAACTGTTCTTCAACGGAAAGTTGATTTTCTGACTAAAATGAAATTTTTCCATTAAAAGTATCTGCTTTCCACAGAAAATTCAGATTTCTGTCACAAATTAAACAGCCCAAAACAGAAAAATTTCAGTTAAAAAAAAAGGCCACCACAGTACCTCATGGTAGTTGTAGTTCGGATGCCTCATGCTCATGTTCTCCTCTACTGACTGGTGTCCTCAGCCACACTTCATCTCCCAGGATGCACCATCTTTCCTCACAAAGAGAGGTGAGTGTGGTGGATCATGGGAGATGTAGACTGGCCAGGAAGTCCAACCTATACAGGAGAATGAGAGCATGAGGCCACCAAACTATAAGTCAAACGAGGGGCTATGGTGACACTTAGGTTTTTGATTTTTTGCCAAAAATTCAAATTTTTTTTGGGGGGGAGACAAGGGGGAGAGAGATCTATTTCTAAACCAGCTCTATGATTAACTATGACCCACTGCTACAACATTAAGCAATGCTAAGTCATGTTTAACAACCTGTTAGTTAAAATGTGCATTAACATGATGTAATTCAGCAGTGTGGACAAGCGCAAAGAGTTCAGATGGGGAGAATATGGGATGACTTTTTACAGCCTGAGACATACTGGAGGTCAGAGTAGATGATCGCAGCAGGACCTTCTGCTTTAAAAATCTGTGAATCACAAGAGAATAAAGGGCTGTCAGATCAGCACCTATCATTTGTGAAGATCTAAAACAAAGAGCTATTTAGAAATTATTTAAATATTACAAAGTAAATATTTAAAATTTGTTCATGATGGGTTTTGGGAATATGATGATGTGTTATATTGCCTTTCTGGAGAGTACAAATTAAACAGGCATCAAGAGTACAGTCTTTAAAAAGTAATTTTAATTAACACCTACACGGTAAGCCTTCTTACTGGTTCATATGATGTTTTTCAAAATGAGGTTCAAGCTATGCCGAAAACTTGCATATTAACAATTTTAAGCATGTTAACCTGATTAATGAATCCCGTTCTCTTCTTAAACTAATGAAAGATTTTAGGCTGCTGTTTGATTGAATTTTTGGAAACACTTTGGAAAATGCGAGAGCTATGATATTTTATGCTGCAAAAATCAATGCTTTTATGGACAGCTTTGGTGGTGGGGAATTTCTTCAGGAGGACTCGTGCACTTGAGTCTGTTTCTTTACACTGCCCTCATCATGGTCATCTCTCTGTTTTTAATTAAAATAAGAATTTTGACACTATGATAACATACAAGTGAAGAAACAAAATGTTGAAACTGTCTAATATATTATTGTTTTCTTTACAAAATGTACGGTAGTGAAGAGCTTTTATATCTGCACCAGCTGACACGTAATGTGATAACTGCAAACCCCTGCTCCCACACAAAGTTTCCAAAGATGTTTTTCGTCTTAAAACTACACAACAGCTTTGTGCGTCACAATGACATTTTATAGAGCATTAGTCAACTCAGCGGATGAAATCCTGGCCCTGCTGAAGTCCAGGGAAGTTTTGTTCCTCAAATAATCCCTAAAAATCACAGAAGAGGACAACCTTTTTACTCCGTGATATTAGCAAGTATTAAATACAGGTATGTTGTCTCTTTAAACAACTGAAAAAATGTGGGGGGAAAAAACCACATGGGCACAACTGGTTCCATGTTAACTATGCAATAACCAGGTTTATTAATTATACACAAATGTGCCAGTCATAGCTACACACGTACGGCTACTCTGGCTGGTTTCTGGCGGCTTGTAGAACATAAAGCAAAGTGAGCTCCACTAGAGGGCTCACAGCCTGTTTAAAGAGGTACTGCCCTATTTCTACATGCCACTGGTGGCAGCATGTAGTGTATGTGTAGCTATACACCGCAGTGAAAAGCAGGCTGTGACCCACTGCCGTGTGTAGCGACATGTTAGTGAAAGGCTGCAGCAGAGGGGAGACAGCGGGGAAAAGGCTTCAGCAGTGCCCACTGCCAGAGCCTTTCACTGTGGTGAGGAAAGGCTCCAACAGTGGGGAGGTAGTGGGACGCTACCCGGCTAGGAATAGCATTGTCGATGGAGAGGCAAGTAGAGAGCCATGTAGGGTAGATACTTGAGTAGAATCATAGAATATCAGGGTTGGAAGGGACCCCAGAATGTCATCTAGTCCAACCCCCTGCTCGAAGCAGGACCAATTCCCAGTTAAATCATCCCAGCCAGGGCTTTGTCAAGCCTGACCTTAAAAACCTCTAAGGAAGGAGATTCTACCACCTCCCTAGGTAACGCACATTCCTACCCTCTTCAGGTGTCTTTACTTGGCTAAGCAATGGCTCATGGTCTCCACTGCCATTTATACTCACCCTGTTCTGTTCATTCTCTCTGATGTATCTGGCTTGGGCCACTGTCAGAGAGACAGGAAACTGGGCTAGATGGATGGACCATTGGTCTGACCCAGCATGGCCATTCTTATGAGTTATTAGGTACTTAGTCCCACCTGTCCTCACAGAATGGGAGAGTTTAATTCCCAACATTCTAATATTGGAAATGCAGAGCTAACGACCCTCACAGCCGTTTTAAAATATTTAATGAAAATTGTGTGTATACACACATACCCCACCCAAGGCTATTAATATGTTCAAATGATTTTTAGTGGAATGTCTGAAAATATTATGGTCTTCCTAAATTTCTCCTGTAACAGGTTTTTTTTTGGTTACTTCAGAGAATTTAGAGATTTGTACTAGCAAAATAAATGCCTGAAGTAAATTCATCAGAACAGTAAATCCAATAGCAGGATTATTATTTTTTTCTTATTCCTGGGACACACACGACTCTTAGTTTTCTGAAGATGGTCATCATAAAATGCAAAACATAGGAATAGCAATGCCACATATAAATAGTACTGTACATCTGTAAATGATTTCCAACTGAAATTTTGGTAACACAGTAGTAAGAATTATTAGGCAGAAATCTAAACAGATAAGTCAAATTTACAAGGCAGGAGACACTATAGACATGAAGATCCACCTGCATTTGTGTTTTATTTACTTATTTTTGTATACAAAACCCAAAAGGTGGCTTCTTTTTGGTGAGCATTCTCTAAGGAAACAGAAGGACAGTTTTTCAGAGAAATTTTGTCCATGTAACTTGTAGAAAGGTGATACATAGTATAATAATATGATCTAATTTACATGAAGCTGCTGAAACACTTCTGGCATAATTTAGATTTGATTTGATTTGCTGGACTGAACCACTTTCAGTGGTATTCCATTATCAGCAATAGATTGACCCTGACATCCTTAATAAATTAATCTGTCTGTCTGACAAGGTATCACACAAAGTGCTGTTCCTTCTCCTTCCTGCACCACTTAGGACTGCAAAGATAGGCAAAATAGACAGTGGAACTGAGACCAGTACTGCCGCATAAAACACATAACTAAGATGTGCATAACTGCGTAAGCTATGCTGATATTATTATGATTCGTACAACAGCAGCGAGAGGCCACAAGCAAAGATCATAGCCCCATTGTGCTCGATGGGCACTGTTTTATATTAATTACTCTGCAGCTTTTGGGACTATGAACATCTTATTAGAGCTTTTACTGGAAATTTATGCTTTCCACCTAGGGAATTATTAAATGTAAATTAGCACACAGGTAGCAATTATTGTTTTGTTTGTACTAAAAAGCTATTTATTTCAGTAAAATTCATATGCTTTTGCTATTCTTTTAATTGTGCAATCCTGATAGTTAATTAAAGTCCATAGGATGTGATCTTTGTGATCAAAAACCTAAACATTTTGCCCTTGCATCTCTTTCCCTCTTCAAAGATCTGTTTCAGAGATGAGTCATCTCTGACCTACAGTGTTCATACTATGGAATCAAGTTTTCCAACAGACAATTTATTCAATAGTCTCTATAAACTGGCCATGATCATTTGTACCTAATACACAGGGCCCAGCTATTATAGTCAGAACTTGTGTTGGCGGAGGACAATAAGAAAACAAACAAGGATGAATCAAATTTCTATAGCACACCAAAGCTCAAGTCCAATCAAGTTCGCCTAAGAAGCTAGAATAAATACATACACTTAAACGGGGAGCTCTTGCTCCAGAGGTGAATAAGCCTTAGAATAACTTTATTCTGTTCTTGATCCTGCTGGTCTTTGCATGCAGAGCTCTCATGGACTTCAGCATGTTGTGACTACGCTGGAAACACCATTATAACTGAAATTGTTTGCCACTCTTAACGACAGCAGGCACTATCAGTCCCCCCCCCCCCCCCCGTTATTAGTGATACCAGAAACTAACAAAGAAGGTGCCCGACAATGGAATGTGTAAGAACACAGATGCAGAATCAGGTGCTTTTTGTTATTGTTTAAATGCAAAATGGATGCCCTAAAAGTGATCTTCTATAAAATCAACCAAATGCGGAGCCCAACTGCAATACAAGTAGTTTGATATGGACGTTTTTCATAGCTCTCTGTAAAAGAGAATTTATAAGGCTTATGAGTGAGGATAAAACGGATCACTGACAAATTCCCTCTGCAATGTCCACGCAGATTTCTCACTCGCAGTGCCTGAATGATTTTAAGACACACGAGTAGAGGTAGATGAATTTCTAAAGATTTCTTGCTGCCACCTAGTGTTTGGCACTGATAACCTGCAATAAAGAGAAGAGATTGAGAGCTAAACTGTGCAGCCTTCACTTGTATACATGAATATTTCTCATCGGAGTAAGCAGTCACCAACACAATGAAGGGTTGCCCAATCTAGCCCTTCAATGATGTTATTTAAAATCAAGATGAAGTAAGCCATATCGTGTGCCATGTGAATGACATTTATTGTATTACAGTTAATATTTGTAACCAGAAGCTGTAATCGGCATTATCTCATTTATGTTATTACGTCACTGTAGGACCTGATCCAGCAACTCCTTACCTACATGAATAGTCCCATTCAAATCAGTGGTACTACTTGCGTGAGTAGAGCTTACTCACATGAATAAGGGTTTGCAGGATCAGATACTTAGGCCTTAACCCTGCAATCACGTAAGGGTATCTATATTCACATGAATATTCCCACTGACTTCAGTGGGGCTACTCATGCATAAAGTTAAGCATATGCATAAAGTTAAGCATGTGCACAAGTGCTTTCAGGATTGGGGCCTTAGATTACAAGTGACAAGATGTGATGACAAGATCCCTTGAGGATCTTGGAAAGAGCCAGGTGCAGGCAGTAGTTATCCAAGTAGAATATCTACCTGACTGAAGGGTTAAAATGTGAAATGTTCAGTTTTAAATATCCGCAGCACTGAAGTTACGAATAGAGCCCTGCACAGATATAAAAATGTGGATTCGCATCCAATCCGCATCTGTCAGAATCAATGTGCATCCGACCCACCGTCCGCTTGCCACCTTTGATGTGCATCCACACCCACAGTAGCAAGTTGTCTCACAAGGGCTAGCGATGTGGGGAGGGGGGAAGGGAGCGGAGATGAGCAAGCGGGAGCGGGGCTCTTGCAGGAAAGAGGCCGTACCAGGGTGGAGACTGGGGGTAAAGGGTGGCACGGGGGCAGACTCGAGGAGAAGAGCCGTTGCGGGGGCTGGGGAGAAGGGTTTGCATTGCATCACCTGCTGCTCCCGGGGACTCGTGAGCGCAGGAAGGGTGGGATGCCAGGGTCCCGCCCACTCCAATTCCTCTGGCCAGGGGCAGGCCCCGCTGCCCAGGAGCCAGGAGCATGCCCAGTGCTGCCGGGCTGGGCCATAGTGGGGACACTGGCACTGCCCAAGGGGCCTGAGCTGCTGGACAGGAAGCAGTGCAACAAACAGGTGCTGGACAACCCTGACTCCTGCCTGCCGCCCAGCCCCCAGCACTGGCTGGTGGCAGCCGTCCCCAAGCGTGCTGAGCCCCTAGGGCTGCCTGAGCCAGACGCCTCAGGCCAGGTGCTGCCGGTGAGTAGAGCCCTGCATGGCTGTATCTGCATCCGATCCACTATCTGCAAAAATGGACCGCGGATATGAAGTGGATATCCGGGGATTTGCAGGGCTCTAGTTATGAGATGTTTAAGATACTAGTAAATGTTGATATTTAACACAAAATCCAATCACTTCCCACCCTGGAAGTTCATTCTCATACCTGTACATTATTGTCCCAACACAAACTATTCACAGGAGCAAATTTATGGACCTGCACGTTCACAAAATTGGGTCCAAGATGCATAGAGAGAGAAATTATGCAATTGCAGATTTGCAAGATAATTATGATCTGGTCCCTTATTCTTAAGGGTTTGTAATTCTTCTACATTTTGCCTTCAGATCTTTAATAACTAATATAATTTGCCAACACCAGCAATGCAGATTTGACTGTTACCAGGCCCTAGCCTATGGCAGTCAGGGATACTCAAAAACCTTGGGTGAAATCCTGGCCCTGTTGAAGTCAGGATTTCACTCCTTGCATGGAATTTCACTGCAGTCTGCACAGGCTAAATGGGCCAGAAAAAGAAGCATCTTAGTGATTCAACAGGCCCAAGGACCATTCTTCCTGCTTTGGTACACTATTCTTGAGTTAGAGGTACAGGACTTTAAACATTTAGTACCTACTGTAGTGACAAACACCACCTAAAACATATGGTGGGGGGGGTGGGGGGGAGAATGGGACATTTTTCCATTTATTTACTTTGCATGTTTGACAGCATTTTTTTTATATAGTCAGTTTCACACTCTCTTCTGTACAGTCAGTTCGGCCCTGATCCTGCTCTGACAGCCAATAATACAGATCCTGGTGACTGTGTAGCATTTCATGGACTTGAAATGGACTCTCCACACATAGACCAGTGCACCTTAGTGGATCACAATGCAGGGCAGGTATCTTAGACAGGCAGTTTCTCCCTTGCTGTACAAACACCAACATCAGAATTATTTTAAAGGAACTAAAGAACATGGACATTATTTAAAGGGTACTGAATATTAAAATGGAATGTTCTGAAATGAGTCAATTAAAATTGACAGTGTGCTATTAACACTTTTACCACCTACATTCACACTAATGCCATTCAGCATGCCTCAAACAACCCTCTGGATCAACATCCTTGTTTATAAGTGTGTTCATATGGATTATAGTAGATGTATCAAACATACCAATCCAATAATGGAAAATATACTGGTCTTTGAAATGTGAATTTCTGACTCAATTAGTTTTGTTCATGCACTGATAGGTTTCCTGTAAGACTGTTAAATTGGAGAATAAGCTCCGTTCACTCTCCTACCAAGTTAATGCCAATGTAGAACACATCCTCGCACACTAGGTGGCGTATTTGTATTATTCTTGCAGAGGCGGAAGACTGGAAATAAAGGAAGTAATACCAGGCCTTAAATGTGTAGCAAAGCAAGTCCCCCCCCAAGTGAAACATTATCCCTGCAGAAGAAAGTTTCTCCCTGAATGCTTTATAGTAATTTAGTAATTAAAACTAGCAACACCTATCAATAAACATTCCTATTTCATACTGAATTCAAATTTACAGTGGGACCATATCAGAAGAGGGGACACAAATCCTGACCATGATTACACAGAGGTGTAAATAACAGGCTGGCTGATCCTCAGAAGAACAGGCTCATGGCGGAGTTGCTCCATAGGTGAGGGATGAGATGCTTTTTGGGGTGGGAGGTGAGCTTGTGTCGAAATATCCTATCTCCAATATGGCTCTCTGCGTCCCCTGCTCCTCCCCCTTGTGTGTGTGTGTGTGTGTGTGTGTGTGTGTGTGTGTGTGTGTGTGTGTGTGTGTGTGTGTGTGTGTGTGTGTGTGTGTGTGTGTGTGTGTGTGTGTGTGTGTGTGTGTGTGTGTGTGTGTGTGTAATGGATGGAGGGAGATAGCACTAGGAATCACAGATGGGAATGTTTGTTCAGGCATCTCTCCCAGTTGAAAGTTCCATTTAAAAACTGCCAGCCAGGAGCACCATTTTAGTGTGTGTAGGCCATTTAAGGCTCTTCGCTACACTACTCCCAAGGAGCAAATGTGCAGTCCCTCTAGCCATCCTCTCTAAAGGCCTGGGTAGGTAGAGTCCACAGGTGACTTTTCAGCAGCTGTGCTTTGCCTACACAGCTACTCTTGTGGAGATAGGAAACCTCTCAGGATTCATGTTGTATTCTACAGCTGCAGAGCATGGTCAGGCCATCTAGCCTCAGCCAAGCTCCATGCTGCAGTAGGAGTGAAATCGGTTGGCTGGGTATATTTGAAGACAACTAATTCAGTTTGAAGTCTTGATATTTTTAGCTTGTTGTTTATAAAGTATATTGAACAAATACTGCACTATGAAGCAGCTTAGGTCAAATACACTGTTTTTTCATCTGGGTTGTTTTGGCTGCGGGTGGAGAGGAGGAGTTTGAATGCACAAAGCAGCATGGGCATAAAGAACCTGACTGCTAGGGGGAAGCTGAAAAGCTGAAAAGAACCAACAGCTGCTCTGTCTGCCCTGTGTCAGCTGCACTGGCCGCTGCAGAAGTCACAGAGGTTCCGGAAGTCATGGAATCCGTGACTTCCGTGACAAACTGGCAGCGTTATGCATGAGTCACCTCCTGATATTTAGAGTAAAGCTGGCTTTCCTCAGAAGATTATACAGAAATTCTAACACCCTAACTGCCAGTAACAGGTCTGATTGTGACATGGCCTTAAAAGGCTGGTGGAATGCAAGAAGCCACACTGCAAGGTCTATGCAAGGACTTACCACAGCTGCAGTCCCTGAACTCACAGGGAATTGCACACCTGGCACACGGAAGGGCAGGTAGGCAGAAGGGCCGGGCCCTCCTACCCAAAGCATTGCACTTGGAGCTTGTGTTAAATTGGTTATCCACCATTACCCCATTGTCCTTTACAAGGTCCCTGCTTTCCTAGAAAGTTTCCGCTGCTAGATCTAACTTCTGCATCCTGTCAGAAATTTTGATTTCTGTACTTATTCACAAGTGAATTTTTCCTTCTGATGGGGACCTGGGAAGCATAGGTTTCAGAACTCATATAACTTCTGACATGCACAACAGTCTATTGCTATCTGGGTCATCTGTACTGACCAAATATTTGAATGATTGTGCTAAGCTTGAGCACGGGTATTCCATTATTCCTGACCACGTTTGAAATGAATTAATTTTGAAGTACTTACAGTGAATTCAGTTTGAATTCCAGCTATTTCATTGGCATAAGACCAGCCATACTGGGTCAGACCAATGGTCCAGTTAGCCCAGTATCCTGTCGTCTGCGAGTGGCCAATGCCAGATGTTTCAAAGGGAATGAATGGAACAGGGTAATCATCATTCTCAATTCTCAATTCTCGGTCATCTAGTCCCCCCATCTGGCAGCCAGAGGCTTAGGGACACCCAGGGTATGGGGTTGCATCCCTGACCAATTTGACTAAAAGCCATTGATGGACCTGTCCTCTGTGACTTTACCGAATTCTCTTTTGAATCCAGTTATAGTTTTGGCCTTCACAGCATCCCCTGGCATCAAATTCCACAGGTTGACAGTGCGTTGTGTGAAGTGGTACTTCCTTTATGTTTGCTTTAAACCTGCTGCCTGTTAGTTTCATTAGGTGACCCCTGGTTTTGGTGTTATGTGAAGGGGTAAATAAAACGTCCTTAGTAATTTTCTCCGCACCAGTCATGATTTTATAGCTCTCTCTCGTATCCCCCCTTTGTCGTCTCTTTTCCAAACTGAACAGTCCCAGTCTTTTCAATCTCTCCTCAGACGGAAGCTGTTCCATCCCTTTAATCATTTTTGTTGCCCTTCTCTGTACCTTTTCCATTTCTAATATATCCTTTTAGAGATGGGGCAACCAGAACTGCACACACTACTCAAGAGAGGGGTGTACCATGGATTTACACAATGGAATTGTGATATTTGCTGTCTTATTATTGATCTCTTTCCTAATGGTTCCTAAGAGTGGTAGCTTTTTTGAAAACATATACTTAATGTGCAGCACTAGCCAGCAAACTCTCCACAATGACTCCAAGGTCTCTTTCTTGAGTGGTACCAGCTAATTTAGAGCCCATCATTGTGTATGTGTAGATGGGACTGTTTTCCAATAGGCATTTCTTTGCCTTTATCATCAACACTGAATTTAACCTGTCATTTTGTTACCAAGTCATGCACTATTGTAAGATCCCTTTGTAACTCTTTGCAATCACCTTTGGACATAACTATCTTGAGTATTTTCTATCATCTGCAAAAACTTTGCCTCCTCACTGTTTAACCCCCTTTTATTCCAGATCATTTATGAATATGTTGACCAGCACTGGTCCCAGTAGAGATCCCTGGGGGACCCTGGTATTTACCTCTCTCCATTCTGAAAACTGCCCTTTGTTCCTGTCTTTTAACCAGTTACTGATCCACGAGGGGACCTTCCCTGGTATCCCATGACTGCTCTCAGTTTGCTTAAGTGCCTTTGGTGAGGGACTTTGTCAAAGACTTTCTGAAAATCCAAGTACACTTGAAAAGCTATTGAAGTGTTGCCAAAGTATAAAAAAAAAAGCACAGAACCTTCAGGTCTCTGCCAGATGTAGATACAATACATTAGGCATCTACTTGGAATGGGATGTATGGGGTTTTATCTCCTGTGCCCATTTGTCATTGTTGCTCAGGTTCACGTAGGTGGCACCTTGTGACAAAGAGTGACTGCTATCCCTGCTGTCTATTTGCTTTCCCAACTCAGCTCCTTATGTAACAAGGCTTGATCCAAAGCCCATTGAAGCCAATGGGAGTTTTTCCCTTACTTGATTAGGCTCAAAGCAACCAATCAATTCTGTCTCAGGCAGCATCAACAAAACCATCACTTAGGTTCTGACTGCAGAATCTACATAACCTTTTAGCTCCAGAGGACTAGCCATTAGCAATATGTTTTTTGCATTACAAACTCGGCACATTCGATACAGAAGTAATTAAAGAGAGAATAAACGTAGAAACCCACAATGCCTTTATTACCATATCAGCTTTATGACCTAAAACTGCACTTTACAAATTTTAAAGGGGCTTTTAGCCCACCATCATTTTGTGATTCAGAACACATTATATTGTGGGCACGTTTCCACGAAAATATAAAAATTATATTAGTTAAAATGTGCTAATTGTAGTGTAGACAAGGGATAATCACCAAGGAACTTCTGAAGAGTTTTAGGAGCTTAAGTCCAATGTCAAAAGTGACTTAGGATCCTCCATCTCATTGAAAGTATAGGTTCCTAAGTGACTAAGACTCCGATCTACAAAGGTATTCAGGTATCTAACTCCCCCTGAAATCAATGGGAATTAGGCACCTTTGGGGATCTGTGCCAAAGTCAATTTTGAAAATGGGACTTAAATTTCCAGAAGTACCTTACTTAAGTCCTCAAATTAGATTGTCCTGGGTGATGGTGGTGGGAATATGGTGATAAGATCTTGTGCAGTAATTATATTGTTGAGGAGGTGGGAGGAGAGGAGAGAAAGAGAAAAAAGTGGATAACCACCAAGTAACATGAAAGCAAGTCCACTGTGCATAGAACTCCTACAGTATACAATAGGAGTTTATGCATAGCCCCATTGCCAGATTGGACCCTATATGATTTCCAGGACTAATAAAAACAACTACTTCATAAATACAAGGGTGGACAAGATAGTGTCTGTCTATTAAAATAACTGCAAATGATTCTCACCACCCCAATGGCATCAAGTTTTGTCTTTGTACACGGTCTCACAACTCTTCACCTAGTCAGTCAGGGCTCGATCCTGCAGACACTTATGCACATGTGCCTATGGCTTCAAAGGGACCGTTCACATGAGCAAAGCTGCTCACATGTGCAAGTCTTTGCTGGCCTGGCCCCATAATTAAGACGGTCTATGTGCAGCTGACAAATCCAATACATTTTAAAAGATTTTAAGCCTGAAGACGGATCACTCCACAAAAAAAAAAAATCCATAAAATGGATGAGATTGCAGCAAAATAGTAATCTGATTTTTCCTCTCTATAACATCTTTGTTAATTTATGGCCAAATACCCACTGGATCAGATATATGGTGCTCCGGAGGGGGCCTGTGGAATGCAATTGTCCTTATTCGCATTCACATCTAGCAGGCAAATGCCTTCCTGCTGTTTCCTTTACACAACAGCATCAAGCTATTTTAATCACACCAGAAATCCTTTGCTCTGCAACAATCCTGATCACGCCGGTAGAGAGCGCATTACACAGCAGTTGGCAGTAAACCTGACTTTGGCAAGGAGGGATTAACAAATACAAATGGATGGTTTGTACTCTTAGAATTGATATTTTTTCGTGGATGGAAAGAAGCCAATAAGAATTTTAAGTCCCAGAGCTTCTCTTCTAGGCTAGTCAGAGTAAGCGTAAGAAAGAAAGAGCAGCATGTGTGAATATGAGAGAGAGAGAAAACACATGCATTCACATGTCAGGTGTGTGATACAGTAGAGCCATCTGAACATGCCCCTTTATCATGCCCCTTTGACTGTCTCATCTGCACTCTGCCCACTAACCCATCTTCCCTGAGCTTAGTCTAGAACGTCTCAATTTTAAAGGATCTTAACACAGCTGCCCTAATTATTATTTTCTTAAATCTTCCTTCTCCAGGTGTAGTGCTTCTGTCTCCACATTACCCTTGCTTAAGGCCCAAAATGGACAAATCACTCCAGTGCCAGGTGTGTGATCAGATATCTTGCAGCCCTGCAGAGCTAGAAACGGGAGTGCTATACAATTGGAAAAGGGAGACTTGCAGTTGTCCACTCTGACATGCGACACTTTCACCTAACCCTGGACAGTGCCAATTGCCCTTTGGAGGTATGAAATTTTTATGCACATAAAATCTATTTTAGGTCATTTTTATGTTTGTTTTTAAAAATACATTTGAGAGAGAGTATTCTCTCTCCCTCAAAGTATTTAATAACTGATTTGGGGTATAGCCCTCTACTAACCCTTTATATGTTGCATGTCTCAGACTAGGCTCTTTGGGATGTGGACAAAATCTTCCTTTTGGGTTGGACAGTGCTTAGCATGCTGTGGCCTGGATCCTGACTGTGTGCTACCACAATGCTATTAGTACTTGTAAGAAAGATGAGACAAATGCAATATACACATACATCCTGGTTATACTGGAGTCAACGGCAGAGCTCCAATTGACTTAAAAGGTCAAGGATTTAGTCTCATGGCTATAGTGGGGATGAAAGGAAAGGAAGGGAAACTGGCTGACTTACAGTGTAACACATGACGGCCCAGTTTCTGAAATTGGTAGCAAGCGGATGGACTGCTGTATCTGCATTGATCCGTGGCGAAGTCGGTGAGACTCCAGGCAGGCCCAGCATTCCATCTGTACCTTACCAATAGCAGGTCCTGGGCCATTTGGTGCATGAACAAGTATAACCCTCAGTCCTACTGGAGAACATGTACCAACATTACTCCTGTAAAACTGCCAAGAGCTGGAACCTGCATGAAAAGCTCAAAGACAATAGGAAACCCAGACCCTGTACACTACCTTCATGGGAGCAAGCTGGATGGGTGTGATACATGAAGGGTCCACCATAGGCTTCGGCCTGTTTGCAGTGTCTGCTAGCAAGCTGTGCCACTGTTGAGGTAGTCCTGTAAATTTTTGTTCTCTGTGATCAAATCCAGTGTGAACCCGGTGCTCAAAATTTGACGGTCCAGAAATTTCAAGTCTTTTCTTTTTCTTTCCAAACATGGTGGAAAAACCTGAAGGGAAGGGGAGGTGTGGGAGAACAGAAACAAGAAGTAGTTTATCTTGACACTGTCTCAAATTTTTAAATCTGTCATCATTACCTGCAGAGTATAAAACGGATGTTAGTTTTCACTGATTCAAAATTTCCAATTCCACCTCACTTACTCACATGGAGTAGTGCTTTACTCTGCACATAATCCCACTGGCATCTATTGGAGGTCTGATATGGCCCTAGTTATGGTAGGATTATGAGGTGTTCAGATACTTTCTGTATTTATCCTCAAAGTGATTAGCTATGTCATGATAATGATGATACCTAATATGAAACAGAAATAAATAGAAGAACTTGCATCTCAGAACTATAGGCCAGATGCTCAGCAAGCTTAAATCTTGGCAGGAGGACTGTTTTCACCAGCCGAGCATCAGGCCCTAATACATTCACACTTAGATTGCATCCTGCTGAAGTTAGAAGAGGGTTCATAGCTTGTCCGCCATTTCAGTAATGCAAGACAAGCAGAGATCCTGCTTCAAATTCCAGCCACCCTTCAGCATCTTCACCTATACTGGCAAAATCTCCATTCATGCAGCGCAGCTTTGCCTTTTGGAGAGAAGTGATTCCCTGTGAGAAGAGAATCATGCCTTTAATATCAAGGGCCCGACTGTGCCATTTAGACACAGCTCATAGCAAACGAAAGAGTGGAGCTGCACAGCCCTTGGGGAGCCCAGGAAACATCAGGCACACTGAGGCTGAGCACCTGCTACCACATCCCTCTGCACGAGCAGCTTGCTATCCCCGGCACGGCTGGCTAGCATGTAAAGGGGGGATTCAGAGCAGAGGCACCAAACTTTCTGATTTGCTGAAGGGTGCTCGACCCCTGCTCTGCCCAAGGCCCCACCCCAACTCCACCCCTTCCCCCAAGGCCCCACCCCCACCCTTCCCACCCCTGCTCTGCCCCCACCCTGCCTCTTCTCCCGCCCCCACTACAGATTTAGCTGCATGGTGAAGTTGGCTGTTTCCGTGATCATTGGCGCATTTGCTTTGAAGAGCACTCCGTTGGGTCATCTTGTCTACGTGCTGCACAGTGACAGGCCTGGTTTCATTATCGTTCTCCAACAATCTCCAGCACCTTTGGGATGGGAGTTTGATTTAGCCCTGCGGAACTTCAGCGATGGAGATTTTACAGCCACCCCTGGACAACTGTTCTATGGGTTGTTCTGATAATGCCTTTTGGGATATTTAACATTTTTTTTCTGCTATGATTTAATCCGCAAGAGACTGACTAATCATTCCCGGGGCTAGATTACCCCTAACCCTTCGTGGCTCTGGCCACAGCGAGCAGACGCTGCTTGCCCAGTACTTGCAAGGGATGGCCAGAGAGGGTCAAAGAGTGGGCGGCCAGATACACAGGGGAAAGATGGATAAACTGCACCCTGTAAAGGGCTGAAGTAATTTACTCCAGATCCCACAGCAAAGAGGTGCAGGGGATGAACAGCACACAGTCTGAGTCACAATTCTCACCCAGGCTACTCCCAGGGCAGGACAGCTTTCACACCACCACTTACTCGGAGCACAGCCTAATGGCTCATTCCAGCCTACAGTGTGTTCAACACCTTGGAGAAGGGCCACGTTTCTAGAGCTTTAGCCAGATTGCTGTGGAGTCATTATACCAGGGAAGAGGAAAGATTCCCAGCAGCTAGGGAGCGGGATAGGTTGGGATTTTTTTGGGAGGGGGGAAGGAAACCATTCCTGCTGCCTCATGCTGGACAAACCCTCTCTCCTCCACCTAAGTCTGTGGCCCACTTATCTCTGCTACCAGTATTCAGGGCATCTGTTGGACTGGGAAACAGCAAGACCTGAAGTATTTGGAGCAAGCACAGAGGCGGCAGCTTGAGCTAACAGGGAGGTGGGGCCAGCAGTGCTTGAAGATGGGTAGAAGTCTGGAGGACATTGGGCTCATGGGAAGCAAGTCTAGCCCTAGGCTGGGAACTGGCTGTGGGGCTGGAGGAGGGGAGGGAAACAGAGGAGAAAAAGGCAGTCTTTCTGCTGCTTGGAGACAGGATGTAAATTGGATGTTTGTCTCCAGGTCTTCTGTAAAGAGCACACAGCAGATAGGAGGATACTCCTCCATGGCCCTCTAAAGGTTAAAACCATTCCTCTTAGTTTTGTCCTCCTTGACTGGTGAGAATAAATTGATCCCCGTACTCTTTATACCTTCCCTTTACATATCTGTAGACAATTATGTCTCCTTTAAGCTTATTTTCTCCAGATAGAACAGGCCTAGTTCTTTTAACCTTTCCTCATAGGTCTTATCTTCCAAACCTTTCACCGGTTTTGTTCCTCTCTTCTGAGCTCTCTCCAATTATTCTGTCTTGTTTGAAATCAAGTGCCCTTTAGTCTCTCTCTCTCTCTACTGCTAAGATCTTACTTACAGTCATTTTTAGCTTCCTTTTGTGAAGTCTTATCACTCTGGTCCCCTCATCCTTTCCCATTCTTACATTCTGATCTCTTATTTTGTTTCCACTGGTGCCTAAGTATAAACCTGCACTCTCCAAGTTTTCAGCCATTGCTTCATTTCTGGGAAGTATCAAATTAAAAAACAAAAACAAAACAGAAACACAATAACAAACGGGAGCCCATGTCAGTGGAATCCTAATGACAGCAGGAGCAGGCTACCTGGATCCACCTGTCAGCTCTTATTTTATCTTTAGAGAGAGAGTAAGCTCTTTGGGGCAGGAACCATCCTTTTGCTCTGTGTATTTGCAGTGCCTAGCACAAGGCTGTCCTGGTCAATGACTCCAGCTTCCAGGTGCTACAATAACACAAATATTTTTATCCTAACCCATGGTTTTGGGTTGACATTTCCCATTTTTGGTTTTTAGCCCCTGGCAATTTTTTAAAAGTTTAAACAAAAGTCATCCCAATATTGCTAGCCTCTAGCATTCAAAAAAACAAAAATAGCCCCCCCCAGTCAGCTCCTCCCCCGAAACACTAATAGCTTAAAAATCTCAAGATTTTAAAAAATAAAATAAATTGGGGTTCGTTTTCTTTGATGGTTGAAGCTTTCAAATGCACTTGAATAATGGTTTTAAGCTTTTCTCTGAAACCCTCTGGGCTAGAAACGTACTTATCTTTAAAAATCAAAGCTGAGATTCTCAGGTGTTCACATGATTCCAAGACCTGGGGCTTTAAGAAGGACAACTACCATAAGACTTGCAATAAAATCATGAGTTGGCAACACTGCAGTGCCCTCCATTTTGAGTACAAGAGAACCTCATAAAAAAAGATATCGCAGCTAGAACTGTGTGGGAACTGGATTTCCCTTTTATACATGAAATTTAAAAAAAATTCCATTCTGAAATGGAACAAACAAAGAACAACAACAAAATCAAAAAAGTAATTGAACTTCCTCTGAAACAAGATTCAGAACAAACCCGAGAAGTGTCAGGTTGATCAAAACATTTTGTTTTGATTAAATTTTAACATTTCATTCTGATTTTGACTTTATTTTGTTTACACATATATTTCATTCCCGTTTTTGTTTAAAATGTTTTGAAACAAAAAAGTTTGAATATTTCATTCTGAAAACATAAAAAATTGAACTGCACAACTCGAAACCCCAAATTTAGCCTAGCTATAAATCCACCAAAAATTATGGTCTCCATCATAAAGCCTGTATATTTGGGCATTATGCAAAATATTAATTGTTACCTAATTTTGTGTTCTCTCTGAGAAGCCAGGAAAGATTACTGAGCAATTTAAAAAAAAAAGGGGGGACGGACTTTTTTTTAAACAACAAAAGGAGCTTTGCTTTCCAGGATGAAGAAGCTCTGCTGGCCAATAAATGGACCATATATTTCTTTCTTATTTATTCTCTAGAGCTACTCAAGGCTCTGATCAGTTCCATAATATGGAATTCTCTGGCTTGGAATGCCCTAACCGGGTGCTCTTTAAGGGCTTGTCTTCATTATGGAGCTAAATCGACGCTGCTGCAATCGATGCAGCGGCATCGTTTTAGCAAGTCTAGTGAAGACCAGCTCAACTGATGGGAGAACGCTCTCCCATCGATTTCTGTGCTTCCGCCTCTCATTGAGGTGGAGTAATGTCAGCAGAAGAGTGTCTCCCATCGACACAGCGTAGCGTGGATCCCACGGTAAGTAGATCTAAGCTACGTCGACTCAAGTTATATTGCTAACGTAACTCACATTGCACAGCTTAGATCGACCGGAAGCTGTAGTGCAGACCAGACCTAAGAGTCTGGTGGAAATGAGTCCCTCTTTTGACAGATTTATGAAGTACAATGGCAAGAGTTCTTCCTCTCCTGTGCAGGTTTCTTCCCTAGCTACAAAGGAACTCGGCCACATTACAGCAGGGCTCAAGCCCTTTGCACCTTCAGTTCTTCAGCCATAAGTGTATCGACCAATTTGCAGCAATATATTTCCCCTACGTTTTTGCCCTTGTAACTAAATTAGCCAGACACACAGAAGGGTAAATGCTGCTTTACGTGTACTTAGTGACCATATCTGTGCATGCTCAGTAGGTGACTTTCACAGAAGCATAACTCTGATAAAAGAAAATATTCTCTTGAAAAAATAAAGGCTCTTTTCCTGGCTGAGGGCTATATCCATGCCACATTTTAACTTTCTACCTCCAGCCATTTCAGCTATCGTGTGACTCAAAAATCATGTTGTTAGAGCTGATCAAAAATTTTCCAATGGAACTTCTGTCTGGGAGAATACTATCTTGTTGAAATCTAAGTTTCATGGAAACCAGTCTATTTTGACTATTTTAAACTGAGTGTTCTGATTGGATTACATGCATGAGGTGTGCAAGTACATTTTATCATGTGAACACTGACTTTTCTAGCAGGATTCTCAGGGAGTATCAACTGATGTGAATTTTTCAGATAATGCGAGAGGCTGCATGTACTCTTTCTATTTTGAAATACCCCAGCTTTCCTTTGTAGGAAATCACATGCAAACCTGTACCAGCTTGCCTCCATGTGTAGAAACCAATGACTGGTGTATAGTGAATCTTTTAGAGAATCATAGAATATCAGAGTTGGAAGGGACCTCAGGAGGTCATCTAGTCCAATCCCCTGCTCAAAGCAGGACCAATCCCCAACTAAATCATCCCAGCCAGGGCTTTATCAAGCCTGACCTTAAAAACTTCTAAGGAAGGAGATTCCACCACCTCCCTAGGTAACGCATTCCAGTGTTTCACCACCCTCCTAGTGAAAAAGTTTTTCCTAATATCCAACCTAAACCTCCACCACTGCAACTTGAGACCATTACTCCTCGTTCTGTCATCTGCTACCATGAGAACAGTCTAGAGCCATCCTCTTTGGAACCCCCTTTCAGATAGTTGAAAGCAGCTATCAAATCCCCCCATATTCTTCTCTTCCACAGACTAAACAATCTCAGTTCCCTCAGCCTCTCCTCAGAAGTCATGTGTTCCAGTCCCCTAATCATTTTTGTTACCCTCCGCTGGATGTTTTCCAATTTTTCCACATCCTTCTTGTAGTGTGGGGCCCAAAACTGGACACAGTACTCCAGATGAGGCCTCACCAATGTCAAATAGAGGGGAACGATCACGTCCCTCGATCTGTTGGCAATGCCCCTACTCATACATCCCAAAATGCCATTGGCCTTCTTGGCTACAAGGGCACACTGTTGACTCACATCCAGCTTCTCGTCCACTGTAACCCCTAGGTCCTTTTCTGCAGAACTGCTGCCTAGCCATTTGGTCCTTCGTCTGTAGCGGTGCATGGGATTCTTCCGTCCTAAGTTCAGGACTCTGCACTTGTCCTTGTTGAACCTCATCAGATTTCTTTTGGCCTAATCCTCTAATTTGTCTAGGTCCCTCTGTATCCTATCCCTACCCTCCAGCGTATCTACCTCTCCTCCCAGTTTAGTGTCGTCTGCAAACTTGCTGAGGGTGCAATCCACACCATCCTCCAGATCATTAATGAAGATATTGAACAAAACCGGCCCCAGGAACGACTCTTGGGGCACTCCACTTGATACCGGCTGCCAACTAGACATGGAGCCATTGATCACTACCCATTGAGCCTGACAATCCAGCCAGCTTTCTATCCACCTTATAGTCCATTCATCCAGCCCATACTTCTTTAACTTGTTGGCAAGAATACTGTGGAAGACCATGTCAAAAGCTTTGCTAAAGTCAAGAAACAACACATCCACTGCTTTCCCCTCATCCACAGAGCCAGTTATCTCATCATAGAAGGCAATTAGATTAGTCAGGCATGACTTGTCCTTGGTGAATCCATGCTGACTGTTCCTGATCACTTTTCTCTCCTCTAAGTGCTTCAGAATTGATTCCTTGAGTACCTGCTCCATGATTTTTCCAGGGACTGAGGTGAGGCTGACTGGCCTGTAGTTCCCAGGATCCTCCTCCTTCCCTTTTTTAAAGCTGGGCACTACATTAGCCTTTTTCCAGTCATCCGGGACCTCCCCCGATCGCCTAGAGAGCATTTCTACATTATGTTCCTATGCAATATCCTTTTCTCTGGCCTTGACAACAGCCATTATGCCTCACTCATGTCCATGGAGAATGCTGCTACAGAGCTCATCTTCCTATCCTGTAGCTGTGATTCTGGCAATCCTCTTTGCATCCCCCTGCTGGCTCCCTCTTTTCATATCAAGCATAATCTGCTTGTCTTCACTTTCAAGGCCCTCCATAACCTATCCCCACCCTACTTTCCATTTTTCATTCAGTATCAAAAGTTCAGTTCCCACCTCTGAGCAGCCTATGATATTAGCTTCCATCACCCACTTGTTAAAAATTTAACAAGTGTCTTTGTGCTTTCTCCCATGCTGCCCCTCACAGTGGGGAGAAACATCTGCAAAACTAAAGGAGTACTTGTGGCACCTTAGAGACTAACCAATTTATTTGAGCATGAGCTTTCGTGAGCTACAGCTCACTTCATCGGATGCATACCGTGGAAACTGCAGCAGACATTATATACACACAGAGATCATGAAACAATACCTCCTCCCACCCCACTGTCCTGCTGGTAATAGCTTATCTAAAGTCATCATCAAGTTGGGCCTCTCCCCTGCCATAAAATCTACAAAAACCTGACAGTAGATATGCTGCCAGTTTGTTGAAACCATTGCCAATCAGGCTGACCAGTATTATTATTGTTTCACTGTACTCCCCCCATCACTGTCTGTATCCAAACTCTTACACTCTAAGCTTTTGGAGGGCAAGATTGTCTTTGTTCTGTTTGTACAGCACCCCCTACCTCAATGGGGCCCCACTGAGGCTACTCGTTGCTACAGTAATACAAAACTAATAAATGATTTCTTGGACTGAGGCCCTCAACTTGCTCCATTAAAGCAACGGCAGCTTTACCCCTGCCACAAGTGAACATAGGATCAAACCGTCAAAAACCATCTAGACCAGTGGCTCTAATTCTTTTCTGCCAATGTATGCATTCTGATCCTTCTAGTGCCAGGTACTTGCGGTTGATTGGAGCCTGCTGCTGTATGGAATGGGGAAAGGGGGGAAATTTGTTACTCCCCTCCCCCCTGTTCACGTAGAGCTTGTTTTCATCTAGTTCCATGTTGCATTTTTCTTTAATGAGTTCAACAAATGACACTGTTGTTGATCAGAATGTATGTCCTCTACCGTCAAACCAGAAGATTCCATCTATATGTAAGATACTGGCACGTGTGTGTGCAACTCGTCCCCCCTCTTTGCCCAATCCAAATAGCATGAGTGTCACACCCCCAGCTAGAGAGCTTTGGCAGCTCATGCTTCTAGTTCTTGAGGACCCTGGTTTTCAATTCCTGGTGTATTGGCCAAGATGGCAGTCATCACCTACACACTTCAGAAAGTAGAGGCAAAATTAAAGGGAGGTTTTCTGCCATACTTACTGTTACTCAATAACACTATTAATTCGTGTAACAAGTTGGGAAAGCAGAGAGCATACTAAGCAAATGGAAGAGCAAGAGTCCTAAGGTTTATAAATTGTTTTTGAAATAAACTCTAGACACATATCAACTTCTTGAAGATAAGTAATTGGAGGAGTTTGTGCTTACGCCTCATCAAAAAACCTTTTGTTGCTGGCACAATATCCCTGTATTTTGAAAGTTAGTTGTAGTCCAGGTAAACATCAGTTCTGGGTCCCAGAGAATTTTAATCCCTTCATGGTTATTTCTGTAGACCACAGAATTTAATCCAGAGTCCAGGAATAAAAAATTCAGGTCACCAGGATCCATTAGCAGAGGCAAAGGTAGTGTTGTGAAGAGATTTAAAAAAAAAAAAGTCCCACAAAGTCTATTATCTCTTGATATCACCACCCACGTTAGTGCTCCCAGTTACTAATTTAATTCTTAGCACCATAGAATCATAGAATCATAGAATATCAGGGTTGGAAGGGACCCCAGAAGGTCATCTAGTCCAACCCCCTGCTCAAAGCAGGACCAACTCCCAGTTAAATCATCCCAGCCAGGGCTTTGTCAAGCCTGACCTTAAAAACCTCTAAGGAAGGAGATTCTACCACCTCCCTAGGTAACGCATTCCAGTGTTTCACCACCCTCTTAGTGAAAAAGTTTTTCCTAATATCCAATCTAAACCTCCCCCACTGCAACTTGAGACCATTACTCCTCGTTCTGTCATCGGCTACAATTGAGAACAGTCTAGAGCCATCCTCTTTGGAACCCCCTTTTAGGTAGTTGAAAGCAGCTATCAAATCCCCCCTCATTCTTCTCTTCTGCAGGCTAAACAATCCCAGCTCCCTCAGCCTCTCCTCATAACTCATGTGTTCCAGTCCCCTAATCATTTTTGTTGCCCTTCGCTGGACTCTCTCCAATTTATCCACATCCTTCTTGAAGTGTGGGGCCCAAAACTGGACACAGTACTCCAGATGAGGCCTCACCAATGTCGAATAGAGGGGAACGATCACGTCCCTCGATCTGCTCGCTATGCCCCTACTTATACATCCCAAAATGCCATTGGCCTTCTTGGCAACAAGGGCACACTGCTGACTCATATCCAGCTTCTCGTCCACTGTCACCCCTAGGTCCTTTTCCGCAGAACTGCTGCCTAGCCATTTGGTCCTTCGTCTGTAGCTGTGCATTGGGTTCTTCCGTCCTAAGTGCAGGACCCTGCACTTATCCTTATTGAACCTCATCAGATTTCTTTTGGCCCAATCCTCCAATTTGTCTAGGTCTTTCTGTATCCTATCCCTCCCCTCCAGCGTATCTACCACTCCTCCCAGTTTAGTATCATCCGCAAATTTGCTGAGAGTGCAATCCACACCATCCTCCAGATCATTTATGACTCATGGGCATTCTGTTGCCTTTAAATTAATGTAATATTTATAAATGGCTTCCTTGCAGGTCTCTGTGAATCTACCCCTCCCCCCAGAGGAGGAGGAAATGGGGCTAGATGGATTCATAAATTTGTTACTGTTGAAAGAAACAGAAAAAAGTAGGTGAACAGTTTCCTCACCTTTACTAGTACCTTACTTGTGAATAATCCCACCAATTTCAATAGGATCACTCAGAGCAAGGTGCTACTGACAGGCAATATGGGTGGCAGATTCTGCCGAAATGACAGCTACTGCTACATTGATTTAAACTAGTTCCAGCAGAGAAAGCATGTCCACAGAAAAACCAGTCACATGAGGATATTTCTATCATAACTATACTCCATTTGTACTAAAACATGTCTGCAAACAGTGCATTTATTCATTTGAATGTTCATCTGGGAGGACTGTCAAGGAAACAACCCTTCAATTATTGCAGAAGATGACATTAAGTGTGGCAATAAGGCATAACGGCAGGTATGTTATCAATAAAAGTGCCATAACAACTTAGCAATGGCCAACTTTAAAGAGGAACCCATGTTTATTTTATAACACCCCCACTCTGCTTGCAGTGCCACAGACTTATGAGGTCTTCCTGATTCATGGAGTAAACCAAGACACTGTAGAACAGATTAGAGATTGCCTTTGTCTCCTAGCAGAGAAAAGAAGGGCATGGTGGTGTTAATCTGTACTAACTCCACTGAAGTAGCTTATTACCTCAGAGCAAGGTTGAATGATGCTTTCTCTCAGATCACAAGGCACGAAGCTGATGCCTAAGGGAGGAATCCCAGAGTCTGAGTTACTTATATAATCAAAGGGCTCAATCCTACTGCCTGGTGAAACCAATGGGATTAGGAGCGGACCCATATTTTCTTTGCAGATTGAGGGCCAAATTTTCTGCTGATGCAGATGTCAATGAAGCTGCACCAATTTACCCCAGAAGAGAATTAGTTATGGAATATTCATAAAGTGGAAACTCCATTGTTTATACCACAGTGCCTTAAATGGCATACCTTCCTAATACAGTTTTCCTTAGGACAGTACACGATTGCTCCAGGTTACAGACCATTAATGTAGGCCCTACTCAGAGTCCTCTCTCCCTCTGCTATTGGGGCTTCTATTTTAAATTGCTTTATTAAAAAATAATTTTAAACATTTATACTCCATGGACACACATTAATATTGAATGTTCAGGGCCCCACACAGATGACCTCATTTCCTCCTCGCTCCCCCAGAGGGCTGAAAGACCCACCAGGCTGAATCCTACATCCTCATGAGGGACAGGGGTAATAGATGCCACCTGAAATGGCTACCGTTGATTTGAAAGAGTAGAGCCGGAGATGGGAGAAAGACACTTTAATGCTGCCCCTTCTTCCCCCTCAAATTAGTAACTGTCTGGAACTTCAAGGGACAAACTCTTTCCCCTGCCCTTCCCCCTGCACCAAAAGGAAAGACATCAGCTGCATTAGGAAGGTTCCCTTCTTCCCTCAGTGATCTGGAGCCAGCTCCAACACCCTTCTACTTCAGTCCAGGGCTAGGTGGCATGGAGAGGGTGTATGCTATCCCCATCTGTCAGGCAGGCTCTTTGTGACTTGTGCCAGCTGGCACAGGTCAGAGCAGTGCATAGGTAAATGAACTCAGTCATTTAAAAAAACAAAAACACTTGCCTCATAAACGTGCATGAAGCCTACTCCTATGTATACATTGAGGTAATAATTTTCAACCAAAAAATAACATTTGCAAGACTTGTATGAACTACAGAAACCCAAGTTGGCTCTCACTACAATAATTCACTAAGAAGATGCTTTGTCCTAGTGAACCAGTAGAATCATCCATGTTACCATGCCAGTTAGTACAGCTATTCTGCCAGGAACGGTAGGTCAATATTTCTTATGTAAACCTCTTTTCTTCAAAAACACATGGCTGGATTGTAAAGATTCACTCTAGGGTGGCATTTTCGATACTGCATCTCAGCCCAAGAATACATTTTCCTTTTAGCCATTAAAAATTGAACTCATTTTCAATTATTAAGAGCACAACACACTAAGTTCACCAGTGTTTAATTTTTTCCAATGACTCCCTGCGGGTCATTATCATGTATTCAGCATTAGTCCCTTTTAGTATTAAAATGGACTAGCAATTAGTTTTTGAAAATTAGCTCTGTGCACTTTTGAATATTCATCTCTCTCAACGTTGGAATGGCTATACACTACACAAAGGAACTGTACAAGATTCCTGCTTAAACGCACATTTACATAAGGTTAAAGGGACACGGTCAGCTTACATTTGATCCCAAATCCAAGCTGTCATAAAAAACCTAGGAACAACAACACCACCAACGTCCCCACATTTATGAGACCCCAGGTAGAAAGTTTAACATTCTATAGAAGATGGACCCCAAACACTGATTCACTTAGCACCTGAAAGCAGAGCTGATCTGACTCATTTGTATTGTTCACACTGAGGGTCCCGTTTTCCACTCCTCCACAGGAAGGCTAATGGAGAGGAAATCTCTGCTGAGAGGTCTCCCCCATTATTCTGGGTGGCGGGGTTTGCCCTATCTCAGAACAGGACACGGGCTCCACCCTAGCTCCTGGGACATCAGAGGGACCATCTGTTCAGAGGCACCGTGCCTCCACCCAAGCTGTTGCCTTGGCAAAAAGACTGGTAGCACATGTTCATTGGAGCCATGCAGCCAGTGGCTGTCCTTAGATGCCCCTTCCCCCGGCCCATTAAAGGGGGATCCTTACCACAGCCAAAAGCGTACTACAGCCTTTGACTGTTAGTTTTAAGAACATAAGAACGGCCATACTGGATCAGACCAAAGGTCCGTCTAGCCCAGTATCCTGTCTTCCGACAGTGGCCAATACCAGGTGCTTCAGAGGGAATGAATAGAACAGAGTCTAGGGACACCATCCCTGCCCACCCTGGCTAAAAGCCATTGATGGACCTATCCTCCATGAACTTATCTAGTTCTTTTTTGAACCGTGTTAGAGTCTTGGCCTTCACAACATCCTCTGGCAAGGCGTTCCACAGATTGACTGTGTGTTGTGTGAAAAAATACTTCCTTTTGTTTGTTTTGCCATGAACTTGCCTGGGTGAGAGGGGACTCGTTGGGGGAGATGATGCCTATTTCCATTCTGTCCATGGCCAGCCCACTGCCTACCAACCTTCCCCTAACCCAGACACCTGGACAGCCCTCAGTAGGAGATTCTGCTCTAGATTTCGCCAAGCCCTCTTTCTAATGAGGAGGGAAAGATCCACATGGTCATCTTGGGAACACAATCAGACCCTGGGAGAATTGTGTAACAAATAAAAGTGAAACTTAAAAAAACAAAAACAAAAAACAAAACTTAAGAATCCAGGGCATTGTTAGTAGCGAAGGTAAAGAAATGTGTGCTTACAACAGGCAATTAATATGCTAACAGTTTCCCTTTAATAAGCTTTTCATTTCTTAATGGCTTTCCGTAACAGTGACCTCAATCATTCTATTGTACAGTAAACAATGCAACAGTGCACCATTAGCCTGCCAATTTCCGCTCGTGTTCTCTGATTAATATTGCCCTTTTCCAATACTTGATTGTAAACTAAAGAATATGAGTTGAGCAATAAATCAAATTCAAGTGAGGATAGATTGTGTAGCTAGTGCTTCAGATGAATGTATGCAGGGCAAGCGTTCAATCCTGAGGGGAAGCTAATGTCCACTTATTGATTCATCGTAGCATAAATCACTAGGAAGTACACTGAAAGCGAAGCTAAGACATTGACAGAAGCTCCGATTCTCCTCTGACGCTGGTGTAACTGCATTGACTTAAATGGAGTTACAGCTCATTATGCTGATACAAATGAAAGGAGAATCAGGCTCATAGATTCTGATATGCAGCGAGGCCACAAAAATTAGTAAATCTTAAATTCAGAATGGAGAGGAATTTTCAAAGCACTCAGCATTGGCCTAACTCTGTGGCCATGGAGCTTTATTGTGGACTTCAGAAGGAGCAGAGTGAGGCCAATGCTGAGTGCTTTGGAAAAATCTCACCCGTAACTACATAAGCACTCAATGGTGCCATTAAAGGGACAGCTCTTTGCAGTGGGTGCGATTCTGCTTTAGGCAGGCAGAATGCCTCTGGGAGCTCCAGAGTGCACAGTGCCAACCCACCAGCTGCTACACCCCTTAACCGGATTCAGCATACTCCCCTTGCAGGCTTATCCCCACTCTGTGAGCTGGAGTGGAGGTATGTATATGCAGCATGGCTTGTCTCCTCCTCCCTGTGCCCTCTTTGGTGCCTTCGGGATCCTGTGCTCTCCCCCTGCACCATTGGCTCCAGCCCTTATGCAAGCAAGGCAACGAGGGGAAAGCTCCTAGTGCTCCGGCCACGCACCCGCATACAGTCCAGGCCACAATCTGGCCCTGCACTATTAGAGCTCTATCAATTTTAGTCCATTGATCCCAGCCCCAAACCAGATCACTCGGGCTTTGTCAGGGCAGGAGTGAATTACATCATTAAAAACATACATTACTGCACGTTAAAGAACGACTGGCCAAGTAACCAATATGTAATCACCCTTAAAGTTACAGGAGTGCTGATCCAGACCAAAGACACATGAAATAAGGGATAAAAAAACAAAAAAAGTCCTACCCACTATTCTGTGCCAGTATGAGATCATGGCTAAACTGAGCAGCACCTTAGAGACTAACAAATAAATTTGTTAGTATCTAATGTGCCACAAGTACTCCTTTTCTTTTAGCGAATACAGACTAACACAGCTGCTACTCTGCAACAATCCATACAACTGTAACATACATACTTGCATGAAATCATACAGTGTAGTTAATTGGATTACAGTAACTCCTGTAAGTTGTAGTTATGTTCCTGAAAAATGTGACTTTAAGTGAAACAATGTTAAGCGAATCCAATTTCCCCATAAGAATTAATGTAAATGTGTGTGTGGGAGGGTGAGGGGGTGGTTAGGTTCCAGGGAAATTTTTCACCAGACAAGAGATTACATTATATATATATATATATATATACACACACACACACACAGAGTATAAGTTTTAAACAAACAATTTAATACTGTACACAACAATGATGATTGTGAAGCTTGGTTGAGGTGGTGGAGTCAGATGGTGGAATATTTCCCAGGGAATGCCTTAGTGCTGAATGATGACCTAGCATTCGCCTGAGCCCTCAAGGGTTAACACACTGTTGTTAATGTAGCCTCACACTCTACAAGGCAGCACAAATGGAGGGAGGGGAGGCAGCATGGCAGACAGAGACAGAGACACACACCCTGTGTGTGTGTGAGAGAGAGAGATGAGCATTGCCCCTTTAAGTCTGCTGACGCCACTCTAAGTACTTTGCCTTTTTAAGGAGATCAGCCAGTTGAGATAGCAGCTGCTGCTAGCAAGCTCCCTCTGTCCTGAGCCCTGTCGTGCCCACCCCCAGCTCTATGGAGATGGGGTAAGCGGGGGACAGGAGCAGGGGGGAGGGGGACACCCTGACATTAGTACCCCTCTTCTCCCCCCTGCACAGCAAACAGGAGGCTCCTGGGAGCAGCTCCAAGGCAGAGGGCAGGAGCAGCACATGGCAGTGGGTGGAGGGACAGCAGAACTGCTGGCAATTGATAGCCTGCTGGGCGGCTGCTGCACAGGGAACTTAGGGGAGTGGGGAGCTGATGGGGGGGCTGCCGGTCCACCCTGCTTCCAAGCCCCCACCAGCTCGCTCCAACAGGCTGCTCTTCTTGCAAGCAGCGGACAAAGCAGGTGGCTGCCAAACGATGTTATAAGGGAGCATGGCGCAACTTTAAACGAGCATGTTGCCTAATTGATCAGCAACGTAACAACGTTAACCGGGACGACTTTAAGTGAGGAGTCACTGTATGTTTGGCTACGGTAATTTTGGTGCAACACACAGAGCTGGTTGTCCTATTGTTAAACCTGAAACCATGTTCTGCCAAGCAAATCAAACTAAGGCCATGTCTATACGTACAGTGCTGCAGTGGCCAGCTGAACCGAGACAGGTATGATGCTGTAGTATGCGTGGCGAAGACGCTCTATGCCGATGGGCGAGAACTTTGTTGGCATAAAAAAAAACCCCCACCAGAGAGCAGCAGAAGCTATGTTGGTAGGGGAAGCTCTCCTGCCGACATAGTGCTGTGCATATGAGCGCTCATGCCAGAGTAATTTAGGTTGCTTGGGCGTGTGTGTGTGTGTGTGTGTGTGTGTGTGTGTGTGTGTGTGGTTTATTCACACCCAAGCAACCTAAATTATGTTGGCATAAGCTGTCGTGCAGACATAACCATTGTTTGCTAATTTTGTTTCAAAGAAATCCTGCAGCTGAGATAAGGGCAGGGAAGAAAAGCAGTAAAAGGGTTCTGCATAGCTACTGGGTTTTGTGCACAGTGGTTTTTCTTCTTCCCCCAACCTTAAGAGTATTTTCCCCTCACTGTTTGAAACTGATGTCTATTTTTAATCAAATGCGTGTTCTCTACTGTGCACATACAATTAAAAAAAAATTTATAATGTCATGCTAAATTTTTAGCTTAAGTGAAAACCACCACAAATATTGGGGGTTGGGGGCAGGGGTGTGTGTGTCGGGGGGCGGGGGGGGGGGCGGGGGGAAGGGAGAAATCAAAGGAAATAGATGGACCATGTAAACATATGGGCCTGAATGAAAGCCTCTAAAGTCAGTGGAAAAATTCCCCTTGGACTTCAGTGGGCTTTGGATCACGCCCCACACATCACTCATTTTAGAAGGCAGATACAGTCCTCTGCAGTATGAAGGTATTATAGGTTCTCCTGAAGACCTTAAGAAGCCTGTCTTCAAAATGGCAGTAGATTCAAGCATGTCCACTGCCTTTTTAAAAAAAAGTCTGATATTTGTTTTGTCAAAAAAACCAAATAACACCACCCCTCCGGCAAGTGTGCTGTGCCACTGGGCAGGATTTGCAGCTATACTCTCCTGCCTACAGGCAGACAGCCCTTCAGCAGATTAGGTGATTATGGTTTTCTGTATCTCCATTTTCTGTGTCTCTGGTAGTGTTACCAGAGAAGGGGAATTCATGGATTCTAAGTCCAGAAGGGACCATTGTGATCATCTAGTCCAGGGGTTCTCAAACTGAGGGTCGGGACCCCTCAGGGGGTCACAAGGCTATTACAAGAGGGGTCGCAAGCTGTCAACCTCCACCCCAAACCCCGCTTGCCTCCAGCATTTATAATGGTGTTAAAATATAGTTAAAAGTGTGTTTCATTTATTGGGAGGGGGGGGGGTCGCACTCAGAGGCTTGTGATGTGAAAGGGGTCACCAGTAAAAAAGTTTGAGACCCACTGATCTAGTCAGACCTCCTGTAGCACACAGGCTAGACAGCTGCCCCCAAAATAATTCTTAGTGCATACCTTTTAGAAAAGCATCCAATCTTGATTTAAAAATGGTTACACTATGGCCCTTTGTAAATTGTTCCGCTGGTTAATCACCCTCATTCTCAAAAATGTATGCTTGCATGTGTCTAGCTCCAGCTTCCAGCCATTGGATCGTGTTATACCTTCCTCCGCTAGATTAGAAGAGCTGCACTTGTATGAGAAGCTGGCAGAGGGGATTACCAGAGAGAGAGAGAGAGACAGGAGAAGCCACATGAGGAGAATGGGAGTCTGAGATGAAAGCGGGCCCTAAATGCAAATATAGGAGGAAGAAGGATGAGGTTTGCAAGATGAGGGGATCTAGTGGAGGACTAAAAAAAGTGACCACCACTGGTTGATCTTGTCACATATCTGACTACAAGAGTGATCAGAAACCGAAAATAACTTTGACACAAGGGATAAGTTTCAAAGAAAATGGAATTGAATTCCCCAGGCTATAAGATAGTATGTAGGTGAATTTAGTGGTTAGGAGTGAGAAGCTGAGGAATGATTTCCCTTTCTGTAACACCCATGTTAGCCTTTATTTGTAAACTTCGGAAACAATATGCCGTAGCTCAGCCACAAGATGCAAGCTTGATGCAGGAATGACTGGGTGACGGACGTTCCTGGATGCAACAGGACCATTGTGTTTCCACTGCAGTGTAAAGCTGGCCACTGAGCGAGTGTGTTTAGTCCATGGGCTGCAACTATGGTCCATGGGCTGCAACAGCTGCACTGAGGTAGTCTATATCCTGTCTGGGAGTGAGGGGGTGGAGGAAGGGGAATTCTGCCCCTCTTAGCCCTGCAGAAATCCTCTGTGCTAAGCCCATTCTCAGACTTCACTCATGGGTCAAAGATGTGCCTCTAGATAATTCTTGGTAATGCCTGTGCATTGGTACAGCCGGACTCTGAAGCAATACCACCCCCTCACCTCAGAGGCTGCACACAGGCATAACTAATGTCCAATGGATAACTCAAAAACCTCAAGCTATTATGCCGTTTCCATGAACCGTCAGATGGAAAAACAGGACTACTAGGGGCAACATGGTCAAGAGTGGCCTCTGATTCAGATATCACGCAACTGTGACTTGAACAAGAGAAAGTAGGGGCTCTAATATGCCTTTAAGGCACAGCCACATATTGGGGCTGAGAGAGGGGGGCTCATCACTTCAGGGGGAGCTCTGGCAGAGTCACACCTCAAAAACAGGTAACCTGCCTCCCCGAGCTCCAGGTAATGCAGCCACCGTACCATCCTGGAAGAGGACGCAGCATTCTGCTTCACTCCACGCCTGGCCAGTGTGGAACTAGCTGCGGGGCAATTAGTGCTGACTGTGGCACTGATCTTACACACCATAAACACAGGGACTACTACTTTGCTCAGAACCTAGTTCAGGTGTGTAAGGAATGGGCATCCCTTGTGTCCTTCCCCAGACAAAATATCTGCACAGGAAAGCAGGCACACACACTGTCTAAGCCAGTAAAGCATCAGAACAATTATGATGAATGTAGGTCCCAAGTGTTCATTTGTTACCTAGAGGCAGATCTTGTTACTTCTTTGTAGACAATGGTTTTAGACCTCATTAATATTGTTTCTCTCAATTGCTTTTTGAGTACATTCTTAATTATACTATAGGCAGTGAATGTCCTGTTATTCCTTCATCTTTATGATACAGTTTCCTGTACTGCTATCCATTGAATAATCAATCATTGCAATTTAGGCAACAAATAACACATCCCTTATAAAAAGTTCTAGGCACCCTAGCAATTAATCAGATGGAGAATCACAAAATAACCATCCAGCAGCCAAAAAAAAAAAAAAATCAAAGGCAAATAATGAATTCAGCCAGCCAATATATTGCCATATTACAGAATTTTGTCATGCTAGCTATCTCCTATGCATGCAAATAGTCCCACAGGTGAGTAAACATTCATCCATGAGAATAAAAAGTTTGTCAAGCCTTACTCTTGAACTCAATTAAATTTTACCCCAACCTTTTTAAAGTGCCTAACTGACTAAGAGGCTAAGTCCCATACAGGTAAGTGCCTAACTCTAATTGACAGTCAATAGGACTTAGGAATCTAATAGTCTCTTTTGAAAGAGAGACTTAGGAAAAAAGATACATACAGACTGATTCACAGACCACACCAAATAAGCATGCAACATGCTTCATAAAAAACATCTTCTAATCTACCTTGTAGCAGCCTGATCATTTAAATATTTTGTCAAATTGGTCAGTTTCTCAAAAGACACTATATCTCTAAGCAATACAAGTAAGATACATTTAAACAATTACAAGCCATCTGAGACTTGTCATTGTCAGGGTGTTTTTTTAAACCACACAATACCTTGTTTATGGTTGAAAATGCCTTCATTCGCCACACCACAGCACAGCAGGGTGTTTCTTGATAGCTGGCCCATGAGAAATATCTAATAGAGATGCACAATGGAACAAATAAAAAAACCCAAAAGACAATAAGTGTTTGGAGAGAAATAGTAAAAGCTGGTACGGAATTACCAAACTGGGATGTATGTACTCCAGGGAACAATACTCATTCTTCTCACTGTAAACTACTCTTGTACAAGAGCCCATTTCCACATATCGCTTGACATGTTCTTCCTAATTTAGAAGGCTTGTGGCATTCAGTGGATTTTAATGCACAGTAATTTTGAACTGAGCCACCATAAGTAGTTTAAATGAACATATTGTAGGCACTCTATTATCTTTAAATATATATATTAAGTTACCTGCAGGTTCCCTGTCATTTATTGGTTGTCAAGGCGCTCCACATACTAAAAGAAACTAATGAGATTTAAATATTTGGTTTCTAATTTTTTTTAATAAAAAGTATCCTAAATTTTCAAATATGAATAGTGATTTTGAGTGCCCAATTTAAGACATTTAAAAAGGAGCTTGATTTTTCAGGCAGTGCTGAGCATCCTCCGCCGAATCATGATAAGTTGAGTACCTGAAATTTGGACACACCAAAATCACCAGTTATTTCTGAAAATAAGCCAAGGATGTTTTACTTACTGCTATATTATATTATATTACACTATAAAAATACATTACACTACAGGAGCTGAGAGAAGTCCCCATTTATTCAAATATTTTGAATTAGGAGAAAAATCCAGGCTGTTAGGAAGATGCAAAATTGTCAGGAATAAAGATGGTGGTGATTTATCAGGAGAAAGAAGATATGATACGGTTGGAATGCCTGAAGGGAATGACAAAGCCAGAGGTCTGAAAGATATTTTAATAATAGTTGCACAGGTATGAAATCATAAGTCTGTCAAGAGAGCAGACAAATTGTTTGGAAAGAAGTATTGCAATTTGATATATCAGCTCCCATCTTCTCTGTATTAAGGGCCAGATCTTCAACTGGAGTAAGTTGACATTGGCCTATTGAACTTAGTGTATCAATACCAATTTACATCAGCAGAGAATATGGCACTATGCATTTAGGATACCTTTAAAAATTAACGCTTTCATTTTAATCCACCTAAATCCATTTCACCTACACCTCACTTGCTGGTGGATAGAGACAGAGACAGCATTACAAGTGTGCCAGTGACCAGGCAGGTTGCAGATAACAGTTCAGTGTATATTTAATTTAATTCACAGGGAAGATCAAACAAACATTCTGCACATTACAGAGGTTATATTTAGAATTTCTTTTAGTGAGAAGAGTCCCGCCCCGCTTGTACGTGCATACAATTAAAGACAGAAGCAAAGTGGGTAAGCTGGAGCAGAAGTGTCACAGCTTGAGTTTGGCTCTCCGACCACCCACAGGGGGACTCCAGGAGCACAGGATACATTTGAAGACGTGTGTCGTGTGACTATGCATCCCTAACAAGCAGGATGTGGAAGAGTGGTTTTACAGGTAAGAGACAGGGACCAAAAGAGATGCCGGTTTAGTTTCTGGCTCTGCCACCAACTCCCTAATGTGAACTTGGGCAAGTCATTTAATCTTTGTGCCTCGGTTCCCCCATCTGTGAAATGGGAATGATGCTACTTCTTCCCCTACTCCCCCACCTTTATTCATCTATTTAGACAGTAAATTCTTTGGTACAGGGACTAGATATTTGTATAACACCTAGAACAATGGGGAGCGGATCTAAGCTGCAGCTTTCTGGCACCATGATAAACAAACAACAGTGCAGATTAGTCATGGCAGGAGAATAAGCAGTCCTCTCAAATGTTGAAGTGGGTGCTATGGCCAACCACAATATCAGCACACAGTTAACAGCACTTCTGTGACAATAGTACAAACCTATTGTGGGTGCCAAACATCTTTTGATGATCTGGGCTATACAACAATACATACTGCATATATCTTAAAGTGTGGTTTCAGAGTAACAGCCGTGTTAGTCTGTATTCGCAAAAAGAAAAGGAGTACTTGTGGCACCTTAGAGCTGTAGCTCACGAAAGCTTATGCTCAAATAAATTGGTTAGTCTCTAAGGTGCCACAAGTCCTCCTTATCTTAATGTGTGTAATACTACTCATACAGAAAGGTAATCTCAGCCTTCGTGGAAAAGGGATTGCCTTCATTTTTCACTTTTTAGGATGGTCTATGTTATGTTGGCTATCGAGAACCTATTCTCTGGTCTCCGCCCATTTTTGGAGTACACTTTCCATTAAGACAACTTTTATAGGTAACTATTGATAATCAGTGATTAATAGACGCGTTTTCTAAGAAATCAGAAATTAATAGACATGCTTTCTAAGAAATTACGGCAATCTGTATTAGATATTGTAGGGTTGCTATAAGCACAAAAGTTCATTTGCATTCCAGTCAAAGGGCTTTGCAGAAGGTGGCTGCACATTTAATCATTTTAAAAAATTAACCCCACCCAAAATATTATAAATTAACCCTAAGAAATGTGGTGATAGTTATAGAAAGATATTAAACCTTTTTACAGGTTTATCATCTTAATTGAAGGTAGCCGTGTAGCACGGCACAGTGTACCTACTAAAGTATGCCTGGAAGAAAAACATTTGTAAACTCTACAGTGAAGTGCAGATGCTTACATCAAATTGTTACTACTTAGATATTTCTCTCTATTGCTCTGTAAGAGCATTTGGAAAGTCAATTATCCTCTCTTTCCTTACTATATATTGTCAAGCAATATAATGGTTCTTCCTGAAGTGTTTCCTAGAGCTCATTCTTTCATCCAACTACTCCAGAAAACTTCCCACAATCTTTTGTGAAGAACACTGAATTATTATAAAATACTGTTCACTTAAACCTTCCCATTAGGACATTCAGTGATCACGGAAACTCAGAAAAGTCTTAGTGCCATGGCACGCAAATATTTTAGGGCTAAATGAGATGTGTCTCCTATACGTTGGATTTTTAAAACACCATTTGTCATTCTGACTAATGGGTATTACTCATCCTTGATTTAACTGCTTGGTATTGATGCGAGTAAGTTTTGATAAAAGTAAGCTTTTTGGAGAAATCCAGATCTTTCACCCTACTGCAGTGACTGCTCTTTCTAGGAGACTTCTGTAGCCATCAAAAAAATGCCAAGAACAAGCAACATGATCTGACACAGAGTTAACAAGAACTAGATTGGATGTTAGTAATGGGAAATTACATTTTCATCTCTCTAAAATCAGTAGCCATTGAAAACTCTCACAGTTGATGTTTATTCAATGACCTATATGAAACAGCTTTTGGTCTCAATCCAGTGGACAGGTGTCTGCATCCCAGAATGCCTCAATGACACTTGAAAACAAGGCCATGGATTAAAATTCACATGGAGGCGGATCTACTTTTCCCACCTAGAATGGTCCCTCAGAAGAAGCATTCCGTCAGTGAGTTGTAAGACACCTTGCTGTGCCTAACTTTTTTCTGTCTTTGGGAACAGCATGTTCTACCTGAACGGTACAATTAGATTTTTCTGGAATGAGGCAAAGGGACACTTTGGGCCTGCAAAACAACAAACAAACAAACAACCCCCAAAACAAAACAAAAAACCAAAACAAACAAACAAACAAACAAACAAAAACGAGGGGAGTTGACAAGACAAAGCTCTCAGCTTTGAACAGATGAGATGAGATGGTTACCAGGAAAATCGATTTAAAAAGTAACCAAAGTAGCTGCTGAACAACCAAATCCAGAGTTAATACAGCTTTGAAATTTTCAGGGAAACTGTCAAAATGTCAGTACATCCCTGGGTATGATCTTTATGGTTGACCGAGCTAGCTGTATTCCCTCCGGGGAATCCTTGGACTTCGCTGAATTACAATTTTGCAGAGAATGTCTAGAGGGAGGTACCTGGGGCCTTTTGGGTTGTGCGTATGTTGGCTTGGAAGGATTTGATTTCTATTGGTGAAATAAACATTTATCAAATGCACACAAACTGAGGGAAAAATATTTGCATTGATAAAAGAAATTTACAGACAGGCAAAGTGAGAAAAATGCTGCTTAAGAACTTAGTTTGAGTTAAGGATATGTATATAGCATATTTTGATGTGGTGTTCATAGATTCATAGATATTTAGGTCAGAAGGGACCATTATGATCATCCAGTCCGACCTCCTGCACAACGCAGGCCACAGAATTTCACCCACCACTCCTGCAAAAAACCTCACACCTATATCTGTGCTATTGAAGTCCTCAAATCGTAGTTTAAAGACTTCAAGGAGCAGAGAATCCTCCAGCAAGTGACCCGTGCCCCATGCTACAGAGGAAGGTGAAAAACCTCCAGGGCCTCTTCCAATCTGCCCTGGAGGAAAATTCCTTCCCGATCCCAAATATGGCAATCAGCTAAACCCTGAGCATATGGGCAAGATTCATCAGCCAGATACTACAGAAAATTCTTTCCTGGGTAACTCGGATCCCACCCCATCTAATATCCCATCACAGGCCATTGGGTCTATTTACCATGAATATTTAATTACCAAAACCATGTTATCCCATCATACCATCTCCTCCATAAACTTATCAAGTTTAATCTTAAAGCCAGATAGATCTTTTGCCCCCACTGCTTCCCTTGGAAGGCTATTCCAAAACTTCACCCCTCTGATGGTTAGAAACCTTCGTCTAATTTCTAGTCTAAATTTCCTGGTGGCCAGTTTATATCCATTTGTTCTTGTGTCCACATTGGTACTGAGCTTAAATAATTCCAAAATTGACAATTTGTTTTTTACTTATTATAATCACTTTAAATTCTTGAATCTCAACATCAATAATGGTTTGACTTGCCCCCCATAATTTTGCACAACTGAACATTTCAACCTATTATTGGAAAATACACAAAAAAACAAACATCAATAGTAATCTCTCTCTCCCCCACTCTCCCCAACGTAATTCTGCCAAGCCTAAAAATATAACTTCAGAGGAAACTCTGTAAAGCAGTGTGCAAAGGCAGGTAAAATCCTCTCCAGTAGTTTGAGAACCCTTATTTTTTTTGATGGGGAGGAAATATTGCACTTCAGAGAGGTTGTGTTCTCTTCATATCTTTAATGGGAACTACATGCACTTTTGCCTCAGAAATCTCTGGCCAAGATGAAGGGTCTTTTACTGTCTTTTGCCCTGAAAGAATTCAGACCTAACTATGTCAACGTGTGTCAAAGGAAGGCCTCAAACATGCTT
Organism: Caretta caretta; assembly: GCF_965140235.1. Classification (NCBI taxonomy): domain Eukaryota; kingdom Metazoa; phylum Chordata; order Testudines; family Cheloniidae; genus Caretta; species Caretta caretta. The sequence goes on along the minus strand of NC_134208.1, from coordinate 201,716,034 downwards.
GCCCATGACAATGGAGTGCCAGACTGGTATAAGAACAGGAATAAATAGAATAGAAACCTTGTCTCTAATGGAAAACCCCCACTATAAACAGAGGGGGGGTAGTTCTAGATGTCAAAAGCTTCACTTACCTCTTGAGTGGCCTCTAATTCTAGACTGGTAGCTGCCTGCACGATGGCCATATTCTAAATACTGTAGCTAGACCTCAGGGCTCTGACAGGCATGTATCCCTTGATTCAGAGTATTCAATTCAGATTCCTCCTAAGGAAAGGATTCCGGCTGCAGCAGTGATCATCTGCACAGTGAAGCATGGGTGCCCTTCTTTTGCGCCGGTTTTTTTCACCACATGTGATTGCTTTTGTGCGAACGATACAAAATATCATAGTTTCTGCTAGTGTTCCTGTCCCTCCCTGAAGCACGGATTGCAGCTGCAAAACATATGGCCCTGATAAAAAAAAACAAAAAACCCAAAACAAAATCCATCTTTGTGTGATTCTTACCCCTTGCTGGTCAGCTGAGCTAACCAAGTTCCAACCCAGCACTTGAGAATTAGTGTACTGAGGGGGACAACATTTTTTTATCATCCCATTTGTGTTTTTAACTGTATGTATTCTTTCACCACTACTACCACCACATCGATTCCTTGGGGAAGAAGAGAATATGTAGTTCTTTAAGGAACGTTTTCCTATTAAGTCACCAATACTGAATGATTGCAGATGATGGTTAGTAAGTGAAGTGGACCCAATATAAATAGATTTTAGGGCCCAAAATTACAGGTGGGTACCATATATTTCCGATTTGAGAAGATGCTATGCTGGGGAATTCCCCTCCTCCCCAAAACATCAGAAATGGCCCCAACTAGAGATGGGATGCTGGATAGGGTGGGCCAGTGCTCGGAGGTAGCATTGAGCATCTTCTCTCTCATGTACTTTGCTGGCTGGTTCTTGCTCAGAGTCTAATGGATCGCCATATGTGGCATCAAGAAACAATTCGCCCACCCCATCACCACAGTGGGTGAGCATTTCACAACCTTTACATTTATTTATCCTCAACACCCTCCACGAGGTAGGGTAATGTGGTTATCCCCACTTTACAGATGGGGAATAGAGGCACAAAGAAGCTAAGTGACTTGCTCCAGGTCTCAAAGTCTGTGGCAGAGCAGGGAATTGAATCCAAGTCTCCCAAGTCCTCGGCTTAACGCCCTAATCACTAGACCATGCTTCCTATTATTTAAGGAGTACTGCAGTGCCTACAGTCCCCCACTAAGATGAAGGCTACACAGTGCAAGACCCTATACAAACACAGTGAGACACGGCTGGTCTTGGAGAGTTACAGTTCAGATAACAGAGACAGGAGAAAGGATCGAGGTGGGGGCAAGAGCAGCAGAGGGGAAGTGATGCAGCAGGTGAGTGACAGAACTGGGAACAGAACCCAGACCGCCTTGCTCAAGCAGCCAGCCTGCTCAGACAATTCTGTGCTTTGGGAGGGGTCACTTTAACATCCTTCAAGTGATCTTCCATTGTTATCAGTCTGGCGGCAAAAGTTCATTTAAAACCATCACAAACTGGTGGCGAACAAAGAAACTGATGGGGAAGATATGTAATTAAACACACAAATATACTGTATTTATGTCAGGAAATTTCACCACTGTATTATAGACCTCTTCTGATTTGAGTGCGGTTTTACAAGCATGAGTTTGGGAGGGCTGCATTACTCAATGCGAGGCATTTCAAACCAGTGGTGATAAAACCTCTGCAGTACCAGCCTGTTGTTCTCTATATGCCATGATGTCACAGAACAGCTATTATTCTATTATTTTACTGAGATTTTACAAAGTGTTATTGGGATTACTTGTCACAGCTCTCCTGTAAAACCTAACAACTCACTTAGCATAGGTCCTCTGTACAGTGCTCATGGCCTGGTGTAAAGTGTTGACCGTGAACTAAAATAGCTCCTTTCCACCTAACAATAGCTGATTTTAAGGTCAGTATTTCAGGTCTCTTCAGGGCTAGAAGGAAATTTATGTCTTCTAGGAAGCTGGCAATCTGCCCTTTCCAATGGTTTGAAGCTTGTTTTTGGCTCCTCAGGGTTGTGAGACACTGAACCTTAAACCTACTGCTAGTGCAGAACTTAATATCATCCAACCCAGGCCTCAGGCTCTGTTTGTCACTTTGAGCATGGGAAATAGGGAACATTCTTCTGCTAAGTTGCTTAAAATTTAAAATAGAGGATGGTTTGAAGCTACTTGTTGGAGATTTGGAATGTGTACAAGTAAACGGAATAACTGAAGAGCAAATCCCATTAACTCCACCACCGATGGGCACAGAAGGTCTGACAGACAGTGGAAGTGGAGCAGGTGACTGAACTGGAGTGGAGCTTCATGGGACTCCATTCCCACCAGCATTGAAAGAGGTTTTGGGGATGAGGTTAGGGAAGGGCTGGGGAATCCCTAATTACACAAACCCAACTGCTAAACTCCTGTGGGCAGGGGGTGGATAGGGGGAGAACAGAGAGGGGAGCAGACGTGACATGTTGTTTGCCCCATGGAGGGAGCAGCCCTTTCATATGGCAAGCAGGAGGAGTACCAAGCTGTCAGAATCAGTTCTGAGTTCAGAAACAATGAAAATCCCAAAGCTGCAGATAATAGTGCTTGGTTTGTTCTCCTCCCACCCACCCCTCCCACCACAAGGTTACTTATTATTCCATCACTTGCAAAACAAGGAAATTTAGTACAGCATCAGCAATTTCAGACAACAATGTCACATAAATCAAACAGTATAATAGTGGTCTGTGCTGGCAAATGATACTTGGGTTGATGTGTACTGATAAACAGGAAACATTTGATTCACCAGCATAGTGTTTTTCATAAAACAAAGCCATTCAATAGATACAATTCTGACTTTATCTTAAGAGAAAAGCCAAAAAACAGAAACAAGAAAACTCCACCATTCTAGACTGCAGAGGCAGCAAGACGAGGAATTTGAGATTCTCAAAACAAACAAACAATGTCCTTCCCCCATAGATCCCCTGCATTTGGGAGATCTCCACCCATGCTAGATCTGCAGAGGATCATTTCTAGGGAACCTCACCTAGTTTCCTGCTTCACTGGCCACTTAAAGGGCTTGTCTTCACTATGGGGGTAAGTCGACCTAAGTTACACTACACCAACTACTCAAGATTGGTTAGTCTCTAAGGTGCCACAAGTACTCCTTTCCTTTTTTATTCCAGTTATGTGAATACCATAGCTGAAGTCAATGTAGCTTAGGTCAATTTACCCCGGTGTCTTCACTGCGTTGACTGGAGACGCTCTCCGGTCGACTTCCCTTACTCTTGGGGAGCTGGAGAACCGGGGTCAACCGGAGAGTGCTCTGCTGTCGACTTAACAGGTTTTCAGTAGATTGCAGCAGCATTGATCTCCCTGTAGTGAAGACCAGCCTGTAGTAACCTACATCAGGTGCCCCACTTATAAAATTCTCCTGGGAGCAATCAAATTTTAGATGATTTCATGACGAAGACAGGGAATTGCCCTTTTAACAAACATGATAGCTCTTGTCCCAAGCCAAATTTATCTTTTCTCTGGAACTTCAGACAACTATGTAGTCAAACAAAGGACCCATTTCACATGACATGCATGAACAATGTACATGTTGATCCTGTTACTCTCCTGGGCAGAAATCTTTGCAATAGCAAAATGCTGCCTAATTCCCCTCCCCTGCCCAATTCTGATAATATAAATACATGTGGGTTAAAGCTGAGCTAACAAACCCACAGCTAGGAAGTAATTAATTAAGATGAAGGTAGACGGGTAAAAGGTAAAACACCAGGAGCTAATCAGTGACAAAAGCCATCTCCCCACTTTCTTAAAACAATCATGATGTGAACAATACCAAAGTACCTTTGGTTTTTGTCTAAAAACACCTTTAAAAGTAAAAGTGAAAATTCTGAATATTGGTAAAGATTAGGGCTGTCAAGTGATTAAAAAAATTAATCGCGATTAATCACACAATTAATTGCACTGTTAAACAATAGAATACCATTTATTTAAATATTTTTGGACGTTTTCAAATATATTGATTTCAATTACAACAGAATACAAAGTGTACAGTGCTCACTTTATTTTTTGATTATAAACATTTGCACTGTAAAAACAATAGTTTTTCAATTCACCTAATACAAGTACTGTAATGCAATCTCTTTATCATGAAAGTTGAATTTACAAATGTAGATGTACAAAAAACTCTGCATTCAAAAATAAAACAATGTAAAACTTTAGAGCCTACAAGTCCAATCAGTCCTACTTCTTTGTTCAGCCAATTACTCAGACAAACAAGTTTGTTTACATTTGTAGAAGATAATGCTGCCCACTTCTTGCTTACAATGTCACTGAAAGTGAGAACAGGCATTCGCATGGCAGTGTTGTAGCTAGTGTCACAAGGTATTTATATGTCAGATGCACTAAAGATTCATATGTCCCTTCATGTTTCAACCACCCTTCCAGGGGACACGCGTCCATGCTGATTATGGGTTCTGCTTGATAAGCATCCAAAGCTGTGTTGACCAACGCATGTTCATTTTCATCATCATGAGACAGATGCCATCAGCAGAAGGTTGATTTTCTTTTTTGGTGGTTTGGGTTCTGTGGTTTCTGCATCAGAGTGTTGCTCTTTTAAGACTTCTGAAAGCATGCTCTACACCTCATCCCTCTCAGATTTTGGAAGGCACTTCAGATTCTTAAACCTTGGGTAAAGTGCTGTAGCTATCTTTAGAAATTTCATATTGCTATCTTCTTTGCATTTTTTTAAAATTTGCAGTGAAAGTGTTCTTAAAATGAACAACATGAGCTGGGTCATCATCCAAGACTGCTAGAACATGAAAATATAGCAGAATGAGGGTAAAACAGAGTAGGAGTCATGCAATTCTCCCCCAAGGAGTTAAGTCACAAATTTAATTAACGCATTATTTTTTTGAACAAGTGTCATCAGCTTGGAAGCATGTCCTCTGGAACGATGGCCGAAGCATGAAGAGGCATATAAATCTTTAATGCATCTGGCAAATAAATATCTTGCGACACCAGCTAGAACAGTGCCATGTGAGTGCCTGTTTTCACTTTCAGGTTACATTGTAATTAAGAAGTGGGCAGCATTATCTCCCGTAAATGTAAACAAACTTATTTCTCTTAGCAATAGGCTGACCAAGTAGGACTGGGTGGACACGTAGCCTCTAAAGTTTTACATTGTTTTGTTTTTGAGTGTAGTTATGTAACAAAAAACCCCTACATTTGTAAGCTGCACTTTCATGAGAAAGAGATTGCACTACAGTACTTGTATGAGGTGAACTGAAAAATACTATTCCTTTTGTTTATCATTTTTGCAGTGGAAATATTTGTAATCAAAAATATAAAGTGAGCACTGTACACTTTGTATTCTGCGTTGTAATCGAACTAGATATATTTGAAAATGTAGAAAAACATCCAAAATATTTAATAAATTTCAGTTAGTATTCTACTGATTAACAGAGCAATTAATCGTGATTATTTTTTTTTTTAGTTAATCGCAATTAATCGACAGCCCTAGTAAAGATACAAACGAATCACTGCCGGACATTACCATTTGTGAGCTACAAAACTTTGGACCCCATCCTATAAATCCTTCCCCACTGGAAGTCAGTGGGATTGTTTGTAGGAGTAAAGATTCCTCATGCAAATGAAGTTCTGCAGGATTTGTGTTTGTATAGCACTTAGCACAGTAGGGACTTGGTCTGTGATTGGGGACCCTAGATGTTGCTGTAATAATCAGGCCTTTTTTTTAATATATAAGTGATCTTTATAGCTCAATCTCATTTTCTTGGTGCTAGTGATAAAGCTGAGAAAATAAAATAAAGACCCTGATCCTGCACTTCAGTATGTGCTTAGCCTTAAGCACATGCTGTCCTGTATCAGGGCCTGTGAATAATGTTCACCACCATGATGTTAAGTCAGATATATGTACACTGCACACACACGGTGTAAGGGACTAATAGCCAGCAACATTCTGAAAGTTAAAGGTGGTGTTTAAAGATAGCGGAGGAGGTTATTAGAAGTTTCTGCACTGCTTTAGGGTGGTTATGTTACCAGAACTCAGCTTCAGCTCTGTTTACAGATCAGAAATAAGCAGAATTGTTACCAGTTAGTTTTGGGCCTAATCTAAAGTCTACTCAAATCCATGAGAGTTTTCTCATCCAGTTCAGCGGATTTTGGATCAGGGCCATTGAGGGTCTTGTCTGAAGGCAGTGGCAAAATTCTCTTTAATTTGGAGTTCTGTACTTTGACCGTTGTGAAGGCTTCACAGTTCAGTCCCTGAGGGAGGGGGATAAGCAACTAGTGTGCTCGGTGGAGGCTCCATTAACCTCCTATCAATGAACATTCCTGGCACTTTTCCCCTTCACCCCATCTCACAAAAGGAGGGGGAAGTCACAAGCTTCATACAACACCAGTAGGACCTTGACAGGTTAGACAGCTGTGTGATTACTGCCTGTTGTATCACTTGGCAGCTATTACTGCAGTGTTGCTGCCCTTCCAGCTCCTTATGGGGGAGTTTTGGCCAGTGGATCTGCACAGTCACAGACCAAGTGGCTTTGCCCTTGCTCCTCCCCTTGCTCCCACACACAGAGGCCAGTTGTCTACCTTGCCGTGGACAGATCCTCACTACTACACATAGGGTGACCAGTCAGCAAGTGTGAAAAATCGGGACTGGGGGTGTGTATGCGGGTAAACAGGAGCCTATATAAGAAAAAGACCCCGAAATCAGGACTGTCTCTATACAATTGGGACATCTGGTCACCCTAACTACACAGCCTCTGTGGCCTGCCCCTTAAGATGCAACAATACACCAGTTCTACCCTCGCTCTCGAGACCTCACATAGCCACACGAGTTCAGGCAGAACTGGCTCCCAACTGTTTAAAGAAGTGGAAAGCTAACACAGAGCCCTTCCTGACAAAGATGTTCTGCTGATCATTTAGTGTCAAGGCCGTCCCTAGTTATTCTGGGGCCCTACGCAGTCCCGCTGCAGGGCAGGGCTCTGCGGGGTGGGAGCAGGGGGGCTGGCTTGGGGGGCAGGAGGGAACCACCCCGCAGCACTCACCAGCTGCGCGGCTGGGGCCGGGTTGCTGCACTTCCCGCCTCCGGTGAGTGCAGCCCCAGCCCTGCTGCAGAGCTTAGGGGAGTAGGGGCGGGGGCCTGGGGAAGAGCCGGAGCAGGGGCTGGAGCAGCATGCAGCAATATCCTGGTGCCCTACACAGCTGCATATTTTGCGTATGGGTAAGGACGGCCCTATTTCATGTAATCAGCTCCGCATAACTCAGCGGCTGAGTTCATTACAGGCACATCACATGCTGTTAGCCTGCCAATGTCCACTAAATTAGTAAACCCAAATACAATGGGGCTAGATTCTGCCTTCACTTACACCCGGTGCAACCCCACTGGACTTTTCAAGGTGTCCAATAGCTGGTCTTAATTTTAGCAAGACTGGCAGCAGCTACATGCTCTTTTAAATTATGTCCAGCTTCTTCATGATGAAAGCAGCAATGAGCCCTGCATGGCTTTTCACGTGATTATACAAAGCATGCTGTACTTTATAATACTTACTCAAGTGTCTCTACTTTAGTAGTTCTAATAATACAGTTCACTGCCTTCAGCATACTTTTTCTCTTTAGTATGCATCAGCTGAAGGCTTTAGACCAAAGTAATATCTCCTCTCATGTGTTTATTAACTGCAGTCTGTACCGGAAAGACCTGAATCACAGGCCGCAGTAAAGCCCAGGGGCTCAGTTCTCCCACACAGGATAGGACAGAAGTAATCAAATTGAAGTGAGTGGAAGTTACTCATTCTGCTTGGGGAGAGTCAGGTTCTGAATATTTAGGATCAGCCATTTAGGATGAAACTGTCAAGTCGACCTACCCTTTGTATAGTGTCATTTAAAACTCAGTCATTCAATAAATTAACTCATTTGTTAGAGCCAAAACACAGACAATACGACAGTTACAAAGGAATGGAACAAGGGGTATTTGGTCCATAGTGGTAATTTGCTTCCTATACAGGAACTGATTTATTGGCCCGTGCCTCCTTCATAACATTATGAAAAAAGCTCTTATCTATTGGACATGCAGGGGCAAAATTTTGCTCCTATTTACAATCCATGCAGCCCCAATGAGAGCAGAGTTAAGCTTCTACTGTAATACTGCTCTCTCTCATACTTCTCCTGCCACTTATCTTCAAGTCAGCAACAACTTCCGCTTCAGAGGCATTGCCGAGTGTGCTGCTCGTGCCCAAGGCGCTAATTCATCAGCAGCGTTGATGTGAATGTTATCAGCTAGGTCATTCCAGTGACTCAATTGCTTTTAGAATGGCTGGATCCAACCCACATTGGACTTCAGAGGGCGCCAAAATTGGCCCCAGGACTTGATTGCTCTCACCTAGAGCCTCTGGAGGGGGGGGAAAAAACAAAAAACTCTTTCCTTTTGTTGCTTTTAAAATGAAAACAATCCCCATTTGTATGTATTTGCTGTAATCACGTACCGAAACATATATACATGTAACAGGCTATTTAAAATGGATGTTCATACTTTAACTTTGTAATAATTATAGAAAACCTAGTAGAGAAAGCTTAAGGGGCTATTCTTTTGTAATAAGACTAGCTAAATGAAAAGGGTCATCAGTGAAACACTGTACCTGCTTAAGCGTCTGATTTACATAACTAGTGTTTGCACACAGCACTTTTACATGTTTAAAGTGCCAAGTATTATGTGGTAAGGATAATAAGCAATTGGACAATAAGAAAATTCAGAAAAACTGGAGTGCTCACTACATACATTGGATCCATTTTAGCACCACATGGCATTCTAAACATATGCCGGAGTTGTCACTCAATTAAAATTGGGAGGAGAAATTCTCACTGAGAATAAGCATTTGTAAAAACTATCACATGACATGATTGTTCTCAGCTTCCTCTGTTTGCTGCCAGTACCTCCAATCTTGAAAAGGAAAATCAAGTCTCAGCAATTTTATTCCCTTACTCAACCTATTGTAAACCCTAACAAAGGCGGACTTGCAGGCTGTTTGTTGTGAACTGGTAGTACACATTCAAAGTTTAAAAAAAAAAAGGAGAGCATTAAGATTGATATTTCTAATTTGGAAGCCCAAAGAGCGAGTGTCTGTAAATAAAGTCTTCCTTAACTACGAATATATGTATTGTTTTGTGTTAAACAATGGTACATTCAGAGACGAAGTATTCAGTATGCAACAAACTATTTTTATGTCAAATCAATTAGCAGCTATTTTCTCATTTAGAGAGACAAAATTACATTACATACAAATGATCAGAACGCCGGTATTTGAAATGGTCGACTAAACTGCTACAGGAAACAAGATATTTTCTCTTTAGCTTGCTGATAGTAAATGTAATAGATGCCAATGGAAAGCTGAGGCAAATGCTCTGCACACTTGGTAATTAGAGCAAAGAATTGGATCGCAGGGAAAAAATCCCAAACAAACAATGATCTTTGACACCCTGTTGGAGTCAAACTTAAACTCTCCAGTTTTTAAGGGAACATAATAGTATCTACTTTCTTTGTGTCCATTTCACAGGAGCAAAAGAGAGTCAAGAAGCCATGCAGATGTTCTACTCTGCACATTCTACCATCTTCCTGCCCAAGTCTCTCTATTTATCCAAGGTGATTGTGTCTCATGGCTTCTACCACCAGTTTGCCACCTTAGATCTCCCCATAAGAACTACTTCAGCCCCTGCCCTTCTCTTTAGCTTGAAGTCAGTGAAAACCTAAGCAAGATGACATCAATTTCCCACTCCCCTTACTACTACCTGTCACTTTTTCCACCTCCCCAGTCTTGCAGGGACCAAACTCTCACCTAGTCTCTACTTCTAATCCCTCTACCACACCCCTTGACCATAGGCCCCTGCATCCTCAGATACCAGAATCTTTGATCCCACCTGTCCCTCCAATTATTGCCCCATCTCCTTTCACCTCTTACCACACTGAATGGGCCACTGAGCGCTAAGTTCCTCTTATCTCCATCCTGGATCCTCTCATCTGGCTTGTGCTCCCCCCACTCCACTGAAGCTGCTCTTAACAGCAGAAAGAAACTCTTCCTGGCTACAGCTCTGTACCACACTTCATCTGCCTCATCCTCGCCACTGCTTTTTTCCCCTCTGACATCTCATCTTCTCCTTGTCTTTCAAGGTACCACCCTCCTAGTTCTCAGATCTCTGTCCACTTTCAGTGTCTCCTCCTCCCTTTGAGCACTTTCTCTTCCCCCTCTTTCTCTGGGATGATCTCGCCTGAGCTCCTTTGGGGCAAGGTCTGCCATTTGCTACACATGTGTATAGTGACATGTACGATGCGCCCCTAACCTGGTTGAGGTAGTAGGGCAGACAGCGATTGATCCAACGCACCATGCAAGTGGTGTGAATGGCGCTGTTACTAACATAGCCCATTCATTAGGGCAGCAGCTATAAAGATGGGGAGATGGGTTGCAGGCTCACTTCTTGCCTGAAGTTGCTGGATGGATTTTGCCATTTTATTCCCCGCCCCTCACGTTAGCTGCATAGAGCCCAATTACTCAGGCTTGATATGAGCTGAGTGAATGTCACCTTTCATGAATTAAGATCTTCCATGTGGGATCACGTGCCATTGTATTTATCTCAGTTTCTTTTTTTGCCATTAGATAATTTAACCCAGTGTTTCCCAGAGTATGGGGTGGGTCTCCTTGGGGAGCAGGCCTGAAGGATTAACCCAGTGGATACTGCAGACAAGCCTCAATTGTTCTCCAGAGTCTCAGCTTTTATTAAGGAGAGTCTCAAGCTGTTATGGTCACAAAGAAAATCTTCAAAATCTGAAGGCAATGTAACTGCTGCAGATAATCCTTCCGAATCTGCTGGGAGCTTGAAATGCCGAGAGTTTGAAATGTTAGCTCCGTGGTTTGAACTTCCCCATTCATTTCACTGGATTTCTCAGATGCCAGTGATACTTTAAGTCAGTGCTGTTAGCTACATGCTTTGCTGGGTGATGAAATGAGAGGAAAGGAAGTTTCATATTATGATGAGCTATGCCAGCATTTCCCAGACCAAGCGAGTGTGAATGCCTGGAGGATGACTTGCTGGGGAGTGTGAAAGGTATATAGGCCTTTTCTGACAGATGGCAGGGTTTCAAGGGAAGTGCAATTGATTTTCATTTCTCTGCAGGCTCAGCTTTCAAAAAGTTTCTCTCAAACTGGCTTAACCAATGGTTGTAGGAAGGTGGTGTTTCAGTATACTATTCCTACCATTGAATAGGTTTTAAATGCTTTTAATCCCCATCCACAGTTTTCCAGGAAAGATTAACAGAACCTTGGACTCCCGAAAGTTAATATGATGGTTCTCAGGGTACCCGGGACTGAGAATCACCTTGGTTCTCTCCCCTCTTTCCAGTGAGAAGTCTTGTCTGTGCTTAGATAGCTGTCAGCTGCCTGACGCCACCAGCCCGTCAGCCACTCAGAGCCCAAAGGCGAGTGCTTGGAGGCCTTACTTTGCCTTGCAGTTAAACAATAGGTGCGCCCCAGTCCAAGTCCTTGTGAAGCATTCCCCTGTGAGCTCCAGCCCCTGACACTGGCTACTCAAACATCCTATTTGCTGTCTCAAAAGGAGTAGTGGACATATCAGCTTGTAAGATTCAGCTCAGGACCAGCATTTTGCTTAACACTGCACTGAGATATATTTATTGTGAACACAAGAGTAAGTTTGTTATCAAAGACTCGAGATTCATGAGATAGTAAAGAAGGCTATTGGAAACAGATGGGTACCTATAAAGCAATCATAACACTTTCTAGAAACTAAACTTAGTTAGGCCTGTTAACCTTCTGGCTAGAGATGTTTCTCTCACTCAAAGCTTTCCTCAGAGTTTTCAACCAAGGTTGGCTGAGATCCAGTTATCATTAAAGAACCATTTGCTTCTTAGCTGCAGGATTACGGGGTGTTTTCTTTGCTTTATATATTATACCCCTAAAGTTCATTGCCTTTGTACACAGCCAGGACCTGTTTTTTTCCTTTGTGCTGCTTCCTGGTTGACTTTACATCTTTGTAAGTAAATGAGCATCCATTGTGTTGGCTTACAAATGCTCAAATTTACAAGCAGACAGATTAAGTGAACATACATCTCATCTGACAAAAAACACCTGTTTTACAACTCTGCTGGTGACGGATACCTTGAATGTTTCCTCATGTGTGTGTGTTTTACACACACACCCCTCCTCACATTGTATCTATACACACATTTCACACTGTCAAAGACCGGTGACACACTGGGGGTTTTCATTTGAAACCTCAAATAATGTTCTTTGGTGAACGAAAATGTGTTACAGACTCAAGATTTTAAATTAAAAAATTGGTTAAGCGTAGCAAATGCTTCTAATTGCAAGCAACAAAGAGACAGAGGTTGGTTTGCTCTCAACTCAGAAAGATGTACATGAGAATGCAATTGGAATGGAGTTTACTGAAATGAATCAATGCATGTGATTCATAAAGTTACTGAATTATCTGAATGCAATGTTCTGTACAGATTAATGTAACCATACTGAAATTTTTGGCACAAGTTCAGAACTTATAAGCAGGCTTGTTCTAGCTCTCTGGACTCTTCAGTCACAGCATAAGCAGATGATCGTAGAGGAACCATTTCCATTTATTTTCCTCAAATCAGAAGCCTTCCATTTCTCAAATCATCATCATGTCACTCCATTTTGTCTGCAGGTCCTCATTGTTTAATGGTACAGCTGTGATTTGAATACATTGCCCTTTTTTCTTAGTCACTACCAGTCATTTAGTTCAGTATATTTATTCCCCCGGCCTTTCTAAATAATTGTTTTAAATGCTTGTTCTTTTGTCGCACCATAACTCACCTCCTGGTTTACAACCACAATACAATGGCCATGCCAACCACATACTGTGCTTTCCATCTGCTTTCCACTAATGCTTTTCCTGTTAGCCCGATGTTTATCTACACAGTGGTCTGCTAAGTGATCTTCAAGGTAAAATTTTCTGTATATTATGGCTACTCACACTACCCTAGTGAGTCAGAAAAATTGGAAGTGGTATCATTTAGCACCATACCTATGTATCTATTGGGTTACTAAACAGACACCAGGCTTTTATCCCCCTAACCCAAGGGGAAGGGTTTGCTAGGCTATGCTCAGGAAATGTTTCAGAGAACAATACAATAACAAGTGAGAAATGAACACGGTATAGATATTGTGCAACTAGAATGGGGTACAGGAGCGTGAACACTGATAAATATTTATTGGCAGTAATGCCCACAATGTACTAGGCCTGGGTAGTCTCTGCTCAAAAGGAGCTCATGACCTAGAGACAGAGGTCAAGGAACGGGGAACAACAATAAATTTGTATATAATTTACTAACATGACTCATGACAAGCAGCACAGCAGATGTTGGGGCCTCTCTCGTGACCATATTTTATGTCCTTAAGACTAAGGATGAGCTCAGGAGTCACTATCTCTGACAGGTTGGGTGGAAGGAGGTACAGAGGCAATTGTCTGACAGAGAGGTGGACTGGCAAAGCAGAGGGGACAAACGCAGCACAAAGCTTGGCAAGGGAGAATATGCAAGGAGGGACATTACCTAAAGTTTTGAAGGTGATGGTAAGAAGCCACAATTGATACAATATCAGATGAGAAGCCAATGGAGGGATTCATGAAGGGGAGTGATGTGATCAGACAGACACGCAAGGAAGAGATGAGTAGCAGCAGCAGCATTTTGCTTAGACTGTCGCGTGTGGCACCAGGGCTTTGGAGCGGAGCCTGGAGCTGGAGCGCGGAGCAGCTCCGGAGCAGTGGAGCTGCAGGTTTTTGCCTGGAGCTGGAGCGGAGCCGGGGCACAGCTCCAAAGCCCTGTGTGGAACAAGATTAGTTTACCCCGTCAGGTCATGTATCTACTCCCTCAGCTTCCCCTTCTTAGCTTCCTGTAGGTGGGCTTTCACATTCAACAAGGTTCAAGCAACACCCCTGCTCAGAGTCTGGTTTACTGGACACACAATAAGTACAAGTAGTTCCTCCTCTAGGTCACAACACATCTGTCATTTATGCTCCTTTGCATTTAGTCCTCTCTCTTTACTTCTCCCCTTGAAGCATGGCCTCAGACCCTTTAAGTCTCTATAGTCCATCAGCCCTCTGCCACACAAGGACCAACCTGGCCCACATGGAGAACCCCACATACGGCTTTGCTGTTCACAAGATCTAACTCTGCAACTGGCTTCCCAGGGATCAGAAACAAAGCACTGACTGGATGGTGTTCACCGTGTGGATTCATCGGTGTCAGTACATAGCTGGTTGCTTTCAGTAGAGATCTTTCACTCGCCTGTAGTGATTGTCTTTCTTGAAAGTGAAGATCTACTTCCAAAAGGGAGCCCATGGAAATGGCAGTATTCTTGTGTCTCAACAAGTTCCAGATCAAGTATGTTTAGCTTACAAATAGAAATATGTATTTCTTAATTGCTAGCCCTGCTGCCTATTAATTTCATTTGGGGACCCCTAGTTCTTGTGTTATGAGAAGGAGACCTCTATCATATGCCCGCTTAGTCATCTCTTTTCTGAGCTGAAAAGTCCCAATCTTATTAATCTCTCCTCATATGGAAGCTGTTCCATACGCCTAATCATTTTTGTTACCATTTCTTAAACCTTTTCCAATCAATCTTTTTGAGATAGGGTGACCATACCTGCACGCAATATTCAAGATACAGGTGTACCATGAATTTATATAGAGGCATTATTATATTTTCCGTGTTCTCTATCCCTTTCTTAATGATTCCCAACATTTGTAGCTTTTTTGACTGCCGCTGCACATTGAGTGGATGTTTTCCTAGAACTATCCACAATGATTCCAAGATCTTTCTTGGGTGGTAACAGCTAATTTAGATCCCATCATTTTATATGTTATAGTTGGAATTATGACAGGTTTCAGAGTAGCAGCCGTGTTAGTCTGTATTCGCAAAAAGAAAAGGAGTACTTGTGGCACCTTGGAGACTAACCAATTTATTTGAGCATCCGATGAAGTGAGCTGTAGCTCACGAAAGCTTACGCTCAAACAAACTGGTTAGTTTCTAAGGTGCCACAAGTACTCCTTTTCTAGTTGGAATTATATTTTCCAATGTGCATTACTTTGCATTAATCAACATGAAATTTCATCTGCCATTTTGTGCGCAGTCACCCAGTTTTGTGAGATCCCTTTGTAACTCTTCAGTCTGCATTGGACTCAACTATCTGAGTAATTTTGTATCTGCAAATTTTGCCACCTCAGCGTTTACCCCTTTTTTCCAGATCAGGGTCCATCTTCTATGGGCATCCAATTTTAAGCTCAGCTAGGACTAGTTTGATGCACAGATCACTTCACAGAAGCAGCTCTGAAAAGAGTACTCTGCGGCCGCGTGGACTTCCAGTTCTTATTAGGCTGTTGGTGGCCTGGGATCCGGCTGCTCCCCCTCCTCCCCCAACCCACTGTGTAGTATTACTACGGTTGCAAGAGGGGTCCTCAAACTCATCGTAACAGCGCAGCCAATAGAGCGATGAGGGGCAACCGGGTGCGGAGATGAACTAAGCCCTGATCCTGCAAACAGTTATGCACGTGCTTGAAGAAGTTAATGAGGTAGTCACATGCTTAAAGTTAAGTGTTTGCAGGATCAAGGCCTGATTTCCTTATTGGAGATAAACAGTGACTTGATTCAGATTCTATTTACCTGGACAATTAGTTATCTTTTTCTTGTTCTTTCTCCTGGATTCTGTGTATTTTAAATATTTGCAAATTACTATTGGTAGAACTGCTTTAAAGCATGCAAAATAAAGTTAGTTTAAATGAGAATTCATATGCTCTGAAAATGTTTTTACTGTGATAAACTCAGTCAGATGCGCATTTCAATGGCACTCATTTTTAGAGGTGACCTATTGCTTTAGAAACATGTATTCATGCATCATTTATAATTCATACAACGCAGCCCCTCAAAATGCTAATACAAATTCACCATGACTACCTGAAATGTGAAGTGGCAGTTCACTGTGTTCACATATGAGGTAAACTAAAGAGTTACAGATTGTGTCATCTCATTTAATGCACAGGGAAGAAAAAGGCAATATGGGCAAGTCCCTCTAACATAAACCTCCTCACCACTATCTGAAACATATGACATTTGCTTCCCATTATTAATCTGCCCCCTCATCTAGGTATAAAAATTCATCCTCCGTTTCTGCTCCATTTCTTCTATGTTCATCACGACCTGAATGAGATTTTGTAGCAGGTCTTCACTGTGAGAGTAGAATGTACTTCAACTTTCATGTACTAGGACTACAGTATGGCTGCAAGGAGATTATTTGAATTTCAAATATAAGTACATTTCATGCACTTCAAGAATAACCACATATGGTAATTTTTTGTGTATTAAAACTGGGCAAAAAATTCAAAACTTTTTCCACAAATATTTGTGCACATAAAGTGATCTGTTTACACTTCCGTGTTTACTTTCGCTGAATATTTTCAGAAGTGCATTTACGAGCAAGAATGTCTGATGAAGCAGTGAATATTAGGCAATATGGAAAATGAATTCTGAATTTGTTTGCATTAGATTTCCAATGGCAATACTCTTAAAAAGTTTGGTTTACCCAGAGTCACAAATCCCACAATGTGTGACCTCCTTACTACTTCATGACTGCAAGAAGCTGACCAAGCTACTTCCAACACCACTATCCTTGCAACCCTACTGTTCACCCCTTTTTCCAGATCATCCATAAATATTTAACAGGCCTAATAGGGAACCTTCAGCCACAAAGTTAACAGGCAGGGTGCCAGGTGTCATGATGACAATTGACTATTCACTCCTGTCTCAGCCAATTTCTGATCCATGACAACACTTCACCTCTCACTAGGACTTACTTCCTTAGTAGCCTCTTGTGAAGGACTATGTCCACATTTCTGCATGTTCACCACCAAAATTTTCAAGAGTGGCCTCTAACTTTGGGAGCCTCAGTTTTTGGGGACTTCCTGTAAGTAACTGGGGCTTGACCTTTAATGATTCTGGGCACCTACAACTACATCTTATTTCAGCCAGGTTCCTTTTATCCGTGATTTGGTGATGCACATAAAGAATTCTCGAAGATTAGAGAGGCAGGCCTTTCCTTCAAAGAAGCTATGTTAGTTTGCAGGATCATGCCCGTGTTTTCTAAACTATTTACTCTAGTAAATAAGAACTTGTATTAAAAACATTCAGATACTGAGCCACACTTCCTCTGTCACCAGCCATGGCCCAAAGGCTCCTGTGACTAGTTTGTAAAGGATAGTTAGTTTTGATGCTTCAGTATACTTGACAATCTCCAGAACTAGTGTCACATGGCAGGGTGCCAGATAGTGATATTTTTGAGTTGTGATGCAAAGCTAGACAGCTTCAGAGCCATAAAAGAGAACAAACTGGGACGAAACTGGTGCAATGGGAGGAGTTTGGGAAATCTGCAAGTACTTCATATTGCCTATAAAGCCAATACATCCTAGATAAAACTGAAGTATTTTCCACTTAGGAGCCTTCATGTATTGATGATCAGCGTATAACAATGGCAGAATGTTTGGGGCATGCCGGGATCATCTGTGCTGACAGCTCATCAGACAAGTCTCAGAATTCTTACTGTAAATTTACATGTGGCCTGTTGACCATCTGTAACAGGCAAACACATTATATGCACTGCTATGCAGCTTCCACAACATAATTTCTACAGGTTTTGGCTCCATATACTGGATAGAGCTGGTTGAAAAATCCAGTTTTATTTCTGATTTTTTTTTGAACCAGGCAGTTGAGTTGAGATTTAGATGTTACTAAAACATTCTTAATGAAAAAAGGCATTGTCTTCATCTCCCCCTCACACACCCCAAGATTTCATTGAAACTAAACTGTTTATAAAACATTTCAGCTTTGGGTCAAACATTATTAGCTAAATTGAACTTTTTGAATATATCCACTGTGCTTTGCTTTTGAAATCAAGACACATGGATTCCCCCACCACCACCCATGTATTATGGGACAGTAGCTCAGACTGAGCCACAAGACACTCAGTTCTCTCTTGGAAGTAGCAGCACTTGCTGATATACATGAGAAGAGTTCACAGACTCTTCTATATCTAGGGCATTAGAACTAGTCACGGCACATCTTAAGTTTTGTGATTCAATACTCATCTGAGCAAAACTCTACCACTAGGCTATTTGTATAAGTGATCCAAAGATAAAACTAAGAAACAGAGCCCCAGATACAAGCAAGTCTCTCATTTGTTTTTTAAAAAGCAGCTATTAAAAGGAACTGTTCTACTCCAGTTCAGTAATAAACTATTACTTGTGAATACATTTGGACAACTGTGTCAAATTCATGGCCAACTAGAAATTCATGGTAGTCACTATGCTGCATGCCAGGACCGCTCAGTTTCATGACAGCAGCCAGGAGAGTTCTCAGATCTTTGTGCTCCGAAAGCGAATGCCCCTACCATTTAAGCTAAAGGAGGATCCAATGCAGCTCAAGGACACACAGTTGTGTGGTTGCAATGTAACTCACATGCGCAGTGATGCTAATACACAAGCCACTGCCAGTTCTTTACCTAAGGAAGAGACAGCAATCGTTCTGAACAGGAATATTTTACTACTGCAACTGAAGACTCTTTGTTCATACTGTAGCTTGTCTATTTGCATAGATTTTATAGGAGTTATAGAGTTAGAGAGAGTTTTGCCATATAACAATACACTGACAGCTATGGCATTACAGAATCATAGTGTCTGACAGAGTGCCAAGTAGACGAACTATAAAACAGAACATCTCAGTCAACTAAGAAGAGTCAGCCAAACTACAAGGCTTATAACATTGTGTTCCTTTGCTAAAAATCCAATAAACCTGATTTCCTAGCATCAGGCCAGTCAAATGTTTATGTTTAGTCCTTTTCTCTTTCACACACAGTTTCAGAACAGGGAGGAGAAAGGGTACAGGAAGCAGCATTCCAGTCTTAGTTCAATGTTAGGATAATCATTTAAAGCTTAAAAGATTAAATAACATTCTCCATATAGCATTTTACCACACCATAAACATTCAGTACACAAACTTCTTGCTAGAATTCACATGAGGAGCTCTGCTGCTGTTTTGGTCTGCACTCTTGTAGTTTATGGCAGCGAAGATCTCCTTTTGAACTATAACAACAGTTTAATTCTTTTAAAAAATAATCCAGGAGTTGGATAAGGTTTTCTAATAAATCAACACTAAAGTCTCCCCCTGGAAAAAAGACTGCAGTTTTCAACTATTGCTTTAGAAGGCTCATGCTGTTCAATTTGCAATTTAGACCGTCCTTAAAACAGGTTTAGCAAACTTGATGTAATTTGCCACAGAAATATTCCTCCCCCCCTGAATTTATATCAGTTAAACATCAGGCACCCCATGCTTTATTTAAAATTGGCAGTATAATATTTTCAGGTTTTGGCACTTACCATGAATGTGATGAGTGGTTAAAGTTAAAAAACCTAGTTTCATGACAGCATAAGCAAGTTTTCACAGTGTTTTAAATAATGAAGATGAATTCATCTTGTTTCAATTTAGTAAAGTCAGAGAGGTCCTCTGCAAGCATTGCTTTATGCTCAGAAACCAACATTAATCTGACACATAAAACCCCTTTTTATTTTCTCTGCTGGGTGTGCTCATGCAGAGTCTGGTAACTCCCAATGAACATTCATACAAAAACTGCACACTCCAGCAACTATGGAGTGGACAAAATAAGCAACTGTCTTTTCCACTTAGCACTCAGCAGTGAGCTGCAATAGATGGCTGAACTATTATTGTGGTCAGTTGGCATACAGAAGTAGGATTTGTATGCAGTGTTATTGTGGCCATGTCGGTTCCAGGATATTAGAGAGAAGAGAGGTGGGGGTGTGAGGTAGTATCTTTTATTGAACCAACTTCTGTTGGCGAGAGAGACAAGCTTCTGAGCTACACAGAGCTCTTCTTCGGGTCACATCCTCAGAGCCCTGTGTATACATCAATAATGCCACTGGAGAGTGCTTGTCACTCACCAACAGAAATTGGTCCAATAAAAGATATTACCTCGTACACCTTGTCTCTCTAGAGGTAGGACCTGACTACCATTTACAGTGTCAGGTTTCAGAGGAACAGCCGTGTTAGTCTGTATTCGCAAAAAGAAAAGGAGTACTTGTGGCACCTTAGAGACTAACCAATTTATTTGAGCATGAGCTTAGGTGCCACAAGTACTCCTTTTCTATTTACAGTGTCATGACTCATAGGGGTCCAGGGAGAAAGAGTTAGGACTGGTTAGCTTAACACTCTTCCCCTTCCCCAGTCTCCTATGAAATGTATAAGAATTGCACAGCTCTGGCATGAGGCAGTAACCCTTCATTTATAGTATCATAATTCAATCAGAACAGAGGAGCAAGCCTCAGTGGACAAAAAGAAGCAAGTCATTTCCCTGCTGAGAGCACATAATATTTCATCCTAGTTTTGTCTGGCTGCCTGACAGTGCAACTGTGAACAATATTAACTCTATACAGCGATCACTTTGCTGGGAACACTTAAAACTGTTTACAGCCTATTTTCCAACATTAATATGGCAAAACATTGTGGAGCTCCTTAAGAGCCATAGCAGGCTGGGTATTTATTCCAACACTCATCTAACATTAGAAGGAGAAAGAGGAGACGAAGGCTTGATTTCAAAGGCATTCTATAAAAAGAAACTCTGTGGCACTCCTTCTGGCTTCTTCACAGAAGATCTCAGCCATGACAAATGGCATATCTGGGTGACAATCAGCACAGACAAGCAGAAAACAGATTTACTCTAAATTAATCTATTGCCTCACCAAAGCTGTATCTGACTTAATTCTAGAGCTTAAAAAAATCCTCTTCACAAGTCTGATCCCACAAAACACGAATATTTACCAGACCTCACAAAATCAACTGAAGGGTTACTAGCACTTTTGGGTGCCAGGTGTTCAACTTTTAATACCCCAGCTTGATTTTCAGAGGCGCCGAACACCTCCAGCTCCCAGACTAGACAAGCAGGAAGTGTAGCAGCTCAGCATCGATGGACATCAGGCCTGTATCTTACATTTTGGTGCCCTAGAAGTGAGGCAGCCAAAATGAGAGGCCACTTTTGAAAACTTTGGCTTAACAGCTCCATTTTGCTCATACGGGAAGTCAATGGGAGTTTTGCCATTGATCAATAAGATCTGGATCAAACCCTAATAATATTTACTTTAATGAAACACCAATTATCTTTCTAACTTTTGAAAGGATTGGCAAATCTACCCAGTGTAGGTTATAACTAATAGTGGAAAATGAAAACATAATACTCTATTTTAAAGACGTTATAATTAATGTTATATAATAAAGTTCAACTGCATAAATTACTTAACATAATTAAAGTTCAACACCCTGGGGGAAAATGAAAGGTATAAAAACCTACTGTGAAGAAAAGAGGAAGCTAGTTAAAGAGGGGCTAAAGTCAATAAGAAAGACATTAAAATTGTTAGACTTGGCCTGGATACTATTTAAGGAAACAGTCTCAGACAGCAGCCATACCACCCAACAAAAGGGGGAAACAAGGTCTGATGCTGTATGATTGAAATATGACCTTTATATCAATGATGCCACTGTTAGACAATTGCAACAAAACGTGTACAAAAGTAGGTGTCAATGGAACAGTTATGATTTGCTAAGTATTGTTATCCTGTTTATATGCATGTATCTGAAGTTATGAATATTGGCTATATACCTGTGTCATCATTGTGTCTGTTCTTGGGGTAACGCCCACCAATTAAAATCTACAATGGATCAGGCAGCTTTGTGTTGATGGCCCACTAAAGACAATTAATTCTCACAAGGGGCCATAGATAGGGGACACTGCACAGGACTGGCTAAGCCACCTGGCATCGCTGTCCCGCCCCGGGGCTGACCGCCCGTGTGGCCTCTGAACATTCCTCTATGCTCCCCAGGGGGCGCACTCCACTCTTTTTTTTTTTTTTTTTGGCAAAACTGGGCATTTGTTCCATTTGCTCTTGTCAGCTGATCATCAGTTGACAAGAGCAAATGAGACAAATGCCCAGTTTTGCCAAAAAAGTCAGAACATCTGGAACAGGGTTCAAAAAGGGGATTGTCCTGGCCAAAACGGGACATATGACCACCCTAGCCATAACCGCCCACCACCACCACCACTCATCCCACTCAGCAAGCCTTCCTGTGGACCTCCCAGCCAGTATATGGGTAATGGCTGCCCCGTGAGTCAGCAAGCCATGTAAGGGCATGTGACTTGCCCACGTGAACCTGGACTGCATCTTGTGCCAGTAATTTTCCCAAAAACTATGCTGTGGGCTTCGTTTTGGGATAGTACAATTCCAAGCACCTGGCAAAGGATACAGAAGACCCATAAATCATCTCCATTTTGCCTCTTTCCTGCTCTGATTCTCTGCAACTAAAAAGGAATGTTCTAATCTATGGACCTTCCAATCTTTTTGAAGTTACCAGAGACTTTACAAGCCATTAGTTCCATCACTGCGACAAGCCTGAGATGAGAACTTTGCAATGATTGTATGTATATGATCTATTAACCATTTTGTCAAGTATCAGGGAGTAACTGTGTTAGTCTGAATTAATTGGGCATAAGCTTTCATCAGTAAAAAACCGCGTCTTCAGGTGCATTTTGACTCTCTTCTTTTCCTTACGAATAAACCGTTAGATTTTAGTTACTAAAGGATTGGCAACAGCATGATTATTGGGTAGGGTCTGAGTTATTAGCCACATAGCCAGAGCAATACATCTCTTGAGATCAGAAGAACCCTTTGTTTGATGAAATTGGCTTTCAATAGCAACTCATCATAAATTCTAGGGTCTGGGTGGTGAGCCAAGGGCTGGAGTGTGGCATGCCTAAGGAGACTGCATTTAAGACTTTCTGGTGAGACAGAATGTCAAGGTTCCTCCCCCACTCGGAACTCTAGGGTACAGATGTGGGGACCTGCATGAAAAACCTCCTAAGCTTATCTTTACCAGCATAGGTCAAAACTTCCCCAAGGTACAAAATATTCCACCCGTTGTCCTTGGACTGGCCGCTACCACCACCAAACTAATACTGGTTACTGGGGAAGAGCTGTTTGGATGCGTCTTTCCCCCCAAAATACTTCCCAAAACCTTGCACCCCACTTCCTGGACAAGGTTTGGTAAAAAGCCTCACCAATTTGCCTAGGTGACTACAGACCCAGACCCTTGGATCTTAAGAACAATGAACAATCCTCCCAACACTTGCACCCCCCCTTTCCTGGGAAATGTTGGATAAAAAGCCTCACCAATTTGCATAGGTGACCACAGACCCAAACCCTTGGATCTGAGAACAATGAAAAAGCATTCAGTTTTCTTACAAGAAGACTTTTAATAAAAATAGAAGTAAATAGAAATAAAGAAATCCCCCCTGTAAAATCAGGATGGTAGAGATCTTACAGGGTAATTAGATTCAAAAACATAGAGAACCCCTCTAGGCAAAACCTTAAGTTACAAAAAAGATACACAGACAGAAATAGTTATTCTATTCAGCACAATTCTTTTCTCAGCCATTTAAAGAAATCATAATCTAACATGTACCTAGCTAGATTACTTACTAAAAGTTCTAAGACTCCATTCCTGGTCTATCCCCGACAAAGACAGACTATAGACAGACACACAGACCCTTTGTTTCTCTCCCTCCTCCCAGCTTTTGAAAGTATCTTGTCTCCTCATTGGTCATTTTGGTCAGGTGCCAGCGAGGTTACCTTTAGCTTCTTAATCCTTTACAGGTGAGAGGAGCTTTCCCCTGGCCAGGAGGGATTTCAAAGGGGTTTACCCTTCCCTTTATATTTATGACACAGAAGTTCACTTTTGTTACTGGCTTGGTATATGTAATGATAGAATAACTACCAGTTTGGGGTGTGTCTACCCTATTTCCCAGGGTTTTGCCCTGAAACTGGTATTCTCAGCTGTGACCCACTGAGGCACAGCGATTGACGGCAATAAGAAAACCAACATGGCTCAAGAGGTTTTTCCAACCCAGATGATTCATCGAAATTTAGAAGTTTCGGTTTTTTTAAACTTGGCCTCACAAAGACTGGAGCATAAGTTCCAGCCCGTCACATGTAAGAATGCCGTTAGAAGGGCTGGAACAAACTCAAAGAGTAAATAACTGGAGGTATAAAAATGAAGTGACAAGAAATTAAGTATAAATAGCAGCCTGAGAAAATAGATTGATCTAGGGGACAGCCAGGAGGTAAACAGAGCAATTAAGGAAGATAACAATGCTGAAAAAATCAAATGTCTTTATATCAGTTTCAGAGGAACAGCCGTGTTAGTCTGTATTCGCAAAAAGAAAAGGAGTACTTGTGGCACCTTAGAGACTAACCAATTTATTTGAGCTCAAATAAATTGGTTAGTCTCTAAGGTGCCACAAGTACTCCTTTTCTTTTTATATCAGTCTTCACTATAAACGTTAGCAATATCACTAACCCAGATCTACTCCTTTCTGGTAATAGAGATGAGGTACTATAAGAGATTGAGGTGTCAGAAGAAAGTGTTCTAAAGAATAAAAATGAGATGAATAAGAAAGCAACCAGTCACCAGGACTAGCTGGTACAAACCAAAAAGAAAAGGAGTACTTGTAGCACCTTAGAGACTAACCAATTTATTTGAGCATGAGCTTTCGTGAGCTACAGCTCACTTCATCAGATGCATACCGTGGAAACTGCAGCAGACTTTATATATACACAGAGAATATGTATATATAAAGTCTGCTGCAGTTTCCACGGTATGCATCTGATGAAGTGAGCTGTAGCTCACGAAAGCTCATGCTCAAATAAATTGGTTAGTCTCTAAGGTGCTACAAGTACTCCTTTTCTTTTTGTGAATACAGACTAACACGGCTGTTACTCTGAAACCTGGTATAAACCAGAAGTTCTGAGGAATAAAATGACTAAGCTGCTAGCAAAAACTCCCAAGTAGCACTTAGGAGAATTCCAAAAGCGGGTGAAGGCATCTGTGACATGGCAGCACTACTTCCAGCCTGACAGGCGTACACTACCTCACCCAGTCTCCTTTAAATAGGTGTATTGTCTAAACACAGGACAACATGAAAAACAATCAACCAACCACCCACAGTCCCTCAGCTCACTTTTTGTCCTGGGGTTTCACAACCTCCCTTTGTAGGGGCCTCTGGGAATCCTGCTTCTTGTGCCTTCCCACTCACAGCAAAGTCTATTGCTCATCTAGGACAACCTTCCTAGGCACCCACCACAGGCTTTATCTCCCCTCCTCTGTGATCCCTCTTCCTTAGGCTCAGCCTATCCCAGTCATTCCTCTGAAAGGCCTTTATAGCCCCAGGTGCAGCCCCTACCCTCTTAATTAGCCCAACTGGCAGCACCAGTCTGGCACAGGGGAACTGGACCTGTTTGAATCACAGGAGCCAGCCCGTCCGTGGCAGTAACGTAACAGAATGGAGATGTAACCAAGTGCAGCTGCTCCAGCATTAGATTGAGAGGGAACTATTGCTAGTATACAGAGGCCGTGAGTAAGCTGCAAAAAGAACTAGTGACCTTTCAGAGACGGTGGGTTCCTTAACTCTGCTACAGAGGTATTATAGAAGTGAGGTGGGCAGTTAGGTGACAGAGCACCCCCAATATCTTGAGGTGAAAGAAACTTCACATACTAGGAAAGATAGTAAGAAGGTTCAGTTCATCGGTACAGTAGAAATTTGTTCTGATTTTTAATGCTGTATTCCGTTTCTTTCTGGATAGTTTAATTCTTCTCCTGCAGGATAGCAGATGATGGTAATTATGATTCAAAGCTCACTGAAGTAAATGGAAAGACTCTATTTGAGTCTAGGTTTGAGACTAGGTCCTAAAGCTTGAGGTTAAAATAATGGATATTAATTAATTAATGCTCAGATGTGTCTCTATTCTGTATTTTACATTTGAAAATTATAATGATAAACCCATGCCCTACGTTACTGTTGCAAAATCCCACAGAGGAAAATTTAAACATTTCATCCCATCAAATTAAATTGTTCAATTCATGAAATATATAGCAAGCTGGTTTGTTTAATCACCAGTGCTAGATCTTTGTTTTTCTGCACATTCTCATTAAAATGATGTTGGGATGAAGAGTCTCATTAATCATCAGATTATTTTAATGGTTAGTGTAAACAAAGCAGAAAAGTAGCCACTTGAGTTCTCCAGAGAGAGAATGTTTTTGATTTCATTAATAAGGAAATGGTGGCTGTCACATGAAATTGGTGCGGTGATTGCTATAGCATCAAAACGTGCCTGGTAGTCCTGATTGCAGATGGTCCTGCACAGGCTTGTGTAGCATGGTAGAAGGAATGCAGAAGGTTTCCGCATTGTGCTAAATGTGCTCAGCCCAGACACACTCCTAACCCGCCTCCCTCTGCTTCCCAGGCTTGTGCCTTTATCATCATTATTTCTGTTAGCTCGGCATTTCTGTGCCTAGACACTCTTTACAGAACTAATTGTACACAAATAATAGCCACAAATGAGTGAAGTTCTCCCAGCATAGGTTTCTGGGTCCTACTCCAGAGAAGTTAGGAGACGCCACCTAATTTTCATGAAAATACCTGCCCAAAGAGAGGAGTTGCAGTAGGCCACTACTCGACTGCTCCGATGGCTGGTTAGCGAGCCCTTTCAGAGGATATATCTACATAGCAGCTGGGTGGTGTAATTCCCAGCTGAGGGAGACATCTATGTGGTAGCTCTGCTCAAGCTAGCATGCTAAGCAGAGCAGCATGGCTGTGGTGGTAAAGGTAGCGACTCAGATAGCTGCCCAAGTACAATCCCACCAGATCTGTGGGTACATACTTGGGCAGCTGCCTCCCATGCCGCTGTGGCCGCATGGATATTTTTAGGTTCTAGCTTGAGCATATCTAGCATGTGTACATCTACCTAAGCTGGGAATTACACCTCCCAGCTGCTATGTAGACATGCCCCTAAGAGAGGGCTGTAAACTCACTGACTCTGTAAGTCCCAAGAGCAGACCTTCATATTCCATCCACCGTTTCAGCAGGCAGTCTGGAGAGCTTTGAGCTGTGCTTGGGGTAAATGATGATTAGCCCATGATAGGCATCTGGTTACTCTGCTTTCAGTGTCCACTCCCAAGCTGAAGATTGAGCTCAGAGCGTGTCCGGGTGTATGAACTCTCCTTCATGCATAAAATGAGAGAGGGAGGTGGGGTGAACCTCCTTGCATCTCATCCTTGCCTCCAAACTCAAGCAAACAGTGGCCAGTGTTGGCCAACTATGTTACCGTTGCCCAGCTGCATGCTTGAGCCAGCCAGTGGTAAGCAGGATAGAGAGTAGCCCTGCTAAATGTTCACGTGTGTATCTTTGCATTGCACAACGTTCATCGTTTTTGGCTGATGCAGGATTTGGCTCATCACGTCTCACAATAACAGTGTTGGAATTCTTGATGGTACAAATGTTTATATGCATGTAGTTTTTCCATATTAAAGTGAATAATTTAAAACAGTCTCATTAGGTCAGCCAGAGACTCTTGAGATCAAACTGCAATTTAACAAAGAAAAGTATACCAGTGAATGTAAATTGCTATAGAGAAGCATATTAAATATTAAAGATGTCCAAAAGGATGAAAGACAATTTAATGAATCAGTTCTGAGCTTCTGATAATTCCATCATTATTAAAACATTGCAATCTCAAATCGCATTTAGTGAAACCAAAACCATCAGTTTATTTAGGTCTCAAATTTGACCTGCCTTAATGTTATAAAATTTGAAATTAATTACTGTCAAATGATATTTGCCATGTTGGTGACTAAAAAATAAGCATGATTTAATTTGCACTAATGATCCAATCCTGTAGTCGTTATTTTTATTTATTTGTACTGCCCCAGTCATGGGTCAGGGTCTTGCGTACAAACCCAGAAGAAAAAACAGTCCCTGCCCTGAAGCGTTTTAAGTCTAAGTCTAAGTCAAGACACAACAGATACAACAAATAGACAGAGGGAGCATAAGGCCTTGTCTACACTGCAGAGTTTTGTCTCCAAAAGGCAGCTTTTGGCGATGAAACAGTGAAGGTATTGATACTTTTGGTGACAAAACCACCTCGACGAGAGGCCTAGGGCTTTCTGTGACAAACTTAAAGAGAGAAGGCATCAATGTAGACACTGCCGTTCATTATTTCACTATAACTGGCCTCACCCAGTATCCCACAATTCCCACTGTGACCACTCTGCTCACTGTTTTGAGCTTGGCTGCCCTGCATTCCTGCTACACAGGCATGCGGCCCTTCCCCTTTCAAGGCTCCAGGAAATTCTGACAGCTGAGCATGCCACTCAGCTCCCGCAGCAAAGAGCCAATCATGAACAATGAAACAATGCTAGTCAGCATGAAAAGCAGGGGTCACACCACACCAGCTGCCTCGCCATTGTCATGCTTTTTGTAGGTATCACGACAGAGGAGCATTGTAAGGGATTTGAAAGAGGGATTTGAAGGAGAGGAAGGTAGCTTTGCAAATGATTAGAATCATAGAATCATAGAATATCAGGGTTGGAAGGGACCTCAGGTGGTCATCTAGTCCAACCCCCTGCTCAAAGCAGGGCCTATCCCCAATTAAATCATCCCAGCCAGGGCTTTGTCAAGCCTGACCTTAAAAACTTCTAAGGAAGAAGATTCCACCACCTCCCTAGGTAACACATTCCAGTGTTTCACCACCCTCCTAGTGAAAAAGTTTTTCCTAATATCCAACCTAAATCTCCCCCACTGCAACTTGAGACCATTACTCCTCGTTCTGTCATCTGCTACCACTGAGAACAGTCTAGAGCCATCCTCTTTGGAACCCCCTTTCAGGTAGTTGAAAGCAGTTATCAAATCCCCCCTCATTCTTCTCTTCTGTAAGACTAAATATTCCCAGTTCCCTCAGCCTCTCCTCAGAAGTCATGTGTTCCAGTCCCCTAATCATTTTTGTTACCCTCCGCTGGACTCTTTCCAATTTTTCCACATCCTTCTTGTAGTGCGGGGCTCAAAACTGGACACAGTACTCCAGATGAGGCCTCACCAGTGTTGAATAGAGGGGAACGATCACGTCCCTCGATCTGCTGGCAATGACCCTACTTATACATCCCAAAATGCCATTGGCCTTCTTGGCTACAAGGGCACACTGTTGACTCATATCCAGCTTCTCGTCCACTGTAACCCCTAGGTCATTTTCTGCAGAACTGCTGCCGAGCCATTCGGTCCTTAGTCTGTAGCGGTGCATTGGATTCTTCCGTCCTAAGGGCAGGACTCTGCACTTGTCCTTGTTGAACCTCATCAGATTTCTTTTGGCCCAATCCTCCAATTTGTCTAGGTCCCTCTGTATCCTATCCCTACCCTCCAGCGTATCTACCTCTCCTCCCAGTTTAGTGTCATCTGCAAACTTGCTGAGGGTGCAATCCACACCATCCTCCAGATCATTTATGAAGATATTGAACAAAACCGGCCCGAGGACCGACCCTTGGAGCACTCCTCTTGATACCGGCTGCCAACTAGACATGGAGCCATTGATCACTACCCATTGAGCCTGACAATCTAGCCAACTTTCTATCCACCTTATAGTCCATTCATCCAGCCCATACTTCTTTAACTTGCTGGCAGGAATACTGTGGGAGACAGTGTCAAAAGCTTTGCTAAAGTCAAGGAACAACACGTCCACTGCTTTCCCTTCATCCACAGAACCAGTTATCTCGTCATAGAAGGCAATTAGATTAGTCAGGCATGACTTGTCCTTGGTGAATCCATGCTGACTGTTCCTGATCACTTTCCTTTCCTCTAAGTGCTTCAGAATTGACTCCTTGAGGACCTGCTCCATGATTTTTCCAAGGACTGAGGTGAGGCTGACTGGCCTGTAGTTCCCAGGATCCTCCTTCTTCCCTTTTTTAAAGATGGGCACTACATTAGCCTTTTTCCAGTCGTTGATTACGGGGCACTCACCCCAGGCATGAGCGCAGGAATAGCCGAAAATGTGAAGGTGTTTGTTTGAAAAATGTAACGAATGGGTGACGCAGACTGGTATCGTTGGCAAAGAGGAGGTGGGGCTCAATCTTTCACATAACATGCACGAGATGTTAGGTTAGCCATGCACACGTGCTATGTGAGGGGATTTCACGTTTATGAGAGGATGACCCATGATCAGATCTATGGTGCAGGAAAGCTAGATTCTGCAGCCCACCGGTGGGTATAACTCTCAAAGTGAACAGGAGTTCCGTAGGCAGAAAGGCTGTAGAATTAGGTTAGCGATAAGACACGGTAAAAATTAGGGATTTAAAAAAAATGTCTTGCTCCTAGTGAGACTGGAGGGCTCCGTCGATTGGTAATGAGTACAAATCATTTCTCCTCTAGGTCACTGTTCTGAATCAAGTCCAAGTTTGTAGGGACCAAAAGTCATTATCTGATGGATATTTAGTGGCCTACCTGAAGTGAATTAATGGTCTCGGACAATTGTTGGCAGTCTCAATAGAAGCACTGAATGGTCAGGGAGACTGAACTACCCCGTCACTCACAGAGGTGGTCCCTCACAGATCATATTTGGGGTACCTCAACTTTTTCTGTTGCTGCTGCCTATCTCATGAGTCTGATCCTGCACATCTCATCCACCCAAAGACCCACTGTATAATGATTTCTAAAGGGAAGTTGACCTGGCTTTCTTTTTTTTTTAACCTGGATAGAAAATCTACCATTTAGACAACTGAGTACCTGGCTCTGATATTTAGACATCTAGGGACTAATTCTCCATTCACTTATCTCATCGCAAATCAGACCCTCTGTTGACAAATCTAAAATTAATATCTCCGGGGCTGTCAATCTAACACCTTTCACAAACTTTACATCGCCTGTAGAAAATGCTTGTCACTGCAAATAGATTTCAAAAGCAAACCCAGCTCATCCCCTGCAAACGCACTCTCCCCACATGCATGTAAACCTAAGTGTTGGATGAAATCTCAGGGGGAAAAGAAGTCAGCTGAGAGTAGTGATGTAAACAGTCCCATTTTCATTTCTGGCCTCTCCAATCTGTTTTCTTTATAGATTTGAGTTTTGTGTCCTCAGCAGCCCATATCATAAACCACCTTAAATAATTCTGCCCATATGACACTCTGTACTCAGGAGAACTCTGATACAGTACAGAGCTTGAATCAGAGCTAACTCACTAGAGAGACTGGTTGGAGGAACAACTATGAAGGATGCCTCCACCAAGGCTTCCTTGTGATGAACAGAGAAGTTTAATTTCCTGAACAGCCAGTTCCTTTAGCTTCAAAACACTGACATATCCTTGATAAACCCACACAAGAGAACAAAATAAAACACTTAGAATCCTTTAGGGCCTGATTTCTAAAGGAGAATTGACTTGGCTTCCTTTGTTACCTTGCTAGAAAATCTACCATTTAGACAACCAAGTATCTGGACCAGGTATTTAAACAGCTAGGGACTGATTCTCCTTTTATTCCCCTCAATGCAAATCAGGAGTAACTCATTTGAAATCAATGGGATTATGCTAGTGTAACCGAGAAGAGAATCAAACTCTTAAATTCTTCCATTTCTACCCAGTTCAGGGGGATGCAGAGCATCTATTCTGTCTATTCAGAGCAGCTGCTGCCGCTTTTGCTACTGATGCTGCCTGCATTTACCTTTCCTCCAACCAGGTCAGCTATAGCAGCAGAAGCTGCTTCCTCCAGCTCTCTCTCTGCTTGTAGCAGAGTGGAGAAGGCTGCAGCTATCCTGCAGAGAAGGAACAGAAGGGAGTGGAGGCAGGGTTGATGTAAGGGACTGAGGCCCACATTCAGGAAGGGGCTTAGGCACTATATAGGCCTACGCTCTCTACACTGTGAAAGGGGAGAGGGAGATCCCCAGAAGCCAGTATGCTATGGGGAGCCGTGTAAGCTAGCCAGTGGGAGATGCCAATGAGAGAGGAGTGGCCGAAGGTCCACCCCCTCACAGAGATAAGCGCCTAAGTCCAGACTGCTGGAAAATGCCTCTCTCTGCTAGTGGGGAGCCCCTCTCCAGATTAGGGTGACCCGATGTCCCGATTTTATAGGGACAGTCCCGATGTTTGGGTCTTTTTCTTATATAAGCTCCTATTACCCTCCACCCCCGTCCCGATTTTCCACACTTGCTGTCTGGTCACCCTACTCCTGATGTCAAGCAGCTAATTTCTGTGAGAATGAGGCAGGCACCTGCCTCGCTCCACACAACATGAGACGGTGAGGCAGCTGGAAACTGCCCTTATTACTGAGGGGATGGGAGTTCCAGCCAGCCCTGCCTGTAGATCTCCAGCCTCAAATACAGTGTCTGCTGGCTGATCTCTCCTTTTAAACACAAATCCCAGACTGCCTGCCTGACACCACATTCACCCTCCCCCGCCCACCCCAGCAGCCACTTCCCTTTCACACCATGTCTTTTAAGAGGCAAAGCCGAAAAATGGTTCTGCTGGCCTGAGTCTCCCTTGCAAGACCAAGTGCCAGTGCACATAATTACAGGCTACTTTGAACTCTCTCTTCGACTGTCACATTCTTCCCGTTCGCTAACCTCACTGCAGACCAGCTGCAGTTCCCATCAGGGCCTTGCCGTGGTGTCCGCTGTTGAAATCTTCGCTGGTGAAACTGTATCACAAAGCAGCCTGGCGTTAATGCGCTTTCTTCCTCCGTTGCTACTGAGAGTTGTGTGTTGCCTGTCTCTGACAATGACCGCTTCACCTTACATGGTCTTACATGCAAATCACACTTTTGGTAACCACACGTCAGCAGGGTTTGAACGAGCTCTGCCCTGACATCGAGAGATGAGCTGAGGAAAAAGACTTGAGGAACAGACCGTGTTTGCAAAGACACGCCTACACTGTCTAGGGCGCGCACCACAATGGAGCTGCTTTGCCCAAATGATCACTTATGGCTGGTGTTGGGATACAAAATGGGGGTAATGAAATGTCGTTACCCTTATTGTGTGAGTAAAGGGCAGCAGAACTGTGCTTAGCCTGATTGAGGAGTCCGCCCTAAACTGAAGTTCAATCGCTAAGCAGCAGGTAGGATGCCAAATCCCAGTGAAGAAGAGAGAGGGTGGGGTTGGTGTTCCCGTTCCTCCTCTGCCTCAGGAATCCTAGAAACCATTTGACCCTCCTCTTCCCTCCCCTCTTTTTAAAGACAGAGCTGATTAGACTCAGTTGAGAGGCCTTGTTTTGTTTAGTGATCAGTAGTGCTGAAATCACTGATCACTAGGTGCTCAGCCTTGGAGGTGCCATAGGCACCGACTTCCCATCTTCCCTGTGGGTGCTCGACCGCCCCTCTGTCCCTGGCCCCACCCCCACTCCGTCCCTTCCACGAGGCCCAGCCCGTGCCCCATCTCTTCCCACCCGTGCCCCGCCCCCATCCCAACCCCTTCCCCAAAGTCCCCACCCCAACTCTGTCCCCTCCCTGCCAATATTCCAAATCCCCTTCCCGGCCCCTCCTCCTCCCCTGAGCACACAGCTGTTTGGCGGCAGCTGGGCAGGAAGCGCTGGGAGGTAGGCGGAGGAGCGGGGACGTGGTGTGGTTGGGGGGGAAGGGAAGCTTGGCTGCTGGTGGGTGCAGAGCACCCACTAATTTTTCCCCGTGGGTGCTCCAGCCCCGGAGCACCCACGGAGTTGGCGCCGATAGGAGGTGGTGTGGGACAGTGTTGCAGTGAGAGAGACTGCACAGCCTGTCCCAGCAGTGAGGTTCCCCACTGCCCACTGAAATCAGAGAGCAGGGCTAAGTGGTGAAATCGCATAACATGATGTCACAGCAGAGAGACAGCTGTAGCAGCGGGACGGAGGCAGTAATGGCTTGACAGCTGCAGAGTGAAAACAGCACAGCAGCCAACAGCGGTGTGTTAAAGGAACATTTGTTTGTCAGGCTTTCGCACCACCAGGTGAGAAACTGAGCCAAAGGACACTGCCCAATGTACTCTAGGGTAGGCGTTTGCTCATGGTCATACACTTTCGAATCATGTTTGTGGTGTTTTCCCAAACTAATGCTGGGTTCCTTTTCCCTTTTTATTACAAGTTTTCTTTGCTATACACAGACTCAGTGCTTGCGAGCGGGGAAGTGTTGACTCTTACAGGCACCCAATGTGGCGTTTAATTTTCCCAGATTACTGGGTGGGGGCTCAAACGGGTTCTTTTTTTGTATTGTTAAGAGGATATTGAAAGGTATTGAACCCAGCCTTTGTTGCTGCTGATTCCACCGGGCAGAAGGGTTGTACACACACACCCCCACACCCACACTCACACTATCCATGTGATCAATTGTTGAATCATCTGATAAATGTTGTGACCCATCGCCGATCCATGTGATAAACTGAATTTATCTTGTGTTTATGACCTCCTTGCTTGCTCCTGCCCATGTATCCCTCTCCCTAGGTCTTATTTTTTACATCCCAAAGCCCTGAGCATCTTCAAACAATGGGCACGTTTTTAAACCAACCTTTAAGAGAAATGTAACCACCCCATACAGTGGGTGCAATTGTCCTCTCTCCTGCTATCTAGATCTCCCCTATGTCTAATCTCCAATATAGTGTGTGTGTGTGTGGGGGGGAGGGCGGTACAAGTGCATATTGCTCTTTTTGTGTTTAAACTCTGAAATATTTCTCACTGTTAACTAGCTTGCAAGATGGAAAAGCCTGAGAACCTGGAAAGAATCCCTGTGAGTCTCTCACATCTCTTATTCTTCAGCACCCGTACATGAAGCTGTAGCAACAAAGAGGCTGCAGACACAGCAACTCCAGATATCTGCTATCCTTGCAGATTTCATCCCCCCCAACTACTCTTTTTCCCCAGTTTCATCAGAATGAAGACAGCCCTCTCTTCATGTGCTTTGGTATCCTCACTTTTGCAACTAGCTGACTGACAGATGCACAATGAAGGCATTTTAGTCTCATAAACTTTAAGGCTAGAGGGGCCCATCATGCTCATCTAGTCTGACCTCCTGCACATTGCAGGCCACAGAACCTCACCCACCCACTCCTGTAATAGCCCCATTACCTCTGGCTGAGTCACTGAAGTCCTCAAATAACAATTTAAACACTCCAAGTTACAGAAAATCTGCCATTTACACTAATTTAAACCTGCAAGTGACCTGTGCCCCATGCTGCAGAGGAAGGCGAAAAAACCCCTGTATCTCTGACAATCCGACCAGAAGAAAAATTCCTTCCTGACCCCAAATATGGCCTCTTCACACAATTTCTCTCATCTCTTTTCTCAGGGAAGGATTTATTTTATTGAGTTTTTTTGTTGAGATGTTTCAGTTTACACAGACTATACAGTTGGGTATATATTGAGAGGGGACTCAATTGCCAGCCACACACAAGCTTTTTAAGACTTGGGTAATACAAGACTGGATGGAAGTTTCTGGAAGGCCTATATAGGTAGAAAAGCACTCCTAGTATAGACAAGGTCTTAGGTATAATCTACCAAATACAGAATCATTGGCCATAAATTTGAAGTGGAAATTGGGAGGGATAAAGTATGGTCTAAACCCAGAGAGAAATGACAGCACAGCCAATGTAAAAGAGGAGGGATTGAAACAGAGAAGGCACTTTCTGCTTCAGTGTCTAAAATACACGAAGTGTGAGACAGATTTCCTCAAGTCATAAGGAATTGTAACAGATTTCTCATTAGGAAGCAATGAGGAAAACCAGTGTCTGACTCTGAGAGAAATGAGAGAGATGGCAAAGGCAGTATTGTGCTCCTTAGCACCAGATGAGGAATAGAGAGGAATGACAAATGGATCAGGAAGGACAGGGGACCTAGATCTAAACACTGAGTAGCTCTAGCCTTAGAGTATATCACCTACCTGTGACAGAGACCTGAAGGGTCTAACTCCTTTTACACTTAGACATTACCTGTATTTTATTATTTATATTAGCATAGCACCTAAGAGCCCTAGTCGTGACCAAGGACCCCATTGTGCAAGGTGCTGTACAAAATATGATCCCTATCCCTAGGGGCTGACAAGTG
This sequence comes from Caretta caretta, assembly GCF_965140235.1. Classification (NCBI taxonomy): domain Eukaryota; kingdom Metazoa; phylum Chordata; order Testudines; family Cheloniidae; genus Caretta; species Caretta caretta. The sequence goes on along the minus strand of NC_134208.1, from coordinate 201,679,954 downwards.
TAGTTTGTCATGCCAATGAAGTCTTGTTGACTTGAGCTGAATAGGACTGAATTAAATTCCTAGCTCTGCTGCAGGCTTCCCATGTAAAATCCCTAGGGAAAAATTGCCTCAGGACTCCATCTGTAAAATGAGAATACTCCCATATTGGGTAGTAATTTGTTAATGTTCACGAGGACCTCATATGCTGGGTCACATGGGCCATATAAATACTTAAATGATTAACAGACCATTGTTACATGCATGTCCTTTCATGATAAGTGGAAATTTGCTCGCTATCCCACCAGACTGCATTTGATATCATCATACAGGGTCTGTCTACACTGAATTTAGACACCCGCTGCTGGCCTGTGCCAGCTGACTCAGGCTCATGGGGCTCAGGCTAAGGGGCTGTGATCTGAGCTCTGGGACCCTCCCACCTAAAGCCCTAGCTCCACCGTGAGCCGAAATGTCTACACCATAAACAAACAGCCCCGAGTCAGCTGGCATGAGCCAGCCACTGGTGTCTAATTGCAGTGTAGAGATGCCTATAGTCACAAGCTCTGAACTTGGTGCTCCGGATTGCTTGCAGGCTTTCTTTGAGCCTTGATCTCCAACACTAGGACGCCAACCCCCGTGTTTGGCTTAGAGCACAGAAACACAACGTTTCTTTGCAAAGAGGCACCAAACCTGTGGGAATTTAATGCTCGCAGACTGTATTGGCTTGACAGCAGCAGAGACTGATGCGCTCCCTTTACCCTCAGCAGAGGCACACCACATTGAGTAGCAGTGCAAGTGTTCCCCCCAAAACTACACTTCAGAGGGTACCTCCCCATTGACCTTGGAAGACCTCTCTAATGGGGTGGACAAACTGCACCAGACAGGAAGAGGTTAAAGAGTTGCTAAGGGCTCAAGTAGCCCTACTCTGTGGCACCTGCAAGCCATAGAATCATAGAAATGTAGGGCTGGAAGGGACCGTAATAAGTCACCTAGTCCATCCCCCCCATGCTGAGGCAGGACCAAGTAAGCCTAGACCATCCTGACAGGTGTTTATCTAACCTGTTTTAAAAACCTCCAGTGATGGGGATTCCACAACCTCCCTTGGGAGCCTATTCCAGAGCTTAACTACCCTAACAGTTAAAAAGTTTTTTCCTAATATCTAACCTAAATCTCCCTTGCTGCAGATTAAGCCCATTACTTCTTGTCCTACCTTCAGTGGACATGGAGAACAACTGATCATCACCCTCTCTATAACAGTCATTATTATATACGAAAACTTATCACATCCCCCCACCCCAGTCTTCTTTTCTCAAGACTAAACATACCTAAGTTTTTTAAGCTTTCCCCATAGCTCAGGTTTTCTAAACCTTTTGTTATTTTTGTTGCTCTCTTCTGGCCTCTCTCCAGTTTATTCATATTTTTCTTCAAAAGTGTGATACCCAAAACTGGACACAGTACTCCAGTTGAGGCCTCACTGGCACCAAGTAGAGTGAGACATAATGAAAATATTCAATAGTACCGAATCCGGGGCTGACTCTTGTGGGACTGCATTGGATATAGCCTCAAGGTTTGACAGTGATAACTACTTTTGAGTATGGTCTTTCAACCCACTGTGCACCCACCATATAGTAATTTCATTTAGACCGCATTTCCCTAGTTTGCTTATGATAAAGTCATGTTAAACTGTGTCAAAAGCCTTATTAAATCAAGATATACCATGTCTATTGTTTCCCCCATCCACTACACCAGTAACCCTGTCAAAGAAGGAAATGAGGTTGGTTTGGCATCATTTGTTCTTGACAAATCCATGCTGGCCATTCCTTTTAATCCTATTGCCCTCTAGGTGCTTATAAACTGATTGTTTAATAATTTGTTCCAGTATCTTTCCAACTATCAAAGTTAAACAATTGGTCTATAATTCCCAGGTCCTCTTTGTTCCCTGGTTAAAGAAAAGTATTATGTTTACCCTTCTCCAGTCCTCTGGAACCTCACCTATCCTCCATGAGCTCGCAAAAATGATCACTAACGGTCTGATATTGCTTCAGTTTGTTCCTTAAGTGTCCTACGGTGAATTTCGTCAGGCCCTGCCAACTTGAATATATCTAACTTATCTAAATATTCTTTAACCTATTCTTTCCCTAGTTTGGCTGGTATTCCTTCCTCCTTGTTGTTAAAATTAATTGTATTAAGCATCTGGTCACAATTAACCTTTTTAGAAAAGACCGAAGGAAAATAGATATTAAATACCTCAGCCTTCTTGATGCCATCCATTATTAGTTCTCCTTCTCTGATAAGTAGTAAACCCACACACTCCTTCGTCTTTATCTTGCTCCTCATGTATTTATTGAACCTCTTCTCATTGCCTTTTATGTCCCTTGCTAGGTGTAATTCATTTTGTGCCTTAGCCTTCCTGATTTTGTCCCTGCATGCTTGTGCTATACTTTTGTACTCATCTTTAGCAATTTGTCCATGTTTCCATTTTTTGTAGGATTCCTTTTTGATTTTCAGTTCATCAAAGAGCTCCCGATGGAACCATCTTGGGATATCAGGACTGGAGGAAGAGTTCAAAAGAAGGCCAACCACTCATTCCCTCAGCTCCTACGGAGAGGCCTAGTCTAGGCCACAGCCTACTCCTATGATTGTGTGAATATCCTGAAAGAAAGGTGGTCACAATTATCTGACCAGAAGATACTGAGACAGATTGTGGTTTGGCCAAGGCCCCCAGAAGGCAGAGAGGCTGATGGCTTATTTGGGACTGGTGGTTTTTTTCCTTTTTCTGTTTAGCTCTTTTTGTTTTGTTTCCTTGGAATCCTGGAAGGGGGAAGCACCAGAGGAACTTGATTGGAGGGCCGAGTTTCTGTCCTTAGGCTAGTGATGCTAACTGCTCCAACCTGGCTGAGGAGAGTCTGAATACATGACTCCATTGCACTCCTGGGGGTGCTGCAGAGAGATTAGGCCCTTTAAAACCACCTCTGCAAGGGAATGAAAAGATACTTCAGTCCTTGGCCTTACTGCTGATACCTCCACCAAGGATTCAGGTTAAAGTGGGTGTTTTTGTTCTATACTATGTACTCAGAACCTATATATACTATACAATATACCTATATAGTCAGAACCAGACAGAGACTGTTAACCTCATTTTACACAAGCCAAAGAGCACAGAGTTTCAGTTATTACCAAAATGGTCTGGATTTAGGTGACCTAGAGGTAAAAATTTTGACATCCAATTTCTATCTTGGAGCCCCTCCACTCCTTCTGGCTTTTATTCTGTTTATAAAAACAAATTTGATTTCAATGGCGGTACTTCTGTGTTATATTATCTTATTATTCCTTACCAGCATGTTATTCATATAATTACTACCATCACAGAATTATTTTAACATTAAGTACAATCCTTAAACACAGTGCTAACAAACTCTTATTGGAGGCTGCGTGTTAAGCATGTGTTGTTTGTTTTGTTTCTGCTGAATTGGAGAATAATTCTCTACAATTAAATGTTCATGATCCTTTCTGTAATGAACGCAATACAGTCAAAGTCAATTAATAGGATTGTTGTTAAAGGGCTTAATTTGTTAAACTAGGACAACTCTGAACAAATTATATATTGTCCCTCGCTGACAATAAAACACTAGTCCATATAATAGGGACAAGTTGATGAGACTATTTGTTTATTGAAATCAAGGAAATTAATGATCCCAAATAAAATCAGTCAATATCAGCTCCAAATCAGAGATTCAATGAACTTGGAAATCTAGGCCCCACGCGACACTATAGATTTTGAAAATAGTTTCAGCTCGACTGATTGTGTGGCCTGTTTGAATGGGACATAAACCGAAGTGTTAGTCAGGCTTCAAACAAATCATAAGTCTTTAAAAAAAAGAGGAGGGGTTCTTTTTATTTGCCATTCTAGTTGTGAGCTTGTGTAGTTCACATTTTTAGGCTTTTCTCTGCAACCGTGAAGGCTAGAAGCTTACTTCTTTCTTTTATTAAATGAAATTTAAGATTATTAGTCACATGACTCCAGGAGCTGGAGCTTTAAGAAAAACACCAAATATTGCAAGACTTGAAACCTCTTATGACTTTGTCACAACACTGCACATTCTATTTAAACAATTAAAATAAACAAACAAACAAAAACTTGGAGAATGGGGACCTGATTCTCATTTATACAAAGGCTCATATATGCTGCTCTGGCATTAACTAGGTTACATTTTACTCTGACATTGGAACAAAGGACTAGAAGGGACCTTCTGGGTCACTGAGCCCAGTCCCCTGCGATTGCAGGCAACCCTGTCATATCATCCCAATCGTGAATTTATCCATATTAAAACTGGTTAGGTTGTTTGCCCTCTCTATTCCTATTGGGAGGCTGTTTCAGAACCTCACTCCTCTGATGGTTAGAAACCTTTTTCTAATTTCTAGCCCTAAATTTATTCATGGACCGTTTCTACCCATTTGTTCATGTGCTAATATTATCCTTTAGCTTTCAAGACCTCATTACACTGTCACAGCTGTGTAAAGGGTCCTTTTTGTAAATGAGAATCCAGCTCCAAGTATTCCTCTCCTTCAGCTGTGTGCCCTGTGTGCCTGGTAGCATCTGATACCCACTATGCACCAGTTTAAAAGGCTGCACAAGGTGAAGAGGAATGGAGGATGAGACCTTTGGTGTGTCTCAACCCCTCCGCTCCCACTTTTTATTCCAGGATCATGCCTTTGATCCTTTTCATATCGCCCACTTGTTCAGGAGTCTTCCAGAATCGCACCACGTTAACGCCCACTTGATTGCAATGTAAAATATATTGGCAGGATTCATAACCACATGACTCATTACTGCAGCACTTTGACAATGAATTTAATCAGCAATAAACAGGAGATCACTGGAGTGCTAGATTTCTCAGTTCCTTATAGTGCCTTCCCTAGAGCTCGCAGTTAACAATACAGACATTTAGTAGAAAACAGATATTCCGGTCACAGTTTCTAGTATTGTCAGAATTTTTCCTCGGTGCTTCAATGAGCCTGCTGCAAAGCCTACTGAAGAGGGGAAACTTCCATTTACATCAAGAAATGGCGCCTGATTCATTCATCTTTATCATCTTATATACCAATGCTAGAAGTCTAAATACTAAGATGGGTGAACTAGAGTGCCTCGTATTAAATGAGATATTGATATAATAGGCATCACAGAAACTTGGTGGAATGAGGATAATCAACGGGACACAGTAATACCAGGGTAAAAAATATAGTGGAAGGACAGAACAGGTTGTGCTGGTGGGGGAGTGGCACTATATGTGAAAAAAAGCGTAGAATCAAATGAAGTAAAAATCTTAAATGAACCAAACTGTATCTTAGAATCTCTATGGATAGTAATTCCATGCTTGAATAATAAGAATATAGCAGTTGGGATATGTTATCCATCACCTGACCAGGATGGTGATAGTGACTGTGAAATGCTCAGGGAGATTAGAGAGGCTATTAAAATAAAAACCTCAATAATAATGGGAGATTTCAACTATCCCCATATTGACTGGATACATATCACCTCAGGACGGGATGCAGAGATAAAGTTTCTTGATACCTTAAAAGACTGCTTCTTGGAGCAGCTAGTCCTGGAACCCATAAGAGGAAAGGCAATTCTTGTTTTAGTCCTCAGTGGAGCACAGGATGAGGTCCAAGAAGTGAATATAGCTGGACCACTTGGTAATAGTGACCATAATATAATTAAATTTAACATTCCTGTGGCAGGGAAAACACCAGAGCGGCCCAACACTAGCATTTAATTTCAGAAAGGGGAACCATACAAAAATGAGGAGGTGAGTTAAACAGAAATTAAAAGGTACAGTGCCAAAAGTAAAATCCCTGCAAGCGGCATGGAAACTTTTTAAAGACACCATAATAGAGGCTCAACTTAAATGTATACCTCAAATTAAAAAAACACAGTAAGAACCTAAAAAGAGCCACCGTGGCTAAACAACAAAGTAAAAGCAGCAGTGAGGAAAATAGAAAGGAGCATAAACTCTGGAAAATGAAGTGTAAAAATATATTTAGGAAGCCCAAAAAAGAATTTGAAGTACAGCTAGCCAAAGACTCAAAAAAGTAATAGTAAATTTTTTTTTAAGTACATCAGAAGCAGGAAGCCTGTTAACAACCAGTGGGGCCACTGGACGATCAAGATGCTAAAGGAGCACTCAAGGACGATAAGGCAATTGCAGAGAAACTAAATGAATTCTTTGCATCGGTCCTCATGGTTGAGAATGTGAGGGATATTCCAAAACCTGAGCCATTCTTTTTACGTGACAAATCTGAGGAACTGTCCCAGATTGATGTGTCATTGGGGAGGTTTTGGAACAAACTGATAAACTAAACACCAAGACCAGATGGTATTCACCCAAGAGTTCTGAAGGAACTCAAATGTGAAATTGCAGGACTACTAACTGTAGTTTGTAACCTATCATTTAAATCAGCTTCAGTAGCATATGACTGGAGGATAGCTAATGTGACTCCAATTTTTAAAAAAGGCTCCAGAGGTGACTCCGGCAATTACAGGCCGGTAAGCCTCACCTCAGTACCGGGCAAACTGGTTGAAACTATATTAAAGAACAAAATTGTCAGACACATAGATGAACATAATTTGTTGGGAAATAGTCAACTTGATTTTTGTAAAGGGAAATCATGCCTCGCCAATCTACTAGAATTCTTTGAGGGGGTCAACAAGCATGTGGACAAGGGGGATCCAGTGGATATAGTGTATTTAGATTTTCAGGAAGCCTTTGACAAGGCCCCTCACCAAAGGCTCTTAAGCAAAGTAAGCAGTCATGGGATCAGAGAGACCGTTCTCTTGTGGATTGGTAACTGGTTAAAAGATAGGAAACAAAGGGTAGGAATAAATGGTCAGTTTTCAGAATGGAGAGAGGTAAATAGTGGTGTCCCCCAGGGGTCTGTTCTGGGCCTAGTCCTATTTAACATATTCACAAATGATCTGGAAAAAGGGGTAAACAGTGAGGTGGCAAAATTTGCAGATGAAACAAAATACTCAAGATAGTTAAGTCCCAGGCAGACTGTAAAGAGTTACAAGAGGATCTCTCAAAACCGGGTGATTAGGCAACAAAATGGCAGATGAAATTCAATGTGGATAAAAGAAAAGTAATGCATATTGGAAAACATAATCTCAACTATACATATAAAATGATGGGGTCTAAATTAGCTGTTACCACACAAGAAAGAGATCTTGACGTCATTGTGGATAGTTCTCTGAAAACATCCACTCAGTGTGCAGTGGCAATCAAAAATGTGAACAGAATGTTGAGAATCATTAAGAAAGGGATAGATAATAAGACAGAAAATATCATATTGCCTCTATATAAATCCATGGTACGCCCACATCCTGAATACTACGTGCAGATGTGGTCGCCCCATCTCAAAAAAGATATATAGGAATTGAAAAAGGTTCAGAAAAGGGCAACAAAAATTATTACGGGTATGGAATGGCTGCCGTATGAGGAGAAATTAATAAGACTGGGACTTTTCAGCTTTGAAAAGAGACGACAAAGGGGGGATATGATAGAGGTCTATAAAATCATGACTGATGTGGAGAAGGTAAATAAGGAAGTAAATAAGGTAAATAAGGAAGTTCTTACTCATAACACAAGAACTAGGGATCATCAAATGAAATTAATAGGCAGCAGGTTTAAAACAAACAAAAGAAAGTATTTTTCACACAACGCACAGTCAACCTGTGGAACTCTTTGCCAGAGGATTTTGTGAAGGCCAAGACTATAACAGGGTTCAGAAAAGAACTAGATAAATTCAGGGAGGCTAGGTCCATCAATAGCCATTAGCCAGGATCGGCAAGGATGGTGTCCCTAGCCTCTGTTTGCCAGAAGCTGGGAATGGATCACTTGATGATTACCTGTTCTGTTCATTCCCTCTGGGGCACCTGGCATTGGCCACTGTTGGAAGACAGGATACTGGGCTAGATGGACCTTTGGTCTGACCCAGTATGGCCGTTCTTATGTTCTTAGAGCTTATTAAAGAAGCAGAAAAAAGCTAGCACCTGTAGTTCTTGAGATGGAAAAATTAATTTCTCTGTGAAAATGTTTTCAATCTTTAGAAATTATCTTTGCTCTTTAAGAGGTTAGATGTTCTTTTATCTATATGCAAAATAATTACCTTTGTATTTTGAGATTGTTGTCTGTGCTCAATGCTTCTTACAGAATATTGTCAATTTAAAATAATTGTTATCACTTCCTGCCTTTGCTGCTATCTGCCGTACTGTCAATACGGAAGGCATATTTACCTTTGAATTTCATGGACGTGCAGAGTTCAGTTTTGATGTGCATTTGTCATTGATCAGTTATTTTGATGTTTAGCTGCAAGGAGACAAAGACTGAAAAGTTCCCAGGGAAAACTGGCGGCAAAACAATTAATTACATAATTGTATTCACAGCAGTTTTACATTAACCTGAAATAGAACAGAGGTAAGAAGCACAGAGCCACACACGGTCTAAAATATAGTAAACCTGTTTGTAGCGGTTTTCCTGTTCACATCTAATTAAACAATCACAATCCTGGTACAAACACTGCATTGGTGCTGCGGGACCAGTAGCTATGCCTGGGGGCCTCTGCACCCTTTGCATGATGGAGTGGGCGTGGCAGGCTGCCCTGCATAGACCAACGTGGAATCAGGGTGAGAGGAGTGGGTTGGAGGAAGGGCCATAGGTCCTTATTTACATGGAGCTAGTCATTCTACCACACTATGCAAGTGGCACAAAAAGTGATGCAACTCCTACTTCCTGCCTTGCCCCCTGTTGTCAGTCTGAGGATATGAATTTCACTTCATCTGAAAAAGCCAGAACTTGGCTCAGCACCCAGAAAATCCAGACCACTTATTTAGGTGTCTAACTTTAGCTATCCAAGTTTGAAAATGTTGACAACTGAACTTTTATTCCCTCCCCCCACCCCCGCCAAACTACAATAAAACTGAAACTCATGATGGAATGGTCCCGCTGCGCTAGTGCTCCTGATGTGGGGTCAAATCTTCAAAACTGCCTAATTTCTTCTGAAAATGCCACTAGGCACCGAAATATTTTTTTTTGAAAATCTCATCCTCGGTGATGAGGAGCCTAAATCCTATTTTCAAAAGGGATTTAAGTGGCTACATCGTTTTCTCAAAAAGGGTCCAAGGCATTTTTGAAAATGTTAGCCCCAGTCTGCTTACCAAAAATCTATCTGACAAGTTCATAAGCAGATCTGTTAGCTTCAAATGTCACGAGAGCTCAGCCTGAAACGCTTTTTGCTATTTCAAATTATTTGTTGTTGAATAGTGGCCTGATTATCCGACGTGGGCAATGAGGTTTACACTACGCATCAGCTGCCTTCCCAAAGACCATCTGGAGTGGTACTGAAAAACGAGTGAAGGAGAAAGGAGAGGTGAGAGAAAAGATACATTGAGCCAGTTCCTCATCTAGGGTGAAATCCTGGTCCTATTGAAATCAATGACATTTTGCCATTGACCTTAATGGAGCCAGGACTTCATTCCTGGTGTAAATCTGAATAGCTTTGCTGACTTCAGTGGCGCTGTACCAACTTACACGACCTAAAGATCTTGCCCTTTATATGCAAAAGTCATGGGCCTCATGCTGCTTCGGGTTTCTTGATTTCAGGGGGAGATGACGGCACACAGCATCTTGTAAAACTGGACTGATCATAGATATATAGATTTTCTAATTTGTTTTAAGTTTTTTATTCCAGGATGTGAAATGGACTTGTATTTAATATGCACACTTGCAAGCTCAATTATTTGCACCAGCAAATCAGATCTTCTAGGCTTAATTCCTGCAAAGCTCTTAATCATGTGTGTTAATTTCATTGGGATTGTTCATATGCTTAAAGTTAGGCAATGCTTTTGTGTTTTACTGGATCAGGGCCTTAGATGTCTGAACATTTGATTTCCCTGATTGTGCCTACAAATTTAGATTCATATCGAAATGGTCTTCTTTAGGGGCACAATTATTTGCACTCCCAAAACTATTCCTATAAAACTACTTTGACACAAATAATAAATGCATAAAGCGAAATAAGTAACTAATTATTACTTTCTTTTTTTACACTTAAATAAAACTAACTATAAAAAAATAAGAGAGAATTGCTGATATTGCCAGCCCAGGTCAACATGCTGTTCCAAACTGAATGATTTCATTGTCACTTCAGTCTGCAGATCTGATAGTTTATCTTCACCCTAAGGCCTGTTCTTCACTTAAAAGTTAGACTGACCTAGCGAGGTCACTTGGGGCTCTGAAAAATTTTACGCCCTGCATGATTTAGTAGTTAGGTTCACCTAACTCCCAGTGGAAACGCGGGTAGGTTGATGGAAGAATTAATTGAAAATAGAATTCCAGCTTTTTTTCACATGTACTCCACTTGAGGACTCTACGACACAGCTTTTTGATCTATGCATTGACAGAGTCATAGATTACATACTGAAATAATGTGATCTATTGAGGGAGCAAAGGGACATGTTAAAACCTGGCCTCTGATTTAACATCCATATTTGCAAGTTCAGTTATTTGCACCTGCAAAGCAAGCAATCCGCAACAATTACACTTAGTGACAACAGGAATGGTGCATTCAGAGAAACAAGAAAATGTAAATTAAGGCATCACCTTTAAATCAGCACACAGTACACAGGTTTTGCAGTAACTCTGATATCCTAGATCACCCCCTCTTTAGAGTCCGTTGCAAGGGGGGAATGGCAAATATAATCGGGGTCACCAGAGTGCACTAAGAATAGAATTTCAGCTCTTTTACATGTGCGCTACTTGAGGGTGTCTTAAAGCACAGCTTTTGATCTGTGTCAATGCACATATCACTCTCTCAACAGATCACAATTAGGGCAAGACTTGCAGCCCTTACGGACATTAGTGAGCAGCTACTCACAAGAGTAGTGCCACTGAAGTCCAAGGGACTAGTTGTGTGAGTATTTGCCCAGTGAGGTGAATAAGGGCATTCCCAGTCTGGTGCATGGGGCTAAGTTCTGCCTTTGGAAATACATGCCTGGAATGCACTGACACCAGTGGGAGTTGCAAGTGTAATTTGGCCCTTGGTATTCAACTTACAGCATGTGCATATTAGACATGTTATTTAGAAAGTTGCCAAACATACACAGTAGCCAACATTTGATCATTAATCAGCTCTATTTTAGGAGGGAAGAAGAGGGGGTTAACAGACTCCTCCACGTCTGAGTCCACATTGTGACGAAGTGTACAAAAACAAGGCTGTAAAAGACATGAAGAAGAGCTCCGTGAGAGTTTGTCTTTCGCAAACAGAAGTGGGTCCAATCGCAGATATTACCTCACCCACCTTGTCTCTGTAACAACACCATCAGCTCTGAGTTACAGACCGTCTGAAGCTGGCGCTTGGGACTATTTGTATATGTGTCACCACAGAACAAGTATGTTCTTTTTTTCCACTTCATATTCCTCTCTCGCTTGCTTCCCAGTCTAACCAGATCCTTTCCCCAGATCCTTTAGTTTCTTTGGCCTGATCACCATCCTAGAGAAAGAAGTCCTGTCCTTACAGACCGGGGGCAATGCTGATTGCATGAAGGCTGGCTTCCCCACATGCTCTGCCAGTGTGTCTCAGTCATGGCCCAAAGAGACAACTACTGGGGATGAGGGGGCAGTTCAATTTCCATCCTTCACTTGTCTGCCCACAGGAGTGCCAATTGATGCCCGCCGCGGTGGTATATTTGACAGTGGTCAGCTGGTGTCCTCCGGGGATTGAACTGAGACTCCCAAACTTATTTCTATCAACAGCCATCAGATGGGAACCACTGTCAGTCGCTACTGACCTTGCCAGAATCCAAACCAGCAACCTAGAAGTCAAAGGCCTTGTATACCATTAGCAACTCATGGAGCCAACACTTACCAGCAGGGTCTGGCACTCCAGGCTTATCTGGGGGGGGGGGAGATAGAGCCAAGCAAATGATCGGTGGAGTCGGATGCCTTCTGCAAATGGTCTCTCCCAGCGGCAGGTACCACTGACTGTAAATGCAGCCCAGGGTGGGAGCAGTTTGCACGTACATTGCTGCAGGCTCATCTCTTATGCAACTGGGGCCATGAGAGCACATGGAACTCAGCACTGAGCTGCTAAGGGACACTCCTGCCCTGACCCCACATCCAGCCAAGCTGCCAGCCGCAGATGACTTAAGAAACAAGGAGGCAGAGCGAAGAGTGGAGGCAGAGAAGAGAGGGAGGAGCCAGCTGTGCAAGAGGCAATTAGAAAAAAAAAGAAGGAAAGAAACAGAAAATTGCAAAAGGAAACAACAGAGAACAGACAAAGGATGGGAGATTGAGAAATAGGCAGTGGTAACTCAGCGGAGCATGACACCCGGTGCTGGGAGGACTAGACCTGTTGGACATTTTTTCATTGAATTGTTTTTTCCAACACTAAGTGACTTTTCAACCAAAATGAACATTTGGGTGGAAATCTTTTGTTTTGATCTAAATTTTCCAGTTTTTCCACCGGAAATATAAAAATATTTTTGGTAAAAATTTCTGGCTTTCATTAAAAAACGTGGGGGGACGGGACGGGACGGGACACACGTGTTTTTTTTAAAGCTGCATTTTTTAAAACCAAAAGTGAAACAAACAAAAAACCAAACCAACAAAAACCCTACTTCTTTCAGTTTCAGGTTTCCATTGAAAAAAGACATGCATTTTTTAAACCAGCTCTAACCTTCTATCCACAAACCCATTACAGAGCAGGACTCTGCAAAATAAGCCTGGAACCAGCTAGTCCCCCAAAGAGCTGTTTCCTGCAAGCAATTTGACATTCTGTCTAGGATACAATTCATGAAGAAAAATATGAAACCAACTAGAGTTGACTTCTCTAGCGATAACTTAGGGCCTGATCCAGAAGGCTGCTCATAAATGTCACAAGCAAACTAAGCAAAACTCCCACTGAAGCAAAGGAGTGCCCGACTTCACAGGATCATGTCCTTAAAGTGAACTAAACAGAGGGATATGAATTCTTAGTTGAATGCATGTGTTACTCCATCAACACTAATGAAAGCTGTGTGTATCTATAACCAGGAAGTGAGATGAGTCAAATTTAGAATATGAGAAAAGTTTCCAAAAGCACCTAAGTCTTACTGAAAACCAGTGGGACTTAGGCACTCGTCCTTTGAAAATGGGACTTAGGATCTGAATTCACTTAGACTTTTTTGAAAATTTTACCCTAAATTCCCACGTTTTCCTCTAGCAGTTACATGTGTAAAAAGGGCTAATACCGAGAATGCGTCATGTAAATTGAGGCGCAGACAAGTTTAATTGAAATGCCTTTTCCATTAGATAAGCCAGTCAGGCAATAATCATGCCAGTTCTCATGGGTTTATAGCTACCAACCATTATATTGGTAGAGGATCATTAAATAGAGCTTTTACATGTTCACATCAACGTTTCATTTCTTTTTTAAATACTCATTTCCAAAGAATTTCCATGCACACAAAGGATTTATGGACTCAGACAGTAAATATAGTCTAGTGGCAGATTGTTGCTTTCTTAAGTATTCATGCTGGTTGTAATTTTTTTAGAATGGGTTTCTCACAAATGTATGAACCTGTATCATTCACAGCTTCTTTATCTTAGTATTAGCCACACATCTGTGACAAGCTGCAGTTGTCAAGTATGTGAGAAATCTCAAGTGCTCTGGCTTTCCGAGGTTCTCCGGTAGAGGATGATCAAGCCTTCGGTGATGATACTGTACTGGATACAGCTACAACCTGCGGGCTGCTTAGTACAGTAACTGCTGTGGTCAATGTGTCTCAGCTGTGCCAGGTATGTTAGTTTCATTTTGAATGATTATTATTTACATGCGCTGTTAGAGCAGTAGCATACTAATGATTTACAGGCCCCGCTCTGAGAGAACAACTCTTGAAGCATTAAGAAAAGGAGGACTTGTTGCACCTTAGAGACTAACAAATTTATTTGATGCCACAAGTCCTCCTTTTCTTTTTGCGGATACAGACTAACACGGCTGCTATGCTGAAACCTGTCTTGAAGCATTGCTTGTCTTTCCGAGACTGATTCCTCAGTCTGATTATAAAGTGAGATTGGGACACTTGTGCAAATGCATATGTTAAAGCTAGGTGAATACAGAAGCGTTTTCACTTGAAAAATGCAAGGCTATATCTGCATGGGCTAACAGAGGCCAATGACTGAATATCAGGACCAACTATGCCTCAAAAGTGGTTTACTGCAACATTTTATAGAAAGTCTTGATGGTCTTACTGCAGATGTGCTCCACGCCTGGAAGCTTCCCTAGATTTCCATGTCTATGCATGGAGCTTACAGGACCCTTTACTATTTAAGACTGTTAAGTTCTCTGTAAGAGGGACTCTCCTCATTATGTTCATGTTGGGACTCGATTCTGCTCCTACTGAAGAAAACAGGAGGATTGACATGGATGTCAGCAGAAGGATGGGCCCCAAGGTTCCTCAGTCTGCATTATAGTTCATGCTGGGCATCCCTTGCCATTGTGTAGTCTATTGCATTTTGTCCGATCTGTCAGTGCTGTGGTGCTAGAATTAGGCCGAGAACCAGTACCTGCATTCTGTAAGATCCCTCAAACCCGATTCAAGGTGACAAAGGTGAAACACAGTTTAGGCCCCAATCCTTACTCACAGATATTTGTTCATGGGAGAATTTCCATTGACTTTGATGGGAGTATTTGATTAAGCACTGCTTATGGTGAGTAAGGGTGACAGCAGATCACGATCAATAAGGACCATTGATTTATGCTCAGACATCCTACTGACTTCAGCAGGTGCCCAGTATGTGAAATGGTGATGAGATATGACCCTAAGAATTCATGTTTTATCCACTAACCATTCTGACTGAGCTAAAAAGAGGAAAATATGCAGACTTGCAGCTGTACCTTCCAAAATGTTTTTCACCTCAACTCAACAACTGAAAGTTTTACAGAACTTTGAGAGCAAATATCAATTTTGATAATATGCTTCAGAAAATGGACAGAAATTATTATAACAAGCTCATTTCTGGGGACGGGAATCTATATACTGCCTGCTTTGGATATTTCACAACAGCTTGGTTTATGATGATAAATACGGTCTTGTGGGCAGGTCCTTCTGGTTGCTTGTTAGAAATGGGAACATTTTAAAAAAACAACAACCCGAATCTATGATCTTTCCAGCTATGACGCATCCACGTCTCCAGCTGGCTCATCTGTTACCTAGAGCCTCCTGCGTTTATTTGAAATGTTATTTAAACATACATTTCACCATTAGGGTATGAGTGAAAAATGTTGTCAGCGTTCAGGTGAAAAATGGCTACTGGGTTATGAGATGCTCACTAAGCCCCGTGGAAACTAAAGGGCAGGAAATGAAAAATATAAAGTGATATGTCAAAAAAATAATAATAATAAAAAAATCACTTAACTCAACCAATTCTCCTTTGATGGGCCAAAAGTGAAATTCAGGGCCTCTGCACTACATGAATGCCACAGTCATATCAGTACTTGATCGGATAAGAAGTATTTAAAGCTTGATTTAAATAAAATAATTTCATTTAGGGTGATAGTTGCCTTGATTCAGAGGGCCCAGGAAATGCATTTAGCATCAGTATCTCTCTTAGGTACTTATAAGTCCTCCATTACTATAGTACCTGAGTACCCTACACTATTTTAGCCTCATGACCCCCTGTGAGATAGGGAAGTGCTACATTTTACAGATGGAGAACAGAAAAACTGAGTGTTTTGATCAAGATCACACTGTGGCAGAGAAGAGAGTTGAACCCTGCGCTCTCCTGTGCTAGGCTAGTACCTTAACCACTAGACCATAACTTTCCTTCTGTAGGGCTTGCTCTAATTCTGTTATTACAGCAGTGAGAAATCCAACAGACTGGGGCACAATGTGCTACGGTAGGCGTAGGGATGCCCAGCATGAACTTGAAGCACGCAGCCTCCTCTACTCCAGGTGGAACGTAGAGTGAATTTCTCCCCAGTAGGTAAGAGAATGATTATGTTATTTAAGCCGTAACCACTTCTTAATGCATGGTGTTGTTTCTGAAACGGTCACTTTTGACCAGGGCCATAACTAGGGCAGGGCGAGAGGGCCAGCCACCCAGGGTGCGGAGCTGGTGAGGACACAAAAATGGAGCAGTGCAGGATCGGGCCCAGCAGCATCTGCTCCCCTCTGCATGATTTGGCCCAGCATCATCAGCTGGGGTCCCTGAGCATAGTTTTTTTTGGGGGGGGGGGGGAACTGCCCCCTAAATAGAGGCCCCGACTGCCTTGGCAGCTGGATGCCACCTCCTGGGTCCTAGTGCTGGTTGGCTTTCCCTTCTACGTGCGCAGGGTGCCTTGCATAGCCACTGTCCTGTTTCCTCTACACTGGTGAGTGCCCATGGGAAGGTGGGCAAGGCAAGAGGGTATGGGGGAAGGAGGGTGAGATCCAATGATCTTTATAAAAAACAAACACAAAGCAAAACACACAAACAAATCAGAGGTTTGGCCTTAAAATGAAAAGCCTGTGCTAGTCTAAACATTTTGGACAGCACAACAGACTCTATCCAAACCCACCGAGGTCCATGAAGAGGCCTCCATTGACTTCAAAGGGCCCACTCCATGTAAAATAAAAGTCTCAAATCTGCCTATACATGTAAATCCATAAAGCATACACAGGTGTAAGTCTATGGGTTAAATCGCCTGGGTTATAGTTTCACTCTGGGGCATGAAGATTTGCACATGTAGCTCCCTGCATATAGAGATAAGAAAATACTCCCAATAATACTTTCTGTCCACAGGACTATGAAGATTAGACTGTAACACCTGAGCATTTAAAAATCATTCATCCGATTCTGGAACAGCTTTTTTTCTCTCACCATTACACCTTTCCAATGAAACTGTAAATGCTCCCTGAATTGAATTTGACAGTTGAAAAGTAAAGGGATTTAAAATAACAAATGGTCCCCAAGCTTTCCCTGCAGCAAGGTTAGAGAGACTTAATTGAACATTAACTCAGCTGCCAAACTAGAAGAGCACATTTTAAAATGTCTTGAAAATACCTACGTTTATTAAGTTCCTAACCAAAGTTCTACCAGGAACAGCTCAGTACTGTCAAACTTTCTTTTCAAACCATTAAGAAAACCAAAGCTTTGCATTACTCCCGCAATTATACAAACCTTGGGGGAAATTCTCTACTGGTATAAATTGGCCTGGCTCTGACATCAGTGGAAACACACCAGTTTACAATAGCAGGCAATTTGGCCCCATGTTTAACAGATGGTACAAAAGGCAGGGTAGACAAGAGGTTCCTTCAAGAGATGTTTATATTAAAGTAACATTTTATCTTTTACAAGATACATTTTTGTAATGCAGTTCACACACAGAATTTTTCTTCACCTCAACTCTGGCCGGAAATGTAGTAGCTAGAGCCGTGCAGGAGAAGAGGGTACTGTCAGATGGATTATAAAATAGACATAAAATTGTGGGAGGCTCCAAAATAAGGAAGTCTGACCTAATGGGTAGGACAATCTCAAACGAAACTACATTATAGCTTTGTCAGTTTTTACCGTTAAAGAGAAACAAGTTTGGTTTCTAGTAGTGCAAAGAGGCTGGCTTAACCTGGCTATTGGGGATTCTCAGGTAGCGCCTGGTGGAACACACAATGTCTCCGCATTCTGGCAATGCTCAGCTGCCAGAATGACCACTTGAAGTCTAACCGTTGGGTGTGGTTTAGAGCAGCCCTGAGCCCTCTCTAATTTATGTAAGGGGGTACATTTCAGTGGGGCCTCAGCCCAGCCTCCTTTTGAATGAGTAATACATGCAAATTCACTTTAAGATCCAACTCCTACAAGCTGAAGTAAATGTAAAATCACAGCTGATCAAGTTTATGGATGACGAACATTGGCAGACTGGTAATTAATGAGGAGGACAAAAAGTTGTATAGAGCAATCTGGTTCACTTAGTAAGCTGGACCCGTTCAAACAAAATGTCCCTCAATACAGACAAACACAAGACCATACACATAGCAACAATTTGGGACCTGAAGAAAAGCTCTGTGTGGCTCGAAAGCTTCTCTCTCTCACCAGCAGAAGTTGATCCAATAAAAGAAATTACTGCACCCACCTTTGTGTCTCTAATAGCTCAAAGCAGTCATCAATGAGGAATCATCATCCAATGGGGGGTGTTTCCAGGGACTTTCTGCAGGAATTGGTACTAGCCTGACACTACCCAACATTTTCATCAGTGATCTGGAAATATAAAATAATTGCTGATCAAATTTGTGGATGAAACTAGGATTGTCAAAATGGTAAACAATGATGGTGTGGGATCTGGACCACTTGGTAACCTGGGTCCATTCAAACAAAATGTGTTTTAATACAGCCAAATACATAGTTATACATCTAGGAACAAGGAATGCAGGTCATATCTACAGAATGCGAGGGGAGGGGGACTTTATCCTAGAACAGTGGTTTTCAAACTTTTTTTCTGGTGACCCAATTGAAGAACATTGTTAATGCCCGTGAACCAATGGAGCTGGGGATGAGGGTTTGGGGCGTCAGAGGGGCTCAGGGCGGGGCAGAGGGTTGGGGTGCGGGCGCGAGGGCTGTGGGTTGGGGCTGGGAATGAGCGGTTCATGGTGTGGGAGCGGGCTCTGGGCTGGGGCAGGGGTTTGGGGTGCAGGAGGGGGTCAGGGCTCTGGGCTGGGGGTGCAGGCTCTGGGGTGGGGCCAGGGATGAGGGGTTTGGGGTGCAGTAAAGGGCTCCAAGTTTGGAGGGGGATTCAGGGCTGGGGCAGAGGATTGGAGCACGGGCTTACCTTGGACAGCTCCCAGTCAGCGGCGCTGCGGGGGTGCTAAGGTAGGCTTCCTACCTCTCCTGGCACTGCGGACCGCCCTGAGCCCTGGAAGCGGCGAGCAGCAGGTCCAGCTCCTAGTCAGAGGCGCTCAAGCGGCTCCGTGCAGCTCTGGCCCACAGGCACCGACCCCCCCAGCTCCCAGTGGCTGGAACCAGCCAGTGGGAGTCCGGAGCCTTTGCTCAGGGCGGGGGTAGCACATGGAGCCCTGTGGCCCCACTGCCTAGGAGCTGGACCTGCTGCTGGCTGCTTCCGGGGTGCAGCGTGATGTCAGAACAGGTAGGGACTAGCCTGCCTTAGCTGGAAAGCACCACCACCGGGACTTTTAACAGCCGCCGCGACCCAGTGCCTTACATCCCCTGACCCAGTACTGGGTCGCGGCCCACAGTTTGAAAACCACTGTCCTAGAAAGCAGTGACTATGAAAAGGGTCTAGGGGTCTGTCACAGGCAGGCTGGTAACAGGATCATCGTGAACAAGGAACTGAATATGATCACTCAGATGATCTCGTTGTCCCCTCTGGCCTTAAGAATCTATGAATCTAAGCACAACTGATAAATTCTTACATCTGCATAGCAGGTGTCGGCACCTGAAAGAGGTGTGCCTGCCTGCACAGATGTGCCCAGCTGTGTATGCTGCAAATGCACCTACTTTTGAATACAATAAATCAGACCTGAAGGAGTCTGGAAAAATGCATATTGTCATTATACACTCAGGCTTAATTCTTAGCTGTTAGCCAGCTGAGATTAAAAGAGTAGTTCTGACAGTCAGAAACCATCATCTCCTCAACATAAATCAAGCTGTCATTATTGGCCATCTGCAAAGCAGGTTTTGATGATAGGCACATGAAGCAGGAGCAGAATTAAAAAAGGACGTAATTAGCATCAAAACAGTCAAATCCACTTTATAATCTTAAAGTACAAATCTCTAGTGTGCCTGAAGGAAGAAAAACAGTGGGTGACTCAGAGTGTCTGTGGGGAAAGCGAGAGACACAGACAAATAGAGAAACAAGACAGGAAGAATAAAAGATAGACACACACACACGAGAGGAGGGATAATTGACACCACCAGCAACTAGATTCACTCCTAAAAAATTCCTCGGTGAAACCTCTCCCCACTAATATTTCCGAGCACCCTGTTTAAGGGGAACAATTTTCTGTCTAGACTCCAGACTTCTTACATTTATCAGCCAGTCACTGCTGAATGGCTAGAAGAGTGAGGTTGGCTTTTCTTCTTCCCAGTCATTAACCTTGTAAACTAATGTTTTTCCAGCCACAGCTACAATTCCAAGTGGAGAGGCGCCTACCTGGTTTGATTTACTTCGAGAACCGCTGAACACACAGGTTCCCACAGACTTACAGTTTGATCACTTTGGTTTTTGAAGGGCTCATACTGTGTCAGGTAATTTAAGATCAGCATCAACTTTTCCCAAAGTAAAGACTGCGATTGGGACAAGTGATGGTTGGGTGACGAGCCACATCTGGGAGCTTCCTTGTGGAAACCTGTGGTTCTTCCCTTTGGGGGATTTCGCCTGCCCAATATCATGTGATTCAGAATTTGTTCTACTCACGGAGTAATTCAGTTAAAGAACACTGTGTACCATGGGTTGCTAGTTGTTTTGCTGATGCTTTATCTCACTTTTGGACTCGGGGATTTTGGCAATCAGTGCCTGCTCAGGACCTTTGGTGCCTTGGCATCCACAGGCCTAAGGCTATTGGAATTTCAATGGCATCAGGCAGTAAGTGGTCCTACAGGACATGTTTTAATAAATTCCTTGGATTCAGTGAAAGAGCAGGCCTCTCTGGCTCCGGCCCATCCCACAACAACATGGGGAAGGCTTTACTCTTCTGAATAGAGTATCACTCATACCTCACTGTGATTTTTTTTTAAATGGTGCATCTCTTTGACCACACAGAACCTTCACCCAGAGGAACTTCAGAATGACCAGAACAGCTATTATGAAGCCTGACCCAGAGCCAGATTCCACTTCTACTACTAGCCTCTGTCTGGAACTTACTCTTGTGTTTGCCAACCAGTCTTGACATTTAGACTTTTGTTGCTGCAGGAAGATGATGATGAGTGTTTCATGGTAGCAACTTAAATTTTATTTCTCTGTTAACAAGGTAAATTGTGAAAAGATATTAAAGTACACTTACTAAGTAAATATGTTAGTGGCTAACTGCGTGCTGCATGTACAATTTGTTTTCCAACACCACAGTAAAAAGATGGTTTTCTCGTGCTGCTTATTAATTTTTGAAGGTGTTGATTTCAAATGTTAGTGGTGTTCTTTGATAAGCTACGGCTTAGAGATAAAAATAGCTAAAAACATTAAAATTAGAACAATGGGCTGCTCTATTAATGTGTTTACAGAAGTCCCATTCACATTAATGAGAGTTCTGTACATGCAACGCATAGTTGGCAAGTTGTATTTTGGGATTTTCATCTTCCTCTAAAGCATCAGAGATTGGCCACAGCTGGAGATTAGACACTGGACATGGCTAGACCAGTGCTCTGAGGTGGTTGAGAGAAGCCAGTTTCTTGATGCCTGGTTGGTGTGTCTTGCTCACAGTCAAATAATCACCAGTTTGGGGGTCAGGAATGAATTTTCACTTAGGTCAGATTGGCTGGGATCTTAGAGCTTTCTCGCCTTTCTCTACAGCATAGGGTGTAGTTCACCGGCTGGGGTCATCTGGGCATTTCTCACCTCAGCAATGGCCTGCCATTGCAGGGGCTTCAGGCATTGGTGGCACCTTGGTTTCTTCTGTTCACTGCCGGTGAGACAGAGTTTAATCTCCTGAGGACTGAAATGCTTTGGCCTAATTAAAGCCTTTGGGCTCAAAATAGGTGTAAATGGGTGAAAATGAATGGCCTGTGATATATAGGTAGTCAGACTAGAGATCTAATCATTCCTCTGGCCTTAAACTCTATGACACTATGAAAAGACCAATAGCGAAGGACCAGAACGATCATTTATGGGCTAGAAACAATTAGAGCTGCCCTTGCTTTTTACACACGACTCCTGTTAATATCAGTAGGAGATCTACTATGGATTGAGGTCACTGCATGGCTTTTCCTCTTGTGACACTGATATGCTTGGGCTATGCATCTCAGAGTTGAAAAGATGACCATGGGTGGTTAGGCTTTGAGAATGAGAGGGGAAATTTAACTCAGATCTTGGCCTATATTTAAGCACAGAAAATAAATCCTACAAGCTTCTGTTCAAAACTGTGGGCCAAGTTCTGCTCGTCATGCCAATGTAACTCCAGACTTTATTTTTCCAAATGTAAAGAGTATCTTGTTTTAAAGATCTTTTTGCACATACACAAAAATTACCATGCACCATTAAATAACTAGTTTGAGGTTACCATTTTTATTTGTCTACCCTATGTACTTAGGGCAAAATTCACTTCAAGGCCCTAGGAATCACTTTGATGAGGTCTTAAGTGATGCATCGGAACTTGTGTGTCCCTTGCCCTGGAGTGAATTTCACCCTTAAAAGCTAGATGGGAACAAACTAAAGCAAAAATAATTCCCTGGGCAGCTACAGTGGTGCTGAGTTCATTCATTTAATTTCTGTAACAAACAATTGGAGATCTTTAGCATAGGCAAGCAGATGAGAATCATTGTGGAAGAGCGTAGAAGCCACAGATGCTAATACTAAAGGTCCTCAGATAATTCACAGTAACAGTAACACTTGAAATGGTTCAGAATGTTCTAACTGAGCATCTGCTTTGTTTATATTTTTACGAGCAGTCCGAGGCTACAGAGCTGAGTGTTTCTGCGTCACTCCTCCCTCTGAGCAATGTTTTGCGATTTCTAGCCAGAGTGTATACTTTGCAAATTATCTAGATAGGTGCATTGTTCTGTGTGTCTACAGCACAATGGGGTCCTGGTTCATGACTAGGGCTCCTAGCCACTACCACAATACAGATAAATACTACTAATATGTAGTAGGAAGGGAGGAAATATTACAGCAGGGATTTGAACATCTAACTAACACTGAATTTCAATGGGAGTTGATGCCTAACTTCCTTGACTCTTTAAAACTCCCAGCCTAAAAATATCTGTTCACTTCTATTGATAGAGAATTAAAGTTTCAGATGGTACATTATATCCTCAGAAGATGTATTTAAAACTTTGACAGTATTAATAAGTTATGAATCAATGCTTTACTAGACCATGAAATATACTCTCATGGCAAAACAGAAAAGAATAGAAAAGGAGGTGGCTCTCTCTATATGGCTTTCATGCTCAAGGTGCTTTTTACAAAGATATTAAGAACGGGAAGTGCAACAACTCTGTAGGTGACACATAGTGGCTGATGTGTTCATTATGTCAACACTGAGAGCTCTTTCGTTTCTACATCTTCATGAAATCATTCTAAGCCATTAATCCAAAGCACAAGCAGGGACAGTGCAAGCTTTCCCACTGCATAACTTGTCTCTGGCTCTTTGTCTCATCCCTGATCCAGAGAGTGAAATGACAGTAATCCCCATGCCCATTCATTCCATGCCCTCTCACCTGGGACTGCCAACAAAACTGCCAATTGCAGCACTATTGTTACCCACTTGACTGAGTTCAGCAACTCGCTTCACAAAGGCCGCTTTACAGCCATCAGATAGTAACAACTTTCAATCACATTCAAAGCAGCAATAAGAGACTTTGTATTCCACTACCTGTTCCCTGAGCCATCTAGTTCCCTGAGAACCTGTTTTATTGAGATTTGTTGGTTTGGACCCTGGGCTACCTCCGACATCAAAAACCAACCAACCGACCACAAAAGTCTTACCATGAGATCTTTAGCTTCAATCTTGACAGTACAGTACTCAGGACAGGCAAAACACCACAAATTAACATCTCACAGGAGAGTGCCTGTAATATTCCTACATCTCACAGTTGTGCACGTTAACATTAATGCTGGGCATGCGACCAAGTCCTGATGCAAGACTGAGCCCCAAAACCAAAGCTGGGAGAAACTGTATCTTTGTTTCACAAATTACTGTGAATGTTGTGGATTCAGAACTCACGAAGCAGTGGTCTGGCTTTCTGTAACAAAATGCTAGGTATTTTTTATATTAAACAAGAAACAAGAAAAAGTTTCCAAGGAGCGACAGATCAGAACAGATGTCTAACCTGCTTACACAGCAAAAAAAATGTTACTTTAGCAGAAGAACTGGCTCGAACACTAGCTGCCCAGGAACTTATAGGGAGCTGGAACATTCTATTCTATACAGGTTCTTACACCTCCCTTGTCACTGTAGTATCTGAGCACCTTCTGGTAGTTCATAAAGTGACATAACCTAACATCTTGTTTTTGGTTGCTCCCAGGATATTAAAGAGACAAGGTGATTGAGGTAAATACCTTTTATTGGCCCATCTTCTGATGGTAAAAGAGACAAGCTTTCAAGCTGCACAGAGCTCTTCATAGCTTCAAAGTCTGACATCCTCACCAACAGACGTTCGTCCAATGAAAGGTATTACCTCATCCACCTTGTCTCTCTAATAACTAACTTCTGTATGTGAGAGTAGGGGAGGAGTGTACAATACACACGGTTATCTGTTTGAATTCGAGACATCAAAGTAAAAAAGCATGCCTTGAATTCCCTTTAAATTCAGATTCACATGGGCCAGCCTCAAATCATCATTCAATCTTTAATTATGTCCCCCTGTTCCTCTCAGCAGTGATGCTGGTCTGGTGATCCTTTCCTCACCCCTACTAGGGTTCAGTGGTTGATAATGCTGGGTTAGAGTCCTATGTTTATTTGGGGGCTCTTTAAACCAATGTGAAGGCAGCATGGAAACTTGTCTGGCATCTTACACTGGTTTAAAATGCAGCCAATGTCTCAAACCACAGCACTTTTCAGAAAAAGGGAAGCTTCCCACAAGAGGGTAAAAAATGGCAGCTACATTTAAAGAGTTAATTTTCAAATACATTTCCTTTTCCAAAATGAAGGAGAAATGCCTCTTACCATTTAACTTTCATGCCACTGGCCTGAGCAAAACAGATGCCATTTTCCTTTAGAGGCATACAATCTGCCTAACACAATGCTGCACAATATCCTGCCTCTGTTCTAGGCATTTGCATTTCAAATGTGGAACAACTCCTCCGCCTAATTATATTTAGAATTATGACTACTTGGTTTGCCTAAATATATTCTAAAAAGCCTCAGAAAACTGAATCTTTAATCTGGGAGAAGTAGTGGAGGATCTGGTGAGATACAGTAGCTAGTATCATTAACACATTGGCACCTAAATGTCTCTTCTCCTTCCACCACCCACTGCCATGATGAGCTCCATCTGATGAAGTAGGAAGGAAGTCAACTGGAGCATTACTGATGGGAAACATGAACATATACAGATAAACTCTGACTCACAGGGCTAGGGTATGGGTATGAGTAGCTTAGGGTATGGGTAGCCTTTGCCCAGCCTCAGGCATGGACCAAGGGCCAGGAGCCAATTACCAGGAATCAGGCTGGTTTGGAACACGAGCGGACAAGAACTGAGAGACATAGCAGAGGGCAAGATCCAGAGCCATTTACCAAGAGTCAGGCCAAGTCAGGATACCAAGAGGCCAGGATCAGCAGGCAGGAACAGGTAAACACCAGACTAGCACTCCATGGCAGAATGAAGCCCAGTTGTACAATCAACTTCCTGGTTCCTCCTCTGTCTTAAATAGAGGCTGCAGCCCAGTCAGATGCCTTGGAGCTCTCCCAGTCAGAGTGCGGGGCCATGTTGGTGCCTCAGTTTGGGCTTCAAAGACTCCAGTTCCAGCTGCTGTGTGTGAGCTGCCAGGTGGAGGATTGGAGTGTGACGACTCCCAAAGACCTGGGTTTGAGACCCATAGGGACTGACAGTAAGATGTTTCTACAGTCCTATGACAGAGTCTAAGAGAGACTTCTTCTCCTCTGCCATTGTGATGGCTATATCCTGCCCTGAACTACTTATCCAGGCCCTAAATCAATTTATCAGCGTTGGCTGCTTCTGCACCACCTCAGAAGCCAGCTCAGCTCTGCCTGCGTGAGGAACTGGTAGCAAACTTCTCCCAGATCATCGATTCCCCCTGACCCCCAGGATGCCCACTCTGAACAGTGGCAGCTATACCCAAGATGAAATACACAGAATTCATCGCATTCATGGAGCAAGACATTCTGGAAGCACTGAAAGAAAGCCTGCATTTTGGGAAAGGAAATGTATTTGAAAATTACCTCTTTAAATGAGGCTGCCATTTTTGAGACTCTTGCCAGAAGCTTCCCTTTTGCTGAAAAGTGCTGTGGTTTGAGACATTGGCTGGGTATTGCAGGGTAGCACTCTAACCACTGAGCCATCCTTCCTGTTGATCCACTGAGAGCACAACACCCCGCTGCTCCACTCCCCACAGAATATTGGATCACATTCATGGTCTCTGTGTTAATTATAGTTACTCAGAAAACTTGCAATTAAAATGAAATTACAACAAAATAACTGAAGTTAATTTTTTTAAAAATTGAGCAGATTCCCTCACCAACTCCACATTCTGACTAGCTCTAGCATTAATCCTGAGAACCCTCTATAGTGTTGGACCAAGATACCTCAGAGAGCATCTTGCTCTTTGGGACAATGGCCTCCATCAAAATCTATGCTCCTAAGGAACAATGAAGCTGACAACCTGAAGAGTGAAGCTCCTGAAAGTGGGAGACTGGACTTTCCTAGCAACAGTTAGAACTCATTCCTGAAAGGGATCAGATTGACCACAATTCTCTTTGCTTTTAGGATGACATGTAAAACTCACTTCCTACCTATCAAAGCAGAGGGGAGGAGAAAGAAAAGAAAGAACAAATAAATTTTAGAAAAACTAATTTTAAAAAACCTAATACTATACCCCGACCACCTATAAGCAAATAGGAAGGAAAATTAGACCACTAGCCAATTGTGAATTAGATTATTATTTAGGATGAAAGTTAGGAAGTGCGGTGATGGGCACTGTTATAACAATCAAGACACAGGCCCCTTCCAGTTCTATAATTCTATGTCACAAAAAACTTCCCCTGCCCCTTACGTGTTCCAAAGTCTCGCACTGTATTTTGAGGTTCCATTTATAAAGGGTTAATAAAGAGTTAATGAATGATTAATAGATGTTATCAACATGTTACAGATATGAGTAGAAAAATTAAGTCACATCAATCGAGGTGGTTATAGATATTTATAAACTACAGTTATAAGTGACATGATCTGTTGGACTCAATTACTATTTACAACTTTTATAAACTATTAATAAAAATATACCCTTCATATAAAGTTTGAGCATGTCTCTATATACTGTTACACCTGATAGATTTACCTACGTGAGATTTCTGCTACCTATGAAGTATCTTCCCATATCCCCTAAGTATTTCCGAACATCAGCTGGAGAATTTAGAATGTGGCACTCGGGAGGGGTAATGTGGCTAAATAAATGCCATCCTTGAATGGCTTTTGTTCAAAGAACCATCTCAACTACCAAAATTAAATAAATATGTCATCTTAGTTTGGTCTCAGTTATCAGTTTCCATTGCCAAAAATAAGCCAGCTAGAAAATGACAGAATGCAAAGGGAAAGCTGCATGAGCAGTGTACCTCTTCATTATTTTTACTACGGACTCCAATACATATTTTCAATACTCACGGCATGGTGTTTACAGCACTGGGTGGATAATATACAGAGTAGCTGGGATTGCAGAATTCTGTGCACAGGTGCACTACAAGGCAATTTTATTCATTACTCATTTTGCTTCTATCTGCAGGTAGGCAATGCAGCCCCAGTATGACCTTTCTGTACTGCAAATACAGTAGCATTATTCATAAAGTCCTATGTGCTTTTGTGCCAGTTACACTGGCTATTTACGCTCAATTGCTACAGTAATCAACTTGACAATTTTTCACCAGCCAATTTTGATGAACTTCATTATCATGCATCTATTCTCCCACTGTCTCATCTTCCCAGAATGCTGTGTTTTCTGTCATTTCTTTCCCTACTTAGGATCTCATGATACACAATAATGCCACAATTATGCTCCTTTTTAGAGGATTATTGCATTAGATATTTAGAGAATGGCCTGTTCTACAGTACATCTTATCAGGGAAGGTGAAGTTATTCTTGTTACACTGAAGAGTCCCTTTAGAGCAATCATAGTTAATCCTACTTCAAAGCCCATGACAATAAGCTATGGGGAGGAGACAGAGGGCAGAAGAGATCAGAAATATAGTTTCTTTCCCCTCAGGCATGGTCTGGCAGGCACCTTCAGACCTTGGGACCTTACTGGGATTCAGCTGACTGGCTGTTTCTTTTTCTTCATTGTGTCCTATATTACATCAAGGCCTATGATGAGGAAGGGTTTGCTGACATGGGGTAGCACTGGGGAGAGCAGGGTTTTAATGGCAAGGGAGGTGCGGGGGTTGGGAAGAGGAGAGTGAGTTTAAACAAAAGAAACCACGGAAGAATAGATGCTTACTTAGAAAAATAAAAACACAAAAGGTTAAACTGCAGGGAGAGGGCAAAGCTCATGGAATCTGAAACAGCTGGGAATGTTTCAAGAAAACCAAGACGTGGGCAAACTGCTTCTCATTTTAAAATGGAAAAATAAGCAACCATTCCCCTTGCAGTGAACATTTCCTCTAAATCTTTTTTCTTTCCAAAACAAAGTTGCATCTCACCCCCTTCCTCTACCAGTTGGTTAGTCCTGATTCTGCAAGCACACACATGCTTAATTGTTCGAAGGGGAGTAATCCCACTGAGTTCCATGGCACTCCTTAGATGTCTAAAGTTAAAAACATACAGAAGCGTTGGCAGAATTGGAGCCTTAGAATGGAAGTTTTTTGGGGAGGGTAGGAATCTTGTGCTCATAATAAATGATTGTAAACCAAGTACACTGTTGGTGCTAGCACATGACTGACAATATTGTTATGGCCTGGGCATAACCACAACCCTTCATTTAAGATAGTTGTTAGAAACAGCTAAGCTCCTTCATGGCACCAGGTAGCCGAAACAAGAGCAGCCTCCACCTCAAACACAGGCACATGTCACCACCCAAACCAAAGGCACCTGCAAGGCATATGTGGGAGGAAGGGTTTCACTGGCTATTGTTTTGTGAATGTTCGTGTGAATGAACATTCACAAAACAAAGAGAAGCAGGGATAGAAAAGCCACAAAACAAGGGATAGAAAAGCCAAGGACAGTCAGAGCTAGCACTGGGAACCTGACTCAGAGAAAAGACTAGAGAGCTTTTGGGCAGAGTGTCGTCTGGAAAGGGACATGGAACTGTTGGCAAAGATATTCTCTCCTGTTTGATTCCTCCTGTGGTCAGGGAAAGATGCCTTTGTACAGTGCTTGTATTATTTACAGGATCGTATCAAAGAAACACTTGACTCAATCATCAATTTCTCCTCTTAATGGAAACAACCCACAACACCATGAATTTGGCTAACTGGTTGGGTTCAAAAGGAGACAATATTAATATTCATAGAATCATAGAATCATAGAAGGTTAGGGTTGGAAGGGACCTCAGGAGGTCATCTAGTCCAACCCCCTGCTTGAAGCAGGACCAATCCCCAATTTTTGCCCCAGATCCCTAAATGGCCCCCTCAAGGATTGAACTCACAACCCTGGGTTTAGCAGGCCAATGCTCAAACCACTGAGCTATCCCTCCAGTAAAAGATATTCCCTCACCCACCTTCTCAGACAAAAATAAGGAGGGAGAGAACAAGGTAACTGTAAAACAAACGTGTTTTTGTATAACAAACTTATCAAGAACTTAGTGAAATTCAAAGAGGAACTGGACATTTATATGGGTAACCATTTCTTAGACTAGGTTCAATTCCTGCCTTTATAAATGCATTGAATGAATTACTATATTGCAGATTTCATCATTTATGCATGGGGCCTCACAGAAGTGTCAAAAAAGTTAGGTTTCAGAGTGGTAGCCATGTTAGTCTGTATCAGCAAAAAGAACGAGGAGTCCTTGTGGCACCTTAGAGACTAACAAATTTATTTGAGCATAAGCTTTTGTGGGCTAAAACCCACTTCATCAGATGCAGGCAGTGGAAAGTAGGAAGATATATATATACACACAAAGAGAACATGAAAAAATGGGTGTTGCAATACACACTATAATGAGAGTGATCAATTTAGGTGAGCTATTATCAGCAGGAGAAAAAAACCTTTTGTAGTAATAATCAGGATGGCCCATTTCCAACAGTGGGGGGCGGGGGGAAATAAGCATGGGGAAATAGTTTTACTTTGTGTAATGACCCATCCACACCCAATCTTTATTCAAGCCTAATTTAACGGTGTGCAGTTTGCAAATTAATTCCAATTCAGCAGTCTCTCATTGGAGTCTGTTTTTGAAGTTTTTTTGTTGAAGAATTGCGACTTTTAGGTCTGTAATCAAGTGACCATGAAGACTGAAGTGATCTCCGACTAGTTTTTGAATGCTACAATTCTTGACGTCTGATTTGTGTCCATTTATTCTTTTATGTAGAGACTGTCCGGTTTGGCCAATGTACATGGCAGAGGGGCATTGCTGGCACATAATGGCATATATCACATTGGTAGATGTGCAAGTGAATGAGCCTCTGATAGTGTGGCTGATGTGATTAGGTCCTATGATGGTGTCTGCTGAATAGATACGTGGACACAGTTGGCAACGGGCTTTGTTGCAAGGATAGGTTCCTGGGTTAGTGTTTTTGCTGTGTGTGTTGGTTGCTGGTGAGTATTTGCTTCAGGTTGGGGGACTGTCTGTAAGCAAGGACTGACCTGTCTCCCAAGATCTGTGAGAGTGAGGGACCGTCCTTCAGGATAGGTTGTAGATCCTTGATGATGCGCTGGAGAGGTTTTAGTTGGGGGCTGAAGGTGATGGCTAGTGGCGTTCTGTTACTTTCTTTGTTGGGCCTGTCCTGTAGTAGGTGACTTCTGGGTACCCTTCTGGCTCTGTCAATCTGTTCTTCACTTCAGCAGGTGGGTACTGTAGTTGTAAGAATGCTTGATAGAGATCTTGTAGGTGTTTGTCTCTGTCTGAGGGGTTGGAGCAAATGCGGTTGTATCATAGAGCTTGGCTGAAGACAATGGATCGTGTGGTGTGGTCTGGATGAAAGCTGGAGGCATGTAGGTCAGTAGGTTTCCGGTATAGGGTGGTGTTTATGTGACCATCGCTTATTAACACTGTAGTGTCCAGGAAGTGGATCTCTTGTGTGGACTGGTCCTGGCTGAGATTGGTGGTGGGATGGAAATTGTTGAAATCACGATGGAATTCCTCAAGGGCTTCTTTTCCATGGATCCAGATGATGAAGATGTCATCAATGTAGCGCAAGGGGAGTTAGGGGACGAGAGCTGAGGAAGCGTTGTTCTAAGTCAGCCATAAAAATGTTGGCATACTGTGGGGCCATGCGGGTACCCATAGCAGTGCCGCTGACTTGAAGGTATAAATTGTACCCAAATGTGAAATAGTTGTGGGTAAGGACAAAGTCACAAAGTTCAGCCACCAGGTTTGCCGTGACATTATCGGGGATACTGTTCCTGATGTCTTGTAGTCCATCTTTGTGTGGAATGTTGGTGTAGAAGGCTTCTGCATCCATAGTGGCCAGGATGGTGTTTTCTGGAAGATCACCAATGGTCTGTAGTTTCCTCAGGAAGTCACTGGTGTCTCAAAGATAGCTAGGAGTGCTGGTAGCGTAGGGTCTGAGGAGGGAGTCTACATAGCCAGACAATCCTGCTGTCAGGGTGCGAATGCCTGAGATGATGGGGTGTCCAAGATTTCCAGGTTTATAGATCTTGGGTAGCAGATAGAATACCCCTGGTCGGAGTTCTAGGCAGTGGTGAGCTGGAGCCAGTTCGCACCGGTTCACTAGAACCGGTTGTTAAATTTAGAAGCCCTTTTAGAACCAGTTGTTCCGCGAGGGACAACCAGTTCTAAAAGGGCTTCTAAATTTAACCAGCCAAAAGTGGCGCCTTAGGCGCCTACTCCACGGGTGCTCCAGCCCTGGAGCACCCAAGGGGAAAATTTGGTGGGTGCAGAGCACCCACCAGCAGCTCCCCACCCCCGGCTCCAGCTCATCTCACCTCCGCCTCCACCTCCTCCCCTGAATGCGCCGCCCCGCTCTGCTTCTCCCCCCCACCCCTGGCTTCCCTTGAATCAGCTGTTCATGCTGGAAGCTGGGGCAGGCTGAGAAGCAGGCTGCGGCTTCCCTCTCAGGCCCAGGAAGGCAGAGCGGAGGTGAGCTGGGGCGGGGAGGGGGGGGGCACGAAGAGGGCCGCCCATGCCTCAGAAGGTAACCCTGGGGGGAGGGTGCACGCGGGGAACCGCTCCCCGCCCCAGCTCACCTCCACCACCCTCAGCCTGAGCGGGAAGCGGCAGCCTGCTTCTCTGCCCTCCCCGGCTTCCCGCCGAACAGCTGATTCATGGGAAGCCGGGGAGGGGTGTGTGGAGAAGCAGAGCGGGGCGGTGCGTTCAGGGGAGGAGGCGGAGGCGGAGCGGAGGTGCGGGCACGGTGCGGGGAGCTGCCGGTGGGTGCTCTGCACCCACCAATTTTTCCCCGTGGGTGCTCCAGCCCTGGAGCATCCAGGGAGTCAGCGCCTAAGGCGCCACTTTTGA
Organism: Caretta caretta; assembly: GCF_965140235.1. Taxonomy (NCBI): domain Eukaryota; kingdom Metazoa; phylum Chordata; order Testudines; family Cheloniidae; genus Caretta; species Caretta caretta. Next base: position 201,647,509 of record NC_134208.1, on the reverse strand, counting down.
TGTGATCAGTTGGGGGGACCGGCCGCTCCCCCTGCTCCCCCCTAGCTATGCTCCCCCACCCCTAGGAGCCAGCGGGAGCTGCCCCAAGTAAGCACCACCGGGACTCCCCACCTTGCTCCCCGGCAGGTGCCTCTGGCTCTTAGGGGTAGGGTAGGCACCCCATACGGTGGCCCACGAGACCCTCCTGCCCGGTTCTGGGGGAAGTCAGGGGACAGGGGAGGGGGGAAGATAGGGCAGGGGTCCTGGGGGAGGGCGTCAAGGAACACGGGGGGATTGGATGGGGCAGGAGTCCCGGGGGGCGGGGGTGGGCAATGACCCCCTCGTGGGGAGAGGAGGGAACCCATTGTTAAGATTTTGGCAGCTCATCACTGGTTCTAGGGGTGTGTCTGCGCAGATTTGTTCTTGTGCTTTTTCAGGGAGTTTCTTGAGCAGATGGTGTCGTTTCTTTTGGTAACTCTTAGTGGGATCAGAGGGTAATGGCTTGTAGAAAGTGGTGTTGGAGAGCTGCGGAGCAGCCTCTTCTTCATATTCTGACCTATTCATGATGCCTGTGGAACCTTACGTTTGCCCCTTTGTCAACATGCATAACAATACAAACTTTAATGAAGTGGTCGCATTCTAGTTTTTCCTACAGGATCCCTGCCTCATTTAGGCATGCCTCATGAGGCCTCTTCTGAATATTTATTCATTATGTTCCTGCTCCTCTGGACTCCTGCTTCATTCATTACACACCATCCAACCTGTGCACTGAAGGAGACAAGGGTCTTGCTGGAGTAAAAATAGTGACTGATCAGGTAATCAGAGAGACGCATGCATTCGGGCAAGGGGACTGAATTAAGGATGCAAAGGCTTCCTTAACTTTGTCATTTTCTGTCCTAAAGAGTGCCTCGCTTTGCAGCCTTATAGTTTTTTTACAGTTTTGAACAGAGTTCTGTATGCAAAGATATATTTTTTTTCTTTATTTGTGCAGTCTCTCTGTCTCACACACGCACCAGAAATCTCTTCATCTGCTGTGTGTTGTCCAATTAACCCCAGTAGGAATACAGAAGGCATTTATCAAATCCCTGCCCAGCACACAGCCTCTATCCCTTAAAATGCAGCACATGTACAGAGTCCTGATGCCTTATCATGCTATAAGTGGTTTCTTTTCTCGCCTATTCACAGAACACGTGCTTCCAAAGCTGGCTTTTGTTAGCACAGATTCCATCAAAATGCCTTTCGGAGTACATATTGTACTGCTAGGAAAGCCATAATGGCAGATACATAACATTCTTAAAGACAAGACAAATCACCTCAATCTTTAACTTTTCTCTTTCCTTAGCTTTTAGAGCTCTGTGAAATTCCCAAATTTTACTTGCCACAAACTTTCGATTTTTAGCCTTAAAAAGGCAAAACCTTGACCAGGATTCAGCAAGGTATTAAGCACATGCCTCAGGCAGAGCACACAATTAGGCCCATTGCCTGAAATGGGACGACTTGTGTGCCTAATGTTAGGCAAGTGCTCAAATACCTTGTTGAATCCGTGCCCTCTTTGCTCTCTGGACTGAGATGTGGGTCCATACACACATTGGCAGCGCTTGCTTCAATACTCTATCATACCACGTAGCTCTTATATAGCACTTTTTGTCAGTAGCTCTCAAAACGCTTTACAAGGGGAAGTCAGTTTCATGATCCCCATTTTACAGATGGGGAAACTGAGGCACAGAGCAGGGTAGCAACTTGCCCAAGATTACCCAGGCGACCAGTGGCAGAGCTGGGAACAAAACCCAGGTCTCCTGAGATCCACACCATGGCTCTATCCATTAGACCATTACCACCTAGCCTTCAAGCGAACGTACATTTGTGGGTGTGGCGATAGCTCATCTGAAATTGTTTATAGCTGACATGGACTTTAGTGTGGTTCTTCTGGATTTACACTGGTGTAATGGAGATCAGAATCTGGCTCTTCATTTCTGTTCTACACTTATAGTTTTGTGTGTTCCCGAATGATTTTTGTTTCCTTCTGCTGTTTTCTCTGGCTCTACACCATACAATATTGAGCACTATATTCCTGCTGTGCCCTCAACAGTCTATTACAGAGGACTAGAATAATTTCCTCCAGCCCTGAAGAACTCTGTTTATGCATTATTCAGTTTTGTTTGCTTTCTTTTTATTATTACTTCTCTTCATTCAGCCAAGTGTTTTAGTGTTTTAGCCACAGTAGCACCACATCATTCTGAAAATGTGTTCGGCAGCATATGGCTATCCCATTTGGGGTATATTCTACTCTGGGTGGGATTCAGAAGGGAGACGTGGCCACCTGAGTCCTACCTCCCAGGAGACTGTGGTAACCACTGTGCTATGAGGCATTTTTGAGGGGAAGGGGTTGTTCTCAATCTCTCCTGGTGAAGCTGTTCCACTGTGTATAAATAAAGAGCCATTGGAACAAGGGGACTGGAATCCGGGTCTCCCACAGCCCAGGAGTATGCCCTAACCACTGGACTCTAGAGACCTTCTCACTCTGTCACTGGCCTAATGAATATTTGATTATTTATACACGGTGGAACAGCTGTACCAGGAAAGCCTTGCTCCAGAATACCCCACAGCCCAATGTTTAAGGACACTTTCCTGGAAGGTGGAAGACCCACATTCAAATCCCTGCTCCACACCCTGCAGAGCAGAGAATTGAACTCAGGTCTCCCACCTGCTAGGTGACTAGTCTAACCACTGCGCTAACCAGGCAGTTCAGGGAAGCACCCACCTCAATTCTTGAGAAAGGACAAATCTGACTTAAGCACATAACTCCAGGAGATGGTTCATGGCTGGTACCTAACTCCCTTTGTTGGGCGGGGTTTCGGCCACACCCCTCTCCTCAGCAATTCCTATTGGCTAGCTTAGGTAGGTCCCCATCCAGCATGCTTGCCTTTGTGAATCCCATTCTTAGGTGTCTAACTCTCCCCATTCAGATCTCTGGATGGGCCAGTTTTAAAGATGGCTGTGAATGAAATAACAGGGTGAGGAAAAGGAAGAGAATATTCACAGAATCATAGATTTAAGTCCAGAAGAGACTACTGTGATCATTTAGTCTGTCCTCCTGCATCACCTAGACCACAGAATTCATCCAGTAATCCCTGCATCCAACCCAAAATGTTTGGTTGAACTAGAGCACGTATGTTAGAAAAAACAAAATCATTCTGGATTCAAAGACACCAAGAGATGCACAATCCACCATGTCCCTAGATAAACTGTTCCAATGGTTATTTACCCTCGCTTATAAATGTGCACTTTATGTCCAGTCCGAATCTGTCTAGCTTCAAATTTGAGCCACTGGATCTTGTTCTGCCTCTTTATACTAGATTGCAGCCCTCTACTATGAAAAGTATTGTCTCCATGTGGGCACTTACAGACCGTCAAGTCACCTCTTAACTTTCTCTTTGGTAAGTTAAATAGACTGAGCTTATTAAGTCTTTCACTACAATGCAGTTCAAGACTCTCCCGGGAACCAGAGTGGGGAAAGGAGCAGAACCCCCAGCCCCACCCGCTGCCCTTCCATGGAGCTGCGTCTCCTTCATCTGTACAACAGCAGCTCCCCTTCCCCCACCCCCCGCTCTGCCCTGTGAGGACAGGGCTGGGAGCAGTACAGCCACCGGAGGAGCTGCCAGCGTCCTGCTCCTGTCCCCGCTGCCCCTCCCAGCAGGGAAAGGAGCAGAACGCCAGCAGCATGGGGCCGCTGGCTCCTCCTGTGTCTTTCCGGTACGCTGTACCGGCTATAAATATCTTGCAGGTATGGCATACCGTACCATACCGCCCTACTTGCACTGCTGGTCACCAAATGAAATTAATAGGCAGCTGGTTTAAAACAAACAAAAGGAAGTATTTCGTCACACAATACACAATCAACCTGTGGAACTCTTTTGCCAGAGGATGTTGTGAAGGCCAAGACTGTAACTGGGTTCGAAAAAGAACTAGATAAATTCATGGGATGGGCACAGATGCTAAAACATGCTCTGTTTGCCAGAAGCAGGGAATGGGTGACAGGGGATGGATCACTTGCTGATTACCTGTTCTGCTCATTCCCTCTGGGGCACCTGGCACTGGCCACTGTCGGAAGACAGAATATTGGGCTAGATTGACCAGTGGTCTGACCCAGTATGGCCATTCTTATGTTCTTACGGAAGGTGCTCAGACACCACAGTGATGAGCATGGTATAAAGAACCTGAAGAGAAGAGAAGAGAAGAGAGTGATGCCTGCAATATGGTATGACGGATTGGCCCCCCTTCTGGAGTACCAGCTGATGTACTGGGGTACCAGTGAGCCCGCCTGTTCCTCCAGCCTGGGCTCCCTCACTCTGTCCTGCTAAGCCAGGCCCTCAAGCCTCCTCTGTCACACACGCGGGTAGGGCCACACCCAGCTGCAGAAAGACACAGCTGCTGAAATCAATATTGCATGGGAAGGCTTTCAGCTAAGGAATTGCCCAGCATTTAAGTGCACTCCCCCTCTGGAGAGTAAACCCAAAATTGTATTGTTTTGTGCTGCACAGAGAACTGTACAGCATAAACTAATTGAAATTCACCCTCTCCCTCAACGTGGAGAGAGATATGCACAGCTTCCCCTCCTCTCCCTTCCCCCCCCCCCCCCCCAGTTATGAATTACACAAACTGGGTTTAAAACAAAATAAGTTTATTAAGTACAAGAGTAGATTTTAAGTGATTATAAGGGATAGCCAAAAGATCAAAGCAGATTACCTTAGTAAAACAAAACCTGCAAACTGAGATTAACACACTAGATAGGTAGGATATAAATTAGCAAATTCTCACCCTGAGTGATAAACTGGCTGGCAGACTCTTAAGGCAAGAGTTGCCTTGGCTTTCCCAGGTTTTCATACACAGGCTAAAGATCCTTCTAGCCTGGGACCATCACTTCCCATTTCCCACAGTTCAGTCCTTGCCCCTCAGGTGTTTCCAGGTGTGTGGTTGCAGGAAGAGTGAGGTCCCCCACTGATGTCATTGTCCCCCTTTTATATCTTCTTCCCACTTGCTGGGAAGCTCCTTTGATGTGACCTGGGTTAAACAGTTCCCATGGTGTAGTGCTATCTCGGAGAGGTTTCTATTGTACACATTTGTACATCAAACGCTTAAACATGTGCTTAACTTTATGCACATGCTTGACTCCCATTGAAATCAATAGAATTTAAGCTCATAATTAATTGCTTTCCTAAACCGGGACCTTATTTGCTAATTCACAAACTGTACAGAACCTCTCCTGTTATAAATGCACATCAGCGAGGTTCCACTCCATGGACATTTCCCTGATAGTATCAGTTATTCCATTTGATCGCTTTATAGTATTATTCAGTACTGGAGCTTGCTGTTTACTTAGTTATACAAGAGGGACCGGCTGGCTGGGCATTATCAGTGAGGGCTCCAGGTCTCTGGAACTGGCTCTCCCTTGCTCTGAAACAGCACAAATTGTCTGATCTTCTGGGCATAATGTATTTGTGTTCTGAGAGTAGTGGGTGGTGGGGCAGCGGGAATTAATGAGACTGTCTTGCAGCTTTGATTTACTGGCAGGCTGAGCTAATTCATTATTTTAATATGATTTTTTCTGGCTGCTGGGTACCTACCATTTGCCCCTGTAATTCTAATTAATTGATATGGCACCCAGCGCTTTTTGCCTGGACATTTTTTATTGGTGTTATGTAAATTAAATAAATATTGTAGGGGCATATTCTGTCTGGCCCTTACACACCCCTGGCTTCATAATTCCCTGGCCACAGTGGGACTGGGGTGGGAATCAGGCAACACACCACATCATAGTGTGTAAGGGCACTACCCTGAGCATGTGCCCAGCATGCCAGAGAGCTCGGGGAGGCAAAACGCCTCCGTGGAGAACCCTGCCATGAGTACACAACGCTAGTGTTCTACTGGCTGCCCATTTGCCTTCTGGGTGGAGTTTAAAGTGTTGCTTTTAAGCTACAAAGAGCTAAATGGGCTGGATCCATCCTACCAGGGAGCTCATCCGTCCTCCATGCCAGCCTGCTGCAGAAATGCTCAAGCTGGAGCTTCCTTAGAGTATGTCTACATAGCAACCAGACACCCATGGCTGGTCCATGCCAGCCGACTCAGGCTTGTGGGCTGTTTCATTGCTGTGTAGACATCTGGGCTCAGGCTAGAGCCCGAGCTCTAGGACCCTGCAAGGTGGGAGGGTCTTTTATGGTTGTTTAAATTCAAAATACCGTAGAATCTCAATTTTATGAACTCCCATCTTATAACCGACCAGAGGCACCAGAACCAGGGGACCACTTTTAAAAGGGGGAGAACCATGCCCACCCACTTTTTAACATGGGTGTTGTTTGGGGGGCAGGGGGCTGTGTTGTCCCCTGCAAACTGCAAGCCGTGGGCAGGCAGGAACAGTGCCAGCAGAGGAGCTGATCAGCTCCCCCGCCAGGAAGCGCAGCCCCTGCCTATGGTGCCAATCTCTTACCGGTGGAGAGCTGAGCCATCCCTTACCATGGGGCTCCACCCCTGCTCCTTCTCTCCCCCCCCCAAAGCCCCACCCCCTGGACAAGCCAGAATCTGGAGTTGGGTCATGGTAAGAGCTGTGCAGGGAGCCTGAGACACTGTGGGGAGCCCCGGACCCTCCACCTGCCTTGGCTGGCACACCCTGGGGGGTGGGAATACGGGCTGGGGGCTTCTCTCAGGAAACCCAGCCCCCTTGCCCAGGCTGCTCTCGGGCACTCCAGCTTCTGGCCTGACCAGGGGGTTGGGCCTCAGGGGAAAAGAATGAGCCTGGAGTGGGGCCATGGAGAGGGACAGGGCCATGGGGGGAAGAGGAGGAGCAGGGGTGGGGCTAAGGAGGGGATGGGGCCTCAAGGAGAAGAGGAGGAGCAAAGGCAGGACCACGGGGGGCGGGGGTGGCCTTATAGCTCTCCACTTCTACCACGGTTCTGGTGCTGAACAATTTTTTCCCTCGGGATTGGGGAGGATCACAAAATAAAAGTGATGCTGATGAAGATCAAGTCGATATCTCCTCACGTCCCAAAAGTGGTTTGCACTGGTTTGAAGGGCAAGAAAGCAATTCAGTGCACCACATCGCAACTTATGTACCAGATTTATGTCATTTCAAAATGTCCAGTTTTATCAACTTTTTGATTTTTTGGAACTCTTCAATCCCCAATTAGTTCATAAAATAGGGATTCTCCTGTAACAAGTAAAATACATAGCATACCTTGCTGAGGACCACGGAAAGTCAGCTACCCATTGTTGACAACTCTTGTGATTTTAATCATAAGTCTTCAGATACTTGATGCTTTACCTAAAACCTCAATTGATCAGATGAGAATCTCTGCTTTGCTTTTTTTAAAAAAAAGGATTCTTGGCCACAAAGGTGCAGAGAAAAGCTTGGCAAGTGACCCAAGTGCACTATAAAGGTTCAAAAGCTTGAAGGCACATAAAAAGGCCCGAAATTTTTTTTTTAAAAAATCTCATGACTTTTAAGCCAGTCTCATGATACTTTGGGACCAGACTCCCAATTTTTGAAAGTTTGGGGTTGGTAAGACTAGCTACTGTCATTAACATAAGCCCTTAAATTTTTAAATGTTGTGGGTGAAATCCTGACCCCATTAAATTCATTAGCAAAACTTCCATTCACTTCAGTGGAACCAGGATTTTACCTAGTAGCTGTTTTTTCAAGCTGTAAAGCAAGGTGTTTGGAAGCAGGACCAGGATCTCTGTCCATCGCATATTGAGTAACTGCCACCACCTACATTATCACGAACCAAATGCCTGCCCATTGTTGTCCCACTATCCCAACCCCAAACTCCTTATACACTTTCCCTTCCATTCATGCTCCTGGATTTTAATCCAAGAATTCTGATTACAATTTCATTACAAAGAAGATAAAAGAAAACATACATCACCCACTCCACTGGAAAGAGTGAGCCATGGTAATGGATGTAGAAACGTCTTGTATTCTTAGAAGACATTTCAAATGTGACTCCCAACCAAGAATTCACGTGTTAAAGTAATAATGAGGAAGTTAACATATATTGCTAGTTATAGGAAGAACAACTGCAGTTAGGCGCATTGCTGAGTGGCTGGGAAGAGAATTGAGAAGATGTTGCAGAAAAGACAATTCAAAGCTAGTCTTGGTTTAAAGTTCTGTTCTTCCAGAATATGAAATTAACCAATTGTACTTTATCAGAGGTTTACAAAAACTACTGAAATGATCATATATAATAAGAATGGATGAAAGAGTGAACTATTAAAGGCAAATTTTGAGTAGATAGGTTCACTGAATGAGTTGACTGCATAACAATTAAAGAAGGGAACTGCATCTATGATACAATGCATTATCCAATCTTTGTTTTGAATGGCAATTTGACAGTATAACATATAAAAATACTTCTCTCTAAGAAAGCTTTAGTTGGCAGGTATCACCAATTTTTCCACTAAATAACAATTCCATATGTGCAAACTACTTTCAGTTTAATTTCAAGCTAAATCAGGGTAGCAGAATATTTTCCTTTCTTATATATAATTGGAAGCTAAAGCAAAAGTATAATAGCAATAAAAGAGGGATAAAAGACGTACACCAATAAAAGAGGGATGTCAAATAATGATGCAAACAGAAGGTAAGAGAAGTGTATGCTGGGATACAAAAATACTACTGGCAAAATCTGGAAGTCCTCACTCAGTCAAACCTCAAGTTTTGTCTTGAATAAAGACTTCAGGATGTGGTCCAAAAAATTTATACTGCAAAAAACTATGGAGCAAATTCCTCCAGGTGCTGTGAAACAGACATAAGGTTCCCTCAAACATAAAAGTGTTATTCATGTTCCCCCACATCCCAGTTAAATGTCCGTTGCACAATCTATTCCTAAAGGGCTAAGGGACAGATCCAATACTCTTGGAAATCAATGCAAAAACTCCTATTGACTTTAATGAACATTGGATAAGGGCTTAAATTCTAAAGTTCTCACTCAGGCAAAACTCTTATCAATGTTGCTAGGAAATCTATCTGTGCGGTGGCTAAGGGACGCAGGATATGTCCTTAGGATGGGATGAATTTGTATGGGAGCTGTACACAGAGGATCTTGTTGGATCAGGAAGTGTCCATGTGTAAACAAATGGGCCAGGTCCCTTGAGCCATAGGCCTTGTCCCATCATGCTTCCCTTTGATGGTACCTGTTGCGGAGGGCCTGTATAGCAATTTCTGCAGTTTCCAGGGGAAGTCAGAGATATCAGGGCCATCCTCTGCTATGTGACCCAATATCACAACAGGCGTGTGTGCAGTTACACAGGTGTGGGTGTACAAACCTTCTCAGCCAGGATTTGGACCATAAATCTGTATGGTACCATGCAAACATGACAACCGCCATCCTGGCTGACACGCTGAGTATTGAATGGGTGACCTCCAGAGCCAAATGCTTAAGCTCTATCTGAGGGCTGCAACAACTGCTATCCCCTGCAATGTGGCACAGAGAGACCTGAAACAGGCTCTCCAGTGGGTTACACAAAGACAAACTCCCTATGGGGTTAATTAGCCTCTGCTAATGCAGGGAGGCTCAGACTGCCCAGAAGGGATTCACCCCCAGGAAGGCAGGAGTAGTTTGCCCTGCTCCCTTCCCTCAAGGGCTCTGCTTGGGCAAGGAAGCTTTAAGCTTCAGCCTATGCTACAGTACAGCCCAACCAGTGGAATCTGTCCAGGGGAAGCCCTAGAATAGGAAATGTTCAGCCACCCGGTCCATACCTTCACCTCAGCCAGTGCTGCCCTGTGGACACTCCCAGTGAAAGAGAACTTGTGAACATCTCCAGGTTAACTTTATGCCACCAGGAACCCTGGTTTACCATAGCAGAAGCCAGGCCAACTCAGGCCTGGACCCATCCCTATAAATGTCTGCTGCATATAGCCCAGAAAAGATCTCCATTTGAATTAGCGAGTGCCAACAAAATACAAAATGATGAAGCCTGTTCCAGCTAGAGGAAAGAGAGCCAACTGATGCATTACCCCCGGCCCACTGATTTCTTCAGCAGCAGCAGCAGTCTTAACCTGAGAAAGGGCTTCTGCCTGCCACGTACAGTGCCAGAGGTAGACTGCTGTGATGGCTAAAGCTAGACTGGGCCAAGGAGTGGACTGTGATTGAAAGGGTGAACCTAAAATAAAAGTGTCTGGCCTCAACCCAACTTGACTCTGAGCTGAGCCTTTTCCCCCAGCACTTGGCACTCCCTCCCGCCCCCAAAAAGGGTGTTGGTCTCTCAAGTGATCGTAAGTTATTTCTCAGCTGGTAATGCTCTGCATAAACATTTAAATTATTTATATTGTGTAGAAGTCTAAGGAGCATTTTGTAAACACTAGAAAAGCCCTGCTTATTTTCAATGTGAATTCTGACAGCTGTAATAATTGATCCTCAAAGAGAATAGGACAAGGAAAGCACAGACACAGAATGGATAACTCACATACCCAGTCTCTTATAACAAGAGATTTATTTCTTCTATATCTCCGAGGTAATGCAAAAAAAAACCAGGAAAACAAACTTTTTCAAAGCCAAAGCTTCCTGCCCCTGAAAATCAGCTCTCTCTCTCTCTTTCTCCCTGTCTATCTAATGGGACCATGAATCTTCTGCCCCAGGAACGCTACTCACATTTCCATGTGAATGTAGCTTTTCCCGGATTTTGTCTTACCTTTGGAGATTTATCCGAAATAGATCCCTCATAGCACCCATGTGTTTTGTGTGTGCTTTCCCTGTCCTGCCATTTTGAGTGTCTACTGCAGCCCCCTGCTTTGACTTCAGCACCATTGTGTATTTGCAATTTGGGTCTCAGAGTTGTGCAGGGCCTTCTTGGGCCTTCCTTTGGGACAGGCATGATAACGGAACAGTAGACAACCGAACAAAGTATTTTTGAAGTTGGTTTTCTTTTCTGCTTATTTTCAATCCCTAATTTAGCCTCCTAAAAATTACAGAGTAAGAACTTGCTTCAGTTATGCCCATTAGCTCACACTTTGACCATGATAAGTAATATCACTCCGTGGCAACCACAGAAGGCTATTAAATGGCAACCAACATCCCACCCCCCCAAACACATCATTATAGGCCATATATTTTATGTGCTGGGAAGCCGTAATACAATACCAGGGAGAGCACTGTCACTTCAGTCTGCTACATTTCAAGCTACTATGTGACATATGGGAATATCAATGCACATAAACCCCCATGATCAGAAAAGGGCATTTAGCCGGGCATTCCCTGACATTCAGAGGGGAATATGTATTAATGTATCTGACACCTACTTTAGGCCCCCTCAGTATGTAAGTGACATCAGTGTACGTCTCCCTTAGACTCGCGCGCTTACAGACTGCAATGTACTCCTTATATGTTGCTCCTGGATCAGGTCTTTGAGCATCTCTCTCTTGCACATAACTAAGTAGCTGAGTTCACAGAATAGTAAACAGATGTTTGGTTTTTTTTCCAAATTAAATGTTTTGGTAGCAAATAGAGTAAAAGGAAATAACTTGGTTCACATAAGTTACTTTTTGTTTTGAAGTCAACCTCGCGCTGAGCTTTAGTAGTAATGGCACATCCCCTTCCCAACAGGAGCAGAAGCTCCTGCTCCGTAACTACTGGCATACTCCTCAGGTGGCTTAGCCTCTGCTTTGAAATAACTATACTCCATGGGACCACTTTCTGAAAGTCCAAGTACACTATATCCACTGGCTCACCTGTGTCCACATATTTGTAGGCCCCCCGCAAAGAATTCTAATAGATTGGTGAGGCATAAAAGCTGTGTTGACTCTTCTGCAACCCAGAGTGTTCATCTATGTATCTGATAATTCTGTTCTTTACCAATTTGCCCGGTACCAAAGTTCGGCTTGCCGGCCAGTAATTGCCAGGACTGCCTATAGAGCCTTTTTTAAAAATTGGTGTCACATTAGCTACCCTGTAGTCATCTGGTACAGAGGGCGATTTAAGCGGTAGGTTACATACCACAGTTCACAGTTCTGCAATTTCATATTTGAGTTCCTTCAGAACATTGGGCAGATACCATCTGGTCCGGATGACTTATTACTGCTTAATTTATCAATTTGTTCCAAAATCTCCTCTACTGGCACCTCAGTCTGGAACAGTTGCTCAGATTTATCGCCTAAATAGAATGGCTCAAGGTGTGGGAATCTCCCTCACACCCTCTGCTTTGAAGACTGATGCAAAGAATTCATATAGCTTCTCTGCAATGGTCTTGTCTTCACTGAGTGTTACTTTAGCACCTAGATCATCTATTGGCCCCTCTGATTGTTTGGTAGGCATTCTGCTTCTGATGTATTTAATAAAAATGCTGTTCGTTTTTGTATCTTTTATGTCTTCAAATTCTTTTTTGGCCTGCCTACTTATACTTTTACAATTGACTTGCCAGAGTTTATGCTCCTTTCTATTTTTCTCAGTAGGAGTTGGCTTCCTATTTTTAAAGGATGTCTTTTTGTTTCTACTTGCATCTTTTACTCTTTTTTTTTTTTTTAGTTTATGTAGCATTTTTGGCCCTCTGATTGTTTTGGGGTTTTTTTTTATTTGGAGGTATTATGGTGTTTCAAAAAGTTTCCAGGCAGCTTGCAGGCATTTCACTCTTTTGACTGGTCCTTTTAATTTCAATTTAACTAGCTTCCTAAATGTTGTGTAGTTCCCCTTTTTGAAGTTAAATGCTACTGTGGTGGGTTTCTTTGGGATATTCCCCCATACAGGGATGTTACATTTAATTACATTATGGTGCGTATTACCAAGCAGTTCAGCTATATTCACCTCTTGGATCAGATGCTGTGCACCACTTAGACTAAATCAAAAATAGCCTGTCCTCTGGTGGGCTCCAGGTGTAGCTGCTCCAAGAAGCAATCTTTAATGATGTCTAGAATTTTATATCTGCATCCAGTCCTGATGTGACATGTTCCCAGTCAGTAATGGGATGGTTGAAATTCCCCAGTTTTTTTTTTGTTTTTGTTTTTGTATCCTAACATCTCTGAGCATTTCACAATCATGGTCACCATCCTGGTCAGGTAATCAGTAGTATATCCATGCTGCTATAGTCTTATTATTCAAGAATGGAATTTCTACCCCTGAGCCTAGAGAATCTATGCTACAGTTTGATTCATTTAAGATTTTTACTATATTTGACTCTATGCTTTCTTTCACGTACAGTGCCATTCCCCCACCAGCACGACCTTCTCTGTCATTCCTGTAGATTTTGTATCCTGGTACTACCATGCCCCATATGATCATTTCTAAAGACACTTTGCAAGCAGTGTGCAATTTAATATTTTACAGACAAGGAAACTGCAGTGCAGGAAGGTGAAGTAACATGTCCACAATCACATAGGAAGTGAGTGGGAGAGTCAGGAATAGAATCACATATCTCCTAGCTCCCAGTGATGTGCTCTAGCCACTGGTCCAAACAGCTTAACATGCAAGTGTAGTCATACCCTCTATTGCTTTCAGTAGGAAGTATGAGAACATTTTTAACAATAGTAAGGGTGATGGGGAGGCACAGCTCAGCCCAACAACAGCAAAAAGATTCCCCTGGGGGAATCCGAGACGAGAAATGGAAAAGGTTGTATTTTAGTATTTGTATTAACAAGGACCTAAGTGGGGACATGTCTGCCTCAAAGAGAAAGTCCCTGCATATGGAGCTCGGAAGGTTGGACTAGAGGTCAGGAAGGTTCACTGCCCATTCACGCCCTGGCAGCAGTCATGTGGTTGCCTGCGATTTAGCTGGCTGCAGCAGATCAGTTATGATCTTAGATGCCTGGAATACAGCTGTACAGCATGGTCATGGACATTTGGAGCTACAGACCTCCACTGTCTAAGCGTTTTGTTGTTACTAAGTGTGGACTGCATCTCTTATATCTGGTTCTTTTTACCTTCAGGGCCTTTGACATACTACATCATATGTTACAGTGAACTGATAATGTTATCTTGTATATTTCTTTTAAGTGCACGAATAAATAGATTTGAACAGAGAAAAGGTTGGAAAATGTGGAAGCCTGTTTTAAATGGAATGGCTATTTTATTCTAGATATTTGGGATCACAGGCATAATCACTTTGATCTGCAAGTTGCTACATGCTCTAAATATCAAAGGGAGTTGAAGGTGCTTGGTACCTCCCAGGATTGGCCCCTTAAAATACTAATAGACTGGGTCAAGTGAAAGAGCTATATGCAGTCTATAGTGAATTTGCAATGGTGTGGGATGCTATATATTTTATATCACTGCAAGTTTGAGATGTATGATTTATTCTCATCAGACATGAGATGAGACATAGGATGTGGCAATAAAACCTTTACAGACCCAAACAAGTAGCAATAAAACCTTTACAGAACCCATCACAAGCATACCTTTTTATGCCTTTTTTTATCCTCTCTCGTCTACCTCTGATTCCTCCCTTCCTCCTTTGAAGTACATGAGTTACTATGGAAACAATGAGCTCTTTAAAATGGATGGAGTTAAGTGACACCCAAAACTGCAGCATAAGTCAAATTATGTGATAACTGGGCATTCATACTGTGGTTTCTGAAATATAGGTGTTTACATGGTACCTTTCCTCGATCACAACTGTCTGTGTATAAAGATTTACTATTCCCTCTCTATGTACTTGTTCTCTCGCCTTACAACCGCCTCTAGCAGAGAACAATACATCTTTAAAAAAAAATTTTGAGCTCTATTTCTGGCATCTGGGATTATTTGTTTTAAACTATTTTCAGAATTGGCATCTTTATCCACCAGGATCATAACCTCCACCTCCATGCTATCCTGTTATGCCCTGATGCAGGTAGAAGGGGCTGTGCTAGCTGATCTAGATCAGGAATGAGAGGGTAGGGAAAGCAGCCCACAGTAAATAGGGCACTAGCATGGGAGTCAGGAGACATTTCACCTTTCTTTCTCCTCCCAACCTATGCTTGCCTTGACTATTCTCACTTCAGTGGAACTGCTCATGTCCTTAAAGTTAACCACGCCAAAGCCGTAGATTATAAACTCTTTGGGGGCAGGCACTCTCTCTAACTATAGTATCTGTACAGTGTTTACCACCCTGAGGCCCTGATCTCAGTTGAGGGCTCTAGGTCCTAATGCAATATAAAGAATAATCAGGCCAGAACGGCTGCAGCAAGGAGGATCCAGATTAGGGTTAGGAAAGACTCTCTCACCCTAAGGATTGGTAAGCACTAGAACAGATTACCAGTGGAGGTTGTAGAGTCCCCATCATTGGAGGCTTTTAAGAACCGGCTGGACAAACACCTATCAGGGAGGGTCTAGGTATACTCAATCCTGTCTCAGTACAAGGAGATGGACTAGATCAAAGGTTTTCAACCTTTTTCTTTCTGAGGCCCCCCAAACGTGCTATAAAATCTCCACGGCCCACCTGTGCCACAATAACTGGTTTTCGGCATATAAAAGCCAGGGCCGGCGTTAAGGGGTAGTGAGCAGGGCAATTGCCCAGGATCCCATGCTACAGGGGGCACTGTGAAGCTAAGTTGCTCAGGGCCCCTGACTTCAGCCCCATGTAGTGGGACTTCAGCTTTCTGCCTGGGCCCCAACAAGTCTAACACTGGTCCTGCTTAGCAGACCCCCTGAAACCTGCTCACAGCCCCGCAGAGGGTCCCGGACCCCTGGTTGAGAATCCCTGGTCTAGATAACCACTCGAGGTCCCTTCCAGGCTTAGATAGCTATGTTTCCATGATTTTATGTTCTCCTAGTTAATTAACAGTCTTCCAATTATTTCAACAGCAATCAAATCAGGTACTATTGCAAAGACATTCTGTGGATTCATGTACAGCACCAGGTTGGATCCTAAAAGTGTGGATTGTGTGTCTTGGTGATTTCTATACTAGTTCCTCTCTTAGAAGTGTACATTTATTTATACCCAACACACTCAGTTTACTCATTAAACCAAAAATGCATAGAAAACGTGTGCCAGCATACTTGTTTGTGTCCCTCAATGGTCTGACATTTTGTTTAAAAAAAATTAAAAATCAAAAGCACAAAGACCCGACTAAAACGCGCGACAGCATCACTTTATGGATTTTAATAAGCACATGCCAAATTCTTGCCAAATAGTTGGGATTCTCTATTGTAAAAACTTCAAATGAATGATAATAGACTCCATCAGAGTCAACTTGAGTTTCAAGCGTATGTGTGTGAGAGCAAGCGAGAGAAAGCAAAAGGGGAAAAAGGGAATCAGAGCTTTTTACATGGGACCAAGCTTCACTGAAATTGAATATTGCCGGTAAAGTGTCTATGTCCATGTCTTTTCACAGGCAAAACTTCAGTAATTTGGAGTTCCTCTGAATAAAGGACCACTGGATCAGGGCTGAACTCATTTAAAACTGATGCTAAAAAGAATACATGACAGCAGCAGTGAGAGTCCTGTGATGGATGAATAATGCATTTTTTCTGAAGTCTCAAAATAATAGTTGCAGAATAATATGCTTTGCAAGAAACTTGCTCAATATGTATTTCCATGCTGATTTTCATTAGGGTTAGCCACTGGTATCCTGATGTTTCAGCCAAACATAAACATTCATCAAGTCATGGATCTTCACAGTGGAGACAGTGGCCAGTGCTCCTGAAACTAAAACAAAACAAAACACACCTAGGAAGCCCACTGCAAATTTGAAAGCCAGAACAAAGCCCATTGCAGGAACAACAATGCAGAAGTTAAGAACCATTTAAGGAACAAAAAAATAACATTACTGTAACCTTCTGCAAAGAGGAAGGACAGTCCAGTGGTTAGGGAACTAGGAGACCCACGTTCAATTCCCTGCTCTGCCACAGACTTCCTGTCTGAGCTTGGACAAGTCACTTAGCTTCTTTGTGCCTCATCTGTGAAATGGGGATAATACCTCACCGGGGGTTGTGAAGAAATAAATACAATAAAGACTGGGAGCTGCACCAAAGCTCTGGCAATATGGGTCACACAAGTATCTTAACTAGAGGGGAGTCACAACGGAGCAATGAGCTGAGCATGGAACTGGGGGAAGAAGCTCTGCAGCACACCCTGCCTTCCCTAGGACTCGTCTTCTGGAGCCCACCACAGCTGGGGCTCTGCACGGGTTGCAGGGTGACTTCAGGAAAATATGAAGCTTTCCTCCACAGGTGGTGGACATCCAAGCACATACACCTGGATACTTGTCCACCTTTCCCTCTGGTGCAGCATGGCCAATCAGTAGAAACACACAAGCCAGGTTACCATGGGGTGGGGGACAAGGCAGCTGTGTGCAGGGCTAGTACCTCCACGGGCATGGCAAGATGCAAGTGGACCCCAGGAAATCCACTCCTTTAGGGCTCTAAATCCCCTATCACTACTAGAGGCAACCCAGCAACAGGGAGTTCTTGAGTTTCCTAACCTCAATGTAGGGATTTCCTATGCTATGAAACATCTGTCACTGATACCAAAATGCATCGAGCTGTTAACCTCACCCACAACCAGCTCCACCAACAAGGATACGCAGATAGTCAAGGATGGCACAGTGATGTTTCCCTTGTCCTGGGCAGTTACTGACAAAAGTTTCACACTACAGTAATGGCTGTGGAAAAAGCTAGAGTTTGGCACAGTGGCTCCCTAATTGGGTATGTCTACACTACAGCTGGGAATGAGCTATTTTTAGCATACGTGCTCAAGCCCCACTAGCATGAGTAGGTCTTGCCAGGCTGGAAGGCTCATTCCCACCTGCAGCGTCCCGGGAGGGCCTATTAATGGGCCATGGACATCTGTCTGCTCACACAGTGCTAGTTCTCCTCCTTATTTCCAGCTGCTAAATCACATTAAAAAGAAACTAAAATTAAGGGTGGGATTTTCACAAGTGTTCAGTGTTGGCCTAACTCTGGGCCCATTCAAGTCAACGGGAGTTTTATCATGGACATCAGTGGGAGAAAAGTTAGGCCAACTCTGAGTGCTTTGGAAAATGCCATCCCAAATACTTTCTATATATTAATTTTCCATGTAAGCACAGGGATGTTATATGACCATGACTGGGAAGAAGGGTGGTCTGTGTATTTGTGAATAGAAGAGGAGGTGGTTCATGAGAAAAACTCACAATTCATGTGTGGTCCACCCTATGAACAAGTTTGAGAACCTTCAAATTACCATACATGTCATTGCATGATACTTTTGCTTTTGATTCTCATGCTCAAAGCTAATGAGACAAAAAAGGATACCTAAAATACATGAAGACAATTTCCAAACCCATATTTGTCTGCACAGCAAGACAAAAGCGGAGTATCTGCAAGTATATTGACCCAGATTTTCAAGTGACTCAAGATTTTGGGTGCCTCACTTTTTCAGGTGACACCTTAAAGGGGCCTGATGTTCAGAGAGTTCTGAACCATCTTCCCCTAAATATCAAGTTTGGCTCCCAAAAGATGAGGCACCCCAAAATCAACAGCCACTTGAGAAAATCTTGCCCATGATTCAGACCAAACAAACAATTTGCACAGAACTATTACTTTAAAAATTACTCCCTCAAAGATTTGTCAAAATAGCCCCTGATACTCTTGTCAACATTCCTCAATATATTTTAAATTATTCTGTTTCTGCACATTTCAATATTTTCTACCATTTCTAACATGTTTAATTCAGGACTTTCCTAAGAACCCTTTCTCACACCCAGGTTCCCTCTCCATATGCCTCAAATGCAGGCACACAAACCAAACCCTCCTTCTACCTTTTAAAGCTCATGGTTATGAAGTGCTTGATATGATTTCTTTCCCCAGTACTTTCTTCATCAAGCAACATTGTCAAATGTCTCATATACTTCTCTAATGCCACCACAAGGTCAGTGGCCTTGTAGAAATGGTTTGGGTTTCTTCCCCCGCATGGGATAAATTATTCAAAGGAACTGTGGATATTTTTAAAACACTCTATATAAAACTCTCCCCATCACACTGAGTGACATGCATGTATGACATGAAGAAATACAGCACAAGTGGCAAACATTAAAAAGTCATCTCCTTTCATAAAAGCAATTAAACAAAAATAAATGACGTGAGAGGGCTTGATTTGATTTTAAAGCCAGTGTTATCAAAGAGGCTTGGCATTATCTTCTATTGATTTTATTGGCAGTTTGCCCAGCTTTCCTGTCTCTGCACTGTCTCTCTCGCAAAGTGTTAGTCTTAGACTGGGCTGTTATACAGTATTTAATACTTCCAGTTAAAATGTATTTCTTTACAACACACTTTGACAAAGCTTAACGTGGGGTTGCTTCTTTTTAAGCAGCCAGACCTTTTAATACCTCAGGATTCATGCTTCCCCTTTTTATTGAAAGCATGTCTAGATAACACTTTATAGAATATTTTATCTTCTATCCATCTATGATGTTAATGTCATTGGCCAATGCAAAGCAGTGTTGCTGTTGTGTTTTCAGCTACATACACCAGCTTTCAAAGAACATATATGCATGTTCACTAGTTAAGTGACCATATCCTAATTATTCCATTGTTTTAGATGGTTATCTGTAGACACTATTAAAAAAAACCCCACCCTCCCCACACACAAAGTAAACCTCAAAAGCAAAAGTTGTTTTGAATACACAAGTAAGTTTTCCCATCAGACTGAGAGACAGGACATGGTTTCACCAGAGTTGCGAACAGAAAGCATTCCAGTTCCCCCCACCCAGTGCCTAAAATGACAGGGTCACCGAGCTTTTTGCAGTAAGAAAACGAACAAACAAAAAATCCTGTGTGTTTTAAATGTCATTGTATATATATAGCCCAGGAGACTGCTGCAGCAGCATGGTTACTATTGATACCCCCGCTTCTTACTTGCGTCCCCAGATGTCCAGGATTGACAGGACAGAGCTACCTACATGAGTATTGCAAGGAGTCGTGTCCATTTGTGCATGTCACCCCCCCCCCCCCCCCCGGCCGAGGCTGCATTCTGTAGAACACCGAGGGCTCGGGCACCGGGGGGAGGGGGGGGGGCTCCCTTTCCTAATCTGTCAGGCAAAAGCACGATTCTGTAAAGCCCCGAGGGCCAAACCGCGGCACCCCCCCCGCCCCCCCGCCGGCGGGCTGTCTCTCTGCAAAGGCGGCTCTCGCTGCAGGGAGCGGTCTCGAGCCCTACCAGCCCATCTAGGCGTCGATTCTTCCGAGCCCCCCCCCGCTTCATCTCCCGGGAAACCCGGGCTGACGCCCCGCGAGCCAGCCTGCGGCGCGGCTCCGGCCGCCCCGTCCCCGCCTCGCGCCTACCTAGCGGCCGGCTGTCAGGCGAGCCCGGGCTGCACGCGTCGCCTCCCGCGCCCGCCGCTCCCTCGCCCCGAGCGCCATGTTCCGGCGAGCCCGGGCTCGCGGCGTGTGTCCCTGGCAGGCGGCGGCTGGGGGCGTGGGGGGGAGCCGGCACCGGGCTGCTGCTGCTGCTACATCCGGGCTGTGACTGGCGGAGCTCAAGCTCGCCTCGCCCTGGTCGAAGCGGAGACGCCCAGCTGCCTAGAGGGTGCGGCGCTGAGGAAGGGGGAAGAAAGAGCCGGAGCCTGGGGATGGTGATACCCCAAGTGCGTCCTCCACAGAGACCAGATCTAGCGACTTCTCCTGCGCCGGAACAACCCAACCCCCCCCCCCCCCCCCCATGCATCGGATCCCATGCGACAGCTCTGCACAATCCCTCATCCCACAGCTACAGCCAGCCAAAATCTGCCTCCCCCCTGCAAACCGCGCGGAGTAAATACAGCATACCTTGAAACTGCTCCTGCCACAGCGCGGCAACTCCTGCGGCAGCAAGCCTCCTGGTGCCACTAAACCCCAGAACCAGCACCCCGGATCCAGCCACTTCCTGGCTCCAGGCCCCCAAATTCAACAGAGTAAACAGGGAATTGAGCCCCCGCTGCTGCACCTTAGAAAATCTGCCCCCCAGTGTGTGATATCCCTGCAAAAACAGCTGTGGCCTCTGGATCCTCCCAAATTTTGGTCACAAACCCAGAAACCGCACCATCAAGATATTATTATTTATACTGCAATTGGGTTAGGAGCCCCAGTCATGACTAAGCCTGTTAGGCTAAGCACTGTACAAACAGAACAAAGAGTAGGTCCCTGCCCCAGAGAATTTACAATCTAAGTATAAGAACATAAGAACGGCCATACTGGGTCAGACCAAAGGTCCATCTCGCCCAGTATCCTGTCTTCCGACAGTGGTCAGTGTCAGGTGACCCAGAGGAAATGAACAGAACAGGGAATCATCAAGTGATCCATCCCCAGTCGTTCAGTCCCAGCTTCTGGCAAATAGAGGCTAGGGACACCACCCCTGCCCATCCTGGCTAATAACCATTAATGGATCTATCCTCCATGAACTTATCTAGGGTTTGGGTTTTTTAACCGTGTTATAGTTTTGGCCTTCACAACATCTTCTGGCAAAAAGTTCCACGGGTTGACTGTGCGTTGTGTGAAGAAATTTTTGTTTTAAACCTGCTGCCTATTAATTTCATTGGGTGACCCCTCGTCCTTGTGTTATGAGGAGTAAATAACACTTCCTTATTTTCTTTCTCCACACCGATCATGATTTTATAGACCTCTATCATATCCTGCCTTGGTTGTCTCTTTTCCAAGCAGAAAAGTTCCAGTATAAGACAAGAGACAACAGGTGGAGACAGACAGGGGAGCACAAGCAAACAGTGAGAACAAATTTTGCTTCTGGTGTTCTACCCCAAGACATACTGGTACAAGAAATCTGCAAAAATTCTAATTCAGCACCAGTATCCCGCTGGATCTGGTGAATTTTTGGCTGCAGTTTTAATGACAAACTTTACTACATATGCAGCTTCTCCTAGTCCACCAGAATAACCCAGATCCCAAGATATGACACTACACATATTACTGAAGAATCACACACCCCTATAAAGTAGGCAAGTATCATAACAAATCCATGGCCACATAGGACTTCAATGTTGTCAATCACTGTGTCCATGCACCAGTCCAATTTCATGGTAACACCAGAAAGAGAACTTGAAATATCCCGATCCAAAAGCACTAGCACCTACCACTTCAACATAAATCATCAACTGCCAGCGGTAGAAGGCCTATGACACATAGGGTATGTCTACACTTGAATCAGGAGGTGTAATTCCCATCTCAAGGAGACATACCCATGCTAGGTTGGATTAGAGTACTAAAAAAAGAAGCGTTCCTGCTGTGGCAAAAGCAGTGGGAGGAGCTAGCCACCCCAAGTATGGTGCCTAGCCTCTCGGATGGGATCATTCTCGGAGCAGCTAGCCCTTCTGGCTGCCTGCACTGCTGTGGCTACACTTCTATTTTTAGCACGCTAGCTTGATCAAAGCTAGGGCACGTTTTTGTCCTTTACAGCTCCAGAGCAGACATACCCTTAGCTCAATAGCTTTATTTCCTTCCAGTAGAGTACTGTCACACACAGACATACTTCCCAGATCATTCCTAGCACTTCAAGAATTCCCTCAGTTCCCATATACTCATTGGGTCCCTTACTGCAAGCTCTTCATCCATAGAATTCCCATTGATTTAAATATCTGGGTGGAGTTTAACATGTTGGTCTTAACCTAGAAATTATTTTGACACCAGCTGAAGATCTAAACCTATACATGTTGTAATTTTTGTAAAATTTCCCTGAGGAATGGAAAGACCTTTGAAATAAACCCAACTAAATAAACAAATGGAAAGGAAGCAATCAGAGAAGTGCTTGTAAAAAAAAAAATCTATCTAGTACAATTGGGTGACCTAAGTAATTCTGGTATCTTACTGCCTGTGATATGTGCCTGCTTCTGAAAACAGTCTTCTCCAAAACCTTTATGAAATGTGCCACAAGAAAGATCAACGTTGCTTTTAATAAAGATCAATATAATGCATTCTAAATGCTTCTCAACTGAAATAACCTATTGTATAATATCTGATTTAACTAATTAACCACAGTCCCAACAGTCACTAAATATCAGTAGCCAAATGCTTTTCAGAGGCACATCAAATGTGAGTTAGTTGGAAAGAACAACTATAAGTGCCTTATTTATATAGTCATATGTAAACAGGTGTTTGCATATTTAACAGGTGAGAATTAAATGTGTTTTTGTTTCCTATGATGCTGTGAAATAGAGATCATGACAGAAACATAGAAGATAAGTGTTTACATTAGAGATGACGCAGGGAGGGGCAGTACACAGGTTGGTCTTGCAAGCCAAGAGAAAAATACATGTAACTTGTTTGCTTAGGTGACTGATAGCCATTTTAATACTTTTACATAATCCCCTTGCCCTTCGAGGGATTCATAGACTTACGGGGCTCACCACTGCAATCTTTGCCATTTTGTGTTCTCAAGTAGGTAACATCACTACTATGTCATTCACAGCTTTCCTCGGGATTCTTAACAGAGGGAATATCTGGGGCAACTCTGATTATTTACAAAGGCATTTGTTAAGAGTTGAGTGGTGACATCCCTCCAGAAACACACACCACTTCACCACCTAATTTCACAGCAATCCAATCCAATGTTAGAGCAGCAAAGGAAATACCATGGTAATGTAATTTACATGACAGTCACTCCTTCACTTGTGTTACAATTGAAAGATAACTATAACCATTTCATACAAATAAATAAAGATGAGGCACGAGCGATGGGATTAACTGTTGACTCCTGGGTTTCTTGCCCCTACCACTGGCCCTAGACACTCTCAGAGATACTAGACTAGACGGATCACTGGTTTCCTCCAGCCCAGCAATTCCTTTAGGAGCTGGCGCAGCATGGAGCAGCCCATTTGGATTGTTAGCTGTCAGCTTCTCTGCGACAGAAAACCAGCCTAGCACTGAGATGGCTGACGGTCAAGGGGCTTCAAAGACTGCCTACGGACACCTTCCATCTTGCACCCCGTGCACTTGGCTGAACCAGGCAATCTGGCCCAGTAGCAAGACATCATTTTCCTGCTTTCCTGAGCAGCGTTGCCATTTTGTCTTCATTTCCACTGACCCCTTAGTTACTCTAGCTAAGCCACGTTTGGCTGAAAGCTGGGCCACATCGGATCATCTCTGAACCACAAATGCCAGTCATTAGAGCTAATCCCAGCTCTCAGCACATATTGCAGACCTTATGTACGTTAAACATCTCAGAAGGTCCTTTTTTTTTTTTCCTTTTCAGAGAGCCAGCAGCATAGACCAGCACAAAGACATTGGTTCTAACTGCACTAAGCTATTCACCAGGGGTCTGAAACAAGCAGATTCATATGAAAATACATTCCATTCTCTATGAGGCTTGAATCAGTGTGATTTTACCTTGCTTTTCTTTTACATTATGTGTAACTTAACTGGCTCCCTGTTTTCAAGGGAAAAGGCTTTGGATCTTTGAAGAATGAATGAGGTTTATTTCAGAAAGATCAGATTGCAAAGTAGCCCCGTATTCTGCTCAGGCCTCAAAAAATCCAGAGCAATGACAATGAATAGAGCTAAGGCAGGAAAAAGGCCCTACTCTTACCCATAGAGGCATGTTCGATGGGAAAACCTAAGGTACAATGATCATAATCACAAACACTGGGGCCAAGATTTTCAAAACTCAGGGACTGATATTAGGCTTCTAAGTCGAGCTGTGTGCTAACTGATTTTTTGATTCACTGGCCATTCTGAAAAATGGGGAAAAAATTGGTTTGAGCTGAACTAAAACCAAAATTTTTCATCTACTTGAAAAGTCAGAAAAATTGCCTTTGAGGTCAACATTTCATTCACCCACTTGCTGGGGCACTCACAAGGAATGTGGAAGACCCCAGTTTGAATCCCTGCTTTGGTACAAGGACTTGAGTCCAGGTTTTCCCCCTCCAGGTGAGTTCCTTAACTACCAGCCAGTAGGATATTCTGCTATTGGGGTCTCTCAATTTCTCCTATTGAAGCTTTTCCTCCACTTCTGTTTAAAATACTTGGATAGTCCCTCAGCCTGAGAAAGAGAGTGTGTCTGACTCTATAGCCTGGGGACTAGGGCTTTTAAAAAAAGTTAGATAATATAATTTTCCAATTTTTTTCTTTTTTTGTTTCAGCCAGAACAACTGCCATAATTGACATGAATTCACCAAACATGAATCTGCAATTTTCAGGGAGAAAATGTTTTGGATAAAAAAATTGCCCATCTCTCTTCTAAGTCCATATTTAGACACCTACATGTGTGGCCTGATTTCCAGACAGGCTGAGCGCTCTGCCTGCAGTGGATATGGCTGGATGCCCAAGGCTTTATTTAAACTTTTTGGTCTGCACCGCTGAAGTTATGTTCCTAAGTCTGTACTCAGGCATTTGCGGTGAAATCGTGTCCCCTCTGAAGTCATTGGAAATTTTGCCATTGACTTCAATAGGCCAGGATTTCACCCCTGATTCTCAATGATCTTGAGCAACCAGCAGCTCTGTTTGAAAGAAATGGCAAGTGCTGAATGCTCAGCCCTTTGAAAAATCAGGCCAGGTACTTATGTGCTGAGAGAATTACTTAGGAGCCTAAAGTTAGGTCTCAATTTTTGAAAATCTTGGCCCAGGACTTTGCATGTGATTTGACGGTGACCTCCACATTAATATATCAGACAAGAAGTCATGCAGTATGAAAGGGGAAAGAAATTCTCGCTGTCTCTGACTGGAAAAGCAAAGCATTTAAGAACAGGTTGGCCAAATACCTGTATGGGTTGGTGTAAGTTTACTTGGTCCTGTCTCAGTGAAGGGAGCTGGCTCGATAACTTCTCAAGGTCCTTCTAGCCCAACATTTGTCCGATTCTATGCTGATGTACCTTTCTTGTGCCTAGAGAGCTTTGTGTAAGTTATGGAATGCACTTTGTCTGACCTTTGGCATTACTGTAATGGTTATCAAATAATCATAGAATATCAGGGCTGGAAGGGACCTCAGGAGGTCATCTAGTCCAACCTCCTGCTCAAAGCAGGACTAAGCCCCAGTTTTTGCCCCAGATCCCTAAATGGCCCCTTCAAGGATTGAACTCACAACCCTGGGTTTAGCAGGCCAATGCTACATATGCAGTAGTCAGAGTCCTGGTGCTTGTGCTTATTCAAATGCTGGGTGCATGGGAGTGTTCATAGCACAACTGGAGCCAGACGCCCCAATAAGGGAAGGCCATGAGAATTGGCCTCGGCCTCCTTGCTGGAGGTCAGTTCTGGGAAGCACACGCTGCGCCATTCGGAAGCTGCATGCAGGGACAGGAGAGTAAGCAATGAGTTGCTCACCCCTTGTTTGGTGCTCCGGGGTTGCACTCTGGAGAGGGGCTGGTCAGCTGTGCTACACATTAAAGAGCAAATCTTCAAGATGATGCAAGGGATGAGATAGGGTCATGAGCCCCCTGAGCAAGGAACAATCTCAACTGAGCTTGTCTCTCTCTGAAGCCCAGCCTCCGTCCTGCTTCTCCCTGAAGGCATGCAGATCTGCACTGGCCCCTAACTTAGGGCTGTGACCTAAAACTCACCATGGAGCTTGATGAGTGCAACAGTTACTTTCTCAAAGTGCCTTGGCCCAGCCTCTCAGCCTTGCCTCTCTCTTCACAGGTGAGTGCCTCCAGCACCTGTCCCAGTGCAGTGCGTCTCGCCTGAGGGTCTGCAAGTGGTATTTCCAAGAGCTGCAGCACTGGCCTAACTCTGCTCCCGCTGAAGTTGATGAAAGTTTTACAATTGACATCAATGGGGCAAAGTCAGGCCCACGCTCTTCAAACCCACAAAAAAACCATTAAATAGACTTTAATTTGCTGGAAGTGTTGGATTGTTCGTGCATTGCTCCCTCCTTCCTACGGGTCATAACCATCAAAGCATGCTTTGTGGAGTACAGGCAGCCCTGGTTCTTGTTGAATTTGGCCGCTGAATTCATATCTTCTTTGGGTCTTTTTGCCGATACTACATCTTGGTGTGGCTGTCTGTTCATTATCTGGCTTGGCTGTGTGTGCACATGCAGAGTTGTTTTCGAGCAGGCAGTGATTACATTTCCAACACTAGACCCATCGTGTGCCCCTTAGCGCGAGCCACTTGGATTCAGCTTCTGAAGCTTGCTTCTTTGAGGGGAGGGACGCACTGCATAGATATGTGTGTTATTCCTCATCTTTATGTTAATGCAGTATAGAGAGTTATGGGTGAAGCTGAGCAGACTGAAATCCCAGGACAAGGCTAATTATTTAAACTCAATAGTCAGTGCACTCCACCTTGTCTGGGAAGGAAAAATATAACAGACAGACAGGGCAGCATGCAGTCACACCCAGCCTCCGATCCCTTCTTCCTCTTCAATACTGCCAGCATATTCCCTTAACCCACTGTCCCCCATTGCCCATGCTCTGGTCACCACTTTGCTTCATGACTGTAATGGTCTCCTGGCCTCGCAACCGTTTGCCTTTCCTTGTCCAAAGTGCTGCTGCCAAGGTCATCTTCTCCCACAACTCCTCACACCTCCTCCTCCTCTCTAGGACTCCCCATATTAGCTTCTTGCCTCTCCATACATCATATTGAAGATCCCCATCCTCATCGACCAGCCGCTGCGTAGTTTCACTCCATCTCTGTTCTCATTTCTTCCTACTCGCCCTCTCAACTCCGTCACTCACCCCAGTCCGTTCACCTTACTGTTCTTTATCCCCTTTTCCTGGCTTTTCTCTGTCTCCCACACTATCCCCCATGCCTGGGTCATTCTCCCTGGCCTTGACCACCAGTCACCCACTCTCTGTCTTCAAAGCCTCCCATTTCTCCAAGTAATCCCTCCTCACAGGAGATCCCCATGCTGTCTCTCACTGGAACTGTCTTATGTTGGGCTTGTCTTAGATTGCAAGCTCTTTGGAGCCAGGAATGTGCATTGTGTACAATCCTGATTCACACAGTCACTGGGTCTCAGGTGTCTAACTGATTGTAAATGCCTTTGTATATCTAAGGCACTATGAATACTTGCATTACAAATAAAGAGAGAAAAACAAACAAACAAACAGATAGTATTCCACGGCTGCGGAGGGGAACCTCAGACAGGCTAGACTGCACCACCCTCATACATGCTAGTGAGGATTTTCTCCTACCAGCAATCCCACTGAAGCAAGAGGGCCTGCTTGTGTGGCCACTCATCAACAGGAATAAACTGGCACCATCTACACTATAGCAAGGACCTAAGGCCTGATTCTGTTCCCACTGAAGTCAATAGGGCTTTTTGCCATTAATGTTATTATGAGCAGGCTCCCTACTCTCTCTATCCGTGGTAATGGCCACAAAGTTTAAACTTGTTCGAACAGAAGAGCAGATTTAAAGGAATGTGTACACACTGCTGCAAACATTTATCATTGGCCTATTACAATTACAGACTCAGATATTTCACAGCTGTCCAGAGGATTTGGGTGTCTGTGTCTGTTGGGCATCTCTAAAAATCCCTGCTACAATGTCTAAATGGAGCTTCTGGGTTCATTATTCCGAGGGCTGAAGATAACATGCAACAGGAAGTCAAGAGTTTGGCCCAACATATATAACAAACAAAGGACTCAAGGGCCCATAACCTACACACTCAAAGAAAGAAAACAAAACAGATGCCTCTCCATGGAGGTTCCTTCTTGTCTCATGTACCCTGGGGTAAAAATCAGGATTAGGGCCACTGAAGTCATTGCAGCTGTGCTGTGATAAAACAGGTGTAAATGAGACCACAAGCCTGGGAGTGGAAGCTACAGAAGGATACAGAATTTCAGCCGCAGAACGCTATATTGAATGAACAGCAAATAACTTTAATTAGGGATTCCCTAAGGTTGAAACAAAAAATAAAAAAGAAGACCACAACGAAGAAGAAAGCTTGTCAAACTAGGCAATCTCCCCCACCCCCATAAGCTTTTACCACTCTAAGAACAGGGCAATTAGACATAATCACAGGATGTTCGCAGACTGCTTACATGAGCACTAGTGAACTTGTGATCCTTTTAGCAAAAATGTGGCAAGGGAAGGTGAAGAGTTACTGAAATAATAATTGTTTATAAGTGCTATCTGAATTTCCTGAGTCTTCCCGATAACCTGTGTATCTAATTATTTCTGATAGATCAGAAAAGTGATTCTGGGGAGATGTAATCAATTAGATCTGGAGGGTAGCTGAAGGACACTAGATAGAGTCAGGCCATGTAGTGCCGAGCAGTGTGTTATTCTTGTGTAGTCACCGGACTCTTTCCAAGAGTGATGTCCAACAGTCATGTCACCAGTACCACAGCAGTTAGTCTGATATGCTTGTCTATACTCAGATGTCTCTGTTTTTTTTTTCCATGTGGGTCAAAATCTAAACACAAAAGTGTTCTGTGACAGGGTCCACTCACCGGGGCGCCTCCTTGTGGCTGCATCTGGGGATTCGCTCCCATCAGGTCTGACGCCCCCCTTCTGACGGTGTCTCATGCTGTGTCCCCTCTCTCTCTCCAGGAGTCACAGTGCTCCCTTTTTATGACTCAGTCCTCTGGCCAAGTCACTGTATAGTCTTCCCCTTCTGGGGAATCCATGTTCTATTGGATCAGCTGCCCTTGTGTGCTCCAGATAGTCTTCCAATCCAAGACCAGGTTCTGTGCTGTTTTCCCAGGGACTGGTAGGGGAACCTGGACCTGCCCACTAATCTGGGTTCCAGTCCAGGGTCCAACCTCTCTGCTCTATTGTCTGGCCCCCGCTGGCTTGTCCAGCCCAAACTCACTCCTCCCAGGTTTTAGAGTCAACTGCTTGTCAACTGGAAATGACCCACCTTGATTATCACTACAAAAGGTTCCCCCTCCCCCCCGCTCTCCTGCTGGTAACAGCTCACCTTACCTGTTACAGTGTGTATGGTAACACCCATTGTTTCATGTTCTCTGTGTATATAAATCTCCCCACTGTATTTTCCACTGCATGCATCCGATGAAGTGAGCTGTAGCTCACGAAAGCTCATGCTCAAATAAATTTGTTAGTCTCTAAGGTGCCACAAGTACTCCTACTCCTCCCAGGGAGTAACTGCAGACAACCTAACCCTATAGCCCCAAAGTTACCACCCTTTTCCCAGGGAGTGACTGCAGACTGCTTCCCCTGCTGTCCTCTTCTATTCTCGTCTTGAGGAGAAAATCCTGCTCCCACTGAAATCTTTGGGAGTATTGCCATTGACTTCAATGGGCATTAGATCAGCCTCTGTACCCGATTACCATCCTCTGTGTTACAAGAATAACGCTCAGCACTGACACGGCAACGGAAAAGATGCAGCCCTGACACTTTCACCGTGCAGGACAAACATTAACGAAGTGAGCTGTAGCTCGCGAAAGCTCATGCTCAAATAAATTGGTTAGTCTCTCAGGTGCCACAAGTACTCCTTTTCTTTTTGCGAATACAGACTAACACGGCTGTTACTCTGAAACCGGTCATTAACTAACACATCATTCCCCATGTTTGGCAGGGAGATATTATCCCAGTTTTACTGATGCCTCTAATCCAAGCTGCCTTTTTATAAAGCAGGGCCGGTGCTTCAAGAGTAACGCAGCTCTCTTCGCTTCTTCCTCCATCAGTCCACACTGCAGTTAGAAAGATATAATACTGCACCATATTGCTCCACAAACTGGCTTCCAAAAACCTGGCTCATTTTTTCTGAGTAATTTCCAGGGCTTAGACTGATCTTGCAGAGCCCTTGACTTAGCAGCTGGCAAAGTTTATGAAGTGTTTACAGTATGCTGCATAATTTGGCTATGAAATAGTGCATAGTGTAGCTCTTCATTGGTGCACAGTGGGAGAAGAACAAGTGAAAGAAGCAAAGGGAAAGGGAATGCCAAGAAATCCAGATGGCAGCAAGCTCTCCAAGGGGCAAGGATGAATAAATAGCGGTGCAAAGTCTTTTTTCCAAGGAAAAAAATGCATTGTTAAAGAAATACAATGTTTATGAAATGTAAACTATATCTCATATGTATCGTTTTTATATTAAACATATGGCATGTCGTCAGGACCGATGGTCCCTGCAGTTTATGTGGAGAGGTAAAATGGTTCAGATTGCTCATCAGAGAAACAAATAGCTCTGGTCTTACCTAAAATCTAACTTCACTCTTTATGGAAAACCATTATATATACACACTATGGGCCAGATCCTCAGATGGTGTAAATCGGAGTAGCTCCATTAATTGCAATGCAGCTATGCTGATTTACATCAGTTGACAATCTGGGCCAATCCTGAAATCCTTACAGAGATGAAATTCAATTTGATTTCATTGAGAGTTAAGGTTTGGACCCCAGGAAACAACTTTGACTTAAAATGCACGCATCTGTGCACGCTTCTTGAGCGATGCATTGATGCATTCAGGTATTCACAGGGTCTAAATATGAGAACAGAAATATGTTTGAAAAATGTAGATTTTTTTTTTTAAATCTGAGAAATTGTTTCCTTTTTGGCAAGAGACTGTAAGGAAAGAATTGATCACCCCAAATTAAAACAAGCAGAGTGTGGGTGTGGGAAAGCTTTTCTGGGCAGAACTAGCAATCCTCTTTGAGCTGCATGAAACATGATGACCTGCATCAACCAAAATCTGGGTACAATTATTCTACACTTCCCCCATGCATCACCTGCCAATAGTATTATAGACAAGGGTGTCCAAAATGGGGCAGATCTTGTCCCTTCAGCCCAATCCAAGACACAAGTCTGGCCTGAAAGGCAGCAAAATCCAGTGTGATTTTGCTCTGCATGGACCAGACGGTGGAGGGCAAACAACCTGCACAGGATTGTCTGTGCCTCTCAGGCTATCTCTGTGGATGGCAGTTCTGGGGATATGATAGATGGCAACTCTGCAGATCTACTGGCCAAACCTCCCCTCTGTAAGGACATCTGTAGGGCAAAACCACATGCGTGGGTACTGTCACAACAGAGGCTGCTACAGTCCTGAGGCTGTAAATGAGAGGATTTCAGAAGTTCAGAACACTGTTGGGCACTTTGGAAAACCTGGCCATCTATTTGGGTACCTAAGTACAGATTTAGGAGCCTGAAGTTAAGCCTATTAATCTTGGCCTAGATGATTAGGTGACTGAGAAATTCAACTGCCTTACTCAGAGGATTTCAAGAAAGGAAACAGCTAGGGACCAGCGTTGTAGTCTTGTGTGTGAAGAAGCAATGGGAGTGTGGGGTGCACGAAGAATGCAGGATCAAACCTTGAGTTTACATAGGTGGTGAACACTTCATTTTCATGCCCAGATGCTCTCAAAGCCCCAGGTACTCCTACCTGAGCTCTTTAATACAGCTCTTGGACCCCTTTGATGGGTATAAAAGATCTACTTGTTATCACCACTTTCAATCTGGCTTCAGCCTTTGTAAAGGAAAGTGGGTGCAAGTTCATTGCTTTACATCCCGAGGTCTGGCTATTTCTGGGGCTGCTTACCTGTGTCAAATGGGATAAAGGAATGAAGAATCAGGCCCTTTGTCTTTCAAAGTTGGGGTAGAGAAGAGGAAAGAAAAGGAAATGTTACAAAAGGCATCTCCAAGGGTGACCAGGTGCCTGGTTTTCGACCAGACAGTCGGGTCGAAAAGGGGACCTGACAGTGTCTGGTCAGATCTACTGATTGGACATGCAAAGTCTGGATACTGTGGATGGGGGTGGCGGGAAGGCACCAGGTCATCACCCACACCAGTCCCTGCTCAGCTGGGGCTGCAGCTCCGCAGGTAAGTCCCTCTCCACCCAGGCAGGGGAGAGAGGGGAATAGCAGTGAGCGATGGGGGGAGGGCAGGAAGAGGAGCAAATGGGGGGAAGAGGCATGACAGGGGCAGGGCCTTGGGGGAAGAGGCGGGGCAGGGGAGATTCTGGCACTCCTGCTGGAGTGTCCAGTTTTTAAATATTACAATGTTGGCAACCCTAGCATCTCCTGATATTGGGAATCTGGTCAAATTCAGTACTAATCTATAAACCACTAAAACAAGGTATTACCTCCTTTCCTAAAAACATCAGGCCAAATCCTGAGTCCCTCACAGATTGTTAAGACCAGACAGGACCATTAGATCAACTAGTCTGGCCTCCGCACAACACAATAAGTGAGCAGGAGTTTTGTTGAAGTGAGGACAGGGACTAAGCATTTGGCTTACTAATATTTTTGCTTCATTTTTTCCCTTGCTACAGTTTTTTTTTTGCCCAGTGATCTCATATCATCCCATTGTTTGTCATTTTTTACCATCTGCAGCAGTTTCTACAGTCACATCATCCCGGAGACTGTATAACACATTCTAGTGCTGCAGCTGACCCTCTGCCTTGCAGGATACAAAACAGTTACACAAAGCATTTCCTGATGGCTACTAACTCCTTTCATCTGGGCTGGGGAGCTGGGCTTGCACCCTGGAACAGATTAATTTTATTCCCCTTGTAGAGCTTTCCCTGCTGCTCCCCGGCCAGTCTCAGTAATCGGTCTGTGTCCTCCACATCAGTCAAAATAATAAAATAATAGCAAAGTCCATTTATATTCTGTAGTACCTCTAGTTTCACTGGGTGATGTGCAAAGTGCTGATGGGATTCTCACCCTGATCCCCCACCAGGGAATTCCAGCCACCTCTGAGGTAAAATGGAGCCACGGTTTAACAGCAAACAGTAACACTGCACAGTGTCCAGACAAGAACATTATCTAGTTCAAATTGCAGTGTAATTCTTGTAATTCTTGCAATTACCCAGGCTACAGTCTGCCCATGATACTAGGGGTAATGTCTCTGCTCTTTCAGAAAATGCTCCATGACCTTCAGTGACCACAAATGGTCAGGATCTAAGCTTAGCCTCTTGTCCCATAAGAAGGCATCATGGTTCTCCCATAACCCTGTGTTGGGATGTAAATTCACTACTGTCTCAGAGGGAAGAATGCCACCAGAATCCCAACACCCCTGCCGCAGTTTCCTGGAGGTCTTCCAACCACGCAGTGACCCGGCTCAATCTCGCTTACCTTGGAAGAGCTGAGGGGATCACAGCACAAAGTGATAGGATGCCAGTAAAGATGTCATTGTGATTTACCATCCCAGCTCATCCCTCTGATCCCTCTAACATCCTGTGGCATAGAAAGTGCCTGTCCCATATTAATGCCAAGGATTTCTGAGAGGGCTATACTTCACAGCAGCCCAGAATCTTCCTGTGTTTTTGGCCTTCATTTAACTTTCCAACATTCTATTCTCCTTTTTACAGAGCAAAAGGTTTTGATCATATACCGCTGCTCCCAGTCTCCTTCTCTGACTGTGGTTTACCTTCAACCGGAAAGAAACCTTATTTGATGTCAGGTGGTCTTGTTGATAAATGGGGATTATTAAGGAAAATATGCTGCTTTTAAAATTCTATCTTAGGTGAGGATATGGCTTACATCCTTAGTATCTGAGCACCCTCAGATTTCATGGAGTTATCTTCACTACTCTGCTGTGAGATAGGGCAGTGCTACTATTCCCATTTTACAGGTGGGAAACTGAGGCACTGACAGGCTAAGTGACTTGCTCTAGATCACACACAGGAAGTCTGTGGCAGAGCAGAGAATTAATACTGGGTCTCCTAAGTCCCAGGCTAGCACTCTAACTAGTAGACCATCTTTGGAGTTATCAGCTTAATATAATACATTAGACACATAATACACAACCCCCTACGAAGAGATCTCTGTGCATGTGTATGGGCTGCAGTCTAACCATGCTGCATGGGAAACTGGTGTGTGAATAGAAAAGGAGTACTTGTGGCACGTTAGAGACTAACCAATTTATTTGAGCATGAGCTTTCGTGAGCTACAGCTCACTTCATCGGATGCATACCGTGGAAACTGCAGCAGACTTTATATACACACAGAGAATATGAAACAATACCTCCTCCCAGCCCACTGTCCTGCTGGTAATAGCTTATCTAAAGTGATCATCAGGTTGGGCCATTTCCAGCACAAATCCAGGTTTTCTCACCCTCCACCCCCCCACACACAAATTCACTCTCCTGCTGGTGATAGCCCATCCAAAGTGACAACTCTTTACACAATGTGCATGATAATCAAGTTGGGCCATTTCCTGCACAAATCCAGGTTCTCTCACCCCCTCACCCCCCTCCCAAAAACCACACACACAAACTCACTCTCCTGCTGGTAATAGCTCATCCAAACTGACCACTCTCCAAGTTTAAATCCAAGTTAAACCAGAACATCTGGGGGGGGGGGGTAGGAAAAAACAAGGGGAAATAGGCTACCTTGCATAATGACTTAGCCACTCCCAGTCTCTATTTAAGCCTAAATTAATAGTATCCAATTTGCAAATGAATTCCAATTCAGCAGTTTCTCGCTGGAGTCTGGATTTGAAGTTTTTTTGTTTTAAGATAGCGACCTTCATGTCTGTGATTGCGTGACCAGAGAGATTGAAGTGTTCTCCGACTGGTTTATGAATGTTATAATTCTTGACATCTGATTTGTGTCCATTTATTCTTTTACGTAGAGACTGTCCAGTTTGACCAATGTAAATGGCAGAGGGGCATTGCTGGCACATGATGGCATATATCACATTGGTGGATGTGCAGGTGAACGAGCCTCTGATAGTGTGGCTGATGTTATTAGGCCCTGTGATGGTGTCCTCTGAATAGATATGTGGGCACAATTGGCAACGGGCTTTGTTGCAAGGATAAGTTCCTGGGTTAGTGGTTCTGTTGTGTGGTATGTGGTTGTTGGTGAGTATTTGCTTCAGGTTGCGGGTCTGTCTGTAGGCAAGGACTGGCCTGTCTCCCAAGATTTGTGAGAGTGTTGGGTCATCCTTTAGGATAGGTTGTAGATCCTTAATAATGCGTTGGAGGGGTTTTAGTTGGGGGCTGAAGGTGACGGCTAGTGGCGTTCTGTTATTTTCATGTCATGTGTGAATGTTAAGCTGACACTGATGCAATTTCAGTGGAGCCTTTGAAACGTTGTTGGTTACATGAAATAAAACTGGAAAAGTTAGATTACAGCTGTATATAAAGAGGCTGCTAATAAATAAATACTAAATAATACATTAATAAATAAATAATAATAAAGCATCAATATAGCAGTTATCCTTCCAAGAAAGAGAGAGAGAGAAAAACTTACATCCCAAGAAGCTGAACTTGAGTCAACATTATCTCCCCTATGTGATTACAAAAGCCCTCTTCCTGGCTAGGAGGGTAATTTGGGTTGTTCACACCTCCCGTTCAAAGTGATCTTAGAAAACAACTGACAGATTTTCAAGGTGGCTGGTATGTTCACAGGGGGAAAATCTCCCAGACAGACCTGACCTCTGAGATGCTGGGAGGAGGGTGGAGACATGGCAGCCAGCCAGACGTGTGGATACAAAGAGCTTTAAACTCCATTGCTCCTACACAGTCAAGTACAACCAGTGCAAAGTGCACATATAATCCTGCTTAATCAGAAAGGTAGCACTTTATTTTCCCTTTCCAGTGGGGTAATGGACCATGCAAGAAGCAGGGTAACAGAGAATCGGCCCCAAAGCATGCAAGACTTTTATTCTTTGGATCTTAACTCTACTACTGTACAAGGTTTTTGTCTCACCCAGGCAAGGATGGCTATAGCTGTAGATCTAGTTACGGTTTTTACTGATCTCTGAGTTTTGCAATAAACTTTGGCACTCATTCTCATTTACACAAAGGTCACCTGACAACCCATTTTGTGATGTTAAAGAGGCGTTAAAGGTAATTATTTAATCTCCTCTTTAAGGCCCTTTGACATGGCCCCAAAAGTATAAAGCAGCCTTGGATTTGTCTGTTCTGTAACCCGAGGTGTGACTGTATCTTGGCTAGAAATACCCATACGAGTTTTAATCTAGTGAAGCTGCGGTGGCATGGGTTTCAGCACGGGCTAGCAATGCAAGTATATACCCAGGGGCAGCTATGTCATCCCAGTGGTTTTAGCCATGCTAGCTAGATTAAAGCTAGCATGGGTATGTCTACCAGAGCTGCAATCGCACCTCCAATTGCAGTGTGGACATACCCCGAGTGGGAATTAGTATCAAGCCCTTTGTGGGGGTTTTATGAGATTTTTGATCTTGAACCCTTCTTGGGTTATTCTCTGCTGTCTGTTCTTGAAAACAAACAAACAAAAATCAACATCTGGCCTCTGGGAGGCAGAAGGTGTCAAAACAAACCTAACCTTGGTCTAAGCCACACACAAAGGCTGTCACCAAGAAGGTGTCTGGGTCAGCAAAGAGCACTGGGAAAACCCGGGGACCTCAAGAAGTGACAGGAATAGAGGGCTGAAGGAGGCCGGGACACTACACCCCATATTCTTCATAGTGATATTATGATATGATTAATTATGATGCATTTTATGCAAGACAGGTCGTGTAAGATGTTATTGGAAAACTTATGATTTGCTGAATATAATTATCCTACCTATATGCATGTATTATTTTTTACCTGAAGTTATGACTATTGACTATGTATCTGTATTTCAGATGTAGTTACACCTGGGTGGTGCGCACCAGGCAAGATGCTTTCAGTCTAGATAGTGGGTGGGGGAAGAGCCTATTCAGGCCAATGGGCCATTAGGAAAAACAATAGGCCTTAGGAGAAGTTTATTCCCCACCTAGTGAGCCTTCCTGAGAATGCTCAAGACAGCCTGTAAGTAATGGCTGCTATGACTCCACAGGCCAAATGACTCTGGACGCCATCTTGGGATGTCTGTGTTTTTCCACAACCTGAGTTTTGGAACAAAGGGTTCCTGCCATATGGAAAAGGCAGGGAGTGACATCATCAGTTGTTCTTCACTCCCCACACAAGAAGACTCCTGGAAACACCTGAGGAACCAAGACTGAAATGAGGAAAGTGCTGGACCCAGGCTAAAAGGATTACTAGCCTGTGAATGAAAGACCTGGGGATTCCAAGCTGTAAAGCAAGTGCAGCTTGTCCCTTAAGAATCTGCAGCCTGCTTGTACCATTTCTCAGGGTGAGAAAATGCTAATTCAAATCCTATCCTTCTAGTATGTTAAGATTAATTTGCATTTTTGTTTCTTTACTAAGTAATCTGCTTTGATCTGTTTGCTATCACTTATCACTTAAAGTCTATCTTTTGTAGTTAATAAACTTATTTTATGTTTTAATCTAAACCAGTAATTTTGGAGTGAAATGCTTGGGAATTTTACTTTAGAGCGGGTTTTGCATATTCCTTTTCACAATGAGCGGGAGAGGGGTGAACTCTATGAGCTTATGCTGTACCTCGGAAGCTGGGAGTTACCTTGGCTTTAGCCTTTCTACTGTTGGTTCGTGCAGTGACTAGTCAGAGAGCCTGCATGTAACTGCAGCTGGGTGTGTCCCTACCTATGTGTATGCTGGTAGAAGTGTACGACTGCGTGTGTGTCTGCAGTTTGTCACAGCAGCACAGTGTGAGAGAGAGCCCAGCCTGGTGGGTCAGAGGGCTCAGTGGTACCCCAGTTCCAGGTGGCACCCTGGAGGGAACCCATCACAGAGGCAACATGTTCTGTGGATAAACAGATGATTTATATCTCATAAACTCATCTTTGGGACTGTCAATTAATCTGGCACTTTTCATGCAGCACTAAATTCTTGATGTAAAAAAATGCGGTAACTGTAACCAAGAAGATAATGGGATTTTAAATATGGCATAGCAGCAGTGAGCCGTCTGCCTTCATGTCCTCAGAATCTAAATAGTATCTGTTGATCTTGGGAATATCTTCTCTGTGCAACCCATTGTGGTAGAATTATGCAGATCACTAATACACAAGAGATCTAAAGCCAAACCTGCTGCAGACAGGGATTTTAACTTGGCTACTGCACACACAGGGTTTTGCCCTGGCACCTCTGCTGGGCCGTGCAGCCCTTCTGCTGGTGCGGTGCTGGATCTCTCTCAAGCACAGATGGAAAGTAATGCCAGGTTATGTGGTGTTTTGAAAATAGTGGCAAATCTGATTTAGGAATGGGACTGAGAGCACTGATCTCATTTCAGAGATGATATGAACCAGTCCACTTCCTGATCTGAGAAGATTGCTAAACTATCCATCACTTTTCAACAGCAAAATGGATGTGCATCCTTTAGAAGGCCCGGGTTAGCATGTTATATTGGTAAAATGAAAATCAAAATTACATAATTGTAGTATTATTTTTGTGCCCCAAAATGTACTAGGCAGCTTGCAATGCACAGTCCCTAGCCAAACATTCATCGTCACACAGCAATGGTGAGGAAGGAAGAGGAAGATAAGACTGTCTATAATACGATCATGCAGAAGACCATGAACACATCTGCTCATGATGCAGCTGCCTACATCAGAGCTCCGTTGCAGGAGACATTGTACACACACATAATAAGAGAGATTCCATGCTTCAAAGGACCAAAATAGACATGACAAATGCGTGGGAGAACATTAGCACCCTATCGCCTCCTTTTTATGGATGGGGAACTGAGGCAAAGAGAGACTAAGGCCCAGATTCTCAAGGTATTTAGGTACCTATTTCCCATTGAAAAATCTTCTGAGCATCTGTGCCTAAGTGACTTGCCCAAGGTCACACAGGAAGTCAGTGGCTAAGTCTGGAATTATACATCGATCTCCCGAGTCCCAGTTCAGTGCCTTAACTATTGAGACCAACATATGTCTTGCTGGGTCTGTTATTATTGTGTATATGTTTTCTTTCTTCCCCACCACTTATCACAGGCTTTCCTGCTACAGCGAATTTTGAAGATGGATTTGAATGGCACAATGGCATTAGGTTGGAAAACAGACCTGGAGAGGATGACTCAAGTCAAAGGAGCAGCATGAAGAAGCACAAAGATGTCTGTGAGCAAAGGAGGCAGCAGAGATAACAAAGCTTGAATCACTGGTGGAGTAGAGAAGGGAAGAGGGAATGTAAAAAGAGAAGAGGTGAGAGGGGACCAAAGAGGACCTGGGGAATTATAGACCAGTCAGCCTAACTTTGATACCTGGGAAGATACTGGGACAAATTATTAATTTGTAAGCACATAGAGAATAATAGGGTGATAAGATATAGCCAGCATGGATTTGTCAAGAACTAATCATGCCAGGCCAACCTAATTTCCTTCTTTGACGTGGTTACTGGCTACTAGACAGTGAGGAAGCAGTAGATGTGATATATCTTGATTTTAGTAAGGCTTTTGACACCTTTCCACATGACTTTCTCCTTAGCAAATTAGGGAAATGTGGTCTAGATCAGTGGCTCTTAACTGTTCCAGACTGTACCCCTTTCAGGAGTCTCATTTGTCTTGTGTACCCCCAAGTACCTCACTTAAAAACTACTTGCTTAGAAAATCAGACATAAAAATACTGAAATGTCACAGCCACACTATTACTGAACAATTGCTCGCTTTCTCATTTTTGCCATATAATTATAAAATAAATCAATTGGATTATAAATGTTGTACTTACATTTTAGTGTATAATATACAGAGCAGTATAAACAAATCATTGTCTGTATGAAATTTTAGTTTGTACTGACTTTGCTAGTGCTTTCTATGTAGCCTGTTGTAAAACTAGGCAAATATCTAGATGAGTGGATGTACCGCCTGGAAGACCTCTGAGTACCCCCAGCGGTTGAGAACCACTGGTCTAGATGAAATGACTATATGGTGGGTGCACAACCATTTGAAAGACTGTACTTGACAAGTAGTTATCAGTGGTTCAACTTCAAATTGGGAGGACATCTCTAGTGGTG
Organism: Caretta caretta; assembly: GCF_965140235.1. NCBI lineage: Eukaryota > Metazoa > Chordata > Testudines > Cheloniidae > Caretta > Caretta caretta. Next base: position 201,606,990 of record NC_134208.1, on the reverse strand, counting down.
TCCCATGGGGGTCATGAGTTAATGCCACTTTCACATGCTCTTGCTGAGGTAAACGGGTGTCTTAGAGTTGGAAATAAGTCTGCTATGATAGATGTTTTAACCAGAGACAACCCTTGTCCTCCTGAGTTAACACTCGATTGGACATCCTCTCTGGTGACTGATGGCCAAGCATGTGCAATGGTACTGGGAAAACCTTTTGGTGACCTTGCAAACATTTTTGTCAAGTCAGTTCTTCATTCGGGACCACATTCCGGCAGGATTGATATAACCTTTGACAGGTACAGACAGAATGCTATGAAAAGAATGATGCAGCAGAAGTGCTCCCAAGCTTCTAGGCCAATCTGGAAAATCACCAAGGACAAAGCTGTTCCACTTCCCAATAGTCGTCCAGACTTCTTGGCCCATCCCGACAATAAGGCTGATGTAGCTTGCTTCTTCTCTGAAGTATTCCTAGCCAATGCGCCACAAAACAGAACAATTGTTGTAGCTGGAGGGTTCAGAGATGACATGATTAAATCATCAAACCCAACTCTGGGCACAAGTAAGCTGCAAGCTGACCATGAAGAGGCAGACACCAGGACTGTACTGCTCTGCATGTATACAGATGTTGACTGTATCCCTATGTCAGCACAAGACACTGATGTTCTTCTGCTGTTAATGGCACACTATGAATAAATGCCTTGCAGGCAGTTGTGGATAACTTGTTGCCTGATCTATGGATTGTGTATTAATTATATTGATTACTTAACACTCTGAGGTTTGATGGGTTCTTCTCCCAAGATCAGGCCTGGTATTATTAAAATTAATGGTCAGTTGGGAACCCTGATGTGCATGTTTGTAACACTCACTCTTAGGAAAATCCTTTTATATTTGTAATAGTTTTATTAATACAGTTAGCAAAGTCACCAACACTCTAACCCAGCAAGGTAGACAGAGATACTACAGAATGTACATTCCAACATCCATATACTCACACCATCCCTTGCAGAACAACCTGAAATATTAGCCATTATCTTCCTCATCACCGTCACCTTCCTCTTCATCACCAGTGGCCATCATCCTGGCATCTCCCAGCAGCTACATCTCTCCCTTCCCAAGCACACAGGCTGGGATACAGCTTCTATAATATGTCACAGGGATGCCACTTTGCCTAACGCATATTCAGTAGGGGTTTCTCCCCTCTTCCTTATTTGTATTTCTTCACCCTATCAGTGTTGAGGTGCCCTTATCCTATAGGTTAGTATATTAATGATCTCAACTTATTATCATATACGTCAATTCGTTGCCATGGTATCAGAGGCACATTAAGGATACCTGGGGCCATGGGACACAGCAAGTGGGTGGACCCGCTCCACCCCTCCCACCTGCGGGCCTGCCCCAGTTCCACCCCTTCCACCTGCGGCCCCGCGCACAGCCCCACCCCTTTCTGCCTCTTCCCCAGGGGGCAGTGCAGGGCAGGGCCCACTCCTGTTCCACCCAGAGTCCCCCCCCCCAACCCCTCTTCCATCCAGGGTCCACCCACTGCAGCCCCGCAACCCACTTTGCTTCTTGTTGTTCCCCTCCACTGTGGCCCCAAGATGGGAGAAGCCCTGTTCCTGCACCACAGGCCTGGGGCACAGCGGGGAGTGACAGTTCCTCCAGTCCCAGGGCTGCAGCGGGGGTCTGGGTTCTGGGCTTCCCATGCCACCTCCCGTGCTTCTACGGGGAACCAGGGTGGGGGTGCTGGGGCTTATCCCACCCATCCCACCCATCTCGTCTTCTGGAGAGCAGAGTCAGGTGTGGGGGCTTCCCCTGCTGCCATGCAGCTTCTGTGAGGGACTTATGGGGGGTGTTGGGGCTTCCCCTGCCCGGGGGCATCTGCCGGGGTCAGGGGCCACTGGGCGGTGGCTTATCCTGTGTAAGGCTTTGGCCAGGGACAGGGTTGGGGGCTGCTGGGAGGGGGCCTTCCTCCCGCCTGCTGCTGCTGTCGCAGAGTGGGGTTGGGGCATGGGAGCTTCATCAGATCTGGGCAGCAGATCTTTTCCAGGGTCCCCGCCAGTTGGCCGTGGGCACAGGCCCCCTGGGCCCAGTGGCTAATCCACCACTGCACTGCGTTGTGATCAGAAGTCTGAAGATGTTCCTACCCTAATATATCCAAAAGCTGGTATCAGTTCAATGTTCTTGTGGCTATCTGGTCTAAACTTCCCCCCTAAACACACCTTTCCCAGTTCCCCAGAACTCAGGGGGATGGGCCATTTATCTGTGTCCAAGTTCACAGGCACCAAAGCCTTATGGTAACTGCTTAAGACAAGGTCTCACAGGATACAGTCCCGTAGGCTGATTGCATTACTGCCTTAACTTATGCCAGTGCACTAGCCATCTAGGCTACAGACGGCTGGAACATCAAAACACCCCAGATACATTCCTATGCATACTACTCAAGAGAAACTCCTCTCTATAGTTTCTCAAGCAGATATAGAAACAATATTCTCCTTCCATGCACTGACAGGCCCATATTGCTTGGTAAACATTTTTTGCAGATTCAGCACATTCAAATTAAGAAAAGCAACTTGTTTGCCTACTTTCCCCCCAAATGCTTACTTATATCGTCTTTTATAGAAAATGTGCCCAGTCTATATAAAGACGATGATCATCAAGTGTCCTCCATGTCTGGATCAAATGAGCAAAATGAGACTTCAGGACCCCTGAAGTTGCTTCACAACCAAGCACAGAACAGAAGTACCAAAATGGAACCTTATATTCAAGGCTTCTTCCAAAAATCTCGGGAGTCTGTTAGTGTTTTCAGCCTTCATTAACAGCTCACTAACATGACTACGAAATAGTTGCGAGCTAGAAAGAGTATCCTGACTACGGGCCTGTCATAAATATAAAGGGAACGGTAACCACCTTTCTGTATACAGTACTATAAAATCCCTGCTGGCCAGAGGCAACATCCTGTTACCTGTAAAGGGTTAAGAAGCTCAGCTAACCTGGCTGGCACCTGACCCAAAGGGCCAATAAGGGGACAAGATATTCTCAAATCTTGGGGCTGGGGGCGGGGGAGGCTTTTGTTTGTGCTCTTTGTTTACGTGGTTGTTCTCTCTTGGGACTGAGAGAGGCCAGACAGAAATCCATCTTCTCCACCCATCCTAGTCCAAGTCTCCAATATTGCAACCAGTATAGGTAAGCCAGGCGTGGCGGATTAGTTTATTTTTTATTTATGTGAATTTTCCCTGTGTTAAGAGGGAGGTTTATTCCTGTTTTCTGTAACTTTAAGGTTTTGCCCAGAGGGGGATCCTCTGTGTTTTGAATCTGAATGCCCTGTAAAGTATTCTCCATCCTGAATTTACAGAGATGATTTTTACCCCCTTTTTTTTTAATGAAACCCTTCTTTTAAGAATCTGACTGATTTTTCCATTGTTCCAAGATCCAGGGGTTTGGTCTTTGATGAGTTTGTAATGAATTAGTTAGGATATTATTCTCAAGGCTTCCCCAGGAAAGGGGGTGTAGGGCTTGGGGGGGATATTTTGGGGGCAGATGTCTCCAAGTGGGCTCTTTCCCTGATCTTTGTTTAAAACACTTGGTGGTGGCAGCATAGGGTTCAAGGACAAGGCAAAGTTTGTACCTTGGAGAAGTTTTTAACCTAAGTTGGTAGGAATAAGCTTAGGGGGTCTTTTATGGGGGTTCCCACATCTGTACCCTAGAGTTCAGAGTGGGGAAGGAACCCTGACAGGGCCCATAAATAAGTGCGCCATGGACCAAGAAGTCCAGGATAGGATTTTCAAAAGTGCTCAGTGTTGACCTAACTCTGCTCCATTGACTTTAATAAGAGCATAGATAGGTCAATGCTGAGCACTTTTCAAAATCTCATCCCCAGTGTGCATCTGTTTCTTTATATGTAGAATAAATATACTCTACAGGACAGTCCTGGGGGTGTTTTTAGCTCAAATATACCGTATAGATACTTTGCTGTTTTCAGCCTGAAAAAACACCACCACCAAACACACACACACAAATATTTTTATTGCAACTAATTCCTGTCCAAGTCATTAATGCAATTTTATTTTATAGATGGTGAACTTATCAGATAGATAGTATCTGCTCAGGGAGTTAGAAAATCCAATATGGTCAATTTTCCTCTAAGGATTTCCCAGGGGAAATATGCTAGGGATGTGATAAATACCTAACTTGGATTAGATGCATATACAAACTGTGCAAGTTTTGCTGGACTGGTTTTCATCGAAGAAAGTTGTACCTAGACTAAAAGGTAGTTACATAAAACATTTACCACCCTACAAACACAACCATTTTAAAGCTTGTCCTGGTCCCAGGACTCTGATGAAACATATTTGCTGCAGCAAGCACCGTGTTGGAGGTAGGATTCCTGAGTGCTTTGTAAGTGGCACAAGGGTTGAGGCGAGGGCTCTGCATTCCCAGTGGATGATTAAAGATTTGAAAGAGCTAATGAAGTGTTCCTGAGCATTCTGGAAGGTGATCAGGAGGGGCCCACCTGAGGAGCTCTGCACTTCTGCTCCCTACGGTGAGTTGAGACAGAACATTCCATCTACCCAAATAGCTCCAGGGTTACAGAATATTGCACACCTGCTCACCATTTTTGTTTGTTTGTTTTTATTTTTGCAAGTCAGCAGAGCTCTGCAGTCCTAGAGAGTGAATCTCCTTTCATTGATATTGTTGCCCTTTGGGCTAGTTAGTTAGCCAGAGTTCAGAACCTTGCAGATTTGTTTCCGCTAGGGTGAGAAATTAATTATATGAGTCAGGTATACTCTTGAGAAAAGCTATCATGCAAGGAATGGTGGAGGGTCATTGTAGCTGGGGATGTCCAACGAGGACATGGATGGATGGTGTGTGGCAGATCACTAGAAGGTCAGCTGCTGAGTCCTCAGAGTTAGAGATGGAATGTGAAGGGGTTTCCAAAATTTCTGCTATGATGACACTGATTTCAGACATGAATACATGGATTTACTTACTTATACTCTTGATGGAGTCTTGTTTATTTATAAATATTGTACACAAAGTCCCGTTTCCCTGAAAGCAATAGAAACAAACAATAGCAATTTTCCTTGCTCAGAAATCCCAAGTCTGCCACTGCCATGTGCCCAAGAAGCACTCTCTCACTGCTTCATCTCAGGATCACACTCACAACTCCTTCTCCAAGCTTTCTCTCCTAACACATAGAGGATGCAACCAAATATCCTAAAAATCACCTTGGTGTTTGCAGCCAGAGAGACCCCTAGTTCCACATGGCTCAGCTCCAAGCTGCCATGTGCCTAGTGCCTCAGGCAGTAGCCTCTTTGCTACATTAAAAGGCTTGATTGCTTTTTGGGCTTGTCTATACTTAAAATGCTGCAGCTGCACTGCTGTATCGCTTCTATGCTGCCGGTAGGGTTTCTTCCATTGGCATAGGTATTTCATCTCTCCGAGAGGTAGTAGCGATGTCAATGGGAGAAGCCCTACCATCGGCATATTGCTGTCTATGCCAAGAGTTAGGTTGGCTTAACTCTGTCGCTCAGCAATGTAGCTATAACAACATACATTGGTAGTGTAGACGGAGGGCAGGTCTGCGCTTAGAACACTGCATGCCTGTCTGCTGAGCCTGAGGCAGGGCGCATGGCATATGCATTGGCTTTTACGGAGCCTGCGATTGTCTTGGCTCCAAGCTTCAGGTTGAGGCCAGCCATTAACCCCTTCCAGCATAACAATATTTTGTTATCCAGCCTCCCGCTCTTTTTTTCTTTAAAGAAACAACCACGCTAGGCAACTCCCTGGGAAAGAGGAGAATATTCAGCTTGAATGGTCACTCGCTCAAAAGTCAGCTTTGCCCCAATTAAATACTAGGCTAAGGACTTCAGGATTTGGCCCACTGAGACTGTGCTGGGAAACTGTCATTTTAAAAACTGAATTACACCTAAACCAAACCTGCTGCAGAAAAAGCACAACTTTCTACTTTTTGAAAACGCTCCCCTTCAAGTCACTGGAGCTTCTGGTTAAATAATGAAAGTATCATGTTTTGCTTTCCTTGTATTCATGTGCCCAGCAGCTTGTGTTGTTGGCCTATAAGCTACAAGGTTAGTAGTTTAAACTCCTCTTTGTCCCTTATGACTGTATTTTGAGAGTTTCATCATGTTTTTATCCATGTGGCACCCATGGATGTTATTGGGATTTCTACAGTTAAATTGCCCTCTTTAACATGTATGGTGCAGTAGGAAGGCAGCCTAAGATAAAAGGCCTGGTCTGAGACCTGAGCTAAAGTAATAGTTAAAGCTTTACTGATATAAAGCAAAGACGAGCCGTGAGCAAGAGACAGGATCTGCTCACAGAATTTGGCAAGAACAGGGCTGATATTGCAGAAATATACATTCCTAAGAAGTGCTAAACAGTGTACTCAGGCAAACACGTCCTGATATCAAATGGTACCAGAACATCCTGATATCAAGGATGGTACAAAAACATTCCCCAAAGATAACAGGAACACATTGACCCCTTCTAAAAGATAAGGTTAGGATGACAGTATGTAAATAGAGATGTTTTGATCACACCAACATGTACAAGATGATGGGTAATAATTAGCCAGGTCAGGGGGCAGTAACTAACTATGTCAGAAGGGCAATACATAACTTGTTTGTATTGGGGTATAAAGATTTATTTTAGAAGGATTGTTTTTGGCTAGCCTAGGGAGGAACGGAAAGTCGCGCCGTTCACTGAGCTTGTCCGTTGTTACGGGCATCCATGTATAAGTGGTCCGGTAGAGTCTGCGGGATACTAGTACCATGCTTTGTTGACAATAAACCTGGCTGGATGCCTTTGTACCTTAACGGATCTTATGGTTATTGGGCGGTTTGCTTGAGATTTGCTGTGCCAGCTGTCTATGCAGAGCTGGGCTAGCACACAGGGAGACACAAACACACGCAGCCAAACATCTGTCAACATATGGGTTAGCGAAGTGGCCAGCTCTAGGATAAAGGGCTCAATTCTGCATCTGTTGAAGTCAGTGGCAAAACTCCCATTGACTTCAAGGGTGAGGATCTGGTCCATAGTGGCATGCCTCCTTTAGGACCATTGTGATGAAGTAAAATGCCCCTCTACATCCCATAAAGCTTCCTCAGACCATGGTCAGTTCACTGGGCTCTGGTGCATTTGCTCCACAGCTACCCCTTGTGCCAGGGTTCTTGGGCACTGACTCTCTCCGCCACGACTCACTTCTGCAGCATAGGGGACATCCTGCACAGCCATCTGCCTGTATCCCTGCTCCCCACACCGAGCTACTGGCGGGGTGTGGCGGCACAGTGAACTGAGCACAAGCCCTTTGCAAAAAAAAAAGCTTTCTACCCAGAGTGAATATATTTTTCCTCCGCCATCCACCAAGGCCATCTGCATCAGACACATCTATACTTTGTGTATCAAGGGCCATACTTTTTAAGGCATGTAGGCAGCAGGTGATATTTTCAAAAGCATCTAGGCACCCAAAACTCAATGGGTGTTAGGGAACGAGGTGCTTTTGAAAATTCTAATAGGTGCCCAAATACCTTGATAAATCTGACCCTAAGGCCTTGAACCAGAAGACGCTTAACCACATGCTTAACTTTAAGCACACAAGTAGTCCCGTTAAAGTCAGCCGGACTTCTCAGATGCTTAAAGTTAAGCATGTACTTAGCTGCATCAGGACACAAGTGTGTTTGCAGGAGGTGCATAGGTGCCATTCCATATCATGTACTTTACGTTGTGGCATATTATGAGTTATTATGGTATCTTAAGCAAATACTGGCTGACTCGATTCCAACATTAACTCTGATGTCTACGGATTGCCAGCTACTAAGAGTAAACTATTCTGTCTGTGTTCCACTTGAACTTAAAGTATTCACTTTCCACTCATTACATGAGACACAGATCAGTACTGTAGCTTGCCCTCTGGCACATGAAGCTTTGGTGTCATATTTCCATGCATAAGTGCTGAATTTGATACGGCACTTCGGTTTGCTTAATGCTTTGCAATGGTGACCCTCAGCAACTGTCCTCTGCCCGTATTTTAGTAGGTCTCCAAATGCTCCGATTTCAACATTCTGGGCCACATGTGTCAGAATACTCATTTTACAACATATCAAATAATAAAAGGTTTGTTCCATCACTGCAATGAGTTGTTAATGCTGCGTTCACACCAGGCAACTAACTGACGTGGGTGGTTTTCTGCTACTTTAGTCGACAACTCATTTGCGTTCACTTTGGCCCGGATTCTCCATTCCCTGTTATGCAGCACAAAGTGGCCCTCTCCCAGACAGTTCTCCAGGGAAGAATTTCCTCGGAGCAGAGGGAATCTCTGTTGGTCTAGAGCTAGCAGAGATGCTATAGACACCTCTAACCCCCACTCCTCCCTCCTACTCTGCCACAAGGGGAAAGAGGTCACATGTCAGGGCAGGCTGCGGGCACATTAAAGATGAACTCAGCTACATTCAATCTTCTGCTGCCATATGGGACCTTATGTCAGCCGTGCAAATTATGGGAGGAGCCCTCATACTCTGGAGCAGTGGAGAATCAGGCCAGACAGCCATCTGGCCTGATTTCCATCAAAAATATTGACAGAATCAACATGTTCCCCTGAAACGTACCAATTCCATCAAATCAGCATTCTCCAGTGGAAAACTTTTGACCAGCTCTTGTGGGAAAGCTTGAGTGAAGAGGGGATTTGCATTTAATTCCGAAAGCGGTAAGGGTAGGAGTCATTCCCATTTCATCGAGCGGTGAGTTCTGTTGTCTTGTTCTGGCTCCCGTGAAGGAGCTGTTTCCCAGGGTCCCGGGCCTCTGCTTACTGCTCAACACTTTCATTGCCCCAGTGGAACTCAGCCAACCTGAGAAGTCAGGGAGACAGTTTTTCAGAGAGCCAAGACCAATCCCACAGAGGCCTCTGAAAATCAGAACCGCGACCTTAAACTGGACTGTGTATTCAATGGGGAGCCAGGGCAGAGATTGACGTGTTGGAGAGAGACATTTCCAGTGATACATGCTGCTGAGCTGGTGTTCTCAACTAGCTGAACCTTCCTCAGGGTACGAAGCTTTGTTCCTACAGCAGCACTGGATCACGGCAGTACAACAAAGTACTCTATGCCATCTTTGCATAGGGTAGCAAAGGTTGAGATGGCATTGCCATTCTATGGGTCTGATTCTCCCCAGCCTGGCACCTTGTGCAATCATTTACCCCCATGCAAAGAATAAAACACTCCGGAATCAGAGTACTAGTGTATTAGCCATACTTCTCCCCTGCCTTGCACCTTGTTAGTCATTTACAGCTGTGTGAACCTGACCAGGATTTTGACCCTGGAAATGCCCCTTTCATGTTGCATTTCCTGCCTTTATGCCCTTTAACTCCCGGCTGTTTGAGAGCAGATGGGGTCGGGCTCACCTGGAGGGTGGAGCTGTGAAGCAGTGCAGGACCAATCTCAGTTGTATGCTGACATTCCTGAGCCCCTCTATCTTTCCAGTACTTCATCCTGCCCCCCAGTCTACATGATCAATCACTGATTTGTCTGCTTCTGGGTAGCCCTCCTGGATCCTTGAACCCTGGCTTGGTGGCTCTGTGAGCTCCCTCTTAGCTCACAACCCTGCCTTCATCCACCCCTGCTGAGGTAATGTTACCTCAGGCAAAACTGGAGAATTTGATGTGCCATCACTGCCTAGCACTGGGAATTTCAAAGCCCTTTGCAAACTCTGGGCCTGACTCTCCATCATCTGGCAGCTGTGTATAGTACAGAGGTTCTGTGCAGTGTGACCCAAATCCTCTGATTCGCTCAGTTACAGCTGCCTCCTCTTCAGGCCACTTTACACCATGTCAGGCCCCAACCCTGTTTCGAGCAGCCTCTTGACTGCTCTAAATAGCACAAGCTGGTAGCAACTTCCAAAGAGATAGCTGGAGTGCACTTTACTATGATCATGCCCCCTTTCACCCTGGCATGCTCTGGATATAGCCTCTATGCCAGATCCGCAGTGTTGCCAACTCCATTTTATTGATTTTTTCTTAAAGCCCCAGCTCCTGGAGTCATGTGATAATGTGAGAATCTCAGCTTTCATTAACAAAGGTAAGTCTCTAGCCCTCATGGCTAGGCAGAAGAGCTTGAAAACATGGTCCCTAAAGGCTCAAAAATCAGAAGGCAAATAAAAACCACCCAACCCTTGCTATTATAAAAAAATCTCGTGATAAAGCCAAACGTGTGATATTTGGCAGGGGGAGGATGAATGGTTGGAGGAACTAGCTGTACGAGCAATTTTACGGCCACAGCAGACTCCCCGACATGGGGATGCACTGTCAGTTTCAGCTCCCTTTGCACTGTTGAAGTGGCACACGGGGATGAACTCAGCAGGAGTCAGGATCCACTCCATTAACAAAGCTGTTGGTGTTTGTGACTGCATAATCCACCTGACCGTCTACCTTTCCGTACAGCATGGGAGCACAGGGCAGAACCAATCACTGTTCAGCTGTCTTTTGTTAAAGGCATTCACTATGGAGCGGAGTGTGTCAGGGCAGAGCCCTATCAGTTCCCACTGATTTCTGCACCATTCTCTTTTTTTAAATCTGTGGCTGGATTTTGGTTTTTTTCCAATCAGTTTTCATTAAAGAATTTATTTCAGCAGAGTGGGCAAGGGTTTTTATTAATTCATTATTATTATTTCATTTGTGTGGGACTCAGGAACAACAAGGATTTCCGAGAGGGATCATTCTCCATTGATTGCACTAAGTGCTCGTGAGGAAGGGAAAATGACTGCAGCAAATAATAGAGCATGATCTTTTTTCCCCCAGGGCCATAGCCCAGCTGTGTTTGTACATGGTACTAATAGGCAATTGGATGCAACATTGTTGCTTTAAGCTTTGAAGGGTGTACGGAAGAATTATTCATCCTGACCCGCTTGTTGTCATGGCTACAAGAGATACTTCTATTATGATGGTGCTGTGTGCATCGCTTGTCCGGGAGTGGATGCTAGGCTTGTCTGGGGGGAATTTAATATGGATTCTGGGTATCACACTCCAGTGGGGTGGAGGCTTTGTCTGCAGGAGGGGAAAGGATTTGCTTGATTCATTCAGAAACTTTAATTAGGGAGGGAACGACTCACAAGGCAACGACGCTGCTGAGCAGAGGGACTGTGCTGAATAGGGAAGAAAACCCCCTTGCTGGGCCGGCACCGTGGGAGAGTGAACCTCTGTGAGCCTACCTTTATGGCGTTTTCTCCACATCTTTCTGAGAGGCCACTGGAGAATCAGAGCCAACAAGGAGTTCAAGGCCCTGGAAGTAGCGAATCTTGGATGATTGATTGGAGGCACAGGCCCAGCTAGCCAGTGACACAGAGATCCGGTGCTGCTGCTCACTGGCTCCGAGACCCCCTTCTCTGTCTTCTTGATAAAGCAGCTCCATTGCAGACTCTCTAGCTAAGGACTCTCCCACGCTAAGCTGCCTTGTAACCCCACCCTAAAGTGAAAATTCATAACACGGAGTGGGAACAGCACAGAAATTCATGTAACTTAGGCTGAATGAGGAGGCTTTAGTGCTCATTGCCAGAGAGACAGTGTGCATCCTCGTCCACCTCCCAACCCCATTCGCCATACAAAAGGCATAACAGATTCACAGCGCCATACACCATTGCCTGATTTGATTAGGATGCTGTAACATGCTTTGTGGAGGCCAGGCCTCTCTCCCCAAAGGACCCTTATGTTTTAAGCTGGTGAAAAACTGGGGACAATTTCCCAGGAGCAGTTTTTAAAATATTTTTGTGAAATTCTTTTTTTTTTTTCCAATCTCAAATTTTTGGAAATTGTAAAGCAGCTGTAAAGAGAGGAGTGCTGGTTTTGGTTACCTGAAGGGGTCAGGAAGGAATTACAATGTATTCTGGGAGTTTGCTGCATATCCTTCCTCTGAAGCATCAGAGATGGCCACGGCTGGAGGTGGGACACTGGAGTGGGGATCATTGGCCAGTGCTCTGAAGTAACACTGAGTATTCTTGCTCTCTGGTGCTTGGCTGGCTGGTTCGTTCTCATATGCACAAGGTCTAACTGATCACCATATGTGGAGTCGGGAAGGAATTTTCCCCCAGGTCAGATTGGCAGTGACCTAGGGTTTTTTTCCACCTTCCTCAGCAGCATGGTGTGCAGTCACCTGCTGGGATTATCTGGGTATATCTCACTTAATTAATCCCCTCCCATTCCAGGGGCCTGAGTCATCAGTGTACTTCAGTCCCTCCTCTTCTCTGCTTGTGGCACATAATAGTTTAGTCTCCTGGGGGCTTAATATTTTGATCTAATTTTGGTTGTTGGGTTTAGTGGGTAGATGCTGAGTGCTGCTGATGGCCTGTGATATACAGGAGGTCAGACTGCATGATCTGGTGGTCCCTTCTGTCCTTAAACTCTATGAGACATCAGCTAGTATTAATCTTAACTAAAACCCCTCAGATTTGCCAACATTTTAGTAAATCTTGGTTGAACTATTTTTCAATAACAGGTTTATGCCTGATGGGGCCAGATCTTCACCTAGTGTAAATCAATGTAACTTCATTCACTCCAGTAGAGCTATGCCAATTTATATCCACTAAGGATCTGGCTGGTGATTAAAACAAAACATGTTTCCCTGCAGCTATAGATATTCATTTGTACATTAATCTTGCAGCTTCATAGCTGTATATAAAGAATGGGTTGTGTATTTTCTCTAATAATTCTGGATTTTTTTTTGTTGATATTGACCATAAGTGAATGGCTACATAATCTGTAGCTGTATTTTCTTAATGCCAGATTTAAACCTTTACACCCAACATCATGTGTCCTATATATAAGTCATGGCAGAAGAACAGTGTTTTAAATTAAGATATAAATAAGCAAAGAGATTCGCCATGCGAAGGGATGTGCAGCAGTTTTCATGCCACATGTGCAAAGGCCAATATATTAATGCAGAAAAGAAGAAGGTTTTGGTAGAGGGCCCTCTATAGAAAGTACTGAGCCCCTATGAGAAGAATGTCTGGTTTGGTGGCAAAAAAAAAGATGGCAATCACTGTAAAATTTTGTTTGCTCTTGCAACAGGATATACCCAGCCAGAGAATGAGAGAGATTCTCCCTTCAGTTACACTAATATAAACTCCATTGACTTGGGGAGATCCTTCAGATTGATATGGTTATTGACATTAACTTAGAGCAGAATGTGATCTAGGGTTCATGGTTTAGCAACATTCTTTCCCCACTCTATGTAGGTACTTGCCTGGCCTTCATCTCCATATTATCTGAGCATCTCACAATAATTAATAGACTTTACCCAAACTCCTGCAATGCAGGGAAGGATTATCCTCATTTTACAAATGGGCAATTGAGGCACCGACTCGATTGATCAATTTGCCCACGATTACACAGGAACACCATGGCTTAGCAGAGAACTGAATCAAGTTCCAGCCCAGTGTCGTTGCCCTTAGATCACCCTGTTTACCTCCAGTTACGATACCTGTTAGAATATTTAGGTAGAAACAATACATTAAACACAATTGTACACTATGGTAATCTTAATATTGACTCCACATGATTCATCTTGGGCAAATATTGGCAATTATTCCTGAAGTACTCTGGCTGTGTTCCACCTGAACTTAACATGTTCTGTGTCTATCAGTCACATGTGATTGTAACAGTACTCTAACTTTTCTTCTGCAAATGAAGGTTTGGCAAGACAATTGACTCTTCCTAAGGTTGCGTTTTGAATGTAATATTGAGGAACTGGCCAGAAGGATTTTTGGTGGGTGTAACTGAATGGGAGTTTGTCAGGGCACTGAAGAGTACAAGGGTTATGATTTACAGGCGGAGAGGCACGCAAATTTAGGTCAGGAGAGAGGTGACTGTTACCTGAAGTGGTTATTTCCTTATTTTTTATTAACTGTGTTGATAAGAAGTCCCCTCCAGCAACCTTTGAACCTCATAGTTGAGGACGATAAATATAGTGGAAGTATGTACTTGCCATTATCACCATTGTTAATAAGGCCACCAGACAGCATTCTCTATATGCATTGCAGAATACTGGGATAAATCATAAGAGGTCCTTTGGCTAGCTTGTGGAGCACTGTAGAAGATTCCCCCCAGGTTTTCCTCCCAGCTGGTGGGAGAACCTGACCACACCCCCTGGGCAGTTCCAGCATAGGCCCCACTTCCTTTCTAGTTGCAAGGGGGCCCTGCCCTTTGCGGGCCTTCTTAAGTCTCTGCCAATGGGAGTTTGAAAGGAAAGTCAAATGCCCTTGCACATTCGAGGGTCCCCCCCTTCCTGAGGCCTCTCCAAGGCAGAGGAGGGGGAGGGATCGTTGCCAATGATACCGTGTCCATGCAGCGACTTTTGAGAAATCTTTCTGACCGGGCTGTTGAGTGGGGCTTAGTTTGTCCTGGCTAGGAGCTCCCTTTGTGGCTTCAGGAGTCACTCCAGCCGTCTCCTGCTTAGAGTAATCCTGCTCCTCCCCCAGCTGACTGCAGTTTCCTTCCTTTTACAGGCCTCCTCCCTACCAAACATGATTGACAGGGCCAGAGGGGTGAGACCAGCCTTGCTGCCAGTTTGGGGTCTACACCCCCACCCTGTCACGGGCACTCTATATGCCAGTATAGTACAGCCTCAGGAAGCTAAAATACATGGCTGCTGCCTGACATGGGGAATAGGATACAAATAAGAACCAGGATTTAAGAGAGGATCTGGAAGCTCTCCTTTTCAAAGGGCTAGTACAGTGTTTGTTAGTGCTGTCGCATCTAGAGGCACCTAAGTGACCTAAGAGCACAATTTCCATTGACGTGTAACGTCACTTAAGTGCTTTTAAAAATCCCACCCCTAGGGACGTCAGTGAAGGAGCTCACCACCGTACAGGCAAGTAACAGAGAAAATAGTGTCTAATCCACGGAGTTTACAGTCTTGTACAGGATTGCCTTTTGTTATGATGAGGCCAGACAAGCGCCTAGGAGAAGCACGTGAAAGATGCTGGGATTTGTTTACAAGTGATGTTGGGAGCATCAGTAAGATGTAGCATAAAACAGGGTCACCTGCACTGATTCCCTGAATGAACAAACAAAAGTCAAGAGGTGTTTGGTTTGCCCCATCCAGCCCTCTTGGTTGTGATCTTCATCTTTCCTCTTGGCATACAACACTCATGGATAGAGAGAAGCAGGGGCCCATCTATGCCATCTCCCTATTCTGCACGTATATGTGATTGTGAGTCCAATTTGGCAACCCTTGGTCCTCACGAGTAGCACTTATGCTTGTAGTTGCATTGGCAGCTACTCCCAGGAGCAATTTCTACTCTGCATAAAGGCTACAGTATTGGCTACTATAAACACACACACAATTACAAATCTACATCCACCTTTACCTTAAGTTCATTTGTGCTATTTGTTCCTACAGCATCATAGAACTGGAGGGGACCTTGATAGGTCATCTAGTCCAATCCCCTGCACTCATGGCAGAACTAAGTATTATCTAGACTATTCTGACAGGTGTTTGTGGAAACATCACTGGAGATTTTTAAGAGCAGGTTAGACAATCTCCTTAGGCAATTTATTCCACTGCTTAATAATAATACAGCAGATTATTCCACAGTAGAGTAACTCTCTTTATGAAAGAAACTTCCCCCAAATCTAGTCTATGCCTTCCATTCAACATGTTCAAATCATGGCCAAGTAATATATATCTCCCTTATTGGGAAAACGGGTGATTTTGTCTTAGACCCTTTTGTGATCCAGCTCCAACTCCTCCTTTCTATACCTACAGGTCTCTGTTTCAAGGGTTCAGCTCTTATTGCATCCTTTGTTGTGTCTCGTGACTCAGATGGCACATGGCAGGAGCTTTAATGAGTAATTCATCAAAATAATTTATACCAAGCCAAATGTAAGTGGAAAGACTCCCATCGATTTTTAACGAATTTGACAAACCCTATATGAAAACAAAATCCAGGTATCTGGCTATGTCCATCTTGGCTGACTAGCTCCAGAAGGTCAGGTTCTGCCTCTCCAGAGACATGCTGGATGTTATAAATGTACAAGCTAAAGTCACAACAATGAGAACATTGACTGCAAGATGTGGATTGTAGCATACAAGTGATAAGGGAGATAAAGTCACCATCAGCATTGTATCTCCTTTATTCATAAAGAACAGTACTGTTTCTACAGGTAGGCTTTGGGCAGAGTGGATTTTAACAGCAAAAGCAGCATAATCCAACATGAAGATTAAAAGGTTTAAAAGTCACATGGCACAGAGGAAGAGGATTTATTGAAAGGATTTCTTTAATAAAGAATGATGAGAAAATACAAATACACAAGAACCACTGAAAATCATGTAATCATAAAAGTAGTTCAGAGGCCATCTAAATAGTTTTAAGATTAAAAACCTCTCAGGATTTCCAAAGTTGTAAGTATAGTTCCAGGCTGGGAAGTAGGTGTCTCTGTTTAATCATTCTCAAATTATAGAGACCAGTTTCTTTACCTATCACAGTTTTATACTTGTATGACTCCATCGATTTCAGTGGAAGCACTATTGATTTACCCCACTGCAGAGAATCAAGCCCCAAGTGTTTCTACAGGTGTGCAATCTGGACTAGTCTGAGCAGGGAATAAGCATCATTTTGCTTTAGTGCAGGGTTAACTTCCAGTAGCAGAGGTTTGCCTGCTTAAACAGATTGATAAGGCTTTCCTTGGGGTGCAATATTTCAATTCTAAAAAACGGAAAGTAAAGGAGACCATTCACAGGGTAGACAGGCTGCCATTATCCACTCATATCTCTCATTAATCAGCTTCTTGCAACTCTGGCAATAATCAAACGGGAGTACTTCAAAGAAAGGCTTGCTTTAATTCACTCAGTCTTTGAGTTATATTCAGGAACATGGAAAGTGCCCTCATTTTCCTCGGCACCGCAGACTAGATAGGTCCAAATATCTAGGGCTGTGCCTGCTCCGTTGCAGATGCAAACCAGAATGTGCATGCAGAGATTAATTTATTGTTGCATGGGCAATAGCTAACAGGCCATTTGTGCCTATAGTCAAGGACACTTTGTGATCAATCATGGCAAATGTGCACACAACATGGATGTACAGTGTTGCACACATGTACATGCAGTTTTGAAAGTGAGGACTGTGGGTTTTACCTCTGACTATATTTGGTGTCTAATAACAGTTACCATATGTTGTCTGGAACTGCACAAGCGTTAGGTGATAAGGGCAGAATTTTGTCCTTATTTATATCCCATGCAGTCCCTCTGTCTTTGACTGGCTTCCCAGGAGTGTAAATGAGAGTAGAGTGTGGCCTACAGACTGTAATGTAACACTGATATTAACTAAGACTTTAGAAGTATAAACTCATTAAGTTACCCACCATATTACAAAATGATTAGTTACGCTGGCATTAAATGCTTAGAGACTAGAGCATATCATCATCTAGAAATCTTGTCTAGTCGTTCTGTTGATCTGCTTTGTGAAGTGCACTGTCTTTTCCTGAGACTCAGTGCCAACATGATGTTGACTTAGTGAAATCTAGTGAGGCGCACGTTGGATATTAATATATGGATGTTCTTTTGTTTCCCAGCTGAACACATTTCACAGACAGGCTTGTGTCTCATGGTTGCTTAACAGACTGACTTCCTCACAGAAGTTTCTTTTGAAGAGCCATTAAGATGCTATAATTACAACGTTTTCTTTGGCAAAGCAAATATTTAAGGTTCTATAAAAATTAAGGGTAATATTTTCAAGATCACCTAAGAATCTAAGTCACTTATTTGCAATGACACTTAGGCTCTTTTGAAAATTTTACCTGGAGGGAATGAACTACGAATTTCAGTGAGACCAATGGTTACCCTTAGTGGAGGCATCCAATATCTGCTTTTTTTCCCCAGAAGGCAGCATTGGTAGCCTAATAAAGATTATGGACCATCAGCCTAGAGATGGCCAAAGGATTAGTCTGATGTAACCCCTACTAGGACAAAAAATCATCATGTAACTGCGAGACACTTCTACCATCTGGAGGAATGGGGTATAGTGTAGATAGATCTTTAGATATTATATTGACTGATGGAAAGTGTGGGTACTGTATTATAATCAGCTGGCTAGCGTGCATGTGCACGATTGCCCTACACTGGCCGGAGTAAAAATTGTACTTGTGATAGGACTTATACTGCTACCAACTAAAGGAAGAGTCCTATAGCTGAAATGGTAAAGGCCTGTGTTTTTGGAGCAGGGGTTTGATTTCAAGCCCTGGTGTCATTGCAAGCAGCCAAGACATGCAGCATAGTGACAACTGAAAGCCCTAGGTGGTCACAGTATCAATGGCTAGGAGGAACTACTATTAACTTTACTGAATTGATCCAAAGCCTTTCTTTAGGTCTTTATTGACCAATGCAAATTATGTAGTTTTGTTTAACTGTTAATAGTATGCTGGGACTGTCGTTCTTACTGGTGTAAGCCCAGCACAATTCCATTGACTCTAAACTCAGAGCAATTTCATTGAACTGGTACAAAGAACAGAACTTGGCACATACTATACTTATGTGGGGCCAATCCTACTGCCATTCAAGTCAATGGCAAAACTCTCATTGACTTGTTTGGTCCAAGATGAATCGACTCAGCTATTCCTGTGCTATGTAAAGATAAGTCATCTTACTGTACCGAGGAAGATACCACCTTTGTTATTCCAGGTCAAGCTTATGCAGAGTCATCATAACCACACCAGTGAAAACAGAACTGCATGCTGTGATTACACCTTTGAAGGAGTTGGCCCTCACAGTAGGTCAGTTGTTTAAACAGCTGATTCTCTCCAGGAAGTGTCAATTTAAGTTTAAAATTAAAATAGAAGTTTCCAAACACTATAAGCCCTACATTTTGGTTGCAAGATGGTACGGTCTTCAGGGCAAGGAATATCTCCTGCTATATCCGTATGGTACCTAGCATAGAAGGGCCCTCATACGGTTTGGGGCCCTCTTGGTAGTTGTCAAAGACATCTTACCTCTCCAGCCTAAAGATGCAGCTGCTGCTTCAATTTCACCTCAGAAAGGATTTTCCCCAAGCTGGTAGGGTGATCTGGTGTATTGGAACCTTGGCCATCCACTCATATCAAAAGCTCTCCTCATTCCAGGAGAGCAAAAAGCCCAAACAAATGAATGAACGAACAAACTGGAATCCTTTCACTCAGCCTCTTGGCTGGGTCATAGCCTTCCCCTGGGGACTGAACTACCTTCTCCTCCGCCCTTGTGTGAAAACACTTCACCTTTCCTGAGCCATTGCTGCCTTTGCTCCTTGCTTGCAGGGGTTTGCACCACCACCATTAGGAGATGCCATAGGGGAACCCCAACTCCCTCCTCCCCTGCCCCGTTCCAGGCTTCTGGAGATCCTATCACAAAGCAGCTGGCTACCTTCAAACGACATTGCTTCACTGGGCTGCTTCACTATAGTGCCTGTCTCCCTCTGTTTAGGGCCTTCTCCCTGGCCTCTTCTCAGCAGTGCTTCACCAAATCCCTTCCATGTTCCTTCCCTAGTTTCGTCTCCAACAGAGAAGCTCCACCAATTCCTACTTACCTGTCTGCTGCAGCTGCTTCCACCTCTGTGCCAGATCTCACCTAATAACTGCTCCCCCTGGGCTTTGAGACTTTTGGCCGCAGCCCCTTTCTAAGGTCTCTTCCCTAATGAGCATGGAGAGACACTCATTACTCTCCCAAGTCTCTCATGGCTTCAAGTCACAGACTTTTATAGCCTGGTCCTTCCCCCCAGCAGCCCTGCTTCCAGCCCACAGTCACATAACCTCTAGGGACTACACTTCCCAGAACACTTGCCCTTAAAGGGCCAAAGCTTGGAGCAGGGATGTGCTAGCCTAGGCTTGCCCTGTGTGAGACAGTGTACCCTGTGATGGGATAACAAACTAATGGTTCACCGGGTTTCAGTTAGGGGTACACCTTGCTGTCCTCACTCACTTTGCGATTGGGGCTGATAGGGAAAAGTACTGGAAATGTATTAATAGTCCTCTTGTTATAAATATTAATAGAAAACGACAAGCTTTGTGGAAACTGTGGTGTTGGTCATGAGGTTCTGCAAAGGAGGGGAATTGAAAGCCATTCATTTCAGTTCAGATTCAAGTGCTAGCTGCTCCCAAGCCAATTTTCTAAGAGGTAAAATGACAATGCCATGCCCTTCAGATAAAGTACAGTGTGTTTCATATCCTTTACCAGTGCTCAGTCTCAGCAGATCTTTTCTTGAGTTCTGGAGGAGGGGGGAGAAAAGGGGGCAGACACGTACACCTGTCATCAGCTTTCATATCCATTCCAGCAAGCTCTGCCTTGAGAGTACAGCATCAAGACCCTCTCCACACACAGGACTTGAGATCGAGATCAAGTCCAGTACTTGTGTTGTTTAGTTTATAGGCAACAGCGATAGAGAAAAAGTGACATTTTGTTTTTCTTCTCTGTGTTAGTGGATTATGGAAGACCTACATTTTAGCATGATACGAGTGAGGTTTGGCACATGAAAACCATTGATGCTAATGGGAGGTGTGTCCAATTTCTGGAAGCATATTTATTAGATTCTGCCACCCCTTACTCACATTGAATAGCATCTTACTTCAAACAGTAGCCCCATTCTCTTAAGAGGGACACCACTAGAGCAAGGTACTACTCAGCATGATTAAAGGTGTCATTGTCCCACTCTTAATATTCCATTTATTCTGAAGGGATTGTGATTAAGGTTGTGAATGGTTTTCTATTAGAAACTTGATTTTAATCATCTCCTCTTCACAAGATCTTTGCCACAACTGAAATCAGCCTGTCTTGATTTGGTCATTTGTGCTAGAGGAGAATTTTTTGGCAATCAGAGAGGAAGGATAGAACCGTGCCTTATGTATGGAACTGAAAGCAGGAAGATCTGGGTCTTGTTCCTGACTGTGCCACAAACTAAATCATTAAGTGGCATTTTCAAATGTGTCCACTGATTTTGGGGCCTCAGTTTTGGATGCCCCACGTGAGATATCTAGACCTTGGACCTGCAGATGCTCAGCATCTGCAACTCCAACTGAGATTAATGGGAACTGTGAATCATCAGCTCCTTTTAAAATCAGGACTTCAGTGTCTCAAGTCAGACACCTAAGAGAGAAACCAAGAATTGACTGGGCATGGAGTTTGAGCTCATTACCCCCTCACCTCTAGGGATGATCCCTCTCAGACAGATTGAGACACACTAGTGAAATGGGGTGGAAGCTTGTCTTGTTCTCACTGTACTTCCTTCACCTGTATTTATATTAAATAGATGGCTTTCCCATCAAATCCTTCAAATAGTATTTTAAACAGATCACTTACTTCAGAAAACTCTTTAATAGAAGGTTATAATCATAACAACAAGTCAAAGATTTGAAAGCTAGGAAACTCTAAGGTAAAAACCCAAAGATTAAAAAAAAAAAAAACAACCATACACAAAGGTCTGAATGTCTGGATATTCAGTTGTAAGTGTCCTTCACACTTTCTTATGCCTTTTATCTTAATGGGCTTAATCCAACACCCATTGAAATAAATTTCCATTGACTTCAATGGGCTTTGGATCAGGCCCTGTATTTTCAGGCTAAGATTTTAAAGGCGAACAAAGGGAGTTGGACACCCAATTCCCATTCAAATGAATGGGAATCAACCATCCAAATCCCTTCTGGTAGCTTTGAAAATGTCAGTCATGATGTATAATGCTGTAAGGCATTATAGAAGCTATTTCTGATCATTCCAGATGGTTATTAATTGAAACAGGCCCCAACCCTACACCACATCAGGATAGTGGAATTTATCCCATGGCATAGACCTGTTGATTAAAACTAACATTCACATCACTGAAAAACAAACACCCCTGGAGATGAACTGTCTTAGGCTTGGTTCATTCATTCTACGGTGATTATTCCACACAGTGTAATTATCTTGGAAAGCTGATGATGCTGATGCTATGACAAGCCTAAAATATTCAAGACTGAGCTCCAGGGACAGTTTACTGATGTGCTGTCTAAATTTTGGAACACAAACCAGAAAACAAAAAACAAAACAAAAAGACAACCCCCACTCCCCAGACAGAGCCCAATAGTCTGTTCTTTCTCTGCTCAGCACACGAACACTTATATTTACTGCTCATAAAGAAAATGAGTTTGGCCTTACTTGTAACCCTTTCATCTTTCTGTTTAAAGCTTCACTGCAATTTACCCAGGGTAAATACGACAAAATGAAACACCACAGGAATGGAATGTGGGACAGATTAACATCTCACCCACCATAGTGTACAATATTCCAAGTGACCATATTTCAAAGTGTAGGGCCAGATTTTCAGAACAAACTCAGATCCCTTGTTGGCACCTAAATGGAGTGGCCAGCTTTTGAAAAGGGTCCAGCATCCAGCAGCTACCCCTGAAAATAGCGGGAGCTGCTAGGGGCTGCGCTTTCTTGAAAATCCAGTCATTGATATAGGTACCTAAATGAAATCCATTGGGTGAGCAATCAGCAAGAGAACTTTGGCAACCCCTTAATGTTACTAGCACAAGCCTTTTTTTCTCTCTATAAAGCTCTTCCAAACCATGACCGGGAATGGACCCCCTTTGAATTTGCCTGGCAAAGGGGAAATATAGGCTTTTGCTACAAAGGCAGCCAAAACCTGCAATCTTCTCCCCTTCCTCAAGTTTTAATGCAGCTCCTGGTTCAGATGCCTATGCCAGGGCACAGCACTGCTTCTCAGGTTGTTTTAAGTGATGTCTTGCTGTTAGCACTCTTGCTGCAGGGAGACATCAAAAGGAAAATATTGCTTCCCCTCCCAATCCATCCTCAGCCTAGAGAAGCATCTGGACTATTGCTTGGAAGTGGTTTTTTTGTGTAGGAGGCCAAAAGAGTAGGTGGCATAAAGACTTGTAAATATTTAGGACATGTAGGGGGTTGTAGGAAGAAGAGCTTGGTGGTAGTGGGGACTAGAAGTGTAAAGCTGACTTTTAGATAGCTCCCCTTTCAGGTCACTTCTGATTCATGAAGTCATTGTAAAAACTTATTGGGGGAATGTTTATTAGCACCATGTTAGGATATGATTCCAAAAGCCACTCACTGAAGTCAGTAGGACTTGCACAAGGGTAAGCGTACCCATGGGACGCTTGCAACATTGGGGCAGCATTAGTTTTTCTAATAAAATGCCACCCACCTGCCTCAACTGGTGAGAAACTTGATGAGGCTGGTGGCAACTGGGACAGTCCCATTTGACCAGGGAAGGAGAACACATGTTGTGGGGACACAGGGGTGCCCCCCCCCTTCAGAGTCTCCAGCCACCCACTGGTTAGCTTGGGGAGGAAAGGAGCTGATTGTTCCCTCACCCCTGCCCAACTTTCGTTAAACTCCAGTCCAGGCCATGGGGAGTCTCTTTTTGCTCTGCTTCAACAGCCCTATTCTCCCCACCCTGTATTGGTGGGCTTGGAGCTGTGTTTTGAGGAAGCTGCAGATCTGACCAATTGCCTATTTTGGGATCAGGAAACTTTTTTTCTTTCCATAGTGGCCAAATTGGGAGAGGCCTGAGGAGTTTTTCCACCTACCTTGCAGCATCCTTGAGCCGCAGTTAAGTAGGAATAGGATTTAATCATTAGTGATTGTACTCGGTAAGGGAAAACTTGTAGCTGGTTCCCAGTGCAGTTGAGGATAAAAGGACAGTTCCCAGAAGTAAAAGACCTGGGATTTTACTGATGGGCCTTGTGCAATGGGGAAAACCTTGTGGTCTTTGTGGGTTGAGGTCCTCCCTTTTAGTACCCTCTATCCTCCTCGCAGTGGGTGGGGTAGGATGCAGAAGAGTGTGCTGAGTCCTTCGGGCAGGCTGAGGAGAGTCTATCCTGAGTTATGGGTTAAATGGTAGGTGCCCTGTAACTCCCAACCTGGAACCACTTAAAATGCCTGAGTGACGGGGTGGAGAGCACCCCTCACCTGTGTTAAGTTGAATAAACTTGTGACCTGGCATTTAAAATCCATCCCTGTGTTCGTCCTCATTTGCTGCTGTGTCTACAGCAAGTGGAGACCAGAAAGGCCCAATGGACAAACTAAATGGGAGAAGAGCAGGGAAGCGATATTCCAAGAGTGCTTGGAACCTCAAGGGGAGAGGGAAGAAAGGAAAGGAAACACAAGGAATGTAGTCACCATTTTAAAATTCCCTGCCTTGTTACTTATTTTATTGTCATCCTTCCATAATGAGCCACACTTCAGAGTGGAAGAAGAACCTGGGTAAATCTTTCCAAACCTGGTTTAAATTTAAAAAAGTGTCTGCTTTTTTCCAGTGAAGCAGCCATACCCCAGTAGTAACAAGCCCCTTGCAGTGTGTAGGGGTAGTGGGGTGGGGAGACTGGAGCATCTTCCTTAGGCTCCTGCCTGGGGGAGGAGTCAGTGTAATTAGGGAAACACAGGTATGGTGCAGCCTCAAAAGAGGCAGGGTGGTGCCATGGCTGGTCATAGAGGGAAGAGGAGTAAGGATAGCACGCTTGTTGGTGTGTAAATGGGAGACCTGGGTTCAGTTCCCTGCTCCACAACAGATTTCCTGGGTGACTGTGGACAACTCATTTGATTTCCCTGTGGCTCCACTCCCCATATGTAAAATGTGGATAACAGCACATCCCTACCTCACATTGGTATTGTGAGGGTAACGATCCTACAACAATGGGGCTAATACAAGTACCTAGAGATAGACAGAGTGCACAACTCTGCTAGTAGGTTCTGAGCCAGTTGGAATATCTCCAGAGAGTTTGCACTATAGAAAGTCTTTGAGTATCAAGCTCCAGCATAGGCTAGGGCTTCAAATTATAACCTACCTCTAAGTTTTCCAAACCTAGTGTTATGTGCTGCCTTTATCCACCCACTATCTACCTGAGGTCTTTTACAAATGATGCTTTTCATGTGAAAAGCAAAATGTATTGTGTAAAATTCTAGCAGTGCTGAATGTCCAGATATATTGTTCAACAGCGGTACTTTTAAAACAGTTAAGATATAGATCTAGACATTATCATGAAGCTCAGCCATAAGTACGCATCCCCTATTTACAATCTGCTGTATAAATAACACTGTACCATTTGAATATACAAATCAAGGAAACTTATTTGAATAAAAATTAGACAGACATAGGAGGGAAGTCAAGATACTCAGTTCAACAGAAGCTCAGCAAAAACTGCTCTTTGAACTGAGCATCTCAACCTTTCACATGTCAGGTACAATAGTCTGTACTTCCTGCTCAGCCAAAAGCTCAAGAAGGTGCAGAGTCGAAGAGATAAAATGATAGATTGTCTTTTTCCCTTTTTTGAAGAAGTGATTTGCCCCCTCTGACATTTCTCTTGAAACACAGTGTAAGCCTTATTGTTTTGTGAATCTGTGAGACTAACTCAGTGAGTTGATAGGGATAACCAGACATGCAAAGTGGGTTAGGCATACTTGGATACCTCACTGTAGAGGATTTTAGAAAGTTACTGGGTAAAGAAGCAAAAAATATGGTACAAATATGTACTGTTAAATTTAGAAGCAATATCTGCAACAAAGATGTTTAAGAGTGGGACTTTCAAAAGTGCTGCACATTGGCCTAACTCTGCTCCCATGGAAGGCACTGGGTGTTTTACCAATGTTGAGACATTCTGAAAATTCATCCCAACACTTTAATGTTGATCTGGCATCCAATATTTCCCCAGTTAAAAATTTAACCTGCCATTCACTAAAGTTGTCAGCAACAGCTGCTGTTGTAGCATGCTAGCATCACTGTATTCTGGTAGAAATCAGTGAGAAATCTGGTGGTAAAAGGGTATTTTATTGCCAGCCGGCATTCAATATCTTCCGTAGAGGAAGTTATTGAAATAGATTTGTTTATATTCATAGATTATAGGGACAGGTTAGAGTCTGACCTCCTGCATAACACAATCCATAAGTGTTCCCATTCCTGTTTGGGCCAGAACACACACACACACAATTCTGGTTTGCACACACTTGAAACTTCCTGAAACATTTATTTTTGAGGCTGAAATTTTCTGTTGTTGGCTTCTGCATTGACTTGAATTTTATTCAGAAATCTGGGGCAAGATTTCACCTGGAGATCACGGAAGGAAGAGAAAATACACTTTTCCCATTAAAAAAAAAAATCTAATCATACACACAGACCTACACTAAGGCCCCAAATCTTCACTTGCACCCATGGTTTGGAGACCATCACCATATGCCATGTGAACTGTGTCTGCCCTGTTAAGTAAATCAATTATAATAGCGTGTTTGTTACTGGTAAAACTATATAACTAGCACCTACTTCTCCAGTCTAAATTGGAGCTCTACATATTGGGATGGTGTAAAGGCAAATTAGGTGTAGATTCCAAGATCCTCAGCAATCAAACACTGTGCTGGAAAGAGCTCCCATATTTGCCAGCTGGTGGTTCATAGCAGATTGATGGCTGGCTGCCAGTATAACTGGAGGACTCAGAATGAACAGGCAGAGGAGTAGGAAATGCATTGTGTGCATATCAACCCCCTTAGATAAGGGCATATAAAACTTAGTGATGATGATTGACAGGAAGGAAAAGAGCAGGGGATAAGGTGGAGCTTTGCAATCCTGTACGGAGGCAAAACGAGGCTGCCAAGCAGGGTCTATGCACCAGATGGCTCCATGAAGGACAGATGCAGACTCCCCCTGCCCCCTGTTGGTTCTCTGATGATCCATGACTCAGATGTGAAGTGGCAAAGGTAAAGATAAGTATCAGACAGAGTGATCTCCAAATCCTACAAGGAGGGTGAATGGGAAGAGCACAATAAGGTTCCAGCCCATATAGAGGAAGTGGATGAACTATACTTAGCCATCTTGCAGACAGTAGGATGGGTAGATGGAGAAGAGTGGGAAGTGTGGTCTGAACCTCATAGAAAGGTCAGATATGAGAGGCTGTAGTTGCTGGTCCAGAGTGGAATAATGTAATGGAGAAAGGGGCCTGGCCCCCAACCTATGTGGGTAGTTTTCCCGTCAGTATGTAGAGTTCAAGGTGGTCTTTAGCTTGTACTGAAATACTGATGGGGTAATTTGGGCTTCTAAACTGCAAGGCCACAAATGTGGCTAGGGGCTTGCATCCAGTGTGAATCGAACCACATGTACAGCTACATGGACATGATGTGCTTCATCATTCAGGATGACCCATAATTTAGAAATGGTTTGTCCAATTTACCTCAACCATTTCAAAAATGAATAGAGGAAACAATTGTCTTCCAAGTATGTGTGACTTCCACTATGAAAATGTAGATCCACATCCCGCCCCCCTCACCCCCCCCCCCAGTGGCTGATCTAGAGAAAATGTTAATGAGTTTGAAAATTGCTAGCTAGAAGGCAAGTGATAAAGACTTGTACTTTCAAACCTGAAGATCTTTGGTTCAAATCCTGATATTACCCTCAGCAGAGTTGGCTACATATGAGAAACTTGATGCAGAAAAGAGATCTTTCTCCAGACAGCCAAAATTGGGCTTATAGCAGAAACGGCCTTAGAATCTTAAGCAGTCAGCTATCATGACTGCACGGCTGGAATTTGCACTGCAAGATTATTCTCACACCAAGGCTTTGATCTGCAAATATGTTTTTACAATGATAATTTTTCTAATCATTGGTGCGGCTCCTGTTGGACGTAATAGTTCTCTTTGCCTGCACAGCTCCGCTCAGAACCTTCATGTGTACCACAGCCTTAGCAACGCACCTCAGTGCGCAAAAACAAAGAGACACCAATGCGTAGCACAAACCTAAACACTTCTACAGCGTGTACAATGACTGCCCTGGTCTTTCAGCTCTTTGCCAGAGCTGCCTCTGGCAAACTTCACGAGCACTAAATTCACCAAAAACAGGGAGAAATTAAAAAGCAATATGACAGTTATGGAGAATCATAACGTGCTTCTGCTCTACACTATTATTCAAAATAGTATATCATCTCTTTGGGAATCTGCAGCATAAGTTCTGTTAAAGTACAGGCTGTAAATGTGTATTAGAATTAAGTAAACACTATAAAATATGTTGAGCTACATTTTGTGACCTTAAAATGAGGAGAGCACCAATTCTAATGTATGCTGGGATTGCAAAAATCCCAGGATGGATAATACACTTAATGTTGTGTAATTTTTCCTCTTTCCTGGTTTACTTTCATTATAATGCAAAGTCATATATATAAAGTATAAACAAAAGCTATTAAAAGAACATAACTAAGGTTGCAAGGTTCTCTGATGTTAGGAAGTGCCAGTATTAAGGTTGCCTTAACCTTAATTCACACAGAATTATTAATTTTCTCATGGGCTTTTCTATAGCACTCATCACTATAGTACGAGTACTTCTTGAACATTGATTGTTATCTTCAAAAAAAAAAAACCAACTCCTCCTTCATTATCCCCATTTTACAGATGGTGAGCTGAGGCACACATATTAAGGTTAAAAATATCCACTAATTTTGTGTGCCCAGTTTGAAAAAAAAATCAAGTCCTGGGCATCTCAGAGAAATTATATAGGACTTTATACATTCAAGCCCAACTGCCACTGACTTCAGCTGAAGTGGAGTGCTCAACACTTCTGCAAATCAGACCCCCAGGGTCTCAAGTCAGGTGCCCAGAAAATAAGTTAAACTCAGTTAGACCACAAGACCTTGCTTTCTCTTTCTACAATCCTCTACCTCATTTACTGTACATCGTCCAACTTCTGCAACAAATGAATCAGGATAGCTACAGAAACCAGCCTCCTTCACTACATTTCCCTGATTCAGCCCCCAAGCTGGTCCATACTGTGTAAGGAGTGAGGCAGGGTTTCTGTGGGGGAGAAAAAAAAATAGTATTTGATTGTGTAATTAAAGACTATCATAATGCATATGCACAATGGGGCTGAATTAAGGCTACATAGGCATTTTCTAACTTTTGAGAGTTTAACTTTGCAACCTTAATATTCTTTTAATGTGGTTTATTTGTAATTTGCTAAGTTTTTTTTTTAAAAATGGAAACTGAAAACACATTCCATTATGTGGCATCACTGACACATGTGGGTCATCAGCAGCTGGAACCTTTAGATCCAGCACAGACCTCTGCCATCTGAGCTAATGGAGTAACTGATTGCAGTAGTAGGTTGTCATCCTCTCTGTAGACCAGTACTAGAGAAGCAGGGGAAAGACACTTTACCAGTGTCAGTAAATATCTGTGAAACCCAATAGAGTAATGGTGAGACTCAATCTTGGGCTCCATTCTCAGACTCTGGAAAGTAGTGTTTTCAAGTGGGAGCAGATTCTTCTGTTTCCACAGCTTGATCTATATTCTTCCATCTCCTCCAATCTGTTCCAGTCTCTTCCTCACCTATGGCTCTTCATCCAAGTCCTATTCACTTCACCTATCTAGTCCCAGTCTACTCGACCAGCCACTGTCACTTTCTGCACTAGTCACCCCAGCTCTGTGTTCCCAGACTTCTTGCCCGGCTAGGAGTGGTGGCACTAGGTAAAAGCAGATTAACCAATTGCTTAGGGCCCCAAGTAGCTGGGGGGTGGGCAATTAAGTAAGATTAACAGTATTTTGAGGATAATAATAAAGATGGAGTTTAAAAAAAAACGGTGTGTTGTGTTGGTGCATTTCTTGGTTTTATGGAAATAATGCAATTAGTATTTTTAGGGGGTGGGTGAAGGGTAAGTATTTCTGGTTAGGGCTACCAATGGGCTAGCACCACCTCTGCCAACCAGTCCCAATCCCACTCACAACCCCTCCAAGCTTCTTATCTATCTCCCTCCCCTCCCACTGGCCCCCAGTCCCAGCCTCCCATCCAGTCGCCAACTCCCTCCACCAGAATCTGAAGCAAAATATAAAATTGTTCAATATAAAAAGGATATGTAGCAACTATACCTGCCTGCCTACTCGTCAAAGAAAAATGATGTTTGGAATATCTGCAGTTTATCTAAAAGAAAATATTTATTTTACCTACTATACTCATGCTACTGTGCTTCCTTTTCTTCCTCTGAAGTAGGGGCCACTGAATATTTATATCTCTATCGTTAGAGAGTGGCAACGGGCAAAAAGCAATAGAATTTCAGCCAGGTTTCATTTTTGTAAATCCTCAGACCTCAACCCTCAAGAAAAGCTTGTCTATTGTTGGAGGCAGACAGCACAGCTGTCACCATGACGAACAAAAGGGAAACCAAAAATACAAAAAATAAAATAAAAAAGGCCTATTTTGAAAATTAGCAATATCCATTTTTGCTCCACATTTAAAGAGCTTCTGATGAAATGAAATTTGCTGGGCTTCTCAAGGGTGGTTTCTGATGGGGCTTAGATCACTTTGAAATCAGCGCACTCCAGAAGAGCCCATATGCTTAAGGCAGAAAAGCGGCATTATTAGGAGCGTTGAACTGGAATGAAATTTTGGAGGAGACTATTTAACTCTCCTTTAAATAGGATTTTAATTTCAAAAGTTAATGCTTTAGCACCATCACTCAGTCTTTGTGAAAGACAAAAGCAGGTGATGCCTCAAGCTGGGTGGAGAGAATGCAGAAGGGAATGTCACCTGATGTACTAACCCAAGACTGAGAGCAAGGGACTCCTGCAGTCTAAGCCTAGCTGTGACAGAGCTTCGGGGGCCTTCGTCAAGTCACATTTGCTGTGGCTGGCCCTGAAAAATGTAGTCATCTTTGATTTTGGGGAGAGAACTTTGTATCAATGATCTTGTTATCAATATAAATGTAGCTTATCCCAGAAATGGATGGGAAATGTAGGTCACAAATGAGGGGTGAAGGGTGTTAGCTGAGCCACTTGAATAATAGAGTTGCTGGATTTAGCGGCATTTTTTAAATGAATTAGTCTTTTTTCCTATTAAACTAGTTTATGGGAGTGGTTGAATAACCTGTGAGCACATTGACTAATGCATTCAGTGAGTTTTGAACATGTTTTTCGTATAGACTAGATAATTATTTTGTTTCATTCATGCTGCCAGGGCCTACAGTGTAAAACCTTACAACCATGGAAATGGCAAGAACTTGTTCTACAGTACCTGCATCTGACGAAGTGATTATTCACCCACGAAAGCTTATGCTCCAATATGTCTGTTTGTCTATAAGGTGCCACAGGACTCTTTGCCGCTTTTACAGTATCTGTTTAGTTTCCCCAACAGATAAAGAGACGATAGTTGTACATTTCTACATTGACATGTTGGAGAATCAGTTCCTCCCTTTGCCAAGACTTGAGAGAAGGTTTGTGATTTTCTAGTGAGATTTGTTATAAGGTCCAGCAAACCTCCAAGAACACATGGTTTTGGCGTTTTGCACTCTCCAGAACTTCCAGTGCCTAGTGCCGGTTCAAGGCCCTGATATTAATTTTCAAGCCCTCTATTGGGTATGTAGTTAACAGTGTCCAGGATGAAGCTCAAGAGAGCTAGAGATAAGGCATTTTCACTCAAAGGCTCTCAAGTGTGAAGTGACATTAGAGGAAATAAGTCCAAGTCGGATTGTTTTCAGAACACATTGCAAAACATCCCCGTTTCTCCAAGACCTTCTTGTAGTGATGACAAGGAGCTACTTTCTTACGTGTGAGTGTGTGTGTCCATGCGCACACACACACATATCATCCCCTAAAAACAAGTTACTAAAAGTCTGAGGGGCAAAAGGCAGTGTTGCCAACTCTGGCAATATTATAATAAGTCTGATGATACCTTTTGGTTTTCTTGAAGCCCCAGGTTCTGGAATCATGTGATTATATGAGAATCTCTATTTTCATTTAAAAGAAAAAAGTGTAAGTTTCCAGCCTTCATGGTTGCAAAGTAAAGCTTGAAAATACTACTCAAATGCACTGTAAAAGGTTCAGAAAGCAGAATGCGAACTGAAAACCCTCCACAGATGGGTTTTTTTTTTTTTTTAAATTTGATGCCCCTTGATTCTTGGGGCCCTGATTCATGATTATTGAATGCTTGAAGCTGGCAATACTGAGTATTCACTCAGAGGTCTACTATAGACAATGTTATATCAGTTACAATTACTCTTAAGCATTGGGCCCTAATTCAGCAAACTTGAGGCAAGATTTTGAAAGGTATGTAAGTGCCTAAATACCTTTCAATATCTGGCTGTTTAGCACTTCCATGAGTAAATCCATCCACCTGAGCAAGGAGTTTACAGGATAGCTCTAGGGAAGGGGACAGAGTGAGAAGTGGAGTGGGAGATGGAAGCAGAACGGTCTGTAACCACTGCAGCGCCTAGAATTGAACCGTCTCAACATTCCATGGATCTCTAGCGAATGGCTGTGAAACCCGTTCGGCCAAATGTGTCTCTCATCCCTTCTTGTGACATAGATGATAACAAAGCTTTCACTGTAGAAGGCGGTTATCTGGCATGTTGGGAGAATGGGGGCTGGGTTGCTGGTAAGTCAAAAATTCCAGTTAACTAAGAGGAAGTGAGTTTGGGTGTGGGAGGGGTCTCAGGGCAGGGGGTTGGGGTGTGGGAGCGGGTGCTGCATCCGGGCAGTGCTGACCTCAGGCGGCTCCCTGCAAGTGGCAACATGTCCCTGCTGCTCCTAGGTGGAGGCAGGGCTAGGCAGCTCTGTGCACTGCCTCTGCCCACAGGCACTGCCCCTGCAGCTCCCATTGGCTGCGTTTCCTGGACAATGGGAGCTGTCAAGCCAGCGCTCAGGATGGGGGCAGCGCACGGAGCCCCCGTGGCTGTTCTTCTACCTACGAGCGGCAGGGACATGTCGCCGCTTCTGGGAAGCCACGTGGAGCCAGGTAGGGAGCCTGCTGGCCCTACGCCAACTCGACTAGGAACGTGACTTTCAATGTTAATCAGAAATGCTGGTTTAGAGAGCTTTCTGGTTGGTAAAATGCCAGATAACACAGCTTTTACTGTACTTTGCTACCAGTGATTTTGTTAGATCAAGTGCTAGTGGCCTTTGTTGTGGATCTAAAGACCCCATCCCTGATTTTTTAAATTTTGAAGAAAAAACAAAGAAATTACACACTAAAAACATTAAAATAATGTTATGGTTGCAGAGACCCTTAGTTTGTCTGTCCCCCCCCCCCGCCCATTGTGCATATGCATTATGATACAGCCTTTAATGACATGATCACATACTTTTTTCCCCTAACTGTTGAAGGCCTGACCTTGCAACCATAGTTTTAATATTTTGTATATAACACACAGAGGCAGGGATGTGTGTATATAATTGTTTATATTCTCATTGCCCTATATTAAACTAGTACTGCATATAGCTGCATGTAGTCTGCATAAGTCATTCCGAGTTTTATCCCTTTCCTTTTTTCCAATTAACTGGGCACAGCTAATACTTAATGTTCAGGCATGTGAGTATTAAGCTAGGCACAGGGGAAAACTGCCTCTGAGGAAAAGTGGGAAGTGGGTTAGAAAATCTTGGCTCTCTCCAAGGAGATAAATATAAATATATTGTGTTTTATTGGGTTGCAACACAGCTCTGGAGAACACTAATATCCACCCGTCTGTGGCAAAGGGACTAATACTTCCTGTTCTTTAACCTGTGGACTGATGTTCTCTTCATGCAGAGTGCTGCTGCAGCTGAGTCACTATTGTGTCAAGAATCAATGATAGTTTGTGTCCCATCTCTAGCGAGTAACATGGACCTTCTTCATTAATCTTAATCTGAGATCCCAAAGAATAAAAGGCCATGCAGTACTATCATCATCGTTTGTTACTGCCACAGAACTAGAAGGTCAATAACCCATTCACTTAATCCATGCTCCAGATTATAGACCTGCTAAAGGTTAAAAAAAAAAAATCAAATGAGGATACTTTGGTAGGAGTACAAATGTTTGAATGTGTTCTGACCATAAAATTAAATTCCATGAAATAGTCTGGTCTAGAACTGGTCAAAAAGTGGCAAGTATTTTATGCAGAGTTTCAATAAAATTTTGCTGAAATGTTTCTGTATAATACATTTTCAGTGGGAAAAAACCTTTAGTTTTTCCCTCATTTCTCCATCCTTCCCCCTTTCCAGTGATAAAAATAAAGAAGGTAGGGACAAAAACCCTAACTGGAAAATCCAGAAAAAAAGAATCCTCTTTTTGTATCCAAAAGCCAGAATATTTTTGAAAAAAAATATTAAAAAAATGAAAGGGTCCAGGGAAATTCTCATTTAGGAACAGGCCATTTTTCATCAACATATTTTTGAATGAAAAATTTAGACCTACTCTGGTCAAAAATGCATTTCCCCATTATCTTTAATGCAGGTGTAATGCAAATAGTGTAGTAGGTGTTAAGATGAGTGACAGCAGAATTGTTTGAGGTAGGAAGCATTATGTTACCTAAGATTGTTAGCTGAATTTGACCTAAGTTTGCAAACAGATTTGTTTGGCCACCAAACTGATAAATCAATTGTTTACCCAGCTTTACTTAAGATAGCACATTTTCCCCTCATGAGACAAGACCTAGCTGGTTGCTGGGCAACTTGAGTGGATACATACTCAGGGCAGCTAGCCCATGTCACCACTGCCCATGCTACCATGGCTACACTACCCTTTTGATGGGATCAGTCTCATGATAGGACTA
This sequence comes from Caretta caretta, assembly GCF_965140235.1. Lineage (NCBI taxonomy): Eukaryota > Metazoa > Chordata > Testudines > Cheloniidae > Caretta > Caretta caretta. The sequence goes on along the minus strand of NC_134208.1, from coordinate 201,572,498 downwards.
TTGGTATAGAGTATATGGGGGTATAGTCTGCAAAAAAGACTAATAGTCTGAGATGTATTAACAGGAGTATCCTATATAAGACAGGAGCGGTAATTGTCCCACTCTACTGGTAAGGCCTCAGCTGGCGTACGGTCCAGTGCTGGGCCATATTTTAGGAAAGATACGGACAAATTGGAGAGAGTCCAGAGAAAGCAACAAACATGATAAAAGGTTTAGAAAACCTGACCTATGAAGAAAGGTTAAAAACCCAGGCATGTTTAGTCTTGAGAAAAAAACTGAGCAGGGACCTGATGTTCTTCCAATATGTTAAGGGCTGTTATAAAGAGGACAGTAATCAGTTGTTTTTCATGTCCACTGAAGGTAGGACAAGAAATAATGGGCTTAATCTGCAGCAAGAGAGATCTAGGTTAGATATTGGGACAATCTTTCTAATACAAGGGTAGTTAAGCTCTGGAATAGGCTCCAAGGGAGGTTGTAGAATCCAATTGTTGGACGTTGTTAAGAACAGGTTGGACAAACAGCTGTCAGGGAAGGTCTAGTTTTACTCAGCACAGGGGGCTGGACATGATTATGTCTCAGAATGTTTTAAATTTCCAGCCCTACATGTCTAGGATTCTATTTTTAGCCCAATGGGAGCTCACACAAGTGTGTCTATGCCAGCTGTGGAATCGCACTCCTAGCAACAAATGTAGATGTACCTACAAACTTTGCACCTCTTCATTGGTAATGTTTCACAGAGACAATCAAAATCAGAAGGAACAGAAATATATCTCCAAGATCCTACCCAGACTCAGCCTTGACACAGGGTAGTGAAAAGATATAAATTTTACAATACACTTTTGCAAAGGGAATCCCTGAACAACAAAAAAAGTTAAAAACCAGGACAGACAAGTTGGCTGGACAGGCAACCAACATACAGTTGGCTAAACTCCTCCCTCTTGTAATGCCATTGAGTTGAGAGGGTGAGTTTGGCCAATAGAATCAGATTTTCAAGCCCCATTTTTTGTCTATAGTTGCAAATAATTGTAGGCTACAACATTGTGTCTGCAGAATTGTGGGTGTGATAAAGGAGGTCAACTTAGGGCTGGGCTGAAATTGTTGGCCTCTAACAACTGATCCAAAGCCCATGGAAATCAAAAGAATCCTTCCAATGACTTCAATGGGCTATTACTCATTCTGGAAAATATCACTTTGTAATTTAATGAATAGAACCAAACATGTTAAGGGCACCTCTCATAGTACAGCCAAGCCTTAATCAAACCACAGCAGGAAGACTTGATCAGTGGCTTCTTTTTGGTGTGAAAGAACCCTAGACTTTACAGACTATACTAAACTGCATGTCAGCTAAATATTAAGATTAACAGTGTTCAAGTCCCAGCACCAAAAGTTATTTTCTGCATTGACAATAGGAAACAATCTCAGTTCACCCTCTACTAACAGAGGGCAGGGGTTGATTTAATTTTTGTGACATTTTGGAAAGCGAAAACACAGTTTTGCTTAGCTCAGATCAGAGACTCATTTCCTCACTGATCTCTCCTGGCACTTATCAGAACAAGAATCCCAAGCCCACTGCTGCAGCCTGAACAATTTTTGAGTTGCAGGATTGTTTTAATAGCCCAAGTCACTGCTCCTATACTTAACCATATTAGTCATGCTCATGGTTCTTCCTTCTCCCCCTCCCCATATTACTGCTCAGATCACCTGACTCAGCTCTAGATTGTTCTAGTGACCTTCTGTAATGGAGTACACTCACTTCTCATGAGGACCCCCTGTCTCAGTGTATATGCCCACTCTCTCACTCTCTGTTGGTGGTGGCTCTTTGGTGACTCAGCCCTCCAGCCAAGTCACACAGTCTTTATGGGAGATAAAAATAAGAACCCCTTCCAGGATATACCTCCAACAGGGGTCCTATCTCAGCACCCTCTGTAAGGGTCCCTCAATCTGCAGCCCTATCTTTGGGCTCACTCCTCAACCAGTCCCGCAGGGCTTATCACAGTAGCCTGGTCTGAACTGTCTCTCAGCCCCTTCTGGGCTCCCTCAAGTTGTGGCTACTTTTCAATCAGGCCTGGCCCTGGTTTGTGGCCACATCCCCCAGGGCTCCCTCCCTAGGACCTCATCACCTTTCTGGCTCCAACTCTTCACCTGGGCCACTAAAGGGATTCAGTTCCTATTCTGGCATAGATCAATGTCCAGGTCACTTTCCCAGTGGCTGGTGGCAGGGGGACCCAGGCCTGACCTCTACTCAGAGTCCCCACCCAGGGACCTTATAGATAGCAGCAATCCACCATGTCCCTTTAAATAAGCCACATCACTGCTACAATTCCTTGAGCCATTTCCTCACAGCCCCAGTTCATTCTGCACCCTTACCTCCATGCCTTGTCCTGGTTGAGTCCCAGCAGCCAGCCCAGAACTTGGCATTCTCCACAGCCTCTGCCAGCACTGCTATGTCCATGGCTCTGTAGCTTTCCCCCAACCAGCCAGGTACACCATTCACACTCCTCCAGCTCCAACAAGGAACTGATCTTACTCTGGCCCCACAGCTCTTCTTATACTAGCCTGCTGGGCCCCCGATTGGCTACTCCCTGCAGCTTCTCTGATTGGCTGCTTCCCACACTGCTGCTCTAGGCCGCTTGGAGGACTCTCTCCTCTGCCCTTTTCTGGGCTGTGTGACAGGGCCATGAGGCCTCCAGCGGGGGCTCAAAGCCTAGTCCATCCAATCACACCTTGTTTTAAATGGATCCGTTGGTAAATAAAGCTGAACCTAAAGAACTTATTTGAAATGCCTCCAAACCATGACCGGTCCATCCAGAATGGCAACCGCCAATCATTACGACACAATTTCTGAGTTATCTCACATCCTTTTGAAGGGAACAGCAAATCCCATGCACCACTTCAGTCTCGTGGAGTGGACCTGAGTTTGTTTAATCGCGTTGTTTAATATGTAACAAAGCAAACTCTGTGCAAAAGTATAAAATAATTCAGTAGGTCCTTGAATAGAGCATTAATGGGGGCGTGGAGAAGGACTCTGCTCAATAAAGTATTGTGGCATATGAGTCAGGAATTAAATATGGGAAGCAAAACAAAGAAAAACCCTGAAGTACTTAGATCTGAAATTATAGTGAAGAAAGGAAATAGGACTGTAGCCAGCTATGGAACCTAGAGGACACGTACAATATCCTTTCAGGTCATCTCTTGGCAAAATGACTTTGTGTTTACAAAGAAAGCAGCACTTGCCACAGGGCTCTTAAGCTTACTCTGCATCAGAGCAATAAACAGCAGGATCTGAAGTCTTGAGTGTGCTCAGAAACTGCTGTAATGGAAGGTTTTGGCTCAACAGCCCTGCAGATGGAAGCAGAAAGTCCTGAAGGCAGATGGGGACACAGTTATCTCAAATGTCAAAAGGTACAGGCTCATTTTCAAACTACAGGTGAGATGCTGACTATTATTAGTTCTGTAATCCATGTGAGTTCCAACTGAATTCAGTGGAGCTATTCCTGCACCGAGGTAGTACCAAATGTGAACCACGAAGGCTCAGATCCTCAAAGCTCCTTAGGAGCCTAAGTCCCATTGAAATGGATGAGAGGTGGGTGTCTAAATACCTTTGAGGAACTGGGCCTAGGTGCCTATCTGCCTCTTTAAAAAAATCTGTCAGATTCAACAATGATGAGCCCCATGGAAAAACCCATGAAGGAACTGATAGTTCTGTAGTCAGTGGAGGTTTCAGATGGTGTGTGGTCAATAAAATGTAGGCACACACATTGAATGAGCAGTATAAAAAGGAAATATTGAAGAGCTGTTTCGTTCGCTGAGCACCATTCATCTTGTGCACGGAATCAGGCAGGAAAAAATACTATATCCATTTGTACAAGGAAACTTTATGTGAAATTCCATGGCCTGTGTTATACAGGAGGTCGAATTACATTCCTTTGGGTTTAAAGTCTGTGAATCTGTGAATAAGGCTGTTGTCTGGACAACCTTAATTCTGCCATCTTCTAACTCTTGAATGCTAGACTTTGTAATCTTAACAATAGTTTAATATAGTGCTTTTTACATGAAATGTGTAAATACAACATGGTTAACAGAATTGACAAGGAAATGTACAGGAACAAAAACATTTATATTCATTTCAACTTGTGCAAAGTAAAACGCGAGGAAAATAGTAAATAAAAGAATTTCTGGCAGAAGTAATTTGCTAAAGTAATATGAGCTGTATTGTAGGCAGCTTTTAATAATTGGAGACCAAGTTATACTAGATTACTGGTAACCATTCTCTTGTAGCGATGGATAATGATGGCCAATAGGTGGTGCTAATGTTATATTCGAAGTCAATATTTTTTATTTAATTAAACGAATCACTTTGCTTTAAAGAAATATCGCTAAGCTTGTGAGCCTATTGGGAGAACTTAATGAGAGTAAATGGAATTTTTCAAGTCTTCGGGAATTTCTTCAGGTCCAATAGCATATTAGATACTGTGCAGAGGTCGTTATCGTCAGTTTTTTCCAGAGTAACTAGTAATGTTGGGTGCTTCCTCTTTTAGGTTCTTAGCATGAGAAACCCAGAATAGGCCTAATTTTTAGAAAGTGCTGAGAACCTGCCTTCTAAAAGTCAGGTCCCTTTAAGGTGTCAAGCTGGTCACCCAAAATCACTAGCCACTTCTGAAAATTTAGGCTTACGTGGTTACACTAACGTTATTGCCTCAATTTCTATAGTCTCGGAGAATGCCGATATTTTTTTTCTGGCACCTCTGTTGCATAGTGACTTGCTGTTTCATTCACCTTTTCCCACACAGGCAGAAGTGACCAGTAGTGATTTCCAGAACATGCTCACTAGAATTAGAATCTCTGTATCTGGAGAGAAGAGAATGTGAGTTATTTGAGAAATGACTTTTTCTGTGAAAAATTGTGATGACATGAAATATTTTCCATCTGTGTCAACGTTTTCCCGGTTTTTGTTAAAAAAACCCTCCCCTGAAAAAGCCCCCCGTCATATTCATTATCCAAAACTTTCAGTTTTTTAAAAAAGGGAAGTTTTTGACTAAACAAATATTTTTGCAAAAATTTTAGTCAATGTCACGCTATCTGGAGCGGCTCACAACTGTGAGTGCCTACCTCAGGCAGACTGTCAGAAAACAGGGCAGACACTTCAAACTGGTGGTGTGTTCTATAATTAGATTTCACCAAGTCAATAACAAATGTGAGCTCCTGGATCACTGTACCAGTCTTACCATGGAGTCACAGACCATCCCCTTAGTCTCTCCAATCTATCCTGCCACTCAGACAAACTGGACTTTGTGATAAAAGGTCACAAACCAAAAATCACACCACATCAGGTTTCTCCCAGTCCCCAAAGTCCAGTCATTTACCCCAGATCAAATGGTACGCCAGATCTTGCACCAAAGACAATGCTGGCAGCCAATTCTATAGTAAACTAAAGATTTATTAGCTAAGAAAAAAGAATGAGAGTTATTGAGAGATTAAAGTGGGTAAAATATATGTACAGGTAAATCACAGTTTGTAACTCTAAATGATGGATGTGAAGTAATAAATTGCCAGTTTCTCAAAAGTCTTTTATGGTACCCAGATTGTCTCTGGGGATCTCCGCTTTGCATCTGGTACACTTCCCTGTAAGAGTCCAAAAAGTTCAGCAATTAAAGACCTTTCTTTGAATTCATTCTTATATCTTCTTTTGACAGAAGAAAAGCTGACAGTGTCTGTACCCACGTAGGCTTTCCCTTTGATGACAATGAGTAAGGAATGCACTTAGTCTTTTGACCTCCAACCATCATAATGGCCAGTTGCTTTGAAATTAGCATTTTCTGTTAAAGTCCTTAAGTCCTTCATTAACATTTCACAAGATTTATTTGATGGATTATTTAATTACAGGGGTATACACAATGTAAAAGTTTGCTATTACATTATAACAGGAACAGATAAGTGAAAACAATACAAGTAACATTCCACTAGTTTTCATGAAGTTTAAACACCTGAATACACTCTTACCTTTACACTCATTTTGATCTATACTAATACACAAGTGAATTGGTCTGTGGTCCTGATCTGACCTGGTCTTCTAGTATCACAGTCAAAAAGTAATTTTCTGCCAGAAAAATGTGTTACCAGAAAATTTGACCACCTCTAAAGATAACTTTACAATTCTGGAATTATAGTAGTGTATTAAACAATACACCTCTCATTCTCCCAAACGTGGGATTTTTCTCCCCAAAATTACACCAGTCTGTGGTGCAGCACAGACAATATTCAGTACTGCATCCATGCTGGATTTAATGACCAATACCTAGTGACCTGTTAGGGATAGACTAGGAAGAAGAAATCTCCAGCTTTACAGTGTCATAGAGCATTCACTTCTCTCTCTTGTAGGTTGCAAGATATCTGACCTTAAAGCTGTGATGTTATTAACTATAAAGGGGTTTGTAAAGATTGCAGATATTAATTATTTAATTACATTTATCAGATGTGCTCTGACTGCTTGCTCAAACATGAAGAACAATGATCACATTAAAAAATGTATAAGTAACACAACACCAGTAAATTAGACTGTGGCCCAGATCCTGCAACATATTTAGGTGCCTAACTCCCGTTGAAATCAATGGACTTTATCTTTGAGAATCTGGGCCTGTAAACTCATCAGGGCAGGGATTATGTCTTATTATGTGTGTATGCAGTATCTAATTGGGAGCTAATCTGGGTTACGGCTTCCAGGCTTTACTGTAGTCCAAATAATAAATAATAAAAATAGACAATCCTTGGCTATGTACTGCACAGCCCTGCTAAGCGCAACCTCTCCCCTCAAGATAAATCTTGGGAAATGGGTAAGTTTTGCAGAATTTCATGAAAGTAATACAATATAAACTCCAGTACAACAAGGAGAAAGTTCTGGGTTAAAATCCTGGCCCTATTAAAGTCAATGGCAAAAGTCCCATTGATTTGAATGTGGCTAGGATTTTACCGCTGGACTGCTGGTCTCAGGCAGAGGAATCTGATGTACAGGGTGAAGTATAAAAAAGCTCTCATACTTTCAAAAAACTATTTGTTTTTAAACTACACAGCAACTCCATAATCCAGCTGATGTGATGAGTAGAGCCTGTTGGAAATTTTCTATCCAAATAAATGGACAGAATGTGTTTTTTTTACAAAATAGAAAGTCCCGCGCCCTCCTCCCCCCGAATCCCTTTTCATTCAAATAAACTTCAGGGTTTAAACACAAAACAGAAAACATTTCAAAACGGAAACATTTGGGGTTTTTAGCAATGATGGAAAAACAAAAGATTTGTTTGGTATTGGTGTCCTGGCATTTTTAAACAAAACACCAAAATTAAAAAAAAAAAATGGACTAAAAAAATTGAAGTTTGCTTTGCAAGAAGAAAAGAATTTTCTGACCAAGTCTAGTAAACAGGTATAAAGATCTTAATGGCATTCATTTAGGATGATGTGCTACCTACTAGTGGCTTCGCCATTTGTGAGTAGTGCATTAATTGAAATGGGAATTGGACATTTGAAGGCCTTAGGAAGCTTTGACTAGCTCATCATATAAAAATATATATACACCCACATATGCCAGTGTGGGCAAATAGTACTTAGCTTGCACATAAGAGAAAATACACACAGGAAAGTAATGGAAATGGCTTGCTGCTAAATACATATGGTTAATTAACAAGCTGTGAAGCAGTTACCTGCATAAAAGCACAGTGGATCAGCAAGTGCTGGGAAAATAAGTGCAGTTCATGCTTACAGTTTCTAATATCCCATGCTGCCAAAACTTTTCAGTAGGAATGGAAACTAAGCAGGACACTTACAATACCCCATGCCCTGAAGTTGAGTGGCTAGAAGGCCCCACCCCGATGTCACACCCATGCCACAAGAAAACCGGACAAACAGGGTAAGAACATCCAATTAGACAAACATGAGATGCACACAGAAGAATGCCCCAATAGAAATGTCTATGGAAGCCACCTGTCTGTGCTGTTTGCTTCTCCCAGGTTTTCCAGCATTTATGGCTCTGCTTGTTGTTTGGATTTGACAGGGATGTGGCTTCCCAGGCTTCCACTTTCTGTACACTCATTCTTGGCAAATGCACCTAACGTGCCATGGCCTGTCTTGTTGTGAAGCCTTCAGCAACATTTCCCTGGGAACATCTCTATGCATTCTTGCAGGAAAGGAAGAGGAAAAGCCTAAAAATCAATATATGCTCATAAGTCTGTCCACTCTCTGCTGGTCTCGAATAAACAATAGCACAGGGACGGAGGAATCCTCCTAAATTTGCCTTTGAAGAATATTTTAAAAATCAGGGACATGTTTAAAAGTGCTTTATCAGAAACTGTGAATTCTGAGTTAGGAGCATAGGAACTGTCTTTCTGGATCAGAGCAATGACCCATCTAGCTCATAGCCTGTCTTCAAGACTGGCCAGTGTAATGCCGACAGATCCTGGTTGCCAGCGGGCGGGATTGAACCGGGGACGTCTGGAGCTCAGTGATTGAACCTCCACTGCATGAGCTAAAAGCCAACTGGCTGTAGAGCAGACTCATTAATTGCTCCCTAAGTGGTCTTGGTGCCACTAGATGGGACAGAACACCACACCCAAGAGGTGTGCGGGTTACATACTTCCCCTAGCTGACGGAGCACATCTCGAGCTTCCGAGTCTTCCCAGTTGAAATCCCGGACGAGCCCCCACTTGTAACACTGACAGATCGCGGTGGCCGGGATCAAACTGGGGATCTCTGGAGCTTAGTGCATGAGTCTCTACCGCATGAGCTAAAAGCCAACTGGCTCTTAGCTAAGGCTGTAGAGCAAACTCAATCTCTTGCTCTCTAAATTGTCTTGGTGCTACAAAGTGGGACAGAACACCACACCCAGAAGGTGTGTGGATTACACCAGCACCAGCTGCTTCAGAGAAGGGGTAACTGCAGTAGGCAGTTATGGGATAACCAGTCTGTAGGGAAAGTTGCCTCCTGATTCCTTCAAAGATTGGGACGCCCTGAAACATGAGAGTTTCTATCCATTCCAGAATTCATTAATTTTAAAAATATATATTTACCGTAACAATGCTGGATAGTCTTGTTCAGATAAATGTCTGGCCATGTTTCAAATTCTGCTAAGTGCTTGGCCTTAGATGTGGCAATGAGTGCCACAGATTAATTATATATGGCCTGAAAAAGTATTTCCTTTAATCAGTTTTAAATATGCTCTCTGTCAATGTCATTGGATGGCCCCTTGTTAATGTATTATGAGTAGTGCAGAGCAGAGCCCAACCTACCTTCTGTACACCAGTTGTTAGGGTGTACAGCTTTCTCATGTCCCCACTTACACATCTCTTCTCTAAGGTAAATTAGCTGTTACCAAAATTTTCAAGTTTGAAAGGTCCCCGCAAATAGGAGGCACAATGTTCTCTACACAGGATATTTTACAACTAAAACAAAATTGGTTGCATAAGGGCAAAATTTCAATACTGTACTCTTGGGTTTTAGCCAGATTTACTGCAGCATGGAGAGTGGTAGATTTAAGCATACCAATAAAATACTGGGAATATTGCTGCTCTTATAATTCTGCCTGAGCCTTCCACAATTTCTTTCTGACACAGTATTTCAGAAAAAGCCCCTGAAAAGTTATTTTTAAAAACAAACAAGATCTGTCACTAGCCCTGGTGGAGATTTGTTTGTAATTCCCCTGTGAACAGAATTCTTAGATTTCAACCTAGTAGGCCATGAAATGTACAATGTAGCAATATCAAATATCACGAGTCACTCAGCTGTCTGCTGAAATATATGTAATTTGGAAATCATATTTGTTGTTATATCCAGGACGGTGATTCATCCTTGGAGTGAAGCTGTGGCTTGCCTCTGCATGTTTTGCAATGCTGGCTGGCTTCATAACCGCATAACTGCATGCTGTGGCTCCTACCAGATTTCTCAGCAAAAGTCTGAGCGAGGAGCAAGCTAATTCCTTGAACAATGGCATTCGCTTTTAGACAATTCTTCCTGCTAGCTGCCGATTTAATGCTTGCCTTGACCCTTTCCTGCTTCCTTTATGCTTTCGTGTGCATCTGCACTGCATTCCTCACCTGCTTTGTGATCGTTTTCTCCTTGGGGATTGTGAAGAAAATGGAGAGAAATATTGACATAAAAGGGAGAGCCATTGTGATTCTAGTGTCCAACAGCTCCATCGGACGGACGTTTGCCAGGAACCTGGACGAGGCAGGTTTCAGAGTGTCTGCTGCATGTTGGCCACCTGAAAGGAACTGGGCAAAGGTTCTGAAGGAGGAATATTCGCCAGACACGAAGCTGACACAACTCCATATAACTGAGGACGAGTATAAGATGACAATGAAAACCTTGATAGAAAAGCACTTATCTCTGAAAGGTAATATTTAGGTCAAGACTGTGGATTATGTCAATATTAGAAATGACCCCAAAGAGCACATCTGTGTATGAGGGTCCTAGTTTACCAGCAAACTAGGAAGGCAACAATACTGTAAGCATAGATCTCCAGGTATATTTATTGTTTTGCATTTTATTCTGCTTAGACAAGGAAAATAGACTAGTCAGTTTCACTTCGCACTAAAGGGCAAAGTTTCCACCCTAGCGCTTGTGGAGGGTCCCCTAGCAGCAGGATTGATAACAGTTCCATTGCACAAGGTGTGAGCAGCCCAAGGAATGAAAGGGACTGAGCCATTTGCTGTGCAGATTCTCTGCTCCTTTTTTCCATGGCAGAGGTGCATATGGACATAGAGGACTGCGGTCACCTCTGCAGAGGTAAGGTTGACAGGCTGGGTGAAAGAGCAAGAGATGAAAGAGGTTTGGTCAGTGTCCTAGGCAGAGACAACGTGCCTGGCTTTTGTTACTCAGAACCCAAATGTGGAGGGGAGGACGGGAGAAGGGGTCATGTTTGATCTTCAGCCAAAAGCACTGTTGGCTACAAGATTGCAGTTGGCTAACACCTGCAGGAGGCTAAAAGATTGCAGCACTTTGCTTTCTGATCTGGACCTCACCACAATTATCCATGGCTGGGTTGTCTCCAGATTAGATTACATGGGGCTAAACTTGAAGACAATTCATAAACGTCACCTGGGACTGTAAGAGGCGGGCAGCCTGTTGAGGTACGTTTCTCTCAGAGAACACACAACACCTGTGCTTGGGAATCTGCTGGTGTGTTTCTGGATGCAATTTTTAAAAAGTACCAGTAGTCAACTACAAAGTGCTAAATAGTTGGGGCTCGGCTATGCCAACACCCAGAGGCAGATTAAGGTTTCATGGAACCCTAGGCCACAGTAAGCGGGAAGCCCCTCCTGATGCCTTCCACCTGCAATTCTGCCCCCAGGCTACCCCTCCCTCCCCCACGGCCCTGCCCCTGTTCCAACCACGCTCCTGCCCTCTTCCGCGCCCCCCCCCCACTGCAGCCTGCAACCCGTTTGCTCCTTTCTACCCTCCCCCCAATACCAGAGAAGCTCTGTCCCCCTGCCACGGCCATGGGACTGCAGCAGAGAGTGAGAGCACCCCCAGCCCTGAGGCCAGGGCAGGGAGTGAGAGCTTCTCCAGTCCAGGAGCCACAGCTGGGGTCTGGATGCTGGGGCTTCCCCCACCCTGCCTGGTGCTTCTGCCGGGAAGTGGGGTCAAGGTGCAGGGGCCTCCCCCACCCCAGCTTCCCGGCGCAGTTATTTGGGTTGGGGTGCGGGGGCTTCTGCCGGGGAGTGGGGTTGAGGTGCGGGGGTGTCAATTTTTCTGGGGTCCCCCAATTGGCTGGGGCCCCTGGGCATGGGCCCTGTCGGCTCAATGGCTAATCCGCTGTTGGCAACACCAACTCTCATTGTTACTGTAAGAGCTGAGAACAGAAAAAGTGTTTGGTTAACAGCCCCTTGGTTTAAATATGAGGGGTCTGGCCATGAGATTTTGAGCAAGGGCTAATCAGCTCTGGAACATGCTTCAGTAGTTGATTGGCAGAGCCCAATATTTCAAGGTTTCTTCATGCTCTTGGCTCTGTCTAGCCAGGAGGGCATGTTTAATGAAAGAGGGAGAATTTTAGGTTTATGTTTGAGCAGAAGTATCCATTCTAGTATGGGCACTGGGCCTGTTGAATTTGAATGGATCTTTGTAAGTGGTTGTACACGTGGATAGTGGTTTAGGTAGACGCCGTATTAGAAATCAAAATACACAAATAAAATTCAAAAATATCTAGGGTTATAATAGTTGATACTAGCAAACTTTTTGGGATATGAAGGGATATGAAACCTTGAACTTCAGTGCTTATGCCAATCTTTAACTATTAGAGATCAGGAGACAAGTTTTGGTTCCCACAAATCAAGAAGGATGTTGATAAACTGGAGAGGGTTCAGAGGAGAACTACCGGAATGATTAAAGCATTAGAAAACCTGCCTTATAGTGATAGCCTCAAGGAGCTCAATCTACTTAACTTAACAAAGAAAAGGTTAAGAGGTGACTTGATTACAGTCTATAAGTACCTACACGGGGAACAAATATTTAATAGTGGGCTTTTCAATCTATCAGAGAAAGGTCTAACACAATCCAATGGCTGGAACTTGAAGCTAGACAAATCCAGATGTAACGTAAACCTGTACGAAATTGTTGGGTATTGTATTAAATTAACCAGAAGCTTGGTCACGTTGCAATCTGCGCAGGAGTCCTCATGGGCTTATAAACTCTACCAGAATCCCTGCAAGTGTTATGATCTCCAGCGGTGTTGCTGCAGGTCCAATATGCTTTGCTAGAGTCTGCGAATATTTTGGGACAGATCCTTAATGACATTAGGGAGCAGTTGCTTGTACCAGTAGTCCTGTTGACAGCAGTGTGTATATAGTATGACTATTTACCATTAGATAAGGAGATTCTCCAGATGAGGAGAATGCCTCATGTAAGGGAACCATTTTGTCTAGGGAGGAGGGGAAGATACAATCAGTCTACAAGGCTAACAGGTTTCTTCATGTCTTAAGAAATTAGTCATGTATTTTTTTTTTCAGAAGGGGTGCAGAATAGGGCAGGAGCTGGATACATACCTCAAGCTAGTGACACTCAATTATCCAGGTGCCTTGTCATCCTTGAGAAAAAGGCAGACATCACACAGACATCAGACAAGGCATACAACCAGTCAAGAAAGTGGAGAAGTTCTATGGCCTGTGTTATGCAGGAAGTCAGACTTGATGATCAGAGTGGTCCCTTATGGCCTCAAAATCTATGGCTCTATCAATATTTAATGCTAAGATCATGCAATGAGCAGTTCTAGTTAAAGATATGCTTGCATATACCCTGTGTCATCTTTGTATCACGCATGCATGCTTTAGCTCCTTGTGCTGACATGAGTTACACATTCCTGTATTTCTCTACATATATTCAGGTTTGCCAGCCCCCCGTGTTCAGAAAAACATGAGTCAGGCGCCCAAAAATCACGAGTGCCTTAAAAATACTGATTTTTTTTTAAAGAAATGTTGGGTCCTTTTTATTTGTCTTCTGGCTTTTGAGCCTTTAGGGTGCCCTCGGGTCACCTTTTCAAGTTTTTCTCTGCAACCATGAGAGCGAGAAACATACATTTCATTTACAGAGAGAGAGGGAGAGAGTCTCACCAAATCACATGCCTCCAGGAGCTGGGGCTCTAAGGAAAACATCCAGTATTACAAGAGTTACTGACACTGTGTATGAATGATCTGGGATCCAGCTGCTAGAGAGACTGCTGCTACTCATGTTTGTGCTGTTGTCTGGACATATTGCCTGGAACCGTTGTCTCTTGTTTCATGACTTTCAATGCTGGCTGCAAAGTGAGGCCTTGAGGGTAGCACAGTAAAGCAAGTTAAAACTGGGGAGAATCTTAAAGCTTAATATGGCTGTGAAGCAGCCCCTCTCCACTGCAGAAAAGATACAGGCAAAACAAAGCAAAATTCTTGCCTGTTAGCGTGATTAATTCCGATAGTGCTTGTCACCATGATACCCAGCCATCCTCCTGAACACAGGAGCTTGGAAACAATATACAAAGGGTTAGTCAAATGCTCAGTGAAAATCAGTACTTGTTGCATCCTGCCCTAGCTTTTGCCAAGTCCAGTGAATTCCAGAGGCAGCAGCTCTCAAGCAAGAGCAATCTGGTAATGTGCGTGGAGTTCTCAGATTTCTCAGATGATCTTAACGGCCGGGGCAGGGTACCGGGTGAAAGATGGTTTCAGATAACCCAGTCCCAGACTGTTCAGATTTTAAAGATCATCACCTTCAGCTTGAATGGCACCCGGTGCAGATTTGGGCACAAGTGTCATGTGTCCATGCTGGCCCGTGTCACTCAGAAGCTGGGAACTTTGGCTCTGATCCTGCAGTGAGCTCCCTGTGGGCAGATCCCCGTGGAGCCCATTGACTTCAGCAGGGCTCTATGTATGTGTACACAGCACTCCGCAGCATAGAGGTGACTGCAGGATCAGGGCCTTGCATTCTAGTTCTGTTGGAGCTTCTGGGACGACTCCAGGGGGAGCCCCAAGGAGACCACTTTGAAGTGTTTTATACAGAAGATCCCAGCCTTTCCTGTGTTCTAGGATAGTTCGTTTCTCTCCTCAGACAGTTCATTCCTTCTCAATTTATTGCTTTCTGTTGTTGCATTTCTTGTACCCGCCTTTTCCCTGGCTCTCCCTAAACATCCTCAGTCTCTTCAGAGGTCCCCTCTTTTCTTTTCTCCTCCATACGCTTTATTCATTCTGTCCCTTGGGGTTTGATCACTTTCCTTCTATTTCTAAAGCCTCTATTTCCCTGGTCCTATTCTGATTTATTTAATTCGTTTCATTTTCCAATTTCACACTCATTCCCTCTCCCTCGTACAGTTTTTCCCCTCTCCTTTTTCTCTGCTTTACTCTCTTTCTCTTTCACACAGCTTTCCATATCGCTCATCCAACCTTTTCCCATCACTCAGCTAACTGGTGCTTTCTACTTCCCCGGTGCCTAAGACATCACAGGAGGCAGGCAGCTCTTTGTCAAGTTGCTGAATGATGTGTACACATGAAGAAAGTTTTGCCTATTAAAAATCATGAGTTTCATCAATGGTAAAGGGAAATGCAAAATGATAAACTTCCTAGATTTTACTCTTGTCTGTAGCTGGCTGGATTGTTTTCACTGTGAACAAATTATCCAAAAGATTGAGCCTTCTTTTTATTCATGAACAGCATGACAGCATGAACAGCATTCATCCTGACAGGTGTGACTGTATTTGGTATTCAGAAATATTCAAAGAATAGTTTGGCCAAATAATTTAAAAGCTAGGAGCCGTTTGAAGTCTCTTCATTTTGACTATTTGATAGTCAGTATGTGAAACGGATCACTTGGTATTGTTCCTGATCCCTGATTGGATGGGTTAAACTCTTTACACAGAAGAATTCATAAATAAATAATGATGATCAACAAATTGTAAATAATGAATTAGCAAGCACACTTGTTCCTGCACAAATATCATGCCCTTCTTCATAAGCATAGGTCTATTCAAATGGTGAAACATCCTTCCCTTTACAGAGAGCCTAGACAAGACATCAAACACCACTCAGTCCCTAAAGACAGATCATATGGCCCAGAGAGTTTTGGTTATGCAACCAAAAGGTCCTTCTCTATTAATAGCGCAATATTATTGCTAAAAGTCCAAACGCTGCCAACCATCTTAGAAATTAATGGATATGCACTTAAATGGCATAATCAAATTAATTGAGATTTGGTCAATGTAGAGCTAAAACTGGGTTCAGGGACTATACCTGCCCCTTTGCCTCACTGCTAATACTTGTGGATTTGCATTTACATTTAAAATAAAGTTTCTCTTTGCTGTAGCTGTGTGAAAGATTCACACAAAGAACTGGGGAAACTGACTGACTATTGAATGATAAGAGTGAAACTGACTATTAGAATGGATCGAAAATTGGACAATTGCCATCTCAATTTCAATTTTGCAAAACCACATTTTCTGTCAAAAAAACCCCAACCCAACCAACCAAACATTGACGGAAGATTCTTGACCAGCTCTACAGACTATATGCAGAGTGGTGCTTTAATGCACAAAGCAATAAGCTAAAAAACAGAGAAACATTCCCCCCCGCCAACCCAGTTTCATTCAGAAACAAGAGATCTCAGGTAATACTTATAACAATAATGAATAAAAAAAGGGTACAGACAGAAATATGACTTTTAAATTGATAGAGTCCCTTTCTAAAGCTACAATTATAATAATAGAAAGTAAAACCACATAAAGTTAGGATGATGAAGTGACACAGCTCAGATCACAATATACAAAACTAGGGAAATTCTGGGTTAAGGCTGTAACCCAATTCTTAACTCACTCCCCTTTCTATCCACTGGGCTATGCTCTGAATAAAATGCGTCAGAGAGTTCACTTTCTAGTTGCACTTCTATCTTTTATCCTTCTCTGAGGCAGCTCCTCCAGAAATTTTATTCATGAGCCATAACACCGGAGAGCAGTGCATGTCTGATTGCATCAGTCATGTTGAGCTACATGATATAAAACAATACAACATGACTGACATCACAGCCAAGATGTGGGAGAGGCGGGGGAGACGGGGGTGGGGGGAAGATACTTTAAGTAAAAGCTCAGTTTTTCTGAGAAAGAAAAGGAGCAAAATATCGAATGTGCTTGAGCAAAATAATCAGGTGCAAGGGGAAAAATCTTCCTATTAACTCCAGGTGGTATGCACAGTGGGCTACATGCATGTTTGGTGTAATAATAAATCCTATCTAATACTTTGCTGAAAAGCACAATACCATATACCTCAAAGCACATGGCAGCTGAAGGTAAGCCTTATTGACCCGATGTAAGTAAGATGGTGGATGGATACACCAGCCAGGGAAAGCCAAAGTCCTGTCTCAAGGGTAACCTTATTGCCACAAAAGGATTCAAAACAAGAGCAAAGTGGCTCCTATCATTTGCTTTCAGCCACCACAGGCCTTTACAGCTTTCAACAAACTGGGAGTGAAGAGAATATGCTCTTCCTCGGGTACCTTTCCTAGGCCTCTTGCCAGGTCCCCCTAGAAGCACTTTCCTCAAGGCCTTATTTCAACTCCCTGCTCACTTTCTGAGGGTGAGCCAGGAGAACTCCTTTTATTGTCTCCATCAGGGAGTCACGTGATGAGCAGCTGATTTCTCGCCATCATGTGCCCTGACTGGAGACTGCAATTCCCAGTAACTCCTGGACTTAAAGGGGATATGCCATCATAACAGACATACCGGCTAACCCTGTGCTTAGAGATCAGTGCTTTGTTACATCCTCAAAATCAACGAGGAGTCTAGTGGCACCTTAAAGACTAAAATTTATTTGGGCATAAGCTTTTGTGCGTAAAAAACCTACTTCTTCAGATGCATGGAGTGAAAATTACAGATACAGGCATTATTATACTGACATATTAAGAGAAGAGAGTTACCTTACAAGTGGAGAACCAGTACTGACAAGGCCAATTCAATCAGGGTAGATGTGGTCCACTCCCAGTAACTGATGACGGGGTGCCACCGGACTCCTCGTTGATTTTGTGGATACACACTAACACGGCTACCCCTCTGATACTTGTTACATCCTGTTTCACGGACAGAAAAACAGAAATACAAAGAGCTTAAATGTCGTCTCTGAGTCAATGGGTATGTCGACACAGCAGCAGGAAGATGCGATTCCCAGCTAGAGTAGACATATACACGCTAGCTCCTCTTCAGCTAGCATGCTAAAATACTAGTGTGGCCGCAGTGATACGGACTAACCACTCAAATACATACCCAGGGTGTCAGGTGGGATTGTCCTTGGGTGGCTAGCCCAAGCCATAGCCTGTCCTGCCATGGTCACACTGCAATATTTAGTGCACTAGCTTGAGCAGAACTACCTCATATATGTCTGCCTGCACTGGGAATTACACCTCCCAGCTGCTGTGTAGACCTACCCAGTAGGACTCAGTGGCTGACTCCCATTCCTGTGCTTTGTGCTTTTAAACCAGGGCTGAATTTGTCTCAGTATGCTGTGTAGATATGGCTTATATATCGTTACATGGGGAAAAGCAACTTCTTAATTAGGAGGGTTGCAGGGGAAAAAACCCTGATGATTTTTGAAAAATGCCATTTCCATTTGGATGAAATTTTATTCAAGTGGAAATTTTCTGCATGTCTCTAGGCCTAAGTAAAATATTTGATAATATTGATGGATGAACGCATAAGAGCCGTTTGATCTTACATCAGCAATTTGACATCACTTCTCTGGACTGGCCCACATTGGAGTATAATGGACTGCTCACAATTTGGATTTATTTTTTCACAATTTATTTCATGCAACTTTGGAAATATTTTGCATGAAGCTGGTTGAAGCTTAAAGCTGGTTGAATTTAAAAAATTTTCATGCAAATTATTTGAAGATTTTCATAATTTTGCATTTACCTTTTTGGCTGCAGCTCGTAAAAGTAAAGATTTTCATTAAAAGTTTCTAAATTTTTTGCAATACCTTTTCATCATCTTTTAGTCCGCTCTAATATGAAGTATGTAATGCTAGAACTTTTGGAGAACTGGGATTCCAGCTTGGATCCATGTCTAATTGTGTATCAGAACAGTTAAGTGTTATATGGCTCAGATTCGCCTCATTTTTTATCTAAATGCAGCGGCTACTTGCAATATGAAAAGGAGTACTTGTGGCACCTTAGAGACTAACCAATTTATTTGAGCATGAGCTTTCGTGAGCTAATGCTCACGAAAGCTCATGCTCAAATAAATTGGTTAGTCTCTAAGGTGCTACAAGTACTCCTTTTCTTTTTGCAAAGACAGACTAACACGGCTGTTATTCTGATACTTTCAATATTTATTTTTAAACGGAGTAATGTCACCTTTATTTGTGTGCAGAGAAATACTATGAAATAACATGAAAATGAATTGTAAAAATTAACACAGCTCATCTCATGTCAATTGGACAGGCATGTATGGGCTGATGAAGAAGCCTTCGGTCCTGATGTGGGAAGAACAGGAGCCAGACACAAACAGATTCTCTGAGGGGAAAACTTCTTATAAATGGAAGGATGTTTGCAGAACTCCAGGTAGGGTAAACTTTAGCCAGTCGAGCACATCTGAATATGTTGCTCCTCTTAGTCCCTCTCTAGACTTGGTGTGTGTGTGGGGGGAAGTATTGAAAAAAAAATGTGTAAGCCTATTTGTCTTAACGGAGACTGTTTTTAAACATCACTTAGCACCTCCGATGACAGGGTTCAATATCTTTAAAAATGTTGTAGCTGCTCCTGGTCAACTTTAGACTCCACCCCTCACGATGGTTGACCATAACTAGCTTTGAAAACGTATTTAAAATCACCCATTTGAAAACACACACATTCTTTTCTAATCTAGGCAGGGCCTTACTGTAATTAGAATTTGCCAAATAATTGATTTTGCAGTTCAGTGTCCAAACTGGGTGAGAGAGGGGAGAGACTGATTCAGCTTGAAGGAAATGTTTCATTTCATTCTTGGGTGCCCCCCCTTTTAAAGTTAATTCTTGCTAAATTTCAAAACAAAAAGTGGTAACATTTTGTTTTGAAAATATTTTTTTTAAATCACTTTTTTGGCTATTTTTTTTAACCCTGGTGGAGGTTTTTTTTCCCATCAAAACTCTTCTCTGAATTTGACCCAAATTTATTAACAAGTTTGGTCAACCTGACGCTTTGTTTTTCAGCAAATAAACTGTTTGCTGAAAAAATTCCACCCAGCTCTAGTTGTAATGTGAGTAAATTATCTAGGGCCTAATCCTCTGAGGTGCTGAGTGCCTTTGGTTCCCACTGCTGTCATGGTTGTTGACATTTAAGCGAATGGGGGTGAAGAACAAGTCACAGAGATTTTCGACAGTCTCAGTATCTTAAAGGATCTGGCCTTTATCTGGGGAAGAGTTTTCCTCATGTTTTGCTTTTCATATAGTGGACTAAATAAAAAAGTGGTAAGCTCGTAAGGACTTATCTAGACTAATACTTAGGTTGCGGCAAGCTGAGGTGCAGATCTACCCTGCACTAGTCTACCGGGAACTCAGGGTACGTCCACATCTGAACTGGGAGGTGGGATTCCAAGCTCACATCGATGTACCTCTGCTAAGTCTGCTTGAGCTAGTGTCTAAATATAGCAGCATGTCTGCAGTTGCATTCTTCTCTTTGCAGCCTTCCTCATGGCACTTCTCTTTCTCCCTGTGAACTATGGCGTGACTTTTGCAAAGAAGAAAAGCCTGCAGTTACTTACTAGCCCACTGAAGTCCAAAAACTGACAGGTGAGACAACATCGGCATCTTAGATACATCCAGCCTGGCAGAGGGTCCACTCACGTCACACTCCTGAGCAGACGCTGCCCCAGACTCCAAAAATCAGGGTCATTCCAAAATCTGGGGAGTTTAGACCTGAGGCTATTTTCAACCCTTTTAAAATAGGGGCTGTTTGCAAAAGTCACACCTGGATTTGGTTTTTGCTTTCCAGTGGCCCCAAGATCTGATGGTGTTCAGACTCAGGGTTTTGGTTGGGGCAAATCTCTAGTATGGGGACATGAGACTGCAAAGAATGCCTGAAATTCTCCCTATCCTGTCCTGTCAGGTATCTGTCCTTGCTTTGGAAATTCTATCCTGAAAATTCACTGGGTCTGATTCTGATCTCTCTTACACCAATATGAATGAGAAGGAACTTCCCTGACTTCACTAGATGTACATTTACAATGTTGTTTTAACCTTGTTGGTCCTAGGCTATTAAGCAAGGTGTGTGAGGTAATATATCTTTTATTGAACCAATTTCTTTGGTGAAAGAAACAAGCTTGTGAGGACGGAGGGGTCAGATGTGGAGTGATCACTTTGTGAAAAATGTTCACCCATCCGTGATATGGCGTTTTTGTCTCTTATTTTCTGTGTGCGTTCATTGGAGAGCAGAATTATTGTCTTGTGTTACCCACATAGTTGTTACTGGAGCATTTAGTGCGCTGGACAAGGTATTTTGTGATAGGCATGTGTAAGACCCAGGGATCTTGAAAGGTGTGTTGGGGGGTGGGGGGTATTGATCATCATAGCAGGAGTCATATGTCTCAGTCCTCATCCTCAAAGGAAACCCGCAGAACACCTTCAAAAGATGACTCTGGGAGCTTAAATTCATAACTTTACTAGACACTAAAAATCATGGACATAGAAGAGACACTGGATTTATGGCTCTGTAAGTGTGTGGGATTCACCCCTGTGGTGCCTCCTGCTGGTGTCCTGGGAATTAGCTCTACTTCCAGCCTTGGAGTGCCCTCCTCAGGCCTGTATCCCGCTTATGCCAGGCCCCCATGTTCTTCCCGGACCCGGTGCCCCTTGCACCCCAGGGTGCTGCCCCCTGGCAGTAACCCCTCACTTGCAGGGTCTCCCCTCCCCAGGGAACCCCCACCCCCTATCCCTACCTTGCCTCAGTCATAGGGTACTGCCAGTCACCAGCGAGCCTCCGCACCCTGGGGCAGACTGCAGTATAAGCCCCTCATCACAGGCAAGGTTGGGTTTGGACCTGCTGCCTCTGTCTAACCTGGGGCTGTCCCCTGCAGCCCCCATACCTGTTTGGCCTAATACTAGGCCGCAGCCTGGGGCTCCCCCGGCTGGAGCTCCCCCGGCTCCTCAGGCCCTTCCCCAGCCCTGCTCCAATCTAGGTACTCTGCTTAGGTTCCTGCAGCCAGGTCCCTCCCTCTCAGAAGCTAGAGAGAGTCTCTTTATATGGCCAGCTGAGTCTGTTTGGGGCATGGCCAGAGCTGAAGCTGCCTCCCAGTCAGCCCAGCCTAAGGCTCCCAGCCCCAGCTCTCTCCAAGGGCTGGCTTTTACCCCTTTGGGCCAGGAGTGGGTGACCACCCCGCTACAGGCTCACTAAAACGATGTGTAACCCACTGACCCTGCTTTGTCCTATGACCGCAGAGATGTTAACTGCCCAGTTCGCCTTGAATGGTCTCTTGCAACACGTTAACACCCTATGCTAAACAATCTGTTCCACCTTGTATTTAGCTGTCACCCTCTGAATACATTTCCTAGACCCGAAGAAGAGCTCTGTTTGAGCACAAAAGCTTGTCTCTCTCACCAACAGAAATTGGTCCAATGAAAGATATTACCTCACCCACCTCACTAGATGTATGCCAATATTAACTTTTTCCTGCAAAGCCCATGTGCTTTAACCTATGTCACATCAAATAATGTCACCTACTCTTACGCTACCAAAAAACCTCCAAGGCAGAGCCTTCCTCTGAGTCTCCCATTGGGTTCTGGGTTGCTTGCTTGTTCAAGGCTTAGTTCTGCTCCTGCAAGCACTTCCACTGAAATCAGTGGGACAACTTAGGAGGGAAGAAACCAGGCCGCACGGGTGGCAGAATCAAGGCTTTAGCCTGTAAACTACTTGTGGTGAGGACAATGGGCCAAATTCCTGTGGAATTCTGCAGTCAGTGGAGTTACTGTGGATTTGGATTGGCATGAGAGCAGAATTTGTCCAGGCCAATCTCTAATATTGGCACATAATGATGTGCAACATGCCTCGAACTCGGGACCTGAACTCGCCACCTATTGGTTTCCACAAGGAATTTAAGGTGCTTGTTCTGAATTATAAACCCCTAAATGGCCTGTGACCTGCCTGCATGATGGACCTTCTCTTCCCCATTGCAATGCTAGGACAGTTGCAGGCAGTGGAAGCCCTCAAGATGGAACCGACGGGAAGAAAAGCTGCCAGCAAGGCGCGCTCCATGAGGGTCCCTCGACTTTGGGACTCATGCCCCTGCTTGGTCCAAGGTAGCCAGAGAGTGTTGACCATCAGGGTATATAGCAAAGGCCCATTTATTTACCCATGCTTTTGGGAATGAGGAATAGGGTAGAGGCTGCCTTCGTGCACGAGGTGGGTCATGTTTGGGTTACTTCTCACCACTGACTGGCTTTTTTATTGGTTAAAGGCGAGGAGAGGCTCCTGGTTCTGTATGTATGAACATACTTCTTGGGGGTGGTAAAAGCACCTCAGAGGTATTCAGGTAATCCCATTGGTTTCAGTGAGAATTAGGCACCTAAATACCTTTGAGGCTCTGGGCCCTAGAGCCTGATCAAAAGCCCAGTAAAGTTAGAGTCTTTGTATTGACTTCAATGGATTAGACCTCAGAGCTTGGCCTAGATGCTTTTTGAAAGAAATATTAGAAATGGAAATAAATAAATATCAACTTCTCTCTCATTTGGTCTGCACACGCTCACCAGTGGCTGTGCCATAGTAGTGATGTGATATGGATCGGAAAACAGTTCAGTTGGAATGGAATAATTTGCATGAAATCAGAGTGAATGGAATTATTCACTGCTGAAGAAAGAGATTAATCTCCCTCCCCAATACATTTATTTCAGCACAGAAGGAAACTTGTGGAATGACTCAACGGGTTACTAATGCCGCAGTGAAAACGAGATGCAGGGAGGAGTAACTTGGAATGGAACTGAACTGACTGATTCCTGACTTGCAAGAATCAAGTGCTGAATGGTGTCTTCAAACTTAGTCATAAGACAATGAGAAAACATTGTGAATTAGATCTGGATGGAAGACTATTACCCTAGTTGTATTGCAGGTCTGCTTTCAAATCACATTTGTAACTGAGAATATGCTGAATGTTGAAATTGTACTGGGATAAATGATCTAAGATGGAAGGAAATAATGAAAAACTCTCCTGAAAGACTACTGAACGTTAAGCTTTCGACATATGCTGTGCTATGACTTGGCTTAATTGATGGACAAACTGTTGGTCTTTCATCTCTCAAATTGCAGCTCAGAATTATCATTACACATGTGAAATGTAGTCTAGTCCTGGCCCACAGAAAAGAACGGTAGTTAAATGTCAAACTGAGCCAAAACTAACCATTTTAATTCAACCATGTCAAAAAGTTGTGTTTTGATTAAAGCTGTTAAAACATTTCATTGCAACATTTCTGAATTGAAAGTTTTGGTTTCTAGCCAAAAATGTTTGGCCTTTGGTTTTTCACCAAAAAGTCAAAATTTTCTGTGGTAAAAGCAGACACTTTAAAAAACAAAAAAACGCATGTAGTCAAACACCCAATTTGCAGTTGAAAAACAGTTTCAATGGAACATTTTTAATCAGCTCTGGTGAGCAACAATATTTTGTCCGGAAATTCCTTGTGCAGTTTTAGATGGATAATGTATTCTTTATTTTCTCCACTAATCTGTTGCATGTCATTGATGTGGGCTTTTAAATCGCTGCTGTTTCATGGATGGTTAAATGATACCTATTTGTATTCACACTGGTATGTACAGCCTGATTGTACAGTCCTTATTTGAACAAAACACCTGTTGGCTTCAATGGAAATTGTTTGCTTAAAGACATTATGATAGACTATAATTGTTTATAATGCTTTATGATCCTTTGAGATAAAAGGAACTATACATTTATAAAATTATGGCTTTAAGGCAATGCTGTTGTGAAACCCAGTTATGATATACCTTCCCTAAAATTATAATACAAATTAGCTACATCAAAGTAATGCAGAAGTTATATGTTGAGATTTTCAAAGCTGTCTAGGGGAGACTAAAACAAATACACAAAAGTCAGAGCTGGTCAAAATTATTCCTTTATTTTTTTTTAGAAGTTTTTTCCCCCTGCAGCAAATGTTTCTTTCCCCCCTCCGTACCCCCTCCAAAAAAATAGAAAAATGGAAAAGGAGAGAAAAAGCCTAAAAAATGAAACAACTTCATTTTCGATTTCAAAATAATTTTCATGTTTTCAATTGTTTTTTTTAGCAGAACACTGAAAAAATTCAAGAGCTTTGAGAAAATTTTCTGGAAAACAATTCCGCCCTCACCCCCCCCCCCCCCCAACAGACTCACCATTTTCCAGCCAGCTCTAATGAAAATGCAGCTGGCTTACAAATGTTTGGTCCCATGGCAACTAAACCCTCAAATTCAAGAGCTGACAATGGAAATGACAGCTGACCACTCAAGCCCTGAACCTTCTCCCATTGAACTCAATGGCAAAATGCCCAATGTCACACGTGCAGAGCCAAGCTGTAAATACACCCACCCTTCCTGGGTAACGCTCTCAGAATGTTTCCCAGCCAAAAGCGTTTATTTACATTATGTGAGCACTGACATTCTTTCCATTTTCAAAAATATCATGGCAGATGTTATCAACAAGTCACATTCTTTGCCAGCTGCCTTTATCAAAGCCACAGTCCCTATATGCCAACTCTAGCAATAGAGTCAAAAAAATACAGCACAAGGCCGATATCAGTACAATTCCACTGGGATAGCTGCTCCTCGGAGCGGTAATTCTCCTGTTAGAATACCTTGCTGTGTTTTCAGGCCTGGTGCTGTAGAATTCCCTTACATGACTAGTGTTTACTCACATGAGTAGTCATACTGAAGCCAAATCCAACTGAGTATGGGCTACTCACCTGCATAATGATCTGCAGGGCTGGCATTTTAGATAAGGTGGTCTTTGGGGGCAGGAATACCGTTTTATCTGCTCGTATCACTGCTAAAAAACACTGTAATGCAATGCTAATAATAAATAGCCATTACGGTGGTCTGGTTTTATATTATTGTTACTAACTTGATCAATAAAAACATTGAATGTGCCCTCTTATCTGACCCACATGCTTGAGTTTCTTCTATATATAACTTCAGAAAAATACAGAATGTATTCACGTGTTTGAATGTCCTTGCAGCTCAGCTTTTATTATATTAACCTATAGGCCAGGAAAGTGTGGGTTCAAATCCTATTCCATGGCTTACACACAATACAGCATAGAATTATTATTATCATACTATACATTGAGCTGAGCTCCTCCTCAAGTTTGTCTTTTCCAAAGCTGGTATTCCTCCCTTTTAATTCAGAAGGGTTTGAGCTTGATCTATATCTTTTGGGTCAGTCTGGTCCCAGCTGACAGCATGGCTTTCTCAGAGTTAGGATTTCATGTGTAGAACTCTACCCCTAAGAGCACCCATCTTGGGTCAGCTACTGTTCATTTAACTTCCCCTGTTTCCATCTGCCATTCTGTATGGCTAGAGTGGCAGTCTTTGACACGGGGAGAGTCTGCTGTTAGTCTGTTGTGTCTGGTTAATGACCATTCTTTCTTACCACTCATTCTTGCTGAGTAGTATCTTACTACATGAGTAATCCTATTGGTTTAAGCAAGACTAGTTGTAGAGTAAGGTGCCACTCAGGGAGAGTAAAGTTGTCAGAATCTGGCCTTAAATATTCAATTTGTTTTACATAAAGCCATTTAGGAGCTGGGCACATAGATTCTTTATTTAAATAATCTAAAAAATGCATACTTCCCCCAAATCCCTAGAGACCTTTGAGTTCTTCTTCAACAAAGCAGTTTCCTTGTCCCCCTCATTCTCTGCCCCTTTCCCAGCCTAACTGTTTGTTCATACTTACAGCTTTCTCCTTTCCTCTAGCTGTGCGCTATAAACTTTGAAGCAGATCTGCACTTAGCACTGAATTGGGCTTCCAGGTAATGGATCAGATTCGCAGCTAGGGTAAATGTGTAGCTTAGCTGACTTCAGTGGTTAGCTCTGTGGACTTTGCAGGTTACACAAAAAGGTGACTAAACAGACAACGGAAGGAGGACAGGATAACAATGGGGATAGGTGTGATTGCACAACTTAGTTGTTGCACTGCTGACAGTAGTCACTTTTGCCAGAGTAGGTCGGGCTGGTGCGGGAGTGGCACTGTATGTGAAAGCAGCACAGGATCAAATATAGTAACAATCTTGAATGAATCAAACTGTACCATAGAATCTCTATGGATAGAAATTCCATGCTTAAATAAGGATATAGTAGTAGGAAAATACTACTCACCATGTGACCAGGATGGTGATGGTGATTGTGAAATGCTCCAGGAGATGAGAGAGACTATAAAAATAGAAAACTCAGTAATAATGGGGGATTTCAACTCTCCCCATATTGACTGGGTATGTCACCTCAGGATGGGATGCAGAGATAAAATTTCTAGACACTATAAATGACTGCTTCTTGGTGCAGCTAGCCCTGGAACCCACAAGGGGTTAGGCAAATTCTTGAACTAGTCCTGAGTGGAGCACAGGATCTGGTCCAAGGGGTGACTATAGCTGAACCACTCAGTAATAGCAACCATAATATAATTAAATTTATCCTTGGGGAAAGGGGGAATGCCTAAGAAGCCCATCACAGTAGCATTAAATTCAGAAAGAGGAACACAAAAATGAGGAAGCTAATTAAATGGAAGTTAAAATGTACAGTCACAAAAGCTGCAAACTAAATAGAGGCTTAACTTTAATTTGGGGTGTACATTTAAAACCCTAGTAAGAGGACCAAAAAGGTGCCACCATGGCTAAACAAAGTAAAACAGGCAGCTAGAAGCAAAAAGGCATCCTTTAAAAATTGGAGGTTAAATCCTCCTGAGGAAAACAGAAAGGAGCATAGGTGCTGACTCTGTGGGTGCTCTGAGGCTCAAGCACCCACAAGCCATAGTGGTTCCTGGCCTGCCCTGAGTTTTATGCCTGAGGTCTGCTCACAGCACAGATCCCAGAGGGAGTGTGGAAGGTGATAAGTTCTGTCCTGCTCCCAGCTTCTGCCCTTTTGGCAGGGAGTTTTTAAACAGAGGCAGGGTGATTACGATAACAAAAGGCTTGTCATTAAATTAAATTACTGATCCTTAGATGATCCTGAGATCATTGCCAGACACTGCAGTTAAAAGATCGGAAACAAAGAGTAGGAATAAATGGTGCAGTTTTCAGAATGGAGAGAGGTAAATAGTGGTGTCCCTCAGGGGCCTGTGCTGGGATCAGTGCTGTTCAACATATTCACAAATGATCTGGAAAAGAGGGTAAATAGTGAGGTAGCAAATTTTGCAGACGATACAAAATTACTCAAGACAGTTAAGTACAAAGCTGACTGCAAAGAGTTACAATGGGATCTCACAAAACTGGGTGACCCGGCAACAAAATGTCAGGTGAAATTCAATGCTAAATGCAAAATAATGCACATAGCAAAATATAATCCCAAAGACTCATACAAAATGATGGGATCTAAATTAGCTGTTACCTGTCAAGAAAGTGATCTTGGAGTCATTTACAGTATTCTGGAAGCATAGTTTTAAGAATCCTTCTCATTGTGCCTGTATCATCCTGAACTGTGGAACACTCATTCTCCAGCTTCAGAACACTTAAAAATTATCTCCAGTCATTAATGGGACAGACACAACTGAATAATGTAGCTGTCCTTAACTTTCATCAAGAGCACACCAGGGAACCAGATGTAAATAAGATTGCTGACAGTTTCATCCAGAAAGCTACAGTAAGACATAATGTCTTTAAACTGGGACGTTAGTGAAGACAGCTTGTAGGTGACCGCAATGATTTTCATATACTGTAATTCATGATAATGTAATTATGTAGTTCATAACAATTTAACTATTAGAATAGTGAAGCATAAACTCTGGCAAGACAAGTGAAGTTAAGCAGGACAAGAAAGAATTTGAAGAGCAACTAGCCAAAGATTCAAAAACTAACAGCAAAAATATTTTTAAGTACATCAGAAGCAGAAAGCCTGCCAAATAGTCAATGGGGTCACTGGGTGATCAAGGTGCTAAAAGAGCACTCAGAGAAGATGAGGCCATTGCAGAGAAGCTAAATGAATTCTTTGCATCAGTATTCACTTGCAGAGGATGTGAGGGAGATTCCCACACTGGAGCCATTTTTTGAGATGACAAATCTGAAGAACTGTCCCAGATTGAGGTGCCAGAGGAGGTTTGGGAATAAATTGATAAATTAAACAGAAATAAGTCACCAGGACCAGATGATATTCACCCAACAGTTTTGAAGGAACTCAGAGATGAAATTGCAGAACTACTAAGTGTGGTATGTAACCTATCACTTAAATCAGCTTCTGTACCAGATGATTGGAGGATAGTTAACATGACGCCAATTTTTAAAAAGGCTCCATAGGCAATCCTGGCCATTACTGGCCAGTAGGCCTAACTTTGGTACCAGGCAAATTGGTTGAAATGATAGCAAAGAACAGAATTATCACACAGATGAACACGATTTTTTTGGAAAGAGCCAACATGGCTTTTATAAAGGAAAATCATGCCTCACCAATCCATAAGAATTTGAGGGGGTCAGCAAACATGTAGACAAGGGTGATCCAGAGGATATAGTGCATTTGGACTTTCAGAATGCCTTTGAAAAGTTCCTGACCAAAGGCTCTTAAGCACAGTAAGTAGTCATGGGATAAGAGGAAAGGTCCCCTCATGGATCACCAACTGGTTCAAAGGTTCAACTGGTTCAAAGGGTAGGAACAATTAGAAAAAGGATAGCTAATAAGACAGAAAATATATTGCCTCTATATAAATAGATGGTACACCCACATCTTGAATACTGTGTGCAGTTCTGGTTGTCCCGTTTCAAAAAAGATCTATGGAATTGGAAAAGGTACAGAGAAGGGCAAAAAAATTAGGCGGCGTACAGAACGGCTTCCATATGAGGAAAGATTAAAAAGACTTTTCAGCTTGGAAAAGAGATGACTAAGGGGGGTGGAATATGATAGAGGTCTATAAAATCATGACTGTGTAGAGAAAGTAAATAAGGAAATGTTATTTATCCCTTCACATAGCATAACAGGGGTCTCCCAATAAAATTAATAGGCAGCAGGTTTCAAACAAACAAAAGGAAGTACTTCTTTATACAACATAGTCAACCTGTGGAACTCATTGCCAGGAGATGTTGTGAAGGCCACAGCTCTAATAGGGTTAAAAAAGAATTAAATAAGTTCATGGAGGATGAGTCCAACAATGGCTCTTAGCCAAGGTGGTCCAGGATGCAACCCCATGGTCTGGGTGTCCCTACCCTCTGTCTGCCAGAACCTGGGAGTGGACAACAGGATGGATCACTTGATGATTGCCTGTTCGGTTCATTCCCTCTGAAACACCTGGCACTGGCCACTGTTGGAAGACAGGATACTGGGCTAGAAAGACCATTGGTCTGATCCAATATGGCCATTTTTATGTTCTTATGTTGAAACCTTGGACAGATCTTGTATGTGCTAAGAACTAGTTGTATATGCAATTTAACACAATATTATTTATGATTTTTTGTCAGATATCCTTGTCGGGCATTTTGGTATTGGACAGCCATGGACCTCTCTTATGTTACTTATTGTTGATGGGATTTTGTTTGGGCAAGGAGATAACAAGTTGCCTTCAGCTGTTTCTTTCAAATCCCCAAAAGGACTAATAAGGACTGTCAGGAAGCTTCAGGACATGTAAAAACCAATTCATCTGGAGTAAGTTTAGAATAACGCTAATTACATTATAAAGGGCTAAAATTGTCTGAGCTGAGTGAATTTCACAGTGGTTGACTCCAAGAAATTAACTCAGAAATTTCAGACCAGATCCTCAACAGTTGCAAAATGGCTGTCCTCCACTGAAGTCCATGAAGCTGAATAGAACTAGTTGATTTACGCCAGATGAGTATTTGTCCCCATAGCTCAAACACTAGCTTAGGTTCTGCCGTTTATAAATTTTAGTCTTTGAGCAGTTCCACATAATTGCAACAGTAAATGCTACAGGCTATGTCTGTTCAATGAACCCTGTATGCGATGTTCCAAAACACAGGGACACTGAAATATGTGGCCACGAGATTGGCTTGATTTAACATCTCTGATTTATGCTGGCATTCCCTGAAGAAAAAA
This sequence comes from Caretta caretta, assembly GCF_965140235.1. Taxonomy (NCBI): domain Eukaryota; kingdom Metazoa; phylum Chordata; order Testudines; family Cheloniidae; genus Caretta; species Caretta caretta. The sequence goes on along the minus strand of NC_134208.1, from coordinate 201,541,823 downwards.
AGAAAGAACGAAACCAGCAGAACACAATTCCAGAACCAGCAGAACACAATTCCAGGCAATGTTAATTCTTGTTCCTCTTAGAAGCACAAGAGAGGCCATCGTTTTTGTTCTTGGTTTTGGCTGGGATTATATTTTTCCTGGGCTATTCAACGACTGATGCCCCATACACAGGAGCACAAAGTTAAATGGGTTTTGAAAATTGTAGCATCGCATGATTTAAGCTACCTAACCATTTTTTCACAGCTGTGGCGGGACATCCACCAACCAGCTTCTCTGGGGAGCCCATGCAGATGTGCTTTTTACTGCATGGAATCACGGGACAAAATAAGGTCAAGGCTTGAGGCTGGTCTAATGCATGTCTGGGGCTGGCCTCAGAAAACAGTGCCCCATCAGAGCTCCTCACCACACTGGTGTGCACAAATGGAGGCAAACTCTGATAACTCACCACCACCAACTAATGTCATATGCATATACATAGTTCCTTGAACTTGAATAAGACTGTAATATCAAATCTAGAGCTGGGCTTGACTAGCAAAATTCAGATTAGGTCTAGATTTGGAACTATTAACATAAGTAATTATTTGTATTGCAGGAGCACCGAGAAGCCCCAGCTGAAGTCATGACCTTATGCCAAGACTTATGCACATGTTCAACTTTATATATGGTGACTAATTCCATTGACTTCTATGGAGCTAATCACAGTGCATAAGGTAGAGTACTTGCATAAGACTTTGCAGTATTGGAGCAGAAAAGACAGTGACCGATCTGAAAAAATCTTACAAAATTTTGAGATCTAAATTGACAGGACAGTTAAAAGGTAGGAAGAGAATAGCAGCCTGGAGAGGGGAAATGACTTACCCAGCATTAGAAGGACAGTCAGTGGCAGAGTTGGGAATAGAATGCAGGTCTCCTGAATCCCATTCCTGTGTCTGTTAACTAGATAATGTTGACTCCCAGACTGAGATCTACAAGAATGGCCCTACTGGGTCAGGCCAAAGGTCCATCTAGCCCAGTATCCTGTCTTCCAAAAGTGGTCTGTACCAGGTGCCCCAGACCGAATGAACAGAAAAGGTAATCAACAAATGATCCATCCCCTGTTGCTCATTCCCAGCTTCTGGCAAACAAATGCTAGGGAAAGCATCCCTGCCCATCCTGGCTAATAGCCATTGATGGACCTAGCCTCCATGAATTTATCTAGTTTTTTTGAGCGCTGTTATGGTCTTGGCCTTCACAATATTCTGACAAGGAGTTCCACAGGTTGACTGTACGCTGTGTGAAACAATACTTCCTTCTGTTTGTTTTAAACCTGCTGCCTATTAATTTCATTTGGTGACCCCTAGTTCTTGTGTTATGAGAAGTAGTAAACACTTCCTTATCTACTTTCTCTACAACAGTCATGATTTTATAGACCTCAGTCATATCTCCCCTTAGCTGTCTTTTCCAAGCTGAAGAATCCCAGTCTTATCAATCTCTCCTCATATGGAAGCCGTTCCATACCCCTGAGCATTTTTGTTGCCCTTTTCTAAAGCTTTCAATTCCAATATATCTTTTTTGAGATGGGGTGACCACATCTGCACACAGTATTCAAGATGAGGGCATACCATGGATTTATACAAAACAAATGCATACAAAATTTATACAAAACATCTTAATCCAAAAATCTGAATCCAGATCTAGGTGCAGACATTCACCCTGCCAAAAGTTCGGGGACGTTTGGATTTAGGATACCAGTTGCAGCCCCACCAAATGTGGGTAATACCATTGACTAATCAGTCACCCAAATGAGAGAACTTGCATGAGTAACACACTGCAGGATTGGACCTGTAAAATGAGTGCACATCTTGATAAACAGGTGATCATCTGATTCCTTGTTTCTGTGTAATATATGCACTGGATGCTATTCTTTTGCAGTGCAAGTTCTGTAATGGAAAGATACAGAATGTGCTTCTCCATTTTTGAAGATAAAAATATATGCTGTGCTAAAGTTACTGAAATGTGCCAGGGAATGGCAGAGGATATATACAAAAGTCAGGAAATGTAAAGTGCTGGTCCCCATGGATAGCATGGACAAGTATGTTCTTTGTTACCTTGCACTTGTCTATGTTGAAATCATTGGCCATTGGGCTGCTCAGTTATTTAGTTCTGTTAGATTCACTCAAAGATTCTAAGGCCAGAAGGGCCCATGATGATCATGTAGTCTGACCTCCTGTATAACAGATCTTAAGTCTTTTTCTAATCCTCCTTGTTTTGACTAACCTCAATAACGTTGTGACAGCAGCAAATTGTCACCTTGTTATTTACCTCTTCCTCCAGAGAGTTAATGAATCGACTGGACCCAATTTAGACTAGGACAGACCCATTACTGAGTCATCCTTTGCATTTTAAGTGCTTTTAATGCTTCTGAAAGGTATTATACAAATAGCTCTGGAGACCTAGGGCCAATTTCTCTCCTGGTGCAAAATGGCACAGCTCCATTCAGATCACTGACACCATACCAGCTTACACCAGCAGAGCATTTGAGCTCTATTTCTCTCTACTGATCCCTGAGCTCTGGGGCCACCTGCTTCAGCTCCCTGTGAGGAAGCAGGATGCTGAAAGGTTGAGATGGGATGCAGCCGACAGAGGCGGGGCGGACATGTCAGGGAGAAATCTAGCCCTTCCTAATGGATGGAGTAGATTGTGCTTCCTTGTGTTCATGGAGCTTCCCTGGAGAGACTGCGTCTTAGAGAATGATCTCTCCATGGTTCCCCAGATGTGGTACAACTCTGCACCACCCCCTACACAGGGCTTTGACTTAAATCCAACCATCTCGCTGATGGTGGTGATAATGCCAGTGATCTCTTCTGCCCATATAGTCTCATTGAATCAAATGGCATTACTCACATGAGTAAGTGCTCACTAGTGTGAGTAAGACTGGCACAATCAGGCCCAAAGTATGAAGCGTGTTTTTTTGTCACTCTCCACACAGCTAGTTATTCACCTCTACTCCACTTCGCTGTAATTCAGATGACTGACTCAGGGCTCAACTCTCACTGACGAGCCTTCTGTCTGGGGTGGACTTACTCTGTCTCGGCCCCTGCCTGTTACTTGTTTCTCAGCCCAGGCTGGACTCCTGTTCTTAGGCCTTGCTTTCATTCTGTTCTACCAAATCACTCCATTCCTTCCCCACAATGCATTTCCCCAAAGCAGCAAAAAACCTTAGGTCATATCAATTACTCCAGGCTAAAACTAACTTTACTCAGTCAGAACCAGGCACCTGTTTGTGCTATCACAGTTCAGATGCAAAATCATTATTCTTCAGAGAAGTTTTCAAAGAAACCCAGTACAGTTTCCAACCACTAATTTTCTGCTCTATGTAAACTCCTTGTTATATGCAGTCACTCTTCTGTCTTACACTCTCTCTTGTCTCTTAGGTTGACTTGGAAAGAATAAAAACAAACTATGGTGGTCACTATAAAAATAGAGGTGTTGAAGAAACACATCCTATGCAAACAAAGCCCAGAAATATATGTGGACTCCTGTTGAATATTCATCAGCTAGTATAGTGTATTAATTGAAATTCAATGTAACTGTAAGGTGGTTATGAAATTTCAAGCTAAGAAAAAAAAATCAAGTGAGACAGTATTTCAATAACTCTGGAATAGCAGAGTTTCTCATTTCTGGAAGCCTAGCATGACTCTACCAGAGAAAGTCATTTTACAGACTATATTGGTTGTTTACTAATGATTCTGCATTATATTTTTGCATATTAATTCATCTCTTTAAGGAAAAGCGCTCAGCTGGCAAGCACTGTATAATAGAGACTCCAAGGAGTAGGTTCACTATCCATCTTATTGCTAGCACACCACTTCATGGAGCAACAAAATAAAATGGGAACCAAGACTTGGAACTAAAAACTGTCTTGAGTGATCTCTATTGTTCCTTAGGTTCCAGCCCAGCATGGCACTTAGGCAAATGCTTAATTTTAAGAATTGAGGGGTCTTGTTGACTTCAGTGGCACTATTCACATGCTCAAAGCCAAGCACTTGCTTAAGGCCCGATTCAGGAAAGCACATAAACCACAGGGGCCAGGCAGCTCTGGGAACCCCAGACCCCATCCTCCTCCTCCGTCTCCAATTAAGGCACCAGGGCAGCTCAGGGGAAGGCAGATTAATGTCAAAGCAAGCCAAAAGTTTCAATTTGGTTCTATCAGAAGTGTCCAAGCAAAACCTTTTGATGTTTCTGGATAGAATTATCCTGGAACTTTCCAGTTTGTCAAATATTTTGACATTTTAACTTTTTGCCATAATTTAGTGAAAACAAATTCTGAGATCAAAATTTCCATCCCACAGGAAATTCTGATTTCCAACCAGTTCCACAGATTATTATAAACAAATCAAATAACTCATTAGGTTCAAACTGTAGAGGTATGTGAAATTGTGGACATTTTTCTTTTTGGTATGTGAACTTGCAACAATGATATGCTCCTGAAATTGTGCTCATTTCTGCCGGGGGTGCAATAAGGGTCTGGCCCCAGGAAGCCCAGCCCTCCCTTGCCTTAACACCAGCCAGAGCTGGAAATTTGGCCCAGCGGCGCTGATGCCCAGTCATGAGGGAGGGGTGGCCAGGCCAAATTTGAGTGGTGTTGCAATCCTTTATGCGGGCTTGGCCTCCTCACCTTTTCCAGGCCTTCTGGTGCCCATGGGCACCAGGCACCCCTATCCCTTGGGAAGAAGTGGGGCAGAAGGCACCAGGACTCCCAGTTACCAGGAGGGTGGGAGGATTGGATCTGGGCTTTTGGTGCTTCCTGGGAATTGGAGATGCAGGAGGAGGGTCTGGGGCTCCCAGAGCTGCCTGGCCCCTGTGGACAGGTCCTGGCCCACTGGCCCACCAACGGGGGGGTGGGGGGGTCGCAAAGGGGTCAATTTCCCAGGGGCCTGGCAATTTAAAAGGGCCAGGGCAGATGGGATAGATATGTATTTAATAAAAATTAAGATTAAAAAAAGTTTACTAGATCAAGCAACGCCACAACTTATGCATAGTGGGTTCTAATGTGTTATCAGTAGGATAAAAAGTAGTGGTTTAAACCTCAGCCATGCCTTTCTATGGGGGCCATTGACTGTTCGGCCCTGAATTGCTGTCTGCGGGCCTGCTTGTGGAGAAGCTGCTGACTGCCTCTCTGGGTAAGAGCTCAGGTCTGGGTGTAGGGCAGGGAGACTGTGATATGGAGTGGTGGGGGGGGAGAGCATGGGTCTGGGTGTGGGGTGAAGAGTGGAGTGGGGAGAGCTTGGGGTTGAATGCAGAGGAGGGTGAGCTCTGGGTCCCCGCCTTAGGAAAATTCTGGGTGCACCCTAGGTTCCTGCTCTGAAAAAATAAATAGTCTTTGCTTCACGATGGCCTGATTTTAGATCTCGATCCAGTGCCATTTGAAATCAATGGGGGTCTTTTGCTTGGCTTTACTGGCAGCTGGATAAGACAGCTGGTGTGAACATTCAACCAGGATGGGACCAATTTTGATTTGGAGCAAAATGTGAAAATTCAAAGAGTTTTGAGTTTCATGGCAAATATTTTTACATCTCTGTGTATGGAGGGGGCGCGTATCATGTAAATGGCCATGAAGAAATATAACTATGTCCTCAAATCCATCATCAGCCAACATGAAAATAAACCAAACCAAAAATGACACACTGGTTAATGGAAACTGCTTGAAGAGATTCATAGTAGTACCCTATCCTGCAAAGATTTATGCATGTGTTAAAATTTATGCATACGAGTTATCCCATTGACCACAGTAAAGTAGAGCTGGGGGAAGTTTTTTCGACCAACATTTGCCAAAAAATCCAGTTTCAAGTCAACCAAAACGATTCTTAAATGTATATCAGATTGAACAAATAGTTTCAGCTGCCTTTGTAAAAAATGTTTTTGAAGTCGAAACACTTCCAGTTTTGGTTTTGAAACAATGTTTTGCTCCAAAATTTTCCAAATTTTTTAAAAGGGGGGAGGGTAAAAATTGAAATGTTTCATCTGGATTCAGACAAAATATTTCAGCTGACTTAAAATGATTCCCACCCCCCGCTTTGGCTCAGCCAGCAACCTGAAAAAGTATTTATTTGCACAGCTCTAGTCATCATTAGATGGGATTCTCTGGTCTGCCAACTGATGGGTGATTCCCCCTAGAGAATTCCCCCATGTAGACGGAAATCTCTGGCCTGTTTAAAGCAGGTAGAGATGGCTCTCCAGTCTATCCTCCACCACTGCTGCCCTGCCCAGTAAAGAGGGCTAGAGGTGTGTCAGGAGAGGTGAGCCAAGGGCAGCGAGTGTGGTTGAGAGATGCTCGCCTATTTCTCAATCTTTTCTGGCAGAAGCTTTGCTCTTGCAGTGTAATTTAAAGCTGCTCCCCATCAGTTTTAAATTACACTAGGGCTGAGCAAAGCAGAATCAAGGAGACATGATCAGGTCCTGGTCAGCTCCCAAGCACTCCAGGTGCCCAAGTTTTGCTCAGGTTCAGTGGAGAATTGAGCCCATTGGGATCACTGACAGAGTTAAATCTGCGCAGGACTGGAGCCTAGATTCACAATTGAGATTGCGTTTTCAACTCTTTAACAATAAATGGATGGAGACTGACAAAATCTCTTAATCAGATTAAACAAGAATTCAGAAAGGAAACTGAAATGCTTTGAAAGCTCGAACCTGACCTAAAGGCCAGTAAACTCAACTGCAGTCTCTTTATTTCAATGGGCTTTAGCTAAGGCCCTTAATGTTAACAAAACGGGCACAGTCCCGTAGATTAACTGCTGAATATATGTTGTTGGATTTACCAGGGAAAAATAAATTCTTATCAAATCTATTTCATGGAGAAAAGGAAAAACCTATTAACAAATAGAAAAGCCCTGGGAATCCATCTGAACACTGTCTAGCTGCTGCTGTTATTTAAAGAAGCTGGTGCCAGCAAGATAGCTCTTTTGTAATGTCAGCACTTAGCCACCTATTATGCCATTTATTATTTAGCAACCTTTGCTTCGTCTGTTGCTTTTAAAAAGATGACGTGCTCTTGCCATCATGGCAAGACGTTTCTACACCCTGAATTGCTAACTGAACACAGCACTGGGGTTTGGATTCTCACTTACACAGAGGCCCCTTAGCACTGTTCTAGGAGTGTGCATGGGTCCTAAAGTGTAATGTATGCTTTTTAAGGCCCCTTTCCACTGCCAGAGTGGTGTGGCAAGGGCCTTGGTGTCAATGAGAATCAGGGCGAGAGATAGAAACAGAATTTAACTGGTGCGTAGAACGTTTGAATTCAGAAAACGGAATGAACCCACTTACCGAGAGAACCGCTAAAGATGGGCCAGAAGCACAAGCTCAAAGCCAGACACTGTAGGTGGGAAATGGCCAAAATCCAGATGTGAACATAGATCCAGAGTTTTCAGTTAGTGCCTTCAGCCGCAACTCCCAAATTAGGCACCGAACCCAAAGGGGCCTGATTTTTTCATAGGGTCTGAGAACCTGCAGAGCCTGTTCAGTGGGCATTGTGGGTGCTCAGCTCCTCTCAGAAACAGTCCTCTTTCCTTTGGGCCCCTTGCTATAAATGTAGGGCACATCCAGGTATGGAAATGTTGGCCTGAACTGGAGCCCCAAACCTGAGCACTAGCAACCTTTGGGGGCAGACCCCTTTAGGATGCACCTACTGTACTGAATAGTTCAGGAGGCACAGAACAAAACTGAGCCCTTTATTAACAATAGTCCCTATTTCTTCCGTAGTACTTTTCATCAGTAGATCTCAAAGCACTGTACAAAGGAAGTCAGCATCATTATCCCAATTTTACAGATGGAGTAACTGAGGCAAGGGACCATGAAGAGACTTGCCCAAGGTCCAGTGTCAGAGCGGTGAAGACAGACTCTCAGGTCTCCTGAATCCAAGTCCAGTGTGCTATCCTGCAGGCCACACTGCCGTCCTACAGTTTCTATACTATATGGACTACATGGTCCTAGGAACTTCATTACCTTAGCCAAGATCAAAAACAGCCTGGCACACGGTTCACATACTGCGGGGTCAGAATGTTATCCTGTGCAATTGCTTAGATGTGTGTGTACACATGCATACATTTGCTAGCACTGCAGGCAGCTGGAAATTGAGCCATATCAGACCCCATGCATTACTTATTGATGGTACTTTCTAGGAGAAATCAAATATGTTGATTAGATGCCTTCTGAATAGCATCAGTAGGGTTTATGAATGCAGGGCAGGTGGCTGATTGGCAGCTGGATAATGCCTGTAGCATCCCTTGCAGGGATCTGATTGATTTCAATGGGCTTTGGATTAGGCTATTAGCCCTTTCTTCCCTCAAGTATTTTATTTCCAGGCCCCTACACTGTCTGTAGTTAAGTCCCTTTTTTTAACATCCACCTCTGTGGTGCTGCCTAAAATTAAGTTGTCTTGTATATATAAAAAAATCCCGATTTGTTGTTCCCCTTCCCCAGTTGTAGTCTGTGACACTGTCTTTAGACTGTAAGCTCCTCCAGACGGGGATTGTCCCTCCTGGAATTATTTGGACAGCACGTAGCACATAAATAATACCCGGACTAATACCAAGTAATGGATGCTAGACTAAAGAGATGATGATTTCTTGGATTGCTTAGCTCATATTTGGAAGATATAAATTAGATTTGCTTTCCCCTTATATTTTTATCCCTCCTTGGTTATTCATGATTTTTTAGAATTACTTATCTGATTGGTGAGGTAGGGCCTGATTTTTAAAGGGGATCAGCACCCAGTGGCTCCCATTTAGGCACCTAAACAGGGTCGTGATTCAGCAAGGGACATAAGCATGAGTAGCCTCATTGAGGACAACGAGGCTACCCATCTGATCAAAGATGAGCACGAGCTCAGGACCCTGGCTGAATCAGGGCTGCCTACTCCTGCAGGAGTATAAGGAATTGGTGAGTTATTTTTAATATAATCCTTTGCCTCACATGTGCTAAACATCATGCCCAGGGTCAATAAGCCACCCCAATTCATACCCGCCCCTCTGCAGGACCCAGCCAACATAGTCTTTGTGCTTCCTTGTGCTCCAAGCTGAAAGGGGTGGAGTTAAGAAATGTCCACACCCTCATCTATACCACCAAATGGAGTCAATGCCGCACAGGAGGAGGCCACCATGCACCTTTTCAGAGGCTCATGCAGCTGTTGCTTTGGCATAAGCTTGCTCAGAGTCCCAGGAGGTTTTGGTTGGCTCCGTCACACAAGACTGGTCATCACTTAAAACAATAGCCTGGCCCTATAGGTGAATTACCCCCAGCTGGGGTGAGGTAGCCACCAGTGAGGAATAATACAGTGGCTCTTCAACAAGGCACAGTGGACCCACTACAGTTTAGCACAGTAAGTCAAGAATACTTTATTGAACTGAAAGTACAAGGCAAATTTTAGGCAGATTAAATCTAATTATCCAGTTTGCAATTTGACCAGGACACCAGAGCCATGGGTTGTCTAGTGACCACACTAGGTAGGACTTTGTCTGAAAGACAAATGAAAGTATGTAAATAGCATATATGTACAGTAAGGTGGGAATGGGCTGTGAAGAGCCTTGAAAGTGAAGACAAATGGTTTGTGTTTGGTGCGATGGAGAAGGAGCCAGTGGAAGGATGCAAAGAGAAGGATGATATGGTCAAAGTAAAAAGCCAGGAACAGGAACTTTGCTGCAGAAATTTGAATGGACATGAATGAGGAAAGACTGCATTTGTCAAGGTGTCACATGGTATGCACACCCCATCCTCCTTTGGGGCTGGAGTGGGGTTGTGATACCACCATGGTTACACTCTACCAGACTGTCCTTAGGCTGAAAGCAGCATGTTCCAGGAGCTGGAGTCAATATGGTGGGCCTCGGGTACAAGGCTGTGTGACTTAATGGCCAGTCACTAGAACTATCCTTGGGGTGAGGGCAGCATGGCCTAGTAGCTAGAGTCAATACAACTGCCCTTGGGGTTAGGGCTGTGTGGCTTAGTGGTCAGAATCAGGGAAGTGGGCCACCATCTAGGGGTAGGTGGCAGCCAGGGTAGGGGGACCCAGACCCTCCCTTTCCACCAGGTCCCAGCCCAGGGCCCTGTCAGCAACAGGGGTGGTTGCCACACAGTCAGAAGGGAATCAAGTTGCAGTGGGGGAGGTTTAGATTGGATATTAGGAAAAACTTTTTCACTAAGAGGGTGGTGAAACACTGGAATGCGTTACCTAGGGAGGTGGTAGAATCTCCTTCCTTAGAGGTTTTTAAGGTCAGGCTTGACAAAGCCCTGGCTGGGATGATTTAACTGGGAATTGGTCCTGCTTTGAGCAGGGGGTTGGACTAGATGACCTTCTGGGGTCCCTTCCAACCCTGATATTCTATGATTCTATGATTCTATGAATCCTCTTGCAACATGCTGACCTGAGTGGGAGATACTACTCCCTCCCCCTCCCTGGGGCACTTCCTACCATGTCTCTTGAGGTAGCAGTCCATACATCATCAGGGTTCCCAGGGTCCCTGGCGGGGGTAGCTCCCTGGAAGTCTGACTCCTCATGGTTGACTGAAGGTAGCAGGTCTCCAGCCTGGTCCCTGATTTCTCGGGTTCCTTCAGTCAGTGGCTGTAGCAACTCCTGGCTTGGAGCCTCCACCAAGTGTCCTCTCTCCACAGTGGTCACCCTAGAATGAGCTCAGCTGCTCCCTTTTGTACTGAGGCAGCAGTTGGAGAATGCCCAGCATGGTCTGAGGGGCAGGACTTTCATAGTGTGGGGTTAACCCTTTCTTGCCCAGTGTAGGGTATGCACACCCTGTCACACAAGACCAGAGAGAAAGATGTTACAGTAATCCAAGATGTGATATGATGAGGATCTGAATGAGAGCTTTAGTTTTGTGGATGGGTAGGAAAGGCTGTATCTCAGAGATGATATGCAGAAAGAATTGGCAAGATCTAGATACAGCCTGGATGTGAGGACCCAGAGAGAGGTCAGAATTGAAGATGACACACCTAAATTACAGGCTTGAGTGACAGGGAGGATGGTGGTGGCATACACCATGACTGAGAAAGGAGGGAGAGTTTTAGGGGAACGATTAAGAGCTCTGCCTTGGCATTGCTGAGCTTAACCTGGCATTGGACATCCATGAGGAGATACCCGAGAGACAGGCTGCGATTTTAGTGTGGACAGAAGGAGACAGGTTCAGAGTGAAGAGGTAGATCTATGAGCCATCAGCATAGGAATGACAGTGGAATTTGTATACGGAGTTGAATTTGTGTCTATTACAGTGGTCCCTAGAGGGCCTGGGGGAAATCACTGTCAAGACCCTACACAAACACATAGGGAAAGACAGCCCCTGTCCTCAGGATCTTACGCATCAATATCTTTCTGGCATTGAGATGCAGAGAACTGAATCTAATACCCCAGGTATCATTGCAACAGAACCATAGAGACTCTTTCCTCCATCTTCTGCCCCTGCATCTGCAGCCCCACTCTACTTCCATATAGTACTCCAAACTCATATGTAGTCACGAATCACCACCTCAGGGTCCCTGTAGACTTTCTCCCTCTCATGTTTCTTTCATATTATTTCCTCCTCCCACAGATTTACTAGCTTGTATTTTGTCATGTTATTTCCCTACAATATTTGCAGGTCTGGAAGCTGCAGGGTCTGCACTCGGCCTCCGTCAGCTGTCCTTGTACGTGACTGCGGGCAGCAAGTCCATTTCAGTCTGCAAAACTATAGGTGACATGTGAATATGGTCTTGATTCACTTTCTTTTTCTGTAATTATAGGTAGTCAGGTCAGTCATAAATTTTTTCACTGCACAGAATGCCATCCGGTGGGCAAAGCATGGAACAAGCTTTTCAGAGACTATCAGCTTCTGTGTATGAGTAATAGGGCATTGCCAATATTCTGTCTAGTTGTTGGTACCAGGGTAACAGGAAACCTCAGTACAGCTGATGTACATTTAAAGATAAATGGAACCAATGAAGCTGTTCGTCTTTTTTTAATGGCCAGTGGAAACGATGTCCCTTAAAAATACCTGTTTAAACTGGCAAGAAAATCTGTTAGGACAGAATACAGGGACAAGGTGGGTGAAGCAGTGTCTGTTATTGGACCCGCTTCTGTTGGTGAAAGAGACAAGCTTTCGCACTTCAGTCTGGGAAAGGAACTCAGGATATGTCTACACTGACATTGCTACAGCTGGAGCACTGCAGCTGTGCGTTATGGACTGGGATGTAGGCAGCGTGGCCTAGTAGTCAGAGCAGGAGTCAGGTCTAGTGGGTGGAGCAGGCATCCAGATTGGGGACCAAAGCAAAGAGTCAGCACCTGGGTCAACTGCCAGTTACCAGAGCCAGGGGTCAAACCAGAGTCAGAACCAGGAGTCGAAGCTGAGGGCCAGAGCCAAGGTCAGATACGAAATGCTAGAGCCCAGGGTCAAGCAAGAATCAGGGTCAGAAGTCAGAGGCCGGGGTAAGAGCCAGGACTGGTAACTGATAATTGGAGGTGAGGTGTAAGGGCAGGAACTGGAGGAGAGGCAAGGATCAAACACAAACACAGAGCAGGAGCAGGAGGTAAGTACAGGAGACAAGGCAGGGGTGAGGTAGGAGCGAGGGGCAGAGCAGGAAACCGGAACAGGGTTGGATGCAGGAGGCAGGCACAAGCAGGGTCCAGTGCAGTCACAACAGGAAATCACCTTGCTTAGACAAACTTCCTGTGTCTCCTTCTGGCTTAAATAGCATGGCTGGACCAATCAGTGGAACCAGACGATTCTCCAATGAGGGCTCCTGTGGCAGAGAAAACATTTTGCATTATCTTCCTTAGTCAGTATCAGATGACATAGGATGGGTCCTTGGGTTGGTCTGTCTCATTCTGCATGTTCCATGAAGGTGTGCCTCTGAATCTCTTTTATGCTGTTCAGTGTAATGCAGCAAACAATCATGTATGCTAACCTTTAAAACTTATGTTAATGTACACTGACCCTTTTATATCGACCTCATTGCATACAAGTCACATGATATCCCACATTATGAACTCTTGAGATTTTATTGCAAGTCCAGACTTATTTGGTGTTTTTTTCTCACAGCCCCAGCTCCCAGAGTCATGTGATTATGTGACAATCTCAGTTTTCGTAAAAAATAAGCCTCCATATTTCATGGTTGCAGAGGAGTGCTTGAAAACAGGACCCTCTAAAGGCTCAGAACCAGAAGACAAATAAAAAACACCCCAAATGTATTATTTTTTAAAGATTTTTAAGGCGATCTCATGATTTGGGGGAGGTCTGAATCGTGATTTTTGAAAATTAGGGGTTGGCAATACTACTGTCCATTCACTTCATAGGCAATATTCCTTTCTCCCCCACTTTGTCTCATCTGGTTAGATTTTACCCTCTTTGGAGTAGGAGCTATGTCTTATTACACGTTAATACAACTCCTAGCTCAATGAAGCCCTGATCTGGTTTGGGACCTGCAGGCTCTGCCATAGTATAAATAATAATGGTTATGTAAAGAAAAGACATATTGAATGCACCCTACCAGTCCATACTGGCCATGTTAATTATAGCCAGTAGTTTCAGAGCTAGGAATATATTTTGCTAATGTTTAAAGACAAATTACTTACTTGTTCTGACTGCCAAACAGCTTAAATTTAATCCATCTTTATATGCAAGTATTTTAGTATCAGATGAACTAGCTTCCCATTGAGACAGTTGAAAGGGGGTGATGTATGTGGAGGTTATGGTATACAGACAAGGTATTCTGAGGCTGATCTCACAACAAAGCTTATGGCTTTCAGGGCTGGCAAGCTGCATGTCTGGGCTCCACCCCCACGAAACCTGTTCACAGCAAACATTGGCCTGCTGTAGGGCCAAAGGGAAAAAGCTAATTCAAAATTGTCAGTGCACCTAGGAAGGAAGAAAAGGTTGCACCTGGGGACATGGTATGAGGAATATCAATCAGGTCCTTGAAAACTAAGCAGGATGCAAAGTCCTGTCTAAGGTAATGCACTTCATTAAAACCTCACGCCACTTTTTTAAATGTGTTGGACTTGTTCCATCAAATATACAACAGGCATCACACAGTGTGATATGAAATGTGAGGTGTCTTACAATTTTTTTTTTTTAGCAAAATCCAGGGATATTCTTGTGACATTTTTGGAAAACGCCGGCCATTTGGCACAATCTGATCCATTTCAGAGGCCAAATGCTTCCTTCTTCAATAGTCTTTTATTGACCTCGCATCTCCAACAGGAAATAATTAGCCGCATCCAGAGAAGGAGGGATGTTGATGGAGATGTCAACCTAGCTGCGTCTACCCCAGGGGTTAGGTTGACATAGCAATGACACTCTGAGGTGTGGATTTTTCACACTCCTGAGTGCTGTAGTTATGTTGACCTGAGTTTTAAGTGTAGACCAAGCCAATGGGACCTTCTCAGTGATCAGTGCTTTTGATCATCTAGCCGCATATTCGAGGAAACGTAGATTTAAGGTCTTAATTTTAGGCTCGCATATTTGAAAATATTGGCCTTGAGCTTTAATTATGGTCACCTGTTATGTCACACATGCCTAATCAACATATGTTGGGATCTGGTGAATATTCACTTTTGAAACATTTTATTTACTGTTTCACAGATTTGTGTCCCTAGAATTTGTCTTTTCTTTTTTTGGCAGAACTATAAGGAATGGGAGATAGCTCCTCATGTTAGTAGATGATAGAATCATAGAATATCAGGGTTGGAAGGGACCTCAGGAGGTCCTCTAGTCCAATCCCCTGCTCAAAGCAGGGCCAATCTCCAATTTTTGGCCCAGATCCCTAAATGCCCCCCTCAAGGATTGAACTCACAACCCTGGGTTTAGCACGCCAATGCTCAAACCACTGAGCTATCCCTCCCCCCAACCACTGAGCTATCCCTCCTAACCAAACTCACTTGCCCCTATTGCAGTGGCTTTCCAGGAGCTTTGCAGGGGTGCAGGAATTAAACCCACTTGGGCCATCATCAGTAATTGGTTTTTATCCAGCCTGAATGTGTTTAGTGTTTTCCTCCAAATCTAGATTTTCCATCAAGCTTGCTGCAGGAAAATCACAACTGATTTGAGCTGCACAGAACGTAGAAATTATGAGATAGAAGGGGAAATGAAGAATAAAATGTGTTATGAAAACTACAGTGCAAATTCAGACATTGCACAAAGCACAGAGCCGGAAAGTCACAGTCTGAATTTATATTAAAAAAAGAAACGTATGTAAATTGGAATAAAATAATACAGTACCAGAGGAGAGAAAAAACCATTGGAGCAAAAAAAAGAAGCTCTCCAGCAAATATTAGTTTTGCTTATCATATATCTCAATGGTATTATTTATTGAGTTAGGGAGCATGAAGCTATCTCTGCTTGCACAGGATAATCTCTTGCATTCTGAATCCATACCTTTCAGCCTACATGTTTCTGTTGCTATAACAACATAATGCTTTTGTTCTCTGATGGGATTTTTGATCGCATAACTCACCGTGTTTTAATATCTTTAGAAGTTTGTTTATAGCAGAGCTAGTTCAACGTTTCCATGTTTAGGTCACACTTTATTCTTGAGGGAAATGGCTTTTCGTCCCCTCCTGCGCTTGTCATTTCATTAAACAGGGGTCCAGGACAATTGCTGTCCCGTCCCTGAACTTGGGAGAGAGCAGAGACTACACCCCCCTTTCCCCCATAAAAGCAGATCACCTACAAGGAGATGGGCGGGGGCCTGGAGGAGGTGGACCCATGGCACCGCCCTGTCCCAACTTCCCCGTTGGGAGGAAGTAGATAAGGGATGTAGCGTTGCAAGCTCTTGTGATTTCATCAAGGCTTTCGCAATGTTTTTTTTTCTTTTGGAAGCTGTTGCTCCTGCAATCATATGACAACATGAGAATCTCAGCTTTCTCTCACAGTGATCTGTGCGTTGAAGGAAGACACCTGAAGACCTTCTCTTGCATAGAAGGGAAGACATTTCCGCGTCTAAATGTGCCTCTCACAGAAGCATAACCCGCTCCCTTGAGCGGCTTGACTTGAAGTATATATATTTCTTTACAGATATAAATACAACATTAGTACGGAACAATGCACAGAGACAACACTGATAACATCTAAAGCACAGTACATCTCGACCGACTGGCAACAGGCAGACATGGGAATTCACAGGGCCGTGGAAACAGCTTTTAAATATTATTATTCTGTCCCTGCTTTGGGCTCAGTTCATCCTTATCCTATGGCCTCATTGCACTAGCGAGACTGTTACACAGGGGCCCAGCTCCAATGTAGGCAGAAGACAACCTCACACCATCCCTAAGGGATATTCCAGCACAGAGTGTCCCGACACCAGATGCAGGCTCCATGGGCTCTGAACTGCTTCTGCAACAGCTTTGGGTACAGAGGCATTCTGAGGCAGGCCACAAAACAGGGGAAAAGGCAGATTTGGGGTTAATTACTGCACCCCTGCAAAGCTTCCGGAAAGCCACTGCAATAGGGGCACAAGTTAGGCAGGCGCCTGAGGTCCCTCGTTGCCTCTAAATAGTCCAGGTACCGATTGCAATCTCTGTCCCTGAGTCTGCACCAATGGAGGGATGAATCTGCCCCTTTGCCTTTTCCATGGGTCAGTCTTAGTTCACAGTTTCCTCACCCTAGCATCGTGTTGATCTTGCCATTTAAGTTTAGTTAGGTAGGATAGATCTCAAATACGTTCCCCTCCAGAAACACCTTGGGGAGCTACCCAGCTAGAAGAAAGAGGGGGAAATACAGCCGGACCCAGTCCTGCTTTCTTATTGCCACGAAAGAATCTCTGTTCAACAATGGATGAATCCATCACCGTCTCCTCGGAAGAGCTGAGATATTTTACCTTCCCAAGGAGGGTAGAATTGGGAGAACGCATCACTGGGGAAATGGCCCAGGCCATAGACCTTGAGCTGGCCTTAGTAAAGCACATAAACAAATTCTGGCTAATAGTATAATATTGAAGACAGTTAAAATCTCGTTCTCGTGGATGCCGGAGTTTCCATATTGCTGCCGTCTATCAGGCCCGCTTCTCAAGTCTTTCCTAGCAATGGGGTGGTACTGTAAAATCAAGCACAGTTTTTGGTGAAGGGCTTGGATTTGTATCCCTACATCTGGGCCTGACCTTTGGTTTTTGTTCTGGGACACATCCAAAAACCTGCGGAAGGACACTAGTAGAAATCAACTGATATTGCAAGACAGCTGCTGTGCTGGACCCAAACCTCACAAGATTTTGGTACTCTACCTTGAACTGAATACACACTGAGAATTATCAAGGGCATATTCCTTCACAAGTGTTACCCTCCTGTGAAATAGTTTATCTGTTTTGGTATTAAAATGTCTTTATAATTATTGTTTGCATTGGTAGCATGCAGAGGCCCTGTCAAGGTTCCTTCCCTACTCTGAACTCTAGGGTACAGATGTAGGGGCCTGCATGAAAGACCCCCTAAGCTTATTCTTACCAGCTTAGGTTAAAAACTTCCCCAAGGTACAAATTTGCCTTGTCCTTGAACTGTATGCTGCCACCACCAAGCGTTTTAAACAAAGAACAGGGAAAGAGCCCACTTGGAGACGTCTTCCCCCAAAATATCCCCCCAAGCCCTTCACCCCCTTTCCTGGGGAAGGCTTGATAAGAATCCTCACCAATTTGTACAGCTAAGCACAGACCCAAACCCTTGAATCTTAAGAACAATGAAAAAGCAATCAGATTCTTAAAAGAAGAATTTTAATTAAAGAAAAGAAATCACCTCTGTAAAATCAGGATGGTAAATACCTTACAGGGTAATCAGATTCAAAACATAGAGAATCCCTCGAGGCAAAACCTTACATTACAAAAAGACATAAAAACAGGAATATACATTCCATCCAGCATAGCTTATTTTACCAGCCATTAAACAAAAGAAAATCTAACGCATGTTTTAGCTAGATTACTTACTAGCTTAACAGGAGTTGTAAGGCTGCATTCCTGATCTGTTCTCAGCAAAAGTATCACACAGACAGACGAACCCTTTGTCCCCCCCCTCCAGATTTGAAAGTATCTTGTCCCCCCATTGGTCATTTTCAGTCAGGTGCCAGTGAGGTTGTCTTAGTTTCTTAACCCTTTACAGGTGAAAGGGTTTTGCCTCTGGCAAGGAGAGATTTTATACCACTGTATACAGAAAGGTGGTTACCCTTCCCTTTATTTTTATGACAGGCCCCAACTGAGATTAGGGTCCTATTGTGCTAGGCACTGTACATACACATAGTAAAGGAGAGGCCCTACCCTCAAGAGCTTACAGTTGAAATACAAGACAGACAAAGTGTGGGATAAAGAAAGGAGCATTATCCCCATTTTAAAGATGGATAAGTTAGGCACAAATGTATTAAGCAACTTGACTAAGATAAGCATTGGTCCCAGATCTCCTGAGTTCCAGCCCAGTGCCATCACCACAAGATCCTCCTTCCATGCAAGACCTGGCTTCCAGCTGCTTACTCTTGGTATCTGAACCACATTCATCAAGGCCCTGTGTGCTCTGAAACAAACTAGAATGAAATGGCTTTAAATTCCCTGTATCCTCTGGCATGGCAGACTGGAAATTCTGTGGTAGCATCATTTTAAACTACCAATTGAGGTTTTTAATTAATTAAATAGGAAAATGAATAAAACAGTCAGCACAGCAGTGGCTGAGTTGTTAATTCTAATACTAAATTCAATTTATTTTATGCTGTCCTGACCTTTTCAGTTTTTGATATGCCACATATTTTTGTACTGGCAATGTATAATTACTGTATAGAAAATATCAAGGGGCGAGGTATAGGTTTTGGATGGTGAATAGGGTACAGAAGGAGCTTTTGTCACCTGAGGGGGGCAGCTTAGGTTTGTGGGGAAAGCATATTTGCTGGATATTTCTGCTAAAATAACCAGCAATTCAACAGTTAACAATAACAACTTTTAAATTGTAATTGGTAGGTTTCAGAGTCACCATAATATTAAGCTGAATGGTGGCACTTCAGCCTTCTTAGAACTATTGTTTCCGTCTATCTACAGACTCAGAAGGACAAGACTTAGTTCTTGTTTTCTAGGTTGCCGTTACAACCATGAGGACTAGAATCATATATATTTTTAAATGAAAGAGTAGATTTCAAAGTACAATTTGCCAACAAGGCACTGGTAAAGGGAGGACCCTACACAAAATTCTAGAGCAGAAGAATCACATAATGCCTGGGACCATCCCTATAATAAACCTAATCTGGATCCCAACACCAGTTTCTCAGCCCATCTCTAGGGACTGTTGGCACAGCGACTTTACTAAAACCACAGACCATAATTCATACATTGTACAAGTAAGGGGCAAGAGTTGTTTTAAAATCATTTCAGTAAATCACACTGAGAACAATCAAGGACATAGTCATTTACAAATGCCACTGTCCTTTGAAATATTGGATTTCTTTTGGTAATAAATCTGCCTTGAGCATCTGCTTTCATTACAATAAGGGTAGAGGGAAGGTTAGAGAAACCATCTTGCTGCTTGTAAATGGAGCATGTTTGATACAGACGTCATTGGGGCGCAATAAATATGCCATTTTTACAATCACCTTTTGGAGTAGAGCAGCACTTCAACTTTTAATTATTAAAGAAAAGAGTTTCTAGTTCTTATGAGTATGAAACTGGTTTTCCAAATGTGGACCAATGCCAGGTTGTCTGAAGAGAGATTGAAACAAGGGGGTAGGGGGGCAAGAACTGCCTCTCTTATTCTTAATATGTTCGCTCTGAACCCTAAGTATGGCCCCTCAGTTGGCAACATTGTGAACTATTTCAATGCTAATCATTTTAGCAGAGGTATCCAGCTCCCCTGGGATTGTGGATGGATTGCAGGTAGAAGGCCATCGCTTTCTATTCCAATCCAGTCCCTGTTTGGAACAAACCCAGCCATCAGACAGGGATCCCGACAGCTCTGGCTACATCTTTCCCATCCCTTCCTCTTACGACGATTCCTTTGCACGTGATAACTATCAATACCTTGTGGGAAATAAATGGCTGAGCTATAATGATAACTTTCCTCAAAAAGTTTGTGGCAAATCTGCTTCATGATTCCAGGGCGCCCCTAAATTTCAGCCCCAGCTGTGGGCCAGCCGGGAGAGAGGTGCCCTGAACCCAGACGCGGGTGTGCCCTGACCCCTCCCCGTGCTGTGTGTGAGAGCCTCTTTCTCCTCTCGCCGGGCAGGGAAGTGCTCCCCGCAAAGGGGGGAAGGGGGCGGGTTTCTCCCCAGCGAACTGCCCGGTGCGGGGACGCTGGCCAGACGGAGCAGAGCCGGGGGCGGAGCAGCCAGCATGTGGGAAGCGACCGCGCTGCTGCTCCTGCTGCTGCTGCTGCCCCTGGCGCTGCGGGCCGGGCTCCCGCGGCAGGCAGCGCTGCAGCCGGCCGGCCGGGCGGTGCTCATCACCGGCTGCGACAGCGGCTTCGGGCACGGGCTGGCCCTGCGCCTGCACCGCCTGGGCTTCACCGTCTTCGCCGGCTGCCTCTGCCCGGGCGGCGAAGGGGCGCAGCGGCTGCGGCGGGAAGCCGCCTCCGGCTCCGGCCGCCTGCGGGTGCTGCCGTTGGATGTCACCCGGGAGCGGGACGTGGCCGCGGCCAAGGAGTTTGTGCTGAGCAACCTGCCGGAGACAGGTGAGAGCGTCCTGCGCCCGGCCCTTACTCCGGAGGCAGCGCGTTCACACGGCACTGCCCTGCCCCGGCTCCTGGCCTCTGCCGCCGGCTGCCACCTGCCAAAGACCCTTCCCAGGGACAGCAGCCACCCAGGGCAGCCACTCATCCTCCGCACCGGGGCCGGGCTCCGGACACTGGAGTAAATCCGGAGCAGCGTTTGCTCCCGCGTCGGAGCAGGGTCTGGCCCTAGACTCAGGGCTGGGAGTTCAACCAGGGTCGATATAGGGGCGCCTGGTAGCAAAAGGAGAGGATCATCAATAAACCTTCCGGTGCTGTAAACTCCTTGGGGCAGGGGGCCTGCTGCCTTTGTCTCTTGTCCAGCCCCAGGTTTGCTGGGAGGCTTCCTCAATAAAAGGTATTGATCTGGCCATCAAATATCAATGGAAACAAAATGGTAAACAGAGTTCCCCTGAGGTTCCACCCTGCTCTGCTAGTTCATACCCCTTTTGTCTGGGGTAGTTCAGACCCCTGCTGTGTCCAACCATTTGGCGGAGCTGAATACGCCATGTGCTGGGTTAGGTGCTGGGGATCAAAGTTCATGAAATCTTTCTTCTGAGGTTTGACTGCTTGGGGCTTGAGCTCTGAGATCTGGGTTGGGATGAACCCAAATATCAGAACCAAAAATTCAGCGGGGACTACTGACGATCACCTATTTTTTTTTGAGACTTTTAGCCATAAATCAACCCAAACCGTTGTTAATTTGTCCGGTGGCGGCACCCTCCATGGACCTGGGACCCCTTGTGCGAGGTGTTGTGCAAACACAGAATAAAAAGACAATCCCTTCCCCCAAAGAGTTTACAGTCATGAACCCGTCAATGAATCTTGATTAAACTTCCAAGTTTGTAGTGAAAAAGGAAACCCACCAAGTGTTGCTTGTCTGGGGGTTTCTTTGTGAGTATTTTGCAGAGATCTAATTATAGGTAATAATGGGGAGGAGAGCAAATGAAGAAGTACAAGCAAGAGGAAAACAAGTAGTTTCCGGAGTGATTTGAAAAGAGGTGCATAAATGCAGGAAAGCTGCAGAGTAGAAGGTTCTTGTACCAAGAACGACCAATTATTTATCAGTCTAACGTTTTGTTTTATAAAGCTAGTGCATAGCACTTGGTCAGATTTGGGATGGATATTTAAAACCAAATGTAAAGTCTAAACCTTATTCAGTGTGAATGGCTGACCTGACACCAAAGGGAGTGGAGGGGAGATGTGCTCATTTGCACTCTTCATTGGAGATGTTACACATGGTAGCAGAAATGAGGCAATTTCCCTGAAATTAGGGACAGCCTGTAACCAGAATTGCTTTGTCAGGAGGGCATGCAGAGATGGAAGAGCGCATGGGAAGCCTCCTTTGGTCATCTCCCTGTCCCACCTGCACAGCAGTAGGGTCGAATTTCCCTCTAGTATGGGCAATGAGATCCGTGTGGGAGGACACCTCTGCCTGCATAGAGCTGCATTAATTTCAGCAGGGCTGTGTACTAACACAAGTGCACCCACAATGATTTCTCTGCAGAACTGGATGGCTGGGCACAAAGTTGGTGAGGAGATGACAGCGCCCATTAGCCTCCACATAATATATGAACTTAGGGTATATTATATGGTCCAAAATAATCACAAGCAGCACAAATCCCTGTTTACCTTATCAGAACAGTGTTAGACTGCTACGACTGAACTTATTGGACCTGAACCATGCATGTGCCATGCAAGGCAAAACTCTTTATAGACTTAAGTCTGCAGGGCGTAAACACTTCTATTAGCCATTGAAGCCAATGGAGTTGCATCAGGGATGGATTTAGCCCAATACATTTACACAGTACTTTGCAAAAGAAGTTAAGTGCATCTGTAATTCTGAGCAAATGATTTTCATTAACACAAAAGTTATAATGAAGAATAAAGCACATGGCACAACAATGGAAATGCAGGACACATTCTTGACTAGCTTGTTAGGATATGTCCTGGAAAGGAACAAGAATATAGAAAGTAAACAAAAGCACAGAAGCCTCTCATTAAGTATGTGTATTTATGGGTTATCCTGACCTCAACTGATTAAGTCTTTCCCTTTTAGGTTCTTTCCCCAGCTTTAGAAACAACAGCTGAATCCCAAGGCCAGTGTTTATAGGCTAGACAGAGCCCAGGGACTTAAAGGAGCATCACCCTGAAACTCCTGTGCAGGGGCAATTAGTTGTACCTTATACCAAAGCAGTAGCTGGCATCTATTCAGCGAAATCTTGATTAACAAGGTTAGCTTGCCAAATTGGGGGTATTATGAAAGACTCTTACTACAACGCCTGATTCATGGGGGCAGCAGGGAAGGGAATTTTCCAGGGATTATGCTTGTTTGATTCAGCTCATTTACATGGAATGTCCAGATCATAATATATACATTCTGTTACACTGATCTAGACCTTTAAGACCTGATCCAGAGACTAAGTGAAGTCAGTGAAAAGACTCTCCTTGCCTTAAATGGGCTTTGGACTAGGCCCTTAATAAGACACTTATACCTATTCTGTTATATTACATTATACATAATCAGGATCTTGTATGTATTATACATCTGATGATGGCCCTTCACTTTTTTGCTCAACCTCTCTGTTTGAGCAGCTATTGAGTGTGCCATGGAGAAAACCAGGTAAAGGTCAAGGTAAAGTGGTTTTACGAATCCTACCAGCGTGTACTTTACTTCTAAATTACTAGGCAGTCTTTCTCCTATGAGTATATTAACATTAAGTACAATGGAGCCACTGGCTTAATTTAATATCTGATTTAATACAGTGAATTCCAAAGGCCTTATTAGTGGTTTGCAAAATATAGGGGCATAAAACATTTCATTTCAAGTGGAACAAAAGCCAAGAAACTGATGTATGTGGGGTTGACATTAGCAACCTTCCTGCATGGGCTTCTTCAACCAGCCAGGATGTAGTGATCCATCTCTTTAATTATAATGGGCTAGATTGTGCCCTCCCCCCTTTCATGAGTGTCCTGTGTGCAGGGGGCTGGAATAATGTGTGTAGTGGGGGTGCTGAGAGCTATTGAACCAAACTGTAAACCTTGTATATAATGAAAACCACTTCAAACGAGGGGGTGCTGCAGCACCCCCAGTACCCCTAGTTCCAGCACCTATGCCTGTGTGGGTGGAGAGAGTAAGGACTCTACCTCTTTTGTGAGGCCTGGATAAGGGTCTCCTAGAATTTCTTACACGGTGCGTGTGGGAGGAGGCAGTGGTTTAGAGACTGTTTCTGAGTTGCTCGCCTCCTTCCTATTTCCCTAGAGCAACTCACCGTAAGAGGGTGGGCCAGATTTGGGGGGTGATAGTACGAGGTGCTCCTTAAAGTGGTGTAACCAATTACTTTCTCTGCAATGCAGCCTGGAGCTCAGAGCTTGTATGCTCTCCACGGGACAAAACCTTCCAGGTTAGCCCAATATTTCAGAAGGGCCTAACTCTGCAGCCCTTACTCACACCATTCACCTCCTTGGGACTCTTGGTGAAAGCTATGTACCTTAGTTGATTTCAGTTGGCCTCCTTGTCTGAGTAAGCACTACTCGGTGTGAGTAAGGGTTGTAGAATCAGAGCCTAAATGAATGAAACATTAAAATGAGATCCTCCTTGCCTCCCAAAAATATATACAATATTATAGATAAAACTCTACATCTCATTAGGCTAAATATTCTTTAGCCACTAGATAAGTACTGAACTTTGAGTGTTGCATAGAGTTCCAGACAAAATATAGTGCCTGTTAAATAAATCCAGATCAAGCAGGAACTCAAGCTGTCTGGAAGCCTGTTTGCTTGTGCCTGGAGATACAATAGCTTTTTATAATAAATTCCTCCTGCTTAAGAAGGACTGTGATCCCGGAATTCCATATGCTATGACACAGACTAGGCAGTATTATTCCAGGCATAATAATGACTTTACAGCCAAATCTTCCAAAGGGGCCACAGATTTTGGGTGCCTCAGTACAAAGACTTCAATGGGAGTTGTGGGTGCTCTGCACCGTGGAAAATTGGGCCTAAGGTGACTCGTTTTTCAGTAACAAAAAAAAAAAAAAATTAAATTAGTGAACCATTTGGATAATGGTTCTGATTCACATTTTGATACAAATGTTGCAAATGTATTTTTTGGGAAAAGCAGTTTTTTTTAAAAAGTCAATTTTTTCACAGATTTTTCTATTTTTGAAAAAGAAGTCCATCTTTTTGTTTTTTTACAAAAACCTTTTTCATTCAGAAAAAAATCTGACCTGTGTAATCATGACCTATAAGTACCTACACGGGAAGAACATATCTGATAGCGGAGAGCTCTTTATCTAGCAGATAAGGGTAACAAGATCCAATGGCTGGGAGTTGAAACTAGACAAATGCGAGCTAAAAAAAGGAGCAAATTTTTAACAGTGAAGGTAATTAACTATTGGAGCAGTTTACGAAGGGATGTGGATTCTATATTATACCCATTCTTTAAATCAAGATCAGATATCCTTCTGAAAGATATGCTCTTGTTCAATCACAAGTTACTCGGCTTGATGCAGAAATCCTTGGTGAAATTCTTTGGACAGTATTATGCCGGAGGTCAGACTAGATTATCATAATGGTCCCTTCTGACCTTAAAATTTATGAAAACATCTTGCATTAGAATAAGTTCACCTAAGGTTTCCCATTCTAACTGATGAGGATAGCTAGTTTCTAGTTTTAAGTATTGCTGAAGAATTCCCTGACCCTCTTAATACTGTGAAGAATACAGTTGTATGCATGAAAGAGGTGTTGGATCTTTTTGAGTCACTAAACATTTGTCCTTCAGACGTGATCTGGCGAATAGCTGTCTTCTGAGCCCTCTTTCATAACCGATAGGCCAATATTCTGTCATCTTTGTTCCCTTTATCATAAAAGGAGTATTTATTCACTCTTTTTCTCTAAGGAGCTGATTCAGTTTTCCTCTAGTGTTTATTACATCCCTAAATAATATTTCCAGTATCACCTAGAGACCCCAGGGCTGCATTGTGCTAGGAATATATATACATGTAGTAAGAGACAGCCTCTGCTCTGAAGGCCCTATGGTCTACATAGATAAGACAAAGAGTATCATATGCAAGCAGAAGATAGGGAATTGAGGTGCAGAGATTAAGTGATTAGCCCAAGGTCACACAGGGAATCTGTGAGAGACCAGGAATGGCATCCAGATCTCCTGAATCCCACTCTTTTGCCTTAACCTCAAATGTTTCCTTCTTCCCAAGTTCTAACCTATGTTTTCCATCTTTTCTAGGGTCCCTCTGTAGGCTGCAGGTCCTTTGAACATCAGTTCACTCATCAGGATTGCTTTGGCAGCTTTCCATAACACATCAACACTACAGCACTGTGTTCCTTGTTTGCTGTGTTCTCTGACATATCATTTCTCAAGTTTTTAAGGCTGTTCTCCTTATGTAACATAGTGTTATAGGGGGCCTAGTGCTACTGGACCCATGGGAAGTCATACTTCAGCCTAATCAGTACCAAATCAGATACCAAAGTACCGGTAATACCTGATTGGATTCTCTCTCTCTTCATAGATTGTTTTTCTCTGTAGAGCTATGGTCTATTCTAGACTATACAACCAGGTGCTTCTGAAACTCATTTTCCATGGGTATGTTGCTTTCTCTAGACATCTGACATGGAAGATGGTATAACACATGGCATTCATTACTGAAACACCCTCTTTAACCATTTATAACATAATGAGCAGCGCTGAACGAAAAGTAGGAAGCATGTTTCAAATGAAAACAATAAAAATAAAAAATGATTTTTTAAGTTTTTCAGTTTCTGAAACCACACAAACACACACACAGAAATAAATAAATCGGGTTTTCTTTTCTTCCTGTCTTCCTTTCTCTCCCTTTTTTTTTCTTTTTCTCCTTTTTTCATTTTGTCACTGAAAGGGAGGGGGAAGGGAAAAAACAGGGAAGTGGGGAAAAAATGAAAAATTTCCATTGGAAAATTTAAAAAAAAAATCAGTGAAATTTTGTTTTTAAAAAAAAGACCCTTTTTCATCAGAAAAAGGTTCAAATGAAATTTTTCAACCAGTTCTAATAACTGTGCTTTTTTCAGTGGATTCTGAATTGTCAACACACTGCAATACATATAAGGAAGCAGGAATATTTACGAACAATATATTTCACAGAACCAGTAACCCAATTGGCATCTATCTTGTAACACGTTCTTTGATTTTATATTCCATAAAACCCACGGTCAAATATTCCCTTCCACAAATACAATGTCCCTTCCTGCCTGCCGGCTCATGCATAACCTGGAGAATCTCAAAAATAATCAAATCTGAAATTGCAAAAGAGAAATAAAGCTAGAGAGAGCACGTTCTTTATTTTGCTTTTCACATTTTTCACCCTCTTTTCATCTTACATTCTCATTTGCGGATTTTGAGTGCAGTCTCTTGTCCAGGGAGCTGTTGAGATTGACAGACTGGGGGCTTCACTGCCCCGTAGCTTTTTCCAAGGAGTCAAGGAATTTATTAGCGTCTTACAGATGTGCCGAGAGATTTGGGTTTGTTGTAAAGAATAAGCAGCTTTGCAAGGTGCCACACTGCCGAGTGTGTACCCAGCTCCATAAGATTTTATATATTTTTAAACCAGAGTGAATTGTATTATTTTTTTTCTCTGTTTCTACCCTCACATCAGAAAGAACATCAGGGTATCTTCTTTAAATGAAAGAGACATCATTCCACGTGGCAGGGATAGGAGTTTTTCTTTGTCCTTGTGAGAGCCTACTCCCCCTTCTGGAAGCCCCACTAATCTTAAATGAGGTCTCCTAAAGTGAACCTCCAGATCCTCTACTTTATCTGTTAATCTTTGTCCTCAGAATCCGTTTTAACGACCATGGTGTTAGTGAGAATCTCTCCCCATCCTCTAATTCTGTTTGCAGGTTCAGTCCTTCTGTTTCTGATAGAATCTGTGCATTGCCCAATGTCTACCCTGCTCTCAGAAACTGCCATGAGCTCAAGTGAATGTCGGGGGGGGGGGGGGGGGAGGGAGAGGAGGGACAGTTCTGAGAGCTGGATAGACATTGGATGAGACCCTGACCAAGCACTGCCTTGAGATCTGGAAAGACAAAATCTAGTGAAATCACCCTTGTGGCTTTGCACAAGCAGCTCCAAAAGAGGAGAGTCTGAGCAAGGAGACCCTGGAGCCTGCTCCACAGGGGTGGTCTGGGGAGAGGCGTGATAATATCCATTAGGTCTATGAACGATTCAGCTCCCCTCACCAGGAACCTTGCTGGTGTGGTTGCAGCAAGCTGTGGTCCCTGCTGCAGTCTTGTAGCCATAGATGACTGGGTAGATGCCCAGCACCCTGTGTCAGGATTAAGAGGAAAGATTCCATTACCCACTCCAGTCCCTACAAATACCCCATTTTCACTGATTCTGTGCAGGGCATGTGAAACCGACCATTTGTATCAAATGCTGCCTTCAGATAACGATGTGCAAGGCCCCTGGCGGAGCTAACAGTAAGCAAAGCTGACGAACCTGGGAGAGACTTAGGACAAGTCTACACTGCAAAATTAAGTCAACCTATGGGTATGTCTACACTACCCGCCGGATTGGCAGGCAGCGATCGATCCAGCGGGGATCGATTTATCGCATCTAGTCTAGACGCGCTAAATTGACCCCCGAGCGCTCTCCCGTTGGCTCCTGTACTCCACCGCCGCAAGAGGTGCAAGCGGAGTCAACGGGGGAGCGGCTGCAGTCGACACTGCGAAGGCACCATGGTAAGTTGATCTAAGTATGCTGACTTCAGCTACGTTATGCATGTAGCTGAAGTTGCGTAACTTAGATCGATCCCCCCTCCAGTGTAGACCAGGGCTAAGTTATGTTGACGTACAGCCAACGTGCAGCCAAGTACTGCAGTAATTAAATCACTTTTGCATGTCCACACTGCGCTCCTTGTGCTGGCAGTGCACGTTCTCACCAGGAATGCTGGTATAGACTGTTCTGTCAGTCTGGGGCATTGTGGGATGGCATCTGAAAGGCAGCAACAGTTGATATAAGCAACGCAGGGTCTACACTGACCTGACTACATCGACCTAAGTGCTACGCCTCTTGCAGAGGTGGCATTGTTAAGTTGGTGTAGTGGGTAAGTTACATTGGTTGGAGCCACATTTTTGTGTAGACACTTGTAGTTAGATCAACATTAGGTTGACCTAAATCAGCTGTTGAATCCAGTACAGACCTCCCTATGTGATTATTAGCCACTGCACAGATATTACAGGGCTGGTCAGCCTGGAAATACCTGCAACAAGTATTTGAGGACAGGATCTGGAGTAAAGTTTTCAAAAATGACTAAGTAACTTTGGCTCAGTCCCATCTTTTAAAGTGATTTAGGAGTCTAAGTCCATTGACTTGCAATGGGTGTGGGCTCCTAAATACCAAATCGCTTTTTAAAATAGGATTTACACTCCTAAGTTACTTAGACACTTTTGAAAATGTTACCATTTGGTCTTTAGTCTGCTTAATACTGTTTTCACAAAGATGCTCCAAGTTACACAGCAGGATTAATGTAGTTAAAATACCTTGGTGCACTGTTTTGGCAGCAGAAAATGGCCTCCCAGATCATGTTATTCATAAATAATCTAAGGAGACAATATAGTGAATGATTATTAAATAGCACTCAACGGGCTGATATGGTCCAGATAATGGCCACAATTATGTTCCTTCATTAAGCAAAATGTGCACATGCTTATGAATACAAACCTAAAATATAATGTAGCCAAGGACTTATTTCAGATTGCTCTCATTGTGGTGTTCAGTGATATATAAGCTGCTTGCAAGAGCTCTGCTTTATTCTATGTCAGTTCCAGCTGGGTGGGCTTCAGAGTGCCCTGACCAGCCTCTGTCTGAGAAGCTCAGTCCTCAAAGGCACAGACCAATACCACACCCATCTTATGAACATTGTTGAAGGCTCTGAGGGTGTTGTGTCCAGTTTGTCTGGTGGTTAAATAAGTTACAGACAGGAGACAATTTTTCCCTCTTCAGGTTTTTGGGGACTGGTGAACAATGCTGGAATATCGACATTCGGCGAGACAGGGTGGCTGCCTATGGAGAAATATGAAAAATTTGTGGATGTGAATCTCCTTGGGTGTATAAGGACAACGTTGGCATTTCTTCCCCTTCTAAGGAAATACAAGGGTAATTCTAATCCAATGTCATCTACAGTTGTAGAATAATTAGTTTACTATAATTAACTGAAACAAAACCCGTCTGTTGTCCAATTTCCTGAAGTGTTACCTGGGAGGACAACACTATCCTGACAAGAGGGCAAGGACGTATAGGGTGAAAAAAGTAGTTCGTTTTAATTTATGAGGAATTAATGACATCAATATCTGTGGTTGGAAACAGAGGGAAATGCTTAAAGCTAGTTGTTAGAGCCGTCCTTCGAGTACAAGAGACTGTCAGCACTGTCACTGGGATACACGCAGCATGGGCAAGGACTTGTTCCGGTATTTAGATCATGCTATTTTATTGTTCATTGCTTCTGGGAGGAAAGATAGTCTTGTGGAGAAGGACTCAGGAGATCTGAATTCAATTTTGGCTCTGACACAGGTTCTCTGAGTTCTAGGGCTGGTCACTTAATCTTTCTGTGTCTCTGTTGTCCCCATTGAACAGATTGGGGATAATAATATTTCCTTTCTTCCACCTTTTGTCTGTCTTGCATTAAGCTCTTCGAGGCAGGGATTGTCTCCTACTACGTGTGTGTACAAGGCCTCACATAATGAGGTCTCGATTGCGGTCTGGAGGTGCTACTGTAACACAAATAATAGAAAGGACCCTGTGATCCAGAAATGGATGCTTTTATCTTACCATTTATCCCTTATCACAAATACGCAGCTCTTCAGCCTCCTAGTAACACTGCTTTTTCAATACATGGGAAAAAATGTAATGAAACCTTAGCACACTGTAAAATGAATGGCCAAGTTATGTTAATATCACAAGAACACAGCACTGCTTCTGCCTGTTTAGAAGCTATGGAAGTGCTACACTGCTAACTTGTGGGATGCAGTCACTCTCCTTCTATGATATGTCGCTGCTAACACTCTATCACCCAGACCTGCAAAGACTTTTATGCATGTGCTTAACTTTAGGCACTGTATGGCGATCCATTGACGTTATTCCTGAAACACTGCCACGACTGTAACAATTTATATTTTGTCTGACCCCAGCACCCTCTCATTCTGGCCAATGGAGATAGGTCCTGTGCAAGGGAAGAGCAGAGTGATCCCAGAGTGGCCAGGCTGCCTTGAGGTTCCTGGGCCATTGTGTCTTCCTGGCACAGTACTTATTACAATAGCACCTAGATGCCACAACCAAGATCAGAGCCCCATTGTTTTGGGTGCTGTACTTACATACACATACTCTGGGCTGGTCTACACTAAGGGGGGAGATTGCTCTAAGTTATGCGTCTTCAGCTACGTGAATAACATAGCTGAAGTCGACGTACTTAGATCTACTTACCACGGTGTCTTCACTCTGGTGTGTCAACGGGAGACGTTCTTCCGTTGATTCCCCTTCCGCTTCTCATTGAGGTGGAGTACCGGAGTCAACACTAGAGTGATCAGCGGTCGATTTATTGCATCTATACTAGACACGATAAATCGACCCCTGCTGGATCGATCGCTGCCCATCGATCCGGCCGATAGTATAGACATGCCTTAAGATGCAAGCCCTGAGCTTGCATTCTAAATTCTAAATAGGCAAGGCAGGGGAAAGGAAGTACTGTGATCCCCATATGACAGGGGAGCTCTGAAGCAGAGACATTAAGTGGCTTGCCAAGGTCACACGGTGACTCCGACACAGGAGTTGAACCCAAATCTCGAGTCCTTAACCACAAGACCATCCTGCTTCTCAGTACCTGAGGTATCATCATACATGTAAACATTTCTAGTTCTATGGTATAATTATTTGTTGGAGCTGTAGGAGTAAATTGTTCAGCTGGGCTGGAGCAAAATTCCTTGTTCTGGACAAGTTTGAACTTTAGTAGACTGGTACATTGGACAAAAATCATAAAATGATTATAACAATGGCACAAGCCATGGAAATCACCACCAAATGGAATGAGAAGACACACATTTGTGGAAATCACACTACCTTTCCAGGGCTAACCTTCTTTGAAGTCAATGGAGTTGTACTGGTATAAAACTGGTGTTACAGTGAAATCAGCCCCATCATGATGAATAATTAGACACTGTCTGTCTCCCTACTACAATCCTCCTTTTAGATGCACAATCCCTTCATTTTTATTTCTTTTATTTACCCACTGATTTTAGGGGTTGCTTTGCTGCAATCTCTTTCCTCCTCTCTGTGGAGTGGTTATACAATTCCTGGTCTTCCACAGTTTCCAGAGAGGACCAGGATATATTTCACCAGGGAGCTTAATAAATGTAGGAATTTCGTGATCAGGGAATTCTCTAGTTGTTGGTTAAAGTATGGCTCTTTGCGTTTATGTCCTTACGCTACACTCTTTATGTTTGAACTTACTGGCTCAGAACTGGCAGGATGCAAGTTGTGACTATATTACACTTAGTCTGGATCAGCACCTGCAAATAACCAAGAAACGAGACTTTTGGAGGAAGCTTGGTTTTTTGAGCTACAGAGCTGAACATACTATAGTAAGGTTATGATGGGAATGCACATCTTAGCCTCACTGCACAGTAAGGCAGTTATGAGGGAAAGATTATGAGGGAAAACAAGGAATTTAAATACTAAGTTATTTGTCATTTGAACAGTGTTTTTTTCCCCTCCAGGACGTATGGTCTTTATGTCTAGTGTTACTGCATATTTTACTTTGGGGAATGGCATTTACTCTATGACCAAGGCAGCCATAGAAAAATTTTGTGATGCCTTAAGACTGGAAATGAAGAAGTTTGGAGTGCTGGTAAGATACTTATTCAGCTTTTTTTCACTCACAAAAGCTGTTTATATATTTCAGGAGTAACCATTAATTTTACATTAAGAAAAGATGTATTCTATATTTTTATAGCATCTTTCCTCCTGAAACTCTACACACATCACTGACCTGTCATTATTTCTGGGGTGGAGGGGAGCAAGCAGCTTACGCAGAGGATATTGCATATTGATGAGGGGAAAGGGAAATTTTAGCCAAGCAGACTCTTAGTCTTGTGAAAAGTCATATTTAAAAGCCCCTCTCGGTAAACGGCATATATTAACACTGGAAAGATGAAGAGCTGAGTCAACCCTGGGATTCCAGCCTCTGGTTCCAGGATGTCTAAGATGCAGATCCTTCTAAGATCTATGTTGGTTTCTAGGTATGTGATCCCCAGCAGGCAGTGTGGCCTAGTGGATAGGGTAGTGGCTTGGGAGTTGGGTGCTCTGGCTGCTATTTCCAGCAATGTGGGACTTTGGGAAGACACTGTGTTTCCCCTCCCATCCTTTGTCTGCCTCATCTGTTTACATTGTAACTTCTCTGGGGCAGGAACTGTCTCTCTCCATGAGTTTATACAGTGCCTGTCAAGAAGAAGAAGTTGTAACAACATACTGTAACTAAAACTTCCCTTCAGTGGGGCAGTTACTGGGGGCGATGAGGACTTCAAAAGTGAGCGGTGTGGGATAAGAAGGAAGCGGGACCAGGTTGCCCAGGGAGTTCATTGACCTGGTGTCTCTCACTCACAGAGCTCCTCTGGAGTTTCCAGAGGGAGGTAAAGGTTCACTCCTCTTGTAGAAAACCTGAGTGCTGGAGACATCCCTCCCCACTAGATTGCCAGGGGCTGCGCTGATGGTGACCGGTGAAATATACACCCCCTGAACCAGGGCTCCTTTGCCGATGGAACCCTAATGACCGAACCTAAAGCTTCGATCACTGAACAGCTCATCTAGCTTTTCCTTTGAATCGTTCCTCCATTTAAATCCTCATTCAGTGCTCCCTAAATGGTCCCTGAAGAAATTACTACAGCATAGACTAATTGTATGCACCGCTCACAGCAGTTCGGTTGTGGAAAAGCTGTAGCTGTGTTTCAACAGCCGCCCCCTTTTGGAAAACAATATACAATCCCTTGCATCGTACATGTTGAAATACCTATGGCACGATGAGGATTTGAACTGCTTAGCTAAGGATAATCTTGAGTGCACGGAAGTGCTTAGTTTAAGAGGTTAGCTGTTCCAGTTTGCTTGGACTTTAATGTTCAAAAATATATTGCTCTACTAATTACCTTTGCGAATAAATATGGTGGCGGTATTTATGAGGATTACTTTTATATCCACTCACTATGGGCTAAGCTGTGGCTAGCCCTTAGCTAATCCCCTTTGTCTCCTTCATCACTGCTCAGCCTGCCTAAAGACTGGCAGGATGCATCGCCTTGAGAGTCTCTCCCTCTTTTCTGGAGCCACTCTCCCAAAAGGGGGCAGGGAGCAGATGGAGCCATGGCTCTACGTAAGAACAGCCATACTGGGTCAGACCAAAGGTCCATCTAGCCTAGTATCCTGACTTCCAACAGTGGCCAATGCCAGGTGCCCCAGAGGGAATGAACAGAACAGGTAACCATCAAATGATCCATCCCCTGTCACCCATTCCCAGTTTCTGACAAACAGAGACTAGGGACACCATTCCTACCCATCCCAGCTAATAGCCTCCATGAATTTATCTAGTTCTTTTTTGAACCCTCGTATAGTCTTGGCCCTCACAACATCCTCTGGCAAGGAGTTCCACAGGTTGACTGTGTGTTGCGTGAAGAAATGCTTCCTTTTATTTGTTTTAAACCTGCTGCCTACCCCCTCTATACATTGGCCAGCCAAACTGACTGCCCACCCAGTGCACAATATGTTGCACCCATTAAAGGGATACAGCAGTTTGTGCTCTCTGTAGCTAGGCAGGCCATTCGTCCACTAAATGGTCCTGCTTTTCTACAGTTTGTCCCCTGTCCAGTACTGAGACAAAACCAGACATGGTTTTGTCTGGGGGACGCCATTTTGAAGAGTGCGCTGCCCTGCCCTTGCCAGCGTTACCTCATGTACATCATGTGTGTGAAGTCCAGTGCTCCTCGCCTTGCATTGGGTCTGTGTTGCCACTTACAAAAGGCTGTGGCTAAATGCCATAGTCTAGCCCTACAGGGTATGTCTACCTTGTAATTAAAAACTCATGGCTGGCCTGTGCCAGCTGAGTTGGACCTGTGGGGCTAGGACTAAGGGGCTGTTTAAATGCAGTGTAGATGTTCAGGCTGCCTCCCACCCCTGCAGAGTCCTCGAGCCCCTGCTCCATCCCGAGCCTCAGCATTCACAGCCCCTTAGCCCAAGCCTGCTGGCACAGGCCAGCTGCAGGTTTTTAATTACCGTGTAGACAAACCCGTAGTGTCACTGTTATGTGACATAGGTAGTTTTAACAAATACGCTGTTAACCACTTAACAGTAGTGAGATATTCCAAGTCAGATGTGCCCGCTATAGTGCCAAACATGCCCACTGCAATCTCTGGGAAGCTAACAGAACAGCAGCACCAATGCAGGCAAGGACAATGGAGACTCAGCAGCAAAGGATTTGGAAACTTTGGGTGTAAACCTAAACATACAGAAATCAGAGGGATTTCCAGTGGGATCAGGAACATAATCTTTGTCCCTATCTACTTGGAAATCAAAGTCCCATTACCTGTTCCTTAGAACTGCTAGGAAAACAGAATTTCCATCCCATGAAAAATTCCAGCATTTCCTAATTTTCATTTATCTCGCAATGGGTCAAGAAGTTGAAATTTCTGAATTTACCATGTAACTGAAATTCAAAACCATTTCATTTTGGATACATCGAAATGGCCTTATCAAAATGTTTCATTTAAATAACGTCAAAACATTGTGTCCTGATAACATTTCACTGATGTAAAAAATAAAAAAAAGTTATATACATATAAATATGAAATCCACTGTACAATACATAATATATATAAACAGGAATGAAAATTTAAGGAAGTTAAAAAAAATTAAGTCAAAGTGAAGGAAAACAAGACAGTTGAAATGAAACAAAGTCAAAATGATATACTCCATTTTGATTGTAATCAACATTCCCACGAAACATTTGATTTTGCAGAAGCCACATTTTCCAGCAGAACTATTCTGTTAAAAAAAACAACCCAATTTCAACCAGCATTACTGCTCCTATTATTTCACCTAATTCAGAGCAGCTGATTATATTCTAATAGGTTTCAGAGTAGCAGCCGTGTTTGTATTCGCAAAAAGAACAGTTCTCATAGTTCTAATAGTTATTTCCTAATTTGCTTTTCCTTTTAGGTTTGTGTTATTCAGCCGGGAAATTACGCATGTTCAACTAATATTCAGCCACCAGTCAATGCACAGCAGATCTGGAACGAACTTAGTGAGGAGGAAAAGGCAGTCTACAATAAAGAATACGTGCAAGAACGTTCAGACTTTTTCAACAGCATGCTTAAAGAAGGGTGCACCACAGGCCACGAGGTTGTAGATGCCATGGTGGATGCTCTAATATCACCTGCGCCCAAGGCACGTTATATGGTTGCAAAGCTGAAGGAAAAACTGTTGGTCTTTATATGCACAGGTTTCCCAACAGCTGTGATGGATTCAATTCTGTCCTTTGCACTGAGTAAAGTGAAACTGACATAGCCCTGTGGACAGAATACCGACTCCTCGTTCTGCTCTATTATTCACGTTGGACAACTTTTGTAAGCAAAGGATTTACAGCTTGGTCCAAAGCCTGTTGAAATCAGTGGACAGACTCCCATTGACTGATACGAGCTTTGGATCAGACTCTTATGCTAGGACTGTAACTTTTGCATACTGAAATGCATCTGGAGTTGAATGTAAAAGAATTCAGTTGCTGTACTCTGGGACACAGCACTGCTCCACTTGCTGTAAGGATTAGCTCACATGCGGCTGTGTTCCTTGCCTCTCGAATCTAATACATTTTATTTTTCTGTAGAATCTTTCAGATGAAAGTACCACAGAATGCTTCCACATCAGTTACAAGTAGAGTATACCCCACAGTGACATTGATAGATACAATCAGGCAGAGATGAAGAATGCAATAGTTTTGAGAGCCTGAAAAAGTATTTTATTGGTTTGTTAGAGGCAGAGCTAGGAGTGTTAGGCTGGGAGTGAGAAATGGGCATTGAAGTAGGTTTGAATGGAGTCAGGAGGGTGCAGAGAGCTAGGGAGCCTTAAATGAATTATGAAAGTATAGGTCCTTACCACTGGAAACAATAGCTACCACTGTGAAGTATTTTAAGCTCACTGATATTTTGCTTAAATCTGTAACATCAAAGCAAATATGTCATATGCTTTGTAAAATAAATAAGTAACACATTCCGCTTACAAAATGAATGTTCATTCCTAAAACGATTTATTGCCTGTCTCTAATGTCCAGATTAACCAACACATTAAGCCAAAGTGCGGTCAGAGAACTAAACACAAAAGACGGCAAGCAGTTAGCACTGCACAATCAGCAGCTAGTAGTTGAGGAAAGTCTGCACATATAGCTTGTGGCTCAGTTTGATGTTTCAGAGGTGCCATTTCTTTCTGTCAATATAGGAATTAATTAAGGGTCTGGTGTAAAGTCTATTGAAATCAGTGGAAAAAGTTGCACTGATTTCAATGGGAGTTGGATCAGAGCCTAAATGCTTTTGGATGTATACGAATTTAGTGCTCATGAAACATGCTAAATTAACACATGTGAAGCTGCTGCCCCATCAATCAGCCTCCATCCATACTGGGGACTACTCCAATCAGTGTTTTCCCCAGGAATTGAAATTAGAGGAGGTGTTTGAATTTACCAGGGGGTGAAGGCCAAGGAGTGAGACCATAAAGGTGAAGGTGGGCTGCATGGCACCATAGTAAAAACTGAAAAATGTTTCACGACCATTTTATTAGATTTAACTCATGTTTTAAAAATCATCACACAAATTAAAGTTGGCTACTCAAGCCTTCTATGAAACACTACATCTACATCCTTCTTGGTCTCTTGTTGTAATTTTGCACAACTCTGTTAATGAACTTCTCAAATGCAGTGTGTTCATCTTTGATGGCTCCTCGTGTGTCCAGTATTTCCAGTCCTTCAACTGATACGTTCATTCACATGATCAGACAGAAGGTGACTTTTTTCAGAATGCAAAATTCTATCCGTGATGAAAACGAACACTCAGCTGTAGCTGTTGTGACTGAGAGTAGCAAGAGATGAATTCCTACTTCTTTCATCTCCGGAAACAGAGCACAAAGATCAGGTCAAGCCACTAATGATGATAAAAAAGAAGTTGAAGTCAAATCTTCATTAATTTGTTCTATGACATTCCACTCCATGTTCAAATTCTCCATTCTGTCCTGACCACATGGCAGCCCCATTAATGATAGCGCTTCACTCCATTCACCTGTCAGGGTTTTATAAGATGGGCATCTTTAAAAGCTATGTAGAGATTGAGTAGAATCCAGAAGTTGCTGTTGTAGATTTGTAAGGATCAAGTTTGTTCAGTTGGCTCAACAAACACTTCTTGTCCTCTTCACTTAAGGATTCAATATAAGTGCCTTCATTAGTCAACTTCTGGATTGAAGTCTTTGCTTCTTCCAGTATGTTTTCAATGGTTATCCCTCTGATTGATCCAAGTGTAGCTTCTATTGCTGGACAAAGATCTACTACTCTTGTAGCAGATGCCTGGATGGCATTGTTTAATGACCCAAGCGGTTTCAACATTAGACTTACAAAAGAGAGAATGGCAATTGTCTTCTCTGAATGTCTTAGCAAAAGTAGTCCAC
The DNA here is from genome assembly GCF_965140235.1 of Caretta caretta. NCBI lineage: Eukaryota > Metazoa > Chordata > Testudines > Cheloniidae > Caretta > Caretta caretta. The sequence continues at coordinate 201,503,430 of NC_134208.1, read as the reverse complement.
CAGCCTCACCACTTAGATCCATCCCCTCTTGGTAGATACTTTCCAAAGCCAGTAATAACGGCTGCAGTAATTTTAAGACAATAGCCAAGAATCGCTCAGGAGAAAGCCAGTGGGTTTTCCCAGGTTGGACTAATCTGAACTTCAGTTCCAGAGCATCTTCTATTTTTTTCCAAGATGTTCAGTCTTTTTGGATTCTTGTTGAAAAAAAAGAGTATAATGAAGACATTAAACATATGGCTTTTTAAACGTCTTTTGAAGATTACGCAGCTTGTACTAGAGCTAGTTGGAGTGGATGGCCTCTGCAGTGTGTATAGGAGAGACTAGGGTTACACTTTTCTCTGAGCAAAGCTTGCACTTCATCATGTCTTCTAGAGAAGTTTGCAGCTCCATCAAATGCACAAGCAGCCATCTGTTTGGGGTCCAATTTAAAAGCATTTAACTCTTCTAAAATGTGGGTTATCAACGATTCAGCTGATGTGTCTTCTATAACCTGAACATCTAAAAATGCATCTACTGGCCTTCCACTGACATCAAGAATAACGTATGCAATGATTTAATACTTGATTCCCATTTGCATCGGTGCATTCATGAGCCATGTACACATGTCTTTGTTCATACTTTTCAAACCTATTATGCTTTTTCAGGTACAAGTGTTTTACCATATATATGCTTTTAAAGTGTGTATTAACGTTTCAATTTCAATTCAAATTTTCAACCAACTACATGGAATTTTTTCCAACTAGAAATTTTTTAAAACAACTAGATCTAATTGGAAAATGATTACATTGGTAATACCACATGTAACTAGTTGACCAATGGAGGGGTAGATGGGAGAGTTCAGGGGTGGTGGTGTAGGGAAATCCCTGGTTCCAGGGGAACTGATTGTTTCAGTTGTGTTGGTGATCTCTGTGACATGGATTCTTCCCCTTTTTGAACTGGACTGAGAGTTCATCAGCTCATTCCAGGTCTGTCACTGAGGATCCTAGATGGTCATGAATTTTTTTCACAGCAGACCTGAGACTGATTTGAATCAGTGGCCATTGGCTAATTTCGTTATTAACAGAGAACTGTTTGGGGAGGGACTGCATAGCACAGGGGTATGTTTTTGTAAGAGTTATTAACAAATGAATACAAAGAGAAATAACCATGTAAGAAGAAGAGTATTTCATCTGAGAAAACGGATGCACATTTCAAGCTCTGCTTCAAACATGTTGCTGTAATCCTGCCTTCCTACTGCAGGTATGTTCTCTGAAATAATCATTACACAAGGGAACAGCAGTATTCCTTTAGAAGGAGTTATACCAGTACCAAGTAAGTCACTGAGCACATGGTTGGTAACTTTACCATCTGAACCAGGGGCAGTGCATAGCCCAGGAGAAAATCCAGGAACGCACTGGAACTCTCAGTGGCACAGTTCCTCTCCTGAGGACCCCTTGCTTTGCGGGGGAACAGCAAGTTGCTTCATCCCTTGTAGTGAAGCAGTTTACTCCCCCTCATGCTTGACTAGCCACACTGGCTACCAAGTAGGGAAGGTCAAACCAGAGCTCTTCTCACCCTGTGGCTCTCTCCACCCCTTCCCTTCCGCCACCCGCCTGAGGTGGGATTATCAGATATGTAGCCCTTGTTCTCCTCATCTAGCCCCACCAGAGAAAGGCTGAGCAGATGAACAGGGTTGGGGCTTCCGGTAGATTTAGCATCCCTCCTTCCCCACAAAGCCAAGTCGCTTTAATTGGGAATTGCAGCCATCTTTCCTGACATTAGAAAATCTGGTTCATCTGTACATTCTTCACATAGGGTAGGTAAACTGTGTGCCTGGCTCACGTGGGGTTAGCGTTTGGTACACTCACAGTGAGGGAGCACTTTACTTCTAAAGTAGATCCTTTTAAATCAATGGGACTGCTTGAGGAGAAAGGGACAACACAACGTCAGTCAGGGTTTCACAATCCAGCACATGGTACACATGGCCGTTCTGCTCCTTCTGTCTCAAGGATGATGTTGCTTTTCCATTACATGCTGCTTTACTTTCCGTTTACAGGTTACATTTCCAAGAGGTTCAGCAATAATTCGGGGTTTGCAGGAAGACAGCAGCCATTTCAGAAGAGCTGCTTTCCCAACTCACTTCTGTCTGACATGCATTATTATCAGCTGAAAATTGCTACTTTGTTTGCTGCATATGCAATGAGGGTGATCAATATTTCATTTGCTTTGTTTATAAGAAATGCTAGGTGAATGACGCACTTGAGGCCATTGTTTCTCATCAGTCTGGCAAACTTAAGTAAGCACCTACAATGCTTATTAGCGGACAATAGTGATAATGTAACAGCAGGGCTCACAAGGGTTAGACATTAGTGTATGCAGAATCAAATGGAGTCTAAGATACCCTAGGGTTGTCCTGGAGTCTCCAGGAATTAAAGATTATGACATCTGATGAAACCTCCAGGAATATGTCCAACCAAAATTGGCAACCCTACGTCTCACCATTACTAACCTGCCCTAACTACACTAACATTAATGCAAAAAACTACAAAAAGAACTCTCTTCTTACTTTTTTTTGTCCTAATGATAGTTGCCTACAAAGAACTAATGAAAGGAGTGAAGTGGATCCATACTACTGTATTCATTGGGCTTTGGCCTAGGCCCTTAGACAGGTGGACAAAGATGACCTGAGGAATGAGTAGGGGACAGTAACTTATATCCCCTCAATTCCAGAGCTTAAGAAGCATGAAGCACCTTTCCAATGGGGATTGGATACACTAAAGTAACCTTAAAGTAGGGGTTCTCAAACTGTGCGTTAGGACCTCTCAGGGGGTCATGAGGTTATTACATGGGGGTCGCGAGCTGTCAGCCTCCACCTCAAACCCCGCTTTGCATCCAGCATTTATAATGTTTTAAAATATATAAAAACATTTTTTTTAATTTATAAGGGGTGGGGTCGCACTCAGAGGCTTGCTGTGTGAAAGGGGTCACCAGTACAAAAGTTTGAGAACCACTGCCTTAAAGGGTTAAAGTGCAGAGTCTCCCACAGCACTTTAAAATTCTGGTCCTATCTCTTTTGTGCATCCAGAGCTCCTGCTGAAGTGAGTGGGAGCTTTGGGTGGACAAAGAAAGCAAGGCAGGGCCCGACATTTGTACTTAGGAAGTTAGGAGGCAAGTAGAGATGTGTGAATAATTGACTTTTCAGTTCCCTGGCTGGAGCGAGGCATTGAAACAAAACATTGTTTTAGATTGACTCCAAATTAATTTTTTCCCCTCTCTAGGTGAAACAATAAAAACAAAATTAATTTGGGGTTGACTAGAGGAGAGGTAGTAATTTGAGACACCCCTTCATGATGTCTCCCCAACCCTATACATCCATCCAGCTCCAGTGGCCAGGTTGTGAAGGGGAGGATATAGGGCTCGGTCCAGACCCGCCCTTCCCTACCCAATCCCACTCATTTGCTCCTGTGAGATTCTGTGCTCCCTTGAGAGTCTGGAGGAGAGATGTGGGCAGCACTCAGACAGCTATGCAGGAGCTCCTCCTTCCCTACAGTGCCAGGTGAGGGCTAGGCACAACCTAGCCCTTGGTTAGGAACAATGTGTTATTCAATTCTACCAAGACAAATACATTCATTAGCCAGGCTAAAGTGATCTCACACTCCTGCAAGGTAACATGTGGCTGATTTTAACATCATTTATGATCAAGACAGACATTACAATTAGCCACATGCTAGGCTTGTGTCATTGCACTATGCATCAGGCTTGCAAGCTCGTACGGAGAAGAGCATACAACAAAAGGACAAGTCTTGCAGTAACACGGGACTAGATGAAAGGGTATAGTAGTAATTAACCTTGGGAAGATAATGATTGGAGAAGCAACAGGTTTAAGTCACAAACATGCTCACCGTAATACAGAACAGCATGTAATACCAACGAAAATAATACTAGGCTCCAAACCAGCTCCCACTGAGGTCAATAGGGCCAGAATACTACTATTCGTGCCTCAGTTTCCCCTATCTGCATAATATTTCTGACAATATACAATGCCACCTTCACAGGTGGGCTCTGAGGCTTAGTTAAAGTTCTAGGCTTTAGGATCCATGGATGAAAGGCACATTGAGACTGCCAGCAGCGTGCTGCTCCTGTCTTGTAGAGAGAATTTCTCCAGCTGCTGTCAGCCTGGTGCCTTATACCAGCACTGAACAAAGCACTCAAAAGCTCTTATATTTTAATTCCAAGCACTCTGAAGCAGCTGTTCTGCATCAAAATCTTTTCATGTGTAATTATCTCATCCTGCTGCTGCAAAGTGAGCATATTGGTAATGGGAGCTTTGCCCGCCATCATATGAGGCACGCATGCTGTCTGAGTCTGAGTAGGTTAACACTTAGCATGTATAAAACAGTACGAAACAAATTCCCTTCTTACAAATTAATATTTTATTGACATAGCACTGTTTAGAAACTAATACCTCATTTATTTCTGATCATCTAACTATCAGAATCTGCTGTTATATGCTGAACAAAATGATGCATCCTGCATCCTGTTCTGTCGTTGGATTAAATTCATTCCTGGTGTCATTCTTTGGAGAACACTTGAGTTTGCTCCATCAGTTGTAGGTTTCCTTTTGTTTACCACTGTCAAGGGCAGATCCTAGCCTTTGTTTCGTCCCTTTGTGTCCTCCAGCAGTACCCACAGGGCTGTAAACTCCCCTAAATGGGGCAGCTGAAAATTCACCTGGAGTGGGGGACTCCCCAGCTGGCATAGTCAGCTTTATACAAATCTCTCTTGGCCCCTCGTAGTGTAAAGAGGTGTGTGGGGAATAAGGGCATATGGACAAAGCATGCAGGACTCTACTAAGTTCTGACAGCTTAACAGACCTTTGGGAGCTGTTACAAACTAGTGCCGGTTAGAGGAGCTCTGAGGCTGCTCTAATTTATGACATGGGTTAAAATGGCTCTGCCCAGCTCTGCAGATCAGATGAGCACAAAGGTAGCATACAGCAGCTTTGCCTGCAGTTCGGCCAGATTGAAGTAGATCAGGATCTGATTTTTCCTGTGTCTTGATCCCAACTTCTTCACCTTCTCTGGCTGATTGATCCCTCCATCTATGGAAGCTGTTTTTTTCCAGTCACAAATCTTTGTGGCATAGTCAAGGCTCTGCACCATTTATGTTTCCTTAGTGAATTCAGTCTCTCTACCTCTGACATGGCATCATACTTGGCTCATCTCCAAAACTGAGTTGTCAACCAAGAAGAGCTAAAAAGTTGGGAAACTGAGTCACAAGTCTATTTAATTTAGTCTTAATCACTTTTCACCTTTATTTATACAATTGCCAACAGAATTATTTGCAAAAAGAAAAGGAGTACTTGTGGCACCTTAGAGACTAACCAATTTATTTGAGCATGAGCTTTCGTGAGCTACAGCTCACTTCATCGGATGCATACCGTGGAAACTGCAGCAGACTTTATATACACACAGAGAATATGAAACAATACCTCCTCCCACCCCACTGTCCTGCTGGTAATAGCTTATCTAAAGTGATCATCAGGTTGGGCCATTTCCAGCACAAATCCAGGTTTTCTCACCCTCCACCCTCCCACACAAATTCACTCTCCTGCTGGTGATAGCCCATCCAAAGTGACAACTCTTTACACAATGTGCATGATAATCAAGTTGGGCCATTTCCTGCACAAATCCAGGTTCTCTCACCCCCTCACCCCCCTCCCAAAAACCACACACACAAACTCACTATCCTGCTGGTAATAGCTCATCCAAAGTGACCACTCTCCCTACAATGTGCATGATAATCAAGGTGGGCCATTTCCAGCACAAATCCAGGTTTTCTCACCCCCCCCCCCCATACACACACAAACTCACTCTCCTGCTGGTAATAGCTCATCCAAACTGACCACTCTCCAAGTTTAAATCCAAGTTAAACCAGAACATCTGGGGGGGGGGGGTAGGAAAAAACAAGGGGAAATAGGCTACCTTGCATAATGACTTAGCCACTCCCAGTCTCTATTTAAGCCTAAATTAATAGTATCCAATTTGCAAATGAATTCCAATTCAGCAGTTTCTCGCTGGAGTCTGGATTTGAAGTTTTTTTGTTTTAAGATAGCGACCTTCATGTCTGTGATTGCGTGACCAGAGAGATTGAAGTGTTCTCCGACTGGTTTATGAATGTTATAATTCTTGACATCTGATTTGTGTCCATTTATTCTTTTACGTAGAGACTGTCCAGTTTGACCAATGTACATGGCAGAGGGGCATTGCTGGCACATGATGGCATATATCACATTGGTGGATGTGCAGGTGAACGAGCCTCTGATAGTGTGGCTGATGTTATTAGGCCCTGTGATGGTGTCCCCTGAATAGATATGTGGGCACAATTGGCAACGGGCTTTGTTGCAAGGATAAGTTCCTGGGTTAGTGGTTCTGTTGTGTGGTATGTGGTTGTTGGTGAGTATTTGCTTCAGGTTGCGGGGCTGTCTGTAGGCAAGGACTGGCCTGTCCCCCAAGATTTGTGAGAGTGTTGGGTCATCCTTTAGGAATTATTGTCACTTATAGTGTCTGGAGACACATTTATGCCAGACATATAATAACAGACAAGACAGAACTGGTAAATGGGTCCAAGTTGCCACATTTTGCCATGATAGTTTCACCCTCTATGATCTCTTGGCCTGGTCTGGCAGTCCCATTCTTCAGTTTTCTGATCCAGTGTCTCTTAAGTTTGGGCCCATGTTCAGTTAGGTCATTTATATATTTCCACATTACAGATTACTTAATCTTTATCCAAGTGGTTTTAGCATGTCAACTGTTTGGATTTTAGGTAACCCATATATTATGCATGCACAAGCTTCAGTTACCCAACTTCTAGATACTTTGTGCTGAGTTTGCAGTTTCTAGCTCATGTTGTTTTTGTGTCACCCTGCCCAGGGCCTTCCCAGGAAAAGGGTTTTTTTTTTTAATTTATCATTACACATTTGTGTATCTTTTACTTACATCTTCCAACACGACATGTTACCTTTGTTCTCTCAGCAATAACATTTTAAGCAGAGTTGCAAATCTATGTAAAAGAAGAATTGGCAAAGCCACATTTATACCAGCAAAGACTTGGCCTAAGTTTTATCTCATCTGTACTCCCTCACTATACATAATTACAAATCATTAAAAACATCACTATCAAAGCTCTTAATCTTACCATTAATAATTCTCCATTTTCTATTTCACTGTTATGAGTCAGTATATGTCATTCTGTGCTACCTTATTAGAAATGGGAGGGGCAGTTATGGAAAACATGATGATTCTTTAATGTCAACATTTGCTTTCATCTGTAAACATGGGCTTTTCATTCAAATCCAGCTTCATTAAAAAGAAACTTCCTTAGACATTTTCCTGTGAATGCATTTTGATGGGTATCTCAATTTTAGAGCCTTGATATTTAGTTGTTTTTAATGGTACGCCAACAAACCCAGCGGTGTCAGGCTCCAATTTCTGTATAATTCTTTCTGATGACTTTTTTCTATTCAGGGATCTCGATTCTGACGGCTTATGTTTCTGAGAATTTGTCATGCAGGATTTTGATCTAGTCCTGTCTTGGAGTGTGGTCAGGGCAGTTCCCTTATGTCATAGTGGCAATTGTCTAGGCAGAGACAGACTTCACTCTTGGGGTAAAGATGCTGTGAAATACCTAATTTTTCTATTCCACAGCTGCTGAAAAGGGATATTTTCCCCTTAGAATCAAGAGTCCCCAGCATCATTCTCAAGAGCATGACAGGATATAGGGCAATCAGACTGCATGGTCTGAGGGAATGAGGCAGTCACTATAGAAGGAGGTTATGCCCCACTTAGAATAGAATACAAATCTCAGAAGTTCCCATAATGTATTAATTTGAAGGTATCATTCTTATTTGTGCGTGTGTGTGTGTGTGTGTGTGTGTGTGTGTGTGTGCTTAATTGGATCTCCTGTATTTTGGCATTAAACTACATTTCAAATTAATCAGGTTGGCATTTCCCATCTTGAATTGTCTATTTTAAAAACCAAAAATGAAAAAGAAATATTTGCAAAAGTTCCTCAGCATAGAATTTTGCCACCCATATTAGTGTAAGTCTTGCTTTCGGAAGGCCCAAAAATACAGCAATCGCTGCAACAATATGGGTGAGCAGACAACATTTTGTCTGCCATACAAAAGCACAATGACTGTGACACCAGCCTAATGCAATGGGGCTTGTACCTCTGCCAAAGCAGGAATGATCAGCTGATCTAAAGTAATAACTGGCCCACAGTCTGGCTAACTCAGGTTCCCACCATAAGCAAGTGCTAGCTGGAAGCAGCTACCATGCACATAGCACTCCTGTTAGGAGAAGCAGTAAAGAGCTCACATACTGAGATGAAGCAATAGGAGCCATCCTGTTTTGTGGCAGCAGGATGTCTCTTCTTTTGGACCTGGATCTGCCTATGCACCGCTGCCCATTTTGATGAAGATATTTGATACATAGTAGGACTGTCAAGAGACTAAAAAAATTAATCACGATTAATCACGCTGTTAAACAATAATAGAATACCATTTATTTAAATATTTTGGATGTTTTCTACATTTTCAAATATATTGATTTCAATTACAACACAGAATACAAAGTGCACAGCGCTCACTTTATATTTATTTTTTATTACAAATATTTGCACTGTAAAAAAAGGAACAAAAGAAGTAGCATTTTTCAGTTCACCTAATACAAGTACTGCAGTGCAATTTCTTTATCATGAAAGTTGAACTTAGAAATGTAGAATTATGTACAAAATATAACTGCACTCAACCCATGGTTTGGGTTCTGTAGTTTCTGCATTGGAGTTTTGCTCTCTTAAGACTTCTGAAAGCATGCTCCACACCCCGTCCCTCTCAGATTTTGGAAGGCACTTCAGATTCTTAAACCTTGGATTGAGTGCTGTAGCTATCTTTAGAAATCTCACATTGGTACCTCGTTTGCGTTTTGTCAAATCTGCAGTAAAAGTGTTCTTAAATCGAACAATATGTGCTGGGTCAACATCTGAGACTGCCATAACATGAAATATATGGCAGAATGTGGGTAAAACAGAGCAGGAGACATACAATTCTCCCCCAAGAAGTTCAGTCACAAATTTAATTAACTCATTTTTTTTTAATGAGTATCATCAGCATGGAAACATATCCTCTGGAATGGTGGCCAAAGCATGAAGGGGTATACAAATGTTTAGCATATATGGAATGTAAATACCTTGCAATGCCGGCTACAACAGTGCCATGCAAATGCCTGTTCTCACTTTCAGGTGACGTTGTAAATAAGAAGTGGGCAGCATTATCTCCCCTAAATGTAAACAAGCTTGTTTGTCTTAAGGATTGGCTGAACAAGAAGTAGGACTGAGTGGACTTGTAGGCTCTAAAGTTTTACATTGTTTTGTTTTTGAGTGCAGTTATGTAACAAAAAAATTTACATTTGTAAGTTGCACTTTCATGATAAAGAGATTGCACAACAGTACTTGTATGAGGTGAATTGAAATATACCATTTATTTTATCATTTTTACAGTGCAGATATTTGTAATTAAAAAAATATAAAGTGAGCTCTGTACACTTTGTATTCTGTGTTGTAATTGAAATAAGTATATTTGAAAATGTAGAAAAACATCCAAAATATTTAATAAATTGCAATTGGTATTCTATTGTTCAACAGTGCAATTAAAACTGCGATTAATTGACAGCTCTAATACATAGCAAGGGTTTGGCCTTATGCTTCAGTTGGTTCTGAAAGTGTTTTAGAGGGGATGTTTTGACAGTTGTCTTGAATAAGAAGTGGATAACTTGCCTGATTATGATAACCAAACTGATGTTAAATGCAAGGGTCTGATCCTGCCAACAACCGGTGTCCATGCAGCTCCTGTTGAACTCAGTGGGAGTTGAGTGCAGATTAGCAGGCAGAGTCTGGGCCCAGATGTTGAAATCAGACACTGATCAAAATGGACATAAAAGAAATAGCTCACTCATCAAAAAGGGTGGAATTTTCAAAACCTTCTAAGTGACTTAAGAGCACAAGATTTTTAAAAGGGCTTTGTGCTTCAAGTCTCTTACACTTTTTTTCAAAATCTTTCCCCAAAATATCTCGTTCGAATGCACACCAAGTGGGATTTTCAGCGATGCTGCCCCTTGAGGATTTTATATGGCTGTCACATTTTGGAGATTACCCAGACCACTAAGGGGTTCTGTCACCACCTGCCCTGTAACCTTGGGCATCTTTATACTATACTATACTGCAGAGCCCTGACATCAGCAGACAACCTAAAAGTATAAAGGTTTTACCCTGCAAGGAGTAATTAGGCTGGAGCAGTCAGGGTGACTCTTATGCTTTTAGGCTGGCTACTGGTGTCAGAGTACTGAGCCACAGCAGCATGCATTAAGAAAACCAAGGTTATTGGTCTGGGTGATCCCCAAAACATCACAGCCACATGAAATCCTCCGGGAGCAGCTGTGGAATTTTGGGCATGGGTTAGACACACATTTCATTCACTTCTTCTTCTGACCATGCGCTCTAAAGACAGAAATGCGAGGAGATCCGAATGCGCTCTCACATTCGGAGCATTGCTACCCCTAGTGTTGCTACACAGGGATGTTAAGACCCAACTCGCCTGCACAAATCAACAGCGGAAATGGGGTGGGGGTTAGGGGAAGCCTGTTGCTCAGAGGAGCGGTGACTTGCAATGCATTTTGCATGGTGAATTGCAGGACTCGGAGAACCACAGTGTACCACATTTCGTGTACGGGTACCTTAAGGGGCTCTCCTTTCCAGGGGACTGCACAGGGGGAAAGGTGGCTCTACTGGTCTTCCCCCCCTCCACTTTCTAAAACTTTGCAGCAACCTGGGCCCCACCTTGGCCCTCGGCAGAGAGGAGCAACATCCCAAACCATGGTGAGTGCAAATCTTCCCTGTGGTTTCAGGAGGAGTTAGGCAGGCGGACGAGGGGGGCACAGGGAACTCGAGCAGGGAATGGGGGGGGGATCATGCACATTGCGGGGAAGACGTGCAGGGAACGGGGGGGGGTGCGGATGAGGGGGGCAAGGAGCCGGGCTGCAGACTAGGAGAGGGGGTGCAGGGAACTGGGGCCCAGAAGGGGGGAATGAGGCGCAGGGCCCGGCGGAGCGCAGGGAAGCGGGGATGGGGGAGCAGCTGCCCACAGAGGCTGGAGTCACCCCACCCCGCAGCTGCAGCGCGCGCCAGGCGGGGCCGCCCCGCGCGGGGGCGGGGCAAGCCTGGCATTATGACGCATGTGCGGGCGGGGCTGCCGGTTGCTATGGGAGCTGCGGGGTAGCAGCGTCCCTCGCGCGGCCTGTCTCGGGGCGCGCCGCAGCCCCTCCAGTGCGCACGCGCGCCTGAGCCGTGCCGCCCGGGCGGCTGCTCCCCGCCGGGAGGTGAGTCCGGGGCTCGTGCTGGGTCCGCCCCGCCCCTCGCTCCAGCACGTCACAAGGGAGCACGCGCAGGGACCTCCCCCAGTGCACGTGGGGCAGGAATCCCCCCCCCCCCGCGCGCCTCTCTCCCGAGCCCTCGTGCAGGAGTGGGGGGTGCAGCTCCAGTGCGCTGGCCCGCCCCCAGAGGTGGCTGCATTTTAGCACTGGGTGAAGGGGGCGGGGGAGGGGATCCTTGTGCATCGCTGTTGGGAACTCTGGCCAAGTCCTTCGAGGGGGAGACTGGGGTGACCAGACAGTAAGTGTGAAAAAAATCGGGACCGGGGGTACTAGGAGCCTATATAAGAAAAAGACCCCCCAAATCGGGACATCTGGTCACCCTAGAGGAGAGGCGCGGTAGAGGTGCCGCGGTGGCTGTCCCCAAAGCCTGGACATACGGACGCCGGCCGGCGCGCCACTGGGCCCTGGCCTGTGCAGGAGGGAGGCCCCCGGGCCGGCCCATGCTTTGCCGGCTCTGCTGCCTTCTCCGAACCCTTCGTTAGAGTTAGGGAGGAGCATGTCAGTTGGAGAGGGATGTGATCCCATTGCTGTGTGAATGTATTTCTCATTAATCGTCCTAGATGTGGCGTGCCAGGGCAGAAGAATGGATACATTAAGCCCCCGCTCTTTGGCTTCAAGGCCCGCTTAGCCGCAGGCCTCGCCACGTGGCCCTCGGGATTGGCCCTTACACCTCCCTTGTGCAGTGGATCTGCCCAGGCAGATCCTTGCACCAGGGTGGAACCCCTCTACCTTCCATGGAGGTCCACCCAGGAGGAGCTCAGAATAGGAATTGGAGATTTAGCAATTACAAATTAGAAACGGACCGTGGCGCTGATTTTTAATTTTCTAGGTGGGTGAGTGAGTCCGGTGTGAAGTCCCTGCAGTGTCCATTCGCTCTACACTATACAGTGTATCTCTGTCCGAACAGAACATTTTTTGAGAAGTGACATACAGTTTAAAACTAAAAGGTGTAGAAGGGAAGGGGATATCCATCTGAGCCTTAACTGGAGCCTTGTAGTTATTTGCTGTCCTGGGATAAATTTTCATCAGACGTCGTTGCTCAGGTCCCATTAAACATGAGTCAAATGGAGTCTTTATTTGTATAAAGCAATAAATGCATGGGAGTACTGTTACCATGTTACGTTCTTTTATGTCACACTATAAGGTTCATGCTTAGATACAGTCAATGTGTAAACTAATTATACATTTTTAAATGCTTATTTTTTTAAAATAAAAAGTCTGATAACTTTGTTTACTGATTTGTGAACAGTCATTGTTAAAAGGGACATTGTCAACTTGAAATTTAGCTTTTAGAAAATGAATAAAAGTAGTTTCAGTGACTGCACCTGTCCCTGTATTTCTCTGCCAATTTTTGTGGTTTTCCATTTTCCAGGGTTGTTGTTTTTTTAAGTGTTTCTTTTTGTTGTTGTTGCTGGGTGTGTCTCCCACACAAACAGTGGGCAAGGAGCCAACAATATACACAAAGTGCTGTCACATGCACACACTAAACAAAAAGAGGAAAAAAATTTCTCTTTTTTTGACTCTTAAGGCCTTGCTCTTGCAAAGACTCATTGTAATCCTTGAGACTACGCTTGTGAGTAAAGCACAGTGCATATGTAGGTGTTTGCAGGATTGTGCAGTAGGTGTTGCTGGTAACAATAACAGGGGAAAAAATCTGGCAGCAGTGTGATTTTTTTTTATAGTTGATAATGGCCTTTGAGAAGGCCACAGTGGGGGGGATTTTCAAAGACATAAGGGGCAATTCAAATTCAAAGGCATAAGGGGCCCCTGCTATGTATGGGTACTACATGTGGCTGGCAAATACTTATTTTTCTAAATTGAGACACTGCCCCTACGTGGGAAACCTATGGCCTAACTGTCCCCATTCCAGTGAGAAGGAACCTAAAGTTTGTCTTTAGGCTTTTATGTGGGATATGGAAGGGAAGAAAAAGTAAGACTTGCTCCTAAATGCATCACTGACAAGTACTGCATCTCATTCAGATTTGTACATAAAAGCAACAACCTTGACTATATAAATCATAGAATCATAGAATATGAGGGTTGGAAGGGACCTCAGGAGGTCATCTAGTCCAACCCCCTGCTCAAAGCAGGACCAATCCCCAATTAAATCATCCCAGCCAGGGCTTTGTCAAGCCTGACCTTAAAAACTTCTAAGGAAGGAGATTCTACCACCTCCCTAGGTAACGCATTCCAGTGTTTCACCACCCTCCTAGTGAAAAAGTTTTTCCTAATATCCAACCTAAACCTCCCCCACTGCAACTTGAGACCATTACTCCTTGTCCTGTCCTCTTCTACCACTGAGAATAGTCTAGAACCATCCTCTCGAACCACCTCTCAGGTAGTTGAAAGCAGCTATCAAATCCCCCCTCATTCTTCTCTTCTGCAGACTAAACAATCCCAGTTCCGTCAGCCTCTCCTCATAACTCATGTGTTCCAGACCCCTAATCATTTTTGTTGCCCTTCTGATCAATATCATCCGATCTTCAGCTGGTGTAAATCAGTCAGTGTAGCTCTTTTGACTTCTGTGGTGCTATGCCAGTTATCACCAGCTGGGTGGCAACTTGGCCCGTACTCTTGTCTCTAGGTCTTAGATAGAACAATGAAGGATTTTTGCACTTCTTCTAGAGAGCAAGGAGCTTTGTACGTCCTTCCTCTTTCCACTTCTCTCCTGGGATAACTTTGGGTTTCCTGAACATCATTTAGATAGAAGATCTCATAGCCTTAGGGTACAGCTAATGACAGAGCCAGTTGGCACCGCTCACTTGGGGAGTCTCATGGCCCCAGAGGGGAGCTCTTGGAGGGATTGTGCCTCCCAAAGCTCACCAGCGCACACGGGGAATGCACAACCTGCCCCATCCCTTTGGGTGTTACAGCATGCTCTCCTTTTGGTGAGGAGCCATTTATGCTGGCCGGGGTGGAACCTTCCCACCCTTCCTTGTCCATGTTGGGATGTCTTCTACCTCTGGAGCACTAAGAAGGAGCAGGGACTGTGAGCATGCCTGGCTGTTGCTTGGAGGTAGGGACACACAAAGCAGCTGAAGGACTCTTTGCGCACCCACTCCCCCCACCCAGCCACCAGCACAGGGCCAGGCACAATTGTGCCTTGTAATAATATAGTTGTACGTGTTTTTTTGCGGCGGGAGGGGGGAAGAGTGACCAGAGTCTCGAAGCACTACCGCAATGCAAATCAACAACAAGGTGGGTGGAGAAGAAGGGCTCCACTAAAACATGTCAGATTTTTAAAAAGTGAATCCAGTCTTCCCTAGCATCCTCTGCCAGCAGGCAACGGAACATGACTACAGGCAAAGAATTCATACTGCAAATTACAAGGGGCTTCCTCCTGTTCCCCTTAGCATCTTCAGACACCCCAGCCCTGCAGAGCTCACGCCCCTTTGCCCGTAGCGGCCAGGCCCCCGTGCTGACTTGCTATGTAGAGTCTCTGCTCCCAGTGGCTTGTTAACATTCCAAGCTGAACTCCCTTGTGGGTTACAGCTTCCCTGGTGATCTGGAATGGAGAGCACCTCTGAGTTCTCTTCCGTCTGGGGCGAGAACCGTGGGATGCAGCTCGCATCAGTATACAAGACATTCATGATTGTCTGTTACAAGCGACTGCATTTATTCCCTTTGACAGAATCATCAAATGTCTGAGGATGAAATGACAAACCACACATGACTGACGTTAGTCTTTTTGCTTAGGATGCTACCGGGTGGTGTGTGGATGCGATGGTAACAAGGATGGTATAAGAACCGACACAGAATAGAATTTAACATTTCAATCCAAGTATTTGCCTAAACAGGTTGTCACTTAGATTGTAAACTCTCTGGGTCAGGGAATATCTTATTGTTTGTGTTTGTACAGCACCTAGCACAATGGGGACCTGGTCTGTGACTGGGGCTGCTGAGAGCTATGGTAATACAAATATAAATAAATAATAATCTAATTCCTTGTGATATTTAGATTCCACATTCTCTGGAAAGGTAGTTCGTTAAATTATAGGCTGGTACAGGGGTTGGCAACCTTTGGCATGCGGCCCATCAGGGTAATCCGCTGGCGGGATGCAAGACATTTTGTTTACATTGACATCTGCAAGCACGGCCCCCCCGCAGCTCTCAGTGGCCACGGTTCGAATTATATATATGCCCATATAAAATCAAGAATTATGAGGCTGCTCAGTGACCTCTGAAGTCAAAATGAAAAACTTTAACTGACATAAATGCGATTTGGATCAAAACCCATTATGGCTTGTAAGGAGAATAACTTCACACGTGTGTTTTGTGTTTTTTTTGTCCAGAAAGCCTTCCCTTTGAAGAAGACTAGCTTCAGTTGATCAAGGATGTCTTTGACGGACAAAAGACTTGAAGATTTGCAGATCTACAAAGTTCTCCAATGTGTTCGCCAAAAGGACAAGAGGCAGATAGAGAAGCTGACCAAACTTGGATTCCCAGAACTCATTAATTTCACAGAGCCTGTTGATGGTTATAGTGCCCTTCATTTGGCATGCATCGCAAATGACATAGACATGTGCAACTTCCTGCTGGAGCAAGGAGCTCATCCAGATGTTCAAGACCGAATGGGACGCACTCCTGCAATGAAAGCAGCTGAGCTAGGCCACGACTTAGCCTTGGATAAACTAGCGAAGGCCGAGGCAGACATGACCATAGTTGATAATGAAGGAAAAGGTAAAAAGAGTCCCTCTTAATCATATTAGACAGAAAAAGTATCTTTGGAGCCAGAATCAACACAAATTGCAGTCCTGCTTTCTCACCACATATCACGTGCTAGCTATGTGTATTATGTCCCCCTCTAGAGGCTGGTCAGCATAATGGGTAAGAGTCTTCTGCTGCAGGACTGTTCTTTGGCTCATGTAGCAAAGGTCTGTGGTTTGGTACTGAACATCCTAAGGTTCAGCCCCAGGTGGGTGTTCACTACACATACAACCCAACAAAGCCATTTTTCTTCAGAGTTTTTGTGGTGCTGAAAGTGAGGACATTTTTGCTGGATCAGGCATTTTGGTAGCTCTCTCCAATAGTTAGTTTTATATGTGCCTAACTATTAAGGATCAGATTCTGATACCCTCACTCTCATTGAATATTGCTTTACTCCACAAGCGGTCCTGTTGAAATCCCAAATATCATTTCATGTGTTAATTTCTGAAGTCTTCATCCTGTAATCTGATTCAAATGGACAGGCCCTTATGCCTGAGAAATGAATGGGTCACTATACTGGTTCAAGGGGTCTGTCTGTGCAGATCAGATTCCTGAATCAGGGCCTTTCCTGCTATTTGATTCAGCCCCCTAACATTTGTTGCTTAACAGCCATTTTGTTTTTTGTTGCAGGTGTTTTGTTTTACTGTATTTTACCTACGAAACGGCACTGCCGCTGCGTTCAGATCGCTTTAGAATGCGGCGCAGATGTTAACAACTGTACTATCAATGGGAAGCCAGTATTCCTACAAGCCTGTGAACAAGCACACGAGATTAAAGAAATATGTCTGAAATTTTTGGAAAGAGGAGCAGACCCCAATGCGATAAACCTAGTAGGAATGTTCCTATAATTAAATATGTATACATACTATTGTAATGCAGTTGTAAGACCACTACAATATAGGAGCATTCATCTTTAAAATGAAATAAGACGACACATCAGGTAGTTAACTTTTGGGCAATGTACATATTACTGCCACTGATAGCCCCTCTCCATCATTCTTGTTTTATTTTACCGAGGTCCCACACCTCGATCATTTGTCTCCTGTTTTGGATTTTGGTAGGTTGTGATCCAGTTATTTATATGCATAAAAACAACCAGGTCACCTCCCCAAATGGTGTGAAGTGCTATTGCCCGTTGACTTCAGCGAAGCTGTGTCCATTACACTGGCCGAGGGATCTGGCCTATTGTTTTAAATGTTGAAATTATATTCAATACAATTAGAAGCATAGCGTGGCCGGCCCTGCATGAGAACCAAGGCAGTGAGATGTTACAAGAAACCTTGTCCTTTACCCTCCTTTCCGTCTGCACAGCTATGCAAGGGGCAGCCATAATCCAGGTCATTTATTTGTTTATTCATTACAATGAGACATTTTAAAAAAGCCAGACCAGTGCTCAAGGCACATTCAATGTTTCATATGTTTCAGGTAACCACAAATCCAGGAGCTTATCCTCATCCCTCTAGTTCATAGAATCATAGAATCATAGAATATCAGGGTTGGAAGGGACCCCTGAAGGTCATCTAGTCCAACCCCCTGCTCGAAGCAGGACCAATTCCCAGTTAAATCATCCCAGCCAGGGCTTTGTCAAGCCTGACCTTAAAAACGTCTAAGGAAGGAGATTCTAGTTAAAGTTAATCAGTCCAAACATTCCTTATGTGCCCACAAACACTGTCCCTTACCGCATTTTTGTCTTCCAAGATGACGATGCATTAAAGGTCAAGAGACTCAGGCTATTTCAGCCCAAGAGGGGGAATGAGTTCCAGAGCCACTCACAGAGTGCCCTTCCAGCTGCACCTCTTTTATTAAACTGTGGGGGCCTCCACCTGAAATGGCTTTACTGATTGTGGGTGATTTGAGCTCCAGAGTACAAAGAAAGGAGGGTGTTAGTGCAACAGATGACGCTCCACAGGGTACGCCTTAGGGCTATTTCCCCGCTCTCCCTTAGTACCCTCTGGTGGATTGAAGCTGGAACAGGGACTTGCAGGCTATGCACCCCCCCAAAAAAAACTCTTAGCAGCATTTCTCCACAGTAAACTCCCTGCGCCCCACAAGACACATTCAGCCTGCCTGGAATTTGCACAAGCATAATCACTCCAGCCACTTACCAGCAATACAGCATCTATACTTCCATCCCTTTCCCCAAATATACCCTTCAAAACAGACCAGAATAACATATGAACAATCACATTTCTTTACTTGTTAACTATTGAGTTAATCTGCTTGTTTTTATTGGGTCAAAAAGCAATGCAAAACTGAATGTTTTTTTAATAAAAGAATCCCTGGCACCTCCTCCTAACAGTGATGGACAATGAGGAACATTTTAATATCAGAGCTTAGCCGTAGGGAATTATTTTCTGCTCAGTCAGTATCTTCACCACTCCCTAGGACAAATAGTTTCCCATTCACTGTGATGCACTGTTTGGCCTCAGCTTGTACAGAATAGTTTTCAAAGGAAGAGAGTCGCACTGCCTGGCTTGCATGTCCAGGGTGATACCAAGGGGAAGGAGATTCTATTTCCTCCACCTCTGGTCAGCTAATAATACTTTACATGGCTGGAGCATCTCTTATATTAGAGTGCTTCACAAACTGTATATATATATATATATATATATATATATATATATAGACTCCACTGAAATGTGTCTGCCTCTGGGGTGTAAAGAACAACAGCACAATGTCTTAATAATTCTAGACTATGTTTCCTATTCACATAAACACATTTGAAAGAGACAAAATGTGCAGGCAGCTATGCAGAAAGGACATGATCCAAGTAATTCTGCAGTATACACTGGGATTGGTGTATAGCCCCGTGCATGAATAAATCCTTCATGTACCGCACTATCCTGTGGTTATTTCACTGGAAATCCAGCATAAAGCCACACTCCAACATGTGGGCCTGCTGTAGCAAGTAAGGGGCAGAGCATGTGCCACTGACTATCTAAGAAGATATGCTATGTCAGGCAGGGGTGGCCAACCTGCGGCTCCGGAGCCACGTGCGGCTCTTCAGAAGTTAAGATGCGGCTCCTTGTGTAGGCCCCGACTCCGGGGCTGGAGCTACAGGTGCCAACTTTCCAGTGTGCCGGGGGGTGCTCACTGCTCAGCCCCTGGCTCTGCCACAGGCCCTGCCCCCACTCCACCTCTTCCAGCCCCCTTCCCTGAGCCTGCCGTGCCTCACTCCTCCCCCCTCCCCCACAGAGCCTCCTGCATGCCACAAAACAGCTGATCGGGAGGTGCAGGGAGAGAGGGGGTGAGGCTGCTGGTGGGCGGGCGGCGCTGGGAGCTGGAGGGTGGGAGCTGATGACGGGCTGCTGACATTTTACTGTGGCTCTTTGGCAATGTACATTGGTAAATTCTGGCTCCTTCTCAGGCTCAGGTTGGCCACCCCTGTGCTTTGTATAAGGAAAGGTCTCTGGGTCTCCTAAAGCCAGACATTCCTAAGAGTGTATATTCTGTTGTAACTAAATGCATATAGATGTCATGCATAAATTTGATGTTTGTACTAGCATATGCTAGTTTTGCTTGGGGATATAATACTACTGGTGGAATTCCCAAAACCCTGCCATCTTCTAATAAACCACTGTCCCAGCTGTGCTGATTGCTCCTCCTTAACAGAGCTGGTGCACTGAATCAGTCTTCCCTTGCACGTCCATGTTACCACATGGACACATCTAGCACCAGTGGTTTTCAGGCACATTTTGCAAAAAGTTCTTGGTATTGGCTAGAACAGTTGCTCTCAACCTTTCCACACTACTGTCCCCTTTCCAGGAGTCTGATTTGTCTTGCATACCCCCAAGTTCCACCTCACTTAAAAACTGCTTGCTTACAAAATCAGACATAAAAACACAAATGTGTCACAGCTCACTATTACTGAAAAATTGCTGACTTTCTCATTTTTACCATATAATTATAAAACAAATCAATTGGAATATAAATATTGTACTTCCATTTCAGTGTCTAGTCTATGGAGCAGTATAAACAAGCCATTGTCTGTATGAAATTGTAGTTTGTACTGACTTCGCTTGTGCTTTTTCTGTAGCCTGTTGTAAAACTAGGCAAATGGCTAGGGGAGTTGATGTACCCCCGGAAGACTTTTGCATACCCCCAGGTTGAGAACCACTGGGCTAGAGGAGCCTATGGTCCCGTGTCCCTCTCTAGGACATCTGTGACATGGAAAAACAATGGTACTCTGTTTTAAGTCTGTGTCCACAGTTGTGGTCCTCCTAAGCAAGATCCAACAAGCCCTTTGAGTGTATGGGAACGTCAGTTGCTGGCTGAGGAGCACTTCATTGAAGTACCCAAATGGCTGAGCTGAGGTCTTCTGAATATCTAGGGGCCGAGCCCATAAACATGTTGCTGCATAATTTTACTCAAGTGAGAAGGCACATTGACTTCACAGGGACTACTCACTTGAGTAAAACTACACACGTAGTTACTTCTAGGTTTGGGCTTATGCGGCTTGATCCTGTAGCTTTTACTCAAGAGAAGACAGTGGGACTCGCTCATGTGTTTTAAAAACTGTAGAATTAAGGTTCTTAAAGGTGACCTGCAGAAGACTTTTGAAATTATTGGGCTTGCACCCACCCTTCTTTGCTTCTTGATGATGCATAAAGCAGACCTTCAGTTCTTCTATTCCCTTGTGATGCTGACTTTGACTGTCTAACACGAAAACGAACATAAAACACAGCTGTTTAATTTGCAGGCTACTGGTCGCACGGCCTTAATGGAAACGGCAAGAGAGGGAGTAATAGAGATGGTGCGTGGCATACTGGAAAGAGGCGGAGATGTTAACATATTTGACAACGAAAGACACAATGCTGCACATTTTGCCGCCAAAGGAGGCTTTTTTGAGGTATTTTTGTTGATAGTACTGAAACTTAACTTCAAAGCTACTCAGCCGGTTTTCCTTCCCCCCAAGACAAGCAGCTTTGCTGATTAATCAGAGAAATCATTATTCATGAATGGCTTCTATTAAACCATCAAAGGGGATTTAGAAATTATGGTATTTCTCTTATAAATCTGCAACAGTTTTCTGTGAGGTACCTATAAATACACGTTCCTACTTATGTCTTATGTGGGTGGGCCCACCAGGGCGGAGGGGTCTCACAAGGCTGTGTGTCCTGGCTGTGTCTCACAAAGGAGGTGTTGCTTGTAGATGCCCAGTGACGGGGGAGCGGCTTCTTTTCTTCCCTGTTGTCTCTAAGACACGATGAGGACAGCTATGGATTTGCCCCCTCTAATTTCAACAGAGGTGGGGAAACTGATCAGCAGCAACTATCCTCCTGCCCCCATTCCTACCCCAAAGATCCCTACATTTCTGCTATAGAGAAGCCTGGAGGCAATGCCCACCCCATTAGTACCCTGTTGTTTGGATCTAGGTCACTTACTGTAGCAGTATTGTTCTATCTATCACAGTATTGTTCTATCTATCTGTGCTTCTTAAAACACAACAGCCTTGGCTGGGTTGATGGTAATAGGGATTGAAAGTGGGCACTCTGGATTTAAAAACACAAGTTCCTACTGCCTGGCCAAGGAACCACATAACTGTAGCAACCTCATAAACTTTTGTATGTAGACTAATCAGTGGAGAGGGACAGAGAGCTGCACAGTGTGGGTATGGATTACACAATATTTCAATTAGGGCTGTCAAACGATTACAAAAATTAATTGTGATTAATCGCCATTTTAATCGCACTGTTACACAATAATAGAATACTAATGTAAATGTATTATAAATATTTGTGGATGTCCTACATTTTCAAATATATTGATTTCAGATACAACACAGAATACAAAGTGTGAAGTGTTCACTTTATATTATTATTTTTGATTACAAATATTTGCACTGTAAAAAAGATAAAACAAAAGATAGTGCAGTGTACAAGTCAAAGCATGAAGGAGCATACAAATGTTTAGCATATCTGGCACGTAAATACCTTGCAATGCCGGCTACAACAGTGCCATGCAAACGCCTGTTCTCACTTTCAGGTGACGTTGTAAATAAGGAGCGGGCAGCATTATCTCCCGTAAATGTAAACAAACTTGTTCAGCCAGTCACTAAGACAAACAAGAAGTAGGACTGAGTGGACTTGTAGGCTCAAATAAGTTTTACATTGTTTTGTTTTTGAGTGGAGTTATGTAACAAAAAATCTACATTTGTCAGTTGCACTTTCATGATTAAGAGATCGCACTACTGTACTTGAATGAGGTGAATTGAAAAATACTATTTTTTATCTTTTTTACAGTGCAAATATTTGTAATAAAAATAATATAAAGTGAGCACTGTACACTTTGTATTCTGCATTGTAACTGAAATCAATATATTTGAAAATGTAGAAAAACAAAATTAATAAATTTAAATTGGTATTCTATTATTGTGTAACCGTGCAATGAAACCTACAATTAATCACAATTAATTTTTTCATCGAATTAATCCGTTTTGAGTTAATTGCTTGAGTTAACTGTGATTAATTGACAGCCCTAATTTCAATTTTTTTTTTTTTTTTTAAAACCCACAAACTCTAGTCATTTTGGTGCAGGGTTTTTAATGGCATTGACTTTGCTTTTCTAGATCCTAAGAATTATTTCAGCTTATAATGGAGATGTGGGGCTCATTGCTATGAATGGAAACACGCCACTTCATTACGCTGCTGCTGGGGGCTTTGCGGATTGCTGCAAATTTATAGGGCAAAGAGGTAAACAAAAAATGTGTATTTACATAGATCATACAAATCTTTGCTTGTCTTCTGTGCTAAATACAGGATTTCACTTCTCTATAAATGGAGGATTTAACTTTCCAGGACTGTCACAGTTGCACTAGTAATGAGTATTTAATCCACTGATAAATATAGATTGTCAGGAAAATTTTCCTAACCGTGTGGCTGTGAGCCTGTAGAATAATTCTCAAGGGAGGCAGTGGATGCTCAATAGATTTGAGTCATTTAAAACAACACTGGGCTAAGTATTTAGGCATACACAGGTGGGAACAATATTCCATTAGCATTGGGATGGATTTAATTCTTTCAGAAGTGAGTGTCCACAGCTGCTTTGGACCCTTTACATTTCAAAGGAAAATAATCATTGTATCACTTAAAGGGCCTGATCCAGAGCCTACTGAAGTGAACGGAATGACTCCCCTTAATCTCTGTGGGCATTGGATTTGGCCTCAAAGAAGCTGTGGTCATGCTGACTAAAATCAAATTCAGTGTCACCCCTGGAATTTCACTGTCATCACATGAACCTGCAAAATCTCTTCATGCTGTGTTCATGAGGTACAAACATTTTAAGGAATGGCACCACACATAGCCAAACTGCAATTCTTGGGTACAGAATGGTGAGTTAGAAATAATATTTCAAGCTTAGCTCTGCTCTTCATGACTTCTTTTATTGGTTTAAGTAAAATCTTTCAGTGTAGTTTTTGTGTATTTGTGTATAATAACTATCCCATTCCCTAGTTAAAAAGTGCAATTTAATAGTTCTGTTTAGATCCCAGACAGTATAAAATTGTAGACCTGTGTTAATAATTATCTGCAGCAGTTGGCTGCAAATCTGAATTAAGACTCAGCTAGTTTTATACACCATCTTGTTTTTTCAGTAAAACAATGTCTGTATGTTTAGGCTGTGATCCTAAATGGAAGAACCTACTAACAAAAACCCCAAGAATGACTGCCAAAGAAGGTGGCTTTAAAGCAGCATCAAAGGAACTGCGCAAAATTGAACGACTCCATGCTAAAATCACCAAACCTGGAGCGAAGGAAGCCAATCCACGCTTTGCGATGAGGTTGCACGATTGGTCCTTAGAACATCAGACAGCCCTTCGTGAGGCATTTGAGGTTGTGGACAGAGGTGACGGAACAATAAGCAAAGATGATTTTGCATCAATTATTCAGGAGAAGTGTGATTTTGTGGATGCTGAACTAATACAAACCGTTGCCCAGGCACATGATAAGTCTCGTGCTGGGGGAATTAACATTGAAGAGTTCTTTAAAGGTTCCAAATACTTGCAAAAAGCCTATCTCATTTCGTCTTTTGGACCCAAAAAGAAGAAAGGGAAGAAAGGAAAAGGCAAGAAAGGCAAATTCTCCATCCCCATGCCCATCTGCGTCATTCCAGAGAGCTTGTGCCCACGCCGAACAGATGGCGGGCCCCCTATGTACATGATTGAGACCTATCAGAATGTGACCGATGGTAACCGCTTTCATCGGGATCACCCCCCTGAACATCCTTTGCAGGATGACTCTGCGTGGTACATTGATGAGCCAGAGAAGACTTACACCAAGATTAACTATCTTACTAAAGAAGGAGACATTGTGTCGCTGAAAAAAGCATTTGAAGAGGGGATACCAGTGGACATTAGAGATGTATATTATAAAACTCCTCTGATGGCGGCATGTGGAAGTGGAAACATGGATGCTGTGAAATATCTTCTAGAGAAGGGGTAAGTTTTTGTGAGGAGGGTTGTTTTTGCAGTGTATATATTTGATAGTCACTTAGACACAAAAGAAGAAAACTTGGAGATATTTAACTTTATTTTAAAGAATTTGCTTAGTGTTTATCACTGTACAATCAAAGCATTGCAAGCAATAATGAATTTAGCTTCATAACGCCCATGAGGTAGGGTATTGTTATGATGATCCTTGTTTTTGAAGATGGGGAAGCAGAAGCACTTAAAGGTGATCTTCAAAGTTGGTTAAAGCCAATGTTTTCAAAGTGTTTGCTAATTTGGGGGGGGTCTGAGCTTTTGGTCTTTCAGAAGTGCCGGATACCTAAATATCCAGTTGAAGTCAATGGGATCTGCCAGTGCACCTCTGAAAATCCACCTCAGCGTGTCCCAAATTGGGCATTCCAAAAACGGAGGCACTCAAAATTAGAGGATGCTTTTTGAAAATGTTGGCCTAAGTGACTGGCCCAAGGTCACACGAGCAGTCTGTGGCAGAATTGGGAATACATCCTAGATCTCCTGATTCCCACTGCCTTTAGAGACAAAGGTGTGAATTGAGACTGGTGCATAAAAGCATTACTGTACTTCCTTTCTACAACCACAGCAGGCTGACACATGTGCTGAGTAGATTAGGCTTAAGGCTGTAGTCAGACACTGCTATCTAATATATTCACCACTTTAAAAGGTCTGCGGCAGATTGTAGTCAGCAGACACACTTGGGAAATCTAAATAATAAAAGGTAGGATTTTTATTTTGAATGATAGTTAACGATTCATTCAAGTAATTTGGAAGATGTTCCCTTAGGCATTTATCTGAATGACTGTCGGGCTCTACCAGGGCACGACAAGGTGTCTGTTCAACGAGGAGAACAAAAGAGCAGAATGTTGTGTTATATGCAAAAAACCCACAAGTGCGATGGGTTTTTAAAAACCCTTTATTTTTTTTAATTTGAAAGACAATGATATTTACCTTAGCATTACTCTCTACATATAGCAATTCCCATTTCCAAGGGTGAGCAGTTACTTATAGTCTTAGGCTCTGTTGTTAGTGAAGCCTTGTTGAAGCTGGTAGGTGCTCCTGTATCCATCAGCTTCACCAGCAGCTTGCTGATTCAGCAGACCTCGATGTTGTTCACAAAGACCATGGGCTCGGTTCAATGCTGAAGGTGCTCAGCCAGGTTAGATGTCGACAAAGCACAGTTCCAGTGCCCCGTAGGAGCTACAGGTACGCTAATATATGTATGCCTGTGACAATGGTACCAGCTTAACCAGGACATTAGGATCTGGTCCCGTAGGCCAGCATAAAGATGCCCCTTCTATGTCTTCTCCTTTTATACATTGATATAAAGACGTTAAATGTTACATTCCATATGCTTTTCATTCTTTTCTTCTACCTTGCACCTGCTAGTTCTAACAAAAAATCCTCATCCATTATCCTGTCATTCCCTCAATATCTTATGAGGGGTCTGTCTGTCTCTCAGCCATTGCCTGGGAATGTGTTCATGCAATTACTTGAGAACTCTGGGTGTTTCTGTATCATCCTCTCAGGCCTGGAATGTGCTTACTTGGTGTTAGCTAATACCTGGTGCATTGAAATTTTGCCAAGACCAGGCTTCCTTTGGTTCTTACTGTTAGTTGTGTGTAGGGCTCCAGTAAGGCCTACACTGCCTACAGGCCCCAAGCCTGAAGAGACTTAAACTCATGCAACTTAGTGCATTTCAGCAGTCCCACTAACATTCATGGGACATTTGTAAAGTTACGTACATGTTTAAGCCTGTGCATTCTTGGAGTCTAGTGGTTATGCTTATTGGGCCAATTAATCTTTACTGACTTTATCAAACCTCCATTGAGTTCAATGGAGTTACATCTAGGATAAATTTTGCCCCTTATGTTTAACATTTGGACCTTGTAACATGGTAAAGCAATGTTAATTTTGGGATTTTAAACAGACAAAAACAGGAAATTCAGAGGTAAAGTGCCATAGTAAATGTTAGCTTTGCACCTTTTGGCAAGATAGAATTTCAGTACATGGTGAAAATATTGCTATGGGAATCTTTCTGGGCTCCCTTTTACAATACGGTCTTTCAACAAACCATATCGAGTGGAATACAAAGTGTTCTATATGTTCATCTAAGGTTATAAAAAATGGTGCAGTTTGACCATAAATCGGCAGTGTGTGCTGTGGTTTATTTGCACAGTTTTGCTGGAGCAGTATTATAAATCAGTTTGATAAAAAAAAAAATACAGCAAGAAACAGTGCTAACATGCAAGTCCTATGTAAATCAATGTTATGCCCTCCCCTGGAATACTCTGTTCAGATCTGATCAGCTTGTCCCTAAAAGGATAAAATAGAAGCGGAGGGGGTTCAGTGAACAGATGGAGAGAATAATGGCAGGCATGGAAAATAATGCATATGAAGAGAGACTGGAAGGATTGTGGATCATTTACTCCAGAAAGGAGATGAATAGGAAATGATAGTGATGTATAAAATAATGTATGGTATGGAGATGATAGAGCACTTCTCTCCCCTCGCCCTTTCTTACGCAAGATCAAGAGTTATCCAATGACACTGAAAGCCAGCAAATTTTAAAACTGGTAAACAAATAACACTCAATTAGCCGGTGGAACTTATTGCCAAGATGTCACTGAGAGCAAGACTTCAGCAGGATTTTAAAAAAGATTAGACATTTATATAGATTACAAGAACATCCAGGACTACATTAATAAAGAATTTAAAAGACGTGTGGATGGAATGCAAACCCTTGTGTTTCAGGGCATAAGTCAGCTTTTGGCCAGAGCGGGTTAAGAAGAAACTTATCCTGAAACATCTTATAACTGTGGGGTTTCTTGCATCTTCCTGCAAAGCATCTGGTATTGGCTCCTGGACTAATGTTCTAATGGATGCTCCAGTTCAACAATTTCCACATTGTACCTCTATGGGACAGTCCCAGATACAATGAAGCTGATGTAGCTGGGGCGTGTGTATATGTATGTGTGTGTGTGTGTGGAAGGGGTTGGGGAAGAACCCCTCAGTGGTCTTTTACTCCTTGTAAACCCATTCAGTGGGGCTTCTGAGACGCAGCAGACTTGGGGAGGATTATGGGAAGAGCTTGTGGCTTGTTTGAAAACAGGAGGGAGCATCGTTCTCCCCTTTGATAACTGTGAAGGAACCTTGGTGAAGTGATAAGTCAGGAGAAGTGGCTGATGGGGCCCCTCCTGTTCTGAGCTCCACCTGAGGGAAGTGTACCACAATCAGCTGGGTCCTGGTCCTGCCCGGATGGACCCCTGCATGCCTGCAGGGCCTCATTAACTTCAGCAGTGTCCTGCTTGCGCACAGGTGTCTGCATCCCTGGATCTAATTGCCTTGGACTGGAGACAGTCTTTCAGACCACTGCATTTTTGTTAATTCAGTTCTTTGCATGTAAATTTTCATTTCCACAAAGTAAAAAAAAAAAAGAGTGAGTAAAATAAAAAGCAAATGCAAAAAATATGAATGGAGAAATATTAAAAATATGAAATTAACCAGAAGGGAATATGGAAGACAGAGGGAAAAGTCTGAATATAAGATGTAGAAAGTGTAACGGCATAATCAGGATGGCTATTCAGGTCACATTTTATGAAGCAGCTATGTCAACAATATTGCAGCAACATTGATTATTTCTGTTCTGTAGTAAAATAAAATATTTATTTTCTTTCTGTGAGCCTAACTCTTATGCTTTCTCTCAAGTTGCACATTTCACTTCTGTCATGCCATCATTGCTGTACTGCTATGTAGGATAAACTAGATAAACAATACTGAAAACGTCCCCCGATTACACCAGTGTGAAGTTTTTAATATCAATCTTTCTAGCTCTGAATAATTAAAGAAATACTGACAGGTTTCAGAGGAACAGCCGTGTTAGTCTGTATTCGCAAAAAGAAAAGGAGTACTTGTGGCACCTTAGAGACTAACCAATTTATTTGAGCATGAGCTTTCGTGAGCTACAGCTCACTTCATCAGATGTTTACCGTGGAAACTGCAGCAGACTTTATATACACACAGAGAATATGAAACAATACCTCCTCCCACCCCACTGTCCTGCTGGTAATAGCTTATCTAAAATGATCAACAGGTGGGCCATTTCCAGCACAAATCCAGGTTTTCTCACCCTCCACCCCCCCCACACAAATTCACTCTCCTGCTGGTGCTAGCCCATCCAAAGTGACAACTCTTTACATAATCAAGTCGGGCTATTTCCTGCATAGATCAAGGTTTTCTCACATCCCCCCCACCCCCATACACACACAAACTCACTCTCCTGCTGGTAATAGCTCATCTAAACTGACCACTCTCCAAGTTTAAATCCAAGTTAAACCAGAACATCTGGGGGGGGGGGTAGGAAAAAACAAGAGGAAACAGGCTACCGTGCATAATGACTTAGCCACTCCCAGTCTCTATTTAAGCCTAAATTAATAGTATCCAATTTGCAAATGAATTCCAATTCAGCAGTTTCTCGCTGGAGTCTGGATTTGAAGTTTTTTTGTTTTAAGATAGCGACCTTCATGTCTGTGATTGCGTGACCAGAGAGATTGAAGTGTTCTCCGACTGGTTTATGAATGTTATAATTCTTGACATCTGATTTGTGTCCATTTATTCTTTTACGTAGAGACTGTCCAGTTTGACCAATGTACATGGCAGAGGGGCATTGCTGGCACATGATGGCATATATCACATTGGTGGATGTGCAGGTGAACGAGCCTCTGATAGTGTGGCTGATGTTATTAGGCCCTGTGATGGTGTCCCCTGAATAGATATGTGGGCACAATTGGCAACGGGCTTTGTTGCAAGGATAAGTTCCTGGGTTAGTGGTTCTGTTGTGTGGTATGTGGTTGTTGGTGAGTATTTGCTTCAGGTTGCGGGGCTGTCTGTAGGCAAGGACTGGCCTGTCTCCCAAGACTTGTGAGAGTGTTGGGTCATCCTTTAGGATAGGTTGTAGATCCTTAATAATGCGTTGGAGGGGTTTTAGTTGGGGGCTGAAGGTGACCGCTAGTGGCGTTCTGTTATTTTCTTTGTTAGGCCTGTCCTGTAGTAGGTAACTTCTGGGAACTCTTCTGGCTCTATCAATCTGTTTCTTTACTTCTGCAGGTGGGTATTGTAGTTGTAAGAAAGCTTGACAGAGATCTTGTAGGTGTTTGTCTCTGTCTGAGGGGTTGGAGCAAATGCGGTTGTATCGCAGAGCTTGGCTGTAGACGATGGATCGTGTGGTGTGGTCAGGGTGAAAGCTGGAGGCATGCAGGTAGGAATACTGTAATTTTCTAACCTAAAGCTGTACAGGTATGCAGTGTTGGATCATCAGCTTGTATAAATCAGCATAGATACTCTAGTTTCAGGAGAGCTACACTGATTTATGCCAGAGGTCTGGCAATTTATAATCAGAGAGTCTGTTTAGTGTTAAAATATGAGTATTATTTGATTTTACAATATGCATCCGTTAAAGTATGGTGAAATCTGGGTAGTAAACTACTTGGCCACATCCCTTATAGAATGTAACTATTTCAAAATAAAATTGGGTGCACTGACTTTAAAAAAAAAAAAAGATTGAGAAAAATCTAAAGAAAATCCAAGGAAATGATCTGATAATTGGATGAGCTTCTCTTTCATGTCTCTCTTCATTGTCATCCCTGTTTGGAGTCCATAGGCTTTAATTCTTTGGGCTGTGGAAGAACATTCAACAGATGAAAATGTTAAAGTGGGAGGGGAACTGAAATAAATGATGTAACCAGAATCTAGAGCGCACACCTGGAAGAGTTTCTGCCTCACATCTATTGTGGCCTGTTCCTTAGGGCTTGTCTTCACTGCATCAGTGAGCTAAAGTTACTGTACTCCTGCTAACCTAGCCCCAGTGAGAGCAACCACACTGCAAAACAACACCGCAGTGACGCAGTGTGACTGGATGATCGGGTGATGAGTTACTGTAAGTCACGCCATTGCATCCCCCCAGCATTACTAGCTCCAGCCTCAGCATCACTTGAGTTTAAACCCACACTCCACCCCTGATGGGCTAGAGTTTAAAGCACCATTTAACTTGACCAAGAGATTTTTGTGAGTGGATAGGAGTTGAGGAAAGAGTAACATTTGAGTTATCACTTGAGCTAACTGGGCTGTGAAGGCATGCCCTTAGACATCCCTCGGCCCACGCCGCTTCCTGCAGCCCCCATTGGCCTGGAGTGGCGAACTGCAGCCAGTGGGAGCCGCGATCGGCCGAACCTGCAGACGCTGCAGGTGAACAAACCATCCCGGCCCGCCAGCGGATTTCCCTGACAGGTCGCGTGCCAAAGGTTGCCGATCCCTGGTCTAGATCAGTGGCAGATTCCTGTCCCCTGGATCATTGCTTCTGAAGCAGCAGAGCAGCATGCAGCCCGTTAACTCAGGGCGGATTTTAAAGTGACAGTCAGCCTGAATTGTTCTGGTAAGAAGAATCTGAGGATGCTGATCTTTTGTTAAAGAACATAAAACATAGCCATAAGGGTTAGAAGATCACACCAGGGGGCCCAAGTGGAAGCCAGAGCACAGTAGTGGCAGCAGTATAAAAATGATATGTTTGATTCGTGACATGAATCATTTACAACCCTATTGTTCCCCTCCTTACGGAAGCATTCTTGCAGTAATGTGAGTAGGCACCATACAGCTGTTCCAAGATGGGAATCATAGGATTGGAAGGGAGCTCAAGAGGTCATCTAGTCCAGTCCCCTGCAGTTATGGCAGGACTAAGTATTATCTGGACCATTCGTGACAGGTGTTTGTCTAATCTCTTAAAAATCTCCAGTGATGGAGGGTCCACAAACTCCCTAGGCAATTTATTCCCACTGCTTAAGCACCCCAATAGTTAGGATGTTTTTCCTAATGTCCAACCTAAACCTCCCTTGCTGCAATTTAAGCCCATTGCTTCTTGTTCTATCCTCAGAGGTTAAGAAGAACAATTTTTCTCCCTCCTCCTTGTAATAACCTTTTATGTACTTGAAAACTGCTATCATGTCCCCTTCTCAGTCTTCTCTTTTCCAGACTAAACAAACCCAATTTCTTTCAATCTTCCCTCATAGGTCATGTTTTCTAGACCTTTAATCATTTTTGTTGCTCTTAGTTAGCTAAGTGGTCATCAGCCATACGAACTCCGAAAATTCATTTAGTTCCATGATAAGCCACGTCAGGTATTTTAAAATATTTCAAAGCTGTATGACAGAGAGATGAAAACCCATGAAAAGGCTTCTTACATTTAAAAAGTAACGTCATGCATTTAATGTTTACTGGACCTGGAACTGTGAAACAATCAATCTAGATACAGTAGTTGTATTCATCTTTATATGTACACAGTACCTCTTTATTAGAGAAGTTCATGGAGGACAGATCCATCAATGGCTATTAGCCAAGGTGGTCAGGGACACAACCCCATGCTCTGGGTGTCCCTAGAGGTGAAACAGTTTGAAGCTGGGGTTAGATGACAGGGGATGTCACTTGATAATTGCCCTGTTCTGTTCATTCCCTCTGAAGTATCTGGTACCAGCCACTGTCAGAAGGCAGGACACTGGGCTAGATGGACCATTGGTCTGACTCATTATGGCCATTCATATGTTCTTATGTTTTATTTATTTACAGGGCTGATGTAAACGCAACTGACAATTTCAAGTGGACTCCTCTGCACCATGCCTGCCATGCAGGTCAACAGGACATTGCTGAACTGCTTGTGAAGTATGGAGCAGCGATAGATGCAGTTACAATCAACAGTGCCACCCCACTGATGAGAGCTATTGAGAGCTGTAGATTGGACTCAGTGCAATATTTAATTGATTCTGGTGCGAAAGTCCAGATGGAAAACAGAAAAGGTAAATATCCAAATTATTTGTGGTCACTTTCGATTAAAAAGGCAGGAGAGGGTTTGGAGTTTTTCTCAGTTACACATAAGCTTTGTTGAGACAGTGGATCGTATTGTAAAAGAAGTAAAATGAAGTGGTATGTTCTTTGAGGATCTGGCTGTACTATATTTCTGGTGGTTGTCAGCATGGTGCTCTGGGGAGAGAGTTAAAGTTGTCTTAGTAAATTTAGTGGGCGTGTTCCTATTTTCCAGTGTTTAGGGGTTCAGTTTTTACTACGTGGAACCCACATTTTAAGAACATTAAGAACGGCCATACGGGGTCAGACCAGTTGTCCATCTAGCCCTGTATCCTGTCTCTGATAATGGCCAATGCCAGATGCTGGAGCATGGGGTTCTGTCACTGACCATCTTGCCTAACAGCCATTGCTGGACCTATCCTCCATGAACTTCTCTCATTCTTTTTGAACCCCACTATACTTTTGGCCTTCACAACTCCTGGCAACGAGAACCATAGGTTGACTGTGTCTTGTGCGTGCATTTGTTTTAAACCTGCTGCCTATTAATGTCATTGAGTGAATTTCATTCTTACGTTACGTGAAGGGGTAAATAGCACTTCCCCATTCACTTTCTCCATACTACTTGTGATTTATAGACCTCTGTCATGTCACTTAGTCATCTCTTTTCTAAACTGAATAATCCCAGTTTTTTTAATTTCTCCTTGTATGGAAAATGTTCCATGCCCCTCATAATTTTCGTTGTCCTTCTCTGCACCATTTCTAATTCTAATGTACCTTTTGGGAGATGAGGTAACCAGAACTGCATGCTGTGTGGCCATACCATGGATTTATATAGTGGCATTATGTTACATTCTGTTCAGGATTTCTATCATTTTGTGCCTTTTGAAAAAAGTGGGTCTCAAGAGTTTTGGGGTTTTTTTTGTTTTGATTTATTCTTTATGTAAAAATTCAAGCTTAACTCTAGGTTAACAAAGTTTTTTGCAGTGAAATAGTGTCATTGAAAACAACTCTGCTAGGACTGTAATGGCTCCCTTGGTTTGCAAATGGTTATTAGTGAGTACTATAGTGAGGTAATGCTAGTTATGTAAAGCAAAATTGTAAAGGTTTTAATTGTGACCCATCTATAATAGCCATTGTGTTTTTACTTTTAATTCTGTATGTGGCACTTGTTTGATGTGCTTCTTCCTGTTTAGCAGTTGGATAAATATTATTCTGTGTTAGCAAAAATGACAACAAAAATTATCTGAATTTATACAGAAGTTATTACCTTGTAGTAGCAGTAGAGACAGGAATCTCGTGCAGCTCTGTTAGTTTCCTTGGTTTTCACATGATGTAGTGGGAGAGTCTTATTAACTTCAGTCTGCAGAGGTGTCCAATAGATGTCATGCATCAGAAACTATTCCCAGTAAAATAAATGTTATTAAATTAAAAATATATTGGCTGGGTGTTTTGGCCAGCTGCTGGTATTTATTGATGCAGTCTTGTCCCCATTGACCTCAGTTGGCAAACTCCAGGGAAGGAATTCTGCACCTGTACTCCAGCCCCTATGCACTGTCATGTCACCATGCAGTGGCCAGAAAAGGGATACAGGACAATTCTTCTGGTGAAGGTCAGTAGCTCTACACAGGTCCCCTTAGAAGCCTTGGCATAGAAGATATGCTGGGGCAAGAAGGGAGACTTCATAGCTCATTCCTCTAAAGGGATTCTGGACAACTCCAGGTTGCAGGCTGCTGTAGTTAAGAGCAGCCCTGGAGGCCACTCTACATTGTGCTGGAGGCTGCATTACCCGCCAACCAGACCAAAACCCCAACACCACGAAGGTGGCTTAAAGTCCTCTTTAATCCATGCTGTTTAAGTAATAGTAAGGGGACATGTTTGTTTTGAATAAAAGAGGAAAAACTTGCTTCAGCTGTAAACTTCACTGTGGGCCAGTTTTTCAAAATAGCCCAGCATCCAATGCCTAAATAAGTAGTTGGATTTTCAAAAGAGCATTTGAATTGCCGGGTGCTGAGCAATCTGGAAATCTGGCCCTTATTTAGGTCTGCAACTGGGAGCTGAGCTCTTTTGAAAATCTGACTCTGTATATGTATCTTCTGCTCTGTTCTAATCACACCACTGTGGGCAAACAGTTGTAAGTAGTGGGGGAAAACTTCTCATACTAGCCCTTTCTAATTGTTAAACAAACCATTCCCTTCATCAGCTATAGTGCACATTTAGGGTTTGTTTGTTTTTAAACTATTATGAAACGTTTTAATACTTTCTATAAGGTATGATTACGTGAAATGTCAAAATTGTTGGCAAGTGTGGCTTTATTCCTGGGGTTGAGACGCACAGCAGCTGTTCAACTAAAACAATGATTATATGTAATTCATGTAGCTGGCATCATTTAAAATGAAAACTTTTATTTCTGTCACTGAACATTTTAATCTTGTAGGTTTCTTTTTTTAAAGACATGGGAGCATCTATGAGGGGATGAAATGCTTGATCCAGAGGGCCGTCAGCAGAGCTGATTTGGGAAACATAGCTTGTCCAAAAACATAGTTTTGTCAAAAGTGAAACTTTTTGCAAGAAAGGGTCAGTTTCAATGAAGCTTGCATGGGAAGGTTTCTCAGGTCCATGGGGCACTATCTGGTCAAGGTGTGTGTGCACCACCTCTTTCTCTGGCTCCCGCAAATAGGTTGGTGGTTAGGGTGCTCACTTGGGATGGGGGTTCAAGTCACTGTCTTTCTCACATCCCGGTGGAGAGTCCTACCTACCAGACTATAAGCTGTTCTTGGATGTGGGGAGGGGTGTCTCTCTGATTTTTCAAAAAAAAAAGGAACAAATTCTAAAGATTTCAGGGTTTTTTTCCCCTGTGTTAAACTGGAAATTTTTTTTTAAATCCTAGAAATTTTTGTGTGGCCCCCAAACCATTCCCCATCCAGTTCTAGGCCAGAGCCTTGTAATACCCACTGAGTTCACTGGGAATTGCAGGTGCTCAGCTCCACTGAGTTTTGCTACAGAGGAATAACTTTTAAAATGATGGTGTTCCACTGAGGGCCCTAAAAGAGGTGGAGATCTACTCTAGCCTGTTTTAAAGCCCTGGCTCTGCAATATGCTGACCGCTTCCTGGGAGGTGTTGAGTGCCTCCAAGTAAAGTCATCATCTTGCTGAATTCGCTTCTACAAGAGTTCAAATATAAACAACAAATGTCAAAAACTATTTCAAGCAAAATGACCAACCAAAGAATACATGTGAAACACAGTTTAGGGGCTTGATCCTGAAAACCCTTAGTCACAAAAATAGTGTCTACTCCTGCAAGTATTCCCATAGATGTCGGCAAGGCTGATAACATGAGTGAGCACAACTCATGTGTTTCATGGTTAGGAGGCTTGAGCTGTAACTGAGTTCAGTGAATTGCAGTGTCATTATGGTGATCAATGCCACCGTTTATTGTCATGGCTGATACAGCTACTGACAGTGATTCTTATTGTGAACTTTGCTTTTGCTTTTTCTTTTTTAAAAAGGCCAAAATACTTTGGACATTGCAAAGGCGTACGCTGACTTTAGACTAATTGACCTGCTTCAACAAAAACTGGACCGTTTGCCAAAACCACCAGAAACCAAAGCAGATAAAGGGAAGAAACCTGGCAAGCCTAAATCAGCTGCTAAGCCCAAGCAGGGGGAGGCTGAAGCTGCAAAGGAGGAGGTATGATAGATAGCAGGGGGTAATGAAATACAGCCAAGGAGGTGATTTGATTTGCCAACAGTTACTAAGATGCTTGTTTTCTTCATTTATTTTCCAGACAAAAGCTATAAAGATGCTCTACAAAATACTTACGCAAACCACGCTAGCCCTATAACCGGTGACTGTGAGAAAGGATTAAGGCATTGGGTATCTGGGATTGAACCCCCATCTCCTAACTCAGGCTTCCTTGTATGATCTTGGGCATTCCCCCCTCCCCTTCTCTATTTAGCTGTAAACTCTTTGGGGGCAGGGACAGTGCCCGTCACATAGGCCTCTAGGTGCTATTTTCATATTAACTATAGCACGTGTGGCATGCACCCAGCCAAATGGTATAAGGACCATTTCATCTCCACGGTAACTTGAGCTTGCTATTTTGTTTCTCTGGTCCCTGAACTCCTGCTTAGCAGCGCTCTTCTCACGGTTACCAGTGCCCCGTCAGGTACTCCTGTGACATCCGCTACCTGAAAGGCATCATGAAAGTCACTTTTTGCCAACGTGACTCCATTTTTAAAAAAAGTTTTGCAATACCCTTATTTACTATCCCGGCAGATTCAGCACAAGATAAGGAAATTACAGATCAGACTTTCCAAAATGCAATTTTGGTGGTGGTGCGGGCTGGATTGGGTTGGAATTTAGTTCTTCGTAAAGTCTGCATGCTTCTGAGCTGACCTATGATGAGAGGGTGTGCTGGAGGTTTATACCAACCGGACATAGTGATTGAGGGGCAGTCTGGACCTCACAGATCTGGAGAACGTAACAGAAGAAGAGATCAATTGTCAGTATTTAGCTGCAGCTCTTTAGTGCAATCCCTTTGGCCTAGCAGGAGCTGTGGGAAGCATTCTGCCTGATCTTCAAACTAGAACAGGAATAGTTACAGTTTGCTTCAGGGCCGGGGTAAACAATTCTGGAGGGAGCAAGAGCCTGGCAGCATGGACCATGAGAGTGGAGAGCATTGTAGATAGCGGGACTCAGACACAGAGTTTATTATTTGTATTACTGTATCCCTAGTAGCGCCAGTTATGGAGCAGGATCCCATTATGCGAGGTATTGCACAGACACCGAACAAAAAGACGTTCCCTGTCCCAAAGAGCTTTCAATCTAAAATGTTAGGTGTCTTTCCAAAGGTCACACAGGAAGTCTGTGTCAGAGCCACGAACAGAACCCAGATCATCAGAGTCAGACCTTTACCCACAACTTCAGCCTTCCTTTCTGCTAAGCTGCACAGTCAGTACCCAGAACCCTCTGGTGCTTTCGTGGCCTTGGCTGTATCCACAGATCTGGCCACTGAGAACGTGCAAGGAACATAATCGCTATCCTAGTCATGGGCATCTAAATGTATTATTGTAGCACTTGACCAAGAGTATTTACTTTGTTTAAAGTCGATACTTTGCAACATGTGGTTTCTGAATGACACTCTCCTGCTGCTTTGAACTCGTGTCATACTCATTCATCAGCTAAAACTGTGGATTGGGTAATTATTTTAGTGCAGGGTTGCCCACTGACCTGCTTGGTGTGTGATATTCCAGGGATTGTGTGTTCTGTGGTACCTAAACACAAGGTAGAGAAATGTCCTTTTCCCTCATATAATCTTTACTGTCATCATGATTGTGATATGTTAAAAGGAGACCTTGTTACATCCGGCATATGGGGCCTGACCCAAAGCCCTCAAAGTCTCAATGGAAGACTTCTATTGAGTTAAGTGGGCTTTGGATAAAGCCCCTTGACTTTTCTCCCAGTCGTGAGTCTGCAATTATCACGAATTCCGCCTCTTCAGATGTTGAACTATTTGAGTTATATTTTTCAAACCCTGCCTCTGTTCTGAGTGTTCTTTTCCCTGGTGTGTTCTCTGCACCCCAGCCAGAGCCTTGAGTACTTGATCTTTTCCCCCAATACACATTCTAACACCGGCCTTAGCAGCTTCATCATAGTTATGGCATTTTCAGTTGTGACTTTCTTCGGAGTTTATCAGTGCTGCTTCTTAATCAGCCCTAGGGGATGCTATTTAGAGACGCAATGCAATTATTCCCTCCGGGACTAAAAGTGCTTTCCTTACAATAATCCTGCCCTTGACAACCTAGGGAGAATGTGACTGAGACTAGAAGTCAAACTCTGGTTTAGCCCTTTGGTGTAGATGCCGTACGGGCTTTTTCTTTACAGGCTTGCTAGTTAATACTTGTGATACATGGAAAAAGCATCAAGCTTTCTAAACTTGTCAACCAATTCTTTTGCAAATGTGAATGTTTCATCTGTAAATTCCCAAGAACTGCATCCACTCGCCTGATTCTTAAAATGCTTCCCTCGTTTTTATTTCCAATATAAATGCTTAAACCTTTTTTTTTTACATGATTCAATAATAGAATCTTTCTAGAATGGATACACACACACATCTGTCTGGCTGGCTGGTAAAAGAAATATCCTACAACAACTAGTATGAATGGTGTTTGAAAGGGTGACATATTTGTCTTGTGCTTAAACTTTTGCAGCCACCTCCACCAATCGCAGAAAAATCTATTTTTGAAGAAAAGAAAGAATCCTTTAAGGACAATGTTATTCATCTGAATTCTTTAATAACCAGTGGTGCTACTAAGAAAGTTGATATCACATTCATACCCAGAAAAGTAAGTATATTAGCAGAGCCTCGATACTGCTGCATTTTGACACTGAAATGAATATGACAATAGACCTGTATTCTCTGCTGGTGTAAATATCTACAGCTTGATTGAAGTCAAAGTCAATTCAGTAGAGCTGAACCCATTAACACCAGCAGAGAATCTGACCCAATATATTCAGAAATATCAAAAATATACAACTTTTGTTTGCATGATTTGGAAACGTGGCTTTCATAACTAGTGTCACTTTGCTTGCTCCGCTTAAGATAAATCATTTTGTTCTGACTCTAGAAATTAATAGCCTTCAGTATTTTTATTACAAATCAGTTGATCAAAGAGCAACAACCTTGTAAAAATTCAGGTGGTTTCTCTCTGAGAAAGATGCTTTACAATGTTGACAATGAAGTTGTATCAGGGTGTAAGGATGATCCTAGTGTACCAGGGGTTAACTCCAGATCAGCTTTCCTCACCTCTTCTACAGCTATTAAGGGGAAGAGCTATAAGAACGGCTGCTTTGGAGACAGAGGGGCGAGTACCTTTAGAAGAGCAGGGCTGTCATTTGTCTGGCTTAAATCCATTCTAAGGAGTCTTTCTACTTATTTGTCAGTTATGTTATTAATTTATTTGCCTTTCCTGTTATAAACAATAATCATTGCGGAAAAGACCTTGCTGAAGACAACTGATTTTTTTTCTGAGTCATTCTCTCCTTCAAGATATGTACTGTTGAAATTAAAGAAATTCCAATTAGCGTGTGGAACTCATTGCCACATGATGCCACTGAGGTCAAAATCATAACAGGATTCAAAAAGGGATTAGACATTTAATGTGGATCCATAGTTACAACTGTAACTATATTAAATGTATGTTAAAAATAAATAACACCTTTAAAGGCGTAAACTCTTATGCTTCAGGCATAAGTTGACTTCTAACTGATGGGGCTTAGGAGGAAACTTTCCCTTTGGGCAAGTTACCCCATGACTGCACCTTCCTCTGAAGTAGCTGGTGCTGGCCACTGTTGATGACAGGATACTGGACTTGATGGGTCACTGTTCAGATCCAGAATGACAGTCCCTGTATTACTGTAACAATTAACAGGTAAGATACACACCAGGACCCCTATTAATCCATCAGTTGCAGGTGAAAGCTGTGGGCGTTGCACATGCAAACTGAAAGAACAGTCAGGCCCCAGTCCTTTTTCAAAGCATGTTTGTAAACGTTTGTCCTCATTTACAATGTGCTATGTGCAATAAAGGCCTGTGGCCTCCTTTGTCACACAGCTGCAGATTCTGATGCCATCAGTGGCTATTCAGCAGGAGTGCTGGACATCCATTTTTTTCTATATCAGATATTCGTTGTCAAGTGACAATGGTAAAGAGCCTGTGGCATATGCTTCCCTGCAGCTATTAAAGACGTTTGGAAATTACGTTGGGGAACTCTCTGTCACTATGACGTCTTTTAGCAGGGAAAGCTATTTGGTTGTGCCAGGTATGGAAGCAGGAAGCAATGCTGGATGTGCCGTCCCATGGGCACTAATATTTTACTGAATGAGGAAGAGGTTTTGTAACTATACAGACTATTTTTAGGGTGGGATTTTTAAAAGTGTCTAAGGGACACAGGATAGGATTTTCCAGAGCTTATAAGTGAATTCCAATTCCCACTGGAAGTCCATGAAAGTTAGGTGTCTAACTTCCTTAGGTGTTTGTAAAAATTCCACCCTCAATTGGCTGGAAGTAATGTAATATCAGGGTGAGTTTCAGGATTCAAATCACAGATCTCCCAGCTGATAAAGCAAATATTCAACTAGATAGCCAATAGTTTGTCTGTCTGATATTGATTCTAATTTTTAAAAAAAAACTATATCAAAAATGTTGAGACAATTGCATAAGCATTATTCGTTAATTAGAACATACTGATGCTTAATTATTACAATTGTATTTACCTTTGTTTTCCAGACTTGGACCCCGGAAGCGACAACAGCTAGTCTAATAAGAAAGCGGGAATTGCATCGTGAGCGCTTTACTTATGAGGTGGACTTTGAAGACTTCATGATGCCATTTAAGAAGAATTTCATGGGAAAAGCCCGTGCGTTAGAAATGGCGTCTTAAATTAATTCGTGCCTTTCTTTGCATCGAAGTTCAGAAAGGGTTTAAAAGCAGAGGCTCCTTTTTGAAGGCAGAATCATGTTACCCTTATTTAATGCCCCTCAATTATGATAAAATTGGAGCAAAACTTTATTTTTTTCCTTTGTACAACTGTGTAGTTTCCCTGTAGTTAAGGGCTTAATCTTCTAAGAGGCTGAGCCACACCAAGATTCTAGACTCCTGAAAGGATCAGGCTCTGATTTACCAGTGTGTACAGACTCTAGTTCCATTAAACAATGCATCCTTTAAAATTTATAAACATAGGCACCATTGGCTACAGCTTTATGCTGCCATATTATTGGACACAGGGCAAGACTCATCTAAGGGAAAGTAGTGTTTTATTTATCTTTCTCTTATTAGGATTTTTTTAAAAAAGAACAGGGTAAATTGCAAGCAGGATAAGTCCTCTATTGGGATGTCCTTATCCAGTGCTACGGGACACTCAGAAGGAAAGCATCATCCTTCAGAGAGATAGATGGCATCA
Organism: Caretta caretta; assembly: GCF_965140235.1. Classification (NCBI taxonomy): domain Eukaryota; kingdom Metazoa; phylum Chordata; order Testudines; family Cheloniidae; genus Caretta; species Caretta caretta. The sequence continues at coordinate 201,461,994 of NC_134208.1, read as the reverse complement.
CTCCTATTAGTTAAAATTTGAAAATAGACGAGTAATGAGTAGTTCTGGTATTAATTCCTGAACTGATATTTTCATATCCCATTACACACACTTGCAAAATGGACACATGCAGGGATTCGCTCAGGATTGCATTACTCGAGTTCTGAGCCAGTGCACCACACTTGTGACTCAGGCCCATGGTGTATTTTCAACAAACTTGCCAGAAGCTGGGACTGGATGATGGGGGATGGATCCCTTGCAATTGCCCTTTTCTGTTCATTCCCTCTGGAACATCTGGCACTGGCCACTTTTGGAAGACAGGATACCGGGCTACATGGACCATTGGTCTGACCCACTATGGCCGTTCTTATGTTCTTTCAAAAATAATCAGTACTGGGAGTGTAGTTTTGCTCTCGTGGGGCTTGATACAAGGCCTTTTGAAGTCAGTGGATGTCCTATACTCAAGGAATGAAGACCAGTGAATAATGTCCCTACTTTAGAAATAGGCTTAGGAGTGATCTTGGGAATTATAGACTGGGGGGCCTTGTTTTAGCACCAGGAAAACTGGTTGAAAACATACTTAAAAAGAGAAATTATAAGACACCTTGTTTGTTTGAAGATGAAAACGCCCAACGTGGTGATGTGTATCATTTAAATAGTACATAATTTTTTTCCATAGTGCATATGGAACTCCCCACTACTATATACCTGAGGACAATAACTTAGTACAAGATATAGACATTTATATGGATTATGACAACAGCCATAGTTATTTCAGAGGTGACTTTTTTATATAAATATAAGGGATACAAACCCTCATGCTTCAGAGCCTAAGCCTATTAGTAGTTGAATGAGTTAGGAAGAAAGATTCCTTGTGGCTAGATTATTCTATAATTTTCCATTGCAGAGATGCTGGCATCTCCATCAGAAGTATGTTTCTGAGACACGATACTGGACTAGAAGAACCACTGGTCTGACCTGGTGTGACAGTGTTTGTATTTATATTTGTGGCTCCATGAGCTCTAGATCCAGTTTTTTCAGTTTACAAGGGTAAAAATATTCGGGTTTTTTTCTGTCAGTCCTGCCAACTCTACATGGAGTCTGAGAGTCTAGCTGGGTTCTTTCCTCCATGTGCATCATCTCCAGTAATTAAGATTCTGCAGACCAAATTCTGCCCTCAGTGACATCTGTGCAGCCACATTGCCCTTAATGGGTGTGCACAGGCACTGCTGAGGATAGCATGGACTTCGGTGGGAGCTTTGCCTGAGTAAAGACTGCAGGATTGAGACCTTAATAGTGGTGGTACTGTACATTTCTCTACCCATGCCTCTTACTAGCCCAGTTACTCAAATGAGCCCGATGCTTTTTACCCTAGTTGCATGCAGAACAATAGACGTACTGTTCACTGGTACGGAGACAGAAACTTGAAGCAAATGACTTAGACACCCTTTGTTATGAAAATAATTCTTAATGAGCTATGTGCTTGACATCTGAAAATTTTGGGGCCAGGTTCCCAGCTAGTGTAAATGCACATAGCTCCATTGACTTTACATCAACAGAACCCTTGTGCTTCCTTTCTTTTGAAGATGAACACACCCAGTGCAATATTACGTGCAATTTAAAATGACTTTATTTAACATGTAATTATTTAGAATAGAATTGGCATCTTCGCCCTGATGAAAATTCTCAGGGCAAGTTGCTTCGCGTGGAAGAATGGCCCAATACTACTGGTATTGTCGTTTGTATATTTCAGAGTAATGGTGGCCTTTCAAGGGAAATAGGGTGTCTGGGTTGACATCAGTTGTTTGGGGATTCTCAGTATATGGGCATGGTATCTTTGATCCTCAGTTTATGCCCAGATAGTTCAAAATAATAAAATAATTGTATTCAAACTATTCAGAGAGAACTATGCAAAGGAGGATGAGGTAGCAGACAACAAATGATCAAAAATAAAGCTGGATCTGTACATACGGGAAAAGCTTCAGGATCGGTTTGATAAATCATACACCCTAAAATAAAGCAGACTTCACAGATAGAAATGAGGGTGGGGGGAGCGGGGAAATTCATAAGTCAATTATTTCAGAAGGTAAATAACAATGTTCACGACACGGGCGTATCATGGGAATTAGCTGGGAGAGTTTTCTCAACATTAATGTCAGCTACTCATTAATACCGTAATAAATAGCCTACCCTTAGGTAATCACTGCTATGATTAACTAAGGGCAATGTCCTGTTTGGCTTACACAGATGAGTGGCTCCACTGGACGGGAGAAGGATTTTGTTTGGATGCAGTAGAAGAGTTTAACCTAACCAGTGTACAATGCTGTTTCTCCCATCGTTTTGTGTTGTGCAGTGTGAGGCTTGATTGTGACTGGCCTTTGAAAGGCATGCAGAAAGCTTCTCCAGTGCGTAGTTGCAACCTCTGGGCACTTGTGACTGACCCCTCTGTGCCCACTGGCAAAAAAAGGGGGGAAGGGACCATGTAGAGCCCCACCCTTTTCTTACACATTGCCCAAAAGTGGGAAGGGAAGGGAAGGGAAGGGGGTTAAGAAGGAGGTGAAGCCACAGCTCAACCCAGAACAACATGCTGGGTGCAATGGGAGGGGCAGTTTGTATTCTGGTAGCCTGGGAAGCCCGTCTGCACGGCAGGCTGCTCAGGGAGGCTCTGCCCCACCTCTCAACAGGTGCCAGTGTATTTAGGGCACCATTTGGCCCATAGTGTTCTAAGGTGGGGATAGGATAAAAAGCACCCTCTAAAGCAGGGCTTCTCAACCAGTGGCCCACGTGCTGCGTACAGCCAATCAGCACAGAGCTGCGGCCCATGTGACATCCTCAGAACCATACAGGTAGTATTGGATGTGGCCCACGTAAGACGTTGTGGGCTGCATAAGTGGTTCACAATGGTAAATAGGTTGAGAACCACAGCCCTAAAGTAAAACTCCTTTGTGTGTGTGTGGAGGGTGTATTTATAATCTATATAAGTATAATTTTCAGTACTGAAGGGCAATTCAGAGGCAACACTAGTTTGTAAAGACCTGGTTTGGTTAATTTTGGACCTGACCCTACACATCCGCGCTCACATGAGTAATGGGTACAGTGTGTGCCTGCAGAATCAAGTCCTTTGGTGGCACAGTTTTCTCCTGTTACGTTTTTTTGTTCCATCTGTACCAGGGACTTTTAGCAAATCAACAATCTGCACAACCACCAACATAGTTTTTTTTAACGTGGAGACTTCTTTTCCATTTGATGCAGCAGCTGCAGTAAGTCACTCCACGTGCTGCATTTCTTGGGATTACTACACTCAGACTTGAAGGCATTCAGGAGTTTATCTCACACCTCAAAGCACACCTCAGGTGTCTTATAACCTCACAGACTAACAGACCTCATTGTGCAGAGTCACGTGGAATGCAGTCCATGTCCATTGGGGGTTAATGAAACTACTCATGTGAGTAAAGGTCAGCACATACATAAGTGTTTATAGGATTGGGGCCTTAGATTGTAAACTCAGGGCAGGGATTGTGTTTTACTCTGTAGTCTGACTAACATGCTGGGGCCTTGATCCCTGACTGAGTGCTATTGCACTATATTAAATGATTTATCTGGAGCTATCCTTGAAGGCCACTCATATGCCAAGGTTACATATTCTCAGTTTGGCAGAGAAAAGGGAGTATCATTTAGAGCTTTGTTCAGCAAAACTATTTATGTGAGTAAGGATTGTGCATGATTTCAGTGCATCTCCTCCTGTGAATAGAGATTACTCAAGTGAGGAGAGCTTTTCAGGGTCATGTTGCCTTTGGCTGTGTCTGACATGACTTGCTATATATAAACATGAAACTATGAAATATGTGGGAACGTTCTGCCTTAAAATTACCCACTTGGTGTTTGTACCTTGTTATATGTTTGAAAAGTTCAAGCTCTTGTTCAGGAAGCCCAGGGATGTGTGTGGAAAAACTTTTGTTACTTGTATGTTTAATAGCAAATCAGTATTTATTAAATAAAATAATTTACAGCTAATGCAGAATGCAACATCCTGATTCCTCCAGGGCTTTCAATGGCAAAAGTCATTGCCACTCATGCTATAGAGGAGCGTAGGATATGAGCCACGATTTTCTGAAGATAGTGAACAGAAACCCGTCTGCAAGTGTGTAGACAAATCAAAATCTTGTATGTAATTGTGAAAATGACCTGCATCACATGACAGAAAAGAGATAAGTTTGCCTCTAAACTGTGCTCCATGATCTGCACTTGGGTGGCTTTTATTCAGCAGTTAGAGTTCATGGTTTAAGCCCTAAATAAGAAGGCTTATCTGCCTAAGGGATTGTTTGCCTTATGTCCCTTCATAGAAATTGAGACTGGCTGGGATGGAACGGCTTACCATCCCTCTGGAGAAATCAAGAGGTAGATTCTTCTCCATTTAGGAACAGTTCTGCAGAATTCTCTGCTCTTCAGCAAAAATACAGGAGTCGGGGGCGGGGTGGCATTCTGGCCTCTTTAGCCCTTAGGACTTTTTAAATTTTATTTTTGTAGGTTATTTTGTTTAATGAACTTTGCATATGTTGCGTGGTTCTGTGTTATTGTTTATGTGAGTAAGGTGTCACTATTTTGCAGATGGTTGTGCCCTGTAGATTAGGAGTAGGAAATATTGAGGTGGCAGAAAAAAGAGAACCAACAAAGAGTTACGAGAGACCTCTGACAGGAAAGTGCCTGGGGTTTCAAGTTCTCCGTTACTAAAATGAAAGGATTGATCTTTACAGAAAGGAAAGTTACAAAGGTGTGTGAACAGTATCTGTGTGGAGAACAAAGAGATATAGTTAAAAAGTTCAAATTCTTAGGGGTCATATCTGATACTAAATTACTTTGGAAAGATCATATAGACGCCTCTGGGGCCTTTGCTTTAGATTCAAAAGTTGTGGTAGGCCATAAGAATTAAGACAGCCAGTTGACTGGATTGTTATGGTGATTTATTTTGAGTTGCACAAACTATCACAGCTGTGAATTTCCATTTTGCAATACATGGATATGGCAAAAGATACATGCAGTGACTAACAATTTTAATCTAGGTTAGAGGACTCTCGGTTTCATAGCACCAAAGCGAATAAATCAAGGGGAAAAGTGAGGACAACTGCCCTGCCAATAAAATGTTAGACGGTGTTTATAGACATTGCATGACACAAGAGGCATCTCTGGTCTCTATTGTCCAGTAATCCCACTTACACAATTACCGTCATAACAGGGCTCTTCCCTTTTTCTGTTTGGCTAAAGAACGCTTAGTGTCTGCTAAAAGTTTCTCTTCCATGTCATGTGTCTTAAGCAAAGGTTAATTAATATTTAAAAGTGACTGAGTAGAAGCATACCCACATATTTAGAGCAATGGTTTTGGTTTCTTCCACCAGTAGGGCTGAAGACTTTGGCAACGTTTTGGGCAGTGCAACCTGCATTGGCATAACAAGAATGAAAGGAAATCAGAGTTTTGCAAGTGCCCACTTTTAATATATATTTGTGCCTTTGCCCCAGTACCCTTTAACAGGGAAGTTGTCTTAATGGCAATCATGCCGAAGGAGTTCCAAATTAGTGGGCTTTAAAAAACAAAGTTGATCGAGTCTCGAGAAATAGATATGAGAGAGCTGGAGATATCAAAAGTGATTGCAGCCATAAATATCTACAGTAAAATGTCTGTATTGGAGTCAACATTTCTTTGCAGTACAGATATAACCCAGCATCTACCATCTTTACTCATAATGGGCCACATTCTTGGTTAATACAGATCAAATAGTACCTTGCTCATCAAATAAACCTTTTGATTTCAGTGGCACTGTTCAAGAAGCAGTGCAATACTCAAGACTAGCAAAAGCAGAGCAGCACCGCAAAATGGGAAATTCAAGTAAAGAAAGAAAAGAGAGGGGGGGAAAAAATCAGTAAATACCTAGTTACCAAATGGGCTTGAATAACTTACAGTGGAATGAAAACATAACAGGATAAACCTAGCACCACTAACGTTTGGAAGTGCTTTGCACTCAACTCACGCAGAGCGCTGTACAGACATTAACTAATCCTCACAGCACGCACATTTTCCAAGCTACGAACATTAGTGGCCTAGCCGAGGGACGGGGCTGCACAGAGGTTTTTGGGACCTGGGGCAAAATGTGAACCTGAGACGCCTCTGCCCTGTCCTTCCCAAAAACATTATAGTGGAGACAAAAGTTTAAGAAGAAAGGAGGGGCTGGGGGATCAGAGACAGCTGAGGCCTGTGTGATCTCTGGCCTCCCTGTGGGGATTAGGAGTTGGGGAAGGGGTGCATGATCAGAGAGGATCCAGGCCTATGGAGTTTCTGTCTTCCCCACAGGGATGCGGAGGTTCTGCCCTGCATGCAGCCTGGCAGCTGCTCCTGGTTCCACCTCTTCCTGAGCTCTGGCCCTGCTGCTAGTCGTGGCAATATCCCTCACCCTGCTTCTTCCTCCAGGTTCTCAGCCTGTGGGTTGCCTCAGGCTTGGTACAATGATGCCAGCAGTGGCCATGGTGGTATCTGGGCCCAGCGGGGGCAGGCAAATTGTTCCTCGTATTATTGTTGACAGGCGCCAAACCTGAGTGGCAATGCGACCCCATGCATCAGGCTGCATCACTGCTCACTCAAATGGGGTCCAGCCATGCCTCTGTCATTTTGGGGACCCTCTCAAATGAGTGGCCTGAGGCAAATTGCCCCTCTTGTCCACCCTGACCCCCCAGCAGCCATGGTAGGGATGGACTTTGACACCATGACAGAAAGCAACACTCCCCCCCACGTCCAGTGGGTACCCCCGCTGCAAGTACCCCCTCCAGTACCCCCAAATACTCCCTCCCAGTACACACATACCCCTCAAGAACCTCCCAAATGCCCCCTCCAGCTCCCCTCCACCTGGGGGGGCTGTTGCGCTGTAGCTGCTTCCTACATTGACAGAAGAGGTTTTCCCATAGATGTAGATAATCCCCTTCTCCAAGAGGGAGTAGCTAATTGAGTGGAAGAATCCTTCTGTCTACCTAGCTGCATCTACTCTGAAGGTTGGGCCAACATTACTACAGGGCTCAGAGTGCAACATTTTTCACACCCCTGAATGCTGCAGCGAGGTTGACTTAAGTATTCGGTATAGACCAGGCCTGTTCCCCTGTATGTAACCCAAAGGTAACACCTGCCTCACAGAGGCACCCTGTGGACTAAGTCAGTGTCAGTCCACTGAACATGTAAAGAGCTATGTAAGTGTGAAGTACTATTCAGTGCTTTTAGTCCCTCAGTTCTCTTTCCATAGCATAGGCTAGTGCAGTGGTTCTCAGCCAAGGGTACATATTTTTCAGTAATAGCACTGTGACGCTTTTGTATTTTTAGGTCTGATTTTGTAAGCAAGTAGTTGTTAAGTGAGGTGTGATTTGCGGGTATGCGAGACAAATCAGACTCCTGAAAGGGGTACAGTAGTCTGGAAAGGTTGAGCGCCTTTAATTTGCCCCTGAGCCCCAGGGCTCCCAGCCGTCTCTGCAGCTGGTAGCTCTGGGGTGATTTAAAGGCTCTGGGGCTTGCAGCCACAGCCGGAGCCCCGGGGCCTTTAAATCTTGATTTAAAGGCCCTGTCTCTTCCAAGTTGAGGCCCCACCTCTTCTGGATGAGGCCACGCTCCCAGTCAGGACTCCAGCGTACCGGTAAGTCCTTTAAGTTACTTTCACCCCTGCCTTTAGCTGTGATGCTTCCTGAAATCAGGTGGAAGTCAGGATTGCTACTTGAATATCTTTTTACAAAAAGGCCTTCTTGATGGGCAAGAAAGTGACCAGTCTGAAAAACAGAGAGGGGCTGAAGGCTGGAAACGCATGAATAATATTGCCCACATAAAAATACCTCCCTTATTCCCAGCTGCAGTCAGGGCCGGATCTTTGCCTTCCCCCATGGATTTCTCAGAGGTATTATGTAATCTTTTTTTCAGTATATAACAGCTCAGTTTCACTGTTCAGCTTCAAACACACATTCATATTCCTTATCTGGGCTTGATTTTCGAGGTACTCACCTTTTCTTTCCCTAGCCATGTAATCTTTGGAGGGTCCATTTTCAGATCTTTCTTTAACCGCTCTCCCCTCCATTGGGACAACAGGCCTTGTCCGTTGGAGGATGATAAAACAGCACTCTTTCAGCAGGAAGCTGAATGTTGACACAGCTTCTTCAGGGCACCATGCAGTACCTCACTTCCTGTGGACGCAGAGACATGAACCAGATGTAGAGGCTGAGTCAGCGGATACAGCCAGGTTAGATCACAGCAGCAGCAGCATATTTACTGCATACCAAAGTCCTTGTTGTAAATGAAATGACTAAGTTATCCTAAAATGTGCCTTAATCATCCTTAGCATTTGTCTTGTTTAAAGTTCAAGCACTCTTCTGTTACCTATGGAACCCTTCAAGGGTGGCTTCACATCACTACACCTGGGATAGAGGAAGCTGATATTAGCTTTGGTTTGATACCCAATAAAGGGTTTCTCTTACACTGTTCCATTGCATGATAAGGGCTGTTACATTTCCCCCCCCCCATCTTCCTACACATTGTGCTGTGTGCCATGATTAATTCTTTGGCCAAACTAATGAAATTAAATTGACACTGGGTATTGTTATTGTAAATGCCGTTTAAATATTTAGTATGCTTTCCATATTATCTGTGTGAGCAAAACTCAGTCTTAAGAAGTTTTTCAAATGTCTCTTTGGTTATGCAGAAAATCTCTTCTCGGAAGACGAATATACTCAGATCCCGCCCATATAGCACCAGGTAATGGGATATGGGTAACTGAAAGGTCATCAATGGTTCAGAGCGCCAATAAACAATAGATTTCTACAGCAACATCTAAAGCACCCTCTGGATGAGCAGTGACTGCTCACTCAAACATATCTGCTTGTGAATGATATGATCATCCTAATGCTGAAACACCATGACCAATCCCTCTCCAAAACATTGACTGGGATTCACTGAATCAAACGTCTGATTGTAATGGGCTGGGCAGCCATTAGCTCGCCTCGCAGAGGCAGAAGCTTCAGGTGGAAATCTTATGCATTACAGATAATTTTTCTGCAGGCTTTTTCCGTTTCACATGTATCTCAGAGGAGGATGACCTTGCTATGCTGACGATGGGCCTAATCTTGCAAACCCATATCCATGCAAGTAATCTCGCAGAGGTCAGTGGTGTAATTTGCTGAGTGTAGTTGAAGAAAGAGGGGCTACCCATGTGAGCAATGGTCCAGGGCCCGAACTGTGACCTTTCATTTCAGATCTGAGCAAGGGATGGCGAATAAGCAGCAGCACCTTAGAATAGCCCCAGGAGGATAGTGCCTCAGAGCCATAATCTCTCCTCTGCTTCTTCCTTGCACCAGAGGGTGGGGACAGTGATTTGCTGCTGGCTTATCCCAGTCACAAGCTATTACAACTAGAGGCGGTCAGGAATCTTTCAAGTAAACACTTTTTGTTGGAAAATGCCCATTTGTTGAAAGCTTTTGCAGAAACATGTTGGCTTCATAGGCGCTGATTCCATTGGTGCTCCAGGGCGGGAGCATCCATGGAAAAGTTAGTGGGGCTTAGTACGCATCGGCAGCCAGCTCCTCCCTCCCATCCAGCACCTCCACCGATCAACTCCTCCCCCTCCATCCCAGCGCCTCCCACCCACTGCAATTAGCTGTTCTGCAGCAGGCGCAGGGCAGGAGCGGAGACAGGGCGTACTCGGGGGAAGGGGTGGAGCTGGGCAGGAAGAGGCAGGGTGGAAGCAGGGGCTTGGGAGAAGGGGTGGGGCAGAGCCTGGGGTGGAGTGGGGGGGGTTGAGCACCCCCAGGGCCTGCAGGAAGCTGGTGCCTGTGATTGGTTGTTGGGAAGATTTCTCAAGGTGGAGTTTCTGGTGAGAGAGTGGCAGCCTGGAGTAGCCAATAGCACGTTATTCAGGGTGCTCACCTGGGATGTGGAGGACCCTGTTTCAAGTCCCTTTTCTGCCTCATTGGGAGCAAGGATTTGAACCCATACCTCCCAGCTCTGTGCCATAGCTATTAGACTGTTGACTGATCTGGGACAGGGGCTCTCTCAAGCTTTCCTTTCAGAGCTGTTCTACTTTATGTAAGCATTGGGCCAGAACAAGAGAGACAGCTAGGGCTCTCTGATTCAGAGCAGATCTTGAACCTCAGTATCTCACGCGCCTGGAGAGTGCCCTAACCGCTGAGATATTGGCAGGGGTGAAAGTAACTTAAAGGACTTACCAGTACACTGCTGTCCTGAGCGGGGGTTGGGGGGGGCCCTCAACCGGAAGGGGCATGGCCTCAATCGGAAGAGGCGGAGACTTTAAATCCCCGGGCCCTTTACTGCGAAATTTAAAGGGTTTGGGGCTCCGGCAGTGGCGGCTGGGAGCCCCAGGCCCTTTAAATCACCGCCGGAGCTACCAGCTGCGGAGGTGGCTGGGAGCCCCGGGCCCAGGGGGAGCAGAGCCCTGGGTCCTTTAAATCACCTCCGGAGCCCCCGGCCGCTGCCGCTACCCCGGGGGCTCCAGCTGCGGGGTTTGGGTGGCGATTTAAAGGGCCCCGGGCTCCGGCCGCTGCGGGGAGCTCCGCGCCCTTTAAATCACTGGCCTGGGGTATGACAGAACCAGCTTACTTTCACCTCTGGCTATTGGCTATAATGGGCTAGGTCTCGTTCCCCTGTTTTAAATTTTAGAAGGGCTCAGGTTCACTCCAGTAACACAAACAAATTCCCAAACCTCACAATTTTTCGTTTTCCAGTCAGCCCTAATTACAGCCCCAATTACAGCTCATCAGTTCTGCTGGTCAGCAGGCAGAGGGTATGAACCCAAAGCTGCTCCTCCCATTCCACACCACTTGCAACCCAAATACTCTGGCTGCAGGGCAGGGCGGGAGAAAATGGGCTCATGGCTTCCTCCTACATGCCTGGACCCAAAGTCTGGGTAGCTGGTGCAGGAATGCAGGGGGAGTTCATACTCTCCCTTACTCCTTATGCGAACATGAGGTCCAAGACACAGCCTAGCCCTGGAATTGTGATATGCCTTCATCTAATGATGCAAATAGGCTTTCAACAGGCCATTGTTGTCTGCTACACAGCCACACGAGGAACAAAACCATGGGTCACTCTTAGTTTTGGACTGGCGCCTTAAGTAATATGATTCTCTGATTTGGTTTCCAGTGCAATTGAATGGGTTTATGGTCCACACTCTAATCAGAGCAGGAGATGGAATGCTATCCATTCAGCTATGGGGAAAGGTGTAAGAGCATCACAAGGTCAGTTTGAATTATGGACATGCAAACCATTAACTGCCAGGTCTGTCTTTATTTTCCCTCTAGAACTGAACAGCAAACTAAGGTCTTCCTCATGAGTTTCATTATGTAGCTGTGGTGTTATGAAAGCACTGATGTCAAATTTCAGCTTGGTTTTATTTGTAGTAAACGGTGTGAGTTTTTTTAAAGGCAAAATTGGAAGTAAAACACTGTGGTCTCTAGCCCAGGGGTTCTCAAACTTCATTGCTCCATGACCCCCTTCTGACAACAAAAATTACTACACCACCCCAGGAAGGGGGGACTAAAACCTGAGCCTCCCAGAGACCCGCTGCTCTGGGGAGGGGGGTGTAAAGAGGGAGTGCACAGCCGAAGCCCAAGGGCTTCAGGCCCAGGCAGGGGGCCTGTAACCTGAGCCCCACTACCCAGGGCTGAAGCCCTCAGGCTTTGGCCCCAGTCCCAGCAAGTCTAAATACCAGCCCTGGCAACTCTATTAAAATGGGGTCATGACCCATAGTTTGAGAACCACTACTCTAGACCAAATTGCCAGTGATTCTGGTAACCCAGCATTTTCCGGTAACTCATAAAGCATTGCACAGTAAACTCCTTTCCTGTTCAACTTACAACAGGGTGTGATTGGGAGCAGAGTCTGGAAGCCTGCATTGTGGATATAGGACTCGTCTGTTGAGTAATGATTCAGAAGAGGGAGTTGAAGCCACCTTACTTCCCTCCCAGGTGAGTGCTTTAATTGAGTCATTCATGTGCTCTCTGGCCGAATGAATGTTCAAGTAGCTTAGAGAAAGCAAAACCACTTCAAAAAGGAGAGATTAAGAGCAACCCACCAGAATAGCATATGGCGGGGCTGCTTGTACAGGGGATCTGAGTGCCAAGTCCCTGCTCCAGAGCGTGGCCTACTCAAACCGAGGTCTCCCATGTGACAGGCACATTCATGAGTTTGCCGGCCTGAAACAGGCTTTTCCAGTTTGACAATTATCAGAGCCAAACCAAATATGTTCCCTGGTTTTTCAGTACGCTGGCTGAATTGAAAAATCAATAAGTAAGCATAAGAGCTTAAGTGTACAAGTAAATGAGAAAATATAAACATGAGAATGCAGATGGGTAAGAGAGTGAATGTCTCGGATCAGAGGAATTTGTATTCTTTTTCCACAGTGTCTCTAAAGGTGGAAGACACACCTCTTTCCAGGGCTTGGCTGGATTTAAGTATCAGCTGCTGTCACCTTTCATTGTTTCATGGGGTGATCTTGATTGCATACTGATGAGCTGAAGATGCTACCTGTTTGTGCGGTATGCAGAGTTGTAATTCTCCTATGCTGTGGTTATATTGGTTTTGTCTTTTGGCTGGAAATTCTCAGCACAACTTTAAAGCTACAGTTTTAATTCTGTTTTTTCAGTCCATTTTCAGAGAGATCTTTTAGTTCCATCAGGGTTTAATAAGAGTTGAAATTCCAATTTGGAATGAAAACCAAAAATTAACATGGAAGGGAATTGAGCTTGGCGCTGGGGCAGTCTACCTGCTGGGCTGTTCTGTAGCCACAGAGCTTGTTCAGCAGGTTGCTGGCTGGCTTCTGGGCTATCGGCTTCTTTGGCAGTCCAGACTTCCAGGGTCCATGCAGGGCTTAATTTGTACCAGGGCTTGCGAAGGTGGAGCCCTGGCACCTGTAGGCTTGGCAGTTCATAGCCCCAGCACCTGTGGGCTCACCGCCTCAGTTATGAAAGTAAAAATATTGCTTGAGCCCTGGCACCTCTTTCATTACAAATTAAGCACTGGGTCTATGGCTCTGGGGCAGGCTGCCTGATGGACTGCCCGGGGCTCCATTCCTTTTTGTGCCAAATGTTGGAGATTTTGTTCCAGTTTGGAACAAAAGCAAATTTCAAAATATTGAAATCCTTCAGGAAAGCAAATTACCTTTCTCCACCCAGCCCTAGACTCCGTAGCTCCTAGCCTTACCCCCCCAAATTAACAACACCTCTCCAAAGTTCACCACTCTTCACAAACGCAGACCTTGATGCGGACGTCTCCAGGTCACTTCTGAGTTATTTTAAAACCAGAATGAATAAATCTGTACCTGCAGGGACAGATGAACTGGAGCGTACTCAATTACCGGGGAGCACTGGAAAGATAGGATCACAAATCAGAGGCTGACAGCTGCTGGGCAAGTACTAAATACGTGCGGATGACTGCAAATACCATGGTTGTCAAAGAAATCAATCTTGTCTAGCAGTTTTTTTAAAAAGGCATTTTTTTTAAAGCTTGCTGTTGACTGGCACTGACAGGAAAGTAGAAGACCAGGGGATGATATTGAGTTAGCCATGTCTCTTACAACCAATGGGCTTAAATGGTCCTCTGGTGATGTCCATGTGCGATACCTTGAATAACAGAATTCCTGTCAATAATATCTTCTACAAGACTGGAACTATTTTAAAGGGCCAGCAGAGTCAGTAGTTGTGCACACATCCCAAACCCAGATCTAGTCAAAATCCCGTTCCTGGTTCCCATAGTAAACATTCTCTTATAGTAATGAGGGAGAAGAGGGCTGTGTATTTCACAGCTTTTTACCAGATTTTCCAGCTGGGACCCTGACACGACCCCAAATTTGCCCAGAAGCAGAGCAAAAAAGCGACAAAGTCGCACATCAAGGTCACATCTCAATGGGCAAGACACAAGCCCGGAGCAGTCAGCAGCCCAGCGGATACTTCACATCATTTACACTGATGCTCAAACTATATGCTGGGCCTTCTGCAGCACACGCCTCAGTAGAGGGAGAGGGCTGGATAGCATGATAGGGCTAGTGCTGAAACCCCATATATAAAGGGCAAGGATGGCCAAGGCATTCCCCAGGGCAGAGAGGAAAAGGGACAACCCGTCGTCCTCAGAACACTTTTATCCCAAATGTTGAACAGTTGGCTTGCAATATAAAAGGGAGGCGTTCTCCAAAAGCAGCCAGTTCCTGTTCAAAGGTTAGAATACATCGGATGAGGGGCAAGAAGAGGTTAAAGAACTCCTGTGGTCACAATCAGACCCAACCTGCTGCACCTGTGTGCCTTCTTAGGCTTGGGGGAAGGCCCCAAGGGTGGGATGCTCAGTGGTTGAGGTGGTGCCCTGAGCCGAGGAGAGCTCCTGCCCCAAGACCAGGATCAGGGTGGGAGTGCTGCCAGCCTGGGTCCTCTGAGGAAAGAAGATAGGCTGGCTTATTTCTTTTGGTGAAATCTCCGGGTGCAATTCTTGTCCTTCACCCACCCAGGAGGCTGGGAGCTGATATTCCCTGTAGAGGCTGAAAGCTTGCTTCTCCTCGTTTGTGTGAGGGCGGGAGGTACCCTACCCTGAGTGGGCTTTGGAACCACGTTCCTTTTGGTTTGGACTGTCTTACACCCTACACCCACCCACTGGAGCTGGGCTTGCTAAAATGTACAGCTTGAGGGCCACACCCCAGGACTGGGCCACAGAGCTAATGTTGCCCAGGAAATAATGGGTGAGGTGAATGAAGGGTCTGCCTTCACTCCAAGGGCGTGACCCGGACATGTTACATTTGACAGCACTTGTAAAAATGGCTATAACTGGCAAACAGCAGATCACCCATTGGTCTGGGTGTATTGCATTGATCTGATACTGGATATTAACAGATGTCATACTGGTCAGCTGTCTGACCTTGGGCAAATCACTGTCCCTCAGTTTACCCACCTGCAAAATGGAGATGATCTGACCTCCTTTAAAAACTGCTTTGCGCTCTATGGATGAAAAGTGGTATATAAAAGCTAAGTATTATTTATGGTTTCCAGTAAACCATTCATCTTGTCCCAAGCATGGGGTCCTTTCCCAAACATTCTCCTCCTCTGCAAAAGAGTAATGAGCCAATCTAGCTAAGGGTCGTCAGGCTTGCATTACCAGATCCATTGAGACCACATGGTTGAATGGTTAATAGCTTGTAAACCAGGACAGACCCAAACCAGTCCAGTCTGTCAGTGGGGCAATGCTCTGTCCTGTTCCAATCAGGTGCCATGAAGCAATGGCTACAGAAACCGAACACAGACGGGAAGATTATGAGAGTGTCATAAAATAATACGTTCCCTGCCTTATGGAGCTTGAGATGAAGAATGGGCAAAATGGCTGCAACATGCAAGTAAAGTGATGGTGTGTGCTGAATGTCAATTCAACTTTTGTAATACGTTTGCCTACCTGTAAATCATCCCTCCCCGGCATGCACATCTCTATTCCCATCAGTCCAGCTACCCCACGTTGCCCTTCATTAAAAACATCTGTTCTCCACTTCCTTTCGATGAAGCCCATGTTCCCAGGGAGTCAGCCTGGGTTACTGTCCAGGTTCATCCAGGATGGCTCAAGGAGCTATAAGTTATGCATCGCTTCATTAGCTGAACCCTCTGCCTTTGAGGCGGGGTGTGCTCCAAGGAAGGGCAAGTGGTGGTACATGCCCTTCCTTTGGGCTCCTGCTCTAGAGGCCACCTTAACTTCTCCAAGGGATAGCTCTAGGGAGCCTCCTGCCCTTGGAGCCTATTGTGACGACTGCCGAGTTAGTGTCTCCCCCAGCCTGCTGGATTGCACCGCTTTCTGGCCAACCACTGCTCACACGCTGGGCTGGTGTGACCCCCTCCCCGGTGGGGGGGAGGTGGTAGCTGGTTTCTGCAGGGTCGCTGTGCTTAGGTGACTGTTGGTTCTTGGTGGAATCTGACACACACATACCCCAGCTATCCGATGTAGCCAAAAAGCAATCATTAGAATCCTAGGGTTGGATCCTCCGCAGCGGCTAATAATCAGGGAGTTTCTGCTACAGTCAATGGAGCTGGGCTGCTTACCTCCACTGAACAGCGAACATTCTTAATTTGCTGAAGTTCATGATCACAAGCTTGGAGAAAACATAACATCCCAGAGCCATCCCAGTGGGGCTTTGCTATTGGGACATTCTCCCATGTGCAGTCAGGAAAGCACAAAACTGGCGTTCCGCAGAAACCCGCTACGTGGTTAAATGCTCAGGGGCTGACTTCTCTTTTCCCTGTGGGTGCTCCACCCTCACTCTGCCTTTTCCTGCCCCTTTCTGCCCCGGCCTCTGAAGCCCTACCCTCGCTCCGCCTCTTCCCACCCCATTCCCTCCCCGCCACGCACCTGCTGCTCGCTTCTCTCCACCTCGAGTGCCTCCTGCCAGCTACTCGCTGCCCAACAGCTGATCAGCAGCCAGCCCCAGGGCTGCGGAACCACTGTGGCTCGTGGGTGCATGAGCCCCAGAGCACTCACGGAGTTGGCACCAATGGTTCAATATATATGGTCCCTTTGCTCATTGTATTCTGTGCACCCTAATTTTTTTCCAGTGGCGGAGGACAACGACGACATGGCTGGTAAGATCAGTGGGTAAAAAAAAGGTTATACTGTAAGGCGAGCACAAGTTTCCCTCGCAATGTTGGACCACGCCTGGAGATACTGAGACCACTTAGAGAGCGTTAAATGAGTCTGCTCTCTAACCTTAACTAATAGCCAGTTGGCTTTTAGCTCAGGCTGTAGAGGCTCATGCACTAAACTCCAGAGGTCCCAGGTTCGATCTTGCCTGCTGAGGACCGGGGTCTGTCGGCGTTACAAGTGCGGGGTTGTGACATTATTGACATGAACTGCTACCGTATAGATCATTGTTGCAACCAGGGTCCTATAGTTGCACCAAATCTTGTACAAAGGAGGTCAAGTGAGGTGTCTATGAAAAGGTTATAATTTGCTGGTTATGATTATGCAGTCTGTATGTGTGTATCATTTTTGTATTTGAAGTTATGAGTATTGGCTACGTACTTGTATCTCAATGTGTTTGATTCTAAGTAGCATTAGTGAAGCATTTAGTCCTCTTCTTGAGGAAGGAATTTTCAGATTAAGTGCTGAATCAAGAAACACTTAACTGACAAAGGACCTTGGGAGACTCCAATCCACATACGAGAAGCCTTCCTGTGAACAACGGCTGCTCTCCCTGTAAAGAGCTGAGTCATGCATGGACACGTGACTTCCCATGTGACTCTAAACTCCACCTTGCTGCTGTGATTTTCCACAGTAAGAACAAAGGGGTCCTGCCACATGGCAGAGGCTATAAGAGGCCCTGGAAACCCCTCCATTTTGTCTTCAATTCTGATTCTTGTCTCTGGAGGAACTTTGCTACAAACTGAAGCTCTGAACAATGGCCTGAATGACCCATCCAGATCTGTGGATGTACTCCAGAGACTTGATTTGGGCCTGCAGTTTATTCCATCACTGCTACAAGCCTGAACCAAGAACTTTGCCACTGCTGTATGTAATTGATTCCTTTAACAATTTTAACTCATCTAAATTTCTTTTTTTAAATGAATAAACCTTTAGATTTTAGATTCTAAAGGACTGGCAACACTGGGATTTGTGAGTAAGAGCGGACATGGCTGTTGACCTGGGTCTGGTCCTTGGGGATTGGGAGAGCCTCTCTTTTACTGGGGTATTGGTTTTCATAACTATTCATCCCCATAAGGAGTGGTGCTGGTGGTGATACAAGGGAACTGGAGTATCTGAGGGAATTGCTGGTATGACTTCTGGTTAGCCAGTGGGGTAAAACCAAAGTCCTCTCTGTTTGGCATGCCTTAATAGTAAAGGACATCCAGCCTTGGGCTGTGACTGCCCTTCTCCAAGCAATTTGTCCTGAATGGATACTCTCAGTAGCGTCCTGCCAGAGGCCGCATTGCTCAGAAGCATTGCTCTGCTGAGCCACTACTAACTCCAGAGTTGCACTTACATCCAGAATCACCTTTGGCTCATCAGGCAGATTCCTACACAATCCCCTTTCAGGCAAACGGTTATATTTCATAGTCAAAAGCATTCTCCTTCCCTTTGCCACACACAAGTTCAGAAGTCTTTTCCCTCTTGCTACAAGTTTTCAAACAGTCCGTAGGTAATACAATCAAATCACCTTTATGCTCTCCTTGTGCCCCAGCTAGGGTATCACCCTGATCAGACAGAGATACTACACCCTTTGCCAGCAACACATCAGTAACAGGCAAAATACAAGCACCAGAATTGTCTGGTCTATGGGATTTTGCCAGGACACTAACTGGATGCAACCTAGTTACAATACCATCTTTTTGAGATGGGGAGACCAGCACCAGCATTCAAGATGTGGGCATACCATGGTGTAGCAAAGCAACGACTCACCAGCACAGCGCTTCCTGCTGGTCATCGGGGACTTAGCTCTTTTCTAAAATATGGAGCGCCCTCTGCAGGCCAGTGTCTCACCTGCCGCTGGCCCCATGTCCCCTCCCAGACCCCAGTGCCCTTTACCTTGGGGTTCTGCCCCAGCAGTACCCCCACACTTTGGGTCTCCCCTCCCAGGGGAACCCACAACTCTCTAAACCCACCTTGCCTCAGTGGCTACTGCCAGTCATCAGCTAGCTCCCACTCACTTGGTCAGACTGCAGTCTGCAATGGCTACTCATCATTGGCAAGGGGGTTAGGACCAGCTGCCTCTGCCTATTCCCAGACTGCACCTCTGTACCCCTTCCCCAAGGCCTACAACCTGGGGTTTTACCAGGCTGAAGCTCCTCTTACCCTACCCCAACACTGATCTACTTCAGGTACCTTACTCTCCAGCAGCTAGCCCTTCCTACTCGAGAGCTAGAGTGAGACTCCCTCAGCTCCTAGCTCACAGCCCCTTAATAGGGCCAGCTGTGGCCTAATTGGGCTGGCCACATTTGTGGTCAGCTACTCCCTCAGCTGCTTTCACTCCTTTTCCAAACCACAGCCCTCTCCAGAACTGCTTTTATCCCCTGTTCTGCGGGAGTGGGGCAGCTGCCCCACTACACATGGATTTATAGAGAGGCAATATTACATTTCTGTCTTATTATCTATCCCTTTCCTAATGATTTCCCAACATTCTGTTCACATTTTTGACTGCCAATGCACACTGAGTGGATGTTTTCAGAGAACTATCCACAATGACTCCAAGATCTCTTTCTTAAGTTGTAAGAGCTAATTTAGACCCCATCCTTTTAGATGTAGAGTTGGGATCATGTTTTCCAATGTGCATTACTTTGCATTTATCAACATTGAATGTCACCCAGTTTGGCGAGATTCCTTTGTCACACTTTGCACTCTCTTTTGGACTTAACTAACTTGAGTTGGTTTGTATCTTCTGCAAATGTTGCCACCTCACTGTTTACCCCTTTTTCCAGATCACTTAGGAGTATGTTGAACAGTAGTGGTCCCAGTACAGAACCCTGGGGGACACCACTATTTACCTCTCTCCATTCTGAAAACTGACCATTTAGTCAGACCCTTTCTTTCTTGCCTTTTAACCAGTTCCCTATTCCAGAGAGGACCTTCCATCTTATCCCATTTTGCTTCAGAGGCTTTTGTGAGGGACCTTGTCAAAGGCTTTCTGAAAATCTAAGTACACTATATCCACTGGATCACCTTTATCCACATGCTTGTTGACTCCCTCAAAGAATTCTAGTAAATTCATGAGGCATGATTTCCCTTTACAAAAACCATGTTCACTCTTCCCCAACAAATTGTGTTTATCTATGTGTCTAGTAATTCTGCTCTTTACTATAATTTCACCCAATTTGACTGGTACTGAAGTTAGCCTTAGTGGCCTGTAGTTGCCGGGACCGTCTCTGGAGCCTTTTTAAAATATTGGTGTCATATTAGCTATCCTCCAGTCATCTGGTATAGGAGCTGATTTAAAGGATAAGTTACATAGCACAATTAGTTAATAGCACTGCAATTTCACCTTTGAGTTTCTTCAGAACTCTTGGGTGAATACCATCTGGTTCTGGTGACTTATTGCTGTTTAATTTCTCAATTTGTTCCCAAACCTCCTTACTGGTCCTTACTGAATACAATCAAGTTGGGGGGAGGGATAGCTCAGTGGTTTGAGCATTGGCCTGCTTAAACCCAGGGTTGTGAGTTCAATCCTTGAGGGGACCATTTAGGGATCTGGAGCAAAAATTGGGGATTGGTCCTGATTTGAGCAGGGGTTTGGCTAGATGACCTCCTGAGGTCCCTTCCAACCCTGATAATATTCTATGATCAGTGGCCCCAGAGCAACCATGAATATCCAGTCCAATGATCAGTTCATCTTTATCCACCACAATAGAGTCACCCTTAGTTGGGTACAAAACTTGGTGTTAGAAAAGTATCTATAATTTTTCAAAATCTCCAAGGATGATTTACTCCTGGCTACATGAGACCTCCCCCGTCTGTCTCCCAATAGGAAGTCCCCCATGCTAACCTAATTTCTTCCCACAAGTCACAGACAGGTGCAAAAGGAGAAACATTTCCTGCTTTCTGGTTTGGATTCAGTGAACTGTGCCAGCCCTCCACCGGTTCATCTGCTGGGCTGTGCTAGTTAGCAGATTGATCCCTATCCATTCGAGGTCTTGGGGCCCTGCTCCTTACAATCCTCTGTGTCTGTCCATGGGACAGAAGGGATGAATCCCTCTGTGAGAATCTCAGCAGCTTCCTAGGAAGGAACCAGTGCTCTTCTCTGAGGACCCTCTCCTCAGGGGTCTGATGCTCTCACTCCACAAGCCTGCCTGGGGCCTTGGAGTTAGCGCTCAATAGAACCAGGCAGAGCCCTGTTGTTGAGCACCAGCGTCTTCCCTCTGTCACTGAAGGAGGAAGGCCCCAACACTGCTCTGCACTGACTGCTCTGACCATGGGTGGCCCAATGGCTCTCAGGTAGCAAGACACAATGGAAACGTGGATCATCCAGTCTCTCATTTCCAGGCCTCCCCAGGGCTAAGGTAAAATTCCTGCTGCCCCCGCCCATTACCACCAAGATGTGCTGGAGTTTGTCTGTGCTGGGGGTTGCTGTCAGCAGGCTCTTCAGCATGGCATCCATGTCTCTGGGCAGGCCTTCTTCAGAGCCTGTCAGCAGAGGGAGACCATGGGTCAGGGCTATGGAACCTGGAGCTACACCCGCCAGGATGACAGCTGGCTCTGCAGTCCTTACCCAGAGCAGTTCTCTGCAAAGGGCTTGGTGCACAATGGGGTAGGGAACAGCCAAGCTGCTAGGGATGGGAGCTGGGCTTCTTGGCAGAGTCCAGGAACCAAAGCATAGCATCTGCAAGGAAGGGATTCCCCACAGAGGGACAACATCATCTCCCACACAGGGGGAGTCTCCTCCTGACACTTGATTAGTCCTCTGGCCTGTTCCCATCTCTGCCCACCGCACCCCCAACTCAGCAGCTCCAGCTACGGAATAGAGCAAGAACTGTTCCTGCTCCTGGGACAGAGGAGTAGGTTGATGATCTACCTGGATGTGAGTGTTGGCCTTCCCCATGCCCTATTGTTGGCCTTCCCTATACCCCATGCAGGGCAGCGCACAGGAACTATGATTCCTATTCTGGATCTAGGGACGGCTTCAGTTTGCTATCAGGAGACTGTACATGAGACCTTGCAGTTGTGGGGCAACACAGGCACGAACATGGGCATGGAAGTTTGAGGAACAGGGCAGAGGCCTGTGTGGGGCAAGGAGGGCAGGGATTTGGGAAGCAAGAGCAGAGGATCAAACGCTTTCTTCATGTGGGTTGGGATGATCCCCATTTCAAACACAGAGAAAGTGAGCACCCAGGTGGGAGAGTGACCTGGCCAGGATCACGTTACCACTCAGTGGCAGGGCTGCAGTATAACCCATTCCCTGCTCTCATCACTGGACCCTGCTGCCCCTCCTGTATGACCCCTCCAGCCATCCTCTCCCATAGGCCATCCCCACCACTCTCCAATACTAGGCTGTTTCCATAATGGAAGCAGGCTTGTAACAGAGTTCATTCACCTCTAGGTGCCCCTTCCTGGCAAGGCCTGGTGTCACAGCTTTCTTCCTGGGCTAGCACATCTGCTGATAGTCACTAGGGCACTCTGGCAGTTTTTTGGCTGGAAACTCAGCCCTTCAGTTGGGTGACCATCCTTTAGTCCACTCCTTCCTGTGTCGCGCTCATCCCAAACTAAAACTCATCCCAAACTGAAAGTCCAGAAACAAGATCTTCCGCCCCTTTGGGGGCTCTTCCTCAGCCTGACTTTGGCTTGGCCTCCCCTTCCTGGCCTTGGTAGCCCTTGCTATGGCCTTGTACGTCCCCTTCCTTAGAGACCATGGGAGAACCAATCCTACCCTGGATTCTAGGTTCTGCCCCAAGGCCCTGTACCGAACAGCTAGGCCTGCTCCTGTACCTTTGCTGCAGTTTTCCCTACTTTTCCCCTCAGGTGGAGCTCACTCTGTAATCCATTTGGCCGAGCTCCAGGCTTTATAGCCCACAAGCCAAGCCCCCCTGTTATATACCCTCCTCCTTAGAACCTGGCCCTCATGGGGGGCAAGTTCTATTCTTGTCCAAGCTTCAGCCCTCGTCATCTCGTCGCTGTCACTCGCTGCACACTTGTACAGCCTGCGCGCACCGGGCCTCCCGCTCCACTGCCAGCTCGCTCACCAGAATGAAGAGGCCATCCTCCTCTTCTGCAGGATCCCAGCGCTCTTCCTGCAGCCACTCATTCTCATTAACCGCTGCTTGCAGAGCCTCTTCTGAAGCCTTTAGCTTCTTCTGTAGCCTCTTTGCTCTGCCACTGCATAAGCCAAAACCCTTTCCATCAGGGCCTGAGAGCCCACCATGGACTGCTCCCCCCTTGTGTTTGTCCCTGCTTCAGTCAGCTTCATCTCTTCGTCCTTCACCACCCTGCAGCACCTGACAGGGTGTGTTGGCGGAGGGTCTGCAAGGTCCACGGCCATCCCTGCCACCTCCACGTTACCTGCCTCATGTGGGTGTGTGTCAGAGGACACCTTCTCCTTTCTTTCTACCTTCTTGGGGCCCCAGCCACTCGTTTTGTCACTCAACAGTTCCTAAGCAGGCTGTGTCTTTTGATATGGCCTGCTTCTCTGCTCCCAAAACAAAGGACTCTTGTCCCCACCTTGGCATTAGGCCACGCTTGGACACTTTCTCATGCCCTGCTCTCCTGGGCTAACCTTCTCAGCACATCCCAGGCATGCTTTCCATGTCTGCTCTTTTTGTCCATGGGAATAGCAGACCATGCTATTCTGGGTTGATTTCCCTTTGTAGGATCTCTCACAGGTCTTGCTGCGTCTGCGTCTGTAGCTCTGCCTGCACTTCCTTCTGCTTCTGTTGGTTTTCTAGGGGCTGCTGGACAAACCCCTAGACCTGCTTTGGCTGCTTAACCAGTCCCTGGAACTGAAGTGGGAAATCCAGTGACCAGCTCGGTCCCTTGATACACCCGCTTCGGAGGACAGACCTTCCTTCAGCAACCAAGACTTCCATCAGCCCTCACAGATCACAGGGGGAATTCAATCCTCCTGACTATGCCAATCATAAACTAATCTATTCATCGTTATGTGCCTCCTAGCGGCCAGGCTTGGCATCACAGCCCTCTCGCTGGGCTAGTGTCCCCCATCCATGGTCACTCCAGCACCATGGCAGTTTCTCTGCCTGGTAACTCAGCCCTCCGGCCAGGTCACCACCTTTAGTCCACCCTTCTGGGGCCCAGCTTGTCTCACACTAAAAGTCCAAAGAGGTCTTTCCACAGAAAGAAGTCCTTCTGTCATCGCTGGGGCTCTTCCTCAGCCTGCAGCTGGGCTTGGTAACCCTCTCCGGGTGCGTGTATTCCTCATTCTTTGGGGCCAGTAGGGGAACCCAGTCCCACCCCAACATTGGTAGCAGCCCAGGGCCCTGTACCCAACAGCTAGATCTGCTCCTTTCTCTTTGCTGCAGTTTTCCTGGGTACATCCTACCTCTCTTGTCAAGTTCCCCTCTAGGCTTTCCTTGCTGCTCTGAACTTCCTACCTCATTCTCATTCCTGTTGATACCCCAGCTGGGCTGTATCACCACTGAAGTCTGGCTCTTTAGGGGGAGATACATGGTGCCTCTCAGTTAGGGCTCATTCTGTAATCAGCTTGGCTAAGCCCCAGGCTGTGGAGCCCTGGGGAAAGTACCCCATTACAGGCCTGCTCTGCCCACTCTGACTGTTGTTGGGATGGGGTCCTTGCTCCCCATTTCTGGCCTGGTTTGCAGAGGGGCTGAGTACACACAGGCCCCACTGCCTGGAACTGGAGTTTGCTTGTTTTGATTACTCTGACATTCAGGCCCTTCATCATTCAGAAGCTGACAGCGGTGGTGAGGGGGCTGGAGAAACCCCACTGTTGAGCGGAAGGCGGTCAAAGAGTTGGGATTCTGGGAGCTGAAGGGTTCATTTGCCCTGCTGCGGGAAGTGGAGCTGGAGACTGGAGATGCCATGGGAATGACACTACCTGATGCTCTCTTCATGCCCAAGGGGCTGGAGCCTCCTGCCAGAAATGCTCTTAGGAGTCTAGGTTCAAGGACATCTCTGGGGAGCCCCTTCCTAGGAACAAAACCAGGATGTCTCTGTCCCAGAGCTGGGAGCCAGGGACGGGGGAAGCTCCCAGCCAAGCTATGCATCGGGCATCCCATTTCTCCCCCAAGAGACCCACACACCCCAAGGAGTAAATGGCTCTTACCTCCATGAGGGCGTGAGGTCTTCCATCTAAGCCTCTTTGAGAGCCAGCATTGCTTGGTTTGATGAGACGAGGTGACCTGTCCCCACTGCTCCCTGAGGTGGCTCAGCCGCAGGCTGCGCCCGTCTGGGAGGCTGTGCCGGATCCCAGGGCCTGGAAGACAACTGGGAAGGAGACTTCTATTCATTTCACACCCAGAGACCCCGTAGAAGGGCCAAGGAGAGAATAAAGGGCAGGAGGTGAAGCTAGCCCTGAGCCTCTGTCCCACTCCCACCTCCTCAAAAGTGGAGCTTTCCCAGCTTCAGTCGGGCTAGGGGCTGTTGCCCTGACACAATGGCCCTTCTGCACCATATGGGGCAGGGAGAGCTCTGCCTGGGAGAGGAAAAGGGGGGAAGGGAATGGGTGTGAGGGAAAGAGCTGTTGCCCCAGATGAAGGAATTGGCGGGGGGGAGGTAGAAGGAAGGATCCTGTTCCACAGAGAGGGGAGAGAGTTTCTGTGAGTGCCAGGGGGCTCCATTTCCCCTTCCACTAGCTCTCCATTTACAGGGAGCCAGAGCAGTACCTGCAGCAGGGAGCGGGCATTGCTGGTGGCCACAGAGGCAGAGCCCCTGCAGCACCTGGCGCAAGTGCCGGATGATGAGGAGCTGGTGCATAATATTGGCCGTGCCATCCTCCTGCTGGCCTCAGGGACCGGGCAGGGCGATGCCTCCTGCTGGGAATCCGGGCTGGGCTCCTGGGGCCAGTGCTTCCCACACAACAAGCCCCAGAGCCACCCTGCCCGGCTCCCCTCCTGGGCTGGGTCCTGCCTGCCCAGCCGCATCCTGGGCCAGCTGCATTTCGACCTGGCCGGTGCCTTTTCCACCTCGGTGCCTGCACCAGGAGCGGATTTGCTTCGCCAGAAGGCTGGGCACTTCCACCTCCTGGCCCGGCAGGGATGGAGGGGCCGCTCTGCTCCTGGAGAAGATGGCAGCTGCTTCCCTCTGGGGCCACCTGCAGAGCCTTCTTCTTGAACACCCTCAGGAGCCTGACCATCCTGGAACGGAGCAGGGAGTAGGCGTGAGACTGGGGTCAAGGCAGCCTCTCATTAACCAGCCGTTTTGGTCCCTCCCCTTCCCTGCCCCAGCCAGAGCAGCTCCTCCTCCCCCAACAGGGGTGCAGGGAGTGCAGGCTACACACACTGGCAGGAGTTCACTGCATGATCTGCTCCCAACGTTCCCCCTCATCATTGCAGGTGCTGCAATACCCAGGGAATCGCCTTCTTTTCAAGCACTGGGGTCAGTCACAAAGACCATCAGTCACTTTGGACAAGCAGCCCGCTCCTGCCATCCCAGGCCACACTCCCCCCAGGCTAGAGAAGGAACAGAACCCAGGAGTCCAGACTTCTCCTGGGAAACCATTCCCCAAGTCAAAGTCCCTCAGCATAGCAAGACCAGGGCTCCCTTGTTTCCCATTGATTTCCATGCTCAGCAGCTCACAGGGTCAGGCCCAGCTCAGAAACTCTCAGCCTGGGGAACAGTCTCCCACAAGGGAAGGACTGGGAGCCCCATTGTTGGGACCTTTCCAAACACACTGGAGATGGCTCTGGAGAAGCCCCTCCCTGGTCTGAGAGTGAGGGGCTGCTGGGGGCAGTTTGCAACTCCAATTTCCTTTGGGAGAGATTCTCTCCCCCTCTTTTTGCCTCTCCGCAGACAGACAGGGACGCCACCGAGGAACCCTAATGCCACTCACTTGCTGTAGGTGATGGAGCGATGGATGGTGGATCTTCAGGGTCGTCAGCTGTCCCTCGCCCTCCTCCTCACTCTCCAAGCCCAAGGGGGGCTGGAGAGGGTGGTGACCTGAGGAGTTACCCTGCCCAGCCAGCAGGCAGGGTGATGGCACTGTGTGATCTACTGGCTGTGAAAACAAGAGTCTGTCTTATTGCCAAGTGATGGAGAAACTCAGCCAGTGGCAGGGGGTGCAGAACACTGCCATAGCACGCGGGTGACAGCAGCGCCTCCCAGCTCCTGACATCCTGGCACTTTACACACCTTCCTGGAGCCTCCCAACCACCCTGGGCTGTAGGGACTGCGACCCCAACCCAACTGATGGGAAACAGGCCTGGGGAGGGGAAGCTACTGGCTCAGGGTCGCACCAAGTGTCAGCACCATGGATGGGACCCAGCAGTCCTTATTTCCAGGCCCCTTCACTAACCACTGCTGCACACTCCCTTCCACAGGTGGCAATTACAGCCAGGCCCTTATGTCTGGTCCCCCTGCCTTTGAGAGGGAGTGTGCTCTGGTGTAGTGACTGGACCAGGGGATTGGGAGTTGGGATTCCTGAGTTCCATTGCAGGTTTTCCTATTGACCTGTGGGACTTTGGGCAAGTTGCTCCCCCCTCTAGGGCTCTGTCCCCAGCAGTCAAATGGGGATCTAATAGTTTCCCACTATTGGAAAGTGCTGGGAGAATCCCCCAGCGAAAACTGCTCTGACAGTGCTAAGCAGCATCTGCCCATTAAAGGTCAGAGTGCAGTGCCCGGGAGGAGGAGGAGTGTTTGGCTCTGGGGTTTCACTTCAGCCCAGTCTATAGAGAGGGGCCCATCCGTGGAGTTTGGCTCAAGAAGACCAATTCTCCAATTTGTTAAGGGCATTTTGAATTCCAGTCCTGTGCTCCAAAGTGCTTGGTGTCATCTGCAAATTTTAGAAGCATACTCTCCACTCCATTTTCCAAATCATTAATGAAAATATTGACTAGTACCGGACCACAGACTGACCCCTTCTGGACCCACTAGGTATACCCTCTCCGTTGGACAGCCAAACATGGAGAAGGACTCTTGGAGTCTGGGCTTTCAACCAACTGTGCACCCCCATTATACTATTTGCATCTAGACCACATTTCCCTAGTTTGTTTGTGAGACTGTCCTATGTGACTGTGTCCGAAGCCTTATTAACAGCAAGATAGATCACATCTACTGTTTACCCCCTCCACTAGGCCCGTAACCCTGTCAAAGAAGGGAATAGGATTGGTTTGGAATTATTTGTTCTTGACAAATCCATGCTTGCTAGTCCTAAGAACCAAATTAGCCTGTAGGTGCTGACAAACTGTTTGTTTGATAATGTGTTCCAGTATCTTTCCAGGTATGGAAGTGAGGCTAGCTAATCTGTAAGTCCCAAGGTTCTCTTTGTTCCCCTTTTAAAGATAGGTACTGTCTTGTTAATGGATGGGAAGATGTTCTTTTTCTGGGATCTCGGATGAGAACTGGGGCACAGCACCTGGTTTGTTAAGGCCACAAAAATGCCTCTTCTCTCCTCCTGGCAAATTTCAAAATAATAAAATACAAATAAAATAGAATATTTCAGCTATTCTCTTATATCATAATCTGATCTGAATAAGCATGATAGGACACCTCATGTTATGCACTGCTCCTAGTGACACTCTCCAGTGGATCCCCATCCTCCACCCACCTTGAGGTCAGTAGGAGCGGATTGTTATCCCTACTTGAAAGAGGGAGAAGCTAAGGCTGAGAAAGGAGAATTGACTTGTCTTAGGTCACACAGCCAGTCAGTGTCAGAGTTGGGAATAGGACCCAAGAGCCCTGACTTTCAAACTAACCATCAGATCTTGAATTTCATACCTTGAATGACCTAAATAAAGTGCTCTCAAATGAGCTCCAGACCAACAACAGTTCATAGTAATTATTCAGCAAGTATTTGAGGAGAACTGGAATGTTAGAGAGAATCATGAACTGCTCAGAGACAATTAATGCAGAGAAGCAGCAAAATTTGTCAAACGTATGTCTGGTTATGACTTAATTACTTGGTCTTAAAAGAGAACAACAAGGACCTGATTCCCCTCCCTGTCAATAACCCCCTGCTCAGCCAATCAGGGTAGAGACTGAGGGTGGGAGGTGGAGGGTTCTCACCAGAGAGCCCAAAGGATGCCCCAGGTCACTGGTGCGGATCGCTGTCCGAGCACTATTTCAGCCCCACATTTTTGGATGGTCCTCCCACAATGGGAGCTGCAGAGTTCCCCCCCCATGACACACACACACACACACACCCCTCCTGGTGGTGGGAGGGGAACAGGAGAAAGGACAAAAGAAGTAAGAGATGAAGAGAAAGGAGGGAGAGATGGAGGAAAAGGTAAAACAAAAAGGACAAACCCTAATGTCCCCAGCGATTCTAAGGGACAAAATCCTAGATGGGGAATAAAATTCTGCCACCTTAAGCTAGTGTTTTCCATGCCTAGAATTCAGCTGGCACCAGACGGATCAGACTGAACAGGTTCCAAACCTCTCGGCGGCTCTTACCTTCTAAACAGGGACGTCTGTTTTCTAGTAGAATCAGGAAAAGGAAAGGAGAAAACTCGAAAGAGGTTCCTCCTGGAGCTCACGTACCTGAACCCTGATCCTCTCTCAGTCCTCAAAGAGAGACCTCAAGAAGGAGACTTGCTGAAGCAAAGCCACAGGGATCGCCGAGGTTTCCCTGGCCCTGCGCCCCTGTCCTGCCTGGCTGATGTCAGCATCTCTCTGTGAGGTCACCACCTCCCCACCTCCTTTGACCAATAGGCTGAGGTCCTGCAAAAGGCCTTTGTGATGTCACTGCCACACCCACCCCTCCCCTTCAGTGTTAGTGTCCTGCCGCTGGCCAGACACTTAGGAGGTTTGAGCTACTCCCTGTGGATCACCCCACTCAATGAGGGTTCATTCTAGGAAGCAAGCCGTCTAGACAGTAAAACATCAGAGGCTGCTCCCAATGCTCCACTCAGTTTTTCAGAAATTAGGAGACTTTATGGCCAGAAGAGACCATTAGAGCATCTCATCTGACCCCCTGCATATCACTGGTCTACACCACAATAGGTACTTTTTGGGCAAACACATTCCAGAAAGGCATCTAGTCCCAAAGCCCGGAATAGAAAACAGCAGGACTTCTGATAGCCAGTCCTGGAACCCAGGCCCAGTTATCCCGGCCTCGCTGGTCTAACTGTAGTCACAGCCTCCATGTCTTTTCCTCTATGTCCCTTAACCCCACGTCACTGCAGAAGAAAGATTTTCTGTTAGCCAGCTGGCTCTAAATCGTGTGGATGTCATTCCAAAAGACGTGCTCTGGTTCAGTCATATGGTTGGCTGAAGGAAGACCTTGGTGACATTCTAGTGACTGAGTTATACAGGGGGTGTGACTAGATTCACATAATGGTCCTTTCTGGCCTTAACATCTGTCAATCTCTACATTTACTGCTGTTAGGAAGATAACTCTGGACTTATTTTCTCTCATTCACTTTCAGTTGGAATAATTTAAATCCAGGCCAAAGGATTTCCTCTTCCATTGTGTCTTCAGCATCTTTGAGAGCAAACAGTTACTGTTAGCCCCCAGGTTTCCAGTTTCAACCTGTCCCAGGGTGAGATGGCCAGGAAAGGGGTTGGAGCTCAACTGCACCGAGCCCAGGCTATGCAGCTTCCTGGGGTGAAGGGAAGCAGTGTGGGGGTCACATGACAAGAAGCAGCATGGAGGGACAACGTCATGTCCCATGGAGGGAAGAGGCTCTCCCCGCCATTTCTTAACCTCATGGGCTGTTCTCATGCTCTGCCAACCCCACCTCTCAGAAGCTCCAGTTGTCCGAGGGAGCAGGGACCAGAGGCCATCCTGCTGCTGGGATAGAGGTGGCGGTTGATGGTTCTACCTGCATATGGGTGTTGCCCTTCCTCATGCCCATGGTGAATACACCATACAAGGGAAGCTCTCAGTTTGAGCTTCTCCCTGTGGATCACCACACTCAATGAGGGTTCATTCTAGGAAGCAAGCCGGCTAGACAGTAAAACATCAATGGTTGCTCCTTGTTTTTCAGAAAGTAGTAGACTTTATGGCCAGAAGAGACCATTAGGGTCTCCCTTTCCCACCTGCTCATTTTGTGGGATTTGTTTTTTTGTTTTGGCTTCCCCTCTCCCTCAAAATGAGCAATTGCTATAAAAGTTGAGCCCCTTTTCTTTGATCTATTGCTACAGTATCTAATCCATGGAGGAGCACAGGGCTGTACTGTATTGATTGTGTATTTGCACCCATCTGATTGACTGTCCATATGGCTCACACTTATGCCCCCCCCCCCCCAAAAAAAGAAAGGTTAATTTTTCTTCTGCCTTTCACTGCTGCAATTTTCTTTTTGTAACTTTCTGCATCTCTGCTGCCCTCTGGTGTGGAAACTTTATTCCACCAAAATACAAAATAGGGAGCATTCCTTCTAAACTTAAAGGAACTCTGTCAATCCCACAGGTCCAGAAATAACTGCTGAAAATGCCTTCCTGTCTTCAGCCAAGTTTTCCCCTAAAATGATGCAGTCCCTGGAAGAGTGATTTATTAATCACAAGATACGTCATTGGTAAACAGCATCTCTTATTTAAGGAAATAAAGTGCCCTGTGAGCATGAGTTCATGAATTTTCATTACACTTGGGCAGTAGCGAAATAGTATTATCATTTTAGACATTTTTAAAATGGGGAGGTAAAGAGTACCTACATTTAGGCTCCTTGGTCCATATCTTCAAAGGTATTTAAGTTAGGTGCTTAAAAATACTTATGGGATCTGGGCACTGAATATGTATTTTTTTAAAAAAAAACCCTAAATTCCCATTTAAGGCATCTAAGTCCTGATTTATCTATGAATATTTGGATGCGCCCACCTGGATTTTTTTGGTTCTGCTTCAGGAGTTCAGGTTTGAATATGTGGTTCTAAAGTATTGTTCAAGGTAACAGTGCTGGCTGGGTATTGAGCTCAGGAGTCTTAGTGAAATGGCGGAAAGTGTGTGCTTTGTGTGCACGTGGTCACAAGTGCATGTCTGGCCTCATCTTTATCGGAAGGGTGAATTACTCTGAATCTTAAGATGAAGGAAAGGCCAGCATTAGGGAAGTCCCCTAGGACTTAAACCTGGTTTCAATTCCCTTCACGGTTGCAAACTTCCTATGTAACCTTGGACACGTCGGTCTCTGTGCCTCAATTTTCCATCTGTAAAATGGGGATAATAGGACTTCCCTACCTT
This sequence comes from Caretta caretta, assembly GCF_965140235.1. Taxonomy (NCBI): domain Eukaryota; kingdom Metazoa; phylum Chordata; order Testudines; family Cheloniidae; genus Caretta; species Caretta caretta. Next base: position 201,430,252 of record NC_134208.1, on the reverse strand, counting down.
ATGGGGTCGGAGAGTGATGGAAGGAAACTATGGTAAGAGGGAGGGTACAAACGTACCTAAGATAGTGTCCTGACACTCCTGCTCTAACCACTGCATAGATTCTCTTTCAATAAGTTAAAAACAAGGATAGCCATTCTGTCGTGTCTCTCAAGCACATAAGCTTGGGAGTCAGACAGGTGAAATGCATGGACCTGTGGGCATCATTGTTTCATATTCTCTGTGTGTATATAAAGTCTGCTGCAGTTTCCACGGTAAACATCTGATGAAGTGAGCTGTAGCTCACGAAAGCTCATGCTCAAATAAATTGGTTAGTCTCTAAGGTGCCACAAGTACTCCTTTTCTTTTTGCGAATACAGACTAACACGGCTGTTCCTCTGAAACCTGTTACTGTGCATGGCTCTCCTGAAAGGCTGTCATAAAACAGAGCTTTGAAGAGTGTCTATTTCTGAAAGAGAAACAGGACGTGAACAAACAGCGACCATTGAAAAGGGCCCACTGCCCAAGTACTATATGCCCTACATTGAATATCTGATATTGGTTTTTCTTACATAGACACTGCTAAAAGGGGCAAACCTTATTAGGCAAGCGCCTGTCCTAAGAGACAGTCCTTAAGTAATGTAGTTAACATGACTTTTCTCCATTGCCTTGCACCATGTATAGTTATTTATGCCATCCCACATGTTTCCTTTTAAGCACATGCTTAAGTCGCATTGACTCCAGTAAGATTTTCTTCCTGAAACAGACATTCTTCAATGATCTGCTGATCTGGGGCTCAGCAGAGCTGAACTGATGGAGCACAGAGGGAAGTGCAGGCTGTCCCTATTGCAGTGTTCCCTGTTCCATAGTCCCAAGTGGGAGGGGTTCTGGCTATGCCAGCCAGAGTTCATCTATTTAATTATCAGTATTATGGTAGTGCCTAGAGGCCCCTCCTGAGATCTGGGCCCCATTGTGCTGGGCATGGTACACACACAACAAGAGACAGTCCCTGCCCCAAAAAGCTCAAAGTCTAAACACACAAGACATGCAGTGGGTAAGAGGGGAAACAGAGGCAGAGACAGGTGAAGTGAAATGTCTAAGATTACACAGCAGGTCAGTGGTCAAGCTCGGAACCTAGGTTTCCTGAATGCCAGCCCAGTGCCCTATCCTTAGACCACCCTGCCTTTAGAGCTTCTGGTGCAAAGCCAACCGTTCCCATTGGGTGGCCTCAGGGGCCAGCCTTTGGATGTAAAGTAGAATGCAGCTCCTGGGAATATGTTATCACTAAAGGTCCCATGACACTTCCAACAAGAGTGGAGATGTTAAACCCCAGTGTCTTGCCCTATACAATAGTACCTTGGGGGCCACCATTTTGCCAGGCACTCTATAGACAGGCAGCCCCTGCCCCGAAGAGCTGCCATTCTAAGACCCAATGACAAGACCCAATGAGTGAAGAAGATAGGACAAGTGAACCGTAAAGGGAGCAGATGGTCATACCTTCAGCAGAAGTCTCAGCTCATGGTTGGCCTTGCCATGAGTGGGGGCATTGCTTCGTAGGTATCCCAGCAGAGGTGAGACTTAAGGGGGGATATGAAAGAGGCTAAGGGAGTAGCTGCCAGTCTCTAGTATAAAGTGGATACTTTTTTTTCATAATGTGTGCGCAGCTTTCTCTGCATTCTGATAGTTACCGAGAGCCAATTCAACTAGTAGCCGTCCAGAGTGTCGCAGTATGATTGTGCCCTTCATATTGACCATATCACTTTTTGTATGCAAGCAACAACATTGTCTGCTATTGCTTCAGAATCCCACTAAGTCAGTAAGACCAATGTGATACTTCGGCTAGCTCCTCTTAACAACCCTGAAAGCCAGGATGAGCACTGATGACTGACATGACTTTTAATGGACCAATAGTTCAGACCCCAAACTGAATTACAGTATCCTTAAAGCCCTTTTAATCTTCACTGGGGAGCAAAGCCAAAACCTCAGAGCCAAACTCTGGCTCTAGATCAAATCCTGGTTTTCATTTAGGCTTATCTTTCTTTTATGCAAGACCCATTCAGAAAGAAGATGACTCTACATGCAGGCAGAAGTGAGTCTAATATTTGGAGATTAGTGGGTATTGAAAAGTTCCGCTCAGTAACAATGAGTCAGGAGGGGTGCTGGCACTTGGAGATCTCACTAGCACTATTTGATCATTTAATTTCCAAGAGATGACTGTTGGAATGAAGAAGAGATCTTTCTTCTGAGTTTTATAGGCTGGGAGATGTCATCTTGTGTCAAGGTTCCCTCCTCACTCTGAACTCTAGGGTACAGATGTGGGGACCCGCATGAAAGACCCCCTAAGCTTATTTTTCCCAGCTTAGGTTAAAAACTTTCCCAAGGCACAAACTTTGCCTTGTTCTTGAACAGTATGCTGCTACCACCAAGTGATTTAGACAAAGAACAGGGAAAGGACCACTTGGAGTCCCTATTTCCCCAAAATATTCCCCCATGCCCTACACCCCCTTTCCTGGGGAGGCTTGAGAATAAACAAGATGAGCACAAACCAGCCTTCGATTTTTAAGACCCAAAAAACCCAATCAGAGGCTTTAAAATCAGAACTTTATTAGATCAACAACAACAACAAAAAGATAAGAGAACAACTCTGTAAGATCAGAAGGGAAGATAATCTTACAGGTAATCAGATTCAAAACATAGAGAATCCAAAGCAAAACCTTAAGTTACAAAAAGATACAAAAACAGGAATACACGTTCTCTCCAGCACAGCGAATTTACAAGCCAAAACAAAGAAAACCTAATGCATTTTCTAGCTAGATTACTTACTAACTCTACAGGAGTTGGAGGGCTTGCATCCTTAATCTGTTCCCAGCAAAGGTATCACACAGACAGCCCAAAAGCCTTCCCCCCCCCCAGATTTGAAAGTATCTTGTCCCCTCATTGGTCATTTTGGGTCAGGTGCCAGTGAGGTTACCTTAGTTTCTTAACCCTTTACAGGTGAAAGGGTTTTGCCTCTGGCCAGGAGGGATTTTATAGCCCTGTATACAGAAAGTTGGTTACCCTTCCCTTTACATTTATGACATCTTGAAACAAGGTAATTAATTAAATAAATTATATAGCAGATTGTGTCCAAAAGCTCCTCCCCTGCAAAGCAGAAGTCCAGAGAAATGTAGTTACAAACACCCATTTCATCTGATGCTCTTTGACGAGGCTTAAAAAGCAGTCGGTTCTTGCAGGAATTCTCCTGAGAGCTTGCTGCTTCTGTTCCTGCAGTGGATGTCTTAATATTTTGAATCACTCCATGGTGCATGCATGCAGAAAGTCTTAATGGCCGGCTGACTCCCCATGGAGAGACGGGAGCTCCCCCCCCCGGCCCCCCAGCATCTGATTCCATCCATTATTTGTGGCAGCATCTGAAAACTCAGTACCAGGCTGCCTTCCTTGAAACAAATAGAAAGGCCTGGCTTATCGCTACAGAAACACAATTCTCCATGTTTACTGTTAGGGTGTCGAGCTCATTCATACATCTAAGGGACTTGTGTGTGTGTGTGTGAGCACTGATACAATGTGCGTAAGTGGGGAGGGGGTGGTACAAGTAAGCTTGGTACTTGAACGGGAGTTTTTATTTAACTCTGAATATCCCCACCTCCCTACAGCTGCAGCTTTCTGTCTGTACCTTTTTAAAGCTCTCCCTGTCACAGCTCCAGGCACTACAGCAACTTTGATTTCTTGAAGACAGACACCACGCTATTTACACTGACTTATTTCTACTCATAAACACCAAGGGTGTTAAACCTGTACTTGAGGTGAGAGCTGCCTTGTCAATTCCAGCACCCAGGAGCTGATTGTGAACAGTCTGGAGCAGAGTTCAATCTTCACTGCTCAAGTCAAATGAAAAGATCATTTAAAAAAATAGCATCCAGGAAGAGCAATGATTTTTTTTTACTTGCTAAGCTAGATGGTTGGCAGATGGAGTGATTATTTAAAATCACTTCCACCATCTTTCTTGTAACTCCTGCCAAATAAGATAAACACATTCCTAATCTTTGCGATTTGCTAGAATCCTTTCTCCTCTTCTTGACAATGTTTAATTCCTTATGTGCCCTGTTTCACTATAATATTTCTGTGTCTTGCACTGCTTCTCCTCTTGTTCGTATCTGTCCATCCCCATGAATTGCTGCATCTCTTAATAGATTTCCATTTTCCTCTCTTCCATATGATTTGTGCCGTTCTGTTTTCTTCCACTCTGTGCAATGTCCATACCCCTCTTTCATTCTTCTTACCTTTTTTAAATTGTTGCTTTATTTCCTCCAGATCTGTATTTCTAGTATGGCCTCTGCCTATTTCTGTCTGTTTCCTTTTATTTTGTGATCAGAGACAGTCTGTAATCCCTCACTGCATTAAGAGCACTGAGGGTAGTTGCATGATATGTTTTGAAATTTCCACCACTACCCAGCCAGTGTAATCCGGTTACACAATAAGGGGTTCAGGGTCAGAGGTTTTTAGGAGATATCTGGGAAATGTCTTCCAGAATATTACATGTTTCTGTCCAAAGTTGTCTGTAATCATATGCTGAGAGCATATTTCCTAGCCTCCTTCCTAGGCCTAGCGATTGGGAAAAGGTAACTAGCCAGAATCTAGGATCCTTCCGGTGAGTCATCAACTACTTTGCAATTGTGATAGCTAACCTCTCATCGTATTTGTATTCATTTTGAAAGCTCTAGGATGAATGCCTATTAATATGGATTTCAGCTTGCATCCATACTTCCAAAATATTAATATAACTTCCCTTCTCATCAATTCTCTGTCTCAACTGAAAAAAAAAAAACATTCCAGCCTCTTAAATAACACCAGACGCAGAAGAAAATATTGCTACATTCACAAGAGCTGTAGACTCCTGATTGGCTCACAGTAGTCAGATCTATGCTAGCAAGGTTCTTTTAGTTAACTCTTTCGGGTGAATATAACTAATGTCTGTAACAATGTTAACCAATCAGGTCACCTGAAAATGATAGAAGTGATTAGCCGCACTGAGTTCTGTGGAAACCGTGTCTATCTTTCAGAGTAGCAGCCGTGTTAGTCTATATTCGCAAAAAGAAAAGGAGTACTTGTGGCACCTGAGAGACTAACAAATTTATCTGAGCATAAGCTTTCATGAGCTACAGCTCTCTTCATTGGATGCATTCTTGTCTCCTACAGGGCCTGATCCAAAGCTCATTGACGTCAATGGGAGTCTCTGTTGAGTTGACCAAGTGAGAATCTGGCTGATAGTGTAGAACACATATTGAGACTTCTGTCCCCATTAATTAATTTATTAACTGCAGAACAATATGAACATGTAATTTGCTGTATAAGTGGTATGACATTCTGAGCTATTCTAATAATGTCAGTATATCCGAGAATGAGGATTGGATACAGTAACTTATTGTCTTGGACCCAAGATATCATTTCTTAATATCCTCAGGGTATTGCATCACAACTCTGCCCATTCTCTCATGTATTTCCATGTCCCAGGTGGCATACCCTTTGTCACAGAATTTCACAGTTCAACTGTGCCCTGCAATCCTTTAATTTTCATAAATAAACATCATGCATTTTTACTGTTCTCCACAGCTATCTTTTCCAGTTTCTCAAGCTGAGCCAGGAGATCTGGCTTCTATTCCTGTCTTTGCCGCTGACTCATTGGGTGACCTTGGAAACGATCCCGTGCTTCAGTTTCACCATCTCCAAACTGGAGACAATAGTTTATAGCATGAAGTTTTCATAAGATTTTTCTTTATAGTTGTCTCTTATTGTCAGTGCTAGGTCTTGGGGACTGAACCACTGTTAAGAAAAGTTATAGAGGTAAATATTTTTGCAGAGTTAGGGAAGGGACACAAATCCTTATGTTCTAAGGGCCTAGTCAACACTTCCATCCTTCAGAAAAGGAATCTAAACCCTTATTCAACTCTTCTCAGTGGCGCTGGAACCAGGGAGGCCAGGGGGCCCATAGCCAGCCCACTTTTTGAAAGTGAAAGAGCCTGGCTTGTCCACTTTTCACTGGAATGGACCCTTGAGGGAAGGGGAGGTGCTTCGATGGTGGGGGCAGGGCTCCCATGCCCCCACACCCACTTTTGGGAGGGCTCCAGCACCCTTGAGTCCTCTAGGAAGCTTTGAACGTTATTGTTTTGTTTTCCAGTGTTCTGATATTCTCCAGCACTTGCTTTCAGTTTCACCAACTGCTGCTCAGCCTACACTGTTAACAACGCATTGTTAAGCTGAGGTGCACAAAGGCAGGTGTTTTAACAGTTGCCATCCCCTTGGGAATGTTTTGAAAAATCAAATATTACACATGGTATTTAATTCCGCAAGCTCAAGTGCTCTAGCCCTTTCTGATGCAAATGTCGAGCAGGCAGGGAAAAGAAGGTGTTTGAAATAATAACTCGTTCCCCCACTGCTGCTTATGCCTGAGCTACACCATAAACCGTAGGGTGGATCCTGCCTGGGGCGCAGTGAGCAGGATGCCAAGAGCTTGCATAACATGAGTAAGAGCCTGGACAAGCTGCAGGCCCTGGGCTCCATGGAGAACAAGGCCTGCTCCACTCTTCTTCCCTGGGCACTGACAACACCCCAAAGAGGGCAAGGGAGGAGGTGGATCCCAGCTGGCCGACCACAGCGTGTGCTGCACGCTGTGGACCTTATCCAAAGTCCACTGAAGTCATTGGAAATCTGTCCATTGACTTCAATGGGCTTTGGCTCAGATCCCACAAAGGCATGTAGGGTTTGGACATGTTCCCCCTACACGCTAGGGAGTTTGGAGAGTTACCTCTAGGCTGTGGTGTCTCTGCACCGCTTGTTTCTCTGGATCGTGTTGAACAGGCATGTCCTATCTCTGCGGGGCGGGGACGGGGACTGATTCACAAGGACACAGTTCTGCAACCCTTCACTGAGGAGCATTGTCTGTGTAGTGCCTTGACTTCAAGGCGCAGTTCAGCTGAGTCAGAGCTACTCAGTGGACCAGACTCTGGTCTAGCATTTTACTAGTCCCTGTGAGTAGTAGGGCTGGAGCATGCACGGAAAAGAAATGGGTGCTCAGCACCCACTGCAGCCCCTGCCCCCCAATCAACTCCTCCCCCAGCACCTGCCCGCCCACCGACGGCCCCGCTGATCAGTGCCTCCCCCCAGCACCTCCAGCCTACCACGATCAGCTGTTTCACAGCGGGAAGGAGGGGCTTCGGGGGAAGAGCAAGGGCGTGGCACTCTCAGGGGAGGGGGCGGAAAGGAGTGGGGTGGGGTTGGAGCGGGGGAAGAGCGGGGGCAGGAAGAGGCAGGGTGGGGGTGGAGCCTTGGGGGAGGGGGTGGAGTGGGGGCACAGCCTGGGACGGAGCCGGGGGGGAGCACCCCCCAGCACATTAGAAAGTTGGTGCCTATGGGGGCAGGTGTTTTTTAAAGGGTGTCAGAATCAGGCCCTGAAGGTGGTCAGCAAGAATTGGATGTGTGTGGCTGGTCCAGGTCCATCCCTCAGACTTCGAAATGGAATAGCCTGGATTCTAACTTCCCACCTTTGAGGATTGCCAGGATGGGTCCATGGTATTCAGAGGTAGGGCCCAGTGCTTCCAAACCATGGACGTTTAAAGAGCCCTCTCTCACTATCCTCAGACTGTCCAGTTCCAATGAGTTTGTCTGCCAGAGACTAGCTGTATGAGAAGCTGCTTTGGTTAAAAATGACATTTCAGCCCAGTGGGGATCAGGTGATTAAACAGTTATGGATTTTATTTAATTTTAAGTGTGGGGACAAGGGGAACTTTCTCCCCCACTGGCAGGACATTTCCTAATGCCACATGACTGTCAGTCTCCTGTCTTGACCCTGCTCTTAGCAATGAACGATCTACTGCTTCTCCTACTCCCATTAAACATTACGTATGCCCTGTGCAAAACTCTTCAGTTCATTGATTGAGTCAACATATACTAGATGGGATCACAATACATGTGAGGGTCTTAGTGCAGTTGAGCCAAGTACCTCTTTGGCCCAACTCCCTTCTACTCAGTGGAGTTACACCAGGGATGGATTTGTCCTGGGGTTGTTTGTTTTTTTGGGGCAAATCTAGTCCGCATCCCAAAGCATTAGCATGTCAGCTAAAATGGTACATGCAGTTCTCCTTATTAACACGCAATTGACATGCATTGTAAATAGGAAAAACTGTAGGGAAAAGCATTTTCCTTCCTAGCCCTGCTCTTAAAGGCTCTTTGAGAAAGCAGGGATATGGTAAATTAAAGAAACTTACTTAGGGAAGTCACAGAAGCACAGTAACTGTCAGTCGGTGAACAGTGTATGTGTCTTTTAGGGGGAGAGGTAGATAATTCATGATAGATTGTATTTACTTGGTGTTTATATTCTTCTCTAAACAATTTTTCTAGTATGTTTTATGAACATTGTTGTATTAGTGGAAAAACACATTAGGATTATTGTCATAAAGCTTGGACTCTGTCTCCCTTCAATAAAGGCCTGAGCCAAAGTACGTTGAAGTCAATGCACACATTTCCATTAACTTCAATGAGCTTTAAATAGGGCCCTATGTGTTGCATAGCTCCTTTTCTTACAGACAAGAGGAAGATCCTGGCTCATGATTGGTTGAAAACAGTCATGTGAGAAGTCTGTAAATTTCTGGGTACCTCTGCTGAGGTCATCACCAGAGCTGGGTAAATCCTAAAGGGTTCAGTTATTCAGAGGTCCAAATATGGATTTTAAGTGTCTATTTTTAGGCACCCACATCTGGAAATGTAGCTCATATGTTATATAGAAAAATGCATAATACCATTTTTTACTAAATTTGAAATACCCAAGCCTTTAAGCAGGTTAGAGGGATTTAGAAACTAGATTTAATTGTGGCCAACTGGTAAATGAAATTGCTTCTCTTTTTTATAAAGGGGGGAGAAATAAAAGGCTATTTTTTAAAAAGAAGCAAATCCTATCATTCAAACAGTCTTCTTTTCATACATACAACATCCTACAGCCCACTTCAGCTTACAGATATAGTGTTTAGTGACATTAGTGTAGAATATTTTCAAATCTTTAGTGTTAATCCTTTTAATGTCATAGAATCGGAGAAGATTAGGGTTGGAAGAGACCTCAGGAAGACATCTAGTCCAACCCACTGTTCAAAGCAGGACCTACACCAACTAAATTATCCCAGCCAGGGCTTTGTCAAGGTAGGCCTTAAAAACTTCTAAGGATGGAGATTCCACCAACTCCCTAGGCAACCCATTCCAGTGCTTCATCACCCTCCTAGTGAAATAGTGTTTCCTCATATCCAACCTAAACCTCCCCCACTGCAACTTGAGACCATTGCTCCTTGTTCTGTCATCTGCCACCACTGAGAACAGCCAAGCTCCATCCTCTTTGGAACCCCCCTTCAGGCAGTTGAAGGCTGCTATCAAATCCCCCCTCACTCTTCTCTTCTGCCGACTAAATAAGCCCAGTTCCCTCAGCCTCTCCTCATAAGTCATGTGCCCCAGCCCCCTATTTTCATTTTCATTGCTTTCTGCTGGACTCCAATTTGTCCACACAATTTCTGTGGTAGGGGTCCCCACACTGGACATAATATTCCAGGTGTGGCCTCACCAGTGCCGAATAGAGGGGAATAATCACTTCCCTCGATCTGCTGGTAATGCTCCTACTAATGCAGCCCAATATGCTGTGAGCCTTCTTGGCAACAAGGGCACATTGTTGACTCATATCCAGCTTCTCGTCCACTGTAACCCCTAGGTCCTTTTCTGCAGAACTGCCGCTTAGCCAGTCAGTCCCCAGCCTGTAGCGGTGCCTGGGATTCTTCCATCCTAAGTGCAAGACTCTGCACTTGTTCTTGTTGATCCTCATCAAATTTCTTTTGGCCCAATCCTCCAATTTGTCTCGGTCACTCTGGACCCTATCCCTACCCTCCAGCGTATCTACCTCTCCTCCCAGCTTAGTGTCATCCGCGAACTTGCTGAGGGTGCAATCCATCCCACCATCCAGATCATTAATGAAGATGTTGAACAAAACTGGCCCCAGGACTGACCCCTGGGGCACTCCACTTGATACCGGCTGCCAACTAGACATCGAGCCGTTGACATTGAGCCCGACAATCTAGCCAGCTTTCTATCCACCTTATAGTCCATTCATCCAATCCATACATTTTTAACTTTCTGGCAAGAATATTGTGGGAGACCGTATCAAAAGCTTTGCCAAAGTCAAGATATATCACATCCACCGCTTTCCCTGTAGCCACCTGTCTTTGACATTGTTTTTTATAAACATATAATATACATATTATATGTTTTACAAAGATTCTGACAAAGCATGAAGGATGGCCCAGTGTTTGTTTCACTACCATAGAACACAGGAGATCTGAGCTGAATTCTGCCTATGCCACAGGCTCTCTGTGTGACCATGGGCAAGTCACTTAACTGCTCTGTGACTCAGTTCTCCTGCACGCACTCCTCTTCAGCCATACTGAGTTCAGCTTCAGGATCCTGAAGTTCCATTACTGATCTGCCACAAACTTCCTGGGAAAGCTTGGGGGAGTCACTTAGTGTGGGATTTTCAAAGGCACCGAAAGTCCATGAGAGTTAGACTTAGGCACTTTTGAAAATCCTACATTTAATCCCTCTGTGCTTCATTTTCTCTATCTCTAAACCAATAATTGGAGCTTGCCATTTCTTTAAACCAACAACAACAGGAAACAGGCTTTTCAACCAAAGCAAATTTTAATAAAAATTTGTTAATTTTTGGCCCATTTTCATTTTTTAAAATGAAAACCTGGAAACAAAAAACAAATACAAATGTTTGGATTTTGGTAATTTTCATGCATCGGTTTTCAAGACCCAAAACATTTTAATCAACATCTGAAAACGTGAACTAAATATGGCTTTAGGAAACTGAGCCTTTTTGACTTTTATTTAACTCTTTACACAAAAAAGAAAAACTTTCACAGGGAACTTAGTGGCGGGAAGAGGCTTTGCCCCCAAAACTTCCCATGGAAAAATAATTGACCATTTTTCAATCAACTCTAGATATGAGTTAGCAGCCTCACAGAAGAATTGTGACCTCTAATTTGTAAGTACAGGTAAAAAGTGCTTTGGCTTAGTTGAAGATGTGTCATTTGTATCTTGTAAATGGCAAATGATGTGTTTATGAAAAATATGCTGTGTTTGCTAATTATTATATTGATTAAAATATGGAAGGGGGAAATGTACAATACATTGACGGTAACATCTGGGACATGATTCTGCTGTACACGCTCCTGCTACATCCAAAGTTGGCAGGGCTGCTTGGAGACTGTCTTCTCCAAAGCCATCTGCTAATGCAGGTGACACCAATTGTACCTTAGATAAAACATCTGTAAGCAAAAGTTCCTCTATCGGTTTTTTTTTTCTCCCTCTGAAGCTAGAAGTAATAAGTGTCAGGCCTTGCTAAGGAAATGAAATAAAAATAAAGCCTGAAATCTGAAGATCTCACTCCAAGAGATAGAAAATAAATACCTGAGTCTATTTAGAAGGCTCTGGTATAGACACTGACTTGAAGAGATGAGTTGTTTCAGCTGGAGTGTGGATTTATGCTATAGCTGGAAAATGTGCTAGAAGCTAGTGAAAGGGAAAAGGAAGCTGAGTGTCAGGGCTATGAGACTTGCCAGGAATCTGGAGAAGAAAGATGTGATGAGAGAGAGTGAGTAGCCTGTTTCTAATAAGAAACAAAGTAAAGATAGGATCCAGAAAGGCCTCTTTTTATGCTATGCCTCCATTTTGTCCCCTGTAGCAGACAGGGTTAGTTGAGGGGGTGGACTTGTATGCTGTACTGGTTTAGAGTGTCAATGTAAATGAAAGGGAAAGCACAGTACAATTCTAGGCAGAGCTCACAACTGCTGTTCATATCATATGGACAACACCCACATAAGGCCATTTGGGTGTCATGTGGTTGGACAATCAGTAGGCTGTGTACTATTATTGTGTTGGAATATGACAGTTACCTTGCAGCTCCTAGGTGTTTTGACACATATGGGTTGAAACAATATGCACCAACTGGAATTCCTTGCAGAACCTAGAAGTAAGTTAAGGCTAAAGATACTATTATCTCATACCTGATAGCATGGAAATATGCTTCCCTTGATGGATGGTTTATTTTTCATCTGCTGTCACTTTAGCACATTGGAGCTTCACAGGAACCCTTTGAATCTTTCTTCTTGGTGAGAAAATTCTATTAACAAAGCTTATCTTGTCCCAGAATGGAGCATCAGGTGTTCAGAGTAATTCAGCATCCTCCCTCATCTCTCCTAAGCAATGTCCATATACCTCGATAAACTCCTAGTTTAATTTGTGTGATAGACCCATCAATTCTAGGATCAGCTTACTATTTAGTTCTAATGATGCCTTCCTAGAGGTAGTAACTTCAACCATCACATAAGTAAATGCTGATATAAACAGCAGCCTGTAAGGAACCAGCTAAACAACAACCTGTAAGGACAAATAGATCTACATATAAAAACACTTGGAAAACACACAATTGAAATACACTGCAGGATTCTACAATAATGATCTATAACTACAGCTTAAAAAACCAACAACTTAGAGGCTGTGCCCTATACTTCTAACTGTACCCTCATACAGGGGAAAATTCCACTGTTTTTAAAGAGGGTTTTATAGGGCAAAGACTGCAGGATTTGTCCTACAGGGACACACTGATTCCTGGTAAAAGTTCACGGATTTGAATTTTGGCTCATAGTGTTGGTCCACTATGTAGAATCTGTCTATCTAGGAACCCAGACAGTCTCTGATCACCATAGTATCTGAACACCTGCCTTATTTTTATTAGAGTACATCTGTAAATTATACAGACAGGAATATCAAGGTGAGTGCTCAAGGGAAAAGAGAAAGGAGTCCTTCCTGTAAACAAAGTTATTTTTGAGTTATAAAAACAGTCTGCCGCTAACAGTTTTGTCCCCGTACTTGTACAGTTTTAAATACCTAATAATATTATTTGATTTTTTTAATTGCTCCCAAACTGAGACCTTGCCTGCCAAATTTCAATCCAGAGTGAATTTCTACCGCTGAATTATGAAGCCTGAAATTAGACACTGGGAAATGACGACACGATCTTGACTCAAAAGGGACATGATCACCGCTTCCAGGTGATAGTACAAAAGAAGGCAAGGAATTATTCATAGTTTTAGTAGACTACAGGACAAAGTGCAATGGTCTAAAGATAAGGGAGGAAAAGTCCAATCTCTACTTAAGGGATCGTTCTTAGGGGTAATAAGCCAGTAGACTAGACTACTGGAGAAATGGTCAAGATATCATGCGCCAAATCTTCAGATGATGTAAATTGTTGTCCCAGTGATCTCACTGGAGCTTCACTGATTTATACCAGCTGAGGATCTAGCCTCACAACTGCTTACATCCACCAAAATAAGGTTACTTGAGCAATTAGTGAGAATAATGTAGAGAATAGTCCTGCAAAATATAGCAAGGGTGATGCACCTCGCCTTTTCTGGGTCTACTCTTCATGGGTCAACTAATGTGAATTATGCAGCAGGAAAACATTCTAGTGTATTGTACATGCAGATTTGACACCCTATCGCCTACAGTCAAGGTATGGGAATACAGTGGGCCAAATCCTGCCAAAGGGTTTGGACAAGTCTCCCATATGCTCCAGGCAAGTCTACCCTGACAACGCTGCAGGGGCACTGGTGCAGCTGTACTAATGTAGCACTTCACTGAAGATGCCACTCTGCCCACAGGAGAGCATCTCCTGTCTGCATAGCTAATCCACCTCCGCGAGAGCATCTCCTGTCTGCACAGCTAATCCACCTCCGCGAGAGCCTCTCCTGTCTGCGTAGCTAATCCACCTCCGCGAGAGCATCCCCTGTCTGCCCAGCTAATCCACCTCCGCGAGAGCCTCTCCTCTCTGCATAGCTAATCCACCTCCGCGAGAGCCTCTCCTGTCTGCACAGCTAATCCACCTCCGCGAAGGCCTCTCCTGTCTGCGTAGCTAATCCACCTCCGCGAGAGCATCTCCTGTCTGCATAGCTAATCCACCTCCGCGAGAGCGTCTCCTGTCTGCACAGCTAATCCACTTCCGCGAGATCATCTCCTGTCTGCACAGCTAATCCACCTCCGCGAGAGCCTCTCCTGTCTGCATAGCTAATCCACCTCCGCGAGAGCCTCTCCTGTCTGCGTAGCTAATCCACCTCCGCGAGAGCCTCTCCTGTCTGCGTAGCTAATCCACCTCCGCGAGAGCCTCTCCTGTCTGCGTAGCTAATCCACCTCCGCGAGAGCATCTCCTGTCTGCGTAGCTAATCCACCTCCGCGAGAGCCTCTCCTGTCTGCGTAGCTAATCCACCTCCGCGAGAGCCTCTCCTGTCTGCGTAGCTAATCCACCTCCGCGAGAGCCTCTCCTGTCTGCGTAGCTAATCCACCTCCGCGAGAGCCTCTCCTCTCTGCGTAGCTAATCCACCTCCGCGAGAGCCTCTCTTCTCTGCGTAGCTAATCCACCTCCGCGAGAGCCTCTCCTGTCTGCGTAGCTAATCCACCTCCGCGAGAGCCTCTCCTGTCTGCGTAGCTAATCCACCTCCGCGAGAGCCTCTCCTGTCTGCGTAGCTAATCCACCTCCGCGAGAGCATCTCCTGTCTGCGTAGCTAATCCACCTCCGCGAGAGCCTCTCCTGTCTGTGTAGCTAATCCACCTCCGCGAGAGCCTCTCCTGTCTGTGTAGCTAATCCACCTCCGCGAGAGCATCTCCTGTCTGCCCAGCTAATCCACCTCCGCGAGAGCATCTCCTGTCTGCATAGCTAATCCACCTCCGTGAGAATATTTCCTGTCCGCACAGCTAATCCACCTCCGCGAGAGCATCTCCTGTCTGCATAACTATTCCACCTCCGCGAGAGCATCTCCTGTCTGCATAGCTAATCCACCTCCGTGAGAGCCTCTCCTGTCCGCGTAGCTAATCCACCTCCGCGAGAGCATCTCCTGTCTGCACAGCTAATCCACCTCCGCGAGAGCATCTCCTGTTGGCGTAGCTAATCCACCTCCGCGTGAGCCTCTCCTATCGGCGTAGCTAATCCACCTCCATGAGAGCATCTCCTTTCTGCATAGCTAATCCACCTCCGCGAGAGCATCTCCTGTCTGCCCAGCTAATCCACCTCCGCGAGAGCATCTCCTGTCTGCCCAGCTAATCCACCTCCGAGAGAGCATCTCCTGTCTGCATAGCTAATCCACCTCCGCAAGAGCATCTCCTGTCCGCACAGCTAATCCACCACCGCGAGAGCATCTCCTGTTGGTGTAGCTAATCCACCTCCGCGAGAGCCTCTCCTGTCCGCATAGCTAATCCACCTCCGCGAGAGCCTCTCCTGTTGGCGTAGCTAATCCACCTCCGCGTGAGCCTCTCCTATCGGCGTAGCTAATCCACCTCCATGAGAGCATCTCCTTTCTGCATAGCTAATCCACCTCCGCGAGAGCATCTCCTGTCTGCCCAGCTAATCCACCTCCGCGAGAGCATCTCCTGTCTGCATAGCTAATCCACCTCCGTGAGAATATCTCCTGTCCGCACAGCTAATCCACCTCCGCGAGAGCATCTCCTGTCTGCATAACTATTCCACCTCCGCGAGAGCATCTCCTGTTGGTGTAGCTAATCCACCTCCGCGAGAGCCTCTCCTGTCCGCATAGCTAATCCACCTCCGCGAGAGCCTCTCCTGTTGGCGTAGCTAATCCACCTCCGCGTGAGCCTCTCCTATCGGCGTAGCTAATCCACCTCCATGAGAGCATCTCCTTTCTGCATAGCTAATCCACCTCCGCGAGAGCATCTCCTGTCTGCCCAGCTAATCCACCTCCGCGAGAGCATCTCCTGTCTGCCCAGCTAATCCACCTCCGAGAGAGCATCTCCTGTCTGCATAGCTAATCCACCTCCGCAAGAGCATCTCCTGTCCGCACAGCTAATCCACCACCGCGAGAGCATCTCCTGTTGGTGTAGCTAATCCACCCCCGCGAGAGCCTCTCCTGTCCGCATAGCTAATCCACCTCCGCGAGAGCCTCTCCTGTTGGCGTAGCTAATCCACCTCCGCGTGAGCCTCTCCTATCGGCGTAGCTAATCCACCTCCATGAGAGCATCTCCTTTCTGCATAGCTAATCCACCTCCGCGAGAGCATCTCCTGTCTGCCCAGCTAATCCACCTCCGCGAGAGCATCTCCTGTCTGCATAGCTAATCCACCTCCGTGAGAATATCTCCTGTCCGCACAGCTAATCCACCTCCGCGAGAGCATCTCCTGTCTGCATAACTATTCCACCTCCGCGAGAGCATCTCCTGTCTGCATAGCTAATCCACCTCCGCGAGAGCATCTCCTGTCTGCATAGCTAATCCACCTCCGCGAGAGCATCTCCTGTTGGCATCGTGCTGTCTGCACTAGGGGTGGAGTCAGTACAACTGCATCGCTCAGGGATGGATTTTTCACACCCCTGAGCAATGTGGTTATAGCGTAGACCTGGCCTCAGTTGTTCCCTACTTGGAACAATGGCAATGGATGGGCCAGTGCAGTGAGGGTTTTTTTTATGAAAAAAGCTACTCATACTAAAGATATGATAATAAGACCCTACCACCCAAGGCAGGCAACCTACCATCATTCCATTTTCTTGCTGGTGAAGGAAAGGATAGTTTTGCTTCAGCATACATTTCACTGGTAAGCTCTCTGCAATACCTAGCAGCTATGAGCAAACATTTCAACCTATGCAACGGTCATGCAATAACATTTCCCCTTTAGTCTCTCACCATTCAGTGCAATTGAATGACTTAAGCGTAAGTATGTTGCTGAGGGCCACTGTTGGTGGTGCAACCTCTCCATACAGTTAGTGCTTGGCAAGCCAGGGTATGAATCTACAGTGCACTTGCTTGCTACATAATAAAGTCCCACAGTAGTGTCCACAGGGCATATTACTGAGCAACAAGCTAGTGCACGGTAGGTTGAGCCATGTAGACGAGCCCCGAGAGTATCTTCTTGAAATAACACAAACTAAAGTGGCCAGCCAATTTCGGGAACACAACGATAACTGTTCATTTATGAGTAACAGACACAAGATGTGAATATGGGGCCAGATCCTCAACTGGTGTAAGGCAGTGATAGAATTTATGGATCTGCCCCCTTAGAGAATGTATGGGTTGTTTTTTTAAATAGCAAGGCATTTTTTTCCTTCCTCCCGTTACTCCGTTTAATCACATTTCCTCTCTCATTTTATTTCCCAGTAGCCTTTGGCACTAGCGCAGTAGCTGTTGGGTATAACCCCCCGTCTAAAATCAACTTGAGACTTTTCCATGGTGACTCTTCGCTCTCTGTTCCTCTCCACGTCCTGACTGAGCTACAAACATTTTGGCATGGCAGGAGGTCAGAGGGGCAAGATTTCTAGCCCTCCTTGGCGTGAGTGTGGCAGGCATTTTAGAAATGGCTTGTTTCGCGGCTGGTTTGGCTGAACATGTGATGCTCTACTTTGGGCTAATTAATTTTTAAAGAGGCTTTGTGTATTAATGCAAATGCTATTAGCCACGCCACTTAGCAACCGGTGTATTAAATAAGATGCTGGTAGCATGACAACATTTGACCGTCTGCTGAAGTGGTGCTACACGTATTATTATTTTATGGCTTATTTGCTTTTGCTTGAAGGGCTCTAAAATAAATCAGAATTGTTATCTAGCGTCTGCTAAGGGGTAAAAATATCACTGCTTAATTTAGCAAAGCATATGCTTTCATTAAAGTTGTAACTAGCAGCTTTGAGCCACCTCCTCAGCTGGTGCGAACCGGTGTAGCTCCATTTACTTCAGTGGCAGTATACTGATTCACACCTGCTGAGCATCTCTACATCAGTGAAAAAGCAAACGACAGCAGCACTAGTCCAACATGACACCCCAGATGGGATGTTAATCTTTGGGGATTGGTCATGGGAGCTGGGGATCTAGGAGCAAGAGCTTCAGCTGACTGAGGTATCTAACCTGAGTATTACATTTTGATGACTGTAGCGGTGTCATAAATCCCTATACATGGACTCCCCAGGAGAGGGGGACAGAGCCACACTAAGTAGGGGTTACGCTGTCACTTCTTTGAAGTTTTGCAGTATTGACACACAGTTTAGCTTCTTGTCATTTTTGTACTAGGATCAGCAATTTCAATTTAGAGGAGAAAAATCTGAAGACGGCTTTTATTTAATAAGAAATACATTGTGCTGGTCCCTAGTGATGGATCTGTTCTCAGACCCAGGAGGGAGGATGCATGGTCAGGATTCTGTGACATTTGTGCACCAATAATGTGATGCTCAGAGGCATGAAAAATTAAAGAGGTAAAAGAAAAAGTAAACCAACCCCAAACACAGGTGTAAGGAAACTCTTTTAGGTTGGATTGAGAGGATAGGCTGGGCAAGGAGAGTGGGGCTGGGAGGAAGAGCTGCCAGGAGAGGGGCATTATTGAATGAGGAACCCAGGGTATGGGGTGGAGATGGGATGTAGGCAGAAGAGGTCAGGTTTGAAGAAATCGGGGCAGACCATTATAACATGTTCCTCTCCAGAATCTGGGAGTGAAGCCAAGATTCCTGGGTCTCACCATTCCTCTGGAGCCACCGGATATCTGTGGAACCCACTGACAAAGTCCCCTTTTCCTCCAGTAGCTGGTCAACGTTGGTAATGACAACCTACGCTTGCTGTCGGTTACTCTGTTGGCCTAAGTGGCAAAGATCTGTGCAAAGGATCTATCGGTTCTAGCCCTGCTGATGATCCATGTGAGTGTGTGACGGGGACACTCACCTCTCGTGGGCACCTCCTGTCAGTTGGGTGCAAACCTGCACGCTTGCTCTCCCTCTGCTCCCGGCTCCCCCTGTTGGCTGTTAACTTCTTCGGTGACCCAGTCCTCCAGCCAAGTCAGACCAATCAGTAGCCATGAACAAACCCCTTCCAAGGTAAAGGTCCAACATGGCCTGTGGCCTTGTTAGTCTTTAGCCCTGTCTCTGGCCTCAGTCCTCAGCCCCTTCTGGGCTCGGGGTCCATGCCTGGCCTGTTATAGAGCGCTGCACCCAGGGCTTTCTCCCTAGAGACTCTTTGCCGTATCGGTTCTTATTGTCCCAGCTCTCCAGCCAGGTCGATCCTTCACTTCAGTCCCTTTCCAGGGGAAACAAAGTTCAGCCAATGGTTGGCCCTCTGCAGGGTCTTCAGCCCCATCCTTGAGCCCCTTAAACTCCAGCCCTGTGCTCGGACTTCTGCACAAAACTTGTCCCCTTCTCAGGGCTTTGGCCACTTCGCCAGTGGCTGGTAGGGGACGGGCTCACCCATGACTCTGGGTCCTAACCCTGGAGCCCTAGAAATAGCAGCCATGTGCTGCTTGCTTTAATAGCTGCTTCTGCTTCCATGGGCTGCTTCCCACTCTGTTCCATCACCTTCACCCATTACCTTAGGGTTACGGTCCTTGGGTTCTTGGTCTGTTCCCTGCTTCAGCAGGATCTTTCCCCAGCCTCCTCGCCTGGAGAGTTTCACAGCCTTCCAGTCCTTCCTCACCTTTCTAGTTCTACCCAGCAACTGACCTGCTCCACTTCCTTTTATCTGAGCCTGCTGTGCTCTGACTGGCTGCTTCCATGCAGCCTTTCTAGGCAGGCCTCAAGGACTCACCTTTACTGCTCCTTTTCTGGGGCGGGATGTGATAGGACTGCTAGGCCTCCAGCAGAAGACCTCGGGGCCTGGTACACCCTGGTACAGAATGCCACATGGTGGATTTTTTTATTTGCTTTTTTTAAACACCTAGAACATTACACACACCACACACACACACACACACACACACACATTGAATAACATATTAAGGCTACAAAGTCAAGCACTCAAAAGTTAGGAAGGAAATGCTAGAATTAAGGCTGCCCATGCAGCCTTAATTTGCCCCCTTTGTGAGTATGTATTAGTAGGCCTGGGTTGACATGAATAATTAAACATGGGGAGGCCTCATTTCTTGGAAGACAGGATTAGGGAGGTAACTAGATCATGTTTGTGCTAAAATAAGTAAATGGGTCAGTAAGCTTGAAGACCGAATGCCTGAGCTAGCAAAGATAAGAAAGGGAGCACCCAGGGAACCATTTGTTAAGAACAAGATAACAATGGACAAGAAAAGTCAGGAATATAAAAATGAGATAAAGAGTACCATTGAACACGTAGAGTGTGTGGACAGAGCATGCTGGACAGGGATTGGTTCCTGCAAAGTAACCAAGCCAATCACAAAGCATGACATGTATACTCAGTGTGAGGTCATGCATAAATGTGTATGAAGGAAGGGAGTTTCTGAATAACTTTGGATGTGTGGCATGCCCGGAACCCACCCCCTACGTTCGAGTTGAATCAACTCAGAGTAGCTTTGCTGGAAGCCAAATAAAGGAAACTAAGTGATGAGAGCGAAGGCGTACTGAGTTCTTGGGGAAGCAAGTAGAAGTGATCTCAGAGGCTAGCCCAATAGTATTTTGATACCGTTTTTTCTGATATGATTGTATACTTTTTTCTCCCCACAGGAATCATGCCTCACTCAGTGCACAGGATGTGCTCAGGGCAGGAACAGCTAGTCAATATTTTATCAGCCTTCATTTGGCATTTCCAAACTACTGAGTGCTTAATTTTGCAACCTTATATTCTTTTAATGTAGTGGGTTTCTTTTAATGTCATTGATGCGTAAAGCAGTAATTACTCCAAAAGACGGGACAGATCCATTGCCTCACTCCAACTGCTTTCTGCCACTCTGGTAATTCAAAGCAGCCAGCAGTTTAGCTGACCAAGATGAGTGCTGCAAAGCAGCAAGAGCATACTGGTAAATTAGTGAAAATAAAACATTTTCACCCATGTATTTATACGTGAATTGATTACATTTTGAACCAATGGGTCAGATTCACCAGTGGAGTCCAGCTAGGTAAGGAAGGTTTATTCAGATTTCTGGCTACTTTGTGTCACTGGACCCTTCTGGTGAATATATTTGTAATAATATCTTTTCATTGTGCGTGAAAACTTTTTCTCTGTATTGTGCCAGATGTGGCAATTATAACATTGTGAGATGCCAATGTAGGACACATGAAGCAGGAGTATCAAGGTTGCCTGAACCAATTATCTCTCAGATCAATTATTTCACGCAGTCTTCAACTAGTTTTTTTGTTTTCTTCTTTTCCTTTCAAAATCACAGTCAGCCAGCACTGCTGAATTCTAAGACCAGGGCTTCATTTGTCACCTTGACCTGTGTTCTTGTCTTAGGTGCCATCTTTAAGATGAATGCTAAAACAGATATTTTGGGAAACCTTGGGAAAGTCACTTAACCTCTCTGTGCCTCAGTTTCTCATGGGGACAATAGTGTCACAGCTTGCAGGGAAGTTTGTGAGGATAAATCCATTCATGATAGGGCGGTGCTGAGGGCCTGTATAAGAACTTAGCTACATCCTGTCAAAATGCCAACCTGTGGTTTTAAGCAGGCAAGTTGTTTTTTGTTTCTCTGAAAATCAGCTGTGTTCAGCAGACCCCCGTTTTACCCTGTCAATGGCTGTGCCAGCAATATGGGAAGCAAAGTGCTTTTGGAGGGACAGTACTATCTCAGTATAAATTATCAGCTGAACAATAGATACACACCTGTAATTCCTTAATTTTGCTCCACTTAAAGAGGACTGCAAAGTTCTGATCATATTCCTTCCTATTACAAACGTGTATTCTGGCTATATATAGGTTTGCACTTCAGAAACACTGAATCAGGGGTTAATCAATAGCTTAGTTTGCATTTGAGGCTACTTTAAATTGTTGCCTTGGTTTTGTTCCAGCTGACAAAGAAAAGTTAATGTCCCCAGGTAATTTCATTACGAGCTGCAGAGATAATTCACCTGACAAACAAGCCAATTCTGGTGACATGCCAGTGTCCACATGGATAGCACTTCCCCAAGATGCAGCCTTCTGTATAACAAATAGGTCATTCTTATGCCAGACTCTCCATCTAGTAGAGCTGGTGGATGATTTTCTGTTGAAACTGTGTCTGGTTGAAAATTGGATTTTTGACTATAAACACATTTGTGTGTGTGTGTGAGAGAGAGAGAGAGAGAAAAGTGTCTGTTTTGTGTGAGAAAATATAGATTTTTTTTTCATCACAAAAACAGTACCCCAAATGGAAATATTCCAGTTTGGAAATGCTGCTGTGGAGTGGAGCATCATAGGGGTATCCTCATGTCCCCATTTGTCCTGTATGGATTGGGCTCCCCAGCAGAACCACATTTTCCATGATGAAACATGACCAGGGACTCCCATGATGCACTGCCACCCCTCTCCAGGAGAATGGTGCATCATGGTAGATGTAGTCTGACCAGGGAATCTGACCCATGGGAGCTTGCCGCACCCAAACTATAACACCCAGGAGATACTGTGGCTGCATTTTGCAGTAGAACTTTTTTCAGTCTTTGACTGAATTTTTTTTTTTGGGGAGGGGGGCGGGGGGTTGGCCAAATCTTTCAGTATTTACATTTCCACCAAGAATGACAATTCTCTGGAACCCTTCCCCCCACCTTCTTCAACCAGCTCTACCAAGAAGTCTTGGTTTTGGTCAACAAAATGTGAAGTTTTGTTGAGAGAATGCAAAGGGGGCAGGGGCAGTTTTTGCTGCATGTGACCTGAATGTAACTAAAGTCAAAAAGGCCTCACCTTGTCCCATGTCCCTGCTTAACTGCTTGTCTGCCATAAACAAAAAGCAGTGGCCCTGCAAGGTGCTCAGCCCGCTCTCAGCTCAAGCCCCAGCTGCGTGATATGCCTCCTATCACTTCAGCAACACATGCAGGGCAGTTGGTCATTCAGGGCTAATGGGACTAAGTCTCACCAATTATGGCCCCGGGATGTAGTGTGGCTCATGCACTGCAGGGGGCAGCGGAGGGTGGTCCTGGAGGCTGCAGCGCATCTGGCTGCCAGCAGGGGGAATTCTGGTACCGCTGCTGTAGGCGGCGCAAGAAGAGGGCAAGGCAGACTTGGGCGGGCTTGGACAGAGGTCTCCAAATAGGCCTCGCTGCCAGACAATTTATTTGGGACTGCCAGCTACCACCACGCACATCGCACGCTGGACTGCCCTGCTCCCCAGTTCCATGATTGACTTCTCCGCCCTCACATGTGGTGCTCACGGCGCCCGGCGAAAACAATAGATGCGGTGCTCATCCGGAGGGACTGACAATTCAACAGACGGCACCAGCTGTCTGTATTTTTCCTGTCGCTTGTGTGGAGTTTATCCAAGCAGCTTTGTTTTTCCCTGCTGAAATTACAGACTGGTGGCCTGAAGCATAGAGGCAGAGTTCCCTTTTTAAGGACATGACATATGAAATCTAGGTGGCAGTGGTTTATTTTATAGATTGTGGTGGGCGCCCAAGCTGCACAAGGCCTCGAGGGGTTAAAGTGGCTAGGCAGGCCAATTAGCTGCCCAGCCTGCACTTGAAGGAGGAGATGGGGAGCAGGCCACTCATTGCAAATGGGCTCAGCTGGGCAAGAACAGGAGGGGCCTGTGTAAAGCCCAGGAGCTGTGAGCAACAAGGAAGTAGTCTTCAGTCACTCCCTGGGAGGAGGGAGCTTGGGCTGGAAAACCCAGAAAGAGGGAGAAGCCAGCTAAGTAGGAAGAAGCCCAGGGAAACAGCAGCAATGGGTTGGACCGTACAGAGCTTAGCTGCTTGTTATAGGGTCCCTAGGCTGGAAGCCAGGGTAGAGGGTGGGCCTGGGTTCCCCTGCCAGCCACTGGGAAGTGGTGCAGGGCGTTGGAAATGCCAACCAGATGGCTGGTCCAGAAGGACTTTTATTTCCCCAGAAAGGGAGGACCTTAGTAACCTGGCCAGAGGGCCAAGCCACGAATAGGAAGCTGCAGCTCCAGGAGCAAGAGCAGCCGCATGATGAAAGAGATCATGGCTAGAGAAACCGCCAGAGAGCAGCGCCTGGCCAGAGTTAATTCCCAGAGCCGACAGGAGGAGCTGCCATATGTGGTAAGTGGACCCTGTGACACAGATGCTAGGTATTATTACATATATTCCTCCTTTAATGCAAAAAATTGAAATCCATTTCAGGCTATGAACATGAGAAACCTGCTGTTTCATGAAAACTTAATCTTTGAGTTGTTTTGTTTTTTAAGTCTCAGGTTTTCTTTTAGTTTAAACCATTCTTTCACAAGATAACTTTGTTACACCTTTCAGACCTCCTCTCCCTGCTCCCAGGGCTTCCTGCGGGTCAGTTCAACCCCTGGTGCAGTTTATAATACACCCAACTACAGCACCCCCAAAGAGCTGTTCTGCAAAAGGGATTGCTGGAGTGTATCAGTGCTATGGTTCCCCAGCACTGAGGCTGGCAAGGGGGTGCAGTAAAGCCATAGGCTGACTCTAGGCAGGCTGGTTATGCCAGCCAAATGTAAGGCTCAGCCAGAACCAGGATCTGCTCAGCAGATTTATCAAAGGCCCCTTAATTAGTTTTCCTATCCCTTCTTTGGTTACTTAAAGAAAAACTTGCAGGCCTTCCCCAACCCTCACTTTGTGTTTTGACATCAAATAAACTTTAAGGTTCTGAGTATGAATCACTCTCTTCTTGAAGAGAAATCCAGCTAATTCAAGGTCCCCCAAATGATCCTTCTTATCACGATTTGTGTGAGTTTTCACACAATGCGGTGGTTGTTTGCGCATATGTTTGAGGCATGGCTGCTCTTCAGAGGAAAGCAGATGCTGACTTGCAAACAAGAGTTTTCATGCTCAAACAAGAGTCTTTGCTATTCACTTGGTTCTTTCTTCACCGGTTACGTTTTATCTTTAAAAATTCAGGTGTTTTTTAGATGCAGAAATAATACCATGTGACAAGGCACGTAGTTATCATGGTGAACAATTTACAGGCAACCCAGAGGGTGACCGTTATTGCATTAACTGCTCATCAGATAACTACTGGTGAATAGGTTTCAGAGGAACAGCCGTGTTAGTCTGTATTCGCAAAAAGAAAAGGAGTACTTGTGGCACCTTAGAGACTAACCAATTTATTTGAGCATGAGCTTTCGTGAGCTACAGCTCACTTCATCAGATGTATACCGTGGAAACTGCAGCAGACTTTATATACACACAGAGAATATGAAACAATACCTCCTCCCACCCCACTGTCCTGCTGGTAATAGCTTATCTAAAGTGATCAACAGGTGGGCCATTTCCAGCACAAATCCAGGTTTTCTCACCCTCCCCCCCCCCCCCACACACAAATTCACTCTCCTGCTGGTGCTAGCCCATCCAAAGTGACAACTCTTTACATAATCAAGTCGGGCTATTTCCTGCATAGATCCAGGTTTTCTCACATCCCCCCCACCCCCATACACACACAAACTCACTCTCCTGCTGGTAATAGCTCATCTAAACTGACCACTCTCCAAGTTTAAATCCAAGTTAAACCAGTTTGAAGTTTTTTTGTTTTAAGATAGCGACCTTCATGTCTGTCTTCAAATCCAGACTCCAGCGAGAAACTGCTGAATTAGTATCCAATTTGAAAATGAATTCCATTAATTTAGGCTTAAATAGAGACTGGGAGTGGCTAAGTCATTATGCAAGGTAGCCTGTTTCCTCTTGTTTTTTCCTACCCCCCCCCCCCAGATGTTCTGGTTTAACTTGGATTTAAACTTGGAGAGTGGTCAGTTTAGATGAGCTATTACCAGCAGGAGAGTGAGTTTGTGTGTGTATGGGGGTGGGGGGGATGTGAGAGAACCTGGATCTATGCAGGAAATAGCCCGACTTGATTATGTAAAGAGTTGTCACTTTGGATGGGCTAGCACCAGCAGGAGAGTGAATTTGTGTGTGGGGGGGAGGGTGAGAAAACCTGGATTTGTGCTGGAAATGGCCCACCTGTTGATCACTTTAGATAAGCTATTACCAGCAGGACAGTGGGGTGGGAGGAGGTATTGTTTCATATTCTCGGTGTGTATATAAAGTCTGCTGCAGTTTCCACGGTATACATCTGATGAAGTGAGCTGTAGCTCACGCTCAAATAAATTGGTTAGTCTCTAAGGTGCCACAAGTACTCCTTTTCTTTTTACTGGTGAATAGGTTAATCAAAATCCATTTGTGAACGGGGGGAAAAGAGGGTTATATATTGAATAAGTTATTCAGGTAAGCTCCTTGCATTGAGTATGCCCTTTAGGGAAGGTGATGGGTCAGAGTCTCAGCTGCTGCAAACAGACATCACTCCATTGATTGCGGAAGAGCTGTGCTGATTTACACCAGCTGAGGATCTGCCCCATAGTTTTAAACTATTAGCACAAATATTCTCCTTGCAAAAGTGTCTGGCTTTGCTCACTGCTCTTCTTCCTTTCTTTCCCTAGCCAGGGGATATGCAGGTGTTATGTGCATGGGAAATTCCTTCTGATCTATTTGTTTGCTACTTTTCCTTTCTCTGTTGACTCTAAGCTCTCCTTAACTCTCACAGCCTTTTTACACTTTGTCAATTGCATGTGCTTGCCTGGCCCATTTTTTACTCGAACTTTGTTTAGTCTTTTGACCTCAAACCACAGAAGTTCATCCATGAACTTCAGCCCATCTTTGTGTGTATGTGGGATGAGTGGTACATAAACAGCCTCCCGCAAATTACCACACTGATCCCTCCCACCAAATAGCTGTCCCCTTCCCCTAAGCTCTGGGTTCAACACCCCTGAAAATAAATAAGGTCCATTCCCATTCCTATTTCAAGCAAATAACAAAACTCCAATTGATTTCAATGGGAACAGGATCTGGCCCCGGCAAGGCAGGTATAGGGAGAAACCTGCATGTCTCCTTCAGAAGTTCAAGTTTATCAGACTCAAACCTCCTAAGAGAAGTTGCAGGGTTTGATTCACTATCAGTTCCCATGACCTAGACTGTAGGGTTTGTTGAGTGAAGTCCATAAACTGAACCCTGCAGGCATCCATCAGCTACTGAGTTTTCTGAGCCATAGCTGGGAAACTCAGAAAACATCATAACCAAGGCAACCTGCCATATCTCCATAGAACAGAGATTCAGGCTGTTTCAGCAACGTGCAGGAAAGCTTTCCAATGGCCCATTCATGAAGAGCATGAGGGGTTGTGTCCATTGACTCTCACACATGGGCTGGTAGGAGTTCTGGTTTGGCAGCACACAGGTACAAGAATTGTACCTTTGAAGGCAACGAACAAGGAATGGAGGGGACCTAATGAATGGTATGTGGGACAGTGAACAGGGACGTGTGAAGAGAAGAGGATGAAGAGAGAATAATGCTGTACACGTCCAGAAAAAAAAAGTTACAGGCTACATGAAACTCCTCACTGGCATGAAATGAATGAAGGGAAGACTGGAAAAGGTGTGTGTTGGCTCTTAGATTGTTCTTGCATTGTTTGGCTTTATTAAACTGTGGATAGTCAGGAATGTAGTCAGATTTCACTCCCACAAGGCAGGGGGCTCCTGGCAGGCCCTTGTACTACATTCCTAGGGAAGCTGCTTTGGGAAGGGGGGGGGGTCCTCACCCCTTGGAAGCACAGCTTAGAATTCCAGCCGTGATTCCTTGCTGGTGAAGGTTGCCTGAGGAGTGTGCTCTATTAAGATTTTATAGGCCAGATCGATAACTTGAGTCCATTGACTTCAGATGGAGCGACTCTGATTTACATCAGCTGAAGATCTGCCTCTCTTTGTTTGAGGACTCTTTAATTGTTCTTGCTATTGATTTCTATATCGTTTTTAGGATTCATAAGTGCCTTTATTTACAAATGAATTGTTAATCAAAAGTGCTTATGTCAAACTGTCTCACTCAATACATCTGCTCCCACTGGGTTGCAGTAACACCTGCCTCCTTTCCTTATACACGCAGGTCAGTCTTAAACATTGTGAACACCCAAAAGTCAACGTAACTGTGGAAGAATGAGCTGGATTCCGCTCCACTTTGTACAGCGGCAACAGCAAATAGTGTTCGGTTCTAGCTGCAGAATCTTGATCTGCAGTGGGTCACAGCCTGATCTTTGGGTCGGACTCAAGTCGGCAAGGGCTGGCATTGGAAAAAATCATCTTGTAAACTGAGCCATTCTGGCAGGGGGCTCCCTGAAAAAGAACAAACAAACCCCACTGTGTTACTTTCCCCACGTTATTTTTCAGAGCAGAACCAGAGCTTAGATCAGTTTGTGGTGTCTACTTACTCCATGGTCAAAGAGCAAAGAATTAAAGCTGGAGTACTGAATCCTCAGTTGGTGTAAAGCAACATAGATCCTTTGTCTTCAGTGGGTGCCAACTTCCAACTGATGCTCAGCTAGAATATTTTGGACACAAACATCAAAGCTATCATGGGGCCAAGCACTGGCAACTCCTACTGGCCTCAGTCAGTGCTAAGAATGAGTGGAGCAACACCTCAGGAATTGGCTCAGGGCACCTGGCATTACTAAATATTCCTCCCAAGAGCAGATAGGTGAGAGAGCATGCCAGGTATTTCACTGTTTGTTGGTGCAGTTGCAGTGTCTTCTCTTTCTGCCAGTTTGAGAAACAGTTAGCTCTGGGAAGTTTGTTAGGCTCAGCTAAATAAATACTAACCAGCTATAAATCTTTGGATGATGCGGCTCTTCAGTTTGCAATAGCTAAAAAGCTATTTTGCATCCAAATGCCTGGTGCAATGATACTTATCTGCCAGTGGTATTTACCAATCATAGAAGACTACTCCCTTTCCATAAACTGCTCCTATTACAAGTTCCCTGTGGCTGGAACAGAAGGTTCACAAGTAGCTGGTGGTTTCTTCCAAATAAAGTACCTGTGAATTAAGGAGGGCTGGTTTTATAGAGTAGCACAATCTCTATTGCAATGTGCTACTGTTAATGGCCTCATGGCGCTAATTATATAATTCCAGAAGGTGAGCATTGCTAGACCACTCCTGTCCTCTTTAGCCAGCCATTTCTGCAGTTAAAGGAAAACATTCCTTTAAGCGTGGATTGCAGAGTGCCAAAGAAGCTCTAAGAGGAAGCGTTCCTGAAGAGCATAGTTTTGTTCGGAAGTCACCTGCAGAACATTACGTGCCTGAATATGCATTACTGGAGCAGAAAGGATGAGGAAGAGAGAAAAACATAGATCCCAGCCTTTCAGGCAATTCCTTAATATTGTGAAACTTGTCTTGTGGATTACCTAACATGGCAGAACAACATGCTCAGGGGTACGGCATAACAAAATTTCCCTGGGTGAATCGTTAGCAGCAGGGATTCATCTTGGGGGGCCTCTGGAGTCTCTACTGCCTGAGCTAAAACACCCAATTGGTAGCCAAGGCTACAGCAATGTCATCAACCTCTCTCTGTGGCCCTGCCATCTCCAAAGAGAAACAGAGCACCATACGGAGTGGGCATGGGTTACCCTAACATTAGCACTAAATAGTGTCTTTGGGAAGAGCAATAAGTATGGAGGGCTGTGTAAGATGTACCACCCCAGGAACAGACCTAGGACGCATTTTGTCTTAGACACCCTTCTGAGGCTTCTTCCTTGCTCTAGAGTGATGCAGGATAGAAATCTGCAGGTGGCCTATTCCAGCAGCACTTTATGATACCTCAGCACTGGCTGAGCTCTATTGGCTGGCGCATGGCGGAGGCAAGGCCAAGGCTCCAGCCCCTCCCTGCCCTTCCACACCCACCTACTCCTGTGCACTCGACTCAAGGTTGAGGTTCTGTTGGGTTCTGGGAGGTGCCCGCCCATGGCTAAAGGACCTTCCCCCAGTATAAGGACTCAAATAAATACCGGGGACCAAAGAAGTTAAAAAAACAAGGTTGAAGTGTGAGGGAGGAGGTTCTTCCTCCTTGTATCCATGTACATGCACATGGTCCAAGTTACCATATAGCTCTTGGCAGTTAGTGCTGACAAAGTCCAAACTGGCCATCATTGAAGGAACAGGTTATGTACAGAATTATAGGAAGACATTTACAAAGCTATGATGTATAAGCAAGGTGATGTTCACGTCACAGGTAGGAACAGCAGCTGGCTGTCTGCTCCATCATGTGTTCCCAAGCCTAAGTGTGGTGACCCAAACAAGCCTTACCGCTAACCAGTATTAAGGTTCAGGTGTTGCTGACGAGGTCTCAGACGCAATTAAGGGTCTTAATGAATTAGTGAAAGACGCCATATGTCAAATAAAACAATTTATATCTTGCATACAAATAGTGCCTTCCAGCCCAGAGTCTAGTGCATCCCTTCTGTGATTTTATTATCTCCATTTGCAGAACGGCATTTTGAAGGAACATTCTGGCTGCAACACAAGAACACAGCTGCACAGAAATTATGAATTAGGGCTGCTGATTGATTAATTTGTGAAGCTATACTCCTAGTGCTGTCTCAATTGATGAACAAGATTAACATTAACAAAACTTGATATAGGATAACAGAGTACATAATGTAAAAGGTTTCATATGGTGGAGATACGTTTTATTAGAATGGCTACTGAAATTATGGTGTATAGTTAGCTACTAACTTTCAACCATATGTTTTACAGCCACTTTCTATCTGCCAACTCTAGTGAAAAATGGGTTTTGTCCAAATTAAAGACCGGGAGCCAAATTCTGCTCTGAAGTAGACATGTTTGAAGATTTTATTGACATTAATGGAATTTGCACTTGTGTATCTGAGAACCAAATTTGACCTTAATATTAGGTCAAATTTTATTTTTCAAAAGTTAGTTAATGTTCCTATAGAGCATTGTAGGGGAAGGCCTGAAGCTGTAGAAAATTCCATATCTAAATTTTTGGGACTGAAACTCTAAAAAATAGAGAACAGCCTATTGATACATCTGGGTGAGTAGGGAGAATAACAGGCCAGAACTGCCTGAGAAGGCCAGATGGGAGGGAGGGAGTTCTGTGCTGGCATCCCTTGGTAAGCAAGGGGAAACTACTAGCCGAATTTTGAATTTGGGGGCAACAAAACCCTGATCCAGAATGGGGAATGAAAGGACAAGAGAACTTCACCAAATGTGCCGGAGGTGAAGGATCACCTTGACTGCAGCTGAAGTCGGGCCCGGCAGGGTGAGGGAGCCTGGACTGAGTTAAGAAGAGAGGGAAAGAGAGGCTAGCTCCTACCTCCTGATGGTAAGAACTCTGTTCAGAGTCCTTTATACAGCTGATCCCTTTCTGAAGGCTCAGCACCGAGGTGGCTTGCAGGTGGTGGATGGCTTTGAGGCAGCAGACAGAGCTGAGGTGACTTGGAGATGGTGGATTGCTGAGCTGGCATGGGCTGAAGCCACAGGCAGCAGGAGTCTAGTTGAGGGACTCTGGTGTGGACTCCCCTACCCAGCAGTCAAAGGTAAAATCCCATCAGCTGGTAGAGCCGCAGAGCAGACCAGGCCACACTTCCTCTCGGGCTAGAGATGGACCTGCCAGAATTCTTGGATTCCTCCAAACCTGGATAACAAACTGCGAGCAGAGAGCTAGCCAGAAGTGGCTAGAATATATTATCACAACTGCAAGTGGAGGACTGAGGTGGGAGGAGGGGAGTCTTACCTAATTGATATTATGAAACACAACAACCAATAAATTAAGCTTATTCTGTTATGCCTTCCCCCCCTCCCCCATACAGAGTGGAGAAATGTTGCCTGTGAAGGTCACCCAGGGTGATATATGTAGTTTCCCAGGTTTCTGAGTGGGGGCTTGAGCTGGTGTTTAAGGTTTCTAAGATTCCTTTTGAAAACTGAATCCAGCCCTTTTTGCTGCTGACAGCACGTGGCAGAAGAGTGGCTTGTAACTTAATACATGTAATGGTTTCCTAACGTAAAACAACTGGGCCTGATTCACCTGTCCCCTGGGGCCTAAATTTTCAAAAAGTGACTAATGATTTTTGGGTGGCCAACTAGAAACACTTTTTAAAGGGGCTGATTTTTCAGAGGGCAGGTGCTTGGCATTTTCTGAAAATCAGGTCCCTTTAAGATGTTTCAAGTTGGGCACACAAACTGAGGCAACCAAAATGGATAGTCACTGCTGCAAATATAGGCCTCTATTAGCTCTTCACTGCCATATGGACCCAAAGCCACCAGACAACACTGGTCAGTTGAGTTAAGCTGGCTTTACAAGAGAGAGTTAAGAGTTAACAAGAGAGTTGAACTAAGCTGCTTTTTACGACTCCTCATACTTTGACTTTGTCCTTTGACAAAATTTTGAAAATCAAGTGAATTTCTCTCCCTTCCCCTCCCCCCACATTGTTTCTAGAGCTGGTTGAAATTTAGAAATTGCCAATTTGGATAATAAAAAAGTCAGGGTGGATATCAAAGTGCTTGCAATTCCCTGCCAACCCCCCTTTTATCTCTACATGTAGAAGAAGTGAGCAAATGGTACGAGGAGCACATGTAGGTGGGCTCAAAAGCCTATCGGGTCCAAACATAAAAGAGAAAGGAAGCAAGCAGTAGCAGTCTGAGGTACTTCAATGCTTAAAACCCAAAGAGTGAGTTTGTTTTGTGATTGGGCTGCTCTGGGGAGGGGGAGACCATGCTTGGCTCTCCACAGCTGGCCAGATCTGCTGGCTGATGCAGGGCAGGTGTGTGTGGCTAGGCTACTAACTCTCCTCCCTCTTTGCCCTGGTCTACACTAGGACTTTAGGTCGAATTTAGCAGCGTTAAATCGATGTAAACCTGCACCCGTCCACACAATGAAGCCCTTTATTTCAACTTAAAGGGCTCTTAAAATCGATTTCCTTACTCCACCCCTGACAAGTGGATTAGCGCTTAAATCCACGTTGCCGGCTCGAATTTGGGGTACTGTGGACACAATTTGATGGTATTGGCCTCCGGGAGCTATCCCAGAGTGCTCCATTATGACCGCTCTGGACAGCACTCTCAACTCAGATGCACTGGCCAGGTAGACAGGAAAAGAACCGCGAACTTTTGAATCTCATTTCCTGTTTGGCCAGCGTGGCAAGCTGCAGGTGACCATGCAGAGCTCATCAGCACAGGTGACCATGATGGAGTCCCAGAATCGCAAAAGAGCTCCAGCATGGACCGAACGGGAGGTACGGGATCTGATCGCTGTTTGGGGAGAGGAATCCGTGCTATCAGAACTCCGTTCCAGTTTTCGAAATGCCAAAACTTTTGTGAAAATCTCCCAGGGCATGAAGGACAGAGGCCATAACAGGGACCCAAAGCAGTGCCGCGTGAAACTGAAGGAGCTGAGGCAAGCCTACCAGAAAACCAGAGAGGAGAACAGCCGCTCTGGGTCAGAGCCCCAAACATGCCGCTTCTATGATGAGCTGCATGCCATTTTAGGGGGTTCAGCCACCACTACCCCAGCCGTGGTGTTTGACTCCTTCAATGGAGATGGAGGCAATACGGAAGCAGGTTTTGGGGACGAAGAAGATAGCTCACAGCAAGCAAGCGGAGAAACCGGTTTTCCCGACAGCCAGGAACTGTTTCTCACCCTAGACCTGGAGCCAGTACCCCCCGAACCCACCCAAGGCTGCCTCCTGGACCCAGCAGGCGGAGAAGGGACCTCTGGTGAGTGTACCTTTTTAAAATACTATACATGGTTTCAAAGCAAGCATGTGAAAGGATTACTTTGCCCTGGCATTTGCGGTTCTCCTAGATGTAGTCCTAAAGCCTTTGCAAAAGGTTTCTGGGGAGGGCAGCCTTATTGCGTCCTTCATGGTAGGACACTTTACCACTCCAGGCCAGTAACACGTACTCGGGAAACATTGTAGAACACAGCATTGCAGTGTATGTTTGCTGGCATTCAAACAACATCCGTTCTTTATCTCTCTGTGTTATCCTCAGGAGAGTGAGAGATAATTCATGGTCACCTGGTTGAAATAGAGTGCTTTTCTTCAGGGGACACTCAGAGGAGCCCATTCCTGCTGGGCTGTTTGCCTGTGGCTAAACAGAAATGTTCCCCGCTGTTAGCCACAGGGAGGGGGGGAAGGTTGAGGGGGTAGTCACGCGGTGGGAGGAGGCAAAATGCGACCTTGTAACGAAAGCACATGTGCTATGTATGTAATGTTAACAGCA
Organism: Caretta caretta; assembly: GCF_965140235.1. NCBI lineage: Eukaryota > Metazoa > Chordata > Testudines > Cheloniidae > Caretta > Caretta caretta. The sequence goes on along the minus strand of NC_134208.1, from coordinate 201,396,322 downwards.
AGGTTTACCCTGAAAGACTGTAGCCACTGTTTTATAAAATGTGTCTTTTTAAATACCGCTGTCCCTTTTTTTTTTTTCTCCACCAGCTGCATGTGTTTCAATGATCACAGGATCTTCTCCTTCCCAGAGGCTAGTGAAGCTTAGAAAGAAAAAAAAAAAAACGCACTCGCGATGAAATGTTCTCCGAGCTCATGCTGTCCTCCCACACTGACAGAGCACAGACGAATGCGTGGAGGCAAATAATGTCAGAGTGCAGGAAAGCACAAAATGACCAGGAGGAGAGGTGGCAGGCTGAAGAGAGTAAGTGGTGGGCTGAAGCTCAAATGTGGCGGCAGCGTGATGAGAGGAGGCAGGATTCAATGCTGAGGCTGCTGCAGGACCAAACCAGTATGCTCCAGTGTATGGTTGAGCTGCAGCAAAGGCAGCTGGAGCACAGACTGCCACTGCTGCCCCTCTGTAACCAACCGCCCTCCTCCCCAAGTTCCATAGCCTCCACACCCAGACGCCCAAGAACACGGTGGGGGGGCCTCCGGCCAACCAGCCACTCCACCACAGAGGATTGCCCAAAAAAAGAAGGCTGTCATTCAATAAATTTTAAAGTTGTAAACTTTTAAAGTGCTGTGCTTAAAGTGCTGTGTGGCATTTTCCTTCCCTCTTCCACCACCTCTCCTGGGCTACCTTGGTAGTCATCCCCCTATTTGTGTGATGAATGAATAAAGAATGCATGAATGTGAAGCAACAATGACTTTATTGCCTCTGCAAGCGGTGATTGAAGGGAGGAGGGGCGGGTGGTTAGCTTACAGGGAAGTAGAGTGAACCAAGGGGCGGGGGGTTTCATCAAGGAGAAACAAACAGAACTTTCACACCGTAGCCTGGCCAGTCATGAAACTGGTTTTCAAAGCTTCTCTGATGCGTACCACGCCCTCCTGTGCTCTTCTAACCGCCCTGGTGTCTGGCTGCGCGTAACCAGCAGCCAGGCGATTTGCCTCAACCTCCCACCCCGCCATAAACGTCTCCCCCTTACTCTCACAGATATTGTGGAGCACACAGCAAGCAGTAATAACAGTGGGAATATTGGTTTCGCTGAGGTCTAAGCGAGTCAGTAAACTGCGCCAGCGCGCCTTTAAACGTCCAAATGCACATTCTACCACCATTCTGCACTTGCTCAGCCTGTAGTTGAACAGCTCCTGACTACTGTCCAGGCTGCCTGTGTACGGCTTCATGAGCCATGGCATTAAGGGGTAGGCTGGGTCCCCAAGGATACATATAGGCATTTCAACATCCCCAACAGTTATTTTCTGGTCTGGGAATAAAGTCCCTTCCTGCAGCTTTTGAAACAGACCAGAGTTCCTGAAGATGCGAGCATCATGCACCTTTCCCGGCCATCCCACATTAATGTTGGTGAAACGTCCCTTGTGATCCACCAGAGCTTGCAGCACTATCGAAAAGTACCCCTTGCGGTTTATGTACTCGGCGGCTTGGTGCTCCAGTGCCAAGATAGGGATATGGGTTCCGTCTATGGCCCCACCACAGTTAGGGAATCCCATTGCAGCAAAGCCATCCACTATGACCTGCACATTTCCCAGGGTCACTACCCTTGATATCAGCAGATCTTTGATTGCGTGGGCTACTTGCATCACAGCAGCCCCCACAGTAGATTTGCCCACTCCAAATTGATTCCCAACTGACCGGTAGCTGTCTGGCGTTGCAAGCTTCCACAGGGCTATCGCCACTCACTTCTCAACTGTGAGGGCTGCTCTCATCTTGGTATTCATGCGCCTCAGGGCAGGGGAAAGCAAGTCACAAAGTTCCATGAAAGTGCCCCTACGCATGCGAAAGTTTCGCAGCCACTGGGAATCGTCCCAGACCCGCAACACTATGCGGTCCCACCAGTCTGTGCTTGTTTCCCGAGCCCAGAATCGGCGTTCCACAGCATGAACCTGCCCCATTAGCACCATGATGCATGCATTGGCAGGGCCCATGCTTTCAGAGAAATCTGTGTCCATGTCCTGATCACTCACGTGACCGCGCTGACGTCGCCTCCTCGCCCGGTATCGCTTTGCCAGGTTCTGGTGCTGCATATACTGCTGGATAATGCGTGTGGTGTTTAATGTGCTCCTAATTGCCAAAGTGAGCTGAGCGGCCTCCATGCTTGCCTTGGTATGGCGTCCGCACAGAAAAAAGGCGCGGAACGATTGTCTGCCGTTGCTCTGACGGAGGGAGGGGCGACTGACGACACGGCTTACAGGATTGGCTTCAGGGAGCTAAAATCAACAAAGGGGGTGCCTGTACATCAAGGAGTATTTCAGGCAGGACTGCACGGAGGGTTCCAATAAGAAATGGTGCACCTAAATTATCATTCTTATTGGAACAAGGAGGTTAGCCTGGCCTCTGATTGATACATGGCTAGATTTACCTCGCTGCACCTTCTCTGTGAGTGACTGCAGTGTGACCTAGAGGAATGAGTCCCCTAGACAGGGGAGGAGGCAAATGAGTACAAAACAAATCTGGTCTATTTCTTGTTCTGAGCCACTCCATCTATCTTTTACATCTTTGGCTGGCAGCAGACGGTGCAGAAGGACTGCATGCCATCCACATCTCATGGCTGCTCGGCAGAAGATGTACAGTATGACTGCTAGCCATCTTCATCTCTTGCCTGCCTGGCAGAAGATGGTACAATACGACTGCTAGCAATCCTCATCTCTTGCCTGCCTGGCAGAAGATGGTACAGTACGATTGCTAGCAGTCCGTATCGCCTGCCCGCTCACCATAAGACGGTTCAATAGGACTGACTGCAGGACTAAAGAGAATGACCTGGTCAAGTCACTCCAAATTTAGTCCCTGCGCCCATGTCTGCCCAGGCGCTCCCAGCCGACGTGGCCAGGAGCACCTCGGACACGACGAGGATGACTACCAGTCGTATTGCACCGTCTGCTGCCAGAAGGCAATGGGTTGCTGCTACTGTGCAGCAAAGCCGTACCGCGTCTGCCAGCACCCAGGAGACATAGGGTGACGGTTACCTGAGCGGGCTCCATGCTTGCCGTGGTATGGCGTCTGCACAGGTAACTCAGGAAAAAAGGTGCGAAATGATTGTCTGCCCTTGCTTTCACGGAGGGAGGGAGGGAACGGGGGCCTGACGATATGTACCCAGAACCACCCGCGACAATGTTTTAGCCCCATCAGGCATTGGGATCTCAAACCAGAATTCCAATGGGCAGCGGAGACTGCGGGAACTGTGGGATAGCTACCCACAGTGCAATGCTCCGGAAGTCGACTCTAGCCTCGGTACTGTGGAAGCGCTCCGCCGAGTTAATGCACTTAATGCACTTAGAGCATTTTCTGTGGGGACACACTCACTCGAATATATAAAACCGATTTCTAAAAAACCGACTTCTATAAATTCGACCTTATTCCGTAGTGTAGACATACCCTTAGGGGTGGGTTGTATCCCCAAGGGGTGCTAAGAAGGAGCAGTCACCTGAGCCTGGGAACAGGAGACTGTCTGTGTCAAGACACAGTGGCAGGGTTTGCAGAGGAGGCAGGTTCCTTGTAAAACTTTCCTACACATTCTAGCCTTAAGTGACTACTCCATGTAAAACACTGTATTAATCTAGTTATGGCAGGTATCACAAGATGCTGCTGCTACTGGTTTTCAAGTTCTCTTTCTTAGCATGACAGCACTACTCAGTCTTTGAAGAAATGCTCTGCTGTTAGTTGTGATGCAGTTTTCTGAGGGGAAGCTGCTGCGAACAGCAGGGGACTTTGATGTCTGCAGTAAGCTTTCTAACCAAACTCAGTTCCTGGGACAGAGTTGCTTCCTGGGAACCAGACATTGATATGTTGGCTGAGGGTCCTGAAAGGGACCGGAATTACCTGCTTGCTGTCTGACCGCTCCTGTTCAGGGATTGCCATAAAGTATAAATAAACCATGTCCCTGATTTCTCCTTCCATGGGAAACTGATCTGCAAAGCCCTAAAACCTGCCACTGCTTGGCAGAAAGGCCGCAGTTCTTTGACCCTGATGTGCCACGCAGTTGTGGTAAAAGGGAAGGCATTGTGAAAATGAAGCTGTATAAACAAAAGGGTGTGATGTTCCCTTTGTGCTGCAATGCTGCTTACTAAAACTCCCCAGCTGCCGCCTTCTTCATCACTTTCCTCTCCAGGCCTCTTGCAAATCCAGCGAATAATATAATAAATAAACCAGACAATTGCCTGGCCAATAAAAAGTCCTGTTGAGCTGCCTTGCTGCTTTCACATTTCCAGCTTATCTACAGTTTGAAAATATTGCACCTTTGATCCAGGTACTTTCTTTAAGGGTGCAGTCTTTGTGTACCATTCATTTTAAAATTGGTCTCTGACTGAGAGTTTTCCATGATTGAGAGACTCTACAATGGATTGTGCCATCACGAGACAGAAGTTAACAGCTTCTGAAGCATGCTCTCGATCTATAGTTATGTACATAAAATCACTGTATGCAAAATTAGACACACACGCACGATGGTCAGCCATGAATTTAAGATGTAGACAGACAAATTATTCACTAGTGATGAGTATGTTGTGCATGAGCCATATGCTTCCAGAATGATTATTGTCAATATATTTTAGAGGTTTTTTTAAAAAGCAAGTTCATAGGGATCATTTTTTCATCTGTCTGCCTATAACATTAAGTGTTTAAGCTGTCATGAATCTAACCATTCAGGGCTCCAAGGGAGACAAAAATTAAAGTTAATAGATATTTTAAAACCTTTTCTGGACATAAAATGTAATTTGTTTTAAAGTCCAATATCCTAGAATCGTCCAGAGCTAGAAGCAAATGCTCTGTGACCTAGTGGAAGACTACAAATCTCCTTTTCCAATAATGGCAGGTTCTCAGACAAGATCAGTCTTCAAAATGATAGCCTAAACGCAGGCCTTTACTGCACAGAAACTTGCCCGTGTAGACGAGCAGCTTTTTGCACTCAAATTGCAGACACGCTGCCCAGCCGCTTTGTGTGCAGAAACTCCTCAGTTGCAGCGCTGCAAAAAAAAACCACCTCGACGAGAGTCGTAAGGCTATTTGTGCAGAGGCTCCAGCGCTCTGCTGCCAGCGTAGACCCTGGATTGCTTTCTGTGCTGTAACTGGTCTCCGGAGCTGTCCCCTAATGCCTCAAGTGACTGCTCTGCTCCTTGTTTTGAACTCAGCTGCCCTGGAGACCTGCGCCCCTCCCCTTTCATAGCACCCTTTCTGACAGCTGTTGGGCGCTGTTCTGATCAGCTCCGGGACACAAAGCAAACCACTAATGTGGAATGCTCGTGCTGTTGAACACAGAGGGAGGGTGTGTGTGTGTGTGTGAGAGAGAGAGAGAGAGAGAGAGGTTGCTGTGCAGAGCCCAGGGAGAGAGGCGGGGGCTGATGTTGTGGTTTCCCCCTGCCCCTGCCTCAGGACTGGTTGCTTCCTGCTGCTGTCTGAACTTACAAGACAGCATGGTGACACACACTCTGTCCCCCGAAACACACTATCTCTCTCCCCCGCTCCATACACACACATACTCCCTGTCATACACTCTTCCCCACCCCCCCCCCCACCTACACACACACTTCAGTCGAAAAGCAGCTGGCAATGTAGTAGGATGCCCATGGAACAATGGGATTAGGAAACCTGCGTCATGTGACGCTGTGCCTCCCCGTGAGGCGTTGCAAACCCTTCCCAAAGCACCCTGTGGCCAGTGGCGCCGTGGGATAGTTACCACAGTGCACTGCTGTCTTTGCCACTGCAAGAGCTGCTAATGTGGATGCGCTCCAGCGTCACAAGGAGCACAGTGTGGACACGCAACAGCGGTTTAATTCCAGCGTTTTATTAACAGTGGTATAACTTGTGGCGCAGAAACTTTGCCAGTGTAGACATACCCTTAGATTCCTAAGTCCATATTTAGGTGCATAAATGAGTGGCCTGATTCTCAAAAGTACTCAACAGCCAGCAGCAGCCATGTAAGTCAATAGATCCATTGCCTTAATCACAAAACCATCCTGGTGCAACTTCACATAGTTCCATTGAAGTCAAAGGCCCTACACTAATTTACACCAGCTAAGAATCAGACCCTATCTTTCCAGCCCTTATGGTTGAGAAGAAAACCCTCCAAAAGTGAACCCAGGATAAAATAATGCAGAGTTCTCTTATTGAACATGAAGACAACCTGAAAGAATAGCTCAAAGGATAAGTGTTAGCTGTTCCCCTTCAGCCCAGAGTGTGTTTACTCTGAAACTTAATGATGGAACCCCCCCCAGCAGCTACTAAAACAGCCAGTTTCCCATGGCAACTTTACACTGCAATTACATGATTTCTGTACACAATTCTGTGGCACGATGAACATTTGTGAGGCAATTTAAGATATGATGAATCTGATATAAAACAAATAACTCTAAGGATACTGTACTAAGTGTATTATTCATTTCCATATTCATTTAAAAAAAGCTTCCATTTCTTTAGTTTCCCTGGTAGCTGCTGTGGTAGTTATACTCTGCCTCAATGGAGTGCAACTGGGAAAACAATGGGGATTAATGCTGAATTTAGTGGCAGCTTGTCAGGTATTTTCTCTGGCCTGTGTTATGCAGAAGGTTAGACTAGGTGGCCATAATGGTTCCTTCTGGCTTTGGAATCTATTAATCCTGCTCCTTGCCCATATAAGACATCCACCATTTTAAGCAACAGAGCCACAGACTGCAAATCTGAACTTGGCAGACGCTGCATGAAGAAATCTTAACTTGTACCATCAGCAGAATGAACAGAACTGAACCTGCTTTTTCCCAGGGATTCACCATCAGGAACCGACACCCCAGGAGGAACCAGGAATTAGAAGAGGCTTAGCCACTGAGAACTCTTGGGAAGGGCTGGCACTCTGGGAGAAGGGACTCCTCTGGGCTGGATCAGCAAGCACCAGGAGACCACCCACAAGAACGTGACCAGTGAAGACTTCATCTTCTGGAAGCCAGTATGTAGATGGTCAGTAGAGGAGGGGCCAATGGAAAATTCTTGGCCAAGAACAACCTTGAAACCTAAGATCCTTAGGTACAGCGAAGGGGACGTGACTGGCAAGGACTTTGGGGCTATGTCTGCACTGCAAATAGACACCTGTGGTTGGCCTGTGCCAGCTGACTTGGGCTCGCAGAGTTCGGGCTCAGGGACTGTTTAATTTTGTTCTAGACATTCAGGCTGTCGTCCCAGCTCTGGGACCCTCCCACCTTGCAGGGTCCTGGAGCCTGAGCCCTGTAGTCTACACTGCAATTAAACCTCCCTGAGCGCAAGCCCTGCGAACCTGAGTCAGCTGGCATGGGCCAGCTGCAGGTGTCTACCTGCAGTGTAGACATACCCTTAGCCTCCATGGTGGCTGATTTGCATGTAGGCTATGGGAGATCTTTGGTTCTCCCAAGACATTTCCCCTCCCTTGCCCATTGGGCATGCCTTTTCCATCTCTTAGGCTGTCCCTGGCTGCCATGTTCTGTTGCCCTATGTGAGAGCTAGGCAGCAGTTTCTAAGTTAAGGTGAAGTATAGCAACCATTTCTTTAGCTGCTTTTAGGATGCATTGCCCTCATAAGCCTCCCTATACCAGCTGCTGCGAGAGAGGTCGCCATGCATGAGCATGTGCCGGTACTAGAATGGGTGAGCGTCACGGTTGCTTTTTAGAGACTTGGAAAGTTATTGAGCTCCCTCTAATCTCGGCCACAGACGTGGGTCAGTCAGTTCAGACAGAGATTGATACTTTTCGATCCAGAGGCCCAAGGGGTTCAGCATTAAAAATGATGGCCCATTTGGGGATCAAACCCACAATGAATATCACTCGTAATCTAAAAGCATGAGCCTCCTCCCCAAGTCTGTAGGAGGCTCATCATCCTCTCATGGTGGCCAGAGGGGACAGAGTTGGTGGGTTACACTCACAGCCGACATAGATAAATCCCTTGTATACCTGTGTGGCCAGGAGATCTTTTTCTAGCATCAGGTTGAGCCTTATTCCCCTGTTTGGACACTGCTGAAATTCTGCATGATGTGGGCTGGCACCATCATTTAAATACCAGCCAAATCTGCATGTGAGTTAACTCCTTACCCAGGGTATAGAATGGGTTTCTAGTCAGCAGTAGTAAATGCACAGATTTGTGTGGGTCTGAGCTCTGCTCATGGTGGTTCCTGCCTCTCTCCGTGTCTCGTGAAAAGTGTCCTATGTACTTACCCATTTCAGAGACTCATGTGCAGATCAGAGATCAGAAATTACTATCATGTGGGTGACTCTGAGTCCGGCTCAATACAACGTTCTCTGATCTGAGATGCCACTAGCGGTAGCTCTTCCTGGTACAGGCTTGCATTTTGATTGGAAATGTTGTTGCTTGACGGCGAAGTACGCTGCCATGGCCCTTTATCTGCTGAGCACATGTTATTTTCCTGCAGCATGTCCCTGGCAGCTAGCCAGGGCAGATGTGCTATGAGGGATTGCCCCTACCCGTCTGAGCTGCATTGGTGCTTCTGCTGTCTTGTGTGTTTCCCGTGTTTGTGTGTGTGCTTCCCAGTAGCCATTGCAGAGACCCTGCCTGGCTTCCTGTGCCATGCTTGGGGCCTAGAGCAGCAGAGGGATGTTTCTACATGTAGCAACCACAGGGCATAGCCGTAACTGGGGAGCATTCACCACTGTGACAGCTGCCTGGTGGCCAGCATTGGAGGCTAGGCCTTGAGGCAGCTGGGCACTCAGATGAAGATTCCCAAAGCCCCTGCATGGCCAACCCTCAGCTTTAAAAATTCTCCTGAATTCTGGACCACGCAGAGCTGAGCCGTTGCATTCCTGGCTGAGTCTCCAAATACCCCTTTCCTTTGCAAATCCCTCTGCATGTGTCAAATGGCTGCTGGCACACAGAACAGCAACTTGGGCCTGCAAAACTGCAGGTCAGAAATAAAAGACCAAGAATTCACATGGTCTGATTTTTTTTCCCAAGCTCATCCGGTTCCCCTTGTCTTCAATAGAAATTATGGGTGTTTGTGAGCTCTGAAAACATGGCCATCCATCAGGCTTCGAAGCAGGATGACAGATTCTTTGCACGGTCCCATGCTCGGGCAGATTACAATCCAGCCCTTATCATGTGTTTGTCTCTTTGATTTGCTGCCCTGACATGAACTACTTTTCTGTTAGCAATGGATCCTTCCTGGGAAAGATTGTGCATGAATTTTCTCCATCATGTTTTAACATGGTGTGATGGGTAAAAAGAAACACTAGAAATGGGAAGCGAATCCGGGGGCAGGAGGGAGGGCCCCCAAATACCGCGTCCCACATCAATTGTCGCGAAGAAGGAGACCCCCCCAACGAGGACCCTCCCCTCTGCACAAACTGTGCTCGGCTCTTTTTCTCAGTGCTGGAAGAATGAGTCAGGTTCTTGACACTCAACACTGCACTAGAGGGAAGGAAAGACAAAGCGAGAATAGTGTCCCGTGTGCCAAGTCAGGGCTGCAATGAATCGATTCTGCCACGCAGCAGCAGTTTGTTCAACCTGGTGCTGTGTGGGTTATAGTTTCATTGCAGCAACCAACTCGGCTGCTCTTTATTATCTGCTCTTTACCGTGTGGCTCAGGTCATTGCAGCTGTAAACATTTTACTTCCTTATTAACTGGGTTTTATTAGAAGAAGGTGAGAGAACAAACGCATGCAGGTCCTGGATACATGGATTGGAGCGTGTTTGTTTCATTCCTGGAGCACATTGTCCATTTCAGCTGCATTTTTTCAGCGGCATCCCCTGCTGTTTCTGCACTTGTAAAAAGAAGCAGATTGCAAAATGTTCTGAGTGGGTGTCTCTGTGCAGATAGAAATTCCAGCTCTGGTTGGAGGCTGAGTCAGTCTGCACCTGTAAAGGTAAGGATACTGCCCGCCACCCTAACGCTGGTGTGTTGGTTCTGTTTGCGACGTCAGTGGGGGGAAATGGAGTCTCCCTCCCTCCTGCCTGCTGGAAAAAAAAAATCTATCTTTGCCAGCATGGCCTCCAAGGACAACTCCTCTGAAATGGGGGAAGGGATCCGGAGGGGTAGAAAGGAAAGAAAATCTTATTTCCCACAAGCAAATATATCTGAATAGTAAGGGCAAAAATGAAACATCGCCTAGAAAAGTTGACTGTCCAGCCTAAAATTTCCACTGGACGCCCACGAGACACCACTGCTATGGATCCTATCTTCATTACGGGGGGAAATGCACCCTGTGCAGAGGGCCAGCATGAGGTATATGCACCACTTAAGTTCCACTTAGCCCTCAAAATAGAGCTTATGTCTTACACTGGCTTTCTTCTGAATTTCACCAGACAGGAGTAATCTGCAAAAGGAGTGTTTTTAGTCAATATCTCCATTGTCATCATAGTGTAATGGCCTTCTGCTCCATTATCTCTGTATATTGGCCATTATACATCTTCCTCGTCTCTGCTATGAGAACAGCGTTGAGAAGCAGAGGACCCAATCAATGCTCTGGTGTGGCCAAGGAGTACTTAGCACAAGTCTTGAGCCAGGATGTTTGGATGGCTACAAGGTCAGGCAGAGAGGTGCTTTTGCTAGCTTTGTACCCACCCCAATCCTGGCCAGTCCCTGACATAAATTAGAGCAGCCTAAAGGCTGCTCTAATCTATGCTAGCTGCCAGTGGCTGACCTACAAAGCATTTTAGCTGCTGGAGCTTGCTAGATATAAGGATGCCCCTGCCATGCCACTCTTCTCCTGCCATGGCCCCTGCACTGTGATGAAGTGATGAAGAAGCACTGCCGTGACTCTGTGCCACCTGAAGACTCCACTATGGTGGTGCAATCTTTGAATGGTCTACTGGATCAGCTGGTGTTCAAGGCAGGGTCTGGCCTGATGGGAGTAGACTGTGTCAATACAACTAGACCATATTGGGCCATGCAAGCAACCAGCCCCTATGCTACACATTATGGGTGGCTCTTTTTTTATGCTGTTTCCAGTGTAAAGTGTGCAAACTGTTTGTGAAATCCTTTTTAAGTGGCATATGGCTTCCCCGATTTTATGTCCCTGCATTAAACATATTGTACCATCACCCAAATACCTCCCAGGCAAGAGGCATCCATTTACAGAGCATTGAGATGGCAGTTTACCTGTCATGCCTTCTAAAAGCAACAGAAGACGAAAAACGTTTCCAATACACGTTCATTAGGTCAGACTACGGCCCCTGGACCAGCTGGTGTAAATCAGCATAGCTCCACTGATGTCAACTGAGTTACGCCCATGTACGTCAGCTGAGGATCTATCCCGTTGTGTTTGTTCTAGTTGTCCGATATGGTGACAGTATTATCTGTAAATAGCAGTGTTGTGTGTGGCGAGGGGAGGCCAGAGGGAATGAGTAATGGAATATGGATCCTTTCACCTCTAGTTCAGTCCTTCAGATCTGTCTCTAATTGCATTCCATGATTGTGTTCCATGTTTACCATGTTTACTCTGGATTCCAATCATGGAACACAATCATAGAACTAGAGTACTAGCTACTGACACATTCAGTCTGGCTTCCACAGAGTTTGAGTTCCAGCTTTGTCTTCCATGTTTGCAATACCTATAATCGGCCAGTAATGACCAAAAGTCATTTCATTTGAGGGCCACTCAGTGGCTGCTGAGAAATGGATTGTTGGCCTCAGTCTAGTTCCAAAAGGAAAAGTATCCACATACATCACCACAACTGGCATCCTTGGGGTAATCTCATTGGCTAGGCCAAGGGCATAAAGACCAAGTTGCCTTCTTACATCTAGGGAGGGGTGTACCAGAACAAGGATGAGACACGTGGGTAGGACAGGGTGGGGAAGCTGGCTTTGTATTCCTCCTGTGGAGATGCAAAGAGCTTCTTTCACTAGGGCTGACAATCCGCCGCCTTTCATCAGCACAAACGTATCTTGAGGACATTTCAAGGCTATGAGGATCAGTGTGTTTTTAAGAAAGAACAAAACAGCTGGCTAGTGTAAATGGTGAAGACTAAGGACTATGCAAGTTAAGCTAGCAGATTGCACTGACTAAATACAGATCCTACTGGTTTCCACAGAGGGTAGGCAGTTCTCCATCTGCAAGCTACATTAAAGCATTGCATAGAGAAACACACAGCATAAACAGTCGGAGTTATAAATAAACATGTCCTTCTCAGGGACTCCTCATAGACATGAAGCCCACTGGCATTTCTGCTACTGCATCCGTGGCACCAATGGATTTTCCCTACAGCTCAGTTAGCGTCTGATTCTGCCAGGCCTCTACGCAAGGGTGTAATGGGGGTAAGGGAGATTCCATGGAGCCTTTCTCCGCTGTGCATTGCCCATGTAAGAGCCCAGCAGCACTGCAGTCCCTGCAACCCGGGCACGCACGGGAACTGAGAAGGGGCAGCAGGGAAGACGTGAGCCATGTGACACCCCCTGTGCCCCACCACGCCAGCCAGTGGACTAGCATGCAGGAAGGAACAGGCTGCCCTCTCATTAAGCAGTGTAGTAACACACTCCTCCTGGGACCTGGGGAGGCATTCTCAGTCCTTAGGCACATTGTTATCCTTAAGAGGTGGATCCTTCAACTGATGTAAACTGACTTGAATGGAGCTAAGACAGCTTACACCAGCTGAGGATCAGCCCCTATACCTCTAAGCCTCTCTTTCTCCCTGTTACTCCAGGTTGTTCCAATATATGGTTATATCTGGGGATTAATAATAATTGCAGGGTTAGATGGGCCATGGGGTAGAATAATAACAAAGTCATAATGATCTGATCACATCATCGCCGCTTTGTAGCAGTCAAACAGCTTGTATGTTAAGGCCCAATTCTGCACACACTGAAGCCAGTGGGAGTTTTGCTGCTGACTCCTGTAGGGGCAGGGAGGTGGAGAAGACTGTGAGATTGTGCTAAACCCACAAGGAGCCCTGGAAATGATACATTAGCAAAAGCCAGAGATCTCTTTTCCTGCCTGGAGCTTGAGCCCCATAATACAACTGTCCTGATGAAAATAAAATACAAATGCAGGGTGTGGGGGCAGCTGTTGGCCAGATTCCTAAGACCAGTTCTGAAGTAGGTGCCTTTGTTCCAGAGCAGCATTCCAGTGCCTTGCATCCCCCTACACACGTACCAAAGGGAAAGGGAGAGTGGGCTTAGCTGCTGTCGCATCTTCTCTCGCTTTGTTTCTTTGATTTATTTTTAGCTCCCTTGCTGCCTATCTTCCTTTGGCACTCTGAGGAGCGGCTCTTGCGCACCCCTGTCAATTCTGAGTCTCATCCCCCTCCCCAGTGCATTTCTGATTCCTGTGATGTTTCAAGTATCCCTAGATGCAGATATCAAGCCAGATGTTTTTATTCAGCTCGATTCTAGTATCTAGCATTTTTGTTTGCCCGGCTCTAGAAAAGTATTTTCCTTCTTGTTGTTTTCAAGTAAAGAACAAGAATGCCTCAGTTTCCCAGCAATGCGCCCTTCTCTGGGTCCTATTTCTTCTCCCCAGAAATTCAGTGCTGGTTTGATTAGCCTCCCAATTGTAAAGATTCCTCTGCTGGTACGGAGCTCCCCAGATTCAAATGGACAAAGCATTCTTGGGCTCACTGCACCAGTGAGGCTCAGTTGTGAAAGCCCAGATTCCTTTGTCTTGTCCCAGTAATGTGAATGGGGTTGTCTATGTGAGTAAAGGCTGAGCACTTCCGTGAGGGCTGGCTGGACAGCAGAGGGCTGTCTTCATAAAGAGTCGGCACTTGTACTCACTCTTCTTTTTAAATCATAGAATCACAGAAGCCTTGGGTTGGAAGAGACCTCAGGAGGCCATCTAGTCCAACTCCCCACTCAAAGCAGGACCAACACCAACTATCTATGTCTGTAACTAATCAATGTATGCTTGTTGTGTGTGCAAGGCAGGGCTGCTCTGCAGCGCCCCCTTGAGGTGCATGGTTTGGCCACCCGCTTGGGGCAGGGTAAGCCTGAGCTGTGAGCTTGGCATCAGTCTCTACACAATCAAATAACAAAAGAGCAATTCAGGATCCAGCTCCTTGTACCTTGAAACAAAGAGGGGGGGAAAAGCCTTCCAGATGCAAACACTTAGGACAAGGCCCCCTGACCTGGTTCCGGGTTAGCAGTGAGGACCTCTTCCTCTGCTCCAGAGCAACAGCAGGTAAGCCTTTTTAACTGGCCTGCTGGTTCCTGATTGGTCAGTATTTTCTCCTGACCCTTCTAGGCCTCTGGAGGACTCGGTCACTTGGTCTGAGTGGATTTTCCTTGGGTGAGGAGTGTCAGGCTGCTTATGCCTCCCTCAGGAGGCAGAGAAGGCCTGATAGACCCATCACATTGTGTAAAATGCTGCATCAACAAACCTGGAGCACAATGGTCTCCTGTGAATGGGCACACTGAAATTAGAGTTAAGAGCCTAGGAGCTTTTGGAAATCAACAGGAGTTAAGTATTTATTTGCCTCTTTAGGAGCCAGAATACCATTAAAAATCTGGGTCTTATTCTTACTGTGTCTCAGTTCTCCATCCATCAAATGGCGATAAGAGCAGTTTCCTACCTCACAGAGGTGTTGTGAGGATGAGTACACCTCTGTGAGGTGCTCTGACACTATGCTAACAGGGGCTATGTAAGCACCTAAGACCGATGCAGCAAAGACATTTTATTCACAGATGCACGGCCATGGACAAAGGGTAGGGGGAAAGGAGCTAATAATTTGATTTAGGTGGGACTGCTCCTGTATGTAAAGTCAAATACACATGTAGGCTTCTTTGCATGCTCGTTTACTAGTGACAGTAAAACTGTTCCAAATAAGTAACACCCTGAGTTCATACGTGCACAGAGGAGTAATCATTAGCATCTGTTCCAGAGCCTCCTTATCATTGTTGTTGTTTTTTATTATTAAAGCTGGGATAATAGCATCTCCTACTTCACAGGGGTCTTGTGAAGGTAAATATATTCCAGGCCGTGAGGTGCTCAGTTTCTATGGTATTGGGAGCAGGTAATTCCTAAGATAGGGAGAGAATGGCAAAAACTCAGCATCTCCCTATTCATTGGGGCAGAAGGCCTTTGGGGGACACTTCAGGGTCCTTACACCTATGCTAAGGTGGATTTCTAAGCCGGATCACTTGCCTCCTCAACACCCTTTTCTCTAATGTAGATGCACCACTCTGTCCCCCACACTTGGGTATAAAGCTGTAGCTCATAGGGCGAGGTCTGTCTGGGGCCCCCATCTGATTGGGCCAGCGATAGCCATTTGGCAACACAGTCATTGCACTGCACTGTTTTGTGTGCCTGGTTTGCATATGTTCCGTTATCATCTGATACAGTTGCAGCCAATTTGCTGAGACTGTAAGTCATGTGTGGAGTCTATTCAATCGACCTCTCAGGGACAACATCACAATACACGCTGATTTGTTATTTATTTGTTAGTTTCTGATGGTGTGTTCAGCAGCAGGGTAACTCTATATGTTGCATTGTATTGCGGGGGGGCTGGCTCAGCCCCCACAAGTTGCCAGCCTGCTGGTTGATTCTATTGCAGAGCACACAGCGATAACATGCAAACATAGCAGGAGTGTTGTAAGCAAGACACGAGAAGTAATTCTTCCGCTCTACTCCGCGCTCATTAGGCCTCAACTGGAGTATGGTGTCCAGTTCTGAGCGCCACATTTCAGGAAAAAAGTGGACAAATTGGAGCGAGTCCAGAGAAGAGCAAAAAAATTATTAAAGGTCTAGAAAACATGACCTATGAGGGAAGACTGGAAAAAAATTGGGTTTGCTGAGTCTGGAAAAAAGACTGAGAGGGGACATGATAACAGTTTTCAAGTACATAAAAAGTTGTTACAAGGAGGAGGGAGAAAAATTCTTCTTAAGCTCTGAGGATAGGAGAAGAAGCAATGGGCTTAAATTTCAGGAAGGGGGGTTTAGGTTTGACATTAGGAAAAACTTCCTAACTGTCAGAGTGGTTAAGCACTGGAATAAATTGCCTAGGGAGATGGTGGAATCTCCATCATTGGAGATTTTTAAGAGCAGGTTAGACAAACACCTGTCAGGAATGGTCTAGATAATACTTAGTCCTGCCATGAGTGCAGGAGACTGGTCTAGATGACCTCTCGAGGTCCCTTCCAGTCCTATGATTCTATGAATTGCCATACCAGATCAGATCAGCATTCATCAAGCTCTGCATCCTCTCTGACTGTGTCAGTACCACCTGTTTCAGAGGAAGGTGTTAAAAACCCTGCAGTAGGAATTGATGGGATAACCTACCCCAGGATAAGTTTCTCCTTGGCCTCCATTACTTAGAAGTTAGTTTATGTCCTGAAGCATGAGGGCTTATATCCTTCCCAAAACTCTAGGCTTTTTAAAAACCCTTACTCTTTGGTTTGAAAGTCAAATCCACATTCAAACTGGGGACAATTACTCCCTTTCACCCACCTTTTGTCAGTCTTGTGTATTTAGACTGCAAACTCTATGGGACAGGGATTGACTCATTCTATGCATGTTTGCAGCCCCCAGCATGATGCTTGGCTAAGGCATTACTGTAACACAAATAATACAGAATGATATAACATTACATTCAGATTGTGATTGATTTTTTTGTTTCTTTAAGAACCTAATAGTGCTCCTGTGGGAAAGTCCTATAGAACATAAGGGAACGATAACCTTCTTATGGAGGTTTTAAACCAACCTATACGATATTATAGCAGAGCTATCATTCTCGAAGGCCCAGATAGTTGCAGTCTAACGCTCCTTTACATAGGAGTAAGGGGTCACTGAGTTGCAATCAGCTTCCCATTCTGTTGCATGGGTGCTGCTCTCCTACACTGATCTTGTGACAAGCTGCCTTTTACCCCTACTTCCATAGGCTGGATAAAAGAGAAAGAGAGATGCTATCATTTGTCATTACATTTTGATTTTTGTAAGGTATCAGTTTGGGGTTACAACCAGGGTGTTGCATTTCCCTGGCATACAGTTGTTTGCACAGGACTTGTTTAAATGTGTGGGGTTAACAGAATGTAATGAATTAAGGACTCCTAGGACTACTCAGAACAGATCAGCTTTGAATCAGATCTAATATAATCTCAGCACAGAAGGGCAAACCTCATTTGATCACGAAACGGGCTAGGTGCCGAGACTGACCATTTTCAATAATATTATTAATATTCTTTTCAGATCTCTCTTTTTCCCCCTCCTGTCCCACGCACAGAAATCTAATGGTACTATATTATTAGCTGTCTTGGAAAAAAGATTAAAATGCAGAATTTAAAAACAACACATTAAATCAACACCTTGGGTAGGCATTTGGCAGTAAATCTGTTCTTTTTTGGTGTGTGGGAGAATTCCTTTCGATTACAGATTCGTACTTAGTACTATGCAAGACTACTGTCTCTGCCAAACAAACAGTAGAACTGGTGCATAGCATGGCAGCAATCCCATCGGCTCTGTGCAGAAAGAGAACAAAGCCAGTGGTGCAAACTCAAGCATTTTTTCAGACAGGTAAACTAGATCCATCTCCTTTTCAATGGGAAAGTGGTATGTGGTATATTAATATATGCAGGGTACTGCTGCCTTCAGCGTCTATCTGTGCTGTGGCGTTTTCCGCATATGTGTGATGAAACTAACCAGCAAAAACAATATAATCTCACCACATGCAAATTCTAATGCCTTTACTCGTTCTTAGCTCCACCTCCGTCCCTTGATTTCAGTGGGGCCACTCAAGGAGCAAGGGACTTCTCATTGTAAGGAAAGATATGATTCTTTGGCCCAAAGTGGCTAAATAGGAGACTGAGAGTAACTGACAGTCTAAAGCAGTTGGGCACATGGCACTGGTAGGCAGGCAGTGTTGACTCATAGTCTGGCTGCTACATTGCTCAGAATACTGCAGTTCTTTTAATAATCCAAGTAAAGGAAGATGCTAGACACTATAATCACTGTGAAAGGCTAGATCCTGTGCCCTTATGGCAAAGCCCATGGTAAGGGGCATGGCAGAGCTGCACTGCCCTAGAGAGACCCCCAGGAGGAGTTCTCCTGAATGGCTCCTGCAGCTTCCCGGCATGCAAGTGATCATATATCATGTGGAAAGCAGTCCCATGTAAGACATAGACCCTACTCAGGTAGAGAATCTAGGGCCTGATCCTGCACCCACTAAAGTCAGTGGCAAAACTCTCCAGTGTTCCTGTCTTTCATGAACCTCCTGATATGTGGTGGGTTTTTCCCGAAAGCTCCAGCTCTTGGACTCATATGAATACTCCAGAATCTCAGCAGTCGCTTAAAACAAAGTAAGTTTTCTAGCCCTCATGACAGCAGAGATAAGCTTGGAAACGTGCCCCCCAGAAAGCAAATAAACATCCCTCCAAGGATTGTACATTGTCTTTCAAATCTTATGATGTTTAAGTCAATTGTATGATTTGGAGGGACCCGACTCGTGATTGTTTAATGCTTGGGGTTGGCAGACCTGACTCCCACAGAGTTTGCTGCTGGAAGATCAGGAGCTTAGTGTGTGCAATGATACTGATATCTACCAAATGAAGGACTCCTGTGCTGAAAGAGACATGGCTCCAGTTCGAGGCTATTGCTGCTTTAGTGGGAAAGAATCAGACCTTACAAACATTAGGGTTTATTGTATGGGAAAGCTTAGGGAGGCGCCAGAGGGTATATTCTGTAGATAGACTCTCCTCTAGTCAGACAGAAAACAATGAGCAACGATATGCATGTACCTAACTCGCAGAGGCCAAGTGCCAAGAGACCCAAAGGAACAGGGAAAACTCTCCAAAAGACAATCATAGAGCTTAGCTACCCTGCCTGGACCCTCTTCATCGATGCCCTCTGCCCTTTTATGCTTGTTAGGCTGGTGCAGAGGGGCCACAGAGCAGGTGTATGAGCCCTCTGGTGAACACCCCAGGGCAGAGACTCAGGAGCAGCTCTGCCAGCTGTATGCTATCTCCACAGTAGCCCCTGGCACAGGGGGTGTTCCTAGGGTGGCTGGGGGCAGGGCAGAAGTGTGCCCTTGGTGGGCCAGAGTAGGGAAGGGCCATGTCCGGATGGGAGGGGATGTGGCCAGGACATTCTCACTCCCTTGCTATCCTGCTGTTGAAACAGAGATGCAAGTCAGAGCAGCACTCCAGGACACACCACACTGCCTGCACTGGGGCCCACGCGAGTCCTTGCTGCCACTAAGCTGTGAAAGTGACTCCCTTCTGTTCCTAAACTGATGAATACACCAGTGCAGGGATGTATCTGGCTTATGCTTTTCTCTTGACTAAGGAGTCCTGAGAAGTGCTGAGCAACCATGGCTTCCACCCAGGGGAGTGGGTGTTGCAGGTGCTCAGGACCTATCAGGATCAAGCCATCATTGTTCTGACGACACCGGAAAGGCCAGTGTACAATGAAAACAAATCAGACATAATTTTTGGGGGGGAGAATCTCACCTTGTAAAATAAGTCTCATCCTATAATTTTTCTAGAGAGAAGAGCTGACACTTCTATCTCTGCACCGAGCCATCCATGGACACAAGGCAAGAGCAAAGGGGGGAAAAAATTGCTTTGTAATATTTATTATAGAGGCTTGCCACTCTTGACCTATGATGATAATAGTCAAATCTAAACATAATCATAGCTTAATGCTGTCTGTGTGGCCCCAGTGGAGTAAAATATTACACGGGAATGAATGAATCACCTCCAAGGAACGCAGGAGAAATTACATGCTTTGGATCTACAGTTATGTAAGCTCTATAGTTATTTGTGGGGGGGAAAAGCAAACCCTGCCTCATGCCAATTGCTAACTAGTCTTAAATGCTAGACATGTTTCTGGGCAGTGCTGAGTGTTCAGCATCCCTGGATTTACATCTCTGAGTCTAACACCAGCGATTAAATAAAACGAGATGGCCCTGGTACAGCATGCAGTGTCTGTATGCGCACGGGGGGCCTGCTGTAGAATAATGAGCGTGGTCCAAAGTGTGCTCTCCGTTACACTGGTACAAATCTGCAGTCATGCATGTGACTTCAAAGGGAGTGACTCCAGTTTTACAATGCTCTCTGTTGCCATCAGTTTTACAGAAATGCTCCTCCGTTGTCTTAAGTCAAAACACTCCTGATTTACACCCTAGGACGGGAGCATTAGGCCAATTTTCAGTTGTTTCTCCTCTGTGCTCAGCACAGAGAGTTGGGGGGAAGGATACATGTTTCAAAAGTGGCTTTAATCCTTCTCTGTGCTGCCTGTATTCTGGGGCAGTTTGAGGGCCAGCATAGCCTCTGTCAACAGTCAGAGGAGTCTCAGGGCTGTTCTTACACTTGGCTTCCTGTGGCCACCTAGGGGCCTAGGGAAGCAGAGAATAGCTGGAATGCACCGTACTGGTCTCACAATGTGTGCTCCTTCGCAGAACGGTGGGACAAAATGCACGAAACTGGTGCAAGGCGAGGGTCATTGGGCACCAAATCGTGGATGTCCCTTTAAAATGAGGAATCATGGACACACACCCCCTCCCCCGCCCTACTTGCAAGGATGAATTCACATTTAGGTGTGATGTGGGGCTGAAAACTGAACCCTCTGTGAGAGCCTGGTTAGGAAATAAACATCCAAGCCACTCAGGATAGCTAATTTGGTGTGGAGCACTAATGTATTCTAGATTACTTGGCTCTTGGACAACATAGCAGGGGACATTTTGGAAGAGGAAGACATTTTGAATAACCAGCACGCTTGATATTTGAGACTGCTCTGATAGCCTGGGAAATGTATTTCCAGAAGAAATCTTCCATTTGAGTTGGATACTTGCACCTAGGCACCTATTACCACAATATTTAATGTAGGTATCCTCACAACAGCCCTGCGAGATAGAGAAGTGAGGGACAGAAAGGCTAAAGGTCACACAGGAAGCCTATGGCAGAGCAGGGAATTAAACTCAGGCTACCTGCAGGCGAGGCTAGTGCACTGTTCATTGGACCATCCTTCCTCCCTACTGGAAAAGCGGGAGATGCTAAGGCCTTTTTGCCAGTTCTAGGCAAAGCGGGTAAGGGGAGAGAGGACAAAGGTTATGCTTGGCAAAGCCTGTGGAGATCAGCAGGCACTAAGGAGCCTTTGGGGCGGCCCTTCTATTTATTTCTTGGAGAGTGATGTTTTGTGGTGGTTTGTTACAGTTAAATCTTGTGCCTTGTTTCTCTCACACTAGCATGGGGAAGTTCTCGTCATGCCTTAGTTTTAATGTCTTTAGGCCAGGCGTTGTCACAGCAAAATTTTTGGTGGCCTCAGAGTGTGGCCACCAACTCTTGCTGGTCGCCGCTCTGACAATTTCTCCTAAAATACTTAATTAACTTGAGGAAGAACAAATAAATATGCACATCTACAGGTCCAAATCATTGCAATTTATTTACGTAAGGTTTTGCAGACTCAATAATAAAAACAATGTACAGTTGTCTCTATTCTTTACTGGACCTAAACAGAATAGAAACACAAATAATGTGCTTTGCGTGTTTTGCTTTCTTAGTTGATTTTTTCCCCCCAGACTTGCTAGCTAGCAAGCCTGCTATTGTGAAAACTGACAGTTGTATATTTGTTAATATCACTTTTCACAGCAGCCTTACTCAGCCCCAGCAAGCTGGAGGACAAATTAAGCCCTGGATGGGGAGGTGGGGCGAGGGGGCTGGAGGAGGCAGCGGGGATAATGGCAATGGTGGGGAGTGAGCCCAGGGCTGGAGCCTGGGATCTTGCTGCACAGCTGGGGACTGGAGGAGGCAGTGGGGTCAGGAGCAACATGGGAGAGCGAGCCCAGGGCCAGAGCCCGAAGCCTGGCGGCTGGGGGATGGAGCCCACTGCTACAGCCCGCCGCTCACTGCCCAAGGGCTGAAGCCCGAGCCCCACCACCCCTGGGAAGGTGGAGAACTCACACGGCTTGCCTGCCCCTACAGTGTTTGGGGCTCCAGAACGGGGTAGGAACCAGGCCCAGGGGGGAGAGGCCACTGCTTCCCCTGACCCCCCATCATCACCCAGGAGGCTGTGGCCGCAAGAAAAGCCCCCGGTGGCTGCATTTGAGAAACGCTGCTCTAGGCTAGGCTTTCGCTATAGGCACTGCCCTGTGTGAGGACTGGTGAGCGAACCGCTGTACTGCCCCAGGAGATGCTGGGACTCGGACGCACCCCTCCCATGCAAAACTCCTCACCTGCTTCCTCCTTGCTCCCAGGAGCTAGTCATTTACCGCTAGTCTACACCAAACGTAAATTACTACCCCCCGGCTGGCTTGGCTACTCTGGGCAGTGGACAGGAAGGTGGGGAGGATGGAGCCAGGAGTCTAACCACTGCTCACCTGCTTTGGAGGGGGAGTAAATGAGAGATTATTCCCAGGCAGGTTGGTGGTGAGCAGGTTTGGGTGGGCAGCTGGAATGGCAGGCGGGCAAGTCTAGAAACCGAGCAGGCCGTAAGACATAGAAGTGTTACTAAGTAGCAGACATGTTAGTGTCCACAGCTATGCTGACTGGATGAAGAAGAGGGAAACTAAGAGGTGGTGATGGGAGCGGAGGGAGGAGAGGTAGGACTACTGGAGGGGGACACATCTTTGTTGTGATCTTTGATCTGCTTTTACCACGGTGCATCAGAACTAAAGGGCCATGTGCCCTCTTATCTCTAGATTATTTACTACGCCTCTTGATGTCCGGCCTGCGCGTGCTGGTCAGAGTGTCAGAAAGCCTCTTCTGTTGTTCTAAAGCTCCTCTGAGCTTTCTATGCTCTTAAAACCATTATAAAGACTAACCCGCAAATCCTCACATATTAATTCCCCTTTAAAACCAGGTGAACACCTAGCTGTTGTTAACCCTTTCAGCGCAGCGGATGTGGCCATTTGTTGGCGCCGATCTTGCTTTCCCTCCCCGTAGGTGTTCAGAGCTTCTCCCAGGTGTTGATTGCTCCTCTGCGGACAGCAGATTCCCTTTTTACTGCCTTGTTGTAAATGCCAGCAGCCTGCTGCCCCCTCCAGATTCAGACTGGTCCTCTCTAACCAGCCTGTTTCACTGAAGGGTCAGGCATAGGTCAGCAGCAGAGACCCAGATCGCCTGGAGAGAGCACGACAAGTATCTGAGAGGGTTTCTAGCAACTGAGAGGAAGTCCAAGGCTTGCTGAACTCAAAAGTCTTGATCCTTCGTCACTGGCACAGTGCTTCCTTCCTGGCTCCGGGGGAGCTAGGAGATCAAAACCTAAGGGTGAACGAATCTCAGGTGCAAAAGGAAAAGCATCTAAGATTGCGACTCCAGGCACAGGCTTGAATAAGGGCTGGGATGAGAGCTGCCCCACATCAGCAGAAGCCCTAGTGACTCCTCTTAGCCACAATGCTTCTCAACTTCCTCATTGCTCCCAGGAGCATAGTAATGCGCTATCGGCCTTTACCAGCAATGAATTGTTTTATATTCCCTCTGTGCCAGCTCAGCTACTGTAGCCAGCGAACAGGTGGGATGGCACCCAGGGTCCACCCATTCCCGGCCCACTTCCAACCCAGCTGCTCCAGTGGAGCTCTTGGGAAGTTCACTCTTAGGAATCTGGGCCCAAGGAGCTCATGTAGAGGCATCCGAGAAGGTTCTGGTTCCTTCGCCCAGGCACAGAGGCCAAGTGACAAACTAGCCCTGTGTGCAGATACATCAACTTCATGAGCAGAGAGGTGAATTAACAACGAACCAAATATATTATGACTTTGGACTCCCCAGCCCCCTCTTTGTAAGTTAGGAGCGATGGCTGCGAGCTGGGATAAGTTCGGCAGTCCCAAGGCTATGACCATTTTGTCTTGCAGTGTGTACTGGATGCACGCACAAGCATCGTCACTTGTGCCAACACTGAATATAGCTTTCAAGCTCTTCAAAAGAGTATACCAGAAATAAGGCCTGCCTCCCTGCTAGAGCTGTGTCAACTCTAAGCTTCCAAAGCGAGGCTTCTAGAATTACAGCCGGAAGCCAGACAGCCCACAGGTGAACTCCATCTCCCGATCACTCCACTCCTGATAGGCCCAGCAAGATCCCTTATGAACGTAGAGCCTACTGCTCTCCCGGGGCCTGGAGTCACTGGGAGTCTTTCCATTGCTTTCAATGGGCTTTGGGTCAGGCCCTTGGATCACAGGAGGCTGCTTGGCCAGAGTAGCCAAACCATAAGAGAGATTTCTGATCATAAATGCTGTAGTTTTAAACAAACTATTTCATATAACAATCCAAAGCATCCTTCAAATGTATACTGCTGCCTTAGGACCTGCTCCAAAGCTCACGGAAATCAATGAAGAGACTCCCATGGACTTTGAATGAGGCCCCTAACCTATTTTCTTAGACTCTATTTTCTTGTTTTCTTAAACTTTGAAAGCACACAAGTCAATGCAATCAGGCAATGTAAAAGCTTTCTCCTTACTCCACTAATGCACTGAAATCCTGACCTTCAAGAGCCCCTGCTAGTCCAGTACAGGGCTTATCATTGGCACTGATTATCAAGTACAATTACACTGAAGTGTTTGGTACTTATGTGATGTAAAAAATGAAGTTGAAGCATCAAGATGAGACCTCCTGGACTAATGTCTGTATTAAGCATTGCTATTGCATGGGCTGAATGAATGCCAGTTACGCAACAAGAGTTTGCTTTATGCATATTGGACTGAGAATTGGGCTAATCAAAACATTTTTCATGGAAAATTTTTGATGGGAAAAATGGGATTTTTGGTTAAATGAAAATTTTTACAGAAAAATATTTTTTTTATTTTATTTTTCCACTGGAAAGATAAAAACCTGAAACTTGGGTTGGGGGGGGGGCTCAGTTTTTCACAGTTTTTGACAGAAATATTTTCAGTATCCAGCCTAAAAAGTTTGGTTTCCATTTGCTGAACGCTGAAAAAGTGTCAGTTTGGGATCTTCTGACAAAAGGTCAAAATATTCTGCTGGAAATTTGCACACAAAAAAATTGCAAAAAATATTTCACTTTTATGTAAATTTTCCACAGAAAAAAAACCCCCCACACTTTTTTCACTCCAACTCAGTTCACACTCCTAACACTACTGGAGAGGAATGGGGAAAGCTTCATGCATAAAGCAAACCTGTTAGAATGTTCCTTTTTGCTGGTTTGAAAAAAGGTATAAAAATGTACTTTTTGCCCAGTGCAAACTGGGAAATACCGTCATAGATTATACTCATCTTCAAATTTTAATACTGATGTGGAGAAAAAGCACAAGCTGTAACATCCTATTCAAAATCATTGACTGGATATTCATAAGGCCAAATTCTTCTCTCATGTACAGTGCTCTAAATCCAGAGTAACTCCCTTTAAGTCTTTTGAGTTACTCTGGATTTATACCCACGTAAACTGAGAATAGAAATTAGGTCACAACAGAAGATTCCTGTGCTTTCTCCCTTTTTAACTTTTCTCTCTCTTCTGGAGTGATGTTAAACAAATTTCCTACAATGTGTGTTGTGACTCTGGAGGATAAGGTGGGGTCATGATGGGTCTCCGGAGGGATCCAGGAGTTTACATGATTAACATTTTAATATTGGAATGTTTCCATTTCTCTAATAAAGAGAAACCTCCCCATTAGTCAATCTTAAATACAGTTCTTGTGTCCTGGAAAATGAGCACCTGCTGTAGTCTTGGGTGTATGAGAAAGAGGAAACATTCTTGGTCAGCTCCCAACCAAACAAAATGGGAATCACTGAAATGTAAGCAACATGAAGGCTGCCCTGACTCTAATCTCTGAACATCAGCCCCCCCCGTCCAAACCAGTAGTTTTGTTTCCAACCCCTGCATCACTCATACTCTGCTTAAATTGCCTTTCCATTGTGTTTATTTTGTTGGGAGTCAAAGAAACAATCACATCATACTTACAGAGAAAATAAAATACTTTTCAGCATATGAAAGAATATAATGCACATATGCAATGAAGAAGTTACTCACAAGACCATGTGGGCAATCTCCATTGTGGCATTTCCTGACTTTTGAGTGCTTAATCACGCAATCTCAACATGGTTTTAAATGCAATATTACTATACTAGTCATATTCTAAGATATAGTGTCTACTTCATTCTTCGTATCCAATTTTCAATCACTATTTTTCTCAGCTCTCATTTTGTGTTATGCCTGTTTTCCTGAAGAGATAAACAAGAAAACTCAGGAACAGCTTACACGATATGTTGTTGTTATTTGTGTTATAGACATGCCCAGAAGCACCAACCAAGTCCCATTGCTAAGCACTATACATGCACGCACTAAAAGACAGTCCATATCTGAAGAGGTTAAAATCTAAATAGAAGAGGTGGGGTAAAAGGTGATAAGGGAAACCAAGAGGTGATTTGCTCAAAGTCCTGCAGCAGGTCAGTGGCAAAGTTGGGAGTAGAAGCCAGGTCTCCTGAGTCCCAGTCCAGTTCCTAATCCATTCTGCCTCTCCATACAGCAAGTGAGAAGAGAATTTGAGACTCTCCAGTACTGACAGGGGAAAGTAGCATATCTGGTCTGATGCATTAAAATCAAAGCAGGAGGTTAAGTTCAAATTAATAACAGAGTATTCCTGGCAGCTATCTGACAATGTTTCCTGATATATGATGGGTGCTGTGAAGAGGACAGGAGGTTTTTAGTTCTTGTAGGGTGTATTACAAGCACAACACATCCTTCTTCTTGAGAAAATCTTCTTCTTGAGAAAATCCTGTCTGGCATATTGGCTAGGAATAGTCACCATGTCCTTCTGAGCTGCATATTCTGGATCTAAGAATGTTGCTTGGGCCCACCTGATCCAAAGCATGATCCAGAGTTTCAAGCTGGATTTTGAACTCCCCACCACCCAAAGTCCAGAGGTGTTTTGATTTGGGGTTTGCCCCGTTGAAGAGATCCAGGCAAGGCATAGACACTCATCTAGATCTAAGCCCGGATTCCAGCTCTCCCTGCAGTTCAGGAGGTGGGTTCATATCCAGGATTGTGATTTGAATTATATTCATAGTATTATATTCTATATTTTTATTTTCTTTATCCTGTTGTGAGTGATTAGGACCCAACCCACCAAAACAAAAACCTCACTGAAGTCAATGAGACTATTCACATACTTATGAGCAACCACAGGCATTGCTGGACTGGGGTCTCTTGAGTTTTTCAGACACTGAGCATGGCAAGCAGATGGGGATCCATAGCCCTGTTATGTGGTGAGCAATAAGATCCAGACATTGGTTTGCAATAAGCTGAAAATCTTCACCTCTTTCCCTTGGTAATTGCTAAAATCCCTGAAACCACAGTCAACACTGTATCTACAATATAATAGCTACAATAATAATGTATCTCCTTTTTTTCTGTACACATGCATGATCCTCCTCATTGCAATAATTTGTGAGCTCCAAAAATTAAAAAAAAAAAATCCCACCCAACTATCTTGCTTTCAGCCTGCTGAGTCACTTAGCCTCAAACTGATTTTGACTATCCAACTAGAGAGCAGCAATTGCTGTTACAGCAGGGAGGTTGTTGGAAGAGAAGGGAAGGGAGGAAATGATGCCAGCCAAGGAGTACAGTGAAGAAAAAAACAGCTTTATAATTTGCTCAGAATAGGTGACACTTACCTATTTGTTCTGTTCAATGCTTCTGGGTTTGTCTAGGCTAGAGAGAACAAGCTATGAAATGAACTTCCCCCCTGTATGGTACAAGGGGAAGAGTGGGGAGTATTGGAGAAGGGATTGTAGGGGAGGGCAGCTGTAAGGAATGAAACCCTACAGCAAGGGAGAAGGCTAGGAACAGGCTAAATGAGGATGACCCAGTTTAAGGAAGAGGAGAGCATGAAATGCACTCCGATCAACTGCCAACACCCACCCAGCCTCCCACACACGTTCACTTCAGATTCCTCTGTGGAAAGAAAACAACAAGGAAGAGGAGCGGGAGCAAACGCAGAAACTGTAGCACTTCTTTGTGCTCCTAACTCATTTCTTGTGGTCAAAGATGGCAAATGGCAAACACCACAGGTTGCCTATGCCCCTGGCTTGCTGCTTACCAGCACGCACGAGGCAGTGAGGGCAGACAGCAGGCCTGGGTGCACGATGCAGCTGCATACCAAGGCAGAGGTGGGTAAAAAGGAGGGCCAGATCCTCAGCTAGGGTAATTGGGTACAGATCCATTGAAGTCAGTGGCTTTAAGCCAGTTTTTACCAGCTGAGGGCCTGTTTCTCTGCCATTTTAGTGGAAGCCATCTGAAGGCTTCTGCCCTTTCTGTCCCGTAATCTCACAATGAGGAGCAAAGAGAAGATGATACTTTTTCTAGGCTGCTTGTGGTCAACTTGTGGAATTCACTGCTGGGGGATTACTGAGGCTAATAACTTACAGGATTTCAGAAGAGTTCGATATTTCCATAAACAACAACTATACCAGCTCGGTCCAAAACATTAACCCTTAAAAAGGCAGTAAACTACTACAGCTGAATGAATTTGTCCCTACAGAGGCCTGTTAATAAACAACATCTCCTCACCCCTGCTAGGCTTCTGCTATGTTCTTCCTCGCCAAAAAACACTTGAGTCACAATCGCTCCTAACAACTGAGCCAGTGCTGAGTCCTACGGCTTCCCCCCCTCTGATAGGCACCACAGTCCTGCCTACCAGCCCATACAACACACAATGTCTAGATCATGTATTTAAAAGTTAGGGAGATAACATTCTATAATAGGACTAGTAACACTCACACTTCAGGAATTCTCCCTGCTTCTCAATAGACACAGGGGCCCAATCCAACTCCCACTGGCGGCGGACCTCAGTTGACTTCAATGGAAGTTGCGGTAGTGCGTTAGAAGGGGTAATTTGCCTTCCTCTGAAGTTTTGGGTGTGTGTTATAACCATTCCTAACAGCTGTACAACACTATTCAGCTTCAAAGCACTTTACAAATATTAACTGACCAGTGCCACGGGAAGTATACCGGATTTGATGTCCTCCTCTGCTATGGCAACAGCAATCTTCCTAGTAATATTAGTTGAGTCCCTGAGGGGAGGTTTTTTTTGGTGTTGTTTATAACAGCAATCTGACTACTGAATTCATACCTCTGTGTGGAGAACCACCGGCTTTATCTCCTACTCTCACTAGGAGAGTAATATTTATTTCTTGTATCTTTTTGTCCCTGAAAAATTTTTGCTTTATTTTCTGTGGGCCAGATCTCAAGTGGTGTAAATCAGCACGGCTCCCTTGAAGTCAATGGAGTGGTTGCAATTTATACCAGTTGAAGATCTGCCCCACATATATGTTGCAATTGTAAGTAGACGGGGATCCACATGGCACTGTTAATTTGTTGCTGTTGTTAAAAATCACAGGCCAGAGCCTCAGCTGGGGTTGATCATTATAGCTCTGTTGACTTCGAAATTACAAGCAGGCAACCACGGAACTAATTGGATTTTTCAGTTCTTGAACCCCTCTCATAGTTTTAAATGTCAGACATTTTAATAATTTCCTGTGGACGGTGGCTATATGGACAATATGTATCCATAGCTGTAACCATATTTTAAGCAAAGACAGGCAAGAATTGCTATTTTTCATTAGTAGAAAACTTAGTGGCAAAAGAGAGCATTTGGTGGAAGTTTGGGGCTTTTTACAAATATTTTAGCATTGCACTGCTGGCTTTTCATAGTCACAGTTATGCAAAAGAAAGCAAATGGGAGAATATAGCAGCAAATAGTGTGCATTATTACTCAATACACTATGAAGTACAACCAAGAATGAAATTAAAGAAGCCATAAATGGACTAACTTGTATAGAACTTTCTTGAACTATTGTCCTGTATCTGGTCTTTGTCTTATCTATTGTAAACTGCTATTGCAAGGAAATGTCTCTTCCTTAATGTTTGTAGTACACTATCAATTTCCAAAGGTATTTAGGAGGAGCCAACTCCTCAGTTGTTGTTTAGCTCCATTCTGATCTCAGTTAGATTAGTGCAAACATAAAATAACTCTACTGAAGTCAATTGCGTCAGAATCTGACCCTCTATGTGAATGAATGAATGAACTATCATCAGCTTTTTAAAGTTAGTATTCCCAAGGGGAAATGAGTCTAGAGGTATGGAAAATGATTATTTACTTTTGATAAGACAATCAGAAAGTGGAGATTTGCATATTCAATCAGATTAACCACAGAATAAATCCAAGGGATAGTTTTATTTGCTGCTGAGGTATGAATCAGGATTCAGTCATTGGACAAGTAGTCTCATTACTTAGCATTGTACTAGGACATAGTTAACTATTTTCAAACCAGCATGAGGCAAGATTTTCTTTTCTCCTATGTAAAAATGCAAGTTGGCAGCCTCTATGACATCAACTCTAGGAATATCTTTTTATTCAGTGATGTTAAACATCTGCCACCTCCAGAAATTCACTTTTCCTGTAGATACATGAGATCAAGGTCAGATATGACCTCAGGTGGTACAACTTCCACTGATGTCAATGGGACTTGTGTTCACTTATTCCATAGATAAATTTGACCCATTATATTTCGGGTGAGTACCCAAAGACACTCAAAGAGCTAGAGGTTATAGCATGATGAAAAGTGCTGTATCCGAGCTAGGTGTTCTTATTATTATTTATTAGTGCATGAGAGGTAAAATTCCCATTGAAGTCAATGAGAGTCAAGTCAACAGAAACTGCTTTTGTAAATCCCACTTTAAGGGACTATCACAATGATGAAATGTTCAGCTCTTGCACACTTCCATGTTGTTTTACAAATCACAGCTGGTTTTAATTGGTATTTACATTAAAGTTGCTTCCTCTGGGGTACAGCACTGTCTCTTATGGAAAGCACTAAAATATTGCAGTTCTGCAGTAAAAATGGATTATTATTTATTAAGTTAATTTATGATGCCTTTGAAAAAGCATGGAATGACATGGTCTCTTTCCCAGGGAGCTCACAATCTACATTCTAGTTATGACACAGCAAGCCAGGGTGACTGTTACAGGAGTGCTGTATGTTTGTATATATGTAAATAGTTAATTTAGAGATAAAGTTCCAGTAGATGGCAGCCAAGAATATGTAATATAGTTCCTGGACCTTGTAAGGCCAGTAAACATTATTGTGCAAAATGCAAATGGCTCCCTTTGTGCAGCTTTTACATTAGTTCTTAACAGTGACAAACGGTAAAGGAGTGGTGTGAGGAAAGGCAAGGGTTACAGTCATATGGTCATGTGATTACTCAGTTTAGGCATGTGAAATAAGATTTTCGTTTCATTGCCCTTTTTATATTCCCTAGGAAATCCATGATGAAATTCATTCACAATAATAGCCCACCATCAGCTCTCTAGGTTTCTGCTTATCAGAATTTCCAGCCTTTGAAGGTCTGTTTGTTAAGCTAGGGGCCTTCCTGCTCCATCACTGAAAGTTGGTTACTGATTATGGGTAAGCATTTTTAAAGCACTTATCGACTTAGGAGCCTAAATCTTGTTGACTGTCAATGGGACATAAGTGCCTCAGTCACTTGGGTGCTTTGGAAAATGTTGCCCCATGTTAAAGCCCCTATACGTAAGAGGAGAAGAATTTATAACAAATTATTATTTCTTTTATCGTAAATGGTAGATTTTAAAACCTCTCTCTCTTACACACACACACACACACACACACACACCTCTTTCCACAACTTCTTCTTAAATAAAACATACAGAAATAGAGACCCATGTTGCCTTTCCTCATTTATCATTGTACCTCATGCTATATTTGATATATGTCATTCCCTTAATAGCTGGTGGGATTTGTCGCAAGCCCACTTTTGATGTTAGTATTGAATGAGTAGTTTATTATTTGTCTTGATGGCGCACCAGCCTTGCTTTGATTGCATTCTGGTTATTTCTCCTTTATGTGTTTATTTGCATTTAAGAAATGTATAACTGATGCTGAAGTCTATCATAATTGGAAAGATCTAAATTAGATCTGCCAGTATGCACTGATTTCATTGGTAAATATTCAACCAGCAATCCTTCATTACAAAGGCTTACTCTCTGAGTGAGAACCATTCCAGTCTGCACTGAGTCCCTGTATCCAGACCCTGTGCAGGGTGAGTGCAAAGTCATTGGGGGTGTGAAATCCATTCCCAACCCAGGGCTGCTGCACAGCACCCTCCGCCCCCCACAGCTGCTATTCATGCTAGATGGACAAGTTACTTGGCCCACGGGCTCACTGTAATTGCCCCTGCCAAGGGAACCCCCATGTAGCAGCTTTGTGAGGCCTGGGAGCAGAGGAGTTTGTTCTGACCTTCCCTCCACACCACAAGCAAATGTTGCCATTTGTGAACTAATACCACTCTCGCCTATAATACAAGATATTGCCTCACCCACCTTGTCACTCTTGTCTATAGTCTTCCATATTGAAATTATCTTAGCAGTGGTGTTGTAGTTAAGGTCCTAATCCTACAGTTCGTTTGAGCACATATCTCCCATGCAAGTCTTTGGAAGCTTTGCCTGAGTAAGGATGGCAAGACTAGGGACCAGAACTATCCGTCTATTTCAGGGATTTATGTAGTCCTCACTACCATAGTATCGGAACGCCTCAAAATCTTTAATGTACTCTTACAACACCCCTGGGAGGGAGGGCAGTGTACTTTACAGATGGAGGACTGAGGCACCAAGAGGCTAAGTGATTTGCCCAAGGTCACACAAGAAGTCCATGACAGAGCAGGGACTTGAACCAGGGTCTCCCAAGTCCTAAGCTAGTGCCCTAGCTACTAGAGTGTCCTTCCTCTCTCTAGCTAGTGTCCAGGAAAGTCAATGGAAATCTCTCCACTGATTTCATTGGGCATTAGATCAGACCATACATTAGAATTTTCATTTTAAATCTCTTTTATATCTTCACCAAATAAAGTTGAATTGAACCTTGGGCATGCAAATGAGTTGGGTTGAATCACAGATTCACTCTTTAAAAATATGGTTTTACTATGTTGTTCTATATCTGTATATCCCGAAGGTGTAAAAACAATGCAGCTCAGATCTAGTCAGGGCTGAAAATTTAATCAAATACAGCCTGCAGTAGGCACTTGCCTCTCTCATTTATGTCTCTCAGCCAAATTCAGTGTAAGATACAAAGTGGCTATAAATTAGACATAAAGATCTCGATCCTGAGATGTAGTGATCACTCACATCTCCCATGGTAATGCTCAGCTCCTCTAATAATCAGGCACAAAACAAACGTAAGTGGTTCATCATATTGATGAGACAGTTAAAAATAAGGGGAGTTGAATGGCTATTCTTTCACAAACATTACTCGGTGTAGGCAAAATGTTCAAATATGGATGTATAAAGTTAAGCACCTAAGGCAGTCTCTGAGTTACCTAAATAAAAATGTCTCAATTTTCAGAGCACTGACAGCTCCTATTGCTTAGCAGCTCTGAAAAGTAGGTCACTTCCATAGAGGTGCCAAAACATGTATTTAGATGCATAATTTTATGCACCCAGGTTTGGAAACTGGTAGCCTGTGTGTCTTCAAACATTCAAATACACTGTGAAAATTCACATTCAAACGGAGAAAAACTGTGTCTCTTTCTTGGCAAGTAAGTCAGGAGAATCTATTACCAGCCTATATATTTTCAAGCATAAATAAATAAATCAATAAACAGGATATTTGTTTATGTCATTTCAAAAATTCCTCGTCTTGGAAAATTTGGGCATCTATCCTTGGGCTCTGGATCAGGTCTTATGAGCACTGGTATATACACACAGACACACAAACTATAAAACCTCCTTGTTAAAAATTCTACCCAGCATGCCCTTGCAACACAGAAGTATTTTTGGAGGCTGCAGGTGAGGAGAAAGTTTATTTGTTTTGTTCTTTTTACCAGCTGGAAAACTTTCACTATCTAAAACCAAAAATCTTTCTGATTTCTTGCGTGATATGTGAAAGCTTTGTGTTATGTATGAAACAAAAGTGGTTTTCACACTAACAGTGTGCTCCAGGTTCTGCATTCAATATCCTCAGTAGACTCACTGACAGTAACGTAGGCATCCTGGTAATATAATGGACATTTGCATCCACCAAAGCAGGTTCATTTTCTCACTACTCATGGATTGTGCCTGCACGTACTAGCTGTTCAGCTTGTTGAATCTTTTCCTGAATAATGAGGAAGGAGCTGAATCTTTCTTAGACCAAATTTTGGTTCTTATCTTGGTCTCTCCTGCCACCTTGTTTTTAGGCCTTGTTTCCATCCATTCTCCTACTTATTATTAAATGAATATCATAAAGAGGTGATAAACTGGTATGCATCCCACTTGTTCATTTTTTTGAAAACCAAGTATCATAAGAGTGCTCCTGAAGCAACTAAAAATTGCTTAGTAGCATTTCTTTCAATAGAATTCTTAGTGGTTGGCTGCAAAAGGCTGCCTCCTTGTATCTCTCAGAACAGATTATTCCACCTTTGTGAACAATATACAATGTATCCCTTACCCATATAACTTTAGACATAAACACAAGATAGATAGTTACTCTCATTAGGACTACTGGCCATTGTTCATGGTCTATTCAATCATTTGGTCCCACTTTGTTTTATTAAAATATGTGTGTGGTGCAGTGGGGCTTGAAAGCTCATTTTATATCCCAATCCAATTTTCTTACAATTGATCTTGTAGTAATGTTTTTGTCTGCATAATGATACTCCCCATCTGGGACAGCTCACTTTTTGCACATTTTGTATGGATTTCCCCTTCCTTTCCCCTATGTCACAAAGTCTGCTGTTGGAGCTTCTTCGTTTTTATCACACTGAATTTTATGTTGCTATCAGCACTGTTTCCGTGCCCCCTCCCCCAACTTTTGTTATAATGGACCAAATTCATCCAGGGTTTAATTGTAATGGGCTGTAATGCTCCTCAAAGGCATTCTTTGGAATGAATCCAAAACCAGCCAGGATTTTGCAGTGCTACTGACCTAAGCAAAGCAGCAGTTTATAACTTGTCTTTTGTTTCACCTCTTTATTGTTAATTATTGTGCATTATTCATAATGATTAGCATTGCTCTATTGGAAATCAAATTTCATTTCCAAGTGCCTGTCTAATAGACTGTTTAATTATTTTTTTTTACTTTAGATTTGTATTGATAATTTACAACCCATCATAAATGTACCTGCAGACTCTGGATTTTTGACATTCTGGATTTTATCTAGACATCTGGAATCTTTATCTAATCAAAACAATGGATAATGTTAATACAAACACGACCTGGATGGCAAATGGGTTGCTTTTCAAAACTGGCATTGATGTTAATAAAGCTTCTTATTAATTAGTTTTAAAAGGAATATTTTTCCAAGTGTCTTAACTAGATACCTGAGATCTACACAGTCATAATATATTTATATGATATTCTTACAAACCTTAAACCTGACCGATTGTTTCCTTTCCTGAAGTCTTTCATGTGCATAGACTACTGGATACTATAATGTATCAGAGAGCCCCTCTTGTCTGAGAAATTCTTTGTGGTATAATTAGCAAACTTTTGATGTCTTATTTAAACAAGGACATATTTTTGTGGGAGGGGGTACGAGCTGCTGTGATTGCCAGGCACGACCGACAATCACGTTTCTCTGTGGGGCACAACACAGCATGGGAGGAGAAATCACCCACATTTCCCTTCTCTCCTACTCACTCCACCAAACAACCATAACAGGAGCTGCAAATACAGCTGCATGACATTTAGTCTCTCTCTGGGTTTTCCCTGCCATGCCAAATAAACTTGATTAGGCTAGAATTATCCCTAATCTGGGAAATACATTTTGACTCGTATTATCCACACTTCATTTTTAAAAGCCTGTGAATTGAGTGTCAGGATTTAATGTGTGCCCTGAGTAGTTACCAAATCGTTTCTGGTTACAAGAATGTCTGAGACTGGGAAATTAATGAAGCCTCTTGTCTTATATTTGTTTTAATTGTAGGTCTGGATGGTTCCATAAGAGAACACATAAATCTGTATAGAATAAAATTGGCACTATAGTCTATGGCATGAGGTAGACCCTAGTACTTCATTTAAAATCAGCCAACATTTTGTATGAAACCACAGGACTCTGCATTTTGATTTCCACTTTTAAAATTCAAATTAAATAAGAGAGTTGTTCCAAATAGGATGTGCTCTGAAATGATCATTCCATTAATGAATAATAAATAATACCTTGTTTCTCTTGGAACCGTTTTTATCCCTGCTGGGGGTGGGTTTGTTTTAATCGATGATGTCTCCCCACCCCCCAAACGATCAACCATGCCCTGTGTCTTTAAATCTGGTTATTTGGTTGGTTTTGCTCTGAGGGGAAAACATGATCAGATTAATACACAGAGACCCCCCCTGACATGATGATCTGAAAAAGAAGAAGAAGAAGAAATCACACACAAAAATAGCAGCCCACGTAGATTGGCCATATATGGAGTACC
Source organism: Caretta caretta (assembly GCF_965140235.1). Taxonomy (NCBI): domain Eukaryota; kingdom Metazoa; phylum Chordata; order Testudines; family Cheloniidae; genus Caretta; species Caretta caretta. Next base: position 201,360,055 of record NC_134208.1, on the reverse strand, counting down.
AGAGACTTCACAGGGATACCCTCTTCGGACCACCCCTTTGGCGAAAACAAATCACTACTGCATTCTCTCTCTGCCCTCCCCCTCCCAAAAAATGATTAAAGCAAAGCTTCGCTCAGCAACCCCCCCTCCCCCCGCCGCTCACACACGTACACACAATCACACCCTCCCCTCCCCCCCCAGAAGACCAGCGGCTGCATGCTGCACATGGATGATCACAGCCCATCATCACATGGCTGCTGAGCTAATTCTGGGGCCAGTTGTCTCTGGCGTCTCTTGTTACTCACTGGAGGGGAAATGCAAAGGATTGCAGTGCAGTAGCAAGCATCTGACGACTCAGGCTCTCACAGACTACTCTCAGCCCCCCCCCTTCCCCCACCCCGCCCCGCTTCCTCTCCTCCCCCCACCCCCTGATAGATGTCTATTAAAAGCTGCTGACGTCGGAAGGGACGGCCATCTTTGATGAGGGCACAGCTCCGGATCCATTGAAGAAGGAGGCTTGGGGAGGTCAGGAGCGACTGTCCTTCCCTCCCAGCCGCCGCCGGGCTGCCTACACCGGACTCCGCGGAAGCCAAGGTAGGGGAGTGCGCCTGGACAGAGCCCTTTGTCTCCTGCCTGGAGCCCCAGGCACGGGGGCAGGGCAGAGCCGCTGCAGGCTGGGAGGAGAGCGGTAACCTCCACACCAGGTTATTTCTGACCGCCGGAGGGGGCGGGGAGCGATGTGTAAAGCCCCGTTTTCCTGGGATTGATTGTGGCACCCAAGGGGCTATGGAGCTGGCTTTTCTGCACTGGGGGGGGACAGGAGAACAAATAGCCGTTGCATTAACCCCCCTTCCCCCAACCCCTTGGGGAATAAGGAGGAGGTTGCGCCTCTGTTTCCCTGGGGTCAGCAGCCTCCATCCCCGGTCGGCCGCCCTGTGCACAGGGCAGCAGCGTGGGGGTCCGCACCGGGGACAGCGGCGCTCGCCCGCAGCCGCAGAGCCGGGTTCAGCACCTCGGAGAGCGGCAGAGGCCGGTCTGTGCAGCTCAGCACCTGGGACAGCGGCGCTGGCTGGGGCCGGGGGGGATGGGGGGGCACCGGTGCGGCGCTGGGGGGCAGCGCTGGCGGGGTGCAAAGGGAGCAGCGTCCCTGTGACATACGCTGCAAAGTGCTGGGGGGGGGCTCACCCGCCCGTCCACACCCACCTCTACAGCTCCAGGCTTTGGGGGGGGGGGGGGGGAGAGGAATGTGCCCGTCCGGATCTTATTTATACCTTCCTCTGCCGCCAGCAGCCCCGCAACTGATCCGTTTGCCCAAATCAACTGCTCGCCAGTTTCCCTTCCTCCACCCCCTTCGCCACCCCACGCCCCCTTTCCCGCCCCCCTTCTGAATCCAGCAGGACCTGCCTTCCTCCCCACACAGGGGCAGGCATGCCGAGCCGTGCCCGGGGGGGGGGGGGCATCACACATGGGTGTGCGCGCCCACGCGTGTGACTCCGGGCTGTTCGCTTGTCCTTGGTGCACTCCTGCACTGAACGGCGTGAATGGCTAATCCGGGGTTCGAACCAGGGACCGGGCAGTAGTTGTGGTTTGCCAATGTCCCCGGTTCCCCTGTGTCCTGCGGCTCTAACACACGGGGAGGCGGGACACTGAGGTAACAGCTCGGGAGGGGCTCGTCCGTGAGCCACCCGCGGTGGCCTCCCCGCGGGCCTGGGGGCTGTGCACCTGCCCGTGGGGATCTGACCGAGACACCCCGGGCTGTTCGCCCCCTTTCCGGGAGAGCCGCTCGCTGCAGGTTCACTGAGGGGGGGTCCTCAGCCCCATGCCCGCACGGGAGCCTTTGGGCTGCTGCAGAGCCAGAGTCCCTCCCACACGGGAGCGCTGGGGCAGATCCATTGTCTTGTTCGAGGCGCGAGGGCGCCCATTGAAATATGCATTCCCCCCCCCACACACACACACACACGCGCGCCCCGAAGGAGGGGAAGGGGGGAGTCCAAGCTGCACCCTGTGGCCCGGTGCCTGGGCACTGCAGAGCTCGGCGAGCAAAGCGTGCCAGCTTATGTAACCTATTTGCTGGCCTGCCCGGGCATTGGCTGGGGTGGCTGCAGCCCAAACCCGCGGGGGGGGGGGGGGGCAGAGCCCCAGGCCCGTTGCAAGGGACGTGGGTAACTTTGCAAGGGCGGGGGGGCGGGGGGCTAAGCAAGGGGGCTTCTCCGCAGGGCAGGCGAAAGCCGCGGGTGCGCGACGCCGGTTAAACTTCCTAGGGCTGCTCTCCGAGGACAGCTCCCGGCGCGCGGCTGGGCCCCACGTTTCCGGGCCGCTTCCCGGGGCAGCGCGCGGCTGGGTCGGCTCCCGGCGCGTGGGAGGGACGGGGGGGGGGGGGGGGGGGGGCTCTGCAGTGGCAGGGGGCGGGGACGGTCACGTTTTTAAGGGCACGCTCGGGGAGCGTCTCTCTCTCTCCCGCTCCCCCCGGGCTGCTGTGTACTGCACGTCACGTTGCCTGGACTCCTGCAGGGGTGGATGCAATCTCCTGGGGGGGGGATCAGAGACTGGCTGAGCGGGGGGAGGCCACCAGGAGAAAGCCACCATCCCAGGCAGAGGTGCTGGAACTAGGGGGGCTGCCGCACCCCCTTGCTTGAAGTGGTTTCCATCATATGCAAGGTTTGCAGTTTGGTTCAATGGCTCTCAGCACTGCCCCCCCCCCCCCCCCCAATTATTCCAGCGCCCTTGATCCCATGTTCATCACGCTCCCCAGCCTCTTTACAGTCAGTTGCAGCTGTCAGGCAGGCTCAGGGCCAGATTAACCTTTTGTGGGCTTAGCACCAAACATATCTGTGGGTCCCCATGGGGGCAATGGAACATGGCGTGGGTGGGGGTCAGTCCCCGGAGTGAGGCCAGCCAGGGGCATGGCATGGCAGGGGCGGCCCCGCTTCCCCCAGCCCAGTGCAAGGGCACTATTTACAAACCGGCAGTTGCCAGACGCACAATGGCCTGCCTGGCCCTGTGCTGCCAGCCTGCCCCTTCCCCCCGGGGGTGAGCCCATGCTGCACCACACAGCTGCCTGCCCAACACTGGACCCCGCTCCTCTATGGCCAGAGCCCCCACAGACTCCCTATGGCCAGAGCCCCCATAGGGATTCCCTATGGCCAGAGTCCCCACAGACTCGCTATGCCCAGCATCCTGGCTGAGCTCCCTCAGAACCCACTTGCCTGGAGGAGCCCAGCCAAGCCCCCCACACTGCCTCCCCAAATTGGCTGAGACTGGCCAGGCTTCTGCACCACTCCCAGGTGGCTCAGCTCCAGGGAGACAGGCGGGCCCCCCCAGAGGGTGGGAAGCGGAGATTGCCTGGAGCTGGAGGTGCACTGGGGTCCTGTCAGGAGGCAGAGAGAAGCCGGCGGGTGGGGTCAGGGGGAGAAGAGGAGCCCTTGGCCAGCGGGCAGGCCAAGAGGACCAAGTGGAGGGGGACTCAGTGGGCTGGTGGGGTCTTGGACTGCAGTGGAAGCAGAACAGGCCGAGGCCCCTTCTGAGCATGGGCCCGGCTCTGTGGCGTCACGGGTGCCATTGTAAACCCGGCACTGGGCAGGCTACGCTGGCGATGTGGGAGATCAAAGAGCGCTGCTAGGAGGCAAGGAGAGCCCCCTCCCCTTCTTACCCTGGGCTTGCTCCAGCCTTTGGACAAATGCAGGATCTGGCAGGAAACTGCCCACGTCCTGGCTGGGTTCTGTCAGCTGCCTGCACTGGGTGGGTGGCACTGGCATTAACAGGACCATCGGCTTTGCTCTCCCCTCTAGGCTGGACATGCTCCAGCCTGGTTTTATGCAGAGCAGGCAGGGCTTGGAAACGTACCTACCAAAGGGTGAGGGAGGAGTGTTGCTTTGCCAGTGCCTTGCAGGGAAGGTAATTTTCCAGGGCTTAATTTGTGCCAGCAGGGCTGAGCCCTGGCACATCTGGGCTTGGCAGTTCATAGCCCTCCCCCCCCCCCAGCACCTCTGGTTGGCAGTTCATAGCCCCTGCATCTCTGGGCTTGCCACCTCTGTTATGAAAGTAAAAAAAATTGCTTGAGCCCCTGAACCTAATTGCTTGAGCCTGGGGACCTCTTTCGTTACAAATTAAGCACTGTAATTTTTCCCTGCTGGCCAGTGCCAGAGGTAGAAAATGTGGCTCAAATTTCAGTGCTGACATGGGGGCAGTTTCGTCCTTCACTGGCACTGTGACTAGCTGGGAGCTGTGGTTGGCAGGGTAGAATGACATGATGGAAGCCCCTTCCTGGCAAGGGCTGGGAGTCCAGAAAGTCTGTTCAGGGGCCATCGGATATGTGTGACTGCCAGGGAGGGGAGGATGAGACCGCAGTGTGCTTAGCGGGGAACACACCGATCAACGGAGAGAAACGGAGTAAAAATGAGCAAAAGAAGGAGAACAGGAAAGGCAAAAGGAGTTAGGAGAGAGAGAAGAACGGGAAGGGAGAAACGAAAGTGTTGCCTCTCTGAAGAGGGTCAGGAATCCAGTCCCAGGCTGGGTTATTCTTGAAGTCCACAAACTGGTTCTAACACCCTTCCGCAGTGTCCCACCAGCTGCTTTTCCTGTCTTTTTGTGCCCGAATCATATTTCAAAATACTTTGCCAGGTGCTAGAAAAAAATGGCTGGAAAATCTTTCAGTAGTACTGCGTGTCTTTAAAGAAACCCCAGACTCCTAAGATCAAGTGCATTAACTGAGAAGGAAGAAGATGCTGCAGTAGAAGTGTGCGGGGCTGGGGAGTGGGCAATCTCTCCTTCTGCCTGCCTCGTCCCAAATACTTGGCAACCTCTTTTTGTGACATTAGGGGAAGGAATTTCTTCAGAACACAAAATACTAGTATCAATGCGGATCTAAATCAAATGGGGGGTGGTGGTTTGTGGGGTGGGTAAAATATGAGAGTTACGATACAGACAGATGGTCTTATTATTTAATCAGAGACAAGAGAGCATCGTTTCTGGAATTTCAAGGGACTCTTGCAGTCCATCTTTAAAAGACACAGCTGCCAAAATAGAGTTCCACAATGTCCCATCCCATTGCCAAGAGATGCGGGCTGTGAAAATTAGAATGAAGCTTTTTTTTTTCTTTTGGTACCTCTGCATAGTGCAGACAGAGGTCAGCCAGGAGGACATTCCCTGCATGTTCAATGACTAAGATGACTCGGGAGAATCAGTTTGTAAAGGGACGACAGACACACATCCAAAAAAAAAGGAATAGATGGCTACATGTTTCAAAGGTCCTGAACTCTGTTTGCAGCTCCCATTGAACTCCATGAGAACTGTAGGGGCCTAGCACTTTGAAGAAATCAGATCAATATTATTTAACTTACTGTGTCAACTGGAGCAGATATAAGGGTGGGCTTTTCAAAAGTGCTTAGTATTAGCCTAAGGCGGTTGCCACTGGGAGTTTTACCATTAATTTCAGTGGGGGCAGAGCTAGTCCAATGCTGAGTCCTCTCGAAAATATCACCCTGAGGACTTTCTCTTTAACAAGAAAAAGAACTGATTTATTTTTTCAGAGGGGCTTCCCTACAAATGAGAGTCAACATGCAGCTGTAGGTTTAAGCCATAAGGACTTGATCTAAAGCCTTTCGAAGTCAATAGAAAGTCTCGCACTGACTTAAATGAGCTTTGGATCCAGCCTGTAACACGGTATTGTTAAGGCAAATTAAGCCTGGTCTACATGCAGCTTTTGTGCTGCTTTAACTATATCTAAATTTAGGGGAATCAGCTATATCAATATAAGCACCTTTATACTAGTAAAACTGCATCCACACTAAGGGGTTGTACCTCTTGAACTGGTTCTTCACCAATATAGGTATAAAGTGATACAAAAACTGTGCATAGATCAGCCTGTAGAAAATAAAATCTCTCTCTATAAAAAAAGATGAAAAATTTTAATAGACTATTTTATTTTTACTGATAAGGTGCACCCAGTGCGTAGTAACTAGGACTATGGCTCCCTTTTAATTAAAACATCTTTCAGGGTCTGATCCTGCGCCATGGAGGTCAATGGGAAGTTTGCCATTAATTTCAGTGGGAGCAGGGTCAATTCTTATAGAACCAACTTAGGACTGGAAATTTTTTTTTACAATTTGTTAATCATTTCTCTTCCAGCTGAGCCCAGGAACATAAGACATTTCAGAGAAAGAAGATGCTATGCAGCTAATTAGTTTAGCCCACACCTCTTATTTAGCAGTTGTACCCCTCTAAATATTTTCAGTTGAATTTCTGCCTTAGTCCTCTGTAATATTATATAAAATAGTTGCTCCTTGACCATTTAATCCCTGATTTAGCAAAACACTTGAGCACATTATTAACTTCAAGCACGTCTTTAAATCCTTTGAACTAAGAGTATGCTAAAATTAAGCATGTGCTTAAGTGCTTTGCTGTGTCGGGGCCTTATTTCTGTTATTTGTAACCGATTCCCTTTGGGCCTGATGCTGCAGTATTTGCCTGGGCACAATTCCCATTCAGATCAGTGAATTGTTGGCCACACAGGAGTACAGGGCTAGACACTTTATTCACTAGAGAGATCACCAACATTCTTTTAGTGTCTATCTCTACTTTATCTTAAAAACCTTTTTAAAGGAACACCTTACCAGCAGTGTAACACACGTAATAATAGCAATATTACTGTCATAAAGCATCTTTCATCTTAAAGATTTATGAGCTGCTCTAAAGATAGCGGACTAGATACCTCCCACTCAGTCACTCCAGATTCTCATTGGTGTAACTCCGCAGTTGTCAGCAGAGTGACTCTGGATCTACACTAAGAATAGAAATGTATGTACAAGACTCATTGCTTCACCCACTGCTGAAATGCACACCCCGCTGGGGACACTAGAGCTAGCATGCCTACTCTTAAGCAGTCAGGTGTCATCTTCCATGGCCAGAAATTGTCAAAAGCATAGCTTAGCAAAGCACTCATCCATCTGTAGCCACCTTCCTTTCATCCCTAACTGATATCACCCCAAAGCGCCCCCACGTTTCATAACCTTCTGTTTCTTACTTATTGGCCTTGCAGTTGAAGCTGCTGCATTGCACTGCAGCAAGAGCCTTCCTAACGTTCACATCCATTATATTCATAGCTTTATCCCACCAACTCCCGCTTGTTCCTTTATCCCAAAGTACTTACTCGTGTTCTTCTTTTTGTGAAGTCTATACTTAATCGGACCACAACTTTCCATACCTTGCCCTGTCCTGTCTCGTTGTTTCTAGCATTTTCCTCCATAGCTGAGTTAAATTTATAGGACTGGAAGTTACTGGCCCTCTCCTGATCTTGGATGATGGTAGCCATTCTCCATAGCTAAGATGGCAGGACCCCTTGCATTATCAGTGCTATTTTTGTCTCCTTTCTTATCCTAAAGCATTTTTAAATGTCCGTTTTAAAGTTTTTTCTTTGTCTTTGCCACTTTCCTTTAGCATTTTGGAATGGAACTCTATTTTGGCCTGAAGAATGTAATGATGTTAATTTCCTAATCACCTTTTCAGTCGTGAGCATGGCTGTCTGCAACAATAATCAAATAGGTTTCAGAGTAACAGCCGTGTTAGTCTGTATTCGCAAAAAGAAAAGGAGGACTTGTGGCACCTTAGAGACTAACCAATTTATTTGAGCATGAGCTTTCGTGAGCTACAGCTCACTTCATCGGATGCATACCGTGGAAACTGCAGCAGACTTTATATACACACAGAGATCATGAAGCAATACCTCCTCCCACCCCACTGTCCTGCTGGTTACCAGCAGGAGAGTGAGTTTGTGTGGGGGGGGGGGGGTGGAGGGTGAGAAAACCTGGATTTGTGCTGGAAATGGCCCAACTTGATGATCACTTTAGATAAGCTATTACCAGCAGGACAGTGGGGTGGGAGGAGGTATTGTTTCATGATCTCTGTGTGTATATAAAGTCTGCTGCAGTTTCCACGGTATGCATCTGATGAAGTGAGCTGTAGCTCACGAAAGCTCATGCTCAAATAAATTGGTTAGTCTCTAAGGTGCCACAAGTACTCCTTTTCTTTTTGCGAATAATCAAATAGGGATCAATGGACATTATAATGAAATGTCAAATATGAGTTCAAATGTCAAGGGAGCTTTAAGTCGATGGTCTAAAGAGAGAAGAGATTTTGCAGTGTACTAGGGGCCTGATCCAAAGCATATTGCAATAATTGGAAAGACTCCCATTGACTTCAGTGGACTTTGGATGAGGTCCTAAATGATAAGGCCATCAAGATTTTGACTTATTAATGATGAGAGCAGGGGATGGACAGGTATCAAAAAGATACCATTCCCAAGTGCAGCATTTACTGATTGAATACATTATCCCAATGGAAACTAGGCACACCATTCATCTTTACAACAGGGCTTTGTTGCACATTTTAGCAATTTAAATTTTAAAAGGGCCAAAAGAATGATCTGTGTATGCGTCATCTGAAATGTATTGTTATGCTGTAGTCCTAAAAAGAATAACATTTATTAAAGCTTTCTAGCTTTTCTTCGTTGGTAACGATAGATATGGTATCTCATTTTATGCAAGAAAGGAGGTTGGATTCTAATCCAAATGAAAAAAAGAGGCACAAAGTAATTAATCATGGATGTTTCACTGTTCCTTTGGAAGCTGAATGCTCATTTGGCTTTGACCAAACTGGTTATTCTGGCCACGTACTTGGGAAGCACTTAGGTTTTCGGTTATTCTTTTATTATTGTTTCAAGCTATGGTTAGTTATTGGGCCAGATCCTCCGCTAGGGTAGCTTAAAGGAGCTCAGATTAATCTGCAGTCTGGCCACAACATTATTTTTCAGTCAACAGCTGCTGTTGAGTTTTAAATGAATTGGCAGTTTAGTCATAGGCTTGGAGGCCCAGACTTTTCAAGGTATTTCCTTGGGAGTTGAGCACCTATATACCTTTAAAAATCTGGTCCTAAAATCCTACTCTTTTTGCATTAACATTTTCATGAAGTTGAAGTTTCAAATATTATTCTTTAACAGAAAGATTTGAAAAAGTTTATATTTCTTATAAATAGTGATGATGATTTAATAAGATTATAATTCAGTTTTGGGGTCTGCTGCAGTCTTGTGGTATATGATATCAGCAGAACCTTTTAATGAGGTTAACAGCGATGAGCCAGATTCAGTTCTCAGTTACTGATGTGAATCCATCTGAGTTTCAGCTGATGCCGCTGGATTTACCCAAATGTTCAGAAAGTCAGAATCAGAGACAAGAATCTGGCCCTAGTACTCTATAAATACATGCATATACAAGTAAATCTGTTCCTCTAGAAAGGGTAATGCATTTTGATTCCTTATGGTGTCTTTCCTTGTCAGTTTATTAGTCCGGTCTAATCTTCAGTTTTGCCTTTTTTTCTTTATCAAGGATATTTGACAAATATCTTCTCAACTGCAGTCCATATCGCTGCCACATTACCAGATCTTTTAAAAAAATACATTTAACCCTTTAACTCCCACCATTTCTCATTCTACCAGCAGCGTGACTCAGCTCTTGGTGGGCTAAAGTAGAAAAAATGAATCATTGAATACATTTCTAACAGGAAGCAAGGGAACTGATACTTTATATGTATATTTTTATAATTATAGTTTTCCTTGTGTTTTAATATGGCAAAATTATGGTGCCCTAAATATACTGGTAGAGGCAATATTATAATTATCATAGTTCTGTGTAATTGCTAATAACAAAATTGTGTTTTCTAGCCCATGATTACAGAAGGACGTTTCACATATGTGATTTTTTACATTAATGCATGATTTGCCATTTCTTGCTCAAAAACCTACCAATTAACAGGGAGGTGCATATTACAGCTAAAAACACTACAAAAGCACTTCATATATTTTAACAAGTATGCTACAGAGCATTTGCTAGGGCATATTTGTAATTCTATGCTGATTGCTTTAATCTAATACCATAATAGCCTGATTCTGCAAAGTGCTGAGTGCTTCGTGAGGGATGGTGTAGACCTTCAATTCTCACAGAGTCTGACCCAAAGCCCACAGAAGTCAACAGAAACACCGCTGTGGGCATCAGTGGGCTTTGGATCAGGCTCCTAGATATCAGAGTGGGATGTGTTCTAAAGGCTGTCAGTACTACCATTCTTTATAATGTTTGTGGATCTGAAATACTTTTAAATTAGAAGAAATTCTGGGGAATGTTTCTATGGGTTGTGATATGAGTGTTCCCAAACATGCCATTTTATTTGTTCTCATACAAATAAATCAATCATTTGTAGAATAGGTGAATTGCTTGTTTTAATTCCTTCCCTCCCCCCCGACAAGGAAATCACAGTTTATAATGCCAATTTATCGTTCTGCTTATAATATGTGTTTGCTTAACCTACAGTAGAAATCTATCTGAACAGACCTGAACTGTCAAAAACTGAATGACTATTCATAGATGTTTTAAAACAAAAAAAATTGAACGTTATGGATTTCTACTGTAAATTAAACAAATACATGCCTTTTTACCTGCTATATGCCATGTGTATCCCAACAGACTCAAGGGTTAAGGTACATCATATGCAAATGTTGCTCATATACTTAACCTCTTTTAAAGGAAAGCTGCTGCAAACTGTTTCCTGAAAAATGTTTTAGTTGCATCTGCAGGATTAATTTGTATTCTGCTTTGCCTTGTTTTTTGTCAGTATTAATATTTTAGGTCCAGTCCTGCTTTCATTCCTATCGGTAAGAATTTTGCCTATTACTTCAAAGGCAAATAGGATAAGATCCTTTCTTCAGAAAGCAGGGCATTGAACTTGATCAGCTGGTGAGAGTACTTCAGAAATATACCCGACATCTGTCAAAGCTCAGAGTTTGGTTCTTGGACTATCCAGTATATTACAAATCATATGAACAGTGATATTTTGTTCTTAATTTATTAGACACAAACATCTCTCTTTGCAATAGTGTGTTCTTGAAGGAAATGCAGGCAACAAAATTGCTATTAAAATAAATTTGGGCCCACGTGTACCAACTATTTTGTTATAGGAACCCTAGTCTAGTGATTAAGGCATAAGACTGGCACTCAGGAAATCTAAATTCAGATCTGGGTCTGCCACAGGCTAGTTGCGTGTGACCTCGGACAAATTACTTTGACTCTCTGAGCCTCATTTCCTGCATCTGTAAATATGAGAATAATGGCCTACATTTTCAAAAAGTGATTTTGTTTTGGGTGCCTCCCTTTTTGACACCCTACTTGAGACATTTTAAAGGGGACTGATTTTCAGAAAGTGCAGCTTACATGTCCTCTGAAAATCTGGCCCCTTTAAATTGTCTCAAGTTGGGCATCCAAAAGTTGAGACACCCAGAATACTTAGCCGCTTTTGAAAATGTTGATAGGTGAAATAGCAAGACAAAGTATTTTTATTAAACACTGCTAGGAATGTATTATATTTATGGTAGCACAAGTAAAAATTAATGGGGGAAGGGAAAAATAGGATGAACCATGTATGGGTCTGATTCTGATCTCACTCTGGTATATATCAGGAGTAATGCCACTAATGTAAACGGAGTTACAAGGGTGTTAAAACCCATGTGTGTAAGAACAGAATCAGGACCTATGGATCCAGCCCTGACTAACTGACAGAGTGCAAATTCCAAATTGAGAACACTGCAGTTGAATATACAACTTGGAATTTTCTTTCTGTGAGCATTTGAGCTTAACATTTACTTTCTGCAAGTATTCATAAACATGACATGCCAATGTTTGAAGGCTCTCAGAAAGCAAACCTAAAAGGTGTGTGAACACAAATCAAAATCCACTATTGAATTGCAGCAAATATCCACCAGAAAAAGTTCCCACTATTTGCTCGCCTGTATGAAAATGATTGAAATATACACATGGTCCCTGCACAGCCTTTTCAGGGATTTCTTTTAAATCTTTACTTTTAAGAAGTTGGTCCGATGAAAGACAGCACCTCACCCACCTTGTCTCTTTAGCATTAAGAAACATTTTCTTGGGTTCTGCCACCCACTTCTGCCCTGGCTGAAAAACATTTCTGTCTCCTATCATAAGAGGGTATATTAAAAACAGACTGGATGGCTCTCAGATGTGGTAGCTTTTGTTGGGGAGTCCTGTCAATTTAGTACATTTTTGAGACGAGTACATCAGGGAAAAGACAGTGGGGAAAAAAACCTTTAAGGCTTTGAGAATGTGCTGAGTATAATTTAAAATGCTATATAGACAACTTCTTTAACGTAACACAGTAGGGACAGCTCAGTGCATCTTTAAAGTTATTTTCTTTATTAGCAGAGGATTTTGCAGTCATCAGATCTTCTAGTTGTTCGTTTCTCCATGATTGACTGTTCTTAATACTATGAGGTGGTTGTTCTGGGAGCAGGTAGTAACTTGCACAGGTCATGCATCTGTTCTGAAAATCATTTGCTGAATGTGATAACGCTACACAAAGCTATTTAACAGGTTAATGACTAAAAAGGCAAAAGGGCTGCATGGACAGTGAAGTGGATGTTCATTACTGTAGTACCTGAATGGCCAGATTAGCCCCTGGGGCATTTAATGCTAGTATATTAAGCAGCCTGGCAGATGGCAATGTGTTATAGAACAGGCTAGTGGCACTTCAGGTTCTCAGAGGGCATCAGCTCTGTGCCCCTTTTGTTTCTTGAAAACGTAAGGCAAAAAGCTACCCTCTTTTGCACAGTGCTTTACTCCTGTTGATGTCAGTGAGGGAGCCACACACATAAGAAGAGAAGGACTCATGGATCCAAGGGGAGAAATGTAAATAATAATATACAGCATTTTTATATGATCAAAGCACTGTCCAGATGTTAACCAACTAATCCTTCCAGTGGCCCTGTGAGGTACCGTTACTAGGATTGCTCCTATTTTACAGATAGGGAAACTGAGACAAGAGGTGCAGTGACTTTCCAAGGCCATAGGGTGTTTAAGTGGCAGAACCTGTAGTACAATTCAGGAGTGCCTGAATCTCAACCCTGTACTCTTTTCTCCAGACCACGTCGCTGGGATAGTAGTAAGCACTGATGGTGTGGTAGCACCCAACAGTTCCAAATAGGATCAGGGGCCCCATTGTGTTTGGTGCTGTTCATAGAAAAGACAATCCCTGCCCTGTGGGCCTTGCAGTGTAAAGGCACAAGCAGATGAAGGGTAGCAAATGGGGACACACTGTACAACCAAATGAGTCTGGTGACAAATTGACTCAGCTTTGTTAGTTCTATGAATTGCAGTCATTCTTATGGTTGGGTTGGGCTTGGTTTGATTGGGTATGACCCCCGCCTTCCTGTTTTACCCATAGATTTAAAAGTCTATAAAAATGTCATCATTGTTGACAGTTAATTGTGTTACATTGTACATGCCATGATATTATTTGTAATTTTAATAAACTTGTTACCTATGTTAGAGGATCTTGCATCTTGGATGTAGGCTGTGGGAGGTGGAAATGATGTTTGGTAGTCTAGATTTTTTTTGTTAATTACTTCTGGAGGAGGAAATTAAGCTGTTTTTTTTATGCTGCTCCTTTTCAGATGGTTAGAAAAAGTATTCTCCTGATCTTTTCCAAAATACACTCCTTATGCCAAGTCACACCTTCCATCTCAACTGGTAGATGGTGGACTTGCATGTTGTACTTGAGAGCGAGCTACTGGACTTTCCTTCTCTCTTGGCTAGATGTTTGATGTACTGGCTCTCTCCTCTAATGTACTGAACGTCAGCAATTCATTCCGCTTCTGTCTTGATTACTCTATTTCTCTCTGACATCCTCTCTGCTCATTTTTCACATACAGAAGATCCTTTTGTCATGGTTCCTTTGTTCCATGGATTAGGCACTGACCTCTCTGGTTGCCCCAGGATTCATTCTTCCATGTTACCTTCCATTTCTTCTTCAGATCCACTCCTATGCTTTATTTAACCCCACTGCTCTTCTCTGCACCATCCATTACCTTGATCATTACATTCTTCCTTACCAAGTTGATTCTGGAGTCCTGTTATTCTTTGGTGTTTCTCAAAATGTCCTCCTGAGGCTTTTCTTGTATTGCCCAGTTCTCCTACAAAAAAAAGGTAGCTTTCAGAAGCTCTCTCTTTAACTGAGAGAAACAGCTAGAAGAGACATCTCATTGCACAGCACCATGGGACTGAGAGAAAGAACATGGGAAGAATGTTGCTGCTATAGTGATTAAAGGCAAGATTTTCAAAGCACTCAGTATTGGTCTAACTCTGTTTCCATTGCAATCAAATTCCCATTGGCTTTAACAGGAGCAGAGTTAGGCCAGCACTTCTTAGCTCTGATCAACACGGGGGTGGGTGTCGACCTAAGATACGCAACTTCAGCTACACGAATAGCGTAGCTGAAGTTGGCGTATCTTAGGTCGACTTACCTGGCCGGGAGGATGGTGGTGAGTCGTCCACTGCCGCTCCCCCGTCGACTCCGCTTCCGCCTCTCGTGAGCTGGAGTTCCGGAGTGGATGGGGAGCATGCTCAGGAATCGATTTATCACATCTAGACGAAATGAGATAAATCGATCCCCAATAGATCGATCACTACCCACCGATCCAGCAGGTAGTGAAGACCTGCCCTTAGCGTATGCACAATGTGGCACATGACCAGCATTCATCACTGAATTTGGTCTGCTGGTTGGATCATTAGTTTCCCCATCCCAGGCCGGGTACTGATGGTGAGTTTGATGTCAACGCTGATCCATGCCACCCAGGCGAGTTCTGAGAAATTCTGAAAATCCCACCTCAAAGTCTTATTGTTCATCTCCCAATCATCTAGCAAGGAGTCCAGATTGTAAACAGCAAGAGACAAGGACAAAGAAATCTTCTTGTGCTGACTGTATCTTTACATGCTAATTGCTCCCACTACATACAATGCATGCGCGATGACAATTACTAGTTGTATGTTATGAATATAGTTTCTAATGGCTAGTGTTTTGTTGGTTGCTAGCAACCTGGCTTCTGTGTTTAAATTACTCTTGGACCTATGGTTAAATAAGGAGTAGTGTTTGGGTTACAAACTTCCTAGGTTACTGTGGTTAAATTTTGTATATTGTTTTGCTTGGTAGGTTTTTTTTAATTATTATTCATTTTGGCCTTTTTCCCTTCTAGAGTAACTTGCCATATATCCTGAGTAAAAAATTTTAGCCAAATTTTTAGCCAACACCAAACCCACCTCTTAATTGGTTTACCCATTGCTTTGCATGCAGAATTAGAGATGCATCCCATTTGGATCTACATAACCTGGATCTGGACATGCAGAATGAGCAGCTGGAAGCCCACCTATCTAGTTTGCTTTTGCATGTGACTACGTACAGACCCAAATCTGTGCATGCCTATTTTGGCAGATGCAATCAGCTGGATCCACAAATTTGGAGGCTGGGGCTATCCTGCTGTTTGGTGCATGCATGTTCCATTTGTAACAAAAATATTCCAGGGAAATTTTCCAAAACCTCCTTTTTTTGGACACAAGTATGTAATCTGTCTGCCACTCAGAACTCCCATGGACTTCACTGGGAGTTCCATAAGGATGCTTGCAGGAATCAGTACTTAATGTCTGATAAGGTACATATATAAGCTGTTCATTTTTAGAGGTAACCCCTGCTTGCTTGGAGAGGCACTCTGTCACCCCCCAGAAATTGATTAGCCTGCTACAGCCTTGGCTAAGAAAATGCGTCATTTAGCTCCAGAGGTCCCTGGTTTGATCCCCATTACCAACGTCACTGTGTGGGTTGGCATTACAAGAGGTTTGAAACTGGATTATTTTCTCCTGGGAAAGGCACGAGTACATTCTTGCCGTATCTTTAAGGTAGAATGCACATTTATGGAGCTCTGATGCTGGATCATCTGCCTCCAGTGACGCTGTCTGTTTATCCATTTTTCAAATGATCAGTCTTGAGAGTGCCATGACAGTATCTGAACCACAAGTTTGACAGTCTGTCCATAATGAATGTAGCCATCTCTCCCCGTGAATTCCTCTCCCTCTACATGGAAGTGTCTGGTGCTACCTGTTTGGGATCAAAGTCTATTAAATAGTGCCACTTTTGTCCCTGATGCAATACATAAGTCTGCATTTTTCAGTGATTCTTTTTAGAAGGTTTGGAGATGACTTTGATCCGTTCACTGAGGAACAAACCAGTGTTGTCACTGGTGCCAGAGAACATTTTTACTGATAACATGAAGTGCTTTCTCTTGTCTGAGTCAGAGATGTACAATGTTTTGGCTGTGCAATAGTTCTTTCCTTCCAAATTCAGCTGTTGCATTTCTTGGTCACTGTGTCCTATTCCAGTGAAAGCAGATGGTTGTGACTCTTGTTCAGAGCAACCATCACATTCCCTTTGCTTGTTTTTTTTTTCCCTTCCATCCACTGCCCATACAATCCTCTCCATGTTTTCTGGGTTTTGGTACATTTCCTGAGTATCTTGTTCAGGGAGATTCCAGGGCACTAGATTACCATAATCCAGCCTGTTCACTGAAGTTGCAACACTATACCCTTCAATTAATATTATTCTAATAGGGCCCAGGATAATTTGCTTTAGCAAACTGATATTGTTCCAAAAAATTAGGTGCTATGTATACTTCGTAAAAATAATCTTTAGTACTTGAATTTCTGGCAGTGGAGCCTCTAAAAGGTGTTAATCTATTAGGGTGTACAGGGCTCTCTCCCATTGGGTCTGATTTTAGCTTCAATTCTGGTTTAATCAGAGTCCTCTGCTTTAGCTCAGCAACATAATCTGGGGTCACCATCACTCAGCCATATTCCTAAAAATATCTACTCTCTCTTCAAAGGGGTGTGGTCCAACTCCCACTGATGTCAATAGAAGGATTCCTGTTGATTTCAGTGGGTGTTTTTTTGGGCATTTAGCTTTGCAAAGCATTTTTGTGGCCTGGTAGGATGAAGGTGGCCTTGAGAATGGCTTCCTAAACTGGCCAGTGCACTGACCAACAGGGAGTCCTAATTGGGCAGATGCTTGTAAACTCTCACTGCTTCCAGAATTTCTCTTCCTTTGCCTTGTAGGCTCTGTAAGGTTTAGGGCTGAGTCCCAAGGCCTTTCTGCTAAACATGATCTCCACAGGGCTATGCATCTGTCAACACAAAGATTCCCCACTGCTCTGTTAGAGATGGCAATATAGCATTCAGGCCTGTATATTTGCCTGAAATAGAATTTTGGGGTTTGTTTACCCGTTTGACTTTTGATATTCTTATATCCTTACTAACAAATGTGAACAAAGACACTGTGTGTTGCTTCTACCCAACCAGATGGATTTGTTAGTATAATGAGAAGACTCTGAGAGGTGTCTCGGAAGCGCTATGCCTCTTGAGGCTACTTGTGGGATGGTGCAGAGTATAGATCACCCCTCGCTCAGGGCTATGCCTAAAGGCATAAACTACAGCATAGTTGGCAGATTTAAACAAAATACAGCTACACGACTGCATGACATCAAGTTTCCCCATCTGTGAATTAGCCCCTTGTGCCATTAGTTTTTGGCACAGCTAGAACCAACTTAGATATACATGGATGTCTGCAGGAAGCCAATGTTTGCAGAGTACAGTCATTGTATAATAGCAGCGTAGCTGTTTCTTTAAGACAGAGAGAGACACCGGTGAGTGAAGTGGTAAATATTGACATCTACTCCTTGGAAATGCACATTTCCTATGCAGCTCTCAGTCAGGAAATCAAAGCAAGTCACCATTTGTAATTGTCACAAGGGAAAGACTGGACTTTTTCTTTAACTGAACAAGCAAATAAGATGGTATCTATTTGGGAAAAGAATTATATTTCAAAGGAAAGGAGTACTTGTGGCACCTTAGAGACAAACCAATTTATTTGAGCATAAGCTTAAGGGAGCTGTAGCTCACGGAAGCTTATGCTTAAATAAATTGGTTAGTCTCTAAGGTGCCATAAGTCCTCCTTTTCTTTTTGCGAATACAGACTAACACGGCTGCTACTCTGAAACCTGTCGTTATTTCAGAGGATACATACATAGATATCTGTACAGAATCCTGGATGTCTTTTGGGAAAAGGCTGTGAATTAAAGTGTTGCTTCAGTGGAAACCATGACACAAAATGAAGGAGAATAAAAAGTATTATAAAAAGCATAGAATAGAGTTGATCACATAAAGCTGCGCTGGTAAGCAGTTACTCACAGTGTCATTCCATTAGAGAAGATGATAGCTATTTGGAAGATTATGTTTAGTAGAGACCTTGTGACTCTGACTTCCAGGCTGTTAAAGACTATTTGTGTGACTAACTGTGCAACAGTGTCACTTCTCCCTCTCCCCCCTGCCCCGTAACCCAAGCCACAAACCTCCCTGGAACACCCAAACCACAAACCAGCGCCCCTAGTGCCTCGTGCCACAGTCCCATGTGGCTGAAGTAAGCAAGGCAGCAACCCCGAAAGCAAAAGGAAAAATCAAACCCCAAGTAGGCTTTTAAACTCTTTATTAGCAGTGTGCTCATGCACAGAGAAGAGGATTGCACAACTGAGAGCCAATCACACTCTCCAGCGGGAAATTAAAAATATAATTTTTAAAAAAGCGAAAGTCCTCCCTTCCACCCCCTGGGAAACACCCCAAAACAATCAACAAGCAAACATAGGCACAATAGAGCAATTACACAAAGAAAGAAGCCAAAATCCGCTTACTGTGAACGGGCTTGGCAACATTCCGAGTCGGAAGGGATTGACAATCTTCCAATGCAGGTTCCTTTGCAGCCTTTAAGTTCCAGTCAGCTGTGATAAGGAAGATAGGCCTGGGATGCTGGCAGTTTGTTTCAAACCTGTTAGTAAGTTGTCTCGCTAAGAATTAATTTCACAGCAACGCTGAGAATCAAGAGCAATTGATTAGCAGTAATTCGAGCTGGCTGAAAAAAGGTAACTATTTCATGATGAATTAAAAAAGAAATCATTCATTTTTTTTCAAGAAATTGTTCATTTTTCAATGCAAAATGCAAAATGATTGTTTCCTTTTTTTCCAGCAAAAATTCCAAACATTTCATTTTGGCAGGAAAAAACAATATTTTCTCTCTCCTTGTTTGTCTTGTTTTCAGTGGAAAAAATAAATAAAAGTGAGAGAAAGTGGGGAGTGGGAGAACTCTTGTCATTTATTTTCCACTGGAAAAGGGGAAACAAGAAAAAAACACCAGTTTTTTTCATTTTGTATTTTTATCAAAATGGAGGCATTTTGAAGAAACAAATAGTTTGGCAAACATTTTGATTTTTGTCAAGGCAGTATTTTCAATCATTTCGATGAGTTTTAAAATTTTCACCTGCTCTAGTAGTAACTAAATGGCTCACCATGATCATTATGGGTCAGATTATGATGACTTTATTCACATTGAATAGTATCTCCATTGAGTAGTTAATGAGTGGTGTTACTTGTGGAGTTAAATGCCACCTCATATGAGTAAGGGTATTAGAACCTGGCTTTATAGTAACAACCAGGATTGAAGTACTCTATGTTACTTTTAATAAAATGGATGGTATTTGTATAATAGGTTTACTCCTATCTATAAGAGATAATGGATGTTCTTTTTTCCCTCCGTGAACATCATATCCCTTGTCTCAGTCCCAAATACCAATGCACATGTGCTAAGAGCGCTTGCATTTTGCTCAGCCAGTGGGCTTTGGCAGTTGGAAGACTAGGAACAAATTGTACCCATTTTCCATCAGCCAGAGGTATATTTCCAAGTCCGCTCTCACAGCCAGGTGACCTCCTCCATGTCTTAGTGAGATATACTGCTGGACTCGCATGCCGTCAGAACATACACACACAATTTTTTAAAAAGCAGTAGATATTTTTTCATTATGACTCAGTATTTAGGGCCAGCTCCTCAGGTGGCGTAATTCAGTGTAGTTACATTGCAGCCAAAGGAGCTACACCAATTTATACCAGCTGAGGATCTGACCCATTTAGTTTACAAAAAAACAGACAGAAGAAAAGGAAAAACGTACAGGTGGTGATCGAGTAGTTTTCGCTCAAGGTGCAAGAACAAAAGACAGTCTGTGGAGTTGCTCCTCCTTTATAAAGAAAGCTCAGTATGTACCTGGGATGTGTACTGTAAAAGGAGTAATTACAAGTGCACTGAGAATAATTCTACACATATACTCACACTCACACACAAAGGGCCAGATCCTCAGTACCAGCACACATCCGTGCAAAACCACTGAAGTCAAGGGAGCTATCCTGGTGAACACCAGCTGAGGATCTGGCCCCAAAAATGCATAAATACATACATACATTGACCTGAAGGAGGCAGAAAAAAAAAGTTTGATTACACACTTCAGGTGAAACCCCGACTCTGTTGGAGTCAATGGGGGGTTGCCATTGACTTCAGTGCAGCCAGGATTCCTGCCTTCATGTCTGCATGAGAAGTTGCTCAGGATATCATTCTGAAATGGCTGAATATGAATGAATCACTCCTGATTAATCAGCTGTTAAGAAGAAGTATTAAGCAGGGGGTGAGTTAGCCAATTTGCTTATCAGCAACTCAGTAACCACATGACCATCTGAAGAGAGATACTTAAGGCATGACTCAGCTGTCGAAGTGGGAGAATAATTAGGAGTGAAACGTTTATGTGGTGAATTTTCCCCTCTATTCTGGTTCATGCCACCAGATCATGATTTTCTCAGACTTACTTGTTAGTCAAAGTTATTTGCTGAGTAATTTCTGCAAATATTTTTTGGTCCTCAGATTGTCCATTGCACATATTCAAAATTCGAGCTGTGTTGCCTAGTTTTAATGGTACATGAAAGTTCACATGACATGTTTCGGTTCCCTGATTGGATGACAGTAACTCTTAGAATCAGGTTGCTGGTGCAAAAGCTCCTTGTTACTGTAACAGTGTGGCCTTCCCCTTTTAGGGGCCAGAGGCCTGGGGCTCCCCCAGCACTGTTCAATCAGCTCCACTCGTGCCACAATTAACAGTATCCCTGCCTGACGAGGAGGGAGTGAGGAGGTCAGGTGTTAGTATGGTGAGGGTCTGGGCCTCCTAATAAAAAAGACTTACGAAAACACAGAAGGAAGTTGAGAAGGAACCACAGGGAGGTGCCTGGATTCCTGTGGAAGACCCTGGAGCAGAATGCGAAAGTGGGGCTGAGACAGTCAGGGCTCTATCCCAGAGCCCAGAAGGGGCTGGGAACTGAGCCCAGAGAGTGGGCTGAAGAGGAGTCCAAGGGGATGAAAGACCCTTTATTTGTGTGAACTTTTGGTTAGACTTCTGTTATCTGGAAGGGGTTAGAACAAGATGTGACTTAGCTGGAAGGCTAACTCATGGACAGAAATAGGCCATCAGAGCCAAAGAAGCAATCAGCAGGGGGTGTTAGCGGCAACCCCCCTGCAATGCCATGCACTAAAGTCAGGGGGCATTAAGGCCATGAGTGGAACCGTTTACAGTTACAAATTCCAAATTTGCTGTCCAGGAATATTCTCCAATGGTCACTTAAAATTTGCTGTTTCTACAAACCTACCTACCAGCAAACTTATGCACTAGAACCTTCACTGGAAGCAAAAAAACACAAGGGATGTGAATCGAGCATTATTTAGAGTCATCAGATGATGCCATTAAAAATAATATTGCAATTGCAGGAAGGTATCTTGGTCATATTCTCCCAAATGAGGATGCCAAGCCCTATTCTGCAAAAATAGCAATAGTCACTTGAGACACGGCCACCAGAGTAGCACCCTGAACAAGAAAAGATATTGAGGATGATGATTTACCTGTTAAGATTATACCATGTCTTGCAGGAGGTTTAGCATCACTAAGAGATCTCCAAAAGGAAGATCACAGCACAACGAGGCCTGGTCTGCACTTAAAATTTAGGTTGATTAGAATAATACCTGATTAAAATTTACTTATAGCTCAAAAACCACCTGGCTAACCAAGGGATGTTAATCATAAAAGATATTATTGAACAGACAGTTTTAGCCTCCTTCACATATCTTCATGATAAATACCAGCTGCCAACAGAGCAAGGTCCTTTTTACAATCAGCTTTGACTCAAAATTATGAAGGAGCTGGGGAATTGTTGGCAGGCCACAAATAACACCCCATGTGAAGTGCAACTTAAAAAGTATGCTAGCCAGAAACATTTTGTGGGTAACGTATGCAAGTGGCTGAACTCCTTGATTTATCCTATTGACTATCCCATAAAATACAAATGGGAGAAGAAGTTAACCATCTCCATTTCCTCTGACAGGTGGGACAATGTATGACACAATATATACAGGTTTCAGAGGGGTAGCCGTGTTAGTCTGTACCAATAAAAACAATGAGGAGTCCTTGTGGCACCTTAGAGGCTAACACATGTATTTAGAATCATAAAATATCAGGGTTGGAAGGGACCTCAAGAAATCATCTTGTCCAACCCCCTGCTCAAAGCAGAACCAATCCCCAATTTTTGCCCCAGATCCCTAAAGGATCCCCTCAAGGATTGAACTCACAACCCTGGGTTTAGGAGACCAATGCTCAAACCACTGAACTATCCCTTCCCACCCAAGGCATATGCTTTAGTGGGCTAGAACTCATTTCATCAGATGCATGGAGTGAATTAGGCCTAAATAAAGACCGGGAGTGGCTGAGACACTACAAAAAGTAATTTTCACTCTGTTGATACTCACACCTTCTTGTCAACTGTTGGGAATGGGCCACATCCACCCTTATTGAATTGGCCTCGTTAGCACTGATCCCCCACTTGGTAAGGTAACTCCCATCTTTTCATGTGCTGTATATTTGTATCTGCTTATTGTATGTTCCACTCCATGCATCTGATGAAGTGGGTTATAGCTGGGTGACCAGATGACAAGAACAAAATATTGGGACACATTGGGGGGCTCACCCCCCACCAGGGCCGGCTCTAGGTTTTTTGCCGCTCCAAGCAAAAAAAAAAAAAAAAAGCCGGAGTGCCAAGGAAGC
The DNA here is from genome assembly GCF_965140235.1 of Caretta caretta. Taxonomy (NCBI): domain Eukaryota; kingdom Metazoa; phylum Chordata; order Testudines; family Cheloniidae; genus Caretta; species Caretta caretta. The sequence continues at coordinate 201,337,185 of NC_134208.1, read as the reverse complement.
AAAATATCGGGACAAATGGTGTCCCAACCGTACATCGGTCGGGACACAAGACGAACAACTAAATATCGGGATTTTATCGGGATGTCTGGTCACCCTAGTTATAGCCCTCAAAAGCTTATGCCCAAATAAATTTTGTTAGTCACTAAGGTGCCACAAGGACTCCTCGTTTTTACAATATATACAGAACATCCTGTTCTCTGTTTTTGCATTTCTTTCAGAACAAAATTCTAAATAGATATTACTGGACTCCTGAGTGTTCGCATACAGCTGGACTCACCCGGCATAGAAAATGTTAGAGATATGACAGCCCTAATGTAACCTGTCTCATATAGTTTTTGAATGTCAAAGTATATGCACATTTGAGAAGGAAATATGTGGTGCTCCATCTAAGGAGACCGGGGTCAGGATTTCCCCCGTGTTTGTGTTTTGGGGATTCTGAAAGATCTACCCTGTTTGAGTCATGCCAGGAAATGGATTGCTGCAGGACATATAGTGGCCGAAAGAGTCATTTTATGAAAATGGTAATCTGCTATTCCCCCCACCATTGTTTGATGGTCTAATTGCGTGTGGAAAAACTGACAATCTGTAGAGGCACAAGATCCAGCTATGAAGACACTTGGTCTTTCATGAAAACATTACAAACTGAGTCCAGGTAGACTGGGCTTCTGATGCTTCTCCCTTCTTTTCTTTTGGTGGGCATTGGTAGGGAATTATTTTTCATAACATGCAGGAGTATTTATATCTGAATATTTCATACTGTGTTTTTGTTACAGCCGAACTCCTGTTGCATTTTCTTTGTCATTATATTTGAATCTGTCGGTATGGATATATTAAAACTTCTGAAAAATAAAATGTAAAATCTTTATGTCACCATAGCTATGTCATTCACAGGTGGGAAAAATCCACACCCCCACGTAATGGAAGAATGCTTCCTCGCTTGGTGTTTCCACTTTCTGTCAGTGTAGGCTCCATCTATGCTCTAGAGTTATGTTGGCATAGCTACGGTGCAGGCCCATTGCTATACAGGTTGAACCTCTCTATTCTGGCACCCTTGGGACCTGACCAGTGCCAAACCAGAGTATTTGCTGAACCACGGGAGATCAATATGTAGCAAGCCGGTCTCTTTTTATTTTTATCTCGCCGAGGTGAATAAATGGAACAACACTTGCAACGCTGCCTAGCCAAGGCTTACTGGCTCTTGTCATAACAAAGTGGTAGTGTTGATATACAATTTTACTGTATTGCCACAAGGAAATAAGTAGATAAAGCATAAAAAAAATAAAATAGAATCACGCTGGACCACAGATGTTGCCGGACCAGAGAGTTTCAACCTGTACTATGATGTAAACAGAGCTGGACAAAAAATGAAAAACTGATGAAAAAAATAAAATTTGGAAGTTCTTTTTATTTTGGAAGCTTCATAGGAGACATTTATGAATCTTTTTTAGCATTTTTTCAATATCTTTTCATAATTTTAATTGAAAACATTGACATTTAGAATAGGTGGTGTGGGAGAGGGGATTTTTGGCAAACAAAAAAGTCCAATGTTTCATAGCATGTTTTAATTTACAAAATTATGAAAATATATTGGGTAAAAAGCACGTATAATTTATTAAAAAATAATTGATAGTGGTGATTGTGGAATCTCATTTTGGAAAATGAGGCCATTTTTCAATGATCACATTTTTTGTTTGAAAAATTTCCACCGGTTCAGATGGATGGATCCTATCTAGGACTTGGGATGGGAGGTGTACTGCAAGAAGAGAAGCCAGTGGTTCATGTATCCAAGTCACTATGCATAAATTGCACAAGAGATGTTCAGCTGTGCATACTTTTCTCAGTATGTGCAAGGGGGGGAGTTACATTGGCCACATAGGACCACATGTCTTTGGTAGCAATCATGCAAAAATAAATGGTGGCAGTTCCCAGAAAGCTAAAAAGAACGATGGCTAAATGCAATGCTGTAATTAAACACAGACAAGGAAAGGGTTATCAGTTCCTGATACCTTAAGCAGATTGTCTCTAACAGGGCAGGACAATATGGAGGAGTCCTTTGAGGAACTAATTAATTGGTCTAACAGGTTACTTGTGTTGGACCAGAAACTGACAGAACTACGGGGTGCCACTAAGCAAGATCCCATTTGTCCATGTTGCTGGAAAATATCCTGGCTGGCCAAAAGGAAAACATTAATATATACTATGGCTTTTGAACCTGGGGGTCATAGGCAAGTCCATGGGGGGTTACAACCACCTTTCATGCCTCTACGGCTATGTCAAGGTTCCTTCCCCACTCTGAACTCTAGGGTACAGATGTGGGGACGAGCATGAAACCACCCCTAAGCTTATTTTTACCAGCTTAGGTTAAAACTTCCCCAAGGTACAAACTATTTTACCTTTTGTCCCTGGACTTTATTGCTGCCAACACCAAGCATCTAACAAATATAACCGAGAGATAGCCCACTTGGAAACGTCTTTTCCCCCAAAATCCCCCCAAGCCCTACACCCCCTTTCCTGGGGAAGGCTTGATAAAAATCCTCACCAATTTGCATAGGTGAACACAGACCCAAACCCTTGGATCTTAAGAACAATGAAAAAGCAATCAGGTTCTTAAAAGAGAATTTTAATTAAAGAAAAAGTAAAAGAATCACTTCTGTAAAATCAGGATGGTAAATACCTTACAGGGTAGTCAGATTCAAAACATAGAGAATCTCTCTAAGCAAAACCTTAAGTTACAAAAAGACACAAAAACAGGAATTACATTTCATTCAGCACAACTTATTTTATCAGCCATTTAAATAAAACAGAATCTAACGCATATCTAACTAGATTGCTTATTAACCCTTTACAGGGGTTCTGACCTGCATTCCTGCTCTAGTCCCTGCAAAAGACACACACAGACAGAGAGAACCCTTTGTTCCCCCCCCCCCCCCGGCCCTCCAGCTTTTTTAAAGTATCTTGTCTCCTCATTGGTCATTTTGGTCAGGTGCCAGCGAGGTTATCTTTAGCTTCTTAACCCTTTACGGGTGAAAGGGTTTTTCCTCTATCCAGGAGGGATTTAAAGGTGATTAGCCTTCCCTTTATATTTATGACAGGCTAAATATGGGGGGAACCTCAAAACTTGTTTCTTTTGTAACATGGGAGGTGAACAGTATGGAAAAGGCTGAGAACTGCTGATGATTTCTACAGTGAAAGGGTATGGGACATCCCATAAGTAGAAAATTGTTATGGAGGATTTGATTTTTAAAGGTCCAAGGCTCAGGAGTCTGTGATCACCGAGACTGAACATGACAGAGAGACACACGGGGCTAGAGAAGTACACATAGAGGGCCAGAGATGGGTTGACAGGGGCTGTGTGAATGCAAGAATTAAAGAGGAGATCCACCAGTTCAAGCACTGTAATAGGAATGCTGCTGGGCCTTCTCTCTCCTGCAGAAAGGCGAGAGGGTATGCATGCAGAATGCTAATAGTCAATAGAACTGTTGCAGCCAAATTACACAGGCTGAATTCCTATCTGGTACAGATGGACACTGGGGGAACATTCAGATGTAACTGTGGACATTTGCTCATATCACAGGAAATCAATCCATTTCCTTTGTGATTATAACTCAAGAAGCTCTATTTCCAGACCAGATGTCAGTTTTCTTCACCATTTTACAAACACATTTGAACATGCCTGAAGTTTTGTTGCCCAAAATTTACAAAGAAACGCAAAGACCGACAAGCAAAGTTGTACGCTATCTGAGCTGGTTCTATTGTAAAATGAACATTTTGTAATGAAATGAATATTGGAAAATATAAGATGTTAAATAGTGATGTTCTGAAATACTCAGTAGAGAGAAATGTCAAGTCTATGAAAACTAGCTGTACAGCATGTTTTCTTGTTCTTTCTCTGAGAAAGGGGAGTGATATTATTCTCACCAGATGGCGTTATTACAGATCATTTTGCTAGTTCTGTTTACGTGCAGGAGTAAGAGTTAGCTCTTGGAGGAATGTTTATTCCCAGGCAAGCGAACAAAATGAGGTGACCTCTCTGCTCATCTTAATTTCTGTCTTGCTTCTACTTGACCTGGGATCTCTTCGGTAAAGGAGATTCTAATCTCACTGGCCCCTCCAAGCACAATACATTGCTAGTGGTTTTGATTTTAAAGAGTCATAATGTCCCTGGAAACCTCATATATATTTTCGGAGGGACAAGGGGGATTCACAATGGATGTCCATAAAACCAGGGAAGTGTGTGCTATGTTTTCAGGACACTTCTGTCTAGGGAGATTGAAGGTTTCATCCAGTAAAGGGGACTGACGGGCTGCATGGCATTTTTAAAGGAGATTTAAAAAAAAATTCTTGGTAGAGTTTGTCATCAGTCTTTAATAAAATAAAACAGGGCTGCTTGCTTTCATGGCAGCAAATTATAGACGGGTCTCTACATGCTTTAGTACCTTACTCCACAAAAGTAAGGTTTACAGTGGGCTCTGGGATCAGTGGGAATGACTTGCAGAGTAAAGTACTGATCAGTGAGAGTACGTGGCGTAAAATTCCACCTTCCTTCAGTTATACAACAGGACGGTCTGTGCAGTTATTTTGCATTACACTGAACAGGGCTCAGTCACCTTTTCCCCTCTTTTTCCTATCCACTGCCTTCCTCTGCTGCTCTCAATCTACAGGCGCCTCTTTGCTCCTAAGGAAAGTTTGCCACTCCTGCCCATCACACGCCATGTTTGTATCTCTGGAGTGGTAACAGCCAGGGGCAGTATTTAGCACACAAGGGACTAGACAGGAAGGATGGCCTTGTGGCTAAGGCCCTGGATTGATGCTCAGAAGCAATGGATTCAATCCTTAGCTTTATCACTGAGCTCCTGGGGTGAGTCAAATGGGGTCAGACTCTCACTTGGTGTACACAGGTGCAGTTCCAGTGAGAAAATATGTTGATATACCAGCTGAGGATCTGGACTTTAGTAACGTTGACAGGACTGTGTGATTGCATAGCCTTGAAAATGGTGCAGAACCAGGATTCTGCCATGGAGTTCAAAGGCTTCTGAGGAGAAAACCTTTCCTTTCTCTCCTTGGCAGCTTTACAGCATGGTCTCTTGCCAGAGCAGGGGAAGTGTGCCGATTGGTGCGCCAAGTACAATTCCTGGCATGGCCTTCATGGCTTTGGGAACGGAGAGAAACAGGGCAGTTGTGGAAGGAGGCCCTGTTGTCCAGAAGCCTGCTGGAAGGCCCACATGAACTCATCAACACTGGGTGGAAGTAAACACAAAACACATTGCACCTGGGAGGAGGAATTCAGACAAGAAAATGGTTCTGTTGAGAACAAGCCTGTGCTTCGGTCTGAGTGACTTTGATTTCAGATTACTAAGGAAAAAATGCATTGAAACAACAAAGATCAAAAGCAAAGTCACCACGAGGGAGAGCACTGTGTGTGTGTCTCACCTGAAACCTGCTGTATCACCCCGCCGCACAAAATGGCAGTCCTAGAAATGCATCGTCTATAGGAATAGGGAAGTATCCCTTTAAAGCATTTGTGAACTACTCAAGGTCATCTGGCAATGCAGCTTGTTCATTTGGCTCCAGATATTTCATGATCCCATTGGACAAAACTCGAGAGGCTTATAATTACAAACACGCTTGTTTTGTTTGAATTATTGCATAAAGTGACTAGTTTAGGCTGTGATGTTCCAGAACATGGTCCTGCCTTCATACTGGTAGCGTTCTGTGAAATATGTGTCAAGTCACTGACCCTTGGCTGTGTGAAGCCTGTAATAACTTTAATTGACATAAATATTTTTATTTTTCTGGCAGTGACAATTTGTATATGCTTAAAATGAGAGGTTTATGATCTACTAGATGCTCCCAGGTCAAATGTCCTTGAGAATGCCCTTTAGATGTATTTGTAAAGCTTAAGAGAGTAGCATCACTTAAAGCTGCAGTCCTCAATTCACCCTAAGGTCAAGTGTGGAGGAGGCTGCTGTATTCAAGATCTTTAACATTGCCTGGATTTTCTGCAGCGTGACACCAGGGACTCTGATCTCAAAGGGAGGAGGTAATCATTGCTTTTTTTTTTTCCTATTGAAAAATAAATGTTATCATCGTGAACACAATCCAGCCTAAAACATCTGAATTCAACAATACTATGTGGAGAGACCGTGTTCTGTCTGAGGTATGGAATTGTTCTTGCCATTGTTCTTCTGAAGAGCCAGAGACTCACAGATTCTTTCCACAGGAATTTAGATTATGTAACATATGAGGAAAAAGGATGTCTGCTTTAGATTTAAATTGTTGCAATAGAAGTTTAGGGTCTGATTCTGCTACCCTTGCACATGTGAGTTCCACAGAAGTCAGTAGTACAGCTGATCAATATTGTTTGGTCAGAAATTTTTTTTAATCAAAAAGGTCTTTGTCTGTGGGAAAATTTGTTGTTTCTTCCAAAATTTTCCAGTTTTTTGACCAAAACCAAAACCTTCATATCTTTTGGTTTTCAAAAACCGAAAACAAAGAAAAAAAAAACAGTATTTTTTGCTATTGTTGAAAACCCTGAAAATTTTTGCTAAAAATACAGAAAACACTTACCATTTTCCAACTAGCTCTAGTCAATAGGAATCCATTGGAAGTCAATGAGATTTCTTGTGTAAATAGGGATTATGTAGTTAAGTGGTAAAGAGTCATGGGTTTGGGCCTGTACACTGGAATTTTCAAGGCGTATAAGGAAGTTTGCTACCCAAATCCCATTGACTTTCCTTTGAAAATCCCAGCTATTATTTGTAAGCCTAGCACAGTGCTTGTATAACTTCACCAGATAATGTATCAGCATGCTGCATTTAATCTATTCACAATTCCTAATGCATTGCCATTATCTTTTCACCACAACAAAATGTGTATGTATTACTTAGAGACAATAGTGTGGATTTACATGGAGAGTTGCAAAAAGGAAGACAAAAGAAAATAATATGCAAAATATGAAATAAATGAAGTTTGAGATTTTAATCCCACAAAAGTAAGGAGATTCAGAGTGAAAGTCCCTACTGCAATCTTTTATCTCTGCCCCTTTGTATGCATGCATTACAAACAAGGTCTTTCATCACATGACATATATTCAGCAAAATGCTATACAGAGCATATGTGCAGCTGTTCATCTTATCGCTACCCACAGCAGCTTATTAATGCCAAAATGAAATTAATTAATTGCATTCAAAAAACTAAAATCAAAGCAATACCAAGGGTAAAGGCCGAATTCTGTGAAGAGACTTGGCACTTGTAGCAAGATTGGGCACTAAGGTTTCTGAGTCCATGCTAATTTGGCTGCATTGCACATTCTGTATATTTTATGGTACTATATTCATTGATAACCTAACAGCTACTCTGTTTCGCAATGCTGGTTGCCAGATCATCATCCCAATGCTCCACTTTCTGCACTGGTTCCCTAATGAATACAGAGTCCAGTTCAAAATCTCTGTCCTGATATTCAAAGCCTTCCATGGGACTGGCCCTACCCACATTAGAGATTGCCTCTCCCTCAGCAACTGTAACTTCCCACAACAGCTATGCTCCACTGGAACAATGAAACTATTAGCCAACAGGGAGAGACTTGGGAGCATAGGAGACAGAATTTTCCCGGGAGCAGCACCTAAGCTATGGATTTCACTCCCACAAGAGATAAGAACCTCCCCAGTTTCAGAACATTTCTTCGACTCAGCTTTCCATGCTCACCTACACCCAATATAAAACAGCCAATCAACAAGAAAGGAACCTATTAACTACTTCTTCAGTGTGGGGAGAGAGAGAGAGAGTTATTGTAATGACTAATATCAGTTACTCGTTAGGAACTCAAAATTCTACGGTGATGGGGGCTGATGAGGCTAGTTACATACCTAACTAGCTAGCTAACTAGATCAAAGAGTAATATGCTAGGGTTTAAAGTTTTGCAAATGAAGGAGGATTGACAAATACCACATATGTGCTACTTGGCCCATTTACTGGCACAGGAGCAATCTGACCTTTTAGAATTTCCTCACTAACGAGTGCTTGATGTCACAGCTTTAACATTATGCTGCTTTTCTTTCTTTCATTAATACATACCATGTATGCTTAATAGCAATATCTCCTATTGCTTTTCTATTCCCACCCTATTCATTGATTGGCGCACGTATCCTTTACCATTCCTATACCTACGCATTTGCAGTCTGGGGTGTCGTCATAGTCTTTTCCTGGCCAGACATGCTGTGTGGTAGGTAGCTGGGTACTCTCAGTTCTGCTTTGCCATGGAGTTTGCCCTGTGGGCTCTATCTGTACCTCTGTAAGCAAGGATGCCTGTTAATCCCCATAGAACTCCTAGCCTGACTCATGTTTTATGCCACTCTGGAGACAGTTTTATTGATAGCCTTCTGTCCTTGAGCCACATTCTACTCTCATTTATACTTCAGCTAAATTTGTATCGGTAAATGTCAGTAAACATCAATTTCACCGAACACGCAAACCGATGAAAAAATACTTCCATCGATAATCAGAATTTACAGACAGGCAAAGTAAGAAATCTGTTGGTTGAGAACTTATTGGAGCTTAATTTAAGAATATTTACTTTGTATATTTTGACAATATACTTTGTATAATGCTGACAATTTGTGTTTTGCTTATGAAGCTTTCCATTTTTATATCTCGGTGTCTATTGTCATTAAATAATTATTGTCTGATCATCCATAGTTTCGCACACCTGTGAAAATTTAAATCGGTGAACATTTTAAAATGCTTATAATTAGACGTCAATATTATCTGTCAAAAATATTTTTTTAAATCTAATTCTGCCAAGTCTATTTATACTTCTATAAATCCAGAATAACTCCATTGAAATCCAGACTGAGTCTGGATTTATATCAGTGGAAAATCAGAGCAAATTTGGCATAATAAGTATGAATCTGGATGTCTTTTAGAAGTCTATGGGCTTGTAAAACAAGCACTGTTCCAATACTTAAAAAAGTCAAAACAGCTGTTATTGTTATCTAACAGAAGAAATGTTTTATTCCTTCATGTTAGCATCACTCCTTATAGTGCCTCTGGTCTTAAAGGCCCAAATTCTGCCACCACTTACATCCATGTAGCTCCCACTGACATCAGGGAGGTTTTTAAGGGTTTAAATGAGTGAAGAATTTGATCTTTCCTTCATAGCCAGTGAAGCAAACTTTCTTCGTCCTCAGATGTATAATGCACATTTTGCTCCCCAGGCTGAAAACACTAGCTGTAGGTCCTTAGCATTGACACAGTCTCTTCAGTGGCTAACTTATAGGAACACCTAAGCAAAGAGTTCACTGGTAATCATTTACTTGATGGATTTTGACATTTTTTGCAGCTTGTCCAGAGCGGGTCAAACTTTTTTCAGACTTAACTGAAACTCTTTGCTGAATTAGTTCTTGGAATAATTCTGTAGATTGTTCATGAGCCACTTCCCTGCTGTCATTTACCATCCAGCATCTGAGGTGAGTTGGTTAGTTTTGATTGGACAAATGCTGTAAGTCACATGATATTTTATCTGTTCTCTGACTGGGCAAGTGTATTGCTTACAATGAAGTTTCCTGCCATTTTCACATCCCCACCTTTTCTTCTCAGCCAGAGGAGCCATTTGGTCATTCCAGGCGCATTCCTTTCTGCATGTCCTTTTCTGAGTAACTCCCTTGCCTGGGTATGCTTCTCATTCTGCACCACTTGAACACAGTGGCTAGAGTTTTTTTGTGAAGTTCTCCATTTTCTTTGGTTGGTAAGAAAGCTTGGTGTGCTGTGAAAATGAATAAATCAGGGATCCCCTTTGGATGTCAACAGGAGTTGTACCCACATTTCTCAGGGCAGACGTAGGCACTGAGCGTTTATAGGGTTTTTATGGAGAATTCCTGCTTCATCTTTGTCCTTTGGACTACATTGCCATCCGCTTTTGTCACACTGCTGGGACACTGGGCTTGTCTACACTTACCGGGGGGATCGACGAGTGGGGATTGCTGCATCAGCAGTTGATTTAGCGGGTCTAGTGAAGACCCACTAAATCGACCACAGATCGCTCTCCTGTGGACTCCTGTACTCCACCATATCGAGAAGAGTAGGGGGAGTCGACAGGAGAGTGTCTCCCCTCAACATTGCATAGTGTGGTCCCCCCGGTAAGTAGATCTAAGCCACGTTGATTTGAGTTACACTATTCATGTAACTCAAATTGCATAACTTAGATTGACTTTCCCCTGTAGTGTAGACAAGGCCTAAGAGTCAGTTCTTATTTATTGTATTTACGTGATCTAAATTAATCCCATAGCCAACTGTTAAACTGAACCTGATAGGGCGTGAGCAGCCCGTCTCAGTACAGTCCATGTGCGCCTGGGATTTCCCCTGAAGATTGCATCACTGCCTCATTTAATCTTTTCATCTCAGTCATTAATGAATATAGACTTTGCCAGGGAAAGAAAAGCAGCTGCGGTAACTTTTCTTTCAGGGCAACATCTGCGGTTTGATGAGACCTCAGTGCAAGATATCAATTGTAATGCAATTATAAAGGTTAAGGAAGGGGCAAAATTCCCAGGAAAAATTTGGCAAACATTATACTAACAAATAAACTCATCAGGCTGCTTTATTGAGAGAGGACAGCACCATTCTGGATCATTGTGCCTGACTTTGTGGGTCTTAATTCCCACAAGAACATGTGCAAAATGGAATGAAAGCAACTAAATAAAATCTTACATGCAGAGGGAAAGATTGTGATCCTCTGTTAAAACAATTTGAGCAGAAACAAATTTGCAGCCTCTCAGTTAATCTACCGATCACGTGATGGAAAGTGATGGCCTTGAGGCACAATCCAGCCTGTTGTTGTTTAGCTGATCGGTTTTCAGAAAAATGCCACCGACACACACCCAAAACCCCAGAGTCGATGTTGTGCTTTTATATTAATACAGCATAAATCCTCTCATGCAAGGCTGTGGAATCTTTGGCATACTAAAGCTTGTGCATTGGACTCTCCATCAGCCTGCGAAGGCTGAAAATGTGGTTCAGTGGAAGGAGAGGTTTCTAAATCAACCTCAGGAGGCAGTAATAAAAAATAACAAGTTCTCCTATGCTGCAGCAGGGAAAGCCAGTGTGCGTGTGTTTGGCCTATTCATATTTATACTACTGAGTACTGAGAAGTGGGAGGCAGCTAGGAATTAGTCACAAGTCTGAATCAGAGAGCAGCAGTGTGCCTTGGAAATGACTGAGTAAGTATCACAAGGCTGTGGGTTACTATTAAATATTCCTGTGGCTAATATAATTTTTTGCTCAGCCTGGAAATGCCAGATGCTTTCAATATTCGACTTACATATGTATCTGGAAATCTACATTTTTAAACAGTCATCAACCTGGGGTCTAATGATCCAAAAGCAAAACTTATCCCCACAATTAATTGTGCTTCTGTATTTACACCTACAATTAATTGTGAGGGTGAGTGCTAGGAGGTAGCCATCCAATAATCAGATCACGTCCCCCCCAGTGAGACAGCTGGGCAGCTAAAGCCTGTCCCTTGCTCCTATAATCAACTGAGCTAAAATCAGAGGCTGTATTTCAGAGTGAGCTCCAGTGTGCTCAGGGGCCAGATTGTGAACCGCTCACTCACACTGGTAAACAGCGACTCACATGTGCAGCGCCGCTGACTTTGATGGAGCTAAGCCGATTGACAGCAGCTGGAGATCTGACCTGGAATTTTTAGTACTTTGGAGCACTGCAGTGAGGTTTGAAATAACCAAAGTCAGAGCTGAAAAACTATTAAAATAAGGAAGGGGGGTTCTCAAACTTCTTAATAGTATAGGCCACACTTTAATACAAAGATTTTCTTGTGTGCTTTCTCCCTTCTAATATGTCTGTCTGTCATCTGTCTATGTGAACAAATGAAGATATAGAGAAACAGAATCCCTGGAGGTCTGACTGCTGAAGGAATAAGTGAGTTAGGCAGATCATCTCAAATGCACAAATAATGGTCAATTAATCCCTTATATCCTTACACCACTGTGTATCCTACATAGGCCCAATCCACAGCCCGATGAAATCCAGGGGAGTCTTTCCATTAATTTCAGTGGGTTTTGGATTAGGCCCTGTAAAAAGCTATTTCAGAAATGCTGGAGATATTTTTCCAGGGTTTTTTTTTTTTTTTTTTTAGGAGAGGGGCTCTTTGTCATTTCCCAAAGCCTCCCTGCAGCTTTAACGTGCACTTCTGATGTAAATTCCCTGAACGACCGTATGCCACTGGAGAATCAGGCATAGCAGAATCCAACTCCTTCATGTCCCCCATCTTACTTTCTCTTGACAGGCCCCGTCCCTCCCCGTATGCCAGTGGGAAGGGTCCCATGGCAGGAGGCAGCAGAACTGGTGGCTTAGCTGATCCACAGGCAGTGCAAAGTGATTTTCAGATGGGAGAACCCAGCCCTGGAGTCTTCTAACAGGAAAGACATTCAATGGGGCATGTTGGAATGTTCTGGAGAAGAGCCCCTTAGATCGCCCCGCTGTTCTTTGCTTTTCCACCGACACACATTCACCATCCTGGGAGAAACTAGTGGGCAGTACCAGGGATGTGCCCCTAGACTGTAGACAAAATCACATGCTTCTGTTTGGGCCTGCTTGGGGATGTGAACCTCCAGTGGATACATTTAGAAATGTTGACTTAAATGGGCTTCATCTCTTGGGCCCATTCTCTTCCTTGCATTGCACTCCATTACCACAAGATGGTGCACTGTGCCATCACCGGCTAGGCTAGGTCTATGCTGCCCCTGGGAGGTGTAACTCCCAGCTCAGGTAGATGTACACACTAGCTCCGATTGAGCGGGCACCTAACTATAGTAGTGTGGCGATAGCAGCATGGGTGGACTGGCAACATGGGCGAGCCTACCACGCACAGTCCCATCTGAGATCCTAGGTCAGAGCTTGAGCCACCAGCCACGCTGTTTCGCTGCTATTGTAGTGTGCTCATTTCAGCAGAGCAACCACAGGTACATATACCTGAGCTGGGAATTAGACGTGCCCTTAATGCAGTGGTCCCCGAACTTTTCATGTCATGCCTCCCCTTACCCCTGCCCGCTCCTCCCTCCCCCTCCCCCCCGGAACCGTGGTCAGGAACTGGGGCCGGGAGTGAGGCCGTGGTTTCTGGGGGGGGGGGGAGAATGGCGGACAGGGGTAAGGGAACTGAGGCTGGAGCCAGAGCTGCAGCTGGCCAGGGGGTAGAGCCGGGGCTGGGAGTGGAGCCACAGCTGGGGGCTGAGGCTGGGGTGGATGGGGCCAGGGTCAAAAGCGGAGCCATGGCTGGGCTGCGGTTGGGGCCAGCAGCCAGGGCCATGGCCGGGTGCAGAGCCGTAGCTAGGCCAGGAGCCAGGGGCTGAGGCCAGGGCCTCAGCCAGGAGCGGAGCCACAACTGGCCGTGGCTAGAGGTGGAGCCGGAGCAGAGCTGGGGGCAGAGCGGGGCTGGGTGGTGCTTCCTCCCCACCCCCTGTGGGGCCTGGCCTGGGACCCACCACACCTCCCTGAACATTCCTCCACACCCCCCTATGGGGGCATGACCCACAGTTTGGGGACCACTGTCCTAATGTCTAGACATGGACAGGCACTAAAATTGAGGAGCTCCTTCTCTTATCATGGTTTATTTCAACTACTATCTGATAGATAGATAGATAGATAGGTTAGATAGATAATATGTCTGGGGAGGGAGGGAGGGATTGACAGACAGATATTGAATTCAGTGGAGCTACTCTGATTTACTGCAGGTGAGGATCTGTACCTCTAAATCAAATGGTAGTAAAATATTCATTAGTAAAATATTCGTCTTCACCAAATATCACAAGGACTATGGGATCTTCCCTCCACCCCCGCCCTCTAAAAAACCTTCTTCAGCTGAAAATTATACTGTAAAAATAAGACCAATCATCCTGTTTTACAATGTCTATATTTTGTCAGTAGCCAATTTGAGTCTGATGCCTTAGTTAAAGAAGATTTGTTCTTTCGGCTAAAAATATATCAGGTCTCTGGTTAAAATATGTGCACATTTACCAGCAAGCAAAACTGAGGGGATAAATTAACTTGAAATTTTATGACCCCCTCCCCCGCCTTATCTATTTCTGTTGGTTATAATCTATCTGCATTTCTAATGCTCTCATCACTGCAGTATCTAGATGCCATATTCTTAAGTAAATGATTGACTTCTGTACACAATTAGACCAACACTCTCTTTCTCTCACTCATTTCTGCCAGTAGAATGGTGCTAGGCCATTCTGTACTGTAGTTTTCTTTTTAGGAGAAAAGCTTGAGCACAGAGATGAGTCTTGCATTGTGTCCTAAAAGTGATCTTATCTGTGGTGGTCGAAGGGACCGCCACAGTGGTCACTTCTGACATAACTGTTGTAGCAGAGGCCCTATGGAAAGGGGAAATAAGGGAGAGGGGTGGAGGCAGTCTGGCCTAGCAGTCACAGCCGGGCTGAGGTCCACACAGCAAGGGTGGTAGTCACTGAGCGGGAGCTGGAGGAATTGCAAGAGCCAGGTCCTGTAAGCAAGAGTCAGGGTCAGGTTGAGGTCAGAGACCGGAGCTCAGAGATAGCACCAGCCTAGAAGCAGGAGCCAGGAATCAGGGCTGGAATCGGAGGCTGGAGATCAAGGAAAGTCTGGCGTTATAGCAGGCCAAAGTCTGTGTGGTTTCCCAGGTAACTTGGCCAATCAGAGCGCTGCAGGGTACTCTCACTTTGGGCGCGATGGCCGGCACTTCCTGTGACACCTACTCTCCATATTGCTCCCTTGTTTGCTTCTCTGGCCTCCTGGTGGCACTGTGAGAACACCAGCCACCCCAGGCTCTGGAAACTTGGCTTCTAGTCCCCAGATCCTTACAGAAGATCTCTGAGATAGCCTAGGCCTAGCCCATAAAGAGATTTGGAGATTGGGGGTCCCCATCTTGGAAGAGATCCAGATCTGGCTAGGAACCCAGCGAAGAATCCCTAACATTGCTCTGTCTATCTCATTAAGGAATTTGGGATGTTGTCTATTGTATGGATGGTTTCAGTCACCGTCAAACCCCATGGAGGGCATCTTTCAATAGTGCAGCCTGGCTGTGCTGGAAGCATGGATCATTGCGGCTATGACATCACCCAACAGGATAGAGAAATAAAAGGAATTTCTGGCCGCTGTTGCTTATTTAGATGTTCAGGGTCAGAAAACCCCTGAGGAGTCACACAGGTGACCATCCGAAGCAGATATCTGCAGTAAAGGGTGAGATCCTAGCTCACGCCAATTCACCAAAATAGTTTCTCTTCCTAGTAACATCACTTCCATCTTCCCTAGAGTTAGACTGAGCCTAGATTCCTTTCTCCAGCTTCCAATTTCCCTCAGACACTGTGACAGCTGGGAATTAGCATTATGTCTGCTGGATGGGGGAAAAAATAGTTTGCTTGGGGTTGTCAGCATATTGACAGTGCATCTCGTGATCTCCCCGGCCAATAGAACATAAATGCTGGGCAAGAGAGGTGAAAGGACTGGGCTTATTAATCACTTATTCCAACAAATACATGGTTATCAAGTTGTCACCGTGCCTCTGAGGGTCACAACGGAGAATACCAAATTCAGGACAAGCTGCTGGGGAAAAGGGCAGACACACTCCAAAGCCAGTGGTTATTCTTCCATGAAATATACCAAACCAGCAACAAAAATAAACCTCTGTCTCACACACTGGCTAACAAGAAGTCAAAAATGCAGTCTCCTTAGGTATTCCAGTCCTGGATCATCACCAAAAACACTGAACTTAATGAGTGGTTATATAAAACCAATTTCATCAAACAAAAGGGTTCTTCTGATCCCAAAGGACCAGCCACATACCCAGGTCAATATATAACTTTGATCTTACCAAATAATCACACCATTGCCAATCCTCTAGTATCTAAAATCTAAATTTTTTTTATAAGAAAGAAAGAACGAAAGAAAGAAAGAACGAAAGATGAGAGTTAAAATTGGTTAACGGAATCAAATACATACAGTAATTGCAAAGTTCTTGGTTCAGGCTTGTAGCAGAGATGGAATAAACTTCTGGCTTGTTAAGTCTCTGGTTGCTTCCAAATCATTGGAAGGTCCTCAGTTCCTTGGTTAGAATGCTCCCATTAGTATAAGTTCATAGTCCAGACGTTGGAGTAGGAAAGAGGCAAAATGGAGATGTTTCTAGGACCTTTTATAGCTTCTGTCAAGTGAAGGCAAACCCATTGTTCTCACTGTGGAAAATTACAGGTAATAAGATGGTGTTTGGAGTCACATGGGCAAGTCACATGTCCATGCATGATTCGTTTAGTCATAGCAGAAGCCATTACCCATATTCCAGTTAGAACATTCACAAGAAAGTTCATTAAGTGTAGATAGGCATCTTCCATTATGAGTTAAGTGTTCTTTGATGGGCCATTCAACTTGAATAGTTCCTTCACAATGTGCTGGTTAAACACCTTGTTGGTGTTTCCACATGAGCAAAGATTTGTTGCAGTTATATAACAATGGTAGCAACAATGCTCTACATGGTTATACTGTAATCAGATAATGTCACACACGTGATATCCAGAACATGCAAAGCCAGACTCTTAGAAGTGTCTATTTGTGCCATACTGCTGTGTGTAGTTTTCTAGCCCTTATCGTTGCAAAGAAAACATTGTAAATGTGAACCAAGTACAAGCCAATGCATTGTCGTCTTCCTGACTCCATAAAGAGTCTGAAACAATGTCTTGGAGAGGTGTGGTTTGCCATATTTATCTCAGTGAGCCTGAAATCTAAGACATGACCAATTAAATGTCAACATATTTAACCATCTCACTGCCAATCATTGTAGCACAAATATCTAGCTATTGTGCATATCACACAACCCCAAACTTCTTCCCATGCTTCCCTGTGTACCAAAACCCCCAGCCATCCCTCAGTCAGCTCCCAACAACACTGGATTCATCCTGACAGCTTCTCTCATGCAATTATGCATCATCAGGATTGAAAATGAAGGAACAGAACAAAATTAAGTGACTTTAATACCAAAATAAAGAACACAGAGCTACTGTACTGACTGTATTACTATGACATTACCCATGGTATAATCTGGACTGTTGAGCAGCTGTGTCCCCTCAGTTCTCCAACCTGTGGTGCCTTTTACACTGCTTTGCTGAGAGAGCAACCACTCCTGGTCTGCTCATGCCCTGCCTCCAACATGTAAATTACTCCCAGCTGTACTGTATGAACACTATGGCCAGCCACTCTTGAATTACACTACAGAGCAACACCAGCAAACTCGCAGTCCCAGACTTTCCCCAGAAATGTGCGTCTTCTTCAGCCCAGCCCTTTCCAGTGCAACACAAACTCATATAAAATCTGTCATTTTATCAATAGAAAATGATATGCACAAATCCTGTTATCTCAAACGGAGTTTGCCAAACACTTCAATCCAAGCACGCTGGTTTAGCTAAAACAATAAAACAAGCTTATTAACAACAGAAAGATGGATTTTAAGTGATGACAAGTAATGAGGCATAAAGGTCAGAACTGGTTACAAGAAAATAAAAGTAAATGCAACTAATACCTAACTTAACAAGCTAAGTGAATTCAAAGCAAAAGTCTCTCTCACCACATGTTCTTGCAGTCTGACTGGCTGAATTCTTTTCTGCCAGGATCCCTCCCTAGCCCAGTGATGATTCTTTTTGTCCTTCAAGTGTTGTTGTTGTCATGAACAGAGATGAAGGGAGAGTTGGTTTGGAGTGTCTGTTCCCCATTCTTTATACTTTTTCCTCTTCTTTGAGAATCAACTCCAGCTGGGCTTTAGGAGACAGAAAGTCTGTGGGGACAGGAACCTCCAGCTATTTCTTTGCCAAGATGTAAATTTCTCGCTCGTGCCCTTTTACCTGCCAAAGAATGGTCGCTTAACCAGGTGATAGTCCATTTGATTTCATTGACACTTGGCTGAGGCATCAGTTTGCCTTTTGTCTCTGAGGAACTGGTTTGTGGTTGCGTCCCCAGATTTAAAATATGCCTTGGTAACATCACAGAGTAGAATCATATAACTTTACATAAAATGTTGCCACACATATTTTACCTGGACAGTAATGATCAGCAAATGTTTTTCAAATGATACCTCACAGGTCATGCTTTGTACAAAAATTATCATAGTCCTGTAAAATGTGTGGACATAGGGATACAGACTGTCACAATTACTCATTTTCCTATTTAATTAATTAAAAACCTCACCTGTTAATTAATATGAAACTGCCACAGAATTTCCAGTTGGCCTCATCAAAGGATAATAGAACACAGAAACTGCAGTAATTAGGTCTAGCTTGCCACAGAGTTCAATGCAAACAAATGCTCTGGCCTCCCAGTAACATTGTTTGGTTTCTCCTTATATCAGTCCTACTGTTGGCTGATGTCATACAGAATCTTACTCTACTTTCATGCATGTCTTGGACCACGCTAAAAGATTTGGGGTCTGATTGGCCATTACCTGGCATTTGGTATCATTGTTTACACTTGGCAAAGATAAAATGCTACCATTCTGCTCTGATAGCATTTTGCACCAACTTTGCATGGGCATGATGACTGTGCAAGGGTAGGACAATAGAGACTCAGGCCCCTGGTTTCCTTTGAACAACTGCTGATGTTTAATGTCCTTCTGCTGAAGCAGAATTTTCTTCTGACTCATCAGTTGCCAGTGGGCCTTCTCTTCTTGTTTTACAAAGATCCAGACCCTTAGCCTGGGAGAGTAGAGTGACATCAGCAACTCTGGCTCTTAGGGCACTGGGCTCCAAGGCATCCAGACTGGCAGGATTAAGAGCAAAAGAATGAGTCAACTTTGTTGAGCTACTGCAGTTCTCTCGTGTTACGTTATATGATATGTATCCAAAGTGCTCTTGACTCAGAGACACTGCCCGAAACTCCTTTGGGGGACTGAGTAGTCATTGGCACCATTAATTTTGGGTATTATACAATTATCTTCTGGGATCGAATCAAGGATTTCGTTCTGCTCACATTTGAGAAATCTGCCTGAACAGGCTGTAGGGCGTAATCTACCTGCTCCTCTCCATTCCCTGACTTTCTTGTTGACTGCCACTGCTCATATCACACTGAGTGCATTGAACAGTGAAGATAGCATGGCATAGCCCAACCAGTTATAAAAAGAGCATGGTCTGATGCTAACAGGTGCTGAGCCCTTTCTGGGCTGGGACAGGTCCCTCAGCACCTTACAGAATAGTCTCTTTCTGCTCAAGCTGCATGACATAAATGAAGATTGTCAGACTCTTTGAGATGCACTGTCCTTCACATGGAACTGGCTCAGACATGTGTACAGTGCACAGTTCCCTCACTGACTGGAAACAATACCACTCTCTCATTCGTCTTCCTCAGCCGTTGTTTATATTCAGCTCTGTCATTTACTTTCATCTTCTCACAACCAGAAGAGATCCGCTGCATTATGCAAAAGAAATGTGATCCAAATGTTTTGCATAATGGTTAATAAAGATGTAAAGGACATGAGAATAGTTGGATTTGAGCACATCTCCTCAGTGCAGGAGCCAGCTAGGAGAACTAATATATGAATGCCAGAACATCAGCCATATGAACAGTTGTGTATAAAGGACTTGCTTGGGCCTGTCGGAGCACAGTCCCATGTTGGGGTGCAAAAGATAGATGCATTGCCCTAGTGAGCACTCCAGGAGATTTTATGTCTTCTGGAACTTCCAGAAATATGATGGAGCTTGGCTGCTGCTTCATATTCTGGCAGAATGCAGAGTTTGCTCCTGTTTGCACCCAGCCAGAGCTGGGTCACCTCCACTGACCAACATGGAGGTGGTCAGTCCCATGATCTTTGGAGCATCAGGCAGGTCCCTTTGAGGCCCTCTGAAGGAGGCAAGATCATGACTCTTGCCTCATGGACCACAGTCCTACCAGTGGCACCAGCCTTGCACCCACTGAGGGTAAGAACCACCCATTCATACACACACACACACTCATGACTATCCTGCGTATATTGCCAGCAGAATGTTGCCATCCAACAACTAGGGTGAAATCCTTGCCCCCTGACATCATAAGAACATAAGAATGGCCATACTGGGTCAGAACAAAGGTCCATCTAGCCCAGTATCCTGTCTTCTGACAGTGGCCAATGGCAGGTGCCCCAGAGGGAATGAACAGAACAGGTAATCATCAAGTGATCCATTCCCTGTCACCCACTCCCAGCTTCTGGCAAACAGAGGCTAGGGACACCATTCCTGCCCATCCTGGCTAATAGCCATTGATGGACCTATCCTTCAGGAACTTATCTAGTTCTTTTTTGAACCCTGTTATAGTCTTGGCCTTCACAACATCCTCTGGCAAGAAGTTCCACAGGTTGATTGTGCGTTGTGTGAATAAATACTTCCTTTTGTTTGTTTTAAACCTGCTGCCTATTAATCTCATTTGGTGACCCCTAGTTCTTGTGTTATGAGAAGGAGTAAATAATAATACCTTATTTACTTTCTCCATACCCGTCATGATTTTATAGACCTCAATCATATCCCCGCTTAGTTGTCTCTTTTCCAAGCTGAAAAGTCCCAGCTTTATTAATCTCTCCAGTGACTTCCAGACTTGAACTCCCAGTGACTTCAATGTGGAATAGGTTTTATCCCTTGTTACTAGTGCTCTCTTTTAACAAGGTTTAGTGACTCAGTAGTAGAAGTGTGACTAAGCCGTGACTTCTCCTAGAGGAAATATAATCAGAAGGAGAGAAAAAGAATCTTCCTGAAGCCAGGCATGTTTCTTTTTGTTTGCTCTAGCAATAAGGGGTAGGGATTTTCAAAAGCACCTATGTGATTTAGGAACACAAATCCCATAAGTCAAGGGGACTTATATTTCTACATCACTAAGGCACTTTTGAAAATCTCATCCTCTAGCTGAGGAAATTTCATTTGCTTCCAGGTTAAATTCTGAGTAAGGAAAGCAAACAAACTTTGTTCATTGGAAGGAAGGGTCAAGACATTTTCTTTAATCATCCATTTCTGGAGATAAACTGCATATATGGCCATTTGAATGCTCCACACCCTGTGGTGGTTCTTTTGTTTACCTTCCACCACTGTGGTAGGTCTGTCACTTTCAGCCCATGTTTCATTTGTGATATTGTTTTGTTGCTGGCAGAAAAAAATGAGTGGGTAAATAGTTGTGAGAAATGGCTGTGAAGAGGTAAAATGTTGAAAGGTTTATTTTCAAAAGTTTTTGATTAACTGGAAAATGTACAGAAAGCAATCAATTCTGTGAGGCGAAAGAATGACAAAATGGCTGCCCTCAGCTTCCCTGTCTTCAGTATAGAAGCCAGCTAAAGAAAACTAGTATGTGAATTGCAGCACATCACCCACCTGTGCTGTTGTTTAATCCTTATAAAACATAAGTGTTGTCAGCCCACTGGCAGAACAACAATGAATCGCTTTGCCATGTGGGGGACATGGCTTTGGGCGTACAGTTTAGGTCCTATTGTTAAGCTCCGAGATGTCAAAAGCAGCTTTTTTTCAGCTGTCACTTCTATCCTCTTTCAGTGCCTGGGGGGAAAAGCCGTGGGATGTGTTACTCATTGGCCCCTCTATTTGCAGATCCCAGGAGCTAAGAGCATTTGTGTCAACAGTACTTGCATACTCCACAGCAACCATGCATTTATAAAATAGTGATCCGAGGTAGGTGATGATCCCTCTTATGTCCTGCATATCTCAGGTTTCAGCATCACGCTGGGTTTCAGTCCCAGATAATACTGAGTGATCATGGCGTATCATCTATTATATTTAGCTCCAAAGAAACCCCGGACAGGTCTAACTCCATGACAGGTTGCAGCAGCTTCATGATTTTGGAGACTTCTAGTGCCAATGGCATCCCTTTCTCCTCTGTCTTGCTCCCTGCAGAACCCAACATAAGAAGTCTCTCTTTCAGTGTGGGGAAGTATTTGTTGTTGTATATTATTTGTGTTCCCAGAGCACTGAGGAGCTCTTGTCATGGATCAGGACCCCGTTGTGCTAAGCGCTGTACAAACACAGAACAAAAAGATGGTCTATGCTGAAAAGTGCTTACAATCTAAGTCACAGATGGATACAGACAGTCAGGGAAGTATAAGGAAACATCAGCATGATAGAAAAGTGGCCGTGGTACCGGAGCAGCCTCACCATTGTCAATGTTTTGTAGGTACCGTGTTGTTCTTTCCCTTAGATTTTGGGAGAACTCTTGCGACGTTCTTACTAGTCCCACAATATTGGGTGCTACATTTTCACCTAGGGCTACACATTTTTTTTACAGCTATATCAGATAGTTAAAGTGGTCCAACCCTCTACTGTGGATGCAGTTCTACCAGCACAAAGGTGCATACTTGTATGAGAATCAGCTATACCGACGGAGGTGCATTTATACTGGTATGAGTATGTCTACACTAGCATTGGACTACTTTAACTTTATCTGTTTTGATATAGTTATAGCATTAACTGTACAAAAACTGCATAGACACCAGCCCGTAGGAAAACTGGTTTTGAATTATTTTTCCAACATATTGGGTACGGTCTCATGACTCCATCTATTTATGCTTCAACAAACATCTTTGTTTTGGCCTTTGAAGAGTGCTCTTTCCAGTTAGATTTGTGCTCCCTTGTGCTCCTTTGGCAGTAACTGGGGGAAAGATGCAGCCTGGGGTCATATCACACCCCTGCTATTATTTAAAATGTCTATTACCGTAGCATCTAGATGCCTCAACTGAGATTAGGCCCACCTTGGGCTAGGTGCTGTACATAGTGAGAGATCGACCCTGAGCCAAGGAGTTTGCCAGCTAAACTAGATAGGACAGATTAAGGAGGCAAGAAAAGGAGTATTATTATCCCCCTGTTACAGAGGGGGTACTGAGACACAAAGAGATTGAGGGATTTGCTCAAGGCCACACAGGAAGATTGGGGCCAGACTGGGAATTACACTCAGGTTTCCTGAATTCCAGTCTGCAAGATCATTCTTCCAATCTTTTCTAATATGATTCCTTTTCGAGACTTTCCTTGTAGTGGTTGTTACTCTTTACTATTTTCTAAGGCAGACTGGGATGAATTATCCACCTACTTTGTTGACCTGTGCAGATCCAGACTGGGTCCCAAGGGTTTACATTAGCACAAATTTGCAAAAATGTAGATGCTGAAGCTTTGAATTAAGCAGAAATGTATCCGTGGCAAACCCACTGTCTTTGGAATTGCTGGATAATGCCAATTTCCCTAAAAAAGGTTGCAGGATCCTAGACAATCCAGGCAATGAGCCTGGCACAGGTTTTACATAACACAGTTTTTACTCAAAATGTTGAATTCACATATCATATCTATTTATTTAAATATAATATCTAAACAGCCTGTCTGTTAATAATGCTTCATATCGATAGCGTAAATTTTAGATAGGATTTTTCATTACAGAAGAGACTGGATAGGGTTTAAAGGTGCTTTCAGAGCAGTTAAAACACATTTAGGGCCTATCCAGTCCATGGTTTCGGTAGAGGCAATATTAACTGCTATAAGCACTCTATAAACCAAATGGATAGTGTTAGAGTAGCGTGATGGGGTGTACAAACCCCACACTGGGCATAAAGGGGTTAAAGGACAAAACGGGGCCCCGGTAGCTCTGCCCCTCCAGGCTTGCAATGCATGCTCCAGCTGGAGAGGAAACTTAAAAGGAAGCCGCTCAGCTCAGAGCAGGGGAGAAGACCGACCAACCAACCTATCTACTACCCTGAGGGCTCCTGAACAAGAACACTGAAGAAGCCTCCCTGTGAGGCTGAGCCCATTTGGGAACAAAGGTGTAACTGTTTTTTCTTTCCTTTTGTTCTCTTATATTGGACTGAGAGACTCTGGGGGAGATGGATGGTAGGAAGTGACCCAGGGAAACAGCTCTGGGGCACTATTGTGTCTTATAGGGCCCTGGGTTGGAGCTCAATGGAGTGGGAAGACCTGGCGCCCCTACCAACTGTCCTTGTTGCGGGAGGGTATAAATCTCTAGTAAGGGGTGGGAAAGGGATTTTGAAAACTCTGAGGCAAGGATAAGCCACAGACAAGAGATAGGATCTGGACTAAAGGCCCTTCCTGTTGGGAGGTGAGTGACTGGGTGCACTAACCACTATGCCACCTGGCCCTCTGAGGACTCTACTACAAGTAGACAGATGTGAAAACCTGGCGAAGAAAACCTGGCGAAGAATTATAAACTGTGGGGGAGAATTACAAGAGCACCCACTGGATTTAATAGCACGTGTGCCATGGGAATGATGCTCCCACATAAAATCTGCCCCATTGGCATTAGTATATGAAATATAATGTGGACAGATTACACCTCAAAAACATAAACCTCTCTGCATTCTCTGGCAGCAGCTGGCATCTGTTTTCAGGCATAAGGTTCTCAAGACACTATCTGAGCTGGAATTCAGATGGGCAGAGCTCTGAGGACAAGGAATGACAGGTCAACAAGGTGAAGCCGGGTGCAGCAGCATTATGCTTCCTTGACTCAATGGGGTCTCCTGGACACAAGAAAAGGCGGGTTGGGGAATGCTCGTTCTCAGCAGCATGTGGAGGTACTGGAGTCCAAAGGACTATTCTCAACAGCTTCACATTCCTGAATCTCAAAACAGTCTTTCTTTGCAAGGGGTTGGTGGACAGTCTCTGGGCTAGATTTCAGCCCCCAGCTTATGCCAGCTTCTGTTAGTATAACCCAGCACTCACAGTAGAAAGGCAGCCTTGAGAGGGATGGCAGTGGTACAAAGCATTCCCCACCTGCCAGCCAGCAGAGCTCCAAATGTGGGCAGTGCTAGCTGAAGAGGAGACAATAATTGCATAGCAGGTAGGTGGATGTGCTAATTCTGCATGTCACTAGAGCAGCTTCCCCCCCTCCCCCAGATGGGGCTTCTGTGAAGCAATGTACAGTGGCCTCTTTCCAAGGATAGAAACCCCTCATATGCAGCTATGTGTTATGCAGACACATAACTCAGAACCAGAGTTGGAGAGGAAAAGATCCCTCTGGTTTATAGTTTCAGTTCTCTACAGTTTCTCTTTCTTACCTGGTATTCTTCAATCAGCCTGTGTGTCGCCGCCCTCTGTGACTGAGTGCAGGGAGCAAACGGGTGCCCCTGCACTCTGATCACTCAGGCGTTAATGACCTGACAGAGGCCATTAGACAACCAGGCTGGATGGATGGATGAGATAAGGAGCCAATTAGCTCATCAGCCCAAGGGAGATAAAGAGGCAGGAAGTCCCAAAATGGGAGAGAAGGGTTTAGGGCTAGTTAAGCCCAGTAACACAAAGGCCTCTTGGAAGGGAGACATCTGTTCCCCTCAGGTTTTGGGGGAGAGGGCCAAAAAGCACGGTTGGTGCTGTAAATAGACTGTTGCATGGAGGTTGTTGTGGAAATGGTGGAGGGAATTTAAAATAAAAGGATATGGTGAAGGTACAACCATAGGAGTCTGTGTAATTTCTGTGGGGAGAAGGCAGGAGGCAAGCCATGCTCCATGACATGCTGAGGCTTGTCAGCTGGACTGCCCCAGTGGTGGCAATTGAGAGACACACAGGGGAGGCCTCAGGGATTATTGGGTGTCCAGACGATGGAGCAGACTCCGCAGCGGTTGGTGGGCCAGCAGAAGAAGCTGCAACAGAGCATGCAATCTTTCCAACAGTCACACCAGCTGGAGAGAAAATCCCTGCTGGCCTGGCAAGCAGCGCCATAGAGGAGCTTACAGGAATTTATCAGGGAGCAAGGACAAGTGCAGCAGTTACTCCTGGTGAGTCCCAGTACGGGGAATGGAAACCGGACCCCTGTGTAAAATGGGCCTGCTGATGACCCCGAAGCTTTTCTAGTGACATTTGAGAGGGTAGCAATGGGAGCTGGCTGAGACAGAGGAATGTGGGCCCTCTGGTTTGAACACTGTTTTTGTGGCGGTTCTATTCTTGGCTTCTCCATTGACTTGCTCTGCAACTTTGGTCAAGTCATTCAGTCTCTTTGTGCTTCAGTTTTCCCCTCTGTAAAATAGGGATAATAATGCTTACCCCACCTTTGCAAGGCTCTTCGAACTCTACAGAAGAAAAGTCTCTATATAAAGTATTGTTATTGGCAGTCTCCTATATATATATGTTCTTTGTGGAGAATATGCCAATGCAGTCATCCTCTGGCTAAGGATATCCAGGGGAAAAATAGATCTGCACTTTAACACAGTGAGAGTGCTTGAAAAGTAACAGTTGCTTTATTGCGATGTTGACTTTGCCATGGTAAACTGCTGCATTTTCATTTTCCTATATTTATTGTGTTGAAGAGTTTACATCCCAGTAAAGTAAATATTTCCTTTTAAAGGTCACCCATTGTATTTCTCCCTCTTTAGGGACATATGACGGTTCACTTAGAGCTTCAGAATAACTCCACATAGATAAAACATTCTAGCTACCTGATTCTTTATTACATCTGAACTTTACCTGTAATATAATAAATGCAGCGTTCAAACTGAAGTAGACAATGTGTTCTCCTCAGTGAGTTTCTTTATTACTTTCTCTTTAACCCTCAGTTTCCTACTGTTCTTCTGTATTGGAAATACAGCATCTGGTATCAGTGGGCAAAATATTAATCTAAATTGTAGGAAAATAATTGCTTCCATAAATCAAATCTGCAGTGTCTAGTGAAGCTGAAGGGATTTTACCTCACATCAGTGTTTATTTTAGCTTAAACTGGGTTAAGCACCCAACTCCCTTTGAATTTCAGTGGGTGTTGGGTATCTAACTAAAGAATCCCATCCCCAATGTATACTATCCCCCGTGCTTAAGGAAGATTATTGCAAAGATATGGGCAGTAGCCAGTATCAACTGCAAAATCTACCCACTTTCAGCCTGCATCTAGACAAATTATGCAGTTTACCATACTGTGTGCCTATGAGTAACTTGTATTGATTCCTGGGCATGGTTTTCTATAAATGAAGTTGAATCAGCACCGCAGGAGGGCACTCCTGTTTATGACTAAAACATGATGTAAAATGGCTTGCCTTTAAGAGGGCTTTGTGGTGTTTCTCACTCCATTCTAAGTGCTTTACCAAAAAAAAACCAGTTTCAATCAACTTGTCAAGTTTAATCATTTGCTACAAAACACCTCTGCAGTTATAACCTCTGACATTTTCTAGGCTGATGTAAAATGGGATGAATCTATCCCTAAATGTAAACATGGTGGGATATATTAATCAGAAACTATAATTCTAAGGGTAAGTCACAAGGGCTCCATATCTTTCTACTTCTCATCACCGTCCAAACTTACTGCTCATTCGTGATCATTAAGTGCTGTAATCAAGAGCCAGGTTGTGGGGAGAGATGTCTACTGCAGAACTAATTTACTTGTGCAATGTTTAGAAACTATGGTGATTCATAAATACTATCATTTTTTTATTAATTGCACAAGAACTCAGCTCAGCATTAGTCTGCGCAGGCTTCATTTACCACCTAGTTTACACTGCGTATGCTCAGAGGTTTAAAACCAAACCCTTATTAGCATTGCATCGTCTTTTTTATCTAGCATCTCCCATGCTAGGAACACAATGTCAATAGCAATGTAGCACTGGAACGTATCTCGATAGGTCATCTAGTCCAGTCCCCCCATGCTGAGACAGGACTAAGTATTACCTAGACCATCCCTTATCCCCTTACTATTTAGACTATCCATACACCAAATAGGTAGAAAGCAGATTCTAGTTTCTTCTTCACCCACTCATATGAACGTTCGAATCATATCACTTCCTAGGCTGTGTCTAAATTAACTTTTCCCCTCCCCTAAAATTCACTTGTGCAACTCCACCAATGCTAGTGTAGACCAAGATGCAGGCAGCTGCGAGTATTTTAAGCACTGGGTCACTTAAGAGCAGGTATAGACAACATGGTGGCTAGAATTCCCAGCTCCTTGTCTCCACTAGTGCTCCCCCCATGGCTAACACTGTTAGCAACGATGAGAAATTCTAGGGTAGGAACCCTAGGGTAAGCAAGGCTCTGAAATCCAGTGCCCTCCACTGAAATAGCACAAGAGCCCACTGATGTTCACATGTCATGGGGTAATGATTCTCCAAAGCTGATTGGCAGCAAGCCAGCTGGAGACAAGCCACAAAGAGCTGTAAAGAACAGTGCATGTCTTGAAAGTAATACACATTGAGGGTGCACTGCCCTTACTCAGGAGGGAAGGCTCTCCCTGCATTACCTAGCTTCTTGCGATGACAGGGTGAGGTATTTGAAAATGCTGAAACAAACCATGGGGCAGATAGTCAGCTAATGTAAATGGACATAGCCCCACTGAAATCAATGGAACTAGGGCTGATGGGAAGTGTGGGGAGGGGAGGAGAAGGAGTGGAGTACAGTTCTACTAAGGGACCCCAAAACATCTGTGTAAATAAAGTAAAAGGGGAGGGGTGGGGCCCCAGGACCATAACATACCACGGCCCCAAATTTTTCTCACCAGGCATGGAACCAAGCCAGCTTAAACCAGTTGAGGACCTGGCCCCAAGTTTGTAAAGAATATCACACATCTGTTTAGCAGCTGAGTAAATCAGGCAGGGAAAATAAGGAGGGGCTGTAAGTGAGAACTGGTTCTTCCCCAAGGTCCCCTATTGCATCAACCCTTACTGAGCCCCCCCCACCCCCCCTCCCCACCCACAATGTAGAGAGAAGCTTCCAGTCCATGTTCAGATCATGACTAGGGCCAACAGGCCAGTTAGAGAATCCCTATTCCGAGCCCTCTGTGGCACTGAAAATCCCAGAAACGCTTTCTGGCTTTTGTACCCCTGATTGTTCTACAGGCCTGATCTCATGGCCCATTGACTTCAGTGGCTTTAGGTCCGATCTTTAGTGTCAAGTAGAGCTTGTTGGGAAATTTCTGACGGAACAGTGTCAGAAATTTCATCACAATCTAAACGTTTAGCAGGAACCTTGGTTTCAATGAAACTGTCTATGGAAAGAGTAAAAAAATGAATCATTCTAACTTTCTCATTTCATTCCTGTAATGCTGAAACTTTTCATTTTGACTGTCATTTTGATTCATTTAGACTTTTTTACATCATATAATACAGTATTAAAATTAATATTTTATATTTGTACATACTGAATATCTATAGCATTTAATATTTTACATTATATTACAGTGTTTCCATATGATGTGTTTGCCGTTTCGAAACACAACATATTCAATGGTTCTGAATTGGAATGTTCATTCCATGGACAATTTCAAAATTTTGGAGGCTTGTTCTGATTTGGGACAAACAAATTTTGACATATTGGAATTTCCCATGAATGGAAATTCTGTTCTCTGATCAGCTTTAGTGCCAAGCCAAACAGTGAGCTGTGCCCCAGGTACATGGTGAGGAAGGAGTCAAGGAGCAGGTCTACGCTACAGCTGGGATCGATGCTCTGAGATTGATCTGCTGGCAGTCGATTTAGTGGGTCTAAAGACTTGCCAAATCAACTGCAGATTGCTCTCCAGTTGACCCCTGTACTCTACCCTCGACAAGAAGGGTAAGGTAAGTCGATGGGAGATTTTCTCCCGTCGACCCCCGGTGGTGTATACCCCGCAGTAATTCGACCTAAGGTGCGTCAACTCCAGCCATGTTATTCATATAGCTGGAGTTGCGTAGCGTAGGTCAACTTACCGCGGTTGTGTAGACATAGCCAAGGAGTCCTCCACTTGGGCTGCAGAGCAGCTGTTTTATGGAGGATCTTCAACCTCCCCTGACCACTTGCCTATCTGCCTCGCTCCCACATAACCCCTGCATGTGGCTGTTCAGGGAGTGACTCCTCATGGCACTGCACTCTAGGCACATAGCCCATCCAAATCACAGTGGTTCTGCCTCCAGGAGAACCCATGTGGGCCTGGGCTGCATTGGCCCCTACAAGAACAATAGGATTTCTTCAGTCACTCTCACAGTGTTCTTCTTTGGAAGCAGAAGGATCCCTGATGTGTCTCTGCCATGGAGCTCCTAATCCCTGGAGTGCTCCCTATTTTTGGGGTGAAACCTGTTTACTGCTGACAGCGAGCATCCCAAAAGTGTCTGATGTCAAACTGAATATTCACCATGCCATTAAGCCAGGCATTTGCATCAGCTGAGCCCACAGACACATTTCTTGCCATTGAGCCTTAATGCCGGTGTGAATTGCCCAGCCATCCAACACACCAGGTAGAACTGCCTACCCCAGCTGCTACTCCAGGGTATGTTGGGAACTTCTAAATTTGATGTGAGCCATCACAGGATGTTAGCCTCCCTCAGACAGGGGTGTTGTGATGTATTCAGTGTTTGAGATTGATGTAAACAGAATGCTGTGCCAGTTGCTTGGGGGCTGGCTTTTCAGTCTCCTCTTTGAGATGGATTTCTTCCTGCTTTAGACTGAAAAGAAGCAAGACAACCTCAAGTGAGAGCACAGCTAATGTAAAAGCATGAAGGTCATACATTTCCCTCCTTATATAACAACAAGCTTTTGTAGAAGCTGCAGAGGATACGTAAGCAGCTGTCTGATTTTCTTACATATTCGTAAGCAGATAGAGCTTGATTCAGCAGCAAATATCCTTTGCCGCCTGATCCCTGGAAGGCTATGGCTCCTCGCTCGGTGGAAGTTGATTTATGCAGAGGAAAGGTCATTCCATTACAGAAGAGTTGCTGGGAAAGAAAGTGAGTGGGGGAGGGGGGTAAGGACTAGATAGATGAATATGAAAGGACGCCTAATCCAAACCAGAGTTTAACTCACTGCCATATATTGGCTGATTGCTACTTAGACAGTTTTGGGGGTTGGTTTGTTGCATTCTGCTGAAATGGGAGCCAACAGCTGGGTCAGCATCTAGCCAATGGCCTTTTGTTTGGCTTTAATTAATCGGCATGTGTTAGCAAAGCAAACACCAGTGTTGCCCTCCATGGGGCACTGCTATTGTTGTGCAGAGTTCCTTCCTCCCAATGCTAATCCGTACACCTGCCTGGCTGTTGTCAGAAGCAAATGCTGCACTTGATGCAGAGGAAGTGGTGTGGTTCTTCTGAGTGGGGATCAGCAGGCAGGGAAGCCCCCAGGGGAGGCTTCTGTGTCCCCATGTGCACTACAGGGGCTCAGTCTGTGTGAGCTTAGAGGAGTTTGCGCTGGGGGACCTATCCATGTCTCTGTGAATCAAGCAGGCACACTTCCTCTTCTCAGCAGCTTAAAAGGTGCATTTCTAGCACAGGCTCATGGCCTGGGAAGGGGGTGAGCATCCCATCTGCTCCTGTGCTCCCTGTTTGCAGACCCTGTGATCTGGGGCCTTATGGTCCACTTCTGCCATCCTTAATCTGTGCTCCTACTGGCTTCAGTGAGAGTATCGTCTGAGCGAGGACTGAGCCCACCTTAAATACATAATAGCTAGTTTTTATAGACAGATGCTATAGTTTATTTGCTGTCAACTCCTAGGGCCAAAGGCTGCCCTGACTCGTCTTTTCCATTAGAGTGGCACAAGGTGTAAAGCCAGTGCAGAATATTAGGACCCATTAGGAAAGGAATAGATAATATATAAATCCATGGTACACCCACATCTTGAATACTGTGTGCAGCTATGGTCACCAAATCTCAAAAAAGATGTATTGGAATTGGAAAAAGAACAGAGACAGGCAACAAAAAAGGTGAGGGGGATGGAACAGCTTCCATGTGAGGAGAGATTAAAAAGATAGGGACTGTTCATCTTAGAAAAGAGACGACTGAGGCGAGGTATGATAGAGGTCTATAAAATCGTTCATGGTGTGGAGAAAGTGAATTTACCCCTTCACATAACATAAGAACCAGGGGTCACCCAATGAAATTAATAGGCAGCAGGTTGAAAACAAACATAAGGAAGTACTTCGTCACACAACACACAGTCAATTTATGGCACTCATTGCCAGGGGACGTTGTGTAGGCCAAAAGAAGAATGGAGTTCAAAAAAGAATTAGGTAAGTTCCTGGAGGATAGGTCCATCAATGGCTATTAGCCAAGACGGTAAGGGATGCAACCCCATGCTCTGGGTGTCCCTAAACTTCTGATTGCTGGAAGCTGGGACTAGATGACGGGATGGATCACTCAATAAATTGCTCTGTTCTGTTCACTTCTTCTGAAGCTTCGGGCACTGGCCATTGGATACTGGTCTAGATGGACTATTGGTCTGACCCAGTATGGCCATCCTTATGTTATGTTATTATGTAATTGAATAAAATAGCCAGTGCTTCATAGCAGTTATTTGCAGCCCTCTGCCTCTCCTTCCAGCTGGATTAGTGCTTCCTCTAAGCGATAAACCCTCGCTGAGCACTAATTTTCAACGAGTCATGCTTCAATCAGGCAGAGAAATAAAACAGTGATGATGTTCTACAGACTTCAGAGGTGGTGGATGGCCCCACTTTTCCTTTTCAAGTCAGCAATAGAAGCCACGTTGTGTCTTTTGGTTTATAATAAAAGCTAATATCTTCCTAAACTAGATTCAATGGATGGGGGTCTGATCTCAGGTACAGGTGAGTTCAGTGGATTTACTCTGGATTTAGACAAGAGTAATCAAGATCAGAATCTGGCCCCTCTAGACGCAATGATAGAAAAGGCGAGCTGGGTGATATAGTACAACCCCCTGCCAGGCCTTTAAAAATTTATCCAGTGTAGTTTTGACTGGCTCAGGTTTCTGAGATGGAGTTTCTGGGCCAAATCCTCAGCTGGTGAAAATCAATCAGGCTCCATTATCTGCAAGCTACTATGGCACGACACAGATTTACAGCTTAACTAAGGATCTGGCTCTCTGTCAGATACTCCTTCCCTGTCCTAAAAGGCAAATAAAGGCAAATATACCTAGGGCAGGTCTACACTACAGCCTAAGTCGATATAATTTACTTCGCTCCTAGGTGTGAAAAAGTCTCCCCTCCCCCCATGAGCTATGCAAGTTTCACGCTGTCCACACCGGCACTATATTGGTGAGAGACGCTCTTCCGCCGACATAGCATCCGCTTCTCACCGAGGTGGAGTAATTATGCTGACCGGAGTGCTCTCTTCTGTCGGAGCTGAACCCTTTCAACTTCAGAGAAGTTTGAATGCAGCTCAAGCCCATGTCTACTTACAAGTCGTCCCTTCTGATTCTGCATTTTATAAGGGTTTGGTGCTTAATGGCAGTTGAAGCGTGCCAGGTAGAAAATACAAATGAATTAATTTCTCTGTAGGGAAGGCAGCGAGGATCCATCCATGCTCCTATACAAGAGAGTGACTAATAGCCCAGGAATAGAACATCACCTTGAACAATCCACGAGCACTCTTTCATTTGTAAGAATCACCAGCCCTGATGAAAGATTGCTGGCGAGAGCACTCATATAAAAACATTTGAGGGGATTGACATTTAAGCACAAATCTGCAGAGTGCAGCAAGTTTAACCCCAGTGTTTAACCCCCAATTTGCTGTCTTGCAGGCTCACGGGCAGAACAAACACAAACCCTTGGTCTGAAGCCTCGACAGACACACTCACAGCTAAAATGGCAGAAGAACTTGATATGCGCAATGAGTTGGAAGAAATGCAGCGGCGTGCTGACCAGCTGGCGGATGAGGTAAAACCAATGGCAAACGAGGAGGGTGGAAACACTTGAGGTTCATCTTGCTGTCCACAGGCTACATCCAGAAATGTGCACAGCTGTAGCAAAACATACGTCTAGCAGCATATCCTGTAGGTCAACAGGCTTAGGATATCGGAACACGAAAAAAATCCCAGCATCAAGGGTCCCTCCTTGAAAATGCCCTGCCACCTATCTACCCTTGTTTAAACCAAGGGTTGGTTAGCTCAAGTGGTCCAGCAGATCTCAACTCTCAGGGTATTGGCGGTGGAAAAATGGAAGTGATACTTGAGTGAGGTAAGGCAGAGTTAGGATCTAAGGGTATGTCTACACTGAAAAGAAAAACCTGCAGCACCGCGACTCAGGGCTCGGGTCAACTGACTCAGGCTTGCAGGGCTAAAAATAGCAGTGTAGACATTTGGCCTTGGGCTGAAGCCCAGGCTTTGAAACCTGACCGGGGCAGAAGGTCTCAGAGCCCAGGCCCCACCTTTAGATGGGGAAGGAGGGCAAGGCCAGGGCTATCCTCTCCTTATGGGAGCATTCATCACTGCCAACAGTGTTACTGCTAGAGAGTGCTATCTGCAGAATTCCGGCTACCTCCCAGGCCGGAGTGCCTGGAGAAACGCCATCTTCCCTCCTTGCACTCCCACGCTGGGATAGCTGTAATCTGGCCATTAGAGGGTGAGGAAAGAAGCACTCAAAGACTTCTATATGAGGCTATTCATGACATTGATACACGCCTGCACACTACTGATGGAAATGGCATCTGCCAAATCTAACTTGCTTTTCTCCTGTTATTTTTTTTTTCCAGTCACTTGAAAGCACCCGTCGTATGCTGCAGCTTGTTGAAGAGGTAAGGACTTACACTTTACCCTCCCTTCCTTTGTAGATAGAGTATGGGAAAGCCTGACACAAGCAAAGGCCTGAGCCACTTGCCAATATTCACACACCAAGGGCATCTCCATAGGTTTTTGTGACCATCAAAAATGGGGCATTTTCAAAAGGTGTTCCTGGGAATTAGTCTAGACAAGATGTGGTGTAGCCATTGATAAAGTTGATCAAGCAGTTGAAAGACTCAACTGAACTGCAGGATAACTACTATAGTTAATGGGGAACTGTATTCAGTCCATATTTTAATTTTGGTTGAATTGAAATATTCAAGATAAAGCAATGAAACGCCCTTTGTACATGACCTCTGGTTGGTCACCGTGGGCCCGATACCCACAGTGGCATCAAGCTGCAGGAAGCCGATAAACTTCACAGAAGTCAATGGGGAGAAATGCAATGGTGTGACTGGCTCCTTATCTATCTGTTCATCCATTTTGGGTCTTTGTAGAGCCCCAGTCACCACAGAATCTAGGCAATGCTTCTTTATCTTCTCTTGGAATGTTGTTAATAGAGGATGTTAGGGTTCATGAAAGATGGCAGATTGAGAACCCAGGAGACAGAAGGCCTCTGATCATCCACAGCACTGGGAGTGAGAGTGGAAGTTTGCTCAGTCTACCCTGCTAATATGCCTCAATCCTCACCAGGTGGGGATTTTCTGGGAGGGAAAGGGTAGTTCATTCAGGTGCCAATTCATCCTAATCGTGGTGGAGGGTTTTATAATCTGGAACATTGGATTCATACCACCAATCAGCCATCAGGTCCCCTGGTCACCTGATGTATAATTTCAAACAAGGCTGTTAGACTTTGTTTATGGCCCTCAGACATTAATAAGTCATCAATTTTGACATGCTTATTATTGCAGGACACCTTCGACCCCCATGCCTGCTTTGCATCGACAGCAGTGGGAGTTCCAAGCAAACACAAAGGGAAAGAAATAGCCTTGAGTCACACGTTTATAAGCTGGCATAAGCTCCAGCCTTCATTTCCTACCCTCATTGAAATCAGTGGTGGTTTGCCTTTGACTTCAGCTCAAATGGAGTTGGGCCTTATATTGTGGAGTCTGACACCTATTGATCAGTAAACACCACAACTGTAATTCTCCGCCCACCTACTTCAGCTCTCTCTCTCAGTTTGTTCCTTCACAATTCAAGAAGGCTTTTCTCTCCCCTATCCTGAAACAACCCCACCGTAACCCATTTATCTGTCCCTCTACCACCTCCTCCCTCCACCACTTCACTCAGTGAACATGCCTTATGCAATCAATCCTTCGCCTTCCTCTTCTCTAGTTCTACCCTTGAGCCTCTCCATTCTTATTGCCATTCTTTCTACTCTACTTAAACGAGTCTTGCAAACACAGAATAACAGACAGGGCCTACCCCAAAGAGCTTAAATAGCCTAGATAACAAAGGGCACAGAGATAGCAAGTGACTTGTCCCAGTCAGTAAGTATCATACCTGTGTCTCTTGAATCCCAATCCAGTGACCTATCCACTGACTATATCTTCCTGCATGTGTGGATTAGCCTATTGTGAATGCCACTGGAATGCAAATATTAAATAACAGTAATCGATCTCCATGGGAAAAAGACTGGGAATATTGAGTTTGCTGATCAGTCCATATAGGAGCCCAGCACTTCATGGGAAGAGCTCAGTAGAACACAGGATCTGGCTTTTATTCGTCTCATAGAGGAGCTTCCCATTCAGTCAAAGAACTTTCTAAATATAGCACTGGTTAGTCTGAAACATCAGGAGAAATCTCTCACAGTGATCTGAGCATCATTTCCATTAAGGTGATTACAGAAGGCGTTTCAGATTTCCTACCACAGTCCAACAGTGGCACTCTGCTTGATACCAGCTGCCAACTAGACATCGAGCCATTGATCACTACCCGTTGAGCCCAACGATCTAGCCAGCTTTCTATCCACCATGAAGTCCATTCATCCAATCCATACATCTTTAACTTGTTGGCAAAAATACTGCGGGAGACTGTATCAAAAGCTTTGCTAAAGTCAAGATATATCACATCCTCCGCTTTCCCCATAATCACAGAGCCAGTTATCTCATCATAGAAGGCTATCAGGTTGGTCAGGCATGACTTGCCGTTGGTGAATCCATGTTGACTGTTCCTGATCACCTTCCTCTTCAAGTGCTTCAAAATGGATTCCTTGAGGACATGCGCCATGATTTTTACGCGGACAGAGGTGAGGCTGACTGGTCTGTAGCTCCCCGGATTCTCCTTCTTCCCTGTTTTAAAGATGGGCACTATATTTGCCCATCTGGGACCTCCCCTGATTGCCTGGATTTTTCAAAGACAATGGCCAATGGCTCTGTAATCACATCAGCCAACTCCCTCAGCACCCTTGGATGCATTGCATCCAGCCCCTTGGACTTGTGCATGTCCAGCTTTTCTAAATAGTCCTTAAACTGTTCTTTCATCACTGAGGGCTGCTCACCTCCTCCCCATACTGTGCTGCCCAGTGCAGTAGTCTGGATGTGCTCACCTTGTCTGTGAAGACTGAGGCAAAAAAAGCATTGAGTACTTCAGTTTTCTCCACATCATCTGTCACTAGGCTGCCACCCCCATTCAGTAAGGGTCCCACACTTTCCCTGACCTTCTGCTTGTTGCTAACATACTTGTAGAAACCCTTCTTGTTACCCTTCACATCCCTTGCTAGCTGTGATTCCAAATGTGCTTTGGCCTTCCTGATTACACCCCTGCATGCTCAAGAAATATTTTTATACTCCTCCCTAGTTATCTGTCCAAGTTTCCACTTCTCGTAAGCTTCCTTTATGTGTTTAAGCTAACCGAAGATTTCTCTGTTAAGCCAAGCTGGTTGCCTGCCATATTTGCTATTCTTTCTGAACATCAGGATGGTTCATTCCTGTGCCCTCAATAAGGCTTCTTTAAAATACAGTCAGCTCTCCTGGACTCCTTTCCCCCTCATATTAGCCTCCCAGGGGATCCTGTCCATCAGTTTCCTGAGGAAGTCAATTTCTGCTTTTCTATAGTCCTGGGTCTGTATTCTGCTGCTCTCCTTTCTTCCTTTTGTCAGGATCCTGAACTTGACCATCTCATGGTCACTGCTGCCCAGGTTGCCACCCAATTCTACTTCCCCTACCAATTATTCCATGTTTGTAAGGAGCAGGTCAAGAGGAGCACGGCCCCTAGTTGGTTCCTCCAGCAGGTGCACCAGAAAGTTGTCCCCAGCACTCTCCAAAAACTTCCTGGATTGTCTGTGCACTGCTGTATTGCTTTCCCAGCAGATGTACGGGTGATGGAGGTCCCCCATGAGAACCAGGGCCTGTGATCTGGGAACTTCTGTTAGGTGTCTGAAGAAAGCCTCATCTACCTCATCCTGCTGGTCTGGTGGCCTATAGCAGATGCTCACCATAAGACCATCCTTGTTGCTCTCACCTCTAAACTTAAACCAAGGACTCTCAACAGGCTTTTCTTATGCAGACATAAGAGCTGCTTTGTAAACCCCAAACCAAATGGGGCTGTTTTCTCATGTTATTATAAGATTTGGTTTTACATTTAAGCTCATTGACATTTCAGAATGGAAACTGTAAAGTATAACTGTTTCATTGGATAATGCTATGATGCCATTTCAAACTGGATGCTTAGTGTAGGGTCACTATTTTAGCTGACTTTCATGTACATTAACATGCCCTCATCTGTAATAGGGAAATGTTTCCCCATGATATCGCTCTTTCATTCTGAATGTTCCTCAGTGGTAGCCTAACAAGCACCACATAAAATAACATTCTGGACAATGTAGGGCCTGATCCATTGCAAGAATTCCTTTGATTTCACTGGGCTTTGGATTGGGCCTCTAGTCAAGACAGACTTTTACTTAGTTAATGTATCTCTGTGGAAGCAAGTTATCTGCCCCAAAATGAAGCTGGATCCTAAAGGATTAGATAGCATGCCTTATCGCAATAGACTCAAGGAGCTCAATCTATTTAGCTTAACAAAGAGAAGGTTAAGGGAAGTGACTTGATTACAGCCTAAAAGTACCTACATAGAGAACAAATATTGAATAATGGGCTCCTCAGTCTATCAAGAGGAAGGTCTAACATGATCCAGTGGCTGGAAGCTGAAACTAGACAAATTCAGACTAGAAATAAGGTGTAAATTTTTTATGATGAGTAATGAACCACTGGAGCAACTTACCAAGGGTCATGATGGATTCTCCACCACTGATTATTTTTACAATTTTTCAAAATTGGACATTTCTCTAAAAGATCTGCCCTAGGAGTTATTTTGGAGAAATTCTCTGGCCTGAGTTACACAGGAGGTCAGACTAGATGATCACAATGGTCCTTCAGGCCTTGGAATCGATGAATTTTCGTGTCAACTGTAAGTGTTCAGGGCCAAATCCTTTGGTGATGTAAATTGGCATTGCTGCCTTGAAGTCACTGGAGCTATATTGGTTTCTGCCAGCTGAGGATCCAGCCCACAGACTTCAGTAGAACTACATTGACTTATACCAGCTGATGTTCTGGACTATCAGGTGAATTCTAGTAGTGAGAGAATGGATTAATTCCTTTACTCAGACCTGGAAAGACAATACTCTACTGCATAGAGCTACTGCTATCTCGAAAAAGGGTCTGAGGAAATATACTATAATGCATGACTACGAAATACTTTGTTAGCCAGACTTTTGTCTTTAGGGTATTGACACTTCCCTTTAGTGTCTTTGTGAACTGCTAGCGATGTCAGCCTGTCCTGGTAGATAATTGTCTGCATTAATTTATTCAGAATAAAGTCTATAAGCCATATTGATTGAAGTAGAATTCTTTATTTAACTGGGTGTTTATGTCTGCTATAGTATTTGGTCATGATCAAGCATATATTTGTTTTTCAATGTACCTACTGAAACATATGGAAAACATTTCCTGTATTTCTGATTCACTTGCTGATATATTTTCTGGGCTAGATTTCCTCAGTGCCTGGCACCTTATGTTGTCCTCTGCACCTGTGCAAAGGAGAAGTGTGTGTAGACCTCCACTATATCAGAAAAGGTCCTTTTTACAGCCACTTAGCACAGGTGTGAATGTCTGTACAAAGTGCAAAGCAAGGAAGAATCAGGGCCACTCTGTTTCTGAAACGATTGATGGGGCTTTTGAGTAGTTTTACATTGTCCTTCCCAGTTTCATTCCCTCCTTGGGAAATTAAGCCATATAATGATAATACTTAGCAGTTATATACCAATGCATTTCACCTTCAAAGTGCTGTGGAAACTTCAATGGAAGTCTTTCCATTGACTTCAATGGGCTTTGACTCAGACTGTAATAAAAAACTATTGTTAACATTACAAAAGATAGAGGGTAGTGTATGTCATAGTCACTGACAGGGTCAAATTCTGCTCTTGGTTACACTGATTTCATTGAAGTTATGCCAGGTTTACAATGATCTATCCAAGAGCAGAATTTGACCCATAGAATTTAAAATCATACGCCACTCCAGATTGTACTTTTCTAATCAGGAAATAGATCCAGCAAAACATTTAAGCATGTGCCTCACTTTAAGCAATGGATTGATTCACATGCTTAAAGTTAAGCACACGTTTAAATTCTTTGCTGAATGAGCGCCTTTATGAAAAGGCTACTTCATTAGTACTCAGAATGCTGGAGCTTAGTAGTACTGAATAATGGAAGAATAAGAACTTTTTGCTCTTATACATTTTTTGTTTTCTATTTGTTTCTATTCTATTAATGCAATTAATGTCTAACTAATCAGTTACCAGTTCAAATTCAGCTCAAGTGCTTGATGACATAGTTTTTCCATTCAAAAAACTCTAATTGGCTTCCATAGAAGTTCCATTTGTGAAAGGGACTTTGGTCAATACCATCTGATGGCTGTTCAGTGGTTTATGTGAAATGTGTGGGTGGTGTCAGGCCTGTCCTTAGTGGATATATGTCCACATCACAATAAATACTATGGCAATTTGCTCTAATTGGCATCTTGGCATTCCCAGCATAGGCCAAAGACTGTATGGTCATGGAGACTGAACTCCTCATTTCTAGAGTTAGGGTTGAGAAATGTATTGAAGAGATTATCCTTCTGCTGCCCATGATGTACCTGTCTTGTGGCTAAACAAAGGATTGCAGCCTCCAGACCCACCAGTTCAATACCTTACAAAAGCTCTAGAGTCTCTGATTTATTTTTCTGAAGACCAGACATATAAAACGTTCAGGTTTTAATAATGCCATGGCAAAGCATGTTGGTCCAAATGCTCTTCTCAGGTACAATGGGAAAACAAAGGTAGTCCAAGTATTACTGAGAAGAGACAGTTGCATATTTTAACTAGTTAGCCCAGATTTGGAAAACCTGGTTTCATGATACTTCAACAAAAGGAGACCCATGCACATTGTAGTGTCCTGTGTATAGGCTATACCTCTCTGGTCTGAGATACTTCAAGAATCTGATCCTGCATATATCAAGAAACTAAATCTCCTGTGGGATTTTCAACAGCACTCCACACTGGCTGCCCTCTGCTCCTGCTAAAGTGAATGCTAGTGTTCGTTCTTCTAAATCAAGGAGGGTTTCACATTTTCACATGAATCCTCAGTTTGCCAAGACTGAGGGCCAGATTTTCAAAGACGCTCATCTGCATTTTGGCACCAAAATCAATGAGCCTGTCTCCAGAAAAGAACCGCAGCCCGTTGGGGACACATTGGCCATTGAGCAGTTTCGAAACTCTGGCCGGAGATGTCCGACACTGTCACAGGGTCTGTCCGTGCTGCAAGCCGGAATGTGAGTGCAGCACCTGTCGACCTAGCCAAGCTTGCTTTAATCGAGCTCATTCATGTACCGGCAGCAGCATGGGGCTTCCTCACAGGTTGTATCCAGGACCTTGGGTAATTACTGAAGTGACTAGCCCATACTGAAGCCTGTGCGGCACACCCACAGCATCACACTGGGAGGAGCTGGGTGAAAATCTGGCTCTTCTTTAAGTCCCTGTAAGGGAGCTGAGCTCGTTTGAAAATGTGGGCCTAGCCGTTTAGCCTTGTCTGCAGGGTGGACAGCTGAAAACAAATGATAAAAGAATGTTGGGGTATGAGTAGATGATCACCTAGCACCTGATCCAGCTCCCATCTAAACCTGCGGGAACCTTCCTCTTAGTTTCAGTGGGCTTTGTATCAGGCCCAGAATACACACAAATATATCCACTGTGCACGCGTTTAATAAATTCTTGGTTGATCACATCTGTATTAACCCTGTGGCAGCCTGTGGAACAGGCCTCCTTGGTGATAAACACAGACTAAATTCTGCTTGATCAACAGAAACAGCAGCTAAGGTCAGGTAGGCAGAAGAAAGTTGCACTCATTTTCCTCAGTGCAAGGATTTGAACAGATGGACTTGTCACTAAAGGCAAATCATGGAGTCTTTCTCCAGGCACAACTCCCAGGCACGCTACTGGTCTCACCTGAGTAGGTCAGCCCCTGCAGATGGTATTTGGCAAGGATGTTTTTCACTGCATTTGGCATTTCTAAGCCTGGCAGTGACTGGCTTTGCTGAAAACGGACACCACTTGTCACGCCACAAAACAGCGGGCTTTACAGGACAACTGCACGCCCTGGGGGACCAGCATGTGGAGAGGGCCCATGTCAGAGTATAAATGACATCAAGGAGCCAGAGAACAGGGGCATAGGGCAGCAGCAAATGTCCACCTCACTATTGCCTGAAAACGGACTTGAAATGAATTGCTGCAGGAAGAAAGGGAGGATGGAGAGGAGGCATAGGGCTAGCCCCTCCTCTCTCCAGCCTCACCCCCTCTTGGTAG
This sequence comes from Caretta caretta, assembly GCF_965140235.1. Taxonomy (NCBI): domain Eukaryota; kingdom Metazoa; phylum Chordata; order Testudines; family Cheloniidae; genus Caretta; species Caretta caretta. The sequence continues at coordinate 201,294,959 of NC_134208.1, read as the reverse complement.
GAAAGGAAAGGGGGAGGGGGAAAAAAAGGCAACTCACAGATATGATGGCCCCCAGCTACCTGCTGGCTACAGTGGAGCTGACAGTTAGGGTCAGCAGGAGAGGTCCTCGCATCGCTTGTGAGGGGCCTGAGTGGAGGGGACGGGCCATTGCCTCTGAACAATCCTTGAGTCTCAGAAACTCAGTCACGTAGCTGAACCGATGCGTTGAATGTGCAGCCAGACTGCCTAGGGCTGCTCAGCACTGAGGGAGGGTGGACCAAGCCGCTGACATCCCAAGAGGCAGCAAGGACATCATTGTGACCAGGAGCTGATAGTGGCAAAAAAGCAGTTGGGAAGAAGTCTCTGTCTGGGGATATTAAATGTTGGTGGACTGAGCCCTTAGGTAGCCTCAGGGAGGGAGGATGGTGGTGTGGCTGAGACACAAAACTAGGAGGTTCTATTCCTAGCAGCTGCCGCGGAGTTCCCGGGCAAGGAATTCAATCTCCTTATACTGCTGCACAATGGAGGTAATAATCCTTATCTCCCTCACAGCGGTATTGTGATACTCAGTTAATAGATACCGGGGAGGCAGTTAAAAAACTGTGCAGAAAATAGTTGCTTGGGGCCCCTTGCTGGCAGCCCTTATTTCCCGGCAATGTGTCAATATTACCACGTAGGGCCATAAAGAACTTAGTTCCTCTGCTCTTGAACTGCAACAGGCATGAGCATTTTCAGACCCTCAGTTATACGCAATGACTATTATTGCACTGAGCAGAAAGAGTCTAGCCTATCCTTAGTAATTAAAAAAATGCCTTTCAGGTCTATGGTATAGTTTAGTGTTGAAAAACCAACAATATAATTTATCTCCTTCCAAATCAATAACAATAATGGCAAAAGCCGTGTTTGTAAACGGCACTTTGCCATCTGTACACTTAGCAGGATTTTTAAAAGGGCTCAGCATTGGCCTAACTGTTCCCATGGAAGTCTGGACCCACAGCCCACTGAGGTTTACAGGAGACTTTCCATTGTCTCCAATAAGATTTGGATCAGCCCCTACATCTGTTAAACCTTTGTACCAAAAAATGATTCATACAGGCAGTCCTCGACTTTACGACATTCGAGTTACGATGAATGGCACGTACGTTTATAAATTGTGATTGTGTTTCGACTTTACAACGCCGGTTTCGACTTTACAACGCTTGATACGACATTATTCCTTTGGGAAATTCGAGTGACGACGTTTTTGACTTAAAATGCGATTTTCAGGAACCAACTGCGTCATAAGTCTGAGGACTGCCTGTTTTCATCTTGAGTATTAACCAGCTTTATGAAAGGTTTCCTAATATATAGTGAGGGAGAGTAATATGTCTTGATGGCCTCATACAGTTGCTTCCACCCTCATACTTTACCAGTATTTATTCATGTGCAAGATGTTTTCCTTTGAAATTTCTCTCGGGGAATGAATGCACGTTTGCAACATGTACCTGGCCTCCTGTGGAACCTGAAGATTAATCCTTCTGTTAAGAAAATGGCTGTTGTCTAAAATGTTAATTTCCAAATGCAGCCCTGGAATTTTCCATTTTTTTGTAGTAGCTCTGTACCCCAGTGAGTACAACATGGGTTATGGGGCCATGGAGAATGCTCAGTTTCCATTACTGTATTCATTCACATGAAGGCTTCCAATTATTCAACTAGCCCCTTATGGCCTTGCCATACCTTTCACTGTTTTTCCTTTGTCTTCCTAAATCCCAAATCTAGGGTTAATTGTTCCCTCACTGATCTCTCTCTTTCTCTCTCTCTCTCTCTCTTCTCATTTTGCTTCCATTACTGGAATGTAGAGTAAAGATGCTGGTATCAGGACTTTGGTTATGTTGGATGAGCAAGGAGGTAAGTTCAAATTGCTTCAGTCAAAAAATAAAGGCACTCTCAGAGAAGTGTATTAATTATGTGCAATTATAAATAATCACTAATGCTCTTAAAACACACTTGTGTGCATTTGTGTCTGAGGTGAGATCTGCCATAGTCTCACTGTCTCTAACCTCTTTCTGTAATAAAGTGATCTACGATAAGCATATGGGGGGACTATTTTGCCTTTGATCTTTGTGTATATGGCACTCATTCATGTAAAGGGACCTGTTCCAACACCCACTGAAGTCAATGAAAATCTTTCAATGGGCTTTGGATCATGCCGTAATATTGCACAAATGCGGGAGAATGTGTCCCTGAATACTTTGTTTAAAATGCAGTACCATTTATGCAGGTGCTGTATGATTTTTCCCTTTCTAGCTATGATTCAAGAGCAGGCAGCAATCCCAAACAACAGAGAAAAATAAAAGAGAGATGCATCAGATGCACTCTTCCATCATTCCCAGGGCAGAACTCTGACTGAAGGCAAAGAGGGTTCTGCATGAAAAGTGATGGCAAAATATAGCTCATTATGATGTACAGTATAGAAGCTTATAGGCTTAAAAGGGAGCTCAGTGTGCGGCTCTGATATGGGCAAAACCAGAGTAGGATGTGTTTAATATAAACATGGGGAAAATGACACTGTTTGCCCATTGTAATCCTGATGACCAGTAAATGGAATGTTTTCAATAAAATTAAGAAGCATCCATTTTGCTGCAGTCCCACAGTAGCAACAAAATGGTATCTCCAAAAAAAAAATCCCTAATGTACTGTTAATTCCTGTGGCCCTATCTCATACCAGCCTCCCCTGTGAGGCTTCGGTACATCTTTGAATAGAACAGAACATGAAACATTAGTGGAGAATGTTTTCTAGACACTTGACAACACTATGCTACAGAAAAAAGCATCCGGAACAATCTTGCATATTAAGGAATGGAGTAGATAACATAACAGCCCTTTTCTTCTGTAATTTTTTTTTTCTTTTATGATGTTAAAATGAGTGCAACATTATAGTGTAATCTAAATGGAAAGTATTTTTCCCTCCTCGCTTTTTTTTTTTTTTAAGAGCAAAACCTCATATATTTGATCAGTGAGTCACCATGAAATTACCGTCTTATTAAGTCTAAAAAGGGAATTTTCAGTTCTGGGTCCCAGGATGTACAGTGCCACTTCTGTATAACATTGGCAACTCCTGGTAATAAGGCAGTTCTTTCACTGTGGAATTCTGATGCCTGGGGAAGCTGCTCTGTATCACAAACGAATGAAAGGAGGAGCTTCTTGACAGAGCTGTTGCCAGTATTTCTCTTTAAAGCGAAACGTGGGAATGTGCTTATGATATTATGCCAAAGATCACAAGGAAGTGAGAGGTTTGGGACCAGATCCTAATGGATCTGGGCCAATTTACGCCGGCTTTGTGGTTGTTGCCTTGTGTCACTTTTTTGCTAACAGTCTAACAAAGGCTTTTAACCCACAATATAAACATCGTTTAAGCTCCTCAGCTAATAACAGGCTATTTCTGATCATGCCTTCCTTGTGCATCCAAAACTCTCAATTGAAATCAAAGGGGCTATAGGTGTGACTGTAGCAGGCAGGAGCTGGCATTGCAAATACATGTCTAGAGCCCGATATCACATTCCATGGGCGCTGAAAACACCTCTTGGCACTACTTGCATAAGCAAAACAAGCCGGATTTGGCCCATAACCATTATGTATACCTGCTTGTCAAAGCCACAGTTCAGGCCTTTCATGTTTGCCCTGCAATAGCTGATAAGTAAAGCAGAGTGAAATATCTGAAACCAAAGTGAAAACTTCTGAAACACACCCACTTTTGTGTTTCATTCCAAACTCCAAACTGACTGTACTGGAAAGTGTACTATGGTTCATGGCCTTTTAGAATGAATCTGAGCCTTGTTTTATAGCTTTTTACATCGAAACCAGACAAAACTCATTGGAGTTTCATTTGCTTTGGGGTTTCACTAAGTTCTACTTTAGACACCAGTAAAATCCAGAATAATAAATTACAGAATCATATCCTAGGAAAAACACATTTCAAAGTAAGGGATACGTTCTCCTCTCCCGCCATGCACAGAGCTCCTGCCAACATTCATAATGGGAGTGTCAGGAATGAATCAAAGAGAGAATACTTCCTAAGCCTGTTTTCTTTTAGTACAGAATTCACGCCTCTGTATCGGGCAGCACAAAGTCTATGCACCATTTAAGTCCAATTTCAGCCCAATTTTGAGGGCTTGAGTGGAACTTAAGTGGTTCATAAGCCATATGTAGAGTTTCACCCTTAAAGCATTAGATAAATCATTTTTTCACATATGATTTTTATTGGAATCAAGTTTGTGCAGCTTTAACTTTTCATGAATAATACCAGCAAAGAGACTTTGAGGTCTCAGAAATCAAAGATTAGCTGTGTCAAAACAGATACAGTATCTGCATAAGTAACATGTATCCTTTATGATGCATAGAAACGAACTGCACTTTTAAAATAAATCAATAAGCACAAATATCATGAGTGAAAGCCTGTAAATATCCAAGTGAGTCTATCCTTGCAATTCTCATTCCAGTCAATCGAGACCTTACTGCAGTGCTCAAACATCCACAGACTGGTTAGGAAATTTACAGATGCTCTTTCTCTCTCCATGAATGGATCTTAAATGGATCTTCAAGTGCAGTTCATTAAAGTTGTGCCACACATGAGAGCACAGACTAGAATCAGGCTGGGAATTTCAAAATGGTTTAGGGGAATTAGGAGCCTACCTCGCATTACATTTCAATAGGGTTTTGGTGCCTAACAACCTTCAAAGCCCTTGAAAACCTCAACCTATGTCCATAAGGCCTTATCTGAAAAGCTCAATGGGATTTTTCCACTGACTCTGCTAACTGCTAAAGCAGCACGTTATAATCTAACTGCTATTTTCCATTCGCCATATTTTTGTCTCTTGAAAATTCTTTGTTCTCGGACCTCTGTCATTTAGGGTCAGGTCCTGAAAAGCCTTATACATACAAGCAGTCCTTAGTCATGTGTGTAGTCCCATTGGCTGCTCACTTGAGCAAGGATTGCATACATAAGGGTTGCAGGATTGGGCCATTTGACCACTTTATAATCCAGGAATCTCAGTACTAAATTCCCATTGAACATACATGGACATTGTATGATCAGGTATGTAGCCAGTCGACACAACTGGAAAGACTCAGACAACATAAAAGCTTCCTTAAAATGGTTATGGTCGTGTTTTAAGTGCTTCAGTAAATTACTCTGTTAATTTTCGATTACAGCTTTCTCAAGTAAAACAGACTGGTCATGTTGCAAACCAAATATTGTAATCATGGCACTATGTTAAATGCATTTTCATTATGTCTGTGTCATTTTTAGCAGTGTGTCATTCTAATAATAATTGCTGCAACTTGTTTTTTAAATTGTGATATACTTATTATGTGTAATTGGGCAAAATATACCTAGGATGGCTTTTCAAACCCTCCAGTTACTGCAGTGTGGGTAACTCATGGATGTCTCAGCAGATTATCAGATGAATGAAAGCATTCGTTAACACAGCTGTGTGATCTTTTTTCAGCTGACCTGATGGCATAAATTACTTAAGATTATTAGGTGCCATCTAGACAAAGAACATTACATTGATCTTTCCAATGGGTGGCTAACAGCATAGCTAATCTTTCCAACCACTCAACCCCCTTTGGGTTTTTCTGTTTGTAGGTTTTCTAGACAACGTGTTTGCTTTGATGTTGTAGACACCTTACTAGAGACATTCTTCTGAGCCAACTTCAGTTTCAATAGCACAGAGCAGAACTCACTTTCTGGCACCTGTAAGCAAATGTCTTTGAGATCATCACTACAGAGGAAAGAGGCCAATGCATCTTTTTAATAGTAGGTATTTAGATGGTTTTCTGGGTAAAAACCAGTTTGGCTAGCTCCTCTTGGCTGGAAGAGTTCAGTCTAGTCTGCAGGCCAGGAGGCTGCATAGTACATTGTATCGCCGCAGCCAGCTGCTGCCAGGCGGGCCATCACTATGCCCTTTGTTATAATAGGTCCCCCAGGGAATGTGACTGCCGTGAGAACTAGGGGCCTGGTCCAATGCCCACTGAAGTCAGCAAAATCTTTCCAATGATCTGAAAGGCCTTTAGATCGGCCCTAATAGATTCAAAGAGATACTTGGTACCCAAAACTCCTGAGGGGCCAGACATTCTCTCCAAAGCCATTGGGATTCGCTTCAGTAAGGAATAAGTAGAAACTGCCCCTCCCCAGGAGAAATCCACTGAAAGATGCTTAAAGGGAGAGGAGGTTCCCTTTCTGGAGATTTCTTTCCAGTCATTCCTCCCCTCTATGGAATATGCTGCAGGCCCCATCCACAAGCTCTAAGGATCCTTAAAGGTCCCTCACCCACCCACACAGCTGCCCCATGGTTTAACTGCAGCTCTGGGTCTCCAGCAGCCCACGCACCTTGGCTGTGTGACTCCAATGGAGCTGCTTGACAGAGCTCCCACCACCAGCACTTGCTTCGTCCACCCCTTAAAGGGGCATGCCCAGTGTGAGAGGAGAGGGGTGGGATATAACATGGCCTGAGATTACATCATCTTCTTCCCTGAGCTCCAAAGGGTTCCTGGGGAATGATGCACATTCTGCTCCTTCCCCCACTCCCCCACCCTGCCCACTCTCCCCTCGCAGGTCCAGGTGCATTCTGCAGGGTATGGGGGGACAGCAGACACTGCAGTAAAGGTGAATGGACCTCCTTTTGCATATATTGAGATTTCTGCATGTAGGGTTCCCTCTGTGCATAGGCCTAGGTGAGGTGACAACCTCAGAGTTTGGCCCATTGACTTCAGTGAAGATTGCAGACTCTCCGTGCTTCCCAGGGTCAAGCCACAGGTTACTACATTGTTTTGCTCATGTTGTAGATCTTACCAAGGAAAAAGCAGAGGAAATGCACTCTTGTGTTCTCCTTTTAGGGTGTTAAATACATACTTAATATGCTTCTTAAGATTTTGTTTTTACAAACCAAACTCCATCAGAAAGTACAAAATTACATCTGCAATCAATGGGAGTTAGGCACCTGAATACCGCTGAGGAGATGGGCTGAAGTGATTAAGCAGCCTAAGACCTATTTTCAGAAGTAACTTATGGGCAGGCATTTAGGCAGATAGGCGGCTAGTAAGATTTTCAAAAGCACCTAGGTACCTAAGTCCCCTGGGTCATGACTCATGAGTAAGCTGCCATGGTGCTTTAGAAAATCCCTCTAGGCACCTGTCTAAATATAGAGGTACCCAAAATACCTTTTAAAAACCTGGCCCTAAATCACGTGAAAATGGGACTCAGGTTATTAAGTCACTTAAGTGCTTTTGAAAATATTCCCTATGCAGCCCAAGCCAGATCCCCCAACCCACAAATGGAAGCTTCCTTATTTGTCAAATCATTAAAATATTGTATGTAAGCCTTAAACTCCAAATCTGTGGTGCAATAATGGATTGTTTGTGCAATGACAATAGCTGTCATTCGTTAACTGTTTCTCCAACAGATGCTAACTTTAAAAATATGTTAAAATGCAGCTGTATTTATAGGGCGATTGTTCAAAACTAGTTTGATATCACTCCTCACAATTTAAGCTGACAGTGCACGATGGGGCTATGAAGTGAAGAGAGTGCCTTTTCTCACCCAGGAGCACCACACTTGGATAGCATCCTCAGACAGGGCTAGCTCAGCCCTACCATCCTTGACGATGGGTGCGGTGATACACTTGCATGGTATGCTGCAGAGGGAAATAGCAGGCTTGGTTCTGCATCTGCTGAAGCCAAGGAAAGTTTTCCCATTTACTTCAGCGAAAGCAGGATGTACCATTCAGGAGGAAGGCCTGGGTTTCAGACACAAAGGTTTCACCCGAGACAAGACAGATGAAGCTTACGTCTCTCATTTGTCAGCCACTAGGAAGGCACTGCCCCGGTAAAGGAAGCCAAGCCTTCTCTGCCACTGCAGCCATAAACACACAGCCAGCAGAGCCCTTGTACCAAGTGCACAGGTTAATCAACCCAACTACATAATGCAAACGTCGGACACAAGCACTGGCCTCTGTGAAAAGCTCTCTTCCTACTCCCCGGATAAGCTCACCCACATGAACTCCATGAGGCAAAAAAATCTACATCAGAGCAGATGGCTTTAGCTGCTCTACCATGCCTGACTGTGTTTGGCCCTATCAGACATGGTGAGAATACATATGCTGCCACCACCTGGAAAACAGATCCTTGCTCCTCCTGCATGGTGAAAGCTAGCAAAGAACAAATCTGCACAGCAGCAACCAGGACTTATCAACCCTTTAGAGAAGAGAACCCGTCAACCCCATTGAAAAATGCCATGGGCTGACCAGACCTCAAAAACCCAGTCCTTGATGCAAACCACCTATCCTCTCCCATTTCTAGGCAAAATTGCTGAGAGAGCAGTGACAACCAAGCTCCAATAACCTGTGACATCTGTCACTGCCTTGGATACATCACAACTGGGCTTCTGACCAGGTCACAGCATGGAGACAGCCCTAGCAGCATTACTGGATGACCTCCACATGGCAATGGACAGAGATCATATCTCAGTGCTCCTACTACGTGCCTTCCTTACAGCTTTCATCACAGCTGAGTAAAAGGAACTGCTGGCCCACTTTCAGGGCAGAGCTGGAAAAGGTGTTGACATAACTACAGAGGCTCCAATCAGTCCTCTCCAACAAGACAGAATGGTGACAACTCCACCTGAGGAGTCTGACAGGGATCTACCTTGTCCCCATCCCCTTCAGTACCTACATGAGACTACTTGGAGTGGCAGTGAGATGCCCGAATTCTGCAGCTGACAGCACTCCAGTCACACCCAGCTGTAGTTCATTTTCCACAGATGGCATCAATGCTGTCACAGAGTCGTCAACAGTTGGAAGAAGAACAACTGGCTCAAATTACCCCTTGGCGAGACACAATGGTGCTGGCCAGGATGGGGGAAGTGCTTTGAAGAACTAGCCATGACACTGGCTTCCCTCCCTTCTGTACCACATTGGTCACTGTGGGGCAAACCTCAAGGATCCTGTGGATTCATCCATGACACTTACTGACCAGACAGTGGCAGTGTCGAGAGCTGCCTTCTCTTCCACTTATTAGGAGACTGCACCCTTGTCTCTCAGATAAGGCTCTGGCCATGGTGATCTGTGTGCTCATCATCTCCAGACTGGATTGCTGGAATTCCTATCATTTATAGCCATTTGAGATGGAGAGTCTGTTACACTAAATCACGTGGAAAAAGACCCTTTGCTAGTGCAAATTGTCATAGCCTCTGCCCCAGCTGATTTAGTACAATAGAGAGAACATTAGATTAGGGGAAGCCAGTTAAATATATGTGACATTAACCTTTTGTTAGCCATCAGATGTTGTAGCAATAAAAAAAAAAACAGTCTGGGCCAGATTCTGATTTCTGTTATACCAACGTAATCCACAATAACCCCACTTCACTTTTATTCCACTGTAATGGTGATCCGGATCAAGAGTCTGTTTATCAGTCTTGCCTGGGGGCCCGACCTTCAGCTTGTGTAAATTGGCATTGCTCCATTGAAGCCTCGGGAGTTATGCTGATTTAATTCAGCTAAGAATCTGGCCTACAGGGTTTAAATTAAACAAGCAGTTTTAGAAGGAGCAACCAGATGTCTAGACTGATGGGCTACTAGTGCAATACAGGCTTTTCGGACTGATGAGGTTTCCCTTAATGGAAGATAGATTGCCTGAGCATCCCCTTGTTCCTCAGCAATAGCATAAGCTCTGATGAAGGCTGCCATCAAGTGAAATCACAAACAGCAGCACACTCACAAATACAGAAGTATGATAAATTAAAGCAGAGCTGAGGTGAGAAGTATAATTTAAAGATAAAGCCTTGAGCCATGTAAAATACACCTTCCAATTAAGCCTTGCCTAATCTGGACATTATGGGGAACATCACAAGGAATCTATTGGGAGTAAAAGTTCAAAGGCCCCATCCTACTCTTGACTTCAGAGGGTGTTTGCCTGCATGAGGATCATTCTCAAGGTCCATCATTCATATCTGATCTGTGATTGACCCTTGCTGCCTTACCCCAGTGGTTTCTACTGGTCAGATTATGTTGAGAACATATATGCAAGTATCCTGTGAAAAGTAACTGTAAAAATGGCACCACAAGGTTCTGTAGGGATTGCCTCTCTCAACATTTTCAAGTAAAAAGATGGGTCTTCTAACTGACCCCCGTCTGGCATCAGCAAGTCCAGTTGTTTCATCAAAACCAGTAATAAGTAACACATTACTGGGACTTAGCTAGCAATTCTCGTCAAGATGCATGAGTCAGAATAGAATCCAGCTCAAACTCACACAGCTGCAAGGGCTGTTTCCAAGCTAAAGAGCGTTAGCCAAATAGTCAGCAGCAGCAGCAGGTAGGCCTTTGAATACCCAGGGAGCAGAACAGGTGAGCAGAAATGCCATTTTTACATCACATGGTCACTTTTCAGACCAAAGTGCCACTTTAAGACAGAACTGATGATCAAGTAAGATAGTTAAGTTCAGTATGTGAGGAGTCTAATGATAATTGTCAGGTCAAAGCTTCTGTTAAGCCTCAACATCAAAATTATATTGTTTCTCAAAGCAAAACACCCATTTTATTTTTGGTTCTTCATTCAACAATTTTATTTGACAAAGCAGGTGAAATATGTTGCTCAGGTTTTCACATCAATGTTTAACTCTTGAACCCTCTGAAGTGTATTCCTTCTAAAGAACACTGTCAGGTAATTTAGGCCCCAAAATGTGGGGTTTAATTAAGATTCAGACAGTTTCCTGCACTGCTGGGAACCCAAACACATGAACATACTGATAGGGGATGAGACCAAGAAAAGTGAAACCAACATACAGCCTGTTGACACACCCACTTTCAAATTAAAAACACTTAAATAGTGTAAATACTGAATGGTAAATTCAAGGTTTAGAATTCTTTCAGCTTAAATAATTGGGGCTGAGATTTTCAAAGCCCCTCGTGAGTAAAATGCCCAACTCCTGTAAAAATTAATTGAAATACATTAAGTTAATTGTAATGGGAAATGGGCATCCAAATACCCTACGAAGCTTTGAAAACCTTAATCTCAAAGTGTTATCAGAAACCCAAGGAGGAAATGAGGTCTGCTCTTCTTCCCGCTGAAGCCAATAGAAGATTTCCACTGACTTCAGTGGAAGCATGACTGGGCTCTTGTTTCTAAAATATATTATTTGTATGTTGACATGGTCCATATAACTTCAGGCATCACATTGCACTTCTATTGCACTTTTGTGTTCTCTAGTCCTTTTTTCCCCTCAGATCTAACACACGGAAATGTCTGGATGTATTTTCTCTATCCAGTGCAGGAAGCGTGAGTTTAACCAGTTTAACCATGGTTAATCATTCCTTATTTGTGTACAACCAGGATTGCTTCGATTGACTAAAAGTTTTAAAGGACTAAAATAGCACCCTAAGCAATTTTTGTCCGACACATGATACTTCTTTCCCTTTAAAACAAAACTAAAGGCCAGAACCTCAGCTGGTGCAAAATGGTATAGCTCTGTTGAAGTCAAAGTTAGGATCCAGGATCTCAATGGAGTTATGACTATTTGCAGCACCTAAAGACCTGGGCCTAGGATTTTAGTTTCTGCGTATTGCTGCTTTGGACCTTTAGTTTCAGTGAAGAAATTACGATGTGAAATTATTCTCAGCTGCAGAGTCACCAAGCAAAAGGTGCAGCAAATTCAGCCCAAGTGTCAACAAAAATTCCACTGATGTCAGTGAAGCAGCACATCACGTCTGTATAAACCGCGTTATTGGGCTGGATACTTTGCTCACTAGTTCTAATGCAAATCTGGAGTGACTCCATTAAAATAAATGGAATTATAGTGGCATAACAAATTGTTGTGAACTTCATTGAGGGGCCTAATACAAAGCCCACTGAAGTCAACTGGAATCTTTCCATTATCTTCAATGAGCATTGGTCCAGGTCTCTAGATATGCCTAACTCCCTTGACCCCAGTGACATTACCACTGACTTACAACAGAATCCCAGAGAGAAGAATTTTCTGATTAGAAATGGACCAGAACCAAGTTTCTGGATCTCAACACTCCCAGTCTCTGCAAAAATGTGTACCTGGACATAGGTCTTAACTTGACAGCTCATACCCACCCCTAACTTCATTACTAACTGTTCCATCACTTACTCACCCACAAGTCAAACCAGTTACATTGTCAATCATCTAATTCAAAGGCATTTGTAAGTGTAAGTAACTAAGGTATTGTCCATTGAATGAGATGCTATCCTTTATGAATGCGCATAAATGCAAGATGATAACCCTATCTCTTTCTTTCTCTTGGATGTCATTGGTGTCTTAGTAAGTGGATGTACTGTATTATGTTTCTGGACTTTCAGGATTATGATCGTGTTTTCTTTCTACATCATTACATCTTGTTTAATATATTTCAAACATCTCTCTCTTTTTTTTTTTTTTTGCTTTGTTTTGCTTTACTCTACTCATGTTAGTAAAAGGCATCATACTTCAGCATCTAGCTTGGCATACATCCCAGCAGCAATGCATCAGCCCAGATTAATGCATTGTAATATTGCTATTAATTCAGTTTTCCATGGTCATTTTTCATGTTCTGTTGAAGACAAACAAACAAGCAACAAAAATACAATTCATTCCATGCTGTCATCCCTTTGTCCTGACCAGAACAACTCGATCGTGTTGAAGAAGGCATGAACCATATCAACCAAGACATGAAGGAGGCTGAGAAAAATTTAAAAGATTTAGGGAAATGCTGTGGCCTTTTCATATGTCCTTGTAACAAGTAGGTACTGGGTACCGGCTCTGCTATGTGATGTCCAGTTTTTTGTCACAGTGAATGTCTGAAGTTTTTTGTCTTTTTTTTCTTTGTCCTTTTCCATCTGCTTCATTCTGTGGGGATAAAATACTTGTGTTTAATCAGAACAACTGGAACGCATCGAAGAGGGAATGGACCAAATCAATAAGGACATGAAAGAAGCAGAAAAGAATTTGACGGACCTAGGAAAATTCTGTGGTCTTTGTGTCTGTCCATGTAACAAGTAGGTGCTGCCTGCCTGCCTGAATCTTTTTGAGCACTCAAGGCCGATCTTGAAAGCCTTGTGACGCTCATCCTTGCTAGGCACATGGACAGGATGAGCATGTGGCATGCAGATAGAACGATTCTGGTTCCAATGCATTCATCTCATAGTGTAGACAATTCAGTGGGAATTACTGTAGATACATTAAAATCAGGCATACTGCAATGAAAGCTTTACTGTAAAAACCTTTTAATGATAAACGTTTCAACATTTTACAGAACGTGTACTCCGTGGGACTACTACCTAGTTGACAAAAATCATGGTAACATCAGGGCTGTTTTTTTCTGGAGACCCTAAATTTTAAAACACATGTTGTCATGATCAGGCTTAATTAAGTTTTTAAGACTCATAGCTCAAACATGCAGAAGAGGTCATTTGGGACACATATCTCTAACAGTTATGGAAGAGAAATCACTATCTTCTCATTGCTCGGCAGATATCTCCCTTGACATGATATTGAAAGAGACATGATGTTTTGCAATTTGATCCCAACCTACAGTATTTACCATCTTGTTGTAAAGATTCAAATTTTAGTGGTCGTGCCAAATTTCTTTCCGTTGGGTAGAGTGTACACTAAGCGGAAATGTTGAAATGTGTCTAGTTCGCTTGCATGCCATCACACTCAAATGAAACTCTTATCCAAGTACAACGAAGCTTGTTTCAAATGCAGCAGAAAAATATGATATGTGGTTGTGGGGTTAAGGAAGTGAGGAAATACACTGGAAAGACCAGATTTCTCGATGGATAAAAGACCTAGCATGCAGTCAGGCAATTTGAAGGTTATTGAGAATAGAGGGTTATGGAGAATACATTTATAATTAACCAACCCAAAGATTTCACTGAGAGTGGGGTTATTATACCATGTTACAGTCTTTTGGGGGGCACAGCTGCTTGATTTAGTTCACAACTGGGGTCTTATCATGCTGCTATTCTTACTGAGGCAAAACTGGTCAAAAGTCTCCTAGAATTCCCTGGGAATTTTCCCTGAGTAAGAACAGCAGGATTGGCATTTGTCTCTTAGCAATCACCTTTTCTTTTAAAGTTAATTTCTTGAGAGGAAATGTAATACTGGTATTTGTTTGGGAGAGGGGAACGGGACATAAAAGCAGTGGTTGAGCTTTAAAAGTCAATTTTCTTACTCTGATTTGCTGCATTAAGGTATAAATACCCTCTCCGGTGTTGCCCCAGAGTGTGTCTAACCCTGCCTGGGTGCACAAGGTGGTGTTGGGGAGAGAACTCAAGGAAACACATACACACGCATATGCCCTATCCAGGGGCTACCTGCCACCTGTACTCTAGCACTGGTGTGGAGTCTTGGTTCTAGCTCTGCCTCCCCTCTGCAGTGGGGTGTGGAGCTGCAGGGAAGGAGCACACGCTGTTTCCTTTCACGGGGTAGATCAGCAGCCACATTTTCCCAGCTCTCCTGGAGTCATCGCACCCGAAATAGGAACAATGCCTCTGGAACTTCCTGTTGGGGAGGGAATCTTCTGCAAACCCTATGCCACAAGGGAGCCCTTTGAATACAGAAAATCCCATGGGATATTACAGTAAATCTTGACTTTTTGAGTGTACGAACGGTTGGGAAAGCCATTAAAAACTGAAGGCCAGATCATCAGCTGGTGTGAGTCCGCTGAGCTCCATTGGAGCTGTATCAGTTTACACTGCCTGAGAATTTGGCCCTCAAATATTTACCACTTCAGGGTGATGGCAGTACCCTGGACTCTCCTGAGTGCATAGCGAAAGGGTCCCGCAGGTTTTTGGGGTGGTACATGTTAGTTTTTAAAGGTGTCACTCTGCTACTAATTGAGATTACTGTTTCAAAGTAACACATGGACCCAGACCTGCAGCCATAACACGAGTGGCCCAGTAAGCAAGTGATACTACCATTCAATGGGGGTACTCACCTTTTAAGGCTGCAGAATTGGGCTCATATTGCTTTTAGAGGCAGTTCTCCCAGACATCAAGCCAGGAATCAACTGCTTTAGAAAGGGTGACGGGTCTTAGAAGTGATGTTCGGCGGGAAGAAAAATCCATCAGGGCCTAAATACCAACACTACTACAACATGTTCCCACAATTCCTTTTCCTGGGTAGCCATATATGAGGAGACACTTTCACATCTAATAATTCCCTGCTACACGGAAATAACATTAAATGAACCATGTGTTCTAATTTAGGGCCCATTCCCCCATTCCTTTAGCAGCCAGAGTTCTCATTGGGTGAAACCTTGGCCCCATTGAAGTCAATGTTAAAACTTCCATTGGCCGCAATAGGGCCAGGATTTCACCCATTGATTTTGGGTGGGAGGTTGGCATGCACAAAAAGAGTGGGAACAGGCTCTGGGTGGGATATAAGAACTCACTGGAGATATCTTACTCTCTGCATGTGGCAAAGGTCTAAAAGAAAGTGCATAGCGATAACTATAGGCAGCATTTGGGGTGATAATCACTAGCCCTGTTTAGGTTTCAGAGTAGCAGCCGTGTTAGTCTGTCTTCGCAAAAAGAACAGGAGGACTTGTGGCACCTTAGAGACTAACCCATTTATTTGAGCATAAGCTTTCGTGGGCTACAGCTCACTTCATCGGATGCACTCATTTCCCTAATTCGTTTCCAGAAACGATAGTGTATCATACATTTCACCTAACAAAAACCCCTCAATTTCTTTTGTCTTACTAAATTCTAAGAGGTAAAAACAGCAGAACTGATGACTCTCCAGAAAAATCCCCTTCAATGGTGTTTTATCAATACCCTTTTGGATTGTAACTCATCTTTGCACAAAACAAATTCCTGGCAGCTCCAGGGAGAGTATAATTACATGATGGGAGTATCTAAAGCTTATTTCAGTAACGTCCCCAATTCATCTTAAAGTGCGTTCACTCCCTCCACAAAGTGCAAGCGGCAAGGCTCTTTCTTACACACACAGTCATAGGCGTGTGCAGAACAGGGAAATTGGAATTTGTCATTCCCAAGAGCTTGGCTGAAAACAGGCTCAATTTCTGGAACCAAATGAAGTTCTTTGGTTACAAACCCAAAAAGCTCATGATCACTTTAGTGTCAGAACAACCCACAGTATGCTGCACATCTTAATATCTGCCACTGCTGGTATGCCTGGATTTTAATTTTTCTCATCATGGCGGCTCAGTCAAAAATGGCTCTTGAAAAGTTTGCATAAGCTAAAGAAATGACCTGTTGGAAGTCAGTTTTTTTAAGTCCTGAGGCTTCAGGTTCCTGAAGAAGACCAAGATCTGTTTTTGCCTGGGCATTGCTCATTGTGAAGGCTGTTACTGCTAGTGCATTAAGAGTATGATGAACCACTGGGGCAGTTGTGCTTAATGAGAATGCTTCACTTCTTATTCATGCCTGTAGCTGGTGCATGAAGAAAGTGTAGAGAAATTTCCCTTTCTGATGCTAGTTTGCTTGTATTTATTTTCTCCTGCACTCATCCCACTTCTGCCTATTTTACTTTTTGTCTCTGTGGACAAAGGTTTGTACATCAACGGTCGATGTATGGTTACTATTTTCAAGTACCGATATATTATTTAGAAAACTAATGAAATTACACTCACTGTGACGCAAACGCTAAAAACAAGCCCCCTCCTCCAACAACGCTATATACTTGGAAAAACATTGGACAGGTTAGGGCCTGAGATGCGCACAATGCCACAGATATATTTTTAAAAGGACTCTTTTGCATGAGAATGTGTTAAAATCTCACCTGCTCTATTTTTCTCTAAGCCAGTGTGTTGCTGTGATGTGATGTACACACTATATTTGGCAGTTTTGTTTTTATGTCTGTCTGCCAGTGTGTTCTCTGTGTCTTATGTCGAAGTACGCACGTGATGTTGTAAGGCAATTGAATGGTCTCCCCGTTACCGTTATTTTTATTCTTGTTTTGTTTTGTTCAAAAACCCAGTGTGCAATGTTGCAGACTTGACCATTGCAATTCGCTCTATTGGAAACGAAATCTCGGCGCACTCTAGTTGTGGCAGTGAAAAAAAAAAAGTTTTGTTGAGGTTTATGATATATCGGTATACGATAAATGCCCCTCTATCTTAAAACTCATTTGCTTGATGTAGCTCGTAGCTTGGAGAAGTAAAGATTTTTGCACTTGTCTCTTTCTACTTGGTGCTTTGTTGCTCACCCTCTTTTTTGCATAGGCTTAAATCAAGTGATGCTTACAAAAAAGCCTGGGGCAATAATCAAGATGGGGTTGTAGCCAGTCAGCCTGCACGAGTTGTGGATGAGCGGGAGCAGATGGCCATCAGCGGTGGCTTTATCCGCAGGTGAGCCTTGTTATCCAGTTTTCTCTCTATTTTCCCTGGTGCTGATATATTTAGATTTCTTCCAGATGGTCAGAAATCCTGTATTCTTCATTAATTCGCTCTGTGGCACTGGGGAGGTTACTTAAGCCAACATTTCCTACTGATTAGTTGGTGTTCACATCCACCTGATGTGTGATTTTCAGAGGTGCTGAACACCAGCCGCTCCTGTTGACTTCAGCTGGACTTGCGGGTGCTTGGCTGATCTGAAAATCAGGACCTACGTACCCACACTGAGTGGCCTCTTGAAACAGTGGCCATTAAATCTCTCTCCTTCAGTTTCCCCAGCTGTAAAATGGGATGAATGATAATAATTACTTGACCAAGGAGTTGCTAGTACTCAGGCACTGACCCTGGGTGGAATTCTGTGCCCGCATGGTCCCCATTGACTTTAACGGGCTTCTGCCTGGGCACAACATTATGAAAAAAAAGGGGGGAAGGGGTCTAAGTAATTAATGATTGCAAAGTACTTTGAAGATGAAAAGTGTCCTATAAATGCCAATTTATTATTACTGTTCCAAGATACCTAGTGGTTATCATTGAGCATCAGCACTGGAATACACCACCCAATTTAAACCCCCTTATTTTCTATCAAAGGGTATGTCTACACCCAACCTCCTAGCCTGGGTGGACAGGCTTGGGCTAGCAGCTCTCACACTAGTGCTGCAAGAATGGCTGTGTAGACAGCACTGTGAAGTTGTGGCTTGGGCCAGAGGCCGGAGCATGGGCTCTGATGTCCGTGCCCCTCCCTAGGCTCCAGAGCCCGCAGTGAAACACCTGCACAGCTAGCTTTAGGGTGGGACCGGGGGCCCCACCAGCCCCAGTCTGTCAGCCTGTGGTGGAAGGCTCACCCCGCGTGCGATGGAGATGTTTCCTAAACGAATAGCTGTGCAGGCTCCCACTCAACAAGGCCCTCATAACAAAGCACATGGGTGGTGCCGTTGTCTTCTGTGGAACTACCCAAAGCTTCAAGTTATGTGCATCCTGAGGCCCCTTGCTGAACCGGGGCCAAGGTGCAGTATCCGGGATGCTGTGGTGCATTAACTGCAGGTAAATGTTGCCATGTAGTGGCCACCTCTGGGTATGTGGTGCTGAAATGAAATCCACTGGTACCAGGAAAGTGTGCTGACTTGGCTTCCCACCTGCTAACCTTCTCTTTTAGCTAAGGAGACAGCGGTAAGTAAATATTGATTACAGTGTCTATAAAACTGATATGTAGGTGTCAATGCTATCAGTCAAGTTCATAATGCCAGCTGCTCCACAGAATGGCCTACCAGTATGCAAAGCTTTGCTCTATGAAGACTGAGGTAACTGGATTAATAGGTAAATATTCTTCTGTTAACTACTAACCACTCACTTTTTGGATGCTGTGATGAAGGGAGATGTGTGTACTGTGATGGGACTGGAGGATGTGGGACAGGTGGAATCTCCATCCTTATTGGTTTTTAAGGCCCGGCTTGACAAAGCCTTGGCTGGGATGATTTAGCTGGGGTTGGTCCTGTTTGAGCAGGGGGGTTGGACTAGATGACCTCCTGAGGTCCCTTCCAACCCTGATATTATATGATTCTATGATGCTGACCACAGTGGGATCCAGCTGCCATTTAAGTACACCGAGACTGCCATTTACCTTTTCACCCCTAGAGGGCAGCCCCTCCGGGTCAGGTATGTGGCGCAGTGGTGGAATATCACAGGGGAAGCTTACGCTGCTGTTCTATTTGTTCTGCGGATAAACAGAAGACATCTGCCTTCAGGGTTATCCATCTGCCACCTTTTGTAAGAAACACAGGAGATGGTGAAAAGCAGTGACTTTCCAAGCGGGCCAAGCTTTTTCCAGTGTTTGAATCACCGACCAGTAACTCCCTGCATAACTGGCCAACTATTAGAGCTGATGCATAATTCAAGACTTAACGGCTGAGTTCTTTTGCAGGGTCTGCTCGCCACCAGCTAGAATTTTCTCTTTAAACTGCAAACTCCAGATGGGATTAATGGGGGCAACAGGGAATTTATACTGAAGCAGATGAATCCAAGAGAAATTAATGCACTTGTTTTTTTTTAATTACTTAAAAATTCATCATTTAAGCCAAAAGTTTCAGACATGAGACTGTTCCTCCGTCGTGTTTTGATTAGTCTCAAATCTGCCAGATCAGCACTTTATTCATGAGTTAGGCATAGGTAACTCAAAGCAGGTAGATGGGATCTCCTTGCTCAGCAGCCCACAGGTAGCTCCCAAATATCCTGTTCACTCATAGGCAAAACCTCAAGTTCAAGAGTAGCAATGCTCAGAAGAACCACCACTAAAGATAACACTGCTGGTAGTGACAGCCCAGACTTAATCTGTCAGTACTTCCGGCAGTGGCAGGATGAGCATGGTTGATGGTGAATGGCCCAGAGGAAGGTTGAATAGCTCCAAAGTGAAGGGAGATGTAGGGATGGGTAGTACCTGGCAGGGTTGAATGAACAAGGGCCGCTGGATAGCTGCATACGTACCCAGACTGGCTGAGTCCATCTCCACTCAAAAGAATTGTGTGTTCCCTCACAGGGTAACAAATGATGACCGAGAAGGCGAAATGGACGAAAACCTTGAGCAAGTCAGCGGCATCATTGGAAATCTCCGTCACATGGCCCTGGATATGGGTAATGAGATTGACACACAGAACCGCCAAATTGACAGGATCATGGAGAAGGTGAGGGCTGATTTGCCTCTTGGACTAACAACTTTTCCATACTAATCCTAACAAGTCACTTTGCCCAGCAGGCAGTGCCAGATGGAATGCCCCCAACCCTCTCTGCAAGCCTTCGCCTGCAGCATCCTGCCAATTCCCCACCTCCAACCCACAAAGACCCTTATAGATTCATAGATATTAAGGTCAGAAGGGACCATTATGATCATCTAGTCTGACCTCCTACACAATGCAGGCCACAGAATTTCACCCACCACTCCTGCGATAAACCTCTCACCTATGTCTGAGCTATTGAAGTTCTCAAATCATGGTTTAAAGACTTCAAGGTGCAGAGAATCCTCCAGCAAGTGACCTGTGCCCCATGCTACAGAAGAAGGTGAAAATTCCCCAGGGCCCTGGAGGAAAATTCCTTCCCGATCCCATTTATGGCGATCAGCTGAACCCTGAGCATATGGGCAAGATTCACCAGCCAGATACCCAGGAAAGAATTCTTTGTAGTAACTCAGATCCCACCCCATCTAACATCCCATCACAGGCCACTGGGCCTATTTACCATGAATATTTAAAGATCAGTTAATTGCCAAAATCATGTTATCCCATCATACCATCTCCTCCATAAACTTATCGAGTTTAATCTTGAAGCCAGATAGGTCTTTTGGCCCCACTGTTTCCCTTGGAAGGCTGTTCCAGAACTTCACTCCTCTGATGGTTAGAAACCTTCATCTAAGTTACTCTGCCGAGACCATTTTTTTGGCTCTGGGAAGAGGGAGCTGGGCCTGGGAGCTGGCAGATCTCTGCCAGATTTCCCCCCTCCCTCGCCCCCCCCAAAAATCCTTAGGACCAAGCAGGGCATGGTGCTGAAGGGTCTCCAGTAACTTGTGCTGCTGGCCCTTCTGTGCTGTGGCAGCAGCAGCTGGGACACAGCATAGCTCAATATGGCTCCTGCGGGAGCTTGGGGATTGGGGGAGGAGGGTGCATTGCAATGCAAAAGTCCTCAGAGATCTGCAGATTTGGCTGGGGGGAGGGCGGGGGGGGCAGTGAAGGCTGAACCCTCTGGCACTTCCAGGGTAGGGGAGATTAAATTCCCCCCCCCCCTTCCAATGGAAGAATTAGAAGGAAACTCCATGAAAGACCTAGAATCCCCATCTTCCTTCATGGGAATAACTCCCATAAAGGAGACTGGGGCCTCATCTTAGCATGGTGATGGTACCCATACATCTCATCCGAACCTGAGATTGTTAATTCTTTGAGGCAGGGACTGTCTTTTCATGGTACACAGTGCCTGGCACACAAGGGCCCCTGCTCCCTGATTGGGACTTCTGGGTGCTACGACAATACAAATAATAAATATTCCATTTGAAATCACTATTAAAACCCTGCTTGCTAAAAAGTCAGGGCCACCATTCCAACACCAGACCTGTATTGCAGATCTTTGGAATTTGGGTCTCTTTTTACATTCAAAGAGCTGACAGCAACTTCCATGCTTAACTAAGAATCCATTAGCAGCCCCATATCTGAAGAGCCACACAGTTCCTACCTTTGTATTGGCAGATCTCCCGAAAGGAACTGAAAGGAAAATAAGGGGGCAGAACCACGGCGGTATAAATTGCTGTGGCTGTGTTGACTTCAATGGAGATTTACACTAGCTGAGGATCTGGCCCAAGGAGTTAATGCTGACCTATGCCAGAATAACTTGCACTATTGAGCCTACTCATATGGGGGGCCAATAGGCTACATGTACTTTTCCACTGACTAAATCAGAGAGCCCAATGCAAAACGTAAGCGCACTCAGGCATAGGTGCTAGAACTAGGGGTGCTCCCGCGCCCCTTGGCTTGAAGTGGTTTCCATTAAATACAGGGTTGACAGTTTGGTTCAATGGCTCTCAGCACCCCCACGATGCAAACTGTTCCTGCACCCTGACACTCGGGGACATGTAGCACTTTGTGACGTTCCTTGTCAGATTGCAAGCCCATGAAGCAATGAATGAAGGGCCTCGTGGTTTGATGACAGCAGCTGCACCTGTGTTAGACATCAGGGTGAGTCAGGGCACATTTTCTTCAGACCAGCAATCTAAACTTTATAAAGAAAAGGAGCTGGGACACACTGAGAAAGGCATGACCATTCTCACGGCACCACCTGTAAAACATCACACTTCTGGAGTGAGGAAACCTGATATGGGGCGTTATGAGATTGCTAATATTCAGCTCAATGTTGAATGAAAGTTGCCTATCTGTGATAGGAGAAGGGATCGCAGTATTGCACGGCATGGGTCATATCTGTCTCGGAAATGGGAGGCGTAGCACACAAGTGCTTTTTTAGATGAAGTGCAGAAGCACATGCTAGCCGCCAACAGTAGCATGACACAGCCTTACCAGTAGGTGATTTAACACAGATGAAATACTGGTGTGTGGCATTTGTGCCTATGGGACGTAACGATGCACTGAATACTAGCTAGGAATATCCCGTTGCTGGGCTGGATCCAGTTCTTGCTTAAAAAACATCCTGACTGATGTTGAAAACATAGACTAGGCACTTCGTGTAGGTAAAGCCCTGTGGGCCAGATCTTTAGCTGGTATAAATGGATGTAGTTCAGGTGTTATTTCACCTACACAGATTTATACCAGCTGAAGAATGGCCCTCTATGCAAACCTCTTACATAGCTAGGTACACAACACTGTACAGAGTTTAAGAAGCTATGTTGTAGTCTAACACAGATGTTTAAATCTAGCCAGAGGTAGAGCACTGACTTGGCAGGATTCTTGGCTTCTCAGCATTTGTCTGAAAACGCTGACTTGTGTGCTTCTGAATAGTGGATCTGCACACCATGCTCACAGAGCAAGCTTCATATTTTTGAAATGGTAAAATGAGGCAGCGTTCACTGTGCACCAAGCTCTGTGTAAATTCCCCACATCCTTCCTTAAACAGTATTGTCACTAGAGGCCATTTCCCATCCATAGCGTGTTCCTTCATTCTAACCAAACACCTGCAACACAGCAAAATATGCCACCACCCAGCTCACCAAGGTACATGCATCACACAAATATATCATGTTAACCCCCTACTCCAGATCAAGAGGAAAATAATGGATCCTTATATTGACCAAGTCCTTGGCTCATGAAAACAACCAAGGAACAGTACCGATATCATTCCCTCTAACCCTACTGACATTACTTCAAGCTATGAGATTTAAGGCCAGCAAAGTTGGATCAGGTCAACTCCGAGGGAAAACCCGGGTGCTCCTAGTAGTGGTGATGGTAATTCAGTAGGGAGGACTCTTCCCCATGAGTCAGTAATGGACTAATGGTCTGTCCTAGTGGTATGGGCACTGTGTTACTGAAGGTGCTGTCATTCAGAGGAGATAGGAAACTGCAGCCTGGATCACTTGGAGTAATTAAAAATCCCCCTGCTGCCACTCTCTGTAAAAACAGAGGTTCACAGCAATGCCAGCTCTGGGTGCTTATATGGCACTGAACTTAAGATGGATCTATGAACAACCTGGAGCTACCTCAGAGGACTGAGCTCTTGACTGACCTATCCAGTTACGGAGAGTGGTAAAGAAAAGCCTTTGTTCTTTCCCTCTCTTAAGTCAGAAATCCAGATATAAAAACTCAGGAACATCCTGGAGATTTGACACATTCTCCAGAGGACTTTGTGTGACAATGAGCCATAAATATGGGGCAGGGTTTTCAAAAGTGCTCTGCTTTGGCCTACCTCTGCTCCCATTGAGGTCAACTGTAAGACTCCCACTGAGTTCAATGGCCACCCATGGCCTTTACCATTTTCAAGTAGACTGTCATGCCTTCATCTTCGACGAAATATAACCTTGCCCCAGCATTGTTCCTGTTACTTAATGGAAAACTGTTCATGGTCTTCCAGCATTCTAACAGAGGCACCATTTGTCATGAACAAACGCAGATATCCAGAGATACCTGGGGCCAAATCCGCATCCAGTACAAAAGCTCCAGTGAAATGAAAGGACCTATGCAGATTTACACTTGCGGCGGGGCTGGCCCACAGATAAAACAAAGTAGCACTGCATTCATTACTGTACTAAAAATATCTTTCTTCGTAGCCTTTCAAATCAATTATGGGCACAAGGCAGCAAACGCTAAAGAAAAGATGATCAGCCTATCCATTTGGCCACTTTTAAAAAGAACTGGAAAGGCCCATGTCTGGGCAAGTCATTGTGCCGCTCTGTGCCTAAGTTTCCCCACCTGTAAAAAGGGGATAACTGTACTTACCTCTCAAATTCAGTGAAACGTATTTTATATGCCACAGAAAATTGGAGACAGCAGTAGATGCTAGCAAACAAAGACAAACCACAGAAATACTAATGCATTTTCCAAAAAGATAGGTACCGTGTTCTCCATTAAAATCTTCACAATTGCCTGAGTAAGGCATTAATGTTATTGAGTATTCATGGCATTCTCTAACCTATAACATATAAGGAATACAATTGTGTTATTATCAGCTTACAAAGGCTAAAAATTTTAATGGTGACGAGTCTAATATTAATGGCTCAACTTTATCAAGGGTGCAGAAACAAAAACAATACCTAGCTCTGATATAATGCTTTACTGAAGAGGTAAAATAACACTACCTCACTCTTATTCAGTGCCTTTTCATCTAGCTCGCTGGATTAGCTGTATCCCCATTTTGCAGCTCTGAAAACTGAGCACAGAGAAAGGGAGTGACTTGCCCAAGGACAGCCAGCCAGCGAGTGGCAGAGCCAGGCCTAGAACCCATTGCTCTATCCTCTGCCCAGGAGAATCATAACGGGGGGAGGGTGGTTTGTTCAGGCGAGGTAAAAGTTCTCTTCTCCAGAGTGTTTGTACCTGGGAATGAGCTGGAAAAAGGCTCCAGGAAGACCCACTATTTCAGACTGCATCACCAATTTTTCCACCAGGTTTTGTTCTATACAGAAATCTTTATAAACCCAGGTCCCACTTCTCCGGCCACACAAATGACAGACAAAACTCCCATTGACACCAATGAGCGCAAGACCAGACCTTGAAATGACAGAAACGTGTCCCCGTACTGCTACCAGGATAGTCATCATGAACAGCAACACTGAGACAATACCGAGCTAATAAAATGAAATGGACAATTGCTCATTTGAAATGAATGCTAACAGAGCAGTAATGCCATTCTCACCCTTCCCAGGGGGTTGCCAGCCTTCCAGGATTGACCTGGAGGCTCCAGGGATTAAAGATTAACCTTGATTTAAAAATTATGTCACGCACCGAAACCTGCAGGAATACACACAGCCCCAGCTGGCAGCCCTGCTTCCCATACCTAAATACATTGGTCTATCAACACTGAAGAACATTTGAGACTAGATCCTCAGCTGGTGTCAGTCGGCGTAGCAACATCCACTTGGATATAGTTGCGCCGGTCAACTTCAGTTGAGATAATGCCCCTTTGTCGTCTCCAAAGCTGACATCAGGCAGCTACTGCAACCCACAGATCCAATTAAAAAACGTGTCTGTGCCAAAAAAAGGGGAGTTGTTTAATTTTCAAAATTACTGGGCTAGATCCATCCCTGGATGGCAATGACATTATATGAAGGATGAATTTAACCCACTGTATTCAATAAGATCCAGTCTGATTATTTCCAATGATATTTACATTTCTCAAAAGGAATTGCAATCCTGTTCTTATAATGATATTCCAGTGAGCTCCGAGATGGTGAAACCTGTATTCCTGGAATCTTTCCTTCCACATAGACCCCTCTACAAAGTGTTGCGGGGAGTGTGCTGAGCGTCTCTTTTACAGCCAGTGTCCAAGGGGGCTCCAGAAATCTTTTCTTTTTGCTTCTTTTTGTGGACCTAATCCTGCCTGACAGTCCCATTGATTTCAATGGGATTTTGAGATGCGACCACATGTGAGAAATATAGGATTGGGAGCATTGTAAGTCCTTGTATACATCTGACCCCAGAGCATATGGTGGAACTGATGGGCCAGATCCTTGGTCTCTCTCAATTCCCATTTATGCTGTTATCTGCTGGTGAAAATTAGAGTAGCCTCGAGGCAGCCGTAATTTGCACCTGTGCCAGTGGATCTTGTGGGAAGGGTGGAAGGGTGGCCTAATGCGTCCTATTCCCTTCCCACCACAAGTGCAGCAAGTTCTGCTCTGGCCTGAGGATTCAGTCTGATGTATTTTCAAAAGAAACCTGCCTCTTCTCAGTGGCTTATATGAGAGGACAATCTAGCTTTCTGACCCGATGGATTCTCCACTGCTTTGCCAATGCAACAAAAACAAAAGTCTTGTTAGGCAGCCTGGACAAGGTTTAGATCATTGTGCAGCCAGGACAGAGCCCAGATCCGTGGCATCCGACATGCTTATATAATAGCAAAGATGAACGAAGCCTGAGGTCAGGGAAACCAGCACATCTGTTACAATTATTGATGGATGAATTTCAAACTGGGTCAGATTCCTAGCATTCACTTTAATGGTGCTACGTCAGTTCACACCCGCCAGGGATGTGGCCAAGCATTTGGAAGCTCAGACAAAAACCTGAAATGTGAGATGCTCACCCGGAGTTTACCTGAACCTCTTGGGCTTGCAAATTCGGGTGGGAATTCCATGCCAACAGGTGATTTCTATTAGTCGCAGAATCACACAGTTTAAGGTCAAAAGGGACCCAATCTACAATCTGCTCTGTCTTCCTGCTGGGCCCCAAAAAACACAACAGCCAATTCCATGGTATTTCTGAGCTTCCCCTTCCTGAGTTGGCCAGGATCAGGAAGCAGAGAGGTAGGTAGCAGAGAGGGCCCCGATAGGTGAAATACTCTACTACATATTTAGCAAAGCAGACGTTCTCTCTCTGCTGTTTAATCAGTTGTTTCTTTCCTTCCTTTCCCCTAGGCTGACTCCAACAAAACCAGGATTGATGAAGCCAACCAACGTGCAACAAAGATGCTGGGTAGTGGTTAAATGCCACGTAGTGCTTTTCCCTCTTAGCACTGTCCCAGGTGGCAGTCTCTTCATGCTTTTCTCATGGTATTTACCTACTAGGTTTGCACACATGCACATATCAGCCCCCATTGTCAATGTTGTCCTGTGTAGTCTGTCAGCTTTCCAAAAATGATACTTGTAATTATTTTTTTCTAGAGACCTTTCTTTCCAAAGGTTGTACATAGTGCTGATTTGATGGCTCTAGCTCACTTTGAAGTTTGGGGGGGGGATTGTTTGGTTGGGTTTTTTTGTTTGTTTGTTTGTTTCAATTCTCTCTCTCTCTCTTTTGGGTTGCTTTCTTTTCGTTTTCTTTTATGATGTTTGCTGAATGACAACAATGTTGGAATGCTAACTGTGCTGTTAACCCTTAAATATACAGTATTGTTCTTGTAAAACTGTGACATTCCACAGAGCTACTGCCATACTCCTGTCTTTGGGTATCACTTAAACTTACTGTCTTCTGTTCTCCATTGCTGTCATCTGTTGTTATAATTTCATGATAAGACAATGTGGAATTATGTAACTATAACAAGCATTGCACTAAAAAGTGATGTGATTTATGCATTTATGCATGAGAAATAACTAGACCTCTAGACTCCTACTTAAACAATACTTTTCCCATGGCAGTAGCGCACCAACAAATGACAACAAAAGCATGCTCGGTATTGGGACTGTGTTATACCAGCAAGTATGCAGTCGTGCCACTTTTTTCTTGTTGATATATATACAGTTTTTAACCATGATCGTTTTTTTTTAATTATGGAAAAAAAGATGGCTTGGGCACTCACCATTTCATCATTGCCAGTAAAATTGAACCTTTGGCTGAAAATATGTCAAAGGCAAAAAGAAATAGGTGTAATATATTGGGTTTGTCTGTTACTTTTGAAGACTTATCTTTTGGAGGAAACGACTACCATAGGAATCGATGCAAAGAGATGTAATTTTTATAAGGCTCTATCTTACTACTCGCTCTCCTCGTGTGGTTTGTTATCAGTACAGTTCTCTGTTGCTTACCTAGGGCTATGCACACCAAATCGCTAAGATGTTTAGTAGCTGACTTAATGAAAAATAATAATAAAAAATAACCTACACGAATGAAATCTTAGATAAACTGTGAGATAAATATCATTGCCGCATGTAATATGAAAATTCTTTCTGTCTCCTGTCAGTTTGTGACGTGATTGACATTTTGTAGCTAGTTTAAAAATTATTAAAAATTATAGACCTCGGAATCTAGGCTTCCATTATCCATTTGTCGGCCTGTGTGTCAGTGATATCTTGTTATTTTCCACCCACGTGCGAAAAGGGAGCCAGGAATGCAGTCCAAGGGCTCTTTGCAAATCAGTGGTATGTAAGGGCTGGAAACAAAAGATTTCCATTTGGGATGCTAATTAAAGTGACAGGGAACTATTCCGAACAAAAGCGGTTCACACCGAGCAAACTGTGATGTGATTATTGTTTTAAATTACCTCGTTTTGGGGAGCTAGCTGAATACTGAGATGAAAATTTCTCCGTGTTCTGGGGTAGAAAATAGAATACATGGGTCAGATCCCCAGCTGGTATAAACCGGTGTAGCTTCACTGAAGTCAATGGAATGTTATTGATTGATACCAGCTGAGAGTCAGGCCTCATGTTATTAATATGGCTGTATTCATAGAACCCTAGTAACTGTAACATTTGTATAGCCTGGTAGGAATGCCTTTAACAAAGGACTAAATATAGGTAAATATTTACTGACAATGAATATGGTTAAAAATAGGTTTGGCATATTTTTTCCAGGTATTTTTCTTACGGGGAGTCCAATTATTGTTAGCTCTACATGAGTGAACAATTCATTCACATGCCTAAATGGATCTCTGTCAAAACATATAAGAAAGCAAATGCCAGGCTGTGTGTGTTCTTGCAGTTGTTTATTTTTAGTATCTGTTGTTATTCCGTTTGTGCAAATAATTTCCCCCCACTTTCTGTCGATAAAGGGTAAACTTCTGGCAAATATTATTATTATTATGGATCAGACTATGCTAACATTAAAGAGCTATGTCAGACTCAGGGAAATATGCAAAACTATGGGTTTAGATTTCCAAGAATTGGTGTCTAAATTTAGAGTCCTAAATCCACATTTACATGATTTATACCCCATGAAGATCTTGCCCCGCATTCTGATGTTATTAGCACCCTCCTAAATAAGTGACCAAATTGTCAAAACATAAAACCATCACTGATAACGTTTGCAGTCGACACAAAAATTGGCGGCGTGGTAAATAATGAAGAGGACAGGTCACTCATGCAGAGCGAACTGGATTGCTTGGTAAGCTGGGTGCAAGCAAACAATATATGTTTTAACATGGGCAAAGGAACAAAGAATTTAAGCCTTACTTACATGCTGAGGAGGGGTACTCTATCTTGGAAAGCAGTGACTCTGAAGAGTTCATGATGGATAAAAAGCTGAACGCGAGCTCCCGGTGCAACACTTTGGCCAAAAGGACTTACTGCGATCCTTGGATGCATAAACAAAGGAATCTCAAATAGAAGTAGAGAGGTCATTTTACCTCTGTATTTGGCACTGGTGCGACCACTGCTGGAATAGTGTGTCTAGTTCTGGTGCCCACAATTCAAGAAGGATGATAATAAACTGGAAGAGTTAGGAGACGAGCCACCCGAGTGATTAAAGGATTGGAAAACATGCCTCATAGTGGTAGGCTCAAGGAGCTCAATCTATTTATCTTAACAAAGAGATGGGTAAGGGATGACTTGCTCACAGTCTGTAAGTACCTACATGGGGAACAAATATTTAACAATGGGCACTTCAGCCTAGCAAACAAAAGTATAGCAAGATGCAACGGCTGGGGGTTGAGTTTTCAACCTGTTTTCATTTGTGGATCCCTAAAATTTTTCACATAGAAGTGCAGACCCCTTTGGAAATCTTAGACATAGTCTGTGGACCCCCCAAAGGTGGGCAGACTACAGGTTGAAAACCACTGATCTAAACAAAATCAGAAATAAGGAAATAAGGTGTAATTATTTAACAGTGAGAATAATAATAACTTACCAAAATAATGGATTCTCCATTACAGGCAATTTTAAAATCAAGATTGACTGTTTTTTCTAAAAGATCTGCTGTAGTTCAAACAGGAATTATTTTGGAGACATTCACTGGCCTGTGTTATGAAGGAGGCCAGACCAGATGATCACAGTGCTTCCTTCTGGCCTTGGAATCTCGACACACATGTAAATGCTGAGACGCACGCTCCAGTCACGAATCCCTAAAGGCAAATCTTCACGCAGAGCCTGAGTCCTGCCTCAGCTGAAACTCACCCCTGGTGAGGAGGTCAGTACAAGGCCCTACAAAGGGACAGATGGGGGGGAATGTTAGCTGAGTAAACAGCCAGGCAGCGTTTTCTGCACACCACCCTGATGTTGTAGAAATGTTCTCTGTACCGGCACCACGTAGAAAGCTACCCTTTGGGGAAAGGATCTGAGGGTGATCAGCAAGTAGGCCGGGGTTAATGGAATATAGCTTACATTTTACAGCTGACGCACACATTCACTGACAGTTTGTATACAGCCTATAGGGCCAAATCCTGATAATGATGCGGTTCTGACATGGAGTTGGTATGGAGCCGACCAGAGCTTTGGTGGGTTCCAGAGATGACTGGGGTGTCCAGCCTCCTCATCTGAAAGCTTGACCCAAAACTCAGAACTAACCAAACATTCGTTGAGCTCTGTAAAAGCACGGCCGACGAGTTCCTCTAAAATTATGAGTCATTTGTAACCTGCATATTCCAGGTCCCTCTCTGTATTGAACCCTGGAGGATATGAGCTGTGACAGCTCCCAGTTACAGAGACCTGGCTTGTTAGCTCAAGCAGCTTGTGCTTTTAGCCCTGGAGATCATTGATTTGGTCCCCAGTGTGTTGGCCAAGATGGAGGCGGTCACACATCCTGGCCACTTCCTACTCTCCGGTGGAAACAGAAATACCAAATGACCATAACAGAGGCTATTCTTGGGGGATCTCTGACCAGGGGGAAATTGAGGACTATGAAAGGTGCTAGGGCAGGGATTCTCTGACATTTTCATAGCATAGGCCACATGTTATTTTGTGGACACCACCCCTTATATGACAGCCTCCTTGAAAAGTGCAAATTCTCCTGGATACTTAAAAGGATCAGCCCAAAGCAACGGAGGGAACTGGCTATATGGATAAACCTAACGCTTCACCTGCGTGTTGAATATATTTTTTTAATGGACAAATTGTCCACTGACTCATAACTGTGAGCAACAGGACTATCCCCAGTGAACTTCACGCTGACATACATGACGATGGTTACTTTCAACCGCTATAGCAAGACATTATTTTAGTGCTTGATTGCCAGTGCAGTTTCAGCTACATCATTGACCATGATCACTTATGACCTAACCCAGTAAACATTTATACATGCTCAATTACAAACATCATAGATTCCAAGGCCACAAAGGACCATTGCAATCATCTAGTCTGACCTTGTGTATACCACAGGCCATAGAACTTCCCCCCAAAATAATTCCTAGAGCAGATCGTTAGAAAAACAGCCAACTAAGCATGTGAGCTGTTCCACTGACACCCATGGCATGTGAGTAAAGTAAATCATGTTAGAAAATGGTTTCAAGCCTCAGGGCCTATCACTTTCTACAGTATTACCTCCACCACAACTATGTTAAAAGAGCATTAAGGTTGCAAAGTTAAATGCTCAAAAGTCAGGAAATGCCACAAGTAAGGTAGCCCTTGAAAAACTAATATATGATCATGTCCAAAGACTATCATGATGCACACTCGTGAGCAGACCAAATTAAAGTTGCATCAGCAACTTTCATCTTCGCATTTTCTAACTTCTGAGTACTTGACTTTGCAACTTTAACATTCTTCTAACATAGCTTATTTTGGATGTAATTACCTAATCTTTAAAAAAAAAAAAGGGAAAAAAACAAAAATTCCATCATGTGGCACCTCTACACGAGTTATCCGCAGGGTTTAGAGCTTTAAAGGGTTTAAAGCACAGACCTCTGCCACTTGAACAGAGTAAATAGTAGCAGCAGTAGGCTATCATCTTCCAGGGGGACCCATCTCTAGAGGGGAGATGGGGGACACATTTTTTGGGGCGGGCTTTGCGGCTATTTGCAGATAGCAGAGGAAAGTAGAGACTTGGAACGCCCGGGTTCGATTCCAGAATCTGTAGGAGAGTGTTCTGTGATGAGTAAAACAGCACATTTTCATCCTTTGAAAGGGCTGAACTGGCTTTGCTGAAACTTGCAACTAAATATATACATTCAGTCTGAGGCAGACACCCAGCATTGGTACTTTTCGCCCAAACGGTTAAAGTTTGGCAAAATTGTAAGCAACTAAAATTGAAGTCTTATAAGTGTCAGGCACCCGTATCTGCAGGTACCTCTCCCACCTATAATACAATTATTTTTCATCTAAGACCCGATCCAAAATCCCCTGGAGTCAATGGAAAGGTTCCTATTAACTTGAGTGTGTTTTGGATTAAGCCCTGATAGCACAAAATTGTAGTTTGCCTTTGACTAAGATTTCTGGGTGTAGATAACAGCAACATGCAAACGTGAACAAAACATTTCTTTTAAAAACAAACCTACCTACTTGGATTTGCTGCATTGACACGAAGAAGATCCTGTTTCTGGCCATATTTCATGAAGTATTTTTGATGCTTGGTAGAAAACCATGAAAGGCTAGATGATCCTTCAGACAGCATAATCAGTCTATATAGACTATAAAAGCATGTGCAGAAAAGTTAATTTGTATGACATTAGCAATTGTGCATGTAATTCAGCCTTAAACCCTTATTTTAAATCACATTTGAAGGCTCTACTGTATATTCCTGTGTCCTAGATCAAATTTGAATATCAGGAAATAAACCAGAAACATAATATTTAATGAATTGCTGCTCTTCTCAGACTGTACTTACAGCCTGCCCACAGAAGTCAAGCCGCATTTGCTGACCCTTGCCAAGCTTGGAGGTGAAAATATCCCTGTCTCTAAAATAAAATGTAATTAGACGAAAATAAAACCGCAGTAGTTGAGGCTGGTGGTTAGTCAGAGGGCTGGAAAGAAAAAAGGAGGATGGGGTAGAACAAAATGTAGAGGATACGAAAATTAACATACTCTCAGCTTGAACTGAAAAGCACAATGACTTCAGTATGTCTGAGGTCACAGAAAGAGCTGATCCCAGAGCCTCATGACAGGGTTCTTCTGTGAGGTGACCTGATTCGAAGAGATCTCAGGTGAAAGGTCACTAAAGGCTGGAATCTGCAAACCCTTACTTACATGTAGGATTAGATGTGTGAGTAAGGGTTTAGCAGATCAAGCCCTAAGATACTGTGGAGTTGGAGACCTGTATGCCATATATGGTAAAATATTACTAAACCAATACAAAGAGGCTGTTATGTTTAGATACATCTCGTACTGTCATGGTTGGAAAAAATTCCCACTAAATCAGCCAAACTGTGGTCATGACCAGCAAAGGGTCTCTACAGAAATATCACATCTTGGTGATCCTTTTTAAAATGTTTGTCATTGATTATATGTGAGAAATTGGGCAGCAGTACACTCTACAGGCTGAAGAGCTGGAAACTGGGGAAGCCATAGAGAAGCCAATTATAATAGTCAAGGAGACGAAGCCATAATCTACTAATGCTGCACAATGGTGTACTGCCACAAATGACAACCACAATACACAAGACTAGTTAGACTGTAAGCTCTAACTACATTTCTACAGCACCTAACAGAATGGGGACCCAAGCTCAGTGGAAGCCTCTAAGCGCTGTTAACAAAACAAATTAAGAAGTCTGGTTTCCTTTAAGGAAAACAGTCATTTGCTTCATTGCCTTATATCTCTTCCTGCTTTTGTTCTCTACACTACCATTGGTTTACGTTCATTCTAGTGGCCTAAACAAGAGAGCACATTATTAATCACTTGCCACTTAAGGGCCCAACCCTGCAAAGTGCTGAGCTCGTCCTGGGAGACAATGGGTGTTCTTGACCACCACTGAAATTTTGAGAAGTCCTTTTGGATCTTGCACGATCACATTCTAAATGTACTCAGCTAATGCTCAGTGCAAATACTCTCAATTAAGACAAACCACCAAGCCTTGCAGGACGGGAGGGGATTAATGAATACTGTTTCAGACTGATTTCTCTAGGTTTAGAAATATAGAAAGACTTCTGAATACATGTTAAGGGAAAGCCACAGATAAGGGCTACTGGGCTAGAGATGTTATGGTTTACCTGCCTTCATGACAGGTACTTTGAGCAGAACATTTATTCTGCATTATTCTCAGGGCTTTTTCTACTCTGTTCTTTTGAGTTAACATGACAAATTAGCCAATTTCAATAAATAAAGTCAGAACTGAGCTGCTCAATTCCCTTCTCACTTATATGAGAATGAATTTGGTCCCAACGCTCTGAAGTCAATGACGTTACACTGATATAAAGCCTTCAGTAAGAGGAGACACAGGCCCACAGGGTATGTCTACACAGCATTTGGAAATGAGCCTCCCGGCCCAGATCGACAGACTTGGGCCAGCAGGGTTCATGCTAGCACTTTAAAAATAGCCGCATCCACAGCCCTGTGAAGTTGCAGCTTGGGTAGGAGCTGGGGTTCTGAAGCAGTGGGAGAGGTGTGCCACTCTAAAAGGCACACTATCTCCTTCATGTGGAACCTCCATTGATATTAATAGCCTCATTAATACTCCCTTGGCTAAAAACGAATCTCATATACCATATGGGGGTGGGAATCACTATATAGTCAGCTGATTATGTCAAAGTACTTGCACATCATAACATGGACCTTGTAAGTTGGAAGCATTAAAAATTGCAGGGATACATATGAGCCACTTAAATACAGATAAAAGAATCACATGGTATGATGTACACAGATACTGTTGACTCAGAGTGTCGGCAAATCTTACAAATATGGGAAAGGTTCATACCGGAAGCGAAGAGAAAAGTCAAAGGAAGAGAAAGATTTCTGTCTAAACAAACTCCCACTGTTCCCTTGTAAAGAACGAGGTGAGCAAACTTTGGTCTGATTTGTAAGGTAATTTGTCTCATTATATATTATGTCTCAGCCAAAGCAAGCCAGTGAGGTGCCTATGAACCATCCATGTATGAAACATTTTAGGACCAATATTATATTGGCAATTCCAAACCCATAAGTTTTGGGGTGAGGTATGATCTCAGTTTTGGCTTCTCTCTTGTGGAATGAGCTGCAGCCCTGCACAAGGTCTTGCCTGACACTTCTTTGCAGTGTGTTAAAAGAGGAGACCTCTTTCAAAGGCTCTCTGATTAACCATCCAAATCTGTTCTATTTCTGCTGAGGACTACATGGAAGGGAAGCTGCTTCTGCTGCTTCAGGGAAATAATAAAACCAAATTTTAGTGACAATTGATCATTTTCTTGCATTCTGCTTGCATATCATACAGGTAATGTCTTTTGGTTTGCTTAGATGTCTCAATAACGTGTATTGTGTGCAGAGCTGGTCAAAAAATTCCATTGAAACTGTTTTTCAGTGGGAAAATTGGGGTTTTGAGTAAATAAAATTCTTCATCAGCAATGTCTGCTTTCCATGGAAAAGTTTTTATCGAAAAAACAAAGACCCAAAACATTTTGATTTAGAAATGTCACCACACCACCTCATGAAGTCGCAGTTTGATTGCCTCATGCCCCATTCTCTTTTATCGGGCTGAGCTCCCCGCTGGACTTTATCGTCTATGAAGGACTATGCCATGGGACTCATAGGGGGCACCACCCACGTCACAAAGAGGGAAGACTGTGGTGCATCATGGGAGATGAATGACTAGGAAGTCTGGCGGCGTATCATGGAGAATGGGGGCCTGAGGCACCCAAACTACAACCCCCAGGAAGCACCATGGTGGCATTGCCGAATCAAACAACTTTGGGGTTTGGTCCAACTATTACAGGTTTTAAGGGAACTGTTTTGATTTTCAACAAGAACATTTAGCTTTTCCATTTTTTGCTGCAGTCAAAATTTTCCTTAGAAAACTTCAATAAAAACTTTTTTTTTCCATTTTCTTCAAAATTTTCTGTTGGGAAAAAACCCCCATTTCCCAACCAGCTCGAGCTGTGTCAAGTAACCGCGTAATAGCTGTGAAGATGCATACTGCACTGTATAACAGGATTGTATTTTTGCAAAAAACAGTGCCTTTGGTGGAGGGCATATTTTACTTTGCAGCTCTAAAAGCAGCAAGAATATGCAGCTGAGGCAAACGACAGCTGTTTAAATCATTCCTCGGTGAAATGATTCTCCCATAGGGAGAAGTCTCAGTGGTGTATTTTTACATGTTGAAATGCCTTGGCTGTTCTTCTGACCAGCTGAGTGTGTGATAGACTGAGACGATGAAGCTAGACTTCCACCACTCCTTTAAGTAAAGAAGGAAGATATAAGGCTAAATTTGACACCGGGGCTGCATGGGTGTTACTGAAAGGTGTATTTAATCCACGTGCTCTCTTTTACTGCTAAATTGCAACCAGGGCACTAGACACATTGCAGATATATGCAGTACAGTATGGTCTATGGCAACATTAAAAAACCTCTCAGAACTAATCAGTATTAAAACAGATCTTTGCCTACAGGGACGTATGGCTCTGCTGTGACTTTAAGCTACAGGCCTGTGCTGGAAGTTGTGCGAGATCCCTGAGGCACTAGACCTGATTCTAATTTTACCTCCACCAGCTTTACATTGAAATCGTTCCTGATTTACACCAGTGGACGAGGAATCAGAATCAGGCCCAGTGTGCGAGACGCACGGCTCTGCTCTCTACCGACGTGAATCCAGAACAACGCCAGTAACTTCAGCAAGGTCACGCCACATTGATACTGGCACAACAGTGTGTGGACTGTGGCTCACTGTGCCCCCAGGTCTGGGGAGCATATGGGGCATGCCAGCCTCGGCCCCCACCCACTTCCCATCCCTTTTGGCCCGGATAGCAGCATTAGCAGCCAGATTTTCAGTTACTCCATTTCAGCACTTGGGGTAGGGACAGTGGCAAGGACACAAATATAACTTGTGCTCCCTGCATTCTGGGGCCCTGCCGAGCCCTGTATGGCTCTCAGTGTAAAATGGAGCAGCGTCGGAGCAGATAAGACATAAAAGCCACAGACTGAAGTCCTGTGGTTTCTGTGAGAGCAAAGCTATCTTCTTCATGAGCGTTAGACAGAGATACAGCCGGCAGTAGTTGGCTCTGGCTGACTTTCTGTCAGATCCTGTGAGGAGCAGAGGTTCAGATGTTCACTGCCATTCAAGTAAGCCTCCAAAAAGCCGGCAAAAAGTCGGCTCTGACCTCAGACACCAGGGGGAAGCATTTCTAGACCGCAGAGGATAGAGGTGGATCTCCCCACCTCCCCCTCCATACCTGATTCTGATTCCTCGTCCACTGGTGTAAATCAGAGGTGGATCTCCCCTCCTCACAGGTACCATGCGCCTGAACCAGCACCCATTAAAGCCAACGGCAGCTGTATCACTGATTGCAATAAGTGTAACATTAGAGCCTGTATCAAGGGCCCTGTCTCTGAATTCAGGGACACATCCCATACTGGGGCTTCGCCCACCCCCAAAAAGGCACTCCTGGTTTGTCCTGACACGTGTAAATTCTATGGCATAATGTAGCATGACCGCCGAACAATCCCAGACAGTATGATCATTCGCCGCGACACAGCCTCTGTGGGAAGCAGGCAGTTGAGAAACTGAGCACAGTGACACACGAGCCCGACCATCCCCTCAACAGTCAGACTCCACCCTGACCCGAAGACACCGCTTTCCTCAGGGACGAGAGGAGGTTCGCTCTCTCTGCCCGTGTTGCCCTGACCTCTTTTTAATCACAGGCTGAAAATGCATTGAGTTCTGCTTGCTGCCTGGGTGAGGTGGGCCACACTCCAGCAAGACCTGATCTGAAAATACCAGCGTAAGGTTTTGTTAATGCAGCTCTTCAAAGAAGTGCTAGATTCGAAGGAATTAGCAGCCAACATCACAGCGCGGCACAGAATGAATAATGTAAAGCCATTTTTGTTGTGCTGTATCTGTTCTGTAACTGCAGACCTGGCTGGGAATAAAACAGGAGCTGATACAGTGTCATCAGCGTGAGCTTCGTCTGGGGAGACCAGAAAACACTGGAAATGTCAGCACCTCTCTGTATTTATTTTAGAAAACACTTTGTTACTCTATGGGCCAGATCCTCCTCTCATTTACATCAGTGTAAACCAGCAGCAACTCCACTCAAGTCATTGGAGTTACAGGAGTGTGAAACTGATAGGAGAGAAAAAAGCAGCCCTGTATTTTCCTATTGATCACAGCAGTGAAATTGATCAGCGTGGATAATGGACTCTAACAAGGAAGAGATGAGAGGTTCGTTCCACACTTGGTCATTAAAGGTCCCACTGCACTTGAGTCAAGAGTAGGGTTGCAACCGCAGTGCCTTGGATAAATTCCAAGGTAGCTTATTACCCTCTGACTGTATTTCCCTGTGGTTGCAGTGAGACGAAATGGTTCCCTTTTTCTTCTAAAATCTGTTCAGTCATGTTGCTCATTCTGAATGGCCACTCTGTTTCACCCCAATGGCTGCTGCATTTTTCTGTATATGATCCCTCTATTTTCAGTTTGAGAACCGTCTGATGGAAAGACATGCTATAAACATAAGCTAAAATGATTAGGGGAATAGGATATCCTAGGGAGGAAGACTACCTGAGAAGAAGATGAGCCTTGTATGGAAGACAGTGTGGTTTAGTGGATAGAACACTTGACTGGAGACCTGGGTTACATTCCTCGCTCTGCCATTGGCCTCTTGGGTAAGTTGCGGCCCATTTCAGTGCCTCAGTTTCCCTATGTGTAAAATGTGGATGATGAAACTGACCACCAGTGTAAAGTGCTTTGAGATCTCTGGGTGAAAAGTGCTCTCTAAGAGCTAGGTATCAGTATTATTGTAGTCAGGTCATTTGCCTGGAATGCAGGAGACATGGGTTCAAGTTCTAATTCTCCTACAGAACTTCTCTGTGACTTGGGCAGGTCCCTGAATCTGTCTGTGGCTCAGTACCCCCTCTGTAGAACAGGAGTAATAATGCTTCTGTGCCCCTCGCTCTTTGTACGTCTCAACAAGAATGGACAAAGACTTGTATCTCTTACTATGTGTCTGCCAGACACCAATAGGACCCTGCTCTTGTTTGGGGGCTCTAAGTTGGATAATGGAAACAATAAAATAATTGTAAAAAAAATCTCACTTTGTTCTGATCAATTGAATTTTATAAATACCTTTGAAGTTCATAAAGATTTCAAGCATCTTAAATACAAAGGACCAACTTCACCTTTGATGGAACGGCACTGAAGTCATTGGAATTACATCAGACATGCATTTGACCCCCAAATATTTGTTGTAAATCTTTATTCTAACTCCAAGTAGCCATGAGTCGGATAAGCAGCAAACAGAAAATTGCCCTCGAGTTTTATAAGTGCTATTTTGTAACAAAATATTTAATATTCCTAATCTTTGTTCAAATAAACTGTATTGAAAATACATGGGGCTAAATTCTCTGCTGGTGTAAACTGCTGTCTGTGGCTCCACACCAGAATGGCTGTTTGCCTCCCTTGCCTTCCGCTATGCCTGCCGCAGCTTCTTTTGATTTTTACACGGCACTGCTGCGTGTCCCTATCACAGCCTCTCTCCTCCATGCCCTGAGCAAGTTCCTGCAGCTGGAGCAGAGCTGTGTCTGCAGAGCCTCCTCTCCCCACAGACCCACCACCTCCTGTGTACTCCAGGCAGGAGCGTGGAGCCAGCATGCTCAGCTGGGACAATGCGATGTGAGCCGTCCACATTGAGCAAACAAGAAGAGCAAATTCAAAACTTCTTGGGGCTTTAAAAGGGGAGAGACGCATGACTGTGTACCTGGCTGCAGGGTAGCAGAGTTCAAAACAGTGAGCAGAGCGGTCACGGTGGGCATTGTGGGACACCTTCTGGAGGCCACTGAAGGGGGCATAAGCAACGCAGCAGTGTCCATGCTGACACCACGTCGCTCTAACTATGTTGCCCTAAGCGCTACGCCTCTCGTCGAGGTGGTTTTATTATGTCGGCGTAGCTGGAGAATTAAACTGGTGGGAGGCGCATTGCAGCGTGTTACGCTTCCTTATGTCGAGTTAAATGTGTAGTGTAGTCAAGCCCTAACTTGGCATTGCAGAGAGCAGGGGCAAAGGCATGGCTCAGAGGTACGAGAGGCATGAGGGGTAGGAGATTCCAACGGTGGGGGTCCGCAGAGGCCGTTCACGACAAAGGGAGAGGAGGGAACCTGATAATTTTTTCTCCCATTTAAACAAAAATAACCAAAGTGTACAGACGAACTTTAGGCACCCACCTTTGGAAAATTGTCCTAGAGTAGTTCAAATGAACTCAGCTGCCAATCACAGCTGGCCAGCAACAAGAACAAATGTAAGGATTAATGGGTGGGGAGGAAGGGTTAATGATCCTGATTGCTTTCATGTGTGAAATGAACATATGTGAGCTTGATTTAGTTTGAGGAGCAGTTTACATCTCCTTGAGTTTTCACTCATGAAAGTGCTGATATCTTGAGAAGATGACCCCCCAGAGCCATAGTATTAGATGTCTCCTATTGTTGGCAAAATGTCACCCCAGCCTGTGTTAATTGATGGTTTTAAAAAAAAGGAGAAATGAGGAATAATTTGAAGCAATTTTATCTGGTGAGTCCCTCTCGGCAAAGGGGCCAGATGCCCAACTTCTGTTTGTCAGTGTATCTCCACTGAAGTCAATGAAAGATAATGTGGCCTAGTGGCCTCCTTCAGGGAAGGAATTTTCCCTTCCCTTCCTGTGGAATGAACTCCCTCAGTGCAAGGCAAACTTCTCTGACCTGCCTTCTCTCACATAAACACAAAGCAGAGTGTACATTAAAAGAAACCTGAACCCTCTGAGGCACACTCAACTCTCCCCTGGGGAGAAGGGGAGAACAAACCACGCATGACAGAGGTAAGTCACATGGCTTAATATGCTACTAGAAGGCACCCAGATACTATGGGGATGAGGGATAGTGTACAAGCTTGGATGGACACGGCAGTGCATTGGCCTGGAACTCGAGACCTGAGTATTATTCCCAGATCTGCCCCTGTCCTGCTGGGTGATCTTTGACACATCATTTCACAGCTCCATGCCTCAGTTTCCCCTGCTGTAAAGCCCTTTGAGATCTATAAATGAAAAATGCTACATATGAGCTAGGCATTACTATTACTGAAACTACACCATGTTATGCCAGCTAAGGCTCTGGCTCAGCAGTATATTGTTATGTTTTGGAGTCTTGGCAAATTTGAGCCAAGCATCACTACCCAGGTGCATCAGTCCTGTCAGAGACTTACAGCCTGATCTGGCAAGGTGCTCATTACTATTATCTACTATCAAGAGGCCCCAAGCTGAATTCAGGACCCCATTGTGCAAGGCTCTGTACAGACTCATAGTAGGAGAGATTCCTTGCTCTAAAGAGTTACAATCTAAGTAGACAAGCCAGACAAAGAAAGCGAAGGGAAATAGAAGCAAAGAGAGTGATGTGGCTGGCAATAGTCACACCGCAGATAAGTGACAGAGCTAAGAATAGCCATTGGGCCACACAGCCTGTGAAGCCGTAACACTTAAAATCAATAGGAGCAAGAACGCTTAGCAGTTTTCAGGACAAAGTCCCCATTTGTGCTTGTATATGTGACAACAGGTTTCTTGAATTCCTAGTCTAGGCTTTTTTTACTTTGAAAACTCCGGGTTGTGTCTTTGTGGGATTTCTTTTTTTAAATTGTATCTGTACATTTTCAAAAGAAAGTATTTTAATTTCCATGCCAGCATGCTCTCTGTAGAATTGGACAGGAGACAGAGCCTCTCATTGTAGCTGCTTGATTAAGAATGTTTCAAAAATAAACATATTTGTTTGAAGCAGCCTAGAGAGCCGCTCTCAGTAACTTTGCAGCAAACAAATCCAATGGTATGCCAACAGCCCAGAAGTTTGCACTGCAGCATTCCATATATTGCAGCATTCTGAGCTGGCTGTGAGCTTTGTGCTTGTGGGTAATTTTCATTAGAATTCAGCACGCTGCACTGCAGGCAGGGAAACCTGCCAAGTATTTTATTTTTCAGAAGGAACCACGTGACCCATTTATGCCTTCAGCACCCGCAACTTCTCGCTTAAAAATCAATGCAGATTCCAGGACCTGTTCTACGTTTTGCTCTGCTTTCTCCCCGAGAAATCTACATCGGATGAATGACAAGGGTAAGGGGGGGGGGGGAAGACTGACAGAGGGAAAGCATTGAGCTCTGGCTGTTTTCGCTCCTCAGTTTTTGTCACCTCATCTCCAGAAGAAAAGCCACAGGCCTGACAACCTAGTAATTGAAGGGGTGGGATATTATCTGATGAGACCCCTACATAAGTGGAGGTCTTGTTTGCTCTGCACCAATGTTACAAATCCAGTGGATGTTTTTATAAAGGAAGAACTCTCCCCTGTCCTCATTTCCTGCTAGCCATGTATTTGCTATGTGTGAGTCAATTGGGCTGGTCCTCCCCAGAAAAGTGAAGTCTCATGGCACTGTATTTATACACAGCTAGTGTGAAGGCGTGTCCTACTCCTATAAGGGTCAGCCAGGAGCTCATAATCAGAACCCTTTGAGTATAATCAAGGAAACTCCCTGCTCCACCCTAAGACTGGCCTATGGAAACAGGGAGACAAAGTGGCTGAGGTAATATACTTTATTGGACTGACTGCTGTTGGTGAAAGGGCACGCTTCATAGAACTCTTCTTCAGGACTGGGAACAGGAACAGCATGAGAGCTGGG
The DNA here is from genome assembly GCF_965140235.1 of Caretta caretta. Classification (NCBI taxonomy): domain Eukaryota; kingdom Metazoa; phylum Chordata; order Testudines; family Cheloniidae; genus Caretta; species Caretta caretta. The sequence continues at coordinate 201,252,083 of NC_134208.1, read as the reverse complement.
ACTCAGAGCTAGCTTGCCGTGGTGGGAAATCTCTTCCCCCAGGTTCCTGAAGAATCAGAACAGACTCAGAGACTTTGTTTGAACAGTTTGTAAACCAGGGGCTTGTGGGAAGGGCTTCTGGAGCTGTTAATACAAATATTCCTTCTGGGATACCTTATTAAAGGGGCCATACTTATTTCTGATTAGGCTTTTGTTGCTCCCTTGGCCCAGATCCCTTTATAGGAGATGTCTAATGCCTGAACTTGAGAACAGCAAGGTGAGGCTCATCTGCGGTGCCAAACCTAGTCACAAGGGGGTGCTCTGAGAGTCTGCCCAGCCCCTATACAACTGTGCAGTAGGGGGAGTGACAAAGCAGCCTCCCATAAGCCTTGCACAGCTCATGTCAAGTCCAGGTAGAATTGCAATCCCTGTACTCAAGCAAGCACAGAAATGACTCCCTAATTACTCTGGGGGGAAGACATGGGTGCTCCAAACAGATGCTGGAAGCATGGTGCAAAGGTGGAACTCTGGTGGCCAGCCATGCTTGGAGGGAGTCTTTTTCCCAGTATGAAGAGATGCTGCAGTGTGTATCTGCTCCCTCTGTATATTAGGAACTCCAGGAGGCATTTGCTGCCTCTTTGGGGCAGAATGCTACTATGTGCCCACCGAGGAACCATGGCTCCATCGTGCCCCCATACGCGGCTATGGCATAAACACTACAATCTAGTCCATAGTCTGCAAAGCCCCTATGGCCAGCCCAAGCATTCAAAAAACATGACTCAAGCTCCCAAAATCATGAGATTATTTAAAAAATAATTTAGGATTATTTTTATTTGCCTTCATGTCTTCAAGCTTTTCTCTATGAGCATGATGGCTAGGAATTTCATTTTGTTTAAATGAAAGCTGAGACTCCCATGTGGCCATAGGACTCCAGGAGCTGGGGATTTAAGAAAAAACGCCAAATGTCATGAGATTTGCAGTGAGTTAGCAATCTGTTTCTTTCAAGATAAAACACTTTCACTGCTCATAAAGTATTACTAAGTTGAAGTGTCTCTATTTAATTATTTAAGGCTGCTGCCTGGCTGCTTACTGGTATGAGTAATAATACGGCTGGGTGGAGATTGTAAATCCAGTTACTATTAGGACATTCAGAGCATCTGTAGAGGTATTTTCTCTCAATGTCAAATCTAAAGGAATACAATATTAGTTATAAGGAAAACTTAAAGCTGGATCAAGTGTGCTCACTAGAAGCCTGATCCTGAACCCAGTCATTGCAATGGGAGAGCTCCCACTGACATCGATAGAGCAGCATCACGTAATGTAACATAGCCTCAGGCACACAGTAATATGCTAGATAAGAACTACGTGCTTACATAGGGTGAGCTGGCTCTGTAAAGGGCCAAGGCCCTACATTTGGCCTGAGCCTGAATCAGGTGACTTCAGGGTCATGTGACAGCAACCCAGAAGCAATGCCTACAATAAGAGGGGGCAGCCTTTCTCAGTGGGGGAGAGAGACCGTGGAAGGATCTGGGGAAGCTGTTTCTGCAGAGCAGAAGGACAGGTGCCTGGGTCTTCTGGAACAGGGATTCGCAACCTTTTTCTTTCTGAGCCCCCTCCTTCCCCCCCCACAAACATGCTATAAAAATTCCCCAACCCACCTGTGCCACGACATGTTTTTCTGCATATCCAGTAGATTAAAAACCAGGGCTGGCATGAGGGGGTAGCAAGCAGGGCAATTTCCCTGGGCCCCACGCAGCTAAGTTGCTCAGGCTTTCACTTGAGCCCCAGGTGGCGGGGCTCGGGCTTCGGCTTTCTGCCCTGGGCTCCGGCAAGTCTAACGCCAACCCCGGTCTCTGGTTTATTTGGGCAGACCTCCTGAAACCTGCTTGTGGCCCCTCAGAGGATTGCAGAAACCTGGTTGAGAACTGCTTTTCTTTTTGCGAATACAGACTAACACGGCTGTTCCTCTGAAACCTGTTCTAGAGCTGCGTTTCTCAATCTTTTTGATACCAGGGACCAGCTTGCTGCCTTCCTGAATTGTGTCAGGGAGATCTCATGGACTGGTCATTGAGAAACACTGCTCTAGAAGAGGTGAGGGGACAACACTGCACCATGGGGTGGAAAGCCCAAAGCCCCGAAGGGATGGGCTAATGGTGGGAACCCTGCTGCCCAGGAGAGCAACTGTTTGTGCCCAGGAGGGAGAACTGGGCTGTTTGTTTGGCGTGTCCTACTTTCCCAGCCAATCAAAAGCAACCTTCCTCTAGCATTGATTACAACAGAGAAATTTGCCATGTTAACCACTGTTTGGTCTCTCTAGTGCTCAGTAAGACACCTCATGCCCAACAATGCACAGATCTCGGAACCGCTGTTTGTATTAGCCTTGCTTCAGTCCCCCCTAAGAAGGACTGGCATAACAGTGCAAACAGTCCTTCCACCGCTATTCCACAATTTACTGGTCACTGTTCAGGTGGCATCTTCTGCTTTCTTCTGTAGAGGGGTCCCGGTTGCCAGAAGCCACTTAACGGTACAAATGGTGCTGTGCAAGGCAGGAAACTCATCTGTGTGCTATTTTGTTCCCCAGCAATCAATTCTTTCAGGAGCAATCTACTCCCTCTGTTGCTATCACATCTCGGAGGAAGCCAGGAGGGTGCTGCCAGCTGATCATAAGCTAATGTGTGGGCGCTGGTGCCTATCTTGAGGTTAGGAGGAAAGCCAGATTGAGCTGACCGGGGTTGCTCAGAATACTTGGATCTATGATGGGGTATCTGATCTAGCTGGAATGGACATCACTTCAAGGAGCAAGCAGAGCCATGGAAAGAGGCAGGGACTTAGGGGCCAGTACAAGGTCTGGGATAATAATAGTAGGCCAGCTGCAGAGATGAAAACTTGTCTGCTCTTTGAAGAGCTGGACTGATGGTTCCCAATTAGCCCTCTTATGCGGTGAGACATGCTATTGGACAGGCTCCGAGCACAGCTGTGATGATGGATGAAGAGGACACTGGCTTCATGACTTTGGTGGACTTGAGTGACAAGGAGCTGGACTGGAAAGTTACTGAAGGTTTAGTTTCAGAGTAACAGCCGTGTTAGTCTGTATTCGCAAAAGAAAAGGAGTACTTGTGGCACCTTAAAGACTAACCAATTTAATCCGATGAAGTGAGCTGTAGCTTACGAAAGTTTATGCTCAAATAAATTGATTAGTCTCTAAGGTGCCACAAGTACTCCTTTTCTTTTTGTGAAGGTTTAGTGAGATCTCAAACTTCCTTGGGAGGCCCAGAGTGCAGATGCAATATTTGAACCAGCTCAGAAGATAATAAATTGGCAGACGAGGAACCTCCTATGTTGGCTGTATAATTATCTTCAGAGGAGGGTGGAATTACACACCTTTCCTCAGCTTCTCCAGTCCCACTTCTCCTCATCTCCACAGTATGCATCCTCCCCTCTGCAGTCAGCTACAGGGGACACTGGCTGGTTAGAGTGAAAGCACCCAGCTCAGCATGTGCGGGGATTGGCTAAGCCAAACCACATGGCTGGACTTAATGGTGCACAACCAGAGGAAGGCAGTGGTAGAAGCCCCAAAGAAACTGCGTTATGTTGGGTGTGAAAAAGGAGGCCTATGGCATGACATTCAGCAGCAGGGCCAAAGCACTTACAGGGTAATCCTTTGGTGTTTCGGCTGACAGATGCAGGGTATGGAAGCACTGTGCTGCTCTTACAGGCAGAATGAAGTATGTTTGCAAACCTTTCTCATGAAAGCTTGAAATAGTCATTGGCATATCTGGATGTACAGTGAACCCAGATCCTGGAAACTAGTAAAGGAATCTTGCAGCAATACTAAGGAATCTTAGCCACTGTTCTGCCCCAGTTGCTGGGAGTAATATCTACAAAGCTTTTTATGAAGCCAGTGCTATAGCCTTGTAATCTAATTCAAGAAGCGATCTACATTTGCCTGTGCCACGCCCCCCCCCCCCCCCCATCTTTCCCCCACACACAGAAGTTTGAGGTGTTGGTGGATCTCCTCTGCTAGGCTGTTCCTGCCTTCCCAAAGGTGGGAAAAGCTTGGAACTTACCCAGGAGTTGCTCCAACGCACAGACCCATTCAGCGCCTATTATTAGCATAGACAGAACACCACTGTCATTGCAGAAAACAGCCAGTGGGGACATAGCATAAATCCAGGAGGACTAAAAGGAAATATTTCCATGAGTTGCAAACAATTTGATGGCCCCTCCAGTCCTGGTTCTGCAGTCCTGGATTAAGGTACCTCACTCCCTCTGATTTTTACATTCAGGACAGGGCCATCTGCTCAGGCTGTTCCCGAGGGTTGTCAGCCAGCCCCAAGTTCATACTCTTGGTTGCTATGACCCTGTGTGGCCCCTTCTACAGTGGCATCCCGACCCTCCAATCAGAGGACAGCTGGATACAGGAAGTAGCCAGCCAATCAGCACTCTGGGGTAGTAGACAGACAGTGATCCCCTGGCAACCAGGACTCCCAGGACAGGGCCAGCCTTCACTGCACGGCTGGTCTGTGATGGGTGGGCTCCATGCTCTCGCAGCCTCGCCACTCATGGAGTCGGTCCTCCAGTACCATGTGTGTGAACAGCTGTGAGCAAATTCATCATTCTGGCCCTCCTAGCTTCTCCAGCTGCATTTCTTTCCCACTGTGTTTTTGAGCCTCCTGTTTGACTCCAGAAACTAAACTTTTCCGTCCAGTTGTACTGACCCCCTACAAATTCCACCTCTGCTCCTCTCTGCTTCATTGCTCCCAAACCAACTATAATTTCCAAGCGGAGTGGGGTGGGGTGGGGGGGAACCCTTCAGTCCCTCTTTGAGAAATAGAGTGGAACCTGGAGAAATACAGTGAAGCTGCTAGGTTGGGGCATGCTGCATTAGGGAGCCCTATCAAAAGGGCAATATGTGAACTTCCAAAGAATAAATCCAGGGAGGTGTCCAACTGTGAGGCTGAAGGAGGGAGTCTGCTATCAGGGCCTGTTCCAGGTTCAGAGGGTAGTGGGGTGAAAGGAGAGTTCTGAAGGGGTCTTGGAGGAGGCCAACCAGCAGGCAGATGGCCTTGGGATTAGATGGGAGCAGAGGAGCCAGGTAGAGGCAAGACTCCAGGGTGGTAACTCTTGAACGTTGGGGTCCTGCAGAAGAACAGAGAGATGGGGAAAACCCAGGCTAGTCTAAAAAGTCAAGCCTGGAGAGATGGCAGAAGTTGCTATTGCTGTAGCTTGTGTTTTGCTTCTGAGTCTGGTTCAAAGTTTTTAGGGAGAAGCCCTGGAATTATTTCTATTCCACTTTTCTGTCATGAGTAGATGAGGCCTAAAGGGGCAGAAGACATTGTGATGTTACACCCCAGATTCTTCATAGAAATATGGTTATGATATGAATTTGGCATGACTAAGATATGTTTTATGCAAGAGGGGTCATGTGAGGTATCATTGAAAAGGTTATGATCTATTGAATGTGTTTATCCAATTTGTATGCATGTATCATTTTTGTATCCGAAGCTAGGAATATTGACCATGTATTTGTATTTCAAATGTGCTACTTTGGGTGACACCCACAACTAGCCCCTCAGGTTCAACAATGAAAAAGCCAGACAAGGCTGATGGCCCATCAACAGAGACAAAAGTGGACTGTGAAAGAGCTTAGTCTTCCTGTGGATGCTTCAGACAGCCTGCGAGTAATGGCTGCCACAGCTCTTCAGAGACATGTGACTGAGTCACTCTTGGAATGCCAGTGTTTTTCCACTGGAAGACAAAGGGTTTCTACCATACACAAAAGCTATATAAGGCAGGGGAATGACATCATCGAGGTTCTCCTCTGCCTCCCCACCCAAAGAGACACTGGGAAACACCTGGAAACAAGAACTGAACGGGGCGGAGAAGAGTTGAGCCCAGGCTGGATGGGTGTCTAACCTGTGAGTAATAATACCTGAAGTTTCAAGCTGCAGACCAGTGCAATCTTTGCAATCCATCTGAAACAACATTTAGGGTGAGAAATTACTATTTGTAGCCAATTTCCTGAGTGAATCAAGCTTAGTTTGCGTGTTTTATTTGCTTAGTAATCTGCTTTGTTCTGCTTGCTATCCCGTATAATCACTTAAAATCTGCCTTTTGTAGTTAATAAATTTGTTTTGTTTATGATTAAACCCAGTTTGTGCAATTTCTAACTGGGGGGAAAGAAGTTGTGCATATCTCTTTCCACACTGAGGGAGTGGGCTAGTTTTTATGAGCTTGTGCTGTGCAGATTTTTCTATACAGCACAAGATAATATACCTTTGGGTCTGCACTCCAAGGGAGGTGGGCTCCTGAGTGCTGGGGCAAGTCCCTTAAGCTGAGTCTTCCCAGAGCTGATCTCAGTGTCTGTGTCTTTCTGCAGCTGGGTGTGGCCCTGCCTATGTGCATGCTAGAGGAGGCTTAAGAGCCCGGCTAAGCAAGACAGGTTAAAGGGGGCCCAGGGTGGCAGAACAGGCAGGCTCAGTGGTATCTCATTACATCAGGTGGCACCTTGAAGGGGGGCAACCCATCACAGACATCACTGATGACAAGCAGCGTGGGTTGATTTTAATCAAGGCTATTTAAATCACCAAGTAGAAAGCCTTGATTAACAATAATTTATTTTAAGCAACTTTACCATTTGTGTTTATTACCTTCTAAAGAAAGGTACATTCTCTCATGGATTGATATACCTATTAAAACACGTTGATTTACAACTAAATAGAGCCTTTATGCTAGATTGGTACATCCTTTTGGTACCTGGGAGGGTACACTATAACCATATTCATTTATTTAAGCAATTATATAGCTTACTATTTTCAGTAGTATTTTAGAAAATGCTGAAGGACATATTGCTTAGTTAGCAGATGATTAACTTTTTGTTCCTGTTGTGTGTCAAGGTGCATTAGGATGGTAACTGAAATTTAATTAAACACACCACAGCATATAAAATTTGTTTTTATTAAACTAAACAAGCCCTTAATACAATACATGACCTATTGTGCCATGTTTTCAAAGCTTGACCACAAAAGTTAAATGTTTTTTCTTTGATTCCCTTTAACTCAGTTTTTAATAGTGACTCATAGATTCAGCATATTTGTAATTTATATTTTTAGAAGATTATAATTTTTGGCCTTAATTTATTTTTTATTAAAATCAAATTTGCTTTTAAATAGGCTCATTTAAAAAAAGTTAAATAATAATAATAAAAAACAAGATTAAAAAAAACTCATCAATTTTTATCCCCCCAGATGGCTAGTGTTGTGAGGGACACTGTCTGTGTGGAACAGTGATACCCTGAAAGGGAGAGATTTTTAAAGTGACCTTGCCAGAGGGTTGAGTCACAAGAAGAGAGACCACCGCAGGGACTGGTGCAGCTGTTGGAAGAGGGTTGCAGGATCAGGATGATGAAAGAGCTGCTATCCCCAGCCAGGAGGGGGTGCTCTAACAATGAGTCCATTGTGTAGATGCAGATAATATTAAAGTAAAGGAGTATACAGCCACAAAAGTTCTCAGACTCTTTCAAATGGGGGGGATAAGTTGTGGATTATTTGATGGGTTTGAGGGAATTTATTTTTTCCAGGATGTGCTCTAGTAACTGCATAATACAAATACCTGTTGTATGCTACATATCACTCCAGAAATCGATGAAGTTCTGTTCCAATGATTATATTGGTCTTCAAAGGGGAGATGATCCAAGAAGCTGTATTAATCTTCTATGGGTGATGACAATGGTGCATTTCTGGTTGACTCAGATGCCAATAATAAATTAAGGATACAAGCCAGATGCTTCCTGATATGACAAACCACATCTGTTTGATAAGTTGGCTCTTCGGGGTGAATTCCTGCTTCCCTGCAGAATATAGGAAGGAACCAGATGGGTTAACAAGAAGAAGGGTGTCTAGGATTCTCTTCCCTGCAAGGTCAGTACATCGGTGAAGAATGATGGTTCCCCATAGGTGATTCCACAATATGTATTTGAGAGTAAAGTAGCTGGGGCATTTTCAGGCCTGGTACAGTACGTGGCTGCCTTGTTAAGGTGAGCAAGTATAAGGTTTTAATCTTACCTAGATTAATAGTAGCTCTGGGAATCAGTCATAGCCAGATAAGAAGAGTCTGATGATCTGGGTATAAGGTGCTTTATTTGCTGCATGGGAAAATATTGCCATCAATTAGATAAGTTTTATATCTATAATGGGCAACATGTAGACCTAGTGAGATCGTACCTGAAATGCACAAGCTGTGGGCCAGCTCAGCTGACGAAAAAGGCTATATGAAAATCCAAGTAATCCCTTACATCATGTCCCAAGCTCTCCCTCCGTCACCTTGTGTGGGTTCTTTATAACTATAAATACTTGTCCCAGGGAGAAGGTGAGTGAGTGGAAGAGTAGTCCACTGACAAAGGCACTAGCCTAAGACTTGGGAAACTCTGGTCTCTGTTCTCTGCCACAGACTTCCTGTGTGACCTTGGACAGTCATAGTCTCTCTCTGTGCTTCTAGTCCCCCTTTTATCAATGGGGAATAATAGTACTTCCCTGCCTAACAGGGGGGTGAGGATAAATATATATCCTATTATATATTGGAGATTGTGAGGCACTCAGATACTATGGTAATGGGGGACAGATAATACCATAGATACAGGTATTGCTATGATTATTATAAAATGTTTTATGCAGCCCTACTTCACACTGGGTACATCCTGAGTGTGCTTTGGACCAACCATTATTTAAGGCCAAACTTCTCTATCTAGGTACTTATACAATCCTCTTCACCATCATACTTCAACACCCCACAATCTGGGAACAGTGGTGTACTCTGAGATAAACTGATGACCCAATCTGGTCAGTGCAAAACCCCTGCTTTGGATGCTCAGGGGCGGAGGATGGGAGAGGTGGGTACCTGATGGTCCCCCACTTCTCCCCTGTCTGTTGCTGCCAGAAGCGAGAGAGGAGGCTATAGTGAGCTGTGGCAGAGTTCTGCCTTTCTTTGCTCTGTTTGGCTGCTCCACGCAGAAATCTTCTGACCCAGGCTGAGAGATCGAAAGCCAGAACACAGAGTGTGGTTTTTGTCTCCTTGTACGAGGCTTTTGCAATCCTAACACACACCATCATGAAAGCATCCTGGTGTGTGTTTGAAAGGATAGTCACATCTCTGGAGCTGAAGGTACTTGGCATCTTACAGGAGCTAACCTTTAATGTTATCATCTTTGGACTGTACACTTGGACACCAGTTCCCCCACATGGTTATAGATTCGATTTAGCTAAGTGCAAAGGTGTCTGGTGTAAACGTGATCAGAAAATAAATCCCCCATGTTCATTTAAAATGAGTCCTTATTCTGCAAACCATAAAGATCCCCCAGATATAAATGAAAAACTTCAGCTTTCTTAAGGGAAGGAGGACGCCCTTGCAGTTATGACACTGCATGGGACTCAGGCAACCAGGGTTCAATTCCCAACTCTGCTTCAGGCTTCCTATGTGACATAGGGTACTTTAACCCTTGTGACCTCTCTTCCCAATCCTCTACCTGTATGTCCTGTCCATTTAGCTTGTAAGGACTTTGGGGCAGGGATTGCCTCCACTGTGTATGTACAGCACCTAACACAATGGGGAAATGATGTTGAGGGGGGCCTCTCAGCCCTACAGTAATGCAAATAATTCTCTCAGTGCATTTTTGAGGGGCTGTGAGATCACATCAGAAAACACTGTCAAGATCAGCTCCCTGGGCCTATTAAAAACAAGTTTAATTTAATAATGTGGGAGCCTGCTGTTAGCAGCTGCAGTTACATTATGCATGGATGCTTGTGATATGATCACACTGCCTAGGACTTCATTAGCAATTCTTCCGTCTGACACTACGCTTTGCAGTGGAGCTTTCGGAGCAGCATGCTGCTGCTTCACACATTTACAGTAGCTTCATGCAGCTGCCTATTCACAGAGATGTGACTGTTCAGGCATCAGCAATCTAAAAGGTCTCTGCTATTTGGATCATTACAGAGCAGTGAGTCACATACGCAGCCCTCTGTAGTGGGTTTACTGTGAATATTCATTCCCAAGGCAACTTCACAACCTCCCTGTATCTGCCATTCTGTATTCAAATTCTGATAACTGGTAGAGACTGTTGACTATCAAATATAAAGGGGCATAACCTGGATAATGGTGGGGGGCTCCTTATAGAACTAGGGGTCTATTTAAAAAAGTGCTTTATGGTTCTCTCTCCCTGCTACCATATGAAAAGCCCCAGTTTGATTTCTAGGCTCAGTCTCCTGCTCAGCCCTTAAGGCAAAGGAGAGCTCATCTGATTCCAAGTTCCAATGACCCCATGGTCAATCTAGTGGGTGAAAGTCTCTCTGGGGAGTAGAATGTATAGGGGATGACCCAAGGCCTGGAGCGAAGGAAGTCACAATTTATATCTTGATTTGCCTTACAAGTTGTCCATCTCATCATGGCTGTTTGAATGCTAGTGTGATCCAGAGTGGGTGCGATTGAGGTTAAGCACTGGATTCTTGCATCTGCACTGAATCATTTAATCACCCACTTTGCACATCCCACTTCCATTTTCTAGTGTGAGGGTAAAAGAGGGGCAAGATATAAATGGGTGTGGTCTGAAGAGCCATGAGTTGTGTGTGACTGTAAGTAAGAAAACTAGATGCTTCTCTCATTGGCCTTACTAGGCAGGAGTAACTCACTAGCCACACAATAGAACCAGGAGCCCTTGAATTCAGTGTCCCATTCATAAATATGTACATCCTGCTCTGCCTAGAACACAGTCCTTCTGCTCTGTGCAGGATCAAGCATCCCCCCAGAGTCACCCTTGGTCCTTCTACGCAGTCGTGATGAACCTAGTGGCACCTTTTGGGTCCCTGTTTCCCAAATGATGGATGTAACATGCCTTGCACGAAAAATGTGTACCCGCTCTGTCACTTTGTCTCCTAAGGATGGGTGACTTTAGAGGAGCTGAGGTATTACTGTCACCATTCAGAAAATTGAAACCATTCCTCATACTGTGGGAATGGCAACCTGGAGCGGAGGTCTTTTCTCGCTTTGCATGCAACACATGATTGCATTTGAAGCAACCCCCAAACCTGAGGGTCTGATCGCATACTCCCCCAGAACCCCACTGAAGTCAATGGGGCTGTGCTCAGGCCCAGGGGTTTGCCCAAGTTCATCATATTGCAGAATTGGGGCCTGAATCAGCATGGCTTGGGTTAGAGTCAACAGACCTGGATGTAGTTGGCTGGGATGAGCTCAGATGTTTGAATGTGATGGCACAATGTATATCAGTGGGGCTCAAACTTTTGTACTGGTGACCCCTTTCACATAGCAAGCCTCTGAGTGTGACCCCCCCTCCTGCTGATATATAAAAAAGTGTTTTTAATTTATTTAAACACCATTATAAATGCTGGAGGCAAAGCAGGGTTTGGGGTGGAGGCTGACAGCTTGTGACCCCCCATGTAATAACCTCGTGACCCCCTGTGGGGTCCTGACCCCCAGTTTGAGAACCCCTGATATATGTACCAGGCGAAAAGCAAACTAATGCACATCTGCCGTTGTGTTCCTAAGCCACCACCAATTAACAATGTGACCGGTACCTTATACCAGCAGCATAGCAATCATAGATGCTACGGCTGAGATACATGCTCGCAACAAACCAGAAACTGTTAATACCTGCCAAGATTTGGCTGAACACTTCATTATGAAGCTACAGGGAAAATGCTGGATGTGTGACGAAGTCCACCTTGCATTTGGCATGTATGCAGAGAAAGCAATGAAAAATACTACCAGGAAGATGAGACTCCATGGTATGACACCTGTCCAATACAAAATAAAAAAAGCTCTGTCTTCATCCAGTTCTTCTGCTTCAACCAGTCAAAAGTTTGTATATACTAGTGGGGGGAGGGGGAGAAGGCATTTCCAAAGTGTACAGCCCCCTCAAAAATAATTCCTAGCCTTTATCCATAAGGACTTATTACATCCTGCCTCACGGACACTGTCTTTCTTCTCCTCTCCCCATTCCTATTTACTCAGATACTCTAGTAATGATGACTGTATATCTCTCAATCTGTAGTGTAGTGATCTTACCACCACCCGCGTAAGGTAGGGAAGTACTGTTATCCCCATTTCACAGATGGGTAATTGCAGAACAGAGATGAAGTGACTTGTCCAAAGTCACTCAGGAAGCCTGCTACAGAGCAATGAATTGAATGTCAGGCTAATGCCCTGGCTGCTGGACTATTCTTCTTGTCCAGCCAGCTAGCACTGATCTCTCAATATTTTCATAAATTCTGCTGCTCTTGGTGCAAGATCCTTCTCCTCTGCAGCATTCCTGCAGCATTCGAAGTAGCGTTTCTGAATCTCTCTGCTATGCATTCCAAAGTTGAAATCTTATCTGTCTTTGCTTGCCTACCTCTAACCAATTTTTTGTAATATTGTAAGAAAAACAGACAAAGGACAAATTGTGGCATTTAGCTAATGGCTAGAGTAAGGCTGCAGAGCTTCGCCAGCGTATGGGGAGTTCATGGAAGCGCACGTCCTCTCAAGGGCCCAGTGTATAGGGGACCATGAAAGTTGCACTCTTCATTTATCATATGGTTCAGCCTGCTTATTCCCAGGCTGTGGGTGTATGTTTTCCAGTGGGGGAAGAGGTAGCTCTGTACTCACTACAATTTTGTGAGCCATGGAACTGCAAACGCTCTCCATTTAAAACACAACTGCAAAAATTATTTTCCTAGATCCTCATTTTTATCATATCCCTCCTCTCTTTTTATCCTCCACTGTATCTCAAACAGACCACTTGCCTTCACTCTCATGACCTATCCCCACCTTATCGATCATCACTTATATACTATCATGATGTCAGTGCCGGACTCCACTCTGCCAGTGATACCAGTCTTTGTCGCCCACTTGTCACACTTTCAAACAAGCACCTTAGTGCTTTCTCCCATGCTGCCCCTCATGCATGGGCAGATCTCCCCATAAACCTCCATAAAGCCACCTCAGCACCATGCCTAACCTTTTCGGTGCCTAGGAAATCACTGGTATTCACAAAGCCTGAGTTAGGGGCGTAGGTTCCCTATACAACAAGAGATAGGAACTTCAGAACAGGATTCACAAAACCCAGCATACTCAGGGGCTCCTTGCCTAAACTAGCCAATGGAAGATTCCAAGATGAGAGACGTGTGCTAAACCCCGCCCCCTCTCAGAGATATGTGCCTAAACTGGGCTACTTGGGATTTTTGGTTCCCTCTCTTGGCATTAGGCACTAATGCTATTTTAGCAAGGATGTTGGGGTGGGGAGGAGGCCCTCCCTTGTAACTTTTAGCTCAGTGTTAGGGTACTCATCTGGGATGTGAGAGACCCCTGGTTCAAGTCCGCCACCTCTACCTGAAGGGAGAAGGAATTTGAATCTGCTGTCTCTCAGGCCAGTGCTCATGCTTGTCTGCTCTCTCTGGCCCAATGCTGAAGCTCCCACTGTGGATAAATACAAAATCTTTTGGATTTGGCCCATGCAATTTAAGGCCTGAAGGGACCATTGTGGTCATCTAGTCTGACCTCGAGCATACCACAACCCATAGAATTTCACCCAGTGATCCCAGCATCTAACGTGTATCTCTGGTTCAACAAAACCATCTCATCTAGAAAGACTTCCAGTCTTCATCGGAAGATTTCAAGTGATAGTGGATTCTCCATGTCCCTAGATAAATTTGTCACAGATAGGATCATCGGTCATACTCGGACAATACTGAACTGCTTAAAACTACTACTTCTAACTCAGCTCATCAGGTGAGAAATTTTCTCTTTTGTGCTAAAAGAAAGAGTTACTCACCTTGTGAGGTAACTGTGAACCTTTGAGATGTGTCCCCCTATGGGTGCTCCAATGTAGTGTATCCACATCCCTGTGCCTCCGATCGGAGATTTTAGGTAGCATTGTCAATTCAGCCTGCACTCTCCCTGTCTCATGCCTGGCCTCAAGGATATCTAGCACTGCATGGGTGGACTGCCCTCAATTCCTTTTTTACCGCAGAGCCCCTTATTAAGAACTCTGAAGTAGAGGGGAGGAGAGTGGGTCGTGGAGCACCCATAAGGACACACACCTTGAAGAACCACCGTTACTGTGCAAGGTGAGTAACCCTTTCTTCTTCTCCAAGTATTGTCCCTATGAGTGCTCCACAGTCAGTGATTCTACAGTACTTACCCCCGAGGCTTTGGAGTTGAGTCTAATATTGATGGTGATATGGCAGAGCCAAACATGGCATCAGATGCAGAGTCATGGGTGATGGCATAATGTTCTGCAAAAGTATGAGCAGATGCCCAAGTTGCTGCTCTGCAGACACTTGTGATAGGAACATTTTTGATGAAGGCTACAGAAGTGGAAACAGATCTCATGGAATGAAGATTGCTGGAGGTTGAAGATTGCAGGTACAATAGCAAGAGGTAATGAGGTTCGATATCTATCTGGAAAGTCTTTGTTTTGAGACTGAGGTTCCTTGAGACCTTGCTGCAATCAAAAGGAATAGTTTAGGAGATTTCCTGAAGCTTTTTGTTCTATCCAAATAGAATGCCAAAGCTCTTTTGACATCAAGTGTATGTAATATTGCTTCTCTCTTGTCGTGGTGAGGCTTTGGGGGAAAGATTGGAAGGTGAATACATTGGTTTAGATGGAAGGTATAGGATACTGGCAGGAGTTACTTTGTGTGTGGTCTCAGTGTGACCTTATCCCTAAAAAGAAAATTGTGAAGAGTGGGATGGCTACTAGGAAGGCTGTTTTCATGGACAGATGTTGGTATAGGACATCTGATTTGTGGGAAGAGGTTGCCCATACCCTTGAAGAATCTTTTTGTTGTAGGATGAGTGAAAACAGAGTAGCTATCTATCTTATGATGAAAGGTGGTTATGGCTTTACTGAATTTGGAGATAATCCTAAACTGTAGAATGGATGTGGGGGTAACATGTTTTGAGTCTCACCAGATTTGGAATCTTTTCCATTTCTGCATATATATGTGACGAGTTGTTGTTTTTCTTCTGTGTAATAGCACTTCTTTCACATCCTCTGAACAGGACATCTCTGCTTTTGAACCATCGAGGAGCCATGCCTTGAGTCAAAGAACCTGTAAATTGGGATGGTGGGTCTGTCCAGCATTCTGAGAGAGGTGGTGAGGAAGGGACTGCAGAGTGATTGGCGAGCATATCGCTAACGTGTTTGTCTTGGCCACGTGGGAGCTAAGCGAATAACTTTTGTTCTTTTTTTTCTTTTTCTTGAGCAGGACCTTCAATATGAGAGGAAATGGAGGAAAGGCATAAAGGAGACCTGTGTTCCAGTGACAGAGGAAGGCATCTCCTGGCAAATGATGCCCAGGTCAGGCTCTGAAGCAGTACTGGGAGCATTTCTTGTTTTTGGTTGTGGTAAATAAGTCAATTTTTGGGACTCGCCAATGTTGAAATATGTTGTGAAGAACAACCATTTCCCATTCCTGTTCCTGTGAAAATGTCCTGCCGAGGGTGTCCGCTGTGGTATTCTGCACACTGTGCTTTGTTTGAATTGTTTGCTGTAGGTTACCTAACAGGTTTATCGGTCTTCAATTTAAAGCCATAAGAATAATGCAGAATCCCAAAGCACACAATGTCTGACCGTGTCAATTATTTCATGGATACCAACCCCCTTGCCTTTTTGTAGGAGGGGCGAATGTTACCCTGTTATGTCACCTGTTACTATTTCAAAAAAGGAATGCCTCCTGTTCCATGCCCTGCCAGCCACCCCTTCCCACCCGCCACAAATGGAGGAAGTCCAGAAACAGAAAATTTTTCCGGAATACAAACTAATGAAAAATTGAACACCTTCCCCATCCTCCCCAATGCTTTATGTGTTTCTCAACAAAGAGTATATTAATGGAGATAATTTTTTTTAAATAAATTTTATCTCGAGGATTAGCAAACATACTCCCCACTACACTACTGTATCTACCGGAAGACTGGAGTGACATCTGCTGTTTACCATGCAGATCTAGGAACACTTTTTATTTTTCACTTAGCAGCCATTTTGATTGAACAGATTTTTATGGAACTGTAATTTTTTAACTCTTTTTAATCTGGACTCAGATGTTGCTGGTCCTCCTCCCAGAGTGCTGGTGTGTGTGTGTTCTGTTTTTTTAAATACCAATGTGAAGCATTCGTTGAAAAGACTTGGTTTCGCTCTTGATTACAAAAATGTGTGTGTGGTTTTCGTAATGGAATTGTTGAATAGGCTAAAGGATCTCGGTGCTGAGAGGACCAGTTTGCAGTCTATGTTTCACTGAGGAAAATGTAGAGTACATTTTCTGCCATCAAGCTTTAGGCTTGAACAAATTCTTTTGGGAAGATAAAGCGTGTGATCCTCAGAGCATGTCCACATTTATTCTTTTTAAATGCCTGTATTGGTCTGGGGTTTGAACAGCCCACTTGTTGGCATTTACTGTTCTTGGTGCTGGAAAATTTTTTAATAGGCTTACAAGTCATAGGATTCTAAAGTTATTAATTTTGTAAAGATAAAGGTTATAGGAACATCCTGTATTTCTTCCTCTGTCCTTCTTCCTCATCCTCTGTCCTCCATCTGGCTGTTACTGTATTCACTGCTATCAAGCACACATTGTGCTAGGCACTCTACCCCAAAGAATTTACAACCTTAAATATATGGTGAGAGACAACAAACAGGGAGATCGTGATTACTGTCCTAAGCAGTGATGACAGCACACCAACTGCTGTTTCTTAAATGTTTATATGATTTATTATTATGATTGTACCCATAGGTTCCAATCAGGTTGGGAGCACCATTGTGTTGGTTCCTGTACGCATGCAAAACAAGACCATCTCTGACCATCTAAATCCACAGAGGAAGGTCAGGGGATGGGGATATACCATAAGAGCAAATGAATCTGATGAAAAATTGTCCCAGCTTTGTTAGTTACCTGCATTGTAGGTTTTTGTTTTGGAGGGGGTTGGGGTGGAGGGGGGCAGGGTGGAGGGAGATAATAAAGGTGGTGAGGGAAGAACAGTCACAGCTTGTCACCTGCTTAGTCATGATCATCAGGTTAGATTTTTGTAGGCATTGTGGCAGAGTCTTAAGGAGAGGCTTAAGGAAGTGGCTGTTCAGATTTTATCTTCTTTTACCAGGGAGTTTCCCCATTCCTACCTTTAGTATCTTTGCTTCTTCCTCTACAGAAGAGTAAACGGCCGCTCAGGAAGAGCTAGACTGTCACAGCTGATGCCCATCAGTGACTCCCATGGACAGACGCTGAAAATGCATGAAATGTTCTTTTCATTGCCAAACAATACAATAAACACTTCCGTTCCACATTAAACTGTTCAGAGCCAACAATCATGCACTGATTTGTGAGAAATGCCAATGCTAAATTAGAAATAGAGGGACAATAACGCACAATGAAATTAAAGCAGCCATCAAAGGCCTCAAATAGGGGCACGCTCTTGGGGCTGACAGAACTCATGGGGAGGATGGGTGGAGAGAGAGGAAAGGCTGGATTTTACAGAGGGTAGCTAAGAAAATGCAGCACGATTTAGAAAGAGCACTCCAGACTACTTATCACTAGGATCACTCTATGCAAGGCTATGGATTTAATCATGTGTGGCGTGTTTTTGTTTTTAGCTCGTGGGTATGAGATTAAGACCAGTGTGTCACTGCCTATAAGGTTATTTTCTGGTACTGAAAAGCTCCTATTTGCTGATGAGAAAACAGAAATAATTTGTGTAAGTGGTGGTTAAAGTCGTGAAATTAGTAAATATATTTTAGAATTCAGCTGCTATTACAGACCTTATTTCTTGGTCTCAGTAGTAAAATGGAAATTAAATTTGTGTTTTTGTTTCAGGTGCTTCCTGTGACATTGTCTGACTTTTATAGGTGGATATTGATTTTTCTGAGATTGAAAAACAACAGTGCAGTTGCACTTGATGTAGCACTGTTTGCAATGTGGCAGAGGCTAAACTCTGCCCTTCAGCACAGCAAATTAAGGACACAAGCAATCCTTTAAAGTTGAATTTGGGACTTTTCTGGTTCGCACACATTCCCCTGTGTTTGTAATACACTTAGTCATGGTCATTTTAGCTCTATACCTAAACAAGCAGGAAAATGTTCAAACTGCTTCTTAGCTGAAAAACAAGAACAAAGCAAAGCAAAACCTTCCGAGTAACTATTGGCCTACTGACATAATTAGGCCAGATTCCCAGCTGGTATAAACCAACATAGCTGAATTGACTTCAAGGAACTATGCCAGTTTACACCAGCTAAGGATTTGGCCCATAACATATTTATGCAGAGCATTGACTCGCTGAAAGTGACGTGCAGTGCAGTCAGGATCAATGATATTTCCCATTCCACTTACGTTTTTAAAGCAAAGTCCAATCATGAATCCACAGGGCAGTTAGGATGCACTTTTCTAGATGTGCACTGAGCATCTAATGCACTGAAGTAAATGTTAATAGTGCCGATCTGGACAAAGTGTTCACTAATGGACTGTTGCTGCAGTTTCAACAGGGCAAACAGAAAATATGAATATTTAGTAAAATACAAAACCATTGGCTTCAAAGATCAAGTATACCTGGTGAAAGACTAGTAAATTTAAAGAACAATGACAACTTCACCTTCATGTTTTATCCGTAGGGCCCTACCAAAATTCATTTTGGCTAATGTCATGGTCATAGGATTTTAAAAATTGTGAATTTAATGATTTCAGCTCTTTAAATCTGAAATGTCAGTGTTGTAATTGTAGGGGTCCTGACCCAAAAGGGAGTTGGGGGGAGGGGTGTCGGGGTACTGCTACATTTACTTCTGCTCTGCTGCTGGCAGGGTGCTGCCTTCAGAGCTGGACACCTGGCCAACAGCGGCTGCTCTCCGGCTGCCCATCTCTGAAGTCTGTGCAGAAGTAAGGGTGGCAATACCTCAGCCCCCTAAAATAATCTTGTGACCCCCCCTGCAACTCCCTTTTGGGTCAGGACCCCCAATTTGAGAAACACTGCTCTCCCCCATGAAATCTGTATAGTATAGGGTAAAAGCACACACAAGACCAGATTTCATAGGGGGGGGGGGCAGATTTCATGGTCCATGACGCATTTTTCATGGCCATGAATTTGGTAGGGCCCTATCTATCTGACTAGAAAACAGTTTCTGCTATCAGATTAGTTCAATCTGAGCCTACCTTAAAAATGTAAATTCTGTCAAAGTCCCATAAGCCAAATTACCATTTTACTTCAAGAATCCTAACTGGCAATTTTTGTTGCTGTGGGCCTAAAATGACAGCAAGTTCTTAACACTTAATGTAGTGCTTTTCATCCACAGAGATCAGTGTTGCTTAAAGAAGAATATCATTGGTCCAATTTTACAGATGGACAATCTGAGGGGCAGAGAGACAAAATGACTTGCTGGAGATCACACAGCAGCTCAGAGAGATAAGGTAGCCTGAGTCCCAGTCCAAAGCTAAAAGAAACAATTACTTGCTGTAACTGTGGTTCTTTGAGATGCAGGTGTATATTCCAACTTAAGTGTGTGCACATCCAGTGTGCCGGAGCCAGAGATTTTGCCAAGCAGTAACCGTAGAGAGGTACTGCTCATGCCTCGTGGCTATGGTCCTTCCCTTGGCTGTATGAATCGGTTCCACCCTGACCCCTTTCAGTGCCTTCACCCCAAATGCCCATGACAGGCGACTCCTATACAGAGGGGATAAAGGGTGGGTCATGGAATATACGTCTACTTCACATCTCGAAGACCCACAGTTACAGTAAATAACCATTTCTTCTTCGGGTAGATGAGATGTGTATTCCACTTAGGTCACTCACAAGCAGTACGCCAGGATCAAACTAGGGATTGCAACACCACCCTTCTGAAGCCTGTGTCTCAAAGATATGGTAATAGCATAATGACCCATAAATGGATGGATGGATGGCCACATGGCCGCCCTGGAAATGTCACTGAGGAACACTATCGACATCGCTTGTGATTCTGTCGAATGAGCTCGTATCTACTGAAGAGAGTTCACAGAAGCTATCACCATATGTTATCTTGATACAGGATATTATCCAGCTAGAGAGAGTCTGTGTAGAAACTGCTTGCCCCTTCCTGCGGTCCGCATATGACATGAAGAGGTGAGGCGAAGCATGAAACAGTTCAGTCCTATCCATATAAAAGGTTAGCCATCGCCTGACATCCGAAGTATGGAGGCACTGTTCCTCTGGGATGAATGTAACTTAGGAAAAAACACGGGTAAATACACTGCCTGGTTCAAATGAAACTGAAACCACTTTAGACAAAAATTTTAGGTGCGGTGATTAAGGTATCTTGTCTTTGGAGAACTGTGTATAAGGACACTCAGCCATCAGGGCTTGCAACTTACACACCCTCATTGCAAATGTAATGGCTATCAGGAATGCAAGTTTCTGAGACAAGAGGAGCAGTGGATAGGATGCAAGGGGCTAGGACGGAGGGCCCATTAGAGCCCCAGTACTCTGTTTAGGTCCCACATGGGGACTGGCTCTCAGACCGCAGAATGTAAACAGAAGTCCTCTTGGAAATCTCATCACCATGGCATTGGAAAAAAAATGATTTTTCCTTGAACAGGGAGGTGAAAAGTTGATGCACTCTCAAGTGAGCGTGAGGCCTGATTTCTGAAAATGTCCTGGATAGACGTCCCCATGGGGGAGCATGGGGTGTGGTGTTGAGAAGCAGCATGTTTAATCAGAGGGGCTATCGATGGTGCAGCCCTGGAAAAGTCTTAGGCCAGCAGTGAGGTCGGGACTGAAAGGCAAAGGAGGTCTGTGGTTGCCTGGCATGCCAACCCTGTAGAAACAGTCAGTACTGGCATTGCCCTCATCAGTCCCAGACTCAATGGACACCCAGAGGCCAGAACCGGCATTGATGGTACAGGGTTTTTGCTCTCCCTACTTGGTACTGGGGAAGGGGCAGAAGTACCCACGCTATCCCATGTTCCAGCACTGGCTCTGTGCCAGTCCACACTTTTTCTGGGAGAGGCAGAGAGTCACCCCGAGACTTGGAGCAGTCTCGATTGGTCTTCTGAGACCTTTCCCTTGGTGCCGGGAAAGAACAGGAGGCTGCAGCCCTCTCAGAGCCCGAGGGCCATCTTCAGCCTGATCCAGTACTGAGGCCTTCACGGCCTGTTCAAGCAGGTGCTGCCTGAGGCAAAGGTCCCCAGCTAACTGAGTCCTTTTCTTGAATTTCTGAAGATCGAACAATGCGCCACCTGATCTAGCCAAGGGAGGAGGCACAGCCACAGGCATGAGCACTGCTCCTTTTCAGGTACTGCTAGGCAAAATCTCCTGCTCCAGCCTGCTGGGCGTGCACACACCTAAGTGGAATACACGCCTGCGTCTACTGGAAGCAGAATGGTTATTAGTGGTGTGTCTACTGAAAATAGAAATGTAATAATAGAAATGCTGAAGGACCCTGTGCTGCCCCATTGTCGGGACTTATTCAAGAATCCTTTGAACTCAGTCTGAAGTCTTATGTCTGGTCTACATTTAAAGCTTAGGCTGACACAGTTATGGCTTGCAGGGGTCTGAAAAAATCTACACTGACCTTACCACTGGTGTAGATACACAGCTAGGTCAATGGAAGAATGCTTCTGTCAACCTAGCTGCTGTCACTTAGGTGGAGTTCCTATAGCAATGAAAAAGCCTTAAGCTGCAGTCCTGCTCTGAAGAGTGACTGAGAAAATAACACCTTACTCAACAGACTTGCTGCTTGTGTATATTCAGAGCCAGAGCTGCTGACATGAGGGATAAAAATAAGCTTGTGCAGCTTTTTATTCCTGTTAGCCCTGCAGCACCAACACAGCTGCAAAGGAGAGCTGGATTTTATTCCTTCGTATGTGTCATCAACAGGATTGTTTACTAAGCTTCAATTAAATTCCCTGAACAAATCTACTGAAGGCAATAGAGGATCGCTGTGGGCATGGCTTGAAGACAATGGGGTTGCACAGGTGTCACTAATTTGGCCTCCAGAAGCTTTATAATAGATGATGAAGTGCAAGAAGGAAAAAAACCTCTGACCAAATGATTCTTAAGTATTTATCCAGTGTAGAACAGTCACTGGATCAGAGAAACGACTCTGTAGTCTAGTGGTTAAGCATCCAGCTGCAAAACCTCTCTTCAAATCCCCCCCACCTGGGGTATCCCACGTCCAAGATGACTGCTCTAGTCATTGGGCTAAAAGTTAAAGGTGGGCACCACCTTCTTTCCCCCCCTCTCTGTTTTGTGTTGAGTGATGCAGACACTTAACTCACTCCTGCAAGAACAACTTAGGTCCCTAATTGGCATGACTACAGGCAGCAGGTTCCCATTTGTGGATTGCTGAACAGAGATAGGGGCTCCCCTGCAGCCCAGATTTAGGTGCCTAACTCTGTGAGGCCATAGCACACACTTGTCATCAGCACCTCCCATTGACTATCTTAGGCAGCACCTGGACTGGCATGCTGGCTTCTGTGGATTGCATTCTAAGGTGCCTCTCTTTCTCCATTCATTGGCTAGGAAGCCTGGGTGCCTAACTTAGGCATTGTGGATTGCATTGTTGTTCCCATGACTTTTTCTAGGCACCTAAAAATTAGGCATTGTGAGAGTGTTGCAAGTGAAGAGCCTAAGGTTACACAAGAACTCTGGGGCAGAATAGGGAATTGACCAGGCCCCAGACTAGTGCCCTAACCACTGGCCATCCTTCTCAATCAAGCACTGGCATATTAACCTGTGGTGTCATTAACAGATTACTATTCATACATGAAATAGACTTTTAAAATGCTTGTAGCTAGATCAAATCAAAGTCAGTTTGCACCAGGTCACCAGAAAGTACCTCCAATCTCATTATCTTCCAACACCAAAAACGTTCTCTTGCCTCTTGCTGAGACACTGGAGATGTTCCTAGAAAATCTTTAGCAATCATATCTCTCGATTTTTTTTGCAAAAAAAATCGAGAGATATGATTGCGTCTAGATGCAATTGAATTACATCTGATCTCTATATATCAGATGTAATTCAATTGTTTTACAGTGCCTTTAAGTAGATTTTTTTTTAGCAAAATAAACAAAGACACAAGCAACAGTTTCTACTTTACTGAAAATTAAAGCAACTGTCATTTTAACAGTACAGGCAGTCCTCGACTTTATGACATTCGATGTATGAGGAACGGCACTTACGATGTTTCTGAATTGACACCCTGATTTGACTTACAATCTTTGTTTCGACTTTACGATGCTCGGTCCTGCAATGGAGTGGATTGCGGTTCCGACATTTTGACTTATGGCGCAATTTTCAGGAACCAATTGTGTCGTAAGCCCGAGGACTGCCTGTATTCATTACATTTCCAATTCTTGCATTGGATGGTAAGCTGCTACTAAAGATACATATAGTATTCATGGTACTAGATGTTACACATTGTTCATTAACTGAAGTATTACCAGCAGTCTTTCTATGCCTTAAGATACACTCCATCATTTGGCTTAATTATTCCTGATGTTTTCATAGCTTGCCTCATATAGTGTAGGATCAAGAGCTGAAAATCTTGGTACAAAAATAACTTAACACAGCCTGTCTCTTAACCCAAACAGCTTATGCTTTACACATTTTCAACTGATGTTTTATAATAGTGTAATAATTACTTCAAGTTAAATGTAAGACACTTTAATAGGTTTCTCTATGCATCATTCCTTGTTTATGAAAATGATAACTAGATTACTTATGCTCAGAGTGAATAAAAATTCTGTGCTGGTAAAATTTGTTTTTTTTTTCAAAACTGAGTTACACAAAGTAGATTGTCAGCATTTTTATCCAATATACATGTATATTCATTTGAAATACAAAATGAAAAGACCAGAAGACAGGCAATAGGCAGATTTGGCCACATGAGTAATTCAGAGCTAATTTATGCCAAAACCAGCTTGTCCCATGTGACCAGAAAACTGTGGGGGGGGGGAGGAAGAGGGGAGAGAAAATGAATCTTGAGCAAGAACTGTAACTCCCTGTTTGATCTTGGCCGCAAGCTATAAACGAGCAAAGAAAAAGAGGTTTCTATCATTCAGGCTTAAGATCAAAACAAGGCAGCATAGTTTAAAGCTTTATTTAATCTAGGGATGGCATGTGCAGTCAAGGAATGAATTGAATAGTAAGTGGGACACTTATCTGCATCTTTGCTTAAGATGGTGTTAGAAACTTTATTATTTATAAACTGTCTTGTTTTCTGCAGAACAGTCAGGTACAACCATACAAAAGACCTCCTATTTCCTAAGTTAGTCTGTGATTCCTTTTCAAGTCTTCCCTTAATAAGTCCAGGTTGGTTTTTTAAGCATTTGCTATATGAACTAGTTCTATGCATTGAAAATTCGCTTGCAGCAATTTAAAGTCAGATAGCGTGGACAGTGTATGGCAAAAAGATCTTCTGAACAAAATATGAAAGTAAGAAGTGGGTCAACAAGTCTTTTTTTTAAGTCTGAAGTTAAAAATGAGTAATTCAGTAGTTTATTTGACTGTGTAAAGCATATGGTGAAGGTGCAGAAATTCTATTTGATATGTATGCTCCTTGTTGAATAACTCAATTTAATTTCCCCTACTAATCTGAATGGAGCTATCAAACATTCTACCTTTACATAGTACAGGGGGGTACATCAGACAATGTCATTTAACTTCAGTTTTTACATATATTTAAAGGCACCTTCAAGCTTACTGGAAGGACATGACTTTACTCTTCCTATTTTGCAATGTAATTTTTTCACCTACAAAAGATTTGGGTAAGGTACATGAGACCTGCCTTCTATAGTGGGCTCTGCAACAGGCTTCATAAGTCACTTGGGCAAGTCACAGTCTTTCTATGCCTCAGTCTTTTTCTATAATATGAGGATTACATTTCCGCCTCACTGGAGTACTGCGAGGATAAACTCACTGTTTCTAAAGCATTTTGAAAAGTTTGGCTAGAAGGCACACAATGGATACACACTCTAAGGTGCCACAAGGACTCCTCGTTATTTTTGCTAATACAGACTAACACAGCTATCCCTCTGAAACCTGACAAGCAAAATAGTAGTCTTTCTTTCAAATGAACTTTTTTTAAAAAAAATTATGTATTTCCACAAGAACAAAATGGCAGCAGAGCAGCCTCATTGAACCTATACAGCAAAATAGCTTGAGTCAAGGTTGTGAGAACTGAATGAGGTCGTTTGAGTGCCTGGATTAGGCCCATAAAGAGTTGGCTTCCTTTGTCTCCATGTTACTTTCAGTTTTGAGGAATGATGTTAAAATTGCAGTTGCTAGGAAAGTTTTGTGCTGGTTGTAACAACACGGTATATAGCAGCACTTCAAAAAAATAAAGAGGGTGGGTCGGTGTTGGAAGGTAATGTCAGCATGAGATATTCTAAAAAAATAGATTCTGGGTGTGATGGGTTCCCCCTGGGGTGCCAACTGGAACGGGGGTACTACTGAGCCACACTGACCGACCAGCCTGGGCTCCCTTCACACTGCCAAGCCCTCTCCCAGACATAATCAGCTCTGCATGGGGAGGCTACAGTGAAGGAACTGCCCAGCTACTCAAGTGCACACCCCCCTCTGGAGTATAAACCCAAAATTATACCGTCTTGCACTGCACAGAGATCTGTACAGCATAAGCTCATGAAATTTTCCCCCTCCCTCAATGTGGTGAGGGATATGCAATAGCTTTCTGCCCCAAGTTATGATTCTCAAACACTGGTTTCAGACAAAGCAAAAACTAGTTTATTAACCACAACAAATAGATTTTAAGTGATTATAAGGAATAGCAAACAGATCAAAGCAGATTACCTAGCAAACAAACAAAACACGCAAACAAAGCTTAATATACAAAAGAGATTGGACATGAGTAGCAAATTCTCACCCTAAATGATGATTCAAGCAGCCTGCAGAGATTCTTAAGGGGCCATCTGCATTTGCTTACAGCTTAAAAACCCCAGGTATTTAACCTGGGTCCAGCACTTCCCCCCAGTTCAGTCCTTGTTCGTCAGGTGTTTTCAAGAGTCTCTTTAGGGCAGGGAGTCAGTGAAGAATCATGATGATGTCACTCCCCTTCCTTAAATAGCTTTTGTATATGGCGGGAACCCTTTGTCTCAAAACTTGATTCCTACGCCAGTCAGTGGAAAAACACTGGTATTCCAAGATGGAATGGAACACCAGGTGAACTGGTTACATGTCCCTGTAGTGCCACAGCAGCCATTGCTCAGAGGCCATTTGTAGCATCCTCAGGAAGACCCCCAGGGGGGAAATAAGCTCCTTCTAAGACTTATTGTTTTCTCCCTAATGGTTCATTAACTTGAATGGGCCCTTCCCAGCCAGCCATCTAGACTGACAGCCTTTTGCCTAGTGAGCGTTTCCCAGGTGTAAACACATTTGTGATACAGATACATTGTCAATATTCCTAACTTCAGATACAAAATGACACATGCATACAAACAGGATAATCATATTCATAAATCATAACCTTTCCAATGATAGCTCACATGATCCATCTTACATAAAATACATCAGAAGTATGCCATAATTTAAATTTTTTAGAGTGTTTAGCAGGATCATTTGGCTCCAGGCTGCTTCCAGAGGGAATCTCTTTTGCAAGGGACAGGTAAATGTTTTTTTTAGATATTTCAGAATTCCTTAAACAGAACAAGGCCAATTTCTCCACATGAATAAAGCAAAGTTATTTTATGGTACTGTATTAACTTCTTGTACAGATCTCCTCCTCCCTAACAAAGGATAGCCTTCACAGAAGTAACTGCAGAAGGGGGAGGAATTAAAAAATTAAAAACCACACAGGATTATGTTTCTCTAGTTCAGCCATCCTGGGTGAGAGGGGGTTTGGGATGCTGTAGAGGTGTGAACAGTGGTCTGTAGAGATAGAATATCAGGGAGAATTAATCCCTAATACTGTAGATCTCCAAATGCAACTTTTGTGTTTTGCTAGTACTTCCCTCCCCATTGGCTGACCAACTTCTGAGCCATGCTCCCATTGCCTCTTCACTGTAGCTGCATATTCTGACATCTCCTGTGGAGCAACATTACCATGAAGTTGGGGTTTAATCTCAGAGTGAAGGATTAGAAGAAACTCAGTGGGGGGAGAGGAGGGGGGGAGAAGAGATCCTTAGGTATTGCAAACTGTCATAGCTTTCTGGAGTTCTGACTGTTTACATCAGCTGAGGATCTGCCCCATGATGTGGAACTGCTATTACCCATTTCCATGTGTACCTGCTAATTTCTATGCACCTTTCTACCTTCCATCCATATAAACAGAGATAAATATGTACCTCAGTCTTTAAATTAGTTCAATGAACAAATAAACTGGAATTTGCTGGTCCAGGATCACCATGTTCCCAGATTATACTAGGATGCTACTTTAACCAACAAGATTTTTTCTAGAAAGTATTGAATGGACAAGATTTCTCATCTAAAACTCCAGAACAGTCATCTGTTTTTGAAGATAATAAAACTACTAAAAGAGTCCTGAAAACAAGTTATGGTGAAAGTCAGAAACTCCAAAATCATGTTTATGATGACAAAAGAAATATTTATGAAAATAAATGAGAAGATGGCATATGATTAAAGAACATATTGAAAGAGCTGCACTAAATCCTAACCGCGTGAATCCCATTATTATTAAGAGCTGCACAGCTAAAACCTTCAACAACTTTGAAAGTTTACTGATGGGGTAGAACAAATAAATACAATAATCAGGGTTCCAAGTATTAAGTTTTACATAGGAAATCAAAATGATACAATGGATTGTTATATTGGTGACCTACCTGTCTATATATCATATATAGCACACTTAATAAACAGAAGCAAAGTACAGTATTTTTTATTCCATATTCATAACATTTTTCTATAACAGATATTGCTCACTGCACCAAACCAATTGCACAACATAGGTGTAATAGAGTTTTTCACTGGATTATAATAATGACTCTGCTAGGTAACAAGTACGAAGGCAAACTTTTGTTCATTATCTAACGGAAAGAAAATAATAGACACTTACTATCACAGAACAATCAAACTTTGTGCCACTAATTGTGGTTGAAAATATCTGGCATCTATGCAATCCCAGCACACGTGCCTAAAAGTACCAACTCCTGAGTTAGTCAGCTGTGATGTTTTAATATTTTCTCTTTTGTATAATCTTTTATGTATTATATAAATCTATTGGTGTTTTTTTGCAGGGGGCAAAAGATGAGCAGGGTGGTCAAACAGGTGGAGGCAGAGTAAGGAAGGGCAGATAGGCAAAATCAGGGATAGAGGATAGGAGCTGGGGTTAAAAAAGGAATAGAGGCACTGCTAGAGAGTGATGGAAGGGGACTACTGCAGATTATAGAGGTAGAGAATATAAAATGGAGTGAGCAATCTGCAGTGTTTGCAGAAATAGGATGTAGGTGACAGAAGGGCTCCTCCCCCTCTCCCCACAAGCTGAACAGCACATCTCAGCACCCACTTCTCAGGTCCAGCAGGGAGGGTAAGGAGGGGGGTGGGGGAGACATGGGGTAGTCAGGGCTATAAACTCCACTGAAAACTATATTTTTGTTAGTTCTCAGTAGAGTATGTAGCCTGCTCAGTAAAAAGAAAATGAAGCAGGGGTCCCATACAACATTCCCTCTACATTTGTTACAGAAATTGAAATATACGGAGTGAATGAGGTGGGAAGAAAAGGGATAGCCTCATGATCAAGGCAGTTGAAAGCTGCCCTTGGGCACTGGATTCTATCCCTGCCTCAGCCACAAGAGTTTCTACATGATGTTGGGCAAATCACTTAAAGCAAGCTTTTCAAAGATGGTCACAAACTGTGTATTTTCTTGGTGCTTAATTTGAGACCTGAGTCTGATTTGCAAAAACACTCTCAGCTGCAAGTGAAGTTAATGGAAGCTGTGCTTTTAACATATAAAGTGCTACACAATGCTAAGTATTTTGAAAAATCAGGTCTTAAGCAGCTCAAATTGGACAACCAAAATTATTGCAAACCTTTTACCTTAATCTTCCTGTGCCTGGGTTCCTACTCTATAAAATGGGGATACTAGCTCCTCATCTCACAAGAGTATTACGAGAATAAATTAATGTTTGTGAAGCATGCAGATACTACAGAGAAGAGAGCCATACAAAAGCTCATGAAGAAACTAATAATTCTGTCTTCAGAGCATGGTTTGAATAGCATGAAGTAAATAAGACATGGAGTCACATGAGGATATAACAAAATATTAAATAGCTGCTCACTCAGTCAGCACTGGTCATTCAGTGGACTGAATGAGTCAGGGGTCTTGTGGAAAAAGTACAATGTGATTAGATAATTAAAGACTGAATCATACCGCATACACACAAGGAGGCTGTATTAAGGTTGCACAGGCAACCTTAATGCTGGCACTTCCTAAATTCTGAATGCTTCACTTTGCAACCTTCATCTTCCCTTAATGTAGTTTTTTGTGTGTGTAATAACACATATTTGCATATATAGTTTGAATGTATAGAATACAGTATAGTCTGAATTCTCAATCATGTGTTGCTAAAATTTGGCTATGTCTGAGTGCACACTAGACTATTAATGTTTAGTTTTTCTAACAAAATGGTAAATATAATTGCAAATGTTTATAACTGGAGTAGGAATCAAACAAGTAGCTTAATGAGCAACTATGCTTGACATTAAAATTCTGTTTATAGACTCTGATCCTGCATAGTAGTCTCTTAATATATTATTTATGCTGCTTTGGAACCTTTTCAAATAAATATGAAGTTCAAAACAATGCAGATGAAAACTAAACTAATTTTGATCTTCAACTATATATGACAAATCCAAAATCAGATTGGCTGTCTCCACTGCCACTTGCAGACCACTACATTTTGCAGTAAAACAGTCCAGTACAAGATCGTCAGTGGAGTTTATAGAAGGCTCATTAGAGCAGATTTGTGGAGTAAAAGGGATACATTGGCTTCGTAAAACTGTCCAGTTGAGATTCTGCTGGTTATTGTAAATCCCACAACCACACTTCAAAACTAAATCTGACCAGTTACAGTCAGAGGGAAAACCTGATTGAA
Organism: Caretta caretta; assembly: GCF_965140235.1. Taxonomy (NCBI): domain Eukaryota; kingdom Metazoa; phylum Chordata; order Testudines; family Cheloniidae; genus Caretta; species Caretta caretta. The sequence continues at coordinate 201,222,044 of NC_134208.1, read as the reverse complement.
CAGACCAAAAATGTCCATAAACCATGTCAGTAAGAATTTCACCATCATCGTGCTCCAGGCAGCAAGCTACACACTCCAGCGAGTGGCAAAAGGCATCAGCAACCAACTGGTATTGTGTCCGAGAACAATCTATGGCTTTCAAAACACTAGTAGGAAGGGTAAAACTCTAAAAAGATAAAATAATAAAAATAATTAGACAACTGTAAATATGTGTACTTTGCACAAACAGAAAAACAAACTAATAAACAGCTTATTTATTACTGAGCACACACAAAATAGTCTCCTACCAAACTACTGGATAATAGCTTTGCTGTTTTTAATAAAAGCAATTTTCCCTCTCTTGGTATTAACACCTCCTCATCAATTATTGGGAGTGGACGACATCCACCCTGACCCGAAATTGGTCTTCAACATTGGTTCTCCGCTTGTAAGGTAACTCCCTTCTCTTCATGTGCCAATATATATTTATGCCTGTATTTGTAATTTTCACTCAATGCATCTGAAGAAGTGGGTTTTTTATCCATGAAAGCTTATGCCCAAATAAATCTGTTAGTCTTTAAGGTGCCACCGGACTCCTCGTTGTTTTTGTTTTTAACAAGCAGTCCAAGTTAACATTTTTAACTGAGGAAAAAATTGTTAATGTGATGGCACAATTCAAATATAAAAGGTTTCCCACAAGTAAAATCAAAGCCAAAAAAGTCTTATCCTTATTAGCATTCAAGACAAAATAATTCTGTACACTCTTGTTTTCAATTAAATATTATAGGAATAAAATGAATGAACTTTTGCTACGGTAAATGGAAATCTGAAGACCTGTCAAAGAATAAAAATACAGTATTTCTTACGTAATAAGTCCTGAGGCAGTATTTATCAGCACATTAAAATCTCATACGATTTAATTTTATATTAGTCATTCTTTGGAAAATAAAATGCAACACTCAATGTCAACTGAATCTGCTAAAGACAAGTGAGATGCTTCAACTCTGTTCGTAATCCCATATAAACTAAATTCCTTGTCATCTTAAGTGAATTAAGCAGTTTTAAATATCCTCTCAAGGCCTTACATACCTTGTGTCTTATGTATGAGGCCAAATGAGTTTCTGTGCAGCCACCTCCTAACAGTGCCAATGGTTGCTTGATTGTTAGTTGTAAGACATGTTCTGCAGTTTGACATGCAAGCTGAAGAGCAAGAAAAAATTGTCATTGCATATATCACTAAAGCAGGAAAAAAATCTTGTTTTAAAAAGGTTTAAAAATTTTGTTTTTTAGGATATACTTTTAAAGTGCAGTTCTTCTCTAAGACGTGTAAATTTACAGATGGCACTTGCTTACTCACAGATCTGCTCTGCGTGATTTCAGTATCATAGCTGCTTACATAGTGAACAAACAAGCTTTTGGTATTCACGCTGCTTAACATTGCAGATCACAGCCAAGAGCGCTGCATTCTGTTCCTCATTTTGCATAATCAAAATTACAGTACTTACTAAGTTTCAATCAGTTACAAACATGGAGCCCCATGTCAGCATAGAACCACACTTTAACTATCTAAATTACTCAAGTGTGAGTGTTTCCAAGTGAAGTGTCAGCAGTGACCCTGAAACTTTCCTCACACAACGGAGAAAAAGTGAAATAACATCCTCCATTTCTTTCCAAAGTGGTGGCCTCTGAAAAGGGGAAGAAATAACTATGTGCAAAATGGTGTGGAAAAAATTCTTTGTTTCTGCTGTATTCATTGAGATGGGCTGGTGATCAAGGAAAAGTCTTCTGGTTATAGTGACTAAAACTGTTAATAAACCTTTCGTCACACAATGCTCTCCCAACCTTCTCCCTTCAGAAGAGTATACATTTTTATTAGATATTTTGAAAAACTTTGCCTACCTTCAGCTCATCCCATGCCATTTCATTTCTGTTACAGAGTATCAAGCTGCAGACAAGTGTGTCATTGGGAATTAGATGCAAGAAATGTTTTGAAACAAAACTCTCAGTGCTCAAGTCCTTCAGACTGCCATAACAAGCAGGAGATACAGAATGTAGGGCAGCAATGGGCTGTGAACCTGTACAATTAAGAAAAAGCAAAGAACAGCATCTATTATCTTATCAGAATAGCTGTCTACTGTGTATTGTAGAACATGGACTGAAAGGTTGTTTTGCTTATATTTTAAAGTTACAAATGCTTTTCAAGACATATTCATGTAAATTTTCAAACAACGATGGAAGTCATGCAGACACAAACCAGTACAGTGATTTGAAAATATAGGTTCTGGTACTAGTTAATTATAAAAGTAGGAATTTTATTATTTAGATTAGGCAATTTAAAAAGGCTGCATCTGTAAGCAATGTTTACCATGGGACTCTAGCCTGGAGTGCTGTAAGCAGCATCCATGCGTCAGCTTTAGAGCTGGCCAGAAAAGGTTCTCATTAATGTTTGAAAAATCTGGTTTCTAACCAGCTGTGGCCATATTCTGCTAGTCTCACTGGTGACATGTCTTGCTCAGATTGGAAAGGTAGATTGAAAAGACTGGAGAAAAAGAATTTCTGCTGCACAGAATGGCAAGCAAAGAGATTTAAAATTATAACACTGAACTTCTTAGTTTTCAAGCTTTTAATTAAAACTTTATAAATATTGTATTTAAGGAGAAAAAATAATTACCCTTAACTTGACTTTACCAAAGTTGCCTGGGAATATAATTTTCTGAACCTTCACTTCCCACCTTTTTTTTTCTTCTTCTTCCCCAAATAGAAATAATTTTAAATCTGTTTCCTCATTAAAGGTTTCATCTTTATGATAGTCATATATTTCATTCTCTTAAAAGATCCAGTGACTTGCCCTCTTGAGGGTTTTGTATGTTGGTAAGTTATAGCAAAATAGCTGAACCAATTTCAATGAAAGACTCGAGAATTGCCAAGATGCAATCTGGTTGCAGCAGAGATTAAAAGAAAACAGGAACTCAAGTTACAACATATGAACATGAACTAAGACTTCAGCTGGGATAGTAGTTTAAAATGTGTTGGACCTATTAAATAGGTATAAACTTTTTTGTAAATTACATTTGATTTAAAATAATGAAAGCATTACTGTAAGCATTTTCCCATTGTAACTTTGTACCTCCTGCCTCACCATTACCAGATTATGGCTTTTCATAACAGTATCCCTATTTATTTCTTTATGAACAGTGGCACACAAATAGTGGACCTAGCCTAAAGTTGTTATAAGTTAGTGAAGGAAGCTTCTAAACTGATGCCGATACTTGAGATGAGTGTATTACAAGTACCTAGATGTTTAAACTGATGAGGAAAGCCACCATGTTGTATAACATCAAAAACATCTGTTCAGTAGCACCAGGTAACCACTATGCTTGGTATGCAAACTTTTGGCATTTTGATTAACTAAAAACAGAGGGGGAAATGTTTGATGGTTACAAAAAATGTGAAGATTTTATTTTCAATCTTGACAGTGTAGTAGTGGAGTGTATTTGGCAATGCTATTTTTATATTAAAGTCTTTATCTCCTGAGACTGTTCTATTTTTAGCCAGGAAAACAGCTACTGGTTCATAAAGGTAAAGGAACACCAGAAATCTTAAAAGTTAATGAGAAATAAGAGCACAGCTCTTACAGTATCTAGCAACACAGAAAGAATTTGGGTTCTGTCTGTAACTTTTTCCAATCGTTCAGGACTAAAGTACTTTGAAAGTTAACTAATCCTGAAAAAGTCTGAATTGTTTCAAAGCTTTTCTAAGGATGGCAAGTCCTGACATATTAGACCCTAATCATATAATTCTTATGTTTCTCTTTCCCCACCCTTGAACACACAGACTCCAATTCTACTCACAACTCTGACATTATAGCAGCTGAATTTAATGTTTTACCATCTGAAGCTAGGTCCTACATTTTCAAATAGTACTGTATAAATGTACAGCAGTGTTTTCTACCTATAACTGTTGTCACAGCTATCATGACACTAAAATTTTTGAACCTGAAGTGGAGAGGAAAGGAAAATAGTAATTGGAATGTCATTTTGTGATTTGAAATCAACACCACAAATGACTAGGAGCAATTTCTATACATATATTTAGAAAGATGAGATTCTTCTTACTTTTCACTAGCAAATCTCACCATTTTTAGTCTTGGTATTTCACAAAACATACTTAACTATTGTAACCATCTAGCCGTGCTTTTTTAGTACTGGTTCAGGAATGATAGCACATCTTGGCTCATGAGCAGTACAACTTTTATTTCCTTGATAACAACATTACTTGCCAGTGGAATTTTTTTTTAAAGGGTCTCTATTTTACAGTATATGAGCTATACATCGAGTGTTTATACCAAATAATTAAATCTTCCATTATTGTTTAATGTTATATAAAACACAGGGTTTAGACCTTGATTCTATCTGCTCTAGGTAACAGAGTGGGTAATTGTCTTGTAAATATCATTTATTGTGCTTCTGTAGACACATGCAGTAATGACTTTTACGAAACAACTTATAGGATATGGCCACATATGTGAAGGCAGGATCAAGCTCTCTTTGCCAAAGAGTTTGAAATAAAGATGTATATCATGAGATTCTAGTTTGTTGGATTTCAAACAGTACACTATTCAATCTTAGCAAATTGATGATACATAAGATACATCCATCTCAGATACAGGAAAGATGGATTACCATCTTACTTTATGACATTTCTATGTTTCCTTTGAGACTAATGTTATGGATGCCATGTACAAAGTTCATTTATTACCTGTCATTTGACTCAGGGGCTCCATCATAGATACTCCAATTCTGTCTATAGTGATGACATGGTGCTCTTTCAGGTATTGTTTCAAAGATGGGTGGATAACTTTCTGGCACACTACAAGGCCTACTCGGTCATTAACCAACTGCTTTCCTAAATTAAGCAACTGATCCAATACTGCTACTTCTAGAGAAATTCCATGATGGACAATTACAGTTCCTTCTCCAATATTGGAAAGGTCTCCTGACAAAGAGATACAGAAGAGTGCCATCTTGATAGTGCTTGAAGAAACTCTTTTGACAGGAAACGTTCTTGCCAATTGAAATTCTGGTACTTCTATTAGTAGTCCAGGTAATACAGTAGAATCCATAACTCTTTTTTCCTTCACAGGAACAATTACACACTTTCCTAAAACAACATTAGTTTCAATGGTATGCGGAATTGTAACCAAAAAAGCCTTTAAAACCAATGTGCTGAGGTGATTGGCTTCTGTTTTGTTAAGCATGCAGGCAGGTTTGCTTGCTAATATGCTACGTACCAAAGAAAGAAGAGTCTTAATACTGTCAAAATCCACCGATATTCGGCAACCACAGGCCTCAGACTTGAGATAGTCAGTACATAAGCTCAAAAGATGTCTACTTATTTTAGTGACAGTACAGGGCGCAAAGTTTATTCTTTGAAAATTTTCAACCAAGCTACAGCAAAGAATGGCTGTAAATAAGCCACAGTCGCTGAAGCGTGATATATGATTCTGTACAGAGGCTGTCAGAACCTTTAATACTGGATGGGTGATAGAAAGGCCACCAAGCAAGGCAGAAGATTGTGAAGTTGTGCGAACATAGCCTCCCATACCATTGTGGAGCTGTTTGAGTCTACCAGTAGGGCCATAGCAAGACTTTACTATTCCACTTAACACAGACAGAGAGAAACTAACTCTCTCTTTAGTTAGAGGTTCATTAGTACACAATGAAGGCTTTTTAGCTTCAATGCGAGACATCTTCAAGACAAGATTTTCATTCTGACCAACAAAATTTCAAGTTTATTCCATTTTCCTTGAATCCATAAATTATGGATGTTTTAATCTACAGAAGTATATTTTTACTCTTTGTAACCAAGCACATTATAAAAGAGAAACCTTGCATACAGAATGACAACTATGTCCATGTAGCTGTTCATAGTTTAATATTTAACAAATTATACAACTGTAAGTGATAAGTTAATATGTGATGATTGCAGAAAATTACTTCATTCTCCAAGATCCTTTTGTTTAATTTCCAAGGCTGATTTAGCAGAGTTCTTTGCAGCTCTTTGTATAAAATAGGTACCAAGATGAACACCCAGAAATGAAAGCCCTGCCACAAGCAGCCAGTTCTTTTTAATCCAGCTAGTTTTTCTCATTTTTTCTTTTGATGGTAAGATTGCAGATGCAAACTTTCAAGGTTAATTATACCTACAATAAAGAAATAACAGGATATTAGTATAACCTTTTAGACAATATATTGTATAGTGACTACAACTGTCTCTTATGAGAAATCAGATTGTATCTATGTTAATAATCAATAACTGAGCAAATCAGCATTGATTTAAGGCAAGACCACTAATTTGGCACCTTTATTCTTCCCCAAACACAGTGTGCATGCATGCACACGCAAACACTTAACTGTACTACGTTTTAATAGGGCTGTCAACATGTGCTGGGTCATCATCCAAGACTGCTATAACATGAAATATATGGCACAATGCGGGTAAAACAGAGCAGGGGACACACAATTCTCCTCCAATTTAATTAATACATTATTTTTGTAATAAGTGTCATCAACATGGAAGCATGTCCTCTGCAATGGTGGCCGAAGCATGAAGGGGCATATAAATATTTAGCATATCTGGCACGTAAATACCTTGCAATGCCAGATCTCACTTTCTGGTGACACTGTAAATACAAAGACGGCAGCATTATCTCCTGTAAATGTAAACAAACTTGTTTGTCTTAGAGATTGGCTGAACAAGAAGTAGGACTGAGTGGACTTGTAGGCTCTGAAGTTTTACATTGTTTTGTTTTTGAGTGCAGTTATGTAACAAAAAAAATCTACTTTTGTAAGTTGCACTCACGACAAAGAGACTGCTCTACAGTACTTGTACGAGGTGAATTAAAAATATTATTTTTTGTTTATGATTTTTACAGTGCAAATATTTATAATAATAATAATATACACTTTGATTTCAGTTACAACACAGAACACAATATATATGAAAATGCAGAAAAACATCCAAAATATTTAATAAATTTCAACTGGTATTCTATTGTTTAACTGTGCAATTAAAACGGCGATTAATTTTTTTGAGTTAATCGCATGAGTTAACGTCAATTAATCGAAAGCCCTACTTTTTAACTGAGATGAGAAAACCTGCTACAGTTAAATATAGTGCAGGAAGGCACTGCTCAAACACTTATGCATTTCTGCCAGTTAACCTCTTCAATGATGACTTGTAATATCCATCCCATTTTACCCAAGTCTTCAAAGAGCAGGCCCTTACCAACTGTAACAGATTGTGCTAAAATATGAGTCTATATTGATTTTGATAACCTCATTTTACTTTAGATCTATACAGGTAAGAAGCTAGTACATTAATACCAACCTCCCTAAATGTGCAATCACTTCAAAACAAAATGTTTTCTTGTGTTCAGAAGTCTAGGAACTCATTCCCTTTTTTATGGGGGTCGGGGGCATAGAATGGCCCTTTAACTTGTAGCCCTGTGACACCTTGACATGTTTAAATTTACACACTTTTCTCCGCTCACTTCTAAATACTTCAAAATTTAAAGGTGTTATTTTTAAATTTAAAATTAATATTCTTTGAGCTATTGTAATCATCCACCATTTTATCACTCAGTGGCTTACACTTCTGAAACCTTGTTCAAGACATGTTTAAATCCTTAAATCACATCAAACTGGTGGAAAACAAAATACCAAGCTAGTAATAAAAATAATTCAGACTAAAATTATGTAATTAAATTGTTGCACAAGATGTTAAATATAAGGATTTTAAATATACTGTGCTGTGAATTGAGATTAAGTGATACATTCATTTGAAAACATTTAATTATCCCTAAGCTAACAACACTGATAATGTTATTTCTTTAATAGTATATCTCACTTATTCCTACTTCGTAAGAATTTAAATACTATTCTGGAGTGGGAAAGGACTGATTCTATGAGTGGGGAATCCTGGCCTCATTGTAGTCAATGGGAGTTTTACGATTAACTTCATTTAAACCAGGATTTTACCCTATATATCTAGGTTTATAGTTAGTGACTTACATAGTTTTTCAAAAACAATGAAGTGCTTTAGTTATATGCCAAAAGTCCTTAAAAACAATAGTATCTATACCTACCTATGCATTTATATAACATAACTATATTATCTAGACATCTCCTGCACAAGTTTTTCTAAACATATTTGTTTGGTTTTCATTTTCCTCCAAAGTACTAATGGCTAGCTCTATTCTACTGTAACTTGCAGAACGCATTATTTTATGAAGCTACAACTGTCACTGAGCCATGTTTGTTGGTAGAGTTGACCCTCTTGGACTTGCACACGTTTATTAGATGGACTTTAAAAGCCTTTTTAAGATAATAATAAAATAACTTGAAGCCATATAATAAAAGTCACTTAGCTGAACACTTATAGGCTAATTCCATAGTCTAGCAGGATTTAGCTGCAGTTTTGAAAACACAGACTGATGGATTTTCGAGTGTAATAGCAGAATGGGAGCTATACACAAGAAAAAGGAAAAGAGTAATTTATGTACTGAATTGCCTTCTAACTCCTGCTATGTGGTGTATTCAGTACTTAACGGTAGGGTTAACTCACTTTCTGAAAAATTAAACAGAAAGAAAAGGCTAGAAGGTAATCTATAACAAGATTATAATTGTTAGAAATGTGATTATCATATGAATTATATACTACATTAAATATTTCAGTCTGGCTAGGTAGGGAACTTACCTTTTATATATAGTACTACTGTTATTTTCCTTTTTTTTGACTTTCATGTTGCATCACATATGTCACAATGCCAGGTTCTGGTGCATAGTCCTCTCTTTTTGTTTGGAAAATAGAATTGGACTTGATGTTAAACCACCCCCAGTGTATCAGCCCAAGGCTAGCTCCCATAACAATCAAAACTTTGTAGTTCTTCCAGATGGTTTTAAGGCCCATACTGGCATCTACCTATGTAAAGACAGTTGATCATTTTATTTTAAACATGTTCCAATAAATATTTCTCCCCAACCACTATAATAGCACAGTACAGCCAAACCTGAATGTTAACATTTTTAATTATATTGCAGCATGCCAAATGATTAAGAACAAAAAGTGACAGAAGGAAGCCTTGCTTAGTGAACTTTAAAATTGTCTTTAAAAATAACCTCAGTTCAGATACCTAAAAAGAAATGCTAATTGCTGTACTCGTTTCCCATGCAGTTATAAGCTATACTGGATAATTACTTCCATTTTGTTGGGGTTGTGCTGCTTTAACTATACCAATTTTGTGTGTAAAACTTTTTTCTTTTTCAAAGAAGACTGAAAGGGTATACAACAGTATAAGATCTGCAAGGATCATAAGACTTTGCACTTATCATTCATAAATCTCAAAGCGCTTTTCAAAGGTTTTACAAAGGAAGAAACTGAGGCACATCAGCCCCAATTCTGCAAACACATACACACCCATGTGAGTGTTGCAAGATCATGGTAACAGATACTAAAGGTATGTCTACACTATAAAAAAAACAAAACAAAACAAAAATCTCAAACCCAACAGCATTCACTCTCAGAGGCTGGGTCAACTGACTTGGGCTCATGCTATGTGGGTACAAAATAGTTGTGTACACATTCCCGCTTGGGCTCTGAAACCTGGTGAAGGGGATGGGTCTCAGGGCCTCGGTGGGAATGTCTACATAGCTATTTTTACCTCCATAGTGTGAACCCAAATCACTTGATTCACACTCCAGGACTGGCTGCTATGGGTTTTGGGTTTTCTTTGCAGTGAAGACACATCCTAAGTGACTTCCCGCAAGTGTCACTGCACCTCAGTGGCAGTTGGAAATAAAATCCAGGTCTCCCAAACCCAGATTTTAAGCTCTTAGTCGGGGTCTCATTATTTTTCAGTAATAAGCTTCTTGTGCTACATTTACTTCTGGGGGAATTCTGCACCACTGCAGACACACAGAATTCATGTGTCACGCAGAATTTTTTCCCCGCAAAAAATACATTCTGTCAGAAAGGTGCTGAAGTTACTCCTTTCACCCATCAGGGGCCGCTGTTGCACCAGAACAGAGCAGCCACTCCCAGCGCAAGTAGCCCCAGCTGAGGACAGGAAAGAGAAAGAGGCTGCATTCCTCACAGCGCCCTGCCTATGGGGCCAGGTCAGGAGGCATGGGATATGGGGGACAGACAGCATGGGGCACATGGGGCTGCTATGGGGTCACAGACTGGGGTTCAAAAGGTCTGGGGGGGACTGATTGGGGCAGGGGCTGAATGGGAGTGGGGGTGCAAGGACACAGAGGAAGGAAGGTGCAGGGGCACATGGGGAGGGTGTGGCTGAGTGAGGGTGCAAGGACTCATAGGGATGGGGGAAGGGTTGCAGGGCCACAGGGGAACAAGGGCAGATATGCCTGACTGAATGAGAGCATGCTAGGGTGTGCATGGTGGAGGCTCCCTAGCAATCCCTTCTCACCCCCAAAAAGCCTGTTCCATACTTCTCCCACCCACACCCAACAACTCTCCAAGTTCATACCAGGCTCCTTCCCAGCAATTACTCCCCTCTCCCCCAGCTCCTCGGTTACTCCTAAAACTCCCCCAAACCTTTGCACTGCTTCTGAGGGGTGTGGGAAATAAGTTTCTGTATTGTAGTTTAAATGAATTATTACTCAGAGTTCAGTATTAATATGTCTAGTAAGGAATTTATTCATCAAAAAACATTTCCTGAATCTTTTTTGTTGTCTTTATTGTTACAGATATAGTTGCCAAGAGGTATTTTGAAATAAATTACCAAAATAATTGAAACTGGCATGATTATATTGTTATTTTGACAAATAAAATATGCAGAATTTTAAAATATTGTGCACAGAATTTTTAATTTTTTTGGCACAGAATTCCCCCAGGAATATATATTGTACAAGATAATGATTATTAGACAGGAACCTGAAAACAAAAATTATAGGGGCCCTGGTGTTTTTACTTTTTAACCCACTATTCTGGGTGTGGTGTTTTTTTTGGGGGGGGGGGGAGGTTGAGTGGAGGGTAGAAAGAAAGTAGGGGGAGAGGTAAGCAGCAACTCTTCTGGAGTAGAAAGAGGTTTGATGGGTTGTTGTAAAATAAGCCTGACCCCTAGAACTAGTCAGATCTTTCCCCCACAATGTCCTAATATTTTCAAATACCTTGAAACACTCCAAGGCCAGATCTGCATTTGAAAAGGTCTGCTGGAATAGTTATTGCTGCAAACCCTCCTTGGGTAGATGCAGGAAAGAAGTACTTTGCCAATACAGTTTATACAATTTGGCAAGCTATACAGTCCTAAGGCACTTTTATGCTGCTATAACTGCATCTACTGCAGGACTTTTGCAACTACAGAAATGTCACACACACTAAAATACACCCCTAATCAACATTGCTATATAGGCAAAAGTTTTATAGTGTAGAGCTGTTCTAAGACACAGATTGCATTATGACGGGCTCTGAGAATTGCTCAGGTATATAGTTAGTCTTCCTAACACTATACGTATGTCTATGTGGTAGAAGGATCTGGTGCTGATAAACACCTCCTCTGTAAAACACTTTGAAATCTATACACGACAAGCACCACATGAGAGCTAAACATTACCATCACCATGACTAGAACTGATTAAAAATAATCCAACAATTTCTCAATTCCCCCTCCTCCATAACATTTCAAAACATGATAAAAATCAGCCAGGTCTACTAATGTGGGAAATGCTGCTGTAAACTCAAAAAGACAGGGAGTGGAAGGAAGGGCAGTGTTTCTAAATCTGTGCAGTTTAGCAACCCTTCTTGACTGTGTGTTTTGGCAGCTTGCCACAGACTACTTGACACTAGTGGGCATATGAGTGGTGGTGTGCATGCAAGATTTTCTTTGCTTTAGATTGTAATAAAACTTTCAGTGCCTAGTGACCCGACTGCCTTTTTTTGAATCCCAAGGGAGGTTACAATCTAGTGGTTTGCAAAAGGCATTGGACTGGGATTCAGGAGACCTAGGTTGGATTTTGGCCTCAGGCACACAGGTCCTCTGTAACCCACTGTCTAGGGACTGCAGCTCAGGTGTGGGAAAGGAAACAAAAAAAACCCTGATAGGATATTGCACATACTGCAGTAATAGAGGCCATACAGTCCTACAGGTGGGTGGCTCCTAGGACTGGGACATCACTGGGGCTCTGAGGGGGCTCCAGGTTTTCTCTCATTCCCAAGTGCTTGCCTGGCTGGCTCTTGCTGACGGGCTCCCGATCAACTATGAGGGTCAGAAAGGAATCCCCCCCCAGGTCAGACTGGCAGGGACCTTGGGGCTTTTCTGCCTTTCTCTGCAGCACATGTAGGTCATTTGCCAGTATCATCTGTGCACGTGACTGAATCAGTTCCCTGCCATGGGGGCGGGGGTGTTGGGACACTGGTGAGCCTTGTCCCTCCTATTCTCTGCCCATGGCCCCTAATGGCCTAGTCCCGTGTCAGGTTCAGCGGGCGGCCCGTGACACACGGGGGGTCAGAGCAGAGGCGCTGGTGACCCCCCCGCCCCGTGAATGGCAGGCTTGGGGCCCGCTCCCATTGACTTCACAGGGGCAGGATGTGACCCCAGAGAACAATCACTGCCCGCCCCCTACGAACAAATCAAGGCGGGGGCCGGGGCGAGGAAGAGAACCAGCCGCCTCGCTGTAACCCTCAGCCGGGTTCCCTCTACCCACTCCCAGGAGGCATCAGCCCCACTCGGGCCCCCCTCCGCATCCTCCTCACCTCCACTCGCACACCACCCGCCAACTCCCCCTCAGGGGCGACCAACCGGCAGCAGCCAACGCCTGCCGCGCGCGCGCGAGAAACACAGGGTCAGGGACCGTCCGAGAAGCCGGTGCAGGCCCTGTGCTAGGGAGAGGTGGTAGCCTGGCCAAACGCCTGTCTAACCACCCGGAACTACTCTCCTCCCGGAAATAGCCTAACGGGCATTTCAAAATTATTCCTACTCAGGAAAATGCCCGGACAACGGGAATTGTTTAAAACATGTCGTCAGATCCCTCAGGCATCTGCATAGGCACCTATGTAGCCAAACCCTAAAGGTCGGAGGAAGGCCAATTACATACGCTTTTTGTAATTCGTTTCTCCCGTGAGGGGGAATTATCGTCCCAAAGCCTCCTCATCCCTTTCCAATCGATTTAATTGGGTTAATTCGAATCTCCTCGCTTCCGTTGGACGTCCCCGGGTCATGTGACACCGGAGGGACACTCCGGGAAATACCCGGATGTCTGTGCGCGGTTGCCATTCCAAGTGTAATAAAGGCATGGGGTTCTTTGGTCGCCATTTTGGATTGAGGCCAGGAGACGCCATATTGGATTGGGGCAGAGAGGCTCCATCGAGCGGCCATTTTGGATAGGGGCAGAGAAGCCGGTGGAGGCGACCGAGAGCGACACGCGCGGTGTGGGGAGGGGCTGGAGCGTGAGTATCTCCCCCCCCCCCCGAACCCGTTTAGCTCGGGCGGGTATGGCCCTGTTTCTACGGCAATATAATCTACTCCCCCAATAAACACCCCTCCCCCGCGCACCGCCAGGGGCCCCAGCCCCCGATGACCCCCCCCCCCACACGCCTCTAGCTCTCGTCCATTCTGCGCACCCAGCCGTTGCCACTGCTTGGCTCAGTCCTGCCCCCTGCAGTGAATGGCCAATCCCTCACCTCTGGGCGCCGAGCCCTTTGCATTCACTCCCCCCTTCCAAACTGCCACCCCCCCGTGCTGTCTGTCCCCTTGGCATTCACCCTGCAAACTGCCCCCACTGCTAGGGCTGCTTGCCTCCGTCGCATACACCCCCCAAACCTGTCTCTGCTCCCTTTGCATTCACCCCCAAACCAGCCCACTGCTAGTGTTGCCTGTCTCCTTTGTATTCCCCCACCCGCAAACTTCCCTGCTCCCTTTGCATTCACCCCCAAACCAGCCCACTGCTAGTGTTGCCTGTCCCCTTTGTATTCCCCCACCCGCAAACTTCCCTGCTCCCTTTGCATTCACCCCCAAACCAACCCACCCCCAGTGCTGTCTGAATTACAATGATCAGACGCATAGATGAACACGATTTGTTGGGGGAAGAGTCAACATGGCTTTTGTAAAGAGGGCCTTCCGAATCTATCAGAATTCTGTGAGGGGGATTAACAAAGGTGGACAAGGGGGATCTAGTGGATATTATGTACTTGGACTTTCAGAAAACCTTTGACAAGCAGGGCCGGCTCTAGGTTTTTTGCCGCCCCAAGCTCCAAGAGTGCAACTGCCCAAGGGAAAAAAAAAGGATGGCTGGAATGCTGCCCCTGGAATTGTGCCGCCCCAAGCACATGCTTGCTTTGCTGATGCCTAGAGCGGGTCCTGTTAACAAGGTCCCTCACCAAAAGGTTTGGATGCAAAGCAAACAGTCATGGGCTAAGAGGGGGGCCTTCTCATGGATTGGTAACTGGTTAAAAGACAGGCAACAAAGGGTACGAGTAAATAGTCGGTTTTCACAGTGCAGAGAAAGGTAAATAGCAAGGTCCCCCAGGGATCTGTGCTGGGGCCAGTGCTGTTCAACATATTCATAAATGATCAGGAAAAAGTGGTAAACACTAAGGTGGCAAGATTTGCAGACAATATCAGGATAGTTAAGTCCAAAGCAGACTGTGAGGAGTTACAAAGGGGTCTCACAAAACTGGGAGACTAGGCAACAAAATGGCAGATAAAATTCAATGTTGATAAATGCAAAGTAATGCACATTGGAAAACATAATCCTAACTGTCCATACAAAATGATGGGTTCTGAATTAGCTGGTTTCAGAGTAGCAGCCGTGTTAGTCTGTATCCGCAAAAAGAAGTCCGATGAAGTGAGCTGTAGCTCACGAAAGCTTATGCTCAAATAAATTTGTTAGTCTCTAAGGTGCCACAAGTCCTCCTTTTCTTTTTTTCTAAATTAGCTGTTAGCACTCAAGAAAGAGACCTTTCAGTCATTGTTGATAGTTCTGTGGAAACATCCGCTCAATGTGCAGTGGGAAAAAGCTAACAATGTTAGGAACCATTAGGAAAGGGATAGATAATAAGACAGTAAATATCACAGTGCCACTTTATAAATCCATGGCTTGCCCTCAGATGGAGTACTGCGTTCAGTTCTGGTTGTCGCTTCTCAAAAAAGATATATTAAAATTGGAAAAGGTACCGAGAAGGGCAATAAAAATGATTAAGGGTATGGAACAGCTTCCATGAATCAAGATTATAAACACTAGGACTTTTCAGCTTGGAAAAGAGATGATGGGGAGGCAGGAGGGTTATAAAGGGCTGTAAAATCATGAATGGTGTGAAGAACGTGAATAAGGAAGTCTTGTTCCTTCACATAACACAAGAACCAGGGGTCAGCCAATTAAATTAATAGTAGAAGGTTTAAAACAAAAGGAAGTACTTCTTCTCACAGTGCATAGACAACCTGTGGAACTCATTACCAGGGGATGTTGAGAAGGCCAAAACTATTAACTGGGTTCAAAAAAGAATTAGATAAATTCATGGAGAATAGGTCCATCAACGGCTATAAGCTAAGATTTCGGGGATGCAACCCCATGGTCTGGGTGCCCCTAGCTTCGGGTTGCCAGAAGTTTGGACTGAACAACAGGGAGTGGATCACTAGATAATTGCCTATTCTGTTCATTCCTTCATAAGCACCTGGTATTGGTGACTGTCTGAAGACAGGATACTGGTGACCGAGTATGGCCATTCTTATGTTCTTATGCCTGTGCCCTTTGCATTCACCCCCTCCATCATCCCTTCCGCCTTTGCATTCACCTTCCCTCCCCCAACTTCTCCACCCTCCTAGTGCTGTCTGCCCCCTTTTCATTCATTCCAAATCTCCATGCCCCCTTTGCATTCACCCCCAAACTGCCCCGTGCCTAGTGCTGCCTCCCCCTTTTCCTTCATCCCAAATCTCCACATCCCTTTTGTATTCACCCCATCAACTGCCCCACCCCCAGTGCTGTCTGTTCCCTTTGCATTCACTCTCCCAAACCGCCCCACCCCCAGTGCTACCTGCCTGCCACCGTTGCATTCACCCCAAACCAGTCCTCATTGCTGGTGCTCACCATGCTCTTTGCATTCACTCCCCAAACCTCACCACTGCCAGTGCTGCCAGCCGCCCCTTTGCATTCACTCCAAAATTTGCCACCCCTCGTGCTGCCTGCCCACTTCGCATTTTCCCCAACTCTCACCACCCCCGCTGCTGCCTGCCCCATTGGCATTTACCCTCCAAACTGCGTTGTTCCCACTTTACACAGTTAACATTTAATAACACATCAAAATATAAGTTTAACTGACACCCACACTATAACATGTTTACTCTAGGTTCTTTTTCAGACCAGTAATTCCCAGCAGTTGTAACTCCATTAGTAGTAGCTGTAATATGGACAAGACTTTAGCATTTTTATCACTGTGTTTAATCCTGGTCAGAGTGGATTGGAAGCTATGGTTTTGAAAAATCCAGAGCCTGGGTAGATGACAAGAAGGTGAGCCCTTCTAAAATGAGTCTACGCTAGTGTCCACAGGCAGAGCTGAACAGTCAACAGTGTGAAAAAAGTAACTTGCAAAAAAAGCAAACATCATTCTGGGATGTATTAGTTGGAGTGTTGTAAGCAAGACATGAGAAGTAATTCTTCCTCTCTACTCCACACTGATTAGGCCTCAGTTGGAGTATTGTGTCCAGTTCTGGGTGCCACATTTCAGGAAAGGTGTGGACAAATTGGAGAATTTCAATGCCTGTATTACACTGAGGGCCTGATTCAAAGCCACTGAAGTCAATGGGAGCCTTCACTGATTTCATTGGGCTTTGATCAAGCTCTAGGTCAGTGGTTCTCAAACTAGGGCCGCTGCTTGTTCAGGAAAAGCCCCTGGTGGGCTGGGACGGTTTATTTAACTGCCACGACCGCAAGTTCGGCTGATCGCGGCTCCCACTGGTCGCAGTTCGCTGCTCCAGGCCAATGGGGGCTGCAGGAAGGGCGGCCAGCACATCCCTCGGCCCGTGCCACTTCCCGCGGCCCCCATTGGCCTGAAGCAGCAAACTGCGGCCAGTGAGAGCCTCGATCGCCCGAACCTGCGGCCGTGGCAGTTAAATAAACCGGCCCAGCCCACCAGGGGCTTTCCCTGAACAAGCAGCAGCCCTAGTTTGAGAAACACTGCTCTAGGTCATCTGATGCAGATAGGTGCCTACTGGGATTTTCAGAAGTGCCTAGGTGCCTAATTCCCTTGGGATGAAGATCTTTAGGCACCTAAATACCTTTGAGAATCTGGCCCCATGGTCCTCTTCCATACTACATCCTTGTAGTGTGAATACATAGATGACAAATTTAATTTCAAGTACTGTGTGGCTAATTTGCTCTTTATATATTTTTCTGTATTCCACATGTTCATCTAACTTTGATTCTTCTTTTGGAACAGTGTTTGACAGCTTGTCTGTAACAGGTGGGTGGGCTATTGAGATTAACTCAATTATTAATCTTGGTGGATTTTGCCCTAACTGTACCTCTCTCAGGCCATGTCTACACTACGAAAGTACTCTGACTTTACAGAAGTTGATTTTTGGGAACAGACTGTATACAGTTGAGTGCATGCGTCCACACTAAGCACATTAATTCGGCGGTGTGCGTCCACAGTACCATGGCAAGTGTCGACATTCCAACACAGCGGTGCACTGTGGGTAGCTATCCCACAGTTTCTGCAGTCCCCGCTGCCCATTGGAATTCTGGGCTGAGCTCCCAATGTCTGATGGGGCCAAAAATTTGTCGCAGGTGGTTATGGGTAAATGTCATCAGTTAACCCTCCCTCCCTCTGTGAAAGCAACAGCAGACAATCATTTCACGCCCTTTTCCCTGGATTGCCCGAGCAGACGCCATAGCACGGCAAGCATGGAGCCCGTTCAGCTCACCGCAGCAGTTATGACCATTGTAAACACCTCGCGCATTATTGTGCAGTTTATGCAGACTCAGCACCTGAAAAACCAGGCGAGGAGGCGACGGCAGTGCGGTGATGAGGATATGAACACAGATTTCTCTAAAACCATAGTCCCCAGCAATTTGGAGATCATGGTGTTACTGGGGCAGGCTCATGCCATGGAACGCCAATTCTGGGCCCGGGAAACAAGCACAGAGTGGTGGGACTGCATAGTGTTGCAGGTTTGTGTCAGGTGCTGTCAATTGATTTTGATGCCCAAGTCTTTCTATTTACAGTTTCTAAAGCTCTTATCCAGTTAACCTCCAGGTAAAGAGTTTTAGTGGTAAAGAACCTGTCTCACTGTATGTTTCAGATGGACTTTTTTGCTAGAATTGGATAAATATTTCCAAAAAGTTCTTCAAATATCCACTTGAATGAAAACCTCATGTTTGTTTCACTGGTATTCCTGTTCCTCTTTATTTACAAGTCTGGTATTTACAATAATGTTTGCAAAAAGGAAAAGCATGGCAAATGTTTGAATTAATACATATTTGTATGCAAATACCAATGCATGTATGTACACATGAGTACTTGCACTGATTGTGTCCACTCTGTAGGTTTGGGAGTCAAACAGCCAAGTAACATAGACAATAGTATGTGAATTTAGTGACCAGACTCATGAAACGAATATATTAATTGTAAATATATGAAGCAAAGTTGTAGTTTGTGCAAGTAATCCTTTTACACAGATTTGTAAAAAAAGAAGTATGTGTGGATAATTAATGAACAAATAAGCTATCATTTGTTTTACAGTACAAAGGCTCCAAATGACACTGGGGCAACATTGTGCTAAGCACTGTACATATACATAGTAAGAGGCAGTCCCTATTGTGAAGATCTTATAATCTAAAAAGACAGACAGATGGCAGGAGGAGAAACAGAGGTCTGAAGTGACATGCCCATGGTCACACAGTAGGGCATTGGCATAATGGAATCCAGGTCTCCTGATTCCCTGTCTAAGGCCCTATTTGCTGGACCACATTAGCTTAAAATAGCCAGATTGTTTGCTGGAAATAGACCAGCTCTCCTTTTCACTCTGCATGTCATCATGTGTGAAGGAGGCTCTTCTGCTCCTGAAACTTTCTTTGCTTCTAACAGTTCTGTTTCAGTTGAGTTGGAGGCCTAACTACGTCACCCTCAGTAGTTATACAAAACTGATCCCTTTTCTTTTTTTTAAAATGTACTTCTATAAATAAAAGTGGGCTTTTTTGTGAGGGAGCGAGGGATTGGTTTTCTAATCACCTGAATAATATCTACAGGCTTTTATTTATGCACATAGATGAGTTTATGGTCTAGACATGTTAGGGTGACCAGACAGCCAGCGTGAAAAATCGGGACAGTGTGGGGGGTAATTGGAGCCTATATAAAACAAAGCCCTGAATATCAGGACTGTTCCTATAAAATCGGGACATCTGGTCACCCTAAGACAGGCTGGTGGCATGTCATGTACACTCTTTCCCGGAAGCACACTTTTCACTCCAAAGGGTACCAGTTGTACTAGATCCCACCCTCTTGTGTTTTATTTAGCCTGGGAACTCCCAAAGCTATGTGTCTTAAGTATTGCTGGCCCCTTTCTGCCTATACTGGGTGGAACAATTCACCACTGCTGGGTAAGGTAGCTCAGCATCCTCTCATATTTCAGTTGTTGATTCCTTTTTCGCCCTGACAGATGAGTGGCTGTTTCTGACTGCTCATGCAGAAGTAATATTTTTAATCTTTTAGCTGATTTATTTTTTTCTAAGTTCTCCTTCGGAGTCATTTATGTTAGTTCTGTCTTCAAACTCTCTTCTATCTGTCTGAGCAGGAAGAGAGTGGGATTTTGTACAAATTAGGGCATCCTTGAACCTCAACGCACGTGATTGTAAATTAATTTGCTGGATGTCTTATGAATTTTCTCGCATTTCTTTTTCAATCCACTGATGTATTTTGCATGCTATGAGGGAATTTGTCTCTGTGGTAATGTTCTGTGTGAAACGCTGTGAGACTAATGCGGCTTTCTGACACCAGAATATTTTTGGATGATAGAAGGCACACCTCCAATCTTTTTGTAGCAGGGCCTGATAGCTGCAGCCTCTATGCACCTGACCTCTCATGCAAGCATCACCACCAAGATGCAGCCTGGGGGAGTCAGATAAGAGTCTGCCTCTCTCTGATTCTTGGGATGTCTGTAATGCAATGAGCGTTTGATGGAAAGATGCTCTGCCATATTTTGTGGTAGTTCCCACCTCTTCCTGGGCAGCTGTACATTAGGAAGTAATATTGAAGCATCAGCTCTCCAAATACAGTTCACCCAGCTGTAGCACCATGGGTGGTCTTTTAAGCCTCAGTGCTTTTGAGAGTAGAGGTGCTTAGAAGCACCATATTTGCTGAGCAGCATTGAACACACTTCTTGGCATGCCTATGTTCCCAGCCTTATACTTTGTGTGTCCAGGGGTACTGGTCACCCAAAGTAATCCACAGGTTTGCTAAGTAATCCACATAGCTAAGAGGACTCTTGATGGTGCCTTTCAGAGTAGCGGAAGTGACCCTATAAGCCCATGTTCCCCTATGCTGCATGGGGATTTTAGTGATTAAGCAATCTTTAGTCATGATTCAAGCTGTTTGGATAACCCCTGCTGTGACAATCTATCTTGTGACGTTGAACTCTTACCTATTGTTCCCCCCCTACTGTCATTCCTATTTTATTTATTAATTGGTGGATCATTAAACAAGCTCTTGCTGATGACCCTTTATTAGAGAATGTTTACATGTCTCAGACTCAGACTCACAAGAGCCTTATGGTGAAAAACGAAGATCTAAAATAATATAATGTATGCCCAGGGTTATATTGGCCATGGTTTGTGGGATGCTGAAAGTGTCCTGGCCTTTCTGTTACTTGGCCTGTATTTTTTGCTGGTCTGAAGAGCTTTTTAAAGTACGGTGTCCTGTGAGTCCCAGAGATATACACTAACAGTATGCAAAATTTGAAAGCTGGGTTTCTGACTTGTTTCTCATGTCAGTGCCTTTTTCCTTCACCTTCAATTCTGACCTAGATTAGCAGCTGCTGTTTCAAGAACTGTTAGTCAGAACCACATTTTATATCATTTAAATAGTTGTCAGTAAAGGCTCAGTGGTTTCTAAATCTGGCTCTGGATACCACCAAAAAGACAGCTAGATTCTATTACCCTTACTTATGCCGAGTAGCACTTTACTTCATGATTGGCTCCATTGTAGGGGGGTACTCAGTGGGAGTAACATGCTACTTGCTGGAAGGGTAGCAGAACCTCCTCCCCAGTTCGTGGTGTGGGAAATCTGCTGAACCCTACCAATGATTTGGATAGGATGAACTCTGCCAGAAAAGCAGAAATGTTATGAGAGTGGCGATTTTATGTGAGGATGTGTGTCTACCCACATTATGGAGAAAGCATGACCACTGTGGCCCTTTCTTGTAACACAGCATCATGACCTGCATCTTGCTTTTCTGTCTGTGAGTAGATTTTTATTAAAGAATTTTGTCTGCTTGCTCGCTAGTGAAACACTCAGCTATATACAGATAGAATACAGTACAAGAGCCCCATCACTCCAATAGTCCATTCTTCCACTTCTAAGTATAATGCAAGTGTTGGTTTTGTTGGTAGTTACATTTAATTTTCAACAGTTACTTTTAAAGGGGCTCTCAATTTAAATTATCCTTACCTAAGTAAAACAAACAATATTGAAAACCTAATTTACTTTTCACTATTTACGATCCTTTGTTTACTGTTAGAATTTCTTTCAGCTTGAATAATTAAATTCATTTATGGGCCTAATTCTGTTTTCATTGTGCAAGAAAATCACTGACGTGTCAATAAGAAATTTCCTTGGGCAAGAATATTGAATTGTTGACCCAGTCACTTTTGCTTTTGAATATTGTCATTTGCAATTGCAGATGCAGAGGTGCAATGTTTGGGGTGCAAATACTGCGTGGGAATGGTTATTTCAAATGGTTGCTATTGGAATTTAGCATCATAATTTAAGTCTTTCTTTTGGCCTTCAGAGTTTGTAAAAGCGTGTGATTTTTGTTCTTGTTACAAAATTTAATTTGAGGGCAAAATTTGAGTTGGCAGTGTCCTTTTAAATCAGAACATTTTAGTATTTTTGACTTCTCAGTATTACCTTTTGGAGCTAATTTTGTAAATTTCAGGATCTGAGACTTACTATGGGCACAGTTAAGGCAAAAGTTACTTTTGTGACCATTGGAACAAGTATAATCAAACCTTCCAGGCCCTGCAACTGCACAGGATCTGAATGAAAAGTTAGGTATTCTTTTATGTCATTGTTGAGGGGCAAAATTTTAGCTATGATACAAACATCTTCAGGTGTGAATGGCTTCTGAAAGTGAGCAGTGACCATTTTATTTTCAGAGGTCTGAGTCTTCCAGCATACCTTTACCCAGGACACTAGCTAAAGAGACTGTAAAATCCGTTTGACCTGCTGTCAGACCATAGTGCCAAAGAGTTCAAATAAGATAAAGGGAAAATGTGTTCAGCTTCTAACACGGGGGTGAATTCTTCCTAAACTGATAAATAGAGAGACAAGATGGGTGAGGTAATATCTTCTATTGGACCAGTTTCTGTTGGTGAGAGAGACAAATTTTCCAGCTTATACAGAGTTCTTCAGGTCTGCAAACCAACTCGGAGTATCACAGTGAAATACACCTTGTCTCTCTAATATCCTGTGACTGACACAGCTACAACAACACTGCAAACAACAATAAACTGATGAATGTCTCTCAGCTAGTATATAATTGGATAGAGGTTATAATCCAAATTCATACGGATCTGTGAGCAGGGCCAGAGTCCATGCAGCTGGACAGAACCTCAGCAGGGCTCCCAAATTAAGCAGCAGAACCCATTTTAGGGTTTCGGGTTTATTTACAATTTTTCCTATAGACCAATCAAAATAATGCTCGCCGGCAATATCTTTGGCCACATTCCCTAAATCCATTTTAATAGTCTAAAATCTAAACAAAACAATATAGACAAGGCAGCTTTTTTGTCAATTAGAGCTTCCAGTCCTGGCTTTTGGTCAGCAAACACTTGTCAGTTCTTTCCTGAAAAGAACTCTACCCCATTTTAAATTTCTGATCCTAACTAACCTCCTATGCACCTGATTGACTCAAGTGCAGGTACAAAACTAGGATTTATTTCCCAGAATCCCATACCATGGTGTAGTTCTGAAGGGACCCAGTTAGGACATCACTGCAATGGGATGTGTCATCACTACAAGAGACTCCTCGCACATGGAGCACAATAGGAGATATACAAGCTGTCATAGGGTCCCTCTGACTGGCAGGAATGGAGTTATCATCCAGGTAGAGGAGAAAGGGACTTACTGGGCCACAGACTCCTTTTTAATGAAAGGTTGTGAGGGGAGAGAGGAAAAAGATATCCAAAACCATCATCTGACCATGACACAGGGTTGAGGAGACAACTCATTAGAGCAGGTGATATCCTCTCTCCTCTTCAGTTTATATTTCTCTTTTTGAAGAAAACTAGTTTGCTGTGCAAAGGAATTTCTCCTGTAGGATGTGTCCTTGGATAGGGCTATGTTTCTGGGATTTTCACTAGAGCACTCAGGAAGTGAGAATTGTGAATCACTGAAGGTCTCCTAAACTGCTTCACCAGGGTTTTCTGTAGAGAGAAAGGCCAACATTTCGATTTTCATAGAACAGGTGGTGGTGATGGATGTAATTTTTAGGGTGCAAGTACTAAAGGAATAAGAATTGCTGGTAGAGAAAAGAAGCTGGTAGGGCAGGCCTAAGGAAAAAGAAAAGGGTCGGGGGGAGGTTGGGTGGGTCTGGGGACGGTCCAGTGGTAGCACTTGCCCAAGATTTGGGAGGCCTGGCTTCCATGTCCTGTTCCACAAGAATTTCCTGTGTGACTATAGACTGGTCTATCTATGCCTCTTTCCCATTTGTAAAATCAGGATGGATAGTATTGCCCTACTCACAGAGGTGTTGTGATGATAAATACATTAAACATAGTGAGATATTATGGTAGCGGGGGCCATAAAAGTACCAAAGGTAGGTAGCTAGATTGATATTGTTAAAGTAGAGTAAGAGTTTTTCCTTTGATTTCAATGGGAGGAGAGTCTACAATATGTAAAGCAACATGAGCGTGGAATAAACCCATAGTGGACCTAAAATTGTTTGTATAAAGATCTGGTATTCTTTTTTTCTAGTGCAGATCTTTATTTGTAACTTCTTTTTGATATTTTAGGGGCTCTGTTTGAACTGATAATCATGGCATCCAGCAAGTTTGTTATTAAGGTAAGCAGAGCTTCAAATCTTTCATAATAACCAATATTACCACGGTAATCTTTAATATATGGCTACACTATATATAGCTGTATTTAAATTAATGATAAAGTATCAGGCCAGCATAGCACATTTTGTCCCTTGGTATTCGCACTTACAAAATGGAGACTATATTCATGACAATAAAAATGCAATTGGTATACCATGTACACCACTGGACCTTGGCAGAGTACCTCTGTTGGAGGTTTTGTCCTTTCAAATGAAATTTAAAAAACTATGCTTGTGTAATTTAAAGCTAGTCACTTTATAGTTCATAGTTAGTGAGTCAGAAAACTGCATGAATTGCAGGTGTAATAGTCTTAACTATCTGGATTAAAAATAGGAATCACTTCTCTCTGACTAATATTGAAAATTAACCAAGTAACTCCCTCATCAGATCATCTAAGACTTTTGTTGTTTTTTTGCAGGTAATCATATTGTTAAACTTTCTTTGTGGTCAGTCACTGCTTCTTGTTTTTTTTTTCCACAATTCCTATTTTTTCCCTCTTCTTCTGTAGCTCTTTCCAGGTGTTAATTGTTTTTATTACCACACTGTAAAATATTAACTGTAAAATAAATCACAAGAGCATATATGTATGCTTTTTTATTTATTTATTTATGTGTTTATTTATATATGTGTATATATATATATAGTTTGTTTATATATGGTTTCATTATATAATATCTAAATATTTAAAGATTAGCACTGTCTTTATTGAGGTACCATGTAAACTAGCATTGTATAGTTCTGCCCACCTGCAAACTATTTCAACTCAAAGCAATGGGTATGTAAAAAAATCACTCGATCTGATTATCTGCTTCTGCTTCCAGACCTTCTTCTCCGTTATCCTAAATGGAGAAATGCAAACAGTAATTTAGACTTTGCCTATAATTTCATGTGATTAGAACAGCGTGTTGATCTTGGGTGGGGTGTTCTCCAAGATTTTTCTTCATAGGAGAACTTATGTTTGTCCTTTGTGGATAGGTAGCTTTACTTTTTGGAGGGTTGTTAGAAAATATTCATGATCATCCAGATATGGCAGTCATCTAAGCTGCCATATCCTGGTTTCATGGCAAGCTAACCTATTTAACAAAGAGACCATCTGGTTAGTCCTCCATGGTATGTAGTCAAGGCTGTACCACAAGGGAAAGAGAATCATAAGTCATGCAATGAGCTTTTTAGCATTTTCCTCCTCATATCATCTCTAACTTGACTGTACATACAGTCCCATGTCTTGGTCAAGGACAACTATATATGCCAGAAATTTGCATCTTCTTCTCCATCATTACAAGGGAAGATAGGATTAATGTTTCACATTTATAGCACTCTGTGGCTGAGATCCTGAGTATACATCACTGGTGTTCTACTGGTAGAAAAATAGCAACAGGAGCCCTACGGGAATCCTGTTATTTGATCGGCTGAGTCCTGGTGTCATCAACACTAGTGCCATTGCCAAGGTAATCGGCTGGGTTGAGCTGGCGTGTTTGTGCTGGATAGAGTCTTGAGATCTTTGGTCTCTGATCAGCAATGTGGTGTGGATTGCCACAGACACTGCAGCTCTATCCAGCCATTTACTTTGGCAGTCACACTATTGTCAATGACATCATGAGAGCTCAGCTGAGCAAACTGATGGTTTCTCATACAGGTGTTTCATATTGCTACTGTATGAGTCAGGTACCAGTCACATCAGCCACGGAATGCTATAGGTTTGGGATACTTACTTCTATTTCTCTTTGTAATGTTGGAGAAGCAAAGGCAAATTTCTGGTGTATACAGAATGCTGAATAGGAATATAAATTAGTTTAATATTTTTTGTGTCCATGAAGTTTTTCCAGGTTGATAGCTGTAGAAGCAATTTCCTATTAATTGAAACCTGAAGGATCACTTTGTCAGGCTTATTTATTTACTGGGCGTAGATTTCCATTTATGGGTTTTTGCTTACCAAAAGATATGTTCTCCAGTGAATATAAATATGATTGCTCCCTCTCTCCTTTATATTCCACTTTCTGGAGAAGGTTTTTCTTTAAAAGGCTCCCCATTAAGGACCAGAAATTGCTTCTGCTCCACTACACGGAGAGGCAATATAAGATAGCATGTTCTTACTCTGTTGAGGCTTGTAATACAATTTAAAGTAATAAATAATAGAAATATTGTGCCACTATTGCAATAAATATTGCATACAATTGAAATATACATATTTGGGCTTGTCTTCCCATGAGTAGTATGTAGAAATGGGAGGGAAACACCTCAACATTATAAGTGGTGGTCAGAATCTGGAATATACAGCTTATTATCCCATCTTTCATTTTTGTCTTCATAGTTTCAAATGTGTTTTAAAAAGAGAAAACACATACAATATATTTAATAGCTTTACTTTATATGAAGATACATGTATTCTACCAGAGGGCTCTCATAGGATCTTTTAACATCTTTCTGCTGTGTAATGTTAGATTATTTTCAGCAGAGGGAGTAGTTGGTCCACATTTGAAAGAAGAGCATAAGCCTTTTTGTGGGAGATTCTTAAAAGCAAATGAAATGAAGTTAATTGATGCAGTAAAATCGCTTTTATACGTTTATTACAAAAACTACAGTTAAGTCCTAAATGCACATATTTCAGTTGCCAATTGGCTGGAAATCATAGTATATTGTGATATGCGACAGCTAACATTTAATGAATAGTAATTTGAGCAGATATTTTCAGTTTTAAGCAATACTGATACCTCCTTGCTTCATGGTGTGCTATATGGTAGAATCAAAAAAACTAAAAAATGAGGCATATGAACTTAATTAGGATAAAGTCTGTGTGTGTCTATGCTGCTAAAATATATTAGTGCTATTATAAGTAAGCAAATCTTAACCTTAATTGGGCAGGCTTAAAGCAAAATCATGAACTGTATATAGATTTGAGAAAAAATACCACTGGGCTTTTGTTTAAAGTTGATGAAAGGTTAAAAAGGAGAATTCTCCTGAAATTATGTAATTTGCATCTACCCATGCCAAACTACTCAACTAAATATAGTAAGCCATGTAGCCATAATATAAATCAACCTCATATACTATTTATAATATGTTGATCTGTCATGCCTTTCAAAAAGAGTACATCTGAGTTGGTAACTCTTAAGCTTTAGTGAAAATATGCTAAAATAATAAATCTCTTCTCTGAGATGGTTTTTTTTCACTTTGGACTTCCTTGCATTTACACATTAAGGGCTCTGTTCTAACTCAGATTTGTGGACCTTTACTGCCACATATCTGAGATTAGAATAATTGCTGTTAAAATGTTCCACTGGTCAGCCAGTACATTTTGGGCTAGATTTTCAGAAGTGGTCAGCTCCCCACATTTCTCATTGTTGTCACTGAGAGCTGTTGAGGGCTAAGGTCTATAGGTTGCAAACTCCTTGAGGCAGGGAACATGTCTTACCTCTGTTTTGTACGGGACCAAACACACAGCCATTGCTTAATAAATAAATGCAGAGAGAACCCTTGGTATCTTTTAGTTTAAATATAACCATCAAACATTGTTAAAAGTTTTCCTGTTGAACATTTTTACACTTCTTAAAGCATTCCATTAAGGGAAATATACTAAAAAGTTTTAATCTTTTTATCAGGGTGGAAAAGGACTGAATAGATATACTGAGAGAAATGGGTTTTTTTTGTCAGACTGTATACGAGTATTGACCTATACCATAATAACAATAGCATGTGATTTTAGAACAAAATTCTGCCCCCAGATATGTGCGAGTTGCCACTGAGACCTGGTTGGGCCTGAGAATACAGAATTGGACACTTTATTTTGGTGTGGATTCATTGTGGTTTCATTTGTAATATTGGGGCAGGGTAACTTACTTTTAGAAAACCATTAATAAAATTAATATTTCATTTTTATGTGTCTCTCCTCATTTCTTTGCTCTCTGATTGCTTAGCTGCCATAGACCTTTTCCAGGGTATTGACAATAACTTGTGTATCGAGTGGTGATCCTGTGGCTGACTCTTAAAGCTGATTGTCTTGCTTACTTGGATAGCTACTGAGGTTAATGATTTTGTAAGTTTCACTGGCCTGAGATAGCCGATCAGTACTATCCTTGTAGTGGAAAACAAGGCTTGACCTATCTTTTCCAGTAAATAGTTCGGTTTAAAATATAAAGTATAGTTAGATTTTTAATCTGTTGTTGATAGGATAGTGGCTAGGTCTTTGTTTTAGGACCATGGGGAATGGGCTGTGCATTTTACTACTCTTCTGAGTAGTTAAATCCATATGTATATGAATGTACTGTTTGTAAGGTGTAGGGAGAGCAAGGGTAAAAAATACTTTATGTAAAAGATTGCTATTTTCCAAGATACTGCTTTTATAGAGTAAACAAAAGAGATTTTCATAAAAATCTGTCATGACAGATCAACGGTTTTGTATCGGGTTCTTGCAGCTGAATGTTTTTCCTACATTATATATTGTGCATATCTTTTGACATATCACTTAGCTTGGAAAACCAGCTCTCTAGAGGGATGGCTTACCTTAAATAATTATAGTGAATGTATTTTTCTGCTTCTTCTTAGTATGACTATAAAGGCTATTTTATATGTGAAATCAAATAGGTTATATTAGTAGGGATACTCTGGCAAAACATTTTCAAAAGAATTAAACTATTTTTTAATATTAAAAAACAGTATGTAAGAATTCAATTTAATCTTAAAAGTAAGATGCCAGAGTTCTGTGAATTGTTTTTAGAGGCTGCTGAATGAATTTTCCTGATATAGAAGGAGGCCCGATAATTTAGTATGTTTTTTGACCCACTTACTTCAAGGGCTATACTACCCACTCAAAATGCTGGGTTCCCAGGGATGGAATTCTTTTCATAAGGGCCATGTAAGTACCTAAAATAAATAGTATTTGAACTGACACAGGGAAGAAAGGTAAGCAGCAGGATACGGACCCTGGACTTCAGGAAAGCAGACCTCGACTCCCTCAGGGAACGGATGGGTAGGATCCCCTGGGGGACTAACATGAAGGGGAAAGGAGTCCAGGAGAGCTGGCTGTATTTCAAGGAATCCCTGTTGAGGTTACAGGGACAAACCATCCCGATGAGTCGAAAGAATAGTAAATATGGCAGGCGACCAGCTTGGCTTAACGGTGAAATCCCAGCGGATCTTAAACATAAAAAAGAAGCTCACAAGAAGTGGAAGGTTGGACATATGACCAGGGAAGAGTATAAAAATATTGCTCGGGCATGTAGGAATGAAATCAGGAGGGCCAAATCGCACCTGGAGCTGCAGCTAGCAAGAGATGTCAAGAGTAACAAGAAGGGTTTCTTCAGGTATGTTGGCAACAAGAAGAAAGCCAAGGAAAGTGTGGGCCCCTTACTGAATGAGGGAGGCAACCTAGTGACAGAGGATGTGGAAAAAGCTAATGTGCTCAATGCTTTTTTTGCCTCTGTCTTCACGAACAAGGTCAGCTCCCAGACTGCTGCGCTGGGCATCACAACATGGGGAGTAGATGGCCAGCCCTCTGTGCAGAAAGAGGTGGTTAGGGACTATTTAGAAAAGCTGGATGTGCACAAATCCATGGGGCCGGACGAGTTGCATCCGAGAGTGCTGAAGGAATTGGCGGCTGTGATTGCAGAGCCATTGGCCATTATCTTTGAAAACTCGTGGCCAACGGGGGAAGTCCCGGATGACTGGAAAAAGGCTAATGTAGTGCCAATCTTTAAAAAAGGGAAGAAGGAGGATCCTGGGAACTACAGGCCAGTCAGCCTCACCTCAGTCCCCGGAAAAATCATGGAGCAGGTCCTCAAGGAATCAATCCTGAAGCACTAACATGAGAGGAAAGTGATCAGGAACAGTCAGCATGGATTCACCAAGGGAAGGTCATGCCTGACTAATCTAATCGCTTTCTATGATGAGATTACTGGTTCTGTGGATGAAGGAAAAGCAGTGGATGTATTGTTTCTTGACTTTAGCAAAGCTTTTGACACGGTCTCCCACAGTATTCTTGTCAACAAGTTAAAGAAGTATGGGCTGGATGAATGCACTATAAGGTGGGTAGAAAGTTGGCTAGATTGTCGGGCTCAACGGGTAGTGATCAATGGCTCCATGTCTAGTTGGCAGCCGGTGTCAAGTGGAGTGCCCCAGGGGTCGGTCCTGGGGCCGGTTTTGTTCAATATCTTCATAAATGATCTGGAGGATGGTGTGGATTGCACTCTCAGCAAATTTGCGGATGATACTAAACTGGGAGGAGTGGTAGATACGCTGGAGGGCAGGGATAGGATACAGAGGGACCTAGACAAATTGGAGGATTGGGCCAAAAGAAATCTGATGAGGTTCAATAAGGATAAGTGCAGGGTCCTGCACTTAGGACGGAAGAACCCAATGCACAGCTACAGACTAGGGACCGAATGGCTAGGCAGAAGTTCTGCGGAAAAGGACCTAGGGGTGACAGTGGACGAGAAGCTGGATATGAGTCAGCAGTGTGCCCTTGTTGCCAAGAAGGCCAATGGCATTTTGGGATGTATAAGTAGGGGCATAGCGAGCAGATCGAGGGACGTGATCGTCCCCCTCTATTCGACATTGGTGTGGCCTCATCTGGAGTACTGTGTCCAGTTTTGGGCCCCACACTACAAGAAGGATGTGGATAAATTGGAGAGAGTCCAGCGAAGGGCAACAAAAATGATTAGGGGTCTGGAACACATGAGTTATGAGGAGAGGCTGAGGGAACTGGGATTGTTTAGTCTGCAGAAGAGAAGAATGAGAGGGGATTTAATAGCTGCTTTCAACTACTTTAGAGGTGGTTCCAGAGAGGATGGTTCTAGACTATTCTCAGTGGTAGAAGAGGACAGGACAAGGAGTAATGGTCTCAAATTGCAGTGGGGGAGGTTTAGGTTGGATATTAGGAAAAACTTCTTCACTAGCAGGGTGGTGAAACACTGGAATGCGTTACCTAGGGAGGTGGTAGAATCTCCTTCCTTAGAAGTTTTTAAGGTCAGGCTTGACAAAGCCCTGGCTGGGATGATTTAATTGGGGATTTGTCCTGCTTTGAGCAGGGGGTTGGAGTAGATGACCTCCTGAGGTCCCTTCCAACCCTGATATTCTATGATTCTATGATATGTCTATTTCAACTGCATTATACAAAACCAGTACAATGTACAGCTTTGGGTGGTGGTGGTCTAATAATAATAATAATAATGCTAATTAGTATCACAGCAATACTGCCATCAGGATTGAAGCCCCATTTTGCTTGACACTATGTAAACATAGTAAAATGTGTTTTTTTTCCTTCATCTGTCACCTGGTTTTTTAGATTTTAAAGAGCGTGAAGGGTTGGAGAAATGGAAACAACATAAAAACAAAGTTGTCAGGGGTGATGGGCACATTTATTAATTGCTTTTATTGTTTTTTTTTTCTTACTGTGCAATTTCTCTTTTATATTTATGGGGGCAGGAGTGGCAGGATATGGAATGGCAAAAGAGGTGAGTAAATAAGGGAATGGGAAAAAGAATAGAAGAAGAACATTAATCAGGAAAGGAGTGAATGGATAGCCTGATCTGAACCCCTCTGAAATCTCTGGGCAGATCTCCTCAGACTTGAAAAAGCTGTGGATCAGGCCTGGGGAAAGGAGGGAGGAATGATGGAGATCAATGAGATTAAGGGTGATAACAGAGGAACCTTGAGGGAAAAGGGTAGGAAGAAGCTGGGGTACATGCCAATAATATGAGAGAACTTTCCTGGCAGTCACTTGATGTGGTACAGAGTAAAGGGCTGCTGGTACAACTCGTTTAGCCTTCTGTTTTCAGTAATTTAAATAATTAAATTTACTTTTATACCTAGAAAGTGAGGTTTCTGAATTATGTTTTCCTCTCCCATCATGTGCTATGTAAATTGATTCTGGTGGGTGAAGATTCAGTATTATCCCTGTTGTCTGAGTGTTCAGTGTGTTGGGACATTATGATAGAAGGAGAGTGAAATGAGGAAGAGATGTGACAAAAGAGTGTATGCAGGATAAACTAAAAGACAAAATTCAGTAGTCCACAATTTCCTTAAAATTGTTCTATTCTTTTAAGCTGTGTGGACAAAAAATAGGTTATTCAATTTCAGTTCTCCAATAAAAAGTGAGTGTCTCATGCATACTACAATATTTACCAGTCAGCTGTGACTCTGCAAATATTCTTTTTGACTGAGCATGCTAACGTTTCCTTAAATAACAGTAGAGCAGAGAAAGACACATTGTGTATTTTCTGCATTCATTGTAATCCATGATGTTTGATGATTCTTGACTATTGTGAAAACCCTTCTAACCTGCTGATAAAATGATGACTAATGGTCAGCTGATGAAAATAGATGCATTGCCATGGCTTCAGAAACTTTAGTGTCCATATAAATGTTTCATTTTCCACAGTTGCTCTTACTCTGTCCGGGATGACGCTGCACTTATTCTTTAACAGTTGACAGCTGCTCAATCAAGCCACAACAGTGTGATTGGCAAAAACTATAACTTCCAGTTAAAGTTTTAAAAGTAGTTTAAGGAACTAAAAATGTGAAACTTGAAGAAATCACATTTGTAGCCTTTTCAGATTAAGTAATACTTTTGAGCTGAGTGATGATAATGAAACATAATGGCTCTTTCTGTGGACCTGACCCAACCCCATTGTAATCAATGAGTTTGGGATCAGGGCCTGGAAGAGTATATTGGCAATAGAATATAGCCTAACTCTAAGGATTTATAAAATTGTTCTGTTTCAGAGGAACAGCCGTGTTAGTCTGTATTTGCAAAAAGAAAAGGAATACTTGTGGCACCTTAGAGACTAACCAATTTATTTGAGCATGAGCTTTCGTG
The DNA here is from genome assembly GCF_965140235.1 of Caretta caretta. Taxonomy (NCBI): domain Eukaryota; kingdom Metazoa; phylum Chordata; order Testudines; family Cheloniidae; genus Caretta; species Caretta caretta. The sequence continues at coordinate 201,188,927 of NC_134208.1, read as the reverse complement.
AGCTACAGCTCAGTATCTGATGAAGTGAGCTGTAGCTCACGAAAGCTCATGCTCAAATAAATTGGTTAGTCTCTAAGGTGCCACAAGTACTCCTTTTCTTTTTGTAAAATTGTTCTGTCACCAGCCTTATTCAGTTTGGCTTGTTAGCCTTAGTTATTTTTGAGTTTTTTTTTATTATTAAGGTAAGTTCAAGGTCTGTCAGTGTTCGCGCTCCCTATCCCTCTCTAGGAATGGTAACTCCAAATCAGTTATAAACAAGATCTAACTTTCATATGGAAACCAAAGGCAGATTCTAGGGGAGGAACTCCAAAGCACTATAATCTTGTTTGTCATCTGATTCACCCACATTTTACCCTGGTGTCACTCTTTTGACTACAGTTACTTCTGACTTGCTGTGAGGCCCACTATGCTTCCAGTAGAAGTTCTTGAAGCAAAGCAAAGTATCACTGCATGGTTCAAAATACATAATATCAAAACTCATATTTTGATGACTGAACTGATACCACTGATATATATTATCAGGAATATGAAGATAGAAGGCCAAATGCATTGGATTTGAATGCAGTAAAATTCACATGCAGACTAACCGGTGAGCTTCAGAAGTCTTTTCTTCACAATCCATTTTCTTCAAATTATTTTGTTATTTGTTCTAGGCAGTATCACGTATTTTCCTGTTGCTGAACTTAAAACTTAGATGATAGACTTGAGCTGCTCTTCCTAGCACTGTGCTGCAGTCGCTGGAATTGAGCTGCAACAGGAGTTTAGTAATACTAACTAAAACTGCTGACTGAGGGGTTTTTCATACAAAGTAAAATAGACAAGCTAATTGTGGAATGGAGAGACTGAGGATTTTGGAGGAGAGATGAATTGATCCGCTGTTCCAGGAAGAGGATACTTGATATTCTGTTACTTGAAACACAAGGGGTGATCTGATTAGAACTGAATTTGCATTTCAGATACCAAGGGGAAAAAAAATCTGGTACAAGATAAATTTGTTAGCAGGTTTGTATCATATAGAGAAAACATTACCAAGTACTGACAGCAGCATGGCAATAAATAAATAATGTATGAAAGAAGAAGATTATATTGTTTTGACTTCGAATACATCAGAAGTCATCTCCAGTTTCTCCCATCGCTCTGCGTTCCAGAAAATTGTCCAGCCTGTATTTAAAACCTATGGTAGGAAAGATCCATACAGCTACACTGGGTTTCAGTTCCATTCAATAATAAATTGCAGTGATGGTACCAATAATAATAATATTAAAATATATAAAATTGAAGAACAGAGGACTATGCAATAAAGAAAACACACACAGAATATGAGCTGGTATCCTAACCCAATTAAAAAGCACTTGTTGGTTCCAGACAGTAAATGCTGCTTAAGTGTTTCAGTCTGTGTACTGATGAGCAGTTAGTTCTTCTCACTTGTGAGGGAGAACTGAGGGAAAGACTAGAGATAGTCTGAATGGTAACTGAATGCTGTACAAGAGTATTTTGCACACATGGAGACTCTTTTCTGTCTCAAGTATCACTCTCCTACACAACTGTATCACATGTATTGTGCAATTAGACATTTACCATCAGAATTTTCTTTTGCTGCAATATTCTTTATACTTTGAATGGGAAATACCCTGGGTGGTAACTGTCCATTTTTAATGGTGCCTACTTGTAATGACTGATAAATGTATATGCAGCTGTATCAGCTTGTTACTATTTCCATCTCTGCTTGGTTTTTTTTGAAAGATGTTAGCATAAGGATTGTGCAGTACTCTGATAAACAATGTGCTTGGTTATGAATCTGAAAAATTAACTATATACTGTTTGTCCTTTGATACAGAAATGGAATATTCTAATTGTGTAGCTTAAATTAGGGAGTTTTCAACGATTGTCAAAGTTTGCCTAAGGGATCTAGTAAGTAGGTGCAAGGAGTCTGGTGTATCAGACATTGCTGAAATGAATAAACAGCAGTTTATATGACACACAAATAATTATTGTTCTTCAAGCCTAAACCAGCGTACTCTTCATTTAAACTCAGGGACTTCACAAGGCAATGTCTTTCTTCTCTGTTCCTTGAATGTAACAGTGATTTAATAAAGGACATGGCTATGGATTATTGCTAAGGACATGGCTAAGGACATGGTTATGGATTATTCTGTTTTATATCATCTAGATAAAAACACTGCAAACCGTATAAATGGTGAATGTAAAATATCTGCTGAACTGGAGATTTAGGAAAAGCTAAATTTTAGGCCATTAGTAGGAGGATCTGTTCAGTACCAAAATCCTAGACTTTGGCAGTTAGCAGGGCATGCCACGCATAACTTGCTCTTCTCTATTTTTTTCAGTTCCTAATATTCAAGAGATAAAACTCATTCCGACAGTAGTAAAATAGAATAGAAACTAATCTGCACAACGTTACCATACTAACAAGGCAATGTTCATTAACTGAGACCAAGTTTATTGTGAACAGGTGTGTTGTACTCTTATTTATTCATACTGGAGTAGCACCTAGAGGCTCCCGTCAAGAAAACGTTTGCATTATGCTAGTAGCTGTACAGTCACATAGTGACAGGCTGCGTCTCAAAGAGGTTATAGTCTAAACTGAGAAGTGTGGCAACAAATGAGTGTGTCCTACCATAGGAGGACTACAGTGAGAGAAATAAGATCATCCAATTAAATAGGTCACTATTGCACAACATGTTTCTTTTTAATTTTAAATAAATTGGCTATCTCTGCCAGATATGCATCAAGCCCTTATTGGTTGGCTGTGGCAGGTGTCACAGCAGAGGTTGACCCTGAGGAGAGGGTAGTGAATTTATAGATTTGTGTGGAGCAGGTGTTTCATGAATATGAGATGTTTTCTGTTGCCAGTTCACGAAGTTTAATTGTATCCTTCCCAGAGTTAAATCCATGTGCTTTGGAAAGTTACAGAAGTGAAAAGCTGGTCTTGAAAGACTCCAGAAATTCAAAGGAAAGGTTTCTCTCATCTACTTGTCCCCAATTTCTGGCAGCTGAACAAAATGTTTTGGTTTGGCCTTGAAAATATGTTGATACTATATCTCTCTCAGACAATTAGGACATAGATAAGCATGGCCATTAATTATATTAGGACTGTGATTACAAATCCCTAATCCAAAGAAGTAATTTTACAAATGTTTTGCAATTACCATGGGCATTACAGAATTTACTCTCCTCATTTAGTGTTATTTGCAGAAACTGAATAGTGATACAGACTAGAAAAGGTCTATCTGCAAAGCCCAGTCTATTATAAAACAACGATTCCCCCCTCCCCATTCAGCAAAACCGTCACTAATTTGCATGTACTTCAGGGCTTTATGAATTATTCATAAGATTATAAGGTTACAAGGGACCATTGTCATCATCTTCTAGACCACAGGTTTTCAAGCTGTGGTATGTTTATCACTGGTAGTGCATGAGCTTGATGTTCCATCAGTCACTTCCCAGTAATTTTTTATGAAGGTGGTATGTGAACCAGTAACATTTGGGAGCTGCTGCTCTAGACTATGTCCATTAATAGTCGGCATAGCTGACAGCAGAGGATTCTTATTCCTTCTGAAAACCCCAGATTCAGTAACCTTCAGGATATTTCTCTGAACCTGAATATTGCTGCGAATGTTGGAGCACTTCAGCTATAATAAAATACACATATACAATATTGCTAATACAGTGATATTTGGCAATTGAATGTGTGTGAATGTTCCTTTTTCTATCCTTATTTTAGTGACAGAGACTCTCACAGGTGCAACAGTTGGAACAAGTGTTTCAATGAGCTTTCCTTCCAACCCCATTAAGTTTCACCCTGGTCACTATGTTTACCATGAAGTTGGGTCTTGGTCTTGTTCTGGGAGTGGACTGGTGGTAAACTAGATGAAAATAGCAGGAATTCTGCAGTTGAAGGATAGGAACACACACTCTTTAATCAAACATTGTTTTAAAGCCTACTTATTTATCTTGTTGTTATAGCAACAGAACAATATCTCATTTCCAAGCAATGGATAATTCTGTACTACATAACTGCAGGAAGCTTTCCCAGCTGAAAACATGCCATTCCTCATTCCATTTATTGACTAGCTGAGAATTACATTGTGTAAATTTGTCCATGGAACGGGAAATGTTATTACATGTGGCAACATGAATCTAAAAGTAAATGTTTTTTAAGAAACAATGTGCAGAAAACTTAAATTATGAGAGCTGTTGGTTCTGATTGAACCTGGAGAGACTGGGAGTTTAGTAAAATGAAAAATATGAATCGTTTTTATCATTTTTACATATACCTACACTTAGTGGTCAAACAATGGAAAGGTCCCTGGAATAATGTTCCTTGAGTATTGCTGCTCCATGTGTGAGCGGATTAAATCAGATATCTGCAATTCTTCATCACTGGCAATTTTTAATACAAGATTGTATTTTTTAAAATATGTGATCTGGTTCAAAAGGAATTATTTTAATTCTGTGGCCTGTGGTATTCAGGTGGTCAGAATAGATGATCACACTAGTCCATTCACCATGATCACAGTCTATAAATACCATATTCTGCCTGGACTTGGATAGAAGATCAGTGACTTGAAACTAATGTAAATGATGCTCTGAGATGATCCAGCACCCTGGAGCCCAAGAATCAAATCCCAGTTAATTTGAGAGCAACCTCTAAAGTCATTGTCCAAACTGAGAACTCTGTGCTGCTCTGTAGCGTTGGTCATACTACTGTTACAAACTGAATTGTTTCTTCTGTTCTCTTTGGAGTATCACATTAATTAACTAGAGGGACCTTGGTTGGCAATAATATCATACTCAGGTTAGGTAAATTGACCATCCGTAGTTTAATTGCAAACAGACTTTCATTTAAGATTTACAATTCTTGTTAGTATTTAAAATGGTTGGAGCCAGTGTGCAAGAAACTTTATTTTGTATAATGGTTGCCAAGGTATATTGTGGGTAGTCCATTTCCCTTGTGAAAATCAGACAGGTGGCAACCAGTAGTAGCACAGAATTTTGGTGTCAATTTCTCCCTTTTCCTCAGAGGTCCACTTTGCTTCCTCTTCAAAGAAAGGTCAGAAGGAGAGTGACTCTGATCTTTCTACTTCCAGGATCACTTACTGTTTATTCTGCAAGTGGAGTCCTTTAAGAAAGAGTGATATTGCTTCTTTTCTCCAATACCTATCTTGATTATTTTCCTGATATAGGGAGGACAGTATATTTGGGGATATGCTCACTTTCTAAAATGCTTATGAGTCACATGATATTTTATAAAGTTTAAATGGCACAGAAGGGATAATCCTGCTGGTGCTCAGCAGTCAGATCAGTGTTGACTGCTCATAAAGAGCTTATGAAGCGTGGGCCTGGAATCTGTGTGTTTTGTTAGGTTTTTAAGAACAGTGGAAGAATTACTCTGATGCAATTGAAAGCCAAAACAGTGTCATGGGGTAGTAAAAGTTTCAAGTATATATCCATAATCTGAAAGAAGAAAATAAAAGGAACTTGAAAATAAAAAAAAATACATTGGAGAGCCAAAATATTAATCTGTTAAAATTTAAAAAACAAACAACACACACACATATGGAGATAGAGTGGGGAAAGTACACAGAAACCTCTGCATCTGTAACCTCTTCCACCCACATTCATGAGCTAATCTTATCCCCACACACCTCTCATCTATAACTTTAACAACAGGACCCACATACCATTACTACATGCTGCATACTACCATGCTATACATTTACTAATGTACATATCACCTCCTACATGTACAATGTATTCTATTCAGGTTCTTATACTGTGCCCATTGCTGTGGAATCTGGGCACCTTCCAGGGGTGCATTAGGGATTCTCAGCCTACCGGGAACAAATAGGTGTCAGGAGGTCATGACACCCATCACCTTCTTTTTTGCTTAGGGGGTGGGGAGTCCCAGCAAGACTGGAGGGGAGTCATGGGGGATCGGTATGGAAAAGGGCAAGGACTTTTGTATTTATTAATCCCCTTCACTGACACAACAGCCACAGCAATATGTACATTTTACAGTTTATAAACACCACAGGCTCTATCCAGCTTCCTCTCATCTTCCCCTTACTGTTCACCAGCCATGTATTCCAGCCATTTCACAACTATGTCAACTGTAACTCTCCACAAAAGCTGGTCTCCCTGTGTTGCAGACCTCTTACATCTTCTGTTCCCACATGGTTTGGCTACTTAATACCTGACTCTGTAAACCATGGGGGGACATTGGGAAAGATGTTCATAGTCTCGAGCTCACATTTTTTTTTGAAGTTTTGTTGGAGAACCACCAAAGTATATGAGGTTTAAGATGTTCAGAGCCACTGAGGTTCCTAGCCAAACCAACAATATACACAGAATTTAAGTTCTCAGTTATTGTAGATGTGATATTATACTTGTCATCGATGAGACAAAACTTGTAGACAAGTATCTACTTTACATGGAAGAGTGGTAGGAATATGGGATCAAAGTTAAGGAAGTTACAGAACACCTTCATGCTTTCCACACTGCTTCTGTTTTAACTGTATCTAAATTTAAAAGTTCCGGACTTTCTAGTTTTTCTTTTTTTTAAACTTCGGAGGAAAAAATCCTTCAAAGTAACGTAAGTTACTGATATGTTCTAACAGCCTTGACTACCTTGACAAACATTTTTGTGAATGATTTTATTTAAAAAGGTGTTCTGTGTGAATGATTATTTTTAATTTAAAAAGATAGGGGTGTGTGTGTGTGTGTGTGTGTGTGTTTAATGCCCGTTTTGAGGAATTTGTATCTCAACATTTAATATTCAGAGTCTGGCCTTAGTTGTAAGTGTAATAGCTTGTTTCATGCTCTGTATATTCACAGTTATGATACTGAAATGTTAAGACCACACACAGACAGCAAAGTCTCTAGCCACTTAAGCATGTAAATAGTCTGGCTTTTTACAAAGTGGAAAAATATTTCTGGTGCACTATTTTAAAAAGATCAGCATATTAAAGTGCGGTGTGCAACTGTGTCAACATTTTTTTGGCCATAACCATTAATTCTGTAGCCTCTTGATAATATGTAAAATGTGAAACTGGTTTGTTTACTGCTGGGATTGGTGCAGCAATTACTGTCTGCAGTTTCAAATAGATAATAGATCAAAGAATTACTTTGCGCGATCATTCTGCTGTTTAAAACAACTAAGGTTTTGGGTTAGTGTGTGTGTGTATGTTTTTTGGGTTTTTTTACAGATTGCTTTGGGCTCTTGGAAGGGACATTGGATCAATGGGTATCATAAATATTTTACTATAAATACATTTTCATTTTAACAGGCAAGGACAGTTTATTTCAAATAAGACTCTGCCTTTGCCTTTTCACACAGGAATTTGAGCTTTCTGATTGGCCACAGACACAGCAACATATATTTCTTTCTTCACAAATCTAGTTTTCTTGAAACCTGACATGACATGAAGTCTTTCAGATTTTTTTTTATTAATGCACTTTCTCAGCATAGTTAGTTACTGCAGTGATAACCAAAATGCAAACGCACACAGATGTACAGTATGGCTTGAGGACACCCTCATCTTCAGTATAAAGGATTGCAGAGATTACAAGTCCCATCATGCAATGCTCTACCTTGATCTGGCTGCTAGGCTGGTAGGATTAAGATGGAGGATTCGTATAAACAGCCCTGATCCTTATGAGCTGAAACTCTATTAAAATAATAATTATTCTTGTATATAGCACCTTCCATTTGAGCTCCCAAAGCACATATGAATATTAATGAATTTAGTTTTACAACGCCTCTATGAGATAGGGAAGTTATTAACAAGGGAGGGTGACTTGGCTCTAAGAGCCCTGACAAGTTGCCAATATGTTCTTCATTTGGGAAAAATTTGAACACCCCTGCATTACTGCAATAAAAGTTCTAACACACAAATATAATGGTTCCTATTCAACTCCTTTTACAGTTTAATATTTTAAAAATATGGTTGGCTATTCTACATCTCCTGTGCTGTATCATAGTAATAATATTGTGAAAGAAAGTTAGAATAGGAGCACTCTGAGCCAGGGACTCTTTGAGTTGTTTGCACACGGTCTAGCACAAAGGGGCAATAATTCCTGAGTTCTTCAGACATTACTGTAGTTAATAATAACGATAATGTTCTAAAAGATAGATGGTTAGTTCAGTCATAGTGCAGAGTATGCTTAGAAAAATAAAATGTAACTAGTGATAGCATCATGATAAAAATGTGAGGTTTCCTTTAAAGTGTTGTTTAAAATAAAAAGTCTGTGTATTCCATGTGTGTAAATATCGTCTTTCACCTCCCTTTCACTGCCAAGAAGGGTTATTTAGTCAAGTGTGGGGGATGAGCAACACAAGTGGCTACAGTGGAGAGGATTTTTATTCCAGCAGTAGCTTTAAAGATGGAGCTGGGTAGGAGCAAATGTGCTTTAACTTTACAAATGTGCATGAAGTCACCCTGCTTTCATGAGAATAAATTTGACCTGTTCAAAATATTTAGGCCAGCTCTACAGTACAAACTTACATCGGTATAACTATGTCACTCAGGGGTGTGAAAAATCCACACCCCTAAGCAATGCAGTTATACTGACCTAGCCCCCGATGTAGACAATGCTATGTCAGTGGGAGAGGTTCTTCTCTCGACATGGCTCCTGCCTCTCATGGAGGTGGATTCTACAGCTACTGGACAGGTTTTTAAGTGTAGACTTGCCTTTAATCTGGTGTTGCCAGTTTGGCACCTAGCCACTGTGGTGATTGGCCCAGTGTTAGAATATGTATATCCCACACACATTTATGTGTATGCTGTATCATGGCATTCTGAATGTCACACTTTTTTTCTGAAATATAATATGTTTGTATTCCTTAATTACTTCCAAGAAAATCCATTTTGATAATTTAAGATGTATATGTTGATAGTTGTGCATCTTTAGCTAATGCTGGTCTCATAGACACAGCCCTGCAAATCCATGGATATCCACAGACAATTTTTGCAGCTGGGATGCGGATACAAATTTTGTATCCGCACAAGGCACTAGTGATCTCCCCACAGAAATCAGGGTGAGGCTGTAATGGATGGGATGGAGGCAAGACAGACGCTCTGGTCCCAACAGCAGAAGTTGTAAGGAGCCCAGGAGGTGGGTAGGATAGGGGTGGAGGAGGCGGGGATGGAGCTCTGACTGCAGGACACACCCAAATGGGGCGGCTGTTACCCGGCCCTCAGGCTCCACTTTGGCTCTCTGAATCATGCAGCAGCAGGCTGTGATATGTGACAGTAGCCCACTGGGCATTCTGGGAATTGTAGTCCCTAGATTGCTTGGACAGAGGAGGTAAACTACAATTCCCAGAAGAGAGCGCTACCATGTGCTCCTGTGTAGGGAGCCAAGTGCCATTTTGAAAGAGGTGTCCATTGTACTTTAAACTAGCGGGTGGCAACGGTGGGCACTGTGAGGAGAGTATTTGTCGCCGTAGTCTGTCCTGGTTCAGTCTGCATGTGCTAGAGCGGCCGCGGCTGTGTAGGGTGTCCGAGCCCCCACTAGGAAGGGCCCAGGATTGTAGCCTCTCTGCCCGGAGTGGGGAAGGAAGTGTGGCAGGGACGGAGCGGGTGATGGTGCAGGAAGTCTCTGGGGAAAAGTGGGGGGTGACTGGGGGTTGGGGGCTTGACACAGTCCTGTGTCACTGGTGACCTGTGGAGCTGCTAATAGAGCCCTGCAAATTTGTGGATATCCACTTAATATCTGCAGATATTTGCATCCATGGATGCTGATATCCGTGGACCATTTTTGTGGATCTCGGATGCGGATACAAATTTTGTATCTGCACAAGGCTTTACTCATAGATTTTAAGATCAGAAGGGACTATCATGATCATCTAGTTTGACCTCCTGCACATTTCAGGCCACAGAACCTACTCCTGTAATAGACCTCTAACCTCTGGGTAAGTTACTGAAGTCCTCAAATCATGGGTTAAAGACTTCAAGTTACACAGAATTCAGTATTTACACTAGTTTAAACCTGCAAGTGACCCGTGCCCCATGCTGCAGAGGAAGGCGAAAAACCCTTAGGATACTTAATTTTTATCATGTACTTATTTTTTGTTAGTATTTAATATCCCTTATTTTCACTTGTCCTTATACTCAGTATTCTGTTGTAACATGTAACATGGTGAAATTAATCACTACATTATATTCACAATTCTTCTGTCCTGCTCTGCACAGAGGAAAACATTTAGTGGGTGATGGAGAAAGATTATTTTTACCAGCAGCTGGAAATTTATGCAGTGATTAAAGTAATATCCCTGGCATGTATACCTATTTCTGCACTGCACGTGTACATATGTAATAGATCTCATTATTCAGAACCAAGATTCCTTTTCTCAAACCTAAAAAGCTCTCTCTCACTCTCACTCATGCACACTCCTTAAGGATAAAATGTGTCCTTTTTTTACCTTTCATGTATAAGAAGTGGGGTGTAGATGTGGGCATGTGGTAAATTTTGCTTTGGGCCCAGATCTTAAAAAATGCTCAGCACCCAGCTGTCCACTCCTTTTAGGAGCCTAAAAGGGAAATGAGTTCTCTTGAGAATCTGATACTTACTTTTTTTACCCTGGAAATATCAAGAATATCCAGTCTTGCCTTTCCTGTTTTTGCTAGGGGAATCATTGAAAAACTAGAAAATTGGAAATAGGGGCTTTTGTGATCCTCAGTTGGAGGGACAAGTATTGAATGTTTCATAAAGAACTTTTCTCTCATTTTCTCCCTAGACATTTGAGTGCTAACAAAAACAAACACAATCAAAGTTTTAAACAGACTGATCAGACTTCCTCTCTCAATTGTGCAGGTTTCACTTTCTGGTTATTTTTCATGGTTTTATTAGTTCTTCTGCCATCCTTAGTATCTACCTCGCAAAACTGAGTCAACAATATCTGATGTTCCCAACTCTTGTAGTTTCACTAAAACATCAGCTTGTGCAGTCAAGTGATTGTGGGAGCATCTTGGTTGTCATTTAAAAAAAAGTTTCTAGCCCGCATGGTTACAGAGAAAAGCTTGAAAGTATGATCCAAGTGCACTCTGAAGGGCTCAAATGCCAGAAGGCAAATAAAAAGAATCCCAACATTTATTCATTTTTTAAATCTCATGATTTGAGGGTCAGATTCATCATTTTTGAACACTTTGTGTTAGCAATACTGTTCAAATAAAAACAATCAGGAAAAAGAGAACCTGTTCCCTTCCCTGCCCCCAACCCTGCAATGTCTCAAGCTTTTTTGATACATATACTAAAAAGGACACAAACACCATTTTTTGCTTTGCAGATAATCTTTAAAAGTAATGACAGTTTCCTTTGTCTTTGTTTTAAAAATTGAAGATGGCTAGTAATAGCTACAATATTGTAGTAAGGGGATCTTTCCCGTTACTCAAAAACAGAATGTTGTCATTAAATAATAAAATGGCAGTACTCATAAAAAACCTGCTGTTAGCCGCATAAACCTCAGGGCACTTGGTCTAAATATCTAATTGAGCTTTTCCTAATTAAAAAAAAGTAGTAATAAATCGGTCACATTTTTCTCTACAAAGTACAAAGAGGAAAGAATATCAGCATTAAAATGAATACACATAAATACATGCAGTGTGGAATACTGTCATTTCGCAGCTTGAAATCATACAAAGGTAAAACAATCATAGTAAATACAAACAGAAAGAAATATGTTGATTCATGGAAATCCAGCTGTGTAGAATAACCATTGATCTGGAACCCTTCAGGATTCATACAAATTTATAAAGTCTTCCATAGATGCATAACAGTTAATACAAGACTTTAATAGAGCTTTCTCTTTGCACATCAATGTCTTTCTATGTATATGTCTTTTCTTTTGATAGCTAAACACTCAATTTGCCCCTTAAATCTTTTAAACATTTATTTATTTCACTCAGTACAGGTAATTTGCAATTACCATAACTAACATATAACCCACACCCCATCCCATATGACATGCCGGGTATAACCTAAGCAAGGAGAATCTGTGTATATCACCATTCTTATTAAGCAGTATGTGGTCCCAAGTTAATTTCCTGTGGTGGCAAAATTATAAACGTAAATTTATAAATTACAGCATGGAGCAGTAAATGGCTGCTACCCACAGCTTAAAAGCCCTGTACACAACACTGGTTTTCTTTGCCATTGTTTTAGACGTAATCAAAATTTTGAACGTACAACAAAGAAGAGGGGCTTTTTAGAGTAGTAATCAGAAAAGGTGTTTTTTTGTAGCACTGAAATATTTGTTCATAATGAAGGGACACAGCCAAAACATTATTTCTAAACCTTTTCTTTTCCAGCTACCGGTGATAACATAGTTACCCCTTGAGAAGATGAATACACAATTCACTGTGTAATGTAAGGGCTTGTCAGGCAGGCTGGGTCTACACTTAAAAGTAAGGTTGACATAGCAACGATGGTCAGGGGTGTAAAAAATCCACACTTGTGATTGACATAGCTATGTAAACCTAACCCCCAGCGTAGCCACAGCTATGTTGATGTTCCTACATCAAGAGAAAAACCCCTTCCATCAGTGTAGGCTGCATCTACACTATGGGGTTATGCTGGCATAGCTACGCCAATATAGCTAATCAAAAATTAATTTGAGTTCAGTTGGGGTGTGAATTTAAAGCAGAATAGCTATTCCTGATTAACACCCTGCATAGATGTTCTTATTCTGAATTAGTTTAATTCACTTTGGAAGTTAATTGGGAATAGCTATTCCAGAATAACTCCCACATAGACAAGACCTGACTCCAGTAGAAAGAGGTTGGCCTTACTTACTGTTTATTCATAAAAGAAGTTAATTTTTGGGCATAGCTGACAGTGATGAAGCTATGTCCTGTGCTTCTTTGCCCATAGTGCTGTGCTTCCAAATCTTAAAGGAATGTCACTTTTTGTAAAAAGAAAAGGAGTACTTGTGGCACCTTAGAGACTAACCAATTTATTTGAGTATAAGCATCCGATGAAGTGAGCTGTAGCTCACGAAAGCTTATACTCAAATAAATTGGTTAGTCTCTAAGGTGCCACAAGTCCTCCTTTTCTTTTTGCGAATACAGACTCACACGGCTGTTACTCTGAAACCTGTCACTTTTTGTAGGCAGGCCTGGTAGCACTGCCTCTTGTTTAGGCTGTCTGACACTTCCCATTATAAGACCCTGTTTTCAGTTGCTTGTAGCATTGCCAAACTAACCATTTGGATTGAAATTTTTGCAGTGGATGTCTATCTCAGACCGAACATTTTTTGGAAACCTTCAGCTAAAACGGTTGAGGTCTTTCTGAGAAGTATGTTGTTCCTACAATGAAACCAGCAAAGAGGAAATACTATGTCCCTTTTACAGGTTTCGAACACCTCTGCTCTCACCTGCCCCCAGACTTTTTTGTTGGTGGCAGCAGCTAATGAGCGTGAGAGGCAGGGGCTCCAAGCATAGACATCAAAGGGAAAGGAATCAAAGAGACTGGATTTGTGTGGTCGTAAACCTTATTTGATGTGCAGGCTGCAACTTAGAATTGCTAAGCAGCAAGCTCTCCTATGTCACCTTGACTTCAATCTGTGGGAAACCATCGTGAAGTTTAAAGACAGGCTACCATAGGACTCCAGGCAGGAGTTCACTCTGGTGGTAGAGGAGGGCAAGTTGATGTCAAGGACAGCTCTCCAGGACAGCTTGGATACTGTGAACTCAGCAGCTCAGTCCATGGTGTCTGCCATATCTATGAGGAGATGTTCATGGCTGCAGTCTTCCAGTCTCCCTCCTGAAGTACAGCAGACCCTCCAAGATCTGCCCTCCAAGACATGTTACATCCATAGGTGCAAGAACGTGTTGCCCCATGGAATCTCAACCTGGTGCTAACAACATTAATGGGACCACCCTTTGAACCTCTTGCAACTTGCTCCGTCTCTGTGAAAGTGTCATTTCTGATTGTGATAACATCAGCAAGGAGACTGGGTGAATTGAGAGTCTTGGTCTCAGAGCCTCCTTGTATAGTTTTCCATAAGGATAAAGTTTACCTCCGCCCTCACACAAAATTCCTGAGAAAGGTGGTTTTCCAATTTCCATGTTAGCCAGGCAAGTCCTGAAGTCTCACATGCAAACAGATGAGCAGAAACTTCATTTGTTGGGTATGAGGAGAGCTTTAGCTTTCTACTTGGACTGTACCAGGTCCTTTAGATCCGCCGTGCAATTATTTGTCACGATTGCAGACAGACTGAAAGTTAAACTGGTTTCCACTTATAGGATTTCCTCCTGGATTTCCTATTGTATTCGTTTGTGCTACCAATTAGCTAATGTCATGCCACTTCCTAGAGTGTTGGCTCATTCAACTAGAGCTCAAACAGCTTCAGCAGCTTGCCTGCTGCAAATACCTATTCGAGACATTCGCAAAGTGGTGACCTGGTCATCATTTCACACCTTTGCTGCTCATTATGCTATTTCTGATTAGTCCAGGAATGGTGCCAGTTTGCATGGGTTGTTCTACCATCACAGTTCAGGTAGACTCCAAGCCCACATGCAGGTTAATCTGCTTGTGAATGAACTACAGTGGAATGGACATGTAAAATCACTCGAAGAAAAAACCGGTTACCTGCCTTTCCATAACTGTCGTTCTTCAACATGTGTTGCACATGTCTATTCTATGACCTCCCCTCTTTCTGCTCTCTATTGGAGTCTATCTGGTAAGAAGGAACTGAAGGGGGTCAGGGACAGTGGCTCTATCCTCTGGTACCAGCAAGCAGTGGTGTGTGATGGCATTGGGTGATTGATTTACCCCAAGGTGTATTGCTGTGGGAAAATGTTCTCTGACAACTGTGCTCAAGGTGCTCACATACCTACAGTGGATTGGACAGATGCAACACATCTCGAAGAACAACAGTTACGGAAAGTTAGATAACTGTTTTTTTCTTTTCTGCTTTATTCAGTCCACAGGATGATTGAACAGCTACTCAATATTTTGTTTTCTCCTCATTGTTCAGTGCGTGGCCCCAGGCTTTATTTACTTCATACTGTACGAACTTGCTCGAAAATTTATATGTGGTTTCTTATTGTACCTCTTCTCTGCTTCCTACTGTGGAATATAGTTTAACTTATTTTTTTAAAAAGTGTATTGAGAGCAGAATATTTTCCTGGTTTACTTCCTTTACATCCACTAGGGTGACCAGATGTCCTATTTTTAAAGGGGCAGTCCCATATTTAAGCCCTCCTGCAGGTGTCCCGACTTTTTCTTAAACACGGACAAATTGTTCCATATTTTCTGTCTCTCCCTCATCAGTACTGGCGGGTCCTGCTGCTGGCCGGATCCTGGCTCGCCAGGCAACTGGTCACTAGGGGTGAGTGGGTGGGGGTCCAGTGGCCGACGATGGGGGTGGGTATGCGAGGCTGGTGGCCGCTCCCCATGCTGGTCTGTTAGCACAGCCCCCTCACCCCTTCCCATTTCCAGCCAGCACTGGCTGCACGCTACAAGCTGTGGTGGCTGGTGTGTGCGGGCAGGCGCCAGGCAGCAGTCAGTTACATGTTGCCTCTGCTGCCCGCCCATCGGCCCTTTCCGTGCTCCCCCTCTCGCTGTCTTCTCCCTGCTTTGCCCCTTCCCCCGCCAGCCACGCTGCTCCTCCATATCCCGCACTGGTGGGGCGCGTCCCACTCACAGCGCTCAGAGAACCATCCCCTGGTCGGAGCGCTCAGCTCATCAACTGCCTGGCCTGCAGGCTCCTTCGTTTCTCCACTGCCTCTGGCTGGGCCAGTGCCCCAGGAAAGCCCAAGACCCTCCAGCCCAGGGTGCTGGCCAGGAGGAGCCAAGACCTGCAAAGCACTGGCACGGGGAAGCATCTCTGCCCCTCAGCTAAGCTCTGGAGTGGGGGGGGAGGGCACCAGAATGATTTCCAGCTTCTTCACGCACCAAACCTGCAGGCTCCACAGCAGCCCCCTGGGCAGGGGCTTAGCATCCTCTTTACCCGCCCCACCCCTGTCCTGAGTCCTGCCCCTAGAGAGCGTGGGGCTGCTCTGTCCCCTAGGCAGCCTCCCCTGCTGAGCCACCTCTCTGGTCAGGTTCTCGGAAGCCCCTGCAGTCAGGTTCCCTGGGCCCTGATGCACAATGTATCCTTAGGGGTTAACCCCTTCCTGCCCACGCTGTAGCTGGGGGACAGGAGGCAGCTGGGTTATGTTGGTGGCCAGCAGCAGCCTGGAGGTGTTAGCTACCTTTCAACCCTGTGTGGCCCAGAAGGAACAAGTTGCTTCTAGCCACGGGGGGAGGAGGGAGACAATAAGAGATGAGCTCTGCAAAGACACAGGCCAGGTCATCCCTTCCTCCACTCCTCCTGCCCTGCGGCTGGAAGCAGCTCCTGTCCCTTTCCTCCAGCACAGTGCTGAAAGGCTGCTGCTGACCACATTCTGGTGTGAACCCTGCCTGAAATCTGGGGAGGGGGGACATGTGACCCTGCATGCCCCCCCCCCCCATGTGTTTCCTTGGGAAGACACGGTGCCAGGTACCAGGAGAGGCAGGTCCGTCCCAGGGGCCCAACCAGGCATGGGGTGCGGAGAGCACCAGGCAGGGAGGGTCAGGTCGGTTGGTCACCCCACCATGTGAGAAAGGTGTACGAGAATGTGTGTGTGTCACATCTCCCCATGTGTGGAGAGGGGTAGAGGTGTGTATGTCACCCCTCCTTGTGTGAACCCAAAAACCTTAAAGATCAGAAGGTAAATAAAAAGAATACAGCTATGCCGTATTTCTTTTTAACAGGGGTTCAGTCCACTTGATGTTAATTTGAACATTTGTACTGCACAGTTCTGATTGATTGCCATTGAACTTGCTTGAATATGAGTAATTTTACCAAGTGTCCTGTATTCAGCATAGGGAAATATGGTCACCCTAACTAGGGCTGAAGATTTGGTTTTCTACTTCTGTTGGGCATGTGAGTGTCCTTTACTTATGGACTGACATGTGCGCTAAATGCTTCATTTTCAAATACCAGAAAATGTTTATTTTGCGACTTTTGTGATGTGTTCTTAGGTTAGGAGTTATTTCTTTGAAAAAACAAAATCATCTTCACAGCCTAGACTAGAAGTCCAACCATCAAGACTCATCAAATCTCATTTCCCTGAGGTCTGAATTGCCTATGGCAGAACAAAGAAATTAAGAAATAGTGACACTTTCACTTACTTTATTTTACATTCTAGTCTGATCTGGGTGAAGTTTTGGGGTCTTTTTTATAAATGTGGTGGGTGTTTTGTTTGTTTTAAAGGTTGGTCTACATTGTAATGGACATGGCTTGGTTGACTTAGTCAATATTGAACCATATCATAGAATTGTAGGACTGGAAGGGACCTCGAGAGGTCATCTAGTCCAGGCCCCTGCACTCATGGCAGGACTAAGTATTATCTAGATCTATATATAGTATATTGACTGGAATGCGTTACCTAGGGAGGTGGTGGAATCTCCTTCCTTAGATATTTTTAAGGTCAGGCTTGACAAAGCCCTGGCTGGGATGATTTAGTTGGGGATTGGTCCTGATTTGAGCAGGGGGTTGGACTAGCTGACCTCCTGAGGTCCCTTCCAACCATGATATTCTATGATTCTATGACATGGTAATGCAGTTTTAAAAATAGGGAGCTCTAAACCCCTTATTTCCTTTCATCCTCAAATTTGTATTTAATTTGTATTGACCACCTTTCCAAGTTATTGAGTGATGAGAGATTTAACTTCTTAAAGAAGTTGATAGGTAATGTGATATGAAGCATATTAGCAGGATAGATAAAACAGAGAAGGGTATCTTTCTTGTTTACAAACATTCCCCGAGCCATCTAGCAGATCATTCAACTGCTCATACTCACTTTTCATGTCTTAAGAAAAGGGAGGTAAATTGCAGAAAATAGGAAGGTACAAGATGAAGGAATATGAATCTCTAAAACTAGTTCCAAGTTGGTTTAATGGTTCCAGTATAAGGAACAAGAGAACCGATATGTAAGACAATTTGTGTGTGGATGCAAGGCAGTTTCTGCTGAAAAAGTAAAGTTTACACTAATGTAACTTTCATATGTAGACAGGGCTACACTATTTCAAGCTATCCGAACTATGGAGAAAGGCAGAGCTATGCAATTTCATTTTCTTTTTCCCAACAGTCCATTGTGGAAGATTTTAGTATACTAAGTGAAAATAAGATTCATATTGCTTTTGAACACTTGTCTGCTAGAGCCACTTTGGTCTAGTGTGGATGGACTTCTGAATGAAATTTGCCTGGATAACTTCAGTTAGTGAGATAAATTTGTTTAAATGATTTGCTGTGTATTTTTGCATTGTTATTCAAGGAGAGCATTTTTCTGAACATTCCAGAAATAGTGACCATTGCCAAGCTCAGATTGATCGTGCCTTTAAAGATCTCCAAAATAGCCATTTGGGGCTAGATATCAGCATAATCTAAGGGGATGTAAGACCTGATTCAAAGCCCATTAAAGTCAATCAGGTCCTTTGTCACATGACACTTGTTACTACTAATGAGAGTCAAATGGCTGTTTCCCTATGCTGTAATGTACTCTTTGACGTTTATTACATGCAGTAGGTTTTTAGATCTCTCTTGGCATAGCGTCAGGTAGATCATCTAAATTCCTTTTGGCAGTATGACAAGTAAAGGAATGTTTCCTCTTTGTCTGATACATTCCCTCAGCAACATCTTGGTCTATTTCAGTTGGTTATTGGAATATGTAGTTTTGCTATGTATGCTAGTTGACAGTGTGTGTGTTGGTGTAGCTATAAATCTGTATCTTTGTATATGTTCTTACACTAAATTACCCTGAGGTATATAAGTATATAGAAGGTGTATATTTGCTAGTGAGAGTCAAACTCACAGTAAGGTATCATTCTAGCTTTTTTTGTAATCTTCCTTAATGTAACACAGAGATTTTGCCTCAGATAAGAGAGAAAATGTTCACACTTTTTCTTCTCTCCACATTTCTGGACACCCTTGTTCATCTCTGCTTTTTATCTCTCCTTCCTTTTAACAGTGTCAGTTGAACCAGTGGTGAGAGCAGCCTACCACATAATTCTTTTTCTTCTTTAAAAGTGAGCTGTTGGATGAAGGTACTGCTTTCAGTAGGGTTTTGCCATCAGTTACCCCAGATTTAATTTTTCCTTCTTATTTAAATAATTCTAAAGAGAGATTTTAGACCTTTTTATTTAATTTAAGAAAAACAACCCATACTCTGGGCCTTTTTTAAAAAATGCAGCCGCAAGTATGTTTTATAAAGTTTCAGCTACACCATCACTTGGAGAGTGGGAGGGAATTGAAGAATTTGCTATGAAAGTCAAGTTTTGCAGATCTGAGGAGAAATTTTTATTCAGTTTAAATTGAGGATCTGTCCCATGGTGTCGCTCCCAGGAATTGAAAGCTTGCAGTCATATGAGAGCTGTGGCTTAATTTGTAATACTGACGTGCCATTATATTAAAATTCAGCATATTTGAGGCTCTTCGTTGTTAACATTTTACCAATTATATTCTGCTAAAAAATTCCTGGGTTTTGGAAAAAGCTAGTATTCACTGATTTTTCATCCAAATTTTGTCTTATTTCCGGACCTGGACATTTTTTGCAAGGAAAGCAGATGGAGCTGTGCTAAAGGGCCAGGATCAGGAGGGAGCTCTGGCTAGCAGGGTGGTCAGTACACACTCATCCTGACCCCAGACCTTTGGCATGGCTCTGTTCGTTTCCTCTGCATAGTCGGGGAACAAGATGGGTGGAGAAGACAGGTCCTGGAAGCCGAGACTTGCCCAACTGCTGCAGGGAACACAAAGCTTCCTCAACTGCTGCATGGTCAGTAGCACCCCCGGCACACCATGACTACTGGGCATCTCTCCCTCCCTTTGGCCTACTGCCCTTCATTTTTGGTTTTTACTGATTTTTTTCCCATTTTAAAATTGTTGATAAAAGCCAGAAAAACAAACAAAAAATACCTGAAAACAAGGTGCATTAGTTATTATATATTAGTTATTTTATACTTTCTACTAAAGTCCTGAGTATTTGCAAAATATTATTTCTAATTCTAATGAAAACATCCTTCCATGGGCAGATGGCATTCTAGCTTATCTGCCTGTTTTTTTTTTAACTTTGTGGTTTCCAGTAACATGGGTACAGGTGAATATTGTAACAACACAGAAAAGGAACTTTCCGACCTGCAATATGATCTCTCGATTGGAAGAATGCTTCATAGATCCATTTAGCCACTTTACTGCCCACCGAGAGTTTGGTTTAGGGTAAAGTCTTTACACAGCAGGCTGCTATTAAGTTGCATTTTTCTTCTCCTTGATAGGAATTGTTTCCCCAAAAACATGGCCCCCCAAAAAACTTTGCTGAATACCTTACTTTATTAAAATTCCATGCAATATATTTATGTCCTGAAAGGTCATTGCAAAAAATTACTATGTTTGGGTTACATCTGACTTCATATCCATTCTGCTAGTTTGACAAATAAAATTATATTTTTCTAACTTTCAGCTCTACAAACTTAACTTTGGATCTGAACATTAAACTGGCTCCATTCTCTCTTGCATGTCAGCAAGCCCTAAAGATTTTATCCTCCAAAACACCCCCGTTGTCTTTAAATGCGTAACTCCACTATCCAAAAAATCTGTTTTAGTTACACTTGTGCAATCCCATTGTCTTCAAATTGCACCCTCAGTTAGAGCTGTGCCGTAGGGGTCTAATGGAAGAATTTGTCTCTGCACTGGAAACTTAGTTAACAGTTTTGTTGATGATGTCAGATTTTTAATATGTGCTAGGTCTCACTTTCACTCACTCATAGCTGAGATGGATCTACAGTGATAACGGTAGTAAAAGCAGTAGAAAACTTACTTTTCATTACAGCAAGCAGCTATAAATATGAACTTCATAAGTTGTTAAATAAGGTGTTATTTTCACAGTCACCTTTTGAGCATAAAGCGGCAGTCTAAAGTATATAGGGGCTTCAGCTGCTAAGCCTCTTCTAGTATATGCCAAACAAATGATCAAACTGATTATATATGCACAAAAGGTGTGTGTTTGGCAGAGGGGGTTCAGATACATGGATTTCTGGGGATTTTTTTTTCAGATAATTCCAATTAAATTAATGGGCCCATGTTTTCTTGTGATAATAGACCATACAGAATAGTTGGATCATACAGAATAGTTGTTCTGGCCGGGTCCTTAGATTTTAGTGGGAATGGATGTACAAAGCTGAAAATCAGAAGTTTCATTTTTTCCAGAGCTAATTATTAATGTTTCCATTTTAAATAAAATAAAACAGGAGGAAGAGTCTCGCATGTTAACCTCACAATAGACAGTCTGGTTTGTGTTTCTTTTATGCTTTCACTTCATCTTTAAAATATAACTTCTCCAGATTGTCATTGCACTTTACTGAAAGTGGCCAGTAATTTTATATAAGCATTTAAGTTCACAGCCCTAGTTGGAATTCCTTATTTGGCTGTAGGATTCTTCACAGAGGTTTTTCCCTCTTCCACTGCTATCTTTGCACCATTAAATGAATGCAATTTAAAGGCAAGATTATCTTTAGGTCACAGTGAAATTTAAAACATGAGGGATAGAGTGCATTTAGTGCAGTTGGAATTGGAAATAAACACATAAAGAAATGTATATGGCCATGCTGATAGTTATAAATTAAGTGTCAAGGTCTCAAATCTGGGAAAGCATCATCAGAATTTATAAAGTTCTATTTAAGCAGTCCATTCTCCTCACTTTAAACATCTGTTACTGGTTATTGTTTGAGTGACCACCATGTACATTATACAAAAAGGAACGTGTTTTTTGTAAGATCTCTGCTAATGTGGCAGATAAAATCCCAATGTTTGATAGCAATGCCAAAGGGCAAAGAGGTGCTGAGCAATACTCCTCATCTTTACCATTGCTTTCCTTCCTGGAAAAACAGGCTTTGACAGTGGGAAAACTAAGAAAGTGATAAGGAGAGGTGGAAAGATGCTTGGGAACTGAGACTGATGTAGACCAGAGCTGTATTTCATCAAGCAGGAAGAAAAAGCCTTCTCTTACATGCACCAATGCACCAATAACTATTTGTTCACTGATTAGAAATAAAAATAGAAATTCTAGTTTATATAATCTTGTTGTGGTAATAAATTAAAAGTTAAGAAACAACATTGTTTTTGTTGGCACATGACACAAACTGGGTCTGGTTTTTGCAGTTCGATTTCCCTGACAACCCATTTTTGACCTGTTTTTTTTAAAAAAATCGAATTTCTTATTGACTATCTTCAAATACTGTGTGTTCTGCTCAGAGTAAATGTTTTTAAACTGATGCACTATAAGGATGAAGAACAATTTCCTGTGGGGATAGAGTCTGAACTGTTGGAAATTGTCCACACCTTTGAGGTATGTCTACACAGCATTTTGGAGTGAGCAGGAGCAAGCCTCAGTTTGGTCTCGGAAGCCCACACCTCTTCCCTACAATGCTATGTACACATACCCTGACTCTTTTCTGACACTGCTGGATTTGTTGTTGTTTCGAAAGTTTTTTGTGGTAGGGTAGAGAGTGACACTTGTTGCATATAAAACACTTAAATGTCTTTCTTTCCCGTTACATATCTGAAGTGTTGAGGATCGATTGCAGAAAATTAGCAGCAATGAGTACACATAGGACTAAGAGTGAATTACTTAAATACTGCTTGCTAGAGATGAATGAAACAATTCAGATGCCCTTTTTTTTTTCTTCCTCTGATCTAGCCTGTCTTCTTGTACAAAGAAGGAAAACTTGCTTCATGCACTGACAGACTCTCTGCATGTTAAGGGCCTGTCCACACTGAAGAAATATTTCAACAGGTTAAGCTAAATCAATCTAAAGCTGTTTACAACCATAAAGTGAAATCCTGCCCTATGGAAGTCACTGAGAGTTTTGGCATTGATTTTAATGGGGCTAAGATTTAATCCATAGAGTAGATCCAGTTTTAGGTGGATTGTCCTGTGTTACTGAACTAGGCTCTTGATTAAACTGATCATATACTTCATGTCTCCTAACGATAAGGTTGAAGGAGTCTTGGCCTAGATAGGCACAAAGAGCTAACTGAATGATGATTTAGAACTGTGAAGAAAATCAGGAAGTGCGAGGAGCCTGAGTAGACATCTGTAGTGAAATATGTAGTGACAAACCATCAGATAAAGGACAGAATATGGAAATGATCGTAGAGCAGTTTTTAAACTAAGGGCTGGGAGAAAGCTGACAGATGTGAAGGAGCACGTGGTTCGGACAGAGACATCCCATAGGGGAGGATCTATTAATGGAGATCCTCTATGTCCTAGTAAGGAGGAGAGCATGGAAGATGATAAAATATGGGTAGGATCTGATGAGAAACAGTCAGATGAAAAAGAGTCCCATTCAATTACATCATGTACTGGCAGACAGCTAAAAAGTGACAAGTTTTTAAAGTGCTTATATACAAATACTAGAAGTCTAAATACTAAAATGGGTGAACTAGAGTGCCCAATATTAAATGAGGATATTGATATAATAGGCATAACAGAAACTTGGTGGAATGAGTATAATCAACAGGACGCAGTAATACCAGGGTACAAAATATATTGGAAGAACAGAACAGGTCATGCTTGTGGGAATTGGCACTATATGTGAAAGAAAGCATAGAATCAAATGAAGTAAAAATCTTAAATGAACCAAACTGTACTATAGAATCTCTATGAACAGTAATTCCATGCTCGAATAATAAGAATATAGCAGTAGGGATATATTACTGACCCACCTGACCAGGATGGTGATAGTGACTATGAAACGCTCAGGGAGATTAGAGAGGCTATGAAAATAAAAAACTCAATAATAATGAGGGATTTCAACTATCCCCATATTGACTGGGTACATGTCACCTCAGGATGGGATGCAGAGATAAAGTTTCTTGACACCTTAAATGACTGCTTCTTGGAGCAGCTAGTCCTGGAACCCATAAGAGGAGAGGCAATTCTTGATTTAGTCCTAAGTGAAGCACAGGATCTGGTCCAAGACATGAATGTAGCTGGACTGCTTGGTAATAGTGACCATAATATAATTAAATTTAACATCCCTGTGGTGGGAAAAATACCACAGCAGCCCAACACTATAGTATTTAATTTCAGAAAGGGGGACTACACAAAAATGAGGAAATTAGTTAAACTGAAATTAAAGGTATAGTGCCAAAAGTGAAATCCCTGCAAACTGCAGGAAAACTTTTTAAGGACACCATAATAGAGACTCAACTTAAATGTATACCCCAAATTGAAAAACATAGAAAGAGAACCAAAAAAGTGCCATTGTGGCTAAACAACAAAGTAAAAGAAGCAGTGAGAGACAAAAAGGCATCCTTTAAAAAGTGGAAGTTAAATCCTATTGAGGTAAATAGAAAGGAGCATAAACTCTGGCAAATGAAGGGTAAAAATATAATTAGGAAGGCCAAAAAAGAATTTGAAGACCAGCTAGCCAAAGACTCAAAAAGAAATAGCAAAATTTTTTTAAAGTACATCAGAAGCAGGGTAGTCTCTAAACAACCAGTGGGGCCCCTGGACGATCAAGATGCTAAAGGAGCACTCAAGGATGATAAGGCCATTGCGGAGAAACTAAATGAATTCTTTGCATTGGTCTTCATGGCTGAGGATGTGAGGGAGATTTCCCAAACCTGAGCCGTTCTTTTTAGGTGACAAATCTAAGGAACTGTCCCAGATTGAGGTGCCATTAGAGGATGTTTTGAAACAATTGATAAACTAAACAGTAATAAGTCACCAGGACCAGATGGTGTTCACCCAAGAGTTCTGAAGGAACTCAAATGTGAAATTGCAAAACTACTAACTTTAGTTTGTAACCTATCATTTAAATCAGCTTCTGTACAAAATTACTGGAGTGTAGCTTATGTGACGATTTTAAAAAAGGGCTTCAGAGGTGATCCTAGCAATTACAGGCTGGTAAGCCTGACTTCAGTATCGGGCAAACTGGTTGAAACTATAGTAAAGAACAAAATTGTCAGATACATAGATAAACATAATTTGTTGGGGAAGAATCAGCATGGTTTTTGTAAAAGGAAATCATGCCTCACCAATCCACTAGAATTCTTTGAGGTGGTCAACAAGCATGTGGACAAGGGGGATCCAGTGGATATAGTGTACTTAGATTTTCAGAAAGCCATTGACAAGGTCCCTCACCTAAGGCTCTTAAGCAAAATAAGCTGTCATGGGATAAGAGGGAAGGTCCTCTCATGGATTGGTATTTGGTTAAAATATAGGAAACAGAATGGAGAGAGGTAAATAGTGGACTCCCCCAGGGGTCTGTACTGGGACCAGTCCCTTCAACATATTCATAAATGATCTTGAAAAAGGGTAAACAGTGAGGTGGCAAAACTACTCAAGATAGTTGAGTCCCAAGCAGACTGCGAAGAGCTACAAAAGGATCTCACAAAACTGGGTGACTGGGCAACAAAATGGCAGATGAAATTCAATATTGATGAATGCAAATTAATGCACATTGCAAAACATAATCCCAACTATACATATTAAATGATGGGGTCTAAATTAGTTGTTACCACTCAAGAAAGAGATCTTGGAGTCATTGTGGATAGTTCTCTGAAAACATCCACTCAGTGGCCGTCAAAAAAGCTAACAGAATGTTGGGAATCATTAGGAAAGGGATAGTAAATAAGACAGAAAATATATTGCCTCTATATAAATCCATGGTACGTCCACTTTTTGAATACTGTGTGCAGACTGTGGTCACCCCATCTCAAAAAAGATAGATTGGAAAAGGTTCAGAAAAGGGAAACAAAAACGATTAAGGGTATGGAACGGTTTCCATATGAGGAGAGATTAATAAGACTGGGACTTTTCAGCTTGGAAAAGAAACGACTAAGGGGGGATATGATAGAGGTCTATAAAATCATGACTGGCGTGGAGAAAGTAAATAAGGAAGTGTTATTTACTTCTCATAACACAAAAACTAGGGGTCAGCAAATGAAATTAATAGGCAGCAGGTTTAAAACAAACAGAAGGAAGTATTTTTTCACACAACATACAGTCAACCTGAGGAACTCCTTGCCAGAGGATGTTGTGAAGGCCAAGACTATAACAAGATTCAAAAAAGAACTAGATAATTTCATGGAGAATAGGTCCATCAATGGCTATTAGCCAGGATGGGCAGGGATGGTGTCCCCAGCCTCTGTTTTCCAGAAGCTGGGAATGGGCGACAGAGGTTGGATCACTTGATGATTACCTGTTCCGTTCATTCCCTCTGGGGCACCTGGCATTGGCGCTGATGGAAGACAGGATACTGGGCTATATGGACCTTTGGTCTGATCCCGTATGTCCGTTCTTATATTCTTATGATTACAAATTGGATATGATACAAAAAATCTACATATTCTGTCATTTATTGTTATCAGACATAGTGGATCTAACTGATTTAATAAGACTGCACTTCTGTAGCATCCTTCATCTGAGTCTCTTAAAACAGTCAGTAAACACCAATTTTAGCCCCACAACATCCTAGGTAGGGAGGCAAATACATTAACTGAGGTGATGAGAAGGTTTGTCCAAGGTCACACAGAAAATCAGTAGTAGAGCCAAGAATAGAATTCCAGAGACCTGGCTCATTCACTTGCTCTAGTGGACATCACATACTTAGAACCAAAGCCCTCTGATTTCTTAAAAATCTTGCTTGTGAAAAAGTGCTACAGGATAGCAGTCCATGTGAACAAAGCTGGTGGCACTGAATCTTCCTGTTGCAGGTGAGCGGAACAGGTTTCTAAAAGCAGCGGTAGCAATAACAGAGCCAGATGCTTAATGCCAGAGGAATAAAAATCTCGTTCACCAATCTGAGGTCAGTCACATAAATCAAGAGTAAAAATCTAAGTATTCTGGGAAAATCTTTTTTTAAATATTGAAATGAATAAACAACCTGATGCCGTGGTCTTGAACCCAAAGAAGACATCACCTGGGATACAGAATTGGGTGACAGGGTAGATTTTTGTCGTACTGGTAGAAAAGACTTTGTCATGGCACTGGAGGGAAACAGAAGGTGGGGTATCTGAGATATGCAGACTATTCTGGAATGCTGTATTGATGGGATTTTGTAGGAGAGCAAGAAGATGGAAAACTATTAAGGACTGAAGGGTGGGAGGCAGAAATATAGTGAGTGGTGCATAAAAATCGAAGCCTGAATAAAACTAGGAACACACATTCCCGTGCTTTTATTAATTTATTAAAATTACCGTGCATTAAATAACAAATTCATTTGCACCTCTGGATTCAAAGCAGCTGGTCAGATCTAGCAAATACTATTACTCTTGGGTGAATGAAAGAGTCTGTGTAGGCTTCCAAGACGATGTATGAGCATGAAGATCTTACCATGTTGGGGCATGTGTAGAGCAAGTACTAGGATACATGCCCAAACTGCCTCAATTTTTCCAAAAGTTAACATAGAAAAGCTGCAGAACTGAAGACACATGCAAATTAACTTTGAAAATAAATTAACTTTTAGATTTTGTGATGTTATTAGCTACAAGAGTAAAATAACAAATTATTTTTTTTAAAAAAATGGTTTTAAAGTATCTATTAGTGTCTTTGAAATAAGTGCAATAACAGCCAAATTTTAGGATATGTGTTTAATATAGAAAATATAATCATAAAACAGATTTTATAGCTCTGCAGATTACTTTGATGTGAATTCAGTTCTGGCCACTTTAAAATTGATGCTGTTTATCATTTTAAATCAATTTAATGTTTTTCAGGCATTTTATGATAGTTTTCTTGATTACTGCCAGTTACCCCAGCCACTTGACTTTTACAAACATAATTGTGGGAAATGTTTTCCAGTTAGTAACTCAATACCCTGGAAAATTAAAAAGTTGTCTTTAAAGCTTTAAACTTTTAAAACAGGTTTGGTAATGTTGTTTTTTTCAAATAATCAGCTGATATTTTAGGTGCTTCTAGGCTACCTTTTAATTTTATTTAGCAAAATCAATTTCCCTTTCCCCTTAAAACCAAATCCTGTTTTTTTTAATCTCTAGAATATAGAGGACTTTGCTCATTAACAAATCAATCTCTCAGTTTTCTTTCTTTTCCTATATTTGATTTCTCTGAATTCCTGAGAGCAAGTTTCCTCCATTGTTCTTGACTGAAGGTGAAGATGAACAACAGGAAAGACATGTTCTGTATATGCTTTATACATATTGTATTCTAAAACCAAAACTTGTTATAAAAGCAGGGTTACTTTTTATTAATGGTTTTTCATTTCTTAACTCACTTACATGTGAATAAAGATGCCTGTCGTGCTTAACAAGCAATTAAAGAAGTTTGACAGATGCAACTATAGATTAGCCAATGCCAGTGTAAAATACTGTGGGATTTTTCCTTTCCTGTCACCTTAATATTTATTTTCCTATAAAAAAATTAATAACAATACTTAGTACATATGCAGTTTTTCCTCTTCAAATGGCTTTACAGGCTTTATTAACTAAGTAATCCACATAATACCTCTGTGAGGGAGCCTGCTGGGTAAATATTAGCTCTATTTTAGAAACTGAAACCTGGAAAAGTTCAGGTCAGGTTTTGCAAAAATGTTCACTAGATTTTGAGGTGACCCAATTTTTGAGTGCCCAGCTTGAGAAACACAGGGTCTGATTTCTCAGCATGTTGCAACTCCTCTCAAAGTCAGTGGCACCTCTGAATGTTGAACATTGTCGAAAATCAATCCCTAGGTGCTCAGGATAGATGACAAGCATCGGAGGCATGCAAGATTAGTGGCTGCCTTAAAAAGGTGTAACAAAGTGACTTGTCCCAAGCCATAGAATGGGGCTAAGGATATACGTGGGATTAGTACTCAAGAATTCTGGGCTTCCAGTACTGAACTCAGCATATTAGACCAGGAGTCTCTCTCAAAATCATTCTTAATAGCAACATTTGAAGATCTGACTTTCTGCTTTAATGTTTATAATTTTACCATTCTTTTGTTCTTTTTACTTTTCTGTGACCCATAGCACCCCTACCTTCAGACCCTACACATATTGTAATAATCTTTGTACAACATTTGCCTTGTGAGGTATCATTTGAAAACTAATAACTCACTGGTCAGTAATATCATGGTGAAATGTGTGTAGCAACATTGTATGTAAAGTTATGACATAAGCTGAAATTATGACTGACGTGTTTACCAGACAAGTCTGGGGAGGGAGTAAACCTGTTTCTCAAAGACAAAGGACAAGCTGATGCCTCTAGCCGGGTGTCATCAAAGCTGATTGGCAATCACTGGTCAAATGGCCATTCTTTGGCAACGAAGGGGGCAAGAACAGATGGATCTGTATTTTAACAAACTACAACATGGAACCTCTATCACCACAAGACTCCATGTCTCTGTACTCACAGGAGGAAGGAAAATGCATTTCAAAGGGTGACGGACCTATAAAAGTGAGGGGCAAAAACACCCCAGGTATTCTTTCTTTCTTTCTTTCTTTCTTTCTTTCTTTCTTTCTTTCTTTCTTTCTTTCGCAAGACAAAGGAACCAGCCCTTTGGGAGGGTTGCTGACCGGGGAATTTAGTCAGCCCTGTTGCTGGGAACATGTGGTAGGGATTTTACTGAACCAAGTCTAGCTTGTTAAGTTTTAGTTACTCTTGTAAACATTTCTGGCTTTAATACCTTATACTTGTACTCACTTAAAATCTGTCTCTTAGTAGTTAAATAAACTTGTTTTATTCTTTAATCAAAACTAATCCAATGTTGTGTTTAAAATGAACTGTTTGGGTAACTTCAGTTAAAGTAGCAAACTGTTGTATATTGACTCCTTACAGGGCCAATGGACCTCTAATATCTGAACTGCCCAGGAGAGGGCTGTACTGTGCAGAAATACACGTTTTGGGGGAAATTTGGGACAGGGAGTGTCTTGGGGTCACCCGACAGATAGTAACCAACTCTGCTGGAAGACAGAGTGTGGCTGGTGTGTTCCTGACATGCTCCTGGGATCGTAGTTGCTGGATCAGGACTGTAGCTATATACAGACACTGCACACAGGGTGTGACCTGCATGCTGTTAGGCTGGTTGTGAACTACCCAAGTCGGGAGTTACAACAGCAAACCATTGTGAGGCACCAAGGTTGCAGAGCAAGTGGTGATGCAACCCCTCTGGATTGCACTCTGGAATATGATAGTTACATAGGTGTTTTTTTTAAACCTCACTGAGGTGCTATTCAGTACCTGTATGAGAGCAATTTGCTCCCAGTATTTCAGCCTTTTTACTCTAGATAATGTTTTCTAAGAGCTGTTAGGGAAGTTAGCATAAAACTCAGTTTTTTTTAAAGTGGGTGATGTCACTTAAGCCAAGGGTTGCCAGGCATCTGGTTTTCGACCTGGTGGCTCTTGTCAGCAATGCTGACCGGGCTGCTAAAAGTCCAGTCGGTGGTGCAGCGGGGATCAGGCAGGCTCCCTGCCTGCCCTGGCTCTGCGTGGCTCTCAGAAGCGGCCAGCAAGTCCAGCTCCTAGGTGCAGGGGCAGCCATGGGGGCTCCATGTGCTGCCCCTGCTCTGAGTCCCGGTACCGCAGCTCCCATTGCCTGGGAAGTGCGGCCAATGGGAGCTGCGGGGGCGGCGCTGGGGCGGGGCAGCGCGCAGAGCCCACTGCCCCCTCCGTGTAGGGGCTGAAGGGACATGCTGGTCGCTTCCAGGAGCTGCGAGGAGCCAAGGCAGACTGTGAGCCTGCCTTAGCTCCGCTGCACCGCCGACCAGTAACCGCCTAAGGTAAGCACCGCCCGGCTGGAACCTGCACCTTGAATCCCCTCCAACACCTCAGCCCCCTGTTGCAGCCTAGAGTCCCCTCCTGTACCCAAACTCTCTCCCACAGCACTCATCCCACATCCCTCCCACACCCCAACCTCCTGTCCCAGCCCTGAACCCCCTCCTATGCCTGAAACCCCTCATCCCTGGTCTCACCCGAGAGCCCACACCCCGTCCCTCACCCTAACCCCCTACCCCAGCTCAATGAAAGTGAGTGAGGGTGTGGGAGAGCGAGCGACGGACAGAGGGACAATGGAGTGAGTGGGGGAAGGGGCCTCGGAGAAGAGATGGGGCAGGGGTGGGGCCTTGGAGAAGGGGGGACAGGGGCAGGGCGGGGCAAGGGTATTTGGTTTTGTGCGATTAGAAAGTTGGCAACCCTACTTAAACCCAGCCTGAACCCCCTAATCTTAGCCACCATGAGTCAAAGTGGTAAGCTTAGCATTGTAATAAGATTTTTGTCACTGGTTTTACTGTAGTCTTTATGTTTAAGATGTTTTACAGCTAGTTTACCCTGTCACAACCTCTTAAATACTTGAACAGTTCTTAAATATACATTTGCTCACATAATTTGTATATTTCAAAGTGTTAAAGTTTTAGAAAATCAAATTTTTCTCTCAACTAGGTGCTGCTGTTTTCTTTTTCTTTTTCATTCATTCTTCTTTAGCTGTGCACAAATACTGCTTGTCTAGTTTAATCTAATCCATTTTAAAGCAGACTGAAGCAATTTTTCTGGAGTCTCTTCTTAAATGTTCTTTCTCATCTGCTAATTCCAGCCTACTTTTCTAGCTACTAACCATGAACTTTTGCTTATCTCTTCATTCTGAAATGATTTCCCTCACCTAAACTTTGATTCTCCTTTCCAAGTAGCAACTGCTGTTTTAGCACCCTTTGTTCAGCTAAGATTATAGCTCATGCTGCTCCTTCCACTGATTTTTTTGCAGCTAAAAGCTGCCCTTACTCATGTTGAGTAGTACTTTACTTGTTGAGTAATGTACAGTGCTGCTTAATTTAATAATTTTATTTAAAGTGTATCATTTCTGTAATACGCAATTTTTGAAAGAAAACCACATATTTTGTTCTCTCATAATTTTCTGAAAACTTTCCGGGTTGAAAGATAAATTAAAACAAATTAAAACAGTTCTTCCATTATTAAAATGGAAAGTTTAAAAAAAAATCTTTTTGGTGCTTAAAAAATGTAACAACCCAACCCCCCGCAAAAACTAAAGCAAACAAAAAACCCCAGTAGAACCAAAAAACTGTAAACTTGGCATGATCACAGTGTTCGAGGAGGAAAGTTAACTGAGAAAAGTATATAAAACAAAACTAGTATTTTTAAAGTTATAAGGGTTTAAAGTTACAAGTCTGTGCATGTGTAATCAATGTATCTTTAATCTGCTAAATTATTTTGGCATAAGGATTTCACATCTGCAGATACTTTATACTGGAACATGGACTGCATGTGGTGTTTCTTTTTTCATAAAGAATTGCCTTCTGCGGTAGGTAACTTCATAAGACAAGGGGAAGGAAGTGTGTTCTAGGGCAGGTGGGGCATTTCTCACGGTCTAGTTGAGGAGTCAAAGTCTTCCTGAACTAGCTGCATGTCTGGGGACATGGAGCAGTTTGTTTCCTGTGATTCTCTCCCTCCCGTTGTACTGGTGGGGCAGAAGAATAATCTAGCCCAATTCCCTGCAGCTGCTGTGAAATGTGTCCAGGACATATGAGCCTGTGTGCATTACTTGTTTCAGAACTCCTTTTCCTCCTCATTTGAGGGACTGGCTCATTACCTTACCTTACTTTTTGCTTTACCTCATCTTCACCTTAAAAGAACTTTGAAAGTGTCTTTCCCATGATGCCAAGATGTAAGATCTATATCCTTTTTCATAACATACATCAAAAGAGATGGTAGCTTTCTACCTAATTTTTAAATATCATTTTTATTGCAGTTAAGCAATTTTGTAGTGATTCTAATTTAATCTGAGGTATTGTAGAATATACCTTGTATATCCACATGATTAGTGTGTGTGTGTGTGTGTGTGTGTGTAAAATAAAAAAGGTTGTGTATTATTAGTAGGCAGTTAGTAAAACACCTTGGGTATGCTTTGCCTTTTACCTTTAGTTTCCTAGGAAATGTTCTATTAAAATATTAATGCATACCCTGGAAATCTTGGCTTTTTATTTTTAAAATTTGACTAATTAATATTAAAATGCAATTTGGAAAGTGTTTTATGCAAGTCTATTAAAATATTTCATGACTACAAATATAAGAGAATGGTATTGAAAAGGCTCAAAAGTATCTTTAACTACTATTTATATCTTCATAAAATTATTATTTTACTTTTTTGTTTCTTTGTTTTTGTTTCCTGGCCCCTTTTTTTCCTTTCAGCTACCTTTTCAACAATGTTCTCTAGCCCAGAGACCACTTTTAATGCTAATTTTGTTGTTTAAAAGTTGCTAGGGACTTCAATGAACAATTTTATTCTTGGATGTGAAGCCCTGAATCTGACTCCGGTGCTGGGGAGAGAAGGGAATGTAGAGTTGTTCATGTTTAAAAAATAAATAAATTAGGAGGTCAGTTTAGTTTTAATAATAGAAAACTAGTGGGTTTCACACACATCTTTTGAAATGTCAGCTGGGTTCATGGAAGAAGAAGTGAAAATTGTTAAGATTCTCAGTTCTACATATCTGGGTATAATGACATCCATTACCATACTATCTGAGACCCTCTCAAACACTTAACTAATTTATCCTTGCACAGCCCTTTTTAGTAGGCATTATTGTTTCCTTTGTTTTACAGATGGGGACTGAAGCACAGAGATTAAGTGACTTTCCAAGGTCACACAGGAAGTCTGTGACAGAACAGAGAATTGAACTCAGCTCTCCTGAGTCCACTCCAGTGCTGTGACCACAAGACCATCCATCCCTCATCAGTTCGGTTTCTTAAGATGAAAAGTTTATTGCAGATGGTCTGGAGTGGATGCAGGAGAAGGGTTGCTTTTGCCTTTGGATGCCTTTTTCATTAAGAAAAGTACTTATGCCCATTACGTTAAGCATTGAGCTTGAGGAACATGGTAAATGAACATATTTAAACTACTGGTAAATAAAAAACCCAAAAAATTGATTTAGTCTTTGTTGTAAATGTATTAATCACCTAGGGTCTAGAAGTTGTGATTGAACATATTTCCAAGAAAAATCCTTCCTTTTTTTTTTTTCTAACAGAGTCATATTAGAAATACCTTTTTCTTGTTTCCAGTAAAAGTAAAATAAAATACATGTGGGAATAGTTTTAGGGTGTTTTATTCATGCCTTTACTCGCCCTTTACTTGTCTGTCCATTCTTTTTGTTATTAAGCCCGTTCGTGAGAATAAAAACAAACCATAGTGAATATGAGTTGCTGAAGAGACTATCATTTCTGCTCATCCATTTTTGGCCTGTCATCAGTGGCTTCACAGATTGTCAGAAAGTTAACTGTCGCACTTGAGAAGGAAAGGGTTCATGGAGCTTGTGAGCTCAGGATATCCGTCCCTAATCTGACACAAATGTGATCTTGCAGTTTTTGTTTACGTGGATCCATTTTGACACAGGCAGAGACCTCATACATCCTTTACAATGATGAAATTGAACTGATATTTGGAGCCTTTGCCCTGAGGAAGAACTTGTGTTTTGCAATTGCTTGCGCTCCTGCCCTGATGTCTTCTTTCCATTTGTAGGCTACAAAACTGCCTCCTACAGAATTGCATTGGTTGGCAACTGAAATAAACTTGTTCTTTCTAGTGCATTTTTTGCCACTTTTTCAAGAGTATACCTCACAGGGTGGTTCTTGGGAGACCAGTTCTAAACTTTACATATAGTAGGGATTGTAGGAAGAAAATTTAAAAAAAAAAAAGTGGAGTGAGGAGCTTTATATAGAAACATTCTTTCATTGTATTGTGTCGTATGAAAATAGTTGATTTTTGAGCCTGTCAGGTTGTGTGGAGCATTTTAATAATTGTGTGCATTAACAGCTGTGTGTGTCAGCACTGAGTTTGAATTTCTCAATGATGAGATTCTGCTGCTCCATCAGACTTGGAACTTCTGGGTTTCCCCATCCTTTCCAAGTATCAGAGGCATGTAAGAAGTTGTTCATTTTCTCTTTCCTGCTCTCCCACAATCCCTAGTGCTCTCTGCTTGTCAGCACCCTCTACAGGTGTGCCTGATGATCTGCTGCCACAAGTACTCCTCATTCTTTTTGCTGATACAGACTAACACGGCTACCACTCTGAAACGCGCTGCTCTGATGTCACTCCCCAGTTATTTGCTTCAGTGCTCACAGACAGAGATTTTCTCTGCAGTCTGTTCTGAGAATTTGTGTGGCCCTGTTCTTTCCCTCCACCTTAGTTTCTGTCTAGCAAGGAGAAAGTCTTAGGGGGAGCACTTTAAGGAAGGCTTCATACTGCTAAATCCCCAGATGTTAGTCCCTTCCTCCCTTCATCCCATTCGAAGCACCAAGTATTGGACTCTCATCCCTTTTGGAACCTTTGGAGCAAGAGCTGTACACACCACTGCCAAAAAAGCAAATCATTCTCTTCTGAGGATTTCCCTAGACATAACTTGTATTCACCCCAATCCTGTGCTTATGAAGTGGAATTATCTTCCTGCCCTGAGCTCTTTGAATCAGGTGATTCAGGTTGCCTGTATCCTACTGAAATTTTGCAAGTTATGGAGCCTACAACTCCCTTTCAAGATAGCCAAATCAGCAATTCAGTCTCCCCCTACCCAGGAGGTGGTGACGGTAACACACATGACTATATGTATCTTCTTCTCCCTTTTGAGCCTCTTGTGACATCACCAGATTCTCTGCCAAGACTCTTCTCTGCAACACATTTTCGCTCCAAGGAACAATTTGGCTCTAGTCTCCAGATCCAGACACTGCTTCCAGAGGCAACATGGTTCAGGCATTCAAGCACCTTTTGAAAGGATAAGGTTCCTTAGTGAGTCCCTTTTAGAGTTGCCAACTTTTTACTTGCACAAAACCGAACACCCTTACCCCGCCCCTCCTCTGAGGCCCTGGCCATGCCGCGTCCCTTCTAAGAGGCCCGGTCCCTCCCCCTCACTCCATCCCCTCCTTCTTCTGTTGCTCACTCTCCCCACCCTCACTCACTCGCTCATTTTCACTGGGCTGGCTCAGGGGGCTGGGGTGTGGGAGATGGTGAGGGCTACGGCTGGGGGTGCTGGTTCCGGGGTGGGGCCAGAAATGAGTTCACAGGGTGGGAGGGGGCTCCAGGCTGAGGCAGTGGATTGGGATGGAAGAGGGGGTGATGGCTCCAGCTGGGGGTGCAGGGTCTGGGGTGGAGCCAGAGATGAGGGGTTTGGGGTGCAGGAGGGGGCTCCAGGCTGGGCGGTGGAACCAAGGTGTTCAGGGTGTGGGAGGGGACTCCAGGCCGAGGCAGGGGGTTGGGGTACGAGGGAGTGAGGGCTCTGGCTAGGAATGCATGCTCTGGGGTGGGACTGGGGATGAGGGGTTTGGCTTTCAGGAGGGTGTTCTGGGATTGAGGGATTCGGAGGGCAGAAGGGGGATCAGAGCTGGGTGGGCCAGGGGGTTGGGGCCCTGGAGGGGGCGGTCAGGGATGCAGGCTGCAGGAGACGCTTAGCTCAAGCAGCTCTTGGAAGCTGCGGCATGTCTCCCCTCCGGCTCCTACATGAAGGTGCGCCAGGCATCTCTGTGCGCTGCCCATCTGCAGGCGCCGTCCCTGCAGCTCCGATTGGGAGCTGCAGGGGCAGCGCTTGGGGCAGAGGCAGCGTGCGGAGCCCCCTGGTTGCCCCTTACCGTAGGAGCCAGAGGGGGGACATGCTGGCTGCTTCCCAGGAGGTGCAGAGGCTAGCAGAGAGCCTGCCAGTCTCGCTGTGTGGTGCAGCACCGCCAACCAGACAGTCAACAGCCCAGTCAGCGGTGCTTACTGGAGCTGCCAGGATTCCTTTTCGACCGGGTGTTTGAAAACCAGACACCTGGTCACCCTGGTTCCTTTACAAAAAGCCAACAAAACTAAACAAACGAATAAATAAAATCTCGTACATCTTCGGACTTGAATACGATGATAATCATCCATCCATTGCTAAGATGCTCCAGGAAGCTTCAGGGAACTTTGCTGTGATTTCCAGCCCTACCAAAAGTCTCTTTTGATCCATCAGGGCCAGGAAATTCTAACAGCGGCCAGAAAGCTTCCCCAAATGCAGGTTAAAGACAGTGAAGCTCTGCAGGCCCAAATCCTCCTTCCACTGGAGGAAAGCTCAAGAGTTTCTTTTTGGCTTTATTATGCTTTTAGTGCAAACTGAGCTTATACCTTTGTTGCCCTACAGCTGATTATACATTGTGACATACCTAACCACTACCAGCTTTTTGAGCACCTGTGATATCATCAAGAGGTGATCATCAGGATCTAGTTCTTTGCTCCATACTTCTGACATCATCAGAGAGCGGAATAAAACTGTAACTAGCATTGTCTAGCCCTGGGAAATTGTACATTAAAAGGAAGCTGCACCCACTTGCTGAGCACAGCAGTCTGAAAGCTCACATGTTGCGAAGCACTTCTCACCACATCTAAATTGTGAAATGTATTTCAAAATGGTTTTAATTAAAATTCGTAAGTTGATCATGTTTTTGAAGTCCGCAGGCATCTTCTTGAGAAATGAAATCATCTGTGACGACAGCAGTACAAAAAAGCTAATCTGTTTCCATTCTTCTCTGATTTTGTTTTAACCAAAGATTACAGTGAATTAGTTTACTGATTTTACCCCACAAAAAATTAAAGCTCTAAGGAATTGGCTGCCAGTGAATGACTGGTGGTGATAAAGCACTTTTGGAGTGGCGAAACTGAACATAAAATCACCATTCCTCTCCTCCATTCACAAGATTATTTTCCTTGATGTTGCCTGTCTATTCAGGCTACTC
Organism: Caretta caretta; assembly: GCF_965140235.1. Classification (NCBI taxonomy): domain Eukaryota; kingdom Metazoa; phylum Chordata; order Testudines; family Cheloniidae; genus Caretta; species Caretta caretta. The sequence continues at coordinate 201,151,206 of NC_134208.1, read as the reverse complement.
GAAATGATGAATGGGCAAGGACAGGAACTAGAGTGTGTACACCAGAAACAGGTTATGTGCACATCTGAATTGAGAAATAAACCCTACCGGTCTATTTTAATTTGTGTTCTGATTTTTGGAGTGTTGGATTTAATAGTCTTGCTTGTTTGCCAGGCTGTGCAGAGCCGCTCATCTGAGCTTATCCCTGGCCAATGTTTTAGCAGGCTGTAGGCAAGCAGCATTGCTTGACTGACAAATTCAGACCATATCCTGGTGGTTTCTATTCCGATTCTATTAAAAAAACATTTTTATGCCCCCTCAAGAGAATCCATAACATGATCGATGTATTTTTTCAAGTTGCCTGAGCCCAGAAATTTTGTTATGAATTAATTAAATCTGTTGCTGGACTCTGACACACTGGCAATACCCTGAGATAACTTTAAGCCCTTTGTTTAATAATTAAGTGATGAATGTTAATATATAAATAAAATGTTTCAGGCTGGGGAAAGTAAGGTTACATTGAAGTTCCTAAAATTAAGGCAGCATAAAAATTGGATTGCTAGCTATTTAGATATAACAAATAATCACTTTTCAGTAAAGTGTCTTTACTAGTAGTTTTGAAATGCCAATTTTAACTGTATTTTTCAATATGGTGTACAGTTTTAAATGTTATCAGAGCTTTAGATTACAGTATTGCCAATCCCAACCCTTGAAAAATCATGGGTCAGGCTCCCCAAAGTTATGAGATTGGCTTAAAAATAATTTTTTAAAAAAATTATGTGTTCTTTTTATTTATCTTTGATTTTTGAGCATTTAGGGTTCACATTTTAAAGCTTTCCTATGCAACCATGAGGGCTATACACTTACTTTTTTCCTGGAAAAAAGCTGAGATTCTCATGAAATCACGTATTTATTTAGGCATAAGTTTTTGTGGGCTAAAACACACTTCATTAGACGCATGGAGTGAAAAATATAGTAAGCAGTATGTATATCACAGCACATGAAAAAACGGGAGTTGCCTTACCAAATGGGGGGGGTGGATGGATCAGTGCTAACGAGGCCAATTCAGTTAAGGTGCAAGTGGCCTATTCCCAACAGTTGGCAAGAAGGGGTGAATATCAAGAGAGGGAAAATTACTTTTGTAGTGCTAACGAGGCCAATGCAATCAAGGTGGACTTGCCCATTTTGTGATGTATATACGGCTTACTGTATTTTTCACTCCATGCATCTGATGAAGTGGGTTTTAGCCCATGAAAGCTTATGGCCAAATAAATTTGTTAATCTCTAAGGTGCCACAAGGACTCCTCATTGTTTTTGCTGATACTGACTAACATGGCTATCATTCTGAAACCTGTCATCGTGAAATCACATGACTCCAAGAGGTTGGGCTTTAAAGACCAAATATTGTGAGACTTGTAATGTAAATGTTAGAGTTAGCAACACTGATATTGTGCTGAGCAATGTAAGTCCCAGAGTTTTTTCTTTAATGTCTTGGATTGGAGTTTAGTCTGTACAGAGAGCTGTTTTCTCTACTGCTGCAGTGGCAGCAGCTATGTTGAGATGCCATTCTGACAGATGCCTAGTGTAGATGCAAGGTATAAAGAAGCTTACTCAAGGGCCATTCCTTCTATCATAGGGCAGGGTCTAAGTGTTTGAAGAATTAGCATTCGTGAGACCCAGGACGCCCACTGCGCACATAGCATCTTGTATCTTGGTGATCCCTTTCTGCCTTGTGTCCTTTTATGAATTCATTCTAAATGTATGTGGCATCATTTGCCTCTTTATTCAAATGATTCCAGATGTGGCGCTTAGGGGGATGATTCCCCAAAGCTACTTTTTGGTTGCGGGTTGGAATTCTGTACTTTTTTGAGGGAGGCTTGTCTGTTTCGGCTATATATCTTAGAAGTTTGACTACTTTCTTTTTAGTACATGTATGAAATACATTATAAACTTTCGGTCTGTTTTGTTTATTTTGAGATATTTGGCCCTGAGAATATAGTTCATCGCGCTTGATTGAAACAAATATTAAATTTTGTACGTAGGCTTCACATGTATAGCAATAAGGCACTGAGATGGCTGTATGGGTCAACATATCTTTAATTAAGTTATCAAATTGCTTCTCTGTGATTGGCAAATTGGACAACCTTCCCAGAAACAAACAAAAAACATTTGAAAAGCAAATATGACCTCAGGCTTATGTCTTGCAGGCCTAAATATTTATATTTTCTATATTCAGTTCAAAATGGCTTAAGGTAACATTTAGCATTTACTAATCATTTTAAAATTAATTATAACTAATACCTTCAGTATGCCAGGTGTTTGAATGTGTGCAGTGTAATGGCTTTATATTACCAATATTATTATGTACTGTCTGTAACTTTGAAGTTTGCCAGTCAAATCAAAAGTTTGCTGGGACTAATGATTTACTTGAGATTTTTAGAGGTACTTTGTCATCAGTTTGAAAACTTGGAGAGGTTTGGTATTGCAGCCATCTGTTAATTCTTGGATCTCTGGAGGAAAGAGAAGGCCGCCTTTTGAAAAATAGATCAAAGCATTCTGTTCTTTCAGTGAGTGATACCTATACGTAACTTAGAAGCTTTGCAAACTGATTACACAATGCCTGTCTCATCTGGCAGAGTTGTGCATTCTACTTACTGGTACAATGTTGATCATACATTATTTTGTAATTGAGGTTAAGCCATTGTTGACTGCTTCTGGTCAGTAATTACTTCTCCAAAAGTATTAATCTGAAATGCGAAGTAACGGGAGAAATGTCTGATTTACTTAATATAGCATTGCAATTGGTAAAAATCACTATAATGAAATCATGGTACATTTTTTTAGATTTCTGCTCAACATATTTAGCACTCTTTCAGAGTAAGAGACAATCAAGTAGTGTACTTTCTGTAATACCTTGAACATTAGGTCTAGATGTGCCTTTCAGTCTCAAAGATCAAAAAAGTGCTTTATTTTATAATTTATCTATTTTGCTGTTACTAGGAATAATTGTTCCTACAACTGAAATGCTGGGGTTGAATATGCAGATGTTTAGCAGTGGAAAATCAACACCCTGCAATATTTAGGGACAGGAAGTGAAGCATAGACTATTCATTTGAAACTACAGGGGAATTTTAAGTGGCAGAATGTAAATATCCAAATTGGGATTTGGCTAGGACTCCAGGAATAATGTTTCCTACCTTTGTGAAAAATTCCTGAGTATTGTAATGACCATGTGCAATAGGTCTTTTATAAACAATGTTGCTTGGATATCATCGTGATAGACACCTCAGAAATGCCTGAGACAGTGAGGCAGACAGGCCACAGTACATCCTAACACCATGGGTCATTACTGTCTCATAGGGCAAACTATTACATACTGAGTTGGCATCTTTGCATTTTGCAACAAGTTACGTTTCTTATAGTCTCCTAGCCAGATATCGCTTTGATGTCACCCTGTGCAGCTTTCAGGATCTGACAAGATAACCACTCAAGGATTGCTTTACCCATGCACCCTGTTCTGCGCCAGTTGATGTAGGAGGGGTCGCAGTCTCCTCATTTTATCCCTGCTATTGATAAGGCAGTTTATTAAAAAAAAAAAAAAAAAAAAAAGCACAGAAACTTTGGGCATCTGTTTCCTACTCTTCCTACAAGACTCTGATGATACAGTCATATGTGGCAAGGACTGTGACTGTCTAGATTAAGGGTCTGGAACCCCTATTCCATGAACTGAGGCACTTTACAGGAAAAAGGATTTGCCATTCTTCAGTGGCAACAGCTAGCAGTGGAAACTACAAGGCACAGTTTAAATTGTCGAAAGGGGCTTGTACTTCTTCACAGATTCTCCCAGGAAAAATGCAAAGAATGTAAAGGTGTGCTGATGGCCTGGATGCATCCAGACACTGGGTATGGGTGTCCTAAGGTGTTGATGGTAGGATGATGAGGACAAGTGTCCCATGCATCGAAATTGCACATAAGTGTGGCTGCCTTCATCTGGCTTTCATAATGAGTAACAGGAGAGACTTCCGAACTTGCCATAAGATGAAGTGAACGACTTTGGAAAGAAAGTAGAGGCTAAGAAGAGAGAAGGTTTCCCCTGTGATCTGTGGTTCAGTTCTCTTGCTCCAATAAAGGGCAAGGGAAAAAGAGCTGTGAAGAAGCCAGTTTATATCCTTGAGATTGGTTTCTAAAGTGCCCCATATGAAAAGAGTTAGAGCTGTGCCTTCTCTTCTGAAGCCAAAGGGTTCTAAGCCCCTTTTACAAAAGCAGTGAAAACCCTGGGGCTTTTTAAAGGTTCAAGAACCAGATTCAGTCTTGGTAGATATTTCTATTGGAGGGGAATTAAGGGCTTTCTACCCCCGTAGCCCATGGATACCTCTCACACGTGACCAGTGAACATTATCTAATGGTGCTATTGAATTTGCTTTTTAATAAACTTTTCAAATTGTTTCTCTCAAGAATGAAGTCAAGTTCAAATGTATTAGGAAGAGATGCTGCAGCCATTCCCAACCCACTTGGTAAAGAGTGCCAAACCAGAAAGAGCACACTTTCCCAGTTGCCTTTATAGCCGATTTGCACCATAAGAACAGCGTAAAGCAGCCAAACTGTACTGCTGAATTTGGCCCTTAACTTGCTGTTGACTTATTGGGTGAGAGAGCTGTTTTAGTGAGACTGATGCCATATGAAAGTCTTTTAAGTTCTAATGTTTTTGCACTTGAAAGGCTCCACTGCACTCCTGCCTCATTTGCCTGGCCAGCACTGACTCGGAACACAGTGGAACCCAGCAGTGACAGTTGGGCCAAGTAATCTACCAGTGAAGATTCTTGGTTCATATGTCCAGTCTCCCTCACATCACCGTCTCATTCCAACCACTAGAATTAACTGTAAAGAAAGAATGGTGACTGGTTGAGCCTCTGATGTCACAATGGCCCCACTTAAGAGTTATCTGAGTTGTTGAGATGACCCTGGTTGCAGCCTTTGTAATCCTAACGATTAGATAAAGTCATTAATAATAAAACGTAATTTCTTCAAATATAGGCTAGACCAAAGATTCCAATTAATGTTAAATATATGGAACGTTTAAAGAGTGTATTATTCTGTTATTAAGATAATGTAGGACAAACAGAAGACTGATACAGTTGCTAATTGTTTTTAAGGGACGCATTTTAAAATTAATTTTAACCTCTAAAATAATTGTAGTGTCTCCGAAAATTAATTCAATAGAGTAAGTGCTTCAAATTTGGGGAGGATATGCTGTCTTTTTCATAGATAAAGTGAGGAGTCAACGTCTTAGTTATGTGCAAAATGCAACTCAGCCTTAAATGTGGATCTGTGACTAGCACATCCTCAAGGATCTGAGTGCTTATACTTGGTACATCTAACAAGTAGCAATATCTGTTATTTGGTATGTTATAATAAGCAACATGTTATTGTTTATAGCAGTTTCCCATTTTAAATATGTGGAATGCCTGTTATAACTGGAAATTCCATATCTAAAAATGAAATGTTTCTTTAAAAAGGTAAAAAAAAACCTCTCAGACTTTAATTGTGGCTACTGCATCTCTGACTCTGATCACTTGACTGTTTATTTCCTTGTCTGCTGGATATGTGCCTCACAACAACAACTGCTACTTAACTTTTCTTTCTTTCCTTTGTATTTTTTTTTCCAGTGTGGGAACTTTGCTGTCCTAGTGGATTTTCATATTTTGCCTCAAGGCTCCAGTAGAGACTCCAGCTGGTTTTCAGATCATGAGAAGGAGGTACAACAAAATCACTTCTACTTCAAAAGCATGTAGCTGCAGGGAAAAAGTTGGATTGCATTGAACTGTTCAGATTTTCTTCTCAGTACTGTGATGTATCAGTATTGTGAGTTATACCTAACCCTGAACAACTCCTTTGGGACTACGAGGCCTGTGATGTGTGTTATCTCCCCTCAGGTCACTAAGCGACTGCTTTTAAATATTAAACTTTTTTCTGTGTGCTATTGTGACACTTCTCACTTGGATAATTTTTAGATTTATAAACATAATGTAAACACGTACTTGTAGTGAGTATGCGTGATTATCTTAAGCTAAGAAAATGATTAATAAAATGAAGATTATATAAGATGTATACTGTCCTTTTCTACAGTTCCTGTCAAATGTCTTTTTATTAATTGTTTATTTTTTTCTTGCTCTCAGAAATATGAGTGTTGCAGCAAGAGTATAACAAGTGCAAGAAACTGTTTTCTTGGTATGCAGGCTATAGTATCAGCAGATCTTTTATCTCTTGTAAAAAGAAAATCCAGCCTTATTCTTCAAAGGTCCATTAGAATTCCAAACAGGAACTAGGTTTAGGACCATAGATGAAATGTTGCAAAATTACTGTAATCTGCATCAGTGACCAAGGACATGAAGTTTGTACCTTTCATGACATTTTGTGTGATTTCTAGTAACAATTTACTGGATGAATTTTTTCCTCCATTATAGGCTATTGTGGGAACTTGAGTCTCCTATTAAAATGAATGTGAGACATGTAAGTTGCCTCAAGTGCCAGTCCTTTCCCGCAAGTCTCTGTTATGGTACTTTTCAGCAGACTGCTTTCCTAATAATGACATAATTGACTTGTCATCACGGAACATCCCAATACTTCTCACAAAATATTTTGCTCCAGTAGTGTAAAATCAAAAGGCGTAATAGTTTGTTATTTAGCAGAATATTTAGCAGTATGATTCAACTGATCCGTGCCTTAAAAACCAGAGAGAAGTTTATAGGAAAAGTCTTTAAAATTTGCTTCTGAGTAAATGAATCGTCAAAGCTTCTGTTTGTAACTGATTTTACTGTCCCAGTTTATCTGACTTCCCAATCTTTTAAAAAAGTATTTTGTGTGACTGCCAAAATATAAGATGTGAATTTCAGGAAATTGGATTTAATAATGAGGCACAACAGGGTGTTTGATACTTGTCTGTGACCTCACACTTTGAGTAAAGCACAAGGGTCGAGTGTCTTCACCAGCTGAGAAATGTGATTATAATAGTTCAACAGTATATGCCTTAAAAGCCTTATTGAGATTTTGTGTTGATATAATAAGGTGGGAAGGGAAACAATTAATAAGAAACCATAGTCAAAATCATACACCATGTGGAAAAACTTGGTGCAGGGCCTGGGAGCTTTTCAGTTTTCAACCCACACAATTTTCTACTAATCACTTTATTTAAAGGAAGGGTAGGGCTTGCCTGCTAGCCTTTTCCGGACTCTGCAGAACCACGAACGGGGAAGACCCTGTTGTATTAATTTAGATCAGAGGTCTCCAACCTATTTACACACAAGATCACTTTTTGAATTTAAGTGCAACCCAGGCTCTACCCCGCCTCTTCCCCAAGGCCCTGCCCCTTCCCCAAGGCCCCGCCCCACCCACTCAATTCCCCCCTCTCCGTCGCTTGCTCTCCCCCACCCTCACTCACTTTCACTAGGCTGGGGTAGAGGGTTGGGTTTGGGAAGGGGTGCAGGCTCTGGGCTGGGGCTGAGGGGTTCGGAGTGTGGGAGGGGGCTCCGGGCTGAGCCTGGGGCAGGGGATTTGGGTGCAGGAGGGGGGTGAGGGGTGCAAACTCTGGGAGGGATTTTGGGTCCAGGAGGGGGCTCCGGGCTGGGGCAGAGTGTTGGACTGCAGGAGGGGGTTGGGGTGCTGGCTCTAGGAGGGGGCTCAGGGCTGGGGCAGGGGCTTGGGGTGCAGGAGGGGGTTCAGGATGCAGGAGGGTGTATGGGGTGCTGGCTCCGGGAGGGGGCTCAGGGCTGGGGGTTGCGGTGCGGGCTTCCCCCAGGGGCACTTACCTTGGGCAGCTCCCAGGCAGCGGTGCAGTGGGGCTAAGGCAGGCTCCCTGGGGGGAACACGTGGGGGGAACACATGGCTCCGCTCACTGCCCCTCTCTGCAGGCACCACCCCCGTTCCCAGCCAATGGGAGCTTTGGGGGGGCGGTGCTTGCAGGCAGGAGCAGCGTGCGGAGACCCCTCCTGCCCCTGGGTCTGGAGGGGTGTCCTGGCTGCTTCCGGGAGTGGCATGGGGCCGCGACAGGTAGGAAGCCTGCCTTAGCGGCAGCCCCACTACACCACCGCAGCTGGAGATCGCGATCAACTGGGAGAGTCTCCAGGATCAACCAGTCGATCGTGATTGACTGGTTGCTGACCACTGATTTAGGTGGAATAAAAGGCTCAAAAAGTTAAAGGTGTTAACCTGACCCTGCCACTGTCCACCATTAAACAGTGTTAAACAACCGTTTGGTTTGGTTTACAGACACCTCAGCCTGCCTAGTTCCATGGCAAATATATCATTAATAATCCTTTTTTTAACCTTTGATTAAAGATACAAGGGGGAAAAGAAAAGGTTAAAACATTTAAGCATTTGAAATGTAAAATATTAAATAAGGCATTTATTTTAACAACATCCCTTATTCCCTTTCCCAGTCGCTGGAGAGAGTTTTTAGAAAGAAACCCCCTTTGTCTGGCAGTCTCCTAGATGGCAGTAAAGATGGCTGTAACTGTCCTTTTGGGGAAAAGACAAGAAGGTAGTTGAGATGGGCTGGGGCTGTCATTTGTTTCTGTTGTTAAAGTCCAGTCCCATTTTCTAGAGGGCAAAACAAGACAAACACACACAAAACGGGAAAGAAAAGAATAGCAAAGATAGAAAAAGCAGCTTCTGTCTCTGTTGTTGACTCTCACTTGCAACCTCAGTGCTAGAAAAACACAGGCATACCACACAGTCTTGTTGGCCACTCTGAGACCTGGAAAACTCATACCAACATCAGGCTGTTTAGGACATTGCTTTTAGCTGCCTTTCTGGTCACATACTTATAGCAGTGTTGCAAAATAAAGACAGTTTTGGCAGACAGTTTTAAGCCAGCCTCTTATTAGGCAGAAGAAAAAAAAAAGAAGAGAGATAGGAGAGAGAAGAAATGAGATAGGGAAGGAAAAGAAGACATGGGTGATGGGGGACAAAGGGTCACATCCTAGGTGGTGTTCGGGATTTAGAAGGTGCCAGTGGCAATGATGATGTCCTCTGGCTCCCTCTGTCTCTTATCCAGTTTGGTTAGGGCATCTTTCAGGATTAGGATGAAGTAGGTCCAGAGTCCCAGGAGATTGTGAGGGTGGCAGCCATGATGGTGAATCTTGCTCCGTCCCCTTCTTTCAGTCAGCCAGCATCGCCGGTAGCCAGTCACTTTTTGAGGCCCCCAATAGGGAGTGATGGGAAGAATAGCTCATCCCCTCATTATTTTGTCCACTAATTACGCCTAATTTCTGAAACACCAATTTTTAGTTCATTAATTTCCAGGCCCACACTCTTCTTGTTTACCAGGCATGATCTTTATACATGGTGTTCAATCAGTAGGCATTTTTGTTTGGACTAATTCAGGGGGTGGGGGGGTCCTTCCTTTTACCTTTTCCCATCAACATTTATTGTTTATAGGTTATTGTGACATCTTATGAACTTTCACTCACTTTTTACAGTTGTGCTCAGTTAGAGTAGGCCCAGTTATCACAACAGCTCCTCTGTGCTCTAGGGTCTCTGTAGAACTATGAGATGTGCAGGCTACTCCCTGCCCCATAGCAATCCAAGTCTCTGATTGGTTCTCTGATTGCCCCAGGACCACAATCCAGTGAGCTGCTGACAGTTTGGGTTGGGACACTCTGGAAAGCTATTACTTAGGAAATTACGTATGAGTTTGCAGGGGAATGATACTGCATTCCTGGCCCTTTCCTTTTGTAGCTGCTCCTCCGTTGGCACCATGCTGCCTTGGTAGAAGGAGGAGAGAGACTGGTTGCTCCAGCATCTGCTTCACTAACTGAGTCAGTGGAGAGCAGGATGGGAGCTCTAGTGTCCATGCCTGGGCTGAGGGGAACCTCTAGTAAAAGACATATTTTCAGTTTGTAATCAGATACAAATTTTCTTCTTAACACAATCACACTTGGTGTCCAGTTTAGAGCCTTGAGGACCCCAGGTTGAACACCACTAACACAGAAGTTGTGTGTAGGGTATTCATGGTGGTTGGGGAGGGAGAATGCTGCTGAATTGACTCAGTTGCCCTTCGTTTGATGAATTTGAGTAACTTCATCTGCTTTTCTGCCCTTCTCAACCTCTCCCCAGGGGTAATGGAGTAGAAGATCTGGTTTTATATTTTAACAACAATTTTGTATTCTGATGAGTTTGTTGCATTAGTTTCATTGCTGTGCTATATGTGTGTAGCTATAATGCCTCATTAACAAGATCAGTTGAGTTCACAATTCCATTTTATAAGGGAAAAAGAGGGATATTAATTTTCTTTGTTAAAAGCGCCAGTTTACATTTTTAAAAGGTATGTTTATGTTTATTTTAAGTTCTATTCCAGTAATCTCTTCATAAACATAACAGCTAAAAGAAATATTTTGAATATAAATGTAAGGAAGTTTATATTAATCTTTATTATTGCAAAAGGAACCAAATGCATCTGATGTTTCAGCTACTTCCTGGGGGGTTTTTTAATTAAAAATATTTTTTTTGATCGGAGAATGTGCAATGAGGTTACTTTGATGAGGTAAACAGCAGAATAGATAGTAAGAACCCACACTTTGTGTGCACTGTCATTAAAATGAAAACTTCATTCTAACATTAAGGAGAAAATAGTGTGCATGGATCATTGATATACATATAGTACATTATTTTGAGACTTAATCATTTATACCTGTGTTTAGATAATCTGTTTTCATGTGTCTATTCTGCATATTTTCTAGATTAGTCATAGCTAACCCCTACATGTGAAGCAAAAGTCTTTAATTTAAAGAGTACTCATTTCATTTTTCATCTGTCTGAACACTGAAAAATTTTAAATGTAAAATTATATCTCAGTGTCCAACAAAACATCAGTTCTTTGACAAGATACTGTGCAATGGAAAATGGGAATATTGAGAGAAAGGCCAAAACGAGTCCATATACAGTCAACTGAGAATTTGTTCAAAGTACTGTTGAGATGAAGTCTTTATTTTATTCAAGTGCTTCCTGTACCTAAGCTTTTGCTCAGGCGCTTTTGAATGGTGTGTGTTTGTATGTATGTGGTATGTGTTTAAATAAGTTTTCAAGGTGTAATCAGTTAAATTTAGGAATAAATTCTAAGTAAATCAGTGAAACTAGTTTTCTGTGACCTACTCAACTTCTAGCCTTCCCTAAAGTATCTCCTGGAACTGAACCAAAATAGTTTGGTCTTGTTTACAAGGATCCTAGAAGAGAAATTAGGACATTACAAATTCCTGGGAGATTCCCCCTACCACACCTCCCTGTTATAATGAATTTTCTCATGGTAGATTCCATTTTAAAATATATCATTTATTAACTTTGCCTGAATAAAATATTGTAATTTCTATTCAAAAGTATAAGTGATGTTACTTTTTGTGATATTAATGTCATGTTATGTTTATTTCATGTATCTAGTTAATGCGAATTTTCACAGTAAAATTGATTAGGGAAATTACTGAGCCATGCAATTTGTCATAATTGACCATAACCATAATACTGTAATTTAGTGATTTCTTCCTCTTTCATTTTTCAAAATGTATATCTAAAGAGTCTAATTCTTTTTCCAACCCTTGTTGCCGTTTTAATGTTAAAAACATTTATTTATACTTTCAATAGTCCTTAAAATATGACAATGCACAATTGCATAGAATGGGTTTCTGCATACATTTTTGAGTGCTTTGATATTAATTTTTAAGGATGTATCGATTTAGACATAAATTTGTAACTGAATTCTATTTCAGGAACTGTGCTTGCTGCTAAAAGACACTATTGATTCAAGAGTCAAGCACTACTTAGAAGCTCGTAAACACCGTGGCCAGTGGAAACACACGGAATGCACACAAGCCATTCCCTTGTTCCTAAAAGGTAGGGTCAAGTACAATAATTTTAAAGATTGTAAATAAAATTTTAAATGGTAGAAATTATTTTTATTATATTTTTGATTACTATAAATGACATAGTCCCTACCAGGAAATCCAGTGAGCCTAGTGTCTAACTTAAGTGATTTTACATGTAAAAATATATATATTGTTTTTCCTATATAAGAATGTATATTCTTTATACGTAAAAGTTCTTAAGTGAGACTCTCTCTCTCTCTCTCTGTATACACTCACATACAGATACATGTTATATGATTTCATCTGACGCCAAAATTACAAAGCATAGAGATTTAAATCCTTTTTAAAAAATGTTCTGTATGACAAATAGGTATATTTCACCTACCATGTTTTGTTGTGATTAGAATTGGTCGTCATTTAATCGGCGTGTAACCACAGCTTGGTAGCAGGGTTAAGTTGTGATCCTGTTTAGCTAATCAGGTTTCAGAGTAACAGCCATGTTAGTCTGTATTCGCAAAAAGAAAAGGAGTACTTGTGGCACCTTAGAGACTAACCAATTTATTTGAGCATAAGCTTTTGTGAGCTACAGCTCACTTCATCGGATGCAGTGAGCTGTAGCTCACGAAAGCTTATGCTCAAATAAATTGGTTAGTCTCTAAGGTGCCACAAGTACTCCTTTTCTGTTTAGCTAATCGTATGCAGAAACACAACAAAATAGGAATGCCATTTATTTAAGCTGGATATTGTTGCTAGGTTTTATTGCAGGGGAAAAAAAAGGTGAAGTTTTAAAATAACTGTTTTTAGTATCTGAAAATACTTTTTATTCAGGTCTGAGTCTGTAGAACTGTTTTAGGGCATAAACTACTTGGTAGTTTCCCTTCCCTTTCTTGATTGCTTAATTATTTGCTCCATTATCTTTCCAGGTACTGAAGTTAAGCTGACTGGTTTGTAATTCCCCGGATTGTCCTTATTACCCTTTTTATAGACTGCTATTATATTTCCCTTTTCCAGTCCTCTGGAATCTCTCCCGTCTTAAATGACTTTTCAAATATAATCATTAATGGCTGACATATCTCCTCAGTCAGCTCCTTGAGTATTCTAGGACGTATTTCATCGGGCCCTGGTAACTTGAAGACATCTAACTTGTCTAAGTAATTTTTAACTTGTTCTTTCCCAATTTTAGCCTCTGATCCTACCTCATTTTCACTGGCATTCACTATGTTAGATGTCCAATCGCTACTAACCTTTTTGGTGAAAACCGGTGAAAAAAAGTCATTTAGCACTCCTGCCATTTTCACATTTTCTGTTACTATTTCCTCCTCTTCCCCCCCCCCCATTGAATAATGGGCCAACCCTGTCCTTGGTCTTCCTCTTGCTTCTAATGTATTTGTAGAATGTTTTCTTGTTACCCTTTATGTCTCTAGCTACTTTAATCTAGTTTTGTGCCTTGGCCTTTCTAATTTTGTCCATACATGACTGTGTTATTTGTTTATATTCCTCCTTTGTCGTTTGACCTATTTTCCACTTTTTGTAGGACTATTTTTTGAGTTTCAGATCATTGAAGATCTCCTGGTTAAGCCAGGGTGGTCTCTTGCCGTACTTCCTATCTTTCCTACACAGTGGGATAGTTTGCTCTTATGCCCTTAATAATGTCTCTTTGAAAAACTGCCAACTCTCTTGAACTGTTTTTTCCCTTTGACTTGCTTCCTATGGGATCTTACCTACCAACTCCCTGAGTTTGCTAAAGTCTGCCTTCTTGAAATCCATGTCTCTATTGTGCTGTTTTCCCTTCTCCCATTCCTTAGAATCATGAACTCTACCATTTTGTGATCACTTCTCACCCAAGCTGCCCTCCACTTTCAAATTCTCAACCAGTTCCTCCCTATTTGCAGTACCAGTGCAATTACTGTCATGAATATTAATATGAACATATATTTTTATTAAGCACAGCAAAGATTAAACACTGTTTTGGTGGCTCATTAGGGCAGCAAATGATTGTAGAAGCCTTATAAAAATATGTTAGGAATACATGGGAACTAGCTTGCTATGACATGACTATTTTTTTCCCACAAGTACAAAATAGAATATGAGTAGAAAGTGCCGGAGGCCAGTAAAGATTTTTTTAAAAGCCTTTCCTGCAAGTTGGGAACCTTAACTTATCCCCCTAAAAGAGTGAACTGTGCAATGTTTATAAAGCATGTGAACTTTTAGATCCTCTTATATTTCTGGTTTTGAGAAAACAAATGGAATTTTCTTATGAAAAAAGAAACGGATACCATTTAAAAAAAAAATCCTGCTAAGGAATGTCTTTTCCCACTGAGAAACATTTTTTATATATTTTTTTAAAAAGGTTAACTATCTGAATAAAGTGTATTTAAAAGTAATTGTGTGAAAATAAATTTAATTGTTCTCAGATGTGTAGGCAGGTATCTTGTATAATTTGTTAATCTGAGAGTATATATGAAGCCTGAAAGGCTGACGCATTTGTGAGGTGTTAATATAAAGCAACCTTTTAATTAGAAACTGACACACTGTTCTAGCCCTGGCAAACTGATCATCTATGTGTCTTGTCTACATTTCCCCTGATAAAGAAGTCATCAGTAACATGAATGACTCCATTCTAAACCTGGAGGCTCTGGATTTTGGATTTGCCAGAACTATCATCCCATTCACCTTGCTGGATTAATTGCCACTAAATTAATGATAGATGGAAAATAAATAAATGTAAAAAAAGAAAATTCCACAGGTTTGCACCATGGAAACTCGACTTGATGTTGAATGTCCTTACCAAGCCATCTTTTTACGCCCTTCTCTGCCTTAAACATTTGAGTTTGGAGCTCTGTCTGTGGCGCCTCCATCTAGCACTTTGTGAAAATGAAGTCCTTTGCTTGAGTCCAGCATTCATATGTTCTTCACTAAGCCAGTACACCTGGGAAAGAAACAAGGGCATGTGTGAATGTTCACGAGGGCAATCAGAACCCATCTCATAAGGAGAGCGCTATTCAGAAGATCCACAGCCCGGTAACTTTTACACTTTACCAGTTACTAGCACTTAAACAAGGCAATAAAAGCTTTAGTTAATAGATGATAAAAATATTGTATCTTTGGCTTCTTCAGAAAGGAACTGCAGCCCTTCAGAATAAGTCACTGCACACAAGATCCAGGAAATGAATACTTTACAATCTGAACAGTCCTTAGTGTCATAACAGACTGGTTTTGCACATTTATCTGTATATTTTTTATTTCAGGGAAAGTTCATGTTGTGTTGTAATCAGGTTAATAGACGTTCCTAAACAGCTTCTGAAGCTGAAAAATGTTATAATTGGGGATTTCCCCAGAAGTGGGAGCCAAGCTACCTTTCTTTGATTGGCAGTCTGGACCTGCCTCTTAGGGCTACGGAGCAGAGGGGAATCCATTGTTAAAATGGCCACCTTGGATACTTCAAGGAGAAAATCATCAGCTAACAGATTTCTCTGTCTGATATTATGGAGGTTTATATTGCCTTCCCTTTTTGTGGCACATAAGTAAAATATCTGTGCAAGTTACTTGTTAATTTACACAGCTCTTTCATTTACACCCACACAGTAGTGCGCGGTGGGTCGTCTCATTAGGAAATCTGTGGGTGTTACACACAAGAGAAGAAGAAAAAAAAATGGGACAGAGAATGGAAAAATGGGAGAAAGTAGCCAAAACAAGCAAGTTCTTCCTATTCTTCCTTCTGTTTGAACAATTTCTCTGCCCCTCCCAAATGGCCAGTGTAAATTATCTGCCAAAGTAAGCTTTAATTTAGTCTTTAGTCATTGGCTTCAGAGTAAACTCTTTATTTCCTGTGTTTGGTCTAACGTCCAAAAGTGTTTGATTTTGGTTTATCTTATTTTTTAAGAGAAAAATGCAGTGTGATAGACTTACAAAGATACAGTCCCTCCCCATTCCTCCGCCCCACCCCCACATCCAGTTTGCATGCCCAGAGATGTGCAAGATGGGCACTGAGCTCATAAACCTCACTAGCATGCCCACATCAGGAGTTTAGTGCATGCAAGTCAGCCACTCACCATTTGGAAAATTTGGCCCATTAAGAACGGGGCTTTCTATAAAAGTATAAGTGGAGTTATTATCTCTTAACTTCAGACCCAGCTTACATAATTTGTGAGGTATTATCACTGTGCTCCGCTTTTACCAATCACTGATAGGGGTGAGGTCCCAGGGGAGAGTAAGGGGTGGGGGGTCCTGGGTGGGGGCAGTCAGGGGACAAGGAGAAGGGGGGGTTGGAGGGTCGGTGCTTCTCAGGGGGGCAGTCAGGGGGCAGGAAGTGGGAGGGGGCAGATAGGGGACCAGGGCCAAGCTGTTTGGAGAGGCACAGCCTTCCCTACCTGGCCCTCCATACAGTTTCATACCCCGATGTGGCCCTCAGGCCAAAAAGTTTTCCCACCCCTGAACTACAGGTTCAGCAGGTGCAGAATGACAGTTGAATGTGCTTTTGGTAGATTAAAAGGGCGTTGATGTTGTTTACTCACCATATTGGATCTCGGTGTGAGAAATATTCCAATGGTTATAGCTGCCTGTTGTGTCCTGCATATTTGTGTAGAAAAGGGGGGGAAATTGCTGCAAGGGTGGAGGGCAGAGGTGGAGCGGCTTTCTGCTGAGTTTGAACATTCCAACTCAAGGGCGATCAGACAAGCTCAACAAGGAGCTCCATGGCTTAGGGAGGCTTTGAAAGAGCACTCTAACAACGAGCCACTGTGTGCTCAACCTGGCGCTGCAGTTTGGGGGCGTGTTAGGAACTGTGTGGTGCTTGCTGCACATCTGTGCATATATCACTGACAGTACACCTATAAATGTTGGGGTGCTTACTGTACATTTGTGACAATTACACTGTTTGGCACTGAGCCTGTGGGTTGTGAGTGTACAAGACCACTACTTTCACTGTCATCAGGCATGATGCACCATATGTTGTAAACTAATAAAAATGAATCACTTTCAAAACAAAAGAGTTTTATTTGCTTACAAAAACAGCTCCAAAATAATCTCTGAAGAGCTTAAGTGAAATGCATTTTAACTTAAAACTATTGAGGAATCTTAATAAATTAACAAGAGGAGGGAACATTAATGTCCATTGTAGCTTCACATACATCAACTGTGGTTCCCACAGGTCAGTATATGGGAAGCTATTGTTGTCCAGGCTTTCCCCCAGTGTATAGTGGTAGGGGTAAGCGTGCAGGCCCAGAGGCCATGTTGAATGCTGGGGGAAAAGGGGTGGTGTAGGGAGGTACTGTGCAGCAGTTCTCCACAGACTGCAATGGGAATCAAACCCAGGATTGTTGAATCTGGAGGTTCACAATTGTCTGCAGCAGCTGAGTTTGCTGATGGAGAAGTCCCATTATGTACTCTCATCTACCTCTCCTTTTCCTGTGCCTCTCTCCTCTCCATAGAATCATAGGGTTAGAAGGGACCGCAAGGATCATCAAGTCTGACCCCCCTCTAAGTGTGCAATCTGCTTGTGGATGCCAGTATTTCTTCGGCTAGTCCATACCTGTGCTTGCACAGCCTCTTCTCCACACAGGCCCAGGAGATCCAATATCTCCTTTCTCCTCCAGGCAGAAGTGTGTTTGGAGCATTTAGCAGGCATAGTCAGCTGGGCAGCTGTGCACAAGAGGTGTGCTTTCCAAGCTGGACAAGGAAAAGGTATTTCAAAAAGTTGTGGGGGTTTAAAAAGGTAGGGGCTTTCCAGTATGTGTGGCAGGAGAGCAATTCCAAATGCAATGACAACAGGATGTCACATGACACCCAAACTCCTGACTTCATCTTTTATCTCTCCTTCTGTATGAGATCCTACCTCCCCTATTTAACCTCCTGCAAATGCACAGGAAATGTGAAATCAACCAGCATAATAAAGACAAAGGTGCATCCAAAAGATCCTTCCAAAGCATTCTGCTCTCACATCTCAATTTCATCTTTTTTGCTTCTTAAAATCTTTTAGACAGTATCCCTTTTAAATTCCTCTCACTTGCGATCAGTTAAGAGTGTCTGTTGCTACCACAGGAGGTGAAGTTTGTTTGATACTCGTCTTCACAATGCCTCAACATTTCTCAAACTGTGGGTTTTAGCTGCTTGAGTTTCTTGTTTCTCAGAGGGATAATTGTAGCCCTATTTATCCTTTAATGACTTATGGGCCAATCCTGCAGACCTTAATTGACTTTTACTCCTGTTTAAATGCAATATTCTGTGCAGTGACTGTACTTCAAATGATCCTATAGGCCCAGATCCTGTAATCAGATTCATGAGGCTTGATAGACCTCTGCATCTATGCAGAACCTCACTTAAGTCAAATGGGGCTCCACGTGGACGCAGGGACACCTATGCAGAACTGATTGCAAACTCAAAGCTTTGGTGAGTTTGTTCAGCATTTTGTTGTGCCAATCCATTTAATCTACTTTGCTTCTGTCAGTGGAGATGGCTGCTCCTAGACGTAAGCAATAATTGTTCCCCCTTATGCTAGTGGATTCTTAAAAATATTTTGATGGAGTGGTTTTATTTGTTGTTTATTTCTTAATATTTTATATTTGTTTGTATGTCTGATATATGCATGTTTTCCACTTTGATTTGGATGTCAATTTCTTGTGGTTTTAACTGAAAATCAGGCTAGCAAAGAATTTGAGAGGAATAAATATATCTTGTTTTAGAAAAAATCTTTCTTTTATAATGTCTGAAAAAATCCCAAAATGCAGAAAAACATAGCTGGTATTTCAGGCTCTCTTTCCAGAAGAGGGAAATGTTTCCCGTTTTAATAGTGTGTGGGCTTTTTTCTTTTGGTAATAAATTGAATAAAATTCTCACTCCTGGCCTCCCGCTCCTCATCCTGTGGTTGCTCTTTAAAAGCTGCCAGTTGTCTTTGATCAGTAATTCCCAAACTGTGGTCTGTGGAGAGCTGGCTGGTCACATGACTCCAACCCACTTATGGAACACTTTCCTAATATTACTTTTCCATTTAAGGAATTGCTGTAATTCTCCCAAGATGTTACATGATCACAAATGGAGGTGGTCCAGTGAGTCTTTTCTAGATAATTAAATAGCATTACCTAAGTATTGGCACTATGCAAGATACCAGGATAGGAAATACTGAAAATGTTGAGGTAACCTGAATCTCAGTCAAAATTGGTAAACTTTTAAGGTTGACCACTCTACCTTCCGCAGCCCCCATGAGTAGCATAATTTCCCTGAGCTCATCTGCAAGAACCCTCTTGAAGAGCCCTTAAGTCTCTCTTGAAGAGCCACTTCTTTTATGCTGCTTACTGAGAATCTTGTTGACATATATATTTGAAAGTGGGTTTTTTTAAACGTTGTTTTCTATTCACACTAACTTCAGTCTACTTGTCCGACTGTCCTTAGATTGTGAGCTCATTGGGTCAAGGATCGGTGTTTGCATATGGTTATAGCAATTTGAATAGTGATCAATATCCCCCAACTTCTTCTGAAAGGCACTTCAGAGACTCTATGTTTTCATGTAATAACGATATAAGTTTTAGTAATGTACAGTACATGGGGGAAAAATGAGCCTAAGGGAATTAGACACCCACTGAATTTCTGTGGGGTTTGGGTGCTCAACTTCCTTAGGATCCTTTGAAAGTCCTAACCTGAATGTTTGTAATAATTGTGCCACTTTTCCATGTATTCCCTGGATTATATTTCTTAGTAAATATGTCTTAGGTATTGCTTGTACACCAATACCCTTAGTATCTAGGATGTTGCATTGTACTGCATGTTTCTGATTAAAATAAGTGTATTTTTTCACTGAATATGGTTACAGAGTTATAGATAAATAATGAGAAAATCTGTTTACTAATAAAGTCTAAACTGCTGTTGTCCAACTTCAAAATATGATGAAAATTGTATTTAGGCTTTAAAATTATTCAACATTCATTTCTTTATTTCTGAATCTATTCAGACTTTTTTGCAGTTTGCATTTGAACTTTACTCTCCCAAGCTTGTGTGTTCTGGTGCTGGGAATTTATAGCAACACTTGCTGTACCCCTTGAGATTTATGTATAACAGAAACTTAGCCACTGAACACTAGTAATAGACGTTAAGAAAAATAAAAAAGTTGGAGGCTGGTTACACTCAGACCTGGTTACACTAGAAAATTAGGTCGGCATAACACTGTCGCTCAGGGGTGTAAAAAATCCACACCCCTGATTGGCGCAGTTAAGCTGACCTAAGTCCCCATGGAGACAGTGCTAGGTTGATAGAAGAATTATGTCTGTCAGTTTTTCTGTCAACCCAACTACCACCTCTTGGGTAGGTGGATTACCTATGCTGGGAATCTCCCATTGGCGTAGGTAGTGTCTACACTGAAGTGCCCTGTAGCATTTTAAATGTAGCAAAAACTTACTAGTTAGTGATGATGAGTTTTCTTTGGGGTCTTTTTCAACTGATGATCTCACCTGATTTGAGCATTATTGATTCTATGTTTGTGTGTTATAGGGTAGAGGTGAGAGTAATTCCTTTTATATAATAATTAAAGACCAGTTGCGCTTGATTTATTCATGGGTGTAGTCCCATCAATTTCACTGGACATACTCCCACAAGTAAGATTAGCAGGATTTGAGCCAGTTTAGGTTTCTGTTCAGTTCTTTGTCATAGCTTTTAAGATTTGCAGTTTTGGGGGCTTATTAAATGAATCTTGTGATTAGTACAGAAACATGGTAGCTATTTCGTTGTTAAGATTGTAACTACCTTTTGATTAGCCTGATTTTTGACACCCATACCCACTCCCACTGACTTCAGAAAACCTGCTTCCCAATTATTTTGTTTTGCGGGAGGTAGGAAGGGAGCAAGGATGATACAAAAGTTATTTTAGAAATATTTACACAACAGAAGAACATAAGAATAACCATACTGGATCAAACATATGGCCCATCTAGCCCACTATTCTGTCTTCTGACAGTTGCCGGTGCCAAATGCTTCAGAGGGAATGAGCAGAACAGGGCAATTTTGAGTGATTCATCCCATCAGCCAGTCCCACCTTCTGGCAGTTGGAAGTTTAGGTATACCCAGAGCATGGAGTTGCGTCCCTGACCATCTTAGCTAATAGCCATTGATGGACCTATCCTTCATTAACTTATCTAATTCTTTTTTGAACACAGTTATATTTTTGGCTTTCACAACTTCCACAGCTTGACTGTGTGTTGTATGAAGAAGTGCTTCCTTTTGTTCATTTAAATCCGCTGCTTTATCAAAATGCAAAAATACCGCAACCTAACCCTCTGTTAGCGAGTAGGCTGGAGTTGTGGGATAATGGCTTGATCTAGAAACTCCAGTGTGTGGTGTTCCATTTTCTTTCATGAGAGCACTGTAGTGGTTTAGAAAGGATAGGGATCTTGATCATGCTTCTAGGGTACTAGAACCCCATTTTACTGTTTACTAAATTGTCTGCCATTGAAAGTTAGGGGTTGACCCCTAAAGAAGAAGCTAGAGGTTCAGTCCCGAGATCCCAAAGATCTGCATTGCCTTGTTTCTTTCCACTACATCAGCTCTTTTGCAGGGCGTTCTCCATCTGCAGGTGACCCTAGAATTTCCCAACCCTAGATGAGGCTTTCATAGCATGAATAGTGGGAGAGGCACATGCTTTGACCCTCTCAGTCTGCTCCTCCCCCATGGAAGGAACTCCTTATCCAGCATAGGGAGAAGAACAGTACATAGAAATTTCTGACCTCCCCTTCAGCACTGGGTTGAGTATTAAGTGCCCCTCTGCACAAGAAGTTTCAGGCACAACTTGGCTCTCTGTGGAATCCCAGTGAAACTCATGAACTTATCCAATTAAACTTTTGTGTATAACATTCACACAGAGAAAAATATATATAATTTGCCCGTTTTGTTGCAAGGATCGATTTGAAAATGTAAATCACTTGCTAGGACTGAACACTTTTCACAGCAGTTCTCACAGGTAATTCATAGTCCTTCCCCAACCAAGCCCAACCTACCTTCAAATTAGAACTGGCCACCAGAACTGCTACCTTGAGAGATGGGCCAAGATAGAATATTCATCCACAGACACTGCTTAGCTCTCTGTGCAGTTTGTTCCAGTTTGTTCCAGCTCCAGTGGTTCCAGTGAGAGAAATCTCACCTATAGCACTTCCCAGAGAAATGGGCTGTTGTGCTTGTCTTTAGCAGCAGAATCCTTCTCTACTTCCATGGCAACAGGGTGTGGATAAGGTGGTGGCAGAATCGTCAGCCTTTCTGCAGTGGAACTGGCAGTATCATCATTTTTATTTGATCCCTTCTCCTTCAGAAGACACTTGGTGATCCATTCCTCTGACATGGCAGTGGCATTAAATTTGACTGGTGCAAGACACAGGGTTTAGGGGAAAAGATAGAAAACCGCAAAATGGGCCACTTCCTGAGCTCTGTGACCATTTACTTCCATGTTCACACTTCAACAGGTGTAACTCTGAAGGCCCATCTCCTGCTTCTCCCATTCATGTAGTGTTTGCCAAGTTTGTAATTCTGACTAGCTGAAGCAGTAAAGGAGTGTAGTTCAAAGAGCCTATGAAAGAAATGGAAAAATAACAAAGTGCAGACATTTATTGTTGTGGTTTTTAAATGCTTAAAAAAACTTAAAAATCCCACAACCTAAAGATATTCTCAGATAGGATCTTTCAGATGGTTAATGTTTAAAATAAATATCACTTCATTTAAAAAATACTGTATTTATTTTTTAAAATGAATAAACGTGACAAAGAAAGGTAGTTTGGAGTTAAAGTTCTAAAAACAGCCTTAACACTGACTATTAAACAATGTCTATCTGCTATCCACCAGAAAACCCTTTTCTTCTGTTTACTATGTGTCGTCTCCATTTCCATTTTTTGCTGTATTTTTAAGATAAGAAAAAATGAAGATAAAGATAATTACAAGAAAATTTGTGTGTGTGTGTGTATACATCTTCACACAAACATTAGAAATATTAGCAGCAAAAGATCTCTCTATATAGAAAAAACTAGGTAATATTTCAATACGGATAAGCATAGGTATTTAGAAATAATCATAAGTATCTAGTGTGATCCTGTCTTCTCAGTCATCTATCAGATTTGGCCAGAAGCAATTGGCCAGTTCACTGATCTAAAACTTTCGGAGCCAGACTTTAAAATAGCTCAGCAGCTCCCATTTAGCCATATAAATGAATGGCTGAATTTTCAGAAGAACTCAGTACCCATTGGTCTAAGTGGGAACTGAGCACATTTGAAAATCTGTCCAAGTTGTGGCTGCTGAGTGATTTTGAATATCTGGCCCTAACATTTCTTATTGACTCTTATGTGGGTTGTATGATTTCTCATTTCAACAGCTGTTGCTCTTGAAAAGATTTTTTTCTGTACTCCGTTTAGATTCTAAAACTCCCGTAATCTCTTGGTATCAGGTATTTTGGTTAGTGAAGAATGTCAGTTCCCAAAACGATATTTAATCTACTTGGTACCTTCTTCCAGACCCGATTAAACATAAGGCACCACAAAATGTGAGTAACAAATCACCATTACAGTATGTTCCACTACAAAGCATTTTAATTCAGTTTGTTCAGTATTACTTCTGCCAGTGTCTTAAATGGAATTTTCTGCTGAATAAGTTTGATTTTGAGACCATGTGTGGTTTTATTCATGTTTCAACATCTCTTCTTCCATCCACTAACAACATGGCACTCTGGATCTCTGCTCTAAGCATTCCTCAAATCCTGGGTTCAGCATTTCAAGGATGTTTGAGTACCTTGCATTAGAAAGAATGTCTAAAATGTCAAAGAGGAGGTGGTGGTTCTGAGAGCATGGTATGCTAGACTTTTGTTAATTCATTCTTCAAATGTTTTTCCATGGATTCTGTGACTCTGAGGTGCAGTTTTTAAAAGAACTATCAGGTAACTAGAAGATCTGTGGGTCAAAGTCCCTTTTGGCCAAAATATGGACTGGATTCTGCTCTCACATCAGTGTAAATCTAGGCTACCTCTACACTACAAACCAGTGTTGGCGTAGCTACACCTGGAGTGAAAAGCAGGCTGCATACACACTGTTGTGAAGCTAGCTTCCCAAGTCGATGAAAGCAGCGATGAGAGGCTTCAGCAGCTCCTCACTGCTGGAGCTTTTCACTGTGGCAAAGAAAGGCTCTGGCAGGGGGGAGGCAGTGGGGAAGTCCCCTGCCAGAGCCTTTCCCTGCTGCTGGGGTCTTTCCCTGTGATGGGAGAAGGCTCCAGCAGCAGGGAGCTGCCCAAACCTTTCCCTGTTGCCTTTCTTGTGCCAGAGCTTTTCCCCGTTGCCAGATTCTTCCTGTGATGGGGAAAGACTCCAGCAGCAGGGAGGCAGCGGGATACTGCCCTGCTAAAAAAACAGCAGTGTAGGCAGGAAGCAGTTTGGGCGACTAGAGAGCCATGTAGGATATGTACTCGCGTACATATCCACACCCTTCAGGTGTGTCTTTATTTGCCTACGCCATGGCTCACTGGCTACATTGCGACTGTGCTGGGGGGCTGCTATGTGGGTAAATACACTACACACCACTGAAAGAAGCTTGCAGTGTAGATGTACCCCTAAGAGTAACTTAGTTGAAATCGTTGGTGTTGCACTAAGGTAAAATTATGTAAATGAGACCATAATCAAGTCATGTTTTTTTGTTTGATTACTTGGTTGTCCCAGATCATCACAGTGTTCTGGATGTATGTATTGAAATTCACGTTGTTTTGTAAAGTGATAGCCGTGTGTTCCTGACATGCTTCATGGTTGGGTTGAGTGTATTTCTTGGTACAAAATTTGATATTCAGTATGTCAGTTATGTATTGCAACAGTGACCATAAACCCTTATGTCACATACTGTAAATGATCCACCTACAGTTCACTCAGCCATTGGGGTTGACATACACCAACATCTGAAATAAGTCTGCTGATCACGACTTCTGTGCTGATCCTGAAGAGATGACATTCACATGGATATTGAAGTCATCCAGAGGACAATCAATCTTAGTGACTGTAAGATAATTGTGGTTAATGACACAACTAGTTCACCAAGGATTCTGAGGTTTAATGGTGCAACTACCCACCAATACTAATTTCATTCTAATTTCATCCTAGAATTTTCATGTGAATTGGACACACTTTTGAAATCCCATATTGTCATGAAAAATCTTCTGGCTTGATTGTCAGATGCAACCAGTGTAGCCACACCTCCTTCCTAGTGCCCTGGTAACTGTTGCTGAACCAAATATCAGTCATGGGCAGCTGAGCAATAAAAGTTTTGCCAGAGCTTGATTATACATGCAAAGTCAGGAGCTCAACCATGTCTTCCTTACTCACCCTTTACAACAGTTGTATGTTGACCTATCCCATAGGCAATCCTCTTCTCCCTTTTCTTGCTCTTTCCAGGATGCCACTCAGACTAACAACACAGCCCCAATTTCTTCTTCTTTGCAAAAACTCTCATATAATCCTCCCTTCTTCAGACAAAATTTGACTTAATGTTTGATCATTAAAATGTAAGCAAGTTTGAGACGATAATGCAAGAGAAAATTATGCTCAACAACCTTGAACACAGTTGCAGGTATATTCATCATTCACATATTCAACATTCAATAACAATGCAGGCAGGTTGAGTGCAAGTCTGAATGCACAGCACTGCTAATGCAAAACATTTTTGTTTTTTGGAGTAAAAGCAAATGTAGTTTATGTAAGTCCAAGAAATCTTTTGTTTTGGCAAATTCCACTTGGTTAGCATCTCAGCTCAATAACTTGATAGAAACAAGAGGGAGATTCTGTACTAACCATCTGTTACACTTAACATCAGATAAAATGCTACGTCCCAATTTGAGTTATTTATAATATATAAATAGCTTGTTCATTTTCCCTTTGTTAGCCAAGCAGTTACTAGAAACCATAATTTTATAGTCTTGGTAATTTATCAAATGAAATTATGGCATTTATATTAACTCCATAAATTACTAACTTTAATTTGATCTTAAGAAGTTGTTGCCAAAAGAATTAGGAAACCCTTGTTCCAGCTAAAGCAGTACAACTGAGGCACCTCTAAACTTTTTAGCTACAGTTGTGAATATTCATTTTCTTGAATTTGTGCATCTGTATTGTACGAGGTTTGTGACATAGCGTAATAGTGCTTGTGCAGTGCTGGGTGTTTCTACAATTTGCTAAGTGCCCTCGAGTTCCCTCAACTTCAAAGGGAGTTGAAAACAGCACCTCATATGATCTAACCCTAAATAAATAATGGCCTAAGGAAAAGGAAAAAAAGTTGTTTGGACTTTTTAAAAGATCCTTTTTTTTTCCTTTTAAAAGGACACCATCAGTTGGAAAGTAATACTTAAGTCTAAAAACAATGTATCTACTATTGCTACAGGTAGCACCTAGATTACTATTTAAAAAATAAATTAGATAAAACATATTTTTCTATTTTTACAGTTTCATTTTTGTTTTTACTTTTGACAACACACTCACTCTCTTGTATAGTAGGTCAGTTAAGCTCCAGTCCTGCAAACGCTTACACACATGCTTAACTTTAAGGATCTGAGTAGTCTTGCTGGACTACTCACGTGCTTAAACTTAAGCTGTGCATACACAGAGTGTTTGCAAGATTGGGTCCTCAGTCAGTTTCTACTGTTGTTCGAGTGGGTCTTTCACACAGCTGCAAGGGAGAGAAAAACATTTTTTTGAATAAGAAAAATATGACTGAAATCACAAATACTGCAGGAGGTCAAAAGGGGGAGGTGTGGCTCCTGAGAAAAGCTTTTTAATGTTTGTTTTTAAATAGACTAGATTTCGGTTTAATGGTTTCCCTTTAATAAATTTATCTAATTTTCTTAAATTAGTTCAACTTTAAATGAATGAGACTCAGATGGAAAAATTGAGAGGGTTTAATTTTTAGATTAAAATGTCATTTCAGGCTCGTATAAAATCTTCAGATACACAGGTATTCTATATTGCTAAAGAGAGTGAAAGTGCTGTGGTTACAATGTAAGCAAGAAAGCAGGGATTAAAAAAACCTGCAAGAAATATGATTTCCCTAGAAATGCTTGTAGGAATTTTACTTAATTGCAACCAGAAGCTTGACCTGGAAGTGTAATGTTTTGACCCGCTAGCTGTCTGGTTTCCTAAATGTGTTGTTTTTTGCTCTTTAAACTGAGAAAATTTATTTTACACATGTTTAACCCTGTGTGTCCCTAAAAGCACCAGTGTAAAAATGACATCAAACCACCACCACCAGCAGTCCCCTAAAAAACAAACCAAGCAAATTAAATTTACAAGGAAGAAAATTGTTTTAAAAATGCTTGTTCAATGGTGAAGCTCTCCTTACTTTAATTGTCACAAGAGGTGGTTTCAGGCACACTTTTTATTGTTGCAAGACAAGCAGTATCTTTTTATTTTTTAGGTTACTATGATATACAGCAATATTCTGCTTAGTTTTCTCTTCTTCTTAAACAGCATTGCCATATGACAGAGGTAGAGAGAAAATGTAGCATTTTTAGGTTTAAAAAATCCTTTTTCTAATTTATTTTTTTAATTACCCATCATGTAACCTTTATTTTCCTATGCTTAGAAAATTTTGCTGCAGTACTTAACTGAAAGGTTGACTGAGATAGACTAAGAACCTGACCTGGGAAAAATATATGGGCATTTCAGACTTTACTCACATGAGTAGTTCCACTGGCTTTTCATTCCTGTGAGTACAGTTATGTATGTTTGTGTTTGCAGGATTGGGCCAGACTTTCCATGTGTCTGTATTTTAGGGGTCTCTCTTGCTAAGACTTACACATGTGCTTAACTTTATACACTGTGAATATTATTCCTATTGATCTCACAGGGACTTTGTGTAAAGATAAATATATGAGTGTGGTATCCGGGCCTTAATTTGTAAAATACTTATTGAAAAAAGTAAATAACTAAAATTTAGTAAAACTGGTACAAATTTAGACAAAGCTCTTCATCACTTGAAAAGTGAAAAAACAATTTGTGGATCCTTTGTGGACACACTAATAGGATTTAGTAAATTCCAGCAGTGCCATAAAGGCAAATAATAAATGTAATTTCTTTTATCATTTAGAACATTAATTTGAAAGAAATGTCTGGTTTTTTTTTAATTCACTAAACAAATCCATGCAAAGCAAAGAGATTTAAATTGATAAATCTAGCTTTAGAGGAAAAAGAATGGAAGCTGGCAATCTCATGCTTGTTTATTTGCGGAATATTTTTTTATTATCCTTTTAATTAACAGAAGTATTTATCTTCTATTGCGGAAACCAAAGTCAGGCTCACAACACTAACTCACAGTTTAGAAATCTCTTTTAACAATTAAACTAACGTCAATAACTTAAATGATAAGATACATAAAAAGCAGGTGTATTTTTGTTTGAACTGATGTAATATTGACATTTGTTTGACTTGTTCAGACTTCCAGTTTCTGGATTGGTTATGTCCTCTCTTCTATATCATCTCTGTTTTCCCTCCTTAGATGAGATTGTAAAGAGAAATGCAAAAAGTCACTTTTTGGATAGTATGACAACTCACGCTGGGCCAGATCCTTATCTTGTGTGAATTGATGTCGCTCCATTGAAGTCAATGGAGTTACTCTAATTTCTACCAGCTAAGGATCTGGTCTATTATTTGGAATACACAGGTAAGGAATTTGGGCTTTGTCATATAGTTGAGTTGTAACTGCATTTAAATACTGACAGAAACAAGGTGGGTGAGATAATATCAACACCGACTTCTGTTGATGAAAGAGACAATCTGTCGAGCTCCACAGAACTCTTCTTCAGGTCTAGGAAGGGGAATCGGAGTGTCACAGCTAGATTGTTAAGCATAAAGAGTTAACACATGTTGCAAGAAACCATTCAAATACTGACAACAGTTTGAAAATTCATAGTGGTGGCTAATAAACATAAGGGTATTTCCTTCTTTGCATTCAAGGCACAAGAACAATTTTGTAATCGACACACAGTCTCCTCTCAGTTCTTCATCATTATAACAGGTGTGGTTTCTATTTTAATTCCTAATATGTCATCATGTCATGTAAACTGGTGTTAAATCACAATTTTTGTAAATTACTTTCACCAGAAAAAAGCATGTTAGAACAGATTTTTATCCCATTCCCTTAGATCTAGGGTTCCCTTCCTTCCCTCCCCTCACCTCATGCTATGTAGATGAGAAGTATGTTAGTCCTAATTTTCTAAATTAGAAGTCATCGTCTTTTGTGGCGGGTGGGGGAGGTGCAATGACTTGAATTCGCAGTTTTCCACCTGCTGGATTAATGCTTTCCCATGCTTTACAGGTGCTAAATAGACTGTTCTTCATTGCAGGCACTAAATTATGCCCACAGAAATGTAGGCTTGGTATGGAAATTATACAAAACTAACTTGCTGTTTGTGATTATACTTCAGGTTTAAGTACTTCTACTATGAATCCTGTTTTTTTGAAATTATTTAAACCCTAAACCTTTCCTTGGATTGGAATTTGGAATGTAAGGTCATTCCCTGGGGAAGGTTCTTTAGTAACACAGTTTTTTGGGGGTTTTTTAAGAAAAAATCCATTTGGCTCTTTTAAGCTGTTTCAGTGAAAAAGAAATTTTCTTCTGGTTTAAAGGATGCAGTGTCAAGTTAAAATGTTCTATCTATAATTGTATATATACATTTTTAAAGCAAATGTGTTACTAATAATCCAATAATTTAATTGTAATTTACTGTTCACAGTTTATTCTTTTAGCCTATTTGTGACACTTCACTCAGCCTGGACAATGAAAACAGAATGTTCAGTCTCAGCTTTGGTTTTAGTCCATTTCTAATCAGTTTCATTTTGTTTTTCATTAGCTCTGTTGCATGGATTGCACATGCTTCAGTGGAATGTTCTTAATAGACAACATAAATCTGGAAACCGCTTCTGTCTTCTCTCTTTTCCATACCTTTTGTTACAAGTAATCCTAAAGATAACTATTAGTGAAAGAGATTTTAGGAGAAAATATTTTTTTCATCTTTTTTACTTTGTGGTTTTGACAGCATTTTGTGTTTCGTCATTTTCAGTGAGACTGCTCACTCAAGTAAAACTACACATTGCTGAATTGGGCTCTAAGCTGACATGAGGTGTACAAAAGTTGAGGGAGACAATCATTGACATACATATTCCCGTTAATTATACAAATACTGACTTTCCCCACCTGGTCCACAGCCTCTAACCAGTGACACATTGTCTGATTTATTTTAGTGGAAGTGGATCTTGAGAAGGCATTTGAAGGGGAGAAGGTAGTAGCCTAATGGAGCAGTTCAGGGAGATTGCTTCATGTGTAATGGGTGGCAGTAGGGGTAGGCAGTGAGAGGAGTATGCAAGTAGGCATCTGAGGCTCGCATTGCTGGCAAATGGAGGCAGTAAGGGAGAGAGTCTGAGTTGTAAAGTGCCTTTAAGGTCAGGAAGGAAGGTAGAACTTGATTTGGAGGGAGAAGGGAAGCCAGTGGCGGCTGCAGTGGTCAAAGTGATAGACAAAAAAGATAACCTTGGCTGTTGCATTTTTCATGGATAAGAAGGAGGAGACGGTGTGGATGTTCAAAGAGGCCAGAGAAGAGGAGTGCAATAATCAAGGGGGGGGATTATGGAGTTTTAGTTGTTTGAGCAACCCAAAGTTTGCCTTTTTGGAAATTATATAAAGGAAAACATGGCAAGATTTGGTTGTGGCCTGGATGCACAGGAGAAAATTTAACTGACAGGAAGGATGGTACTATTCTTAACAATAACAAAGAAAGAGGGGAGTGAGGAGAAAAAGAACACGAGTTACATTTTGACCATATTTTGTTTAGGCTTGACAGAATCCAATTTTTATAATTTTGACATTTTGACATATTGATGTTTATTTTTAAAACATTTTTAGAGTTATATCAATATATATTTTCACAGTTGTGCAAAATTACGGGTCTAAAACTTTTTTATTGTTTATATATTTAAATTTTCACAGTTGTGGGAAATTATGGGGGAAAACAGGCAATGGGGAAAGAAAACAATAATTATTTAATGACAGTAAACATTGAGAGTCAAAAAGTTAAAGTTTTATAACTGTTAAAACACAAATGGTCAACATCACATATCAAAATATACAAAATAAATATCCTTAAATCAGAGACATTTGGGTGGAGTATCGATTTGTACTATATAAGAATATACATCTTCTTACATTAAACAATTCTCGGTGTGTGTTGGAGAGGAGGGTGGGACAGCCAAGAGAATTAAGTGCAAAATGCTACATTAATGCAATGTAATGGGTAAGATTTTCTGTCTACAAAAGTAAGAAAATTCCTTAATATGTTTCTCCTAGTGACTGTAACTCAGCCGTAATGCACATATATAGGATCTGATGCTGCAAACACTTCCGCATGTGAAGAACTTCACTCAATGCAAGTAGTCCCCATCTCCTCGTTCATGATCTATTGTCAACTTAAACGTAATTAGGCTTGAAAGGATTTGATTTTTTGAATAAATGTTGGCAAACATCAATTTCATGGTACACACACAAATTGACGAAAAAATAGGTTCAGAATGAGCATGGCTCTTCAGTTTACATACGTTCACTAATGTGATGGTATAATACCGAATGAAGAAGTATAGTTGCTAAGAAGTTAGACCTCATTGCTTTTCAGTATATTAACTTAATGTATGTAGAACACTTTGAAGATGAAAAACCCTATCTGCTGTAAATGTTATTAGCTTAATCTCTATAAATTAATATACAGCATATTGAAAATTCAGGCTTTATATTTAGGATTTAATCTGTGCAACAATGTAATGTTCTGAATTTATAGATTCTACACATCACTTTTCCTGTCCAATTTAATATAACAAGTTCACATTTTTTATATTTCATGGACTAAACTATTTTAAATATAAAAGTTGTATTTTCAAATCAAAGGGGCAATTTTAATCCAAAACAATATGTCAGAAATTTAAAATGGCTGAGCCGTGAGAAAAAATTAGATATTTTGGAAAACAGCAAGAAAAGCTGTACAATCAGAAATGTAGGAGTGTCAGGTATGAAAATGTTTTGAGTGCATTCGGCCTTCTTAGGCCTGTCTTGTGGTTTTGGAGAAGACTTTGCACAATTCAGTAGCAGAGCCAAGCAGGTGCCAGATTTTCCTGGGAAGTGAACACCTGCCAGGCTATTCCAGATAACTCAGCAGCTCAGAGGCATTTTCCCAGGCTCCCAGATGAATGGTCTCTAATAGCCGTGAGAGAGGGCTTTCCACTGTTATACACTGTACCACAGGCTCTTCTTGGCAGCCTTGTAGGAAGCTCAAGTCAACTTGGCTGTAATTCCTTTGGAAAACAAGTGTTGCTGGATAGTTTTACAGTATAAACTCAGTGTCTGATATTTCCTCTCAGTGTCCTGGGACTGTGAAATATATCAGGCAGGGCAAATTACCACTCCCTTAAAATGCATTACTCACTGGAGCACATTGTTTCTTAAACTAAACTGCATCCTTGCTAGGACTGTATTTATTCGGTCATGTTTTGGTTTCCAGTGTCTCAGGAATTTTTTTGGAACTCTGATATCATGACTTAGATGTAAAGTTTCAAAATCAGAATATCCTCCTCCTCCCAATAGAAGTCTCATTTCTGCGTTATTTACTGTAAACATGAAAACATTTTTCCGATTTCTGTGTTAGTAACCTACATGTAGGAGGTTGCAAAGTGCACAGGCTCTTCAGATAGGAAAAAGAAGGCATTTCTCTAGTATCTTCATTTCTTGATCTTGTGAAGAGAATAGGTAATTTGCAGATATTTTTCCTTGGAAGAAGCAGAAAGAACTCTACAGTGTTAGTAGCATTGCAGCGCTGTTGTATTATCAGTTGACATTGGCACAGCTGTAGTTTTGCTAAAACAAACTGATGTTACTGGATGGAGCAGTTCAGAAGTTCCAAAGACATTAATGCACTAGCAAGAGGTTTTTCAAAAATATTTGTTAAAAATGGAATATAATGTTCTTTTAACATATATTACACCCCAATTCCTGGCATGCAGCTATCCACATCTTAAAACACAGACCACAATTAGCAATAACAGGCACCCTTACTAGCATTCTCAGCAAAGAGTGGAAGAATGGATGGGTATGAAGACTGAACTTCTCTCTTACTATTAGTGAGAGTTCTTCCAGTTCTGAGTTGATGCACTCTCGTGAAGCAGTGTGGCAAAGCTTGATCAGCCATGGCTGATGCTGTTCCTTCTCTTTTATCCACAGGGGTTATGAACATGATAAATGGAGGACTTTGGTCTCTAGAGCTGTCAACAGTAGTTTTTACGCATTGGTTTCACTTTAAAAAGAAGTGTACTTACTGCTAGAACTGACTACACAATGTCTACATTGTAATTTCTTTTCACTGCACGATCATACATTAAATACTCAAATATTGATACAACTGTGAAGAAAACAATTTATTAGGCGGGTTTGATGAACACAAGTTTTAAATCATTGCATGTAAATATTTTTCACCTCCTAAAAGAAATAGTGAAGAAAATTATTCCTGAGGTGCAGCAATTGTACCAGTTGATGCAAACAGACACAGACTGCATTAATCATTTAAGTGGTAAACCTTGGCTGCTGGAGCTGCTATACTGATATGGTATCCCCTACTGACTGATCAGCAGAATGGTATTTAATTGAGCTTCCATTAGAGCCTCATGACAATATATCTTTCCTGCTGGTAGAAAGGTTCCACAAAGGAAGAATCAATGAAGGGGGGAAAATTAAAGAGACATATTTAACAATATCTCAAATTACATTTTGGACATATCATGTATGACTCTGTCACCAACAGAAGTCAACTTGAAATCATGCACTAACAAGGGGCAACTGAACTGAAAATACCATAGAGCTGCGGGGGTTTTGTCTTACTCCCAAGAGCAGACATATTGTAAATCAGAGGTCGTTAAGATCAATTTGAAACTCTGCTCAGGTTGTTAGTTGGTCATATATGATTAAAGACTTACTTCTTACAGGACACCAGAACAGCAGGAAAACTAAACAGATAGATCTGTCACTCCCATTCTTAGAAGAATCTCGGGCATGAAGCATTGTGTTTTAGAGTGTGGTGGGAAATGTAAAATATTATCACCTTTTGTTTGATGTTTTAATAAAAAAATACGATGAAAGTGAAGTGCTTGTTCAGTGTTGTGAGGTACATTCAGGCGGAGAGGATTTCCTCATTTAGTTATCCATTTTCCTCATTTAGAGACTGGTTGGTAAATTTGTGTTTTTACTAGAGATGGTCAAGATTTTTTTAGAAGGAAGAATTTTTAATCTAAAAATACCGATCCATCAAAATAGAAACTGTTTGTGGAAATGTGTCAGTTTAGATCAAAGTTTTGTTGGAAAGGTTTATCCGGGTGTGGGGGGAGAGTGTGTGTGTGTGAGAGAGAAACACCCCCCCTGCACCTGAGAAGAGCCACTAGCCCAATGGTTAGGGCACTCATCTGGAATAAGAGACCCAGGTTCAAGTCCCTCTTCTGAATCGGACAGATTCAGACTGTTGGCTGTTGCAGAGGGTCGCTCTTGTGTGCTTTTTGTGAAAAGTTTTAAGAGGTCTAGTTTCGGATGTGGAACAAAAACAAACTTTGAAACCTTGAAATTTTTCACAAAATAGAATTCTTGTTTTTTTTGCCAGCTCTAGTTTTTACAGACATCTCTCTGTTCCACTGTTCTTGAGATCACAGTGGAAGGCATTGTACTGTCACACTTACACTTTGTCTACAGAATGCGCAAAGTCTTGTTGTCTTTGATTTGGCTAACCCCACTGACAGTGTGTCAAAAGGATAGCGGGTGCCAAACTGGAAATACCTAACAACAATTTTCTTTAATCATGTGCTGTAAATATGCAACTAATAAAGGTGATGGACTGCATCCAAAGTGTTCCTTCTCTTTAAAGGGTGGCTTAACTTGATACATCTTGACTCGATCTTTAAAGGGAGTCAAGTATTCAGTTGTCTTCCGAATGGAAAAAGATAGCTGATAAATTATTTAGGGACTGATTATGGTAAATAGGCACGGTATTGCATGAAGGATGGTGTGGTGGAACACCACTGCAGGGGTTGCTCCCAGAGGCACTGTGCCAGCTGGGAAGCTCTGGAGCATGCAGGAGGGAATGAAGCTGCATTGTCATCCTTGTGCTGTGGTCAACATCCGGACCTTCTGCTCCTGGTTAGCTCTCCTGGCTGGAATTGGGATGGGGCTATGTGGTCCTGTGTCTTCCCTTGCCTTCTTTCTAGAGTTGAGAATGGCAATATTTATTTATAAGCTTTTCTGTGGCACTTGTCACCGAGGTATCTGAGTACCTTGTGACATCCCTGTGAGGTAGGGAAGAATTATTATCCCTACTTTACAGACTGAACTGAGGCACAGAGAAACTAAGTGACTTGCCCAAGGTCCCACAGGAAGTTGATGGCAAAGCAGAGAATAGAATAGAACACAATTTTTTTGGAGTTGCAATCCAGTGCACAAGATCATCTTTCTAGCCTTCAGAACCTTTATAGCACAAGGATTCTAAGTGTGGTCAGCCGCTGGGAACGAGGCTCCTTTGCACCCTATACCTCCCTGTTGGCTCACCCATGCTGAGGCTGGGCACAATTATTGATCACCACGTAGTATATATCACTGTGATTAAATGTAGCCTGATCTTGAAGGGTGCTGCTTTTCTTGTTGAACTGAATGGGATTGGCAGATGATTAGCATCATTCAGAATCTGCTCATAGCTGGCATCTCCATACCAAACTTTTAAAAACTTTACATAACTCAGGGTCTTTCTCTAAAAAGCAATTAGTTAAGAACATTTTCAGTTGCTTTCTTGATTTGTGTGGGTGCAACGGGGTCACAATGAACAGGGTCTTAGTCTGCAGAGCTGTTCGTCTGGCACCTTTTGTGGGCAATTAATTTATTGAAATTAATTTCTGTGATTGGATAGCAGAACCGATCAATTTTAAAATCCAGTGGTTTTTTTTTTTTTTTTTTTTTTACTCTGCTGCACATTAGTTAGTTTATTCTTGACTCTAAGAAGTTTTTATTAAAAATACTGCTTTTGGAGAGATGCACATTTTGTAAGTGAGAGCTATGCCTTCCTTTCCCCAAACAGTCAGGAGATCTTTATAGGAGATGTGTAGCACACTGTGAGAACAGAATGCCCTTACATTTATTACATCACTCTGTTTAATGTTTCAGGTGGCAATTTTCACATTACAGCCTACTTCATAAAGAGATGGGTCAATCTCCGTTGTGTGGTGGGGAAGCAGTATCGCGGTAAGCAGGCAGTTTCTTATTCCGTTACTTAACATTTAGCACAATTGGGAGAAGGGAGTAAATCATAAACACAGCGTTTCTATTAGAATTTTGATTCAGTTCATTAATTTCTGTTATTGTTGTGGGATTTTTTTTTAATCAAAAATAT
Organism: Caretta caretta; assembly: GCF_965140235.1. Lineage (NCBI taxonomy): Eukaryota > Metazoa > Chordata > Testudines > Cheloniidae > Caretta > Caretta caretta. The sequence goes on along the minus strand of NC_134208.1, from coordinate 201,114,939 downwards.
TTCCAAACAGTTGTTTGTGTGTTTTATTTAACTTTAAAGTTGCTTTCTGCCTGCTCCAGAATAATCAGCTCAGTCATACCAGATTTGATATTTGTGATGAGGCTTAGCATTTTACTGAGTCTCCACAGGGTGAATCGACCAGAGGTTGCACTCCGATGAGTCATATCATATCATTTATGGCATCAACTGTATGGTACAAGTGTATGCAAGCAAATGCTTTCATTGGGCCCACTGCTGTAAAACCCCTACATAGGTGATGTCATTGGGCCAGATATTTTTCTTCTTCATGTTTTTCCAAGCCAAGATGCTCTGTAAGGAAGTGATATCAATCCTGTTGCTTCAACAACAATAAAAAGGAACCATAACAATGACTGCCCTTTCAGTTGATCTTTTAAATTTAAAAGAAAAATAAAGTAAATCAACTAAGCGGCCTTAAAATCTTTTAACTGCTTGAATAACAATCTTAGAGTAATGTTTCTTACATTTTATAGGGTTTTATTTACCATGTTTATGGACATTTGTTAAGTCTCTTCTGTTTCAATTAACTACTAATTTTGTCTAACTTCATAGTGAGTGCAGAGATTAGAGTGTTGATTTTAAGTATTTCAGCAAAGTTGTACATTTTCATGGCTGTTTTGGAATATTAGATTATACTGTAATAATGTCTTTTACATCAAAACTGTATTTGTTTTGGATCTAAGCTTTATTGGAATTTTACAGGAAGTATTGTAGTCTAGTGACAGATTTGTTTTGTTAACCAGCAAGAGACTATCTGGCAAAATGTAACAGTTAAAACAGCCAAACTAAAATGTATTTGATCTACCAATACTATCAGAAAAAATTCTAAGGCCACGATCCTGTAACGAGCGCCACATGAATAGAGCCCCCTGCTCCCACACAGAGGTCGTTGAAAGACAGTGGCCAAAATTTGTTGTTGTTTCTTTGTCATTAATAATAATTTTTATTATTAATAAAAGCTGCTGCTGCACTCTAATAAGTATATTTCCTGAGCTAATAAACACTTCGGCCTCAGCAGTTCTTTTAGTCAGGATACATGTAATACCGCAATCAAAAAGAACACATTGATTATTATCTAAGTAGAATTCTGTATTTTAAAATTGAAACTCGTGTTGCATTGGTTCATTTTACAGTCAAAGCTGAAATAACACCCTGTCAGAATGCTTAATATCTGAGGGTAGGAGCAACCCTCCTGCATATGCATCTTTTCCTTCCTGTACAGAAAGTGGGGATTACTGCCCCCACGCCCCATCCCAGCACCACTCCTTATTTCCTCTGGAGCCTTTCTGCTTGGAGCTCTGCAGGGCTTGTGGGTGAGACCAGAAGAATAGGGATCTGACTACAAGCCACTGCACCAACCCACAGATCTAGTAGTAATTAATACAGCATTAACTCTTGTAAAGTTACCTTCATGGCTCCTGCTTAGCAGCCATAGGAGGACTTGGCAAATGGCTGCACAGAGCATGCTGTCAATGAAACAACACAGTCTTGTGGAGAAGCAGCCGTCCATGCAGATAGCTCCATATTCCTCCCCTGTTTGCTGCCCTTTGATGGGATGTTCTGAGGGAAACTGTGTGGTCAGCCTCATTGTTTTCCTGCCTATCTTACCTCTTCCCCCTCCCATAAGACAGGATGTTCTGGCCCATTGTTATAAAAGTCTGACAATTTCACATATAAATCCTAAATAAAAATATGCCATTTTAATGGATGTGGAAATAATTTTAGATTGCTAAAACAGAACACCCTCTCTGTCTCTCTCTCTCTCTCTCTCTAGTATTTTTGTTACTAAATTGAGTGATGCCTGATGTACTCTATTCTTATAAGTGGTTCAGAATTGTTGTTACTGGATCCTCTTCCCTCTAGTAATCTCAGATGATTAAGAAGTTTTGTTGTTATGTGTTTACTCTGGGAACTGTGTTTTAGGAGTAGGATATGTGAGATCGTGATGGTAAATGGTAATAAATCGTTTAAACACTTTAAAATCACCTTAGTCATAGTTTGAAAGATGTTTTCCATATGCCATGTTATGTCCAATTTTCATGCTATACATTATACTGATGTTATAAACATGACAAAATTTTTGAGATGAAAAGATGAATCATCAGACTAGCACAAAGGAAATCATGCTGAATGACTTGCCTGTGGGTTCCATGTGATACATTTGTCCGGGGCTCAGGTGGACTAATTTGCAGCCTAGTCTTTTCTCTGGAGAACTGAGCTTACTCTGCCCTATTGAGAAATGAATGATTTACTCCCCCACCCAAAAAAACCCCCAAAAAACAAAAACAAAACAAGTGAAGTGGGAGGAGAGAGTGGGGAATTGCAAAAAGTGAGGAGGGAGAAAAGAATTATTTGCATTTTAAAATGTCGGCTGCTTTGATTTACAAAATGTAGTACACGTATACGTTGCCCTTATTAAAAACTATATTATATACTGAAAGATACATGTAATCTTTTTGGGGTTTGTTGTTTTGCACAGAGCTGCGTGTATTTCCAGACAAATTTGTGGTTTGTGTCACTAGACTTGAATCTAATCCCAGTCTTTGGACAAGCAAAAATGGAGCACTGGTATGTATGGAGGAGTACTAGAATAGTCTGATTTATTGTTCAGTGGTGAGACATGTTTCTGTGTAGACTTAGTCATTCAAATGCTAATCTGATATTTTCTAGGGATGGAAAAGATCATCTAAACAATTGGGCCAAGATGTTCAAAATGGGAACCTAAAGTTAGTCTCCTAAATGCATATTTTGTCACCTAAGTGGTCTGATTATCAAATGGACTGAACACCCAGCACCTCCCACTGAAGATAGTAGGAATTGCTAGAAGCTCAGCACTTTGGAAAATCAGGCCACTTATTTAGAAACCTAACTTTAGGTGTCCATTTTTGACTACTTGGTCTTGAAACCTTTTGTGTTACCAAATATTAAGATTTATAAGGTCCACTGTATTATTTGTTTTGCATATTTTTTTGGCATCTCTGTTCTATAAGACAACTCATAAAGGTCAGCGGTGGCATTGCTGGAACAAAATATGCTCCCCTAATAAATTTATAGGGAAAAAGGTATTGCTCGGTAGTTCATTACCAGTAAAAATTATTACTTATATATTTCATCTAGAAGGCTCTATCAGGGTCAACAGCTTATGAATCTTATACTGCAGTTAACCACTGGTTGTCTCATGAGTGCTAACATTGACCCAGGTGGCCTGTTTTATAACAGGCAGTTTCTTTTGCACTGATGATGAATGTCATAAATACACATTAAGGTCTGTGCATGTATTGTTGGAGTGATTAATGGAAATATTAAATTTAAACATTAAATTTAATTGAAGTCCCTTTGTAACAGGAAAGTTTCTTTCTAACATCAGCTGCGAGGGCTTTGTTATCTTGGTCCCAAGATTGATAAACACCACAAAATAAGTAACCCAGCAAAAAAAGATGTTTAGGTTGCTCAAAAGAAAATCTAGTAAACTGCTTTTGAAAATATTTTTGTTGCCAACCTGAACAAAAAAACACTACTCTCACAACATGTGTTTTAAAAGCCACTCAGATTCCTTAAATTGGGACTATTTAACATGCATTTTGACTGGAAGAAAAACCCTGTGATTGGGAAGTGAATTATTATATTTTTCTTTTTAAAGTTTCTTGTAAAACTCTCTTTCCAATTTGAGAGAGTTAATTTCTCCAAAAAGCAACAAATAAGAATTCCCCTCCTTAGTTTCCCTTTCATATGATTCCTATTAGAAGAGGAAAGGCAAGTGAATAATGTACTCCTGTCAAGAATATTTTGATTGTTTCACATAAATATTACAATATTGATTTTAAATTGTGGTAACTTAAAACTTAAATTCATCTGTACAAATCCCTAATTATTTAAAAAGTGAACTTTACATTTCAAGGGCTTGTTCTATGGGGCTATTCATGTGAGTAAAGTTACTCAGGTGCCTAATTCTTTGCAGGATCAGACCCTAAATCAGAGAGCTCTCCCATCAACATAATAAAACCACCTCAATGAGCGGCGGTAGCTGTGTCAGTGGGATTTCAGATCCCTTTGTGCTGTTCTAGCAGCAGCGTCTGCTGCTACAGTCTGCCCCACTACGTATATGAAATCCTACAGCACGTGCTATCGTAGTACTAATGTGCTTGCTATGCAGTTTAACAGGAAGTATGCCTGGATTCTGTACTAGACTGCAGAAGCCTCCCCCCAGATTCTCTTCTATGGCATGTTCTGTGATTTAGGTGCTTATTATGACTCTATAGCTAAGATGTTCTGAATTGGGCTTAAAATAGGGCATACATTTCTCTACACATAGATGGTCTTGAAGTATAAAACATCATCCAGTGTTACTTTATATGCCCTTTGAATTTCGTATGTAGTATTTGGTTGGTTTTGTATAATAAATTTGCAATAGGAAGTGTTTGAAATTTGTCTCTGGGTTGTTCAGGGGTTCTCATGTTTTATTGTTGACATGCATCTTTAAAACCAATATTGTCAGGCAGCTGAACCTTGAGGAGATCTAATGCAACAGGTAGTTTTTGAAAACAAATCTTTAGGATTAAGGGTAGTTTTTCACTTTTAATCTTTATAACCGAGAGTTTATTCTTCAGTGACTGGTGCATTTCTTTTTCAGAGAAACTAACAAAGTTAAAAATGGCTACCATCTCCCATTATCCTCAGTGGGAAAGAGGCCATAGGTTTCCCTCATTTAAAATGGCTACCATTTCCTTATACCTGCTGCAGGAGGAAGTTTTTAGGTTGTACTTAGCAGAGATGGCCACTATCTCCTATTGTCCTATCGAGAGTGAAGCCATGTTGTCCTCAGGGAAGAGGTTCCCTTATGCTGTCATGGGGCAGAAATAAGAACTGTGAGGAGCAGGTGAATTTTCAGGCTTTTGGAATACAAGGGAAAGGGAGGGAAAGTATGTATTTGGGGGAAGAAAGTGGGGGAGGGGAATATGGAGGACAGGGAGGAAACCTGGGGTGTGTGGAGCAGGGAGAGAAATAAGGGCCGGTGTGTTGGAGTGGGTTCACTAAAGGAATTGCTGCATGAGAACAGAGTTAAGGTTATGGTGTATGGGCTCAGGTGTATGGTAATTTTAGTAGACATAAGGTGTGTGCCTTTGGGTTGGGCAATAGAGGATACTGTTCATGTGGATCGCATGCTAGGTGTTCATGTGTAATCTTTGAATAGCAGTGTCTGATGAGTTGTAGCCTGCACAGTGCATGTCCTTGTGTGCCCCTCACCCAAGGGCACATGCAACTGTCCCTCACTTCCCTCCAATGTGGGATCTCAGTATTGTTCTTACAAGTGTCACAGAGCCCCTTCTTTGAGTCTCCCTCTGAATGCTCTCACCTTGCTCTCAAGGTGGCCTTTCTGATCACCATTACATCAGCCAGAAGAGTCAGCAAACTCTAAGCTTTCAGGATCCCAACAAGGGGAAGTCAGGGCCAAGGGTCAAAGCAGGGGCAAACCTGAGGCTAGGAGTAGCTAAGGAGTTTGTAGTCAGTTCCAGGTCAGGGTTAGAGTCCAACTGAGGTTTCAGGGTCCGAGTCAGGAGATGAAGTCCAAAACAAGCCGAGGTCAAGCCAGGAGCTCAAGAGCATAGAACAGGAACAGTCATGGCAGCTACAAGAGATCCGCGCTGTTTCCTGGACACTTCCTGAAATGACCCTGGGGTTTATATAGGGCAGGGAGCCATTCAGAAGTGCTGCCTGTCAAACCCTTAAGGCGGAACTTCCCGTGGTCGGTGTCCACAGTGAATCATGGTAAGTGGAGCGCCGGTTGGTTACAGCTGCCACTTAGTGGCAGCCTGGAGATGTTAACTGTGCGATAGCTCTGCAGGCCTGGGTTCTAGACCTGAGAGGTCTTACACAAGCTCTTCCTGCTAACCCACCTTGCACAATATTCCACAGGGATAAGGTGGTGTTGAGTCTTCATCCCAAATTTTTCCCAAAATTGTGTCAGACTTCCATTTAAATCTGTTAATCTTCTCATTTTCTTTCCAAATACCCCATTCCTCTCCAGGGAAAAAGAAACCTCACAATTTGGATGTTTCTAGTGCCTTGTTGTATTAATAGAACGAAGCCCTTTAGGCAGGCTCCTCTTCTCTTTGTTTCCATAAGTAGCTCTTTTAAGGGGCGGGCCATTTCTTCCCAGAGAATATGTCACTGGATTACCCCATGTTATTTCAATCTGTTTATCATATGGCTGGCACGCCTCTCCCTCCAAACGTCAGAAGCACAGGATGCCTCCTCTGCAGTTTTTAGAACGTCCTCATATCTGAGATCTGCAAGGCAGCAATATGGTGTAATTCCCTTACTTTTGTTAAATACCATGCCCTTGACTTGGCTACAAGATCAGGTGCCAGATTTGATAGGATTGCGTTACAATCACTATTAGAGCTGGTCACAAAATTTTCATCTAAATGGTTTTCTGACCAAAAAAAAAAATATGCTTTTTTTTGCAAAAGCAGAATTTTCCATGAAAGAACTTCACTTTTGCTGAAAGATTTTGATTTTCTGTTGGGAAAATTGAAATGAGGGCTCCCTGGCTGCCTGCTTGGAAGCGTCTTGTCAATTTCACTTTCAACAAATTTTCTGGAGACAGAGAGCAGGAACACTCAACCTCCCCTGCAGCTCTGGGAGCTGGAGAGGTGCAGCTACCGGACCCAGAGAGGCACAGAGCCCAGCTTCTCTTCCTCCACACCTTCCACTAGCTCTGGGAGCTGGTGAGAGAGAGAGAGCTCCACTTTGTAGACTGCCCAGTGACCAGGCAACCCCGGGCTTCCATAGTCTGTGGCTCTGGGCCAGCCTTGTCATGCCAGGGATTCCAGGATCCCTGCCATGGAGTTGGGAGCTTGATAGACTTGGGAGCCCTGACTCTAACCAGAGCTTAGATCCTGACTTCATGGCAGGGAGCCTGGAAACCTGAGAATCTCAGCTCTAGCCACAGCTTCCAAGCTCCCTGTTGTGGACCCAGGAGCTTGAGTGTCTTGGGATCAGCTCCCAGGGTCTGTAGCTCTGGGGCAGCCCTTCCAGGTGGACTACTCAGAGTCAAGGGACCCCAAACTTCCAGACTTCTGGGCTAGCTTGCATCCCAGGGAGCCAGATGGCCTGTGTGTATGGAGGCCCTAGGGTTCCTGGCCCAAGGCAGTCCTCATGGTGGGGCTATCCCTGACCTGAAGAATTTGAGAGCTTTAGTAGCTGCAGAGTGAAACTGATACTTCTTCTCCGAATGATGTCCCTTTCAGTGCTCCACTTCAGGTGTCGGTGTGTCCCGGTGATGTCAATCAGAGATTTATGGCACCAGCGTCCATGTGGGTCATGCATATGCAGCAGGCATCTCATGGTACCACGTCTAGCATGCGCATGACCCAAGTCCTCCAGTTCCTTCTCAACCATCCTCGGTTGAAGATGGAGCTCTGGGGCAGTGTTCGTACTCTCGCCAAACCTTTAAAAAAGATAGCAGTTTAAATAGTCTTTTAAAAGTTATAGTTAATGTTACTTCCCCTGTTTACCCTCCCCGCACTGGGGATCAGTTAAGCGTCAGAGATGCCTGGCACCCCAGGCTTTAAGCGATGCGGCTTTTGCCAGGAAGCAATGCCCATTTCAGATGGACACTTTTTGTGTGTCCGATGTCATGCGGAGATGCATATCCTGCAAAAATGCACCCACTGCAGTAATCTGAAAGCGAGAGCCCAGCGTGACTGAGATCTCCACTTGAAAATTATACTGATGGAGAAATCTCTCCAACCAGAGCCAGACCAATGGACCTCCTTTCCGGGTACTCCCTCTGCAGGGACAGGAGACATGCCTTCCTCTAAAGGACTGTAGAAGAGGGCGCAGACGTGTCCTCAGAGAGCACCACAGAAACATAAGTGGTCTCCTGCCAGGTCACTACCCCCGGTACCAACATATGTTCAGGTGAGCACCTATGATACTCTGGGCACCTCTGGCACTACCGAGTCCCAAGCAAAGCAGACAGAGTCGAGGCACAGATGGCAACATGCCTCCTCCATGGTACTGAATTCACCCAAAAGGGACCCGGTGCTGAGTGTCTCCTCAGGCACCATGCCTCCGCCCTCAGCACCAACATCATAGTTGGCACTGGTTGAAAAAACCATGTCGGCACCAACCGCACCCACTAAATTCTTCACCAGGCAGTTTTGGTCGAGGGTTTGGACAACCTCCTTCACCAGGCAGCGCTGTCACCTGATCTGTCCCCATGCTTTTGACACCACCTTCGCCCATTCTGCCACATCTGGAAGTCAATAATAATGGACCAGTGGGTGTTAGAGATCATACGATCAGGATATACCATCCCCGTTACCTCCCGACCACCTACCCTACCCCCCTCTCCGTCCCTCTTCAGGGACCCTTCTCATGAGCACCTGATACAACAAGAAATCGATCATCTTTTACAACTAGGTGCCATGGAACAAGTACCTTCGCAATATATGGGGAAGGGGTTCTACTCCCACTTCTTCTTGACACAGAAGAAGAATGGGGGATGGAGACCTATTTTGGATCTTAGGAAACTCAACATGTTCGTATGCACTCCAAAGTTCAAAACAGCACGATACTTCCAGTGCTGCAAAAGGGGGACTGGTTTTCACCCCTCAACCTCCAAGATGCTTATTTTCATATTACTATACACCCCACTCACAGGAAATTTCTGCCTTTAACAGTAGGACACAAATGCTTCCAGTACAGAGTACTACCGTTCGGCCTATCCACTGCACCAAGAGTTTTCTCCAAAACCCTAGTGGTAGTAACGGCACATCTGCGCAAACAGGGAATAACGATTTTCCCTTACCTGGACGATTGCCTTCTCAAAGGCCCAACTTAACAAGAAGCATTGGACTCAGTCCAGACAATGATCACATATTCAGGGATCTAGGACTACAGATAAATGAATGAAAATCCACTCTAATCCCTGTCCAGCAACTGGACTTTATCAGGGCACATCTCGATGCCGTAGAAGCCAAGGCATCCCTGCCCCTGAATGTGTTCACAACTCTGACAAACCTTATCTCAGAGGTAAGAGTCAGCCCCCAAATACCAGCTCATACTGTCTTGCAACTGCTAGGGCACATGGCAGCCACAGCATTCATGGTACGACACACAAGACTACATATGCACTGTCTACAGGACTGGCTGAGCTTGGAGTACATACCGAGTCTTCACAAACCATACTGTACCACCCTGTGTCCTGGATTCTCTACACTGGTGGACAAGATCAGAAAATGTATGCATGGGCATCCCTTTTCAACAGGAACCCCCATCAATCGTTATCACAACAGGCACCTCGCTGATAGGCTGGGGCGCCCATATGCACCTGCGCATGGTTCAAGGCAAATGGTCTCCTGCAGAGACTCAGTTACACATCAATCTATTAGAACTATGTGTGGTCCGCAATGCCTGCAGACACTTCCTACCGCACTTAAAGAACGAATTCATTCGCATCATGACTGACAACATTGCATGTATGTTTTTCATCATTTGACAAGGGGGTGCTCGATCTCACTTGCTGTACACTGAAGACATGAAACTGTGGAACTGGTATATACACCACAACATAAACATTTCAGCCTCCTACCTTCCTGGCTGTCAGAACACAACGGCGGACACGCTAAGCAGGTACTTCTCTTGAGACCAGGAATGGGAAATGAATAGGAGAGTTTTGCTCCCCATTTTCCACCGGTGGAGCACTCCCCCAATCGACTTGTTCACATCCCCAACGAACAGCAAATGCGCAATGTTCTGCTTGAGAGTGGGGATGGGACCTCGGTCACTCGGGTTCGCCTTTCTCATCACATGGGTTGCATAACTCATGTACGCTTTCCCACTGATTCCAATGATATCGCATATGGTACACAAAATTTGAACAGACAAGGCCAAGGTTATCCTCATAGTACCAACATGGCCCAAAAAAGCATTTTCCCCTTACCTGATGTGCATGTTGATATGCGCTCCTCAAACTGTTCCTTATCGTCTAGACCTGCTGTCTCAGAATAACGGTCATACTCTTCACCTGAATCTGGAGAAACTCCACCTACAAGTGTGGTTCCTACATGGTTCCATCCTGGCGAACTAGTCAGCTTGGAACAAGTTAAACATGTGTTACTAAACAGCAGGAAAGTGACCAGGAGGAATACTTACTTTCAAAAATGGAAGAGATTCTCCTCCTGGTGTCCCGTAAAACACTTGACGGCCTCCACAGCACCACTACCATTAGTGTTGGAATACCTAATGGAGCTGAAATAATTGGGTTTAGCAACAAGCTCGATCAAAGTCCATTTTGCAGGCATTACTGCGTTCCAGCATGAGATTGACGGGAACTTGATTTTCATGCACCCAATTACTAAATGCTTCCTCACAGGTCTCCAGAACATTTATCCAGAAGTTTGCCAACCTACCCCTGCTTAGGACCTCAATCTGGTGTTGAAATGCCTCATCAGACCACCATTCGAAGCCTTAGCCGCCAATTAGTTCCCTGCTGCATTTATTCATGAAAGTGGCCTTTCTGGTCACCATTACTTCTGCCAGACAGGTGAGTGAGATCGGGGCGCTCATGGCTGATCCTCCCTACACAATATTCTTCAAAGACAAAGTCCTGCTACATCCGCACACAAAATTTCTACCGAAAGTAACATCAACCTTTCATATGAACAAACCAATCCATCTGTTCTGTTTGTTCCCTCTGAAGCACCTGGCATGAGCCACTGTCAGGGCTGAATGGACCATTGGTCTGACCCAGTATGGCCATTCTTATGGTCCCAAAAGATATAGTATACAGTTGCTATATCTGTCACAGAAAATATATTGGTTAAATCAGTAATTTAAAAATTGCATTATAAAACACTAGATGAAAAATTATGATAGATACAAACCATCATGGATTCTACAAAGATTGTGCCACTTGAATCAACCAGAATTCTTGAAGTTGTCAATGACAGAACAGATATAGGAAAATTGCTTTTTTTTTTTTTTAGAGTCAGCCCCCAAGCTTTTGACAAAGTCCCTTGCAAGAAACTGTTAAAAAAACTAAGTCGTCGCACACTAAAAGATGTAGTTTTCCTATGGTTTGGAAATTGGCTGGTCCATTTTCAGCATGGCAAAGGGTAACAATTGTGTACCCCAAGCATCCATACAAGGAATGCTGATGTTTAGTATATTAATTATCTGGAGAAGTGGATGAGCAGTGACATGGCATGATTTGCATATTACACACAATTATTTACCATTCCCAAGACAAGACAAGATAAGACTGTGGAGAACTTCAGAGAGACCTAGCAGAGCTGCATAGATGGGCAGCATGATGACAGATTAAATTCATTGTTGCCAAATTCAAAGTAATAGGGTTCTGTGTTAACTGTAACAAAAAGGGCCTGGGTGTCATAGATAATTCAATGTATTCTGTTCAGTAATTTCAGTCGTCAAAATGCAAGCAAAATGTTAGATGCATACAGAATTAAATAGAAAATACTGAACATATCATAATGCCAATATATAACTCAGTAGCATCCACCCATTGGAGTACGGTATGCAGCTTGGGTCATGCAAGCCCCAGCAAGATATAGCAGAAATAGAAGGGGTCCAGTGGCTGGCAATACAAAAGATTAGGTACATGAAAAGACTTCCTTTTGACATGGTGTTGAAATAATAGGGACGCATTCCTGCAATCCTTTACTGAGGTGAGTAATCCTTTCTCATGGGTACTTCATTTGACTTAAATCTAACTACTTGCTTAAGGGCTGTGCATCTGTGAAAAGTTTTGTGGGATCATATAACTCTTTTTCAATACCTAAATAACTTTACATTTTAATGGAACATTCATGACTGCATTCTTGCTGTCCCAAGGGCCTCCAGCAGATAACCAGCAGGATTGTTTTGTAGAGCAAACCATCCTCTTACCTTCAGCAGAAAACTCCATAGCAGTTAATAAGAAATAAATTCTATATCTTGACTTCAAAATAAACTGAAATAAATATAGTATAAAGAGACCAAATGTCATGAAGGGATTTTGGGCAGTCTCTAATTTCTACAGTTCATTGCTATCACTTACATTCAGCCCTTACACAAACACACTGCTGTCAGACTTTGCTCACCACTATCTCTACCCTTCCCCATTCTTCTGTTCACATGTGGTTTTCAAACTGTGGATCACGATCCAGTACTGGGTCGCGGAATGTAAGGCACTGGGTCATGGTCATCACCACTGACAGAGCCGTTAAAAGTCCTGTTGGCGGTGCTGCCTGGCTAAGGCAGACTAGTCCCTACCTGTTCTGACACTGCCCTGCGCCACGGGGCTCCACATGCTGCACCCCCCACCGACCACCAGCTCTGTACTCCTATTGGCCAGTTCCCAGCCAATGGGAGCTGGGCGGGCGGTGCCTGCAGGCAAGAGCTGCACGGAGCTGCTTGCGTACCTCCACCTAGGAGCCGGACCTGCTGCTGGCCACTTCCAGGGCGCAGTGCGGTCTGCGGTGCCAGGACAGGCAGAAAGCCTGCCTTAGCACCCCGCCGCACCACTGACTGGGAGCCGCCTGAGGTAAGCCCGCACCCCAACCCCCTGCCCCAGCCCTGTACCCCATCCTGCACCCCAAACCCCTCATCCCCAGCCCCACCCTAGAGGCCTGTACCCCCAGCCCAGAGCCCTGACCCACTCCCACACCCCATTTCTCTGCCCCAGCCCTGAGCCACCCCTCCAACCCAGAGCCCCCTCCTGTATCCCAAGCCCCTCATCCCCAGCCCCACCCCAGAGCCTGCACCCCCAGCCCAGATCCCTGACCCACTCCCGCTCTCCAACCCTCTGCCCCAGCCCAGAGCCCCTCCCACACGCCAACCCCCCTCATCCCCAGCTCTGCTGGGCTGGAGGCTTCAACAATTTTCTGGGTCGCCAGAAAAGAAGTTTGAAAACCACTGGAATAGATAATGGTTATAAACTGACAGAGATTGAGTTTGAGGATATCTATTAAATTAGTGAGAGCTCTACTACTTTTCACTTTATTTCTTCCCCAATTTATATAATCTAATCCATACTAAAATAAAATGAAAAAGAATCTAAAAGTAAAAAGTCTGTCCTTGGTAGTAATATTTCCAGAGCTTGATTGTGCCATTATGATACCAGGCTAAGACCTGCTGGTACTGCCTGTTTTATATGCCTTGCCTAGATATAAGTGGCAAGATCAAGGATATTATTGTTAACCTTTCTAAGGTCTCCTACAGTCATTTCACATGGTATCATAGTTATATAAACAATGCCGTTCTTTTACCTGTTGGTGTATTGTTTTTTTCTAAGTTTAAGTCTTATCCTTTTATACTAAAAGCTTATTTTTCCTGGCAAAACCAGATTTTTTTTTTTTATAAATGAAACACAGTACTGTGTAACTCATGTTCTTTAATCAATAGTTTGTTCTGTTGTTACCCAGCATATAAATCCAGAGCAAAGGGAGTAACTGTTGTCTATATAGAAAAATGAACATAAAGGATATCTAACTGTTTACACTATATGTAGTGGATGCTTCAGTGGATGATTTAGTTGGGGATTGGTCCTGCTTTGAGCAGGGGCTTGGACTAGATGACCTCCTGAGGTCCCTTCCAACCCTGATATTCTATGATTCTATAACATTTAGACTTATCAGACAGGTGAGAGTACCCTATTTTCAGCTGACTCAAAGCTACAATACAGGATTGCATTACTTTTTCAGGAATCCATGTAACATTTTGCTGTTAGTCAAGAAGTTCCTTTGTCTTGAAATGTGTAATAAAATAACTGATTTTTTGCTTTTATTTTATAAAAAGTCATTTAGAGGAGAACTTTTACAAAGTCCTTTTGCATACCTTTTGGAGGGAGGAAACTTACAATTGAGGGAAAATTGGTTGATGGTACAGGTGTCAGAAAAATACTGCTCTTTTATTAATACAAAAAAATCGGGTCTAGGTATGTTTTAAATCTGCCTTAAATTTCATTAAGAGAAGTTCTCAGATTGACTGAAAAACAACTGCCTTTTTCTCCGTTCTCTTATCATTGGACACACTCACCACGAAGATACTATCTGTGAATTCATAGTTCTGAGTCTTGTGGCATCAGCATATGAAATCAGGAGTGTTTTATAGTTCAATCAGTTAACACTGATTAAATATTAATTAACATTTTTGCCTTCAAGCAAACATGTAAAATGTGTATCGCATGTGTCTTAAAGCACATCAATATCACATTTGTTTTAGCCACCTTTTCTTCTGCGGCATTAGGAGTGTCTGTACTTGATCATTTCTGTGTTCTGAGTTTCAAGTTGTTAAACTAATTATTAGTGTTACAATATTGTAATTTTTGATACTATATAGTCACTTTATTTTAATTAAGTTTCATTGGGAGTTTTTCCTATTTATCGGTTGCCCAGCTCCATGCCACTTTAAGTAACTCCAGAATCAATAACAATTAGTCTGAAATATACTGCAAAATTTCCTAAACTTGTATTAGAAAAGTTCTGGGTTCCTAATCATTCCGTTCTTTGCTAGGGAGCACCAAATTCTGATGATCACACTCTTCTTTGTTTTTAATATCAGGGGTTTTTAGAGTTCTGTCTAATGTTGAAACTCTTGAAACATGGTGTATACCTGTGTGGACTGTTTGATACCTGTGTGGACTGTTCTCATGTCAAAATATCCATCTCCCTTTTGGTGTCAATAAGAGAGTTTCTAGGACATAAGAAAGTGATTATCATGAATAATACCATAAATGGGCTATTTTCTACTGAATAGCCATGACAGAATAATTTATAGATTAATTTTTTTAAGTGACCAGTGTGTTTAAGAGACTCAGATTTTGGTACCCAGCTTGAGATATCTTATAGGGCATGGTATTCAGAGGCAGGTATTCAGCAGCCCTGAAAACAAGCCCCCTTTGGAATGTCCGGTGTTGCTGACTCTCACAATTTTATTGTGAGTCTCACCACATTTCATGTTTTTCATAAAGCACCATCCCTTGAACTCAACTCTATTCTGAGAGAACCTCGCTTTCTCTCAAAAGGAAAGTAAATTTCCTAAAAGGTACCTAAATTCACCAGTCATTTTTTTGAAAATGTGAGTCTTATGTTTCTGAAAAGAGCTTTACTGGGATGGGCCTAATCTTGCCCTAGACAGTACAAAACAACATAGGAAGTTTGGCAAGTAAAGTATTCAGTTATGGAGACAAGTGAGGGTGGATTTTGATACTTGGTAGTGAAGACTTCTCAGATGGCTTCCAGAAGTTGTGCATAGCTTCCTGTGTCTTGCATCGTGCAGGTCAATAGGCCTACCTACCCTAGAAGAGAAACTGTCCAAGGCCCATGCTTAACAGCAACAATTTTTTGAGTTCATCAGGTTGTTAATCCAATTTCAGTCTGGCCAAAAGGTTGTATTATCAAATCCCTCAACATTTCCTAAACATTTGCAATCCGAACTGGGAAACAGTTCCCATTGGCAAGAGTTAGGGGATGTGATCCTTTTAGAATGTTTAGCAGCGCATCAGTGGCCTGGAGATTAGGACCATCCAGACTTTTTAAAACTTGGCATAAAACAAAATTGTGTAACTTCAGCCAAGGAATGGTGTAGCTTCAAATTAGCCAGCAAGTAGAAAGAATGTTACTCCTTTGGTACTTGAAAGCCCTCGAGATTTGGTGTCCGGTGAAAGCTTCCTGTCTGTTACTTGTCTTTCAGGGAAGAAAGCTTATGTGCACCTGCTTAGGGTATGCTGGACTCTCATAAATAGAATCCAGGGCACAAGAGCGTCCCTATACTGGGGGAAATGGGATATGGAGACATGAAAATGATACATTTTGTGAGGGCCTCTCTCAGGGTAGGGAGAAAAGAACAGCAGGACAGGGGCAGTGTCCCACACTTTCTTCATGAATAGGGCGTTCAGTTGCCCTAACTTGTGGATCTTGGGATCGGCCAGAGGCTAGGACCATCTTGCAGTCAGAGGCCACAAACCTGTTGAGGCTCTTTGACTGGCTGGGAGCTGCCTGTTTTGAGCTACAATTCTACACTGCTCTCACCTAGAACTTTCAATCTCCTGATAAGTCAAGCTTGGACCATCTTTGAGAGCTTATACCTGGTCTGGGATATTCTCCATCTGGCACGTAGGGATGGTCCGTCACTCACCCTTTTATCCCTTGACTAGGAGGAGGCATTTGATAGGGTGGATCGTGGGCACTGTCCAGGTAGTCAGCTTCAACGTTCTGTTTTCTAGGGTTCCTCCAGGTGCTATATACCTCTGCAGTTTCTGGTCAAACTCAAATGGGCCCTGACCGAACCTGTCATCTTTGGTCAAGGAGTGCATCAGTGTGCCCCCAGTCTGGCCTTTGTCATTAAGCCCTCCTCCATCAGGGGTTGGTGCTCCAGGAGGTGTACTTGCAAGTCCTGCCAGCATACTGGGACATTTGCCTCATGGGCCAGAACCTGTGATATCTGGTGTGAGTGGAGACTTGCCAATACATCTCTTCGGCAGCCTCCCCATCCAAGTCAGTTGGGTCAAGAGCTCTGGCCCAATGGTTGGAACTGGGTGTCAGGTAGGCTTGCTCTCACCTGTGCTCTGTGCCATCCAGTAGGGCATGGGTTTGCTGCTCTGTCTTGGCATCTGTGTCTCTACTACCAAGTCGTCCCTGCTGGTTAACTGAACCGATTTGGAGGCCCATGTGTCTGACCGGCTGAAGGCATGGACAGGGTTTTTCCAGTGCCTTTCCCATTGATGCAGGTCTCTGGTCATCGAATAGCTGGTCCTCTCCATGCTCTAACCCCATCCCTCATTACCCTGGCCAGTTTCCAGAGAATGGTCCTGGAGATCTTCTGTCCAGAGAAACAGTGAGCCTTTGCATATGTCCTGAGCCTCTCCCTAAAAGAGGACGGTCAGGACGTGATCTGTGTCAGGAGCCAGGTTCATACATTCCAATTCCAGGCCTTGTAGATGCTCCTTTATAGTGCTCATAGTCCAGCCTGGAGCCTGCTGGTGTACACTGACCTCTGCCACCGCTAAGAGCTCCAATAGGACTAGCAGCTCTTTTACATCAGCCTGCAAAGTCTCCCCAAAGATCTGTCTGAGTAGCCAGTCTTTTATTAGGATCTCCAAAGGACCTGAAAGCATTCTGTGAGAGCAGGTCTGTAGTGGTTGCTGGAGAGAAGACCTTCTCCTAGAGCTCCTGCTGCACAATCCCCATCCTTATTCACAAGTGGTGGAGACCCCTTCGGTGTGCTGGAGGTTGATCCTGACTGGTATCACCTGAATCAGAGACCTCCTGGACCATGGCCGGTGGGTCTGGGTGGACTTCAGGGTGCTCACCCAGCGCATGCAGTTTATAACCCCTTGTCTCCCCCTCTGTGTGCTCCAGGAGGTAAAGGCCACCCTGCTCTCCAATTCTCTTGCATATCTTATGCGGGTCATGCAGGATGTGCACCCTGTCTTCCTGGCCCTCCAGAGCATGATGCCAGGATCCCTGCCCTGTGAAGCCTTCAGCCACCTCCAGCACACTATCTAGTATCCAGCCAGTTTGCATCCCAGTTGCACTCAGGGAACTTATCTATGCACTCATGTTGCACACTGTGCATTTCCTGCTGTTGTTTCTTGCCCTGATAGCAGGACATCCTTCCACCTAGCGAGTGTGAAGACCCCCAGTGGGCCAGCCTCTATTCAGCTCTAGTCCCACAGCTCACTAGAGATATTAGTTGGTGGGTCTTGCATGAGATTATGAGCATGGGCTTGGATACATCGAACACCTGCCCTTCTGCAACAAGCGGGAGACCCTGGCACGTGCCTACCTAGTGTGCCAGGTTGCAGCCCCATTTCCACCTCCTCTAGAATCCCCTCCTGAGGTTCTGGCTACACTTCTCCCCCACATCTGTTCCTATACACATATCATCCAGGCCTCCACAAAGTTGCAGGACCCCCTCATCAGCCTCCACCTGGAACTGGCCAAACTGGCCATCGGTCCAGGAGGAGGCAGCTTGACAGCGAGGTTCTCTGTGCCTGTGGGGCCTACTTCCATTTCTTGGTTATCTCGTGGATCCATGCAGAGTTCCTTTGGGCGGCATCCACCTACTCCTTGGACTCCTTTGCGGAGCCTTGAGCTCTGGGATTTTCTGCTCAGTGCCCCCTGCCAGTTCCCTCATTTTGACCCTTTGACTTAGACACCCATTCCTGTTTGATCATGTGTTGTCCCATGGAATCACTTGTTTTGTTGGGCTCTGTGGCCCCTCCCTCCACTGAGGTGGGGATGGAGATTTTTATCCTGGGTGGGGTTTGGCACACCTTCCCAGAATTGAGATAGGCTGCAGATATATGCTCTTGACTGTGTATCTATGGTTAGGACCTCTCTAGGAAGGGTTTCTGTGGTTAGAGTCCTCCAGCGGGGTGGAGACCAGAGCTTAGTTCTCCAATCCACACATGGCCAAAAGCTTGGTGCTATGGGTAGAGTGACTCTGGACAGTGCTCTTAGCCATCTCTCCATGGGCATATGTGGCTGGGAGCAGCAATCAGTGAAGAGCAGCCAGAGGCTTTGGGACAGTATCATAGGAACAACACCAGAGTCTCTTAGGTATCTCTGTACAGCGCCGGGCACAAGCTCAGAAGGGGGTCCATAGCACTCGCTTCCTCCCCTTTTGCAGCACTGCAGAAGCGGAGGGTCTGAGAGCGAGCGGAGCAGCAGGGATCCAGCATGGGAACTGAGAACCCAAGGGACCCTGGGAAATGTAGTTCCTTGTCCAGCTCCCTGCCTAGAGAGCCAGCCCTGGAGCAGGGACGGAACTACATTTCCCAGCATTCCCTTGGCCACTATCAACAGGAAAGGGAGAGGGACAGAGTGGGGAAGCTGTGAGACCCCATGTGCTCCAGCTTGCTGTGAATGGGGAGCTGGCTGCTAGAAGGGGGTGGCGCTGTGAATGGGGAACAAGTATGCCCAAGGAGTAGAAGGCTTTGGCCCAGATACCACCCTTAGAAGACTTCCCCAGACTGGCTTAGGGATGCTGGTGTGACTTCGCCTGGCAGTCCCCAAAGAAGGAACTGGGTGGAATGAATGGACAGTGCCCCTCTCTAGCTGAAGCCTAGCAGGGGAGGTATGTGGACCCCAGCAGGAGAAGTTAAACTGAAAAGTAAGGGAGGAGAGGCTCTATTAGAGGACGTGGGCAGCTTTAGGTACAGTACCAGGCACACAGGAGGATTTCCACTTCTGAGCCATGGAAGTAGAAATTGACTTTTCCTTTCCAGATTTATCCAATATTCAGCAAGGGAATCTAGCACCTGCCTTCCAGATTTGAACACCCTCAAAATTCAGGAGTGCTTAAGCTCAATTTGGGAAGCTGTTACTTCATTTCTCCCAAATCAAATATACTGATCCACTGTAATTTGCTGTAGAAAAATTAGGATAAAATTGAGCAACAAATGCTGGGGTCTTCCCAGTGCTAACTAGGACTTGAATTGCTATTTTCAATAGCCATTGCCATTTTTTTTAGTTTTGTTTATTTAAAAAGAAGACAGTGATATTGCATTGGCAAATTCCCCACAGAAATGAAGAGTGGAAGAAAAGAATAACAAAGGCACCTCAACTTTTCCGCATTTATGTAGGACAGTCTTACAGTATGGATCAGATATCCTCCAATCACACAAGCTGAAAATTGTTCCACTTGTCTGCAGTTCTGTAACCATGCAGGAACCAGTCCTGTCTGTGCACATCCAAAATTCCGGTTGAATTCAGAAGGTCCTTGCTTTTGTAACCATACTACGTGATATTTTCAGCCCTGGTAAGCTAAACAGGAGGCCTCTCAGAAAAAGTTAGGAGCCGTAGGAAGTGTTGCTTATTCACTAGGTAATGTGAGACCATCCTGTTACAATAGTAAACCAGTGCAGCACAGAATGCATCTTGCTCGTGGAGTCTAGAATGGGGTCCTTTGCTTCTATATGCAGCCCATTAAAGACAATGAAAAGACTCTCACTTCAACAGAAGTTATACACAGGGTAACTCCCATTTACTGCAACAGAACTGGTTATACACAGGGTAACTCCACTGTCTTCACAGGGTCCTGGTCCCACAGCAGAGGGGTGGCCATGTGAGCTTGTTGCAGAGCTGCTGCTCGGGGATGGGAACCTCCTGGCACTCCAGCCTCCAAAATAATTCAGGCTGCACTTTCTGCACGACTATGTGCTAGCTGAGAGGTGTGCGGGAATTGGTGGCCTCTGCTGCAGGTGATGGGCATCTCAGGTACTTAAAGTCATGGCCTGGAGGAGGGAAGCGCCTAACTCCAGCGCCTAGGGCCAGCGCTGAGAATTTAGAACCCCTAGTGCTGCCATTGCAAGGTTCAAGCGTGCTCAGCCTTGGAATTGCCAGCCCTCCCTTGCTAGCAGCTGCAGCTATCTAAGGCTGGCCTCTGACAATTGACCCCATGGCTGTAGCCAGAGAAGCTGCAGGTGGCTCTGTGACTATTGGGGCCATTAAGCTAGGAGCGGATAAAGAAACCGGAGTTAACCTCAAGGAACAGAGGCCACCAGTAGGAAAGGAACGTCAAGGGGAGCAGGAAAAGAGGAAGCAGATCAGGCTTGCAGGGGGAGAATAGACCCAGCTGGCTAGGGAGCATGTCCAAGGTAGAAGAGAAACAAGCATAGGGAGAGGTGGTGGTGAGCAGGCAGTAGACTAGCATGTAGATGGGAGCAGAGGGAGAAAGGCTGGTGACTTCAGGTTCCCAGGGGCTAAGTCTTCACTTTGGGGAAATGGTGTTTGCAAGTGGCTTGCTCAAATGGCAGGATGAGCGCTGAGGGAGGGATTTGTCAGAATTGATCAGGTATCTGCTGGCTGTGAAACTTTATTGAGCTGAGACCAGAACCACATACAGTGACTGGTGACATAGGGTGGTACTGGAGACATGGCTACAGAACGTCTGAATGAGGAAGGAGATAAATCTGTGAGGAGTTTCCCCTGATCATTGTGAAATTACTGCTCACTGTGGACACTGGTAAACCCACATGGATATATACAGCTTAATGAGAAAACCTGGGGGCTGAGGGAGCTGTGTACGGCAATGCAGATAGTCATGCAGAGGTGTGTGATCAAAATGAAAAATGTCCCCGAGATTCAGTACCGGGTACACTATGGCACCAATGGCACTGCTACACCAGGCCCACACTCGGAGCCCACGACGACTACATGGGGGCCCACAAAAGGTTAATCCGGCCCTGGCTGGCTCCCACTCACCGCCCTGACAGTGCACGCCGCTTAGGTGCCATGGCATAGGCAGCCCCAAGGAGGGAGAGGTGGAAGAGGGTAGAGTGGGGACCAAGCAGCTGCCTTGCCGGGAGGGGGAGCAGCCAGGGTGTTGTGGGATCATCCCGCCCCCAGCGGTGCTGCCATTCCGCATCCCTGCTAGGCAGCTGCTTGGTCCTTGCTCTGCTCTCTGGCTTCCCCTGACTCCTTGGGGCTGCATGTGCAAGGGCATCTGGGCAGTGTTCATCAAAATCTGGCTGTGCTCATGTGACCAGGAAGCAGCTCTCTTTGCAAAAAGCTTCTTCTGATCCGTCTCCATTGAAAACCCTGCAGGCTCTCTGATATCGTGATTGCAGACCGCTGTTCAGCAGGCAATGGGTTAATGCTGATCTGAGCTGTTGCCCTTTGTAAAGGCAGATGGGGCTTCTGTTTGCAATAGAGTGCAATAGACTGCCCCACAGATTGCTGGCATAGAGAGGACTAAGGAAGTTGCCCCAAGAAACTCTGGGATACAGCTGGAGGATTTCTTGAACCCAAGAAAATCAAGCCGAACGTCAAGCTGGGGCTGCATGCACACAGGAAAGCAATAGGGCTCAGCCCCTGGGTCCCAACTTAGCACAGGCTCAGGGTCTTGCTCACATGCTCAGGGTCTAACTGATCATCATATTTGGGGTCAGGAAGGAATTTTCCCCCAGGTCAGATTAGCTGAGACCTTGGGGTTTTTTGCTTTCCTCTGCAGCATGGGGCACGGGTCACTTGCAGGTTTAAATTAGTGTAAATGGTGAATTCTCTGTAACTTGAAGGCTTTAACCCATGATTTGAGGACTTAAGTAACTCAGCCAGAGGTCTGAGATCTATTACAGGAGTGGGTGAGGTTCTGTGGCCTGCATTGTGCAGGAGATCAGACTAGATGATCATGATGGTCCCTTCTGACCATCTATCAAGGAACACAGGCTCAGACCCTCCAGTCCTGCAGGGGCCTGGGACTATAGGTTTGAGCCCAAGGTTAACACAATTGGTGTGTGGACACAAGGGGGTTAAGCTCAAGCTACATTGCTGTGTCGACTTAGTTACCAAATAAGGACCTGTCACACCAATGCATGTTCACCAAATATGCAAATTAAGGCAACAATTTCTTTTGCATCAATTCCAGCTTTTTGGATTTTCAGCCTTAGTGGTGAAGAGGCCTTGGCCTCTGCACCTCCCTTCTGGCTCTCTTCATCCTGCTCCAACTTCTTGGCAGTGCTGCTCTAGAGAACCTGTACTGCTAGGAACTCCCCTGCTTGCAACAAGCTATGGAATCCATGGAGATGGAAGAGGAGGAGAAGGAGAAGAATGAATTTCCGCAGTATTGAGGAGGCTGATCTGGGCCCAAATATAAAGTCAAAGAACTTTATCTTTCATGACCTCTTCCTTTCTGTTCTTCCAGTGCACAGGCACATACAGAATGTGAAGGGAAAAGCATTCTCTCCAATAAATGTTAATGTCCAAGGTACTAACAATATCCAGGTTAGTTCTCTCTTTTAATAGAGATGGCTGTAGCTGATCCCACCAGATTGTGGATTTTGTCAGACCTGATTACCCAAATCAAGGGCACTCTCTCCCCCATTCACATGAAAGGGATTCTCCAACTCATGTGGAGCCAGATGTCTTGTTTGAGTACCTTTAATATGAATTAGGTTGGCCCTCAGAGAAAGTCATGTTTTTACAATTGTAGCACTTCATTAAACCACAAGGAATAACTATTTCTGCTAGTTTATCTTAGTTCAGTTTATCTAGCTGTGTGGTATTCAGTCTTTCTCTTACTATTTCCCCCCCTCCCCCCCATTTCATGTCCATCCTAGAGGAGCATCATTTCAAAAGGAGAGAGCTCTGTAAATCTAAACAAAATTACATGCAGCATCTTTCTTTGTTCTCGCCTTATGAGAATATTCTGGCTCGGCCTGCTCATCAAGTGATAGCTTGATAGAGACTATTAAGAGAAAATATAAGACAGTAAGTCCCAAACTACAATTTCAGCGGAGTGGCTGAAAATGAATGCAAATTACATCTGTACTCAGTAATAGAGATACAGGGCAAAATTCTTCTCTCAGTTACACCAGAGTAAATCAAGTTACGGCCATGAACTTAGTCTCAAGTGACCTGTGTTTAATTGCAGGCTCTATCCTAGGCTGACCCCTTGCGTGACCTAGTTCCATATCTGTAATATGGGGATAACAGTACTTCCTTACTCTCAACTTTTGTCAGTCTTTTCTGTTGAGATTGTAGGATCTTCAGGGCATATGTTGTCTCTGATAGAGCCCAGTATAATGGAGCCCTGAGCTCCCATCTGGGACTGCTTGGCACTACTCTACTACAAATAATAACGATTAACTGACTTCATAGATATTTTCTATTGTTTGTCACTTGATGAGCAGGTCAAGACAAACGGATAAAAATCTGTAAGTGCAGTTCAAAACCAATAAATTTCCTCCACCAGAGATAGAATGTAATTATCCAGAAATCCATTGTTTTACTGTAACGTAACCAGGCTGAACATAGAAACAGGCTGAGACAAGCTAGAAAGAGACTGAAACCAAACCAGGGAAGTGGGGAAGAGTTGTTCGCTCAGGAAACAAACCTTCCTTTCAGTGCAACATCCCAAATCTTTGATGCAAGAAAGTTCAATGTCTGTATGAGCTGTATTGTCAGGTCTATTTCCTAAGTGCCCAACCCTTTCTATCTTCTTTGGGATAATTAGCTGTGGGGATATTTTCACAAGTGTGGCTCCAGAAATAGTTCCTTTAGCAAACCAATGTTAAATGTCTGTAAACTAGACTCTTCTGTAATTAGTTGTAAACGGTAATCACTTTGCTTCCTGGCTTTTGCCAGCTGTTTCACTCTAAATTAGGGTTACATGGAAAAGAATTGATGGTTAGACTATCCTTGAAGCACTCATGATGCATCCCCAATAGTTTTGCCTATGTGCAAAAGTCTTAATTAAATAGAGCTGTGTATTGCCTGCTGAAGTGAGGTGGTAGAAGCCATGTATGTGGCTACGAGTAGAATACATGTACATAATACTAACTTCAGAGAACTCTGCTTGTAAGTAGTAACTTTTCTTTCTCTGTAAGCCTGATTTCTGAAGGCTCTCACATGCAGAGATTTAGTGACAAAAAGGAGTGAGCTGACCCTAGAATTTTAAGAACACAAGATTTCTAATGGGTCTTGACAGTTCAAGGGCTAAAGAAGCATTTTAATCTTTTGTGCCCACCCAGTCTCCATACAAATGTAAATATCTTTCTTTAACTATTTGCCAAGAAATCTGGTTTTAATTTGTTAGCAGCAACCCCCATTTCCCGCAGCTTTTTCAGAGTCATGTCACAAGTTTGGCGGCACTTTGACGTTTTTCTCTGTCACTGTGTCATTGTTTATATGATGTCTGTTTCTTCAGTCCTCCTTTTTATGCCTGGAATATTTTTCTTTAATTATTTCACTGGCCAAAAGGAATTTGGGATTACTAGACAGGATGAGAATAGATTAGCCTTTTTTCTTTCCTCAACAAACCTTGAAGTTCCCATAGGAAATAAATAATATTCCCAAAACATACAGCGTTTTTTATTTTTTTTAATTAACTAAAATGATTAGGCCTAATAGAGAACATAAAGGAAATATCACCAATAATAGTTGAGTATCTTATTGGTATATATAGTGTCCGCTATTGTTATTTATGACCTTTTCTGCCTTCTAGTGTGGACTTATTCCAGCCTTAGGGAGTTTACTTTACTCCTAATAGCAAAAGGCTCTCTAGTTCCCACAGAGTCATTCAGAGACTGACTCATACTCCTTATGTTAATTGTTCAGCTCTCAAAATACAGCACTTACAGGGTGTGGCTCCAAGGGGAACATCCACTGTACTTATAGGGCATGTTCAGAAGTGTTTCACATATAAATCATTTTGGTTTTTATTTTTGATGCCTTAACTCTTTTCTATCACAGTTTATGGGAGAAGCATTTGAAAACAAAATAGAAAGGTCTCAGGTAGCATTATAATCTCTCAGGATTTCACCTCTGAACTATTCATTTCAAACCAGGCTCAGGTCACAAGTGAAATGATATTTGTTGTCTCAGTGTTTGTCTGGGACCTTTTATCCTCATTCCAAAACCACCACACAGTCCAGGCAGGTAGGGTTCTCTGTATAGGTGAGAGCTGAGGTTCATTGGCTGACATATTGAGTATGGGCAGCACCTGTGTACAGTCTTCCTTTGTCTACTTCGTATTCTCGGGTTTCTAAGTGCTACTTTTCACCAACCATTTACTCTTCTCCCCAACCCCCCCTCCCAAAAAAGCACCTAATGGACAAGTGGTCACATCTCAATTGACCCCCTCTTTGGCAATCTCAGCAGAGTGAATGAGATTTGACACTGTGCTACCTCAACAGCCTTAGGGTTAATCCCTACAGGGCAGAGTGGAAGCATATTGGTGGGGCAGCATAGGGGAAACACTGCTGCTACCCAGTCTCTAATTGTTCTTTGGCTAAATAGGACTTCACTCTCCAGGACTATCATCCAGAAATTATTGGGTGAGGTTCTCTGGGCTGTATTGTGCAGGAGGGCAGACTAGATGATTGTAAAAGTCATTCCTTGCCATAAAATCTATGAATCTGTGAAATTCACTTTCCAATTAAAAAATAAAAACCAAACCAGCTCGCCCTCACACACACACCCTTACAGGGCTCCCCTCCCGGATAATGCACAACCTTATGGGAACGCATTATATAAAATGGGGGAGAGAGTTGGGGCAGGTATTTATGATTCATGTTAAAATAATTGGGGTTTGATTTTGAGATTGAAATTATATGTGTATTTGCCTGCACTTACTTTGTGTGCGCATTACTACAAACGTGCATGGAGAATAGGTGCCCATGTCTGGCTCCAGATGGCTTTGTGAAACTATTAATGCACGCACAATTGTTCATAGAATTTACATGTGAAAATCAGGCTCATAACATCTGTACTTTTTTTTAATTTACTACCCAAATGGCCAGATTTCTTCCCCCACCCTTCCTCTCCTCTCCACTCACAAAGCAGGAAACTGTTTCCACTGAGTCATTTCACTGGGGAGAGAGGTGAGGTTTGGCCCCCTCCCAAAGAACAAACAGGGCTAGTCCCCCAGAGCCATCAGGTTCCCAAGTTATGTCACAGGCACTGGTCATGTACACATTTGCTTTGTGCCTCCACAGTCCCTCTTGGCTTTCCTCGGCTCTTGCTGGCTGCCTAGCAGCATAACTGCCCCTTCTAGACCCACAGTCCAGTGCAGGGGGCATAGTAAGACCGCAGTCTCCCCATCTGCAGAGGCTGGCCCCAATGGAGTTCTTTAACTAGATTGGAGAGGAACAATTCTGCAAGAGAGACAATTCCCACCCACCCCAATGCCATTTCTCCTTTTCCCCGCCACATTACTCTGCCAAGTTCTTATCCCTTCTGTACACAGCCTCAAAAGATTACACTGATGTAAAGTGTCCGGGAGTTAGCAGTGAGGTCAGCAAACAGCCTAACTCTGTGTAAAATTGGTTCATTGTGAAAGGAAATGCTCACAGCTTGAGGAGAAGAGCATTTCCCTTTCTTTTTCCCCATCTCCAAATTATATAAAACCATGGTACTGCTGTTAGTTGAGACCAGAAAGAATCCCCCTGTGGTCTGAGAGTGGCCAACCACGTCAAGCCCTGATCATCAAAATGTTAGTATTAAAAGTTTAACCCTTGCCTTCTTAAATTGAGTAAGTAATACTCTGCATATTTTTAGTAAATATGGAAAGTTATGGGAATTCTTCAGAGAATAAGGGTATAGACCACTGCGCCACTCAGTCTCTTCAGAAAAAAAACTGACAAACACACTGTCTGCAACAGAGATTCCTGGCATTTGTCACAGTTTGAGCCACAAAGATGTCAGATATTTGCCAATGGTTTCCTCAGATGGACTGGAATCTACATCCTTTACATTACATTCTTGTTTGTTTGTGGTATATCTTAACATACAAAATATGTGTAGTGGGAGCCTGAGAGGGGAGCAAACTGACCAAGGTGTCCCAAATATTATAAAATTAAAAAGAATTTTATTCTGAGCTGCTTCTCTAGGCTGTTCAGATTAAAAATAATAAAGAACATCTGTAAGTCATGGCTTTAGCAGCGGAGTTTTATTTTCAGTAATAGAAGCTTAATGGCTCACATTTTAAACCTGTGTTTTCTTTTGGAGCAGAAAGAAAAGCTTTCTAGTGGGACCTCTGAATATTTTGCTGAATCTACTGAAAACAAAAAATGTAAAATTCCTCCGACTCGAGAGATAAAGCAAGACATCTTGCAAAAGATGTACGTCTACCTCTTTTTTTTTTTCTATTTGTAAGATGTCAAATATATGATTTGACAATGAGTAATGCAGTCTGGCATACATAGTGAAATGATACTATGTGCACCCTTTTCTGTATATATAGGATTACTGTAGGCTAGTAAACATAGACAGGCAACTGACTATGAATAAGCATATAAAAACACCCATTCTCATTTTATAGAATACCAGATAGAGCCCTTACAACCCACTTGTATCCCTCGTAGCAACAGGCAGAGCCAACATGCTTCCTCTAAAGAAAATTTGAGCCAAAACAAATACATGTGATGTTTGAATCTGGTGGAAAACATTTTTTAAAAAGATTCACAACCCCACCCCTCCTTGTGTGTATGAGTCTGCAATATACAGATGGGAAAGAGGGTCGGGGCAAAAGTTTTTTTAAGCCTGCTTTGTGCTCCCCCATTCCTGGGCCAGCTGTGTGTCAGACTGGTCCTCTGGTGCAAGTTAGAGAATCCAGTGGCCCTAAAGGGTTATTACAGCACCTGGGGATCAATGGATTGCAGTGAGTCCTGGCAACACCCCCTTTAGCCCTAGTCACATCCCCTGTGCTGGCTACAGAGAGGGGATTAGGATGGGAGCCGCTATGCTGGCTCTACATCACTGGAAGGTTCCCCATTTCTGAACTGATCCTCCCAGAGCAGGATATACTAGCTTTAGAGCTGTTTTGCATCAGCAGAACAGCAGAAAGCAGTTTCAGCAAGGGAGAAGCTGTGCTGAGATCTTAGACTTTAAATCCTACGTATGCAGCTGCTGTACTTCTGCATCATGTTAATCTTCCAACCTGTGTGAAGTTTAGATTTGTGTGTAACCTGTGCAGTTGAACAGTGTTTATGTACTGACACTCCATCAGGTCTCTTGTAATTCCATTTTCCTTTAATATCTTTTGGAATATCATCCACTTATTTTACCTAAGTCCTCCTCCAGATGAACAGGCTTGATATCAGTGGGGTAGTGGTTAAATTTTAGTAATACTTTGAAATGTACCAGGAGAAATTCCAGAGAAACATTCTAAATTAGATTAGAAACTAACTCTCCCTCTTTCTCTGCATGTTGTGCATATGTATGTTTGTGTATGGTTTGAAACCATATAGTCACATTTTGAAGCACTTCTTTATCTAGCCAGTTTGGGAAGGAATTCAATACACTTATGCAGTATTGACCCCTAACATCTGTAATAAATCTAAAGTTCTGCCTGTTAGAATAAAATTTGAACTCCTTCACAGCTTAGTCATTAATAATTAGGATTCCCCTAGTGCAGTGGAAAATCAGATGGATAGTGCTTGATACTATCCACACTAGACAAACATTATTGTCAAGATGATACACAGACCAGCTTTTTCCAAATTCAGAATGGGGTTGCCCTAGCAGTCTTTCAGAATTTGTAAAAAGGGCTGTAAAAATCAGTAACAATTCTTTATTAAACAAAACAAAATACTTTTTTATTACAGTGTGAAAAGGACAGAAACAAGGAACAGTGACATGAGCAAACCTCAAACCAGCAAGGACACAATGCAAGTGTATCTTGGCTCAGGGGACTCGGAGATAGGGAGCAGGAAGAAGGAACATCAAGCTCCTTCCGATCCTCAGTCTGAAGTAAAATGTAGGAGTATAGGACAACCAAAGGATTGCATGAATACAGCTGAGAGCAACTCGGAGCTTCCTGCCTTAGAACTGGAAAATCATGTTAATCAGAGACAGCCAGATGATGCTAGCAGCCAGCAAACACTTCACTCCGCAGAGTGGTTAAAGATGAGACTTCTAAGCAGTAACCCTCCATGTAGCTGTGAGTCAGCACTGCCAGGTCCAAAAGAAAGTCAAAGAATGACTAAAACACAGAATCAACAAAAGAGTTGTGGTTCAGAGGAAGGGTTAGACCATTGCAAGAAAGTATCTTCTGAACAGGGTCATTTAATCCCCAGAGACGTAGAAAGGAAAAAGAGCAACTCTGATTGTTTAAAACCATCTTCGGAGGAGAAGTCCCTACTGAATCCCAAGTTGTTTTCTAAGCAAGACTTGGCAAAAGCCATGTCTGATGAAGAGTCACTTACTTTGGGAAAAATTCCCCCAAGACCTGTTTTCATAAAAAATAATATACCAGTAATACAGACAAACCAAAATGAGCCAGCCGCAACCACTGAAGAATTATCCCTAATGCCGCTATCCTCTTATTTAAAATTTAACTTCAAACCTTCAGAGAAACTTATCCAAAAAAGAAAGAAAGAGGGAGAAGATGGGCCCAGAAAGTTAAAACTACGGAGACTTAAGAAGTAATGATGTATTAAATATTACCAAGGTGAAATCAGTTGTGCAACCAAACTTGTATTCAATGGACCGACATATATGGTGAGTTTTTAGGAAGCAGTTCTAAATAAAGAGAAGTGATCAAAATACTGAATGTTAAACATAGTGTCCATGTTGCTAAACTTTCTAACAATAAAATGTTAATATTTAAAGCTAGACATTCTATAGGGACATGTTTTGATTCTACTAATAAATCAGCATCTGGAGATCTGATGACAAAAAATGCTAAAGTAACTTCCACTATAGTCAGTTAACTGGTACAGATTCTCCATTTTTCTGCGGACTACTAAACTCACCATTTTATTCATTGGTACAAGCTCATCATTTAGTCTTTTGGGGGAAAAATACTTGGTTAATTCATTTGGTCTTTGGAACCTTGTCAAGCAAATAAATACTCACGAAAAAGTACCCTAGTATAGGGCTCTCATCTAAAATATTTTCAAGTAAGACCGTAGCCAGATTAAAAACTGATATGTGCAACAGTCATTTAGGGCCTGGTTTTTCAGCAGGGACTCAACATAAATGCACACACTTTTCTCATGCTAGCTATGCACACGGGTGGTAGAATTTTCACATGCATGCTTCATTGAGAGAAATGAAGTTTGTATGTGCAAAGCCCATCACCTTCAGGTGCAGGAGTTATTGTTGGGGTAAGTGCACGCACACACATTAAAAATCAAACATTATCTGTACTTGAGGGCCACTTACTAAAGCTTCCTTTTGTGTATTTGGGTTTAAGCTAAATCTGTAGTATTTGACTATTATCAATATGGCATTGGAGTTAGTTCCTAATGTCACATCTTTTCTAATATTGCTTTTATGACTTGTGTACTTCATTTTGTGTACCAATTAACTCATTATTTGTAGTTTTCTTCCTAAAATGGATACAATAAAATGGCAAGAAATTTCATTTTTGGTCAGTCTTAAAATCAATATGGCCACTGAAACTACAGTATATGGAGTCAGTCTCACAAACTCCTGCTACTTGGCACAGAGCTTACTAACAGGAGTGCCGCCATGTACTTCAGTTTGAATATATGTGGCTTCAAGTGTTGCACTTAGTAATCTAAGTGTTGGCAGGTTGGGCCTTAGATGATAGCAGTCATCTTAACAGTTGAGAGTAGGACACTGTCAACTTGAACGGCACTTTTGTACCCACAGTTAGAGCCCTGCGCGGATACAATTTTATAACCACGGATACAGATATGTGCGGATATAAATCGGTATCCGCAGAACCGCAGCGCTCTCCTGGGAACTGCAGTGGTGAAAGGAGCAGAACGTGTGGGGCCACTGCTCCCAGGAGCCAGTGCCCTGCCGATGGTAGTTCCTCCATGCAGCTGTACTGCCCGCAACCCCGCCCCCAGCCCTGACCCCAGCCCTTCCACACAGCTGTCTGCGTCTCCTGTCTGGGAGCATGCGCGCTGCTTG
The DNA here is from genome assembly GCF_965140235.1 of Caretta caretta. Classification (NCBI taxonomy): domain Eukaryota; kingdom Metazoa; phylum Chordata; order Testudines; family Cheloniidae; genus Caretta; species Caretta caretta. The sequence continues at coordinate 201,083,581 of NC_134208.1, read as the reverse complement.
AACACAAGAGCATGACCAGGGACAGCTGCTGGTAAGCCTGATGCCCGCCACAGTGGGTGGGGCTGCGGGCGGTACAGCCGTGCCAGAGGAGCTGTTGGTGTGGGGCACTGGCTCCTGGGAGCGGCAGCCCCACGTTCTGCTCCTTTCACCACTGCGGTTCCCAGGAGAGCCCTGCGGTTCCGCAGATACCGATTTATATCCGCGGTTATCCGCATCCGCGGATATAAATTTGTATCCACACAGGGCTCTACCCACAGTTGTTACAAGTAACCCCTCTGATTACTATGAATGTGAAAGAGATTAAAGAAAGAGACATTTTCTTCATTTTTTTTTTCAGTTTGGTGACTTTGTGTATCTGACAGCACTTTTGTATAGTCCGTTTCACAGCATGCCTGTTGATGCTCACCCATCCCCAGTCTATGCAAGAGGACATTTACGAGTAACAGGAGCAGCAAAGCTGACAGTGAAGAGGTATCAGGCAGAAGTGTAGATGGAGGAAGGGTGGACATGTTTAGTGCCACCCCACAAGATCATTTTAGATATCAGGAGGGAAACAGAAATCATTTGCATATTTATTAAGTGATTTAAATGAAGTATTGGGGCATTATTTAAAAGGTGCTCTGCCAGAAAACTGATTTAAAAATATAAAAAATATTCCATTATCAGTGTCATATTAAAGTATCAATACAAATATTTTAGACATTTAGTATATCGCTGCGTGCATGGTCTATGTGAAATAGTTGAGTAGTATAGAGACTGAGACAAGGAAAGGTTATAAGCACGTGTTCCACCTGAGTTCTCAATTTCCATTATTTCCAATTTGCTTGTGCCTGGATCCCTTTTGCTGTGAGCTTTCCAATACATTCTAGGTTGTAGCACAATTAGGGTGTTAACAACAGGAGAAATTCAGATGATAATCCGTTAACATGCATTGACTTGAGTATGGAAAATCACTTGAATTTCTTCTTTCCTGTTTATCCCTTTCTGCCTATTAAGAGATCCTATGCATGGTTCATCAAGACTGGCAAACTCATTGACTACAGCTGTAATAAACACTAACATGTTTGAGCAAGCAGGGCTCAAATTTCCCATTGTTATATTTTCTTAAATGCTTTAAAGCCTTTTTTCACAAAGGGGGGAAAAAGCATAAAGTCAATTAATTCAAGAAGTTCTGGAAAGCAAAATCTGATGGCATACAGTGTGTATCATCATGTATTATTATTAGTCGGTATTACAGTTCAAAGTTATGGTTACATTTTCAGTTGAAACACTCCCTTTAATTTAGTTTTCATCTTAATTGAATAAGATAGAATGCATATACTTTTAAAGCAGTTATTCAGGCAAGAAATTATCCAGTGGTGAGACTTTCCAAAGCACCTTGCTACAGCATAATCCCCAATTACTCCTGGAGCCTCAGCTGGCACTGCTGTGCATAATCACCATTTTTCATCTGTGTAAGGTAAGACTACCATGAATGATTCACTCAGGTGTGGGCAGATCTTGCTGAAGTTTTTCATGCCTCTATAACCATCTGTTGCCATACACTCTTGCTACCTTTGTCCTTCTGATCTTGGCTGTCCTGGATCTTTAGGTTTTTCTGATGCACTCTCCAACCACATACAGCTCATTGAGAAAAGGTTATGATCCAGGATCATGCTGGTCAATGGTGTTGAGTGATATCCTGAGCTAGGCTTAGGAACAGAAAAATGTAAGAAATGTTTTTCGTGGTCAACAGATTATGAGCTAGCAGCGTGGATTATTGGGACCCTAATTTTCCAGAAAATTTGCTTCAGAACATGTTTAGTATACTTCCAGGTAAAGGTAATATTAAGGACTCAGTTGTATTCTGCAGTGATGATGAACCACTTTGCATGAAATAATAAATACTTTCTGTGATACTTTCTGTGATACCCTCTTTTTTAAAGTAGGACTTCAAATCACTGTGAGAACTGAAAAAATTGAAGGGCATAATTTGCTAGAAATTTCTACTGCCAGCACAGCTGGCAGAGATCTGTCAAGAGAGGTCCAGGGAAAGGTTAAGGCTGTGAGAAACTGACTGGCCAACCCCAGGAAATGCAAAAATCATGCTTAAAAATATGTATTTGTTGTAAAGAATGAGACCTCCTTGCCCTAAAAATGTATCATCCAGGAAACTTTTAACTGCTGTGATTTCTTGAATACACACATAATAAAGCAGTTCTTTCAAAGTTTGGTAATCTGTAATGTCTGAAAACTATCCTTTTTGTGTTTTTAACATTAAAGCTGTTAAAATTTTAAACTTAGTAAATGTCTTAGATCAAAGGCTGGCTTGGCCTTTACAAGTTTTATGTATGAAGAGAAAGCTGCTAAAATAAGTTCACTTTTGGTCAATGGTAGTCTGCAGGAATATTATACAGCTATCAGAGGTCTTATCATAGGAGTAATAAATCATGTGCTAGTTCTGGTTAGTCTACATGTCAGAAGTCACATTTCTGTATATCAAGGATCAGACTAACTATGTATTTGTGTGTGTTTGTAATTGTACAGCACCCATTTCAGTTGTTTTTCTTGGCTCATAGTAACTGCAAGAAAATCATTTATTTTGTTTCCACCAAAAGAACAGAATCGGCAGAAAACTCCACTTGTCACTATCTGTGGCTCTGCTAAAGGAAACTTGTGCTCAAGTGAGCTGTGCAAAGTAAACTGCCCAGTAAGACTGACTCCTCAAGTAAGTTGCCTTCCCAGTAAGAAATCTGCATGTCGGTTATATGAGTTGAGTGCTAGCAGATTTTTGATGTTTACATCTCATGGGCTTTTGAATGGCATATGACACATCTCGCTGAATAGGACAAAGGTGTTGGGATGGGTTGATTGTTTTTTGTGTTTCTAGGGGAAGTCAAAAAAGAACTAGATAAATTCATGGAGGATAGGTCCATCAATGGCTATTAGCCAGGATGGGCAGGGATGGTGTCCCTAGCCTCTGATTGCAAAAGCTGGGAACAGGCGGTAGGGGATGGATCACTTGGCAATTACCTGTTCTGTTCATACCCTCTAGGGCACCTGGCATTGGCCACTGTCAGAAGAGAGGATACTGGGCTAGATGGACCTTTGGTCTGACCCAGTATGGCCGTTCTAAGATGGGCTGAAGTAAAAATAGTATGTAAAAGGATAATTTTTTTTTTTTGGTGTGTTGACCAGAAAGCACTTTACAGAGGAGGACAAAGATCAGTTTTTCCATTGAATACAGGAGCAAAGTGACTTGCCCAAGGTGACAGAGCAATTCAGTGTTAGAAGTGGGAGCAGAATCCAATCCAGTGCACTTTCCAGTGGACCCTGCATTCTGGCAAGTGCCTTTAAGCCTTTAACAGCTTGACACATTTATTTGATGGACCTCCAGCATTCTGGGTGAGGCCACTCAGAATCTGTGATTTTTCCCCAGGGAAAAGGCGAACACCTTGTTGGGACTTTTTTTTTTTTTCCCCTTTCCCCTTCTGTTAGGGAATTGCTTTTTGGGACTGATGGCTTTGTCCACCTCCTAATTTGGAAAATTCTGTAGAGGGGAGATTGACATGGACCTTCCTCCTTATGATCTAAGTCTCCCCTGACCTAGATGAGAGGTTGAGGAGGAAGAGATTCTGCCCCCATCCCCAGCAATGACAGGGAACCCTGGAATATCATCAGTCTATGTTTGGGAGGATCCTGCTCCTCATTTTAGGGGGAGGAGCCAATATGGCCTGTTCCATCTTCACAGGGAGAAAGGGGTGGATGTGGAAGAGCCTTGTTCACAGGATGGGGTGGAGACCAGTCCTCATTCATCTGTATGAGAATTCCCAGGCTTCATGGCATAAATAAAAGCTTTAGGCTGTGCCCCTGACCTGGTCCCACAGGGCTTCCTGTGGTACAGGACTAAAGCAGGGGCTCTGCCTGTGAGGCTAGGTGCGCAGCATAGCAGGGCTCCAGAGCGGTGGTCTGCAGGAGGAAAGAGCAGCTGCCAGCTTCCCTCTGAGGCTGCAGTGAGAGGAGAAGCACCCTTCCATGATGGAAAGAGAGAGCCATGCTAACCACACCTGCCATTGTGAAACACTGGCTGCCCGAGCAGAGGTGGCAGTGAACAGTGTCCACCTAAGCCACACTGACAAGCCAGCTGGGGGAAAGCCCCTGGCCACTGTTGCAGAGAGTTCTTGATACCTTGTCAGAAGTCCAGGGAGCTGTCGCCAGCTAGTGGAGTGGGCTGCAGCTTTACCTCACCCTTTACCATTGGGGCCCTAATGCTTAGAGTGGCTAACCAGCATCGAAGGCACCCAGCCAACACCAAGAGGGCTCAAACTGGGTGACAGGTGAGAAGCTGCATGATGCTACCTCTAAGGAGAAGTGGGCAGAGTTACCTGTAGTGGCAGGGAGCTGCTTCATGAGCAAATACTAGCTCTTGCCATGCACATGCTTCAGTAAGTACAAGAGCAAGTGCTGTTGGTATGCTATCTAATGAAGGAAGATACACATCACCCCACTGAAGGTGTTTGCAAGCTGCCATTGAGCCTGCTTATGCACTTTAGAGTTGCTAGACAATGGTATTGCTATAAGTTTACAACATCAAGTGCAATTTGCATACATTAACAGTGGGGAAATAATTGCTCACAGAAGAAAGTACCTTTCCCCACCCCTTGGAGACAAGAATATTAGAATTAAAGGTTATTTAATACATTGAATGGTTTTAGAAATGCCTGCCTCTATATAAGCTGGACAGTATTTTCCATATTAAGGGGCAGTGACTTTGCTGTATTCAGTGCAAGTGTAAACAAACCAGTTTATAGGTTAATCTGGTTGCAGCTACAGCTCCACTGATGCAGAGCAATGGAGAATAATTTAATTGTTTTATAAAGTTTGTATTTTTAATAGTTGTATTTTTAAAAACTAACTCAGGCAGTAGACTTGTTTCAATGCTGAGCTGAATAAGCATAAACATACTCCAGCAGCAGGAGGCTGCTCCTGACCAAAACTGTGTATTTGCCCAGCCCAATACACTGGCAAAGTAACTTCCACAAAAAAAAAAAAAAATAAATAAATGTGGGCTTTATTTTTGCCATGTGAAAAAAAGCTTCTGCATCCCTATTTATTTTTACAATAGAAGAGACCAGCTCCCCCCCTCCTGGCTGTATCATGTTCTGAATTCACCACTGTAAATTGTGTTGCTACCACTTAGTCACAATGAGCATGTAGTGCAAGGTTTCTCTATGGCAACCTCCCATAATTTGATTATCTGGTTATGAATAAGAAGCATCCTCTGCTCAGAGATGGTATTACAGATACATGAAGTCCAGTCTTTTATATTAGACTGAAAAATGGGCCCTTTGTTTAGCAAATGTCCCACCTAGACAGTATAAAACTTTCCCTCTTTAGTTACATGGTAGGTTTCATACAAGAATCTCAGTACAAAACACTTGACTGACACTCATTAAGTCTAGAAACTTTCATTATGTTTCATTTAGATTTTGCTCAGCCTAGATCTTAAAAAAGAACTTGTTACCTCTTGTGAAATAGTTTGAACCTGTAGACATGGCCATTAAATGGATGTTATTTGAGACAAGCAGAGGCAGAACCTAATGCAAAGTGCTAACCCAGTTTTTGGTTTAAAAAGGAGAAAGTGGGATTAAAACTGCTATTCTTAGTCACACTGGGAGTCTACTGGCCTACTCACAGGAGGCAAACATTTAATTGTAGTTGTTAAATTAGTAAAGGCAAGTTCCTGGCTTACCTTAGGTCCAAAATCTTCAGTGGCGCTGCTTTGCGGTAAGATGGCTAACCCCATTAAACATACAGATGTTAACTGAAAAAACCAATCCTAGCTGAAAGTACTTAGTTACTCAACTTCAGATTGCTGTGCAAGAGGGCTGCCAGTTCCCTTTAAGCAGTTTTAAAAAGAGCTCTGTTTGTGGAAGTGGATGTGGCCTAGACAAATGAATTGCACTAAATATTCTGGTTTTTTAGTGCTGCTGGGAACTCACCACAAGCTTTGCAGAGGTGGTGGCAGGCTGCTCCATAGCTCATCTTATTGACTTCCATTCGGTAAGTAGCAAATTGACAATTCTCTGGTGTTGCAATGAGTCAGTAATGTGACATGTGATTGTGAAGACTAGAGCACTTTCAAGTTGGTTATACAGTGACAAGCTAGAAAGTTTACTTTGTGAATGGAAAAAAGTTGTACTTTAAATGATCATCTAAGGCAGAAAGTTAAGTTTTGAGTGTTGCCAGTGTTTCTAGATATTTTTTGTTTCAATGAGATCCTACTAGAAATTCCTTGCGTAATACTAGAATTTTACAGTTTATATTGAGTTCTCTTTCAGATAAGAAATCCCTCCGATATTGTAAGATAATGAGCCTGGTCCTGCAGTGTCTGCACTTCACACTAGTGCAGTCTAGGTCTAACACTAGCAGAATGAGGGTTGCAGTGTCTTACACCTTTGCTCTGAGTGTGATTACACTAGGCCAGGGCAAATCAGGCTCAACATTACCACAAGGTTTCCATGGTAAATATCAGAAAAAATAGGTCCTCTCAGCTACCCCTCTAACCACTACACCAGCATAAAAATTCAAGTAACTCTATTGATTTTGGTAGAATTCATCCAGTTTTATGCCATCAGCAATGGAGCCAGTCAAACAAGAGTAATGCAAATAGGGCTGCTGCCTTTATGGACACTCACTGCACTAACTGCCCAACACCACATGTAAGCAAGTGTAATTCCTTATGGAGTACTTGTTACTTCAAAAACAGCTGTTGTGCTTTCTGGAAACGAAGGAGGAAGATTAGAATTTTTGTGGAGCTTTACCTGCCCAGGTTTGAATCTGGCTGAGCTGTTCCATGGCCCATGTGAAGTGAGCTTGTGGTGCAAGCCCAACTGCTTACATCACAACCCACCATTGCCGACACCTAAGAGAGCCCAAGGCTATGATGGGCATGCCTCTCTTCACCCCTTCAGGGAGTCTCACAACTGCAGTGCATGAAAGCTTACAACACAGTAGACTTAAGCAGCCTAGGCCTGATTTAAAGCCCACTGAAAATCAGTGGGAGTCTTTCTATAGATTTCAGTAGTGTTTGGATCAGGCCCTTGAGTACATAGCTCATCTATCCTTTCTCTCACTAGCTTATCACTGGCCATCACTATTGACTAATAAACCTTTGGGGTGACAAAGCTAGCTGGAAGTGCCTCACTGAAGCTTAATAACCGCCACGCTGTTTCATGTTTTCATACAAAAAGTTTAATAAATATTACTTTTTAAGATTTATTGCCAGGAACAAAAACACATCAAAGATGCATTTTCATGTTCATATAACACTAATATCACAAGGTATCTTCATGATCTCACTGGTTAACCAATGAGACTACTAGGTTTATAAGCCTTTTTGATCTTAACATTGTAATAGCACTTCGATTTCCTCACTTGTTAAGGCGGGCAGTGTAATCTATGGCAAATCTACACAGTGATCTTACTGGACATTCTACTGTTCAAGTATTCAACAACTAGCTTATTAGAATACTCCCTAAATGCAGTAGATTACAAAAAAAATCAAATCTACAAGTGGTTCAGTATTACAATATTCATGGTGAAAAAAATCAGAATTTACAAAATGAGATTGCTGTGCTTCCAACTTCACACGCTATTTTGATATTTTAATTAATTACATGCAACCACTCACATTTCATCTACATAAGAGTTATAGCTCATTTTTGTTCCCTTAAACTGCTTTGTAGCAGATTATCTGCCTGTCACTCTTTTTCAAGTCTAAAGCAGCAAAAAAAAAAAAAATTAAAAAAAATATTGTTCTAATCTAAACTGCCTCAGTCAGTACTTACAAATAGTCTTAAAGTGATACTATGGAAGGTGTTTGAAACATTTGACATTGTACAAAAAACAAAACCGTATCAAGGCATGAAAGCCTGTCCTATTGTTAAAAATAAACTATTTTTAGAACACCTTAATTTTGGCATATAGGCAACATGTAACAAGAAAATAAATTCAAAATAAAGAAGCCACAAGCTTACAATGCTATCAAAAACCTTCAACTCTAAACATACATATAAATAAAAAGGAATGATATTTAAGGCTCTTGATTATTAAGTTAATAAATCAAATATACACAGTGATTAATAAAAAAGAATTATTTACATATCTATACAAACTTCTACTTTTAACACATTTTCCTCTTTAAATTCTTCATTTACCAGCAACTGCTGACATCAAGTCCCCTCCCACCCCAACAAAAATACAATAAAAAAATAAATAAACTTATTTTTTGATAGTTGCTGTGGTTCTGAGCTGCAAAGGCACTTTCAAATACAGAACTAGTTGTACGTCACCATAAAACCAATATACAAAAAACTCAGATTCAATAAATAAATAAAATGTATTTTCTATAAATGTATAAATCAGGACACATCTGGCAAAAAGAAAGTTGACACTAAAGAGGACCTAATAAGGCTATGCAATACCTTATGAAACATTTCCATGATGTATCAGCTACAGCTGAATTTACATTAGGGCACTTTTGACTAGTTTTGCATAGATGTGAAATGCAGCACTTGGTATTCCAGCCAACCACAGCAACTATCATTGCCAGTGTAAGCCAGCTTGTCAAAACTTAAATTAACACAGGGATTCTAAGTAAATAATAGCCTTAGACTCAAATATTACACAACAGTTTAAGAACTACAAGCTCTGAGTGCCTTATAATGATATTGAAAGGCCCTGCATGGCAGCACCCGCTGTCTGCTATACAATGTACTCCATCCTATTTAAACTTTGTGCACTTTCCAAGTCTCTGTTGTCTTGTTTGTTTGTCCAGTTCGGGTGTTTTGTCGGAGTGCTATTGGGGGGCTTTTCATCTCTGTCTACCAGCGTATACGCTGGCTGTTTGGCAAAGCGGCTCTTGGGCTGGTGCTTGTCCATGTCGTCTTCCTCCACCTCTGAGTTGTGTGTCCTTATTTTGGCGATTTTGGAGTTCTTGTTTTCATAGTCTTTGATGGGGACCGTGTTCGCGCCGTGTTTCTCAATGGGGTTCTTGATCTGATTCAGCTGCTCCCGCACGTTGTTTGTGGTGTTGTCATCGGATGCCGTATGAGTGTGGCTGCTCTGCTTTCTGCGTTTCCGAATGCACCAGAAGAAGGCAGTTACCAGGCAACAGATCCAAGCTACTGTTAAAACAGAGCTCAATAATGGCACCAAGAAATCTGGAAGACAGACGTGAGACCAATTAACCTCACCTGTAAAATGTTTCAGTTGAGACTCTCCCCCACAAAAATACCCTCTATACATAAGCCTTCTTTACAGAAAGAGGATGGCTGGAGACAATCTCTTCTTAAACAACAAACTAAGTTCTTAGTGAGTGCTAAATTCACTTGAGTGCTGCTGACAAATAGCCCAGATCACAGTGGTAATGCAAGCTTCCCTGCACTGCCCTGCCAAAGACCCTAGCCTGGATGGAACATCTCTTGGCCTGAGGGTAATTTGCTCCATACTCATTGAAATCCTTGGTCTCTCTGCTTAAGGCTGTCAACAAGAATGCCAAATTTCTGAAGGGTTTGTCATGGAGCAGGACTGTCCACTAGGATCTTGACTGAGACTATCCAATTCATTCCATGTGGGGACAGTAACAGCCATCACATAGCAATACTTGTCACTATCAAAAGCCAGCAAATGGCACCTGGGTATTTTTTCTTTCCTTCTCCATGGTGCAGGCCATTTGGGAAAAGAGGGTAAAAAGGTGACAAGGGGATGACTTTAATGGCACTATTTTAGAGGAAAAGTCAAATCTCTTTTAGGACAGTTTGGCAGAAACTTCAAGGCCAAGATTCAAGATTAGAAAGTTAAATAGTTTGAAACATTTGGCCCACTAAAACCAGTGCAAGTTGTATTGTAAGATGAAGCTGCCTCTTTACAAGAGATGAATTTTTGGAGTCTCAATTTAAAACTTACCTGTTTTATTTTTAACTGGTCGCCGCTGTACCCGGACTTCTGCAACAGCAGCAATTAGTGTGTTGTTTCCATCACGCTTACTAACAAGGTCAACAATTTTATCTGTGATTTCTTTGACAGGGTTTTCATCCTTTCCTATATCTTCAGCACTCTAAGACAAAAGGAGTCTAGTTAATATTGGATACCAAAACTATATCATCCATAACCAACCATCGCAAGCAAGCCTCTGCAATCAGTTGAGAGTTTTCCAGAAGGCAAAAGAAAAAGATTCAAAACAAGCTCATCTAGAGGCAGAGATCAATCAGGAAATAGAAGACATGAAGGGATGACTTCTAATTCTAACTGTTTTGCTACCTTAAACTATCAGAATTGCTATCAGATGTTAAACTTTCAGGCACATTATGTTACATCTAAAAGTAGGATACCCCTACCACTCTCGGAAGAAACTGCACTTGAAGCCATGGGAAGTGCTGATAAAGCCTAGAATTATGGTTTTTATTAAATCCATGTGTTACACATATCCACAACCTGTTTTTTTGTTTGGTTGTTTTTTTATTTTTTATTTATTTAATTTATTTTTTTAAAGAGGGTATCAGAAGTATACTTACAATAGCAACATGGATTTCATTGTGTGCTAGGTGTGAAGGCTCACAGGTAATGTAGATAGAATATTCAACAGAAACATTCTTCAAAATATTCAGATTCCTCAAGTCACTGCAAATGTGCTCAGTGGTAAGACCCTGAAAATACAAAAAACACCAAAAAACCAAACACACAAGTGAGAATTTGGACTGGAGGGGCTTCAAGTAGCATCTTCTGAAAAAGCACCGTATCCAAAAAGCAGGAATTAGTAGATACCTAGATATGGCAGAGCTGAAAATCTGTGTATTGGTGACAGGGCAGGGATCAGGATCAATACTGCAGATTTCCATTGAAAGAAGTTAGAAGCTCTCCACAACATTTGACTTGCACAAATGAAATCATTTGTTTTGTGCAATACCACATGGCAGCTTGCTTTCAGTAGTCTGAACAACATTTATATTACTATGTTACTTACTGAGACCATCAGCTCTTTGTTGAAGGTAAAAGTGATGTTGGCACAATTGTCCTGATAGTAAGAGTCCGAATTACATTTGGTCTTTATCGGTTGTTGATTTGAAGGCCAGCATACACCCACTCCAGAACAGGGATGTGTAAAGCAGTGGTCATCCTTAATAGGGACACAGGTGTGGCCAGCTGGGCACTCATGACCTTTGGCAGATATCAAGCAAGGTCTAGGACCACACCAAACCTAAAAAAGAATGAATTTTTATAGCACCGCTGTTTGCGATATAGCTGAAAACAATGCAACCCAGATACAGTAAAAAGCGTACCTTAGAGCATGCGACCTTTCCATTCCAACACTGACAGCTATTGCAGTCATCATCCCATTTAGCGCCATCAGGCATCACTCGCCCACTGTTAATACAAGGCCTTCCTGTAACTGAGAACAGAGATCAAATACAGTTAAGTGTTTTTAAAAACCCAAGAACTTGTCCTGTTGGATTTCTAATCCCTGTGCCCAACTAGTATTTATGAACTTTCACATTCTTAAACATGCTCCTCCTACTAAAAGTTGCTAATATGCAAGTAAACTGGATCTGATACTGTTGCTAGTCACATGCTGCCTGGAATACCTTCTTGGCATCTTGAGCCACTGCGACCAGGTGGGCAGATGCAACGATACCCATTAATTTCATCCACACATGTAGCTCCAAAGGCACAGGGTGATGACTGGCATTCGTTGATATCTGTGGTGGAGGAGAAGTTATATATAGTTATAAACAGTATTCTACATAAACAGGTGTGTGAGAGAGACACAATCAGCTGTATTGAACGTCTTTGTTTTTCCACAGTTCCCAGGGAGCTAGATTCTGATCTCCATTACCCCAGTTCAGTTCTGAAATAACTCCTAAAGTCACTGGCATTACACTATTCTAATGAAGATCAGAACCTGGCACTGCATGGCTATTTTAAGCTCTTAAAGGGCAAGGACACATTCTTTGTTACATAAACAAACCTGCTCACTTTTTCCTCTGACACAGTGCAGGTTAGCCCACATACTAAATACTTTGGCTGATGACCACTTTAAACCCCTTCCAGTTTTATTATTGCTATGAATAAGTCCATTTCCATGGCTATGTTATTAAGATAGGTCAGTGTCCTCTTACCTGTAATTATTAAATTACAGGGTACTTATATCACCTCAGGGTCTGTAAGTGGATTATTAATTTACAAGTATTTTAATGAGCATGCTTCCTCCTCAAACAGAAAACTCTGCAGCATAAACACGTTCTAACTGGGAAGATTACACTGAAGGACAGTCTAACCCCTCTGCTGAACCAAGACACATCCTTGGAAGTATTAGGCATATACTTAACCCAAATGGTTTTCAAGGGAATTTTCTCCTGCCCCTCTCCCCAATCTAGAGATCACAAAGAGAGTCCTGCGCAGATACAAAATTTGTATCAGCATCCAAGCCGCAAAAATGGTCCACAGATATCTGTGGATTTGCAGGGCTCTAATCATAAATGCCAGATATGGACAAGTGTTGCAGCTGAACTGATTTGCAGAGCAGAGTTAAAACTTTTGATTGTGCAGCACATTTTAAATAAGCATTTGTCAGATCAGCAAGAATCATAAAACACTTACTTATCCTGCAGTCTGGACCGGCAAAGCCTGGAGCACATTCACAGCGGTACCAGTTGTCTCCATCAACACAAGTTCCACTGTTGTAACTAAAAAAGGGTCAGACAGGAGAGCTCAGTTCACCAATATGCAAATCACTAGGAGTAATACAAAAAAACAGTTTAACGCAAAAGACGTGAGAGACACCCAGCTCACATAACTTACCAAGGATGAGGACTGCAATCATTTGTATCTGCAAAGAGAAAATGACAGACATGAATATAAAAGCCATGGGCTAGTACAGCACTGCCGTCAGTGAAGATGTGCTGAATTTCCACAGTTCCTGAGCTACATATAGTTAGTTTAACTTTTAAAAAAAATATGCTGAAATTCTATGCTAAATTGATTCCAGGCTCCCACCACAAAATTTGTTAGCTACGCTGGGGAACACATGTACACAGGAAGAAATCCTTGTAAAGAATCTAACAGGAAGAAATGAGTGGAAGCAGACAGGGCTGCTGGTAGAAAAAGAATGTAGGAGAAAACAAGCCGACATCTGTCTCCACTTAGCTCATTTGCAACTTTCTCATGCCCAGGTCAAGGCTCTATCATAGAATGTCATTAAAAACAAAGATTCAGGTGATGCTAAAGCCTACATCAAACAGTTCTCCCTTCTGGTTTCCATCTCAAATCTCAGAGGGCAACAGGATGAGCTAATGTTCTCATCAGGCAACACTTTGGAAGAGCTCAAGCAGAGAGACTTACTCTGAGTGCAAGTAGGTCCTTCCCAGCCCTCTTTGCAGACACAAGTAAAAGAATCTCCACTGACGACACAGGTACCGCCATTATGACAGGGATTTGGCAAGCAGCTGCTGTTTCTCGCTGCAACAGAAACAAGAGTTGATAAGGATTTGAAAGCCATCAACTTAAGTGCAGAGGGAGGGAGGGCTTAGCCCCAGATTGAGAGCGTCATCTGCTCCCTGGAGGTTACAAAGCACACTTACCTATATTACAAGTGGCTCCTTCCCATCCGCCAGGGCACATGCACTTGAAAGTGTCCCCCTCATCGTAGCACGTTCCTCCATTATTGCATGTAGCCTCATCGCACTGGCTATCACCTAGGAAGACCAAACCAGCCTTAGTTCCAGTGCTCTCGCAATGCAGGACAGCAAGTGGATGAAGACTTGTTAGATGCTAAGACTTACGGGAGTGGCAAGTTTTTCCTTTCCATCCATTTTTACATTCACAGAAGAAGTCGTTGACCAAATCTCTGCATGTCCCTCCATTGTGGCAAGGGTTTTTACTGCAGTCATTAATATCTGAAAGTATTGAGAGAGAAAATGAGCAAGAAGTGCACAGCATCTTTGGAGACACTTCATGCTTGACAGCGGCATGTTCTAGCCCTGGATTTGGCCCCAAATCTCTGTTGGGGATTATCTGCTTGCAGCTCTTAATCTGCGATCACTGATTTATTATGCTTATTCTGTATTGTGTCCCCACAGCTCATTTTGTTTCATGTCAGTAAACCTTTCTCTAGTCCCCCAGCATAAAAGCCACCAGGAACGAGGCCTAATTACACCGTTTGGGTGTCAGTCAAAGGCTAGCAGTTCTTTGCAGGCTCTCCCCCGTCTGCTGCCAAGACATGCAAAATGCAAGCGCCACATGCAGATAACGAACACAATTTTGCTACTCTAGCAAGTACATTAATGCTTTCTGCTGGAGACTGTCTACAGGGTTAGACCACCAGAGCCAACTTCTAGTTCCCACTCTGCTGCTAACTTGGGCAAGCCCTTTGTGACTCAGCCCTACCCTCATCCCCAATTGTACTTACCTACCTAGCAAGTGTGTAATGAAGCTCTAACTCCCCAAGCATTAACGGCCCCAGCCCAAAACTCAAAAGATTTCCATTGACTTTAGGGGGCTTTGAATCATGCCTCAAGACTACAGGTGGTCACTGCACATTATAAAGACTGTATATTCAAAGTTTCTCCTCCCCAACGCTGCTTCAGGATCTCTAGTCTTCATGGGAGTCGAGGGTTTAACTTACTTGTTTCACAATAAATTCCTTCCCATCCATCACTACAAATACATTTGTAGGAGTTGATGCCATCAATGCAAGTACCACCATTTTTACATGGATTGCTTTCACAGTCATTGATATCTGTGAACAGATTGAAGAAACTAGCTAAATACAATTACTGGAGACTGTATAATTAAGCTTTGCCAGAAGGAACACCCCCCCACACACACACACTTTCTAGAAACACCATTTGCGGATAAGGATTACAAGAAATAGCTGAAACAGACTAAAACTGAAAAGCCAGCACGAGTTGCCCCAGTAATATTTTTCTAAAAGATACACACACTTTAACAGAGCTTTTAAAGGCAGCCCATAAACTCTGAGGTGAAATCCGGTATTAAACACTTCAGACCTTGTAAGCCTACATTTCAAGGCTAGAGGGTTTGTTGTAACACTTCCCCATAGGCCTAGGGAATTCCTGACTGCCTCACCCAAGAGCAATATGCAAAGTTCCAGAGTTTGCTGTGGCAGAGCAAACCCTTTAGTGGTCTCACAGGCTGGGATTTGCGAAAGGCAGATTCAGGATCAGAGAACAAAAACATTGTTAGTTCTTACTTTCATGGCAGTAGGTGCCAGTGAAGCCTTTGTTGCATTCGCAGGTGAATTTTCCACCTGCTTGGCTCTTGCACTTCCCATGGGGACCGCAGACATTTGAAGAAATATAACGAACTCCTTCGGGTGTGCTGTTAGAAGCCACAGCCACTGTACAGCTATCAATTACTGCAGAAAAACAGAACGGGAAGTGATCTAGTCACATCTATCAAGTTACCAAGCAAGCTGGCTTCTCATCTCCTCCAAGTTACTACCCATGTTTTACTTCCAGAGCCTAACTGAACTTCACAGCAGGTTTTAAAGAATGTATCTTACATCCAAGCATTGACCCTGTGCCAAATTCAGCTCTGGTGTACAAGAAACACAGCTTCATTGAGTTCAGTGGAGCTACAAACATTTATTCCAAGGCTGAATTTGGCCTGCTGAGCCTTATTTTGGGAGAAGAGTTGAAAATGTTTTTGGGCACACATGCACGTGCACAACAGCCCCCCCCCGCGTGTGTACGTAACACATACCTTCACAAGGAGTAGTGCGACAGTGATCTTTCAGGTGGGAGCAGTTCTTTCCCTCGTAATCTTCAGGACAGTTACAGAAGTAATCTGTGTTCAGATTGAAGCACTGGGCTCCGTTCTGACAAGGGTTGGGCTCACAATAATCTATGTCCAACTGTAAACGACGGGGAAGGGGGGCAGGGAGAAAGTGAGCAAAACAAAGATTTGATTATCACTCTGGTCAGAGCTACAAGCAGCAGACCCTGTGGAATCTGACCCTTTTATCTGCTCCCACTATTA
The DNA here is from genome assembly GCF_965140235.1 of Caretta caretta. NCBI lineage: Eukaryota > Metazoa > Chordata > Testudines > Cheloniidae > Caretta > Caretta caretta. The sequence goes on along the minus strand of NC_134208.1, from coordinate 201,067,543 downwards.
ACAGTGCATAATACAGAGTACAGTTATACATGCAGTGATTTCAACAGACAGCACTCGGATACTTAACAGCCACTGAAGGTTAACAGTGAGCATGCAACAAAACTTGACACGCGAACACTTGCAATCTGTTTAACTAAAAATCTTCAGCAGCCATGAATTTTTCACAAGCATTTCCTTGGCAGGCAGCTATACAACTACAGTATGGTTCACTGGATACAAGGTATTCAGTGTGTGCAGACCTAGAAAGGGCTGATAGGAACTCCCGTAATCTGGGGCTTGCATTTCAGCCAGGCTCACCTGACAGAGGTTTCCTGAGAAACCAGCAGGACACAGACACTGGAATCCATTGATTTCATCCTGACAGTGACCCCCATTCAAGCAAGGGTTGCTGGCACATTCATTGATGTCTTTCTCACAGTGATCTCCTGCGTAGCCAGGCGGACAGATACATCGATAACCATTAACCAAGTCCTGCAAAGGAATATTCAAGTTTAAAAAATTTTTTAAAAAGGCCTAAACTATATCACCCCTAACATGCCACCACTGTCTCAAAAACCTTAGTGCAAATTAAACATGGCAAGAGCATGTTTCTCAGGATGACACATTAAGCCAAAATTTAAAACAAAAGACACATTTACTGTGCATGTATTATAATACTGTGTCTGTTTATTGCAAAGATTGTCACTGGTGGTGAAGATGTGTCGTTTATTACACAGTTCTACAGTCCCCCTGCCCTGCTCCCCTAAAAAGGACACCTCTCCTCTGCCCCCCCGGCTCCCCCACTATAAGGAGCCGAATCCTCAACTAGTGTAATACGACCTAGCTCCCGTGACTTCTGTGGAGACATGCTGATTTACATCTGTTGTGAATTTGCCCCATGTATTTTTCCTACATCTTTGGTATTCAGACTCAACTGCTTTGGTTTCAACATTTAATAACCATCTAAAATATGATCAACTCACCCGGCAGGATCCTCCATTCTGACATTGTCCAAGACAGTCATTAATATCTGCAATAAAATTAGGACACATTTAGAGGCAACTCACATTTACTCTAGACACTACTAGTTCAAGCGTCTCGAAAACTCTGGCTACATAAACCTTTTGTCAAATTTCCTGCATGCCTTCCTTGTGATAAGGTTATTATAATGGGTGGGGATCTTCAGCAATTCTTCTAGTACAGTTTGTGAAACTTCACACCATTGTTTTAGTCACCTTATCAGAACATAGCCACATTAAAAGACTAATGAGTTTGATAAAACTGTATTTTCATTCCAGACAAGCTACTCCCTTTCTGAAAAGATCACTGGCTATAAGGGCTGCTTGCTTGAAGTTGAAAGTGGTGCTCAATTCAGTGGACTGTATAGTAACTTTCAGCTTTTAGCAGATCAAGGAGCTGGACACAGAATGCCCCCAGATGCTTACTTATATCACAATTCTGGCCAGACCAGCCAGCAATGCAGTCACAATAGTAGCTGCCAATCAGGTTCCTGCAGGAGTTGGCATTGACACAAGGTTTGCCTTCACATTCATTCGCATCTGAAAGACAATTTGAACAGCAAAATGTTGAGCTACAGATACAGTGGGGAGGGGAAGGGGGGGAGGAAATCTACATCTTGTTTTCATAGCAATAATCAGGAATTCATTCAAAGTTAAAAAGAGCCTCTAACCACCAGAGTGGAATAAAAGGCAATCAAACATTAGTCTCTGAAGTACCTTTTGATTTCTCTCTAATTACAGCATACTGGCTACACTAATTAATTGCTAGTTACCCAGCCACTCATTAAGAAAAAACTTAAAAAAAAAGAAAAAAACAAAAGACAATGGAGACTCAATCAAGCATTTCGGAGGAGCACTGCAGCTTGGTCACTGGGATTAGTATGTTGCATAAAGAATGCAGACAGCTCATTCTTCATGAGATCACCCACATTTTGGAACCCAGCTGTGAACTCCTTGGTCTGGAGGAGTTGACATGGCTGAAGAGATACAGCAACTTTCCCACAAGGCCAAAGGGAGGAGAAGGAGTGGGGCAGAAACTCTCTAAAAAAAACAAACCCTGGTTCATCTGCAGTTTAAATACCTACATAAGGCTTTGTTCGCTTAGTTGTGATAATTAGGCGTTTTCTGCAATAACTAGTGTGTATCGATAGTAAAATGAACCAAGGAAGCCATTCTGAGTTTAGTTTAGGCCTCAGTTCTGCAAACATCTCTACACAAGCTGAACTTTAAGCACCTGAATAAGCCCGTTGACTTCAATGGAGGGACCTGGGCTTATAGTCAAACGTGCTTAAGTGTTTGCAGGATCAGAGCTGCTAGTTGCATAGTTTCTCTAGTAGCAGTTTTGTCGAAAAGCGTGAAATACAGCAAGTCAATATTTACCTAGCTGGCACGTTTTCCCACTCCACTGAGGTGGGCAAATACACTTGAACCCATCAACGAGATCCTGGCAGGTGCCTCCATGACCACAGGGATTTGGAGAACAATCATCGATATCTGCAAATGAAGGGCAGGAATGGGAGGGAGAAACTTAGATTTGTTACAAGATACCAAAGCTCTGGCACCCCACTGATAGAATTAGTCTGCAGCAGCCACCACTATGATCTGTCCATGAGGGAGAAGAGTAGGCTTTCCTTGAGCTTTCTGGCCTTATTCTCATTTAGATGAAGATGCTTTTAATTTACATCGGAGCAGCATGAAGGGGCGTAGTGTAAATGAAAGCTAGGCCTGCTCTCTTGAATTTATCGTAGGCTCTAGAAGCAAAGTTTTGGCAAGCTGTTAAAACAGGAGTTAGTGGTCTTGAGAGACAAAGCATTGAGTTTAAGACACAGTTTGTTCTAATTATTTTCCTGAGTGTATTAATAGCCCCACTAATAGCAGTACATCATCAGAAGAAATGACTTAAAACCAATGCAAAAATTGCAAGAGGTATTCGCAAGCTTCCTGGAAGCACAAGTTTGCTTCCTGGACAAATGCAGTGGTTACAAGTAAGTTTTGTAATATTTAGGAAGAAATAGCCTCTTACTACAATATGTGGTTTCGTTTTTTTTTTTTAAATTCCTAAAGAATCACTTACTAAGAGTGCACGTTGGTCCAGCCCAGCCAGGCATGCACACACACTCAAATCCGGTAGAGGTTTCTAAGCAGCTTCCTCCATTGTGACAAGGATCAGAAAGGCAGGCGTGTTCCGCTGCACCAAACACACAACCACATCAGTTTTGGGACAGCCCAAGGGTACTACCAGTAACCACACTACCACTCCCTCTGCAGATTTCCACGCCTGGACCACCACACAAGACACCACTATCTTATTCTCATTAGCACCCTTTGGTTTTACACAGTATCAAGCAGGCAGGAAATCATCTTTCATGCTAAGCTGACCTGATCAGCATACCGTGACTTATATCTGCTTGGGTTAGAGCCAATTTAGCTCTCCTACCAACTCCAGCACTCCTTAACAAGAGAGCTACAGAAGTCATCAAAAGTTAGACGGAGTCTGATTAAGGAGATACTAGTCATTCACCATGGAACAACTGTGAGCTCCTCAGATATCCTTTGCCAACATTAGTAACAGTATTAAAAATGCCAGCTTCCCAGACAAGGTGTGCAAAATAGCCACGAAATGCTAGATTGCAATTCGCAGCTGTGCCAAAGCACTTACCGATTTCACAGTTCTGTCCTGAGTAGCCCTCTGGGCAGGAACACTGATATTTGTCAGGCCCAGTGTTGCTGCAGGTACCACCATTCAAACAAGGCGGGTGAGTCCCACAGTAGTTAAGATCTGTAAGAAGAGGAGCACCAGAATACACGGCTTGAACAACGAGGGGTTTGTGCTGTTACGTTCTATAAAGTATCTACACACAAAAGCGGGCCAGGACAGAGGAAAGATAAGTGTGTATGCTAACAACCAATGCATGGCAGAAACAAAAAGGACAAAAAAACCCACCACGTTTCTGGATGCTTTCTCTCAAAACTAAGTCCAACAGCATTAAAATTCAAGTTTTACACTTGGCTATCTACAAGATTAGCATACCTTTATCACAGAGCTGACCACCCCAGTTGGTTTCACAGAGGCATTGCCATGGTTCAATGCAAGTGCCATGGACACATCCTGGGTGCGGAATGCACTTATCACAGTACTGGCCTTGCCATCCGTACTGACACCTTAATAAAAACAGAACAGGGAAACAAAACTTGGAATTACTTCCAGAGAGTACAAGGGACTGCAGAACTCCAAGGTTTTAAGATAGATGGGGGGGGGGGAGGTGGAGGGGCGGGGGGGGAGGGGAGGAGGAAACCATTCAAGGTTTGTTTCATGGTTTCTTGTAAACAAACATTTTAACCGTTTTGCCAAGGTCTCTAAAGCCGGCCTGCTCACAAAAGAATAACTGTTCTGAGAGAAGCAGCATGGGGCCATTCATCACAATAATACTCTATTCTGAGGCTCATACAAACGAGGCAAAGAGGGTGGGTGCGTGCAACAAATCAATCTCTGGACTTTGACAGAATGGATTATACATTTAAAAAAAGTCAGGGGAAACAATGGTTATCTGGAGAGCCTCATGAATGCAAGGTTCCAGGCATTCGAGCCACACGGTGTGTGCAGGAAGACAAACAAACCAAGCCATAAACACCAACTCAGAGCCCATTGCAAGGCAAGTCATAAAGCACTAAGCAAGTCATCTCAATCTTAGAGGAAGTTACCTTTAGTTTCTGCTAGATTCTGGTAAAGCCTTTATATAAAGTTATATAACGTGCATGATAATGGAATTTTTAAAAAGGCTCCCATAATTTGGTGTTTGGTCAAAAAACCCTCCCTTTCCCTGTACTTCAGAGCTAGTGTTTACACTTGGTGGGGGGAGAATATCTAGTCACTTCGCATTCAGGTCTAAACTAGTTTTATCTACTGTCTAGAGTATGGATTTTAAAATATAAGCATTACTAATCTTCAAACTACAGAGATTCGTTTGATTTTAAAAAGGGTAGGAAGAAGAAATATTTACTGTGCAAAAGTAAGACATTTTCTTCAATGTGAGTGCACTTCAGACTTTCAACAGTTCTATTTTTCACAGGAATTAAACCCCTCAATTCCCAATATATTTTAAGTGTGAAGTCAAGGGTCTAACTAAAGTAATGTATTTCATTAATGGGGCCTGCGGTAAGTGATCAGCAGCAATTATTCACTAAGCCATCACTAAATTATGAAAATAAACCTTGTGAGGCCATCAGGTAGGCTTTCAGTTTTCAAAAAAGCTGTTCTCTGACCAGTAAATCCATCTCATGGGAAAAGCTAGAGGGCTCTATGTGATGGCTCATCACCCACAGCTAGTGGTAAGTTTAACTCCCCTTTCTAAAAATCCTCCTAATTAATTTTTCCATAGCTATTTCAACAGCAGCCTGTTCAAAGCCCTTGTGAAACACGATGTTCCTGTGTCCAACTTGCAGAAGTTTCTTTGTGAGCAAAGGACACCAAAAAATGGAAATGGGGGGGGGGAGAGACAGTCTTTCCCCAACAACTCATGGAAAAGTCTTTCCATTTACAGAAAGTGAGAAGGATGCAAAAAGACCAAATTTAGGATCTGAACCTGCAAAATTCCATTGAATCCAGTGCTACTGCTCATATGCATGCAACTTTATTTCCAAGTATGTCCAAGAGAACACCTTAGTTTTATAAACATTTGCATCCCTTACACACTTCCACTCCCTGCTAGGAAATTGAGGCAAATCATTGAAAATCTTTACTCTTACTTTAGTTAAACAAAAGCTACAGCAACAAACTTTTTAAAGAGGCTAGAGATCTGACTTCCATTTTGAAGGACAGGCCCAAAGCCAACAAAGCAGAGCAACAGGAATCTTCTATTAATTCCAAGACAGAAATCCATTAAGTTATTTTCATTTAATAACAGGCATGGAGCAGTTTCTCATGAGAAATGTGAAGTGCCTTTGCTTGTATAATGATTCATGAGTAAGTTTGGTTTTGTTGGCAGCTCTGTGTTGAAAAGATTGACTCTCAAAGGGGGAAAAGATATTTTAAGTATGTTTGCAAGTCATCTGTTACACCAGCCCCCAGAGAAGCCTCTGCTGGGACATTTTTAAGTTCGGTTGCATTTACAACACAGCCTATATGACTCATCAAAACTTCAGAGGAAAAAAAAAATCAAATCTTATTTCTGTGTTCACTTGAAAAGATACGAGGCTCCCTTGGCAAGCAGAAGTTATCTGAGAGCGCCGGAAGGACAGCATTGTTTTAAGACTGTGCAAATGAAGTGTGGGAACGTTGCACCTTAAGTAAATAAGGGCACAAGTGCATGTCTGGGCAGTGGGCAGGAGGTGAGACTTAAAGAGAAAGACCCTTAAAAACAAGAAATCTGGAAACAATGGCGCTTCTGGTGAGGAGACAGCAACCCTCACACAGCCTGCTTATTCTAATGACAGCAGCACAAATCCTTGGTGTACATCAGCTGAGGCGGCCTCAAGCATCTGGCCCACTTCTAAAGGACCAATACTTCTGATCAGATCCACTCCAACAGGCGCCTCAATTAAAAATCTTGGTTTGGTGTTTTGGAGCTGGACCAGCTGACACCAATGCTGTTAAACATCAGACCCACTGGAGTCATGTCTTTTGCCTCACTCTAGCGCCCCCCCAAAGCCAGACAAGGGAAAAGCAACAGTGTCAGGTAGCATTGTTTTGTTTCCTACATGCAGTTTCTGAACTTTCCTTTAGGAAGGGATGAAAACTGCTCAGTTCCTTTTAACATCTTCTGTCTTTTGCCAATCTTCCTCATTCTTAGCCGTGGCCATAGAGGATGTATGTAACATGCTGTCACTGGACCAAATGACTTCATACATAAGACCACAGCTCCTTATTCCCTGCTAGATGGGCACCATCAGTGGTTAAACAAAATTTCTAAGCACAGTTCGTCTCTAAGTAGTGTCAATGTTAAAATATCGAATACTCTGCATTGATCAGGGAATAAACCTCCCCTATTGTAAATACCAATACAAAAAATAATTCAAAACATTCCAAAAATTTAATTGTTAAATGGTTCAGTTAGGTCTAAGCTCTGCTTTTCATTTTCTCCTGCCCAGACCGGAATCAACTTCAAAGCACAGCAACAAAATTCTGCATTCATCAGTGTCTGCTGACAAGATTCCATCCCCGCTATTAACCTCTCAGCACTCAGAGCCTGGCTCAGAAAAGCCAAAGAACCAAGAGATTTTACTAATCCCATTCTAAAGAATGCTTGACTTCTGCCTATTGATGGGAAAAGCTGGGCAGGGGGTGGGAGAGTAAGGAAGAAAAGCAATGCTGTATTTAGAACTGCTGGCAGAAAAGCCCACAGTCAGCAGTCCATTTTAAAAGACAAGTTGCACCAATTTATACAATTAGTTACTGCTCATTAGGAAGCATTCACCATAATTTGTTTTTGTCCCATTCAATTCATAAATGCTGCCATTTAAGTTTTTTCCCTTTAAGTCTCAGATGCATTTATAGCTTATCCAGTGCAACTGGCATGAAAAAGATGCCCTTGCCTGAAATAGCTGGACAGCTCGATTTTTCCCCTTGTCCAGCATTCACAGCATGAGTTGTTACAAATTTGTTAGCAAAATCATTTTGTTTACCTGCACTCTCCTGGAATCTTGCAAGAACCATGCTTGGGACTACAACCCTGACGGCAAATAGCTGGGGGGGGAAAAAAAGCAAGCATCAATAAGTATGCTGTCCATTTCCCACATCCTCACACTCGTGGGAATGTTTTAATCTCTCACTAGCACTGTAATCCTACCAAAGCCAAGGTTTAACAGGTCTCTTATATCAACTCTACTGGAAAGAGTTGTAGGGTGTCCCTTACGACAGCAAATTCATCCAGGCAGCTAACTAAATAGGGATCCCACATGATGCTGTTTTAAGAACCTGTGTCAACCCAAGAGAAGCCATTGTGCCTAATAAACTTGCACACCATAATGTTCTACAAGAATTTCTCTTTCTGCATCTGAAAGTGAGAGAAGCCCTTCCCTCACCTTACAAAAAATGCAGTGCTAGTTGGCCTGGTAATAGCTAGATGTTTTTCCCCAGACCTGTGTGCACACACCATTTCAATGAGTCTAGACTGAAACTTCACATATATTTTATAAACACATTTTGGTGACAATCCATTCTTCCAGTTCAGGGTTCTGCATTTCTGCTGCTAAAGTTCACGCTGTTAAGGGATTGAGAACACGCTCCCCAACGTCCACTCATGTAGGAGACCGCCTGGAACTCTGCGGCTGAAAGGCTTATTGTTTGCCCATTGAGCTTCACGACACATCTCATCTTCCTGCTCGCTTTGAAGCACCACAGAAGACGTTCTGCCCCACGAGGGAAATCCTGGCCCCATTAAAGTCAGTGGCAAAAACCCCCACTGGCTTCAAATGAGGCCAGATTTCACTCCCAGGCTATGATGTGGGTAATCAATGTTACTCAATTGAAGAGAACACCTGCTAATATTCCAGTGCTTCTTGAATTGATATGGGGCTCAAAAGAGATGCTGGGTAAAGTTTAAACAAGTCATTAGGCACTTTTGAAAATTGTGCCCATTAAATAGAAAGCCCCATAGAATAAAATCCATTATCTATATAATCGATACACGGGCAGCAGTGGTATACTGCCCAGCCAGTCTACCTTAACCCTGAACTGGATAGAACAGTCCTTGCCCAATCAATCCTTGGCCTCTCTGCCAAGGCTACCAACAAAGGCACCAGTGAGGGGTTACGATGGGGTGGATGGTTATCCTCTAGGAATCGGGCTGACATGAGCAGGCAACAGAATAGCAACCTCAAGGTTAAGTGCTCCATGTCCACTGAACTATCCAAAATTATTATCTGTACATCCTTCAAAATTAGTTACAAACCTTTGCTGCATTCTGGCCCCATCCAGCCTTCCAGACAAGTCTTGTTGCCGTTCTGATCACAGGTATGATGGCCGAAGAAGTCGTCTCTTGGTCGACAAAACTTGTTGCAGCCAAAGCCATAGTAATGCTCATCACAAGTCACGCGGATCTGGTACTCAAAATGGGCAATGCCTGCATTTTGTTTCAAAGTCTGCCACTGACGGCTCGGATTGATCATGCCGGAATGGGATGCCTTTTCGATAATGCTATCAGGGTCTAGAAGTCAGAAGTAAAGGGGAGGTTAATGCTTTGTTGGTCATCTGAACTGGATGGAAGTCCATCTCACAAACAGGATTTTGAGAGACTGCTGTATGCTGCCTTTATTTAACTGTGTGTCCAAAACGAAGAAAAAGTTGCCCCAAAGCCTATATGCCATAAACAGAAATGCACATACTGTGTGTACTGGATCAGAAACCAGACTGAAATCAGTGAGAACAGTTAGACCAATGCTGACCACCCCTTTTGAACAGCTCATCCTTATGACTCCCAATAAGAATCAAAAAATTAGCAAATAGAGGAGGGAAAAAACAAAACTGCGTTTACTCCTACCTTTTACAGGGATAGGAATCTAAGCTTGGTGCATCATGCATTTTGCTCCACTTGGTCAATTAGTATTGTATTTGTCTGTATTCAGCATTTGTGAAAACCTCCAGCCATATTATAGTCTAATAAGGTAACCTTTCAAATTGGACAGACACATGCAAAAGGCTTGCAGGCTTCTGGAAGCCAGGTATAAAGAGTTTTCTAGAGGAGAAATCTAGTGACATTTGGCATAAGTGATCTCACTCGGTTTTGGCCAGGAAATACTGTGAAAATTAGCTCTTTAGATGTTAGCAGACACGAGCCTAACAGAGATCTGTGCAAACTCAAATTGCTTTATACATGTAGTATAGATTTCCCCTTCTCTCCTTAAAGAGCACTTCTCAAAGAGTTTAAACTTTGTACTTGACATTTAGTTCCAGCAAAATTTTCTGGCTTTTAGAAACCTACAACTGTCTAAATTACAGCCTGAAATAATAATATTTCACATGAGCATGGAACATTGTATATGTCTGTGGTATTTCACTTTGTAGTCCAGGTCTTGTGACTTAAAATGATCTGACACTGCCTTACGACCTGCTGCTAGCAGCACCTGCCTGCAGAGTGAAAGTTTATCATAAAATAGCCAAAATACCCTTGCAAACCCAGTGCGAAAACAAAAATAAAGTACCAGGCCAGACTTCTGTATATGGGAGCATAATCCACAGTCAGAAATATTCTAGATAGAAGGGCCCTTTGCCAGTAATGTGTTAGAATGCTCTATCTGAAGGACTACCACATTTAAGAATTAAAATGAATCAAAACATTTACTTGTTCTTTCAACACTTACAGTTTGGGACTTTACATAAGGCAGACTTGAAGTTGAATAAAACTTTTGCAAAGCTGATGAAGACACATGGGCTATTTTCTTTCTAAATTTCTTTAAATGTGTTCATGAGAGCCCATTTTTAGCTTTCAGAAGGAACTTCCAAAAAAGACTACTTACTCAGAGCAGTAACAATTCATCTCTAGCTGAAGAGAACCAAATAAATCAAAGTATTTGCTATCCCACTAGAGAAGCATGTTGATCTGTTTCAGAGTAGCAGCCGTGGTAGTCTGTATCCGCAAAAAGAAAAGGAGGACTTGTGGCACCTTAGACCAACAAATTTATTTGAGCATAAGCTTTCGTGAGCTACAGCTCACTTAATCGGATGCAATGTAGCTCACAAAAGCTTATGCTCAAATAAATTTGTTAGTCTCTAAGGTGCCACAAGTACTCCTTTTCTTTTTATGTTGATCTGTGTTTAAACTGTCATGGTATTCTTGGGTTCAGGAGTCCAGCATCTATTGCATTTTTACAGTTCAGAGTTAATGGCACCAGCTTCTTATTTACTTTAGGTTTTAAAAGGTTCTCTTTCCAACTCATTTTTCAGATCTATGATTAATTTGTAATATAGATTCTTCCCATTATGAGCAGACATGAGGTAAAATGCACTTAAGTGACTCAGAAGCCTAAATCCCATTTTCAAGAGTGATTTAGGTACCTAAGGACTTTTTGACACTGTTTTTGTACGGCTTTAACTGTACTGATTTCAACTAGTATAATTGCATCAGTACAACACTGTAGCTTGAATGCAATTCTGTTGGGATAAAGGAATATCTTGTGAGCTTATTTCTATAAAATTAGGGTCTCCAGTTCAGCAAGGTACTTAAGCATATGCATATCTGTTATTCTTCAGTGGGACTACTCAAAGGATAAAGATACACACCCATTTCACTCCATGGCACCAGAAAGCCATGTTTCCCTCAAAAAAAAAAAAAAGGTACAAAGCTCCTCTTCTTGCCTCCATGCAGTCACCCCTCCCTCCATATCATTTGGGAGCATGTATTTCTTGCATAGATAGGTAGCACTGCCATGTTTCATTCAAGCTGCTTAGACCTTTAGGGCCGTAGCCACAGCCTGCTGAAACCAATGGCAACACTCCCATGAATACAATGGGTTTTGGATCAGATCTTTAGTGCACCGAATTTTACCATGAAATAAAGGTGACCGGAGTTGGTCTTTTTTGGTTATCATTAAAGTATCTTTCTTGGATACAGGTCACAGTAATATCACTGCATACGTAATTCCTGATGAGAGCTCATGTAGACATACATGACCCTGGTCAACACCTGCCATTAGCCATCACTCAGAGCAAAGGCATTTTCATCATCAAGTATGCGATGTTCTCTTGTATTCTTTCCACCCCCTCCCCCCAGTCCCACCTGGCAGGACAGGAGGGGACACCACAGCCCTTCGACGCCCAGTCCACATCAAAAACCGTTTAAGGTTAATAATAGGCACACAGTGTAAAGAACGAAGCCAGCCAGCCAGCCTAGTGACAGTGATCTTGGTCATTCCCTTGACGACATCAGACTTGGGATCTCAAGCTTTGATAAAGAGGTTAGAGGAAACATTAACCAATTGGAAAGTGATGAGGTGGAAGAGAGAAGCCCTCTGAAGATATTAAAACTTGTACTGTGCTCTACACCACAGAGCTGGTAGGGTTCAGGCAGTGTTTGGCTCAGCTGCAGAGCTATAAATGTTTCTTTTTGATTTGGGGTGGTGCAGCTAAAGTTCAAAAAAATTTTCAAGTGTGACCAGCAATGTTGGGTACCCCACTTGATATGCCTTGTAGGGGCCTGATTTTCAGAAACTGCTGAGCACCCACCCTCAGAAAAGTTAGGCACCATAAGCTGTCTGTGGCCACCCAAATTGATTGGTTGCTTTTTAAGATCTGGGCCACCAAACATCTTCCAGCTATGGTTTAATTCACATTATGCTGAAGCCTCTTATGCTTGATTTGAATTCATGTGCAACTGATACAAGTAAGCTATAATCGCACTTGGGCATACCCCTTGTCAGCGCTGTTTATTTTATTGATGAAGCAACAGACAGTAGTAGTGAGCTGGAACCTAATCCAGGACAAAGCGAAGAATAACTCTGGGTTAAATCCTGGCCTCAGGGAAGTCAAACTCCCTTGGACCTCAATGGGTCTACACTGCAATTAAAAACCCACAGCTGGCCCATGCCAGCTGACTCAGACTTGCAGAGATCAGGCTGTTTAGCTGCAGTGTAGACATACTGGGACTCTCCCACCTCACAAGGTCCTAGAGCCCAGGCTCCAGGCCAAGCATGAACATCTACACCACAATTAAACAGCCCCAAGGCCAGTGAGCCTGAGTCAGCTGGTAGGGGCCAGCTGGGGTGGGGGGGGTTTACTTGCAGCATAGACATCCCTAATGGAGCCAAGGTTTCACCTTAAGTGCTACAGGGGATACAGCAGAACGGCTGGTGGGGGAAGACAAGGATACAGAGAAGGGAAGGTCAAGTCTAGATTTATTTTTAAATGACCAAATTTCCATCAGGTCCGTTATATGCCATTAAAACAATGAACCCTGCCAGAGCAGTGTCCAGGACACAATGATACTATGCCCTACTTTTTCCAACAGCCCTAAAGAAAAAAAGGTCCAGTAGAATTTTATGAAATTAAACTATTAGGGTTTCATAGAAAATGCTATAGAAGCCTACAGAACTTCAACCATTTAAAAATTTTATTGAAAGCTTAGCATTCCCTGTTAAAAATTCTATGGAGATCTCCTTTAAAGTTGGCCAAATCTACTGTCAGCAAGGTGGTGACACCCCAGGAAGGAGGAAGCATTTGTGCAGTAGGGTCACCTAGATGACCCAATTAAAAATATACAATGGTGAAGCTATTGAGAGAGTTTAATCAGGAACATATGCAAGAACAAGTCTGCACTGGGTCAAACATGCTGTTTGGGCGGGGGGGGAAAACCATGAGGCAGTTTTCTCTGAAGACAATTTTGCTTCCAGAAGATTAGAGCAAAGAAAGGCTTCATTGTGAAGCTTTGGAAAGTCTGTTTCATGAAAAAAAGATGAGCTCAAATAATAGTAGAGATGGCAGAGATCCAGGCTGAAAAAAAATTGCGATCTTACTGTAAACAAGACCTTCATTTTAAATGCAGACCTCTTCCATTTATAGTTGGACACTGCCAGTATAGCAGCACCTTTAGATATTTTCCCCCTTGAATGAAGTTTGTGCAACCGAGGCAGAAAGGTTCCCTGATCAGTGGTCCTGGACCTCAAATCATGCATGCTGCTCTTTCACAGTGTCATTAGTCACAGCTGACAGGAAGGGACAGCATGGGTGTCACTTATTGGCAGTTTTCGTGAGTTTTGTTACGTGAGAACTTCTTAACTTGTGGAACTAGTGGGACTTCTTAGAAAGTTAAGGCCGTTCCTGAATTCTGATCCGTGCAGAGGGATCCTGTGCCCAGCCACTGCCTCTGTGGGGTCCACACAGGCACAGGGGTTTGCCCCTACAGATTGAACTGAAAGAGTAGGCTTTAACACTTCACACACATCTGTGGGTCCCTCTACCATGCTGCGTCTGGAGTCCATTCCAGTCCCAAGCTGTGGATGATTTAAGTAGTTTGTCTTCACAGTTCAAGTGGGGCTCATTGCATTTTGGTGGTGGGAGGGAAGGGGACACAGACGTCAGGATGGCGCACAGAAGGTCTAGTATTTTCTTTGCAACATTTGGCAGAGCATTTCCAACTCCTGGTCAGAAGCAAAACTGCTTATTGTGTTAACAGCAGCATGGGAGTCTTAGGGACCCAGAGAAGGAACCACAATAGAGGCACAAGGCTGAACTCCTAAATTTAGTGGTAGTTTTATACAGTGAATATTAACATTTAATTATAGGTATACACACCCCAGTGACAGCTGGATATCAGCAGCACAGCTCACAAGCCATTGGCCTTTATAGCTTCCTCTGACTAGTATGTAAAGCTGAAACTGACCACACAAGGACAAAGAAATTGACCAAACAAAGACATTCCAGGGGAAGATCTTCTCCCTCAAGCATCCCCCATGTTTCAGCCAACTTTATCAGGTGGTGTCTGCTACATATTTTCAGTTCCTGAATACAAATCCCTAGATAGAGAACCTATTCTCCCCCCCGCCCAAGAAAAACAAGTACTACCACCAGTTTCTCATCATTCATCATTCCAAAATAGTCTGGATAATGACTACGTTAAGTCTCACTGTGGCTTTTATAAAAGTGATGCATAGCCTAGAAAAAGCTTTCAAGGGTGCTTAAGTGACCAACACTTAAATCTCATTGACAGTCAAGAGGATTTAGGTTCCTGGTACTCAAGTAGTTTTTTAAAAAAGGGGACTTAAGGGGTACAATTTTTAAATGTGCTTTTTCCCCACTTGGATTTTTCCCCTCCCTGGGGACTGATGTAGGCCGTACCAACCCATGTCCTCGCTTATCAGACCCAGACCCTGCAATCTGCGCCGCAGATCCCTGCATTGTGTGACTTCCCTACGTCCTGCAAGGTGCTTTAGAACCACATGCAAAGCTCCAGCAGAAGCCCCACCCTCAATTTGTGAGAGAATACAGTCACAAACTAGCCCCGTTCACATAAAAGCCTTTCAGCAGAGAGCTGATTGAGGAGTTTTGAATGAGTAAACCAAAGAATGAATACTTACTAGAAGTGTCATTGCTGTAATCCCATGCCTCAACAAGCAACGTATAGGATCGCTACAAAACAAAATGTATATATATATATGTATTAGTACCTCAAACAGACAGCACCTTTAAAAAAAGCAAACATTTTTAATATGCATCTGATGGGAAAAAATAAAAATTAAATCTCCATCTCTCTCGAGACTGTATCCACTGAAAACATAAATAGGCAACAGATTATACTTGAGACAAACATGATCCTCTTGTAACCTCTTAAGTCACCTTATCCACTCTGACTTGAGACCTTTCACCTTGGATTGCTCATCTTTGTCATCACTAATGCATCTTATGTACTTAACCTGGAAGTACAGCTTTTGACACTAGGCTGTAAGTTAGAATTTAGCAAGTTTGGCAAAAATGCACAGTTGGAGGGGGGAAGAGGAGAGAATAATCAACTGCTTGAAGAGAGTTTTAGTTACGAAATTTCTGCTTTGTATTTAATTTTAGATCCCGACATTTTTTCCATCCTGAAAGCCGGGGTGTTGCAAAGATTATTCAGCTTGCCTCGGCAGTGCAGTCTCTAGAGGGCTTTGCTTTTCAGCACCCCTTTGAAAGCTTTGTCTGCACTAGGCCGTCACTGCTCCCACAAGTATCAGGTAACTAAGGCAAAAACTGATGAATCTCCGAAGGGGGCGGGGAGGGAGAGGCTCTGTAAAACAAAGCCTCAGATCACACTATTTGGAAGAATTAGGGAAGCAAGAGAAGTAGTACACACCTGTGTGTCACATTTATAGACAGACTAATCTGCCAATCAGGTCTCTAGCATTCCCATCATCATAATAGTAAATAATCATCAGCAGCTCCAATAACCAAAGAGACTGCTTCAGGCTGGAAGTATGCCAGGTACTACAGCTAAGCTCCCTTTATCTTCAAACCTGACTCAGGAACAAAAGTCATTAGAACTATCCCCACCTTTATTTGGCTATGTTCTAGCCCGATCCTGTGTTCCCCCCCCTCCCACCAATACTGTCATGCTACCAAAAATGTCTAGGCTTACATACAGATTTTTAAAGAGTCAAAAGGTTAAGAATTTAGAAAAAAGGGAAACAGAGGTGATGGGTTTGATTTAGTCAGATGTCAGTCTAACCTTTTGCAAGGAGGGTGTGTGACAAAATTATTCACAAGCTAGAATCTTGTGCAAGAGAAGTTGAGATTAGTGAGGTTTATTTTTCACACTCACTTATATTCTTGCCAGCACTAAGTATCAGTCCATTTGTAAAGAGAGTCGCATGTAGTAATTAAATACTGTTACCGGACACAAAACCACGTTTATAAGAGACTATAGCTGCAAGGTGTAAGCATCAGGCAGACTTCAAAACCCCTCCTGACTTCCCCTCCCCCCAAAAAGTCAAAGCCAACTAATTTCTCACCACTGGACACAGCATGCAGCCTTTGAAGGGGGGGGGGGGGGAGGGAGAATCTAGTTTGTGATGGACACTAGCTTGGAATCTAGCCTAAATACGTTTCATATTCAAAGCAGACTCAGATTCCATTTCGTCCACTGATAACTGTGGGAAAATGCTTCGAAAAAAGCAAGCAAAGCTGGGCAAGCCAAGACATGTGCCCAACCTTCCAAGCAAAGTATAGATCGGCCCTAACCATTTTTGGTTAATATTTCATCAATAAAGTTACACATTATTTGTTACTATTCTGGGAAAAGGCTTGCAACTTGGAGAAAATGCTCTGAAACAGCTTTAGAAGGCTTTCCCACACAAGTCAGAGGTAAAAATTCCTGAGACATAATTAAATGTACATTTCATTTCACTTGTGGCATGGCTACCATCACCTCTCCTCCTCCATTTAATTACAACACTGCCAAACCCAAAACAGAGAGCATGACATGTTACAGCAAGCTTGCAAAAATATTATGCTACAACTGAGAAATGACGACAACAACTTGCACCATTTCAATAAAGTTAAGGATGTTTTCCTTTTGGCCTTGCATAATTGTTTTGGAAGATGTTCCGTCTAAACTCATAGCAACAGTCCCTGCTTAGTCCTTAGGCTTGTTTACCAACACAATCCACCCTCGAGGAAAGGAAAGGCAGGATCCCTGCTTTAAGAGCTACTGTTGCCACATACCTGTGTAACCAATTTTCAACAAACCACAGGGCTTCACTTAAACCAACACCAAACAGGGCAACCTCCCCAAGCCCATACAAAAAAAAACCCTACCTTTGCAAGTATTTTTACAGAAAAAAATGTAGCTAAAGAAAGCCACATTTTCTGATTTGGGAGAGAACTGTCATTTCATCCAGTTGGTTGTGCCCTCCCTGACAAAGTGAAAAATTTGTGCTTAAGGAAGTTTATCAATGAGATACTTGTTTTTTGAAACTTAAAAAAAGCTAGTAAACCCCCTAAGATGCAATCAGGTGACTGCATTAATCTGACCAACCCATGATAAGGAATTTCTCTGCAAAGACTACACAGTGTTGAGATGTTAGCCTATTTTAAAAGGTGCCCATCATTCCCACTTTACAGATCAACAGTTAAGATATCTCAGGAATGACTACTTACAGCATGGAGGTTTAATTTTTCCCATGCCCACAACTGACCTCTGCACATCTTTGAATAAATATACATCCAGACACAAGAATTCCATATCATGCACATTATTCCATCAAAGCAAGGTACCAGGCAGCAAATCAGCAGTGAACTATGATGGAGTCACACCCAATTAGCCACTATAAATCTAATCTTGACCAGAAGGCAAAGATTCAAGTCAGCTTTGGTCTCATGCTAGAAAGGAACTTCAAGCCACTAGTCTGCAGAATGTTCACACTTTCACGGTTTAATCAAAACCAAGAACGTGTTACCATCATGGTCACATCTGAATGATTTTACCAAAGCTAGGAGACAGTTAAAAAAGCTGGTCTTATGCGTGGTAGTATTCAGAGCACTAAACACATTTATGGAGGTGGATTAGATAGCGAAGTGAAACCAAAGAGTTTAGAGAACCTTAAAGGCAGTTCTAAGCCAACAATCACCATATTTATTCCTGATCTGTAGATGACAGAACCCATGAACTTTCATGGCCCTTTAAATCGGTCACTGGGAGTCACTTATGAGGGTGACAGGATAATGCTGCCTCTTTCCAGATTATTCAGTGCTTTAAGTCACAGCCAGAATGGATGCATAATCCAGGAGGGGTTTAAAAAGCAGAGAAGTCTTTGGAAGAAATAGGTGTCAATGTTTTCACGGGGGACTAAATTTCAAGGGCCAAAACTGAGACACAATAAAGAGGCCAGATTTTCAGAAAGCAAGTCCAGAGGACTGTCGGCAGTGGGAAGCAAGCTCCTTTAAAGCCCCCTCCCCCAAAAAAGTCGTTAGACCCTTTGGGATCTTGGCCCCCCACATGTTGAAGAATACTGATTCAACAGGACAGATCAGCAGAGGAATGTCATTGTCGTTTATGAAGGGATATTCCCCCTTTGGGGGTCACGACTCCTGTCCTAGAGGATTAAGCACCCAAGACACCTGCCGATTCAATGTTTCACACGCTTCGTGACGAGCAGCGGGAAGTCCGATCTGACTTGTATATGCTTCTCTTCTGTCAAACAGGGAAATCAGGTTAACCACAGCAATGCTCAACCTGTGCCCTGACAGCCACATGTGGAGACAAGTCTGCCTTGCAGCTCTCCACTCGCTCTGCCTGGGTCTCCGGCAGCGTGCCAATCCCTACGCACTCCAGCCTGGAACAGGAGACCTTGAGCTGAGAGCCACAGCAACTCCGCCCATTAGCTAGAAGGGGGCGTGGCAGGGAAGAAAGGAAGAAATGAGGAACTTTTTAAAACCTTCAGGGGGCGGGGAGAGCGAGACAGACAGCCCAGAACAGATTTACAGCTAGCCACAATACCACTTCCTCAGATTGCTCAGCAAGGTTCTCACTGCAGTGCCACATCATCACATGACGACAGAGTCAAGACACCACACGAACGCCCGATCACATCAGGGCCATCCCGTTGGCTTCCACTCCATCTGCTGTCAGAGCTGAAGACGACTGGTTTGCTATATTTCACTGGATGGCCCCTTCGGCAGGAGAAGGAAGAGGAGAGAGAGACTCATCTCCTTCGTTGAGCACAAGGTAGCTTGCAAGTTTCTCACTGGGCCTCCCTATGTAAAACATAACCCTACAAGTTTTACTCTATATACCCAAGATGACATTGCACACCACTCAGGTTTTGTTTATGCAGGCAGTAACCTCACCTCCCATAGGCCCTGGCTTTCAAGAATTTCAAAGGTTATATTAACACCCTGCCCTGCGTGCGAAGGGTATCTGAGGACCAATCACAATGTGCCCATGGGATAACACACTCAGCTTTTGACAGAGCAACTTTCTGCACCATCTCGGCTCTGCTGAGCGAGGTAAAACACTTTATTGCCACATTAAGAATGGGCCATACAAACAAATGTAACTACATTAGCAGCTGCCAGGAGCCTCTCTCTTTGACAGCACAAGCCAAACTGGTCAAGAACTTCTCTGTGATACAGCTGTCCTCCTCCTGCCAAACGATGAAGGACACAAAATTACCGCTATCCGAACTATGTGTGCTGCATCCAATAAACCAGGCTGATCTCTGATCTGGCAAGCCTGCTGGAATAATGAGTATCCTGTGAATACATAATGTGCTGAAGTTGCCATTGTGTGAAGTCAGTCCATGGTTTGTCTGGGAGCCGAACTCTGCTGAGTCTACTGCTGCTTCCTGTTGCTTGTCCTGTATTAGCATTATTTTTGGATAGGCCCCATTATGTCCTGTAATCCTCACTGCAGTCAGTATGGCCACGCTATTGTTCTTGGTTAATATTAGCAGTCAATGCCTCCGTCTGGGTGGCCGGACTACAATGTATTCTAATCACAGCACTAGAATGC
Organism: Caretta caretta; assembly: GCF_965140235.1. Classification (NCBI taxonomy): domain Eukaryota; kingdom Metazoa; phylum Chordata; order Testudines; family Cheloniidae; genus Caretta; species Caretta caretta. Next base: position 201,047,634 of record NC_134208.1, on the reverse strand, counting down.
ACTAACCAAACAATGCGCCAGAAAAAGATCTTTAAAAAACTATGGCATCTCAATTTTAACAGACTTCAGTTTGGGGGGCAGCAGGGGGGGAATCTCAGCAGCAGGGTGCAGAATATTACAATAGCATTTTAATCAGTGCCTTATCTGATTACAAGGTTATTTCTTCACAAAGCTCTCACTTGTCACCAAAAAGACCCAGTAAGTAGGCCAAGATGTCAATGGTCACTTTAAACCCTCTCCAATAAGATTACCCACTATTCTTGTCCTTCTCCCTACCTGTTTAAAGCATCCCAGTGATAATTAAATGCACCAGTTACAAAAGGGTGGCAAGGTTAATAGAGAAAATACCTAGTAACCAGCCAAGCAAAACAGTCAGGTTCACACAGAGCAAGCCTGAACAAGAGGCCTTTCTACTTATTACCCAAGTGCATAAAACCTGGGCTGAGCTGGGAAAGGAATCAATGTTTGACTATTTACAAACCACTTTAACTGCCTCTATCCACATTTTACAGTTTCTTCGGAACACAACAACAGTAATGAGTGTAATTGATGCTGTAGAGCAGGGACCATAGAATCACCAGTTCCATGCAGTCACACCACTCAGTTTTCTTTTGACATCTTTCCCCATCTATAAGATGCATGTAGGTTACTGGTTCGAGTGGCATTTACTAAAAGACCCTCAATGCTAGTGATTCTACACTAAGTGTGAATTCAGGGTTTAAGAACAATCCTGTTCCCAGTTTGTTTTTAAAAGTGTATTAAAGAACTGTAGCTGAAATCCACAGGTGCCATATGACTTTTAAATTACTGGACCGAGCCTGGGAAAACAGCACCTAGTTTTTATTAAAAAAATCTCTAGTCTAGAGACAAAATAGCATCTCATGTAATGAACTGCATCATCAGTTTTAACAGCAATAAGAATTAGTGTGCTTACACTCTAATCTCAGTTCATAATGAAATAAAGGGACATAAGGTTCTAATTAACCTGAGGAAAGCTAACGCAAAAGGTATCAAGTCTTATGCAATACAAAGTCAGATATTCAGCTACATAGGTTATGAGATGACAGTGCCAAATTATATATATATATGGAAGCTTCTTTAGATATCTCATATATATATATATATATATGCATGTGTGTGAGAGATATCTAAAGAAGCTTCTATATACATATATATACACACACACACGCTTTAAGGAGGGCTACCCTGGGCCCATTCAGCTCCCACCGAAGTCAGATAGAGCAAGCCTTTATTTAATCAAGAACAAACTAAAAGTACCTACATACAAAAAATAGTTAGTGGGACTGATTTACTTATGGACGGACTACAGCTATAAGCACTGTAATAAAATGGATTCACACTGAAGGTGAAATCCAAAACTGGACTGGAACATAAGCGTCCCTAAAAAAGTGATAGATTAGGAGTGGAAGAGGTACCTTTTAAAAACACATCACTCCTCTACATTCCTAGGAAAGAGTTTGAATGTGGATGCCAGTTATTTTCCAGAATGTCATTTAATATACACACTCCATTTTGGATAATACCACCCATTCAAACCATGGCACTCAGATGGGGAAAAATACTGTTTACCAATAATTAAAGTGGTAAACGTGTTCCAATGTTGATATATTCTTCTTCCTTGGACAGGGGCACTACCTAAAATTAGGGATGTTGATATTACACACGTCTGTTAAAACCTATAACCAGCAACAAACAACAAAAAAAGTCTTTATATTTCTGGCTAGTGTCTACTAGAAGAAAATATGTAATGCCAGTTCAGAGTGTTTCTTTCACATCTTCAGGAACAGGCATAAATTTTGTTGATAAAAAGGACAGACAGCTAGTGTTTTCTTAGCCAAAGGGTGAAATCCAAAACTTTTCTTTAAGTTTTACAGTGAAGCAGTTTAGAGGTTTTTGCACCTCAGATTCTTGGTGCCCTGACACAATTTGCCAACGTTAAATGATTACAAGGATCACAAGTTTTTTTGAAATCTGATCTATGGACACCATAGAGGCTGCCAACTTTGACCTGCCTCATGGTTACAGCCTCAATGAAGCCGAAGGTAACTCTTTGCATAAACACAACATTAATGCTGAACTTTGTTTGCTGAATGAACGCAGGGCTCCTTTAAAGCATGAGAAGCCATGAGATTTTGCAGTCCATTTTGGAAAATGCCATTCTTATAACTGATTCTAAATTAATCCTTTTGGATTTTGACTGACCATTTATGACAGCAGAATTATGCTCAATAACCTGCAAAGACAAACTTCAATGTAAGGAACAAGGAAGATTTTGGTTTGAAACTTCCCTATAGGTTTCATGGATGTACAAAGTTCTGAAGAAAGTTCCTGGTGCCTTAAAATGAACTGTTGTATTTAGCTAAAGTATAGTTGTATTTTTAAAGAAGAACTGCAATTTGCACATTCTTTGGCTTAGGGCTGCAGGTGCAGCTTTCTGGATGTACTCTTTATTTCCTTCATGCTGGTCCACTGCCCTGTTGCCTAGCAACTTATTCAAGCCTCCAATCACTTAAATGAATTTACAGCTCACTGTCTCCACTCCCATTACTCACAAGGGTACATATCAAAACCTACACAACAGCAAATCATGCAATGTTCTTAGAAGGCGAGTTCCAGCTCTTCAGATCTACATTCGTTTTAGGAACTGAATCTAAGAATTAAAGTGATCAGCGCAAACTTGGATTTTTGTTGTTTTGTTTGTTATTTTTAAAAACACCCTGCCTGGTGCATAAAAATCTTTACAGATCTAAAAACATCTTAACTATTTTCAACACAAGACACAGAGAAGCAGTTTGGCATAGGAAAAAAGATGTCAAAAAAGTGTAGTCAAGGCAACAAGGCTTCCTGATGTTACTCACTAAAGCAGGAATGTCCAAGAAAAGCCCTTCCTCAAACAGAAAGATAACAGAACTGATGCATATTCAGAGGCTACTACGAATTGCCAACTAGCAATTTGATTAACACTTAGCTCTGCCTTCTGTTAACCTTCAATGGAATTCTCACTTTGGTGTATACAAGTCAAATCTGTATCTGACAAATCGTTACAAGACAAACTTTTGTCCTCACGCTTAAGATAGGGAGAAAACAGCATTTTAAAGTAATCATAAATGTGGTAATTGAATGGAGTAAGACCAAAGTTTCCATTTCAGAGTTACATTAGTACCACATTATAAGGGATTCAATATTCTCTTTGTATCTTTAAAAAAAGATTAGGGTCTCTTGAAATGTTTGGACTAAAATTAGAGATGCAAACTAAGAGCTTTGCCACATTAAGTATTCCTTTGTTCAATTGCTTTAAGAACCACAGTGGCTAGCAGTAAACACCATTTCCCCATGGAAGCGAAAGCAGGTTCGATAAGTGAACAAATAGATGATCAATCTTAGAACAGCTTGTTTTCTTTGGGGGGCATGAAACAGTTACAGAGTTCTAGCATAGGAGTCAGCACTTCTAACTTCACACCATCCAAAAGACTTTTGAGAGGTGATGGTGCAAAGATGGGGTTCTACTATCCTGGGATTCCCTGGCTTGATTAGATCCAGCTAACAGGACAATGGAAGCAAGTCTTTCACTAAGTGGAGACCAGCTCAATACATGTAGCCAGGGTTGTGGTTGGGTTTTTTTAATGCCTTCAACTTTTGCACATCTGTGAATAAGTTACCAAAAAACTGAACACACTTCAGAGTGTTTTTAAAAAAAACACGCAAGATAAAAAACAGCCTAGATCAACCCGGCCTCTGTGAAAACGTCAGAGCCCAGAGCAGAAGCACCACAGCCCCTGGCAGTACTTAAAATACCACCGATTTTTACAAAACCCTTGATCCCTTCGATGGGATATTTGAAAGGAGATAAAACTTATCAATTTTTTTTTTAAAATAGGGCTTACACTTCCAAACAGTTGTGCAAACTATACTATCGTACTTTGTAACGCTTCAGAACATGGGCTTGGGTTTATCCCTGCAGCCTTCAGTTCCCGGGGGGGGGGACGAAAAAAAGCCCCAACCTGGCACTCACTAAAAGCAGGTAGGAGGCAGCACAGGGCTGGCTGCCTGCTTCGAGATTATGGAGTCCATGCCTGCACTACAACTGGAGGGAGCAGGCGGGACCGTGATGGTGATCCAGGGACTCCTTGGGTTCTTATCCCATGCGGGTGGGCCAAGCTTGGGAGAGGGTGAGAAGCGGACATAGGCTTCAGTCTCACCAGCAAGGGTAGCGGTTGGGGCTGGGAACTGACACGCCCTCCTCTCCCAGCATGCAGTTAAGAGCACTTTACTTTCCTTCCTTGCAAGGAAGCCCAGGTGCCCAAGGTCAGACTCCTAAAACCATATTAAGGCACCTAGGTTAGAACGGCCTGACCTTCAACAATGCTGAGCACTCAGATGGCCCAGTGAAGCTATGTTTGCTCAGCACCCGGGGGGGGGTGTTAAAGGGATCTAGGCTTTTGGGGGGGGCGCTAAGTTTAGGCACCTAGCTTTGAAAAGCTTAGCCAGTTTAGGAGACCCTAACAGAACTGGAGTATACACATTACAGGTATACAGCAAGAGGAGGGGGTGTTGTATAGACAGCTGATGTACTCCAAGCAGTGGTTTCATGACCCATTTGGAAAACTGACTATATTCAGGGCTTAAATTCAGCCACAGCTGTCAGGAGCTCCAGTAGATATTCTCAACCCCCCAGAGTTTTCAGAATCACAGCATGTGGGGCGGGGGGGGGGGGAAGGGGAGTTCATGGGGGGCTCCGGGAAACACTCTTGAGAATTTAAGCCCCGATCCTATTAAAGCTTCCCAGTAAGAGCTAACAGCAGTTCTAGCAAAGCACATGGCCCTGGGCCCCACCTCCTTGTGGTCTCTGCCCTGCCACTGAGTTTGCAAACACAGCTGTTGGGGGAGGGAGGGGTGCTGGGAACCCAGGAACATGGAGCCAACTATCCAGCGGTGAGGGGGGGGGGAGAGAGAAGAGAGTCCAATGTACCAAGGTGGAAAGTTAAGCCCGGCTCTTTCTTTATTTAGCTTCTGGAGTCTGCAAGTGCCTCGAAGCCGGTAACAAGATTCCCTGGGAAGTTGGCAGCTAGTTTGCAAATAGCAGCAGCAGCAGCTTCCATCAACACCAAGGCCTGCAATGAGATGCCCCTTGGGGAAAGCAGGCAGCTTCCCCAAACACTCCCAGGGAAGGGAGCCAGGCATGACACACACTGTTCACATGGGATCGCTGGACAGCCCGCCACTCTTTTGGCGGCTGCACAAGCCTTAACTGGCAAAGGGGGGGAGTGAACTTCTGACCTTACAACTCTTAAGAGCCTTATTGGTGCTGTAAAGTGCAGCGATCCTGGGTTCGCTCCTCTGACCCACTGAGAGCAGGAGCTGATTTGAAAGGCACTAACGGGGTTTGCTTAGGGGGTTCCCTTCCCTCTTTGTAAAGAGAGGATCCACTCCCCTCTCCCCCCCGGGCCCCACACTGACTTCACAAGCCCCCCACGCCCATATTACAACTCAGAGAAAGGCTTCCATGCAGAGCACCTGGGAGCACCCCCTCCCCCGCGCAGCACGATATTGACTCACCGGCCAGGCAAAGCTGAACGGGAGAACAATCCGGTTCCTTTCGTTATTCCGGTTGTACTTTAAATTAAAGGTATTTCCTCCGATGACAGGCGTAGATCCGGAGCCGAAGCTGCAAGGGCCGCCAGCAGAGACCCGGGATTGATACTCCTTCAGGCAAACTTTAAAATACGTATCACACTCGTCTCTGGTACACTTTCTATCTCCTGGGTTTCGGGGGCCATCGCAACAATTCCCATTTTGCAATTCGCCATTGACGTTTTGCATGGATAAGATCTCCAGTTCGAACTGTCCGGACGCTCGAGTCACCTGTTCGCCCCAAGACAGGGAGGGAGAGAAAGGGATCACTGGGCTGTTTGGCTGCTTTAAGCGGCTGCAACCAGAGCGCGAAGGCCGGGGGAACTCAGTCCCAAACGGAGGGGTTTTGAAAGCGAGTTACGCACACCGCCAAGCGCCAAACTTGCAGCTCCCAGATCATCGGGAGGGCAGGAGACCAGAGTCTCCTCTCCACCGCCTGCCAGGAGCGCTGCAAAGGAGACCCCCTCCCCGCCCCCGGGGAACCGGGACCCCGGCTTTCAAAGCCTTAAATTGGGTGTGCGTATCAGATCGGTCCAACAGGGACATCACAACCAGGTGCCACCTCTTGGGTAAACCGCGGAGGTTTTTAAAACGCCTCCAAAATTGATCCGCACGGAAGCCTCGAGGGAAGAGTGCCCTGAGCCTGGTTAATAAAAACGAATTCGTCAGGAGCGACTTGCACCAGTTAAGGGGCTTTTGAAAATCAAAGTAGGGAACCGTGCAGCAATTGCAGCTTGCTGAAGGACGGACCCCCCCCCCCCCCCAAGCTAGGATTAAATCTCACTAAATGAGTCCAAAAACACCTTGCCTGCAACACTTGCGCGTCGTTTAAGGATTTTTTTTTTTGCGGGGGGGGGGGGTTGCACATAAGGGGCCCCCGCAGAAAGGGCGACGCGGGGACCGCCGGAGGAAGCTCGCCCGCCCGCCCGCGGCAAAGCGCAGCGAAGCCCGGCTGCCGCGTAAGGAAGCGGGGGCTGGCCCGTGCCGCCGCAGCCCCCAGCGCGCGGGCGCTCACGTACCTTTCCCCGCAGGCAGAGCAGGGCGAGGAGCAGAGGGGCGAGGGCGGGTCGCCTGGGTAGGAGCATGCCGCCTCCCTGCACGCCGCCGCCGCTCCCGACTCGCAGAGCCTCCGCCGCGGGGAGCATGCACGGGTGGCAAACGCCGCCGCTTTTCACCGGCTCCTCGACAGCGCCCCGCTCGAGCCCGGCAGCCTCTTATCCTCCCGCGGCCGCCCTCGCCTTTTCTTCTCTTGTCTTTGCCTTTTCTTCTCTTTTCTATGGCGATTATTCGGAGCCTTTTCTTCCTTTCAAAGCACCGGCCGCCGCTCGGCTCAGGGCAGCACAATGCGGCCCCCCGCCCTCCCCCCCGGGAGACACAGGCGACGCGCCCAGAGAGAGGGAGCTGGAAGCCCGTCTGGGAGCCCCGCCGCCGCCGGCCCGCTTCATCTATCCCGCGGCCGCGGGAGGGGAAGCCGCAGCCGGCGCATGCGTCTCTATTAATATGCATGAGGGGGTGGGGGGGGGGGGTGGGGGGGGGAGTGGCACCGCCTGGTTCCCTGGAGGGAGGGGGGGGAGGGGAGAGCGATAGCAGCAGGGGTGGGGCGGGAGCTGCGCGGCAGGTGAGAGCAATGGCCGACAGGTATGGGGGGGGGGGGATAAGGATGAGCTGGCCACAACGAATAGCCTCACGCAGCGGGCCAGCGTGGACGGGGCTTGCAGCAAGCCAAGGTGTCTCTTGCAGGAGGGGGCGATCAACGCCCCAGGGGCTGCTGCCTGCAGCCGGGACCGGGGGGGTTGTTAACCCTTTCGGGTGCAGCCCAGGGGGCTACGTCCCATCCCGCCCCCCCCCCCCCCAGCCAATGCAAAGCGCAGGCAGGGTGCGGAGCCCCGCCGGGAGGAAGAGGGCTCGGAAAGCCCGCTCCCTGCTGAAGCCAGGTAGCGGATCCACCGCTGGCCTTAGCAGCAGCCCCTAGGCAGCGACCCCCCTCCCCCGGGAAAGGATCCAGCCCAGACTGAGGGAGGAAGGGGCAGTAGCGACGCCCACGTGTGTCTGCAACAGGAGCACCCTCCAAAAGATTGCAAAGCCTCTGGGGGCTTGTCTAGCAACACCACCAATAACCGCCCCCCCCTTTTACACTCTGCGATCGCAGCGCGGGGGGCACCGGCGTGCACACGAGGGGGGGAACCCCCCAAGTGATCTGGCAGCCCCTGGGCCGCGGTGAGGGGCGAGCCTGCCCTGGAGAGAACCTGCTGCTAGCCACGTGGGCAGGGCAGCGAACCCGTCGCCCTCTACAGCCCAGGCGCTCCGGGTGCGCCCGCTTTGGGTTCACACGGCTTCCCCCGGGCGTCTCTGGAGCCGCCTGCTAGTGGCTGGGGAGGGGCTGGCAGCGCTTGAATCCCCTTGGGGTGCGGGAAGGACTCTGCCGTCTGCTGCCTTGCGAGTGGAAGCTGCGCTGGGGGCCCTGCACCTATAGGCGGCTCCCAGCCGTGCCCGGCGGGGAGCGGAGTTGGGGGGAGAGGTCTGCCGGGGGTGGCTGTAGGGGAAATGGGCTGGCACCGCTCCTAGCAACGTGGGCCTTCCAGCTCTTGTATGGGCTACATTTCCTTCCCTTATTGGGAAGGCAAGAGACAAGGAGGGATTCCCTAGTCACACAGCCCAAGGCTGGATTAAAGCAGCCAGGGACCCCCACTCCCCCCAGGCATTATGGGATCCCCTCCTCTCCCAGAGAGGCAAAAGCAGTGGTATGTGAACCCTTCCACGATCCTCCATGAGGAGCCCCAGAAAAGCAGGGGGTACCCAGTGTTTACCCCCCTTATCAGAGAGTATTTGTGCATGTGATTGCAGCAGGCTGCTTCTCCTGCCAAACACACAGTCCTCTGCTGGGGGGGGGGGGGGGGTCAGTAGGGCTTCCCAGAGCAGTGGGTCTTGGAGTTAACAACCCCTGCAGTTGCACAAGGTAGTTCACTCAGTTGTTGTCTCAGGCTGTCTGCAGACTCAGGCAGGCCCCACTGTATGGCTAACATATACTCGGCCACACTTCCATGCTTTTCTTCGCAATCACGAGGGCTAGAAACTTTTCTCTTTTTTTAGAGGAATGCTGAGATTCTGACACAAGCACATGGTTCCAGGCGCTGGGAGGCGGGAAATACCTCCCACCTTCTAACTGAACCCTGATTTAAGAGGCTGTACTGTACACTAGTCAGTTCATCCAGCAATGCAAAAGCCAACCTCAGAACCAACATTCTTTTCCTTGTTTTCAGTTCTATGGCAAAAGTGAATTACATATTTGGGAATAATACCTGTGTGACGTTATTACACAGGTACATCACCCTCTTCGAAAATAAACCTGGTATGATGAGAAGTTCTGTGCATCTACAACTGGTGGTTCGGGGAGGTTCAATCTCATTAGATAAACACTGTTAGTTTCCAGTCCTGCAAGCATGAGTTGTACCATTGATTTCATTGGGGCTGCTTATATGTATATAGAGCTAAGCATATGCCCAAGTGTTTGTAGGATCAGTGTTTGCTTAGAACTTGTTCCTGTTAACATGGCTACTTAGACTAGCCTTTCAAAACAGTGTGAATGGACTAGGACCATTTCTATTTCAGTCCACGTTTTAGCATTCCAGTTTGCAGGAGGCTATACAATAATATCCAACATTATTTTGCAAAACTACCTCTACAGAGGGACCTCGCTGACTGCCACAGCTGAGTGGAGGCTACTCCATGCTCATGAAGACCTAGTCCACAATGAGATCTCACTTGAAGAGATAGTCATTTCCAAAAGACTCTTGGGTCCAGAAAGAGGCAAATGTAAAATTAGTTTCCTTCTTATCTTTGCTGTTTGGAATCTTCAGCACAGGACACAACAAATGCCACATTTTAAGTATGCATAGGCCCTGATCCTGCAAACACTGAGCATGTACTTAGCTTTACAGATGTGAGTAGTCTTACTTAAGTCAATGGAACTACTCACATATGTAACGTTAAGTATGGGCTTAAAGTTAGGCACATGCTTAAGTGTTTGTAGGATTAGTTTCACACAGATCGCCTTTAATTAACTTGTGAGCTCAAGTACAAGAGTTTGATACTATAGTAGCAATATTATCACAGCTACCAAGGATTTGAACGCTAAAGATTTGCTAATGTATTACTCTTCACCGTGTTCCTGGGGGTGGTGAACACTTGTGTTTTATCCATGAAGTGGCTGCATTTTGGTGGAGGATGAACTGACTTCTGTGCTTATTTGAATGTGTGCTCCTTAGACTGCACATTCAATTCCAACGTTATTCACCCAGTGTTACTCTGGGGCTTTAACTATCCTGTTGCCTGCTAGCATGCACTGTGCCTTAAGGGCAGGTCCGGGGCTGGGCTTTAAGTGAAAGGTTACTCAACCTGATGAGTACTTCCCAGTACTCAGGAAATGTAAAGTTATGGTTCCCACACTATCCATGACTCAGTCACCTGGCACATTAACTGCATTTATAGAAAACTGCTTATCTAAGCAACTCAGAGTGTTTTGCAAACATTAATGAATTAAACCTCTCAACATCAGTATTAGAATACACATTTTACAGATGGGTAAATCAAGGTACAGAGAGATTAAGTGACTTGGGCAAAGTCATGCAGTGTGTCAGTGGTAGAGGTGGATAGAAAGAAGGGGTGACGTTCTGGCCCCGCATAAATCAATGGGAAAATTTCCATTAATTTAGTGAATTCAGAATTTTACCCCAGAAGTCCTAATTTTCAGTCCCCACCTCTGATCACTAGACTCACAGGTCCAGCTCCTCAACTGGTGTAAATCAGCATAACTCCACTGAAGTCAAGAGCACTAAGCCAATTTACACCAGCCCATGACCTGTTTCTGTGACATACATTGATCAGCATATGCAGTAATATACAAATATTACATGTGCCCAAGGGAGCTGAATTGTGGTTGCTTTGGGAGCCATAACAGTGCATTTAAAATCTCAGTCATAATGTCACATTAGCTTAGGGCCAAATCCTAAAAGGTATGGACCCAGCACAACTTCCCTGGAGGTCAGTGGGAGATATGGGAGCCTACCAGGTTCTCGGAACCTTTCACGATTTAGCTCGGAGCTTTTTGCATTGTGCGAAGTTACTTTCTGCTAATCTTCCCATTCTGACATAATTAGGTTACAGCCACGTTCGCAGTTATAAATATGTGGCAGGCTCTGGGCCAGTGTTACATGTAATCCTGCACTTCAGCTCTGAATCAGTTTCCTAATCTAGCACCTGGATCCTGCTCACATTGAAGTCACTGCGACTATGCCCAGGTCTTTGGTAGGACCAGAATCATGGCCTTTAGAAAGAGTGTCTGGGTTGCAAGGATCTGGTGTCATGAAATCAATTCTTTTGTGCATTAGGGAAGTTGTAATTTCCTTTTAAAGGTCTATGACTCACTGGATTACAGCTAAAAACAATCCCACAGGATTGCTTTAAATCACGCAATATAAGGGCAAACTAAGAACAGCACTTTTCAAAATTCTTCAGACAGGAGTTTGATTGTGCTCCCACTGAAGTCACTGGCAAAACTCCTGTTATGTCTGGTGCAGATCGGGGCCATACGGCGAAATTCATGCAGGATCGTGGGGGCTGAGTTCTGTGCCGGCTCTGCATAGGCCACTATAGACTGGCATTCAGGAGAGGGGCTAACCAGTGGGTCAACAATTACATGGATAGAGTGGTCATGAAACCTCCTGTGGTAGCGTGTGAAGGGAGGTTCGCAGCTGTAGAGGGGCTACAGAATAGTACCAAGCCCCGCCCGCATGCTCGGAGGCGGTTTCCTTCCTCCAACCTTCTCCTGTCCAAACCTCATTTACACCCACTGTTGGGTGGGGTTGAAGGGTAAGTGTCACCCACTAGGTAATTCTTTATCTTGGGGTTGCATTCCCTTTGCAAAATGCAGCCTTTTGCAAGAATACGCGCCATGTCACTGAGTCACAGGTGCGTTCCAGTTAAAGTCATGTCCATAAATGCCCCCGGAACACTTTCTTTCCCTCCTATTATCCTGAAATTGACCCCTCCGGTTGGGCAAGCATGGCAGTGACAGATACAGTGATTGTGGCTGTGCCACTTCATGGCTGGCTGACACACATTTCAGAGCAACACATTCCACCCGATGAACCCATTTGCACAGTTGAGTGATCTAAACTTAGAAAGTTAATTTCTCTAATTACAAAGTGAGACTGAACTCCTTTAAAGCTTGTCATCACCTGAATGGAATGGGAATTACACTTCCATAATCATTTAACAGTCGGAAACTAATGGGAAATATTTAATGTGGAGGCCACTCCCCTAATTACATTCTATTTAACAAATGGAATAGAGGGGAAAACAGCCATATTTTAGAAGTTGGGCTAGCTGCTGAGGTTTTAGAGAGATTCAGCTCACCAACTGGCCAAGCAATCCTTTTAAATAACATGCTTATTTCCAGGAAGGCTGCAATTCTTCAGACCCAGCAGAGTTTTAAACCTATAGCCCTAGGCCAAGATTTTCAAAAGTGACTAATGATTTTGTGACTTTGAAAATCTATCCATTGAGTCTCTGTGTGCCTCAGTTCCCCATCTGTACCTCACAGGGTGTTGTGAGGAAAGCTGTATTAAAAACTACCTTAAAACTTTATCCAGTTGTAATGAACTATTATTCCGAACGGTTATTTCCCCAAGAAAAATAATACAATTTCTCCCTTACCTTTATGTATTTGTGTGTGTAAAAATGACTTTTATGGCTGTTACGTGCTAATCCTTTAAGCATGGGAAGCCTCCACATTGACCTGTGAAATAATTTCTTTGTCATGTTATTCTTCACCCGCAATTGAATTCTTTCACATCAGTGATCGGATCACAGATCTCTGTGTTCTAAAAACAAAGAGATGAGGCGTAAGTCTGAACTCTGGTTAGGGGTACATCTTATCAAATCAGACCAGCCTACAGGAGATGCAAGGACCATGACACTGAGCAGTACTGGCATCTCTATCAGGGACAAGATGACGCTTGCATTTGATAAACTGTAACCTCAGCTATTCTTGGTCCATTGCAAATGTGACTGCAGTGAAACCTGCGCTAAAGACTATCTCCAATAAGCAGCGCCCTGGTTTAAGACACCTCCTGCTTTCCAGTTTTCTAATTATCCGTTGTTATTTGACGATCACTTCAATTAGCCAATCCTACTAGGTCTTTGACTAGTTGTTGAGGTCCAGTTTCATTGTATTTGTAACTGAAGCAAGAAAATGTTCCAGTGTTTTCACATTTTCTCTCTCTCTCTGATGTTGAATTTTTGTTTGATTGCGGCATTTTGGTATATTTGTTATGTGCTCTCTTCATCTCGGAATATCCTGAGAGCAGTTCACCTGAACCATATTGGAGTGCTTCCTAACACTGAGGGAGTGAGCCTAAAGAATAGGGTTGTAGGGGTTGCAATTTGAAATTTACATGCACAGTATTTGTCCTATTGCTTACGCTCTTTTGCCCAGGATATTTCTACCCGCGGCTGCCACAAAATTACACACACTGGTGACATTTATTCCTCATGAATGATGTACGTGGAGTTACCCCAGGGATGCATTTAGAACAATATGACCACAAATGCCCTGATGCCACAAAGTACAAAAGCAAGTGCCTATATTTAAGCACAAGAGTAAACCCAGTTAAAGTTAGGCATGTGCTTAAGTAATTCAGGCCCAGATCCCGAAACGCACTTGCCAAAAAACACCCTGGCCGAGCTGCGTGGAAAATGTTTCCCCAGGAAATTAAAAATGTACACAGTGGCATGATGGCATATGCTTACCTAGTCCTTTGGCATTGGCTGCACGCAGCTGGCTGGTAGAAGCTACTTTTTGGGTAAGGTAAGTGTTTTGAACAAAGCCTTGGCCCCAAAGGGTATGTAGCATCCATAGTGGCATGGCCGGCACTTGACTGTTGGGCAAAGAGTTGAAAAACGGCATGCCACAGCTGTAGGCCAGACTTTGTTCTGAGTGTCATACTCAGCTAAAGCCCGTCATCGCAAAGGGAATAATTTAAAAGTGGGCGGTACCGTTTCCAATGTGCACTGAAGCTCCAAGGTGAGTGGAGTATGTGAGTGGTCTCAGCCTCAGGTGTAATGATACTTAGACCACCTGGAGCTACTGGCCAAACCCCATCAGAGTTGGCCTCAGTCGTTTTTCCTTCCCAGGTAGATAACTTGAGTTCTATGCAGCTTACTCTATGTGGATCCTTCAAACGGGAGCTTAAAACCACAGATTGTGTCAATTCTGAATGGATATTAAAAGTGCCATAGATATGGATTGATGTCAGGGTCTCACAACAGGAGGGCTTTGCTGGGTGTCCTTAGTTAACATTTCCCTTCCCCCACCTCCATTAATAGGCAGTATGCTGTGTCCTAGTTGCCTGGTGCACTCCATCCTAGAGCCATCTGCATTCAGTAGGGCCTCATCCTGTTCTCGTGGAACTCACTGGGAGTTTTGCCATTGAATTCGATGGGAGCAGCTCCAGAATTTGTAAAGCATAGTTTGTAAAGGTTCTTCTGGATGCCCAGTGTAATCTGTTATTCACCTTTTCTCACCCTGCTTTGGAGGCTGCTGGGATCAAAGTGTCTGGGGATGCGCATGAACGTTAGTGGGAGAGCTGAGATGACTGAGGGGAAATGGAGACGGGGAGAAAGGACTGGTAGCACCAGGGGAAGGACTTCACCTCTGAATTGGGAGGGTTGGGTGAGATGACAAAACAGTGCCACCCAATCTGTTTGTTTGACAGTCCTCAATTGATCTTCCTGCAACACCTTGAGCCTTTTGTGTTCATTCCTCCCTGTCTGCTGTTTTGTCTTTATAAACACATGGGAGCAGATTCTCCCCTCGCTTAGCCCAGGGCTGCGAGTTAGGAAAGCATTTAAACCCATGATTAAATCCACCCCTATTCAAGACAGCCTGCTGTTCTGAATAGTGATGGACTGCTGAATCAGGGCTTACATCAGAAGTAACTTCATTGAAGACAGTGGGGTTACATAGATGTACATGAGATTAGAATCAGGGTCCAGGACTCAAACGTCAAGCCCCCAAATCTCCCAGCTCTCTAATCTGTGTGTTGCTTTTATTTGATAACCATAATGATGATTTTTATTTACTGTGGCAGAGGGGAACAAATGGGTCTCTTGCCGATTTGCATAGGAGCAATTCCACACCTGCCCCTTTAAAAATGAGTTTTCGGTTGGCTGCCTTTTATTGTCCCTTCTCCTCCCTGGGGAGAGAGGAGGTGGGGTGGATGCGTGGGTGGGAAGGCTTTATCAGCCTAGCAGACAACCCTCTCTTATTGCAACTCAAGTCTGTGGTTCCCCCCAGGATATTTATTGGGAGCACATGCTAAGGAATCTGTGAGCACAAGGCGGGGTCGGGGACCAGATGCAATGGGAGGCAACTTGTTTCCTAATCAGGGAGCCTCGAGACCCATCTGTTGAGTCTCGCAGGCCCACAATGCTGCAAGTTGCACAAGGCAACAGAGACTTTCTTTTGTTGATGCTTTTAGTCCTCAACAAGTGCAATCCTGTATAGAGCAGCTCGTCGTCTTTGTTGTTACTACTAGCTAATGTGACTTTGAAAAGAACGTCCCCGCTGCCCCAGCTCAAAGGAGGATAACCTCCTCCTTCTCCTCTCTCCACCCCCCCACCTCCCGCTCGGATCAATAGCAGGTCCCTAGGCACAAAGCCTGCATTCTTTTATTCTCCAATTAGAACAGCTGCAGCGGCAGCAGTCCTGCGGCTCATTGGAAACCTATTAGCGTTTGAAAGACTTAATCCAGTTTGCAAACGCTAGTGTTTCTGAATCCTTCACACGCTCGCATCCGTCAGCGGCCATGTTCCGAGGCAGCCCTGCGGGTGGGCTGGGTTTGTTATTACAGTCACCTGCACCTCCCTCCGTATTCCGAAGGCGCAACAAAGGAGGCAAAATGTCAATTTCCCAACCTCATGTGGTAGAAGACCCTAGGGATTGCTCTTGCTCTGCCCCATCAGGCCCCGTCGCCGGGCTGTGCAGTCTGATATCCTGCCTTCAGCAGTGACCGATACCTCACGGTTCCCTCTTCGGTTTCATAGATTGATGGATGTCAGATCCATGAGGGTGGATGTCAAGTCCATGATGTTATAATCATCTAGTTTCACATTGCTCGACATAGGCTGTAGCCGTTCATCCCAGATATCTTCTGTGTGCATCACGGGTCACGTAAAAGCTGGTGGCAGCTTGAGTCCTTGTTACCACGGCACTGAAGCACAGAGTCAGCACTTTCATTGTGGAAGATACATTTTACTAAGTGAATTTAGTGCGCTTGAATGGGGCTGGATGGACAGCCTTGGAGAGGGGTATCCCACATGCAGTCACAGAACATACTGCCCCCATCCTGACCTGGTGCTGCACTTCTAGGGCCAAGAGGAGAGCTATCTCGGATACTTATGTGGCCTCCATCACTGCACTACCTGAGCATCTTAAAGGAATCTATGCTCCCAACACCCCATTGAGGGAGGGAAGTGCAATATCCCCATTTGACAGATAATGAGGAATTGAGGCATCAAGAAGATAAGTGACGTCTCAGACAGGAAGTCTGTGGTAGACCAAGGAATCGAACCCATGTTTCCCAAATCCCAGGCTAGCATTGGGTCATCCTTCCGCAAGTCATTCAGTTTCAACACCCATTCACGCCTGGGCCTCTTTAGTAAGTGGGGCTAGCTACTGCCAGTTTTAGGGGCCCGGACACTTTGTCCAGTAGGAACTGGAGTAAGACCACCAACTTATGGCATAAAGGCCAACAAACAGCAACAGCTTTTGATCTCTCCTGACCTGGGGTCGTATTCATTCTGGTCACCTAGAGCTGACGGGCTCAGTATTCCATTACTAATCCCCTGAGCTAGCCAATTCCTTCTGCCAAGCCAAGATGTTCTAAAGTGTTAACTCTCTTCCCCTCCTCGTCCTCCGTCGCTCGCCTTGGATCAGCCTAATCACTGAAGTGGATCAGTTTTAATGATTCAAGCTGTGGTACTGAGAGTGCAGAAGATGGTAGGTGCGGCCTGGGTGGAAGATACTGCTCTTTCTGTATGTGGCCCACTGCGTTTCATGCTGTCAGCTTCCTTATCTTAGAGATGTTTCCTTCTCCTCTTTGTTTGTTTTTTTAATTCAAGAGATCTTAACTCTTGCCCAGAGATGAGAAATTTCCCCTGATCATATAAGATGGCTCTTTGGGGCAATGACTGTTCTGTGTTTGTACAGTGCTGAGCACAATGGGACCCTGATTCAGGACTGGGGCCACTAAGAACTACCGCAATACAGATAATAATAATAAAATCCATGAAGGAGGTGTAATTGTTCATTTGCAGAGCTCCCAGAGTGAAACAGGGCAGCCCCTTTATGGGGGAATAACACGACTTAGAGCAGTAGCTCTCAACCTTTCCAGACTGCTGTCCCCCTTCCAGGAGTCTGATTTGTCTTGCGTACCCCCAAGTTCCACCTCACTCAAAAACTACTTGCTTACAAAATCAGACATAAAAATACAAAAGTGTCACAGCTCACTGTTACTGAAGAATAGCTTATTTTCTCATTTTTAGCATATAATTATAAATCAATTGGAATATAAATATTGTACTTTCATTTCAGTATATAGTATATAGAACAGTATAAACAAGTCATTGTGTGAAATTTTAGGTTCTTCTGACTGCACTGGTGCTTTTTCTGTAGCCTGTTGTAAAACGAGGCAAATATCTAGATGAGTTGATGTACCCCCTGGAAGACCTCTGAGTACCCCAAGGTGTACACGTATCTCTGGTTGAGAACCACTGGCTCAGAGAGGCCAGGGCAGGGGGCACCGATCATATGCATTTGCAGGATCCCCACAGTGCCCTCAGCTTCCTAGACTATTAGATCTTCAGGGCATGGACTATGGCTCCCAATGTGTTTATACAGCGCCTACGACAATGAGGCTCTGATCCTGATGAGGGCCTCAGTGGGTGACTGCAACATAAATAATAATAATTAATATTACCAAATGAGAGCAACTGAAAACACTGTTGAAATGTTCCTTTCCAAGGGTTCTCCTCTACCTTGTCTGTGGAGGATTCTAGTTGTCAGGTGCTAGGTCTTGACTGGTGATAATGAGGTAACACACATGAGGAGAGACTGGATGCTTGTCCCCTTCCACTGCTGGTCCATAGAAAAAGATAGGAGATGATAGTTGCTGTCAGTAAATGGAGTTATCTCCTCTTTTAGCTCAAGTGGCAGTTTCCTGGATTTAATATTAAAGGTCCCAGGTTTGAACCCCACTGTAGGCCCATATGGGGTCAACTCTACTGGCTGGCCTTTTTTTATCCCCCAAAGAACTCCAAGGCCTACACAGAGTGTATTTGTAGGCCTGAGGGGGCATGATAGACACTGGAGACTGAGGGGATCTTCAAGGAGGGGAAAGCATGAGAGAGACTGAAGAGTGTGAGCTGATGCAACTAATTAGGGTGTGACTGTGCAGGGGAATGTGTGGGGTAGAAGACTGGGAGAGGAAAGGGAGAGAAAACATGGTGAGGACCTGTGAATGTGGGGGAGCAAGAAGGAAGAGTGTGAGCAAGGCAGAAGACTGGATGGGAAAGGGAGAGAGAAAGGAGAGGGGATGATTTTGTATGAGAGTCACTGTGATCCAGTAGTAGGCCACTGACCTGCTGTGAATCACTTTAACTTTGCTTCCCCTCACACCCTTTGTCTGTGTTGTCTATTTAGATTGCAAGCTTTTTGGAACAGTGATTGTCTTTGACCATATGTAGGTATAGTGCCAAGCACAATGGGCCCTGGACCTTATCTGGAGCCTCTAGGTGCTATTATAATACTAATACTAACAATTGATTTTAAAAGTCCAGATGAAAGATCTGAAGTGAACAGCTCCCTCTGCTTCAGTGCACGAAATCTGATGATCCTTGAATTTGAAGTATCCAGCTCCTTGTCATGGGTAAGTTCATCACAGTGACTCACCTGGGATTTGGACATGCTATGTTTCGAAAACTCCACATGTTTTTTGATAAATAAATGCACCTTCTCAGTAGAACGTCTGAGAACAGCTCTAAATTATTTATAACGACGCTGAAGCTTGCTGGACTGACCATCCATAAAGTGGGGCCTGAAGCTGCAGGCATGATCCAGGGAGACCAATTTGTTCACGATATTGGGACTTTCATAAATGCTTTGGGGTTAACTGGCAAAGCTCAGGGGTCAGTTTTCAGAGCTCTTTTTTGCCCCCAGCAGTTTTCAATAAGTTTGCAGGAGATATGAGAACCTCCTCACAGCCTATCCTCCTCCAGCATGCAGGAGATGGGGGCCCTTTCATCTCCCATCAGCTTGTCCTCCACAGGGTCTTTATGAAGCAAGGTATGGTTCCACCTAAGCCTTGGTTAGTGGTTACTGTACACTGGCAAGGATTGTCTCTTATTTTGGCAAAACAAATTTCAATGGGCCAAATAAAGATCTTGTTTTGATATGGAGCAGTATCCAGAGGCATGGATGTGACAGATGGTATCTGATTACAGTACCACCATTGTGTTTAAAACCTTCTTGCTCCTCTGTATTACTATAGTTTATTATTTATATCACCATAGTGCCTAGTACTCCAGTCCTGGGTGAAAATCGGTTGACCTGAATGTTATACAAACGTAGCACAAAAAGACGGTTCCTGCCCCAAAGAGCTTACAATCCAAGTCTCCAGGCCTGTGCTTTCCAATGGCATATATCATGTAGATATGAGAAAGAATGACAGCTCTGGCAGAAATGGGTGAGTTTTATCAGCATTCTTTGCCTGACAACACCAAAACCTTTTGCCACTTCGCAAAACCAATTGGTAGACTACCAGTAAGTTTGTGGGCAGTTGTAACAACTCTTCAGGGCGGAACAAGTCATGTCAGTACATACAAGATGGTGCTTTAACTAATGGAAATATGTTTGGATTTTAAATATGTCTGTATCATAGCATGTTTTGCATAGAACATCATCAGTATTTTTATATATATATATATATATATATATATATATATATTCTTTATTAAGTTTATTGTTAAGATATAGTTAAATACATGTTAGAAGAGTAAGTACAGAAAAACACAAGTTATCATATATCAGTATCTGAAACAATCTGATCCATAGCCCCTAAGAGTCAAATTCCGTGACTTCAGTGGGCTTTTGATCAGGCACAGAATGAGTGGGTGAGGTAATATCTCTTCCTGGACCAACTTCTGTTGGTGAGAGAGGCAAGCCTTCAAGCTACATAGAGCTCTTCTTCCGCTCTGGGAAACGCACTCAGAGTATCACAGCTAAATACAAGGTGGGACAGATTGCTTAGCATAAGTAGTTTAACACATATTCTAAGACCTGAAGAAGAGCTCTGCGTAAGTTCAAAAGCTTGTCTCTCCCACCAGGAGAAGTTGGTTCAATAGAAGATATTACCTTGCCCCCCACTTCCCTCTCACATATTCTAAGAGACCGTTCAAGGCGAAGTGGCCTGATCATACCACCTGTCATAGGACCAAAAAGGGGGGCTAGTGAGTTACAGATTGTTGTAATAAGCCATAAATCCAGTGTCTTTATTAAGACCATGATTTTTAGTGTCTAGTAAAGATTTGCTCCCAGGCTCATTTTTTGAAGGTGTTGTTCAGGTTTCCTTGGAGAACGAGAACTGAGAGGCTGGAGATAGAGTGATCGTTTTGTGAAAAATGTTCATAATGGAACAGCTCAGGATTGGGCCCTACCTATGCATCATCACCCTCTGGCAAGCAAAGCTACTTGGCAATGAAAATAGCCCTTTGTGGATATGAACGCATTTCTCAGTATATTTACTTCTGTTTTACTTTGCCCTGTTTATCCTTGTGAGAAGGGGAGCTATTCTTACACAGAACTTATCATTTCAGGTACTGATCCATGAGAACCTGTGTTTTTCTCTATTTACTCTTCTGAAGTGTACTAAGCTATATTTTAGTAGCAATGGGTCTTCAGTGGGAGTTTAGCCTGCGTGGTCAGCCACTCTGCTTTGCCTTCTTTTGTTTGGAAAGTTTCTGACAAAGACATTTTGCCAGAAGGGTTATTGTTTCCCCGTGGAAAATAGGACCAACATTTCCTCCTCATAAAATATGAATACGTTTCCGGGAAGAAATTTATTTTAAATGAGGAACACCGCCCTCTTTGGTTGCGGGTTGACAAGGATACACTTTTGTCATCCTGACCCTTGTAACAAGAAGAATAGATAGCTTTTCATTAAAGGATAGCCCCCCAGGATCTGGGCTCGCCTGGGGTAAAATAGATCAGCTGCAGGGGTGTGTGTGTGGAAATGTCCATGGTTTTGGTCACTTTCTCTGAAGGGAGCATGCTTCGAAAGGATGTTCTGGCTGAGAATATTGGGAGAGGTCGGAGAGACTCTCATCAGAGGGGTTGCTCCTGAGCTGCAACTGTCTCGTCATGTTGCCTGATGTTTATGTGCAACTTCCAACAAAGTTCCTGCAGCAAAGCTCAACCTAAAGTCAGGATTCTGTTAAAGCCACAGAGGCAATTTTTTACCATCCTTCCTCTCTCTAGCGTTTTGTTTGTCTAACCAGTTTCCCCAGCTGACTCCTTCTGCCTAACCCATAGAGAAGAAGGTCTAATTTCTTGCTTTCCCCAGAGGCCATTGTCCAGCACGGTCCTTATAGAACGTATCCTGTTTCCCAGTCACAGAATCACTCCAAGGATGTGCCCTGCCGTCTAGTCTCATTTGAAGATTGTTTACCTGTTATTTATGAACTATGTTTTGTCTATGGACTATTTCTAGTTTGTTGATAACATGCAATACTTGTTAGAAAAGAAGTAAGGATTACAATGGCTCAGGCTTTTATATTCACCGCCGCATATTGAAGCCGAGGGCTTTATCGATCAGATTGCAAAAAATATAGGGCCTATAATATAGGGCCTTCCTCCTATTTGAGTTCATAAGAATTTTGCTATTGTCTTCAATGGGAACAGGATCAGGCCTACAACAGAGAAATGCTGAGAGAACGGTTATTTGCCTATTTTGCTGGTGTTTTAGTGCAATAAACTACACGCACATTGTAATGTTTCATATCTGGAATGAAATCCTGACTTTTCAGGATTGTGCTTAAATAAAAACCACGTGTCAAATTCTCTACTGGTGTAAGACGGCAAACCTCAATCAAAGTCAGTGGAATTGCTCCCATTTACACCAGCTGAGAATCTAGCCCCACCATTCATAGATGTCTGAAGAGGCCTCTCATTATTTCAAAGTAGGCTTCCCTCAGGGGAAGGCAGCCGGTGATGGAGAGTGGCAAACTTTGAGCTTTGCTCGTTTATAGGTATTTGGGGCCAGCAGAGCTTCAAAATAAGCAAATTTTCAAACCAAACAGTTTTCCTTTTGGTAGCCGAAAAGGAAACCACACATCCAGGAGGAATGTAGATCAAAGCAAACTCTGCAAATGATGCAGAAACACATAAAATAACAAACAAGGCTGGTGGGAAGTGCAGAGCTTTTGTAAATGGATAGGTCTGTTCATATTACACTCACGCTGAATGCAAGAGTGCTAAAGAAGATACATGAGAGGGGTATATGAGGCTAGAGGTTCTTTTAGTCATTGTTTTTTGCATGCCCCTTTTATATTTACAGGTTTCAGAGTAGCAGCCGTGTTAGTCTGTATCCGCAAAAAGAAAAGGAGGACTTGTGGCACCTTAGAGACTAACAAATTTATTTGAGCATAAGCTTTCCATGTATCCGATGAAGTGAGCTGTAGCTCGCAAAAGCTTACGCTCAAATAAATGTGTTAGTCTCTAAGGTGCCACAAGTCCTCCTTTTATATTTATAAAGTGACATACAAAGGATGCCCTCAGTGCTAAGGGACCTCTCTAATACTTTCCCATCCTTTTGCAATTTACTTCTTATTTTCCTTCCTCCTTTTACTGCCTGATGCTGCAAACTCCCATTGACCTCATGGTGCAGGATCAAGGCCAGGATCAAAATTTTAAATATTTTGAAATATGTATGTATATATAGTGCTATAATAATAGCCTATGTATTCAACACTAAGATATATAATGCTTATATTATATAATAGTATATAATAATTAGAATATATCTCAATTCTATTAAAATATTATTGGAGTAGATTTACACTCGTTAGCCTAATGAAAACTTAATCAAGAGCTTTATGTCCTATCCCACAAACAAACCCATGAGCAGGGAGGGATTAACATAGATAAAGGGTTCCTGCACTGTGATGAGTTTCACTTCCCAGAAGTCTAGGTATAAGGGAGAGGTCTTTGTAGGGGGTAGGACTGCAGCCCAGGAGCCATTTAAGATTCTGCTGGGCTATCCAGGTTCTGTCCTGTGGATCTCAGAGCCTCATTTTGCTCTGTCTCCCCTGCTCTGATGGAGCATGGCTGTTGGAACTTTCCCCAGAATGCAGGGACAACTGCAGAGCCATGTGCCTTCAACACCCATTGCCTTTAATAGGAACTGGGGATGCTTTGCCCCTTGCAGCAGGTGGCTTGGCTCCTTGCAGCATCGGCCTCCCAATCCCACAGAGGCACACACGTGAAGTCAACACTTCTTTGAGCAGCGCTAATTTATGTACAGCCCTCGGGGAGTGTGCAGAGAAGAGCGACTGGTCTCTTCTTCTTCCTATGCCTTCGGAGCCCCACTGGAGTCAGTGCAGAATGAGTTTCCCAGGATCTTGGACCGGTAGGTGGGGGGGCATGTGTTGTGTTGATTCCACTCCCCCCAGCTGCTGTGGTTGGGGATATTCTGCCCCATTTTGCTTTGTCTTGCAGTGGAAAGGTGAATAAAGGCCAGTCCTGCAGTCCTTACTCAGGCCCAGTTCCCATTGTTTTCCATGGCAATCTCATCTCAAAAATGGCTGGCCCACATAGTTCCTGGGGTCACTTTTCAGCCAGGCATCTGCCCAGCCTTCCATTGGCTGTGCACAAAATTACACATGCCCATAGTTTTGTCTGCACTTTGCCAAGGACAGCTGAACATAGAAATGAAATTAAAACAAGGAGTAAGGCTGGCTAGTGCTGTCAGCTGTATCCACAAACTGGGCAAGATCCTCAGCTGGTGTAAATCAGTCCAACTCCATTGACTTCAATGGACTGGCCCCCATGCATTCCATTTGCCTCACCGGAGCCACACCTGTTTACACCAGCTGAGGATCTGGCCCAGTGTGTGCCGTTTGCACAAAACCCAAGAATGAAATGCTGCATGTCCTCATTTTCCACTGGATGTGATCCTCCAAGGAGCTGCTCGCCATCAAAACCCAGTGGGAATGCAGGGTAACTGGTAGCTCTTGGGAGATGCTCAGCACCTCCCAGACTCAGTCTGCAAATGAACTGCTTGGAGTTATCCTTTGCCTCAGAGACCTTGATCCTGCTTCCATGGAAGTCAATAGGAGTTTCGTCATCGACTTCCATAGCACTAGAACTGGGTTTTTTCATGACCTTGTTGTGTTTTTAAAAAAAAAAACTGCACCCGGAGGGCAGATCCTCAGCTGGTGTAAATCAGCATCACTTCATCCATGTCTTTCATTGGAATGCAGCATACAATGGGCCAGAAATTTAGCTGGTGCAAATCGGTATAGCTCCCTTTAATCATGGTAAGCCGATTTGCACCAGCGGAGGAGGCGGCCCTTTGATTTTTAATTTCTCCAGTATGTTGGATGGGGTTAGATTTCTTTTACAAAGCAGTTACTAGCCCTTTAGCATGAATGGAGCCCAGTGAAAGTTTGATTTCTGTATCTGGAGAAGATCATCTCTGCGTGAGCAGTAGACCAGTCAATAGACTCTGTATATCAGATTGCTAGACAAAAGAGCAGCCTCCAGCAAATGAGATGTTTGTGCTGGGGCCAAAGTAGGCTTCCTTAAAAATAATAGCCAAGAATAGACACTATCAACTGACAAGTTAGATGCCTGTAAAAAAAAAAAAGTTAGACCATCTAACTAAAACATTAAGAAAGGAAATCAGTGTTGACAGTTCTCCTATACTGTGATTCTAAGCATGATGTTTCATTTAGAAACAGTGTTTAAGATGTTTTGTAGGCATTGTGAATGCATTGCAGGCATTAGTGGGAAGGGATTGGAGAGATTAGTAGCCATAGGAAAGTGGTACACAGCATGGTTTTAGGTTGTTTCAAACTATCTGCGTCCAACATAGCAATGTCTCTCTCCAACAAAAGGCCATAACTAGCAAGATAAAGTGGATGCATATAAATGTGTGTGTGTGTACAATGTTTTCTTTGTTGAAGGACGATTCCCCGACAGTCCAAGCTAGCTTTGCTAAGGAAAACTCACCACAAGAGAAAGATTTTTGCACGTCTCTTTATTCTCAGAGTAATACCTTCCAGTACAGGAGAAAATTACATATATAACCAGCCATCTTTACTGTCACTAGACCCATGGGCAGCCGGACATTTTACATTAGGGGGAGGAAAGGGGACTTTCCACAAGCAAACTATCGAAGGGGACATCTAGATTATACTTTGGGGATAAGAGCTATGTGCTATCCTTTAGAGGGGCACATATCCTTTCCTCCTCAAAAACAGGAGCCCTGTGTTTCAGATCTGTTCCTAGAGAGGTGCAGCATAACTGCGGTCTGTTTCCAAATAGGTAAGGAGGGGGAAGCACTTACGATCAAAGACCTTTGGGAAAGAGGGGCACCCCACATAGGCTCCCCGCTTAGACATGGGGTCAGCAGGATAGTGGAAACAGCATGCACGGGGAGGGGGCCTGGCCTGAATGCACAGAGTTGAAAGATTCATGAGGAAATCAGATCTCCATTCTGCCCAGTTTCCTCTCTAGGTCTCCTCACGGCCTCCTTACAGTCTATTTCTTCTGTTACCCCCCATCTTGTTGTGCAAATAGGGGAATGTTATCCTCTCCGCCTCTACAGTCTCCTCTTCCTTTTCCCTTGGTGTCCAGTTCTGTTTTCTTCATCTCTTCTCTCCAATTCTCTTTTCCTTCTTCTCTCTTTCAGGTTTCTCTTCCTCACTCTCCCTCCCAAGTTCTGTTTTATTTCCCAGCAAAGTCTCCACTTCATATTTTTCCTTCTACCTGCTGAGATCAGGTCACTGAACCTGGTGGGTCAGAGGTAGGCCCAAAGCACCTTCTACTAGGTCAGAACAGGCTGAAAAATCCTTGAGTGATGGGATTTAACTCCCATCACCTTTGAAGCTAGCAAATACACCCAACTAGTAATGCTTGGATCTGGGGAGGAAAGTAGCTAATTGGCTCCTGACCAGATGGGGCAGACCTAAGCCATAATAAATAAACTGAATGAGCTTGTTTGGGAGAGAGAAAGAGCTCTTTCTAGCTGAGCAAAGCGCAGGGTTAGGGTATGTAGACAGACAAGTAGGCAGAATGCTACAGGGATAATATAGGTTCCTGCTAGGGAAGCCTTGAGATAGGGTTTGTAAGTAGAGAAGACAAGACTTCAGTGGGTTAAGAGGATAGGAGAACTATCTAATTTTATCTGGACTTGTTTATGGTATCCTGGAAGGGGTCTGAACTTAGGTGACTTAGCTAGAGGCCTGAATCACAGAAGGCCGGAGGCAGGCTGCTGGCAGGAGGTGCTGGAGTTGAAGATTGTGACAACATCTTGCCTCAATGCAAAGGGGTGATCGGCGGGTGTGAGCCCTACAACAGATAGGAACAGTGTTGCTGCCTTAGGGCTTTCCAGATGTCTCCTCTGCTCAGCTGAACAGTGGCTGGTGAAAGGATGGAGCTGTGGGTTTTGCAGGAGTGGAAATCAATGCCATGCTGGTTTCAGTACAGGGCTATGCTATGAAGGGTCCCTCCACACCTATGGAGATTGTTCTGGGCTTGTATTGTAGAATTGCGTGGGACCCTAGGACAGATACTCAGAGTTGGGACAATCCCAGTGTGATCAGGGTGTTTGGTGTCACAAACTGTGTGGTGCTTAGGTCTGGATCCCAGAATCTACTCCTAGCCAGAAGCCCAGCAGAGGCTATATGAGTTGCTCAGTGGGGACAGAGCAATGAGCATGCCCTGAAGGGGGAGGCACATCCAGCTCTCTTATTAGAGAGAAGGTCCCTGCGATGCAGGGCTTGGGAAGGAAGGTCGGTGAAGGGGGAAAGCAAAGTGGGGAGAGATTCTGAAGGGGGAACTTGCCTGGGATCAGCCATTTCTGATCACAGGGAGTACAGGGTTCTTTATAATTGGGGCTTCTGGCAAGGTTAATTTCATTGGAGGGGGGGAGATGTTGTTTTTTAGCAATTTTTGAGTTCTATGTAAATGTCCAAAAATGGGGCTTTCTCTTTGTAAAAACACACAGTTACTCTTTCAAGCAGTACAATGTTCAAGGCACTGGGGAGCCTTTAGTGCACATCACTGATGTCTACACAGCCCAGTTAGTGCACCGCACCTTAGTGCACTTTAGAAATCACCCCCACCCCATAGCCTGAATTACTGCTCTGGGTACACATGCCTTTTAAATACAAGCCAGAGAACAGGGGTTCTGCCTGTATAAACAAACTGTTCTCAGGAAGGGGTGACATCGGGGAGGGATCACAGGCCTCAAACCCGGGCCCATGGGTAGTGCTCAGGCCACAACTGCCCCTCAGCTGCTCACTAGGGAAGGGCTAGCTCGCAGAGGCCCTTGCTTCTTCCCTCCGTTGGTTAAGGAATGCTATATAAACCAGCAAGTAAGGACAGGAAGTTGTCTGAGTAACTCGAGGAATCCTTGGCTGGGTGTGATTATGGACCCCTCCTGAGCCCTGCTTCCTGGTGGTTCCTGTTCTCTTCTCCCAGACCCCCGTCTTCTCCCAGTTCCTGCTGTCCTGCCCTATTCCAGGTCCCTGCTCCTCCACCTTACCCTGACACTGGCTCTGGGCTGGCACCTGATTCATCTTTGGGTTAGACCTTCTGCCCAGGCCCCAGTCATTGCACCATCAACACAAACCAAGTAACCATTTCTGGTGTTCATTGGATAAACATGGCTTACTCTCTCTTTTTGGTCTCGGGGTTGTTGTATTGCTTGTAACAGTTAAAACTTAGACTCAGAAGCCCTACTTGTGTTCCCTAGACAGACTCCTCTTACGTGTGGTGGTGTTATCTATGATGGCTAGACACACGCATGATGTTGCAGGTGTACACAGGCCTTTGCAGACCAAACCTGGTGGCCTTACATTAAAAGGGCTTTGTCACAGGGTGAGCTGGACCTTTTTAAGGGGGTTGGGGCTCAGCTGCACCTCTGCCATGTTTAGCAAGGGGAAGAGATGATGTCGTGACCAAACCATGCCTGCTGGGGGTGAGCTTGTGGGAAGCTTAGCTGAGAGAAACTCTAGGGTGAACTGTAGCTCCATAAAAAATGCAGCCAGGAGGGCTGGGTAATAAAGAAAAAGGTCCTGGGAAGAAGTGGGGTAAATCTGAGGCTATGAAGGTAGCAAGCTGAGTTGTTTAGGACTCTCAAGACCAGGAACCCAGACAAGATGGTGGGTGTGAGGTTCTCCCTATGGCTGCTACCCTGTGAGGGGGGCAGTGACCCCTGCTATTGAGCAGAGGACTGAATAGGTGTTTCACTGCTACCTACTGAGGCGTTGCAATGAGCCTTTGAACAAGGGCAGGACTCATCAGAGCCCAGGAGGGGCTGGAGCTGAGCCCAGAGGAAGGCCAATGTTGGAAGTGTGCAGTGGAAGAGGGCGGGCCCTCAGGAAAGAAAGGCAGTGCCTAGCTTAATACTGGCATGAAAGACTCCTGTGTGTATTGGACTCTGATACTTGGAAGGGGTGGACTTTTATGTGACTTAGCCACAGGGCCGGGTCACCTTGGCAACCAAGCCATGCCAAAGGCGAGAGAAACAGTGGAGATGAGTGCAAACTGAGGTGGCCGGTGGCCCTGAGCCAGTCAAGGAAGTCCCTGTTACACACCTTATGCAAAGCGTGTCAAATACCGTGGTACATTTTCCACTGACTTCATGGGCTTTGGTGCAGGCCTGTCGTGCTACTGACTTCAGCTGGCCTTGGACACTGAGGACTTTGGAGAGGGGGTCAAATATGAGTGGGATTAGTTGTGCAAGGGAGGCAAACGCTTTGGGTCAAAGTGTCTGAAACACTTTTTTTCTTTTCACTTTTCAAAGGAAGTGTAAAACGCACGTCTCTGTAAAATGCCCCATTATTATTATTCCAGAAGCACCGAGAGGTTTCAGCTGAGACTAGGGTCCCATTGTGCTAAAAGCTGTGCAGATACATAGTAAGACAGTCCCTGCCTCAAAGATTTTATATTTTAGCTGGTCAGGACAGGAAAAGAGGCCTTATTATCATTTTACACATAGGGCACTGAGGCACAGAGAGACTAAATGACTTGCCCAAAGTTGTACAGAAAGTCTGTGTCAGAGCAGGCAATTGAACCCTGACTCAGTCCAGGAGGTGCTTAAGCACGTGCCCAACTTTCAGCTATACTTCCTTCAGTGACACTGCTCATGTGCTTAAAATTAGGCACGTGCTTAAGTAGCTTGCTGACTCCATGCCCTTGTGCTTTAATCACAAGACCAATCTTTCACTCTAGTGACCCGGTTATGGTTGCTAGTTTTTAATATCAACTTTGGAGTTATGTCTAAGTTGTGATTTTCAGTTGACAAATGTGTCCTAACAGAGGCATCTCTCTCAAATAATGAAATGTTTGGTGACTTCGTAATGTGGGCCACAGTTAAAATGATCAGCTCATAATGCGAGCTTTCTAAAAATATCTAGAAGCTTTTAATCCTCTCACAAAGATCTTTAAACATTAAAACCAGCTGCTTTTACATAGTTATTCCTTTTATTACACTGTAGTTGCTTTGCAGTGTCTGGTTACGCTTACAGATGTTAGCAGAATCATATACTCGCTCAAAATAGCCCTTGGATTTTTGTCAATATATTATTATGCAGAATAATTTTATATAAGTAGCACTTTCACAGTACTAGCTTTGTGTTGAAGGTTTTTTGATAATTTTTGAATTGAAAATAGTGACAGTACCTAAAAAGGAGAATGCTATTTGTATAAACAGGTAGTGTATTCATGATAAAGAACTTGTCAATATAGGAACATAAACATTGCCATACCATATCAGACCAGTAGTCCCTCCCGCCCAATATTTTGTCTCCAGCAGTGGTCAATACCATCTGCTTCAGATGAAGGGACGAAAAATCCCTGAGTGAACAATTATTAATTCCCAGCCTACACGGGAAGGTTTTTCCTGACTCCTTTCGTTAGTCATTTATGCCTGGGAGCATGTGGGTTTGTATCCTTGATTTTGTTTCATCCTGTCTAATCTAGCGACTGATATTAACATTAGCCATATAAATGCTAATACTTTGGGGGATCCACTGGTTGATATGCACTGTGTAAAAAGCCTTTCTTTTTATCCATTTTAAATTTACCTCTCCATTTCACTGGCAGTCTCTTTGTTTTCATATGGTGAGAGGATAAACAGAAGAACCTGGTTCACCTTCTCTAAACCATTCAATGTTTTATAAGCCTCTGTCACGTCCCCTAACTTGTCTTTAGACTAGACTCTCCCAAACTTTCCCACTTTGCCTAATACAGAAACCTTTGCAGGCCTCTAAATATATCTGGAGCCCTTCTGGTTCTGTTTTTTGTTGTTTTTTTTTTGAGGGGGGAGACAGGGAGGCCTGAAGTGAACTCCCTATTTCCAGTGAGGGATTTATGATGACATTAGTACAATAGGAAAGTAATAAAACTTTACTTTTCTTTATAATATACCTATATTAGGTTAGAGTCTAGGCCTCAGTTACATTTCATATTCAAGGCTATTTTTAGCTTTTAGTGTGTCTGAGTGAAGAAATGCATTTAAATTACATGAGAACTGTAGCATTTCAACCTGACAGAAACCATGGTATATCAGACTTGCTGCTATAGGTAAACTGAAAGTGACTTATAGCATGGGGGTGCTGAATTTCCTTTGATTCAGGGCCTGTGGTCTTCCTAGATGATCCCATTGTGTTTGTAATGTTGCCTGGAGGGGGCCTGTTGAGTTGGATATCTTTTAATTCTGCAGCACGTGTCTTAGGATGGCTTGCCCCCTCCTTATTTTAGGGTGCCTTGCTGCTGGCATGGATGATAGCTGGAGTAAATGGCTCATTTCAGATGAACTTGGTCGGTGGTGAAAAGAACAGCACATGCAGAACAACGGGCTTTTGTTTACTGAGTCAGTGCTGAAAAACTAAAAGGGCCATGAAAGCAAAAGTTGAAATCAAGGGAAATAGAACTACTGGAGTGGGGAGGCAGGGGAAAGATGAACACTTATGGGATCTTCCCCAGGAAAGAGCCACAGCTTTCCCCCATTTCCAAGACTCGGGTGAGTCACTGACTAGAAACCTGGCCTGACCCTCTGACCCTCTTTATTTGGATCTGTAGGTCTTGGCTGTTAAGATCCGATTCCTTCATGCAAGTTTACTGACGCCCTCCCTCTGAACTTTCAGCCTGCTTCATGAGAGCCAAAAACTAACCCTACATGGATGATTAATAAATTCCTAGATCACTAGCTGGGGTTATGGTTCCATCTGTAAGATGCAGGAAAGGCTTTTTAAATTTTATTCCTTCTTAAAAAGTTCACGATATCTCTGCCAGGGTCCTCCTGCTCCCATTGAAACGCACTACGTCTTCAATAAATCTTTCTTCTTTTAAAGTATTTTAAAGCAGATACTCTTAAACTTCATGGCTTTGGGGCATCTGGCTTGTGACCAATCAGTCCTTTCAGAGCCTAACTCTTCTGTCATGCCATCAAGCTCCGAGCATGCTCACTGGAGTCTCTGGAAGCCATGTGCCTTATATGTCCATTGCAACAAACCAGGGGTCCAGGAGGGGGAAGCCAAAGGATTTGTGCAAGTGGTGGGGCTGAGCAGAGGGGCAGAGATGGCATTTTGTGGCCATGGGAAAGAGACAGTTCCTTTTCCTGAATCAGGATTAGTTGCTGTCTGTGCTGAGTCTCAAAGAATGACAGAGCTTCCATGACTGGCATCCAGGGATCTTATATTTGTGGTGAATGGAGCGACAAAAGCACATAATTTAATCCACCAGAAGATCATTGTTGAAATAAATCACTCTTGTTTTAAAAAGACTTCTGTAGGTTTCAAGAGGGCAAAATGCTGCTGACTTTAATCAGCACGCCACGTAGAATCGCCTACAGCACTGAGATTGCTGAAACAGCAGTGACCTCTGTGTTAAATTCAAGTCTGGCTTGAGTGCTCAGCGTTCTGATAGAGCGCTTTTGGGAGTCTTGATTGAACAGAATGGGTAGGGGAGGCCTAGTGAGTAATGAAGTCTGCGTCCTTTTCCTGCCACTGAACTCCTGATTGCCTTGGGCAAGTCACTTCTCCTCCCAGTGCCTCAGTTTCCCCACCTGTAAAATGAGCTAATGATACTGACCTTCTTTGTAAAGTGCTCTGAGATCCATGGAAGAAAAGTGCTCTAGAAGAGCTGAATATTTGTCGTATTCTATTCTATGTACGTTTTTTATACCACGCTCCTCTCAGTAGTATCTGAGCATCTCCCAGTGGTGCATCAAGCAATGTTTATTCTCCCATCCTCTCCCCAGAGTTTGTACAAATGTGTTCTTTATTAAATAAATATACCTCGTCCTGTGTGTTTTAGAGAAGACAAGATCAAAGAAATGTGCCTTGTACCTGGAACAGAAAGTGGTGAGGTTGGTGATGGTCCTTAGTTACTGGGGAATTGATTGCAGTCTCGGACTACCCCTGGAGAAGGTTCTGTTTCCTGTAAGGATGAACTATACTCTTATTATTAATTCCATTGTGCCAGAGGAGTGAAGTTGTCAAACCAAGTCTTTGTCCCAGAGCTTTAGATGGCCTTTTAGGTATCCTGGGCCCAAGCTATAGAGAGCTTTGAAGATAAGGGCTGAGATCTTGAACTCTCTGGGAGGCCAGTGTAGAAAGCAGAGGATGGGTTCTCTCTTGCTGTTGATGGCTCTTGCTGGAATATTGGTTGGGTATGACAGGAAATGTACTGAAGTGTTTCAAACCATACCTTGGAGAGCAATTCCAGTCGATAGTGAGTAACTATTATCTAACCACTCTCCGATCACACATGGCTCTCTCCAGAGATCTGCTCTCTGGCTCCAGTGACTTTCATGATGTATGGTATGTGCTGCTTTGTTGTAGAGATTTGTCAAAGGTCTGGCTTCTCAACCCCGGATTCACAAGGGGACTTTTGGGGTGCGAAAGGATGGTTGCAGAGATCAGACTGGCTAAGATGAATACTAGCAAATGCAAATTATGCTGGTTGGTTTTGGTCTGGAGGTGCATGGAGAGCAGTAGCGTGTCCTCAGATCTTGTCTTTGAGAGGGGGTTGTGCTTTAGTAGACCAATTCAGTACGGAGCCAGGGCGTGGGCTTTAATCAGCAGCTGATTTAAGTCGGCTGCCAGCCGTGATCAAGGTAGGTTTTCGGCATTGTACAAATGTGGATAGACTGGAGCGTCTCTCTAACACTTGGAGATTGGATTGTTGCAATGCACTCCAAAGTTGGTTACCTAAAAGGCAAGCTGTTTAGCTAAGACCTGATCTTTTCATTGACTTAGAGTAGCTTGACGGGGCCCTCACTGCAGAATATGGGAGCCTGTTTATTATTAGGGGTGGCTAGTCAGCAAGTTCTGCCTACTTGACACTTTGCTCCCTGGCTATTGATTGGGTGCCTAGATAGTGTGGACTTTTAATTTGAACGTCCAAAGCCCTTAGGCAAGACCCAGTCTATTATTTTACTGATCTCAGACCCTATTGATGGAGGGCACTGGGCTTTTGATGGGAAGAATGGGCACATTCCCATGTTTTCTATTTCAGTCCCCTATCAGACCCCTTTTTCCTAAATTGACAAGTGCTTGTTGCTCCGTTCAAACTGGGATTAGCCCTTTTTAAATTCCCTGTAGTCTTTGGCACAGGGTCATTTAAATCATTTTAGATACCACATTAGTAATTTTGAAGAATGTCCGTGTGGAAATCTAGCTGTGTTTTACCCTTGTTATGTTTCTCTGTGAGGTGCATAGAATTCTTGCAGCCAATGAATCTGGTCTCAGTGGTACCAGGCTGACTTACCTACCGCAGCAGAGAATCTAGTCCCTGGTATACAGGTGTGGAAGAACTGAGTCTAAGACACCTAAAGGCACAACTATTGCCCCGCTCCCTTTGGCTGTTTTGAAAACCTTTGCCCAGATCAAATGTATTTCAATTTCTACTGGACATGATGTTTGTTCAGTGTAGGAAACCATGTACTAATGCCGGGTTCATTTAGAAATATCTAAACATTTTAGAATGTGCTTTCATCCAGAAATGTGATCTAAACGCAGAACAATCTCCACATCCTGCTGTTCAAAAAGACAAAAAAAACCTATATACTAGTAACAAGGGGCCAAGATCACTTGCACTGGTGTAAGTCAGGAATGACTCAGCTGAAGTTAGTGGCATTATATTGCTACAAAACTAATGTGAGGAGCAAATCGCTATTGTGTAAGCAATACCCCATGGAAAGGTTACATATATATTATTGTAACCCAGAAAGTATGTGCCATAAAAGTACATGCCCAGTAAGAATCATATGTCAAAAGCAGACAATTTTATGGACGATTCCTTTTGTACATAAATCTTCTTTTGCAGAAACAGTTGAAGACAGTAGTCATTGATCAAGGTTTAAATAAACTTGTGAAGTTATTTCTCTTGGCTCCTTTCACAAATAAAGGAAAACCCCAAAACACATTAAATGCAACATTCACAACTATCGTCAGAGAAAGGTCCTGCCTGTGGTATAGTTCAGGTGACAAAATTAATATGATGCTCATGGGCCAGACAAAAAGAGACCCGGCCTTCTGCTGCTGGGAATGAGAGAAGAGTGTAGTAATGTGATTATGGTAATGATCAACAAGTCAGTCTGCTGCTTTTGTTGGCTCTAATTAACTTCTTAGAATGGCACAGTTGCTTTCTCTGTGCTCATCAGATGGGCCTGCCTTTTGTGTCCCTCATCTGTTTTTCCTCCTGCAGGGACCACAACCCTCCAAGTACATTACTAAATGAATTCATTGCTGGAACAAAGATTCAGTGGTAGAATAGCGATTGATATCTTTTGTTGTCAGACATTCAATACCATATAGCAATCCAATTACTTAAGCTGTTTCTATCAGTCTTATTACTGCTCACTATTGAGGCATGCTCTAAAGCTGGATAATTCTCTTGCAAGAATGTAGTGGAACAGATTAGGGCTTTAATGAGAAGGTTTTCTGTAGGCTGGGACTCTTCTATTGTATATATTGGGATCTAGGAATCATACCTAGGCAAAGGCCTGGATTCATTGTTGCAAAGAATGATCAAAGGAGGCTTGAAATCTGCTTGAAGAAATTTTATGGGTTATAAAAAAAAAATTGGCAAGTGTCTGTTATTGCCTATCTGATGAGAATCTACGGTGGACTGGGAAAAGGAAATTGCTTATTGGCATTCGTACTGTCGGATAGATATCTCAACTTGTGTTTGAACTTCTCTTCCACTGTGCTACAGGTCAAATTCTGTGCTTAGCTGTAACATTTCAGGAATGCTGGCTGCACAAAATCAACATAAGACTTATTCTGTATACTGCTACCCAGAACAAATATTTGGAGAAGAAGGTTTCTAACATGGGGAGGGGGTGGGGAATACGCTTTGATAATAATACAAAAGACAATTGCACACAGGAGAGGAGTAACTGGATAAACTCCAGGGCTATATCAGCCTTCAGCATCCACACATTCTCCCCCATGTTATCTGAGGAAAAACACAGG
This sequence comes from Caretta caretta, assembly GCF_965140235.1. NCBI lineage: Eukaryota > Metazoa > Chordata > Testudines > Cheloniidae > Caretta > Caretta caretta. The sequence continues at coordinate 201,012,156 of NC_134208.1, read as the reverse complement.
TGTAAAGTGAGCAGGGGATTGGGGCCCAATAACATTTTTTTCTCTCTCTTTCTCTCTCTCTCACACTCTCTCTCTCTCTCTCTCTCTCTCTCTCTCTCTCTCACACACACACACACACACACACACACAATATTAAGGTTGAAAAGTTAAGCACTCAAAAGTTAGGAGATGTCAGAATTAAGGTTGCCAATGTAACCTTAATGTGGACCCTTGTGCATATGCATTATGGTACAGTCTTTAATGACATGATCACATGCCTCACCCAACCAGTCTTTTCATACCTCCCAGCCTGATCTAAAGCTCATTGGCATCAGCAATGATGTTGGTATCAGCAGGATGTGATATGGCTCGTCTGGGTGCTGTGAGTCTGTGGGATATGACTAGTAATGATATAGAAAGTGGTTGGGATGAGGTAACTGGGAATATACATTTTATATTCCATATAGGTATGTGTGTGTGTATATAGTCTGATGTATGCAGTGTAGTTGTAGCCATGTCGGTCCCAGGATTTTAGTGAGACAAGGTGGGTGAAGTCATATATTTTACTGGCCCAACTGCTGTTGGTGAGAGAGACAAGCTTTTGAGCCACACAGAGCTCTTCTTCAGGTCTGGGAAAGGTACTACGAGTGCCATAGCTAAATACAAGATCAAACAGATACAATTTGTCATTCAGGTAAAAGTTAAATATGTATTCATCAAACATATAAATCAAGATATTCTATGATTTACATAAACGCTCCAGATTGCCATTAGCCTTACCAGCTATAGATGTCCTACAGTACATTTTACTGTCCATGTAACACATATACTGGGCTAGATCCTCAACTGGTGTAAATCAACATAACTCCATGATTTCCACTGGGTGACAGTGATTTACACCAGCTGAGAATCTGGCCCTTTATTCTTAACAGGTATAAATAAATGCATAAATTCATACCTCCAATCCCCCCCCCCCTCCACCTTCCCCCTTACATACTAATTTTATTGTCTTGATTTTAATATCTAAACTTCTCTTAAAGGATACTCTTACATGAAAAATGCTCGAGACAAGGTGGATGAGGTAATATCTCTTATTGGACCAACTTCTGTTGGTGAGAGAGAGAGAGAGAGACGCTTTCGAGCTTCCATAGAGCTCTTCTTCGGGTCTGGGAAAGGTACTGAGTGTCACAGCTAAATGCAAGATCAAACAAGCTCCCGGGCTCATCTTTTGAAAGTGTTGTGCAGGTTTCCTTTCAGGATGAGAACTGATAGGTCAGCTGTAGAGTGATGGCTTTCTGAAAAGAAAAGGAGGACTTGTGGCACCTTAGAGACTAACACATTTATTTGAGCATGAGCTTTCGTGAGCTACATTGCATCCAGTGAAGTGAGCTGTAGCTCACGAAAGCTTACGCTCAAATAAATCTCTAAGGTGCCATAAGTTCTTCTTTTCTTTTTGCGGATACAGACTAACACGGCTGCTACTCTGAAACCTTTCTGAAAAGTGTTCACCCACAGGTGATGGGGTGTTTTTGTTTTATCATTTTCCTGTGCAAGTCCATTAGAGGGCGCAGTGATTGTCTGGTTTCACCCATATAATTTTGGCAGGGGCATTCAGCTCACTGGATGAGGTACACCACATGTTGTGATAGGCATGTGTAGGACCCATGGATCTTGAATGGTGTGTTCTGGTGGGTGCTGATCATTGTAGCAGTGGAGAGATGTCTGTATGCTCTGGCAGGGTCTGGTGCTGCTTTGAGTTGCTGCCCTGGTCTGTGGGGAGCTTGTTTCTCATGATGAGCTTAGGGAAAGTTGTTTGAAAGCCAGAAGAGGGGGTTCGGGAAAGTGAAACCTGCATAGCGCTTTCAAAAGGCAAGTCTAGGAGCTTAAATTCACAACTTTGCCAGAAACTAAAAATCATGGTCTTAATAAAGACACTGGATTTATGGCTCATTACAACAATCTGTAATCCACTAACTCCCCTTTTTGTCCTGTGACTTTGGGGATGTTAATGGGCCCCTTCACTTGGAATGGTCCCTCAGAATATGTGCTAACTACTTATGCTAGCGTATCTGTTTGATCTCGTATTTAGCTGTGACACCCTTAGTACCTTTACCAGACCTAAGGAGCGCTATGTAGCTTGAAAGCATGTCTCTCACCAACCGAGTTGATCCAATAAAACATATTACCTCACCCATCTTGTGTCTCTAATAGCCTCGGAGTGACAGGGCTACAACAAGACTGCATACGTGAAAAATGTTGTCATACACTTACTGGCTGGCTGGAATTTTTTTTTTGAAAGAATTTGTAACTGTTTCTTGTAATTGTGTATGTTCAGTAGGAAAATGTATATTGTAAATACAAATGTGTCTGGACCTACCTTTGAGATCTATCCATCTGTGCAAGTATAACGTTTGTGCTCATATCTTGAGAATACTGAAAGCAGTATTTGTAATTAAGGTGTGACCCTCAGAAGAGCTGGGAAGAGGCTGAACTTTATTTTATGGCTCCAACTGCCTATCATAACTTAGGGTTGAAAGTGTTAATAGCCCTGTCGCAAGACATAGGATGAGACCCAGTTACTCCGGCAGCTTCTAGAGCATTAATTTTTGTGGGGGATGAAATATGCATTTCTTTAAATTTTTAAAGAGCCCGTTGGTTTATATGTGAGTAATGCAAGATTTAGGATGCCCTTAACTATTCACTCCCTTGTTTTTCAGTACTTGTAAATGCTGTCATAAGTAACTATAACAGCTATTTAGTAACCGTAACTGGCTTTTGAAATGAAGCTTTTTTGTTTCTTGGAATTTCCCAAGGTAATTTTTTACATATCTAACTTTTTCTTTTGCATACGTAAATGAAGATTACAGAGCAGATCCTTAGCTGGTGTCAATCATCTTAGCTGCATTGATGTCAATGGAGTTGTGTTAGGTGAAGATCTGACTCTCTGACTTTTAAAATCTGATATACAGTACACTTCTGTTTATCCATGCTCTGAAGTGTCCCTAGCATCTGTTTGCCAGAAACTGGGAATGGGCGACAGGATGGATCACTTGATGATTACCTGTTCTGTTCGTTCCCTCTGGGGCACCTGGCATTGGCCACTGTCAGAAGACAGGATACTGGGCTAGATGGACCATTAGTCTGACCCAATATGGCCGTTCTTATCCAAATGACCTGGGGGACAGCCAAAACTTTTGGATAACCGTTGTTTGAATAAATGGAAGTGCTATTTTGAGCTTCAATTTCATTGATTGAGAAATATGGGGAAGAAAGGGAATAATGCTGATGTTCGCTCGAATGCTTTGTATTTTATTAAAGTTATTTTTTAACTTTATTAAAACACCAAAATTGTACTAACCACTGTGGACACAACTGCATTCTGAAATATTTGTCTGTTAAACTGACTAATCATAGTTGCTAAGATGCTAACTGAGAAGTATTAGCGGTTGGTTAACATAGGACTACATGGGTGACACACACTGGATTCAAGTAACTACGTATTTTGGATAGAGGTCATTTGGCCAAACGGCAGTGTATTGTAAATGGATGACAAATTACTGGATTACATCAAAGGAGTGAGTGGAGCCCTACCTCATTAATTGCACACTTGACAGCTAAGCACAGGTCTGCACATTTTGACCAAGGATTACCCCAATGGAAAAATATATATATTAAAAAGAGCAGAAATAGCATCTAGCTATGTCCTTCCTCCTCCCAGTAAAACCATGGAGCCAAACACAGCCACCTAACCACTTCCAGTCTGATCTCTATGGAACTGGTTGGTCAGCGTACCTCCCTCTTCCACAGAAACTGGGATAGTGGGGCAATGGTTAAAACAGGAAACCTAGATTATAATCCCCAACAGATTCGTTTCCCCTCTGGATGTGACTACCTTCCTCATCCAATAAGGACTCAAGCCCCTCCTTGTTTCTGCCATGCTTCTCTCCTTAGCCAACCCTTTTAACACTTTCATGTGTCCTAACTCATGAGAACACAAAACATTCCAAGTCCATCACTCCTCTCCAACCCCAGTTACGGTAGTTCTCTCTCCACTGTCCCCATTGGGTTAGGGGCATTCTCCCATGGAGTCTAGATGGAGGGAAGCACCCTGACACAGGGACCGTTCCACTCTCCTGTTAGAGGGGGGCAGCAGTTTTAAAGGATAAAAGGACAAGATCAGTGGCAAGGCATAGGCTAGGTTTCAGGCATTGTAAATTGTACTCATTACATTTCACCAGTGCAGTCACTGCAACTACTCACATGTCTGGTGTGAGGAACATGCTTAAGTGCTTTGATGGACCAAGTCTTTATTAAATTGAAGTAAACAAAATAAAGCACCCATAAAAATCAACTAGTTCTTCCAATATGGCTGAGAGGAAGGTGAGTAGGCCGCAATTTCACACAAGAGGAAAAGGAGGCAGAGAAATCAAGCAAATAATCCAGAGGCAGAGAGTGAGTAGCAAATCTGAAACAAAACCAAGTCTCTGACTCTGTGCTCGGACTACTACACGGCGTGTTTCTATGTTTTTGAAGGTGAAAGTGCCACATCTTGTGTTACATACATGTAGTCTGGGCATTTTTATGATCGGCCTGGTGAGCAATTTAAAAGAGAGAAGCAAAATCCAGAGCGGAGACATTTTTCTCACGCTCTCACAACCGATCTTGGGACAATGCTGATGCAATGGTGGGGACACAGTAATAAATACATCCAGGTCTTGTCAAATGCAAATCTTTCCTTTGCGAGGAAAATAGCTGAATACATTCATAGATTTGAAAAGGCCAGAAGGAACCGGTAGACCGTCTATCTGATCTCACGTATAACACAGGCCACAGAATTTTACCTAGCTTATTCTGTTACATTATTTCCCACAGCCTGGTGGGCCAGGTCCTCAGCTCCTGTAAATTGAGCTAGCTAAATTGATCTCAGTGGAGCTACACTAATTTATATCAACTGAGGGCCTTGCCCAGAATTGTCTAATTACTTCATACAATAAAACCCCAAGAGGCAAATCATTAAGAATTATGTTTTTTTCACTGTGAAATGTAAAGCACCTGACGCATGTTGTTTCTCTTGTAATAACACAATCTGAACGGTCGCTGAAGACCTGACTGAAGGGAGGCACAGGCAAATCAATGTTTAACTTAGAAATATTTGTCAGTTAATCATCACTTAGTAGGCACCAGAAAGCAGGCAATCCTAGCACGTGAGCAAGCTTGAACCAGGTACCTGTGACACACTTTGAATAACCCCTCCCAAAGCAACCCTTTTGAGCTGCAATGTCATTCCCCTGTATATTAAATGGAGAAAGAAAAAAAAACAAGAATCGAAATATAACTGCACATCACTAGTTAGAGCAAACCTTTACAATGTACCTTCTGTAAAGTGAACAAACTCAAGCTCTGCCTCCGACCACCACTTAACCCTGTGCTTAAGTCCATCCCTTTTCAGGACACCACAGAAACAACTGCTTAATTTTCAGCATGTACATAAGCACCCTCCCTGAAGACAGATGCTTTCCTGAATCATGGCCACAGACTATATTTTAGCTATTTTATTAGTAGAGGCAATCTGTTTGTTTTTTTAGCGACTAGTTTGCCTCTTTCTCCTTCAAAAATCCTTCTGTTTTTGTATATTTTCCTGAATGTACAGGTGTGTTCCTGGGTGCACTCACCTGTTAATTTTCAAGGGATATTTGGAGGTCTGTGAGTGTGCTATATATGTTATCTACCTCCAAGTTAGTAGAGTCCACTTTCTAAGGGCTCTGTCCTGCCAAGGCAGTTAAGTAGGTTGGTCCTGCAGAGCAAAGAGTTCTTTCGAGTATGTTTGCCTCGTTGATTAATCCTGCAAACTGCTGAACACCTCTTGTGAGAGGCACTGAGCAACCTTGGATTGGTGAAGTCCAAGGGACCTGTGGATGCTCAATGCCAAAGCTATTGTAAATGCAGTAAGTGTTGATGAGCAAAGCAGCTGTCCTCATGGCTGGATTACATGCCCAGAAAATGAACAACTCAGTAGATGGTGATGATAATACTACTAATAACTAATTTAAAAAATGAACCAACTGCTGCAAGGAGCACACTGACTGAAGTGAGAGTGCTCAAATGGGTGACACAATTGTCATGTGGTGTGTGCTGGTTCCCCAGCTATGATTTCATTTTGGCTCAGGGTGTCCAAAAAAGCATTACTTAGACCACTTGTTCATTTATTAATATGTTGGAAGTAATGCTTTGTGGGTGGAGTGCTTAACCCATTATTAAAAATACAGCCTGTCCATGAATGAACATGTGACTGAGTTCCTGCAAGAAACTCACTTATGACAAATAAAGAACAGGAGGACTTGTGGCACCTTAGAGACTTACAAATTTATTTGGAAATAAGCTTTCGTGAGCTACAGCTCACTTCATCGGATGCAAGCTTATGCTCAAATAAATTTGTTAGTCTCTAAGGTGCCACAAGTACTCCTTTTCTTTTTGTGAATACAGACTAACATGGCTGCTACTCTGAAACAAATAAAGAATGGACGAATAAGCCTTTCGAATATGACAGTGTCCAGACATCCTTTATCTCTAGTGTAAAAGCAGTCTCAGATAACCGGGAGAGAAAAAGCTCCCTGTCCCAAAGGTGTAAAGTGATGAAGTCCTTGGATGAACATTTAATTTATTGAACGGATGAATCTGGTTATTGAAGGATTTGATGTCAGTTTGGTGTCAAATCTATATGTAATGAAACCGTCCCTAAACAGTTTTCAGAGGAGTAGCCGTGTTAGTCTGAATTAGCAAAAACAACGAGGAGTCCTTGTGGCACCTTAGAGACTAACACATTTATTTGGGCATAAGCTTTCGTGGGCTAAAACCCACTTCATCAGATGCATGGAGTGAAAAATACAGTAAGCAGTATATATATATATATATATATATATATATATATATATATATATATATTACAGCACATGAAAAGATGGGAGTTGCCTTATCGAGTGGGGGATCAGTGCTAACGAGGCCAATTCAGTCAAGGTGGAAGTGGCTTATACTCAACAGTTGACAAGAAGGGGTGAATATCAACAGCGGAAAAATTACTTTAGTTAGCACTATGAAAAGTAATTTTCCCTCTGTTGATATTCACCCCTTCTTGTCAACTGTTGAAAATAGGCTACTTCCACCTTGACTGAATTGGCCTCATTAGCACTGACCCCCCACTCGGTAAGGCAACTCCCATCTTTTCATGTGCTGTAATATATATACTGCTTACTGCATTTTTCACTCCATGCATCTGATGAAGTGGGTTTTAGCCCACAAAACCTTATGCCCAAATACATTTTTTAGTCCCTAAGGTGCCACAAGGACTCATTGTTTTTGCATCCCTAAACAGTGTAAGTGCTTGATCAAATTTGATCTGCAAGGGAATTTCTTGATTGCACACAAGTGTTACACATCATCATGCAGTTAAGCATTTCTTTCCACAGCTGCTGTAGTTACCTGGCTATTTGATTTTGTTCATGGTCTGTAAACTGGTTGGAGAATATTGGTTCATTCTGCTTGTGGTTTCACTTGCACACAAATGTATTCAATTTAGAAAAAATTACTTCAAGTCCAAAAGCAAAAATGTAAGGTGCTCTTCAAGAACGGGGGGGGGTAATGTGGTAGAAAATATCAGCACAGCTTCAGGACTGGCTGTAGGATCTGCTGTTTTGCCTTCCCACTTGCTTGCATTTGATAGATCTCAAGGTGTGACTGCCTCTGACAGCATTGCAATGCAGCCTGGGAGTACAGAGAAGGCAGAAAAGGGTGAGATGCACAGGCCAATGGACTACTGGAAGTTGCTCAGATAGGATGGTGATGAGAGTTATATAAGAATAGCTGAAGAATCATGCTTAGAGCTGCTAAACTTAAAGGAAGGCCTCCTGTGGCCTTATGGGGATGCTTTAGTTTATGTATGCACTTAGAAAACACATGCTGTAGCCAAAATACCAGACTTGGTCTGCAAAGAGCCAGGCGTGGCAGCTGGAAGAGCTGGGGGTGCCACTCCAGTGAAAACCAATAAAACCTTCCATTTGTTTTTACAGTTGTTTCATATGAGTGCAACAGGACCACACAATGAATGGTGCAGACACCTTACTGGTGTCCCGAGTGGGTAAAGAACTACAAAGGACCGTTATCTCAAACACATGGCTGTTTGAAGCTGGTGGGTATACTTGGTTAATTTGATTTCTTGACTTACATACACCCACGCTGACTAATGTAAATTAAGAATATTGTCAGAGGTATAAATCCTTCTGCTTCAAGGCTTAAACCAACTACTAACTAATGGAGATTAGGAAGACACATTCCCTATGGGTAGGTTATTCCACAATTGCTTACTCTAAAATCTCTTGAACTTGGTACTGGCCACTGTACAAACCAGGTTACTGGTTCTTTTTCCTCTTCTTCCCCTCCTTTTCAATGTCCCCCTTCCCTTCCTTTGTGTCTCTTTGGATAAGCCCTCCCATCAAACTCACCCAAGCAAACAACTCCTAGAATTAGCATGATGTTTGCAAGCCATCCCATTGTCCTTTCTGCCTGTGCATTATATCCTTTCCCCCAACCCTTTCACATCCTGTTTGTTTAGATTGTAAACTCATCAGGCCAGGGACTGTTTCTTAATCTGTTTTTGGAGTGCTTAGCACAACGGGGCCCTGATGTTGATCGGGGTCCCTCAACACTGGTCCAAACTAGAATGGCAATCACCTTGCTCCATCATGGCAGAAAGTATTATTGTTGAAATCAGCAGTTCCACAAGTGGTATAACGTTTTGATTTGGTCTCATTTTAAACTATATCCAGAGAGTCTCCATGGAAGGGGAAAAGCAGATAAAAATTAGCTACCAGGGGCCTGATTTTCGGAGGTGTTGAGGGTAGCTAATGTCAATGGGAGAAGATGCTCAAAATGCAAACCTCATTGCCATGACACTCCTGCCCTATGCATCTTACTTGTTTGTATGACAAAACACCGCACTGAGCAATCACTCCTCCAGATGGCTAGGTCATATGCCCCATGCTGGATGGCGAGTCAATAGACTGCTTCCACAAGACACTTGTTCGCTGAGGGTGACAAGAGAACTAATTAAGGTGGATTTAATTTTAGGGGGCAAGGCTGAGAGAACAAACCTCACATGACAGATGTTACGCATGTTGCTTAATGCACTACTGGAAGATGCTCAGTTACTATGGTAACAAGGGCGGTATAAGAACCAATATAGGAGAGAATAACATAGCCTGTGTACTACCATTTCTGTGAGGTTTATGAAGGAATTGTTTTGAGCCAGTACTACTGTTTCGAATTTGCCTATCAAAATGCCTGTGGGACAGAAGATTCCCTCACTGGCATAGAGGGAGGGTGGGGGGCGGGTGAGAAGTGGTCTCGGGAAAGCCCTTTGCATGAGTGTGTTGGAATCTAGCATTAGTCTGGATTCCCAGTTAGCTTTCTAGTCACATTAATTTTCCATTTTCCAGCAGTATGTTTTCCACTCTGGTTAAACAAGTCTCCTTTCTCCAGTTTACTGCAGATTTGGGATTATAGCTACATTTATTTTAAGTGTTCTCATTCCAATACCTAATGGATTTCTTCAACGTTCCTATCTAAGATGAATACTTAGGCTTCAGTCAGACTTTGCTCTGAAAACTTACTTATCAGTGCATTAATGAATTGATCTCTGTACAATACCATTTCAGACAAGCGAGACAAATTTTGCTCTCCCTTACACCTATTTACCCAGCTGAAATATCAGGGCAGACTCTAGCCTTACGCCACATACCCTTCTGTGCATCAAATGAAAATGCACCTAATGGTATATTCTTGAATGATTATGAGCCTAATCTAAAACCCATTAAAGTCAATAGAAAGACTCCCATTGGGGTGGGATTTAGCAAGTTTATTTAGCAAAGGACAATCCAGTTAAGTAAGATATATGAGCTTTTTTTCTGTTCCAGGAGAAAATAACTATTTTTCTTCTAACTTCTTTTTTGTTCATAGAACAGAAAATTATATATCTGTCATGTCACATTGTATGCGGTTGTTGAGCATCTATATTACCATTCCTGTATTTCAATCTAATCTAAAGGGTTACTGGAAGATTTCTAAAATACTGCTTTGGAACTTTGATGACTTGCTTTCATGTCTCTCATGAGGTATATGAACTGTAAAAGTTGAAGGAGAAAAGTACTGTACAATAAACTTCTGGGTGATAGCGAGAAAGCTAATGGAATAAATTAAACCTTCCATGTGGCCTATATACAGCAAAGTTTCTCAGCATGAGGCAGTTCCAGTTTCAAACCTTAGGTCATTAGTTTATCTTCCGTAACAACTGAAAAGTGGTGAGAGCTGTCAGAAGAAGATGAATGAATTTGTCTCTTTGCAGTAAGGGAGTACAAAGTACTTCCATTTTCCTCATAGAATCCTTTGGAAAGACTGTAAGATTTTAAAGGACAAGAAGTAAACAGGGTGGGGTAAAGAAAATAACCCACTCTACAGAACAAAAAGGTCTTCGTTTTTAAAATGAAATGGTATGAAAATAAGATGGGTTCATGAATGCAAATTCAGCAATCCTCAAGATTTTCCTTAGTTTAAAAAAATCAAATAATTCCTTCCATATGATAATGACTGGTGCAATTATTTGACAGTTTCTTATTACAGTGTACAGTAGTTGTAGTAGCAATAGGATCAGATCAACAAATGTTTAAATAAATATGGTTTCAGATGACCCTTCCTTCACAATCTATTCCTTTAATCCATTCGGCTAAAGATCTTAAATATGGAATGGCGACTTGATAATATTTAATATACCACTCTTTAATACATATCGCTATTCATAGTTACATAGATTATAGGGCCAGAAGGGACTACTGTGATCATCTAGTCTGACCTCCTGTATAACACCGGTCATAGGACTTCTCTGAATGAATTCATGCATATCTTTTAGCAAAAACATCCAATCTTGTTTGAAAAGTTTCCAGCATTGAAGACTTCACCACAACCCTAGGTAATTTGTTCCAATGGTTAATTACCCTCATTGTTAAAAATATTCGCCTTAGTTCTAATCTGAATTTGTCTAGCCTCAACTTCCAGCCACTGGGTCTTGTTATACTTATGTCTGCTGGACTGAAGAGCCTTCTATTATCTGTAGAATATCCAAATGATTTTAAAATCCCTCAAATGATTTATTGTCATGTTTATAGTGAGCTACAAAGAATATTTTTCAAACCATTTATCCAAACAGGTGAACAATGTGTCTGTCTGAAAAAGGAGGGAGAGAGGATTTGGGGGGGGAAAATTTCCCCCTTTTTTTTTTTCAAAATACAAAAATTTGAAAAATTTCTACCAACTCTAGAGCTGGTTGAAAAATAAGGGAATCATTTTGCAAATATTTCATCAAATTGTTTCCCGTTTTAAAAAATAATGTGTGGATATGTAATTGAAACGCCAACATTTGAAAACAGAAATGAACGTTTAGCTCTAATTAATATGGCCATCGCAACTATGGGCCTGATTCAGTGTGGTCCTTTCTGTTGTTTTGGCAGCATTCCAATTTGGTAGTGTTTTGTCCCCACTTTGCAATGGTGTAAGGGCTCAACCGTGCGAGATTGGGAGCACTCTAGCCCAGTCTCGTGAAACGCTTCAGCACCCACGTAACTAATATACCTATACGTAAAAAGTATATTAACTGGAAATTCATTCCTGTATTCGCAATTCTACTTTTCCCACGCCTGTTTTAGTGGCAGTTGGGAAAAGGCATTAATTCTGAAAAACCTGAGGCATTGCTACCCTGAGAGCTAGCGCATCACTTACAAGAAAGATATTGCTGATAAAAATCAGTGCAGTTTCTGCGTGCTGGGACTTATTTGGAAGAAAGTTAATAAAATCTGCATGGAAACACGAACCTCACAGCTATTTTGGGGGTTTTTAATTCCTCAAGGAAAGTCTGCTGGCCCAATGCGAAAAGCGTTCATTTCCCAGCAGGATGCTGGCTGTTCCCCAAAGTGCCTGGGCAGTTTATAGAGGCCCAAATATCTCCTGGCCTTAACTGAGGGATCTGTAGAGAAAGTATCCTGCAGGGTAGAGGCCTGCTGCCTTTGAATAGGGGGCAGCCAGCAAGACTACAGGCCACAGCAAGAGATGCCACGACACCATCAGGAAACTCTGATTTCTTATCTGAGCCATTCACCATCTATCTGCATATAGAGTTCAGAGAAGCCACTTCCTTCATGTGAAACGGAGACCACCCCATTATGTCCCTCTTATTGCTGCAAGCATGAAAAATTGCTCCAGCTGAGAAAGTTGGGCTTTCAGGTCTCTGGTTGCTATGCCTGAATTTATAGGAATATTTAGGAGCGACTCTGTGAGTAGGTTTTTTGTTTGTTTTTGTTTTTTAACCTATAAACTCCAGCCATTTTCACAGGTTTTTGCTAATTAATGCCACTTCTGTGGAAATGAGTGCAGTTCTGCAAACAAGCTGCGACAAATGGGATTTTTATTGCTAGTGGAAAAGTCTAGGGAGTAATTAGCAGGTCCACAGAGATCTCTTGATTACAGGCATCTGGGTTAGTAATGGCCAGACCCAAAGATCACCAGGGGAAATGTTTAGGGATTTTCACCTGAGGGCACATTTATGTTGTCAGCTACAACCTTCAATCCGCAGTTGGACAAATGTGGGAAAATGTTTTGTGAAATGTGAAACAAATGAACCTGATGTTGGATTAGGAAAACTGGCTCTCCTTTGCTAAGGACTGTCCAGCTGCCAAGACTTGCAGACGTAATATTCTGATATCTCATTAAACTTGATTTCACAGAGATACTTCTGCCTCAGCGCTGCATTCTAGTTGCAATGACTGCTTAAGATGCACGTACAGTTGTAGCTTCTGCAATGAATAGGAAGAGGAAACAACAAGGCCTAATATTAAAAAATATAAAACCAAAACCAAAACCCCCTCACTCGACGTCTCCTTTGAAATGGAATGTGGGAAAAAGAATTCTAGTAACAAAGGATTTATTCGTGCAGGCTGAAAAGTAACTTGGGGGAGGGGAGGGGCCTTTGCTGCTATTGCTAAAACCATTCAGAAGTAAATCATGGCTCTCCCTAGAGACACGATCATGCTTTTTCAAACTACAGGCTTTTTAAAGATCATCTGAAACCTTTGGTTTCAGTTTTAACCCAATGGGGTTAAAAAAGTTATTACGTATTGATGTTGCGGAAGTGCACAGGAGCCCCAGTCATTGGCTGGGACCCTGGTGTGATAGACACTGTACAAACACAGAACAAAAAGACAGTGCCTACCCTAAGAGTTCCACTCTGTAAAAGAGCAAGCAAATTGATGTGGACACAGTGGCAAAATGAGGACAGACACATGTATGGAATTAAGTGGCAGGCTGCGACTTCTATTAAACTTTATTAAACTTTACCTGCGCATCACCCATACTAGACGGTTAATTGGTTCCAGTGTCAGGGTTATAGGGCTCCTTCCCATATAATCCATAATGCAGTGTAGGGTCTCCACAGCTTACCCTCCCACCAGGATTCAGCTCTCTGAGTCCTTGCACCTTCCCCTCTCCCCTCGCATCCTGTGAGGGGGACAGTATGTGCAGCAGAATGGGGACCTTGACCTGTGAAGGCTACAAGGTCTCACCTTATCCTATGAGCCCAACGTCCATCACCAAAATCCCAGGCCTTTTACCTCTTGGAACTGTTCATTTTATTCTCTTAACCACACTGGAAACTGGCCGCAAGTTGTGGTGAATAAACAACTCCAGCCCAGTCAGGTACCGTAGGCGTTCCTACTTAGCTCACTGTGGCTTGCGGGTGCTGCGAGAAAGGCAAAAAACTCCCTGGTCTTCTGTCAATTGGCCCACGAGAGAAAAAATTCCTTCCTGACTAGAAGGCTAGACCTGCAGCATCTGCCAGGCTGGGTTCCCATTCCTAGTTCGAATGGGTAGGGTGGGGCTCCTGGAATGGAGTTGAAAAAGGGTCCACAGGGCCCCTGTGCTGGGCTAAATCCTTGGAGCTGGGGAATGCTGGCCAATCAGCGCCTCTCTCGCCAGCTGGCCAATGCCCCAGAGACTCCTAAGGGAAGGAGTTACCTAGTGTTCCTTGGCAAGTGTCTCCCTCCTTTTCTGCTGGGACTGTCCCCCTTCTCCGCCAGCCCCATCAAGCTCCCCCACTCATTGAGGCAGGGGGGTGGTACGTCTCAAAGTGTGCACATGGCCAAGCATTTAAAATGCAAAGTTATCCTGTGGACACAATAGGTGTCTTATGTGGGGCTTCCCTCTGCCGGGATCTCCAATCTAATAGGGCAGGGTTCTTCACTGCAAGGCCCACGAGCCACTGACAGCTCCCATGGACCCTAAGTGCAGCTCCCTGTCGATCGCGCTCTCCAGCGGCAGGGGGACAGCAGCTGAGGCAGGCTCCCTGCCTGCCCTGGCCCCATGCCGCTCCCAGATGCGTCCAGCACACCCCTGTGGCCCCCAGCGGCTGGGGAAGAGCAGAGGTCTCCGCACACTGCTCCTGCCTGCAAGCGCCACCCCTGCAGCTCCCATTGGCCGGGAACGGGGAACTGTGGCCAATGGGATTTGTGGGGCACGTTGGCCCCTTCCGGGAGCGGCCTGTGGCTAGGGCTGCCCGAAGTAAGTGCCGGCCCTTCAATGGGCAGGTTCTGAATAGCTCTGCAGCATAAATACCAGGAGTAGCATGTAAGACCAGGAGTAGCTGTGCTGGACCAGCATTTCTCTTCCACCACCCAACCTGCAGTCTCCTGGGGACAGGACCCCATACTCTCTCCTGCACCCCAAGTCCCTGCCCCAGCTGTGAGCCCCTCCCAGAGCCAGCCAAAAAAAGAGAAAGATACGTGGTTTAGAAGATGAAAACCGAACGTTTCAAGAAAGTTGCACTGATGAGTTTTTCTTTGTGCTTAATGAAACATGCATGAAGCCAGTTTGTTTAATTGGTCAGCGGACGTGTTCTGCTTTTAAGCGCAGACATGTAGAACGCCAATACACAACAGTGCATGCAAATGTCAGTGAAAATTACCCACCTGGAAATCTAAGTAATCTAAGGAAAAGTAACATTGAACAACTTGCTGCTTCACTATAAGGCCAGCAAAAAATAATACAGAGATCGAGGTCCATTGCAGAATGTTTGACAGAGGCATCTTTCGAAATTGCATGGATTTTAGCAAGACATAAAAAGGCATTTACTGACGCAGAGATCGTTAAAGAGTATTTTCTGGCTTCTGCAGACATCCTGTATGCTGATTTTAATAACAAAAATGCAATCCTAAAGCAAATAAAAGGGCTGCAACTGTCTGACACAACCATAATGAGAAGGGTGGAGGAAATCAGAAAAGAAATCCAACAACAGTTAACTGCAGATATTTTGGCAGTACCGTGTTTTAGTATAGGATGAAAGTACAGATATATGTGACATCTCACAATTGTGTGTCTGGGTTTGTTTCCCCAAAGAAGAATTATTCCGGGAAGAACTGCTGTGTTGAATACCTTTGAAAGGTCAAACAACAGGGGAAAAACATTTTGACTGTCCTACTCAATTTTTTTTTGCTGAGAATAACTTGGACTGGACAAAGCTAACTTCTGTGTGTACAGACAGTGCACCAAATGTGCGAGGGAAGGAGAATGGATTGATTGGCCTGATGAGGAAATGAAAGGAAATACCCAAATTCGCCATCTTTCGTTGCATTATACACCAAGAAGCACGAGACAGAATATGGCGACCTAGTGATGCACAATGAAGTGAGGTGGTTATCTCGTGGCAGGGTCCTTGACAGATTTTTGGGTCTCCTTCCTCAGATTTGTGAATTCCTTGAAAGCAAGGGGAAGAAGGAGAAAGACTTAGAAAATCCAGAGTGGATAATTAAGCTGGCATTTTTGACTGACATCATTTACCATTTGAATGCCCTAAATCTGTAGTTGCAAGGGAAACAGAAACTTCCTAGTAACATGTTGCATGCTGTAACTGCTTTTCAAAACAAGATTACAACATTCTTCATACCCAACATGCAGTTTGTTCACTTTCCAAAACTAAGCGCAGTCACCTCAGAAAATCCCAAGCTTTTGAAACACTTCAATTACAATTCATTTGTACAAATGCTGGGAGAATTGAGGGTGGAATTCGAGTCTCGATTCAAAGACGTAATGGAGTACAAGGAGTTTTAAAATTTAATTGAGAACCCCTTCCACGTGTCAGTAACATCTCTGTCACCAGTTATCACAGACATTTGTTCTGACTGTGCTAAACTGGAGAGAGAAATTGTGGAACTTCAGACAAATGACATCATGAAGTCTGAACTTAAGACAGGTGTTTATCATTTCTGGAACATGGTCCCTGGTACACAATACCCATCTCTGAAACATTGTGTGCAAATAGTGCTGTCATTTTTTGTCAGCACGTATACCTGCAAATCCACATTTTCAGCAATGAATATTGTGAAAAGAAAACAGAGGTACAAATTGACCAATGAACATTTGGACTGCCTTAGTAGGATTGCGATGACAGATTACGAACACTGCATGAACAAAGTCAAGGAGGAACAGGCACACTTTCCCTCATCCAGTTTTTAAAGCAAGTTTTGCATTATTCTGCTCTTAAAAAGTTTACTTGCATAGGGTGCCTTTTTGATTCCATATATTATCCTGGGTATTATTTTATAAAAGGAGTATCTTTTTATTGTACCAGTAGACTTTGCTTTAGTTACACGAGTGGCTCTGTAACATTACATCATTAAGGAGTAGTAAGCAACGTGTTAATTTAGTAGTTGATGTGGCTCTCACAGTGAAGGTTTTTTGCCCAAAGTGGCCCCCACTTCAAAAGTAGTGAAGAGCACTGTAATAGGTCTTGCATTGGAAATGCACTTAAGTGTGTACTTAAATCCACCCCTCTCAGGAAAGCACTTAAGCAAATGCTTAACACTAAGAAATGTGTTTAAGTCCTATTTGCTTTGTTTTCCTTATTCACTGCCCAGCCAGATGCTCATGGCCTAATAAACTGGTGGCCAGCCCCAGCTCTAAGGCTGTTCCTCAGTTCAAAACATTACTTCTGGCTTTCAAGTCTGCCCATATCCAGGTCGCTGGGCTTGTCTACATGGTGGGTTACTGCACGCCAAGCCAGGGTTTGCATCTGCAGGACACCAGCTTTCCGTGCAGCAACTTACCACGTGGGCACTGCAGTGACGGTCTTGGAGTGCTGTGTGGAAATGTAATACACCCATCCACACTCCGGGTTTTTCACTATACTGTAGCAGCGACCGTGTGGGAAGTTACAGTGTTAGAAGTGGGTGTGATGTAGATTCATGCTCTGGCTTGTCATTCAGTAACTCGTCACAGAGACAAGGCCACACCCAGCAAAACACCCAAGAACACCAATAGTTCCATTGGCTAGTGAAGCCATTAGTCAACTGTACTCCTCGTTGTGCTCAAGTTCTGCGCTGGATCAGATGTTTACCAAGGCGTTTGTTACGTCTAGGATGTGGAATACGACTAGTAATTAAGCTTGTGAATACAAGTTCCGTGGCTCATCGAAGTCCCATTACCATTTTTCAAAGTATAGGCTCAGACCCAATATTCCCACTGATCCCCCCTTCAGCTGGGATTCTTACTTCTCGGGGCAGAGGACTGATTGTTAATCAGAGGAACTGAACCATAGGAAAGGAGAATTCAGAATCACTGAGGAGAATTCTTGTTCTCAAATGGGTGAGTATATATATTCCTGAAGCACCTAGTGCCAGATCCTGGCTGCCACAGACATACCTGTCTGCCTTTACATCATCTGACATAGGCACGTGTTAGAAACCTTGCAGGTGGATGGGTAGCTCAGGATGGAGGGTTTTATACCCTGATTCTAGCCTCTCGTGAAAGCTCTTCTGAGCAGATGGCTCCCCAGCATGTTTATACTCGTGTAGCCCCCTAAGTAGTCAGAGGGAGTGATTTACTACGTCCCATAGATTATATGTTTCAGAGTAACAGCTGTGTTAGTCTGTATTCGCAAAAAGAAAAGGAGTACTCCTTTTCTTTTTGCCATAGATTATATGTGTCCCTAAAATCCCAACAGACGGGCCCTCAGAATAGGCCCTGGTGGCCTGAATGTGAGCACACAATAATGCTTGTTAACATGAATCCTACGGAGGGATTGAGGGAAATAGTTCATCTCATAAAAGTTTGTTGCAAACTAAGAGGTACAAATGGTATGTTTAGTGCTTGAGTGTGTTACCATGAAGTCTCTCAGATCCCAGACTATTTAGATTTATAATCCAGTTGTTTGTGAGCTCAATCTTTAAAGATTCCATAATTTTCCTTAACTGTTTTGTGTGGTTAAAAGCATGAATGTGAAGCATGTAAATCTGTTCAGAAATACAACATAAATTCCAGTAAATAAGGTACTTAAATATAAATGTTTGACTATTTTCTAATGAGTTGCATTCACAGGCCCTGCAGGGCTAATTAGGTTCATAGATCTTATCTTGCCTCTATTTCACTAAAGCCAAGAGCCTCTCAGGAACTGAATCTACTCAAAAAGAGCAAATGAACTACTTCTAAATGGTCACAAACTGACCAAGCTTTTCTGCCTCAGCTCACTGTCTGCCTTCAAACTAGAGGGATTTAAAAGCTCTGAGATTGCAGGACTTTAAAAACACACATTTGCATGTGGCAGATGCAAAATTTAAGATTTAGAGTAAGCCACAAAAGGAATGGTTAACTTAAGTACTCAGGCACACGCTGAATTAATGACACAGCAGCCCCAGCAGAAACACAAGGAAAACATGAAAACCTTCATCTATTATTAGTTGCTGTGGCCCCCGCTCCAGAGCCCAAGGACACACGGTCATTAAAGTCTGTTCTTTTCCACTAGATCTTTTAATTGCCACATATACTAGAGCGGTACGAGCTCTGAACTGTAGCAAGTTTATATGCAAGACCCCCTGTTTGGAATGTTCTTCCTTTGGTTGGTTGAATGATTAATAAAACAAACCAAAGAAAGATCTATCTATTGCAAGCAACCACATCATATAATCCCATTAATTAATATACAAAGGTTGGGTTTTTGTTCTGTGGTTTTACATCACCTAACACAATGGGGCCCTGTTTCATGACTGGGCCCCAACAAGCTACTGGAATACAAATAATAGACGTAAGGGTTGTGGGATGGGGTAATAAAGAAAAGGGCTCTATAACTGAGAAAATGATAAAATTCAAAAGGTCATGTTTTATCTTTCACTGGGGGTTTCTTCTAGGTTGCGTTATGATTTACTGTCATTACATATTACATAAACAATCACAGTCATCATGAAGTGGGAAGTCCTGGTCATCTTGCTCTGAGTAGTTATTCCACGTTGTTTGTGGTTTGACTAGAGAGACACATTCTTACATTGTACCTGGATGACCAGGAGTATGTATATCCCTTTTGCCCCTACTTGTGAGGCTGACCCAGTAAAACCGATTGGAAGGAGACCCCCATTAAAACTCCCCCACCATGGATGCTGCTGGGTCTTCCGTGGCCAGCAATGGCCTATCCCTGAAGCTCATAAAAATACTTTTGAAGGGCAAATTGCTTTGTCTTGGGAATGAACCAGATTGCCCCTATGGCAAGTGTTTTCTAAGAACCTCCCAGGAGAGGAGACTCTGCCCCCCAGTCTCCCCTACAAGGTCTTCATCCTCATTCCCGCCTCCTTCAAGCCACACACTGTGTTAAGTCTATCAATAAAATCAGGATAGTTTTCAGCCGCAAAGGATAAACAATTCCAGCAGAGGCACTTCATTGCCAAGTGGTGTTTTCTCCCTCTTCGGGTATAGCTGTGAGAAAGCATTTCTGTTTAAATGGAAGAAATGTGCCGTGATTTCTCTGCAGAAGACGTGCGCTAGTCTCATGGGCTTTAATCAGTCTAGGCAGTCCATTTAACAGGAACACCTTTTTAATGGATTGGCAGCGTCTCCTGGCATGGCTCTGAACACTTCCTGCCAGGTGCTGTGTGCCTCTCCTGTCTCTTGCCAGAGCAGGCCCTTTAGCTATGTTATGATAAAAAGGAAGTTTTACCACAGATACAAAAAAGCCCCATGACTCACTTGAGGCTATGTGGGTGGAACCAGAGCCTTTTCTGGTACCATGTGTGACAATCCAGAAGAGTGATGCATTGTGCGGTGTCTACAAGGAACCAGCGGCAGAGCTCCTGGGGGGAAAGGAGAATTGTTAAAAGATAAGTTGACACGACTTACCTGAGGAATGGGCTCCATTTCCTGTTTAGTGGTGACATGTTACTCAGCTTGTGGCCTCTGATAACTTGGGGAAAGTTTGGTTGAATCCAAACTCTTCACTGTATATGAGCACATATGTACAGAGTGGATATCACCCTTTTTGTTTCTCACTTTTAAACCCAAACCTTTCCAATTTTTAGATCTTTTCTTTACAGACTGAGGGCTAAATCTTGCTCCCCTTACTCAGGCGAACAGCCCCATTGGAGGTAGCAGAAGCATTCAGCAAGTAGGATTTGGCCATAAGACTTGTTAACTCCCTTTTTGCTATTGACAGATATGTTCCTGGAAGGGTTTGTTGACCAATGCCATTCAGATGAGTGGCACAATAGGGGAAATCTGGCATAGGACTTGCCAGATGGGATCTGTCACAAGGTCCATCTAGCCCAGCACCCTGCCTCTGACAGTGACCAGCACCAGATGCTTTAGAGGAAGGCATGAGAACCCAACAGTAGGCAGATGTGGGATATTTGCCTCCCATATAGGTGTCAGCCTGATCTCTAACAGTATTCTCAGCATCGCTGGATGCGCACATGCATATAAAAGTATTCTCCCACAGTGAAATGCTTAGACATTGCTCTAGGCAATCCAACAACTCTATACTTTCCATGGGGTTACTGACACTGGTCTCTCTTGTAAAGTGCTTTGAGATCTACGGATGAAAAGTGCTAAAGAAGAGCTAGGTATTATTATTATCATTCTGTTGCCAAAAAAAAAAAAAAAAGCAAATGCACTTTTAGGTTGCTTTAACAGCAGCATGACATGCAAGTCTAGTGAGGTGATATTACTGCTCTACTCAAAGTGCTGGTCAGGCCTCACCTGGAGCACTGTGTCCAGTTTTGGTCACCAGTGTATAGAAAGTATGAAGAGAAACTGGAAAGGATCCAGAGGCAAGTGACAGAGATGATCAAAGGGATGGAAGGCAAGCCATGAGAGCAAAGGCTGAAGGAACAAGGTATGTTGAGTTTGGAAAAGAGGCGATTAGGGGGCAGGGGGAGACATGATAGCGGTCTCCAAATACTTGAAAAGCTGCCATAAAAAAGATGGGAAAAAATTGTTCTCTCTTGCTACAAAGGGCAGGAGAAGAGGCAATGGGTTCAAACTACAGCAGAGCAGATTTAGATTAAATCTCAGGAAAAACTCCAACTGTAAGCCCAGTAGGACAATGGAACAGACGCCTCGGGAGTTTGTGGGAGCTGCTTCACTGGAGGTTTTCAGAAAGGGGCTGGACAGCCATCTGTCGTGGATGGTTTAGATGCAACAGATCCTGCATGTTGGCAGGCGGCTAGACTAGATGATGCTTGTGGTCCCTTCTAACCCTATGGTTCTATTATATTGCATCTGCCGGTAAGCCAAGGACAATGCACTATCCTCTATATCATTTAATGTTATTACTGTTCTCTTGCATCAAAAAGAATGTTCCTAAAGGAGGCAAGAGGTGTTACTGAGAGGTGGTTCCAGTATGGAAGTTTATACGCAGGATTGGCCGAGATGCAAAGTGCTACTTTACTTTATTTTTAACTTGAGTGTATTTTGCCTAATGGTAAATGCATAGAAGCAAGGAAAGAATGCAGAGCTAAAACAGCTGTTTGACTAAATGGTACAAAGTGTTAGGACATGAATTATTCTGTGTGCATCTGCACTCTGAAGGAATCTTGACCATCTAACTCCAGTGCAGATGTCATCAGTCAACACTTCAACTGGTAACTCTAGTACAATCATATACACCGCTCCTTTCCCCTAGGGATTCCAGCAGTATCCCCACTGTACACCAGGGCTAGGACTTGTTACGGATATTGGATAATACAGAAGGATAAGATTAGTGAGTTGAGTATGTATCCTGTGCTAACACCAGCTCTTTAAGTCTGATAACAGGACCGGCATATTTTGATTCAGGGGGAAAAGACAGTGATCAAAAAGACAATGATTAGATCAACTTTGGGGCTTCATTCTCCTGATGCAAGATATGAATAACTCCTACTGAAGCTAATAAATTCCTACTACCCCACTGTGGGAGATGCACTGAAGTCAGTAGGGAATTACAATATTTGTATCCTGCAGTAGGAGAATGAACCTCCTGGAAAACTGCAAAAGTTTCTCCTTTCCATAGGCAATCAGCTTGTGTGTTACTGGTATTAACATACTCTAGCATTTATAGGAGCTTTGCCTTTATTATTTTTAAGAGGATCCATACGTTGCTCATCTTGGCTTCTTAATGTAAAGGGGACTCTGGTGTCAATCATGAAATAATTTCGAAATATGAATTTCCTGGTTTTAACATTGCCCTTTGTTACCCTCATACTCCTGATTTTCAGTATTACGTCCTCTCCTGCCCAAAGCTTCTGCCCTAAGAATTTCACCCGTTGCTCGTGAGAACTTCAACCTCTGGATAAATACATAATTTGGGTCAGGTCTTCAAAACACAGCAGTCTGTATTCCATGTTGTTTTTGGAACATGTCCAGGTCTCATACCACGATAGCTGATGGAAGAAATGAAGAAATGTAACTTGACATGCTGGCTTTGGGTGACAAAAATAAGCAGACAGATTCATTGGCTGAGCTTGCCCTGTAAGGGAAATAAATGGGGTTCGGATTGGCAATGGGTAAAACAAATGCAACATCACAATTCATGTTCCAATGTGGTTTAAAAATAATTTGACTATCTTAGACAAGAGCCAAAGGCTGTTGTCACAAGCCGAGATCTCCTGGCCACTTCTGCCAGGAACAAACAGCCCACCAGAAATCAGAGACCCTTTGGTTCTGAGCTTCTCACCCACAGTCACCTTCTCGTGAGTTTAGGGTGCTGGTGGTGACCTCATTATCTTTCTCATAGCCATCCTTCTCTCCTAGTCTCTGGCTTCTCCTTCCTGCTTGTTTGGTCCAGCTGCTTTGACCTCCCAGACACTTAACTCTTTCTCACATGGTCTCTTGAATCCTGCCAAGGAGCATAAAAGAGGAAGAGATTTGGGGTTGGACTCTTGTCAAGTGGTTCCCAAGTAATGGGTTTTATGTTGCATCATGGCCTTAAGTAGATTATCAAATGCTGACGACTTAAATCAGTTTGAAAAGAAATGAGTAGAGACGCCCAACAAAACCTTTGGGATAAAATGTTTAACTTTTCATGCCATCAAGAGAGATCAGGCTTGGTTAAATATAGTCACGTTGGCAGGTGCTTTTGACAATGCTGATATCTTTCCCACACTTGCACGTTATCAGGCTTTGTCTAATGGTATCACATTCTTTTTTCTCTAGTAGACCTTCTGAAAGGAAGAGAGTGGGGAGTGAATGGTCAGACACTCAGAACTGGCTTTTGGGACTTGCAAAACCTGTATCCAAGAGGAATCCTCAGCCAGTAATGGGGAGGTGAGGGAATTTTGCAGGACAGTTGTTGATTTTGGCCCAAGTAATGCACTGGGAGCCATGCATATGGGTCTCTGCGGTAGAGATAATGAAGTCATTAGTGCAGGATCAAGGCTCTAATGTGTGGCTTTGAGCTCTATGGCTGTCTGAGGGTATGTCTACATTGCAATAAAATCCCACAGCACTGAGTCTCAGAACCTGGGTCAATTGACTCTGGCTGCTGGGGCTCAGGTTGTGGGGCTAAAAAGTAGCTATGTAGATGTTTGGGCTTGGGCTGGAGCCTGGGCTCTGAGCCCTACCCCTGGTTTCAGAGCCTGGGCTCCAGCCCAAGCCAGAACATCTACACTGCAATTTTTGGCTCCACAAGCCAGATTCAGCTGACGCTGGAAAAAAATGGAAAGCAAAGCAATGTTGATGTCAAAGAACAAGTTACTTACCATTATAAAAACATTTGCACAATCATAAAGGTGCACTGTGCTTCCCTGCACGGGCCAAAGTATTATGACCTAAAAAACCACCACTTCATCGTTAGAAACCGAACCAAAACTGAACAGAAGACAGAAGTCAGAACTATGGGCCAAATCATCAGCTGGTATAAATGGCCAAAGTACCATTGTTGCAGACTCTTCAGTGGAGCTGTACCTGTGTTTTACCAGCTGGGCCCAAGGGCCTATGTGTTTAAGTAAAGTACACAGCAAATGGAACAGTGAGATGCTTTTACATGTGTCTTTTCTTATGTTAATATTATTTTGCTGTGTCCAATCTTTCCCCCTGTTGCTGGGCAGGATTCTCTAACTGCAGTATGGAATCCAACAGTATCTAATCAATTTGACAGATATTGACTCCACTGTATTATCCTCTACTGTCAAAAGCTAATCGAAAAACGAATGATGTGAACAGCATCCAGCATCATTAGCACAAAGAAAATCTCAATGTCCTGCCATATTGAGAGTCTTACAACTGATGTTAATTTTCAGCTCAAATACTAAAAAACTAAGGCCAGATTCTCAGCCTGTGTAAATCCATGAAGCTCCAGTGACTTTTTTGTGGAGCTACACAGATTTACACCATCTGGGGGGTCTGGCCCCAGCAATTTAGAAATTGAGATCAATACTCCGACTATGAACAAAATGAGTGCAACATTTTTCTTAACTCTAGATAGGGGATGGATTTTGGGAGACAGCTCACCTACCTCTTCCTCCTCTTTATCGGCCAATCAAGTTATATTATGGATTCATAGAACTGAAGGCCAGAAGAGACCATTAGATGACCTAGTCCAGTGGTTCTCAACCAGGGATATGTGTACCTCTGGGGATACGCAGAGGACTTCCATGAGGTACATCAGGTCATCTTGATATTTGCCTTGTTTTACAACAGGCTATAAAAAAAGCACTAGCAAAGTCAGTACAAACTATAATTTCATGCAGGCAATGACTTGTTTACACTGCTCTATATACTGTACTCTGACCTGTAAGTACAATATTTATATTCTAATTGATTTATTTTATAATTAGCTGGTAAAAATGAGAAAGTCAGCAATTTTTCAGTAATAGCATGCTGTGACAGTTCTGTATTTTTATGTCTGATTTTGTAAACAAGTAGTTCTTAAATGAGGTAAAACTTGGGGGGTACACAAGACAAACCAGACTCCTGAAAGGGGTACAGTAGTCTGGAAAGGTTGAGAGCCACTGATCTAGTCTGACCTCCTGTATAACACATGTCATTAAATTTTACCCAGTGACCTCTGTATTGAGCCCAGTAATTCATTTTTGGCTAAAGCATCTTCCAGAAAGGCATCCAATCTTGATCTGAAGATGTCAAGAGATGGAGAATCCACCACTTCCCTTGATAACTGAGCTATTTCTAATCTGAAATTTGTTTGGTTTCAGCTTCCATCCATTGGTTCTTGTTATGCCTTTCTTGGTTAGATTAAAGAGCCCTTTAGCATCTGCTATTTTTTCCCTGTGAAGATACCTATAAGCTGTAAATCACCTCTTGGTCTTCTTTTAGATAAGGTAAACAGGTGGGCCAAGTTGCACTATGGGAATAACAGAAGGGAAGCATTTTAAGGCAAGTTGGAGCACAGTTAGTGTAGCCAAATGGTGGTAATACCGGGAACACTGTAAGTGTAATGTGGTTGAGTGATGGCATTGGGGTCACTCCAGGTAAAGAATGAGTGGTTGTATTGCATAGATGGCATAGTTGATTGGTGAGGTCAGGAGGTTGCAGGCAGACTGGGAGATACCTGGTAACGACTGGAGAAAAGGCCTTGAATCTGGCAAATTTGGAAGTGGAAACCAAAAGTTATGAGATCCCTGAAACTATTAACTCTACAGTAGGTTAAAGTAAATATTTTAAAGGGGTGGTTGTATGGTGCAGATAGCAAATGGATCATTTGGTTTGAGTTGTAGGGAGCTACCATAAATTACACTTTCTATTCTGAGGAGTTCCAATTAATGAGAGTTGCATGACAGGACATACTAACAATGGAGATAACCCACAGGTACACCGTTTGAATCAGGATCAGAAAGGCGTCATTGTGCTGGGGATATTCCCACCCAGGGCTTTGATCTGGGCACATTCCTACCCAACATAATGTCTTTTACTTTACCGCAATTCACGAAGAAAATATTGAGAGTAAAGATCCCTCAATATTGGTCAGCTATATAGAGCCAAATCCTTCTCCCCTGGAAGGGAATATTTAGGCCAACATTTTCAAAGCTGTGTAATGGATCTGAATGTCCAATTTCCATTTTAATATTAATTAAAATATGCATATTCCAAAGGGCCCAATTTAGCTCCCATTGAAGTCAAATATTTATATTTGAAAGCAAAGTTTTTATGTGTTGAGCTCCTTGTGTGACTCTCCACCATTAAATGCAATGAAAATGACCTGAAAACAATTTTTTAACAGCAGCTAGTGCCCAGTATAGAGCATATTTTGCAACTCAGTTTTTGGGGTGGTTGACCACAGAAGAAAGTACCCATGTGAATGCTTACCACTCTCACTAGGTCTGTCCAGTCAGCCCATTACTTCAAAGAGTAGAGAGTGCTGAACTCAGTAACATGAAAATACCACTTTTTTTTTTCTATTTCAACATCACTGCTGGATTTTAAGTTGATCATAATGTTTCTAGTCTTGTGCTTTCTGGTTAGAATATTAACTTACTTCAGCTGAAGAATATTGGTCATTCCTCTGTTAAAATGTGGAAACTCAAACTTGTTCTTTGTGATAGTCCAGGACTAAACCTAAAACTTTTGATGCTGGTGGAATATGTGATCATTTGCAAGTGGATGGCCTTCAAAGGCTGAAGGTTTCTTTAAAACATACCTTGCATGCTGCTATGAAGAGATACGAAGCAATTTTTATGAGAATAAGACTCTTTGAGTCTTATGAATAATTGCAACAAATGGCAGTTCAGGTTGTGTGTCCACCTGAAATGCCACTTGTTTGGGAAAAGGTGGTGTTGCTGATAAAAAGGGGCTCAGGAAGTTGTTTGGGTCAAAATTAGCATCTAGAGCTATATTTTGGTTTTCTGTTAGTGTCTGTGTTGCAAAGCTGGCTTTGCCAGGGTTGAGTTGAATTGTTTTCCAGCTGGCTGTTTGAAAGGTAGGCTGTCTCTCACAAAATTAGTGGAGTCTCCCTTTAAAGGATTGACTAAAATGTCCCCTCTTTTGCAGTAAATTAGATAGTGTTAAAACACACAAAAAAGAACTATGCATTTTATAGCAAAATATTCTCTGGTAGCTGTGGCCAGCTGCATGTGAACTGGACCCATTCCTTTTCTGGAAGGTAAAGTCAAGTGTGGAAGGGAGATGCTGAGTGGGGGCATTGTGTCCATTGGCAGTTGATTGTTAATGACTCTTTAAGGAGCACAGAGCTGAGTGGTGGTTTGGCCAATTTTGACACTGACAAGTTCACCAATTATCACCCTGTCCCTAATCTTCCTTTTTCACAGGTGACCTGGGAATATTGTACTGAAGGGGCATTGGTGTCATCCTCAAGGCTTTGGCCCCCTCTCAGTCTGGCTATCTGCCTAGATATGGAACGATGCCTCAGCATCACTGATTGATGATTTCCTTGCTATGACCAGAGGCTGTGTCTAGGCTGATTTCTTGGTACCATAGACCATGAGGTTTTTCTGACATGGTTACATGCCCTGGCTGGTTGGTTGGCTCTTGAGTAGTTCTGTTTTTTCCTCTCAAAGAGAACTCCAGAAGGTAGTTTTAGCTCAGTGTCTGTTTGCCCTGATGGCTTCTCACGGAGAATGATGCAGGGATCTAGTCCGTCGCCTTTCCTTTTCAATCTGTTTGCAAGGCAGCTATGGAATATAATGAGCATGCGGTGCCATCTATGTGCAGATGATGCAGCTCAGTGGCTCTTTTTTTAAGTCTAGATGATGTGGACTCTCTGCCGGGGTACAGAAGAGAGCAAAGCGGCTGAGGATTAATTCTGGAGATGAAGCTGATAGGTTTGGGGGAGCATTTGAGAATTTTGATATTCTCCTCCCAGTTTTGAGCTGGTTTACCTACCCTTTGTCAAGGGAGTTTGTAATTTGGGGGTACTTCTGGATCCCCCACTGCTCATGGTTATCTGCACCCTTTTCCATCTGCATTTGTCTAGATGATTGAGATCACGTGCTCCCGATGGGAAAACTTCTAACAATTATTCATGTCTTGGTGACCACTAGATGAAATATACTGTAATATGCTCTCTGTGAAGTTACCCATGCTAAATATTCAGCTATTGTAGAATGGGACTGGTTACTTTCTTTGTGGTTCTAGCTATAGGATACATATTATACTGGTTCTTCGAAAATTGCACTGGCTTCTTCCTGGGTTCCTTGATACGTTGATATTGATAGTCCATGAAGAACTAGGTGGGTTGATTTCCTGACACCACCTCTTGCTCTGTAGTTTGTCATAACAGCTGAGATCACTAGGGTGGGTGATGGTGCACAGACTACTGCTAACGGTCCCTAGACTCACGTGCCTTTGAGTTGGAGACAATCTCATGTTAGGGCCCTCCATTCTGGAATCTGTTTCCTCTGTTATCTGGGTTTGTTAACCTGTGTTCTCCATGGCACAATGGGGTCAAAATCTGTAGCAGCAACTTCTAAATGCTACAGCTACATTGTTTTGGGATTCTATCACCATGAAATATCCCTGGGTCCTATCCCCTGCTCCCATGAAAATACACACAGCTATGGCTCAGAGTTGCAAATACTCACTTCCCTAACATTTGTTGATGATTCTAGTTGACCATGATTATTTTTGAGGATGGACATTTTTGCTATACTCTCTGGGTAGGAAGACCACCTTTAGGAAATAAGGGAAAACCACATGAAAAATAAGGGACAATGCTTTTTTTAAGGGATATTTTAGGGAAACACCATTTCCCTTAGCCTATATATTTTTCTCTCAAGTATACATCTCTAGTGCCCTGAAATAGACAATGCAATTACCATCTGCTTCAGTGCAAAGTTGAAAATGGTACTTATCAGTTTAAATACATTTCAGTATATCGTTGGTTTTTGAAATCAGTTGATCAAACTCTTTACATGTACAATTGAAATGAACTTTAATTTGAAGCCCAGCCTTACCAGAATCAATATTTAGCAGGTTTCTGCAATTTGTCAAAGTCTCTTTACACAAGGAAAATATTCTTTCCACCCTGCATTTGAGATAGGAATAGACATCATGAATTCCACAAGTTTTAAGAAATTGGGAGAAGAAGGAGCTGGCTACCTTCTTTCAAAGCCCACCCCTTCCCCTGCACACAGTACTCAACGGAACTTTCTTTGAAATAAAACGTTCTAGTGTCCAGATGTGGCTAGCATTTGCTGTTTAACTTCACCATTAACAAACCCTTCCCTTTCCTGACGTTTTCTAAATTCTTTCTAGCATTTCCTTTCCTGTGTTACAAGGGAAAAACAAGAGATCTGGGGTGAAGAAACTTCAGAATATTTAATAACATGTTTTAACAGACAAAGTCTCAAAGAAGAAGCCACATCCATGATTTTTATTTCAGGTGTGCAACTCAGTGCAGCCTTGGGAGAAACACAAAAGGAGGAGAACCTTTTAAGCTTTGTGGTTAGTTTTGGTTAAAAGACTAGGTTTCTTCGGGCTGAATTTTATACTGAAAACAAGCTTTAATCACCAATTATATTGCTTAGCACTGCTCTGAAATGGTTTGATTCAGTCTTGCTTATTTCATTAGTTGGTTGCATGAGTGAGGGGAGTCAAGTCATGACCCTTAACATATCACCGAATGCCCTGGTTTCACATCCCAGGCTTTGGTTCCTATGATATTGTGTGGCTGACTCCAATCAGAACTGACTTCTCATGAGTTCCAGGAAAGGGGGAGTTTGTAATCAGCTTCAACAACTTAGCTATGCAGGTCCTGAGGCCACTGCTGCTGCGTTGTTCTCCAGGCTGCCTTGCTTGCTGGCCTATAATTCTGTCACCTTGTTCCCTGGTACAAGCTATACTCTAGCCCTCATGTACTAACTCCCTGTGCCTGGCTCCATGAAGCAGTGCAAGGAACATGCAGTGTAATCCAGTTAACTCCCCTTTATAGGGAAAGCTGCAGAGCAAGAAGTAGCTGTAGGTAGGTCCCAGCAGGGCAGGGAGACAGAAAACAAGTGGTCAGGCACGGGGCAGCAACAAATGGTGCATTCCTTGATTGAAATCACAGAATCATAGACATGTAGGGCTGGAAGGGACCTCAAGAGGTCATCAAGGCCAGTCCCCTGCACTCAAGACAGGACTATGTAATAACTAGACCATTCCTGACAAGTGTTTGTCTAACCTGTTCTTAAAAATATCCAATGAGGGAAATTCCACAACCTCCCTAGGCAATTTATTCCAAGGCTTAACCACTCTGAGAGTTAGGAAGTTTTTCCTCATGTCCAACCTAAACGGCCTTTGCTGCAATTTAAGCCCACTGCTTCTTGTCCTATCCTCAGAGGTTACTGAGAACAATTTTTCACCCTCCTCCTTATCACAAACTTTTATGTGCTTGAAAACTGTTATCATGTCCCCTCTCAGTCTTCTCTTCTTCAGACCCACCGCACCCAGTTTTTTCCCATCTTCCCTCTGAGGTCATGTTTTCTAAACCTTTCATCATTTTGGAATTGTTGGAGTCTGTTGCATCTTGGGAAAAATGCTGAAGTACACAGTCATGGAATTGCAGAGTCCATATAGCCCTAATTGAGATGAGTGCGGTGAGTCACCCGTCTCTGAGCTATTGTCTCAGGCTCTCTGCAGATGCAGGCAGATGATGCTGCATTGGTTCATGGTTTTGAAGTTTTTCATTGCAACCATAAGGATTAGAAGTATATTGTTTTTTAATAAATGAAAACTGAGAGTCTGCAGAAGGGTGTGTCACCTGTGGCAAACTGCACACATCAGCAGTCATGGTAACTTGGAATGCCTGGGGCCCCGCGTTGTTAACAGCACATCTCTTGACTCAGGTGTTTGTCACAGAGGTGATGGGGTCGGGTGGAAAGGTACAGTACAGCATTCTGGGATGGCTGTGGATCTGTTCAGATTGACATTTGCCAATTGATTTTATATTGTTTTAATTTTTCCTGGGATTGCACTGTGGCCACGTGGTTACTCAAAACCAGTTTAAAAAAAATGAAATAGATGTGTGTATGTGTATATCTATCAGCCAGATTATGGATTCATATTGGGATCACATACCACAATGGTAATCTGTATTAACTCCTTGTCACCCCAAAGTTTTGCTTTCCAGCAATGGGCCTCTCCCCAGGAAAATCCATCTTTTTGTATTGAAAGGATTTAAATGAATATGTCCTAGTGAAGATAATAGGCCCAGCTCATAGGTTTATTTGTGCGTGTGTAACAGGAGCATTATAAATGACCTTTAAATGCAAGGTTAGTAGCTGAGGAAATGACCAAGTTCAGGTGGCTAAAGTACTGAGGGATTATTTTCCTAGCTAATTGCTGGAGGTAGGAAAGGGGAAGTATAAACCTATCTCCTGTTACTTTGCTGTTGAGAGGAGACCTTGTTCATTCTAACACCATGATATTTATTTGAAATAGGCATCAGACTTCAGTAGATGGAGTAAGGCACCCCCTATGAGTAAGGGATGGCCACATTGGGCCCAGTATGTGTAACACCTTATTCTTGGACATAAACAAACAGCATCCTTAAGACCTTGTCTGCACTAGGGAAGAAGTGTGTGCTTAACTCATGCTAGCCAAATGAGGTAACGTAACTTGAGGTAAAATCCCAGTGAAGACAAGGCAGTCTGTTGCTTTAACACGAATTAGCGATTGGAGGTTGACCCTAGACCTCCAGATGGTCTCTACTTTGACCTGCTAATGTGTGAAAGTGACACATTGCCTGGTATTCACTAGGATTGTATCTCATGTTAGCTAACAGGAGGTAAGAACAAAGCTATTGGGGGCTGACCTGACCACTCTTTTACTCACTGGCAGAGCAACAATTCTCAACACTGGTGTCATCAATGTACAGTGATTAAACCAAATTGGGGATGCATGATCATGCTGCAAGATGAAAGTTTCCATTAGGAAGCTTTTGGTTCTCTAATATAAAGATGTGGGGTAAATTTTTCAAAGGTGCCTAAGTGACGTAGGCACCTAACTCCCATTGATTTTTTTCCCTCTCAATAGGATTTGTGTCTAAGTCACTTAGGAGCCTATGTTTCATTGAAAGTCAATAGGAGTTAGGCATCTAAATGCCTTAAGCCCTTTTGAAAATGGGATTTAAGCTCCTAAATCAACTGGGGACTGTGGAGTATTTTACCTCTAGACTATTTTGGGGGTGGGGTGGGGTGGGGAGATGGAGGGGAAGGGAAGAGTGATTTCACTTTGGTAAAGAATAGAAGATTGGTCCCAGCATGGTTAAATATGGTCGCTTTATTTTTATGTTGGATGAATAGTGAAAAATGGATATCTTATCAGCTTGTCAGGTCCGAATCTTATTTGCGCTAAGAGCTTGTATACGCAGGGAAATTGACTGGAACAGGTATTGTGGAGGAAGCTTTTCCAGAATAGCTCCCCATGTAGTCACTCTTACATTAAATCAGAAAAAGGCACTCTTAGTCCCAAGTAAGAGTATCCACATTGTAAAATAGCTTACTCTGCAATAGTTATTCTGATCAATTTCCCTGTGTAGACAAACCCTAATCCTCTTCACTCTACTTTGGCAGTGAGAAGGGGCTTTAAAATGAGCATCAGTTTCATTTACCCTCGCATTAAGGCCCCTTTATACCACCAGAGCAGTATGAAGTGGCCCAACTGTAAATGAGAATCAAGCTGTAAATATCATCCAAGAAGCCAAAACACTGAAAAACTTAGCTATCATGGCAATGGGAATGCTACGAAAACACAGGGCACAGAAAATAGTTTCTACCCACAATGTATATGTTTGCAATTCAGTACATCACAGATATGCGTACAACGGGGAAATTAGCACGGCATTCTCACTCTATCACATCGATGTCTTTTAAAAAATCTATAATGAAAACCTTATGGGCTAGATTCTCATGTTTGCTGAGGCCCGTTTTCACACTGGCAGTCTGAATGTAATTTATGCCTACTTTAAAGCGCCTTCACATTGCTAGAGCAGTGTGACATTGCCTTATTGTAAATTAGAATCAGAGCCTACTCGATCTACCAGATCAATAAGCTTTTGATTAAAAATGGCAGTATTTTAGCACCAGATCTGCCAATGAGTTAAATACAATTGTGGCTTTCTGTAAATTCACTTTAGAATGACTGCATAAGAACTAACGTTACATCTGTCATCCACTTTTCAGGGTCGTGAAATAACTCAAGTCCTGTGCCAGTCTTGATTACTGCAGATTTTTCACAGCAGACTTCAGGGATAGGTGGAGGAGAATGAACTGAAAAAACCTTGACTCTGGTGTTAAAATCTGACTGATCCTGGACTGAACAAAATTTCAAAAATGTTCTCTTGCTTCCAAAGTACATATATCACAATGAGCTGTGCTAAAGATCTGACAGATAGTTCTGAGGACCAAAGCTTGAATTTAGCCAACCTTATCTAGCCATGCTGGTTCTTAAAGTGCTGAAATCTGCCTAGATCTATCCAAAGCATTAACAATGTTCTTTTCAAGTGTCCACATTAAAAGAAAGAGCTGTGAATGATTGATGCTTTTCACAGATTTTAGATACAGTAGGAACTAAATCACTGGATTGGCTGCACTGCATTGTCCTCTAGAACCAATTGCTCCCATCTATGTTGAAACAAAGCACATGAGAGAGGGACACGTCTTATGTTTTGGTGAAAACACACAAGAATTTGGCCAGTATTGAATGAGGCAACAGCACTTTCCCTTTAATAGTTTCCTATTCGGACAAGAGTTTTAGTCACTAGTGACCTAATACAATGAGCAAAGCAGTTAAAGATATAAGAGGAACTTGGGTTTCTACAACTACTTACACCAGTCAGATGCTCACCTCCAATAGTACGGTGCCAATTATTGCCATTTGAAAATCGGGCCCTGTGGCCCCTTATCTTAATCTAGCTCCATCCTGCATATTACTATAGTATTTAATAACAATAGGACTGATTGGAATTTTGGCTTAGTTTGAAAAAAAAAATTAATATTATGGGCCTGATTCTCATTTACACCAATCTGGCAGCATAAAGAGGCCTTGAAGTATGTGCAAAAGTAACCTATTAAGGTCCCTTTACAGTGTCAGAATGGTATAGAGCCTCGTATTTGAGAATCTGACCCACTAAGGACTGTGACTATATGTGATGCTGACGTGTTTCCATTCACACAAACGTTACAACCATGCATCACTGTACAGTGAAACACCTGACCAGTCTATCTTGAGCCTGCCTATTCTACCAATGTCCCATACAGTATTAAACAAGGAGAAGTTTGTTTCTTCTCACGGATAAGATTCCAGAGACTTTTTTTGATCAAATATAGGGCCAAAGGGCAGTGACAAGACAAAGGCTCCATAAAAGAATTTTTCAGACTGAAAATAAGGTGTAACATTTTAACGGTGACAGTAATTAACCATCGGAACAATTTACCAAGGTCTTGGAGGATTCTCTATCACTGGTAATTTTTAAATCAAGATTAGATGTGTTTCTAAAAGATCTACTCTAGGACTTATCTTGGGGAGGTTCTGTGGCCTGTGGCATACACAAGATCAGACAAGAGATAATGCGGCTTTCTGGCCTTGGAAGCTATGAATCTATGAA
Organism: Caretta caretta; assembly: GCF_965140235.1. NCBI lineage: Eukaryota > Metazoa > Chordata > Testudines > Cheloniidae > Caretta > Caretta caretta. The sequence goes on along the minus strand of NC_134208.1, from coordinate 200,977,301 downwards.
ACAGTGTAACGCCATTGCAAAAAAAGCGAACATCATTTTGGGATGTATTAGCAGAAGTGTTGTAAGTAAGACACGAGAAGTAATTCTTCCTCTCTACTCTGCACTAATTAGGCCTCAACTGGAGTATTGTGTCCAGTTTTGGGCGCCACATTTCAGGAAAGATGTGGGCAAATTGGAGAAAGTCCAGAGAAGAGCAACAAAAATGATTAAAGGTCTAGAAAACATGACCTATGAGGGAAGATTGAAAGAATTGGGTTTGTTTAGTCTAGAGAAGAGAAGACTGAGAGGGGACATGATAATAATTTTCAAGTACATAAAAGGTTATTACAAGGAGGAGGGAGAAAAATCGTTCTTCTTAACCTCTGAGGATAGGACAAGAAGCAATGGGCTTAAATTGCAGCAAGGGTGGTTTAGGTTGGACATTAGGAAAAAACTTCCTAACTCTTAGAGTGGGTAAGCACTGGAATAAATTGCCAAGGGAGGTTGTGGAATCTCCATCATTGAGGATTTTTAAGAGCAAGTTGAACAAACACCTGTCAGGGATGGCCTAGATAATACTTAGTCCTGTCTTGAGTGCAGGGGACTGGACTAGATGACCTCTCGAGGTCCCATCCAGTTTTATGATTCTATGATTCTTCTATGAATCTACACAGGTTATAAAATGTGTGGGGCTGGGGAGTGGGCATCTTAAGAACAGGAGAGAAAGGGTGGTCCAGTGGCTAGGGTGTTTGCTTGAGACTCTGGAGGTGTGGGTTTAATTCTCTGCTCCACCTGTGTGACCTTGGGCAAGTTTCCTAGTCTTTCTGGCTCTCATTTTAACATCTGTGAATAGGGATAATAGCATTTCCCTACCCTGTGAGGATAAATACATTACAAATTGTGAGGTGCTCCGATACTGCGGTGATGGGTACCACATAAGCATCTACGATAGATAGTTTGTGCGAACAACTAGGCTTCAGCTGCTAATGCAGGCCAGAGGAGGAGTACCAGATGGAGCTTGCTGCTCCCCAGTGCCAGTCCCCACCCCTATGGATTCATGCAATACACAGACATACTGAACATACCCAGGAACATACGTATCCCGAACTCCTGTGGAAGTGTCATCTGTAGTCCTGCTCAGCCCTGTCTCCGCTGCCCCTCTGAATAGTCTCCAGACTGGCCCACTCCGCAATATCTTGGGAGGCCTCAGTTATCCAGTTGTACTAAGCTAACCCTCCTGAACAGTGAGGAAACAGGATTCTGCTTACTGTAAACTAAGCTATTGAATCTGTAAACTTGGGGGTCGTACTCTATGCCTGGAGAATTGCTGATATAATTCCTGTTTTTAAGAAAGGGGGAAAAAGTGGTCTGGGAAACTACAGTCTTGTTAGTTTGACCGCAATTGTATGCAAGGTCTTGGAACAAATTTTGAAAGAGAAAGTGGTTAAGTGGAGGTAAACGGGCACTGGAATAAAATATAACATTGTTTTACAAAAGGCAGATGATGCCAAACCAACCTGATCTTTCTTTGAGAAGATAGCTGATTTTTTTAGACCAGGAAAATGCAGTGGATCTAATCTATATGGATGTCAGTGAGGCATTTGATTTATTATTAGTTAAATTGGAGAAGATGAGGGTTAATATAGAGTTGAAAGGTGGAGAAGGAACTGATTCAAGGGGGAGACTACAACGGGTCATACTGAAAGGTGAACTGTCAGGCTGGAGGGAGGTTACTGGTGGAGTTCCTCAAGGATTGGTCTTGGGAACTATCTTATTTAAAAAAAAATTTTAATGACCTTGGCACAAGAAGTGGGAGTGTGCAAATAAAATTTATGAATGACACAAAGTTGGGAGGTATTGCCAATATGGAGGATGACCGGAATATCATGGAAGATTTGGATGACCTTGAAAACTGGAGTAATAGAAATGGGATTAAATTCAATAGTGCAAAGTGCAAGGTCATGCACTTAGGGACTAAGAACAAGAATTTTTGCTTTAAGTTGGGGACATATCAGTTGGAAGTGACCTGAAGAAGAGAAAGACCTGGATGTATTGGTTGATCTCAATGTAATGTGGCTGTGAAAAAGGCTAATGCAGTTCTAGGATGCATCAGGCGAGGTATTTCCAGTAGAGACAGGGAAGTGTTAGTATCATTATATGAGACGCGGGTGAGACCTCATCTGGAATACCGTGTGCAATTCTGGTTTCCCATGTTTGAGAAAGATGAATTCAAACTGGAACAGGTGCTGAGAAGGGCTACTAGAATGATCAGAGGAATGGAAAACCTACCTTATGAGAGGAGACTCAAAGAGATTGCCATGTTTAGCCTAACAAAAAGAAAGCTGAAGGGAGATATAATTGCTCTCTATAAATATATTGGAGGGATAAATACCAGGGAGTGGGAGGAGTTATTTAAGTTAAGCGCCAACGTGGACACAAGAACAAATGGATATAAACTGTCCATCAACAAGTTTAGGTTTGAAGTTAGGTGAAGGTTTTTAACCATCAGAGGACTGAAGTTCTGGAACAGCCTTCCAAGGAGAGCAGTGGGGGCAAAAAAACCTGACTGAGGTTGATAAGTTTATGGAGGGGATGGTATGATGAGATTGCCTACAGTGGCATATAGACAACCTGTGACTGCCAGCAGCAAAATCCTTCAGCGACTGGTGATGGGACACTAGATGGGGAGCGCTCCAAGTTACTACAAAGAATTCTTTCCCTGATGTCTGGTTGGGTGGGTCTTGGCCACATGCTCAGGATCTAACTGATCACCATATTTGGAGTTGGGAAGGAATTTTCTCTGGGTCAGATTGTCAGAGACCCTGGGTTTTTTTTGGGGGGGGGGGGTTGCCTTCCTCTGCAGCAGGGGGCACAGATCATTTGCAGGTGTAAACAAGTGTAAATGGTGGAATCTCTGAAACTTGAAGTCTTTAACTCATGAATTGAGGGCTTCGGTAACTCAGCCAGAGGTTAGGGGTCTATTACAGGAGTGGGTGAGTGAGGTTCTGTGGCCTGTAATGTGCAGGAGGTCAGACTAGATGATCACAATGGTCCCTTCTGTGCTTAAATTGTATGAATCTATGGAGACAGGTCTATCAATAGCTATTAGCCAAGATGGTCAGGGATGCAACTCCATGCTCTGGGTGTCCTTAAAGTGCCACTGGACTCCTTGTTGCTTAAATCTCTGACTGCTAAAATCTGTGATCGGATGATGGGATAGATCGCTTGATACATTTCCCTGTTCTGTTCATTCCCTCAAGCATCTGGCACTGGCTACTGTCAGAAGACAGGACACTGGGCTAGATAGACAATTGGTGTGACCTAGTACGGCCATTCTTAGGTTCATGGCAGGTCTATTTGTTATATCTTCAGTGTTTTCATCAGAAAACTTTGCAGAGAATGTTGTCCACTGTTCCAGAACTGTTAATTTTGCCTGATTATTAAGCCATCAGTGTGTATGATAGAGGGGGTGCCAAGAAGTGAACAAGGTTCTGGCGTAGTCCTGTGACCTTTTCTGCTTTATGCTGGCAAATATTTAATTGTTTGGGAGTTAATCCAACATACACTGCCCTTCCTATTATTGATCTCTAGAACAGCCAACATGTTTTGCAACGGGCTCCTTTAAAGATCGACAGCCGCATTTGAAGTATACAGTCTGTATTTTGTCAGCTGCGGTATGTGAATGCCAATGGAGCCATATCACATAAGGCATAAACCTAATAGATTGGTTCAATGGAATCTCTGATAATATAGCAGTTGCCCTAGTCAGCTTAGCTACTCTGATTTCTTTCTTAAAATACTTTCCAACCCCTTTTCTTCTCCAAGCATCCGATCAAAACTTTAGGCCCCTTTATAACCCTAATTCAAACATCACTTCAGAGGTTAACACATTTGAACTCCAAAAGCAATGCTTTTAACTTCTATCCTGTGGTCAATAAGAAGCTAACTCAAACTATAAACAGTGTCAGATGGTGTCTCACACATTGCACTTAAGAAACCTTACTCCTGATAGTTCCTTGACCTTGGTGGCCTTGCAGACTGGGCAGCTTAAATGACACTGAACAGGGTCCCAACAAAGGAATCACATGCTTGATATTATAAGCCTGACAGCAGATTGGCAGTGCTTAGGTGTGGGAGAAGTGGAGGGGAGGCTGATAGAAGTAAGTGATGGAGGGCCTGATCCAAAGCCCATTTAACTCAATGGGAATCTTGCTGTTGACTGCAATGGGCATTGGAGTAGGTTAAAACTGCTATAAGGGTGTCTTTAAGGTTATTTCCCTCCCATGTTTTCTCCTGATCTTTGTCATGTGGCTCAGGCTGGAGTTGCTTGCTTAGGAGGCACAATCCTGGCCCATTAAGAGATAAATGTAACCACTTGGTACCTAATTTGTGTCTGCAAAGTCCATGCACTTTTGTACTCTAGATATATGTCTTTACTGCACAGTTAACCTGCATAATTGGCTCTCAGGTCTGAACACCTGCGTTAGGCATGGCCGGGTCTGAGCGACCCCACTGCAAAGTCATACGTGTGTCACTGTATTGTCACTGTTTCTGCATTCGCCCATGTGCGTCTGGAGGCCTTTCCCATGGTTCTTTGTGCTGAGACACTCTAGGATTTTTTTCCCAACTCAATTGAGGGAGAACGTATCTGTCCTTCTGGGGGAATTGTGGGAAGGCCATTGGAGGACTGAAATCACTGATTTGATTTAGCCTGCATCCTTGCTACAAAGCAGGAAGGTTCCAACTTGAGTTAAACTGGAGCTTGAGTTCTAACCCACACCTCCAGCTAAGTGAGCTAGGCCAGGCTTAAAGCATCTCCAAACCTGGGTTGGAGATTTCTCTGTGTGGCTGGTAAGGGGGTTGGTCCAAAACCATATAAGAGTCCAGTTAGCTGTGTAATAAAGACATAACCTAAATTCTTGGGCGCACAAATACCTGCTAGTACATGCATATATTCTGCTGTCATATCTTCTGTCCACAATCGTATTCTGGGAACAACTAGACAATGTAGCCCCAGAAGTTGACACATACTGGAAGGGAGGGTGAGGAGAAAGGGGAGATTTCTATAATGTTGCATATTTCAAAGGATTCCATCCGTCTGTCACAACTGCAAACTATTTGATCACTGAGTTATCACAGATCAAGGTTGCAAAGAGTGAATTTGTGAAAGCTATTGATTTTTCTCACTCCCTTTTGAGTTCTAAAGCCTGTGATCTCTTTAGATTCAGTTCAGTGAAGAAAATCAAATTAAAATATCCAGGAAATATCTTAGAGAAAAATATTGCTTTGTTTCTGGACTGTATATTATTCAATAATTACATAAAGTCTCTATGTCTATCTATATACATATGTAAAAGAATGCTATTAAGGTTGCAAGGTCAGGCATTCAAAAGTCAGGAAATGCCAGAGTTAAGATTAGCTGGTTAAAGTTTGGCAAAGTTTTAATGAATTGAAAACAGGGGCTTAAAATTGGAAGTATTTTGATATAGCAGTCACTACCATCTTTGCCTGTAATATGTGTGATCTCATGCATCCCCAATATAGTATCAGAATAATAAAATTAGAAGGCGCATAACAGTAATTAAACACTTCTTAGGTACTCCTCCCTCATAGTTGTTGCTAATATTCATTGCAGGCTTTGTTGCAATGGCATCCTCACTAACATTTGTTGTACCTTCTTTAATTGCAGTCATCCAGAGATTATTTCCATAGTGGGTGCTGTCAGAGGCAGGTAAACTGTTTATACAGCTGATTCCTGTTTAGTGGCTATAATGTTACTGTTGTTTGTTTCTTTTAGGAAAACATTGAATTTTTGTTTAGCTCTGAGTTTATTTTCTTAGGGGAACAGCTGAAAAGTTTAAATAATGGCAAAGTCGTGGTTTGGTCTTTCAGACATTTTACTTTTGGTGAAACCTTTTCCAAATAGCTTCGAAAATGTATCGGGGTGGAAGATTCTGAAGACCTAACATTTGGCTTTGCTGTTAAACTTGTCCCCAAAGTTTTGATGAAATATTTTAAAAACTCGTTAAATTTATTCCCTAAATGAAACAGCAGTAGTTTCACTCATTGATTAATTTTTGATCCATGTTATTCAGGACCAAATGACATCTTCATTGATCAGTTATGTTGTCTGTAAGTAAAGTTTAAACACTGCTTTTAAATGGGAAAGATAGACCAAACAATCTGATAAGGATTCCTAATTGTGTATACTGTATGTCTCCTTGTAATTGCATGGCTCAGAATTCACTAGCTGCATTACCTTTATTATTAATAACATAAATACACACTCTGTTTTATGTTCCTGCATTCTAGGAGCCAAATTTAGTTTTGGCATAAGTCTGTGTAATTCCATTGAGACCCGGGATGAATATAGCTTCTGTGCCCCCAGAGTTATCACCTATTTCTAACTCATTGCTTTTTAAATGACTCTGAGATACCTTTAATAGGACAAGTGCTGTATAAAAACAAACTCTCTTCCACATCAGCCAGCCCTGTTATGTGGTGGTCAGTCCGTAGTTCACCACGAGAAGGAGAGTTTGATCTTGTCATTATTTGTATTACAGTGAAGCTTAGAAATCTCACACATTATGCGAGGTGCTGTTTGTACCCAAAGTAAGAGAGAGTCCCCGCCCCCAAAGAACATACAGGCTAAACAGTGGTCCCCCAACCAGTGATCCCTCCCCAGCTTAGTGTGTAAGTTGCAGGTTTCAAACATATAGAGTCCTTGGATTCAGAGGTTAAAATCCCAGCAGCCTTACCAATAACCAAGTGAATGAAGAAAAAGGTCCTTTATCTGTCACATTAGTACAATTTGCTGAGGTGGCAACACTATTCACTTACGGGAAAGACACAGAGTTGGAGATCAGAAGTGGTGGTGAAGTAGGACGCTGAGGCATGGAGAATGAGTGACTTGCCCCAGGTCTTCTGCAGTGTTGTAGCTGTGTCAGTCCCAGGATAGTAGAGAGACAAGGTGGGCGAGGTAATAGGTTTTACTGGACCAACTTCTGTTGGGGAGAGAGACAAGCTTTTGAGCTACACAGAGCTCTTCCCCGAGCTGAAGAAGAGCTCTGTAGATTGAAAGCCTGTCTCTCTCCCCAACAGAATTTGGTCAATAAAAGGGGGGAGGGATAGTTCAGTGGTTTGAGCTTTGGCCTGCTAAACCCAGGGTTGTGAGTTCAATCCTTGAGGGGGCCATTTAGGGATATGGGGCAAAAATGGGTGTTGGTCCTGCTTTGAGCAGGGGGTTGGATTAGATGACCTACTGAGGTCCCTCCCAACCCTGATATTCTATGATTCTATGAAAGATATCATTACTTCACTCACCCTTTGTCTCTCTTGCACCAGGTCACACAGGAAACCAGTGGCAGTGGACAGAATTGAACCCAGGTCTTCTGGACCAGTTTGGTACCTTAACCACATGCCTATCCTTTCCATCTCAATGTCAATTGGCCTGATTCTGCTATTTCATATTGGTCCAAACGAGGCAGAACTCCACTGAAATCAACAGCATTACACTAGCAAAAAACAGTGTGATGTCAGAGTCCGGTTCTGGTGCAAGAATTATCATCGTGCTGAAGGGGGCGAGGATTCCGAACCTGTCCTAGAGCATGGAGGCAATTTGGATTGGGCATTTTGTTTTGGGTTCATCTCTAATCAGAATGGTGACTATTGCATCATTTGGTAAAGGAAAAAAAGCTTGTTTATTACATGACATTGAAAAGGGCTAGATCCTCAGCAGGTGTAATTGACTTCAAGGGAGCTCTGCCAGTTTACACCTGCTGAGGATATGACCCAGGGTATTTAGAAAGGAAGGGTGAAGCCTCTGTGTAGCCATGGTAAATCTCACCTAACTTTCTCAGGCTGGGGAAGAATATCAAAGGTACAGGAAAAGTGTCAAATATTTCTTTCTTAGCAACGAACCGAAAATACACACTAAAACCTTCCCAAGCAGCAAGATAACACAGGACAAGAAAAGTGGAAAGTGACCACCAGCTGCGAGACACTCTGGAATTCCCAACTTGATAAGTTAGGCTTTTCCTAGACAGGTGAATGGCCTGTCTTTAAAAGGTGATAGAAATAGGCCACAAAAGCATGACCCTATAGCTTCATTAACATCCCCAGTGAAAAGAGATCCTCAGCAGGGAACACTGTAGTCCCCCATAGAGGGGCCAGTGGACTTCAGGGCATGTTACAGGGTAAATGGACTTCAGCGAATGCATACGTGACACCGAAATGAAGGTACCTGTGATGTTGCCTGATGTTTTCAACATCTCTTATTGAGAGACTAGAGCTGTGCCGGAGGCGAAGGTGGTGTATCTGAATCCCTGACCCATACAGATTTTGACTTTGTTACATAACAGCACTGCCTCTAAAATAAGTGACAAGAAAGGGGAAGTTAATGTCATAATTTCTGACAGCGACAAGCAGGACTTACCCACGGACACTCCACCTCTTGTCTGTTTTAACAGAGAGGACTCCGTTTTCAATGAGAGCCTTTCCAGGATACCCAAATGCTACGTTTATTGGCATTTCCACACTCAAGTAAGCACCCAGAGACTGGATTTGTTTGTCCTGTTTAGATACCTCCTTGGCAACTGAAGTGATGAAAGCTGAATGCTTCTTGTTTTTCACTGGCAAATAATGCATAAGGAAGATGTGGTTATAATATCCCTTTCCTCTATTGATAAATGAATCAATACATGGTCCTCTGCTGCAGTTGAACTGAATATTCATTAAGCTGAAACAAAAATTATGTATCCAGATCCTCAACTGGTGTAAATCCGTATACACCTGGATTTACACCAGTTCAGTATCTGGTCCCTGGTGTTTAGGAGGTGGAATTACAGTCCAAAATGGATGAGATGCCACAGGAGAAAAGATCTGGTGGGTTCTTTGTCTCATCTTGGCCAGCATGTTCAGAGTAAGTTAACATGGAACCCACCAGCTCACAGGGTCAAACAAAAGTGTCTGGCCAGCTTGTCTCAGCCACAGCCAGAAACACACAGGAAGGGTGCGCTGCTGGCGTTGACATATATCCATGTGCAGAGATGACCTGCTGGCACAGGGTGCCTGAGCCCGGTTGTCTGGGTCAGATCTTTGGGGTCCTTTGATAACGGTTTAGGGAGAGGAAAAAAGAGAGTGTCCTCCCACCTACACAAGGACAACGTGTGTCTGAAGGTGTGAACCAATGGCCACTTTTGGATTAGTGGCTCCTTTTGTCCCTTTCTGACTCCATGGTGGAGGTGAGGTTGCTGCAGTTGTTCCCTGCCAGGGGTGCTTCAGAGTACAGAGGATGGTCAGCAGCAGCCACTTGAGGCGGAGGTTGGCCAGAGGGCAACAGCTTCAGCTCATCCAAGGTGGGAAGAGTCGCTGCCCTGTGATGGCGTTTATGACGGCTAAGGGGCTGTGAGGCTGTGTGTACTGTACTGTGTGTACTGTGCCGTGGCTAGCCAGACAGGGGGTGCAGGGATAAGGGGTGAGGAAAGGTTCCAAGAAAAGATCCATTGCAAAGCATGGAGACAGACAGTAACCCTAGAGATAAAACTCTTCCCTTAATGAAATGAAATTCCTCATTCAGTGTTAGAAGAAAATAACTCTTCCCATGGCTCTCTGCTATTGTCACATGCCATGTGCCAAGCTAGGCAACAGAACCAGCTTTGAATCCAGGGCCCAAGCGAGTCCGCTGGGGGCCGGCCTGCAGTATCTCATTGGCTGTGCTCTTCCACCTTGAGGGTCACTGGGAGGCAGTCAAGGTGGTGAGTGTGTGGGGGGCTCTGTACTGCCTGTCTTGCCCAATAGAATCTGGCCCAAATAGTGGGTGAAGCTGAATTCTCCCCTTGTGATACAGATATTGGGTTTAGGATCTTCCACGGAGTTGTTGTTAAGAGATGCTGAGTTTGGGGAAATGACAACAGGGCCGGATCTTCAGCTGGTATAATTCAGCATGACTCTGTTGACTTCAAGGAAGCTAAGTTAATTTACAGCCACTGAGGATCTGGGCCAATAGTCCATGAAGAACTTCCTACTGAAAATGAAGCAATTCACCACTCACTTCTATTATTAGCAAATAAAGCTTCTGAAGCAGGAAGAATGACAAAACGAACTTCCTTTCCACTGGACCTGAAGTCAAAACCAGCCGTTGTCATGCACAGTGTTGAAAAAGCAGCTCTTAATAGAACTGTAGCTTTGCCAGGGCGGATGTCTAACATCTCCCATTAAAAAACAAACAAACACTCATAAACTCAACGGGCATTGATAACAACAGGAAAATATATCGCAGTCAAAAATAGGTTAGGGTTTACTGGTAATTTTAGTGGAATAATGACAGAATATTCTAACTAATTGACTAAAGAGTAAGACTGGTTTGTCAGCTTGGGTGCAGGACTGGGCCTCAGGAGATCTGAGTTCAATTTTTGACTCTGCTACGGACACCTGTGGGAGCTGGGGCATGCCATTTAATCTCTCTCTAGCACGGGGTGGCCAACCTGAGCCTGAGAATGAGTCAGAATTTACCAATGTACATTGCCAAAGAGCCACAGTAATATGTCAGTAGCCCCCTATCAGCTCCCCCCCCCCCCCGCCCTGCTCCCAGTGCCTCCCACCTACCGGCAGCCCCGATAATCAGCGCCTCCTCCTCCCTCCCCATCAGTGGTTTCGTGGCGTGCAGGAGGCTCAGGGGGAGGAAGGGGCAGGAGCGAGGCATGGCAGGCTCAGGGAAGGGGGCTGGAAGAGGTGGAGCGGGGGCAGGGCCTGTGGCAGAGCTAGGGGTTGAGCAGTGAGCACCCCCTGGCACATTGGAAAGTTGGCACCTGTAGCTCCAGCCCCGGAGTCGATGCCTATACAAGGAGCCACATCTTAACTTCTGAAGAGCCACATGTGGCTCCGAAGCCACAGGTTGGCCACCCCGTTCTAGTGCTTTTCCCCATTTGTAAAGTGGGGCTAACAATACTTCCTTTCTCCTGTGTTTTCTCTGTTTAGATTGTAAGTTCTTTGGGGCCAGGAGTGTTTCTTGCTATGTGTACATACAGCACCTAGCTTCACAGGATCCCAATCGCTCATTAAGGCCTCTAAGTGCTACCACAATAAAAACCAGAGCAACCTCTTTCTAAAGTAGAAAAACTATTGAAATGATCTTGGTGAAGTGTCAAGTCCGCTCCGCTCCTGCATATCTGGTGCTGCTTTGTTTTTTAAAAAACACGACTTCACTCATTCGCTGTTTCTACAAGTTAAAAATGACAAATTAAAACAATGTTTGCAAGACACCAGCAAAGAACTAATGCAAGGATGAGGGCAAACATTAGGCAACCCATTTTCAATGGGAGTTTTATCTGAGTTGGGAACAGAGATGCAGCTGCAGAATTTGATCCATTAATTATCCTTTCCTGGTCAAGCTGAAGTCCATATGCTTCTTCCTAGCTCACACAGAGCCAAGGCCCTATTGACTTATTACGATGATTACCTTCAAAACAGAGCGATTTAACTCTTCCCACACATAGTGCTGGAAGTTGCACTTCTCTCACACGCTAACTCTTATTGCTCCTTGCACTCACGATAACCTATGACTGTGTTCAGGATTCGCACCAACATGCCCTTTTGAAATCCTGTTGCCTGGGATCCAAAGACCTGAACATATTCTCCAGCGTACTGTATGTTTAAGAAACCAATCTCGTTTCACTGAAGGGCTCTGAACTAGCAGACTAGAGTGACATAGGAGAGCACATTGTGAGATTCCCTTGGATTCACAGCCAGCCTTCTGACCGGGATACAGATGGCAGGGGATCAGACTAAATCCCAGAAGGTGAAGCCCCATATGCCCATGCGTGTTTGCGAGTCTTATACACAGTCACACAGTGCAGCTCCTCTTTAAAAGCCTATTATTAGGCTTGTCTCCTTTGTGAACTTTCTCATTATCATTTCATTGTGCTGTGCAATCCCAGCCCGGTGCAATGAATATTGACTTCATGCTTGCTTTTCTAATTGAATTAGAGGGTGAGCGGGAGTGACTGGAGTCTCCTGCCTGCAGTCCTGCTTCCCTGGCAGCGGACTGAATGGAGGTTGAAAGAAAAGCTGTTTGCTTGATCACTGTGGCTAAGAGAGACCTGTCACAAAGCTGCAACAGGGATTTATTAAAAGACAGAAGAAAATGGGAGCGAGAGGTTCCTGCTCACTTCCAGCACCACCTGCTTGCTTGCTTGCTTGCGGCCGTATTACAGAAATAGAGGGAGAAAGAGAGAGAACTTAAGCAAATGCTTCAAGCAAAAGTGGATCTTTTCCCAGCACCGAAACTGCCTCGCCGTGGACAGATGTGTATCATTAGAGTCAGCTGAGGATAAAGAACACAAGCGTGTTTACTGTAACTGCTTCAGCAAGCAACTCCCCAGTCACTTCTAAAAAGTGCTAACACGTAGGGTGGGATTTTAGCCTGACTCTGCTCCTGCTGAAGTGAACGGTCAAACTGCTCCCAACGTGAGTGGGAGCTGGACGAGGCCAGCGCTGAGCGCTTTTGAAAATCCCACATTGAATTAGGCAGTGGCTTTGGTTCACCCTTGGGTTTCCACTCTTGCAACACAAGCCGTGGCCCCCCAGTACTTGAAAATCTGAGGGGTGGGCTTACTGCAGCACGGGCTCTTCACCATGCTTGCTGCGCCGGGGGGCTCGGAACTGGCCTGTGTTGGTCCGGAGAGGGGCCTGGGCAGGGCGCCTGGCTGAGGCACTGATTCTGTGCACGCCCTGGGTGCCTTCCCCAGTGGGGCTCTTCTGGAGCCCCGGCCAGGCTTTAAATTGCACTCTCCTTGGGGATTGACTCCCCCTCCAATGAAGCTGCCTCTGCTGGTGCACGGTGGGTTAGACCTGCATCAGCAGGGACGGATCAAGATGGGTGTTGGTGAAGCCCGTTGAAGATGGAGAGTGCCGTGCATGCCCTCTTTGGAGTAGCTAGCGTCCCCGGGGAAGTAGCTGTACTCAGGAAAAAGCAAGGGTGCTGATTGTGGCAGCAATCCCTAGAAAGGGATTGTAATGTGGGAGCTTTCTTTTTCCCGCCTCTTCTCTCGTGCATCCATGCAGGAGCCAGCCCTAGGCTGCTCCACTGTTAGATTGTGCTTTGGGCTCTGTAGGTAAGGGGTGGAGTGCAAGGCTCCAAGGCTATATCACAGCCCTCAGCATGGCGTAGCATACACCTTCCCTGCAGCTCCACTGGCCTATACACACAGAGGGAAAAATGGCTCACCCAACCCATACACGCCAGTTGGTAGATGTGAGCATTGGGCATGTGGCCCTGATCCCTGCGCATCACCTGGAGTTATGAGCAGGACAGTCCTAATGCGCCACACAGGAGGGTGGGTATATGTGGATTTTACTGCCTGCTAATCCCCTTCCTGGCTGCCTTAGACCAGGGCACGATCTAGTCCCTAGTGATTAAGATGTTGCTAGTCCATTGTGGCTGCAATGTAATACATTGTATTTGCTATCTGGATTGCAATAGCATCATTAGGCCGCAGTCATGGAACAGGGCCCCATGGTGCTAGGCACGGTACACCCCACACCCCCGAACCCACTCTCTGCCCCAAAGAGCTTACAAGTAGGGCTGGCCAAACATTTTTCCATCAAAATTGTTTTATGACACCCCTCCCCCCCAAAAAAAATTGTTTTTGGTGAAATACACCTTTTTTACCAAAAGTATCAGCTTTCTGCAGAACATGTTGATTGATGGAATATTTTGTCACAGAAAACTGAGAGATTTAGGTCAGAAATGGGGGTTGTTGGGTTTGCCTCATGTCCACATTCTCCTCTTTGGGCCGGGATCCTCAGCTGGTCTACATCTGCCATAATGCATAGTGCAGAAGGTCAGGGATCTGCATCTGTGACTCTCAACCTCAGCACCCTTTCCTGCATCTGGATCGGCTGTACAGCTGGCTTTGCCTCCAAGAGGGGTTGCTGTGGCTCAGGAATCGTATCCTCTCATTTCATGCCTTTTTAAGGCTTGAAAAGGAGGATTTGTCCTCTTACAAGCAAGCTTAAATATCCATTGTAGGTCATTTATTAGTATGTGCGTATCAGAAACGCTCATTTTACAGTATGTGCCTGATTTTGCTCTTATTTACGCTGCTTGTAAATCAGGAGTAACTACACTGAACTTAGTGGCGGTACACTGAGAGAAACCTGGTGCCGGACCAGAATAAACCCTTTTTGAGAAGTTCTACCAATGGAATCTCAGGTACAGTGTATGTGGGCAGATGTATCTGCATATCACAGATAATTTGTATAGTGTGTTTCGAGGAAAATGAATTATGTAAAAGAGATACAGCACTCTACTCATTCCTGATACATCTGTCTCTCTGTCTGTCTCTCTCTCTATATATATGGGATAAGACTTTGAAAATAGTTTTCAGGCCTTATCTGACTTTTCATAGCTAGGATTTGTGCCTTTCTCCTATTTCCCTGGTCCTTCTCCAAATGTGTGGTCTGCTTGGCAAAGTACTCAGAACTCGTAGTTTCTTTCATTGTTTCTTCTCTTTTCTGCTTCACTTTCCGTCCCACTGTTCTGTATTATTGACTTGCTCCATTTTTATGGCTTTCACTTTACTTTCCACAACTTTTATTTGTATTTTTTCTCCTTATCTTCCTTTGTCTGGCTCCAATTAGCCTCAGCATCCAACAGTATAATAAATCACTAAGAAACCTCCTCACTGTTCAGTGGCTGGTACGTGGCTTAGTGTGGCTCTTACTTTTCCGAATGATTAATCAGGAATTAATCTTTGTTTGCAATAAGTTTATTGGTGCCTGCTCTTCGGTAGCTGCTAAGCTGTTTGCAAACAAAAGGGAGGGTTTTGTTGTGACCTTAATGGAGATAGGGTGACAGGTGGATTTATTCTCAGGTTTACATGGCTTAAAAGGGCAAATCAGCTGGCACCCTTTGAATTTTAAGAGACACTTCAGTTGGGTTTGTGCATGTTTGATAGATTCACACTAGCATGGGTAGAACTGATATTGCTACCCACTGAAACTGAATGACCTCCTCTCATTAATAAAGGATAGCTACTTTTTTGGCATTTGCATTAGTTTTAATAAGTGCTGGGAGACCGGATAAGCTTCAGTTAGTATTCTGTTCTATCCAGGTCTATTCCTGGCTCTTCCAGGCATCTGCTGTGTGAACTTTGGCAAGTCGCGTCAACTGTTTCTGCCTGTTTCCTCACCCACTATTTGTCTGTCTTGTCTGTTTGGATTGTATGCTCTTATGGGCAGGGACTGCATCTCAAATATGTGTTTGTACAGCACCTAGCACAATGGAGCCCTGATCTCATTAGGAGCATCTAGGCCCATAGGCACCAACTTCCTCAGTTCCCGGGGGTGCTCTGTCCCAGGCCCTGCCCCCACCCTCAGCGCCCCCCCCACCTCTTCCTGTCCCCGCTCCTTCCCCTCCCCCACCCCCAGTGCCCCCTGCATGCTGCTGGACAGCTGGTCAGGATGGGCAGGAGGCACTGGGGGAAGGGAGAGGATCTGATTGGTGGGGCCAGCCCTGGTGCACCCACGGAGTCCGTGCCTATGTCTAGACCTTACTATAGTACAAATAGTTCGTCATCATCATACTTATTATTATATTTTTATATAAACCAGAATTATTTGATCTAGCATGGCATGTCCTCATGTTATTATTGTGATACATGTGATAGACTGGAGAGATTGGCCTACATAAAACGAGGTGCATGCAGGGCTGGCTCCAGGTTTTTTGTCGCCCCGAGCGCAACCGCCGCCCAAACGGAAAAAAAAAAGAGGATGGCTGGAATGCCACCCCCGGAAATGGGCCACCCACAGCACGTGCTTGCTTTGCCGGTGGCTAGAGCCGGTCCTGGGGGCATGATATGTTCGTAGCATGTGACCTCCAGGGAATGATGATGTTCCCGTAACTGAGAGAGCTGCCTTACTGACTAGCTCATATATTACCATTGCTGATCTCCTTGACTATCTTCCTGACTAGAGGTTCTGGGTGAAGTCCTGGTCTTACTGAAGGCAACGGGAGTTTTGCCACTGGCTCCAATGGGGCAAAGATTTCCCCTCTGCCGTTGAATTCCTGCACTATTGAGCACACATGCTTCCAGGCCTGCTGAGGGGGCAATTGCCCAGGGGCCCAGGCAATTTAAAAGGGCCCGGGGGCCCATGGCCACTGCCGCTGCTGCGGTAGCAGTGGCCAGGAGCCCCGGGCCCTTTTAAATCACCCGGGCGGGTCACAGGACTCCTAGGCATGCGCAATTGCTCTGGGCCCCGGCCTCGTGGGCGGTCCTGGAAGTGATGGATTCATCACTTCCGCCCCGGGGCCCACCCCCACTAGGGATGGCCATAGCCCTGGGGCCTGTAATTTCTGTCGGCAGGCCTGCATGCCTCTGATGGCAGAGGGTGGCTCTGAGCACCTAAGATGCAGTAGCCATTGGGTGAAAATGGTAAGCCATTAATATTCTAGAAAGCAATATTACAGAAGACTATCCCTCCAAAGTGCTCAGTGGAGGGATACAGTCTGAGTAAACAATCCCCGTCTTTTCCTGTGTTTGTCTTAGACCAAAGATATGAACATGCTTTCTTCACCACCAAATTGTTGGCCTGAATGACAATCGAGCCTTTGAAGAAACAGAAATGATGTTGACCTTTTGCTTAGATTTGGGGTCACTGCAGAAAGGAAGTTTTATAAACCACCTACGCCATATTTCCGCCCAAAGTTGGAGTGAGAATCCTGCTGGATTATAAACAGCTCATATCCATGAACTAGCTTAACTTTCTGGCTGAGTAGGAGCTGTCATGTGTGGTCTTCCCATATCAAGGCTGGTACTCATAAATCAAGACTGAATGTCTTTCTGAAAGAAATGCTCTGGTAGAGCCACAAGTTATTGGGTTGGCTACAGGAATAACTGAGTGAAATGCTGTGGCCTGTGTTATGCGGGTCAGACTAAATGATCAGAATGGTCCCCTTTGGCTTTAAAAATCTATGAATCTAGGTATTGTTCGTTATTTTATGGAATCCCAGTGTCTGAGAGACAGAAGACATGGTGTCTTTTTTCAGTAATGTCTTCTTGCCCTTTGAGCTCTTTATAACTTGCTGGTGTTGTTTGTGTTTTCTGAAGGAGATAGCAGGGGAAAAAATTCTACTTCTTTGAGATCACAGAATGCTTTGAGCGGCTCTTGTTTCTGTTGACACGGATCTGTCATTGGTATACAACCTCTGAAAGGGACTGAAATCACTTGCCACAAAGAACTGTAGTCATCAGAGACCGCCATCCCTCTGTGTAAAACATAACCTCATATAGGCATGGAGCCTTACAATTCCACCTATCCTATAGGATGGGAGTGTTTTGTTTTGCTTTTTTACAAGAATTCAGTTATTATGGAGTTCGCCCTTGAGGGCAAGGGACCCCATGCAGAACAGATGTGAATTCAAGACTCCAGCCTCACAAGCCTTATTCTCCTATCACTCACACTTGTGTAAATCAGGAGCAATGCTACTGAAGTCTATAGTGTTATATCAGTGTAAACAGTGTAAACAGCAGGATGATCAGATCCTATGGCGGATAGATATTACTTATCCTGAATGACAGCTATGCCAGTTATTGTTTGTTGTGAGTGTATTTCGTTGTTCATTTGGACATGAATGTTTGGTTAGAATTTCAAGAAAGCTTTTATGGCATAATATTTTCTTGGAGTGCTCTGCAAATCAGAATATGTTAAACCAAAGCTCTAGGTATGCATTTATTTTAAGTGTTACTCTTGGCTGCTAAGAGCCGCCGAGTAACATTTAATAACAAGGAGAGGCAATGTGATCTGGTATATAGATGATGAGTCAAGGAGCAAGACTGGGGTTCTGAGCCCAGCTCTGTTGCTGGCCTGCTGTCTGATCTTGGAGAAATCATATCCAGACTGCGTGCCTCTCTTCCCCCTCCCCTCTGGTCTCTGTCTTGTCTACTTAGACTGTAAGCTCCATGGGGCAGAGACTGTTGCTCCTCACCAATGGGGTCTTGATCCCAGCTTGGGCCTCCAGGTGCTATTCTGATACAAAGAATAACAACAGTTAAAACACTGGTGGTTTAATGTTAATTAGGCGGTCATCTCCAGCAGTAATGGGGGCGTATTTCTAGAGTTGATGGCTGCCTCTTCTAAAGTACAATTGCAGATAGGTCTTCCTCTTGCCCCTACAAGAAAACAGATCCAACTTTGTCAGGCCTCTGGTATTCTGAACTCCTAGCAGGTTTATTATGCTGACATCATTCTGTAGGAAACATCTTAAGAGATTCTGAATCACAAAGCATCGAACTCCTGCCTTTGGAATTAAAATTACATCTGCTGCTCTCTGAATGAAAATGTGTGAATGTTTATAGATACATTTAATTAAATACATCTCACTCAATTTAACTAGCTTTGCTCAGTGGGGTCATGATTAACACATATAGTCTCACATTCCTGACAGGCACTTAAAAAAAAATCAGAGTTCCCTAAATGAAACCAAAACAGTCTCATTAAAAAATTAAACAGAATTACCAGTGTGATTTGATGACCTACAGCAATGATCAAAGTGATTGCCTTAGTAGCAGACAGTCCAGTATTACCAGAGATGAAACCATACAGTTTAAATAATGTAAGAACCAGGTGCTTCATTTTCTCCCATGGGTTAGGTGCTACCCTGTTGACTAAACAGTACAGACATTTACTGCCATACCTAAATGTTTAATCAGCACAGTGGCAGCCTATCAGTTTATACAGGACTAAGTCCTCAATGAGACATTGGTATGCACAGATAAGGGGATGGTAGATCAGAGTGCTGGGTGTTTAGGTGTTCAAGTGATCATAGAGATTTGCTCTATTGAATCATTTGTTTCAAGTTTTGTTTTTTTTTCAAGGTTTTTTTAAATTTTAAACAAATATAATGGCTTTGATCCTCAGCTGGTGTAAACAGTTCCATTGTAATCAGTGGAGCTACACCAATTTGCATCAGCTGAGGATCTGGCTTGATATCGCTGTGTGTTTAAAGCAGCTAGTTAGAGAAAAAAACATGCAATGGGTGGCTTTGTGCTTACAGTAAATAGCCCCCAGAGTGGTATTTATATAACACATTCTGTAACCTTTGAAACCATTTTCAGAGAAATGTTTTGAAGAGTTTTAGAAAGGCTGGTAAGTTTCTATGTATGCTGTAGAGCTAGTTTGATACTGGCACAGAATTGCTTGGTGCTTAAACCACTTATTAAAGTCTAGACGCAACATAAAAGCATGTAAATTGTTTCCAGTCATCTCTAGTAAAAACTTCAGCTTGAACTGGGAATTGATTGGTGAATCTCTTAGCGTAATTAAAATTGACTGTTAAAGTTTCTTTTGGTTAATTGGTAACACTTTCTTTGGAAGTCCGTGCTGGATCATTTAAAGGAGTTCCTGAGTATATGATCAGAACGCAAATATAGTTTTATGGGCAGGTTTACAGTTATGTTCCACCCTGGTGGTCTTTCTTCCTGTGTCTTTCCTAGTTAAGATTTATGCTGTCATTCACCACAGTCTAATTGTGTTTTGATAAAAATGAAATGGTTGCTGATCCATTTCAGACTGAAAGATGAACTGAAATATTACACAATCCCAAATCCTGTCTCCCCCAAACCCTTCATTTTTAATTCCAGGTAGTCTATTCTAGTCTATTCCATTCTGTTTTATTCTATTCAGGTTCTTAAACCATGCTCATCATTGTAGTATTTGAGTGCCTTCTTTCAGTGTATATACCACATGTTACTCTATGTTTCTGTTAAAGAAGGCAAGGCCACAGAAGTATGCCTTGTATTTAGAGTGGAATGTGTTGAGCTTTGTGATGGTCCTTAGTTCCTGTTGGAAATTCACAGTCTTGAGCAAGCCCTGAGTCAAAAAAAGTATCACAATTCAGGACAGCACTTAAGCACCTGCTTATGCTGAAGCACGTGCTTAATCCAGAATAGGGACAGACTTTATCATAGTCTAAAGTGCTTTCCTGAATCAGGGCCTACAAATGCACCTTAAGGTCTTCTACAGTGGCATATTTTTTTAGTGCACCCCCAGCCAGTGCTGTTCAGTAGTAATGTGTCGGGTCTCATAGTATCAGGGGGTAGCTGTGTTAGTCTGTATCCACAAAAACAACAAGGAGTCTGGTGGCACCTTAAAGACTAACAGATTTATTTGGGCATAAGCTTTCGTGGGTAAAAAACCCCACTTCTTCAGATGCATGGAGTGAAAATTGCAGATGCAGGCATTATTATACTGACACATGAAGAGAAGGGAGTTACCTCACAAGTGGAGAACCAGTGCTGACAGGGCCAATCAATCAGGGTGGATATAGTCCACTCCCAATAATTGATGAGGAGATGTCAATTCCAGGAGAAGTAAAGTTGCTTTTGTAGTGAGCCAGCCACTCCCAGTCCCTATTCAAGCCCAAATTAATGGCGTTAAATTTGCAAATGAATTTTAGTTCTGCAGTTTCTCTTTGAAGTCTGTTTCTGAAGCTTTTTTGTTCAAGGATGGCTACTTTTGAATCTGTTATAGAATGTCCAGGAAGATTGAAGTGTTCTCCTACTGCCTTTTGTATGCTACCATTCCTAATGTCCGATTTGTGTCCATTTATTCTTTTACATAGATACCTTTTTCAGGTATCCTATTATATCTTTCTCTTTGCACTTGAAGCTTATTTTCACTGACTAGCTTCAAGGTGGGTAGCTCTAATGTATGGGCAATTAGCATGAGCGAAATATAGATAGATTGACATTGAGAAAGGTGTTTCATGAAATGATCTTTTGATTAGGCATACCTTTCAGTGGGGTTTATATGAAATGGGACCCTCTAAAATATTGTTATGAGGTTTTGTGCAGCAGAGGTGACGCATGCAGAATACATGATGGTGTAGTAGAAATAGTTATCAATGCATGCTAACTACACAGCCATCCAGTCTCTCGCCAATAACCACAACAAACCACTGTGTGTGTTCATGTCCGCACTTATTTGTAAATATGTTCACATGTCTGAAACACTCCCTGATGGTCTCATAGAGCTTAGTTAATAGGAAATCAGGTTCACTGTTGCAAATTGTTGTTTTAAATGAAGCAAAATATCACAGTTGAAATGGTGCCAGGGCTTTCCTAGGTTGAACTCCGCATCAGACCCATAAGGAATAGTAGAATACCTCTTCAGCTTTCAAAGCCATCAAAGTCACTGGGGCCCCCATCCAGGGACATCATTTCAGAAAATATTGGGTGGGGGGAAGGGAGGAGTTATGTCAGCATATAAAGCATTACAAGTGATTATACTATATCCTGCAAAGGTTGGGTGTGTGTATGTATGTGTGTGTGTGTGTGTGTGGGAAGATGGGACAAAAACTGAATCATATAAGACCAATGAAAAGTTTGGAGGGGGGCCAACCAAGGTCTAGATGGCACAAGTGCACAGCAAGATCCTCACAGATATTTACACACTTAATTCCCCTTGAAACCAGTGGGAGTTAGGCACCTAACTACCTGTCAGGATTGGGGTCTGGAAGTCTTTCCATTGACATCAGCGGGCTTTGGCTCAGCCTGTGTGGTCAGTCAGATGACATGGCTTCCCTCAGTCTAGCCTAATTCAGGAAAGCACTTATCATTGGGACGTAAGCACAGACTCGAAGTTAAGCTTGCACTCAACGGCTGTCCTGAATGGATCTGCTGTTCTGATGAGCCTCTGGCAGTAGAATTCCAAGACTGTGCAACACAATCTGGACTTCAAATAATGATGTTTGTAGCTTGTTGAAGGTTAAACTGCCTAAACAGTCCATGCTAATGCAGCTACGGTTCTGTATTCCACAGGAGAAAGAGTCATATGCATGTATTATGCTGTACAGTGTTCCTGTTAAAGCCACAGGTTCAAATCTACCCTCAGCTTCAAACTGTTGAACTGCAGACAAGGGTAATAAATGATTTTTTTAAAATGTGCTTTCTATAACTTAGAGAGAGAAGCTGGGTGAGGTAATATATTTTATTGGACCAGACCTGTAGAAGAGCTCCGTGTAAGCACGAAAGCTTGTCTCTCTCTCTCACCAACAGAAATTGGTCCAATAAAAGATATTCCCTCACCCTTGTCTCTCTAGTATCCTGGGACCAATAGGGCTACGACAAGACTGCATTTTCTATAATTTGACAGGTGTGGCCCATTTATGCAGACACAATGGGCCAAATACTTCTCTGTTACCTCTGTTGACTTTAAAGGTGAGAAATAATGTTTTTT
The DNA here is from genome assembly GCF_965140235.1 of Caretta caretta. Lineage (NCBI taxonomy): Eukaryota > Metazoa > Chordata > Testudines > Cheloniidae > Caretta > Caretta caretta. The sequence goes on along the minus strand of NC_134208.1, from coordinate 200,955,086 downwards.
TCCCCCTTAAATAAATAATTCCTCAACCCTAAATATCTCATCTGCAGCCAGGGAGAGAGGGATAGCATGGCTGTAACTGAGGGCGGAATCTGAGCCTGGGCTTTTAAGAATACCATACTTTACAATGCATGCACATGGATTCCTTCGTGAGTTTTGTTCTCCCACCCCCATTGCACATGCATGCTGGTTTGCCAATGTAGGTTTGCTCCTAGTGACAGGCTTCTGTCTTTTTTTTAAAAAAAATTATAACAGAGCCATTATTTTAAAATGCACATGGTATAAGGAATTATACCAGCTTTGCAGAGAGGGGAAAACAAAGTCAGTGTCAAAATTGGGGGCCTATCATCCTTGACATCGTCCTTTCAGTTACTCAATGTGACAGGTGATACCCAGTTGGCTTTAAGATCTACCCCCATGTGTGAAAAGATGAATGCTTCTGGACTGGTCCATTCTAACTCCCTTCAAGGCAAGAACAGTGGGGGAGATGGTGATGAGCGTGCCCAAAGAGATTGCCTTAAGCTTATTTGGTTTTCTTTTCACATATGCAACGTGATCCAATTATTTTTAAGCAATGAGGTCATTTAAGTGTGCCAGACCAGAGGTTTGCCATTTCCCCCCCATTCATTTTCTTAAATCTTATTGTCAGCCATGTTGCCCTTGACTAGCAGAGCAGCTGCTTAGGGTCTGCCTGTGTAGTTATAATCCCATTAAAGAACCCCCCATTATGTTGCTAATGTATTTATAAAGAAACTAGTCACCTGGAATTAACAGTTGATACTTCTCCCTGGACATGCTGTACTGAAATAGAATAATTTCTGATCCCCTGCCTTGTTAGATATGACCAGTTGCTTTTGTCATGGTGCCAAATTGGCTGAAATAGATTAGCAATTAATGCAGAACATGCTTTCCTGTGTTTGCAAAGTCCTTGTAATCATCACTGCCGATCACATTCTCATCAGCTCTTTCCTGATAGTGCTGAGATGACAGATATGCCTGGGTTTAGGGAGCTTATAGTCTTACATGGAAATATGAAAGGCATTAAATGAACATCCTGACAGAGAAGGTGAGGAATCTGATGCAAGGGAATGGGTTCCAAACCATTTTCAAGTACATTCGCCTTTAACTTTTTTCAGTCAGCACCAAGTTTGCAAGCCTTATGAAGCCTTAAAGGGAAGGAAAGCTCTTCTAAAAATAATTGCCTCCCGCCACCTTTAACTAAACCCTCATTGCTAACTCTTCATTAATTTCAGGGATACCCAGTTCAAAGTTATCCACCTAACTTTAAACCTTCCACGGGCTTGCTGCAGCCTACCTCAGAATGGGTTGGAAGTCAGTGGGATTTTTGTCTTTGACTTCAGTGGGGTTAGGATTTCACTCCAAAACCTCTCTCTGTCTCTCTCTCTCTCTCTCTCCATACAATCCAGCCATTTTTGGTGCAAGAGCCTTCTTACAGCATTAGCCAACTGGAATGCCCATCCTTTCTCTCTCCACCTCATCGACTCTTCATCTCACTGCAAATCTCAGCCTCTGTTTCCCTTCCTCGGCTTCTTCTGTTGTCTCTCTCTGCATTTATAGCATTTGCTCTGCAAAGCATGTTACAGTCCAAGATGTTTGTGTTGGGTTTTTTTGCGGGGAAGGGTAGCGGGGGGGGGGGGGGGGGGACAGGGGGTAGAGGAAGGCTGATATACACACTCAAGTTGTGTTGCACTTTGAAAGGGAGGGAAAATGGCCTTCTGGCCAAGGCAATGGTTTGTGACTTAGGAGATCTGCGTTCAGTTCCCTGCTCTGCCACAGACTCTGTGGGCAAGTCACTCATGATCTCTACCTCAGTTTCCCCATCAGTAAAATGGAGAGAATACTTTGTCAATTTTGTATATTTGGAGTGTCTGATCTGTTGGGCAGGGACTAATATTTTACGTTTGTACATAGCCATGCACAATGGTCCCCTGACCTGATTGGCACTAAAAGTTATGAAATGATCATACTAATAATGAGCATGAGGTGTTTTAATATTACAGTGTTGTGGGCCACATAAGTGTGTAGATGGAAAAGTCTGAGTTTTGGAGGACTGAGGAACCAAACCCAATAACATCATCTGGTGCATGAGAACCAAAATGCAAAGCAGCCCAGTCTAGGTTGGCTGTGCAAGCTGAGGACAATGAAAACAGACTGAAAGCTGACAGCATCAATGGTGAAGCAATGAAAAGTAAATGAGCTTTAAAAGAATTCTAGCATTTTTAATCCTGCGTTTTCTCCCCAACTATATAGCTTTTTGCTTGATAGAGTTGGCAAAATATCTTTTCATTTCACTAAAAGGGAATAATGGGTCAGACCCTCAGAACTGCTCTGCCCCTTTGCACTGCTCTGTTGGCTGGCATAGAGCCAGCTCAAGGAGCCAGGGGGAGTCCCCGGGTGTCACAGAGCTGGCGAATGGCTCTCCAAGGTCCCATGGCCAGGCACAGTGTAGCTGAGCTCCAGTGATCCCTGGCTGCCAGAATGTCCCCTTGGATTCATGGGGAATGGATGTAACTTAAAGCAGCTGTATGTTGCACTGGGGGTTAAAGCGGCTCTCACCAAGCCCCGGGATTGGGGAGCCACAAGGGAGCCATCTTTGCCCCCCCAACACTCTCCCCGTGCTGAGAGTAGCTTGGTCGAACCAGAGGATGCAGCTCAAAGTTGTTAGAACGTTTCCATTTCATGTGGGCTGGTATTGCAATGTGTGCTCTTAATTCTAGCAAATTGTGTAAAATTGTGACGCCAAGGTAGCATTCTTCCTTCAAAGTTTCAAAATTAGTAAAAATGTTGTGTGGGATTGGAAACTTGGGCTGTGGTTTTCTACCGCTCCAAGAATAAAATTCCTCTGGCTTTGTAAAAAAGCCCAGAGAAGTTGTCCATTTAAAATAAAAACTAAAGACACCTTTTTTTAGTGACAGTTTTACTGTGTTTCTAGGATACATTATGCTGGATGTTGCCCTCCCATAGATCTTGACAACCCCAATGAACTCAGTGGGTAAAGGTGAGATCAGAATTTGGCCAACTAACCCTTCTAAATGAATTAATATCACTGAAAATTAGAAATCGCAGAAATCAGTGTAAGGATCTTCTAGGGCTTTTGGGAATATTTACTAGAAAAAGGCCATTGATTGTAAGATCTTATTTTAGATAGTCACTGCCCCCAAAGAGCTTACAATCATTTTCTTCATGTTTGTACACTACCTAACACAATGGGCCTTTGCCCTAATTGCTATCAAGGTGCGATCACTATATAACTCTTACATAAGAAATGCTCGCAGATGTTTTCATTGTTCCTACCTTCCTTCTTGACTGATTCAAGGGACGTCCTCAGCAACAGGGACATTACCAATATTTTATTATTGTCCTGAATTGATCAGGAGATTACAAATGCAATGTTGAAATGTTCATGAGTTCAATTCTGACTCAGAGGTAGACGAATTATTCTCAGATAAAATCATTCATTTAGTTTTGCTCTTTTTTCCCCATTCGTATATTGTCCATAAATAGATCAATGTTTCCATGAATTCGATTACAATTGTTGGATGAATGTGAACAAGTTAATGTTTATAGATTTCTGGCAATCTCAGAGAATATTGAATATAAGCAATTCAGAGCATAAGCTATTAAGAGACAATGTGGTCCAGTATATAGCACCTTGGCTTGGGACCCAGGAGACCTGCATTCTATCCCCATTGTGCAAGTGACCACTCCCTGATGTTTGATAAATCCCTTCACCTGTCGGTTTCCCTTCGTATTTGATTAGCTGTAATTCTGAAGTTGGGATTTCTCAAACTATGTGTATTAATAATGTCTCGTACAATGGCGCTCCAGTCTTGGGTGGAGCCTCTAAGTGCTACTACAATATAAATAACATTTCTGCTCATTCACTAGAATATTCATGGAGAGTGAATACACAATGGGCATGAACACAGGCAAGATGACGGTTTGAACTCATGTTCACAAAGAGCTTTTTGCAATATCCTTCTCGTTCTACCGGTGACCAAACCTTGTCACTAGTCAGTGGCCTGTGTGGAACAGGTCTGGTGGCCCAAGTCCGTTTCCTTTGAATGGGCGTCCATATCACAAGAAAACACCACCAAGGTGGGAACTAATTGGAATAGTGAATGGAAATTTCCAATAAAGAAGCCAAGGACTAAAGGTCTGATACTGTGAGGTACTGAGCACCTCTGGGGTGATGCTGAGCATCTTCAATTTCTATTAAAATTATTGACCCTTTTGCCCCACCCCCTGCTCTACCCTCAGCCACCTTCCTCCACTCAGGTGGGCTGGGACATCTGCAACTGCAGAAGTGTGGGGGTGGAAGGGGGTTGGATAGTCCCCAGCAAGAAACACCTCCTCAGAGATGAATATGCTCATGGGGTGGGGGTTTTGCAAAGCACTCGGTGTTGCCCTAACCCTACTCCCACTGAAGTCCAAGGGAGTTTTACCAAGGGCAACGGTGGGAGCACTTTTAGGCCAAGGCTGGGCACTCTGAGATAACTCCACTCTCCAAATGGTACCAGCGAGCAGCCCGGCCATTTTGGTGGTGGTGTTAAAAGGCAGCGACTATCTCTTGGTGTGCTATGAGGTCCAGATGGTGGTCTGTCCTGTGCTCCAGGGGGAGTAAGATGTCTCCTTCCTTCCAGTGCTGGCTACCTGCCTCATGAGTAGCAGTGTAACCTGGGCAAGCAGCATCCTCAGGGTCTCCTGTGCAGGTGGGGAAGGACAGACTGCTTGCCAAGGGGAAGCGTGCTCCGCCAGCTCCCCTCAAAGCAAGGAAGTTCGGAACCAGGAGGTCATAATCGGCTTCTAACAACACTCTGACCCATTTGCAGGGATCCTGGCAAAGCCACAACTGAGCCCCTCATTGACAGCTGGGTTCCATCTCAAAGGCTCAATGTCCATCTCTCTCTTGCCTCTGTTTTAATTGACTGTCTTTGATTGCATTTTCCACCCTGTCAGGCAGTCCTGCCATTCTGCATTGTGGCTTACACAGCTTGGGTCCTGTTTTCTTTGCTGTTTCCTAATGGGCAAAAAGCCATACAGACCCCTCCCAACATAGCACGTGCCAAGGCTGGGAGAGGAGGCCTGGGGAAGAGAGAAACTCAACAATCTCAACTTCCATAGCATTCATGCTATCCCTGCAACTACCTGACATCAGCATTCAATCACCCACTAAAGCTGTTTGTTCCCTCATACTCCTTCTGCATAATCCTCATCCCTTACATATCCTGGCTGTCACCATTTAGCCAGGACCCTCACTCCATTAGCTCAAGCTGGCAAATACACCTGTCACAGGATAGGGGTTGGTATCCTACTGATGACAATACTATGTCTAGCCTATTGGGGCCCTGGGCAATGGCTGGGCTTTTTAGGTGCTACCACAATATATAAATAATTACCCGGTTTTCCCTGTTATACTCAGCATCAGTCAGAGTATCCTGAAGGTTGATCTAATTTACAGTGATTATAACAGGATCCACTGCATGAATTATACCCAGCTGCCTGCATCCCCAGTGGGCTGATCTGGTAGCTCGGTATTTCCAGGGCATAGAGATGGGCTGACCTCTGTGTGCTGGTGATTTGATAGGGGACTGGCCTAGAAACTGCTATGGCTTTTCAGGGGAAAGGTGTAGGGGACCAGACCCACTGGCTTACAGCTGCTTTGCCCAGATGCATAGGCCAGGGTCCAGTCCCTAGCTGTGTGATATCCAGGATTACACAGCAGCTGCAGAGTGATCAGGTTGTATGGGTAGACATATGTTCTTTGCAGTTCACAGGATTGATAAAGTATTCTGAGTATGAAAAAATAATCGGAGAAGAAAGCTTTTACATTTTGTTTAATCTTAACCGGCAACAGTCAAAACATTAGAAGGCGTTTGGAGAAGTGGCTGAAGTTCGGAGCCTGGGGAGGACCACCGAGAGATGAATGATGCTTGGAATGGCCGAAGAGAAAAGATTCAGTGGACACATCTGGAATAAATGGAGAAAGCAAATTAGAATGATTCAGAGCTGGGCCTTAACTGTGTCCCGGTGAAGTCAATGGGACAGGGATTGGTGGTGCTGGGAGGATATGCCCAGAATGAGAACACTGCGGAGGCTTGGTTTGACTAGAGAAGCCTAGATCCGCTGAGGACTGATAGATTTAAAAGAGGCCGACAGTGTAAGAAGGGGGGATGCAGCATTTAGAGGGAGGGAGAACTCAAAAGCTCTGAGTCATCTACCTAAGGTAGATTGGAAAGGCCCGAGAAAGAGGAAGATGTTGGCAAGCCATGGAGCCTCAGTGGGAGGTCAAACAGGAATATGGGGTGTTAATATTTATTGCAATCCTGTAAATTGTCAAAGCTCAGAACTTCAGTGCAATCGTGACAGTCTGTTTCGTTCCCATGCCATAATGCAGCTCTTTATGTGGCTTCCTTGCCTGCTCCAGTTCCAGAGTCACAAACGGTAGCTTATTAACTCATTCAGTGCCACATGCCCTGTGAATCAATGGGAATTGGTTTGGCAGCTCTGCTACCTCTGTTTCTGCTCCAGAAGTTCCCTTTACTTCTAACCCCCACTTGGTCTCTGGTGGGGCCAAAGAAAACAGGGCTCATATCCAGAAACAAAGAATGAACTGTTGGCGTATTTATTGCCCTACTTTTGCATTGGTACAAACTTGTACAAATGAAAGTAAACTTGTTCTATTAATCTTTGCTTGTAATTATTACGGTGAATTATTTTTGTTATTACAGCTCATATTTTCCAGCGGTGGGCTCCTGGGCAGCCAGTCTGTTTGAGGGTGCCCTATTCTCCTAGGGCTTGATCTTGCTCCCTTTGGTGTAGGATCAAGGGGTCAACCTACTCTTACAGAGGAAGGGAAAAGAAATCTTGCAAAGACTTAATGCACCTGCTTAGTTTTACACCTTGGGCTCATCTGTGGGTGCTGCTGCATATCCAGGTAGGGGGGATTGGGTGCTTGCCTGCATGGGCTACTTGCATTGCCAGACCCTGCATGAAGGACGAGCCACTGCGGCTGGACTGCTACTTGCTTGTGAGTAGGGCATGTGTGTGCAGAATAGGGGAGAGGGTGAAGCCTTGGCTCCTCCACTCCCCAGCATGCCTGCACAGCTGAGCCAGTGAGGAGGGGGAAGTAGTCTACAGTAGGCAAGGGCTGAAGGAATTTACTCTCCCCACAGCAGCAAGGCAGAAGCAGGGGGGGGGAGTGCCTCACCGAGAGTCTGTTCCGGCCTTGCTTCTGGAGCAGTGCAACTATGCATTGCTCCTCACCTGGGCTGGATTGGAAGGCGCCAATCCTGCCCACTGCACGTAGGCCCACGGAGTTCAATGGACCGACGCACAGCATGTGAAGTGATGGATCGGGTGCTCATTATGTTCAGGCGTGTTCCATATTGTAGGCCTCTGTGGTATTATATCCTACATAATGCAATCTGGAGAGAAACAAGGAGTAACCAGCGCCAAATAAATATCAGATAATCCGCTATGTATCTGTTTTGATGAGAGTGCCATTATAGAATGCCTCTAGGAAAGAACGCTGTTGCAATTCCTCATTTCTTGTCTACTGCCTTGAATTAACCTGAGCAGTTGTGCTTTTGAAATGTGTACTTTAGGGACCGGCGTGATCGCACTCTTCCTGCTGTTAAGAGAGTACAAATATGACAGTTCAGTTGTTGCTGTGCATTGTTAATATGGTTGATTTTGGTCGCCTTCCAGGAGAACCACTAAGCAATCATGGAAAATGAAGGGTAACACATTTTTAGAAGGATTCTGGTTAATTTTGGCTCAAAAACAGGCTGCATAAGCTTGGCAAAAAATGGATGAATTCATTATCTACAAATAGTGGAAAATATTATAAATGGCAGTAAATGAAATAAATGGGTGTTTCCACTGTAATATGCTATTCTCTGAGCCACCCAGAAAGAATACAGCTTGGTTTGCTGGGTGGGTAGTCTTAGATGAAGTGCAAGATCATGTTCCTATGCTCAAATACTTGTTTGGGAGTGAACCGTTTTATGCCTTTGTTGTAGAGGGAAATATATAAATTTTGCATTCAAGGAAGTATGTTTCATAGCCGCATACAGAGGTCGAAGTGAAGCTTGAGCTCTCTGTGTGCCTTAGTATCTGTTTGTATTCCTAAGCTAACCTCATTTTCACTGGCTCTTCGACACCTTAAGGGTTTGGGAACCTCAGTGACTCATTCTAATGGAAATTCACTGACCCTCCTCATTGGAAGAAACTGATCTCTCTGTATGTTTTGGAATTGTTTGTTGCCCAGCACTTGTGCTATGAACACATGGAACTAAAGTTCTGGCAGTTTTTTAACAGAAAATGAAATAGGTAGACTTTGGCAGATGCACTTTGCTCCCACCCCTTCAGCCTTGGGATTTATCTTGCTGTTTGTGATTCATTGAGAGGCAATTCACTTAAGCACGTGTGCCTCTTCGAGCACGTGAGTAGCCCCCAGCACCACTCACGTGCTTATAGTTATGCACATGCTTAAGGTAGGTTGTGCATTTGCTTAGAGTTATGCGTGTTTAAAGTACTTTGCCACTCATTTTGCATTAATTAAGAAGGCTTCAGAGTTGGGGAGAAATTGCAGCCTTACTCCATTTATTGAAATGTTGTTATTGGAGACAGAAAGGGGCAGATCCTCATCTGATGTTACCGTAGCCCATTGACTTCAGTGGACCAATTTATAGAGTTAGACATGTACTTACTTCAGTTTGCACCAGCCTTTTTGCTGTTCTGGCAGATATTTCTTTTTTGAATAAAATCTTTTCCCCAGCTCTGAGCTTCTACTTCCATTGGATCCTGCTATGAAGTCATAGATACCGTTGGCATGGAAACGACGGTGACATCACAGACTTAGCTTTGACTTTCCCACAAGGTCAAGTAAGTGGGTAGGAGGGTCTGTGAGGAAAAAGAACCTTTGTTAAGACCAAGATTTTCAGAAAATGTTTGTTACACTTGTGCCTCGATGTGATCACAGCCCCATTGTGCTAGGCACTGTACAAATACAGAGTGAGAGACTCTCCCTGTCCCAAAAGTTTACAGTCTAAATAGATGGGACAGACACTGTGTGAGGGCGTGTCTACACCGGAGCGATCAATCCAGGGGGGGGGGGTGTCAATCACGTCTAGTGAAGAGGCAATAAATTGACCGCCGAGTTCTCTCCGGTACTCCACTGGAGCGAGAAGCATAGGCGGAGTCGACGGGGGAGCGTCAGCAGTCGACCTACCACAGTGAAGACACCGCAGTAAGTAGATCGAAGTACGTTGACTTCAGCTACCTTATTCACATAACTGAAGTTGCGTAACGTAGATCGATTCACGCCCCTCCCCCCCCCCCCCCCCCCCCCCCCCCCCCCCCCCCCCCCCCCCCCCCCCCCCCCCCCCCCCACCCCCCCCGGGTGTAGACCAGGCCTGAGAGAAAGGAAGCCCGTGCTGGGGGACTGAGGCACAGAGAGGCTAAGCGATGTACCCAGGGTCACATGCAAAGTTGATGATAGAGTCAGGAATCGAACGCAGCTCTATGGTGAGCCCCAGCCATTGTCTTAATTACGAGACCACTCGTCTTCTCCTGGGCCAAATGGGAGCTGTTTTAGATTCCTAAATATGGAATAATTTTAGGTGCCCCTTTTTGAAAGTCTTGGCCAAAATGTCTTCAATAATGAGAAAATGTGCAAAGGGGAATCAGTAAGAACTTGGGACAAGTTAAAGGAACAGTCTGAACCTGTTTAAATGTCAAGATCTACCTTCCCTCTAGGAAAGTTTTTTCGAGGAAGGTGTATAGTCTCTGGTGGTTATGACCGCAAACGCATATTGGGTGAAATCCTGGTCCTGTTGAAATCAATGGCAAAACTCCCATAGACTTCAAAGGTGTCATTATTTCATCTGTGGCTTTGAAAGATCAACGTCAACACACTGAATTGTGCCCCCGCCCTAGAGAAGGAGCGAGAGCAGTTTGTGGAGCATTGGGGAAATATGCTGTGATGACCAACCTGACAAAGCAAGTGAATCACTGTGAACAAGGTTGTTTGCCCGTCTTTGTGAACAAGCTTTGCAGTTAAGAGGTGCTGCTGTAGCTGATTACTCTTGTAGCCAGGGTGGCTTTGGTTTCCCATCGTACTGGATGTGATCTTTCTTCTCCAATGCAGACTTGCTACAGTCCTGTGTGTCTTTGTGACCACCAGGCTGATTGCTGCAATGTGCTCCATGTGGGACTACTCGTTAAGACCACCCACACGCTTCTGCTGGCACAGACTGTCAGAGCACCCTGGCTTTGTCAGACTGGCTGCAGTGTATTGTCCCAAAGTGTCATAGGCTGCACTGGCTCCTCATTTACTTCTGGGTGGAATTTGATGTGTTGACTGTGACCTTAAAAGTGATGTGTGATTTGGGTCTTAATTCCCTGAGATATTGGGTCAGATTCTCCACTGATGAGATTCTGGCCCATGGTCTTGCCCATACAGTCATGCAAAACCTTTATTTCCTTTCTAGACTTTCCAAGAACTGCGTAAGACTTTGCCCGACTGTGCCCACTGATTTGAACTTCTGTTGACTTTAATGGGAGTTGCGTGACTAAATCCCACGCAACTCTAAAACTGTAGGGGTTAAATCCAGTTAGGTTTCGCCAGTTAGTCCCCGGTTTAAAAAGCAATCTCATGTGTTTTTAATTTTTTGACTGATAAGTCTGGCCAGCAATCAAGAGTAAATCATGATATCAGTGCACACCCACGACCTAGTCTGATATATTACTACATTTTGCAGTGACATACATGAGTCATGAGAGCTGAGTTTTAATTAAGAAGGTGTCCAATTAATGTTTAATCTGAGAAAGTTGTTCCTTCACTGTACTTTCCTGGGAAAAATGAACTACAGTGTTTTGAATTGTATGGATTCAAATAGAATTTAAACTTTATACAGTAATTTTCTGTTCCAAATGCTTTATTTTGTTAAGAAATACAAATTCAAATCTGGAATACTTCTACTACTGCAATTGTTATATAGTACTAGGCATAATCAATCAATCAGTCTTTACTGTTACAACTTTCATTCTGCCATAACAGACTTCTACACAACATGACAGCAAAATAAAAGCCCAGCAAAAATACAGTAAAAGAAACACAACACTTAAGGCCAAATCATATATTCATTAGTCAGGCAAAAGTACCTCTGAAGATGTGTATGATCCTAAATTGTTGTAAAATGCAATGGTGGGCTAACATTTGAATTTGTACTTTGTTTATTAATAAAATAAAACATATGGAGTAGAATGTTATTGTATAAAATCCAAATTCTCTATGGAGCCATATTATTCAAAGCACGGTAGTTTAATTCTCCATGAAATGCCAGGCACTGAAAAACCCCTTGATCACAAATTAAAAAAAATAAAAATGAAATTAAAAACTGATGCTGTCTGAACAATCAGTGGGAATATTTTCCTATAAAAATTCATTTACCTTTTTGGTAGTTGGTTGGAATTTCAATTCAATAGTGGTCACGATCCATTTATATTCGCTTTCTGAGAACATTCATTGGTCAACCTTCATTAGTATGAATACTCACAGGAAGAGGATGTTAAATTTGATTGCTCAGATATCTGCAGAAAGCTAATCAAATTGTCTATTTGATTTTAATATGCCCCATTTACAATTCACACTGTGTTAATTACATAAACCAACATTCTATATTAATAAGGTTCAAAAAGGGATTGGATGTTTATATGGATATCAAAAAGAAAAGGAGTACTTGTGGCACCTTAGAGACTAACCAATTTATTTGAGCATAAGCTTTCGTGAGCTACAGCTCACTTCATCGGATGTATCTGATGAAGTGAGCTGTAGCTCACGAAAGCTTATGCTCAAATAAATTGGTTAGTCTCTAAGGTGCCACAAGTACTCCTTTTCTTTTTGCGAATAAAGACTAACACGGCTGCTACTCTGAAATGGATATCAAAAATATCCAGAATAAATTATGAAAAAAATCTCATGCTTCAGGGTTTAAGATGATCTCAAAGTATTAGAGACTAGGATGAGACAGATCTGTGTGTCAGATTTTTATATCTGTCTACTGTGGGGTTCTTACAACTTCCTTTAAAGCATCTGATGCTGGCCACTGTCAGAGACCGGGTACTGGGCTAGTTAAACCTTGAATCTGAATCTGTCTGGAAATTGCTATGTTCCCAAGTCATCCAGTCAGGAAACAGACACCAACCAGACCAAACCAAACCTAAAACCAAAACAAGACTCTCCACCACACATGTGTCTTCATCTCAGGAGAGGATAAGAGAACAAACAGGTGACAGAGGTGTAGCCACATGGTTTAATGCACTACTGTAAGATGCTCAGATACTGCAGAATAGTATAAGAATATACTATATAGTATAACAGTATAGTATAAGAATCCCTATGGAATAGAATCAAAAGCGAGGTCATTTACAGCAATGACCAGCTTGTGAATTTTGAAGTTTTAAATACTGGATATTTGCAATGAATGTTCACAAGATACATTCATATCGCTGGGGAAAAACAAACCCAGGAAAAATATTCAGGGAGAATTTCAAATAATGAATACAATTTGCGAATTTGAACAGAACAAGAGGCCTAATTTAATAACTTGGTTCAGAATTATTTGCTCAGCTATATTAAGGCTCATGTTTCCTTTAGAAATGATTCTTTTCTTTTGCATGCACAGTCAACGTGTGCTGTGGAAAGTATTTAATAGGGTGTGGTAATGTTCCTTGTCAGCTACAAGGGAAGTGCCAACATTAGCAGCCACCTATCAGTGTCATGGGCAGGAAAGAGATGTTGTATTTTCCTAACTGCCTTGGATTAAGTATGTGTGCGTGGTAAGGCCATGTAAAAGATTTGCATAGAACGCGGAACTCACCAGACATCAGAGTGTGTTGGGGTTGTGCTACTTTATGTGAACCAGTCCAAGGCTGGATAATACTCGCACAGCACTACAACCAGCCCTTCAGATCAGGATGTGCAGGTAGATGTCCCCCTTTCTTCCCTTCTACCTAGTCTTCAGGATATGCAGGTTTTGTTAGCAGGGTTCATGGGTGTGTCTCAGCTGAAGGGATCCTGCCCCTCAGTTCATAAAGGGTCTCCGTTGGGGAAGACACTCCTACCTAGCCAATGAGGAAAAGAGTGAAAGCTCTTCTAATGAACTAAGCGCACCCCCTCACCCATAATCTCTAGTACAGAAACTAGAGAACTCCCAGTATTTCCTAGTAACTGTGTGTTATGGAAAAGACTTCTCAGAATTTCTATGGCACAGTCCTTAGGGAACCCTTAGGGTTATGGGGCAGTTGGCAGCAAGAGAGAGAAGTAGAGCTGGAAGGGAAACAGTTTTCCCATCCTAAAAGTATTTTCAAGAGTTCAAAAATGTTTTCCCATCTTGAATCGAGATGAAAAGTCAAAATCTCAAAACTAATCCCGAGCTGAGAAACCAGAATCTTTTTTGGTTCAGATCCATCAAAACATTTCATTTGGATTTTGACCTTTGTTTCTTTTTTTTATTAACCCCTTTTTAAAAGTCTAATGCCCTTAAATTTCAAACTGGGAAACCTGATTTTTTTCTTTAAATGTTTTTAATGAAATATTTGACAATTTCAAACCTTTTTTCCCCGCATTATTTCCGAGTTGAGAAATTCATTGAAATCAACCCCATTTCACAAACAGTTTTGGCTTTGTCTAAAAAAGTTTTGTTTTAAAATCCCTGACTAGTTTTAGGGAGAAAGTCTTCTCTCCCCCGCACCATCATTTCCTGCTGCCCTGTTGAAGAAGCCGATAAACCTAGTCCCCAAACCTTCAAGCCAACCAGCAGGACTGAGTCCACTGACAACCATAGGCACTGCCATCTCAGAAGAATGAATGTTGAGGAAGGTCCAGGAGTAGCAATGCACAAAACCTGCAGCCACAGTCAGGGGATGTCAGGACAGAAAAAGTTGAAGGGATATTTCCATTTCATCTACCACTTCAGTGATTGTGCTGATGTGGACAACCTATGTGAAAAGCAACCTGCAGGATCTCGTTTGTGTGGGCCATGTGAAGAGAAACCTATCAATGCCACACCTGGCACATGGTATCTGAGCACCTCGCCTTACAGGGCTGGCCCAGATGGAGCAGCCAGTGATAGGCAAATTCTAGGTGTGACATTGGATATCCGATTTCCATAAAGCAGTAAAAAAAAAATCACTTACTTTTGCTGGCCATTCGCTGATCTGAAAGTAAAAACTCAATTCCCAAACTCTACTCTGTGACAGTGTTGCATCTGTCTTGTACCTGTTCTGTGGTTTGGATACTTACAAAAACTTTATCTTGGTTCATTCTGTGGTTACAGTGCCCCACCTGGAAGCTTGGCTTAGGGCCATTACTGAGGGGAGTTGTAGAATAAACCTCAAGAACACTTTGAGGTGTTTATTTTCTTTCATAGTCAGAGGGTCTGATAAAGGAGAAAGAGGAGAGTATGTAGAGACCCAAAATAACATGGTAAAGAGGGTGGCCAGGCACAGAGGGCTGAAATCTGTAGTCAGATCCCGACAATGAAGCTTGCAGTTAGTGGGCATTGTGTATTCATATCTCAGGGCATGTCTACACTTTCCGGGGATTGACGCTGCAGCAATCAATGCACCGGGGCTCGATTTAGCGGGTCTAGTGAAGACCTGCTAAATTGACCGCAGATCACTCTCCGGTCGACTCCGGTACTCCACCGGAACGAGAAGCATAAGGTAAGTCGACCGGAGGGCGTCTCCCATCAACCCAGCATGGTGTAGACACCACAGTAAGTCGACCTAAGCGACATCGACTCCAGCTATGTTATTCACATAGCTGGAGTTGCGTAACTTAGGTCGACTTACCGCTCGCAGTGTAGACAAGGCCTCAAGGTAGAACTGTCTCCCAAGTGTAGAGGAAAAATAAGCTCCAAACTCATTTGGAACTGCTAAAACCAAAACTATTTTACCTCTGTATCTGTTGATTCCAACTTTCCCCCCTGGATTCTCCAGACATCCGACCACTGGTAATGACATCAGAGGACTTTTCTGTAGGTCTTTTTCCCAGACCGGTCAATAGGAAATGCAGTGTCCCTACAATTTTCAGTAAAGGGCAAAGGGATCTGAAAGATCCCATGGCATCCAAGGGCCCCCCAATGCTAATTAGGCCCATGCAACAGCTGGGGAACTGGTTGCTTTTCGTCTGTCCCAGGGTGTCACACAGCTTTCAGCACTGTGAGTATTTGGGCAGACTAGGCTGGAAGAAGGAAGGATCCAGATACTAGAGAGAGAATTGGAGTAAAGAGAGAGAGAGAGGTCATCGTGTTAGAGAGACTGTGGGTAAGGGACATCTTTGAGCCCTAGATTGGAGTGAAAGCTGGGGAAAGGATGAAAAGATGTATAGGGCTGGTGGGTCAGTGCTGGCACATAATACTGGTTATGCTTGGAATGCCATCTGCTCAAACACATTTTAAAATCAGAGGGTTTACAATAAGCTATATAGGGGTTCCTGGCACTTAACCTCCAAATAAGGAATCCCCAAAGCCATACATGTCTTGAAAGCTGATCACTCCTCCTATCCAAAAGCTTACTGCATTTAGACCAGCTACAAAATTATGGGGTCTGAAAGACTCCTAAAAGCCATTGAAATGAAGGCAGATATTTTCACACACACCCTTCATTTTTCTTATTTGGGCCTGTACCAGGACACTGGACTTTGGGTTCATTCACAGAACCTACCACCTTGTTTCAAGGGTCTGGTTAATTGCTTGAGTTAGGTGACCAAGGGTCATGTGACATCTCAGAGGAAGTGCTTCCCATAAGAGGGGAGTCTGCTCAGTCAGAGAGGGAAACACAGGGTAAGAGACCCATCATGGGTCTAGTAGGAGGTACCTGTAGGGAATAGGGGCTGGAGACTTAATGAGTGAGCCTAAGGAAAGGCCAAGCAGCAAGTCCTCGCTTTCAGGAAGGAACTATAGACTCTGCAAATGAGATGAGTTGACAATTATTTTGTTAAATTTCGAAAACTCTGAAGAAAGAGACTGAAATTCTGCTACTATTGGGAACTTTATTGATGTTCTGTCTGGTCTGTTGGCTCATCTGCTTATATGGCCCTTTGATCCAGTTTTGTTCTTATAACATGCCACTGGCCATGTCCTCATTGATGTGCTGTCCAACTACACAAACTATATAGAATGTCTTTTACTGCCTGAATTACTGTGGTTCCTGAATTGAGAAAAGTCAACTTACAGCACGGTGAAGTTAAAATCAAGTCCTTTCCAGCTAATTTGGGTGGATTTTCAAATGGAAGATTAAAAGGGCATGCCATTCTGAAGAGAGAGGAGATCATTAGAATGTTCTGGTCAACATTTCCCCTCTGACCAAGACAAAGTCCATGCATTTCCTGTTGTGCGTGAGCTAGTCCAAGAGGCTACTGTGTTTACTTACTATGCTGTCACTAGGCTAGTGGTATTTACTTATTTTTATTTGTAGAGCATTAGGACAACTTGAATACAAAAGGGCGTTATTGCAAAAAACACTTTCTTTAATATCATGTAATAACGAATACAGTGGATCAGCTCTCTAATGATACATCTAGCAAAAGAAAAAATATAGGTCTGAAAATAGCAATATACATAAGTCCACCTAATGATGCACTGATCCATTAATCACCTCATAATGTTTTTTGTTTACAAACACACAGTGCAATGATTGATGTTGTCTTTTTGCTCATGAAATAAGAAGCCACACAGGTCACCAAGACCCCTGTTCTTAGAATTCACAGACTAGAGCTTCGGTCTTCTTTTGGAAAGGAAGATTTTATGGCTAATGCACCGGGCTGGGACTCAAAGAATCAGGTTTCCGGTCACAATTGTGACACAGACTCTCTGTGTGACTTTGGGCAAGCCATTTAGGGTATGTCTACACTGCAAAAAAACAACAACCCTGGGGCAGAAGTCTCAGAGTCTCAGTCTACAGACTGGGGCTTGCGCTACGGCCCTAAAATAGCTGTGCATACGTGCCGGCTCAGACGGCAGTTTGAGTTCTGAAGCCCAAAGAAGGGAGTGGGCAGGCTTCAGAGCTCAAGCTGCAGCCCAAGCTGAAAAGTATATATAGCTACTATTTGTGCCATAGTATGAGCTTGAGTCTGTCGATCCAAGCTCTGAGACTTGCTGCCGTGGTTTTGTTTGTTTGTTTGTTTGTTTGTTTTTGCAGTGTAGACATATCCTTAGGAGCCAGATCTGATCTCATTTATACCAATGTAAATCAGGAGTAACTCCAGTGAAACCAGTGGAGTTAAGCTATTGCTGTAAGAAAAGAATCAGACCTACTATTTCCATGTCTCAATTGCCCATCTGTAAAATTTGGCTAATAATCCTTCCCTCCCTCACAAGAGGTTGTGAGGATAAATACATTAATGCCGATGAAGTGCCTAGATTACAATCATGAGTCTTTTAAGGAAACCTATAATAATGATCATCAGCATACTTTGCTACCGAGTTAATGGAATTACTTTCCTACCTTAGGAAAGAGTCCTACCTAGAGTCTCTTTGATTGCTTTATCCGTAATTAATCATAACCTTCCTAGCTTAAAAAGAGGTTTCCTTTATATGCGTAGCTGTTCATTCTTGCCCTTCAGTTAGTCTCATCCAGTGTTTTAACTTTCTAGTTATTCAATGATTTTTTTGTTTAGCAAAAGGTATGCTCAGGCCAACGCCCTAAAATCTACAGAGACACCATCCCAAATTAATTCTCCAGGTTGCAGCTGCATGGTCTTGCTAAAGAAGTGAGTAATATTTTGACATTTAATATTAACTGAGTTATCTTTGAAAAATGTTTCCATGCCTCTGGTAAGCCTCACGCAAACAGAAATGTGCTTAGCATGGATAATAAAACATTGGTAATGGACATACAGGGGAATTGGGCAGACCTATCAGAATCTAGTATTTCCAGGTCATGAAAGCCGTTGGTAAATGGTGGTAAGGTTGAAAGAGGCAAACTAATCAATGTGAGGAAACTTTGTTCTGAGCCCTCTTTCTTTATAGCATAGCTGGGGTTCTGCCTGTTTTTTCTTAGTCCACTGCCATTATTAGGGATTTAGAGTGAAGTTTTCAGATATTGGAGTCCAAAATTAGGCTCCTAAATCCATACTTAGGCACCTAAATGAGCAGGTGGGTTTTCAGAAGTACTGAGCAGCCAAGCTGGTCCGACTGACTTCAGTGGAAGCTCTCGTGTGCTCAGCAGGCCTGAATATCTGGCTGTCAAGCATGCAGAGCACCTGCTGGTACTTCTGGCTTTATATCTGCCTGCTCCATTTCACAGACACTTCCTAATATTACTTTCAGTTTTCTGCAGAAGCAGTTATTGGTGTGGCTGCAGGGATGTCACGGGATTGTGAATGTGAGAAAGTGGTCCATGACATTATGGATCGGAGGACACACGTTTGAAAAACCTCCATTTTAGGGTATTTTTGGTGGTTTTAATGATGTACTAGTACTGATTTTTCTGTCACTCTGAGGCTGGTATGGTTGGATTCATGATCCTAAGGCAGCTTGGCTTCGCAACTAGAGGGGTACAAAAAGCAGCAGTTATGGAATAAATCTGTAACAATTTCTATAATAGCTTTCTGTAAAATGCACAGCATCAACAAAGCACACACCAGTGCATGGTGGAATACAGGTTTTACTCGCAAGCATTGGGGATGTCTTTCAGAACTCAGTCATTGTGAGTAACGTGCAGCCTTCTCAAACTCATGCCAGTTAAACCTTTGTACCACAACATGCCTCTATCTGCACCTTCATCTCTGCATATCTATGCTCAGTTTCCAGTAAGAAACGTTCATTGCACGCACCGGAGGCAGAAATTACTCAACATGGTAAGAGCTCATCTATGGCAAAAGCAGCTCATACTGTTTAAACAGTGATCTCTGTATGTATGTGGTAGAATATCGGAAATCAGTGTATGGGCTTTAAATAAGTAAACGGCCCAATCCTGCAAGAGGCTGAGGCCCAGATTCTCAAAGGTATTTCGGTATGTAGCTCCTGTTGCTATTTCCCATTGAAATAAATGAGAATTACCTAAATCCTTTTGAGGATCCAGGCCTGAGTGCTTTTTGTCAGATCAGGGGAAGTTTTAACTCCAAGTGGCTTCTTGGGGGTTGCGATTAGAGCTGGCTGGAAATTTTCCAGTGAAAATGGCATCATTTCAAAGAACATCGCAATCCTTCATCACAAAATGCCAATTCATCAAACCTGAAATGTCTTGTGACAGCAAGTTGGGTTTGATGAATTCTCATCGAGTCACAGGCCGGGAACCCTAACTGCCAAGCAGGTTTTGTCCCGGTTTCCTATCAGCTGTTTCTGGCTCCTGGGCTTCCAGGGTCCATGGCTCTGGGGCAGACCGGCCATGCTAGGGCTTCCTGGCTCCCTGCCAGGGAGCTGGAAGCCTGAAAGCCCTGGTAGTCCCAGCTCTAGCTGATTGAGCAGCCCAGTGAGCCAGCTAGTCTGGGACTCTGGAAGCCCTGGGGTCCTCAGCCACTGGACAGACTGCATGGTGGACTTCCCCAGAGCTGCAGACGCTGGAAGTCCCAGGAGCGTTTGACCAAAATTATCAAGTGAAACTGATGAGAATCTCTATTTCAGTCAGTGGCTGCTGGTCCTGGGGAGCATATTTCACTCAGGAAATATCAAGTGTTGGTGTTTCCAAATTTATTTTGTTTGGGGGAGAGGAGATGTTCTGGTTTGTAAGAAATTTAAAAAAAAGATTTGGTTTTGCTCTGATTTGGAACAAAATCAAATTTTGAAATATCAAAATTCCTCATGACCTGGGAAATCCTGACTTTTGGCCAGCAGTAGGTGTCATTGCTCAGTACTGTTCAGGATCAGGCCTTGAGAGTGTCCAAATTCTCCCTCTCTTGGTTTGTCCACATTAGACTTTTTTATCTTAGTTAACCGATTGCCAATCAACTCAATGTAATTGACACATTTGTAAAGGCCAGTGTGAACATTCCCCAAATTTTGTTCCATGCTACAAATGTTTGCTCGTTTCCCTAAATGGCAATCCGTTAACTCAAGATGAAAAAAATCCAGAGATAGACAAATCCTAAAACACCAGAGCTCACAGACATCATTGTCACCACCAAACAGGAAGGTAGTTAGTGTGCTCCATTTTTAGGTGACTGGCTCTTGTTTTTCCTGAAAGAAAAAAGAATTGTTCTCCTAAATCCTTGATATAATGAGGCAATTGCCTCAGCAAGATATATATTTTTGATTCAGAATATCTCATGTGAGGTAAAGGTCTGTTTAGGAGGTAAAATTTATGATGTCTGCTGTATAAGTCTAAACAAGAAAAATAAAGATTGACTGCAGAGTTAACCCATTGTGAACCCTTATGGATTATTAGTCAGGCAATAGGGGAGTTATGTGGTTTAATGAGTAAATTGCAGGCCTTTCAGGTCAAGGACTTTTCATTTCGAACGTGAAGTTGTCGGAAATGGGGCTGATGATACGAACCTTTCTCATTCAGACATCACTTTACTATCACATTCAATTCCACAGGCATGTGGACTGAGTTAGTTTGAGGACTGGAAGTCCTTGATGAGAGGAATTTAATCCTGCAAACAGTCAGGAGCGCAGAAGGCTCGTTTGGCTGCTTCCTGCTTGGTATCTGGTCTGAGCATTATGAGAGAATGTCACTATTCTGTTGTTGTCTTAGCCAGAGGAATCCATTTTAGAGAATTCTTCACCTAAGTGGTGGACTGGAAATATTCTGGTGGATCCAAATGTGTTGAGGGTTGAATTGAATTTATCATACTCTCCTTTTAAAGAGTAATTGGGATTAGAGTAATCCATTTAAACACATGCTTAAGTTCCCTTACCTTCACAACCCACCTGTTCAATGATGCCTTCAAAAAATTAGCAAGATAAAAATGACTGAGGACAAAGGAGTGGGGAGAGAAGGAAGGGGAAAAAATTCCTTGTAAGTTTTATCACTCTCTCTTTATGTGCTGCTTATCTTCTGGGATGTAAGCTTTTAGGAGCAGTGACTGTATCTCGTTCTATGTTGCTACAGTGCCCAGCACATTTTTGGTGCTGCTGCAATAGAAATAATAATAAAATCTGGAGTAGCCCATCTACAAGTCCCCATGTTCAGTGTCAAACATAAAATGTGACTTTGACTCTGTTTCAGCTAAGCATGCCTGTCAGCACCTGTTCGTTATGCAGATACTTTCCATTTCTCTTTTCTGATTATATTTCTGTTGTCAAGCATTACATGGGGTTTTATTATTCATGGGAAATGGAATCATTTGTTTCTTTTCTTCTAAAGCTAGTTATTCCTGGAAATAATGTTTCCTTATTATGGTGTGAGATTGAATTAGAGGCAGTAGAACATTTGAAATGTGTCCAGAGGAACGTGTGAACTACTAAGCAGGGGTGGATATTACTGTTCACAATAGTTCATAAAAAGTAGAAAAAAGCTTCCTTTTCACCACCATTCATTCATTAAAAGTCCCCAAATTATTCCTACGAATATCCCTTACCTAACATTTCAGTAGGGCTAGTAAAATGGTATGCAATTGAGAAAGATTTACCATTTCTCTTATAACCCCACATTTCAGCTGTTTAAAATGAAATCAGGCTGAAATTTGGTATTGCTCTGTGTTTCCCAAAGTGGTGTTGCACTCCCTTCTAGGTGTGTGGGAAGGACTGGCTGAGACAGGGTACAGTGGCAATGCAAGTTTTCCTCATGCTGTCCTGCTAACATGGCGGAATGGAAGGGGGCCTGTTGGTTTCATTTTCCCAAAGTGGCAGGAGGAGGGGAGGGACACTTATCTTTCAGAAGTCTGGGAAAGACTGAAATACCTGGACAGTAATTTGTGACACACAAACACGCCTGGATGTCTGCTTACCCCATGCCGAGTTACCGTTAAGAAAATGGACGTACGTGTGGGAGTACACACACACACATACACAGAGGACTGAGTGTCTGTAGAGTTAGGGTCACAGTAAATATATTTTAAACAACTTCTGCAATTACAGAGCAGCAAAAATACCATTTGTGCATTGCCGCTTCCAGCATTATTTTTCCAACTCTACAACATAAATTAATTACAAATAATTACAACTCACTTTTTGCTTCCTGCGCCTCCCTTTGCTGTCTATGCTGCCAGCTTTCCATTCTTTATCCCTTCTGCTACCAATCTTCCAATCCGTTCTGCAAACACACTTTCTTTTGTGAAGGTTTCTTTCTCTTCCTAACTTCCAAACAGAGGCAGTATTAGATCTATATATCTTATATGGTTGTACTGTATCTATAGATCATATACAGTTGCACACACATATACATGACTCATAAGACAGAGCATTGTGTCCTGTTCTTAGTCAGTTGCCTTGTCTACAGCTGCAGCAGATATTAGATGGAGGTCACCAGAAGCTGCAGAAATGGATGAGGGAGGAAGGGTTTCCACAGTCTGAGGCTGATTTGCAGACAAAGAAAGGGGGCAAAAGATGAAGGGTGTTACAGATATGGAGAAATGGGAAGACCAGTCAAATGTGGGGATGGGGATGGAGAAGTTTTTTTGGTATTGGGCATCACCATCTCAGGGCCTAGTGCCCACCTCGAAACCAAACTTTCTCATTTTCTGCTCCAAGCCTTCTCCACATGGTCTCTGCTACACCTGCACTGACTCCACCATCCCTTTTCAACAATTGCCAATATTTCTTCTGTGACTTCTGTTTCCCCAATACTAGTCTCCCTCCTTTACCAGCACCACTACCTCTCACCTATTATAGGGTGGGCTCAATGGAGGGGCCCATTGGTGAAGTGGGCCCATCACTTTAAGGCTGGCAGTTTTAGAAAGACAGTGGGCTGGTTCCTCAGTGGGTGTAAATCAGTGTAGCTCTGAAGTCAATGTGTCTACATGGTTATGTACCAGCTGAGAATCTCACTGAGCTTCTAAATGAATTCAGATATTGCAAGGTTCAGCTTATGAGGTTCAAGTGCTTTCTGAGGGACGGAGGGGACTCCCTTTGCTTAGGCCATCCTGGCTACTTACACTGCTCCAGGTTTAATGTCGAGCTGGTCTGGAATTCTTCACTGACATGGTTTTTCAAGAGAAAATGCAGTTTCTGCAAAATACAAATCTTCCACATGAGTATTTCAATTTTGCTGACGTATTTCGGTTTCATGAACTAACCCAAAACATTTCAAGTCAGTTCCACATTAAGCTGCATTTTCCTGTTGTGCTGCATGGCCTCCATGGAGCTGTAGTTTGAGCCCCATTTCTCTCCTATGGACTGGGCTCCCTGACTGGACTACATCTGCCATGATGCAATGCGGACTGCCATCTGACCAAGTTGTGTGATGCATCATGGGAGTCACATGACTGCAGATCCTTCATGGGATCTGCTCACAAGGGGAGAATGGAGGCAACAGACTTCTGAACTACAACTCCTATGAGGCAATGGACACCCATATGGAAATGAAGTTTATGTTAAATTGACTCAAAATGAAATGTTCTGGGTCAGCTCAGCAAACTGAAATGGAAAATTTCACCATTTGTGAAACTTTTGGGACTATTTAGTTCGGGGGAGGGGGAAAATCGATATTTCAGCTTTTCATTCTGGTTTGTTCTGAAAACAAATGCTGAAATATCTAGGACCCAGTTGCCTGTGAGGCCACCCTCTCTCCTTTTATCTTTTCGCAGCAGTGGATATCACTTGGATATTGCTTCTGTGGATCCTGGATTTCCTTTATGTATGGTTGGTGGTACGGTGTTCTCAGTTGAAGGTCTGTGTGCTTAGGATTCACCCACCAGGTTGGCTTGCCAGAGTCTAAGTGTTAAAGCACAGATTATACTGCAAAACTTTATCGTTCATTTGAGCTTTAAAATGAGCATGCGATTTGTTTACTGGTTGAATGTTAATGATAAGTGAGCAACATTGCCTGGCTAGGGATAAAATTCAAGTTTATATTAGGGAAAGAACCTAGTTACAAGTGAGAGCGCAACTGTAAAAGTCCATAAAAGAATAAATAAAACCTGAAACATTTCCACGTCCGGTTCCTCAGTTAATGAGGGTTTCCCCATGTCATTTGACCTTGTAAATCAAAACAAGTCTAAGGTAAGAGTGTTAGAACATCAAGGTAAGGGTGAAATATTATGGCACCATGTTACAAAGCCAATCTCCAGTGTTCTAGGCATTGTGCATACACACAATAAAAGAACAAAGAATTTGCAATCAGAATACAAAGAGGGAAACAGAAGCCTAGAGATTTACCCCCAATTGCACAGCAGGTCAGTGGGAGTGCCAGGAACAGGAGCCAGGTCTCCTGAGTTCCAGTAGGGAGTTCTATCCACCGGACCAAAATCTCCTTTGAAAATCCCCGGATCTATTCTCAAGCACTTTTAATTTTACGTAAGTAGAGTCTGAAAGAAAATCTTTGTATATATAATCCATGATTTATTTCTTTGAGGACGTTTGTCCACATTCCTACAATAAAGCTTAAAAAATGACATGCAAACAGACACTCACGGATTATGCTTTCCTTTCTGGAAGATCAGCATTCAATCACATACTGGTGACCCACAATAATTTTTCAATACTCAAAATATCTTGCAATACTTCTTGCAAGATCAACATGGTCAATGTTACTGCAAGCCATCATGTCAATAGGAAGTGACAGCATGGTTGCAGGCACATGCAGAGAAAGAAGCAAAGGGAGAAGTGTACAGCTTCTGGATAAAGTAGGCCTTAGGTTCTCCTCTGCATGACGCAGCAAAGGGAAGCAAAACCGCCTTAATCCTGCAGAAATGGGGTCAGGTGGCTGTGCTGAAGGGAAATGTAGCTATGTGGAATATTGCACCTGTCTGTATAACCTCCAATGTTTCTTTTGCAAAGACCGTGCAGCCCATCATATGCAGGAAAAAGAGGAAGTGGGCAAGGAAAGGAAACCAAAGTCACAACAGAAATGTACATAGAAACCACCACCTAATCACAATACATCTTCCCCTGCCAGTTCAGTCAAGTACCTGAGAGTATGACAACCTGTAATCTTCTGTCAGTACAACAGCAACCTAGCCATAATGGCCACATTCTGATAACATGCCACATATTCATACTTTTTATCCTGAGGTGATATTTTATTTCATTTTCTCTCAGTAACAGTTGGTGTTTGTTTTATAGGCCAGGGCTGTTCAAAACAGTGAGCAAGTTGTCACTGGTGAAAACATATCTGTGGACCAAACATTTAACACTGTCTGTGATTGTGATATGTGTATCTCTGTATGTGTGTGAGAGAAACAGACAGCAGAGAGGCTCATTCTGATACTAAAATATTTATTAATAACTAGGTCTGTCAAGCGATTTAAAAATGAATCATGATTAGTCGCACTGTTAAACAATAATAGAATATCATTTATTTAAATATTTTGGGATGTTTTCTACATTTTCAAATATATTGATTTAAATTACAGCACAGAATACAAAGTGTACAGTGCTCACTTTATGTTTCTGATTACAAATATTTGCACTGTAAAAAAAAAAGCATTTTTCAATTCACCTAATACTAGTACTGTAGTGCAATCTCTTTATCATGAAAGTTGAACTTACAAATGCAGAATTATGTACAAAAAACTGCATTCAAGAATAAAACAATGTAAAACTTTAGAGCCTACAAGTCCACTCAGTCCTACTTCAGCCAATCGCTCAAACAAACAAGTTTGGTTACAATTTGCAGGAGATAATGCTGCCTGCTTCTTGTTTACAGTGTCACCTGTAAGTGAGAACAGGCGTTCGCATGGCACTGTTGTAGCTGGCGTTGCAAGATATTTATGTGCCAGATGCGCTAAAGATTCATATGTCCCTTCATGCTTAAACCACCATTCCAGAGGACATGCATTCATGCTGATGATGGGTTCTGCGCGATAACGATCCAAAGCAGAGCAGACCAACGCATGTTTATTTTCATCATCTGGGTCGGATGTCACCAGCAGAA
Source organism: Caretta caretta (assembly GCF_965140235.1). Classification (NCBI taxonomy): domain Eukaryota; kingdom Metazoa; phylum Chordata; order Testudines; family Cheloniidae; genus Caretta; species Caretta caretta. Next base: position 200,929,079 of record NC_134208.1, on the reverse strand, counting down.
GGTTGATTTTCTTTTTTGGTGGTTCGGGTTCTGTAGTTTCCGCATCTGAGTGTTGCTCTTTTAAGACATCTGAAATCATGCTCCACACCTTGTCCCTCTCAGACTTTGGAAGGCACTTCAGATTCTTAAATCTTGGGTCGAGTGCTGTATCTATCCTTAGAAATCTCACATTGGTACCTTCTTTGCATTTTGTCAAATCTGCTGTGACAGTGTTCTTAAAATGAACATGTGCTGGGTTATCACCCGAGACTGCTATAACATGAAATATATGCAGAATGTAGGTAAAACAGAACAGGAGACATACAATTCTCCCCCAAGGAGTTCAGTCACAAATTTAATTAACGCATTATTTTTTTAACGAGCTTTATCAGCATGGAAGCATGTCCTCTGGTATGGTGGCCAAAGCATGAAGGGGCATATGAATGTTTAGCATATCTGGCATGTAAATACCTTGCAACACCGGCTACAAAAGTGCCATGTGAACCCCTGTTCTCACTTTCAGGTGACATTATAAATAAGAAGCAGTCAGCAGTATCTCCTGTAAACTTGTTTGTCTTAGTGAATGGTTGAACAAGAAGTAGGACTGAGTGGACTTGTAGGCTGTAAAGTTTTACATTGTTTTATTTTTAACTTATGTAACAAAAATAAAACTACATTTGTAAGTTACACTTTCATGATAAGAGATTGCACTACAGTACTTGTATCAGGTAAATTGAAAAATACTATTTCTTTTATCATTTTTAGAGTGCAAATATTTGTAATAAAAATAATAATGTAAAGTGAGCACTGTGCACTTTGTATTCTGTGTTGTAATAGAAATCAATATATTTGAAAATGTAGAAAAACATCCAAAAATATTTAATAAATTTCAGTTGGTATTCTATTGTTTAACAATGTGATTAATCACGGTTAATTTTTTTAATCGCAGTTAATTTTTTTGAGTTAATCATGTGAGTGAACTGCGATTCATCGACAGCCCTATTAATAACATCTCAAACATTTCATGAGTTATTTTGCAAAAAATCAGACCCTTGCTATGAAATTAAAATGAAATGCAAAAACCTCAAATGTCGAAGTTTTGGAATTTCTTGTTGAATAGTTAATGTAATCTATATTCCTACATACACACATTATTTGGGATTCCACAAGTGGCAAAGACATCACATTTTTGGTGTCTTCACTAAGAAAAAGATGCGTTCTTAATTGGAGTTAGTTAACAGTTTGTAGCTTTGACACCTGTTAGCAGGTTGAGGTAAAGACTATGAGGAAGCCTTGGTTCATCTCAACCTGTTAACTTATGTTAAAATTACAAATGGTCTTGTCTTCACTAGGGTTTTACCTTGACTCAGTTAACACAAGTTAGCTAACTCCAGTTAAGAACACCTCTTTTTCCCCAGTGGGAACAAGACCTTTGGGGTCAAAATTCAATGGGAGGGGGTTCAGAGTTATGGTTCTGATTTAAACAGCTCTGAGACACACATACACACACATTCCTACAAACGTGCAGCTAATTGTTTGCAAAAAGAGAAGACAACCGAGAAAGATTTATTAATTAGCATTCATCTTGGAAATTTAAGATCCCTTTTGCAATCATTACGGATGAAATAAACCCCAGTGCAAAACAAGGTCTTATGCACAACCCCTTAAGGTCCCTCTTTTTCCAGGTACATTTCACCCATATGAATAAAAGGCAAGAAATTAAGCGGGATTAGTTTAAGAGTGATATTCTTAGCAATTTGTGCATGACTAAGGCCAGTTGTATCTCTGGGTTTTCTATGATCTTGCATCTATTGCGGCTATAGTATATGTGTTTGAAGATGAAATTGCTTTTGAAGCTTGCTGAATAAGAGATGAAGAATTTGAGTACTGTCAGAGATGACCCACGCCTGCCAACAGTGTGTGTGTGGGCAGGGTAGAGTGAGTGCAGCCGGTTTCAGTAGTGTTACTGAGCATGCTCAGTCAATGTGAGCATGCTCAGTACAAGCCAAGCAGCAAATCTGGGGGAGCATGTGACCCCACATGCTCCCCATCCCCCATGTATCGCCTTTGCCTGCACTATATTGAAGGAGTGAGCACAGTACTCTCAAGTACTGCCAGAATGCTCAGATTTTGATTCTGTGCATACCATAACATGTCTCGACCATGCCACGAATGAATTCCCCTGTAATACAAAAAACTGCCTAGCATCACTGGGTCCCATGACTGATGTCACTGTGACTACCTGTATAAGTAAGAATTACTCATGTGAATAAGGTTACAGGATCGAGACCTCAGTCAATGCAAACCTCCGGGTACATTGCTGAAAACAGAAGTCTAGCTACGACAGTCACCATTTAGCAACTGTTACCACACAGTGGTATCTGAAATATCACAGTTGCTTCCTGTGCTTAGAGTAGGGAGCAAGAGCATTGTGTCCAATATCATTATGTTGTAGCAGTTGTTAAATATGGGCTTGCTGAAGATGACCCCTCGCCTGTTTCCTATCCTATCATTGTGTCCATATGTTTGGATTGACCGCTTTGGCATAATTTGACATTTTAAAGTGGACAGGGGTCACTTGGACTGGCTGCACAAATAAAGATTGTGTAGATTAGTAATAGTTGCAGAGCTGGGACCTTTTATTATTTTAAATTATTTGTATTATAGTAGCACCTCCAGGCCAAAACCAAGACCCACTGTGCTAAGGACTCCACATGTGCATAATAAGAAATGCTCCCCATTTTAAACAGCTTCCAGTCCAGCGCCTGTTCTAGACAAGACAGACAAAGGAAAGGTGGTTATGCTCATGGGACAGGTAGGGAAATGAGACACAGAGGAATCATGTGATTTGCCTGAGGTCAGGCAGGAAGTTTGTAGCAGAACCAGAAACTGATCCCAGATTTCCTGAATCCCCGTCAGGCTTCTCAACCTGAAGACTAATCTGCCTGTCTGTGTTCGAACATCATCGTTTTATAATTTAAAGTGGCCTCATTAACTTGCATTCCCATCATAAAACGTTGCGTTCTAAAACCATTGCACAAGGATTGGACAAGTTGTTGGGAATTGTGATGGAGGCTTTCGTGCATGATGTCTAGCTACCTATCGTACAGTACTTAGACAGAATCCATTACTGTAGTGTTTGAGTGGCTGCAATGTTTAATGTAATTTCTCCTTGGAGGTAGGGATGTGCTATTATCCCATTTTGCTGGTGGTGAATTGAAGTCACTTGGCCAAGATCAGGCACAGAACCTGTGGGAGAGCTGGGAATTGAGCCTTGATTGTTCAAGTCCTAGACTAGAGCCCTACTCACTGGGCCATCTTTCTCTTTGGAGGAGGACTCCTGCAGTCCTTCCTTGGACGAAGCTTCCATTCCTGCAAATGGCAGCAATGGGTGGGCATGGACAGAGCAAGGAATCCAGGGGCTGGCCCTGTGAGAGTCCTAAATCCAGTATAAATGAATGAGAAAAAATATCATTGTGGGAAAATTGTCTGAAAGCAATTACTGGACATGCTCTAGCATTCGTTATTGAGGCTGTGGGAACCTGGGGTGTAGAGTAGGGCAGGGAGTGTCAGGAGGCTGCCAGGAGAGAGATGACCAATAGCCTCAGAGAAAGGGAAAAACAGGTGCAGCCACAGAGGCTGAGAGAATGTGGCTCTGGCACGTCAGCTAGGGAGGGAACCTAGAAAAGAGAGAGTAAGCCAAAGCCAAACAGCATCATCAGGGAATTCACTGGGGGCTGCGCATGCAGGAAAGGAGGTGGGCGCAACATCTGTATGTTCCTTTTTTTTCTTATGGCACAAGATGTAAGCAAAACGATTCAGTCTGGAAAATGTATCTCCATTCCATCCTGAACAATGATTAAAAGGAAAAAAACCCAAAAACCTGTGGGGGGAAAATGTGATGCTCAGAGAAGTTTGACTCATTTTAAAATGTACTAAACCTTTGCCACGTTTTTAGAAAGAATCTCCAAGTTGAGGAAAAGCGTATGGTCTCCACAGACTCTCATTAATGCCTCCTTGCCTTCGTAGTAGTAAATTGCAATGTTCCCTTTGCAGACTTCTCATGACGCAAGCCTGTGGAAGTCAGTAGAAAGGGTCACATTGATTTCATTGGATCAGGTCTGTAGAGTTCCTTGCAAGGATGCTAGCTGAAGGATCAGAAGAAAAAGTGGTAGCAGGCAGGCTAAGAAACTACTTTAAAAACATAAATAATATATGCCTGATTCTCCGCCCCTTTATGCTGGTTTTCTGCTCTGTTGGAGTCAATGGAGTTGCATTGAACCAGTATCGCAGAATGGAGAAGCAGTCCATAGTTTTGACCATTTTAAAACAGTTTAAAAGTTTGGAGGAGATGAATCCATATCTCATACTAAACTTGGGCCTGATCTAAAGCTCACCTAAGTCAACTGGGGACTTTCCATCAGACCTAGATGTATATATGCCTGTCCAGTTACATATATGTGTATCATAGGTCTATCTATCTATTTTTACTACGCTTATCACTCAGGTGAATTAGAGCCTGAGTCACTCATGTTGAGCCATAAAAAGGTCCCCAAAGCTTTGATCTAATGCATACATGTTGAGCCTGTAAATTAAAAATAAATGTACATTAGCACACAGTATTTGGGGCACGTACAGTAAAGCATGAAGAGCACAGAGAAAGAACAGAGCTGTTTCCCATCTAGTTTCTACACTGTATGCACTTGGCAGGACATAGCAAGTGGCTGCCAAAAAGGCATCACCCATTTTTGAATTCTCAGACTCCTTTTTTTCATGCTGGATGGATGATGGATATTAGATGAGGTGCTCCTTGTAAATCAATAATACTTCGTCTTCAGATTAACAAGCATCTAAAACTGTTTCTAATAAATGTCAAAACGCTTAATGCTTTTTTTAAAAAAAACAACCCTTTTACGAGGAATACATTTTTATTTATGTATTTAATTATTTTTTGCTGTTAGCTAAAGGGGAAAAAATAGTACAAAAACATTTTGGAGAGCCATATGAAATGTTGGAAGAGCGAATGAATGTATATGCGTTCCAGTTCTTTGCTTTGTTATCTCAGCTGCACCAGAACCATGTTATACAGACAACATAACGCCCAGTAAATGAGATGCAGTGTCTATCCTGGTAGAAATGTCTGATGTTTAGAATAGCAATCATACTGTTCAATGTAAATGGGTCATTACTGCATCTCTCTGATGGCTGTTGCATAAAATGGTCCCTGTCCCACTGCAAACCCTCGAAGAGCCTCTGTGAGTGGAGGAAGTTATGTTGTTTATGTGCCTCTCTGGTTGGTTTCTGACCTGAAAGTTTTAACTTAAGAAGAAAAATAAATTGGAGGAGGGGGGATCAGCTTTCTATTTTTATTTGCAGTTAGGCTTTTTTAGGAAAATAATGAAAGATGGGGCTGGGAGCAGGACTCAAATGGAATGGGAAAGAAAAAAAACCATTTTTAGAAAGAACAAATATTTTATCCTCCACCAGATCTATGCAAAGTGAAATTGAATGCCAAAACTAGCAAAGCAATCGTGTGGTCAGCAAACTGCAAACCTTTGCTGTTCATCTAATAAAGAAAGGCAATGAAATGTTCTTAGAATTTCCTCTTTACTGTGTGAGGAATGAAAATAGCCCAAAATAATGCAGTAGGCAAACAGTATGCACTGGGCAATAAGCTAAGCTTCCTGTCTCTAAATAATGGCTTCTCTTCATAAGGGGCCAATATTTTAAATTGCAGAATACTGGTGTCCAATGCTCCTTTAGGTCTTTACAAAAATGCTTTCTGGGGTGTTTGCAGTTTAAGATTTAAACTTTGAATATTTGCTTACTGGTTTTTAAGCCCAAGCAACAGCAGCCACTGATATATGCAAAAATAAGTTGTCCCGAACAGGGGTTCCATTCTCCCTCCCTGTGCTCTCCAATAATTCTTTCTGTTGCCATTTGGATTTTCACATCCATCTGCTAAGCAATCCTGGTGTTTCCCTCTGTCTGTTGGAACCTCCTTCATGAGGCTGAGGATAGTTGTCACCAGGCCCATTCCGTCCATGACTTTGCGGTGAGACTACTAAGGAGGCTGTCAATTAGTGTTGTCTGTGGTGGTGGTTTCTGAGCTGTGAACACCCATAGGCCAAAACTCCAATCCCGTCAGTTAGGTCACTGAACAGCCATTAGATGGCAGCCCATCAAATGGTAATGACTACCAGTCGCCACCAACCTGGTCTGGAGTCCCAAGGACGGTCTAGAGTACAGACAGGCCTGTGCTGGAAAGTTTGGATCCAGATATGGGCCTGAGCTTTCCCAAGTTTGGAGGTGTTTGCCCCTGGAGTTTTGGTTTGACACTGGAGTCCAAACTTCCCCAACATTTGGGCTATTCAAATTAGGGGTTTGACTTTAGGCTGAGCTCTAATCTAGAGTGAAAGACTGTTACCCACTCTCTGAGTCATCACAACCCCCAGAGTATTTGTCTTTAATGGGACTCGATTTCCTTCTAAAAGAGGGGACTTTAAAAGTTGGAAAACATTTCTGTGAAACTTCTGCTTCTGTTTGCACAGGGGAGGGGGAATAACAGTACTACAATCTTGTGTTTGTGCGATGCACAAGAGGACTTTGAGTGGACAACTTACACCAGAAATATTTTCTTGTCAGTGTAAATTTGGCTCCACTGCTCACAGATTCCAAGGCCAGAAGGGATCACTGTGATCATCTGGTCTGACCTGCTGAGTAACACAGGCCCTACAGCGTCCCCAAAATAATTCCTAGAGCAGATATTTTAGAAAAAATCCAATCTTAACTTAAAAATGGTCAGTGACTGAGAATCCACCACCACTCTTGATAAATTGTTCCAGTGATTGATTATCCTCATGGTTAAAAATGTAGGCCTTATTTTCAGTCTGAATTTCTCTAGCTTCAACTTCCAGCAATTGGATCGTGTCATATCTTTCTCTAGATTAAAGAGCCCCGTATTAAATATTTGGTCCCCGTGTAGGAATTTACAGGCTGTAATCAAGTCACCACTTAGCCTTCTCTTTGTTAGACTCAAAAAGCTCAGTCTATTTAGTTTATCACTATAAAACATGTTTTTGAATCCTTTAATCATTCTCGTGGCTCTTCTATGAGCCTTCTCCAATTTATCAACATTCTTCTTGAATTATGGACAGTAGAACTGACACTGTATTCCAGTAGTGGTTACACCACTGCCAAATACAGAGGTAAAATAACCTCTTTGGTCCTACTCAAGATTGTCCTGTTTAAGCATTCAAAGATCATATTAGCCCTTTTGGCCACAATGTCGCACTGGGAGCTCGTGTTCAGCTCATTAGCCACCATGATCCCCAAATGTTTTTCAGAGTCACTACTTCCCAGGATAGAGTTCCCATCCTGTAAATATGGCCTACCTTATTTGTTCCTAGATGTATACATTTACATTTAGCCATATGGTCTCAAGTTGCAGTGGGGGAGGTCTAGGTTGGATAGTAGGAAAAACTATTTCACTAGGAGGGTGTTGAAGCACTGGAATGGGTTACCTAGGGAGTTGGTGGAATCTCCATCCTTAGAGGTTTTTAAGGCCCAGCTTGACAAAGCCCTGGCTGGGATGATTTAGTTGGGGTTAGTCCTTCTTTGAGCAGGGGGTTGGACTAGATGACCTCCTGAGGTCTCTTCCAACCCTAATCTTCTATGATTCTATATTAAAACATATATTGTTTGTTTGCACCCAGTTTACAAAGCAACCCGGTTTTCCCTGAATCAGTGACCTGTCCTCTTCATTATTTACCACTCCCCCAATTTTTGTATCACCTGCAGACTTTGTTGGTGATGATTTTATGTTTTCCTCCTGGTCATTGATAAAAATGCTAAATTGCATAGGGCCAAGACCAGATCCCTGCACGACCCCACTAGCAACACACCCACTCAACAATGATTCCCCAGTTACAATAACTTTTTGAGACCTATCAGTATGCCAGCTTTCAATCCATTGAATGTGTACCATGTTAATTTTATATCGTTCCAGTATTTTAATCAAAATGCTGTGCAGAACCAAGTCAAAGGCCTGTTGGCAGTGAACAACTTCAGAATGCTAGGAAAATAACAAAACCCTTTCAGCCTTAGTTAATTTTGGAGTTGCTTTTGCTTTGGGTGGTGGAGAGTCATGGACATGTAGGACCAGATGGTGTCACAAGTGGTCAGTAAGAGTTAGTGCATTGGTGTGCTGCCCTAGGAAAGGGAACGTAGTTCAAGGAGTCAGAATGCCCTCCCTGCTCTCCCTTCTCCTCCTCCCATCCCTTGCTTCCAAGGGATCTAATTTGCTCTTGGCTAGACCAGAAGTAAAATTATTCTCCCGTCCCCTTAATTCACTGGAACAGTCAATTGAAGGAGTGGAGCCAAGGCTCCATCATGTCTGTTCCTCGCTGGCCAACTGCTCCAGTCAGGTACTAAGTGAGCATGCAAAGGGCCTAAGAGCTGGAGGGCTCCTTTCTCCCCTGCATGGGGGTCCAAATCACAGTCTAGTCCTTAGCCTGAGGAATACCTCCTCCCATGTTTTACAACACAGGCATTCTGAATGAGGGTCCTGGGGTTTTCACCTGTCTTGTGGTTCTGCCCTAGACCACGGCTTTCTCCTTTCTGCTGCTTCCCTCAGGCCAGTTCTACACTCGGAATGCTTTAACCGGTATACCTATACTTGTATATTAGACCAGCAAAGTGCTCCTAGTGTGGTCCGAGCTCATGCTGGCAAAGCTTATTCCCCTGCCAGGGGTTATTTGACCTCTGTGTTTGGCTATAGCTGCATCTACACTAGAGGCTTTTTGTCGATTGGAGATCACCCCTCTTGGCATAGACATGGCCTCACGCTTCTGTTGTAAGCTTCCTTTGAGCTGGGTTCAGTTCAGATTGTTCTGTGTGCTGGCTGCAGAGATGGCCCTGAAAAGAATGTGGCGAGTGTCCCTTCTCTACAAAACCAGTTCCTCATTTCTCCACACTGAGAGCAGGGGCAATTAAGTCACTTGCCTTGAATGTGTGCAATTTAATGCTGTTTGATAACTAGGACAGTGCATGCGGCTGCACTTTAAACAGGACATTTTTACATACAGCATACACAGCATTTTCCCCACGCAACTGCAGTTTGTCATAAATGCACTGTGTCTGGGGCCTGAATCTGACTTCACTTACACCTGTGTAACGTGATTGATTGCAGTGGAATTACTCCTGATTTACCCCCATATGAGATCAGAGTCAGTCCATTCTCTCTTGGTAAAAGCAGTGACGGTCCAGCAGCATTCCTGTTAGACTAAGAGGTCTCCACTTAGATTCATATGTTTGGCTCAGGCAGCTTTGACATTAATCTACTGTTGGCCTAGCTATGGGAAAGAACAGCCAAGTGACTAAAGGATATAAGAAATTCTAGTTGCAGAGTCTGGCTCAGAGCTGCCCACCACCATAAAAGATGAAAACACAAGAGAGAGAGGCAGGGAGGCGGAGCTCAGTTTTCAACAGGCTGTCTGGGCTCACTTCCTTTTCATTGCCAAGGAAAAGTAAAACAATGTTGCTACTCTGTGAAACCTCCCCTTTAAAACACGCTATGTCAAACAATCAGCCTTTGGGTCAATTGCGAAGGGAGTAAATGTGTGTGTTAATGATAAAGAGATAGCATTATTATCGTTTCAAAAGGCTTCATATTTAAGTGTCGCTCCAAGTTTGTTCTACACAACAGGACAAATATAACTAAGGTGGGGCTGAGCACAAGAGTTGGACATCAGCCTCTTTTAGGGGGCCAAAATAAACACACCATACAACATTTCATATAGACTTTTGTGCTAATTATCTACAGTTTCTGAAGTTAGCTCATAAAGACCAAAATATCCAGGAAACACACAGCTAGGAACATTGTAGGGCTTTATTCTGAAGGCACACCGATGGAAATCGGGACTGATTCTACCAAAGCCAGAGCAGTTGCTCTGTGTTGTACACCAGTGTAAATGAGAACATAATCAGGTTCTACCCAGGGAAGAGTGTAGTGGGTAGGCAGTAAATGGAGAAGCCACCGGCCAGGGTTCTATTCCTGCCTCTGCAACTGGTCTGCTGTGTGTGACCTTGGGCAAGTCTCTTTGCTTCCCTGTGCCTCTGTTTTCCTTCCTGCCCTTTGCCCATTTAGATCGCAAGTTCTTGGTTATTTGTTTTGTGGTACTGCCAAGGAGCCACAATTACAGAGAAGGGACCCCACTTTTTTGTGTTAGATGCTGTACAAACAGAGAACTAAAAGATGGCCCTTGCCCCAAAGAGCTTACAATCAAAATCACAAAATCTACTGGGGGTCCAGTCCTGCTCCCATTGTAGCCAATGGCAAAATTCCCTAAAGGTGCAGGCACATTTTCTACATATATAGTGCCTAGCACAATAGGGCCCCGATCTTGTTTGGGGTTGCTAGGTGCTATTGTTGTACTAATATGAGTAATTATGAAGTGCTAATAAAAACATAAATATTTAAAGCTACATTGTGCTCTTAGTACATTGATTTTCCTGGAAGAGGGCTGGGTATTTGTGTTTGTTTTGCTGTGGCAGTAAAGTCGCCCTGATGTGCATTAAGTTTCATGCAGCTCCTTTAATCACTGTCCATTTGAAAAGCTCCCACTTTAGGAGTTAAAAGATCTTCATTTCCAGGAAAGCAGCATTTTTTTTATGTTTCTAATAGAAACAAGTATGTTTCAGCCTTTCTACCAAATTCAAATGGCATGGAAGGCTATTTTATAATAGACTAAGAAGGCAATATAAAATTAAGTAAAGCTGGGTCTGGTGCCTAAAAATATTTGGCAGAATTCCCTGGAAAGCCACATTTGAACATTTTTAATATATATGACAAGGCAGACAAGAATAATTACCCTCTCTTGAAGTTCCCCAAGTGAGAGAAGTGTATTGTAATGCCCTTTGAAAGAAAACAATATACACTGCCAAGTGATCATGTTGTGGAATTCTTCCCTTCCTCCCCCCTTATATTCACCGGTTTGTTGACTGCATGTTAGAGAGGAAGAATATAGCTCAAATGAGGCTGGGCTGTGTAAATTCTGCTTCAAAAGATACAAAGGCCAGCACCTGAAGTAGCTGAGACTTGGAAACATACACGGTAGTCAAAGCCAATGAGATTTAAGAAGGTATTTCTAAATAATTGATGTACTGCACTATAGAAGACTAAGCCCCCCCCCCCTTCCCCCAGGTTTATTCTGAGCTTTAGATTCCTGAAAGCCCGAACCCTCAAACAACACCCTTATCTGGCTTTCTCTGTCTGTCTCTCACATAGAACCAGGGATGTCTGTGTCAATGCAACTTTGGCCATTCACTTTAAGCATAGCTTGTTTACAGCAGCAGGAGTTCCGATAGGACTGGGATGGGTGAGCACATGGAAACCTAAGATTGGTATTTTCACAGGGGCCTAGGTGAGGCAGCTGCCCGACTCCCATTAAAATGAGTTGGGTCCCTTTGGGAATCCCAGCCTAGATACATAGGGAAAAGAAATGTCCTTTGCGAGGTGATGTGCGCTGTCTCTCAAAATGTGAAGATGTCCTCGGGGATGCTCTGACAGGATTTTCTCCAGCACCATTGTACCTGCATGGTTCATTCACAGACCTAAAACAACAGACATTTACAAAGAAGGAAAACCGGGCCACCGTTGTGCTGGGGCGTTCATTCCATCCCGTGTGCTCCGGTGACTAAGAAAGCAGAAGAGCAGTCAGAAAAAAAGAACTGTGAAATGGGCTCTTAGAAACCATAGGAGCTAAAGCTCAGCTGTGCTGTTAACTTCATCACGCACAGGATGAAGCCCGTCAGGTTCCCTTCATTTGACCCTTTGACCGCACTCCTGCTCCTGTTATTTTATTAGTTGTCCCCCAAAATCACTTGGCTTCCAGGTCCTGTGGATCCCCCCCGTTAGGCAGTGGACCCCAATAGGATGAGTGAGGAAAACATGTCTTGAGCTGAGTTGGGAGGTATGGGGGAGGGCAGAGAGAGATGGGCCTATGAAATCAGCATGGGAGGGATGGAATGAGTGAGGGTCCGAAGCAGGGAGAGAGGTACAACCCAAGTTCTCTGCTGATTAAATTGTCCCCCATCCACTGAGATCAATAAAACTCCCACGGATTTGCACCAGCAGAGAATTTGTCCCTGGGGTCTTACAAGACAGAAAGGCAGAGAGGTGATTCTACATGCAAAGAACACTGTCTGGGAGAAGATGGGGGGCTGGGGAGGGACCTTGGCAGAGGAAGTCAAGTGGCAGAGGAGAAGCAATGAAGAGAGTGAGGTCGCCAAGGCTAAAGAGCGCTGCCAAAGAATCCAATCCTGGGAGATCCATCCCACCGAGGGGCTGCAAGCCACTCGCTGATTTATTTAGTCATTTTTCAGACCACAGGATGTGAAGTGAAACTCATTTATTTCATTAGGAAAAGAAGTGATTCTTTTATTGCATTCTGAGTAATCCTGCATACGGAGGGTGGAGGGGAGGGACACGACAATGCATGGGTTTCCCCTCCTCCCCGCTTCTAAATGTTCTACATTTGTGCTAACATTTGGGAAGAAATATCTAGAGCGCTTGGAAAGTTTTGACATTTACCCTGAAACTCTGGTTCTCTTGAGTGCCTTCTTTTCAGGAAAAAAAACCGTGCAAGCCCGTTTGCCTAGCTGACATTTAGCAATAGCCTACCCCCTGCTGGGAAGACCTGGCTCTCCCTTGACCCAGTTGAAATGGGTTCTCATTCAATCAGGATATCTGCCTAGGGTAATGAACTGATGCTCAGATAATGGCACAGCTGGAGCTCTGGCAAAGGTCCACAAGGTCATTCTGGAGGATTTGGGAATAGCAACAGCTTTCCTGTGAATTACCATGCCCTGTGTTGTGTGAGGCTAGACCCCCAGGCATGTTTACATGATTAATTACACTTGTGGACTAATCACCATTCAATTAGTTAGTTTATTGTTTTGCCTTTTCACACCCTGACCCATTTTGTTTGTTTCGGTTGCATGGAGATTTATACTTTCATAGGCTGTTCCTTTGGTTTTTATTTTGCTTTCACTAGGAGATGACAGACACTAGGGCTGATGATTTCCAAGATGCCTGTGGGGATTTAGATGTACAACTCCCACTAAAATGAATGAGGGTTGTGTGTCTAAATCCCCTAGGTGACTGTGTAAATCTCGGCTTAGTGCCCCACTGCTGTACTCAGATATATCCGTAATCTTCTCATTGAAGACAACAGGCCAAATATTGGTCCTATGCTAGCTGACAGGATGAGGAGTAATAACTCCTTCCTACTATCCCTGGAGGATTCTCCAGGTTCTGCTGGATGCCTGAGGCTGGTCAGGATTACTACGGAGGGAAGAGTGTTTTCACAGCTATTCTATGGGTGGAGAATGTGGGTAATACTTCGTCCTGCCATAAGTGCAGGGGGCTGGACTAGATGACCTCTAGGTCCCATCCTGTCCTACAATTCTATGGTCTAGAGCTGGTCAGAACACTTTCAATTATATGAATTTTTGCCTAAATACACTGTTTTGTTGAAGCCAAAACATTCTGTGGAGATGTTTGATGCTGATTTCACTGAGGGGAGGGAGAAGCTTTCTCCCATCCTATACCCTGGTGGGTAGGTCACTGGCCTGGGGTGTGGGAAACCACAATTCAAGTCCTTGCTCTGCCTGATCTAGTGTGATCTGAGGTGGAAAATCTCTACACTGGATCAGACAAAGTAGGGACTTGACCCTGGGTCCCTACATCCCAGGCCAGTGGTCGAACCACACACACCCAGGGAAAAGTCAGGTTTTGATTGGAAAATGGACATTCTGTTATGAGAATATTTTAGTTTCATTTCCAATGAGAAACAAAAGCAAACTTAGAACCCTGGAAAATTGCCACGATGTGGAATTGTCGTCCTCCGATCAGCTCTGAGTGGAGCAGCCTTTCCTGGACCTCGCCTTCCTGTGTTCCTTCTGCTGCGGCTGTGCAGGTTGCGGGCAGGCTTCATTTCCCCCCGCACAGCTCTTGTGAGGTAGGGGGAGGAAGGGAACTGTGGTGAGTTCCTCTTCCTTTTGCTATCAGTCCCTCCTGTTACCTGTTCCCAGAAGGAGGGGCTAGAGGTCTCCAGCACCCTGCACCAAACCTGTGGACTTTGGCCCAATTGACCACATGTTCTCTCCATGTCTGACAGTGCCATTGGGTAGCTATTAGCCAGGCATGACTTGACTGTATTGCCTCTTTAGTCTGCTGGGGAGAGGTTTGAGGATGGGATAATATGGTAGTGTGTGACACCAAGCAGACTCACATCTGCTGTCATGGATTCTGAAGATGCCACAGAGCTGTGATAAACTTTATGCCGTGTAAGCAGAGCAGGGCCAGGAGTTGTCCAAGGGTATGTCTACACTGCAGTGAGACACCCATGGCTAGCATGTCCCAACTGACTTGGGCTCACGAGGCTCAAGCTAACTGCAGTGCAGATGTTCAGGCTCGGACTGCAGCCTGGGACCCTCCCACCTTGCAGGGTGCTAGAGCCCGGGCTCCAACCTGAGTCCAAGTCAATGAAACAGCCCTTAGCCTGAGCCCCATAAGCCTGAGTCAACTGGCACATGCCAGCTCCGGGTTTTTAATTGCAGTGTAGACACACCCCAAATGGGGCTTCTAGGGCTAAAGTATCTGATTGTGGTTTAACACTCCAGGTCTTTCCCCCTTATTTCTCATCTCTCCCCTCCAACTGGCTCCCACTGTGGAACCTTTTCTCCAGCTAGCAGAGTGGTGTCCCACGCAGCCCTGTGCACATAGATGGAGCAGGCATGGACAAGCCTTCAGGGCAATTTCCTGGCTCCAGGAGTTGGAGACTTCCTCTCTCTAAACCCTGCAGAGGCAGGTCAGATCCCAGAGACCTGTGGACCTGAGTGCTGGCTGAAAGGGGGCCCAGGGCCTGCGGAGGTCACCTGGAGGCTGCCGCCACTAGATAAGACTGGGGATGAAGGTACAGCATTTGGGGACTCAGGTGGTGGTGGAGGCTGGCCCCAGCTGCCCTCTGATGCCGTTCATGTGTGACTTTAGCTCCGGAGCGTGGAATGTGGTATAAAATAGGGTCTGAGCACCCTGCAATTCATAACCAACCGTTATGCTACCCAGACGAGAGGCAGCGAAGCGCAGAGGTGGGTGCCCAAGGGAGGCCAAGCACTGAGGCAGTTGGGCCCCGCAGAGAATCACAATGTGAAGCAGCAGCACGCTTCCGACCCCTTTTATGCGAAGGGAGAAAAGACAATGCCCGACCCTCTGGGCCCTGGTGGTGCTGGGGAGACACCGGTGCCCAAACCACCCACCATCAAAGGCCACTCTTCTCTCCTGGAGGCCCTTCTCTCTCCTCTGATGCTGGGTTTAAAGAAGAGCCCTGCAAAAGGCAGAGAAGCCGGGGCCCTTCCACGTGGAGACAAGCCTTTCATCTCCTCTTGCTCCTGATTTCCGTTGGCTTGGCGAGCCGAAATTCCACAGCTGGCCTGGAAATCAAGAGGGCTGCTGCCTTAGTGGTGCCACTAGGTCGCTATTGTACATTTTTCAAGTCCATTTTTTTAATGTGACAGATCAGGGCTTGAAAAACAGGACGTCTTGGAACATAAACTAGATGAAAACAAGCTACAATGAAAGTAGAAAAAATGTATCATTTTACTGCCGATTGAAAATTAAGACCAGATGAAGCCTCTGAGGCCCTGGGCATTTAATTTGCTGGAGCTGGGTCACTCCTGCATGCAACCAGCATCAGCCTGCGTTCTCTTCACATCGGCTATATCTTTTGTTTGCATGTTTGTTTGTGCTCCAGCATAATTTGTCGAGGAAAATAACGAGATGGATTGTTTTCGTTTTCTGACTTGCATAAACTTTAGATACAAAGCAATTTAGTTTACCAGCCATCAGGATGGAACTTCTATAGTTTTATAAGACGGAGAAATTCTTCGGAGTAAAGCCATCTAATGAAGTGTCGCTCTGGAACTCCAGACTCGGCTTTCTAAATAAACAGGTTTCTGCAGCTCAGCAGAGCTGTTCCCTTTGCATACATAGGAGTTTTATCAAACTTCCACTCTCTGTATAGATTGCAAAGCAATTATATTTCTGGTAAGCTCTTCTGTTTCTGAAAAGCAAATAAACCTTTTCCAACGAACTTCTTTCCAAAGCATTGTCTAAGCAGTTAGCTGTGTGGCAGTCATTGAGACATGTTCCGTATACATTGCCCTGTGCGTTTATTTAGCTGTCAGTCTAGAAGATGCCAGTGTTACTCAGACTTAATGGGAATTGCATAGCTAAAACGTCACAGGGTCTTTTGTAAATAGACCCCCTTATTTTTTTCAGGCGGATGGAATGACCCTGCAGAGAGCAAAGCATGCTACTGCCAAGTGAATCCCTGATCCAGTTAGCTTTTTACGGTCTCTGGTCTCTCTTTTGCAGGTGCATTTTCTACCTGTAAGACTTGGGCCTGCAGTCTGATTAAATATGACTCCAAACACCTAACTGTGGACATCAATCAGGTAATGAGAGAAGCTGCTACTTACATTTGCATCCAAAATTCATTTTTAAGGGCAAGTTTTGTGGGCACAAATTGTGTTTCCCCTCCTGCTCCCCCAAATGGGTGTTGGGTCTCAGCCCAGTTCAAAATATACTCCTAATGTTTTTGCATGTTCAGCTGGAATTCCTCCCTTCGAGATTATGTATATTTGCATACCATTGGCGTAATTCATGTTCAGATAACCAGTAATGGAGGGCAGCATATATACTGTCTCAGTCTGGTACTTTGTCAGTCACTGCTTTGCTGAGGTAAGGCTCCTGGACATACAACTTGCTTGGAATAACGGGGAACCGAGAGGGGGACATAGCGGCTCACTTGATGTTGTCCACTTTCCCTCACGTCTGTTTAAGATGATCAATTGACAGGATCTGGGCAGGAGTCCCCTATCTGGGGAGAAGAATGGATACATAAAATGTATCCTGGGGCAGAAGGACAAGGAAGGTATGAAGGAAGAGTTAGTCTCATCCATGCCCCTCTCTAAATCTCACTATCTCCCACCAAACAAAAGCAAGATAAAGGTCAGTCAACACGTTTCATTACACAATAATAAAGGGCCACATTGTGAAAGTCACACATGCAATTTGCAAACATCCACCCTGTGCATGCATTGCAAATACCCCATCTGCATGCACACATGAAGAGTTGCTATTTGTACATGACTCACTAGGCATCTACCTGGCCAGGTGTGCACACAAAAACCTGATTTGCACATGCACACTGGGTATTTTCCTATAGGACCTTGGCTCGTGCTAATACAAATGTGCATTTGCTTGTGCTTAGCTGTGGAAAATCTGGCCCTGGAGTGGGGTTACAATGTTATATGCCATGCTTAACCCTTGCTGTGCCAAGGGAATCCACATCTTTCCTCTGCAGACTTCTGAGGAGGAAGAAGGATGTAGACACCTGGGAGGTGCCCTCAGAGGAAGGGCAATGATTACTCTGCCGCCTGCCTTTCCCCCCCAATAGGTGAATTCACAGCTGTCCCTGTTGATGCATGGAGTGTGTGCAAGTTGCACTTAGCAGAAGAAAATCGAGGCCATTTGTGTGTGTGCGCACACACAATTCTTTTTAAAAAAGAAAAGCTTGAGAGCTGTTTTCTTTTTGACTGCGTTATGGGTGAGTTTAATGTGGTTCTTCGAAAAGAAAACAATAAAAAAGTCTGGTGAACCAAATCTCCAGGAGACTGTGCTGTATTAGATCATTTGAAAATCTTTATTGATCACACACATAGATCTGAGAGATCCTAGACGCACAGCTGTAGTTTCAGAACATTGGCTGTGTTTGCCATCTGTCTGTAAGCAGGCAGATTTGGCTGGATGGTCTGTTTCACATAGCAGAATATTGTTCCTTTTGCTCCTCCTCACCTCTGGACTGGGCTTTCCAAGAAGATGAATACAGCCTAAGAGAAATAAACCTTTCCCCTTCCTAAACATGCTACATAATGGCACCTCGGTTATTGAGACCGTATTAAGTTTTTGTTTGTATGCCTGTTTCTTGAGAAGACAGAAACTACCCTCCAGACAACAAAATGAAGAGGTACAATTGCGTTCAGTCACATCTGTAATACCTGAGGATCTATGTTACTTCCAAACCTATGTAAAGCTGTTGCTAGATTGGATGAAAAGAAGAAGGGGAAAAAAGCTGCTTTTGTGTTTGTCTGGCCAATATGGCACTTCTAAAAACTCATTAAACTGTCAGAAATGTAAAATGATTAATCACTGTGAACTCCCCCCTTGGTCTCCTGTTTGCCTGTGGGTCAAAGGAATGTATACAGATTTGGGTAAAGGAAGAAACTTATGGTTTTCATTATAAGCTGTAAACATTTTGGGCTGAAAGCCTCAAACATGCTATCATCTTCTGCCGCATACATGCTCTATATACAGTAAGTCGCAAAACACCGATTGTTTACAATACCCAACTATTGGAGGGATGACTAGACAGTTGGATATCAGCCCTCAACTCTTTGGGGCTGCAGGGAAAGGTTGGAAGATGTGTTGTAGGGCTGGTGGGAGCCCAGAATTCCCATTCTGTAGAAATTCTGAAATTTTGATTTTTTTTTTTTTTAATTCCTGGGTGGAACAAAAATTTGAAATTCCTATGGAATGAAAATTCCAAAACTTCATTCTGGAAAAACTGAAACAATGTTTCTTTTTGATGGTATTGAACCATCTATTTTACTGATTTTACTTTAGATATCAAATGTTTTGACTTTTTTATTATAAAATGATAATTTATAACAAAAGTCAAAACAATAAAGTTGAAAACAACTAATCATTTCAATAATGTTATGTGAAAAATGTAGCCAGAATCAGTATGTGCCCTTGGAACATTTCTCTTTTGTCAAATCAGCCTATTTGAATAGAAAAGTGTTCTGTCTGAAAATTTTCAACCAGCTGTAGGGTTCTGATGGTGTTTGAGGATGGGATTTTCAAAATGCTCTGCATTGGTTTCATTGTCCCCATTGAGTTGAGTGAAAGAAGAGTTAGACCAACTCAGAGCAGTTTTGAAAATACCACCATTAATACCAAAGAGTGAGTTAATGGGACGCTCTTGTGACAGGTTTATTCACTGTAGATTCATCATGTATACACTCTACGTCACTACAACCTCAAATGAGTGCCTTTTCTCTAAGCAGAGTCAAAAATCTTCTTGAATAGGTTGGTTGTTCTAACCCTAATTCAAGACCCACTTCCATTGACTTCAGTGGGCATTGGATCAGCCCTTGTAGCCCCCAAAGCTAGGTAGGCCGAACAACTGGTGGACCTGCTACTGACGAGATTGTTGGTTGTGGTCTAATATTTATTTTAAAAGATATGTTAAATCTTGCAGCTGGATCAGTCAGACATTCACTACTGCCAGTAAAGCTGATGGTTACCACCCAGTGCTAAATTAGCAGAGAGGGAAAGAGCTGTGTTTGTTATGGTATTTTATTGGAATGGTTTTGTTGGCTCTAACACTAGCAGCTTTGATGGTAGGAGATGCTAGAGGTGAAGGGCTAAAATTTCAGCCAGCCTCCAGGAATGAGATTGGAGAATTTGCAGACACCCATGTATAAAATTTTGCATTTGCATAGAATCATAAAATCATAGAACTGGAAGGAACCTTGAGAGGTCTTCTAGTCCAGACCCCTGTACTCAAGGAAGGACTAAGTATTATCTAGGCCAGCCCTGAGATGTGTTTGTTTAACCTGCTCTTTAAAATCTCCAGTGACGGAGATTCCACAACCTCCCTAGGCAATTTATTCCCGTGCTTAACTACCCTGAAAGTTAGTAAGTGTTTCCTAATGTTCATCCTAAACCACCCTTGCTGCAATTTAATCCCGTTGCTTCTTGTCCTGTCCTCAGAGGTTAACAAGAACATTTTTTCTTCCTCTTCCTTGTAACAATCTTTTTAGGTACTTGAAAACTGTTATCATGTCCCCCCACCAGTCTTCTCTTCTCCAGACTAAACAAACCCACTTTTTTCAATTTTCCCTCAGAGGTCATGTTTTCTAGACCTTTCATCATTTTTGTTGATCTTCCATGGACTTTCTCCAGTTTGTCCACATCTTTCCTGAAATGTGGTGCCCAGAACTGGACACAATACTCCAGTTGAGGCTTAATCAGCGTGGAGTAGGGCAGAAGAATTACTATTGTGTTTTGCTTACAGCACACCTGCTACTACATCCCAGAATGATGTTTGCTTTTTTTTAAACAGTGTTACAATGTTGACTCATATTTAGCTTGTGATCCACTATGACCCCCAGATCCCTTTCCACAGTACTCCTTCCTAGGCAGTCATTTCCCATTTTGTATGTGTGCAACTGATTGTTCCTTCCTAAGTGGAGTACTTTACATTTGTCCTAATTGAATTTCATCCTATTTACTTCATACCATTTCTCCAGTTTGTTCAGATCATTTTGCATTTTAATTCTATCCTCCAAAGCACTTGCAATCCCTTCCAGCTTGGTATCGTCCGCAAACTTTATAAGTGTACTTTCTATGCCATTATCTAAATCATTGATGAAGATATTGAACAACCGGACCCAGAACTGGTCCCTGAAGGACCCCACTCGCTATGCCCTTCCAGCTTGACTGTGAACCACTGATAACTACTCTCTGGGAATGGTTTTCCAACCTGTTATGCACTTACCTTATAGTAGCTCCATCTAGGTTGTATTTCCCTAGTTTGTTGTCATGCGAGAAAGTATCAAAAACCTTACTAAAGTCAAGATATACCACATCTACCACTTCCCTACTATCCACAAGGCTTGTTACCCTGTCAAAGAAGGCTATTAGGGTGGTTTGACATGATTTGTTATTGACAAAGCCATGCTGTTACTTATCACTTTATTAACTTCTAGGTGTTTGCAAATTGATTGTTTGTTTGATTCTTTGCTCCGTTATCTTTCTGGGTACTGAAGTTAAGCTGACTGGTCTGTATTCCCCGGGTTGTCTTTATTTCCCTTTTTATAGATTGGCACTACATTTGCCCTTTTCCAGTCCTCTGGAATATCTCCCTCTTCCGTGACTTTTGAAGATAATCACTAAAGGCTCAGATATCTCCTCAGCCAGCTCCTTGAGTATTCTAGGATGCATTTCATCAGGCCTTGGTGACCTGAAGACATCTAACTTGTCTAAGTAATTTTTAACTTGTTCTTTCCCAATATTAGCCTCTGATCCTACCTCATTTTCACTGGCATTCACTGTTAGATGTCCAATCGCTGCTTTTGGGTGAAAACTGAAACAAAAAAGTCATTTAGCCAAGTCATTTAGTCACATACAAAGGGTCGCATGTGGAAGCAGTCAACCTTTAACAATGTTCCAATTGCCTATGTGCTTTAGATAACCTCGTAGTTTTGCCTCAGTGTTTGCAGTATTCTGGGGATACCATGTGTAAATATGATAAAGTAAGAAATACTGAGGGAACCACAGCTAATTATCTAAGGCAAAACCAGGGACCATTGTACACAAAGATCAGATTGTTAGGCTTGCAATGACCTCATCTGTGCATGCACACAAATGCCACTGCACATTTCGCAAGTGTATTAATGGAAGCTGACTGAAATGATAACCATCGTTAGGGTGGTTTTTAAAAAATAATAATCCCATGCAGGAGCCTTTTAGCACTTTGAGACTTATTCAGGTTCTTTGGCTGAGGACCAAGATGACTGAGCAGCTCACTAGTTTCATTTCTAGTATCCGGAAAAAACGTCTTCCTCAGTCTGCTGATGTTTCAGAGTATTTCCTCAACATATGCTAAGTTGCTGATTTTTTTTTGTTCATCCTAAACCAATTAAAATAACCCATAAAAAGAATATAAGAAAGTCAAACTGCAGGGACACAAAAAGGGCATAAGACTCCCTTATTTCAGCCGTAGATACTGAACGGTCACTGTGTGATCAGTAGAGCTGGGCGAATAGTAGATTTTTTGATTTGGTGGCAATTCTGGAAAAAACCCCAAACATTTTTCAAAATTGTTGGTGAATTAAAAAATGTTTCTGGCTGAATTCTACCCAAAACAAAAAGTGTCGTTTCAATTTGAAGCCCCTTTTAACTTTTTTTTAATTTTTAAAATAAAATTCAAGGTTGAAATGAAAAGTTGTTTTGAACTGACCAGTCAAAACATTCCAGGCTGATAATGTAGAAACAAAATGTCTGGCTGTTGTTTTACTAAAACAATTTGGCAAGATTGACATGAATTCACAAAAGGTGTTGGTGGATTTGAATCTGCATTTTTTTTTTTTTTTTGCCAAAAAAAGAAAAAGTTTCGATTGAACTCCTTCACCCAGTTCAAATGCTCAGCACTTTTCCTTGTGCAGGTAAGCAGGGAATGGGCAGAGCTTTGGTCTTGCCCCTCCTTCCCCAAGGAAGCTGGTCCGTGATGATAGCCAGAGCAGCTGAGTTCAGCCATGGGGTACTTAGGTGTTTGCCCCTCGCCTGTGAGTAAGGGGGCAGCAGGGACTCAATCTCTGAGACCAGCTTCCTTCCCTGGGTTATTTAGGAGGCAGCAGATCCACACTCCATCCCTTACACAGAGCAGGTTGTTACAGTGCAATCTAATAGTAAAACAGTGACTAGAGCTATCTGAAAAACAGAATTTTCCTTTCATGGGAAACATCAACATTTCTAAATTAGTTTCCGTTCCAAATTGGAGCACAGAGTCCAAATATCAAAAATTTTCAGCAAAGGGAAAATTTTGAATTGGAAATGTCCAACCAGACCTTGAGACATTTTTGATCTAAATAAATGATTGGCCTTGAACTGGCCTCTCAGAATTTAAAAAAAAGAAAAAAAACATTTAATCTCAAACTTTCCATTTGAAATTGACATTTTTCATTTTGAGTCTTCCAAAATAGAAAAATTTAGCTGAAATTGACACTTTTCTGTGGGGAAAAAAAAGTCAATTTAGAAGAAACCACTTTCCTAAGGGAAAAATTTGTAGTTGAAAAATTTCAAGCTGCTCTAGCAATGGCAATGCATGGTAATACTGCAGATAAAATGACTTTTAACAGGCAAAAGGATTTTTTTTTTTGTTCTATGACAATTCCTGCATCTTAGTTAGGAGAAAATCACCTTTGTGTTATCTGTTAGGCGATACTCCTGCATTCTGGTCTTTTAATAAGAACTATGTCTTTTAATAAGAAGTAATTGCAATAGGAACAAAAATGTTCACATCAAAGGACTCAAAGTAATTTCCAAGTCATAGCAGCATCAGGGGGTATGTTTTGTATATCGGAAACCAGACTATAATTAAATAAAAGGCCTCCTACGTGTTACCTGCCTGGATGTACTGATAGTTCTATTAACAATAAATTAAAATTCCTCACACTCCAAACAGATCCTCCTGTCAGTCACAGGCAAGGAGCTCTGCCTGCTGATGGAGGCATTAGAAGCAAGAGGGACCTGACCTAACACCTATTTAAATCAATGGAAAGACTCCCATTCAGCTTCCAGATTTCCTTTGCTTTTCAAGGTTTCTGGGGGAAGGACCAGCCTAATCTCTGCACCTGTGGGCTTCACAATCCTTATTATTACACTCACTCCTAGAGGCCATAACTGAGACTGTGGCCCTTTCGTACAGACAGATTGTGAGAGAAGACCCTGCCCCAGAGAGCGGACAGCTTAAAACAAAGGGTAGGATGGGAACCGAGATGAAGGTCACATTGCTAGCCAGTGACAGATCCAGGGATAGAACTCCTGGTCCCGGGCTCTGTGGTTTACCCACTGGACCGTATTGTCTCTAAAATTCAGCGTATTCCTTCAGCTTCTCTTTCTCTTTGTCCTTCTCCCTCTCCCACGTCACTATTAATTAGCTGATTTGGTATGTTCGAGCCTGCATGCAGTGTCCTCCCCCCACAGCTTTCAGACTGAGGCTTCATCAATCTCCAGCCCTCCTGCCCTGACTTTATAAGGTTCCCAAAGGGTATATGCAACAATGAAACACCCACGGTTGGCCCAGCTCAGTTGGCTCGGGCTCAGGCCGTGGAGCTGTAAAATTGCTATGTAGACGTTTGTGATCAGGCTGGAGCCCAAGCTCTGGGATCAGGCAAGGGGAGAGGGTCCCAGAGTCTGGGCTAGAGCCGGAGCCCAAATATCTACACAGCAATTTTTAACCCCCATAAGTCCGAGTCAGCTGGCCTGGGCTGTGCTGTGGGTCTTTTATTCCAGTGTAGACATACCCTTATCTGTTAATGACTGTTGTTAATGATCGCTAACAGCCCACAACCAGAACCTGCAATTAGTGAGCAGTCCATGTGTCAAAAAGTCTGGTGGCCACCCCTGAGCCATGAAAATGGCTTAAGGGCTTTTCACCTGTGAGCTTTTCTCGCCTTGCTTCAAACACTGCAGCAGCCATGAGGAGACAGGGACTGGCTTCCAGGAGCTCAGGGCAGAACAGAACAGAGTATCAGCCAGAAATGAAAGGGTTATGTTGTCCCCTCACGGTGAGGGAGATGTGTGAGGATTCCCCAGTAACAGCAAGAAAAGCGACCCCCACACAACACTGTAATCAGAGGCCCCACGCAGAGAGAGGAAGGGGGCTCCTGTGGATAAGTCATTGGACTAAGAGATCTGGGATCAATTCCTGATTCTACTACAGTGTTCCTGGGGCACCTTGGACGAGACACCTCTCTCTGCCTTGGTTCCCCACCTGTAGAATGGGGATAATAGTCTTCCTTTGTCTGGCTTGTCCATTTAGACAGCAAGCTCTTCAGAGCAGAGACCGTCTCTTAATGTGTGGACATACCGTGCCTAGCACAATGAGGCTCTGATCTTGATTGGGGGTTTGGGGTAATATAATAAATATACTCACAATAAACATAGGCCAAGATTTTCAAAAGCAGGAGCCTAATGTTAGGCTCTCAGGGTGGGATTTTCATAGGTGTTTTAAGGCCACAAAGTCTCAGGGAAAATCAGTGGGACTTGCGTACCTAAATCACCTATGTGCTTTTGAAAATCCTACTCCTAAATCCATAGTTAGGCTCCCAAATCAATGGCCTGATTTTCAAAAGTGCTGAGCACCCAGCAGCTCCCAGTGAAGTCAACCATAGGTTCTGTGTGCTCAGCACTTTTGAAGTTAGGGCACTCATTTACATTCCTCAATATGGAATTAGGAGTCTGACAGTAATAATACCTCACTGTCATATAGCACTTTACCTCAGTAGATCTCTAAGTGCTTTACAAAGAAGGGTCCGTATCATCATCCCATTTTACAGTGGGGTACACCGAGGCACAGGGAGGTAAAGTGACTTGGCCAAAGTCACCCAGCAGCCCAGTGGCCAAGCCAGAACTAGGACCCAGGTCTCCTGAGTCTCAGTCCAGTGCTTTAGTCGCTGGGCAGCAATGTCTCTTCAGGCACTTACTTTTTGGAAACCTTCGCTGTAGTTTAAACTGTAAAGTGTTCGTCAGGACAAAGAAGAAAGACCAAGTGATTTTATTCACCTATGGATTCCAGATTGCCAAATGCATTTGGTGGTCTTGGTTATTCTCCAACAGTACAAGTTACAGAAACTTGACAGCATGCATATGTATTTTCACACATAGCTATTTTGGTATTTTAGCTAATTGCCTGCCTTTGCATAGCAGAAATCTGGACTGAGCTATCACAGGAGAGAGAGGTGGGGGTGGTCCCTTCAGGTCAAAGTTCAGGTTAGTGGTAGGGCAGGGTGGGGAAGCGTGGATTGCAGCTGGCTACACTGAGCCTGACCCCTGTTTAACCAGATAGCTTCAGTTTCCACGGCTGCTGTTCCCAAAACCTCTAAGAGCAAAAAATAAGTGAAGTACAATAAAAGAAAACAGGTTTTTGGAAGAAACGAAAAAGAGGGGAAGACAAATTTATAATGGAAAAAAATCTTTAATTGGAACCTGCAGACAGCTTAAATCAGATGCTCAATACTCTCAAACTACACATTACCACAAGTACACATATGTAAATCAGTTTTAAACATTTCAGGCCAGATCCTAGACTGGTGTGAATCAAGATAGCTCTGTTAAAGCTCTGCTGATTTTCCCGCATTGAGGATCTGGCCTTGAATGTAATCATTCACTGCTTTATTATTTTCCTAAAGTTTAAAGGCCTCTTCCTTTTAATCTCACTACTCTAAAGGCAGAGCTATACTTTGTTAAAAAAGAATCAGTGTATGAGAACAGGATGTTTTTATTAAATATTAAGCACTCAAGGTTTACCTTCACTGAAAGTCGTGGCTTCCTTTGAGTCTTGATTGAAACTGACAATCCTGCATTCCTACATAGCTGAAGAGTGTATGCTATGTTTGCCAGATCCTGATAGTGTTGTGCATTGAGGTGTTATATAAAAGGTGGTGAGTCTCCCCTATAAAAGCTGCCCGCATGGAACCAGATTTTCAAGGACAGATTTTCAGCTCCCCATTTAGACACCAAAATAAGCGGTGTGAGTTTTAGAAGAGCCCGGCATGTTGGGCAGAAAACTCTTCCTGAAAATCTGATCATATGTGCAACCCTGGAAGCTTCGGAGGGCCAAGGGCTTTTGGAAATCTGGCCTCTATTTAGATGCCCAAATGGGAGCTGAGTGCTTCTGAAAATCTAGCCTGGAAAATCTTTCTCCACAGGTGCACATTCTGTAGGTGTTTAGCTAATTTGGTTCTCATCTTCTTCACCTACTGTAGGATCCAGATCTGAACACAAAATTGGTTTGGATGGAAATGGGTGGGGGGGGGAAGAACCCTTGAAACTAGATCAAACCAAACCTCTGTGAATTTGGAACAAAGCTCTGTTGAGCTTTTGCTTCCTGTTTTCATGCACCTCTGCACTTTCTGTTTGCTGCTGGAGCTAGACGAAGTATCAAATGTTGTGAGGGAAAGGGTGTTCACTGGCAGTATTTCAGGCCAGATGAGAAGTTAGGAAGTAGCAGGTATCTCACCAGAAAGCCCAGCTCTCACTAGATGTTCTGGACCAACTTTGCATTCAGTAGGTTTTGGATCTTTTGGATAAGGTTTAACTAAACAGCCACAGTAACAAGTCCTTAGCTAAACATAGACCCTGATCCTACAAACTGATCCACATAAAACCCCACTGTGCCCATCATAGCCCCATTGACTTCATCCATCAGTATTAGAGAGTTGAATCAAAGGCACCTGATCCATTGTTTTGGAAGGATGATACTTCTCTTTATTCATGCACCATCTAAGAGAACATATCCCATTTTTTCTTTTCCATTAAACTTTTCTCTTTTGCTCATTCCACCATATATTGTGTCAAATTTTGCTTGCTGTTTTGTGCGAGGAAATTATTATTGGCCAGGAAATCCAGTAGTGCCAGCCATTCCTCAGAGTGTTGTAAATGAGTGTGTTTCATTTTGCTTGGCTTTATGGAATGCATAACTTGTTTCATTGCAAAAGGTGTACACAGATGACAGAAACCCTGAATGACAGGAAATGCCCAATAGAGAAAATAGCAATGAGCCAGAACCTGAAATAGCCTGAAACATTTGCGCTTTAAGGTTTCTAATGGCACAAGCCAGGGTCTAAAGCCTGGTCCCACTAAAGTCAGTGATAAAACTTCCACTGACTTCAATATAATCAGGATTTGTCCCTCTAGAATTTTTTTTCTCTGTTTTAAATTATTTGTTTCATATTCTTGTTCAAAACTTGGTATTTAAAGGGAGAGAATTTAAATACTAAAGAGACTTACTCTAGAAAGCCTTATGGGGAGCAACCTGAGTTAGGATTTCTGGAACGTCTTTAGGTTTCCCTGGTCTATGGGTCTCCGCATAAAGACTAATTGGCTTTTGCCTACAGATGGAGGGAGGGTGGAGTCACCCCTCTCTCAAAAAAACTGTAAAAGGACGATGTATCCCCCAAAGCCAATAGGGAGGCAGGTGCCTCTGTGGGACCATCCTCCTCTGTCTCGAGACCCGGGTAAGGGCCTCAGTGGGTCCAGGGACGTGCGCAAGGTATAAGGGATGGGTTGGTGTTGAGCGTGAAGAACATGATGTCATCCCTCCCTCCTCACCTCAAGGAAGAAATGGCCAATCGATTGAAAAGTGATGCAGCCCTTTTGGTAGTGGGGTGACACAGAATCCCACAGGAGGGAGCGGCAGTGGGCGAGAGAGGCCCTAGCAGAGTAACTCAGTGGTGTTGTACCATCAAGGCTTTGAATCTTAGAGCAGGGGCTTCAGCTTCCGTGTGGCACAGGGCCTCTGCATGGGTGGCCACCACACAGTCTCTTAACTCAGCCTAGATTGTGAGAGTGGGATCTGCAGGTTTGGAAAATTGAATCCCCTGTTTACTCCACAAGGGTCAAAATATGCACATCTCCCCCTAGAGATGTGGGACGACTTCTGGGTGTGGGAATCTCTTGGAGATTGTCCCCCATCTTGCGGATATTTCCATGGGAGAGAGGCATTGGGTTTGGCCTCACTGTGACCCTCGGACTCCAGTGATAAAGCTCTCCTTGACTCCAGAAGAAGCAGAGTTAGGCCAGTGTGGAGGGTTTTTGCATATCCCATCCTACATTTCATAAACCACTTATGTTTTCTGTCACCTATGTTTGCACTGACCGGTTTAATTCTCATTTGGGGTTAATCACTTAATTATAAATAAAATCTGTCTCTTGCTGTATGTCTTAATTGATTTTTGTCTTCCTACCTTCTGAATTTGTCTTAATTTGCATTCTTGCCCAGCCTCCATTATAGGGGATGAAAGGTCAAAGGTGAGCCTGTTTTTACCATTTAATTTCCCAAAGATGGTGGATTATTTATGAGAGTCATTCTGCCTGGGTTGTTTTCCCAGTCTTTAAATAGTGGCATCAATATTTAAAGATTAGACCTTACTTATCAATGAGATTTCATTTGGGGCTCCAGATGTCAAGCGCAGAAGAGAAGTGAAACTGATTGTACTTTAATTGATGTATTTGAATCTGAATATATTAGAAAATGCTCCTGACCTTCATAATCACAGAAATGTAAAATAAGTAACCACGACATTTGCAAAGAGCTCTGATGTTATTTTTTGGGTTTGCATTCAGTGACCAAGACAAAACCATATTTTTCCAGCATGGAGAATCCATGGTATGAATACATTTCTATTCCCTTCTTCTTCTGATGATGATGGAACATCAGAGAACATTAAAAGTCAGATTTTGCCACCTATATGGACACCAATAGCATCTTATTCCCTGAATAGTTTTGTTTTCTTCAATGGAATGGAATGAGCTGCTACTCAACATGGTCATGGTGGTAGAATCTGTTCTTAGCTGACACATTGGCTCAGGGAGCTAAAAATTAGTGTCCGTGATTCTCCAAAATTAGGCCTGAGAGTGTACTTTCTATCCCCATTTTTTTCTTTCTTGTATATTTTTCACATTGTCTCCACCATGGCCCCAACTCAGCAAATGGCTTAATTCTGACATGTTAAGTCCCATTGACTTCAGTGAGCTTTTAGCACGTGTCTGAAGCTCAGCACATACTTAAATGCATAACTGAATAGGAACAGATTTAAGCACATGCTTCCATTCTTTGCTGAAGTGGGGCTTGTGGTACAATTTCCTTGCACTGAAGAGAGATAAGGTTTGTGTATGAACTCTCCTGTTTAAGGGCCCAGACTTGCAAACAGCCCAAGCTTATTCAGGTGATCAGTACCACTGAAGCTATTCACATGTGAAAGTATTTGAAGGATCAGGCTTTTCTTGTCCTTCACTATCATCCAATAATTGCCCTGCATGCTGCTATTTGGAAGTGCACCCCAGGACAGAATATCTGACAAGCTGCATCCATTTTTACTACAAAAAGAAAAGGAGGACTTGTGGCACCTTAGAGACTAATCAATTTATTTGAGCATAAGCTTTCGTGAGCTACAGCTCACTTCATCGGATGCATACTGTGGAAAATACAGAAGATGTTTTTATTCATGGTTTGTAATAAAAACATCTTCTGTATTTTCCACAGTATACATCCGATGAAGTGAGCTGTAGCTCACGAAAGCTTATGCTCAAATAAATTGGTTAGTCTCTAAGGTGCCACAAGTCCTCCTTTTCTTTTTGCGAATACAGACTAACACGGCTGTTACTCTGAAACCTGTCATTTTTACTACAGTGGTTCACCATCTGTGTATGTAGAGTATGCAAAACTTTTCATGACATCAAAGGCATAACCACTGAACTCAAAAATCCTGGTACAGTTCTTCTGCTTCTGTTAACGCTGGATTAAACCTACAGACTCAGCTATATGGTTTGGTCCAGTGGCAGTTTTGCTTTTATTGCAAAATGCATCCAAACTTCTGAAGTGAAAGCTTTTAGTGTACACAAACATAATTCCTCTGAAAATTTACTAATCTAGTCATATGCTTTCAGTGCTGTCCTCTCAGTCTTTGTTTAATAAGTTGAAATGTGGTTGAATCATGGTAAATTATGTACATGTTAAGCGATAAATTTATGTAATGCTGCAATGTGCTGAGAATTAAGGTCATTCCACTATTAATTTACTCTTGTTTTTTTTGCCATACAGCCCATTTCATCTCTCTTATTTATGGAGCTGCTTTTGTCAAACAGAGGATTCATAAGAAAGAAAGAAAAACAAAACAAAACACGAAGTCTCATTCCCTCCGGACAGATGGCGAGGGCTGAACCTCCATGAATTTGTTATTGACCTAATTGAAATCACATTTGGGTATTGTTCTCAAGCTACGCTGTTGGGGGGAGGAGGGGATGAAATATTCCACTGGAAAAATGTGGAGCTGTGAAAATCCTACAGAAGGTAAAGTGGGATTCCAGAAGCCCATGGGTCATTGTTGGTAACTAAACAGCCCACTGTTGACCTAGGGTCAGACATGGGCAGACACCTCACAGCTGCATCAGTTCTCCTCCTTTTTCCCAGTGGAGATACTTGCAGGAGAGCTAAAGCCTGGGAAAACTTATGTAGCTCCTGAGCAATTTACAATACAGTAATTAAGGGGCAGATCCTGCAGTCACAACTCCTATTGAACAGTGTGAGAGGCGGGGCTGCAAGATCTGATCCAAAGCGCATTATTATTTCAGTCTCAGGGCTCAGTCTAATTGAAAACATACTTGGAACTGGGGATGGCAGTGGGTGGTATGGATCATTTGAACTTCTAGGATAGAAATTGTGAAGCTAGTGCATGGTGAGAATTGTCTCCTGATCACACCACTGGGTATCCACTATGAGGTGGAAATAGCCTGCAAGCCTGTGCCCACTGGCAGAGTTCCCGATGGCTTCAATGGTACAAGAGTTTACCTACATCCATTTGTTTCCAGTAAGTTGCAGTAATAATGGCATTGAAAAGAAAACAGGCCTGGAATTCTTAAAGTAATAACTTACATGAGATGCCTGTCCAGGTTTAGGCTTACACTGAAGAGTGTCACTTTAAAATTGCCTATGTTATACAGGGTCCCTTATGCTTTTAGTCTTTCTTTGTTGCTAAAAGTGGTGATGGGTGACACTGTCATAGTTTTCACATGACTGAAATGAAGGGGGCCAAGGTTTTGCACCTGTCCTCTGCTCATCTTTCCAGCCATGCTGATGTGCCAGCAGCTCATTTCAAGTCAGAACAAGAATGTTTCAGGAACAGAGAGCAGCTTTGGAGAACAGGACTCCTATTTTGGAAGTCCTGTTGATGTCAGTCCCCTGGGACTAAAAATAATTGTGGTGCCCATCTCCTGTCATCCCCAGCAGGGATCTGCAATCCACAGAGGTCAGTGCCCCAGTTTTACTTCCTTCCCTCTCCAAAATGGCAGGGAAATGCTGTTGTGTAAGACCACAACCTTAGACTTTGGTCTTAGAAATAGCATTCTTTCTTCAGTTAATTATCTCCTGATCCATTAATCACCGGGAGTTGATGGTATTCTGGATTCATGCAAAAAAAAAAAAAAAAGTGAGCTTAGGTTTAAAAAATGTCACTGACACTGGTATCTCTGATTTCAAAATCTATAGCATTATTTAGTCTTCTGGAGTGGAAGTGGTATGTCTGTGCAGAGCTGTGAAAATAAAACACTCCCTTAGCCCTACGGTGGGAGAAGTCTATTTTATGATTTATGAAAATCCAAAGACAGATTTTTTTGCTATACATTTATCATTTGTGATACAAAGTTAGCACATTTCTATGTGAAACCTTCAGTGCCCCCATTGTATTTTTCAGAATGTTGTGTTATCAGTGAACATCAGTGTCACATTACTTATTATTATACATCAATTGCACTTAGTTTGTAAGCTCGTTTGAAGAAAGAGCTGCCCTTTTTTATGTTGTGTGAAACTTTTTTTTTGGTTTTCCTTCCCTGCCCTCACTCCTGCACTCTTTCTTTCTTTCCTTGTCCATGTTGCCCGAGAAAAAGGAAAAAAGAATAAAACTGAATACCCTCTAAAAAAGACTAAATGTTTTGTTTTCCAGTTTCTTTAAAGAAAAAAAAAGGAAAAAAGCACCCCCCTGAAAATGTTTCTGAAAAATTTCTGATTTAAGAAAAGGGTCAATTTTCAACAAAACACGTTTTTGTTTGAATAATTTCAATCTGCTCTAATTACTGCTATTACTAGCAATAAAATCATCTAGTCTCCTGGTCTGTGGAAATTGTCAGTTACATGTTTCTTTTAATCAGAAGTATGTGAAACTAACATTGAGGCATATACTATATTCTTTCCTTAGGCCCCAACTCTCACTGGTATCAATAAAAATGTTCCCATTGGCTTCTGTGATCAAGAGCAGGCATAAGCGTGAAATAATTCTTATATACATCCCCACTAACCTAGCCATAGGAGCGCCTAGGAAGTTCTGTCCACATTAGGACAACATGCACTTTTACTCCAACTTGCCGAAATATATTTCATTATAAAATGCAGGGATACCAGAGAAGAACCAAGCTAATAATTCCAAAATTTAATAAGAAAATGCTAATATGGATAAAGAACAACCAGCATTAACACCTATTATCTTTCAGACTGGTGGATGTGTATGAGAAGACCAAACTACAGGCAAATAACAAAACAATGACATAGAACCCCATTCAACTGTCCGTAGGCACTATTGGGAATTAAGAGTAACAAGACAGATAAGTTTGGTGACAGAACAAAATTAGAATGTTGTGAAGTAGCAGCTTTCAGGACTGACCATAGTATCCATTTTTGAATGTACGGACACTTTGTAGTGCATGATGAAGGAGTGTCTTGAAGATTAAAATAATTCCCTCAGCAGATGTTCTGTTTTGCTCTGCCCTGGACAGCACCTGGCATCTTAAGAAAGCCTCTGACAACACTCTGAAGAGTTTTATTCTGCAGGCTTCAGAAATAGCCCTTCAAACCCAGATGAAGCTATTTCAGAGTCAAGGGGCAGGTCTACACTACGGGACTAAGTCGACCTAAGTTACGCAACTCCAGCTACGTAAATAATGTACCTGGAGTTGACGTACCTTAGGTTGACTTATTGCTGTGTCTACATCATGCTGGGTCGACGGGAGAAACTCTCCTGTCGACTTACCTTATGCTTCTTGTTCCGATGGAGTTGATGGGAGAGCGATCGGCCATCGATTTAGTGGGTCTTCATTAGACCAGCTAAATTGACCTCCGGTGGATTGATCGCCCCGTGTCGATCCCCCAGTAAGTGGAGACAAGCCCAAGGAATGACATAGCACCTTCTTGAAAAGATCAGGCCTCGGGCAGAAGGAAGGCAATGAAATGTCCGGAGTCATGTGAGAGGTGAATCGATGTTGGGGTGGCAGGAAAGTCTGGGAGCCCTCTATAGTTCTGCTTTGTCTAGGAAGAATTGTAGGAAGGGCTCCATAATGGAAAGGCTGCTAAGTTTGCTCACTGTGGGAGCTGAGGTGATAGCTGTAAGAAAGGTGACTGGTGATAAAGAACATGGCACATTCAGCAAGAGGTTTGAAGTAGAGGCTTGAGTGAGTGCCTGTAAAAGTGGGCTGAGGCTCTGACTAGGAATGAGCAATCAGACTACTAGCCTAAGCCTCCTGACAGCTCATAGAAAGCCAGAGATGTGAGGATGAGGTTTCTAGCTAGATCACTGGCTAAGCTACCATGCTTATTTTGAATTTAGTATGAAAAATATGAAGCATAATTTACTCCGCTCATTGTCAGCATTTAAAGTGAGTGAGCGAGAGAACGAGAATTATTGTACAATTGACTTGTTCTTCTGATGGCACGTTTCATAGCAGATCATGATGTCATCAGGGCACAGCGTTTGTGCTCTTAAAGGGCTTTTTTGAAAGTGGTAAGTTGTTCTGTGAAACACTCAGCTAAAGTCTCTGGCTCTGTTTTCTCTTTCCCGCACGCACAGAAATTTGCTCGACTTTCTGTAGGTGAGACAATTCACATGTCCCTTGGAGAGTCATATGAATTCTGTTATGGATGAAAAATGTCAGTCAGAATGTTCTCATTGGGGAGTCATTCACTTGCTCTGCTTAGGTTTATTATCAGTTTCTGGATATTCAGCATTATACTGTGAAATAAGAAACCGCTCTTAGCTTGATTTCTTTTAAAGAATGTCTCAGTGTCGCTCATAGTTTGTGCAGAAAGAATAACCAACACTCAGGAATTCCCTCCTCTGCTGTATATAACTAATAGACATAGTGATGGGTTTTCTTCTGGAAAACTACTGTTCTTAAAAGCATTACACGTGACCAGGGGTCATATTCTGGCAGGTGCAGTCTACGCATCCCAGACTGCCATAAAGCTTGTAGCAGGCAGGCAGAACAGGGGACAGAACTTTGTCCAGGATATTTTGTTCAGTTCAGGTCCTACCTCCTCCACCTGCTTGCTTGGGAGATCTTGACCAGATCACTTGATCTCTCTGTGCCTCTATGTGGTATTATGGACTGTGCTTTTAAGGACTGAGCTTCCCAGATGGAGAGTCTGGTTGGGGTGCTGTGGTTATGCACAGTGAGCTGGAACCTGGCACAGAATAAAGGAGATCTCTTGCAAGCACCTTATGCACTGGGTGATCACTGAACAACACACCCCATCTGTAAAATAGTGGTAGAATAAGGTTTTGTCTCCACTAGAACAATTTTGCTGGCATAGTTATACAAATATAGCTATATCAGCAAACCCTCCTAATGTAGAGGCAGCTTATTCCAGCATAAAAATGCTTCCGCTAGTATAGTTTGGATGAGTTCCCCAAGAGACATAAGGTGTACTGACAAAAGCACTTTAATACTGGTATAAGTGCGTCTACATTAAGGCTTATAGTGGTATAGCTACATCAGTAAAGAATAAATAAAAAAAATCACACTCCTGAATGACATAGCTATGCCAGAATGCTTTAAGCATAGACCAGCCCTAATATTTACTTGCTCTCTTTTGTAGTTAGATGGTAAGTTTGGGCATGGACCTCTCTGAGTGGGAGCAGACGTGGTTTTGCAGGTCAGTTTCCAGTTGGAAGAGAAATCAATGGGCATATTCTTAGTATGCTTTGTTTTACACAATATACACCAGCCCTTAATCAGAAATGATAACACGTTACCATGCAGGCAATCCCCACTTTCAGGAATCTCAGCCAAAACACCAGTTTCTGGGGAGCAAATCTGACCCAATAATTGACTCTAGTTACACAGATTAAGGCAAAGCAAACACCCTTGCCACTTGCAATCACTTTACATAGTATGGTTTCAACAAATGAACAGTGCTTGCTGGCTAAGAACTTGTAAGACTATGAATAACAGCACCATTTGGTGACTCCAGCCTTAATAATATGTACAGTGCCTAGCACAATGGGGGCCAAAGCTAGGTTAGGACTTCTGAGTGCTACTGTAATACAAAAAGTTCAAGACAGTTATTGTTTTGCAGAAAAGTGAGTAATATGTTTGAAAATAAATAATTAGTGTCGGTGTTAACGTTCCAATAACACATGCTTCACATTATACTTTTAGTTGTGTGGAATTATACTGTTATTTAAAAATGATTGATGCTAAAGAGTTTCTGTCACAAGTGTGCTTAACTAGGGCAAACCTCTACTTACTGGAAGGAATTTAAACTGTGCTGGTTATAAAAAAAAAAGGAGATTGTCTATATTAAATATGTTTTGAAAGTACACAGGCAAAAAAGATAAGAAAATAGTGGATTATGCACTGATTCAGAACCCATTGAAGTCAATGGTAGAGCTAGTTAGGAATTTTTCAATTAAATGTTTTTTTCATCCGAAAAACGTGATTGTTCGAATCGAAACCAAAACATTTCATGGGAAAGGGTCAGTTTCTATACATTTCCTATTGCAACATTTTTTGGGAAAAAATGTTTTGAAAGGTCAAAATGTCCCTGGTTTTTTCAAAAAACCCCTTTTTCATTTAGAAATGTAAGTTAATTTACAGTAACAGATAAATTAAAACCAGTAAAAAAATTAAAAAAAAAGTTCAAAATACTGATTGAAATGTTTCAATTGACCTGATCAATTTTCTTTTCCTTGAAAATTCTCAGGCGATGGGAAAACGGTTTCCCACCCAGGTCTAGTCAATGGAGTGTTTCCACAGGCTTCAGTATGCCTTGCATCAGGTCCTGAGAGCATCTCAAAGAATTCGTCAGCCTCATTGATTGCACAAACCGGCTTTGTTATGAGGAAACGTTCCAGAGCCAGACAACATTCTGACAGTTGTCTGTAGCTCTCAAATTTAGGAGAGATTATTGTCTCCAGAGGGTCATTCTTAATGATTTAAATCTGAGATAGATCATTTTTTCTGGCACTGAGTATGTAATCTAACCCGTATATTGCTGAGAGTGATTGGGGTGAGCATTAAGTTGCTCTATAGCTGTGGGTCAGTCTATATAGACTGCTTTAAAACTTGCTGAGTAGATAGTATAAATTGAAAGAAGTCCTGAAAAACCAAGGCAAAGGAACATTCAAAACAAGACAGTGTGGAAGTGGAAATGATTACCGCTGGGATTACTTTGGAAGAAATCAGTCTGGGCCTTAGAAAATTCACTCTTGTTAATTACACAGTGTTGGATAATGTTACATGGGACACGTGACCAAGTGTAAAACTGTTGTTTATTTCTCTTTACAGAGGGCTCAGTGGTGACTACTGGCACAACCCAAGCAAGCAATAGTGTGCAGATTGTACCACCCCAGGCAGGGGAGACTGATTCTTCCTAAAAGGGGGGGGGGGGCACAAGGCCCCATCCCCTCCGTGGTCCCATACCTGCCCCACCTCTTCCCCCCAAGGCTCAGCCTCCTGGCCAACTGGAAACCAGAGCCTGGCTGGGGAACCTGGGCCCCTCCACCTGCCCAGGGTGGGGGGAACCAAGAGCAGCCCCCAGCCCATGTCCCTGACCCCTGGGCTCTCCGCCCAGGGCAGGTGGAGGGTTCGCGGCTCCCCACAACTGCCCGGACTCCCCAGGCTCCTCTTACCCAGGCTGGGCTCCAGCTTCCAGCCTGTCCAGGGGGTGAGGCCTCAGGGGGGGAAGAGGAGGGACAGGGGGCTGGGCCTGGGTGAAAAGTGGGTGGGCCAGGACTCTCCATTTTCAAAATGTGGGAGGGCCATGGCCCCTTGGTCCCCCCTGTTCCAGCACCCCAACCCCAAGTGTGGCACTGGGAGCCAATGTGACTCAGAGATGTATCTGAGACACAGTTCTATCCTTGCTCTCCACTTGCTCTCGTGGCGGGCAGGTAGTAAGATGGTGCTGGTATATACCAGCCGTAAATTGTGATACCCCTTGTGCTGGCTTAGTTACACAAGGCAGTGATGAGGGGGTGGAGATAGGGATGCTCCTACTCCAAGCCCACCTTCTCCAGGGAGGGAGTATGCAGGTTTGGAGACCCATTTATTCCTACGCATCCACCCCCGAGGTCTGGGAGCCTGCGTAAGAGTCCACTTCAACAAACCATTTAAGCATCGTTTAAGTAATTTAAGAAACAAAAATGATAAAAGATTTAGAAAACCTGACCTATGAGGAAAGGTTAAAAACCCTGGGCATGTTTAGCCTTCAGAAAAGAAGACTGAGGGGGAACCTGATGACAGCCTTCAAATATGTGAAGGGCTGTTATAAAGAGGACAGTGATCAATTGTTCTCCATGTCCACTGGACGCAGGGCAAGACATAATGGGCTTAATCTGCAGCAAGGGAGATTTAGGTTAGATATTAGGGAAACCTTCTAACTATCATTGGAGGCTTGTAAGAACAGGTTGGACAAACACCTGTCAGGAAAGGTCTTGGTTTACTTGCTCCTGCCTCAGTGCAGGGGGCTGGACGTCATCTCTCAAGGTCCCTTCCAGTCCTACATTTCTGATTCTATGTGGTAATGCCCTTTTCAAAGTCAGTGGGACTTAAGGACATGCC
Source organism: Caretta caretta (assembly GCF_965140235.1). Taxonomy (NCBI): domain Eukaryota; kingdom Metazoa; phylum Chordata; order Testudines; family Cheloniidae; genus Caretta; species Caretta caretta. The sequence continues at coordinate 200,890,804 of NC_134208.1, read as the reverse complement.
TGCAGTTAAGCATGTTGCTTAAATGCTTTGTTGAAAGGGGAATCAGCCCTTACTCCCTTTCATGTGTGCAAGGTCCAAGTCACAATGTAACCTATAATGTCTAATATATCTGAATTACGAAAGTGTCCAGTCATGTCAGAGCTTTCTGTTGCTTTTGTCTTAGAAGATCTAACCTCATACACCCTGCTTTTTACTTTAGTTGCTTATTAGAAAATTATCTAGGCGTTTGAAGTTTATCAGGTTTTGAGATTCTTTTAGCTCTATTTCTTTACACAAATGACAAGCTCTATAAGAAGAAAAATGGTGATATATACGCCACGTAGTAACTCACATAATAGAAAGCGACAATTCTGTTTTCCCTCATAGAGGTATGGTCCAGTCTGATATATATCTAACATGCTGAACTGATTAGGGAGGTATTTTCATAGGAAAAGAGCCAAATTTTAGCCAACAGGTTGAATTTTATTTCGGCCCCCAGAGTTAATCTTGGAAAAGAAATTAGGCCTCCCATTTCCCATCCCTTGGCATTTACATTTCCTCTTCCTCCTCCTCCTCCTCTCATTGTGTTAATTGCAAACTGAAAAAGACATTTGATCCCTAGGATAATTTTTTCAGCATGAGTAGTCTTAAATCACTGATTTTAAAATCTTCCTCTTACAGGTCTCACAGACTGGTTAGCACAAACCTGGTAAAAATGCACATTTAGGAATGTGTATACATCTACACACATATGCATTCAGAAATAGAGGTTATTGTAGCCACACTGCGGTAATCCTGTTGCTATATTTTAATTTTTTTAACTTCACATCTTTTATCGATCTTTTCAACAGTATAAAGACTTTACTGAAATAAGGGCCCAATCCTTCAACTTTTACTCCCTCAAATAGTCCCACAGATTGCCGGGGACCCTGTGAGTTGAGGAGTATTTGGAAGAGGTAGGGTTGGAGGGTGTGGCTGCAGGAGAACTGCTACAAAACAGACACTCAGTCCTGCAATTCTTCTGCTGGCAGATCTCCTGTTGACTTCAATGGGAATGCCACATGCCAAGTTATCCTGCTCTACTAATGTGCTTACATCCAGCAGTCGCATAAAAGGCTTTACAAAAGCTGGAACAGAATCTGAGTGCAAATACTGCTTTACTTTTTTATTGAGGGCTAGACTGTAGCTTTGGAATCTGTCCTGAGTCATAGGTGGTGTATAGCGGCACTGTCATAGAAGCAGACCATGAAGGAAACAGCCATACTGGGAGTCACAGTTCTGTCCCCAGTGGCCCACTGGCTCCAGGGAGGAAGTGATCTGTTACTCCTATACTCTGGTGTCTTCCACGATGAGATTGCCTTCCTCCCTACACCACCTCAGCTGCACACTGCAGGGTGGAGCCAATGCCTGTCTGCTGTCCTCTCTTGCTTGCACACCTGCATGCAGTGAAGTAGTGTCCCTACAGAAGCTGCTTTGCAACCTGTGCTGGGACCCGCCCTTCAGGTAACCAACGTAGGGGAGTAAGGAGGCATCTTTCCCTCCCTTACTCTCCTGCTTGTTCTCATAAAGGCAGGTTACAATTCTCACCCTAGTTCTTACAATACCCAAACATATCATAAAATGCCAACTGCACACAACAGCTTTGCCACTGTAGCCGTATCTCCATCCATTACAGATTATGGGACAGATTTCCAGCTGTGTAAATCCCTAATTGCCAATGCCCACCAGCTCAGAAGCTGGCCTTATCACTCAGATGTAACAGTCAATCCTGTAACCCCAAATTCTTTTATCTTCTCTACCGTACTATGGCTCTAAGCCATTCTGTGTTTGTACAGTGCCCAGCACAACGGGGTCCTGGTCCATGCTACAGTCATACAAATACTTATTACTCATAATAATCTCATAATGTTCATACAGTGCTCTCTGTTAGCTTGCTGCTTACCTTGTATTCCCCAGGCTTTATATTTGAATAAAAGTTCCAAGTTCTAAACTGAGAATGTAAATGAAAGAATGTTCAACATTCCCCTTCTCCTGGAGGAACTTAAAAGGCACAGTTGGTGAAAATCTGTAGGATTTGCCTGGTAGCGGAATGGCCAAACTGTTATGTGGGACAGCATAGAAAACTCCATTCTCTAGTTTATGAGACTTACCAAAGAACAGAATTATTCCAAGTAAACAAAGAAAGTCCTTTGCCTGTCTGACATAGGTGCAGACTTGTTAGCTAATGCATTCCACTTATAGTAGTCACAAGGGGAACTCCAGAGGCAGGCTTCAAGCCCCACCCAAAAGGATTCTAGAAATGCACCTACAGTGTTGATAAAGAATAGGGTTTTGTGTGAGAATAGACGGTTGATTTTGGTTGTTTATTCTGGGGACATTCTCTGGTTGGGAGACAAAAAGGGTCTTCATTCACAATCGTTCACAGAGTATTTCCAGTTCTCTGATATCACATTTCACTTAGATGGCATGATAATGTGGGTTTTCTTAACATATGCACTAAAACTTGTCCAAAAAAAAAAAAAAAGATTACAAATGTCATTGAAATTTCAATTTTGTGAATTTTTCTCCCTCATTTTATCACCAGTTATAGTAGGTACCTGTTCCTTGAATAACACCTTCCACTAACAAATGAAGTAATGGGTTTTATAATAGAACAAGTTCTTTGTAGTAATTGCAACTGTGGCTAACACTTCTATATTCAAGATTCTTTTCCCACACTAAGATATTGCATCTAGCATCAAATCTTGTCCATATCAACATTACAGCTGCCATGTACACAGATCTGAGGTTAGAATTATGGTCCTTAAGCTATAACAGAAGTGGCAAAGTTGTTGTAAGGAAGGGAAAGGGTTGGAATGAATTAGCTTTGTCTCGACTGAGTGATAGGTATCTCTTAGTATGAGGTAGCAGAAGAGAGCAATGTTTACTCTTTATTATATAATTGCTTGAAGCTAGCTATGTTTCAGTGTTCCATGGTGCCTCTCTTTGAATGCCTTCAGTTTAGACTTTTCTTTCTTGTGACTTGGTATGCTCTGATGGAGATTAATGTCATAAAAGTACTGAGGCCTTTGAAGTTTCTAATATAGGCTGTAAATGTTTAGCAGATGAAAATTATTCACTAATAAGAAAATAACTATCAAATGCCGAAATGCAATTAGAAAAAGTTGTGTAACAGTTGCTAAAACTCCAAGACACTTATTGTTTAAACAAGGGGCAGGCCTTCCTTTTGTGTATGTAAATATCTTCAGAAGGAGGCATCATCCTTTGTTAGAGAATGTAACGACCAGGTCAGTTTTCTCTGAGGCCTGTATTGCAATAAAAATGATGTTCAGAGCAAGGATGGGATAAATATGCTCCAGAGAAAAGATGGGTCCTTTCAAATATTTGGGGATTAAGATGATTGGTTCCATTGGACCTATGGCCTTTTTAAAGCTGTCTAAGCAAGGATGGTTTAGTGACAGTTCAGCTAACCCATGTGAACATGCTGTCAGACCGTAGCTTGCAAGCCAAGTATTGTTGTGATAAGAACATATCAGAGGAGACGCTGTTGTATCAAGAGTAGTGGTCATGTGTTGGTGGCAGTATTCAGTAGTTCTGTGGTGGTATCATAGATTCATAGAATATCAGGGTTGGAAGGGACCTCAGGAGGTCATCTAGTCCAACCCCCTGCTCAAAGCAGGACCAATCCCCAAGTTTTGCCCCAGATCCCAAATGGCTCCTTCAAGGATTGAACTCACAACCCTGGGTTTAGCAGGCCAATGCTCAAACCACTGAGCCATCCCTCCCCCCAGGGGTATCACTGGGTGTGAGAGATCTGCCCTAACTGGGACTTGAACCAAAATCCTTCACATACATAAGCAGCAGCCCTGCCACTTGAAAAGCATATCTGTTAGTCGTTGCACTAATTTCCTCCCTCAGGCCTCTCACTGCTAGAGGTTGAAACCAGTAGCGTATGTCAGAAACTAGGGGGCACGGCTGGAAGAAAAACTACCTCAGAGTCGGAGCCCTTGAGGGAAGAGTAGAGCCTTTAGGAGGGAAGGAAGCTGGCAAGCACAGGAAGAGGTATGTATTAGCAGAGAGAGAGAGGTGGGATTGACAGCTGATTGTGAGTGAGTGACAGAGGTATGAAGGGGAGGAAGGTGGAAACAGAGAAGATAAGGCATGGTAATGGAGAGAGAGAAAAAGGGCCTAGCAGCAAACAGGGATCTGACCTGAGAGAGAGAATGACTGGTAGAATAGAGAAGAGTGGATGGGACCAACAAAGAGAGGGAAATGATTTAGCACCAGAATAAAGAAGAGAGGAAGTTGGGCTTGGTGACACTGATAAACTGGGTAAATCCAAATGTTGGGCCAGATCCTCAGCTTCAGTGGAGTTACACCAATTTGTATCAGTTAGGGGTCTTGCCTGTAGCTTTTATTTAAAATTCACACCATATGGAGAGATGCCCCATATGGACGTATATGTGCATACATAGGTGTCATGAAACGGGTGGCTATTTGCTGCTGTGTTTTCCTTCCCACCCTTTCTCTATCTTTTCTGTTTAGATTGTCAGACATTTGAAGCTGGGATTATCTCCTATTATGTGTTTGTGTAGTGCTTACCATGACGGGACCTTGGTCTTGGCTGCGACCTCTAGAGGCTACTGTACTGCAAATTATAAATAATAACAGTAATTTTAAGGGAGCTAAAATAATATCAGATATGAATTCAAATTTGAAAGATAATAAATATATCCAGGTGGTCTTACTAAGATTCATTGTATTGATCAGCAGCAAGACAATTGTGTAGACTTAACTCCAAAAGATGCATAAGACAGACAAGTGAGGTTTTTGAGGAGTCTTGCTACACAATTATAAATACAGGCAAAAGTGTTTGGTAAGACGTTATATCTTGATTGATTTTGGGCTGATCAGTGTTTTGGGGGCAAAGTGCTTTGGCTTTCACATTTATCTCACTGCTACATAGCATGGTGCAAATATTCAAGTCCTTAAATGCATTTCTTGTCCGGGGCATCTTGAGTCAGACACACCTTAAATGAGTTGCTCAGAAGAAATAGTTTTCTCTTCTTGCTTAATCTGTCTCCCAAGCTCAGTAATTGACGTCTGGATTTATGAGTCATACATTCAGCAGAACTGGCCTCAGGATCTCTTAGTCCTTTTACCACTTAATCCTGCACATCCTTTTTTAAGTCAAAATCCATGTTGGCGTCAGTGGGAGCTTTGCCTGAGTAAGGACTGCAAGATGGGTTTCTTGAGAAACTTGCAATTCCTCAGAATTTCTCTCACTGGGCCAGCATGCTCCAGAAGAGTCCATGAGATCAGCTCCCATAATTCTCAGGTCTCAGGAGACCAGGCAGGAGGACAGTTTCTTGAAGCCACATTGCCAAATACTTACCCAAGAACCCTTCAAAACCAGGGTGTTCTACAGCACGGAGGGGCAGGCCAGCCGCAGCTAACAGAGCCTGAAGATGTCTTACTTCTACACTGTCTTTTCCTGGGAGTATGGAACTGGAATCCCAAGCAGAGGCTGCTGCAGAATTGGAGGAAAAGGTGAGAATGACCCACGTGGAGTTCTCCCCTCCAGTGGGTGCATGCGTTCCTCTGTGTCATGACGTGGAGGGAAGCATGCAAACTCAGTTATTTTATTTCATTAACTATTAAGTGATGAACTTCATGAGCAGTTAGAGCAACAATTTGGGATTCATTCTCCAGAAGAAAAAGGAGGACTTGTGGCACCTTAGAGACGAACCAATTTATTTGAGCATGAGCTTTCGTGAGCTACAGCTCACTGCATCACTTGCATCTGATGAAGTGAGCTGTAGCTCACGAAAGCTCATGCTCAAATAAATTGGTTAGTCTCTAAGGTGCCACAAGTCCTCCTGTTCTTTTTGCAAATACAGACTAACACGGCTGCTACTCTGAAAAATTCTCCAGAAGGTTCGTTACTCCTCCTTTCTCCCCTTTCTCTCCTTTTTAGTCTTTTAACATTTGGCCCTTGAAAAGGGAGTGGGATGGGAGGGGGAAGGAAAACTGATAGCCCAAATTTTTCCACTTCCGTGTTTCATCTAAAAAAGGAAAATTTTGAAGAAAAAAGACATTTTTCATTAAAAAAGTCATTTTTGACAAAATAGTTCATTCAAAAATGATTGGCCAGCTTTATTCTTTTTTAAAAAATTGCTGAATACATAGAAAGTAGGGAGATAAGAACTAAAATAGCCCTTTTTAAGGTCTTCCTATGAGCCCTCCCAAAATCACCTCGGAGGAGGAACGCTCCTGAGAGTCCCTCCCCCCCACCTGGTCCCCCCCAAAAGGTTGTTTTCTTGTTGTTATATGTGTGAGGGAGAGAGAGTGACAGACATTCCTGAGCCAGGTTAAGACAAATGGAAATAGCATTTTAAAGTGTTCTTTCTTTTTGTCTTGAAGATGTATTTTGTTTCATAAAATCAGACCAATTAGTGTGTGGACAGAGAATGGCTTGTGATTTTCTTCTGAGTCAGGAGGAAAGTTTAGTGCCTAAAAAGACATAGATGTAATGAAAGAGGGGAAATCACAAGTGAGAATTTCATTAGACACATGTCATTAGTTACTCCCACGAGTCTTAACAGGTGTAACATCAATCAGATCGTTGCCCATGTCCTTGGAACCTCTGAGGGACCTGACACCATCTGTGTGGTTGCTGTGTTCAGGGTCACTAACTAAGTATGCAGAAAAAGATCACTTCCTGAAGTATTTTTGCCTTGGGGCGACCCTCTTCCACCTCATGCCAAAAACCTCAAACAGCCAACACCTGATGTGCGGCACTTATCCAGTATTGACACTGATGGATATACCCAAGGCAATTTGCTACATTAGTAACAAAATACTGAGTTTTTCCAGGCTTGAACCTCATGCTGGCACATCCTTATGAGCTATCTGAAACCAGCACATTCCCTTCAGTGGGCTAGGGTTGCCAAACCTCTGCCAAGTGACTGGGATGGTATTGAACGAATCTAAAGAGACACCATCCCTTCCTCCTTTCCCAAAGAACTGCTTTAAGGCCATTTTAAAGGATGTTGTAAATCAAAGAAGAGATATGGCCGCAGTCCTCAAACATGCTGCATCTAGCAGGATCAGCCATAAATACGTTTCAGCAGGCGATGTGTTCTCCAGTAGTGGAGAAGTGGAGGAAATCTGATAGTGTCTCAGGATTCGAAGAAGAGAAGGAGAGTAATTGCTTTGCCCCAAGCATGAAATCCATTGTGGGGTGGATGCAGTATCAATCCCATCCTCTCTCCTCCTCTTCTGTAGTCCACTGTGGGTGGTCCCTCTACACATTTCTGCCTAGTTAGCTGAGAGTTTCAAAATCAAGCACCTGCATGCCAGACCTGAACAACTCTATGCATATGGAAGCACAGTGGTTCTCACATTCAGAGCATGATACATGTTGTCATCTTTTCTTAGGGTTGAATGCTGCCAAAAGATGCACATGCACCTGAAAGCAGGCTATGGCCCCAAGGTTGCATTTGAGAGAGAGATTTTATCCACATCATAATTAAGCAACAACTTGTTCAACTTGTTTCCCTTCCCTTGACAACTTTCCCTCTGATATAGATTTGGTTTCTGTCATGCCTAGTTACTTCTATAGCTAATTTAGGCCTTGCTTCCTCTAGACTTATAAATGTAGCTACTTGGGAACCATTGTTTTTTTCCTAAAGGAGCTTGCTTGCTAGACGGGCTTTCCCAAATTCTCACAGCTCTAATCTGGATACCATTTAGTGTGACAGGCTTCTTCCCGGGTTCCCACAGCTGGTTAGTGTTTTGAATTCCAGCCTCATGAACTCATATCAGGCTACATGGGCTAATGCTCTGAGCACAACCTAGAGCTGATATCTTTGATGACAGAGTAATGGAGAAAACGCTGGTACTTTCTCTGTGTTTATAAATGCACTGTCATTCGTGTTATTTTTCAATTTCGGTGGAGAATAACTGACTACAATGCCTCATGGAAGCATTTAAGCATTAATGGAGGTGAAAATAAAATCATTAAAGTATATTTGGTGAAAGATCAATAAAACAACCTGCCACTATGGGAAAAGTGTTCCTAGTGTCACAGCCTGGCTAAAAATATCACTTTAAAATAATTGCAAGGGTCTCCAGCTGAATTTAAACAGTATGAAATGCAGTCCCCTTATTTTTGCTCCTCTACGTCCCTCAAATTCTGCTTTGAATAAAAAGTCTGTGTTAAGTAGCAAAGAGACCCTAGTAGTCACCCTGATCATAATTCGGTGCAATGAGTATAAGGGCCAAATTTGAACCTGATGTTATCAACCTCCACTGAGTTCAATTGGCAAGGGTTGAATTTTTGTATTTTCAGCTGCATTTTCTGGTGCCCACTGATTTTGGAATGTCTCCATTTTTGGTTCCCAACTTGAGAGCCTGATTTTGAGAGGTTCTGAGTGCCCACAGCTCCCCTGGACTTCAATTTGACAGGTTGGGTGCTCAGCACTTCTGAAAATGATGCCCTGAGTTGTTATCTCAGATGGGGCACCCAGAACTTGAGTCTTCGCAAATCAGTGGCCACTTTGAAACCATGAAATTTAATGCATAGCTATAATTATTTTGAGTATATAGAAAATAAACATATAGGACCAGTTCCTCTGTTGTTGTAAATCGACATAACTCCAACTGACGTAGACGGTGCTATGTCAGTTCACACCAACTGTTTACACCTCTTCTTTACATTTACTGTGCCCTTGTATTAGAATCAAGGGCAATAATGCAACATCATGCAAATGATCTGTGGCACATACTGAAAGAATTCCAAAAAGTCAAAATATTCTGTTTGCCCTTGTCCTGTTCAGGATAAAATCTGGGAGTTATTTTAGCCCAAAATGTTGAGGCTGAACCCCTGCCCAAGACGTTCAAGAAATTGAACTCCACCATAGCATTTTCAAAACAGTTTACTGTTTGTTTGTTTTTTTCCCTTTGAAGTTGACTTGACTGAGCCTAATGACTTGCACACCCCAAACGGAAGAGTGGCAGTTAGGAAATTTAAGTACTGCATAGGGGTGTCTTGCTTTGGTGAAGATGAAATGAGGTAAATTGCACTCTGACCCTGCATTTGTGGTAGAAGTGTTCTAGATTCTCCTTTGGATGCCAACAAGTCCTGCCATAGGGCCAAATCCTGCAGTCCTTATCCAGCTTGCATTCAGGTCTCACCCAGCTCAGCCTATCATGGGCCACATCCTCAGCTGGTAGAAAGTCAGTGGAGGTGAACATCTGGCCAGCATGGGTGCTGTGGATGCTCAGCACCTCTAGAAATCAGGCCACAAAGGCCCTGATCCTATAACTTATGAAGAGTGTGTAGAAATCAATGCGACTCTGTGAGAGCGCAGAGGTTTCCCTGTGTTCTTCTCTTTGCAGGATCAGAGCATTATTTAGGTGCCTAATTTTAGAGGCCCACATTTGAAAATTGTGGCCCAAAAGCTGGTAGCACTGAAGTTTTTCTGCCTTCCCGGATGACTGACACTTCCCTCCCATTATGATGAGTGTGTTTAACTTGGCTAGCCCCTAAAACCCCATCTTGTCCGACAGTCACATCAGAGTGAAACAGTTAACAGAGGCTGGTTCCACTGGTGAAATCCAACCAGGAACTATTCAGACTTTAGGAAATGTGGGACAGCAAATGTTTACTAACCGTGTAATTAATATGATAATTTGCTCTGTCTATTGGCCCTTAGCACCATATTTCCTGTCCAAGCAGTGGAAAGCAAAAATATTAGTTGCTGTTTTACTAGAGGAACAAGTGTCTTTCGAATGAACAGATGATCTATTAGCAGCCTTACAGACTCTTCCCAGGGGAATAGGCATTTCACTTCTTTTTTTACAGCTAATTTCTTTCATACAGCAGGTTCCCAGACACATCAAATGCCTCACATGTTAAGCTGTTAGTAAAGATTTATACACTCTGCTAGTGTAACTCAATGTTAAATCACTCTGATAACACAAGGGCTGGCAGTCAAACTTCTTTCTCATGGACTTTCATATTAAAAAAAAATCAAGTTTGAGTATCTGGGGTATTTCTGCAACACAAGAAATGCCTAAATCAGAACTACTTTTCCCTAGTCTTTTCCCTTGCTATGAGGATTGCTATGTTTCCAGCCAATCAAGACTCACACAAAGCAGTGAATATTTTTCCTTTGCTTGACATAAGAATAAAATATTCACGCAATGTCAGATGACCCCCTTTCTATGCCCAGAGCATGCCATAAAGACAAGGGCCACTTTCAGTGCTGCTGTAAATGGACACAACTCCATTGACTTTGATGGAGTTTAGCCCATTTACGTGAACAACAAATTTGGCCCCCAGATTGTAGAGTGGAGAAAAACATATCTCCATGTAGTCCTGGGGCCAGCTGGTGGAAAGTGGCATAGGTTCATTGACTTCAGTGGAACTATACTGAATTACACCAACTGAGAATTTGGTGTCTAATCTTTATCTTATATTTTTTCTTTTAGTTTTGAATATATTGCAGGAATTCTTTGTCTGTGGTAAACAAAAACATATAATGTAAAAAACAAAACAAAACCCTCCCAAACAACATATTGGCAGTTGTAGTTGAAATACAAATAAATAGATTGCCAGGAGAATTTTCCTTACAGATGTAAATTTTCCCCAGAATGAGGGGAAGCTAAGCCCGTTAGGGCACAAGAGAGCCTACATAAGTGTATCTTGAACATCTGCACAACCTAGTGCGAGTGGGGTGGAAGTCGGGTTGAGGGTGCAGCTAATTTCCCAATTCAGTCCCCCCTGTTTCAGGCTCCAGAGATATAAAGTGCTGGAGGACAACCTGGAAAGGAATTTGAGTGGTAGATGGAAAGAGAGAAGAAAAACTGAACTTCAGTAATGGAGAAAAAGCAGGCATTAACTGGAAAATAAGACAAGCACACAAAATTGAGACAACCTTCTGTAATGCAGAAACATTAGAGAGCTCCACCATGAGACCAGAGAGCTGCGCTGAGCTCTAGCATTTAGGTATGAATGAATTGCTATGCTGGGAAGGACTTGGGGAATGGAAGCAGTAGGACTAGACTTTTCTTCACAGGCTATTGAATTCCTCTGCAGCTTCTTTCCCACTATGTGACCAAACAGAAAGGACCATCCTTTATAGAAATGAAGGACATATTAACCCAGAGGCCTCTCCTCTTATGGTATTATCTGGTGCCTGTTCAAACCAATGACAAAGTTCCCATTGATTTCAGTGGTGCAGGCCAAGATCCTTAGCCTTTCTAGGTGATGGTTGTTTGTGTGTTCTGTCCTATACAGGCCATTATAAGCTTTTGGTTGGTGTATCTGTACAGTACTGTCCTCAGCTGAATAAAGTCAAGTGTTTATGATGTTGATCTCTAGTGGGGCTTATGTACAAAGAGACGATATATCCTGATGCTACTAATGAGAGTCAGAGCTTGTTGAAAAAAATTAGAGAAAAAATTCAGAAGGTTGAAGTTGTTTTTATTACAAAGGAGTTAAAATGGCTCCAGATATGGTGTTTTTTTTTTAAAAAAATTCATTTTTATTATGTATTTTTTTTATTGAAAATGTAGTTAAAATAGTTACTGTCATTTTTTGTTTTCCAAAACCCTACTTTTCAATACCTGAAACATTTGCTTACTGAAAGCCAGGTTTTTAGTAGACAAAATTTTTTGATAACTGTGTCAATATTGTTTTCAACAATAATGTTGATTGAAATTCAGTTGAATGTTCAGAATTTATTTTGCAAAAAAAAAAGGAAAATGTTGACAATGTTGATAGTTTTCCCCGTGCACACACAAAAATGTCATTGACAAGCCCCGCAAATCGCAACAAATTTTGACCAGCTCTAACAGACATCTTAGCCAATAGATTTAGCTTCGGTCATTTGATTTTGAAGAAAAAGATCCTCAAATCTATCTCCACGGCCACAGCTGTGTTGTTCAGCTGGTGATCCTGGTGACTGTCTGTATGTGGTCATGCATTCGCTAGAACCTACTGCCTGCCAAGGTGAGACCACCAGATCTTTTATAATTCTAAGTTAAGCTCAGGCTGGAATTGATCCACAGTGACAAAACCTAAATACTGACACTTTATCCACTCATCAACCCAGTGCCACAATTCGTTGCCTTTTTATTTTAACCTGGGAGGGAGATTTAATATTTGTTTCATTTCTAAGAACAACATTATGTATACAGTACATGGCTATTACATAATCAGCTCTATGTATTTATATATATTTTAATTATAATAGGAGTTCGGCAGTGGTTACATAAAACCTTTCAAATTGTAGAGCAATTACTAAGTAATATCCCAACAACTATTACATTGCATTTCCTGCAGCAGTAATTGCAGCTTGAATTGTTATGAATGTATAATCAACACGCTAAAAATGAAGCCATTTGAGCAGGGCAGTTTAAAACAAGCTCTTTTTCACTTCCGTTCTAAGTAGAAAAATGGTCTGTTTTTCATGTTCTCAGCATTACATTTTTCTAGAGTAGAAAGAGAACTACAAAGAGCTACTACTGTACAGTGCAATAGCCTTTCATCTCTGAGACCTGAGACTGATTTAAGTCGTATGTCAGAATGAGTGAGTCAGTTTGTCTCATCCTAGCCTCGGATGGACATCATTCCACACCCCAAGCTCCATTCCCTGTCCCCACTCCAGCTAATTCATCTAGCACAAGAAAGGGCTAGAACTGTAATGCCAGAGATGTTGTAGGTGACGTATTCTTGATGGTATGGCCCACACTCTTGATCCAGTAAAGCTCTTATGCAAATCGTAGAATCATGCGTAACTTTAAGCATGGGAGTAGTCCTACTGAAGTCAATTAGACTGATTCTTAGTGGTGTAAAGTGGTGTAACACCACTTGCTTTAGTGGAGCTATGCTGATTTACATCACCTGAGAATTTGGCTAAATGGGACTGACTCACCCAGCTTAGAGTGATTTATTCACATGCTTAAGTGCATTGTTGGATCAGAGCCCGAGTCTTTAACTAAGCACCAAATTGACACACTTTGTTACAAAGCTAACCTAGGTCTGAAGGTGTCAAATATATCAAAAGAAATCAGACTTACAGTCACACCACTTCCTGTTTAGCTTTGATACATGGGGAAACACTTGTTCTCCTGCCTCTCCCTCTGAGTTCAGTTTTACCAGCTTCACTATAAATGCAAAGTTCCTTTTTTTTTGGTAAAAGAGCACTCTGGATATTGTATTTCTGTTTCTTTTACTGATCTTTAGCTGCATCTGTATTTCTGCTTATTTCCCACAGGCTATTTTAATGCTTTATTTAAGAACAATTTGAGAGCTTATCTTCTCATTGGTTGAAATACTGCAGTCAGGCCCCAGTTCAGGAATAAACTTAAACAGAGACTTAAATTTAAGCAAGTGAGTATGCCCATTGAAGTCAATGGGTTTACTCATGTGCTTAAACTTAAGGCTCTGCTCAAGTGCTTCGGGGATCAGAGGCTAACGCTGTATCTCTCACCATTGCAGCCTCAGAAATGGCTCTCTGATCTATGTTTGGAGGGGAAAAAACAAAGCAGAAAGGAACCGATATGCAGATTAAAATATTTGAATTTGTTTGGGAGATTTTGGAATAGTGGGTTTACTGGGTTATTTGAGCGTAGCCCGGCTTTTGCAGAAATCCAAATTCGGAGCCTTACTGCCTTGCGTCCTGAAATGTTTTGCTGCTCTGTGTGCTAATGCAGTTTGCTGGTGCAGACCAAATATTTATATACAGCTTATTGCTTTCCAGATTTCACTGTCATGAAGTGGTGACGTAGGTAGAACTCAGACCTGGGGCCCTTGTATAAAAGAAATATTACAGAATTCTGGAGGGATAGTTCAAAACCACCACAGCTGGCAGGAGCGTGACTGCAATGATCTAAACCATTACTCTGTTGCCGTAGAACCTGAGTGCCTCTCAACTATTTTTGGATTTATCTACATGGCACCTTTTGTGAAGCCGGGAAGTATTCTTATCAACAGATGGGGACTGAGGCATGAAGGGATTAAGTGACTGGCCCAAGGTGTCACAAGCAGTTTTTGGCAGAGCCAAAAATTGAGCCTAAATTTTGGCATTCCCAGGCCAGAATCTTCACTAACCACTACACCATCCTTCCTCCAGTATATACTCTATGCTAACCAAAAAGTTAAAGTGTTTCATATTTATAAGTAACCAAAATCAAGGTCTTATAGTAAGGTTAGGCAACCTTAATGAAAGGTATCACTTGCAGCTCCGTCTGTGACACCCTGCGCACAACACAATGTCTCACAGTACTGTAAGATAAAGGCCACTGGGAAGGGGAATACCAACCCCACATGGGGCCAAAAGGGGTTGTTGAGAGTCTGTGGGCTCAGTCCACGGTGCCCTGCTATACCTGCAGTAGCTGTCAAGCTTGGAGGGAGGAGGGCTGAACCTGGCTCAGGTTTGGGTTGACCAGGAAGGAGAGCAGATTGCTGGCTGTCAGTAAGAGAAGACTGACAGAAGTCAGGGGGCTAAATTGGCCTGCTGGCTGACTAGGGTGACCAGGTGTCCGGTTTTCGACTGGAACAGTCGGTAGAAGAGAGACCCTGGTGGCTCCGGTCAGCACTGCTTCAGAGCTAAGGCAGACTAGTCCCTACCTGTCCTGTCTCTGTGCTGTACCCCGGAAGTGGCCAGCAGGTCCAGCTCCTAGGCAGGGAGGGGAGGGGTCAGGGAGCTCAGTATGCTGCTCCCGCCCTAAGCACCGGCTCTGCACTCCCATTGGCTGCAGTTCCCGGCCAATGGGAGCTGCAGGGGCGGTGGCTGTGGGTGAGAGCAGTCGTCAGAGCACCCTGGTGCACCTCTGCCTAGGAGACAGACCTGCTGGCCACTTCCAGGGCAAAGCGCTGGGTCAGGACAGGCAAGAAGCCTGCCTTAGCTCCTGTGCTGGGCCCTTGACTGGGAGTTGCCAGAGGTAAGCCCACACCCCAATCCCAAGCCCCAACCCCCTGCCCCAGCCCTGAGCCGCCCCCCAAACCTGGAGTCTCCTCCTACACCCCCAAACACCACATCCCCAGCCCCACCCCAGAGCCTGCACCCCCAGATGGAGCCCTCACCCCCCTGCACCCCAATCCCCTGCCCCAGCCCAGAGCCCCCTCCCACATCCTGAACCCCTCTGCCCCACCCCCCAGCCTGGAGCCCCCTCCTCCCTCCCAAACCCTTCATCCCTGGCCCCACCCCAGAGCCTGCACCCCCAGACAGATCCCTCACCCACCCACCCACAGCCTAACCCGCTGGCCCAACCCTGAGCTCCCTCTCGCACCCTGAATCCCTCATTTCTGGCCCCACCCCAGAGCCTGCATCCCCAGTTAGAGCCCTCATTCCCTCCTGCAACCCAACCCTCTTCCCCAGCCCAGTGAAAGTGAGTGAGGGTGGGGGAGAGCGAGCCACCGAGAAAGGGGGAATGTAGTGAGCAGGGGGTGTGGCCTTGGGGAAGAGGTGGGGCTAGGATGTTTGGTTTTGTATGATTAGAAAGTTGGCAACCCTATGGCTGACAAACCCTCTCTGAGGGAAGATAGGCCTGTGTCAGACTGTCCAAGGCAGTCAGATAGGATAGCTGGGGGAAGTGAGTCTTTCCAGGATTCTCTGTGCTGCTGGAGGGGCCCATGTGGAGCAGGAAAACTCCTGCTGGGGCAGAGGCTGGCCTGCCAGGGGAGTAGATGACCACTCTCTTGCAGCCAGAACCAGTAGGGTGGCAGAAAGTGCTATAAAGCTCTGTAGTGAGTCTCTAGAAGAGGTTTAGAGAGACCTACTGATGTACTCGCAAAAAGAAAAGGAGTACTTGTGGCACCTTAGAGACTAACCAATTTATTTGAGCATGAGCTTTCGTGAGCTACAGCTCACTTCATCAGATGTTTACCGTGGAAACTGCAGCAGACTTTATATACACACAGAAATCATGAAACAATACCTCCTCCCACCCCACTGTCCTGCTGGTAATAGCTTATCTAAAGTGATCAACAGGTGGGCCATTTCCAGCACAAATCCAGGTTTTCTCACCCTCCACCCCCCCCCACACAAATTCACTCTCCTGCTGGTGCTAGCCCATCCAAAGTGACAACTCTTTACATAATCAAGTCGGGCTATTTCCTGCATAGATCAAGGTTTTCTCACATCCCCCCCACCCCCATACACACACAAACTCACTCTTCTGCTGGTAATAGCTCATCTAAACTGACCATTCTCCAGGTTTAAATCCAAGTTAAACCAGAACATCGGGTGTGGGGGGGGTAGGAAAAAACAAGAGGAAACAGGCTACCTTGCATAATGACTTAGCCACTCCCAGTCTCTATTTAAGCCTAAATTAATAGTATCCAATTTGCAAATGAATTCCAATTCAGCAGTTTCTCGCTGGAGTCTGGATTTGAAGTTTTTTTGTTTTAAGATAGCGACCTTCATGTCAGTGATTGCGTGACCAGAGAGATTGAAGTGTTCTCCGACTGGTTTATGAATGTTATAATTCTTGACATCTGATTTGTGTCCATTTATTCTTTTACGTAGAGACTGTCCAGTTTGACCAATGTACATGGCAGAGGGGCATTGCTGGCACATGATGGCATATATCACATTGGTGGATGTGCAGGTGAACGAGCCTCTGATAGTGTGGCTGATGTTATTAGGCCCTGTGATGGTGTCCCCTGAATAGATATGTGGGCACAATTGGCAACGGGCTTTGTTGCAAGGATAAGTTCCTGGGTTAGTGGTTCTGTTGTGTGGTATGTGGTTGTTGGTGAGTATTTGCTTCAGGTTGCGGGGCTGTCTGTAGGCAAGGACTGGCCTGTCTCCCAAGACTTGTGAGAGTGTTGGGTCATCCTTTAGGATGGGTTGTAGATCCTTAATAATGCGTTGGAGGGGTTTTAGTTGGGGGCTGAAGGTGACGGCTAGTGGCGTTCTGTTATTTTCTTTGTTAGGCCTGTCCTGTAGTAGGTAACTTCTGGGAACTCTTCTGGCTCTATCAATCTGTTTCTTTACTTCTGCAGGTGGGTATTGTAGTTGTAAGAAAGCTTGACAGAGATCTTGTAGGTGTTTGTCTCTGTCTGAGGGGTTGGAGCAAATGCGGTTGTATCGCAGAGCTTGGCTGTAGACGATGGATCGTGTGGTGTGGTCAGGGTGAAAGCTGGAGGCATGCAGGTAGGAATAGCGGTCAGTAGGTTTCCGGTATAGGGTGGTGTTTATGTGGCCATTGTTTATTAGCACTGTAGTGTCCAGGAAGTGGATCTCTTGTGTGGACTGGACCAGGCTGAGGTTGGTGGTGGGATGGAAATTGTTGAAATCGTGGTGGAATTCCTCAAGGGCTTCTTTTCCATGGGTCCAGATGATGAAGATGTCATCAATATAGCGCAAGTAGAGTAGGGGCTTTAGGGGACGAGAGCTGAGGAAGCGTTGTTCTAAATCAGCCATAAAAATGTTGGCATACTGTGGGGCCATGCGGGTACCCATAGCAGTGCCGCTGATCTGAAGGTATACATTGTCCCCAAATGTGAAATAGTTATGGGTAAGGACAAAGTCACAAAGTTCAGCCACCAGGTTAGCCGTGACATTATCGGGGATAGTGTTCTTGACGGCTTGTAGTCCATCTTTGTGTGGAATGTTGGTGTAGAGGGCTTCTACATCCATAGTAGCCAGGATGGTGTTATCAGGAAGATCACCGATGGATTGAAGTTTCCTCAGGAAGTCAGTGGTGTCTCGAAGGTAGCTGGGAGTGCTGGTAGCGTAGGGCCTGAGGAGGGAGTCTACATAGCCAGACAATCCTGCTGTCAGGGTGCCAATGCCTGAGATGATGGGGCGCCCAGGATTTCCAGGTTTATGGATCTTGGGTAGTAGATAGAATATCCCAGGTCGGGGTTCCAGGGGTGTGTCTGTGCGGAACGCAATGCCATCCACAGCCTCAGAAACAACTCTGACATCATAATCAAAAAGGCTGACAAAGGAGGTGCTGTTGTCATCATGAATAGGTCGGAATATGAACAAGAGGCTGCTCGGCAGCTCTCCAACACGAGTTTCTACAAGCCATTACCCTATGATCCCACTGAGAGTTACCAAAAGCAACTACAGCATTTGCTCAAGAAACTTCCTGAAAAAGCACAAGATCAAATCCGCACAGACACACCCCTGGAACCCCGACCTGGGATATTCTATCTACTACCCAAGATCCATAAACCTGGAAATCCTGGGCGCCCCATCATCTCAGGCATTGGCACCCTGACAGCAGGATTGTCTGGCTATGTAGACTCCCTCCTCAGGCCCTACGCTACCAGCACTCCCAGCTACCTTCGAGACACCACTGACTTCCTGAGGAAACTTCAATCCATCGGTGATCTTCCTGATAACACCATCCTGGCTACTATGGATGTAGAAGCCCTCTACACCAACATTCCACACAAAGATGGACTACAAGCCGTCAAGAACACTATCCCCGATAATGTCACGGCTAACCTGGTGGCTGAACTTTGTGACTTTGTCCTTACCCATAACTATTTCACATTTGGGGACAATGTATACCTTCAGATCAGCGGCACTGCTATGGGTACCCGCATGGCCCCACAGTATGCCAACATTTTTATGGCTGATTTAGAACAACGCTTCCTCAGCTCTCGTCCCCTAAAGCCCCTACTCTACTTGCGCTATATTGATGACATCTTCATCATCTGGACCCATGGAAAAGAAGCCCTTGAGGAATTCCACCACGATTTCAACAATTTCCATCCCACCACCAACCTCAGCCTGGTCCAGTCCACACAAGAGATCCACTTCCTGGACACTACAGTGCTAATAAACAATGGCCACATAAACACCACCCTATACCGGAAACCTACTGACCGCTATTCCTACCTGCATGCCTCCAGCTTTCACCCTGACCACACCACACGATCCATCGTCTACAGCCAAGCTCTGCGATACAACCGCATTTGCTCCAACCCCTCAGACAGAGACAAACACCTACAAGATCTCTGTCAAGCTTTCTTACAACTACAATACCCACCTGCAGAAGTAAAGAAACAGATTGATAGAGCCAGAAGAGTTCCCAGAAGTTACCTACTACAGGACAGGCCTAACAAAGAAAATAACAGAACGCCACTAGCCGTCACCTTCAGCCCCCAACTAAAACCCCTCCAACGCATTATTAAGGATCTACAACCCATCCTAAAGGATGACCCAACACTCTCACAAGTCTTGGGAGACAGGCCAGTCCTTGCCTACAGACAGCCCCGCAACCTGAAGCAAATACTCACCAACAACCACATACCACACAACAGAACCACTAACCCAGGAACTTATCCTTGCAACAAAGCCCGTTGCCAATTGTGCCCACATATCTATTCAGGGGACACCATCACAGGGCCTAATAACATCAGCCACACTATCAGAGGCTCGTTCACCTGCACATCCACCAATGTGATATATGCCATCATGTGCCAGCAATGCCCCTCTGCCATGTACATTGGTCAAACTGGACAGTCTCTACGTAAAAGAATAAATGGACACAAATCAGATGTCAAGAATTATAACATTCATAAACCAGTCGGAGAACACTTCAATCTCTCTGGTCACGCAATCACTGACATGAAGGTCGCTATCTTAAAACAAAAAAACTTCAAATCCAGACTCCAGCGAGAAACTGCTGAATTGGAATTCATTTGCAAATTGGATACTATTAATTTAGGCTTAAATAGAGACTGGGAGTGGCTAAGTCATTATGCAAGGTAGCCTGTTTCCTCTTGTTTTTTCCTACCCCCCCCACACCCGATGTTCTGGTTTAACTTGGATTTAAACCTGGAGAATGGTCAGTTTAGATGAGCTATTACCAGCAGAAGAGTGAGTTTGTGTGTGTATGGGGGTGGGGGGGATGTGAGAAAACCTTGATCTATGCAGGAAATAGCCCGACTTGATTATGTAAAGAGTTGTCACTTTGGATGGGCTAGCACCAGCAGGAGAGTGAATTTGTGTGGGGGGGGGTGGAGGGTGAGAAAACCTGGATTTGTGCTGGAAATGGCCCACCTGTTGATCACTTTAGATAAGCTATTACCAGCAGGACAGTGGGGTGGGAGGAGGTATTGTTTCATGATTTCTGTGTGTATATAAAGTCTGCTGCAGTTTCCACGGTAAACATCTGATGAAGTGAGCTGTAGCTCACGAAAGCTCATGCTCAAATAAATTGGTTAGTCTCTAAGGTGCCACAAGTACTCCTTTTCTTTTTGCGAATACAGACTAACACGGCTGTTCCTCTGAAACCTACTGATGTACTGTGAACCTGGGAAGAAGCTGTGGGAAAGGCCCAAGACAGGGCAAGGTAGGAAGTGGTCCAGGGAGGCAGCGACGGTCAGCGTGGCCAGATCTTGACTGCTTATTTAAAGGATCCCTGGACCAGAATCCAGAGGAGTGGGATGGCTTGGGTTCTCCTACTGGACCACCGATGAAGGTGGAGCAAAAACCCCCTGACAAGGGGGAAAGACTCTTGCACCCTTTTGATACCAGGGGTAACAACTAGCAAGTCTGTAGTAAGACTATTGGTTTACCCTGGAAAGGGTGGGAGCATATGTGATCTGGCCAGAGAGTTGAGTCTCAAAGAAGACACAGACTACCAGAGGGCTGAAGGGGCTGTGCAGCAGGCGGGTGCAAAAGGAGGAAAGCCTGCTACACCATGCCCAGCCACAAAGGGGTATGCTGGCTGGTGAGTCACAGCCACTTC
The DNA here is from genome assembly GCF_965140235.1 of Caretta caretta. Classification (NCBI taxonomy): domain Eukaryota; kingdom Metazoa; phylum Chordata; order Testudines; family Cheloniidae; genus Caretta; species Caretta caretta. Next base: position 200,870,095 of record NC_134208.1, on the reverse strand, counting down.
CTGTATCGGACTGTGGAGGTGAAAAGGGACTATATCTAGGATGGGGGAAAGGAGTTGGAATGAAACGGGAAAATCCCTATTGTAGTTCAAGAAAACAGGGTGCAGGGGAGGGACAGGAAATAAAGGGTGTAAAAGGCCTCCAAAGTGTTCTCTGCATGTGAAAACCAGATTGAGATGCACATTTGGCAGGAGTGGTATTCTTCCCATGTCATGTACCCATCCTCGACCCCCTGTAGAATGTCTCTATTACAGGCAAAGGCCAGTATTTGTTTCATATGCCTTTTGTTTGCTTTAGGGGGAAAAAATCATGAACAATTTAATTAAGGTGGTTTGCAAAACATGACACATGACCAAATCCCTCATTCTCAGCAGCACACCCCAGACTGGCTTCATTATCAGACGAAATAAACCCAAGGAGAGAAACCAACGGGTTAGCCACTTGATCTTGTCATGCGACTTCTCCAACACGTTCACTGCAGCGTGGGATTTTTTCTTTTTCCAAACCTGCACATGCGGAGTGTCAGAGTCTTTTCCCAGAGGGTGTGAATCTTTCTGCCACTTGTTTGGGGGCTAAAAAGTCAAAGACCCCCCCTCTCCAGGGAGCGCGTATGCACATGTAGTCAGTCGGTGGTCTGTACACATTGGGTTGTATCATTCCAGTGGGTACGCCAGCATGTGTTTTCCATCTCTGGTGCTCTCAAAGACTTTTCATGCTGCCTCATGGGCTTGTTGTTAGTGTAACAATTGTGAGACCCCCCGTTGGTGGGATAGTAGATTCTTCCAGGGAGTCGGTGCTCTGGTATCACTTATTCTCTGCATCGCCCCCCTCAAAGAATTAACAAAATTAACAAAAGGTTTTCAATTTTCAGCAAGCATTTGGATTAGTTTGCACAAGCAGCATAAGGTATTTTGTTCTCCTTTTGTACATTCCTCCCACAGCACCGGCTGATAGACAAATTGTCTACGTACCATCTGGTCTGCAGCACTCCTGAATGTACTTAGGATTCTGGCTCCGCTTGTATATCGTTCGCTCGCTGGATTTTTGTTACATGGGGAATTTTCTCCCCCACCTTCATTTTGAGGGAATGAACAATTTGGGATACAGAGGGGGCCCCGTGCATTGTGCACTGGACTGCCCAAGTCTGTCGCTGACCTGCTATGCTATGCTCTCATTGCCTTTATTATCCCTGTCTATTTAGATGGTAAGGCTGGGTCTGTTCTCACGATGTGTCTAGCCAGTGTCTAGCACAATGGGGCCCTGATCACAGTTGGAGCCTCTGGCAACTACTATCATATTAATAATAATAATTTTGCTTCCACATTGTTTTCTTCCTTCTGCCCTACACAGTGATCAGGAAAGCAGACAGTCTATTTCGATTCCGCTTATCTGAGACATTTGTGCTTCTGTTCCCTATATCCTTCCACACAATCTTGTCACAACTGGTAACATGGCTTTCTCTTGCCACTGGGAACAGTTCTTCCTCTATCTCTTTCCTCATTTACTTTCCATTGCCTTTCAAATCTCATCTGAAAGACATTTCCCATTCTCTCTTGCCTACAACTCTTCCTTTCTTGTGCTATATTTCTCCTTTTACTGTATTATTTCACTCTCTAAAGAATTTTTAGATACAGTTCATCAGAATGGTGTTGTGCAAAAGATAGCCACATGCCTACAAATGCTTCCTCCTGAAGGCAACATAACTGCACCCACAGAAGGGTTGGCCATTTCAGGTCCTAGTATTACATTCTGTGGGTGTGCTAAGCATTCTTAACAAAATCTGAATTGCTGACACAAAATTGAGGAAGGTTGGCCTTGTGGTTAAAGGCCTGAGACTCAGGAGAATCTGGGGTCAGTTCCTGGACCTACCACAGGCTTGCTCTTTGACCTTGTGTCAGTCATGTCAAAAGTCTGTGCTCCAGTTCTCCGTCTGTAAGAATGGGGATAATATGTCTTTTCTCCCTTGCTGTGTCTTGTCTATTCAGGCTGTAAGCGCGATAGGATAACAGGCACTCTCTCTATGGTGTATATGCACAGCGCCTAGAGCCGCTTGGTCTTGGTCTTGGTTTGGAATTCTAGTTCTCTATTGAACCACCAATAATATTTTTTGGCTGTTCAAGGACAGTATTTTTTCTGGAGGAAAGCTAGGTTTTAATCTGCATGCTTGCACAACATTACCGTCCCTGTTTAGTGTTTGCAAATTCGAAACATGTTCCGTCTGGATGAGAAGTTGCAGCAAGCGATGTCAGTGTTTTTCCTGAAGACCCTAACATTTTGCTGTTTAACAGAATTGTGCCGATACACCATGTTGCCTTTTTCTGGTTTTATCAATGGAATGTCATGTTATGCGGCCTCATAAAGGTCCTTTCATAAGATGTACCCTCTGTGTCCTTAAGACATTTGTGGAGGTTAATGTAGGGAAAAAATTCTTTACAATACATGACATTTTTCCTCCATTATACTTCAACTATTATTATGATAGCACAGATTTATGTGGTAAGTACTACACATAACATCTTATTTGTATGGGTATGTACACCCATCATTCACACAGACATTACAATGTATTCTTTCTACAGGGATGAGATCTGGTCAGTCAGAGTAGATTACATCATGGAGCTAAACTGTTATTTTCAAAAGCCCGAAGGACTTCTTTAAAAACAAAATTGTCATGGAACTGATTTACAGCAGTGACTTTTTATATTCCATCCAAATCAACGTCTCGAGAAGACCAGATGCTCAGCTGTAACCGTTACTGACTTTGCCATTGTCCGCCACTTTTAATTCAATTAGAAAGTTTCTGGTCACATAAACAGATGCAGCCCAAACCTAGAAAGTGTTGTGGGGAATGGAATCAGCTTTTTTTATTTGTCTTTCAGCAGCGATTTGCTCATCCTTTTGTCTTCCCAGCCTGCTAACAGATGCAAATATGAATCATATTTCATTCTCAGACTCCTTAAAAAACACACGCAGAACCAAAGTTTCTGAGTAATAAAAAATTCTGGATGCATCTCCAAACCACAGTGAAACACCCTAGCCCCAAACAAGTCAGGGCCTGGCCTGCTCACCTCTGTCTGAAAAGAGAAAGCACCCTTTAAACAAAGTCACTGTTTGTTTGCCTGTGTCTATCTTTACAGACAGGCAGCACTGAAAAATGTCTAAACACATGCTACAGATGTTTTCCTCTCTGTTTTATCTTTCTATTGTATGGGAGTGACCTGTAATATCTCCATCTTTGTGGTTATAATGGCTAAAATCTGCCCTCCTGTTCACTGCTTTAAGTCAGCTGCCATTGACTTTGAATGGGAGTTAGACTGGGCTAAATTCTGCACCACTGAAGTTGAGCTGATGTCTTTGGCTGAAGGATCACACCCTAGGTGCATCACTCGTACAGATTCCCATGTGCACTGAGTGGCCATGTCTTTTGGAGTGCAGGATGAGGCATGATAGGCCTGCTTCTAAGTTAGTGGAAAGAATCCCGTTGACTTGAATAAGCTTTGGATTCAGGCCCAGTGAAGTCACCTCACCAGACTGGGCCCTTAGGTTAAACTGAAAGCAAATCATTCCATTTTGTGAATGAAGTCAGGGCTGGTGGAGCTTTGTAGCTTACGTTTATATTGTGAATACTGTAATTCTGGGATCCCGCTGAGTCTCCCTTTCAGAGTTAGCATCACACACGACATGGACACCCACGTTTAAGGGTTTAGATTGGGTACTATGGGCTGGACAGCTTCAGTCTCACCGGCTGAAAATACCAACTTTGTTGAACAGAAAACTCTTAGAGGGGGCTTAATTAAGCATGGATTGTTTGACTTAACTGGGTTTTGATTGTAATGGGTTATTTTTTCTGGCAATGGGCCCACCAAGCAGCGTTTGTCCAATAAGCGTAACAGCTCATATTCACCCTACTTCAGTTTGCAAGCATTTAGCCATTGGATAGACTACCACAACACTGGGGGATTCTGGCTCCCTTTGTGTGCTTTGCATTGTCTACTATGCAAGCTGCCCACAAAGCTACAGCAAACTTTCAGAAGCAGGGTTGTTAGTGGTGACAAACGGCAGCGAGAAGGGGAAAGGAGCCTTTACTGACTTGTGACACAGGCTGTTTCTTGCAGCAACTCCTTTCCTGAACCAGGTGCCAGCCTTTGTTTAGAGATGAACCTTTAAAGGGCAGGCAGGGGGGTTAACGGAATATTTTATGGGAAGCAAAAGGTATCGGTATCACTTTGCTGACATGCTCTTCCTTGTTAATGGGATTTCTGGTACAGATATCTTTAAAAATGACACAGAATGGAAAGGTAAAGTGTATTCTGCTTGCTGGTGACACTCTTCTTTGCAGTCCTATGAAAAAACTGCAATGTGCCATGGCGGGACGCCGCTTTTCTCCAGCAAAACCATTACAGAGAGGAGAAAGGCGAAGAAGGAAAGAAATTATTCCTTTTTCAGTGGAATGATTTTAATTGTCTAAAGATTCTTCTTTTGTTCATTTAGGGCTCGAGGGTGACTTGGACTATGTACCTGCCCAATGTGCTGCTGGCTTGCACACGAAACCCAGAACAAAGCAGCCTTCTCTCCTGATTTTACTGGTGTGGTCACAGGTTTTCGTACTGTGGAGTTCTGGGAATACCTGAAATGTCCCAGTTTCTTCAGCTGAAACTTTACTTTTTTTAATAACTACAATGTGTTCGTGCAAGCCATCTTGCTACTCTGGGTAGAGCTGGCTCTGTGTTTACTAGGAGCAATCTAGTGAAAGGAGTGTTAAATGTAACAATCAGCATTTGGAGTGAAGAGAAGAGCATCATTCATTTTCACGAAGGCAAATCCCAAAGGGACTTTGCCGCCTTGCAGTTTGAGTGCCACCTGGATCGCTCTCTAGCAAGGTCCTTAAGACACTCATTTGGCCAGTGACAGACATAGACATTGCCAAGCTGTACTTACCCAACATGAAGGCTAAGAGCACCCTCTTGGTGGTGGTGCTGGTAAATTTATTGAGAACAGGAAGTTACTAGAGAAATTCCTCCACTCTGAGAGATACCTCCATGTGGCTGTCGAGTCACAAATTGGCAGTGATGACACCAGCACTGTCATGTTAAGCTTGACTATTATGCTACCCTAAAAGCTGTTGCCACAAAATTGTCCTTTTTCTTTATTTTGAAAATGTGGTCACCTTGCTACAGGAACAGGAGGGTGGGGAGGGATCGGGGAAGGAGGACAAACAGATGGAAGTTTGGTTCTACTCCTGATGCACCATCTCAGCTGGGACAGGGACTGTCATAATTTGCTTTTATAGGCCAGCAGCAATTACCACCCTGCAGGGTTACTGGGAATCTCTGAAGAAATACTACCTCCCTCTAAGGAGATGCAGTTTTTGAAACAGCCCTTGTACCTCAGGTCAAAACCTACCCCTAATTTTCTTCATTTGGGGCTGTAAGAGAATTAATTAAAATGAATGGGGTTCTCTCTCTCTGTTAAAAACATGTTCCTCCCTTTGGTGCTGCCTTTTTTTATTGTTGCTTCAAAATCAGGCTTCTCTTTATTACGGAGCTCTTCCAAAGTCTGCCTGCTGTATTGCCTCTCTCCAGAAGATACTGCAATGCAAGAAATTACTCAAGGGAATGAAAAAAGAAAACGTGATTTCAAAGAAGGCCAGTTTCTCTAATTACATGATTTCTGTGTTACACTGTAGAAAATATGAATCTCCTGCAAAGTAAGCCATTGTCAAGAAAGCTGGCTTCATAAAACTCCAAGCTGATTTGTTATTTAACATAAGGAGTGGGAGTATAGTGACTTATTAGCACTTATTAATTTGGGTGTGGGAGCTGTTAAAGATTTAGACTAATGTCCCATTTAATTAATATCACGATCAATGCCACATGTCCTCTGAAGCAACCTCCTACATTCTCACACTGAATTAAGGCTCCAGTTGATATCAAAAAAGAAATTATTTTAAAGGCAGCATGCTCAGTTAGGATATTAAAAATATGCTTTCCTTTTGGAACTATAGGGTCAGATCCTCAGCTGGTGTAAATAGGCATAGTCCCATTGTAATTGAAGTTGAGATCCGGCCTACAACTTCAAAACTGTTAGCAATGAAAGTGTTTACGGGCATATTTGTCTTCCTGTTAAAATAGACAAGGTAGGTAATAGGATTCTTATTTAGGCTGGAGAGCTTGCATTGTACATTAAGAGTCTGATTCCACCACCTTTATACTGAATGCTACCTTAACCCAAGAAGAGCTCCACTGATTTCTGTTGGCTCTTTTGGAGAGCAAAGTACAACTCAACATGACAAAGGGGGACAAAATCTGCTCCTGAATGTTCCTCTCAATACCATTTCCACACAGTGTTCACCCATCTGGTGTTGCCAGAAGCTCCGTAGAGCACCTAAAGTTACTTCATTCCCGTGGTGTTGAGTCACTGGCTTGTCTTGTAACTAGACAAGTTTTCCCTTGGACGGATTAGGAAATATGCCTCTTTCCCCCTTCAGACATGATGCAGCCAAGGAGAACTGGTATTTATTCACACTGTTTCCAAGGCCAACAAAATACAGTAGAATTCCTGGGAAGTACGGAGAGATTACATATCTCAGGACAAATCCTCCATCTAGCAACCAGGTCAAGTAGCAGGATCTTCCCTTCTTCTGCCCTATCCCACCCTGCCCAAGTTGCTGAACATCGTTGAAGCCATTCTGTGGAGGCTGCTGTGGTCGAGCGGTGGAGATGGCATTTGATGACATCACTGTGTTTCCCTGTGGGAGTGAGAAGAAGACATTCTATGAAGTGGCAAATTTTGGGGCACTGCTTCCTCCCACCTCTGTCCTCTCCAGTGGACAGGCCCCGAATCCCTGCCTCAAATCCTGGCCCTTTATGTCTACAGGTTCAGCTGTCAGACAACCCTCCCTAAGCAAGAAGAAGGAGAAGTATTTATCCCTCATACATTAGCCGAGCTATCTTGCAAATATTGGTCATGCTAGTAGAAGGCTTTTGTTACTCAGAAAGATAAACTGGATAGGTTAAACTCTGCTCTCAGGGACATATGTGTGTGGCTCCCACCACACCCAATGGAAATTGTATGCACAAATCTCCGGGCAGAATTTGGCTCAATAGCTTTTATTATTTTTGCCTAGAGATCATATTCAGCATCTGTTTCTGAAGAGCTGAAGGCTTTGCCACCCAGCGTGTATGAGTAAGAGAGACCTCATGACACTCTTTCTTCAGAGCCTGCATCTGCTTTCATCAGACACTGCATCCTTTCTCAAGCAACAGAAGAGACAGGCAATTGGAACCTCTATCTATCTGGCTTTCATAAATTCACACCTTTTTAGCCTACTAGACCATCAGTGACTGACTTTAGCATGTGCTTTAGGCATTACATAATTGAAATAGCTCCCCCTGTTGAGGACTCTCAAGTCCCAACTCGTGGGCATGTCCAGCTGGCAAGAGGCTTTTCACCATTTTGTAGGCACCTTTCAAACATAATGCTCCACGGTAGACTTCAGTCCTGGAGAATTCAAGCCTTCTCCACAAAGCACTAGAAACTATACTGTAGAGAACAACTCTGCACTGGCAAGGAGACTACATGACCCAATAGGTCTTTTCCATCCCTAATTTCTATGCTTCTATTATTTGCACCACTTACACCAAACAGGCCCTGTGAGTCATGCAAAACTCCTTTTTCATCCTCTGGGATTGTTAATTAAAGACCCATCCTTTCACTCCCAGACTCAGAAATCCAGGCATCAGCCAAAAAAGAAAAAAAAAAATCCCTGTGACAGAACTGTACAGTGGGGCTGTGCCTGCTTTCTGCACACTAACCTTTTGAAAGCTCACTGGGTTTGCCTTAAGACACAATGCTGTGACTGTCATCATAACTAGGGCAGTTATCTGACTGTGCCACCCTTTAATGCAAACCCCTAGGCTTCAGCAGCACATTGCAGGAGCAAAGTAGAAACAAATTCAAGTGGCAGAGCTCGTTGATTAATTTAACACTAGGTACTAATTTTCTCGTATTCTGTCCACTCTGACCTCTACATTATTAATTGTAAGTGGCACAATTTGTACCATATAACAGTCCCATTCTTTTTAGGCGCCAAATCTTCAATTGCTTCTGGGTGGGATGAGAGTTGTGCCACATGTCACAGGATCAAGTCCCCTATTTCTGGTGTGGGCCAGCATTTTTTTCATTGAAACATTTTTGATGGAAAATAGCTTTTTGAACAAAAAGGAACATTTTTGCATAACATTTTCACTTTGGCTCAAATTTTCTGTTTTCTTTTTCAGTGAAAAACAAATTGAAATTCTCGTGGAACTCTTCTCAGTAAAAATTGTGGGGCTTTGGGAAAACAAAATCAGTTCTTGGTTTGGTTTTGAGTACACACGTTCCCCTTTTTCGTTTTTGAAAACAGGAGTTTGAGAGAAAAACATTTTTTGTTCAAAATTTCTGAGGAAAAATGGCACCTAATATGTCCATCTTCTTTGTTCCACAATAGAAAGCATTTATAGAAAATCAGCTAAAATGATATACCCAGGGCCTAAATTTTCAGATGTGACTTATGATTATATCAGTGGTGACTGAAAATCAGGCCTCTTTTAGGTGTTTCAAGTTGAGCACCCAAGAACCGAAGCATTCAAAATCACTAGTCACTTTTGAAAGCTTAGGCCACATTATTTACAGAGACAATGATATAGTTTTAGCTAAAATATGATGACATGAATGTAGTAAGACAGTTTATCTGAGAAATTACAAATATTTGATCAACTGTCTTCCACACACTCTGGTATTTTCCCCTTTCTTGGGTGATCTGCAAAGAAACACGTACATGTTATCTCACACTGGACTTACCTGCTGAAGTGAATGATTGAACTTTGCACAGCTGGATGTGTTTAAAGTAGTTAAAATGTAACATAGGTTCAAAAGGGTTCTGTACCATCCATTTAGCTCTCCTAGTATAAATTATTAGTTTGTATAACACATTTAAGGCTAGGTCTGTTTTTTGTCAAGGCCAAGTGGAAATAAGAAAACCCAGTGAGGGAGCAGGACAGAGGTCAAGATTCAGGTAAAAAGTGAAAAGGAAAATTAACCAAATTACCACTTCTTTCAAAAACACTTGCCTTTTTATGTTTATATATCAGTTAAGTTGTGTCTTACTTGTTTTGAAAGAGTGATTCTCGGTCACAACCATTTTTTCCCCATGACTAAGCTGCATATTCCCACCTCTGTTCAAGGTTTGTTTAAGTCACTCAGACACACTGAGGTGGCAACATGCCTCTGACTGAGGCATCAGTGCTTATTCCATTCGGTTTGTCTGTCTACTCTGTCCATTTAGGCTATTCATTTTTCATTCAGTAGCATTGTTTACAAGGATAACTGATGTGCGAGTTCCTAACTTCTTGGTATATCAAATCTAAGGCTTTATTTTGCCTTTAGGCACTAGCCTGAAGATGAGCTGAACTAAGACTATCAAAAGTGACTAGTGAATTTGGGTGCCTCATTTTTTAGCTACCCAATTTGTCTCAAGTGTCTCATCTTGAAGAGGCCTGATTTGTAGAAAGTGTAGTGCGCCTGCCCTCTGAGCATCAAGCCCTTTTAAGGTGTTCTTAAGTTGGGCACCCAAAAGATACACACTCAGCACTATAAACTGCAATTCCCTCACTGCTTCTCTCTTGCTCTGGGGCGTGGGTGGGTAGTAATTCACTACTGGCCATTCTCCATACTCCTACTCCATTCTCCCTGTCTCTTAACTCAAGAATAAGGGGACATTCAATTAGAATGTGGCAAATTCAAAACTGAAAAGGAAATGCTTTTTCATACAACATAAAATTAGACTGTGGAACTCATTGCCACAGGATGTCGTTAGGGCCAAAAGCCTAGCAAGATTCACAAAGGGACTGGACATTTAAATGGATAACAAGAATATCAAGAGTTATAATAGTTAATACCAAATAGAGCTAGGTGGGAAACAGTTTTCCCATCCTGTGAGAATGTTCAAGATTTTTAAAAATTTTCCCATCCTAATTCAGGATGAAAAAAGTTTTGAAAATTTTCATGAGCAAAAAACCAAACACACACAAATCCAGATCAGATCCACCAAAATGTTTCATTTCAATAATTTTGAAATGTTTGGTTTCAACTTTAACCTTTTTGTTTTTTGCATTTTTACCTTACATTATCTTACATTTTGAAGCAAAAAGGCATTTTGAAAAAAATGCATCTTTTTCATTCATAAAACGTCAAAATCAGGTGGACTGACAATTCTGAAACTTTTCATAACTTTTTTTCAAAATGGGAAATATATCAAAAGTGACCTCTTCCTGCGAATAGTTTTGGTTTAAATTGATCTACATTTTTCCAACCAAAAGATGTTGTGTTAAAAAAATTCCCAACCAGCCTTAATGCTAACATAAATGTTGGAAATATTATTAAACCTCATGCTTAACGGTTTAAGCAAATCTCTGATTGGGATTGAGAGGTTCCTTGTACTTTCGCTGAAGCATCTGGTTGACTAGCCGCTATTACAGACAATAAACTGAACTAGAAGGGTCTCAGGGCCTGACCCAATCTGTGAATTTCTATATTCCATCCCTTGCTGGCTCACTTGCTCCCTACTCACTGGCTCCGAGTGAGAAGTAAGGGGCATGGGCACATGGTCAAAGTCATAACCTGGCCCCTTATGTTAGTGCAAAATCTTTTCCTTGTTATAGAGCCAATTCTATATTTATGAGCACAGTTTATATTAAAAATATGCACTTAATGGAGTGTCAATCTCAAAAGATGATGAGACCAATAAAGGAGAGATCAGAGTGAATTCAGGACTTTTGAGATTTAGATCAGAAGGCTGCTAAAAATTTTGGCAGCTGTTTGGTGAAGATAAACTGCAGCTTTTATGAAATAGCATTTTCTTGTTAAAATTGTGCTTTCCTTCTTAAATGTGAACAAAGCAATAAATATAATGCTAACTTTCTGTTATTTTTAACACACTCAGGGCCAAATGCTACTCCCAGTTATGCTGATGTGTCCATAGTAACTCAAAGAAGGGCAATAGAATTATCCTGGATTTACACAGCTGTAACTAAGAGCAGAATTTGGCCCCCAAATTCTTAGTAGATATTTTAGAAGAGATATGGTAAGCAGAGATTTTGGATACCTGCTTAAAACCTCCTGGGACCTTGGGAGACTGAGGTTCAAATCTCTGCTTTGCCACAGACTTCCTGTGTGACCTTGGGCATGTACAGGTCCCTTGATTTCTCTGTGCCTCAGTTCCCCATCTGTAAAATGGGGATAATAGTACTTCTCTATTTCATAGAGGTGCTGTGAGGGTAAATTAATTAAAGACCATGAAGTGCCCAAATGCTTTGGTGATGGGGGCCCATGTAAATACCTCAGGTAGATAGACAAGCAACACTCTTGTAATTCTTATATGCTTCTGTGTCCAGGGAAGAAAATTCCAAGGCAATCTCTCATGTGAGGCTGCGAAAATACATTGTAAGGTGGCAGAATTCAATGGCTCAGTGCTCTTAATTGAAAAGTGCTATGAACCCATGGAGTAACATGTAGGGTTTCAAAGGCTCACACGAGGACTATCTCACATCTGAGCTTCCCTTTGAATTCCCTCCTCTGAGGAAATGGCAAAGAATAAATGAAAATGAAATGAAACAATAACTTCTTTCTGATGCAGAGCCAAAATGAAAATGAAGGTTATCAATAGAACCAGACAGGTTATGAACTGAAGGCAAAACTAAGCATTCACTTGTTCTGAATACCTTTTAAAGTAATACAGGTTTTTCCTTTTGCTTCTATTATCCTATAACTTTCAGTACTATCTGATTCCGAAGTAACTGTTCCTCTTTTTGTTTGACATCAATAAAATTAACGGAATTTAACAAAAAGAAAAGGAGTACTTGTGGCACCTTAGAGACTAACAAATTTATTTGAGCATAAGCTTTCGTGAACTACAGCTCACTTCATCGGATGCATGCAGTGGAAAATACAGTGGGGAGATTTTATATATACAGAGAACATGAAACAATGGGTGTTACCATACACACTGTAAGGAGAGTGATCAGGTAAGGTGAGTTATTACCAGCAGGAGAGAAAAACAAACAAACCCCTTTTGCAGTGATAATCAAGTTGGGCCATTTCCAGCAGTTGACAAGAACATGTGAGGAACAGGAGGGGGGCAAAATAAACATGGGGAAATAGTTTTACTTTGTGTAATGACACATCCACTCTCAGTCTTTATTCAAGCCTTATTTAATGGTGTCCAGTTTGCAAATTAATTCCAATTCACCAGTCTCTCATTAGAGTCTGTTTTTGAAGTTTTTTTTGTTGAAGAATCGCCATTTTTAGGTCTGTAATAGAGTGACCAGAGAGATTGAAGTGTTCTCCAACTGGTTTTTGAATGTTATAATTCTTGACATCTGATTTGTGTCAATTTATTCTTTTACGTAGAGATTGTCCGGTTTGGCCAATGTACATGGCAGAGGGGCATTGCTGGCACATGATGGCATGTATCACATTGGTAGATGTGCAGGTGAACGAGCCTCTGATAGTGTGGCTGATGTGATTAGGCCCTATGATGGTGTCCACTGAATAGATATGTGGACACAGTTGGCAACAGGCTTTGTTGCAAGGATAGATTCCTGGGTTAGTGTTTTTGTTGTGCGGTGTGTGGTTGCTGGTGAGTATTTGCTTCAGGTTGGGGGTCTGTCTGAAAGCAAGGACTGGCCTGTCTCCCAAGATCTGTGAGAGTGATGGGTCGTCCTTCAGGATAGGTTGTAGATCGTTGATGATGCGTTGGAGAGGTTTTAGTTGGGGGCTGAAGGTGATGGCTAGTGGAGTTCTGTTATGTTCTTTGTTGGGCCTGTCCTGTAGCAGGTAACTTCTGGGTACTCTTCTGGCTCTGTCAACCTCAGCCTGGACCAGTCTACACGAGAGATCCACTTCCTGGACACTACAGTGCTAATAAGCGATGGTCACATAAACATCACCCTATACCAGAAACCTACTGACCGCTATACTTACCTACATGCATCCAGCTTTCACCCAGACCACATCACCGATCCATTGTCTACAGCCAAGCTCTACGATACAACCACATTTGCTCCAACCCCTCAGACAGAAACAAACACCTACAAGATCTATATCAAGCATTCTTACAACTACAATACCCACCTGCTGAAGTGAAGAAACAGATTTACAGAGCCAGAAGAAGTACCCAGAAGTTACCTACCTACCCAGAAGTGGTTTTTTTTCTCCTGCTGGTAATAGCTCACCTTACCTGATCACTCTTGTTACAGTGTGTATGGTAACACCCATTGTTTCATGTTCTCTGTGTATATAAAATCTCCCCACTGTACTTTCCGCTGCATGCATCCAATGAAGTGAGCTGTAGCTCACGAAAGTTTCTGCTCAAATAAATTTGTTAGTCTCCAAGGTGCCACAAGTACTCCTTTTCTTTTTGCGGATACAGACTAACATGGCTGCTACTCTGAAACCTGAATTTAACAGTGGCTGAACTTTTGAAACCTGAAAAAAGATTTAGATTTGGTTTGAGATTTCGACTGAGGTTCTTATATTATCTGACTGAATGTGCCTTCCCCTGATCACAAGGCCTTCATCGCTGCCATTTTGAGCAATGAGCTGGAAAGTAAACATCTTCACATCACAAACCTTTCTCCTTTGCAAGAATAACCATTAACCTCCTGCACACCAGTGATAGAAACTCACAATAACACATCAGCAGCCCATCCATCCTGAAGAAGAAATACACAAATAAAGAGCCATAAACAGAGGATCCTTAAACTAAAAATGCAGTTAACAAGCCAGGTAAAACTGGAGACAAAGAGGTCAAATATCCATAAGAAAAGAGAAGTTGCCAAGGCTCTGGATGTACAAAAATCTCCCAACAATAGGAAAAATACTTCATGAAAAAAGAAACTCTCTCACAGTGAATACAATAAGAGCTAAAGTAAATCACAGATAATAAACATCCCCCAAGCTTCCTCATCAAATGGATTAAGGGGAAATTAAAATCTAAAGGAAAACTGGAGAATCATATATTTATTCCTCCCCTCTCTCCAGACAAAAAATCTAATAGAAATCCCGCTCCCCGCCAACTTTCTTCCTCTTAAATATGAGGAAATATGTAAAAAATAATTATGGCTTACACTGCCCAGTCACCTGTCAAACTCCAAGCATTCCTGTAGTCCTAATGTGCAGTGCAAAACGAATACACATTACAGGCCAGCGCCTGAACTGGTGTAAATGGGTTTAGCTCCATTGAAGTCAGTGACTACAGCAGCTGAAGATCTGGCTCTGCAAATAAGAAGGTAGAAGAAGACGTATAATAAATAAATAACATGTATTATGGGAGCACCTAGGTGACCCGGAATTGGACCAGAGCCCTGCTGGGCTAGATGCTGCACAAAGAAGTTTCTGACTCTTACACTTTGTAACTTTCCCTCATGCAAAGTGCTCTGCTAGTTCATTTCAATAATACTTTACTGGTGCGGCAAACTATACAAGAATGCTCAAAGTGTAGAAGAGACCGACTCCTGGGGTATCACTCAAAGGGATATGAATAGTATCTGTCCAGGGCTTCATTCTGCATTTGGAATTTTATTCCCTATTTGTCATTAGCGTCCATTCCCAATGCAGTGGCGGGAAACTACATAGTTTGATGCTGACTGTGGTCTCCCTCCTTTCTCTCAAGATTTTCCCTCCTCACTTTTCCGTAACACATCTTTTATAATCCCATATAGTTTGAGGAAATTCCTTTTTCATACAACTTCGTATAGGGAACTTCCAAGTCGTGTGTCTCTGTCTCAGTCTCTCCTCTGTCATGTTGGCTGCGCAGTGGTTCCTCTTTAGATTTTGGCTGTTGCCAGGGGTGCTGGAGGTGCGCCCGTACCCCCTGGCTTGAAGTGGTTTCCATCACGTACAGGGTTTACAGTTTTGTTCAATGGCTTTCAGCTCCCCCACTATGAAAACTGTTCCAAAGCCACGGGGCTTTGCATTCTTCAGCCCAGGTTCCACTTACAGTGAAGAGTCTCACTCACTCCCTAACAGCTCTTGTTGTCTCTGTTCAGACTGTCGATGTGGATGGTGGTTAGGGATATAGGCGCGGATTATGATAAGGGCATAGCGGTGGTTTGGTAGTGATATGGGCATCTCTCCCCTGTGACACTGCTTTGAGAGCAACCTTAACACAAGTCACCAAAATGCAGCCATGGTGCTGATGAGGAGTTTGAATGCATGTTACATTTTCCACCTCACGTGGGATAACTTCTGCCATGTCCCACTCTCCTGATATGGAGATGTTTTGATCAGAAATTTTTAAAAGACGTATCTTCCCCCTGTCTTAAATACATGTGGATTGAAGACTACCCTTCTGCCTGGCAATACAATTAAAGAGCATAACACGTTGCCAGCCTTCTGCTCTCCATCTGTAGCTTGGACTTCCTGCACTGGGAAGAGCTAAATATTCTAATCTGGTATCTTGTCATCAGCCGAGGCCAATAACTGATGATGCACCTAGCCAGTACTGCAGTGCTGTGCATGGATTTATATGTAGATTGTCTGCTAACCTTGGAAGGTGATGAACTGCCACCCAGAATCTTCTTTATTGCCTTTATCATCTTATCTTGCAACTACACAAATGTTATACAGGGTGCTAAAAATCCACCAGCCAACCTATAGTGGGTCCCATAGTTTTTTTTTTTTAATTTAATCTGCAGTTTTCCACATCTGCATTTGAGTATGTGCAGACCCAAAGGCTTATTCATGCAAATGGCTCCTCCCTTTGCACATTCAAATGCAGGTCTCTCACTCACATTTGGATGTGTGCATGTCCAGAAGTGAAGGTGTGACAAATCCTAAGTGAAGCTGTGGAGGCCACTACTGAAAATGCTGATGACAGTAAGTGTCATAAATGTTATTAATCTGCTAATCCAGGGGTGGCCAACCTGTGGCTCCGGAGCCGCATGCGGCTCTTCAGAGGTTAATATGTGGCTCCTTGTAGGCACCGACTCTGAGGCTTGAGCTACAGATGCCAACTTTCCAATGTGCCGGCGGGTGCTCACTGCTCAGCCCCCGGCTCTGCCCCAGGCCCTGCCCCTGCTCCATCCCTTCCCCCAAGGCCCCTGCCCCTTAACACAGGGGTGGCTCTCACTCCTCAGCCCCCACTTCCTCCCCCCCCCCCCGAGTCTCCTGCGCATGTGAAACAGCTGATTGCGGCAGGCAGGAGGCACAGACTGGTAGGGCTGCCAGCGGGCGGGCGGGAGGCGCTGGGGGCTGGAGGGTGGGAGCTGATGTGGGGCTGCTGACGTATTACTGTGGCTCTTTGGCAATGTACATTGGTAAATTCTGACTCCTTCTCAGGCTCAGGTTGGCCACCCCTCTGCTAATCATTCCCCACCTCTGAACCATAAATACAGCAAGGGCTGGATTATGCCTGATAGGCCTTGGCCCATAGTGGATGGCTGTGCTGTCACAGTAATTTGCTTCCAAAAGGCACAATCCCTCCTGAGCTCCCAAGCAAACAGAGAAGCAGTACCCACTGCTACACCGCTCCATTGAGAGCAGCATGTGCCCCATTGTCTGCCAGGCAGGAGAGAATTGGCTCTGACTCACACCAGTGGCTAGCCTTCCTGGGGGCACTATACTTGGGAGAGTGCGGGGTCTGTGACTGTGTCCAGGCAACACCGGGCAGAGGGCACTGAGATGGAGAGGTTTGGAGAACCTCCAATCCCCCACACACCAGCAGAGCAGTCTGGTTCTAAATATATCCAATGGGATGGGCAAACCTTGTGGATCTTGAGGTTTTCTGCATGACTTGAACTGTTTGTTGGGGCTGTAAAGTTAGTTTGAGGTCACAGGCCTTATTTTTCCTAGAACTTAAACCCAAGATGTTTATTCTTTCTAAGGTGATTCAATTGATAAATAAAAGCATGGTTTGCTGGGCTGCGCTATGCGTTAGGGATAGAAAAGCATCCACAGACATTAGGCTGGAAATGTGTAGTATATATATACACACACACATACACACGCGTGTGCCCGTGTGCACTCACCCACAATTTATTTTTTCATTATAAATCGCTCGCTCTCTCCACCTATGCGCCTCTTTTTACACTTTCTTTTCACTCTTCTCTATTTTTTACTGATTTAGCTCAGCCTCTCGGACTCAGAACGCAAACCCAGTTATGTTCAAGTTGAACTTTTGAACGTTGACTGGTTTACAAAATTAGGCACACACAAGAAAAAGTCCCCCCCATCCAAAACTGATGCCTGCACCACCTCCCACTCAACTTTTCTCCACTCTGAAGAGCAGCCCTGTCCCCCACAACTGTTCTCCTGTGGCTTGACCTCTCTTTTTTTTAAAAAAAATCAGGGACAAGACTCTGCCCCTTTACCCTTTGGTTATTTATTTTCCTGAATGGGTTCTTATGAGGGCCCTCATCAAAGCTGTTGGAAAATCCAAGTCAGTTATGATCACCAGGTCACCTTTATCTACTATCTTATTAACTTTTTCAAAGAACTCTTTAACACATAAGAGAGGAATGGTGTTTTCTTACAGAAGCCATGCTGGCCTTATTAGTTTAGAGATTGTACTATTTTGCCCTTAATTAGGCTTCTGACTAGCTTCACCCATAATGAAGGTATATAGTTCCTGAGCTCTCACTTGGTTCCATTTTTAAAGGTAGGCCCTATGTTACGGACTTCTCAGTCTTCAGTATCAGGTGCTCTTTTTAAGGCCACTTTGCATGTTCTCATTCGCCACTGTTTTGCAAACCCTCAGAGGAACATCTCCCAGCCCTAATGCACTTCAGACTCTTAAGCTGCCCCAGAATTTCTTACATATGATTTCAGTCTTTGCACAGGCAGCTCTCTGATTTCCCAATAAAAGTGCTCAGAGAATAGGAATTTCCCCATCATCATGTAGTAAAACCAAGAAAATAAATGGCTATAACTACTTGGCTCCTTTGCCATCATCTTTAATTGCCCAGTTCACCATCTGGGGGTGGGTGGGTCTAGAAAACCTACCTGTATGATCAAAAATGCCCCCTCTTTTCTTCTAATGTGTTTTGAATTTTTTGTTCTGTCTTGATGTCTCTGGCTATTTGTTCCTCATAATATCTGCCTCACTTTGCGATTCTGGTTTCCAGCGTACTTGGTAATGTTTGTGGTGTACGCTGTCTGTTTTTCAGGCGGGTTGCCATTTTGTGAAGGACATGATTAGGATGGGACTATATTTGTGTACTTCATTGCCCAGCCAACTTTGGTTTATGCTTTCCTCCCTCAGTTTTTGGGTATCCTTGTTTTTTGCTCTAAAATATGCAAACGAGTGCCATCCAGTTGATTGGGCACCCAGCTCAACTCACCCATCTACAAAAACGGGCTAAGAATGTTGACCTGTCTTTGTAAAGGCCTTTGAGATCTGTGGATGCAAAGTGCTGTAAAAGAGCAAAGAATTATTATAGATGTGCTGGGCATTATATTTCTTGTAATTATTAAGGCTGACCTCAGTTTACACCATAAAGACCTTGCTGTTGTGGACACACATGCCTGAATCATGACACTGACTCATTGTTTGAAATGGCTGGGAAACGACTGTAAATTTATTGCTTTCCAACCAAATAAACTTATCTGAACTCTGGGGCTGGAAGTCCTGGCAGCTGTAAGGGGGGAATGCTTGACTGGCCTTTACTTTCTTGCACTGATAAAATGTTTTCTGGAGAGAGGACTGGTCTCCTGGTGTGGTGAAAGCCTGTATGGACATCACTCATTGTCTGCCACGCACTCACTGCCTACCAGTGCCAATAGCAATAACTGGAATGGCACCTGTTGCCTTTCTGGAACTCACCACAGACCCCCGCAGCAGAGCTAATGGCTTGGAGGATATCTGTTATATGGAAAGGAACATTCCCCCTATTTCCTGGCTGCTAGGGGGGCTACAGACTACACCTACCCATTTTTTGATAGTGGTAGCACTGTTTCCTACTCAATGGGGCCTATGTGAGTAGCCTAAGGCTGACTCATCACTCTGTGCGCTTTGCAAGCATCTCCATATGGACCACATTGAGGAAATAATTGATAAAGCGCCAGGTGATTAACCAATTAACAAGGTGAGTCAGCTTGTTAGCTGAGGACAGTTAAAGGAGAGACAGGGAGGGAAAAGGCCAGAGAAGCCTAGGATATGAAGGAGTTGACAGCTTCCCTCCCTGACCCTGTGCCTAGGGAGAAGGTAAAAGCTTGGGGGGTGGGGAAGGGAAGGGAAGACAAGGAGTTGTATAGCACATTGAAAATAAAGCACACGGTGGTGAACCTATACAGGAGGGGGTGAGAGAGGCCCACCTGCCCTGCTACAAGGCCCTGATTGTTATTGGACCTCTGCATTCCATGTGAAGATAATCCATTTATCTTCCAACCAGCACTCCAGGGAGACCTGGAGATCCAGATTAAAGATTTCCAAGCCAAGGTCTGAGATGTCACCTTTGGAGTGAACCATGTTGAGACAGGCCATACAAAATATCCTTATACCTTGTGGCCCAGCTGCCAAAGAAGCCGCAGGAAGCCTCTCAACTTTCCATTTCCCTTCTTTCCAGCTGTGTTCACCACAGCAGGTCATGACTGGTGACCAGGAAGAAACAGGTTTTTGATCTCTTTCCAGTCATGCTTCATCTATGTCTTCAATGCAGATTAATCACACCAAGCTATTATCACTCACATGGAGAACAATTGCCCTACATTACCATACAGTCCTTTAAATTTCTGCCAAGGGGTATGAATTAGTCCCATCCAGTTCATAAACCTTTAATGCAATCCTGCTAATGATCATTGAATGCCAAGCTAAAATGCGCAGGGATTCACAACACTGGTTGTGCACTGATGGGACAAACAGAGCATCCAGATTTTGCAAAGCAGAGGATCTAGTAAAGGCATCATACCAACAAGACCTAGATAAGGGATATCCTTCTTTCCTACAAGTCAATGTGGAGATTTGAAATGTCCCTTCGGAGTCTCAGCCAGAGTCCCCTGAAATCAATGGAAAATCTCCCATTGACTTCAGTGGGCTTTGGATCAGGCCCTAGGTGGGAACATACCCCTAAATCAATTAACCTTTAGTGAACTCTGTCCTTATTCCAGAATTCCTTCTATGTCAAGCCTCACCCTTAATTTCCAAAGACTACATTTAATTTTTGCAAAGAGTGTATCTTTCCTATTTCCTACCTGAGTCGTTCCTACCCCGTTTGCTTTCAGACTGTATTTCTTCCAGAAGCCTGACGTATAATGCACCAATAAGTGTGCTTAAAATTAAGCAAAATAAACTAAGTACCACGATTTAATAATTCTTAATTGCCTCAATCTTGTCTCCAGCTGGAGTCCATCATTGGACATTCTCGTTTTAATCAGATAGTGGTGCAGTGTTTAAAAGAATCCTGGATCTGTTGCAAGCAAGAAACAGACTTCTGAAAGGGTCTCTGTTTTCTTTCCCTCCCCCCGCCACAGTTTGATGAGAGCAAAAGCTAACAGTAAATGTAAACGAATTATTGAATGTTCTAAATTTGCACATTTCTGACGACAGCTGCTATAATGCAACATGTTAGTTTAGTGAGAGTGCATATACAGTCTTAAAATATGTTTTCTCTCAGATTTTGAAACTCACAGTATAGAGAAAACACTATAGTACTCGGATACATAAATCACAGGTATATAAGTTGTAATCTTACTGAATTGGAAAAATCAGTATAGATCTCTCTACATATTTCTGTCTGTTGGTTTAGGTTTTTGTATTTCAGTCTTCACTGTAATGGTGAATGTCTACATCTGTTAAAGTGACCACTGGGGTTGTTGACATTTAATAGGCAACAGGTTTAAAACAAACAAAAGGAAGTATTTCTTCACACAACGCACAGTCAACTTGTGGAACTCCCTGCCAGAAGATGTTGTGAAGGCCAAGACTATAACAGGGTTCAAAAAAGAACTGGATAAATTCATGGAGGATAGGTCCATCAATTGCTATTAGCCAGGATGGGCAGGGATGGTGTCCCTAGCCTCTGTTTGCCACAAGCTGGGAATGGGCGACAGGGGATGGAACACTTGATGATTACCTGTTCTGTTCATTCCCTCTAGGGCACCTGGCATTGGCCACTATTGGAAGACAGGATACTGGGCTAGATGGACCTATTATCTGACCCAGTATGGCCATACTTATGTTCCAGTTTTTCACAGAAAAATTGACTTTTTTAGAAAACAAAACTTCCCTTTAAAACTTGTTGAGAGTAACAATTTTTCACTTTTTAAAACAATTTTCTGAGACATTTTTATCAACTTTTCATCAAAAGTTTTATTGAAATCATTTTCAAAATCATTAGAGGCATATTTCATTCACCAAAAATCCAATTTTGAGTAAGAGAAGGTGGTTTTTAACATACTCAAATTTTCAAGTAAACTTTCACTACACGTTTTGGTAAAAATTTTACAAATAAATGGAAAATTGGTCCATTTTGAAACAAAATTGAAACACCTTAGACATTCTGAAATATTTCATTAAATTGTTTCCCCAATTTTTGACTAGCTCTAGTGGCCAGGCAAAGTTCTGTGTTTCTCCCTTGGTGGTCAAAATTAATGACTGTGCAACAGAGTGTAGATATCCACTAAATTAAACTTCCTTTTTGATAGGTTGTGGATTGCAGGTTTCAAACATTCTGTTCCAGCTAGACCCTCAAGTAACTGTTGATACTGCAGTTGTTCTGCATGAAAATTGTCTCGCTAGTTTTAAAATGAAATGATTGCCTTTGTCTTTTCTTTCATATTGGGGCTCCAGCTACCTGTCTCCTTCTCAGATTACCTAAAGGTAACTCTGATAACCCTGGCAGTGCAGCACAAGGACCATCCTTAGGACCCTGGGCAGCTGCTATTGTTTATGTATGGGGTGTGGCTGGAGAATTTAGAGGGTCACTCCTCCCATAAGGAGGCAGGGCTCTGAAGGCTGTTCAGACCAGAGAGCTGCCTGTTGCAGCTAAGAAACAGTTTGGTTTGTGGTGGATGTGAAGATAAGAATAAAGGGACTTGCTCGTTTAACACAGGTCTCTATGATGAATGTGCAGAACAAAACACAACAATACTGCTTCTTCCATAAAATGATAGGCTGGTGAATACATATAGGGAAAATTGGGCTAGAAGTCTAGCAAAAACAGGGCTTTCTGGTTCAGACTTAGTTGGAAGTACATAGGCCAGGTCCTCAGCTGGTATAAAAGACCCAGATGAGGACTGGGTCCATAAGAACAGCCTTTTTTGAAGTGAATGAGCTGCAATTAGGAAATATGGAGGGTTGTAAAAACTATGTTTTAAAAGTCTCATCATTTCAACCCTCAGAAATGGTTCTGGTCTGGTTCGAAGGAATGGCTGAACATCTAGTTTTTCTTTATACAAACTGGTTTGTTGACCCATAGTAATAACTGGTTGGAGACGCGGCCACTCGCCTGAACCAGTCACTGTCAGACTGATAGTGACCTCAGTTAAAACCATACCTTAATGTTTAAACAAACCGCAAATTCTTGCTGCGTGAGATAACCACAAATTGACTTGCAAGTCTGTCAGCACAGCAAACACATTTTTCTTTTTTTCCTGCTCATCTGCTCATATCCCTATTATATCCTCATTAGTCAAACTGATAAGAGCTTTAACTATGGACCTAATCACACCGGACAGCAGACTTGCTTATACCGTCAAGGCTCACTGAGGCCAAAGGCACTCGGGCAGTCCCTGTAGCTGCTTTATTCTTGGGTTATTGATCTGTAAGATGCCTGATTTCACATATCCTATGCTGACTGGTTAAATACTTTGAGGCAGATCCTCAGATGCTGTAAATCAGCATTTAGCAGGCTGGCCCATTGTCTCTACTTAAATTTTTCCCATGTTTTCATCTGAATACAGCATTCTTCTAAAGCATTCTAAAGCTTTGTTTAGGCTTTCTGGGAACTGTAAAACAGCTACGCTGCATCTCAAAGCCGAGGTGGTGGCATTTCAGTGGTAGAGGAAGGGGCTTTACAATCAGGCTCAATATGTTTCTGATCCCTGACATATGAGGGGAAAAGCGTTGATCATTTTCTGGAGGAAACTTGTCAATTTGTGGGGGTATATAATGTAGCTACCCAAGAAGATACTTGCCACCTGTTATGAAACTGAGGGATCCTGATACATAAGGATGTCCTACAATGGGCACATTTCCTTCTCTCAGAACCTGCCTCCTAAGGACCCAGGACAAAATTTTCAAACTTAGGTGCCCACAGTTAACCACCTAAATCCATTCATAAGGCCTGATCCACAGAGGTGTTGAGGCCACAGGGCAACCATTAACTACAGGAAAAGCTGCTGGTGCTGAAGACCTCTGAGAATCAGGATACTTATTGAAGTGCCTTTCTGTTAGCACCCACACTGGGATATTCGGCTATCTGTTCTGTATTTAGTACTCTTAGTCCTGATCGCGCTGAACCTCTGCAAACCTACTTCATTTCTTCTCATTCGGTTTTCCATTTTGACTATTTACCTCAAGTCTCTTTGCATTTGCCTCCTCTCTTTTACTCCCTTGGAGGGCGATGGCTTTGGAAATCAGGCAATGTGCTGTACTGCACATCTTGTCTGAGCAGCCTTATTACACGTTGTCCTTGGCTACTGGGTCATGAGAGAAAGATGTTTCTAATAAGACATGTAATTAAGGCATCGTCCCTCTGATGCCAGGATATCCTGTCCCATTGTAGCATAAAACCACATTGTAGCTTTCCGTTGCTACTGGAGATAATTCTGGCTTTGGAACAGAAGAACTCTGTCAAGACTGGGACTATCCTGTGAACATCTGAACTGGCACCAAACTTTGGCCCACTAACAGTCAGCTGTACCCTTTGTGGCACTACTATATCTGTTTTAGTCACCATCCCAACAACCAAAATTTGAGGTCCTTAGCGGTGCTTCCTATTTGGTGACCATGGCAATTATTTCTAGTAGAGCCCCAGGAAATATGTATTACAGATTCAAAGGTTTGGGGTGTTCTTTTAGGGCCTGACCTCACTAAAGGCAATAGAAAGACTCTCACTGACTTCACTTGACTTTGGATCAGGTTCTCAGGGCGGTACTACATCACTGGAGAGCAAAATCCAGCCCAGACCTCTGGGTAGATTCCCCCCCCCCCCGCCATTTTATTTTGTCAATTTGAATTGGTTCAGCTCCATCAAGTTTCCTAATCTTTGCTTTTTGACAGAGTGCAGGCCAACAGAAAGACCAGCTTAAAGCTGACAAGCTTAAAACCATGAAAATGAAGTGCATTTTATTTATTATGCTGTCTAAGATGTTTTCAATATAGCAGAAAAAGATAGTGCTCTGCCAAATTGGTGTCATGACTTTCCAAAGGTTTTGGCTAGTTAGCAGACTTCCAGTAAAAATACATGTTGCTGTTCAGACCTCTTGTGGGCGATCCACACCTCTCTTGGAGCCTCCTCTTATTATTCTGTGGCTTCCAATGGAAGAAAATCTGAAGTGCTTTGGACCTGTAGTAACAGATCTGAGTATTATTAATAGCACATGGTGTGAGTTTAATATGTCAAATGCTCTGATTGTTTCTCCTGCCTTCCACAGGCAGAATGGTTAAGAAACAAGCAAACATCAGAGGAGAAAACACGGGGTTGGTTAGCCAACCTCTTGGAGCCAGGCGTAAGAAGTAGGTGAATGCTCAAAGAGCAAGGTATTTCTGAGGAGAATAAGGAGCGCGTTCCTGAAGCTGTGGGGAAGAGATTGAAGTCTCTTCCAGGCTAACGTGGTACCCATATTGGCATTGTATTAATTCTGCTCACAGCACTACTGATGATTCCCATTCTCATTCAGAGAAAGTCACTTCTTGGTTGCTGTGTTGCGCTGCCTTAGTTCTCAGGGATTTCTCTGAGGCTTAATCATTCTCACCCCCTCTGCTTTCATGTCTTGATCATTTAGATATTAGCTGTTGGAAGCTTTGCAACAGTCAATTACTCGTATGAATTTTAGGTGCCTGATGACAAACAGTGCAGTAGTAGTTAGTGTACAATACTCATCAGACTGTATGGTTTTTAAACATGCCCACAATACACATACATTTGTGTCTGTTCTACACAAATATGTATTATATATCTAACTAGGCAACAGTAAAGCAAAGGAACACTCGTGTGGAAATATAAAAGCAGGCATTCCTGTGTCTAACTGCTTTGTTGGATGGATTTGAAAAAAAAAAATTTCTACCACCATCCAGGGAATGAGTCTGAAATCTATTAATATTTCTGGCACCACCTTTAACAAATAAGGCAACTGCATTCACTTAGTAGGCACTTTCAATTCTGCAATAGGATACTCATGGCGTACTGCAGAGACCACTGCTGCTTTTAGAGACATCCTCACTGGAGTCTGGGATGCAGAATTTACCACTGGAACACACTGTCAAGAAAATAATACTATTGTGATGCTCAGCTTTTATTTAGCTCCCCGCCTCCAAACATATCCCCAGATGTTAGGGTTCAATCGTGAGTGTCTTCAATCTGACCGGCTGAAGCTAGGTTTAAGGAGGCTCAGGAAAGGAATAGGCCCTTAATGCTGAATAGAGCTGAGCAAATATATTTTTGATGCAAAATATTTTTCATTAAGATTAATTGCAATTTTGAAGCGAATGCATTTCTCTTTTTGATGTTCCGTCTGTGAATACTGTATTAAGTGAGCTTACTGGCCCAAATGGACACAGAAAAAGAGGATTTGGGGTGACTATCAGGTAATATGTGCAAAAAAGGTAATTTTGAATGTGTAACTATGAGTATTTGCAAAAAGAAAAGGAGTAATTGTGGCACCTTAGAGACTAACCAATTTCTTTTTGCGAATACAGACTAACACGGCTGTTACTCTGAAACCTATGAGTATTTGTACGAGCAGTCTGATTCTTTTAGCCCTGGTCTACACTGGGGGAGGATCAATCTAAGCTACGCAAATCAGCTACATGAAGAACATAGCTGAAGTCGATGTACTTAGATCTACTCACCACGGTGTCTTCACTACGGTGAGTTGACTGCTGCCACTCCCTCATCGACTCTGCCTGCATCTCTCGCGGCGGTGGAGTACAGGAGTCTATGGGAGAGTGCTCAGGGATCGATTTATCGCATCTAGACTAGATGCGATAAATCGACCCCCGCTGGATTGATCGCTGCCCGCCGATCCAGCGGGTAGTATAGACATAAGAATTATTCCCCCACAGTCAGGGAGCAGAAATAGTGCATCTGGCCTCTGCGTCCAACAGAAACTAACCAAAAGAGCCGGAATGTCAGATATTGAAAATTTGCAATGAACTGCTCAGACACAATCTTCAGACCATACACTATTTGTATAAACCCTTGAGCCAACAATTTTGAATGACAATTACATTGGAGAAAATCACAATCTACTTGCTAACAACAGTATCACAATACGTCACAATTTTTCATTACAAATTATTGGCCAAGATATAATGACAAAACCCCATGCTAGCCTAAACCGGAGCTTGGTGCTCTGGATCTTTGATAACATGAACAGATCTGGAGGACCCTGGTTCAAATTATGCAGGGCAGTCAGAATCTGGAAAATCTGAACAGGCAAAACCTGAATCTTGTCTAAGTTTTCAGTTATAAAACAAATATTAAGTGCTTGTAAAAAGCCCAAGATTTGACAGCCTTAGGAGCGGAAGCACTCTGTTTATTCACCAAACAGCTACAACAGCACAAGCTTCAACCATGTCTGCTTTGTTGAGGCCTGTCAATATAGGTTCTGAGGTGGATTTGAACCTTGGGACTTTGTCTACACAGTGTGGCAATGAGCATTAGAGGGGAGTGAATTATAAAGTGCACCGAACTGTTGCGTACTAACTGGCCCGTGTAGACTCTGCTGGCATACACTAAAAGTTCCCCCGTGCATGTTAAAGGGAACTTTTGGTGTGCATGAGCAGGGTCTACATGGGCCAGTTAGTGCACAACACATTAGTGTGCTTTTCAGTTCACACCCTTCTAGTACACATTGCCGCACCACGTAGACAAGCCCTGGGTTGAGTATATTCTGACCTCATTACATTTAGATGAAATCATAAGATTTACTCCATATTTAGGACTGGTTGAAGTACAGAATTCAATTCTTGGGAAATTTTTTAAAAGAAAAGCCTTTTTTCCCTTTGTTTCATTTGAAAATTTTCATGATTTTTTTGGTGAAAAATTCAAAACTAAGACAAAAACTTATTTAGTTTTGCTTTGAATGGAAACATTTCATTTTGGTTTCTTGTCCTATTTTAAGATATTTTGGAGGGTGGGTTTGCCCCCCTTTCTCTCATTTCTTAACTTTTTCCCACTGGAAAATAGGAAAAAGTAAGTGTGAGTGTTGTTCTTTTCCTCCCCACCAAAAACCTTTAAAAAAACCTAAACAAATTTTAAAATGAAGCAACAATTTTCAGTTCACATTTTTTTCATCCAGAAAATGTAAAACATTGACCAAAACAAAACATTTTTCATAAAATATCAGACCACAAACTCCATTTTCAATGAGGGGCCAGTTGTCCTTTCAATTCCACGTTGGAAGAAAATTTCAGCAGGTGTTAAGGACAGAGGCCTTGTCCATAACATTTTTGCATTCAACGAACACTTTGTCCAAACCTTGAGAATAGCCATAGGTACTAGGATGGGTCCCCCGTATGCTAACCTCTTCATGGGCCACCTTGAGAAAGAATTTCTGGACAAATCCAACAGGAAACAATCCAACAGGAAACAATGATTTACTTGAAATACAGAAGACCTAAACTCCCTCACAGATTTCCACCACAACTTCAACAACCACCCATCCATCTAACTGTCTCTATCTAGCACTCCCACACTAACATCATCTTCATAGACATCACAATCAGCTTCAACAATGGAACCCTACAGATAAATATATACAAGAAATCCACAGATCAGAACACTTACCTTCATAGATCCACTAACCATCCCAAACAGACCAAAAAATCTGTTGTGTACACCCAGGCACTCAGATACCACACTATATGCTCTGAGGAGAAAATCCAGGCTACGCACCTTAACACACTTACAACTGCCTTCACCAAACAAGGCTGCTCCACCAGAGAAGCAGATGGCAACAGAAAATGGGCCACCTACATATCCCAAGGGAACCTGCTTCATTACAGGAAAAAAGCCTCATCTGACTGCAAACCCCTGGCTGTCATCTACCATCCTACACTGAATCCCATTTGGGGTATCATTAAACAATTACAACTCATAGTCAATGGGGACCACCTGCTAAAACAAAGCTTTTGTGAACCCTGTCTTCTGTCCTTCAAATAAACAAATGATCCCCCAACCTCGCCAAGCTCACCATCAGAAGCAAGTTCCCCACAGACATACCAACTGAAAAATGGCACCAGATCCTGAAAAACCTGCAGGCATATCACCACTGCTACAATGATCAACCCGCCCCCCCGAACACATTTTTTAATGTCCACTGGTCCTACACATGTCTATCACAACATGTGATGTACCTCATCCAGTGCATTAAATGCCCCAATGACAACTATGTGGGTGAAATGAGACAATCACTATGTTCTCAAATGAACTCATACAGAAAACTGATAGAAGTCCACATCACCTCTGGGTGAAAACACTTTTCACAAAGTGATAACTCCATATCTGACCTTTCAGTCCTCATCCTCAAAGGAAACCGGCACAACACCTTCAAAACATGAGCTTGGGAGCTTAAATTCATCACTTTGCTAGACACTAAAAAAACATGGACTGAACAGAGACACTGGATTTATGGCTTATTACAACAATCTGTGACCTATTAACCTCCTCTTTTGTTCAATGGCTGCAGAGGTGTTAAATGCACAGTTCACCTTGAATAATCTTTTACAATATGTGGTAACCACTTATGCTAAACAGACTCTTCCACCTTGTATTTAGCTGTGAGAAGAACTCCGTGTAAGCTCAAAAGCATGTCTCTTTCACCAACAGAAGCTGGTACAATAAAAGCTATTACCCACCCACCTTGTGTCTCAAACATTTAACTTAAAGGGTTGATCATTGAAATGTAATCACTCTAGACAATAGACTGGCTCCCAACCAAGAAAACTGGTTTTCCAAAGGAGAGGTCACCTTCGCAAATGGTCTTCTGTGGAGGCTGAGCAGGACATCACCTGGCAGAGAGGGCTGCAAGTTATAAAAAGTGAGGAACTAATCTATCTGGGGTCTTAGGCCTTTGTCTCCAGCTCAAGAGAAGAAAGAAACACCCCAGCTATGGGGCCAAGGGACCTGCCTGCTTTCCTCAGGGACTCCCAAAGGAAAGGATGAGTGAGTAAGGAGCATTGCGTTTACAATGTGTGTTGTTTTCTAAATGGTCTGTGTACTCTGTTGTGCTTTATATGATTAAGTAAAAAACAATTACGTTAGACTCTGGGCAAAGTATGGCGGAGTATATTGCATGCTTCACAACTATTAAAAGCCTTGTGAAAGAGTTAAACTATAAACCAGACAGCTCACATTTTTGGTGGGATTCTGGGTGTGTTTGAGTATGGGAATGGGGACTGAAGGGTCAACACTGTGCTCAGAGGGGCTAGGCAGCTGGACAGCTGGTTCCAGTTCTCATGATGGAGCTCTCTGTTCCCCAAGAGTGTGCCTAAGGATCACAAGAGTGGGCCAGTGGCTGGACTCAGTTCAAGCTTTGAAGGCTTAAAACACCCAGAGGCTTGGATTCCCCTCACAGCAGTCTGGTGGGTGGCCAGCAGGGAGTGATCAACCAGTTCTATGTTGTCCCTGTGGACTCTTTTGTTGTAGCTGAAGATGGGACAGTACTTAAATCACTGGAACATGAAAACTTCCATGATATGTGATAATCAGAGGGGTTTTAAAATTATCCTGATGGGAACTTTAAACTGGTTTGGTTCCTCCTCACCATCACTCCCACTGGCAGTTTTCCACTAGATACATTTGGGAAAATTCAGGGTTAATTACTCCTTCCTAGATACAGTTTGTATATCTGTACTAGTATGTGATAGCAGATAGAATACAAAGCTACGATTCAACAGCTCAGGGCTCAGTGATGTCGTCATAAATGTTTATGACAACAGCAGCAGTTCCAGACTGAATTACCATCTTTGTCCCCACTGAAGGACCCGGCCTCACTGTGTATAATGCATTGTATAAGCGAGAGAGTCAATGTTCTGCCATTAACATGAAGCAAAGGAAGGAATGAGGGTGTAATCTGCAGCTCAAAGGAGCACTAATCTGATATGAATGTTGTCCCATAAATTCCAGAGTTCAGTTTTATTACTTGGATCTGAGAAGTAGACCCCTTCTTAGGTGAGACTTCACTTGATATTAGTGGTCATCTTTGAAGAACCACGTAACAAAATTCTGTGGTTCTGACACTTAATTATAGCCATTACTGTGGGCTATTTTAATACAAGAGATAACACATGATAGTAATTGTGCACTGGTAGCTAACATTTTTGTATGAAGCATGTGTACTAAATACAAAGGGGGTATTTTAGTTTTCTAATTAAAAAAAAAAAAGAGAATGCCCCTTTAAGAAATTTCCCAACACAATGTTCCATGAGGAGTGAAACAACTTATGTTCATCATCAATCCCAGCATTCTGAGAACAGCACAGCTTGCCACGCGCTCAGCAGAGAAGTACTTCAGCATGTTGGGGAGTCTGGAACGTTTTCCAAACACGTGGGAAATGATGGGTTACGAGAGCAGATCCAGGGAAAGGATTTTTAATAAGTGCTGGCTTCTTTTTTCATCGACACCTTCAGGAGACTCCCTTTAATGAATGTGATTTTATGTTTCTTGTAATGCTCATGTTATGTCTTCTTTTTTCAGGCAAATTAAATATATTGTAACTCCAGGAACTTCTGAGTCATGAGTGAGCTGAAGTATTTACCCTCCTTAGGAATAAGCTTAAATGCTTTCTAATGGAGGTTATCATTGAGCAAGCACCAATATGACAAAAGGTGATTACCAGGAACAAATATTAAGCATCTAAACATGATGAAGATGAATCTCCATTTAATATATTTACATATTTATCATCAGCTCCATCACAACTCTGGTGGAATAATAACATCTGTATTATCACTCCTGCTTCTAATTGATTTATGGAACCCCTGCTGTATGTCTCAGGGTGCACAAGAATATTGCAATAACAATGACCCAAAGCCAAACACAACACAATGTAATTAAAACAAAGAATCATAGAATATCAGGGTTGGAAGGGACCTCAGGAGGTCATCTCGTCCAACCCCCTGCTCAAAGCAGGACTAATCCCCAATTTTTGCCCCAGATCCCTCAATGACCCCCTCAAGGACTGAACTCACAATGCTGGGTTTAGCAGGCCAATGCTCAAACCACTGAGCTATCCCTCCCCTCAATAAACCTGAAAGAGGCTAGAACAATTGCATGGGGAATACCTATCATTTTAAATATCAGCTATGATTAGTCTGGGGCAATAGGGGTTGCTCCTTTTCATAACTCATATTGATTGATTGATATGCCTACAATCTTTAGCTATCCATCTTATGTACTTATATGAACCCCCATTGCCCTAGTATATGACCACCTCCCAATCTTTAATGGATTTCTCCTCACAACGTCCCTGTGAGGTGGAGAAGTGCTGTAATCCCCATTATACAGGTGAGGGATTCTTACTGGATTTAGGTGCCTAAATACTTTGAGGATGTGGGCCTAAGTGATTTGCCCAAGATCACACTGGAAGTTGGTAGCACAGCAGAAAATTGAACCAAATATCCCAAGTCCTAGGGCAGTGCTCTAGCCACTGGACAATCCTTCCTCTCCCTTTTCACCCCTCATTATAGCAAAACTGGATGGAAAATGTTTTTTGTTCCCCTCTGACTTTTCGCTGAAAAGTAAAAACTTTTTAGATTTTTGTTTTTGGGTTATTTGACAAAAAAATCAAATCAAACCCTTTCCATGAAAATTCTTGTTCAATCACAACCTCCATTTTCCATCCACAAAAAGATGTGATGGACATTTTTGATCATCCCTAAAAAATAGGAAATCGTGCTGTAGGTAAGAGAGAACAAAACAGGAGTGCAGGAGTCATCCAACCTTCCTGGCTTTTTAAATTAGATATGGCCTAAAGCCAGGACAAGAAATCGTTACTTGACCCAAACATTGGAGAAACTGAGATACGCGTCAAGTCCTGGATCCAAACTTCATGACTTGGGTATCTCTCTATAAATAATAGTGAGACTATACATCCCAGGTTTACGGGGACAGTCCCATTTTTCATATGATATCCTTGTAGCTTGAGGCTTGCTTGAAAGTCATGTAATGTTTTCTGGTTCTTCATGTTATCAGTCAAATCCCATTTTTGTCCCTTGGAGCATGATCTTGGATAGGCCAGATGATCTTGTTACATGGCCGTACCACTTCAGCTTGCACTTCTTCACAGTCATCAGGAGGTCTTCGTATGACCCAGCGCATTGGGTGATGATGTTGTGGACCTCTTCATTAGTGACATAGTCGAAGTAGGAGATGCCCAGGATTTTACAGAAGTACCTCATCTCTACTACCTGTATTTTCCATTCAAGTTCTTCCGTAAGGGTCCATGTCTCTCATGCATACGGAAAAATGGAGATGACCAATGCATACAGCAGTTTCAGTTTGGATTCCAGGGAGATGTTCTTATTCCTCCAAATTGGCTTGAGTTTGCCACTGCTGCTGTTGTTTGCACAGTTCTTGCCAGAATTTCTGCCTTTGATCCTTCATCAGTGATGATTGACCCCAAATATTTGAACTGTTTCACTGTCTCCAGCATAGGATCAAGCTCTCTGGTTTTAGGTATGTTGATAGAAATGAAAAAAATTATGTACACTAGTGTGTGAAAAAGAAAACGCATTACTGCCCTATGCGCTACTAAGAACAGAGAACTCCCTGCTTTTAAAGGGAAAGCCCAGCTTGTGAGAGGGCCATATAAGGGACTAGATACACAGGTCATCAAGGATATAAATATAATTATCTTTGAACAAACAAATTCCCACACGAACATCTTCTCCAAGTATAATGTGCACTTCTTTAATCTGCCTTTTCTAACATAAATTCATAGCAGTGTGTACATTTTAAAAAAAACCCACCAAAAGAACACCCAAAACCGTACCAAAACAAAACACTCTGCTGCATACACACCTCTCCCAGGAGAGAAGATGAGAGAGAGAACAAACCACATGTGACAGATATTAGTCACATTGTTTAATGCAGTACTGGAAGATGCTGAGATACTATGGTCGTGAGGGCAGTAAAAAAACCCTATGCAAAATAGAACAGAATAATCTTTCTAAAGTGCAGAAGTAGCAAATAGTTAATGTAGTCTTTTAAAATTCTTCATTTCCAAGTACGGTGTAACAAATAAAATGTATCTAGGATTTGACCACTACTAATGACATGTAAAGTTTTAACCATGGATGAAAAAAATGCAGACATTGCAAAATCCAAGGAGGAGCAATATCTGATGCTCTGCATTCCTCCAGTCTAAGGAAAATGTTGATAATAAAGCTTTACGATTCAAGTCCAAAGATATGGCAGCAAATGTTGCGTGACTACAAAATGGCTCCCCTCTTCTGCTTTAAGAGATGCTATAAAAATAGTGTTAGCTCACATAATTCCTGGAGTGTCTTCTTACAACTGCCCTACTACTGTAGCTTGTTGGAAAATGTCGTACATTTTCATTAAAAATTACGGTGGGGGGATGCCACAACTTTTTCTGCAAATGTTTTTCCCCATTTTCCAACCACCTCTACCTGCTACCGATAGTCAGTTAATTTTACTTTTTAAAGATTTTTTTTTTTTTGCTGTTGGATCATTTTTACAGAACTTCATGCAGATGACATAACAATAAGAGGGACGCTCTCAAAAGAAGATCTAGGGGAAATAGTGAACCAGTGGTGTGACCAGCTAAGCTTCCATGGGATGAAAATGAACATGACTAAGATGGAGGTCATGCGGATCAATAGAGGTGCCATAGAGAAACTGTATAGAGATTAAAGGAATACGACTAAACCAGGTTGACCAGTTCAAGTACCTTGGCAGATGGCTTGTGGAAGATACAGTCCAGAATGGGGAGTGCTTGAAGAGTGTGGAATAACTGTGTAGGGACTGTGTAGGATGAACGAATGCCATTGAGAGTGAAAGCCCAACTGTATAGAACAATGGTGTGCCCAGCAGGGCTATATGGTGCAGAAGCATGGGTGGTAAAGAGATAGTACATATTAGAGATGAGATGTCTACGCACAATAAAAAGAGTTACACCAAGAGACAGGTTTTGTAATGAAAGCATTAGGATGGAAATCAAAGTCCTGGACGTGGCTGACAAAATCCAGGAAGAGTGACTTCGCTTGGTTAGACAAATGCAGAAGATGAATAAAGAGGACCTGATATAGATAGCGTGAGCGAAGACAGCAATAGGAAAGAAACCATGAGGAAACCTGAGGAAGCAATAAATGCATTGTATCAAAGAAGATGATGGACCTTAATGTCAAAGATGGCAGATATTTGCACAATGACATGACCACAGCTGATGGGACAAGGGGAAGAAAATCGTTTTACAGAACTTTTGGTTTCTTTTTTCAAAAAACTGCAGGATTTGTGAAGAGCGTTGCAAATGTAAGTGCTGCTGTATTTATGGTGTAATTAAATATTACAACAACTTAATGCTCTGCCACACACACACACCGTCTTCCACCTCCAAAGTAAGCCTCATGCCCTCCACTTCCACCTCAGGCTGCTTGGATCGCAGCTGTAATTCAGGTTTTATGGTTCTGTTATGAAAATAAAAGGTTCTGTGGCTGCTGGCCGGTTGAAGCTCTGTGAGCCTCCCTTGCCTGCCAGCTAAGCCTGAAGCCAGTAAATAGTTAAGAGATCAAGAGTCTGATCCAAAGTTCTTTGGATCCTTGGAGTTCTTTTCTGGATGAGTGACAGCTCTGTCCTTGACGTCATACAGAGAGAACTATACAATCTTGAGATATGCTAGTAGTCATCATACTAGGATTTATATCTGTTCTTGGCTAATATCAGAAACTGCCTTGTCTTTCAGCCGTGAGTGATATTTATGTTTTATTTTTTTTGCCCATACAAGACACTGAGCGCTACAGTGGCTGATAAAAAGCTCCCTCTGCCACGACAAGTAAATACGTCAACAAGAACAACCAAAGATGGTTGCCATGTTTAACCATTATCATCCAGAACTCAAGGGAGTCAAGATGTTCGTCATAGCCTGAAAGATTCCATGACACACTGCCAAAGGTGGAGGTGGAATGTGGCAAAAAGAATTTAGTGGAATCCAGGGCCGGGAGAGAGAATTCAGCAGAATAAAAGATAACTATCTGGTGACACTATAGATTCCTTATTGTGTGCCATCATAAGTAACAGGACACATTGGAAGAACACTGTAGGTGAAACCCTGCCCCCATTGAAGTCAACAAGAGTTTTGCATTGATTCCAATGGGGCCAGGATTCTTCCCGGTCCAATTCTAAACTAACGTTCAAAATTTGGAGCACGTTATCTGGTGCCAGTTCTTCAGCCTTCATTCGGGCAAAACTCTCATTGACTTCCATAGGAAATTTTGTCTGAGAAAGCACTACAAGTTTGGGTACTGTAACATGCTACATCAAGATAATCTAAGTCTCAGTTAAGGACAACAGTCAAGCACGTGCTTTACTTTAAGCATGTGCTGAGATGCTTTGCCAAATAAGGATGGGATAAGTTAGGTACTTAAAGTCAAACACATGCTTCATTGCTTTGTTGAATTGGGGCCTCAGCTGGATACAGGGAAGTGCAAATAAGGTGCAAAATCACTGGGCCTTGTACTATTCCAGTGCTGGGGGAAGTGGGGAAAGGTCAATATTTTTTCAATGCACCACTTTTCTATTGAAAAATGCAGTTTCATCCAAATCACAATGTTTTTGCAGGAACATGTTGATTTCCATGAAATTTTTGATAGGAAATTTTCAAAATGAATAGTTTCTTTCCAATACAGTCTTAATGAAATGTTTGTACCTCATCATTTTAATTCAATTTGTTTTGACTTGCATATTATAATATAAAATATTAAATATAACATTAATATAGATTGACTACAATTATGTTACATTGCATTAGTCTATATCAGGTCCTCTTTATTCATCTTCTGCATGTGTCCGATGATATAGAAACGAAATGTTTTGATATTTCCTAATCAAAATTTTTCAAAATTTTTCTGCTCTGAAGCACATGAAAATTTTAGCTTTATATTCTAATTTAGAACAAAAACAAATGTTCATATAATGGTGTCACCATTGCAGGGTAACTGCACCTATACCCCCTCCCCGGGGTCCACTCCAGGAGTTCCCAGTGAGGTCTCACAACTTTAGTTGTCACCTGTCTCTAAGTAGGGACCCTTGTCATGCTCCCTTCTGACTGGGGTTGGGACAAGAGGGTTAAGGTTGTACAGCTCCTTGCGTTACACTGGGATATCCCAAGCTAGCCAGTCTGCCTGAAGGACAGCACCTGTCCTTTGCTTTCTCTCTGAGAGCTATTTATCAGCAGTTACAAGTTACCATGGTGCTCTTTAGAAGCAAGCACATTTATTCTTAATGCAAACGCATTACAGCAAAAACATATAAAAACAATAAAAGTTCCTATACACATGGGAAAAGCTTACCAGAGGTCACCCATCAGTATTATAATATTGTAGTAGGTCAAAGTCCTTTCAACCCTTCTGCAAGGGGTTGGGCCTGCTTTGGACAGAGGGTCCTGTCCATTTGCTGGGTCAGAAAGAAAGGCGTGTGTCAGTTCAAGCTCATCCTTTTTGTACCAAAAGTCCTTTCTTTATCTCCTAGTCTCGGGAAAACCCAGTTTGAACCAGTATATGCAAACCACTCCAGGGACTGGTACCTCTCTAGAGTTGTTTAGTCTCAGTGATTCACCTTAATCACTTCCAACAGGTTTCAGTTCTTGCACGAGCTGTGGCAACCCTCACCCGAGGGGTGGAACAATATCATGCATAAACCATTCATAGATTTAATAGCACATGGCCCCCAAAGATATTACATGTGACTGCAGTATCTGCCACAGTCGGATTTTCCTACAGAACAGAAATTCTACCTTGCAGTCAACTCTTACTCAGATGTATCTTCATTGATTATGACTATTTACGGCAGAGAAGCACTGGCATCAAACAGTAGTAACACAATGATGAATCAGGCCCAATGATTCTAGGCTGGTAGCATCCAGCGTTATGTAAAAAGATTTTATAATATTCATATTTTTAGGATAATGCACGTTTTTTCAACCTGGAATTCCAGCCCAGAGCCCTGAACATGTTTAAATCATTGTATTGTCTGCTAGCTGTGAAGAGGGAAAACAAGCCCAGATTTCTCATGTAGCCATGTGTGCTCAGAACTAGAATCATATGTTACATTTTCACTCCAAACTTGTACATAGCACACTTGCAACATAATACTTTGCCCTTTTTTACTTCAAGATGTCAAATCTCTCTGTATTTTTACTTCCACCTCTATGAAAATGTCATCAGGGCTAAAACTGAGCTGTTTTTCACACCCTGTGCCCTATAAAAAGTAGAAACATTACACTCATTAAATTTTATGAAAGGAATTCTTTTTTAGTCCACCACAAGCAATATTCTGTGGTGTGTGTTTCATGGTTAAAAGGCTAGAGCAATCTGAAGACTAGTATCCTATTCTTCCCATACTATACAGGGATATTCCATTTATTTAAAATTACAGCTTGTTATATACTTTGAGTGAGTTACTTTTCTAGAGAGAATGCCTTGTCCATAAGGCATACAAAATGTGTACATACATGTACACATATATGTTTGCTTTTATGGTAACCTACATAGATTTGGATGTGGTAATGAAATTAAAAATATACTATATATGGGAATAGTATACAATGCAACCTTGACTACCTGAATGTTGTGGAGAATTAAGATTTGGGGTAATCAAAGAAACTTTCTGTGTATGTTGGGGAGCAAGAAATATGACACTGAATATGTTTCATTGTATGGCAATGCTGTTCATTGAAGTGGATGCATTTCAATGCATTTTGAGGCGTTTGATGCTGGTCTGGGATACTGGGGAATTGTAAATAATAGGGGTTTGGGTTATAAAGCATGTACTATACTATCTTAATTTAGAAAATGGTGGGTTACACTAACATTACACATCTGTTTTAATATTAAAAAAAATCACTACCCCCTCAATTGGGTCTAAGTTCTTTTCTCAGCAGAAACTAATTATCTAATTCAACCCCAAATTTGCAAATCATTTCAGACAACCTAAAAATGCATTTTTCAATGAAAAATCCATTTGTTGCAAAAAATTCACCCAGCCCTACTCCTGAGTTCTAACCCTGGCTCTGACACTTAGGCAGCCTTGCCAGCTCTTGTGAGTTTATTGCAGATTCCTTGGTATGTGGTGTTTTTCTTCAAGCTCCAGCTTCTGGAGTCTTGAGACACCCTGCTTTTAAATTAGTTGGAGTGTGTTTACATTAGGGGTTGGTCTCAGTCACCGTATTGCTGGAGTAGTCTGGTTTAGCCAGGGCCTTGGGGAAATCCTCACTTCTTCTGTTGGCATGATGGGGCCTAACAGCCGTGGAACTCTGTGTCCTGCAGTTGGCTACGCTATGCCAGAGGCCTGCATGCAGGACGACATCTGACTCTTGAACACGGTGACAGCATTATGGTTGAGTTGTCTTTGATTTATAGTCTCACAGTGTTATTCACAAAGAAGCCATGGGAAGAGTAGGAGCATTGTCAATCAGACTCTGCTATGAATCTGCTTATTTATGAAAAGAAATATCTCTGGGATTTTTAAAAAATATTGAGGATTTTAATAGGCACTCAATAGCTGAGGAGGATTTTTTTAAGAACGATTATAATTTATTGTGTGTAAAGCTTATTTACTATTTTGGAACACTTTAAAAGGCATATTATTGACTTGGGAGAATGTAGTGGGTGCCGCTAGAATACTTTATGTTCCCTCATCAAACTCTTTTTATATAGTGAAAATGTTATTTGCTCAGAGCTAAATACCAGAAGCTTGGAGATACGCCAACTGGAAAACATAATCTTTCTTTCACTACCACAACAAAAAAGAACCACTGGCCTCCTCATGCATCACCGACAAGGGCCTTGGTACTTATGCTCAAGAAAGGGCAAAGGATCATAGAGGTTTTCTGGGGTGTGCTGAAAATATCAGGCTAGATCCTCAGCTGGTGTAGATAGATGTTAACTCCATTGACTTCCATGCAACTCTGCTGATTTACATCAGCTGAAGGTCTGCCCGGTATAGATTGTGTATTTTGTAACCATATAACTGTGTGTGTGGTGCATATTCAAATTCACACACAAATTGTAATATATGATAGCTGAGCTGGGTTTTGACATTTATTTTGATGAGTGGGAAGAAGCAGGATAACCACAAAAGATACTGCACAGCCATAAGTGAATTATTCCTTCACTCCTCATCATGAATGAAGATATATGACCTGAGACCAAGTAGTATGAGTTATATACTCTGGATGTATGTATGACATTTTATGTATGTTTTTTCCCCGTGCTGGTTGTTTTTCGGTATTGAAATTGCTTTAGAAGACAGTTTCTGGACTTGGAAAGCTCTTGGAACACGCAGGGATGGAACTTGTGATAATGGAAAAGCAGCAGGTGTATGCTAAACTAGAACAATAGCTTATGGACATTTTCACTTGTGCTGTATGGATTTGGATTGTAGCTATCTAAAAGACCAAATTGGCACATTGTTGCAACAATTGCAATTATCTGAGGAGCTTGAGATAAAAGGCCCTCCTAATACTGGCAGGAGGTGACTGGTGACAGGGTATTACTGGCTCAGAAATTCGTTTTCCACCTTGGTCCAGGTTGCATGACCTTTCATGATCTGTTGCAGCTAGTCTCTCTCCAATGATTTCCTTGGGCTTTGGATCAGACCTGTGGAGAATATGGTAGATACAAATGTATACAATATGAATAAGATTGGAGGGCCTGTTTAAATGATATACCCTTGTCCAACCACACGTTATGAGTTTGATGCAGGAATTAATGGTTGAAACCCTATGGCCTGTGTTGTGCAGAGGTCAGATAAGATGATCACAAAGGTCCTTTCTGGCCTTAAAATCTATAAATAAGTAAGTATAAATAAATAATAAGGTTCAGTTTTCTGTTAAAAGGCTCTGTCTGATATGACTGAAACCTGCCAGAGGGCCCTTCCATTTGAATGATTCTTCTAATATTCACAAAGCCAGATTTTAGAAGCTTCTTAAACTATTTTCAAATCTGAGATTGTGCATTGTTGCTTTGTTCAGTGCGTAGTTTATACAGCTTCCAGGGTGACTTATAATCAGCTCACTAATAATAATAGGCAATTAAGCCTGGAGAAGGACTTGAAATGTATAATTGGACAGATGCAAAGGAAGTATCTTATATGGTTGGTCTTATTTGTTTTTCCCAGGTTTGGGCCTAGCAGGGGGATTTGGTGAGGTAAAAGGAGCTGTAGCTTGAAGGGGATGTTGTGAACTGTCACTAAACCATTTTGAGTTTTCTTAAAACATACCTTTCTCCAAATGAAATTCTCTGCTTCCCTCCGTTCATGTGTCTCTGGCATTTGCTTCGGACAAGCCTGGGAAAGTGAAGTGAGTCATGACTGGGTTCATTTCAGCAGACTGCTGTGTTTGAGGAAGCAGATGCAGAAATCACAGCAGGGGAGTCATTTGAGAGCAGGGTTGAGCTGCTTATTGATTAGATCCGCTGATAATATATGTGTGTGGGGGCGTAATAAGGCAACAGGCTTGAACATATTAATCTTAAAATGAAAGGGATGAGCTTGTGACATTAATTGTACTTTTCAAAGCAGCATTTTCTTTTGTAATTTATTTGCCCAAGAAAGTTTGGCTCAGATGCAGCGTCTGGTTGTCAGTGGTGTCCTGGTGGGCTGACTGAGGTGTAGTGACTTGACCAAGTTTACATGGTGAGGCAGTAGCCCAGCTGGGATTAGAACTGAGGACTTTATGACTCTTCAGACTTCTGCTTCCTGGACAATACAACCTTCTAGGTCCTATCCTCTCATGCTTGCCAGATAAGAGGGTTTCTGGGTAGGAAACAAAGGTTCAGCTTTAAAGAAAACGAGCAACCCTAGTATAATCGATAGGGAGGCTTGTTATGAGTATTCATTCCAATTTCATAAGGTAGGCCCGACAAAGGGGCCTGGCCAATAATAATAATAATAATTAATAATGCATGTATGTCAGGATGAACATGAGCAGTGCCGCTGAGGTTAATGGGAGCACTCACATGCTTCAAGTTAAACACGTGCTTCAGTGTTTGTTCGTAACTATGGCTTCCATTCAGGCCCATCCTGAAACTGATGGGAGGTTTGCCTGAGCAGGTAACCGCAGGCTCAGGGCCAAAAATTTTCCTCCCTGTTTCAGATACATCATCTTCCTCTCATACCTACTCATGCTATGAGACAGATTGAGCCCTGGCCTCTGGAGAGGTCCCCTTGGCAGTGGAACAGTTGTAGTTTTGCTGTGCAAAGTGGAAGATTGGACTGGGAGGGAGAAACGGAGAGCTTTGTGGAATTAGAGCAGGTGTTGCTGCTGCACAAAAACCCTGTCCCTTCCCATATATGTGCAATGAGGGCACATTGGGGCCACAGCCTTTGGGCTGCTGTATCTCTGCAGAGACAAATCAGGGCTTCCCAAAGCCCATTTTGGCTCTTTGAGGAGAGAAGCTCCATCTGCAAAGTTTGTCTCTGGTTGCAGTCTCCCCCAGTGCCAGCTGGTGTTTGATGATAGGTTGCAGTTGGATCCATTTCTACTTCCTAGGTAGGTGAAATAGTGAAAAACACTGCAGCAAAGGAAGTATTTCTGACTGCTGGGAAGGAGCAAGGATAATTAATTCCACACTGACCTTCCGTAGTGAGTCAGCAAGTCTCTTACTCATTGGTGTTCATACATGCTTTTCTTTTTTTAGTCAATGGGAATTTCATGTTTGCTTCCTTCTCATACCTAGTGTTAAAATGTGCAGCCAGGCAGGATTCAGGAATGTAATCATCTATGCTTGCTAATGAAACCGCTGCTGAGGAAACCTACTGGGGAGGGGAAGGATCGTTTTAAAAATTATTTCTAAACCTGAGCAGAGCAAAATGACAAGTTATGCTTTACTCAAATACATGTTATTGGGCTCAGTACAGGGGTAGCTGGGTGAAATGTAATGGCCTGTGATATACAGGAGACCAGACTAGATGATGTAATGATCTTTTCCTTGCAAGAATGAATTCTCATACCGATAATCCGCATCCAGTAATCTGCATTATTGGCTTGAAAGAAGGAAGCTCTCCTTCATACTGTTCCTCTCAGGGGTTTTTTACTTTTTTTTTTATTACTCTTCCTCTTTCAGGAACATTACTGTAAATTGGGTTAGCTCTGTTGATTTCAATGATCCGCAAAGGATCTAACCCACTGAGCCAAATATTCTGCAAGAAGAGCCCATGGACTCCGAGCAAAAATGTGCATGCAATTGCACCACTAAATTTGCAAGTGCAATTTGGGTATTTGCACAATAAATGGTCATTTGCATATCTAACTAGCAGTATTAGCATGCAAGCTCTCGATGTGCACCTACACTCATGGAATATGTGCATGGAAATGAAGGCATACAATTGTAAGTGGTCACTGGGACTCCCATTTTGAAAATATGGCCACATTCCAATGATAGATAGTTGGATAGCACAATGCCAAAAGTACTCTGAAGATAGTGCCCAAACTCTGACCTCTGGTGACGATTTGTTCCATTAAGTATACAAAGTCAGATTTCTGCTATAGCCACATGGATTCTCTTTCTCATCATTACACAAGAGAAGGATGTTTTAATGCACATGCCTGAGAGCTACAACTCTGCACAGATTTGGCAGTAATTCACGGTATGACCCTGCACAAATTGCTTACTCCTTTTTGTAGCTTTCTTAAAAAATGGGCATACCATTATCCTGCTTTACCACCAAAGAGAAGAACAATGAATCGATGTTTATGAAGTTATTTGGAAGGCCCCAAAGACATGCAGAGAGTGATTATAATATTTAGACCCACTTCGGGACTGAATTCTGGGTGATATCCCAGCTCCACTGAATTCAGTGGGAGTTTTCCCTTTGCCAATGACTTTAGTAGGGCCAGGATTTCATCCTCTAGGCATTCTGATCTTTGTGATCCTGCAACTTTTTGTGCCCAGCCAAAACTGCTGTCTGACTTCTCTGCTGCTAGTACCTGTGCGCCCTTTTGGGGAGAAGAAATAAGGGATGTATTTGATCCTGGATATCATGCTGATATTAGAATCAGTAACCTCCCTGCTTCTCCTCCAACCCACCCACCCCAAGATACTGGCCTACTGTTTGAAGAGAGAAATAAACTTCACCAGTTCCCCTGTTTTACTGGAGTCTTGAAAGGGGAGGAGGGGATTTCTCCAAGCAAAATAGACACAAATACAGAAAGTTAATCATTGCCCTGATATACAGCACACTGAGAGGGGCATATGGGAAACTCAAACATTCATGGAGAGTGGGATTTCCCTGGTGATGACCACAATAAATATGTTTGTTTAAAAGAAAAAAAGAGGAAAGAAGACACGCATGCCTGATGCCGAAGAAAAGCCAATTTGTGCCTAACACACTGGAGAAATTGTTCAAGAACAGCTCATCCATGGGAAAATATGACCCGCATAATATTGCCAAGGTCAGTGAAACCTAGAGTGATTTGCTGAGTAAGGGGTTGGCTGGGCAAATTAAAGATGCTTGTGGTAGGCTACTTTCCCAGCACCCAGTTTAGTTAAGATTTCAAAATAAAAAATATGGGACAGAAAATACTGTAGGTAGTTTCATCCTCCATCCTGTTTTGGGCAGAACCCCCTGAGTGTCTAGAGATTTAAAATAAAATTGACACATTCGAGGAGTGAGAAGATTGATTTTGTGTATGCTGAACAAAAGACAGCATTACATTTTTTAATTACAGGAAAGTGAATGGTCAAGCAAGTTAATTCCATGACCAGCTAGAAAATAGGACCATTGCCATGAAATGGTTTTTGCTTGACTACATGGACTTTTCAGTTTAGGAAGTGTCAAGTGAAAATTTACCCTCTTTGGGCAAAATAAAAGGAAAAAGGTCTGTTTATTAAGAAAAACGGCTTTGCATCAAAAATGTCTGATGACAACCTAGGCATTTCATTGGAAATATTGCATAAAATGATATTTAGAATGTGTGTTATTGCATGAAATCAAATGGCAAAAATGGTTAACATTGCAGAGCCCTATAGTAAAGGATGAACTAT
The DNA here is from genome assembly GCF_965140235.1 of Caretta caretta. Taxonomy (NCBI): domain Eukaryota; kingdom Metazoa; phylum Chordata; order Testudines; family Cheloniidae; genus Caretta; species Caretta caretta. The sequence goes on along the minus strand of NC_134208.1, from coordinate 200,825,675 downwards.
AAGAGTCTATATCTCTACATTTTCCAAGAGTTCATGTGGCCTTGGTCACTCAGTACTACGATCTTCAGACAGCTTTGATTCATGAGAACAATAGGGAGGCAAATTATCTGGCAGCTAATTTGTAATTTTGCCTTGAGCCCCAAAGTCTGAGGCTGGGCAACATGGTGCTCCAGGAGGCAGATTGTGACTCTGAGGGTCTGATTCTCATGTACAGGTCACTTTACATAGCTCTGGCAATGCAAAAGGATTTGCAATTGCATCCACCATCCAGAGTGGTGTAAAAGGCCTATGTGTAACTGAGAATCAGGCTCAAAGAGTCTGGAAATGGCATTCGTGGGGTCTGAATCTGCAAAATGTACTCACCTGGGGCTGGGTGCATGTAGCCTGAATATCCTCATATACTCCAAGTGATCCCATTGATGTTGATGGACTACTTGTTGAGTAAGCAGCTCTTCAGTGTAGGTAAGTTCATCTGACTCTGGACCATGATAACTAATGCTAGCATGAATGGTCGTCTTGAAGTCAATGGAAGCACTCACGGGGGAAGTAGTACTTGCGGAAGTAAGGGTTTTACAGTATTGGGCCCATACTCAGTTAAGTGCCTGGTTTTTTGTCTGTGCATCGCATTTGTCTGAGTGGTGTTGGGACCTCATTTTCCTCTCACTAGCACCAGTGTAAATCTGGGGTAAACAGATTCATTTCAATAGAATGACCTTGGATTGAAACTGATGTTATTAGGTATAGAATCTGACCTATACTTTTCATCTTGCATTTTGTCTTTGTAATTAAATCCTGAAAAAAATCAAGGCTGAGGTTTTGAAGAGGTGAAAACGTTCTCGTTCAGGAGGCCGAATCAGTGAGTATACATCCAGACTCCATGATCACAAAGCACTGTTGCTAAATTCTTTTTACCATGCTTCCACTTTGACAGAGGTCTCTCTGTTCTGCTTTATCAGGAAAGGGTCTTGGCTTGAGACCAAGTGGGCCATTTGGGTTTCAAAGTTGACGGGTTTGAAAACCTCGGTTAAAGAAATAAAAATAAAAATAAAGATTACAGAGTATTTTGCAGAGTGATTTTTCCTATAGCCCAGACTGGTGAAACAGTGGCAATGTATCATGCTGCCATAGATAAAGCAGCTTGAGGACTGGCAATCATAAAACATTCTCCAAGGACTATGATGTAGCTTTGAGGGGGAAAAAATAAAAAACGTTAGCAGATACTTGTGCCATGTTAGAGTAACAGCTAATGTGAAATGCTGGTAACATGAGAAAGTTGCAAAAATCTCCCTGCCATTAAAAAGTTTCTTTTGAGACATTGGTATCAGCCCACTGATAAGGTAATCATAAAATAACTGCCATCTCCACCCTTTACATCAGCAGCTCTGGCTTAGTCAGACATGGGAGAAGGAAAACAAGGAAGGGTTCGTAAAATGAACGTACAGAAAAGGTGAATTCCAGACTACTAGGATATTTAAAGAGGGGTGGGGGTGGGGAGGGAAAAAAAAACATGTAAGGTCAATCTGGTCATCAGATGCCAAGGTTCATAGCGCTGAAATTTATAAAGGCCATAACTAGGAAATGAATGTTTACTCCTCTCTAATGTTAGAAAACTGGACGGATAAGATGGCTTCCTCTTGACATGAAAAAGACTTAAAAAGGAGGTGCTATTTTAAACAATCAACAGCTGTTCATTAGGGACCAAAATAATAATAAAAAAAAAAGCGGGGAAGAAAACACATAAAGTCCTAGGATATGTTGTCGTTTCCCCTTGCTGGTTTGGATTATTCAAATATAATTTTATTCTCATTGTGGTGTTCTGCTTTTTTTTTTTTAACCAACGGGATAAAATATTAGCATGACCCATTTAATTAGCACATTCAAGTGAAGAGTTTTCTTTTCATCATACTGAGCGTCGTTTTTCACTGCTTAACCTTTAAGCGTTTTCTTTGTTAATCCAGGCGAGATGGGTGCAAGGAATGCAGATCTTTGCACCTGAGTATTCTTATGGGAGGGGAAAGCCATGGGCAATATATTTTCAGCAGGACCAAGGACACAGGATGCTGTTCCATCATGGGCTAGGCGATTTCCCCACACAGAGCAACAGCTGTAAGCATAAAGTGTGGCTTGACTCACAGAGATTTAAAGTGTGCGACTTATGCCTGGGAATTTTTAAGCCATGGTATTTGTAAACCCCCCCCCCAAATCCTACCTTTTATGCTTGGAATTTTAAAGTTATGGCTTCCTAATAATACATGAGATTCGAATACCACAACCTTGACCTTACAGTGCAGCCATCTTGGAAAAGAAATGTGAAGTTATTCTTAGAGAACAAGCTAGCCTGTGAGTGCGTAGCAGTATGTTCGCTTTCTTACTGCTGGACACGGCCCAGCAGGAAAGACTTCTCTTTCAGAAATATACCTGCGAAAGGCGGGGTGGGTCTTATAGAGAGACTAAGGGGCAGGTTGTCAAGGAACCAAAATAAGGGGTTGGAGTTTCAAACAAGCTCAGCAGGTTGGGTGTGGAACTGTATCTGGCCATAAGTATCACAGTGGGAGATGCTGGGTTGTTGAGCACTATACAGATCTGGCGGTTAGGTGCCACAGGGCTCCCTGCAGGGTCTGACCTGTGTGGGGGCATGGTAGGTCGCACCTGAGCCAGAGAGTCCTATGGTTCACATGGGGGGGATGAAACCAGCTCTCATTCCATCTTGTGGGAGAAGTAACCTCTGCCCCGAGAATGACTTGGGGGTTGGGGGCCTTCAAAGAGGTCCTCTGGGAGATTTATTCCCCTCCTCCCACTCCCATGGCTATTTCTGCAGGAGAGTTTGATCCAGGCCTGTTTGCTATGCCAGCTTCTATTGACTGAAATCTTGGAGTGCTCCAGACAGTCGATGCAATTAGCCAAAACGAGGCCGCTATTAAAGGGCTCCATCCTGTCCTCCTTCTTCAGGCAAAACCTCCCATGATATCAGTGAGAGTTTTTGCCAGCATACGGAGTACAGGATCAAATGATCAGTGCATTAAACTAATACATAGATCAATTTATTAGTAGTACAGTTCCACATTGCCTGTCTCTAGGGTCTGATTCTGTTGTCACTTACCCAGGAGTAACTCCATTGAAGTCCATTGAATTGGAGCAGCGTAAGGTCAGAATCAGAGCCAAATTGAATAAGGATGGCATTTCAGGTTCCAGATCGAGAGTATTATGTGTACGCTCTGCATTTGTTTTATTTTTTGCTTTCATTTTCTTTTTAAAATATTTTGTGGCTCTTTTAAAAGTTTTCTGTTCAGATGCCTATGGGCGGGGGAAAGTTGCTTTCTCCAAATCCTCCAGGTATATACGTTTTTGTAATGGTTTATTAGGCCCTCTGTGACCTTGGTTAATTGTCACTCTGCTTAGCCTTAAAAGCACAGCCCCATTTACCATAGGTGGAGGAATTTTAATGTAGGGAGCAAGATAGTTTATTCATTCAAAAATATTTTATGGGAACTTGCTCTGAGCTGAAGGAAGTTGTGTAAAATGTGCTCTTGGGGGGCCCTGCTTTCTTACAGTCTCACTTTTGAAACAAAGGAAGAATTTCTGTAAACTAAAAACAGAAAATTCTGGTTTCAGAGTAGCAGCCGTGTTAGTCTGTATCCGCAAAAAGAACAGGAGTACTTGTGGCACCTTAGAGACTAACAAATTTATTTGAGCATAAGCTTTCGTGGGCCACAGCCCACTTCATCTGGGTCACACACCTGGATTTTCCTTGCCTTTAGGGGAGCTTGTATACCAGTTTTTCAGCAGTCCCCTCCAAGAGGGAAGCTGTGTTGTATCAAAAATCATATCCAGACTTAAGTGTATAATGCAGTAATGACTGGGCCTGTCAAATTCTAGGATAGGGATTAAACTCCAATCAACATAAGGGAAGCAAAAGTTTCCTTGAAATCACAGAATTGACTGTCAGTTGCAGTGAATGCACAATGGGTGGGGAGAAGGCCCTAAAAGGTGGTCTAGTCTGTAATCACACCCTGCTGATAAGGTTTGGCAGTTCAAACAGATTGGCTCTAGTCCGTCATTTCAGCTTTTTAAATAAGTCACTAGTGATTAGAGGTAGCCAGTTTGTTTTCATTTCCCTCTCTCCCTCTCTTCTGTTTTTTTTAAAAGAGAAAATGTCAGGTGGCTCAAACTCAAAGAGTGGGAAAATCCAATCCTGCTGGTATGTTCACACAGTCCCGGATGCCCCATTTTTCTTAAGCCACTGAAAATAGGTCAGGTTTGTATTTAAAATGTCCCTTCAGAATAAAAGAAAGTGGAGTTTCCTAGTAACTTAAGGGCACTCTTCCATATAGGAGATCCTTGAAGTGGGCTGTAGCCCATGAAAGCTTATGCTCTAATAAATTTGTTAGTCTCTAAGGTGCCACAAGTACTCTTGTTCTTTTTGCGAATACAGACTAACACGGCTGCTACTCTGAAACCTTAAAATATAGTGCAGATGAGCCCTGATTCCCAGACAGAGTTCTCTGCATTTTCTTTCATTTCTACAGAAGAAACTCATTTGTACACTTATTTCTAAGTAAATCTTCCCTTCATCATGTTCACTGCATATCTAGGTATTTATTCACCCTTCATCACTGTAGTGTCTCCCTGCGTGCCTCACTCATTGAGTTTTACCCTCACACCACCCCCCTGAGGTAGTAAAGGGCAGCGGAGGCATCTAGTACACTTTGTGTCTCGCCCAAATCACGCCGGAGGTCTGTGTTCGAGCCAGGAATTGACCCAGGCTCCCGAGCCCCAGAACAGTGCCTGATCCACTAGAATGTCTGTTTCTCAGTCTTTTGTCATTTTCTCCTTGACTTTTCCCCAGCTGGCAGCTGATGTCAGCTACTGTTTTGCCTTTCAATTATATTTGAACATAAAAATAATCATAGGGAGGAAGAGAAGAAAGTCCCTGCAGAATTCTTCTCATGGATTCTCCCCAACATTAGACAAACAAAAAGTTTGCTTGAGCTTTATTTTCTTGCTGCTACTGAAAAGTCTTGGGGATCGTGTGCAAGAATATGCATTTTATTAACATGAGTTTTAGTGGCAGCATCTGACTCAGAAGTCAGAGAGCCCAATCCTGTTCTCATGAAAATCAACGGGAGCAAGATCAGGCCAATAGCGGGTGAGTCAGTGACAACAAGCCTTACAAAGAACTTTTGAAGGAACTGATTATGCACAGCCGTCCCTGGAGCACTGAATCCCGATTGTAAACCGAGTGGGAAAACAGATTTGACAAAGCTGTCACGGCCTGGAACAAACCTCCAGGGAGGAACGCACCCAGTTCCATGGAAAACTATGGCATGCAGAGAAGAAAAACAATATTAATATGAGGAAAATATGCATCAAGTACGATTTGCCCCCGTTATCAGTATATATTGCTGTTTGGCTTCCAAATAACATAATTTAAACTGAGTCTACAATGGACTCCATGTACGTGGAGCCCTGAATGAGTATGGAGCACCATTTACTGCAAAAGGACTCTGCAAGCACATGAAGCCTGCCCAAATGGAGCTCATAGCAGGAGCCGGGCCTACTTTTTTCACCCTCTTGCAGAAGGAAGTATGACTGCAGACAAAATGGCTTCTGATAACCCTCCTGACAACAAGGGGTAGGCTGGGCCGATCAGAATGAACAGCTCAGATCACCGTTCTGGCTTGAAAGTGGTATCAGCCCCTGGAACCCACTCCAGCCTGAAAATGAAAACTGTAGGTTATAATTTTCAAAGCTGTCCGGGGGACTGGAGCATTCTGCATCCAAATCCCTTTAGGTGGTGTGGCAAGGCACCTCTTTTCTCTCGCCAGCTGCAGCGTTTCACCCCTCTTCTCCCTCCCTTCCCCCTCCCCCCCGGCGATGGTAGGCCTGGGGTAATCAGCCCCACTCAAGCAGGGTTTGCCTTCCCCCTTTGGTGCTCTCGGTTATGTCTGAGGGTAAGCCTAGGGGTGCTCCTTCCCCACTCAAAAAGGGAAATAGTCCCATAGCCCCAAACAAAGGGTGATACCTTTCCCTGCCTCCTCACTGGGATGGGATGTCATCCTGTTGTTTGTCCTGAAGTGTCAGTCCTTCCCCTAGCTGGCACTCGGGCTTGTCTACTTCCCCTATGGGAAGGAACACCGCCTCTCCTCCTGGAGAAGCTACTTCCCTGCTGCTACTAGCCTGGTAACAGCTGGTCTCTCTCTCTCTCTCTCCCCCAAGGAGGGGTTTTAAAAGACCTCAGGCAGCCCTTAATTGGATTCAGGTGTCTCTAATTAACTTGAGGTAACCCCTTCTCAGTTTGTAGGAAAAAAAGGGCCTTTAACGTTCTAGGCTAACATATCTCTGTCTTCCACTACCCTCTTGCAGTGTACTTGGCACGGTTCACCTCTGTCCCTGATGCCTGTCTCTGTGGTGTGAGGGAGACCCTGGCGCACGTTCACCTGGAGTGTGATAGGTTACAATCCCTATTCCAGCTCCTCCTAGATCTTTTATTATGTCTTTGGCTGCACTTCTCTCCCCACCTTCTCATTTACACACACCCTATCCGTGGCCTCTCAAAGCTGCAGGATCTCCTCATCAGTCTCCTCCTGGGGATGACCAAAGTGGCAATTTATAACACCAGGGAGAGGATGCTGGCTGAGGGGGTTCTCTGCGACTGTGGGGCCTATTTCCGATCCTCCCTCCATGCACGCATCTAGGCAGAGTTCCTCTGGGCGGCATCCACTTTCTCACTTGACACCTTCGAGGAGCAGTGGGTGCTGTCCTGGGTTCTCTGCTCAGTATTCAGGTTCTTTCTTTTTGACCTTTTGACCTTCACACCTGCCATTGTTTTCTTTTTTTGTTGTCCCCCATAATCAGTTGAGTTCCCAGGCTCAGTGGATCCTTGCCAAAGGCTGGGGGAGGGTCTTTTAGCCATGGGTGGGCGTATGCCCGCCCACTTACCTGGAATTTTAATAGGACTACCTTTTTGCAGCCGTCCGGCCTAACTTTATCAGAGTGGCTTTGAAAGTTTCAGCTGTAATATAAATCTGAGAGGCACTGTTTTCCACATCCTCAGGGTGAAATCTTCTCATGCAGATTTCAACGAGAAGAAATTTCAAAAATCACCTGGAAAAATCACATGTGTGTGTCTCTCTCTCATTCTATGTGCACATATAGCCGAGAAGGCACTAAGGCCAAATTTCTATGGTAGGCCCTGTATATATGTCCACAAACATTCACCATTGCAAACAGTCAGGCAATGACCCGTATCCCTATGTGCATGTACAATTCCCCAGTTTGCACACGCAAGTGTGGTTTTTGCAGGAATAGCTCCTGAACCAGCATTGAAATTTTGGCCTGAAATAATATAAAGAAATGTTCAGAAAATGATTTAGTATTTTAGTCACATAAACCCAGGTATTTTCCTCTAAGACATTTTTGCCAGATTCTCAGCGGGTGTAAATCAACACAGTTTCTTTGAAGCCAGTTAAGCTGCACAGCTTTGTACCAGCTGAGGATCTGACCCATTATTCTGGATTGTGATTGTTTTCATGCTAACATTTTATATAACTTTTGCCGGGCAGTGTTAATCCAATACACTTTTTTTTTTTTTTTTTTTTTGCTGTGTAGGGTATAATCTGCAGCTTTTAAAGGGAACTGATGTAAAAGGAAAAGAGCAAAATTATAATAAGGTCCAAGAAGCAGGATCTATCCTTCACACAAAATCGGAAACTTGTAATGAAAAATGAGTGAATTTGAGAAAATCATGATTTTTTTTTCACATACAATTCATATAAAGAAGTGAAATGCACTGAAAAATTATTTATGATAAATTATTCAGCCCCATCTGCCACATCCCTTTTATCCCCAACCCAGAGCTGTGATATAATGAATGAAGACTGAAAACCTTCTGTATTATGGAAAAGACCACTTAGCATAAAGGGAGGGATTTTCAAAGTTACCTAGTGGAGTTAGGCACACAACTTCCATTGAAATTCCCATTGAAAATCACCTTACTCCTTTCGGTCCTTTTCAAGCTATCAGCTGAAAATTTTACTTGGAGATACTAAATAAAATTACAAGACAGAGCAGAAATAAATGTCTTTAGAAGTATTTTGAGGCCATATTTCCTCTTTTGATCTCCTCTGAACATCTTGGGCTATGTGTACACATATACACACAGAGTCTGGTATCTTGCCTTTCCATCCTTTGAGAGATGTAGTCCGAAGATGACATCTGAGAAGGATTCAGGTCAGGGTGTATTTTACAACTATTTTCCTATGTGAGTATAGGATAACACCTACATTTTACCTGATAAGGGTACAGCCCAAATAGCTGTGCACAGTTTAAACAAGCGTTTATTCAATTTCTGTATAATATATAAACCAGATGAGAGAAGAAAAACTGAATTTATACCTTGGGCATGAAAGCTTTCTTCAGGCTGCACCTTAGCATGTAAGATCTCAGACTAGGGAACACTTCGTAAAACATGTAATTAATTAACTTGGCCATTATTAAATATAATAAAATAGAAGCAAACTCATTTGAGATGCCTTTTGTGCTTCTGTTATGCCATTTTTCTGGTGTATGGCTTCTGACGGCACAAACAACGAATTAGATGTTGGGTAGCCACTCTATCATGGCAGCATCTTTCAGAGACATCAAGTGCATCAATCCACCCTCAAGATAATAAAGAGGGCAGTCCATAACCAGACAGCACACTGTTTGTTCTTGACCACAATGTATCCTGTTGTAATGAAGAAAGATCTTTGGATTCATATAATTGTTCTGAGGGATATGCAATACTTGATCTGAGGTGACATGGGGATGCAGATCTGAGCTGTCTATCTGCCAAGACATGCCCCATCAATCCAGAATATAGTCCCACACCACCTGTTGCCACTGTGCCTTAGAAAGGTTGTGTCTGGTGTATTGTGTGAGAGGCTCAAGTACTTCAGAAAAGGGTCGTCTTGACTGCAGCTGGCATTTTTGATGTGGCTTTGAGATGAAATTGTGACGTAAGCTCTCTTGGTTGTTGGCTGCATGTAGTAATGCATGCAGGGCCCTGCCTTCATGACTAATCCCTGGGACAGCAAATGCTGAGGGAGCAAATGTCAGGGAAGACTGGAGATAGGGGTTGTCTGGGTCACACCAGTGAGGGATACGAAGAGAATAGTTGATTGCGGAGTCCAGTGTTCCACAATGACAACTGGAGCCTCACGGTGCTGCAGAATATTTGGTAGGTGCAATCATTAGGGATTGGTAGATGTCTGTTAGGTGCAGCATTGGTGCCCCATGAGTTGCTGGCAAACCTGCAGAGGAGTGCGCCTCTTGACTGGATTTTAGCACATATCGTCTCATTCTCAGGCAGTAACATTGGTTATCTGTTAGCCTGAGGGTTGAATGTAGACATTTGTCATTTATACCGTGTTAAAGTTCACCATTCATTATATTCTTCACACCTCTTGAAATCGGATCTCTGTTCATGTTCCCACTTGGGTCCTACATTCTGGTTCTGATAGTGTGCTTTTTCCATCAGTTGTCCTTGAAACCATTTGCACACAGAGGATTTCTCATATCTCTATGCTGGTGAAATGCCCTTCGATAGAGTTTGGTCAAGTGCTTCTTTTAATATTTTGCATTCCCAGTAATATCAGATGGAAACCAAACTAAAAGAAAGTGAAAATGGCATTTCTTGACTTGGCAAAAGCCAGATTTTCAAAAGTGCTCATCATCCAATAGTTCCCACTGTTCTCAAGCAGGTTGTATAACTTGTAAAAAAATTCAATGAAACTAAAAATTCCCAATTATTTGGCCAACAATACAAAGGCTGGAAAAACTGGAAAAAAATTGCTGAAAATTTGGAATTTGATTTTTCAGTGAAAAAAATTCATTGTTAATTTGAAATTTAACAACTCCCACCAGCCATAGAGCCTAGTGCTTTTGAGACTCTGTTCCAAATTTGTAGGTCCTATGCTTGTTAAAAAAGCTGGCCCATAGCACAAGGTGGTTAAAGAAGAGTTTATAAGCAATGATTCACAGTATCTATGTTAATCCCAACATGCTCTATGCATTTTATAGTGGAAATCAATAAATATTTCAGTGATGATGCTGTCTTACATTGTGATACTGAGAGGTTTCTAAATGTCAAGATGGCCTCTTTCCGGTTACAATGAGCAGAGAAGGAAGATCCTATTATTGATAATTTTCAAATATGTCTGTCCACTATAATTTCTTTTTTTCCCCTTGTAGTGTTCTTGTTGCAAATTTGTATTCCTAGCCCTTGTGGACAATTATCTCACTTATAGGCTAAGAAATAAGCACAATTATTTCAAATTACACCAATTTTTATTGCAACACATTTGTTGGTATGTAATCAGTTAATTTTATTAATGTGGTCACATATGATCTTCCACATTTTTAACATTTTAAACATTTAATCTTAAAAAAAGAAAGTTTTTTTTCCCTCAGACATATTAATTGGTGGCCTCTAAAGACACAATACTGGATGAATTCCTAGCCTGACTGAAGTCAATGGCAGTAGATTTCATCTCGTCATCTTTTAGGCCTAAAAGACACTTGAATGTACTGTAGGAAATGAGACTGCCAGTGTTTTATGCTGTATAATTTATACCAAAGGCTACAATCCCGCAATTAGATCTGCATGGGTGGATTCTTTATTTCAGTGAGGGGCAGAATAGGGCCGGGGTTTTGGAACAATTCGTATAGTGGGGATGCTGAGAGCCATTGAACCAAACTGTTAATCCTGTATATGATAGAAACCACTTCAAGGTAAGGGGTGCGGCAGTACCCCCTGCATACCTAGTTCCAGCACCTATGCACTGGGGTCCACTCATAAGGACCTGACAGCAAATCAGAATTGGTACCTAAGACTAGCTATTTATCATGGCAAAAAAATGAGAAAAGCCATGGGTCTGACACAGGAAAAAAACACTGAAGTTATAAGTTTGTAAGGGGGGGAAAAGTAACATGGGATCCATTATTTTTGGCACAAATATCCCTTATTTTGCTATCACAGTTATTAAAAAAAACAAACTCTTTCATAATAATTAACAAGTAATTAAAAACCATTAAACGTCCACGTTTCTCTCCTCTCTTCTATTACACTAGATCTACATAGAGCCACATTTTAAAAAAAATTATGGTAGACGTGTACTTAATAGGTTACACAACAATGACTTGCTATGAAAAGCGGGGTTTAGGTCACAAATTGCATGGCCAGAAGAAACATAAAGTCTTCCTTATAACTAGCACTGGAAGAAATGTTTTTTGTTATTGTTGTTTTTTTTGTTTGTTTTGTTTTTTGGTCTGTTTTAAATAAATTTTGATTTTTCACAGAAAAACCAAAAGTTTTCTGGTTTTGGCTTAAAAGTTTTGGATGAAAACTCTAAATTTTCCATGGTAAGCAGACACTTTCCATAAATATATCATCATGCAGGTTGAAAACCAATTTTCTACAGAAAAACAGTTTGATGGAAAATTTTTGACCAGCGCTACTTATAACGATTCCCTATCTGGTTGCTGAAGGAATGTTTTTTTAGAAAAGGTGTCAGTGATGTAGGACATCGAGAACCATTCTCTGAGTTCTTGGAACCGTTGCTGGTAATTTCAAACAAGTTTATTATACCTGAGTCTAATGATTAACAATATAACCTAAAGAAAGAGCAAGGCCTAAATAAGGACTCAATAATTAACAAACTCCACATAGATTTTGGCAGATGGAAACAGTTACAGCTGAACCCGTGGGGCAAGATAAACTTAACAAAAATGACCACACTTCCAAAAAGACTATTACATATTAAATACACTCTATAAAATATCCAATAAATTCTTTACAGAATTCAGCAAGATCATTCACAACTCAATATAAAGAAATGGAAAACCCCCAGCCTACATCTTGCCAAACTCTCTGTCAACATCAAAGAAGGGAATTCCATTTTCCCAGTAAAGGAATATGTTCCAGCTCATAGTCCAGCATAAAAACTGGATCCTGAATATCCTGAATTGGATAAGAGGCAAAGAAATTTATAGTATGCACAACATTGGTTGCCAAGGAAAGAATCCTACAAGAACTGGAAATCCCTTACCTGGCTGCATATAGAAGAATGGTGTGGAAAGCTTAATAGATTAACCTGCCTTGAAAGAGTATCAAGTCAAATAAATGACAAACTAAATCTATTTGAAAGTATGTGGAAATGTAATTAGTGAGCTAACGCTAGGTAATCATTTCACCTATGCCATACTTAGCATTTCCTATCTGGGAGTGAGTAATGGTTAAGTGATGAATGTTAAATATTAATATCGGCTCTACAGATTGAACTAAAAATGTCCTGTGCTGTACCTGAACTAAATGTCCATTTGATCTATTTGTTTATTTTTTGATTCCATAGGGTGGGATTTTCAAAAGCACTTAATGATTTAGAAGCACAATGGAACTTGACTTACTGTGGGACTTCTGCTCCTCAGGTCCAGCCCATGGAGTACATTCATGCACACTCTACATTTAATTCCTCTCCATAGGATACACAGCATGCCCATACAGGCCAGCTTACAGAACCCTCACTCCTGTTGGTGAAGATTTATTCATACAGGTTGTCTCATGGAACTATCCATCAACATAAGGGTTTCAGAGTCAGGTCAGTTGTAGGCACATGCCCGAAAGAACACACAAAACTCCCCCCTTGCAATTATTCTGGGTTATGCAAAGTCCTGCAGACTGCAGTTTTTCCAAGAAAGGAGACATGGAGGGGCATGTCAGAGTGTGCCCATGGGGAACAGCCTGCGTGTACATGTGTCCAAACAGACCAAGCCAAAATTCCTTTGCACTTTTATTCCTATTCTGAGTGCAAACAGAATGTACAAGGAGGGTAAGTAGGGGGCTGAGATCAGCCAAAATATGACTACATAATAATGCTGTTTTTGCAGTGTTTGTGAAGGGTTGAGCCAAGTATTTTGGGATGAAATACCAGGGCTGAATATATGTTGTGAGCAAAACTTCCATTGACTTCATTGGGGCCACAATTTCACTCTTGGCTATCTAACATTTAAAGACCCAATCCTGTAAGGCATGGGGCCCAGATCCTCAAAGGTATTAAGGCACCTAAATTCCATTTATTTAAATGGGCACCTAAATACCTTTGAGGATCTGGGAGCAGAAAGCCTCCTGGCTCAGCTGTCCCTCCAGGCATATATGCAAAGGTGCAATACAAATCAAAATGTCATCACTGCAACATTGCTGCATCCACCACACTGAGCACTCTCAGTGCCCATTCAGTGGATACTCAGCCCTGCACAAAATTAGGCAGTATAATGGAATAGGCCATTCAACCTTTGGGTCCAGCCAACAGTCAATGGGAGTGTTGTCTGTTTAAGGACTGCAGAATCTGGCCAGTAGCCAAGTTTTTACAGGTCAAATAACATAAGGGAATATTTTAGTCTGAACCACTTCCTGTATTCCATATGAAGAATGTATAGTCAAAATATAATGAATGCTGACTGCGTTTTGTTCTAAACAATAGCCCCTATTTACCAAACACAGTGCAGTGTGAAAATTAAATGTGAGATTTCTGCCCAATCTTTGGACTTCTTAGACATTTTGCCTTTTTAACATATGAAATTTGGACGGATTACTGTAGTTCCAAGAAAAACAGGTTGTGAATACACTCCTGCAAAATTTTAGAATACTTTTAGACTAGGGCTTTTCTCTCCAATTTGAACAAAGCACATGCAGAGAGAGAGAGAGGGCGAGAGCACCCTGAAGATTAGTCTTCCCCTTTTCCCCTGTCTCAGAGCTTTTTTTGAAAACAAAGCCCGAGTCACAAAGATTGGCCCATTTTCCTGTATTTTGTTAAGGTCCATGGTAAGAAATGAATGACACTGAGGGCCTTCTCAAAAAAGATAGATTAAAGCTGGAAAAGATACAGAGAAGGGCAAATGATTAGGGGGGTATGGAACAGCTTCCCTGTGAGGAGAGGGGCTGTCCAGTCTTTGAAAAGAGAGGACTAATGGCGGGGGCAGGGGAGATATGATAGCTGTCTATTAAATCGTGGTTGGTGTGGAGGAAGTGAATAGGGAAGTGTTATTTACCCTTCACATAACACAAGAGCTAGGTGATACCCAATGAAATCAACAGGCAGCAGGTATAAAACAAACACAAGGGAATACTTCACAGAATGCATAGTTATGCAGTGGAACTTGTTGCCAGGGGGTGTTGTGGAGGCCAAAAGCATAACTGGGTTATAAAAGAAATAGTTACGTTTGTGAAGGATAGTCCATCAATAGCCATTGTCTCAGATGGTCAGGGATGCAACCCCATGTGCTGGGTATCCCTAAACCTCTAACTTTCAGAAGGTGGGACTCGATGACAGGAGATGGATCACACAAAATTGCCCTATTCAGTTAATTGCCTCTGAAGCATCTGGCACTGGCTATTGTTGGAAGACAGGATACTGGGCTGGATGGACCATTGGTCTGACACAAAATGATCATTCTTATGTTCTTATCTCTTTGATCTCATTCACACTAAGACCCCTTTGCCCTACTTTGGGAACGCAAAGGGGCCTTTAAGTGGGCATACATGTAATTTACTGACCTTGTTTCAGGTCCACAAATGGTAATGTTTTATATTCTTAAATTTCTTTTCATAAACTACTGAAGAGGTGAACTAAGTATTTTGTAGACTCTCCTTATCTCCACCTGTTTCAAATCACATCCTGTTAAGACATTCCTGTCTTAAGGTATATTTCTTTTATTTTCACTATCAACCAGAAAAACAATTCAGTCATGCTTTTTGGTCTAACCACCGCCCAAGACTTTATCTGGGAAACTGATTATAAAGAGAATGTTACTTAATGTTTCTTCCATTTTCTGAGCAAGTCCAGAATCTAGGGTCCTGCTCCTGAGCAGTTTTTGAGGAGACCACATGGCTCTTTGCTCAGCGCTTTGATCTTCAGCTGCCTCAGAGCCAGGATGGTACAGATTAGAGCAGCCTAAAGGCTATTCTAAAGCTATTTCACTGCCAACATTCCCCAAAGACTTCTGAGGCACAAGGATGTTGTCGTCATACCCTTTTTCACTCAGCCACAACTACAACATTGTTGGCATGGGTGTTATAGGAATCATATTCAGGGGAAAACTCCAGTGGCCACTCCTACCAGCTGTCAGGCAAAACTACAGCAATGGACTCAGGAAACTAGCCCTAGCTGCCTAATACCTGATGTATCTTACTTTATGAGATCAGATGCAACAATTAGGGATAAATCTTCAATGTTATGCATACTGCAATGCATGTCATGCGGAAAATGGGCAATACACATGCAGACGAGTAGGCAGTCATGTGTAGGATTGAATGTTCATATTAATTTGAAAAATGATGCAAATCTGTATGCAAGCTTTTCATTGAGCAAAAATGAATGGGGAATGCAGAGTGCTACAACATAGCTGCATATGAGTTGTTTTCAATGGAAAACTGGATGGGCAGACTGAAAAATTAAACCAAAGGGCTAATTAAGTAATTGGTCAGTGTATGTATGTGCTCATATGCCATAAAAGCATGCATACCTCCATTCAGCAATGCACGTGTCCATTTAAGCATGCAAATAGTTCCATGCGTTTAATGGGGCTACTCATGTGCTTAAAGTTAGGCATGTGCTTAAGTAGCTTGTTGAGTCCGGGTCTGAGCCATTCACTTTTGTTCTGTGGCTTTCGACTAGAAGGAGGAGTACAGCCAGAAAGACAAGATGACTGTATCCCATCGGAACAAATGAATATGTAGGAACATCACACTGGACCCCACTTAGGAATAAAGTTGAGACATAGATCCAACTTCTTAGGTCACTGCAAGGGGCTTTAGAACGTCAAATACCCAGGAGTCATGCTTTGCCCGTAATAATATACAGATGACCCCGTCCATAACCTTTTTTAGCAATGAGTTCATTTCAATCATCAGTGACTCACATGTGATTCTAATGTTAATTTTCCTTTCACTATATCGCTCCAGAAGCAAGTGATACATGCATTTTATTAAGCCTCCTGGATTCACTGTCAGTTCTGAGAGGCATAATTAATGCTAGCGAATATAGGGCCAGATTCCACCACTGTTACTCACACTGAGTTGCACATTAGTGTGGAAGCAATCGCATTGGTTGCAGATTGTGAAACCTCTTACTCCCATTGGTGAGCAGCCATGTACAGGAGCAGTCCCACTGGCTTCAGCGCGATTGCCTGTAGGAGTGAATGCTCACCAGGATGCGTGAGAGCTACACAGTGTGGCCCCGCCTACAGAACTACTCACGGTGCGTAAGGGTGGCAGAATTTGCTGCCCTGTGAGATTTGGCTCCTCAGTTTGAATGCTGCCGTCATTCCTTATTTGAAAGCATAGTAGGTAGCAGAACCACTGCAGCCCCACTGCACAGATAACAGTATTTTGGAAGCCTCTCTAGAGGGACTGCAAGTCCTCGCCACAGAAGAATTGCTAGCTGCACAGGGAGCCCTGCACCCTAGGGGGGCCCAGGTGGGAAAACACTGAGGTCAGTGGATCTCTGAGTATGTGGATCCACGCAACCATTTCATAGCCTTTGTAAAGTCAGGGGAGTGGCACAGCATCTGCTGCCCTGGAGTTATTGGGGCAGGGAAGAGTCTTTTTCTCTTGACGCCAGTCCTCATCGGTGCACAGCCTGTTTAAAAGACATTGGGTGTACAGTGGGTATAGAGAGAACCTGTAGAGCCATCCGCTCCAACCAGCAAGGTGGAGGCTCAGGAAGCTAGCACATAGCTATGGACATGAAGAACCATTCTCCGGCTTTTACTGTCCAAATCAACAAAAACGGTGGGGGGGGGGGGGGGGAAAGGGTGTCATTTTCACTGACAATAACAAAACCAGACTAGAAGAGTTTTCAGCAACCCAAACATTTCCAGGGGGGAAAGTGCCAAAATCCCAAACATTTGGCTGAAAACACCTTTCAATAAAACTAATAAACAAAACCCCAAAAAATCAGCCCCAAACTGAAACATTTCCCCCATTTTCCAATGAAAAATCAAACTTGTTTTGGAGGAAAAATGCTGCAGATTTTTTTGTTTTGTCGAAAACCCAATTTTCCATCCAAAATAAAGTGGAGATGGAACGTTTTCAGCTAGCCCTAATTGCAATCACAAGCACTGCTAGTCCCTGGAGGCTTACAGAGCAGCAGCTGTGTAGGCAGTTTGGGGCTGGATAAAACCCCAAGTAATTAAAGAGTAGTTACATGTTGTCTATACATTCCAGTGTAAAGGGCTGCCAACATGCCTTTGCAGGGAGGCAACGCCTTCTACCTCCCTTTTGATCTTCTCCCCCTTTTCCTCACGCTCTGTGTTGATAATAGAGGTGCAAGGAGCAGAGGCTTGTGTATCACAACACACATTTTTTTCAGACCAGGCTTAATAAAAGAGTTGTGGATCCCATTCACAAAGGTGAGGAACAAAGTCCGGTGCTTTCCCTCAGGTGCCTTTGCATTGAAAATACACCAGGAATAATAAAAGCTAAAAGCTCTTGACGTGAACTATTGGATTCAGAAAATAGCCCTTTGAGGGCAAATCTAGGTCCTCCCACCCATTTGCAGCTCCTGGTTAGAGACTGTGACTTCCCAGGTGGACCAGGAGCAAATGGGCTTCTCTCTTGTGCTTTTGACTCAGATAGTTTGTAAGTGGGTCACTTCATTTTAAACATCTTGGGGCTAGAGTGTGGCTTTGTCTCATATGTAGCTCCACCACCCAAGCAGGGGAGCAGGGAAGGCGTTGTGCCTCTGAGAGAACTTTGGATGTTCAGCCTTGTGAGTAGGGTAGTACAGCCCAGGAATTAGCAGGGATGGGTGCCTAGATAGATCTGATGATTTAATGCAAGAACTGGCTGGGTTGTTGTGGTCCATACAGGAACATACACAGAAACGTTTCTTTTTTCTTGTGTACAATTCTTTTCTGTACACTCAGCTAAATCTGTGTTTAAAATATACATGATTTTGAAAGCTTTTGTTTTTGCTCTCACTACTGTTTTTTATATGTGTACGTAGCTAATTTTATTGGAAGGGATCCCCTCCCCCTACATTTTATAAGTCATCTGGTGCAAATTGCTGTCTCAAATGCATATAACATGAAAAAAACCTCCTTCTTTTAATCACCCCCCTGGCTTTTGAGGTATTTATTTCAGTTTCTTCTTGTGCAGAGAATTATCAGAAGAGAGTTATCCTTTCATTTTTCGCCTGGCAACAATCCACAGTGGCATGGTCTCCAAGCTGATTGCCTGTCTGCTCAGCTCAACTGAGTCCCCCCCCACCCCCAATTCAGACTTTTCTGAGGTGTCTATCAAGCTACTTATCCAAAGATCTGAACATTCAGTACATGCTACATTACTTAGGGACTTTGATGCTTAATCATCACAAATAGTTCTAAACCCTTTGGATGATATTACTTTCTACGCCCATAATTTCTTGTTAGCAATGGTTTCAATAAGTCTGAAGTCATCCGTTAACACGTCATGTGTCTCTGATTAAATGTAAGCTTGGTTTTCTTTGCTAAAGGCTGTAGTTCATCATCCCATCCACACAGTGAGTAAAACATGGGACCTGAGATCTTGATAGTGGTTATGGATGGCCTCGATTCTCAGGGTATATCTTCATTGCAGAGTTAACCCAGGCATTTAGCCAGGAATTTCCCCAAACCACCCTCTAGTTCACACACAAAACTTTCCCACCCGAGTGTGGTGGTGCTTTTAATCCAGGCTAGCTGACACAGCTGCGGGTGTGGGTTAGAGCCCAGGTTCTGCTTTCACTCGGACTGGTAACCTGCCAACTTTGCAGTGAGGACGCCGGCTAAACCACACAAGGGCTGATAGCTCTCTAGTGCCTCGCACAATTCCCCCCTGTGCACCCAGGCAAGTTCTCCCACAATTCATTGGGAAAGAATCATGGAACGTCTTAACTTACTGCAGCACAAAGAACCCTGGGATGCCCCCCCAGTAGTCCTACGGACCTTTGGAGGAACGCTGCACCAGAGAGCACACAGTCACTTGGGCAGGGCTTTGTAGCGTGGCTGCTTACACAGGGGGTAGGGCCAAACCCAGGTGCTCAGACCTGGGTGCCGATCACCTGGGATAACTCTGTAGTGAAGACGTGCCCTGAGTTGCGCTAAAGGCGCCTTTAAACCACTCCAGCACTAATTTGCTCTGCCAAAGCAGTGCCAAACGGCCTTCAAGTAACTGGGACTTAGGCCTCACGTCTTCAAAGAATATTCTCTCTTTCTAGGCATTTTATGACCCCTGTGATTTGAATGCTAGGCTTGTCAGTACTCCAGTGAACTCGTGGCTCAAATAAGATCTGCAGACTTCAGATGGTTGTTTGGTGGCACAAATCATGGTGCCGTGTATTTTAAATGATTGTATAGTGGGTTCCTAGTCATGCACTCTTTTCTTGGTACTTTGTCCAGAGATCAGTATATTTCCACACAAGTGTCTAGGTATGTAATTTATTAGGATAATAAAAACACTTATTTCTTCATCTCTCTGAAGCCTGTTTGACAAAGGGAACACCCCCTTACGTCTGAAGGCATCAACATTTATGCTTTCCTCTCCCCCTTGCTCAGTGGGAAAAAACTATAACTTCCTAAAAAGTACCGTATCTGGTAGTGTGCAACATAGAAAAATAATTAGCAACTGTCTTAGCGTGTGTATATGGGAAAGAGGAGTGTCTTGAGATCTGGAGTTTTTAAATTCGCAATGTTTGAGGTGTTTGGATTCATGGTTCAATCCATTATAAAGAGAGGAAGATTTGTAGTATTATTATCTAGCTCCAGTGTTTGATTTCAAATCTCCCCAGTGTTTGGGATGGTTTTGGTTTGGGCCCATCTCCAGTATTTTGCCAGAGTGCCATCTTGTAGGCTGTGGATCTCACTGTCCAAAAAGTCATACAGCATAACTATTACACATTGAATTTAGGAATTTATTAGTTAATTTCTTCCAATAATGTACTGAAAAAAACCCACCCTAAATTTCACCCTTTTCTTTCATCCTCACAACTCATCATTTAGCATTTACCCCTGCTCTCCGTGAGCACACTGCCTTTAGGACTGGAAACATTTGCTGTAACTCATGTCAGTCTATTTGCAGATTTAAACCAAACCCAGCGCAACCCAGTTCAAATGAAAATAGGGGGATCATTTTTAGTAAGTGGCATGTGACACCGCTCTCCAGCAAGGGGTGGTCCGGAGTGGGAAAAGAAGTGTATCTGAATATGTGGGTGGCTTCTTCTGTGCTAAAATAAACAGACACCTGAACATCATTGGAGAACATCTAGCACCATAAATGCTGTGTGATCACTTGCTGACTCTCACAATGCTCCCTGCGAGGCAGGAATTATCCTTGTTTCACAGCGGTGGAAACTGAAGTGGAAAGATTGAGGGCCTTCTAGTCGGGCAGGTTGTGTTATATGAAATATTTTGTGTTTAGGACCATGTTTGTGGTCCATCCTGAATGCCCAGAGGAGCAGGGGTTGTAAGGTACCCCTCTGTACCTGTTATCTCATTGCCAGGGTTTGGGACCAGCCTTTGCACCCCCCACTACTCTCTCTCTCTCACACACAGATGGGTGGGTGGGCAGAGGGAGTGAGAACATAAGAACAAACATAGGACTGGAAGGGACCTGCTGGGTCATTGCGTCCCACCCTCTGCTATTGCAGGCAACCCAATCATAGAGTCCCATTGATTATATTGCATAGCTCTGCCCCTCAAAGCCTGGGGGATGTACTCTGCACCAAGCAGAACCCTGGCAGAGGATACATCCCCCCTGGAGCAATGGGAGAACCAGGAGGCAGTTACTGTTCCTTTGAGTCTCTGTCGGCTTCCTGGGACACCGCAACAGTGCACTGTTCCATACACAGGGCTTGTGGCAAGCCTATGCATGATATGTTTCTTGACATGCTGCAGCATTGTTGTGCTAGTCTGTCTGAGCATGCAGGGCATTGCAGCAGCTTCCGACACTCAGCTCTGTTGCTTCCAGAACTGTTTGGAATACCTCTGGCCCACTGCTGGATAGCGACAGTCCCAGATAGTGTTCTTCTGGATCATCCTTGCACTCCGAACAAGAGAAGGATGGTCTCAAGGCTAAAGAACCAGGGATGGCTTCATTCTTGGCGTTGCCAAGGACTTTTTTTTTTGTGAAACCTTGAGTGCTCAATTTTCCTGTGCCTCTGTAAAATCGAGATAGCGATACTCCTTTACCACACTGGGATGGGACTCTTCCTCCATTACAGGGCATACAGTGCTTTCAGACCCTTCAAGGGCAGATGCTATAGTTATGCAAGTGCAAAATATTATTGCCATGGGTAGTAGGTGTCCTTCCTTCCTCAGAAATGACCCCACTTAATGATCTCAGTTCATGTCCCTTCCCAAAGTAATTTTTAAATTTTGTTTTTTAGCTGTGACTCAGTTCCCTTGTCATCTCCTCCTCCAGGTTGAATTCAAGATTGCCTTGCTCCTTGCCCCTACATGGCCTGATAGTATGCATATGATGTATTCTTGTTGACCGTGTTTTACAGCAGAATATTTCTGAGATGTTTATGAGTACTTCCTGCCCCACAGGAAGAGCAGAGGATTTCCATCCTCCTAAGAGGCAGAGCTCCTGGCTCATTGGAGCCAAAGAACTCAAGCTGTGTGATCTGTCCTTTCCTGTTTCTTTAGCTTGACGCAATGTGGTAAGGCTGTTTGATGTTGGGATGGGAGGATGCAGCAACTCCTGCTTGCCAAATTCATCACTTATTTCCTTTATTATGTTCCTTACTAGGAAATTATGTGAGAATTGATACTATATTTTTCTATTCACAAATTAGTGGAGGTCTGAGGTACATTTGAAACAGCAACTGGCTCCGTAAAGAATCAGAAAGTCATTTTACTCTTTCACGCCAAGACAACTGGGTTAAGCTCTTCAAAGGTTGGAATCTCCTTCTCACTAAGCCAATTTGGGATGAGTGAACATTTCCAAACACCTCTGCACATCTTAGCTCAGGCAGCCTTTCCTTTCATGTATTCCAGATGTGAGCAGTAAGGGACAGCCGACATACCACAGAACACAGAAAATTATTCTGTTTAGAAACAATTTCTGCTGATATGTCTCCTTCCTTCCTAACTTCTTTCCTTCCAGAAAGAAGAGCAATTTTTTTTTCTCTCTCTCTCCTAGGGGTTTCTTCAAACCTCTCTTGGATCATCAGTTGTTCCCCTCCTTTTGACATTGGGTAGCTTTCTGTGCACATATGGGTTTTCTTTTCTGAGTCTATATGGCAGTGATAGCTCCATGTCACTGGTGCTGTCATATGTACCAAATTCTGCACCTTAGCCAGAACTCTCATGGCAGCAGGATACGAATCTAGAAGTATTGTGATTCTTTGTGATGAAATGTTGTGTGTTAGCAGAAGATTTTTTTTTATAATCCTCATCATCTGCAATTTGGGGGCATAATAATCATCTTCACAGCAACCAATTATCATCTCTCAAACAGAAGATTATGACTTTAGGTAGAGAATAAGGAGCAGGGTAAATATACTTTTAAAAACAAAAGGTGCATGTGTAAACAGGCTGGCACTTTTCCAACCTGTTCTGTAGACATAGAACACACCGTCTATAAAGTCCAAACTCACCCTCTTCCTGGGGTTTGACTTTACTGGCAAACACAGAGCAGAAAGATCAGCTCAAACCTCCTTCCTGGCTTGGAGGCTCCTAGGGCTTTTCAGCTCCTCCCTCAGGACTACTCAGCCCCCATCCTAGATCCTTTCTCTCTCTAGTGGAGCCTCTTCTTTATATCTCAGTTATAGATCAGGACCCACTGTGCTAGGATGAGCCAGCAGGACCCACCTCACCTTTTCTTATCAGTAGCAGTTCTTGCTGAAAGGATGGGATGTTTCAACCAAACATTGCCAGCCTGTTACACCAGTTTCATAGTAATATCTCCCAGGGGTAGGTAGAAAAATATAACAATTATGACATACTAGCAGACCTACCTGTAAATAGGATGTTTCTCAAAGGTTTCTATGAGGTATCAGTAGGCTTTTTAGCAAGAATAACACATTTTGTGTTCTCTTTATTGACTAACTGTGAGCAATTATCCTACCTTATGATAAGTTCATCTTAAATCTTAAAATAATGTTTTATTATATGAAGGAGTCTAACCAGGGCCTTAAAATGTTTTGTGTTGCATGCTCTTTATGATTATTTTTTCTTATCTCAAAAATAAAATGCTCTAGGTTGACATTTCCAGGACGCCTCTCTCTCGCTAAAGCCAGCCAAAAAAAAAAAAAAAAGAGAGAGAAAATATTTGATCCTATTTCTTGGATGGAAATCTACCACATGAACTTGAATACTTATATGGTTGGGATTTTGGTCCAGATTCTTTTGGCACTTGTGCTGAAATCATTTGGACTGTTCTATTTGAAAATTCCCAGTGGTGCCTCCATTTCCCAAAAATCTCAGAACATGAATGCTTTGACCATCTCTTTTTATACTTTGCTAAAGCAGAGCCCTCACCCAGGCTAATCTGAGGTCTCTGTAGATAATAAAAGAGACATTTTACACATATTTTGTGTGCTCCAGGGAAAAACGTAATTGTTGCATTCAGTAGAGTGAAATCACTTAATCGTTTATCTTACCGCCTGGTGTGCTTCTATACTATGTTATTCTGAATAGAACAAATAATGAACTCCTGTATCCACACAGAGGCACAACTCCCCTGTACTTCCCTAAAGGTATGAATTATATTGAGCATCTTTACAGGAAATAAGTGTCCATGTGTGGGGGGAAGGGGGGAATCTGGAGAACTTGGACAAAGATGTTCACTTTGACCTTCCATAGAATACCAGGGTTAGAAGGGGCCTCAGGAGGCATCTAGTCTAACCCCCTGCTCAAAGCAGGACCAATCCCCAATTTTTGGCCCAGATCCTAAATGGCCCCTTAAGGATTGAACTCACAACCCTGGGTTTAGGGGACCAATGCTCAAACCACTGAGCTATCCCTCCCCTCCTTTCCATTGACTTCAGTGAGCTTTGAATCAGGCCCTTTCAGCTCAGTCCAGTTCATACTGAAGTCAAAGGCAAAACCCATTGATTTCAGTAGGAGCAAGTTCTTAACTCCTCCACTATTGAAGCGACTTATATTTGTGCAAGGTCACATGATCTCACGAATTCAGCAAGGCCTCCTGCTTTGCCCAGCAGTGATGCCCTGAATTATGCAGCATTGCTAATGGGGCTGGGGAGTTCTTCATGGCAGCTGCACTTCTCCTAACCTGGCGAGCAGAAGGGAAAACAGGGTTAGCAGGGTCTGAGCCTTCTCTTGGGAGAAGCAAGATGGAAGGTAGCAGAAGCAGAAGGAAATCTTTACCGTCTGGGGCCCTAAGCCACAGCCGAGCAGATATCTATTCCAGTAGGGCTTAGGAGTTCTATAAGAGTGGTTCCTTTCTGGATTGCATGGGGGAGTGGCGGCCTGCAGCAGCATGAAGAGGCAGAAGCACCATCCCTCACACCAGAGACACACTGTAAATACAGATGGACCTGAGCCACAAAGTCCAGATCTGATCAAAACATGGGTGTATTCAGATATGCTTTGTTGGGACCATCTGTATAAATAATACGAATTACTATGGCAGAATGTTAGCACAATCACATCTTTGGTGGAAGGAGAGCTGGTCACAAAGACAATAAATATAATAATAATAATAATAAAAAATCATTTTTATTATAGCAGAGCCTAGGAGCCCAAGTCATGGATTTAGACCCCATTGTGCTAGGCATGGTACAAACACAGAACAGAGATGGTCCTGGGCCTGAAGAGCTTTTCATCTCAGTATAAGACAAGACGCAACAGCTGAGTGCACCAAACAGACAGAGATGCACAAGAAAACAGGTCAGTGTGATAAGTAGTTTATCTGTATTTATAGTACAGACCAAATACTAGAAATAATGTTTGACAGACATAGTAAGTGATACTAAAGAGCACTTTCTATTTTCAGAGCAGTGAAACCATTTTATAAAATTTCTAGTGTGCTTTGTTGTGGCAGAAAGCTGATAGAGTATGTTGTCCAGTATGATTTCCTTATTGCATGAATGGCCACAGAACTAACATTCCTTCTGCTATCCTACTATTTTTAAAAAGGCCTATACCCCATGTTGGAAGCATTATACCTATAAACAATATATTGGTTGTTTCTGGATGGTATCAGATGTCCTGTAAATCCTTTTGAAATGATTTAAAATTGGTCTTTTTGCTACAATTCCTGCTAATTTCTCCTATAAAGCGGATAGGTTCTTGATACTATTGATTTCACTTTGCTCCTTATGTGTTTCTGGGGACAGACCAGATAAAGCAGCTTCATATTTCTCGAAACATTGGATGTGCTTATAATCTACTGGCAAGAGCATCAATAATATCATGACAATGGTGCAGTGACAGTTAAATTGCTTCTTATACTGCAGAATCACCCACAGTAAAAAAGGCAATACACGTTGAGAGATCTTATGGGCAGCAGGGACCATTACAATCATGTTGTCTGACTTCCGGAATGCCACAGAATTTCACCTAGTAATTCCTCAGGCATGGAGCCCAGTAGCTTGTGGTTACTCTACAATATATGAGAAAGACCTCCAATCTAGTTTCCAACTACACTGGCACATAGTCCTCTAGACCTAAATAGGTCTCTACAGAGGAAAGACAAGAAACAAGCCAATTTTTATCACAAGAAATTACACCTGGCATGATTTCATTTTCATAATCTGGAACTTTTCAAACTAGCTTTTAGTAATGTCTCCTTGCTAATAGTTCTCTTGACATGATGCATCTCAATTTAAAGTGAGCACCAATATAAGAACTAGGCGAGAGAGAGATTTCAAAATTAGAAAGCTTCAGAATACCTGTTTGACACCATTGTGACAACTCTTTAGTCTCTACTAAATTGATTAACTAATGATCCATCTAAAGTACTTAAAACAGTGACAAGGTTGGTTGACTCAGGAGATTAGTAACAAGAAAGAGCCGGATGCAAAACAAAGCCCATTAAAGTCACTGAAAAGACTCACATTGACTTCACTGGGCTGTGGATCAGGTCCTAAGAGAGTTTTCCACCTTTAAAGTAGGTCATCATCTCAAACTGAGCCCAGGTGGGTAAAAGTAACAACCAGGAGGCAGCTCTTTGTTGTCCTATTGTGTGAAATGACTTGGGGGTCCAATAGACAAAATCTTCACCACAGTTAGCATCCTTGGTGTCAATCTCAGAGGAGAAGGACTCAGGCCCTGTTTTAAGAAGCTGCTTAAGTCTCATTAACTTCACTGTTAAGAAGGTGCTTAAGTGCTGTCCTGAACAGCGATGCTTTCCTGAGTCAGGGATTGAATGCGCCTCAAGTCAGGACTGAGCGTATTTGCAGGACAAGATGTGCATTCATTCTGGGAACTTGCACGGCTGCTGTCTGTGCTTTACCTGTTCTGTGGTTAAACAAAGGACTTCAGTCTTCAGGATGCTCAGTCTGCCATTGTTTCTGATTTCTATGTCGGCTCCACCCACCTTTCCAGGATATCAGACCGACTGGCACCTTTTGTGAGCACAATTTTTTTCACTTCAAAATGTTTTTTTGTACAAATAATTTGATCTGATTCTCCACCGCCTTGCACCTTTAGGTCTTTAGGCACCTAACTCCCACTGATTTCAGAGGAGTTAGGTGCCTAAATATATGTGAGGATCTGGGCCGTAGAGCTGTGCAAAGTCAGTGTAAAACACCAGCACCAATGGGAGAGAAGAATTCTGATCTGTCCGCTTTGCCCAGGTGTAAATGACTATGCAAGGCAAAAGGTAATGGGAAATCAGGTCCAGAGTTTACAAATACAAGGAGATCTGATTCTACCTTAGATAAATGTAACAAAGAGTAAACCGTTGGTGTTCATTTGCCAAGAGTCCCCTGAAGATATGCACCTGGAACATTTTGTCAGCTGCTTTCTGGAGGCTTCATGAATTAGGAATTCACAGAGCAGCATCAGCTTCATGAGCCACTGACACAATCACAGAGGTGAATGAGACAGACATATTTTAGAGCCATTCACTGTAGTAATTTTTGTAGGCTGCTCAGAGATCAGGTCCACGGAACCACCTGTGTTGCACTGAGCATGTCAGGGGACAGGGCCTTTTCGGTGACAGATATAGCATAAAGGCCAGTTCTCAGTAATACATTTTTCATATTTGTAGTAGTTTCAATTATAATTATATGAATTATCATCTTCGCACTACAGTTCAGGGCCAAATTGTTCCCATAGATGTGGCAGACTCATACTGACTACAGAGGAAACTCTGTTGTCAGAAGTGGGCCTACAAATTTACCCTAATTGTGAGAAGTGAGTGAAAGATCATAAAATGGCACAACTACCTTGTGACAAGGTGTCCATCCTGCACAAGTCCTGAGCAGGTTAAGTGGGCCAGAAGGGGACCCAGGGATTGATATGCACTAATTGCTGGTGAAGCCCAGCTGGGCTAGGAGTATAAAGCCAGGAAGTGAGAGTCGGAAGGGGCTGTACGGATGAGGTCTGAAGTCACTCGCCAGGAGGAAAGGGAGTTGGCCAACATCAGGGAGGAAATCCAGGGGGTTAATAAGCTTTGGGTTCCTGCCCTGGACTAAGGCATCTGCCAAGAGGCCCAAAGAGGTGAAGTAGCCAAAGGGGGCAGAGGAAGCTCTGGTGGTAAACGCAGGGATAGGCCAGGAGATAGACAGGTCGATAGGAAGGAGTCCAGGGAAACAGCCACAGGGACTGAGGCTGAGCAGACCTGGACTGTTTGTCATAAGGTCCCTGAGCTGGAACCCAGAGTAGCGTGTGGGCCTGGGTTCCCCTACCAGCCACTGGCAAAGTGGCACAGGACCTGCAATTGGAAGAGAAGACTGCCTGAGATGGCATACGGACAGCTTATCGTGTGGGACTTTGTTACCCCACAAGGGGGACTACACAGGGACCTGGCCGGAGGGCCGAGTCATGAAGAGAGAGCCCCCCCAAGTCATGGAGAGAGAGAGGGGCTGCAGCGTGAGCAACCAATGGAAGGGGGTGCCAGATGGGGCAAAAGCTAATTCCCAGACCCAGCCACAAGGAGGCGCACCTGATGTGAGCGTACCCCTTTACTCACCTAATAATAAATGTTCATGGGGAAAAGGTGCAATGCGGAGACAGACTGAATTAATACAAACAAAAAAGTCTACTGATATAACTCAAGGACTGCACCTGTAACCGAGAGAAGTGTGGAACTGGAAATCAATGAACCAAAATTCGCTTGCTGGAAATTAGGCCAGAGACCTTGTCTACACTAGAAGTTGCTTCTATGGAGCTTTCATTGCTCAGGGGTGTGAGTGACGGTGGCTTAGATTGTCTTCAGCAGGTGCGGCTTCATCACTGTAATGCTCCTAGTGTTGGTGTAGCCTAACTGGTGGACAAAATAATGAGAGGATGGGCTAGTCTGCCCATCTCCCTTTTGGGGTCCTTACAAGAAAAGTCTTTTTAAGAAAAAAAAAATCAAGAAGAAGTAGCTGGCTGCCAGCAGCCACTGACTGAGAGACAGGAGAACAGGAAAGGAGCAACTTTTACCATCATGGCTGCTTTCCCCACTGTCTCCTGGGTCCCCAGGATCCACTATAACATTGCTGGGCCTTCATTGTCCAAATCCCAAGAGAGATCTTGACCAGGCTGGACCAAAGGAAGGAACTCAAATGACATCGCCACCTCCTCCGGCTCTGGCTAACTCTCAAACGCCGTCTGGGATGTGAGACTTTGTCATTCCTC
Source organism: Caretta caretta (assembly GCF_965140235.1). Taxonomy (NCBI): domain Eukaryota; kingdom Metazoa; phylum Chordata; order Testudines; family Cheloniidae; genus Caretta; species Caretta caretta. The sequence continues at coordinate 200,796,869 of NC_134208.1, read as the reverse complement.
CTAAATGACATGATGCAGGTGCAAGTTTGCTACACCTCACAATGGCTGATAAGACCCAGGGCTGTGACTGTGTTTCTCCAGCCATGAGACTGCAGGTGAGAGGGGACACCAGACAGAAGCTGCAGTTTCTATCTTTGGTGTTATTTTCTTTCCCCTCTTAGAATCATGGGACTGGAAGGGACCTTGAGAGGTCATCTAGTCCAGTCCCCTGTACTCATGGCAGGACTAGGTATTATCTCTAGACCATTCTTGACAGGTGTTTGTCTAACCTGCTCTTAAAAATCTCCCAAGATGGAGATTCCACAACCTTCTTAGGCAATTTATTCCAGTGCTTAACCACCCTGACAGTTAGGAAGTTTTTCCTAATGTCCAACCTAAACCTCCCTTGCTGTAATTTGTGTGTGTATGTCTTGTTTTGTCTTCTAGGAAATGGGACTAAACTTTAACAACAGCTTCAGCCCTACTTAACTTTTTTTTTTTCCTTTCCCCCTCCAAAAGTTACTGCCACCTGGGATACTATCAAACAAGGAGTTTTTAACTTTTAAAGACTCTCTTCAGCTAAAGGGAACAAGGGTTGTTGAAAAACGAAAGTCTTAAACATTTTACATTTCATATGCTTTCACCATGTACCCAATTCCCTTTTATCTTTAATCAAAGGTTAAAAAGGATGTTCAGTGATGTGTTTGCCCTGGTACTAAGCAGGCTGAGGTCCCTGTTTACCTTGTTTAATGTTGGACAATTCCAGAAGCATTGCCTTTTTCGGCCCCTATCCCTTCGAAATTAATATAACAGCTCTGTGTGTGTAAGTATTGTTTCAGCCACCATCTGCAACGCAGCATGCTGTGGTGTAATGAGGCAGTCATTTTGTTCCAACAGCACTACACAGTAACTTAGAAGGGAAAGGGACCTAATCAGACAATACTCAGCTCTTGAATCTCCTCTTAATAAATATTAGCTTAGCTGAGTTGCATATAATTGTACAGCTTATCTAGAGGGAAACTGCAAGGGCAATTGAGGTGAAAAGAGTTTAAAAATCTGGCCTGTAATTTGATCAGGCCCATAGCTTAATTCCCTACTCCTGCCAAAAGTGCCACCAGATTTTGAATGACCATGAGTAATCAGTGTAATAGTAGACACTGGAGTCAATAGACATTAGCCTCTCTGATGTGACCGTGGCAGTGACCCGTGTAGGTGTCACCCAGATCATATGACTGGACACAGGAAATAAAGTCTAAGAGTAAAATACTGGCCTTGTTGGAGTAAATAGGAGTTTTGCCATTGACTTCAGTTGGGTTTCTTACCAGACCCTTACAGTAGTCAGGACCTCAGTTTTACATCTCATTTAAAGAGACCCAATACCTGACTGAGACTCGTCCTGCTATCAGTTCTGTGCTATGCTAGACAGAAATTCATTCACAGTCCAATATTTCAGTTGTGTGTTTCTGGGGCTCAGTACGTTAAATTCTTTCACTTAGAAAACAGGCTGTTTTCTGAACATGCACAGGTAGGACAGGCCTTTCAGCTCATGGACTGGACATCAGGGTAATCATGGCATATCCAATTTAAAAGTCCTTCCTGAAAAACAAACCTTTAATTTACAATTGATTTCAGTAGAGTGAAAAAAGATAATTAAAAGGTAAATATCTTAGTATCAACTGTTCATAATGAATGAATACTAATCTAGCCTAGAAGACTAATATTCTTATTACTAGGAGATCTCTAAGAAATTCAGTTGCGAAGGAGACAAAAGAGTGAATTTCCAAGCAAATGGAAAATATATTTCTCACCACAAAGAAGTGCATTTCTGTTCACATATAGAAAATGAACTTTTGTACATCCTCTCTGAACCCATACAGGCTAGAGTAAATCTTCAAACTGAGGTCTTTGTATCCACCTTCCAGAAGTCAGGAAAGATTGCTGGGTTTTCTCTACTCTAGAAGTTGCTGTGTTGGTAAAGCTTAGTCTAGTCTAGCATTACTCTGTCGGGGGCATGTACTGCATGCTCCAGACGAGGATGGACCTCATTCCCTCCCCTCCGGCATAGACACTTAATGCATCAGGCCAGTTTTGCAGTACTGCTTTCTGGGGGGGCGGTAGGGGGTTTGACTTCCTGGTTAGCTCTGGTGATCAGTTTATGCTCTGAAGTGTGAAGATCGACATGGACCTTGCCATCTATTTATCTGCGATAATACAACTGCAGATGCTAGCCCTGATCATGGCCATTTGCCCAACCCTTCTAATGCAAATCATCCCTATATATGATGAATCCAGCCCCTCATGGATCTCTGCTGCATGGACGAAATCACTGGATGGAGGAATAGCCCTGGGGGGCTGTGGCTGCAGCACTCCTATGCTAGTGATGCCAAAGCAGCATCTTAGTGTCATAGGCAGCAGGTAATAGTAAGAACCTAACCTGAGCCACTGCATTGGTCTACAATGGGCAGCCCCAGGATCGGGGAGCAGAAAGGGCACTGTGGCACCCTTCCTCCAGCCAAATGTTGCTCAGCTGCACCTGAGGATCTGCCGTTTTAGCCTGATGTGTGTATGTATTTTGAATCTGATTAAACTCTTTGCCACTGTGATCATTTGTGGCAGAGTCCCACAGGCAAAGCGTACGTTGCGTAATTACATGTGTTAAAAAAAAAACCGTTTCCCCCTCCCCATTTTAAACACCGTGATGACTCCTTGTTTTCCCTAATCAGCTCATTTTTCTTTTGTGCCTGGACACCTGCAATGTGCCCAAGAGCAGATGTCTGGACCTGCATTTTTTTGTATTAATAGAGAGGTGTTTCCCTTGGGAACTGCAAGGCATTTTCTCATGAATTTCTGAGTCATGACATTTGACAGCACAAAAATGGCCAAGTATTCCTTGGCTTTGCCCAGCATGGCAAGCTGCCATATTTGTTTATGGCAAAAGCTACCTGTAGGACACACTCTAATCACGAAAATCCCCTGTCTACAGGTACCTCTGGGAACAATGCTAAACTTCTCAAAATAATTTCAAATGTAAGAGTTTCCCAATCAGCATAAGTACTTCTTAGAGAGAAATGGCTTAAAGATGAAGTCAACCTTTTATATGGACAGCACCCCATGTTGTCTCTTGGGGAATAGAATGAACTTCCCCTTAGACTCCCTAAGACCACTCAGAATTGGCCTCTTTTAGCAGAGTGGCCTTTTGCTACCTAGTTACATCTCACCTTGACTGCATGCAACTTTTTCAAAATTTGCAAGAGGCAAAATCCATGAAACATGTGGATTTCCCCAAACAACTTGGGCATGATCCGTTGGATCATGCATCCGCTCCCTGGGAAGAATCAGCAGACAGTTCTGCCCTGGAGATTCTATACTCCCCTTCTCAGCATAGCCACACACATAATCTCTGTGAGATGGTTCAAGGACTGTTTCCAATATTTGGCAGTTCTCAAGCGGCTGTGGGTCTGGGAAGTGCTAGGGCTGGTTATCAACCACAAGAGTTTAAACAAATATCCCTGTAGCATCTATTTGTGGAAAGATAAACGCTTAGCATTTTTGCAGCACCACGTCCTGGGAACTAGCAAAGATTGAAGGGATATGTATCCGCATGCCCCTCAGCACCACAGACACAGCGTGTTTCTGTGATTTACACTGGACAAATATATCAGACCTGTGGCTGTTCTGCACTACAATTACTGAGGTCCAAGTATAGGCTACCATAGCTTTATGGTTAAAAGTACCTAGATGACAATTGGAGAGGCAGAAAAGTTCTTATTATCTAAAGTATGGGAGGGGTAATGCCAATTTGTGCTGATGATGCAGAGGTGTAGGGCAGGGCATAGCAGAGAATGAGGCTGACAGAAAAACAGTTCTTTAGTGAGTTAGTGTTCTTGGGCTGGATCTGATCTGGGCTACGCTGGTGTGAACTGCAGCAGACTTGTTCTGCATTCATATGGTGTAGTTGAGTGAGAAATCTAGCCATATGTCTCCAGCTGTGGCCCAATGTTGTCTCCAGATTGCAGGTGTATTGGGACACAAGCCAGTTGGATAAGGGGATATTGCTTGCCTGCAACTATGTGTATGTCTACCCTGGGATAAAAGACCCATGACACACCTGCAGCTGGCCCAGGTCAGCTGACTTGGGCTCACGGGGCTCGGGCTGTGGACAGCAAGGTGCTGCTTGGGGGCGGGGGGTGGGGGCAAACTTGCTCCCGCCCTCTGTTTCCACTCTCTTTCTCACATATCGTTGGCTCGATGTGTGGCCATTCTCACAACTTCAGCTGTGTCATTTCTGCTTCAGCCTCCAGTCTCGTTCAGACACCATCATCGCTAGCTGGTATATATCACTGAAATATGCCGCTAAGCCTATCCCGGAACAAGCCCACAGCCCATGCCCTCAAAGGAAGAAACAGCAGCAGAGGCAGATAACAGGGAAACTCTCCTAATGTGGGAAAGAGAGCTTGTCCTATCATGTATTCAAAAGGGAGCAGCCAGTTCCGTGGGTTCATACAGAAGAGCTGAGAAGTGTCTGAGAAGCACACTGTTGTATTCAGGTCCTGTTCATACTTGAAGTAAGCAGGCTCAAATCCATTTACATCAATGGCCTTATTCCAGGGTGGAATTTGGCCCTTCCTGGGGTGGGTGTGATTGGCTTTCTCTGACGTACCCAGTTAGCTTGAATTTCACTAGCAGTGAGGCAATGGCAATGCAAGTAATTACTGACAGGGCTTCACAGTTCTGGGGTGAGTTAGCTACATTACAGCTAACTTGGATATGTCTACTCCAGCTGCAATCCCAGCCAGTGATTGTAGTCCCGACAGGCCCAAAGTGAGTGCAATTGTAATGTACGTCCACTTATGGCCCCTAGTACATTGCCAGAGCAGTGGAAAGTGGCCTTAGTGAAAATAAGACACAAGCCCCATGGTAACCAGTTTGGAGTTGTTAAGAACGACACATTAAATACAGCCCCCCCACCCCCCATCTCCAAACAACATTTAATTATTAAGCCATAATCCTGTTTTGATGTATTACTGTTTGGGGTCTACTCAGCTTCGATTTTATTGCTTCCCTGTACATTTCAAATGAGGCACACAGAATGTATGGCAAAAATGCATGCTGAACTTCAGCTGCCCTGCTGAAGGAAGGGGGGAAAATAGCCAGGAGTGGTGTCTAGAAGGAACGGCTTCTCCTGCAAGTTTTGAGCCCTGGCACCAATTTCACTACAACTATTTAGTCGGCGGCAAATAGCCCCAAACCAGTGTGTGTGGATGGAACATCATAACCCTTTGTTACTTCAGAATGTAGTTATGTGCACTGTATTTATATAAGGAAAAGGGGAAATATTGCAAGACACATACAGAGGCCATTCCTCTTAAATGCAACTGGCTTTGTTTCAGCTCAAACCTTGGGATTAAATCACATCTGTCGTTCTTAGTCAAAGTAAGAAAATACCATTTTTTTTCTGGGTCGCTTTATCCCTTTAGATTGCACTGGTGCAAACCTGCAGCATCCGGGCAGAACATCCCCAGTGGCTGGCATGGAGGTGCAGCACCACACTCTGTCAGGGTCCAGGAGCTAGCAGGAGCAGCCCACAAAACAGGTGGGAACAGGCTGACCAGGAGATTCACTGATACAGCATGTCTCCCAAAGGACCCTCAGCTGTCAAGGCCATAAAATAAAGCTTCTGTTTCTTGGTGGAAGCTGGAGGAAGGGACCGGTGACATCACCATCCGCTATCCATTGGAGCTACCTCTGTGGCTGCCTGGCCTGTGCTATGACTGGCGTGTGGATGCTTGGTGTGTGCTATGTCTCATAGGGGTTAACCAGACGCTGGACAATGATGAATAAGAAGAGATGGCATAACCATCTCAAAATCAGGTTTGTCTCAGCTCTTTGGCTTTCCAGAGTAGATAAGCTGATTTCCATGCAGCGTGAGCTTTTGGGGGTTTGCAGTTGATACTTCAAAAACGGAAGTCTTATCTGCTTAGCCTGGATATTAAAGTTCTCACGACGCTCTTCATTGCCCTTATTCTGCACCGTTAAAGTCAATGGGAGGTTTGCCATTGACTTCAGTGAGCAAAGGATGAAACCCCATAGGAATAAGCATTTGTTTCAGTGTCTTTGACCATAATTTCCCCTCTTCCCTCTCTGATATGCTTGCTATTTTCTGATCCTTTACTGCCTTTCACAACAAATAATGAATGGTACACAGAGAGAAAACCAGGAGCAACTTTTTTGCATTGTTCCTTGTACTTTCCTCTAAAGCATCTGTACGGGCCGCTCTCTGATGCTGGATATTACACTAGGTGGAACACTGGTCTGATCCGGTTCCTATGTTTTTGGTTTTGTTTATTTGTATTACCATAGGGCCCTATTCCTGGATCACTACCCCATTGTGCGAGGCACTGTACAAACACGTGTGTTCCTATAACTCTCTGTTTACAGGAACTGCCAGGCATACAGGTTTGACTTTAATTTAAATTGTTCATGGCAAAGCTAATTATTTTGGTTTCCTAAACTATGACATTAAATTATAAAACTGCTCTGGCTGTCAAATCTCAGTTAATCTTTCTGATTGCCCATCATGGGCCATGCTTAAGTGGTTCTAGGAGCAGGGAAGGAACAAACCCTAAGTTTTACTTACCTTTCTGAATTGGGGGAAATCCCCTACAAAGACTTACATTCTAGCAGACAGACCAAAAAAACGTGGAAGCAGAAGATTCAGGCTCACTCCTATGTGTGCAGTTCATTTTACAGGGTGTTTATACTCTACATCTACCCCAGAAACAATTGTGGAGACTGGAGCGAGCCTAGGCAAACCAGGAGATCTGGCCACATTAAGCTCTGACACTTTTATTTTCCACTGCAACATAGTCCCAAATACTTCTTGCCAGCATTTTCAGTCATCAGCTGATTGATTTAGTACATTTATTCTTCTGTGATCTAAACCATAATCAGGAACAACTTAAAAATAATAAAAAAGCAGAGGGTTATAAGTAAGGGTAAGATTTTGTTCATTAATATCATCTTCCAGCCAGCAATCTCAAACCATTTTACTGTCATTAATGAGTTAAGATTTACACCACCCCTGCTTTATTGTAAAGCAGAATTTCAATGGTTAGTTGTAACCTGAAGATAAACACTATATTATTTTGTGTGTAAAGGAAAAACAAGTACAGTACACTGTTTATACAGACAGGCTCGTTTAAAATATCCCAAAGACTGGATTAAACTGGTGTGAGTTAGGCCAGAATCAGGTCCCCCGTCTGTTAGTACGGTGACAAAGAAATGCAGAGAGTTAATGCAGCACAAAGATGTCTGGGTAAATCTATAGGAAGGAAGTTTGCAGACAGGAAGGACGGGTGTGGATGGGAAAAGCTATCCTGTGCCGGGCTGCATTAAATGCAGTGTTAAATCACAGCACAGGGATAAGAAAGAATTTAGAAATTAATGTACGATCTGGAGAATTAAATTCTCTATCAAACAACCTTAAGGTCTGGCAGCTGGTTTGGAGCTGATAAGGAGTGGAACCAGCTAAAATGTTCCCAGGGAATGTTCTCATCCCTGCCTGGCACTAGAGAGAGTTACAGAGCATGAATCAGAATCTAATTCTGTCAACCAGTGATTGGGTCCTGAGAGGCACTGGCCTATGTGTTAACCTAACAGTATGCTCGATTGAGCTATGGGAATTATAGAGATCTATCTCCCCCCCACACACACACACACGTTTTGCTGGTTTTTTTCCCACACTGCTTCTTGTCCTTTTCATTCCAAAGCTTGCAGTGCATAAATACATGTGTGCGTTAGCTGATGTGTATAGTATATCAAAGTGCATTTTAAAATGACTTAGCATAACACTGTTATCATACAAAGTAGAAGCAGCCCAATACCACATAACATATTGACTGCGTTTTTGACAGCCAGGCTCCAAGTATAACAAAATCATATGTCTTGTTTTATGGGTGGGCAAATCTTAAAAAAAAAACCCTCGACTTGCAGAAGGGGGAGAGTTAAAAGTGAATCTGGTCCTAGCTCCCTCTCTCCTTAATTGTTCAATCTGCTCAGGCTTGATGGCATGTGTAACATAGTAAACATCAGCGTAGTGGCATGGAATAAAAACACCATGGAAGAAATCATTTGGTTCACTTTAACTGCATAGCAACTTAACTGTAAGAAAACTGAAAAAGGTTCAGATCGCTCTGCCTCCAGCCAAATTCCAGAGGCACGTCTGCAGCATCTGTTTGTGTTTACAGGGCTTGCGACATTGCCAGTGATAAAACGGTTGCTAATTTGCTAATTCACATGTCCAGAAAGGCTGCATTAAATCAACTGAGGTTGTGCTTCTGGTCCCTGTTCACACTGGGCCTGATCCAAAGCCCACAGAAATCAATAGGTGTCTTTACACTGATTTCAGCAGGCTCTGGGTGAGGTCCATTAGAAGGAGTGTACAGCTATAGTTACATTCATCTCAGCAGTTTTGCTTAGTTAGGGGTTCATGGTAAGCTCCCTACTGTTATGATATGCAAAGGGGTGCATGCCCTTTGTTGTACCTTCAGTTTTGATTGAACCGCAAAAGTCAAGGAAAAAACAAAAAATGTTGTCTGGTTTCTACCTGAAACCATAAATTAGTGCTCAAAACTCACTCCTGGTTTGCTTAAAACAGGGCCAAGGTCCAAAAATGGGTTTGCAGATCTCAAGCAAACTTAGTGTTGCCATCAGCGTCGTAATGAGATTGAAACCAGGGGAGTTTGGCCTGTTTTTTTGATTTTGCTTTGGAAGTTTCAAATGCTGATAATAATTTTATCTATTATTATTATCAGTATTTTATTTTATTTATTGCAATAGTGCCTAAAGACTCCAATCAAATATCAGGGCCCCAGTGTAATTGGCACAGTACAAACACCCACTAAGAGATAGTCCTGGCCCAAAATGGCTTATACATGAAAAATAGTGGTTAGTACTCTCTGTATAGCAATTTTTATCTTCAAATCATTGTGTAATCTACTCCTTTTTCGACTATCAACTCTTCAGGGCAGAGATTTTATCCGGTATATTTTTACCTGTTAAAAGCAGTGTGTGCAGTTTCTCTCTTCAAAACATTGCTAAAGCTATAGACATAGGCACCTGCCTTGTGCTCTGTGTGCCTAACTGATAAATTAAAACTCACAACATAAACAAAGGCCTTCCCATAAATATGTTCACTTCAGCTCGCCCCCATCTCAATAGCCTTAGAGAAGGGAGGATGGTGCCTTATAAATAATAGAGCTGAACAAATAATCTGTAGCATATAATTCGTCCACCCATGAAGGCATTCTGGATTTGCAGCTAAACACAGTTTAATCTTCAGGTATTAAAATGAGAATATTATCCCTAATATTATGCTTCCTTTTCATATCGAGTGATCTGAGGCAGCAAACATCTCTTTGTTGGTGTTTGTATAGCACCTAGCACAATGGGACACTGACCATAATTGGGGCCCCTGAATGTTACTGAGGAACAAATAATAATAATAATAATTTATAATAGTTGAAGGCTCAGTTGGTAACAAATGTAAAATATTGATCTTGTTCTATAGAGATGTCTCACAAGGATTTAACAGGAAGGCTTCCTTATATAGTTGTTCTTTCCGCCCATTACTTCACCTCACCCAGTAAACACAAGACTGACTTCATATTACATAAGAACATAAGAACAGTCAGATCATTAGTCCTTCTTGCCCACTATCCTGTCTTCCGACAACGGTCTGTGCCAGATGCTGCTGAATAGGGCAATTATTCAGTGAGCCATCCCCTGTCATCCAATCCCAGTTTTTGGCAGTCAGAGGTATAGGGACACCCAGAGCATGGTGTTGCGTCTCTGACCATCTCGGCTAATAGCCATTATGAACTTATGAACTTATCAAAATCTTTTTTGAGCCCAGTTGTACTTTTGGCCTTCACAACATCCACTGACAATGAGTTCCACAGGTTGACTGTGTGTTGTGTGAAGTACTTTCTTATCTTTGTTTTAAACTTGCTGCCTGTTAATTTCATTGTGTGACCTGTGGTTCTTGTGTTATCTGAATTGGTAAATAACATTTCCTTATTCACTTTCTCCAGACCATTCATGATTCCAAATATTTCCCTTTTGAGATGGAGCAACCAGCACTGCATGCAGTATACAAGGTGCTGACGTACCATGGATTTATATAGTGGCATTATGATATTTTCTGTCTTATTATCAATCCTGTTCCTAACGGTTCCTAACATTCTGTTAGCTTTTTTGACTGCCACTGCGCATTGCGCAGATCTTTTCAGAGAGCTATTCACAATGACTCCAAGATGAATCCTCCCCAGAGGAATGTGTCTGTCTGAACGGTGTGCTCCTCTGCACCTTTTGGCTATTAAACATTAGTCCTTGAAAGTGAATCCATTTTAGAGCTGGATTTAGGGCTCAACAAAGACATAACCCTTTTGCTATAGGTAGGTAAGTCCAGCATGGACAATTGTGGACAGAGAGGCAAAGTAGTCTGGTGGGTAGGACACTGGCTGAGAATGCAGGACTCTGGGTTGTATTCCTGCCTGTTGCACTGACCTACTGTGTGACTTTTTCCTGCCTCTTTTCCCCCTCCCACCTTTGTTTGCAAGTGCTTCTGGGCAGGAACCATGTGTCTGTACTGTGCCTTGTACAACAGGTTCCTGATCTCAGATGGGGCATTACGGTGCTACCACAATACAAATAATAAATAATAATGAATATATGCGAGTTCTTGGCTGGGGTCATGCCCCAAGTGACCACAACTGATGCGTAAGTGCACCATAGGCCTTTGGCTATTTTCACTCATAAAATATCTCTTAGAGCATCGTGTTGTGTACTAATAAATTTGTCAGTACTTGGGATGATTAAGGAGGTTTGTTCAAATTAAGGCTAAACAAACTTTTGCCCATCCTCAAAACAAACCCAATTTTTTAAAAAGAAACTAGGATAACTGCACCATCGACTGGCAGGATCTCAACCTGGCATGTTCTAACCTTCCACAGAGCTATCTGATGGAGTCTGAAAACACAGTCATTGTCAAGAAAGCACCAGATCTTGTGTCCGCTGAGGTTTCAGGGTATTTTGTGCACATTGGGCCTTCAAGGCCAGAGAAGTAGCCAGAGAGGTCCCAAAGGCTACAAATTCAAAATAGGCACTTAGCACTACCATTTGCCATCACTCTGTGTTGTACTACTAACTAACATGACATTATTTCCCCAATCTTCATTAGTCTTTATGGATTTTCCCATGTAGTTTCCACAACGGTACCGGTGTGGTTCAAAGCCAGGACAATCTGTGCAATCCAGTCTCCTGAGGTTTAAGAAGTATAGCCAAGTATAAGGATACACGTGGTACCAGTACTGAGTAGAGGCATGGCAGAGCACGGTACTACAGGTATTTTTTAAATTTTGAATTGTATATGTGCTTCGAGTGTGGGATTGAGGCATATGATCAACCAAGCGAAATAAATAGCCCATTGTTCACTTTGTTCAGAGATTTTTAAGGCAAGAAGAGACCATTATGGTCATATAGTCTGACCTCTTGGATAATATAGGCCATAGAATTTCACCAAGTGATTCCTGCCTCAAGCCCATCACTTCTGGTTGAGCTACAGCAGATCTTTTAGAAAGACATCTAGTCTTCATGTAAAGACTTGCAGCTGATGGAGAATCCTCCTAAGTAAACTGTTCCAGTAGTTAATTACTTTCACTGTTAAAAATGTGCACCTTATTTTTATGTCTGTCTCCTGGCTGTGTGGTATGCAGTATTGTTGTAGCCATGTCAGTCCCCGGCTATTAGAGAGACAAGGAGCGGGAGGTAATATCTTTTATTGGAACAACTTCTGTTGGTGAGAGAGACAAGCTTTTGAGTTTACACAAAGCTCTTCTTCAGGTTATGGCTGTGTTGTCTGTTTATGTCTATGCAAGGTTGCAGAGCTGTTGTTACTAGCTAATAGAATTGGTCAGACTATTTGTTGCAAATAAATAATCATGTTGCTTTGCCTCCCTTTTTTCCTTCTGTTTGTGAATCATTCATAAAATAATCCTGATCTCTACAAATCTATTTGTTATGCCGAAGTATTCACAGAATAGTTTGTGACTAGATTTTAGTGAACGGGTTATTTGCATGCCCTTCACTTTGACCACTTGTAGTGTTGATTTGGTCCCCTAAGGCCTGGTCTACACTAAGAGGGTGGGGATCGATCTAAGATACGCAACTTCAGCTACGTGAATAACGTAGCTGAAGTCAACGTACTTAGATCTACTCACTGTGGTGTCTTCACTGCAGTGAGTTGACTGCTGATGCTCCCCCATCGACTTCGCCTGCGCTTCTTGCCAAGGTGGAATACCGGAGTCGACAGGAGAGCCCTCGGGGGGGTTGATTTATTGTGTCTGGACTAGTCGCCATAAATCAACTCCCCGCTGGATCGATTGCTGCCCGCCGATCTGGTGGGTATTATAGACATACCCTAAGTCACCAGGTATTGTTAGTCCACTCTGATTGGGCAAATGGGAAATAACTGATGAATACTGAATGAAGGAGAAAAATGAATGATGACTATTGAATAAAGAACAGTGAATGCAGCTCTTTGTTCAGTAAGAAGTTTTCGACGATTAATTATTTGTGTTACAGTTTGTGAAACACTTGAGACCTATTGCCATAAATAAAAGGTGCTCAGATAGGGGCCTGATCTAAACGACCTGAAGTCAACAGGAGTCTTTCTATTGACGTTAGGGGGCTTTGGATCAGCCCTATAAAGACTCACAACTCATAAATGATATGACCCTATAAATACAACAGAGTAAATTCCCCAAACTCATTCACCAATATATTTGCATATCTCTATGTGTGCTATTTAACTAGCTCTATAAACCAAGGTCCCCAGTCTGTGTTAGCATAGAAGAGCTGGAGTCAGTCTGGTATCAACACACCATCCAGGACATGTGGACAAGTTTTACTCCTACTCAGGGGGTGTTGGCAAGGCCCCTAGTCTGAGTTTAGCAGGACCACTGCCAAGCAACTTTGGGTGTGTGAAATTGGATTAAGCTCTACAGAAGCTGAGCTGGGGAAGCCCCATTCAGGCTCCACGGCCAAAACCACAGAAATCAGATTTTGATCAGAATAAAACTTTGAAAGAGACTCATCCAGACATAAAGTTTGTTGTTTGGGGTTGGCTTTTTTTTTTTTTTTTTTTTTTTTTTTTTTTTAAAGAAGTTTCCCCTTCCCCACATAGTTTCAGAGGCAAATAACTTCAGTAAGCAATTACAGGATTTTCTCCAGTATACAAGGATTTTGTCGTGTGATGTTTTTCATCTGGCATGTCTTTGTTACTTTCATCGTGGGCTGCTCTGCTGAATAGAAGGCAGACATTACTCAGAATGAGAACGGAGACTGTCTGTGTTCTAGTACTGAAGCTTTATTTAAAATGTGTGCTTTGCCAGTAAAGTTTGCATGTGCCTTTCTTTTATACTACAATCCCCTCCCTTCAGATGTGTGTTACAAGGCTGTAATGTTCCACAGATCTGTTGCTTTCCACCAGGCATTAATGTTACATTTTTCAGTAGCTACGCAATAAACAGTGAGACACTCACATTTGAAACAACTTACCTGTTGCTCTCGTGTTGACTAAACTCATATTTTCCCACAAATTCTAGATCTTCTGACGGATTAAAAAAATAGATCATGCATATTTGCAGCATTTTCCCCCCCATTTTCAAATGAAAGTAAGCAGAGAAACTTTGACGAATAAGCCTTTGAAGCAATGCAAGAATACTGCCAGTCTTAGAACAGTGACTCTCTTCTTAAGTGGACAGGCAATGTGTAAAAAACATGGGTGCTTGATTCTCATTTACACTACAGCACTTTTACACCACTGTGGTAGTGTGAGGAGCCTTAAACTGGGTGGAAATTACATTTATAGTGTAAAAGTGCCTCAGAAAAAAATCAGGAATCACTTCATGTCATTCAAATACTTTTGAGCTTGGTTCCCGTTCATACTAAGGCCCTTTTACACTATGCTGCCGCTATAAAGGGGCTTTAAAGTGAGAGCACATGTAATGTGTGCCTGGTTCAGGGACCCTGCACATTGCTAGAGCTGTGTAAAAGTGTCTTAGCACATGTGATAATCAGGTCCTTTACCTCTATTGATAACTTAGTATTAAGGACTTGGGGTGAATTCTGGGTCCCAATGGCAGTCAATGGGAAAACTCCCATTGACTTCCATATGGCCAAGATTTCACCCTTATTCTCGTCTACACAGAGGCCATTTTACACCACACTAGCAGGGTAAAGGGGCCTTAAAGTGGATGTTAATATAATTATCAGAGTGGTGTAAGGTGGTCTTAGTATAAATGAGAATCAGGTCCTACGTAGACTTTTTTTCTCACATTTTTTGGAGGGATGGGACTAGAATAAATATTTGATGAAACTTTGAAATATGCTTGAATCCAGCTCCTGTTCTCACCTGGTTTAGATTAGCTGATCTGAGTGCGCATTGTTTCTTTGATTTGTCAGTGATTTATCAGCATGGACTTCAAGCTCGGTTTGCAATCGAGAAATGTGACTGTCCCAGAGGAAGTGCACAGGGCAGGCGAGTGGTAGGCAGACAACACTGCAGAGGGAAGGTTCATCTCTGTCCAAAGAACAGGTAGTGCCAGCTTCCCTAATGGCCTCACTCATGTCCCTCCCACACCTTCCAGTCCCACTTTTGTCATTATTATCACAACACTGTCAGTTCCCAAATCCAGTCAGTGTTTGGCTTGTCTCTTGAGACTGCCCAAAAGGCTGATGAATCATGCAACTGTGATGTGTCATGTGGACCCTGTTTCATTAGGCACAGCACTGAGAGTACTAAATCATTTTATACAGGCCTTCGGTCGTTCCATTGAGTGTTCCCAATACTAGTGGTCCATTTCAGACTGCAAGCATTAAATTTTCACAGCTGACTAAGAGATTTGGATGCCCAGATGAAATGGATGGGAATTCAACATCTAGCTCCTCTAGCAGTGTGGCCTACTGGATAGCTCACCGGTCTGGGATGTGAAAGACCTGGTTTTTATTCCTGGATATGCCACCAGCCTGCTGAATGACCCTGAGCAAATCACTTACAGCTCTCTGGGCCTCAGTTTTCCCATCTCCAAAGTGGGAAAATGATACTGACTTCCTTTGCTTAGAGCTTTGAGATCTACAGATGAAAAACGCGATGTAAGAGCCAAGTATTATTATTAGGCAGGTGTGAGACTCTCATCCTTAGCTCAGTGGGGAAGAGACCTCTCTAAACACATCAATGCACATCAACCTTATGGCCCTATAGTAACCCACTTCATCTACCAGTCTCCTGCTACAGAGGTTGGCTGTAGCTCAAATTGTAGTGATTCATGCTTTTATCTCTGGAGGTTCGTAGTCCAATCCCCAGTGGGTTGGTCTTGGTGGTAGCAATCACACCATGCCATTAATTCTACTACAAATGAGCTTGATTTCTCTGTAGAAAAATACAATGTGCAGAAGCCACTTTAATCGCGTGTGCCCACATTACTAACAAACTCATACCAGCTAAATTATGTGTAAAGATTTAGTAAAAGTGGTATTCAAACTCTTGCAGAAGAAATTCCATAGGTAATCATAAATTAAATCTGGGATGCGTGGAGCTATGTTTGAATTTGAGAACATGAATTGTAGGGGAAAAGAGGATGCCTGTGTATAGGATACGTCCTGGTGTAGAGTGTGGTAAAGTTTTTATTGTCATGTGTTAAGGATGAGCAGATTGTTCACAAGAGGCAGAGTCGTTATGTATGTGATGCAGGTTTTCCCAAACAAACGGTAATAAAAATTTGTGCTTCTCCACACATCAGACGTGTGCCTCATATTCTCAGCATCTCGTTCTCTTGTCTTTGAGACCTTTCCTCTGCTCCTGATTTTCCCTCCTTCGCTGACTATGGAAACACTGTTACAGGTATAGGCGGAGTAAGTACAGGATAAAGTCCATTTATACCCAGGGTTTCTGAAATAGAGGCATCTATGTGATGGTTAGTCTGATCCCTTATATTGTCTCAATACATGTATTCTGTTGGTTTTGATAGATTTGGTTTACCCAACCCCAAACACTTTTGAATTTTTCAATTCTATTACCGGGACAAGGTGGGTGAGGTAATATCTTTTGTTGGACCAACTTCTTTTTTCCTTTCCAGTATGATTATTTCTTGTACGAGATGCCCCCTTCTGGAGCACGTGAGGGGCAGGAGACGGTTCCTCAGTTTTTCTGAAGCCCTTCTGCAGAGCTATTTAGCGTATTTAGAGTTGTATGTAGTGGTCATAGGGTTATGGATGGTGAGTCCTCTGGGGATGATGTCATGTTTCTTGCATTTGCTCAAGAAATAGATGTCACTGTTTACTTTTGCCTCCTTTCCATTCCTGTTGTGGAGTTTCCATTTTAGATGACAAAATTTGCTATCTTCTGTTGTTGTTTGCGGACTTGTTATTTCATAGAATATCAGGGTTGGAAGGGACCTCAGGAGATCATCTAGTCCAACCCCCTGCTCAAAGCAGGACCAATCCCCAATTTTTGGCCCAGGTCCCTAAATGGCCCCCTCAAGGATTGAACTCACAACTCTGGGTTTAGGAAGCTAATGCTCAAGCCACTGAGCTATCCCTCCCCTAATTGAGTTGGTCCCAGGATATTAGCGAGACAAGGTGAGTGAAGTCATATCTTTTATTTGACCAACTTTTATTGGAAGTTGGTCCAATAAATGATATGGCCTTGCCCACCTTGTCTCTCTAATGTCCTGAGACCAGCATGATGAGACCTGCAGTCAACTCCATTATGTCATTTTCAGAATCACTTGTCTAAGACAGCGCTTTAAGAACTTGAAATGCACATGGAAGCCAACTGACTGTGGAATCAATGTATCAAATATATAAATGAGTCAGTTTGCCGAGGGAAAGAGAGTGCACAGACAAGGCTATGGAATCACGGCTGTGCTTTCTGTTATGTGAGTTAACACTGACACAGCCAGCGAACCCCACTAAAGCCAGAATTGTTGTGTCTTTTCCTCTTGCTGAGCCACTGTTTTCCGAGACAGCCAAATGTCTGCAGCCTTTTCTCCAACACAGGTCCCTCTCCCATAGAGAAAACTCTGGAATGTCAAGACAGTTCATATATTTTCCAACACTGGTTGTCTTCTCCTGTGGTGGAACTCGTGATAATCGTGCACTTGGCTTCCTGAATTTACTAGCTGGAAGACTTTAGTTTCAGCTTGATTCAGCTGGATTCATTCCCTTCTCAGCAGGGTCCATTAATGTATGCCTGGAGACATGTCCCAGGAATTCCCCCATCCCTGTCAATGGCCTCTCTGGAGGCTGATGTAACCATTGACTTGCCTAGGAAAGAGAAAGATAAATCCTAGGCTGGGGCCCAGCTTCTCTTTCTACTGTGGAGATGGCAGATGGGGGCTGTTCTCTGTTTCTCTTGGAAATTGAAACACTTGACTCTGCTTTTGTTGCAGGGGATGGGGTGGGGTGGGAAATAATCTCCTATAATGAAACATATCTCAGAGCCTTTTCAACTGAAATGCATGAACCTGAGTAGGTTACAGATTTGAGGCCTTACTCTCACCTACGCTTGACATCACTCAGGCAGCGTAAGAATGCAGCCAACTTGAAGAATTAATGCTGTCCTATTAATTCTCATTACATGTGCTGTGATTCTTCTGTGCAAGAGGATTGTGCAGGGTGTATGCTAGGGAGAAATTTGCTCCAATTGTTCGATGCTTATCTGGTTTATTTTATTTGTTTAGATTTGTAGAAATTTTTAAAAAGGGCACTTAGCCATACACTTTAGGAACCCTTGAAATATCTTTGAAATACCTCCCAAATAAAAACCTAAGTGCTGCAGTGCAACAGTGTTGTAAACTTTCAGAGTTTTATGATGAGTCTTGTAATATTTAATGTTGTTCTTAAAGCCCCAGCTCCTGGAGTCATGTGATTACATGAGACTCCCAGCCTTCATTAAAGAACAAATAAGTTTCTAGCCATCATGGCTGCCAAGAAAAGCTTGAAAGTTGAACCCTAAAAGGCTCATAAAACAGAAGGAAAATAAAAAAAAAATAGATTGTTTTTAAACCTCGTGATCTTTAAACCAATTTTAAGATTTTTGAACATTTGAGGTTAACAATACTGACACAATTTAATCTAACCCACCATGAATAAGCCAGACAATTTGCAAACTCGAATCCTGTTACTCCTCCAACAGTTCACTGCCCTTCTATTCCTCACTCCCAACCTGCTTTCAAATGCCTCAGGGGAAAAAATCAGCCTTCCAACATGGCCTGAAGGTCATCAGATTAAGGATATTTTGGATCAAGGAGAGAATCAGATTCCTCAGGCAAATAATATCCTGCCAGCGGACCCTTCTCATTTATATCTATGGGGCTCTAGCGTGAGCAACTCTGCTGGTCTCTGCTGTGGCATGGCGGGGTGGGGGCAGTCTCTCACATTCACCACTCCTAAGCCACATCCGTCTTTAAAATTTCAAACCAACACTTAAACTTTGATAGCGCAATGGCCATTAAAAAAATATTCAGTGCATGCTGAGAATTCTGGTCACCTGTGTGAAGCCCGCAGCTGAGCCCCCATGGGGCGTGATCAGCTCAGCTCTCAAGAGCTAAAGCGGTGACAGAGAGTGGCCGATGCTTGCCTGAGAGGTCCATAGTTACAGCAGGAAAGGATAGTAACTTAACAAATGTCACTGTTCCTTCTGCAATGGTAAAGTACCAACACCCCAGCATGGTACTGGGGACACATTGCTGGTAGAAGTTCTGTCCTTCTGTTAAGAGGTAAGATCAAGGGACTGATCCTGCATGGAAAATAATGATCCAGTGACACCACTCCCAAGAGTAGAGGTCTGAACACCACAGTCCTGGCCAATTTCTAGATTACATTCTGCCTGTTTATTGTGAAATGAAACTAGGGGCAGATTTTCAAAGGTATTTAGGCAGCTGAAGTTGCAGATAGGCACCTAGTGTGATTTCAAAAGGGCTTAGGCAGGTTAAATCCCACTGAAATCAATAGTAGTTGGGGCCCAGATACCTGATTTCAATGGAAGTTAGGTGCCTAAACACCCCTGAGGATATGAGTCCTGGTGCTTGTCCATTTGATAAGGAGGTTCTTTGCTTCCTTCCCTTAGCTTGTGTGTAGTGCTGCAACGTAGACATCATGTCCTACTCCAGGGATGGCCCCATTTCCGTGGTGGGGGAAGTGATCCCTATATAGATAATCTGTAATTTGTTAAACACAAGGGATTCATAAAAATGAAAGTTGTTATTATAACAGGAATTTTCCCACAGTAAAACCAAAATGAAACTGGGTTTCATCCATAAATATCTTGCAAATGAACCGCTCGTTTCCTCCTTACCTCGGTTGGCCTGTTTTATAAGTCAACATTCTGTTCTTCCTTTATGAGGAGTTAGGAGAGTAACATGTTGGTCCTTGACTTTAGCCCTACAGAAGTACTATAGGATCTAGGGACAAATTCTGCCATTGGCACAGTACTGTTACTGAGCTGGATTCTTGTCTGTGTTTGGCTTCCATTGAGAAGAGGCGTGGGGGGGGGGAGGGAAGAGCTGCTGGGATCCACTGAGAGCTTCCTATTTTCTGCTCCAATTCTGGTGCAGGTTAGATCAGCTTTATGTAACACCAGCTGGTAGCAATCCCCAAGGGACTGACCACCTACTACGCATAGCCAGAGCTTAATGCATTCTGGCCACTCCTACTTCTCACCCTCAGCATTACCTCCACCCCATGCTCAATACATCCCCCGCACAAGTAGTTGCCAGACCAGTGGTGTAGCAGCCAGCTATGCCAGTTCTCTGCTCACTGGGGACTCCCAGTAAAGGGTTAGAACTGGACTCCAAACCTTTGCACTGCAGGAGAATGGGATGGGTCAGAGACTCCGGCCCACTGATTTTATTTGATGGGAGTTGCATGCACATAACTAATGGCAGAATTTTGACCTTAAGCCTAAGGTGGCTGACTCTTTTGCTCTGGAAATCTGAAGCTTTGATTCCTGGCTGCAGACATTGGTCATTTTAATTCTCGGACCCAGCAGGGGCAGGAAAACATGCACTGAGAATATTTATGTTGAAATTGAACCAAAATAAGGGATCGCAATTTCGATCTTTCTGTCCCAGGGAAAATTGCACCTTTCCCCATAGAGAGGCAGTTGTGGGCATAAGTAATACATACAGCCTCTGCCATAAAAACATGTTTCTTACTGCTCCTGCAGTAATACACACTGTAATCTAGTACCCTGGCCAAAGCTGTGATCAGCATGTAAGAGCCTGTGATGTCCTTTTGGCTGGCAAACTAGTATTTCAACACTGGCAAAGCAGGGAGACCAGTTGGATGACCTGCCCACAATGGAAACTCTTTGCAGCCTAGCAGTGGGCAAAATGCATCACGGATCAAAGGGTGATAAGCTGCTGATTTGCTAACATGCTGGGAAAGTGTGAGCCACAACTGAAATCATTGGCTGACATCCCTGGAAGTAAGAATAATAGTAAACAACTGTAGGTCTTGACATACTCATGGTTTTCAAGGCATAACCCCTGCTTTATAAGCATTGTTGTCACATAAGTAGTGATTCAAATACAGGGAAGCTGAAAATCATTGCATAGGTCATGAAAAGGAGTATTTACATAGTGCTGCAAACAACAATATCAAATTCATTTTTCACGACGTGAGAAATCAGCGACAATCACCTATCATCACAGGTGACAGAGAGGGCCATGGGAGGGAAGGTCAAAGAGGTGCAGGGGGAATGACTACCATAAAACAAACTTCATCTAGCAGCAAGGAGATGCATGAAAGCAAGTCAGGTAGCAATACGAGTTGCTAATACACAGTCATTGATTCCCAGACAGGCTGACAGCCAAAGTTGTTGGCGTTGTCCTGTGTAAGCACAATATGAAATGCTCATATTTACAAAATCCATTGAACTCACTGGGAGTTGTTCTGTTGACTTCAGAGGGCTTTGGATCAGGCCCATGTTGCTTGTCTGTCACACACATCATTTTTGCATTTCAACCTGCACACCCTACTGCACATGCCCAAAGGAGCACGTTGCACCTCAGGTGAAAAGCATTAAATTGCATGCTCTTGTCCATGCATTGATTGTGCATCGGGGAACACATGGCACAGGTAATTTTGCTTTAGCCGTGCCGCAGTTTCCATTCATCATAATTGTTTTTCCATAGCTGTGTTTGGCTGGTGCTCAGCACCCATCCATGAGGGAGCCTGCTGCTCTCCCATTCTGCTGTGTTCATGCTAGGCTGCTTTTTAAGGGATTTTGCTCCGACTGTCCCTTTTCTTCTCCCTATAATGCCATACTTCAGACAAAACAACCTGGCCCTTTGTGTATGCAAATCTCTCTTTCTGTCTCTTAGAATCATAGAATATCAGGGTTGGAAGGGACCTCTTACAGGCACCCACACGACTTTCCTTTGCAGGCTGATTATCAGCTGCGTGAAACCCTCTGGTGCAAAGCTGATGATGTTACTCTCTTTAGATAAGCCCTGTTGGGAGGCAAAAGGTTACTGCTTGTATAGGCAAGTTCACTGCTCCGGTGCTCATAACACCATGAGTACATCATCAGATTAGTCAAATGTCTGTGAAAGGGTTTCAGTCTCTAGAGCTCCAGTTAGTTCTTGCTCAACTTTGATA
This sequence comes from Caretta caretta, assembly GCF_965140235.1. NCBI lineage: Eukaryota > Metazoa > Chordata > Testudines > Cheloniidae > Caretta > Caretta caretta. Next base: position 200,775,167 of record NC_134208.1, on the reverse strand, counting down.
TTTTTATAGTTATGCAGGTAGGTTTGACCACACTTGGGATTGTGCAAGCTTCTTGCATAGAGAACTCGTTGTCAATAGCTTTGCAGCAACAATGGACTAAGGCGTGGGGTTTAAATACAGGTGTGGGACATGTTTCCCATCAAAATAACAAAACAAAACTCACACAATACTGTTTACCTACAGTATCAGTAAAGTGATAAGATAATTTCACTACTGGAAAGCAAACAAATCTAGCATGTAAGGAACAAGGTTTAATACAGTTTTAAAGCTAGAGGGATAGATTCTCAGATGGTGACTAAATAGTTATTCTGATTTCCACCAGCTGAGGATCTATCCCAGAATGCATTGAGTGTTATCTAAGAGCAATGTGGTTCAGTCACTCTAAGTCTCTGCTAGCATTAGGTTCAAGTTAGTAAAATATACATACCCTATGCATGAGTTTTGGATCACCCATCTCATGCATGTTAGGTGACTCTTGACACCCAGCCGCAGAAGACCCACTGGAGCATGGAGGCAGTACGCAAATAATGGTGCAAAGATAATGTGTGAAGTGAATTGATAATGAATAGAAGTGGTCCAAAAAAATCTGATGAAACTGTTTTCTGTTGGAAAATGCAGTTTCATCGAAATCAAAACATTTCATGGGAACGTGTCCACTTCGACAAAATGTTTGGTGGGAAAATGATTGTTTCAACTTTTGTTTTTCATTTTGACGCTCTCATTTTGTTTCAACTTTATGTTATACTATAAATTTTAATATTATGTTGTGTATAGTACACTTGCTATTATCTGTATAATATTTGATATTATTATATTATAATGTTTCAGAATTATCAAAATGAAACAAGTTGATGCTTCCACATACATCTTTTTTGGAATTTCCATTCAACGAGAAATTTCAGGTTTTGACTTTGTTTCGATTTGGAACAAAAACAATATTGGAACAGTGGCCAGAAATGCTGCCAGGTTCAATTAAGTTTATTTGTCGGGAATTTCATTTATTTGCATTTTTGGATGGAACTTCTGTTTTATGACCAGCTGTAGTACTGAGCAATGAAAAACCTCTTCTGACTGCCCCCAGAGAGACTTGGCTCCAGGTTGCCCCTGGAATCTATTCAAGAAGGAAGGATCAGGAGGCTATTTGGACAAAATCTCCATTTGGTTTGTTCCCAAACCACAGTGTCTCACCCACCGGATGTCTTTTCTATCCCAGATGCCCCTTCCCCATATCTTGCTAATGTTTCTTGTTAGAAAAAAAGTGAGTTTAAAAAATAAGAACAGGAGAGGGAAGAATGTGAGAAGATTAGTTTGTGCAGAACCCAAGATCTGATGTAAGATGAGACCTAAATATGTGTCTTTCCTCTTGATGTCAGTGTGAGTCATCCCCGCCCACCTCAGGACAGATTTTGGCCCAGTAACTGCAGAGAAGTTACAACTGATACCTAATAGCTTTAAGGTAAGAGCTGTCTATTAATTTCATTATCAATTTGTCTAGCCAGGTACTTATATGGACCCTATTACTGTAGTATTTGAGCACCTCATAGACATTAATGAATCATAGCATCTCTGTAAGGTAGGGAAATATTATTACCATTGTACAGATGGAAAACTGAGGCACAGTGCCCATTGAAATAAATGGGAATATTTTAGTGGTCATTGGGTCAGATCCTAAGTGACTTGCCCAAGGTCACACAGGGAATCTGTGGCACAGCTAGAAAAGGAAACCCAAATCTCCTAAATCCCACTCCAATCCCCTAACCACAAGACCAAGCTTAAGTGAATGCTTGCATGTTATATACTAGAAGAAGACACACAGAGACACACTTTTTAACTGGGTTTTTTGATTGTACACTCCTTGGATACACATTGCAATCACAATGGCACATTCTGCTCTGAGCCGCATCCATGCAACCTCATTAAAGTCAATGAAAATCTTAAGTCAGTATATTTGCAAGGATTTAACTGAGGGCAGAATTTAGGCCACTGATTATGCAGCAAAAACTCTAATGAATGTCAGAACAGTTATCGAAGCCCCATATCAGCTGGGACACGCATTTCCCCTGAATTGGGCATAAAGTTAGTTGGAGACTTGAGCTGTGTGAAAATATTAACAACCGTCAAACAAAGTTGAGCTTTATGCCCAGAAGTTGAAATGTCACATTTTTTTCCCACCAAAAGCTTCATGTGATGGTGGAAATGGGACATTTTATCTTGGGTATAAGTGGTGGATGCTTGTGAAAATCTTTCTTCACTCTAAAAATAACAGCTGGCAGTTTGACAGCATTCCCCGGTGGTGCAGCCATTTTGATCCTTAAGTCCCCTGCCAATTTTGTGTTAGTACATTTACACAGCATGCGCCGGGCAAAATATTTTAAAACAGCCTCTGATCTTGGAGTCGCAGTCTTGCGCCTGTTGTTAATTGTGGGTGCAACTGATCGTATCCGGGCATCTCACCTATGGGCATCCTGTTAATCAGACAGATCGCTAAAGGCTCCCAACTTTGCCCTCTCTTATATGCCCACTGTTGATTGATGATGCAAAATAACTGTCTAGGTTGAGGCCCCTTTAAGAAATTTGGCCCATACTGTCACTGATTAATGAAATCAAGGAAGAATGTGGTTCATTGTTTTGCTGTCAAGTGGTGACACAGTCTGGAGAAGCCCTGCATCAATTCCAATACTGGCATTACCAGACAGTCTTCATTCAGAAAACACACAGGTAGAATACACTCTGCTAACTGGACATTTGCTTACCTAGGACAAAGCCATGCCTGCAGGGCACAACCATCTGAAGGCTGTAGTGGGCAGGCATAGTGCCCCAAGGAAGAGCAGCGGCTATGCCAGCCATTAGGAAAGCGTCACATGTATCCCGTTCTGCAGCTGGCCAGCAGGACAAAACCCTACTTCCTCCCTGTCCCTGCTTGGGAAGGATGGACTGGAGGGCTAGCCTTGAATAGCCCTTGTGTTTGGGTGAGCACAAGGGCTGCAGCTGAAGCTGGCCACTTCCCCCCAGGTGCAAATTGAGGGCGTTGGCCTGTATTTGCCCTTGTGCACCTATAAGGAGGCCACTCACAACCTGGGCCTCAGTGATGGTGCTGTTCCTATCCTTGGAGTTCTGATAACACTAAACAGTCTGGCCTGGGTATAGCACCATGCACCGAGAATGGTTCCAAAGTGCTTCATAGACTGTAAATGACGCCTCCACCCCTGAAATGCTACCTCCTTTTGGCTGAACAGCAGCAGAAATGCCTCACCAACAACACTCTGCAGCTGTTGTTTAAAGGCTGGTTACCAAGAAGTTCAACTAAAACTACAGAAGGAAACAGGCGCCCAGAAGAAGACGGTGTGAGTCACCAGGCTTTAGAGAAAGTGAGACACAGTGGATGCAGGCTGGCAGTATACTGCCTTCCCCTGTCCCTGAGGACTAGAGTATCAGCTGGGGCCAGTGTTGGAGAGGGTGGTCACCTGGAGGAGCAGGGGGTCTCTGCATTCTGGCTTTGTGAATGTGTCATTAGTGCACCCTTTCCTTTCCCAACCGGGCTAATTATCAATGGGGTTTGTTGTGACTGTTTTACCCCTCCCGCTCTGCTGGGGCATTGGTTCAATACTTTCTTACAGAGAGGAGCGCTAGCTCTTCAGTGAACCATCTTTATTACTGATACCTTCTTACAGTGCCTTGAGATTTCCTGAGAGGTCTCCCATAAAGTCACGGACGAGATGCAAAACCCCTGCAGGAAAACTACCAGGGTCCTATATGAATGATGCATAGAGAAGGCGAGAGTGCTGTAAACTGGGAGTGCTTCTGACATATTTCATTCACGTACCTTGCATTAACCTGTGAGTTATTGATCCTTGTGTGCATCAGCCATGAATGATATCGGCAGTATTGCAAGTATAAGCAGGTCAGTGATGTCCGTTATTTTATTCTTGCAATAAAAGATTTGCCGCCAGGTCTGTAGCTGGTGTAAATGGGTTTTGCTCCAAAGATTTCAGTGGAGCACTTCGGAATGACATCGGCTCAATTTTCTCAGCCAGGGGTACATGAACCCCTGGGGGTCCTCAGAGGTCTTCCAGGGGGTACATCAACTCATCTAGATATTTGCCTAGATTTAAAACTGGCTACATAAAAAGCACTAATGAAGTAAGTACAATCTAAAATTTCATACAGACAATGACTTGTTTACACTGCCCTCTATACTATACATTGAAATGTAAGTACAGAATTTATAGTCCAATTGCTTTATTTTATAATTATATGGAAAAAAGGAGAAAGTCAGCAATTTTTCAGTAATCGTGAGCTGTGTCATTTTTGTAGTTTTGTGTCTGATTTTGTAAGCAAGTTGGTTTTAAGTGAGATGGAACTTGGAGGTATGCAAGACAAATCAGACTCCTGAAAGGGTACAGTAGTCTGGAAAGGTTGAGTCCCTGCATTAGCTGATCTCTAGCCCTTGATTTCTTTCAGTGCCAGTGTATTTCCCAGTATTTCATTGTGCATATAAGATGCTAAGTTTTAAATTTGCTTAGTGAGAAGTGTAACCCCATATTTACTACAAGCAACATTACAAAACCAAAGTGGTAGCACACAGCATGTCATTTCAGACAGACACTGCTTCAGTACAGATGCTTCAGAAAAATGTTGGAAGATGTTCCAGATGACTAATTGTGTCGCAAAAGCCCTTAGGGATTTTGATGCATTTAACAAATCTGTGTCGGGATATCCCTTGGTTAAATTTAAAAGCAATTGGGTTCTGACTTTTTCTGTGGCTGCATTTTACTTTGGAGGTAGTATAGAAATAGGTCATAGTGGTTTTCACAACAGTAAATACTCCAGGGAGCCATGAATATGATTGTGATGCAAGAAGATAGGTTTTTGGTTTGTTCTTTTTTTGAATGGGTGGAAAGTAAAACTGCTTGTTTCACAGGACATAATCATGTTTTTGGTGCTATTTACACTGTTAACTGAAGTCTACAATGCGGTTACTCCACCAAGGCTGAACAATTCCCCTCTTTGCCTGTATGACTAAATTTTATAGTGTCTACAGAGTATTGCCAAGGAACAACCATAATGTAAATTCTAATAAGGCCACATGCCTGCTAAGTAGTGGGTAAGCAGAGCTGTCTACAAGTAATAGAAGGGTGTAAATACCACAGAGTGGAGGAAATACTGAGCATGATATAAAGGGGTATAACTAGGATTAATGGGAAGAAACTGAGCAACAAAGCATGCTTAGGCTGCACATCAGGAAGTGTTCTGAATGGTGAGAGTTATTAGACTGTGGCACATTCTCCCAGGGCAAGTGGTGGGAGCCCCGTGTCTCAAGTTATTTAAAACTAAGCGGAAGAAAGAACTCTAGGATATATTGTGGGGAGCTCTGCATGTTGTTGGAGAGGAGTGGTATATTTGAGGAGCCAATCAGTAAGTCTTTTCCTTCTCTAATTTCTATGATTTATATAATATCACTGCTATGCTGTAGAATATGTACTTGGTTTGGAATAGCTAAAGAGGAAGCAATGAGGTAGAAATACGGTTTTATTCTGTATTTGCTCCAGCACTTCTAGCTAGCTAGCTAACTTTGCTAGACACTGAAGATCAGGGAATCATGAGGGATACTGGTTTATGTTTCTTTGCAACCATTTGTAAACCACTAACCCTCCTTTGTCCTATGGTAGTTAATGGCCAACTTAATTTTGAATGGTCCCTTGCAACATGTGTTAACTCCTTCGCCTAACAATCTCCTCCACCTTGTATTTAGCTGGGACACTTTGATTACTTTCCCCAGACCTGAAGAACTCTCTGTAGCTGGAAAACTTGTTTCTGCCTCTCCCACCAAGTGAAGTTGGTCCAATAAAAGATATGATCTCACCCACGTTGTCTCCATCTATCATTACATGATAACATGCTATTCTTTATCTTTCATTTGTACTTATTCTCAGGGAAAAGATTCCTCTGCTGCCTTGTGATTTTATGGGACATACATTTAACATTATGGACCAAAATTTAAGAAAGGGGGCGCTGGACCAGAAGATGCCACTGCTTCCTATAGAAAGGGAAAGGAGGACCTCTTTGATTCCTAGACTTCTGCATTTCCAAACGCTGAGTAATAACAGGCCAGAACAGTGACTAAGGCCAGGTCTACACTGCAGGCCTATAGCGATATAACTATGCTGCTCAGGAGTGTGAAAAATCCACACCCCTGAGCGATGCAGTTATACCGACCTGACCCCCCATCCTTCCCCCACCCCACGTAGACAGTGCTATGTTGGTGGGAGAACTTCTCCCAGCCACATACCTACCACCTCTCGGGGAGCTGGATTAAGTACGCCGACGGGAGAATTCTCTCCCGTTGGCTTAGAGCAGCAGTTCTCAAACTGTGGGTCGGGAGCCCAAAGTGGGTCATGACCCCATTTTAATGGGGTCACCGGGGTTGGCTTAGATTTGTCAGGGCCCGGGGCCGAAGCCCGAGCCCCACCACCCAGGCCGAAGCCAAAGGTCGAGGGCTTCAGGCCTGGGTGGTGGGACTCAGGTTACAGGCCCCTGCCTGGGGCTGAAGCCCTTGGTCTTCAGCTTTGGCCCCCCTTCCTGTAGTGGTGGGGCTCAGGATTTGGCTCTTCCCCCTCCCCTCCCCCGGGGCAGGGAGCTTGGGTGGGCTCAGGCTTCAGTCCCCCCTCGTGGGGTCATGTGGTAATATTTGTTTTCAGAAGGAGGTCGCGGTGCAATGAAGTTTGAGAACCCCTGACTTGGAGCTGTACTGCACTGATGTAGCATTTTAAGTGTAGCCCTTCCCCAGGGAATATTATTTATGGGTGAAATTCTAGATCTGGCTTTCAAGTTTCTTTTCTTGTTTTTTTATTAACCAGTTTCCCTCTTTGTCATATTTTAGATGCCTGTGTAGCAGTAAAGACCTGCTTTGGGCTATGGTTCATGTGCAATATCTGTATGAGGTGCAGGAGGAAGTGGGAAGGTCTTTGCAAATATGATAACACTTGTCAGGATACAATCTGGGATGCTTTTTTTTTGGAAAATCTTTCAGGGAAAAAATCAATAAGAAAAGTGTAACCCCCTCTCCTCCTTAAGTTACTCGGGAGAGGCAACACTCACCTCTTTGCCTGGGCTCCTGATGTTGTTAAAAGTAAGAGATCCTGAGTATCCCAATGGTAGGAAGTCTCTATCCACACCTCTGCTGCAGTCCTTTTAATCTTGGTGGTGCTTCTACCTGGCTGGGCCCTGTACACACTCAATGGCATGCCTTGGGATCCTTCAGGAATACACCTGAGCTAATCTGTTCAATGGGACTAACTCAAACGTGCCAATTATAAACAGTGTACACCCAATACGCTCTTAGATTAGCATTAACACACCTTTACGTAACAACATAGAGAAATGTGATGTAACAGATTGAGATGAATTAAAATGTCACAACCACTTTAAATCAGCAGGGGGCACTTCAATAAATCAATTAATAGATGCCACTTATAGCAGTAAATGAAACGTATCCAATTTACATTTATACAGGTGCTATTTAGCCCACCCCTGAGTGTGCACTCCTCTGAATTTCTGAGTTCTAGACGCTTGCTTGAAGATCTTGATGCTGGGCAGAGCATGCTGTCGGTCCACTAACACAGTCCAGCCAGTGCAGCAAGGGGCAGAGCAATTCTAACGTGGCTCATTCCATCGGCACAACCCCTCTGGAGACGGGAGTTGTTATAACCAGAGGTCAGGAACCCTGCATCCTTCTTAGACAAAAAGACTTCATCTCTTCTCAGACTCAGGCACCCCCTTACTGTCTCTTTGCTATCTGGGCCAGCTCTAGGATTTTTGCCGCCCCAAGCAAAAAAATTTTTGGCCGCCCTCACTTTTTTTTGTGCCCCGCCCCGCCCCAACTCCACCCCTTCCCAACCCCTTCCCCAAATCCCCGGCCCTGCCCCTCCCCGGGCATGCCGCATTTCCCCCCCCCAATTGCTTCCTGAGGTTTCCCCCCGCAACCCCCTGCCCTAGCTCCCCTCCACTCCACCTGCTCCCTTGAACACGCCACTGCTCTGCTTCTCCCCCCTCCCTCTCAGGTGAGAGAGAGGCAGAGCATTCAGGAGCAGGCAGAGCAGAGGGGAGCGAGGGGGGGGGGAGCATAGGAAGTAACGGGGGGGGTAGGGGAACCACTCCCCACCCCAGCTCGCCTCTGCTCCACCACCGCCGCCTCCCCCGAGTGCGCCGCTGCTCGGCTTCTCCTCCCTCCCTCCCAGGCTTAGCTGCGCGAAACAGCTGTTTGGTGCGCGGCAAGCCTGGGAGGGAGGGGGGAGAAGCCGAGCGGCGGCGGCGCGTTCAGGGGAGCAGGCAGAGGCGAGCTGGGGCTGCGGGGGCACATTTCTAGGGGCAGTATGGCCGGTGTCAGAATGCTGCCCCTAGAAATGTGCCACCCCAAGCACCTGCTTGTTTTGCTGGTGCCTAGAGCCGGCCCTGTTTGCTATCCCCCATCCCTTGCAAGCACTGTCCCTAATAAACAAGGCTGGTGGTTACGCACAGTGCCTGCACTGCAGGCCCAGCACAGTCAGTCCTGGGCACAGCAACTGTCTCTGCCCTGGCTCCAGTGAAGCCACCAACAGCCTCTGAGGTCCCCTGCTTGGTCAAAGCCCCAGCAGACTCTCAACAGCAGCTTAGCCACAGCTCCCTGGTTGCACAGAGCTCCACAAATCAATCACCACTTCCCTGCCCAGGACCTCAGTTCCTCACACACAAGAGAGAGCCCACCACTTGCTCTCTCTGCCTCCCTTGGAAGCAGAAATCTCACTCAGGAGTTGTAGTCTCCAAGGTTGGATTGCAGCACTCAGGATCTTCCCAACTGAGTTCTGAGGCCCCTCTAGTAGTGGGTGGCTAGCAAAGAAAGTTTAAAGATGCTTGCTTTAGGAATGCAATATGTCATGGCTCTCCATTTTCAAGGCTAGGGTACCCTTCTGGTTTTCACTTTGATAGTAGGAGGCTACCTTGACTTCCAAGAGGTGATGGACATATCCTAAAAGCAACTGCTTGGAAAACATGCCCCAGACCCAATGCCCCAGCCTGGAGGGCACAAATTGCACAAAGGCAGCTGTGCCAGAGGGGGTTTTTATCCCTGGGAGATGGCAGGATGAAGAACCATGGCTGCCCTCCCACAAGCATCACCAGGGCAGGGCAGATTTAAATTTCTGCAGCCTGCAGCTGATTGGCAAACCAGAAACTGGCCTATTCTCTCCTTTCTGTATCAAGGAAGTTGCATATCAAAATGTAGGGAGCATTCAGCTGTGGCCCAATGCATTTTCCCAGCAGAAGGAAGAACAGCTGTTCCCAAGCAGTGCAAAGAAACCGAGCTGGTAAGATAATTCATTGTGCACATTATTAATTGCAGATGTCACCTATTTTTCATTGAATAATTGTTAGCAAATATCTACCATTTGAATAGCTCTAGGCCAGTCAAATTAATTATTCAGATTTATTTTCCTGCCAATTGGTGAATAATGTATTTGTGGATAATTTTTCCTGATATTTGACCTGTTCTGTTCAGGAATTTAAAAGGAAGGGAGACTGATTTTGCTCAGTGGAGAAAAGATGGGTTTGTGTTAAGGCACTGGGTTCAATTCCTGCCTCTGCCACAGATGTCTTGGGTGACCTTGGGTCGATCACTTAATCCCTTTATGCCATCTGTAACACGAGGAGAATAATACTTCCTTTCTCCCAGATTTTGCCTGTTTTATCTTTGTAGGGAGTAAGCTCTTCAGAGCATTTACTGTCTCTTACTATGTATACCTACAGCACTGAGCACAATGGGGCCTTGATCTGGGTTGAGGTCACGATATGTTTTTGAAAAACAAACAAGAAAGAACAATAAAATTCAGTTTGAAAATTCACAGTGTATCAGCTGCATCATGCATTTGAACATTCATTTTTTTAAAAAAATGTTTTTAGTTTAAAATCTAAACTTATTGTTGGTGCGAAACATGTTACTGAAAAGAGAAACCTGTCGTTTAGGAGCACACCATAAGGGTCTCATCCTGCAACCTGTTTTGTTTAAATGGCTGATAAAATAAGTTGTGCTGAATGGAATGTATATTTCTGTTTTTGTGTCTTTTTGTAACTTAAGGTTTTGCCTCGAGGGATTCTCTATGTTTTGAATCTGACTACTCTGTAAGGTATTTCCCTTCCTGATTTTACAGAGGTTTTTCTTTTACTTTCTCTTTAATTAAAATTCTCTTTTAAGAACCTGATTGCTTTTTCATTGTTCTTGAGATCCAAGGGTTTGGATCTGTGTTCACCCATGCAAATTGGTGAGGATTTTTATCCAGCCTTCCCCAGGAAAGGGGGTGTAGGGCTTGGGGGGATATTTTGTGGGGAAGACGTCTGCAAATGGGCTCTTTCCCTGTTCTTTGTTTAACACGCTTGGTGGTGGCAGCATAAGGTCCAAAGACAAAAGGTAAAAGTTTGTACCTTGGGGAAGTTTTAACTTAAGCTGGTAAGAATAAGCTTAGGGGGTCTTTCATGCAGGTCCCCACATCTGTACCCGAGAGTTCAGAGTGGGGAAGGAACCTTGACAGTGAATATTGCCAGTCATTACTGGCTGGTGTAGCTTGAGCACTCATGGTAGAGATTAGTGTGTGCTACATAGGTTTAGAGCAATGAGCTTAAAGACCATCAGTGGACTCTAATGAGAAAGATCTTATGTTCTCACTCTTCCCACCACTGCTGGCCACTCTCTCTCTCTCTAAGCATTTCCTCTTATTCAGCTTGTAAAAGAGAAGGAAAGAAAACCATTCAAACTCCAGGGCAGAGCTCCTGTTGGCTTCAAATGGGGTAGAATCCGGGGCTAATTGCACACAAAGTTGTATTGGTTTTTAGCACATTTTAAAGAAATACATTTGAACAATCTGTGGCATTTTTCTGAACGGACGATGATTTATACGTTTCATGTGAGGACAAGATTCCTAAGCGATGACTCATTGTTTTAGGCTGGAATGAGTCCAGTGGGAACCTTTTTCAGAACGGGTTGATACATACCTTACATGGTCTTGGTTTGGGACATTTTTATAAAATGTCTTACATTTTGTCTGATAATCTGTGCATTTTGTCTATTAAAATTCAACTGCCTCTTTTCCTTCCCACTTAAACCAGTTTGTATCTAGCCGCACCTTATATGGGGAGGCATTGTTGGTGCATACACACATGCGAGAAGGGGATGGCTTCATTGCTAATGGGGATCTTTTTATCAAGGGCAGGGGGAAATGTACATTAGACACATTTTTTCACAGATTAATTTTGATGCAGTGACCCAAAGACGGTACAAATTAGTAATTCTCACTCAGCAATAAAGATCACTGGAATAACCTGGGCCCGGTCATAAGAGAACACGATGTTAGTAGAAGCCAATGGGAATAGCACATTGGCAGAAGGCAGCACATTCTGAAGGCAGAATTTGGTCCTGCATCTCCTAATATGGAGCAAAATTCTCTTCCTTCACCCATGCTGCTGAGCTCTTTTGTACATTTTCCCACTCATTTTAAATGTGAAATTCCCACTGATACAAATCTGCACTGTTAAAACAGACCTGCAGCAGAGGTCAGGGAAGACGAAAACAGTGACCAATGAAGAGTTTTGGTAGAGTTAAACCCTTGCGCTCCAGAACTTAAGCCAATCTCTGGCCATTCCGTTTAAGAATGAGACTTTTTCAGGAGGCAGATGATCTCACATCTGTAGGGTTTCTTGTACCTTTTTAAGCTGCTGGCTGCCGTCAGAGATTCTGGACTAGTTGGATCTTGGGACTGATCCAGTCTGTCAGTTCCTATGTAAAATGATTTTCTTTGTGGAAAGAAAAGGAGTACTTGTGGCACCTTAGAGATGAACAAATTTATTAGAGCATCTAATAAATTTGTTAGTCTATAAGGTGCCACACATACTCCTTTTTCTTTTGCGGATACAGACTAACACGGCTGCTACTCTGAAACCTTTCTTTGTGGAGTATGAGACCTGATTTTCTAGTTTTGTTCATGCCCACAGGTCAGTTCTCTGTGTTGAATATGCTATTTCCAGACATTTGTTATGGCAATGTTCGTGATTAAAATCTGATCCATAGAACTCAGCTCTGATGGCCGTCATTTGCCTAAATTGGAGGCCTCATGCCCAATGTGACTAGCTCCAGGAAGTAATTAATCTCAGTTTTGTAAAAGGTTGCCTCTAGTACGCATACTAAGGCGGGTAGGTCATGACTGAGCAGAACACTTAAGCAGGCACTCAACATAAGAGTACATCCTTGAATCCCAGTAACTTCAACCGTACTTAAAAAGAAGCTTAAAGTTAAGCATACATGCTGAGGTACAAGGGCCAGATTTAAAGGGTATGTAGATTCCCAAGACCCATTTAAATGATACAAGTCTGGCCCTAAGTGCTTTGCTATATAAAGATGGACTAAAGAATGTGCTAAAAGTGCTTTGCTGAACCAAAATCCAATAAAAAGAACAATTTGGGGTAATATCTGATGGAAAGACGGAATTTGTCTCCACAGCAAATAGTGACTGAGCGAAGCAAATTTCAAGACTCTCTCTCAATAGGTACAAGGACCTTACTTGTGACAGGCCACTAGTTGATTGGGACCATTATCTGTAATATAAGAATTCTGCCCTGAGGAGCCAAAATCTCATGAGAACAGGTTGCAAGATTTCAAAACTACATAAAATCTGAACAAGTACCCAAGCCCTGATTCAGCTTTGATACTGATACTAAGCCCCAAACCACTGCTTAAACCTAATTCACATCTGAAGCTAAACATTACTTCCTTTCCCCATTTCCAATCAAAATAGCTTTGGGTTTGTGCTGGTTTGAGTTCTGGGTAAAGCCTCATGTTGGTTATTATTAACTATTTCACCCAACCCTAGCTATGATCTAAAAAAAACCCCACTCTTCCCAATATGCCACGAGTTCCTATTATAGCAAAACCATTGTCAACAAACTACAGTTTGGCAAAGTAATGGTGGTTTCCTTCCCTCTGTTTTTATAGTTATTAATTATATTTGGTTTTGGTCCAAACCTGAGATGTAAAGATTTCATAAATCAGGTGAATGTGTTGTTTTTATACTTACATTTTATTGGACAACTGCAGAAGTGTATTTTAATGGGCATAAATTCCACCCAAATATTTTATGTGGCTCTGTTAGCAATCTGTTTGTTCTAGAAGTATGTGTTAAATCTGGCACACAGATAAAGAGTAAAAAATCATAATATTTTTTCCCCACAAATACTGCAGTTTGAATAACAAATATGACTGAGCTTAAATATGTGAGAGATGAGGAGGCTCAGCTCCTGGCAGGTAGCATTAATCACACTGCAGGATGGTTCCTCCATTCTTGATGTTGCATAATTAAAAATTCTGCACGATGATACATCTGCTATATACTCAATTTGTAATTAATGGGGTATGAAAGCCGGAGAGTGGGTTTGCTTCTTCCTTGAATTTTGGAGCCATGATGATTTCACACATGCTCACAAACGAGCTGGGCGATTTTTTTCTAGCTAATAATTTAGTTGCTGAAAAATGCATTTTCCTTTTGAGCTAAACTATTCCCAAATTTGGGTTGAATTTGGTTAATAGTTTTGGCCAAACAAAATGGTTCCACAAATGTCCACAAAATTTAGACCAAAATGAAAATTTTCCACAAAAATGTTGAAAAACATGTTTTGGTGGAAATATTCCAACCGTCATTACTGCAGAGACATGGCAGCCGTGTAGCCTGAGGCGATGCACAGATGTTCAACAGCACCCCCTCCCGGCTGATTTAGGAATGACATTCATTTTTCTCCCTAACCTCTTTCAGTTACAGAAATCTCCCAGTTCTGCTCCTTGAGACAACAGTAGGTAAAAATATCTGAGACCGATTTTCAAGTTGATGGTGTCAACCTTCCGTTCCATTGTGCTGCTGTGCTGTTTGTTGTCTCAAAGGGTATGTCTGCAGTTCACAGCAAAAGCTGGGCTGCACGGGCAAGTCAACATGAGTTAGCTTGAGTCCAGCTAGTGCAGGTAACAAGAATAACGAAGACAACACAGCGGGGGTTTCAGAGCAGGCTAGTGAGCCGAGTAGGCATCCAAGACCCATGATGGGCTTGAATTGCTCATGCTACAGTGTCTTCACGGCTGTTGTTACCGGTGCTAGCTGCATTCAAGCTAGGGTCGGGTAGGCTAGAAGAACAGCTTTTGTTGTGTAGACATACCCTTTGTTGACTTCAGCACAGTAATTGCTGATGAAAGCATTGCATGGCATAGAGAGTCTTGCTACACTCCGATTTTAATATGCATGTTCTACAATACGAGGCTGTATCTTTTTTGTGTAGTTTCCCTCCCCCTGGCCCATGCCAAATATTTTAGGATTAGACTGTGATTTGGACAACACACTCAGGCAGGGGAGGAAGTTACAGTAAGAATCCCTGTTTATACCTCCCTAGGGGTACCCAGACCAGGTAGGAGATAAGTGGCACTACATACGGCTTTACTCCCTCCCCAGGGCAAGTAGGTGAGAAGGGCCAGGGCATGGGTGAAGCTTTGGCTTCTTGCTCTTCTTGACTGAACAGGGTAGCTGAGTCACTGTGGTCTAGCATACACCAGACCAGTCGCTCATGGCTCAAGGAGGAAGCCGGGGAGGAATCATGACTCCGAAGGGTATTGCTGAGTCCCAGTGGCTCCCGGGCTTGTTCCAGTTGTGGTGCAGCTAAAGTCCCGGTTCTTTTCTCTCTAAAGGCACAGTGGAGCCCTTATGCAACGCTGAGAACTATTGAAAGTGGCGCAGTGAACGTCCCGAGGGATGCTGTGACTCTTTGCTGGTGCTGTTGTTTGAGGAGGCCCTCCCAGAAGAGAGGAACCTTGACCGAGTGGAATTTGGTTAAATAAAACATGCCACATATGAGGTTGCAAACACAAACATCTACAAGTCAAACACAGGAACTAAACACAGGAAGCCCAGTATTTGTTTTGCATGACAAGGATATCAGAGCTATAAAGCATTTGTAAAAAATATGATTATCATAGAGAGCCAAACAGTGTTTACATACAAGAGACTAGTCTGTATGGACAGGGGATGTCAGCAATATGCCAAATGCTCACCCATACAGGGCCACATCCTCAGCTAGTGTGCATCACTGTGACTCCACGGACTTCAATGAAGCAACATCAGTTTATACTCACTACACAGAATCTATTGCATTATACAGAACAGCTTTTTCGTTTTCTTTCTTTCTTTCTTTCTTTCTTTCTTTCTTTCTTTCTTTCTTTCTTTCTTTCTTACAACTTAAACCAACAAATCTTTAGTGAAAAGCACTTTGAAATGCAATTCTTGACAGAGCTGAGAGGGAAGATGAGGAATACTTTTGTGGTTTACCTTCATTTTCTATTGCTTGTTTGTTGGATGCTCTTGCTTTTCTCACTAGGTTGTTTCTCTTTCTTGTCTCCAGTTTACAGAGGTATTCAACTGTCTTAATATACTGGAGATTTTCTGTACTTCTTGAGTGGGGCCCACTGGATTCAGGCAACCTTTGGATTCTGCAAGTTAAGATCTCAAAGATGGGGGAAACATTTCCTAGCTCTCTGATTAGACATTCATTGAAACCAGCTCTGGTTGGGCACTTCTTGATTAAATTTTCATTAGAAAATGTTGATTTATCTAAACTGTTTTTTTTTCTGTCGGAATGTACCCTTTTTGATAAAAGTTTAATTGGGTAAGGTTCTCAGGTCCAGGATAGTAAAAAAAGAAGAGAGACCTGGAATAGTCACTAGACAGGCAGCCAGGGCATTCATGTGGGATGTGGAAGAAAGGTTTAAGTCCCTGTTCTGCCACTCTCCCACATCCCAGGTGAGTGGCCTAACCACCGGGCCATAGAGTCAGTCTCTGCAGTGCAGTCTCTTCTGTTGAAGGGGTTCCAATTTTTCCAATAATTAAATATTCATTGGAGCAGGGGCTTAAGCCTGGGTCTCTCAAATACCAGGTGAGTGCCTTGAGCACTGGGTTATAGAGCCAGTTTCTCTGTCACTCTGTTTTGGGGTGGGGTGGTTCAGCCTGATGTTGGATAGGAACATTTCTGAAACCTCGAAAAGTTTCACAGAATGGGAAAACTGTTTCCTGCCCAGGTCTAATTAAAACCCTGAGAGGTGGAAGCATGGATAGCTAGACAAGTAGATTTGTCCCCAGAGTGACTGCACTGCTACCTTCCTGGCTCAATGTTCTTGTGTACATAAGCATAGCTCACTGAAAAGCAATTAGAGGAGAACTTTTGGTCATTTCCCAGGAAGCAGTGAAAGAGGACTGCTCTTCATGAGCAGTTTAGTAGGTCTGCTCCTCTGCTTCAGTGTTTAAACTCTCATGTTTTAAAACTTCTGCATTAAACCATACATGGCGGCACATCATAAAGTCTATGTGCAGGGAATCTCTCAGGTTGCTTGTATCTGCTATGTATTGGGCTAAAATGGGGCAATGTAGACTGCAATCAACTTTGTCGCTCTGGGCCTAATTAAGAGGTTGGCCCATTTTCGTCTGCACTGTTTAAACTCATATAGCCTGGGTCTGTCCTTTCAATTAGAAATTGATTCAACCCGGAAAAATGCTTTTTCAGATTGAGCTCTTTGTATATCAGCTTGTCCACAGGGTTCAATTGAAGGTCTAGTGAATACCTTTGCTTTATGACAGGTTTCAGAGTAGCAGCCGTGTTAGTCTGTATTCGCAAAAAGAAAAGGAGTACTAGCTTATGCTCAAATAAATTGGTTACTCTCTAAGGTGCCTCTAGGACTCCTTTTCTTTTTGCTTTATGAGTGACTCAGAAGTTTCTGATTGAACGAACATGGGCAATTGTTTACAGACACTTGAATTTTTGAAGGACTTCTGGTGTTTTCCACTGAAGAGCTTGTTGTGACTTTACAGAACCCAGTCTTGCCATCTTCTCTACATTTTATTCCTCAATTAAGATTTGCATTTCTCTACCCTGCATAGTTGAATGCTGGAGGATACTTTGATTTTATCTCTAAAACTCTTTTATCTTTGTCGTAACCGTATTAGACATTTTAGAATAAGCTATGAGACATTTGAGATGGGGCTTGTAGCAAACAAAACAGACCTCCAGGGTGGGCAACATTTTTGATGATGGACATGCTTCTTCATCATTTGGTTTTGGTGGGTAATAGAGCGTAGCATCATTTTAATGTGGCAACACAATCAACACGAAGCTTCGGTTTTAGTGAACTTGTTCTGTCATCTTCCCCTTTTTTTCTCATGCAATCATCTTGAGTCAGATATTCAGAAGTGAAGCACCCCCAGAGCCTGGCCAGAATTTCGGAAGAATGTAGAAACCATTTAGACACCTACATAAGTGGCTGGAGATTCAAGATTGCTCAGCTCGTTCATTTAATAATGTCACAGTGAGAGTTGCTGGTTGCTGTGAAGTCTCAAAAACTGGCCATTTGAAGTGTCTCTGTTCTGAACCACTGCAGCTGGTTAATTTAGAAAAATCATAGAACATAGAATATCAGGTTTGGAAGGGACCTCAGGAGGTCATCTAGTCCAACCCCCTGCTCAAAGCAGGACCGATCCCCAATTAAATCATCCCAGACAGGGCTTTGTCAAGCCTGACCTTAAAAACTTCTAAGGAAGGAGATTCCACCAGCTCCCTAGGTAACGCATTCCAGTGTTTCACCACCCTCCTAGTGAAAAAGTTTTTCCTAATATCCAACCTAAATCTCCCCCACTGCAACTTGAAAATGTCATTGGCTATCTCCAAAGTGGCATATTTTCTTTAAAGTTCAACACATGGAAAGAAATTCCTAGATATAGTAGGTGGGGGGAAAAATAACTGTTGACAACAAAACAATTCATTCACTTCCTAACATGGCTGGCCATGTACTGTACTTTAGCCTAAACAATAATGTCATTGTTCTAACGGGAAAACAAGCCCAGTTTGCTTAAAGGTTAAAAAGACTAAAAGGTTTTATAGGCTGATTTGCTTTTGGCAAACTACCCTTTGCTTGTACCAGGTGCAACGATGTGGAAGTTTCACAGTCTGGCTGAGCCATAGAAATTCTATGGATTCTACTGAACCTATTGCCAAGATGCCTATAGAAACTGTTCTTTCATGCTGGCCAATATCATCTTGCTGTTTCCTTGTGCTTCCCCTCTGTCTGTTTGTTTTATTACATTTAGATGGCAAGTTCTTCAGGGCAGAGCCTGTCTCTTTGTTATATGTTTGTACAGCTCCTAGCACTATGATGCCCTGGCCTCTAGAAACTGACCTGATACAAAGAATAAATAAATCATATTAATACTGATTTTCTTCATAACCCTGTGTAACATAGAGGGAGAGATAGTCAAAGGCATAAAGGGAATTTAGGTGCTTAAATCCCATTGAATTTCAATGGGGTTTGAGTGTCTAATGCCCTTTGTGCCTCTCAAAATTTCTCCCTTAATTGATATATCAGTCTTATGGAACTAATTATAGGATTTTATTTTAGGGCCTGGACCTAAGCCTCTGATGTCAGTGCACTTTGGATCAGGCCCTTGATTCATATGTATTTATTCTCGTTTATCGGCCCTATTTCAAACTCTATCCACAACCTGCTATGTTATTTTTATAATAGTAAATTACGTTTGCCAGTGTTGAGAGAATGAAGATAAGAACCCATAGGGCTCTATATGATCAATCCTACCCCTGGTTTATTTATTTATTTATTCTCATATTCTTCCCATTTCAACATGTCACTAATTCTGTATTATTTCTAATCAAGAAGAGAAAGAGCTTTTCCATGGATTGTGTGCACTGAACATTTTGGAATAGTATTTAGAGATGCTAGTGGGATGTAAGAGCACTGTTTTGGGGAGGGAAAGGAATTAAACTCAACCGCATAGATTTTAACAACTTAAAGGACAGTTTATGCATTAAGTATAAAGACGGAGTACACATGAATGGCATATAAAGAAGACAATAAGCCAATGTCTTCCAAGCTGGGTTCTTGAGGTTAATTTATTATACAAATGTCTATACAGATGTCTTAGCTGTTAAAATACTCTGGCCAACATTTTCAAAGGTGGGTGTCTAACGTTAGGCCCCACGGGGCAGGTATTTTAAAGGTGCCTAAAGATTCAGCTGCCTAAAGATCATAGTAGGAGTTTCGAAAGTGCCAAGATATCTAATTCCCATTGTGGGCGTTAAGCACCTCAGTAATTTTGAAAGCAAGACTAGGCCTCTATCTGCATCTTTAGGCACCTAAATACCTATGAAAATATGGCCCCATTTCCATATCTAGGCACCTTAATGAGTAGCCTGGTTATCAGTGGTACTAAACTTGCACAGCCTCCCATTTACTTCAAGAACCTGGGAGTGCTCAGGGCCTCTGAAAATCTGACTTTGACGCAAGAGTTTGAAATCTTGGCGCTAGCCCATAAACATAGTCAGTAGACATTCCTCAGAATGTGTACACACATATGCAACCAAATTAGAAAGGCAAGACATTGTGTCACCTTGTCTAAATTGTAGTTAGATTTGCAATCTGTCTCAGATCATCCAAAAGAACAAAAATGCAATGAAGTGTGTTTTTCAATTCTTATACCGCTATTTTAAAGCACATGAATAAACAACTTTCTCATGCCTTATGCCATTTGTATCTTTACTGCATAGCTCTATCATTTTTAAAATGAAAAGAATTAAAAATTTAAATGAATGATACAGCTTAACACACTATCTGTGATATGCTAAGGGAGACTATGGTATATATGTACACACTCAACATTTTGAAGAATTACCCTTTAGCCACATTTTTGTTTGGAAGCGATTGCGTTGTCAAAATCATAGTTAAATGATAAAATATGATTCCGCCTAACAAATGCTCAACTGTACACACTAATTTCTGTTTAACATTTATTCTTCTGGAGTATAAGACAGCTGTTAAGTCACTGGCCTCCTTGTTGAGAGTTTTGTTGTTCTATAGGGCTGTTTTATTAAGCCAAAGTCACAGTCTTGGGTTCTACTGGTTTTTATGAGTTTTTAGAAGAATCTCTGTGACAGGCTCCCTGGGGTGCAACCTGGGACTGTGGAACCGATGGGCCCCCTTAACTCACTAATATGGGTTGTCTCTCACAATGCCTTACTGGTGACAAGCAGTAAACCCCTCCAGGGTCTGTAACCAATATGTATAACCACGTGTGGGGAGCCCCACACTCAGCTAGGTTGCACGAATGCTCCCAGAGCCACTCGCGAATCACAGAGAAAGGCACCAGCCAAATCCCCCCAGCTCCCAGCCTTGTAACTCAGGAATATACTGTCTCTAACTACTCAAGACCCTTTCTTGAGCAATGCAAATTTATTAATTGGTTCACCACTTCATCAATGGAAAGTGGGCATACATCCGCCTCTGTAACCTGAGCAGATTTACCAAGCACTTCAGTCAAACTCACTGGTAAGGATAAACACTAGAATAAGTTTATTGATTACAAAAGATGGATTTTAAGTGATTATAAGTGATAGGTAAAAGTCAGAGTAGTTACCAAAGGAAAATAAAGATAAACACACAGTCTTAATACTCAATCCTAGGCAAAATCTGGACTAAACAGTTTTTCTCACCCCACTGGATACTGCAGGTTGAGTACAGTCTTTCATATGCAGGGTCTCCCTGTTAGCCTGGGGACTGGTCTCCTCAGCTCCAGCATTCTTGTAGCCTTCAGGATAGGTGGGGGAAGCGGCAGGACAAACCAAGCAGCTTCTGTCCTCTATTTTGTATCCTCATTCCATGTGCTTGGAGAACACAAGTCCAGGCATGTCTGGTGGGCATTGCTGAGTCACCAAGCAAGGCTGATCAACTGCCCTGGTGTGGCCTTATGAAAGTGAGTCATTGAATTGTAACTCCCTTGCTGGACAATGGCTGCTGATGGTTGTTCGACACCCACCCGGGCATTGGTTACCTCCCTTGTTGTTGTTTCTGGGGAGCTAATATCTGTGTGATTCCCCAACTCCCAGAATATTTTAGTGACAACTATACAACACAATCTCATAACTTCATATGCACTAATGAAAGACATATCTAGATAGAACAACGGCTTTCAGCAGATCATAACTTTCCCATGATACATTACTTGGCATGCTGTATATGAAATATTACAGTTATATACAAATGATGACTATGGGGGGCACTCCCCCGAGGTATAGTGTCACAGTCTCCTACAAAAGCACAACATTAACCCCTGAGGGCCAGTGAGCTTAGCAGAACAGAAATGCTGGCAGGATGCCTAACCATGAGTGTTCTCTCACTACATCGACATATCCTACACTAAGATGAAGCTTTAAATATATGTCCAGAGCATAAGCCCTTTTAATTAACATGTTCCTTAGTATTTTTCTGATCATCTTATAGGGTAAAGTGTTCAAAAGTGACTAAGATCCAGACTTTTAAAGGTATTTAGGTATTTCTCCACTCAGTGCTGCAATGCATAAGTGACTTAGGGGCCTAGGACCATTTTCAAAAGCCCAGTGGTTAGGGTACTCACCTGTGGGGTGGGAGACCTGGGTTCAAGTCCCTGCTCCAAATCAGAGAGAGTGGGGATTTGGGCACAGGTCTCCCAAATCTGGGGTGAAGGCTGTAACTGGGCTCTTGGGTATAAGGGGGGGCACCACCGTCACCTTGGCTGTGTTTTGTGTGTGGCATGACCTGGTAGACATGCTCTTAGGCGTCCTCTGAGCACACCTGCTGGATCAGGCCCCACAGGTAAGATGGGGGAACACCTGGTTTGAGGATCTTGCCAAGCAGCTCGACACCATCAGGAGTTAGGCTGCTTTGTACGTGACCACTGGCAGAAATTTAGGCATCTATGGGACTTTAAGAACAGAAACATAGACACCTAGGGGCTTTAGGGACATACAGGTATTTGAGCAGAGGTTTCGAGTATCTCAATATTGGCTTTAGCCCTTAGCAGCCTAAGTTCCATTGACTTTTAATAAGTCACTTTTGCAAATGGGCCTTACGGTAGCTGCTTTGAAAATATTAGGCAAGGTGTTTAGAGAGGAAGGATGCTCTTGTTGTTAAAGCATTGGACTGGGACTCAGGAGATCTGGGTCCAGACCCTGACTCTGCCACTGACTTCCCTGGTATGAGCTTGGGGAAGTCACTTAGTCTCTCTGTGCTGCCATTCTCCAGCTGGATAATGTGGATGATCCTTTCTTTCGCTCGTCTATTTAGATGCAAGCTCTTTATGGCAGAAATGCTGTCTTCATATGAGCATGTACAGTGCTTAACACAGCGTGACGCTCCGCTCCGCTGGTGCCTCCGGGCTTGTCTATAATACGAATAAATAATAAACGAGCATCACGAAAAGAGGGGCAAGACATTTTGTTTCACATTGTTTACTCTGCTCCTTTTCCTGAAGTACCTAATGAGTATTTATATGCCGAGGCCTTTTAGTGGTGTAGCCCCAGTGCAATCGGCTCATGAAAGAAAAAAATCAATTAAACCCTGTTATAATGAATGACCACTGACTTCAAGCCTGCCTTCGTACAAACTGACTGAGAAACTTCCGAGCAGGAAGTTTTTGATCATTTCACTGTCTGTAAAGTCATGTGTTTCGACAAAGAACTCCATGTTCTGCTTTGTTTCCTTTAAACACGTCGATTTTTAAATACAGCAACATGTCAGCAACTCCCCCCTGCCCAAAAAGACCTTTGGCATGTTCATTCACTCACAGCGCCCCTTTGTTACCATCTTTCTCCTGGGTGATTACGGGATAAAACAATGCCCATTAATAGTGAGGGGCAAGCAAGGGAGCTGTGCGATCAACATTCCTGACTTCAGAATGTAGTTTTTGGCAGAGGCAACTAAGTCTTTGGGTTTTTTTTTGGCTGGTGTCTAATAAAACCCCTGATTTGCTTCCGATGCTGGCAGCTGCTGAAATGCAGACTAGCCTGTGAGAGCATCCTGGGTCATCCCACTCTTGGACCCTTATGAGCAGGGGTTTTCAAAGGGGTCAAAGGGAGTTAGCACCCAACAATGGGATTAGGGTGCCTAAATCATGCAGACCCCTTGAACATCCCAGCCATGATAACTTGGTCTAGCTGCCATTTGCCCTTAGCTCAGTAGTTACAGTGAGATCTTTGATAATCACCCTTAATGAGATCCAGGATGTGGTGGATGCTTCCTCTTCAAATCAAGACTGGCTGTCTTTGTAAAAGCAATGGTCTAGCTGAGCCAGAAGTTACAGACTTGATGCAGAAATCACCAGGTGAAATTCTATGGCCTGTGTTAGATTTTAAGGCCAGAAGGACCATTATTATTGCCTAATCTGGCCTCAAGCATATGAGCCCATGGAATTATGGTGGAAAGCAACATTGATGGATTTATGGGCCAAGATTTTCAAATGTGACCATTGATTCCTGGTTCTGGGTGCCCAGCGTGAGAGACATTTTCAAAAGGACCTGATGAGCTGATTTTCAGAGTACTGAGCACTCACCCTTTGAAAGTCAGGCCCCTTTCAGGTGTGTCTGGCTGTGCACCCCAAAAATTAGGTATCCAGAAACGCTACTCACTTTGGAAACTCCTGGCCAGGGGGTACATACATAGTTCCAGTTCCTCCATATCACTAGTAGTGCTAGCCCTGCTCGATGCTTGCGTCAGGGTGAATGCAAGGACTGTGACTGGCCCATGTAGGGGCAAAATATAGAGGTGGAAAGGGTCCTTACACCTTGTACACGCGTGCAACGGCTGATCACAGCACGGCCCCATCTAAAACTAGGAGTATATGTATAGGGATCCCTTAATCCCCACTGAAATTCAGGCATCTGTAACAACCTAACTCATGGCTACACAACAGAGTTAGAACAGGAACGGAGACAGAATCCATTTGAAGCAGGCGGGGGAACATTTAGGGAGGTGGGTGTCATCACCTAAGATGGAATGTGGCCAGCACAGACTCAGACTAACCCAAAAAGTTCCAAGGACTCTTTAATGACCGGAGTAGTCAGGACAACAGTGGTAGGTCTCAACCAAAAGTGGGCAGCCACAGTTGTACAACACCCTAGAACAGCCTGTTGGGTGACGAGTGCCTACTGAGCCACCAAGTAACTCCTACCGACTATAGCAGGGTGTTCCCTGGAGACTGTGTAGGCAAGTACTGACCCAATGTAGTACTGATCATACACAAGTTATTGGGCTCAGTACAGGAGTAACTGGATGAAATTCTATGGCCTGGTTTATTCATTAGACTAGACAATCTAATGGTCTTTTCTGGCTTTAAAATCCATGACATCTAGACTACTTCAACAGACAGCATAGCTGCAGGAGGTAATTGTGCTTAACACACACTTAATCATTGCTTATACATTTGTGTATGCAGTTTTTTAAAAATATGTCTGCATTACCCTGCAATATCAGCATGCTCCAAAATAAAGGGGTGTTTCCTCAACTGTAGGTAACCTGGGAATTTCTGGCCAAACCAGCATTCACCCCTGGGACCAGCATGGTGTACTTTGCCGTGCTGATTGCTGTCTTCAGCAGCACAGTCTTCTTGGAACTGTAGAGCACTGTCCACTGACCAGTAACAGGAGAACATGGGAACGTTTGTGGGTGTTTGTGGGAATTTACAAATCTCCCATTCATTTTCAATGGGAGACTCAGTGGGGCTAGCATTTCCTGACCAAAATAATAATAATAATAATAATGGTCAACAAAATATTGCTAATCATACATCCAAAATTACAGGCAGCACAGAAGGGATCCGAAAAGGCCATAGACCATAGACTGCATGTGAGCCAGACTGAGTTCTGCAATGGTTAGTGGAACACAGTTGGAGAGTAGCTGTTGTGGGCGATTGCTCCAATGAAGAGGTTTCAGATATTCGGTGGTCTGTGGTGTGTGTTGGCTCCTGCTGCACATTACTTGTTTGGGATGTCAAGATTACATGCACAGTTCCTGAGTTCAAACCTCAGTGAATTACACACCCACAGCTTCCCACAGTAAAACGTCTCCTCTCACAGGAATGTCAAGCAAAGCTCCGGCCCCCATCAGTTGTATTTCCTTTTTCCCGAAGTGAATGGGTTTGCTTTAAGCAGGAAGGTGGGATGGCGTTACTTACCTGTGGGGAGCTGTTCTCCCTACCATGTCAGCTCTGGGGCAAACAGAGGGTGATGGGCCACCTGCCTCCTCAAGTCTCTCTTTTCTCATCAGTCCGGGTGGTCATTTAGCATGAGATCCCCAACGGGGCTTTGGGTGTGACAACACTGAGCATTGTAGGGCTGCTCTCCCAGCTGCCCAGGGAAATCCTCAGCCCAGAGATAGGCCCCCCTGGCTCCCTATAATGTGCATGGGGAGTTACGTACCTAAGAAAGGGATTCACAGAAGCCAGCATGCTGAGCAGGGAACTAGCCAGTAAAAAATGCTGAGGGGAGGGGTGGGAAAGGAGAGGAGTGTGCATCTGAGACACTTAGGTCCCCCCACATCCAGCCAAAATCGTGTCTGTCTCCTGCTCACACTAGATACCTCTCATGCTCCTCCTACCTTGTCCTGTGCTCCCAGCTGTCTCTGTGTGGGGCTGTGCTGCTCCAACACCTATTGGTGGTCTGTCGGCCCTCCTGCTGTGGGGTCTGGTAGGGAGCAGGTTTCAGCGATGCTCTGAGCACACCTGCAGAATTGGGCCCTGCTGGTAAGATGGGCACTCCCCTGCCTAGCTTGAGAACCGCGCTTCGGGGCTTCCAGGCTTTGGCTTGAGCCAGGGTTCCCAGCAGCTAGTTAGCTGGTGGACTTAGGCACCTATAGAGTTAAGTGACAGCTGAGTGGCACTTCTGAAAAGGTCAGTGGGCACCTAAATACCTTTGAAGAGCTGGGCCTTACTACAAACACAGCACTGACATTCTCAGCAGTGGTTTGGTTTGGCCATGCTGGTATCCCTTTTAGGTCACTGTTGTAACAATTTGTACCAAGGGCTTTGTTCAGACTACTATGTGAGGAATGGTTATTCTTCATACAAATTACCGTATTTGCACAAAGGTCTGCGTGCTCCAACAGAGAGCCGTCACTAGCCCCCGTTCTCTGTTCCTTAGTCACTGTTCACCACTGGTTACTCTTTATTCTCCTGATTTAAAAGTACCAATCATCCAGGAAGAGGGCTGAGATGATACCATGTGACATAAATGACAAGTCATGGCCCTTGAATAAAGAATAATGCACAGCTCCACTTATGAATTATTATTTGTACCATAGTACTGCCCCCAGGCCGCAACCAAGATCTGGGCCCCACGGTGATAGGTGCTGTACAAACACTCAGCGAGAGATAGTCCTTCCCCCAAAGAGCTCACAATCAAAACAGACAAAAGGTGGGAAGGAAACAGATGCCCAAGCAGAGCTGGGAATAGAAACCCAGGTCTTCTGGCTCCCAGCTTTGACTCTTATCCATTGAACCATGCTGCAGCTGACATTGGTTGGTCTAAGCTCTTTGGTGAATACAGGTAAATAGACCCTGGCCCAGCAAAGCAGGTAAGCACATGCTCAAATTTAAGCACAAGTAGCCCCATTAAAGTTAATAGGACTTCTCCAGTTGTTAAAGTTAAGAACACTTTACTGGGCTCGGACTGTAATGAATACAATAGCAGAGATCAGGATCAGTTTGGGGAAATTCCCAAATGAAGGAAAGTGCTCAGAGCATTGGGTAATTTATCCACAGCAAATAATTCATCCAGCTCTATCATCAGGGCACTTCTGGGTTGCCAAGATATTGAACACAATATTTAAGCTGTCTAGAAAAATCCCATCAATAAAAGCCACACATTCTTTCAGCCTGAAGAGCGCCAGTCCTTCGGTTGTCACGACTTCTCTAAACCCATTGTTCTCCACTTCCTTTCACATAAAATAATTCTGACTTCCATGGCCTCTCTGTCTGCTCCATCCAGTGTGGATTTTAGAGCATCTACCACAGAAAATAAGCGGAATCCAAATTATTATTGGTCCCAATTACTTTCTCCCTAGCCTGAGCCATATTTTTCCTTCAGTGCATTTTCTTTTAGATTCTTTTTTCCAGTCCCCTCGAAGTTTCTGCATGCAAACTCTGCTTGTAGTGCCCTAGTGCGCTTGTTCTCACACCCCTAAGAAAGCCGCAGGGGCAAAACAATGCTCCTAATCTCATTTGCAATCCCTTGTGTACTTTGTTCACTTGGTTATTTATGTTTTTGTTGTACAGCTCCCATCATGACCCAGTGCCAGTTTTCATTATATGTCTTGCTTTGAAACTGGGATTGTAAATTTCTCCTCAAGGGCTGAAACGCTGGCCTCATTGAAGTCAATGGCAAAACTCCCTCTGACTTCTATGGGGCCAGGATTTCACCCAAACTCTTTAAAAGAGAACGGAGATTGATTCATTTGTTGTTCTTGAACCTTTAGTGTTTGACTCAATTCCTATGTTGATTTAAGGAATATGAAAATCAGACTAGATAGCAATACGGTTAGGAACAGCATTTCAGTTAGCCTGTTAAAGGATGATAGACTTCAACATTAGCAGATGGATTAGGTACAGAGGGGAGTTGTAAAAGGAAATTTACTTCCTCTGTGTCATTTTGCCACCCTCATTTACACAGGCCTTATCCAAAGCCTATTCAAGTCAATGGAAAGACTGCCGGTGATTTCAGTGAACTTTGCATCAAGCCCACTGAGTATTACTTTAGCCCATCAGATGTTGCAGTGAAATCAGTGAGGCAATTTGTGGAGTAAGGTACTTCTTGGTGTAAGGAAGGGTGACAGGAGAAGGATGCTTTCTTTATTCTGCAAATTCATCTATTTTGATAACCACTCTATTACCTTGTTATTATTCTGATTATGTTTCAGATAATAAAAAAGTAAATTTAAAGTTTGCATGTACCCTCAGTAACCTCTCACACATACCACCAAATGAAATATGCACTTGGCTGAGTTCCACAGATAAGGGGCATGTGGAAATATGGTTGTGTACATGCATGAGCACATATGATTTTAATACACATGATACGTAGCTCTTCTTTTCATCAGTAAAGCTCAAAGGGCATTTGAAGGGAGGTCAGTGTCATTAAT
This sequence comes from Caretta caretta, assembly GCF_965140235.1. Taxonomy (NCBI): domain Eukaryota; kingdom Metazoa; phylum Chordata; order Testudines; family Cheloniidae; genus Caretta; species Caretta caretta. The sequence continues at coordinate 200,747,116 of NC_134208.1, read as the reverse complement.
CCCATTTTACAGATGGGGAAACTGAGGCACAGAGAGATGTGTCTTGCCCAGCAGCAGAACAGGTACTAGAACCTAGGTTTCCTGAGTGTTGGGCCAGTGCTTGGTTGACTAGGTCACATTGCCTCCCTGCTGGCCATAAAAGCGGTGTATTTGACCTTCTGTTATTAATAGGGTGCTTAGCATAGCTGAAAATCAGGCCCATAATGGAGGCTGATTGTAAGTGTGGCTCTTACTTTCCCAGCAGACTATACGTTTTGTGCTTCAATGCACACAGAATGAATGAGGTGGAACTCCAGAATTCAGCAGTGTCAGTGGAAATATGTTCTTTAATTAGGCCACCATTCACTAGGCAAAATTATAGAAGCCTGGATACACAGATCTAGTCTAATGCCTTATTCTGTTCTCTTTCTGTTTATATCGAGTGTATTTTCATTTTTCTCAACCTAGGAACTCAATGTAGAATATTGAAGTTAGGATCGACCTGCCAAGTTTGGATCAATGTCTGAACTTTCCTAGAATGTGGGTTGTTCATATTTGGGATTTTGATTTCCCCCATGATAAAGGCAGGGACAGGCAATGAAGGTAGGATCTGGATCTTAATTTTCTAATAGCTCAGGGAAATTTGGGACCATCTTTCATTTGAATTAGCTGGCAAAGTTTGTATCGCATAAAATCCCTCACCACAACTGTGTGCTCTCCCTAGGAACATGACCAAGAGCAGGTGAAGAATTTAAAGCAATACAAGCCCATTTAAGAAAACTATATTTGCTTGTCAGGAGTTTAAAGACTCCTAACTGGAGTTGTATAAGACATTGGATACACAGGCTTAAATTTGTTGGACTAACTGTGCCCATGGGGCTTGCAGTCTGGTTAGAAGGATTAACCGAAGAAACAATAAATTATTTTTTATTAGCCTTGAAGTCAGACCAGTGGGAATTTTTCTTTTCAGAGAAGGGCCCACCCTAGATATATTTCATAAACTAGTTTCCGCCAACCCACTCAAAACAAACAAAACATATAAAACACAACAACAAAAACAACAGGAATAAGAAAAATCTGCAGTTTTTTAATTACTGGAAGAGGTGTTTCTAAACCATCCAAATCAGGCGACTCCATTCTACTTTGGCAATAGTCTAAACAATGTGGTGCATGGATAATTGCAAATGCATATAATAATCTCACTATGTCAAGAAATTTAAACAAAAGCAAAGAGGTGAACATTGCCAGCATCATAGAAAAAATATGAAATTTTAGATTGCCCCTGAAACCAAAACTGTATTTTAGGAATTAATTTAATTTTTTTATTGTAGCACTTAGAGACCCCAAGCAAGATCAGGACCTTGTTGTGCCAGGCGCTGTACAAACACATAGTGAGAGACAGAGCTTACAGCCAGAGCAAATACTTACGCATTGCAATGCTTATGATGCTCACAGTGGCAGTCTGGCACTGCCATCATCTGTCTCTGGGTAGGGACTCTTGTCCCACTCCCTTCTGACCAGGGGTTTAAAGGCAGCCCTGGGCCTTGCACTGTGATATGCCCAACAAGCCAGTCTGCCTAAAGCCCAGAGCCTGTGATTTGCAGTCTCTCTAAGGGCTTTGACTAATCTGTTGCCAGCAATTACAAGTTACTTGCTGAGCAAGCACACTTATTCTTAAAGTAAAAGCATTACAGAGAAAACATTTTTTAAAATCCCTCAATAAATGGATTTAAACACACACGAAACGTCACCCATCAGTCACCCATCAGTCTTATGGGGGCTCTACTAGGCCAAAGTCTTTCAAACCTTTCTACAAGGGTTGGGTCCCTTGGACAGAAGGTGCTGTCCATTTGCTGGATGAGAAAGAAGGCCCTGTGTCAGTTCAAACAAAGCCTTTTTCGACCAAAAGGTCTTTCTTTTTCCACTCTCTGGAAAACCCAGCCTGAAACAGTATAGGCAAGCACTCCAGGGTGGTACCTCTCTAGAAGAGTTTACAATTCCCAGGACTCATAAGAACATAAGAATGGCTATCCTGGGTCAGACCAATGGTCCATCTAGCCCAGTGCTCTTTCTTCTAACAGTTGCCGGTGTCACTGCTTTTAGTTCCTGGAGGAGCTGTGGTAATGCTCCCCCACGGAGTAGAACACAGTCATACATAAACCACCTACAAGTTTAATACAATGGTCCTTAAAGATACTGCATGGGGTTGCAATATCTGCCCCAGCAATGACATTAGATTCTCATGCTACCGTGTACCCCTCCCCTGTGTATTTTCATCATGTGATGGGCCAGTCAGAAACATGGACACACCATTACACCAATGAATGGGTGACAGGGTTGGGCTGAAATATTTTTGGGGATATAATTTTCAGCCGTCGTCTTCCTATTTGTCAGGGTCACCAGAACAGCTATCAAAAGCTTTATCCCAAAATGCTGCGATTACTGGCATTGTGTTCCATTCCTTGAATAAAAATGTGAAGACTATCTGCCCTTAAAAGCCGCTTTACAAGATACTGGTTTTTATTGTTAGAGACTGGTGTGAGCTCCTCTGCAATTTTTCCATTGCTATTAACTCGAAGCAACTTTCCACTTGCATTAACTCTTTCTATTCATGCCCACTGAGATGTTCTGGCTCTCCTGTTGCCAACATCAAAGGCTGATGAACTTGGTAGTTGACAGGAGGGATTGGACCAGTGCACCTCCTTACTGTAACTGTAAGGATCCACTCAGCTGATAACACATTCATTTCTGCTCCACAGGAAGTCAAAATTCATTGACCAGCTATAAAACTTTGGGAAAGGTGTCCATGGAAGTGAGTGGGTTTGATCTTGTGTCCACTGGAGTAATGCTAAAGTTCTCATTGACTTCAAGGATACTGCCAGGCACACTGTGAGAACACAATTGAGTTGGGAGAGGGGGGGCAGGTCAATGGATCAGGCACTAGGCTAGGAGTTAGTAGATCTATGTTCTATTCCCAGCTGTCTGATTTTGGACAGATGGAGTAAGAGAGGAAAACTTCTCTTCTCTCTGTCTTATCTACTTACATTGTAAGATTTTACTCTGTGTTTGGATGATGCCTAGAAGAGCAGGGCTCCAACTGTGGTTGAGGCTTACAGATGTTACTAACCTGAAAATAATATCAATAAAAACAGTAAAAAGAAAAGGAGGACTTGTGGCACCTTAGAGACTAACAAATTTATTTGAGCATACACTTTCGTGAGCTACAGCTCACTGCATCGGATGCATTCAGTGGAAAATACAGTTGGGAGATTTATATACACAGAGAACATGAAACAATGGGTGTTACCATACACACTGTAACGAGAGTGATCAGGTGAGGTGAGCTATTACCAGTAAGAGAGCGGAGGGGAAAAAACCTTTTGTAGTGATAATCAAGGTGGACCATTTCCAGCAGTTGACAAGAACGTCTGAGGAACAGCGGCGGGGCGGGGAATAAACATGGGGAAATAGTTTTACTTTGTGTAATGACCCATCCACTCCCAGTCTTTATTCAAGCCTAAGTTAATTGACACATGATGGCATATGATGGCATATATCACATTGGTAGATGTGCAGGTGAACGAGCCTCTGATTGTGTGGCTGCTGTGATTGGGCCCTATGATGGTGTCCCCTGAATAGATATGTGGACACAGTTGGCAACGGGCTTTGTTGCAAGAATAGGTTCCTGGGTTAGTGGTTCTGTTGTGTGGTGTGTGGTTGCTGGTGAGTATTTGGTTCAGGTTGGGGGGCTGTCTGTAAGCAAGGACTGGCCTGTCTCCCAAGATCTGTGAGAGTGATGGGTCGTCCTTCAGGATAGGTTGTAGATCCTTGATGATGCGTTGGAGAGGTTTTAGTTGAGGGCTGAAGGTGATGGCTAGTGGCATTCTGTTATTTTCTTTGTTGGGCCTGTCCTGTAGTAGGTAACTTCTGGGTACTCTTCTGGCTATGTCCATCTGTTTCTTCACTTCCGCAGGTGGGTATTGTAGTTGTAAGAATGCTTGAGGGAGATCTTGTAGGTGTTTGTCTCTGTCTGAGGGGTTGGAGCAAATGCGGTTGTATCGTAGAGCTTGGCTGTAGACAATGGATCGTATGGTGTGGTCTGGATGAAAACTGGAGGCATGTAGGTAGGCATAGTGGTCAATATTTCGCCGTTACAGAAAAATTAGGAAGTATGTGTCTCTGGGTGAAATCCTGCTGGTATGTCTATGTTCCTAAATATAGTTGAGGAATTGGGAAAGTGTACTAGCTCTAATTCAGATGGGATGAGATTGGAGCTAAAGAAAAGTTGACTTAGGGCTCTCCCATGCAAGGAGTTCTACACACATGTGACTTGGCCAGAATTGATCTGGAGCTTGAATGTCCAGTTCATTTCCCACCCCGCTCCATGCTTCCAAATGTGAGTTTAAAAGAATGATCCTATAATGGAGATGAAGGAGTAGCATTCCTTACACTTCAGAAGTTCTGCAATTTTTCTCCAAATGTAAACAAATGGAGCATTCATTCTGTGAATCTTTCTCTCTAGATTTTATTTTAAATGAGTCCATTTCATACTAGATTGCTCTAAGACAGGGGGTCTTAACCTTTTCCATGCCAAAACCCCAAGTTACAACAGAAAAAAAAAGGGTTTAGGACCACTCCCCACTAGCCCCAAAGAAAGAAAAGGCAGTCAATGCGCCTCTGAGAGAATTCACCCCGTGAAAAGATATGGCGCCAGATTCCCAGGGGCACTACAAGAGTGTAAAAAAGGGGAATAAGAGTTATGTGAGCAGGAGATCTCAGCATAATTACAATATAATACTTCTTATAAAGATTCATATTGAACAGTTAATTGGGACAGCTAAAATTATCCATATGTTAAGTAGGTGAGATGACAAAAGACTGTCTATTCAAAACAATGAGAAACAAGGTGGGTGAGGTAATCTTTTATTGGACCAACTTCTGTTGGTGAAAGAGACAAGCTTTTGAGTTTACACAGAGCTCTTTTTCAGGTCTGGGAAAGGGACTCAGAGTGTCATAGCTAAATACAAGGTGGACCAGATTGTTAAGCATAAGGAGTTAACATGTGTTGCAAGAGACCATTCAAGCTGAAGTGGGCAGTTAACACCTCTGCAGTCGTAGGACAAAGGAGAGTTAGTGGATTACAGATTGTTGTAATGAGCCATAAATCCAGTGTCTCTGTTGAGTCCAGGATTTTTAGTGTGTAGCAAAGTTACAAATTTAAGCCCCCAGGCTTGTCTTTGGAAAGTGCTGGGCAGGTTTTCTTTGGGGATGAGCACTAATAGATCAGATATGAAGCGATCAGTTTGTGAAAAATCTTCACCCACAGGCGATATGGTGTTTTTGTCTTTTATCATTTTTCTGTGTGACAGGTTTCAGAGTAACAGCCGTGTTAGTCTGTATTCGCAAAAAGAAAAGGAGGACTTGTGGCACCTTAGAGACTAACCAATTTATTTGAGCATGAGCTTTCGTGAGCTACAGCTCACTTCATCGGCATCTGATGAAGTGAGCTGTAGCTCACGAAAGCTCATGCTCAAATAAATTGGTTAGTCTCTAAGGTGCCACAAGTCCTCCTTTTCTTTTTTCTGTGTGAGTTCATTCCAGAGCATGGTGATTGTCAAAACAATAACAGAGACTGACTAAGACAGTGATTAGCAACCTTTCCAGACTACTGTACCCCTTTCAGGAGTCTGATTTGTCTTGCGTACCCCCAAATTTCACCTCACTTAAAAATGACTTACTTACAAAATCAGACATAAAAATACAAAAGTGTCACAGCTCATGATTACTGAAAAATTGCTGACTTTCTCCTTTAACCATATAATTATAAAATAAATCAATTGGAATATAAATGTTGTACTTCCATTTCAGTGTCTAGTCTATAGAGCAGTATAAACAAGTCATTGCCTGTATGAAATCGTAGTTTGTACTGTCTTCACTAGTGCATTTTATGTAGCTTGTTGTACAACTAGGCAAATAGCTAGATGAGTTGATGTACCCCTAGAAGACCTCTGTGTACCCATTGGGGTACATGTACCCCTGTTTGAGAACCACTGGGCTAAGACTTGTAAAGCCACTAAATGCTGGAGAAGACTGTAGCTGAGATTTTCCAAAATAGGAACCTAAAGTTAGGTGTCCAGATTTTCAAAAGCACTGAGCTCTCATTGAGGCCAACGGGAACACTTTTGAACATCAGACCAGATTTATTTAGGTACCTAAATCTGGATTGAACTGGTCAGGAAGCAATTTTACCATCCTGCAAAACTTTTCAAGATTTCAAAAATGTTCCCGTTCCCTATCTGGATGAAACGCAGAACTTTAGAAAAAAGAAAAGGAGGACTTGTGGCACCTTAGAGACTAACCAATTTATTTGAGCATGAGCTTTCGTGAGCTACAGCTCACTTCATCAGATGTTCTGATGAAGTGAGCTGTAGCTCACGAAAGCTCATGCTCAAATAAATTGGTTAGTCTCTAAGGTGCCACAAGTCCTCCTTTTCTTTTTGCGAATACAGACTAACACGGCTGTTCCTCTGAGAACTTTAGAAGGTTTTTGTGTTTTTGTTTTTTTTTTTTGGTGGGGGGAGGGGAGAGAGAGAGAGAGTTTAAAATTAACAGTACAGAAGAAAATATCCTAGCCAGAATAGACCACTAAGTCTTGTTAACAGTGCAGAAGTTCGGAAAGTAAAAGTAGGACAGAATTATATTTAAAGACACAGATATCTATTTTGTGACAAGCAGGATTACCAGTGTCTTCAGAACCATAGATTAGGGGGTTAGAAGAAAATCTCTAGAGTTTTAGAATTAAACCAGAGGGCAATGATTTCGTGCCGGTAGGATACACTGCACGCTACAATGTCTTTCTGATGAACTTGCAAATCTCCCTGAATTCACTGGTTCATCTCATTCATGAAGCTTTGGAAAATGTGGAAGGTAGAAGCTTTTACTGTACTATTTTCCTGGTCAGAGAGACAACCTATTCAAAATGGGGGCTGGGGTTGGAGAATGCGGTGTGGAGGACTAATCATATTCTTAGGTATTGTAGCTGCTTAAATTGCATATTTCAAAAAAACAGGGCACCCATTTTCCGCTGTGGAAGCAAAGTGTTTGAATAACACTGCTCAATTTATTTTTAATTAAGCACAGGGAATTCACAGTAAGCCATACATGCATGTGTAATATCATCCAATTCCTAGGGTTTTGTTGTTGTTGTTTTGTCTGTTTGCCTTACTCTTAATCATTCTGGGTTTTAATCCGATTGCCCTATTCTTCGACAATCTAGAAGAAACATATTTGTGTGTACTCCCAATAAAGCATTATTTACTTCCACCTAGACTCAGCAACAACATAAAAGCCTCTCTTAATCAGGTGCCCAAATTCCTATAATGAAAATGAAACAATAAACACATAGAAATATGAGGAAGAAATTACACCCATTAAATACATGGAGACTGATGACAGATATGATGGCTGCCTATTCAAGCTGGAAATTTTACACATGATTGAAGCTTTATTTAGTCTAATGAAATGTGCTTCCTGAATATTGCATCTGTGTGACTGTGTGACCCAGAGCACAAAAGACAGTATTATGTGATTAGACTGAGATCATTCTCATTTAAAATCATTGTGATCGAATTTTAAGTTTTTCATTAGCAGCATCTACTTTCGTGTCCATTGCCTCTTTTATTGCAAATTACCCTTTCAGGTCTTGTCCTTCCACATTCTTGTTTGAAACTTGGCACGTAGAAACAGCAAAAGGGGTGTTGAGTTCATTGATCCTTTTGGGAGCAGGGGAGAAATTTCCAAAACCTGCTTGCCCTGTGCCGAATTTTTCATATGAAACTCCAGGGCATATTTCGAAACCGTTGTACCTAGGATCCCTTTTTCTGTAATTTGTCATGTCTACGTGAACTCTGAAAGCCAGATCCTCAGCTGGTGTAAACTGGTGTGACTCCATAAAAGTCACTACTGGGGCTAAATCTTTGAAGTCAATGGAGTTACAATTATTTGCACCAGCGGAGAGGCTCTGGCCTTCTGTGTTTTCCTAGAAAGACAATGGAGCTACAGCAGTTTACACCAGCTGAGGATCTGGACTCAACTGCTATGATATTTTTTTACCTCACCTCACCCTAATGAGTTGTTTCTTAACAACGTTAAAGCGATGTGGTGTTCCAGACTGGAAAGCACCAGGCACACAGACAACACCAGAGCCATTAAATCACATTTGATTTATGCAGAATCTAACGTGCTTCATAACACAATTTTATGAGCTATTGAGTTTTTTGGCGCCATAAAATGATTTTGTTAGTGAGTTTCAGCAGTTGTTACTTAAGGTGACGTTAAAAAGTGATGAAGGGGAAAGTAAATCCAAGATGTCAACTCACTTCTCAGGTCTGCAGCTTTTTCCTTTCCTAGCTGGGGCGCATCAGTTGGGCTATTCAAGCATGAAACAGATTCACTGTGGTCTCTGGATTTAACGGTATGCCCTGCAGACCCTATACTTTTGGCTGAATATGAACTTGCTGACCACAATATTGAGTTTCAGCTTGTTTGTTAGATTGACTGATGAACACTCAGGACCAGACAGATCAGCCAGACACGAAATCTATCTACTGTACGTGTTCAGCCAAACTAAAGCTGTATCAGCCACTTAAAACTACATTTCAAGAGAGTACTGTATAATTTCCTACTTTATAAATCACTGCTTTCAGTGCCTCCAGCAGTCGTACCCCCACCTCCACAAGACGTCTGAAGGCTACTTGTACACCTGTAGGCCCCCTGCCTTGTGGAAGAGTCAAACCTCATAACTCTTTGGCACTCTTTTATTGCTGCTCCTAATTAAAAATTAGGGGAAAGGAATCAAATCAGGGACAGTCTCTCATTAAAAGGGGGTTTAAAAATGTCTCAATTCGAACCTGGTTGAGCTCTTTGCTCAGAAGTCTCTTTACTGAGTGTCGTGCAGGGTATTCAAATGCATGCAGACTTTGGACCTCCTTTTTCTGAACATGAGGTGCACATTACCAGGAATCCAGGAATCGCCAGACTGGATTAAACAAATCTAGTCCATCTAGACCAGCATCCTGTCTCCAACGTTGGCCAGTACCGGAAGAAGGTACAAGAACCTTTCATAAGGCTGATGTGGGACAATCTACCCCACAATACTAGTTCTCTTCTTAATCCTTCCTAATTAAAAAGTGGCTTAAACCCTGAAACATGGCCTTTAACAGCCATCCCAAACATTTATGTTAACTTTAATTATTACAAGCCAGGGTATAAATGTCCAATCCTGGTTTGAACCTTGCTAAGTGCTTGGCCTCATTATTCCCAGTGTGCAGAACACTTGCCAGTATTTGGCTTCCAGAATTAAAGCAGCAGCAACTGCTCAATTTTCAAATGGGCCTCCACAGTTGTGGCCAGAGTTTTGTCCCTTTCCGGGGTGGGGGAGAGGGGAGTGTAGAAACCCACACTTGTATGCACAAGTGGCATTTGGTCTCACAAATCACACTGTTAAACATCTAGCAACTTGAGTTAGATGTGTAACTGCTTTCTTACATTAAAATAAACTATTGCATGTAGAAAATCAGAGGCATACATTTAAAGTTCACGTGACAGGGTGTGTAACAAGTCACACCATGGTACTAGCAGGCAGATAGTTAATTCTCCCATCAGATCTCCCATCAGTGTTCCCCTGAATTACATTTCTTTTCTAGAACTGAACCTTTCTCTAATCAGGGTACAGTCCCCCTCCTAAATGGTTGATCTACAATTGGACAAAAGTGTTCCTGTTTGTGCAAAGTTAAAAACTGTCGACAAATACTTCTTAAGTCTCAGTGCAGGGCCTGGCACTGACGAACGGTGGAGAGAAAGAACAATAATGCACTGCTGGACAACTCACATTTCCCAATCAAATTAATTATATGGAATGTTTTGGTCCAGCAAACATGAATTTGGGGCATGACCATAATACATGTTCTGGCCGCCAACAATTATCGTGCGCTCTTTAGTCACATCTTGGATGAGGAATGGGTCTTATGATGTTATGGGGTAAAAGTACAGAAGGTGGGTAAGGGTGTGCTTATTGTCCTGAGCCATACACGGAAAGCACTTCAGTCAGGATGTACCTCACGAGTATCCATAAAAAGATTTGGGTGCCCCATTGAAATGAATGGAAGTCTTCATATTCTCTTCAGTGGGATTTGGATCAGACCCAGAATGACCCTGTGCCTCTGTATCCTATCCTTTACTCTACTCAAGCAGTAGAAAATGGATGCCAGCAGCTGTGTATACCTAGAAGCTTAGTAACTTAGGAACCATCATAAAAGATCAGAGCAATGGTCCATCTAGTTCAGTATCCTGTCCCCAAGAGTGGACAAAACCAGATGGTCCAGAGGAAGGTTCAAAGACCCCTTTGGAATAATTTGTTTGCAGAAGAAATCTCTTCCTAGCCCCGGGTAATTAGTTTTTTTAAATGTTCTGAAATATTAGGGTTTATTTCCTTTATATAAACTTAATGGGAAGCAAAACGAAAAATGGAACCACCCCTCCCCACGTGAAGATCATCTGTTAGCTAAAGTAGCAGCTGAATACAACTCTTGTTCACCTGGATAAAAACTAGAGATGAGACGAGCCACAGAAGATTTTCTTTTCTTTTTTGGGGGGTGGGGGTTGAGTTCTTGGCCAATGGGAAAAGGGGGTCATTTCTCATTTCAAGTTTCCTTTGCTCAGTTGTGACTCTCAAACTGACCAAAAAAAAAAAATATCCCCTTCCCTCCTTTAAATAATTCTTACCTGGTTTCTGCTGTGTAATTAATAATAATAATGTATATTTTTTAAAACCCCAGCACTGCCATAAAACACTGTCATTACACGTAAGCCAGTTTCCCCACAGCAAATCCTCATACAAGCCTGAGTATCTGTGCCTCACTGTAGTGTGGGTCCCTCCTCCCTCAGGCATCTTTTGGGGTCTATCTCCCTACTCCTGCTCTGTTGGCCCAAGGGAATAAATCAAAATGGCTTCTGATGACCCTCCTCAGTGCATGGGCTAAGCTCAGCCAATCAGCGATTGTGAAGAAACCCAACCAGCCCATCTCGTGATTCAAAAAATGTCAGTGGCATCTGTGCTGACAAGATGGTGGTTCTGGTGGTGTTGGGAGGGAGGCGAAATCTATGTCCAACCTAAATGAAAGTTTTGCTGATGCAAATGATTGTCTTGGGAAACACTGCCACCTTGGAAAAAGGGCAGATTCCAAGAGTTTTGAATGTTGTGAAAAACATTTTGCACAGTGGTGCTGCCTCGGGCCCATACTGTGATCCCCCTACCCATGCTGAGTGGTACCGTGATCCATGAATACTCCCATTGTCTTCATCATGAATATTGATATCAGAATCTCACCCTACATATTAAATAACAAAGTGGGCATTCTGTCAGCTGGGGCATTACTTTCCCTAAAGATACCGAGGGATTCTTCTGTGTGAAGACACTTGCATGAGCATTTCTTATTGCATCCTTTGGTAAGAATTCTTTGGAAGTAGTGGGGGTGGAGAAGGGGTGGAAATAGATTTCCATATGTTCTGGGTGAGAATTTTTGCCTAAGACTACAAGTGTGGAATCCCTCAAAATTTTAAATATATACACCGGGGCCAGATCCTCAGCTAGTGTAAAGATTTCAGTGAAGTGACACAAATTTGCATCAGCGGAGGCTCTGGAGTTCAGAGGGCTCATTAAAATCAGAGTGTCTGGTAGGGTTGTTTTTTTTTCTACATAGTGCTGTAACATACAGCAAGCATGAGTGGAGAAGGAATATTGGCAAGAGCATGGTACACTGCAGATGAACTGGAGGGTGGACAGATTTGCAGTGTTGTAAAAAACACATGGGAAAAGTCCCTTCTGTTTCATTTATTTTTTTTCTCCCCCTTATTAATTTACCACAACCACAAGCCATGTGTTCCAGTTCCTGTCTGGGAAAAGAGGCTGGCTGGGCCATGTTGTGACTTAGTCAAGCTAGTGATCAAAAAACAGCTGGAAAACCCCAAGAAATTCTGAAATGCTCATAAAAGAGTCAAGAAGCGTTGTTTGCAAACCACTCGGAATAGTGAGAAGTCCATTCTGGTCTTGTTATTGTGTTTCTTGTAATGTGCTACCAGCTGTAATGAAGGACATGAGCAGTTCTGGATCAAGGGGATGGAATTTTTTCAGGGAAAGTTCCTGCCTCCAAGTGATTGGATTTATGGTCTGACAGAAAGTTCATATTTTAACACAAAAATAACTGGCGTGAATTGCCTTCACTAGTAGCACTGGCAAAGAGTATATTAGCTTGAGCCTCACGCAAATAAGGTGGACATTTCCACTTCTCGCTCACACAAACATGTCACCGTGGCAAAAGTTGAATGCAAATTCACAGCATTCGGAATTGCTGGCTTTGCTGTAGGGCACGGAGAATTGTTCTGTGGGTTCACTGCTTTCACATATGCTCAGCTGCCCGTGCGTCACTACCCACAGACCACCACATGTACTTTTCTTCTCTAGTGGCTTTCGGTAGAGGTGCCCTTCTGACGAGGTTAACTCTTCCACTCCTAGGCAAGCAGCATCTGCCACAGCCCACATAGGGCTAGGTTGTGGCTATAACGTTAGCACCAGGCAACGGGCAGCAAATAGTGGCATTGCCAAAGGGTAGTCCAGGGATAAAATTGTGACTCATGAAATCACAGTTCCACCTCTACATTCCCCCTTGCTCTGGTTTGGGGTTGAGGTGGGGGGCAAGAAGCATTTGTGCCTTTCCCTGATACAGATTACGTCCCCCTCCCTGTGACAGGCTATGGCGGGGTCTAGGCTCCCTACTTTCCGCACCCTGGCCCAGCCCCGGTGCCATCCTCTGTGTTGGAGGGGAATAGCAGCCCCACAGAGACTCCTTTTAGCACCCCCAGCTGTGATCCATGATGTAGTAGCCTACGCCAGGTTGAAGGGGACATTTTATGCCCCTATATTCCCCTCCTCAGTCACACAGGACAAATAACAATCTTGCATATAATGAGCAAAAGGGATGAATGTAAACTATGACAGACAAGGTCTGATTAGCCAGATATTTTAAAGGTACACAATATTTAAAAAAAAAAAAAAACCCAAACCTTTTAGGGCTTTATATCTCAGCCAAGAAGGCGGGGGGAGCACAAAACCACTATTTTTATTCCTAAGAATATATTTGTGTGAACTGTGAACCTTGAAGAAGATTAATAATTTTATCTCTTTCCCTTAAGAGGAGGAGGCGATGTGGCCTTGTAGATGGAGCACAGGACTGGGACTCAGGAGAGCGGGGCTCTATTCAGAGCCTATGGGCAAGTCATTTCACCTCCTTGTGCCTCAGTTTGCCAATCTGCAAAATGGGGATAATGATACTGACCTCCTTTGTAAAGCACGCTACTGATGAAAAGTGCTATGTAAAAGCCGGGCACTGTTATTGTTAAGAAACATTGAGATTTGAACACCCACGCATCTGATAATCCAACATTTCAAAGATGGCCCACTCCTAGTATGAAACAATGGATCGTTCTGAATGCTAACACTGTTTATACTGCCTTTCTCTTATCCTATTTTCTTCCTGCTTCCCCAGCAGCTTTTCTTTTATCTGGTTTGATCAGGAAGAGAGAGGGTTTTTTTAGTTTTTGTTATGAGGCCAACTGCCTTCCTGCCCTTCTTTTACAAACCCATCCAGCCCCCCCCCCACACTTTATAATAGTTAGCAAAAAACAGACAAGAGTGTTTTAAAACAGAAAAAATTGCAAACTATCGAGCCTAGTTATGGAGGATTGAAAACCCAGACAACTGGTTGATTCAGTCAGCCCTTGCTTGAGGTTCAAATAACACTGAGTGCATTAATCAGTTGCAGTATTTGCTTTATGATTATATTGAATGGTCTACAATCCTCTCTATTCCCATGTTCTTTTAGCAGGGATGGGTAGGGAAGGGGAGCAGTGAAATACAAATCTCAGTGTTATGCGGTTCTGTTCATGCTACACTAATCTTTCTTTCTTTCTTTCTTTCTTTCTTTCTTTCTTTCTTTCTTTCTTTCTTTCTCAAGCGAATGCATGTGCTGTCCAAGCCATGAGACACACATTTCCAAATGAGCATGGGTTAAAAGATGCGTACATTTAGTCCTTACCATCTGACAGTTGTTTTGTGGCCTACGTGAAATGAACGATTATTACATAACCTAGTGACCAAGGATGAACATTTGCAAAAAGCATGAAGGCCCGGATCCTCAAAGATATTTAGCTGACAATTTGCCTCTTAAGGCACCTAAATTCACCATTTAGTTGTCACTGACGTATTTAAAACCTCCACTTAGCAGCTGCTTAATCCCATTGGTGCCTAAATCCCCAAGGTACCTAAATTTCTGCTGGTTGGCATGTTGCAAAAGCCACCGAAGCACTGATGCTGCCCCACAGCTAACAAGTTGCTCAGACCTGTAGCTCAAACCAAAGCCTAGAGGGAGGCCCCAAAGTGGGATGCTCAACCTGGGCAGGGGAATGCCTATCTTGCCAGCCAGGTCCAATCGTGTAGGTGTGCTCAGAACATCCCTAAGACCTGATCCCTGTCAGACCTCACAGTTGGAGGGCCAGATGCAGGGCATTAATAGGTGGTGGGGGGGGTCAACACACCACCCACACAAAAGACAGCCTGAGTCACAACATGGGGCAAGTGCAAGAGAGGTATCTAGCATGAGCAGAAGACAGAGAGGGATGGTTTGGGGCCTACTACATGATGCTGTTGCAGCTCCCCAGGATCTTTAGTAGTTGTCTCTATTGATACAGCAATTTTTAGCGCACACATTAGTGCCAAACCTGCCTCAGTTAGTAGCTGGTTGTGGACTTCTTCATTTTGCATACTCCACACCAACCAGACTCTGAATGCGTCCTTTAAAGTCTCTCCAAATGGGCAGTGCTCTGTGAATTCCACCATATATTCAGAAATTCTTTCAGATGATATTTCTAAAAGCAGAAAGGTTCTGCAGTCACCAGGGGCTTTGGGGATATTTTGTAGAATTTGCACAATCTCAGCAAATGTGTTCTCTGCTGGTGTAATGGGAGTTGTAAAGCTACACAACGAGTGACATGGTTTAGCCCCCCACCTTCCATTACACGAAGTAAAACCACCACCTTTTCCCTGGGAGTTACACTATTCGAGATGCTACACTGTTCCAAAGTCTCTCAGCAGAGATGGGCTACTCTACTACTGAGCTAAAAAGTCCATTTTCTCCAAAAAAGCCAGACATTTTAAACCCTTTTTAAAAACTTTTCTCTCTATGAGCAGTGTGCTCACAGTTGCCCTTTCAGTTTCATTTCCACTACTGTTACTACCCAGCTCTTACATAGCTCTTTTGTCAGTAGGCCTCAAAGAGCTTTATCATGGAGCTCAATATCATTATGCCCATTTCATGGATGGGGAAACTGAGTTCCCTCCCATTTCACTGTATTCCTGGTTAGGATCCTGTTCTCATCACTGATTGTTGTTTCTTTTACTCTTTCCACAGCATACTTAAATGTGATGGGGATACCTGGGCACCGGGATTTTTCTTTATGTTTTTTTATTACAGTTTTGTTGTGTGCAGTGGAGAGAGAGAAGGAGAAGCAGGAAGAAGAGTGTGAAAGGGAATATGATGTTCAATGTATACCATGTTAAATGTTCTGTCACTATCAGGCACTTTGGTGCTAACATGAAGTCAATGCACCATTCATTTATGATTAGAGACAGCCAGGCTAAAGTTCAGTCTGCTGGCAGAAAGAAAGCTAAAGGAAAGGCCTGTGTGTATTGTCTTCTGATGTTAAGTCTGAGAAATACTTGCTGATGATTCAGTCTGTCTGATGCTGAGCTGTCTTTATTGCTAACAATAAAAAAGATAACATTTTAAAAGCTTTTAGGCATAAAGTGAATTTTAACCACTAGTGGTATCCAACCGCATGGCCTTGTGGCCAAATCATGATTCAGGACCGGATACATCTCCCTTTAGGGCACCACACATTCTATATCCTGATTCTGATAAGATAGCTGTTTGTCTTGCATAGCAGTTTTTATGATGTGTTTTTCAATGCTATTGATTTTGAAAAGAGCTGCTCTTTTTCTGCCCGACACCATTTTAGAATGAGAATTCATGGGTCGAATATATATATATATTTAGATATGGGCCTAAGTTGTAGATTCCAATAATACTTTGTGAGCAATTTCAGCTCCCTCTTCTTTCAGTTCGCACTCAGTTACCTCTTTTGCAGGCACAAAAGTACTCCTTTCCCTCAGAACTTTCTGCTTACATCAGCCCAACTCAACTAGAATGCTAAGGAATTCTCGAAATCACACTTCACACCAAAGAGAAACAGCAGGGCAACTCAAATAAACAGGGCTAGCCTTCAGCAAACAAACAGCTTTCCTTACAAACAGTCCGTGTGTGACTCAGCCCATGCGCCACTATTGGGAGAAAGAGGGCCAAAGGTATGGTGAGTAACAAGCAAATGGACTGTAACCAAAAGAATTAAGGCAAACACTTGGAGATGACAACAAGCGAGTAGATGAAAAGCTCAGATCTCCTCTTGGTCTGCCTGGAAGGAACAAAACATAAATAAAGTTCAGATTACATCTCTGCTCATCTAGATGTTGGCGATTTCCCTGGTTCCTAACCGCTAATCTAATTTACTCCCCAACTCCAGAGAACGATCCACCCCATTACTCATATGCTGATAATGGTGGCACCTAAGGCCCAGATAATACTACAAAAATCACCATGGCCAAACTATGTTATAACATGTTCTTTACTTGTGCACCGGGACAGAAAAATCATTTTATAACCACGTTAGAGCACCATATTTTAACCTTGGGATGTTGTGCGAGCCCTATACTGAATTTTTTGCACATTCAGAATTCCCATGGGAATCCACGGATATTTTGGGAGCACAAATGATAGAAAACGAGGTGCTGAATGCTCTCACTTCCCAGTGACTTGAAAGTGCTGAGAGCCCTGCAGGATGGACCAGATTGCAAGCGAAGCCCTTCTTGGTTGAACATTAAAATATTTGGTACCAAGTATCATCTGACGTTCTGTACCAATGAATTAGCAAGAAGACTGTGATAGAGTGGGGTGGTACTGCATGTTTATGCTTCTATTATAGGATTTTGCCCCTTTTCTCCCAAGATTTTTGTACTTTACACAACTTCTTTGCTCTCCTTTGCATTTTCTTTATAAACTAGTTCTTATTTTCTTTCTTTTCTCACCACCACTCGTTCCTTTTTTTTACCCCTCTGGCTGCTAACTATCCTCCAATGTGAAAGGTTTGAAGTAAATTTCTCCTTTTCAGATTTCATTCATTTCCTACTTAATCCTTCCCATAGACTCAAATGAGCCCCCAAGGTCAGATCCCACTGCTGCCTCAAAGATTGAAAGGATACATTCTTCTCCATCAGTATTACCCATGATCATACAACCAGCTATGTTGTTTGGTGGTTGAAAGGCCAGACCAGTTAGTGACAGCAGTTCAAGTTAGATTTTACATAGTAACAGAAGAGCTAGATTAGGGCCCAGCTCCTGGAGTCACATGATTTCAGAATCACATCTTTCATTTAAAAAAAAAAAGTCTTCAGCTTCTACGATTGACGAGGAAACTTCAGAACCTGAATGGAGTATAACCAATGCAGTGTCATCTGCCTGAGTCTACAGACAGTCTGAAACAGTAGTTCAAAGGGATGTGACCTGCCCCATTCATTTTTGCCAGGTTGTTAACTCTGAAACCTACTGCCCTGGGGAAGCTCCCTTTCAAAACCACTCCAGTAGGAGACTTTGTGTGGGGTGGCCCTAGATCTCCAGTGTGTCAGTTCATTCTGTTGAATACTAAGATGATAAATGAAACTAAATTTAGTTTTGATGGATTGAAATCCAAATATGAACTGTCTATTCTTGATTGTATTTTTACTACTATGTAACAGCCAAACACTTTTTGACTTCTCCTTTCAGGTATTAGAGTTAAAGAAGCCTCAGTACTGTGGACTTCTCATCCCCAGAACACTGGATTAGCACGATCACCCTTAATTAGTCACTACAAGCCCAAACAACCCGTTGGAAAATATTCCCATAGGTTCTTCCAAGATCAAAATCAAAACTGTTACCTTGGGAACAAAGGGGGAATTTAATATATTTATTTAAAATATATATGTATCTTTTTTAGGACAGATGTAAAATACTGGTACTAGCATAAGAGGCAGCTTGTAACTTTGAATCCTAGCCCAGCATTACTGCCAGAGAAGAACTAGCTGACTTAAAGCAGTTTTAACTCTTGAAGGACCTATTTTTATAATAAGGAGAAGACTTGTTAAGCTTGCATAACACATTCAGAATAGCGTTCATATGACTCACCTATGTTGTAAGGACAGACCCACTTAACAAAATGCTTCACTGTTTACTATTGACACTATTGTCAATGAAAACACAAAATTACTAGTCTCCATGAGAAAACACACACACACAGAGTTTACTATTCAGTTACTGACCAATTTGATATTCATTGCACACTGATATATATATATATATCATAATGTTATTTTTGATCACGTCACTCTGGAGCTGGGATTACAACACTTTCAGCTGTGATAGCTCTGATAACATAGGCTAGAGGGTTTTTTTTAAATAAATATATTAAATTCCCCCTTTGTTCCCAAGGTAACAGTTTTGATTTTGATCTTGGAAGAACCTTGTAGTATGAAGGCCAAAATAAATCAGGACTATTAAAGGAACATGATATTAGAAATTCCATGAGAAAAGCGTGTGAGCATATGTAAGTGTGTTAGATAGATAGAGAGATAGATACTCTGGCTAAAATTTTAAATAAAATAATAAAAGGAACTTGATTGTCAGAGCTCCCAAGCACTTTCGGTTGTCATTGAAGTGAGTGGGAGCTGTGATGTTTAGCACTTCAGAAAGTCAAACACCTTATTCAAGTGTCTAAATCTGGCTAGCTTTTATCAGCCAAGTTTGGCCTATATGTATGTATGTCTATATATAGCGATGGTACAGAATAATGCACAAGTGCACTGAAAACTCTCCTAAACCGAAACTTTATTAAAAAAAGATTTGTAGTTCATCTTCATAAATAATAAGTCAGAAGTCTAGGGGTTTGTTTCTTTGTTGTCGCGCTTTGTATGAACATGTGTGTGTGTGTATTTCTTTACATCACTAGCATGAGCTTGTGACTCATTGGCTCTCATATGACTTCTCCTAGGACTGTGGCTTTGTACATTCCTTTGTACGTTATGTATCACAGGGCAAACACTGAGAAGTTCAGCCTTACTGCTACTGTCACTCATGGGAAAATCCTCCCTCTCATGAAATGCTGGGAGGAATAGTCTCCTGAGAAGAACCGGCACCTCCATGACAGGCATGTCCTTTCACACATAATACAGCTCAGTACGCTTTGAAGGCCCAAGATGGTGGTGGTCCTGACTTATCTTTCAATAGATACTGATCCTTATCACAGAGCCATAACAAACTATGCAGCAGAGTTGAAGGGGGTGAAGGAACTCTTAGCACCGATTTAAAAAAAGACAGACGTGAGCACTGAGTTAATTTGAGCTTTGAATGGTTGGATTCTTCTTGGCAGGTCAGATTTTAAGGGGCACATACAGTTAAATATTAGACCAGGCCTGCTCAATTAAAATTGACAAACTAAGGGATACATTTTCAGCATGATGTCCAGGACATCAAATATACAGCTCCTGCCATTAATGATGTTCTAATTGCCATGCTTAAAAATATAGATTTGACTGTTACAAAATTTATGGGGGAAAATGGAGGCTATCCCAGTACCACTACTCAGTCATATAAAAGTCTTCCTTGCTAAGCCCTGGAGTCTCTGCTTTGGACTCTCAAGTAAAGAAAACATGAAATCATTCTGTGATTGGAGGAAAGTGGTGCAAAATGTTATCTCCGGGCCATGATATTTGGCTTCCAGTGGACACAGAAACTTGACACAAATCAAACGTCAAACGAGCTGATAATAGACAGGAAGGATTAGTGTTGACACAGCAGACCTGACCTCTGCCAGCAGTAACTGTGTCTAAATACAGCCATGTCTATCCAAAATCACCCCAGGCATATGAGCAGTAGAAGCTGTAGGTAAAGATATAGGAAACGTGGTGCATTAGGACATTCTCACGCCTAATTGGTCTGACAGCTCAGTCTGCATGGAGGACAGTGTTTATTTACTCATTGTTGTGTGATGAACAAGTAGAAAGATGCCTGCTTTAGCCCATGCTGATATTGGTCCAAACACTGTCTGGCTCCAGACACAGTAAACCAGGACAATACAGCACAAAAACTTCCTGTTCACCATCACTTTTAAGTCTGTCCTGGCACAGATATGCAATGACCTCAGATCACAGTTGGGTCTAATAAGGAATTTATCTTCATGGAAATGTGACCTTTTGCTACCAGAAGTCTACAAACATAGAAGTAACAATGGACAAATGGAGATAAAGGTTTATCCTGGCCAACTGTTGCATTTTCAAAACAGTTCTATAATTCTATAATCCGGGCAGTGAAAAGGCTATGATTTGATACAGGGTGCCGCTTGAAGGCATTTGTGTTATCAGGGTCATTGTTGGAAGAACGGACCTTTTTTTTTTTTTTTTAACCCTGGATTCTCTTTCCTTTTGAATGAAGTTGGCAGGCATTCCACATCCGTTTTCAAATCCCAGGACCATTTTGGCCACAGGGACAGGGATTTTATGAATTTAAAATTTTCAGTTGTAGACTGGTTTCCGCTATCCTACCCCTACCCCCAAAACTAAGCGTTCATACCACAGATTACTTCATATGTGCTTTTAATCTTGACTTCAATGTATTTTATTGGAGCTAACTTTTAGTTACAGTTGAATAACCTCAGCCTTATTTTGCCTCAAGCCATATTATAATGAATAAACAGCTTTCCCCCCTGTGATTCAGTTGCATTTCCAGCTGTCTCTGAAACAGCTGCCTGACTTCTCTTATCAAATGGGTAGGACTGCAGCTTAATCAGTGCAGACCAACCAGGAGCATTCTCGGAGAGTATTTTACATACCAAAAAAGCTTTTGTGTGTGTGGAAGTTAAACCAAATGCATGACTATGCATCCAGGTATCTTGCTTTGTGTGGGTGTCTCTCTAAAGGAAGTTATCATGGCCGCCACAAACCCGTTCAGATTGAACGGGGACCACATCTTCAGATGAATTTGTACAGCACCTAGCACCATGGGGGGCCTCAATCTTAATGGTGGCCTCTAGCCATTGTCAGAGACAGTCTCCAAAACTAGATGGACCTCGGGTCGGATCCAGTCTGGCAATTCCTGTGTAATTCCGCCGTACCGAGTACTGCAAGCAGACATATCAAAAGAAAACTGACGATCTGTCTAGATTCTAGAGCAGTACATCTGATGAGAAATGTTTGGACGGTTCAGGGTAGGTAGATTTAATTGTTTTGGACTGTTAGTTGAAGTTCTATCTCTAGTCTTAAACAGCTCTGTCTCTTTGGGCACAGGAACAGAGATTTCCTTATGTTTATATTGGCCAAGTACAGTTAAACTAGACAATGTAAAGGCTGGTATCATTTTAGTAGCATAGAAGTGACTATGCTAAAGCCTAATGTTTAGCATCTGAGCTTGCCCTTGTGAATTATATATTTTCAGGAGCCTGGACTGACTCAGAGTGAGTTGAGTGCTTGTGCAAATAAGCACCTATCGATGATCACAGTGGTCCCTTTGAGCCTTACAAAACTTTACATTATATGATATCCAACCATCGTCTTTAGTATAACCTAGAATCTAGCATATGAAGTTGAATCTGCAAAGATACAGGGTGAACATCTTCCCCCATGAAACCAATGGGAAAACTCCCACTGACTTCACTGGGGAAAGATTTCACCTACGATTTCCAGGTGGAATATAAATTGGATAAGGAACTATACTCAGTTTATACCATTAGCAGAGCTGTAAGAGGATTAATATCACCAGTGCTACTGATAAATATAAAATGTGTAATGAGTTCAATGTAATGTATTGCAAGGTCAAAATTAGCAGAATTTCAAATGGAAACACAGAGGTACCATCTGACATATATGGATATCAACAGATTTAGAAGGATGGCCTGAAACAAGAGAGCAAAATTAGTCTCCCAGCTGAAACCATATTGGCCATTCAGGGGGAAATGAGCAGGATAACATTATGCTAAAATGAAAAAACTGTCGTATTGCACCAGTGACAAAACAAACTACACAGCAATCATCTAGGTATTTTAAAATGTAAACTAAGAGTAAGAGTGACTAGGTCTGGTCTGGGATGTGTGCTTTAACACTAGATAGAATAGATCATTGTAATACATGCAATAACATCGGAAGAGCACAAACAAGTTGGCATGATGCAGTCATGAAAATCTAGAGAGACCATGGCAAAAATGAGAAAGAGACTTCTTTGAATCTGGCAATGAAATGTTGATATATCATTGCTTTGAATTCAAGGGCCGTTAATTCTTGTTTACATCCAAGCTACTTTATACTGCTCTTTCAGTGTAAAGGGGGCTTAAAGTGAGAGCAATTATATTTTACACTCCCTTTAAGGTCAGAATGATGTAAAGGAGCCTTAGTTTAAGTGACAGTCTGGCCCATGGAGACTTTAGAACTCACAAACCCATGCAGCAAAACAGTATCTGGCCTTGTTAAATCTTAGGGATACACTGAGAGAAGGACTGACTTTGCTGGCAACAAAAATGATTAGGGGTCTGGAACACATGAGTTATGAGGAGAGGCTGAGGGAGCTGGGATTGTTTAGCCTGCAGAAGAGAAGAATGAGGGGGGATTTGATAGCTGCTTTCAACTACCTGAAAGGGGGTTCCAAAGAGGATGGCTCTAGACTGTTCTCAATGGTATCAGATGACAGAACGAGGAGTAATGGTCTCAAGCTGCAGTGGGGGAGGTTTAGATTGGATATTAGGAAAAACTTTTTCACTAAGAGGGTGGTGAAACACTGGAATGCGTTACCTAGGGAGGTGGTAGAATCTCCTTCCTTAGAGGTTTTTAAGGTCAGGCTTGACAAAGCCCTGGCTGGGATGATTTAACTGGGAATTGGTCCTGCTTCGAGCAGGGGGTTGGACTAGATGACCTTCTGGGGTCCCTTCCAACCCTTATATTCTATGATTCTATGATTCTATGCTGGAACACATGCTAATGAACAGATGTAAAAGGACTTTATTTCCCATGTCCATGTTGACTCAAACCCATGCAGATACTACACTTGAAAATTCAAATGGAAGAAAGGCAACAACAATTTGACTCTGGAAGATGTACAGCACCACTGTCCAGGCCAACAACTGGGCAACCACTTCACCTGCGAACTGACAACAGCTGGAAGCCAGCAAGAGTCATGGTCAGGTCTTGAGGAATCAGACACTAAAGTAATCACTGAGATTTATTTGAAACACCTGAGCATCATAGACTCTCTGTTGAGAAGAAGTTGAAAACTCAGTTTCTCCAGGACCAGAGAAGGGAAGTTAGTTACATATTACAGTTCTACTATACTAAACAAAATAGCATTGGGCTCTAGATGCTGTTAAAAAAAATCTTAAAAACACATATAATAGAAACAGACAGCGGCACTTCTCTGCAGGTAACATTATCCTGGCAGCAACATAAATATAACAAAGATTTAATTAACCTCAACAACAAAATCACCATCTGAATCCCCCATCAACCATTCCCAACCTCACCCATTTGCCAGCTCCTTTAGGCGCAGGAGATATAAAACAAGCCTTCCAGTGCATCCTGTAGGTTAACAACCTCAAGCTCTTACAGACCTGGGTGGGAAGTGAGTTCCAAAGGGCTCTAGTAGAGAACATCCTGTCAGCAGACCCCTCTCCTTTACACCAACAGGGCTCCGGCTCAGGCCCCTCTGTGGCAGAGAGTCACAGTCTCCTAGTTAGGAAGGTTCCAGGCCATTTAAGGGCTTTATAGATCTACATGTGTCAAATTGAGAGATTTTGAAAAATATATAAACATCTATTGACCAGCCGATACTCTAGTTCAAAGTAAAAACTGAGGGTTAGAGCAATTCAATTATCTATAAAGAAACTGCTTAGGGAGAGGTCTCATGTTACTAATATGGCAGCGAATACATTCTCTCACCTAAGTTAAGCTTTGTTCTCAGGAACTCTGCCACTCTTCAAAAGCTGAGGAAGGTTTGATGGGTGATAGAGTGGAAAAGGGAAAAAAGAAAGGAAAAGAAGGAAAAAGTGGAACCCCTGCTATATACATGCAATTGTACTTAGCATCAAAAAAGGGAAAAAATGGAAAAATGCAAAGATCTGAAATTCCAATACATTTTCAGTGTTTGCAAATCAAAACAAACATTTTCATTTTGTTTTGTTCTGAAATTTCCTCAATCAAAAAATTTAATTGAAACGGACTCTCCTCCCCCCCCAGCCCCGGCCCCCATGCAAAAGCTTCACAGGAAAAATTTCCAGTCAAAAAATTTCAGCCTGCTTTAGTCTTTATTCACCATTACAGGCCAGGTTCAAATTGTTCTTACAGGGAATGGTATCTGATTCCACAAGTGGGGCTGTTGAAATCACCAGGAAGCCACGTGGGGAAAGGCCCTGCTCATTGTGACTGAAGCTATCCGAGTTCGTTCCTACACTAATAATACTTGGTATTTATATAGCACTTTTCGTCTGCATACGTTAAAGCACTTTAATCCTAAAATGATGTGGTTCTTGCAAATGGTTCTGGCAGGCTGAGCTGTGCATTTTTTGGAAGTAAAGTGTCTAGAGGGATCCACTGACACAGACCACTTGAGAGAGGTTACAACTTGTGCAGTCCAAGGATATGCAGAAAATCTGTCACAGCCATTATCTACGGAGACACAGAGAGGCTAAGAGACTTGCCCAGGTAAGAAAGAAAGTTAGTTGCACTGTTGGAAACAATAGCCAGGTCTCCGCCCTTCCAGAATTAGGCCCAACCCAACATTCCTCCTGCTGACTGTATCTGCTATCTCTCACACACATACGTGCACTAATTCTAATGTGGAAGGTTTGGTTCTAGCTACAATTTGACATAACCATGGAGCTGCATCGCACTCGCAATCATGGAAACAATGCATTGTTCTGTCATTGTCTTTCTGATCCAAATAACTTTACTGGAGGAGTTCAATGGACTTGCCAAAGCCTGTACAGTTGACGATAATTTAACATTTACATGTGTTCAAAATCCATGAGATTGGTTACAGATGGTTTTGAGAAATAAATAATTTTAAGACAATGTAATTCACCTGCTTTTCTGGGAAGAATTATTAAAATAGCAGACTTGTCTCTAAAAATCTTGTAAAATGCATTGAGAAAGGACAAAATAAGTATCAGGGCAGGGTCAAGGGGCCATGGCCCTCCCACTTTTGAAAGTTGACAGACCTAGCCTGTCCACTTTTTGCCATGGCCCTAGCCCTCTGCCCCTTCTCTTCCCCCCGAGGCCCTGCCTCCCAGCCAGGCCAGAAGCTGGAGCCAGGCCCAGGGAGCCAAGGGAGCTATGGCAAGCTGCGGACCCTCCACCTGGCTGGTGCGGAGGAGCCTGAGAGCAGCCCCCTGGTCCATATCCATGCCCCCAAGACCTCCTGCCCATGGCAGATGGAGGGTCTGTGGCTGCCCACAGCTGCCCAGGCTCCCCGGGCGGCTCTTACCTTGTCCGGGCTCCAGCTTTTGGCCTGGCCTGGGGTGAGTCCTCGGGGGGAAGAGAAGCAGGGATGGGGTCACCCAAGGGTGGGGCCTCATGCCCCCCCACTTTTAATAAGAGTCCATCAACCCTATTCCAAGACCAGAAGGGGCTATTGTGATCATCCCGTCTGACCTCCTATATAACACAAGCCGTAGAACTTCTCCAGTGTAATTCCTAGAACAGATCGTTTAGAAAAACATCTTCTAGGAGCGGCAAGTAAAATGTTCATTTTGGGACAAGTCTTTCATTTAAATCATCACTATTGTAACAGTAATGGGAAAGTAGGTCTTGTTAGGAAAATACAGGGCTGGAAGTCAAGAGATCTGAACTCAGTTCCTGTCCCTGCCACAGGCGTTCCAGGGTGGCTATGGATTTGTCACTTACTTGCTCTGTGCCTCAGTTTCCCCATTTGTAAAATGGGAATAATACTTCCCTACCGTATCTCACAGATGTGATGTGAGACATAATTCATTATTAATCTTTGTGCTGGGCTTTGAAATCCTCAATGGGAAGGTGTTGTATAAGTGCTACATACTATTGAAACTCTGCATTTTCCTCTGATTCCTTTGTTCTAAAAAGATGGCAGGATGCCGTTCTTGAAGGCAAGCCAGGATAGCGAATCCTCATGGGAGGAGGTGTAAACTCACTTGTTTATTGCTGCAGAAGGAAGAATACATTTTTGTTCTCCTAAATCAGAAACAAAAGAATCCCCTGCGGTTCTACTAGGTGGGCTGCAAGCAAAACCTCTGCATTTAATTAGTGCAATTCTTATCCCCTTTTCTCAAACCTCAGCGTGTGCTGTGTTACAGGATGACTCAGCTGTGCAATGAAAACATGAGGGCACCCGCCAGGGATCCTTTAAACAGCTCTGACAACGATGTGCATTACATTTACACCCACGGTACGCACCCGACCAAAACAGTGTAAAGGGGCTTTGGGCTTGTCTTCATGGGAAAGTCTCACCAGATATATCAGTATAATTATCCCAGTATAATTAAACTGATATATTTATACCATATATAAGCTTTTGTGGGCTAGAACCCACTTCATCAGATGCCCACGAAAGCTTATGCCCAAATAAATTTGTTAGTCTCTAA
The DNA here is from genome assembly GCF_965140235.1 of Caretta caretta. Lineage (NCBI taxonomy): Eukaryota > Metazoa > Chordata > Testudines > Cheloniidae > Caretta > Caretta caretta. The sequence continues at coordinate 200,720,290 of NC_134208.1, read as the reverse complement.
GGTGCCACAAGGACTCCTCGTTGTTTTTGTTGATACAGACTAACATGGCTATCACACTGAAACCTGTATAATGCTTTAAATTCATACCTTACCTTAAATCAATATAACTTTTCCTGGCAGACAAGCCCTTAGTGTACAAGAGACTCAGGCCCTACATGAAATCTATCTCAAGAAGCTGTCAAAGCTGAGTGCAGTAAAGCCTGCAATTTACGGCCAGTTTGTCATACCTCTGAGTAATTCTGCTGGTATGCACTGTATACATGTGGGGCCTCTTCTTTAACTGCCTGATCCTGTTCTCCAACCTCAGTGGACTTCCTAGGGGATGTGATGATCAGATCTCCATTCTGTGGAGAAAGGACTTCTGATAATTTCTTGAATACCCAGTAATTGACCAGAGCCTTGAATTGTATGAATCCGTTTGAGTGCTTGGAATAAAATACTTCTGTGGTATTTGGTTTTAGTCCAGCTGAAGGAAAACGGAAGCCTCACAAAATATGAAAGTCCTTAGAGTCATAGATTCCAAGGCCAGAAGGGACCAGGCTCTTTCTTCAGCAATACTTGTAAATTTCTTTACTTCATCCAAGCACCAAAGTTACCGTAAGCTCGTCAGTCTCCGTTCACTGAAAACGTCCAGTTAGGTGTTTGACGCCCACGGGTATGAGTGAATGTTAGGCTGCAAAGCAGTTTTATTGGGGCTATCTATTTTAGGTACTCATATAGCCCCCATCTGAGCAGCTCACAATCATTACTGTATTCCCATAAAAGCCCCTGCGAGGAAGGGGGAACTGAAGCACAGAGGGGCTAAGTGATTTGCCTATGGTGACACAGGAAGTCTGTGGCAGACCAGGAGCTTGAACCCAGCTTGCTTACATCCTAGTCTAGTGCTCTAGCACTGGGCCACCCATCATCCCCAGGCTGTAACCTGGAGAAGCTAGAGCATGACTTTAGTCACAACCCTAAATAAGGCATATTGCATAGTGTCACCGTCCAGTGCACCAACCCAGGAGCAGCACCCAGAGGCACTATGACTGGGCATCACGTGTGAGCTGCATGCTTCCTCCTTGTTCCTGTGGGATAGTAATGGGTGGCTGTCCTGAACCAACAGGCTGTTACTAACCTCCATGCACGCAGCGGGAATAGAGCCAAGGCTCGTCCCATTTCCCACACACCACCTGCTCTGGAGAGAGAGTAAGCCAGCACGGAGTCCCACTTATTCCTTTGCCCCTGAAGCCAAGGTACAGGCAGCCGAAGTAGGGCATGTAAGAGGGCTTACAACCTAGCACTGTGTCAATAAGAAAATAGGGGACATCAGAAAATTAAGAGAAACGGTGAAGAAAAAGAAGCTAGTTCTGTAAAGATTTGGGAGAGTGTTTATGGCTGATATAATAATAATAATCAAATATTAATTCTTAGTCTTATTATGCTACCGTAGCACTGAGATGCTCTAGTCAGGAATCATAGGTGCTATAAGTAAAACAAAGACAGGTCCTGCCTCAGAGAGGTCGCAGTGTAGGATATTGACAAGACGCAACAAGTGAATAAATAGACAAATGGGGGTAGGATGGGAGAGGAGGTAACAGTAAAGATGGGTGCATTAGTCTCAGTGGTTGAATTAGTCAGAGGTGGTCACCCTAGTGCCCAGACGCAATTTAGAGGGACATCACAAACTTTCTTGTGGTACAGTCAGGGTGATAAAGACGAGCTCCTAATCACTGCTTTGGAACAGTCAAAAGCCTTTTCTAATTCTTTGGCCAAAAGCCTTTTCTTCTGCCCTTAGCATATTTCATAACACCACAATAATCTGGATGAAATTAAATATCTAGTGACCCTCTGGTAAAAGCACTGGGGTTATTCTTCTGGCTAAATTCTAAAGTTCCATAGGAAAGGAGCACTGGGCTCCAGAGAACACCACTTATCCAGTTTCTCATCAAATTAGATATATTCCGAACACTCCCTCTTTGACTTAGCAAGCTTTTCCTCTTCTGCTCTCTGGGAAAGATCTTCAGATGAAGCATTCCAGCTAATAATTTCATATGCCTCTTGTTGCTTGTTTATGAGCTTGGGATGATAAAAATATGAAACTGAATTTTTAATCTTTGTTGCTCTTGATATGATTTGAGGAGCAAAAATTGACTCAAAAAGGAAGGGCTGGAGGTACAGGATATAAACTGTTTAAATAACCTAAAACTCCCCTGTATTTTCAGTTGGATTATTCAGTTCAATTCACCTTCTTTCCTGAACTCCTGTGTAGTGCTGCTATGCACAACCAAAGGTGGATGCATTTCAGTGGTGGGTGACATGATCCACCCCTATTTCAGAAAGATTTATGAACGTTAACCTCCTGGCGCAGAATGTGGACTGCCTTGAATCACTCCCTATCTTACAAGACACTTCCCTTACCTCCCGCATCCAGTAGGGGCTTGGAGCTGGGCAGCACAGCTCAGACAATAGGCAGGGCTAACAAAAGTGGGCAGTGTCAAACTCCTGAGGAGATCTGCTGGGTCAATGCTCTGATATTTAAAGTTACCCACCCCTCCAGAACCTCTGGTGACTCCTCCTGCCAGTGCAGCTGCCTCTGTGGATGTGGACTGCACTCCCCTGTATTACAGTGTGACAGTTTTGCCCTTCAGTTCACACAGCAACCCTCAGACCCTATTCATAAGCAGAAATTTGTAGGCCATGGATACACCACAGACTTTGGTTGATGCAAGTTGCATCAACGTAAAGCTGCAGCAGTTAGTCTTTAGCTTGTGTGCCTGCACACTTCGCTTCTTGTTTCAGCCTTGTGTGTACTCACCAACAGTGCTTGTGTCAATGCCCAGTGAGGTGCGCCTTGGGGGGTAGCCCAACATGCAAGCTGCCACTGTCCAGTGCACTGTCTTCTGGGAAGTTTTGGCGGGGAAGAAACAAGTCTTGCAGGGGTGACTAGGATCAAGGGGCCAACTTCCCAGCATGCAACTACTTCAGTCCCATAATATCGTCTATCTCCCAAAATTTTCAGGCCTTCAAAAATCCCACAAACCCTTCTTGCTGTCCACCATCTCCAACAGAAGCATGGAACCTACACAGCCCTGCATTATTGTCATGAGCATTGCAAACACAGGACACCTGATTCTCTGGTATTTGCAAAGTGGCGAGAAGAACCAAATTAGTGGGGAACATGATGATTTCTTGGAGGACAGATTGCTGCGGGACATGGCAAGCACCAATTCAGGGTTGCTGGTGGGGTTCATGGAGCATCAGCAGATGGTGGAGCACGGCTTCTGGGCCTGAGAAATGAACACTGACTGGTGGGATCACACCGTAATGCAGGCTTGGGATGATGAGCAGTGGCTTGCAGAGCTTTTGGATGTGCAAGGCCACATTCCTGGATCTGTGTGCTCAGCTTGCCCCAGCCCTCCAGCACAGGGACACCAAACTGAGAGCTGCTCTGACAGCGCAGAACCGAGTGGCGATCGCACTGTGGGAATTTGCAATGCCAGATTGCTACTGATCAGCGGGAAATCATTTAGGAGCTGGGAGATCCGCTGTGGGGGATGTTGTCATCCAAGTGTCCAGGGTCATTAATTGTCTCCTCCTCTGCAGGACTGTGACTCTTAGCAATGTGCAGGACATAGTGGATGGATTTGCTGCAATGGGGTTCCTGAACTGTGATGGTGAAATAGATGGCACATATCCTTATTTTGGCATCAGAGCACCTTGCCACAGAATACATCAACAGAATGGGCTACTTTTCCATGGTGATGCAAGCGTCAGTGGATCACAGGGGATGTTTCACTGACATCAGTGTTGGCTGATCAGAGAAAGTGCACGATGCTCACATCTTAAAGAACACAGGACTGTTCCGAAAGTTACAAGCAGGGACTTTCTTTCCTGACCGGTGGATTAGCATTGGCAATGTTGATATGCCAGTAGTGATCCTGGAGGACTCAGCCTGCTCTTTACTCACCTGGCTCATGAAGCTGTACGCTGGCCACCTCAACAGCACCAAGGAAATATTCACCTACCACCTTAGCAGGTACTGGATGACCATTCAATGTACTTTTTTCTAGATTGAAGAGATGCTGGCATTATTTACTCACCAGACTCGATCTCAGTGCAAATCATCCCAATGGTTATAGCTGCCTGCTGCATCCTGCATAATATCTGTGAAGCAAAGGGGGGAAAGTTGCCACTAGGGTGGAGATGGAGCAGCTGTCTGATGAGTTTGAGCAGTGAGACCCAAAGACCCTAAGACCCTATTAGAAGAGCTCAACATGGAGCGATATGGCTCAGGGAGGCTTTGAAAAAGCACTTTAACAGTTAGCCACAGTAATGTGTTGTGGTGGACTGTGCTGTACCTAGCCCTGCTGTTTTGTGGTGTTCGATGTACATCTCTGACTATAACACCATCAATGCACCTATTAATTTTGCAGTGGTTCTATATATTATGATTATTATACTGTGTTTGTCACGGATCCTCTGAGTTGTGTCACACTGTACAGTAACAAGTACATGGGAGCTTTCTGCACTGCTAGGCACTTTCAGCATATGTTGTGAACCATTTCGTAACAAAACCAATGGACAAAATGTGCAGTTTAAAAGCAAATACATTAAAAACTTTAATGGGACAGAACTTAACAAGGAGAAAGAATATTCATGTCCATTTTACCTACAGAAACATTGACTGTGGCCTTCACAGGTCAGCGTATGTGAAGCTGTCGTTGTCCTTAGTGTCGCCTGGGATGAAGTGGCAGGGGTAGGGATGCAGCCTCTGATGCCACGTGGAATTTTGAGGGGGGAAATAGGAAGGTGCTGTAATGGAGTTCTCCATGGACTGCAAAGGGAGGCAAGCCTGTGATTGTCCTGGTGCCTCTCCCTCTCCTTTTCCTGCTGGGACTCTTGGGTCTTTCTCCTGTCTGCTCTTTCCTTCTCCAGGTTATCTTCAATGTTCACGCTCCAGCCCTTTGATACAGCACTGGCTTGAAGGATCTCATTGAACATGTCACCCCGAGTCCTCTTCTTTCTCCTTATCTGGCTCAGGCATTCTGTGAGTAAGGAGGGGGAGACCCTCAAGGCCGCAAAGGCCAGCAGCTGCAGATAAAACACACAGGGGTACCATTGTCAGAATGGTCACAATGGAAAGCAAAAGTTAAGATTCCGAACTCTTTTCATGGCTCCCCTAATAACAACTGTACCTCTCTTTGGTGCACCGCTCCCTTTTCTAGCAGGAGTAAATTAATGAAAAGTCGATAGCTGTGTCCTGCTAAGTTGGGGGCACCATCACTAGGAAATACTTTTACGTACTTACCTGAGGATCCTTCCCCTGCATTGGGGTTGACCATGCTCAAGCCAGGGACTGATTGGACTTCAGTAGAGTCTCAAACAGGTCCTGGCTCATGGCATAGCTGTACCCTGCACAGCCTCTTCTCCCCACAGACCCAGGAGATTTGGTCTCTCCTATCTACTCCAAGCTGGAGAGTGTCCGAAGCATGTCGCTGGCATGGTCAGCTGGGCAGTTGCACACAACAATAGAGAGCTTCAAGGTGTGCTTGTCAAGTTGGACAATCAGGAAAAGGTATTTCAAAAATTTGAGTGGCTTTTAAGGGGAGGGGGATTTTCCAGTCTCTGTGACCCCGGCCAGAGGAGTTCACAAGTGTCACCAGTGCAGTCAGTGTCGGGCATCGTGGGCCAGCGGCTGAAGGACTGTTATGGTTGACATAAGTAACACAGCGTCTACACTCATGCTGCGTCGATTTCACCAAATAGCTGCCAAGACTCCTGGGTGCCAGATGTGTGTAGCTATATCCCTCCATCTGCAGAATATGCCACATGTAATTGGTGGCTTAGAAGGAGGGTATACCATGTAAGAATTTCAGGTTTGTCTTGTTTGGCAAACCCCAAGCATGCTTGAGATTAATCCAAACTCTAAACCAATCTAGAATTCCTCAGTGTTCAACTAGTTAACAGTCTGGTTATGGCAGGGCTAGGGACTGGATTTGCTCTCAGTTACACTGGTGTAAATTAGAAGTAACTCCACTGAAGTCAATGAAGTTACACCAATTGGAAACCAACAGACATGTGATCAGAATCAGACCCTCGTTGCCTGATGAACAGAATTCAGGGACCACATTAAGGGCAGCAGTCTACCTCTGGATGGTTCAGATATATTGAAAGGATGCTTCTGTCAAGCAGTGCTGTCTGCCTTTCCCACCTGCTCCACCTTTCCAGAGTAATTACAGAGAACGCATGGAGTGAGGGGCAAAGCACAGAACCCGCAGCCCTGTAGGAGGCGGGAGTATGAACCACCTTTGTGCCTTCCCAGCCCTAGGCTTTTCCGGTGGCTGGAGAGGACCCTGGCATAACTAAAACAGTCCTTGGGGCCTAAGTTAGAGCTGCCTCTCCAGGGCCGCCTTACGCCTAGAATGTCCAGTGATGAATGCCGCAGCACTGTCCCGGCACGCCCTCTACACCAGGGCTTGTGAACAGGTTCTTGAAGGACAGCCTTATATCTGTCCCCACAAGTGCCTTTGCAGGGACAATCCTCCCTTGGCTGTATACATGGCTTTTAGGGGCCTTTATGTCACTCTGGCCCTTTGTGAAGCATTGGAGTGCGGTGAGGAGCTCACCCATGGGCGGCGGGGGAGGAGGGAGGTGGCAGGATTTGATCTAATTTTTAGACTTTCCTTTGATTTCCTCTATTTGTCATGCCATTGGCCTGACTTTGGCACTGATGCAAGACAGTGCTTGATCTGACCTCAGGAACTCATTCTAAAGGTGTTTTTTATTATTATTCATCTGGGTGTCAAACGCCTGAATTGTTCATTTTAGAATCGATCCTACATGTGCCAATTTACCGGACCATGCCTGAATATGGCAGTGCTTTGACCATAGATGTAAAGAGAAGAGACTCAATGGCAGAGGTGAGACCACATTGACCTGGCCCCCACATGCTGCTGCTAGGTAGAATGAATCAGGAGATAAGATGGTGCGGTCAAAGGAAGCACCAGAGCCATCCTAAGCGTTGATGAAATCTAGGGAAAACTTGTCATGATTCAGTCATGATTTCCTCCTGTGTTTAATGTGTCAAGCCATGCGCTCCATACAGAGATTTGAGTGGAATAGCTGGGCCTGAGGTTGAATGGATCTCTTGAAAACAGCAATAGCCCATCACGCATATTGCTCCAGCAAGAACTCGGAAGGATCACTATTTTTAAAAAGCATAATACATAGAAAATTCTACTATGGGAAATCTTCTGTCATAAAGGAAGTTATATTTGCTCTACAAACATTTAGGTCTCCCACTTTTTAAGGGTAAGCTGCAATTCTCTGAATCATTAGAAAACAAAAAGGCCTACTCCTTCACTCTTCAGGGTCTACAAATGTGCCAAGACATACATGGATTTCATATTTTCCGGTAGCTATAAATCAGGCCATTTCTCTCAAGAAAATCCCATTTTAAAAGAGTCTCACAGGTCACTGTCGAAGCTCAGTGGGAGCATCTTTGGCCAGTAAACTAATTTCCCATTTAGGGTGACATTCACCCCTGTAAAGAGGGCCAACTCAAAGCCTGGGCACCCCTGAAGTCCCTTCTGCCCAGAGGCAAATTCCATCCTTTAGGCTAAGGCATTTTGCCATACAAAGTGTCCAGGTGTTCTCTGGCTGGAAATGTAGCTCACACTTAATGCAGCTAGAACTGAGTTCATCTGATGAGACAAATATCTCTGGGTACACTATGAGACATAAACCTATTCTTCAGAGTGGCAGATGGAATGTATCCCTACTCAGTCTCATGGGAAAGTAGATGTGATCCTTGGCTGATGTGATTCTAGGTTTCTATGGAGTCTCCAGGGATGGTGTCCATAGCCTCTCTTTGCCAGAAGCTGGGAATGGGTGACGGGGATGGATCACTTGCAGATTGACGGTGCTGTTCATTCCCTCTGAAGCACGTGGCATTGGCCACTGTCAGAAGACAGGATACTGGGCAAGACGGATCTGTGGTCTGACCCTGTATGGCTGTTCTTATGATCACTGTGTAGCCATCTACTGCGAATCTATTTGAACTGGCATTGCAAAATGATGCAAGTGTGCTGGTTTCACAGTCTGCACCAGAATACCAATCATTATACAAATTGTAACCTCTCTCAAACTGTTGGTGTCAATGAATCTCTCTAGACACTTTTCTTCTCTTCTAAAATGCACAGCTAACCCTGCTGGGACACTTTAAAAATCTAATCTTAACTGTACTACAAACACTGCAATAACGATATATTTTATGATTAAGGTATTTTAAAGACACATATGTCTTTGTTTTCTTATTTCCCCCCTCATTGTATCACTCCCGGGAAGGGTTAATGTTGTTTGGGATGCCTTCACTGTGCATTTCCTCACCTCAACATATTGCGTTTAAAGGTAACCTTAATTCTGAATTTCCAGAGTTTAAAACGCTTGTTTTGGGGATCTTGCAACAGCCCTGTAATGGCTTTTACCCTAAATTACTGATGTGTACTCTCAACCTGACCTCCTACTTAAGGTAGCTTTTCTTTTTCTTAACAAATTCTAAATGAAGCCTGTGGAAGGAACTCAAAGAGAATGCCACCATGTGATATTTCTATTGATTGGAAGCTGTGTAGGATCAGTCTTCAATGAGTTGTTGTGCAGGTTTTTTTGTTTTGTTTTGCTGTTTTCATTTTAATTTTGAGGGCCTAGTGCATTAGTACATATGGACTGGCCACTTTACACCACTGGAGCAGCTCAAAGCAGCCAGCTAAGCTGAATTTATAGCTGCTTTGCATTGCTGCCACAAAAAGGAACCAGAACGTACTACACTTCCTGTCCCCTCTATTCCTCTTCATATCATAGGTGCTGGCTCCATAGTTGGAGCACCCACGGGAAAAAATTAGTGGGTGCTGTGCACCCCGCCGGCAGCCAAGCTCCCCTCCATGCCCCCCGCCCCACCTCACCTCCGCCTCTGCCTCCTCCCCTGAGCACACCACGTCACTGCTTCTCCGCCTACCTCCCAGCTCTTGCTGCCACCAAACAGCTGTTTTGTGGGGTAACAAGCTTTGGGAGGGATGGGGGAGGAGCGGGAACGCGGCGCGCTCAGGGGAAGAGGCGGGGCCGGGCATTTGGGGAAGGAGTCCAATAGGGGCAGGGAGGGGGTGGAGTTGGGGCAGGGACTTTGGGGAAGGGGTTGGAATGGGTGGAGTCGGGGTGGGGCCAGGGGCAGAGCGGGGTCGAGCACCCTCCGGCGCCAGCAGAAGTCGCCGCCTATGCTTCATACACACTCCAAATGACCCCTGTCTCCTGCACCCTCATATATTCTGCTACCCCCACTAATTTTTGCCTCCCTCCCAACTTCCATATTCCTCAGCACACACATCTCAGTTTTCCCCTCCCCAGCAGTGCTCCACATTTCCCTGTTCAGGTGCCCATGCATGCATACAGGCACACACATACTCACACATGGATTCCCCCTCCTTCTTGCCTTCCTTGCGGATGAGATCTGGTGTAGAGGGCAGTTTTTGCAGAGAAATAATGAGGATGAATGATCATTTTCCACATTATTCATCAGAACTGAACGGTTATCTGTCCGAAGACACTGAGGTATGAAATCTTCTCTTTCAGAAACTTTCATAAAGAAGTGCTCTCGCTCTCTCTCTCAAAATTACTGCCATCTCCCATATATATGTATATGGGTTCTGATTATAGGTTTTAACCAATAAACACTGATAAAACATTCCCAATTAACAAAATATTCAATTAGTGTTGTCCAATAAACACTGGAAGGACACCAGAAACGGTTCCCCAGTTTGTGTTGACTTCACCCCTTTTGCAGTGCAATTTGTTTAGGTAGACAATGTCCCTGCTCTGTGGCTTGTATGGGCTTATCTACACAGAGCTGTAATGTAAACTATGGGGGAGTGATTTTGAAAGTGTGCTAACATGTTGTGCTTTAATTGGTGTGTGTAGATCCCACTGCTGCTCAGTAATGGTTCCCGGGGGCGCTTTGCCTGAGCACCAGGAGACAGGGGTAATTTGGGGTGTGTATGCAGGGGAATATCGGGAAGAGGATGTGTACCATAGTACACTACGTGTATATATAAAGCGAAAGCCCTGAAAATCCATGATTTTTTGACATCTACATAGAACTCAAAAATTGCTAAAAATAAACCCCAACAAACAGAAGCCCTGTATATATCGGATGTATATAAAAGGTGTGTACATATACATAATTATATATAAAAAGAAAAGGAGGATTTGTGGCACCTTAGAGACTAACAAATTTATTTGAGCATAAACTATGCTCAGATACATTTGTTAGTCTCTAAGGTGCCACAAGTCCTCCTTTTCTTTTTGCGAATACAGACTAACACGGCTGCTACTCTGAAACCTATAATTATATATGTATATATGAGTTGTCTCCTATTGTTATTAATGATGATTATTATATTACTACTCCAGTTTTGTTCACCTTTCCCATTAAATAAGAAAAAAGCATTATAGAAATTAAAATACAAAGTCCCAGAAAGTCCTGGCTTGATTATAAGATAAATATTCTACAGCATTTGTCATTGTCCATCCATCCACTCAAGTATGTAAAATGTCCTCACCACCACAGTCTCTGAGCACATATTTAGTAGGTATACCTGCCCTGTGAAGGCTCTGTTATAGTTCTGATTTACACTTCTTCCCCTCCAAGGTGATCAAACAATATGATAAGAGGAAGTTTTTAAGGTTGGACAACAAGGGAGCTAAACGCTGAAGTGTATGACTGTGAATCCCAGAGATTGCATATTTCTGAGCTGAATAAATGGTGCCTATGAATGCACTAGTTTACTCTTCCTTTCCAAAAAATGGCCTGCTTTTTTCTACTGACCCTGGGCGAGTCTGGAGTTACCTGAACCTGTTTGTAGCCTCTCAGAAATTGCAAGCTTTCCCACCTGAATTCTGACCCTGTCAGCTGGTGGGGGCTTTCAGCTGGGGGTTTATTTCATTGCGTCTCAAAGAGGTCAGTTCCTGCGCTGAAAGACAAGCCCAAGACAATGTTTTACAGAGCAGAAGATATTGCGAGGGACCAATTATCACATAAGTGGTTCTCACGGCTTGGGCTGGCACTGTGTGCCAGGTTGCACATTAACTTCTTTCACTGCACTCTACCCAGTTTACTCAACATTCTCAAGTGGTGGCTTTGTCAATTGTTCCTCCTGCTGATATTTTGACAGACGATAGCCCTTTGATGCCCGCTCAGTCTGGCTAATAAGAAATAGGCCAACATGTAACTGTAGACCAAGTGACTGCCGGTTTGGTATGGATTAGTAATAGGGTTGGTTCTTTTTCTGAATGATTATTAATTTTCATCTAACAAGCATGTCCCAAACCCCCAGTGAAAGAAGACACTGTATACTTACTCCGTTCTTTAAAAAACAGTATTAAATGAGCAGGTTTTAGTTACAAGGTTTTTTCTCCTCTGTAATACTGTGTTTTAAACATCCACTAATGAACGTCAACGTGAATGTATTTAAATATAATTTACAGGGTTACATTGATTCCAAAGGAATGTGTAATGACCGGGCAATTTTCAGGGTAGTTTTCCTATATAAATCTTTCCAGAATGGTGACATTATGTTATTAACACAAGAGGCCGATATTGCTACAAGTGAAGAGATTTATGTAGAGGCTAAGGCAAGGACTTTGTGCAAAGCATGTAGGAAGAGCACCAGGCACAGCTGCGGTTTACTAATTCTTACAGAAATGTATTAGGGTATTAGCACTCTGCAGTGCTTGGCATTCATTTAGGAAGCTTTCTTCCCTTCTGATTATAAATGCTGTCATTAGAGATGAGCAAAACTAGTCTGGATAAAAACACTGCAAACTTCTCCCCATAATTAGAGCTGAATTTTATTTTTTTTTTTTGGTCATTAAGCTCAGTCCTGTAAGGTGCCTTCCACTCTTGCTGGTTGAAGTGGGAGTTGAGGTCACGCAGCCCTTCACTGTCTCAGAACTTCTACGTCTGTGCTTTTACAGATTGTTTCCTGCTGATGCCTAAAGCAGAAGAACAGTGAGAGACTATTCATGTGCGATTTCCAGCCGCATACTGCAGAGCAACATGGTTAAAATAGTTTGTATGGCTTTGACTGAAGCTGTGGGAAAGTGGTGCAGGGCGTCCATCATTTTTAAAGGGATAATGTTAGATTAAAAAGCCTACGTGATTAAAGAACATATTTCTTTACCTGTGTCATAACTAACCCTTTAATTATGAAAGCTGGAAAAAATGTAAAAAATAAAATTAATCTTGCCTCATTTATACTAAAGGGTTTTTTTGTTTGATTGTTTGTTTTTGAATTTTACTCAGCTTGGGTGATGAAAATCAACGAGTCACTTTCACTTTTCTTTACAGCCAGGTCCAGTTCCTGGTTATTATGCAATGTTTGTGTTGCAAACACTGCAAGGAAATATTTCATGGCAAACAAAACCCACTGTTTGTATTAGAATTTAAACTATGACAGTGATAACGGGAACATTTTTGTTTATCTCCGGTTTGGTTTCTACAAAATGGGGGAGGGATGGTTCAGTGGTTTCAGCATTGGCCTGCTAAACCCAGGGTTGTGAGTTCAATCCTTGAGGGGGCCATTTAGGGATCTAGGGCAAAATTTGGGGGTTGGCCCTGCTTTCAGCAGGGGGTTGGACTAGATGACCTCCTGAGGTCCCTTCTAACCCTGATATTCTATGAAAAGCTCAATTTTGGCTTAAGCAGCTCTGAGAGTGGCCCTTCAAATAAAACAGGTCAGTGAAAATTGTTGCTTGTATTGTATAGTTGCCCCAACTATAAGGTAGATCTACACACATGAACATGCACAGAGATACTTAAGGGGAGGCAAAAAGAAAAGGAGGACTTGTGGCACCTTAGAAACTAACCAATTTATTTGAGCATAAGCTTTCGTGAGCTCCAGCTCACTTTAAGGGGAGGCAGTTCCCCATGCCATGACAAGGTCCAAATCTGACATTGTATATTGAATGATCTACAGAGTACAGGGATTACTCCTGGGGTCTGGGTCACTCCCACATAATCCCAAATTAATTCTCCATCCTAAAGGGCTAAATGCTGGAAGGTCTGTAGCATTGCCTGGGGGGGTGCTAAGTGTCCACAACTCCTGTGAGCTGCTGAGCACCCTGGACTCTCATGGGTTTCAGCTGGAGCTGAAGGGGCTGAACCCCATTCAGGCTCAGGCCCGGTAACTGATGTGTGCGTTTGTTGCAAAGCACATTACGATACATCGACACACAAGTGTCTGCAAGACACTTAGATTTGGTAGTTTTATTTATAACCTGAAGAGGACCTAGAGGAACAATCCTGATGGGTTGATGGACCTGGGAATGTATCTTCTAGTGCGCTCCCAATCACAAAAAGCAGCACACAGGTAAAGCCCAACTGACTAGACTATTTTAAACCACTTTTCTCACGTATTTAGGCTGAACTAGCAATTACAACCTTGATGCAGGGCATTTCCTGGGGATTAATGACTGTCTGGGGTCATCATCTCCTCACAGTTAGTTATTAGTCCCCAGGAAATACTGTGTGCCTTGATCATTATTGCTTAATTAGCATTGAGAATGTGGGGGGTGGGGGGGTTAGGTTTCTTTTCATACATCCTGTGACTTGCCATAGTGAGGGGGTTTCTTTCATTAACTTGCCCTTTTCAGTCTGGACAGGAGCCCGGGCTTTGCTTAGTGTTGGCGGGTTGGAGCATTTTGTCACAGGGTTAAAACCTGTTTCAGCAGTTTGAGTCCCATGTGAAAGCCCCACTGAAAGCCAGCATCTGCAGAGCATCAGGAAGCACCGCTCCACAGCTCTGCTGAAACACATCGGGTGGCGCTGTCAACAGGGCGCAGCAGCCGCAGGAGCCTGGGAGAAGTGAGCGCCAAAACAGGGGCAGAGAGAGCCTGGGGGGGGGGAAGTGTAGGGGTGAGACACAGTGAGGAGCCTTCAATCCCCAACCATCAGCCCCTGAGGAAATGCTTAAACCGTATGGGAGGAAAATTAAAGCAGAGGAACATATGAGCTCATCTGTCCTGCGTGCCCATGGGGAGGAAGTAAGGAGGCATAAGGAACTCTGCACTCCCCAGGCCAGCTACCCATTCTGTGGGTAGGGGTGGGGCATTGCTCCATCCTCCTGAAATGACCCAGCCAGTGTATTGGGGAACATAGACTGTGCCAAGTATAGGGCTCATGCTGGGTATGCTCTCCCACACCAGATGATGACGATGTACTGTTCCATCTACAGGGCTTTTGGAAAGCCACAGATGAGCCTTTTATTCGGAAGGTCGGTGCCCGCAAGGAGGGAGAGCAAACCTGTGCATCCGACTCATTTCCGGTGGCTGCTGGCGGAAGGGTAGGGATGGCAGAATAGCCCATTATTGGAGTGCTGCCGGTGGCACCAAGAGGGCGCTGGTAGAAGAGATTGGCCACGGATTCCAGCCGCAATCCTGCGTGACTCCCGCATGAAACTGTTAGAAGCTAACTGCCACAGGGCGCTGTGAAGACAAGTCCTACTTTACTGACACTTGTCTGTTTGGAGCTGCTTTATATTTTAGGGAGAAGTGTTAGGGGTTCCCCCATCACTGTCACCCCACAGCTACCCCAGGAACTTATACAGCCCCTCATTGCTGTAATCTCTAAACACCTAGCGCTTTTGTTTTATTTATCTATTTTCACCTCACCCCTGTGAGGAAGGGAAGTGCTATCCCATTGTACAGATGGGGCACTGAGGCACTAAGCAATGGCCAAGGTTACCCAGGAAATTGGTGGCAGAGCAGGAAACTGAGACCAGGTCTCCTGAGACCCAGGCTAGCATCCTAAATGCTGGACTGTCCTTCTCATGCCTGCTACACTGCCAGAGAAGGATCTGGGACAGGAGATGCCCACCCATAGCCATTGCAGGGTCAGGGAGGGAGGTGTGAGTCCATCTCATGGTTCTTCACAGTTCAGGGGAATCACTCCCTGCTGCTAGAGACTGTCTTGGCCAGGCTCCTGCATTCAGGGAAGCAGATCCCAGAGGGTGTAGTCTGGTTGTGATAGCTCACGGAGCCCAGGGGGAGTTCCACACCAGCAGCAGGCCAAGTTTCTATCACAGAAATCCCATGGAAACACAGGTTGGCTATTCATATTGTGGTGTGGTGTCTTAATATTTGGATCCCCCCCGTCCCCATATGCTAATGAATCCACATATCCTCAGCCCTTCCTGCTATCATGGACGGCTCTGGCATTGCTGTGCAGGGAGGCTACATGCATACCCCTGATTGGCTGAGAAAGGTCCTGAAGCAATCTGGCCCTATAGAAGTTTAGGACCAATTCCCCAGTGGGTGTAAACTGGTGTAACTCCAATGAAATCAATATATTTACACCAGCTGAGGATTGGCCTCCAGCGTATTTGCAAATATTCATGAAGCTTCCATTGAATGATATGCTCCACCTGAGGATCTGTCCCTCAAAGTCACATCTCTTGCTTTACTGGCTCGTGTCAAAGAGTTTAAGGCCAGAAGGGACCATTAGATCATCTAGTCTGACATCCTGTGTCACACCGGCCATTATAATTCACCCAGTTACCCCTATATAAGGGCCCAATAACTTGCGTTAGACAAAAACATTTCACTGCTGTTAGCCCTGCCTAGTCAGTTCAGCTCTAGGAGAACGAAATGGATTTTGTTCTGGCTTATGCTTTATCGCTGAATTGTGAACCATGTTCTGATTGCAAAGTCTTCATTGTGAGAGATGCATAACCCAAAAAGAGCCCCACTTGACTTTCAGATTCCCAACTTCCATTCACTTCAATGGGATCAGAATTTCACTTTTACTTTATCAGCCTGGTAATTAGGAGGGGAAAAAACAAAACAAAACACCCTGTTTCCTTATTAACTGAACAAATAAGATCTGAAAATCACTGAGGCACAATAAATGTGGATTTTTATTTTATTTTACAAGTCACTTTTTAAAATAATGCTCCTCTTTATTTTAGATAATCCTGAAAACACACTGCCCTCCCCTCCCCCGCAACACTAGGCTCCAAATATCCGCCAATACAAGTATTACCGCTCCTTTGGAAAATAATGGCTCCCCGGCCTGAAAGACTTTAAAAGTAAAACAATCAAACCTAACCAAACAGTATCTGTAATAAAATTAATGGGCATAAAAAGAGATGACTGCTTTTGAACTTAACACTGATCAACATAAATATAATCCCCACTTCAGCTGTTTTCTTAGATATCTGAAAGAGTCAACTGGAACTATATATTTCTGATCCTCCATAAAATGGGCTATAATTCCACCAAACACCTCTTGATCTTGCAAGTGAACCTCTAATAACCAGTTCATGACAGAATGAAACGATAAAAGGGGGAAAAGGAATTGAAAGAAGTCATGTTTTGCAGATGATATATAAGTATGCATTCATAAGACACATTCCAAAGAACTACAGCTCCTCATATGTATTGACCATTTTGGTGACCCTTGACCAACCTCTCTCTGAACCTGGAGTAAGTCTCAAGTTTGTAACAAAGTTCCACATCAGCGAGTGGTTTCAGATTCTGTTACAAATATTTCTGCACCATTGTGCTCATAATAGAGACCACAGCCTCAAGACCTATGTAAAACAAATGGTCAATCACCAGTAACACATAAGATAAAAACAAAACAGATGGGAAAAAAAAACTTCTCCGCTTGCTACACGAGAGAAATCAACCTCATAAATGTTTCCCCTCTGCTCCTCTAAGTATTGAGGGTACTTTCAGTGGAAATCCTGAAACAAAATTTCATCCATAGAGATAACTTACTTCTAAAAAACCAATGTAGTCAAATTAAAACATAAAAAGCATACACCTTCTTATTAAATAAGCTAATATAAAGTCCCTTTCAATTAACGTATCATGGCTGTGATTTCTGTAAATATTACTGCTGCTGCTCGTGCATGTGGCTGGGACCAGACCAGATCATGTGGCTGGGACCAGGCTGGTGTTTGGGTCAAACGAAGCAGCATTTTGAAACAAAAAAAATCAATTCAAATGGACACTTTTTGAATAAAACGGTTCCTTTAGAAACAGAACGGTGCAACTGTTCTGCACCGCTTCAACTTTGTTGAAACGTTTGTCCTCGCTTTTCATTCACCAGAAACGATTTGCCGCATTCAACCTGAGCTCGTGGATAGCTTTGGTCACCCTGAAACTGCATTTTGGGGGAATTTACTATCTGCTCCCCCCCTCCCCCCCCCGCCCTGCATTCCCTCCCCCCTCCAAAAGAGTCCTGTTCTACCTATTAGGCCTTGTCTCTTCTTATACTGTAAGATCATTGGGCAGGGAATCTCACTGAAAATGTGTTTGTACATGGGCTGGCACATTGGGGCCCTGGCTTGGTTGAGGCCTCTGGGGGCGGGGGCACAGAAATGTAAACGAAAAAAATAACAATAGAGAAAAATAGAAGTGATGTGGGAGTAGAGGGCGCTCAGCAGGGGCTCAATGTGCAGGAGCTCAGCACACGAACTGCCCAACTCCCTCACGCCTCAGGCCTCTCTCGTCATTGAATTACACTGCCCATTTGGCACTCTCAGTTGCCACACTCCTTCAGGTCCCAGCAGTTGCTCACAGCCACGGGCCAAATTCTGCTCTCATTGATGCCGGTGTAATTGCAGTGCAGTCAGAAGAGTGACTCAGGCCCAGGGTTTAATTTGTGCCGGCGCTGAGCCCCGGCACCTCTGGGCTTGGAGGTTCATAGCCCTGGCACCTCTGGGCTTGCCGCATCAGTTATGAATGTAAAAAAATTACTTGAGCTCCTGCACCAAATTGCTTGAGCCCCGGCACCCCTTTCATTACAAATTAAGCACTGCTCAGGCCTTACAGAAGAGTAAGCCAGTTTTCACTGTGAGAACAAATCCTGTTTTAGCCACGATGGGCTAAACCAGGCACCATATCGCCAAACCAGGCACTTTTACAGCGTAGATGGGATCTGGATGAAGATTAATTATTCTGTATAATTATTCTGTATTCTGTATTCAAGATATAAAACTATACTACAGTTCATCAAGGAAGGTATGGGCTACTGCCCAGGCTGGCTGGCATGATTCACATAAGAAAAACACATGGCCACACTGGTCATGAAAACGGTGCCAGAATACTATTAACTGCAACCATGTTTGAACATGGTTCTGATCCCAGTGTAAATACAGCCCCAGTGTTATTCCAGCATAGTTCAGTATAGGATAACGCAGGACACTTGTTAAAACCATGTCCCCCTTGAAGCCAATGGGAAGGTTGCCATGGATGTCAGTGGGGCCAGGATTTTACCCTCAGTCTAAAAGAACAGAATGGTTGGTCCTTAATTCATTACAGAACTGCTGCTCGACTTGTTGAAAGAAAGTTCTGCTTCACGTCGTTAGATCACTAAAGCAATAAATGCATCCCATAACCAAGGAATGTGCATTAGATAACGCTAGTGAATCCAGTGAGTGGAAGGAGAGTTGCCTATTTGTTAGAGAAGATAACTAGAATTTAGCCTCCTGGGCTCTATTCCCAGCGATGCCACTGACTCAGAAAGTGACCCTGGTCAAGTCAATTTCTATCTTTATAACACAATTTATCTATAAAGTAGGACTAGTAATAGTTGCCTACCTCTTTGGGAGAGGGATAGCTCAGTGGTTTGAGCATTGGCCTGCTAAACCCAGGGTTGTGAGTTCAATCCTTGAGGGGGCCATTTAGGGATCTGGGGCAAAAATTGGGGATTGGTCCTGCTTTGAGCAGGGGGGGTTGGACTAGATGACCTCCTGAGGTCCCTTCCAACCCTGATATTCTATGAGTCTTACTCAGGAATGTAACCTGTGAGTCTTAATTAATGTTTGTAAAGCACACTGAAATAATTAGATGTGAGACCCTACGTAAGTGTAAAGTATTATTCCTGAACCAGACAATATAGCAAAGACCCTGCTCTAATTCACAGGCAGTGCAATTCAGAGATCTCCTCCATGTGCAAAGAGTGTAACTGAGATAGAAAACAGGATTATAGGAACCCACAGTGACTATAGTAGGCACGAAAGCAAGTAAAGGGAACAATGAAATCTTAACCCATTCTCCTTCGCCTTCAGTCTCCTGGTGCACCTTTCTTGTAAAGTGGGTGTGAGGTGTCTTAGGGCATGTATGTTGCTTTCTGAGTTAGATCTTAGAGCCACGTTTGAATTCTAGTGTACAGCTAAGAATACTGGGTTAGATAAAGTTTATACGAATGGGGGTATTTACTTCTCTTCCCGTTTTTGAAAAACTGCCCCATCTTCATCAAACAGTGGCCAACGCAGGTTGGGGATTTTATTATTTTCATTTTTGTTATTGTCTGAGGAGAAAAAATCGATCTTGCTGTTCCACGAGTGGTCTGAAAACCAGATGTTATCATCACTTGATTATTGCTTTGCTGGTACAGCATGTTTTGTTTATTAAAGAAAAGACATGGTTGAAATTAGATCTATGTGATACACGTCAGCAAGCCTTATGTGTTTGTGAATAATAAACAGCTTGCAACACTTGGCTGGGACTAGTCGGTTGCAGCCTAGTGTCATTTCAGTTTACTTTTAGGTGTACAAACGGCATTGCCGTGCCTGTATCTTTAAACTGGAACGCACCTTGGAAAAATTTCTTTAACATAATCACTTTTCATATGCTTCAGGGGAAAGGTACTGTCTTTTCTTCTTTTGTTAAGTTAGGAAAAACGGACTCTGTCTCATGGCTGCTTTAGTTTAAGTAAACATAAACTCTGGCCCAAATAGCATAACCATCATTTCCTCAAATCTAGCAACACTAAACCAAAATATAGTTTTATTTGGCTAACCCCAAAGTAGGATGTGGTTGCCAGCCTCTGAAACCACATGATCAAGTTTCAGGTCGACGCCACCAGAGCTATGCCGTTGTCTTCGGCAGGAAAGTCGTATAAATGCATTACTCTCAGCGCCACCATTATGTTTAACAAACAAATGTAACCATAACAACAGGTACACTGAAACTGAAGCCTGCATGCTCCTTCTCCCGTTAGAGGTTCCACTGTGCTGCTGAGACAGGGAGAAATGACCGGTTTGAAGATGATTATTGCCAGGGGGAAAACGCCAAGCCGCACAACTCATTTGCGACCTATTTTGCATTCTGCCACGCAAAAGGGGTTCTGAACAATGTACAAGCATCTGGTGTCAGTTGGGTTGGTCCCATCTATAGGACTTTTACCTGAGTTCAAACAGAAAATATATTTGCCAGAGAGGACGCTTCAGAAATTAAATGGGCAACATCTGGCTACAGTGTGTCAAATTTCCACCCCCAGCCCCACGTATGCGAAGGTTGCATGTGAGAGGCCCCTAAACCAGATTGTTCCTTGCTTAGCATCCTTCCAAACAGATGCACATGTGAGTCCTTCCAGTGCCGCACAGCCAGCTCCTTAACTGGTGTAAATTGGTGTTCCTCCATTGATTTCCATGGAGGTCTGCGGATTTACATCGGTTGAGGATCTGACCTCTTAAGCTTTTGCTTTTTCATTTTCTTAACCCCCCTTCATTTCCCTTTTAAATCATGACCTCCCCAATGAGATGAAGGGATGAACAGATGATAGAGTCGGGTGCCTCTGGTTAATGACCAGTACTATATTCACAACCTCGTTTGCTTTTGTTCCCACATGCCGCTTCAATGCTGCTGATGAGCAGGAATTAATTTTATTGAGGACAACTCAATGAATTAAATGAAAAACTGCTCATTTGGCTGGAAAGGCTTTGACAGACGGCACAGCAGCCGGTCAGATTTGAAACACTTTACATCTCCTGGATTTGGGGAAGAGGACAAGAGGAGAGGAGGTCATCACAGATAAGCTGCAAGGCGAGTGTTTCCAGGGCTCTGAAGAACAACAGAGGCGCTCTGCAGTCTCTTATTTTGATTCATGGGCCTCCCCCACCTTCTGTTCCGTGATGCACCAAATCTGTCCCTCCTTTCAATAAACACCCAATAAGAAACTAATCGTCGTACGGTGTATTGGAGAACAAAAGGTGCTCAATGAAACGCCTGTGGTCACGGAAGACTCTTTTGCATTGTAACCATCTGGTGCGCCGCAATTACAATGAATGGGATAATTGAGTCCCAAGTAACTTCTTTGGGGTACAAATAATGGCCCTGGCCCTGATCTGTATTCTTCACAACACGGCTGTCCCATCATTTCACTCCACATCTGCACGTTTCATTGATCGGGCGCCACGCTACCAATACGTTACTACACTTAATTAAGTCCACATAATTCTCCTCAAATGAGCAGAAAAGTTTGTGTGTAGGCCAAGAAGAAAAGAGCCTGCAAATGAGACTTTAGTGACTCTGCTTTGTGTAAGGGATTGAGATTGATGGCAGGCTCATGCCACCAAGGTTTTCTTGTGACATAGCTGGGAAAACATTAGGCAGCTCAACAGCTGTGTATAATCTGAGGAAAGCCTGCTTTCAGACCGACGTGCCCCTGGAGATGATTGAAACCCCATTGTCGCGTAATCTTGCTTTTCAGAAAGAGTTACAATTCCTTTGATTTGATTTCTAGGATGCCTGGCTTCCAGGGTATCATTAAAACCCCTTTAAGGAACTGGAGAATGGAGTCCATAGCATGGGCGCTTTGTCTGCTCTTTAAGCGTATTCCACTTGAGCTCCAGGAGAAGGAGCGGACAGGAAAAAGGGAAGCATAAGCCCCAAAGCAAATATTACTGTAACCAACATTAAGGAGCAAAATAAAATACTGACTATGTAAAGAAAGGGGAACAAGACAATACTGGGGGGGGGGAAGACTCTATTACCTTTGTGCTTTGCTTGATTAGATCCCTACTAATATAATCAGAAAAGGCCACATTCCTTCAGATATGTGGCCATCATGAATTAACCTTTCAAGTAGAATACTGTAACCTTTTCAACCCATCACAGGCCAGAGGGCCTCGATGCTCCTCTGGTTGGAGAGAATGGGAGTTTGCCACTCTGCTCAGTGTGACCAGGATCAGACCCACGAGGGCTCTCTGAAAGGAATTTCTGTGCTTAAGGGAAGCGCAGAAGTAAACGAAGAGCAGAGCAACAAAGAGATTTTCGAAAAAAGAGCCGGGGTCTACTGCTATCTCAGTCAAAGGCCCATTAATAAAAGAGATGGTTTTTAAATGAGTCGTTTTTTTCTCATCCCACCAAACCCAGCCTGAAGCAGGGCCCTAGAAGACATTTTTCTGAACAAGTGGCAAAATATCCCAGGAGCGCTGCAGGGGTCACTTCACACACACAGTCTGCCCCTCATTTGTTTATCTAAATGCTGACAAATTGCAGCATTTTAACAATGTATCTCTGGTACTGAACTTCATTTGCATGGCCTGCCCTCTATCATTGAGCTGATAATGAGGCTAAACATAAAGCCTTCATTCACTGCTATAAAGACGCTTGACAATGATGAATACCAAGTAGGAGAATTAGGTGGTTTATAGGAGAATATACTATTGTGCAAAAACTCCATCCCTTTTATCTCCCCGGTGGCTCATTTTTCAGCTCTTTCATAGAAGCTGTCTCCGTGTCCTCTCTAGTGAGTTTTCCTTTTCCTTTTCTTTTTTTGATATCTTCCAAAAACGCTGGGATACCATGTCAGCAACTGGTTTTGTCCATCCCCTCTGAAATGCTGGGGACCCCTTTCGTTTCATGACCTGGCGATGATAAACATTCTCCAACATTAGCGCCTCAGAAGTTTCACTCCTACATTTGAGTAATTCATATCTATTCTCCTGTGTATTGCACACTATAGCAGCCTTCTGTCACAGGACACTCTTTGAAATAACAAAAAACAGCCCTGTCTTTGTGATTCCCTGCAATGGCATCATCTAATATTCCTTTCAAACGAGGATGTTTATAGTAAAAGTGACTTGGAGGGGGGAGGGGGGCTTTCAAAGCCGCTAATTGGAATGGATCGGATTAAGGCTTCATTGTTCACCCCGCTGTTGTGAGCTGATTACTTGAGAGAGATGATCCAGATATAATACCCAATTTGACTAAACTCAGGGCTCCCTCTTTTTCCTGGTGTGACTCGTATTTTATGGAGCTCTAGGATCCCCTACATTGGAGTGATCCCCTCCCTGCTCCGGGCCAGTTATGTCAGCTTCTGGGCTGCAGGGCCTCAAGTTAATTCTGGACCATGGTCTACTGCCAGCTCCCCCTCCATGTTCGGTTCCCCTCTCCATCCCTACCACCTCATTCCCTTCTCTCTTCTCCCCCTCCGCCTTCTTCCCTGCTAGCTGGGCCTCCTCCTTCCTGGCACATGTTTCCCAGCCACCTGGTTCTCTTCTCCTCTGGTCCCTTAGACATGCTCTCTAGGCATCTGGTCCTCAGCTCCCCCTCCTCCTCTGAACATGCTGCTCAGCCCTGGTTCCCTTCTCCCCTGGTGATATTTCTTTTCTATTGGCATCTCTATTATCACTGTCAGCTCCTGGCGCCTCTCCTGCTCTTGGCTCCTACTGGCGGCTCCAGTCTTGCTGGTAGCTCTGGTCCCTGAGAAAAGCTCCTATTTCCCATAGTAAAGGCAGCTACAATGGCTCCTCCTCCTTGTTTCCAGCTGCTTTTAAGGGCATCTAGGCTCTTTGCGAAGAAGAACCTGGCTGCCATTCAGAGCAGCTGGAAAGATGGAGGAGGAGCCAATGCCACATCATCTGCCAGTTCTCTGCACTCCCCCAGGAAGTGCTGTGCAAGCCAATTTGAGAAGCATTGGATCAGACCCCATCTAGGGTCAATCTACTTTCTTTTTATTCTTTTAAAAACTTTCACGTTGATGTTCCTGTCCCCGGAGAATGTCTCACTCTCACTTAACACACTTAAAAAAAAAATTGGCATAACATTTTATTGAATGTTCCTGTCACTGAGAATACAAAACACCAGTATAGGGTGAGTATAATAATTAAGCACAGACCCAGCATATATGACAGCATCACAGTGGGAAGGAAATTCATCTTCCAAAGGTTTGTTTGAAATCTAGAAAGCAAATGAAAAGAGAATGGAGAAACATAAAGGTGAGTGACACATACAACTATTCTCTGTCACATTCTGTTAAGGCCAATTCCCCAGCCAATTAATGGCAGTGGCGAAGGTATGGATGATAAGCTAGCGTACACAGAATACATTTGCGGCAGTACAGTCTCTGCAGAAGCTCATTCAATATTGGAGCTGGGTGAAACGCTTCAATTTCTCTGTGCAGGGAAGCATGTAAGCCTTTCCTTTGGTTTTGCACTACACAGGTTCAAATCCCCAGTGTTTCAACTCATATTCCCAGCCTCAGAGTGAATCACAGCCACTGAATTTCACCTAGCTTAAAGTCAAAGGCTGCTCACAAGACTGCAAATTTGATGTGATTTTGACGCAAAACCATAAATCAGCCAGGGCCACTAAAAAGGTTTGTGAGTCATAGTAAACCCTTTACAAATAGGGCCAGATCCTCAGGTGATGCATGTCAGGTTGAAGCAGATAGAGCTTTGCAGCTTTATGCCTGCTGAGGATCAGGCCCTCCAACCAAGTGCTGAATAAAAATGGATTTAAGTTGCACAAGTGGGATCCAGATCTGATTTTGAACCCCACCCACTTAGGATCCAGAAGGTTGGATTTCTAGGGTTGAATTTGGGATGAAAAGTTTCACTGCAAATGATCCTCACAGCTCCATCGCATGTGAAAACGCTTTCTGATTTCTCAGCTACAGTCATAATTGGTTTTTAGACAGGCTTCTATGGGAAATTTCAATTCTTATTGTTCGTACTTGTTCTGCATTTCATTATTATGGGTGTTGGATAATCCCCTCACTGGAATGAAAACCAGTAAAGAAACAATAATTAACAAAAAAAGAATAAGAAAATGCTGTTCAGAATCAAACATGAAGCACTCTGGAGCAAGGACAAGTTACAAATGTTCTTTCCCTCTCTCACACCCCATAATTAAAGGAGAAACTGACAGTTTTGTTTCATTCGTCATCTCCCATCACCAGATTTTCATCTCTTTGTGCTGTGAAGTAGAGGAGAGTTTGTGTCACTTTAAAACCTCATTTCTTAGATTCCAGAACCGTCACAATTTGGGCCAGGCAATTTCTTTCATCCGTCTATTTCTCTGTCTTGTCATTTTTACAAACTGGAAAAATGACAAACAGGGGGTGGTGGGGGGGAACGGGGGAGCCCAAAACAAACAAGCAAACTTAAAAAAAAAAAAAAGCTTCCCCCTGCAAAACCTCACATGTTTAGATTTTCTTCCCAAGAAGAATTGTTAAACCCCACGCTTCATCTCACCAGACCCCCACAGTATGCAGAGGAAGTCAACTTGCTTCCATCTAACTTGCACCCCTCTGGGGCACTGTTCAGTAAAACCTCGCTGTAAACTTTCCAAGTGTAACCCAATCACAGTGATTTTGACGAGGGCCTGTTGGACTGAGTTACATGAGCAGGAGCAGCATGCGAGTTTGAACACTGTGAGCCGCAGTTTCACAACAGCGGGCTCCGTTTGGTAGGGTGCAGCTTTCTTTTTACGGATCATAGTGGGGCGGTTGTCTCGGGAAAACAAATCATTTTGGCCTGCTGCTTGCAAGCTGCCCCCAAGAACCCAAGCGATGCCAGACACATGATGTATCGATTTGATTCATGTCGGTTTTTTTTTTTAAACTGGGTCACGTTTTCACAGTCACCGTAGGCTACTTTATTGTGCCGTTGATGCATTAAGTGTTTGGCTTTGCTCATTAATCAAGAAAGCAGTGACTTCTGAGAAAGAACTCCACCATGCACCTTTGCAGCCAGCACTGCTGAGTCTCTGCGGTCAGCTGGGAGCAGGGCTTTTTGCAGTTGTTGCTGTGACAGCTTAGCCCTCATTTCAGCTCATTGCTAAGGACCATTGCCTGAAGCGGGTTTTTTTTTTAACTCTGTCACTACACCGAGGGCTTCAAAGCGGCAATGCCGGTCTCAGAATTCGACAGGACCTTTTCAGCTCATAGCAGGGCTGTGTGTGGATCTACCATCCCAGCAGGAAGGGCTAAAGGCAGTGGGCCAGAGTCACCGTCATGCTTTTGGTCCCGGCCCTTTGGCTAGGCTCGCCCAAATGAGCCACAGGTTTAGCGTAAGGCCCCCTCATGGAGAGCACTGGTCCAGGGCACCTCCACATCATACTGCCAGTGCTACACTGCCCCGGCAGCAGCCCCCAGGGCAGGGAGGGGTATGGAGTGGAGACAGGCTTGAGGCATGAGGTGGAGGTCAGGGGAAGGAGGAAATGTACCTGAGGGGGCTGATCCTCCACTGCTACAAGCCCTGTCAGGGTTATGGCAGCAGAAGGCACAAGTTAAAGAAGCCCTAAGGGTTGCCTTAGCTTGCTCTGTGGGATTCGTTGGACCCTGGCAGCCATTGAATAGGGGAGATGCAAGCTGTGGCCCCTTTCTCTGACCCTAGTGACTCTGCCCCATTGTGTGAGGCAGGCTCTGTCCCTCCAGCGACTCTGGGGGAACATGGGCCGGAGCTGCTCCTGCTACACTTTCCCCTGGTAACTGGCCATCTCTGCAAGCCTGTGCAGAGATGGGGTGGGGCCACAGTCCTTTTCACTGTCAGTGCTAGCCTGCAGCAGTCCTTCCGCTCCCCGAGTTCAAGCTTTGGCATTCAGTCCGGCCCTAAAACGCCTTAAAGGGAATGGAAATCGTAAGCAGTTTGCTTCAATCTGGGGCCAAATTTGACTCGGGCCGATGTGCACCACTGAGCACCAGCAGAGTTTGGCCCCCGTCCTGTGGATTTTCCATGATTGTTCTTTTTTCTTTCCTTAGTCTGTTGCTCTGCACAGCAGAACAAAACTTTTTAAGGGAGTCCAGGCTTTCCTTCTAGCCCCCTCCCCGCCCTTCAGTGTAGACGTGTTATGACAAAGATGATTTCAAAGGAATTTAATCAATCTGGATGCCAACATATTTTATATGAGAGACTTTTCATGTAATGGGAAAGCCTTGTAAGGAGGGGGATGTGCGCTTCAAGGAGCAGCTTCAAATTTCATTGCTAGATGTGCAGAAGAGCAAACCTGGCCCAGAGCAGCGTGTGATTTCACAGCCCTGTACAGCTTTTAAGGATGTTTAAACTCTGGCAGGTAGTTGGACTTGTAAAACTTTATTAGCAAGAAGAAAACAAGGCCTGAGTGTCAATCACCAGAAATGCCCAGCCATGTCTTTTTTGGTCTGTGTCAGGGAGGGAAGGTCGGGATGGAGACTTGAACCACAAACTAATTAGAAAAACGCTTTATTTTTTTGTAAACAGCTCCATCTGGAACTTGTAAGCGTTCAAAATTTGAGCCAGCCCCTCACCACCTCCACACAGCCCAGCCTGCCTGAAATGAATCCAGCAGCAACCATTGATTTCCATGGCTTTCCAGAGCCGGGATATGATGACACCACCTCTGGGCCAGAAGAGACTACAATCACTCACTCGGAGTCATTACATAAGCAGCAGCCTGTGATTTATTAAACCACAAAAAGATAGGTTTCGCTAACATTGAGAGTCTGACTGCAAACCATAGAAGGAGCCACATGCAATGTTAAGGCTGGGACTCCCTCCTTCACCTACGCTGTGGTGTCTAGGCATTGTGTGGGTCCTGAGGAATTGTCCCTAATTGGCCTGACGTTTCCCAGACAGAAATGAGGACAGGGCTCCAGCCTTAACTGTGATTTTTCTTGCTTTTGGGGCAGACTTAACAGAAAAGTGCTTGACCACTTAATTTTCTTTTCTGGTTTGTTTGCCATTGAGTAGGATGTTGGCCTATTCTTCCGATATTTCACCCATCTCCTCAGTATTCGACAGAACAAATATTTTAAAAATAAATAGAAACAAATTGGAAATCTAAGCGAGCTCAGTGAAATATAGAAGCAACTCTCCCATATAGTCTGTGTTTTTCTCCTTTTCTGTCTTAGGGGACCTATGAGAGACACCACCTACCCATGACTTCTTTGGAACCCCTCACTTGACAGGTCACCGCACCAAATGAACATATGAGCTCCAAAGTGAAGCTAGCATGCCCACTTCCTCAGTCTTTTGTGTCTATCTAAAGGCTACATATACTAGGAAACTATCTTATAGCTAGTGTATTGGCTTCATGGATCACCGCTTGGGCACTCCATGATGGTATATGGGTTGGGGGCACAAAGGAGCTGCAGCGTCTGAATTCACAGAGGCTTGGTGCTATTTGTCAGCATTGTGGGATAGGTACAATGCACAGGGCTGAAAGGCTAATGTGGTGGGCTTTTGTGAGCACCAGGAATAAGATGGTTAGTGTGGACTCTTGGCTCCATTCAACCACATCGCTGCAAGATGTAAGGGTGCAACCCTTGCAGCATAGACAGGGCTGCAGAATGCAGCCTGTTAAAGGGGGGAGCCGGCTAATGGACTTTCCAAAAGGCTGCCTGGCAGGATTTCGACAAGGAGAAAGAGTTCTGGATCCCTGGAGGACAGCCTTTTCAAACCCAGCTGGCCAGTCCCCTCCTTCGTCCCAGCCCCCATTTATCAAAAGGGTTTGGGTGTTACCTGAGACCTTCGGATAAACAAGGTTGCATTGTATGTTGATTATTCCCATGAAAGAATACAACAGCCCCTTTGAAATCATTACAGCCTATTGTGTGAAGGGTTCTGTGACAGTGCTTAGTAGTGCTTAAAAGGCCTGCTGCCTGCTCTCTCTTCCGACCATGAAATTCCATTGATTGCAGTAGAGTTACTCCTGATTTACATCAATATAAGAGCAGAGCTGGCCCAAGCTCTTGACCTATGGTCCATGCTGGGCCCTCATCTGCCGCATATTAAAACAGCGCCCTCATCTAAGGCCTAGACTGTTAATTGTGCAGAGTCCTCAGTAAATAACAACATTGTGAAATTACTCTTGGAAAAGAATCAGTGCACATGGAAAACAGTCATTTCCCCAGAGAGAAACACTTAGTAGTTTTTAATATTTCTTCCCAAATACTCCAATGCACAAGTCTGTGTTTAAGATTTACAGGAGGTGGCTTGGGTGGGGTTTATTGGCATTTAAAAGACATCATTTGCTACTATTTAAATTCTGTTTATTTATCTGCATACTTAAAAACAGCAAAAAAAAACAAACCAAAAACCCCACCCAATCCCAATCGGGTCAGGCTCTCTCACTCCTTGGGATGAGACCTTGTACAATAAGTTTCATCTGATAGAAGTCCTGAAAATAGTGTTTTGTGGGTTTTTTTCAGTTGAAATGCTGACACCACCTTAACTGCACAGCGGTGCAAACAGCACTTCTATAACACAAGCATGACTTCATCTGGAAATCAGGAAATCCTCATTCAAACTTCCAAACGTATAAATACATCCATTTATTCCACTGTGAATCAAATGATGGCATGTCCTGTAATTAAGGATGCTGGTGGCCAAATCGTATCATAGGCTTATTTCCATCACAGTATGTTTGTGGCTCAGCAACTTAAGGTGTCTCGGTCACCTGCTTCAGCAAATGCCTTGGGAGCGTTTGTTTCACAGCTTACTCTGTGATGACAGAACCTTTATTCGTTCTCTACCCGAGGGCAGGGATTTCACTAATTGCCTCGGGCCAAGTGCTCAGGAGTGATTACATGTGCCACAGGGCAGTTGTTGTACAGTGACAGAAAACAATCGAACAGCTGAATGAATTGCTGGCACACTGAGGGCAGGTGAATCTTTGCCTAGTGTAGGGTGCACATCTGTCGGGAAAAAAAGAGTGGTCAAAAATGTGTTTGATTGTCTTCTGGTCAAATGATAACATTAGCCTGCTTCTTCCCTGAGGGCAACCACTTTCAAACATTAACCTCTCTGAATATCAGCCTCTCACACAGATTGTCATCAAATTATACAGAGGGGCCAATAGCTTCATCAGCCTGCCACTAAAGTTGCTGGAAAATCTTCCATGGATGTTTATGGGAATTGGACCCCCATCTTAAATGAGGTGATCTAAGGCCTGATCCAAAGCCCACTGGAGTCAGTAGGAGACTCTCCATTGACTTAATGGGCTTGGGGTCAGGCCCCTAGTGAAATGAGAGGCTATTGTTGAATTTTTGCATGCATTAACCCAGGCATGAAACACTTTGGGCTGATGATTATCATTTATCACTGTCTATAATGCATTTTATATAGAGAATAAAGACAAAGGCCAGATTCTGCTCCCAGTTAATTCACTGTAATCCCAAAGCGATATCAGTGGACCTACTCTGCTTCCCTCTATCTCTCCTGAACCATTCTTCCCCCAGGGCCACACAGCCTTTGCTGCCCTCTGTTCTCCGCCCCCCCACCCCCCTGCTGGCACTCCGGGTGTTGGAGATGGTGGTGATATGCAGCAGCGAGCAATCTTTCGTTAGTAGGGTTAATGGATTAGGTGCCTTGATGGATTTCTCCATGCCTTACTTCTGGAAGTGGGTTACCTTAAACAGGCCACCTCTCTAAGATGCTAAGCACCTCTTTTATTAGGTTAACATCAATATGGGCTGGAGGTTCGCAATGCCTTGCACTGAGCAGGATGAGGCCCTGAATCCTTGTCCATTGATTGAATCACAAACTAAGTCCCAATTCAGTTAGCTCACCATTGATTTTTTTCCTCCAGTACAGTAGCTCTTGCCACACTGATATACACTAAGTGCTAAAG
This sequence comes from Caretta caretta, assembly GCF_965140235.1. NCBI lineage: Eukaryota > Metazoa > Chordata > Testudines > Cheloniidae > Caretta > Caretta caretta. Next base: position 200,689,633 of record NC_134208.1, on the reverse strand, counting down.
TGAAATCCAAGTTCCCAGACTCAGATGATGAAAACCATTAGTTTAAAAATCAATACAATGGAGAGAAAGAGATCTCAGATGTGAAACAGGCCACTGCACTGCAAGACAGGCCAACAGCAGATCTTCGCTTGTATCTCAACAGAGCCTCTGAGCTTGTTATCTTCTGTACAAGAGCCTCTGAGCTAATATAGACCAGATGCAGTGGAGAGGGAGATGAGCTGGCTCTCCACTGCAGGTATTCCCACTTACCCCTATCTCTGCTGGGGATTCCGAACAGGGGTGTGTGATGCCACTTTAGGAAGCAGCATACCCAGTAGCTGGTACATTGGGGAACAAAGGATAAATAATGAACTCTGAGGGTTAGCGCTACAATGATCGTCTACATCATTCCTGGAAGGAGCACTGTTGGAGACAGTTCTTCCTGGAACTCTTGTCTAAAATGCTGTAGCTTCTATCATGGGTAAATAATGTTACATATGGAAAAAGGCCTGATTCATGTTCCTGTCTAATAGCTACTCCTGTGCTTAATCCATAAACTCTTTGGGGCTGGGTTCTTTCTCTCGTAGCACACGGATAGCTCTTGAGTATGCAGAAACAACAATGAGCCTCGGTGCATCCTGGATTGGCGCAACCTTCACACAAAGTGATGCTAAAATACTGAAAAAGGTACTTATTCAGTGACTTCTTAATGTGAGTCTAACAGACCTTTGTTAAAGTTCTAGCAGATCCCTTAGTGTAAACCCTCAGCTGAGTGTACTCCAATAAAATGTCACACAGAATGTGGGCCAACTGCAGGTGAGAGATGGTGTAAGTTATTCACGTGTACTGTCCTCTGCTGACTTAGACCTACATACCCTCCTGGACGGACATGGCAAAATAACTAAGCTGGTGTTTTCTACACTCTGAGGAGTCAGAATAAGGTATCCATTGAAGAAAGGTCTGAAGTACCGCCCTTGTGTGACTGCCCCATGCTAGTGGTTTGCGCTAGCCCAAGCTATACTGGCTCACAGACAAACACAGGAGCAAGCGTGGCACCCACATAAAGGTGTAGCAGTGAGCTCTGGGTGGGTTCCAGGCTCCTTAATTGGCTTCCTTTCAGTTTATCCATGCCACGGCATCAAGTTGTAGACATAAAGAAACACACAACAGGTGTCTGCACTAATAGTCGCCAACGAAGTCATAACGAGACCCTGCACTTTGTTATGAATTAACAACCGCCCCCTCCTAACTCATAGGAAACAACAAGCTTTAGGGCTAAGCCCTGGAGTCCTGCATGATCCTGGAATAAAAAGGCCTAACACAGGTGGTATCGGTAGGGTTCGAGTGATGGTGTCCTCCCTCCCCAGGATGTGGAACACCAATACAATTGTTCCAGAGTTTTTATGACAGCTAGGAATGGCTCCAGCTGCAATGGCATGAAGGCACATACTAGCAGGGGGGTTGGCCAGTGTATCTACATAAGTATGGGCCCACTGGCCATAGTCCTGCCTCTCTACACCCTTCCTTGCTGATCTGAGGAGAGCCCATGCAAAGCAGGGCTCTGTGATTGACAAGGGGATGTAAGGTTCCCTGTAGGCCTCTCCTTGGCCTGCCTTCCATGCAGTGGAACTCAGACATTTCCTGGTATTTAAGGCCTTCCTGTGCCCCAGGGGAAGGGGCTAGCCTAGGATTTGTCCCTGCATGTGCCGGTGCAGTACTTTATATATATATTTTAGAAGGGATGTTATACCTGGCACGGCCATGTTGTAGGGGTCAAAGGTTTCTAAGAGCTCTGAGTGATATAATTAAATCCATAGACTTGTATCCCTTTTTGTAACAAGATCTTGGGGAGAGAAAATAGCCCCAAAAGCCCAGTAACAGTTTAACCATCTGACCAGCTGAGACAACTCCCCAAAAGCTGTGGACACACCAGGACTGGGAGATTTGCCAACTGTGGCCAGATCCTCAAAGGTGGATCCTCCCATAGAAATCAAAGAGAGGTAAGCACGTGAGCACCTTCCACCACATAGCTTTTTGGTCCTATGGTCTCCATTGAAATAGTAGTAGGGAAAGAGGAATTGAGGCAGAGTGGTAGAATCAGAGGCATCCTTGTCTCTGTTTTCTGCCTGCTTCTGCCTTAATTATTTAGCATTCCTCAAATGTAAAGAGACTCTGCAATCTTTTTTTCCTTTCCAATGAGAAAATCCATCAAATATTTGTTTTTCAAAATGAATAGTATTCTGTGTCTGGCTTCAGAAGTGCATTTCTTTCCACTGCTGGCTGGAAAGCTCTACACTACCTAAGTGCATTTTGTTAAGGCACAAGAGCACATGCCACGGTGAGACTGACCACACACGATAGTCTGTCGTGCTGTGTAGGAGCCAGATTGAGCCTTTAACATCTCTGGGTTAATACCTCAAACAAGGCCTCATTTACCAACTAAATAACTTATTCTTCTGTCCTCAGTCAGGTTTTTGGGCTGCTGAAACTGAACTAATTTTATTGCTGAATCGGACCGATAAGCAGCCACAGGGAGCACAATGAACTCCAGAAGCGACTCATAAAAGCCGCCGGAGGTGGGATAGAGTTGAGTATGGCAAGCACTGGTCTTACCCCTCATTGGAATATTGTTTTTCTAAAACGGATTATTAAAAATGAACGTTCATAGGAGCCAAGAAGGTCTTGATTTGGATGTAGAACAGGGCAAGTGCTGCAAAAAACTATTCAGAAAGAGAAACCCGCAATGCATGTGTGACACTAGAGGACTGGTTGAGGCCCATGCATATATTTTACACATAGACACATAAACACATAGAGTTTATGTCAGGGAGGAAACCTACATTGTGTGGGCCAGATTCTCAGCTGGTGTAAACTGGGCTAGCTCCACGTAAACCAGTGGAACCATGCAGAAGCTAAGGGCCTGGCTCACTGGGTCTAGCTGGGCAAATAATGCAACAGCATTTCCGGAATGTTATTAGTTAGCATTTGCACATGGATACACTTTGGCAAAGCCCATGTCTCTTTTGTGTCCCCTCTGTCTGAACATTCAGTATTTTAGATTAACTCATAAAAACATTTGTTGAAAGGAAATTTCAGAATGAGATGCACACACATTCAGGTGAGGTCCGGAAGTCTGAGTGGCGTCAGAAGACAGAAACAATTCCATTTGACTTGTGTGACCAATCACAACTAAACAACAAGCAACAAATGTTGCCATCAGCTTCTAGACAAACAAATCCAAAAATATATTTGAGAATTTTTCTTGCAAATCCTCCATGAGCAGAGATAAAGAGGCTACATTCATTAATAAATCACTTGCTGTGACTTTTTTTTTTCTCAATTTCATTGTTTCCCAGGACCTGGAGTAATATTATATATTCCCCACTAGAATTATACAAATAAAGATTTGAACCTGTGAAATGGACAGCACCCTTAACTCCCCTTGACTTCATTGGAAATTGAGGAAGATAAAAGCATCTTCATAAGAACATCAATTTAAGAATGGTGATACTGGGTCAGACCAATGGTCCATCTAGTCCAATATCCTGTTTTCTGACAGTGGCCAGGGCCAGATGCTTCAGAGGGAATGAACAGAACAGGACAATTTTTCAGTGATCCATCCCCTGTCATCCAGTCACAGCTTCTGGCAGTGAGACTCAATCCTGACTCTAAACTTCTATTTTATTCTGGTTTTGCTATTTAGTACATTACCCCCAAATATATCAATATTTGAAGATCACTCTTCTAAGAGTTCTTAAAATATATGTCTTACAACCACTTATTTTGTATTTTTTATATATGAGACTAATATATCTTAACAGGCTTTAGTAGATGAATTGCAAAAGGTATATATGAATATCCTGCCAAATAAAAACTGTAGGCCAAATTCTCAACTGGTGTAAATCAGAAGTCAATGGAGAAATACTGAAGCTAAGGTTCTGGTCCTGTGAATTCACTTTACTAGTATGTGCGACCCTTTTAATACCACAAATGTTGGTGTGAAATTTGTCCAAAAGAATGTTTGCCAGAATTAGAAGTCTCACAAAGTCTTTTGCATTCATATATATATATAAGCGAGAAAATTTGTGTAGTCATCTTGAAATCACTTTGATTTAAATTCTTTTGTTTATACAAGTTTTAGTCATCCAACCGGAAAGCAGAAATAACGTATGAAATAGGCAACCAGTCACAGAACTCAAAGTACATATAGCTAATAAACAAAGCAAGTTCACATTTTATCAGCAGAAATATGTTGGTGAAACATTTCCTAATAGATTTGTAAAAATCAAAGTCTATTGGTGGATAATTCACTAGGGGAGAAGGCTTAAGTAGGACTCTGTGGCATACAGACTTTGTGACGGGGAAGGTTTCACCCTGACAGAAAAATGGCTAAGGACACAGAATAACTGATTTATTCCGAATAGGTGGTGAATTCTGGTCTCCAGCTGCATACAGATGAAGTATCTAGATCTATGTTGTGAGCACATTTGAGCTATTCGTTCAGTAGGTTGCCCTATTGCCACTAATGTGACCATGAAATAGACTCACTTTGGAGCAATGTGACCAGAATCTGGTTAAGCACGGTGCAGTTGTTATTACCTACGATACCCATACTCATCATAATGGGCAAGAATGAACAGAAACAACCAATGAATATTATTCTTCACTATTGGTCTAACAAAAATATCCTAAAATCAACCAGAAAATATTTGCTCTAAAGCCAAATGAACCTGTATCTGCTCTGTAATCAATGCCTACGGTGAGAAATCAATGACACCTGAACTGAAAGGGATGCAGTCCATATAGCAAATGAGGAACTCACTTGATTCACCATAGCATTGATCACATCTAATTGAATTATTCTAGTGTCTTCAGGACATTGGTGCTCACATAGCCTGGAGTCCTAGCCGCACATTTGTGTATGCAGTGACATCTAGTGACAAAGACAGTAAAAGTGGCTCCAGAGGAAACCTATTTCAATCTAACCTTTTGACCAGGATTGCCGTCTAAGTAGCCACAGACTCAGCCCCAGTCTTCTTGATTTGGAGGGTCCCCGGCACAATTCTTTCAAAGGCAGAAAAGGTCCTGCCTTGGCATCTCAGTGTTTTAGCTCCTGGCAGCTGCAAACAACCAAAAGCTGGAAAGATGACGAATGCCGGTGTTACCTCTACTTTCGTTTGTCAATGTGGAACAGGTGAGATATAGGAAGGAACTAATACTCCCTCCGTGACAGGGAACTTGAACTGACCACTGAATAAGTGGAGTCTTTATGGTTTCCAGATGCATCTTCTCTGGCTTCTTTCCTGATGTTGCCACATCCATGTGTTCATGCAGCAGCTTTCTATAACAGGGCCAATTAAACGAATGGTTCATCAGCTCTGCCGCAGTGGGTGCATTTCCTTGATTCATCTGCTTTTAGCATGTGAACACCCAGCACTTGTTAGGATCTTCCAAACTGAAGTAGGTTGGTCGGGGCATTGGTTTGAAATCATTGACCTTGGGAAAAATGGGGAGAGGGAGATGTAAATATTTTTCTCTCTGAGGACCGATCCAGAATCCATTGGCGTCCAATGGGCATCAATGGGAGTCTTTCCATTGACTTCAATGGCCTTCGGACCAAGCCCTAAACATTTTGTTTCTGCACAATCTGCTGATCATTTAAGCACAAAGGTGATGTGTAGACTCATGAGAGCCCAATCCTGTACTAATGAGAGCACTGCTGAGCAGCAACCAAGTTACTCCAGTCTAGCTGCAAGATAAAAGGTGAAGCCTTTAATTTGTACCAGGAGGATTATGCTTCAGCCCATGCCTCCATTATTTGCTGACACCCTGCCCCTTTTAACCCTGTGTTCTTGAGAGCATGGAAGTGGAAGGATTTGGAAAATCATAAATCTGGGGATATACTCCATTACTGTCAGGAAACACTGTAGTGTCAGTTGCAGAAGAGTGAGAAGGCATCCAAGATACCTCAGGGCAGTACCCAGAACGTCAGATACTAACAGCTTTGAAGTGATCTTTAAACAAGGCCTCGGAGAAGGATGAACCACTGATTATTTCACACATTTATGTCTTTCAAATCCCTTTGCATTTCCTATCCCAGCAGCTCCAAGCACTTTCAACAGATATTTAAAATGCACAAAGGATGCTGACTTGTCTGTATGCAATAACCCCAAGTGACAAAATGTTAATCACCCAATCACAGACTAACCTCTATTGTCTAACTACCCTAGATTCCCCAACCCATCCCCTAAACAATTCCTCCTAGAAAATAGATTCTTTTTTCAGTAGGCCCTACAGGTCAACAAAAGTTCAGATTCTGATGGACCAAATAAGGTCCAGAATCGAGGATTCCTGACAAAAAGCACCAGCAGGTTTCCTTTTAAATGCCTTGGCTGATATTTCATGGGGAGCCACGAACACAACATGTAGAGACTGATTGGTTAAAATCAACACCTTAATCTCCCCCTCCCCAGAAACTAACTGGAAGCAAGGTGCAGACTTCAGAGTACTTGGACTAGTGGTATAATAAGGTAGGATCCTTTTAGCATTTACTACAGTTTTCCCAAAGTGATCAGGCTTTGGGAAATGAGGGCTTGCCAGAAAACAAGAATTTTGTTTCCTAAAAGAAAAAAATTCTAGGTTTTGAACTGATGCGAAACAGAGACCCGACTCAGAATAGCCCTTACCCAGCAGTTCATAGAATATCAGGGCTGGAAGGGACCTCAGGAGGTCATCCAGTCCAACCCCCTGCTCAAAGCAGGACCAATCCCCAATTTTTGCCCCAGATCCCCTAAATGGCCCCCTCAAGGATTGAACTCACAACCCTGGGTTTAGCAGTCCAATGCTCAAACCACTGAGGTATCCCTCCCCCGCGGACACTCACCTGAGATATGGGAGATCCAGATCATGTCTCTGGTCTGAATCAGGCAGAACAGATACTTGAATCTGGACTTCCCACAACATTCCGGTTGAGTGCTCTAACCACTGTGCTATTGGCTATCCTGGGCTCTGTCTGTTGCTCGCTGATTAGAAATATCCTGGAGCTGAGAAACCTTCTCGAGAAAATGGATAGGTTTCCATGAAAAGTTTTAGCTTCAACATATCAGCATTTTCTGACAGAATAAAATTCCTGACCAGCTCTACTTTTAACGTGGAACCCAAAAACTTAATGTTATTTTCAGACAGAAAAAGATTTCTTGGCTATATGGGTTTATTAAAAAAAAAAAAAATCACATACCCAAACATTTCCGAATAGAGGATCCTCATGCTGGTAATATGTGACTTGCCAGTCAATCTGTGTGAATGTTCATAAAAAAATCCTGGTGTCAGGGTCTGTTTCAAACTGGAACCGTGAGTCAGGGTTACCAAGATGCTGAACTGAGACTTGCAAACCTGAGATGAGTTTCAAGGGCTGAGGTTTGAATGAACCCAGGCTGAATTTCAGGCACTGGGGAGAGATTTATATTCTTCAGTGAAATTGTGTGAAACTTGTTGGTTTTCGCATGATTTTGATCGGAATCCAGGCAAAACTGAGTGGTTTTGGCTGAGTTCTGCTTTGAGATTTTGAGCCAGCTTTTCCATTCTTTTCCATACTAAGATGCAGAGATAAATATTTGCAGGCACAACTTTGCACCCACTCTTATTTGGTCCCTTTCTTTTGGGCATGTAGACACCCAAATCTGATATATGGGTGCAGTCAGTGACTAGGAGGTATTAGGGCTAGGTCCAAAGCACACTGAAGTCAACAGGAGTCTTTCCATTGATTTCAATAGGCTTTAGATAAGGGCCAATGTGCCCTCAATTATATATGCCTGCAATTTTGCCCCATCAAAAATGGAAACCCGATTAAAGCCAGGCTAAAAATGTGGCCCTTCGAGTTCATTCAACCCTGTAAATTAAGGCAAAAGTCAAGGATACTAGACTTTTCAGCCTAGAAATAAATAATTAACCCCCGAGAATTTTTTTCAAAACTCACTTTAGATATTCACTTATTTTTTATTAAACATTTTCCCCCTAAGCCATAACTGAAAAGGGAAGTATTTTACTTTGTGTGTACAAGAAGAGCCACCTAAATTCTTGGCTCTAGATAAATGGTTTTTATTAAGAGTGATAATAATATCACTTAATGAAATTGTTTCTTAATTATTTATGAGACTAGGTGGATCTAAGGAAGATTGGATTCGCACCAAGCTGAGCCTGAAGAGATATTCTCCCTTTTCTCTCTCTGTTTATTTTATTTATCTAACATACATATAAGCTGCCTGTCAATAGATGTCTAGGTTCAGATCAATGTAAAACATTATCAGAATAAAGACCCAAATAGAATGAATGCAAATAAAAGATATGGCCCAAACTCAGCGGTCTTTCTGTATGTGCAAAAATATCTGAAACTTTAGCCTTGTAGGCCTAGATAAATTATTCCACCTCTCCAGGAAACTCCATGCTTAATTCAGTTGAGAACGGCCTCATCCCTGGGCAAGGGATTATTTCCCACCTGTGTTCCATCATGGTGATTGGTGGTGGATCAGTGGAGCTCTCTGCTGAGTAAATCCATCTATCTCACAACTGCCATGTTCAGGAGCTCACAAGGGGAGGCAGTGTTACCTATTGGATAGATCACTGGCTTGGGAATCAGAAGAGTTGGGGTCAATTTCAGACCCTGCCACTGCTTTCCTTGGTGACTTGAGGTAAGTCACTTCCCTGCCTGTGCTTTATTTTCCCCATCTGTGAAATGGGGATAATGATACTGACCTTCTTTGTAAAGCACTTTCAGCTCTCTGGATGAAAAACACTAGAGATGAAGTAGGGATTATTATATGCTGAATAAGCTCGTTGAACCTAACCAACACCTGCAATAACACTTTTGTTCAGACTTGAGTCTGGCAGGGCTGGCTGAGAGGGGGGAAGGAACCACACCAGGCCACCCAAGTAATCATGTGTTATGCACAGTCAAAAACAAATAGTTATAAACAACTTGTGTGGGTACAGGCTCCATGACAGGGTTCCCTTTCTCTGCTTCTGGAACTGCAGTGCTGGAGTGCTAGAGTTAGGCTTTGCAAATAGATCTGCTGCACAAAACGGGGTGGGTTGGACAGATGTACTTCTGTTGAATCTTTACCTGAACTTCTCTGGATTCGTCTACCACCGGAGCCAATCGTTTTATGAAAAAATGATGGGTGCAGAGCCAGTGGAGGTTGTGATGTCATTTGTGGGCAATTGTTGTGAATTAAACACGCATTACAGCTATGGTACAAAATTATTTTGCATTATGTGTGAGTACCAAAAGCAACTGAAGACTGGCCAGTGGCATCAGTCTGCACTCAGAGGTTCTCAGGAAAGCACTTAAGCATCTGCTTACCTTTAAATACATTTTAATTGGTGTCCTGCATAGAGATTAGGGCTGTCTCAATCTTTTTTGTCAACACTTTTTTAGAGCGAAAAATTGCTTTTCAAATGATGTGAAAATTGCGTGAGAAAATTTTACGCCTAGAAAAGGGAGGGAAGGATAAAAAGGGGCCGATGGGGGGAAAAATTGAATAAGAGGAAAAAAAATCATGGTTCGATAACATAAAAATTGGTTTTCCACAACTGAAAAAGAATATCAGTTCTCAATTTCCGGTTTTCATTTAAAAAACTGATATTTTTTTCAAAATGTATGACAGAAAAAATTACATTTCTTGCCTCTCCCTAACAGGAATGCCTTCCTGTATTGGAGCCTGTGATACAGTGAATAGCACCAGTGGAAAACCCTAAGATAGATAGAACCTAATTTAACCAATACAGCTAAACCAAGGGCTAGCTATACATAAAATATTTGTCATATGTTAGGCCCTGTTTCAGCAAAGCACTCAAGCAAATGGTTAATTTAAAATATGTCCAATTGCAGGCAGTGCTACTGGATGTTGGAATTTATGGATGTGGTTAAATGCTTTGCTGAATCAGGACCTGTAGGAGGTATTAATTTAATTATTCTCTATTAGAGCTGATAATTGTGTCTGAAAGCGGCTATTATTAGTGCAACCCTTACAGAGAAGAGTCTAAGCAAGTTAGTAGCTTGTTCTCTCATTCCCTGTAGCATCTGGATCAGTTTCAGTTAGGATCAGGCTAAAGAACCATGAGAATTCTGAAGAATCAAAGGGGATGGGTGGGGGGGGGGGGGCTAAAGCAGCTTCCTGGCCCCAGCTGTATTGCCAGAAGGAGGTTTACCTTGGTGAGGAACAGCAACAGTAATAATTGTGGATACTTCCTGGGCCAGGAATTCAACCTATGTGCCAGAGTTTAGGTTCTCACATGAACCTCTCTACAGTGTCTGGAGCAGGAAATACTCTGTTCAAGAGGAGCACCAGCAGTTATTCCAGACTCCCTCTCTCACCAGGAATGCTAAAGGAACAAGGAACTCATTCATTGCATTACAACATAATATGATGGGTAGTAATAAAATCAAAATAATAAAACCATGGGAGGAATGTGTTCATTGTTTGTTTTCACTGGGATTTTGTGAACCAGTAATTCAGTAAGTATATGAAATGATCCCCTAGGAGAAATACATTACCCACTTTTTGCAGCATGGAGACTACAAATTGCAATTATTTTCAATGTATTATATTGAGTGAGATGACTCACATTAGACCTTACTCAACTGCATTCTGATCCAAAGCATTGTAAAGTCAGTGGAAAGACGCCCGTTGATTTCAGTGACCTTTGGATCAGGCCCTTTGTGTGCAGGCATTTAAAAATAGCATATTTGGAAACTGATTTCCCCCCCGCCTTTTCAAAACCTGCTCTTATCCAAATGACACATTTAACAGTTTATTTGGAGCTTCCCAGAATGACTGTCTGAAGTACATCTGAACTATAATATAAACTGGATCAGGCGGTCTTTAATTCTTATATTACACTGTTGTATAGTGTTGCTGTACCTTGTTAACCTGTTGCCATACTTCACATCACATATAAAGGTGGCTGCATTTCAAGAGTAACTGACGTGATCCTTATGCGTCATTTGCATATCAGTTTATTAAAACTGGGAAGTGGTTAGGTACCTTTGGGGCTACCTAAATGAAAGTTGTAATGAATACAATCATCATTATTCTTTGCCAAAGGATGAGATGAAATTTTAATGGAATATAAATTTCACTCTTTCATAAGTGAACATGGAAGAGACCAGTACTCTGGGTAATCAGTTCTTGCAAGCATACAGGTAAAAGACAGATTTGGACCTGTAACCTTGGTATTTTGTCTCTTAATATCTTAGTCTGCCATCCCTGTAGCAATTATAGTTAGTTATTTTATCTCCAGGGAGGAGGAGGATGGGTACATTCCTTCTTCATCTAACTAATACTATAGCTTAGTCAAGCATGTTAATTAGGACTGCACTTTACCTTAAAAGCTTGGGAGTTAACTTTGCAGTGCCCGTCTCCTAAAACTTGCTATGTAATGCTAATAATCTTTTCCATTTGCCAGCAGTTTTTGCTGATGTCAGTTGGCTATGTATGCAGTGATTCACTATGAGCCAAATCCTGGTCCTACTGAAAGCAGTGGGATTTTTGCCCCTGATTTCAATGGAGTCAAGATTTGGGTCCATGTTCCATGTGAGGATGAAAAATTATATAATACAATACTTGGAAAATCAATTCATTAATATATGAGGTACCTTCACATTATTCCACATAAGAAGCTGTAAAATGACTCCATTTTTTCATTGGGTCAGGTCTTGGACTATGGTGTGACAATACCCAAGAGTACACAGAGCATGAACTGCACTGACTGGAGAATATACTCTAGGAAGGTAACAATCCTGCAGCATTTCTTTGCTCTCATTCCTGTAATTCTGTGATCTCTCAGCTCCGTTCAGTGGCCGACTCTATTAGGCCTCTTGAAAAAGCTAACGAAGAGAAGATGTTCTACAGAATATTCAGACAGAAATAATTGAGGTTAAGGTTTGTGCAGGTGAAACAATGGTGAGATGATGAGGATTAGCAAGTTTTGCGTTCAGTATTTGTCGCTGGAAAAGAGAATGCTGTGATTTATAGTGGTTTTGTAAAGATAGATGTGACAATTTGCACTGGAGAAGTTGTGTTCCAAAACTTATTGTGGTTTGCTGACAAAATTGTTAGCTCGCCTCACTTAAAGTGCTTTTCAACAAGACATCACATAGCTGTTTGCAAATGGGCCATCACAAAACAAGAAGACTTTGTCAAGCATAAAGACAATCTGTAGCAGCTCTGATGAGCTATACAGGGCTATGAACTGTGATTTACATGTTCCAGATTCTTTGTGGCAAAACCTTTGCAATTCATGTGATTTTGGTGGCTCAGAGTAACACATATTTGATGTTACAAGGTGTCACCTTTTCTCAACCGCTACATGCCAGCAAGTTGGATACGCTTCAAATTCCAACCCTCTAAGAGCAAAAATGTTAATCTTTAAAACGTACTGCTTCTTATAAACTTCACCTAAAGCTCTGCATCATGATATACTGCTTGTAATTTAGCATTCTGAAAGTATGTCTTGAATTCCTTCTAGATATCAGGATTTGCTGGTCTTGTCATGTGTCATGTATGTTTTATGTCATTTCCTTAGATGAAAGGGCTTGGATATGACCTATGGCCTTGATATCATTCAGATTTGAAGACAGCATGGCCTAGTGGTTGGGCACTGGAATGAGCCAGGAATCCCTGAATTCTGATCCTAGATATGCCATTGACTTGTGTGGCCTTTGATAATTCACTTAAAGCTAATGTATATGCTTCTTACACACATGAGTATTCCCATTGAAGTCAACGGGAATACAGGAATAATTGCAAGAGTAAAAGTGAGCAGAATTTCTCTCTGAGATAGTGATGTTAAATCTTCCCATGTGCAAAATGAAAATAACGATATACATGTCAGTGGATGCCACAGATACTCAGCATCTCTGAAATTAGGACACTTATTTAGGTGCATAACTTTTAGATACTCAGTTATGAAAATCCTGTCTTAATTTTATATATAAAGTTATATACCTCAATGGGCCCTGAATGGGGCCCGTGGCTGCTACTGCCGTAGAAACAGAAATAGAACTTTAGCACTCTGGTGACAAACCGAGCTCTCTCTTGGGTCCTCAGTGATGCCTTAGTCATCTCAATTTTAGCTTTTTACTTAGTTTTTATTTATAAATTCCATATCATAATAGCAATAAAGCCCGGCACGTAGACATCGTTTTATACTCTAAAATCATTCACCACTCTGTCTTCCTATTTGAATGACCATGTCATGGCACTGCACTGTTATTGCTGGAATGTTGCATCACAACACGATGGTGTTTCCTGATACAGCATTCAACCCAATGGGGACTGTTCAAATATCCAGGAAGTTGTTATTGGACTGTCTTGTGGCTTTTGAGAAAGTCTACAGTACTAGATAGTGCATTTTTTAGTCAGAACTAGAACTAGATGGGAAATTTTTTTCTTGTCCTGGGAAAAATTTTGAGATTTTTGCACCTTAAATCATGACAAAAAGTTGAAATGCTAAAAATCCAAATTAAATAAACAAAGAAAACTCAACAAATCTTGGTTTGGGTCCATTGAAATATTTCATTTCTACAATTTCAGGATGTTTTTGTTTCAATGTTGACCGCTCTTTATTTTTAAAATAATGTTTCTACTCTAATTAGTTTAAATTTAGAAATGAGAGGGTGGCGGTCAGCTGAGGGAAGCTAAGGAAGTTTACAACCAATTGGTATTAAAACAGCCCTGAGGAAAACTGTGGGATTCCTCTGTGGAAAAGAGAAGATGGCACAAAATCAGAGAGAACAATTTCTCAGATAGGAGGAATTGGGCCCAGCTAAGGACTGGATGGAAGAGACTTTATTTTCAGTTGATTTTGGTTTTGATAAAGTAGACACCCTGAAGGAGAATCTTGTGCTATATCTTTAGACGAGGGTTGCCAACTTTCTAATCGCACAAACACAAACACTCTTGCCCTGCTCCTGCCCCGCCCCTTCCCAGAGGCCCCACCCCTCACTCACTCCATCCCACCTCCCTCCATCGCTTGCTGTCCTCCACCCTGGATTCAGGATCAAGATCTTTAACATTGCTTGGATTTTCTGCAGCGTGCCACCAGGGTGGAGTCTGAACTAGAAAGCTGGAATTTTTGTTTTAAAAAGTCAAAACAAAACATTTTGGCAATTTTAAAACTTATTTTTTCAAGAAATTTTGTATTAGAAATGTGTCAAAATAAACGCTTTATTGTAAAAAGTTTTGGTTTTGATGAATCAACAGTTTTTGACAAACGTTTTGTCACAAAATTCCCAATTGGCTACGGGCAGTACTTTGACAGAAGAATTCCAAAGACAACTCAAATGCTGCAGAAGTTTTGGTGACTCAGATAGTGGTGCTTTCCTTCGGAGTTGCAATTTTGCCCCAGCAGGGGTTTTAAGTAGAGCCAGTTGGGAAATGGAACTTTCGTCCCATGGGAAATTTGGACATTTCCGAATTATCTTCTGTTCCAAATTGGAAAAGAAAGTTGAGATATCAACAAATTTCACCAACTGAAAAATCCCCCCAAAAATTGTTAATTAAATATTGACATGAAAACGATCAATATTTTTATTGAATCAAAACAATTTGACATTTCAAAATGAAAAAAAAAAGTGTTTCAAATGAACATTTAAAACAAAACAAAATTTTTCATTTCAAAATGTCAGGTCAAAATGACATTTTTTTTCATGTTGAGTCTCCTGACTGGAAAATTGAGGAATTTCATTGAAATTGTAATTTTCTGCTGTAAAATGTCAATTTCAGCAAAGCCACATTTTAAAATCAAAAAGTTTCCATTCAGAAGTGTTGATTCTCTCTTGTTCTGAAAATCTCACAGGGCAGTTTTTGGATAGATTGTTAAGCTAAAACCATGATCTCTTCTTAGCAATAAGTATCCAGTGGCACTTTTTGCAACAGTAGAGGTGGCGGATATTGCAGCCTTGCCTCATCTACTTAAATTCCCATGTAGCTCTGATGGAATGAGGTATCTTTCCTAAATTCCTATCCCTCAAACTTTGCATGCAGTTGCTGCCTTCACCAGTATAAGGACAGATGTTTTTCCACCCTGCAGGTGACTGCTCTTTGGCCTGGATGGAAGGGAGTTAAGTGACCATTGTGACAGACCCAGACCAGTGGGGTACAGGGGTCTGGTAGAAGGCAAATATACTGGCTACTGGATTAACAGTTTTCTGTTCCCTGAGTGACCAGAGCAGGGGCTGCCCGAGAGCAGTCAGGAACCTGCTACAACCAATTAAGACAGGCCAGCTAATTAAGACACCTGGAGCCAATTAAGAACTTACTAGAATCAATTATGGCAGGTTTGAGCCTCTAGCAAAAGCGGCCAAACTGTGGGCTCCCAGGAACATCTGAGGCGAGCATAGCTGCCAGAAAGTGCAAGACCCACCAAGGCAGAGGAGGAACTTTGTCACACCATGTATTGCATATTTGTAGTTTGCCGTTCATTAGAGCAAACTGAGGCTTGCAAAGGGGGCTGCATAAGCCAATAATTAATATTTCTGTGAGGTTTGTTGCACTTGTTTCATGTTTAAGTTACTTGGCCTTCAGCCTTGTGTCTATAGCATTCCCAAAGGTGTTCAACGGTCACTAGAAATACACTGACTAGCATGGCTTATGGATCAATAATTTACCCCTCCTCTGGGACAGGCAGACAATTTCTGAAAATCCTCCAGGCTACTGTAATTATTTTGTCTCGACTAAACAAAAGGAAGAGTCTCGACAAGTGAAACAGAGGCAACACACATGTAGCTCCAGACTGAGTCCAGGTCTACTCTGGCTTGTGCCAGAGGGCCCTTGTGGCAGAATGTCCATGGAGGGAAGGTTGCAGCAGAGGAAATTAACCACAATGTCTCAGTCATCTAAAGGGCGGTAGGGGCCAGTACAGCCAGGGCAGGGAGCATGGCTGGATGGCTGTGGAATGTACCAACCCAGCACATTACCTCAACAGCTTCTGCAAAGAGTGACCCTGCCTCAAACTAAAGGCAGTGTCAATATTACCCACCCTCCCTTGGGGAGAATGTGTCCCAGGTGCTAAAGGCCTGACTTCTGTAATTTACACCCGCCTTTAATAATTCTGGCCTTCACTCTGCAATAAGGAGCATCATTAAACTATAAGATACAGTACTTGCTTATTGGCAAAACTGATTAAATTACCTCAGGGTAGCGGGGAGCTTCATAAAACAAGTTTTGTTGAAAGAGGAAAAAACTGTACAGTGAAGTTTCTCTGCTCTTGTTGCAGCTTTCAAATAGCGCTCAGACTAGAAAATATCTTGTCCCATTCACAATACAAATCCTGCAGTCAACTCTCATTAATAGATGAGGTGGGCTGAATTCTGTATTTATAACAGTTGCACATAATAAGAGGAAAATAGTGCTACAAGATCTTTATAACCCTTTAATATGTACCTAAATCAATGTGTCTGTGATACGACTAGAGCAAGGCAAATAACACAGAAATGAACATTTGTTTGAATAAAATCTGTCAGTGCATTGCAATGATATGGACAACACTTCTTATTTGCTCTGTTGTTATCGTTGTTGTTCTTAGCATGAGGAAGTGAAATGAACATTCATGAAAACAGGCATTTGCCTGAATTTTCTTGCTGAAAATGATCATGTGGACAACTTGAAATCTCTTTTTTCAGACTCATCTCCAACCAAGCGTTAGAAACTACACCATGTGACTTAGCAGACCAATCACACAGCACAGATACCAAATTACAAATATCAGATACTGAAAACAAAAGCCTGGGAATAGTTCACTTGAATTCCATAAACTGAAATATGTTCACATAACCCATATGACTAATAAACCAATAAAACATCAAAATCTGTACATGGATAATTCACAAACAACAAAACAGGGCTAATTTTTTTAAATAAATTGTTGACTGCAAACCCCAAGTCTGACTAGTAAACAGAAGCATTTGCATCTATATTAACTTGCTGCAATGATTCCAGTAAGGCACTTAATTTTAGGTTAGATTGGGACTAGAATCTGAGTTTGGATGTGATGGTCCCAAAACCTCACAAGCTGTTCTCAAGAGATATTGGCTATATTCAAATCTGAAGTGGGAAATAAACACCTCTGATTTTGGATCAGCCAGATGTCAAAACCAGAGCAGTGAATAGGTTCAGATCCTTGGGTTTAAATCTGAGCTATCTTAACCATTAAAAGGAGAAATGGTTCCAAACCCCTTTGCATTTAAATTTCTATTTAGTTAGGGAGCCTTCAAAATCCCTTGCTGAGGTTTTAGAATAAAATAGTACAGCTAGAAGTAGCTGAGGCTATAGGTAAGTACTATAGAAACTCAGAGCCAGCAAGGATGGCTGAAAAGACCAGGGCTCATTGCTCATGGAAATGAGATCAGACTAAAACCTAGGAAGGGGTGAACCTCAAATGGTTCAGCTATTAGGCCTTGTTTAGGTTAGTAGCTAAGAGCCAGGATACTCAACTGCAATGTATTGAAATTTTCAAAGCTCTTGGATCTAAGCACATTAAGGGCCTGAAAAAAATAATTGGAAGATGAAATTTAGACATTAACAAACCAGGACTGTAAACAGTAGAGTCAGAGAAGGGAAGACACTGTCAATTAGTAATCAATGGAAATATAAAAGCTACCGAGTGGTTGTTTTCTAGTAGGTAATACTAGGAGTCTATCCACACACTAAAGGGAAGAACATATAGCAGTGGTGGGCAATCTGCGGCCTATGGGCCACACCCGGCCCATCAGGGTAATCTGCTGGCAGGCCGCCAGACAGTTTGTTTACATTTGCATGGCCTCCCACAGCTCCCAGTGGCAGCGATTCACCGTTCCCGGCCAATGGGAGTTGCAGTAAGCGACGTGGGCCGCAGGGATGTGCTGGCAGTCGCTTCCTGCAGCTCCCATTGGCTGGGAACAGCAAACCGTGGCCACTGGGAGCTGCGGGCAGCCGTGCAAATGTAAACAACCTGTCTGGAGGCCCGTCAGTGGATTACCCTGCTGGGCAGCGTGCGGCCTGTGGGCCACAGGTTGCCTACCACTGACGTATAGGAAATAACCAAACATTAAACTCTCTAATGCTGAACATTTGTAAACAGGATTGTCTGTTACCCAGAGGGAATCTCTATCTGCTGAGGGGTGGGATACTATGAGACGATGTCTAGAAATACAGAAAACAAATTAGCAAGGAAAAGTTCACATGTCTGCCTTCACAGACAGAAGAGATGTGTGAGTAACCAAGACAGACCCAGAAACTACAGAGGGGATGGATAATTGGGTGAGGAGCTATTTATGGACAACCATTTTCTGCAAAAGCTAAAAAGGGAAAAGAAAAGAATTTGAGTAAGGAAGTGGGGAAGGAAAGGATAAAGCAATGCAAGGAGATAGGTTAAACCCAGAGAAAGAAAAACACAAGGAACAAAGTGATAAGAAAGAGAGGGAATAAGAAAAGCCTGATGATCCAAAAACAATGATCCAAAAACTCATTTCATTTCAGCACCGTGAATGATGTAAGCAACTAAAGCTAAGGGCTGGGAAGTTCAAAGGAGGTTGAAGGAGCTACATGCCTGTGAAAAATGAAATCAATGGAAGATGTATACCTAAATCCTGTAGTTCTTTGAAAATCCCAGCCTTGAAGTGGGCTACCTAATTTTGCCTTCTGTTATTATAATAGGTGTTGGGATTTCATTCAAATTCCCAAGCAGGACATGATTGGAGTCTATTTGAGTTGAATAATTCATACTTACTCCATCTCATCCTTCCTCGTACAGACACGTGCTCCAAATGCCGGGGGCATGATACAGTAACAGGATGTCATTTTCTATTCCCTCACACCGAGTTAGGTCACGTGTGGAAAAACCCAGTTGCTGTGTGTTCTTATGGAGTAACCCTCTTGGTGAGGAGCAATATGATAACTGCGGTAGATCTGCAAGCTGGGAGGTGTGGAGGAATTCAGATGTCTTTACCTCAGCGTTGAGGTACAAGTCATTTACAAAACCATAATTGGATTAGTTTTCACATTGTGATTAACGGCGACAAGCCTGAGCAATAGATATCAGATGGGAAAAGAGAGCTAATGGAAATACAAAACTAAATTCAGCAAAAAGGCCTCCCAGTTAATTCTAACTTGTCTGACCAGCAGTATTGCCAAGAGACTCGTATGCTTTGGGGGGAGGGTGGGTGTCACTCAATCATTTTCTGTGGGAGGGACTTTGCAACTACATCTTTCACAAACAACTTACCAAACTCCTGTCCATAGTCCTTCCCTTGTGTTCTGAGGTTAAGTCACACATTGTGGGCCTGGAATAACACAGTGTTACATTAGGAACTGACCCTTTAACTGACATTATATCTTGCTCAGACACTGTCCCTCTATCTGACTTGGAACCTAACCATAAGGGAATATGGTCTCATGGAAAAGGCACTACATGGGGACCTGGGTTCTAGTTCCACCACTGACCTGCTCTAGGGCTTTGGGCAAATCAAGTCACCTCTCAGTGCCTCTGCTTCCCCTTCCTTTGTCTGTTCTATTCAGGTTGTAAACTCTTCGGGACAAGGATTGCCTAGCACAACAGGACCCTGATTTCAGCTAGGATCTCTGGGGGCTACCTTAATACAAATAATAAACAAGTATAGCAGCAATAGAGGAGAGAAGGAAATGCCACCTTAAAACACAGCTCAAAACAAACCTCCTCTTGCTCCAGTGACAGAACATTTTGGGAGGATCTTGCTCAGGATTTCTCCCAAGTGAGAACCACATGTTGCAAATACACATGTCGAGAGGTAAATCTACACTCATCCTTTTGACAGTGTCATGGTGGTTATTTATACTGACATGTTGGATTTGGTTCCCCTTTCAAGGTCACTTTCAGAGCACGGAGGCAAGGAAGCTGTCTATGACTTTCCTGTTATCTAGGCGTGCATCCTGGAATCTAACTAGGTGCATTAACTGGAATCTATTGCTCAGGGGATCTAGGTTTGGTTTACAGCTTTACCACAGTCTCCCTCTGTGAGCATGGGCAAATTGTCTAATCTCTCTCTGCCCGTTTCCCATCTGTAACCTGGGGATAGTAAAACTTCTTTTGCCTTGTCTATTCACACTGTAAGCTCTTTGGGGCAGGGACCATCTCTCACTCTGTGTTTGTACAATGCCTGGCACAACGGGGTCTCAATCCTAACTGAGAATTTTGGGCATAACCGAAAACTTAACAAATAATAATAATATAAACCCCTGGGGAGAGTCTTTTTATCATCATGATTCTACTGCAGATGCCTTCCCTTTGTGCTACAATTGATAATGGCATTACCATCTGCGTTGTGTACACACCGAGGGTCAGTGCCTTTCAATAGTTGTGCCCATTGAAAATATACGTCGGGTCTGATCCTGCAGTGTTTAAACAGGCAAAACTCTCACTGATGTCAATGGGAATTTTCAACAGGGCTCACCCCCTAGTTCTGAATGAAGCTATCATAGCCCAATGCTAATGATCTGCTTTCAGACCTATGTAAAATAACATGGGGAGGAGGGGTTACCTATAAATTACGCCTGACATTCTAATCTGAGTTCTATCCCAAAAGACTGCAATATTCACAATCAAAATGCCTGGCTTTCTGAAGTTAGAGAATCACAGTAATTTAGATGGAAAACTGAGCTTGCAAAAGGTAAAGATAATTTTCAGCCCTGGCTGTCATTCATCAAGGGCATGGTACATACAAATCTCTGACAACAAAGGATTCCTTGCATTAACCTACAGACAGCTCACTCTTTTCACAGTGGAAAAGATATCCCTTTGTGCTGGAGATAAATTAAGAAGGAGAAGGATTTATAGAACAGCGGTAAACTATACTAAAGACATCCCAACTGTAATTAATCCTTCATTCACTTGTTCCCAAGTGTTGATTCTTGGGTCTGCTAATAACACAGCCATAATAATCACTAAGTGGTATATACTGCTAAGCACTATGAAGAACATATGTTTAAACTGTGCTAACATTTTAATGCAAAGCCACAAAACCCAGGGATTTGGATCATTTCGCACACCCGTGTAATAAAAGAGAAAAGACAATTGTTTGGACTGAAGTAAGGTTGGTTTTAGGGCTTGTCTACATTACAGGTTATGTTGGTATAACTTTTGTCGCTCGGGGGTGTGAATAAACCACCCTCCTGGAGTGATATAAATTATACCGACATAATCATTGGTGTGGACAATGCTATATCAGCGGGAAAGCTATATATGTAGACAAGCCCTTAGTGTTTAGAGGTTATGTCTGGGGCAGGATTTTCTGCTCTTCCTGCAAACATATCCTTGACTAAAAAGTCAAACTTCCTGTGAATTTAATCATGACCGTATCACCGTGCACAGAACCAGCGTTGGGATTCTGGAGATTCCTATGAGAGACTTGTCCTCCTCCCACACCAAGTGTAATCACTTGATTGTATATATGTTTGTTGTCTTTGGGCTGGCTGCCATCTCTGAAGCAGAGGTGGAGATCAGGTTCTTCATGCTAGATTCCATGTAACTAACAATTGAACAGATTGCCAAGGGGTGTGATTAATTCACCCTCATTTGGAAGTGTGAAATCAAGACTGGGTGTCTTTCTAAAAGACCTATTCTAACTCAGTCATAAGTTTTGGGTCTGATGTGGGTATCACTGGGTGAACTTCTATGGCCAGTGTTATTCAGGTCAGACTAGATGATCACAGTGGTCCCTTCTGGCTTTCAAAGCCATGAACCTAGGTATAGTTAGTTACCAATATTATTAAAAAGTATTGTCAAGGGGCAGTTTTCTAGATAATCTGGACACCTCTCTGTTGGAGGGGCTCTGGGGATTTGGTGACTACTAAGTTATTTTCTTTATCTTTTTCTCCATTGTATTTAACTATAATATGTTGAGTAGCCAGCAGCAGTAATAAACAATGTTCCAGATAGCCACCACAGTCCTTCTTCCCAAACTTATTGATATTTAGGATGTCTGCCATGGAAATACAACAGTAAAGGAGTTTAAATAAATTAAATAAAAATTCACTGCCATAAAAGCTCTGAAAGTTCTCTTATCTGGTTCCATTTCTTTGTCTATTTTGTCCCATTCCATCTCTAACTCACTCTCGCCATCTGTATGCTGTTTTCTTTTCTTCTCTCAGTTTTTCTCTACTCTTTGTTCTCTTATTGAAAATGATTCCCTCTTCTTTCATTCAAAAGTAGTTTCCAGATTCATCTCTTTCTGTCTTATCCATTCCTTTGTTCTCTTCCATGTTGGGTTGTCTTTTTTCTTTCCTTACTTCTGTTCTGTTTGCTTCTTCTACTCTCTAATATCTATCCTGTCCTTCCCTAGTTTCTCCTTTCAATTTGTCTTTCAGGAGTCTTCCCAGATTAGGTCCTGATCCTGCACCATTAAAGTCAATGGGAGCTGTGCTGTTGACTTTAATAAGCAAGGGATCAAGCCCTTATTTTTCTCCCTGTAATATTTCATACCAGGGATTGTCAAAAACTGGTAAGGGTTATCTATGAAAAAAATGCAACAACATATTTTTATCCAATTTGAACATTTAATTATTTTTTCCCAATAAAACAAAAACTTTTGTTTCATTTTAAAAATCTTCATTTTCTTTCAGTTTTCAAAAACTGAAAATATTTTTGTTTGGGGTATTTTGTTTCCCTTTTTTCCTTCCTTTTTTTTCCTCCTTGAAAAGAGGGGAATGAGGAAAAATAGAGTTAAAGGGGAAAACAACATAAAAGCAAAAACCCCAAAACAACTCTAATTTTCTCATTTTACAGAAAAGGAAATATTTTTTTTATCCAAAACTAAACAAAATGATCAGTGTGAAGTGCACTTTCAGTGACTGCCCTTGACTTAGCGTTTGCTATTTGAGGAAGATTTCCTGCCTATAAGCTTGTTAGCCTGAACATTTGAAGAAAACAGCTACAGAGGGGCTTGGGAACATTGTCCGAGCAAACTTATGTAGAAGCTCCAATTTACAGCCTTTAAAATATATATTTCCATACCTGCCTCACTTTACATTAGACTCAAGCTATTGAGTTGCATCCCTGGGGTCAAAGGCCCCAGAGGCTGCTCAGCAGCTGAGCTTGGGCCAGTTATTACAATCTGTCGCAATCCTAGTGCATCAATGTGTAAATGACATACTGATTTGATTCCCCCCCTCTCCTTCCTCCAACACCCCAATTACGCCACTCCAAACTTTTAAGAAGCTCATATTTGGGTCTGGACTCAAACTCTGCAGCTTATCCCCATCTCAAATATTTGTATATTGATATGTTAGATATACAAATGATGGGTCAAGTCCTCACCTGGGAAAAATCAATGTAGCTTCATTGACTTCAACGCGGGCGATGCCAGTTTACAGCAGCTGAAGATTTGGCCTAACAGTTTTGAAAGTGTATTAGTTAGCAGGGTGGATATATTTTTTTGGCACAAACACACATGTGATTATTTGAAAACCCAAAAGGCTGTTAAAGCAAGGAAGTTGCTGCTACAATCTATCTTGCGGATCTTTTAAAAACATAGACTTTTGATGGTAAAGTCTCCTTGTAAATCCTCCATACTGCGCAAACAGACAAAAGGATTAACAATTGCTAACTATGTTGATATGGCTGCTAGATAAACCTGAGCACAAAGTCTATGTGCCAGAACAAAAACCTCCCTGTGTGAAAGATACATTTTGGGGGGATAGATTTTCAAAAAGTAGACCCCTGAATTGCATGTGCAAAACCTGTATTTGTCCACACAGTTGGGCACCTAGGCTCACAAAATGGTTTGCCCATGGATGTCTATTCATGTGGGTAAATAGATTTGTCCAAACTGCTTGGGAAGACCCTTCTGAAAACTTGCTTGTGTGTGTGTGTGTCTGGGGATCAGGAGGGGGGGGATGTTCTGCCCAGAGGGGGAACCAAACTGGGCAGTTTGCCCAGGGTCCCGTTTGAGAAGGCCCCCAAACCTGTGGTAATGGAGTGAGTGGCCTTGCAACCTGGCATGGGGTCGCAGTGCCAGTGAGGTTTGGCCCAGCTGCTCCAGTCACGGAGCGGTCCTGCATGCCAAGTAGCAATGACACCCCCCAAGTTTGGCCTGGCTGTCCCCCCATCATAATGGAGGGGCAGCTGTGCCAAACCTGAGTAGCTCTGTGACCCCCTATGACAGGTTGCAACATCCACAGGGAGGAGTTGGTCCCAGCCCCACAGAATAGGAACAGCTGCTGCAGGGTGACCTCACTCTCCAACCCACCCCATCGCAGGGCTTCAATTTCAGATTTTGCCCTGGGCCCCAAAAAAACCTGTGTGTGTGCGTGTGAGAACATTCATTCACTCCTGTAGCTGATTTTTGGGCCTCACATCACTGGCTATTTTTAATGCCATCCATGATTTGCTTATGCAATTTACTGTGGTTACCCCTTCAGCCATGGTAATTGTGCATACATATGACCAATTAGTTTCATAATTAGTCATCTGTAATTAGCCATTTGCAAACACAATGCCTGCAGCTGGGGCAAGGGCACCTGCAGAGTTGGATGCATAGTTTTGCAGTCTGAAAGTCCGGCCTTTCGTTTATTTATTTCCTTTTTTTTAGAATCTGGACAGCGAGAAAAGAGAAGTCAAACCAATTATTTTCAGAACGGGTAAATGGAACGTTTTCACTCAGGTCAACCACCGAGGCTCAGCCAGAACTAATTTTTATGGCCAAGTTCCAAATAGTGCTTCATATGAAAATATGGAGAGAGTGTTAACTATGGCCCCAGTTCAGCAAGATACTTGAGCACATGTTTAACTGAAAGCTCATGAATAGTCCCATTCAAATCAATGGACTAATCCTGTGCTTAAAGATAGACACCTGCAGAAGTACCTTGCTGAAAAGTGGCCTATAGCTGAGGTACAATCGAGGGACTTTCTTTCCTGCAACAGAAGAGTCTCCCGTGCTCAGCTGTTGCTGGGTATGAAGTAATACATTTTCTATAAAGCCTACGTGATGAGGTGTTAAAAGAAGCACATGGTTACCTTCCTGGCTGTTATTTTAGACCAATTGCTCAGACGAGTCAGAAAGGAGCTCAACACAAAGGATTCCCCTCCCCACTTATTTAGCAGGATTTCTGAGCTTGTCATCCAAACTGCCCAAGAGGCCCACCTGTATGCATCTCCTAACTCCTGTGCGAAGGCTGGCGGAGAAAGATTAGTCGGGTTACAATAGCTTTGAAGTGAAGTATAGGTCACCATGAAGACGCTTCCTGATCAAAAGGTTGCAGTGATAAGACAGGAGACAATTAAGTCTCTAAAGATGACACAGACACCTGTAGCCAGATGGGAATCGACCAAAGAATTTCAGTGAACGTGAGCATTTAATTCTTCTTTGGATAAAGCCTTGAAAATGGAAAGCAGTAATTTTCAGGCACAGTTGGGCTGAATCATTATCCAGGAGTTTGAACAACTTTCTTTCTCAGAGAATGATCTGAGATTACATAGTTATGTTAGACAGATAACCTGGAATGAGAAGATTTTAAATAGTGACTGGGTAAACCACAATAAGTTGGCTGTGATGAGAACTAATAATCTGGATACTTATTCAAAATCTTTCTGAAGCCTAATCTTCTGAATATAACCATTTTGGGTTCAAAATCTCCATGATCAGGCTTTTTTTGCAAGAATTCTGGCACTTACCTCCTTATTCGGGCTGAAAATAGTGAGAAAAGCCTTTCTTCTAGTCTTTCAGCACTTCTTTTTCTGGTCATCTCATCAGGGCTGTCTTATGAGAAGCCCTTAACAGACTTTTAGTGCTGAATAAATAATAAAGAGAAATGCATGAAAATGAACAAATATTAAAATGGGCATTTTTGAATATCAAACAAGGTTAATTGCAGGGCAAGTTTGCATTAAGAATCAGGAGGGTGGAGAGCTTGCTATTTTATTTGAGCTACTTTGTTCCCTATTTGGAATCTGATTTTTATATTCCTTATAATACAAATAGGATATTAAAGTAAGAATTGAACAGTGTTTCTCTACTGCAATAGCATGGGCAAAACGGCAAAAAAAAGCCCTAGCAAGTCCCATAATATACATGTACACGTACTAGAAGATAAACAGAGCAGCGGCAAAGAGAAGAGGAGGAGAACCGCTGTTGACATTATAGTTCCCCCACCTGAAAATTTTAACTCTTCTGTCAAAAAACAAAAATGCAAAAACCATGTTTTTCCCCACAATAATGCCACAAACAAACAAACAAACAAACAAACAAACAAAACATCCCTTGGGAAAGATTATTTTAATGCTGCTTCAACGTCAGTATAGTCATTATTGTACAATTAATGCATGTGCCTTGGATAGGCATCTCTTCATTATTTTCAATCTAAATAGACAAATAAAAATAAAACACAAAGTCCTCCACGGGTCCCCATCATTCTCTTTGTCTTGGTCTTTCAGGATGACACTACCATCCTCCTTTATGATCTCATCGCCTTATGAATGCCACTCATTCCCTCTCTTCTGCCATTTCTGACCAAATCTCAGTCATTTCCTCACTCATCTCCTTTGAGACACATAAATCCTTTACTACTTCCACACCAACCATGTGCAACAAGCTGACTTCCTCCCTCCACCTCATTGACTCACTGCCCCCTTTTTAATATGGGCTGCTGAGAGCTCAGCATCTCTGGTGCCTTAACATCTAGCAACTAGCTTCCCACAACTTGTTGCCAACTCTTCCACTTTCTTAAGTTGTTTTTCCCCAACCCCCTTCTCAGATTCCAACTCTTTTGTTGGGACCACAGTATATTGTGAGATGCTTTATAATAACAATACTTACATAGCATCTTTTATCAGCAGAGAGCAACACACTTTATAAAGGAGGTCAGTATAGTTATTCCATTTTGGGGATGGGGAAACTGAGGCTCAAAGATGCAAAATGGCTTGCCCAAGGTCACACACTAGGCTAGTGGGGGAAGCTAGGAAGACAACCTGTAGCTCCTAAGTGCCAGGCCAATGCACAATCCACAAGACCAAACTGCCTCACTGACAAATTAGAAAATTAAATATTACTGGTGTTTGCTTGTCTGTGAATTACAAGGTGTGTAGTGGTTTTCATGGTAGACTTATCTTTTCCCTTACCCTTATCCCCCTAATTGTTCGGCTGTTGAATCCTTGACTTTTCAGCTCCCCAGATATCAATTGACAAAAGGCACACATTAGCATGATCCCAGATTGTGTCTGTCACCCAAGGTCACATAAGATAAGCTGCCAGCTGTCCGCTTTACCAAGGCACGGTACATTCAACATTAATTAAACTGTATTCAACACTCTGCAGATTGATTCAGGATGCCTAGACTGAGCGGTACAAAATGTATTAGCACAAATTGCTCTATCAATGCAAAATGCATTACAGCAACTCCAAAATATTTTCAGATTCTCAGACGTCAGGTTTAATAAATTAGGGAATAACTAGCCCAAACTTCATTGACCTCTAAAGGTGAAAGAAGGGACACGAATATCTCCTGGGATGGTACTTAACCATGGGATCTTTCGCTTTTAGGTGATTGGTTCAAATCAAGCCCTGGTTGGTAACAAACAAAACTGAAGTATCCCTTGATCATGTGAAATTGTTTGGTCGTTTTGGCAAAAAAGAATTTGCAATTTTGGCCAAACCAGTAAAACACCAACAATAAACATCTCCATCCTTCCCTGAAGGAACTAAGGCCCTTTTCTTCTGCCCTCAACATTTTGTTTCATGAACAGAAGGTGTGTCAAAGAGACAAATGCTATTTTGCCAGAAAACCCTGTCTTTTGCTGTGGCAATGACAAAATTATTTTGTGAAAAATCGAATTTCTACCTATAGCAATTTTAGGAAAAATCGGTTTTGTACAGGGGTTGGAATTACCCCATCTTCATTATAAAAAGCTTGACCACAAAAAGGTGAACTGAGCCCTGAATAAGTTACTCCTGACACAAGATCAGAACAGCAGGAATTGGTAACATCATACAAACCCCTCCTCCAGCCAGGGTTAAGTGTAGATGTCTATCACTCCAGGTAATTTTTTTTTTTTTGGTCTACTTGCCTTCGTAGTCTCTCCAAAAAGGCAAAATATGGACCCGATGATAGAAACATCCTTATCATCGGCCAGGGAACAAGCACTTTGGTAGGAGAGTGCTGAAGTTTGTATTGCTGCTACAAACACAAGCAAGAGGTACCTTCTCTCTGACGGTTAGTCCTAATATTGCAGTTGGACCTGAAGGCCCCAACTGAGATAGAAGCCACTTGGTGCTAAGGTGTTGTACAAAAGCATAGTAGGGAACAGTCCCTGCCCAAAAAGCTAGCAAGCTATGGAGAAGACAGACTGTGGAAGACAGGCAGTATTATTATTCCCATTTTATAGATTGGAGAACCAAGGCACAGAGGGATCCAGGCCCAGATCCTCAAAGGCATCCTGGCCCCAACTCCAGTTGATTTCAACACCTAAACACCTTTGATGATCTGGGCCCCAGTAACTTGTCCAGTTAATCAGCGGTAGAGTTAGAACTAAAGACAGATCTCTCAAGCCACCGTGTTGCACCTTCACCACAAGGCCAGCCTTCCTATGCTTGCCTCTCTAGGTCTATGTCTACGCTGCAATAAAAGACCCACGGCATCCCTGCAGCTGGCCCAGGTCAGTTGACTTGGGCCCGCAGGGTTATAAAATTGCAGCATAGACATTCAGGCTCAGGCTGGAGCCTGGGCTCTGAGATCCTCCTGCCCTCCCTGGGTCTCCGAGCCCAGGCTCCAGAGCCCAGGCCTGAACACTGGAATGTTATAGTCCCGCAGCCAGCTGGCCAGGGCTCTGAGACTCAGTGCCATGGGCTTTTCATGGCAGTGTGGAAAATACCCTTAGAGTCGTCAGTTTCTAGTGCTGTCAGATCAGCACCTTCAGGGGAAATAAAGAGGTCAAATATTTTCCTTTTGTAATTTCTCTGCACATCCCACACAAACACAAACACCATTGCCACCACTCTCATCACATAAGTCCCCTTTTCTCTTGGCTTCTCTGTGTTCTTCTGTGGAAATAGGCACCACCAAAGGAAGGAACATTTTTAGGTGTTCCTGCATTCACAGCCCTGCTGAAACCAAACACCCTTTGGATCCCAGCTTACTTTACACATGCTGATGGGTTTACTCCCCTCCTCTTTCCCTGGCCCTTCCAGATGTCCCAACTGGCTGCTATAAATGCAGGTTATTACTCCCACGCTGGCATTAGCAATTGATTGAAGTGTGGTTTCTCAAGCGGGAGGGAGGAGGAAATGGCACAGAGCAATAAAGCAATAGTTCATTGTCTTAAAGCAGCGCATCTCACTCAGAGCCAGGTGACGGCTGAATGGGCTGAATTGGAAGCTCTAGTTAGCATGTTGGGAGCCCTCTGTGTAATAAAGCGATGGCATGCAATCTGGCAATCAGAGCTTCACATCAATCCATTACAGCCTCGCAGGAACGACAGTACAGAGGCATTGGTAATGTCTCTATGGCCAGCTTTCCAAACATGGCTCCAGCATAAGTCTTATTTTCACTCTCCAATTTTCCTCTGAAAATAATTTGTCATTACAGGAGAGAAACTAGATTCTTCCCTCACCCTCCGTATACTTCCAGACATTAAACACAAGAGCTTTTTAAATCAGGGAAAAGCATCTCATGAGTCTTTGGCCCCCTCTCACTCAGAAACTTCCAAACGGACACAGTTTTTGATGGGCACAAGCAGCTCGTGCCCATGAGGGCTCTGAAGGGAACTCATTTTGAAGTTATCATTGCTTTTAATCACTGGTGACCAAACGCCCATTGCTGAAGCTGCTGTGGAAAGATGTTAGGCCCTGTCTACAGTAGGGAAATTTGCACTCATGGAACTGCATCTTAATAAATTACTGGACATATTTACATGAGGGGCTTGCACTGAAGCAGCTATGTCACTGGAGTTACTCTAGTGTGAATTAGACAGACCCTGAGATAATGAGCTTCTGGCAAGGGCCATTCCACTCATGATGTCAATAAGGCCAGTAAGATGTGGGGAGGCAGGGAACGCTGATGAGTTTGGCAGCTTCACAGGACAGCAATAGCTGTGTGGTCCAGCCAGGTACCCCAGGAACCCTATGGAGTTTAGCAGCTCTGCAGGGCAATGGAAGTTAGTGGACCCTGACTCTTCTGGGCCTTTAAAGTGTCATGCTTGTAAACCAGGCTCGATCTCCTCCAGGTTAGCACTTTGGTCCTTAACATTTTATGAATGGAAAGCTATAAGGGTGGAAGTGTTAGTCTGGCTGAGATCTGAGTCATTTTACCCTTGCAAGCATAAAACTTGAAGCAGCTCAGTACAGCCGATGTTGCCCCCACTGCCCGGCAGAGCTTCTAATCTACAGAGGATCCCGGGGAGCCTGGTTTACCTCTCTCTACCTTTTCTCTCCTCCAGAGTTGCAGTGCTCATGACATACAGTAAATTCACCTTACACGTTGAGAAAACAGCCTTAACTCTGACCCACAAAACACACTTGCACACTCTTTCAATACACTAGAACTTCCACAGTCTGGAATTTGCGCCTCACCTTAGTTCAAAAGAGTCCAGATTTGATGGCCTTCCAGGCACACCGCAAAAGACATCTGTTTGATCAGGTTCGGTGAAATTCTGAGGGTATGCTTCCTAGACGACAGGCAGAAAGCCATTTCCATAGGTAGCTGACTGAGTTCCTGTTGAAATGATTATTGCAATGCTGCTGAGTTTTTATGGTATCATTAATGATTTGTTAAAGCACCTAAAGCCTTGGATAGGCATCTGTTTTGTAATTATTTAAATCCAAATAAATCAACTACCTCCCTAATTGTATAGTTTCCATAGGCAGAGATCTATCAAATTCCAGCTCTGCCCTGCATTTCTTGTGTGACTTTTGGCCAGACACTTACCCTGTCTTTGCTTTTTGTTTTACCCATCTGTGAAAGTGTCCTAGTACTATTTACCCACCGCGATAGCAGTCAGCTGTAATCGTGGCCCTATGAATCCTGTTGTACATTGATATGAACACAGTGTTATCCAATGGAATTCACCTATCAGGTCAAGAAATTCCTTGCAGGACAGAAAGAATTTTAAAGGGCCAGGGCTCGGAATGGTGCTTATAAGGTGCTATATATGGAGAGCATTATGGGGCAAGAACTGACTATTTATTACTTCTTAGCACCTGGCACAATGGCCCTGAAACCTAACCAGAGCCCCTAGGCAATTTATCAGTCACTATAATCGTTGTTGCTGTCTCAGTGAGATGCTGTGCAACTGGCTAGCACCAGCAAAATGTGTGTGTCTGTTTGTGGGTCAGAGGTGGGGAAAGATGAGGATCACAGCTGGTTAATATGTCTATTGCTATGGAACGAAACTTGCCGGATTCATTCTTCGGCATTTGTTGCAACCAGCTGCTGACCCTGGAATTTGTGCCCGATGGCACCTGGTCATGGCACTAGAAGCAAGTTTCTTAATGTCATCATTCATTCATCATTCAGGCAACTGCCGTGGAACCAAGTGACATGAAGCTTATGAACCAACGTAGCCGGAATGTTGATATACAGTGGTCTGATTGGCCAGCTGGCATTAGTCCCAAGCACTGAGGTCAGGTGCTAGCCAAAACATGTCTATCCTTTTGAAATGGAGGCTTTGTTTTCTCTGTTGACAGCACGATAGTTTATGGCGAACTAAGGAAATCAAATCAATATTCAGAATAAAAATAAGTAGGGCGTGTACCTGACTTATGCAACCAGAATGGGCACTGTTCTTATTGTAGTCTAAGTACCATGCTGTTGGTACATATGGTGAAATGTAAGTACGGTACTCCATCAAATGAGAAATGTATGGGCCTTTTTATACAGTTACCACCATGCCATCCTGCCTTTATACAGATCAATTTCTAACCACCACAGCTCTCACTAAAACCACATCTGATGCACCAGATAGTAACTAGAAAAGGAGGACTTGTAAGGTGCCACAAGTCCTCCTTTTCTTTTTGCAAATACAGACTAACACGGCTGCTACTCTGAAACCAGATAGAAACTGTCCACACACACAGAGTGTATGCCTCCAAAACGCTGCCCCTCCCTGTAGAAACCTACACCCATATCCTCCATAACATTCCCCTGCAGTTATAGAGCTAAACCCATATCCAGCACATACATACACCCACACCCGCGACAGTCACACAAGTACAACCTCACACACATTGGTATTCCAACACATTGTAGCAATCACCTAAGCCCACACCCATCTATCTCCAGGAACACATATACTTCCATATCTATATGCTTGTCTACAGTATTTACACAAACTGTACATCCAAGCCCCTAACATATTGCACACGAAGAGACCCACACCCCAGCGGCTATCCACACTCATAACCCCCCACCCATGCTCATACACATACACAAACTAAAATGTATGCTTAAGAGTATCTTGAGCAGCAAACATCTGTTAAAAATATTAAAACAGATGAAATAGCTAATAAATAATGTTGGTGAAATGACTAAGACAAAACACAAGGCATCTTTACCTATAACAGCCACTGTTTCACATGCAAATACCATCTGATCATTATTCCACCCTTTTATTTTATTTTTCTTGAACAGACATATTCGGTCTGGCCAATGCAAAAGAAATTTAGCACTCTACTTACAATATATTTGAATACCAGGGGAATGATATACTAAAAGATTTAGCTCCAAAGATCTGTTGGATTTTATGGATTATTCCTTAGGACCTGACACTGCCATTGTAGTGTTAAAGGAAAAGGAGTACTTGTGGCACCTTAGAGACTAACAAATTTATTTGAGCATAAGCTTTTGTGAGCTACAGCTGACCTTCTATATGAGGACATATTCGGGCAATTGGAGTGGATTTACTGATACATTTTGTAAAATATCTTGAAAAGAGAGTCCCTGCATTTCATGGACTCTGATTTCCATATCACAGGACTCAGTGATATACAGTGCAGCCAGCTACCCAGTCAGGGAAGCTCCAACGCAGCTACTCATAAAAAAAAACAACAACCAAAAAACCCAAAAGAAAACATATTTCAGTTTCTCTTTTAGCTCTTGAAGGACTTAAGGTCACATTTTGGTCTCACTTGCAGGCAAATGACTTCCACTGAAGTAAAAGTGGGGGGCAGAACTGGGCCATCGTACTGCAGAAAAGGAAACCTATAAAAGATTCGGGGCCTGATTCTCATTTACATTGAGGCCTCTGTACACCATTCTCGAGTAAATAAGAATCAGGCCTTTGGGTCTGATGCTGCCTCCACTTAAGTCCATGGCAAAACTCCTATTGATTTCAGAGGGAGCTGAATTAAGCCCTTGAATAACCACAGTGAGCATAATTCTGCCACCCTTACCCAAGCTGAGTAGAACCACCCACCGGGAGCAGTCCCCTTGATTTCAGTGAGTCTGTTTTGGGAGCAAGGTACTACTCAACATAAGGGATACAGAGGGGAGCCCATCATGTTGTGCTAAGCTGGGCACACCAGGCTGTAGCCAATCACTTTTCACTCAGGGTAGATACAGGAAGGCCTTGGGGAGACATGGCCACTAATTTTAGAATCATGTAAATGAGTGGAGAGAAAGGTGCTTTGGAGAGTCGTGTAGTAATCATCTGATAATCATAGCCAAGAGCAAAGCTGTGACACCCAGATCCATCCACGGAGGGGACTTTCCACTCACAGGACTGCCTTTAACCATACAGAACGGGATCATTCCCAAATTGAAGGAGCTAAGCTAATTTACATTGTCTGAGGATCAGGCTCAGGTACTCCAAAAGACTAAATAATTCACAATAACGTGCAGTCCTTTAGAGGCACTAGAAGCAAGTTTCTTAATGTAATGAGAATTCTAGCTAGGCAAATGTTACGGTTGGGTTTTCAAAGGGGCCTAAGGGAGTTGGGAGCTGGTTGTCTAACTTCCTAAGCTCCTTTGAAAATGAATCCCAGCCTAAATCTCGTGGATCAGACCATGGACCGGCATGGAGATACACTCAGTGAAGCTTGTGGATGGGGAGGAGGGTGTGCAAAGGAGACTTTTAAAAAAAAGTTATTTCCCTACGATCCTAGTCTGTCCCAGTTCTTCATGGCCTGAAAGGCTATTCCAGCAACCAGGAATCACCAGAATGTATGGGCATGGGAGCCACGCCCCCTTTCACCAAACCACACCCATTATGCTGGAGATAAGGGACTGAGGAGGCCACCAGAGGTGCACTTTATACCAGGAGAGTCCTGAAGGAGGTGGAGTGGCTCATAGCAGCTGGAAGACTGGGGCCCCAAAATGCATTCTAGAAGCTCAGTCCTGCCTTGCAAAGAAAGTCCCTTTTGCCTTGTGGCAGAGGTGCAAAATGAACATAAAGCTACCGTAAATAGGATTCCCCAAGCATGGAGGAATCCTTAGTCGATGTAAAGATGGCATAACCATCTTTGCGCCACCCATCTCCATGCAGGGGATAGGGCTGGATTGCAGAATCCTCTGGCTGCTCCTTGCCTGGAAGGAAGTCATAGGAAGATCGCAGGAAATCATTCCATAACAAAAAGAAAAGGAGTACTTGGGCCATTTCCAGCAGTTGAAAAGAACGTCTGAGGAACAGTGGGGGGTGGGGG
This sequence comes from Caretta caretta, assembly GCF_965140235.1. Classification (NCBI taxonomy): domain Eukaryota; kingdom Metazoa; phylum Chordata; order Testudines; family Cheloniidae; genus Caretta; species Caretta caretta. The sequence continues at coordinate 200,655,021 of NC_134208.1, read as the reverse complement.
GTGGGGGATAAACATGGGGAAATAGTTTTACTTTGTGTAATGACCCATCCACTCCCAGTCTCTATTCAAGCCTAAGTTAATTGTATCCAGTTTGCAAATTAATTCCAATTCAGCAGTCTCTCATTGGAGTCTGTTTCTGAAGTTTTTTTGTTGAAGAATTGCCACTTTTAGGTTTGTAATCGAGTGACCAAAGAGATGGAAGTGTTCTCCAACTGGTTTTTGAATGTTATAATTCTTGACATCTGATTTGTGTCCATTTATTCTTTTACGTAGAGACTGTGCAGTTTGACCAATGAATATGGCAGAGGGGCATTGCTGGCACAAGATGGCATATATCACATTGGTAGATGTGCAGGTGAACGAGCCTCTGATAGTGTGGCTGATGTGATTAGGCCCTGTGATGGTGTCCACTGAATAGATATGTGGACACAGTTGGCAACGGGCTTTGTTGCAAGGATAGGTTCCTGGGTTAGTGGTTCTGTTGTGTGGTGTGTGGTTGCTGGCGAGCATTTGCTTCAGGTTGGGGGGCTGTCTGTAAGCAAGGACTGGCCTGTCTCCCAAGATCTGTGAGAGTGATTGGTCGTCCTTCAGGATAGGTTGTAGATCCTTGATGATGCATTGGAGAGGTTTTAGTTGGGGGCTGAAGGTGATGGCTAGTGGCATTCTGTTATTTTCTTTGTTGGGCCTGTCCTGTAGTAGGTGACTTCTGGATACTCTTCTGGCTCTGTCAATCTGTTTCTTCACTTCAGCAGGTGGGTATTGTAGTTGTAAGAACGCTTGATAGAGATCTTGTAGGTGTTTGTCTCTGTCTGAGTGGTTGGAGCAAATGCAGTTGTATCGTAGAGCTTGGCTGTAGACAATGGATTGTGTGGTGTGATCTGGATGAAAGCTGGAGGCATGTACGTAGGAATGGCGGTCAGTTGTTTTCCGGTATAGGGTGGTGTTTATGTGACCATTGCTTATTAGCACCGTAGTGTCCAGGAAGTGGATCTCTTGTGTGGACTGGTCCAGGCTGAGGTTGATGGTGGGATGGAAATTGTTGAAATCATGGTGGAATTCCTCAAGGGCTTCTTTTCCATGGGTCCAGATGATGAAGATGTCATCAATATAGTGCAAGTAGAGTAGGGGCGTTAGGGGACGAGAGCTGAGGAAGCGTTGTTCTAAGTCAGCCATAAAAATGTTGGCATACTGTGGGGCCATGCGGGTACCCGTAGCAGTGCCACTGATTTGAAGGTATACATTGTCCCCAAATGTGAAATAGTTATGGGTGAGGACAAAGTCACAAAATTCAGCCACCAGGTTAGCCGTGACATTATCGGGGATACTGTTCCTGACGGCTTGTAGTCCATCTTTGTGTGGAATGTTGGTGTAGAGGGCTTCTACATCCATAGTAGCCAGGATGGTGTTTTCAGGAAGATCACCGATGGATTGTAGTTTCCTCAGGAAGTCAGTGGAGTCTCGAAGATAGCTGGGAGTGCTGGTAGCATAGGGCCTGAGGAGGGAGTCTACATAGCCAGATAGCCTGAGATGATGGGGCGTCCAGGATTTCCAGGTTTATGGATCTTGGGTAGCAGGTAGAATACCCCAGGTCGGGGTTCTAGGGGTGTGTCTGTGCGGATTTGTTCTTGTGCTTTTTCAGGGAGTTTCTTGAGCAAATGCTGTAGTTTCTTTTGGTAACCCTCAGTGGGATCATAGGGTAATGGCTTGTAGAAAGTGGTGTTGGAGAGCTGCCGAGCAGCCTCTTGTTCATATTCCGACCTATTCTTGATGACGACAGCACCTCCTTTGTCAGCCTTTTTGATTATGATGTCAGAGTTGTTTCTGAGGCTGTGGATGGCATTGTGTTCTGCACGGCTGAGGTTATGGGGCAAGTGATGCTGCTTTTCCACAATTTCAGCCCGTGCATGTTGGCGGAAGCACTCTATGTAGAAGTCCAGTCTGTTGTTTCGACCTTCAGGAGGAGTCCACCCAGAATCCTTCTTTTTGTAGCGTTGGTAAGAAGCTCTCTGTGGGTTAGTATGTTGTTCAGCGGTGTGTTGGAAATATTCCTTGAGTCGGAGGCGTCGAAAATAGGATTCTAGGTCACCACAGAACTGTATCATGTTCGTGGGGTGGAGGGGCAGAAGGAGAGGCCCCGAGATAGGACAGATTCTTCGGCTGGGCTAAGAGTATAGTTGGATAGATTAACAATATTGCTGGGTGGGTTAAGGGAACCACTGTTATGGCCCCTTGTGGCATGTAGTAGTTTAGACAGTTTAGTGTCCTTTTTCTTTTGTAGAGAAGCAAAGTGTGTGTTGTAAATGGCTTGTCTAGTTTTTGTAAAGTCCAGCCACGAGGAAGTTTGTGTGGAAGGTTGGTTTTTTATGAGAGTATCCAGTTCTGAGAGCTCATTCTTAATCTTTCCCTGTTTGCTGTAGAGGATGTTGATCAGGTGGTTCCGCAGTTTCTTTGAGAGCGTGTGGCACAAGCTGTCAGCATAGTCTGTGTGGTATGTAGATTGTAATGGATTCCATAACAGCAATCTTGAAACTGCTCTCATTTACATGAGGGGCAGACCTGGCCAGCCAGCCTCAGGATTACAGGGGCCAGAAACATGATGTCATGCCACCATTATTCCAGGTGAATTAACCTCAGCTGAGATGCACCGGAGGACTGAGCCCTAAATCTTTGGAAGTGGGTCTATGATGCTGACATAAATGCTCGAAAATCAAATTAGAATCCTGTTAAAATGGCAGATGATATCTATGTTCTTAGTGTCATGGCAATGGTCTGTCTCAAAGGACTGTGCTGTAAGAATCAAGGCACTTCAACTCCTGAGTGTCATGCTGCAGTGTCACGAGTGGCTCAAAAGTCCAATGATCAAGCAACAGTCCTTGCCACAGATAATGCAGGCATAAGGTACAGGGCCTGAGGCGGAAGCTGGCACACTACTAGTGCTTGAGGCCTTCTGAGCTTTCCTCTTTGCTCACTTTGCTTTCCTCCCTCTCAACCACCTCTCTTCAGCCACTTTGAGTCCCTGGTGCAGCACAGACTTCCAGTGCTGACTGTTGTGAGCTGCATCTTCCAAGCTTGCAGTGTGGATGTTGAAAGTTTTCAATTCCGTCGTCCAAATGTCTTGGACTCTGAGCCTAGGTTGGCTCCGTGGTCTTGGAGCATCTGCAAGTTCTCCATTCAGGAGATCCTTTGGAATGCATCCATCATCCATCTGGTGCAGACGGCCAAGCCATTGGAGACATCTGTGTTTGAGAATACCCACTAGAATTGGAAATTTTGCTTTCTCAAGTATTCAGGGTCAGGGACTTTGGTTTTCCGCTTGGTATTTAAAATAAAATGAAGACAGAAGTGTTTAGCCTTTTTTCCTGCCTGTTTTAGGTCCAGGTCTCATAGCAGTGTGCTCAGAACACACATCCGGTAGACCCATATCTTGAATATCAGTTTCCTGTTATCCCACCCACACTTGGTCATTTAGCTGTCTTTCTGATGCGAGAATAAAGCTCATCACCTAGAGATAAGTCATTTAATACACTTGATCCTAGATAGCAGAACTTGTTCACAACTTCTAGCATGGTGCTAACTATAAAAACTTCTGGTGCAGGCAATACACTTTGTGCCTTAATCTTTGTTTTCCTTAGACCGGTGGTTAGTCCAAATTCATCACAAGTTAGCACAAAGCAATTGCAAAATTTCTGGAGCTCCTCTTCACTGTGTGCAACAAGCACCGTGTTGTTGGTGAAAAGAATGAATGAACCCAAAAACTCAAAGAGAAACTCAGTCAAAATACCATAGTTTATGTGGTAAACTACTATCTTGAATGATTTCCACCCTAAATCATAAATCCCTCCCCAGGCTGCAAAAGAAGGAAGTGAGAGAGTCATCAGACATTCATAATGACAGGTTTCAGAGTAGCAGCCGTGTTAGTCTGTATTCACAAAAAGAAAAGGAGTACTTGTGGCACCTTAGAGACTAACAAATTTATTTGAGCATAAGCTTTCGTGAGCTACTTTACAGCTCACAAAAGCTTATGCTCAAATAAATGTGTTAGTCGCTAAGGTGCCACAAGTACTCCTTTTCTTTTTCATCAGAATTTCAGAAATTCAGTCCACGTTCTTCCACAATCCAGGCTGATATTGTAAGCATTTTAAGAACCTGGATCAAGTGTGGGGCTCATGAATATTACCTGTTATTCTTTTACAAATGTTAACTGCTTATTTCATTTTTAAGTCACATATTCTCTCTTTCCTCTCAGCCATCCTTATTCTTCTCTGGGATTTCACTAGCAAAGAGGAAGATAAGATAGCTGAACATCATTGGCCTGATTCTCTTTCCATTTACACCAGTTTAACTATCTATGTAACTTATATATGGCTTCCTTCATTGTAGTATCAAAAATCCCTGCAAGGAAGGAAGATCACCTTTATAAATGGGTAACTGAGGCAAAGAGAAAGCTGTCCAGGATCACCTAGAAGATCGTGGCAAAGATAGGAAACGGAACTCATATTTCCCAAGTTTTGGCACACTGCCTTACTCACGAGACTATACTTCTTCCTGATTTACACAGCTCTGAGTGAGAGGAGAATCAGGATTTGTGTCTTCTGAACTGATCTGTATATCTCTGATTTTAAAGCACATTTCTCACTGCTGCATAGCTCAGAACTTTTGCTCTCATTACCCGTGAGACTGCTCTGGAAAATGCCATGTATTCAGAAAGCAGACCTGCTGTGCTGTTGAATACCGGGCACATCCTAATGCTCCACTGATTTCAGCAGAGTGAACAGCTGGCACACCAGCAGGTGCAGCAAAATCCCGGCTGTGAAAGAGTTAAAATAACCGTTTCCAAACAGAGACATTCAAAGAGACCTTTTTATTAAATATAAGGAAATGTTTAAAATGTCTTGGAAACACTGACTGTTCAAAAAACCAACCAAAAAGAAACAAACAAACAATAAGATTAGTATTGAAAAAAACCACCAAATCATTAAATCCAAGGCTGACCATATAAAAGTAATGACATGTTAGGCCTTGGAGTCAAATGGTTCATTTCCTGTATCATTAAAACTGGTCTCCCCCAAGCATAAGTGGCTACAGTGTCTTGGAATGACGTGCAATGTAATTAATGAAAAAGGACACTGATGCAAAGAAAAGAGTTAAAGGGATGTCATACACATTTTATTTGTTTACACATTCAAAGAGGAGATGGATTGCTTTTGTATCCCCAGCCCAGTACATTCACACACACACACACACAGAGTTCTGCTCTGTACTACATAAAGGGCTGTCTACAACTTAGAGCTGTGCAGGTAATCCTAGGTTTCTCATCCACCCTAACTATTGTGGCCCAAACTTGTTTTATTGGGTTCAAAATGAACTTTGGGCAGGGTGATATTACACACTATAATGTGACCTGAGAATATTTTATTGTGACATTGCTTTCTGATATTGCATAGCTGTGTGACAAGACAGGGTCACAACAACTTTATTCTGTAGGACAAATTGTTAAAGATCTAGTTTCTTATTTTTAATTTCATTTCAATTCCTTGCTCTTGTATAGCGCATATAATTAGCACGTCTCTTTCCAAAAAAAGGTCAGTATTGTTAGACCCATTTTACAGATGGGGAAACTGAGTCCAAGAAGTGAAATGACTTGCCCAGAGTAATCTAGCAGTGAACCCCAGATCTTCCAAGTCACAGTCCAGTGTACTAAATACTAGGCCATGCTGTCTAGTATGTATTTATATCCACTTTAAGGCTCCTGTCACAGGGTAATTTTGGGCCTTTCAGAGGGAGTAGGGCCAGTGCACTGGAACTCATCAGCTCGCTCCAACTGGGCTTAAAAGAGGGCAAGTGGGCTTTAGAGGGGAGAAAGACCTGGTGAATCAGAGCTGCCTGAGAGAGACAGAGGAGTGTTGTTTAACTCGTGCTGGTCCCAGGATATGAGAGAGACAAGGTGGGCAAAATAATGTCTTTATTAGACCAACTTCTGTGGTGAAAGAGAGACAGAGTTGGTGAACCACGGAGGCCAGGCCAAATCTACTGACCTAGGCTGCTGCCCAGATATCTGCCATTCTAGGCAGCTGCCTACTTTGCCGACCGGTAGAGCGGCTCCTGCATGCCGTGGCCAGTGGAAGGAGGACTGTCCAGCTGCGTCCACTTTACATCATTCTAGCTGCATAAAGGAGGTATTATAAAGACACTTTAGGGGAAATAAGATTTAGGCTTTTCATAAGTAGCATTTGCCCCATAATGGCTAGTCCACATAAAAGCATAAGGTGTCTGCTATTACTCTCATGGCATACACTTCTGTGACCATTCACAATAGTCACCCCACAAATATTAATGAACGTGAGGGCAAAAGAAGTAACAACATGGCCGATATACATTCATATGGGGCCTGATCTCATTGACGTCAATGAGCTTTGAATCAGGCCCATAAATAGCTACAGAAAATGTTTTGTACTAGATGGCCATCTCTAATGAGAGAACATTAAGCAGATCATTCCACTTTTTCTCAAGCTTCCTGACTTCTCCAACAGGACACACACAAACCTAGAGCCTTCTTTGTGAGAGCAATAGCCATGTGCATGGAATTGAAAACATTTCTAATTTGTGGAAGCTAGCCTAATTGCACATACTGTGTACACACACACTCACCATTTGGAAAATAATAAATGTTTATGATGGGATTATTTGCTTCATTTATTATTTTAGGATTTTGTCCAGAACTGAAGCAATTGTTAAAAACAACACTAAAACAATCTTTTAATTATGAACATACTTACAGTGCTGATGTCACCTAATAAGGCATCTGTGCTCTTGATAGGGTCTGTGCAATTATTTTATATAATAAAGTGGTTTCTCCATAAAAATGCATACGAGTCTGAATGCCAAACAGGTGCCGGTTGAGATTAGATCGTGTTCTTGAAAATCCTCACATTCTTTTAGCCTTTGAGTACTGTGTTCGATTTTTGGCCCACATTAGCTAATGCACATGTATCATAAACATTTGATATTATTCAGTGGGGGAGCTTTCTGGCTGCGGACCAGGCTGGGAATCTCTTACTCATATTGGCCAATGACTTCAATGGGGCAACTCATGTGAGTAACAACGCACCACTGTCTGGAGGGAATTTCTGCCAACGTATTTCCCTTTCACTTCTCAAAACTTACGTTCAAATTTAATTGTGCTCCAAAGTTCAATGTAAATGCCCCAATGATAGCCTTGCCAAGGTTGGACTTAAGTGTTTTGCCACCCTGGATGGAAAATGTTTTGGGTGTCTCCACTCCACATCTCCCTAAAAGGCATAAGCAAAAGAGAGACGGGAAAAGGCCTACTAACTTCTGCTGACTCATGAAGAGTCTTCTCTATTTCAAGTGCTAGCAACTGGTGGTTTTAGAGTTGAAGATTCTGCCTTGAAGCCAGCTGTATATAGTGTAAGTGATGACTGCAGGTGATCTCATTCCATTCTCCTGTGAGTACCTGCCTACTCCCTACAGTGGAACTGCTGGAATACTACGAGGTGTTGCAGCAGATCAGGATTGAGGAAAATCACCAGAGCTGCTTGGAGTTGTTTGCACAGAGGCTGCCTCTGTCCACATTCTGAAAGGGGGTGGGGTGGCGGGCTAGCGTCTTATTAGTCATCTGTCTTGGACGGTTTAGACACAACAAATCCTGCATCTTGGCAGGGGGTTAGACAAGACGACCCTGGCGGTCCCTTCTAACCCTGTGATTCTATTACTACATAACCTGATTGTGCACAGGCACAGCTATTCCTGAGGAGGACTGAACGGCGCAGCAAGGGACAGGTGGATGCCTCCAGAGTCATGTGATGCCCGGCTGTTCACGGTGAACGTGTAATGGGTGTGCTAAGAGGAGAAAGACTGCAAGGAACCTTTCCCCCTCAGACACAATCCCAGGAGACGTATGCCCTGTTTATCCAAATATTTCAGGGGCAGGAGATATCCAGAGCAGTTGGATATCTGTATGATATAGGATGGCTAGAGTTGGAGATACAGGAAATTTCTTTCTTTAGCAATGTTGGATTAGTGGGGCTGTGGATAATCAGTGACTGGAGAGCTGGGGCTCCTCCATACACGCACTTGAGCTTTGTGCCTGTTGTAGGTAGATTGTTGTAGGTAGATTGCTACAGCGTGAACTGTAGCATCTGGAGATAAACCCAACAATACTAGCCCTTCCCAGGTACTCTGTAGTCTCACCACTCTGTACAGACCTGGCCTCAGGCTCTGGGGGAGGGGGAGTGAGAGGGTTCTTTGGATCTTTCCAAACTTAACTGGTTCCCTTACATAAAAAGCAGGGATATTTAGCAACCCCAGAGTCTTCATTCTCCTGCTGCAGAAGAGCTGGAGCTAAATTGTGTTGGGTTCTGTGCAGAGCTGCCAACATGTAAGCCAGAGTTTAAAGGATCAGTGCTCCAAATAAGGCAGGGGATTGATGGCCTAGCAGCCTCCATCAGTGAAGGGTTTTGTGTGTACCATGGAGCCTTCCTCCCACCATGTAAAGTCCAACCACAGTTGAATTATCTGCACTCAGCTGGCCATAGGGGCTGGTCGCTGCTATGGTGCACGTGCTGTGACCATTGTCTTGGTCATCACCAGGGTTTGAACCCATGTTCTCCAGAACTTTAGTGTAAGCCTCTTCAGCTTGATTTGAAGGACAGATAGTGTCTAGATTGCAGCTGTAACAGATATAGATCTTCTGTGGATCAGGTACAAATAAGTATGTGTAACAGACATAGAACAATGGGTAGTACGACCCACTTCAAAAATAATCAGGAGTGGGGTGGTGTATAGATGCTGAGGGATATAATGCTTCCAGGTTCCTTAATATTTGGAATGTGCTTTGAGATCCTCAGATGGCCTGTAAGTGCTAAATGTCATTATAATTTTATCCGAATGCTGTTTCTCAACCACACAGTGAACTCCCATCAGTATTACTGAAGCACCATACAAGGACTGGGAGAACGAGATAGTCTTCCAACAGGATAAAAATAAACCCATCCTAAAAAGGGGCTATCTCCTTGGGTTGTTTTTTTTTTTTACATCTCCCACCGATGAGAGAAGAGAACCACTGAAATAGCCATGGTGTGCTGGAACCTTCCTGCCAAAGTCAATGTGTCAGCTACTCCTGAGAAGTTCTCTTACTGACTGTCCTGGACCGAGGGAGAGGCAGTGTTTTGTCCATAGCATCAGCTGACAAAAATATATAAGCTGCCAAGGGGGAAAAAAGTGTTCGAAAATATATTTAAAGGCATTGCCTTTCCAGTCAAAGGGTCTGTTTGGTGAGAAAGGACGCTCTCTCCCTACAGGATCCAGTTTAAACCGGCTCACCCAGAAGGAAACAAGTGAAAGGAAATAAATAAATAAATGAAAAGCAAATTAAAAAATTGTTTGTCCCCCTTTTTAAAAGCTGTTTGGGTACCAGGGGATTTTTCTGGCCTACCTCTGAGGGAGCCAAGTGCTTTGCATTTGTCCCTAGCGTGCAGTAGACAGCGTGGTGAGGACTGACTGCACAGACCACTCTTCACTGTCTCTATATATTGCATGCTGGGGTAGGAAGAACTTGTTCACTCAAACATCCTAGGTTTGAAATTCATCCCCAGAAAAGAATCTTGGGGTTCAAGTTCCACGCAGTCAGAACTCAACTCTCTATCTCCAGTCCCCAGGCCAACCAACACTACATCTCACTCCTTCGATGCCCACTTGTCTGCCATTCATCCCTCATCTTCATTTCACCCTGCCTCATTTCCTGTCTTTTGCTTCTTTCACCTCGCTTTCTCCAGCACAGCTGATTGTCCCCTGTCCCCTGACAGTCCCGCCATCTGCCCTGGTCTATTGCACTTCCCCCTTAAACCAGTTGCACCACTAACTAAGGGTAGGGTAGCTCCTCCATCATTCACATCATGTCCGGGTGAAATTTACTCCCTGGTAGAGGGCCAGCTTAAAGCCTAAGCACTTCTAAAGTCTTATTTTCAGATCTTCGGTGGGATTTAAGTGATGCACAGTTCTTGTGCTGAGTTTCTCCACAGGAGTCAGCTTCACCCTTCGAGAACATTTTCAGCTGCAGAATACAAAGAATTTATCTGAGCATCTCTAAAGGAGGCCATATCTATAACCATATAAGCATCTCTAATTCTCTGCCAGTCTCAATCTACTCTTCCCCTTTGTCCTTCTCCTACTCAACATTGTTCCAAAGCTACGTGCTTCATTTTGTTTCTACCGAGTATGGGAAAACCCGTTCAAATAAAATTAGGAGCATCCTGAACCTAGACCAAACCAGAATATTTTTCAAGTTTGGAATACCTCAAGTTCAGCCCCACCTTCTCTTTTTCCTTGACTACCAGCATATCTCCTACCTCTGCTGAAATCTATCTCAGAGACTCAGCAACTCTCTCAGTGAATGAACACAGCTCTGTCATTCTGTGCTGGAATGGCAACTGTCTTCAAATCTCATTAGCCATCCTAGAGACGTGCTGAGACCACAGAGGCAGCGGATTCTGGGCTGTCTTTGACCTGGGGAGCCCACAGGGCTAATATTTGAATGGATAAGCTGAAAGTTTGTTGACCCATGGTCATGTCCCTCTTGTTTCCCTCCTTGGAATAGAGAAAGAACGCCTGAGGTGGCAGAGTTAAGTAGGATCCAATGTGGATAACAGGAAGAAGAGGGACAGGCAGTCTATATTCAGATACTCAATATCTGAACACAGAGAATTTGTCCAAACCCAAACTTTGTACATACTGAGTGAGGCTGGATGAATACTGCAAAAAAAGGACTTGTGAACATCCCTTCAAACCAAACCTCTGAATTCCCTTCTATAGTGTTTGCTGTTCCTCCCCTTTGCTTTCCACAAACCGTGTTGTTTGTCTGGGGGTGCCGGGGTTAGAAGTGGCGCGCACGTGGTTACTCTCCTCCCAGAGCAGGCGGGTTTGAGGGGTGAATGGACAAAGACTCCTTCCCCTAACACAGCAGACCCCAAACTTTTGAGGGTGGCACCCCCCACACCCATGCCTGTGTCCCCCCCCCCCCAATCCCTTGGAGCTGGGGCCAGGAGCAGGTTCACAGCTTGGGGCAGGAGGGGATGCAGACAGGGGTACAGGGGCCGCAGCTGGGGCTGGGGCCTAGAGCAAGGCTGTGGCCAAGAGCTGAGGGTGGGAGTAGAACCACAGCTGGGGAGCAGTGGGGCCAGGCCAGGAACGGAGCTGCAGCCAGTGGCTGAGGCTGGGGGAGGAGCCAGGCCCTGGGCTGGGAGTGGAGCAGAGCTGGGGGTTGGGGGCTGACCCAGGCCCCGTCACGCCTCCCCCCTGCTGCACATTCCTCTATGCCTGCCTGGGGAACATGCCCTACAGTTTGGGGACCTCTGCCCTAACACACCAGGGTGTAGTAAATTCCATGATACCAGGAGACATGATTATAGCAGCAGGAAATGATTGATCCCTACAGGAGCAAAGTGTAGCAGCGAGGGCCGTATGGCTCTCTGAGTCACAGTTCCATCCCTGGGGCAGCCCAGCAATATGTCACACCTCCCTACATCACCTTCTGTTAGAATAACGGGTGGGCTCTTTTCAATATGGGAGTGAACAGGAAGGCTGGAGGGCTTGCACCTCCTGACTTCTAACCCCTGCATTGCCCTCACAAACCATTCCTGTGTTCTGAAGCCTGACCCCAGAGGAGAATATTATTTTTTCCAAAGTGAGTGAAGATAAAAAAAAAAGATACATTTTTGCTCTGTTTTTTTTTTTTTTTTTTTTTTAATACTAATGCTTCAAAATGACACAGCCACCATCTGGGATCCTAGATTCAAATACAATTGAGAGTACCAAAAAGAGGACTTTTTTTTAGGATTCTCTGCTACATTTGCCATGTCTGAGACATAAGGAAGGCTCTCCTTTCTACAGGTCCAGAAGCCAGGTGAGATGTTTGGCCTCCAGTTCTCAGGACAAGCTGCAAGCTGACTTTCAGGAGGAGGCATGCTCACCTTTTCCAGAAGAACTATCAATAGAGGGAAGCAGTAATGTCCTACCTGTATCCTAAGGAGATATGTCTCCACTGACAAAGTCTGCTGGGTCTTCTGCTAGGTCAGGGTGCAGTTCCCTGGAAACCAAACCAAATAAGTTCACTCCTTCTTTGCCTCTTCAGGAATGCACGAACCGGAGTAGCAAAACAAGCATTTTCAGTGAAGATGACATTGAAAGAGGCAATGAATGCTACAGTATCAGGGAGATGCTAACACCACCAATTATTAACCTCATTCTTCCAACTCAGTGTGGTGTCATGGGCAATACTTAGGCTTTTTAGGTTAATTCAGAAGGAGAAACTCGCTTCCACACTTTAGGAAATTAATGTGTGGACAGCCCAAAATGTCATGCTGCTGGAGATCAAGGAAGTTCAATGGGAGAGCAAAGTAATAAGAACATAAAAGCTTCTATATTGGGTCAGACCAATGGTCCATGCAGCTTAGTATATGGTCTCCAACAGCGTCCAGTACCAGAGCTTCAGGGGAAGTGTACAGTGCAGGGCAGTTGGTGTGATCTACGACTCCTGTCTTCCCCTCCCACATTCTGGCAGTGAGAGGTTTAGAGTCGCCCTAAACATGGGTTTGCATCCCTGACCATCTTAACTAATAGCCACTGGTGGACCTGTCCTCCGTGAACTTCTTTTTTGAAACCAGTTATACTTTTGGCCATCACAACAGCCAATGGTGATGAGTTCCACAGGTTAACTGTGTGCTGTGTGGGGGAAAAAAACTCACTCTTTTTTTTTTTTTGTATTTAACTTGCTGCCTGTTAATTTCATCGGGTAATCCCTGATTTTTGTATGGTGGGAAAGGGTAAATAATACTTCACTATTCACTTTTTCCACACCGGTCATGATTTTATAGATCTTGATAAAATTCCCCCACACACACACTTAGTTGTCTCTTTTATAAACTGAATAGCCCTAATCTTTTTAGTCTCTCTTCATCTGGAAGCCATTCCATACCCCTAACTATCTTCTCTGAACCTTTTCCAGTTCTACCATATCCTTTTTGAGAAGGGAGCTACCAGAACTGGACATAGTATTCAAGGTGGGGGCATACACGGATTTATGTAATGATCAGTCACTGAGCTTTTCCCAAGGAAATCATGAATGTGTCTGTGCTGAAAGTAACTGCCTTTACATAGTGCCTTCAGATACCAAGGGTATTGTGAGCACTGATCACATAAGATGATTCTACCAAATAACAAATCAACAAATGAGAACACTGGACAAAAGGATGAATCATTAAGGAAATCTGGCACATCAACAGCCATCAGCATACTGAGCAGTAACTTTCAAATTATATCTCTTTCTGGACTCCCACAGAAAGGGCGGTATCACTAGCGGATTCACTGCTCAGCTGTTAACTATTAATTAAGTCAGTCTTTTTGTTTACTCTTGTTTAACCGTTATATTTACCACGAAGGTACTTGGAAATGCAGTACTGGCGAGTTTCCTTAATTCCTTTCAAAAAGAAGTGGCTTTAAGGCAGATATCTATGTCACACAGATGGAACTAGAATGGAATCTCACATCTCCCCCACTCTCTGAATTAATATAGTAGAACCTCAGGGTTACAAACACCAGAGTTACGAACTGATCAGTCAGCCACCCACCTCATTTGGAACCGGAAGTGCGCAATCAGGCAGGAGCAGATACCAAGCAAATACAGTCCAGTACTGTGTTAAACGTAAACTACTAAAAAAAAAAAAAAAGGAAAGTTTAAAAAAAAAGATTTGACAAGGTAAGGAAACTGTTTCTGTGCTTGTTTCATTTAAATTAAGATGGTTAAAAGAAGCATTTTTCTTCATAGTAAAGTTTCAAAGCTGTATTAAGTCAATGTTCTGAAAGAACTTCTGAAAGAACCACCATAACGTTCTGTTCAGAGTTACGAACGACCTCCATTCCCAAAGTGTTCGTAACTCTGAGGTTCTACTGTAGTGGATTCATTTTGACACCCCCTTTCCCAGATCGGAACTCATTTTAGCTCCTGCAGCGTTGGCTCTTGGTCATATTCCAGACGAGAAGGGGCCTCTTCTCTGTATGCCGTTTGGATGCAGCCCAAAATGAGATCAGATCATCTCCAGCTAATGTTGCAAGATTTCCAGTGTTTGGCCTGAAATGCTGATTGAATCTCTCAGAGGTGTCTAGTGCTGACAAAGCCAAACCTTAGCCTGGCTTCAGCTTCAGATCTGAACTCTAGCCTAAGCCTAACTCAGAGCTGAATACTGACTTCTTGGCCAGTCTCTTAGCAATGAAAGCTTTTCACATTTGTGCTCCTTCTCCAGCAAAAAGGTATCATGGGTCCTGATGCAGCAAAGCAGTTAAGCACATATCACAATCCCAATTACACCCATGGGACTTAAACGTAGACTTAAGTTTAAGCTTGATCTTAAGAGCGTTGCTAGGAAAGAAAGAGGATTTTACTTGTGAAAATAGCTCCAATATTTAAAATGTCTCCTGCTGCCTACCCCCTGCTGAGGCTATGCAGGAGTCCGACTGAACCCCATTCAGATCTCAAAGCAGGAGCAAGGATCTATTCCTACTTCTTCCTCTCTCTACCGCCCTTAGCATCCACTCCCCCTTTACAAAGTGAGTGTCAGAGTTAACATCTCTCCCCCAGCCAGTGGCTGTTCAGACCAACCTATAGTGTGCGATATCAGCGAGTCCCACTCCTCGCCACATTAACACATAAGCATAACTGGGGTATAAATTGCACTGAACGAAGAATAATCTGAAATACTTCTCTCTCTCTCTCTGTGGTCCTGAACCCCCGGAAGTGCAAAGTAACCTACTTTCCGCTATGCAGCGTTTTCAATTGGCTGGTTCTAATACATCAATACTGTTTCTGTATCTACATTGTGAGCGTATGTAATGAGAGAGTCCACTGCTCCTGTGCTCCCTTTGTAAAAAACTGATCTCTTCCCAAAATGCATACAGAAAACTGCCATCTGATAACAGGTCGCCAGGCAGAACACTGCGAGTAACCCTGTTGAGTGAAAGCAGCTTCTTCTGTTGACCACCTACTTTCTAGGAGAAGCAATCCAGTTTGTATAAGTGATTACTTTTATTATTGGTATTACAGTACAGGTTGAACCTCTATAGTCCAGCACCCTTGGGACCTGACCGGTGCCAAACCAGAGAATTTGCTGAACCGTGGGAGGTCAGTGCAGAGTGCCAGCGGGTCTCCACAGGTGCAGGAAATGGCGGAGTTTGAATGCTGCAAATCAGCTGTTTGCGGTGCTCCAGAAGTGCTGGGAGGAGTTGGTAAGCGCTGGGCCAATGGCACACCAGACGTGCAGGAGGGAAGCGGGCAGAGGGGGGAGCTCAGCACCAGCGGATGCTCCACAGCCACTAATTTTTTCCCGTGGGTGCTCCAGCCCCAGAGCACCCACGGAGTTGGCGCCGATGCCGGACCACAGATGTTGCCGGACCAGGGAGTGCCGGATTAGAGAAGTTCAACCTATAGAGCCGAAAGGTCCCTTCAGAGACTGGAGCCCCCACTGTGCCAGGCAGTGTACAAACACATAGGAAGAGACAGTCCCAGCTCTGAAGAGCTAACAGTCCAAACAGCCAACGCCTGCAAAATATGGGGTGCAGGTCTGGGTAGGTTTTTGTGGTCTATTCACAGAGGTGGGGGGAAGCTCGTTGTGTATGGAGGAGAGGAGGGATATGAGGGGGAGCTACTGAGATGAAGGGGCATACCAGCAGGTCCTCCTGATGTTCCTACAACCGTTCTTTGGCAGCTGGTGCCCTGTGCTTCCCCCACTCAGCAGCTGATACCCTATGCTCAGACACCTCCTGCCCAGGCATGGTTGCTCTATCCGCTGTCCCACCCCAAGGGCTGGCACACATGCTCATGCCCTGGGCCAGATGTCTCTGCAAGGACCCAATGTGGTGGAAGGCAGGACAGGATTGAGCCAGGGAATCACAGGAGCAGTCAACTCACCCGGCCAGCTGGGGGCATACACTATGTCACCCCTGCATAGTCCCTGCACACCAACCCTGACCAGCCAGCATGGCCACTATAGCTAGCCGAGTGAAAGACGATGGGGAGAGGAGAGCTGTCCCTACCTGCTCCCCAGTGGACGGTCCAGCCCCTCACCTCCATGAGATACCGGAGGAAAACATAGATGAGTCCCCGCACTATTTCCACTGCATGGGTGCTAGCCCCCTTCTCCCCAATTCGCAGGATCTGGTAGCTCGTGTATGGGTGTGTTCTTCCAAATATAATATGTTGCTTTTCTCTAGAGTTGGCATGTCATCAGAAGGGTTTTGCAAATAAGATCAAAAAATAAGTTTTGCCAAGCTATACTGTTATTCTGGGCATAGCTAGTTTTGTTTCAGTTTAGTTCTTATTGCAAAAGGGATTTTTTGCAATCATTTATTTCAACATAGTCCTATGAGAGATCTCAGCAAACAAGCAAGCAAGCAACAATAAACAAAACGTTTCCTTAAAATGAGTATGGAGACTCTCCTATAGGAAGTCCTTGTATCTATGAGTTTGTGTGCACTGGGGAAAGGAGTGGAAAGGGGGGAGGGAGAACATAGGGATTTTATATTGAAAAGACCAGATTTTCAAAAGAATTTAGCACCCAGAAAATCTGACCCTTATTTATCTGCCTGATTGGGTGCTGAGCTCTCTGGAGGGCCCCAAAACTTTTAGAGATTAAACTCGATGCATTTTAGGAATCCCTTGGTAATAAATCTCATTTCCCTATTTTTAAAACAAACAAAAAAGCCCACCCCGAGGGCCAGTTTTGTTGTAAAATAATTCTGGATCTGATTCTTAGATGATTATACATGAGCCCCATCTTGTGCTTTTCCTCTAAAATACCCACTAACTATCTTGGCCAGCAAAGAAATTCAAACATTGCCTGCAACAAACTTCCCTTTCATTGACAAACAGAGAAAACCCGATCGAGTGATTGAATGAATGAATGACTGGCTCTTGAACTACAATATACAGATTTTTTTTTAAGATTGGGAAGACATCAGCCCTTTAGCTTTGGTTTCTGCTATTAACCTCTATTAGCACCATAATTATAAATACCTGGTAAATTTCTCCCTTTGATCTGGTCTGCATGTCACTCAGTAGCCTTTTAAACTCTAGATTTCCCCTCTCTTTCTTGACATTCGCTATTGTCTTCATCCTGAATACCTTCCCTGCTGTTCTGAAAAGCTGGCCAAAAAACACTAAGAGGATAGATTGTAGTATCAAGTACCATGGCTTCAGGGTCTGAGGCAGCTGCCATATTCTAAAAGCTCCCTTTATTCTTTGCAACCACAGCCTTCCAACTGCATGAAGGACAAATACTCACTTCCCTCCCCTTTACCTTTCATGGGGGGAAAAATGGGTTCGGACAACAATAACTCCTTCCCTCTTTGCAGCCTGGCCCGGCGTATGTTAATACACCTTCTAATTGCTTGTCTCTGTTCCTTTTAGTCCTTTGCCCTTTTTTCCCTTTCCTTTTCCCCCTTTCCTTTTGTACCTCAGCTTCCTCATTGCTACTATTCACTCTATTCCCAGTGCTGAAATCTAAGTCCCAAGCGCAAGCAAAAATACCCAGCCATTCATGACAAATTGAATGGCTTTATTAAAAAGGAAGATAGCACTTCATCTAGTGTTACTATTCACGACAATAATCTCCAGCGCGAGCTTAGTAAAGAAAGCAGCATGTCTTTCGTTCAAGTAGAGACCACGCTGATGAACTGTGGGTTTGAAAGGACCAGAGGGAGAACTGCATATGACAAGGGGTCACCTTTCTGTCTTTGATGACTGCTATTTATTCCCGGGAGCACAATGGTCAACACTAATCAAAGCCAGGGGGTGATATGTCATTAACGGGCAGCATGCCAACAACTCAGTCAAGAATGCTGAAGCATTTTGTAAATTCAGGGCCATCTCCACAGCTGGCATAAACTAATTTATATCTGCTGAGGGTCTGGCCCGCAAGCTACACATTTCTAGTCTGTTTTTAATTCACTGGACATCCTCTAACCGGAGCAGACTTCAGCATTTTAACAACAGACCCTCCTCCATGTATAACCTAGTTACAGGTATATACCACTGTAATCTGCTGGATCCCTTCAGGTGTCTCTGATTGTCTCACTCTCCAGTGGCTGGCCTACAAAGAAGAAGCATAAACCTATGACAGCTACTGGAGATTCCTCTGCCGCTCAGAGGCTACATGCCACAAAGATAGAGTGCTAGGTACTTCATATAGGAAGAAAAAATCAAATGCGCAACTACAAAATGGGGAATAACTGTCTAGGCAGTAGAACTGCTGAAAAGGATTCTGGGGTTGTCGTGGATATAAGTCAGCAGTGGGATGCAGTTGTGAAAAAGGCTGATATTCTGGGGTGTATTAACTGGAGTGTTGTATGTAAGCCAGGGGAGATAACTGTCCTGCTCTACTCAACACTGCTTAAGCCTTGGCTGGAGTGTTGTCCAGTGCTGGGCACTTTCGGAAAGATATGGACAAATTGGAGAGAGTCCAAAGGAGAGCAATAAAAAGTGATAAAAGGTTTAGAATACCTGCCCTATGAGGAAAGGTGAAAAAACTGGTCATATTTAGCCTTGAGAAAAGAAAACTGAAGGGGGACCTGATAACAGTCTTCAAATATGTAAAGGAAGGTTATACAGATGATGGTGAGCAATTGTCTACTGGAAATAGGACAGGAAGTAATGGGCTTAAACCACAGCAAGGGAGATTAAGGTTAGATATTAGGGAAAACTTTCTAACTGTAAGGGTACTTAAACTCTGGAATAGGCTTCCAAGGCCGATTGTGAATCCCCCATTTTTTGGAGGTTTTTAAGGACAGGTTGTCCAAACCCATCATTGGAGGTTTTTAAGGACAGGTTGGACAAATACCTGTCAGGGATGGTGTAGGTTGACTTGGTCCTCCTGACTTAGTGCAGGGGGCTGGACATGATGACTCTGAGGGTCCCTTGTAGCCTCCTTCTATGCCCTAATGATTCTGTATGTACCAGCAGCAGAATGTTTGTTTCCCATGAGTGCAGTTGAACTGTCTGTGATACCTGTGTGCAGTGTTGCTCATAAATACAAGTTTTCTGTCACAATTTTTGTTGATGGAATATAACTGAAAACTTGAAATCCAAAAGTTTTCAGTTTAAAAGACCAGAACATTTTCTATTATTTGGCAGTTTGGGGCTAAAAAGTGTCTTGTTTGGGCTAAATTTCAGCTAAAATTTTTCAGTTGCTGAAAACCCCAGAATTTTCAGTTTTCAATTTTTCAGCAAAGTCAAAGTTTTCAAAGGAAAAAACACCCATTTTCCAGCCACCTCTATTGTGGATTTATATGCCGCAATAAACTCATTATATGTAAACCAAGCAATTACTAGGATGGGTGTTATTTTTTCCTTACAGCTGAATCCATCGTCACACAGTGTACCCAATTGTCTATTTCCCTGCACATTGTGTAGTGATTTACCTCAGTGCAAAATGGACACGAAAAGCCAGCAGATAATAATGGGAGTGTCTTACTCTGACTTTGCACTGATGTAAATGATTACACCAAGGTGCACAGCAACTGATAATCAGGCGCACTGTGCCTTCCATATCCCTGCCATCTGGAAGCATTGCCGTGGTAAAGTTAATTTGGTTGTGTTCTTCCAAAAGCAGACCCCAGGAAGTAACCGGAGCACATGTATTTGCCAGCTTGCTTACAGGCTGTGGGCCGGGTGAAAAAGCAGGCTGCCTCCAGAAGCGGCTGTCTCCAGTTAGATATCAGATTGGAAGATGTCATTCTGCAAGTGTATCACGTAGGTCCAGATCATATCTCTGCTGCTTCAGGTGAGAATATCTCCTGGTCTCTTATGAACTGCTGGTGGGGCACAATGGTGGAAATGATTCAGCTGTAACGAGACCTTTTTTTTTTTCTGTCCTCCAGATACTCTCCCTGCCGTTCTCAAAAGATGGCCAGCATAGGCCCTGACTTTTATTTTTCCCCAGGGTGCTCCACCCTATCCCCCACCCCGAGGCCCTGCCCCAACACTGCCCCTTCCCCCAAAGCCATGCCTTCACCCCACCTCTTCCTGCCCCTGCTCTGCCCCCTCCCCGAGGCCCCGCACTCACTCCGCCTCTTCACGCCCCCTCTCCAACCCTTCCCCTGAGGCCTTGGTCACTCACTCCTCTCTGCCGTCCCCCCAAACTCCTTCCCCAGCCACCAGAGAGCTGATCTGCAGCACCTCCGAACAGCTGATTGGTGGTGCCTTTGGTACCGCCTCCGCCCAGATGATCAGCGGTGCCACTGATCAGCTGTGCACCCTCTATTCTTTTCCCCCTGGGCGCTTCACTCCTGGAGCGCCCATGGAGTCGGCGCCTATGAGAGTCAGAACTACTAAGAGACAAACCCTCCTCTCAGAGACATGAATACAACTCCCACGGATGTCCTCTAGAGGCCCCACCCGAGGACCCCCTTGTGCCCAGCACGTTTAAAAACAGTCTCTCCCCAAAAGAGTTTATAATATAAAAGAGACGAGACAAACAGTGAGGCAGAGATACGTGAATTGACTTGCACAATGGTACCCAGCAGGTGACTGGTCAAGCCAAGACCGTCTGAGTCCCAATCCATTAGACGGTACTGCCTCTTCCCTGTGTAGTGCAGCCAAAGCCTAAGAGGCAAGATTATAGTATCTAGGGTCCATCTTCACTCTAAGTCCCACAGTAGCACAGCTGCTGCCGAGCAGTATCTCCCCCTCTAGCGTCGCCACTTGCTACAGCGACAGAAGGAGTTTTTCCATCACCGTAGGAAATCCACCCCCTCAAGAGGCAGCAGCCAGCAGTGCCTACACCCGGGCTTATGTCCATCTCTCAAGGATGTGAATTTTTCATACCCCTTAGGTCAGCCTAAATTTTAGGTGTAGACCAGGCCCTAGTATCCTGGCTTCAGGCTTCGAGGTCAACATTCATTTTCCAAAGGCTCCCTTTATTTTTGGCAACAACAACAGCATTCCCAATTTCATGAAGGACCAAGTTTCAGATCCTGCCCTTTTGGGTTTAATGAGGAAAATGGCCCAAAAGTAACCTTGAACTACAATGAATCCTTCTCTGTTACACTCTACTGTAGCTCTGAAACTGGCCAAAGATACCTGGTCAAGGTTTAGAATCTTAAAGTCAGAAAAAGAAAGAAATGATATGAGAAGAGTTTCTCCCATGAGATTTCTTGCATCTCCTGGCTTTGACTGGATTACAGACTAGAGCTGTGTAAATAAGAGATTTTTTGGGGTGCTGGCAATTCTGAAAAATAATAATTTCAGGTCAAACTGAAAATAATATTTTTTCCAAAATGTTTGGCAAATCAAAAAGTTGGAAGAAAAATTGTTTCAGGTTGAATGAAAAGTTTCATTTTGATTTTGAGCATTTTTAAAAATAAAATTAAAGGAAATTTCAAAACATAATCATTCTGAATCAAAAAGCTGAAATGTTCTTGTTAGAACCTGGGGATTCAGCGCCATGGACACCTCTGCCTGGCCACAAGAGTCTTAGTATGGCTTTGAAGCTGGGCTCTGCAGGAAGTACCACCCAGCAAGAGAAGACTGGTGGCCTCAGACAGCTCCCTGATTGGCCAATACCAGTATATAAACCAGGAAGCCATGAAGGGGAGCTGTCTGAGCAGCCACATAAACTGCCTGCCTGTTTATGCTCCAGGCCCTGCTCGTGAAAGACCCTAGACTCCAGCTTCTGGCCCTGCCTGACTCTCAGTTTGCCCTCTGACTTCCCAGTACCTGACTTGGCCCAACTCCCTCTATGACCACCCATGTCCTGATCAAGAAAGTTTCATTTCAAGAATGTCAAAACCAAACATTCTGATTTTTTCTGAATTTCTTTTAGGGTTTTTTTTTTTTTAATGGAAAGAATTCAGCAGCATCGACATGAGTCTGCAAAATGTTTCCATGTCACTGAATTTGCCAAACAAAAAAAAAAAGGGTTTGGTCAAAAAATGTCCCCGAGTTCTGTTAAAGATATGACAAAGGCGGAGTCACTCTTGAAGTACTTTGCATTTTTGGCCAACCCAAAACAATCTCTGAATTTGACATTAGTTGTTTTGGTTATTCACGAAACGAGTTGGTGGTGACTTGGGTCCACTGCTGATACTTCTCCTTTAGACCAGTGGGGTTCAGATCCCCACTTTGGAAAAGACCCAAAATTGATTCACCACAAGGTCTCAGTTTCACTTCAACCTGAACCAAATTTTTTTTTTTTTAGGAAGTAGCACCGAACTGAAAAATCAGTTATTCACCCAGTTCTGTTGTTTAGTATATAAACCAATTTTTTTTTTAAATCCTGAGGGAGGTTTGACTTTTAGATTAAAGCCAGTCCTTATCTAATCCAGTTCTTCTAACGTTTCTCTCAATATGCAATCATTTTCCTCTCTTCATAACTTAGAATGTCAATTTCAACCAAATGGAACAAAAAGGCATGTACAACTGTGTAGCAGTTAATACTGAGCTCATTTCGGTACTGCCAACTCTGGACATTCAAAAATGGAGTAAGATCTGCAAAAGGATGGGATTGTCTTAAAAATCATGAGATTCAAAAAAATAAACATTTGGTTCTTTTCATTTTCATTCTGGGTGTTTTGAGTCTTCAGAACGCAGTCGGGTGATATTTCCGCAAACATGGAAGTTAGAAACATCCTTTACAAAAAAAGGCTGAAATTCTTATATAATCACATCTCCAGGACCTGGGACATTAAATAAAGCAACAAACATCAGGATATTGATGATAAAGTCATGAGAGTTAGCAACAGTGCATTACATTGAGCAACGAACATGAAGAATGTCTGCAGTTTGTAATACAAAAGCCACCTTTTCTTGAAAAAATGGGATTTCTATCGATCGTGATTATGGATCACTAAAATGCACTCCTATATTAACCCTAAATGTAAAATTAGAGAATAATTGAAAAGTAATAACCATTTACAAAGCCAAATGGAACTATTCTCTTGTGGTTGTCTTTAATGTGTAGTGAACTTTCTCTCCAGCTTTTGCTTTTTTGAACACCAGGTTGGATTTCACAGGTGTATAGATTCCGAGGTTGGAAGAGACCATTATGATTATCTGCTATGACCTGCAGGGCTGATTTCCAGGCTCAGTCCAGGAGGTCATGGGCTCAGCCTGCAGATGTGTTGATGTCAAGGCACAATGGCTAACACTGTTCTTGCACTGAATCCGTTAACTTGTGGTGGACATGTGTATCCAACTGGGTTGGCTATTCTAGGATTATGATACTTTATGCCTATACCTCAGCTTAAAGCTATTGATGATATCATGTTCAGAAGATGCCAAGACACACCCTCAGTGAAAACGACTGCATTCCAAAGATTCCATTAACTGTAGCCTGAATACTGAACTCAAATCCCACTAGCAAACCATATGAAGTGCTTACAGTTCTTATAATGAAAGCCCACTGGGAATCCAATAGATGAGGTTATAAGATCTTTTCCACTGCAAGCCAATTTGACCTCTCTTTTCTTATTACCACAAATAGATGAGATTTTGCCTGAAATTTGCATGTGGTCTCCCAAGCACAGATATGAATAAGACCAGCTGTTTGTGAGAATTTCAGTTTTAAAAATTAACTGATATTTTACACCTGCAAAATCATGTAATATTTTGTTGCCATCCCATATCTTAATAATGGCTTGATCTAACAGCTCCAAACACATTACATTCGCTAGGCCTCAAGGAGCAGTCGTGTGTAATGGCCATATTGCACTCTTCAGTGTGTAGAGCCAGCTTGTGTAAATGGGATTAGCTCTATTGAAGTCAACTAACAGGGATAAATGTCAAAATATGACTCATATGCTGACTGGGTGTTTTTAAACAATATCCACTCTGATTTTGCAATAGTCTCAAACGCTGGGCTGCTTCATGATTCATGGGGTGGTGGGGGGTGGGAGGGCATGGAGATTAGAAATATACAAATGCCCCAGCAAAAAGAGATAATTGATGGGGACACACTGCATACCAAAATTATTGAACCATAGGCTTTAAAGACAAAAAAGTGGAAATAGCTTAACATGCGTTAATTGCTTAATGATCATGTTGTCTGTCTGAATAGGGTGGAGCAGTATTTAAGTTGCTTAACAGCTTTACATTTTCCCATGGCATAGCACTGCAATATGCTTACGCAATAATTAGAGGGTTATATAAATAAGCCACTGGGAAACAAAATAATTTATTTGCTTGGCAGGGATAGTTATGTGGAGCTTACATGCTCATCCACTTTCTCTTTGAAGCAAGCAGACACCCCCCCCCCCCCCACAAACAGCCCTCCCCAACTGTTTTTAAATAATTTCAAAACACGCCGAAGGAATGCTGATGTTAAATGTGCTGCAGCTTGAACTTCCTTGAAGCAACGATGCTCCTAATGAGTAAAAGCTGGAAAGCAGAGTGGGACCTGGCTTGTAAAGCCGTTTTATGGTGTTTGTTACTATATCAGAGCAGACACAGAGAAATATCACATGACATATAGGAACCAGCAGACCACATCCACTAAAAATCAGTACATGTCAGATCCCTCTTTGTCCTTGCAGGTGGCTGAAAAGTCAACAGTCCCAATCTTCAGCTGGTATAAATGGGTGGAACTCTATTGAAACCAATCTCTGGAGGGGTGACCTCATCCCACAAAGAGAATCCACTCTAAATTGGTGATAAACAATAATTAAAAATCTGGTCTTGGAAAACAAAGCATTGTTTTAAATTTTGGTTCTGTAAGCCTTTTCCCCTTTTGTTGTTTTTAAGTGCTTTTAATTCACACAACTACATTATGAACATTTTGTGAGCAAATTATTTCTAACTATGCAATGTTTTCTTCGCATTGTCCTAGAAATCCAAAGCTTTTAAGCACTGGAAGTTTCAAGATAAGTTGGTCTTGCCTGGAAAACTGGAGTAGCTGGAACAATCGATCACCACCTATGACTATTCATACTAAAGGTGATATTAGTCTCCTGTAACTGGCAATTTTGTTGTTGTTTCACATGAAGAAAAGTAAGAGAAATAGGCATTAAAATAGATAAACATAAAGTCTGAGGTTTCAGAGGGGTAGCCGTGTTAGTCTGTATCAACAAAAACAATGAGGAGTCCTTGTGGCACCTTAGAGACTAACAAATGTATTTGGGCATAAGCTTTCGTGGGCTATAACCCACTTCATCAGATGCACGGAGTGAAAAATACATAAAGGTAGATCTCATTGGTCCTGGTCAACAGGGCCAAATGTGCTCTGCTCAGTGCAGGAGCCTGGTCAAAACCAGAAAATTAGGTCAGTTTTAACTATGTTGGTCAAGGGTGTAAAAAATGCACACCTCTGAGCAGCGTAGTTAATCCAACCTAAATCACTGTGTAGACAGCAATAGGTTGGCAGAAGAATTCTTCCATCAACCTAGCTACTGCCTCTTGGGGAGGTGGATTACTGACATTGACGGGAGAATGGCTCCTGTTGGCATAAGTAGTCTGTACACTGTAGTGTTTTAAGTGTAGACAAGCTGTTAGTGAGGAAGGGAAGGAAGATTTCCGTGTGCCACCCTGCCACTTCCCTGATTCCCAGAGCAACGCAAAATTGATGATTCTCTACAACTGTCCAAAAGAAGCCATTATGCTAGCCAGGGATTGCTTGAATATGTTGCACTCCAGCCACACCCCTGCTTTCTTTGACACCCCCACCTCCAGCATGCCCATATACTGGATGGTGATGGGTGGGTATAGCACAGAGCCATGACTTCAGTTCTCTGTCACCTGGGGTTTCCTCCCACACCTCTGTCGGGTAAGCTTTGCAACCCCTTGGTGCCACTAGAGTGGCACAGTATACCAGGACCTGGGCCATTACCTTGGGTTTGAGGTTGTGAAAGAGAATAGTGCTGCAGGTTGACGGCAGATAGGCATGCTGGATCAGACTTTCTTGGTTATAAAATATCTCCTAAACTGGCAATAATTTCAGCACCCAGATAGCTAGAATAATTTTCTGTAGAGTTCTTGTTTACTGCCTGGCTGTAATTCTGCAGTGTGTGCTTCAGGAATGAACACCAACAGAAATCGTTGATACTGTCTATCTTACGCTGAACAAATCAGTAAATCATAATCCTCTCCAACTCTTTTCCTCGGCTTCTGGTGTCAGAATGTGGCGTGCAGTGCAGTGTTGGAGTGACTCTGTTAATGCTGGGGGAAACCAAGCTCCATTGATTAGCAATAACATGGAGGGAAACAAAATCAGCAGGCAGAATTTCAGTTCATTAGATATAAACTGAATTCTTTTGATACAGCTAATTCAGGTAATCTGTTCCTCTTCCCATTTAATTCTAGCACCATAGTCTTTGACGGGAGTGAGATGAGATATTTGCTTTGTTTTCTTTTGTTAATTCAAGCACTTTCAAGCTTCATGGCATCAACTTCCAAAAATGATTCTTTTAAGGAACCATAGACTGCAAAAAGAAGTTTAAATTACTGTAAGATTATAAGGCTGGCTTTGAGAATCCTGTTCTGTCGGGGTTTGATGTGACTGTCACACAAGTCACTGGGGTCTTTCCACTGAGTTCGGTGGGCACCGAATTGGTCCTACATGTACGAAGGGTTAAGGCACAAGAAACCAGTCCTCATCTCTTGTGCCTCTCCACAGCAGCCAGGCACAACTGCAGTTCCCGCGACACAGGGTCTGCTCCCCCAGGATATGAGAGTCCTCAAATGGAATGAGGACGATTGGAGATGAGGTGGGTGTTTCATTAGTAATAAGTACTGTGGTAGGCAGGGAAAGTTGTAGGAAAGAGATCTGTCCTGAGCATGCTGGTAGACCAGCATTACACGTTGAGGTTCTAATGTTTTGTGTGTTGGCAACCTAGCCCAGTTTTCATTCCTGGTGTAGAACCAACTAGGTCCCTCTTGAAACCTGACCCTCTTTCTTCAGTTCCATTAGTAGTGTGAACAACATCCACGCACTGTGCTATGGCACGGTATGACTGACTCTCCCTGCAGCTGGCCAGCTGTTCAAAAGATAGTATGCTGTATAACTGTAAATGAAGAATTTTGCCCATAGAGCAAGATTACTTATTTATTGTAAGAAAACAACCTACTTTGTTGATGTACTGAGAGTCATGAAAACTATTATGGGAGTGACGGTACTGTGAGGGATTAGATTCATATTTGGGAAATCAAATTTCCTGGCTTGCTACTGAATGTGTGTGAATTTAAATGTCACTTAACCTTTTTGGCCCTGAGCCAGGGAAGCCTGTAAGCACATGTGTAAGTCTATTCCTAATCAGGAAAGCACATGATTAAGTTCCATTAACATTTGTAGGACTTCAGTGTGTGCTTAACATGAAGCACGTGTGTAAGTGTTTTCCTGAACAGGATTGTTTTTCTGAATTGGAGCCTTTGCACCTCATTTCCCCTACTTGTAAAAATAGGAATAATGTCATCTTTGTTACATGTCTGCACAGTGCCTAGGAGGTGCTGATCCTTAATTGATGTTCCTAGGTGCTACCACAATGCAAACAACACTGAAGGTAACAGCAACACTCCTATTGGTTTTAATGGGCATAAGATCAGGCCCCTACTGTGTTTACGACAGGCTACACATTATTTAGACATTTTAAAGGACATAGGCCAGATTTTTAAAGATATTTAGGTGTCAAACTCTGCATAATATCAATGGGAGTTAGTGCCCAAACCCCACTAAAAATCTGGCCCTTGGTGCTCAGCTTGTTAAATCCCCTTGTGCGCTATTTATCAAATGATGCTCTATGGCTTATGTCCTGCTTAAGTAAGATTAAGCATTTACCTAATTTTCAACATTGTGGGACTATTTACGTGCTTGAGTACCTGGCTGAATTGCAGACTCATTCAGAACCATGATGGTCTATCACGTTAAATGTGTTTTGGTACATGGACTGATTTCGGGGTTCCTTTTTTATATTAAACGGGCCTTTACACTATTATGTACCATCTATAGACTTTTAAAAGCAGATTTTGGACACCCCCCCCCACCCCGCCCTGGGATATAAGGGTTCCAGTCTTAAGGATACTGTAGATCCCCATGCATCCTCTTTTTGTGCTGACGCAGCTTAAGGAGCTGTGTGCATTCAGCACCTCCCACACAGAGCCTTGCAGAAACAAGTCCTTTATCCAGATACCAAAGACCCTTGTACATTTTTTAAATCTCTTTTGCAAACATTTTTTTAATGGGCCAGTGGGCTGACATTTTAGTCAAAAAATGAAGCCTTGTTTAAGATATTGGTGCAAGAACAGAATAAATCATCTCAAAATACCAATCGCTTGCTTTCTTTATTTGCATTCCTGCAGCTTAAAATGACTCATGTTTTTATTAAAAAAATCTGGCAAACCAGAATTGCTCTTTGACTTAGACCTTTTGTGTCAAGTTTTAGCAGAGACTGAAGCTTTTACGGCTGACTTCTGAACCACCGAAATGAAGATGCTGCTGGCTTTGGGCTCCACATGGGCCCCTCTATGAAGAAGAAAGACATTAGCAGTCACAGATAAAATGTGATTTCTTATTTCTTAATGGGAATCTGTTTGCAAGAGAAGAACCCGAAATATTTTGAGCAGTGTTCTCTTAGTTTACATAGCTGATTAAAAAACCAGGCCTCCTTTCTTTGTTGAAATAGTATCTATCACAACAGACCAGCTAACCCATAGGGTACGACACCCTTTTGGCAGCCATGTTGTTAAATCTGGGCCTCACATTGAGGGGAGACAATAAACTGAAGATGCTTTGGGGAGATTGTAGAGACTGTGTATCAACTTAATATCTCTGTTATTCCTTGTCCAGCAGACGGGGTCTCAGGTTTAGTATGTCTGTAGAAACAATGGCACCAAGAAGTTAGCAGGGGAACAGCAGCAACTAACTCACATATGGAGCATGCAGGGGCATTGAACTGCAATGTGGGATCTCATGGTGAATCCCAGTGAGATTTGAACTTTTGATCTTCTGACCTTTAAAAGGGGCAAGATTGACTAAATCACTGACTATATCACACCGCTATTAGCCATGTGCAGATGTGACACCTCTGCAGATGAATTATTGCATTGTGAGTATAATTATCACGTGCATTTTACTGTGTAGATGACAGAAGCCACAAAGACATAAACCCTCAGGAAATGCAAACAGCAGCACTTAGTCTTGCTTACTACTGGTGGGCAAAAACCTATTTACTTCACGCGCAGGTAAGACAAAAATCAATCAAACCAATGGGAAAAACAACTCCTTATTCAAGCTGTCTCATAAGAGTTGTTTAAGGCACAGCAGTGAGAATGGGTAGTAGTGATTGCGAAGGCTTCTGTTTACTATAGGGCTTAGTATTCCTCCTTGCGTGCTGATGATTTTACACTGCTGCCCAAGTCATAGGTATCTGAGCATGAAATAGATTTAGGGTTGCACACACACCCCCAACACACAGAAATCATAGGATTAGCTTAAAGTTCATGAATTTTGGGTTCTTTTTATTTGCCTAGAATTGGGGCTTATTTCTGGAGTTGGGGCTTTAGGAAAAACATTAAATATCATGAGATGCACATTAAAAATTACAAGAGTTGTCAGCTGTGTAGACTGACCCTAGTGAGGTCCTTATGGACTTCATGAAACCTCTGGCTCTTCATGCTTTCTGGGTATGGAATGCTCTGACTGGAGTAGGATTTCGTTAGCAGGGGGACGAGGTGGGAAACAGCTGATGCTGAGAATATCACTCCTGACAAAGTGGAAAAGCTTTATGAAAGAGGAAGGTTTTGCAGCATGTCCTAAAGATGGTCACACTCTGCCTTCTGATTGCTTGTCACCCTTTTGCAGTCACCGTCACAGTCCTCCACGTGAGATGCCACAGCAATTTTTGGCAAAGAAAAAGTCCATTATGCCAGTTCTAGAACTGTGCATTAATTTATTACAGCTAAATCAACACCACATGTCAGAAATACTTCCAGATGCTCAGGAGGTGTAAACTGGCACAGCTCCCTTTTGAAATCAATGGAACTATGCTGATTTCACCAGTAATTCATTCAGTATTGATATCTTGCCAAGTGCCATTTTGAATAAAGCCCTTGCTGATCCACCCCTCCCATGGAAAGGTACTAGACTCCCCTTCCATCTGGTCTTTCTGATTCACCTGACGGTGACAGAAGATACACTTTAAATGGATTCATCTGTCCACAACAAGTGACATTTACTATAGATATAGTCACAGAACCCCAAGTGCCTGCTGCCTGAAGCCCATGGAGACATCTTGGATGTTAAGGGGCAGGTGGCGTTGCACAAGTGGGGACAGAGGGCACAAGAAGGTCTGCCCACCCTGGCATTCCACATGCAGAAGCAGCCACACTCCTGATACCCCAGGAATGCAAAGGACTGAGGACCTCAACTCCCTACTGGACCTGATGGCAGTGAAGAATTGGTGTAACAGAGCTCTGCTCCCAGCCTGTCCCCAGGCTCCCACTACATTGCGGGGTGCGGCAGGGTGGAAGGGGCATGTCCGGCAGGAGCTGGCTCTGTCAGATTTATGCCAGTGGAGGCCATCCATGGCTGGAATTTGTCCACTTTGTGATCCCTTAAATGGTGCAAAGTGGATGGTGGATCCAACTCAAGGTGTCTAACACCACTATGCAAACAAGGCGTGGATTTATTTTACAGTGGGCAGAGTTTACAAGTAAGGTATCTTTAAAGGGGAAAAAAGTTCCACTAGCTTCAGAGAGAGGATGATTGTACTCCCATGCGGTGATTCAACAAGGCCTCTCTACCCCATGAGCAGTATGGCATAGCGGACTAAACTCTAAACTAGGAGCCTGGATTTTTTTAATCCAAGCTCTGCCTCTTATTTCTGTGGTGACCTGGGGCGGGTCACTTAGGGCTTGTCTACACAACCCGCTTGTCTACACAACCTGCTGGTTCGGCGGGCAGCGATCGATCCAGAGTGGGGTCAATTTATCGCTTCTAGACGCGATAAATCGACCACTGAGCACTCTCCCGTCAACTCCGGTACTCCACCAGAATGAGAAGCGCAAGTGGATTCGACGGGAGAGCACCAGCTATTGACTTATGACAGTGAAGACACCGCGGTAAGTAGATCTAGGTACGTCGACTTCAGCTATGCTATTCACGTAGTTGAAGTTGCGTATCTTAGATTGACCCCACACAGTAGTGTAGACAAATCCTTAGACTCATGTTGTCAAAAGTGTCCACTAAGGGCTTGTCTACACTACCACGCAGGGTCAATCTAAGATATGCAACTTCAGCTACATGAATAGTGTAGCTGAAATCAACACATTCAGATCTACTTATTTAAGTGGTGTCTTCACTGCGGTAAGTTGACAGCTGATGCTATCCCGTCAACTCCGCTTGTGCTCTTCATTCTGGTGGAGTACCGGAGTCGATGGGAGAGCATTCAGCGGTTGATTTATCGCGTCTAAACTAGACGTGATAAATCGATCCCCCCTGGATCAATCGCTGCCCGTCGATCCAGCTGGTAGTGTAGACAAGCCCTAACTCTGTATGCCTCAGTGTTTTGGATGCCCAGCTTAAGACACCCAAAACTGAGGCACCCAGATGTAGTGAGCACAGTTTTGTAAATTGGCCTTAATCTTCCATTGCTTCAGTTTTTCCAAGCTGTAAAAAGGGGAGAGTAACAGAGCCGTACCTCACTGATGTTTCTCTGATTAATTAGTTCATGTTCATCAGTGCTTTGAAAACATTTAAGTGCTAAGTAATGTTATTACTTATATGCACCGCTCCGCATCAGACATATTTTAAAGTGACAGCTTAAAGTGACTGGTCCCTCTTTGCCGACCCCAATTTGCACTGGAATCCCACACCAATTAAAACATTGATTTATTTAAAATACAAATAATGACCTCCCTTTGTTCTCTCCCCCAATGCTGCAAAATCCCACCTGATCCCTAATTAACAAATTGATTTATTAAAAGTCTAAGTAATGACCTCCCTTTGTTCTTGCCTTCCAGCTGCAGAATCCCACCTGATCCCTGATTATCACATTGATTTATTTAAAACTAAAATACATGCACCATATATTTTCCTTCATTTTGCCTTCTGGTTCCCTCCTGCTGCAGGCACACATTTCCAGCCATTTATACCTCTGGCTGAACAAATCTACAGGAAAAGGTAGTCATCTACAAAACCAAAGTATGCCCATGTACTTCCTCCAAATTGATTCCTGAGAGCTGTTGAGTGCCCTTAATACAAAAGTCAATGGAAGCTGAGGGTATTCAGAATCTTACAAGATCAGCCTCTTAAGCCTTAATCCAGCAATGCATTCAAACCCATGCTTCCTGTTAAGCACCTGAGTAGGGCCACTGAAGTCAATGGGACTAATCAGGTACTTCAAGTTAAGCACATGCTCAGTAGGCCTGTATTTCAGGAGCATAACAGGGCAACCATTGATTATTTCAAGAGGTCTCTCTACCTCACAGAGAACACAACCTAATAGCATCGCTCAGAGCAAGGCAGAGTTTGCATGAGCAGCCAGGGCTAATTCAGGACAGCTTCAATCTCTTGCAAACAGTTTGCTGCAGGTCTAAAGTACTTAAATGAACAAGAAGTTGTGGCCTCGATTATGCCCACAAACTCCCATCAATCTCAGTGTGTGCACACCTGGAGGCAACACAGGCCTTTACAGCATGGTATATAAACACAACGTGTGCATGCCATCCTCAGACCTCACTTCTATTGCAAAAAGACCAGCAATTAGGTCATGCATTCTAGGAGACAGGAGGCAGAGTTGTTAAAAAGGCGAATATCATTCTGGCGTATATTAACAAGAATGTCATATGTAAGACATGGGAAGTAATTGCCCTGCTCTACTCAGCATTGGTGAGGCCTCAGTTGGGGAGCTGTGTCCAATTCTGGGTACCTCACTTTAGGAAAGATGTGGGCAAACTGGATAAAGCCCAGAGGAAACCAACCAAAATGATAAAAGGTTTAGAAAGCCTGCTCTATGAGGAAAGGTTAAAAGAACAGGGCCTGTTTAGTCTTGAGAAAAGGTGACTGAAGGCGGGACATGATAACAGTCTTCAAATATGTTAAGGGCTGTTTATAAAGAGGATGGTGATCAATTGTTCTCCATGTCCACTGAAGACAGAACAAGTCGTAATGGGCTTAATTCTCAGCAAGGGTAGATATTGAGAAAAACTTTCTAACTATTAGGATAGTTATAGAATAGGGAGGTTGTGGAATCCCTGTCACTGAAGGTTTTTAAGAACAGGTTTGACAAACAGCTGTTAGGGATGGTCTACGTTTACCTGGTCCTGCCCGAGTGCAGGGGCTGGACTTCATGACTTCTCGAGGTGCCTGCCAGCCCTACGTTGCTATGATTCTATGGAAAGGAAAGTAATGGGCCTGTCTGAAGAATGTAGGACAGAAAAGCATCGCCCCCTTCAACAGAGATGAGTGAACACACATACATGATACGTTCGGACACTTTATTGCATTGAAAGTAATGGGCGGGAACATGCAATGAGCTCCGGCAGCCTGAAGACGAGAAGGCTGCAGCAACCTATCACACCCTGCAGCACAGGTGACAGCCCTTCTAAAGCTGGGTGCAGCTTTCTGAGCTTTACTCGAGGCCAGGTCTACACTTAAAATTCAGGTCAAGGTAGCTACGTTCCTCAGCCAACCCAACCTCTGGCCTAGACACCACTAGGCCATGGAAGAATTCTTCGGTCAACCTAACTACCACCTCTCGGAGAGGCAGATTAACTACATTGATGGGAAAACCCCCTTCCATTGCTGTAAGAAGCATGAATACTGTGGTGTTACTGCAACACAGCTGCAGAACTGTAGCTGTGCGGTCGTAGCACTTATAGTAGCCATCGTATAGTAGCCAAATGCTGGCTACTATAATCCCCAAATGCTGGCTAGTATAGGTCATCTACCATGAGGTTTTTTCAGAGAATAGGCAGTTTCTCTCTCTCCAAAACAGCAATATCCCTAGTTTGTTGACCAGTCTCTGGCTCAGACTTCCATACCAAAGCTATCATATATCCATGACTTTAATTGAACAGTAAGCCCTTTATTCCACTTGGCCAAAGTCTCTTCTGGCTGCCACCCTAAGAGTAAGATCTTTGGTCTAGTGGCACTGACCTGGTTATCTCCCTTACAATCTTACAGATGCTCCCGGGCTTAATGTTTGTATCCCTTGCCCCCATAACTCTTGCACAGCTGCCTCCCTTCCCCCCACACAGCAGAAAAAAAGGAAAAAATTCAGAAATATGATGTTATAGAAAGGGACAAAGGAGACAGTGGAGCCAAAATAGAAAACCGTGACATTACTGGCAGTATTGTATGGGCAGGAAAATGGTAAAATGGGGCATACAGCCTGCAGGAAACTTTAAGTAAGCAAAGTTGATGGTATCTATCTGCTTAGATTTCAAAACATATCTTAGATACACACATTACCCCATCACCATCATGTCTGAGCTCCTCACAATATTTGATGGGTTTATTCTCACCACACCCCTGAGGTAGGGAAACCCCATCATCCCCATTTTGCAGAGGGGAAAAAAACTGAGTCATTAAGTGACTTGACCATGGTCGCACAGGAAGTCTGTGCTAGAGGAAGGAATTGAACCCAGGCCTCTGGCTAGAATCCTAACCACTGGGCCTTCCTGAAGGAATAAATATAAAAGATAAAGATAAAGATGAAATAATGGACATCCCACTACTCTTCCCCCACCACAGCCCCTCATAAAGCTCTATCACAAAGTGGACCTTAATATAATTAAGAGTTCTGGTTTTTATGACCTATCCTACAATCAACCACAGGATCTTGCAGGATTGGGCCCAATGTGCAGCTTTTGAGACTGTACAGTTGTTAATGACAAATCCTGCAGTCACTATTTGTGGACACCTAAGAAACTGGATTGTGAAGAGAGGCCTAATGGGATGGGTATAAATCTTCATATAACCATAAAAACACTATAGTAAATACATATTATGACAGGGAAAGCACCTTCGATTGGAATGGAGATGTGAACATGAAGGTGACCAAAGTCACTACCTTCTTATGATTGTCTCGCAGGCTCTGTGAAGTAAGTTGGAGGTCTGAGTCCATGACTCTCAGTGGCCAGGTGTCCACATCACAAAAACTATCATCACTAATTAGTAACCTTACTGTTAGTGGAGAAGCCAAAGGATGAACAGAGAGTGAATTGGCCTTTCTGGCACAGGGTTAACAGTTATTGGCAGAGCAGCTGGGGAAGCCTGCATTGCCTGTGTCTGTTCAATAGAGAAATTTCAGGCTGCCAATACAATACTGTTC
Source organism: Caretta caretta (assembly GCF_965140235.1). NCBI lineage: Eukaryota > Metazoa > Chordata > Testudines > Cheloniidae > Caretta > Caretta caretta. The sequence goes on along the minus strand of NC_134208.1, from coordinate 200,619,702 downwards.
ATGAGCACTAAAATCTAGAGCCGTTCAGGAAATTATTTTTCCCCACAGCAAAACATATCAATGAAAACATTTTTGTTTTCAACAAAAGCTTTCAGGTTTTCATCAAAAAATTCATTGCAGCTGAAACTTTTTCGGTTTTGGTTGCCAAAAAATGAAAGAAAAAAAATTGACACGTAAACCTGAAAAAACAGACGAAAAGCAGACAATTTCTGTTCAAATTTCCCTGTGACCAAAAATACAATTTTCCATTGTGAAATTTTTCATCAAAATGATTTTAACCAGTCCTACTAAATTCAAGTAATTGAAAAATGAATTAAATTGAAAATAAAATAAAAAAGTCAGTGAGTGACTGAGAAGTCTGTTGTTCCAAGTTTTACCTTCTTAATCTTCAGTGACTTTCTCTTGTGTTTTTTTTTCTCCACTACAGTATCATATATACCTTCTTCTTCAGTCCACAGTGGCGAATTCACAGAAAAGGTACCATTTTACCATCTGATTTATCGCTACATACTGAAAATTGCTTCCAGTTATAAAATACTACATTAAGAAAAAATAAATAATGTCAACAGAACCAAATATAAGCCAACACTTTGACAATGAAGAAAACTTGTATCACTTTTCTATCACAGAACTTGTCATTCCCCGCAGTTCGGCTTTATGACTGTTATGGAGATCAGAATATTCTTTCTTTACGTCTCGCACTCTGTCTCCAGCGTTGGTCAATCCCCGATGCTTCAAAGGAAAATATATTCCCTCACCTTTCATCACATAGCTAGCAATTAATAGTGCAAATCTGTAAGACATTGTGATGTTTGCAACAGATTACAACCTGAAGCAAAAGCTTTTGGTACTGTTATTTGTTTAGCTGTAGAGCTGGACAGAATCTCCCCTCTCCAAAATATTTTTTTTGTAAACATAAAAAAATAAGGTTTTGACCAACTCCCCCCGCCATTTTATTTTGGATTACCTTTCTGTAGGGTTTTTTTTTTAAAAGCCAGAAACTGAAAAGCTTTTGATAAAAAATGGTCAATTTTCAGTAAAAAATTCTGTTTTGTTTTCAATTAAAAATTACATATTAATTTTCAGCAACCAAACAAAAATCCCCACATTTCTTTACAGAAAATGATTTTGAACACTGAAAAAAAAAGATCCCTCGTTTTTTTCCGCTGCCAACTCCCCCCAAAACACATTTTTTCACCAGTTTTGTTGAGCACCAACAATGTGCTGAGAACTGTACAATGCACACAAATAAACATATTCCTAGTAACAAAGAGCTTGCTCTGTAGATATACTGAAATTCCAAAGATAGGGAGAACTTAGAGGGCTGGGGGAATTTTGAAGGAGAAACTCATTACTTATGAGCTTCACCTTAGATTAGCGTGCACAATGACAAACATCAATGGTTATAAAATTATCCAGACGTCCTTGTCTACGGTTGATACATAAAAGGAAATCTATTAATATTCAGCCTGTTATGAACAAAGGCTCAGCTATCTGCTGCTAATGGCCTATACAGTTTGATGGCACCTATTATGCCCCCTTAGATTTTCCATCAAATCAGCACTTCACTAGATATATCTGCAGAGGCTGTTGGCCCCTTCTGCAGGTTACTCTCTCAAAAACTTAATTTCAGTCAGGTTATTGATTTCCTATCTTTCACATGTTTCCTGCAACAACTCCCATCATGCCACTGCTGAACTCTGGAACTTTTTAATCTGCGGCGGAGCAAACTAAAGATATGCTACTGTTCATATAGTGCCAGGTTGTGATGCCCTTACACAGACTGGGGACTACCTTATTCTACAGCCAGTTCCATTGGAATCTGTGGGACCGCTCATGGAGTGAGGCTCCTAGTCAATATGAGTAAAGATAGGACAATCTGGTCCATAATATCACTTTAATATGTCCATTATCTTTCGCTCTTTGCTAACGCACCTTCCAGACTGTGTGTTTAGGACAGAGAGACACATTCTTTATGTGTGTGTCTTCACATCATGCCAAACTTGAACAGTGCAGTTATGTATCTTAGTTGTAAAATCAGATGCCAGGTGGAGTTGCTAGCTGACTAAAAAAGAACCTTTTGACAGTAAAATGGACGAAACTTGCGAATGACCGGTCGATGCACAATTCCAGTTCATTCACTGAGCTCATGTTGCATTATACGTGCAAAAGATACCAATAGATACCTAATAAGGACATTTACTTGGAAGAAAAACTATTGTTTTGCAAGTCACACTGTTCAGTCTGGTTTAAATCCAATTAAAATGCATCGAGAAACCCTCACGTTTACCTAGTGTAAGTAGTCTTGATTTTACACATTTCGTTCAAGTTGCTCTGCTTTGCTCCAAGTGTTATTAGTTTCAGCGACCTGACTGTAAATTGTTCTCCTCCCTTTCAGCGTGTTGTTAGTTCCTTTTCTGAAAATCAAGTTTTACACACTGAAAAGTGATGGGAAGCAGCAGTAAGGAAACGTTATCAATACTGCGTCTGCTGTTCGCCAGTGTCATTTGCACACCCGCATCTTTGCAAAACTTTTAATACACATTTTAATGTATAATTGACTACACCTAGGATAGAAACATATCCCCTGGTGTTGGAAAACCCCCTTCACAAGCGTAACCATGATGCCATCAGTATTATACACATAGGGTTAACCTGGCCGATGTCAGAGTGGTAGCCGTGTTAGTCTGTATCAGCAAAAAAAACCCCAAAAATGCGGAGTACTTGTGGCACCTTAGAGACTAACAAATTTATTTGGGCATAAGCTTTTGTGGCCTAAAAGCCACTTCATCGGATGCATGCAGTGGAAAATACAGTAGGGATATATATATATATACACAGAGAATATGAAAAAATGGGGGTTGCCATACCAACTGTAATGAGACCAATCAATTAAGGTGGGCTATTATCAGCAGGGGGGGAAAAACCTTTTGTAGTGATAATCAGGATGGCCCATTTCAAACAGTTGACAAGAAGGTGTGAGTAACAGTAGGGGGGAAAATAGCATGAGGGAATAGTTTTTAGTTTGCGTAATGACCCATCCACTCCCAGTCTTTATTCAAGCCTAATTTAATGGTGTCCAGTTTGCAAATTAATTCCAGTTCTGCAGTTTCTCATTGGAGTCTGTTTTTGAAGTTTTTTTGTTGGATAATTGCGACTTTTAGGTCTGAAACTGAGTGACCAGGGAGGTTGAAGTGTTCTCCAACTGGTTTTTGAATGTTAAAATTCTTGATGTCTGATTTGTGTCCATTTATTCTTTTGCATAAAGATTGTCCAGTTTGGCCAATGTACATGGCAGAGGGGCATTGTTGGCACATGATGGCATATATCACATTGGTAGATGTGCAGGTGAACAAGCCTTTTATGGCCTTCTGCAACCCATGTGAGTGCCTTAATCACTGGGCTGTTGGCTCCCGTGGGTTTGTCTCTCCTATATACATGCACACCAAAGAAACCTTCCTGATGAACATTTAGTCAAAACTACCCTTTCCTCCAAAAATTTCAGTGGTGACCAATTGGCATTTTCTGACAAAACACTTTTGTTGAAAACATTCCCAAGCAGTTTTAGTATTATCCTCATTTTACAGATAGGAGACAGAGGCATAGGGTGACTTGCCCAAGTCACCCATGCACCCCTGGCTGAGCCAAGAATTGAACTGTGGTTTCCTGAGCCACTGTCTAGTGTCCAGTCTACTCCACAATCCTTCCTGCAAAGGCAAATTGATGGGTTAGGTAAATCTCTGGTACCATACCCCTGAGGGAATGGGAAGCTGGTGGGACAATGGAGTGATCACTAGCAGCCAGCATGGATTTACCAAGAACAAATCATGCCAAACCAGCTTGATTTCCTTCTTTGACAGGGAAACTGGTTTGGTGGGACAAAAGTGGAAATCAACAAAAATTACCACAGAATGATGTTTCTAATATAGCTCTTCTACTGCAGTTCATACTAAATATGGAAATCCCAGGCCAACTTCTGCTGTCTGTTAAACCAGTATAAATCCAGAGCACCTCCACTGGCTTTCTTAGACAGGGTTCCACCATTTTTTATTGCAGAATCTTTTATGAAGAAACTCAGAAGAATCTCAGGTTCATTGTGGTGCCCAGGCTCTAGTCTCATTTACTGAAGTGAAAACAAGCACAAAATGCCATAGTTTCCCCCCATAAAGTAGTAAAAAGGGTTATAGCTTTTGCAGTTGACCTAGTTTAATTCCTTAGTAGTCCAGTGTTTAAAATAAACAGCCTGAAATTCAGGATATTTGGGCCAAAAATTATTTTTTTTAAAAAGGTGCCTAAAATTAAGCCCTTAAGTCCATATTTAGGTACCTAAAGAAGAAGCCTGATTTTCAAAAGTTTACAGCAACCAGCAATTTCCTTTGGCTTCAAATGGAGCTGCTGGATGCTCAGTATTTTGAAAATCAAGCTAATCACATGCCTAAATATAGACTTTGGCTTTTTACTATAGGCTCCCATTTAAAAAAAATCTTGGCTTTGGTTTCTGTTTCAGATCTGCCAGTGACTTGCTATATGCTGTGGACACGTCACTTAACTGCTTTGTGCCTGCATTCTCTCTCTGTGGGATGGGTGTAATACACCATCGATAGAACAGGTCTTATCCTGCCATAGGCTTTGTGTCTGCAAAGTGGCTTAGATGAAGGTTATTTTAAGTGTAAGGTGTTATGAACCCACCAATTGTTGCTACCATCAGAATGGCATTACCTACCGTTAGTTTAACAATGAACAAACCAGCATAGCAGACCTGCTATCGTAGGAAGTGTGGGTACACCTGAGTTTACTACATCACATGCTAAACTATGCCATTTTGTTTTTCCAACTTGACTTGCTCTGAAAAATAAATAAATAAAAGGAAACAATCCTAAAGCCCAGACTTCCAGATGGGACCTCCCGCAAGGAAGGTCACTGTTTAGGCCCACCAACCCACGGTCCTTTCACAGATCAATCAGCGTTGCATAACTCAAGGCTTCTAATTAGTGAGGGCCCATATTGCCTCCTCCACCTTCACAGGCAAAGGGACCGTGACCCTGCAGAGATCTACATGAAGGGGAATTATTCCTCCCACCTGAAAACCCCCCTCTGTGGGTTGGGCAGCTGTCAATGGGGAATTTGGTGTCCTAGGCAGGAGGGTACATGGACTGGGAGAAACACACAATTTCCCCACCCAAACTACTCAGCTGCTTAAGGAGTACTGACATTGCTTCAATGTTAAGTTTGTTGCATTGCCCCTCTATGCTTGGACAGCTCCCGGCGCGAACTGCTGGGGAGGACTGCACTGGAGCAAGAGGAGAGGGCTGCTGGCAGATCTCCTTGAAGAGGTTTGTGGGGGCTAACCTCCTCTCCCCTGGATTATTCTTCCGGCAGCAAACCACATCCCCCTTAAGCAAGCAATAAAAAGTAAGTGCGGCTGGTGGCATTTCAGAGTTTTCCAGCCACTCCAGCCCCCGATCCTGGATTTCTCTATGGACGGGAAGAACCAGGGCTCATGTTATGAACATTTGTACAATTCCTTGAAAATAAGCAGCAAATAATAATAAATACAATTTTCCGACCAGGAATGTGTGTGCAAATGGCTATTGTAGTCACAAGCAAACCCACTGGGATACCATCAATGCTAGAAGACGCTCCAGTGACAGAATGTGTTCTAGGATACTTCCCAACCCCACCCTGCTCTATTTCTGAGACACCGCTGAAACTCTCTGGCCATGTCACTGCCGGCTTTCCACTTCTAAGAACAGATAGATGTTCGGTCTGGTGTCAGGTTTCATTGCTTCAACAGTAAACTGCAGTTCAACACATCCAAAAAACACAAGATCGGGTTCTCTAAGGAGATCTGACCCCTTTGAAAAGTGAAGGAGCTGGGAAGAGGCTGCAAATCTCCAGCAGGGAACGTCCCAGCAAACGTTGCTTTTATAGACAGTAAAGCTCTGCAGGAGAGAACTTTAATTAAATTTAAATGTTGTCCACGTGTCATGAGTCTGACTTTTGTGTACCTCTGGCAATGCTAGTTAGTAGAATTGCCAGAGAAGACTGCAGCTTTTTTTCTTTTTCTTTTGCTATTAGCTATAGCACAGGTCCTATCACTGAAATGCAAAAGACCAAGGCAGGTTAAGAAAGAAGCATGACACTAGGAGGGAAGGAGTAGTGGCATGGGGAAGAGAAGGTCATATTGGTTTGGCTGGGAAGAAGAGAGTGGCTTGGACAGGATTGGGATGGGAAAAAGAAGGCTACACAGGCCTGCAGGGACTAGGAACTCCACAGCGCCAGAGATTGAATGGTTTCAGAGTAGCAGCCGTATTAGTCTATATCCACAAAAAGAACAGGAGTACTTGTGGCACCTTAGAGACTAACAAATTTATTAGAGCATAAGCTTTCGTGGGCTACAGCCCACTTCATCGGATGCATAGAATGGAACATAGAGTAAGAAGATATAGATATACATATACAGAAGGTGGAAGTTGCCATACAAACTGTAAGAGGCTAATTAATTAAGATGAGCTATTATCAGCAGGAGAAAAAAAACTTTTGTAGTGATAATCAAGATGGCCCATTTAGACAGTTGACGAGAAGGTGTGAGGATACTTAACATGGGGAAATAGATCCAATATGTGTAATGGTATTTCAGATAAATATCTATAGTTTGGACCTTTATTTGAATCTCCAAACCCATCACTAATCAAGCAATAAAAATAGCAGAGAAAGACTAAGAAAAGCTGACATAAATTTAAAAAAGGGAAAAGGGAGGAGCCGGGAAACTATACCCCAGTCGGCCTGACTTCAATACCTGGGAAGCTACTAGAGCAATGTCTAAAACCTTCAATTTGCAAATACCTGGAGGACAATGGGGTGATCACTAGCAGCCAGCATGGATTTACCAAGAACAAATCATGCCAAACCAGCTTGATTTTCTTCTTTGACAGGGAAACTGGTTTGGTGGCTAGGGGGAACGCGGGGGACATAATATATCTGGACTTCAGCATGGCTTTTGACATAGTCCCACAAGACATCAGAATAAGTAAGCTGGAGAAATGTGGGCTCAACAGAACTGCCATTAAGTGGATACATAATTGGTTAAACAACCGCAAACAAAGAGTAACTATTAATGGAATGTTTCAGAGGAACAGCCGTGTTAGTCTGTATTCGCAAAAAGAAAAGGAGTACTTGTGGCACCTTAGAGACTAACCAATTTATTTGAGCATGAGCTTTCGTGAGCTACAGCTCACTTCATCAGATGTTTACCGTGGAAACTGCAGCAGACTTTATATACACACAGAGAATATGAAACAATACCTCCTCCCACCCCACTGTCCAGCTGGTAATAGCTTATCTAAAGTGATCAACAGGTGGGCCATTTCCAGCACAAATCCAGGTTTTCTCACCCTCCACCCCCCACACAAATTCACTCTCCTGCTGGTGCTAGCCCATCCAAAGTGACAACTCTTTGCATAATCAAGTCGGGCTATTTCCTGCATAGATCAAGGTTTTCTCACATCCCCCCCACCCCCATACACACACAAACTCACTCTCCTGCTGGTAATAGCTCATCTAAACTGACCACTCTCCAAGTTTAAATCCAAGTTAAACCAGAACAGCTGGGGGGGGGGGGGGGGGTAGGAAAAAACAAGAGGAAACAGGCTACCTTGCATAATGACTTAGCCACTCCCAGTCTCTATTTAAGCCTAAATTAATAGTATCCAATTTGCAAATGAATTCCAATTCAGCAGTTTCTCGCTGGAGTCTGGATTTGAAGTTTTTTTGTTTTAAGATAGCGACCTTCATGTCTGTGATTGCGTGACCAGAGAGATTGAAGTGTTCTCCGACTGGTTTATGAATGTTATAATTCTTGACATCTGATTTGTGTCCATTTATTCTTTTACGTAGAGACTGTCCAGTTTGACCAATGTACATGGCAGAGGGGCATTGCTGGCACATGATGGCATATATCACATTGGTGGATGTGCAGGTGAACGAGCCTCTGATAGTGTGGCTGATGTTATTAGGCCCTGTGATGGTGTCCCCTGAATAGATATGTGGGCACAATTGGCAACGGGCTTTGTTGCAAGGATAAGTTCCTGGGTTAGTGGTTCTGTTGTGTGGTATGTGGTTGTTGGTGAGTATTTGCTTCAGGTTGCGGGGCTGTCTGTAGGCAAGGACTGGCCTGTCTCCCAAGATTTGTGAGAGTGTTGGGTCATCCTTTAGGATAGGTTGTAGATCCTTAATAATGCGTTGGAGGGGTTTTAGTTGGGGGCTGAAGGTGACCGCTAGTGGCGTTCTGTTATTTTCTTTGTTAGGCCTGTCCTGTAGTAGGTAACTTCTGGGAACTCTTCTGGCTCTATCAATCTGTTTCTTTACTTCTGCAGGTGGGTATTGTAGTTGTAAGAAAGCTTGACAGAGATCTTGTAGGTGTTTGTCTCTGTCTGAGGGGTTGGAGCAAATGCGGTTGTATCGCAGAGCTTGGCTGTAGACGATGGATCGTGTGGTGTGGTCAGGGTGAAAGCTGGAGGCATGCAGGTAGGAATAGCGGTCAGTAGGTTTCCGGTATAGGGTGGTGTTTATGTGGCCATTGTTTATTAGCACTGTAGTGTCCAGGAAGTGGATCTCTTGTGTGGACTGGACCAGGCTGAGATTGGTGGTGGGATGGAAATTGTTGAAGTCGTGGTGGAATTCCTCAAGGGCTTCTTTTCCATGGGTCCAGATGATGAAGATGTCATCAATATAGCGCAAGTAGAGTAGGGGCTTTAGGGGACGAGAGCTGAGGAAGCGTTGTTCTAAATCAGCCATAAAAATGTTGGCATACTGTGGGGCCATGCGGGTACCCATAGCAGTGCCGCTGATCTGAAGGTATACATTGTCCCCAAATGTGAAATAGTTATGGTCACGCAATCACAGACATGAAGGTCGCTATCTTAAAACAAAAAAACTTCAAATCCAGACTCCAGCGAGAAACTGCTGAATTGGAATTCATTTGCAAATTGGATACTATTAATTTAGGCTTAAATAGAGACTGGGAGTGGCTAAGTCATTATGCAAGGTAGCCTGTTTCCTCTTGTTTTTTCCTACCCCCCCCCCCCCAGCTGTTCTGGTTTAACTTGGATTTAAACTTGGAGAGTGGTCAGTTTAGATGAGCTATTACCAGCAGGAGAGTGAGTTTGTGTGTGTATGGGGGTGGGGGGGATGTGAGAAAACCTTGATCTATGCAGGAAATAGCCCGACTTGATTATGCAAAGAGTTGTCACTTTGGATGGGCTAGCACCAGCAGGAGAGTGAATTTGTGTGGGGGGTGGAGGGTGAGAAAACCTGGATTTGTGCTGGAAATGGCCCACCTGTTGATCACTTTAGATAAGCTATTACCAGCTGGACAGTGGGGTGGGAGGAGGTATTGTTTCATATTCTCTGTGTGTATATAAAGTCTGCTGCAGTTTCCACGGTAAACATCTGATGAAGTGAGCTGTAGCTCACGAAAGCTCATGCTCAAATAAATTGGTTAGTCTCTAAGGTGCCACAAGTACTCCTTTTCTTTTTATTAATGGAATGATGTTGGATTGGAGGAAGGTCTCTAGTGGGGTTCTACAGGGATCTGTTTTGGGTCTGGTGTTGTTTAACATCTTTATTAATGACCTGAATGTGGGAACAGAGAGTATGCTGATCCAATTTTCATATGACACAAAGCTAGGGGGAGGTTGCCAATACTTTGGAGGATAGAGATACAATTTGGCGGGATCTTGATAAATTGGAGAACTGGGCTTTAGAAAACAAAATGAAATCCAAGAAAGCTGAAGGTAAAGTGCTACACTTAGGGAAGAAAAACCAAATGCACAAAGACAGAATGGGGGGAAACTGGCTTGGCAGCAACACTGCTGAAGAGGAAGTTGTGGTGGATCACAAGCTCAACACGAGTCAGCGATGCAATGCTGTTGTAAAAAAAGCAAATGCACTTTTAGGTTGCATTAACAGAGGCATAGTATGCAAGTCATGGGAGGTGACAGTACTGCTTTACTCGGTGCTGGTTAGGCCTCATCTGGGGCACTGTGTCCAATTTTGGTCACTGCCGTATAGAAAGGATGTAGAGAAACTGGAAAGGATCCAGAGGCAAGCAACCAAGATGATCAAAGGGATGGAATGCAAGTCATGAGAGCAAAGGCTGAAGGAACAGGGTATGTTGAGTTTAGAAAAGAGGAGATTTGGAAAAGGGGGGATATGATAGCGGTCTTCACATACTTGAAAGGCTGCCATGAAAAAAGATGGAGAAAAGTTGTTCTGTTTTGCCACGGTGGGAAGGACAAGGGGCAACGGGTTCAAACTACAGCACAGCAGATTTAGATTAAATCTCAGGAAAAACTTCCTAACTGTAAGAACAGTAGGACAATGGAACAGCTGCCTCGGGAAGTTGTGGAAGCTTCTTCACTGGAGGTTTTCTAAAGAAGGCTGGCTAGCCATCTGTCTCGGATGGTTTAGACACAACAAATCCTGCATCTTGGCAGGGGGTTAGACTAGATGACCCTTGTGGTCCTTTCTAACTGTATGATTCTATAAACAAGATGAAATGTATGTCTGCAGTATTGTTGTAGCAGTGTTGGTTCCAGGATACTAGACAGACAAGGTGGGTGAGGTAATATATTTTATCGGACCCACCTTGTCTCTCTAAGATTAAACTGAAGTAGCAGCAATGTGGTCTAGTGGATAAGACATTGGCTGGAGGTCAGGAGACCTTGGTTCTGCCAATGACTTTGGACAAGTTGCTTCCCCTCTTTGTGCCTGTTGTTTTCCCACCTCTCCTTTATCTGTCTTTTCTATTTACACTATAAACTCTTTGGAGCAGGCACTCTTATTACGTATGTGTACAGTGCCTCATACAATGATGAGCCAGTCTTGGGGAGGCCTCCTCTGTGCGATTGTACTAACAACACTTTTTATTTTAATATTAGCAGCAATAAGCACCTAATTTACTAAGAGAGAATGAGGAAAGCAAGAGTGGATTTGATGGGTGGATTTTTCCCTCCCCTACTCTCAAGTTAAAAAAATGACTGAACCTGTTTTCATTGTTCTCTTCACACAAACAAAAGGCCTCTGGCTCTCCACACTTTAGCCTATTTTCTTCAGGTCATTCTTTCTAAACGCCTGAAAGGCAAGACAGACCTCAACCGCTGTGGTGCTACTAGAATAAATAACACGTCAACGTGGTTGTACTGCAGGTTCTGAAGCTGAGCGGACAAGGTGATTTTAATCAGATCACAGGAACCTGTTTCATTGCAACAGCCAATCTGTGGGAATGTCAGATAGCTACTGTTGACCTGAACAGACTGGATCGCTTACAAGTGTCGACAACCAAAGAAAGAGAAAGCTTGCTGCCAGCTGTGTACAGAGAACTACCTCTCCAGATGTTTATAGCCAGAGCTTAGATAAATGCATAGGTAGGAAACTTTCTCAGATATCACTAGGAGTTGGAAGATGACATTGAGCAAATCCTTGATGAGAGCTCAGTGTAGCACTGGGTATGTCTACACTGCAATATCAGCCCAGGGTTTGAACTCAGGCTCCAGCCTAACCCCCGCTTCTGTCCACACACAATTCGCAGTAACCTGGGGCTCGGACCCTGGGTTCCAGAAGGGTGGAGGGTCAAAGCCTGACTGAAGAAAGGACCCAGAGTTCAAGACCTATTTTTTGCAGTTTAGACACAGCCCCACTGGACTCTTGCTCTGAGAGTCTGCCGCAAGTATTCCACAATCCCACGGACCAACTTTCTTTGTCCTCTGGACTGTCAAGTTTTTCCACACTTCACCAAAAACAAAAGGTGAATGTGGCCACATTTTGGGAGGGTGGTAGGAAGTCTGGGATATGGATGATTGGACTTGGGCCCACACAATGGAGTGTAGACCCTGGAGCCCTGGTTGGACCCGGGGTTCAACAATTCCTAACCTGGGGTTACAAATGAATGTAGACGCTCAAGCCCTAGGTTATCAAACCTGAGGTCTGCTAACCTGAGTTCCACGAACCTTGAGCTTACACACCAGTCTAGGCATACCCACTGTGATGCATCCATTTCGCAGAGATACAGCATATCTTGTGTCACTGAAGTCTTTGTGAGCATCAGAAATAATACATTATAACTTTAAAAAATCTACTCATGTAATCTTCACTATAAACAGCCAGAAGAACAACTTCTAAAACTGAGTCAATTCTTTGACCAGGGCTCTTGTATCATCATCCCAGGAGGTAACACTTACATAGAAGACATTTCAGGGAATGACATTTCCAAAGCAGGAGAAGCCTGCTGTTCTGATTTTTGAAATTCCTATTTATAATGTCTGGAATCTTTTGCCCCAAAGAATGGTGGTCAAGGTTTTGTAAGAAAACAAACAAACTGGACAAGATCTAGCCTAAGGGTGGATCAAACTCTGGACTTTATTAGGGTTGTGTAAGAACTTCACAGTTTTGGTTGGAAGTGGTTACTGTGACATGTTTGTGCATCTTTGGACAAATATAGGCCAGTTTATGTTTTTGGTTGGAAATGATTCAAAACATGATAATTTTGAACCCAAATCAACCAAACTTAAGGGACCTATTCTTCCATCCAATACACAGTTGTAACTTTCATTACATGTGGGAATTTCACTTTTATATGTAAGGGCTGAATTAAGACTTAAATGGAGCTGGGCAAATATTGCAGAACATTTTAAATGAATGGAATCAGAACGTGTTTACAACGTTTTTGCATTCACTTTCTGTAAATATTCTAGCTTACAAATTTGCTCACAGAGTATTCTAAGCACATACTGCAGAATATTTGTGGAATACAAATTTCACAAATCAAATTGCGATATTTCTACCAGAAACTTGATTGTAAGATGTATTCTCAACCAAATAGAAATGTACTTTATACTATATGACCCATCAAAACTCAAATTGTGAGTATCGAACATTCCCAATGATCTGATAGTTCACTATCTACAGACCAAGAATGTTTTGCACAAAGCATTCTGTGAATAACTCTGAAAGACAAATACATTTGAGAAAATCCGTCAAGGGTATTTCCCCCCTTGCATTCTTTACCAATGAGAGCAGGACCCTTTCTATCCATCTGATAAAGCTGGATTTTTGCTCCTGTGAAAAATATCAACAAAAATGAGAACTCCTTTGCTTTTGTCAAAAGAGTTTGGGGTTTTATCAAAAAACCAATCACTGATGTTCAGTGTTTGGCTGAAATTGTTTGGTTTTCAACTCAATGGGCCAGATTCTCAGCTGGTGTAAATCAGGCTATGATGGTTTACACAAGCTGAGGGTCATGGCCAATATATTTTTCTTCTTAAGAAGTAGTGGATAGAAAACTTAGAAGCACATTCTGTTTTAACAACAACCCTCTCTACATGTTATTCCATGGGGGTTCAGGTCTCTTCCTGTGTGATTCCATTCATTTAGGTGGAATTACAGAGAAATGAATATGGTACTTTCTGTGACCTTTTCATTGGCTCATTTTTTTGATTACAGGGAACTTCAGAAAAATTATAGGGAACTTTTCTTCTTAAAATTTCATCTGCACCTGCTCCTTCATTCTCAGTATGCAGTCATAAAAATCTGTGACCTCATACCGGAAACAGCAACTAATTTTGTTCCTCAGGCTGACAGCTCAAACTCCGTTCTGAGTGAAACCAGTGGAAATTGGGAATAACGCCACTGGGGTCAACTGTTATTTCAGATTTAAATAGACTGCCCCAATTGTTTCCAAGAAATAACTGTATCCACACATAATTAACAGTCGGATTTATGGGCAAAACACATCCTTGTCCCAACCTTCTCCAAGTGACTGGCAAAACAGGCGGGCTTTGTAGCATGTCCAGAAGGTTGAAAAACCCAGGCAAACCAAGGGGACAGATGAACAGACAGACACATAGTCTAAAAGTCTTCAGGGAAAATGCCCTCATAGATTTAAAGCAAGAAAACGCTCATTTGAGTGCCCCCACTGATTTTAGTTCTGCTATTACAAGGACAAAGAGAGCAAAGTGGTTTCTGGGGTAACCAGTTCCCAAATCATTTAGAATTTTCTAAGTGGACACAAGTGAACAATGACTTAAACTCAACTCAAAGACAAACAGGGAGGGAACAAGTAAGAGGCTATATGGACTCTTACAAATAAATATCCGCTGGTGTTACTAGGGGTCAGTGGCACAATACACTGGGAAAGAGAAGGATAGAAAATATCATGTGTTTAAGCCTAAATTTTGTTCAGTCCATGTTGCACTAAGCTCCTTTTGCTACCATGTATCAATTTCTGCTCCAGAAAGTCATACTTCACTATGATTTCCAGTTCTCACACTCACCCTCTTCTTTCCGGAAATCACTGGTTTATATGGCACAGAGCAATTCACAGTTTCCCTGCTAACTCTCAGCAGAATGAACATCCTTCAGCACCTGAACAGCACAAAAAAATCACCAGGCTTATGGTCATCTCAGATAACAACATGCCCGCCAGACTTAGGGTTGCCAGGCATCGGTTTTTGACAGTTTTCCCCAGCCCAGAGCCCCCTCCTGCACCCCAAACCACTCATCCCCAGCCCCACCGCAGAGCCCGCACCTCCAGCTGGAGCCCTCCTGCACCCCAACCCCCAGCCTGGAGCCCTTCCACACCCTAACCCCCTGCCCCAGCTCGGAGCCCCCTCCCTCACACTGTACCCCTCATTTCTGGCCCCACCCCAGAGCCTGCACCCCCAGATGGAGCCCTCACCCCCTCCCACACCCCACCCCCTGCCCCAGCCCAGTTAAAGGGAGGGAGAGAGGGGGATAGTGAGCAACGGAGGGTGGGGGACTGGAGAGAGTGGGGGGACAGGGCCTCAGAGAAGGGATAGGGCATGGGCGGGGCCTCAGAGAAGGGGCGGGGCAAGGGTGTTCAGTTTTGTGCAATTAGAAAGTTGGCAATGCTAGCCAGACTCCTAAAGTGCCCCTATGCATGTATTTCCTCAGGCAAACTGGCTGCACTTATTTCCTTTGTGCAAGTAACTCTCCTTCAGTTACCCAAGCCAATATGCGGCTACAATGTCTATATTGCTATCAGCTCTGTTACTGCAACATGGTAGGCCACAGCTTTAGGTCTTGATCCTGATCCACATTGTTATGTGGGTACAGAGGTGTTTCTGTGTGACTTCAAGCAGGCTCTGTGTAGGTAGGTGGTGCACGTGTGAACAGGGCACTGCAGGATCAGGGCCTACAGTGTGATTCTGATACAACGCTCTGTATCATCATTTTTAAAGTCAGATTTTTCCCTTGTTGTTCTCATTGAAACGAATTGGCATATTCATCTGAGGCTACGATTTAGCCATCACGGAGCCTTCAATCGTATGAACAAGAACCTGGAGCATGAGTTACCTTCTGAATGAAGATACATTTTAAAAACAGACATTCATGAGGAGGATTCCTTCTCCCTCTCAGCTGTTGGTTTCCAAAAATACATCTAACTTAATCATCCCTTTGCACTGTAAGTCTTTAGAAGCTACCTTACTTGTTCTGAATTCCTTCCACAGCCCACACTGGAAGTAAACTACCGAGCAGCGTTGTAGTCAGCAAGCCTACGCACACCCATAAAAGTTAAAACCCAGCCACGGCCCTCATGTACTTACAAGTCAGCCACCACACTCTGAGCTGTCAAAATAGGGATCAGAATATATGTTATTATACCAAGAAAAAAATAAATTCCTTTAATTTTTAATACCCTATTTTGAGCTATTACTATGTGTAAAAATGCCTTTTTGTCCAGGTAAGGCCTTATTCAAATCACACTGAAGCCAGTGGAAGATCTCCCCTTGACTTCAGTGTGCTTTGGATCAGGCCCCCACTCCCCCTGATTCAGCAAAGCAGTTAAAGCACATACTTAAGTCCCAACTTGATTTCAGTGAGACTTAAGTGTGTTATTAATCTTAATAAAGGTTACACTTACTATTTATACATTTTTATAAATTATTTTTATTTTAGTATGTGCTTAATTGTTTTGCAGAATAGGGATGTAATTATAGCCATGCATAAGCTTAAGAGCTTTGTTGAATCAGGGCTGTAACAACTATCATTGCAACATTACAGGCCAGTTTCCAGGTAGCTAAACAGGTGACATTTCTATTTTAGCAGAAGGGTCTTCTATGAAGTGCCTTTCCAAGTATGGATTCTGTTTGTTGATACCAACTCCCATCTGCAGGTGGCAGTGACAGAGAGCTTGGAAGGAAAGTTATTGTCAAATGCTGTGTAGTTATGTAAACGTTCTGATTTATTTGACCATTGTCCTCCTTACTGTGAGGTCATATTGTTAGGATCTCCTGAACCTTAATCAGAATGCTTTTAAAGGCTTGTATTGATTCCCCAGCCCGCTCTGTAATGCATTTCAGTACATTGACGGTGTCCCTTGATTAAGCAAGGTATTTCTGTATTCATAGCATGGGGGATCATTTGAAAACATTTCCCAAGGTTGGCTTTCAACCTGGGAGTTTCCCACAGTATAACTAACCGCAGTGCTAACAAGCCACAGGTGTTCACCCCATGGCATGAGCAGGTGCAAATGGGATTGTGAAGAGGCGGGATCAAGGTTTGGTAGCTAGAATGCTGAATCAGAGTCTGGATCGAGATCTAAATCTGGCATTCAGTTTCATTCGCTGCATCACGCCAAACCAAACTGTTGGAGCTAAACACACCTGAACTTTGATTTGCTCAAGACCTGGATCCAGGTCCAAATTTTACATCTGAAGCCCATCTCTCTACATGTTATATTCAACTTGCAACATGTTCACTTATTAAGGGCTGTTAGCAGCTTTAAAGCCATTCAAGAAGAAGAAAGCCTATGCTTAAGGCACTCGAGTTACGGAAGAACCCCAAAGGCTATGCAAAGGCATTACAAGGGCAAAGAAGGGTGGCCGTTCCATGTATGTAAAAGAGGAGAGCTTTATGGCTGGTTTAGGTTCAGGTGCCAAACACCCAAGTTGCAGTGTTTGGATAAAGTAATTTCCTGACTGTTAGTTCGAGGGTTGCCAGGCAGCTAGGCGGAATGAATTATCCAACCTCCACTTCTCATCAAAACAGGATATATTTCATAGTGTACAGGAGGAGTTTCACAAAACAAATACAGATCTGCTGCTTCCTTGCAGTTGTTCTCTCGGTGCATTTGCAACACGCAACCCAGTCCAAGTCCTCTCTTTTATTTTAAGGGAGGATTTGCGCTTTTGTTCCAAGGTGTTTGGCACCTCTGGCAGAAATTTTGACAGGGAAAGAAGATCATCTTGAAAGTGCCCATGGCACTCCCCGTGAAAGGTGATTTTTAAACAGCCATTTTATTTGGCTTCCTGGCACTAAGATCAAAGCACCAATCAGTGCTTGATTTGCAGCGCTGTAGCCAACATTTTATTTCCATTGTTATAAACAGAAAACAAGGGCATGTGGCCTTGTTAGTTATGTGCTTTCCAAGTCAACAAACTAAGAGGTTAGCACAGTTTTCAGTGTTGGTCAATGCTCTGTGTGTGTGTGTGTGTGTGTGAGAGAGAGAGAGAGAGAGAGAGAGAGAGAGAGGACCACTGAACATGGCAGGTCAGTTCTAAACTCCCTGGAAGGGTCAAATGAACTGCGGAATGATGGAGGAGTAGGGTAGACGGACAGTTACAAACCTAGAGAAGTCTTCTTTATGACAGCACATGTACAGAATGTATATACATAATGGGAGAGATCCTCAACTGGTGTAAACAGCTGCAGCTGGATTGACTTCAATGGAGCTAGTCTGATTTATACTGAGGATCCAGCCCAATCAATACAAGATGTGCTACTGTATCCTGGCTAAAAAGAAGTTTCTGTATTTTTTTGTATTGTGTATCTGGAAGGCTAATGGTTCCAAAGCAGGTGTGCACAGCAGTCCAGGAGCATTCACCCCTCTTTTTCAAGTAACAGGCTTTTGTCTTAGCAGAAACATTACTTTATAAAAAGAACAGGAGTACTTGTGGCACCTTAGAGACTAACAAATTTATTAGAGCATAAGCTTTCGTGGGCTACAGCCCACTTCACAGGATGTATAGAATGGAACATATAGTAAGAAGATATAGATATACATACAGAGAAGGTGGATACTTCTTCATACAAACTGTAAGAAGCTAATTAATTAAGATGAGCTATTATCAGCAGTAGAAAAAAACTTTTGTAGTGATAATCAAGATGGCCCATTTAGACAGTTGACAAGAAGGTGTGAGGATACTTAACATGGGGAAATAGATTCAATATGTGTAATGACCCAGCCACTCCCAGTCTCTATTCAAACGATACTTTATAGGGGCTCGTGCTCGGCAAAAGAGTTGTATATTTATCACTGCACTTTGTTACTGTAGCGCTGATTTCATATATGTGCAATATTCCAAGAGGAGAAACACTGCAGAGTCCACGTATGAATAAAAATGCCCCAAAGCCTTTTCTTTTTTACTCCAATGGTGGCAGAGAAGTTAATGGAAGAGCACCTCACCGGTCCCAGTGGGTGGCTGTAACTGTAAAATGTAAGTGTCCACTACCCTTCTCTGGAGAAAATGTACCATCTGATTCTCAGAATCTGATGTCAGTGAAGATTAAAAAAAATTTAAAGAACTCCCCATTGCCTTGAATGCATTTTGCTAGCATCCCTAACACAATGAAAGAATCCATAATTCATGGAGCAGAAAGCCAGAACCACGGTGCAAAGTGATTGATCACTCCTCCTTTATTCATCTTGTCTGCTTCGGACAAGCCACCCTGACCTCTTTGGATCCTTTTCTTATAAATATGCAAACAGATTAAAAATACCTTTGTCACCACAGAACAGATGCTGCCAATTGTCCCAGGGATTTGTAACAGATGATCTGGATGAGCAGAGGCAAGAGTGAGTCTAATAGAAGCGTGTAGGTTGTTTGATTTTGAGTGGAGATCTGCCTTGCTCTATAGCTTCAGAGAACCTGTATTTTACTATCATAAGGAACCGTATGCAGGGATTTATTTAAAATAGACAGCACAACCTTCTTTAAAGTCAAAAGGAAAATTACATTCTTATGAAGGACAAGACAGGCTGAAGCCTGTATTACATTGTGACCTGAAACCACTATCTCTGAAGTAACAAATACAACACCATAAAACAAAACCACACATGAGGTTCAGCTATCTTCTAGGTGCTGGAACACTCCCTACTAGTACTGGCACCTAACATGAGTATTATACAGCCAAATGTTTAAAAGGGAAAGCAAACTGATTGTGACAGAACTTAGTGTTTAACCTTTACAAATAATAGAGGAAGGGCAGTGAAAGCAGAGCTGTGCAAATATTTTCTGATGAATACTTTATTTGCCAGTTTCAGGTTGACCAAAACTATTCGCAACTGTAGCTCAAATCTGGCAAATGGTTTCAGCCAAAGTGAAAAACAAACAAAAAAAATTTTTGAAAGCCAAAACACTTCATTGAACATAATCTAAATGAAACGTTTCAACTTTACATTGCAGAATGGCATTCTGTTTTGAAATTTAGCTAGATTTATTTAAAAAGAAACAAAGAAACCTGTAAAAAAACACCCCCAAATTAAGCAAAATGAAAAATTGAAAAACAATTGTTTGGGGTCTTTTTTTTTTACTGTGCACTAATTGTAAGAACCTATTTAATATTAAAGTTTTCTTAATCCCAAAGTCACACCTAAACAAAGACCTAAAACGACAACTCTACTCTGAAACTGTCTCTGCACCATAGCACCTTGTGCCTGAAGTGTGCTGTTCCTCAGATGGCTTCAGACAGATCTGCTAACTTCAATGACTAAAATATTTTCACTTGAGGTTGGCGACACAATTGTTTCAAAACTTTTTGCAATAGAAAATGGTTTTTTGATTAAATGGAAACTGTCATGGAAGTTTCCATTTTCATGGAAATTTGGGGGCCCTGATGAAAAAAAAAATTGTGAGAGATTTCACTGCCATCTCCCTTCCCCCTAAAAATGTTTTTTTTTCCTCTAATTTTCAGGTTTGATGAAACCCCCCCAAAAGTGAGCAAAAGGTTTTGAAAAACAAATAATTATTCTGAGAAAAATAAAATACATTTTTTTACCAGTCCTAGTTTTTACCAGCCCTATAGTTTGGTGAGTCATCTTGCATCTCGGAGCCCAAGGGTATGCTGGGCTGGTGCTTAGTACAGGTATCTCTCTGTAACCTGAACACATTTGATATGGAGTTGCTAAACCATGGTACACTACTGTAGCTTTCATGGAGTCACTTTTCAGAGCAGAGCAGCACTTTCAGACACAGCCACCGGGGTCTCTCCAAGCCACAATTCCTCCCAAAGCTTCCTCTGAATGGGCAGCCTACCTGAGCTCCCACCCAGTATTCCTGGGTTGCTCCAGGGGCTGGTGGATGTGTGGGGAGGAATGATCATGGTCCTACCTCTTTTCAGCTTCTTTTGGGGCAATGTACACTCCTGAGTTTCCACAAAGGGAGCGGTTCCTGTGTTTCTCCCAAGGGCAGAGACCGTGGCTGTGATTTGTCCTTGCATGGAGCATGCACCAGGACTGGGAAAAGGCTACTTTCTCTCCTCTCAACTCCTTTCTCACATACCAGTCACAATCTGGCCCTTTGTTTCCATGTACTGAATGACTGAAAGAATAAGTTCCATCAAGAGCTTCCTTGGAGGTATAAGGAAATGAGATAAAATAGACCTGAAAATCTTCTTATGTAGCTAAAAGGCCTCCAGTCAGATGTAGCTGCCAACAGCTCTTTCCTATGCTCTGTTGCAACATGATCAGTCTTTTTTCCTAGCCTTGAACTTCTGTCTCATTACCACACTCTATACTGCACCTAATTTCCCTTCACTGTGTAGGGCACATGATGCTTAGCCTTAAACCGTCTACCCACACTGACCACAGCATCCCACAAATGTAGCTGTGCTCCCTGTCTGCATGGATTTTCACAGCTGCCTATGGAACATTGATATGGGATGAAGGGTTTTTTAAAATTTCAGATACAAGCCTCACTTCCCCCTTCATTAAGCTCTGGCTACTCCCTATGTTGTGCCACTCATTTTATCACCTCAGCTATAACAGCCGGTCTGCTGGGCCCTGGTGACTGCTGAACGGAAAATGTCGACATCTGGGACTCTGATTCCCAGAATCAAAGGTGGGGTCCAGCACAGAGGCTGCAACAGATCCTTCAAAGGTAGCTAGGGGCTGACTAGTCATTGTGAGGGACCCATAGCCATGCTGATACCAGGAGAGGGGAGGAGAAAGCATCCAGTCCTTAGCCAAACCAATCCAAAGAGAAAAGGTTTGGCTTCGCTTTGGAGGACAGGCCACAGCTCTGCATAATTCTTAGGCCAGGTCTACACTAAAAAGTTAGATCTATCCAGCTATGTCGCTCAGGGATGGGAAAAATCCACACCCCTGAGAGATGTAGTTTAGCCGACCTAACCGCCAGAGTATACAGCGCTAGGCCAAGGGACGAATTCTTCTGTTGATCTAGCTACAGCCTCTCGGGGGGTGGATTAACTACAGCAATGGGAGAACCCCTCCTGTTGACGTAGGTAGTGTCTATACTAAAGCATGACCTTGCTATAGCTGCAGCTGTGCCCCTGGATTGGTTTACGTGCAGACATGGCCTTATTCTCTCATCCTTGCTTCTCACTGATTAATTCATTATGTGTTTTATTAACTGCAATACTGCCCAGAGACCCAACCCAAGAAAGTGCCCCATTTTACTAGGTGCTGCACAAACCTATAGGAAGAGCCCATCCTTGCCCCAAAGATCTTACCAGACTGACAAATGGTTGGAGGAAAAAAAAGATTTTTCCCCCCATTTCACAGATGAGGAACTGAGTCAGAGATTAAGTGATCTGTCCATGGTCATAAAGCGTCTGTTGCAGAACTGGGAACTGAACCAAGAACTCCTGGGTTCTTCACCAGATCATCCTTTTTGATCTGAGCAAAGTCATTTAGGGCCAAATTCTGCCCTCTGTTACACCTGTGAAACCCCACTGAAGCCAGTGTAATTGCATGCATGAAAATGAGAGAAGAATTTAATCCTTAGTCTGCCCTTTTCAGCCTGTCAGATTTCTCTGAAATTCACTGTTTTGTTTTATTGCCATACAAAACTTCTCCAATCTGCAGCCAGCACTATTTAGTCAGGGAGGTTGGGTGAAAATCCCAGCATTCAGCAAAGATTCCTTGGAGTATCTTTAAAATCTGGGATCGCATAAAACAGTCCCCTCTCATAAAAACACACACAAACTTACCATTGTGGAGTGTTTCTTTAATAGAATCAGAAACAAATTTGTGACCTTGTGGCCCCAAAGTGGGAACACCAGCTATAAACTTGCCCAGACATAGAAATGCATTCTGCCTGTCAGTAGGAGTTTGCCATTGAACATGTGCATTCAAAAAAAAAGAAAAAAAAAGACAGTGTTAAGTTAGACCAACATTTTTTAAATGCCACGGCTCACTTTATATATTTTAAACCTTGTTAATGTTGCTAACAAGAAAGTTAAAAACGTAAAGCTATAAAAATAGGAATGCCACTGCTAACTAACTAAATATATGTGTGGATCAAGGGTTCAGATATATGTTCTGGAATGGCTCATGTCCTCAGAGAGGAAAAAGAAAGCTAATCTTTTTGTTATAAAACCTTTTAAACACTCAACAGAATTGCCTCCCTTTAAGTGTATTTCTTATGGTTTGAACAGAGCACAATGCTTCCAAGCCTTCAAGGTTATGGTGAGTGGGCATACTAGCAACAAAAGCCATACCAGTGAGGTTTATTCAACTTGCTAGATTGGCATGAGGTTTCTACAGGGGATAGGGCTATTCCTGTCCCACCCAACAACAAAAGCTGTCAACGTGGCACGACTGTGGAACATGTTTCCTTCAAATACAGGCCACCTACTTATTCTGGCCTCTATTGCTGGCTTTGGATTGAAGTTAATAGACTCAGCTCTTTGGACCCTTGCATGCAGTCTGGGATTTCTAGTGAACCTTTTCAAAGTTCACAACTCCATAGCGATAGAGGGGCTGGATCACCCAATATTTATTCCTGGCCCTTATACTCCGTCTATAAATAATATATTTGGCATCTCTCATTGATATGGTTTGTCAACTCTGTAATGCAGGAGTATGGATCTATTCCTAGCATTTCTGGGAACAGATGTGCTGACATCAGGGTGGTATGTTGTGTTGTTGCCTCTATTTTGTTAGCATTGGCAGTTCATTTTATATCCCCTGGTCTGTGCTTGCAAAGAATGCCTCGCTGGTCCTATTTTTTTTCAGTCTTTGAAAAGAATTTACAAATGAAGGTCTCAACGCATATGTAAATTGCTCAAAAAATGGACACTTGTTTAAAGATTTTGGGGATACAAGAAAATAAAACACTGGTCAATCAGTGCTTTGCAATGGAAAGCAGCCAGAATGATAACAGAGCTAGTGTGATGTAGTTTCATCTAAAATGACACAGTTGCAGGCAAGCCTATCTGTGCTGTAAAGTAGTTTGTCTAGATACTTACTGAATGCTGGCTTGTGTGTGTCCTGGACTTCGTTCTGATGTGCTGTATTGTGCTGTCACTGACTATATCCATTTCAAAATATATTTTCCTGTCCTTAATATGTAGATCATGTCATACTTCGCTAGGCATGGGAATTAGATCTGAGCTGCAACACGCACAGAGCACTCTACCCTGTGACATAACTCCTGTTTTTCTTTCTGAAAAGAACAACAAGACCCATCAGCAGAAATCCAACAGGAAGATCTAGAAATTGGAGAAAAGAGTCTTTCCACAAAGGTAGAAGTCATACCCAGTTCTTGTATAAAGTGCTCACTCTGAATGTCTTTGGTGCAGAAGCCCTAGTTTTCTTAGAGTTACATTTTTGCTGAATTGTCATACACAACATTCCAGCCACTGGATATACCAGGCACGTTTAAGCAAATGCATTTGCAACCACTGGACTGCTAAACACATTCTACTTCAGTTTAAACACACACGTGGGGAGATTTATATGCTAATCAATGTACTCAGCATGATAACATCATTTAAAATCTGTTATCCAAGGCCAGTGCCACACTTTAAGTCTAGAATAAATAGTAATCTGTCTAAACCCAGAGCTTGTATATGTAGTATCAATTTTGCTTGCCCATAGCAAGAGGACAGAACACTAATATGACAGAATCATCCCCTTTTCTCACTGAGAGCTGGTAAACTCATTATGTAATAACCAACAATGGGAGCCTTTTTACTGCCTTCTGAAAGTGCAATAAATGAAAAAGATTGTATTGATTCTCTCACATGACATTCCCAGGATGCAGAAAATACACCTTTTTTCCCCAATGTACATGGGTATTTTTATATTATTGATATAATCAGTTTAAGTCCACCAAACTTGTAAATTTTAAAGTTAATCTGATTGTGTATAAAATAAAGATGGTCTGGCACTGATTGATTCATCGAATGGTGTTCGACCAGCCCCAGAATCAAGTCACACAATCTGGCTAATTATTATTTATTCTTGGTTTGTAAAAGTGGGATTGTAAAGGTTTCTTTACCTCCCACAAAGAGAGGGGCCACATGCTATACAGACATATCCCCTGGGTCACTTCTGTCTTCATCTGCTGTAGTTCTGGATCTGAACTTGTCAGTTATGCCAAGGGGGTACCAAGAGCATTAGGATAGACCCCCCCCCTCTCCCCTTTATAGCATGCATAACTCCTTAGAAAGAAACAATGCATAAAGAAATAGAAAGAGAGGGAGAAAGAAGATGAAATTAATTCAACTCTTTCGTAGCCCAGCCCTCTAAGCAAATACTCAAAGCCATCTCATCTTTTGCAAGCAAAGCACAGTACCAAGAGTATGACCATGTGGTGCCATCTTCAGTTTGACTTCTATAAAACAAGGTTGTTTAGTCATTAAAGCCCTGATGCAAAAGCCGTTCCAGTCAATGGGAAGTCTTTCTGTTGGTTTTTGATAAGGCACCAACCAACTACAGTCCTAAGAAGACTGATTCTGTTGCATTATCTACAACTCCCAAATACACCCTCATTTCCAAGAGATTGTTCGGGGTGATATATACATATATATATATATATGTTGGGTTTTGCAAAGGGTTGATGTTAGCGATGGCCAAAGTTCAAGAAGTTTGGAATTTGGGTTTGGCTCAGAGAAGCACGCTAGAGTTTGGCTGCTTATCTGAAGGTCTTCACAGACACCCAGACCTCTGGAATCTGCAAAACTGGATACTACCTGCATCCAGTTAGACTAGCAATACTTTGGGAATAGATTCCAACAGTGTTCAGGTGCATTTAGTCAGACAGAGCTTTCTTCTTCTGCATTCCGCCAGGCCTCAGCAGTTGGGAGACTTGGGGTTAGCAATGGAGGATGTGGGGCAGTCCCTTCCTTTACTTCCCTGTAGTGCTAGTTTGGGGGGGCAGGTATGTTAGAGATGCACCCTCTCCTCATTCATTGTTGGGTTGGGGTGGCAGAGAGGAATCCTCTCTTATCCCTGTCCACTTATGGGACCAGGTGTGGGGTGGGACTGGGAGGACTATAGTACTATATAGAACTATAGTACAATCCCTACAAGAGAAAGAAGTATCTGTTTGATTCTGATCAGTCACCTGCAGCCTTTGATTCTGGGATGAAAGAGGTGAGCTATTTAAATAGGAGTTAGTTTAATGAGAACCCTTCAACCGTGGCAGTGAAAAGTTACCTAGCTGGACTACAGTTGTGGGGCTTAAATTGCCAATGGTCATGGGTTTCAGTTGTCCAAGAGAAGTGAACTTTTAGGTGCTCAAATACCATGGCGATGGGTATTGGTAGAAGAACCTGAAGATCATACTGAGGAGGAGAGCAGGGACTTTTGTATGCAGATGCCAGGGGCATCAAGACGCAGAGGACTTTGCTTCTCGCTGCCTGGGGCACAGGAGTGAAGGCATTGTTTGTAGTAGCAGGTGAAGTGGAAGCCTTTCCATGGTCCGGTAAACACTACACAACATTTTACATATGTGGAAAATGAGGCACAAAGGCGCAGAGGCCATGATTTTCAAATGTAGCTTTGTGAAGTTAGGTAACATTTCAGGCACCTGCAGAAAAGTTGCCTAATTTTCTAGAGGTGCCAAATGACTGCAGCCACCTTTGCTCAGCCCATCTGGATTCTGGTGACAGACTACACACCAAAGCCTAGCCTACATGAGTTGGCAAAAGCCACAGAAGGGATCTGTGTCAGCACTGGGATTAGGATGGGATTAGATGGTCATGAGGTTGCTACTCTTTTTCTCAGGGCTGCAAGGCCTTTCCACCATAATCTATTCCTGTATCACATTGCATTTTAAGTGCACTACTGTTGCCAGCTTGTAGACAGCGAAGACCAGTGGTGGGGAGGAGTCTGAGCTCAAGATGCAACAACTGGATGAAGATCCCTCAGGAACCCCTGAGTCTCTCAGGCCAGTGAGACCATAGGGCCTGCTCTGATTAAACGGCTGATGTTATTCATATAACTCACAATTTCCTTACTCCTGCCTGGGGACCGTGAACTAAGTACATCTGAGAAGAAGAGGATCAGACAGTCCCTTTGTTCTGAAAAGGATCTCTCCTCTCTTGCCTCAGGGTCCAGTTGCTGGCCTGGAATTTTCCCTGGAGGTCCTCACCAGCAGTATAGAAGCACATTGGGTCCTTTGTGGAGGATCAGGGTCTATATGGCAGTGCCACTCCAATGGGAGCTTTCAGAGGATGATTTAGTAATGCTGGCTGGCTCCTTTGCTTCTCTGGCTGACTCCCTAACTTCAGGGCTGCTTTTCCCCCCAATACTTTTATTGCCATTTCCCCCTGGGGAGAGGTCCCTATCTTTGTGATCACTCAGAAGGTGACCTTTCCTATCCTCCACGGTTCACATTCTGAAGCAGGCTCTCACAGAACTATCATAGAATCATAGAATATCAGGGTTGGAAGGGACCTCAGGAGGTCATCTAGTCCAACCCCCTGCTCAAAGCAGGACCAATCCCCAACTAAATCATCCCAGCCAGGGCTTTGTCAAGCTTGACCTTAAAAATATCTAAGGAAGGAGATTCCACCACCTCCCTAGGTATTGGTGCCAAACCCATAGATCCCTCAGAAGACTTTGAGGGCAGCTTTTGTCCTGGATCCAGTGTTGCGTGTGTGGCTGTATTTACTCCATTGCTCTTGGCCCTGTAAGGAAAGGCTGACAGGGTTCATAAATAAATGTTAAACTCCATGGGGGCTATAGACATGTGCAATCCGTCTAATTGCGTGTCTCCCTGACTTGGGCCTCTTGTCAGACCTCATTATTTTCCATCAGAGATCAAACTGCTTAACTGCTACTTAGTGCAAACTGAGCACCCTCCCACCCCATCGGATGAACCCACGAAGCCAAACTTCCTGCACTTTGGGCCCAGTCCAATACCCTTTGATACTGACCTCCTCTGTAAAGCGCTTTGAGAGCTACTGATGAAAAGCGCTGCAGGAGAGCTCAGTAGTATTATTATTGAAATGAATGGAAGGGGCTCCCTTATCTTCAGCGGACACTGGATCAGACCCTGGGAAACATTTTAAACTTTTTTCTACTGATCCAGAATACATTTTTTCCCCGCTCAGCACATTCTTCTTATTGCCGCACTTGGGCCAGGACCAAAGAACACTAAGAAGATATAAAGTAACAGAGTCCTGAAAGTGACATGCTTAATGTGCCCCAAACATACCCAGAGGAGTTTTCACTCTTTCTGAAAGCTTTATACTTCTATCGTTCCAACTTCAAGCTCACCTCCCTAACTAGAGAAGTGATGAGATGTTTTAGAGTCTCAATCCTGCTCCTTGTGAAATCAACAGGACACTTCCCATTAACTCCAATAGAAGTAGGATAAGGCCTGAAACGTATTCAAAGGACTATCTGTTCTGGTATCATCAATGGGAAGGATACCCCTGGCTAGTGGTGTTAGGCAATTGGATGGTGCTCTGAGTGGGTAATGCGTATCTTCAATGTATTTCTCACATTGTGTCACTAATCAAAAGCAACTGCCTTCTCTAGCACTCCAGAGTTATCGTCAAACTTCCAAAAGCATTTTTGTGGCACTGCTTAAAGCAACCAGTCAATTATCCAGAAGTCTTCCTGGGGGGTGGGGGGGAAGAGAGAGAGAATGAATGTGGGATTTTGAACACAATTACATTTTTCAAAGGCCCCTTACTGTAATTCAGTGAGCAGGATCCAAAATCCTTTTTTTAATATCCATACTAACTGGGATTTATTCAAATCCTTAGGCAACATAATCTACTCAGATGCCAATTTTGTTCAAAGAGAAATCTTGACAGTGGCAGCCCACAGTCAAAGTTGCACTGAAACTGTATGCAGCATGGAAACTATCATAATCAAAAAACTTCACCAGTGAAGCTCAGAAACAATTCTAAGGAGGATCATGTTGCTTCTTGTTAAGGGCTGTCTGAGTTTAAGAATGTATGTCTGTAGATAAATAAAATGATAGAACAAGATTTACAATCACTCATTATTTTTTTCCCCATCAAACATGGATAATGTCCAGCCATTTGAATATAAACCAGAATAAATCCCCATAGATCTAGTCCTTCAGCAATCTCACCGTACACTGTTTTTGATTCCTGATGTCAGGATCTAAATGCAATGCAGGGATGGCAACGTGTTGTATTATTTCCTGTATTAGCCAAGCTGGAATGGTAACAGAACTGAGGGTAAAGCTGAGATCTGAATAGGCTAAAATTCCAATGGGATGTGAGTGCATGAGAATCCCACTGCCAATTCTCATTCTGACTACTGGTGGCCAGTCTGACATTCCTTTCCCCCTTCATCTCTGCAGCTAGGTTCCTCCATCTCCACACTGCGGCAGGTAGCAAAAGATATACACCTAGTTGTACATATATGGCTTGTAACAGGAACCCAACTGGCATAAGAGTTAGGTAGAGTGATCCTGATACCATTACCGTTCTGAATGACTTCAAGGGGAGTTCCATGACCAAGCGCTGTGTTTTGTTTTCCTCCCTACATTTTCCCCCTCCTGTGTATATGACAGAGGAAATATCCACTGGTTAGCACTTAGCTCTGAAGTGGCTTTCGGATGCTACAGGACATTAGGAGTCTGTGGGGTAAAACAACCCTCCTTCTTTTGCCCTTATTTTCACTGAGCTGTCTTAAAACTCCCCTATGTTGCAGTCCTGCCTGTGCAACTCCACTGAGGGAGCGCAGGCAGGATTATTATTCTAGACCATGCGCTGGCTTTTTTACCACCATCTTGGATCAATTTACTCTGAGTAAAAGCGCTAGTGGTGGGTCTATGCTTGCTCTCCTGCCAGGGCTACCATGATATCTGCATTAGTGATAGCATGGGAGATTTGAAGTAATAATCCAGCATAGAGTGCTACAACATTAAAGCCCAAGAGGCCGTACTATATAATTTTAGTGAAGCCAGCCACAGTGGAGCTTACCTGGAGGGGCAGGAACTAGCCTGCTCATCATAGAATATCAGGGTTGGAAGGGACCTCAGGAGGTCATCTAGTCCAACCCCCTGCTCCAAGCAGGACCAATCCCCAACTAGTACTGGGGCTAATGCTGTGTACATGTGTGGACTATCCCTGTGATGCATTTCTAGAATGTTCTGTGCCAATTATTGGGCCCCCCGCCATGATACTAGTAACTGAGTGCGGCTGGCGCAGATGTTCCATGCTTATAGTGACTCCCTATATCTTGAAAGAATATATTCCCCCCGTCAAGTGCAGTCCCACTAAAATGATGTGCCAAAGAGGCCTAGCTTATATCAGACTGCCTTGAGGGCAATGACCCAGCCTGTTGATTCCCTCAGCAGACCCTTGCAAGTATAGGCAGAATCCACAGGCCACGCACACTGTACAAGCTTCGCCAACTCTTGCTGCTGTCACAATTTGATTCCAATGTGAGAATCTCAGCTTTCATTTAAAAAAAATCAAAGTTTCTAGCCCTCATCATGGTGGAGAAAAGCTTGAAAACGTTTGCCCCTAAACATGCCAACACCAGGAGGCAAATAAAAAGAAACCCCAAATTATTACTCCTAAAACACTGTGATCTTTGAAAGATTGGTTCCTTTGGAAAAAGGACCCTTTGAACTTTAAGGACTAAAAACTAGGAAGACCTGGTCCAGGGGGCTGGTGGGAAAATGCTGAACTCGTTTCAGACAGTGCTTGGGAGGGATTGGATAGCACGAGACTCAGCCTCCAAAGTAATAACTGTGCCTTCACAGTCTCTTCTTGCTACCTGCCAATTTTGAAGGTGGAGGTTTGGGTGCGGGGGAAGCTGAATTCAGCCCTTATCTTCTGTGGTTTATGGAGGAATTTGGTCTGAAAGATTATGCGGGTTCGCTCGCCAGCTTTGTTTGCTCCGTTTTTACAAGTAGACGTGACAACCGATGAGGCTTCATAAGGGCTGTTTACAGTGTGATTGCAAAGATAAATGGAACATAGCGAAAGCTCTTGAATTCCTGGATTCCCCACTGCCCCTTAAGCCCTGAACTCTATTGAGTGAAATAAAGTTGGAAAGAGGAGTCTGAAATGCATCTCTTCTAGAAAGTGAATATCATAATTTCAGGACCTATTTTCCATTATGAGCCTATGGTATTGCATCTGTTTACGAAAATGTAACTGAAATTGTGAATCACTCTATAAATGCTAACTGAAACAAGATGGCTCAGTTTATGGTTTCTGTCTCTTTGGATTTCAGACCTCCAGACGTCTTGTTTCATGAGATTCAGAAGTTAAAAAGGCCATTAGCTCTAAACTTTCTTCGTAGACTCCGTGTCCCCTAGCGATGTCAGAAACCCTTGTCACTGAGTGAATCGGAACTCAGGGAAAGGAAGGTACTTATTGAGAACTTACTCAGCAGAAGTTAAAAACAGAAAGGTAAATTACAAACTAGCCCAGTGCACTCTGCTCTCAGTTACACAGGAGTAAATCCGGAGCAGCTTCTTTGAAAGCCATGGCTTTCCTTCAGTTTTAAGGCAGTTTAACTAATAGCAGAGTTTCATCCGTGGCAAACGGAGAACAGCTACTTGCTAAAAGCATTTACAAAGAAGTATTTTAAAGCTCTGATATGCAATGTTCTCTTTATATCCAAGCTTCAGTGGGTGGAGTATTTCCTCTCCAGTCTCACAGATAAAATATTTGTTTCTTACAGTGAGTCACACAGAGATTATCTACTCAAGGAACCCGCCAAGGTGAAAGGATTTATTCTGCCTTTTTTCTTCATCTGTTAAATATGTTTGTTTCTAGACAATTTGCACATGAAGCCGCGTTTACTGTACCTTATTTCTATAATCTCCATTCGGGTTTCTGCAACACAGCCTCTGGCAAGCGATTAAAAAGTTTAAGTGACACCTAATGCACTGTTAAGTTGCTATGTCCTGAAAAGTCATCTGGAAATGATTTCTCTCTCTCGTTAGATGGATTCTTGGAAGAGAGCTTACATTTAGTGCACTTCTCCCCCGCCCCCTTCCCCTGAGAAGTTAACAAGGAATAATAAAGGCAAGGTGAAGGGTAACCTCAATAAAAACTCTGAGCATGCAGAACTGGTTGATTGCATGGGGCATTTATGAAAGCAAGACAAAAAATAATGATGGGAAATTAGCTGATAGGGACATCTGCAACTTTTTATTTTACCCGAGTTGCATCTGGAGTTTGCATTACTAAGAACAAAATGCAGGTGACTGAAATCTTAATAATGTTAACGAATCTTGAAGATGCAGTCTCTAGGATAAGTCCTTAGGGAGAGAAGCACCCTAATTGATGGATGAGTCTAATTGATTCTTTGGAAAGGAGGCTGACTTGATTAGCATAATATTACAGACAAAGATCATTAGATCCAGCTAGGGCCAAACTTTAAAGCCAAGGCTTTTAGAAGTGATGTTTACAACATTACACAAGAGACACATGCACCAAACTTGGCAGTCTCCTCCTTATATCTTTTGAGGGCTAGGGTTCCCACAGTATTCTTGTCAGCAAGTTAAAGAAGTATGGGCTGGATGGATGCACTACAAGGTGGGTAGAAAGTTGGCTAGATTGTCGGGCTCAACGGGTAGTGATCAATGGCTCCATGTCTAGTTGGCAGCCGGTATCTAGCGGAGTGCCCCAAGGGTCGGTTCTGGGGCCAGTTTTGTTCAATATCTTCATTAATGATCTGGAGGAGGGTGTGGATTGCACCCTCAGCAAGTTTGCAGATGACACTAAACTGGGAGGAGTGGTAGATACGCTGGAGGGTCAGGATAGGATACAGAGGGACCTAGACAAATTGGAGGATTGGGCCAAAAGAAATCTGATGAGGTTCAACAAGGACAAGTGCAGAGACCTGCACTTAGGATGGAAGAATCCAATGCACCGCTACAGACTAGGGACCGAATGCCTAGGCAGCATTTCTGCAGAGAAAGACCTAGGGGTGACAGTGGACGAGAAGCTGGATATGAGTCAACAGTGTGCCCTTTTTGCCAAGAAGGCCAATGGCATTTTGGGGTGTATAAGTAGGGACATTGCCAGCAGATCGAGGGACATGATCGTTCCCCTCTATTCGACATTGGTGAGGCCTCATCTGGAGTACTGTGTCCAGTTTTGGGCCCCACACTACAAGAAGGATGTGGAAAAACTGGAAAACGTCCAGCGGAGGGCAACAAAAATGATAGGGGACTGGAACACATGACTTATGATGAGAGGCTGAGGGAACTGGGATTGTTTAGTCTACGGAAGAGAAGAATGAGGGGGGATTTGATAGCTGCTTTTAACTACCTGAAAGGTGGATCCAAAGAGGATGTATCTAGACAATTCTCAGTGATAGCAGATGACAGGACAAGGAGTAATGGTCTCAAGTTGCATTAGGGGAGGTTTAGGTTGGATATTAGGAAAAACTTTTTCACTAGGAGGGTGGTGAAACACTGGAATGCGTTACCTAGGGAGGTGGTGGAATCCTCTTCCTTAGAAGTTTTTAAGGTCAGGCTTGACAAAGCCCTGGCTGGGATGATTTACTTGGGATTGGTCCTGCTCTGGGCAGGGGGTTGGACTAGATGGCTTCCAGAGGTCCCTTCCAACTCTGTTATTCTATGATTCTATGAAGATAGGGAGCGATAGTCAATAAATGGTTGCCAATTCATTTTGTGTGGTTCTGAGGGTGCTCAATTCTCCAAGATTGTCAGAGGTCAGCTGAATAAAAGTGAGCTTGGCACTTGACATTTTGAATCCTCTACAGCAGTGGTTCTCAACCAGGGGTCTGGAGCTCCTCAGGGGGCTGAGAGCAGGTTTCAGGGAGTCTGTCAAGCAGGGCCGGCATTAGACTTACTTGGGCCCAGAGCAGAAAGCCGAAGCCCTACCACATGGAGCTGAAGCCCGGGGCTGAAGCCGAAGCCTGAGCAATGTAGTTTCTTGGCGGCCTCTGTGCCATGGGGCCCCATGCAATTGCCATGCCTGGTACCCGTTAATACCCCTGTCTTTTATATGCAGAAAATTAGCTGTTCTGGCACAGGTGGGCCATGGAGTTGAGAACCCCTGCTCTACAGTTTAGTGTTTCAGGAGAAATGACCAGTAAAGCTACATTTGGCAATTTACAGCGGTGAAGAGATGACTGGAAGGGCTAGCGTAACTCATAGTAAATCACCTTACCATTTGTAATACATTCAATACCCATGTGGATACACACAAGGAAAGAGGCACCCCAGCTCTCACAGGCCTGGAAATATCTGGAGACTCTGATTCTATCTCAAGACATGGCATGGTAATCTGTAGCCAGTCATCCAAAACAAGGAAACGTGACTCCAAATCAGACTCCAGGGCAGCTGGCTTAAGGGGGGTGATTTTGTGCCTGAGGGCATAATGGTGGTTGGTGGTATTTTTTATCATGGAGTGGCAGGAAGTAAAGCCAGCCTGTTTCTCAAACAGAACGCTATGATGTACCTATAGCATTTCTGTTTCCTATGACCTGTGCAATCTGACTGCAAGGGGGACATCAAATACTAAACATGCAGCCCCCAGCACTAACATAGCCAAACTCCATGTAAAATCACACGGCAACCCAGCCTCACTATGGCCAAACCACATGTAAAAGCAAGCTGTAAAGCAGACTTAACTTAGCCAAACCACATGTAAGCAGCATGTGGAAAGCCAGCCTCAGCATAGCCAACTACAGATAAATCTAGTGATAGGGGAACATTCAGAGTCTGGCTGTTATATCTGGACTATGCAAAGCTATGGAGAGCCCCAGGATGCTCTCTGTCTCCACACAATATACCTCCAAGCCTACTTTATGTTGTCTCTCTATGTTGTCTACTCTAGAAAGCCCACCCAGCTTCTTCAGTGTCTCCCCATCCAGCGTCTTCAGGGAGCCACTGGGCAGATCTACCAGCTGCTTAACATGCTAGATTGTTTTTGCAGGGATGATAAGCAGCCATGCCCTCACTTTTTTAGCAGGGAGCAGCACAAAGGCCATCCCTGGAGATGCCCAAATCAGGTGTTTTTCCCTGAATGATTTAGCAAAGTCCACTAAACTCAACCACACCTTCTGACCAATGAGTAAGGCTTCCACTAACCTTCCTGACCAAATAGGGGTATGCTAAGCCCATCAAGGAGCAAAACAAAACCATGTGACTCTTGTGACCAATCAATCCACTTTGAAACGACAGCGTAACAAAAATTTATCAACAGCGTTTTCAGCTGACCTAAGAGCAAAAATATTGCGCATGAAATCTCATCAGAAAAAAATGGAATTTTGAAATAAAATAGTTTCCATTTCACCGATGCTTCATGAGTAGAGCCGGGTGAATAACGCCAGCAGACTGAAAAATCAGACAAATTATTTGGGTCAGCTCCAAACCTGTTCAGAATTTGTCAGTAAATCGAAAAGTCTGCTTCAGGCCAGCAGCCTCCCTGACTGGGTGTGTCCCTGATTGGGGTTCTTGCCTGGGCTGTCGCTCACTCTTTGCTTCTGCAGTTGTTCCACTTTGTATAAATGCCCATTAGGCCAAAGAGAAAAATTCTACAGCCTGATGATTAAGGCATGCCTGTGGGAGGTAGGGGATGTGGCTTCAAATCATCTCTCTGTCTGATTCATTAGCCCACTGGATATTTAAATATGTGAAACTGCTTCAGGAGGAGAGCTTGAGCACAGAATAGCCTCCAGCCTGGTGGCAAGGCTGATCAACAGGGGGGTATTCTGACTGCAAGGCTCTGCTCCAGGGTGGGGATTCAAACACGAGCCTCCCACAGCCAAGCAAGCCTCCAAGCCACTAGACTAAAGGTCACAAAGGGAGCTGGGTGCGTATATGTTCAGTAGCCTGAAAAAAGGGTTTTCCAGCTGTAACTAATTGTGTCATATTTGTAAACAGGGTTGGAGCAACCCAAACTGCATTTTTGGGCAAATAAACTGCTCCCCCAGAACATTTCACCCAGGTCTATATATGAGAAAAAGCATAAGCAGTTTTTAGTTAGAAGGCTTTTCATTAGAAAAATATTTCATCCACTTACAATCTCTGCATTCAGGACCAAATTCATAAAAGGGATAATGGGTAGGTAATAATAATAATGTCTAGCTTTTATGCAGCCCATTTCATCAGTAGTTCTTAAAGTGCTTTAAAAGCAAGGTAAATATCACCATCAGATGGGGAAACTGAGTCACAGAGCAGTGCAGTGACTTGCCCCAAATACTCAACAAAACAGTGCTGGGCATAGCTTCCTGAGCCCTACTCTCTAGTGTTCTAGCCATTGGGTCAATTAATAGTATTCATATTTATCTATTTTAAGGAGAAATGTTTCAGTAATAACTGTGTTGAAAAGCAGTAGTTTCTTGCTATGTTAACAGAAAGGTAGCACATTTGTACAGTACGCAACAGCACCATCAATGTACATGTATGAAATGCATCAGTTCTCTGGCGTACTCAGAAGGGTTAATTTGAAAACGGTCACTTGCAGTAGCTGCTAGAAACAGCTCTTCAGGGTGTGCGCAGGCCAGGAGAGTTAGTTTTGCTTCCGATTTGTGCTTTATTATTTGAACATGTTTAATATGCTGTTGGAGAGATTGGGAGTTGACTTCTGTTAGATAACCCGGGGTCCCAGTCCTGAAGTCCTTTTACAAGCAATATATTCATTGAACTCATGGGCCACATCTTCAGCTGGTGTAAATCAGCATAGCTCCACTGAGTTCAGTGAAGCAATGCCTACTGGGGATCTGGCCGAACAAGCCAAATTCAGTCCCAGTGTCAGCAAGCACAGCTTAATTAAAGTCAGGTCTGAACTTTGCCTGACTAAGAAGCCAAGTAAGCAGCTCAGGGCTGAGCTGCAGAAGCTTTTCTTCTCCACATGTAGTTATGTTCAGCTCTTATTAAACTCAGTGGTTATTTTTTCCAGTTTGCTTTGAGACTAGAGCAGGTCATGTAGCGTATTAGGCAAAGTTTCCAATATTTAAAAAAAAATAAGGATCAGTTATTTGATAAATAGGTTTCCCCCCCCATTACCCACTTTCTGGTCGAATAATTTGGGAGGCTATCCATACAATAGTCTGCATATGTAGTGGAGTTTTCCATATGGTATGTATGCTGGATAGATTTTTTTCTCTATTATTCACGCCACACTCATCTTTGCTAGCATGCCAGAGAGAACATCTCCCATAAATGTAGAAATGTGGGGCCAAGTTATGGCTGTTCCAAGCATGGGTGCAAAAGGAATTATGGGGAGGATGCAAGCTGCCTCCCCACCTCTGCAATAGTAACCACTGATTAGTCGCAGTGTGTGTGACATGTTCCCCACAGTATCTGATCCACAGAGGATGCGAGTTTGTTAGTGTGTTTTTAGCTCAAGCTGTCACAATGCTTTTCACTCTAAAGAACCCTAGTTCAATTCCTGGTGCATTGAGCAACATGGTAATTGTCACTCAACCACATGTGGGGTCAGCCAGCAATATCTGAACACAGGGATTGCCTATGGGAGGAAAGCCATCCTGAAGGGGAAGGGAAGGGCATGAAGGCAGTACAGCCAGCCACAGAGGAGAGTGTACAGTGCATCCCCTAAAGTAATACAGAAGCTGATGCACTTCTCCTGTATGCCTAAGAGGCATGTATCTTTGAGGGACAGAGTGGTGTGATAAAATGTACCCCTGTGTCCACAACCTACACAGCGTTGTAATAATCTTTGTACAAAGTCTGCCTTGTGAGGTATCATCTGAAAACTCAGAATCTGATGGTCAATATTGTCCTGATAAAATGTGTGCCAGTGGCAATGGCAACACGGTAGGTGAAGTTATAAGATTTCCCTGTATAATGTTTTTAACACATGTTCCAAACCACAGCAGAAGTTGGCAAACAGGTCTGTCTCAAACAAAGGAATGTGTGCTCTGCTCAATTTGCATTTTAGCAGGAAACAGAGTAGTCAAGCAAGAAGGATAGCCAAAGAAATCTCAAACTGGTGAGGAAAGGCAGCAGGGAACGTCCTTCCCCATAGACTTTTTGTCTCCAGAATGTCAGAGCTGGAAATGTTTTCCAAGAGGGGGCTGACACTCTAAAAAGAGGGGCAAACACCCCATGGCACCCCTTCTCTCTCTCTCTCTCTCTCTCTCTTCCGATCCATTGATTGCATGGTAAGGGAAAAAGGGGTCCTGACCTAGAAGGTTTGGTTAGTAAGAAACTTTGCTTGAATCTAATCTAGTTTGTTAAGTTAGGCACCAGTTGCATTTTATCTTTACTTTTCCTGTAACCATTTCTGAATGTTGTGCCTCATTACTTGTACTCACTTAAAATCTATCTCTTTGCAGTTAATAAACCTGTTTTTTTGTTTTATCTAACCCAGTGTGTTTGAATTGAAGTTTTTGGGAAACACCATTTGAGGTAACAAGATGTGTGCATATCATTTCTATTAAAATAATTGACTGTATATAAACTTGTATTGTCCAGGAAAGGGCTGGGCAGTACAGAACATCTATTTCTGGGGGGATATCTAGGACTGGGGGTGAGTTGGGGTCACCCAGCAATATAACCAAGGCTGATAAGGGCCAAGGTGTGGCTGTCTGGTGGAAGTACCCACACAGAAAGAGCTGGGGATGACTTGCACGCTGAAGGCTGTTTGTGAGCAGTCCAGACTTTAAACTACAGCTACAATGCAGTGTAAAGGGCACTCCAGGTTAGAGGGCAGGGGTGACACAGCTACTCATTAGTCTAGATTGTACGCGGATATGTCCCACGTGGCTATACACCACCACTAACACAGGCGTTGACTGAGCCCTTATTATTTCATTATCATTAATACAAAAAATGAAGACTCTCTGGACATTTAACACTAGGTATCTAATTAACAGAAGTAGCCTTTCTTATGTGTTGCAATATATTTTAAAAAGCCCAATATCTCCGTACCAAGTCCTGTCTATTATTTACACAGTAAAGTTCTGGCTGTCTATAACATGAAACATGCTTCCATTAATACAAATGATTTCCTCACTGATGATCCCAGTGAAAATGCACATGTATGGTAGTACACATGGTAGAATACTGGTAGGCTTCAAAAGCTATTCTATAAGCCTCTGTGATATTGTGGTGACTTAGAACAGCAACAAGCCCAAGGAGAGGGAAGAAACGGAGAAGCATAAAAACAGGAATAGGAAAGGGAAATATCACTATACAGAGTCTGTCAAGTCAGTGGGTGAAATCCTTGACACCAGTGAAGTCAATGGGAGCTTTGCCATTGATTTCAACAAGGTCATAATTTCACCCAGGGAGTATGGGGAGTAGGAATAGGTCAAAAACGATGGGATATAAAAAAGAGGATCTAAAAAAATTGTTAGACATGACATGTGAAAGACATGGGATGTCTTCACTATAATTATGGCAGCTGTGTTCATTGCTAAATGGAAAAGTAATTTATGTCCTGGTCTTTCTTTTTCATTGCATTGGAAGTTATCATTTGTACTTCTCCTTATCTGATGTACTTTAATAAAATATGTGAACTTAAGAACAAAAATGTCAAACATGGCCCATATTCACGGATGGCAAGTCTTATCTCTATCTCATATATGATTCACTGTTCATGTGATTTTGAAATGTACACACACACCATTAAAAATAAATAAAAGAACCCTTCTGCCCTCATTGAAAATGCGAACTATAATCTACATTTTACCTAACTCCACCACCGCCAAATCAAGATGTGCTTGTGCATTTCCAGTGTTCACAATGATGGATGAGTGCAGATCATGGAATAGATTAATTTCTTGCTAAACACAAGTCAGTTCCAAATTCTATCAGATCAACGTGGATGGAATTAGTTCTTCCCACTGTGGAACTTGTTCTTAGGGATAGACAATCTCTCTGTGCACAGGGGCATCTTTAAGGAATACACAACTCCAAACTGCTTAGTTCTACCAGAAATCTGCAGTGGGGAATTGATGCTGCCATATGAGACAGAAGTTGGTCATTGAGAAAAATTAACTGGAACCTAGAAACTGAGGTCTGCTTTCATCCTAGTTTTCTGTAGTAACCATTCCTGCCATACACTTAATCGATGTCCCTTCTTTTATTAATCCCCTCAGTAAGATGGTGGGTTTTGCTAGGGTTGGGAGCTCCAAAGATTTTGTCAGGGTTCCATCTACTCCTGCCAGTTGCAGCACCTGTTCTGTATTTGCACTTGCTCATTCTTAAGGCAGGAGCCAGAGGAGGTGGACATCTTCAGGGCAGATGTCACAGAAGAAGTAAGGTTAGAACTATCTCTGGACATGCCGGGGCATGCTCATCTTCCATGACGACCAGGAAATGTGTGAAGCAGGCGGAGCCAGTGAGGGATTGACCACTGCAGGTCATGTTGCGAAAGGGGGCTCCATCACACCTCATCTTCCATGAGGCCAGGCAGAAAAGTAGCAAAGATCTCTCTCTACATAGGACACTGATGGTATTTCAGAGCCAATACAGCTATGGAAGAGCAAGCCCAGTTTTATTTGCCTCACTCACCTAAGTCCTGAGTGCAGAATCTTCATGAGGACATCAGAGGCAGAAAGAACACAACTTGATCTCCACCTGACAGGCTGAGTTTGCAGAGCTGGCACTTAGAAAAATTGTCTTTTGACTTGTGAGCTGGACAAATATAATGTGGGGAAACTTGGGAGAAAACAAATAGCGAATTCCACAAAAGACTTTATACAATCACTTTTCTGACTATCTGCAGGAGGTCAACAAAATTAGACAATCCCTCACAAACTATGGTCTAATTCAAAGCCCCATGACATCAGTGATTCCCACTGATTTCCATTGGTATGGGCTCAGGCACAAGATCAGGTTGGTAGGTAGAAAAAAACTAAAACAACTTTATTTTATTTTTCCAGTTAAAGAAAAAAATTCTAGCAACAATGACCTTGATACAGAGAATTTCTTTCACCTTGAGCCTTCAAGTTTCCCAGCCAGTAATTAATCCAAAGGAAATGCCCTTTGCCTCCATCCTTATTGCTTAAACAATCCATCCTATTTCTGTTCTAATGGTAATCTACAGGCCGATAACCCTAAGTATAAACCCAGGAGAAAATCAGAAAGGTTTACTTTAAAAGGGAACATGCTGTAGCCAAAAAGTAGTCCTTATTTACTGTAACAAAGGCCACATCTCATTATTACTTCTGCATTAGATTCCAAGTCTTAATATCCTGCTGATTTTTTAAATAATGAACCAATATATTTCTAGAAATCTTTAATGGACTCATTCTGATGTTAAATTATTTTACTTTCCAATGCTGCCTAGGGCAAGTATTACAGGCAGTTTCAAACATGACTGTCAGCTCCTTGAAGAAGAAATGTTTCTTTTGTACCTTAATCAATTACATGCATCCTTAAAAGTTTGCCAATGGGCCCATGGTACAAAGACTTTAGAGCAGTACTCCATTAAGGTATTTTTACAGTATTTTCCAACGCTATCTTTATAGTATTCCCCAATGGTATTTCTGCAGCAATAAAAAGTAATAAAGAAATTAACATCGATCAAAGCAACTAATCAGAACAAAATGCTGATCTCAGTCTCATGTTCTGTTTCTTTTTGGATAGAGTGGATTTGCTGATATGTATGTTAGTCTTCTAATCCTTTAATGGGGGCACAGTCTTTTGAAGACTCCCTCTCAGAGGTGCTATTACCAAATATATGCTTCTAATTTAACTTCCCATGCCGTATTACAGTAGCCTGAGGCAAACATAGGTGTTGGGTTTGTGAGAAAAGCCCAGTGTTGATGTTTATCAGATGACCTTTTAAAGGGTAATGCGGGGGTTATCCACTGAAATGATTAAGACCACATGTAGGTCAGTTTTCCCAGGCGTTCTTTACTGCTTTTCAAAATCCCAAGGATTTTACCCTAAATTCAGCCAGGTACCATCCATCTCTGATATTTATAGGCATCACACTGGGGTTGAGCCAAAGTGATCTCCGCTTTTGAGCGGTCACCCATTCAAAAACTAAGGAACCCACATTCACAAATGTATTTTGATTAATAATAGTGATGGTATCTAGAGGTCCCAAGCAGGATTAGGTGTGGTAGGTGCTGTACAAACAAAACCAAAGATACTATTACCCTTGTCTTAAAGAGTTTACAGTCTAAGAAGACAAGTGGCACAAAGGGCTGTAGGGTGTGTGTATGTGAGGGGTATAATCATATAATTACAGTTTTAGATACATAATGTTCAATTTCTTTTCTTTTCTTGGTTATTATAAATAAATATAGTAACCACCACTGCCCCTCTTGCAACCACTACTGCCCGTCTTGATTTATTACAGAAATCACAGAGGAGGTTTGTCTTTTGTCTCCTAAGATTTCACAGGAAAGTGTTGTAATGTTGAATCTGGACTGACACCAGCAACTTAAAACATTAGCTAGCTAGACATGCTCATTTTTTAATCTGCTGTGGCCCATTACAACACCCTTCAATGATCAGGGGGATTTCGGTTCTGAGCACTGATGGAAACAATCTTGCAAGAAGGTCCAGTTATGCAGCTGCTAGGACCTCTTTGGCCTCATCTGAGTACTGCTTGGTGGCAGACATAAATTCAATTATTCTAAAGGGGATGGAGGGAACCTGTCTCCTTTAACTTCCAGCTTCCGCTGTCTTTCCCCCAGCCCTCACCCCTCAGCTTTCAGCTGGCAGTGACCTGAAGAAGGGATGCCCATTCTGAGGGTGCTGATGCACATGGCAGCACTTGGCAAACTCCCTGTTGAACTGATTGCTCAGTTGGCAGGAGGCAGCTGGAGTCCATCTTCCTGGACACTCCGGCTCCTTGCTGGACAAGTAGGAAACTGCTGCTGGGATTTCTCTCGGGCTGAATCAGCTCCCACCCTGCCTGGACCTCTCCCATCCTCCTCTGCCCAGAAGAAGGAGAAGGGGAGGACCCAGATAGGGCAGGAGGGAGCTGAACCAGCAGAAGAGGAGATTCAGCATCTGTACCCACCTCTGACTCTGCAGCAGAAGCTTTCACCCCTCCTGTTCCCAATCAAAATCCAAGAAAAGGGGGGGCCGAGGCACAGAGAGAATTTGAGGGGCTCTGGAGAGATGAAGAGACAGAGGCTGGGGGAATAGGGGAGCTGGGGGCTGTGACCAAGAAGAGTGTAACAGGGAGTGGCAGGAGCAGATGGGCACAAAGGAAGTGGCAAAGGCTGGGGGGTTGGGAGCTGACTGGGGAGGGGAACCTGAGGAGGGCCTTGGAAATCTGTGAGTCTATGTCTGGGGAGAGGTCGATGAAGCTCGAGAATTAGGGATAGGGAGGGGCATTTGGAGGGAAGGTAGAAGAGACTGAGGGACTAGACAACAAGAGAGGAGAGGACTAGAGTGGAGGCCTTCTGCACCATTCCCATAACATGGGCCCCAAAC
This sequence comes from Caretta caretta, assembly GCF_965140235.1. NCBI lineage: Eukaryota > Metazoa > Chordata > Testudines > Cheloniidae > Caretta > Caretta caretta. The sequence goes on along the minus strand of NC_134208.1, from coordinate 200,576,860 downwards.
ATGGTAACTCCAAGGACAATTTAGCACCCTGCTGTGCTGGAAATGTGTCTGGTTGAGGGGCAGAGAGATTGCTAGCTCAGACCATTGTCTCAACAGCCAAGCAAATCTCCAAATTATGGGCCAAATCCTGCCAGAAGCTCCCACTGGCTTTAATAGGACTTCAGGATGCTGAGTGCCTCATGCCGTCCCACCCTGTTGGATGACCTGGCGACTCAAGCCTGACCCTGAGAGGTGCTGAGTAAAGCTAGGCACATAATGGATGTTTGGAGTTCTCTGGCAATTTGAATCATGCAAAATATTTTATTTCAACAAAATGGAAATGTTTCCATTTTATTTGGAGTTGTGGCAGGGACACACCCATGAGTGCCTCGGGTTTGATGCTGCAAACTCTCCTGCGCCAGACCTCTCCCAGACCAAGGCTGTTGACCTTACTACGTGGGCCTTCAGTGGTTCAGCCCTCTGGCCAAATCACACGGTCTAAAATGGATGAACCCTTCTGCGTTATTCAAGTCCAAAACAAACACAAACAAAAAAGTCTTCCAATCCCTGGCTCAAGCTGGAGTGAGGCCCTCCTTCCTGAGGGTTCCTTCTCTCTTCAGCCCCTCCTGGGCTCCCTTAAATCCAGCCCTCACCTCAGGCTTCTAAAGGAAACTTATCCCCTTCTTGGGCTCAGTAAAGAGTCCCATTGGGACTGTGAGTCTACCCTCACCAGGACCTTCAGCTCTGTCTCTGAGCCCCTCTAAATCTAGCCCCTTTTCCTGGGCTTTTAATCTAGCTGTGTCCCCTTTCCAAGGCATAGACCAATCCAGCACCGGCTGGGGGGTTGGGAGGGGGAGGGAGTGCACCTGGGCCCACCCACTACTCCAGATCCCAGCTTCCAGATTTAGCTAATGTAGCCCATCGAGTTCCCTCTAGCCACAGTGGACCATCCTTCCTTGGGATGGAAAGGACCATCCTTTGGGGATTGGTCCTGCTTTGAGCAGGGGGTTGGACTAGATGACCTCCTGAGGTCCCTTCCAACCCTGATATTCTATGATTCTATGATTCCTTGCCCCTTTGGCCCCAGCCAGGAACTGAGCAGCTCAGCCCAAACAGCTCCTTTTATCTGAGCCTGCTGGGCTCTGATTGGCTGCTGTGATTCAGCCTCCCTAGGCAGGCCTAGAGGACCCACCTCTGCAGCTCCTTCCTGGGGCGAGGTGGTAGACCGCAGGGCCTCCAGCAGGGGGCATTGAGGGCCAGGTACAACCCATCACCTGACCATTTCTAAATGGTTTTGATTTATTTGAATCGATGTTAAAGAACATTTTGAAGCAAAGGCCATTTTTAATTTAAAAAATCAATTTGTTTTGTTTCAAAAATGTCAAAACAAAAGACTGATTTTTTTAAAAAAATTAAGTGCTTTTTAAAAGCTGAAATAACATGGCAAAACCAAGATGAAATCATGAAACACTTTGGTGTTGCTATATCTAGTGCTGAGCGCTCTGGCAGGGCGCTCCGCAGGCAAGCACCAACAAGAACTGAGGGTGCCTGGCACATTGCAGGCTCTTTAGCTTGCTGCAGGTTTCTGAAGAAGTTTCCCTGTTCAGCAGCCTTTAGTAAAAACAACATCTTTTCTATGCAACTTTAATTACATGTTTTATGTGTTAGGAAAGTAAATGTTATTCATGGATAAAAGCAGGGGGGAAGAACCCATCAAAGAAATGTATTAGGCCTTTACACTTCAGAGATCACTTTTCAGACATGAAGATGGAAACAGTAAAGTTCCTTGCTGAGATAAACGGACTATTTATATTTTATTTTACCAAAGGTACCAACTCATTGAAGTTAAATGTCTCTCTTACAGCAAAACATGCCCTGGAGGATGCAAGCACAAAAATGTCAATTATAAATATGGTGACACCGCCTGTTAGCAGACAACTACAGCATTGGAATGTCACTCAGATACGACCTCCCACAGACTCATTTCATTCCATAGGAAAACTGAACCCAACACAAAGGCAGGCTCCTGCAAACTGCAACGCGTCTTTGGCTTCCATTTTCTTCAGTGGAAGTTCAGCATCACTCTGCATTGCTCAACGTCTAGGCAGAATAATTTGTTGCTTCCTGGAAATCTTTGAAAAACATGCTATTTTAAAACAATTCTGCTTCTACTTGCCATAATGTCTACCTCTCTCTTTCCTCATTTAATAATAAGGAGCACATTTGCACAAAAATCAGATCTTGGTGTGATTACGGTCTCTGCTTCCTGCACTGAGTAGAGTGGTAAAACCGTAGACCAGAGGTCCCCATTCTGTGGGGTGCGCCCCCTTAGATGGGTGCTAAGGAATGTTTGGGGGGGCACAGCTGGGCCTGGCCCAGCTCCTATGGCAGGACGCAGAGGGAGCGCAACCCTGCTCCACTCCTAGCCCCCGGGCACCAGCCCCAGCTGCCGGCCCCACGCCCGGGACTCTGCTCCCAGCAGCCGTGCCCGGGGCTTTGCTCCTGGCCATGCACCCGGGACTCTGTTCCTGGCCCTGCATCTGGGGCCCTGTTCCCGGCCGTGCATCTGGGGCCCTGGCTGCCGGCCCCATGCCCGGGGTCCCAGATGTCAGCCCCACAGCTGCCCTCAGATGTGGCCCCAGCCATGGCCCCCTTATCCCTGTCCGTGGCCTCCCCTCCCGGAGCCATGGCCCTGCTCCCGGACACAGCTTTGGGGTTGGGGGAGGCACAGATGGGGCGGGGAGAGGGGCAGGGGGAAGGACGGGGGGGGCACGAGGTAAAAAGTTTGGGGACCACTGCCATAGACTGAGGATTAGAGCTGGCTGAAATATTTGGTGTGAACCCTTTTTTTCCCATTCATAATGCTTTTTTGTTTAAAATTTTACTGAAATTTTACACGTTTATATATAAAAAAGGTTAAAACCCCTGAAAATGAAATGAAACCTTTTATTTCAGGCTGAACATAAAGGTTTTGTTCAACCCAAACCCATTTTTGGTTCAGCTCAGCCGCTGACCTGAAAAATCATTTGGCACAACTGCACCTGGGATCAACGCCAGCAGAGCAACGGAGCCACATGTGATGCCTAGGGGCAGCCCAGGAGCGCATCGAATGGGACAGGGATTCTATACAGAGGCCACAAGCTCTGTTTTAACTTGAAATGGGATAATTACATTCTAAACTCTTTGTGGCAAGGATTGTACTTTCATGGACCTGACCAATGGGCCTGGGCCTGCAGTCCCTTACTCATGCAAGTAATCCCATTACTGCGATTATTAATTCTAGGCATCAAAACGAGACTACCCATTGGACTAAATTTGCACGATTGATTCCTGCATTTGTAAAACTCTGCATAAACGTCTCACGTTATCCAAATGCTTAATACTTAATGTCATCAATGAACACAAACTCTAATTAAGAATGAGAACCTGCTTATGCTTTGACTCCCTTATTTTACAGAATTTGCATTTCTCTAGTTGAGAGACGTTGTTTCCACAGCATCAGCAAACCATAGAAGTTATAATTTCAGGTGGGAAATAAGATGTAGGAGAATCTGAACTCATTAGAGATAGCTCCAACGTTTATATACGTGTCAGTGCCAATAACGAATTGGGAGAGAAGAGAAATCCTGGACGTATGTGCCATGCAGGCCGAATTGTTTCTCGATACTGTTGAATGCCATCCAAGTTCTTCCTGCAGGTGTCAGAAGCTTTTTGGGGATTTGTCTGTCTGGAGTTGTTTTAGCCCAACACAAGTTTTCAAGCTTAGTACAGGGTTAACTGAGTGAAATTGAATGGCCTGTGACATGCACCAAGTCAGACTAGATGATCAAATGTCCCGTTCTCGCCTTGAAATCTATGGAGCTTGTAGATTGAAAACTACAGCACTTGTTTAACTGGAAATGGCAAAGTAAGCTGTAAAAAAAAAGGAGTACTTGTGGCATGCAATGGAAAATACAGCATCCGATGAAGTGGGTTTTAGCCCACGAAAGCTTATCCCCAAATAAATGGGTTAGTCTCTAAGGTGCCACAAGGATTTCTTGGTTTTTTTGCTGATACAGACTAACAGGGCTACCACTCTGAAATGTTTCAGAGTAGCAGCCGTGTTAGTCTGTATCTGCAAAAAGAGAAGGAGGACTTGTGGCACCTTAGAGACTAACCCATTTATTTGAGCATTTATTTGGGCACTCTGAAATGTAAGCTGTGTTCAACTACATTTTAAAGCCAGCAGGTGGCGCTGTTACTTTACTCTGCTCTCCTGAAAGCCGGGAAACGGCTCCATTGGCCAGTGCTAAAGAAATCAGTGTTTTTCAGGAAAGCACTTTGCAGCATCTCATGCTGTCACAACTCAGGACATGCCCGCCACCTGCTGCACTCGTGGTGGCTTAGGAGATGGGTTTACTGCACACAGGAACAAAGAACGTGGAAACCACAAATTTTCAGTTTCTGCTCCATGACAGGGAAAACCTTGGCCACTGTCCTGCTTCTGCATTAAGCACAGAACATTCAGTCTCATCACACCATACCTTGTGGACTCCACTCATTTGCCACATGTCTACACTGCAACAGAATACCCACTGCACGGCCGTGGCTGGCCTGGTTTGGGCTTGCAGGGCTCAGGCTGCAAGGTAATAAAATTGTAGTGCAGATGCTCAGGCTCGGGCTGGAGCCGGGACTCTGAGCCCCACCCCCCCTCGTGGGGGTCTCAGAGCCCGGCTCCAGCCCAAACCCAAATGTCTACACTGCAATTGTATAGCTCCGCAGCCCGACCCCCGCAAGCATGAGTCGGCTGAGCTAGGCTCTGACACTCGGTATTGAGGGGGTTTTATTGCAATATAGACATACCCTCTGTCACTACACTCGGGGGTGGGAGGGTGGGAGGGATCCTGGTTTGACTGAAGTCAATTGATAAACTCCCATTGATTTCACCAGGGCCAAGATTTCATCCCAGGAAAGCCCCCTTTCACTCCCAGCCAGCCCCAACATGCCTCCTGCACCTGGGTAGAAGGAGCTAGATGAGAGTGAGGTAGATATGGCTTATGAGCCCTCATTATGAGCTGGACAAATCCTTAGCTGCCTCTGTGACAGAATGCCCCCCTGTATTCACCCTACACGCTACTGTAATAATCTTTATGCAAAATATACCTTGTGAGGTATCATTTGAAAGCTAGTAACTTGATAGTCAATAATATCATGGTGACATGTACGTAGTAACCTTGTGTGAAAAGTTATGAAATCCCCCCATATGTTGTTAAAGGCACATGTTCAAACACATGTAGCCCCATTTAGGTAGAACTGATCAAACAGGCCTGTCTTAAAAAAAGGAATGTGTGTTTACCTGAATTTGTATATAAGCTGTGAACAGAGTCCTCAAATAGTGGGGGGGGGGGGAAGAAGACACCGAAAATCTTCATTTCAGCATAAACAGGTGAAAAGAAACAGCACAACACCTCTTCCCCACCAGACTCCACATCTTGTTCTCAGCTCGAAAGAACTCTGTCAAGGGGTTACTCTCAGGAAAATGCATTTCAAAGGGTGACTGGCCTATAAAAGTAAGAGGCAAAAACACCCCGAGTTTTCTCTCCCTGTGCAACTCTCTTGTTTCACCTACACAGACAGAAGAAATAGCTTTTGGACTTTGGGAGCAGATCCTGACCTGAAACTTGGCCAGCAATGCTACTGAAAACCTGTGATAAGAATTTCACTGTGAACCAAGTCTAGTTTGTTAAGTTAGGAAGTGTTTTATCTTTGTTTTTCTTGTAATCATTTCTAACTGTAATGCCTCAATACTTGTATTCACTTAAAACCCTACCTTCTTTTGTTAAATAAACCTGTTTTATTCTTTAATCAAAACTAATCCAGTGTTGTGAACTGTGTGGGTAACTCCACTGAGGGTGGCAAGTTGTTATATATTGTTCCCTTCCAGGGACAATGGACCTAAAACTGTCCAGGAGGGCTGGAGTGCATTGGGGTCACCCTGAATGTAATAACCAAGGCTGGTGGGAGCCAGAATGTGACCTGCATGCTGTCAGGATGTTTGTGAGCGGCTCAGATGGGGGCTACAGCAGCAAGGCATTGTAAGGCACCCAACGTTGCAGGGCAGAGGTGACACAGCCCCACCCCCCACTGGTCTGGATTGTGCCCCGGAATGTCATAGCGCCTTTATTATTATTAATTTGTATTACTGTAGCACCTACGAGCCCCCATCATGGACTGTTGTGCTCGGTGCAGCACAAACATAGAATAAAAAAGACAGTCACCTTCAGGGAAGCTTTAAGATTATTACGTGCTGCAGCGGTAATGCAGTAACCAAAGCAAGAGAATCCCACATTTAGTCACATATGTGATTTTGCATTTTCCTTTACAGCGAATGCAAATGGGGCTACTCAAGGGAGAAAGGGTAGTAGAAGAAGTCACATTGCTCGGCAGTGCTCATGGATTGCCATTTAACTAGACTTAAATTTTGCCCAATTAGCACAGGGATGTTGAGCTATTTTTACAACTCTCTGTGATTTACTCTGCCCTGAAATTTAGGATGAGATTTTTAATGGGACTCGGGTTTCTAAATTCCATAGGCAGCTTTAACTGCCTCACCCTTAATAAATAACAAAATAATAAAGTGATAAGCTTAACCCACTCTAATTTCCTCCCTCAGTACACTTCCGTGGCATTTTATCTCTTTACAATGGGTGTGGAAATTGTCCTGTCTGTTGCAACATAAGCCAGGAAGCTCCTACGCAGTGTGATGCAAGGAAAATGTATTATTTGAAAACACATTATGTCATTTGCTTTGGTAGAAGGTGGTGAGATTAACTATTTTTAATCTGTAAGTGGGTAATAGTGAGAAAATATTTTAACACTTGAATGTTCCTCATCATAGCAAAAAACACAACAACCTGGCATAGCTGCTTTTCATCATTCAGTTGTTCATCCTATATGTAGGTAAAAGCTTTTTTTAAAATTAATGGATTTGCCACTTTTTCTGCATAAATGGGCCTAAGAATAGCTCATGGGTGGCAGGACCAGTAGCCATGAATGTTTGAGGCAATTTAGATCAATTATTTCCTACTGTACCACTTGCAAGTGAAAGCCACTGCATGAGCATTTCCATGATCGTTCCCCTCTATTCAACATTGGTGAGGCCTCATCTGGAGTAGTGTGTCCAGTTTTGGGCCCCACACTACAAGAAGGATGTGGAAAAACTGGAAAACATCCAGCGGAGGGCAACAAAAATGATTAGGGGACTGGAACACATGACTTATGAGGAGAGGCTGAGGGAACTGGGATTGTTTAGTCTACGGAAGAGAAGAATGAGGGGGGATTTGATAGCTGCTTTCAACTACCTGAAAGGGGGTTCAAAAAGATGAATCTAGACTATTCTCAGTGGTAGCAGATGACAGAACGAGCAATAATGGTCTCAAGTTGCAGTGGGGGAGGTTTAGGTTGGATATTAGGAAAAACTTTTTCACTAGGAGGCTGGTGAAACACTGGAATGCGTTACCTAGGGAGGTGGTGGAATCTCCTTCCTCAGAAGTTTTTAAGGTCAGGCTTGACAAAGCCCTGGCTGGGATGATTTAGCTGGGGACTGGTCCTGCTTTGAGCAGGGGGTTGGACTATATGACCTCCTGAGGTCCCTTCCAACCCTGATATTCTATGATTCTATTTGCCAGTTGTCAGAACTTTCTCTCTCGTTTCCACGTCAGACTTTGTGCTGTGAAGGGGGTGTGTAGGCTGAAACGCACAGCGGAGGAACAGAAGCCATTGCTTAGCCAGAAGAACCTCCAGCGTGTAGTTCTATGAAAATGTTTAGTTCCTTCAATTTTCTGTCCTAACAAATCCCTGAGTGCCATCACACAACACTACTGGCACCTCAAGATGGTAAGATTGAGTCTGCTAGGAGGGAAAAAGGTCTGATTCTTTACTGCTTCATCCCCTAAATATGCAATAATAACCCTGAACTTTTACAGGACTTTTTCACTGCATGCTCTACAAACATTCACTCATAACAGCTATTTGAGGTAGGTATTTCTTTTTGCATCTCTTTTACAGGCAGGTGAACCAAGACCCACAGCTCCAGATTTTTAAAAGGACTCAGCCCTAGAGCTAGGTGGATAATTGATTTTTTGGTTCAAATTAAAAAAAAAAATTGGCTTGGGTCACCCCAAATGGACATTTTAGTTTCTCACTAAAACATAAAACAAAACAAAAACCAAAAAACCGTTTCTGTTTCAGGGTTTTTGATTTTTTAATCCTTTTTTTTTTTTTAAAAAAAAGTTCAGTCTAGCTAATTTTCAAAGTGAAACTTTCATGATGAAAAGTGAAAAAGTTTGAAATATTTCACTGACATTTTAAAAACAATTTGGGGAGGCTGAAACTATTCAGCTAATTCAAGCAGAATTCATGAACAATTGTGGTTGACCTGAAATTTGAAAGATAATGTAATAATTCAGCCAGCTCTATTCAGCTACCATTTAGCCACCTATGAACTTAGCTCCCTGGCCACCCAGGCTGCAACACAAAGGGGCCAGGTTGTCACAAATGCTCAGTGCCTTTAGTTCCATCTCTTTCCATTGCAGTTGCTGAGTGCTGATTGATCATTTCTGAAAGCTGGGCCACTTCATTCAGGTGTCTTACTGGGAAATGCGTTCTTTTGAAAATCTGGCCATAAGATTAACAACAGGAGCTTCTGGGTTCTGAGCGCTTTTGAAGCTCTAGCTCTAATTTAGGTGCCTAAAATGAGAGTTGAGGTCTTGCCCCAATGATGAATCCTGAACACTCCAGAAATCTGGTCCAGAGAGGTTAAAGTGACATACACAAGGCCACAAATGAGTCAATGGCAGGCCTGGAATGGCAGTCCAGACTTATGCTCTAATCATCGTACAACATTTCCTTTCATCCCAGAGCAATTGTGCCTCCAAACCAAAGTCAAAAGCCGTTCTTATTTAAGGCTTTCAAGGTGTGGAACTTAGTGGGTGAAGATTTTTTTTTTAATAGAAGTTTGCCTTTAAAGAAGTGATAGCTGAAAAATCAAGCGTTGTGGTTTTTAATTTCCCCAGTTATGTTACTGTCCACAGGGGTTTTGTCAAAATCTCCAGCTCTGTTTGGATGGCTCTGGGGGACCATCAAGGCCATTTGTCAATTAGTGGGCGCTCAAAGGTTTCGAGCAGTGATTTTTCAGTTACAAAAATTGCAAGGCGTCTGCACTGGAAAGCCTGTGGGGATTTCTTCCTTTCCCAAGTTAAAACTGGTCAAAAATAAAACTGATTTCTGCAAGTGTAACCCACACACCTCCTGGGTGTGGTGTTCTGTCCCATCTAGTGGCACCGAGACCACTTAGAGAGAGTTAAGTGAGTTTGCTCTACAGCTTTAGCTAACAGCCAGTTGGCTTTTAGCTCATGGGGTAGAGGCTCATGCACTAAGCTCCAGAGGTCCCCGGTTCAATCCTGCCCGCGGATGACCGGGGTTTGTCAGCGTTACACAAGAACTACCCAGTGAGCTCTTAGAGGGTGTGAACTGAATATGTAAGGTAGAGTGCCAGTTCACAGAGGTAATGAGCTGTATGCAGAATAGATCCAGAGTAAACTAACAATAGATCCCTGAAAGGATGGCTAGAGCATGGCCATAACAGGGACTCAAATTTCCCAGTTTCCTGGCTCTGTGATTCACACATTCTGTGACCTCTGACTAGTCACTTACCATCTCTGTGCCCTCACAGTTTAGTCCATTGTAAAATGGAGATAATACTATCTACCACAGACTTAATTAATAAGTGTTTATAAAGTGCTTTGAGATAATAATACTTAGTACTCACTACATACAGCTCTCTAGTTCTTCAAAGCTCTCTACAAAGATTAACTACCCCTTTGATGAAAGACACTACAGACATCAGTTGCTCTCCACCCAAATCATCGGGGATCCAAATAATGTTGTCTTTTTTGCTTCATGTAGTTTGATATTACCTCGTAAGTCACTGTGGGATGCTTGGATTTCATGCCGACAATGATAAGACCACAAAATTGATATCCAACCCAGTCTTTGCAGCCCCTCTCTCTTTTTCCAGTATCTGTGCACTATAGTTATCTTCTTTGCTTGCCTATGTCACACTCAGAAGAGCTCACCATTTCTAAATGACTCTGTCAATAAACATCCAGAAGTAGTTATGCCGCAAGTTTAATAGGGGCAATCTGGGAAATGTTCATCAGATCTGCTTTCCAATTTTTCATCAGATTTTTGTAGGAAACCTCTGATTATTTTCTAGTCTCATCTTTTTAAGGTGCCTTGAGCCAGGCTTCCAAAAACGGAGACCCCCCCAAATCACTTGTCACTTTTGAGAACTCTATTCAATGCCAGTGTGTGTGTCTAAACTAAGGCATGCCTTTCCTTTGGCTGTGACCATGTTACTGCATAATGCATTATGGGTGTGATGTGTTACATGAAGCATAGATTTATTTACACTTCATTCATCATCAGAGCTATTGGCTGTGACTGTCACATTCTGAAACAGAGCAACCAAGTATTCCCACTATAAGACCTGATAGGAACCCATTAGAGAGATAAAGGGAGAAAATCTAATCTCAGATAAGCACTGTGCTTTGCTGCGTGTCTCAGAAAATGCCACGGTTGTACTTGTACAATGGGATCTCTGTATAGAGCAGGTTTGCCTAAAGAAGTTAAATGTCATAGATACTCAAGCGCCTATCTGTCTCCCCAGGTAGATACATACAATCAAACCAAACTTTCTGAATTGTTTCATCACTATGGAAAGTTGATTTTAAAGGCATGGCAAGCTTGGGAGGAGGATTATGGTTGATGCTTCCAAAGCTTTTAAGAATAACATTAACAGAATTAAAAAACTAACCTGGTTTAGAGGGGAAGTGAAGGCAGCTGTAAAAAAATAATTAAAAGATATAAGAAATGGAAGAAAAGGGACATTGATGGTAAAGGTAATAGTGTTGGCATAATAGATCTGGATTGCTTGGTAAATTGGGCACAAGCAAACAATATGCATTTTAATATGGCTAAATATGAATGTACACATCCAGGAACAAAGAATGTAGACCACACTTATAGGATGAGGGACTCTGGCCTGGGAAGCAGAGATTCTGAACAAGATTTGGGGATCGTGGTGGATAATCAGCTGAACATGAGCTCCCAGTGTGATCCTGTAGACAAAAGAGCTAATGCAATTCTGGGATGCATAAACAGGGGAATCTCAGGTAGGAGTATAGAGGTCATTTTACCTCTGTATTTGGCACTGGTGCAACCGCTGCTGGAATACCATGTCCAGTTCTGGTGCCCACAATTCAAGAAGGATGTTGATAAATTGGAGAAGTTTCAGAAAAGAGCCACCAGAATGATTAAAGAATTAGAAAACCTGCCTTTATAGTGATGAGCTAAAGAGATTGATCTCCTTGAGTCTAACACAGTGAAGGTTAAACGGTGACTTGATTGCAGTCTAAGCATCTGCCTGACAACAAATATTTAATAATGGGCTCTTCAAGATATCAGAGAAAGGTATAAATTATCAAATGGCTGGAAGCCGAAGCTAGACAAATTCAGACTGGAAATAAAGTGTAAATTTTTAATGGTGAGTAATTAACCATTGAAACAATTTACCAAGGGTCATGGCAGGTTCTCCATCACTGACAATTTTGAAATTAAGACTGGATGTTTTTTCTACAAGATCTGCTCTAGGAATTATTTTAGGAAAGTTCCCTGGCCTGTGTTCTACAGGAAGTCAGACTAGATGATCACAGTGGTCCCTTCTGGCCTCGGAATCTATGAAATATGGACAGTTAGCTAGCTCCTTGGCTACAACAAGGGAGTGCACATTGCAGCCCAAAGGGGTTGGGTGCAAACCTGCCCTTTTCATTCTCCCTATCCTGATCCTTCTCCACTCTGGGCCAGTCCTACAGCATAAGTTAAGAGCAAATTGTGGGCTACTTGGTACCATAACTAACCCGAGAACCAACCACTCACCAATTAAGCACATCATTCTGGAGGCAGAAATGCACAGGCCCAACCAGAGACTCCAAGGCACAATGCCGTGGAAGGCGTACCAAGAGACCCTGCTCTGAGAAGAATGATACCTCATCCCAGCTACTACTGGGAAAGAGGGGCTGTAACCAATGTTCCCTCTAATTTTTGACAGGCCATGTGTACAAAAAATTTCTTCTGTGCAAATTTTTGTGCTTCTGTGCAAATTTTTGTGCTCGCGGTGTTTCGATGTATGCACACAGCTTAGAGGGAACAGTGGCCATAACCCTTGGCTCCTTAACAAGGCCTTTGCTCTGAGTACAAGCCTAAGCATGCCATGCTTGGAGATGTTCTAGGCCTCTTCACATTGACAGTGCTGTAGATGGGGGCTGTACATTGACTTCTGTGCTTCACAGCACTTGATGCATCTCAATCCCTCATGATCCCGCTGCCATACTGACAGGAACACAACTGAGTTGATCAGGATGCACTGAGGACAAAGCTTCTGGCATCGGACAGTGCCTGCACAATGGGTCATCTGTGTGGAGGTGAATACTGCTGAGTCCGGCTACCCAGGGCAGGGGGCTGACCAAAGACCAGCTAGGTCCAAAATCCCTTTGACTTCAGAGTGCAGCAGAAGCTATCACAGGGGAGATATCACAACAAAGCCAAGAGCCATATGAAAAGCAAAGCAGCTCAGCTAGGAAATCTAACAATGCAGAAAGGCAACCGGCGCTTCTTTGAGTGGGCAGATCATCTCTACCTCTCATCAGATGTATGCTCTTCTTGTTTGAAACTGGCAGAAGAGAGCCAAAGATACTGAAATAATCAGTTAAAAATACCAGGAAGAAGCCCTGGAATAACAAAAATAGGTATAGGGGAGTCCCACACCAGAATAGCCAGAGAGAGATTCTTAGTGATCAGTGGGCACCAAAGATACTGACAGCTAAAGGCATCAGTGGCAAGACTGGAATGTTCCATTTGATGACAGCTCATCAAACCTCTTTTAGCTTCAGGAGTTCTGGTGCTGAGGGCTTGAGATTCAAGAATGAGATTGCTGCGATTGTGTCCTTAAAGGAATGGAATTACCCATAACTCTGATGGGTGCATGGTTGCACCAAGATCATATTAAACCTCCTCACACCTTCATGTTCCAGCCTCATAGGCCAGTTCCAGCCACTGTAACAAAACCAGTGCTTTTGGAGTAAGGGCTAAGGTGGAAAGAAATGCATGGAAATACAGTGGTCCACAAAGCCTGAATACCTGTAGCTAGAGGATAAAGCTTGTTACACTGTGATGGAGAAACAGGATGGTTTCCTTGATAAATTGTATCAATAATTTGTACCTCTCAAGACCCACATCATGCTATCTAAAAAGCCTCAGAGTAAAAAATTGGTTTTTTTAAAATATTTCTAATCACTTTCTTCTTTGATTATAGTCAGGAGTTTAGCAGAAGGACTTTTAAGATGACAAAGCAGAACTTGCATACATTGAACTACAACTTTGCCTGGTCATATCCTGCATCTATAAGATCAGATTCCAGAGGACACACTGTGCACATTAGAGATGTGAGGATGCCAGAATCTTTAGCCATCAAAATGAGGTGTAATCAGTGGCAGAGCATGAATTTGCCTATTGCAATGAGCCTCGTACCTTAACATTGAAAAACAAACTCTGATTTCGAACATATGGGTGCTTGTTCAAACCAGCCTTCCCAACCTTTTGAGACATCCCTGTCACTAATTGTTAATGCAGAGCAACACAAGGGGAGACAGAAGTATGGCTGGGATAAAAACCAAACTGAAATCTGTCAAGCATGTCACCTCCTCAGTAATTGTAGACTAAAATGAAAGACAAGAGACAGGTAAATGACTAGTAGAATTTCCTAGTAGAATTTTGACTGGTAGAATTTAGGGTATGTCTACACTGCAGTTAAAAACCCATGGCTGGCCCATGCCAGCTGACTCAGCCTCACAAGGCTCATGCTAAGGGGCTGTTTAATTGTGGTGTAGATGTTTGGGCTTGGGCTGGATTGTCTAATCATCTCTGTTGGTCCACTGGGAACAGGAGAAATGGACATTGCAGGTAGGTAACAGCAACATCAAAACTGACTACACAATCTTAAAGCACAAGGATCCAGTGACCTGTTGGAGGAATGTACTCTCCAGGTCACCCTCTTATCTTCCACAATAGTTTGGTGACTTCATTTCTCATTGTTTTCTTCTCAGAGTGAGCCAATGGAGATGACTGGATGATCAGGAGCAATACTGGAGAGATGGTGAACATGGGTACTGCTAAGCATGTCCTCAAGCTAGTTAAGAAAACATTTCTAGGATTACCTATGTTATCACCTAGGCATGTAATTGTCTTTCATGTTTAAAAGACAGTAACTTAAAAAAAAAACAGGATAAAAAAAGAAGCCTTCTGACTGATATTAAGTTCTGTTCATTTGAAGAGTCTAGCTTTAGCAATCAAAATATTCCTCTAAATTTGTATAAAGGGCTGGATCCTCAGCTCGTGTAAATCAGCGTAACCCTTGGGGGTCTGGCCCAATGCTTTTCCAATTCCAAAAATCACCACCACAATATCACCAACATTGCATAAAGCTGCATCCAATCCCTTTGTCTAACTGAGCTCCTCAGGCACTGACATAAAGAGGTAATTCATCCTTGTAATGATGCTTCTCAGCTACAGGGTTACTTGGTAACAATCCTTCCACTAGGGAACAGTTGCATCAATAAGGCATCAACTGAAGGCGGAATAGTACAAATCAATCTGCCCCTTATTAGAGGAAGGAATAGAATGCATAATGGGGAAAGGAATTGATGAAAGAGTGACAAGGTGAGTTGAGAATTGGTGAAAAGCGGAAGTAATTGAAGGAGAAAAGGGGAAATATTTATGGTTTCAAACTGTAGTTCTTGTTTTTCAGATAGTTTAAAAAAAAGAAAAAACTCTAAACAAAAATACCTTGCCTCACATAAACAACATTACATGTGTCATACATGCATTTATAGAGCTTATTTTTCATATCAGATTGCTTATGTGATGTAAAGCTCTCTTTTTTGTTTTCAGAAAATTAATAAAATATTTTAGAATATAAGAAACATTTTCTATAATGTATATTTTAAATTATACATATGTACACCCCCCTCCTTCAAACAAATTATTTTACCTCTGTACATAAAATGTGTATAATAAATGAGGAGCTGTTGCCTGATCTATGGATTGTGTATTAATTATATTGATTACTTAAGAATTCCCAGTTACCACACTGAGCTTTGATAGGTTCTTGTCCCAAGATCAGGCCCAATATTATTAAAATTACTGTTCATTTGGGGACCCCGTTGTGCACGATTGCAACACTCTCACTTAGGAAAATGCTTCTGTATTTGTAATAGTTTTCTCGGCACAGTTAGCAAAGTTAGACACTCGAATCCAGCAGAGAGAGACAATACAGAATGTGCATTTGAGCCTCCTCACACCATCCCTTGCAAAAGGACACAAAGTGTTATTCATCCTCACCATTATCATCACCAGTGGTCATCATCCTGGCATCTCCCCAGAGTTACATCTCCAAAGGCACACAGGTTGGGATACATCTGTTATAATGTGTTACCTTGACACCACTATGCCCCATTCATATTAAGCAGATATTTCATCCCCTTTTCCTTATCTGACTTTCCTCTGCCTATTAATGTTGGGTTGCCCTTCTCCCATAGGTTACTCGGCCTTTTACCTGAAGGTTATTAGCATATATGTCATTAGTTACCATGGAACTCTTGTGGTTCCATCTGCTGATGTTCCTAACTTAAAATATCCCAAGTTGGTATAAACTAGCATCTTGTGGTTATCTGCCAGCAGTTTAGTCATTACACCATTCTAAGGGCAGGTCTACACTACAGCCAGCATCAACGCTCTGAGATCGATCCACTGGTGGTCGATTTAGTGGGTCTAGTGAAGACCCGCCATATTGACAGCAGATCGCTCTCCAGTCGACCCCTGTACTCTACTCCTGACGAGAAGAGTAAAGTAAGTAGATGGGAGAGTTTCTCCCATCAACCCCCTGCGGTAACTCCACCTAAGGTACATCGACTCCAGCTACGTTATTCACGTAGCTGGAGTTGCGTAGCGTAGATAGACTTATCGCAGTAGTGTAGCATAGCCTATCTTGCGATAGCTTATCATCTAGGGTTACTCCTGGTTAACTACTTATGCGAAGGCTTTGGGGCCTTATGCCTTGTAGGCTCATTACATTACTGCCTTACCTTATACCCATGTCTCTTACCTAGCAAATACCTACAGGCTCCAGAGCAGTTTCAAAGTATTCACTCATCTTTTCACTCCTCTATACAATATTATAGATTTGAACAGTTATTACCCATACTTATGATGAGAACTACTTGCTAGACCCTCTAGTGTCCTACCTACAGGTAAAAAGGGAAAAGAAAACATTTTCATTGCACTCACTAGATATGTCGCCCCTCTGCCGAATTGTAACAAATTTCAAGGCTTCGTTGGTCAGTTTTGATCAGAGGAGAAATCAGTGACATGGAGTCTGGGTATTTTCTTATTGTAATGTCTTCTATTTACACTATATTCACCAGTCTTTGAACAGAAGTGGTCACAGAGCAGGCAGGATGGCCATCTCTGTCAACAATCTCAGCCAAAACACCAATGCCCAGTTCCCAGGGAGCAATTCTGTCCCAAGAATTGACTTTCATTAGAGGGAGATTAAGGTAGAGCAAACTTTCCTACTTGTTGCAGCAGCTCCCCATGAAACATAACCACAAAACTAATAATGCAGCATGTTTTCAAATAATGAACAGGGCTTGCACGCTAAGAAAAGGAACTTTTATGAATGTATGTAACAATGCCACCCAGTGACTCCTGTCTCAATATATATTCAAAATATTTTAAGGTAGAAAATGGGTATTGCAAATTGTGCTCATAAATACATCTACTTTCCATGGGTCTGATTGTGTCTGACTGATCTGTGGATACATAAGAAAAGAGGAGCGTATAAGAAACCTCTCCTGGGTTTGTGCCCCCCAGTCAGTGCTGGGCATAATCACAGTTCGTGGGCTCCCTGAGAACAGCAACTGCTCCCTTAAATAGCCCCGTGGCTTCCCCAAGGATGGGTTGGGAAAGACAAGGAGAAGTTTAGCTATTGCCCCATTCCACTTCAGCCCGTGGGTCTTGCCAGGTGCACAGGGGAGTACATGTGCCATGGAACCTTTTAGGTTCTCTCACTGCCCATGTTAGTTAAGCAGCACAAGGTGTACATTTTCCATTGACTGCAAAGGGAGTTTCATGCCTATTTGAAAATGAGCATGGTCTAGAGGAGAGGACACTGGATTGGGACTCAGGAGACTCAGTTCATTTCCACCTCTGACACTGACCTTGGTCAAGTCATTTCTCCTCTCTGTGATTCTGTGTCCCCTCCCATCCTTTATGGATCTTGTTTATTTAGACTGCCAACTCTTTGGTGCAAGGACTATTTCCAACCAGAAGTCTGTATAGTACCTAAAACAATGGGCTCTGATCTTACTTAGGGCTGCTAGGTGCTATTGTAATACAAAACAAACAATAATAATTTAGAACTTACATTATAGAAGTAAATGTGCTCTTCTATGCTGAAGTTCTCTAGGGAGAGGAAATATTTTGATCATAGAAACATAGGGCTAGAAGGGACCTCAAGAGGTCACCTAATTCATCTCGCTCTCACCTACACCTAGACCACCCCGATATCTGTTTGCCCAATCTGTTATTAAAAACCTCCAGTGATGGGGTTTCCAAAACTTCCAAAGGTAACCTGTAACTATCCTTATAGTTAGAATGTGTTTCATGATCTCTAATCTACATCTTCCTTGCTTCAAACTAAGCCAATTACTTAATTTGAAGAACAATTGATCACCATCATCTTTGTAACAACCTTTGCCATTTTACTGCCTAGCTCCCTAAAGTCTAGTGATTAGAGTTGGTTGGCATTCTGTGACTGAAAAATTTCCCAGGCAAAAAATAGGATCTTATCCAAAAAATCATTTTTGGCAGGAAAATGTCTTGATTAAGGGTTTTGGTTTGTTGTTTCAAACGTTAATTTTGGCTTGAAAGGAAACATTCATTTAGTTTCCATTTTGAAAATGGAAAAATTTTTGAAATTTCAGATTTTTGTTTTTTTCCTGTTCTGCCCTTTCCCCCTCCCCTCACCCCCCGCCCCCATTTTGCCACTAGCTGTAATAGATATTTAGATTTGGGGAGTTTTTTCCTCCTTTTTCCCTTGTTTCACTAATTCTTTTCCCACTCCAACTCTTCCAAACTTCCTCATCTCAGGAAACTTAAAAGTGACAGAGTTACAGGATTGATTGATTTAGATTCAAAATAAAGATACCTATCCAAAGCTCTAGGCACCCTAACATAATGAATCATATAATAAGTACAAATCTTCACAGCATTAAAATCAAGTTTCATTTTTCCTTTTGATGCATTGTCAATTTTCCAAAGTTAGAGAAGTTTTGTAAAGTTACCACATGGGAAAAAGAAAAGGGGTGTGTGTGTTAAACTGGTCATTATTGAACTCAGCGAACGGGAAACAACTTCAAAATTCAATTCTTTCCTTACTTTTCAACCTGATCTGCTTATGACTTGTGTCCGGTGTGTGTGTGTGCTGGAGTAGGATGGAGGGACAAAAGGATCTGGACAGTCTCCTTCTTCACAGTTCACCTGTGCAGGAACAACTGGACTTTGTTTCTGTAAATCTCTAGTGGATGAGAGATGTTGGCCCTTAGAGCGTATATCAGAATTTCTGATCAACTGCAAACCCTATATTGGAACCTAAGCATCTCAAGTTTCTCTGCTTCTAATGAAGATTCATTAGCAGACAGTGATAAAAGTGATTAATTTCCCTTTTAGGTACTTTTGAGAAAACTGAATCATTCCGAAATGTTTCTAAGATTAAAGAGGAATGCTGTTCATGGAAAGAGACACAGATCTGATGACATAAATATTTATATACAACTAGATTTTCAAAAGAGCTCAGCTCCCATTTAGGCACATAAATAAGGGTCAGATTTCCAGCAGTGCTCAGCACCCAGCATCTCCCATTGTGACATGTATGGCCAGCACCCACTGTGCTGAGAGCTGTTTGCAAATCTGGCCCTCTGTTTTTTATATTAGCATTTATATTATTTGCATATTGTGCAATAAGCAGAGCCACTACAAACTGCAGCACGGGAGAAAGGTTTTATCATCCATAATTATAATCAATTGACATTTGTCTAGCAATATAGTCAAATAAATAAACAAAGGCTGCTTGGGATTTTACTCTTTCTATGATTACACGGAGCAATCCAAAGCAGCATGGCTACACAGCACAGAGTGTCTGCAGCAGGCTTTCTGTAGCGTTATCGGTGGAAGAAACATGGAACAATCTGAAGGAAAATATAATCCAAAATAACAAGCCGGCCAAAACAAAGAAGGTCAGTGCTTAAAAGTCACTGTTGGGGAGAAGAAGAGACTCAGTGACTCTGTGGGCCCAAAGAATTCCTTTTTTGTGAGCAAAACAATGCGCTTGAACAATATAGCTACTTGTAGTGGTTTCGAGGCAGTAGATTAATTTTGTTTCATACTGAATGGAAATTGGAACTGCTTCTGTAAATAACGAACACTGGCCAGAGAAGAAAGCATGAGCTTTCATAGAGACTTGAAAATAACCCAAAATAAGGAGTGCATTGGCAAACTGTTCTGTTTTCTCTCTCTGAACAGCCCAGAAAATGCAATGCAGTCAGGAGAGTTAATGACGAGAAAGGCTGAGAAGACAGATTAGAAGATATGATGTAGTTATCTTTAACATGTCAACTTCTGTTTTATAAACCAGCATTTGAGGACAGTCACTTCTTGATGGAGATAAGGAAATTGATGAAAAGTTTTGCCAGCTCTTTTTCCAAAGATTTCAAATCTTATGTTATACTGTACCCCAATAGACTGGTTTATTCAGACTAATTAAACCGGCATTTATTAGGCCCTCCTCCCCTGATTCAATATGGTGTTTAAAGCATATCCCTGACTTAAAGCACATAATCTTTACAGCCCCTAGCATTAAAGGGCCCTGGTCCTTGAGCAGGGCTGCTAGGTGCTAGAGTAGTACAAATAAATAATACTGAGCCCATTGACCTCAACAAGACTATACACATTCTTAGGCCATGTCTACACTAGGGCCACGTTGTGGCATAGCTATACTGTACCAGTATACCTCCTAGTGTGGTTGCAGCTTACCCTGGCAAAATGACACTTTTGCTGATATAGTTTATTCCAGCCCTCGGTGTGAAATAAGCTCTACCAGCAAAAGGGCAGTTTTACCAGTATAACTGTCTGCACAAGTGGCTTTTGCTGCCACAACTATGTCAGTCACAAGTCACGCCCCTGAGCAACACGGCTATGTCAGCAAAACTCTGTAGGGTAGATCTGGCCCTAAAGTAAGGCATGTGGTTAAGTACTTTGCTGAATCAGGGCCTAAGCCCTGGTCCACACTAGAAGGGTTATACTGGTATAACTATGTTGGTTAGGGAAGTGGTATTTCACCAGTATAGTTATACTGGTACAAGCCCTAGTGCCTTAGCCCTGGTCTACACAAGGGGGAGGGATTGACCTAAGATACGCAACTTCAGCTACACAAATAGCGTAGCTGAAGTCTACGTATTTAGGTCAACTTACCTCAGCGTCTTCATGGCGCTGAGTCGACCGCTGCCACTCCCCCCGTCGACTCTGCCTCTGCCTCTCAAGGCGATGGAGTATCAGCGTTGATGGGAGAGCGCTTGGGGATCGATTTATCATGTCTAGACTAGATGCGATAAATCGATCCCTGATAGATCAATCACTACCTGCCAATCCAGCGGGTAGTGTAGACCTGTCCAGAGAGTAGTATAGTTTATTTTGTTTACTTGCTCTTTGGTATAAGTGCCTTTAAACCAGTATAACTGCATCTACACTAGGGGAAGGTTTGCTGCTTAACTATATTGGTGTAGTTAAAGCAACAAAACTTTTTAGTATAGACAAGCCCTAAGAGAAGTCACTCCCAAAAATGTCACCATTATGGCCAAAAGGCCTTTAACATGACATATGTTGAGGAAGAAGAAACACTTGTATTTTTGTGACTGCTACCTGACCTAATAAATACCAATTTAATTATTTTATATGAGTTGGGTTTGGAATGAATATAGTATAGCCGGGGTGTGTGGGGGTTCCTATTGGAAGCACAGCATTGTTGAGAAACAACTGTCATTTATAGGATCACCCTCATTATTATTTCAGAGTGGTAGCCATGTTAGTCTGAATCAGAATATTTGTTAGTCTCTAAGGTGCCACAAGTACTCCTCATTCCTCGTTATTATGAATCTTTCTGTTAGCTATTTTAGAGTACCAAGAACTTCTTTTTCATTGTCTTCTTGTTGTCTTTGAAACTGAGCTTTGTAACTGTATTTAGAATGAAAATGTCTTTATATATACAAAGTCATAAAGTCTAAGGTCAGAAAGAAAGACCAGAGCACCTACTTTGACTTCTTATACATCACAGACCACTAAATACCACCCAATTACCCCTGCATTGAGCCCAATAACCAGAATTAAATGAAATTATTACAGCCCTCTGGAGACTGAACTACTGAGGTACACCAGTGCCCAAAGCCGCTGCAACGGCAGCGAATTGATTAAGTGAGATATACCCAGGTGATTCTATTAAGTGATCCAGGACCCTTCCTGCAGAAAAAGGTGAAAAACAAAAACAGGAAACAAAACCCAAGGTCCCTACCAATCTGACGAGGGGGGAAATTCCTTCCTAACCCCCAAAATGGTAATCCATTTGACCCTGAGCAGGTGAGCAAGAACCCCTAGCTGAGCATCTCAGAAAGAATTCTCTGTCCTGCTTTAGATCACCAGCCCCTTCACCTGGTGGCCCATTTCCAGCTAGAGCCTTCTCTGATGCTTCAGAGAAAGGAAACAACAAAAAATGGGAAAAAAACCCCAACCCCCAGAATACGTTGTGGGAAAAGTTTCTACTTGACCCCCTCAGGAGACTGGCTGAAGCACTGAAACATGAGATTTAGGAGTTAAGACACAGGGCCAGAAGGGACCCCATGTGCCACCAATCCCAGCCCCACATCCTAGGCAACCCAGTTATGCAATCACACTTACAAATTTAGCAAGTTCTATCTTAAAACTAATTAGGTTGTTTTCCCCCACTATTCCTATTGGGAAGCTGTTCCAGAGCCTCACCCCTCTGGAAACATTTTTCTAATTTCCAGCCTATGTTTACTCATGGCCAGTTTATATCTATTTGTTCTTTTGCCAACATTGTCCTTTAGCTTAACGAGCCCTTCTCCATCCCTGGTGATTACCCCCTCTTCCCCCTCCCCCCCCCTCCCCCCCGATGCATAGAGAACAATCATATTCCTTCTCAGCCTTCATTTTCCTAGGCTATTTAGGCTCCTCTCATAAAATAGGCCCTCCATCCCCTGATAATCCTAGTAGGCCTTCTTTGCACCTGTTACAGTTTGAATTCATCTTTCTTGAATGAGGATGACCAGAATTGTACACAGTATTCCAAATGAGATTTTACCATTGCTTTCTACAATGGCATTAATGCGTCCCACACTCTACTGGAAATACCTTGCCCGAGGATCGCATTTGCCTTTTTTGAAACTGCATCATATTGGTGGCTCATAATCAGCCTGTGATCAAGTCATACGCCTCCTCTGTCACTTTCAAGTGATAAGCCCCCAGTTTATAGCAGAAGTTCTAATTAGTCCCACAGTGCATAACCTTGTACATTGTGCTATTAAATGTTACTACATTGTACATTACTACATGTTAGTACATTTCTGTTACTCCTATTGTCTAGGTCATCCAGTTCTTTCTGTATAACAGTCCAACCCTCCGCTGTATTGACAATGCCTCCCCACTTTGTGGCATCAGCAAACTTCATTAGCATACTCCCAGTTTTGTCAAACTCATTAATAAAAACATTAAATAAGATCAGTCCCCAGGCTGATCCTTGAGGAACTCCACTAGTAACCTCCCTCCAGCCTGATAATTTCCTTTACAGCACAACATCTTCTCTCCTTACCCACCTTAAAATTCTTGTACGAATCCCCATCTTATCCAACGTAACTACTAATTCCTCATGTAGTGCTGTATCAAAGGCTTTCCTGAAGTCCAGACAGATTAGAGCTACTGCATTTCCATTGTCTTAAAAACCAATTCTCTTATCAGAGAAGGATATCAAGTGAGATGGCATAAACTACCTTTGGTAACACCACATTGCATTTCATACCATTTTCCATTTACCTCCATGTCTTTAAAACAAACTTTGAAGGAAAGAATAATTAAAGCCTTGAAGGCTATTGTAGTCATGCTAACAGGTGCATACCTGCCCAAATCAATCTCCACCCCACCTTCTTAAATATAGCTATTCTCCAGTCAGAAGGCACCACCCTTGAATTGATAGTTTTTTCTTATGTTTCTGCAGGCAGTAAACTGTGAAGCTGCTGCTGCACCATCAAAAGACTTTCTAACTAGCAATAATCTGTCATCTACAAATACTCTAGAAACCCT
Source organism: Caretta caretta (assembly GCF_965140235.1). Classification (NCBI taxonomy): domain Eukaryota; kingdom Metazoa; phylum Chordata; order Testudines; family Cheloniidae; genus Caretta; species Caretta caretta. The sequence continues at coordinate 200,553,304 of NC_134208.1, read as the reverse complement.
AAATCATAACATGGAGGACCACAATGGACTTTCTTTAACATAATCCATGGGAAACTAGATAGCAAATGGGATACAGATCCTTCCACCTTCAAATTGCTGCTTGAAATCTAGCCCAGCTTGGTGGGGAACATAAGAATGGCCATACTGGGTCAGACCAATGGCCCATCTAAGGCAGTGTCCGGTCTTCTGACAATGGCCAGTGCCAGATGCTTTAGAGGGAATGAACATAACAGGGCAATTATCAAGTGATCCACTCCCTTTTGTCCAGTCCCAGCTTCTGGCAATTAGAGGTTTAGGGACACCAGAGCACAGGGTCGAGTCCCTAGCCATCCTGGTTAATAGCCATTGGTGGACCTTCCTCCATGAACATATCTAATTCTTTTTGAACCCAGGTATACTTTTGGCCTTCACAACATCCCTGGCAATGAGTTGCACAGGTTGACTGTAAGTGAGAAGAAGTACTTCCTTTCTGTTTGTTTTAAACCCGCTGCATATTAATTTCATTGAATGACCCCTGGCTCTTTTGGTATGTGAAGGAATAAAATAACCCTTCCCTGTTCACTTTCTCCACACCATTCATGATTTTATAGATCTCTGTCTCTTTTCTAAGATGAACAGTCCCAGTCTTATTATGGGTACTGGAGTTAGGTTTACCAGCCCGTAACTACCAAGCTCGCCTCTGGAGCCTCTCTTAAAAATTGGTATCCCATTAACTAACATGCAGTCATCTAGTATAGAGGCTGATTTAAGCAACAGGTTATATGCCAGACCACAGTTAGTAGTTCTGCAATTTTATATTTCAGTTCCTTCAGAGCTCTTGGGTGAATACTATCTGGTCCTGACTTATTACTGTTCAATTTATCAGTGTGTTCCAAAACCTCCTCTAAAATACCTCAACCTGGGACAGTTTCTCAGCTGTGTCATCTAAAAAGAATGGCTCAGGTGTGGGATTTCCCTCACATTCTCTGCAATAAAGACCGATGCAAAGAATTCATTTAGCTTCTCCGCAATGGCCCTATCTTCCTTGAGAGCTCCTTTAGCACCTCGATCATCCAGTGTCCCTGCTGATTGTTTAGCAGGTGCCCTGCTTCTGATGTACTTAAAAAAATTGCTGTTAGCAAATGACACAAAAGCTCATTGCTCTTCAAATTCTCTTATGGCCTGCCTAATTAAATTAAGGACTTAAAGTTGTTGCCTTCTGGCAGACGTTCAATGGTGTGGATGGAATGATATCAGTCCAGTCCCTAATGGACAAAGCCATCAGCACTAACTGGCACCCTCAGCAAGATTTCACATTTTTTAATGGAGACAGAACAAACCTTTGAGCCACAGAAATGGTGTCTTCAGGTTGGCACTGAGGCACATTGACAGGAGCCTGCAGTAGCTGCGCTCTAGATAAATAGAATGCTTGATTCTCCAGGGTTGCCAATCTTGCACCTTCCATGAACTGTGAAACATCGAAAGTAATCATCTTTGTCCTGTCAGTACAATTAACTTCCCTTGCATTTCACGGTCTTTGAGCAGAGGCGGAATTATTTTACCTCCATAGTCAACAGGAAAAACTTGCTTTTGTGAGAACAATGCCCTAATCAGCCACCTCAAAGTATGTTTTCATATATAGAGCAAGAGTTCCCAAAGTTTTTCATTGCACAACAGCATTTAGATACAGAGATTGCCTGACGGACCAGCTCTCATCCCATTCACAATTGTACAGACCACCACCTCTCATTCAAAACTGCATTACAAATTTGTGGAAACTATTATAAGTATTTACATAGGAAAGGAACATTAGTATTTAATGTATACAGAGATATATTTTAATCCAGGTTAAGGCAGATAAGACAGCACCTTGTGACCAACTAGATTTGCAGGCCTCCAGTAACTGCTCTATGGAAAACAAACATAGATCCTTCCCCTACAGCTCATCATTGAAGACAACCTATGTAGCAAAGGAAAGCAAAGCATTTCTGTGCCCAGCAATGTGACATCCTGCTGTCTACTGAGCCTTGAAGGCAGAGGACTATGTTGGGGACGGTGTAGTCGCACAGCCCCATTAGAAGCACAGGGGAGCATTGTACCTCTGAGAGACAGCACACCTGCTAGAGGTCCCTGCTATGCAGAAGGAGCATGTCAACTGCCCCCCTCCTTAGGGAGTGCTGTGTGCTCCATTGGCCAGAGCAGAAGGGTGGATCTAGTGGGGATCCACAATGGTCAATGCTGGGTCTAACACCATTCAATATTTTCACAACGACTTGGATAAAGGAGTGAAGCATATGCTCATAAAGTTTGCAGAGGGCACCAAGCTGGGACACTTTGGAGGACAGGGTTACAATCCAAAATGACCTTGACAAATTAGAGAATTGGTCCGAATTAAGAAAGACGAAATTTCAACAAAGATAAGTTCAAAGCGCTTCCCACAGGAAGGAAAAATATCCAATACACAAACTACAAAATGAGGGACTAGCTAGCTAGCTGCTAGCATTGCTGAATAGAATCTGCGGGCTATAGTGGATCGCACATTAAATTTGAGTTAACAATGTGACGCAGTTGCAAAAAAGGCTAATATTCTGGGGTGTGCTAACAGGAGTGTTGTATGTAAGGCACAGGAGGTAACTGTCCTGCTCTGCTCCGCACTGCTGAGGCCTCAGCTGGAGTACTGTGTCCAATTCTGGATGTCACACTTTGGGAAAGATGTGGACAAACTGGAGAGAGCCCAGAGGAGAGCAACAAAATAAAAGGTTTATAAACCTCACCTATGAAGAATGGTTAACTCCTCCCCCCCCCCCAAAAAAAAACAAAACAAACAACAACAACAAACTAGGCATGTCTAGTTTTGAGAAAAGAAGACTGAAGGGGGAACTGATAACAGTCTTCAAATATGTTAAGGGCTGTTACAGAGAGGATGGCGATCAATTAGTATCCATGTCCACTGAAGGTAGGAAATGACATAATGTGCTTAATCTGCAGCAGAGGAGTTTCAGGTTAGATTTGAGGGGAAAACTTTTTAGCTGTAAAAGGTAGTTAAGCTCTGGAACAGGCTTCCAAGAGTGGTTGGAAAATCCCCACCACTGGAGGTTTTTAAGAACAAATTGGACAAACGTCTGTCATGGGTGGTTTAGGTTTCTTTTGTCCTGCCATAGCACAGGGCGCTGGATTTGAAGACTTTGAAGTCCTTTCCAGCCCTACATTTCTATGATTTTATGAAAGAGGCTAGTTATTACCATCTAAGAGATTTTTTTTCCCTTCTAAAGCCTCCCTCCAGCTAAAGGGAAAGAAACCAAGTGATGTTAAAACAAATGCCTTATTTAATATTTTACATTTCAAATGCTTTAACTGTTTTCCCTTCTTTTTCTGTATCTTTACTAAAAGGCTACAAGATTTTTAATGATGTTTGCGTCATGGTACTGGGATCTCTGTATACCAAACCTTGAACCTTGTTTAAAAATGTTTAATGTTGTACAACGACAGGGTTATATTAACACCTTCGACTCTTTGAGCCGACCTGAATGAATACAACTCATACTGAAGAGTTATAGGTGACACCTTCTCCAAATCCTAGAAGGGGCAAATTTGAATGGCTGATGGAGGGCGCTATTAGTCAATCATCTAATTAGCCAAAGCTGCAACTGTTACACGTGTAACTCTTACTGAAGTCAAGCTCTTCACGCACAAGGACTGTCGACTAAGACCCCCAATGCTGCAATTCTATAGGTCAGGGGATCCAGAAATGTCAGCATTGAGAGCAGCAAGTATAAGCCACACACCTTCTGGGTGTGGTGTTCTGCCCCATCTAGTGGCACCAAGACCACAGAGAGAGAGAGAGAGAGAGAGAAAATGAGTTTACTCTACAGTCTTAGTTAAGAGCCAGTTGGCTTTTAGCTCATGCGGTAGAGGCTCATGCACTAAGCTCCAGAGGTCCCCTGTTCAATCCCAGCCGCCGATGACCAGGTGGCATTATACAAGCATCAGTCTTGGAGGATCTGTTCTTCCTACTGCAGCTTCTGCACCCAGTCAGTCTAATTACTTCTGATTTCTTGCCCATCAGGTTATGAAATGCTTCAGAGAAAAAGATCAAAATGCGGTCTAAACCTCAGGAGGAAGAAGGCATCTGTCAAGACAAGCTCACACTAGAAATGGTATCAAGCATTCCTGTTCACTAAATCTTTCAACTAGTTCAAAGACAATTCAGAAGTCTCATTAGAAGAGAAAACAACTAAAGCCCTCAAAACAGCTAATTAAAAGAAATTGCCGGTGTTGTGGCTTAGCAGAACATAATACCTTATAAATCCTTAAACGCCATAACCTGTGTAAGACAAACTTTGTCCAAGGAGATCATTTTGGCCCTATGCTAAGTTGTCAAATGAACAAAGTGAAACAGATAGATTCTCTGTTTGCTTCTGAGTTGCTCTCATCGCCTATAAAATTTAGACATCAATATTCACAAGGAACACAGTCAGTTCTTGTGTGTGTTAACATGAGCTATAAAGATCTAAAAGCTCTAAGAAAGCTGTTTGGATTTAAAATAATACTAGCTCAAAAACATTCTGGATAAGTGTATGAGAAGAATTAAACTGGCATTGCAGTCTACTATGTATGAACTGGATATACACAACAATGCAAATCCCAGCTAAAACCTAGAATTCACATACAGTGTAACTGAAAATCAAAAACAAAGCAAGGATACAGAACTTGCCATGGTTTTTTGTATGAGTTTATCAAACAAGTGATCCAGATTACCTCCTTCTCTGGGTAAACCAGTCAGAAGGGAATGGAGGAAAAACAATCTGCAAGTAGGGGGTTATAGATTTTGAAAGCTGCCAACAGCTTGGATCACAGAGAGCCTGATCCAAAATCTATTGATTTCAATGGGAGTTTACATCAATGAGCATTGGATCAGGCTCAGAAAGCGGAACTATGTTGCAAGCAATGTCTAGGCCAGCTTGAAAGCGTAGCTCCTTCAGAATCTTTTTTACAGAATCCCTGCAAGCATTTCATGACAAACTCATACCACCCATTCTCCCCCCACCATACCCTCCATTCTCCTTTCCATCATCCACAATCTCCAGGGTTTCCCCAGGCCGCACTTTTCTCCTGGATGGTCATTTGGAACCTGACTCTGTCCTCCATGCTCAAGGCAAAACCTTGACACTCTGCTTGAGTTTAGAAGTGCAAGGCTGGAGCCATTCTGCAGCAAATATTCCTCCCCACTGCCTGTGTTATTCTTCTTTAAAGCCCTTTCACCTTACACTCTGCAAGTAATAAAAAAAGCATTGCCATTTATATATATATAAAAAACAATACAGCTCCCATAACAACTTAACAACATTGGACAGAAATGATTACTACTGTATATAACTCTTCCTTGTCCCTAAAGGCACGGAGAGAAAGGAAGAGGTTCAGTTATGGAACCTCAGTGTCGTTCCCTTTGTGATCATACAAGAGATATCAGCATCTGTGGTCTAATACAAAAACCTCTTTGTCTAGAGTCTGAGAGTCGAGCCTACAGTTTCAAGCGCTTTTCAGAAACAGGCAGCAGGCGCTCCTTAAGAGCAATTGTTTGAGATGGACAGGAAGCAATGAAAAGAATGCATGGTTAAACTTTTGCCCATACATCTGGCCTGTGCTCATCACGACCAGGTTATCTTTTGATAATAAATTAGTCAAGTGCTTCACCTGATTTGCACTGCGTTTATTTTTGTTTTGAACCTAATTACCAGGTACATATTAAATATAATCCTAGTTCTATGGAAAACCTTAGTTGTTAAATCAACTAAAGTTTTTTTTTTTTTAATTATTAAAAAAAAAGGCTTTAAAACATAGTTAGATCAGAGGGTTCACACTGCCAGTTATCTACAGCTGTGGTTTCTTCCATGCCTATGTTTGCTATTAACTTTGCCCCGAGGTGCTAACCTGACATGTTAAAAGGAAATGAAAGATGTTACATTTGGAGAAAGTGGTGCTCAATCAATCACAGAGAAGCCCAGAGAAAGCTCCCTACAGCCATCTCCGGAAATAGTGTGCAAAAGCGCACAAACTGATCTGCTGTTGCCATCTGCTGGATGCCTCCTTGCATATTATTAGTTCCTTATTATGAACACTCTCCCTTTTGCCATATTTGAATGTGGATATCAGCAGCACATGTGGTGTTTAAATACGTGTACGTATATTCACTGCTTTAAACTTCACTGAAACAGCTTGTATTGCTGATGTTCCTTCTGTACCAGTCCCTGACTTTACAAAGTACTTAAGCAGGTGCTTAACTTCAACAGCAGTGCAGAATAGTAAACACAACAGCAATACCTTCATTATATGACCCTACCACCAATGCTAACTCACTGCTAGATTTAAAAATCTTCTGTGACCTGCTTTTATCCTCTATAAAAAGCCTGATTTCATTAAGTTGAATAGCTCTTGAATTGTGCCTTCAGGCATAAATAATTGTTTGTTTTCCTCAGACACTCATTGTGATATTGCTAAGGCCCACAGAGAAGGACTTGGAAGTACTGGTCAACCTGTTTTCAGGGTCCTGCTTTGTGCTGGAATAACAATGTGTGCAAATGAATTCTGACTGGCTTTCAAAAATCTTCTCTCAGCTATCTTCCAAGCAGGTCTATTTCTCTGGTTCAAGATTAACAAAAGTTTTCAACTTAACTCTTAGCACTGGGTTACTGAAATGCGTAAGTGGAGAGCAGCCTTCAAGCTTCTCTGAATAGAAAAAGTCTCCTGAGTTTGTTGTGCAAGGATAGAGGCCCCAATTCCGAAAAGCACTTAAACACATGCTTCAGTGTTTTGCTGAATATGGATGATGTAAGCATGTGTTTAAAAGTTAATCATGTCCATAAACACATTGTTGAATCAAAACCATAATTTGCAAACATGTCAGAAAGTGCAAATGTATAAGACAGGAGGCAGAGTCATTCTTTTTGCACTTCTGAGGAGGTGCTGATCCAAGAGCTGTTTGCAAGCACTGATTTATTCCTTTATGTGTTTATTTATCAAATGTGCCCTTCATTTTTGCCCCATTTATAACCAAACTAACCGTGCCTATGTATGATTTATAGCAATAAACCCATCAGGATGATATGCCAACTACATAAGAGCTGATTAATGCAACAACTTGACTCCTGAACCAACCTAAGACTTGTCCCACTCCATCAAATATGCCACTCAGGAAGACTGGGTAAATAAATTCAAGTTTTCATCCACCCATATGTTAGTATCAGCCTTGACTATTCCACCAGCAGCACGGAGAGGAACTTGGTCAGTTCAATCAGGATGGGGTGGCCCGTACAGAAGCACAATGTGGAGTGGGAGACTCCAACATGTAAGATCAGATGCAGCCAGCTTATCCACATCACTTCCCTGATGCTCCCATCTTTCATACTGTGACTGCAATATCACCCAGCCAAGTGCTGGCCAAGGACATCATCCATGATCAAACCACAGATGATGGTAACTTTCTTAATCCTACCAAGAGTGCAGGGGATTGGCCTAGATGACCTCTCAAGGTCCCTTCCAGTCCTATGATTTTATGATTCTCAGCACATTGTTATAGATATCAAAGATAAGATCAGTGAGACTCGGGTAAACACCAAACACCTAGTCTATGTTTTAAATATGACTTTCCTTGTGTCTACCCTCCCTTGCCCATCACAACAGGGACTAAAGAACACAAATCCCTGTAGCTAGTCCTTCCACCAAGCTCCACATCTCCAGCTCATGGCAGTATTGGTCAATCATCTTAGCAGTCCTAAGGTGACCACTGAGTAAACAAAACCATCACAGTGGGGTGTATGACGAAGGCTGTCTCTAAACTAAAACAAAGACAGCCTTACAGAAAATTAAAAATAGAAGATAGTCCCAGTCCCCAACAAGCCCTCGACAGAAACCCAAATCCCACGCAAAAATAAAACCACTGGCCCACCTAGCAGTCCACAGTCCAATCAGAGTGCTGACACAAGCGTTATCCAGGAAGATCCTAGATTCCTGCAGGTTTTTACACTTGCTGACCAAAGTGTGTAGCTTTAAATTGCTTTGGCCTTGGTCCTTCACTAACCTGCTGTTCAGTAGTATCTGCTATTAGAACTTTACACATAATCAAGCCATTGACTTATAATGTCCTTCCATTGACTTCAATAGGCTTTGGATCAGAGCCGTAGGGCAATGTGGGAGGAGATGCTGCAGTCCTTCTGAGGGCAATGCTGAAAAAGCCCGGTCTGTTTGCATGTGTTGGAATTCTTATTCTAGAAAAGGATTTTCTTGTTCTTGCTGATAGTCTGCTCCACCAATTGAGCCAGGCTGATTAACCGCTGTCCGAAGCTATACCTTTTCGCGTCCAGTCCACAGATGCGTGGCCTGTAGGAGGATATCAATGGCATGGTGAGGTGGAAGCACACGTAAACTAGTTACAACCACCTACAAGGACAGTGACGGTGGTCAGCACTTCAACCTGCATATCCCATTGCTATTTTCAGGTTGTTCCTACTGCATGTAAAACTGAAGTTTAGCCTTTGTGGCATGGAGAAGTCTGCATCTCCATCATCGGAATTTCATGAGATTTCAGCCCAGCTTTGGAGCAACAAGGTACATGGGGCAAGCGAATGCTTGTAGTATCTCATGCTGAGGAGAATGTCAGAGTGCACTACCCTCCGAGCCACCAACATCTCCTGGGATCTCTTGTCAGGTTTAAGCAGTCCAAGGCCAGCTAAAGGGACTCCGTTTATCACCACTAGAATTGGCCAAATACTGAAAGAAACCTGAGTCATGAATATATTTGCAAATAAATGACATGCATGCCATTCACTACAATTTGTGGGGGATCGTTACTCACAGATATTGGGATAATCGCTCAATGTTCACAAAGCATTCCTGGATCTGAAATGTTTCACGTATTTCTTACTGGGAGTGTGTTACTTGTTGTTCTTTTGTTAAAATTAGAGCTCAGCGAAATTCCGCATTTCCATCTCATCATAAATAATGACATTTCAACACGTTGTCATCCCAAATTGGGACAAGTTGAGATTTTGAAAGATTTTAAAGGAACAAAACACTCCATTTTTAGTGAATTCAGTGTTAAACAGTATTTCCGTATTAGCACATCTGATGAAGTGAGCTGTAGCTCACGAAAGCTCATGCTCAAATAAATTGGTTAGTCTCTAAGGTGCCACAAGTACTCCTTTTCTTTTTGCCTTATGAGAGTTGCAGTTCTGGTCCTATTCTCCCCATAAGCCAGGCTTTGTCTCCCATTCTGCACCCATAATCATGTGACTCTCATGAGGCACCATGCATAGGCCAGAGGGAAATCCACGTTGCACTGTGGGAGATGTAGTACTTCAGGGAACCTGGCCCATTGGAAAGAATGGGGACCTGAATTACAATGCCAATAATGCACTGAGACAGGGAAATGCAGTTGAATGTTATATTGAACTGATACAGAACAAAACATTTTGGGACCGTAAACAAACAAACAAACAAAACCCCAAAAACAAAACAAAAGCAATAACCCCCCAGGAATGAAATGTTTCAGTTTTATTTTCTTGATGGAAAATCAAAATTTTTCAGCACAATCAGAATTTTTCCTTGGAAAATTCCGATTTTGCAGAAATTGCACTTCCATTGAAAAATCATTCCAACAGAAAATTTCTGACCAGCTTTAGTTCAAATGTTTGTCAGCCAATCAGGGATCCAAAAAATACCATGTCACCAGACTCTGCAAATAGGGCTCAGTCCTGCTCTCATTGAAGTCCATGGCAAAATTCCCATTGGCTTTAGCAGAAGCAGAATCAGGCCTGTAGTGAACTGGCAAGTGAACAACACGTAGTCTGAGAATTATTTGGCTTGATACTTATGAATATTAAATATTGTGTGTGTGTGTCTGTGTGTCTGTGTCTCTCTCTCACACACACACACCTTTGCTTGACTAGCTATGGGGTTTGCTTTAAGATTTTAAAGCAAATGCCAGAAACATTTCTCTTCTGCTTGATTTTCTTCCCTTGGCTGCATCTCACCACAAAAGTACAATGCACTGGAGAATCAGACCAACTCTTGTGTTTGTGCCTCTGAAAAGGTAAAAGCCATAATAATTTCCAGTCTCCCAACCTCCGCCCGTTCTGCCTATTTAGATTGTAAGCTCTTTGGGACAGAGATTGTCTCTTACTATTTGTATGTACAGCACCTAACACAACAAGGCTCCGGTTTCATTTGGGGCCTCTAGGCACCGATGGAATAAGAAGAACTCTCACACATAATTCACATATTGTATAACTCACCACATCCAGCACATGAGACATGAATGCCCTTTCCATAGAAAGGCTAAACTCTCTAAAAAATCCATGGCAGGAACACTAGAACAATGAGAAACCAAAACAACTCAGTTATCCAAGCAGAATTAGGGAGGAAACGCTGGACGAGCAGCAGCACTGGATCCATGCCAGGTCTCTGCATGCTGCAGAGATGTAGAAGCAGAGATAACACATCTGTTTGGCTGAAGGTTTTAAGGCTTAAAAAAAAAAGTTACACAAAGATACTCCTTAGAAGGCCAAAGGCAGCTGTTGTCTTAGGACAAGGAGTCAGGAAGAGGCAAAGCAGACCAAAAGCATCAGAATGGGCTAACCCATTCTCTCTCCACCCCTTGTACCTCCCCCCCATGCCCACCCCTCAATATCTTTAACAGCCAACTTAGAAATGCTCTGCAGAGTTCTGTTTCGAAGGAAGTCCAGAGCCAACCAACTAAAAATGATACCCACCCTCCAAGCAGGGCCACTTCACTTGTTTGATTTCATCAACAACAACTTCATAGTTCCCATTCCCTGCCCAGTGGTGCTACTTCCCTGCTTGGCCAGGCTGCACTGAGGTCTATCAGAAGGTGAATGGCACCCTGCGCCTCCTAGTTAGTGAGGGGATGCTCAGATTTTCACAAGGTTACTCTGGAGAAAATTTACCCCTTTTAAAAGAAATGTAGCTTGTCATAAACAGCATGCCAGAATGGGGTACTAGCTAGGGGAAGAGTGTGTTTGGCATAGACAACAGAAATTGGGGGTGGGGGGCAGCAGCACCCTTTTGGCACTGTGAGGGAGGAACAGGAGCTGCTTCCAGCTGCGGGGGGGGAGGAGGAAGGGATGACTTGGCCTGTGTCTTCGCAGAGTTCACCTCTTATCCCCTCTCCTGTGGCTGGAAGCAGCTTGTCCCTTCCTGCCCGCACAGCGTTGAAAGGCAGCAAACACCTCCAGGCTGCTTCTGGCCACAGACATAACCCAGCCACCTCCTGTCTCCCGGGTACAGCCTGGGCAGGAAGGGGTTAACCCCTAAGGATGCCTTTTGTACCAGGGCCCAGGGAGCCTGACTGCAGGGGCTTCCGAGAACCTGGCCAGAGAGGTGGCTCAGCAGGGGAGGGTGCCTAGGGGACGGAGCAGCCCCGCGCTCCCTGGGGGCAGGACCCAGGGGAGGGACGGGGGGTGAAGAGGGTGCTAAGCCCCTGCCTGGGGGTGCTGCTGTGAAGCCTGCAGGGCCAGGGTGCGAACAGGCTGGAAATCGTTCCCCTCACCCAACTCCAGAGCTCAGCTGAGGGACGGAGAGGCTCCCCCGTGCCAGAGCTGCGCAGGGCTTTGGCACATGCAGGGCTGAGCCCCTCCTGGCCAGCGGCCCGGGCCGGAGGGTCTTGGGCTTTCCTGGGGCACCTACCCAGCCAGAGGCAGTGGCTGGGGGAAGGAAGGAGCCTGCCGGCCAGGCTGTTGGCAAGCTGAGTGCTCCGATCAGGGGCTGGTTCTCTGCACAGCGCTGGAGGGACTAGGGAGGAGCAGCGGGGCTGGAGGGGGAAGGGGCAAAGAAGGGAGAGGACAGCAAGAGGTGGAGCACGGAAAGGGACAATGGGGCAAAGAAGGGAGAGGGCAGCAGAGGTGATAGTAACTGGCCGCCTCCTGGCGCCTGCCCGCACTCGCCAGTCCCTGCAGCTCAGCTCGCAGTGCGTAGCCAGTGCCGGCCAGCAACAGGACGGGGCCCTGCTGGCCACACGTTGGCCTGCAGCAGGTGTTTGCGCTGATGGACCAGCAGGGGAAGCCGCTAGCCCTATGCACTGCATCTTCACCCTGCCACCAGCCTTGCACACTCCACCCCCGTCATCGGCACCTGGATCCCCATACTGACCCCTGGTGGGCAGGTGATTGGCGAGCCAGGATCCAGCCGGCAGCAGGACCCACCAGTACTTATCGGGAGAGACGTAATATAGGGGACAATTTGCCCCTTTTAAAGAAAAAGTCAATACACCTGCAGGAAGGCTTAAATACAAGACTGTCCTTTAAAAATGGGACATTTGGTCACCCTAGCAAAGAAGCAATTGGTGAGAGGGGGAAAAAAGCTTTAACAGACTTTGTGCTGGGTTGGGGATGCCCGTGGGTCCCCACCAAGGCACGATTTAAGTTTTTTGCAATGTCCTTCTGTTCATCGCACACAAGGGGTTCTCCAAACAAAAACAAACTAGCAAACAAAGGTCCTTTCCTCTCTCTCCCCCTTGAGAGAGAGGGGACTCAGAGTAAAAGAAGAGAAAGGCCGAGGTGGTCTATCTATTAGGCAGTCTTTTGGGTTGCCCCTTTGGGGCTTGTCTTATCAGCAGGTATAGCGTCTAATCATGATTAGGATCTGCTACCAGCCCCTCCTCTTGGGTTACGCTGCTTTATACCTGGTCCATGCAGTCTCAGGGGTAGTGTGATCTGAGACTGTCTCCCTCTTGGCTGATCTGTCTCCGTGGTTCAGCAGCTTTCTTCCTGTTCACCCTCCTTCCTGGGCCAAGCTTTCCCTTTTTAAGCTTCGCCCCCTCCAGGCACAGCTAGACTTACATGTGTGCCTGGTTAGTGCTGGCTGAGCCAAGAAAAGCTTGTTCGCCTCCTCTTTGCTGGAGTGAGGTTGTGTGGCCTCACAGGGGCCTATGTCCACAGTACCTTTCCACTTGCAAAACAAACCCAGTATGCAACAGAAGTTAATTTTTTGTTATCTATTCTCCCCTTAAATAGGATTATTTATGTAACAAAAGTGTAAAGTAAACACATGACATAAAATCAGGCTTGTCGACATGAGAACGAGGCTGGTCCGTCAGCGTGTAGGTCGCGGAATTCACATTGGCTCTGCCTCTAGGGCTCTGGCTACACCCAAACTTGGACAATTTTCACTAAACGTGTGCTTGAAAGGCATCTAGCTAACCCAGTGCAAGTGTGTGGTGTAGATACCCTTATTTGGGTTTAACTTCACCCTTGAAATCAAGGTCAACCAGTGGCACAAAAGTTTGCAGGGGCCTTTAAAATAAAAGGGGGGGTGCCATTTCAATTATCTACCACAAGGTGGCGAGGAGGTGATGCTTTCTCCCACGTTCAGACAACCCCTTGCCCCCACAAGGTACAGTCTGTTAAAAGTCTCTGCACTTGCCTTATTCTTAGCTAAAAATACAAGAGTATCATCAGGAAATAGTTATTTTCTTTTAAAACGGCCCTGGGGTGCAACTCAAAAGAGAGAAGCATTATTTTGTTGCTTAAATATCTTACTGATTCACAAAACAAACAAACACACAGCTTTTTTGCCATACAGCATGGAAGTAATGCTGCCATTAGAGAGGGGGGAAGTTTGACTTCGTCTATCCTATATAGAGTTGGATACTCAAATTTTTACCCACCGCTGTTGCTTGGCTCTCACTCCACTTGCTTTCCTATGTCACAACCAAGCGTCATGATGTCTAAGAAGCAGTCAGACTTTCCATCTCAGTTTGGAGGGGTCACACAGCAGCATAGGGTGGACAATTTCCCCTCTTCCCCCTACCCCTGGATGAAGACTGAGAAGTAATTACATTTTGTAGCTTTAAAAACACCCTCTCCCTTTGGTAATGCAAAAAATTGTCTCAAAAATAAATGAGCCAGGCCATTTATTCTCTAAAACTAATGTACTGCATTGAGTTTATATAAGGAAATGTCTGCACACATAGACAGGACCATTTTCCTCATCAAATACTTCCCTGAGGGTGAGTTCTTGCAATTTTATGGTACCTAGTTTGAGAAACCACAGGCTACCCTGGGTCTGATCTACAGTCCATTGAAGTCAATGGGAGGTTTTCAAAGATTTTCATTTAACATTTTCAAACCAAAATCTAATTAACAAAAGTATATACGTATTTAGTTGTACTTATATACTAATAACATGGTAATAATTAGCTGTTAATGAATTACTTTGTCACGAGTGTCAGAGCAGATCAGTCATTCATGGGTGGTTTGCCCGATTATTGAGAGAGATACAAACATGTATTTAATTTGTTTATACAAACGTAATAGGAGATTATTTAGGTAACAGTCTATATCTGTAGATGTCGAATCCCTGTAAAGCACCAGGAGTACAGAAAGAATTGCTGACATGCCTAGTTAGCTTAGCATAAATGGGTTTGCAAAATGCTCGCAACTCTCTAAATAGTAACCAGACCCCCAAGAACGGATAGGCTTTTATAAAGAAGATGGTGGTAACAATGACACGTGGAAAATGCAGCAGAGCAGGGTAGAGTATGATAAAAATCAGCTGAAAATGTGTGCTCATTGCAAAGCATTCCTTCCACTGAGCACCAGGTAGTGTCTGAGGAGGACACGTTTTGTGCTTCAGCTGTATTCTCCTCCTGTTGCATAACTGGGCTCTGAGATTTGTGATCATTTTTGGAGACATCAGCCAAAGTTTCAACAGAGATGAGTAAGGAGTAATTTGAAGTCCGATGAAATTTGCCCAGTATGCTACCTTCCTGCTGGATGGAAAAATTATGTGAAGCCCAGGTCTGGTAAACCACATATACCTTTTGTGGAGGCTCCAATTAGGAATGAAGCCCTCCCCCCATCCAAAAAATCCTGCATCTTGACAGGGGTTAGACTAGATGACCCTTGCAGTCCCTTCTAACCCTACGATTCCAACATTTCAAAGTTCTCCAGGAAGGAGAATGGAGTCCTGAGGCCATCTGCTCCCACCCTGCGATCCCTGACTCTGGGGCAGTCCACATGCCCCAGAACTGTGGGCCCTCTAAATTCAGGCATCCCAGCAGCCTGCCAGGCCCGTGGAGATGGGTGAATGAGCTGGCAGAAAACCAGGCAAGGAACTTTGGTGAAATCAGGTTACATCTGCAAAACATTCCAATTTCTCCAACTCAGCAATTTCTGAAGAAACAGAGTTTTGTCAGAATTCAGCTCTACTTAGCACCAAAGGCTTGTGTTATGCACAAGGTCAGACTATGCTGGTCCCTGCAGTAAAATCATCTCTGAAATTCCGTGTGTGGCTTCGTCTCTTGAGGGAGGGAAGGAAATCCTTTCCACACAGCTTGTAATTAGACTGTGGAACTGATCGCCACTTGATGTTATTGGGGCCAAAAGCTTATCAAGATTCAGAGAGCAACTGGACATTTTAGGTGGATAACAAGAATAGTCAGCATTTAATTGTTAAGTCAAAAACGTTTTTGAATGGATACTAAACCTCATGCTTCAGGGCCTAATCCAATCTCTATTTGGATTTAGGATGAGGCCTTCCTGGGGGCCAAGTTATCCCACATCTGCTGCTGTGGGGGTTCTTGCACCTTCCTGTAAAACATCTGACACAGGGACAGGAACAGAATATAGACTGGAAGTACCTTGGGTCTGATCCAGTCTGGCAGTTCCAGTGTTGCTATGGGTACCACCCAGAGGCCTCCCTGGTGATTTAACGAGATATCTCATGGGTTCCCACTAAGGTGTTTGTTGCCCAGGCAGGATTACACTTCTGAAGAAATCACTCAAGTTGACCTTTGAAATCTACTTCCCCCTCTGCACCCGGCAGACAGGTGGGAAACCCCCCAGTGATGTCTGGCATGCGTGGGAATGGCCTCCAGAGGCCAGAAGAGGCCCAAGGAGGCAAGCTAAGGAGAGGTGAAAGGCCACTTGTAACTTCCCTGCCCAATGCTGATAGACATTTGTGGGGCAGCACAGGCCTGTGAAGACTCCCAGCTCTCGAGACATATTTTGAGTATCAAAAACTCTTCCCAATTCCCAAAAAAGGAGGACTTGTGGCACATTAGAGACTAACAAATTTATTAGAGCATGAGCTTTCGTGAGCTCACTTCATTGGATGCTAAGGTGCCACAAGTCCTCCTTTTCTTTTTACGGATACAGACTAACACGGCTGCTACTCTGAAATCTTCCCAATTCAGCTCAGATTTTATTTCTTCTTTATGACTGAACATCAACACCTCCTGGTATTTGCTCCCACTGCCCTTCTCCCTCTATCCAATTTCCAGCTATATGAATTCAGACCCACAGACTAAGGCACTGCCCCATATCAGATACTCCTCTCTCTGTGTGACCCATTAGCCAGAACAATTGTTTCTCTGAACCAGTGTTCTACCCTACAACCAAATGTCTTTATCTGGTTCATACAGACTATGCTACCAATCGGGCAGGCCATGAACAAGCAGACCCCATAGAAGTGAAAGCATCAGATTCCACCCTCCAGTAAAGGGAGCAGATATGACAGAGAAAAAGCAGGAAAATCTAAACGCTGCCCTGACAAAATGCCATTTTTATGGGGAGATTTTCCACTAGAAGACAGAGATAAGAGGCAGAGACAGCAGCAGATTAGGCATTGTGGTTTGCCTTGGCATCATGTGACATAAGCCCTCCTCTTCTTCTCCCCCCATTTCACAGGTCAGATTTTTGCAGATACCTGTACGATCGAGAATTCCTCTAGCAAGCTCAGTGACTTGGACAGACAAGCAGCCGAGAGCTGTGTGTTGATTTCCACATAACATGTTGTCAAGTTAACAAAGATAGCCTTGCAAAGCTGAGAAAAATATGCCATTTTATAGAAGAAAAAATTATTTTATGCACACACACACAGCACTGGGAAAGATAGCATTGCTCTGTTCCTTTGACAGCGTATGTACAGTAGGTTTCTTTACTTTCTCACTTCCAAAGCTACGTTAAAATAATCTTGAGGGTCAGACACAAACTCACAATACTAAGGAAATTCAGTCGGTCTGCCTCTTCTCAGTTAAAGATGCTTTTTCAGCACTTGTGTAACAGCCGTCTGTAGTTTTTTACATCTACAGAATACAAAAAAAGGGGGCAAAAAAGATTTTTCATTAAAATCTAGGGAAATAAAAATGCACTCTTTAGCTGAGATCATGTTGCCAAGTTTCAGCCTACAGCTATTTGCAGCTGGGAAATAAAGCTCTAACTACATGGTTTATAACAGAAATGCTGACAAACCCTCAATTTTAGCTATGTACAGAGAACATTAATATGTATATTCCAATGAGAGAAGTCATTTCATAAACTATTCCCCCCCACACACACACTTTTAAGGGATACAGATGAAAATATGGGTTTCAGAGTAGCACCCATGTTACTCTGTATTAACAAAAAGAACAGGAGTACTTGTGGCACCTTAGAGACTAACAAATTTATTAGAGCATAAGCTTTCGTGGGCTACAGCCCACTTTATCGGATGCATGGAATGGGACATATAGTAAGAAGATATATATATATATATATACACACACACACACACACACACACATATGGGGTCTAATTCACCATTGCCCTGCACTTTGTGTGGTCATCTACACCTGTGCAAACTGAGTGTAAAGCACTCCCAATTCAGTTTGGTACTGGTTTACACCCATGTTGCACTGGAGTGAGTGGCTACACAAGGAGCAAGTGTAACACACTGGTCATTGTGTGGTACAAGTGCCCGAGCCGCAGAGGTTGTGAGCCTGCTGCTGCTCTAAGCTAGCAAGCCTGGTTCGTTAACTCATGCTTTTAGCTCTGGAAATCTCCAGTTCAATCCCAGATGGCAGCTGTCACACAAGGCCATGGTGAATTTCCTGATCTAAAGCCGACTGATGTCCATGGAAAGGCTCCTATTTGGATCAGGCCCATGATACTTTTGAAAAGTGCTGGACAGACAGGTCTGGAGACCACTGTCTGCTGAAGGACAGATACAGTATGGGCATGTGACAGGGTACCCAGGTGCAGCTGGACTGTGGGATTGCTGAGCCCTCTGTCCCAACAACCTGGCCTGGCCCTCACACTGTGTTGCTGATGTCAAGTTACAAACTTCTGGCAGGTACTGCACTTAGGCCTTGACTACACTACAGGGTTTTGTCAGAAAAAAGTTATGCCGCTTTAATTAAAGCACTGTTGCGTGTCTACACTATGCTCCTTGTGTTGGCAGAGCGTATCCCTGCTAACAGCTGTGGCATCGACACAGAGAGCCATGCACTGTGGGTAGCTATCCCACTGTGCAACTGCCCGCAGGGTGCTTTGGGAAGGGTTTGCAATGCCTTGTGGGGCAGGTACAGCGTCACATGATGCAGGTGTCTCAATCCCATCCTTCCATGGGCATCCTACTAGACTGCCAGCTGCTTTTCAACTGTGTGGGGGAGAATGTGTGGGGGAGAAATAGAAACAGTGTGTGTGTGTGCGCACGCATATGCATGTGGTCTCTTTAATTTCAGACAGCAGCCGGAGCAACCAATCCTGAGGCAGGGGGAGGGAGACACGCCCTCCCCCCCATCATTCCCTAGCTCTGCACAGGTCTTCTCCCACCCCACCCCACCCCCGACCCCCAGCAGCAGCCCACTCTGCCTGCTTGCCAATTCCACACGGAAGGTTCTGTGAGCTTGGAAAGGTGAGGAGCACATGCCTGCATAGCTTGATGCAGGGCAGCAGAGTTCAAAACCGTGAGCTGAGCGGCCACCGGAGGCCAGTTATGTTGGCATAAACTACAGCGTCTACACTGATACTTCATCTCTTTAACTTTGCTGGGAAAAGCACTATGCCTTTCATCAAGGCGTTTTACTTTGGCAGCAAAACAGCAGAGTTTTGCCATCAACAGTAGCTTTGTAGTGTGTATACCTCCACTGTTTTGTCAGCAAAACCATAGAGACAAGGCCTTACATAGCTATTCACAGGCAGGGACACACACAGCTGAGTTACATGAATGTTCTCCCAGCCACTCATGAACCAACAATAGAGAGGTTTCAGCCAATTCCCCCCAACTTCCCAGAACTGTACCATCCTGCTTTGATCAGAAGCCTGGCCAGCATAAGTTCATTAACCATTTCGCCTCTCCCTCTATATGGGGTGGACGTACGCTAGATTCTGTAAACTGAGCTGATTTCCCCCAAGCACTTCAAGCAAAACACATTGTTTTAGGGAAAACATAAAAACAGGTTTATTAACTACAGAAAGATAGATTGTAAGTGATTATAAATAGCAGACAGATTAGCATTGGGTACTTAAGAAACACAAGTAAATATGCAGTCTAAGTTCTACAGACTAAACCGGATTGGATTCAAGCAGGGTCTCACCCCAACAGATGGTTCAAACAGGTTACAGATCCTCCATACACAGACTAGACTCCCTTTTCCAGCCTGGGACCACCCTTCCACAGTTCAAAGTATTTATCCTGCAGATGTTCCTCCAGGTGTTGAGTTGGGGCAGGAGAGAGACCAAGCGATGATGTCACTTCCCCTCTTTTATATTTTCTTCCAGCTTTCTGGAAAGATCTTTGCTGTGACCTGGGGATCAGTCAGTCCCCATTGGTCAGTCAGTCTCCATTGCCTACATGCCCTCTCTGAGAAGTCTCTGGGATGGCCAGAGTTGGGAGAGTGGATTCCCTTTAATGGCCCAGCAGCACACACATCTGGCTGGTCCTTTGTTGCAATTGAAACATTGATTGTGGGCATCTCCCAAACTCACACTGTATTTCAGTAACGCATAGAGCAATGCTTCATATCTTCACCTATAATGACAGCACATACAATCAGACAGGACATAAATGTTCAACAGATCGAGACATTTCAGATGATACCTCACAAGGCATACTTCATACAAAACTTATCATAATATCACCATGGTGATTATGAGGGTTCCAGGGTGCTACTTTGAGGCGCAGACTGTCACAGGGCAGTAGCAGGATAAGCTACCCTGGTGCGGTCCCATCAAAGTGCTTCATCCTGGGTGGTAGGTTCCATCTTCATGCCCATTCAGCCATTGTCCTCTCTGCTGAGAGGCATTCATCGGTGCCTGTTGTGATGGAGATTTCTGTTACGTAGTCAGAAAATAAGCTCTGCTCCTACCCTGAACAACCAATCCCCATGTTATAGAATGCAGCTGTTATGGGCACTGACTTGCTTTGGAATAGCAATTGACATGGTATTTCCACAGTTTCCTATTCCTTCCGTCACTTGAAGTTTGCAAAATCAAGGCTGGATTAAATTGGTCTAGATGGATATTCTGCTGCCATTTCTTATTATTCTCTACTCTGGCTGTACAATCTTGTTATGCCAGACATGTTCCATCTTTGTATGTTATACGAGATTTCCACCCAAATGATCCCAGCTGCTGTAAATACCCCATAAGAGTGCCGTGATCCTGCCACAAGCAAATAGCCTTTTTAAAGAGGGGTGTGGAGAAAGGGCATCTTAGTGGGTATGGCACCAGAAGGGGAGTCAGGGAATCTGCGTTCTATCCCCAGCACTGCCACAAACATCTTATGTAACCTTGGTCAAGTCACTTTCCCAATAAATGGCATAGGTTCCCCATTGTTGGGGAAAAAAAAACAATTAGCCTTTTTTTTTTTTTTTTTAGGTGCTTGATTTGATTTTAGGATTTTACAGAATTTTAGATGTAGAGTTTAATTTACACAGGCATTTTTTATTGGCGTACAGAAATACAGCTCGAGCTGGGTGCCTCTGGAGAGGAACCCCGCGCCTCAGAAATTGCAAGCAATTATACCCTTTACAGTTGGTAACACCACCCTCGCCCATGTCCAAAGTTCAATTCTTTAATTTGAGTAGGGGTCTCTGCTTTTATTTATTGGACAGTTTTGTTGCCGAATGGACAGACCGTTGCCGGGTGCTGGATTTGCTCCGGGAGACAGTTAGTCCTATTTTTTATTTATTTATTTATTTTTAGTGATAACGGGCAGTCTCAACTGGTTTTGAAGCTGCTTTTTTTAGCATTTCTCTCAGGTCAGCTTGACCTTGGCCTAAGGCTTCAATTACTTTAATTACTTATGCTAAATTAGTAACTTATGCTAAGTTATAAGAACAAACTTATTAAACATTCATATAAAATAGCATATAAGCACTTTTTTATAACAGTCCCCCCTTTGGTTTTGTAGGCATCCCTGCCTACTTATGCTACAATTTACTTTGCATGAGCACTTTGCAATAGCCTTGAAAAGAATGAATTAACATATTTTGCAAAAGATTTTTAATATGCGACACTGCACAACATAATATTAGTACAATTAATACAGGAAGGAAAATTTTAAGTAATAAACTGAACAAACCACTAAGCCATGATGATAAACCCCACCCTGAAAACAGAGAGTTTGCAACCAATTGCTTTCAGGGGCGGTGTAGGCAGCTTGTGCGCCGACTCGGGCATGGGCCTCTGCCCGTACCAATTTTTTTTTTTTTTATAGACTTTATAGCTACTATTATTTACATACATATAACAACGGGACCCAGTGAGAGCGCAGACCCCTCCCTGGGATACTAAAAGATAGTTTAAGGCCAACCTGTTTTGGAAGGAATAAGTTTTGAGTTGTTGCACTTTTTTATTTAATGTTTTTATTGCTGATTTTAAACCACTAATTGAGTTTTTTAATTTTAAGGCAATCTTTTTAAGTACTATTTGAAGTTTTACGGTGTAACGGCCTATGCATGTTATGGCTGGCCCTGTTAGTAGTGGTACTATTCCCAGAATGGGACACCCTATGAGCTTTTCTGTTGTGAGGGGATTTTTTGTGTTGCCCTTTAACGCAGCATTTAGCCGTTGAAGAGTTCTCACCCCCCCCCCCCCCCGTGATTTAATAGGGGTATTCCGGATGTTTTTAATTTTGCTTTTAGGTAAGGTAGTAGTAATATAAAGATGGGGAATTCCATAGGCTATATAACAGCTACTAGTCCAGTTAGCTGGTAACACTTTATAAGCTTTTTGGCCACACACAAAATAATGACCCTGTAGGGCCTAATAAGGACTGGCTTTTAGGGGAATTCCTGCAATGTTTAACGCTGCTTTCCCGAACAGCTTATATGCTTCCAATGGGGCTTTCCATTTTCCTTGTTGACTACGGGTAGGGGTGTTTTTGATTGTACCATTTAAATTACACTTTTTATAGGGACTACTGCAAACTTACCATTAGCCTGATATATTAGAGACATTAACCGAATGACAAGTTATACCTGTTTGACTTTTTATTGTGGAGAGGTTATTTGCAAGAGTCTCTCCGAAAGGGGAAGAATTACTACTTTTACATTGCTGGCTTTTACCCTTGGTTTTTATTTAATACTTATTTGCTCACTGAGTGATAACACAAACTTTTTTTTTTTTTTTTTTTTTTTATTATTAACAGGACGCGCGCACCGGTCAGATTGATTTCGGGTAAAACAAAATACTCCCTTAGTTAGTATTGCAATTGAATATTCCCGATCCTGAGAGGTGGCTTGCTGTAAAGACGTTTTATTCCAAAAGGGTGAGTCTGTTCGATTAAGAGGGTTAGGGTCCCTACCAACGGGACCCCTGACCTAAATATGTGGGGGTATGAATATAAATTTAACATTGTGTTTGATTTACTCCCTGTTTTATGGCACAGGTTAAATTTAAAAAGCTATTGCCCTCCCATCCTTGGGAATAGGGAGAGGAAGCCCCAGGCAAACCATACCAAGGTTGGCCTTTTTTTTAATACCATATAAAAACCACCACCACCAATGTAAGTTTAATAAACAGGAACACAAGAAGTCCTGGTGGGCTGTGAAGGTCCCAATAACTGGAAAGCTTAGTCCATGGGTTGGTAGTGGAGTTTATTCGTGAAGTGGCTCGTCCGATGGCTTGTCAGGGTTAGGTGGGGGTCCCAGCGCTAACTTAATGTAGCCATGATGGATTCAGGAACCTTTACCTGCAAAGGAGTGGTGGCAGATGGTGGGAGTAATGTTTGTGGCTGTAAGGCGTTTTTGGTATTCATGCTTGCCCACAAGCACCGATTCCAGCCCCTGGAATAAACCCACCCGCCGCTTCACTCCACATTCCCAAGAATACATTCCGCAATTTTTTTTTGGCCAATGTACAATGCTTTGTTTTTGCCACCAAGGCCAATTTTTAATGTCTTTTGCAGTCAGGGATTCTTGGATTTTGGTGGTTTTAGCAGAGCAGGCGTTCCTTTATTTTTTTGGGGTGGGGAGGGAACAGTCATGGTTTTGCATTATACAGGGAAAAGGTTACTAGCATGTTACCCTGTCGTGCTTTGGTTTTTTTAGCAAATACTGAATGCAGGTTAGTTCCATCAGTGGACAAGGGAGAGGTTACTAGCACTTTACCTTGTTTTTTCCCCTGCTGTCCAAAAGGAGGAAAGAAAAAACCCAGAAGGAGGGACAGGCTGATCAGTAGTCGAAGTGAAGTCATTTTAAGACGGAGGGGTCTTTTTGCAGTAAGAAGCATGGGTCCAGGCAGTCAGTCCTTGGCACTTTACAGTGGTGTTGGTAGTTAGCAGGATTTAATAAGGGCTTTTTTAGCATGGAGCCAAAGTAGTTTTTTGTTGATGGACCTTTATGTAGACCCTGTTATTTGGTTTTAACAAATGGCAGGTTTGCTTAGGATTTTTGGAGCAGGATTTTTTTTTACCTGTAAATACAGAAACCTAACACATTTTATTAATGTCTGGCAGTGTTTTGCAGATTTTACAGCTGCTTGGGCACATTTAAGCCCCCCTCTTTTTTGGCTGTCAGCCAAATTTTAGCTGTAAGTAGTGTCCTTGGGCAGGCCAGCGCCTTATTTTTGGACCGAGCCTGCCAGCTACAGTGTTGAATTAACTTGTTTTTTTGTTTTTGTTTTTTGGCTTTTATTAACCTGCAAAGGAAATTTTTACTTTTTATTTCTACACTTTTGTTTAAAAATGAACACATATATATTGCCCATTATACAGCACTTTAGTTTTATTGTTTAATGTATGCCACATACACCCTTCTAGGAAAATGACTTTATTACGATGAAGCTTTGGAGCAACAAGCCAGGACAAGAACACCCACTTTTGAAGAGTCCACTTGGTACAACCTCTGGTGTTTAATAGCTTTTTTTTTTCCCCCTAACCCTCTGGCTAGAAATTTGAGGTAGCCAGAAGGATCCCATGTATAATATGGGGAGTAGGTTAACCTTTCATGTCCTTGCTTCCAAAGACTGTTGGTGTGCAAATTTTAACAACAAAATTTTTTTTAATTAAAAGATTGGCCAGTGATTTTTTTTTTTATTTAAGCAAATGTATTAAACTTTAGCATATTACTTTTTTTTAAATATTATTTAACATTTTGCATTTTAAGTTGAATAAAACAAGTATTTGCATTTTGATTTAACCCTTCTATTTAGTTTTAAACACAGCAATTTTGGCCACAAGACAAACACAAGACAGAACACAGAATATAATTCCTATTGTGCCAGTAAATTCATGATATGTTGAATTACTTTTTAGCTGGCAATTAGTTTTTCCTGATTTTTTGAAAGACAAAAAAAAACAACAACAACAACATAGATTTACCCCTTCTGGGCAATCAGTCATTGCTTAAAATATTTTTTTTATATATATATATATAAAATACCCTTGTTAATTGCAGGCAAAACACAGGAATTACACATTTTTTGGTATTTGTTTTATAGGCAGCCCAAGTTACAGTGGCTTTTACCTTATTAGTTAGGTAATTTACATTAAAACAAAAATGTTTTTTGGCTTGCTTTTGGATTTACAGCTTAAAGATTTTTACTTTAAAAAGGGCACAATAAAACTTTACCAGATTTTTGATTGCCTTTTACTTTTAACTCCTGCTGTTAAATACACAGCGACCTGAAAAGGAAGACACACCACTATTGTTGCCCTTTGGAGCCTAATACGGTATTAATTAAGTAGCACTGTATAATTGCATTCCTTTGGAAAAGGACCCATTTTTCTTAAAATGACCGCAAAGAAACCAAGATATTTTTTTTTTTAGTATTTTATAAAGTTGAATTGCTTAATTTTTTTTTAGCAACTACAGAGTTATTTTTAAATTACTTGCTTGTTTTTTAAAACGACACCTAATTAACTTAGATTTTACCATTTTAAGCGTTATTTTGGGATTTACTTTTTTTTTTTATTATGCCTTTTAAGTTTTCAACCTGTTTTTTAATTTTTGTATTTGTTGCCTGCCCGCTTGGGCCCGATCCTGGTTTTTTTTTCAGAACTGTTTCTTTTATGAGCACCAGCTTTGTTCCACTACCAATTTAACAAGGAGGGCAGGCTTCTTAACTAGCCCCCCGGCCCTTTTGATCTCTTTTTTAAAATATTTTTACTTACAAGGGCTACCCGAGTCCTCCCGCATGAGGCTTGTCACCTGGACAGAACGCACGGCCAACTGGCAAGCAAGGAGGTGACGGGCATAAGTCAGAAAGCCGAGGGTAAGCCGGAGGAGGGGCAGAAGCAGGCATAGCACTGAGCGGGGCTGGAGACCCCTGAGATGAATAAAGAAAAGGAGGAGGAAAGAGGATGTCCTTTCACACGCGCATAAGCCCAGTTGTTCCATACATACCAATAATTCATCTGTTTAGGAAACCTATCTTTCAATTGTTGGCATAAAAAGGTTTTGATTTACAAAAATCAAGTCCCTACACCTGGCCATCGCTCCGCAGGATTACCGCCGTTGGTTAAAAGCGACCAGTCCTCCTGACACAGCTGTACCAGCTTCTTTTTCCCTAGCCCCTTGGTACCATCAATCCTTCTCCATTTTCCAGCACTTTGGACAAGGGCGTCCCCTTTTCCACGCCCGAAGAATTACCCATTCTATATTTTTTTTTTTGGGCTGCGCTTTATGCTGATCAGGCCATGCACCCTTCCCAAGTGCACTGTAACCAGAAACCAGAATTCGGAATTTAGAATGTGGGAATTTAAGACTCACCCTTCGGTGCCTCCTGTTGCCAAAGATCCCAGGTGAATTCACCTGTTGGCGCCAAGTGGACGTTTGGAGGCAAGAGGCCTCGACGATGGTCGCCTAGAGTCCTGCCGCGGTCGCCAAACTGTTAGGGGAAAAAAAAACAATTAGCCCTTTCTTTCCCCCCTCTAGGCGCTTAATTCAACTCTAGGATCCCACAGAATTCTAGATTCAGAGTCCAATCTACACGGGCATCTTTTATTGGTGTACAGAAATACAGCTCGAGCTGGGTGCCTCTGGAGAGGAACCCCGCCCCTCAGAAATTGCAAGCAATTATATCCTCGACAGTTGGTAACACCGCCCTCGCCCATGTCCAAAATCCAATCCCCTAATTTGAGTAGGGGTCTCTGCTTTTTCCCATTGGACAGTTTTGTTGCTGAGTGGACAGTCCGTTGCCGGGTGCTGGATTTGCTCCGGGAGACAGTCAGTCCTACTCCTTGCATTCTCTCTTATTTTCATTGATAACGGGCAGTCTCAACTGGTTTTGAAGCTGCTTCTTCAGCATTCCTCTCAGGTCAGCTTGACCTCGGCCTAAGGTTCAACTACTTTAATTACTTATGCTAAGTTATAAGAACAAACTTATTAAACATTCATATAAAAGAGCATATAAGCACTTTTTTATAACACCCATCTACAAAAAAAAAAATAAAAATGGGGAGAACAAATACTTCGCTTCTCCAAGGGGGCGCTGCAAGGCTTGATTGGGATTTGTGAAGTGCTAAGAGATCCTTTGTTAATAGGCACAATAGAAGTGCATCCTATTAAATTAGCAGCATACATATTAGGACCATTTTTTTAAAATTCTATATTTGCTCATGAACAGTGTCAAATTAAAAGCTACAAGAATCTTTTTATCTGCAAAAGTGATGCTATATTAGCAACAGCAGCTTCTCCTAGCTGATCTGCTAACATAATTATTAGTAGTAGAACTGAAATAACACGTAGGGGATCCAGTCATGGATCAAAGCCCCACCGTGTATAGGCACTGTACACATCGATAACAAAAAAGATAAGCTCTTTGGGGTGGGGCCTACAAGATACACATAAGATGAATAAAATATCTCAACCCTGATCTGGACAGATCACCTTTAAAAATGAGAAAGAAATTCAGCCTGCTATTCAGCCCTTTAATTGAGATGGATAATAAGGATTTCAACTGCGGTGTGTGCTCTGTCTTTATGTCAGGAACTTGCATGGCCCCATTGTGAGGCACTCTGATCCTACAGCAATCTGCAAAGCATTTACCCTCAGAATCTGCCTGTTAGGCAGGGCAATCCTATTATCCGCATTGTACAGATGGGAACCTGAAACAGAGAGACTAAGTAACTTCCCCAAGGTCATACAGGTAATCGGTGGCGGAGCAGTTTTGTGATGCAAATACTTGCCTATTCAGAATGAAGATCATCAGATCATTTCACCTGGGCCACTGAACACTTATCAGAATGCAACATATATTTTAGCTGCTGCTATTGTTTCATTAGCCAACATTTATATTATGGTAGCACCTAAAGGCCAAACCAGATTGTGCTGCTTGTGCTAGGTACAGTTCAAACATATAGGAGAGCTTCTCCTGTCGGCGTAGTTAATCCACCTCCCTCAAAGGCGGTAGTTATGTTGAGGGGAGAAACTCTCCCATCAACATAGTGCTGTCTAAGTGGGTGGTTAGGTCAGTATAACTATGTTTCTTGGAAGGGGTGTGGATTTTTCACACCCCTGAGCATTGGAGTTATAGCGATATTGGTCTGTAATGTAGACCTGGCCTTAGCCAATCAGGGGTGGCGATCACAACTGGCCACGCCCTAGCCTTTCTCAGATTGCCATTGGTTGTGAGTCTTACAGCAAAGGAGAGTTCTGAAGAATATCAACATGATTCATCTTTTCTCTTCCAGGCCATATTTTAAAGGACTTTTTTTCATTCAAAAAATGTCAGCCAGCTCTATTCAAGAAGAAACAGCGCAAAATGCTTCATATCAAACAAAGACACACTTGGCCTCCACAAACATTGCCTTGTTACTTGAATCAAACCTTTCAAGGGTTGGGAAATGTTGGATTACACACACACGAGGAATATTTGTGCGCGTGTGTATATATCTGGTCCCCTGTGGCCCTATTTTCCCATTGTAGGATATTAGGATAGGTACTCTTAAAGTGGCATCCAATATATTCCCTATTATGTTTTTTCTGGAATATTTTTACCTAACTTTTCATTGAAACGAACATCTGTCTTTTTCATTTCTCCCCTTTTTTGACCACCTGTGTTTGTGTCCTATGATTTTTTTCAAATTCAAGATGTCAGTGAAATAAGTTGCACAAATTTGAGAAACATCAGTCAGCTCTAAATAGGAATAATTCCAACTGAATTCCATGAGAAGACCTCATATAGAGTTGACTCTGCAGTTTACCTGAGATAAACACCACAAGACCAGGTTCTTACCTAGGAAAGGCTGTTCAGGTAAATATTTGTCAGCCATTCAGTCTTATGGGTGTTGGGAGTAGTCCACTATCATTCATTTGAACAAGTTATTCTCTCTATTGGTAGTTCAATTACCGAAACCCAAGCTAAATTCTGCCTTCCCACATACCCCTGAATCTCTGATTGAAGTAGAGGGGCGTTGGGAATGGCTCTCAGAGGGTGGATTTGATCCTGTTATCTCTCCACTTTACTGAGATAATCGTTGATAGTTTTATCATAACTAAATAAGGATTTACCCTGACAAAATTACAACCCTAATGATACCACCACACAGAACTCCAAGCCATAACTGCTTGAAGGAAACAACCCTAAATTACTAGATATACCTCAGGAGCCACAAATGACCATGTTCTCATGCAGTAATCTTATAACATACAAACTTCAACCAACTGCAAGTCACCTCCCAACCCGGTAATGAGTAAACATGGAAATCACTGGATCAGATGTCTCTGCTTACAAAAAAAGATGGACTTGAAAATTAGCTTTGGAATTCACTTCCCTGCTTGGCCCACCACAGCCTCAATCTGGTGCCTTTAGGGCACCCACCATACTGCATGTTGTTTTGTTAACCTTTCCCTGGCTTGGCAAGAAGGAAGGGTTAGTGGAGGATGAGTGGGGGATGGCTAGGGCATGCTGGGATGAGACATGTTGCTGGAGCTGGTATGTCAGGTGGACTATCTTTCTTGGTATTTGTGACTATATAGTCTGTTATGAAGGTAGACATCTTATAGACTTTTGAGCTATGGAATTGTACTGGATTATCAGTTTATAACTGTGATCATTATTCATATTTAAACTAGAAGTCTTTAAATGCCTTCTGCTCAAGCAGGGAGAGTGATGGTAATGCCCTTGCTCTTATGCTATGAAGATTATCTTGTAAATGGTATGGGAGACAGAACCACAAAGCTAAGACCCCTCTAAGCACTGTTACTGATGGTCATTCAAACTGTTCCATGAGCAGTTCTAACACACGTTGCTCTACCATGTCATTCCTCTTATTTTTGCCAAGCGAATACTTCTAGCATTGCAGTGAAAATTCACCAGCTGAAACTAGGATCATGAAACTTTCCATTGTGAAGGACACTATCATCCTCAACTAATCATGTTTCTCAGGCAACACTACTCAGCTAAATAAGATAGATTCAGTATTTCAGTGAATCCTGGAAGGAATCAATGGTATAGAAAATACAGAACCTGGGTTTAGGGCTGTCTGTGAAAATAACTAATTTTTTGGTTTGCTGGATGATCCGAGTGGGGGCAAAACTGTTTCAGGATAATTCAGAATGACAATTTATTTTCTTCCAATAACCACAAAAGTACATAGAAAATTCATTTTTGGCCAAACAAAACATTTCTGGTGACCCAAAATGAAGTGTTTCATTTTGTTTGATTCTTAACATTTTCTTTAAATAAAATTGAATTAGAATTCAAAAAAGAAGAGTTGTTCTGAATCAAAAAATATAAAAATATTTCATTTTTAAAACAATGAAATGTTTCAATGGTTTTCATAATATATTTTTCTGGCAGTGGGAGGTTATGACTGAAACTAATTTAGCAAGTTCAACATGAATTTGCAAAATGTTTCGATTGATCCAAATCTGCATTTTTCAGTGAAAAAAGTTTTGGATTAAAATTTTTGCCCAGCTCTACTTATGTTTATACACGTCACAGATTGCAAAACACAGAAACTGCAGCATAATTACTAACCCAGTAAGTAGTAAATATTGTGCCATCACAAGGTAATAATTATCTGGTTATAGCTGTCAGCTCCACTACCGCATTATCATAAGATCTGAAAGCTTCCAGAAACATTTAGCAATATCAAGTATGAGTGCCATTCTTCTGCCAAAATCACGTATAGTGTTTACATGGAATTGTCATGTTACTCCAGTACAGGCTATTTGTATGATGTCCCCTGTGAAACAGTGAAACCCATCATTTGTTTATCAATTAAAATGATTAAAGGTACTGTTAATCTCTTGAGTTGTTTTTAAAACAAACTCTTAATCCACAGCTGGGAAGAATAGTGGGAGTATCATGTACAGGCTTGAGGACTAGATTGAGAATCCGGAGATCTGGTTCAATTTCCAGCTGTGTCACAGTCTTCCTGTGCAACTTTGAACAAATTACCTGTTCCTCCTTTCCCCTCCCCCATCTATCAAATAAGGAGAACACCAAACACTGATGTGGGTGAATTGGGAAGCTCATGTTAAAAAGCTTTAAAAACCTTGGCTGAAAGTGCTACGGAGGTGCAAAGCATTAGTGTTAGATCTGGCTTAAATTTTTTCCCAATGTTTCCAACCTTGTTTTGTTTCCCCACTTTTTTAAAAAACAAGGAGAAATCCTATTTTGGTTTGTTTTTCAGAAAAAAAACAAAAATAAGTTTTTGGAAAAAAATTGGGACACTTTGACCAAATGTACTTATTTAGTACGTTTCTCAGATGTCTCAGAGAATGTTTTATAAGTCATTAAATGCTCATGGCAAGCAAAAGAAAAACTGACATTAAGCAAAAGTTCATGCCCTGACTGCATAAGCTTATGCAGTCAGGGCATGAAGTGGAGACTCACGACCTCCTGTCTGATGCGTGCGTACACGGCAAGTGCATTAACACAGCTGCATGCTCAGAGCGGGCAGTTGTTGCACTTGACCAGGGCATGCTTTAAATGGCTCTTCCTGGGTGCATTCCCTTGACCCCCAGTCACACATGCAGCCAGGCAGGCAAACGCAGCTGCACATTTGTGTGTGCATTTTGGCTCTGCCACGAACATCAAAAAAGTGCAGGGTCAAGCTCTTTCCCACATGGCCTTCCCATGAAGGCTACAAAAATATTGCATCTGGATCTTTTTAAAATTGTGCTTATGGGACCTCAAATCAACAAAGTACATTAGCACAGGCCTAACGGTAAGCAGCTAATTAATTCATTGACTTTGCATGCTTGAAGTTAGGCCCATTGTGCTGGATCAGGCCCTTAGTCCTCCAGTTTAAAACATGGCATTGAGCAGTAACACAGGTTAGCCATCCACAGCTGCTGTTCTATTTAAACAGTATCTAAAATACAAAGGGTGAATTCTATTAAACTTGAAAATACCCACCGCAAACACCAAGAAAAAAAAATCTTTGCAATTTCTTTTCAAGCTTGTTGACAAATTTAAATTCTCTAGTATAAAGTTCCATTCCCACACAATACCCCACAAGACAAATCATGTGATACTTCTGGCTTTGTTTGAACCTTTGGCCTTTTTGGGGGGCAGCTGAAATTCTTATTTCATCTTGCAAATGCAACAGCCATAATTAGCAGCAGAGCCTTGTTATTTTGTTATGCATAACCACAAGCTGTTAATTAGGCAACCATAGCAGAACAATAATCGAAAGTGTAGGAGGGGGAAGGAAACTAGAAGATTAATATTCATGCTTTGTTGTTATCCTTATGTCTTTCCAGTTAAAGAAAAAAATTAAATGAAGGGCACGACAGCTAGGTTTCCATCAGTTACAGATGTATTAATTAGCTCTGCTTGGCATCAATAAACAGAAGCATATGGTTATTGGCTCATGGATGCCACCATAACATGCCCTCCTGGTGCTAATATGGAGCTTGGTCACTTCACATACATTAGTCAGAAGGCCATCTTTTTTCTCCAAAGAATTCAGAAGACATGGATTCAATTCCCAGCTCTGCCAATGACTTTCTGTGTGGCCCTGAACAAGTCATTAGCCTCTGTGCCTCACTTCTTTACCTTAATAATTCCGAAGTGCTCCTATCCTGTGGGGATGAGGGCCTTATAAATGACATGGGATTGAAACCATCCAAGAGAAGAGCCTTGCTAACAGCATACATGCTCCCAATCCCAAGCAGCCCAAGATTGCCTGTTCCTTTCCCTAACCCCCATCTCTAAGACCGCTCCCACATCTGAGGGGGAGGGAAGTGTGACACCCCAGTATTCACCAATGTCACGTCATTAGGATATGTTTTGTACAAAGAGGTATCATTTTAAAAGTCTTAATCTGCTAGAGATTAATATTTTGTTGGATTATGTGTGCTGTCACCGTATGTGAAGTTATGGAGTTTGGCTGTGTGTGTGTTACTGAAACATGAAGTGAGGTTGAAAATACCCACACACCCACAAGCAGTCTTTCAGGTACAGCAGCAAAAAGGCCAAACAATGTTCATGGCTTATTGAGGAAATGCACACAAGCACAAGGATTACCCCAGGAACTGTATACAATAGAACCCTCTCCGAGATAGCACTACACAATGGGAACTGTTTGACCCAGGTCAGAGCAAAAGAGCTTTCCAGCAAGTGGGAAGAAGATATAAAATGGGGGGAAATGACATCAAGATGGGACCTCACTCTCTCTGCAACAACACACCTGGAAACACCTGAGGAATAAAGACTGAACGGGGGGAAGTGATGGTCCCATGCTAAAGGGATTTCTAGCCTGTGTATGTAAACCTGGGAAACCCAAGTGCAAAGCCAAGGTAGCTTGTGCCTTAAGAATCTGCCAGTCTGTTTATCACTCGGGGTGAGAACTAAACAAAACTGCAAACTGAGTTTATTTACTAGGTGGTCTGCTTTGATCACTTATAATCTGTTAAAATCTATCCTTTTGTAGTTAATAAACTTATTTTATGTTTTAATCCAAACCAGTGTGCATTTGACAAGGTGTCTGGGGAAAGTCTCAGCTTGGTTACCACAAGTGTGCATGGTCCTCTTCATATTGAGGGAGTCCTCTTCATATTGAGACTGGGTGTTAAACCCATATACTGGCCAGATTTGACCAGGGCAGGACGGTACTGCTCTGGGGTCCTAGGCTGGGGGCTGGTGGTTAGAGAGCCTGCATGTGACTGCAGCTGGGTGTGTCCCTACCTGTGTGAATGCTGGTAGAAGTGCAAGCTTGGAGGGCTTTGCAACTTGTCAGAGCAACAGTGTGAGAGGGAGCCCAGGCTGGTGGGTCAGAGGGCTCAGTGGTACCCCAGTTCTAGGTGCCACCCTGAGCAGAACCAATCACAGGAAGGATGCATGAGTTTTTCCCCAGTTAAAAATAATAAAAATTGTGAACATGATTTTTAACAAATAAATGTAAAGAAAGAAGGGGTGACCTTGGTCCACAAATGCCCACATCCTTTAAGCGCACAGAGGAAACCAAATATTAGTTACTGTAGCACGTAAAGGCCTCAATAAAAATCAGGGCCCTGTAGGTGATAAGCACTGTACAAACATTTAGTAAGAAACAGTTCCTGCTCTGAGAAACTGAATCAAGACAGACAAAGGGATGGGGGAAATCAGCATTAACATCCCCACTTTGCAGGGCAGGACCAGAAGTACAGAGAAATTAAGTGACAGGTCCACAGTGAGACGGGGAGACTGTGGAAGCCAGGAATTCAATGGAGATCTCCTACCTCCTGTCCTGTGCTTAATCACAAGGTCATCCATCTAACCATGGTAATAGATGTTCACTTCTCAGTTATCAGGCGAAAAATGAGCTCTAGAGAAAAATTCCTGCCCATATACTGTGGGGGTAAAATTCCTCCAGGATTCCAAATCAGAACTACCCCTGGTGGTAAGTGCTCCCAGCAGTAGTCAGTGTTTGCATAAGCTGCGCTGTAGGGAGCGTTTCGGCAAAGCGCACCAGGGCTTTGATAACAAACATTACATTTGTCAGCAGTTTGATATACTCTAATTTAGTTTGCAACTAAAAGAATGAAAAGAACAAAACCAGCTGGTCTCTAGTGACGTGAAAGCAGGGATCACAAAACATTGCACTCAGTGAACTTTTAACTCAGACCCATTAACAGATGGCAGATACCATTCTGAAAACAAGAAATGGAATAAAATGAATTTCATCTAACATTGCACTGAACCCACGATAGATTTGTGCAGATTTGCACTAGTTGACATAGCTGATGTGACAGAATATGTGAAAAGTGCCAACATAGAAGATTAGGGTTGGAAGAGACCTCAGGAGGTCATCTAGTCCAATCCCCTGCTCAAAGCAGGGCCAACACCAACTAAATCATCCCAGCCAGGGCTTTGTCAAGCCAGGCCTTAAAAACCTCTAAGGATGGAGGTTCCACCACCTCCCACTTTCCAGTGCTTCACCCCCCTCCTAGTGAAGTTGCAGTTTTCCTGCCCCATCCTCTTACACACACACACACACACACACACACACAGAGGCTTGCACAGGAGACAGGAAGGACGGACTACAGAAATGGGGTTAGTAATACTTGCTACCTCAAGGGGATGTTTTGAATTTTAATTTCTATTTGAAAAGTGCTTCGCAGTCCTCCGACGAAGGCATGAACTCTGTTAATAAAGAAGCTGGCAAAGGTTTTGCTTTGGAAGTGTGCCATCTGAAGCATTTCAGCTGATTAGCTAGTTCTGGTTATCCACAAGAAGCAACGTTTTTGTGCCACAGCATCCACTACCAGTGTGAATATATCCCCACCCTACTTCGTTTAAGCCTTCAGCTCATATTTTCCAGTTGTTTCTTCATCTGTATATTTATGTGACCACCATATAGTCTATGTCTACACTGCAATCCTAACTCCTCTTCCAGCTATACACAAATCACTCTAATCCAGGGCTCAAATCCTGGGTCTGAGGACCCCACGGGGTGGAGGGCCCTAGCCGGAGTCAAGCTGGAAGCCAGGGTTAAAGCCCTAGTGGTTTGCAGCATAGATGCACCCCTCCTGGACTCGTGCGTGCTCTGGGTGTCTGCTAAAAGTATCCCTTAATCTCACAGGCCAACTTTCTTTGCCCGCCGGACAATCAAATTTTCCCTCACTGCGCCAAAAACAAAGGGCTAGAGTGCCCACTTCTTGGGAGGGCACTAGCAAATCTGGGATATGGGTGGTTGGACTTGGGCCTGCATAAAGCAGTGTAGACCCTGGAGCCCCAGGTAGGGACCCAGGGTTCAACAATTCTTAACCTGGATTTACAAATGAGTATGGAAGCTCAAGCCCTAGGTTAACAAATCTAGGGTCTGCTAATTTGAGTGTAGACATACCCCCAGGGTCTGATTCTGCTCTTACACTGGTGAGGTTCCTTTTAACTGCAGCTAAGGGGTCTCCTGGCAGAGGAGCTGGTGCATATGTGCTGGGAGTATGGAAGGACAGGTTGAGGCTGAGAGCAGTGCCAAAGAATTCATTGCTCTATGGGTGTGTGTGCACGCACCCTGCAGAAGATACTTCAGCCAAGAAGATGCCTCCTTTCCCCATGGACATATGCCCAAGCACCTGGCTAGGCTAAGCAAACATATGGAGTCCAAGGTATTCTGGAACTCAGCAATAATCTCAATGACATTTTTCAATGTGGGCTATTAATAAAAACCCAATATCCCCAATTGCTCTAACGGGATGCTACGGGTTTGACTTCACTATACAAAAGAGAGCCTTTTTTGTGCCTTCATATCAGGAGTCACCAGATGGTGCTGCTATGCATAGTTTGACAAGTAGAGCTGGCCCAACTAGAATAGCTTCCCAGGACCTAGCATTGGCTTGTCAGCTGAAAGAGGGGCTTGCCCATGTGCTCCTTGTGACTGCCTCCCTTCCAGGAGAGGTGTGCGCACCAATGAAGCAGGTTACCCGAGAGCATACCCAGACTCACTGATCTTGGCACAGGGAAGCTGACCAGCAAGACCCCAGAATTCTGTTTCCAGGCTACAGAGGGTGATGGGACACTGGTGTCAGAAGTGACAACACTATATTTCTCTGGCACTGAGCTTGGTTCATTTGCCCATGTTGTGCCTTTGATTAAAAGTTTCCCCTGTCCTAGTGCGTTAAGCGTCCAGCTTCTCTTCAATCACTTGACATTTTTTCTGCGCCGCCCCCCCAGCAGAAGTGCACCTAGGAAAACAGTTGAAACAAAAACCCCCATGCAGTTTTAAGAGTGACTTTCACTTAATCAGCCAACATGATACATGCATGAGGTGTACTGTCTATTTATGCTGAAGCTCTTTGGGACAAGGACCACTTCTTTTCTGCATTGTATAGTGCCAGCCACAGGCATGGTGCTCTATAAATGTAACAAGTAGATCAGGATAAAACTCCATCCTTAATCCACCTCATTGGACTTACAGATGGCAGAATGGTGGGAGACCGCTGCAATTTTTATGTCATACTTAAGATGACAAACAGGATGAGAGAAAACAAGGGTTTCAGACAGAAGACATGATTCTTAGTTTTTTGTGGGATCAGATGGTTCTGGGGGTGTTTCTGGTAATTTAACTAGAGTATGTACACAGGCAAAGCAGATTTGTTAATATTGCTTGCATTACAATGCCACCTAGAGGCTTCTACCAAGACTCAAGCTCCACTGTGCTGGGTACAGTCCCAAACAGCTTACAATCTAAACAAAGGGTGGTGGTGGGCAAGCAGAGGCACAGAGAAATGAAGTGATTGGGATTTGGCTCAGGGTCATACAGCAGGTCAATGGCAGAGCTGGGAATAAAATCCCTATTTCCTGACTCCAGTGCCCTATCCTCTAGCCCACACTGCCTCCCAAGTGTCAGTATGACTGGCAGTCGCCGCAAGATAATAGGAGCCTACAGTTGCATTTCCTTTCCTGTACTGCAGTGGGTATGCTGGCTCGCTGTAATGCGACCCATTGCAAAAATCTCAGAGCCATTGGTAAACATCAACACAAATCATGAAAATGGCCCCAGTAGTACAAACATTGGCCTTGCTACAGAAAGAATAGAGAGATTGCAGGAGATCCCTTCCACTCCCCTCTCTCCCTCTGCAATTTAAAGTCACATCACATCTCTGTCTCCAAACAATTTAGACATGGAAGCTCCTGGGCTTTCTGCACCTTCTTGCAAATGAAAGTGAACTGAACATTTGTGAAAGGCAGATTGAGTTCTGCTGTTGGAGAACACTTCAGACACATGCAGTCAATAACACCAGCTCCATAGTGATTTGGGCATCTAGCCAGACCGTGCTGTTGCTTAACTTTATTTTCCATAATGAATATGCTGTTGGCAGGGTACCAAATGCCTTATCTTCTAAGGAAAGAATTCCTCGGGAAGCTAGTCCGCAGGCCCAGCTAGGTCTGTGATAACTTCTTCTGGCAAACCGGGCAAGCTGAGATGCAAGATACCTAAAGAGGTAAAGCTAGAGTATCCTTCACTTTTTGGGAGTGCACACACACCGTGGTACTGCTGGGTAGCAAATTAGCCACGGGATATTTTCTACTATCTGTCTAAATTAGGGTGTAATAAACTGTAACACTGACTCTCCCCTACATTTATCGGCACGCGTTAATGGTATTTCAATCAATCATTCTCCTTCCAGTATAACTGAAAGATTATGGGCCTGTCCAATTCCCATTGATGTCAATTTCCATTGTCTTCAGTAGAAGCTGGATCCAGTCTATTATATTGTTGCTTCTTCTCAGAAGCAGAACTATTTCATAGGTGCAAATTCTACAATACTTAGTCCACCCCACTCCCCTGCAGGCAAAATTCTCACGGGTTTAAGTGTATGTGCATTTACCTACAAAGCAAAATTTCTGCACAGAAATCAATTAATTGCATCGGTATCTCCACATACAGTCCCCAAATACTAGTTCGCCTTTGGAAATGTAAGTGGAGATCACTCTCACGCTGGAGATGTAGATATGAGTCCACTAGGACCAAGACTGACACAGGTAATTCATATCGGATGAGTCACTGAGTGACTTCTGTAGAGTTACAACTAGAGATAGGCCCAGAGGGAAAAAACAAAACAAAACAAAAAACCCACACACCTCTGGATCTCAAGATTCCCATCTCTTAGTGAGAGAATGGATTCAAAATGAAGATCCAGACTCAAAGGTATGCCCATTTCTACTGGTGAATTTGGGCTTCTATTAATCTGGGTCACTTTTGCCCCAGTCTTCTAGAGATGCAGGACTCATTACCACAAAAATATTTCAGCGAATGTGACCTCCTTGTCTCTCCTGGCATTATGCATAGTAGGAAGAAAAAGAAACTGAATTTCCAGTGTTATAGAACTGTCAGTGTACAGTTGTATATAAAAAAAAAATAGCCCTGTGTCTTTGGTAAAGCTGTAAAAAATCATATTCATGGATTTACGGAAACCTAAAGTGTTTTGTGTAGTTGATCCCAGGTGCAAATGCATATCTGCACATTCTTTTACCAGTTATACATATTTAATGTTTCCCCTGGTCTAGGGAAACTAGAGTAATCTTGAGTAGAAGCAGAAACGTGTTATTGTCACTGTATGCAGCTTTAGCAAGGCCATAGCCATGTCTAGTTCTGTTGTCTACAGTGTGAAAAGGTTCTTGATAAATTGGATAAGGTTCATATTATGCAACAAGAACAACAACAGGAGATATGGAAAACCTGACTTACAAGGTGAGACTAAAGAAGCTCAATCTATTTAGTTTATCCAAGAGAAGGTCAAGAGGTGATTTGATCTTGGTCAATACATACGTTTGTGGAGAGAATCTTTTTTAATAGTAGAGGGCTCTTTGCTAAATTAAAGGCATAACAAGATCCAACAACTGGAAGCTGAGGCTAGACAAATATGATTTGTAATAAGGTGAAAATGAGGATAAATTAACCATTGGAAATTACAAAAGGATACAGTGGACTCTCCATCATTTGAAGTCTTTAGATGAAGACTGGATGCCTGAGAGATAAGGGTGTGATGCTGGAATTACGTTGTGTATTTCTGTGGCCTATATAATGCAGGAGGTCAGACTAAATGATCATAATAGTCCCTTCTGGACTTAAAAAAAAAATAATCTATGAATCTCCAAAACCAAAGGTAGTTCTTGCTGATGAAACCCTACTGTTAAAACAAACAATACAAAATTGTGCCCTAGAGCAGTATGAAGAAGTTGATCAGTGGCAAAGTTTTGTCATGCTCATCAGAAGAAATAGCGACATATCCCTCCAGACTAAGGAGAAGATGTTCAAAAGCAAAAATGGGAATTAAACATCCAACTGCCTTTTGTGTTGGTGAAAAGTCTTTGTGAAGGCCTTATCCAGTGCCTGTTTGTCCATTAAAACCCAATGGAAAGATTCCCATTGATTTAATACACATTGCAAATGTAGAGCCAGAATCAAAGTCTTGTAAACGATCCTGAAACACCTGGACTTTCACTCACTATATGAAAATTAGTGGTTTCCCATAGCTGTTGCTGGTAACACTCACCCCTCAGGCTAGAAGGTCACAGTTTCAAGCGTTCAAAATTTAAGGCTCATTGATCCTCTCCCACAAGAGCTTGAGGCACAGAATTGATGATGATGTTCTCGTACACTGCATTTCTAGATGTGCCTGCCTCAATATAAGACACTAAAATGAGCTCCATGATTTAGTCCCGTGGCTGTATGTGAGGATTATTGCCAAGCACATGAATTATTGTTGCATTTACCCGCACAGTCCATGCCTCAGCACTATCTGCATCCTCATTTTGTCACGTTTCTGATGTGTCCAAGGCACTATGGAAAATTTAAACTATTTTATTTCACATGGGGAACATCCCTCTTGGATAACAGTGCTTGGATGAATGATAACTTGCTTGCTTTCATTTACACAAAAGTGAGATTTTATTCAGCAGACTGGCTTTGCGAGCCTCAGCTTCTGAACTGAAGTTGAAACTAATTACAAAGTATTAAACAAACAACTTTTGGGTATTACTTAACGCTCTACTTAAGTCTCTTCTTAAATGCTTATACAAGCAAACTAAAGACACAAACTGCTAATGTAATTAGTAATAAAAATAACTGCAAAGAACAATTACCTCATTAATAAGCAATGAAGTACAAATTACACAAAAGCAAGCATGCTCACTGGTTCAAAGCTGGTGCACATGTTAATAGACTCAGACTTTAATGTCAGAAGGGACCATCATAGTACATCACAGGCCACAGAACCTCACTCACCCACTCCTGTAATAGACCCTTAACCTCTAGCTGAGTTGCTGAAGTCCTCAAGTCAGGATTTAAAGACTTGAAGTTACAGATAATCCACATTTACTCTAGTTTATACCAGCAAGTGACCCATGCCCCACACTGCAGAGGGCGGTAAAAAAACAAAACAAAACAAAAAACAAACAAACAAACAAACAAGGTCTCTGCCAATTTGACCTGGGGGAAAATTCCTTCCCAACCCCAAATATAGCAACTAGCCAGACACTTGGGAAATTATTTCCCGTAGTAACTCAGAGCCCTCTCCATCTCTGTCCACTTGCTAGTAGCTGTCTAAGATTGTCTACAATGGCACTTGACCCATCTCATCAGACCACCCCCTCCATAAACTTAATAAGCTCAGTCTTAAAGAAGTTGTTTTTTTGCACCCACTATTCCCCTTGGAAGGCTGTTCCAGAACTTCACTCCTCTGATGGTTAGGAATTTTTGCCTAATTTCAAGCATAAAATTAGAAATAGCCAGTTTATATGTTAGTTCTTGTATCAACATTGGCCCTTAAATAACTCCTCTCCCTCCCCGGTATTCATCCCTCTGATGTATTTATAAAGATTAATCATATTTCCCCTCAGCCTTCATTTGGTTAGGCTAGACAAGCCAAGCTCCTTGAGACTCCTCTCAAAAATAAGTTCTTCATTCCTAGTAGTCCTTCTCTGTACCTAGTTCATCTTTCTTAAAAGGTGGGAGACTAGAATTGCACACAATATTCCAGAGGAGGTCTCACCAGTACCTTGTTTAATGGCAACACTTCCGTTTCTCTATTTGAAACGCCTTGCCTGATGCATCCTAAGATTGCATTAGCCTTTTTCATGACCATGTCACATTGGTGGCTCATCTTCATCCTCTGAGCAACCAATACACCCAAGTCTCTTTCGCCTCTGTCACTTCCAACTGACATATCCGCAGCTTATAGCAAGTATTCTTGTTGTTAGTCCTCACATGCACTATTACAGAGATCGGCAACCTTTGACACACGGTCTGCCAGGGTAAGTTTGTTTACTTGCCGCT
This sequence comes from Caretta caretta, assembly GCF_965140235.1. Taxonomy (NCBI): domain Eukaryota; kingdom Metazoa; phylum Chordata; order Testudines; family Cheloniidae; genus Caretta; species Caretta caretta. The sequence goes on along the minus strand of NC_134208.1, from coordinate 200,511,892 downwards.
TCCACAGGTTCGGCCGATTGCAGCTCCCACTGGCCGCGGTTTGCCGTTCCAGGCCAATGGGGGCTGCGGGAAGCGGCACAGGCTGAGGGTTGTTCTGGCCACTGCTTCCTGCAGCCCCCATTGGCCTGGAGCAGCAAACCATGGCCAGTGGGAGTCGCGATCGGCCGAACCTGCGGAAGCGGCAAGTAAACAAACCAGCCCGGCCACCAGGGGGCATACCCTGCGGGCTGCGTGCCAAAGGTTGCCAATCCCTGCACTATTAAATTTCATCCCATTTCTATTACTCCAGTTTTTGAGGTCATCCAAACATTCTTATATGATATTCCGGTCCTCCTCCATATTGGCAATACCACCCAACTTTGTATCATCTGCAAATTTTATTGGTACACTACCATTTTTTATGCCAAAGTCATTAATGAAAATGCTAAATAAGATAGGGATCGGTCTTGGGAGCAGAGGAACTCCACTAGTAACCTCCCTCCAGCTGGACAGCTCACCTTTCAATATGGCCTTTTGGAGGCTCCCTTTTAACCAGTTCCTTATCCATCTTCAATTCTCATTAGCTAATAATTTCCCACGGGGAACTGTATCAAATGCTTTTCAGAAATCCAGGTAAATTAGATATCCTTTGTCAAAAAAAAAAAAAAAGCCACGAACTATTGTCTTCTCAAATCATTCATGTTGGTCTCACACAATCTACTTTTTGTAAAACCATGCTGTATTTTATCCCAATAGCTGATTACCTCTATGTCCATAACTATTCTCTCTTTCAAAATTTGTTCTAAGACATTGCATATAATTGAGGTCACACTAGCATGCCTGTAGGGTTTCCCCCCCTTCTTAAAAGTAGATACTTTATTAGCAATTCTCCTGTCAGAGTATGACCCCCAAGTTAATGGATGTATTAAAACTCCTTCCTATTGGTCTTGCCATTTCATGAGCCAGTTTGTTTATATTGTGAACAGAAATTATCCAGGCCCCTCAGTTTGGTCCCATTACGCTGTTTGAGTTTTGACTTCCACCTCAGATGAGGTAATTTCTACTTCCATATCCTCATTTCCATTAGCCATCCTGCCACTACCCTAAACTCCTCATTACCCTTATTAAAAAATGAGGCAGAGTATTTAGGTGTTTGGCCATTCCTATATCATCTTTCATCTCCACCCCATCTTCTCTGCTTAATGGTCCCACTTCATCTTTGCTTGTTTTCTTTTTATTTAGATGGCTATTTCGGTTTTTCCTGAACAGCATATATCCTTTAATACCTGTACTCTAGTCATGACTACTGTTCCGCCATGTTTCTGTTATAAGGTTTCACTTCCTGCACCAGTTGTTCTAGTTCCTTCACTTTGTTACTTTGGCTCCTCACACTGGGGTACAGACATCTTAGTTGTTTCTGCTTGGCTTCACCCAGATTCCTTGCTTGATTAGGTACAGTCATTCTACTGCCAATAGCACCTACCTGTTAGCATCATTGGACACCAAGAGGAAAGACAGTGCCACTACCATTCTCTATGTTCGGTCATTCCTTTCTCAACGGCTCTATCCTTTTTTACTTGATTTTCCTCCCACTCTATATCAGGAGGCATAGAAATTACATAAGCATCTCCCAACAATGTACCCTGAATTCCTAGCTTAAAGTTCTTTTAGTCAGTTGTGCCAACCTCCATCCCAGAAGTTTACTTCCCTCCCTACTCAGGTGGAATCCATCCCATGAGAACAGTCCTCTGTCCTAGAATGCCTCTTAGTGGTCAAACACTCCAAAATCCTCCTTATAGCACCACTGCCTGAGCCATCTGTTGATCATCAAAATTTTGTCTTGACTTCGTTCTCGTCCTCCAGGCACAGGTAGAATCCCACTGAAGGTCAAGTGACCCTATTTCTTTTAAAGTCTTTCCCAGCTTTGCACAGTCTCCCTGGATGTACTCCAGTAACAATCTAGCTGTTATCATTTGTTCCTACATTTAGGGCAATCAGTGGATTCTTTCCTGCTCCACATCCTGTAGCTGAACTCCTGGCAGACAGCACACCCTTCTGTTCTCCAGATCAGCTCTGGTGACAGGCCCATCTGTTCTTCTTAGTAGGAAGTCCCCAATCATGGAGACCTGCCTCTTGGTTGGTGCGATTCTCCAGCCTTCCTCCTTCTGTTCTTTCTGACTGCAAGTCCTTGTCTTCAGTTCTTCCTTGCAATCTTCTGCGAGTCATCCTCTATCCTCCTGGTGCTCTGAACTCTGGCTATTTCCACTGACTCTTCCCCCTCTTCCTGTAGGACTAGCCACTCTTCTCTTCTTCCTTGCCCTCCCACTGCCTGCTGGGCCCCTTCTTCATTTTCCAACTCAGCAAACCTGTTCCTGAGCTCTATTTCTCCTTCACTAGCTGGTTTTTAACTCTGCCTGGTTCTCATAGTCACATACTTCCACTGGCCCGTTTCCTTACCCATCAGTCTACCCTCACAGTTCTCCAGTCCAGCTTGCATCTGCAAGTCTTGAGTTTTCCCTTCAGCCTCCTCTCACCTTCCCTCTATTATCTGCTCAAATCCCCTTCAAAACTGAACCATACTTTTTACCTGCATCTCCAAACCTCAGATCTTCTGGTCCATCAGGTGGCACTTCATACAAACGAAGCACTTTTTAGTACCTACTCCAGGATAATGTACATGCCTCAGCTTCCACATCCAGTCACCTTCATTGTCTCTTTCATTCCTTGGGTCACTGCTGCTTCTGTAGCATTCATAGCCTTCCCTGGAAAGAAAGCACCTGGACTCTCATCACTAATCATAGGGCCTACCTCATAACAAATATATTTGGTTTTCACAAGCATCAAACCTAATTTTCAGGGCTTTGGTGATATTGAAGCATTCTGAGATTTTTCTATAAAAATCTAGCTCTGTATAACACTAATAACTTTTCCTTATTATCAGAGTCTTTCCCGTAGCGGTACATCTGACTGCCTTTTACTCCATTGAAGTAATCAACAGATTCCCTGCCCCCTCCAGAAACAATTCCTGTCGGTCATCCTTGAAAGCAGTGCTTTTTGGTGATGGCATCATCCAGTAACTAAGCAACAAAAGATAATCCCTGAACAAGAATTCAAGGTGGATCGAAGTATAAACCCTATTGCATACATTCTGTTGCAATCCAATTTGCTGCATCATCATTTTTCTCACTTTGCAGTAATTTACACCAGAGACTTATAGTCTGCAACCTTAAAATTTATTTATATATATATATATATATATATATATATATATATATTAGTTATTTATAGGTTTCAGAGGAACAGCCGTGTTAGTCTGTATTCGCAAAAAGAAAAGGAGTACTTGTGGCACCTTAGAGACTAACCAATTTATTTGAGCATGAGCTTTCGTGAGCTACAGCTCACTTCATCAGATGTTCAGTTGATGAACATCTGATGAAGTGAGCTGTAGCTCACGAAAGCTCATGCTCAAATAAATTGGTTAGTCTCTAAGGTGCCACAAGTACTCCTTTTCTTTTTTAGTTATTTATATAAATTCCACTAAAAATAAATGTTAAATAAAAAGACTAATTGGAGCATGAACTAAGACCAAGGTTTCCTCTCACGCCACCAACAGGCCCTAAAGCTAGCCCAGACAGACCCCTGAAGGAATACTCAGTGTAAAGGGATCCTTTGTTTAGATCAAGGCTCCCAATCCCTGCTCACTGCAACTGGGGAAAAATGGGTGTGGTCAGAGTTTCTCTATGCCTTGGTAATCCTTGGCTACATCTTTCCCCTCCAAGATCATGGTGCATCCTGGGAGCCCAGCCTATGGAAGAAAATGGGGAGGTACAGTCACACTGCAAAAGAGCCCACAGCAGCAAGTCTCAGAGTCTGGGTCAACTAACTCAGGCTCACGCTCCAGGTCTAAAAATAGTAATGTTAACTTTCCCGCTTGGGCTTTGAGACCCACCTCCCTTGGCTGGAGCCAGGGCTTCAAAATCTGGCAATGGAGGGGAGTCTCAGAGCACAGGCTCCAGGCAAGCAAGAATGTCTACACGAGGGACCTTTGTGTACACCAACAGCATCTCTTTTTAGCGCGAGCCCAAGTCTGTTGACCCAGGCTTTCAGAGTCACTGCCCTGTTTGTTGTTTCATTTTCTGCAGGGTCAGGGAGGGGGAAAACGTACCCTGGGAGTATAAGATGAGGTGCCGCAACAACATTTCTAAACTGAATTTTTTTTGGATTCAGATTCACTGAAAAAAACTGAAGTTCCCCAAGGGAAAAAACACCAAACCATCTTGCCACCTTTGCACCACCTGGTCCTAACCCGCACTGTGCATTCCTTAGCTGAAGGCCTGAGCCAATATATACACACTCTTCTTGCAAGTGATCACTTCAAAGTCCAATACAATTTCGCCTGGATTTAGTTAAGCATCTTTTTTTAATTAGGCACATGGTTTTAACTGGTCCCTGGGTGGTAGCTTAATATGGGATTCATTACACAGGCTATAGTAACCATTATATACAGTGTACATTTGGTTTTTAATGCGCTTGTTAGTGAATGCACACAAACCCTGCCATATGAATGTGGTAAGAGCACTTAAGAGCAGAACAAAATGCACAATCCAATGGGTAGATGTAAGGGCTAACATAACTGGAACATATTAATAAAAGTATAAATAACCCATTCATATCTCTCAGGATAGGTTTTCCCCACTCATTCGGTGGAAAATATGAAGATTCCAGTTAACAGGAGGCTGGGGTGTAAAAAACACAATTAGTGCTGATTTTCATTCTGGGGAGCTATGTTCAGAAACACAGAGGGAGTAGGTTATTGACTGGGATCAGCAGGCAAGGTGACCAATAAGCCAGCAACATTTAAAGGGGACACTGTTAATCAACAAATAGACTTTACAATCACCCAGGGACATAGACTGCAGTTCAGAATTGAGCCTATGAGAAAGAGAGCCATAAACGAACCTGTTTTCTATGAAATGGCCTGGGTGCGAGAGTCAGTCAGCAGAGTTTATTAAATACCATACTCAGCCAACACATTTATTAAAGGAGAGAAATGTCACTGGAGAAATTGCATCTATACTGAAGAAAACTATCTATGGAACAACAAATGTCTGTCAGGAGACAGTTGGCTTAATTGCTATTCCCCTCCTCCATTAACGTGGGAGGAGGGAAGCAGACTCAGGGGAAGTCAGCCAGCAGCTGCAGAAGCATGAGAGCAGGGGCTATGCAGCATGCTCCTCTCGCACCTGAGCTTGTGAGGGAGCAAGGCGAGAGGCATTTTGTATTCCTCAGTACTGCAGGGACTTCTCTGTGGATGAGAATACTGTTACCTGTGCACACCTATCTGTGCTAAGGGATGCTGCCAGCCAGGAGGATAACTATAGAGACACTGTGGCCCAATTCTCCAGTCTCCCCAGTTTTTACCTTGGTGTAACTCCACTGACTTCGGTGAAGTGGTTCCTGATTTATACCAGAGGGAGAGGAGAATCAGGCCCTTTGGGTTACCCTGCCCTGTTTCTTTGCTTCTACAGACCCTGGCTGTGAATTCTGCCCCTGCTTAAACAAATTCAAAATCCCCAGCCTTTTGTTGACAGAAACACAGCCCTTGTAAGAGGCTGATAGTGATAATCCACTGCTGAACATCAAGAACCACAGGGCTCTCAGCAAATATACGTTGGCATTTGGGAAAGGAAACCACCGCCCCAGCTTTTGAACTTAGCGCAAACAACTCCATACGGCACTCCACCCAGCCGCGTCTGGCGTCCACAGCCTTCTGGAATGCTCTCCCTCTCTGAAATCAAGCCCACCAGAACTATCCCCTCTGCGGGTGATGGTCTCACTGCCAATTCAGCCCTCACACAACAAATTAGACACGAGGTGCTTCCCCCCTGTTCATGAGAGATCTGTTCTCAGGGACGCTTCAACCGAGGCACCGAGATGTCAGAATCCCAATTCGTGGCCTAAAATGAGCCTCCTGAGAACTTGTCCCTTTCTTCCTCCCCACTCAGAGGCCTACTTCTGTGTTCCACCTGTGAGGAGATGCTCATCATATCACACGGTCCTTCATAGAGGGCCATATCCTGCTGGATCCACACGTGGACCTAAGAACAATCACAGGTATGGTGTGTTTCACCCCATTTGCCAGAAGGGAAAGCCTGTCCTCCAGATGAAAACAGTGAAGGAAATATTGTGAATTAAAGCTAAAAGTTTCCTGGTCCCTACATGGACTTCCCCCACCATGGAGGCCCATAGACACTAGGTTCTTGTTACTTATATTCCTAATGTGGCAGTATTGATCCACTCTTAAATTTGTTACTTGGTTCTTCTGCACTCTCTGTCATCTTGCAAAGCCAATGTGTGTGTGAGATCTTGAAATCAATAATAATAAAAAGAAGAAGAGGCTGCTCACTTGACTGTGAGGCACATACATCACATTTGATACCTTGGAGGGGCTGTTCTCCAGCACTGTAATAAAGTACAGTTTGTTAAACAAGCTGGCCACCCTTCCTTTCTCTGGGATGTTGCTGTGGGAAATTGAAACAAGGGGAGAGCCATCTTTTGCTGTGCAGAAGCTTGTTCTCTATTCTTTTTAGGGCCAGATCCTGAGCCAGTCCAGCTGCTTGCCAATAAGTGGATCTATGCCAATTTACACCAGATAACAATCCGTCCCTTCAAATATAAAAATAATTTAGGAAACTGGTTTCACCTCTAACAGGCTTTTTTTTCCCCAAAAACTTACTCAGCCCTTCACAATTTCCAGTAGAGACAGAAAGTCACTTGTTTGCCTATGTACTAAATAGCTTCTTATAGCAGAATGTTGCTGCGGTGGAAGTTTATCTTCTGTTTCCTTGCTGGATTATTCTGAAGGCCGTCTGGGGGATTTGTTAATACCAGCATTAGTGGCCAAATTCCAATTTGGAACCCTCTATTTTACCTGCTTAAAATCCCCCCGTCGCTTCAACTGGATGATGCATTTTTCACTACTTTCTTGTCCTCCAACTACTATAAGTTATCATGGCTACTGTGTTCTTTCCTAGAGACTGCATTTCAGTGCTGGATGGAGTGAAGAGACTCCTCTGTAATTCTGTAAGGAACCTACCTGCTTGGGAAAAAAAGACTCTGTATAAACCAGAGCACACAATAAAATTTTATTTTTATTATTATAGCTAATAATAATACTCCCCCAATAGTAAAGATGTTCATCCTTATTTTCAGTTTCACCCGGCTACCAAGGACTCTTTAGCAATGCTGCTTTTCCCGTTCATTGTGTGCATTGTAATAAAAAGCAAAGGCATCACTCTTATTTCATTGCTCTGCTCCCTTGGAAGTTCTTACTTAATTGTTCCCTGCAGCTCAGCAACCTGAAGTCACCTACAGAATGCGTGTGGCTGAGTCATGTAATTTTTTTTTCCCCTACCCCTGCACTTTCTCACTTAATGAGTTTGTTAAAGCTGCAGCACTTACAGGTCAAGAGGCCAGTTTGGAAGCGAATTTGTCCTTGGATTTGGATCAGGACTTGGCAAACACTCAGTTGGCTTCTTAAGCAACTCCAGCTGAAAAGGTGCAATGCTACTTTGCAAACCTTTTTAAGTCAATGGGAATCTGTTGACTTCAGTGGGTTTTGGATCAGGCCCTTAGTGAATTCGGGTCAAAGATATCAAAGGGCCCAATTCAGCAAGGTACTTAAGCATGTGCTTAAAGTTAAGCATACGATTAGTTATTACCATCAGTGGCACTATTCACATGGCTTAACAGAGGCCTTATAACACCCTTTGAGGAAGGGAAGTAGATTTTACAGTGGGGGGTGAAGAGGGGACAGGGAGGCATAGACTAACATTTCTGAACTTGAGTGCCTAATATTAAATACTTAATTTCATATTTAAGCAATTAAAAGTCTGTGGCAGAGCCAGAACATAACCCAGGTCCTGTAACCCTGTCCTGTGTCTTACTTGGACCTGGTCAGAAAAGAGAAAACATTTTTCATGGAAAAATGTGTTTTTCTCATGGAAATTTTTTCAAGAGTTTCTGATCAGCTCTAGTTTTAACTGCAAAACCATCCATCCAGGCAATTCTGCCTTTAAAAACAGACCTCTCCAGAATTTGTACCAACATGTTTCCACTTCACACCACTAGAGACTTGCAGCATTTCTGGTACATCTAACAACACACCAGACATCCACTAAGTATGACCATTTTGCATGTTTTCCTCTACATAATAATAATTTTAAAAAACCATGACTCGTTTCCAATGGTGCCTGGTGCAACAGCATATGCTATTTGCCCTGGGCCTTGGAAACTGTGCGGATTGCTGCAAGGTGACATTTGAGGGAAATGTGCCAATAAAGATTTTTCTTTCAGAAATACCTTGTCGTTGCAGACCACTTTGCTCCGTTCTGGGTGGATAGACAGCTTTTGTGCACTAGGGTGATCTCTAGTTTCTCTTTCTACTACAAAAACAGAAAGTAATTTGCAAGATGGGGGAGTGGGGGTGGAAGAGGATAAAGTTTGTCCAGTGGGACGTGGTGATGTCTTTTCCGGGGAAACCTCTCTGGAGAATCAGGGCAGTTGGTGATTTGCAAATGCAGGGGGAAATGGAAGAATGTTCAGTAATATCCTTAGGAGCTGGGAATAAGTTGTCTCTAGTGAGGGTTTTCCTTTACCATTAGCACAATGTGACTCTGATCCTGACTGGGGGCACTCAACTCTAAAATGTTACAAATAAATAAAAGGCCAGAGAAGGAAGCAAATTGCGGTAAAAGAAGGAAATCCCCCTCCTACACTCCAACTTTACACTTCAAAGTCATCTGTGTATTAATAGCTATAGTCAAACATTATTTGGTTTTATTTCATGCTTTTTAGTATTCAATCCATGCATTTTAAAAATCATAGACTGGCATTTTCAAAGCCATGTAAGGTGCCTAAAAGGCCAGTTTGCCTATAGTTGGGCACTTAAATGGAAGATGAGTTTCCATTCCCAAGATGGGTCTCCTCCACTCTCCACAGACTGGTTTGGGCTGGAGATGTGGCTTAGTCCTCCAGACTAACTTGCTACCCCAGAAAAGGGTTAAGAGTCCCAACAAACAAAAAGTTACTTCTGCCCCTTGGGGGCTTCTCTTCAGGCCATCCCTCTACTGGGCCCTTTTTCCAACCCCTTTCTAGAGTACTTGTGTGAATTTGTCTGGCTCTGGTGCAGAGTACTGGGTCCCCAGGCACATTCCTCTGAAGCACCCAGTCTCTTGGGGACATTGGCTCAGGGCCTTCCACGGGAACCTGTCCACTCCCTGTAGTTCCAACTCCAGACTGGCCTCACTCGCTCTCCTTCCTCCCCTCCGCCCCCACAGGCTGGGAGGTAGCTAATCAATAATGGCACAGGGTGGGTGTCCCCCTCCATCTCCCTTTAAAGGGGCCAGTTACCCTATGCCACTCTCCATTATCACGGTATCCAAGCCCCTCACAATCTTTAGTATATTTGTCCTCCAGACACACCCCTGAGGCAGGGAAGTGCTGTGATCCCCATTTTACAGATAGTTAAATGACTTGCCACAAGTCACACAGAGCCTGTGGAAGAGCAGGGAATTGAACCAGAGTCTCCCAAATCTCAGGCTTGCACTCTAACCACTGGATCATCCTTCCTGCCCAATGAAAGAAAGAGGGGGTGTATAGACCTTTCAAGTGCTATTCCTGGCATGCAGCAGGGTCATATCAGGGTAATGTGGTGGAGGGGCAGTCACACCTTGGGTAGTCAGGAATGAAGCCTGAAATTTCTCTTACCTTTTGGCTAGTGGGAAAGGGGAGCTGGCTGAGCCCCACACAGGAGCTAGTTGAGGGCACTGATCCTTTGGTGTTAGGGTTACCATATGTCCATATTTTTCCAGACATGTCCGGCTTTTTGGTTCTTAAATCGCTGTCCAGGAGGAATTTTTAAATATCTAAAAACCTCTGGGATTTTGCCACATCGGTCGGGACACCCTTTGTCCCGATATCGGGAACTGCTCACCTCACCGTGTGCACCAAAGTCCCAGGGCTGGCGGCGCTTCCTGGGGCAGCTCCCGGCGCATGCACGCCTACCAGCAGGAGCCTGCAATGCGGGCGGCCCCTAGGCACAGAGGCAGAGGGGGGTCTCTGCGTGCTGCACCGGCTCCCTCCTGCCCAATCAGGGCTGCAGGGGCGGGGCTTGCAGATGCCAGCAGCAGGCAGAGACCCCTCTGCCCCCCCCACCCCGACCGATGCTTCCCGGTAGCTGCCCCAGGTAAGCAGTGCCGGGACTCCCCACCTTGCCCCCCAGCAGGTCCCTCTGGCTCTTAGGGTCGGGGTGGGGGATGCTCTGCACGCTGCAGGCGCCTGCAAGCCCCACTCCACAGCTCCGGCAGCTCCCATTGGTGCTTTTCCCAGCCAATGGGAGCATGGACTTGCGCTTGTGGCGGGCACAGCATGTGGAGACCCTTCGGCTGCCCCTGATCCTAGGAGCCAGAGGGACCTGCGGCAAGAGGGGCGAGTAGGCAAGCAGGGTGGGGGGTGGTGAAGAGGCGAGCGAGCCGGCAGCGAGCGGGGTCCAATGGGGCAGGGAGGGGGAAGGGGCGAGGCTGGGGGCACGAGCAAATCCCCCCTCTTCCCTTCCATGGGGGGTCCTCTTTTTTGAATGTTCAGATATGGTAACCCTATTGGTTTGTGCGTGCAGGGAGTGGGGAGCCAGTTACCATGAAGTGACTAATGCCCCATAGTTTCTCCAGGGTAGCCAGATGAGGTTAGCGCTATACCCCTGCCTGTGGCTGCCCTCACCTACTTTACTTGGTGGTAAACACTACAGTGCCTTGTTGCCTCCCCTAGGACTGTACAGCAGGACAGTTCACACCCATCATTCCACAGCAGCTGTCCATCTTTTTGTCTCCATTACACTTCCCCCACTCTGTTGCTTCCTGCATTGTCGAGGCCTAAGTCCAATATTCATATATGTTACTGCACATCCTTACCAGAGCACTGCCTTGCAGCACTGTGTGGTACAGCATTCAGCCTCAGTTTCCCACCTGGTCTTCCACTACTCCACACCACCTCTGATACCTGCTGGGCTGCACAGACTTAACCCTCCAGCTAAGCCTTATACTTACAAGTTTACATCTTCCAGAGCACTCAAAGTCTAAAACAAGCATGAAACAACACAAACTCTTCCCTTACTTCCAGGAAATCTGCTGGCCCTGGCCAGCCTTTCCTCCCACCGTGAAGGCCCCACATACACATTCTCTGCCTGCCCCCTCCACCTGAGCTGGGCTCTTCCTCTAAAGCACCTCAGTGAAAGCCTGGCTCCTGCCACAGATGTCCCAATTTGGGCTGACTGGGCCTTCGGTAGCCATTAACCAATTCCTGCCTTTCATGAAAGACTGTTGTGCCCCATAACACCATACATTGAATTCTGAAATTCAGGGCTTAAATTCTCAGAGTATTTCCTAGAGTCCCCTGTACCTCTCCCTGACATTTGGGGCTCCAGCACCATGAGGCCCCGCAGATCCCCTAAAACCGACTCACAGCCCCTTGGGGGCCAAGGACTCCCGGTTGAAAACCAACAGCATCAAACTGGAGTCAAGGGTTGAAAACATTTACCAGCACTCCACTCCAGACAGCTCCAGCTGAATTAAAGCCCTGCTGAAGTTACACACAATCCTTCATTAAGAGGAAGAATGAAAAGATGGGAGAACTATTGTCTAACTGATTATGTTCAACCATAAACACCTTAGATTGTTCAAAATAAGTTTGTTGGATACTACATACAGTGGTAAGGGGCTTAGCTGCACAGCACATCCCATAAAATCAAGGGGGGAAACCTCCACAAAGCTAAAAATAATGCTTAACAAAAATCTGTTCTAACATATTAAACAATTACATTTTTACTACTCAGCCTGCCAGTTTCCAGCAGTTTTGCTCTTCTTGGGTTTTGTCCTTCAGAGTTGGCTAGAAATTGACTCTCTGGGTTCTGCGGCCATTCCTTTTGTGCTGGCAGCAGCTCTAATTATGCACCAATTAACCTTAATTAAACCAATTCTTGTATAACTGCACACACAGACAATTCACCAAGCAAACAGCTTGACAAATATTGTCATTTAAAAGGCTTAAAAACAAGTCAAATCCTTAATTGGAAAAGCCAGGTTCTAAATTGCTGCATATTGCTAGCTCTTTGCTGTTACAATGCTAGAAAAGGAGTGGTGGCCAATCACCTTCAATGCTCCCCAAACCCTAGCAGGAATTAATTAGTTCTGGCTGATGGGTCTGAAACTGATTATTCCCATAGGAAAGCAGGGTAATCAAATATACTTCATTATCGTAAGTGACAGGCTCATGTGGTAGGCACTGGAGTAATTGTCTTGACGCTGGACTGGGAGACTGAAGACCTTGATTTTATTCTCTGCTCTGTAACCTCAGGCAAATTACTTCATTTCTGTTTTCCCTCCCCAGCTTTGCCGGGCCTGTTTATTTAGACCAGGGGTCTCAAACTCAAATTACCAGAAGGGACACATGAGGACTAGTACATTGGCCCGAGGGCCGCATCACTGAAACCTTTTCATACAACGATACAAAAGTATAGTCGAAAATTAAAAAAAAAAAAAACAACTACAGCTAAGTGAGACCTGTGGGGTCCTGCTGAACATATCCTAGCTCGCCTGCCCCGTCAGCTACTCTGCAGGCACCAAGAGAGATTTGATCTGAAAGGGAAAATGGAGAGCCTGGGCAAGACACTTGGCTCTCACCTCCTGAATCTAGGATTTAAAGCCAAACTGATGTTACATGATATGAGTTTGCTAGCCTCACCTTAGGCTCTGGTGGTCAAGTCTCTTGTGACTCCTGTCTGTTGATTTAAAGGTAGTCTAGGGCTCTGGGGCCAGAGGTATGGCAACATGTGCAGGATGCAGTCCTTGAGACTCCCCCAGCTCTGAGCACCTGGGCTAGGGTTAAAGGCAAAGAGGACACTAGCTTGCACAAGGTGATGTTCTGTTGTAACCATTCCTGTGGGGGAAGAGCCTCCTAGTTCATGTACATAAAAGAATGAAAATGCTGAAGGGGCAGGCAGCAGCCAGCTGCAGTTTGTAGGCAGGGAGCATGTGCAGCGTGTGAGCACATGTCTTGTAACAGGAGGCAGGAGGTGCTGTCCTGAGAGCGTGGGGGATAGAGGCTCTAATTCAAGTAAACAAAACCATCCAACCCCCACCCTGAGGAGAACTTCCCTCTGCTCATCCAGCAGAGCTGCAAACCTTCCACCTTCAGCAGACAGCAGCCAAAGCAGAATGGCAAACCACCTCACTCAAACGACAAAACACACCCACTCCCTGCCCCTATTCCAACCCCTTCCCCAAATCCCCGCCGCAGCCCCGCCTCTTCCCCGCCTCCACCCCTGAGTGCACCACGTTCCCACTCCTCCCACCCCTCTCCTGGAGCAGGCAAACAGCTGTTTGGCAGCGGGAAGCTCTGGGAGGTAGGGGAGGAGCAGGGATGCGGCGCGCTGGGGTGGGAGGAGGAGGTTGAGCAGGTGGAGGAGGGGAGCTTGGCTGCTGGTGGGTTCAGAGCACCCACTAATTTTTCCCCAAGGGTGCTCCAGCCCCAGACCAGCCACGGAGTCAGCGCCTATGGTGGGCCACAGGAAATAACTCCACAGGCCACATACGGTCCATGGGCTGCGTGTTTGAGACCCCCGATTTGGACTGTAAGCTCTTTGGGGCTGTCCCTTGCCTAGCAGCTTGGGTCCCTGATCTTGTTGGGGCCTGAAAACCCTACATTAATACAATTAGGGCAAGAGTCATCAGATGGCGATGTTACAAATCACTTTACTTAGCAGGCAAACACAGGTCAGTCTTTGAAGAAATGCTCTGTTGTTAATTTTGGAGTGCAGGGTCTTTCTGAGGGAACTGTCGTGAGCAGCAGCTGAGTTTGCTGTCTGGCTTGTCTACACTACAGAATTTCGTCGACACAAGTTATGCCGACGTACAGCCCCCGCTGTTGCGTGTCCATACTATGCTTCTTGTGTCAGTGGGACCGCATCCACACTAGCAGCTCTTGTATCGACACAGAGAGCAGGGCACTGTGGGTAGTTATCCCACTTTGAAGTTGGCTGCAGGGTGCTTTGGGAAGGGTTTGCACTTTATATGACCAAACTGACATTGCTGAACTCTAACACAAGAAGCCCACAGAAGTGTGTATGATGGCGGGGGGGTAGGGGGAGTGTGTGTGTTGGGGGACAGTGAGTGTGTTGGCACGCTATCTCTTTAAGTTCAGACAACAGCCAGAAGCAACCAATTCTGAGGCAGAAGCTGGTGCACAGACAGCGGGTGTCCCCTTGCTCTCCTGTAGTCCAGGCAGGAGTGCGTTTACTGCCAGGAGCCAGCATACTCAGCTGAGCAGTAGCTATGTGAGCTGTCCACGCTGCTTCAAAACTTCTTTGGGTTTTGAAAGGGGAAGGGTGCATGCCTGTGTAGCTGGATGCAGGGCAGCAGAGTTCAAAAGAGTGAGCAGAGCAGTCAAGGTGGACATTATGGGATACCTCCTGGAGGCTAGTTACTGTGACGTAATGAATGCAGTTCTACACTGAAGCTTTGTTGATCTAACTTTGCTGCAAAAAGCTCTACGCCTTTCATCAAGGTGGTTTTACTTTGTCAGCAAAGCTGGAGAGTTTTGTCAGTGGGAGAAGCATTGTAGTGTGTTCACCTCCGCTGTTTTGTCGACAAAAGCTGCCTTTTGCCAACAAAACTGCGTAGTGTAGGCAAGACCTTAACCTCTCTAATTATATCAGTTTTTTAGGGCAGAGGTGCTCCCTGGGAAACAGGCACTGGCATTTGGGCTGAATTTCCTGAAAGAGGGGACTGCCTTTGTGCTATTTGGCCACCTCTGGTCTAGGACTTGGTGGAACTAAAACAGGTTACACTAAAAAATTCCCAGATTCTGCATCACTGATTTCTCCTCTAATGGGAAACTCATATGCAAGGCCCCAAAATCCGTTAATGTTTGGCAGAAGAGTGACAATACAAATCATAAATAACACTATGATTTTAGACTTTTATCTTCTATAATGTACTATTTGGTGGCAAAACCTTGACTTGGTTATATTTTAGCAAAGGAATACATACTTATTTGACAGAGCCTATCATATAATATTATAGGGGTTTTTTGCAATTTTTCAGGTAGCCTCGATACATAGTACATTGGGGTAAATATTCAGCCTATAGAATACTTTTGTTAATAACAAAAGATAGTGGATCATGTAAATCATGCCTTCATAAATCAGTTGTTAGCTTTAGGGAGAGCGTATAGAACAGGGCAATTACAGAGTGATCCACCCTGTCATCCAGTCCTGGCTTCTGGCAGTCAGAGGTTTAGGACCACCCCAAGCGTGGGGTTGCATCCCTGACCCTCTTGGCTAATAGCCACTGATGGACTTTTCCTCCATTAACTTGTCCACTTCTTTTTTAAACCCAGTTATACTTTTGGCCATCACAACATCCCATGGCAATGGGTTCCACAGGTTAGTTGTGTGTTATGTGAAATAGCACTTCCTCTTGTTTGTATTAAACCTGCTGCCTATTAATTTCATCAGGTGATCCCTAGTTTTTATATTGTGTGAAAGGGTAACCATTCATGATTTTATAGACCTATTATATCCCCCCTTACTTGTCTCTTTTCTAAGTTAAACAGCCCTAAGCTTTTTAGTCTCCCCTCATATGGAAGCAGTTCCATACTCTTAAATAAACAGGAGGAGGTGGGGGTGGTTAGCAAAGGATTCTGGGAGGAGAACAGGGAAAAGAGAATGGCAAACCAGCTAGAGTCAAATGAGGCAACAATAGAAAATATACAAGAATGTTAGGAGGCCAGAAAACATTGCATTAGACCAGAAAGACTTGTAAGAGTCTGAAAGAATCAGACCTGTGCCAAAAATGTCCATAGGTTGGGAGGGAGAGTGTCATAGATTCTTATACAGAATCCACAATTATCCTTCAAAACCATGAATATTTTCTTCCTATATGTCCATCCGTGTGTGCTTTATGCACAGAAAGTACCTTCGGTTTCTTGTTTCAAGACAGAACATGGCACCTCCATTGCAAGTCACAACAGTTGTTCCATCAGTGGCCATCGTCGTCACTCATGTAGAAGTGTACCCTAGACAGAAAGTGCCTAAACGCTCTCAGAAATGCCCATTAACCTTCTCAGGAGTTCACTTGGCCTCTGGCCTATATAATATGTCTGCAGGAGCTGGTCAGCATCGCCCCTTCATTAACAGGGAAGGATCAACACTTCAGACGTCAAACCCTGGGCCTGATAAATGAGCCTGGAAGCCCAATCACATGCTTCTCAGAGACGCAACCAACAGACCAAAGCAAACACATGGCCTAATCAGAACCCCAAAAGCTGACACCCAAGGCCCCCATAGGGACACAACACATAGACCAAATACCCACCTTGCCAAGTCCTTACCCTGTAGCACAAGATCTGCAACTACTCCTCAAACACTCCTTCTCCACTCCCCCATTAACCTGCTCCCCATTCACCTGCCAGTAGGACATGAGCTTCCAGACCTAGCTGATATCATGTTCACAGTCCTAGAACAGTTTGATAGGAGTCTGTCTTACTGGAAACTGCTATTGGATTCCTAATAAACCTCCCTCACAAAAGCCCAGAATGGGGACTACTGTTATTTCTCTTTTGAACTTCAGAGATTAATGATCAAACCATGAAGCTGCCAGGGCCCAGAGGGATGTTGTCTTCAAGGGTCAACCAATCTTCCACCTTCTTAAAATTCTGCTCTCTCTCCTGCATTTGTCCCTGTCATAAATATAAAGGGAAGGGTAACCACCTTTCTGTATACAGAACTATAAAATCCCTCCTGGCCAGAGGCAAAACCCTTTCACCTGTAAAGGGTTAAGAAGGTAGGATAACCTCACTGTCACCTGAGCAAAATGATCAATGAGGAGACAAGTTACTTTCAAAGCTGGAGGGTGGGAAACAAAGGGTCTGTCTGTCTATGTGATGATTTTGCCGGAAACAGATCAGGAATGCTCTTCAAAACTTCTATTAAGTTAGTAAGTAATCTAGCTAGAAATGTGTTAGATTTCCTTTTGTTAAATGGCTGGTAAAATAGGTTGTGCTGAATGGAATGTATATTCCTGTTTTTGTGTCTTTTTGTAACTTAAGGTTTTGCCTAGAGGGATTCTCTCTGTTTTGAATCTGATTACCCTGTAAGGTATTTACCATCCTGATTTTACAGAGGTGATTCTTTTACTTTTTCTTTAATAAAAATTCTTATTTTAAGATCCTGATTGCTTTTTCATTGTTCTTAAGATCCAAGGGTTTGGGTCTGTGTTCACCTATGCAAATTGGTGAGGATTTTTATCCAGCCTTCCCCAGGAAAGGGGGTGTAGGGCTTGGGGGGATATTTGGGGGGGGAAGACGTCTCCAAGTTGGCTCTTACCCTGTTCTTCATTTAATACACTTGGTGGTGGCAGCATAGGGTTCAAGGACAAGGCAAAGTTTGTACCTTGAGGAAGTTTTTAACCTAAGCTGGTAAGAATAAGTTTAAGGGGTCTTTCATGCAGGTCCCCACATCTGTACCCTAGAGTTCAGAGTGGGGAAGGAACCTTGACAGTCCCACAAACATTATTCCCATTGAGGCCACTGGGAGTTGTATACTCAGTTGTATACTTTACCATTCATGTTGCGCTGGTGGCTTAGGATTTGATTCTGCTCTTAGAGCTGCTTGGGTGGATTCCTGTGCCAGCACAGTGTTTGAATGAAGTCAGTTTAATTGCAGGATCAGGGCATCATGCAAGTCATTTAGCATTTTTTTTTGTTCCTTCCACAGCACAAACTCAACATTGCTATTATTACTGTCAGCTCTACAATTTGCAACTCATAGGCTGTGCTTGTTAATGGCAAAAGTTGCAGCTTTAGAGTGGCCATCTTTCTCTGCTCCCCCTGAAATCACTGGCAAAACTCCCATTGCCTTCAATGGGAGCAGAGTTAAGCCAGTGCAGCACACTTTGGAAAATCCTATTATAGAATCATCGGAATGGAAAGCTAGAAAAGACCTTGCAAGTCATTTAGTCCAGCCCCCTGTGCTGAGGCAGGATCAAGTAAACCTAGATCATCCCTGATGGGAGTTTGTCCAATCTGTTCCTAAAAACCTCCATTCTTTATTGTGAACAGTATAGTTAATATTTTTTTCCATTCAAATTATCTGCAGTCCCAAAATTACTAGCTGAAGAATAATTCTGAATACACTCCAGATTTTCCCAAGCTATTCACGAACAGTTCAGGAAGAATGGTCCAGTAGTCAGGGTGCTAACCAGAGATCTGGGTTTAACTCCCAGCTCTGCAACAGACTTCCTGGGTGACCTTGGGCAAATCACTTAAGCTCTCTGTGTATCAGTTCCGCGCCTGTAAAATGGGGATAATAGCCCTTTCCTATCTCACAGCAGTGCTGCAAGGATTAATATGTTAACGAGATGCTAAGATATTATATGATGGGGCCCTGATAAGTATTTAAGATAGACAGATAGAAAAGAGGAAATGCATTGAATACATTTGTTGGGAATTCTCCCCTCTAATGTTTAATCTTCCCATCCTCTCCATCACTATAATCCACCACTTTTCAAATCTTCATTTGCATTCTCACCAGAGTTTGGTCCCTTTTCAATCCCTGCCTCATTTGAGTGACTGCTCAAGTTTCTCTGTCAGTGAATGGCAAGGATTATGCTACCCATCAGCCCTCCTATAAGGCCTTGTCTACACGGTCTGGTAGGTGTGATTTGTAAAGCACACTAATGTTCTGCACTCTAACTACCCATGTAGACTCTGCAGGTGTGATCTAAAAAGGTACCTACTTCATGTTAAGGCAGACTGTGTTAACCTGAACTTAGCTTCCTTTCAGAGCAGGCCCGTAGGAGCTACACAGGCCAGCTAGAGTGTGGTGCTTTAGAGTACTTTTCAAATCACATCCCTCTAGTACATTTTGCCAGCACTGCGTAGACAAGCTCTGAGCCTCTCAAAGGAGAATTGCTCACACTCTCTGGGGAGGATAAGGGTTTCATCTGAGGGCTTGCAAAGCCTCCCTGAATAATGTCTCTTTTCTCTTTCCAGCCTGGTGACACATATATAACGGTCTTTCCAGCCTTGCTGACACATCTTCTACTTTGCGTAGAAGCAGAGACAAAAGACCCTTCTTTTATCTCCTGCAGTTTCGTTTGGGTCTCAGTACCAGCTTGTGCACACGGCACGCCTCGTTCTTGCTGATACGACCGTTCTGTTTTTCAGCAGTGCAGCTGGCAAGCCTGGAAACAGCAGAAACACGACCCAAGGGCCTGCCATTGCACACTGCATTACATGTGATAGCCAAAGCTGTTCGGCTTTTCACACCACTAGAAATTCAATAGGGATGTGTTACGTTAGCACATGGAACAGTCCTGGCTGGTAGCAAGCCTACGGTTTCTTTGTGTATTTTTTTCCCTGCTGCTCTGCTGTCTTTGCAGAAGACATTTTTACTTAGTGTGCTGTACCTCCATTTGAAGCAAATGTGCCAACCTTCCCTTCCCCCCTCCAGCAGGCTTGGGTTTTGTTTTTGTTGTTAGTGGTGATGGTTTGTTTTCAAAGTACAGTCTTCCTGATAATTTTGCCAATAGGATTCTTGATAGCTGTATTAGCAAACACACCCTCATTCACATACAGATAAGTGTGCAAAATGCACATAATCTCCACTTTATTAGCTTGGGTCACATGATATTATCAAGCACTGATGTTAAGACTAAGTGGCATTAGCAGTACCTTCCTATCAGAACAACATTCATTGTCAGTTACATTACTAGAGCAGCAGTTGTGTTACATTATAAATAATTATATTATCCACATTCAGCTTCTATTGTTGTACACAGTGCTGGTGCCATATCACACTTCATTAACATGCTAGACAGGACAACTCCCACAGAAATACATTTCCTGACACTTTCCATTTGAAATATTATTCTACTAATTAATATACTGTAGATCAGAAATGACACATGCCAGGTAAAAATTAGCTCTCCTATATTAATAGAGGAAGAGCATGAATTAAAAGCCATTCTGCTGAAAATTATCACTTTACAAACTTACAGAGAAGCTGTCAAGGTTGGTAAATCCCAGATTTAACACCCTTTGTTTTCCTGTCTCTCTCTGCAAAGTCCCTATAATTCTCTGTGTCTTTGTCATCACAAAAGCGTAATTGCTCTTTAAAAACAAATCAGCAACCTGGCATAGAAAAACAAACCTCTGATACCACATCAGTGTGATTACGGAATGGAGGTAACCAAAGAGGTCTTGTTCCTTTTTCCAGAGGGGAGGGGCAGGACGTGGTTGCTACATTATTAAATATTATTTTTTAAATGATTGTGCCTGGTGCTGTATAAAACATGATTAGCTCTGCTCCTTTCTTTGATCAGCCCTTCCTGGGTGGGACAAGCTCTGCCAGGAGCCTGTCAAAGGTGGGGAAGAGGCAGAACTTTACCTCCTATTCCCTCTGTCCCTTGCTTCCCTCCTTCCAATGGCTCTGGCACCCCATCTCTTATAGGGCCAGAGCAGGAGGCTTGTGCTGACTAGACTGTGTTACTGATTCCTCAGACTCATGTTGCAATGTTGTCACCTGACAAGTTTGGCACATGGCTTGTGTGAAACATACGCTGGCTATATGGTAAGAGAGAAGTGGGGCAGCACAAAACATTTCATAGTGAGGAAAGACCATGTCTGAAACAAACATTTGTAGTTTTAAAGAACCCAACCGCATTGTTTGATGAGAAGAAAAGCCAGAACCTTTCAGATGTTCTGAAAAGAAGTTGTTAGGACATCAGGACAGCCTATGAAAAACAGGAGTTGGTTATTATGTTTCCCAGCATGCAAACAGAGGAGCAGATGAAAACAAATATTCTAGTTTTGAGAATGCAGAACACACAAGAACTCAAAACCACAGGGAGCACGCACACGCATGTGCTCATGCAGGCTTTTCCCTAAGGCAGAGAGGTACAACTCACCCCACCTTGCTTTAAGCTAGCTCTTCCCAGACTGACTCTGCTGCTGGCCCCCTACACTTTGCTACAGAGCCCTCTAGCTTGCAAGCAGGATCAGGAAACCCATGCTCTTAAAGTGATAGCGGACACCTCCAACACAGTCCTCAACACACTGCAATTCTAGCAACTCCCTCACTCAGGGATTGGCTCTGAATGGAAAAACGTAGAAATGTAGGACTGGAAGAGACCTCGATAAGTCATCTAGTCCAGTCGCCTGCACTGAGACAGGACTAAGTATTACCTAGACCTTCCCTGACAAGTGTTTGTCTAACCTGTTCTTAAAAACCGCTAATTATGGAGATTTCAGAACCTCTGTAGTCAATTTGTTCCAGTGCTTAACTACCTTTACAGTTCGGAAATTTTCCAGAACATCTAACCTAAATCTCATTTGTTGCAATTTAAGCCCATTGCTTCTTGTCCTGTCCTCAATGGTTAAGGAGAAAAAATTATCATCCTCCTCTTTATAGAATCTTTTACGTGAAGACTGTTATGTCCTCCCCTCAGTCTTCTCTTCTCCAGACTAAACATACCCAATTTTTTCAATCTTCCCTCATAGGTCATGTTTTCTAGACTTTGTCATTTTTGTTGGTCTCCTCTGGACTTTCTCCAATTTTGACCACATCTTTCCCAAATTGTGGTGCCCAGAATGGACGCAATGCTTCAGTTGAGAAGGGGCGCTCCTCTTACAGAAGTAGGTGCCTTTGTAGATAGCCTTCAGCTTAGCTCCCAACCGAGAAATGGCTGTAAATGTCAACAAGCAGAGGTGGTACAGACACAAACACACACACGTAAGCACCTAGGAGTCTGAGTGCAGCTCAGCTCCTTGTTTCATCAGATCAATTTACATTGATTTTCTTTTTCAAGGTTATCTGTGCAAGGAGATGTTCTAGAAACACACTTACTTTCTCAACAGAAGCTGAGATTTCCCCTTTACAGAGTGCAGAAGTTGGGTCTGTTAAGCCGTTCATGTGTAGAACTGAAGGAATTTTTTTTTTTTGATGAATTTTTTCGGCAGATAAATGCAGATTCAGCAACATGAAACAAGTTCACCTCAGTACCCCCAAGACGTTTCAGTTGGAAAAAGAGTCTGAAAGAGCTTCTGAAAAAACAGATATTTTGTTTCAACATTTTTGAAATGAAATCTTTTGATTTTTAGGTTTGAAACAACTTTAAAAAAAAATTAAAAGAAATTTTCAAACAACCAAAAACATTTTTAAATGGTCATAATCAAAACAAAGTTTATTTCAACCTTAAACAAAGTATTTTTTAACTTTTAAATTCATCAAAAAGTTAGAAATGTTTCAATTTTGATTCACCACAAACATTTTTCCCCCCTGGAATTATCAGCGAGCCAAAAAAATAAACATTATTTTCTCAGCTATATTCACCTATGCCTCCTCATCAGAGGATAATGTTACTGGCCTGGTAGAAAAACTTGAGGCTCAAACTGCAGCTCAGAAGGAGGAGTGTAGTGCCGTGGCAGGAACAGAGTCCTCCTGTGGGCCTTCTATTGCCCCAGTGTGGCTGCAGGTCTCCCAGGGAAGAAGTCTGCACCTCCAGGGCGCACTGTAGCGGAGCTCTGGCCCACCAGCTAATTGTCCCTCCAGTCTTACTTTCCCTGGTGGGGGAGGAGAGTTGAGCCCCCAAAAGTTCCAAAATAAAAGCAAATCCAACTCAATGCTGGACCATCCCCCAGCCTTCCAGTGGGGCGCCCCATCCTTCTCTTGCTCATGCATCGCTCGCTCCTGCCCAGTAGCTGCTCCAGTTAGCAGCACAGAGGCAGAGCTCCATCCTCCTTCCTGACCCGCCAGTCCACAACTGAGCCAGACTCTCTCTTTTTATTCCCCCTCCACGCTTGGCATTGGCTTCATGTATAGCGGAGGCAGGGCTAGCTGGGGGCCTTAGGCTCTCCTTAACCCCTTCTCTGCTGGTGTAGGGCCTCTCTGCCCATAACAAGGATGGGGAGGAATGAAACTTATGAAACCTATAGTGAATATATGTGCAGTTATGTGCAACTTTGTCCTTTCACAGCCTAACAAGCCTCTTATATTTCAACTATAAGTCAGTAGGAGAAAGGCCTGTCAGAAAGACAGTGGGAGATGAAAGCCCATCCTCAAGAGGACCCAGCTGGTGAGAGCTGATTGCAGAGTGTGCTTGCCACCGAACAGTAACTGAGGCCATTTTCACGGTCTCTTAACAATTTATTTTCTGTTTACTCCCTTGCCTCCCTGTATCTCTTCAGGCACACGCGAGTGACACAGACAAGAAGCAGCCTTTTCATGATAAATTGTCCCCGTTTTCCAGATGACTGGGGAAGCACTGTAGATTTTTCTACACCACAGAATTCTAGTTTGCCCTAAGACGATGGCCAGCTCTGAAAGAGCAGGTTTCTGAGATGACTTTTGTATCTCCCCTTTAATACCTGTCTTGTTTGTCCCCCCCATCCCCCCACTTATCTTCATTAGCACACAATGAAGAAGTGGTCATGGACCAAAGCCCCTTACACATGTAAGCAGGGTCTGAATGAACTCTCCCCTGACAGCTAGCTGGGAGGGGGAGAAACTTCAGAAGCAAACTGTATTTACATGAACACACGTACTCTGCTTAGATACTCAGCAGATAGAGCGGTGTTGCTCAAAGTGATCAAAGTTGGCAGGTATTGGGTTACATATCACTTTAGTGCTGAATGCAGGGGCAGTGAAATCATAGAATCATAGAATATCAGGGTTGGAAGGGACCCCAGAAGGTCATCTAGTCCAACCCCCTGCTCGAAGCAGGACCAATTCCCAGTTAAATCATCCCAGCCAGGGCTTTGTCAAGCCTGACCTTAAAAACCTCAAAGGAAGGAGATTCTACCACCTCCCTAGGTAACGCATTCCAGTGTTTCACCACCCTCTTAGTGAAAAAGTTTTTCCTAATATCCAATCTAAACCTCCCCCACTGCAACTTGAGACCATTACTCCTCGTTCTGTCATCTGCTACCATTGAGAACAGTCTAGATCCATCCTCTTTGGAACCCCCTTTCAGGTAGTTGAAAGCAGCTATCAAATCCCCCCTCATTCTTCTCTTCTGCAGGCTAAACAATCCCAGCTCCCTCAGCCTCTCCTCATAAGTCATGTGTTCCAGACCCCTAATCATTTTTGTTCCCCTTCGCTGGACTCTCTCCAATTTATCCACATCCTTCTTGTAGTGTGGGGCCCAAAACTGGACACAGTACTCCAGATGAGGCCTCACCAATGTCGAATAGAGGGGAACGATCACATCCCTCGATCTGCTCGCTATGCCCCTACTTATACATCCCAAAATGCCATTGGCCTTCTTGGCAACAAGGGCACACTGCTGACTCATATCCAGCTTCTCGTCCACTGTCACCCCTAGGTCCTTTTCCGCAGAACTGCTGCCTAGCCATTCGGTCCCTAGTCTGTAGCTGTGCATTGGGTTCTTCCGTCCTAAGTGCAGGACCCTGCACTTATCCTTATTGAACCTCATCAGATTTCTTTTGGCCCAATCCTCCAATTTGTCTAGGTCCTTCTGTATCCTATCCCTCCCCTCCAGCGTATCTACCACTCCTCCCAGTTTAGTATCATCCGCAAATTTGCTGAGAGTGCAATCCACACCATCCTCCAGATCATTTATGAAGATATTGAACAAAACCGGCCCCAGGACCGACCCTTGGGGCACTCCACTTGATACCGGCTGCCAACTAGACATGGAGCCATTGATCACTACCCGTTGAGCCCGACAATCTAGCCAGCTTTCTACCCACCTTATAGTGCATTCATCCAGCCCATACTTCCTTAACTTGCTGACAAGAATACTGTGGGAGACCGTGTCAAAAGCTTTGCTAAAGTCAAGAAACAATACATCCACTGCTTTCCCTTCATCCACAGAACCAGTAATCTCATCATAAAAGGCAATTAGATTAGTCAGGCATGACCTTCCCTTGGTGAATCCATGCTGGCTGTTCCTGATCACTTTCCTCTCATGCAAGTGCTTCAGGATTGATTCTTTGAGGACCTGTTCCATGATTTTTCCAGGGACTGAGGTGAGGCTGACTGGCCTGTAGTTCCCAGGATCCTCCTTCTTCCCTTTTTTAAAGATTGGCACTACATTAGCCTTTTTCCAGTCATCCGGGACTTCCCCGGTTCGCCACAAGTTTTCAAAGATAATGGCCAATGGCTCTGCAATCACAGCCGCCAATTCCTTCAGCACTCTCGGATGCAACTCGTCCGGCCCCATGGACTTGTGGTAAATGCTGTTATCAATGTTCTTTTCTTTATTGTATGAATAAAGGGGAGCAGAACTGTGCTTAACCTGTCCCAAATGAAGGGATCACCCTCAGCTAATAGGACCTCGTTAAGCTAGGGGCTCAAATGCCAGACCCCTGTGAAAGTAAAAGGGTTGGGGACAGATGTCCCAGCCAGAAGGTGTGGATTCTCCCTATGTGTGCCTGGTCTGGTTCCTCTCCACTGTTCAGAGATAGAACTAAATAGGCTTCATTAGGAGGCTTTTGTTACGTTAAGTACTCAATGAGATCTGAAATCACTTGTGCTGGGGCAGTGTTTCTGCCCAGCCTGCTGAGAGCTAAAAATCACTAAGAGACTGACCTACAGAGGTCACAGCAGGAGGTGACTG
This sequence comes from Caretta caretta, assembly GCF_965140235.1. Classification (NCBI taxonomy): domain Eukaryota; kingdom Metazoa; phylum Chordata; order Testudines; family Cheloniidae; genus Caretta; species Caretta caretta. Next base: position 200,486,222 of record NC_134208.1, on the reverse strand, counting down.
ATGGGTGTGGCGAGCAGTCAGCTGGTAGGGCGGCCAGCCAAATGACTTCTTCCCTGGGTGGGAGGTGAACTCACACAGAGGCACTTCTGAACCCTGTGTCCTCACTGACCAAGGACAACCACTGTGAGTGGGGTGTGGTGAGGGAGCAGAGGGGAGCACAGTAAAGGAACTTTTGGTTGTATAACTCAAGAACATGAGGCAGAAGACTCTGCTCCATGCACCCTGGGGTGGGCGTCCTGCTCACAGTTTTAGCTTTATAAATCATGCTTGCAGCATTTTCCCTAATTAATGTCGGGTGATTTCCCTCCTTTCATTAAAAGTTTCTTTGCTATAGTCAGACTCAGCGCTTGTGAGTGGGGAAGTACTGCCTCTCAGAAGCACCCAGGGGTGGTATGTAATGGGGGCGAGAGCCACTTCTGTGTTGTCTTGTTGTAAAGGAACCCCTCAATATTGAACCTGGCCCTGGTTGCTGCCAGCTCCACCTGGCACACGGGTTACACACAGCTAATGAAATTAGAGGCACATCTGATAGATTTACATAATATTAACAGTCACACTCATGCTCTCGTTGCCTGTCACTCCCGGTGAAGTCTTCCAGTCCCTGTGAAAGTCAGGCGCCAGCTGTATTCACTAGCACTTTTTGGCATATTAAACAGAGTCACCCCAGTGACCTGTAAGAGATTGGAATGAGTCTGAAGGGACTCAATATGCCATAAATATCCATATGTGCGTATGCCAGTAGAACAGACAGCTTTGTCGCAGTTCTGAGTAGGTTCAAATCTCAATGACAAACTGCTTTCGAAAATTCTTTCTCTGAACCTGAATTAACCGTCAGACTAATCCCCATGCAGCAGGGGTAACATCTGGAATGAGAGAGGCAGTTATCCCCCAGTGAGAGTTGGTCAGTCGCCCCCGGTGCCCCAGACCAGACCACGCTAGGACGTTTAGGATTGCGCTGAGACCCCGGGAGCCACAGCAAACGTTCTAGGAGCACCTGTCCTTTGTTTGCTCCTGCGTCACCACTTTCCTCTCGTCATGCTGACTCCCCTTGTTTTGTTTGGATTTTGTATTCCCCCCTCACCAGGCTGCCAGCTGCTGCTGAGGCCTCTTTATTCACACCGGCAGGAGAAATTGGATGAGTGCTGTATCAAACTTACACCGTTTTTCCACCTGTGTCACTCCCTTCACTTCAATGGAGTCACTCCTGATTTACACTGGCAGGAGTCAAGCCCAGCGAGGTGAGTGAGAAGAGAGCCAGACCCCCTGCCTCTTGTTTGAGCAGCGCTCTTGCCGTATCGGAGACCAAGCTGAAGCATTCTAACACTGCCGCCTCTCCTGGGGCTGACAAGCAACAATCCTAGTTATCAACATCTCCACCCAAATGTCAGCCATTTCTGTGGCTTTGCAGTTTGGGGATGAGTCACAGCAGCCGGCTCCTATCCCCGTTTAATTCCCCTGCCAATGTCAATCGCCAGCTGGGCCTCAGTCCTTTCTAATGAGGGTAACAATATTGTTCTAGGTGCAGCAAAACAAAAACCACCACCGATTTCTGTGACAGGTCACTTGCAGCTTCAGAGAGCCAGCCTGGCTGGCGGGCTGCCCTTTACTGGCTGTTGTGTTTGCTTCAAGATGAATGGAAGACAATTCATTTGCAGATCTCCTCCCGCACTCCTGACAAAATGGGTTTTAATGTACTGATGCTTTAGCTCAGCAGTGCAGAATAGTATTAAGATGCTGACCCGCTGGATCCTCACTGCACTTCTGCTACTCATTATTAAACTTAACAAGAAAAGGAATGGAACTGAAGACTCATTGTTCTTTGGATGAAGAAAAATAAATCAGTATATGGGCCTTGGGGCTCTGATCAGAGGTATGGCTTCAGGATGCCCTTCACTTAATAGCATTTATACTATTTTGCTTTTATGTGTGTCTTTGCTAAAGGGTGTTTCCAGTGGGGTCCCATAGGGATCGGTTCTCGGCCCTGCGCTATTTAACATTTTCACCCATGACTGGGAAGAAAACATAAAATCATCACTGATAAAGTTTGCAGATGACACAAAAACTGGGGGAGTGGTAAGTAATGAAGAGGACAGGTCACTGATTCAGAGCAACTGGATCACTTGGTAAGTTGGATGCAAGCAAACAATACATACTTAAATACTGCTAAATATATGTATCTAGGAACAAAGAATGTAGGCCATACTTACAGGCTAGGGGGACTCTATCCTGGGAAGCAATGACTCTGAAAGATTTGGGGGGTCATGTGGATAATCAGCTGAACATGAGCTCCCAGTGTGATGATGTGGCCAAAAGAACGAATGAAATCCTTAGATGCATAAACAGGGGAGTAGATATGTTGTTTTACCTCTTTGATTGGCCCTGGTGTGACTACTGGTGGAATACTGTGTCCAGTTCTGGTGCCCACCATTCCAGAAGCATGTTGATAAATTGGAGAGGGTTCAGAGGAGAGCTATGAGAATGATTAAAGGATTAGAAAATATGCCTTATAGTGATAAACAAAACAGATAGAGGTCCTTGAGTCTAACAAAGAGAAGGTTAAGGGGGTGACTTGATTACAGTCTACAAATATCTAGAAGGGGAACAAATATTTAATAATAGCCTCTTCGGTCCAGCAGAGAAAGGTATAATATGATCCAATGGCTGGAAGTTAAAGCTAGACAAATTCAGATTGGAAATAAGATGTACATTTTTGACAGGGACCATCGGAGCAATTTACCAAGGGTTGTGGTGGTTTCTCCATCAATGACAATTTCTAAAATCAACACTGGATGTTTTTCTAAAAGATCTACTCAAGGAATTATTTTAGGAAAGTTCTATAGCCTGTCACCCCAAGTGAAGTCTTTTAGCCTCTACGAGAGTCAGTATCCACTAACCTTTTTTTGGCATTTGAAACAGAATCACCCGAGTCTGACAAATGAAGATTCCAACCTGTGCATAGATTCCCTACGCAGGCTAAAACTCATTCATTGCCTGCATAGTTATAAGCTTGTGAAGGCCAAAAGAAATCTTGAAGGCTATTTTCCCCTACTCTTTCAGATCTGGAATGATATTAGAGATGACTCTGCATTTTGGAAACTTCCACTCAAGCAGCTATAAAAGGAGAGAGCATCCGAGCAGATGCAGAAGAGGAGAATGAGTGGGGTAGAATGCCTATTGACAAAAGATGGTTACATTTTAGAAACATTCTTCCTGATGAAGCAAATTTTTAAATGGAGGCATTCTGATTTTTTTTTTATTTCACCTCACCGGGTTACTGTATACTCAGATGTTGTAAATCAGAGCAGCTCCTTCAAAGAAAATATTTTAATTTGTGAATGATTTTTTTTCATTCTCCAGATTGCTCCTTTTCTCAGTTTCTATCCAGTCAAAATTTTTTGCAAAACTTTTTTTTTAATTTTCCTCCTTTTTGTCACTGAAAGAGGGGCGAAAATGAATATGTTTTCATAGTGGGGTTTCATCAAAATTGGGAAATGGGAATTAAATAATTTTCTTCATGAAAATATTTGCTTTTGAAAAGAGGCTTTTTGATTTCTTTTTTAAAGTGTTTAATTCCAGAAGTTTCAGCCACCTCTAAATAAAGTTGTTTAAACTTGCTGGGTAATGGGCAATCCATGCTATACGTGATTCTAACACAGGCTCTTTCCTGTCCACATATGGACAGGAACCATGTTTGAGAGCTATGTTTTAGCCTAGGTATCCACCAGAGTTAACCTGCTTCCCCTAGGCCTTAGCCATACTGAGGTTTTTTTTGTGGAAGTCCTCCCCGTTTCTGAAGCACTGTACTGAGAGGAGTGACAGTGCGGAAAAGCTTTACCCATTGTAACATCTAGACCTGCTCTGCGCAGCGATAGCTGACAAGGTGGCGACCGCAGCAGAAGCTGAGCTACGCTATCACTGTTACCAGCCCAAATATCCATATAGTGGGAAGAGATTTTCATAGGATACCTAGTGTAGCTCTTCTGTGTGATTTACTGCAGAAAGTAACTGTATCAGAGGAGCCACTAGGCCTGATTCCTGTGCCAGTCCGACTTAGCTTTTATTATGCTCAGCTGCACGCTGTGAACCCATGCTGGGTGGCAGGACCTATCTGTGTTCATCAAGAAGGAAGAGTTTTCAAGCTTCAGCAACTAGTACTTTTTGACTGTGTATGGGAGAGGAGGCCTCTCCTGCCCTCAGACCAGCCTGTTAGGCAATGAAGCTATTAGGAAGTCTACCTGAATTTAGTTGAAGACAGGAGGTTACAAGGCCGAGAAAGCTGATGTCTCTCACTATAAAGTTCTATCTGGTACCAGGTGCACTGGCAGCCCGTGGGGAAATTCTTGCCCTCCGACTTTCTTCAGCAAGCTGCCCTACGTCTTGCTTTCCTGATGCTTATTTTGTCATTGAACAGTGATAAAACTGCACCTGATGTATATAACCTGGGGTTTATTTTAGGCCACTTTAAACATTTTCTTGTATGTTAATCCCGAACAGAGCATGGTGCAGGAGAAAAGCAGAACTGGCTTGTACAATGTAAACTGCATAAAAGCTGAATCAAGGCAAAACTCCTTTCTAGAGCAGCTGTGTCCATGGGTACATCATAGTCTGGTCCTTTTCCTGAATCCTTCAAGCTGAGCAGGAGGCCAGGGTGTGTCCTAGTGCCCCACAGTGAAAGCAGAGGTTCACCTGTTGTTCACGCTCTCTCTCCTCCAGGGTTAGACAGCAGCAACCCAGATCGGCCTGCGTGGGTTCAGGACGTGGTTCTAGAGACCTCAGTGTGGAGAGCAGGCGTGGGGGTGTCGGGCCACCCCTCCTTTCCTCTTTCCGTTCAGGCAGCTGAGAGTCAATGCATAGGATGAGCTCAACAAAGAAGCCTAGGTACCTAGGGGTTTTGACGCAGGCTAGTTCAACTTTTACCTCATCATTGAATCCTCACTGGAATTGGTAAAGTTGGGCTGCCTCATTCCATTCAACATCGTAGAATCACAGAATGGTAGAAGATTAGGGTTGGAAGAGACCTCAGGAAGCCATCTAGTCCAGTGGTTCTCAAAGCCGGTCCGCCGCTTGTTCAGGGAAAGCCCCTGGCGCGCCGGACCGTTTTGTTTACCTGCCACGTCCTGCAGGTTCGGCCGATCGTGGCTCCCACTGGCCGCAGTTCGCCGCTCCAGGCCAATGGGGGCTGCGGAAAGGGCGGCCAGCACGACCCTTGGCCCGTACCACTTCCCACAGCCCCCATTGGCCTGGAGCAGCGAACTGCGGCCAGTGGGAGCCACGATCGGCCGAACCTGCGGGACATGACAGGTAAACAAAACAGTCCGGCGCGCCAGGGGCTTTCCCTGAACAAGCGGCGGACCGGCTTTGAGAACCACTGATCTAGTCCAACCCCCTGCTCAAAGCAGGACCAACTCCAACTAACATCAGCCGTGAGTAAAGCGAAGATTTAATCATGGGTATTTTTTAGTAAAAGTCATGGACTGGTCACAGGCAGTGAACAAAAATTCATGGCCCATGACCTGTCCATGTCTTCTACTATAAATAGCCCTGACTAATTCTTAGGTGTTCTGGAATGGGCCAGCCCAGGGCGCCACCGCTGCAGAAGTCACAGAAAGTCACAGGATCCATGACCTCCGTGACAGAATCACAGCCTTACCCCTGAGCTGTCAGAAATTGGTGGCATCGGAAGTGGCCAGCCCGTGCCCTAACGAAGCTTCCAGAGGGCAGCCTCTGCAGAGCGGTCACAATCCGGGTCATAGAAGATGGTCGCAAAGGCTTGCAGGAAGGCATCTCCGTCGGAGAACACTAGGCTGTTCGCTCCAACAGAGTGGAGGCCCAATTGAGCGCTTCACCAGAGAGCCGGCTGACCACTAGCATCACCTTAGTCTGGTCTGTGGGGTATGCAAGGGGGTGGAGCAGGAAGAGAAGCCTGCATTTGTCCAGGAAACCCCAGGGGCTGGTTCAGGCATACATTGTCTGTTCTCCCTGTGAGCTTGCAAACTGCTCGCATACAATCTGTGCTTCGGCAGTGAGCTGCACTACCTGAGCCTGTGACCAGTCTAATTGCTCAGGCAAGTGCACACTGTGTAGCGTGGGTCTGTAACGCGAGGTTCTCCGCCTGCAGGTGGGTGACTAGGTCCTGCAGGTCCCAAGCCAGCCAGGAGCCCGTGGTTGGAGGGCAGCCCACCCCTTCCATCATCTGTAGAGGGGTTGGATGGATTTGTGGCAGGTCTGAGCAAACTGTCACAACCAGGACATGGGCAGTCAGACCCAGCGGTCAGAGCAGGAGCCAGGCCAAATCAGGTACTGGGAGGTCAGAGTTTGAGACAGGCCAGAGGGCAAACCAAGAGTCAGGTGTCAGGAGGCAGGCAGGGTCAGGTTACCTGGAGATCAGGGTCAGGCATCAGGTTACAGACAGCAATCAAATAGCCAAATTGAGGACAAACCAAAGTCAGAAGCTGAAGTCTAGGGTCTGGAGCAGAGACAGGCAGACTGTCTGTATTGTTGCTCAGACAGACCCCCTTCGTGGCTTCCTGGTTTATATACCGGTATCAGCCAATCAGGAGGCTCTGTGGAGACATCACTCCGGCCGTGCTGGGTGGTTCTTCCTGCTGAGCCCCACCTCACAAGGTCCTCCTGTAGAAACTTAGCCTAAGCCTCCTATAGTCTCTTTTGTAGCTGAGTTGCAGGCTCAGCAACTAGGGGAATGCTAATTCCACACCCACCTTAGGCTAACCAGATAGCAAATGTGAAAAATCGGGATGGGGGATGGTTAATAATAGTTGCCTATTAAGGCAAAGCCCCAAATATCAGGACTGTCCCTATAAAATCAGGACATCAGGTCACCCTAACCCACCTGCCCCTGGGTTTAATCAGTTGGGTGTGCACTAGCCCTGTCTAACTTTCAAGCATTTAAGCCTTTCACGGTCGGTGAAGCCCCAAACTACCAGGTGTCACCCCCCGAAGACAGACAAGGAAACCCTGCTACACTGGGTACCACTAGTTGCTTAACTACAATGAAAGATTTGACATATATCATGCTCGAGGGATGCAAACAGCTTCCATATAAAAAAACTTGGGGATTCCTATGACAGGTTCCTACCTGTCAGACTGCTCTCGGTCTCGTAAACCTATTTAAAAAAATAAAAAATAAATATCTTCTTGCTTGTTAACAAGCAAAATATGCAGTAACTAGATGGAAATTTAATGAGAGAAGGTGGGACACCAAAGCTGACAAAACAGTGACCTTTCATCTGCAGCTCTCAAGACAGAGTTTATCCAGAGATGTTTTCAGAGTAACAGCCGTGTTAGTCTGTATTCGCAAAAAGAACAGGAGGACTTGTGGCACCTTAGAGACTAACCAATTTATTTGAGCATGAGCTTTCGTGAGCTGCAGCTAAAGCTCATGCTCAAATAAATTGGTTAGTCTCTAAGGTGCCACAAGTCCTCCTGTTCTTTTTATCCAGAGATGCTGAGCTTAATGAATGTGCAGGTTTCAGATAAAAACTAATGGGCATTATTCATATCACAGGACTAATATATGGTGATGCAAATTTCATATGACTGAACTCCTTGCTTAAGAGAAGCCCTGAGCTGAGCTAGCAAAGGATCATTGAGTTATCTGCTATACCTAGCAAGCAGACTCCTCAGGTCACAGCTGGAGCAATCTATCTGACATAATTTAGCAAATAAGTCATCTAACATGACTACAATTTTTTGTCCCATTCATTTGTATCCGAGGCACTGATGTATCAAATACATTTTAATCTGTTATATTGCTGTGTTAAAAAGAAATAACTGTTATAATTTATGTCAAGGCATCTCCACCCGAAGGCAGAGCTGGTAGCACTATATATATTTAAAGTTGCTCAGCACCTCCCGTTATACAACCTTATTTTTGGTTGCTTATAAAACTCAGCACAAGAACCACAATAGGCAGCAGGTTTAAAACAAATAAAAGGAAGTATTTCTTCACACAACGCACAGTCAACCTGTGGAACTCCTTGCGAGAGGCTGTTGTGAAGTCCAAAACCATAACAGGGTTAAAAAAAAAGAACTAGATAAATTCATGGAGGATAGGTCCATCAATGGCTATTAGCCAGGATGGGCAGGGATGGTGGCCCTAGCCTCAGTTTGCCAGACACTGGGAATGAGCGACAGAGGATGGACCACTTAATGTTTACCTGTTCTGTTCAATCCTTCTGGGGCACCTGGCACTGGCCACTGTTGGAAGACAGGATACTGGGCTAGATGGAACTTTGGTCTGACCCAGTATGGCCGTTCTTATGAGCCTCTCTGTATAGGCAAAAAGAAGAGGAGGACTTGTGGCACCTTAGAGACTAACAAATTTATTTGAGCATAAGCTTTTGTGAGCTACAGCTCACTTCATCAGATGCATTCAGTGGAAAATACAGTGGGGAGATTTATATACACAGAGAACATAAAACAATGGATGTTACCATACACACTGCAATGAGAGCGATCACTTAAGGTGAGCTATTACCAGCAGGAGGGAGGGTGGACCTTTTGTAGTGATAATCAAGGTGGGCCATTTCCAGCAGTTGACAAGAACGTCTGAGGAACAGCGGGGGGGGGGAATAAACATGGGGAAATAGTTTTACTTTGTGTAATGACCCATCCACTCCCAGTCTTTATTCAAGCTTAAGTTAATTGTATCCAGTTTGCAAATTAATTCCAATTCAGCAGTCTCTCGCTGGAGTCTGTTTTTGAAGTTTTGTTTTTGAAGAATTGCCACTTTTAGGTCTCAGAGTAGCAGCCGTGTTAGTCTGTATTTGCAAAAAGAAAAGGAGTACTTGTGGCAACTTAGAGACTAACCAATTTATTCGAGTATAAGCTTTCGTGAGCTACAGCTCACTTCATCGAGTGACCAAAAAGATTGAAGTGTTCCCCGACTGGTTTTTGAAGGTTATAATTCTTGACGTCCGGTTTGTGTCCATTTATTCTTTTACATAGAGACTGTCCAGTTTTGCCAATGTACATGGCAGAGGGGTATTGCTGGCACATGATGGCGTATATCACATTGGTAGATGCGCAGGTGAATGAGCCTCTGATAGTGTGGCTGATGTGATTAGGCCCTATGATGGTGTCCCCTGAATAGATATGTGGACACAATTGGCAACGAGCTTTGTTGCAAGGATAGGTTCCTGGGTTAGTGGTTCTGTTGTGTGGTGTGTGGTTGCTGGTGAGGGTGACCATCCATCCCATTTTTAAAGGACAATCCTGTTTTTTGGGACTTTTTCTTATATTGGCGCCTATTATCCCCCAGCCCTGTCCTGTTTTTTCACAGTTGTTAACTGGTCACCCTATCTCTGTACAATGCCCAGCACATTGGGCTCCTGTCCTGACTGGGGCTTCGACTGAATCTACAAGTTTCGTCTTTTAATGAAACAGTTTAAGTTCTTCTCGAAGCCCACTGCAATCCCATTAAGCAGAAATCAGATCTTCAGAATGAAACCAAATGGGAACCCAATAACTTAGAGTGACCGAAAGGCCTCTAAAATTCTATCTGTGCAATCTGTTGAAAATCTTTGTTTTAATCTTAAGCAGGCTGACAACCAGAAAGCCTAGAACTCCTGTCGTGTAAAGCTGCTCAGACATAACCTACTGTCAGTGCAAGGCACGTTACAATTATTCACAGATAAGAACCCCCACTGCATAGTGCTAAGGCTGTGACAAACAGGCAATTCATAGCTCAGGCTGACATTCCACCCTTAATTTGTCACCCATTGAGGTGTTTTTTTTCTACCTGTTAATACCACTGCAGGAGTGGAGGTCAGCACCTCAGCCTTAATTCTGAATGCTCTGGATGTTGTTAGCCTGCTCTGCTCTCAGTGCAGTTTAAATTGATTGTCTCAATGTTATCTTCTTCTTCATTACTGGAAGAAAAAAAAATTTCTGTGGAGGGTGGAAAGCACCTCATTAGGAAGAGCACAGAAAAGGTGCTGTAAATGCATAGGGCCCGGCAGTGTAATTCACACATTGTGGAGCCCCATGGCCCCAGAAGCAGTCACCTTTCTGTTCTGATCTCTTTCTCCCAGCCTGCCAACCCCACTAGGTGGCATGGAAGGGGAGCGCGACCATATTTACATGTTCCCATCTTCACCCCCTCCACAATCCTTTGGTGGCCTTGGCACGTTAATAGCAAGTAGTACTTGCATTTCACTGAGCTCAGGGATGTCAACTGTGCCCAGCCTTTCCAGGGCCAGATTAACCCATCACTGGGCCATGGGCAAACACAGCTCTGGGCCCTGTCATGACAGAGGAGCGGTCGGGCCTAGCCTGAGCAGTGCTGCAAATATGCATCATTAAAAAAATCATTCCCTCTTCCCAACACACACACTTTAGGCCCCCTCACAAATTTGAGCCCTCGGCATGTGCCTAGTTTGCCTACCCACTACTCCAGCCCTGGCACTAGGAACCCCAACAGGGAAGTCTCCTTGGCTGCTCTTCCCATCCCACTGTACACCCCAGGCAAGAGTGAGGAACAAGCTAGTGAAGCTGAGTGCGTAAACGATTTTTCAGTTCAGGGGCTGAACTGGAAAAAAAAAATCAGTTCAGTTTGAACCAAAACTGAAGTTTTTCCAGGTTTTCTTCACAAAAACCACAAAAACAAAAACGTTCTGTTTAAACTGAAACTAAGGGGTTTGGTTTCATGTTTTTCACCCTTCGTTTTTTGACAGCTGGCTAAATTCCAAAACAAACCTCCATCTGGAAACAAAAAAGTAAGTGTTTCATTTTGAAGGGGCCAAAATGAACCAATTCATGGAAGAACTTTCGTGCCCCCCAGAATAAGGTAGTTTTGGTGAATTTACTCATTAAAAAAAAATTGCCCAGCTCTACAATTAGCTCCAAATGAGGATGGGTTATGATGATTTAAGTTGTCCTTTTTAATCGTGGGGAAGTGACTCTCTAGTGCTCATGAGTGGTACCTGGATGATACAACTGCAAACTGCTGCCCTAGTCCTAAGTCACTGTATTTTCCATTCATCTTAGGGAGGTTTCTTCCCCTGTGTAGGCCATACATTGAGGCACTGGAAATTTGAATTTTACCAGAGGCAAAGACACTGGCTCTTGAGCAGAAATGCGAGGGGATTTTTTGTGATTTGCGTCCTTAGATTTATGCCCCAATCTGAACCGAAGGAGGCAAGAGGGGAGCCAAGCCTGCATGCTCCTCCAGCCTGCCGAGACCAGCCAACGCATGTGCCACTTAGGATTCGGTCACGTGTCCACTAGGAATTGAACTAAGTGCGTGAACGACTTTCAGTTACTGAGCGGTTACCAGGTGGTACTTTACTGACTGTGGGCCCATGCAGTAAAGTGTAAATCAGGTAGATTGAGTTTACCTGCTTTTCATGTGGGGAATATGGAGTTCAGGTTAGGTTAGTTTACACGCTCCTTTTTTTGTCACTATACCGCTGGCCCCAAGTCACAATTGCCCTGCATCTAGTCAGTGGCACCAGTGCAAAGTAAATGTACTGTTCTGACTCGGTAGCATGTTTTTCTCACTTGACGCTGGTGTAAGTGACTCCAGAAGGTAGAGGGCAATGGTGAATTGAGCCTTTGGTTTGATGTGGCTCAGTGCCCCAAAGATAGAACATCTCAGCCCCTGAGCTCTGCCAACCCCACCACAGTATTTAAGGAAAGGTGAGGAAATTGGTACACAGGAGTCTTCTTCAGAGCCCTCAACCCAGGTCAGCAGAATTTATAGGCTTCATCCTGTCCACAGGTAAATAGCTGCATATCTTGTCAAACCAATTACTGCACTTCTACATAATAGCTGATTTCACAAGGTCTGTGATGAGGAGAGCTAAATCTTCAAAGACAGGCTTTAAACCAACAGCTGGAACGTCCCATCCCCCCTTCCCCCAGCCTACTATCCGTACCATCTATGTATTTGTATAGAGCATAGCCTTAATGAGAGTCCACACATAGCACCAGAGGAGGTAAGCCAAGCAAACCCTAATAGTACTAGTCCTGAGTTTATAGCCTAGACTTGCATCATGTTGCATTGCACATGGGCCTGATCAATAGCCTCTTGGAAGTCCCATGGCCTTTGGATCAGACCCACAGACTGTTATTTCTGTTTTAGTCCTGAAGTTACTGTACATATTCAAGACAACTACCTAAGAACTCCCAGTATTCAAATACAGTAAAAAAGCCAGCTAACCACAATTTCTCTATTTTACTGATTGTGACGTTCCCCTGGTGTTATCCAGACCGGTGATCGGCTAGGTCACTCCAATCCTTGACTCTGGGAGCCAGTCTTACCCTGCTCTGCTGTGAGAACCCCCACTCCTGGGTTGTTCACACACACAGCCTCTGGCATGTAAGCTGCTCCTTGGATTGTGCAACTGAATGACACTAGCCAATATCTCCGGTCCCAGACACAACCCTAGGAACCTCCGCCTTGCAGTGTCCAGTTAGAAAGGTATTTAAACCTTATTAATGACTGTCATGAACTTACAACTTGAGTCTTCCTATGTCATTACTTCAAGACAGTTATGGCTGGTCAAATGATATGTTTGCTATTTGCTCGTCTAACTTCGCTTCCCCGGGGTGGCTTTGTCACCTTTTGGATGTGACATCTTCAAGATGGCGGCCACTACTGCTGAGTGCTGTGCAGATTGGCATGCAGCCGGATAGGTAAAATAGTTGTCTTACCAAGAAACTAGAAATCAGTAACACTGTCCCATTGATGGGGGACGGGGGAATCATGGATGAAGCCATGTAATTTCAAATTAAACCAACAAACGGTGTGTAAAGTATGTTCGGTGTTGAATGGTTCTGAAAAGGGCGAGTTTGGGCAGAGGGAGGGCAGGCAGGCAGAGATGGAAGCGTGTTCAAAATAGCCTAAATTATTAGTGTATAGATAAGAGTCAGGCCAAGACTGAAGACCCAAAGTCCCAGAAGACTTTAATTCTGGCCTGGTCAAGTGGTATTTGTTCGGGTCCCCTGATTATCTGAGTTTACACCATGTGATCAGTTACATAGCTTTGGTCCATTGCATCTGTTTTGCTGTTTGTTTGTCTCCTGATCAAAATATATAGCCCATGACATGAGCCATTGCAACAATACCCAACAAATATTTGCTAATCAAATTTGAGACACAATAAGCCTTCGACCAAAATTAAGGATTTACAGTGGCAGGGTAAGGCTGGCTCCCAGAGTAACAAAGAACATTGGCTGAACCAAGTATAAGACTGATCTGAGGCCTGACTACTCAAAGCTATTTTGCAGTGTTTGATCCCCCCACAACATATACATCTAGGAAATAGTTGCATTTTCCTCTTTAAATTTTGTTCATATTTTTTCATCCCATTACATCCCATCATTCCGAAGAGCAACTGTTCTTCAAACATCTGTTAATTTTCAGTCTTTTTTTTAAAAAGGAAAATTGGGTTTTCAGCTAAACAAACATTGCCCTGGAAGTTTTCAGACAAAATCATTTTGGTTTTTAGGTTTTTAGGTTTGTTTGTTTGGGATTTTTTTTTTATTTTTTTTTTTACAAAAAGTCAAATTTTTCAGCTGAAAATTTTCACAAGTATTTTTTTTCCCCGTTGTCAATTTTTTCCCCACAAAAAAGCTACAAACCATTTTCCAACCACCTCTAGTTGTGATTGACATTACTGCAAGCTTAGAGTCTGTGCTATTTGCTTGAGTCCTGGCTCTTAACATAAAGTGTAAGCCATTGCCTTCAGAGCCCGGAAACTGTAACATTGCAATCTATTTGAATGAGACCTGCACTCTTAAGCCTTGTCTACATTACTAAAATCACCATCAATTGGTATGGCTGAAACAGAACTGAAGATGGTTTTAGGGCTTGTCTACACAAGAAGTTTGCCTAGAATAATTATTCTTGATTAACTCCACATGTGAATCTATTATTCCAGAATAAGAGTGCCTTATTCCCAATTACCTTCATCCACTTGAGAACAAGAGCATCCACAGACAGTATCAATCAGGAATAGTTAATCTACTTTAAATTCACACTCTACCTTATTCTGAATTAATTTTCATGTATAGATAAGCCTTAGATGCAAGTGTAAACAAGGACCATGTTGATAAACCATGACTATACCTGGAGCATTGGGGATCTCTGTAGGGGAAAAGGGGTGGTATAAGAAGGAATCTTATCTCCAGGCCACAGGGTTACTGCAAGGCTGTTCTGCGATCACTGTTGAAGAGCAGAGGTGCACGGTCTCCTTTACATTGCTTGTGACTCTCCTTTGCAGGGAGTGGTGGCTGGGGAATCGGCACTGTAACAGATCTATCAGTCCCACCCCACGCATGAGAGTAATTAGCCATGGGGACAGGTTCCCGAGGGTCGCAGTATATTCTCCATCACTGACCATTTTAAACTCAAGATTGAATTTTTTTTCCTAAAAAATCTGCTCTAGGACAGTGGCTTTCAACATGTTTGGGCTCAGGACCCACTTGTAAATGTTTATGGTCTGCTGTGGTGTAAATAGTCTGGTGGTGGAGGCCTTTTGGTGGTTTTGGTTGGCATCCTGCCCGGCACTCACCCCACAGTGGTGGCTCCTGCAGTTCCTGTGCTGTGGGGCTGGCTGGACTTGACTCTTGGCTCTGGGTGTTGCAACCTTTGGGGTTGCAGCACCACTCAGGTTTGGCCCGGGACCTCTGAGTGGACCAAATGTGTGTGAGTGGAGTTGTGACCTGGCTCATTGGGTTGCAGTGCCACTCACTCATATTTAGCCTACCTGGACTCCCATCTTCATGACAGCTAGGCCAATCTGAGTGGCCCTGGGACCTCAGAGGTTGCAGTGCTTGGAGCAGGGAAGTGATCCCTGCCAGCCCCGTGGGACAGGCACCGCAGGAGCTGCCATGTGACCCTTTGACACATTCTGGCGAACCACTTTTGGGTCCTGACCCATAGGTTGAGAAACCCTGGTTTAGGAATTATTTTGGGAAGTTCCATGACCTGTGTTACACAGGAGGTCAGACTAGATGATCACAATGGCTCCATGTCTAGTTGGCAGCCAGTGTCAAGTGGAGTGCCCCAAGGGTCGGTCCTCAGGCCGGTTTTGTTCAATATCTTCATAAATGATCTGGAGGATGGTGTGGATTGCACTCTCAGCAAATTTGTGGATGATACTAGACTGGGAGGAGTGGTAGATATGCTGGAGGGCAGGGATAGGATACAGAGGGACCTAGACAAATTGGAGGATTGGGCCAAAAGAAATCTGATGAGGTTCAATAAGGATAAGTGCAGGGTCCTGCACTTAGGACGGAAGAACCCAATGCACAGCTACAGACTAGGGACCGAATGGCTAGGCAGCAGTTCTGCGGAAAAGGACCTACGGGTGACAGTGGACGAGAAGCTGGATATGAGTCAGCAGTGTGCCCTTGTTGCCAAGAAGGCCAATGGCATTTTGGGATGTATAAGTAGGGGCACAGCGAGCAGATCGAGGGACGTGATCGTCCCCCTCTATTCGACATTGGTGAGGCCTCATCTGGAGTACTGTGTCCAGTTTTGGGCCCCACACTACAAGAAGGATGTGGATAAATTGGAGAGAGTCCAGCGAAGGGCAACAAAAATGATTAGGGGTCTGGAACACATGACTTATGAGGAGAGGCTGAGGGAACTGGGATTGTTTAGTCTGCAGAAGAGAAGAATGAAGGGGGATTTGATAGCTGCTTTCAACTACCTGAGAGGTGGTTCCAGAGAGGATGGTTCTAGACTATTCTCAGTGGTAGAAGAGGACAGGACAAGGAGTAATGGTCTCAAGTTGCAGTGGGGGAGGTTTAAGTTGGATATTAGGAAAAACTTTTTCACTAGGAGGGTGGTGAAATACTGCAATGCGTTGCCTAGGGAGGTGGTGGAATCTCCTTCCTTAGAAGTTTTTAAGGTCAGGCTTGACAAAGCCCTGGCTGGGATGATTTAATTGGGGATTGGTCCTGCTTTTGAGCAGGGGGTTGGACTAGATGACTTCCTGAGGTCCCTTCCAACCCTGATATTCTATGATTCTATGGTTCATTCTATGATGGGAATGGTTCCATCTGGCCTTGGAATATAAGAATCTATGTTCAGATAGGACAACCTCCATCACTCTGCATTACTTGCCTACCTCTATACTGTGAAACCAAATCCGTTTGAATGTGTATTGGGCCTTGTGTATTGCAAGAAGAGGGGCCAAGATTTGTTCCCCTGACAACTCAGTCTGCGATATGAAACAACTGGGTATCAGTTCCTAATGCTCAGAGATTTACAGAAAAACTGGAGCTAAAGAAAAGGATTTCCAAGATGGAAGCATTTCAGCGTAAGAGCCTATGGCTTTGTGTTGCATGTCACAGGGCAAGACAGCATTAGACTGCTCAATCTAGCTAACTGCAGCTATGGAAGCACTATAGCAAAACACTTCATTAGAGTGGAATTAAAGGTTCATAACCTTATTAGTTTCACCACTTGCACGCCTTTGTGATATACCTTGAGGCACTGAAGGAGAATTCAGTGAAGGAGAAAGAAAAGCAAGGGTGTATAAACTCATGCTCTGAGCAGGAGAGGGAAGTTGGTAGGACAATCACTTCACTCTTTTACCCTTCTTGGGTAAGCTCTACTTTTAGCTTATGTTTTCCTCCAGGGGAGTTATTTTTGTGTGAACTTCCACAAATCTGTTGGCTAGCTGATTTTGCTTTCTGTCGCAAAGCCCGGCGGGAATAAGGTCGTCATAAAAAGTACAAGTAAACAGTTAATATTCATGCATGGTGAGTGTCCCTGGCTAGCTGTGGCTTGTTACCGAGGAAAGTCGCCAATCTTACCTTTAGTTTATGTTGTAGCGTCTTACATTAATTGGGGGGGGGGGTAAAGAAACCTTGAACCATGTGTACTCTACCAACCAACAAATCTGATTTTAAAAACTCTTTAGGAACGGGGAGGAGGTTTTTAGAAGTGATGTGTATTCCTTCCAGTTAGCAATGGGCCCTTGCACCAGTCCCCACTCCCACCCCCAAATCTAAACACCCCTGAACTTAAGGAAAGTTTGGAGTTGACTCCAGCTCAAACAAACAAAAGAAAAACTACTTTGTGGCTTGAGCCCATCTCTAGCTTCAATATTATAAGGTGTGGTGAGATGTATAGGTCTGGTCCCTGGAAGGGTGATGAAGGGATCAACCCATAAATGGACACGGAGGCATACATCAGTCAAGATAGCTGGAGCTGCCAGCCTGCATAGAAGAGTGACAGTTGTGGTTTGTTGGGCTGCTAGGAGGTCAAGAAAGCCATAAAAAGCAGCAGAGTGTGCCTGCCGGGAAACTGAGGGATTCTTGAGAAAGGAGGCAAGGAGCTTTCTGGTCTCCTCTTAACCCAGAAGACTCCCAAACCTTGCCATGACTGGAAAGAAGAGAGGAACTACGAAACCCTCTGGTTTACACTGAGGCAAACTAAACTAGCTCCCAGGAAGGGCTGTTGTTCATTTTGGATCTTGGGAGGAAGGAAGCTCCCCTTTGCTTGTGCTGGCCCCCTGAGTACAGGCCCCCTGCACAAGTATTTTTCTGTATCTTTTGGAACTTGACTTAAAGAGGCAGTGATCCAACTCACTGGGTTAGCAGCTATCCCATTAGCTGGGATGGAAGGAGGCTTTAGGATTACGAGTATGGAGTGGCATTCTGGAGACCTGCGTTCAAGTCCCACTACCACAGACTTCTTGTGTGGCTTTAAGCAAGTCACTTAATCGGTGTTTCAGTCCCTCCCCACCCCATAAAATAAGGCTAAAACGTCCCTCCCAGGGACGTTATGAGGATAGACTTGATTGGTAACTATGGTGACGAAAGCCATAAATGACTTTGCAAAATCTTGGAACAGAGCACTGGACCATGCAAGTTAACTGTGGTACGATCAGAAACATGCTCTGTATCAGTTCTTCAGGAAAATTGTGAGAGTTTCTTCTTCCCCATTTATATTTTTGTAACATAGTATTTAGCATAGCTATAGCAATTAAACACTAAGAAATCAGCACAGGCCTGGGACTACTTGAAGTATGGTGTGATGAGCCACAGTGACTGCCAGTGCTAATTCAGAAGAAAACCACAATATCCATTCCTGTATGGTTTTGAATGATAGTGAAGAGGATGACGAACCTCCCTATGCACCTATCTATAATGTGTAGGAAAAACTGGGTGATCATAGGACCCTTCAGTTGGAGTGACATATGCTGAAGGTCTCATGCTGCCAGGACTAAAGGATCTTTGGAATTTTTCAATATTCTAGCCGACAATGACCTGGAAGAAAACATAAAATCACTGCTAAAGTTTGCAGATGACACAAAAAATAGGTGAGCGTTAAATAATGAAGAGGATGGGTCACTGATTCAGAGGGATCTAGATCACTTCGTGACCTGAGTGCAAGGAAACAACATGATTTTAATAGGCCAAATGTAAACATATACATTTAGGAACAAGGACTGAAGGTCATACTTAAAGGATGGGAGACTATCCTGGGAAACAATGGCTCTGAAAAAAATTTGATGGTGCTGGTGGATAATCAGCTAAACATGAGCTGCTAGCCTGACTCCATGGCCAAAAGAGCTAATGCGATCCTGGGTTGCATACATAGGGGAATCTCAAGTAGGTGTAGAGAGGTTATTTTACCTCTGTATTTGGCACTGGTGTGACTACTGCTGGAGTAGTGTGTTCCCAGTTCAAGAAGGGTGTTGATAAATTGGAGAGGGTTCAGAGAAGAGCCACGAGAACGATTAAAGGTTTAGAAACCCTGCCTTATAATGATAGACTCAACCAGCTCAATCTGTTTAGCTTAAGAAAGAAAAGGTTAAGAGGTGACTTGATTACAGTCTATAAGTACCTACATGGGGAACAAATGTTTAATAATGGTCTCTTTAATTTAGCAGAGAAAGGTATAAGTTTAGGTTGGAAATTAGGAAAAACTTCCTAACTGTCAGGGTAGTTAAGCACTCGAATAAATTGCCTGGGGAGGTTGTGAAATCTCCATCATTGGAGTTTTTTGAGAGCAGGTTAGGCAACCATCTATCAGGGACGGTCGAGATAATATTTAGTCCTGCCGTGAGTGCAGGGGACTCTCGAGGTCCCTTCCAGTCCTGTGATTCTATAACAGAATCCAATGGCTGGTAGTTGAAGCGAGACAAATTCAGAATGGAAAGAAGCTATACATTTTTAACAGTGAGGATAGTTAAAAGGAACAATTTACCAAGTGTCATGGTAGATTTTCCATCATTGACAATTTTGAAATAAAGATTGGATAGTTTTCTAAAAGATCTGCTCTAGGAATTATTTTAGGGGAAGTTCTATGGCCTGTGTTATACAGGAGGTCAGACTCATCCAGTGGTTCCCCACTAGGGGTGCATGCACCCCTGGGGGTACACAGAGGTCTTCCAAGGGGTACATCAACTCACCTAGATATTTGCCTAGTTTTACAACAGACTGCATGAAAAGCACTAGCGAACTCAGTACAAACTATAATTTCATGCAGACAATGACTTGTTTATATTGCTCTATATACTAGACTCCGAAATGTAAGTATGATATTTATATTCCAATCTATTTATTTTATAATTATCTGGTAAAAAGGAGAACGTAAGCCATTTTTCAGTAGTAGTGTGGCTGTGAGATTTTTGTATTTTTATTTCTGATTTTGTAAGCAAGTAGTTTTTAAATGAGGTGAATCTTGGGGGCATGCAAGATACATCAGACTCCTGAAAGCGGCACGGTCGTCTGGAAAGACTGAAAGCCACTAGACTAGAAGATGATCACAGAGGTCCCTTCTGGCCTTCGAATCTATGAACTTCTTTTCTAAAGTCTAGAAATCAGTGAGCAAAGATCACCATTATGATCTCCACTGAAAACCCATAGCAATTATTTTTGTCCTGCAATTAGCTGACAAGTGAAGCCATCAACACCCACAGTATTAGGGCAAGTACTAAGAGTGCTCAGCACGTCCCTTCTAATGAAGAGAGTGAGAGTTAAGGGAGTTCAGTAGCTCAAACGAACACTCAGAGTTTTGCAGGATTAAACCCTACATGAGGGATTCCCTATCTGTTTTCAAAGAGGAAAGATTAAATGGAAGAATAGAATGACGAAGCAGGGGGTGGGAGGCGTGGGGGGGTTAACTACCCATTCAGCCTTTATTACCTTGTATACCTGATGTGTAGCAATGGTCATAATAGCATGTCAGGAAAATATACATTTACTGATAAAACATTTAAAATTGAGCAATGGCATGTCCAACTCCAAGTGAGTAACTTACTTTATCAAATCACGTAAGCACTACAGAAAGAATCCCTTTCCATGACTTCCCTGTTACAGTCCCCTCTAAAAATCTCCACGCAAGGCTCTGCTATTCAGCTGACAAGTGCAGCTCCTACATCTGCAATGAGTAGCCGTCTCTCTCACATTGCATCGCCAGCCAGGGTCATTCCACTCTCCTAATTTCAATCAGAAACTCACGATGTAGCTTCAAAATAAAACCAATGAGTGATGATAGGATTTAAAAAACGCTTGTCCCAGACACACAACGGCTGCAGCAGGGTACAAAGGCTTAGCAAGACACTTGAATAATAGTATATGGGCTGCCCATACAGAGTAACCCGCAGAGCTTGCTGTGGATGTGTGTGAATTATTTTAGTAAGAAGTGTTCCTTCAGAGAACACAGTCTAAATATTCAATACATAAATTCTTGCAATACAAAAAAGCCCCTTAACAGCTGTTCCTATTTCCTTAAACTACGAAGCTGTTTTCTCAAGGTCGTATTGCTGGTTTAAGACACAAAACCAAAAAAAGTCCAACAAAAAACACAGCAGCATAAAGCCTTTTAGCAAGCTGAGAATTCATTTTCCTATATTTCAGGAAGTGAGCTTATTGTATGCGTTCTGACATTGAAGTGTCATTGAAGGACACTTACCTGTGCTACTTTTCTTGTTACCATGGAACAGGAAGCTTGAAATAATTGAGGGCCACGGAGGCGCCAGCTCACAAGTTTAGGAGGGTCACTGGAAACCAACTTTCTTGCATACGTGGACAATAATTAAGGGCACTCTGGCAACTGACCCTTGTTCCTCCAGCCGTGGCGGTCAGGCATTTTGTTTAATGGAGTCCTGCAGCTGCTTTGGAGCTCCCTATCGAAAGCTGCCCGTGAGCAGTAGAGGCCTGGGTCACTGGAGCATCAGACCCCATGTGATGCTTCCTAGGGGTTACCAATGGTTGTGAGGCATCTTGGTACCACCTGCCCTTAGCATGACGAAGCAATGTCTGTGCCCGTCCAGGGATCAGCTTCCCAATTCCACCAGCTACAGGCAACACAAGCCGCCCCATGCCTAGCCAGGTCCTGCTCTTTCTTTACAGGTTAGCGATTGGCACAGCTCAGCTCTCAAGTTCTCTGAGCATCTCCCTGGAGTGTCCAGTCCCTGGTCCACTGGCCACTTACAATATTCACAGATTCGCTGCCTGCAAAGCAGTAGTACCTCCCAGTTTACCAGTTCCCTCTCAGATCACTGCTCCGCTTCGATACGTTTGCAGTGAAATCAAGTATAGGGTTATTTAACAAAGTACAGAGATTCGAGTAGTCGCAAGTAGAAGTACTGGAAACAAATAATATAAAATAAAATCAGAACATGCATTCTAAAGCCTGGACTGAATTAACAAGACACTATCATTTCTCACCAAGTATTGCCAACCCAAAATCCCTGCAGCACTTTACCGGCAAGTTTGGCTGTTATGAGACAGACATGCTGTCAGCTTGCCTCCTAGATGAAGGAGCATTTATGTTTATTTGCCCCCTCCCTGATTTATACCAGTACTATCCTTTGTCTTTAGCCTTGGTCCCATCTTTTGTCCCTGCTGCTTGTTGCATCTGATATATTTCCATTCTTGTAGATTCTGCAAATTTTTGCAACTAGCTCAGTATGCAAATAGGCATAGAGTGTGAAGCATACAACACACAACGCACAAATGGCCAGACCGGGAGACAGGCATCTGTTACCTGAAAGGAACGTTTCTGAAATATATCACCTGCTGGTGATCTGTCCTACCTCCAAAACCTTAATATAATTTGCAGTTTAGATACAGAACTCCTTAGAGATTATCCATACATACATTTTGCAATTATTATGATGACCAGTGTGCCACTGGCCCTTGGCAGAGACATCACATGCCACCCTTGTGAACTCTTATGCATATATCCAACCCAGGGGGTTCCTGTAAAACCCTCTGTACCACCTGTGACATCTACTGACAGATGCCAACAGGTCCCTGGGGACAAACGTCTCACCCTGCTCCTTCAGCTGGAAGAACTAATCTGTTAAATTAATAGCTGTGAAAGGCACACGGAAGTGGGATGAGGAAGAATTTTACTCAGTTTTCTCACTTTCCTGTAATGGTCAGCACCCCAGTTCCCAAATGCAGAGCTGTCATTGAGTGTATAAAATTGACCATTTTTCATGTGACTAAGATGACCTGATCTACTAGGATTTTTTGAATGTGTCAAGATGACAGGGGATAACGGAGAACTAGCTGCTATAATTTATTGGGATTTACAGAAATCCTTTGACAAAATCCCTTACAAGAGGCTATTCGGGAAGTTAAGTAGTCATGGGGTGAGAGGTAAAAATTACTGTCACGGATTAGAAACTGGCTGACAGGCAGAAAGCAGAGTACGTATAAAGGGTGACATTTCAACCTGGCAAGATTAAGTAGGATGACTCCAATTCTGTTCATAAGAACGAAAGGGCAGATGCCAGTAAGTGGCAACATTTTCAGGTTGCAAGTATTTTTAGCTTGCTCAAGATGAGAGAAGACTGAAAATCTTTTGGGAGACCCTAATCAAGCTAAATGAATTGGGAGCACAAAAGCAGATACGTCAGTGTTGGCAAATGCAAGATGCAATGGAAACAATACTGGAAAGAATAATTTGACTATTCAAGCACACAGCTTTGCTGTAAAGTACCTGTAACTGCTCAGGAAAAAAAACGACGACCCTGACATGTTCCATGCCCAGATCGTCAAACAGAACAAAGGGAGGAGATATAAAATTTGAGGTCGTAATAGTATAATTCCATTTTAGAGAGTGATGCTACGCCCTCAGCCTGAAACATGGCATTGAGTTCTGGTCCCCACCCAGAAATGCAGAGGGTCCAGTGACAGGCAACAAGAGGATTAGAGATGTCTCCTTACAAGGAGAAAAGGTGAAGGCTCTTGTTAGTTTAGGGAGAAGAAGAATAAAAGGGGGACATGATTGAGGTATATAAAATCATGACCGTACAGAGAAGGCAGGTCCAGGCACTCCTAATCAACACAAGAAGAGGGCAGCCAATGGACTGGAAAGACAATAGATTTAAGACTGACAGGTAATACTTCTTACATAACTATATAATTTACCTGTGACATTCACTTCTATGACCTCATTCAGGACAAGAGCTTAGCAGGATTTTAAAAGGGTTACGTTTGTTGTGCTAAGCCTCATCTCCAGCGCACACCAGTGTCTGGGAAGCTGAGGAAACTAACTTCAGTGAGGGAAAGTGAGGCAGGGAGTGACAGCTACCTCATGCTTGACTAGAAGTGGGGGGCGGGGGGCTATGGGGCATGGAGGTGAACAGCTTGTAGCTCCTTGCTTCATAACTGGGAGTCACTTAACTAAGCAATGCCTCTGAAGCTGGCTCTCCACAACAAAGATGCAACAGTGTCCTATGTGCCAAAAGCTGGTGCCGCCAGGCAGAACAGGGGAGGTGGAAAGGACCTGCCACTTATCTAGGAATGACAAACAACTTGACTTTATATGAGAGCAGCATTAAAGTTATCTGTGCCCCCATTTTAGAGATCACAGCAGCAGCATTATAAGGGGAATAAGTTTAGTGAGAATATAGCTAGCAAACCAGTGTGGGTTTTCGACCAGTCATGAAGGCAGAGGGCCTGGGAGGCAGGTGTAGGGAAAGCTTGTCTTGCTCACCAGCAGAAGTTGGTCCAATAAAAGATATTACCTCACCTCCCCTACCTGGTTTCTCAAATATCCTAGGACTGACACGGTTACAAGTACACTATATACTTGCACCTGAGTAGTTATTTACTCAATGAGGGTGAAAGACACTAAGCAGTGATTTGGCGGTGTTTTGCCACCATTGAACACAATCACTTTGCACAGGTGTAGATGACTCCACAAGGCAAAGAACAAAGGAGAATCAGGCCTTATGAGTTTCTAAAAAGGAGAGGAGAACATGGATTGAAACATAGACACTATGCAGAGGAAGAGAGGGTTCCTTTTCTATTGACAGACTGTGGTAAATTCCTGCTTTACAATCTCTGGTACTAAATATAGGTTGAAAATCCTTTCACAATATATTCTGTGTGGAAAGATTCCACCTCTCTGTCACATCCCCTCCAACAGGGATATTCACCCTCTGGATTACAGAAATGATGGTTGTGTGCTCATCTAGATGTCTTTGTTCATAAAGATGAGAGGTCCAGAAATGCTCCCCATGCATCTTAAATACTTACCATCCTTTCACTGCTAGTGCCAAGAGCTATTCAAAGGAGAAACTGCTCTGAACAATAGATTACCAGGGTGACAACACGGGCAGCTGTGGATTCATTCAATTAATCAGAAGCCACTTCCTTGCAGCAAAATGGGTCACTGAAATTAGCTTTTTAATTGACAATTTCAGAGTAACAGCCGTGTTAGTCTGTATTCGCAAAAAGAAAAGGAGTACTTGTGGCACCTTAGAGACTAACCAATTTATTTGAGCATAAGCTTTCGTGAGCTACAGCTCACTTCATCGGATGCATACTGTAGAAAGTGTAGAAGATCTTTTTATACACACAAAGCATGAAAAAATACCTCCCCCCACCCCACTCTCCTGCTGGTAATAGCTTATCTAAAGTGACCACTCTCCTTACAATGTGTATGATAATCAAGGTGGGCCATTTCCAGTACAAATCCAGGGTTTAACAAGAACGTCGGGGGGGGGGTAGGAAAAAACAAGGGGAAATAGGTTACCTTGCATAATGACTTAGCCACTCCCAGTCTCTATTCAAGCCTAAATTAATAGTATCCAATTTGCAAATGAATTCCAATTCAGCAGTTTCTCGCTGGAGTCTGGATTTGAAGTTTTTTTGTTTTAAGATAGCGACCTTCATGTCTGTGATTGCGTGACCAGAGAGATTGAAGTGTTCTCCGACTGGTTTATGAATGTTATAATTCTTGACATCTGATTTGTGTCCATTTATTCTTTTACGTAGAGACTGTCCAGTTTGACCAATGTTCGTGGCAGAGGGGCATTGCTGGCACATGATGGCATATATCACATTGGTGGATGTGCAGGTGAACGAGCCTCTGATAGTGTGGCTGATGTTATTAGGCCCTGTGATGGTGTTCCCTGAATAGATACCCTGGATTTGTGCTGGAAATGACCCACCTTGATTATCATACACATTGTAAGGAGAGTGGTCACTTTAGATAAGCTATTACCAGCAGGAGAGTGGGGTGGGGGGAGGTATTTTTTCATGCTTTGTGTCTATAAAAATATCTTCTACACTTTCCACAGTATGCATCCGATGAAGTGAGCTGTAGCTCACGAAAGCTTATGCTCAAATAAATTGGTTAGTCTCTAAGGTGCCACAAGTCCTCCTTTTCTTTTTAATTGACAATATGCAGCTCTCTATTATAGACACGCCTCCCTGTTGGAGGAAAGGTGCCCCCAAGAAGCATATCATCCATGCATATCTCAGCTCGCTGTGCCTGCTTCCAGAAGGGAAAGATTCCAGTACTCTGCCATACTTGCCAGGAACAAACATTCTTTCTCTAGCGGATAACTTCCATGCTACATCTGATGATTTGTGTGTGTGCCACATGGATTCATTTTCAATAAGGCCAGAGGACCAGAATGCCTGTGTATCATTTTTATTCCATGTATTGCTGTCAGCTGCTTTGACTATTTGAGAAGTCAGTCATTCCAAGATTAATTATTATTGTAGAGCAAAAATCTTTCCCCCACTGCATTCTTGTGTCGTTAACCTTCTCTTATTTTGTTTGGAGAAATCAGAAATCCCTTTTGACTGCATAGCTGTCATTTTCAGCAATTTACCAAGGTCACAGAGCAAAGGTTGCCTTTGTGGCTATAGGTATAGTTGAATCTACAACGTGTGTCATCTACGACAATCCACTAAAAAAAGAGAACATTTTCTATGGTGTCTTTTTGACCTTGTTTTGTTTGAAGTGTTGCCAGTTTGAGAAGTGTTAAATGATAAGTGAGGAACTCTACACAGCAGTGCTAAAGAGACAGCTGGGCTCTGGTTCTCCGGTAGTTGGCTGAGCAACACTTCAAGCGGCCTTCAGTGCTGCATTGGTCGGTGGTGAAGCCTCTGTCAGCCTTCATGCTTGCTGCCTCTGTAGCCGTATCCCAGGTCAATACTATTGTGGGGTTTCCAGAGCATTCGTAACCCCCGGACCCCCCTCCTCTCTGCACTTGGCACTGCTGCATCATGCCTCTATCCTGTGCTTCTTTGATGCTAATAATTCAGCCAAAAACCAACTTCGCCAAACACCTCCTGAACTGGTGTTGCACTGACACTGCATTTAGAGGTGACAGAACCAAACTCCAAAGTGACCTGGAGAGAGGAGAGCAGTGTGGGGAAGGGTGTGTGCAAGAAACAGAGATCTCCCTCTAAGCATGGAACCGAGTGGTCTGGGAAGAGGGTGTGCAGTGGTCACCGCTAATGGTTTGCAATTGTGTTTACAATGGTACCACAGCATTTGTAGTATTCCCAAAACCCTTCAATGTACGCTGGCTATTAAGCTTGACTAAGGTGGACAGGAATTGCTAGAGGGAGCCTGGTATATAGAGGATGTGTTAACCTAAGGGAGTTCGTTTAACCATGGGGGTTTCAGGGACAGAGAGTGTCTAAATCCTGATAAAGTGGAGTGACTTCCTTCCATGCCTGTTCTGAAAGTCTAGTGAAGATGCAGGGAGAAAAGATCCAGATCGAGCTAGTTCTTATGGCCATCTCAGTTATACAGTCATCTTCCTGTAGTCCCTGTCTAAGATGGCTATTGGATCTCGGTTATTCTATCTACTGGATAAAACATTTTATAGCTCCAGAAATGACCTTCATGTAAGCTTGTGTCAGGACAGGCTAGGAGACCTAGTTGTGCTAAAGAGGAAAAATAAACATCTTTGGGTCAATACATGTTCTCTTTCGGGGATCTATTAATCCCAAATTGGAAGGGCCAGGGTGCAGATGTGGCATTAGGTGCTTAGGTACTATGGGAGAAACCTCAGTTACACATTTCTGCCTAAAATATTCCTTCCATTAATCTATATAAAGAATCTGGGACTAAAGTCAGAGGTAATTTAGACTGTAAGCTCTGTTGGGGACCATCTTTGCTCTGTGTTTGTATAGTGCCTAGCACAATGAGGTCCAGATTCCTAGGTGCCACCACAATACAAAATAAAGATAAATGGCCCACCTTGATGATCACTACAAAAGGTCCTGTCCCACCCGCTCTCCTGCTGGTAATAGCTCACCTTACCTGATCAGTCTCATTACAGTGTGTATGGTAACACCCATTGTTTCATGTTCTCTGTGTATATAAATCTCCCCACTGTATTTTCCACTGAATGCATCTGATGAAGTGGGCTGTAGTTCACAAAAGCTTATGCTCAAATAAATTTGTTAGTCTCTAAGGTGCCACAAGTCCTCCTTTTCTTTTTGCACATAAAGCATTGTGGATCTATAGATGACTAGCATTCTGATGGATTGTGAACTGAATGTTTACGTCTATGAAGTTGGGTTCGGTTCCTGAACCCAGTTGGCAGAATGGGCTACTGCTTGAGAAGGTAAATTGCTGAGGAGCTGGCCAGAAGAGGAGCAGTGTTCAGGGAGGTCAGAATTCACGCACATTGTCGGAGCTGTGTGGGGAAACTGGCATGGGGCCTGTTCACACTTGCCTGCTGCCAGCCAGAGCTATCAATTCTTTACCTACTCTGTGTTAAAAATTCTCAACAAGATTTTTTGGTGTGTAAGTGCACAATGCAATGCACATTAAATTACTCAAGTCCAGAAAGGGTGCATATATGAGCCTGTTATCTGAATAGGTTAGCTACTTACCAGAGTCTGGGCTAATAAGTAGTGATCTCCATTTAAAAGTAGTATCTTACGTCCCAATCCTATTCCCACTAAATGACCCACGCACTTCAGGGGGAACACGATCAGGCCCCTAATATTTTAATAAGCCATTTCCTTGACAGATCACAAGTTCATGGGCTACACAAATGATCCTTCAGGATAAAGAATATCTCATAATCAAATTAAATAGAAGCTACTCAGACCTTGATGGTAACGAGTGTAATTAATCACTGCTACTGTGCAGGTTTCAGAGTAGCAGCCGTGTTAGTCTGTATTCGCAAAAAGAAAAGGAGTATTTGTGGCACCTTAGAGACTAACCAATTTATTTGAGAATGAGCTTTCGCAAGCTACAGCTCACTTCATTGGATGCATACCGTGGAAACTGTGCAGCATCTCTAACATGGCAGCTGCCTATAAGCAAAACGGGGCAACCAAAGGCAGCCTGAGAATTGGACCATAAAAAAATGCAAGAACAAATTAAAAATGTTTATACTTCATTTTGTCAGGCTGGGTTAACTATCCTCTAGTAATAAGGTGATCTAGAAAGAGTCCTGTCACACACGACACCGTTCCTATTAAGGGCCTAAAGCTAGTTTTGTCATTGACTTCACTGACCCACAGCTTCAGCACCTTGAATTCAAGTGCCTGTCCCTTTACACAATTGCACAGGGGGGACAGCACAGCCAAGAGTCACAGATCCTATTTCTTTCAGAGGGCTGCCGAGACAACTAGCATGAGGAAGATGCCACTGTCTCAATACACACAGAGAGCAAAATCCTCCAGAAAGTAAGTCTCTTAACATAAAAGACTCAAGAAAATTGCCAGCACTTGGTTTAGGGGTTCACCGTAATTTTTGCTGCTTGCTGCCAACTCTAAGCTTTTTCTTTAGAAGTCTAGTTTCTTTATTTCTCCTGTGTAAATCCAAAGCCATGACTGTGATGCTGCTTTACTGCAGAAAGTTCTTCCAGCCAAACAAAGGCAGTCGCAAAAGCGAGCCAACTCTGCCTTTTTGCTAAAATGAACTAGGCAAGCTCAACATTGCATTGGTCAGTTTTTGCACTGATCATTTGCGTGCAGTTGTAATTAAAATGGTATTTGTCAGTAAAAAAAAAATATTTTTTTAAAGCCCTCATGATAGACTTTAAGGCCAGAAAGGACAACCATGATCATCTAGCCTGATGTCCCGCACACTGCAGGCTACAGACCCTCGTCCTATTATTGCATAAATCAGGTAAGACTGATCCTATCATGAAAAGGCCAATTTGCTTATTTTAGCAGTCACTATGTAGTGCATTGTGTAGACACACACATACACACAGAAAATTGTTGTTTTTTTGTTAAATAAATGGATAGTTAGGCTCCAAGGATGGGTTTTTCAAAAATACCTTAGTGACTTAGGAGCATAAATCCCTTTCACTTTAAAGTATGGTCCTGATCCTGCAAATGGCTCAATACAGGAGAATCTTTGAGTTAGCAAAGCAAATTTTATACCACCTGATTGCCTACACTTGTGGGGAGTATGGCCAGAGTGAGGAGGGGGTGGGCTAGGCTGCCCAGAGCTGCACCCACTCCTCAATGACCCCTGCGGTCCTTGTTAAACTGCTGCAGCCAGCATAACTTGAACAGCCCATAAATTACCCTAGTTGCTTGGGTAGCAATTTCAGTCCCTGGTAGGGTTGCCAGGTGTCCAGTTTTTGACCTTGAAAAGGGGCCCTGACGGCTCCAGTCAGCACCGCCAACAGGGCCGTTAAAAGTCCGGTTGGCAGTGCTCTGGGCCTAAGGCAGGCTAGTCCCTACCTGTCCCGGCACCGCACTGCACCCCAGAAGCGCCCGGCAGGTACAGCTCCTAGGCAGGAGCTCTGCAGTCCCATTGTCTGGGAACCTTCCCGAACCCATGCCTGAGCCCAGTGAAAGTGAGTGAGGGCAGGGGAGAGTGAGCCACCAAGGGAAGAGGAATGTAGTGAGTGGGGGGCCTCGGGGAAGGGGCAGGGCTTGGGTGTTCAGTTTTGTGTGAGTAGAAAGTTGGCAACCCTAGTCCCTGTTTGGACTGTGAAACAGGGAACGCTCAAAGGTGGTTTAATCATCTTTGCCTGTCCTCTCCTGAGATGCTCCAGAACAGCCAGCTGTTTCTAAACACCTCTCTCTGGTAGGTATTGTGCCAGGGTTATCTTTACCAATCCTCCTCCTTTTAGTCTTTGTTTTTTCAGGTCTCCCCCTCCCCCCACCCTATTATTTTGATTGTGCTTTATTCTTGTAAAAAATTGCCAGGTTGGCTGCTTGAGACCAAAACCCCTTTTTCTTTCTCCATAGAAGAGCACAAGGAATAGGCACTTCCCCAAACCACCTACCCATACGCAACCTCTATGGGTGAACCAGGAGAGTCCATTCGGCACAGTCAACCCTTGGCCTCTCTCTACCAATAGAGATCAATGACATGGGGCTGTGGGCACCTGCCCATAAGGAACTGGGGTGAGTCCCACATCAGACACCAGGCTGTACCCCCTTTATTTTCCGAGTCATGTATTTTATACGCTTCAGAAATCATTTCACTCCTGTGTCCTCAAGCTCCTACTCTGCTGTGGATTCCCCTCCAATGAAGTTGTCAAGAGCCCTCGTGAAACACAAGTCCTTCTTCAGCAATAAGAGGAACATTACTGCACTGGAATGATTACTAATGGCTGCAGACAGTGCTCTTCGGTCATACAACAGAGACTGGAATCTGGCATTCCAGTGTTAAAGCTGACCAAGCTCTTGCCTTTTACAACAATGCTGTTGCAGAGGAACAGAAGCAAAACACACGGGGAAGGTGATTTTATTGGCTTAGAGAGCTTTAGGTTTAATGCATAAAACAGAAACTCCCAGCGTTTGATCACTATGTCAGGCTAAAGCCATGATGACAGCCAGGCAGCAGCTACATGACAACGAACAATCAGTCTGACTTTAACACAAGCTATGATCCTAAAGCTGGGTTGAGTCCCAGCCTGTACCCAACTCAACTGCAGCGGCATACAAACCAGCCAATCTTACAAAGATTGGCACGCTCGCATTCAGTCCGAATGGTTCCAACAGCTGTACAGCAAAAGCGGAGCAGTGCTGCTGTTGTATAAAACTCAGCTAGCTCCTCAGCAGGCGAGCATGAAAAAGGGAGCGGGGTTTTCTTTAAAAGAGAAGACGCTCTGACTGCAGTGCTTAACCGTACTGTGAAGACTTTCGTCGCCTTGCTTCTATCACTACGGACAAAAGGAGGTTTGCCTGACCCAGGAATTGGTGATCTGCTTTTTTGTTTTACCAAAAGGGAATGTTTTATGTGAAGGATATATTTATAATTCATTTGTCAAGGATTAATAAAGGATCAGTGAATGCTTTCATAGATGGTTACTCAATTGTTAGAGAGCCAAATGGGTCAATAAGTTGCTTCTGGCCGTTTAACACCTGCTACTGATGTGCTTAACATCATTTTGGAAAAAGGGAGCTGGGCCCAGGAGCACTCTCCTGGGGCAGGCCACAGCACAAAGACACACCTGCCTCAGTTTCCCCTGAGTCCAGTCATTCAAATGCACACACCACAGTCTCGCCCAGGGTCCACTCAGAATTCCATCTTTGAGCAGAATTTATTCAGGTACACACACAATAGTGCATAAAGCCTGCATGGCTCCTCCAATTCTTAAAGTAAGGCACAGAAATGTACAGCAATTTCCCAAGCTGCTCACCCAGGAGATCACCAGCACGCAGATCCCAGTTCCTTTCTGCCCCGGTTCCAGACCCGCCTCCCCCTCTCTCCAGGCTTTCGCAGTGAGAGTGATGAGTCTCATGCCTTCAGCCCAAGTCACAGTTCAATGGCTCAGCCCCTTTTCAACCTCCCCGCACAGAACTCTCCAGCTCAGGACAATCAGCAACTATCCCCCTGCTGGCCTCCTAGCACTTTCCCTCTTCCCAGGGAGGTCCTGTAGAGCTTTCTGCTCTCTGAAGACTTTCTCCCAGGCAGGTCTCGCCTGCCCCTTTCTTTGCTCCTCCAGTCCAGTCTGTGCTCTCAGGTTCCCCCCGACTCACCAGTCTCTCCCATGTACATGGCCCAGATGTGTTCTCTTAAAACCCAAGTGGAGTGAGCTGATGAGTCACAAGTGCACTGCCCTGTTCCCTGTGAAAGGACCAGTGTCGCTCTGTGACATCCATAACATGCTGATCACATCAGTCAATCAGAGAATCATAGAAGGTTAAGGTTGGAAGGGACCTCAGGAGGTCATCTAGTCCAACCCCCTGCTCAAAGCAGGACCAATCTCCAATTTTTGCCCCAGACCCCTAAATGGCCCCCTCAGGGATTGAACTCACAACCCTGGGTTTAGTAGGCCAATGCTCAAACCACTCAGCTATTCCTCCCCCCAAATCATTTAATAACCCTTTGTCAGCTACTTATATTAAGGGTGCGTTTATAAAGTAGCACCACTCGAAGTACAGCCCAGACCAAAAAGGGTTAAATTGTGAGAAGGAAAAATAAAATCAAAGCCACCGACAATTAGCACCTGGACCCTGTGAAAACTAGCAATGAAAAAAATAGCATAATTGTCAAATCTGTTGCTACATTTTGTGCAATTGCTACACGGCAAAGAAAAAAAATAAACACATTCGAATAAATAAGTGGAGGCAGAAATCCTTGTGCT
Source organism: Caretta caretta (assembly GCF_965140235.1). Classification (NCBI taxonomy): domain Eukaryota; kingdom Metazoa; phylum Chordata; order Testudines; family Cheloniidae; genus Caretta; species Caretta caretta. The sequence goes on along the minus strand of NC_134208.1, from coordinate 200,453,451 downwards.
GCCACAGTATCCTCAGCTTTCACGCAGAACCAGGATATTTAACTATTTCCAGCCAAGGTTGCAGGTAGAAAAATTTTCAGAAGCAAAGATTCCTTTTCCTTCTCTGAGTATACAGGCATCCGGGTTTTCTTAATACCAATTTCTTAATATTCCTACTGTCATCCACATCAAATTAGAAGTATTTTCCTCAATGTTCACACAGTTTAGACAAATACAGGACAGTACATCCCTTTTCTTTAACACAGATATAGTCTCCCCATAATTCTGAGGGAAGTTAGGCTTCCATTACTACTCCAGTTTGGATCACCCCTAAACTAATCAATCTGCCTATAAATTTCTCATGTGTAATCCTCCGCTAGAAAATTTTGTGACAGTGGAGAGAAGAGGCTTGGGGTTAATGCGATCGAAAGATGAAATAGATATCGGATTCGGCATGTGTTAGCTACTGCAGTTTAAAATAAAAACAATGCTTTTCAGCTTTTAGGGGGAAAAAATTCTTAATGTTTTTGAAGTGTCACAGCTGACCTAGAATCTCTAAATATCAAGTATTCTGCTTTCCCCAGCTAGGACTGGTGGCAGACTGACTTGGGAGATTTGGGTAGGTTAATCTGAGTTCTTTCCCTCTATATTTCTTGTTATAATCTTAAATGGGAAGTTTGAAGAGGTTATAAACTCAAGGACTGCCAGCCCAGGTCAGAGCAGTGGTCCATCTAGTTCAGTTTCCGGTCTAACTCAATCAATATACATTTCAGTGGAGAGTCCAAGAAACCCCTTGTAAGCAATTAACCATCTCAGTATTTATTTGGAACCACTCAGAGTAGGAAGCACCATGCTGGGTGGCAAGCAGTTGTATGTCACTCCCTTAAACTGTAGACCTCTTCAGACAGGAGTTATTTGCCTTTACAGTGCTGATCACATGGATGGCCCTTTATAAACAGTGAATAAAGGCCCGGCTCTGTTTTCCTTGCACACCCCAAACTCCCCCTGAAACTGCTAGTAGTTTGGGTCAATTTCATCATCAAGTTATTGTGCACTTTTTTTTGCGCAATGCAGACAGACATCTCCTCAATGACCCAGTTCCATACAATATGAATTTCAGTGGAACTACTTGCAGAAGCAAGCAAGCACTATGCTCAGTACTAAGTGTTTGGGGCCCTAGTTTGATTAAGGAGACAAGCAAAGTTGATAATGATACGACATGCATTCAATTGTCTGAGATCCATTCCTTTCAGACACTGAAAATGTCCTTCATGCAGTCTATTCTGCCTGTTTAGTTTTCATTTATTCAGTTATCAAACTTATCCCCATATATCTCCTAAAACTGTGTTTGACTTTGACAGATTTGGGGGCTTTTTATGCTCAACTCTGCTTTTTGCCTTGCATAACCTTGTTGTTGAAAAAATGTCAGTGTAGACAGCCTTGCCACTCTCTGAATGCTGCTGAGAATGGAGCTAATTTTAGGCTATTATCTGTTGCAAAGTTAATATTTTTTCTTTGAGACTTGATAAAATGAATAGGATAAAACTGCATTTTATCTACTGTATTCTATCTGCAGTGACGGCCTCATTAAATGGTGGATTTCTTTCAGTCCTTTGTGAGCTGTAATTCTTTTAGACTTTGGGTTTTCTAAATACTCTCAATGCCTTTTTGTAGTTTAACTGATTGTTTCAAGGATTCTTTACCGTACAAACTGGAAGAGGTTTGTTTGTTTTGCTTTCCTCGCTCTCTAATTTGTCCTTGGCTTTGCTAAGGCAGCTATGATGATAGCTCCCCCACTTCCCCCACCCTGTATTTTTTTTTTTATTACACCAAGTTTTTCTAGCTTTTTTAAGGGACACTGCAGAGGGATCCAATTTCATGCATTCCTCTTAACTCTGTTCAATGTAATTTCAGAGTGCCCATTGATTAGGGCTCTCTTCCCAAAGGACACAGTATAATTCATGTATTGTGTAGCATGTGTGTAGATCTTTGCAAGCCATGTGGCATGAAAAGTGCAATTGTGAGTGGGAGGCAGAGAAGCTGTGAATCCCTTTCCTGATTCTCCAGGAGCCATGGCTTTTGCATATGTGTTTACACGGAATGGACACAAAGGCAATTCTCCGATACTTTTTTCCACCCTCCAAACGGGCTTCTAAATGTGTCTCACAAGCAGCTTTGGTGAAGCTGCAGTCCTGATGTCCAGTTTTGACAGCAGCATTTTTCCATACATAGGATCCAATCCAAAAGCCCACTGAGTCCACGGGAGATTTTCCATTGACTTCAATGGGCTTTGGACTAGGCTATCAAAGGCAGTTGCATTTGCGCTGCAAAAAAGCATCCCTGTTTACTTCCCTGCCTCCCATGAGCCAGGCACACAGAGCTGAAAATACAGTCCTGGTTTACTGATTTCTTTCATGTTCTGAATGAGAGATGGATATGAGCTGCAGTTTGATCTAGAGATAGATTTTTAATACAAAATCGGGGTGGTCAGAGCTGAAGTTCATTATAAATGGTAAAGGCTACGATTTGAAATGTGGGCAAGGCTCTGGGTTGAATATTGGACCGTGCAAAGTTTGGGGTGTTTAGATCCAGAGCCAAAATCCTCATACCCGATACATTTGGGAGCATGGGGAGCACTAACACACTCTCTTTTGCTCTCTCTCTGGGGATGGGCAGGGGCAGTTCACCCAATCATGTGGTTACTGACAAAGAGATTATATTGTTTTTTAGTCTGTTTAGTGTTTTGGGGGCCAATCTCCTGATTTGTTGGGGATCTGACTCATTTATATTTTGATCTCTTGAGTCTGGCAATACTCCGAGTGGGACTTACTTAATTACATTGCATTGCATTGATGTAAGCAGTGGCAGGATGAGCTCCACCCTGACATCTGGTGGTGAGGTGTGGCAAGTTGTGGAAAAGAACTTCGGGGGCTGATCTCATTTGCATAGGCACACCCACCCCGCCTAGAATGAGACCATAGCTGCCCAAACGGTCACTTTGGCTGCTGTGGGATCCCCAGTGTCTCTGTTATTGGGGCAGGAAGAATAAATTGTTATTACCCTGATTATGGGAACTGTGCTTGGAACTGTACGTGGCCTTTTGTTATGATGGAGGGATTCACCATCAACTAAGCAGCACTCGCTAGGCAAGGGTCATGGGTTCCAAAACTCTGTGAATTGAGAGAGGCTGGGGACAAGTATTAATACTTGGTGGCATGGGCCTGTTGGTGAGGGCCTTACATGCTAATTGTACTTCCTCATCTCTCCACTGTGGAATATCAGAGCTAATTTTGATTTCATTAGAAGTCTAGTTATAGGCTGCTGAGCTCACTCTGGGCTAACAGTGCACCAGCACTGAGGCTCCCGTACTACAAGCTGAATTCACCAAAGAGCTGAATTGACCAAGAGCTGAAATCACTGAGCGTTGTGTTAAGTAGTGGGGGAGCCTGAAGATATATTGTGGAGCAGTTTGCCAGATGGCTGGAGTGCTTTGTGGACCGGCTGGTGAAGCAGTTCGACACGGAGCAGTTTGTGGATGGCAGGAGCTGCTTGTGGGCCGCGGAGCTGAGCAAAGGAGTTCATGGGGTGGCTGGCGGAGCGGAGCGCAGCTGAGTGAAGGAGTTCGTGGAGTGGCTGGTGGAGCGGAGCGAAGCTATGGAGTTATGGGGCGGTCAGCTTCAGATCATGTAAGGTGCCTCTTACCCCCGTCCCATCTCCACCCAGGTTGGGAGGTAAAGCTCCGCAGACAAACTTTCAAACTCTGGGGCTGCCCTGACCAGGGACAGAGACTTTTGGGTCACTGGACTTTTGGGACTTTGGGTGATTTGGGGTTGCTGGACTCAAGAACCAAAGGGAAAAGGGCATGCCCCAATTTGCTTGGGGTGGGGTTTTTTTTTGCTCATGGGTTATGTTATGAATCCTGTTGGTGGTGTTTCCCCAACATAATGCCACATTGTTTCTCTCTGTTATTAAAAGGCTTTTTGCTACACTCAGACTATGTGCTTGCGAGAGGGGAAGTATTGTCTCTTGGAGGCGCCCAGAGGGGGTGGTATATATTTATCCCAGGTCACTGGGTGGGGGCTCGAGCTGGTTTGCATTGTGTTATTGGAATGGATCCTCTAGAGATTGAACCCGGCCCTTGTTGCTGCCAACTCTGACGGGCAGAAGGGTTACATTTAAAAACTGCGGAGAAAGTTACACACGCTTGGGAAGACTATTTTGGGAATGAGAAGAAACTGTTAATTATGAATTGCTTGTCATCCCAAAATATTATTCTCAAGTGTATGTCACTTTCTCCACTGAGCATGCTTTAGTCCAGAGTTCTTATATTTAGCTGTAATGTTAGCTTCCACCATTGAAAATGTTAATTCTGGCACAAAAGATGGATCATGATCTAACGTTAGCCGCCAGGGCTGTTTTGATTTTAATCCTACTAGCCTTGTCTGGATTGGCTCATGAACCAGCAGGGGCACTTGCCATTGGCCACTGTCAGAGGACAGGATACTGGGCTGGATGGACCTTTGGTCTGACCCAGTATGGCCGTTCTTATGAATATTCATGAGCTCATTTGGAGACAATATGGTGGTGTACCTCAAAATAATGAAAGGTATCAAGGTGTGACACAGCAGGGAAAAAAAGCATTGAGAACCACTGAATTATTAAGCTTGATGCAGGAATCACTGAGGAAAAATTGTCTGACTTCTATGATGTTCAGACTAAATGAATCTAATAGTCTCTTCTAGCCATAAATAATAATAATGTATGAATTCAAGGTACATTAGTAGATCTAGGGCTGCAGAATACTGCCTCTAGCCTGCAAAATTTAAACCCTCCTGGTTCAGAAACTTCATCCTAGTATTCCCAAATGGACAAGTCTCAAAGGAAGCTACAGTAGCAAAGAATTGTAGCCAAAAGGAAAGGAAGCGGGAGGGAGGAAGGACAGTAATTGAACCAAAGTGCTGTTTCTTCTGCTATAAGACAGAGGCATCACATAACCTTGGTCAGCCTGAGAAATTTTCCATGTAGTCGTTCTTTGTATTTAACACACGATTATTCAAACCCTCCTCCTTTGACTTCATATATTGGACGAGTTTTATTGTAAAGATCAGTATCTCGGTAACCGCTCAATACTTTATTATATTCCATAGGCGGGGGGGGGGGGGAAGCAGGTTATTTAATCTCTCCTTCCTTGATGTTGTAAAAACTCATCTATCCATGTAGCCTGTGGCTTTGCTTTACTTTCCATGTATGAGAAAACCTCTGATGCAGCCTGTTTTACAGTAGCACAAAGCCATGGAGGGATTAATTGAAGGTATTTGGCATTCACACTGTGCTTAAGAGGCTGTCAGAGATATGTATATTTGAATCCAGCATCCAACTAAACCACACGGGTCTGAGCACAGGGGCATGATTTAGAAGGGCTAGCGGTTGCCCAGTTACAGTCAATAAACCACATTTGGTATTTAATTTGATAATGCAGAAGAAAGTATGCTAACAGATTAGGCAAAACCTGTCAAGACAGAGATAAAATGTCCACTTTCCCAATTAATAATTGGGACTTATTTTTATTTTTTGCATCAACAGACCAAGCCATGGTTTCCTTTATAATTGCAGAGGTGGGGTTCCCTGTATTATATGATTTTAAAAGCAGGACTCACTGTTACGCTAGAGAAAGGAAGGGCAGTTTTGTATTTGAGGCGTTAACGTGGGATTCAGGAGATCCAGATTCAGGTGACGGATATGCCATAGGACTTGCTGTGTGACTTTGCTCTGGGCCTAAATTCGCCATCTGTAAAATGGGAATAATCCTTTTCCACCACACTTTGTCTTGTCTACTCAGAGTAAGAGACAGACCATGCCCTGAAGAGTTTGTAGTCTAAGTATGTACAGTGCCCAGCACAATGAAGCCCTGATCTCAACTGGGTTCTTTAAGGGCTAATGCAATATCATCACCACCACCATTAGTGTTATGACCAATAATAGCCCCTCTGTTATGGGGGTAAAATCAGTCCATGCGCACACGGTAATTTGTTTATTTTTATTGTCATTTAGAAAATCTACCAGCACTGAATTATGAAATTACAACATAAATAGCAGGACAGTATTTCCTGAAGGTAGGCATTTGCCTTCTTTTCTGGAGCATGGATTTAAATCCTCCTTCCATCACAAGTGAAATGAATTTGGAAGGGTCAACCTAATCTTTGTGGCCACATATCCACCTCAGAGAGTCACCATGTATCTTAGAGTATTGCTTACAAAAAGCCCAGAAGTGGGATAGTAAGTCAGGGCTAAGATGCATTGGCAAAGCTGTGGACGAAAGTGTGTATTACACCAGCCTGCACTAGGATAAATTCTAGCTAGCTCTATCAATCCCTCAGCCGCCAAGGATTAGTTTTTGTCTTGTGTTCCAAGCAAGGCTACAGTATAGCGCCCCATAAGGATGGACGTGCTATTAGGAAGGAATGTAACTAATTATATAAAAACGTTCTGACTTCTCAAGAAAGAGGGCCAAAGATTCCTATCTGCTTCTGCATCAGCTCTTGTTAACTTCCAGTGCTCCACCATTACGGACATGCTAATGTGCCCCTCTGCAAAGGATGCTGCCTCATTCGAGTGCTGCAACAGTTAACAACAAAAGGGTTAACTGAGGTGCCAAACGAGGAAGCCAGAGGCCTGGAATTCTGCCTGTGTGTGGCTAAAAGCCTAGGCAATGCCAGTCTAGCAGTTGCTTTACATTTAAGAGAACGTAAGTGAGTAATGACTTTGTCTGCGGCAGATAAACAAGGCAACATCCTACATGCACCTGTGAGAGTCACAGGCACCTGCTTGCTTCACAAGCTGCAAAATCCAGTTCTAGCAGCAAATTTTCCTCTTAACCTGAAGCCAATTTGACAATTAGAGTAGCAATCCATTCCACGTCGTATTTACTAATGTGCACTAAAGGTTTCTCTTTTAGGCTGAAATACATGCCCACATATCATTCATAAACAGAATACACAGTGTGATTATACCTGTATCATACATATAATAGACAAACTATTCATGTATATCTATATTCCTAGACAAGCTACATAAAGGCTGCATCCACCCTTCGAGCTGGGGGGTGTGATTCCCAGCTTGAGCGGACATAGTCATGCTGTCTCTCAGCGAGCTATTACTGTAGCGAGGGCAGCCGTGAGCCGTAGCATGGGCTGGCCACCCTGCGTACAAGCCCGCCCAGACCCTGTGGGTACCTACACAGGGTGGTTAGCCTGTACCATTGCTTGCTGCTGTGGCTATGCAGTTTTTAGCATGCCAGCTTGAGGAGAGCCAGCCTGAGTGTGTCTGTGTGCACTGACAATCACACCCCCAGCTCCAAGAGGTAGCCAAAGATGGAGTTAAGGTTCAGAGTAGCCTCTGGGTAAAAAAAGTTCCAGAGATGTTATCCCAAAACCTGAGCATTACAAACCCAAGAAATTCAGAGTTTAGGTTAAACTTAAAAGAAATTCAAACACGTTAAGGCACAGAAACGCATTCCCAGAAACATCTCTGGATTTCCCCAACGCTCGTGATCAAATGCCTTATGTGGGGAGATGGCATCCATGCAGTACGTGCCCATGAGAGCCAGTTAGGAGAAGAGCAATGGGTTGAGAGCGTCCCTAAACTCTTGCTGAAACTCCTACTGTTTATCTGATCCTACTTACTCAGCTCCTGCTTTATGGTATCCTGTACAAAGATGGCACATTACAGGAAGCCCTGCTTGCCAAATACGATTGCATGCTGCAGCCTCTGGAAACTCCTGCTGTGAGACGTGAGGCGTCCCTGAGCTGTGTGATGTTATTTCAGGCCCATCCTTTCAGACTCAAAACAACCAGGTGTCTGAAGCCTGAAAGCAGCTGTTGAGAATTTGGAATTCCACCCCCCCGAGCCCACAAACCAACACCACAGCCAAGCACGTAACCAAGTCTGCTTTGCTGAGTGAGTGGGAGGAGGTTGTTGAAACTCCCTGGGCATGATCCAGCCTCATGGGCAGCACGTAATGGAAGCTAGGGGAGGCTAAGCCTCTCCAAACCTCACACTGCCGGGGCGAGGCAGTGGTGGATTGGGGTCCCCTGAAAAATCTTCCACCCCCGCCACCACCCCAGGGCTGGAGAAGCTCTCGCTCCCTGCTGCAGTGGGGATATAGAGCTTTTCCAGTGTCAGGGCAGTGGGGCAGGGGAGAAAGGAGCGAGCAGGGGCAGGGCCTTAGCGGGAAGAGGTGGAGTGGAGATAGAACAGAAACATGGCCCACGCCTGAAGAAAGAAATCCAGGCTGGTCCCTTCACTCCACTGCACAATACAGCATTAAATGCGACAGCTAGCACAGTACTGGAGCATGCTAATCCTGACTGATTTGGGCTGACATCAGCAGAACAGCACCGTTCACGGCGAGATCTCCTGGGATGAAAAGTCAGCCATTAGGTTTTTGTTTTCCCCGGCACTACATTGTCTCTGTGGATGCTCACTCGGTTTTAAATTACCCTCATGCACTTTAATACTAGTCATGAAAAAAGAACCGACCACTCATGCCTAACAGATTTTAAATGATCAGAAACAATACAGGTAGCTATGGAACTGTGATCCTTTTGTTTTCACCTAGTGCATGCTTTCAAGGCCTAAGCACTCCTAGTGCTATTGAGTGAGTCCTGCGGGCAGTGTAGAGACGCCACTCTGCCTGTACCCTGGAGGTGCAGCCTTTGTTTTCCTGGGATGCTTCCTGCTGAGGAAGGGTCAAAGAAGCCCAAGCCCTGGTCTACACTAGGACTTTAGGTCGAATTTAGCAGCGTTAAATCGATTTAAACCTGCACCCGTCCACACAATGAAGCCCTTTATTTCGACTTAAAGGGCTCTTAAAATCGATTTCCTTACTCCACCCCTGACAAGTGGATTAGCGCTTAAATCGACGTTGCCGGCTCGAATTTGGGGTACTGTGGACACAATTCGATGGTATTGGCCTCCGGGAGCTATCCCAGAGTGCTCCATTCTGACCGCTCTGGACAGCGCTCTCAACTCAGATGCACTGGCCAGGTAGACAGGAAAAGAACCGCGAACTTTTGAATCTCATTTCCTGTTTGGCCAGCGTGGCAAGCTGCAGGTGACCATGCAGAGCTCATCAGCACAGGTGACCATGATGGAGTCCCAGAATCGCAAAAGAGCTCCAGCATGGACTGAACGGGAGGTACGGGATCTGATCGCTGTTTGGGGAGAGGAATCCGTGCTATCAGAACTCCGTTCCAGTTTTCGAAATGCCAAAACCTTTCTGAAAATCTCCCAGGGCATGAAGGACAGAGGCCATAACAGGGACCCGAAGCAGTGCCGCGTGAAACTGAAGGAGCTGAGGCAAGCCTACCAGAAAACCAGAGAGGCGAACAGCCGCTCTGGGTCAGAGCCCCAAACATGCCGCTTCTATGATGAGCTGCATGCCATTTTAGGGGGTTCAGCCACCACTACCCCAGCCGTGTTGTTTGACTCCTTCAATGGAGATGGAGGCAATACAGAAGTAGGTTTTGGGGACGAAGAAGATGATGAGGAGGAGGTTGTAGATAGCTCACAGCAAGCAAGCGGAGAAACCGGTTTTCCCGACAGCCAGGAACTGTTTCTCACCCTAGACCTGGAGCCAGTACCCCCCGAACCCACCCAAGGCTGCCTCCTGGACTCAGCAGGCGGAGAAGGGACCTCTGGTGAGTGTACCTTTTAAAATGCTATACATGGTTTAAAAGCAAGCATGTGAAAGGATTACTTTGCCCTGGCATTTGCGGTTCTGCCTTTGCAAAAGGTTTCTGGGGAGGGCAGCCTTATTTCGTCCTTCATGGTAGGACACTTTACCACTCCAGGCCAGCAACACGTACTGGGGAATCACTGTAGAACAAAACATTGCAGTGTATGTTTGCTGGCATTCAACCAAAATCCGTTCACGCGATGGGAGGAGGCAAAATGCGACCTTGTAACGAAAGCACATGTGCTATGTATGTAATGTTAACAGCAAGGTTTACCCTGAAAGAGTGTAGCGACTGTTTTATAAAATGTGTCTTTTTAAATACCGCTGTCCCTTTTTTTTTCTCCACCAGCTGCATGTGTTTCAATGATCACAGGATCTTCTCCTTCCCAGAGGCTAGTGAAGCTTAGAAAGAAAAAAAAACGCACTCGCGATGAAATGTTCTCCGAGCTCATGCTGTCCTCCCACACTGACAGAGCACAGACGAATGCGTGGAGGCAAATAATGTCAGAGTGCAGGAAAGCACAAAATGACCGGGAGGAGAGGTGGAGGGCTGAAGAGAGTAAGTGGCGGGCTGAAGACAGGGCTGAAGCTCAAAGGTGGCGGCAGCGTGATGAGAGGAGGCAGGATTCAATGCTGAGGCTGCTGCAGGACCAAACCAGTATGCTCCAGTGTATGGTTGAGCTGCAGCAAAGGCAGCTGGAGCACAGACTGCCACTGCAGCCCCTCTGTAACCAACCACCCTCCTCCCCAAGTTCCATAGCCTCCACACCCAGACGCCCAAGAACGCGGTGGGGGGGCCTCCGGCCAACCAGCCACTCCACCACAGAGGATTGCCCAAAAAAAAGAAGGCTGTCATTCAATAAATTTTAAAATTGTAAACTTTTAAAGTGCTGTGCTTAAAGTGCTGTGTGGCATTTTCCCTCCCTCCTCCACCACCCCTCCTGGGATACCTTGGTAGTCATCCCCCTATTTGTGTGATGAATGAATAACGAATGCATGAATGTGAAGCAACAATGACTTTATTGGCTCTGCAAGCAATGATTAAAGGGAGGAGGGGCGGGTGGTTAGCTTACAGGGAAGTAGAGTGAACCAAGGGGTGGGGGGGTTCATCAAGGAGAAACAAACAGAACTTTCACACCGTAGCCTGGCCAGTCATGAAACTGTTTTTCAAAGCTTCTCTGATGCGTACCGCGCCCTCCTGTGCTCTTCTAACCGCCCTGGTGTCTGGCTGCGCGTAACCAGCAGCCAGGCGATTTGCCTCAACCTCCCACCCCGCCATAAACGTCTCCCCCTTACTCTCACAGATATTGTGGAGCACACAGCACGCAGTAATAACAGTGGGAATATTGGTTTCGCTGAGGTCTAAGCGAGTCAGTAAACTGCGCCAGCGCGCCTTTAAACGTCCAAATGCACATTCTACCACCATTCTGCACTTGCTCAGCCTGTAGTTGAACAGCTCCTGACTACTGTCCAGGCTGCCTGTGTATGGCTTCATGAGCCATGGCATTAAGGGGTAGGCTGGGTCCCCAAGGATACATATAGGCATTTCAACATCCCCAACAGTTATTTTCTGGTCTGGGAATAAAGTCCCTTCCTGCAGCTTTTGAAACAGACCAGAGTTCCTGAAGATGCGAGCATCATGCACCTTTCCCGGCCATCCCACGTTGATGTTGGTGAAACGTCCCTTGTGATCCACCAGAGCTTGCAGCACTATCGAAAAGTACCCCTTGCGGTTTATGTACTCGGCGGCTTGGTGCTCCGGTGCCAAGATAGGGATATGGGTTCCATCTATAGCCCCACCACAGTTAGGGAATCCCATTGCAGCAAAGCCATCCACTATGACCTGCACATTTCCCAGGGTCACTACCCTTGATATCAGCAGATCTTTGATTGCGTGGGCTACTTGCATCACAGCAGCCCCCACAGTAGATTTGCCCACTCCAAATTGATTCCCAACTGACCGGTAGCTGTCTGGCGTTGCAAGCTTCCACAGGGCTATCGTCACTCGCTTCTCAACTGTGAGGGCTGCTCTCATCTTGGTATTCATGCGCTTCAGGGCAGGGGAAAGCAAGTCACAAAGTTCCATGAAAGTGCCCTTACGCATGCGAAAGTTTCGTAGCCACTGGGAATCGTCCCAGACCTGCAACACTATGCGGTCCCACCAGTCTGTGCTTGTTTCCCGAGCCCAGAATCGGCGTTCCACAGCATGAACCTGCCCCATTAGCACCATGATGCATGCATTGTCAGGGCCCATGCTTTCAGAGAAATCTGTGTCCATGTCCTGATCACTCACGGGACCGCGCTGACGTCGCCTCCTCGCCCGGTATCGCGTTGCCATGTTCTGGTGCTGCATATACTGCTGAATAATGCGTGTGGTGGTTAATGTGCTCCTAATTGCCAAAGTGAGCTGAGCGGGCTCCATGCTTGCCGTGGTATGGCGTCCGCACAGAAAAAAGGCGCGGAACGATTGTCTGCCGTTGCTCTGACGGAGGGAGGGGCGACTGACGACACGGCTTACAGGGTTGGCTTCAGGGAGCTAAAATCAACAAAGGGGGTGCCTGTACATCAAGGAGTATTTCAGGCAGGACTGCACGGAGGGTTCCAATAAGAAATGGTGCACCTAAGTTATCGTTGTTATTGGAACAAGGAGGTTAGCCTGGCCTCTGATTGATACATGGCTAGATTTACCTCGCTGCACCTTCTCTGTGAGTGACTGCAGTGTGACCTAGAGGAATGAGTCCCCTAGACAGGGGAGGAGGCAAATGAGTACAAAACAAATCTGGTCTATTTCTTGTTTTGACCCACTCCATCTATCTTTTACATCTTTGGCTGGCAGCAGACGGTGCAGAAGGACTGCATGCCATCCACATCTCATGGCTGCTCGGCAGAAGATGGTACAGTACGACTGCTAGCCATCCCCATCTCTTGCCTGCCTGGCAGAAGATGGTGCAATACGACTGCTAGCAATCCTCATCTCTTGCCTGCCTGGCAGAAGATGGTACAGTACGACTGCTAGCAGTCCGTATCGCCTGCCCGCTCACCATAAGACGGTTCAATAGGACTGACTGCAGGACTAAAGAGAATGACCTGGTCAAGTCACTCCAAATTTAGTCCCTGCGCCCATGTCTGCCCAGGCGCTCCCAGCCGACGCGGCCAGGAGCACCTCGGACACGATGAGGACGACTACCAATCGTATTGCACCGTCTGCTGCCAGAAGGCAAGGGGTTGCTGCTACTGTGCAGCAATGCCGTACCGCGTCTGCCAGCACCCAGGAGACATAGGGTGACGGTTACCTGAGCGGGCTCCATGCTTGCTGTGGTATGGCGTCTGCACAGGTAACTCAGGAAAAAAGGCGCGAAATGATTGTCTGCCCTTGCTTTCACGGAGGGAGGGAGGGAACGGGGGCCTGACGACACGTACCCAGAACCACCCGCGACAATGTTTTAGCCCCATCAGAGTGCTCCATTGTGACTGCTCTGGACAGCACTCTCAGATGCCCGATTGTTTGCCATTGCTCTGACGCTGGGAGGGGCGCTTACAGGGTTGGCTTCAGGGAGCTAAAATCAACAAAGGGGGTGGCTTTACATCAAGGAGTATTTCAGGCAGGACTTCACGGAGGGTTCCAATAAGAAATGGTGCACCTAAGTTATTGTCCTTATTGGAGCAAGAAGGTTAGCCTGGCCTCTGATTGATACATGGCTAGATTTACCTCGCTGCACCTTCTCTGTGAGTGACTGCAGTGTGATCTAGAAGAATGAGTCCCCTAGACAGGGGAGGGGGGGAAGCAAATGAGTACAAAACAAATCTGGTCTATTTCTTGTTTTGATCCACTCCATCTATCTTTTACATCTTTGGCTGGCAGCAGACGGTGCAGAAGGACTGCATGCCATCCACATCTCATGGCTGCTCGGCAGAAGATGGTACAGTACGACTGCTAGCAGTCCGTATCGCCTGCCCGCTCACCATAAGACGGTTCAATAGGACTGACTGCAGGACTAAAGAGAATGACCTGGTCAAGTCACTCCAAATTTAGTCCCTGTGCCCATGTCTGCCCAGGCGCTCCTGATCGACCTCACAGAGGCGACCAGGAGCACCTCAGACATGACGATGACGGCTACCAGTCGTACTGTACCGTCTGCTGCCACAAGGCAAGGGGTTGCTGCTACTGTGTAGCAATGCCATACCGCGTCTGCCAGCACCCAGGAGACATAGGGTGACGGTTACCTGAGCGGGCTCCATGCTTGCCATGGTATGGCGTCTGCACAGGTAACTCAGGAAAAAAGGCGCGAAATGATTGTCTGCCCTTGCTTTCACGGGGGGAGGGAGGGAACGGGGGGCTGACGATATGTACCCAGAACCACCCGCGACAATGTTTTAGCCCCATCAGGCATTGGGATCTCAACCCAGAATTCCAATGGGCAGCGGAGACTGCGGGAACTGTGGGATAGCTATCCACAGTGCAACGCTCCGGAAGTCGACGCTTGCCTCGGTACTGTGGAAGCGCTCCGCCGAGTTAATGCACTTAATGCACTTAGAGCATTTTCTGTGGGGACACACACACTCGAATTTATAAAACCGATTTCTAAAAAACCAACTTCTATAAATTCGACCTTATTCCGTAGTGTAGACATACCCCAAGACAGGGCAGTCACAGGCTGCAGCTAAATAGAGTAATAGACAGCTTTGTTACCTCATTTCTGTACATCGTTCTGTTCATAACAGCGATTTCATCTTGTCAGGAAATACTACACTCTCCCTATGTGGAGATTTCGGGGGCCATTTTGTTCTGAGTGCTCAGTTCAGATTGTCAGAGAAAGCACATTGTGACTGATCCCTAATGGAAACATAAGAATGGCCCTATTGAGTCAGACCAAAGGTCCATCTAGCCTAGTATCCTGTCTGCCGACAGTGGCCAGTGCCAGGTGCCCCAGAGGGAATGAACAGAACAGGTAATTGTCGAGTGATCCATCCCCTGTTGCTCATTCCCAGCTTCTGGCAAACAGAGGCTAGGGACACCATTCCTACCCATCCTGGCTAACAGCCATTGATGGACCTATTCTCCATGAATTTATCTAGTTCTTTTTTGAACCCTGTTATGGTCTTGGCCTTCACAACATCCTCTGGCAAGGAGTTCCACAGGTTGACTATACGTTGTGTGAAGAACTACTTCCTTTTATTTGTTTTAAACCTGCTGCCTATTAATTTCATATGATGACCCCTCATTCTTGCGTTATGAGAAGTAGTAAACAACACTTCCTTATCTATTTTCTCTACACCAGTCATGATTTTAGAGACCTCAGTCATATCTCCCCTTAGCCATCTCTTTTCCAAGCCGAAAAGTCCCAGCCTTATTAATCTCTCCTGATATGGAAGCCGTTCCATACCCCTAATAATTTTTGTTGCCCTTTTCTGAACCTTTTCCAATTCCAATATATCTTTTTTGAGATGGGGTGACCACATCTGTACACAGTATCAAGATGTGGGCGTACCATGGATTTATATAGAGGCAACATGATATTTTCCATTCTATTATCTATCCCTTTTTTAATTATTCCCAGCATTCTGTTGGCTTTTTTGACTGCCACTCCACATTGCGTGGATGTTTTCAGAGAACTATCTACAATGACTCCAAGATCTCTTTCTTGATCTTTATTTTTGTTTTCTTGTTTTGCCATTCCCTTAATCTAAAATAGAGTCATTCTGACTGAAAGCATCCATTTGCTCTGTGGGGCCACTGGGAGCAACAGGACTGGTATTATCAGTCGGAGGAAAAGGGTTGACAGAAGCCTCACCCTGCAATCTAGGCAGCCTGCAGTACTGTTGTCATTGCTGTCTTTGCAGAGGAACGGGTGGCAGATGCTTCTAAGAGTTGCAGTCATTTGGGTGGGTCGGGACATGGGACTCTGGTACTCAGGCAAGAGTTTGCTGCTTCTCCTCACCTGCTGTTGCAGTGCTGAGGTGAGGCAATCAAACTCCCAGACCTTTTTATTTTGCTTTACGTGTTCAGTGTCTGCAATCTGAGCTGTTGAGTGGATAGTTAAGTCCCTTGAGCAATATGTGTTCCCTGAGTAGGTGAGCGTAGCTTTTGAATCCCATGTCCAGTTGAAAGCCTCCAGCTGTGAATTTGAAATTCACTTGGCGCAGGTATTCTGCAGCGTTCACATAAAAATCACTCCCGTGGCAAACAGTCCTGGCAGTAAACTCAGGCACTAGTATCAGGAAGTGCTGCTGTCCCTGGCCTGGGAAGCAATGTTCCCTCCCACCTCTCCCTATTTCTTGATTGGCACAGTCAGAATTCCCCTTCCTGCCTGTTCTAGCCACTGAGTAGAACCTTTGCAAAAAGCAAACACACAACAGGAAAGAAGGCCCAGTCAAAGCAAGTTGGTTTAAACATTCAAATGAATCATCATGGATAAGCATTCCCAAAATTCATTTCCCTCTTTTCAGTGCCCTCTATACATATGGCTGGTTGTGACGTGAACGAGCACCTGCCCTGCACTAATGTTCCCTTCCCACAATGCATGAATACTACAGCCAGCTACAGAGAGCAAAAATGAGGCTCTATAGACCCTAATTTGCATTTAATAGCAGCATCACAAAACCAACCTTCCTTCCCAGACCACAAAGGGACTTTTCCTTTTTAAGGGGACTCTGACTCCTCCCACAACTTCACCTACCAATCACAGCCCTCTCTCTGGTATGCCTCCCTTCCAAAGGGCTCCTTCTTATTAGGGGGAAGGTGATGTCAGTCCTCCCCTGGTGGACAAGTAGGGTCACTGACAGCCCTGTCCACATTCCGGAAGGAATTGGGAGTTAGAGCCAAGCCATCAAGTAGCAATCACTGGGCGTCCCCAAAAGCCACCGGCTCTGGACCAACATGGGCCCTGCCCAGCCCCAGTCTAGGATAAGATGAACCCATATTGCTCCCCTCCCCGAGATGCAAGAGACTGGGTGAAGTTAGCCCCCAATCAGAGGCTAGTTTGTTGGGAGCTAAAGCAGCAACAGTGGGGGGAGGAGGGGAGAAGGAGCTGAAACCTTTCCCTAAAGAACTGCTCAGTGCAACACTTTCCTCTTTAATGCTTTACCCACATGGCTGACGAACTTGCTGCTTTATTCAACTGCATCACCACAAACTGAGTTGAGGCGGGAAGGACGCCCGCTGACAGACAGGAAGTAGGGAGGAGTGGAACATGCCTTCATCCTCTAATACTCTGGGTATGGCCACTTTACTCCATGACTCCACTGTCCCCCTGCTACCTAGGGATCAGTAAGGGCACCCCCTTCTGGGACTCCACCCAAGGCACTAGGATGTTTCCTCCATTATCCCTCAAACCCAAGAAACTCCAGGTGGAGTCAGTGTCTGAAAGCAAAGGGACTCCCCTTGCCCATGCCACCCATGGAATGGTCAGCAATGATGATGTCATCAGATGCTGTGATGCAGGGCATTTTTCCTCCTTGCTGATTGGCTGCCAATGAAGCCCCTCCTCACTCCCTCCTCAGTATCATCATTCCCTGTCTTCCATTCGCTCCCTTATGGCCCTTCCTTGTCCTTCCCCCTTCAAAATAGCCCTTCCCTTTCCTGCTTCCATGCCCCATTAACTC
Source organism: Caretta caretta (assembly GCF_965140235.1). NCBI lineage: Eukaryota > Metazoa > Chordata > Testudines > Cheloniidae > Caretta > Caretta caretta. The sequence continues at coordinate 200,436,134 of NC_134208.1, read as the reverse complement.
ATTCCCTTCACCTTCCCCCACCCCCTACTCAAACCCTCTCCCACTACAGATACATTTAAAAGAAACCAACAAAACGAATTTTAAAAGACCCCAGTAGCCCCAACATGATGTTAACTGCCCATCACCCCGCTTTGTTTGTTACATGCATTCATCTCTCCACCTTTTGTGTGTCTTGCCTATTTAGATTTTAAAGCTCCCCAGGGCAGGGACTATCTTGCACAGCTCCTAACACAATGGGGCCCTGATCTCAGCTGTGGCCTTTAGGTAATTACTGTAATACAAATAATAAATAAAAGGGACAGCAGTTCATTGGGGGGGGGGGTCTACATGTCAGCATGGGGAATTAGCTGTCCATTCTCTTTCCAGTTGCTCCACTCCTGTGGCCCTTAGCATGCCTGAAAGGAGACCTACAGCCTCTCAGCGTAACCTCTGCGAGCCCTCCCTTAATCTTGGGCTAGGAGTGTGTGTTATGAACTAATCCAGAGACCGAATAATTGGGTTGTGGGAGAAAAATACAGATAGATTGTGCGCCCTTATTTCTAGAAGCCCATAACTTCCATTAAGGCTAAAGGAGAAGATGGCCTCTTTGCCACAGCCACTGAGGCTTGGCTAGCTAGAGAGCTGGCAGCAACCCTCACCCCGACTTCCTGCTGCCAGGTCTCCTGATTGGAGGGTGGGGATGCCATTGCAGAAGGGACTACATGGGCTGCAGGCGTGGGCATGTGCTGCTCCATGCACACAGCAGCATCTGAGCTCTGGGCCGGGGGACAGACCAAGGGAGCAGACCATGCTTGTGTGAGCCTGCAACATGCACTGGACTTTAGACTCAGCCACTGTCCAAAGGGAAGGAGGTGCCTTATCTGGGGCCCAGGCTAGAGGGCCTGGTGAGTGACGGACAGAGGGAGACATGTGGGATTTATGCCATGCTCCCATTGACTCATCTGCAGTGACCCAGGGGTTCTTTACATGCTAAAGAAAGCCCTGGGGTAGAGCAACTCCTGGGTAAATTCCTGTCTCCCCAAACACTGTCGGAAAGAGGAGAGCCCCCACCACCATGGGTTATTATGGGATTGCAACCTTTGCTCAGTCAGCGTCCTGGTTTCCATCCAGGCATACACAAGTGCTGTGTCTGGTGGAGACAGACGCTGATCTCCCTGAAGTGTTTTACTTTCTCCCGGGGACTGCATGGATAGGAGATGAAAATTAACCACAGAGATGAACCTAACTACCAAGGTCCCCCGTAACCTCCCTCTGCCCACCACCTATTAGCAGCATCCCATAGACGTTTTTTTTACTGAGCCTCAATGAAATAGGGAAGGAGGACTTGTGGCATCTTAGAGACTAACACATTTATTAGTTAGTCTCTGAGGTGTCACAAGTCCTCCTTTTCTTTTTGCGAATACAGACTAACATGGCGGCTACTCTGAAAAATGAAATAGGGGTTTAATTTAAACAAGTTTACTCTGCTTCTAATTAAATATGAGCCAAGGAGCCAGGGTTTGAGCCCAGATTAGGTGTAGGCTAGGTGTATGGAGGTCAGGTTCAAAGTTAGATTTGGATTCAACACCACTGAAGCTGCACTCCCTGTTGGCACAAGATTCTGGAAAAGAAGCCCCCTTCCTGTCCTGAGGGGCGGGGAGGGGATTTAGATCCAGGGATTCAAATCGGACCCTTCTTTGCCCTGAGATGCAAAGGTGATTTGGGATTTTTGGTCCATCTCTAGTTATGGATGAATCATGGTACCAATTCTCAGCACACGTGCAATGGTTTCCGAGGATGATACGTAACACTGTATAGCAGCCACACAGCATTTTACATTTTCCGAATGTTGTAAAAACAAATTGCCTGCTCACAATCCAAACCATTCTATTGTTGCCCATTTGGACATCACAGAGCAGCCTAACGGTCCTCAAGACCTTGCAGGTTTTCTTTTCTGATTCCCTGCTCACACACACACACTTCAGCAAGCATCTACAGGGGCCAAACCTCGTCTGCTGGTCTCCCCTCACTGACGGGGTGCCTTGCCTGCCAGGAGGCCTCCTCAGGCTCCTTCCGCAAGCCTTCCCTCTGGCTGTGGGGGCTCCCCACTGATAAGTGGGCCTTGCCAACCAGCACTGTTTCCCCAGAGCGCTCATGCATGAGGGCTGTGCTGCACCCAAGCCTTTGACTATGTCCAGCTGCACTGTGGTCCTGCATTCTTTATCGGACCCTTTCTGGGGCACAGCTCTTAGGCACTCAGTGGTGGTTTTGACTGAATAAGGAGTGAGTAAATACTTCTGGATTTGGCCCTATTTCAGTGAATAATATGTAACCTTGCATACGTAAGTGTTCTCACTACGCTTCCCAATCACTAGTCTGACACCATACTTGGGATATGTCTACACTGCACGATCAGTCCAGGATGGTGGGATTCGGGCTTGTGGATTTGGTGTTTCCAAGTCCATGCTTGAGCATCCACACTGCATTGTAAACTTAGGTTTACAATTGCTGGACCACAATTGCTAACATGTCCATACTGCAGTACGCCGGCCCTCGGGCTCAAGTCTGTGGTTTGAGCCATGCCCACGCTGCAGGACAGGACTTAGATCGGAGTCGCCCACTCCCCTAGCAGGGCCCTACGGATCCCGAGGGTGTGTCTGCAATGCAAAAAACAAACAAACAAACAACCCCATCCTGTGGCAGTAAGTCTCAGAGCCGAGTCAACGGACTCAGGCTCACAGAGCTCACTCTATGGCTCTCAAATGAGCTGCATGGATGTTCTTGCTCTGTCTGAGTCCCACCCCCTTGCAAAGTTTCAGAGCCCGAGCAGGAAGGGCTACACAACTTATTTTAGCGCCGAACCCGAGTCTGCTTTTTTGCAGTGTAAACAGACCCTGAGTGGTTGCTGAGCTGAGTCAGACTGATTTGTGTGTGGACGGAAGGGGGGCTTGTGCTGGTGCAGTGGAGATATCCCCCACTGAATAGTAAACTGCCCACATAACACCCATACCTTTAAAAAATAAAATCCCCCTTAAACCATCAAAAGACAAAAGAAATATGTTCATTCCTGCTCTTTGGGTCAGTTGCACGCAATGCTAAAGCCAGCTCTTGGTACTGGTTGGGACTAATATTTGCACCTTTTCTACATGTGTTTGCATGTGAGCCTTATGAGTTGGGTCAACCTTCTGGGACACAGTGAACATCTCTTCAGCACTCTGAACAGAGTCAAGACATGACGACAGTCAACAAAGGGCAATGACCAGTTGTTTGCCATGTGTCTGTAAGTGTCCATCAAGAGAAGATTAGATGAGGACAAATCTGCAGACAGATTAATGAACTGATTTGGATATAAAGAAAGGCAACTTTAGTTCCTCTTTAAGGAATACATTTGTATATAAGTGAGAAAACCTGGATTTGTGCTGGAAATGGCCCACCTTGATTATCATACACATTTTAAAGAGAGTGGTCACTTTGGATGGGCTATTACCAGCAGGAGAGTGAGTTTGTGTGTGGGGGGGGGCAGAGGGTGAGAAAACCTGGATTTGTGCTGGAAATGGCCCAACTTGATGATCACTTCAGATAAGCTATTACCAGCAGGAGAGTGGGGTGGGAGGAGGTATTGTTTCATGGTCTCTGTGTATATAATGTCTTCTGCAGTTTCCACAGTATGCATCCGATGAAGTGAGCTGTAGCTCACGAAAGCTCATGCTCAAATAAATTGGTTAGTCTCTAAGGTGCCACAAGTCCTCCTTTTCTTTTTGCGAATACAGACTAACACGGCTGTTACTCTGAAACCTGTAATTGGGCTACAGTTTTGTATGTCGTCAGGCGAATATTCTGTTTATCTAGTGTTATCCATCAGTTCTTGATTAAACCCCTTTGCGCTGAGCAACAACTACAGGAAGCTAAAATATTTGCGGGTTGTTTGAGGATAGAAAGGTGCTGTTGTTGGTTTTGGGAAAAGTGAAAGATGAAAAGGAAATGTTTAAATGATTAACTATGGCCCAGATCCTCCACAGTATTTAGGTTCCTAACTGCCATTGAAATCTATGGGAGTTAGGTGCTGAAATGCCTTTGAGGATGTTGGCCTAAACCATGTACAGCAATTAAAACAGGGCAGTTAATGAATCCATTTCAGAATGTCCAGTTAAATAAACATATATTACCCAGTCCTGTCAACCCCAAGCATTCAAAAATCATGAGTCAGGTCTCTAACGATCATGAGACTGGCTTAAAAATAATGCGATTGAAAAAAATAAATGTGGTATTCTTTTTATCTGGCATTTGAAACTTTATGGTACATTGGGGTCACATTTTCAAGCTTTTCTTCACGACTATGAGGTCTGGAAACTTCCCTATTTTTTTAAAATGAAAGCTGAGATCCCCATCTAACCCCATGACTCCAAGAGCGCAAGCTTTAAGGAAAATACCAAGTATCACAATCTCACAAAAAATTGCAAGAGTTTAAAACACTGCACTCACGCTAAAATGATCTATTATGTGGGGGCTGACAGTTGGAGGCCCCTGGCCCTGGCACTGACAGCCCAAGCTGTCAGCCAGGGACTGGGCTCACAGTGGGAGCTCCCCCCACACCCTGGCACTGACAGCCTGACTTGTGAGCCTCGGGGTAGGGGGCTCCAAATGTGAGCCCCACACAGGACGGACAGCCAGAGCCAGAGACAAAATGTGAAATAATAGCAGCCATGAAACTGACAAGAATGTCAATTGCACGGCTGGTAGGCTCCCTGCTGTGAAACTGAGCTCTGTGCTCACACTGGAGCTGTCAGCCAAGGGGTGGGGGAGCTCCAGCTGTGAGCCCGGTGTGAAGGTCAGTGCTTCACATTCCAGCTGTCAGTGCACCACAATGCCCCATTTCAGTCAGTGCAAGAGCTCCTGGTGAGGTCGCACGCCACCGGCAGAAGGAGGGTAGTGTGGACACCAACAGCTGATTTAATTGCTGTGGTGGCTGTAGATTGACCTAACTTAAGTCAAACTAATTTTGTACTTTAGACAAGCCCTGATTTAAAAATATGCTCCTGATCGTAGAATCATAGAACCCTAGGGTTAAAAGGGACCGCATGGGTCATCTAGTCTAACCCCCTGTCAAGATGTCACCTGGGACCCCAGAAGTAGACAGGAGTCCAGATCTGTTCCCCAGTTACAAACTTCTTGGGCAAAAGATGGGCAACTCCCCTCAACAACAGGGGTGGAAACTAGCCCTGTTATAGACTTAAGACCCTTCCTCCTTCAGCAGCAATTCTGTCTTGTCCTGATTGAGCCTCACCATAGCCCAATCTCAACTACTGTAGGCCCTGGAGAAAACCCAGCTACTACACTGAAATAATAGCAGCCAAGAAAGTGACAAGAATGTCAATTTCACTGCTGGTAGGCTCCTTGCTGTGAAATTGAGCCCTGTGTCTGATGGAAAATATAATAGAGCTGGGAGTCTCCTGAGTGAGCAAGCCATAGACCAAAGAGCTGTACTATCTTCCCTAGTGGCCCCACATCTACATTGAATGGGAGGGATGAAAACACAGGGCCTTGCCGATCACCGTATAAGAGATCCCTTCCGGAAGGAAAGCAATTGCCTGAGGCCACCACGAAGGAAATCTCTGAGAGGAAAGAATGGAATACCATAAAGCCATCAAAGCAGCACCACCTACCCTGCTAGTGTCCATGAGGAGTTAATCGTCCCCATATTTTGTTTGTCTCCTTTGCTTCTGCATATGTGTCCTATAAAAATAGTTGAAATTAGATGGCTAAAATCTGGCCTTGCAGTCCAACCTCCAGCCAGTTCATGATTGCTCCCTGCGATACACTTCCTTGAGCTCGAATCGTAAATGTCCCAAGAGATGGCACTTCCACCACTTTCCTTGAGAGACTATTGCACATTGTTTGATCACACTGTCTGGAAGTTTTTCTTGGTATCAGCCTAAATTGGAACCATTTACCACCGGGTGGGGGTGAGGGTGGGGGGCGATTCTCCATCACTGACAATTTAAAAATCAAGACTGAATGTTTTTTCTAAAAGATCTGCTCTAGGAATGATTTTGGGAAGTTCTCTGGCCTGTGTTATACTGGAGGGCAGACTAGATGATCACAATAACCTCTTCTGGCCTTGGGATTTATGAATCTCTAGGTGCCTTTATTTCATTTCATCCCATTACTCCTAACTTCCTTTTGTAGGCAAGAAGGTACCAAATGCAGTTTTACAACAGCCTCAAGTAGAGACAGTGTCTTATGCAAAACCCAGAAATAAATATAAAAAAATAAATCGTTCAATGAACTCGTCTGTGGCCCAGTAAGTTCATTAGCTAATTCCCCACATATTATGTAGATTTCCTGACTTGCGTTAAGTACACAAGTATTTCCTCCCCAGCTTTTTATCAACAGCCATTTTTACAAGGTCCTCATTACTGCCAAAATGTCCAAACCTCTCTTCTTTATTTTCCTTCTCACAGATAGAGTGTAAAAAGCAGCTGGTAGCTGAGCCATTTAACTCAGCATTGTTGCTATCCCCTCTTTGCTTATCATTGGTTCTAATGTCTCTCTCCTTTGTCCAATACTTTATTTGTTAAAAAGCCTTTCTGGATCCTCTTATCGATTTTGATTGCACAATCACATCATTTTTTCACTTCCCTTACCCTTTCAACGCAGCATTAAATTACAGTCTGTGATTGCTTTGGTTAGTTCCCTCTCACTTTCTCAGTTCCAGGAAGGGCTTTTAGTAAACCTCAGATCTCCAGTCAGCCTCTTATTGGCCCCATCTTGCTCCTTGCATTCTTTTCCCAGGGAATTGTAGACGGTTCTCTCCGGGGTCTCTTCTTTCCTTGCCGTTGGCACTGCACTCAGGCACAGAAGTATTTTACAGATGGAACCAGCTGCAGTGAGAAACTGCTGAATGAGGGAGGGGTCCGAGGCAATATCCCTCTGCACCTAGATCGAGCTGTCTAAGTGTTTCTGAAGCACCTCCCAAAAGGATTTTAGCCACATAGCACCTTGTGAGGCATGGAAGTATATTTATGATCTTCATTTTTACAACTGCGCAGCTGAGGTACAGAGAGAGTAAGTTACTTTCCCAAGGTCCCACAGGGAAAGAGCCAAAACTGGAAATCTCCTGAGTCCTACTCTAGTATCTTAAACACAAGCCCATCCTCCCTCCCATGTAAAGTGCTTCTGCACCCGAAGGTGGCATTGTCTGATGACATATGAAACTGTAGCCCAGTTGTTAACTTATATACAAAGATATTCCTTAAAGAGGAACTAAAGTTGCCTTTCTTTATATCCAGATCAGTTCACTAATCTGTCTGCAGATTTGTCCTCATCTAATCTTCTCTGGACGGACACCCATAGACATATGGCAAACAACTGGTCATTATCCATTGTTGACAGTTGCCATGTCTTGACTCTGTTCAGAGTGCTGAAGAGATGTTCACTGTGTCCCAGAAGGACAAGAGAAATCAAGATCCCCAGGGTAATGGCTGGGTAAAGTTTGATGTCAGTGTAGCCCATGGAAGCCACGCTCCTTCTTTCATGAGGCTAATTTGCCTGCATCTCAGACCAGATGATCAAAATGTTTTTGAACCCATGCCAGACCTAAATATCTTTCACAAGTTTTTAGAAGGTCAGTTCTATCCGAGACATTTTGAAGGGATGATGCTTTTAATAACCAAATCCTTTGTTGTTTCATCAGAAACCAGTGATGCAAACCTAGAAGAGGAGAATCTGGACATATAGGAATGCCCTGGCCGTGAGCCATTTTCTCTTGGAAATGTCATGCCAAGTCTATTGCTTCCCTTGCACAAGAGTGAATCCTGGGGAAACTGGTTGAGCTGGCTTTGTGGCTGCTTTGTTCTGTTTCAGGGGTGCAGAACAACCAGACTGGCCCCAAGAACCAAGACCTGAATGTTTTTCTAAATCTTCCAGGTGACAAAAAGTGCTCTGAATGTCAGATTCCATTCTTGGTCTGTGTGTCAAACTCCCTTGATAGCAAGATTTCACTGAGAAAAAGGGTCACATACTTAAGGCTTTTACATTAGTGCTATAAGGTTTAAAATATTGGTAAGTAAAATGTCATCCACTTTAGAGAACAGCTTAATTTTTATTGCAGTTGTCTTTATAAACTGTGGGCTGGGCCTCGCAATGGACAGTGGGCCCCAACTACCTACCTCCTGTAACTACTAGCAGATGCTTTAAACCGGTATGGGAATTTTGGTTTTGTACCATTCCCAGAAGTACAGATCCCACCTTTAGAAGCAGTGTTGTCTTAATGCCACCTGTGAGCTGTCCCAGAACCTCTCGAATGGACATTGCCTGCAGGAACGACACATCCAATATGGTGACATCCATTGCTATGGAGAGATTTGGGGGTAACCCAACCAATCCAGCCTACTCAAAGCCTTAGAAATCCTCTGCTCTACCCGGAGCAGAACCTTGTTGGCTCATATCAACAGCCATTGAGATGGCCAGATTCTTATTAATACTTCCATTGAAAAGTACATTTGTGGTCTTTAATGAGACATTCAGCAAAAGACTGGCTGCCTGTATTGAAAGCACTTGCATGAGAGGAAAGTGAAGCTTCCTGAAGCACTTGCATGAGAGGAAAGTGATCAGGAACAGTCAGCATGGATTCACCAAGGGAAGGTCATGCCTGACTAATCTAATCGCCTTCTATGATGAGATTACTGGTTCTGTGGATGAAGGGAAAGCAGTGGATGTATTGTTTCTTGACTTTAGCAAAGCTTTTGACACGGTCTCCCACAGTATTCTTGTCAGCAAGTTAAGGAAGTATGGGCTGGATGAATGCACTACAAGGTGGGTAGAAAGCTGGCTAGATTGTCGGGCTCAACGGGTAGTTATCAATGGCTCCATGTCTAGTTGGCAGCCGGTATCAAGTGGAGTGCCCCAAGGGTCGGTCCTGGGGCCGGTTTTGTTCAATATCTTCATAAATGATCTGGAGGATGGTGTGGATTGCACTCTCAGCAAATTTGCAGATGATACTAAACTGGGAGGAGTGGTAGATACGCCGGAGGGGAGGGATAGGATACAGAAGGACCTAGACAAATTGGAGGATTGGGCCAAAAGAAATCTGATGAGGTTCAATAAGGATAAGTGCAGGGTCCTGCACTTAGGACGGAAGAACCCAATGCACAGCTACAGACTAGGGACCGAATGGCTAGGCAGCAGTTCTGCGGAAAAGGACCTAGGGGTGACAGTGGACGAGAAGCTGGATATGAGTCAGCAGTGTGCCCTTGTTGCCAAGAAGGCCAATGGCATTTTGGGATGCATAAGTAGGGGCATAGCGAGCAGATCGAGGGACGTGATCGTTCCCCTCTATTCGACATTGGTGAGGCCTCATCTGGAGTACTGTGTCCAGTTTTGGGCCCCACACTTCAAGAAGGATGTGGATAAATTGGAGAGAGTCCAGTGAAGGGCAACAAAAATGATTAGGGGTCTGGAACACATGAGTTATGAGGAGAGGCTGAGGGAGCTGGGATTGTTTAGCCTGCAGAAGAGAAGAATGAGGGGGGATTTGATAGCTGCTTTCAACTACCTGAAAGGGGGTTCCAAAGAGGATGGCTCTAGACTGTTCTCAATGGTATCAGATGACAGAACGAGGAGTAATGGTCTCAAGCTGCAGTGGGGGAGGTTTAGATTGGATATTAGGAAAAACTTTTTCACTAAGAGGGTGGTGAAACACTGGAATGCGTTACCTAGGGAGGTGGTAGAATCTCCTTCCTTAGAGGTTTTTAAGGTCAGGCTTGACAAAGCCCTGGCTGGGATGATTTAACTGGGAATTGGTCCTGCTTCGAGCAGGGGGTTGGACTAGATGACCTTCTGGGGTCCCTTCCAACCCTTATATTCTATGATTCTATGAAAAAGAGTTAAAATCTCTCTGGTAAACAAAACAAACTTGACCTGCATCTGAAACATCTAGTGCTTTCCTACTATCACATGCTTACAGTAAACCAGGCTTATTCACTGTATGCATGAATAGTGTGCAATCTGTATTACCTGGCCTAAGAAATAGGGCAAAATATCTAGAAAGAAGATTAGCGCCCACTCCACTAATTCTTCCCCACCTGTCTTGACGAGCCAGATTGCCCTGCTATTGCAAATCACATCTGTGTTGCAGATTTCAGAATAAAAACAAATCATTAAACTCAGTATTCCCTTCATACTCAGTAATAGAACGACTACCATCCCTGATGGAGCTGTCCTGTCATAGTGGAAACTACCAAGATGCCATTTAGCAAGTCTAGTTTGTATAAAACACAGCTATTTATATCCCTAGAACTGCACAGCAGCAGTGGGAAGTGATCAAAGATATTTTGATTATATGAATAAGAGTCAGTTTCAAATTTATCCTTGAGATGTACGCATGAAGTCTTTTAATACTGAGGCAGCAGTACCAATTAGGGGTGCACTCCTTTTCGATCATACAAGGATGGGGGTTTGGTCAGCACTTAGGTGGGGGTTCTTTAAGGCAAATTTAGTGTGCTGCAGGGAGTGGCTTTCATGTTGTCAGTATGTGGCAGATTTTTCCCTTTGAAGCTGAACTAAATCAATGGTCCTGCCAGCTGCTGAGAACACTGCTTTTCATAAATGATTTTGCTCTTGCTTATTAAAGATCCCAAGGCTCTTCTTGCACGAACTGGACTCTCAATCCTGCTGCTCTGTCCGAATTCCAGCTTGGGGAATTACAGTCTGCCTACCTAAATTCCTAACACCAGTTGGACAATATTCTTCTTCACCCTCGGGTGGCTGATAAACAGCTGACATGATCCAACCCAAAGGTATCCCTCAGCTTTGACGGATGGAAGTGATTCCTGTGCTGCTACAGTGATTTGTGATCATTAGATGCTGTAAAACTGCCCTGATTACTATGATTTCTCCCTCTCTAATAAGTTAGTAACACAAGACCCCATCATTAGAAGTGATCAAAACTAGGCCAGTTAGTCTTCTGGGGGCGTTAGTGAAGTGGAAAATCGTATGGAAATGGAATGCAAAGAGACCAGGCTAGCTGGTCTGGGAACTGTCTCCTCCCCAACCATCGTCTTTCCACTTAGAGTGCGAATTTAGCAAACTTCTTTCTGAATAATAAAATGATCAAAACATTCCAGATGAAGAATCCGAGCCAGTGTCCTTATTTTGCCTTTTGTCTCTGCTGAAGTTGATATGCTCTGTCGCTTTTCAGTCCTTTTGGATAAACATGAAGGCACTTTATAGAGCAGGAAGATCTTATTTTATATATATTCCTGTATGGTATATGCATCATGCAGATTAGCCTGAAATGGAATCCCAGCAACGTAACCAAAACATCTTGATTCACCTCCTGTTATTGCTACGCCATATGCAAGATATAAAAGGTGGTGTTTGTACATAATCTGAAAAGGCAGCATTTCACCTGACCATTGTCTCTATATTCCTCATTCACTTTTACCTCTTGTATTTGTTCTCTCATCAATAGCTCTAACCCGGAAAATACTTAATCACACGCTCAACTTTATCCAGGGGGGTAGTCTCCATTATCTTCAAGGGACAGTGATGTTTTCTCTGATCTAATAATAGATTCCACCACCCCCTTGCAGGTGGTAGAAAAACCACAGTCTTCAAAGGGGCTACTAACCACAGTTGCCAACTTTCCCGAAGTAAATAAGCACCCCGACTTTCACAATAAGCCAAAAATCAAGCTAATCCCATTTCAAAACAAGGCCAAAACAATCCAGTCCTTAAGAACCCCATCACTCTATAAAAAGAAAAGGAGTATTTGTGGCACCTTAGAGTCTAACAAGTTTATCTGAGCATAAGCTTTTGTGAGCTACAGCTGAATGTATCTGATGAAGTGAACTGTAGCTCACGAAAGCTTATGCTCAAATAAATTTGTTAGTTTCTAAGGTGCCACAAGTACTCCTTTTCTTTTTGCGAATACAGACTAACAGGGCTGCTACTCTGAAACCCATCACTCTATGTGACTAGATCCCCCCGGTGTACAGTCTGGCACTGTGGTGGGCCCGCTGTGCTCCCCTGTCTCTCTCCTACCTTGCCCCTGCTTGTCAGGAGCCAATAAAAAAAGAAGAAGCAACAAGCTGTAAAAAGCTACAAGCCAAACAAGCAACTCACAAGCCAATTAAGCCAAAAACAAGCCTAATTTCTGTGGTTTTTTGGGGGGTTTGGCATGTCTGCTACTAACATGAGTGAAGTTACAGGTTTATAGGATCAGGACTTATATGATTAGCATTTTCTTCTCACTCCTCTTTTCCCTTTGTAAATATCTACTAAGATCTAGAGTTGTTATCACATCCCTTCACATAAACCCATTTTCCCTGGACCCTCAAATAAATATCCTCCATCTTTCTTCAGATACCATATTTTCCTCTATAACTGTTGGTCACTTGATTGGTCCTTCAGTTAGTTTCTCTGATAGTTGCCTGCCCCGTATTACAATGTGCTGACTGGAAGCCAGCACAAATTTAAAAATACTTATTTCCATAAAAATGCACTCATTGCCTTGCAGGCTGGTGACAGGCCATTAGACCAGCTTCGTATTAAGAGAAATGTATTATTATTTGTATTCCCAGAGTGCCTAGGAGCCCCAGTCATGGATCAAGACCCCATGATGCTAGGGTGCTGTATAAACACAGAACAAAGAGACTGCCCCATCCCAGTCTAAGTATAAGATGAGAGACAACAGCCGAGTTCAGACAGGCTGGGAAGAGACAATATTGGTCCTGTGGTTCCATTAGTCTGTCTGTTCGCGGGGGGGGGGGGGGGAATCAATTTTTAAATCAGAGAAAAGACAACCAGTGTTAGTTTTATTTCTTGTAGCTTCATTGGAGCTCAGCTGTGACAAATCCTGGGCCGAATTTTCTTCTGGTGTAAACTGGTACAGCTTCAGTGGGCCTGCGCCCAACTCACGCCAGCTGAGTATTTTGTTCAGGCTTTGTATTCTTCATTTGGATACACTACAGCAGTGGTTCTCAAAGCCGGTATCCTTAACAGCACCCCTCAACTCTTATCAAGATAATTTACCATAGAGTCATCTTCTCATTACATTACATACACAGGCTTATTTTGTTTCTTAACATATTATTTTTTTATTGAGATATTGGGGCCTGATCCCACAAACCTTGTGGCAGAGACCATCAACTGGGGATTTCTATAAGCTTAGAAACTTCCAGTTCATGTCCCTAGTATGCTCAGGTCCCTATTATATTTAATTCTTAAGTACAACTCACACAGTTCGCATCCTTATCCAACTCCCTCTGAAGTCAACAGAAAGACTCCCATTGATTTCAACGTGAGCTGGATCAAGCCACTACTCTCTTAAATGAGTGCTCATTAAAAAATAGAGAGAACATTAGAAATGAAGCCTGAAAAAGCAAGTGTGTTTCCCTCCTACACCCATCTCATGGTTCTGACAGCTGCTGTGGCAGGGATCTTGTATTCTTTTCTTGGCTATTAGGAAATCTGTCAGTCAGGAAGGGATGGAGAGCACTCTGCTCTCTGATCACACAGGAGCTGTTTGATGACCCATGCTACTCAAAGGTTTTTTCTTATAAGCACATTACTTGTCTCACACTGTTTTTCTTTCAAACGTTCACTTTTCTGACACCTTGGACTCTTGGAGTGCTAGCATGAGCGTACTGTGTACAGTTTCCCTACAACAAAGAGCAGTAGTCTGAGGACTGCCTTTTAAAAAGGACCCTTATGTACCCAATTCCTTCCAGCTAATTTTTTCAATAGAAATTTGATTTCCTCTTCTGTAAATAATTTTTGCCTACAGTTCTAAACAGAAACCCTCCTCCTGGGTAACAGCATCTCAGAAGCAAGATTTACTGTTTGCAAGCCTATTCAGCTGAGATTTTAAAGCCTATTTGAAATATTGTCATTCTCATCCCTTCGGACAATAGGTTGATCTTGCAATCTTGGGACTTGATCCTGAAACTCTTATGCACACAACCAGTCTCATTGTCTTCAGTGTGGCTGCCAACGTGTCAGGACTGCTTGGGAGAGACGGGGTTGCAGGATTGGATCTGTGTTCAACTCACTAGCTTTCTTCTCTCATTATTATATTGATCCCTAGGAGCCACAGGCATGGTCCAGGACCCCATTGTGCAAGGTGCTGTACAAAGACAGAACAAAAACACAAGGGTTTGTTAAATTGACATGCATTTGGTAATAAAACCAGATAAGTAATAGAGTTATTTCAGAACCTGGCCTGCCCATATTACCTTGATGCCTATCTCTTATACTGGTTTTAAAATGAGATAGTACAGTTAATATCCTTTATCATAAAAGGTCAGTTCATGCAGCCCTTACTAGTCAGGACCCTGTCCATTATTGTCCCACTCCTGTTCCCAGAGCAGACAATGACAAAACTCCTGTTGACATCAGTGGTAAAGAATCAGGCTCTGTGGGGACTTATTATACTCATTTTAGTCCAGTGTTGCCACCTTCTGTGGTTTTATGAGTATGGCAATATTTGGTGGTTTTCCCCAAGCCTCAGCTCCCGGAGGCAAGTGATTTCATGAAAATATTCCATTTAAACATGAAGTCAGTGTCTAGACCTCCCAGTTGCAGAGAAAAGCTCAAAGATGTGAACTACATACACTTTAAAAGCTCAGAACCCACAAGGCAAATGGAAAGAACCTAGAATGTGGGTCCATTTTTTGAGTCTCATGATTCTGAGGACCTAGCTCATGATTTTTTAATCCTTGGGGTTGGCAATACTGCTTTCCTCCCATTGGGCCTATAGCTGCTCCCACTGAAGACCCTGGCAAAACTCTCACGGACTTCAGGGGAAGCAGTTACAGGCCCCTTAGTCTCTGCTTTAAGTTCAGACTAGAGATAACCCTAAGACAATTTCCAGGTCTAGCTCCCAATGCCTACAATGTTCAGAGATATCTGGCTATGTGGGCTGGGTTCAGGCTCATTTCAAGGGGTCCATCTCTAGGATGAAGATCCATGCATTTCTGCCATGAGATTCAATGTCCATGGTCTGTAATTTTAAAATTACAGACCATATGGTTTTTCCCATTATAGCATAACGTGGATTCTGTTTGTAACAATTAGCATCTGGACTCAGGGATTTGTTGTATAATGAAATGTCGGTGGGTGGGAGGGGTTATTGCACCAGTTATGTAGCTTGTGGTTCTAAGTTACCCTTTGTATTCATTTACTTTCGTGATTGCTGCTGTGATATGAAGACAGCCGCATATTATTTATCTCTAACATGGGGATCGTGAGCCTGACCTCCTTTGTAAAGCACTATAAGAGTGAGGTGTTACTATATCTCTGCACCCTTCATTAGCCCATGGTTTTCCTTTGAACATCTAGAAGTGAAAATCAGAATCACATTACAATATATCGTATTTAAATCCCACTTATAGCAGCACTTAATTAACTTTTAATCATCTAACACCATTTCATCTGCTACTTTGGATTCATTAATGTGGAATATTTTAACCAGCAAGGTCTCGTTTTGAAGAAAATTTGACACTTAAAACTGAACATCGTGTCTGAAACGTGTCCATTTCATCTCTTATACCGCTATGATCTCTAATCAGTGAAGTCGACCTGTTGATCGAAGACATATACATCTTTAAATACCCGCCATCACACTCAATGTTTAAAAGACTCAGAATGGCTCCGTCTACACAGCAGCTGGGAGGTGTTATTCCCGCTCAGGTAGATGGACACACACTAGCTCTATTCAAGCTAGCGCCTAACGTTAGCGCTGTGTTGGGGGCAGCACAGATGGTGACTCAGGCTGAGTACGGACGCTCAGGGTCAGGCAGGATCGTAGTTGGCAGGTGAGCCCCAGCTCCCATGGCAACACTGCCATTTTTAGACACTATCACTTCTGGGAATTACCCCTCCCAGCTACTGTCCAGATGAGTGGTTCTCAACCTGCGGCCCATTGGCTTCTTGCGGCCCAATCAGCACACATGTGACATCTTCAGGGCCAGACAGGTCGTATATATAGTGTGGATGTGGCCCACATAACACACGGAGATCGGCATATGCGGCCCACAGTGGTAAATAGGTTGAGAACCACTGGTCTAGCTGTAACCAGAGTGGTCTGCCTCTTTAAGAGAATGTCTGGCTTCTTTACTTCTTTTTCCCCCTTAGAGATGCTGCTCTCTTTCCTGCTCTGGGTCCCCTGTTTTGTGTGGTCTGGATATGCGAGTGAATGATAGGAATGAAATTTGAATGGAGGTGCCGCCTTCTTCTGGTTTACTTCTTCATTTTGTTAATCACTGTAGCATTTCAATCCCACCCAAAGACCTAGGGAATGGACAAGCAGGCAAATGCATACACCTGTGCGGATGGCCGGGGAGAGAGGGGGTATTAATGACTGACAGAGCCAGATTAGCCTAACTCTGCTGCAGGCTAGGGGCAGCAGGTGAGCAAATGGGAAGCTGAGGCACAGAAAAATAGGATTTTTTAAAAAAGAATGCAAGATGACTATGGTTTGAATAATTTATATTTATTGAATAAAAACAAAGATGGGTGATGTAACACATGTAAGGTTAAAGAAACAGTTGATTGCCTGCTGTGGGAATGTAGGTAGTGTTCCCAAGAAGAACTATAAGAAGAATTTATGAGACTATATTGTGAGGGGTGAGGGAAAGTAGCGGGAAAGTGGAGTGACGCTACAGAGCTGTGGTATGTTTTCTGAAGAATAAAGAGCAGTGTAAGTGTGTATGAATGTCTGAGGAATAGAGTAGGTGTTGGTGATAGACACAGTAGGGGAGCCTGCTTCACTATAAAGCAGCCGAAGAAAACAAGAAGCTTCAGGGGAAGTGGGATTGGACAGAGAAGGCTTGATTCAGAACTGGCTACCCAGCCTAGTAATACTTGGGCTAAGATCCCTATATATATAGTACTGGGTCAAATCTATGGCGATCAGTTGAATGATACTTGAAAATTACTGCAGGTTAATCCCATTGTAAGTATGATAATTAAACCTGCTGTTAACACACTGCCCTTCCTTATTGCCAGTTCAATTCCCTTAAACATTTTACATCTTACTTCTTGTTCTGCCCTGGGGTGTTGTCATAAAATGCAATAATCATCTTCCTTTCTCATTTTCCATTAAAACACCATGTTACTTTCATTAAAGCTCCAGGCCCTGGTTAGCTGATGAGTTGTGCCTCCTTTGCTTTGAAGCAATTGGAGCCTGTTTCTGCACCTGGCTGAGCTATCTAGCAGGAGTGGGTTTAGGGAAACAGGTTTAGCTAGTTCTGCAGGTGACTCCCCTGGGGGCTGATTCAAAGCCATTGAAGTCAATTGAAGTCTTTCATAGACATCAGTGGGCTTTGAAGCAGGCCCACAGAGAGCTTTGAAGTCATGGTGAGTTTATAATGAGCCTCTTAAAACCTTTCCACCTAACTCACTAGTAGCAAAAACAGTCTTCTAGCCCTGTCTATACTTCAGGTGTGTGCAGGCAAATATGTCAGTGTGGCTTCAGCAGGACAGCTCACCAGTTTCGCTCCGCTCCAGTGGTGTAAGTCACTGATGTAGCTACACTCGTGCAAAGGAACCTCTAGACAAACCCTTTGTGTAGAACCCCTTTTGGGGGTATAATAAGGGTTGTTTAATCTATATTGGAGCTAAGTATTATCATTTATTAAGCTGTCTGTGTTCCCAAAGGATACAAACTCATGGAGGTAATCTCTTTGCACCAGTCTGCTGCCTGTCCTTAGTGGAAAACCACCACTCCTTTCTCATTGCTCCTCCTCCCCCCGGCATTTCTGTGCCAGGAAATCAATGTGGCCCATGTTTGTTCATAGAGATCGGCGAATGAAACACAGAACTGACCTTTTTGTTTCTTTATTGGAAAGGGTAAAAGGCGATCCACCAGCAAAGGGCTGGTAATACACATTTGAGTAACGAGGTCCGATGAAGTGAGCTGTAGTTCACGAAAGCTTATGGTCAAATAAATTTGTTAGTCTCTAAGGTGCCACAAGTCCTCCTTTTCTTTTTGTAATCTGAATGACAACTAAGCCACTGTTGAGACTAAAAGGGCCGGGTAGGTTGATACCCCTGCCCATGTTCAGCCCCTCTCCACAAACAATCAGACTCCCTGCCTGGAAGACAGTCAACCCTACCTTAAAAAAGACACATCAGAAGAGCAACCTTTATGTCTCTGAAATCCACCACACTGTATCAAAAAGCAGGTAATTTTTAAATATTTCTGAAGGGAGGACACTCCCTCATCTACAAAACCTCTAACTCACTCCCCAATTCTCTAAAAGTAACTATTAGGACTCAAGGCCATACAGTGCTTTCTCAGTGCTGTTACGCTCACACAAAGGAATTAGATAAAAACCCACATATACGCCTACAAAGTAACACTGCTGTATTTCCTAGAATCCTGAACAATAACGCACAAAAACCCCTAAACAGAGAGAGACACAAAGCAGGCTGCTCCCTCAAAGAAGAGCCACAGCTCAGGCCACCTTACCTTATGTTGGCTGGCTGCAAACTGACTCCAATCAGACACTTTGCTACAGAGCCCCCTAGCTTAAAAGCAGGGCCAGTCCCTTCACCCCCAGGCTCTTAAATCAATACCTTGCTATTCCAACACAAGCCTTACTATATCACACTTGCCTGTAATTGCCTTAATTAATAAACAAAAATAAAAGCAAAATCAGAAGTTTAACCTGAAGGGAGGTCGGCAATTTTGCTGCAGCCGATGGTGTTTGCCAGGGAGAGGATGTGTCAGCTGACCCTTGTCCGATTCCTTATTTATCCTGGGTGGAGCACCTCGATCACGAACACTTTCCTTTCTCTCCCACCATTGTCTAGCACAATCTTCTCCTTTTCCTCTGGTCAACAAGACCTGTAACATTTTTTTAACTTCAGGGACTGTTTCCTGGACCCCTGTCCTGAAGAAGAGGAAGCATGGTCTAGTGGTTAGGGTATTGGCCTGGGATGTGGGAGACCTGAGTTTAGGTCCCTGCTCTGCCACAGACTTTATATGAGTGCCATTGGGCAAGTCACTAGAATTCCATATCTGTAAAACAGGGGTGATAATAATGCCCTCAAAAAAGTTTGAGTGAAAAAATGTTGGTTAAGGTCTTTGTGGCCAACATTTTCAAATGCGGGTGCCTAACTATTAGACACTTAAATAAGCGGTCTCATGTTCAAGGTGCCGAGCGGCCCTGGCTTCCATTGATTTCAGTGGGAATTGTGGGTTCCTGGGAACACTGAATATCAAGCCACTTATTTAGGTGTCCAAATTTAGGCACTCAAGTTTGAAACTTTTGCTCTGTCCTTTTAGGGGTTCTTGATGTAACAATTCCCACTATGGATCATTGGAGGGGACCAAACCTTAGACCTTTAATTCAAGTGGTAAGAGACTGACCTTTCAGTTAAAAGTCCAACTTCTAAGTTCAATCCCCTCTGACAACCGCTCAGCATCTCACACTGACAGCTGACCTCACCCAGCCATTTCATGGGGAGGGCATTAGAGGAAGGTCCTTTTCACTTACAAAGGGAGGAGGCACCTCTACAGAATCCACATGACTAGGGGGAAGGAGCGGAACTGATGCTAATAGGCAGGGTTCAATGGCCATGAATCACAGACGTTTCTGCCTTCTGAATCAGGAGTTAGCGCCATAGATGTAGAGGGTTGGAAACCCTCCCTGCAGAGCCTGTGCGACCAGGATCAGAATCAGAATGGTTAGTAAAAGTATTTGGGTGGTATTTATTTGTTTCATGCAGTAACCCCCACATCCCTATTTAAGTGTTTCTGTACCTTCAGAAGTGTTGGAATGACTGTAACTGCATTTCATTAAAACAGTGGTCCCAAACTTTTACATCATGCCCCCCGCCTCCTGGAGCCATGGTCCAGGGCCAGGAGTGGGGCCATGGTTGGGGATGGGGGCTGAGGCTGGGGCCAGAGCCGCAGGCAGGCCAGGAGCCAGGGGTCGAGGCTGGGGCCGCTGCTGGGGGCAGATTTGGGGCCAGGAGCAAAGCCGCGGCCGGGCTGTGGTCGGGGTTGGGGCCGCAACCAGGAGCAGAGCAGTGGCCGGGCTGCAGTCGGGGCTGGGGCTGGGAGTGGAGCTGGGCACAGGCTGCAGCTGGGGCTGGCGGCCAGGGCTGAGGCCTGGAGTCAGGGACCGAGGCCGGGGCTGAAGCTGAGGTTGGAGCCACGGCTTGGAGCCAGGGCTGCAGCTAGGGGCAGAGCTAGGGCCAGAGCTGGGTTGGATGGCACTCCCTTCCCACCCCCTGTGAGGGCTGGGCGGGCCCAGGCCTGCCACGCTCCCTTGAATGTACCTCTATAACCCCCAGCTGGCCGCACCCCACAATTTGGGGACCACAGCATTAAAAGTAAAACTGATCTGCTAGCTTCTGCCTCTGTAAAGATAGGGTGCAGTCCGGCACTTCTCCAGGAAAGAAGAACTAACTGTGCACCATGCTCCAGATAAATAGTACATTCTATTGCATCTTCAGGTACAAAGCGCAGGACACCGATGGAGCTGCTCAGCTTGGCATGAGAAGGTTTTGAAGCATCATGGGGGCAGGGGAGTGCCAGCATCCCTGATTCACCACTCGCACCGAGCCAATCATGGTTCCCAAGACCATGCATGTGGAGCAATATTGATATCACTGGTATGCTTCGGCTTTGTACAAGGATCTTTGGGCACAGCTGTACCCTTTCACTGCATGACTTGTATGAATGGTATTTGTGACACTGGCAGGCCAAGTGGCTGCTCTTGCCAAGGCTGCAGGCATTAGCTATGAACTGACAAACTCATGGCTGGCAACCAGACCAGTTCTCTTATGTGTTAGTGTTGCTCAAAATAGGTGTTAGTCTTATAAGAATGTATTTAGTGTTTAGACTCTGTAGGTTTCAGAGTAACAGCCGTGTTAGTCTGTGTTTGCAAAAAGAAAAGGAGTACTTGTGGCACCTTAGAGACTAACCAATTTATTTGAGCATGAGCTTTCGTGAGCTACAGCTCACTTCACTCTGTCGAACACTGGTAAATTGCTGGCTGCAGACATTAATCTTGTTTGTAATGTCTGTATTCAGTGCTATAAGGGAAAAAGCAAGTTTTGCTTTATAACGTTGAAAATGTTTGGTCTAAACCTGTGAACTCAGATGGGAACAGTGTTTCCTCCTCCCCCAGCCAGAAGGACAATCAAAATCAAATGGGCCAACAGGGAACATCAGAATACAAAGGAATGGCCCTATCACACCTTGGAAATGCTACATTCAAGGAAGTTTGTCCTCTGGACTTGGAGGCTGAATGAAGGAAATAAAAACAAAGACACAGGAAAATTTTCCATCTCTTTCCTGTTTAAACTCTCAGAGGGCCGGAGACACTGAGCCAAAGCCAGAGATCCTCCGGTGTTACTTCTGGGTCCACCCAGAAAGACACTCTGACTAGATAGATCATTACAATTCCATCACTCTTAGGATTTAGATTTAACTCATCTGTATATGTTTGCTTGCTTTAAACATAAATAACTCTCTTATTTATTTCCCTAGTTAATAAACATGTAAGTTAGTTCATTACAGAATTGGCTACAGGCATCTTTAGTGTGATGTGGCAAGATAAACTAGAGAATCTAAGGAGACTGTCTGTGACGCCATGATGAAATTGTTAGTGATCCAGGAGTTCACATTTGTTATTGGTTTGGTGAAAACTAATTTTAGAACACACCACCAGCTTGGAGAGTCTGCCTTGTTTTTGACAGTCTGCCCTGAGGTCAGCACTCATAGTCAAGAGCCACTTCAGAGAGTGTGAGAATATTCTCCATAGGTTCTTGCTAAATAAGGGAGTGTGCATTTAAAGTCCAATGACTTTGCTGGGTGAGATGTAGATAATGTGTACAGGTATCTCCTCCAGGGTGAACAAGGATGGTTTTGGAGTTAAGCTATTAAACCAGGACTTCAGAGACCTATGTTCAGTTTCTAGCTCTGCCACAGACTTTCTATGTGACCTTGGGCAAGTCACTTAAACCCAGATCCTTATGCTGTGTAACTTCACCCACAAGAGTAGTGCCTCTGAATCCAAGTCAGGTGAGCAAAATTAAGCATGTGTACACATTTTGCATGACCAGTGCTGCAGTTCCCTATCTGTGAAACGGGAATATTTCCTTATTTTACACAGGTGTTGTGAGGATATATCCATTAATGTTTAAGGCAATGGGGCCATGTAAGTAGGTTGGGTCCCTGGGCTTGCTGCTGCTGTCTCTTGATCTAGGTAAGAGCATGGAGTAGCATCCGTGGGTCAGATTGTCCCCTGCACACATAAACTCTATGGTAAGGATGGGACTGAAGAATAAAGAGCAGGTCATTCTCCACCCAAGTCCTATATCCTTTGCATCTTGTGCAGTACAGAAGACATGGCTCCCCATCAGGGATGGCTCTGCCGATGCGGTTGACCCTCTAGTGCCTCCATTTGTTTGACCATGAAGTAGTGCACAGTATTCTGGCTTACTGCTTATGCAGTCTCCATTGGCCCTATCACCTACCTTTAGAGAGACAGGCCTGGAGGAAGCAAAAGGAGTTAATGTTCTTTGAGTTCAGACATTAAATGCCAGGAGGAAAAATGACCATCTCTGAAGACAAAGATTTATAGTTGCTACTTAAAGGTCCCTTTTTATCCCAAGCCTTTTCTTCAAAGCAAATTCGGGTTGCTTCATATGAAAGTAGTCTGGTCACAAATGCACCAGTCCCGGCTAACAGGCGGTAATTCACTTTGGGGGATAGTTCCATGCTACTGAATGAAACTGCCTTTCACATTTTATAATGTCAGCAGAACCTGTCAAATGAATTATTGCCTTGTAACAGACTCAAATATCTATTAGTCTGTATTTTCCAGAGCAGTTAATACTACTGCAATTGAACCTGAGAGAATTGCTATGCAACCTGCTAGAAGACAAAAAAAAAAAAAAAGCAGGGGGGGTGTAAGAAAAGACCAATCTGCACCAAAACACTGCATGGAAAATCACTATCTTTGGCTGTAACTTCCTGGCTTGTGGGTTTGACCTTCAATCTTTTAGTATACGGGATCAGGGATGGCCAAAACTACAGCCCCAAAGAACTTTACTGTTTGGCCTGTAACTAGTTACATGGTTCGAGAGCTTTACATGTTAGGACCTGTAGCCTTGATGGGCTACACCTCTCTGTTTAAGATAATGGGCCCAGTCCTGTGAGATGGTGAGTGTACTCAGCTCCTCTTGGGGTCCTTATAAAACTGTGGGTATTCAGCACCACATCAGGGGCATCCAGCACCCCACAGGATTATGGCTTACAGCTACAGCGACTGCAATCTGCTCCATTTTGTGCAAATCACTTGCAGTCGGGGGGCTCAGGGATAGTTGCCAATGCATGTCCCTTATGTCGGGCCAAGTCTGGATGCTTGCGTTTAAGGCTGATGGTTTCTAAACACTTGGCTTTTACCCCTCGGGCTTGCATGATAGCCCATATGTGGCACTCACTTTGCCTGACACAACAGAGGAGAGAGCAGCAGCTGCAAAGGTTAATTTTACAATAGCTCAGGTGTTTGTGGCTGGCAGGCAGGCAACTTTTCCTATCTTTAGTACTAGACATTATTATATTGTTCTTTCATTTGCTAACTGCGCCAGTTATGGCTTCCATTTGCAGTAAATCTCTCCTTCTGTCTTGCCCTCCCCTATTAAACATAGGATGACAGCCTTTCCAGGAAGCCTATGCTGTGAATACAATTCACTGAAGCTTTAAAAAAAATAAAGGAGAAACAAAACCCAAAACCAAAAAGGTCAGTGCTAGCACAATGTTTAATGGGAAGATGCCTGCAAAGGTGTCCTAATTACACCCCAGAGCACTCGGAAAAACCTGCCCAGCACGCAAGCTTCCTTGGAAAATAAATCAATCAATCAATAGCTCTTCAAGCTCTGAGGAGAGCATCGCTTGCTTTTACCTGAGAATATATCTTTGTCAAGCAAGAACAGATGTGTCTTAATGTGACTGTTCTAAAAATAAGACCCTTCTTATTTTCCCTGTGCCTCAAAGCAGTAAAAGCTAGCCCCGAATAGCATGTGCTGTGCTGTCTAAAGGAAAATATATTTTTAATCATTTGCAAGCCGGATCTTCAGTTTAAGCTCAGCACTGCTGAAGAAGTGGCTACATGCCCCCTTTCCATTCATCCAGTCTTCGACCTGCCGGGGGGGCAGAAGTGCTGAGCACACACTGAAGTTAATGGGGGCTATGGAGGTACAGCACTCCTGAAAATCACTCCTCACTGTAATCTCTTAACAACCTCCCTACCAGCCACAAAAGCTAAGGAGAAGAGATGGGCATGCAGCATGGACTAAATGTCAGGAGATTCAGGGCTCATGGCGAATGACTTTTATACCACGGAAAATTTGAACACAGCACTGATATGCTGCAGTTCTGAAAATGCTGTGCTAAATTTGTGCAAACACGGTCCTTTCCTTCTCCTGTCTAATATACTTGTTCTGGTACATATTGTACTTGTGAGTAAATTACAGTAGCAGGCAGCATCTTGCATCTGCATCAACTCTTTTCTCTCCCAACAAGGATATAACCCATTCTGCTCAGATGCTATAACATTAAAATAGTTTCAAACACAAACAACGTATCATTATGCAAAAAAGGCAGGGAAGCAAACACCCTGCCAAATAGCAATACACAATCCTCCTGGAGGGAAATAGAAAGAAAGTCTGATAACATTTAATTTTTTTGCTCACTGGACATGTGATTCACCTCTTGTTGTTGTGAGAGTGCCAGGGTGGAAAGCAATCACTCATTGTTACCACAACATACTCAGTACAACTCAGCTCACACGCTGAAGGCCATGTAACGTGCAGTTTATCAACTTAGGCATGCATGAATGTGTGCAAAGGTTGCCCATGCAATTCCCCACCTAATATGTGTGAGTAGTTACCTTTTTGTGTTGCAGATACAAATAGCCAGTTGGATGCATAACTGGCTGTGTGGGTCACAGAGACCCCCTTGGGACTGTCACCTGATGTGGTGAAGTTACCTCTGAGCCCATTTTCCCTGCCCGCCTGGGACTCCAGAACCCTGCCCTTGTTGAGCCAGACACACTCGCCTGCTGCAACGGTCCACGCCCCCAGAGCTGCAGACTTTAACCAAAAACTGCTCAGCAGGTCACCTACCTCCAGCACCCAGACCCCAACGAGATCCAAACCCCAAATTAATCCGTTTTACTCTGTATAAAGCTTATACAGGGTAAACTCATAAATTGTCAGACCTCTATAACACTGATAGAGAGAGATGCACAGCTGTTTGCTCCCCCAAGTATTAATTACTTACTCTGGATTAATTAAGAAACTAAAGTGATTTTGTTAAGTATAAAAAGTAGGATTTAAGTGGTTCCAAGTAATAACAGACAGAAGAAAGTAAGTTACCAAGCAAAATAAAACAAAACACACAAGTCTAAGCCTAATACCTTAAGAAACTGATCACAGATAAATCTCACCCTCAGAGATGTTCCAATCAGTTTCTTTCACAGATTAGACTTCTTTCTTGTCTGGGCCCAATCCTTTCCCCTGGTACAGTCCTTGTTCCAGCTCAGGTGGTAGCTAGGGGATTTGTCATGACTGGAGCCCCCTTTATTCTGTTTCACCCCCTTGTATAGCTTTGGCACAAGCTGGGAATCTTTTGTTTCTCTGAGTCCGCACCCCACTTCTAAATGGAAAAGCACCAGGTTTAAGATGGATTCTAGTACCAGGTGACATGGTCATATGTCCTGTGAGACCCCAAGCCTTCATTCTTCCTGGCCTGACTCACAGGAAGGCTTGCAAGTAAACAGAGCCATTTCCAACCAGTTGTCCTAGTTGATGGGAGCCATCAAGTTTCCAAACCATCATTAATGGCCCACACTTTGCATAATTACAATAGGACCTCAGAGTTATATTTCATATTTCTAGTTTCAGATACAAGAATGATACGTTTATACAAATAGGATGACCACACTCAGTAGATTATAAGCTTTGTAATGATATCTTACAAGAGACCTTTGCATGAAGCATATTCCAGTTACATTATATTTACACTCATTAGCATATTTTCATAAAATCATATGGAGTGCAACTTCACAGTGGCCATTTACACACCCAAATTAGATGGACAATTACACTATCATATGGGAGGGTGTAACTGCATGCACCCAATCCTGAACCATCAGGCCCTCCATCTAAAACTGTAGATAACATTGTAGGCAAAGGACTGAATCATACTCTCTTCCACAAAAACATACTAAAGTGTGTGGAAGGGGAAGTATGTTAGTTAATAAGCTTCCAAGCTTTGGAAAACTCCTTATGATTACCTAAGTGAGCCAGGGGATCCGTACAGGATACTGGCCCCAGCCACACAAAATGGCAGCCCTCCCACATGCCCCCTTCTCCCTCACAAAAGCATGGCTGCCTGGACTATGCTGCCATTTATTCACCAGTCTAAGGGCCTGAATGAGTCAGAGAGACAGGTAATGGGATACAGAGCCTTTCATTTCTAGGTTCTATTTCTATTTTAATACTGCCCAGGTCAATACTTAATGAAAGATATCACCATCTGGTGACCATTTGCTGGTCTATGTGAATGAATTTGGGCTCAGTTAAGTATCTACTAAACAGAAATCCATAGTACAAAAAGACCACCACAATTAGCACTAATTGGAGCCCTTGTTAGTCGTACCATAGACAGCCTGGAGAGTGAACTCTCTCTCACATCTAGGAGTGGTTCTTCCAGGTCAAGGTATCTGAGTGATGTAGTACAGGGAAACTTAGGTCTCTTCACACAATGAGAACTTTACCAGTGGTTTGGACTTTCTTGTGGCTTATTCAAGTTATGCTACAGATTGGCCTAGCAATTGTGGACAGGGCAAAACTATGTTACAACCAGGCTGAAAAATCTATGTGTTAGCTTTGGTAGAGACTTGGGCAAAGGAGAGTTTTTTTAACCTAGCTGTAACACAATTGATCTCTGTCCACAAAGAGTCTGTCTGGATTCCAAATAAAACCAAATTTTATAGTGTGCATTAGGACTATACTCATATTCCATATCTGGGGTAAACCTGTAATCAGTTTTAGGTTGGTCACAAAACACTGTTAAGACCTCGTCTGCTCTACAAAATGGAAATATACTGTAACTGCGTCTCCTGACTTGGTTGTAACTGGACTGTAGATGGGACCAAAGATTATAACCTAGATAGTCCTCAGAATTTAACCACTGTTGTTAAACTGTTTTTGTAAACTATTTATGCCTGTACAATATAGGTTCCGTAGATAAACTGAGTATTTGAGGATAGAACAAATCATTTCACAAACACCAAGCAAACATTTAAAACTATATATTAAAAACAGTCTGAATTACCTGCTCCAGTTCTTATTTTGTTCTTGGAGTGAGCCTCAGAACCCTGCAGCACTTCAGGTCTAATTTGTTTTTCTAAGACATGCTACCTAATTTATTAGATGATAACTGTTTAACATACTTTTTATTTTAAAGAGCCTCAAAAAACCCAGTTTGTTTTCATACCATGCAAATACTGTACTGCTGGGGCTGTGCAAAATTTTGCCCCTGAGGGAGACATGGGTTGAGAGGCGGGGCGGGGAGGTAAGAGTGGTGGGAAGAAGCATTACTTTGTATTCTCCAATATGAAACTCATCCAATTGCTGCTGGAAAAGGCAAGGGCACTTAAGCCTAGTTAAAGCAGCATTAATTTGTGCAATGTGCTTTTTACCACTTTGGAGGGGATAGATGCACATAGGCATTATTATGCCAGTTATCCCCTATCTGGCCCTCCATACAATTTTGGAAACCCAATGTGGCCCTCAGGCCAAAAGTTTGCCTGCCCCTGTTCTAGACAGAAAGCTTGGCTGGTTGGTTGATTTTTATAAGGGAAAAAGCTCCATGTTTTCTTGTTGTACAAATGTCAGGTCTTCCTTGTTTTTCTGCAGGAGTCCCTGGCTCAGATACATGAGCTGAAAGCTCTCTCAGCCTTTAAGGGGTGGAGATGCTGAATCCTTAACAGAAAGGAGAAGGCGTTTCTGTGGTAAGGTGCAGGACTAGGACTCCTGGGATCTGTTCCTGTCTCTGCCACTGGCTTCCTGTGTGATTTTGGACAGGTCACTTGGGGCCAGAGTTTTAAAGGCATTTAAATGTGGAGGCTCTAACATGGCAGTGGGGCCAGGCCAGGCTACACAGAAGTGGGAGATCACCCTGCAGCATCCCCACACCCTGGGACAGGGACTCAAAAGGGAGGCTGCACCCGCCCCTGTCCCAGCACAAGGGCTGGGCCTGCCTCAGAAACACCCCAAGGGTCTCCCTTTCCACAACAGATGCATCAGGTGTGGGCAGGCAAGCTCAGCCCAGCAGGATCCAAGTGTGGAGGGGCTTAGTGTGGAGGGATCCAGGTGTGGGGTGAGAGAGTTCTGCAGGGGGCAATCTGGGTGCGGGAGGCTCAGTGGTGGATCTGGATGCATAGGGGTTCATTGGCAAAGGGGAACTGAAAGCGTGCGTGCAGCAGCCGGACTCCATACAGGGAGTGGAGAGCCTCCATACAGCCGTGCTCCCTATGGGGAAGCTGGGAGCCCAGGCAGCAGCCTGGCTGGGAGTGGGGAGCCGGAGCAGCAGCTGGGCTGAGAACAGGCATCTGGGGCAGCCAGGCTCTGACAGAGGTGGGTGCAGCTCAGCTGGGAGTGGGAAGCCTGGGGGAAGTTGGGCTCTAGCTGGAGCCCCCTGTGACACTGCACCCCTTATTCTTCACAGTGATATGATGATATGACTATGACATAGTTATGGTGTATTTTATGCAAGATAAATCACAAGGTGTCACTGGAAAGGCTATTATGTGCTGAATATGACTGTCCTATTTCTATGCATGTATCATTTTTGTATCTGAAGTTATGAATATTGACTATGTATCTATTTCACATGTAGCTATTCCTGGGCAATGCCCACTAGGCAAAAGGCTCTCAGTTTAGATGGCTGGCTGGGAAGGGTCCATTCAAGTCCATTCTCAGTTTAGAGAAGAACAGGCCTTAGGAGAAGCTTATCTCCCTCCTGGGGAGCATTCCTGAGGATGCTACAAACAGCCTCTGAGTAATGGCGGCTGTTACACTACAGGGACATGTGACCAGGTTACCTGGTGCTGGACTCCATCTTGGGATGTCAGTATTTTTCCACTGACTGGTGTGGGACCCAAGCTTTGAAACAAAGGATTCCTGCCATATGCACAGGCAGGGGAGTGACATCATCGTGGTTCCTTACTGACTCCCCCACCCAAGAAGACTCCTGGAAACACCTGAGGAACAAAGACTGACCGGGGGGAGGGGAGGGAGGAGAGTGCTGGACCCAGGCTAAAGGGATTTTTAGCCTGTGAATGGAACACCTGGGGATTCTAAGCTGCAGCTGGCCCCTTAAGAATCTGCAGCCTGCTTGTATTATCACTTAGGTTGGGAACTGGCTATTCATATCCGATCTATGTAGTATATTAAGCTTAGTTTGCGTCTTTTTGTTTGCTATCCCTTATAATCACTTAAAAGATATCTTTTATCGTTAATAAACGTGTTTTTGCTTTATCTAAAACCAACGTGTGGGAGTCATAGCTTGGAGCAGGAAGGTGTTGTATATTCGTCTCCACATTGAGGAAGGGGGTGAATTTCATAAGCTTACACTGTACAGTCCCCTGTGCAGCGCAAGATGGTATAATTTTGGGTTTACACTCCAGATTGGGGGGTGGGTGCCTTAGGAACTGGGAGGTGCCCCAGCTGGAGCCTTCCCGTGCAGGGGCTGGTCAGAGTATCTGCATGTTACTGCAGCTGGGTGTGTCTTTACCTATATGTGTGCTGGTGAAAGTGCGAGCTCTAGCCTGCAGAGGGTTTGGCAGCTTGTCACCACGGTAGTGTAAAAGGGAGCCCAGGTTGATCAGTCAGAGGGGTTCAGTGGTACCCCAGTTCCAGGTGACACCCTGGGGGGAACCTGTCACACCTCCACCTGCTCCGGTGGATAGGCTGGCTTTCTTGTCAATTTCCTGGCTCCAACATGGAGTCTTGAGATTGACAAGAATGACAGCCAACAGCCCATGTAAGTAACAATTTCTACACAGACACTGCATCGCCCTAACTAAATCAGCATAAGCCTTACGCCTCTCATGGAGGTGGAGTTATTACGCCACTGTAGTAGGGCACCTCCACTTGCGGAAGCAAGGCTGTACTGTGTACACTGACATAATTAGGTCAACGTAAGGTGCTGTATGTCGACCTAACTATAGCACAGAGCAAGCCTGTGATGAATTGTTCTGAATGTCCACTGAAGGCAAGACAAGAAGTAAAGAGCTTAATCTGCAGTAAGGGAGATTTAGATTAGATATTAGGAATATCTTTCTAACCATAGGAACAGTTAAACACTGGAATAGGCTTCCAAGGGAGGTTGTGGAATCCCTGTCATTGGAGGTTTTTAAGAACAGGTTGGATAAACATCTCTTGGGGAAGGTGCAGATGTACATGGTCCTGACTTAGATCCCTTCCAGCCTTTTATTGCTACGATTCTATATTTAAATTCAGGCCTTGTTTTCAGACTTTAGAACCTAATGTCTCTCTAATCTTTCTGATCAATTAGATGCCTTAATTCTATCACTTGTGTGTTCATATTGACACTTAATTCCATAGCTATCCATTTTAGACACTAAAGTACCAATTTGAATGACCAGCATGGAAGATCAATAATTCACATAGGTACTCAAGTTTTTAAATTGTTCTGTGTCAGCTCCATCATATATTGTGGAGATATTCAACTTCTGTTATTCTTGTAGTTTCTTACACACACAATTTTATGCACTGATTTCAAGTTGGGCATATGGAAGATTGACTGGCAGGATTTCAAGAAGCTCTCAGTGTTGGCCTAACTCTGCTGCCACTGAAGTCAATGGGTACTTTTTTGTTTTTTTTCCCCAGTGAATCTCTCATGTTTCTTGGCACAATCTTTTTCTCTACGCTGAGATGCTGCTTTTTCCTATTATTGCTGCTTCCTATTGACCAATGCAAAAATGCTGACTTTGGTCCCTTACCCACTCAGAGCAGAGGATGGTTCCATTTATCATCCCAGGTATAATTAAACGATAAACCCCTCAAAACCATCTGCTTTCCCCATTAACCTGTCAGGAGTTGCAGATCTAGAGGGGCATGGATAGCTGGGACTGGGGAGTGACATCCCACAATGTTCACATCTAAGAGCATCATTGCTGACCAGAGACCCTCCCATCACTCATTCACTCCCCTGCCTCAGCCCCCCTTCCCCTATTCCTACCCCCAAGCCACAACCTTACCTTCCCTCCAGCCCAGCCCTGTCCCCTCCTCCAGCCACAGATCCTCCCCCTTGCCTCCTCCTCTCCCAGCCACAGCCCCACCACCTCCCCCCAACATCACCCCCCTCCTCCAGCCACAGATCCCCCTCCTCCACCACACAGACCCCCCAGCTCACATCCCCCGCCTTCTTCCCCTCCCCCGCCAGTGACCCCCTTCCCTCCTCCTCTCCCAGCCACAGACCCACCACCTCCCCCTGCACCACAGCCCCCACCTCCCCCCAATATCACCCCCTCCTCCAGCCACAGATCCCCCTCCTCCACCATACAGACCCCCCAGCTCACATCCCCCGCCTTCTTCCCCTCCCCCGCCAGTGACCCCCTTCCCTCCTCCTCTCCCAGCCACAGACCCACCACCTCCCCCCGCAGCACAGCCCCCACCTCCCCCCAACATCACCCCCCTCCTCCAGCTACAGATCCTCCCCCTCCTCCACCATACAGACCCCCCAGCTCACATCCCCCGCCTTCTTCCCCTCCCCTGCCAGTGACCCCCTTCCCTCCTCCTCTCCCAGCCACAGACCCACCACCTCCCCCTGCAGCACAGCCCCCACCTCCCCCAATATCACCCCCTCCTCCAGCCACAGATCCCCCTCCTCCACCATACAGAGCCCCCAGCTCACATCCCCCGCCTTCTTCCCCTCCCCCACCAGTGACCCCCTTCCCTCCTCCTCTCCCAGCCACAGACCCACCACCTCCCCCTGCAGCACAGCCCCCACCTCCCCCAATATCACCCCCTCCTCCAGCCACAGATCCCCCTCCTCCACCATAGACCCCCCAGCTCACATCCCCCGCCTTCTTCCCCTCCCCCACCAGTGACCCCCTTCCCTCCTCCTCTCCCAGCCAGAGACCCTCCACCTCCCCCCGCACCACAGCCCCCACCTCCCCCAATATCACCCCCTCCTCCAGCCACAGATCCCCCTCCTCCACCATAGACCCCCCAGCTCACATCCCCCGCCTTCTTCCCCTCCCCCACCAGTGACCCCTTCCCTCCTCCTCTCCCAGCCACAGACCCACCACCTCCCCCCGCAGCACAGCCCCCACCTCCCCCCAACATCACCCCCCTCCTCCAGCTACAGATCCTCCCCCTCCTCCACCATACAGACCCCCCAGCTCACATCCCCCGCCTTCTTCCCCTCCCCTGCCAGTGACCCCCTTCCCTCCTCCTCTCCCAGCCACAGACCCACCACCTCCCCCTGCAGCACAGCCCCCACCTCCCCCAATATCACCCCCTCCTCCAGCCACAGATCCCCCTCCTCCACCATAGACCCCCCAGCTCACATCCCCCGCCTTCTTCCCCTCCCCCACCAGTGACCCCTTCCCTCCTCCTCTCCCAGCCACAGACCCTCCCTCCTCCTCTCCCTCCCCCAAGACAGACACAGCCCCCACCTCCCCCCAACATCACCCCCCCCTTCCCTTCCGCCTCAGACCCCCTCCCCCGCCCGGCCACTGACCTCCGAACGCTGATTCCCCTCCCCCCGCCCCGCACCCCAGCGGACCGGCACCGCGCAAGCGGCTGGCGGCTGGCTCGCGCCCGAGTGACCGTGCCCCGCGTGCGCGCCGCAAGAGCGAGCGCCGGGCCGGGCGCGTTCCCGGTGCCGAGGTGCCCTGGCGCCTGCCTGGGACTTGCCGCCCCGCAGAGAGAGAGAGAGAGAGAGAGAGAGAGAGGTCAGTGCAGGGAGCGGGGCCGCGCGGCGACCCTCCCTCCCGCGGGCATCGGCGGGGAGGACAAGGGTAGCGCCCGGGCGGGGGGGAGGATGCGCCGTGCGGGAGAAGGGGCCGGGGAGGGGGCCGAAGAGGCTGGGCCCCGGGGAGCGGGCTAAGGGGGGGTGAGGGGGTTCTTGGTTGTGGGGAGGGGGCTGGCTGAGGCCCAGGTGGTTGCTGGGGTAGGAAGGCTATTTGGAGGGGGGTGTTTTCTTGCTGGGGAAGGGTCGGGGCGGGCTGGTTCTGCATTCTCCTCTTCCCCTGCTTGCACCCAGCAATGGCTGGGCTGGGTGAAGTTTCCCCCTGTGTTGTGATCCTGCAGCTTCATTCCTGCACGCTTGGAAAGGAGCTGCCAAAGGGCAAAGCAAAACCTCCCCTTGCAAAGCTCAAATAACTGGTGGGGGTGGCGATGGGGGTTGTCACAACTTCTTGTGCTGGTTGTTTATGAAAACGCGTCTGAGTTGTGGAAGTCCTCAGATGTCACACAGCGGGGCCTGGGCAAATGAATTCCTGTTTTTTTGTTTTTTGTTTTTTTTTAAAAAGCTTGTTGCCAATGTCTCTAATAAGAAAGTAAGTGGTTAGCTATAGATTGCGTTATTCCAAAATTAAATGCCTTCTTTTTGTAATGTGTTCCAGGAGGTATTTTGGGTCTCTTTAAAAGTGGAAGGAAATGGAAGTGGACAAAAGCTCCCAAAGGAGAATCTGAGGCCTTGTCTACTTGAGAAAGTTGGGCCAGTTTTTAAACCACTTTAGCTAAACTGATACAAACGTCTGGGCGGGGGGGATTTATTTAAGTTTACTAAATTGAAATAGAAGTGTCTGGATGCCCAGTTTAATTTAATGGGTTTAAAACTTGCATTTAGCTAAACCTGTGCAACTTTTTAGGCAACAATTCAGGTAGCTGTTGTCACAATACTGTATGACTGAACCAAGAAATAAACGACTTTAACTTGCTCATCACTCTGCAGTCAAATAACAAGTGGAAGTAATATAAATTTGTGTCCTGATCCTGCGAACACACAAGTAACTTTGCTCAGCAGGGTAGTCCTTTTGAAGATAAATTCAGGAGAATAAAGTTACTCCTGCACGTAAGTGTTTGCAAGGTTACACCCTTGATTTGGAAAACAAATATTATTTGTAAGTTTCCAAAATGGTGATGCTAACTATAGTAACTTAAAATACTGTTTGACCTGGGACCATGTTCCTTTTAAAAGAAAAATGCAGAGAAGGCAACTGGAGCATCTAAGGCAAGCCAAGGTACTGATTTACAAGTTTAGTAGAAAAGTTAATTTAGAGTAATTTTCATGCTGTTTGTAGTAAGGGATTTGGATCCTGTTTATCTTAAAGACCACTTTTCTTCATGTGTTCTGCTACCCCAGAAGTTCTAATCAGCTGAGAGTCCTTAGATATGTGTGTTGGGGGGGCTGGGCATTTTTAGTAATTTGAGAGCCAGTAACTTTGGAATTTGAACTCTGTTTCACCAAAAGGGATGGGAAGAAGCAAAGTTGTTGATCTTCACAACAGGCTGTTTCCTGAGTGGGGATGAGTTGAACAAATGAAGATCTGTTTTTCCTCTAATGATGAAGTCTTTGATTTGATATTATGTTGATATTTAAGCGTGTTTAAATATTAATTGTTAATGCATCTAAATCAAAATAAGAAATATTGTCCATGTACACTGAGGTATTCTGTCTGAGTGACAGAGCTGGTTTGCTCTGTTAGTAGTCTTACCATACCTTATTAGCAGTTGTGTAGTCTCAAACATTAACATTTAGGGCTTTGTAGAGAAAGGTGGTGTTGGTGGGCTAATTGTATATAATGCTATATGTGGCCTCACTTCATCTTTTTTTAATCTGAGACTCATAGACGCAGGGCGCATGGGTGGTGGGTGAAGCTTCTCCTTAGGGAGGCTAGCCCCAGCCCGCTTCTTCTGGCTGAGACCCCGTCCCCACTCAGTGCTCAACCCCTCCCCCTCTGGGGGTGGGAGGGCTGAAAGCTCAGTCAGGCCCACTGGGGGCAGAAGGGGGGGCTGAGAGCTTGGCCGAGATTGTGATGGAGCTCTCTGCCCTGGCTGGAGAGCCAAGCCCAGAGCCCCTCCCCTGTTTGGCCTGTCACCCGCGGCCCTGCCCCATCCACCACCCTGCCCCCACTCTGCCTCTTCCCCGTGAGGCTCCCCCACAACCCTGCTGTCCCTAGACCAGAAAAGCTTTGTGTCCCTACTGTGGCCCTGGAGCTTGGCATGGAGCGAGAGCTTCTCCAGATCAGGGGCCATGGCAGGGGGAGATTCTTCAGGGCCCCCAAATCCACTGTTTCCCCACCTCTGGCAGCACAAGGTTTGGGGAAGCTTAGCCTCCCCTGGCCTCCATTACGCACCACCTATGTCAAGGTGCTTGTTTTAAGCAGACAAGAACTAGTCTCACTATTTTCTATGAAGAGTGGTGTTTCTGTCTTGAAACATGACATCTCTGGTTTAATTATAGAAATGAATTCTCCAAATTAATTCTTTAGTTTCAAAACTTTTAACTTTTAACTTCATTCAATGTTGCTGTGTTTGTGAAAGATGAGCAATAGACAACTTTTGGAGGTTGAAGTCCTCTGTTTATCCTCTGCAGTTCAGTACGGCCAAAAGCACTTTACATTTTCTTATGTTGCTCCTCCAATATGTCTCCACTCCAACCTGCAGGAAACATCTGCAGAAGTGAGCGTAATTCTGACTCCTCAGCTTATTTGCTGAGGCTGACAGCAGAGATACTAATTGTGATGGTGATTTTTATTGTGTGGACACTTGCCCATTAAACCCTGCATACAACCAACATTTCTGATATGTCACCAAACAGCTATCGATGATGTTGACATGGAATTACTTCTTGGCGAGTTAAAGATGGAGATCTAGTGGTGACAGGCTCATATTCTATTATGAGAAATTGGGTTGTTTCTGTTTTGTGAACTTGTGTAAATGTAATACTGGTTCTGTAGCAAGGTGATCTATTCAGGACAAAAGCTAGTTTTCTGTGGTAGATCAAAATAACCCCACACACTCCTCCCTCCCCACCCAAAAAACCCTCAAACAAACATGCATATTATTATTTGTATTACAGAAGCATCTAGAGCGGGGGTTGGCAACCTTTCAGAAGTGAATGCATCCGATGAAGTGAGCTGTAGTTCACGAAAGCTTATGCTCAAATAAATTTGTTAGTCTCTAAGGTGCCACAAGTACTCCTTTTCTTTTTTCAGAAGTGGTGTACTGAGTCTTCATTTATTCACTCTAATTTAAAGGTTTCACGTGCCAGTAATACATTTTAACGTTTTAGAAGGTCTCTTTCTGTAAGTCTATAATATATAACTAAATTATTGTTGTATGTAAAGTAAATAAGGTTTTTAAAATGTTTAAGAAGCTTCATTTAAAATTAAATGTAGAGCCCCCCGGATCGGTGGCCAGGACCCGGGCAGTGTGAGCGCCACTGAAAATCAGCTCGCGTGCCATAGGTTGCCTACCCCTGATTTGGGCTCCTGCTGGCATTGAAGCACTATTGTGGCAGGCACTGAATATATACATATTAAGAGACCATTAATGCTGCTAAAAGTGTAGAGATGAAGGAACAAAATATTATTATTATCCTCACTTTACAGATGGGGAACCAAAGTACAAAGAGATTAAGGGACTTGCCCATGGTCACTCAAAAAGTCCATGGCAAAGCACAGAATTGAACCCAGCTACGAATCCCCCAATCCAATGCCTTAACCACAAAACCATCCTATTATAAACCTGAGGAGAAAAGTTTAGGCACATGTACACCTGGCTCCAGTCTTTTCAAACTCTGTATTTTGGGCCTGTCTTCCTTTCTTCACCCTCCACTTGCTGGAACTCTGTAGCCTATGGAAATTATTATGAAAGAAGAACAAAGGAGTCTGGTGTTTTTGCCAGCCAATAAGCTAGTGATATTTTTTTTAAACGGTGAGGGGGACAGTGGGTGCTGCTGACCCATGAACGGTCTGTATGGGTCTTGTGGGCTACTTCACTTCTGAAGGACTACCTCTACCTCAGTGCATGATAGAATCACCTTTCAAATCAGTAGAATTTTTAATTATTTACTGAGCACATCCTCCAATTACAGAGCACTCATGCAGTCACAAAATGCTATGGCAAACATTTTGGAGTTGAGATGAAAGTACTGAGATGAAAGTACTCCTTCATAAAGTGAAGCAGCCTACACAGCTGCATAACCCAGGAGGCTCGCCGGTCAGACAGTTCATTGGACCAATATTCACTCAATTGGTGGAAAAAAATGTATATGAGTAATTTTGTTTGAAAACATTACATTCCCTATGACAGGTTTCAGAGTAGCAGCCATGTTAGTCTGTATCTGAAAAAGAAAAGGAGTACTTGTGGCACCTTAGAGACTAACAAATTTATTTGAGCATAAGCTTTCGTGAGCTACAGCTCACTTCATTGGATATAGCTCACGAAAGCTTTTGCTCAAATAAATTTGTAAGTCTCTAAGGTGCCACAAGTCCTCCTTTTCTTATTCCCGAAGACGACAGTTTTGTGCTTTCCACTTTGACCCAAAGACTTTTTCTTCAAGGGTGTGAAAGCCAAGCAAGTTTTCAGTCCACTGGGCCAACTGCTTTTCTCTGTCTAATAGCCATGAATCTCTTATCCTTGGGTTTGTAATGTTTTCAGGGCCAGGACCCCTTTCTAAATCTTTCCTCTGTCGGCTGAATATCAGTTAACCAGTGACTCACCTAGCCCACATGATAGTATGGTGGAGGATGCACAGAGTCTATTCTGCAACATCAGAGTGGAGTTGCTGGCAGCCACATATTACTCATAACAAATGTATAAGGTGCCCATCATTGTGCTGTCCGTTTTGTGTACATAATTAAATACACAGTAAAAATGTCACATTAGGCATTTCATAATTGTTACTGAAGTAACTCTTTGCAATTGCAGAACTGACAGTGTAAGCACAAAGACCAGTAGATTTCAGTGTCAAGTTGATTTCAGTGGAACTGAGACCATTTAAACTAGTGCTGAATTTTGACTCATTTTGTGAATCTTTAGCACAGAGTATAACACTTCTGTAAAATCCTCTGTATATAATGCAATTCAAGGATTTAGAATAGCTATAAAATCACCGCCACTATCAACCAGTTTGCTCAGCTCTTACTAAGAAACATCACTTTAAAAAAAAAAAAAGGGTGTTACTATCATTAGGATTATAGTAAAATTGCTCCATTCATAGAATCATAGAATATCAGGGTTGGAAGGGACCCCAGAAGGTCATCTAGTCCAACCCCCTGCTCAAAGCAGGACCAATTCCCAGTTAAATCATCCCAGCCAGGGCTTTGTCAAGCCTGACCTTAAAAACCTCTAAGGAAGGAGATTCTACCACCTCCCTAGGTAACGCATTCCAGTGTTTCACCACCCTCTTAGTGAAAAAGTTTTTCCTAATATCCAATCTAAACCTCCCCCACTGCAACTTGAGACCATTACTCCTCGTTCTGTCATCTGCTACAATTGAGAACAGTCTAGAGCCATCCTCTTTGGAACCCCCTTTTAGGTAGTTGAAAGCAGCTATCAAATCCCCCCTCATTCTTCTCTTCTGCAGGCTAAACAATCCCAGCTCCCTCAGCCTCTCCTCATAACTCATGTGTTCCAGTCCCCTAATCATTTTTGTTGCCCTTCGCTGGACTCTCTCCAATTTATCCACATCCTTCTTGAAGTGTGGGGCCCAAAACTGGACACAGTACTCCAGATGAGGCCTCACCAATGTCGAATAGAGGGGAACGATCACGTCCCTCGATCTGCTCGCTATGCCCCTACGTATACATCCCAAAATGCCATTGGCCTTCTTGGCAACAAGGGCACACTGCTGACTCATATCCAGCTTCTCGTCCACTGTCACCCCTAGGTCCTTTTCCGCAGAACTGCTGCCTAGCCATTCGGTCCCTAGTCTGTAGCTGTGCATTGGGTTCTTCCGTCCTAAGTGCAGGACCCTGCACTTATCCTTATTGAACCTCATCAGATTTCTTTTGGCCCAATCCTCCAATTTGTCTAGGTCTTTCTGTATCCTATCCCTCCCCTCCAGCGTATCTACCACTCCTCCCAGTTTAGTATCATCCACAAATTTGCTGAGAGTGCAATCCACACCATCCTCCAGATCATTTATGAAGATATTGAACAAAACCGGCCCCAGGACTGACCCTTGGGGTACTCCACTTGTTACCGGCTGCCAACTAGATATGGAGCCATTGATCACTACCCGTTGAGCCCTACAATCTAGCCAGCTTTCTACCCACCTTGTAGTGCATTCATTCAGCCCATACTTCCTTAACTTGCTGACAAGAATACTGTGGGAGACCGTGTCAAAAGCTTTGCTAAAGTCAAGAAACAATACATCCACTGCTTTCCCTTCATCCACAGAACCAGTAATCTCATCATAAAAGGCGATTAGATTAGTCAGGCATGACCTTCCCTTGGTGAATCCATGCTGGCTGTTCCTGATCACTTTCCTCTCATGCAAGTGCTTCAGGATTGATTCTTTGAGGACCTGCTCCATGATTTTTCCAGGGACTGAAGTGAGGCTGACTGGCCTGTAGTTCCCAGGATCCTCCTTCTTCCCTTTTTTTAAAGATTTTTTTTTAAAGATTCACTTAACGTGTGCTAAAAAAAGTATACCCAGGCACGAAATATACATTCCATTTTTAGTACTACTTGTCTTGTTTTACACTTGCTGTCCTGTCAGACGAAGTTGTACTTGAGGAAAGTATTTCACAATTTAAATAAAGATTTTTCATACTAGATAAAACTTTCTAATATTTCAAGCTAACACAGAAATCCATTCACCTCACATGGTCTCTTAAAATAGCTTAACGTCTCATGTTTGATTAGTTGTTTAAACAAGGATTTGTTCCTTCCTAGCTTATCATTATTTCCATTTCTGTCTCATTATGAAGTCAAGGCCCATGGAATTTCCAGGGGTCTCTTAGGCAGAGTTACCATGGAGGGAAATTAAACCTATATTTAGGTAATCATTGCTGGACAACTACCCCTAAAATGGTTTAAAAAAATCTTTAGTTTGAAACAGTGTATTCAGAAAACTAATTCTGTTGTTTATCGTGAAAATTCATTAAAATGAAGCACATGCCACTAAATTGTGAGAAGGAGGGGAAAATATTGAAATAAAAATACTGGAGCATGACTGATCTATTAAGTAAAATGTGACTGAAATATTTAGATC
This sequence comes from Caretta caretta, assembly GCF_965140235.1. Taxonomy (NCBI): domain Eukaryota; kingdom Metazoa; phylum Chordata; order Testudines; family Cheloniidae; genus Caretta; species Caretta caretta. The sequence goes on along the minus strand of NC_134208.1, from coordinate 200,395,864 downwards.
ATGAGAAAATAAATGTAACTTTCTAAAATAGTAGTTTCAAAGGAAAATACTGCTTAATTTTCATCTTACCTTTGGAACTCTCATTCTGAACTTGAATTAGCAAAAAATCCACATAACAAAGCTCTTGCGGGAAGCTTTTAAAATTATGAACAGGTAATAGGATACCAAGTCTTTCACCTGGATGCCAAAGATTAATTCAGCTCACTGTGATATGACCAAGGGCCATTTAAATTTAGGTTTCTAATAACTTGAATAAAAAGAAAAGGAGTACTTGTGGCACCTTAGAGACTAACCAATTTATTTGAGCATGAGCTTTCCTGAGCTACAGCTCACTTCATCGGATGCATACCGTGGAAACTGCAGCAGACATTATATACACACAGAGATCATGAAACAATACCTCCTCCCACCCCACTGTCCTGCTGGTAATAGCTTATCTAAAGTGATCAAGTTGGGCCATTTCCAGCACAAATCCAGGTTTTCTCACCCTTCACCCCCCCACACACAATCTCACTCTCCTGCTGGTAATAGCCCATCCAAAGTGACAACTCTCTTCACAATGTGCATGATAATCAAGGTGGGCCATTTCCTGCACAAATCCAGGTTCTCTCACCCCCTCACCCCACTCCAAAAACCACACACACAAACTCACTCTCCTGCTGGTAAATAGCTCATCCAAAGTGACCACTCTCCCTACAATGTGCATGGTAATCAAGGTGGGCCATGTCCAGCACAAATCCAGGCTTTCTCACCCCCCCCCCCTTTTTTCCCCGGGGACACACACACAAACTCACTCTCCTGCTGGCAATAGCTCATCCAAACTGACCACTCTCCAAGTTTAACCAGAATGTCGGGGGGGGGGGGGGTAGGAAAAAACAAGGGGAAATAGGCTACCTTGCATAATGACTTAGCCACTCCCAGTCTCTATTTTAGCCTAAATTAATAGTATCCAATTTGCAAATGAATTCCAATTCAGCAGTTTCTCGCTGGAGTCTGGATTTGAAGTTTTTTTGTTTTAAGGTAGCGACCTTCATGTCTGTGATTGCGTGACCAGAGAGATTGAAGTGTTCTCCGACTGGTTTATGAATGTTCTAATTCTTGACATCTGATTTGTGTCCATTTATTCTTTTACGTAGAGACTGTCCAGTTTGACCAATGTACATGGCAGAGGGGCATTGCTGGCACATGATGGCATATATCACATTGGTGGATGTGCAGGTGAACGAGCCTCTGATAGTGTGGCTGATGTGATTAGGCCCTGTGATGGTGTCCCCTGAATAGATATGTGGGCACAGTTGGCAACGCGCTTTGTTGCAAGGATAAGTTCCTGGGTTAGTGGTTCTGTTGTGTGGTATGGGTTGTTGGTGAGTATTTGCTTCAGGTTGCGGGGCTGTCTGTAGGCAAGGACTGGCCTGTCTCCCAAGATTTGTGAGAGTGTTGGGTCATCCTGTAGCTCACGAAAGCTCATGCTCAAATAAATTGGTTAGTTTCTAAGATGCCACAAGTACTCCTTTTCTTTTTGCGAATACAGACTAACACGGCTGTTACTCTGAAACCTCTAATAACTTGAATATTTCAGATCCAGCTCAGGTTGGCAGTGACCAGAAATTATCACCTCAGATGAAAAGTGTATATAGTATTCTATATATATATATATATATATATATATATTACCAGCTGACCATTTATGCACCCTGAACTTCATTTTTGTGAAAAGTAAGAGTCAGTAAAACAAAACAAAAAATTTCCATCACACTTTGAGTGCAACAGCTGTGAACTGACGGTTATGACCATGGAGCTACATGTTCTTTTTTTCTGTTTGGATTAATGTTTGCTTTCCTTTTCTGTCCTTTTAAAATTCATCGAAAATAACAGACATTGCCAATTTTTTCTGTTTTTAAACTCATTTAAAATGTCTTTCACTGAATGCTGCCAGGTATAATCTCCCACTATAAACACAAGTCTGCCAAGTTACTGATTTGATTTAGATTTTTAAACTGCACTTTTTATTTGTAGTAATGTTTCGGGAATTGTAATTTAAAACAAAATTAACATTATCTAGTTTACCCATGACGGAACAATTACATTTACATTACAGGACCTAACACAGGACTTTTTTGAAGGTTCCCTTTATGTTTTTCTTTACCAATTGTAAGGGCTGGCAAACTGACAGTCCAGGGAGTTGATGTCTTTCATCCACAGAACAGGTACAATGCAGGCAATGGTAATGAGAAAAGGAGTACTTGTGGCACCTTAGAGACTAACCAATTTATTTGAGCATGAGCTTTCGTGAGCTACAGCTCACTTCATCAGATGTGTACCGTGGAAACTGCAGCAGACTTTATATACACACAGAGAATATGAAACAATACCTCCTCCCACCCCACTGTCCTGCTGGTAATAGCTTATCTAAAGTGATCAACAGGTGGGCCATTTCCAGCACAAATCCAGGTTTTCTCACCCTCCACCCCCCCACACAAATTCACTCTCCTGCTGGTGCTAGCCCATCCAAAGTGACAACTCTTTACATAATCAAGTCGGGCTATTTCCTGCATAGATCCAGGTTTTCTCACATCCCCCCCACCCCCATACACACACAAACTCACTCTCCTGCTGGTAATAGCTCATCTAAACTGACCACTCTCCAAGTTTAAATCCAAGTTAAACCAGAACATCTGGGGGGCGGGGGGTAGGAAAAAACAAGAGGAAACAGGCTACCTTGCATAATGACTTAGCCACTCCCAGTCTCTATTTAAGCCTAAATTAATAGTATCCAATTTGCAAATGAATTCCAATTCAGCAGTTTCTCGCTGGAGTCTGGATTTGAAGTTTTTTTGTTTTAAGATAGCGACCTTCATGTCTGTGATTGCGTGACCAGAGAGATTGAAGTGTTCTCCAACTGGTTTATGAATGTTATAATTCTTGACATCTGATTTGTGTCCATTTATTCTTTTACGTAGAGACTGTCCAGTTTGACCAATGTACATGGCAGAGGGGCATTGCTGGCACATGATGGCATATATCACATTGGTGGATGTGCAGGTGAACGAGCCTCTGATAGTGTGGCTGATGTGATTAGGCCCTGTGATGGTGTCCCCTGAATAGATATGTGGGCACAATTGGCAACGGGCTTTGTTGCAAGGATAAGTTCCTGGGTTAGTGGTTCTGTTGTGTGGTATGTGGTTGTTGGTGAGTATTTGCTTCAGGTTGCGGGGCTGTCTGTAGGCAAGGACTGGCCTGTCTCCCAAGACTTGTGAGAGTGTTGGGTCATCCTTTAGGATAGGTTGTAGATCCTTAATAATGCGTTGGAGGGGTTTTAGTTGGGGGCTGAAGGTGACCGCTAGTGGCGTTCTGTTATTTTCTTTGTTAGGCCTGTCCTGTAGTAGGTAACTTCTGGGAACTCTTCTGGCTCTATCAATCTGTTTCTTTACTTCCGCAGGTGGGTATTGTAGTTGTAAGAATGCTTGATAGAGATCTTGTAGGTGTTTGTCTCTGTCTGAGGGGTTGGAGCAAATGCGGTTGTATCGCAGAGCTTGGCTGTAGACGATGGATCGTGTGGTGTGGTCAGGGTGAAAGCTGGAGGCATGCAGGTAGGAATAGCGGTCAGTAGGTTTCCGGTATAGGGTGGTGTTTATGTGGCCATTGTTTATTAGCACTGTAGTGTCCAGGAAGTGGATCTCTTGTGTGGACTGGACCAGGCTGAGGTTGGTGGTGGGATGGAAATTGTTGAAATCATGGTGGAATTCCTCAAGAGCTTCTTTTCCATGGGTCCAGATGATGAAGATGTCATCAATATAGCGCAAGTAGAGTAGGGGCTTTAGGGGACGAGAGCTGAGGAAGCGTTGTTCTAAATCAGCCATAAAAATGTTGGCATACTGTGGGGCCATGCGGGTACCCATAGCAGTGCCGCTGATCTGAAGGTATACATTGTCCCCAAATGTGAAATAGTTAGGGGTAAGGACAAAGTCACAAAGTTCAGCCACCAGGTTAGCCGTGACATTATCGGGGATAGTGTTCTTGACGGCTTGTAGTCCATCTTTGTGTGGAATGTTGGTGTAGAGGGCTTCTACATCCATAGTAGCCAGGATGGTGTTATCAGGAAGATCACCGATGGATTGAAGTTTCCTCAGGAAGTCAGTGGTGTCTCGAAGGTAGCTGGGAGTGCTGGTAGCGTAGGGCCTGAGGAGGGAGTCTACATAGCCAGACAATCCTGCTGTCAGGGTGCCAATGCCTGAGATGATGGGGCGCCCAGGATTTCCAGGTTTATGGATCTTGGGTAGTAGATAGAATATCCCAGGTCGGGGTTCCAGGGGTGTGTCTGTGCGGATTTGATCTTGTGCTTTTTCAGGAAGTTTCTTGAGCAAATGCTGTAGTTGCTTTTGGTAACTCTCAGTGGGATCATAGGGTAATGGCTTGTAGAAACTCGTGTTGGAGAGTTGCCGAGCAGCCTCTTGTTCATATTCCGACCTATTCATGATGACAACAGCACCTCCTTTGTCAGCCTTTTTGATTATGATGTCAGAGTTGTTTCTGAGGCTGTGGATGGCATTGCGTTCCGCATGGCTGAGGTTATGGGGCAAGTGATGCTGCTTTTCCACAATTTCAGCCCGTGCACGTCGGCGGAAGCACTCTATGTAGAAGTCCAGTCTGCTGTTTCGACCTTCAGGAGGAGTCCATCTAGAATCCCTCTTTCTGTAGTGTTGGCAGGGAGACCTCTGTGGATTAGTATGTTGTTCAGAGGTATTTTGGAAATATTCCTTGAGACGGAGACGTCGAAAATAGGATTCTAGGTCACCACAGAACTGTATTATGTTCGTGGGGGTGGAGGGGCAGAAGGAGAGGCCCCGAGATAAAACAGCTGCTTCTGCTGGGCTGAGAGTATAGTTGGATAGGTTAACAATATTGCTAGGTGGGTTGAGGGAACCATTGCTGTGGCCCCTTGTAGCATGTAGTAGTTTAGAAAGTTTAGTGTCCTTTTTCTTTTGTAGAGAAGCAAAGTGTGCGTTGTAAATGGCTTGTCTAGTTTTAGTAAAATCCAGCCACGAGGAAGTTTGTGTGGAAGGTTGGTTCTTTATGAGAGTATCCATTTTTGAGAGCTCATTCTTAATCTTTCCCTGTTTGCTGTAGAGGATCTTGATCAGGTGATTCCGCAGTTTCTTTGAGAGCGTGAGGCACAAGCTATCAGCATAGTCTGTGTGGTATGTAGATTGTAATGGATTTTTTACCTTCAGTCCTTTTGGTACGATGTCCATCTGTTTGCATTTGGAAAGGAAGATGATGTCTGTCTGTATCTGTACAAGTTTTTTCATGCAGTTGATAGATTTCCACTCCATACGGCTAAATGCAGTGCCTTGCATAATGACAGGTTTCAGAGGAACAGCCGTACCACACGATCCATCGTCTACAGCCAAGCTCTGCGACACAACCGCATTTGCTCCAACCCCTCAGACAGAGACAAACACCTACAAGATCTCTATCAAGCATTCTTACAACTACAATACCCACCTGCGGAAGTAAAGAAACAGATTGATAGAGCCAGAAGAGTTCCCAGAAGTTACCTACTACAGGACAGGCCTAACAAAGAAAATAACAGAACGCCACTAGCGGTCACCTTCAGCCCCCAACTAAAACCCCTCCAACGCATTATTAAGGATCTACAACCTATCCTAAAGGATGACCCAACACTCTCACAAGTCTTGGGAGACAGGCCAGTCCTTGCCTACAGACAGCCCCGCAACCTGAAGCAAATACTCACCAACAACCACATACCACACAACAGAACCACTAACCCAGGAACTTATCCTTGCAACAAAGCCCGTTGCCAATTGTGCCCACATATCTATTCAGGGGACACCATCACAGGGCCTAATCACATCAGCCACACTATCAGAGGCTCGTTCACCTGCACATCCACCAATGTGATATATGCCATCATGTGCCAGCAATGCCCCTCTGCCATGTACATTGGTCAAACTGGACAGTCTCTACGTAAAAGAATAAATGGACACAAATCAGATGTCAAGAATTATAACATTCATAAACCAGTTGGAGAACACTTCAATCTCTCTGGTCACGCAATCACAGACATGAAGGTCGCTATCTTAAAACAAAAAAACTTCAAATCCAGACTCCAGCGAGAAACTGCTGAATTGGAATTCATTTGCAAATTGGATACTATTAATTTAGGCTTAAATAGAGACTGGGAGTGGCTAAGTCATTATGCAAGGTAGCCTGTTTCCTCTTGTTTTTTCCTACCCCCCGCCCCCCAGATGTTCTGGTTTAACTTGGATTTAAACTTGGAGAGTGGTCAGTTTAGATGAGCTATTACCAGCAGGAGAGTGAGTTTGTGTGTGTATGGGGGTGGGGGGGATGTGAGAAAACCTGGATCTATGCAGGAAATAGCCCGACTTGATTATGTAAAGAGTTGTCACTTTGGATGGGCTAGCACCAGCAGGAGAGTGAATTTGTGTGGGGGGGTGGAGGGTGAGAAAACCTGGATTTGTGCTGGAAATGGCCCACCTGTTGATCACTTTAGATAAGCTATTACCAGCAGGACAGTGGGGTGGGAGGAGGTATTGTTTCATATTCTCTGTGTGTATATAAAGTCTGCTGCAGTTTCCACGGTACACATCTGATGAAGTGAGCTGTAGCTCACGAAAGCTCATGCTCAAATAAATTGGTTAGTCTCTAAGGTGCCACAAGTACTCCTTTTCTTTTTGCAAATACAGACTAACACGGCTGTTCCTCTGAAACTTGGCAATGGTAATGTGAGCTTCCCCAGTCTACTCTGCCAGTGCACCTTAACCCTGCTGAAACCTGATGAAACTACAGATCTACTCTACGTGCAAACACTGCAATACTTTAGCTATATCAGTATAGTTAAAGTGGAAGATCTCCTGGACACCATTATGTTGATATAAAGCTGCCTTAGAGTTGTGTAGCTATTCCCATTGGGAAGGGATAAGCTATATCAGTATAAGGCACCTTTATTTGGAATTACATATATGTAATTATTTTGTTTAAAAAAAATCACACCGCTAACTGAAATTGCTAAATCAATATAAAACTGTGTTGATGAGACCTATCTTTAAGAAAAGAAGGGAAGTTCAGTCTGAATAGACATTCAGTACTCAGCCTCTCCACTGAGACTCTAGAAAGGGTGCTAATTGTAATGGTGGAGTTACTGAAGTACGCTGTGATCACTAGCTCCTTTCTTATAGGGCACTGAATAATCATTAAATGCTAATGACTTTTGATTACTACTGACCTCTGTCAATTTAGAATTTGTGACCTAGAGATGAAAAGCTCTGTATCTCATTACCAATTTCCTGAGCTATCCAGTCTCTCTTTTATACATCCGTTTTGTAAGAGGCAAGATAGAATTAAAGTTGATCTGTTTGTCACTTACTACAAAAAGGGTTGAATGTTATCAGGTCTGTTTTTAGAAACAAAAATGACGATCACTAAGGAAGAGAACTTACTTTTTGACCCAACAGATTTGGTGGAGGAAAATTACAGTTTTTCAAGGTACTATGCAAAATTTGAGGTTAAATGAAACCAAAATCTTTACACTCCAGTGACTGAGGGGGTTGGGGATGCATAAAGAGGAATTATTTTTTTCTGCTCAATTTGGAAATTAAGTATTTTAAATTACTGTATCTTTTTTTATAGCTTCTATAGACCTTGAAGTAAATTTTCATCATGAGGTTGTGTAGTTGCAGATTTACTCATCCAAGAATTTGTCTAAGATTAACTGTAGTCTTTAGTCACTCATTTTTGCCTGGATCCATTAAGAAACAAATTAGTGTTTATAGATTGAATTCTAAATACTGTATTTGGGATATTCCTTACCTATATTCCCCAGGCTGACTGGCAGTAGATGATATGTATCAGCACACTGGAAAACTGTACGTGGCGTAGCGATAACTTTTAATATTCTTCTATGCCGTTTACAACATGCAGATGGAACAAAATGTTTGTGGGCTAAGAAGTCTTAACAGTATTTTCAACTTTGAGGACCGCATCCCTGTAGCACATGATATCAGAAACCTTGCTCATTATAGCTATGGTCCAGACAGACTACATTCATGCAGCAAATTCTATTAAAATCAGCACACAAGGCTAGCTTTAAACATTCATAGTGTAGATTTAATGTGGCTAGGTAGTCAACTATCTGGTCTGATTCGAAGCATAATACCTATAATGGGTCCATAGCTCTTAATTTAATGGTAAAACAATTGCTCCACTGTGTACTGTCAGCTACAACTACCAAAAAAAAAGGGGGGGGGGCTATGTCACATTCTGGGCTCGATTATGCAGCCACTGAATAGGAGTAATTCCCAGTGAAGTCAACAGTAGTTGCACAATCCAGCCCTCCATTTGTAATGGTCTTCTTTAACATGTACAGAAGGGCTTTGAAAATGTAGGGGACTACTAGCTAGAGAACTTTAAAACTGCTAGCCGGAAGCTAATATAGAAAGCATCGGGAGGGGGTGCATTACAATGACTTCTCCTCCACCTGGGTGTTAGCATCCCTACCAGATTCATCATGTCCCTTGAACCTACTGGGGGCTCATATCAGCCTCTGACTAGTAGGTATGTGATTAAACTGATAAACCCATATGCCCCCCACTTTATCACCTTACACTTGCATCGCATTTAAAATCTGATTGAAATCAAACCAGAAGATACTTAAAATATCCTGTCATTATAGAAATCGATGCTATTCCCTCATTTTAAATATTGTGTTCTGTTTTGGTCACTCCATCTCAAAAAGGATATCTGAGAGAAGATCCAGAGAAGGGTGGTGAAAAATACTAGAGGCTTGGGAAAAGTTTTGTATGAGGGCAGGTTAAAAATATTAACCCTGGTTTAGTGAGGAGACCCGTAAGAGATGGCATGGAGAGAGATATCACACACCCTCCCTATACAAGTACAAGAGGACAAAAAATGGGAAAATCAAGGGCAACTAATTGAAAACTGATAATTTTTTAGCACAACTTTGTGTTACGCTGAGCAGTGAGTTCAACAGGTTACTACTGAAGAAAAGATCTTAGGAGGATTCAGAGAAGATATCTTCTGCAATTAGACTAGCCAGGATAGAATTTATAAGGGGGTATCAGCTCTTACTTGACGACATAAGACAGCTGCTAACTAGAGTTAGGAAGAATTTTTCCCAGTAGATATATTATTAGTATTGGCCCTCATAAGATGAACTACTGCACTAGATGGACCATTGTGCTGGTCTGATATTGCCATTCATTTTCCTGTGCTACTTTACCTTTCCCCCAACTTTTCAACCTTTCTAAGATAGGAATGGTCTCTGCTATTTTACCCCACATTCCTGGCTGGTGTCAGAGGTCTTGACTACTCTACCTTTTCTGTAGCCTCTCTTTCTGGAGGGTCCTTTGTGAATACAGCTTCAGAGCCACTTCTCCAGTGCAACACCAGATTGAAATTGCGTGATTCTGGACAGTTTCCATGCAGCCGTTCAGAACTGTGGAATTGAAAGATTTTTGAAAATTTGCTACTTGGGGGAAGTCAAGCATCTCTCTCTTCAGATTCAAAAAGGTGACACTGCAGGAGGTATCTTCAAACGTGGCCTTCACGATAAAAAGGGTGGGAAAGGTAACTGGGTACGTGGTTCAGGAGTCTATAGTCTGGTCTACACTTAAAAATGAGATCAGCCTGGGTACATCATTCAGGACTGTGAAGCATATTGCCTGAGTGCTGTAGTTAGGTCAACATAAATATGCAGCTCGGTGGATAGAAGAGTTCTTCTGCTGATCTAACTACCACCTCTGGGAGAGGCGGGTTAACTGCATCAGTGGGAAAACCCCCTTCCGTAGGTGTAAGAAGGGTCTTCACTGCAGTGGCGCAGATGCAGTGCCATAACCATGCCGCTGCAGCTGCTGTAGTATAGACAAAATCAATGGATTTTAGGATCCTAAGCCACTTAGGTACTTTGGCAAATTTTACACATTGTTTTAAAATCAAAGCTTAAATTCAGCAGACATTGTGCGAAAAGTAGCAGTGGGCAGATTTTGTTAAGCACTGATGTTGAGTATTCATTCACGGTATAGATCAAGATGTACCTTTTAATGTGGACATGCTGCCTGTGAATGGAAATGTAGAATTTGAACAAATAATTTTAATAATGCATAGCAATAATTACTTCACCAAATGAGGAGATGCTTGGCTACTTTACAAAAGAGAAGTATGAATTTTCTCATTACTCACTTAGAATTATCTTCCCGTGACCATGATCTTGTGGTGATAGAGAGCTGCGAAATCTGATGAAATATTGTTTTTACTTCTGATTCAGGGTCCTGCTTATTAAAACAGAGATAAAACTACAGCCTAATAAGAGAGGGTGATTTAGAAATCTTAGTTATCACTGCTACCACAGCATGACAGATTTTCGGGAAAAATGCCATCAGTCCCTGAAAATATTTTTTTAATAGCATGTGTAGACTTTTGAATGATGTCATTATAATGGCACCAACATAGTTAAAGTTGTATTAACATTTGCAGCGTAGTACGCCCCTCTGGCATCCTTCTCAATAATCACAAGGCACTTTATAATCTTAAAAAGCTAATTTTAAAAAAAGCATTGCACATATATTACTTAAATTTGAATTTAAAATAGCCTTTAGTTTTTTGACTTGTGACCAGAAGCTGATTTCCATAGATTTATAACTCTCCTTTAACAGTTTGTAAGGGAATTGTGTAATGCACAATATCTCAGTCTTGAAACGTTTTCTTCCTTATTTCTAACATCTGGTGTTTTGGACTCTGCCTGCCTGTGCTTGAAGAATTAAGTGTGAATTTCCTACATATTTTAACTTTAAAATTATATCTAGTTATAATGCTTTGCTCCTGAAACGAAGATAAATCTGTTTTTAAAACGAATGTTCCACTCTGGTAATATAAAATAGGGAATTAACGAAGAAAGAAAAGCTATTAGAACATTAGAAAACCATCTTAGATTCCGCAGAGAAGAGTGTGGAAGATAATCAGTTTGTTTGCTTGATGTTGTCACCAGAGGCAGACTTCTTGATTTGTTGTGATGATCTCGACTAGTCGTTCAATAGTGAGCAGTTGAGAGGTAACTTGTATTAATTATGGTCAAAGTACTACTTTGTGAGGTTACTGACGTGTATGTGGGCTAGAAAAGTACAGCTTTGCAGAAGAACATGGTTTAAAACAGCCCCAGAAGAGGGAAAGAACAGTCAGCGTTATACAGAATGCTAATGATGTTTACCTTAGTAATTTGTGCACAGATCGTATTTCTGTCCTTGGACAGACTGGAATTGTTCTGTTCCACTGGCATTGGAGGCCAATGGTTGCAAATCCCAAAATTAAATGTTAGTTTTTCCTGTTCCTAGATCACGTACTCTCGTTCATAACTTTGCTATGGTTTCCTATCTTACACAAGAGTGACCCTCATGTGACTTTTATATACTTAAGTAAATAAAACCAGTTTTATGGCAGCTGGAAAAACAAAGAAATGTCATAGCTCCATAATCTGTCATAGCTCTTGGTCTCTATTGTACCGTCAGTTCTTCCAGCCACCACATGACAGCTTTTGCTGTATGGCAGGAAAGTAGTCAAAGTAGGCATATTTTCTGTATATTGTGATAGGGCTTTCTGCTATTATCTAGATATTATCTTCTTGTTTAATAGGGTTTTGTCTGATTGTTTATTTATTTAGATTGAATATACATCAGCTCTTTCTTCTTCCTCTTTTCCCAAGAAAGTGTGGCATAGGACTGCACCTAGACTTACTATACATGCATTATATTTTCCAGAAGTTTGAAGTATGGTTGACTCCAGCCAGTTTGCGTTTAATGTTTCTTTTTCCAAGACTGAGTTCATTAGATCTGCCTGTTCTATTTGCCTTAAGAAATACATAAACAGTTACAAGACAGGGCCGCTGGAAATGTACTGGAAATAATTCTGGGCATAACTTCTGGATTACCTTTGGCAAATAAATTAGGATTTTCATGGGTGGTTTTTTTTTTCAATTATAGTGTATTTGAATATTGTTTTATAAAAGGGACCTTTTCACACCTAATCTCCTCTATAGATCTTCTGACTCCCCATGCATGTTATTTTCTCTTTCCCTTTCTGCCAGACTGATACATTGAAGACCAGATCATTGCAATATTTGCTAGAACATTCATTTAGTTGTATCTGTAAAAGCTTGAAACCTTCTTCCTGTGAAATGTGTTTCCCAGGGAGACTTTGGAAGAAGACAGTGCACATCCAGAAGGTTATCGTCACAACCAGAAAGTCTAGAAGATTTTGTTTAAAAAAAAAAAATCTCAAATTTTGCAAAAGTCACTGCCCCTTATCCCGTGTTATAAATTCCCTAAATCTGGGTTATAGTGAGAAATTTCTGCAGAGTGTATTTTTTTTTCATTGACGACTAACATGACCTAGACTATCAATTCCACCCCCCCCCAATCTTTCTGTTGACAATCTTCCATCTGTGGCAGACTATAACCATATTGCTAGGATATATCTGTCATTGGAGGTTGCGTAACCTGTTTCTCAATGTTTGTACAGTGCTTTTAAGATGCAAGACACTATGTAAGTGTGAAGTAGTAGTATTATCCTACTAAAGAGAAAAGGCTTAGCATCTGTGATACTTTCCATGAGTTTACTACATTTCTGTCATTTTGCTGGGATGCAATCCTGTTGTTGGCCTAAGGCAAACACAGAGCCATTCTATTAATGCAGCCTATACTCTTTTGGAGAAGGGAGTGGGACAGGGAGAACATACAGTCAATGAACAACCTGCAGCTAGTTCTTGTAATTAATGGGAATTAAAGACATTTTGAACATGTTTGTTATAGAATCATGGTGATGACTCCAAGAATTGGGGTTGTAACCAGGTTCCATTAAATACCTTGAGTGAAATCCTGGCCCCATTGAAGTCCAATGGTAAAACTTCCATTGACTACAATGGGGCCAGGATCTCACTTTCTATTTTTTAGCTCCCTCTTCCACAGCTGTACTATTGTCTTGGGAAACTGGTTTGGCCTAAAAATCACTAGATTTAATTTTCTAAAAAATCGTGAAGAAAATAGTGAAATTGTCTATGAGTAGTGGATCATTTAAAAAATAAATAGCTTAATGTGATATTTTGGGGTCCTTCTGTTTGGGGAAAAAAAACAATTTTAGTTATGTCTGTCAACTTTCATGATGCTCAGCTCAACACTAAGGCCGCCCAACTCTACATTTAGATTGTTGAGCAAGTCGGTAGCTGAAAAGTACAATTCTTTCATAATAAAACTGGTTGGCTTAGGTAGGCTTAGTTATGTAATTCTCCTGTTATTTCAGAATGTGTTTATTAATGAAATCTGCATTTATTCACACCTAAAACTATGATTTTGACAGACTCCTTAGATAAGGCAAAGTTTTTTTATCTAAAGCTTTGAAACAATGATTAAAATGTATGGATACTGTTTGAATCTGATTTGCACATCTAGAAGTTTTCTTCTGATGCAGTGCAACCATGTCTGGTGTAACTTGGCTTAATTAGTTCTGCTCAGTGATTTGGGACTGGTATCAAAGACTCTTATGTTAGCAAAAACATAGTGAGTTAAAGCTAAAGCTGTGACCTCCTCTCTATTCATGTTGGACCAGAGTATAAACTGTACCAAAAGGCACTGTTTAACTTCATCTTTCTCTTTTATGCTGCAAATTAATTTGCTTTAATTTACTTCTGATATTAATATCATTCTCTGATTAACCATTATATTTTTGTAATAATGGGTTGGGAGAATTCAACAGAAATACATAGTAGAGCTCCATGGAATATTCACTACTTCACAAAGTGTCTCTCGAACAGAAATATTTAAATAGAAAGCTATTCATCTTTTTACTTAATGTGGGGCTCTTCTTACAATTGTGAAAATCTGAGTACCATCAAGGACAACTAAAAGATACATAGAATTTATACATTCCTGTCTAGTCATGCCCTGATGTAACTGCAATTTCCCTTATTACATAGACTACACATGAAATGCTTTCCCTTTAATATTAGAGCTATGCACATTACAATAGGTGTCACTGTGCTGCTGGGTCCAATCGTTATCGGTGACTTCAGCTATTGGCTCAAAACACTGGTTGTCTGACTCCATCTGCAGGGCTGTAATACCTACTCTGTTTAGATCCATTCAACACACAAGTTCAGCCAGCTGAACAGCCTAGCAGTGCTACGGCACATCTTGCTAGCCTAATTCAAAAAGCCAGTGCGATAGCTAGATGCATACTCTCTTTGCACAGTGTAGCACTTTGAGGTGATTCAGTTTCAGGGAATTTGGAAAAGAGCTTGCAAGTAAATAAAACTGGGAGTCATGATGGAGATGTATTTAACAAGTCAAATCCTGGATCAAACTTAAAGCCAATTTCTTACTCAGTACACTGAAAAGGTCACCTTGTCTTGCTGGAAAAGAAGCAAAATCTCAGCTTTGCTGCTTTTTTATTTAACAGCTTGCCTCCCACTTAAATTTTCTTCATGTTCTTACCTAGTTAGGCTATCTAGCTATACAAACAAGGATACTCATGGTAGATGACAAGGGAAAGAACATGAAATGTCTCACCTTCTTCTTGATGCTTCCAGAGACAGTCAAGAACAGGTCCAAGAAAAGCTCTAAGAAAGGAAATAGCAGCAGCAGCAGCAGCAGTAAATTGCCTCCAGTTTGCTATGAAATCATTACCTTGAAGACCAAAAAGAAGAAGAAGATGGCTGCTGATATTTTTCCCAGAAAGAAACCAGCCAACCCTAATACAACTGCTGTCCAGCAATACCACCAACAAAATCTCAACAACAACAACACTATCCCTGCCCCCAATTGGCAAGGGCTTTATCCCACCATCCGAGAGAGGTAAGTTGAGGAGAATTGATTTTTGATGTTTAAATGAAGCGTTGAATTGTAGCAAAAGGGGTTTGCAATGTTAAATTTAGTTTCTCATTTATACACATTGAATAAAACATGCTACTCCTTTCCCCAAAGCAAGTATTTGGTCATGGAAAAATTTTCGTATCTCTTTCCGGACAGTGCAGCTGTTTTCCTGAAGTAGTACAAATATTGTTGTAAGCTGCAGTACTTTAAACTGATAGGTATTTGCATGCAGACTTACATGTTTGTTTGTTTTAGTAATACATGTTCTTGATTTTAATGTTCACTTTTTGAAAAGTTTTCACAAGTTTTTCTTGGATCTGTTTTCCCCTGGTATATTTGTGTGTGATCATGTGCAAAGTGATCGCAAATTGTGTGACATGTTTTTTTGTTTGTTCTCTTGTTCTTTAGCGGGTTTGTTACTGAAATGCTACTTAAAGATGTTAAGCAGTTTAATCTCATGGGTCTGGGGTGGGAATCGGATGCCAGATTACATAAATTAACACATTGCCTCTGTCTGTAGAAATGCAGTGATGTTCAACAATGACTTGATGGCAGATGTTCATTTTGTGGTTGGGCCACCAGGTGGGACCCAGCGGTTGCCAGGACACAAAGTAAGCAACAGCTGCATTATCAGTTCAGATGTGGGAATAGGAAGAGTAACTTCAACTGTAACATTGTAACTTACTGTGGGAGACTCCAAATCTTTGTGACAGTCATAAATTTTGAAATGCCTTTGTCCAGTGAAATACTTTACTTTTCTTTGTATTTCCAATTAAACATTGTGTTGTGATAAAAGAGGCTTTATGTAAAGTTGGGAAGACTGTTTTTTGTAACTTTTTATGGTTAGCATTGTGAAGATTTTCTAGAAGTAATAAAGTTCAGAAATTCACTTGTTTCTTTGAAGATAAAACATCTAATTGTACGAGGCAAATGGTAGGAAAACATGTAATTTTGTTAGTAAGTTTGTCTTCGTTCTCACATAATAGTATTGAATTTCTGTGCCCATGAAGCTAGTATCCTCGTAGTGGTAGTGGCTGTCTCTCGTTGTTTTTGTTGGCAATGCTTGAAGTTTATAGCATGAAATAAGATTTCCCTTTCTCAACAGTATGTCTTAGCTGTTGGGAGCTCTGTATTCCATGCAATGTTTTACGGAGAGCTTGCTGAGGACAAAGATGAAATTCGTATACCAGATGTTGAGCCTGCTGCTTTTCTCGCTATGCTGAAGTAAGCATCATTCTTCTGCTGGAAATGTATTTGTTTATGCTGTGTATGCACAGCAATAGTGTCACAGTTAAAATACCGGATAGCCATCTAAACAGAGGCATAAAACTAGAAATGAAGTAATTGTTCAAAAATATGCCTTCAGCTATATTTCTGTTGTTTAAAACTTTTATTTTCACTGAACTCTTCTCCCACCCTCTATTTCTAGACGTGGAAACGTTAGGCTAATGCAGGCAGTTGTATAAATAATGACTGACAGGAGATCTGTGAGCACATTGTATATCGTAATGCCTATTGATTTGATTTGTCCCTACACTTGCTACACAAAGGAAGGGAGTTACTAAAAAGAATTGTCAGCTCTCAGCGTAAAATAGGTTTTTTGTTAAAGTATAGTGAAAAGTAAAAAATTGGAATTTCTGGGTTCATACACTGACATTGTGTTAGCTCTTTTGTACGCTTACTGTACAGAGTTCTTGTCTGTTCAAAACACCTCTGAGTTACTGAATGCAGCCCTGAAAAGTAAAAGCTTTCTTTATTTTATTTATTATTGGGGCATTTGGAAAGTATTAAAAATAAAAGGGCTGTTTAAATGAACTTATTCCCTTCCCTCTATATCTGGTTTCTTTCTGTCAGCGTGAATCAGAACTTGGTTGCTTTTTCACTGGATGAAAGGGAACGGAATGAAATACTAATTGTTCCCCTGCTGAATTATCCTTGGACTGTGACTATAAACTTTGCATGATGTAATTTCCATTTGAAAATCAAACTCTATAATTTGGAGGTTTTTCCTCCAGTATTTAACACTGTCATTGGTTACTTCTGGACCCTGTTGTTTCTCATTTTAATTGAGATCAATATCCAGGCCTTTTTAATATGCTACTGGTTTTGTTGCATGCAGTCGTGAAATTGCTAGTTACCAACTTTATAAATATACTTCATGGATTGCCTCGATTAGCTTGTGATTGCAAACAATTACTTTGAACACTATATCATACCATTGAAATGTAACAAAGTTGCATGCAGATGCAGACTTTTCAGTTTGTCAGCAGGAACACATCAGAAATATTTGGGCTGCATGTTGACAAAAGCTTCTCCATGAAGCTCAAAGGTCACTCAGCAATTTTAATATGGAATTGAGACAAAGTTATGATATACCACCACATGTGAATAGATACATTACAATCTTTATTTTCCACATTGCTATTTAAAACATGTTTTTCATACAGTTAATACTTTAACTTTACAGAGTGAGATGTAGTTAGACTTTCTCTCTGCAAGGGGCGAATATAAGGTACTTGAATTTTTCTTTTCTATTGGAACACCAACTCTTTCTACATAATTTTATTACTGCTACATTAACCCTATCATTTAAAGAACAAATGGATTTTGAAATCTGCTTGAAGAGATTTGTACAGTGGGGCAAACTGTACAACAAAAAACGAGAACTTTAATACCGAAATCCAATGCCTGATGAATTCTCTTGACAATAGCAAATTAGGAAACTTTCTCTGAACAGTGGGAGGACTCCATCATCAACTTCTTCAGAATCCAAGCTTTCATTAAAAAAAAAAGATCTAGTTATTATGGTCGTGCAGATTACCTTCCAAGTGAGAATTTGATGCGGTGCTGTCTCCCTGAATCTGCAGAAAGCTCTAGTATCTCTACTGATGTTCAAAACATTTCCAAGCAGCAGCCTGAGACTGAAGGCCCAAAACACTTAGGCTACAGGAAGAAGAGTAGAAGAGAATTTGCACCTGTCCCTGCAAAGCAGGAATGAGAGGAGCATTTAGTTGAGCCGTCTTCTCACCAGGTCCCCTTTTCAACAATCAGGAGGAGTACAGTGTAATCTTTTGTAAGAAAAGAAAGAGTTAGAAATACTCATCTTTTTCTAAGACGAACTCTTATTATGTGATACACACAAATACAGATTAGTGTATTAGTTTAGTTGGTTAATTTTGTAGTGGACACATGGAAGACAAACACCAGTAAACCTATTATTAGATGCAGAATCTTCAGTAGTGTCTATTATTGGCATGTAGTAATTATGCCCCCAGCAAAATCGATTAGCTGTTCACTGTAGTTTTACAAATGCAAAACAATTACATGTTGTTAAATGCATATCCTGGTTGGCACACTCAGTTAGTGTCTTTAACACTGAAGACCAGGATTCAAATAATAAATTAAAATTAGACTCACGGTCTCATTCTAATCTCAGCCTGTGCACATCACACAATTTATACAGCTGTAACGTACTTTGCTGAGGAATAGGCTAGGACTGGAATATCTGCAGTTGCAGATCAGGATAGAGATGTGTTGACAGGATGAGAAATGTGGAATGCTACAGACAGCCTATCTGTGCTATGGCTGCTTTAAACCAGTGATATTAGTTCTCCACTTCCATGAATATTAAACTCGCAGTTTTTGTACTGTTTAAATTTAAAACAGATGCTGCCCTACTTTTTTGTATTAACAAGCAGAGAAGGAGAATAGAAAGGAGAAGAAGTTGGAAATTGAGGAGGAGAATTATAAAATGGAACAAATTTGGAGAGACTATGGTAGAAAAAACAAGAAAATATATAGACCCTTAGGGACGCAAACCTGAAATTTATGTTTGCATGAGTAATTCTTACTCCTGCAAGTAGTCTCATTGAAGTCAAGAACTAAAGGTCGCAAGATTCAGTCCTATATTAATATTTTTCTTCATTACTTCCTATATTTCATTGCATCACCTTGGTGTTTATATACTCTAAATAGAATTTTTCAAGTGTGACTTAGAGTTTTTAGAGGCACATTACTATGAAAAATATATCTAATTTTTATTTGACCCCAATTTCTCTAGAACTCATAATTGAGTTCATAATTCTCTGCCCCATTACATGTTGTACATTACTAGTTTTCCATCATTAACTGGAAATCTGCCCAGGC
This sequence comes from Caretta caretta, assembly GCF_965140235.1. NCBI lineage: Eukaryota > Metazoa > Chordata > Testudines > Cheloniidae > Caretta > Caretta caretta. The sequence goes on along the minus strand of NC_134208.1, from coordinate 200,376,803 downwards.
AGGTTGAATCTGCCATATCCTGATTCATGAAAACCAAACAACAAAACAAGATTTATACATATTTACAGTAAAAACAAAAACAGCCATAATGAGATCAGGGTTGATACTAATCCAGTAAATGTCATTTTATCATTTATTCTCCTAGGCCTTGTATATCCTGGGAAAATGCATCTTTTTAGAAAACCAGTTAACTAACACATTTTCATTAGCATGAAATGCAATTTCCCTTTAGTGTGGACAAGGACTTTCATCAGCCACAACCAACAAGCATATTTTTAAACGTAACTCCCTTGTTCACTATAAAGGCAAACTTATGTTTAACATTGTTTCTAACAGAATGCATTTACCCTGAATAGATCGGACCTCATGTGTGAGAGATTAAAAACAAAGTGCCTAATTCATTACTTCCCCAATAGTAGTGGACCTCAGGAATTTTATCATGTAAACAGATTTTAGCTGAATCTCTTCTGTTTTGACATGGCAGTGGGTCTTAACAAGTTTTCTTCCCTAGGAAAGTGTGAGAATACATTTTTTCTGGGGAAGCTAGCATGTTGTAGCATCAATAAACACATGAAATCCTTCCCTTTACCATTTGAGGTTAGTTAGTCTTAAGAGGTTTCATCAATTGATTGCAACTCTTAGAGGCTATGGCGTGATGATGCATGGTATTTGATGTATTTAGACAGTGTTACACTTCTGAGAGCCTAGATATTCAGCCAGTTTGTCTTGGCACCCATGTCTGATGTGAAGTGTGTGTTACTGCTGAAAACTTCCCTTTTCTTTTCCTTTGCACATGTGTCTGAATAAAGTCACCATATAGTTCACCACAAAAGGAAGTTCAATGTATGCCCACTTGAAGTTCTTAGACAGTATTAACTGTTGTTATAGCCATATAAACCAACCCTTCTTCAAGAACCTTGATTGACATGAACCCTTTTTGGGGGTGAAAAAATCTTATTAATCAAGTCATTTATTTGGAATTTGTTCACCCAAGTTTGCTAGGATATGGATACATTAGAGTCACTACCATATTGCAATTGCTGATTGACTGTTTAGAGTGCACTATCTACCTCATTATTGAAAGCAGCTGTTATTGAACTTGGAAGAAAATGGGACTGAAGGGGTAGCACTTCATAGTTTTATCAGTTTTTTTGTGACCCAAATGAAAGGCCCAATTCATCGTTAGCATAAGCCCACTGACTTTGATGAGCTTAACCCATGGATGACTTTGGCCTGTAGTTTCTTTATCGTGTAATTTGAAGCAGGATTTGATTTTTCCAGAAGGTATTTCTTAGTTTTAAGACTGCACTGCACCATTCAAGTGCCCTGTGCTTCGAGTTTTCATGTGTTATTGACAGTCAATGTCTTTTTGCTAAAGAGCAGTGTTACATGTGCATATTTTATTTCAGATACATCTATTGTGATGAAATTGACTTAGCTGCTGATACTGTGCTGGCCACTCTTTATGCTGCCAAGAAGTACATCGTTCCTCATCTTGCCCGAGCGTGTGTCAACTTCCTAGAGACGAGCCTAAGTGCAAAGAATGCCTGTGTGCTGCTATCCCAGAGCTGCTTATTTGAGGAACCTGACCTGACCCAGCGCTGCTGGGAAGTGATTGATGCCCAAGCAGAGCTGGCTTTGAAATCTGAGGGGTTCTGTGATATTGATTTTCAGACGCTTGAAAGCATCCTCCGAAGGGAGACGCTGAATGCCAAAGAAATTGTTGTTTTCGAAGCTGCACTTAACTGGGCTGAAGTTGAGTGTCAACGGCAAGATTTACCTGTTAGCATAGAAAATAAACGCAAGGTTCTAGGGAAAGCTCTCTACCTGATTCGCATCCCTACGATGGCACTCGACGACTTTGCAAATGGTGCTGCTCAGTCCGGGGTGCTGACGCTCAATGAAACCAATGATATCTTCCTTTGGTATACAGCTGCCAAAAAGCCAGAATTAGAGTTTGTGAGCAATGCCAGAAAAGGCCTTGTCCCCCAGCGTTGCCACCGATTCCAGTCTTGCGCCTACCGCAGCAACCAGTGGCGTTACAGGGGTCGATGTGACAGCATCCAGTTTGCTGTTGATAAGAGAGTTTTCATTGCCGGCTTTGGGCTGTATGGTTCTAGTTGTGGATCAGCAGAATACAGTGCAAAGATCGAACTTAAGCGCCAAGGTGTTATCCTAGGCCAGAACTTGAGCAAGTATTTCTCAGATGGATCGAGCAACACTTTCCCAGTGTGGTTTGAGTATCCAGTGCAGATTGAGCCCGATACTTTTTATACAGCTAGTGTGATACTGGATGGCAATGAACTAAGCTATTTTGGACAAGAAGGAATGACTGAAGTTCAGTGTGGGAAGGTAACTGTTCAATTCCAGTGCTCTTCAGACAGTACTAATGGCACGGGAGTGCAGGGAGGGCAGATTCCAGAACTCATATTTTACGCCTGAGCAAAAGTGTTTCCAGAGGAAGAGTTTGACCTGAAGTACACATCTGGTTCAGACCCACTGCTGCTTAGCTTCTTATCTGCAGCTGTGATCAGTACAGAGAATATGTAATTAAAAGCTGTGGATAGTTACTGCTTGCTGGACTTGTAGCCTTGTTGGTGATGAAATTTAAATGTAATATTCAACTTTAACTGGAATCTCTTAAGAGCAAGGAAGTTCCTAAAGCTTTGTTTGAGTCAGATATACCTACGTCCATGATTCCCAGCCTGTCTTGTTGGTGTGCGCTTACTTGCAATGGATCAGCAGATGGATGCTCTCCCTCATATCTCCTACGGACTGTGCCCCCCAATACACTGGATGCTGCCTCTTTTGGTCCATTTTCTCTTTCCGTCTCATGTCTTTTTCTCTCTGCTTCTCATTATTTTTTGCTCCCCAACTCTCCAGAAGGCTACATGCTGCTCAGTCAGGGAAGGGGCTCCACAAGGCTGGGCTGCTTTAATTGTTACAGCTGAGTCAAGTGTTATGAGGCAGAGAAGAGAAGAGAAGCTTGTGTGTGAACGTGAAGCCCCATAGAGGCAAGCCAGTCCTGGATGTGGCCAGCTGTATTGGGGATGGCTGAAAGAGAAGAGAGTGAGGGTTGGCAGGCAACATTCAAGGAGCTACACGCTGCTTTATACAGTTGCAGGATCATACTTGCAGCCAGGATGAACTGGGCTCATGCAGCTTTTCCCATCAGCACCCTCTTGAGCTCCTTTGACTCGTTCCCTTAAGACTGGGACATACTTGTGTGTACACACAAACTGTGTAGGTGGCTTTGAAGCATTTGCCCATTTAACCAAATGTTGCAATACTTATACTGAGATGCTTTTAAAATTGCTCTCATTTGGCCCACTACTAAATAGCTGGGTGATGATATCCAGCATGAGACAAAGGATAGGTTAATTTACATTTCTTTATCCAATATAGTCCTACAGCATTTGGAGGGGGGCGGGGGTTTCCCCTGTAAAAATGAAAATAAATATCACTGCAGAGTAACGTACTAGTCCTGATTTACATTTTCTTTCTCTGTAATGTGAGCTTTATTATATTATTGCTACACACTCTGACTCAGCAGATAATTAAATAGATGATAACAAGGAAATTCCCAAGAGTGGATTATGTCTGGTGGTGAGCACCAAATGTAATACAGTGAGGGGAAACTTATGTCTAATCTGTTGCAATTAGTTTTAATTTAAATGTGGAATGGAGGATTGTGTGGTCCAAAAGCTTTTTTTTTTTTTTTTCTGAATTACTTTTCAAGCTTTCTGTAGCCCTGTCTATTTTTAGCAGGAAGGGACTACAGACTCATTGCTGTTTAAGAGGGAAGGAAATCAGTGTAACTAAAGATCCAAGAACCATTTAAACTTTATAAAATCCACTCTTTGGAAAAGAAAATCCTTAGTCACTAGATTATGAACATTTGCTTACAAAGAGGACACTGCCGAGGTAATTTGTCTCACCTTTATAATATCTCTGAATTGGTTATACTTGCTTTCCATATTTTAAGCTAAAATAGAGGACCAAATGAGTCTTTGGCCAGGCTAAAGACTAATGTCTGTGCTACACTAAATGTAATCATCAGTTTTACAACGGAACCGCTTTTCCCGTATGGTTACTTATCAGTTAATATTATTGTTCCACCTACTCCTTGACTGTTGGAATCTTGGCCTCTGGCCATCTCAAGTGCTGGTATGTTTCTGCAGTGGCCAAAACATGATCTGGAGTAATGATAACTGGATTGGAGTAGGCATCAAAAACTCGAAGGCCAAAGCCAGTCTCTTCCCTGTCCCGTGGATGATGAAAAGAAGAGCGAGGGGAAGACTATTCTGCAAGTACCATGTTCTTTATTCACTGTAATGGTTACAATTTTACATATATGAGCAAATACGTTCTTTCTGAAGTATTAAATACCCTCAGAATATATAGAAAATGCTTTTTATAACAGATGTACCTAAACCAGACTGTTAGCGAGATTTGGACAGTATGCTCCCTGGAAAACTGAAGGGTTTTTTTTTTTTAAAGCTCCAGTTAATTATATTTAGATCTCTCTGCAACCAAAAATATACGTGCAGTATAATTTTATGGATTGGGGAAATATTTATTGAAGAGACAACGAAGGAATGTAAGATTGTCATGGGATAATAGTCATCTACTTTTAGACATTATCTGAACAGTAGTTGAATTTATTTAAAATAAACTTTGAAGCAAAGACTGGCCATGTTACTGTATATGAAATGGTTGACACGAACATAATGGCCCTGTCTGAATGATGCTACGGGGTAGAGTGACAGTTACTTGCTGTAACATTGTTAAATAGCTGCATTCTGATTCGTTTAGAACAGACTTACGTGCCTCACAGTGGGACAAAAAGTGTACTCTATTAGTATGGACAAGCCAGTCTCTGATTGGCTCTAGTTTTTTGGTGCTTTTAATTTATCTACAAATAAAGGCTTAGCATCTATTAAACTGACTGGCTGGAACAGATAGTTATGGGATCAAATTAATGTACAGCTGTGATATGTAGAAAATTAGCTTTTTTTTTTTTTTTTTTTACTTGTTATCCCTTGAATATTTTTGACAAAGTGGAATGAAAGCTCTGCTTCTTGCTTAATTCCTCTTAATCTGTTCTAGGTATAAATTAAAGTTGTTGCCTACGGTCAAACTATTTAAGCTTGGATCAGTAAATATAGACACCTAAGTAAGTGGCTTGATTTTGAGAGGTGCTTGACACCAGCAAGCCTATTGCAGTAAATAGAATCTGCTGTTGCCAAATACTTTTGTACGTCAGGCCACTTAATTAGGTGCCTAAATATGGATCTAGGTCTGGTCAACTAACTTGAGGTATCCAAGTTTGAAAATATTGATCTATATTTTGGAAGCACCCAATGTATCAAGCTGCGACATAAATACAACTTCAGCAAAAAGAACATTATGTGAATGGAATTTTATGGCAGTCTTTACTACTTGTATATTGATTTTGCTAGTAAGGGGAACTAAGATAGGGCATTGTCATGTAATATGCTTTAAGCAGATATGAAATAGTATTTAATGTTCTAATTTCTACATACTTATTGCACTGAACTGTTTTTTTTTAATTGTTGTAATAAAGTCAGCTAATTTCAGGTCACAGCAGCCTGTTATGCTTGACCTTAGGCTTACAGCATTATTTATGAAGGACAGATATATAAATATGAAGTACCTCATGTTGAATGTTATTGTACTGTATCTTTAATGTAACAGTGCAGATCTTGTTAGACACATGAATGTGTATAATCACATTAAACACATAAATAAAACTGGTTCTTATATAGTTGTTTCCTGTGGTACTTTTGAAGCATCCATGGAATAAATAGTGAAATCCTTACTTTGGCTATTCTTTTTAGTGTTTTCCATTGTTCCACATAATTGTGCGAGAGTATTTGTTAAGCTTAGGTATTCTGGGATCTTTTGAACCCAAAAGAAGTAAAAGTCTGAGGCAAAACCAAGGAAGAACAATGAATATGTTAATCAGTTACATTGTTAAGAGTGACGATTAAGCTAATGAGATGGAGTGAATGAATTAATTTATATGCTTTATGAAATTTCTTGTCTACTAGCATTTTAATATTTTCTATTACTATTACCAAGCTGGGTGGGGGGGCTGGTGTGTCATTCTGTTTGTTCTAAAAGATAGTAGGTACTGAAAGTGACCGTCGCTGTCAGTCCTTAAGATTCTGGAACAGGATACACTGATAGAATTCAGAAAGATTTATCATGCAGGCTTAGTGGAAAGAGGTTGTTCCCTGTTGGAAATTTGAGTCTTCTCATTCAACCATTTCTTTCCCAACAGAGTTGAATATCAGTTCATTATATTTCTTCACAGAAAATCATCCAAGAAGATGAATCTACCCTTCTATGATCCTTTCTGCGAATTTTGGATCTAATAACAAACCAGCTAAAGAGAGGGTTAGGAAAGACTCAAGAAAGGGACATTTAAAGAGAACTGGAGAAGTCCACCCTCATGAAAAAGAGAGAATTCTTAACTTGATCCTAAAATGCAAACTAAAATACATTTTAAACATTCCATCTAGTATCACTTGTGATGGGTTTTCTAAAATCGTTTACTACTGTTAATCCACAAACATACGATGTGCACATTGAGATGCAAAACCACAAAAAAACCCCTAAATTATTTCAAATTTATTCCTCTGCTGGTGTTCCCATTGCATCCCATTAGCTGTGTTGTAAGCTCTTCCAGTAGGGTCTGTCTATGCCTTGTTCTATGCTAACTGCATCAGTACTTAGAGAGACATACCATACGGTATCTATGTTATCAACTACAAAAAGTATAAATTAGTGTCAGTCCAGTTTTAACTGGACTAACTGACTGCATCAGAAAACCAGCACCTTCAGCCTCTCTGTTGAGACTCGGCATTGAATGAGTGTGAAGAATAAGCTATCCTTTCGCCCAGAGAGGTATTCTCTCCTTGCATTGTTTCTGCCTCAGATGGACCTCCTTTTCCCAAGACTTCCCCTTATAAATACATAATGTGAAATCCCAGCCAATGGGAGTTTTGCCTCTTCTTCAGTGTGGCCAGGATTTCACCCACAGAGTTCCGTTAACATCAATAACATCAGTACCATTGCTGAGGGAATAGAAAATTTTAAAATCCACATTGTAAACTGATTATCTAGAAGTCCATCAAAACTTCATAGATTCTAAAGCCAAAAGGTACCACTGTGATCATCTAGTTTGACTCCCTGTATAACACAGGTGATAGGATAGAAATCCCATAATAAATCTTAAAATAACCCTCCAGGGCATATGGCAAACAATAACATGAAATAATTTATCCTAAACCACAGTGATATTCGCATATGTTTTTATGTACATTTTTACAAGCAGTACTTAGAATTCATAGCACACAAGGTTTAGCCTGGGTATAGTAATTTTCCCATTAGAAGATGTTTGAATTGCAAAGCTTCATGTGCTCAAAAGACCTGTTCAAAGTGAAGGAAAAACATAGAAAGGCTTTAGCTACTTTGCTCCAAGGTTCAGTCCTTTTAAAAGAATCTCTTAAAGTCCGTTTAGTTTGTAACAGCGTCAGGAATGCATTTATATTAATCCTTTAACAACAATATTTTAACATTCACTTTTTAATTGGTTGCTAGAGACAGCAATAGTGTAGTTGGCCATCAGGGGATCCTATGTTTTGCTGCGGTGGTGTTTTCTAGATCTCACTTTAAAGCTTTCTAGCTACTTCAGCTGCCGCTCTGGGAGAGCCAGTGGTTCAAGAAGAGCACGGGCTGGCTTTTAGACTAAACAAGCTAGAACTTGGAAGAGGGGGATGAGTTCAGCAGCAATGCCACAAGGAAATGCTGTGGACAAGGTATTTTGTCCCCCTTAGGGTGGACACTCCTTATTGTGTTGTCTTATCCACCACCTGGTGCAGGGGAAGCAGGGGCTTCCTGGATCCTCCTCCCCCACCCCAGTCCCATTGTCCATTGTTTACCCTCTTTGCCCCCTCCCCCAGTTGGCAGCACTTGGGGAACTCTGAGGCAAACGCACAGCAAAGGATTGGCTTCTCCCCTGGCAAGAGAGGAGAATCTGGAAAGATGGCCAGTCTCTCAGGCAGTCCCAGGGGATTTAGCCCTATGGGCTTAGTCTATCAGAGTCTCTGGCCCTTTGTGGAATTTGTGGGGTTCTCCTTCTGTCCCTCCTCCTGGGGGGTACTGTTTTGCCACCATTCAGGGCAGTTTTGGGAGCCTGCGGCTGTCTCCTCCTTGTGTGGATTGCCTCTATTAAAAGCAGTTTTTGAGTGGGGCAGCCTTCTTCGTTTTCTCTGCCTCTTCCTGGGGTAAGTTTCTTCTTTTACGCTCCTCCCACTCCAGGCTGACCAAGCGTTGCTGATGCACCTCGTTAGGGGTGAACAGGCCAGAAAAGCTCCTTAGTCTCCTCCATACCAGTGTGAGGGCGTGGCCCTTCACACCATCCCATGGTTAATTTCAGCAGCAGGCTGAAAGTCACATATATGGTACAGCAGTAGTACAGGGGGAGTGTTAAGGGACTTAAGCAGCAGAAAGAGAGGTTCTAAATGAAGGTAGTGATGAAAACCTAGTGAGATAGGCCTCATGTTCCCAGATCGTCACCTCAGGCAGAGAAGACTGGTATGGCGGATTCCCATGAACAGTCCAGTGGAAGAGAGAGGACTCTCACAGCTCTGTTAACGTTTCACTACTGTAAAAACAAAGAAAATAAGCTTCGCTTCAGTACATGTCTTTTCTGGGGCTTCCGTCAGGATTTTTTCCTGGCTAGAGCGCTTATCTCCTACAGAGCTCATTCGCATTTATTTTACTATGCAAATGAGATATAGGACTAATTTCCTCAGGCTCCAGCCAACCACATAAGATGTCTGCTATCTAAGTGAATTTTATGGGATTACTCATCACCTCACTTCCACAGAGCCGGGCCTGTCCTTGGATGCAGAGTTCTTGCCGTTTGTTTGAAAGATGCAACAGTCCTCAATAAAATAATTTAGCTTTGTACACTTAGGCACAAGGCCAAATCCTCAGCTCATGTAAAAAAAAGAAAAAAAATCAGCATAGCTCCATTGGAACCAGTTTCCATCAGCTGAGGAACTGATCCACAATTGATTCTCTCTTACAATACTGTCCAGGACAAAAGTTTTATAGGGTGTGAGGGCCCTGATCCTACAAAGACTTATGCATGCCTTATCATTAAGCCCATGAATAAACTCAATGGGTTCAACAGGGTGACACATGTTTAAAGTTGTCTTTTCAGGATCAGGGCCTTCCTCTCTAGCACCTTGATTTTAGGACTTTACAATGCAGTAAACTGAATTTACAAGGTTTTTTTCAAATGTGGGGGGAAAATATCCACTCCCAGCCTAAAGCCAAATGTCATCTCACAGGAATTTAAACTCTAGTAAATTAAAAGAATGTTTGTTTTTTATTTTGTTTTTTTTTTAAAGGGAACTATAATTAAGGGGTTCAGATTAGTTTTTGTTCATCTGGGTGTTGAATGATATTCTTCAGGGGTTCAATTCTCACATTACAAAGATGCAAGGTTGCAGGATTGGGACCCTTGGCATGCAAGGTTGAGCCAATGTGTGCTTTTTTTTATTTATTTATGTTTCCTCCTCCCCTCTTCCTGAAACAACCTGGTGCACTCTCTTTATCAGGGGACAATGCCAGCAGCATTACTTGTGTCCAACAACATTAGTGCTTTGGGTAAAGTGCTGGAGAGAAAGGAAGGTCAGAGAGCTGGAAGGAGGAGGAAACTGAGAAATAAGAAAAAATGTATCCCACCAGTTAACGGCAGCTCTTGTCAGTTACAGACAATAAACAATAGACAAAACACTGGCTTCAGAGGAGCCGTTCAGGCGTTTCAGGAGCCAATAACCTGACATAAGGTAAAGACTACAAAGGCATGACCATTGATCATTTTGGCCCTGTTTCTCATGCTTGATGGGACACAGAGACCTTCGTGGAGATTGGTTTTGCCTCTTAAAATAAACAGCATATTCTCTCCCTCTCTCTCTCCTAACTGCTCCTTCCCAAAATGTGGCAAATGAGCTCTTTGAAACCATGTGGGGTGGATTTACTGAGCAGGTCTCTTTGCCAGAATTGTTGCCCAGTAGATTCAGCCTGCTGGGAAATAATTTTAAAGACGCTGTAACCTGAATTTGTCAGGCTGCTGCTGGCAGAACAACTGCAACTCCAAGCATCCACCCTCCCTGTCCAGACACAACCACTGTGGCCCTCAGTGAAGAAGGTCCCCAGAAGAGGATGGCAGGGTGGAGTCATGTAGCAGCAACTGAAGGAGGATTTCCCTTCCTCCGTCGCAGACGTTCAATGGTAGGACACCGCCCTCCTTTCACCCAGGGATGGATTTTGTTTTAATTTAAAAAGAAACCCCTCTGCAGAGCCAAGTGCAACCTGGCCACCCCATAGGATGGTACTGCAGTCTTTGAGTCTCTCTCCTGGAGACTGGTATCTGATGAGGACATTGAGAAGGCCCAAGAATTGGAAGGGTGAAGCTCATTGAAATAATGGTCCTTCCCCTGCCTGGGAGGGCTCTACACCTCACTCTTCAGGAACAGCTTTGGTTCCTCTTTTGAGGGTGCTGGTTGGCTGGTTTGTTGCCTTCCACGCCAGGACAGTTTTTCCTCCCTTAGGCAATAGGAACAGCATCCTGGACTTGAAGGCCTCAGTGACATGATGCAGGAGCAGACCCTGAGTAGGCAATTTCAGCAGCCACAGTCTCATGCACCCTGCTGGCTCCTGTTTCCCGTCTCTGTCAGCCAAGAAATAATACACTTTGCTCTTCCTGGCACAGATGTTACATTAACACACATAGCATCTGCAGTTCTCAGCCTGGCCTAGCAGTGGGCATCAGCGTCCAACATCTAGGGAGATGCTGGCCTTTGCATTTGCTCTGTGGTCATGCTAAGCACTGATGCCATCAGCTCCAGTGTATTATGACAAGGCACATCCTGAAAAACGTGGCTTTAGAAAGCTAATTGGGGTGTGCTTAATAATCAGGTGAGAGATTATTACACTGGATTATTTAACCCTTTCTAGTTCTTTGCATGTCTGAAGCTACAGAATGAATTGGTGCTATCGTTGGGTGAATATTGATTTCCATTAATGTGGTGTGTGAAGAAAATCCTGAATGCCAGCATCCCTGAGATTAATAGCAAATACCTACCACCTTCCACCAAGAGAAAAGCTAGCTCAGACATTCATGATCCAAAGTTTTTGCTTTGTTGGTAAAAGAAAGTGGGGTGGATATTAAGGGATCCCTGTTTTAACAACAGTGTGTCTGCAACATCCTTGTTCAGTAACTCAATCTGATTTAAAAAAAAAAAATCCTGAAAATTGGATTAGTTGAAATGAATTTTGGAATGAAATGCTGACATGAGCACGAGTTGATCTGGGAAACAGTCCTGTAGTAATAATACCTAGAGAACTAAAATAAAAAAAATATACAGCAGGGAACAACCATGCATGGGAGATGGGGGAATGGCATAGCAGAAATGAGGAATTCATAAGTCTATTCCATCTCTACTTTCTGTGACCCAGTACAGAGAGTTAAGTGTATCACTTATGGGAGATACATGCAGAAAAAGCAACATCATATGTCTAGGACCAAATAAGGGCACATAAAAATAAATTTTAAAAATGGATTTGGACAGTTGAGGGTGGGGGGAATCTAATAAACCAGGTCCGTGCTGTGTGACTTGCTGCATCGAGTGAGTGAACACATGAAACATGCTTTCCCCGTGCTTCTGCTATGGCACCCTAGTGAGAAAAACAAATTACCCCAGAAGACCAGAACAAGAGGTCTTTCAAAGGTCATTATCAGAAATGGTTTCTTGTCAATACAGCACTTGATTGGAGGAAAGTCACAAAATTGCAACGCTTTGATTGCTGAGGGGAAGCTTTTAACTGCTTCCTGCTGTTCTGTCATTTTGCACTAACCCCAAATGGCCCAGTTAAATTGATGTAATGTTTCCAGTTCCCTGCCTACAAATCACTCTTCTCTAGTTAATACTGGAAACATTTGCACATGGTAGGAATCAAAGTGGCTAAACAGGAAATCTGAAAGACAATAGAGAACTCAAGGCTTTTACTCAGGGTATGTCTACACTACCCACCGGATTGGCGGGCAGTGATTGATCCAGCAGGAATCGATTTATCGTGTCTGGCCCAGACACGATAAATCTACCCCAGAGCACTCTCCCGTCGACTCCTGTACTCCACTGCCACGAGAGGCGCAGGCAGAGTCGACGGGGGGGAGCGGCGGCAGTCGACTCGCCGCAGAGAAGACACCGCGGTAAGTCGATCTAAGTACGTTGACTTCAGCTACGTTATTCACACAGCTGAAGTTGTGTAACTCAGATCAATTCGCACTCCCACCACAGTGTAGACCAGGGCTCAGTGATCAAGGCACTATTTGTTTTCTGACACTTCACAATAAGCAATCACCAAGCCACCTTCTCTGAGTACAATGCAGAGATCCTAATATACATGAACAGCCTCTTTGACTCATGCTGAACGGTTTGATCCTAGCATACATACAGTCTGATTTCTGTCTGATAGCTGGTGTCTCATGATTGTCTTAAAGAAAATGAAGGGCTGGCGCTTCAACAATGCATCCACCCATGAGTGCTGATCCATCCGCGGCGCTGTGTAGAGAATGATAAATATTACCATTGAGGGTACCATCACCGTTCAAATCAGAACACAAGCATCAAGTGCTCAGGATGGTACCAAGGTGAAGGCGTTTTTGATCCCAACCAGTGAGACCCTGTTGCCTCTTTGTGTTTGTTCTTTGTATCGGTGCAAGATTACGCCAAGAATATACCTGTCTCATCCTGACGGATACAACCCTGCAAGGTTACTCGGGCCAAAGTCCTGTTTCCTTGCATGGGAAGCGCTCGGCGAACTCTGTGCTCAAGCAGCCCTTTCCCTCTGCTTCCTCTCAGGATAATGCTCACAACTTCTTCGCAAGGCTTTCTCCCTCAGCACACACAACCAAATATCCTAGCCCCTAGGTTGGTTACCAGGGAAACCCATCAGTCCACACAGCTTAACTTTGACCTGTCTAGTCTCTGTGTGGTAGCCTCCTTTGTTTACAGCTGACTTGACTACGTAAAGGAGTTGGATTGCTCTTTCCGTTGAGCCTGAAAGAGACTGGTGAAAAAAAAATCCTGACATTTGAGAGTTCTATCCTGAGATCATGAGTGAGGCTTAATTTTACTAAGAAATTGCTGTCAGCTCCAGGTGGCCAGGTTTCCCCTGCCAGCCTGGGAAGTGGGAGAGGGGACCCCATTGCAGCCCCCCCCCCCGCCCCAGACTTGGGGAGGGTGAAGAACCCTAGGGGGAGCAGAGGTGTTGGTAGATTGGGGTCTGCAGGGGGACTGACGTGAGGAGGCTGGGTGCTGTCGGGGTGGGAGGACTGTATTGATGGTGGGTTCTGAGCAGATTGGATGAGTGCTGGGAAGGTGAACCGAGGGGGACCTGAATTGAGGGGGGTTGGGTGGGGACGGAACTGATGGGGGACAGGATTAATTGCTGGGCAAGAGATGTGCAAATATGGGAGTGAACTCCTGCAGCACGGGCCAAAATCACCTTATCCAGGACACGCGGGAGAGTGGGCAACACTAATTGTCACATGCCCACACCCTGTGGATGGGTAGGGGGAGGTCAAAAATCAAGAGACCGACCGAAAAACACAAGATCATCTTTTTTAAAAAAAATCTCTTGATTTTTCATCTCTTGAAGTTGGCAGTACTGCAGATGTCACTAAACCTTGGAAATTAGCCCTATTGAAAATCAGGAAGAAGGTGGATTTAGGTGGAAATCCTTTCTAAAATCTTTGTAATCCTTAATCACCTACATTCAGCTGTTTTTTTATAAGAATGAATGGCCTGCCCAAAAGTAAATACAAAATGAAAAATATCCCCATAGCAAATATATTACTGTTTTTTTAAATAATGTGAAAATATTTTAAAGAAATCTCCTAAGATTTATGTTTAAAGAGGAATTAATGCAAATATCACAGTTTTATCCTTCAGTTGCTCCCTTCAGAAAAGTCACTGGGGAAGCAATTTGTTCCTTTTTACTAAGACAGGAAGCTTTGAAGTTGGTGAGTTGTCTTTCTCTGCAAGTATCCTATTTAATCTTGGGGAAAAGGTGTCAAATCTAAGCTTGCACGAGTTGTTAACTATTTGTGAACCTTTGCATTATTTACAGCTGTGGTAATGAAAGATCTCCAGAGAGCTACCAACCCATGGTGGAAAGAACATTCACATATGAAATGTATTTTTCAGCTGTTTGTGATGCACACGTGGTACTAAAGGGAGAACATTGTGCAGTACGATCCCATGAGAACATTTCTTCCCAATCTACCTAGTGATCAGTTTATACCCTGAAGTAAGGAGAGTTCCATGTACACTGAAAAGTGGGAGCCACAGACTTTTTTGCAGAATCCACCTTTGCAACAGAAGTGATCTCCAGCATCCATTAAAAAAAAAAATTACAGACCAGATCCTCAACTGATATAAGTCCGTGTAGTTTCACTGAGCAGGGCCATGCCAGCTTCCACCATCTCAGTTTCTGACCCTAAGTTTCTAAGCCCAAAGGGTTGCAAATTTGACTTACTGATTTATGCCTGTGGAACATAGGGCCTTCCCCATTGCCTTCCATCTTTGGCTGTCTTTTGCTCCAGTCTTACCTTCTTCCCGTGTCATTTTGATGCTTTTAGTTCTGCTTCTATTATGTGTTTCTAAGTTGTCCCTGGCGTCTTGACCTGGGGATTCCAGTTCAATGCATATCTTGTATATTGTTCAGTTCTTTCCTCCATGTGTGTGTTACGCTGTCTGGAGTGGCTCAAGACTGTGAGTGCTGAGCTCAGGGCAGACACCAGCCCGCCCCCCAAACTAGTGGTATTTTCGATTATTAGAATTCACTAAACCACTGACAAAGGTGAACTCTTGGATCACTGTAACAGTCTTACCATGGAGTCACAAATAGTCCCCTTAGATTCTCTAGTCTATCTTGTCACCCAGGCAAGCTGCAGTTTGGTGTAAGTGACCATTTATTACTTACACCAAAAATCACAAAATATGCAGGTTGCTTCAAGTCCCGAGACCAGTCACTTACCCCAGATCAATTGGTACCCTATATATTACACCAAAGACAAAGCCTATAACTAGTCCTGTAATAAACTATGTAAGGTTTATTAACTAGGAAAAAGAAATAAGAGAGTTATTTACAAGTCAAAGCATGCAAACATATACACACAAATGAGTTGCAATCTAACTCCTAAGTGACAGAATTGTAGTGATCTGTCAATTCAAAAAAAAAAAAAAAAGGAGTACTTGTGGCACCTTAGAGACTAACCAATTTATCTGAGCATAAGCTTTCGTGAGCTACAGCTCACTTCATCGGATGCATACTGTGGAAAATACAGAAGATGTTTTTATACACACAAACCATGAAAAAATGGGTGTTTACCACTACAAAAGGTTTTCTCTCCCCCCACCCCACTCTCCTGCTGGTAATAGCTTATCTAAAGTGATCACTCTCCTTACAATGTGTATGATAATCAAGGTGGGCCATTTCCAGCACAAATCCAGGGTTTAACAAGAACGTCGGGGGGTGGGGGGGAGGAAAAAACAAGGGGAAATAGGTCTACATTGTCTACAGCCAAGCTCTGCGATACAACCGCATTTGCTCCAACCCCTCAGACAGAGACAAACACCTACAAGATCTCTATCAAGCATTCTTACAACTACAATACCCACCTGCAGAAGTGAAGAAACAGATTGATAGAGCCAGAAGAGTTCCCAGACGTCACCTACTACAGGACAGACCTAACAAAGAAAATAACAGAACACCACTAGCCATCACCTTCAGCCCCAACTAAAACCCCTCCAACACATTATTAAGGATCTACAACCTATCCTGAAGGATGACCCAACACTCTCACAAATCTTGGGAGACAGGCTAGTCCTTGCCTACAGACAGCCCCCCAACCTGACGCAAATACTCACCAGCAACCACATACCACACAACAGAACCACTAACCCAGGAACCTATCCTTGCAACAAAGCCCGTTGCCAACTGTGCCCACATATCTATTCAGGGGACACCATCACAGGGCCTAATCACATCAGCCACACTATCAGAGGCTCGTTCACCTGCACATCCACCAATGTGATATATGCCATCATGTGCCAGCAATGCCCCTCTGCCATGTACACTGGTCAAACTGGACAGTCTCTACGTAAAACAATAAATGGACACAAATCAGATGTCAAGAATTATAATATTCATAAACCAGTCGGAGAATACTTCAATCTCTCTGGTCACAGACATGAAAGTTGCGATATTACAACAAAAAAATTTCAAAACCAGACTCCAGCGAGAGACTGTTGAATTGGAATTCATTTGCAAATTGGATACTATTAATTTAGGCGTGAATAGAGACTGGGAGTGGCTAAGTCATTATGCAAGGTAACCTATTTCCCCTTGTTTTTTCCTACCCCCCCACCCCCCTCAGACGTTCTTGTTAAACCCTGGATTTGTGCTGGAAATGGCCCACCTTGATTATCATACACATTGTAAGGAGAGTGATCACTTTAGATAAGCTATTACCAACAGGAGAGTGGGTTTGTGTGTATGGGGGGAGGGGGGGAGAAAACCTGGATTTGTGCTGGAAATGGCCCAACTTGATTATCATACACATTGTAAGGAGAGTGATCACTTTTGATAAGCTATTACCAGCAGGAGAGTGGGGTGGGAGGAGAGAAAACCTTTTGTAGTGGTAAACACCCATTTTTTCATAGTTTGTGTGTATAAAAAGATCTTCTATACTTTCCACAGCATGCATCCAATGAAGTGAGCTGTAGCTCATGAAAGCTTATGCTCAAAGAAATTGGTTAGTCTCTAAGGTGCCACAAGTACTCCTTTTTTTTTTTGTGAATACAGACTAACACGGCTGTTACTCTGAAACCTGTCAATTCAAAACATCTTTCAGGGAGGATCCTGGGGTAGCCTCTGGAGATCTCTGGCTTCACTCTGTCCCTGTGAGAGTTCAAACAGCAAAGAGATGACAAATTTTCTTGAGACCCTGTTTGGCCTTCAGTCTATGAGACAAGCTTCCTTGCATGTAGCATTTCCAAGGTGTGATAGGGCCATTCACCAATCCTTTGTATTGTGATATTTCTTCATGGCCTGTTTAATCTTGATAGGTGTCCTGAATCATCCTCCCTGCTCCAGCCATTCATGTGCCTGGGTTCACAAGTTCAGAGCAGACATTTTTAAAGCTATAAAGGAAAACTTACATATTTCCTTATAGCATGGGATACAGTCATTGCAACTGAAATTCATGCATGTAGCAGCTCACAAGCATTCCACAGAATCTAAACACTAAATACATTCTTATAAGACTCATACTATTTTGAACAAGACTAACATACAGGTGAACTGGTTTGATTTCCAGCTATGAGTTTGTCCATTCTTAGCTAACACCTATGGCTTTGGTCAGAGCTGACATTTGGTTTTCACTCAAAAGGAAACCTTTCAAATGTGACCAGAATGCAAAGCCGTGCAGTGTGGTTAGTCTGGGTCTGGAGCTACCTTGGAACGATAGTCCTAAAGGAAGTGCAAATTACCTTCGGTTATTTCAACTGGGTGTTCACTCTGAAATCTAATGAAGTAAATTTCACTGTCAACATTTCACTGCTGATCATTTTAACATCCAGCTAGTGAGCTTCATTCACTGACCCTAGCTGTCTCCCCATACCTTTTCTGCAGGTTTCACAAACCCTGTTTCCTATCCAGCTACAGAAATGCTAGCTTCCCCCTGACAACTTCTCTATAAGACAGCTGTGCATTTTCAATACAATATTCTGCAGCAGGTTGAAAATTAAAATTTTGGAGTAGTGTAAAATAAAATGAATGTAATAGTCAACTTGCAGAAGGGTTGCTCTAGTGAATGATTCATTTTCTTATTTAATTTGATATTTTCCCATCTGTAAAATGGGGATAATACTTTCCTACCTCACACGGGTGTTCTGAGGTTAAAGATACTGTGGGAACAGGGACCACAGAAGAACATGAGGCCCACAGAAAGTCTGTGGTGTACCTCAGTTTCTGAGTCCCAGGCTAGTACCCTAAGCACTGGAGCATCCTTCCTCTGAAGGCAATCACCTTTTGTATTTTATCTGCAGCTGCTGGAGGATCAACAGTCTGCTGCACTGAGATGACACACAATGCAGAAATCAATCCTCAGAATAAGGTCAAGCTGTCTGCAGCGCACAGCTGGCTTTGCTTATAATACATCTCCCAATAGGACCGGTCCTGCTACAGGAAGGAAGAGCGTGGAGTTCCTGTTTCAGAAGATCTCACTCTAGTTCTGGTGCAGAGTAACAAACGCTTGGCCTCTGCAAATGCACCATAAAGTCAGTTTCTATAATGGCTTGGAATTTACATCCTGGTTCATGAAACACAGGCGTTGGTGATTATTTTAATGACTAGCATGTGGCATAGATAGTACACGGGGCCAAATTCCTTCCTCTGATAGTCCTCACAAATTCTAGGGAACTCTGTGAGTTCAGTGGATATCTGAGGGCAGAATTTAGTTGTCTGTGGATATGTGATATACTGAGAATAAGTAGGTTTCAGAGTAGCAGCCGTGTTAATCTGTATTCGCAAAAAGAAAAGGAGTACTTGTGGCACCTTAGACTAACCAATTTATTTGAGCATAAGCTTTCGTGAGCTACAGAATCCGATGAAGTTGGCTGTAGCTCACGAAAGCTCATGCTCAAATAAATTGGTTAGTCTCTAAGGTGCCACAAGTCCTCCTTTTCTTTTTGAGAATAAGTATTATCTCCTTTAGGAATAAGACCGTGAAAATAGATCAGGAATTGAGCCTATTTAACTAGCTGGAAGAGAGAACCATACCAAGCAGGAGCTGGCTGCAAAATGGCCAATTTATGGTAGCAGTTGTTTGCCTCTGCCAAATTTAAAGGGCCAGCTCACAGAAAAGCAAGCTGGGAAAAAGCTCCTACAAAAGGGCAACACTGCTGTAGGGAGAGTTAATAGAATAAAGATTGACACATAAGGGAGGGGCTCTCAGTGTGGGTTATTACTGTATATCACTCTCTACAGAATGTATAGAGATTGTAACTCAATAGAAGAAGAGTCTGATGAGCAGAGAGTACAAATACTGATATTAGTATAAAGAAACAGATATATATAAAAAGAGGAAAATTATAGAAATTCTGATATTTGTGCAATTCTCTACTATTAAAATCAGGAAGCAAAAGTGAATAACATTTCCCAAAAATCTGTAAAACAACTTGCAAGGAAAACAGCACTTTGCTGATACCAGTATTATTTTGCTGATACCAGTATTATTTTGCCTCTTTCTAAAGCCACTGCTGCTGTCTAAGATTCATGGTCCGCCTAAGCAGCCACCATAACAGCACAATCAGTTTAAAATGTGACTTTTGCTCCTTCTACAATATGCAGCTTTCAGTATTGCTGCAAACAGGACTGCTGAGTTCCTGACCATTTAGCAGGCAAACGTGAATTTCTTCAGCAGTTTCTAAAATTGATTTGCTGGAGGCAGGGGAATTTAAAGATTACAGGTTTCAGAGGAACAGCCGTGTTAGTCTGTATTCGCAAAAAGAAAAGGAGTACTTGTGGCACCTTAGAGACTAACCAATTTATTTGAGCATGAGCTTTCGTGAGCTACAGCTCACTTCATCAGATGTACACTTACATCTGATGAAGTGAGCTGTAGCTCACGAAAGCTCATGCTCAAATAAATTGGTTAGTCTCTAAGGTGCCACAAGTACTCCTTTTTTTTAAAGATTACACTTTTTGTGTGCACAGCATGAAAAAAATAAGGACAAACTCCCATTTGATCTAATTTCAATGAAGCAAGTCACATGCAAACAGCATCAGAGTTTAAGCTAATTATATTACAGGTAAGTCACACACACAAATACAGAGAATAATATAGGCCTCAATAGAAACTATAGGGCACCAGGAGGGCTTGAGGACTGAAAAAGCATTTATACAGGTTTAGATCAAGGGTTCAGATCCAACCAAGGTCATTAATGATCAAGAGCTGACACTGTCTCATGTTTGGCAATTTATCTAGTGTGAATTTGGTGGTTTCAGAGCAGTTCCCACTAGTTTAAAGCACAATAAAAATCTGCCATCCTAATGCTATTACTTGACTGGTAGTCCTAAAACAAACACAAGGAAGCAGTACAGTCAACCAGTGGAACCCATACCAGGGGATGTTGTGAAGGCCAAAAGTAGAACTGGGTTCAAAAGATAATTAGATAGTTAACAGAGGATAGGTTCATCAATACTATTAGCCAAGATGATCAGGGACACAACCCCATGCTCTGTGTCCCCTCAATCCCTGACTGCCAGAAACTAGGACTGGATGACAGGGGCTAGATCACTCAATAAATGCCCTATTCTTTTCATTCCCTCTGAAGCATGGGGCACTGGCCACTGTCAGAAGACAGGACACTGGGCGTGATGGACCATTGGTCTGATCCAACATGGCCATTATTAAGGATGAAATGAACATAGAGACTAGACCCCCTCTCAGGCCTAGAAGAGGCCCCTCCAAAACAGAGCTGAGGTCCAAATGTGGGAGTCAGGTGGATGAACTGAGCAGAATAGTACTGTATGAATAGATAGAGAGAGAGGACCTTGTGTTATCCAGAGCAGTTCAAGCCAGTACCTTTTACAAGCAAGGAATTCACTCAAGGTTTAAAACTAAATAAATTATAACATCTTAATGAATTCTAAAGATGACACAGCAAACGAAAAAGAAAAGGAGAAACACGATTAGTAGGGCAAGAAGGACGTGATGGACCATGTGGAATAACCAGGGTGTGAGCAGTCATGCCTAATGATTAGAGTGTGGTACCAAGCCAGGGGTCAGAACCGGGGACTGTGTCAGGGGCAAGGCTTAGGAGCAGGGACCTGGTGTGAGGCAGGAAAGCAGGACCTGGGAGCAGGTGGGGGTCTGGCATAAGGAGGACAGGAGCTGGCGGGGAGGCAGGGCTCATGAGTCAGGGAAGCAGAAGGGGCCCATGGTAGCAGCCAGCCAGGGATTCCACTAGTAGTTCAGACAACTTCCTGTGCTTCTTCCTGGTTTAAATAGAGCCCAATGGGGTGGCTGGATGCTGCCCCCAGTCAGGAGCTTTGGGGTCGGGGCCCTTTGTGAGGTGGAGCTTCACTGGTTCTCTTCTCCTGTTGCTCAGATGAGTTGCAGGTGGCACGTGTGACCTGCACGCTGCCTGGGGACCAATGGGGTCAGGTTTGAGGCCCATGGGCCCTCATACCCCATTGGCTGTTAGCCATTCACAGCAAGAGGGCAGGCTCCAAATCCTGTTAGATGGTAAGACACAAAGGGACATGGCAGAAACGTGAGCTGGAAGTGGTGAAACGTTGTTTCACGTTTCTCAGGATCAGGACGAATTTTTATTTAAAGTTAATAAAACGCTCCGTTTAAAAAAGACACAGCTCCTACCCTCCCCCTGATCATCTAATTTACAATCTAGCCCTTTCCAGCACCTGTCATAACGATGATGTAGATGAGTAGTCTAACTATCTCCAGAGTTCCAGAAGCCTAACGGTGTTTTCACACTGCTCCTTGCTCCAATACATCAACGTTTTCAGATCATCGGCGGACTGCAGCTTCCCCAATAAAAAACACTTTGGTAGGGAATAGCTGCTGTTTATGCATTTTTGCAGCCATGAATCTTCTGGATGCATTCCTGCTGACTGGAATGCCTTGCAGCAGTTATCTCATTGCAAGTTTGCTAAATTACTGAGCCAGAAAGGTTTATTTGCAAAAAACCAGTGGCTAGAAATAAGAAGTGGAAAAAAACCAAGGCAGGAGGCTGTATAAACTGTTGGACTGTGATCAGCTTTTTGAGCGTTTTAACGATTTGTTAAAAATAAAAAGTTTACACAGAGCTGGGTGAATAATTAACCCATAATGTACCTGGTGAATTTCACTGCTTAGACTGATCGGGAATGATCCACAAACAGATCATGATTTTATGAAATGTTATTCACTGGACAGTTTCTTTAAATAATCCAAGAGCTGTAGCTTTGCCATGAGCTGTTCACTGTCAGTATTTGATAGTCTTATTTTAATCAGTTTTTAATTGACTAACTCTAGCAAAATGTACAAGTCCCACTGTCTTGTTAGGACATGAGAGAGGTTTACTTTTTTGATTTGCACAACCTTTCAGTTGTGTCCAGCGCTTAGATACCAGTGATAAGTATTGTATTAAAACTTGAGAGATTTGAGAGGTTTTGATTGGACACTTTGATCATATTATATGTTTTTGCCCCATACTGGACAAACAAAACTCTTTAGAATCAGGTCTGTGCCATGCATGCTCATGCTTTCTGCAAATCCTGTGCAGACAGCTAATCTCTGAAAAGAAACTTTCTTATTACTGAAGCATAAGCTTTCGTGAGCTACATACAGACTAACACGGCTGCTACTCTGAAACCTTTCTTATTACTGTTACCCTTTATCCTCCTTCCTCTCCCTTCTACCTATTACTTGTTACACTCACATGTTGTATCTTGTCTGAGACTGTAAACTCTTCACAACAGGGACAGTGTCAGCTTATGTATTTGTATAGGATAATGGAGCCCCAAACCTCATTCTACAGAACAAATAATATTAAACAATACAAGTAATCTTCAGTACGATCTTCCTGAGGCATTGCAGAAGTTATTGGTCTTTTAGCTGACAATGATTCAACTATAATATACCTATGCTATGATATCCCAAAAGCACCTAGTGAAAGGATGGTCAGTTCATACAAACAGAATGGTAATGTTGTTAAGGCACTGGATTGGGATTTAGGAGATGTGGGTTTAATTCCTGCCTCTGCCACAGACTTCCTGTGTGACTATGGGCAAATCACTTAGTGTAACCATCTGTAAAATGGTGAAGCTAAAACTTCCCTTACCCTGAGGGAAGTTCTGAGGCACAATGTTCTGAGGATAAGTTCGTGAGGCACAATGATATTATGGTGATAGGAAACCACAGAAATACCTATCTATATAAATCCAGTATCATAACAAGATGTAGGATGCAGTGAGATGAAGCTATCAGGAAAATAAAAAGGAAAAGACAAGCACAAAAAGAATCTATATAAAGTAAAGGGGTGTTGTATGGTTAGGGACTGAGGGTCTGTCTTCACTGCAGAGTTATCGTGTGTGTTAACATCCTCACTGCAAAGCCTTTCTCATTTTGTTGTGTCCTCACCATTTCTACACTCTCTCGATGTGCTGAGGACATAGCCTATGGTTCTTTGTGCTGAGATGCTCTCAATTGTGGTAGATCTTGTCTGTCCTTTGGGGGGAATTGTGGGAAGGGCTTTAGAGGACTGTCAGAACTCAAGTAATTTCACCCAAGTTCCAGTCCATGTTAAAGCAGAGCCTAGGCTGTAACCTGCAGCTCCAGCCAGGCAAGGTGGCCCATGCTTACAACACCATCAAACCTGGGTCAGAGGTTTTACTGGGGATGATAGATGGGCTGGGGTAAGAGCTGGGTTAACTGTGCAGTGATTGGCTAATAAGAGGAGCCAATAAGCAACCTGTACAGAGCCAGTTTCTGCCTTAACTTATACCCTGGAAAACCCCACTGAGTCCCAATCAGGGCAGAAGTTGGTGCTAAGTTTGTTTTCCAAATACACAATGCAGTTGACTTATTAATATTAATATTTAATGCACATCAGGGGGCTGGGATGACTTTGAACCCCCAGGTTCATTTAGGTAACTGAAATGAAGGAAACCACATTACATGCTAAGTATCGCTTTTCTAAGGCTGAAAGAAAAGGAGGACTTGTGGCACCTTAGAGACTAACCCATTTATTTGAGCATAAGCTTTCGTGAGCTACAGCTCACTTCATCAAATGCATCCGATGAAGTGAGCTGTAGCTCACGAAAGCTTATGCTCAAATAAATGGGTTAGTCTCTAAGGTGCCACAAGTCCTCCTTTTCTTTTTGCGGATACAGACTAACACGGCTGCTACTCTGAAACTTTTCTAAGGTTGATGTCGCCTTGTTGTCTAAATGCTGAGTTCCCCTTTGAATTATCCCAAGGAAGCTTTCATAGGAGCACCTGCACTTCTCCACCTTCCTTGACCTCTGTGCACATCTTTAGTGATCAGAGATGCACCAATGATTTTTGCAGCACTTTCTATTTTTAGCTAATACCCATGCTCATGAGCTTTTGACCTGTGGGCATTTTAGTGTATCCAGTCAGAAAGCAGACATGCAGTGTCATCAGGCACAAGTTTGGAGAACTTTGCAATAAGGAAGTCAGGCCATTGATGAAGAAAATAAGATAATTAAGCTGGGCAGCAGCTGACCCCATTTTTCTTGCTATTGAAATGCACGCTTGCTTTTAATAACTCTTTAAACCTCAGCTCTTTCATGCCTTTTTAATAACCCTCATATAAATCACCTGGGATTTCTCAGGGAATGATTTGTGAATGCATTTTGTACAATACGGGGGAAAGCAAAGCTGCTTGACAGGGCAAAGAAGACTCAAACCATTGCCAAAGCTTTCATACTTGAAACAATCATGCAAAGATTGTCAGCTATGAAACCAAATTACAAATGTTCTTTGAATTTTCTGTTGAGAAAGAACAGCCTGCATGCCACACACCACTAACCCAGTCTCAGATGCACACATTAGGAACAGGTGAAGGATTAAAAAAAAAGAAGAACCAAATCAGCATCATAGTAGAAGAGGCTAGGGGTATGTTATGATTATTCACAAGTGCCTGTTGGAGGAGACATTGAATAAAGAAAATTGGGTGGGTAGGTGACCAGTAACCACATTCTGATCATCTTTAAGTGACAGATTTATCTGATCATGTATCCGTTCTTTAGGCTATCCAGAGAGAGTACACTGCTTGGAGCAGATGAAATGAAAGCTCAATGTTTCTGAAGGCTTTCGCGCCAGAGGAATACAGCTGCAGGTGATTTTTCTAGCTATAAATAGTGATCCTTAAAGATGGATGCTGAGAAACAGCAGTTTAGGGGTGACTTGGCTCAACTACTCTCTTTACTGCAAGCTATTCTTGATGAGCATCTTGTTAACTACTTCTGCACCTGGTCACTTGCCAGCACATAAGCCTCCTTGATATAGTGAAAGGAATAGCCACAGGATCCTAGAAGTGGAAAAGTAATAAGTGGATGGATTAAATTATCAAAACGCTGCCCACATTATATAGGCTAAGACATGCCATTGCATGTGCAGAAAAAGGTAGTTGCACCTGCAGATGCAAACAAAGGAAAGACAACAAGAGTGCAAATTGCAGGCAGTTGCCCATTTTGTTCCTGACTGCATGTTGTGTGTGTGCAATGTTGGCACACAACTGTGCTTATTCCCATTCTGATCCATGCACCTGACACCTGACCCCCATTGACGGAAGGGAATTAAAGCCTCAGGTTCTACTACATTGCTGCTTGTCATTTCTCTGAATCTTGGGTGATGATTTAACCCATTTACTTATCTGGGTTGTGCTGTAATATGGTGATTATAATTTGAACACGATTAACATACATAAAAACATTGACTCATGCTTAACCATATGGGAACTTTTCTCAGATTATGTTAATTCTGAGAAGACACTGATCAGTGATTAGTCACATAAACTATAACATAAAGAGCCCCCTCCTTCTTCCCCCCTTCCCCCCACGTTGCATCCCACCCCCGACCCCCACCCCCTTTCTCTGGCAGGGGAGATAGAGGGCAAGCAAATAAAGAAAGGAAATACAATCTAGAAAGAAAAGGTTATAAATAGAAATGGAATCATTCAAACATGATGCATTTTTGATTGTGCTGCATACTAATAGGTTTTGCATGTTGATGAGATGTTGTCACCTACTTTGCTCATGATTCTTCTGCATTTTCCAGTGTTTCACTGAAGGACTGAATAATAGTAACAACAACAAGAAAAACCATGCTCTGAAGCGTCCCTAGCCTCTGTTTGCCAGAAGCTGGGAATGGGCAACAGGGGACGGATCACTTGATAATTGCCTGTTTTGTTCATCTTCTCTCAAGCACCTGGCATTGGCCACTGTCAGAAGACAGGACACTGGGCTAGATGAACTATTGGTCTGACCCAATGTGGTCGTTCTTATGTTCTTATTTTTCTTGAAAATCTAAAACTACTGTATTAATTAAGCCTCCTGTTGCCCCTTGGCCCAAGCAGTTGGTAATATTCAGGACCTTTCGTGGGTGTATCCAGAAGAATGAGCAATCACAGATTCAAATCAGGGCTATTCTTGGGGTAACTGTGTCCGTTTCCAAAAAGTGTGCACGAAGTCCTGTTTCCCTGAGCACAGTAGACACAAACAACAGCAGGCAGATTTTGGCTTGCTCAGAAATGTCCCAGGGAGTTCTGTGCCAAGTAGCCCTGTCTCTCTGCTTCCCCTCACTCCTCCTCCTCTTGGCTTTCTGCCACCAATACCCTGCCCTTGTGTTTGCAACCCAGGAGACCCCTGTTCATCTACCGGGGTTAGCTCTTCTGAGGCCTAGCCAGGCAGTTTAGTGCTTTGGATGGTAGCCTCCACTGTCTGCAATTGTTTCACTATGTAAAGGGCTTAATTGCTGTGCATAGCACACCAATTGGTTTTACTGAGATTTGTGGTTATCTTTGGATCCAAGACCCCCTTGATATTAGCCATTAGCACCTTTCAGCATAACACTGGAAAGATCCCTGTGATGTAGGTAAGTATTATTACCTTCCCCTTACTTTGGAGAAACAGAGTTGAAGTGACTTGTGGCCGGTCACACTGTGAGGGAGACCCAGTTCCCAACTGACCACCTGTGCTTTGTACATAAGCATTCAATGACATTGTTAAAAACTATATCAACTATAATGCACCAACAGTGCAGGCAGATTTGCAAAGAACTAAGTACCTTCAAGCATTGGAGTGCCCACTCATTGCTGAATCAGATAGGTACGGCTCACCCTCAGAACCCCGAGTGACAGGGAAGGCCAGGGTGTGGTCAGCATTGAGCTGGGAGAGGGTGAGAGAGTAATTTTTCTACTAGTGAGGGCCAGCAGCGGATTATTGTCTTCATGGGGCAAAGGGCAGGGGGAGAGGAGTGAGCAGAGAAGGAATTATGTTGCTCTGGGGCAAAGGTCTTTCCATGATCTACCCCGGGTGTGATGCAGCCGGGCTCCACCCCTTACGCAGGACAAACACGAAAACCACAATGTAGGCCTTAGAGTGTGAGTTCTTCAGGGCTGGGGCCTTTTTCATACATGTTGGCAAATCACAGAGCGGACGCGGTCGGTGCTATACAGGTAATACATAATGATAAGGGTGTAAGGAACGCCCTGGCATCTCTAACATCTGTGGCTATACGAAGGTCCTTATTGTTCTGTGCCTCCACATGGCCATTGGGAAGGCTGTAGGTGCTCAAATCACATTGCAGAGATAGAAACACCAATGTTTCAAAATAGTGTGCAAAACAGGGGAGTGTCGCTTTTGGGAGGAGCTAGGTTACATCTTGGAAAGTGTTCTGGTAGAGAGGTGAAGCAGCGCACCAGAAATAGAAGTCAGCAGCTGTTGTTGTTTTACTCACACATCTGTATTGTAAGACTTTTATATGATTAAATGGTTCCACAAGGTAGCTGTATCTGAGTTATAAAAGGCCCCATAAACATTCCAGCTGGGGGCTAGAGGATTATAAAGCAAAGGCTGATGGTCAAATGTGTTATCTAATCAATTTTCATCATTAATGTATTTAGGTTTACAAGAGATGATCCATGAACAAAAAGCCTGGCTCCAAATACCCTCATATTTTGCAAACATCCACAAGTTTTAGAATGGACTGACCCAAATCCCTGGGTCTGAACAGCCCAGGAACTTTGGGATGTTTGACAGTCAGACCTAGAACACATCTGGATCTTATAGTTTGAGCCCATCTCTAAGGATACAACTAAGCCAGTAAAGCTATCTAGCCTTATGACTTTGCTCTCTTTTCTCTCTCTAATGCATCATAAGAAAAACTCTAGACCTACAGCTGAAAATGGATCTTTTGTTTTCTCCTGTTTTCAGACAAAGGGAATTTTCTCTGGTAAGTTTGTGTTTTGAGATGTATCTGATTTCTCTTCTGGCAATAACTGAGTTTTAAAGGTGCACTTCATTTTTAATCGTGTGCTTCTGCATCGCTGAGGATCCGTCCCTTGGATAGTCACAGGTCGGACAGCGTGGTCTGCTAAGCCCTGCTTCATTCAGACAGAAATGGTGCCTTTAAGTACACCCTGAGTAAAGGAGTATGAAGATATACTGCCTGAGGGGGAATTGAGGAAGGAATTGTGCTTCAGTGCACAAGAGGGAATAAGGCATAGGAATGGCCAGACTGGATCAGACCCATGGTCCATCTAGTCCAGTATCCTGTCTCCTCTCATAGCTAGCTGCTTCAGAGGAAAGTTCAAGACACATTGCAGCAGTTATGGAATAATGTGCCCACAGGGAAAGTTTCTTTCTAACGCCTACTAGTTAGAGAGGTTGGCTTATGCCTTTCAATCTCGTCCATTTTATAAATCCGTACCACTCTAACCCTGGACAGTTTTGTTATCCATATAAATGTCTGTTCTTTTTTGGAAGGTCTGTCAAACTGTTGATCTCAGCAATACCTTGTGGCAATGAGTTCCACAGGCTTTAAAAGTATGTCCTTTTGTCAGTGTTAAATCTGCCACCATTCAGTTTTGTTGAATGTCCTCTTGTTCATGTATTATGAAAAGAGTGTGTAGAAGTATTGTGAAGAGAGGGTGTAGAAGTGACCTTCTTTAATTTTCATTCCTTTATCAGTTGCAATAATATTTTAAGATTAATTTGATATTGCATTATATAATTAATCACTAAAATTTTCCTTTCAGCCAACCAATTTTTTTTAAAATTACTGAGATAAACAAAATGCACCTGGCTGTGTTTGAGGGGCATGAGTTTATTTTCCAGAGACCTGTCTTCAAACTTATTTCTGATGATTTCAGAGATTCAGATAAACAGTCCTGGACTGGAATGTTCTTCACCTATCAGAAAAGAGAGTTAAGTGTTCGTCAGTTTTGTCTAAACTGCTAGGCTTTCCTGGAAATAGCACTAGGTTTTCATAAGCCTGGAGACATGACTGTCATTTCAACCTCAGTCAGTTTATTATATCCTGCCAGCCATGTCCAGATAAACTGTAATGAAGGCTGCTACCGCCATTATAAGCCTGCATCTGCTCTATCAACAAGCCTTCAGCACCATGACCATTATAAGAGACCTAAAATTTGAGCGGCCATTGATGATAGGCAAGTTGCAATTTGTGCTTGCTTGTGTGCAAAAACAATCTACAAATGGTGGGTTTGAGGCTGTGATTTTGTGTCAGGCAGGCTGGTTTGAAAGTTCTGTCCTGTCTCTTCAATGTGAAGGTCATCTCCCCAGATCAGAAATTACAGTCACACCAAGAGTAATGTGGGACCATAACATGAAGCTTAATTTAAAAATAAATAATTACTGCCACTAGTGTTCCAGCTGTGTGTCCATTCAGTCTCTATCATTTGCTAAGATATTCATTTATCCCTGGACAGGAGGTCACGATAAATGTTTAAGGAAACAGTTAATCAGAAGTATGAATATCCTCTTAAACTGGCCTGCTTGATGGTTTATTCCCCCAAATCCCTCCCATTGTATTTTTAGTACTAAACCTCCTCCACCCGCTTTTTTTAAGACAGGGACACTTTCCCTCACCACTGGCCTTCTTAAAGCTGTTCTTTTTACAGAGCTTTCTTGAGACAAAATCCACCCTGTATTACAAATCCATGTCTCCTTATGTTGATTACGGTGGTTCCCAAAAGGCATGAGGGCTGATGACTGACCATGGGTAGTCATTTGACACAACCAGAAAGCACAGTTATCTTGAGGCTGTGAAACAAGTTGCATTTTAATAGGTTTAATTTAAAGGTAACTGTAAACAATAGGTTTCAGAGTAACAGCTGTGTTAGTCTGTATTCGCAAAAAGAAAAGGAGGACTTGTGGCACCTTAGAGACTAACCAATTTATTTGAGCATAAGCTTTCGTGAGCTACAGCTCACTTCCTCGGATGCATACTGTGGAAAATACAGAAGATGTTTTTTATACACACAAACTATGAAAAAATGGGTGTTTATCACTACAAAAGGTTTTCTCTCCCCCCACCTTGATTATCATACACCTGGATTTGTGCTGGAAATGGCCCACCTTGATTATCATACACATTGTAAGGAGAGTGATCACTTTAGATAAGCTATTACCAGCAGGAGAGTGGGGTGGGGGGGAGAGAAAACCTTTTGTAGTGATAAACACCCATTTTTTCATGGTTTGTGTGTATAAAAACATCTTCTGTATTTTCCACAGTATGCATCCGATGAAGTGAGCTGTAGCTCACGAAAGCTTACGCTCAAATAAATTGGTTAGTGCCACAAGTCCTCCTTTTCTTTTTGTAAACAATAGTTTGTAAATTAACGGGGTGTGTCTGTGTGTGTGTGTGTGACCTTTTGAATCAATACAGATTGGATTTTGGTTTACATTGTACTCGCATACTAGCAGCACAATATCAATGTATCTGATGCAGAAAACTCACTGAACAAGAATCGTTTGCATTTCTATTTAAGCAGCCTGGAGACCAATATAATGAAATGAATAGCCTTTTAATTTAATTGGCTTCCTATGTGAGTCTGAGAATAGACAGCACAATACATTTCACAGTTACTGTAGAAACGGTTGAGGTCAAAAACTCAGCATGGAGACCCTACATCAGTCACTGCTGCTCTTGTGCAGTATTTTTTTTTTTTAATTCTCGTTGCATCTCCATCAGGCCCCAGGAAGCCAGAAAATTCCACGTTTGTATTTCAAGTGCAACTGTTGCACCATTTGTCATTGGTCAGATCAGGTGATGGAAACCAGTTAAAAAAAAAAAGCTGCCAAATTGAAAAACTGCATTATATCAGTGTTCTTTTACATCATCAACAAGACAAAGATCAGGCCAAAACATAGGAGACAAAAATAGACCTTCAATTTCCTTATTATAAAAGAAAGAGGGACAGAGGAAGGCAAGAAAAAGTGGTAGAAAAGTCTGCCAAGAAACCCTTTTTCAAACACATCTTTCTATTATAGATTACAGATTAGTTAAGGTTTATGTGCAGTTTGGTGGAGCCACCCATACTGAATGCAATGCAAGCAAAACAGGCAGATAATATCTTACTAATATTCAAAGCTGTTACATGCTTTTATTGCAGAAATAAAAATATAACGTATGTGTAAATGCTCAGCTAGCCCAAGATCCCATCAAGGAAATTGCAAACCCCTCATATACATGCATGCTGCAAAGTAAAAATGAAGGCAGCGTTTCAGAATTTGGGAAAGAGATTTCTTTACTATTTTTTTGGAAAGACTTGTTCATGATCTCTGGAACATTTTCAGCCTGAATTGGTTCATATTTTCCAGAACAATTCAGAGCTCACTATTAGAGTAGGGAGAAATTTTTTTGGCCAAAAATGTTTTCTATTAAAAGTGCAGATTCGGTGACACCAAAGTTTAGTGAATTTATGTTAATTTAGCTGAGTTGTTCATTTAGGGGGAAAAAATCTGAAAAAAATTAAATCAACATTTTTGAAATATTTCAAATTTTTGGTTAGAAATGACATTTTGTTTCAAAATGTCCTTTCGTTTTATTTTAACAGTTCAAAAATATTAAGTGGTTAGAATTGAAATGAAATGTTTCATTCAACCCAAAACTAAAACATTTTTTTAAAAAAAATTGATTCACTGGAAATTTGGAAAATGTTGTGTTTTTGATTCGCTCCAACTTATTTTTCCCCTGACATTTTGAAATTCTCAGCAAATGGAAAAATCCATTATTCACACAGCTTTACATGTGATTTCTTGTGCCAAACCCACCTGGTTGCCCTGGTGTCATAAATGGCCTGAAGGGCTCATATCTACAATGAAATTGACTGTATAACGGGATTAGGTGACAGATTCCACTCATCACATTTTTGTCTAACTTTTGAAATTTTGATTGAAAAAGGACAAGAATTTTTGACAAGATCTTACAAGAAGAACTGTTAACATTTTTGACTAACTCAAATTAGGCCATAATAGTCCTGTGAATGTGTTATAACCCTTGACCCTCTTATTTTCAAGATCATGAGGATCTTGGAGCTTCTCTGTTGGGGTACCATACTTCTCAGTTAGCTTTGGAGCTTACCATTAGTGATGTTTCAGAATGTCTGATGCACCATGGAAACTACAGTGCCATTGAAATCTTGCACTTCCTAGCACACTAATAATAAGGATGTCTCAGAGAAGCCTTGATTTCAATAGCGTAATAAAAGGACCCAGAAGAAAGCTTTCTTGATCTTGCAAATAGGATGTCTGTAGCCTCTGCCTTCTCCTCCTGTTGAGGTTAGGGGAAAAGGTGGGTGGACCATGAACTACATAAATAATTTAATCTCCTCTAGATGCTTTTGGTGGAAGGAGAAGAGGGTTAAATGTTTGCTAATCTCCGAAGTCACTTCCTTTAAAACTCACCAATACATTATTTTTATAAGTCATATAGCAAGAGCTGTAGATTTACACAGTGGCTTATGCACATATAAAGAGATACATTCCCGTTTTAGAAAGCTCACATTCCAACAACGCCGTTCTGCTATCCTTACTCATACTGGATAGTAATTAACTCCATGAGTAGTAAATATTTAATTCAAAGGGATTACTCCCAAGTCAACAGTGAAGGAGGAAGAGGGTATTGCTAAGTCTATGAAGGAATAGCACAAAGAAGTAGATTTTAAGAGGAGATGTGAAAGAGGGGAGAGAGAGTTCTGAATGGAACAGGAAGGTCATTCTGATCTCAGGGGTCAGCATGGTACAAGGCACAAAACTAAGTGTGGGAGAAAGAAATAAAGGAAGTTGTAAGGCTGGAAGATTGAGGAGAAGAAGCGGGGGAGTAAAAGACATGAAATCAACATAGGTAGAGCAGTGGTTCTCAACCTTTTCCATACCACAACCCATAGAACAACAGAAAAACACGGCAGGACAACACTCCCATCTGGCCACAAAAAAGAAGGGTGGCCACAACCTCCAAACCAAGAACCTGTCATGTAGAGGGAAGCTTGTGTAGGTGATGACAAGGAATTTATATATGATGCAGTGAGTCATGGAGTCAATGGAGGGATTTTAAAGGGGGATGATGTGTTCAGAGTAGGTTATAGGT
This sequence comes from Caretta caretta, assembly GCF_965140235.1. NCBI lineage: Eukaryota > Metazoa > Chordata > Testudines > Cheloniidae > Caretta > Caretta caretta. The sequence goes on along the minus strand of NC_134208.1, from coordinate 200,343,484 downwards.
TAATGTCCAGTGCTTCTGACCAGTGATGTTGTCATCTGGATGCTACCTAGTGCCTTGGTAATATATGGAAGATTGATCTCTTGCCAGCTCTTCCTTGATAAATATGGAAACGGAGGGCCAAAATTGGCTCTCACACCAGTTTAACTTCAGAGTAAACACCACTGACCTCAATGGGATGTAGACCAGTGGAGCAGAGAATTGAGCACAAAGTAAGATTTAACCTCATAATAGAAACTCTATAGGTGAGCGAGTTTTACCCATCAATTCATTATGATTCCTCACTCCAGCCTGTCTCATAGACTTCATTCCTTTCTACTGCCTTCCTCATTTCCTTCTTCCACACAGAGTTGGCCGCCTTTCACCACAACTGTTTGCAAGATCATTTTCTTCCACAGTTCCTGCCATGTAGAATAGTCATCCAATACTTCTTCACCTCATCTCCAACCCATTTCAGACCTTAGCTGAGAACGTCTCTTACCCTTTCCCTAATCCCTTTATCTCTCTGCCTCTCTGCGATTATTTCCATTTAAGTATCAGTACATTATTTAGCTCAGTAAAGTTTTTTGGGGCACCATTTGTGTAATGGAAAAGATCACAATTTTGTATCTACTTTTTAACATCACAAGACAGCCATGTATCTCTTCATTTGAACAATCCCTTTCAATAGCTTGTTGAGAAGCTCAACGAATAGTAAATGACTGAGAATGTACATTAACTCAAAGTTGATGGAAGGGGTGAAATTAACACCTAATATTCAGACATGTGAAAGTTTGCAACAGGACTTGTGAATTAGTCAGCTCCATCCTTTCATTTATAACCTGTGGGATCCTTTTTGACTTTTTCCATTCACTGCTAATAATAGTGCATGAGTTTGTGTAACTGTATTCATTAATACACTTTGATTTCATAGCTTTTCTAGATGCACTCTGGATAACATCCTTTAATCTCAAAACTCCCAGGTCAGCCAGAGTTCAAGTTCAAGTAGTAAAACCATTGTGATAGGGTCAGGCCAGATGGCTACAGGAGAGTAATAGCCCCAGGTTAAGTAGGTCCCTTTTCCCTGGGTAAGGTAACAGGGAAGGTTGCAGAACAATCAGGAACCTTCTGGAGATAATTAAGACAGACAGGCTGATTGGCTGCAGGTGTTCTAATCAAGAAACTGGAAGAATCAATTAAGGCAGGCTAATCAGGGCACCTGGGTTTTAAAAAGGAGCTCACTTCAGTTTGTGGTGTGCGTGTGGGGAACTGGGAGCAAGAGGCACTAGGAGCTGAGAGTGAGAACGCAGACTGTTGGAGGACTGAGGTGTACAAGTATTATCAGACACTAGGAGGAAGGTCCTGCGGTGAGGATAAAGAAGGTGTTGGGAGGAGGCCATGGGGAAGTAGCCCAGGGAGCTGTAGGTGTCGCACAGCTGTTCTAGGAGGCACTCTAGACAGCTGCATTCCACAGGGCCCTGGGCTGGAACCTGGAGTAGAGGGTGGGCCCGGGTTCCCCCCAAATCTTCCCAACTCCTGTCAGACACAGGAGGAGTTGACCTGGACTGTGGGTTCAGGAAAACAGCCAAGCTGAGGGCTGCCGTGAAGCTCCAAAGTGACCAAATCTGCCAATAAGTGCAAGACCCAGCAAGGTAGAGGAGGAACTTTGTCACACCATAGAATGGCATACAAAGCTGATCAGGAGAATAAAATGTAGGACTGGCTAGAGTATACAATGCTATTCCTTCCCCTTTTTCTTTCATCTTCTGTCTAGGCAGACATTGAGCATAATACCAAATCAAATTTGTGGCTAAAAGTAGCATAACCTAGGATTAAAGTTTTGACATAAATCCTCAGTGGGCAGCACAGAGTGTAAATGTTAATGATAGCATGTAACATAAACTCTCTTTCAAAGGGCCAGAAGCTTGGTTGTGTAACTCCTATATTAACACAGGTCAGCAGAAATCTTTTTAGTCTATTTGTTTCTGTGATGTTAACACCTATTCTAGTGTGTGATAATTTAACCCATTACTTCTCCCCCATTGAAAACTGATGCATATTCATCAAATAATATTAGAACTGGGCATTAAGAAGGCAGCCGAGAGGGAAATTATTCTTTCTCTTTCAATAGAATAGTTAGAATGGCAGAACATGGAATTCTGATCTTTTTGCTAGAGATAGAATCAGGCTTTACCACAGGCACTTTTCTCCCAGCACCAGCTGGTCTCCTATTTCTACGTATTATAAGCAGCATACCTTTAGAAATGAGCAGCAGTGTAATGACCTTTGAGTGTGTATCACATGACATAATCTAATCCATCATGCATCCGAGTTTTACAGAAATGCTTCCTTTAAAAGTGGGTCTGATAATTGCACGCAGCCGAACATTTGTTTTCCCGCAATACAAAGCGTTTCACACTTGGCATAGCCTCACTCTCCAGTACGCTAAATAATACATGCATTTTCCAAAGGATATTAAAACACAGCTTTAAAAATGAAACAGAGGAAGCAGCTCATAACATAGGACAGTGGGGAAAACAATCAGTAAAGAATAAGTGGAGAAAATGTTAATGTCAACCCTCATGGAAATAACAGTTTCATAACCATCTGATTTATGGAGCAGATAGTTCCAAAGGCAAGCTGTGCTGATATTAGCGGCAAACAGACAGATGAAAGAACAAAAAACACACCCACCATAGACCTGCTCAACAACACCCTAATATTAGGAAACCATTTCGTAGCTGAGAAGTCTATTAACTGCTTTGATTAAAAGAACATTTACAATGAGATATAAACTATTCCAGGTATAGTAAGAAACAGAGCTGCAGCTGCAATGTGTAGCCTGCCCCATGCACATGGCCCATGCTGCAGCTGAAGCAGTTAAACCAATCACAAGGCAATTACCGCGCGCTGAGACTTCTCCGAGGAAATGAGGCATGTTTCTGACGGTTATAGCACTGTGGTTAAGCGTATGATGGGGTGCTTCTGTTTGTTTGTGGGGGCTGAATCTCTTAGGGGTTGCAGTCTGGAATGCAGTTTCTCAGTCCAGGTGTGACTTTTGCTTTAGAAATTCTACATCATTTTCGACTTTTAAAAAGTTGAAACGCTGCCCAAAGAAACCTTGTTTTTCTGTTGTTTTCAGATTTCAGCAGCTTCAGTTCAGTCAGACTAATTGTGTTAGAAAAATGTTAAATTTGGCACAGTCACTGCTCTTGTGCTGCACTTGTAAATCAGGATATAATTGTATCATTACCCCACTGCTGTTATTTAAACATCTCCCAGCTGTTATGGGTGCTGAGCTGACATAAGCTGGTACCGTACCAACTAAAAAAGGATATTTTAAAAAAAAACATTTCATACACTTTAAAACCTTTACTTTGAATGCTCTGCCTTTCAGATGTCTACTCTCCCTTTAAAATTATTTGGTCCCATTGAGTTGTGGCTTTAGGCAGCCTCAGCCTCCTGGGCCCCATCTGGCATGGTGCTGGGCTGGTCTCCAAACACAGATTAGAGAAGCCTGAAGACTGCTCTAAGCTGCTGCCTGCCAGGAGCCCTTGGGGGCTGTTCTGGCTGCCAGTGATATGGGGGCACAGAGGGTCTCCCCGTCACATCTCCTGTATCAGGGTTGTAAATGACTCCAGGTGCAAGGAAGAGGGCTGTCACGCAGGCCCTGGGCTACATGTGGCTCTGGCTCTCCAAGTACAGGCCGATTATCTTGCTCAGCAGTGGCCTGATTGAAGGCTACTGCCAGTATTATGGTGTGACCAGCCTGGACATGGTCCCAGGTGCGAGGGGCTTGCCCTGCCTGCTGCCCTTGTTGCTGGCTCCACCACGGGTGCCTTCTCCAGAGCCAGGCCACAGCAACTCCAGACACAGCCCAGGCCCTGCAGACAGGGACATTCCAGGGCCCACTCAGAATGGGCCGAGCAGCTGCTTCCATCTCCTGTTGCCAAGGGGACAGTGGGAATCATGAGTGGGACAAGGCTCTGTAGGCTGCAACTCTCTGGTTAGAGTCCCGTGAGACTACTCTAGGACTCTAAATTTATGGAGATGCCTAAGGAATAATCCAGGACTCTAACCATGGAGACCCGGCCTATAATGTAGTCTCCAGCCACAGAGAGAGAGCAGTGGGATGGAGAATGATGCTATGTGGACAGTCACTCTAATCATATCTCCTAGGCCAGGGACAGCTTAAGGGCCATGTCCTAGGCAAGGTCTCTACGGTCAGGGAGCGCAGCGTAATAATGAGGGGGAGCAGCAGGGGGAAACTTGAGGCAGGATTAGGCATGGGGGCAGGAGACACGAGGAGGGAAGAGCAGGGGAGACCAGGTAGTGGGGGTGGGGAGGAGTGGGACTCAAGGGAAACAGAGCAGGAAGGAGACAGAAGGTAGAGGGAACGGGGGGGAAACTTTGGAGGTAGAGAGTGTAGGTGTAACCCACATGCTTGCCTTGCAGCATTTAGTGGTGGAAGTAAGGAAAGAAAGCATGGGAAGGATATAGTTTCTTGTTTTGAGGATTCTGAGACTGCAGACTTGCTGGACCTGGGCTGGGCTAGAATCATCCAGGAATTGGGGGTAGCAGGCATGAGGCATGCTCCTTCGCTGTTTGAAGCTACTTCAGACTTCCATTATGGGCAAGCAGCCTGACATGACACACTCAGGGTCACTCTGAGAGCAGAATCAATGGGAACACAAAGGGAGTAGGGTTTTAATAGGAGGAGTGGGAGCCAAGCAGTCAGTGTTGGAACCACATAAGGACCAGAAGGGTATGCTGTTAGGATTGTGTTCCAGGGACTTTGCCAGTTTATTGGATTAGATACGGGCTCCCTCACCCACTGGAAAAAATGATGACAAGAATCTGCTGCAGGCAGTGCACCTTGCAGATTGTTGTTGCAAAGACTCCAGGGGAGTTTGAAAGCGATTGTGGAAGTATCCTTTGTTTTCCATCTTTAAGGAGTTTGCATGCCCCTTAGAGGGATCAGACCCCATTCCACAGAGAACGAGAAGATAAATCCTCCCAGAGAAAGAACCCTAGGTGAGCGCATGTATATATGCACATAATTCTATTTTGCATTTTAACTTGTGATAGTAACAAGTACTAAAACTTCAGGAACCCCCGCCTCAGAAAGTGTCTGTAAACAGGACTCGCTGTTGACACTGTAAACAACGATTTCAAGGGTAAACTGTTTTATAGAGAGAGAGATTGATTCAGTAAATGTTATCTTTTAGCGATTTTGTGTCACTCCCCTTTTATCAGACAGTTAACTCTGTATCGCAGGCCTGAAAAGACTAAACTCTGGTTTGTGCCACAGCGGAGGTAAGCTGAAGTATAGGAAGGAAAAAGAAGCATCAGACCTAACAGTAGCATCATGCTTTCCCCGAGCCTGTTACATATGCAGATGAGTTAATGCCTCAGTATTATCTATGAAAATATGTATAATTAATAACAAGAATTAATCAATTATGCAAATTACATCATTGCACTTTTTGTATAAAATGTCTGGATTTCTGGCCCTCCCGTGATGCTGTTTATGCGTTGATCGTGTTACTCATTCATCATGAATGCATGAGGAGGTGGGGTCATGGTGGACAAGAGTCATGGTCTTGAAATGTGGGAGATGGGAGGGTGGGCAGAGGTGGGTAATTTTTGAAAAAGGGGAATGGCTGGCAAATGTTCCGCAGTCCTGCCCTAAAGTGCTCCCACCCGCTCTGCATGCCCTGCTCTGAAATGGCTCCGCTGGACAAAGCGTCACTGAGTCCAGGCACAGGGCTGTCTCCAGCTCTAACGGGAGGCACTGTGTCTAGTCTGAGCTGTTTCAGTTTGGGTCTCGTGTCTCCCTGGTACAGTCGAGGTCCCAGGGGGAGAAAGAAGGTTGGCGAATGAGAGGCCAATTAGACATACGGTGCAGGGGAGAGGGGAAACATTTCTGAGAGGGCAGGGTCAGGAAGACACCAATGAGAGAATGAGAGAGAGGAGTGAAGATGAGAGGGGCAACGAGGATGGAAGCAGACAAGAAAATAAGCATTGAAGGAAAAGAGTCCCAAAAGAGGAGAAAACAGATCAGCTTTCATACGTGTGCCCAACATGTGCTGCTTCATCTTTCCTGAGCGTTTCCCCCACCACCCTGTAAATTCACTGGATAGTCTATATTTAATAATCTCACAAAACTCACACATATCATGATGGGCATGTTCCTTTGGTTGGTGTGTTGCTTTGTCTGGAACTGGAGCTGTAAAAAGCAAGCATGTGAGCAGCTCATCTGGTAACCAATTCCCATTGTGTGTCCTCTCACAGCAGGGAGCCTTTCTGCAGAGAAGGAGAGCGAGTAAAGAGAGGCGCCCCAGGTACAACCCTTCAAACATAGAACTGCACAATGCTTGGATCGTTGCCCATCTCTCCACCCCCCAAAATCCAAAACCAACCTCCCCCAATAGAAAACATACCCCAGCCCTTCCATACCCAGCAGTGTGCCAGCTCTGAGACACAGATGGAACCCTCCATGAACTCCTGGGTTACTGTCCTGCCCAAACCTGCCAAGCGTCACACGTTTCCTGGGACATTCATGCCTCTTGCAGATTTCACAAGGAGGGACAAGTGAAAAGAACATTACAAATCTTATACATAAACATACAAAGAGAGATCGAAGTAGTAATGCTTTTAAAAACGCGCCCATCAGGTAACAAGGAAACACTGCATAGCCGAAATCCCAAATGTATCATTAATTGACCACTCTGACAAAGCTCACGTCATGTATTATCAATGCACTGTTTTAACTGAACTATTATTAGCTGATAGAAGGCATAAGTGTTATTCAGTGTGGTCTCAGTTAACACCGAGGATGTTATACCCCTCACAGTCCACACATTTTTCCTTATGCAATTTTAAAATAGCCAGTTTGACCTGACCAATTAAAAACATGGCTAATCAAGAAATATACTGTGCCCACACACTATCAGCACTTAGCAGCCTAAGTCCCGCAGGTTTGGGGGTTTTCCCCCCAAATTCCTAAGTGCCTAAAAGTCACTTTTGAAAATGGGATGTACACTCCTAAACCACTTTAGCACTTTTGAAAACAATCTTACAATCTTAACAGAGCAGAGAGAGGTGTGTCGAGTACTTTAGGTGGTAAAAGGCCCTTTTCCATCACGGCGACTATTGCTGTATGACTCTTACAGCTGAGGGGCAGCTCCTACTCCCAAATGAATTCCAAGGTGACATTTTTTGTTAAAGATGATGCGTGTGCCAAAATACAAAGGCCACAAGACAAAGAGTCAGTATCTGGGGCTTTACTAGTAGACACAAGTATCTCAGAGATTCATACAAAGTTTCTGCTGATGTCGATTCTTGGAACAAAGTAAATCTCTGTGTATAACTGAGTCCGGTAACAATCTGATATTGAAGTACCTCTGGGAAACATGTGCAGGAAGAAAGAGAAGCATAATGATGGTTGGATAAAATAAGTTGGAGCCTTGATGACTCCAATGAACTTGTATACACTCATTTTGAAAGGCTTGCAAAAGTGATCTAATCTAGCCCCTGAAATCTGGTTGGAATTAGCCTCCAGTCAGTAGTACTGCTTGACAGATGTGTGAGAGACCCTCCATATATCAGCCAACTGTGTACAGAAGGGCAAGCAATTCCCTGGCTGCTTGCAGGCAAGACTCCTTATGGTTCCTATCCAAAGTGTGATCAACAGTAGTTAGTCTCCCCTGATGACAATAGTGCCTCCAGGGTCACAGGTAATCAAGTCCTGAGCAAACAGCTGCAGGAAAATAACACAGTCCCATCACCGAGTAGAAGCTAAAAACTGTCAAACGCCAAATGTGCTTCCAGCTACAGGAGAGTCTCCTGTAGGAAAAGGAGTTGTCCCCTCATACCATGGGAGAGGAGAACAGTCAGCCCAAAACTCTCACTAGAATCAAGGTTCAGAAAACCTCCGTCTTCCTGTTCCCTTAACTGGTCATCCTGATTAAAGATCTGAATGAATCTCTTGTAAAGACTACATGGGCCCATTATCCTTTTAGACATTCATTTTAGACATTGATGGCCATGTGTAATAGCAGTGCATAGAGAAGCAGCCTCCGTTTCCACTGTCTCTGGATCATCCTCCGGGACCATTTTTGTCAGCCAAGGGCCTAACAGCTTGAGCTGTCCTCAGCAAGCCCAGCAATTGTCTCTGGACCTCAGTCTGTTATCCAGATGCTCAAAAGCAGCTCCTGGACTTGGTATGGCTGGGATACTTAGCACAGGATCAGAGTAGCACCATATTGATCAGAAGGAAGGAGGGGGCAGATGGAGCCAAGAGGTGCTGTTTTCACAAGTTGCATTATATTTTAGAATCCGACATGGACACATATGAATGGCTGGACTTGTGCACAAATTGATGTCACCCATTTCTATAGCGTTTTGTTCTTTGTTGTTATACCAAGTGTCTATCAACTTTATTGTTTTCCTTTTGCATTCTGAACACTAACTAAATAAGCATTCAGTTTCACTCCATCACTATGCTGTTGCACTTCCATCTAGCGACAGTTTGTAAGTCTAGTGTGCGTCGGTACCAGTTCTCATTAGCTAAATTTTCCAGTGTTTTAATCGTTTTCCCATGTTCTTTTCTGGAGCATCCAGCTTTTTTCTTTTGTAGCAGAGATTTTGTGCTGCCGAGATATTTTTTCCCCTGCTAACTACTTCAAAAGTTTCCCAAAGCAGAGAAGGCGGTACCGCTGGGGAGGTAGTTGAGTTTAATTGGTTCAGTAATATCATTTCTCATTTCTGCAACTTTAAGGTGCCTGACATTTTGTTTTGAGGAGCATTTACATCACTTTTTGTTTGTTTCTGAACTCAGTGCTATTTTTACATTCACACTTGTTTATATTACTTTATATACAATGAGTTACATACAAGTATAACAACATGGCTATTAAAAATCTATAATGGCAAAACTTAATAAACAACTGGAGATCTAGCACGTTCATTGTTAGAAACCCTGGAGCATGGTCCAACCCAGTTATTGAGCTGATTAAAATGCGAGGGATGGGATTGTTTGTAAATCTGGTCAGTTTTGTCTTGCCAAACACAAATGGATATTTTATGGGGTAAGAGGAAAAAGTGAAATTGTTTGCTGTTGGGAAAACATTTGACATCTAACCAATTCAAGATCTATCTCTAATTATCTCTAAAGGTCTGCAGTATACTGACTGTTTTGAAGAGGCTTGTGGATAGGGACAGACACAGTCTGTATCGTGATTCCTCTGGAGACGGTTTAAAATTTCCTCCATTGATTTTGCCATTATTTTAAATAAAGGGTTAGGTCAAACATGACCAGTGCAGAATAAAACTTTGTTTATTTGGTGCATACTGTATGCAGTATGTTTTCTATATTTGTCACTGTGCATTGATTTCTACTAGTTTTCCTGCCTTTTCTTTTATTTATTCACGGATAGGTACTTTGAACACTTTTCTGTATCAAAATTGTTAATGTTATGCCACACAGCAGGGGCAGTGATAGACCACCCAGCTCATCCTCTTTCAAGTTTTTGGCATCCTGTTTAGTTCATATGTGTTTCCTGTAACAGGACTAAATCTGATGACTTGTTTTCGTTTAGCCTGAGAAGCTAGTCTTTTTCATAATTATTGTAATAAATTTAAGCCAATTTAAGGTGAAGACAGTCTTTTCAACACTGCTGCTTCTGTTTCAGGGCCCCAGATGTGCTAGCTTGAGAGAGATGTGCTATTAAAAGAGCTGAGAGAAATTTGGGTTGAAATCCTGGCTCCATTGATGTCAATGGCAAAGCTCTTGTTGACTTTAATAGAGCCAAGCTTTCACTCTTTCACTATAAAACTCAAAACCATGCAAAAGTTGCTTGATTTAAAGTTTTATTTCATACTTAAAACTAGTAGAGTCGGTCGAATAATGAAGAAAAACAGATTTGCAAGTATAGTCATGAATATTTGACTCAAATTGAAATTGCAACTGGCCATTGGGTCATAGTGTTCATTATTCAAAGATTTTTTTTCAGTTAACTGCTAGTATTTGTTAAAATATTCACAAAAGAGTCCCAAATTGGACCAGAAGTGAATTATTCACTCTTTACCAATCAGTATTCAGTATTTCCCTATTTAAAAAAATTCAGTCATCCAGCTGGGAAGAAGAAACAATTTTCTGATCAATCACGAATTGTGCATAACAAACAGCAATTATTTCAGCAACGAAAACGTTGACACGAACCCCCGAGAAGCTTAATTGTTGGGCTTTTTGCACAGCGCTACCATATAGCCCTGTTAATCCTTTATAAATAATTTAGATCAGTTTTTTTTTAAAAAAATGCCAGTAGGCAAACACATACTTATATGGAGTTGAACTTACATCATTCAGCCTTTTTAGACTATAAGCTCATTGAGACAGAGGGCATCTATCTTTGTGTTTATATAGTGCCTCGCAAGACAGTATCTAGCTGCCTGGTGCCATTGAGTGATACCATGACATAAATAATTATAATAAAGTTACATTAGACAAATTACTTCCCGTATTATAACAAAAAACAGGAGTGGTGCAGCTGTGCTGGTGCTAAGGTTCTAGCATAGACATGAATCACGTATTTTTACCATCATGCCATAAAAACCTGGCCACTAACAGTACAACATCTGTCTCCTGTCTACATTAGCTCTTACAACACTGCTATCTCTGGTGCAGCTGCACTGTCGGCAGTAATTTTTCAGGAACTAACTTCTCTAATGTAGCCAAGGCATCTGGGACTTGAAATTAATGTTGGAAACTCCTGGTAGGGAATGAAACATGGCTGTTGAGTTACCACTCCTCCTACATTCTTCAGGAAAGTGAACATTTAGTAACTTCTGTAGTTCTTGAGGCTCTGGTCTTCCATTCCAGGCTGCTCGAGGTGTTCCAGGTAAAGCATCAAGCAAGGTAGTGTTCTGATCCTTAAGTTCTTTTTTTGTTGTCTGAAAAGTCATTTCCTCTTTTTACAATTTCCCTGCCAGAGAACTGGTACAAAACCATTCTGTCACTTAGGTTAGAGTGTTCTCCTTTTGATCGTGATAGCCTCCTGATCAAAGCAAGATTGGATGCCTCTCTGGAAGATGTGCTTTAGCCAAATGCAAGTTATAGTTTAGTCCAACACAAGATATTGGGCTCAATACAGGCATAACTGGGTGAAATGTAATGACCTGTGTTATACAGGAGGTGAGACTAGAAGATCTAATGGTCCCTTCCAGACTTAAAAATCTATGAGTTCATTTGCTTATAGTTCAGAAATTTGGCATTAAGAGTTCTCAGTTGTTGTTGTTCTTCTTAGGGAAGGTAAGCCAGTCAGGGTTCAACGGCACCTTTTAATTACAGGCATGCTGATTAATTTTTCTGCCTTGTTTGTACAGTGCCAAGGACAATGAGTCCCCAGTCCTGACCCCTTGGCGCTAGCATAATAAATATAATGAATAATAATAGGAGCACCGTGGCCTTTGAAACCTTTGGACATACCCATGGTGTATGGGTTTGGTCTACACAGAAAATGAGCCCCATATTGACATTGTACAAGTGCAGTTTTCTGAGACAATGTGTCCACAGCGTATAAGCAGGACTGACAATCAAGCGTGTCAATTACTCATAGATGCTGTGTAGAATTTGAAATGTATCACATCATCTAAATCAGGGGAATGGCCCTTTAAAATTGAGTTATACTTTACTACATTTACAAACAAAAGCTAAGTAGCTTTAAAGTTCGAACTTAAACAGCTAAAAGCAAGGAAGTACAGAGTTAAGATTGCAGCTCTATCCCTAATACACAGCATTGTGCTGAAGCCCACTGGTGCAGTCGCACATATGTTGTATAAGGTCACGTATTGCTGTCAGGCCTCTACCATATCTGGGCATAACAGCGTGAGTTTTATAACCTTGTTATGAAAAGCAGTTAGGGGCAACATCCAGTTTTGCAGATACATATCACACAGAGATGCCAGGAGCTTCCCACAGTGAATTTAATTAGCAGCAAACACAGAATACTCAGTGACTTGCAATGCAGATAACATAGCAATTACTGTCCAATGATACCAGTTTATTATTTTTAAAGGATCCTAAAATATTGTGATACTGTGTTTCATGCATTATATTAGATTGGGGTAGTATGGCATTGTCGTGGTAATTTACAGTCAAGGCTGAGTCACAGAAAGACACTCCTAAGACTCAGGTGACCTGGATTCTATTTCCAGGTCTGTCGGTGACTTGCTATATGACCTTGGGCAGGTAACTTTCCCTCGGCATGTCTCACTGTTCCTCATCTAGAAAACTGGAATAATTGCCCCTACCTTCCTTTGTAAAGTGTTTGGCGATCTACAGATAAAAAAGTGCTACAAAAGTGTTGAATATTGATACTGCTGTTAGCCAGAGTAGTCTGTGTTGTGGGGGCTGGGGAGAGAGGCTGCTTTATCTTACACCGTCCTGCTAGTTGTTTTCCGTTTTCCACCTGCTCATTGTAAATTAATCTTATTTTGCACATGTTCTGAATGCCAACATTGGTGCGAGTTACATTGCGTGGCCATTTAAACCCACTTAAACCTCTTTTCAGACCAATTTATATCCCACATATAATGTACAGTGCCAATTAGTGCCATTTATGTTATCCTGGAAATTGACTAAGAAACTTATACAGGAGTTGCTTAATGTAAGCTGAATTTAGCTGAATTTGACCCAAAGTGAAGAAAAGACTTTAATTTTTTATTCTTAAATCTAACATAAAATCTGCATTCAATGGATGTGGAAGAAACACCGGGGGTTATAAAACAGGAGATGGACTATATACATACTAAAATAAAAAGAAAAGCACTCTATATACAGGAAAAATATTTCTAAACTTTTATTTCCCTCTCAAAAGATCACTAGTTCTTGTCTGAACATATTTCTGTTAGAAAAACCAAAGGAGTCTCTTAGAAATGTAATTCAGCTTCGACATATCTGAGTGTTTGTTTGGACTTCTTGGGTAATTTCCAATACTTTGCTCTTGCTTCTCTCCAGTACTCTCAGGGAGGAAAAGTTGGCCCAAGGTTACAACTTATTTTATAATTCTCCAGATGGCCCAGTTTAATTCTAATACTACTTCATCATCTCAGCAAAACAGAGCAATCAAATCCCTTCACAGTGTGACTTTCAGCGCTGAACTTCAACAGCGCTGAACTTGGAACAGACGGATTTAAGGTTCCAAATTGCAACTTGGAAGCAATTAGTCTGTCGATAAATATAAGGAGAAGAAAGTTGGTCCCGTGACCACGGGCAAGTCACTTAGCCACTCTGGGCCTCAATTCCCATCTGTAAAATGGGGATAATAGTACTGCCTGGCCTCACAGGGGTGTGGTGAGGATAAATACAGTAAAAAATATGAGTTGCCTAAAATGGATAAAATGGGCAGCATGTGGTCATGGACATACCATATAGACGTCTCATAGGGTTCTGCAGCACCTGGCCAGAACCCGTCTATGTGAAAATGGCAGAAAGATGTTTGTGAATGCTTGTGGTAAGCATTTTGGGACAGACAATGCACATGCAAGATGTACACGAGTAGACGTGAACTGTGTGACTACGTATGTGTGTGCAGGCTACAGTCTTTGTGGAAATAAGAAGCTATTCAGAACTCTGTCTAGGTATATGCTTCCCTTGTAATTTATTAGTTTAATTTGAATTCAGTTTACAGTCAGTGCACATGAGAATTATTTTGAAGGTTTAATTTTGCTAGCTGCTGAAAGCAATAAGGTGGCTATCAACAGAGACAAAATAGCTTGGCTGTTTGTTAATGCTCTTGGACTGTATTGTAACTACCCAGGGCAGCTGTAACTGTATAGGATCAAATAGAATACGTAGCATAGTTGCTTTTTAGAATTAGTTCTTTTACTATCTCAATAATTTGTATTCTATTTCTAGATATTTACAGTTAAAGTCTTTTCTGGGAGAGGCAGGTGAGAATCTGTATGGATCCTCAGTAACATTCAGTTAGAAAAGCCTGAAACCATCCGGAAAATGTAATGTTTGGCCTGTTATTAGTAACAAAAACTTCATTACACTTATTGTGTTTGCATTGATGCTGATTTTCTGGCCATTTTAATCAGCAAAAACTACATTGATTGGCCTATATTTGGACTGGGCATTTAGTTTATTAGGATGGAGAAATCTGATTTTATCTGCTATGAGCAGCCATCTGGAGTAAGTTTATTTGTGTTACGTGGTTTGCATGTGTTTATGCTTCAGACTGAAATCATTTAAATTGCGTCCTGTGAATTTTTACATATCATATAAATGACATTTGCTTGCAACACAGTGGAGTGATTACAGTGAATCTTAAAATGGAAATGTTGTGCAATGAAAAAAATTACAATGTATAATGAACACATTCATTTACTAAAGAGTGTAAATTTATATTATATAATGAAATGTCTACACTGTGCAGTGAAATACATCTTGTGCCTATGGAAATATAATTAGATGGCATTGAAACTTGTAATATTTCACACAATTGGCTTTCTATTACATAGCAAAAACATAGGCGTATTTGTTAAATGTATTATTGGTATAATGCATTCAACAGGCTGTGTATATGTCAGCATTACTTTTGTGTGTGGAACAGAGGATTTTAAGTTGAAGCCCTACGAAAAGATTTGGCCTTATTCAAAACCCACACATGAGAGATAGGGCTGTGGTGCTGTTCTTACATCCTCTGAAATGTAAGAGGAAATTTTCCTCACTATGTGCCTGATATAAAAACAATTGAACTCAATGAAAAGACTCCCCTTGGGTTCAGCAGGCTTAGGATCAGGCTTCGCGTGCAGTGGCTCATTTGTGGAATTTCCCACCTCTCTCCATACTGGCCACTGCAGAAGGGAGAGGACCAGAGTAGACACACAAGTTCTGTGTTCCTTCTGCATGATTTGGACGATGCATAAACATCTCACAGCACTTGTAGTAAAGGATAGAAGAAAAGGCTGGCTTTCCTGGTCCAGTTCTTTTCTTTCATGAAAGCAGGGCTCACCGTAAATAACGGTGCGTGAGCTGCACTGAGCAGCTAATGGCTGGTTTTGAATATGGTTTTGAATCACTCCCTTACCAGCATTGCAGCATTAGTTGAGAGCATTTTGTGCACAAATATGCCGGCTGCAATGCAAATTTGAAAGAAAACCTGAAAAAATAACAAAGCCCGTATCATATGGGACATGTAGAGAGTGGCCTCATCAGTGGAACACTTAAAGGAAAACGGCAACAATGCAGTTTGATCTTTTATAAATCTGAATTCTGTATATATGCACAGGGGATTTTTTCCAGCCAAATTCAGGAGTGTTTTAACAAAGTGTGCATGGAACCTGCATTAGCCCTCTAGACTGTAAGAGTGCCAATGAAGCATGGAGTTCCTAGTTTGGCTTTTTCTTACTTGTCTTTGTTTTGTTTTTCTTAGTCAGAAAAGATTTCAGGTGTATGCTTGTGAAGAGTGCCCGGCTGCCAGTCTCGGAGACTGAAGTCCTCTGTTCATAGGACAGGTGTAGCCGGAGCAGTGGCATTGCAAGCTTGCCCATGCTTCCCTCCTAATGGGTTTTCCTCTCAGTTCTGGGAAGCCTTCCTCTAAGGGCGACAGGGTAGGGTAGGGTAGTTCAGTTTCCATGTTCGTTCCATCCTTGGCCAGGCTGTTCAGACAGCCATCAGCAGTGCCAGTTAACTTCATTCACACAGCAATTTAATTGGTCTGTGAACAATCCACAGCGACCGCAGTGCTCAGCTGCACTGTGGTTGTTAACCAGTCTTAAAGTGGGCATAGATAGCCCAAGGAGGATTACCTCAGTGTGGTAGCAGCGAGCACCATGTAGCAGCTCTAACATCAGCCCTTCCTGATGGCCAGCAGAGGGAGTGTGGTTGGGGCTTCCCTGTGACACAGCAATCCCCAGGCCTGAAAATGGTCTCTTGCAGCCATTGGCATAATTTACAGCAATCTTTAGGATGCTCTAATTTGTGCCAGGGGACCTGCCTAATGCACACCCACCCCAGGATCAAGGGAACACAAAGGTGGCTTAAAGCCTTCTTCATGAGTTGTGCTGTTGAGTCTTTGACCTCTGCCAAGGATTAGGGTCAGTCACTTTATGGTCCCCTATAGTACATTTTCCGAGCGTTGTCACATTCTGTCTTCAGTGACTCAATGGGCTTCCACTGCTTCCCTTGGGAGACTAATCCACAGTCTAATGGATTGCACTGGTAGGAGTTTTTCTGATGAGTTAGTCTAAATTTTCATCTGTAGACCCCAAATTTACCTCTATTTTATCTGACTACTAAATCCAGCTTTATACATTATTATATAGTTGGGTATAGTTTACTTTCTCTGTCTAGCACTGTGTATTATGGATTATCGCTACTAACAAACATCAGCTTGGCAATCTTTAAAGTCTTTATTTCCAGGGGGCGGAAAAACCCCCCACTCTGTTACAAAAATATGATGGGCCAGAACTTCAGCTGGTGAAAAGCAGCATCATTCTACCTTCATAGGTATACACCAACTGAGTCTTGGGCCCAATATGTCTTCATCATGTCTTAAATTACTGACTACAGATGACTGACTTATTACTGTTTACATGAACAATTTTTTTCACAAGCATAAAGAGCCATATCTATCAAGGGCTAACAACTGGCTTGTCCATTCCCATCTTCATGTCAGCTGAGAAAGTCATAATGTGAAATAACAGCTCTCCCAGAGAAAATAAGCATATCTCTCTTGACAATTAAGCAGGGAGCTGGCATTTCATTATTTCAGACCATCCGTTCATTATGCTCCTGAATGTAATGTTCAAAGACATGACACTCCAAAATGACAAGGCCCAGTTCTCAGCTGCACTTTGATACCCCTCCTGAAGGGGGAAACACATGCTATTTTTTCTCATCATGGCATGCCAGCCAAAAGGCTAGTAAGAACTAGCTAGACAAGAAGGGCTTATGTTAGGGTGAGGTTATGCTGCAGATATGTTGTTAAAGAGAGGGTGTGTCTGAAATTCCTGTTTGACCTATATGTCAAAAGTACTAGTAGATTGACAGGTGCCCTGGAAACGCCTAGATAGCATAAATGCATACCACCCCTAACCCAGCAGTGCAGAAATAAATAGCAAAACCTGATGGACAAGCCTCAAAGAGGCTCAGAGGTTGTGTTTGGTTCAGATAGGTAGCCAGATGCTTCAATGCTTATCTGAACCAATAAATACCCACAACCCTCTTCGAACAACCGCCACAACAGTGTACACAAAGGGGGCTGGAGAGCAAGAGTCTCTGGAGAAAGGGATAAACAGCACTCAGAGGAGGGTGGCATCCTGTTAGGGGGATGGAACAAACAAATGAGAGAAGGAATGGAGGCACATAGCCAACAATACTGGGAGAAGGCAAGGGATTGTGTGGGGATGGAAGGGAGAGAGGAAAGGGAGAAAAAATGCTAGGGAGGACTCAGTCCAATGTGGGTGAGTGGGATACATAGGGTTTAAGTGGGGGGAACAGAGCACCCAAAGGGAGGGAAAGCAAGGGACTGTAGTGGGGACAGAGCACCTAGGGGAGTGAGAACAGGGGGAAGTGGAAAAGTACTGGATACAGGAGACCTGAGATGAATGTGGAGGAGAGAGAGGGTTTGTGAGGAAAGATGGGGGTGATCCAGGCTTTGGATGGGAGATGCAAGGAGAAATAGAAAACAGGGAAGGGGCCATGGCACCTCTAGCAAATGTGGATATACATGCTGCCGTTGTATTACAAAGACAAATTCCTGTGGTGAATGTGACTGGAGACGCCACTGTGGAGCCTTGAGAGGAAGGCAGAGGGACTCTCACACATCTGACGAGGACCAAATTGGGGGAAGAACCTCATCTGGGTCACCATGGAGCCAGTGTGACATACTTCACACTCACATTCTGGTCATTGAAGGAACAGAATTTGTTTATTCCTTCAGGTAGTACAAACAGAGCCGTAATACGGACCAGAGCGCATGAGAAAAACACACGCAGGGGATGGTGTGAAACAGGGCTCAAACGAAAACGTCTCAAACAGTTTAACAGGGCAGTACAATGTGACTCAGTAGCCTAAGAACAGTGAGCCACGCAGATTAACCTTTCCTGCTCCTGTAGAGCACATGGCAGCCAAGGCCAGACCTAAGCAGGGTAAAACAGCAAACTGCAACTTCTTTTCTGAAACCGGGTAGTCCTCCTACTTTGAACCATTTTATATATAGGCAATACATGCTTCAGAACTCTTTAAAATATAAATGTATAGCACATACTGTTACACAGAGTAGGGGTCTGTGTGAAACAAGGGTCAAATTAAAATATTTGCCCCATATGCCACAACAACCCCAGCCAGCACGGATAAGGTGTATCTAGAAATTACAGCCTGGGGGGAACACAGTGTGTGTATGTCAGGGTGTGGGGGTGATGCTAAGCCCCATATTCTTCACAGAGATATTGTTGTGATATGAATATGGCATAACTAAGTTGTATTTTATGCAAGATGGGTCATGTGAGGTATCCTTGGAAAGGTTATGATTGAGTATCCTATTTGTATGCATGTATCATTTTTGTTAGGATCCATCCAGGTCATTAATAAAGATGTTAAACATCACTGGACCCAGAACAGATCCCTGTGGAAATCCACTTGAAACCTCCCTCCAATGTGACATCATTCCATTAATAGTTACTCTTTGTTTGCAGTTGTTTAACCAGTTATGCGTCCACTTAATGGTAAAAAGAAAAGGAATACTTGTGGCACCTTAGAGACTAACCAATTTATTTGAGCATAAGCTTTCGTGAGCTACAGCTCACTTCGTCTGATGCATACTGTGGAAAGTGTAGAAGATCTTCTTTCCACAATATGCATCCGATGAAGTGAGCTGTAGCTCACGAAAGCGTATGCTCAAATAAATTGGTTAGTCTCTAAGGTGCCACAAGTACTCCTTTTCTTTTTGCGAATGCAGACTAACATGGCTGTTACTCTGAAACCTGTCACTTAATGGTAGTTCTGCCAAGCCCACATTTCTCCAGCTTACTTATCAGTATGTCATGTGGGACTGTGTCAAAAGCTTTGCTGAAGTCCACATATATTATGTCCACCGCATTCTCCCTATCCACCAAACCAGTTATCCTGTCAAAGAAGGAAATCAAGCTGGTCTGGCATGATTTGTTCTTGGTAAATCCATGCTGGCTACTAGTGATCACCCCTTCATCTTGCAGGTACTCGCAAATTGAATGTTTTATACATTACTGAAGTAGCTTCCCAAGTATCGATCGTAGCATTCCCTTCTATGCCTTATACCAGCTCCTTGCTCCACCCCTCCCCACCACTTTAGCGCTAAAATTACTCTGCTGCTAATAATGCATCTGCACTGAGCAAACAGAAATGTATAAATTACAAGGACAAGATGTTCAGAACCAGCAAATTCACACATTTTTTTCTTCGCACCTAAATCAAATTTAGATAGAAACACCCCTCCCCCCCAATGAAATAGGAATAAATTGTACAAAAAGAGCATTACAAAACTCCAGAAGAGCCAAGTGCATATGTCAAAGTAGCTTATACATGAAGCTTCAAATTAACAGGATGGTTTGCTACACTGATTACACTAATAATAAACAGCAAGGTTCTTCCAACGAGGTCTTTTTCTAATTGCTTTGTTCCATAGCATCATGAAAGGTTTTATTTTTACATCACAGAGAAGTCGTCATTTTATCTACAGAACAGGGACAATACAAGCACGGAGCAGCGCAAGCTTTGCCCACCTTTCTCAGCCAACAAGCCTTTTTGGGTCGGACCCCATCTGGGGAGAAAGGGTCAGTCAGACTCTATCCCCTTTGCTTCAACACTCTGCTGAGCCTGCCAAAAAGGTTTCCACATCTGGGTGGAGTGAGAGGGGTGGGGTAGCTGCTATTGAGATGTAAGGAGGAAAGGAATATTTGTGGCACCTTAGAGACTAACAAATGTATTGAAGTGAGCTGTAGCTCACGAAAGCTTATGCTCAAATAAATTTGTTAGTCTCTAAGGTGCCACAAGTCCTCCTTTTCTTTTTGCGGATACAGGCTAACATGGCTGCTACTCTGAAACCTGAGATGTAAGGTTGAGGAACGTGTCTGGAGACATCACAGCAATGCGGGACGGATTGGGTGCTGTTCAGAACAGTGAGCTGCTGCTGCTCTTGTTTCTGAGCTGATGGGGGAAGTGAAGAACAAAAGAACTTCTTTGTTTAATAGAGGCTGTCCTTGCAGTTACGTCTAGAAGGAGAACACAGGGTGCTTTGGGGGTGTAAACACTTGGGGCCAGATTTTTAAAGGTATTTATGTGCCTAAAGTTGCAGATAGCTGCCTAGTGGGATTTTCAAAAGCACCTAGATGACTATCTGCATCTTTAGGTGCCTACAAATCTGGTCCTCCAAACTCATTCCACATAGGGCCACTCAAAGCCAATGGTAACATTTTTGTTCACTGCTGACCGAAACTGGATTTGAACCCATAACAAGCTATATATACTGTAACCAATCCACTGGGCCATTCAGTTTCCCCCTGTTTTATTTATAAACTTGCTTCATACCAAGCCAAACATTCAAAGCACTAAGCTAGAAGTGACAGACTGTCTATGCCAGAGGTTCTCAAACTGTGGTCCGTGGACCACCAGGGATCCGCGAGCTCCATTCAGGTGGTCCATGGATAGTTCTCTCTAAGGTGCATGCCTGGGCAGCTGCACACAAGAGAATGGAGGGCCACCCACCTAATTAGTAAAGCCCCATAGGCGTGGCTCCACTAATTAGGTCCCTGGACCCTGGAGAAAACACACGGGTAAGGTGAGGTGGTGGCCTTGTGGGGGAGAATAGGGAGTGGGAGGGCAGTGGGGTGAGAAGAGTGGGGGGGAGAATTTGGGAAGTGCAGGGCTGTGGTGGCCAGAGAAAGAGGCGACTTTCCCCAGCTCCAGGGCTGCGGCTGCCGGGGAGAGACTCCCCTCCTTCCCAGCCCCAGCTCGGGGGCTGCTGCGGCGGGGGAGAGAGGGCACATCCATCGCATTAGAAATATAAGACTATTGATATTAAAATATAAGTTGTGTGCTTTTATTTGTAGAACAAAAAATGTTAATTATTATTGGGGGGGGGGTTATATAGCGTTTTTATCCAAAATGCTTTACAATAGTCAGCTAACGGTACAAACAACATTTGGAAATATCATTAAGTGGTCCACCGAGACCCTCAGCAATTTTCACGTGGTCCACGAAAAAAAGGTTTGAGAACCACTGGCCTATGCCATTGAGTTACCCAGGTCTTCTAAGGCCCCATCTGGAATGGAACCATTTCTAACCAAACCAGTTGTATTCTGCTGTTTTTAGTGCAAGATGCTCAGCACTCACACTGCATGTTTGCCCTGCAGACTAACACTGCTCTAAACCACTGCAGTTCCAATGGTCTCTGAGCGACCTCTCCACACTTCCCAGTATGACTCCCAGAAGCAGTGCATTCTGGGGGATTGCAAAAGGATACGAGTGCATTATGTGACAACAGAAGTAGTCTGTTATATCAATAAAAGAAAAGGAGGACTTGTGGCACCTTAGAGACTAACCACAAGTCCTCCTTTTCTTTTTGCGAATACAGACTAACACGGCTGTTCCTCTGAAACCTGTTATATCAATAGTTTCTGCAATAGATCTAGACAGAAAGAGGGCTTTTTGACTGCAGTATTAATAAACTAAGTGGCAACACTGATACTTCTATAGTGCTTTCTGTGTTCAAAGCACTGTACAGACAGTAACATAGTCATATTCACAACATGCTTGTAAAGCAGGTGGATCGTCTTACTAGAATTAGTTAAAATAATCCTGTCAAGGTTTTTCCAAGGAAAATGGCTTTTTCAGAGGGAAAAACATTTATTTTGTGAAAAATTTCTGGTTTGGTCAAATTTGGGGGATTTAATTGCAAAACAAGAAATTTTGGTTTTAAACTTAAAATTTCCAATTCTGAGTTGCTGAAAACCCAAAAGGTAAATGTTCAAGTTTTCACTGTTTTGACAGAAACCTGAAAATGTTCAAAGAAAAATTTAGAGAAAACTGAGGGCACGGACTATATGGCAATTTAGTGTGCAGCGAACAGTAGTGTAAATCTACAGCACTCTGGCCTGCTGTATGCTAAGTGGCAATCTGGAACCTGCTACCACATGTGAAAAGTTCTGTGGTGCACTTTGATCTACTGCTGTAAGCATGCTATAAAACTTTTAGTTCCCGGAAGCAGGGTCCATATCACCACATAGTGCTTGGTAGGCTGGAGTGCTGAAGATTCACATCCTAGTTTGCCATGCACTAAATTCCTGTATAGACAGGCCCTCTGGAAATAAAAAATACTTTTTCCCAAAACTTTCATAGGGAAATAAAAACAATTTCCCAACCAGCTCCAATTATTATCCCCATTTTAGAAATGAGGAAACTAAAACATCACGGAATAACCGGCAGAGCCATAATTAGAACTCGGAACCACCAGACAGCAGCTGTGTAATCATGCCTTCAGATAACACCGTTTTGTAAATGAAGTGGCACATAGTGTACATGTTCTTTATCAGTGACAACAAAATATCTGTCACCCATGTGGTTAATGCAGACACACTATGTACAGATCTAAATTCAGTCTGAGACTCTCTTACAAAATAATTAGACTTTGTAAATTTTAATCTCATATTAACAAGACCCTCTCCATCTTTGCACTCACAGTCAGGTTAGAAATTGATTTTAGAATTAATAAGAACGGTAATGCCACTACCTTTATACAGAAAAGATCGCTGGATATCTCCTCAGGAGGTACAGAAAAATTAAATACCTGGGTGAAAGTTTTAACCACTGTGTTTGCAGCTGCTTTTTAAGGAAAATTGGTTCTTCTAATGTATCAGAACCTGGAAGCTTATAATGTTGGAACAGGAAACTATTCCTTGTATGTCAGTAATGTAGAGTGGAACTGAACAAGCAATTCCGTGCGAGTTTGAAGATCATCCCTAATTTACATGAAAACTAGAGCAGATTGCAGCTACCCTTGTCTTTAACATATATATGTGGACCAAGCAGCTGGTAGTCTTTGTAGGCCACACCTCTGTACTCAAGATAAGGGCAGACCCCTATTAGAACTCCAGAGAAGTAGAGTAAAAATGAATAGTTGTGGCTAACAGATCTTTTTTTTCTTAATTTTTTTTTTCAACTCCAAGTCCCCCCTCCCAAATAAGACATTTCTATCCTTTAACTATTCACATTCTTCAAAAATCTGGGACTGATGAATTAAGATCTCGTTATTCATCATAATTGCAATAGGGAAGCAAAACTATAAAGACTTATTTCCAGAATTCTTTGTGGTTCATAAGAGAGTTGGAAATAAGCACTGTGTAATAATTAGATCTCCTGAAATAAATTAAGTCAGTACATTTATTTCTCAGTTATCTAAACCTGGTTTAATCCCACATACTCTTAAATCCATCTGACCCTCCTGATTTCATTACTGATTTGAGTTAACATCAGGCAAAAACCAGAAATTGTTCCCTCCTGTTAGCAATGTGTGGGAAGGAGGATCTGGACCATATTTCTTAAATAGGGAAGATATTTATTACGTTAATTTTTTGGTCCATCTTAAATCTGTCTCCAGACATGTGTAAGGTGAAGCCCTGGAGAATAGGGAACAGGGAGGAGAGTGAATGAGAGCTTTTTGAGAACTCCAGGTGTACATGGGGTCCAAAGAGGAGGAAGCTCTCTGCCGGCACCTGCTGGTGAACAAAAGGAAATGGTCAAGTGCACCAGGCCTCATTTGCATTTAGTTATGTGACAATTTGGTTAAAATAAAATTGTTTTGAATTTTGGGGTAATAAAACGCTATTATTCCTGCTAGGAAATGAACAGACAAGAAAACTGCACCAAATGTGTTTCGGGTGAGAGGTCGCCCTGACCAAAACTACAGTCTGGAACAGTCAAGAAGTGGTTCCTGGACAAAGAAAAGGGGGCAGAGGTAGGGAAAACGGTTTCTGTCTATGGCTGGGAGCGTCTCCCTGGTAGCAAAGATTTTGTTCTGGGTGCTATATGCCAATCATCCTTCATTGGCTCAAGCTGAGCTTCAGTCTCAAAGGGAACTCCAGATCCGAAACTCCACCTTCATCCCCAGGCTTCGAGAGCATTCAGTTCTAGAGATGTGCTGCTTGGGCCCATCTCTAACCTCATCTAGAAGAGGAAGGGTCTGTGCACAACCATTGGTTGCTCTCCTCAGATATTGCATCCGTAGGTGATGATTATTTAAATAAAAAACACATAAAGAAGTGATATCTATTGAGCCTTCAGCTCCTTTTCGCTACTCTCAGCTTGGTAGCCACTCATGTACTTGTGTTTTTGGGCAAGGTGTTTCGTGGGCAGCATTTGGGCGAAGAGGTGGCGTGGGAGCCCCTCTGGTAGCTTTACACCACGGGAGGGGGCTGCATTGATTACATTTGCCGGCTTTGCACTGAAGACAATGGCACTGCGCACTGTATGTTTGATTTCATACTCCTATCATTATGGCCTGATTTTCAGAAGAGCTCAGCTCCCATTTAGCCACTTAAATAAGGGTCAGATTTTCAAAGGCACTCAGCACCATCAGCTCATGTTGTGACACTTTAATGGCCCGGTTTTCAAAGGAATCAGCACCTGAAATCTTAAAGCTGAGCTCTATTGAAATCCAGGCCCAGTTGTTGGAGATTCTGGTCTTGATGTACAGAAATTAAAGCTATATAACTACCTAAAATGGATATACTGACAAGGTGAAGGCTGCATGATCTCCAGAAATGATGTCTATTAAGCAAATATAGGGCTAATTTATTTTCTTTACACACAGATACAGCTGGCTCTATAAAACTAATATTTATTTCAGTCGGTCCCTAATTTTAACTGTGGATTAGCACTTTTTATTATGATGCCTCATTGTTTCTTTTGGAAATCTAACAAGAACCAAGTACAAGTTTTGGGGGATTGGTATGAAAGTACTGTTTTAGGTAACCCTAAAGAGATTTGCATGAAGCCTCTGCTTTGGAAGGAAGGATGGATGAGGAAATCTTTCAGTCTGTGAGTTACCGTTAGTGGTAAGAGGAGTTATTTATTGTCTAACAAATGTAACAGCACAGTGTAATTCTGAGAAAATGGACTTCTCCTCTGGTTTACATTTGAATCCGCATCTCTGTTTTCTTATGAGCTACAAGAATAATGCCACATAATAAATGTAGTGTTGTTAGGTTTTCTTATGTCTCCTAGGCCAGTTTTTCAGTAGTTGGATACACACACAAAGGCTGGATTTTTCTTCAAGAATCCTGTAACCCAGTTCATGTTTTGTTGCAACATATGGTATAGCTTTTGATTAACTGGTTTTTATGCTAAATGTGTTAAGGATCTCCATTAATAACTACTGACATCCAACTGATTACGCATCTTTATTGCTTCTGCTAAGAATATATAGTCAATTAATTCCCACTGCCTTTCCAAGGGCAAGCAATCTACACAGACTTCTAATAGTAGCAACACAGTGTGTTGTTCCTTTGTTACTAAGGTAGCAATTAACAAGTTTCTAATGGAACAAAGTGCTCCCAGTGACAAGCACAGCAGGATAATAGGAAGGTGTCTGCTTTTGACGTCTAAACATGGTGAGATGTTAAATGAAATACCTTGGTTGGTACCTGGTATGGGCTTTTTATTCCTGCACTTGCTGCCACTGTGCATCTGAAAAGAATATTTATACATGTTCAATTATGCCAGGGCTCTAAAACATAAATTTAAACTGCAATCCATTTAGAAGCAATATGTGGTTTTTATACCAGAAAAGAGGTGTAGTCTCTTTCTTTCTTTCTTTTTTTAAGATTTCAGTGGTGCAGCTGTATTCTGCAAAGTCAGGTTTTGTTGATGGAGTAATTGTTTTTTAAAGTGTTTCTCTCAGTTTTTAATGTCATGTTTATGCAAATTAAAATACATAGAGAGGAGGGGAAGTCAAGAAGAAGAATTGTCGACTTCCCAAAATAATCTAAATGAATTTTTTTAATAAAAATCTCAGTTGGGAAGTGATTGCATCTGTGCATGAGATTAATAATCATTAAGTAATTTACTTTTGTCTCTCATTAAGCAAGCTAGTTTTCATCAGAGTGATTTAAAAGTCTGTCGGGTGCCTCTTGAAATTCCGGGTGACGTTTCAAAAGTAAATTCGATGCTTTTAGCTATGTGTTAAGAAATGCAAAACACAGTCTTTCCCGTTGCCTTTCTACATTGCTAGGATCTAACATGGGCCACAGTGCATGGCTGTGTACTGTCTGGTCCAAGTGAAGCAGGACTGTTAACTCCACCAAAGCAGGATTACACGTCCTGCTGTTGTGGTCTCTCCTTCCACATCAGCCATGGGGAAATGAAATGGGCTGATATTGAGGACAGTTCATGGCTTCACCACAGATGTCCTGTGTGACCTTCGGCAATTCACTTATCCTCACTTCACAGATGGAACAGAGAGTTTAAGAAAACTTCCTTTTTCCTACCTTTTATCTCTCTTACCTATTTAGATTGTAAGCATCTTGGGGTAGGTACTGTCTCCTGCTATGTGTATGTCCAGTGCCTAGCTCTGATCTCAGCTGGGGTCACTGGGTGATAATATGATACAAATAAATTATAATACCTTCATGCATATTGGTGGGGACAGCTTGCAGAGGTAGAGCAAAGGGGCACTTCCCTACTCACTAGAACTTCCCTTCAGAAAGTAGCTTGTTGATTCAGGGAATTGTTCCTTAAAAATAAAAGTATGAGTAATAAATACTCATTTTTTATTCTAATAGGTAAGTGGCACATCTACCATGTAACCAATTATCCTTAGCCATTGGAAAAGACTAGAATTGTAAGGAAAAAAATTAGTGAAACCGCCTACCACATGCAACTCACTTTGTTTCAGGCATCATTACAAACTTGAGATTTGGTCATATTTGCAAAAGGTCCATTCACTTTAAAGATCCTTTCAAGAGAAACTTCTCTAAGCTGGGAGAGAGCAGGGGGCCGATTTTTCAAATGAAACTATTCACATGAATCACTGGGATGTTAAACTGCTCTGTTTCACACAGATCCAAATATGAACTGATCTAAAGTCTACTGAAATGGATGGAAAGATTTCCATTGACTGCCTGACTTGCTTTCTGGTAAAGTTTTGGATCTTTCTTTCTTTCTTATAAAAGTAGGGATTTTAGATGGAAAATAGTGTTTGAGTTCAAAGAGTGGGATGTCTGATTCGTATCCCAGAAGAACTGTAAAGCTCTAAGCAGCCTGACTTAACATTTCAGACTGTGCATACAATAGAGAAGACATTTTGTGGAGGAACAGAGACCTGTTTCATCCAGGTGCTTGTCACAGGCGTGTCCTGTAAGGAAGTCAGGTGCGCAGCCTTTCTATGACAGGCTCCACTGAGGTCAAACCAGGTTTAGCTCAGGTCCACATGGGAATAATTAATTGCCTAAGTGGCTAGAAGGAACACCTGGGCCTAATAAAAGGCTTAGGAGAACTTGGTTGGGGAAGCTCCTGAAGAGAAAGGAAACCTGGAGAAAGAGGAGGTCCCAGGAAGCCCGAACTAGGAAGAGAAGACTAGGGAGAGACCTTGAATAGACAGGGGAAAGACTGCAGAGCTCTGCAGGCAGTGGAGAAGCCTGAGGCCTTACAGCAGAAGGAGCTGCTCCTTCAACCTAAAGTTTTGGTTTGGGATGTTTAAGTTTTAGCTGGGTCATGAGGTAAAAGCCGTTAATACATTGTACAAGTGCTTCCTTTGGAAGGCTTTATTAAGGGAGATGTGCTGCTGTTTGGCTTCTCCTTGACCAGGCTGTTTAAGTGTCGTCATGGGGGGAGAAGGGGAAACTGAGGCAGGCCACAGCCGAGCCACACTTAGCTGAAAGGGGGCGCTTAAGAGGCGACAGTGCCCTTTCTACAGGGCTGTACTCAGTTTACTTCCTGTGACCTTCCAGCACTTCCCCCCCACATCTTTATTTTTCATGTAGCTTGGGGCCCTTTGCTTTTAAGATCAATTCTGTTGCTGCTTGAGCCATAACCTTGCTGTCCTTTTTGGATGCTGTACCACACGTGTGTCTTTGTTCGCAGCATCTACGCCTGCTAGCAGTAGGCACATGTGCCAAAATACTCAGCAGCCACACGGTAAGTTCTTTACCAGCTGCCTGAGGATGTTCCATTGATTCTCTTGGGCACTGCATGATCCAGGAGGTTGGCACTTTCTTTATTAAAACTAGAAAGAAATCTACGCATCAGTGGAGATGAGCCCAAACCAAATCCCATGGATATGAACATCCAAAGAGCTGAGGTATGGATCTGAGCTTAGTAGCCGTTTCCATAATGAGCCAAGTCAACACCCTTCTCCCACTCTCCAGTCCAAATGCTCTCAGTCTTTGGAAAAGTTTGGATCCACATCCCATATGCTCAAATAAATTTGTTAGTCTCTCAGGTGCCACAAGTACTCCTTTTCTTTTTGCGAATACAGACTAACACGGCTGCTACTCTGAAATCTGAATTTGGGGGGCTTGGGGCCTTTTTCTTACAAATTATCAACAAAGAGATGATTTGATAGCGGCTAATGCAAATAGCCAAGGAATTAAAAAAGACTTACCACTTTCTGCTATCAATCTAATATGTGTTGGAATTGCATCACTAAGCAAGTACCTTATTGCTTGACAGAATTAAAAAAAAAATCTGTTTCTAACATTTTCACGCTGTCATTGTAGACAGATTGGGGAGAGGAGAGGAGCTGTTCTCAATATGCGGCAGCCAAGATAGCAAACAATCTCAGTACACTTAAAGAATGGGCTCTAGTTCTGAGAATATTATAAAATAACAGATGGTATGTTCTCACCTAGAACACTGGGTGCAGCTCTGGTCACCCTGGCTCAAAAAGGTATAGCAAAATTAGAAGGGCTGCAGAAAAGTGCAATTAACATGCTTAGAGGCAGTTGAGAGACTTCCATACAATTAGAGACTGGAGAATACTGGGCCTGTACAATTTAAACAGATGTATCAGAGAGGGCATGAAAGAAGTATATACACATGAATGGCAGAGGAAATGTGTATGTGTATATATCCTATCTGTCCTTTCTCATAATCCAATAATAAGGAAACAACCCGTGAGATTGAAAGACAATATATTGAAAACTGATGGAGGGAAATATTATGTATAAAATCCATAATTCAGCTCTGGAACTCACGGAAACACCAAAGCACAGGTTAGAAGGATCTGGAAAAGGATTAGACACTTACATAGACTATGAGAACAGTGAGAATTCAATGAGAATCCACAGTTCCATTAGGATGTGGAGAAGACAGAGGGAAGAAACCAACACTAACTGACAGGTCCAGAAGAATGCTCCCCTATGAGCTTGTTGTTTCATAATTTCCCACCTTCTTGCACTGTCTTCTGAAGTATCTGGCCCTGGCCACTGTTAAAGACAGGATAGGGGACTTGATGAATCAGTGGTTTGGGTTGCTAGGGTAACGTCTATGTTGCTATTCTGTCACCGTGTGCTGCACCACTTCAGATGATGGTCCGTTGTAACCTCGCGATGTTAGAAGCCTGCCTGTTGTGTGGTGCAATGAAGAACTGTCATCCGCAAGATCGTCTCCTGAACAGTTAGTATTTAGGGTGAGAGAGTCAAATAGGTTGCCACCGTTACAAAGTAAACTGAAAATCCCTCCCGTCTGGAATCCAACCCAGTCCAATGAGCCTGGTTCTGGAGCCCAATCTTTCCAAAGACCTTGCCTTCCCAAGCGCTGCTCTTACAGCGCTTCTCCAGCCATCTTTACGAGGGGAGATGAACTCAGTCCCTGGCTCACCAGGGATCAGGTAGTGCCCTTGTCACAGTGCCATCTCCAGTGGTCATAGGCTGGAGTCCCTAACAACAGGCATTAACATGGGGAGTGTAGATGCATGGGAATTTGGGTATGTCAAAGCTGATTCCCCACTCTGGCACTTTGATGCGGAAGGTGGGGGGCCAGCAAGGATTCTAAAAACGAATACTGGCCACTCCAGGCTGGTATTAAACACTCAGAGTCACGGCGCTTCTCTGACCTTGGATGGGTAGATGCTGCCACCGCCCAAGTGCAAAACCTCTTTGAGAACCCAGGAAGGCGCACTTGGGAATTCCTTCCTGTGAGGTACCCTCAAGCCTTTCACCCCCTCTCCGGGGAAGAGCTGAGAGAGAAAAACAAAAGAAATCAGCTGTTGCCACCAGCTAAATAAACAACATGTGCACAAACCTCTTAGGACACAAACATCCAATCCTGTTCTTAAAAAAGGTAAATTTTATTAAAAACAAAAAGAAAATTACATCTGGAAACTCAGACTATTGCTAGATTTTGAAAAACGCCCATTTACAAGGATTAAGCATCAAGAATAACTTTCTTGAGGTCCAGCTTAAAGGTTACAAGCAAAACAAAAGTATTTGGGGTTAGCACAGAGGAGTCCACAAGCTATAAAGAAATAAAAGGAGATAAACCGGATCGCATCTTCCTAGACGTTTCCTGATCTACGTGCATATCTGGGGTTTCAAATGAGTAGTTTCTAGGTAAGATACTGATGGTTTTTTTATACCTGGCCCCAAGCTTCTTACAGCATATTTCCAGCCCTGTCTGCCTCTCCCCAAAAATGACAGACAGACAAACATAGGGAATTTTTTTTTTCCATTTTAAAAAGTTCTAGCCTTCCCTTTGGCTCTTTTGGTCAGGTGCCCACTCCCTTCCCTTTACCTATGCATAACAGTTATACTTTTTAAACCTTTACAGGTAAAGCAAGTAGAGAACAGCTACTAAGAGGGATTTTATAGCTAACTGGCTGGCTGGGTGTCCATAAAAGGGAGCTACCCCCCCCCCCACACACACACTTCATTTATCACAGGGTAAAACAGTCCCCGCATTCATTAACTCTGGCATTGTACCTCATTGCTGGTAGTTATACAAATCACTGCCGACTGGGTCATTCCAATAGCTTTATACACCTGCATTTTCTAATATGCTGCACAGTTAAACCATTTAAAACCATCTAAAATCAGCCTCCAGTAGGATATACAAAACCACATTGATGCTATTTCTGCGAGAGGAGTGAGCTATTGTCAAATTCCCTTCCCCATTCTTCAGAGCGAGTGTCACAATTCCAGATCTACTGAACTGCACTCCATTATCTCTTATCAATGGGAAACTGTCCATAAATTGCTGAGGCGTGACTCGCTTTATTTTCCCCCCAACACAGCTGCAGCCTATTTATTCTGTGATATTCCAGCTTCTGGATGATAAAAAGGGAAAATGGTGGGGGATTAAAACCACTCAAACCAGCACCTCCCATCCCTCCCTGAGAAGAGGTGCTTCCTTCTTCGTGCCGAATCAACCCAGTATGGGCTCTGGAGAGTGGATCAGTAGAGTCAGCAGCTCAAGTGAGAGTCTCAAATATATGGAGAGTGGAAAGGTGGGCAGAGGAGTGAAGCGTGAGAAGGAACAAATGAATGATTATTGCCTAGTATTTGTAAATGTAGATGGTCTGGAACAAAGCGGAGTCAGACCAGAATGTTGGTTGCATGTGGAGCGATGACTGCATGTGTCACAATGGGGGCTGTTGGGTGCTTCTGAAAATCTGGCCCCATGTCACTTAGAGATGAAGGCTGATGCAGCGTTTAGGGCACTTGCCTCAGACACAGGAGATCTGGGTTCAAGTTCTGGCTTTCCTACAGCTTTCCACTGTGAGCTTAAGCAAGTCCCTTTGGGTCAGATTTGCAAGGGTATTTAGCTACCTATAGTTGTGGATGGTGCCTAATGAGATTTTCAAAAATGCCTAGGCACCTACTGCCCCTTGATTTAAATGGGATTTAGCAACATAGCCACTACTTAAAATCCCACTAGGCAGCTACCTGTTTCCTTAAATCCCTAAATACCTTTGCAAATCTGGCACTTAGTCTCTCTCTGCCTCAGTCTCCTATCCATGCAATGGGGATAATAGCATTGCCCCACCTCACAAGGGTGTTGTGAAAGTAATTACATTAAAAGATTGTGAGGTGCTCAGGTACTATAGTGGTGAAGGCCATTTAAGTCCCCTAGATGGCTCTGTCCAGCTCTTCTCAAGTGCTCCAGAGCCCCCTGGAGGTTCACAGACCACGATTTGGTAACCACATTATTCCATTTAGCTGTTCCCATGAAATGAGGAGTGGAGACAGCCTCCGGACCAGCTTGGAACAGCTCCACAGAAAAATGGGGTTTTTAGGAAGCCTTATGGGGGGCAGGAAGTGTTTCTAGTTGACAAAGTGGCAGGCCGTTCCAAGCCTAGAATGTGGCGTGCAATAAGGTTAGAGTGAAGCTGGTGCCTTGTTTGCTTTATCAACTTTCCTTTTTCCCCTCTCTTTCTCCACATAAGCAGGAAATGGTCCCAGCCATCTTTTCCAGCCCACTCCAATCAGCGCTCTAGTTTCTGGAAGTGATGGGAATGTGCTAATTCGTGTGCTTATTATTATTATTATTTATTATTTGGACAATGCCAGTGCATGAGTAAACCAAGCCAACCAAAACTCCTTTCTGTTGGAAGCCAAATCCAAATGTGAACCTGGAAGCAAAAACCTAACCACAAATTGCTTTAAACAACTGAGCCTCTTCTGTAACATGTTGTCTTTTATGTGTATTTATGGCACAATTGAGGCAAGTGATGGTGCACAGACACATTTGTCCTATACATGCATGTGACATTAGGAAGTGCTTTAGGATCAGCCTTAATGCTGGCTGTTTTATTCCATCATAAAATCGTAGTCGAAATATACAATATCACATTCACCTTAACAATGGTGATTTTAGCGGAAGCAGAAAACAACATTTACTGAACGTTTTGGTGAGTCAAAAAGTTTAAAAAAAATCATTTTTGGTCAAACTAAAGGTTTCATTAGACACAAAATGAAACATTCTGTTTTGAGTCTGAGCATTTTTAAAACATCTTTAACATGCATTTTAAAAAAAAATTAAAGGAGACAGAAACAAAGAGTCATTTCAAATCACAAAACTGAAATATGTAGATTTCTTTAAAAGGTGTGTTTTTCAGTCCAAACAACTCAGTGACCTTGACACAAATCCGAGAAATGTTTCACTGTCACCAAATCTGCATATTTCATTGCGGGCGGGGGAGTTTCGGTTGAAAAATTTTGCCCAGCTCCCTGCTTTGTAAAGTGCTTAGAGATCTAGTGATGAAAAGTGTAATATAAGAGCCTAGGATTATCTGCTGAAGAATGCACAGAGAAGAGAAAATGGACAGGTAGAACAGAAGAGTGGAGGCCGCACTTAGATGCCGCATCTCAGGCTGGAGTTTGAGCTGTGAAACCGACCACTCTCCAAAGGTTTCAGAGCCCACGCTCTGCTACAAGCTGCAACGTTTATATTGTAGTTAAGTCTGTGACCAGGTGTGAGGGGGAATGTATGTCGTCTTTGTGCCAGGCTGACACAAAACCCGCGTACTGGTGAAGAGCACCCCGACACACTAAACTGTGATTTGTGTAATTTCATAGTGAAATATGATCAGAACATCAACAGTGCTGTTATCTTCAGGTTCCTATGACTACCTTTCACTATAGTGAACATTACAGTACTGTAATGGAAGGGTTAGTTACCCAATAATAATAACTATGTGTCTGAAGCCTTTGAGGTCTGCAATACAAAGCTCATCAGAAAGACGTGTGTGTGTGTATGTATAAAATTTATATATATAAATCCTGTGAGTGCATTCCAAGTACACTACCATCAAGCTACCATCTACAAGGTCCTAGATAATTTGTGAGCTGCAAAAATTGATCCAGTCATCCAAATTACTGTAGATAATATTTGTCTTTTATGAGTATACTTTAGAGCAATGAAAGGATTCTACAATCCCTTGAAGAAAATGATGGCATTGAAGAGAAGAGTAGCTTTTAGTCCTTTGATACATAATGGCTTACAATGGAGTGTAATAGGGTTCTTTTTCCGCCCCAAAGGAGGTACGTATTGCGTTATTGTGCTATTATTTGGCATACATTCAATATAAAATACACCTTTATTTAGTATATCCCATGTAGCTGAATATTTATTATAGTCCAGATCATCAGTTGGTAAAAATCAGCATTGGTCCATTAAGTGCTATCCTGATTTATCCCACCTAAAGATCTGGTTACCTAGTCATTTTTCTCTATTGTCTGTTTCTTTCTATGATCCATACAAACCTCTCCTGTATTCCAAGTCAATCTGAAGACCACTATGCAATACATTTCATAATTTATTACATATGATTCTGGAGATCAGAGTTTGGATTGAGCTCAGACTCTCAAAACCTCCCATCACTTTGCTCTAGCGTTCTGTGACATGTGACGGAATGCTGCTTCCCTGTGCAGCAATTTTGTACTTACTCAAGCTAGAAAGAAAAGTGGGAAATCTATCACCAGGCAGACTTTGTTATGACACAAGATAAAAATCCCTTGGGAAGTTAGATTATATTTCCTTTGAAAATAAAATAAAAATGACACCGCATTCGACACCATTAGAGTTATTGTATATTTCTGTCAGAGACTCTAGTTTAATGGTTTGTCAAAGCTTCATTAGACTTTGAGATATGAGTGACAAGGAAACTCATTCTCTGAGTCATTGAAGTGGAAGTTTGTTAGTAAGTTAGGATTCCATTGTTTGACCTAGAGCAGAGCTGTGTAACTTCATTAAAATGTTTGGAGGCTGTATGGCTACTGGTCACCTTGCTGTACTTCACAAAATCATCAAGCCAAATTGCCAAACACTTAACCATGTGGGTAGGTGCCACTGATGCCAAAGGGACTTAGGCACATGCTTAGTATTAAGTACATGCTTAAATGCTTTGCTGAATCAGGACAATGTCCTGAAAGGCTCTGAGTACCTTCAACTCTCAATAATTTTAATTTGCGTTTAGGGTGTTCAACACATCATAGGACTGAAATCTATCTGTGCCAAGGGCCTGATCCACTGAAGTCAGTGGAAGACTTCCATTTATTGTATTGGGCACTGGATCAGGTCTCAAGAGTATATATCCCAGAAATAATGGACAAATAAACCCGAGTTTCCTGATATTATTGTGGTGATTTTTTCTGAGATTTTTTGGTCAGTTTGTTTTGTCTGAGGGGAGCCATTTCTGAGGCTGAGATAACATGAGATTTGGTCTTCTCATGATACTTCCACTCTCTAGGAACAATCCAGATGACATTATTTTATGGCTCCCTGAAGTATTAATGAGAAGCCTGTGGAAAAACATGAATACACAGAAATACTAGACCCCAGACATACTCATCTAGGGTAGGACTGTAAGAAAATTGTGTGCGTGTAGTTCTTCACAGAAGCCTGTACAGTGGTCAAAAGGGAAAGGAAAAAAGAAGGAGGGGAAAAGAGGGTTAAGAGAAACTGAAAGGAAGGAAAGCAGAAGGGAGGTTGCAGGATAATCTAAAAGAAAGGAGATGTATGTCTACATTACAGCCACTACAACGGCATAACTACGGCACTGCAGTTGTGCCGTGCTGCAGTAGCACTGTAGTATAAATGCTTCCTACGTTAATGGAAGGACTTTTTCCATCCACAGGGATAATCTACCTCTCCGAGAGGCAATAGCTAGGTTGACAGAAGAATCCTTCCGTTTACCTAGCTGTGGCTACACTAGGGGTTAAGTCCACCGAATTATGGTGCTCAGGTTGTGAAATTTTTCACAACCCTGAGCCACATAGCTAAATTGACCTAAGTTTTAGGTAGGTGTGGACCAGGCCATTGGCTGGCACCAGGAGGTTAAGCTAATACTTTTATCCCCTAAAAGTTCTGCTTCTAAACATGCACCCGCTTATGGAAAAATTCACAACTGGAATCAAAAATCTTTCTCAGAGCCCCTGGCTCCAACATGTTGGGAAATCTGAAATTTTAGTAAGGGACTATTAAGATTCAATTTAAATATTTTTTATTTCAAAATAATAAAACTTATATATATATCACTTTCCTAAATGAAGACCTACTCAAGGGCTAGAACTATTAAGCACCATTTCCCACAAAATATTAAATCCAATAAGGTTTATTTCCTGTCATTCTGAGAACAGCAGAAAGCCTATGAAGTGTGTGGAAGAGTTTTCAGTCATCTGTTCATTTGTGTCCTACAAGACATATTGCATGCAATATACTCTAGTTTTTTCATAGGTAAAATACAGCTTCAGACTCGTTTACCTTTGCCATGTACCATTGCTCTGGTACCAGCAGGGCAGATACAAAGTGCATTTGCTCCTACAGTGCTATATCCATGGTCAGTCCTTCCCAGGCATTCTCTAGCCACTCTGGAGAAGCAGCAAGCATTTTACTTCCTGCTGCTTAGCCTGTTTATTCTACAAATTAAAAAAAAAAGTGTTAATTAAAAAGCTGATTCCTATTTATGCTCGTCTGCAGGAATTGAGAAATATAAAATATTAACACTCTCTCTCTGTACAGTATATCAGAAAGACCCTGCCCCGTTTGATCATGCAAATGAAGAAAAGTTGCTGAGGCATTGTTTAATGGTGTCATTCCCCTCCACCCCCACCCAAGACTCAGCCGTGCCACAATGAGATTTATAGGAGCTTTTTGCACTGAGGCGGGGCCCAGAGAATGAGGTAGGATAAATGCTTTAAACTCTTTCTTTGGATAATGAAGAGTTTTCGCCGAAATGGCATTTGTGCTACACCTAATGATCTAAGGTTGGGATTTTCAAAGCTATCTATTGTATCTCTTTGTCCTCCCCCAATTCCTCACCAAGTGGTGGCCTCCCATTCTCACCTCCAGCTCTCCTCTCCGGCCACATGGAGATCTTTTTCAGAGATCATACGGGAAGGAATGTCTGGACTTGCCCCACCAAAAAGTGAGAGCTCTTCCTTCAGACGGAGCAGGAAACTCCCTATTGTTGTGGCTATTTGCTCTTCTGTCTGATCCAGGAGGTCAAACTCACCCCACCTGGAGATGGTCACACTCATCTCCTATGTGCTTGACCATAGATGCCTGCATTTTTGAGCTGAAATCAGCAAAGCCAAGCAGAATTTTCTTGATGCCCCTAACTTGATACTGCCATTGCATAGTGCTGCAGATGACACAGCTGTGGGCCATATAATGAGTGACAAGGTCATGTAATAGCCCTCAGAATGTCTGTCTGCATCTTTAGGGTAAGAAAGGATAAGTATTAACATGAGGATGGATGGTCCAGTGGTTTGGACTAGTTTGGACTAGTTACTAGTTTACTCTCAGGAGACCAGGGTTCAAAACCATACCCTATCATGTCCTTCCTTTCTGAAGATGGGCAAGTGATTGAGGATTAGATTTTTTAATGGTATTTTGGTGCCTAGAGATATAGACAGAAATTCCAGTGGGATTTTTAAATCACCTAAGCCTATTAGGTGTCTACCTGCAATTGATTTCATATGTAGGTCCTTAGTTTCTCTGGGTTTCAGTTCCGTCTGTAAAATAGACATACAGCTCTTCCCTGTCCCGTGGGTGTGTTTTGAGGATAGGTGCATTAAAAACTTCTCACACACTGCAATACTGGTGATGGCGGAAGTAGCATCAAAGTAGATTTTCCAAGAAAATCTTGCCCTGGCAAACCCAAAGTAATGCTCATGTACTAGTGCAGCCATTGTAATATATGATATGGTGTATGTGTGTTCATATATAGTAAGGGGTTTTCAGAATTTGTCACACTGTCAATTATGATGGGACTTATATATTGGAACGTGTATTCGTTTAAACGTATAGCACTTCTTTTCAGCGGTCTTCACAGTATGGGAATCAAACGAGTGGCAGAGGATTTTTGGATGCCTTTTACTTATCCCACTCATATGGTGGGACCCTGCCATGAGCTGTGTGCTGGCAGGTACTCGCAAAACCCTTCCAAAGGATGCAGGGCCTAAGAAAATGGGCTCTGCCACCTTAATTTTAAATTTGTAAAGAGGAAGTAACTACATATGTTACCTCCACTACTTTTATTCCATGCAGACAGTTCTGGCGCTTGTTTCCTTGACCTGGCTTCTCTCAGTAAAACATAAGCAGTGATTCATAGCTTGGGCTGACAACTATATGAAAATTTTGGGTGGGTGGCTGTGCTTAATTTGTGCCAGGGCTGAGCCGCAGAACCTGTAGGCTTGGCAGTTCATTGCCCCAGCACCTATGGGCTCACTGCATCTGTTTTGAATGTAAAAAAATTGCTTGAGCCCTGGTATCTAATTGCTTGTACCCCAGCACCTCTTTCATTACAAATTAAGCACTGGTGGGTGGTCAAATCCCCCCTTGATGTGGTCACATACAGTCATTCCCACTACTGTTGATGGGACCAGTAATACACATGCATCAAGGAAAAAATATTTTTTCCTTCTTTCTTTTTAAAGAACTGTTGTTCCATAATTGTCCTAATTGTGATAAGAATATTTGCATGCTAATGTGGTGGCAGACGCACCTCTTGCAATAAATCCAAATAGCTGGTTTAGAAGGGTTTTTTAAAATATATTTATTATTTGTAAAGCAGTAGCCACTAGGCGCTCCAGTCATGGCCTGGTGGGATAGGTGCTGTGCAAACATGGTGGGTGGGGGAGGTGGGGAATGCTTTCCTCCTTGTTTTTGTCTTCTCTCTCTCTCTCCTGCATTTTTGTACGCACATAGTTAGAGCGTTCATGGACATTAGCCATCATTTGTTACTTTTTATCCCGAGCAACTCACTTGAAAAATAAAACAATATTAAAATGTGTGCACACCCAGACCCGTATGTAGCAAAGGGAATATGAAGCTGAGACAAAAAAAGGAATCCAATTGGAATAATAAACTGAAATATTTCCCCAACGTGTTTGTTTCCTCACTAATGCATGTAAACCACATGTGCAAGTGTTCAGTCCTCATTCAGCTTGCCAGAACCAAGTAAGGTGTGATAATTTTGTCATCTGTGCCGTTTGGCTTTCTTATGCTGTAGCTTTGCTTCTGTTACACTAGATTTTCTTTAAACGTGCTGGTAACTCAGGATTCCCGAACAAAGAAAAATAAAATTAACCCCTCCCGCCCAATTTTGGATTTAAAAATAAGTCAGATCCTCGGCTAATGTAGATCAACATAACTACAGGGACTTCTGGTGTCAGTTGTTCCAGCTCCACTGAAGTCAATAGATCTACACCAGTTTGTGTCAGCTGAGGCTCTGGCCCTGTATGACTTATCTTTTGCCATGGAGAGATGTCTGTATTACTTTGCTTAGAAATGTCAGAGCTTATGACAAGCACTCCCTGAAGTCAAAAACCTACTTCAGTCAAGTAGTCACAGTGACCTCATTGGGACTATTCAGAGGAACCAGATTACCAGGATTGGGTGCTGGGAAGGGTCAGATGGCTTTATGTCAGCATCAGTATGCAGCATGAGCAGACAATTTGCTCCTTACTCCTCCCCCCGCCCCCAGAGATACTTTTACCAACAGGGAAGAAATGATGGTGGATGGAAAGGTCCTAAGGACATTCTCATTACTAACCTAACATGAAGCAAATTCAATGTAGGGGTTAATCATCCAAAGAACAGTTTAAGAAAACAAATTTGGGGGGAATTAAAGAAGCTAGTGGGCCAGGTCCAGTGGGAGGATTCATTGAAACCTAAAGAGTTTTGAAGAAGGCTGGAGGAGTTTTGAAGAAGGCTGACTGGCACAGTAATTAAAGCAGAACCAATTTCAGTTCCTTTTGAAAAAGAGACGATGGAAGAGGGAGGAAGCTGCCATTCCACCAGGGACTACTCCAGTGGTTGAAAGCACAGAGCTAGCTCGAATGGATTTTGTTTTATTTGGGGTGGGGAGAATGGAGGAATAAACCAACCAGAAAGCTAGGGAGAAGCACACAGAGCATCCCTCCCAAAGGGTGGCATTGATGACGTCTCACCCAGCTAACGGAAAGTCACCTTTCTGGAGGGCCCTGGCTGGGTAGGAAGGGGGGAGTTTCTCTGTGGCAGGCCCATTCCTTACACCACATAGCTTTACGAGTTGGCAGACGGGGTCTGTTTAGAGGGCCAGTTTCATTTCTAGCCCTTGGTGTGTCTCAGCAATGGCAAACCTATCTGATGCCAATCCAGGCGCAGCCCATGCATTGTGGGCGGGCAGAGGCACATCACCCAAGTGTGGAGCCCCAGCAGGCGTTGTGTGGGAAGCTCACTCAAGGTACAGGGATAAAAAACCTGCTGCTGACCGGATGGCTGACTCGGGCTTGCAGGGTTCAGGGCTGAAGAATTGCTGTATAGAAATTCAGGCTTAGGCCGAAGCCCAAGCTCTGGGACCCTCCACAGGGGGAGGTTCCCAGAGCTAAGCTCCAGACCAAACCCGAACGTCTCCATGGCAATTTTTAGCCCCACAAGCCCAAGCCCTGTGAGTCTGTGTCAGTTGACCTGGCCAGCTGTTGCTGTGCTGAGGGTCTTTTATCCATGCAGAGATGTACCCTCAATGACTCCGAGACTCTGGGAAAGGCCGGGTGGTGGAGATGCTGTGACCTTTGCAGGCTTGTAACATGCTCTCCACAGTCACAGCCAGGGTAGGCCAGAGGCCAAGTCAAAGCCCTGTTTTAACACCTAGTGCCACTCAGGCAGCTTGCCTGGTTCTTCATGTGTACCAAGAACAGCGGCGTATTAATACCAAGGCCAACAAGGGTTTAGGGCAGAAAAATTGCAGGGGCGGCAAATTTATAATAGCAGCCAGAGGCTGCTTCTCCCACCCCCGGTTCATGCCCTCCACCCCCGGCCCCGCCCCAATTCCACCCCTTCCCCGCCCCTATTGGTCCCCTTCCCCAAATCCCCGCCCTGGCCCCGCCTTCTCTCCTGAGCGCGCCGCGTTCCCCCTTCTTCTCCCCTCTTTCGCGCACAAGCACTGGCAGGGAGCGGAGGGAAGCAGGACCCGGCAGTGCACCCAGGGGAGGAGGCGGAGCGGAGGTGAGCTGGAGGTGGGGGAGCTACTGATGGGGGGCAATTATTTCAGGGCCTAGGGGCAGCAAAATCATTAATCCGCCACTGACCAAGAAGGTGATTGCGCCCAGCCCCTAAGCAGAAGGGCAAGTGATGAAGGCTCATTCAGACCCTTCTTGCCCTCCCCTATCACATGCTCCTATCCAGTCCTGGACACAATTTTGCCCATAGTGAACTGAATAGTGACTGCAGTGAAGTCTGTATGGTCACTGGAAACATCTTACCATTAGATGCTTTCAGTGTGTGGTTAAACCTGTGGAATTCCCTTATTTAATATTTGGTCTGATTCCAAAGGCCCAATTCTTCTCTCACACCAGCGTAAATGAGGAGTAACATCACTGAAATCAATAGCATTGCCCAGGAGCAAAACATGTGAATGAGAGCAGAATCAGATTCAAAAGACACAGACATATATCTGATGTGACAAAAGACCAAACCAATCCAGGGTTTGGTGTCACTGTCTATATTGTGCCTCATCAATTTTTTATCTAATATACTGTATTGTGGTGGAGGTCCCACAGCCAAAAGCTGTAGTAATTTAAGAAATCTAAGCATTGGACTTTGGGGGATCCCATTCTGAATTGTGACACTTCTGGCCAGATTTTCAAAAGAAAAACAACCGAAGTTAAAATCTGAAGCTAGTTGTGTGTGCTGAATAATTACAAAATCTGGCCCTCTGCTCTTCTGAACATCTGGCCCTAAAGGCATGAAGCCTATGCCTGAAAAATGTCCAAGACAGACTTTCTATATTTCAGCATTATTATTTATTTTAAACTTTAATAAACACCCTGATAAAACCATGCAACAAACTGGTCTCTTGAACACC
Source organism: Caretta caretta (assembly GCF_965140235.1). Taxonomy (NCBI): domain Eukaryota; kingdom Metazoa; phylum Chordata; order Testudines; family Cheloniidae; genus Caretta; species Caretta caretta. Next base: position 200,301,677 of record NC_134208.1, on the reverse strand, counting down.
CAGCCGTGTTCTGCTTCTTCTGATGTTTACTTCAGTTTCTTCTTCACCTTTTGTTCAATTCTGCAATTAACACCTATAATGAAAATGAGGGAGATGACATGCTGTTGATAAATTCTGGTGTTAATTAAAATTAATGATGAGAGAAAAATAAGCAAGAAATAAGGGGAAAATAACAGCATTTAATAAAGCACAAACTATTGTGGAGACATAAGGTAGACCAAAGCAGAGAGATACCAAATTTGCCCTAGAGTTCACCACAAAGCATGGCCAAAACCACATGAGGGAGAAATTTACCCCAGTTCAGAGGGCCAGCAACCGTTAACCTCATTTAAGCGGGATTTAAGGGGTGCATTTTGCCTGTTTGAGGGTTATTCTAAATACACACAAATAATCCATACAGAAGGAGAAAAGGGGAGTGATAGACAAGAAAAAGGGAGTGCATCCATCTCAAGGGGGAGAACATGTGACATTGGAATGACCTGGACATCGGTGCCTAACTCACTGAGGGACAGAGCTTAGGCTGTCAAAAAAAGCCCTCCTCTCCTCTGCATTACCTACTGGCAAGCTTAGCTTTTGTGGATCCCATGCACTGCCTAGGGAACCTGGGTGCCTAACGTGGGGCTGAAGATGCCATAAGGTGGCAGGGTGCCTGAGTTAGGCATTGCAACGTAGTGCCGAAGTCCCCTTTGTGGATCAAGACCCTGAGGCTCAAATCCTCCAATGAACTTAGGTGCCTAACTCCCTTTAACATCTCTTTTTGAAAAGGAGACTGAGGGCAGGGCTACACTTAAAATGCTGCATCGGTTCAGCTGCACCACTGTAGTGCTTAGGTGAAGACGCTCCTATGCCAACAGGCTAGTTTCTCCCATCAGCATAGTTAATCCACCTCCCTGAGAGGCAATAGCTACATTGACAGGAGAAGCTCTTCCATTGACATAGTGCTGTCTACATGGGGTGGGGTGGGGCGGGGGTTAGGTCGGTATAACTTCAGTGTGGATTTTTCACACCCCGAGCGACATAGTTATGCCGATATAGGTCTGTAGTGTAGACCTGGCCTTAGGCATCTAAGTCACTTATACGCTCTTGACATTTTACCCACTCTGCATAAAATGAATATTCATTGCTTTTCCAATTTATGCACTACATAATGCTGGAGGGCATCTGTAAGAGCAACTACACATCTGTACACAAAAGAACACCAGCTTCTCTAATATTGTTCTCTGCCTCACAAAGGATTTAACCAATGTGTTTAACATCTTTCAGCTTCTTAATCAAGAATCACATGTTGGGAATGATTTACTGCTCACCCACTGCCAGCAATGTGGCATGCTGAAAAGGACCCTAAAGCTTGCTGGGTCTTTATGTTGGAGAAGAACTAAACTTTAATTACACAGACCTACTCAGTAATGTTTCCGCACTCAGCTTTACATTAAGTGACCATACTTGGGATATTTAGGAATGCAATTAACTGTCCAGATGATAAAGAGATTATTGGTTAGCATGGCTCATTTACTATCCACCTAGTGTAGATGCTGCTCGATATGTCATTGGAAATCCATAAGGATTTTTCTTGCCCCACTAAAAAATCTCTGCAGTTTTCAAACTGTTTTCCTCGCATAGGATTTTCCTTGGGGAAGTCCCATAAAACAGGCATTCTAACTCATTGTATTGTGCAGTATGAAAAGAGGCTGGAAAGAAACCCCGAGAGGTCCCAGATTTCTGATTTTAAGCAATCTCTGCAGATCTGAACCAGTCGGTCTCGTGATGAAGCCCACTGTGCTTTGCCAGAGGAGGATATAATAACTATGTAAAAGCATCCCAGGATTAGAACATCTTTATCCAGCCATGTAACTTCTTAACACTCAAGGGGATAAAGATAGCGAAGCTTGATGCAAAGCATCTGACCCAAATTAATTGCAGTGGATGGAAGCAGAGAAGCAAGAAACAAAGCCGTCGGAGGAATGAATCCCACAGTTTAATGATTTCCTTTCTCTGAGCTGATGGGTTTGTTTCTAATTTAAAACATCTTGGCTTCTTTATATTCCAGCTTGATAAGCCTCTATTTATGACAACTTTCCAGCTAGCTTTCTATCTGAATAACTAATTTCCCTTTTCCTGTGTCTCTGCATCATCTAGTGAATAAACCTGTTAGGGTTAAAAATCCTAGGACCAAAGTCCTGGGTCGACAACTCAGTTTTGAATTGGGCATTACTCACGCAATGCTCCCATTGACTTTACTTGTCCTTACTGAGGTGAACTCCCAGTTAAGAGCTCAGGAATTTGACCCCTAATTAACAAGTTAGTGAAACATGTCTAATGTATATAGCCCCCATTGCCATATCTGAGCCCCTCACACTCTTAATATATTTATCCTTGCAACACGCCCATGAGGTAGGTTAAGGCAAGTGCTATTCCCCCCATTTTACAGATGGGCAACTGAGACTTAGACAGATTATATGACTTGCCCAAGATCACACAGGAAGTCTTATGGCAGAGTAGAGCTGTGAACCTAGATTGTAGGCCAGTGCCCTATCCACTGGATCCTCCTTCCTCTCTGAGATTGTGCTTTAAATTACAAATGTAGTACCTGGTAAGTACAGCTGGTGGAAATGTTTTGAACCTCTGTAAAATCTGAAAATCAAACAGACAGGAAAAATTTGAACATGCATCTTGCAGATTATTCTTCCATTTGTCACTCGTCTCTACTGCTAGCTGAAACTTTTCAAATTCTGAATTATTGAAATATGTACAACCGCCACCCCCCTTCTCCCCCAAAGAAAGTTTGTAAAATGTTTTCCAGCCAGCCTACTGGGAACCAGTATTCCTAGGAGTATCCCTGAAGATTTGGGTATCCATTTTATGAGCATCTCCTGAGCCACTGGGACAAACGCAGAGCTGATGTGCAAGGTGGTGTGTGTTAGGCTGCCTTGCGGTTCAACTCATCTTAGACTGATTTAGGAGTGAGTTATACGCTGCGAGATGGGAGAAGGTATAGGTTAAAATAAGGCTATCTTAAATGAGACTCTTAAAGCACCCTGTAAGTTGCTTTTCTTGCTACACTCCTCTCTCTTGGCCCCTCGGTGCAAGTCACAGCAGTCTAGACGTCAGTTGAGTTCCTCACACTCGGGGGACGGCTACACTACAGCTTAGGCTGACATAACGTATGTTGCTCAGGAGTGTGAATAAGCCACCCCCCTGAGCGACGTCAGTTAGACTGATCTAAGTGCCGGTGTGGACAGTGCGATGTCGGCGGGAGAGCTTCTCCCACAGAGATAGCTACTGCTGCTCATTGGGGGGTAGATTTATGCTGATGGGAGACCTCGCTCCTGTCGGCTTAGAGCATCTGTACTAACAGCAGTAAAGCAGCGTCGGTACAACTGCGCCACTGTACGCTCTGTAGTGTAGCCATCGCATCAGCTGGGACTTGTCTACACTAGAAAGTCTCCCTCCACTCCCCAGTATAACCTAAGGTGTGAATTTAAGCAGATAGACCTAAACCAGCATATCCTCCTGTGTAGACATTTTTGTTCTGGTATAAGAGGGGATTTTTTTTTTAGTTTAACTTAATTTTGCTTGGGAAGGGTTTAAGTTAACCAAAGGAAGTGGCTCATACTGGAACAAGAGCGTCCAGACTCTGGGGAGGAGTTTGTACCAGAGTAACTGGTAGAACTTTCCCACATTGACAAAGTGGGCTTATTGAAATGTGATGGGGGTGTGTGTGTGTGTGTCTGAGGTTCTTCACTTTGTTCTCTAAACTTTATTTGCTTCTGTTCAGAAACAAGAGGGAGGGAGCATGGGTGACACACTGGAAAGCAGCCATAAAGGCACTAATACATGGCAACAAGGAGGGGAATGCTGGAAATAGATGACAGTTATGGTAATAGATTACTAATGTACCAGGAGGCGGTGGGAGGGATTTTCAAACACACTCAGTGTTGAAATCAATGAACCTTACTATTGATTTCACGTGCTGATTGCTGTTGACAACTTTGCCCTGTGTCTGTAATAACTAAACCGAATCAGTTGCATTGGTCTGGTCCTTTGGTGGTTTCTGAAGGATCATTTTATTCACATGCTAAGGAAGGACTTTGCATTGAAACCAGTAGGGCCCACTCTGGTCTTGTCGCTAAACTTTCCCCAAAGAACGCGCTCTATCCCTGTTTAAAATGCCTTTGTAACCGGAGGCCCTTTCTTTTTCTGCTCGGCAGCTAGGAGGTATCTTTCTGCTATCAAGAGATGAGCAATGAGCTTAGATTATTTTTCAGAGATAAGTCTCTGTCTAAGGACACTACCTATGCTGATGGGAAGACTTGTCCTCTCCTCCGCCCTCCGCCTCGCTGAGAGACAGTAGCGAGGTCAATGGGAGATTAGCATGGCCTACACCGGGGGCGAGGTCGGTTTAGGGGCATGGATTTTTCACGCCTCATAGCAACGTAGTTATACCGACCTCATTTTCCTAGTGTAGTCTGGCCTAAGGGTACGTCTACACTGCAACAATAAACCTGCGGCCCCTCGTCTCAGAGCCCATGTCAGCTGGCTCTGGCTTGGGCTGAAAATAGCTGTGTAGACATTCTGGCTCAGGCTGGAGCTGGGGCTCTGATACCTTCCCCCCTCGTGGGCTCTTGAAGCCTGGGCTGCAGCCCACGCCCGAACATCTACACTGAAATTTTATAGCCCAACTGACCCAGGTCAGCCGCGGCTCTTTTATTGCTATATAGATGTACTCTAAGGTCCTAAGCTTGCAGGGTGCTCTACACAAGCAGATCCCAGCTGGCTAGTTGTTGTTCTTATTTACCCCAATGTAAATCCAGAGAGACAGCCCATCTTTCTAGCCAGAAGGAGCATCTATCATTTTCAAAGAAGGTGAAGGATTTTGAGGAGGGAGGGATTGGCAATGTTGCCCTAGTAGAGAATACTTAGTATGCATTTTGCCCATGTACCCATTTAATAACATTAAGGAACTCAACAGGCAAAGGAAAGCTTTCTGCTTTACCAGGAACAGAACTGAAAAAGGCTGTGACTTGCTTTGAGCAGTACTGGGAGCTAAAGGTGAAATGCTAATTTCACTGAGATGTATGGGGAAATGAATAAGTGCCAGGGCAACACCTGTGTGCATTATTAAGGATGGTCTGGAGCATGTGTGGGAAGAGCACATAAAAATAACAGAATTTGGAAACACTTATACCAGAGATACAGTAAATGTCACGGTCCAAATAGACTGAGTAAAAAAATGTTATTGTTCTCAGGCTGGCCTGCCCTGTCTTCATAAAATAATATATCCTTCTGTCTAATCCATCAATCAAGTGAGTTCAAACTCATGTTAACCCAGATGCTGATAAACTACCTTCCTCCTGACTCCAGATGGAACCGAAGTTGTGATTTCTGGGACTGGACTGAAGTCCTTCCAGTAAAGTTGCTGGTAGCTGCCAAGAAGCTAATAATATTGTATATTGCTGTAGAAATGATAAGATTTTCACAACACACAGGGTCAGATAGGGTCTGTGCGCTGCATGGATTGGACAGAAAGGCTCAACGATCCTCTCCCTTTTGGTCCCCACATGGGGCTAGCCACAGCAGAAGCCCTCCCTCTGATTGGATTTCAAGGTCTGCTCCAGGCTACCCATGCAGACTTCTCTAGGAGGGGAAGGAAGGGCCAGGAAGGAAGCCGGCCATGATCCCAATCCTCCATGCCAGCCAGTGTTATGACAGAACTGGGAAACAGAATCACATAGGATGACAGCAGAGGTAGGTTTATTAGATAGACTTCTAAATATAATGACCAAAAAATAGCCTCACTGAAACTTGCCATCCAGCCCTGTCGTGTTCAAGCCGGACAGCTGAAAGTCAGCAGTTTCAGTACTATTTTGGTGGGAGTTCAATTCACCTTAAAGGTGGGGTGGGAAATCTTGTTTTATGAATGAAGCTGACCGTGGAGATAAGTGAAACCAGGTGGTAGGTATTATAGGGTATAACGTATCAGCATTGATCAAGGAGAGCAGTAAAGATGCACAAACTTTCCATCAGCATTGCTTTATTCATGGGCCATATCTTGAGTGACTTACTCAGTACTGAGTTAGTTCTTACTCAAGCAAAAATCCCAAGGGACATGTTGCTTGTGTGAAGACTGAAGAATCTGGCTTGCTGTTTGGAACAAGTTAAGATTTGTTTTAAGAGTGTTCTAAAAAGTTCACAACATGTGTGATTTAGAAGGAAAAATCCTTTACACGACCTCAACCCTTGTGAAGCAGTTATAGACAAAATTGATATTGGCTTAGGGGTACTGCAAGTTAGCCAAATGTAACATTACATCACATTTCATCCTGTCATGCCATAAGAAAATCAATATGTTGTTCAGAGCAATGAAAACGAAGCAAAATTTACAACACTGGATATCCACTGAAGCATGAGGCCAGTTGTGCAGTTTACATTTTTTGGTTTAAACATCTATGACAAATTATTCTTTATTTTTTGGTAATTGCAGTGCTTTAACTGTCTGGAATAACAGTTATACAGTGCATATAGAAAGACCACCCGATAACTTAGGACATTGGTTAACAGTCAACTTTGTAGGAGGGGCAAGAAAAAAACCATGAATAAGATTTTAGTTCTGCCAAAAGAAGACATAATAGCAAAGATCCACGCTAGTATACTGTGTTAGTTACATAGGACATAATCTGCTTGTTCCATCTTTTATTATAGGCAGAGCTGGTAGCAGTACCTATAGTGAAGATTGTGTAACACTTTCCATCATCCATTTTCATTGGCTTATAACTCTGTCAAATTTTAACTGTTCAGACTAAAAATTTCCATGCCAAGTGTTTGCATTCAGGGTTTTTTTTTTTTTTTTTTTTGTTTGAGGTTCAGCAGAAATGGTCTCACCGTTTCCAAGAACGAAATTAAAGAATCATACATTATTTTGCCCATGTGAAAATTTTTGCAGTCGTTTCCCTAAGAAACTCCAGTACCTCCATGGCTTGGACCACACATGTGGCTTTTATTAAAAACTTAAGAAATTGCAGTTTTAAAAGACATTCAAATAACATCAAGGTTGCATGCTCAACTACTTCAAAAATTAGGACATGCCAGAATTAAGGTTTCTAAGCACGTGCAGCTGCTCAGCAGCTCCCCCCTCTGACCATCTGCTACATTGCAGTGAGGCCCGGAGTATAGGTCTGCCTACTCCATTGCTTGCTTGCTTCCCTCCTGGGCTGTGGGAGTCCTGGAGAGCGGGAAAGGAGCTCTGCTTCTTCAGCCTAAGACTAGGAAAATGGCTAAAATGAGAGGTTTCAACGCAAGGAGAGTCATGACCACCCTCTCTTGCATTGTGGCTAGATGCACAAGGGCAGGGGGGTCTGGAAACCTTTTGGGATCACCACCTGGGAAAGGTTGAGAGCCCCTAAGTTAAGGTATTGATTGTGGCCTTTTGATTTTCAAAAGAGCTCAGGGGTTGCTTTTAAAGTGCTCAGTGCCCTCTTCCCAAAGGATTCCACAGTGCTTTGCCACCTATACATGCAGGAATGCATCACACCACAGAAGTGCAATCACCTCTGGGGTGTGTCCCAGCAGCTGTGAGCTCCCTCTGCCCTTCCTCATCTTTCCTCCTGCCCAGTGTATGTGGCCAACCTTTTGCTTCGAAAGCTGGGACAGCCCAGCTGCTGTCTGAAGAGCCCTAAGGATGCCCTATGGCAAAGAGTGTGTCTCCATCTCTAGGGCCAGATATATCCCACCCCTCCACCACATACACAGCTATAGATGCTACAATAAGTGATAAGACTAGGGTTTTTTCTAGTCACAAGCCCTCAAATCTTAGCAGTCCATGGGGAAAGAGATCATTTCACTGGAAAATTTTAACTGATGAAGGGAAGAGAATTATTTCCGATCCCAAAAGAAATCAGAATGCTTGGGGATGCTGCCTCTATTTAAAATGTATCCCATCTGGGAACACAAAGCTAAAGCTAAAGTCAAAGCCAAGTGAGGTTATTCGGCTTTGCTACTGCTTTTTACTATAGCTTGAGAAGCCGGAATAAGAACGTAGAGAACAACAGAGCACTTCATTCAAATACACCCTGAAATAAATACAACTGATTTCCAGTTCAGCTGGAGTTTGATCTACAAAAAGGAGGCATCCTATAAACTCTACCAATTGCCCAGAGGAAATCAATATGCAATCAGTTGAGAGCACAGCACAACACACAATCCTTGCGGAACATAGATACTGAATGGCAGAGATACAGACAAAAAAAGAATGCTAGATTACACTGCTGCAGACAAGCACAGGCCCTTTTGAACGCACCTAACTGCAGGTGGCAAGGAAGGCTGGTTTTCTTAAAGCGCTGGCTTGGGGCTCTAAAGAGTTGACTCTGCATCATTTGTGACCTTGAGCGAGTTGCTGAGGCCCTCATCCTACAAAGACTTGTGCACATACGTGGTGAGTAGCCATACTGACATCCATAAGACAACTTATAGTGCACCAAGTTAAGGGGGGGGGGGGAATCTTTCAAATTTTGAATTTTTCATTGGACAGGAAAAGCATTTCCCACCCAGCTCTAACAACACTGCAATAAGCTTATTTGGGATTGAGGAATAATAACGGAGAAACTGGTTAGAAAGTGGTTTCTAAGCATGAGACCATAATGTTTGCGGTAAGGCAGGAAAAGTTAAAACAAAATCCAATTTAAACTGCTGCAAACCACCACAAATGCTTGTAAAAACAAACCAAACCCCCAAAGAGTTAGTTTTGGGGTACTTTACAGGTTGTGGAGTGGGTCACATTGGTGGGAAGTTCTAGCTGGATGGGACTCTAAAGCCAGCTCCCAACAGGAAAGTGGGATTTGGATGAAATCTCTTAATTAAAACGCTAATTTTTCTAAAGCACCACTTGGCGGTGAAGCACCTGACTGAGGAAAAGACGTTTTCCGAGTCCTACAACCTGAAGGTTCATTCAAAAACTGAGCAGTGTGTAGGCATCCGTGTATGTCTCTTCTGGGCAACTTGAGAGAAACGAACACTCATTTGCTGCAGCCAATCGATCAGGAGGGCTCTGGGCTTGTGTGTGACTCCCTCTTCCAACTGACTTAGCCGGATGCGGAAGCAGAAATTTGTCTATCATAATAAATACAAAAAAACTTTTAAAATATTCTGTTTGGTATATATTGGTTGGCTGAGATTTGCTGACCTACCTGGTTGTTTTTCTGGCTACATCCTAAGTATTAGAGATTATTTTTCAAAAGCAGTAAGAGGTAACCTGGATATTGCAGCCTGTGTTCCCTCTCTTGTAGATTAATTCTGTATGCAGAGACGTGTGATATGTGGACATAAAGCAATTGCATATTCCCACGCAGTCATGGCATTTAGTGCATTCCACAGCCACATTCTGCCCTCGGCTCCTGAATTACTGAGAACAAGCTGGTTGTGGAGGTTCTTTTTGCTTGGTTGACTTTTTACACATTTGTCCATAATTTGCAGTTAATCAACAGTTTTCATAAGCAAATTTAGCCTATAACGTGTTTGCAAACTGCTCTCTGTTGGGGCCCCGCAAATGGAGGCACCTCGGGGGCACAGGGCAGAAAAGAGGAGCAATTTCAGTGGAGAAAGTTGCATAACTCCGGTTCCACTCTGACTGCCAACTGCTGCTGTGGGTAAAGCATTTAGTAGCTCCTCGAAATTCACTCTCCATCCCTGCTCCAGCTCTTGAGTACACAGCTATACACTCAAGGATATAGCTCATTCCTGGCCCAAGCTCTGACTCTGCTATCAGCTCATCTACTATAGCAGGTGTGTCCTGGCCCCACAGGATGATCCATTGACACCCTCCACTCTCTGTGCAGCAAGGAATCTTCTGAGGTGGGTGAGGAAGCAATCAGGGGAAGGGAGCAAAAAGGTAAGAAAGGGGGCAAACTAGAGGGGGAACACGGAGATGGGGAAGGGATAAGTGTGAAAGAGAAAAGTAGAAATGGCAACTCTGGTGGGGGTTTAGCATAAAGAGGTATGGGCTGTGGGAATGCCGGGGGTCCCCTTTCACCACTCTGTTGCAAACATGCCTCAACCAGGGTCCCCTGTTTGTGATCACTGGGGAAGGGGACATGAAGTAAGACACCTGGTTCTTATGCCACCCTTTTCGTTTGTAAATCTCAGTGTTTTTCAAAGGAGGTCAGTATCCCTGCCCCCATTTTGCAGATGGGGAAACTGGGCGAGTCACTGCCCCTCTGTGCCTCAAAGTCACTCAGCCAGCCAGTTGCAGAACTGGGACTAGCATCCATGCCTACTGAGTTCCAGGCCAATGCTCTGCTGCTTGGCCATTCGACTGAGTTCCAGGCCAATGCTCTGTTGCTAGGCCATTCGACTGAGTTCCAGGCCAATGCTCTGTTGCTAGGCCATTCGACTGAGTTCCAGGCCAATGCTCTGTTGCTAGGCCATTCGACTGAGTTCCAGGCCAATGCTCTGTTGCTAGGCCATTCGACTGAGTTCCAGGCCAATGTTCTGTTGCTAGGCCACACTGATGGTCAAGTGTATGAGACTGACTCAGCCATACATTTGACTCTCATTAAACCCTGTGCGCCCCCCCCCCCCAAAAGTGCCAGCCTAGCCATACTGAAGCCTCGCTGAAGAAAAGCCAGAGTGGCATTGCCACGGAAGCAGATGGCAGATGCAATGACACATCTGACACAACTAGTTTATTTAGAGCTTGGAATGGGAAGAGTTTTTTGAGGAACTGGATATTGGATGGGGAGGGGGGAGGTCTGTTTGTATGTTGTCCTAGGCATGGTGTTCAGCTCAGAAATTCAGCCGCTCTTTATTATTCACGTAGCTGAACTTACGGCTAGAAAAACACAGAACCCAAAGCATGGATATGTTTTGTCCTGTGGGGGTTTCAAGGCTGGCATGGCTCAACACCTAATGGAGCAGCTGACAACTTGTCTTGGTGGCATTATTGAGTTTACAATCACATGGGGGAAAATCCAGTCACTTTGTTTTTGGACTCATAGGCTTGGTTCTAGTTTCAAAATGTCCTGACAATGGGTCTGACCTGCCATGACACAAAGTGAAGAGTGTGAACTCGTCCAGAAATAGGCGTTGGCCCAGATCTCAGCTTTCATGGGTATCTCTACTGAACACAACCCTACTTGAAGGTTCAGATCAGTCTGGATAAAATAATACCTCCTTTCATCTGAGGAGGTCAAAGCACTTAACGTGATCTAATCAAGCCTCACAACGCACTTGTTAGGTACGGGATACCAGTATATAAGAGGTCCATTTAGCCTACTGATGAAATGCAGTCACCTCTGGAGCAGGTCTCCCATCCACATACTGATCCAGCCCAGCCATGCATAGGCTGATTAGCTGCAACCATTAGGAAAGAGACAATGCTTCATTAAGTTCCCCTTGTGTCTCAGAACTGTAGCTAACCAAGCCAAGAAAATCCCATTCCTCAGCAGCAGCTTTGGGTGTTGGCAGCTAACCCCAGCTAACCCCCAAAGCTCCAATTCCCCTTCCCAAAAATAACTTCCCAAAGATTCCCTGTGTTCCACACACACTCCTCCCTCCTCTGTCTCCTAAGCGATATATGTCCTCAGCTATGGCTCAGCCAGACTATTGGAAACTTAGCCATTGTCCCTACAAAACCCAATCCCCTGGTCTCCCTCTGGGTTAGGTAAGACTCGTATTAATTTAGATGGAATAGATAGGTCCAAAGGTGTTAATGTGGGCCTGTCACTGTCCAACGTTAAACAGTGTTAAACAAGGTTTGGGGGTTGGTAAACAGAGATCTCAGTCTGCTTAGTACGATGGCAAACACATCATTGAACATCTTTTTAACCTTTTATTAGTGATACAAAAAAGAAGGTAAAATAGTTAAAGCATCTGAAATGTAAGGTATTAAATAAGGATTTTATTTTAACACCATCCCTTGCTCCCTTCTGCTTTAGCTGGAGAGGGTCTTTAGAAGGAAAATCCCCCGTGTCTGATAGCCTCTTACATGGTAATAACTGTCCTTTTGGTGAAAGGAGAACATAGCTGAGTTGGGCTGCAGCTGTTCTAGTCCAGCCCTGTTTCCTAGAGGGGAAAACAAGACAAACACCCACACAGGGAGAGAGAAAAGAACAGTGGAGATAGAAACTGTAGCCTGTCTCTCTCTGCTGTTGACTCTCACTTGAAACCGCACTGCTGGAAAAACACAGGCAAAGTACACAGTGTTATCAGCCACTCTGAGCCGGGCAAACCAGGCTGTTTAGGGCCTTGCATTTAGCTGCCTTTCTGGTCACAGGCTTACAGGAGTGTTGCCACACACAAAAATGTTTTGCCAGACTCTGACTAGACAAGGAAAAAGGAGAGAGGAAAAGAGAAGACATAAGGAAAGGAAAAGGAAAGAAAAGGAAAAGGGGGAGTGGAGGGAGAGAGAGACACCATCACACATCCAAAGTGCTGTTCAGGATTTAGCAGGAGCTATGGAGGTGGTGATGTCATTTGGTTCCCTCTGTCTGGCTCGATCTGGTCAGGGCACCTCTCAGAATTAGGATGAAGAGGGTCAGGGGTCTTAGGAGACAGTGATGTATAGCAGGTCTGATGAAGCTCGCTTGTTCCAGTCAGCCAGCATTGCAGTAACCAGTTTTCCCACCCCAATCTTTTCTTTAGACCCCTAAAGGGAGTGATGGAAGCAGTAGCCCTCATTATTGTGTTCACCAGTTAGGCCTAATTTCTTACACACTGATTTTGGTCCATCAATTTCTGGTTCCAGACTTCTCTTGTTTACCAGCCATGATCTTAACACAGTCCTTGAATCATATCAGTAAGCCTTCTTGTTTGGACTAATTCAGCCATTCTCCCTCCCTTTTGCACCTTTTCTCAATAACATTCATTGTTTTAGGTTATTGTGTCATTTTATGAAACCTCACTCACTTTTTACCATGGAGCTCACAAATAAGGAAATATTGTAGCCCCAATTCTCACAACAGGTGCCCATAAGGCTTCCTTGAGACATCACAGTTTGCTTCTCAACTGGTAGCATCGTCAAAATATTGTCTATTCTGCGTATCTCCACTAATGGATAAAGCAAATCAAATTCTGTTCAGTCCTACCAATGTGTATCCAAAGTTACTTCCATTGACCCCTCATCTTTTTAAATACACACTCCTCTTTGCACCAGGAAAGATAATAAAGGGAGTAAAGATTCTGGCCTAAATTATCCCCTTCCACAGGAAGGGAAAGGTTGAGACAAAATATCCATAGCTTGGAAACTGGAAATCTCACCACATCCCTTATAGGAGGCAGAGGCTATGGCACTCAAAGCACCTGGATATCATGGGATCCCTGGGAAATCCCATGGGCCTCTGAAAAGCGGGTTGAGCCTTCCCTGCTGTTCCTCACCCCGTTCCTTCTGGTAGTATGACTCTTTCTGCAGAGCTGTGCTAGCATTGGGTCCACCAGCCATGCCTGTGCCAGCAGAAGTTGATGCAGATTCTGTCATGCCCACTGGAGACTTAGTAGAGGATGATGCCACATAAAGGAGCTGTTCCCCAGCATGCCCCTACTTCTTTGGTTAGCCATTCCCTCCATTCTCCCAACCCGATGGAGTCCAGAAATGTGGTGAGGTATCTGTGGGAAGACAGGGAGCATGTTGTCTGTTTGGCAGTGTTCTCCCCCCGCTATATTTACCAGCCAGATATCACTGGTATGTGTTCAAGTTACATCTCCTCTGCTCAACACTGCAGAGGGAATAATGTGGCTCAGGGTATGTCTACACTGCGAGGACTATGCCAGAATAGTTTGGCACCATAGCTCTGCTGGCATAACCCCATAGTGAAGACGCAGTCAACACTGACAATTTTTCCATTGGTGTAGGAACATCCCTTCCCCAGGTGATGGTAGCGAGATTGACAAAAGAATGCTTCCATCATCCTAGCTGCAGCTATGCTTAGGGTTAGGTTGGCATAACAGCAGTGCCCAGGGGTGTGGATTTTTCAAAACCCTGACTGATGTAGCAATGTTGACCTAAATTAAGTGTAAACCGGACCTTAGTATGCTTTCCCAATTACCCCTGTTTTGTTTAGATGTAAAGACACTGGAGAGTCCTGGGAAGTAAAAATCTTTTCCCATGTAACCAGTTTGCTGGTATACCCTGCTCCCTGCAATGTGTTTCAGCAGAGTTGGAGAACTGACCCATAAGAATGATTGAATAGTCCACATTAATTTTTTTTTATACCCAGCTGCTGTGACTGCCAACAGGAAATCATTTAGCACCAGCTTTGTATGATGTGGAGAATAGATGTGTTTTGGAAGGCCCAGCTATCTCAAAGACTACTTGTCCAGTTATGTTCCTTTTGAAGCAAATTTTGCTTCAGAGTGGAGAGTATTGAATGTGTATTTGCCCTTTTTAGTTGACTGAGTTCATCGAAGTTCCAGATGGCTAACTAAACTAGTTTCTCTTGCCGGTTTCTTAGCCAGCCTCTCTGTCACTGCACTGCAGAATTTTAATGAACACAAGTCAACTACAGATCCCCCTCTTGATTGTCACTCAAGTGGAATATGCAAAAGCTACATGATGTGATCTATTACAAGAACCACCTTGATATTATGTCCTTGTATTCTACATGTTACTAACGGTATTGCAGTTGATAAACAGCAGGAAAAATGAGTGACGATTACATGAGTGGCAGAAGATTGTTATGAACTGAAAGCTTCATTGATGGCCAACCAGAATCATGTGGCTAAAGGGCTTGTCAATGAATAAAAATATACCATGTCAGAGTGGAAATAAGATGCAAGAAATGGAAAAAATATAGGGCCAGATTCTCACCTGGAGTAAATAAAAGTAGCTCCATGTAAGTCAATAGAACCACACTGATTTACACCAGCTGAAGATCTGGCCCATGGACTCCACTAGACGTTCTCCTTGAAAGAGGGACCAACTTTCAACAGGCCTAAAACAGCACTTCTAAAGATAATATTAGGTAAAACAAGAAACTATGATTTTTTAATATCTCTTAGCAAATCAACTTTGTATTGCTCCCTTATAATGACCAAACAGACTGCTTTGAAAGAAACCTGGACTATATTACTATATGGAAAACAACTCATAACCCAGAACAGACATGATCTACATCTTATAACTTGACATACTAAAATAAATGGTATTGGGGGAGTAGGTCCTGATCCTACAAAGATTTATGCACATAAGTAACTTTACATATCTGAGTTGTCAGTCACATTCAGGTGCTTGCACAAGTGTTTCCAGGATCGGGGACTTATTTTGCAAGGTTTGTTAGATAGGGAACATCCAGATTTGAAGAGTAACAGGTACAGAGCCCACTCTCTCATCTATTAAAACCAAGGGCAAAAATTCCATTGACTTGAGTGAATTAGGGAACTGATCCTGCTCCCAATGAACATTTATCTGTGCATAAGAACATGTGTGTATTGTCACTTCCTATTTTAGGAACTGTTTATGGTCCATGTGGAATATCTTTTATTTATATTTTAAAAATTTAGGCATCTTATGGGTGAGATCTTGCCCTAATTAAAATATATTTATTTTAAATTGCAAATGTCTTGCTACTTAGATGGTGCAAAGCATCTCATAAGACAGATTTATTCAAAGGGAAAGAGTATACATAGTAAATGAAATGAAATACATGTAAGGAGAGACTTAAAGCACAGGGGATTAAGGTATGAAGTGAGTATGACATGGGAAAGTCTGGAATGCCTGCAGGAAGGGATGATGGAGAGATTTAACAGCTATAATCCAGTTAAAACATTTTTGTTTGATAGAAGTTGTGCCAGTGTGACCAAAATGCTGAATTTACTATTCAGAGCCTGGCACACTTATATGCTGCATTAAGATATTGAGGATGGTATATTCCTTCAAAGGAGAAGGTAATTTGATCATTAGCCTTCTTACCCGCCACCGAAAGCGGGCTTGGGTAGCAAGATTGAAAGGTTGTTAAAGTTATGGTTTATAATGAGATGAACAGGACTCTGAAACTTCTTATTTGCAGCTTCCCCATTCTAAAAGAGAAAAGTATCATATGATCTAAGGGCTAGAAGTTGAAGCTAGACCAGTTCAGACAGGAAATAAGGTGCAAATTTTTAACAGTGAGAGTAATTAACCATTGGAACAATTTACCAAAGGTCATGGTGGATTCTCTATCATTGACAATTCTTAAATCAAGACTGGATATTTTTCTAAACGATCTGCTCTAGGAATTATTTGGGGGAAGTTCTATGGCCTGTGTTATACAGGAGGACAGACTAGATGATCACACTGGTCCCTTGGAATCTGTCAAAAGGAATGAAGAGGCAGCAAAATTCACTCTATAATTATGCAGACAATGAAATATGTCTTTTAGTACTTAACAGAAGTAATTTTACTGTGCTTGCCACCCCACACACAGAGCTACAGGGAAGGATGATTAATGCCTTGCAACCCACTATCCTCTAGGGTGCTTATCGAGCATGAAACTCATTTATTATTGTTAATATCTCAGAGGTACGTTCTCAAAGAGGAGTAAAAACTGTTTGAATAAATCTGGGGGAGTTTTGGAGAACTGTAAACCAGCTGATCTGAATGACCAGCTTCTGTCCTCTATGGTACAAACATTACTTAAATTCAGATCTCACAGTAGGCCACACCCACAGGTGTACACTTTTCTTTTTTTTTTTTACAGAAGCCATCAAGCTCAGTGGGGTGATGGGTTTTTTCTTGTTTGTCTGGTGTTCTTTTGTTTGTTTGTTTTTAACATTGGGGAGTCACAGGAAAAGAGAAACTGCTTGTGACAGTATTCTAGAAAATTAAGGCCTGATTCTGCTACAAATACTGGAATAATCAGATTTATGAGAGGAGCCAGGTTGTGGAAGCTCATCTATCTTTAAATGCTTCAACAGCTTTTTGTAGGTGTCTGCAGTTTGGAAAGGGGTGTGATGTGTATTTATTTATTTATTTGCAGAATCAGGCCCTTAGAATTCAACGTCTAACCTCTCAGATTTGTTGCTTTCACAGTCTCCTTAACAATTTGGAGTCTCCTGTGCACTAAAGATTTCCCTCTTTATCTGAGCAAGACCTTTACTGAGCTTTGCTTCTGACTCAGCTGAAATGAATTCATCACTGTTCTTCTTAAAGAAAGACGTGGGGTTATTGTAAGAGGGTTTTTTTTAATATTAAAACAAAGAAAAGTGTCCTTGGTTAATGCATCAGTATATGCTAGTGGTTATATGTCAATCAATCCAATTCCCCAAACATCCTTTTCAATTGTGGTAGGCAAGCTCCTGCTGAGCTCCAGAAACACCTCTGAATTGCAACAGTTGTTTGCAATCACAAAAGGATGCCCACTTGGTCACCCTAGCACATTCAGAGCACAGTACCTGGTAACAGAAAAGCTTAGGGTCAACAATCTATACATGTTTTGGTATATTGCATAGGACAGACATTGGAAATGACCAAACTAGCTAGATGTAATGGGTAGCTGGCCAGGAAAAGAAACCTGCATACCCCAGAACACCAGGCATATGATGAATGCATCACTAACAGGATCAGTTGATTGCATACAGACCCTGGTGGTGTTAAAGGATAAATCACTAACAGGATGAACTGAATACACCAATTTGACTGCCAGGCAATGCATGACTGAATGAAAATCTAGCTGATTTTTCTCTCAAATTACATTCAAACCCCTTCCTTACATACGTGAATCAAGTCTCCGTAGTTCACTCTGATAACTGTCTTCCAATGATGTGTTCTCCTTAAGTCCAGTCTTTAATGCAATTAAGCTTACACAGAAGGCTGTGAGGATCCATTTAATTGTGAATTCCTAGCGCTAAAGAGCAACAAACATGTTAGAAAGGTTGACGAGCATGACTGTAGCCTAGATAGATTTGAGACGAGGCACTCAGGAGTGAATATTATAAGTATAGACCCTAGAGGGGAAACAACATAAGAGAAGAGAGAATTATTTAATGGTAATAAAAGGTGAAATAAGGAGTTAAACAGCCCTTGGTTGATAGTTCCAAATGTTTTAATTAGATATTTCTTAGTATTACAATAGACTGAGAAGCTGCAGCTACATTCATGACTCCGCTGTGCTATACGTACACAAATGCAGTGTTGATGTAGCCGAGCTGACCTGAAGAAGAGCTCTGTGTACGCTCCCAAGCTTGTCTCTCTCACCAACAGAAGTTGGTCCAATAAAAGCTTTTACCTCACCCACCTCATATATACACAAAGTAGGAGACAATCTCTGCTCCAGGGTCTACAGTCCAAATAGACAAGTTCAGTTCCCTATGTGTAAAATAATAATGCGCTTTCTCCCACTCTTTGTTTGCCTTGTCTTTCAAGGCTATACGTTCTTTGTGGCAGGGACTGTCTCTGACATACAGAACCCAGCACAATGGGCTGTCTAGTGCAGTGGTTTTCAACCTTTTTTCATTTGTGGACTACTAAAAAATTTCAAATGGAGGTGCGGAACCCTTTGGAAATCTTAGGCATAGTCTGCGGCCTTCCAGGAGTTCACGGACCATAGGCGCACCCATGGGAAAAAAAGAGTGGATGCTCAGCACCCACTGGCAACCCCCCTATCGATGCCTTTCCCTCCTCCCAGCGCCTCCTGCCGACTGGTGGTCCCCGCTGATCAGCTGCTCCCCCTTCCTCCCAGCGCCTACCACCTGCCGCGGATCAGCTGTTTTGCAGTGTCAAGAGGCACTGGGGGGGAGGAGGGAGGAGTGAGGGTGCAGTGCACTTGGGGGAGGGGGCAGAATGGTAGGTATGGTGGGAAGAGGCAGGGCGGGGGTGGGGTGGGGTGGGAAGCAGCAAGGTGGGGGTGGAGCATTGGAGGAAGAGGTGGAGTGGAGGCGGGACCTGGGTGGAGCCAGGGAGAGCAGCCTGCAGCAGATTAAAAACTCGGTGCCTATGCCACAGACCACAGGTTTTAAACTGCTGCTCTAGTGTAATACCAATATAAAACTATTTAAAAAATAGAATCCATTTAATGAAGCTGTATTAAAAGTATAAAAATGGATCCTTTCAATAGCTGCTGTAGACTAGTATATAAAAATAATTCTGTCCTAAATCAAGTGGAGTGTGTGGGTGGGGGCTGTTAACAAATCCTTTTGATTCTAACTTCTTCGCTGGTTCATTACCCTTGTAAATAGAGGTCATGCTAGATGTGATATTGCAGGAAGATAATAGAAAGATAAAGTACAGCAGCCCTTCAGTAGAAAGAAAACTTGGGCTGATCTGGCACATACAAGTAGAACTGGACACATTTTTTGAGAGGACATTTTTTGTTAGAAAATGCCATTTCATCAAACCAGAGAGTCTGTGAAAAGATGTCCGTTTTGACCACATTTCATTTTGGCTCCAGTTTGTGTGTAGACAAGCCAATACCCCCAAATAGTGCCAGTGCATTAGCAAGCCTGCTCACGTGAGTAAGGAGCCTGGAGTTTGGGGCCTCTTCCTGCTTCAATCTCAATGACAATTTTTTAATTGACGTAAAAGAAGCGGGATTTATTGATGATCTAGGGGTCTTTTCCAGCTCTACAAACCCTTACCAGTCAGTGTGGATGCCCGTGAAGTATGTATCCCTTTCTGCTCCAGGTTTGCTCTTTCTATGATATCCCCCTACAGTATGACACCAAGAGTGTGCTCCATTTTTCCAAGGGTACCTAACCAATAAAAACAAACAAACTACAGTTACATAGGTTTCTTAAAAAATTGATGTACAGGGATTTTTAACACACTACCTCGCTCTAGATGTTCAAATAACCCTCCGTGTTCATGCGTTCAGACAAAAACAAGTCACTCCAAATTATCCCATTTCCATGGAAATGAGCGTGGTTTTCTCCTCTTCTAGTCAGAGTATTTTGTTGAACGCGAAACTGTTTATTTTTAACCTTTCAGATGGTGAAAGCATGCAGTGCTTCTTATGGCATTAGCAGGTTGTCCTTTGCTTCAGCAAGTCCTCATGCTTCAATTTCACCTCAAGCAGGGAGCTGGACTGTGGAATAAATGTCTAGAAAAGAATACAAATTCTCCTTTCCTGCCCATTTGCACTATAAACAACTGCCATCCCGATGCAACTTTGCAGAGTGAAGTAAAAAAGGTTTTGCTCTAATTACTGCACTTCGGCAAGCTGAGAGGGTGAGAAGGGTCGGTTTCACAAACTAGCGCTACAGAATCAAAAAATTGATAGTGGGGTTTGACAGATGTGCAAAGAAACCATCCTGCTCTGGTGGCTCAAAGCAGCAGGGTTGCTAGAATACTGGAAGATTCCACTTCAATAGAGGGATTGCAGTGCCGATCTCCTGGCCCCCGGAACAGGGGCTATGGCTGGAGCAAAGGGGCCTGGCTACGTCCAGCAATCACAGGTTGAAGAGCGACTCAGGAAGTCTGATAAACACTTGATTCTGGTGCTTACTAATCTAGAGAACAATGCTGTCTGGAATTGTGCCAGCAACTTCTGTGTCTGGTTCAGTGTAACTGGAGATTTTTCTAACTACTAGCAAATCCATCACATACAGAGCCATCTAGCTTCTGTACGTCTGTAGTTTCCATTACAGATCCACCTCTTTTAATGTATTTTATCCTCAGAATACCCCCGGAAAGTAGGGAAGTGTTATCATCTGTAAAATGAGGGTGAAGCACAGACAGGATAAAGCACAGAAGTCCAGGACTTCAAATGTATTTAGGCACCTAAGTCCATTGATTTCAATGGGGGTGCGGCACCTAGGGTGGGATCCACAAAGGGACTGAGGCATTGCAATGTTGAGTGTCACACTACCTGTTAAGCACCTAGGAAATCACTGCTTGAGTTAGGCGCTGAGGCTCCCTACACAATGAATGGGCCAAGAGAGGCGCCTTAGAATGCAATCCTCAAAAGCCATCATACTGGGCAAAGAGCCGCCTAAGCTAGCTAGCAGGAGACAGTGACAGGAGTGTTTCCTAAGCCCCCTCTCAGATAGATGCCTAAATCCAGGCTGCAGGGAGGAGCCTCTCTCAGCTTAGAGAGCCACCAACAGGCACCAGATATCCAGAGTCAGGTGGCTTAGGTGCCTAAGGCACTTCTTGTGGGAATGAGTTAAGTGTTTGCCTTGCTCTGCACAAATTTGCAGGAGGGAGAGGGGAAGGTGGTGATGGTGCTAGTGAGCCCCTTATAGCCTTTAGCCAGAGTGACAGCAGGCACAAGGGAGACCCAAGTTTAATTCCCCACACTCTGCCAGAGTGGGGAAAGGACTTGAACCTCCCACCTCTCAAGTGAGGGTGCTAACCACTGAGCTATGGGATATTCTGATGTGGGGCTCTGTCCATCTCTCCTGCTGAAGTGGTTCCAGTATGGATAAGTACTTATTGGCCCAGAGAGAGAAGGACTCCCTAGCCTGGTGCTTAAGGTAACTACCTGGGAGGTGGAAGACCCAGGGTCCAGTCCTTTTGCTGCGATGACTCTTTTATCAGTACCTTTGTGGATCTGAGCCCTCGTGACCTGTCCAAAGCCCTACAAGAGGTCAGTGGTGGAGCTAGGATTTGAGCTAGGTCTCCTGAAGCCTATGTCAGCACCCTAACCAACGGGCCATCCTTCCTCCCAGCCAAACGGGCTTCTTTCCATCTCACATATCACCAGTAATAAAGATTCTGCAGATGAAGTTACACCCTCTGTGACACCTGTGCAACCCTCATTGTCTTCAGCAGCGTGAGAGAAATAGCTTAGCTAGGAATACAGCTCTTACATAGACTTTGATTTATATTTCATAGGTGGGTTTCATGTTGAGAGGTTTTAAAATAAATTTTCTCCATTGAGATCAAAGTTTCCAAAGATAATGTATTTGATGTATAGCCGTGTTCCAAAATAGCATGACAATTGTATATTGTCTTGGTAGCCAGAAGATTGATTACATCTGCCATAAGGTATCCAAACTTATTTTTAATTTTGCTGATGGATGAATGTTGCGTGGCTGGTTGTTGCTAAGGTAACTTTATAATTAGCTATTTTATAGGTATGTTTGGGTCGAACTTTCCATAGACTAATGACACAATGCTATCTCAAGACATTTCCACGCAGATAAGCTTGTCAGCTTCCTAAAGTATGACCTTGTGTTCTGTAGTTTTTTTCAATATTGGGGTGGGTTTTCTGTAATACAAATTACAAACAAAGTATACAAACAAACCACTGTATACTTTTTAAATGGATGGCTTAAGAGGGACTTTTCCCCAAATGATCTAACTTGAATCAGATTGGACCACATTGCATGCATCCAAGGCAGGCTTTGAACTCGATTTGTCTGAAGGTCTTGGAGGGAGGTACTGCAAGACGCCGTGAGGAAAGCTCACAAAGACCATAAGACTCAAGGGTAAGGCTAAGCAGCCTCGCCTTGCAAGTCAACAGTCAACCTGAGGAAAGAGTGACATTCCAGGACCTCTAAAAGCCAGCCACTTAGGAGAGAGGTAGTCAAGACCTCAACAAACAAGCTATGCTAGACTTTGAAGATCTTCCTGCACCCAAAGTGGGTCTTCTAACAAAGTGCTGTGCCCACAGCATCACTTAGTCTAGCACTTAGAATGCAGTTCCAGATCCAATTCCACAGGAATCTAGAATGCTGTAGATGTCACAACCCTCCTGTTTACTTAAGTATCTTATTTTCCCCTCTTTCTATTTGTGTCTCTTGTTTTTATTGGCTGAGAGACACCCCAGCTTTTATATCCTTTAATTTTAGGTTGTGAAAGTGTGGTTCTGCGTATGGGTCCTGCATAAAGTTCACACAGGAAAGGCACCAGAAAAAAGTTTCCCAGATTTAAATATAACCTCATAAAGACACTCATTCAGGTGTGTTCTGTGTAAAGTTCCCAAAACTTAAAACAGTCATATGTAAATTTTGGTACATAAGACTTTTCAAACTGCTGCTTGTCGGAGTGCTCTCAAAGTCTGCACGGTAATATTTCAATGTGGGAGGGGAAAAAAAGGATTAACCACCACACTAGAATTTTAATCTAAGGGGGAAGCTTTATTATTGCGCTGAGGTTGTGGTTTAGATTAGACATTAGATAATAACTTGATTTTAGCATCAAAATATTGAACCAGCTCGAAGACACAGATTTGACTGACCTGGTTGAAATCCTGTAGACAGGGTTTATAACCAGACAGCCACCTCCTTACATCCCCTCTTTGGCTTTTTGAGAGCTGATTTTTTTTTTACTGTATTAATCTGATGGTTTAACTAATTTGACTTAATTCCTACCCAGCTGTAACAAGGATCTCCTGATCACCCTTGCTCTATGGGCCCCTGCATCCACAAATCAGCCAGAAACCTCTTCTGGGTGCAATCACCAGTGCCTTCTATTTACAGACTGCTCCAAACTAATAACCTGGGGGACACCTAGCTTCTCCAGCAAGCCCTTGCCCTTCACTGCCTTCGTGCCTGCCCTATATAGCCTCCTGGCTAATGAGGCCCACAGGTGCGTCCCTTCTATCAATTAGGCGTGGCATACTCAACCAGCCCCAATTAATGCTTCTTAATTGGAGCTGGGCTAACAAGGGACTGGTTCAGGACCTCCTGGCCAGTGCTCTGTTATACCAACATTGAAACTAACTTTTTAAAATCAACTTGACATTGATTTGATAGCAATACTGTTTCATTTTTTAGTTTAATACTAGTAACAATAGCTTAACTTTGGTGATCTCCATTTTATTTTTGTTAAACAGTTTTAATAAAATTTTTGAAAGGGATAGTCACATTTCTTTCAGTAAGTGACAATAGCCCAGAACCTCTGGGGACCGGGCTGGATAGCAGCAGGGTAACCCGAAAGCCTGACCAACTCCCACTAATTAGCCTTTGGTTCTCACAGGGGGGTTGCAGAGATGTGTCATCAGCAGAAGTAATGAGAAAGAACAGGATTCAGTTCACCTTTCCATAGCTGCATTGGCTTTGCATGACTAATAGGAGTAAACAGCAGGAAAGCTCTGTTCTTGTGACTAAGGTCAGTACATCTGGCTCTGAACGCACACAAGGGTCTGAATAAGGAGGTACCGCTTTTACATCTTGACTCTTCTGAGTCTGGGTGATATGGATTGCATTGAGTCTTCATGGTGGAGAGGAGCAGATTTCAAAGTGTGCAACGCATTCACCTGTAACTCTAGCAGTCTGTGAGAATATCAGCTGCTTTGACCATGCAGCAATTAAAGTAGGATGAAAACAAGATAGTATCAGAATGACCTGATTTGAAAGTACAAGTCTCACTCCATAAATGATTTCTAGTTTCTAATTTTGAATAACTTACTAAAACCTTATTACTGTATTATACTTACTCATAGCATTCAGGGGTGATGTGGTCTGAGGGCTAGGGTACTGCAGTAGCAGTCAGTAGTCCTGGGTTCTGTTGCTGGGTCACCTGGTCACTTTACCTCTTAGTGCCTCAGTTTCCCATCTATCAAAAGGGGATAATACTTGCGTTCTCCATCTTGCTTTTCTATTTAAACGGCATGCTCTCTGGAGCAGGAGCTCTCTCTTACTATGCACTTATATAGCGCCTACCTCAATAGACCCCCGATCTTGGCTGCTGGCTCTAGATGCTACTGTAATATAAAACATTAACAGGTGTTTGAAACTCTCTGAAACTGGCAGGTGTTTTGGGAGAGGAAGCAGATAAGCAAGCGTAAGGAATTTTAGAAGTTAAACTTTTTTCCTTTCTGGCCTACACAGGCCTTGCCAGAGGCATTCCTAGCAAAATGAGTCCATTGTACAATCTATTGGCTTGGTTCAGCATTTATTTAATCACATTTACAAAAAGTAATTGTGTGGGCATGAGCTGCCTGCAGTGTTTAATTGCCTCTGTGGCAGTGCTCTGGTGAGTACATTGGGAATACTTCCCCATATGTATTAAGTAGTATCCCCTCCCATAGAAAACATACCACGTCTGCAACATTTGCAGGCCTGCAGCTTTTCTGTCATCACCATGGCCATTGGCAATAAGCAATTTTGTGCACGTTTGGAGCCCTGACTGTGAAAGGCACAGTCAGCTCCTTGGCTACCTCATTTAATTGCTCCTGTGCTAGTAATCTAGCAAGGGATTCTGAGATCCCGGTCACCCTGCTCCATCAGACAATCCCATCCCTGTGAAGTACACCACGTCAGGTGCATGTTGCAAGTGCTAATTTAAAATGAGCTGTCCACAAATATTCAAGCATGTGAGTTTAACCTTCACTTTCCATGAGTTTTCGTGTAACAGTTGATTGATGGAATGGTTGCAGAATGAGAATTCAAAGGGCACGCACATGGCTGGAGTCAATTCATTCTTAGATTTGTGGGAAATCGTTCTGTGAGTAGCCGAATGGATACTTCTGGATTGACACTGACATATCTAAGAGCAGGAATGGTCTTTCAGACATTGTTGCTGTGGCACCTGGGGGTCATAGTCGATGACTGGAGTTCCTTTGTCGTTGGCATTGTACAAACAGAACAAAAAAAAAATCCTGCCTTAAATTTAGATCCTAGGAGACTTTATTTTAGTAATTTATTTTAAACCAACTTGGTGCTGCTTTTCTATTTGAAGAACACATCTCTCTGGGTGCAATACCCATGTGATATATCAGATTTTGGAGCGTGAAGTTCTCTCTTTATCCACAGACCAGGGACAGAACCATCAGCACTAGCAACATAAACTTTCCTCCACTGGCCAGAAGAGACATCTTAACAAGAGATGGTTAAAAAATGGGGGTGGGGGATCATTGTAAACGATTGGCCATTTCAGTTTCCATCCTGCAAGGAATTTTTGAGGGTTTGTTGGAAAGCTTCTACAAATACCTTTTCTCTTTTTGCAATCCCCCCCCCCCCCGCCCCCCGCTCCTTGCATACCTCTTTTTGCCATGGAAATGGAGGAGAGGGAAGAGATGAGGAGGGATGAAGGAGGATAAAAGGAAAAACAAGCGGAAAAAATGTATTTTTACAATTTCAAATTGGGTTTAAAACGGGGGTGGGGAGAATCTGATTTTTGAAGAAAGGCAACTTGAACAATTTTTAAAACAATTTCTATTCTTTCTAATATTAGCCCTGATTCGGAGCGATTTGCCACTAGGAGTGAGCTGACTTCCACTCTACTCCTGTTTTGGTTTTTTTTGGGGGGGTGGGGGGCAGGGGTTAGGTTTTCTTCCCCCCCGATGACCCCTCTGTCCCCCTGAAGCTCCCACTGTGATTCTTCAGTACAGAAATTAATCCTCCTTCTCCATTTCATCCCTGATGTCTCTGCTGAGCCTGCCTAGGAAAGCCTAGTAAGTAGGTTGGGGTGGGTTTTGAGATGTGAGCACCTGTCTTACTCTTAGACTTTAAGGCCAGAAGGGACCATCATGATTATCTAGTCTGACCTCCTGCACATCACAGGCCACAGAGCCTCTCCTATCCATTACAGGAGTAGGCCAATAATCTCTGACTGAGTTACTGAAGTCCTCAAATCTTGATTTAAGTGACAGAGAATCCATCATTTACTCTTGTTCAAACCAGCGAGTGACCTGTGCCCCACACTGCAGAGGAAGGACAAAACTTCTAGGGTCTCTGCCAATCTGACCTGAGAGAAAATTCCTTCCCAACTCCAAATATGGTGATCAGTTGGACCCTGAGCATGTCAGCAAGACCAACCAGCCGGACACTGAGAATTCTCCAGAGTCCTCCCCATCTAGTGTCCCCTATCTGGCCATTGAAGATATTTGCCAATAGCAGTCACGGATGGGCCATGTGCCACTGTAGGCAACCTCATCATACCATCACCTCCATAAACTTACCATGTTCAGTCTTGAAACAATTCAGGGTTTTTTGCCCCCAGGGCTCCCCTTCGCAGGCTTTTCCAGAACTTCACTCCTCTGATGATTAGAAACCATCATCAAATTTCAAGCCTAAATTTATTGATGGCCAATTTATATCCATTTGTTCTTGTGCCAATATTGGCTCTTAACTTAAATAACTCCTCTCTCTCCCTGGTATTTAGCCCTCTGATGTATTTATAGAGAGCAATCATATATCCCCTCAGCCTTCTTTTGGTTAGACAAAACAAGCCAAGCTCCTTAAGTTTCCTCTTATAAGAAAGATTCCCCATTCCTCTGATATCCTAGTTGTCCTTCTCTGCATCTGTTCCAGTTTGAATTAATCTTTCTTAAACATTGGAAACCAGAATTGCACACAGTATTCCACTTCCCTATCTCTACTGGAAATACCTCATCTGGTGAATTAGCCTTTTTCATGGCTGCATGGCTTATTGGTGGCTTATAGTCATCCCATGACTGACCAATACACCCAGGCCTTTCTGCTTCTGTGTTACTTCCAACTGATATGTCCCCACCTGATAGCATAAATTCTTGTTAGTCCCACCATGCATGATCTTGCACTATTACATTTCATCCCATTTCTAGCACTCCAGTTTTCAATGTCATCCGCATCTTATGTGATGTTCTGGTCCTCTGCCATGCTGGCAGTCTCTCCCAATGTTGTGTCATCTGCAAATTTTATTAGCATACTCCTACTTGTTGTGCCAAGGTCAATAAGGAAAATGTTAAATAAGATTGGTCCCAAGAGCGATCCTTGAGGAACTCCACTGGTAACCTCCCTCCAGCCTGACAATTCACTGTTCAGCATGGCCCATTATAGTCTCTCCTTTAACCAGTTCCTTATTCAACTTTCAATTCTCATCCTAATCCCCATTTTCTCCAGTGTAACTAACTTCCCATGTGGAACTGTATCAAATATTTTACTGAAATCCAGATAGATTAGATCTAGAAAATTGGTTATCTTCTCAAAGAAAGAAATCAGGTTGGTCTGGCATGATCTACTTTTTGTAAAACCATGTTGTATTTTATCCCTATTACCATTTACCTCTATATCTTTAACTACTCTCTCTTTCAAATTTGTTCTAAGACCTTTCATACAATTGAAGTCAAACTAACAGGCCTGTAGTTTCCCAGATCACTTTTTTTAAAATATAGTACTATATTAGCAATTCTCCAGGCATAGGGTATGTTTACATATTCATTACATATCCTTGTTACTGGGCTTGCAATTTCTTGTGCCAGTTCCTTTAATATTCTTGGATGTGATTATTTGGGCCCCCTGATTTGGTCCCATTACACTGTCTGAGTTTGACTTCCACCTTGGATATGGTAATTTCTACTTCCATATCCTCACTTCCATTAGCTACCCTGCCACTACCCCTAAGATCCTCATAACCCTTATTTAAAAATTGAAGCAAAGTATTCATTTAGGGCTTGGGCCATTCCTAGATTATCTTTAATCTCGTCCCCATCCTCAAGGCTCATCCCATTCCTTCTATCCTTGTTTTATTTTTATTTATGTGGCTAAAGAAACTTTTACTATTGCTTTAAATTTTCTTTGCAAGGTCCAACTTCGCTTAGCTTACTCTTTCCCTACACTTTCTGACATCCAAGAGGTAGCTTTCTTTGCTGATTCATCTATCTTTCATTCCTTGTAGGCTTTCTGCTTTCTCTTTAATAACCTATTGGAGATACTTGTTCATCCAAATTGGTGTGCAATATTTCCCTACAAATTTTTCACCTTGCTTGGGATGCAAGTTTCAGAGACTTTATGCAACTTTGACTCAAGGAGCTGAATGTGGAGGAGGCTATTACCAGCAGGAGAGTGGGGTGGGGGGAGAGAAAACCTTTTGTAGTGGTAAACACCCATTTTTTCATGGTTTGTGTGTATAAAAAGATCTTCTGTACTTTCTACAGTATGCATCCGATGAAGTGAGCTGTAGCTCACGAAAGCTTATGCTCAAATAAATTGGTTAGTCTCTAAGGTGCCACAAGTACTCCTTTTCTTTTTTTGAAATTACTTTGAGTTCTTCAGTCCAGTCCACTTCCCTAATTAATCCCCTTATTGTTTTAAAGTTTGCCCTTCTGAAATCAAGGCATGATTGCAGATCTGTTATTGTATATCCTCCCATTTAATTTTAACTGAATTAACTCACGAACACTTGAACCAAGGTTTTCCTCCACAAGGTCCTCGCTACTTATCAAGGTCCTTGCTACTTACTATATCTAAACTGGTATCACTTTTTGTTGGGTCTGTAAAGAAATCTCTCAGCTATAATGTCCAGGAATATCTAGGCCCTACCATTCTTAGTAGAAATTAAAATCTCCCATAATCACATCATTCCTAATAGTATTTATTTGATTAAAAATATTAGAGGTCTCTATTCATATCCAAATTGGATCTTAGGGGGTCTGTAGCACACCCCAAGCACTATCCCAGCGGAGCCTCTGTTATCATGCTTCCCCAAAGTGATTTTAACCCAAATACATTTCATTTTATCCATTCCACCATCTGTAATTTCTTTACAGTCTACATCGTCATTAACATACAATGCTACTCCACCACCTTTACCTTTATTTCCATCTTTCCCAAACAGCACATACCCTTCAATACCTGTACTCCAGTGATGACTTCCACCATGTTTCTGTTATTCCTATAATATCTGGTTTCATTTCCTGCACCCAGTAGTTCTAGTTCCTTCATTTTGTTACCCAGACTTCTTGTAGTGGTGTATAGACATCTTAGTTGTTTCTACTTGCCCTTACCCAGAGTCCTCACTTTGAAAACTGGGCTGAGAGCATCAACTTTTCCCACATAAGCCACCGAGTAACTATCAGATGCTTAAACTCATTATCTTTCTAATAAACTCATTATCTTTCTAATAAAAAAAATGAAGTGCAAACAGTCCTGAGTCACATTACTTTTCTGATTTAATATATCTTTATAATTACACACTATTAAATCTAATATCACTACTTGAAATGATGCCTTATGAACTTTGGATTTAAAAACCTGTCACTGTCTTAAACTATTTCACGATTAAAACGGAAAGGAAAAATAATTTATTCTTCTGCTGCTGGCATGTTCACTGAGCTCAATGGGCTGAAGATTTGAAATTAGTTCAGTTGGACAAACACCCAAACATTCAGATGCTTTTCCTGAATCTCTTTGGAATGGGTGGGATTCTTACAAGATTCCCAGCACTCCCAGGATTCATTTAGACTAGGAATAGTATGGACCAAATCTTTATTGACGTTATGGGGAATTGCAAATCGTTAGCACAATATTTAGCCTTTGAGAATAGCCATCCTTGCAGGATTCAGGGATTCCTGGTCTTGGCCCAAACTACAAGTACATTGGGTTGTGGGTTCTTTGTCCTTAATATTTTCCAAAATGCTTCGTTCTTCAAAAAGTATTTTGGTTTGGTATCAAGGGATGGGCAAAGTTTCCAGATGGTTGTGATTTAGAGAATCATAGAAATGTAGGACTGGAAGGGACCTCAGGAAGTCATATAATCCATCTTCCCCCTCCTCCTCCTTAAAAATCTCCAAGGGTGGGGATCCCACAGACTCCCTGGGTAACCAGTTCCAGTGCTTAACTATTCTTAGAGTTAGAATGTTTTTCCTAATATCTAACCTAAATCTCCCTTCGTGCATAGTAAGCTGATGATTACTTGTCCTGCCCTCAGTGGACATGGAGAACAATTGACCATCCTCTTTTTAACAACCTTTTACACATTTGAAGACAGTTACTCTGTTTACCCTCTGCCATCTCTTCTCTAAACTAAACATGACCAACTGTTTTAAACTCTCTTCATAGGTCATGTTTTCTAAACCTATTATCACTTATACTGCTCTGCTCTGGCCAATGTCCATAACTTGAATGTTAACCTACTTAAACTCCAAAGCTAAAATCAGAAGGGGCCAGACCCAGAGGAAATAAACCACAATGCCAAACACAGAAAAGTCTATTAGCCTAGGATGTGATTATTACAGGGACCACTATCAAGTAACTTATTATATTTCATTAAAAGTTCATGTTAAGACATTGCTATGGTTAAGCACTCAAAAGTCAGTAAATGCCAAAGTTAAGGCATATATAACCTTAACTCTGCTCCCTTTACCTATACATTGGGCCTGAACCTGCACATTCATATGTATGGGTGGAAGCCCATTCAGATAATAGGGATCCTCATGGGTGCAGGTGAGGTGAGCATGTGCATGAATTTACAGAAATGAGGACACAGTCTTTAATTCCATGATCACATACTATAATTGTACTATTACTAGATAGCCTAGAAGGCCAATTGAGACTGGGGCTCCATTGTGCTAGGCACTATACGTATACGTTGTCAGGTTAAGGACAGTCTCCTAAGAGCTTGAAATATTAATAGACAAGATAGTGAATGGGTGGGAGGGGAAACACAGGCACACTGAAGTGAAATGATTTGTCCCATCATATAGCTGGTCAGTGGCAGAGGTGAGAATAGAACACAGATCTCCTACCTGCCAAGTTCAGCACCCAATGCACAATGCACACTGCCTCTTAATAGATTATATTAATTCATAGTTTTAAGTAATAAGGTTTTAATAAATTAATATTGAATAAATACTGGAAAGCCACTTATGAATGGAGTGACACCTATACTATTAAATCATGTTGTTCCGATGCTAGGGTTAAAGATGAATGCTTTACCCCATTTGAAATCTGGAATGATGAGATTTCAAGTGGTATAAAGCAGTGGTTGCCAGTTTTCAAGATAGAGCTCCATCAGAAATCCATTCAGAATGGAAACAGCAAAAGTAAGGCATGCTGTTCATCAGAATGAATCAGTTTTAAGGACTAAAATTAACGCTGTGTTACTGTAAATCTTGGAGTCTCATTTTTTTCCAATGGCATATAGTATTAATTTCTAGTGCTGGTAGTTCATGAGAGACCAGACTTTATAACAGTTACTCATCCCTATGACGAGCAGAACTTCTTTGGCAAAAGTCTTGGAACTCCAATCAGTGTAATTTTTAATTCCTGATATCACACCTAATTATACTACGTGCTGTAACATTACAACTAACATTATTCACGCTAATCTGAGTAGTCCTGTCACTTTTCTAAATGCTACTCCTCCCTCAGAGATTAAATTCTAAAGCTATTAACATTTTGATTGCGAGTCAGTAATACTAAATTATCCCTCAATAGTAACCCTGTTCTACCAACCACTATGATACCTACTCTTAATTGAAAATACAACCAGTGGTTTGACATTAACGCCCTGTCTACGCTAGGATTTGGAACCATAGGTAGATCTACACTGTAGCTGGAAGCGTGCTTCCCACCTTGGATAGACACACACATGCTAGATCTACTCAAGCTAGCATGCCGAAAGTAGCAGTGTAGCTGGGGGTAGCACAGGCAGGAACAGGCTAGTTGTCTGAGTATAAACCCACTCAGACCCCCTGGGAAGTGACCCAACCTGCTGTCCATCTTACCCCAGCTAGACCGCTATTTTTAGTGCACTAGCTGGGAAGCATGCTCCCAGCTGCGGTGGAGAAGTACCCCATCTCTAAATCATAGAATATCAGGGTTGGAAGGGACCTCAGGAAGTCATCTAGTCCAACCCCCTGCTCAAAGCAGGACCAATCCCCCGATTTTTGCCCCCGATCCCTAAATGGCCCACTCCAGGATTGAACTCACAACTCTGGGTTTAGCAGGCCAATGCTCAAACCACTGAGCTATCCCCCCCCTCAAACCACAATCCAACTCAGTAACAAGCTAGCACAGGAATAATATTATTTGTGTCAGCACTTAATGCAGTTACAACAGTGCTAGAATCTGAACTTAAGGCCAAATTCTTCCTTCACTTACACTCTCGCCTCCACCTGCTGCATTGAGATTGCATGGGTGATCTTAAAGCACAATGTGTTGCTCAGGGGATGCAGCACAGAAGGTGCAGTCAGGGTGCGGGGAAGTGGGTGGATTTAAGATTTTGACCTTTTTGCAAAAGTAGACACGGGTAAATTTTCAACAGCATCTCAGGCCTAAATGTTTTTCAAAGGTGTTTAGGCCCTGGAATGCTGAGTGCAGCAACGCCCAAGTCCAAAAGCGATTGAGGAACTTGGGAGCGTAAGTCGTCCCACTGACTTTCACTGAGGCTCCGTGGACTGTATTTTGTGAACCTTTGCACTACAACAGACAACTGGAAGCCGGCTTAGATATCGTGGGCCTGCCTGCCTTAAAGGAGGAGGAAACAGCAGGGATCCAAATTGCATGAAACAACTAGTTGCATCAATTGCCACTACAGATGTTTAAAGCACCCACACAGCAGCATTGGTTTTAACAGCTCCTGGGATCATGTGATCTTGTAAGACTCTCAGTTTTCATTTAAAATAAAATTTAAAAAAACTTTCTAGCCGTCATGGAAATGGAAAAACGTTAATATGTGACTCTTAAGGGCTCAAACCAGAAGGCAAATAAAGACAAGTTTTTTAAGTCGTGATTTTTAAGCCCATCTCATGATTTTGGGGGCCTGACTTATTATGTTTGAATGCTTGGAACTGGCAATACTGTGGTCTACTAATGCACGGGCATTTTCCCTCACAAGCATTGTTTCACCAGTGCATTTGGTGCATTCTTGGATTCCAGAAGGCCATGTCCCACAGGGCCCAGGATTTGTTGCTTGGAGGAAGGACTTCTTGAGTAACTTCCAAGTGTGACTCATTGCCTTGTGGGATGGACCTAAGGGGGGAACCAGCTAAACTGGAGAAGTGGCTTCCTGCCTATGGTCTCTACTGGTTGAGCTAGTTCTAAGCTAAATCTTGCACCCAGGTGCACACTCTGCCATTACAAACACTGCTGAGAAATGACTGGCCTAAGACAGCCATTGGGCATGGATTCAAAGCACAGTGCAAGGGTTGCTAGCTCCAGGGATTCCAAGCAGCATTTCTTGCAATGGTGGGTTGTTGTTTTTTACCACTCTAGTTTAGACAAGAGTCCGGGACTATCAACATGGTGGCTTATAACTGTGCCAGTTTCACTGGTCACCTTGGTACCGACATGATTTACTACCATTCTCTTTAGACAAATATTTTAATAGCTCTTTGACAAGCTATACATAAAGACTGCAAGCAAGATAACCAGTGAAGTGAAAGTCTGCTTCACTGAACCCTATTTGTAGTGAACATTGAACTCTGTCCATTCAGTCTCTTCCTCTCCAAAAGGCATTTCCCTGTTTGGCTGATATTTGTGCCTCTCCTTTATACCAGTCAGTTGGGGGTCTGGTTGCAAGTATCAAATTGCAAACAATCTTTGATTTTTCTTTGCCTGCAAAGGCCGGGGAGGACTGGAATCCTTTTAGAGTGCCCGCAGCAGGGAAAAAGCATTTGGGAGTGCAAGTTAAAGCCTATTTATATCTTGATTGAACCATTTTAGCAGTCAATGCTCAACAGAACTCACTATGTCCTCAAAAGGAGGATTTTGGCTTCCCTGCATATGTCTGGCAATGAGGCCACAGGTTCTGGTATTCATTCAAATTCCACTGTGGTGGATCACAATCTGTCAAAACCAGAAAATGGCCTCTGAACCCCCAAATGAGTATATATTGCAATAGCTTGCAATTAGAGCTCTGCAGATGATAGACAATCTGTTTACCAATGTATTTTGAAACTGGAATTTCGCTTCCTTCCAAATCAGAACAAAACCAAAGATTTCAAAATTCTTCATAAAGGAAAACTCCCCCCAGAAAAATTGTTTCAAGTGGATTGAAATGTTTCATTTCGATTCAAGTTTTTTAATTTCATATGGTCTAACATCCAATACAAAATTAAAATAAATCATTTTGGAAATGGGAAAAACCCCAATGTTTCATTCCAAAAAATGTCAAAATGGAACACTTGGAAATTGTTAGAACTCTTTCTCCTCCCACCTCCCCCCACAGGTTTTTTCAGAAACAAGATTTCAGAAAAATCAACATGATCTTGCAGACTTTTACTTTCAATGGAACTGAATTTTCTGATGGAAAATGGTTCCATCCATTTTTTTTCTCACCAGCTCTACTTGCAACATTAATGTGACCTGGTTTCTAGTAAGTCCCATGCACGTCCCCCTGTCAATCTATTCCTACGTAGGGATAATCTGTAAGAGGCGGCAATGCAGTGAGCCCATTTCCAAGCCATGGAGCATTTGTGCACTGACATGTAGACCACACCCTTTGGCCATGGCCCATTTCACTCATCCTGTCAGATCTAATGGTCAGATCCTAATGCCAGAGTCAAGGGTTGAGACAGATTCTGAGACAGGAATCAGACCTGAGGGTCTGAACTGGATTATCTGGAGACGGGCAGGCAAGAGCAGGGTTGGAACAAGGCTGGCTACAGGGCAGGATCTAGGCTAGTGTGAAGCTGGTGCAGGTCTTGGCCTGAAGAAAGCACAGTGAGGCAAAGAATCTACAGATGGGCATTGAGCAGCCACTGATCCTCCGCCTCTGCTGGGCTTAAGAGTAAGCCACCTGGCTGCCATAGCCAATCAGATGGTTCTGCTGTGGCCCAGCTGCACTCATTGGCTGCCTGGTGACTGGGCGGGCACAGCTGCAGGAACTCATTCCTGGCACATCCACACTTCCTGTTGCTAAGGGCCTCCCCCAGGTTTTGAAGGCCAAAGTCAAGGGTAGAACTGGGTAAAGTTTTCCACCGAAACTCTTTTCAATGAAAAATGCAGATTCGATTACACTAAAATATTTCATGAACTTGTGTAGATTTCACCAAATTGTTGTGGTTAAAAAATCACCAAACCAACCACCTGTCGTCCCCCACCTCCCCCCCCCAAACCCTTTAAATTTGATTTTTTAAATGCAAAATTACTTTTTGATTCCAAATTTCCTTTACTTTTAAAAAAATTAAAAAGCTCAATTGAAACAATGTTTAGTTTTGAGTTGAGCTCAATGTTGCACTTGACCAAAGCAATTTTTTTTACGCTTTGATTTGCCAAAAATTTCATTTTCAATTTGACCAGACTTTTTTCTTTTTTTCAAAATTGCCAGCCAACTGAAAAAAACCATTCTTGGCCCAGCTGTGATCAGAGCAGCCAACTAGCTCTCCCTGTGCTCCCACTGTTAGCAGGGGTTTCCAATAGTCACCTATCTGCACCACCAGCCAAAAATTTAGTCCATAATCTGAAAAGCAAAAGCAACACGAATTATGAAGCAGCTAAAAGTAGACAGACGTGATATTCTCTTCTCAGGCACATTCGTGGAAATAAGGTGTAACTCAGCTGCCGTCAGTCAGATAAATATCAGGGCAGACAAGAATTCTCTGCTCTTGGCACGGTTCATGTTCTCGCCCTCCTGAAAAAGGCAGAGAAGAAGCATTTGTCAGAAGACATAGCTCCGGTTTTCTATCATTTTCAATGTCTTCTTTGCTGAAGATGTCAGACACAACAACAGGGAAGCAAATTTGCTTATTGTCAGTCATTTGCTTTCTTCCAGACTGTGCACTCATGTTCTTATTCCTGTAGCTCAGGGTTTCCCAAATTTGGTTCGTGACTTGTTCAGGGTAAGCCCCTGGTGAGCCGCGAGACGCTTTGTTTACCTGAGCATCCACAGGTACATCCGCTCGCAGCTCCCAGTGGCTACGATTCACCGTTTCCGGCCAATGGGAGCTGCAGGAAGTATCAAAGCTGTATCAAAGTCAACAGTTTGGTTCACAGAATCACACATTCCAAGGCCAGAACGGACCATTGTGATCATCTAGTCTGACCTCCTATGTAACACAGGCCATAAAACTTCCCTAAAATAATTCTTAGATAGCTAAACTGTTTTATTCCCAACCCTGCATCTGCTTCCCATGCTCCAGCATGTTTGTATAAATACCCTGCTCAGCTGTACTATTTCCTGAAAACTTGCTTCTTGAGTCTGGATTCACCGAGCCAGGTGGTCCTTTGCCTCTCTCTGTACAGTAGGTGAAAAAAAGCTGACCTTATTTGCATCTTCATCCCAAGGCAACTGTAAAACCTTTAGCAGCTCTGTTTAAATCCATTTTGGTTTTCTTCCTGCAGAATCCAGTATCATGTATATGAAGTGCAAGTTTCTAGAAATAATCAGCCTACATATGGTAGTGAGTAAAAGTCTGGGGCTAACATCAGAAGATATTTATTGCCTGCCTTAGAAACAGACAGTTAAATGAAGGCTTAGTGGCCAGAAATCTCACATGGACTCAGTTGACACAGTCAGGACCAGATTTTCAGAAGAGCTCTGCTCCCACTTAGGCACCAAAATAAGGGTCCAGATTTTCAGAGCCCTGCACATTGGGTGCTGAGCTGCTTTGAAAATCGGGCCATCATTTAGGTGCTTAAATGAGAGCTCAGCTCTTCTGAAAGTCTGGGCCCAATTAGGGGGGCTAAACACTTGAAAATCTGTGAACGCTTGAAAAGCAAGCCCCACATTATGTACAACAAGCACTTACTTAGATATATTTATATATTTACATCTCAGTATCAACGGTCGAGCTATCAGCACAGATACATGGAACTTCAGAAACCTGTTCTTTGTCTGGCCAACTCTTTAATTGCCAGTTAGCTGTGCTCCAAAACAATTAGCTATGATTAAAGCTAAGACTTTGTCATGGATATGACAAACCCCCCCACCCCACCCCCCTACACACAAGGGATTCTGAGTTCTTTGCCTCCTTCCTCGGAAGCATCAGAGATGCCCATGGCTGGAGATGTGACAGTAGATGGGGTGGGCAGGTGGCACCAGACATCCTCTCTCTCGGGTGCTTGGCTGGCAGGTTCTTGCTCCGGGGCTCAGAATCTAACTGATCACCATACAAGGGGCCACGAAGGAATTTTCCCCCCAGGTCAGATTGGCAGAGACCTTGGTGGGTTTTCACCTTCCACTGCAGCGTGGGGTGCTTGTCAGATAATCTGGATATATCTCAGTTAATCGATGAGTTGCCATTGTTGGGGCTTCAAGCATTGGTGCACCTTGGTCCCTCTACTTCTCTGCTTGTGGTATACAATAGCTTAGCTTTCTGGGGTTTATAAATCTTTGGTCTAACCTTGGTGGTTGGGTTTATTGTGTGGCTGGCTAGGTGGTGCCGGTGGCCTGTCAGACACTGACTGGATGATCCAGTGGCCCCTTCTGGCCTTAAATGCTATGATTCTATGACCATAATACATGTGTGATCTTACTGTCTACTAGGTTTTGAACCTATTGTGAGACTCAGGATAAACTCACAAGAGTTGGTAACTCTGCTGCCAACAAACAAAGCATAGGCTTCTCACTGACCTATTCCCTTCAAAATGATGAATCACCTTCTTCCAAACACATTGTTACTCATTTATAAGTGCACAGGATAAAAAATAATATTCCCTCTACCTCGACTATGTGGAACTTACACTAAACACGATGCAGTTTGAACTGACCCTTCATAACCGTTTCCTGAAGACTGCAAGCATCACTTCTACTGAAAGGAGGAGTCCTAGGGTCCGTCACATGGTAGCACAATGCCCTATCATTCGAAGATGCAAGGCCAACTAAAGATTAGCCACATGTCTGTGGGAAAAGTGCCTTTAGTTAAATAAACATGTAACTAGTTGAATATGGAATTTGAATAACAAAATTCAAATCTGTCCAATCAAGACATGTGGTTTGATTCACCCATAAAAGTCAATGTACTTATAAGAAATAGTAGTAAATAAAGAAAGGCAGCTTGATAATAACAGCTTTTCATTCAGACTACCATAGGGAATGGCTGTAATTAAAGGATTAAGTAGACAGAATGCAATTTCCTTCCTATTGATTGATGATACAGGAAATGAGAATTAATTTTCTTTTTTCACGTAGATAATTTAGTGGTTATGGAAAGTGCCGGATCAACAGTCCAGGGGTCTTATTTATATACTGATCATGGACACCAGCAGCACAAGCTTCCTCAGGTTTCCCACTGGTGTCCCAAAAAACAGACGTCAGGGGACCACTGCCACAAGCTCAGGAGTCACTTGTCCATCCAATCCTCCCTCTGCTGACAGTGCCAATAAGGGCCTCTTAGTCCTAGCTGTGGTGGTGGTAGCATTGACTATGTACATGCTTTTTCAGTCAAAAGTGGACTGAGATCATGAATTAATTTTGTCACAATTAACTCTTTCGGAATGAGAATGCATTGACCTATTAAGCAAATGCAAAACAACTTTCTTCTCTTTCATAGATTAGAACAAGCCGTGTCATCACTGACAAAGATGAAGAAAGGGTTGTCTTAGTGTCACATACCAGGGTACAGGCCACACCTGTGGGGGCAGTATCACCCCTGCCCTGCAACGTCGGGTGCCTTACAATGCCTTGCTTCAGTAACTCCCGCCGGTCCACTCACAAACAGCTTTCCAGCATGCAGGCCACACCCTCAGTGTCTGTGTGTAACTGCA
Organism: Caretta caretta; assembly: GCF_965140235.1. NCBI lineage: Eukaryota > Metazoa > Chordata > Testudines > Cheloniidae > Caretta > Caretta caretta. Next base: position 200,262,485 of record NC_134208.1, on the reverse strand, counting down.
GCTTGCCAATCACACTTGGCTTACACTCTGGCTCTCACCAACCTGGGTTATAATTCAGTGTGACCCCAACACATCCCAAGCCTTGGATTTTCCCCCAGAAAAGTATGTCCTGTACTGCCCAACCCTCTCCTAGACAGCACAAATATTTTAAGAGAGGGGGGTGCTTGGGGTGTATGTCCTTCCTTTTTATAGTTTCAGTGTCCCTCTTGAAAAACATTTCCAGCTGAGACCCGGGAGCCGATGAGTCTATGTGGAAGGATGTTCCCTGCAATTTTTTTCACCTGTTTCAACTTTCATTGTCTTCCCTTCCTGCTTGATGACTCTATTTACTGCTTAAATACAAATCAAGCAGAACATATATTCCTTTGTTTAGGACAGACCTGTTTGCCAACTTCTGTTTAAGAAGGGCTGTGGGGTTTGGAACATGTGTTAATAATAATAAAAATACTATGCGGGGTATTTTATAACTTTACATACAATGTAGCCTCAAATATTTTATCAGGACAATAATGACCAGCAAGTTATGAGCTTTCAAATTATACCTTACAAGACATGCCTTGTACAAAAATTATTACAATAGTGTGTAGGCTGTGAACACAAGGGTGTATTCTGTCACACTTAAGGCTTTCTTTCTGACAGGTTCTGACCATAAAGGATGGGCAGAGCCTTACTTCAGGAAAGGCATTATCCAAGTTCTAGGGGAAGTCTGACCAAATTCAATCTCCTTGAACAATATCACTGGGTCAAATTCAACCCTTAGATACACACAGACACACACACATCTGTTACTGAAGTCAGGCATCTGAGAGCAAAATATCACCGATTGTTGTCTTAGAAGAGAAATCTGGGGATGGTATAGAAAATTTCTGACTTTTTATCACCCTTTTTAGAAGGAATGTGGTTGGTATCCATAAATGGAGGCATTTAAACCTTTTGATTAAATTCATCCTTATATAAGTTATCAAGCAGGTTTTTTTGGCTAGATCTTTCTTTCGGTGATCAGCCAGGGTAAAGTTTTCACACTTTCCTGGAAATTAACTGAAGATCAGTAGCTGTACCATCTTCCAAATTTATGACACTGCAACTACATTCAGGCCCAGACCTGCAGTGATAAATAATCTCTCATGTCCTCTAGCCCATCAAATAGAAATCTGCTTCCTTGGGAAAACACAAAATGAGATCTGTGCATTACAAATACGTTTTATTAAAAGGTGTGTTCAATATTTCATGAAACATGAGGAATCATCAGTTCTTACTAGAGCTTGAAATTTTCTTGAATATAAATGTGTCTGAGGAACCAATAAGACCATTAACAAAGAGTAAGCTTACGTTCTGAATGTCAGAACCAGAGGCCAAAACCCGCACTGATTAATGGCAGTATAATCTGTCAGTTCAGAATCAAGGAGTTGGAGGTCATAACTAAATTATTTGTAAGGCAATTTGACCTTAATGAGGGCTAAGTTCCATCAACTTGCAGAATAGTCTATTAATCTCTGTGGCACTGAAAACACTTGGAGATTGGTCTCATTGTGTCATTGGGAATTAATTTATCTTTTAGAAAGTTTCTAGGGAAAGAGAAGCCACACTCTTTAATATTAATACAAATGTAATAATGGTGGCTAAATACATTAGAATGGGGATTTGGTTTAATTTTGTACCTTTTTATATTCAAAGTATGATGTGTCCCAAAGTGTAAAGCTGATCCAAATTTTGTTTCCTGAAAAGCAAATATCTTTTACCAGAAATGGTTTCCAAAACTATCTGGTGTGTTTGGGTTTTGTGGAAAAGCTGAAAAATTTAATGGACAATTTAAAGAAAAAAGAGACCTCAGTTGTGGGCAAAAATAAATGGGCTTTTTGTACCCTGCTCCACTACACTGTCAGCATGGAGGTTCATCTCTAAAGATGATACAGGCACACTGATACCTGCATCGCTGGTCATCTTCAGTGACTTCCCAAACAGCCAGCACAGGCCAACACTGACCTACACTGGCATTCAAATCACAGTTCTCTACTCAAAACTGGCACACTTGAACTTCAAAAAAAAGCAGAAAGGACCACTTTCACTATAACTGTGGACAGTACCATTTCCCACATTCCCCCAACACGGAAGACTTTTGACCATTTTACTGCACTCCTAATCTCAGCCACAAAGAAGATCATCCCTCAGGAACACAGGTCATCATACACTCCTTGCTGGACTACAGAGAGCCAACAGCTCCTCCACAAATGTGATGAGTGTCAAGAATCAGAAATTGGTTTGAATGTGTAGAAGGTCTAAACTTCACACACTCGAGCAGATGCGCCCGGAACTTGCTGAGACACTTGGGGCTGCAAATCCCACACATGCCACTAGGCGGCAGGTGAAAGCCAATGCCATCACCGCTAAACTTTTGCAGACATCCAAACAGCCAGTGGACAAACAGTAATGCAGAAAAGTCCTGCATCAAATTCAGCAGATGATGTCCACATTCACTTCAGAGTCCCAATGGTCTGGACCATTCACAAATAAGGGCATCGATACAGCCATTGCATCCACAAAACTGGGAAAAGCAGCAGGAAAACATGGTTTCTATCCTGAGTTCCACTCGCACAGAAATGGATGATGCAGCTTTTCACCAACATCCTGGAGACCAATGAAATCCCCTGAGTACGCAGAGAAGCCAACATCATTCCACTCCTAAAGTCTGGAAAACCTGTAGATCGTTGTTCTAGTTATAGGCCAATCTCCTTCTTGAGCACCACCTACAAGGTGATGGAGCATGTGTGTCTGAACCAAATCGGGCCTACTGTGGACACCAGCCTAACCAAGGAGCAAACCGGTTTTCAATCACACAGAAGTTGATTCAACCAGGTCCTTGTCCTCACTACAAACATCAAGGCTGGATTCCAATGAAAATTCAAGACCGATAGTGCTTTCATCGATCTGTCAGCAGCATGTGACAGCATCTAGAAGGATGATCTTCTACTGAAACTGGCCAAAGTGATCCCTGTGTGTGGATTCTCAGGCTGCTAACACCATGCTTAGCTGCCAAAGGATGTGCGTATACCTCAGAGGTCAAATCAGCAAGCTGCACAGTTTGAATAACGGGCTACCACAAGGCTCTATAATTGCTTCAACACTCTTCAATGAATACTCGAGTGATATGCCTGAAATGACAGGGCAGAAGTTTGCATATACTGATGACTGGGCACTCACAACTCAGACCTGTAGCTTTAAACAACTTGAAATGATCCTTACGTCTGACCTTAAGATCATAGAAGAGAACCTTCAAAAGTGGTGGCTGAGACAAAATCCAAGCAAATTTGTAGTCTCTACTTTCCGCCTTGACAATAGAATCACATAAAACACTCTAACTGTCAAGTTTTGTGGTGAAACTGTGTGTTATGCCCCAAAGCCAACACATCTCAGTGTCATTCTTGGCTGCACACTGACGTTTCATGACCATCTCAAGAAAGTACTCTCTAAAGCAAAGACTCATGTCAACATTATGCAAAAGTTAGTGGGAACAAGCTGGGGATCAACTGCTCCGGTGCTACCAACATCGGCCTTGGCCCTGGTGTACTCAGTTGCAGAGTTCTGTGCACCGGTGTGGACAAGAAGCTGCCATACCCAACTTGTGGATAGGAAGCTGACTCAGACCGTGCAAATCATAACGGGAACTTTAAAATCAACATCTCCACCATGGCTTTTTGTATCAGCAAGCATCGAGCCTCCAGCTATCCATCGAGATATAGCCACAGCATGATTACTTAAACACACTTGAGGCTACTCAGAACGTCCCATCTGGCAGGCTATGGATAACATAACCCAATAATGCCTGAAATCGCAAAAACCATTAGGGACTACACATTCAAGTCTCTGAATCTAGCCAGGGAATGGCAAAGTGTCTGGACTTCATCTACCATTCCAAACAAGCACATTATTACTGACCCAACAAGCTACCATCCTGGTTTCAACCTGCCAAGCAGACTTTGGACCACATTGAACTGCATCCATAGAAGACGCGGCTACTTGATACACAAGTGGAAAATCAAAGACTCCTCCCCGCGACTGTGGGGAGAACATCCAAACCATCGAACACATCAGAACGCATTGCCTCAGATATGGATTCAAAGGCAGATTGGATCATATCCACAATGCCACAGAGGAAGCCTTCAAAGAGCTTATGGACCTACAACTGCATCTACAGAATGTTGCTCTGTAGATGCCATAGGTGAGAGAGACTGTCAGCACTGGCTTTGACTCAAGTGCTAGTCTGGCTGTGAGCTAGTTAATAATCTCATCTTCTGTAGCACACAAAATCCTTATTCTCTTTAGACTGCCAGGAGGGAGGAAGAATGTTTCAGTAGTTAGGATACTAACCTAGGACTTGGAAACAAGGGTTCAGTTCCTTGGTCTTCTACAGTCTTCCTCTGTGATCCGGGCAAATTACTTAATTTCTGTGTGCCTCATTTCGCCATCTACAAAATGGTGATAATACACATCCCTATCTCATAGGGGTGTGGTGATTATACAATAATAATGCCGTAGACACCCCTTAGATAAAAGACGCCCAGAAGTGTCACTCAGCCAACCATAATATATTTGATTTCATACAAATAAATCAAAGTAATGTTGTTTAAGCTCTTGGGCTGGTCTTTAGTGGATAATGACAATGCTTCCTGTGTATATAGGGCCTTGATCAGTACTGCATGGTGCTAGCCTTTCTCTTGTGCATGCTCTTTAAATTTTTATCAATAGCTCCTGGGCCTTCTTTCAGTGGTTACTGTGTAGCTCATCTCAGAGCTGCCTGTTAGTAACTCTGCTCAGCAATCTCCCTGAGAAGTTAGACCCCACCCCAAAAAAGTGCCAAAGATGGGTAACTGAATTTCCCCCTAACATTTCTCCATCCCTGCATTGCCTTTTACAGTCTACATAGGTTTTTTACTCAGACATGCCCCTTATAGTGATGGGAATGGGAAAGAGTGGCTAATTTCTAAAGGCAAGCTTTCCTGATAGGGTCATGGCAGCACCGTTATTGCTAAAAAAGTACGACCAAACAACAGAACTCTTGCCTTTTAAAAGACACCAATTGAAGGTTTTGCAGTGCAAGATTCCAGACCATGGAATTTTTCTAGCATAAAGTGATGGAAGGGGTAAAGGCATCTTGTGACTGTTTCATACCATTGTTCAGAAGATCCAGGCTACAACTATTAGCTCAAGGATTGAAGTCTGTTACCCCACATCCCCAAAGCCACCCTCCTTTGTGTTTTCCGCCAACAAAAATGTTGATGTGATGTTTTTATCTGCATAATTACAGACATTATTTCACTGTAACATTTTGGCACTGAATTCTAGAACACATATAATTGAAATACTCTCTTTCTAATTTTCCTTTGCAATTCTTCTTCCTCCCGTTTTCTTTCTGCCATCATTCCAATTTTTCACATCTGCAATATTTTTCCTCTGGGATCTATTCCTTCAGGATACTTTTCTGTTCCATTCCATCCCTTTCCTTCTCTCATCCTGTAATTCAGACCTCTAACTTCTTTCCCAGTGCTATTCTCCCAATTTCTCCATGTTCTTTCAGTCTCTCTCTTCCCTTCTCCCTTCATCCTTGAATCTCTTGGCTGTAATAAACCCCAGACCCTTGGCTAGTGGCAGCTGTCTCTAAGGCAGAGCTGTTGTCTACAGACACCCGTTGCTTCCACTCCCATTCTCCTGGGCTTCCTCCTGGGATCCCTTCTTAATTATCTTTTTTTCCCCCACTCTTCCTTTTGTTTTTTTCTACCTACGATCTGGAAAGGAAATAAGAAGCACGGTTTTTAAAAAGGGGAGTAGGGCATGATTCTACAAGAAAGCCAAGGTTCAGGTTCTGTGCTTCCAGGCACCAGGAGGCAAAAGTACTAAGGGTAGATGGAACACTGGCATGTAGAAGGAGGGACTTTGCTGTTTGCTTCCTTTCTTCTTGAAAGGTGGAGCTGCAGCACTGTCCTTGAATTTCCAGGATGGAAGAAGAGGGCCACATGACCAAAATAGCTATTGTAGTAGCAAAAGAAAGGCTTCCCTGTGTGAATCACAGCAGCGCTGTGGTCCAGAGTGTGCAGATCAACAGCTCTTATAGAGATGTTAACTGACCCATTAATGGGACCTTAATTCTGAAGCCTGAAGGCATTCACATGTCAACACTGCCAGCTTCGCTCTTGTTGCTCATTTTAACCGAAGCATCTAGCTACTGTACAACTGTAGTATGGGCCATTATGTAGCACCACATTGTCCTTAGCTCCAGAGTGCCCCCGACTAAACTCTAGTTTGTACACAAAGCCGGAATATGTTTTAATTTAAAAAAAAATCTGCCCTCATCACTCCACATATTAAAGGTGAATAGCGAATTATTATTTTACTACTATTTATTTTATTATTTAATTTTAACCCCCCCAAATTCTCTTCTAAGATTTGGATCAGCGCATCCTCATGGCATCTGGGTGCCTCCCAAAATTAAAGTGTGCACAAAGATTTCTCTCTTCCCTTGAATCTTCATGGACTGGACACTGATCTATAGCCATTGTTAAAATTAGTACAATGTTTTGGTATTTATTATACTAGTGCTTAGGGATGAGCCAAGAACAGAGAGCCATGGTGCTATGGACAATACAGACACAGAGTAGTAGACAGCCCCTGCTGCCTAAAAGAGCTTGCAGCAAAATTTCAGACAATTACATCTTCATTAAGAGCCTGTAGGAGAATACTTCAATCTCCCTGGACACTCAATAACAGACTTAACAGTGGCAATTCTTCAACAAAAAAACTTCAAAAACAGACTCCAACGAGAAACTGCAGAACTGTAATTAATTTGCAAAGTGGACACCATCAAATTAGGCCTGAATAAAGACTGGGAGTGGATGGGTCACTACAAAAACTAATTTTCCCCCGCTGATACTCACACCTTGTCAACTGTTTGAAATGGGCCACCTTGTTTACGTTGGCCTCATTAGCACTACAGAAGTGATTTCCACTTCATCTTGCAACTGTTTAGAATAGCCCACTTCCACCTTAATTGAATTGGCTCGTTAGTATTGACACCCCACTTGGTAAAGCAACTCCCGTCTTTTCATATGCTCTGTATTTATACCTCCCACTGTATGTTCCACTCCATGTATCTGATGAAGTGGGTTTTAGCCCACGAAACCTTATGCCCAAATAAATTTGTTAGTCTCTAAGGTGTTACAAGGACTCCTTGTTGTTTTTGCTGATACAGACTAACACGGCTGCCCCTCTGAAACCTGTAAAATCTAAGCTGCAGCTTTCCTGATTTCCCTGCCAGGTTACCACTGTCACTCTGCAGCTACCAGAACTAAAGATATAAGACCCTGACCCAAAGCCCACTGATGTCAATGGAAAACCTCCCACTGGCTTCATTAGGGTTCAGAGTAGACCCTAAAAAAGCTCTGCCATTCCAAATGGCTATTTTCATTCTCTTTTAGTGATAGTTACATCATTCACTCTCTGGGGAAACCATAGGTCAGCAAGTTCCAATATCTCACAATTTTAGGGAGAAAGTTTTGTGCTAATACGGCACTACGTCAGTGATTAACTGTTAGCAATACCTTTGCAGCTCATCTTTCAGGGGGAGAAGCAAAGGGAAATTTTGCTAATTATGCAAATAATAAACAGAACTCCCCTATCCTTTCTCTGTGAGGCTCACAGTCACAGACAAGTTGACTAGCTAATCAAGCACTGTCAGTTGGGGGAAGAAGTCGCAGACAGTGCAGCCATCTGTTGCTGCCTGCACTTTGGGAGAAATGCTGACATTCCTGGACCATAATGGCAGAAAAGCTTTCTAAAGCCATTGGACTCTTATCATCATCATGTCTCAGTCTGACAGATAGAATGGTTCGCCGACCAGAACGTTTTGTAAACACAAGCATTTATGGCTCAATTCAGATCAAGTAAAACCTCATTCTAAATTCAGAAATCTTGGCTTCAGACCAAAGAGGAATGAAATAGTGGATAATTCTCTTATTGCTGCAATGCTGGCCTATTAATTTTAAATCCCTAGGGAAACAAAAGTCCATCGCCACCCCGGATGTCCATGGCAAACACTCTGGGACAGATTGACACACTCCCATTGTCCCAGCTAGGTGCTGCAAAAGGTGCATAGGGAAGGCTTAATTCTCCTTGCAAGAGCCTGACAGAGTATTCTGGGGTGGGCTAGAGGAGGAAGGGGGTGTGGCTAGAGCTTTCTTATGGCCCTGTGATTCCACATGACTGCAGTGACCCATACCGCTAGCAGCCCTTAAACAGGGAAAGTACAAACTTTCCCCTCTCCCTGTCTATGCTGGCACCCGCACTGGTTAAGGACGAATTAGGCTCTATGGCCAATTTTCTATAAAGAGGGCCCAGTCCTGCAAACGCTTCTGGATGTGAGAAATTTTATTCAGGTGAGCAGCCCTTATTGAGCTCAGGACTATAAATGTTATCGAACAACACAGCGAGAAACCATTGTCGAGGGTTGATTAGTCTCTAAGGCTCCCTAATGGGGAGAGGGATAGCTCAGTGGTTTGAGCTTTGGCCTGCTAAACCCAGGGTTGTGAGTTCAATCCTTGAGGGAGCCATTTAGGGATCTGGGGCAAAAATTGGGGATTGGTCCTGCTTTGAGCAGGGGGTTGGACTAGATGACCTCCTGAGGTCCCTTCCAACCCTGATATTCTATGATTCTCCCACTACACTTAGAGCGGGGCGGGGGGTGACTCCCAGCTTGAGTAGCCATCCTCAGACTGGCTCTCACTGAGCTAGCATTACTACTAAAAATAGAAGTGGCACAGGTTGGAATGTCCAGAGGACAGACCCCCAGCGTCCAGGCCAGTTTGCACTCGGGGCAGCTAACCTGTGTTGCCACTCGCTGCAGCTTGTGCTACTGTAGCTATGCTACTGTTTTTAGCATACAAACTCAGATGAGAGCTAGCAGGAGTTTTGCTACTCAGGCTGGGAATCCCACCCCCAGCTCCAAGTGTGGATGCAGCCTAAAGGATGGACATCCCACTGCTGGTGTCCAAGGGTGACTTGAATATAATGCTTAAATTTTTATTGGTCATTTGCTTAGGGGCACTCCTTGGCCATCAGTCTTTGAACCAGTTGACCTATAAATCTGACCCTTCCTGTATTAAAAATGTGTCTGGTTTGCTGTGGGCTAGGGGAGCCCTTATCTGAATTTTGCATTGTAACTTCGTTCTGCTAGACCGGAGCCAGAACTCCTGGCCGTGGAGCTGCATATGCACACGTAGTGCATAGAGAGTAAACAGCAGCACAAGGAATGCAGCGCTTGAAACTTGAGTTTGAATACATGGCAAATAGTTGGAAAAAAGAAGAATCATTTGAAGTTAGAACTTCAGATGAAACTGCTCCTAATTCCCTTCCTTTGCGACACACTGGCTCTTTGTAATGAACTCTGTAGTGAAAAGACAATGCCTGAGGCCTCCTTGGTGCACCCATACAGTTCTTGCCCTAGACACTGGCTTTTAGGATAGAGCAGTGGTTCTCAAACTGATTTGATCAGGCCTCCCTTCTTTGTGTCTGTAGTGGTTTACGCCTCCCCCCGCCCCGAGTATACATACCACCACCCAGCTCTGAAGGCAGAGTGGAGAGCAGCGGCTGCTGGCCAGGCCCCCAGCACGGAAGGCAGCACAGAAGTCAGGGTGGCCATGTGAAAAGGGATGTTCAATATCACGTTTCACAGCAGACTTAGCGCCCCAACCTTGCTTCTGTGCTGCTGCCACCCTGGGGCTGATAGCCACCTCCAGGTGAGGCATTGGGGATGGGGGTGGAGAGCCTGAGCCCAGGTGCACAGCTCTGGCTGTCAGCCCCAGTGCCATGGGGCTCTGGCTGTCCCCTTTATCCCTGCCTCTTGGGTGTGCACAGAACTTCTGCACGAGCCCCAGCCACCTAGGGCTGACAGCTGGAGCACTTCATAAAAAAACAAGAGAAGTACATAGCTCATGCCTCCCTTAACACTTTCCCATGCCTCCCTTGGGAGGCCTGCCCCGCAGTTTGAGAACCGCTGGGATAGAGTGAGTCCTTCATTTCAGATCAGAATCCAGTGCCACTCATCTTGCTTCAATTCCCAGGTTCCTAAGAGGGTTCCTCAATTCTCTCTTAAGCTCCAACACTTTTATCCTGTCTATCTAGAGTCCATCAATTCAAGAATTGCCCTGCAGTCGCAAACCCAGGATATTTCATACCTTCTGAATGCAAACTAGGGGGAATCGCAGCTGATAATTGTGACTAGCTATAAAACACGCTCCTGCAGTTCTATTTCTAGTTTCCACTTTGTATATAATCCTCCGCTCAAACTGCAAGGAACATGTTCTCATTCACTTATAGTTCAGTTATACTAATGTTTAAACTAAGATAAAGAATTTCAACCCCTGCCATTATGTTATCATCAGGATTGTCAACCCCAACCATTCAGAAATATGAGTCAGGTTCCCACAAATCATGAGATTGGCTTAAAAATCATGAGGTTTTTTTAAAAATAATAAATTCTGGAATGTTTTTTATTTACCTTCAGATTTGAGCCTTTGCAGTGCACTCACTTCATGCTTTCTAGCTTTTTGCCTGCCATCGGGAGGGCTAGAAACTTACACTTAAAAAAAAATGAAATCTGAGAGGCTCACACACTCTCTTGATTCCTGCAGGTGGGGTTTTGAGCTATCACGAGATTCATGATAAAAACATCATGGAACAAGATGGTAGAAAACTGTCATGTAATAAAGATAATAATGGGGCCAGATCCTCAGCTGCTATCAGCTACTGCATCTGCATCAGGGTGAATGGGGCTTACGTGATTTACACCACCTGAAGCTGACACAATTTAAACTGGATTAAGCTGCCTTTTTGACTCCAGAATGACTGTTGTAGTGATGCTAGAGTGGGAGAATGGGGACGGGCAGCATGCCAATGGCTGGGTGGCATGAGACGTAGGGCTGAAGGATGGTGTGTGGAGGGGACAGAGACGCAGAATGCAGAAGGCTAAAAGCATTCCTTGATGTGAGTGAGAGAGGTGCAGAGGTGGAGGGAAGGACTGGAAACCAGACTGGCTAAGGGCTAGACACAGCTGCAGCCACAGTTGTCTTGGTAACCTATATGTGCGAGGGCCTGGCTGGGACAATAGATCTTGAAGGAAAGTAGACCTTAAAAACCTGTGATTCTGTCCTCTTAGTCACAGAACTCTTGGAAGCTTGAAAAGTTTGTATTTCCCAGGAGGCTGTAAGCAGAGGTGCAGATCTGCCTCAGCAGTCAATGTCACATGGTAATTCTGTGGCCCCCCCCCATAAACACAAACCCATTCAAGTGTAAAAGGAGAGAATAATCTAAACATCCCTACTGGTGGCTCACCTTAGTTTAGTGGGTCTGAGTGCAGCATGTCAGAGGTTGGGCTTGGCTGGCATGATATGTCTAGTGATTTTTGATTGGCAATACAGAGGTTACATTATTTTAGCTGCTCCGTTGCTCTTGCATCTGACATTGGACAGGGCAGCTTTGAAAAAAAACAGACAAACAAACCCTGAGCTTTGACTCTTGGAAGGTCAGCTTGTAGCTATGCAAATCTGTAATACAGATGGCTATGTGCCACCTAAGTTACTTTGTGCATACAGACAGACCCTGGACAGAGGTGTACTTGAGGTCTGATTGTGTAATTGTTGAACTAAAAGAAAAAGCTATTGAGTACCAAAATTGTGCACAAAATAGATGCAATATTTACTATCCACTGGTTGGTTTCTCCATTACCGGTTAAAAAAAAAATAACCTCACATTGTGTACATTGCAGAAGCTAAGATGTATATTCTTGTCTCTGAAAATAACAAGTAATTTCCCTCACATGGAGATTAAAAAGCACCTTCCACATCTGATTAGAGAGAGAAGCTATGCAGAGCTCTGTAGCGCTTCTCCCTTTCAGTTATTCACCTTTATCAGCGCACAGAGACTCACTAGTACAGTTGATCTGATTTCCTTTCTTCGTCCAGTATGTCAATTTCACCTCTACTCAGACTGACTGCCTCTGTGCTCCCTTCACCCTAAAGGCTTCTTCCTATTCTTAGCCAGCCTGATTCCTAACCCACACACAGAACAGTGCAGCTTGACCTCAGCCTGACCTGGTTCTGTAACCATTCCAAAAACACTCTTGGGACAAGCTAACCTAATTCTGACCTTGTTTTGTTTTGGAAAGTAGCTCAAACTCTTAAAGATCCTTGTCACTTCCTCTCTGGGAAGGAACAAACACCGCTGGTTGGGGTTGGATTTCCAAAGGCACAACGTTTAGAATAATCTGTAACTTCTTCTGTGAACTGATGTTATTATGCAGCACCAACCACCAGCAACGATGTACATGGCAATTTATCTCTACTAATTCACCCTTCAATAAACTGCGGAGCAGTTACCTCAGGTTAGTTCCATTTCACTCTGACAACATCTGAAAGATACGCATTCTTCCGTGGCTGTTTGACAGCGATGACAATGTCATTCTTTAAAGAGGGCTAGATTTCATTTATAGTTAAGAGCAGTGGTGTGGAGTATAAATTTAGGATTAAATATTATTCTCAGTTCACATCCTGATTGGCCAAGGGGACTGGAAACAGGATGTGAAGGCTTTCACCCCTGCGATAGTAGCCAGGGATGAGTTTCAGTCAGTACCCAATCTCAGAGCTGCTCCATGCTTGTGTGTGAGGCAAGCTGGAACTCTCAGTCCACATCAAAGGTCCACATTACCAAATTAAAAACTCAATACAGCTGGCAATAATTCACACACATGATGGGAGTCTGAGCAGAGAGATGGAATAGGCTCAGAGACTGAACTGTCCTAAAAGAGAGGTGCACCACCTAAACAATAGCAGTTCCTGCAGACAGTGCTAGTTACACCACTTAAGACAAGAGCAGGTTCCTTGTTCTCCACTGTCAGGGAGTCTGGAGAGAGAATCTGCAAAACTCTGGGCTGGAGTTGGAAGCGCTTTCATCCTAACAGGGCTCTTCATCCGTATAACAACTTAGGAAAGGGAGTCCTCTTCGAGGAAATGCTTCAGGCTGAATATTAGTGTGCAGTGAAGACAAGGGAGATGAAATAATATTTAGGTATTGATGGAGTTAGGCACAATTACTTGGTTAGAATATTATTGAAAGAGCTGGTCTCTCTTCACTTAATTCAGTCAGCAGTTTATTAAAAAAAGAACAGCATTAATACCTTTGTTTCCCTTCCTACCTTGATTTTTTTTATATAAAAGTAAAAAAAACCAAAGTATTGAAAGGCAGAAAGCTATCATTTTGCCACAAAACACTGTTGTCACAGGCCAAATGGTGAATTTCTGACTGGAGCATTTTCTAAAAATGTACAATTCCATGCCGAAGACTTATGTCTTTTCCATTTTCACCTAGAAAAACTACCATCACCTATAGAAATGGCAATGTTTCTACATGGACCAAATTTGTGATTGCTAATGAAAATACCCATCACTACACGTGGTACTACACAAAAAGGGTGAAATCCCTTTCTCCCCACCTTCACCCCGTTGCACAGGGAAGCACTATGCCTGTAAATTACTCAGGTGCCATTTAAGCTCTCAAAATAGGGCCTATGCAGGAATTCAGTGCTGCATAGACTTTGTTCTGGCCCTCTGTGAATTCCACCTGGATAGAATACTGATAGATTCTTACTTGAAATCTAAAAACCGAGTCAAGGAAATGTTCCCAATGTACATTTACCACAGAGAGTCTATTCCCCCATTAATACTGGAGGGATTTATGTGAAACAACTTCCACAATGTTAATGGAACTAGCTGCCTACATCTCCCACGTACTGACGGCAGAAAGCATTTCAGTCCATTGGTATCTTACCTCTTGACAAATGCACATCACTCCTATTAACACTAATAGCAGTTACAGGCCTGCACTGATTAAATAAAATCCTTACACTTAATTTACTGTTCTTTTGTATGTGTGTCGTTGTTGGAAACCAATTTATTAAATTCTTAATTAATTATTAAAATAAATAAACAAATATAAGGGTGTCCACATCCTTTTAAAGAGTGGCTTAAGCCTTGTCTACACACACAAGTCGCACCGGTTTAATTTAAGTCACTTTATTTAAAGTGGTATAGGGTTTCTATGTGGAATTTCTTACTGGTTAGATCAATTTAGCTTGCACCTGTAATTTTACTGCTGCAAGCTAAATCACTATAAGCCAGGCTTGCACTGATATAAAAGTATCAACATAAAAAATTCATTAGGATTAAGGTAGGGTGTGATTTTAAAACACAATAGCTATTCCTGAGTAACTACATGTGTGGACACTCTTATTCTGGAATAAGAGGATCTACCCATGGAGTTACTCAGGAATAACTATTCTGGAATAACTGTATGTGTAGACAAGCCCTAAATAAACCACTCTTAAACCAAACTGAGAGCATCCACACAATGATTTGATACAAACCTGTTAATTAAACCAGTTTAATTAAACTGGTTCAACTTTGTGTGTAAATAAATCTGAGTAATTTATTCTTTATAATCGGCCTAATCATGTGAAGTGCTGAGCACCTTCAGCTTTTATTGAAGAAAATAGACTTTGACGGCGCTCAGGACTGGCAATTGTGTGTGGTAGAAAGAGCAGTCCTGTCTATTGGAGAGAGAAGTACAGTGGCCATAAAGCTTGAGGTAAGACCCTCTGGAGATTACTGATACCAAATCATCCGCTATTTAGGAGAGAGGAAAGTAAGCAGGAATCAGAACTCTAAATCAGACTGCCGTTCCCTCAGTAAAAACTCTGGTTATAAATATTCTGGTAGGATGTGTCGCAGTAACAGCTGGGCTGATTGCTCCTAGCTGTCCTTGAAGGACACTGTATCAGCGTATTGCTCATTTTAATATCGTGTGTTGCCAACAAACCACACAGCATACATCCAAGATGGGAGGAGTCCATAGCATGATTTTAGAAAGAAAAGTTTTAGACATGCAGATGACTGAGGAGACTGCACCCCATTCAGATGCACATTATTTTGTTACAAACATGCTGAGGGTGGGCGTGGAGGATTTAACTGTACAGTTTCACTAATGCTAATATTGATTTTCAACCACTGGAACTCCTTGCCAGTGGAAGTTGTGAAGGCCAACACTTTAACAAGGTTCAAAAAGAAACTAGATAAGTTCATGGAGGATAAATCCATCAATGACTGTTAGGCAGGATGGGCAGGGATGGTGTCCCTAGCCTCTCTTTGCCAGAAGCTGGGAATGGGCGACAGAGGATGGACCACTTGATGATTACCTGTTCTGTTCATTTCCTCTGAAGCACCTGGCCACTATCAGAAGACAGGATCCTGGGCTAGATGGACCTTTGGTCTGACCCAATATGGCCTTTCTTACGTTCTTATAAACTGTGTCCTAATAAACAAAGAACTAAAGCCATCTTTTCTTTCCGTGAATTTAGTTGGAATGACTTTATGCCCTATTGTGCTAGGTACAGAACAAACACACGGTAAAAGACAGTCCTTGCTTCAGAGAGCTTACAGTAGTGAAAGGGTGGGAGAAATAACTAAGGCACAGAGCGGGGAAATGACTTCCAAAGGTCCTACCCCACTGGTGAATGGAACTCAGCTGTCCTGATTCCCAGTATCCTAGCCCTGATCAGTGTATTCACTTCTCATGGGGACTCTCGCTGTTGACTTCATTGTGATCTGGGTCAGACTCCAGACTAATGGCTCTGGAAAAATATGTTATCTGTTTTCTCCACAGAATAGGTACAGCATCAGCAGCAGGGCCAATTTGGTGTTCTATATCATTGACGTGCCTAAAGCCTGATTCAGAAGGAACAACTCTACAAGTTCATTCTGCAGGTCCTTTCTGCTGAGACGGCAACAAGGGAGTCATTTCAGTTGTTGTGTGGGAGAGAGATGTCCTACAGTTTCCACAGATAACTAAAGAGCCATTAGACTGCAGGTAGTAAGCGCGGCCATCTTCAAGGCTTCATCTTACAGTTGAAATCCTCTGCCTTCCATGAATTCATTCCCGGAGGCACCCAGACCCAGAAACAACCAAACATTTTTAATAAATATGTTCAATATTCTTAGACCATAGGAAACCTCAAAATACTTTGTACACCATGTATAAAGCACTGCAGCTTTCATTCTTCAAAATCCCATGTTAATTGCTTTTACAGAAGCAAAATCATTATCCTTCCAAAAAGTCAGCCCCCTGCTGAGATCTTTACTTTTCCTGCCCTGTTTAAAAGTCATTATCCTTGGTCATTCTGACAGCCTTAAAATGAGAACCAACCAAACAAACTAAGTTATGAGTCCCACAATCTGTTATAAACAACACCAGTCAGGCCTGCGTTTTCTAGGTCATGATTTATCGGTTCAGTGGGAACTGTTGTATTACTGAATACAGTCAATACACTTAACAGCATTTCTTTTGAAGGATCCCAACTGGCTGCTCCTGAGAGCTTTGTTGTACAGAAATGAAAAGTGCAATCCAAACCTTGGTTCAAATGAAAATTCTCTTTAACCTGGAATAGCTCTACCATGAGAGTTGCCTTAAATATGATACTGGCACTGCAGTGCTATTCAGTTTGCCTTTTCATTTTTAATGAAAGAATTTTATTTCTATCATAAAAAAGTTCCGTTCAGAAAGTTAAATAAGGCAATTGGTTTAAAAAGTTAAAAACAGCAGGAATTCAAGGAAATAGAAGAAGATGGTGATACATTGTTGCTGTGTTTTAAAAAGGTCCCATCCCTTGGATTTAATTTCCCGCACTCTTTACCATAATGCTAGTTCTAAGTAACTCATTTGTATTCAGGTCAATACCACCTGTGCTTCCAGAGGTGTTACATGCAATTCAAGATAAAAGGACAGTTAAACTAAAAATGATACTGAGCAGCCCAGATTGCCAATCATATATTTAGTCAAGAATATATCCCATTGCTTGGGCTCCATTGTGCTATCAAGTATGCTCCATCTCACTGTGATATTTATCTTGGATCATTTATACAAGCAAGCCACTTTGATTTTGTTTCAGTCACATACATTACTGCAAGCTCAGTCCCAAGTTCCATCCACATCAGTGTAAATTCTGCCTCAACAAGAGCTCCAGGATTAGGCCATTTGGGGCTAACCCCTTGCCCAAGCCTCATGGGTAGCATGGAGGAGGCCTCAACAGTTCTAGGCTACTGAGACCTCCATGAAACCTAAGGGTACTTGCCCCCTCCACCTGAAACTGTAATGCAATGGCTTCCTAACCCTGTTCTCAACTCCAGTAGAGGCATCCATGACTGTCCCCTCAACTGCCATATATAGCAGCTGGGGTGCTGGAGGGGAGTAACATAAGGGAATGCATTGCCTCCTGGGTGTCTTGATCTGGTATGTGTGGGAAACCAGGCTCCTCTGTGGTTCACTGAGGGCTAGGGAGACTGAATAGGCCACACAGGCAATAGACAAACCACCATGGTTGACCTAGGACCCATCACACCAAAGAAACCTCCATGGGAGAGAGAGGGATGGAACCACACAAGTGACTCCTGCAGCCCCACCCTAAGTACTGTAGGAACCACACTTAGTTCCCTACCTCTCATCTCCCCCAGAAACTCTGTGAGAGTTACCATCACCATAGGGATGAAGTAACCTCCACAGCCCTAGCAAGAGGGGAAAGAGGGTGAGGATTCAGGCAGGATTCACTCTTTCCTCAGCAGCTCCACATCATTCACCCACAGACCTGGAGAAAGCCCCCTCTGCCACCTCTGTGAATCAGGCCAGACCCTCTTCTGGGTAGCCCTGAGTAGCCCAATGTGGCCCAAGGTCATATGGCACTTCTGTGGGTGTAATACAATGGAAGGGCCCATTAGTTTTCCCCGCAAAATGAGTTGGGTTTGACAAGGAACTTAGTCAGCAGGCTAGGGAACTTAGTCAGCAAGTGCTCTCTGCACCTTGCCATTTTCACCATACTCAATGAAGTCATCAAAAGCAATGGAATTGCACTTTATTACACCAGGTCTAAATCTGATCTGAGTTTGTATAACTGCCTCTGGGTCTTTTCATTTCATTCTTCCTCGCTTGTTGAACAAAACCCACAATATGGACATGGGGAGATTCTCAAAGGGCAGTTAGGCCCCCATCTCCAATTGCAAGTTAATGGGAGTGGGGTGCTTAACTCCTGTTTATGCCTTTAAATCTCTCCCCTGAGATGTTCAAATCCAGGCAATTACATACACAGTGATAAAAACATGCATGAATAATAGACAATTTGAAAAATGACACGTCAGTCACAGGGCTTGAATAAAAGGGGCAGGTGAAGGTCTGTTTTAGAGTCTCATACCATAAGATGAAGGGCATATTCAAGTACCATTGGCTTCATTAGAAGAAGAAGGGGCCCAGTACTTTCACTAGGCACTGTGTATCTCAAAGGAGGGATAGACGCTGGTGAAATTAGCCCCTGTGGAGAGAGGTAGCACAAGACCTATTTGAAATTTAATTCCAATTTTGACGAAAAATGTCATCAGGATTTTCCATTGGGATAATCAAAATGATAGATCATTTTCTGCTGCAGGGAGAAAGTGAAATCAACAATAGCCTTCCAGCCCCAGAGCTGGTAAGCTGAAAAATTCTGTTCTGATTCTTTTGAACCAGAATTTTACTGGAAATCCTTTCCCATGAACAATTTTGCATTTTTTTAACAAACTCTTTTCATCCCAATTTGGGATGATTCCCCCCCGCCGCCAATTCTTTTCAGGAAGGGATTTTCATTTTCTGGCCAGCTCTAGTTTAGACATAATGAAATGATCATGGCATTAAAAATTGAGTTAAAATATATGTTGTTATGTTGGAGATTTGGTTTCGGTTCTAATGTAAAATACAGATACAATAGTGTGATAGGGTGTGTACCAACCCTGCCATCGAGAAAGAGAGTGTTAACTGGAGCCAGAGAGCAAATAGTGCACCCAATTGCACCTAGAGGGATGGGCCAGGCCCCAATTTAGAATTAGGCCCAGCTGGGAGAAGCTGGGTGGTTGAATTAGGGTTGATGAGTCCCAGCTGAGGGGAGTGGGGTGACGAATACAAGAGAAGGACTTCAGGGCAGTAGGCAGGGGAGTAGGCCTTGGGATCCTTATCTGAGAAGACAACTGTGGCAAAGGGTCAGGAGTGACACCAGGTAGTCACAGAGGTGGAGTGAGCTCCTGTAGTGAGGCTTGACAAAAGGGTCAGATCCCAGAGAGGCAGCCCAGAGGCTGGGTTTTTGGTGCAAAGAGAAATGGATGCACAGAAAGCTTGGAAGGGCCAGAAAGTCCTGGAAGACATTGTGTGGTATAAGACCAGGAAGGAACTCTGTCGAGTCTGGCAAGGGGTGAAGAACCCGAGGAGGAGTGAGCCTATGAAGGGGTGGGAAAGGGGCCTGGAGATAGGCTGAGGGAGAAAGTAGTCCAAGGAGGAAGCAAGGAGTCTGAGGGAGTAGACCGTAGCTGCTTGTGACAGGGCCCTGGATTGAAACCCAGAAGAAAGGGAGGGCCTGGACTCCCAGTATTACCAACTCTTGTGATTTTTTTATCACAAATCAAGTGATTGTTGCGGTGGGTTTTTTACCTGTCTCATGAAAACATGGATAAAAGGTGGCAATTTGCCATTGTTCAAAATGGCCACCACCTCCTAGTACTGTGAATGGGGCTAGAACTAGCAAGGTAGAATGTAGGGCAATGGTGGCCATTTTACTGCATGTAAAAGTGAGGCTGTCCTGATTAAAATTGCCTGCTACCTCTCACTATTTTCAATGAGTTTGAAGCCAGCCTCACAGGCAAAATGGCTGCCACGCTACGGTTTGGGGTGCTGGATGGGACACAAGCACTGTGGGGAGCATCAGAGACACTGTGAAAGGGGGATGGAGAGAGCAGGAGCAGGCACTGGGCCCAGGAGGCAGATTTAGGGATTGCAGGTGAATGGGGTGCAGAAGGATGTGGGGAGGAAGGAGGCTGACATGGGTGCATGTGAGGACAGTGATGGGGGTGGGAAATATAGGGATTGGATGGCAGCTCCCCCAGCCTGGGGGCAGCAGTGGGGTTGGGGAGTACCCTCCCAGCAGCCAGGGGATGGCAGGGTTGCAGTGTTGCCAACTCTGGCAAGTCACAGGATTTTGGCACCTTCAGGAGGAACAGCTCTTGTGATGACAGGAGAAGCTCCTCCAATCCCATGATTTTCAGGTCTGGGCACTGCACAAGCAGAGCTCAGGGCTGAGGGCACAGAGCTGCCCTACTTTCATGTATGGCCTTATAGCAGAGAGAGAGTCCTGGGGCAGCAGTTGGAAGAGGGGTAGGGAGTTGGGGAATTGGTGGTCCTGGGTAGAGAAATCCAGAGGCAATGGGAGGGAAAGAAGTGTGCTATGGGTTGAAGACAGTAAGAGGAAATGAATGGCAGCTCCCCTGCCAGAGGGGTGAGGAGAGAGTGAATGGAGACTCCGTCTGAGCAGCCAGGGAAAGTTGTACATTTTTGTCTGCATTAAAGGTTGACTTTTCAACCTGAAATTCTCACACCTCCTTTGGCAGAGGAATAGAGGGGATTTAATGCGTCAAAAGACAGACTAAAAAAACATTAGATTTTTTTTAACTCACGATTTTTTGGAGCCCAATCATGATTTTTGAGGGTCTGACTCACAGGTTTTTGATCTCTTAAGGTTGGCAATATTGCATTCCCCTGCTGGTCACTGAGGAAGGTGTTGTGAAAGCCCCCTAGTATCAAAGGGTAAGGACCATCAAGCCTAGTGTTGGGCTGAAGACCTGGCATAAGGTCACTAGACTATTGTTTTGTGGGACTCTGTTGCCCTGGGAGGGTTGGGACCGAATGTGACCTGGCCAGAGGCCCATGTCTTAAGATGAAGCAGACCACTGCAGTGGCTGTCAGCAGAGGAGAGCCCGCTACACTATGCCAAGCTATGCGGGGCCGTGTCAGCAGTATCTTCTCCAGCTTGTTTTTTTTCTATACCTTTCCATAGATGTAATGATTGAACCTTCTCCATATGAGGGGTTGTATTTTCCTCCTAATGTGCTCAGCATTACAGCAAGAGCTTACACTATTCAGTCATTCATTTTCAGTATAATTGTGTCTGCATATAATCCATAAAGATCCATAAAGCATGTGGCTCCAATGATTCTGCACCACGAAAAATTCTCCTCATTCCCTTTTAGTTGTTCTTGACTTTCATTAATAGCATCCAGGGCTCAATCCAAAGTTCACTGAAGTCAATGGGAGTCTTTCCATTGTCGCTAATGAGCTTTGACTCAGGCCCTTGAAGGGAAATACAAAAACATTCAGATGGCAGGTCTGTGGAAACCAGTAAGGGTATGTTTACAGCCATCCCACTCTTTTTTGTTTGTTTGTTTTTAATCACTTTTAGAGTCTGCCCTTGATTTTGCTTGTCTGTATCTAAGTTTATTTATGTGATCCCTGCTATTCTCTGTTGAGCAGTATAGCGCACCCATACCTACTCCTGGTGTCATTATACTCACTTTCCTCAAAATCAGTGTGGAGGTCATGCTTGGAGTTTCACAGAAAAATTCCCTTGTCATATAATTAAAGACAACTAACTCCTGGCACAGTACAGTAGACTGAATTAAACGGATTTTACCACTTGCTGACTATTTCCCCGAGCACATCTCCCTTACATTCTTATGATAGGTAGTGCTGGAAGCATAAGGGGGCTGAATTAAAGTTGCACAGGCCACATTAATTCTGGTATTTAGTAACTTCTGAGTGCTTGACTTTGCAATGTTAATCATGTTATTTTAATGTCATTTTTTTCAGATGTAATTATTATTACCCTAGTGTGTGCAGGCCTCAAACAATATCAGGCCCCCATGGTGCTAGGCGCTGTACAAACACACCTAATAAGAGACAGCTCCTGCTTGATGAGCTTACAATATAAATAGACAAGATGACTAATAAGGAACAGATAAAAGGAAACAACATACAAGCATCTGACAGGGAACTGAGACACAGGGAGCGTAAGTAACAAGATCACACAATAGATCTGTGGCAGAGGTGGAAACTTAACCCAAATCTGCTGAGTCCAGGGCCTGAACCCCAAGGCCATCCTGCCTTCCTGCAAGCTGTTCTTTTCCCTCTAGAATGATGGTATCTGTCCCCGGCTGTCGTGTGTCTTGAAAAATATATTTTTAGTTCAGGTACCATAGTTCATCAACATATGACGCAATCCATAGGCGCCAACTTCTCATGGCACTGGTGGGTGTTCACGCCCCCCAGCCCTGCCCTGATTCCACCCCTGCCCCACCCCCATTCCAACCCCTTCCCCAAAGTCCTCGCCCCAACTCCGCCCCCTCCCTGTCCCTATTGAACCCCTCCCCAAATCCCCACCCCAGCCCAGACTCCTCCCCTGAGCATGCCGCATTCCCCCTCCTGCCCCTTCCCTCCCAGGCTTGCCACGTGAAACAGCTGTTTCACGGTGGGAAGCGCTGGGAGCTAGGGGGAGAAGCAGCGCACTCAGGGGAGGAGGCGGAGGTGGAGCAGAGGTGAGCTGGGGCAGGTGGGCAGGGCGGGGAGCTGCCACCAATTTTTCCCCGTGGGTGCTCCAGCCCCGGAGCACCCATGGAGTTGGCACCTATGACACAAACTAATGGCCAGAAGGTGAAGCTAGACAAATTCAGACTGTAAATGAGGCACACATTTTGAACACTGAGAATCATTAACCATTGGAATAATTTACCCAGGATTGTGTTGAGTTCTGCATCGCTGGCGATTTTAAAATCAAGACTGGAAGTTTTCTAAAAGATCTGCTCTAGGAATTATCTTGAGGGAGTTCCGGATTTTGAATCTAATAATCTATGAAAATTTAACAATCTCAGTGTCCAGGACAACAGCTGCCAATATTCATAGATTACTTCTGATTTCCAAAGGTTCTAAAGCTCTCTGCACATTTTACACATTGTGACAGCGTCTTTGACGAGAGGTTTGTGTGAATAAGAATTAGAGGATTAAAAACGTTATACAGGAATCACTCCATCCACTGCATGAAGTTCTGGGCCAATACCACAAAACAGTTTACCAGGAATGAGAATGACAGTATCCAATTGCAGCTGTGGGATCTTTCACATTTGTAGAACGTATCATTTCTTGTAGTGGGATTTGGCCAAGACAGAGTTAACGTTCCTTCTTTTGAAAAATGTGCCATTGATAGGATCTTGATTTTATATTGATCCAAAAGATGGCACCTTCAGCAGCTCAGTTCTCTCCAGCACTTTGTTGGGCACTATAGATAGCTGGACAGTTGGTCATGTTTTGTTAACTCCTACAAACACAGTTTGAGGACAGATAAACTGCGGGGCTTTATAAACACTAACTGTGCAATTCTTTATAAACTAAGACTCTCTCGTCAAGCAGGCTGACAATCTGATGTTTATTAATATGTAGGCTAACAAATAAAGTATCCTGACTTTCAATTTTCTAAAAATCTAAAACCCCAATGACCTTCTTAATATGTCAGTCAATATTTACTATTTTTCAAATAGTTTGTGGGCCTGAAGCAGAACGGAGGATCAATCCCCTTGAGCTTTGGGGAAATTTGGACCCATGTCTGGATCCAAATTTCACATCTTGACTGTATTCCTATACGGCCTGACTTGCAAAGGTGCTGAGCATTTGCAGGTCCCACTGATTTCACTCGTCATTTGGTTGTTAATTTTGGATGTTCCGCACTTCTTCAAATGAGACCCATAAGGGAGTACAGCTGGATGAATCTTTTTTATTTTTTCCTGTTGTTGTTGTTGTTGATCAAATGAAATATTTAAGGTCAAATGAAAACTTGGGTGTTTTGACCTGTTTTTCAGTTAACTCTCACCAAATTTCAAAATGGAACTTCCCCTCTCCCCTTCCCCCCCAACAAAGTTGAAACATTTCTTTTCGAAAATGTCAAAACCAAAAGTTTTGAGTTTTTTGGAAACTTTTTTCCTCTTACTTTTTTCTGGCTGTACCTATTTGTTGAATTCAACCCAAATTTGCAAAGTTTTGATCAACCTGAAAATCATTTAAACTTTTTGCCCAGCTCTCAGATGAATGCACCAAATCCAAACACTCCCAAACACAGGGATAAGACAGGATTTGGGTTTACAGATCCCACTTCTCCAGTCCATGCCCTTTTCTTTTTAGAGTACACAGCTCAGCCTCACAATGACAGACAGTGTATTCAACTGGACAAAACAATCTGCCAATAAATGTCTGCTGTTTACTAATTGTGCCCTTAGGGAGGCTGTCAGCCAGTCTGAGAAACAGAAGACTACACATTGCTGATCTGTTGGTTTCTTGATCTTAGCTAACCATAAAATATCAACCAGTCAAACAATGTATCATCAGCTTATTGCTAGTCTTCCACCATATGATTTTTCTTAATCATTAAAATAAATCTCTGCACTCAGAACCTGCTGCAGTAGGATTAGCAGAGTCTGTTCTGGAGATATACAGGGTCTGATTCTCCTCTCACATAGTGTAAATCAGAAGCACTAAATCGATGAACTTAGACCAGCGGATCAGTGAATCTCACTTGAAATCGATATGGTGAAATCCTGGCCCCACTGAAGTCAATGGGACCAGCATTTTACCCATAAAGCTGAACTGACTTGTATATTAAAGAGCCCTGTCTGATTCCCATTACATTTTAAGGGGATCAGGTGCACAATGAGAAAAGTCCAGTAGCCACTGAAATTAATGTCTCGTAGATGTTCCATCATTCACAGACACAGTACAGTGATATTATGATGGTCCCAGACTTTTCCCTGAACCAAATTTACTTTTACCATTTGCACTGCATTCTGTTAAGTAATATGATTTGTCAAGTGCTGTGGCCACCACAAGTACAGTAGCATGATGTGGAACTAAAAGCCTTTTCTATTGTACATAAAATCAAATCAAGTCCCAAGAAGCTATGAACATTGAAGCCTATAACCAAGAAATCCAGTAACAGCCTGAATTTTACAGGGAAAGGGTGCTGGAATCTCATAGCTACTTATTCCAAATAGGTGCCACTAAAGACTTTCCATATCATCACTGTCAAGGTTCCTTCCCCACTCTGAACTCTAGGGTACAGACGTGGGGACCTGCATGAAAACCTCCTAAGCTTACCTTTACCAGCTTAGGTTAAAACTTCCCCAAGGTACAAACTATTTTACCCTTTGCCCCTGGACTTCCACTGCCACTGTTATACCAATAAAATAAAAACCAGCAGGATCTTATTAAAGGGGAAAAGGCAAAAAACCACATTTATTGTGAATACAGAAAGAATCATAGTAAGCAGTTAGTTATAGTTATAACATTCCATTCAATCTCATATTTATTCACACATTCATTCATACAAACACACACACACAGGTTCTGCAAGGTTGTTATCATAGTTACCAGCCTTAGAGTTGCTCATGCCAAGCCACTGGCCAGGTGGCCTGGACATGAGGAGGGAGCAGGGCCTTGTCAGACGCTCATCTAATGCTCCTGGAAGTTGGTTTGCAGAATCAGCCCCCAAAGTTCTCACTTTCTAGAGTCCATTTTTATAGGAATTTCTTCCTATGCCAGTCTATGGGAATTGCTTCATCATGCTGTTGCTGAATCAATCAGCAGATGGCACATTCCTGACGGCTCTGTGCTGCCAGATGTTATCTTGTTCTTTGGTTCTCCCATTCTTGAGGCTGTTGGGTGGATTCCAGTCTGCCCTCCGGGGGTCCTCTGGTTATTTCCACTTGACGTCTTCTTCAGCCGATGGACACTGCATTCTTAGGCTGGCACCTCCCTGATCGTTCAGTTATTATCCACACCAAGCATCCATCCACATACATCCTCTATCTCTATTTTAATCACAATTGTTAACAAAGCGAGATGAATACAACAAAAGGGCGGGAAGACTCTGGGTGCTGTTTCTGTTGTTACAGAGTATTGCTTTTAGTCTCTCTCTGTGTGAATTGCTTTGAGAACAGACTCTGTCTTAGAATGTACTAACACAATCAGCAGTTTGCAAGTTTCACACATAGAGGGAGAGAAACAGTACCAAAAACCAAGAGACCTCTGAATTAGTACTACCCTGGAATTTAAACTATGGGGAATCAAACTCATTTGTGATTTTAATACAGAACTTCTTTAATATGATCCAACACCACAACCAAACTTTATCTGGGCTCCTGAAAAAACGTAGTTTGGACATGTCTTTCCCCCCAAAATCCTCCCAACCCTTGCACCCCACTTCCTGGGGAAGGTTTGGTAAAAATCCTCACCAATTTGCATAGGTGACCACAGACCCAAACCCTTGGATCTTAGAACAATGAAAAAGCATTCAGTTTTCTTACAAGAAGACTTTTAATAGAAGTAAAAAGGAATCACCTCTGTAAAATCAGGATGGTAGATACCTTTCAGGGTAATTAGATTCAAAACATAGAGAATCCCTCTAGGCAAAACCTTAAGTTACAAAAAAGACACACAGACAGGAATATTCATTCTATTCAGCACAGCTATTTTCTCAGCCATTTAAAGAAATCATAATCTAACACATACCTAGCTAGATTACTTACTAAGTTCTAAGACTCCATTCCTGTTCTGCCCCTGGCAAAAGCATCACAAAGACCCTTTGTTTTTTCTCCCTCCTCCCAGCTTTTGAAAGTATCTTGTCTCCTCATTGGTCATTTTGGTCAGGTGCCAGTGAGGTTACCTTTAGCTTCTTAACCCTTTACAGGTGAGAGGATTTTTCCTCTGGTCAGGAGGGATTTTAAAGGGCTTTACCCTTCCCTTTATATTTATGACAATCACCAAATATGGAATCCCAATATGCAACATCGAGATTTCTCATTCAGATATAAGCTTACACAGGGCTAAAATGTGCCTTTGTGTTACTCCACTGAGCAGGGAGTAAAACAGTTGTCCCCTCCACTCACCCCCTTGCTTGGCCTATTAGGATCTTGGGTCCCAGTCTGTTCCAGTGCGCTGCTAAGACTCCCTTTATTCAAGTTAGTCGGTGGAAGGGGCGGAGCTCGGGTTGTGTGCCACCACCCCACTTGCTGGCCAGATGAGGGGAAGGGTAACCTGCATGCTCTGAAGTGCTGCAGTATGCCACTTGTCCCTGAAATGGTTTCTGAGTCACAATTTCTTCCCAGGCTCCTCCTGGGGCAGAGCAGTTCCACGCCATCCCTTACTCAGAGCAGATCCTTCTGACTAAGGGCTAGATTGAGCCATTTCACCTAGAAGCTACAGAGAAATGTATCGACTATTTATCACCTTATTTTGAATAGACTGTAACCATGAGTTTTAGTGATTTCTTTCTCTCTGAGAATTCATTAGACTGTATTTGATTAGCTATACACACAAATGTGATCTTTCCAAATAGCAATTGTAATTGCACATTAGGAAAAACAGACACTGGTGGGAATGGGGTGGGGGGGTGGGAAAAGTGCCATGGATATTAGTCTGGACATAAAGAATGAGGAGTACTTGTGGCACCTTAGAGACTAACAAATTTATCTGAGCATAAGCTTTTGTGGGCTAAAACCCACTTCATCAGATGCATGCAGTGGAAAATACAGTAGGAAGGTATATATATATATATATATATATATATATATATATATATATATATACCGAGAACATGAAAAAATGGAGGTTGCCATACCAACTCTAATGAGACCAATCAATTAAGGTGAGCTATTATCAGCAGGAGAAAAAAACCTTCTGTAGTGATAATCAGGAGGGCCCATTTCAAACAGTTGACAAGAAGGTGAGAGTAACAGTCGGGGGGAAAATTGGAATGGTGAAATAGTTTTTAGTAAGTGTAATGACTCATCCACTCCCAGTCTTTATTTAAGCCTAGCTTAATGTTGTCTAGTTTGCAGATTAATTCCAGTTCTGCTGTTTCTCGTTGGAGTCTGTTTTTTAAGTTTTTTTGTTGAAGAATTGTGACTTTTAGTTCTGTATTTGAGTGTCCAGGGAGGTTGAAGTGTTCTCTGACTGGTTTTTGAATGTTATAATTCTTGACGTCTGATTTGTGTCCATTTATTCCTTTGAGTAGAGACGGTCTGGGTTGGCCAATGCACATGGCAGAGGGGCATTGCTAACATATGAAGGCATATATCACATTGGTAGATGGGCAGGTGAACGAGCCTCTGATAGTGTGGCTGATGTGATTAGGTCCTATGATGGTGTTCCTTGAATAGATATGCAGACAGAGTTGGCAATGGACTTTGTTGCAAGGATAGGTTCCTGGGTTAGTGTTTTTGTTGTGTGGTGTGTGATTGTTGGTGAGTATTTGCTTCAGGTTGGGGGGCTGTCTGTAAGCAAGGACTGGCCTAGGCCATGAGAGCTTATGCTCAAATAAATTTGTTAGTCTCTAAGGTGCCACAAGTACTCCTTGTTCTTTCTGCTGGTACAGACTAACACAGCTTCAACTCTGAAGACTGGACATAGTTCAATTTTGTATTATAAAAAAAAGAACACTGCTACCAACACTTTAGGTAAATTAAATTGAGTCTGAAAGAAAGTAAAATCACTTTGCAGACCCAAGATAAACGACAAGCCAATTTGAATATCAAATTGACCCTGCTCTAGGGGAGAATAATTTGGTGTGATGTATTTGCTACTGCCGAACGTGAAGCTCATAGACTAAGTGCCATACTTGAAAAAAAGAACAGGATATGAATTTAAAGTCATGAAGAAATATCCAAATACTGCCATGCAATTGTTTTGTGACTAGTACATTGTCCACTGACAGGAGAATAATACAGTGAAACACAGGGTTATTCTAGACAGAAGTTTCTCTTTTCAGAAATCATTTAGCAATCAACGACAGTTTCTGCAAAGCATCGCACAGAAAGCATTAAGAAACACCATGCAAATACAGTCTTGAATGCACATGAAATAAACTGAACAAAAAAGTATCTGTGATGAAATCCTGGCCCCACTGAAGTTAATGGGAATTTTGCCATTGGCATCAAAGAGGCCCCGTGGTATCTTTAAAAATTTCACTGCTGTAAGAAGGCACATGTCCTTTGCCTGCCACGCCAATCAAATGTATGAAGTACCAGGATTCACTACATCCAAAGCAGGGAGGGGCCAATTCAGAGAGGTGCTGAGCACCCGCAGATTTTCAGTGAAATGAAGGAGGAATGTTCCTTTAGTTCACCATTCCTATTGCTGTCATTTGTATTACAGTAGTGCCCAGATTCCCCACACCGATTTTAAAGCTAAATAAAGCAAAATCAAGGTTGTCCTCATGTAAATAGGAACAAGACCTGGCAGGTGGGTGTAGAACATAGGAGTGATTGCTGTCAGATGGAATGCAAGGGTGAAAGTAATAGGAACACAACGTTACATGTATGAGCTAAAGTCACATCTACACTAAAGTTCTACGGGCACAATTTCTGCCGGCTTACAGCCGCCAACATAGCTACGTTGGTAGAGTGCATCCACGCTTGGCTGCCTTTGCCGGTGCCACGTTTCCTCACAGCGATGATTGTATCAGCAAAAGACATGAGACACTGTGGGTAGACATCCCAGAGTCCCCTGTGCCACCATCCGGTGCACTGCCTTGTGGGAAATTTTGCAGTAAGCTGTGGGATACCATCATTCCTCTCCAGGAATTATGGGAGTTTGGGGTCAAATTCACACCAGTCCTTCTGTTCCATCTCATAATAGTCTCGTTTTCATGCCTGCTTGTAATCTCCCCACTATCTTGCTGCCAGAAGCATGGATGCTAAACAGATCAACAGAGCTGTCTTGTCTGTTTAGGAGACACGGAGACAGATTCTTTTGTATTTGTGGAACTACGACAACTGCCACGGTGGCTGAGTGTGCAGCAGTGAAAATGAGAACATGGAGGAGTGGACGGTGTGTGGATGACAGTCGCCAGCTGCTGCAGGCATTCACTGACCAGCTGCATGTGATGGAGCAGCACTTCCGAGCCTGTGAAATGAGCACAAAGTGGTGGGGTTGGATCATGATGCAGATCTGGGACAATCAGTGGTAGCTGCAGAATTTTCAGATGTAGAATTCCAAATTCCTGTGTCTATGAGCCAAGCCCCAAGCCTGATGCACAGAGACACCAAAACGAGAGCTATTTTGACAGTGCAGAAAGGGGTTTTGGTCATGTTCTGGAAACTTGCAACACTGGATTGCTATTAGTCCATGGGGAATCAGTTCAGTGCTGGAAAACGTATGGTGGGGACAGTCATAATCCAGAGGTGCAAGGACATTATCCATGTTCTGCTGAACAGGACTGAGTCTCTGGGCAATGTGCAAAAAACAATTCGGGGGGGATTAATGAAATGCACTTTCCTAACTGCTGATGCAATAGATAGGATGCCCATCCCAATTCTGCCTCCCTCTACCACCCAGCTTCTAAATACATAAACAAAGAGGGGTACTTCTCCAGGATTACGCAGCCATTGATGGCTCATCAGGGACATTTCACTTAGAGCTGTGTGAATAACTGGCTTTTCAGTTCACTGGAGTTTATAAAGGCACCCAATGGAGTTTGGTACCCAGATCCTATTGAAATGGGAATTGCAACTGTAAATGTGCAACTTAGAGGTTACATAGGTTTAGTTTTTTAACTAAGAACATAAGACTGGTCATATCAATGATCTATCTAGCCCAGTATCCTGTTTTATGACAGTGACTAATGCCAGATGCTTCAAAATGAATGAACAGAACAGGGCAATCATCAAGTGATCCACCCCTGTCACCTGGTCCCAGCATCTGGCACTCAGAGGCTAAGGAATACCCAGAGCATCCCTGACCATCTTGGCTAATAGCCATTGATGGACCTATCCTCCAGGAAATTATCTATTTTAAAAAAATCCTGTTATAATTTTGGCCTTCACAACATCCCCTGGCAACAAGTTCCACAGGTTGACTGCGCTGTGTGAAGAAGTACTTTTCCCTTTTTCTGTTTTAAACCTTCTGCCTATTAATTTCATTGGGTGACCCCTAGTTCTTCTGTTATATGAAGGGGTAAATAACACTTCCTTCATCACTTTCTCCACATCATTCTTGATTTTATAGACCTCTATCATATCCCCCCTCAGTTGTGTCTTTTCCAAGTTGAATAGTCCTAGTCTTTTTAATCTCTCCTCATACGGAAATGTTCCATGCCCCCAATCATCTTTGTTGCCCTTCTGTGTACCTCTTCCATTTCTAATATTTTTTTTAAGATGGGCCAACTAAAACTGCACGCAGTATTCAAGGCGTGAGCATACCATAGATGAATATAGTGGCATTATGATATTGTCTGTCTTATTATCTATCCCTTTCCTTTGGTTCTGAACATTCTATTAGCTTTTTTGACTGCTGCTGCACGTTGAGTGGATGTTTTCCAAGAACTATCCACAATGACTCTAAGTTCTCTTTCTTGAGCGGTAACCGCTAATTTAGACCCCATCAGTTTGTGTGTATAGTTGGCATTATGTTTTCCCTTAAGCGTTACTTTGAATTTATCAACATTTCATCTGCCATATTGTTGTCCTGTCACGCAATTTTGTGAGAGCCCTTTGTAATTCATTGCAGTCAACTTTGGACTTAATTATCTTGAGTAATTTTGTACCATCCGCAAACTTTGCCATATCATGATTTAGCCCTTTTTCCAGATCATGTATCAATATGTTGAACAGCATTTGTCCAAGAACAGCACTAGTCCCTGCTCTTTATCACGCTCCATTCTGAAAACTGACCACTTATTCCTAGTCTTTGTTTTTTGTCATTTAACCAGTTACTGATCCATGAGAGGACCTTCCCATTTATCCCATGACTGCCTACTTTGCTTAATGACAGGTTTCAGAGTAGCAGCTGTGTTAGTCTGTATTCGCAAAAAGAAAAGGAGGACTTGTGGCACCTTAGAGACTAACCAATTTATTTGAGCATAAGCTTTCGTGAGCTACAGCTCACTTCATCAGATGCATCCAATGAAGTGAGCTGTAGCTCACAAAAGCTCATGCTCAAATAAATTGGTTAGTCTCTAAGGTGCCAGTAGTACTCCTTTACTTTGCTTAAGAGGCTTTGATGAGGGACCTTGTCAAAGGTTTTCTAAAAGTCCAAGTACACTGTATCCACTGGATCAACCTTTTCCAAATGTTTGTTAACCCCCTCAAAAGATTCTTATGGATTGATGAAGCATGATTTCCTTTATAAAAGTTGTGTTGAGTCTTTCACAACAAATCATCTATGTGTCTGACAATTCTGTTCTTTACGATCGTTTCAACCAATATGCCTAGTACTGAAGTTAGGCTTGCTGGCCTGTAATTGCCAGGCTTGCTTCTGGAGCCTTTTTAAAAAATTGGTGACCCATTAGCTATCCTCCAGTCATCTGGCACAGAAGCTGATTTAACTGAGAGGTTACATACCACAGTTAGTAGTTCTGTAATTTCATATTTGAGTTCCTTCAGAGCTCTTGGGTGAATATCATATGGTCCTGATTCCTCTAGTGACACCTCAGTCTGGGACAGTTGCTCAGATTTGTCACCTAAAAAGAATGGCTCAAGTGTGGGAATTTCCCTCACCTCCTCTGCAGTGAAGATCAATGAAAAAAAAAAATCATTTAGTTTCTCTGCAATGGCCTTGTCATCCTTGAGTGCTCTTTTAGCACCTCGATCATCCAGTGTCCCCATTGATTGTATAGTAGGCTTCCTTCTTCTGATGTACTTCAAAAAATTTGCTATTAGGTTTTTATTCTTTTGCTAGTTGCTCTTCAAATTCACTAGGCAATGTGAACATTATTTGTCCCTGAAAGGGTTACATTTTGAATGACAATTAAGTTGATTTTTTTTTTGTCACTAAGGTTACATGAGAATTACAGAGCTTGCAAAAGTGAACAACGCTAGGCAAGATTCAAATACATGAAACTGCAATTGCCCAGTAATGGCAACAGATTGCATCCTCCAAACTCACCACAGAAAGAAGCAAGTGAATAGTAAATCAATGAAGAGATTCACACCAGCATGACAACCTTTAAATAATTTAAATGTTCCTCCACACTTGAGTGAATTATAGAATAACATAAAAATTTAAAATCAAAGGAAAGCCATGTGGACAATCAATTCAAAAGCTTTGCTCTCTCAGCCAAAAAGCTCAGATAGTCAGGGACATGCAGACTACACAAAAGGGCCTGAAAGCTCAAAAAGCACCTTGAAAATTATAAAAGTAGGAAATTTGATCCACTTAAATTCACCAGAATATAAGATAGCTAGTTCTGTGGCTTCAGTAAACCCTAAAAGGTGTTGAGTGCTCAAGATCTTAATGGTATTATGTCCAAGCACAGACACATTCAAATCAGGACATGGAGATAACAACACAGTCATTCAAGGAATAGTGGTCTGAATCTTCAGTTGCAGTAAGCAGGGGGCTCTGGCCCATGTGATTTAGACCTGTCCCAGTCCTAGTTCTGGCGATGGACCATAATGGCCTATGGTGTATCTGAGAGCAACTTAAAGGCTGCTTGATTTGCACCAGCCAGAGTAGCCCCATAGGACTGCTTCAGCAGTTGAGTATCAGGCAGTACACTGTATGCTCCAGGCCCACTCTGATATGCACACTCCCCCTCAGAGAATCATAGAATATCAGGGTTGGAAGGGACCTCAGGAGGTCATCTAGTCCAACGCCCTGCTCAAAGCAGGACCAATCCCCAACTAAATCAACATACATCTACACTGATGAGAGAACTGGGAGGATGGCTAGGTGAATCCTCAGCTGCCTGCTTGAGGTGGTTGTAAGTGCACGTCCAGCTGCTAGAGGAGGGCAAAGGACACCCTAGGGCCTGACCCAAGATCCAATTAAATCAATAGGAGCCTTTCCATTAATTTCAGTGTTCTTGATGAAGGCCTGAGGATCTGTCACTTTGAATCTAGCAGGGAGCTGGCAATTAATACACCTGGACATACTGCACTGACAAAGCAAGACGCAGCCTGGAAGTCTTGGATGTTTGACACCTATAAATAAAAAAGGGGTAGGCTAAAAGATATTTTCCAGCTATAGCTGCTTTTCAGCAAGGAAAACAGAGAGTAGCTTTAAGTCTCTCAATATAGCATCCTCTTCTTTTCACAAAATAATATTGACTCTCCAACTGAGAGAGAGACAATAGTGATTTTTTAAAATGTAAACTAAGATTTCCCAGCCCCACCCTACCCCTCTCTTTCTCAGTGCTGCTAATCATAGAATCATAGAAGATTAGGGTTGGAAGAGACTTCAAGAGCTCATCTAGTCCAACCCCCTGCTCAAAGCAGGACCAACCCCAACTAAATCTTCCCAGCCAGGGTTTTGTCAAACCGGGCCTTAAAAACCTCTAAGGATAGAGATTCCACTACCTCCCTAGGTAACCCATTCCAGCGCTTCCCCACCCTCCTAGTGAAAAAGTTTTCCTAATATCCAACCTAGACCTCCCCCACTGCAACTTGAGACCATTGCTCCTTGTTCTGATATCTGCCACCACTGAGAACAGCCAAGCTCCATCTGCTTTGGAACCCCCCTTCAGGTAGTTGAAGGCTACTATCAAATCCACCTTCACTCTTCTCTTCTGCAGACTAAATAAGCCCAGTTCCCTCAGCATCTCCTCACAAGCCATGTGCCCCAGCCCCCTAATCATTTTCATTGCCCTCTGCTGGACTCTCTCCAATTTTTCCACCTCCTTTCTGTAGTGGAGGGCCCAAAGGACCAGGGATCATTACATTTGGTTTGTGTGGCAATCATCTTCTTGCTCAGTCTCACTCTTCCTCTTGAAACCTTCATTTTCAATCACACAAGCAGTATGTCTACAGTGCAATCGGGCAGTGCAACTGTAGCACTCAGCCTGGACCAGTCCACACAAGAGATCCACTTCCTGGACACTACAGTGCTAATAAGCGATGGTCACATAAACACCACCCTATACCAGAAACCTACTGACCGCTATGCCTACCTACATGCCTCCAGCTTTCATCCAGACAACACCACAAGATCCATTGTCTACAGCCAAGCTCTACGATACAACCGCATTTGCTCCAACCCCTCAGACAGAGACAAACACCTACAAGATCTCTATCAAGCATTCTTACAACTACAATACCCACCTGGTGAAGTGAAGAAACAGATGGACAGAGCCAGAAGAGTTCCCAGAAGTCACCTACTACAGGACAGGCCCAACAAAGAAAATAATAGAACACGACTAGCCATCACCTTCAGCCCCCAACTAAAACCTCTCCAATGCATCATTAAGGATCTACAACCTATCCTGAAGGACGACCCATCACTCTCACAGATCTTGGGAGACAGGCCAGTCATTGCTTACAGGCAGCCCCCCAAGCTGAAGCAAATACTCACCAGCAACCACACACCACACAACAGAACCACTAACCCAGGAACCTATCTTTGCAACAAAGCCCATTGCCAACTGTGTCCACATATCTATTCAGGGGACACCCTCATAGGGCCTAATCACATCAGCCACACTATCAGAGGCTCGTTCACCTGCCCATCTACCAATGTGATATATGCCATCACGTGCCAGCAATGCCCCTCTGCCATGTACATTGGCCAAACTGGACAGTCTCTATGTAAAAAAATAAATGGACACAAATCAGATGTCAAGAATTATAACATTCAAAAACCAGTCGGAGAACACTTCAATCTCTTTGGTCACTCGATTCAGACCTAAAAGTGGCAATTCTTCAAAAAAAACCCTTCAAAAACAGACTCCAGCGAGAGACTGCTGAATTGGAATTAATTTGCAAACTGGATACAATTAACTTAGTCTTGAATAAAGACTGGGAGTGGATGGGTCATTACACAAAGTAAAACTATTTCCCCATGTTTATTTCCCTCCCCCCTCGCCCCCCCCCCACTGTTCCTCAGATGTTCTTGTCAACTGCTGGAAATGGCCCACCTTGATTATCACTACAAAAGGTTTTCTCCCCCCCGCTCTCCTGCTGGTAATAGCTCACCTTACCTGATCACTCTCATTACAGTGTGTATGTTAACACCCATTGTTTCATGTTCTCTGTGTACATAAATCTCCCCGCTGTATTTTTCCACTGAATGCATCCGATGAAGTGAGCTGTAGCTCACGAAAGCTTATGCTCAAATAAATTTGTTAGTCTCTAAGGTGCCACAAGTCCTCCTTTTCTTGTGGCACATGTAGACATTCCCAAGCTAGTGCACTAAAAATAGCCATGGTGGCATGGGATAGCTGCCCAAGTACGCACCCAGAATCCCAGGCAGGATTTCACTCAGGCAACTAAATACACTGCTATTTTCAGCAAGCTAGCTCAGTTAGGCATGGCTACATGGGCTGCGGTTGTACCACCTCCTGTATCCCTAGAGAAAATAGCCATACTGGCCTGCCCAGAATGGGAGCGGACATGCTCCCTCCTGCAAGAAATCCCATATTGCTCTGAATAAAAGCTTTGCCCCAAACATTTGTGTGGATAGAAACAGAAAGGGGTCCTGAACCTGACTGAATGGACTTGCAGTTCAAACTTAGCAAATGTGTTTAAAGTCTCACAGCTCTTTCTATAATTATATATGCTCCATAGATGTGCACATTCTCTCTCACTGAATGAAAATTTGTTTGCATTTCTGACATGGAAATGGAGCATTGATTTTTAGTCATTCAGTCTGCTCAGATGAAAGAACAGTAATGAGAGCAATATAAATGCCTATGGACAGACAAATATATCATCCTCTTGCTCAATATGTGGCTGGCATTTGAATTATTTGTATTTGGTTATGTTCTAGAGTGTAGACAACTCTTTGCTTCGTTTTAACCCAGTCTATAGGGTGACTGCACGATTTTAGGCTTAAAGAATTCCAGCCTTTCTATTTACAAAGACGTTTAATGTAGAAAGCCGCACTACAAGATGCCCTGTTCTTCTGTCTTCCTGCTAAATAGCAAACTGGTTGGGAATTGATTAACTGTGTTGTGGGTTTTTTTTGTCAGAAAATGTTGATTAATCAAAATTGAAACTTTTCATGGGAATGTTTGAGTTCTGACAAACTTTGACAGAAAAAGGTTCTTAGGTCCAGAACGTAATTTCTAGTCAAAGCCATGGAGACAGAGCCTGTCGCAGAATAGCCAATAGCCCTGTGAGAGGGGCACTTTCCTGGGACGTGGGGGACCAGGTTCATGTCACTTCTCCTATGAGTATTTAATTATTTATAAAAAGTGGAACAACTACAACAGAGAGACTGACAGACTCCCACCTTCAAATACCCAGGTGAGTAGGGTACTCACTTGGGATGTGGGAAAGTGAGGTTCAAGTCCCAGGTTTCAATTCCCTATTTTTCTGGATTCTACCTGGATTTCCCAGCTGAGTGCCCTAACTACTGGACTGTTGGCAGGTCTTGTTCCCTGGTTTTTGGTTTGTTTTTGCAGAAAACTTCAAAAGGTCTCAGTTTCATCCCCATACAGCATGGGAACATGTTTAAAATAATGAAAACTTTTGTGGGATGGAAAACCCATTTAGGTTCCAGCTCTAAGTATGCAAATGCAATATGAAAGACTTTGTCAGTAAAAGAATCATTGATCCTCTTCCCCAATCCACTTTCAAATACTTGTGTGCCACAGATAAATAGAAAGCATTAGAATCATTTGAGAAATGGTCTCAGAGAATTGGGTGGTTCTGATTTTTCTCCTGAAAAGTCCTCTGAATTGCTCATGGAGTTGTAAAAATTCCCTTCATTTTTCTGTGCTTGCCTCCTCCCTCATTATCCACTCTCTAACTATTAAGTCAGTCTTCTCTTGGTTGGTCCAATTTTCCAGTTTGGGTGCTTAAGTTTAGCACCTGAATGCTGAGTTATGTATGTAAACATGGACCCAGGTGGTGAATGAAGCATCCAAATTAGACAATTAAGTATCCTGAGATTCTCAACAACAAACTCTCTGTCTGATAGGAGGAACTAGAAGGCTGTGACACTTAGGGACAGGTTCTGCCCTTAGTGACCTGGCTTTGAATTGGGAGTCACTCCATGGACTTCAGAGGAACAATTAATTCAGTGGAATAAGTGAGAGCAGAATCTCCCAATGGTTTAACAGCCACAGTCTATTGGTACTTGTAATCATACATAAGCGGCGACACTTCAGCTCCAGAATCTTCACTTCCTCAATAGCAGTCTTTCTCCTGTATGCCAGAGAGTGGGCAGCTGGGTCCAGAAACGGAACATAAGACTCATGAAGGGCAGTGTCACTGGATTAGGTAAAGTGAGATGGAAGTATGGTTACCACAGACGTTACCACATTGAGGTACAGAGATGACAGCGCACCAGCGTATGAAATTCTCTCTGCCTTTAATGGATTAATGTCTAGTGCTATTGCCTTAAATGTTACCT
The DNA here is from genome assembly GCF_965140235.1 of Caretta caretta. Lineage (NCBI taxonomy): Eukaryota > Metazoa > Chordata > Testudines > Cheloniidae > Caretta > Caretta caretta. The sequence goes on along the minus strand of NC_134208.1, from coordinate 200,224,166 downwards.
GGAAATTTTAAGAAGATAAGAGCTTAATGACACCCTAATGAAAAACAACAGACAATAGTAAGATAAAATTAACTTCTCATGTAATTTGAGGGAGAATATGCCTGTCAGGCAGATTGTGAAGGTCAGGAGAGTTTGTTCTTACATGTCAGATTCTCAGTGGCAGGCTGGGGATTTATGTTGAAGATTTCACCAGGTAAGCTATAACTTCTTACGGTCAGCTGCAGATTTTCAAAGGGCACATCAATCAGAAGTGACTTGTCAGTGATAAATGGACTAATGAACCTTAATTGCACATATTTTCTCAGCAATAAGGTAAAAGTTTTATATTAAAAATATACTGGGCCAAATTCCACCTCACTGAGTGCCTGGGTATTGCAAAGGGTGTAGGGTTGAGCAGAATTTGGCCCATAATTTATTTTCTTTCTGGGACTGGGACTGGTAACATCAGAGGATTAAAGTGAATTATCCTCTGATCATTGTTTGGAACTAAAGCCATTCAGATAGTCCAGTAAACTGCTCCCAACCCTGAATTGTGCTTGGAATTTCAAGTTTATATTAACCTGCAGGCAAAACCCAGCCAAGTGTCTCATTATTTCTACACAAACTCATAAGCTGAACTTAATCATATCCCTTTAGGACACCCTACACACAGGCCCAGACTTACAAAGCTTCTCCTCACTATGGTGCATTCACATCACTTTCCGTAAGAGGAAGAGATCATTGCATGCAAACCCAGGGAGTTGGGTACATCACTGGTCAGTTCACACTCTCACATGTAATCCCCTCCATCTGCTGCAGCAGTGGTTCTCAACCAGGGGTCCGGGGCCCCCTAAGGGCCTAGAGCAGGTTTCAGGGAGGCCTCCAAGCAAGGCCAGCATTAGACTCGCTGAGGTCCAGGGCAGAAAGCCAAAGCCCCACCGCATGGGGCTGAAGCCCAGGTCCCTGAGCCCCACCACCTGGGGAAGAAGCTGAAACCTGAGATATGTAGCTTCATGGGGGTCTATGTGGCATGGGGCTCCAGACAGTTGCCCTGCTTGCTACCCCTAACACTGACTCTAGCTTTTATATGCAGAAAACCAGTTATTGCAGCATAGGTGGGCCGTGGAGTTTTTATAGCATGTTGCGGGGGCTTCAGAAAGAAAAACGTTGAGGACCCCTGTGCTGGAGGAAAGAGCTTCACAGGTTCTGGGACAGCTCACTAGAACAAGCATGATGGAGGAATAATTATGCATGAGGTGGATTCTCCAGACCTGTGCACAAGGGAGAAGACAGTCTCAGTTGAAAACTGCCTCTGAGAATGGGGTTGTCTTGGCACATTGGATATCTCTACGCTGCAATTGGGATGTGCAGTTGTAGCACAGGTAAGCATACCTGTACCACCTTTAATCTAGTTTACACAGGTACCCAGAGTAACGCAGATATGGTAGCATGGGCTAGAAACCACCGTACATACCCAGGCTCCCTGGATGGTTTGTGCCCTGGTTGCTAACCAGTGCCCTGCAGTCCCACTTCTGTTGCCCAGAGATGGCTTCGGGCTGCCCTGCTAATGACTGCTCCAGATGGTCCCGCTGCAGACAAAGACTGAGGGTCTGTGGTATTACTGTGCCTTTCTGAGCCCAGTTGCTACCGTTATACATATGTACTGTATCATTTGGTTTCAAATAAGGCAGTTTATGCAATCTTCTATCATAAGAAGTCTTTTGAAACAAACTCGACTGATATTTATACTTATTCCTTTCCTTATAACCTTCTTGAAAAAACATAGGTAATCTGTTTCTAAGTTTTCTGTTAAGTAATTGTACAGGTGTTAAACCTTGTTGTAATGGCGATTGTGATGGGGTGTATAAACTCCTCACTGGACAGGAGGGGGATAAGGAATTAATCTGGGCTAAGGAGGTCCCACCCGTCTGCCTACACAGAGCATGGACTGTCAGGGGCTGGCAGGCCAAGGAGAAGGAAGTGCTCTGGGAGGTCCAGGGAAGGACATGAGCAATGCCTGCTCCAAGCCAAGGAATGGAGGAGCCACAGCATCTGGATACTGGGACCAGGGCTGGAAGCCCAGAAGGCAGCGCTCCCCAGGGAGAGCTGGCAGCTGGCAGGGATGCAGAGTGAGGCTGTACATGACCCAGGGAAGATGACTTCAGGCTGACACAAGACACTGCTGGCTGAGTGAAGCCAAACCAGCCTTGCATGGCCCACGTTCCCCTATCCCACCCTAAGACTGTGCCCCTTAGGTTGGACTGCCACATTAGTGCTGTATCCACTAGGTGGGAGAACCCATTCCAGCTCACAGTAATTTTCTATAATTTAATACTGCCAAATATAAATTGGTATTTGTTTCTTTTGTTCGTTTGAGACAAATACAGAACCTTTCTTGCTCTGTTTACATTTTTCTATGCCTAGACGTTCCCCATGTATGTGTTTCAATGTCTCTGCTGTTAACCCTAAAGGAATTACTACTCTGATACCTTTACATAGAATTCCTTCAATTTCTGATAAGTACATCTACATGTACTATATTATGATCGTCTTCAATTATATTTGTTACATCATATAGATGTACTAGAAAGAGTATCAGCAAGAATTAATGATTTGCCCATCTGATATTCTAATCTGAAATCATATTAATACAATTGAAAAAATAATCTTTGTAACCAAGGCGGTACATCTGTCATGTTCCTTTTTGAAATATTAACTAATAGCTTATGATCTGTTTCTGCCAGTACAGATCTAGCATATATGAATATGTGAATTTTTTGCATGCAAAAACCAATGCCAAATCCTCTCTTTCAATTTGAGCATACTCACATTCCATTTTTGAGATAGCCCTAGATGCATAAGAAACCAGTTTCTATAGCTCACTGTACTTTTGTAATTGAACTGCTCCTAGGCCTTGTTTGGATGTTTCTGAAGATAATTTTGTAAATCTTTCACTATCAAATAGTTTTAACACTAAAGCTGTTTTTATTTGTTCCTTAAAATGCTAAATTCCTAAATGCTAAATGTTGTTGACAGTTCCATTTCCACTGATTATTTTTTACAAAAGTCCTTAAATTTTGTTGTTTTTCCTGATAGGCTAGGAATGTATTTTCCAACAGAATTCACAATGCCCCAAAATTTCTGTAATGGCAGTTTATCTTCCGGGTAAGCAAAATTTTCAATGGCTTGTATTCATTGTGGATCAATCTATAATCCCTGACTGGTCAGTTTTTCTCCTAGAAACGTTAATTCCTGCATTCTATTTTTGCATTTGCATTTATTTTTGTTAAGTTTCAATCCTGCCTCTTTTGCTCTAGATAATACTTTAGTTTGTCTTATATCATGCACTTCTAAAGTTCTTCCCCATATTATTATATCATCTATGCACACTTGTGTGCCAGCTATATTTTCAAAAATCTTTTGTACTGCTCTATGATATACCTTGGGTGCTGAATTTAATCCAAAAGGTAAGATTTGAAAACAATAATGTCCAGAACGTATATTAAACATACATAGCAATTGACTTTTTTGCTCCAAAGACAGTGGTGAGCTGGAGCCGGTTCACACCAGTTCGCTAGAACCAGTTGTTAAATTTAGAAGCGCTTTTAGAACCAGTTGTCCCGCAAGGGACAACTGTGCGGGACAACCGGTTCTAAAAGGGCTTCTAAATTTAACAACGGGCCAAAAGTGGCGCCTTAGGTGCCGACTCTGTGGGTGCTCCGGGGCTGAAGCACCCATGGGCAAAATTTGACGGGTGCAGAGCATCCACCAGCAGCTCCCCGTGCCGCCCCACCCCATGTCCGGCCCCAGCTCACTCCGTTCCGCCTCCACCCCTGAACACGCCGCCCCGCTCTGCTTCTCCACCCCCCCGCCACCCCGGCTTCCCGCGAATCAGCTATTCGCGTGGGAAGCCGGGGGGCTGAGAAGCAGGCGGTGGCTTCTCGCTCAAGCCCAGGGAGGCAGAGGCGGAGCGGAGATGAGCTGGGGCCGGGGGATGCGAGGAGGGCCGCCCGTGCAGCAGCAGGTAACCCAGGGAGGGGCGCAGGGGAACCGCTCCCTGCCCCAGCTCACCTCCGCCTCCCTGGGCCTGAGCGCGAAGCTGCCGCTTGCTTCTCAGCCCCCCGGCTTCCCACACGAACAGCTGATTTGCAGGAAGCCGGGGGGAGGGGGACGGAGAAGCAGAGCGGGGAGGTGCGTTCGGGGAGGAGGCGGAGCGGAGGTGAGCTGGGGCCGGGTGCGGGGTGGGGAGCTGCTGGTGGGTGCTCTGCGCTCACCAAATTTTACCCGTGGGTGCTCCAGCCGCGGAGCACCCACGGAGTCGGCGCCTAAGGCACCACTTTTGTTGTGATCAGTGTGGGGAGTGGCCGCTCCCCCTGCTCCCTCCAAGCTACGCTCCTCCGCCCCTAGGAGCTGCCCCAGGTAAGCCCTGCTGGGACTCCCCACCTCGCCCCCCAGCAGGTCCCTCTGGCTCTTAGGGTGGCCCACGAGACCCTCCTGCCCAGTTCTGGGGGCAGTCAGGGGACAGGAGAGGAGGGTGGATGGGGCAGGGGTCCGGGGGGGGCGTCAAGGAATGCGGGGGGTTGGATGGGGCACGACCCCCTTGTGGGGTGAGGAGGGAACCGGTTGTTAAGATTTTGGCAGCTCATCACTGTCCAAAGATATTTGCCAAAATCCATTTGAAGCATCAAAAAAAGAAAAGTACTTTGCTCCTGACATTTGGTCTCAATATTTCTTCCCTGGTATTTATTTTTAAATGTTCGCTTTTAACATAAAAAGAAAAGGAGTACTTGTGGCACCTTAGAGACTAACCAATTTATTTGAGCATAAGCTTTCGTGAGCTACAGCTCACTTCATCGGATGCATCCAAGTACTCCTTTTCTTTTTGCGGATACAGACTAACACGGCTGCTACTCTGAAACCTGTCATTATGCAAGGCTTTTAACATAGTTATTTAAGTCTTTTGAATCTAAACATAAATGTAAGGATTCATCTTACTTATCTATTATTATGAATGATTTCACCCACTCAGTCGGCTCTTCCACTCTTAATTATATCAAAATTACCTAATGTTTTCAATTCCTTTTGTACCCTACCTCTTAAAGCTAAGGGTATTTTTCTAGTTGCAAGTATAACTGTTTTTGTTGTTTAATTTAACTCTATTTTATACCTTGTATCCAATTTACCAATGCCAGTGAATAACTCTGTAAATTGATGATCTATTTCCAGTGTTTCAGAATGCGGAATAGTCTGAATTCTACTAATTAGATTTAGTGCTTCTAAATGTTCTTAAATGTTTCTAAACCTAAAAGAGAAATACCTTGTCCCTTAACTACTACAAATCTTATGTTTTCTATATTATCTTTAACTATGACCAGAGGTGGATTAGGAGTTTGTGGGGCCATGGGCCAGATCAAGTGGGGGCCCCTCCCCACCCCTTCTGCCTGCAGTCCCCCACATCAGGCCCCCTGTGGTCCTGCCGGGGAGCAGGGTCGGAGTGTGTAGGCTTCCTGCCCTGCCCAGCACTTCTGCCGGGGAGCAGGGTCAGGGTGCCGGGGCTTCCCCCGCTCCCTGGCAGGAGCACCGGGCAGGTGGAGTGGGTCAGGGTGCAGAGGCACCCATTTTTCCAGGGGCCCCCCAATTGGCTGAGGCCCCTGGTCATGGGCCCCGTTGGCCCAGTGGCTAATATGCCACTGCCTATGACCTGTTATTCACAAACACCCATAGCAGGAATTTATTCACTACTATAAGATTGTAAATTAATTTTCTTACACTGAAATCTTTTATATTCTTCACAATTTGATCTTTAATCATTGACTTAGATTCTAGAAATTACATAAGAATGGCCACAGTTGGTTAGACCAATGGTTCATCCATCCGAGTATCCTGTCTTACGGCAGTGGACAATGCCAGATGCTTCAAAGTGAGTGAACAGAACAGGTCAATTTTGAGTGATCTCCCCTGTCATCTAGTCCCAGCTTATGGCAGTTATAGGTTTTGGGACATCCAAAGCATGAGGTTGCATCCGTGACCATCTTGGCTGGTAGCCATTGATGGACCTATCCTACATTAAATGATCTAATTCTTATTTGAACCCACTTATACTTTTGGCCTTCACAACATCTGCTGGCAATGAGTTACACAGATTGTGCGTTTTGTGAAGAAGTACTTCCTTTTGTTTATTTTTAAATCTGCTGCCTATTAATTTCATTTGGTGACCCCTGGGTCTTATATTATATTATATCATACCCCTAACCATTTTTGTTGCCCTTCTCTATACTTTTTCCAGTTCTAATACATCTTTTTTGAGATGAGGTGACCAGACTTGCACGCAGTATGCAAGGTGTGGGAGTGCCAGGGATTTATATAGGGCCATTATGATATATTCTGTTTTATTATCTATCCCTTTCCTAATGGGTCCAAACATAGCACTAGTTTTTTTGACTGCTGCTGCTGTACATTGAGCAGATGTTTTAAGAGAACTATCCACAATGACTCCAAGATCACTTTCTTGAGAGGTAGCAGCTAATTTAGATCCTGTTTCCAGTGTGCACTACTTTGCATATATCAACACTGAATTTCATCTGCCATTTTGTTGCCCAGTCACCCAGTTTTGTGAGATTCCATTGTAACTCTTCGCAGTCAGCTTTGGACTTAACTATCTTGAGTAATTTTGTATCATCTGCACACTTTGCCACCTCACTGTTTACTCCTTTTTTCCAGATCATTTACGAATATGTTGAACAGCACTGGTCCCAGTACAGATCCTTGGGGGAACCTGCTATTTACCTCTCTCCATTGTGAAAACTGAGCATTTATTCCTACCCTTTGTTTCTTCTCTTTTAAACAGTTACTGATCCATGAGAGGATCTTCCCTCTTATCCCGTGACTGCCTACTTTGCTTAAGAGCCTTTGGTGTGGGACCTTATCAAATGTCTTCTGAAAATCCAAGTACACTATATCCACTGGATCACCCTTGTCCATAATTTGACCCCCTCAAACAAATCTAATAGATTGGTGAAACATGATTTTCTTTTACAAAAGCTGTGACTCTTCCCCAACATATCATGTTCATCTATGTGTCTAATAATTCTGTTCTTTACTATAGTTTCAACCAAATTTCCTGGTACTGAAGTTAGGCTTACTGGCCTGTAATTTCCAGGATCATCTATGAAGCCTTTTAAAAACAATCAGTGTCACATTAGCTAGAGGAGAGGAAAGTGATCAGGAACAGTCAGCATGGATTCACCAAGGGCAAGTCATGCCTGACTAATCTAATTGCCTTCTATGATGAGATAACTGGCTCTGTGGATGAGGGGAAAGCAGTGGATGTGTTATTCCTTGACTTTAGTAAAGCTTTTGATACGGTCTCCCACAGTATTCTTGCCAGCAAGTTAAAGAAGTATGGGCTGGATGAATGGACTATAAGGTGGATAGAAAGCTGGCTAGATCGTCGGGCTCAACGGATAGTGATCAATGGCTCCATGTCTACTTGGCAGCCAGTATCAAGTGGAGTGCCCCAAGGGTCGGTCCTCAGGCCGGTTTTGTTCAATATCTTCATTAATGATCTGGAGGATAGCGTGGACTGCACTCTCAGCAAGTTTGCAGATGACACTAAACTGGAAGGAGTGCTAGATACACTGGAGGGCAGGGATAGGTTACAGAGGGACCTAGACAAATTAGAGGATTGGGCCAAAAGGAATCTGATGAGGTTCAACAAGGACAAGTGCAGAGTTCTGCACTTAGGATGGAAGAATCCCATGCACCGCTACAGAGTAGGGACCGAATGGCTAGGCAGCAGTTCTGCAGAAAAGGACCTAGGGGTTACAGTGGACGAGAAGCTGGATATGAGTCAACAGTGTGCCCTTGTTGCCAAAAAGGCTCATGGCATTTTGGGCTGTATAAGCAGGGGAATTGCCAGCAGATCGAGGGATGTGATCGTTCACCTCTATTCAACATTGGTGAGGCCTCATCTGGAGTACTGTGTCCAGTTTTGGGCCCCACACCACAAGAAGGATGTGGAAAAACTGGAAAGCGTCCAGCAGAGGGCAACAAAAATGATTAGGAGACTGGAACACATAACTTATGAGGAGAGGCTGAGGGAACTGGGATTGTTTAGTCTGCGGAAGAGAAGAGTAAGTGGGGATTTGATAGCTGCTTTCAACTACCTGAAAGGGGGTTCCAAAGAGGATGGATCTAGACTGTTCTCAGTGGTAGCAGATGACAGAACGAGGAGTAATGGTCTCAAGTTGCAATGGAGGAGGTTTATGTTGGATATTAGGAAAAACTTTTTCACTAGGAGGGTGGTGAAACCCTGGAATGCGTTACCTAGGGAAGTGGTGGAATCTCCTTCCTTTGAGGTTTTTAAGGTCAGGCTTGACAAAGCCCTGGCTGGGATGATTTAGATGAGGATTGGTCCTGCTTTGAGAAGGGGCTTGGACTAGATGACCTCCTGAGGTCCCTTCCAACCCTGATATTCTATGATTCTATGAAGATCCGAATACCCTCAGAAATAAGTCAAACTCTTGTTCAAACCTTTTCCAGTTTTCTGCAGCATTTCTCAACACTTCTAGAAATGTGCAAACTCTTAACTGATCCATTCATTCAAAGTTGTTTTCACTTCTGAGTAACTTTTACCTCAAATTTTTTTGTTTTGTTTTAACTTCCAGTTTTTTAGAACTCCCCCCACTCCTGGGACCATGTGTTGTTTTATATTCAAATAATCCACTAGTCTTAATAATAATTCATTACTAGTAACTGAACAACAGTCTTTATTATATACATAGTTAACAGATAAACAGAGCATTTTAGCTCAGGTCAATCTAGCAATCTAAGCTAAAAGGAACAGCCTTCTCCCACTGTCAGCTCCTACACCCTGAAGTTTCTGTTCATTGTCTTATGTCACAGTAAAACCACAGAGCCATGGACATGGGGTTTTTCCTCGGATAGTATATTTCTGTTTTCCACAATGGACACTAATTTAATAGCTGAAACATCTTCACATTCATGTTCTTGTTTTGAAAAAGTCAACTTTTCTCTTCTCTTTGAATTAGCGTGTTATCAATTTCTTTACTAACTAATTTATATATCATTTGATGCAGCATTTTTTATTTATGACACAATTTGGAAGGATTTGCTGAATAGCTGAGGCAACAGCTAGACCAACAGGTTGAACCTGGCAGGGTTTTGCACAACAATATATACCTCTAGTATATACCCTAACTCTAACCCTAACCTCTAGTATACATACAAAGAGGAGGCCCTTTGAAAATGCATCCCTTATAAACTTGGTTGAAATGCACCCACTGTATTAGGGGCTTCTCTATTTGGGAGATAGCATGTGAGTATGCCAGCATGGTGTATAAACCGTACGGTCAATGGATTCATTCATATTGGCCAGGGAAACCTACCACCATCACCATTGCATGGAGATGTGGACAGCAGCAGCAGCTACTTCTCCAGCACATCGGCTGTAATACCATAGTAGTGGCACAGAGCTGTGGTGGGCCTGCAGCATCCAATATTGTGTCCCTTCATTAGGGCTGCTGATGGCTTTCATAGATTGAGGCCAGAAGGGACCATTCTGGTCATCTAGTCTGACCTCCTACATAGCTCAGGCCACAAAATGTCACCCATTGATACATTGATTCCTGTATCAAGTCCATAGCTTCTGGCTGAGCTACAGTACATCTTTTAGAAAGACATCCAGTATTGATTTGAAGACAGCAGCGATAGAAAATCCACCACATTCCTAGGCAATTTGTTTCTGCCGTTAACTGTCCTCACTGTTAAAAATGTGTCCCTTATTTCTAGGCTGAATGTGTCTAGCTTCAGTTTCCAGCCAATTTCCTGTTATTCCTTTTCCTGCTAGACAGAAGAGCCTTGTATTATCTGAAATCTTCTCCCCATGTAGGTATTTATAGACTGTGATCAAGTCACCCCTTAAATGTCTGTTGGCTAAACTAGACACATTGAGCTCCTTTAGTCTCTCCCTATAAGGCAGGTTTCCCAGACTTTGAATAATTATGTAGCTCTTTCTGAATCCTTTTCAGTCTGTCAGGATCCTTTCTAAATTGAGTCTACCAGAACTGGACACAGTATCCCAGTAATGGTCTCACTAATGCTGTATGAGGAGGAAATCACATCTCCCTACTTCTACTTGATAGTCCCCTGCTTATGCCCCAAAGATTTCATTTGCTCTCTTAGCTACTACATAGCCCTGGGAGCTCATGTACAGTTAGTTATCCACCATGACCCTTAAGTCCTTTTCTGAGTCACTGCTTTCTAAAATAAAGTCCCTTATCCTAGTGTGACCTGAATTCTTGGGGTTAAATTTCAGCCCCATTTATGTCAATGGCAATATTTCCATTGACTTCATGCAACCAGGTTTTCACCCTTGGTTCCTAGGTATATGACCTTGCAGTTAGCAGTATTAAAATGCATGTTGTATAGGTTAGTCCAGCTTGCCATGTGAGATCCAGGTCTATTTGTATAACTGATCTGTCCTTATCATTATTCACCCCTCCACCAATTTGTGTGTCATCAGCAAACTTTGCCAGCAATGATTTAATATTTTCTTCCAGGTCATTGACAAAGGTACTGAATAGCATTAGGTTAAGAATAGACCCTCCAGGACTCTGCTAGAAACATCCTCATTGGATGATGATTCCCCATTACAATTACTTGTTGAGATCTATCAGTTAGCCAGTTTTTAATCCATTTAATGTGAGCTACATTGATTTTGATTTAATCCCCCTAATTTCCATGAAGGACAGTCATATGAAAAGCAATTACTCTAGTTTTATGTGGATGTCAAGAATCAATCCATCTATGAATAAAAATTGAAGCCATACTTCACTTGATGGACTTAAATGATGCCATTGGGTTATAAATCATCTATTTGAATACAATTCTTACCAGGGCAATAAATAGCACTTTAGACCAATCAAATGGAAAGCATAGGTTCCATATAGATTTTTGGAGAGACAGAACCTAAACCACTAACAGCTCCATCCCCATTAACCAATTTTTTCAAAATTCCCTAAATTGTCTTAAATGTTTTTTCTTAGGTAAGATTAAGGTCAGATTCTGATCTCACCAGTATAAATCTGGATGAAGTCGTGTGAAATTAATGAAGTTAATCTGGGTTTACACCAGTGTACATGAGATCAGAATCTGGTCCTAGGCTAGAAAAAGAGTTTCTTAAATGGCTTTAGGATGTTACACTAACTAGTCTATGACAGGTTTCAGAGTAACAGCCGTGTTAGTCTGTATTCGCAAAAAGAAAAGGAGTACTTGTGGCACCTTAGAGACTAACCAATTTATTTGAGCATGAGCTTTCGTGAGCTACAGCTCACTTCATCGGATGCATACCGTGGAAACTGCAGCAGACTTTATATATACACAGAGAATATGAAACAATACCTCCTCCCACCCCACTGTCCTGCTGGTAATAGCTTATCTAAAGTGATCATCAGGTGGGCCATTTCCAGCACAAATCCAGGTTTTCTCACCCTCCACCCCCCCACACAAATTCACTCTCCTGCTGGTGCTAGCCCATCCAAAGTGACAACTCTTTACATAATCAAGTCGGGCTATTTCCTGCACAAATCCAGGTTTTCTCACATCTCCCCCACCCCCATACACACACAAACTCACTCTCCTGCTGGTAATAGCTCATCCAAACTGACCACTCTCCAAGTTTAAATCCAAGTTAAACCAGAACATCTGGGGGGGGGGGGTTAGGAAAAAACAAGAGGAAACAGGCTACCTTGCATAATGACTTAGCCACTCCCAGTCTCTATTTAAGCCTAAATTAATAGTATCCAATTTGCAAATGAATTCCAATTCAGCAGTTTCTCGCTGGAGTCTGGATTTGAAGTTTTTTTGTTTTAAGATAGCGACCTTCATGTCTGTGATTGCGTGACCAGAGAGATTGAAGTGTTCTCCGACTGGTTTATGAATGTTATAATTCTTGACATCTGATTTGTGTCCATTTATTCTTTTACGTAGAGACTGTCCAGTTTGACCAATGTACATGGCAGAGGGGCATTGCTGGCACATGATGGCATATATCACATTGGTGGATGTGCAGGTGAACGAGCCTCTGATAGTGTGGCTGATGTTATTAGGCCCTGTGATGGTGTCCCCTGAATAGATATGTGGGCACAATTGGCAACGGGCTTTGTTGCAAGGATAAGTTCCTGGGTTAGTGGTTCTGTTGTGTGGTATGTGGTTGTTGGTGAGTATTTGCTTCAGGTTGCGGGGCTGTCTGTAGGCAAGGACTGGCCTGTCTCCCAAGACTTGTGAGAGTGTTGGGTCATCCTTTAGGATAGGTTGTAGATCCTTAATAATGCGTTGGAGGGGTTTTAGTTGGGGGCTGAAAGTGACCGCTAGTGGCGTTCTGTTATTTTCTTTGTTAGGCCTGTCCTGTAGTAGGTAACTTCTGGGAACTCTTCTGGCTCTATCAATCTGTTTCTTTACTTCTGCAGGTGGGTATTGTAGTTGTAAGAAAGCTTGACAGAGATCTTGTAGGTGTTTGTCTCTGTCTGAGGGGTTGGAGCAAATGCGGTTGTATCGCAGAGCTTGGCTGTAGACGATGGATCGTGTGGTGTGGTCAGGGTGAAAGCTGGAGGCATGCAGGTAGGAATAGCGGTCAGTAGGTTTCCGGTATAGGGTGGTGTTTATGTGACCATTGTTTATTAGCACTGTAGTGTCCAGGAAGTGGATCTCTTGTGTGGACTGGACCAGGCTGAGGTTGGTGGTGGGATGGAAATTGTTGAAATCATGGTGGAATTCCTCAAGGGCTTCTTTTCCATGGGTCCAGATGATGAAGATGTCATCAATATAGCGCAAGTAGAGAAGGGGCTTTAGGGGACGAGAGCTGAGGAAGCGTTGTTCTAAATCAGCCATAAAAATGTTGGCATACTGTGGGGCCATGCGGGTACCCATAGCAGTGCCGCTGATCTGAAGGTATACATTGTCCCCAAATGTGAAATAGTTATGGGTGAGGACAAAGTCACAAAGTTCAGCCACCAGGTTAGCCGTGACATTATCGGGGATAGTGTTCTTGACGGCTTGTAGTCCATCTTTGTGTGGAATGTTGGTGTAGAGGGCTTCTACATCCATAGTAGCCAGGATGGTGTTATCAGGAAGATCACCGATGGATTGAAGTTTCCTCAGGAAGTCAGTGGTGTCTCGAAGGTAGCTGGGAGTGCTGGTAGCGTAGGGCCTGAGGAGGGAGTCTACATAGCCAGACAATCCTGCTGTCAGGGTGCCAATGCCTGAGATGATGGGGCGCCCAGGATTTCCAGGTTTATGGATCTTGGGTAGTAGATAGAATATCCCAGGTCGGGGTTCCAGGGGTGTGTCTGTGCGGATTTGATCTTGTGCTTTTTCAGGAAGTTTCTTGAGCAAATGCTGTAGTTGCTTTTGGTAACTCTCAGTGGGATCATAGGGTAATGGCTTGTAGAAACTCGTGTTGGAGAGCTGCCGAGCAGCCTCTTGTTCATATTCCGACCTATTCATGATGACAACAGCACCTCCTTTGTCAGCCTTTTTGATTATGATGTCAGAGTTGTTTCTGAGGCTGTGGATGGCATTGTGTTCTGCATGGCTGAGGTTATGGGGCAAGTGATGCTGCTTTTCCACAATTTCAGCCCATGCACGTCGGCGGAAGCACTCTATGTAGAAGTCCAGTCTGCTGTTTCGACCTTCAGGAGGAGTCCATCTAGAATCCCTCTTTCTGTAGTGTTGGTAGGGAGACCTCTGTGGATTAGTATGTTGTTCAGAGGTATTTTGGAAATATTCCTTGAGTCGGAGACGTCGAAAATAGGATTCTAGGTCACCACAGAACTGTATCATGTTCGTGGGGGTGGAGGGGCAGAAGGAGAGGCCCCGAGATAGAACAGCTGCTTCTGCTGGGCTGAGAGTATAGTTGGATAGGTTAACAATATTGCTAGGTGGGTTGAGGGAACCATTGCTGTGGCCCCTTGTAGCATGTAGTAGTTTAGAAAGTTTAGTGTCCTTTTTCTTTTGTAGAGAAGCAAAGTGTTAACCAAGGAAAGTGTGCTTAATCCATGCTACCTGAACCAGGTTTTAAAATCAGGATCAGCTACCATGAATTCTCCCCCCCGGCCCCCAACCAGCATGGATTGGGCCAGCATCCCTGATCATCTGCCTATTGATTCAGTATTTTATGCAATTATTTATTCGCCTGCTCAATAGGAAAGACTGCTTTGCCATAGCAACCCCTTCATTAGCATTCTGCTTCTGAGTTAAAAAGCACCTTCTGAAAGAGGCACATCAATATGTAAAGTGAACTCAAATTGTTTTTACATTGTTTCAAGGGAAAAAATCTGTTTATAATCGGATGCCAGACAAAGAACAAAACATACTGGGGATTTATCAATTTTCTAAGGGTCCTTTGTAACCATCTGCATTAACTCTTAACTTTGCCATGTCATTTTCCCCCTTCCTTTTGTACATTAACACATTTTGTTTTGTTTTTTTAAATGGCTTTAAAGATTTTCTTCAGGTAAGAAGAAAAGTGTTGAGCCCAGGACTCAAAATGGGGGATAATAATGGATTTTTTGTGGGGTGAAGGGTAATAAATACGTTTCACTCCCTAAAAAACCCCACATGGAAACAATGCATCAGCTTTTCCCTCATGACATGTTGGCGCAATGGGGTCCTGGCCCATGACTGGGGCTGCTATGCATCCCCACAATACAAATAAAAATAATAGATGGATAGGCCAAAATATTACAGTTAATGTGTTTTGTTCTGCCCTAATGCAGAAGTAGCTGGCAGTCCATCCCAGAACTGTCCATCCAACCAGTTCCCCTTTCTTCCCAAACACCTCTTCTCCCATTCATCCTTCTTTCTGCCCCTTTGCTCTGCCCCTACTCCATTCTATCTGCCACTTGAACCAGCCTTCCAAATTTTCTCTTTAAAGCTACTCTACTCCCTTCCCACTCCCCCTTTTTTGTCTCTTTCCCTCAGTATGCCTCCTGCTCATCTCTTGTTCTTCCTCACTTGTGTACCTTTTCTCCTTTACTACCACTCTGTATAAACAACGCAGCTTATTGCTGTGAGGCAGCGACAGGACATCAGATGCAATTCAGACAATGATCATTTAATTCCTGTTTGTTTGCATATGGCAATGCTATTGATGGAAATGAAATGAGACAAAAGAAGGTGCCCCTATAGATCTTGAGCTTTTCTATGGAACCATTTGCACCAAAACATCTGGAGAAAATGATGGAGCCTTTCACCTGAAATGCAAACTTATGTATGCAAACTTATATTATGGGATTGATGCAGAAATTATGGTGTGAAGTCAGACTAGATGATCTAAGGGTCCCTTCTGCCCTTAAAATCCATTAATCTGTTCAGTCAGAAAAAAAACGTAGGAAATAATAGAAAACACTGCAGATTTTTTGTAATGTGTTCCATTCCAAAAGCAATATCTGTCCCTGTACGTATTTATAAAGCACCAATCTCCATAGAAATGTTGTGAAACTCATTTGCATGCCTGCACATACCCTTCCTGCACACTGATGGATGCAGAGCAGACCTGGGAATGGTTCTTTTCAGAATCAAGTGCATTCAAATGCTTGCCAGGTTCTTCATTTAATTTGTGCTTAGTGACTTTGAATTTTCTTCTCAGCTACAGTGTTCTTTTGCCACATACACACATTGATTAGCATCCTTTCATCTCACATAACTGTTGTCACCTCCTTCAGAAACTGTAAAGCTTTCCCACTCTTAAACAAGTCCCCCAAAGAAACAGTTCTGCTGTGAGTGTGCTGTAATGTAATCAAGGGTCAGGAAGCAATCGCTGTCCTCTCCAATGATTTGTGAATGAGCAGTTCTGGTGCAGAATTATAAACCCTTGTTAAACAAGATAACGATCAGATTTCAAAATGACTCACTCAGTTTGTGGTGAAGATAGCTTCTCTTCCTCTGTTTTGACCTTCCCTAGATGCTGACTTTCTTTATTGGACTGTGTGTCACTCAGGGTTGAATTTAACACAGTCACTGGACTGTGTACAATTCAGATTGTCTTTTATTTTAAGTGGGGAGAAGGCAGAATGTGATTCTACCATCTAATTTATAAGAAGTCAGTATCCTCCAGCCTATTGTTTAACTATTCAGTGGCTGGCATGTAATTGGGAAGGAAGAAAGAGGTGTTTGGAACATCAGAAAGGAGCTAGGGAATACTAAAATCAGAAGAATTCGTGAACCACAAAACCATAATTAAACCTTTATAAAAATCCCAGGGCCCAATCTTACTCCTTTGAAAGTCAACTGGAATTTTGCCATTGGCTTCGTTGGGAGCAAGATCCAGCACCAGATGTGCACTTTAATTATTTTCTCATAAGGCTCTCAGTGCATCCCTGGTATTTGTGCAGGTGGATAGACCCTTTGTGCCTTAACACAATGACAGAGTGAATAGGATTCCATACCCTGTATATGGGTGGTGATGGTTTGATATAAAACCCTTCATATTCAGTGGCCTGACTCCCAATAAACTCAGTGGGGTATGGCTCAAGCCCTAAAACTAAGTTGAGCTGGTCAATAAAAGGACCCCAAAAACTAATGAAAATTGTATTGAAAAATATTTGTGGCTTTTCACGGAAATTTTGAAATTTGTGGACTTGCATCAAAATTTGGACCACTTCTAAAAACATAGCAAAGGTTTTCCCTCACATTATTGCAGAAGGTACTTGTTGCCTTTGGGCTTTAAGTAGGGGGTCTTTACAAAAGACATAAATGCTGTTATTCAGCTAAGTTGGCCATCAAAGAAATAGGATCCAGGACAATATAACATCAAAGGAACCAATTTAGCATTGACGCTTTCATGGAAGGATTGGCCACCAAAGCTCCAGAGCACATAATTATACAGTAATTGGTGACTTTCTGCACCAGCAGTTCTATTTATTGAAGCCGGTAATTCATCTTTGCCTCTTGTTTTATAGAGAGCTGGGGGGTGCTGCTTGAATGAGCCAGGCATGAGTAGCAATATCAGAAGATGTCGATCCAATGGCATCTCCTCGGGCAACCCAACCAGTAGGTTATGTGTGAGATCTTCTGGAAAACTGCATGCAACTATGTTCTGGTTTCCATCATTTATCTATTACTAGTTGATGGTAATAAACAAGGGGAGATTTCGTTTGTAAAGGTATCGCCTTGTTGGTTTAAAAGGTTAAAACTAGATGCTTTGTTGTAACTATGTAGAAAATCTATATAGTAGAGTAATATCTCCGTAAACCTTTGTAGGTATTATGATGTGGATAGACAGAGTATTTCAGAAGTTCATAGTGCAGGATAATGTTAATTCCTATAGCACAGAATGTTGGGGAGGTAGGAGGGAAAGAGATGTGAAAAAGGGGAAAAAACAAACAAGTGTTCGTTTGAGTTTAAATCTCCTCCCACCCTGAGCACTGCATTGTGTTTGTGTTTTTGAAGCCCCCAATTCAATTTCAGATGGAGTTTCACAGTTTCATCTGGTAGCCAAAGCTATTTTGAAAGCTACTCCCAAATCTTTGTGACTGTTGAGGATCCAACTGTGAAACGACTGTTGATTTTCATTTACATGGTTTTGGGGCCTGCAAGGAAAGAGCTGTACTCTTTGACTTATTGCTGATATGAAGACAGTACACAAAGTCTTGTTTTTATTTCAAAATCAGTTTTTCTCAGCTGTGATTCTATTCAGAAGCTGACACCTGTTTAAAAAATCATGTATGGTAGTATTTGATTTATTCACTGATTGAATCATTGTTTTTGATAGACACTGGGAGATAGTCAAGGTATTTTCTGACTCTTTCCTGCCTCTTCATTTACACAAAATAGTGCAGGGAGTATGTCAAATGGAAACTGGCATGATATGAAGGTGGCATTATTTTAACTTTTGCCTCTATGCTGTCATTCCGAACCTTGAAAAATGCCAATATTCCTGAAATTGAGATGTCTTTATTGAATTAATGATTTTACTAGATTTAATTGAATAGAAATACTCAGCAATATATCAATTCTATATAAGTGGCAATATAAATTCCATCTGACATCCAACTGAGGGAACTAATTTTTCTCAAGGGCCAATTTTTTATTGTTATTTTGGTTTATTACACTCCTTGATTTCTGTCTCTCCCTCTGCCATCTCCCTTGTTCTCTGTACACCTTCCCCACCTCCACGACTGATAGGGTCCTCAAAGGTATGTTCCTTTAGTGGGGTGGTCACTCGCTCCTGCCTTAAAAGGCGGGGAATGAAAAGGGGGGCTGATTGGGAGAAGCAGCCTCAGCTGGGGGCCATGCCCTAATCAGGCCACGGCTGGCATAATCAGGGCCCAGCTGGCCCTTATAAGAGGGCAGGAGGCCAGGAGCACAGAGAGTCTCCTCTAGCTGTTGAGAGGCCTGGCTCCTGGGGAGCGTACCAGGCTACCTGAGGTGAAGCAGGGCTGGGGAAGGCCAGAGGAGCTGGGAGGCTCCAGACTAGAAAAACCCCAAGCTGCAGGCCCGGCAGATGGCCTAAGACAGGGTACTGGGGTTGCAACAGAGCAGCCCAAGGGTAGGCGGAGGCAGCAGGTCCAAAGCCCCCTTGCTTATGATGACTGTCTTATACAGACTGCAGTTGGCCCCAGTGAAAGGGGGCTAGACAGTGACTGGCAGTAGTCCATAGGCTGAGGCAAGGTGGGGATAGAGGGTGAGGGGTTCCCCGGGGAGGGGAGACCCAAATCTGTGGGGTATTGCCTGGAGGGGCAGCACCCCAGGTAAAAGGGCACCAGGATCCGGGAGGGACATGGGGGCCAGCGATGGGGAGACACAGGCAGAGGGTGCTCTGGAGCTGGTAAAAAGAGCTAATTCCCAGACAACCAGCAGGAGGTGCCGCTGGGTGTGTCTGTGCCCCGTTCCAGTTCCCCAAAACCTTTGAGGATCTGGACCATAGTTTCTGACACTGGTCCCTGGCATGAGTAACATGGAATGGTCATCCGTGCCCCATTCTCATGACATCCTGGTAGCAGGGGGAGCCAGAAGAGTTTTGTCAGCCACACAAGTCACCTTTCCGAGCCAGCACAACCACCTCAGACATCAGTGCTCTAGGATTGTGGAGTCCAGACTTTAGCTGCTCAATGGTGAGAGGGCGCATGGGTAAAGATCTCTCAGTGCCACTTTAACCCCCTCTCATCAGTGTGTGCTATGCATCCCTCTTCCGCCTGATCCACAGTGTGAGGGTCTGTTGCCTCTATTGTCACCACCAAGATGGCAGGTGTCACACTAGCATTCAGTGCTTGGCGTTTAATCATGGTTGGCAGAGGTGACTGCTGCTTGCCAGATGCCATGTTGATATCATGACAGCTGCTGTGGTTAATTTCCTAGTGCATAGTCTATTTCCCTCTTGTGGTGAGAACCAGAATGAAATATTTTGCCACATGATTGGCATCTAACCAATTACATAGCAGGCCCAAACTAGGGGTCCAATAAATACACACATGCACAATCCCCCTTACAACCTATGCCCTCCAAAAAGCATAGGAAGGGTCGATTGTACCACCACTTTTGCATTCAGAATGCCTGCTCTACCTGTGTCCCAGGCTCGTGCCTGCTTCAGTTTTCTCATGAAAAGAGTAATGGACGAGATGCAGCTTTCTGATAGTAGAAGCAGGAACAACTGCTTTCTGGCTCTGTTCATTTAAGGAGTATCTTTCAGATCTAACTATTCAAGGGCTGAAATCAGTGATAGAATTAAGCATGATGGCTTGGCTATTTGGATAAAACCACCTAGTTTTAATAGTTCGGGAATCAGAGGATAAAAGGGAATATTATTTTATATTTTAGAATTGAGCATAGGAAAGCAGTGGAGAGAGCTGGATCAAATAGCTAAAGCCAATACCCTTCCTCTGAGGTCTTCTTTCCCTACAGCATGTCAACTTAAAAGAGACTTTAACTCCAGTTCCTCCTGGAGATTTCTGAGCAGAAAAAGAGAGAGCTTACAATGGCAGTTTATCATTAGGAAGTTATTATAGCAACTGACTGTCATTCTTGAAGTCATACTCTCTCGTGTTTGTATGTGATCCCTATACCTGGTGGTCCTCATCCAAGTTATCTGCTAGCATATCTAGATTTTAATGATGAGATGTGATACCAGTGTGCAGTACAATCACTTTAATCAGTTCACGAGTACTTAGACAAGAGAGAGGCAGAATGTATAGCACTGACAGACGTGGCAGGCAGCTGCTCCTTCAAAACATTTTGTTTTTTACCAGTTGATCTTGTGTTTAAACCATGTGTTTGGTGTCTTAAGAAAAACAATAATAAGGAACAGAAACAACACTGGAACTCATGTGTTGCATAGAAGAGCTCCAATGGTCATGGAGACGTGGGTTTGTTCATATGCCACCGCCCTGTGAATTCCAGAAGGCAACCCAGGTAGTGCAGGAACCAGGCACGCTGGAGACGTACTGAGAGGTTATTTTAACACCTCTGAGACCAAGGCCTTGTCAGCACTAGAGCAATTTGCCATGGTAGCCTTCATTTGACTTCCATAGCACGCCCGTAACACACCTCACATCCACACCCAAAAGTGGTCCCATTAGTTCATAGGCCCTACAATCACCATTTGAATGAGATTTCTGTCCCACAAGGCTAACCACTGTGTCCACCTCCATTGTAGTTCTCATCCTCATCCCATTTCTTAACCTTTCAATGTGTTGGGATGGGCTATTGACATGGTTATCAACTTTTTCATTTCCTATTTTTCATTTCAATGGCTCTCAGGGACTCCCGGAGCAGGTGTGGAGGCAGGCAAACTGAATCCACAGCGATGGATACAATGAATACAAGTGATGGCAAACCTGACAGCCAGGAAAAGGGAAGGCAAAGAAGAAATGCCCCTTATATCCTCCAAGAGCCAGCTTGGCCGAGTGAGTTGGGTGTTAGTAGAACAGGGTTCTATTCCTGCTACGCCGCTACCCTGCTGTGTGACACTGAGCAAGGTTCTGTAGCTACTCCAACCCTTTCTCTATCTTCACTATGTAGACTCTCAAGGCCAGATTTTTAAAGGTATTTAGGTTCCCAGCTCCCACCTTTTCAACTTTAGCTTCCCCTACATTCCTGTAGCATTACCACATCATTACAAGGCTTGAGACACTTTGTGAAAGCCAGTACAGGGGCCTGGTGGATGACTATTGGCACCAGAAGGTGGGTGCCGCTCACCAGATTAGAAAGTGTGACTCTCTCCAGGCTGTCCTCGGCCCATCTTCTAGGGATCCTCCTCCAGGTTCCACTGGACCTAAGGCTGCAAGTAAACACTGCCCTCCCCAGCCAGAATGCTGAGTGAGGGTAGCAGCACAAACTCTACCAGCCTTCCCATGTGGTGAATTACCTCCCCAGAGGCATAGCAGCTGCTGCTGGTACAGGAAGCATAATAGGCACACACCACCTCTGTGGCACTGAGTCTGAATCAAGGCCACAGAGTCCAGGTGCTAATGGAATCTCTGTAATTGCTTTTCATCAAAGTGAACTTTTCCCATATTAAAATGTCCCCACTTTTGTGAACCTTTTCTGCGGAAGACAGAGCAATACTTTTCCACTAGAATAATGCACTTTTGATGAGCTTTTCTTGCACAAAGACTTCAAGGTAGCTCTAAAGCTTTAAGCAGGAGCCATGAAATATTTTATTATATATGTAATTTTTTTTACTGCCAGGGAAAGATATATGCCACAGAGCTAAGCGATAGTGACAAGATATTCATGGGTGAACAGGAAACAAATCAATGGGAAAGCAGTTCCTCTGAAAGCAAAAAAGGTGTTAAATTAGTCAAGCCTTGTGCTGCTTTGAACCTTACAGGCATGATATTTTCAGTGTTTTTATTACACTTTTTCCCCCCCGTTTGAGCTATTGTTTAGTCAAGTAGATATGTCAAATCCCCACAAAGCAAACGCCAACCTCTGAAAGTAAAATTAGGAGGCATGGCCTGTGCTTTTTGATTAGCTTATTAAACTTTTCTAATGAATCTGAAAATTCAAATATGAGGCTACCATCATGGTTTAAAAAGGAGGTGATGCAAGGCAATCAGAACAGCACATTGTTTTCAAAGCCTGTGGTTGCAAGACAGACGGACTGCATTTCAATGCTAAAAGACAATTTTGTATAATGAACTTCATCATTTCACAATCTGATGAAAAATCAAGCTATTCTGATACTCAACATTTCCAAAGAGATATCACTTTTTTGGGGTAGTATAATTTAGGCTGTTTTTCAGGATGCATAATGTTTTATTATGTTGTCGTGCTTAAGAAAATCTATTCTTGCTTAAGTTATTTCTGTGTGTCACATTATCTTGAAGTATTTCAAAATAGAATGACATGAAAAGCTTATCTTGAAATGTTTAGCTACAATAGAAATCATTAAATAGGTACTTGTCTCAATGCACATGTATTTGAAGCAATTTAATTTATATGCCAATGTGACTAAGAGCAGCGTTTCACCCATACTTTGCTGAGATTTTAACAACTTACATACTATCATATATTTTAACATTGTCTACACTAGTGGTTCTCAACCAGGGGTACATGTAACCCTGGCAGTACAGAGCGGTCTTCCGGGGGTACATAGAATCATGGAATCATAGAATATCAGGGTTGGAAGAGACCTCAGGAGGTCATCTAGTCCAACCCCCTACTCAAAGCAGGACCAATCCCCAACTAAATCATCCCAGCCAGGGCTTTGTCAAGCCTGACCTTAAAAACCTCAAAGGAAGGAGATTCCACCACCTCCCTAGGTAACGCATTCCAGTGCTTTACCACCCTCCTAGTGAAAAAGTTTTTCCTAATATCCAACCTAAACCTCCTCCACTGCAACTTGAGACCTCCTTGTTCTGTCATCTGCTACCACTGAGAACAGTCTAGATCCATCCTCTTTGGAATCCCCTTTCAGGTAGTTGAAAGCAGCTATCAAATCCCCACTCACTCTTCTCTTCCGCAGACTAAACAATCCCAGTTCCCTCAGCCTCTCCTCATAAGTCATGTGTTCCAGTCCCCTAATCATCTTTGTTGCCCTCCGCTGGACACTTTCCAGTTTTTCCACATCCTTCTTGTGGTGTGGGGCCCAAAACTGGACACAGTACTCCAGATGAGGCCTCACCAATGTCAAAAAGAGGAGAATGATCATGTCCCTCAATCTGCTGGCAATGCCCCTACTTATAAAGCCCAAAATGCCATAAGCCTTCTTGGCAACAAGGGCACACTGCTGACTCATATCCAGCTTCTCGTCCACCATAACCCCTAGGTCCTTTTCTGCAGAACTGCTGCCTAGCCATTCGGTCCCTACTCTGTAGCAATGCATGGGATTCTTCCGTCCTAAGTGCAGGAGGGCACTTGTCTTTGTTGAACCTCATCAGATTTCTTTTGGCCCAATCCTCTAATTTGTCTAGGTCCCTCTGTAGCCTATCCCTACACTCCAGCGTATCTACCACTCCTCCCAGTTTAGTGTCATCTGCAAACTTCCTGAGGGTGCAGTCCACACCATCCTCCAGATCATTAATGAAGATATTGAACAAAACCAGCCAGAGGACCGACCCTTGGGGCATTCCGCTTGATACCAGCTGCCAACTAGACATGGAGCCATTGATCACTATCCGTTGAGCCCGACGATCTAGCCAGCTTTCTATCCACCTTATAGTCCATTCATCCAGCCCATACTTCTTTAACTTGCTGGCAAGAATACTGTGGGAGACCGTACCAAAAGCTTTGCTAAAGTCAAGGAATAACATGTCCACTGCTTTCCCCTCATCCACAGAGCCAGTTATCTCGTCATAGAAGGCAATTAGATTAGTCAGGCATGACTTGCCCTTGGTGAATCCATGCTGACTGTTCCTAATCACCTTCCTCTCCTCAAAGTGCTTCAGAATTGATTCCTTGAGGACCTGCTCCATGATTTTTCCAGGGACTGAGGTGAGGCTGACTGGCCTGAAGTTCCCTGGATTCTCCCTCTTCCCTTTTTTAAAGATGGGCACTACATTAGCCTTTTTTCAGTCATCCGGGACCTCCCCCGATCGCCATGAGTTTTCAAAGATAATGGCCAATGGCTCTGCAATCACATCCGCCAACTCCTTTAGCACCCTCGGATGCAGCACATCCGGCTCCATGGATTTGTGCTCATCCAGCTTTTCTAAATAGTCCCAAACCACTTCTTTCTCCACAGAGGGCTGGTCACCTCCTCCCCATGCTGTGCTGCCCAGTGCAGTAGTCTGGGAGCTGACCTTGTTTGTGAAGACAGAGGCAAAAAAAGCATTGAGGACATTAGCTTTTTCCACATCCTCTGTCACTAGGTTTCCTCCCTCATTCAGTAAGGGGCCCACACTTTCCTTTCTTCTTGTTGCTAACATACCTGAAGAAACCCTTCTTGTTACTCTTAACATCTCTTGCTAGCTGCAGCTCCAAGTGTGATTTGGCCTTCCTGATTTCACTCCTGCATGCCTGAGCAATATTTTTATACTCTTCCCTGGTCATTTGTCCAATCTTCCACTTCTTGTAAGCTTCTTTTTTGTGTTTAAGATCAGCAAGGATTTCACTGTTAAGCCAAGCTGGTCGCCTGCCATATTTACTATTCTTTCTGTACATCGGGATGGTTTGTTCCTGTAACCTCAATAAGGATTCTTTAAAATACAGTCAACTCTCCTGAACTCCTTTCCCCCTCATGTTATTCTCCCAGGGGATCCTGCCCATCAGATCCCTGAGGGAGTCAAAGTCTGCTTTTCTGAAGTCCAGGGTCCATATTCTGCTGCTCTTCTTTCTTCCTTGTGTCAGGATCCTGAACTTGACCATCTCACAGTCACTGCCTCCCAGGTTCCCATCCACTTTTGCTTCCTCTACTAATTCTTCCTGGTTTGTGAGCAGCAGGTCAAGAACAGCTCTCCCTCTAGTTGGTTCCTCCAGCACTCTCACCAGGAAATTGTCCCCTACACTTTCCAAAAACTTCTTGGATTGTCTGTGCACTGTTGTATTGCTCTCCCAGCAGATATCAGGGTGATTGAAGTCTCCCATGAGAACTACGGCCTGCAATCTAGTAACTTCCGTTAGTTGCCAGAAGAAAGCCTTGTCCACCTCATCCCCCTGGTCAGGTGACCTATAGCAGACTTCCACCACGACATCACCCTTGTTGCTCACACTTCTAAACTTAATCCAGAGACTCTCACGTTTTTCTGCAGGTTCATATCGGAGCTCTAAGCAGTCATACTGCTCTCTTACATACAATGCAACTCCCCCACCTTTTCTGCCCTGCCTGTCCTTCCTGAACAGTTTATATCTAAACAAGCAGGGAGAACTGGAAGTCCTGGCACAGTCAAGGAATTATGATGTGATTGGAATAACAGAGACTTGGTGGGATAACTCACATGACTGTCTCTGTTATTCCAATCACATCATAATTCCTTGGAGACAAGAATTAATTTTAAACAATTCAGGATGAAAAATATTTCTTCTGGGATTCCATCTCTTCTTAAAAAAAAAAAAAACCCACAGCAAACTGTTAACTATGTTGGATAAGTAAGTTCCAAATTCCATTTAAAATTCTCCCTGACCTTTAGCTGCCTTTTACAAGCTTTTAGCATTTTCACATAACAATTACTTAGCCTGTCATTTATTAGAGAAGGGGCCAATCCTGCTCCCGTTGAAGTCAATGGAAGGTTTGTCCTTGAGAAGGAGCAAGCTCCCAAAGCTTTTTTTTTTCCCTTCCCAAATAATTCTTCCTTAGGAAAATGAAGATAAAATTGACACTCACTGAAAACCTTAACAGGAGAACTCCTTAGACTTCCTTTTGTTGGTGGTTATGAAGCAGATCAGCAGAATGACTGGATAATTGCTAGCTGCATTGAATACTGTAACACTTCTAGATTTATTAGAGAGACAAGGTGGGTGAGGTAATATCTTTTATTGGACCCACTTTTATTCTGTCTCTCTCACCAGCAGAAATGGGTCCAATAAAAGACATTACCTTGCCCACCAATACCCTGGGACCGACAGAGCTGTAACACTGCATGCTTACAGACTTGTGACAGTCAGCTGTAAAGTGTGTATTTTGTCACTGTTCTTAGGTGAAATCCTCAGCGTTAAGCATGAACTTGCAGAAAGAGCTTGTTTGCTGATAGAAGTGTGATCGCACAACCAGGCACAGTCCGCTTAACCCAGCACTGTGCTTCCAGCATGCTGAAATTCACTGACCAGTCTGTAATACATGGTGTGCAACTTCACACACTATGGAAAACAGCTCTGGTGGTGGAAGGTGGATGGGAATTTTCAAAATAGAAGGAATCTAAAATTCAGTGGTTTTTAAATAAGAAAGCTTAGTACCATATTCATTATCATTCATTTATATGGTGTATTGAAAACCATGTTAAAATGACACGCTAGCGTTTTAAGGGTAAGGAATTTTCTGGTCCTGCTTGCAGGCTAGAGAGCTCTGTAGGGAAGCATGTGATCCAGGTCTTCAGCAACCAGCCTGCAAAGAGCCAGCCTAGAGAAAGTTGTGGCTCTCTGCCTTAGGGAACAGCTGCTTTGTGTCTCTGTTTTCAGTTCTTGTGTGTTAGGATTCTAAGTTCTCAAAAATAAAGCCGGTTTCAGTGATAGTCGCGATAGCCTGTATCAGCAAAAAAAACGAGGAGTCCTTGTGGCACCTTAGAGACTAATTAATTTATTTGGGGATAAACTTTCGTGGGCTAGAACCCACTTCATCAGATGCATGAAGTAAAAGATACAGGAGCAGGTATAAATACATGAAAGGATGTTGGTTGCGTTACCAAATGTTAGATCAGTCTAACGAGATAAATCAATTAACAGCAGGATACCACGGGAGGAGAAATAACTTTTGAAGTGGTAAGAGAGTGGCCCATTACAAACAGTTGACAATAAATAAATAAATAAAGCAGTGTTAGACTGCAACCTTCCAGAAAGAGTATTTTCTTTTCTTTTTTTTTTTGTCAAACTTCTGTTTGTATGCCAGGAACATAACAATTTATACATACCGGCTGAAGCCTTCAGCCTAAACTCAAGTGCCTCTCCCCAACTCACTGCGATAGCTGTACAATGGTCCCAGCCAGGCCTGCAGCCCTGGCTCCTCCACCATGAAGCTTGGAAAGTTTCAAATGAAAGTGAGTCATGAGACTGTCACCATTGAATGGAAAAATGAAACACGGTGGCAAAAACAAATCGCAGGAGCTGCTGTCAATATCAATCTATGTCTTAAGGGACTCAGTCTTACAATGGGGCCCTTTGAAGTCAATGTGCATAGAGACCCACTTATGCACATCTCATTTCAGGATCAGAGCCTTAGGTCCAGTTTTCAACAGCGCCACTGTGTATAAGTAGCTCCATTTTTCCAGTGCCCAACTTAAATTACAAGTTTGATTCCTCAGGGGTGTTGAAGTTACTGAGATGGCATGTCCCAAGGGTTCATGAGCATGCCAAGCCTGCTGGGTCAGCTCACGGTCTCATGGGCTGCCATCACAATCATGTTACTATCCCCTGTGGTTATTAGGGGTGGTGAAAGTGGGTGTGTTACAGGAGTACTCTCTAGTTATAGTACGTTAATAGCTATATTGTATGGTTAAGAGTAAGTGAATAGAGAAGGCTCCAGTACATGGTGCTTAAGAATATGTAGCATAATGCCTGGGTTTTGTAGGACCAATAAAGCTTGTTGTGCACTGCAAATGGCAGCTCTTTACATCAGCTGCTCAGGTGGCCATGCCCTGTATTTTGGTTTTGGTCTGGGGATAGACAATGGAGGATTGGAGATTGTACCTTCGCCATGGACTGACCTCTGTGTCGTTAGCTTTGAGGTCAGGCTGCACCTAAGGACAGAGAGTGGTTTGCCTGTTACCTCATCCAGTTTACCATGTCTGATAGAACTGGAGCAGAACTGGTTCTGAGAGAATACTGTGCAGGCAGCATACAACTGTGTCGATAACCCGTGTCATAATTATCTTTCGACCTTGACTAATAGTACAGTGTCTCCGAAATGCTCTCTTCCCATATTTTACCCTCAGGTCACCTTGATGTACAGATGGCCTGGGCTAGATGAAACATAAAGGAAGACAGCTAGATTACAGGTGGGAGGAGTCCCAGGCTGCCCTGGACACACTGAAGTCATGTCATAGCTAAGCAGGAAGCAAAGAAGATGTTCTTTGCTTCCCCCATACATCTGTGAGTTCCTTGACTTTGGATTCCCCATTGTTACATCAGATCCTCAATCTTCTGACCTTCAATTCATCTTCTATAACCTGGTGGGTGATAGCTTCAGGGCTACTTCCTGTGAGTCTCCAGCAGTCACTGGGGCTAAAGGACTTAGGAAGGATCACTAGGCAACACGGAATAGCGTTTAAACAATGACTACTAACAGGAGCAGAACAGCATGTCTAGCTCAGCTAGATCAGAACGATGTATTTGTGAGCATCCTGGATCTACAGTCTTGATCACATGGTGTTGGTCATGTATATCTAATTTTAAAGAGAATGAGTAGTCTGCCCTAGGGGAAACAGACTCAGCCTCTCTCAAACAGCCTGAATTTCTTGAAAACATGTTCAGTATGCACCTTGCCGGGTGAGCCTATGTAAACTCCAAGGAACCAGCCTTGGTTACCCACCAGGTTGTACCATGTCTTTCTTGGTTGTATACTCTATTGCATGCTTGGGTGGGTGAGCACAAAATAGGTATATGGATGTTATCTATAGGCCAGCCCTTTTGGAGAATCCCCCTTGCAAAGTCCCCCAGTTTTCTCACTTTGATCACACACCTCTGCAGTCCTCTTGCTGTGGGCTCCCCAGCACCAATGTACATCTCTCCCAATGGTAAATGGCAGGAGGTGCCCACATGTTTCTGGAACACCTAATTTTCTGGCTTTCCATATTGCTACAGAAACTAAGTCTCAAATATGGGGTGAAATCCTGGTCCCCATTGAAGCTGATGGGAGTTTTGCCATTGACTTAGGGTGGTCACCCGTGGTCTATAGTTGTATGTAAAATAAGTGGACTAACCCCTTCAGCAGAACCATCATACTGAGCCCTTTGTAAACCCCCACGTGATTCAATTCCAAAATGCTCTGCAGGAGTCTGGCCATGCAGGGCTCATAATTCCAACAGTGCTTTGAGCCTTCAAATTGAGTCTGTTTGCTTCCTGAAGCCCTCAGCCTACCTCAGCACTTTCTTTTACTCATCCCCCTTGCTTAACTGGGATTTTCATGCATTTCAGTTTTTTTTAAAAAAGCAGAACAGTGCATGTGTCTCTGTCACATTATGCAGTGTTGTCCTTGTCTGTACTTTATCCTGGTTTCAGAGCTGCCATGCAAACAAACAAACAAAAATAGAGCGAATACTAGCTTATCTGCCAGTTCCAGGTTACCTCATGGCCCTGCTGCTCTGAACGCATATCCTGGGAGACACCCCTTCCCTCAGGTTATCACATTTAAATTCATTTCGTCAGCATGTTCCAGTAAATCCATCCCTCCACAGAGAGTGCTACTCACCCTCCTCTTCCTACCACCACAGCATGATCCTATTAAACTCCATGCACCCACCGTCCTGACCGCCAGGAGCAGAAATGTTCTGGAGCAGTCACGGGTATGTTTTCTTTCTTGACCAGTACAGAAGTGGGAGTTCTCCTTCACAAGGGAAGCTAAAGTTGCTGCATTCCTCCTTTACCTCATCCAGTTTAACATACCCAATCTATGTAGCTATATACTGTACATATCACTCATCACTGTGGCATCTGCATGCCCTCTTACACCTGCTGTGTTACACAAGGCAGTGTTCTGCGAAAGGCTCTGTTCTACCCAGATGCCACAGTACTTTACCAGAACAGGAAACATCAGGGACCCGTATGACACGGGCGCAATGGTTCTGCTAATGTTTTCAATATTGTTTTTGCAACATGGTGTCCAGAATAGTGTGCACCCTGCACTGGACTCGATCTCAGCCCCCAGCACAGTGCCGGCGTGATGTTCTCTCAGTTATACTCCGTTGGCCTGGCGACTCGCTCCCAATATTGTCAAGCAGGTGCGACCACAGTGAAGACAATGGAGTTACACCCGTGTATGTGAAGAGAGAATCAGGGCCTGTGTTTCCCTCTTGATACATCTCTGGGCCTCTTTGCTTTCTGAACCAACAACAGGCCCTGAACTGATGGGGCAGATCTGAGTGATTTCAGAGGGTCAGCAGAGGCCTATGCGAATACACGGTTTGTCCCGTCATGCTATAACACAATCATCTTAGAAAATTCTATTGATAAGACTCACCAATTTTTAAGAAACCTGAACAACTGACCTGTAGTGTGAGTGCCAGGCTCCCATGGGACTGTCACATTGCCACTTTCTCTCTCCTCATCCAGCCTCCCTTTTATTCTGGGATAGAGGCCGATCTTTCTGATGCCCGTGGAAACCAGGACTAACTTCAGAACAGTCACTGGAATTACACTGGTGTGAGGCTAGAATCATGCCCTTTAGGTTTTGTGGAAACTTTCTGCCGGGCTCTTTGTTGTCAGGGTGATTTAATAATAAGCATGTTACTTACTGTCTCTCTCTCACTGCTAATCAAGGTGCTGATTTACATATGGGATGCCTTTTTGAAGTTACCTTCAAGGCTTACTTTTATTTCCCATGCATCTCAGAAGAAACTGTATTACTGATGTGTTGGAGGAAGTAACAGATATGAAAACCCTTGTACCTGACAGGGCACTGTGGTTAGAAGCTCACAAGACTTTTTCCATTATTTCCATATTAATTAGCTTCCACACGGCAGAGAGTGCCAGGCACATATAGACACATCCTGAGCAAATCAAAATCTTTCATCATGTACCTAATAAGTAAGAAGCTTCTCTAAACTGAAAGAAGATTTGCTCCTCCCTTAAAAAATTAGGGTGCTCCAAAAATATTTGAGGCTGAAAACAAAATGCCCAGGGACTGTGAATTCAGTCAGATATTTTTAGCACCATCAACATCTACTGGAGTTGATATCTCTCAGGACAGATGGGTTTTTCCACAGAACATTGTCAAATGTTTGCTCAGCCAAGATCAATTTTGTTCCAAGTCTTTTCCCACCTTCTGGTGAAATATAGTTCACTTGCCAGACAAAAAATAATAATGTAACAGTGTGAAATCTTGTCACTCCAGGGGATCTCTCCTCCATATCTATCCTAAATCCTTCAGTTGGAATTATACAGTCCCTGTACATGGACTTTTAAAAAAATGTATTTCAGGTTAGAGCACTGAACAGCACCCCAGGAGGTCTGAGTTAAATTCCAAGCTCTGCCACATATTTCCTGTGTGACCATGGGCAAGTCACTTAGATTGTTGATTGTTGATCGTGTTCAGCACGTTCAATGAAGGTTGGATTTCAAAAGACCTCAGCTCTTATTTTAGACACCTAAATTAAGTTGCTCTCAATTCAAACTGCTGGATGCTGAGCACTTTTAAAAACCTGGCTTTTAATTTCTCTGTGCCTCAGTTACTATCCGTAAAATTGGGATAAAAATATGTATTTAAATTTTCAAAAGTGACTAGTAATTATGTCTGTTTCCATTTTGGGGTGGCTAACTTGAAAGGCCCTGGCTTTTCTGAAGGTGGGTGCTCAGCCCTTTCTGAAAATCAGGCCTCTCAAAGGTCTTTCAAGTTTGGGAGCCAAAAAATATGGCAACCAAAATCACTGGTCACTTTTAAAATTTTAATCCACTTCCTTTCTCCCATCTGTGACTCTGTGTGGAATTTGGGAGACACTTTAGGATATTATGAATATCAATATAGTAAAATTGCAGTGGGTTATGCCAGATATGCCATGTAAGATAGCTGCAAAAATGTTATAATTTGCCAGCTATGAAGGTGTTTGTATCACCTTTGTATTTTGGGTTATAGATATGTATGTATGTCTGTATTACAAAATTTGTGCTATGCTTCTGGGTGACACCCCCCCTCTCCCTCCCGACAGCTTGGCATCAGCACTGCCTAGCCTGCTTGATGGCCCACTAAGGATCATCAGCTGTACAACTGACCCATTGAGAGAAGGCAAGGGCTATACCTTATGACTCAGCAAGGCATTCAGGGGCATGCCTATGGACAGAACTCTACAGTTTCCAAGCCATGTGCTAGGCAGTTTGTGTTTGAAACAAAAGAAACACACGCTTCATGGCAAAAGGCTATAAAAGGCAGCTGCATCTTCTCCATTTTGTCTTCATTCCTGCTTCTTACCTCTGGAGTAACCTTTCTACAAATGAAGCTCTGAACACAGGACTGAATGACCCATCCAAGCTGTGGATGTGTTCCAGAGGGACTTTCAAGCCAGCAAACTCACCAGTACTCCTAGGAACCTGATGGACTTTGAAGTCTTTGTATGTATGTGACTGTTAGACCATTTAACAACTCTCTTCTTGTTTTTTTCTTGTTTCTTTATAATAAACCTTTAGTTTTAGACACTAAAGGATTGGCTGGCAGCATAGTATTTTAGGTCAGATCTAAACCTATACTGACCTGATGGCTGACCTTTTGGGGTCAGAAGAACATTTTGTATAGTGAGCAGAGTTTTTTAAATAACTTCTCACTGTACTGGACCTAGGCGCTGATTGGGAGCCAGAGAACTGGAATGTAATAAGGGGGCTGTGTGATTTCATTGTTTTTTTGCTTCTTGATAACGAGTGTGAGGGATCAGAATCACAGCTTGTGACTGGTTGGGGAGTTTAAATTCAGTGTTACCCACTAGTCTTGGGAGTATCTGCTCTCCCTTTTGCAGCCTGCCCTGATCTTGGCATTTCCAGTGTGGGCTGCACCAAGCACACTGAGTCACACCATCTTTTTGTCTGTTAAGATTATAGGCTCTTCAGAGCAAGGACTGGCTCTTACTAAGTGTGTGTATACTGTGTAGCACAATAGAGATCCAATCCCCTTTGGAGCTGTTAGTATCTACTATTATATAAATAACAATTATAATGCCGTTGATTCAGTTTAGTAACTGAATCCTAAATCCTCCTGTGGCTTATGAAATTGTGCATAATCTCACCCCCTTTTCTCCAGCTTGACAAAGCCCAGGCTGGGATGATTTAGTTGGAGTTGTTCCTGCTTTGAACAGGGGGTTGGACTAGATGACCTCCTGAGGTCTCTTCCAACCTTAATCTTCTATGATTCTATGAAATTGGAAGGTGTTAGAGAGTGTATGCCCCACACTGGCACTGAAAGTGTTAAGGGGAGCTGGAGAGTCAATTAAGGCACTTGATGGCAATTACAGGCTGTGTCAGGATCAATTAACATGAAAACCGGGCTGGGTGGTTAAGATAAAGGAAGGGTAGAAGGTAGGGGAGAGCAGGCCTTGGGAGCTTGATCCTCTGCTGAGAAGGGGACTCCGGTAAATACTAGGAGAGACCAGGGAGAAGAGGTGGAGTGAGTCTTGATAAAAGGGCAGCAACTAGACCTCCAGGGAGAAAGCCAAGGGAGGTGTTGCTCACTGCAAGAGCTGCAGAGAACTCCGTGGAGCCTGACAAAGGGGCTTAGGTACAGGTAGAGATCGGAAATAGTTCAGGGAAACAGCATGGAGTCTGAGGGAACCAAGTTCTAAAATCTGGATGAGAGGGAAGGACTGGGTTCCCCTACCAGCCACTGAGGAAGGTGGCATGAGGTGCCCCCTCCCACACAAAGCAAGGGATAAGGGTTATTGAAAGCCTAGAGAGACAGGGTGTAAGGAACACTCAGCCCAGGCTTGTGGGCTGAAGACCTGATGTAAGGCCATTACTCTCATCATGCTGACAAGGGGCAGGACTGAATATTACCTCGTCAGAGGACTGCCTTATGAGAAGCAGACCGCTGCAGGACTGGAGTGGCTGTCAGCAGGGGCACCGGAAGAGGAGAGTCTGTGCCACATCGATGCACAAGGGAGTGTGCTGGCTGGTGAGTCACTCCTCTACAAATGGTAAATTAGATCATCAAGCCTACTGTCTCAAAAGTAGCCTCCTGATGCCCCTTCTATTGGTCATTCTGGGGCCTCAGAATGGGGGGGTGCGTTTCATTGGAAGGGCAATAAGTGATATACAACCTCCTAGTCTATTTTATTCACATTGGACCTGATTCTAAGCCCTTTGAAGTCAGTGGAAAGGCCCTTTATGTACACAAGTCTTGTTCTTCATTTACAGAGATGGGCGAAACAACCACATATTCACCCACCGGCAATTCCATTTGCAGAATTCCATTTACAGACATATATAAAAGCATTTCATTGCCCCTTTTACCCTAACCCTTCGTGTTCCTACTTAGCTCGATATCCTTTAAAGCTGTTTTGGAAAACACGTGGCTTCTTCTGTTGTTTTCAGTGGTATAACTTGGGTAGCCAGAATTCAAATTCATTTCAATGAATACT
Organism: Caretta caretta; assembly: GCF_965140235.1. Classification (NCBI taxonomy): domain Eukaryota; kingdom Metazoa; phylum Chordata; order Testudines; family Cheloniidae; genus Caretta; species Caretta caretta. Next base: position 200,189,808 of record NC_134208.1, on the reverse strand, counting down.
ACTGATGTTTATTTTTAAGCATTTTTTTTTAGGTATTGATTAAAATGTTCCCAGCTATGGGAAATTATGGGGCAGTGTCAGACAATAGATATTTATTGACAGCAGATGTTGAGATTCAGAAAGCTTTATAACCATTACAACACAAATTGTCAACACTGTATGTCAAAACATGCAAAGTAAATATCCCTAAATCAAACTCTACGTTGTCAAATAGCATTGCCTGTCTGTACATTTCAATGACTATTTGATGGAGATATTTTTTCTGTTGGTTTGCGTGTGTGGTATGAGATCCATGTTTACTGACACTTGCCAATAAAAATTGAATCCTTCCAAGTTTAGGGATAAAAATGAACGTGTTGTTCCTGCAGGAGAGCAGAGGGGGTAGGGAATGGTGAAAGTGTTTGGGTTCCACCCACCCACTAAAACTAAGTGAGAACTTTCATTGGGGAAAATGAAAATAAGGCACAGAACTCTGAATAAAATTTTAATTTGTTTCAGGTGGGGTTTTTTTAATATACTTACCATTTTTAAACAGCTCTGTTTAACAAGCAGCTGCTTTATATGGAAAGCACCCAACTCCCCTTTATGTGAACTGACAAATAGAAGATGCTCTATGTGAGCAGCTCAGGACACCATTTCCCAAACTAACCATCTATCCAAATTGCCTTTGCAAAAATGGGATCAGAAGCTACTAGGCCATGACTCTCCCTATACTTCTGGCTCTTTAGACAGTGCTGTGTGCAACTGGGCCTCGAATCAGATGTTTGTTTTAAATTTCCAGCAATGTTCTCTGCAAACATATGACATAAGCATTCCCATTCCCAGCTATTCCATGGGATGCAGGGCCTGTTCCTCAGAAAGTTGCAAGATGTAGGCGCCCTGTGAAACTTTGTTAAAGGCATGCTGGAGCACATGCTTTCTAAGGCTTTGCCTAACAACCAGTGGCTAAGCCATTCACAGAACCATGGCCAATCTTAATACAAAAATCTGTAGGGAGCTCTTTTGTGATTACTGAAAGAGTGGGATATTTCTGTAAATCAACCTGTCTTGGGTAAGACTGTCACTCCCACTGCAGCGGTGTTCTGGGACCATGATATCCTCACATCTCCCTCGCCCTGACATAAAGCACATTTACAGTGCCTTAGGCAGATGCCTGGCAAGGCCTGGTGCAGAGGAGTCATGGCTTGGGTTGAAGGGATGGTCAGATATGGGCAGTACGGGTAACCATCAAAATGATTCTAGTCAGAGAGATTGGAGCAAAGAACACACTTAACTGTTGATCCAGCTCAGCTTCTAAAAAGAACAAGCACACTGCTTTTTCCATGCTCTAACTGCCCGTATATTCAGCTAAACGGAACTCATGAGATGACCTGTAACAGGACTGTCTAGTATAATTTTAGACCGTAACTGTAATATTGCAATTGGACCCAGGCAGATGGACTCCTACACCTGTGTAGAGCCACTAGAACTCGGTGCATGCAGAAGAGTTCATTTGTATCAATCTGATTAAAGGATCCGGGTTTTAACACATTCCTGTTGGACTCAGGCATGGCATCTAATTCCATAATTTAGATCCACATTGCATTATGACCTGCTTTTGGAGAACACGGAGCTGCAGAAGAGATAAAATCATCCCTAACTTTGGATTTTAGACACACACACACCAAACAGGATGCTAAACTTAATTTAAATTTTAATGGGTTGATTTTCTTTTTTTTAATTAAAGCAAAAGGAGCAATAACTCATGAAAAATACATGAGGCCAGACAGGAAGCTACATGTGTAAATATGCATATATGTATATTTATAAATTTTCAATATATTCATATATTCTCTAATAAGGAAAGCAAACAATAAAACCGCAGAGTGCTTGAATCTTTCACACAAATCTTCAGATTCGGAAGTCTGGTGCATTGGGGAATGGTTGAGAAAAGGGAGAAGTTGTGTTTGATCCCTGGTGTTCAAATAGCAGCAATTACAAATTTGTGAACATTTCTAAAAAGGAAGCAGGCAAAGGTAACGACAAATCATTCATCAGCAGCCCAGAGCATTCTACAAATCTCAACCTCCAACAAGTAGGATTTTTTTTAATTGTATCTTCATTTGAGGATGCTATTGAGTCTTCAGAATCCTAAAATAGCTTTGCATTGTCATAATCATAAAAGATGTGTTTGTTTTCCCCCTGAAACAATGACACTCTTGTCCGGGTATTTAAAAAACATTCCGCTGTATCAATATGGGAGAACTCTTCTGCTTTTAAATGATCTAATTTCCATCTCCTTAGCTGAGTTAATTTAGTACCATATGTATTTGTTTCCAAATAAAAATATTTGTAGATCTGATTTTCTTTACAGGTCTGCCCCTGTCCCAAGACAAAAAAGGGAAAAAAGAATGTGACAGACCCAGACCAGTGGGATGCAAGAGTCTGGTAGAAGGCAAATATATTGGCCACTGGATGAACAGTTTTCTGTTCCCTGAGTGACCAGGGCAGGGGCTGCCCTAAAACAATCAGGAACCTGCCAGAACCAATGAAGACAGGCAAGCTAATCAAGACACCTGGAGCCAATTAAGAACTTTCTAGGTTCATTTATGGCAGGCAGGCTAATCAGGACACCTGTTTGAAAAAGGACCTCCCATCAGTTAGTAGGGGGGTGTGCCAGGAGCAGGGAATGAGAAGGCGTGCTGCTGGAGGAGTGAAGAGTTCAAGCGTGATCAGGCTTCAGGAGGAAGATCTTGCGGCGAGGATAAAGAAGGTGCTGGGGGGAAGGCCATGGGGAAGAAGCCCAGGGAGTTTTAGCTGTCGCACAGCTGATACAGGGAACATTGTGGACAGCTGCTATCCACAGGGTCCCGGGCTGTAACCCGGTGTAGAGGGTGGGCCTGGGTTCCCCCCCATCCTCTGATCAGACACAGGAGGAGTTGACCTGGTCTGTGAGAAACACCAGAAGGGAAGGTCTAAATTGGAAAGGGATCGGCCCTGTCCCCGACCCACTAAGTGGGACACAGAGAGACTGTGGGGATTGTTCTCCGTTTCCCCCATGCTGGCCAGTGATGAGGTTAACTGAGTGGACGGCAGGTTTGAGCCACTAGCAAGAGTGGCCAAAGTGAGGGCTGCCGTGAATCTCTGAGGCAAGCAAATCTGCCAATAAGTGCAGGACCCACTGAGGCAGAGGAGGAACTTTATCACAAGAAGGAAAAAAAGAAGACCACTATAGTTTGAAAGGATTCAGCAGTGATATGGGCATCTAAAGTCTTTTCCAACTTTAGGGAGAACAACCCTAGGTTCTTTCATAGGTAGTAGAAGTTTCTCCCCTAACAGAATAGCACTGAAAGTGCCTCTCAAGGGACCCATGAATACCTTCTTAAATGCCTGGTAATATTCAGCTGGAAAGCCATCAGCTCCTGGAATTTGACAATTTTTCATACTTGCTATTGATTCTAAGGTTTCTTCTATTTCTTCAGCTAAAGTTTCTTTATCAATTTTGTTTCTCTTTGGCAAGACGGCTACTTCCAGATAGTTTTGATAAACTTCAGAACTTGGCATACCACTTGCACTTCCAGGACATGAGAAATTTTGGTAGCCTGACTTAGTCTGTGTCTAGACTGCAAAATAAGGTGTGTTCTTAACTTGGAATAGCTATCCGGTGGTAGCTAACTGGGGTTAAAATAGCCATGAAGACATGGCAACTCTGGCTTTTGATGTAGAATAGGAGCTTGAGTTCAACCCTGGGGACCCTACAGACTTGAATTTGAGCTGTTACTCTACGTTCAAAGTAGAGTTGACTTTTCTTCACTGCTCTTTTAACGAGAGTTAGCTAACCTGGGTATCCTGAGTTATGAACACACCATTTTTGCAGTGTAGACATACCATTACAAAATGTATGTTAGCACCTGGGCTCAGGTTTTAGTCCCAGTAGTTCTCATACACCATTTACACACCCAGCCTCTTGGATTCCCCCTTTGATTCTAAGCATCTTTAAAGGTAATGTGGTCTGGTGGCTAGGACGCTGCTTTTGGATTTAGTAGAACTGGCGTGAGATCCTTACCTCCACTTTGGCCCCTCTATGCCTCAAGGGCATAAAGGCACTGTCAGTGAGCCAGGTGATGACTGCCCTGGTGCAGGCACTGTGGAACACAGCCATAAGGTGACCTTCTGAGGACCTTGCTGCAAACCCAGGTGCAGAAGGGCTGGCTGGGGGCAGGGATGGGGATGGGTGGGGAATGTCAGGGGCCAGGCCACAGCACACAGTGCTGAAGAGCTTTGGCTCATCTCTGTAGCCTATAGAGCAGACCCAGGAAGCTGCCAAAATAGTCCCCAAGGGCTGCCTAAATTACACCAGGGGCCTCTCCAGCCTCTGCATCAACCCAGGGTCAATTTAAAACCAAAAAGGCCCCCTTTCCTTTAGAGGTACAGCACAGAATCTCACCTGGACTCTGTTCCTGACAGCACAGAATGCCAGACACATATAGACACATCCTGAACAAATCCAAACTGCAGACGAGTCACCTAAGCCAAAGTTTTAGACATGGCTACTGATTTGGGGTGTCTCAGTTTTAGGTGCCCAAAGGCCACCCTCTCAATTCTGTTTCGCAGAGGTTCCGAGTACCCTCGCTGCCCGTGATCAAACTGGCTAATGAGCCTTACCTTTGAGAAGTGTATTAAGATCCCACTGAATTTAGCTGGACAGCTCATATGAGCGAAGTTACTCCTGCATCAAAGTGTTTGCAAGACCAGGCTGTAAACTATCTCAACCTTGGTTTAGCCAATGGGTACAATGATGCTAATAATGTCCTTTCCCTTTTATGGAACACTTTAAGTCATTTGATTTCATCCATGGATCTCAATGTGGCAAGACCTGAAATAGCGATTCCCCAACAGAAGCCATCAAGCATTTGCCTGGAGTTCCACTTTGAGTTAGCTGGGCCCGCAGGGCTAGGACTTGTCTTTGTTTCCAGCTGCTAAATCACATTAATAGAAGCTAAACAAAGTCCCTTTCTAATGTCGCTTTTCCATAACAGCAATTGCTCTAGTTGCTGCAAGGATGTTCTCTGATCACCAGGGGGAGGGGAAGTGACCTGTGCAGGCATAAAGAGAGGGAAATGTGCACTAGACAATCTCTCTTAAGAGGTGGCTCTTCAATCATCTTCACAACAGGAGAACCCCTGAGCTAAATTCTCACGTCTGTTAACCAGGAGACAGGCTTAGGATCAGGATCGTAAAGCATCCAAATACACTTTTTTTCCCCCCATAGTAGTTTCTTGTAACAGATTTGTAAATAATCTGTTGAATTTTAGTAAATCTGACTGGGATTTGCAAAAGGAACCTAAGGGAGTTGGGGTCCCAGCCTCTATCTCATTAGGACAGAAGGAGAGACAGCCCTGTAACCAGAAGTCTTGTCTATTTCTTCAGTGGCGCATTTTAGTGGGGGCATTTATACCAGCTTCATAATAAACCTGGCAGAGAGATGGAGATATGAAATAGGCCTGATTTTTTTTGCATGATTCTTTCGCTACAAAAAGCCTTTGTCTCTCTCGGAGATGATACCCTGAGAACTGAAATTTAGCATCTCACCCAAGCGCTTAGTCTGTTTTGAGCCATTCAATCAAGGCGAGGATGCTGTGTGTGAATTAGCCGTTCCTTGGGTGCTGAGAAGAAGGTGCACTTTGAACCATGCTCCATCTCAGCCCCCACAGAATGCCATGTGCTGCCAAGGAACAGAGCAGTCAGGCCGAGGTGAGCAGCTGTTTATTGCTCCAAACGCTGATGAAAGGCCCTTGCCTGGCTGTAATTCAATCTCAGGTTTGCCAGAAAGGAGAAGGATTCTTGAACGCTGCTGAGGAACAAAGCAAGGCTGTCTGGCAACCGTGCAACACTAAAGAGGAGCATTCATTCCTCAGTGTGTAGGTTCTCTTTTAAAAAAACAAGCACGCTCTGCTGCTGACATATGAATTGTAAAGCATTCTCCCTCTCTTGCATTGCCACAGCCGGAGCGGATAGCTCTCCCCAGCTAAAGCTTACATCCCTCTCAAGTGCTGTAAACTCTCATTTAATGAGACGAGCTTTAATACTTTCCCAATCACATTTTCCCAAGTGCTATCAAACTTCACTGCATTCTCTCTGGAAACCCCCCGGGGCTTCTCCAAGGCGTACAGAAAGCAGTCAAGGGCGGGATCAAAGAGACAAGGAGTCTCAGTCATGTTTACAGGCAAAGAGAGACAGAAAAATATCCTCTCCAGAGAGTATATGGCTCTAGACACATCTAGTCATTTAGAATATATCCTAGGCTCTTTTAAATAGGATAAAAGCCCTTTATTTCAAACCCATGTGTTTTCAGCCCGTGGAAAGCTCGCCAATGCTGACAGCCAATTTATCATTTGTGTTACAGTGGCGTTTAGAGGCGCGGACTGAGAGCAGGGCCTCGTTGTGTACAGATGCTCCCCGCCCTGAGGAGCCCTGCACCCGGTCCATCCAAGTCCTTAGGCGCTAAAAGCACCGCACTAGATTTGATGCAGCGATGGCTAGCGCCATATGCTTAGACCTGACCAATGGCTAAGTAAGGGCCCGTGTTTCACTGCTAACCAGGTAGTGGCTTTGGGCTCCAGATCCGTGCAGCCTCATTCAGTCCGCTTTCAAGAAGAAGCTGTCACAAAGGTAGCAGCAGAGCATAATCTATCTCTGAGGTACCTGTGTGCCCCCCACAACTGTACTGTACGAGCACCTCCGTGTTTAATGTATTTATCCGCACAGCACCCTGAGAGGCAGGGAAGTGTGATTATTCCTGCTTTACAGATGGGGAACAGAGGATTTGTCTAGATAAACAGTTATGCCTGCTAACGGGGGACACTTGGACAGTGCATGGTGTGATTTACACCCCAGCTTGCTGCCTGCGGACTATACAGACAAGCCCTGAAGCATAGAGAGACTTAGGGTCTATCTACAGTACAAAAAAAAAGCCCCATGGCAGCAAGTCTCACACTTTGAGGCTAAAAATAGCAGTGTAGACATTCCTGCTCAGGCTGGAGCCCAGGCTCTGAGACCCACCCCCCCTGTGGGGTCTCAGACCTGCCCAAGCGACAATGTCTACACTGCTATTATAGCCTCATAGAGCAAGCCTTAGTCACTTGACCTGGACTTTGACTCACTGCCATGGGGATTTGATTTTTTTTTTTTTTTGCAGTGTAGACAGACCCTAAGTCCCAAGGTCACATGGGAAGTCTGTGGCACAGCAGGGTCTTGAACTGAGGTCTCCTGAGTGCCAGTTTAGTGCTCTAATTACTCGATAATCCTCTCTCTTTTCCAGTCCTCCTGGGTCAATGTGACCAGGAATGTGATCTTGGGCAGGTTCAGAGGCTGTCTCTCTGGCACTCTTGTTATGCTTCCTATCATTTCAGTTATAAAGATAATAATCTTATCTTCCACCTCTTCTGCTTGGCCAGAATTTTTATTCCTGGGCCCCTGCAGACTATTATTTTAACCATTTCCTTCCTCTCTTTTAAGGACAATTGCTTTTAATTTTAAAACTGCTACATTTAAAAAAATGTGAGGAAACTGTCACCTTTCACAAGGAGTTGTTCTGTAAAAGCACCGTAGTTGCTGCCCGTTGGATCGGGAGAACGTCACTGGACACACAGACTACGAGCATGCTTAGTGGAGTCTGTGGAACATGATCAGAACTGTCCATTCCACCTGTGGTCCCAGGGCGGGGCAACTTTACCCACTGCACCCTTGAGAAGGTGAAGTCAGAATCGGAGTTCTGATGAAGTAATGTCACCGAGCTGCATTCTCATTGGCCTGAGTCAGCAAAGCCCCCTTACACACATGCTTAACTTTAAGCACACGAGTAGCTCCATTGACTTCACCGGGGCAACACACATTTAAAGTTAAGCACACGCATAAATGATTTCCTAGATTGGGGCCACTATGAATCATTTTAACTCCCTTGCTGATGACTGACAGAAACTTGTGGGAGCTCGGCAGCTAGCGCCCATACCCCTGGGTTTTCTGATGAATGGAACTCTTAAACAGGAACCAGCTCTCACAGAACAGTCATTAATTGTCTGGCCCAACATATATGGGACCCAATCTTCGGCTGGTGTAAATCAGCAAAGCTCCATTGAAGTCAGAGCTACACTGATTTATGCCAGCTAGGGATCTGGCCTATGAAATAATGTACTTGTAGATCCTTTTGCATGCCAAACTCCTGTCTGCCTTAAAAATAGTTAATGTAGGGAAAGCAAGAGAAGATGCAGGAAATACTGGCAGAGCTAGAGGCCAGATAATACAAAGAACATACACATGCATTTAATACTTCCAGGATTTTTTTTGTTACTGATGTAAAAATGAAATACATTCTTTCTCTATTTCTAATTTAGAGTAGAACAGATGTTGGTCTCTTAAAAGTAAAATGCCCATTAAAATTGTTATGTTTCTAGTGATTTACTATAACGAGACTATTTCCTCTGCAGAGCTTTTGCCTCAAGAATGCATTTAAAGAGTAAGGACTTTATAATAAGCTCAGTATATCAAGACATTCACATTTGCTCCCTCAATATGGGGAAAATTCTGTTCTAAGATCTGTGAATAGCAGTTCAGAGTGATCGATCCTAAATTCAGTTAGGTCAGTGGGACTGTCACCTATGCAGGGAAAGCAGATTCTCAAAGATCTGTTTATCTGAAATCTGCAGCTAAGTGCTCTAAAGCAGCCACTGAGTCATCTGTGGAAGGAGGGGTAGAGGGGCAGGATATGTCTCAATTTCCCCCATGAGTTCCCCTCAAGTTCCTTTCCATAAGTTGTCCCCTCCTGAGGAGGGCTTTGGGAAGCTGTAGAATGGTTAGAAGGAAACCTTTCAACTCTTCCGATCCATGTGGAGGGGTCTCCTTCTCTGAAGAGCCTCTGGATAGTTCCTGCTTCCATTTTATTCCTCTGGGCCTCACATCTCAGCTCAGGAAAGCCTTACAGAGCCTGTCCAGAAGGAGTCAACATGGGAGTCTCTCCATTGACTGGAATGAGCTTTGGATCAGGCCTAGAATATGCTCGCAAAAGGCTGCTGCCAATTTTGTTGGGATTTTTTTCTTCTCTTCTTTTTCATGACCGAAGGCTCCAGCGAGTATCAGTTGTCATGTCACAGGTTTTAAACGTGTCAGAACTCCAGGGGAGACATCCTTGCAAACTTTGCTTTGCCACCCAGAAAGAATGATCCATGTGGCAAATTGTTTGCTAAATTGAATCTTATGCTGCTCCCCAGGAGAAGGAAAACAAGAGGAGCCACAATTACAACTTCATTCCCTGCTTACCTGTCTCAGTGTGACAGCAATAAGTGTCCTGCAATTTGTCCCTGCCCAGCCAATTCATCTTTAAAATGAAACTGCATCTTAATTGTATCCATTAATAGGCTGCCTCACTCAAAACTCAACATGTGTCACTCCAGACAGGCTGGGAGCTCCTGCCATTTCTTTTTGCTGCTTTAAGACACTCAGATGAGACCATTGGGTTTTTATTTATTTATGTATTTAATCAGCAAGAGCTTTTCTAAGGCAGCCATTTAAACTCTGAGGCATGCTTGTCATTCAGCATTGAGCCAAGATAGCAGGGCAGCTGGAATTTATGGCACCCTGTGTGTGTGCGTGTGTGATTCCTTTTATGCATTCTCCACAATTTAGTTATAGCTGGATTTGATTACGGCAAAACTGCCCCACGCTGACTTTTCTTTTTATTAATTTTTTACTAGTTATTTATTTAGGAAGCATTAATGGGTTTACACATCCGTATCATGTAAATATCCGAAATAAACCAATAATCATGACAACAGTGAACTTTTCTTTCAAGAGACATTATACAGGAATATATTCATCAGACCGCTCTATTTATCAGGGTGTTACCATATTATAGAATGAACATCATTACAACACCTCTGACATGTCATTTCTAGTGATTTTGCTGAATGGAATGAAATCTCTGAATACACATTTAACAGGCCAGGCATATCTAGCAAATATTAACATTCAGGTACACATGGACAGGTGTTCTGGGTTTTTGCAGGAATATTTTGAATAAGAAGTAACCAAATATCTATTGTCCTCTCTCTGCCCCAGGAGGATTACCAGTGGGTCATTTGGTAATAAATATCCAACACTTTGTGCTATTTGGTTATGATTTGCATCCTAATAGTCTTTAACAACTGGATATGTTCACCAATAATGTATAAAATCTCCTCTTTCACCACAATTGCTCCAACATTTATCTCCTCTCACTCTGTGTATGTGTGAGTGTATTAACATGACTGTTGTGAGGTACCACTGAAACAATATCCTAAAGAAATATTATCATTCTACAGACTGCGGTTGCTGGTCCTCTTTTCCATGCCCCTAGGGAAATTTGTCTTTCTAGCTCACTTTCAGCTATGGGAATTTTTTGGTTAGGAAAGTTGTCTGCAAAGGTTGATACAAAGTAGGGTGTTTTTTTATTTCCTAATTGACCAGATGCCACCACTTCCTCTAAAGCTAACTTTCTGTATAAAAGTTTTTCAAGAAAGTAGAGGAACATAATGCCTAACTTGACAGTACTGGGACCATGGGGGAGCGGGCCAGTTAAAGTTAATTTGATCTCTAAATAGGTCAGAAAAGTTTCTTTACTGAATAGTTGGCCAACTGCATGTATTCTATGGCTCTTCCTATCTTTAAAAGCTCTCTGGTTCATGATTTGGATTGAGATATGGATCAAGATCTGGTTTGTTTACAATGGGTATCATTAGTGAGGGAAAATAATTTATTTTATCTTTATTTCTATCCCAAATCCATACAGTAGCTTTTGCTAAAGGATGCATACAAATTTGTGGAGGGCATGATATATTTTTTTTATTAATCCATAGTAGCCTGCCAGTGTTTACACTGATCCATTTTTCGTGTTCAATGAAGATCCAATGTTTGGTGGTGTTAGAGCGCCCTCAATCCACTTCTGCTTTGAGCTGGCTGGTTTGACAGTACCACAGAATATTTGAAACAGTCCACCCTGTGTTTAATGGATCTGTACAAAGTATCTGCACTAACTCTTGGTCTTTTCTTATTTCATATACATTCTAACAACAAACTCTCCATTCCTGCTAGAGCAAGGGTTCAAACTTCATTGCACTGCCTCAAGGAAGCATCTCATTTCTAATTAGAGGGGCTCCGGATGTAATCCATCCCCAAGTCCAAGTTTGGGTTTGGCGCTGGGATTTTGTTTCCCTGCTAGCTCTATGAGCAGACCTCACTCAAGCTGCTGCAAGGAATCACGGGGTCAGTAAGCTCTGGAAGGCATTAACATTGCCTTCATAAACTGTTCAAGAAGCCTTTCCTAATGCAAAGAGAAATACAAAAGGTTCTGTCCCTACCTGCTTTTCTACACCATTACATTATGCTGTGGATCAATAACATATAAATGACTTTGGTGGCCATTGGTTAGCTTGTGAGATTCATTTTTATTACCACTTCAATTCAAGTGCTTCCACTGAGAGAGAGAAGTGAGACTAATTTAATTTCTGGCTTGGACAACAATTATCTGAATATGTAAACCCCTCTGCCAAATGTACTTCTGAAAATGCACCAATGTAACAAATGGGGCTTTCCAGTTTCATTTCCTATGACAGAGCAATTTATAACTCCCGTTCCAAAATCCGAAATGTAAGTACTGCTCACAGACTTCAAAATTACAATAGCAATAAAGAACCTACAGCGGTAACTGAGATAGGACTTAATATAAAGGATGTAGTGACACGCATCCTAAAAACTTCTGTATATCATTGTAAGTGATGTTGGATAACAGCATGCAGCATTAGCTAATGGCAAGAGGAGCACGCAGAGCCTGATTCTGAGCTCATTTACACCAGCACTGGCTTCACTGGAGTCATTCCCAAGCTGCACCAACATAACTGAAAGCAGAGTTTCCAGACCAAATACGTAGCATTGTACGTTGCTGGCTACATGACATGGGTATTTTTTAAAAATTCAGTAGCAGCAATATGGGGCCAATGCTGGGGAAGGAATATTCTACACTCGGGACAGCGGGAGGCGGGGACAGAAGACATCTTAATGAAACATAACTAAAAGCAAACTTTCCAAGTTCTGGATCCCTCCTGAGGCCAACTGGGGGCCGGGCTGGCTCTCAGTATAAATTAGAGCAACCTCAGAGCTGATCTAAGTTGGACCCAGCTGCCCGTGTCCCCATGCAATTGTTCCCACAGCCAGATCTTATGGCCACAACTCCTATCCCCTGGCTATGTCCCCTACACCAGTCACTCTGAGGGGTGGTTGCTTAGGAAACACAAGAGTGGCACTATGCAACCTGGGGGTTCCCCTAGGCAGCTGCTTGTCATTGTCAGAACAGCCAGAGCAGAGGCCAGCAATCCCGCCCTATTTCTATATCCATATTATCAGTGCAGGAGACAGCTCACCATTCAAGGGTCAATGCTGAAGTGACCTCAGTGCCCGAGACTCCCCTCTTATTTCCTATTCTGAGTATTGGGGTGCTGCATACGACAAAACAGACTAGGGAGGAAGTAGCTGCCGTCGGGGGAGACTCCTGACTGTTGCATTGGGGAGAAGGGCCCCACTCCTCCATTCGTCCGCGTTTCCCACTTCCAAGCACCCTGCCACACATTTGAATATGTACAGGAGGTGCCGGGAGCTGAAGCCCGTGCAACCCATCTGTTTGCTGGAGAGAGCATCTGCCTGTGATGGGATAGCACCAGCCAGGAGTGGGTTCCTCTCCTTCCCCCTGTCCTGGCAGTGGAAGCACCTCCTCCAGCCCTCCTTACCCAATCCAGAGCCTCCTGTGGCAGGAGAGGAGGAGCTGAGAGGGCAGAAATTCTGTCACCCTTAGTGCTGGGGAGGGAGAGCCCACTCGCTGATAGCACCGGTACAGACGTGTCAAAGGCACTCCCCTGGCCCTCTCCGTGTCACCGGGCTGGGTTTCATGCACCTTCACTGCTCTGCTGCCTACTGGTGGCTACAGCAGCAGCCCAGCTCTGTGCCCCTTCCCTTCTCCTTGCCCAGAAACTTACTCATCCACAGGCTACATGGACTCTGCAGGGTTCCTGGAGGAGAAAAGCGTGTCTCCAGCAGGGCAGTTGTCAGTCTTCCTGTCTGCATCTGCTGTTTCCCGCCTCCCCAGTGAAGGCAGTTATGTGTTGACCCTGTTCTCAATCAGGCAGTCAGGGCAGGTCCATTCAATACCAAAGCACCCCCTACTGTAGGTGGGGGAGAGGAAAACTTTCCTGGAGCTTCTTCCCAGATACTCCATCAGGGGATAGGGTTTGAGTCCCTGTGAAACAAGCATGGGGCCCATCCATACACCTGGAGGATCTTCAGGGATCTTCACAGAGTCTTGATTTCAAGGGAGATATCAACCACCTTACTAGCATGGGAATACACTTTTATCCCATTGCTTGGGGAAAGAGTTAAGAAACAGGAGGAAGGAGAGGTTGGTGAGAGGGGCTAGGGGGCATCAGAAAAATAGGATCATGCGACTGAAGCACCAAGTAAGAATCTAGAAGTTTCAGAAGTCCAGGTATGTTTCATGAAGTGGGTCCTTCTGGAGTGAGGGTACCTTGCTCTCAGCGTTACAGGCTCTCAGTGGCCTTTCAGTAGGAGGGTGTTTTTCTACACTAAGTGTGAAGAGACAAGGTAGAATCTTTCCAGTGTCTCAGAATGATCCTTTGGCATCGGGCGAGGGCTGCCTCCTTGAATACAAGTTGTTTCACCGCAGGGGAAGCATGACAGAAACCAAAGCGGATTTCAGTTCCAAATTATTATAGAAACTTTCAAAACCTCTTATGTCACATGAAGGCTGACAGGCCAGTCAGCCTCACTTCAGTCCCTGGAAAAATCATGGAGCAGGTCCTCAAAGAATCAATCCTGAAGCACTTGCATGAGAGGAAAGTGATCAGGAACAGCCAGCATGGATTCACCAAGGGAAGGTCATGCCTGACTAATCTAATCGCCTTCTATGATGAGATTACTGGTTCTGTGGATGAAGGGAAAGCAGTGGATGTATTGTTTCTTGACTTTAGCAAAGCTTTTGACACGGTCTCCCACAGTATTCTTGTCAGCAAGTTAAGGAAGTATGGGCTGGATGAATGCACTATAAGGTGGGTAGAAAGCTGGCTAGATTGTCGGGCTCAACAGGTAGTGATCAATGGCTCCATGTCTAGTTGGCAGCCGGTATCAAGTGGAGTGCCCCAAGGGTCGGTCCTGGGGCCGGTTTTGTTCAATATCTTCATAAATGATCTGGAGGATGGTGTGGATTGCACTCTCAGCAAATTTGCGGATGATACTAAACTGGGAGGAGTGGTAGATACACTGGAGGGGAGGGATAGGATACAGAAGGACCTAGACAAATTGGAGGATTGGGCCAAAAGAAATCTGATGAGGTTCAATAAGGATAAGTGCAGGGTCCTGCACTTAGGACGGAAGAACCCAATGCACAGCTACAGACTAGGGACCGAATGGCTAGGCAGCAGTTCTGCGGAAAAGGACCTAGGGGTGACAGTGGACGAGAAGCTGGATATGAGTCAGCAGTGTGCCCTTGTTGCCAAGAAGGCCAATGGCATTTTGGGATGTATAAGTAGGGGCATAGCGAGCAGATCGAGGGACGTGATCGTTCCCCTCTATTCGACATTGGTGAGGCCTCATCTGGAGTACTGTGTCCAGTTTTGGGCCCCACACTTCAAGAAGGATGTGGATAAATTGGAGAGAGTCCAGCGAAGGGCAACAAAAATGATTAGGGGTCTGGAACATATGAGTTATGAGGAGAGGCCGAGGGAGCTGGGATTGTTTAGCCTGCAGAAGAGAAGAATGAGGGGGAATTTGATAGCTGTTTTCAACTACCTGAAAGGGGGTTCCAAAGAGGATGGCTCTAGACTGTTCTCAATGGTATCAGATGACAGAACGAGGAGTAATGGTCTCAAGTTACAGTGGGGGAGGTTTAGATTGGATATTAGGAAAAACTTTTTCACTATGAGGGTGGTGAAGCACTGGAATGCGTTACCTAGGGAGGTGGTAGAATCTCCTTCCTTAGAGGTTTTTAAGGTCAGGCTTGACAAAGCCCTGGCTGGGATGATTTAACTGGGAATTGGTCCTGCTTTGAGCAGGGGGTTGGACTAGATGACCTTCTGGGGTCCCTTCCAACCCTTATATTCTATGATTCTATGATTCTATGATTCTAAGGACTTTATAACTATTGAAGGGGAAATTTCTTGCATTTCAACACACTGGAAATATTTCCCTAATGACTCAGTTTATATCTTGTAGCAGGAAGAAAGAAAAAGTGTTTCTGGGCCACGCAGATAGCTAAAAATACTTTGTTTGGTTTTACTCTGCTTGGTTTTCAAACATGGGTCTGACTCAGCTCCTAGTGTTTACGTGCGGTACCTTTTGGATGGTTCAGAAAAAATCCCAAACCTGACACCAAATAAAAGAAAATTGATTGAAGACTTCCCACTTCCCATGTCTGTCAGCATCTCCGGGGGACAGATGATATTCAGTATCCTTGGCTTTTGCTGTTAGGTTCACCACATAAATCTCTTACTTTATTTCCACAACAGGAAAATCTCTCCCTACTACCACATACTGTGCCAGTTGCCAGACCCACTTCCAGAACACTGAGCAGGTGTATCCTCCTCTCCCTAGTACCAGGGACTCTCTCATCAGCACGTGTATTTCTATCTCCTGACAAATTACCCCACATATCACAAAGCCCTCAGAAATGCCACAGAAGCAGAATGCAAGCCTAATAGGTAGTGTTGCCTAATGGATAGACCACTGGATGGGAACTCAGAGGAGCTAGGTTCTATTTCTGGCTCTGCTTGTGACCTGCTGGGTGATCTTGGCAAGTCACGTCACCGCTCTGTGCCTCAGTTTCCCCATCTATATAATGAGGACAATGATACTGACCACCAGTGTAAAACTTTTTGAGATCAATGGATGAACAGTGCTAAATAAGAGCTAAATAAGAGGAGTTATGATTATTGTAATAATAAGGCTCCATTTTAGTGGATTCCAGAAAGAAGCGACGTGTCATGCTAATCCTTGCCATCAGTACAATTTCCTGTCCCCACCCATTCAAAATTCTAGCATCAGCATGTTGCATTTCAAACAGCCCACATCATTGCTTGGGCTTGTTGTTCTGTTGCAGCCATTGGCCGTGGAATGGTCACGTTCTATGTTAGTAGGGATTTCTGCAGCCCGGCTGCAGTGATTTAGGCCCAGTTTGGCAAAGCACATACACACGTGCTTAATTTTAAGCTCCTGACTTAATTTACCCATTGAATTCTTTAGTACATTGCTGAATTGGGGCCCAAGGCACTTAAGCACATGCTTATCTATTAGTGTGTGCTTTTGTGTGTGCTTAAGCCCCATTAAAGTTACAATTAAGTTCCATTAAAGTCAATGGGATTTAAGCATATGCTTAGCGGACGTGGGATGGGATTATCCACCTGCTTAAAGTTAAGCACATTTTAAGACCTTTGCTGAATCAGGACCTGAATTGTACAGTGCTGGATTTTAAAAGAGTGGATTGTTCAGACACAGCAGAGTTAGCACCTCACTGGGTCTGAGCACACCTGAACCAGAACCATGCCCAGAAAGCCATAGCTGCGGCTAGGGGAGTCCATAGGGGCAGAGCTGGAGTTATATGCCAGGGGCGAAGGGTTGCTGCAGAGGCAAGGAGATGGATTTGATCTCACACTCGCAGGCTGCGGGGATCCCCCAAGGTAGGGGTTAGGTTGTAAAGCCCAAACTGGGGGCATGGGGAGGGAAGGGGGAACTCACCCTGCCCCAGCGGAACAACTGGGGAGAGATGCTCTGAGAAGTCCCTCCTGGAGATTTCCCCCTTCTGCAGGTTTTACCATGTCCAGTGCCAGGGCAGGAGAAAAGCTTGCTGTTTAAACCAGCTCTGTGCAAGAGAGCAGAATGACCTGAGGACCCTTGATAAAATGCATGACTGACTAAATGGGGTTTATGTGTACCTTTTGGTTTGTGAGCGCTTAGTGTTCTGGCAGGTGCTGGACTGACAGCCCTCGGAGGAGGCGTCACTGCTCTACCTGCAGGACAGGTACATCTCCAGCAGTGGCAATGCGGACTCCCTCACTCAAGGGCCTCACCCTGAACTCAAGGGACCCTTGCTAGGGAAGAGAAGGTTGTTCATTCCTCAGGCTCCTCTGACTCTGTAAGGACACTGCTAACAAAGGCAGTAAATGTGGGTGTGGGTCTGTGATGCCAACCTTTGTCCGCTCAGAAGTGAACTGAGACTTCACGTGGTTCAGTCGTGTTTCAGGCAAACAGACTGCTCTGACGGGAACAACTTCCAACCACGACCAACCTGGTCTGGATTTAAACCAGCCACCTAGAGATGTTGAAGGCTCCATAGCCCACTACCATAAGCTACTCATTCCCATGTTCTACAAATCTCTGACCGTGTCGCCTCCAGTTTTAAATGCTGAACCATGTCAATGACTGTAAGACTAGGTTTGTCTAGTCCTGTGGAGATGGGCGCTACCTTAGGTGTTAACTAGAAAGCACTAGACCGTGGATACGTGTTATTCTAAATGGGCTATTGGGTGTACAGTCCATCATCTATAAATACGCAGAAAGCTCTACAGAAGGAAACAAAGACATGGGTGCCAGCCCCAAAGATTTACAATCAAAGCACAGACCAAGAGGTAAAGAGCAATGACAACAGATGATGGGGGCTGAGACGGAAGAAGGACTGCTTGGAGTACGGCTGGGGTTCTGCATACTGGGGTTCTACCAGGTAACATTTTTGGAGTGACATTGGCTACTCTCCCACATGGGTGCTGGAGGCAAGACATTCTCAGAGGCAATTCTACACATCTAGAATTTACTTTCTGCAGAGTACAATTTGACCACATTAGAAAGGTCTGTGAGGTGCCAGGCTTGTCCCAACTATAAATCTCTGAGTTCCTAGCTAATAAATTAGATGAAAATCTGCAGGCAACAGGAGAGAATAATGTGTTTTCCTCTTAACTGGAATAGTATCTAACCCATTTAAGCTTTGCATAATGTTCCCAACTGCCACAGTGAGGTGCACCCCATAAATGCCTTTAAAATAATATGAGACACATATAGTGGGATAGACAAGGCTACAACTACACTGCATATAAAATAATATGATATATAAGAAGTATATTTATAAATTAGAGAAATTTGGTTTGCATAAGGGAAGGATAAATTATGCTAGATAAAATAAGAATAAACCCAGTGTATCACAGAAAATACAACCTCCACCCAAAATTTAACCTTTCTTAAGGATCAAACAAGTTTTGCAATTAAAAAAAAATGCCATGTAGCTCTGCACTTCCTGTTATGGAAGCAAGAAAGAGAAAGCTGTACACACCACTACTCTGTGGAACTCATTGCCACAAGATGAAAGTGACACACTTACCAGGATTCAAAAAAGGATTGGACACTTACATGGACAATGTAATGAGAATGAGAAGGCAATAAACTTCACTACTCTCACCCACACTGATTTTACACCAGTGTAACTCAATAGATTTTACTGGGGTTACTCCTGATTTACTCCCAGGTAACTGAAAGCAGCATCAGGTTCAGGGGAATCAAAGCACATCTATTACGTGACTTTCTCACAATCAAACAATGTGTCCATGGCAGAGTCAAGATTAAAAAACGCAGTTACGTGACTGGTCCCTGGATGCAGCTGCTTCCTCTATCACCAATCCAATGTACTCCTTAAATCTACCCCATTGTACCAAAGCATTACAATCCCACTGTCCTCTGCTGGAGGGCTCTCAGAATACCAGGTGATAACATTCCACCCCTAACTCACTGTTGTTATAGCTAGGCAAGGGCTTTTTTCAGGGCTTCATGCCCCTGCTATTGAATTCAGATGGAGTTTGTGAACTGAAAATATTTACTAGGCCATAATCTGAATCCACCTTCATCATCTCTGTAACCGCTCGGTTGGATTATCACCATGGGCTCTATCTCGGGCTGATGCTGAAAGCACTCAGAAACTCCAGAATGCATCTGCCCACCTTCTGAGCAGGGCAGGTCAGTGAGAACACCTGACATGCTGGGTAGCTGCTTTTCAGCGATGAACGGATCCTCAGCTATAAAACCCCACGTAAGCAAGGACGTCCAGAATTATAAAACGTACTCTATCCTTAGTGCATTCCATTCTGTAGGAGCGCTGAAAGTTTTCTGACCACACAATAGATGGCTCACTTCTTTAGCAAGGAATATTAAGGTGCACTGGGTGCCATTAAAAATCTCAACATTTGACACATATTTGACTTTACTATAATAGTTCCTATACTTAGAGAAGGAAGCAAATACCTACAACAGGCAGTAAAAGTAACTTTTAAAATAGCACTCACTCTTCACTATGGTTGAATTATCTGTCTCTGTTTCACAAAGCACTTTAAGGAATCCAGCAGCCGACAAGTTGTCTTGTGCTATCTGTGCCTGATGACACATGAATATAAGAAATGATCTGTAAGGGCCCCTGCTGCTTAAGTCTATTTACTTTAGATAATGACACATAGAGCATTCTTAGTTTAATGCCCAGGTGCTTGTAAAAACTAATAATAGAGAAATCCATCCCCTGCTCATGCAGAATCTATAATAGCCTCCAAAGCTTTATCTGGGTTAGCAATGGGGCTTCTGTAACTTTCCTTTTGAGATTATTCCATGCTCTGATAGAAATGACTGCTGGGATTTTTTGCTGATAGTCAGTTTACATCTTCCTTTTCTCAGTTTTATCCCCCAACTCCCAGTTATACTACCTTAGGCTACACTAAGCATTTCTTCTCCCTCCCTCGTGTCGACAGCATCAAGATACTTGTAGAATATTATATATCCCCCTTTGGGGCCTGTTTCAAAGCCTACTGAACTTAATAGAAAGACTCCTGTTGACTTCAGTCGCCTTTGGATCGAGTCCTAAATCATTATTGGCCCATATATATATTCACCATGCAACTCAAATATATCCAACTCCAGATAACACAAATTCCCAGCGAACTAATGTTCAGTGATGTCCTTCCTCTGCGATTGTAATCAGCCAGCATTCTGTCTATAATATATTCTAGCTCTCCCATGCCTGAACTCCTGGTAGCATCTACAAAGCTGGTTGGTCTTGGACAAGGTGATTGGTGGTCCATATCCAACAGCAGAGGACAGTTAGGGTACATCTACACTGTGACAAGAGACCTGGAGCACAGTCACGGCATTGCAGCAGAGACATTTTGGCTCAGGCTGAGCAGGAAATGTCTCAGCGCCCAGACTCCAACCAAGCCCAAACATCTATAATGCAATTTTTAGCCCTGCAGCCAAAGCTCCCATCAGCTGACCCGGGCCCTGAGACTCTGCCTCTACTGCAGTTTAGATGTCTCCTTAAAGTCTCTTATTAGCCTGGCATTCTCAGTGCTGCAGCTGCCTAAGGTAGACTAGGGGGCATTTCTAGGTGCCATCCAGAACTGGGAAGGCACAAAAACCTCCTTTGCCTTTCCTTGCCCAGGTCTCTGTGTTCTAAAGCACAGCACACACACCCCAACTTGTAATAAAATATACAGCAACCAAAAATGTAACTGACTATGAATCCTACGTCAGGATCTTTCACCAGGATCTTATCTCTATATTGGCATATGATCTAAGGGCTGTTTTTAAAAACTCATTAAAACATCTAGGGTTTGCTGAGTGTTGTTTGCACTCTACATGGGCAGTGGTTTATACCTAATTCCACGGCATCCTTTGTACTGATTTTCCTTAAAACACAAGCCTCTTTAATCTCAGAGAGAGTGGGTTGGCCCGGTGGGGGGCAGGAGATCGCTATGGGAAACAGAGTCATTACCATGAAGATACAAAGGCCTCGTAACCACCATATCCCCAGTTTTCCTGAATCTATTGAGCTAACCATCAGGACTTTCCCCAGCCTGAAATGAAAACATGTAACACTTAATCATTCACAAGATGGAGGCAGACAGGACACTGTGACAGTTGCATAATTTGGAAGATATAGCTCAGCATTGTGGTGTTCCTATAAGGGAAGCAGTTAACGTTTAGGAATATATATATTAACTTTGGGATTACTCAGGGCAATGCACTTGGTTCGCACAAGGAAATGAGAAAGGAATTAATTGACACGCAGATGTATTGGGGACCTACATGGTGTCAGCATATGATAAATGAAATCCGCAATGGTGAGAACAGATGTACGCTGGAAGGACAACATGATAAATGTGCATCTTGATATTTGATATCTAAGAAAACATTTCACATCTGATATCCGTTTGGTAAATGCAAGGCTGTTGGAATAGAGGGAGAATGGATTGATTTAATCAGCTCTCATTAATGGCATTGGATATAGTTCAGCAAAAAGGAGGGGAAAGTCTTGCTGAATCTTTACAAGTTAATTGCTTGATGATCTGCATTATGGGATGGATATTTTACATAAGTATAAATTATGTGAAGTGTTGTTTTGAAATATTGGAATCTACAATCATTTAATGGGAGCACAAGCTCCTAAGGGATAGCAACACACTGGCACACCTGTAACTTGTAGGCTAATAGGCAATTTACATTGGTTTCTGTTACCAAACTCTTTGTGACTCCTGCTGAAGACTTGAACCCTATAATGCACCTCTCGTGCCCAAGAATACAGGAAACCTTGTGCATTAATATACTTATTATCTAATGTTTATAAGTTATTTCCTTGCTCTGCATGGGCTATTAAAGTTGAGTGAGCTGGCTTGGATAAAACTGGATAGATTTGACCCGTAAATCTGAGCTATACAGGAACATTTTTGACGTTCCAAACAATCTAGGTAACTTTTTATTCAGAAATAATTTTTCATTTTTATGCAATTCTGCACTGCCTGGTTTCAGCCAAACACAAAAGTGCTGAAATATCATGAGAAAAGCAGTTCTCAATGTAATTTTAGCTCAGTTTTGCAGACTCAGTAAATTCAGACAGCTAGAATGTATGGCCGCACTTAACGACACTTATTATAGGCAGTACATGTGGTGACATGTATAGTTAAGCTTGCCCAGCACTTCCCCGCTATAAGACCGGTTTTCTGTTACTTGCAGCGTTGCCAAACTGTTAACCATTCAGAAGGAAATTTTCCATGCTGAGTATCAGCTTCCGGCTGAATTACTTCGGAAAATTTCAACTAAATTGGCTCAGCTGTTTCCCAGTGTTTTGCCCTTGTTAATAAAAGAGGTTATAAGAATTTTTTCTTGATTTGCTGAGGCAGTGAGGAGGAGGAGGAGGGGTGAGGAAATGCGGGTGTACAGGGAGACTTTGGCAGACCAGTAAAGTGTCTGAAACCACTATAGCTTATTGCTAAAAGCAGCCAAGTCAGCAGGCTGCAAATTGGCCATTCAGCACTCTCAGTTTGACCAAGGCAGAAGGGGAGGGCGTTTGGGTGCCACAGAAAGGGCAGCTTGACCCCGCGTCCTTCCTGATAAGAATTGTGTTGAAGTTGCTGATACATGCATTTTTGGAAGAGCAGGATGTGCCCCAGGAATGTCTATTGGGGCCTCAAGGCTGCAAACTCTGGAAAAACCCACACCTGGTTAATGGATAATCAGAAGGAACCTCTTGCTTGACCATTGAAACTGCTTACTTAACAAGTTTTCTTTAAGGGACATGTCATTCTATTACTAATGTATAAATAAGGGGGGAAAGTTTGAGGTAGTTGGACTCTCCCTCTGGATATCCCCACTGGCAGACAGAAGATTTGGCCACCGGAAGCCTGCCGCTGTGTCACTCGAGAGCCAAACTCAGTTTTGGTAATTATCAAGGGTTGGGGGTGTTTTATTAACCAGTTGAAGACGTGTGTAAGTGCTTGAGACTAAGTAAAGTTTAGCTTTAAGTGAAAGCACTCTTGTGTTGTGCTGTTTGTGCCAGCGATCTATCGGTCGGACAGCCGTGTCTCCCCTAATTTATTTCTGACACCATCTCGCACAGAGTAAAAGTTACCAAGAGCTTTGGGTTGAAAGAACCCTGGGTAACGGGTAACAGAAGAAGCAGCGGGAGAAAATATCTGGGTGGGCAGGAACCAAGGTGGGGATTGCATAGGAGCCGAGGTTCGGGGGTATATAGGTGCAGAAGGGGGAAGGATAGAAGCACAGGGACTGGAGCCAGAGGAGTTGAGTGGGCAGAGATAGAGGGGGGCAGTGGCAAGGGTGAGGATAAGAGAGGACAGAGACAGGCCTTTTCCTGTAGCCATATTGTAAAGCCTAAGGCCTCTCTCTGCAGCCATATTAGGAGAGCAGCAGCCATTAGCAAAGAAGCAGGAAGTTACTGCCTCACATTCCATCTAAACTACATTAAAACAATGTAATATCGTGCTGTTCAGAAGGCTCCTGTCCTAATAGCACGCACCATCACCAGATAAAGAAACCAGTCTTAAGATGGTTAAAGAAAACATAGTTTGATAGCATCCTGTCTGGCAAGAAATCACTTCTCAACAGTTGTGGTTGTGAAATCCTCATTTCTTTATTGTTTTGTCTTTATGGTCTCCACTTCTCTATTGTTTGTATGAGCTCTGTCTGGTTGTTTCTGTCTGTTACATAATTAATTTTGCTAGGTGTAAATTAATTAAGGTGGCGGGGTATAATTGGTTAGAGAATTCTGTTACAATATGTTAGGATTTGTTCGTAAAATTTTAGTAAAATGATTGGCTAAAGTATAGTAAGCAGGACTCAAGTTCCACTATATAAACTGAGGTCCAAAAGGAAGTTCTTTGGGAACCAGCTCCAGGACACAGCCCCAAGATCAGAGCTGCCAGACCTCAACACTCCACCAATGACCCCGTGCAGAAGCTGGAGTCCCCCAGAAGACCTGATCCTGACTGGCCAGCAGGGAATAATTCATCTGCCTTAATGAGAGTGGTGAGCATTGCATGCGTAAAGTGTGCATTCTGTTTTGATGATTGTTAATAAATAGATATTAAGTAGGATATTATTGTGTAAGGCTCGTTCATTGGTAAAAGACCCTGCAAACCCACAGAATGTTAGGTTACCCCTAAGCCCTAGGAATGGGGTATGGGTGGGTGCCTAAATTAAGAGGGTTACACCTTGAGCCATGGGGACTGGGTAAAGTGTGCAAGTAACAGATAATTTTGTGTGGGTAACACCACTGGACTCTAACGTTCTCTCCCCTTACGGGGTAATAATGACCTGGCCAGACAGCTGGAGTCATAACTGGAAACCACCAGACACAGAGCTAAATGATTATCGGGTTTGGGAGGAATGAGTCCTGTTTATGTTATGTGGTTAATGGACTGGATCTCAGGGTAATTGACAGCTCTGTTTCTACCTGTGTTTTTAAAAGATTGCAGAGGGCCCCCAGAGCAAGGAAGCAGTGTCTTCTATTGTAGAGTAGGAAATATCCAAATAAATAAATCAAATACCTTGTGCCCGCAGAGGAGAGAGGCTGGCAGAATACCCCTGTGGAGATCCTGGCACAAACCTAGCAACTTGCAGCCTGATTTCTCCTCTAGCAGTAGGAGCAAAGGAGAAAGCAACCCCTGGTCTGGTTTCCCTCTTTCTCGCCTCCTGTTAGCTTGAGTTTGCAGCTCATAGAATCATAGAATCATAGAATATCAGGGTTGGAAGGGACCTCTGGAGGTCATCTAGTCCAACCCCCTGCTTAAAGCAGGACCAATCCCCAACTGAATCATCCCAGAGAGGGCTTTGTCAAGCCTGACCTTAAAAACTTCTAAGGAAGAAGATTCCACCACCTCCCTACGTAATGCATTCCAGTGTTTCACCACCCTCCTAGTGAAAAAGTTTTTCCTAATATCTAACCTAAATCTCCCCCACTGCAACTTGAGACCATTACTCCTTGTTCTGTCATCTGCTACCACTGAGAACAGTCTAGAGCCATCCTCTTTGGAACCCCCTTTCAGGTACTTGAAAGCGGCTATCAAATCACCCCTCATTCTTCTCTTCCGTAGACTAAACATCCCCAGTTCCCTCAGCCTCTCCTCATAACTCATGTGTTCCAGTCCCCTAATCATTTTTGTTGCCCTCCGCTGGACTCTTTCCAATTTTTCCACATCCTTCTTATAGTGTGGGGCCCAAAACTGGACAGAGTACTCCAGGTGAGGCCTCACCAGTGTCGAATAGAGGGGAACGATCACGTCCCTCGATCTGCTCGCTATGCCCCTACTTATACAGCCCAAAATGCCATTGGCCTTCTTGGCAACAAGGGCACACTGTTGACTCATATCCAGCTTCTCGTCCACTGTCACCCCTAGGTCCTTTTCTGCATAAACCCATAGACTGGTTGCATGGTGGACTTTGCTGCTCTCGGCTCGGCCCCTAAACTGGTTGGAATCTTCATTCTGAGCGGAGCTTTTTTGACTCTTGTCATTAGGCTGACCCAATGGAATCCTCCTTTATTACATGGGAGACAGTGTGGTTTGGGGGAGAGGATTTGCAACAATCACATTGATTGGCCAAGATGCAGTGTCAGCTCTGACTAGGCTGGTGATACCCCTGGGTGTTAAGCCTTTGATCTTTAGCTGAAGCGGCAGCAGCTCATGCTTTTAGCTCTGGAGGTCTGTGGCTGAATGTCTGATGAGTGGGCCCAGCATAGCAGCCACCAGGTTTGGGTCAGATGCCCAATGGAGGTGAGCTATGCTGATTTGTACCAGTTTAGGACCCTGCCCCTTCACCCCAGGTTTCAGAAGCAACACCCTAAATTGGACAGGCCAGTCTTTTGTTTGCATGCTCCAAAGAGCCCTGAGATGCAGAAGTACATTCTGGTACCTCTGTACCTATTTCAGGGCACAAACAGCTACACAATCTAGCAGCGACCTTCTGAAAATTGGATCCTATGAATAGAACTGCTGACTGAGCTTTCTGAGACTTATTCAGTGAATTCATACCCGCTTATAAAAAACCACTCTCTCTTTGTAGACCGGATGAGGAGATTAAAACATATGGTAGGTGATTACCTTGAGTGTGATTGAAATAAATGATATCTCCAGTCACTATGAATATCCTGTTTTTCCTGAGATTGTCTTTTCCTGTCCTGTTTAAATTTTATGGAGAGTTTGTTTTAATAATAACCGCTCTAAGCAGCAAGTTTTGCTATTTAAGAACAATAGAAGGCACAGTTTTAAAATATACTCCTCACCCCAGCCCTTCCCCCACCCCACAACACACCCCTCCTCAAGCTGGAAAAATGAGGATCTTTTTCCTTTTTGAGTCCATTCCTTCATTCTTTACTCAGGCAAAATGTCCATTGACTTCAATGGGAAGAGTGACTTTATCAACACTGCAGAGCAGGAACCTTAGACTCTGATTCAAACCACAGTGAATTCAAGCACTGGCCTTTCCTGCTGATATTCTTAGCCTGGCGATGTGCTTTATTACTGTCATAAAAAAGGACCTTAAAACGCACATTCTCATCATTACTTGGTTACTGTGATCGGTCTGGGTAAAACCCAAGATTAAAGATAAACAAATTGCAGTGGAACAGGCACAAACATCAAGTATTGGGCTGGTTGAGATCTATCAATGTAATATGCATATGGTGATGGCTAGGATAATCTCCTCTCTCCTGTAAGAATGTGCTGTATTTTTTTAATGAACTAACTGTTTAAAAAATGCAAGGGTGCAATAAGAGTCCTCTGGAGGATGGATATTCTGTCAGATTTCCTGGAATTGGGTATAGTACTTCAGCCACCTATACCTGAAAAGATGAACACTGGATCAGTCTAGCCTTTCAGTAGAAGATAAACCCGAGCAAGGACTGCGGGTTTTGGGGCCCCTGACTTCCTACTTAGTGATAGAGAAATGAATTAGGGAATGGCATGCATGCCTACGAACACCTGCAAATGAACGGGTTGATCCTGGACAGTGCTGAGCACTTGCTGAGAAATGTTGAGCCCTTCTCAACTTTTCTTAGGTTGAAGGGGGATCACCATCTCTTTGGAGATACTCAGTGACTTGCAGGATCAGACTACAGGCCCCAGTCCTGTACTTCAAAACCCAAGATATCCTGCCTGGGGGCAAGAGGAGAAATTTTTCCTGCCCCAGCTCCTTTTCATACGTGAACACACCCATGTATGTGTGTAAGACTTCTCTAGCCACTCCCGCTCCGTCCACACCCCTGTACCTCCTTGCAAATTTTAGGTGCAAGCTTTGTCTATGCAGGGAAAAGAGGGACAGCACCACACAGAGGTCTCTGGAGGTGCCTCTGTGCATCCTGGCGAGGATCCCCACCACAGCCTACTTACTGTGAGCTCTTCATTGTTTTATTGTGTGTTTTGTGCAGCACCTGGCACAATGGGGTTGGAGCCCATAGGCGCTAACACACTGTCAAAAAGTAATAACTTCTCCCTTCAGCTCTGTGCACGGCAGTGCCTCAATGACGAGCACAATATTCTGTCTGCTCTTAACTTTATAAAAGCAGATTTTATTGTATTAGAGAGACAGGGTAATAAAAACAAAGGAATTTAAAATGTTCAGTTCGTTATCTCTTGGCATGATGCATTATAAGTGTGTGTAAATCTAATTACATGGCACCCAGAACTCTCCCCAATATATTTATTTAATTCTTTCATCTAATTATTTGAAAGTGCAATTCTTCAGACAACATTGTTTTCTCCAGTTCCTAAATTTAGATAATACACGTTAATGTATATGCCATCTTCCATGCAAATGTATTGCTAACCACTCCCCTGAATTAATAACACGGTTACAGAATCATGATATACTCTCAGAGCATGGAGGGGGGGAATCTAAGAGGCAGAAGAAGAAAACATTATTTTTACTTTAAAATAGTTTTTTTCCCCAGTCACCTTGGGCCAAATCTTCTCATTTTGGCCTAGTTACTCCATGGCCTTAGCAATAGCCCTGAGTCTGAGCTATCCTCTGTTGCTGTACTACCAATTTTCAGGTGAAATGAGCAGGGATCCCCTGATCTCACCCTCATTCTTATCCCAACTTCCCCCTAACCGGCCTCAAGCTACTTTGCAAGGATGAAAAGGGAACTTCTGCGGAGCTGAGCTCTGTTGGACAAAAGACACAGCCCAAATCCAGCCACCAATAAGCAGAAGCACACCTGGCCACAGAGAAAGGGTGGGGGTCTTCCTGCAAACCCATTTCCTGTTTTAGCATCTGGCCAGTTTACCATTTTGATTAATTATTTTTGCTATAAATAATCAGTACCAAATAATTCAATAGCTCTTCCAGCAAGAGAACCAGTGGTTCTGTGCAGGCCAGGTGCCCCTCATGAGACCAGATGTCAAGCAACAGAAGTCAGTCTTTCCACAGCAACATATAGGGCCAGATCCTCAACAGGTGTCAATCAGCATAGCTCCACTAGTTTGAAGTCTGTGGCGTTACACTGATTTACATCAATAGAGGATTTGTCCCATTGTTTCTTGCTGCATCTCATAGCAGAGATGGGTCTGTGACAGTCTGTATCCATATGTTCATCCTTTTTAAAAAACTATGATTGATTTTGTACAAAGTTTGCCTTGTGAGGTATCATTTGAAAACTCATAATTTGCTGATCAATAGTGTCTTGGTAAAATATGTGTGGCAACATGGTATGTAAAGTTATAAGATATATACTGTATAACATTACTGAGATATGTTCCAAGTTTAGAAAAGCAAGAACAAACCTGTTCCTCAAAGACAAAAGGCAATGCCTCAGCCAGATGTCAGTAAAATCAAACGGACTATCACCTGGTAAAGCAGCCATTCTTTGGCAGGAAAAAGGGTGTAAGCGAGAAATTTACATCTTGGCAAAGAAACAGCTGGAGGTTTCCCATCTCCACAGACTTGCTGTCTCCTGAACCTCAGCTGGAGATGATTTTCAAAGAAAAAGGGAACTATAAGAAAGGGGAACAAATTCCCCAAAATACTCCTTTTCTCTCTGCCCATGGCATCAACAAAACCTGAAGGACAAGGAAATTAACACGGAACTTGGGGAAAGGTCCTGGCTGAAAGGAATCCAGCCAGTCAGACTGCTAGAACATGTGGCTAGAGATACTTTTGCTTTGAATTCATTTAGCTTGTCAAGTTAGATATTAATTGTGTTTTACCTTTTTATTTTCTTGTAACCAATTCTGACTCTTATGCCTCATTATTTCTAATCACTTAAAATCTATCTTTCTGTTGTTAATAAACTTGTTTTATTGTTTTATCTAAACCAGTGTGCTTGGAATGAAGTGCTTGGAAAATTCCACTTGGGATAGTAGGATTTGTGCATATCATTTTCTATTAATGAAATGACAGACTTCATATGAGTTTGTATTGTCAAGGAGAGGGCTGGGCAGTAAAAGATGCATATTTTGGGGGGAAAGGCTGGAACTGGCAGTTTGCTGGTGTTACCCTGTAGTGTAATTCATGGGTGACTAGCTATAACACTCATACAGTATAGCTGGGAGTGATTTACATGCTGGAGGCTGTGTGTGAGCGAACCAGGAGTGGTTACACTCACAGCAAAGCACTGTAAAGGGCATCCCAGGTTGGAGAATTGAGGGGACAAAGCTGTCCATCAGTTCAGACTACACCCTGGGTAATGTCACAGGGATTAAATTAGAAGTCTGAACCTGAACCCCAGCCCTGAGCTTGGAGAGAGTTCAGATTCTGATGTAGAACAGCTTTCACCTATCTCTGTAACAGGTCAAAACCTGTGCTCTAAATTTGAACGTCCCCAAGGCTTAGGAATTATCAGATTCTGATCTAAATTTGGATCATCTTGGTGCAATCTCTGGTTCATAGACAACTGTGCTGATGACCCTTGTATTGCCATGAGGACTCTGCAATGTCATTTCATCACCCTTCAGCACTGATCCCTGAGATCTGTTTTGTTTTTTTTACCACCTCCCCTCCATTGTGAGTAGGTTTGAAGCTAAGACATGGTGCGGTATCTTACACCACAGCATATGAGTGGTTCTCTGGGAGTTCTCAGCCCATCTTTGAATGTACTACGAAGACTTATTTCAATATCTGTGGTACATAGATGAGAATTGTTTGGCCTCTGGTCATTGCTTGCTGAACTCTAGATAAAATGTTGATCAATAAGAAAAGTAGTTTGTCATGGATACTTGTAAGATTAGACATCATGCTGTCATCCAATTTTTGACTAAGGAAAGACCCTCACCAGGAGAGATCGATGAGGGCCTAGTTATCACTTATGTGCTTATGGTCCACTGTCAAAGCAGGCTTCCAAATTAAAGGAGAGAGAAAAATCCTTTGGAAAGCACTGCAGGGCCAACCATCCTGCAGAGGGGATATTGGAAGGCATGCACTTCGTGCAGCAGAGCTGAGCACTCAGTAAGTGACAAAGGAAAGACATCTAACTCTTTTCTTCCAATTGTGCCCTTTTCCCAGCTTTGTACTCCAAGCACGTCAGAGCTCATGGCATTTGCATTAATTAGTGTATTTGTTAGCCTCTCATTGCTCGGACTCTGCTTGCCAAATTGTGGTTCTGAACTTACCCTGACCTGCCCAGGATGCAATGTGGAAAAGAAACATCCCAAACGTATTCAAGGCTTTCTGGCCACATACGTCTCCTTTATATACACTGATAGCATGTTTCTCTTCAAGCTACACTGCCTTTTAATATCAAAAAGGGCTTAGTTGCAAATGTAGATGGCACAAAGAGGCTGGTGGAGTGCGATGGGGTGTTCACCTATCTCCAGAAAGGAAGGGGATAAAAGCAGCCCAGGGAGGCTGTACAGGGAGCAGCCAATCAGGGCCCAGCAGGCTTACATCAAAGGAGCTGCAGGGACAGAGACAGTCAGTTGCTGCAGGGAGCCCAAGAAGAGAGGATTATGTTCCTAGTGGGCTGTAGGAAGGTAGCATCTTGTACAGAGCGGGAGCTGGGGGAATGAGAGGGAGCTCCTGGCTGGCAGTTAGGATATGAAGGCTGGAGGCCCTGAGAAGAGGGTGAAGAAGATGCTGGGGCCCCGGAGAAATGGCCCAGGGAATTGAATCAGCACTTGTGGAGAAGCTAAGAGAGGCAGCCCGAGGCTGCTATCTACAGTGTCCCTGGGACGGGACTTGGAGTGTAGGGTGGCCCTGGGTTCCTCCCAACTCGCGAAGTGGCTGGACTATAGAACTGGGAGATACTTCCCCTAACCCACACTTGGAAGGGGAAAGACATGGATGGTAGCACAGCCATAGGGACATGTCAAGAAAAGGACACTGCAGTACTTGGTCTGAGACAGGTCTGCAAGCAGAGAAGGTGGTAGCAGAGACACCACCAGGAAAGGGCAGGCCTGCTGAGAGAGCTAATCCCCGAGATGGCCAGCAGAAGGCGCTGCTCTGGTGGGTGAACTCTGTCACATGGAGTGACAATGTACCTGGCCCAGTAGATGACTGGCTGCCGCAATAATGAGCTCAGGGTGCCTACATGTACAGATAGCCCTACATTTTCAAAAAATGACTGCTGATTTTGCTGTCTTGGTTTTTGGGTGTCCAACTTGTGCTATCGTAAAGGGGCCAGAAAGTAGTGAGCACCCATTCTCTGCAGGCTAGACCCCTTTAAGATGTCTTAGGTTGAGCACCCAAAAATGGAGGCAGTCAAAAACACACTAGCCACTTGAAAATTTAGACTGTAGGCCTTGCCATATCAGATTCATAGAGCTTAAGGCCAGAAGGGACCATTAGATCATCTGGGTTCACCGCCTATATATCACAGGCCACTATATTTCACCCAGATACCCCTGTATTGAGCCCAATAATTTGTTTGATTAAAGCATAACTCGTGTTTAGCTAAAGCATGTCTTCAGTGAGAGCAATGATTCACTTCCATGAGAGTAAGATCAGACTCACTAGCTTTCCTCTTAGAGAATAATTGGTTCCTGGCTTTTTGGCACCTATTCACTGTGGGTATAATGTTCAAAGGTTTGTTCAATGGGTAACAATAATACTTTTCTCTTATAGCATTCTTATCAGTCAATCTTAAATTGCTTCACGAAGGAGGCAAGCCTTATTATCCCCCATTTTACAGATGTTGAAACTGAGGCACGGAGGCAAAAGTGACTTGCCCAAGGTCAAACAAAAGGCCAGTGCCCAAGCTGGGAATAGAACCCATATAGCTGAGTAGTTCTTTCACCTCAGTGCTTGCAGTGTAAGGAACTAGTAATTAATTTGAGCAAAGGTGGCAGAATTTGGCACTAAACGTATATTGTAACATGATTGGAGGGGGAGAACGAACGCTCAGAATTGCCGACTCTTGGTGGGGCGTTTCCCTGTGTATCTTGTGATATTTATTGTTTGTCTGAAGCCCTAGCTCCTGTGGTCATGTGATGGTGTAAGAATATCAGCTTTTTTATTTAAAAACATAAGTTTCTAGCCTACAAAATTGCAGAGAAAAGCCAGAAAAAGTGAACCCTAAAGATTAAAAAACCAAAAGGCAAATAAAAAGAATCCCAGATTGATTATATTTTAAAACCTCGTGATTTTGGGGCGTGCCTGACACATGAGTTTTGAATACTTGAGGTCAGCAATACTGAATCCATCTTCAAGAAAGGAAA
Organism: Caretta caretta; assembly: GCF_965140235.1. Lineage (NCBI taxonomy): Eukaryota > Metazoa > Chordata > Testudines > Cheloniidae > Caretta > Caretta caretta. The sequence goes on along the minus strand of NC_134208.1, from coordinate 200,157,280 downwards.
GCATAATCTGATCTCATCAATGAATCTGTGCTCAGCCTTCATAAAATCAGACGACAAATATTAAGTTTTTAAAAAGTCATTGATCACTTAGAGTGTGAACTGCCCAATCTAAATAAACAACACGGGCTCCCAAAGGACACATCAAATCTAGCAAACTAGACTGGTCCTACGTCAAATTGAAAACTTAATAGATGAAGGGAATGCAGAAGACTCAATGCGATCTGATTTTAGCAAAGAATGTGATTCAGAGCACAGATCCATTGCAGGGTGGGCAAGCATTTCGTATGGTCTTTAAAAGTTTGGCTGGTGGGATCAAAATGGCAGGCCGTTTCAGTTCTGTTTATTTGTGCAACTAACAGCATACACGTACTTCTGCTACAAGTACTGGTGACCAGGCTTGGAATAATGAAATCCATGGGAAAATGTTAAAAGCTAACCGAGCGATTTTTTGTGTATACCCTTTTCTTCCAGTTTGAGATGCCTGCTTAAACCTTGGTATCCGAGACTGTTACAAATAGCAAACAGCTAATCTGAATATCTAGCTCCAGGATCCAGAATGGGGCAAGACAGTGATGCTACCTTTGATGTTACCATGGGTACTCATGGTGTTACGAAGCTACAGAGAGATTATTAGCATATTCCCTGAGACTGCAAAGGAAAGGAGAATTGTTTACATGGGGAGACTTAAGAGCTTGTCTCTACTTGAAATCCTATAGCTGCAGCACTTCAGTGCAGATGTGACCTATGCTGATGGGAGGGGTTCTCCCACCAGAGTAGGTAATCTATGTTGCTTAGGATGTGTGAATTTTTCACATCCCTGAGTGACAGGGTTGGGTCAATCTAACGTTTAGAGTAGACCAGGCTTTAAGAAAGTTAATCCAACGAAATGAAAGGTAAGGATTTAAAGTACACTGATTAAACTGCATTAAACCCCTGAATTAAATAAGACCACTTTAATTCTGAGAGTATCCACAGAGCGGTTTAAATGCAGTTTAACTAAGGCGCTTTAAATTCACACCGTTCAGGAAAGTTAATTGGGATAAACTGCATTCAAACCCCTGTGTGGACACTCTGACAGAATTAAAGAGGCCTTACTTAATTCTGAATGACGGTGTCCACACTGGTGTCTACTGTGTTTTAAATTCACACCTTTAGTTAAGTTTCAGAGTAGCAGCCGTGTTAGTCTGTATCTGTAAAAAGAAAAGGAGTACTTGTGGCACCTTAGAGACTAACAAATTTAGTTGAGCATAAGCTTTCGTGAGCTACAGCTCACTTCATTGGATGCATACAGTGGAAAATGTAGTGGGGAGATTTTATATACACAGAGAACATGAAACAATGGGTGTTACCATAAAGAGTGATCAGGAAAGGTGAGCTATTACCAGCAGGAGCGCGGGGGCGGGGGAGGGGGGAACCTTTTGTAGTGATAATCAAGGTGGGCCATTTCCAGTATTTTACAAGAACAGTAGGAGGGGAAATAAACAAGGGGAAATAGTTTTACTTTGTGTAATGACCCATCTACTCCCAGTCTTTATTCAAGCCTAAGTTACTTGTATCCAGTTTGCAAATTAATTCCAATTCAGCAGTCTCTCATTGGAGTCTGTTTCTGAAGTTTTTTTGTTGAAGAATTGCCACTTTTAGGTCTGTAATCAAAGAGATTGAAGTGTTCTCCGACTGGTTTTTGAACGTTATAATTCTTGACGTCTGATTTGTGTCCATTTATTCTTTTACATAGAGACTTTCCAGTTTGGCCAATGTACATGGCAGAGGGGCATTGCTGGCACATGATGGCATATATCACATTGGTAGATGGGCAAGTGAACAAGTCTCTGATAGTGTGGCTGATGTGATTAAGCCCTATGATGGTGTGCCCTGAATAGATATGTGGACACAGTTGGCAATGGGCTTTGTTGCAAGGATAGGTTCCTGGATTAGTGTTTTTGTTGTGTGGTGTGTGGTTGCTGATGAGTATTTACTTCAGGTTGGGGGGCTGTCTGTAAGCAATGACTGGCCTGTCTCCCAATATCTGTGAGAATGATGGGTCATCCTTCAGGATAGGTTGTAGATCCTTGATGATGCGTTGGAGAGGTTTTAGTTGGGGGCTGAAGGTGATGGCTAGTGGCGGTCTGTTATTTTCTTTGTTGGGCCTGTCCTGTAGTAGGTGACTTCTGGGTACTCTTCTGGCTCTGTCAGTCTGTTTTTTCACTTCAGCAGGTGGGTATTGTAGTTGTAAGAACGCTTGATAGAGATCTTGTACGTGTTTGTCTCTGTCTGAGGGATTGGAGCAAATGCAGTTGTATTGTAGAGCTTGGCTGTAGACAATGGATCGTGTGGTGCGGTCTGGATGAAAGCTGGAGGCATGTAGGTAAGTATAGCAGTCAGTAGGTTTCCGGTATAGGGTGGTGTTTATGTGACCATCGCTTATTAGCTGCATAGTGTCCAGGAAGTGGATCTCTTGCGTGGACTGGTCCGGGCTGAGGTTGATGGTGGGATGGAAATTGTTGAAATCATGATGGAATTCCTCAAGGGCTTCTTTTCCATGGGTCCAGATGATGAAGATATCATCAATATAGCACAAGTAGAGTAGGGGCATTAGGGGACGAGAGCTGAGGAAGCGTTGTTCTAAGTCAGCCATAAAAATGTTGGCATACTGTGGGGCCATGCGGGTACCCATAGCAGTGCCACTGATTTGAAGGTATACATTGTCCCCAAATGTGAAATAGTTATGGGTGAGGACAAAGTCACAAAGTTCAGCTACCAGATTTGCCATGACATTATCGGGGATACTCTTCCTGATGGCTTGTAGTCCATCTTTGTGTGGAATGTTGGTGTAGAGGGCTTCTACATCCATAGTGGCTAGGATAGTGTTTTCACATTAACTTTCCTGTATTGACAAGCCCCCAGAGTAGTAAAAATATTGTATTAAAGTGACTGTGGTTATTATTATTTATTATATGGTGCCAAAAATTGTGTATGATTCTCTGTGTATGAATTGCATAAGATCCCTGCCTGGAAAAGCAAATAATTAAAGGGCCTACTGCTTCCAATCACATAAGTAGTCAAACACTCTGGCCTAACAAAGCACTCATGAACTTTTAAGCTTATGAGTAGTTCTACTGAAATTAATGGGGCTTAAAGTTCACCACATGCTTAAGTGCTTTGCTGGACAAGGACCATAGAGAGAAGAATGTGGCTATTTGCAGTAGTAAAGCTGTTTGTAGAAGTAAAGCTACTATGTGCACTTACAGTTGTGAGGAATTGGGTCCCTAATTTCACAAGGGGGCACCAATACACTGGGGCAGGAAAGGGAGGAAAGTTTGTGATCACGGGAATATGACTATGCAGTCACTCAGCAGAGGCATGAGCAGAGTACACCTGGACAGCTTTCTTTTGTTAATTATACTTTTTTTAGCTTTGAACATGCATTTTATCTTAAGGAATAGAAATGTCTTGGTTGACTCACTATGGGTGAAGGTTGCGGTTGAAGTGAGATATTTGCATTCAAGCATTTCAACTCTTTTCTCCTTCTTTATGACTTTGAGAAGGGTTGTAAGCAGCACGCAGTAAACAACAATATTGTGAAGAGGATTGAATAGTTTTATTGGCCCCATTTGGAAAATTATATTCCCCATTCACTCCAAAATGTGCTGTGATACCCTACCGGTCATCATTTGTCTCACTGAGTTTCAGCCAGCATTTCTGTACAGTGTGTAATTACAATACCCAAGTAATGCATAATTCATCTGGGCCATCAGTTCCCAAGGAAAGAATATGAATTGTTTTTAAGTGCTGTTCCTTTTGCTCATCATCAATAATACAGTAGATTCTGCTGGGGTCAGGGGATTTCAGTTCATCTGCTGAAGTAAGTCTCAGAAGTGGGATTTTCACCCTGCAGGCTGGAAGGAAACTGAATCCGCGTCCACTCATCCTTGAGAGGAAAAAAACTGAAGGACAGAGACAGACAAACATGTCACTAAATTAATGTCCCATTTCTGCTGTGGGGTTGTCACATCAGTGTTGCTGCTGTCATATCACACCACTGTGAGCATTAATCGAGAACAAGTTTGTCACACTTCATTTCCCAGTCTTTGATGACAGGTTTGGCTAACTCGTACCCTTGAATGATGGACTATTGTTCTATGTAAATGATCAGGAACGTACAATAAATCCCGACAGGAATTCAGGGTTGGGACAGCAGGATGAAGGTAACAACTTTGATTTCCCAGACTGAGCGTTAGAGGTGATGTGGGGCTTGCCTGGCCAGAAAAGAGGTGGGTTATAAATAAATAATCCGCAAGTGTCCATGGCAGTTTTCATCCAGAGATTTCACATGCTTAGCGTACTTCAGATATTTCCCAGTACTTGGGAAAACATAATCAGATCAAACTATTGTTAAATATGAATGAATGACTCCTTTGTGACTGTATTATTGAGGCTTGAATCAGCTTCGAATATGAATAGAGAATCGCCAAAGAACTGTTTCTCCATGGTATGATCAAGAAGTGACGGCTGAAATGAAGCTGCGGTTGTAATGGGAGTTTGGCTCACTTAATAAACTTCATAAGCAGAATCTTTTCGTCTCTTCCGGCAGTATTAAACATTATCTAGAAGGTTTATATACTCTTATCTTTATGATTGCTGGACTTCCTGCGTTGTTTGGAGGACATTTTTCAATAGTCATAGTAGGCCAGCAGCTTATCCATGCATAATTTGGTCTTTGGTTATTTGCTACCTGCAAAGTAGATGTTCATTATGTATAGCCCAAGATGTTTAATGTGTATCTGCTCATCAGCTGGAGTAAACTGACATAGCTCCCAAAGATCTGGCTCAATATATGCACGTAAAATAACTGGATCACTGTGGACATGCTGAACAAACTGCATGGGCACATATTGTCAAATTCATCTCTGGAATAACCCCCTTGATTTCAGGTGTTCCTATCAAGGATGAATCTGGCCCATAGACTTTCAAATTCAGATGTGCAGAATAGTTGCAGGAGAGTTAAATAATAAATGGTATCTGTGAACAACAGAGAACCTGACAAACCATCTTAATTATGGGTTCAATCCTGCAAAGTGCTGAGCATCTCCTCAGAGGTGCTGCGTGACCCCAACTCCCATTGACCTCAGAATGAATTGAGGTTGCTCCGTTCATGTCAGAAGACACTTAGCAGCTCACGGCTCAGACCCACTCTGAACATGATGACAAAACAGATTAGGATGGAGGAAGAACTGCTGCTCCATTTAGTCCAACACCCCCAGATCTTTAGCATGACCATCCCACCTTTTTAGTGATGTAAATTCTCAGACACTATTTATTAGTGTTTATTTTATGATTCTTATACCTTCAGCTGCTGTATGTCCCTTGGAAGCTCATTGGTCTTTGGAGTAAAATCACCATTTTCTCAATCTGAGTACATGACCATAACTATGTTTAATATGCAGTAATGAAACTAAGGTCAATCTCCAGTTAATCGTGACCCATCCCCACATACTGTGTAAGCATCTTTATCCAGCCTCAGACTTTCTCCTTTAAATCTTTCCTCACAGCACATTCCAGCCATTCCCCAAATCAGTATGGTAGCCCTTCTATGGAAATTAGTGTGGCCAATGCTTGGAGCAGGGGATTAGGAGCCAGGATTCCTGAGTCCTGTTGCTAGTTCTGCTACTGTGACCATGGGCATGTTAGTCAAACTTTCTTTGCCTCAATTTACCCATTTTATAAAATGATTTAAAATTCCTGGCTAACTCATGTGGGTGTTCTAGCCAATAATAGGTGTAAATCATGTTCAGATCCTTGGATCACAGGCACCATAGATGTGCAGTGTGGGTAGGATTGACCCAGACATGGAGGGCCCAGACAAGACTCACCTCGCCATGTCAGCCCTGAGGTAGAGATGGAATAGGGGACATTTGTGGGCAGAGTGGAAGGCAGATTGTTCCCTGCATGCCACTGGGACAGGACTGGTTCTGGTGTGGCTGGTATGAAAGAGACTATTGTGAGCAGACCTGAGGAGGGGGCCACTGAATATGTGAGTACATGACCCACTGATTGTGATCCCAGCCTAGAAAGCATGGAGGAAGAGTAGCTGCCATTCTAGCTCATAGACTAGAACAGTAGTTTCACAGGGACATCGCTGCAACCCTCCAACCTACCCATGGATTGGGGGTTGAATTCCATTCACCAAACCATACTTCATTCCCTATATATGTATACATATAAATGGGCATCCTAGGTGCCTAATCGAAACCCTACTGAAGTCAATGGAGAGACTTTCATTGACTTCAGTAGGATTTGGATTAAGGCCACAGGTGTATTTCTCTTAGAAACAGTTTGTGAAACACTTACAGTAATACAACCAAGAACAGAAATGTATCTGTCCTGTACACTGATGCCAACAAATGAGATGATCCTGCTCCCATTGAATTTAATAGGAAATGTGCCACTGGTTATAATGAGAGCAGGATTAGGCAAAAATTATTGAGATGCATACCACAGAAGAGACAAAATTTAATTAGGTATAGATTTTTTTTATATGCTCTATATTGGACCGGTATGACAATGATCCACATGTGTATCGAAGGCAGGAGAAGAGAAATTGAATGTTATACTGAATTATATAAAGAATAGTATGGGATCATGTAATTGCGTATCCAGTCTTCAGTTTAGGCACAGTTAAGGCTATGTAAAACAGCCTTAACTTTTGCACTTCCTGACTTTTGAATGTTTAACTTTCATCCTTAACACAGTGCAGGGAGCAAACGGGTGGGCCTGCACTCTGACCACTCAGATGTTAATCAGTTCCCCTGATCACTCAGATGTTAATTAGTTTCCCTGATCACTCAGATGTTAATTAGTTCCCCCTGGAGAAAGCTGATGGAGGTAATTAGACAATCAGGCTGGCCGGCTGGATGGGATAAGGAGCCAATGAGCCTATCAGCTCAAGGCAGGAAGGACGTTCCAAGCGGGGAGAGAGGCAGAGCCAGCACTAGGCATAAGCAGACTAACCAATTGCTTAGGGCCCCAGGGGTGCCTGTTAGGGAAGGGGGCACCTGCCTCCTCCCCCGAGTTTTGTACCATATTTGGATGAATTTTGTAGCAGGAGGGCAGATGTTGCCCCACCTCCCCCCGCTGCCCCTCTCCACTGCCATCTGCAGCTATGGTGCCCCTGCCCCTTGCCATGGAGCTGCTGCTGGCCACGCTGGTTGGAACTGAAAACCTGCCTCCTGATCTGCTGTGTAGAGTCGAGTGAGGGCTGATGTCAGGGTGTCCCCTTCCCCCTGCCTGTGTACCCAGTCTCCACTGAGCTGGGGTGGGGGCCTGGGAGCCTGTCTGTGCTGGTGCCTCTGGCTCAGGAGTGGCTACTGTGGTACTGAACAAACATTCAGGATCCTGAGTGCTTGTCTTAAGACACACTGTCTCAGGCATACACACACTCTCACACACACTCCACCAACACACACATTCTCTCGCACACACTTGTATTGGTGGTGGTGGTACGTGGCACTTCCTGTCAAAATGCACAAGGCACCGATATTCTCTGTAATTTTATTCTCTCAAGTTCCTTAAGGACTACCATGCTGTTATTTTAGTTTTTTGACTGGTCTGTGCATGTCATAATTTTATTTTGCTCTTGTGCTTAAATTTAATTCTTTGAGTAGTGAGTTCTAAAATGCCTAACCTGTCCTGGCTGGAATAATTATCTTTATTACTTTTATTACCCTATTGTGCTTTGTCATTCATTATGTAAAGTGGTACAATCAAATAATAGTATCCTTCCAGAATGTAAATTTAGCTTGTACTCACCTTAGCAGCACCAGTTTAAAAAAAAATAAAAAATTAGCCAAACACATAACTTTAGACACTGTGCAGATGAAGGTTGCTTATTTTCAAATTGTATTTTAGTTATATCTTTAAAATAACTTAAAATGCATATGAAAATAAATGTGATTCCAAGTCTAATACTAACAGTAATGATGGAGTCAAATGTTAATGAGTCATGTACGTGATTGGTAAATATAAATGCCAAAACAATTTAAAAAATAAATCCCCTTCTTAATAAAAGAAGAAAAAAATTAATTGCATATGTTAAAATTAAATGAATACATTTTTAGTAGAGTGAAAACCAGTTGACTAAAACAGAGTAGATAATGGTAGTAACACAGAGTGTCTGTTAGAGAAAGTAAGCAGGTTTTATTTATTTTTATTTATCTCTACTAAAGATAGTGTACAAAAAATCAAATGTGTGTTTCTGATAACTATGTTAAAGCTTCAAAACTGATACCTCAAGGTTTGGGATTGGGAATATCTTGCTGTATTATTTCCTGATTATTCTAAACTTGCATATAAACTTAAAATATGGCTTTACTGAACGTTTGTATATCATTTTTTCCTTTCTCTCTCTATAAATGAATTAGAAACATTGCTCATTCAGATGATTTCTATGTTATTATCTGAAAAAAAACTACAGTTTTTGGGTGCCTAAGTGGATCCTGGAATCATGGTTAAAGTGATCCCCCCCCACCAAAATCGATTCACTTTTTATTGTAAGAACTTGTTTTAGTATGGGGGTGGGAATATTCCTGTTTAGGGCCCCAAATGGGCTAGCACTGGCTCTGGGGACTAAGGCTGGGTGAGCCCAATTACATGGAGGCCTCAAGGGAGGAAACCTGTTCCCCTCAGGTCTTGGGGATAGGGCCAAAAATTGTTGTTGGTGCTGTAAATAGATCGTTGCAAAGAATTATTGTGGAAATGGTGGAGGAAACTTAGAATAACAGGCTACGGTGAAGGCGCTTCCATTGGAGTCCATTCCAGTGGGGAAGAAGGAGGGAGAGGAGCCATGCCTGATGACAGCATCATATAGAACAACCTCCTACAAGAGGTGAGGATGTCCACAAATCTGACCCTTTTCAGGGCAAAATGAAGGACCCACCTCTTTGTCCTAGCCTTTCTATAACACTATGGAGAATTACATATTTTAGGAAACCCATAAGATAAACTACATAAAAGAATACTTTTCCCTAGACATCATCATTTTAAAATGCAAATAGATATACAATTATTTGCCATTTGTATATGGCTTATATTTAATTGTAAACCTGCCCCTATCCACTTCATATGTTACTTGTCTTATTAGATTGTACGCTCTTTGGAGCAGGAACAGTGTTTTCCATATGTTTGCCTGGCCCCAAGATCCTAGCACCCCAATTCTGATGATGGGTGCCTCTGAATGGGATTATAGTATTATGGTTGGTTGTTATTCAGTGGCCGATCTGGAGTGAATTACATAAATAATATTCTATTCCTAACAATAATTATATTAGTGCCTACATAACACTTTTAAAGTTTTAAAAGTGGGTGCATTAAAAACAAATGGTGACATAACTTTAAAAGTTTAAGATACAATTTTCAAATGCCGTCTGCAAAATGCTGTCACCGACAGTGAAATGTTATCAGTTTATTTTTCCCCAGAAGGAAAAAATCCCCGTAAGTATATATATCATGACAAAGTGTTGAAAAACAAGACTGAGGCTGAAAAGATTGTGTTTTAATACACAAAATCTAGACTGCATGCTAATTAAACTCTGTTAGGGTCACTTCATTGACAGTAAGGACACGCTTTGCCTGCAGCACTTGGGATCTCTTTTTTTAATGTCAAGATTATCAGGTCTAATTTAATTCAGGCATGTGAAGGGTAGTAAGTTCATGGAGGAAGACATATATGAAGGAAGAGATATATGAACAAAATGTCAGGGGGGTGCCATCTTGCATGTTGGATGAGCTGTATTTTTTTTAATTTAGTAATTAATTTCTACCACAGTTAGCTCTTGATAAAATTATGTTCCCTGGAGCTGAAGGAAACAACACATTGTGGTAGGGAGAATATTATAAACAACAGATTTTTTTTGTCCTGGACAACGAGTTTTAAAAATATTGGTTTGAATCCATAAATCCTTACGCAGTCAAAGCTCCCATTGACTTCAGCACAAGTTTTGACTATGATAGGATTTAGGTTTTGGCCCCCTGTTATTTATTACATAAATAGCACTGATTCAGATTGGCAAAGGATTTCAAAACTCATTTTCATTCCAATCGGGAATGGAAACTGAAAATGTCAAAATCTTCTGAAATATTTTTTTTTAATATTTTGTTTTTATTTTGACTTTTAAAATGTTTTATATTTCTACTACAAAATTAAAAACCAAAAAGGTATTTTGAAAGGAAATATCAAAATGTTTCATTCTGTCAGTGCTGAAATGGGGTGTTCAGACCAACATCCGAACACTTCCTGTCCCCACCCCACCTACTTTTCCCCTCTGGAGCAAAAGTTTGGTGAAATCAGCACCATTTTGTGATGTTTCTGTCTTGATGGAACTGTATTCTCTGACTGAAAATGGTTCTGTCAAAGTTTTTCCAACCAGCTCTAGCTATACGTGTACATGGTTCTATAGACTGGATACCATGTGGTGAAAAAGAGTCCTTTCCCTAAAGAGTTGACTAAGTAAAGGCATGGGAAGTTCAATACAATAAAGACTAGAGTGGGGTGTGGTGTACGGTTGGTGGAAAGTTCTTTATCAAAACTGTTTTTTAATGGAAATTGGGGTTTCAACTAACCAAATGTTTTCACTACAGGTTTCTTTTTTCCCACGGAAAACTTTGTTTTCATAGACATAATTCAGACAAAAAACAAAAGTTATCTGCCAAAAACTTTTGGGTTTTGAGTTTTTATCCAAAAACACTATTCTCATCTTAAATACAGGGTCTATATCCTATATATAGGTACTAGTGTATACGAAAAAGTGTAATGGAAAAGCCCAAAACAGTTGAAGACCTCTGAAACAAAGGAAGGGTGCTGGACAAACACTAACTGAGAGGCTGGGCCAAACATAAAGGCCTATATGAAAAAAAGGAGTGGATGGATGAGAGAGCAGTCAGGAGAAACATTTGAGCAGCATGTAGGTAGCACAAGGGATGTGTGTTTTTATATTAGAAGGGGATCCTTATTATATATATAAAAAAACTCTTCCATCCATTGAGCTGGCTGGTCTTGGTATATTAACTTCAAGTTCACAGGGATCTTCTCTCCACTCCAAGTTCCTAGAGGTTGGAACAATGGAGGAGGAAGAATGATGAGCAAATGTTCTACTGTCTCTCATAGATGCAGAACAGGAAGTGCAGCCCGCTGAAGGAGGGCTCCCAATGGGAGTCAGGCTGCACGGTACCTTGTGTTTTTGCTCCTTCCTGGTGATGCAAGTTCCTCACATCAATAAGCTGGAGGGGTTGCTGCATGTAGGAACAGAGAGGAGAAGCCTGAGCTGAGAGAGCAGAAGAAGCTGACCCTCAACTTTAGCACAGGAAGAGGAGCTTTATTTCCTCCCCAGGCCTGTTTGCAGCACAGAAAGAATATAAGGGTCATTCTATAGCAGGTCACAAAGCAAGTGATGCTGCATTAAAAAAAAATTAACAAAAACTTTATTACTAACTTTCAGTGAAGGCTAAAATTCAAGTTGAAAAATGAGTATGTTAAGGTGTCTTGCAGCCAACCTCCCCCCTTTTGATATGAGACTTCTTACTGCACATCCCAGAATCTGTTCCCCATCTAATGGGTATACCTTCATACCATAACTGCAACTTTAGACATTTTATAAATCAATAAGTGCAAATTCATTCTGGAGATATGTTTATTACTCTCAATCCTCCTTAGTAATGTACTAGCCTGATCTGATAAACTGAAATCTGCAACCTACATATGTACAGTGAGTTAAGTCCAGGTGGATCTATGATCCATTCAGAAGATGGGGGTGTGACAGATTCCCCGGGATGGCACTGGAACTGGGGTAACACTGAGCCCTCTGACCCACCAGCCTGGGCTCCCTCTCACACTGTGTTGCAGTGACAAGTTGCAAAGCCCTTCAAGGTTGCACTTTCACCAGCATTCACACAGGTAGGGACACACCCAGCTGCAGTTACATGCAAGCTCTCTAAGCACCAGCCTCCCAGCCTAGGACCCCAGAGCAGTACTGTCCTGCCCTGGTCAAATCTGGCCAGTATATGGTTTTAACACCTAGTCTGCCTTTCCCTCAATGTGAAGAGGACCATGCACACTTGTGGTAACCAAGCTGAGATTTTCCCCAGACACCTTAGTCAAATGCACACTGGTTTGGATTAAAACAGAAAATACGTTTATTAATTACAAAAAAGATAGATTTTAAGTGATTATAAAGGGATAGCACACAGATCAAAGCAGATTACCTAGCAAATAAACAAAACACACACACTAACTGTAATAAAGTACATAGATTGGATATGAATAGCAAATCCTCACCCTAAGTGATGATACAAGCAGGCTGCAGATTCTTAAGGGGCCAGCTGCACTTGCTTTACAGGTTGGAATCCCCAGGTGTTCCATTCACAGGCTAAAAATCTCTTTAGCCTGGGTCCAGCACTTCTCCCAGTTCAGTCTTTGTCTCTCGGGTGTTTCCAGGAGTCTCTTTGGGTGGGGAGTCAGAGAAGAACCATAATGTCACTCCCCTGCCTTAAATAGCCTTTGCATATAACGGGAACCGTTTGTCTCCAAGCTTGGTTCTCACACCAGTCAGTGGAAAAACACTGATGTCCCAAGATGGAGTCCAGCACCAGGTGACCTGGTCACATGTCCTTGTAGTGTCACAGCAGCCATGAGTCAGAGGCTGTTTGTAGCATCTTAGGAAGGCCCTCAGGTGGGAAATAGGTTTCTTCTAATGTATGACTCAGTTCTCTATAGGCCGAGCCATTGCCCACATGTAAGCCCAAACATTCCCAGGAAAGCTCAGATGTGGACTGGCGTCTATCAAGGTCCGTTGTTAGCCAAGTACTTCCATTTACTTGTGTCATAAATATAAAGGGAAGGGTAACCACCTTTCTGTATACAGTACTATAAAATCCCTCCTGGCCAGAGGCAACATCCTGTTACCTGTAAAGGGTTAAGAAGCTCAGCTAACCTGGCTGGCACCTGACCCAAAGGAACAATAAGGAGACAAGATACTTTCAAATTTGTGGGGGGGGGGTTGTGTTTGTGCTCTTTGTTTACGTGGTTGATCTCTCTTGGGACTGAGAGAGGCCAGACAGAAATCCATCTTCTCCAACCCATCCTAATCCAAGTCTCCAATATTGCAACCAGTATAGGTAAAGCCAGGCAAGGCGGATTATTTTATCTTTTGTTTTATGTGAATTTTCTCTGTGTTAAGAGGGAGGTTTATTCCTGTTTTCTGTAACTTTAAGGTTTTGTCCAGAGGGGGATCCTCTGTGTTTGAATCTGAATACCCTGTAAAGTATTTTCCATCCTGATTTTACAGAGATGATTTTTACCTTTCTTTTTTTTTAATGAAATCCTTCTTTTAAGAACCTGACTGATTTTTCCATTGTTCCAAGATCTAGGGGGTTGGGTCTTTGATGATTTTGTAACAAATTGGTTGGATTCTCAAGCCTCCCCAGGAAAGGGGGTATAGGGCTTCGGGGGGATATTTTGGGGGAAGACATTTCCAAGTGGTCTCTTTCCCTGTTCTTTGTTTAAAACGCTTGGTGGTGGCAGCATACGGTTCAAGGACAAGGCAAAGTTTGTACCTTGGGGAAGTTTTTAACCTAAGTTGGTAGAAATAAGCTTAGGGGGTCTTTCATGCGGGTCCCCACATCTGTACCCTAGAGTTCAGAGTGTGGAAGGCACCCTGACAACTTGAATAACCCCTTCACACTATGTTGACCAAATCTACCTTAGGTGCTTTCTACAGCAAACACTTTAAAAACAAGCATAGAGCCAACGCTCATAACTTCAGATATAAAAATGATACATGCATACGAATAGGATGAATACATTCAGTACAACATAACCTTTGCAAAGATATGTTACATGGCATATCTAGCATAAAACATATTCCAGTTATATCATATTTACATTCATAAGCATATTTCTATAAAGCATTATGGGGTGCAACGTCACACTATTGTTCTCCCTAATGGTTCATTAACTTAAATGGTCTCTGCCCAGCCAGCCATCTAGACTGAGAGTCTTGTCTAGTGGGCATTCCCCATGTGTAAAAACATTTGTAATACAGATACATAGTCAATATTCTTAAGTTCAGATACAAAAGTGATACATGCATACAAATAGGATAATCATAACCTTTTCAATGATATCTCACATGAACTATCTTGTATAAAATACATCAGAATTATACCATAATAATATCATAATATCTCTATGAAGAATATGGGGTGCAGTGTCCCAGAGAGTCTCTTACTTACACCATAAAATAGAGTTTGGCGGAAAACAGATTTTTCATCCCATTGAAAATTCAACACTTTAAAATTGGTTTCTCTTTGTGAATCAGACTGGAAAGTCTCACGGATATATTATGTGCAATGAAAAATTCAGAAGAGTTTAAAGTCACAAATGTTGTGGAAACAAACTCCTGATACATTTGATAAGCTCAGAATCTGACCCAGGATATTTTAAATTTCAACTTTAACTAGCAACTTTCATTTAAAGGTAATAAAGCTTTTGGGCCAGATCTTCAGACAGTGGGTCAATGGAGCAATGCAGAATTACACCAGCTGAAGATCTGGTTGGCCCCCTTCTGTTAAAAAGCGAAATATAATAGTGTATTCATTCTTTGCTGTGACAGAGGGGGTTTCTAAGGCTTTCATCATTGTCTTTTAAATGATGGAGGAAGAAATAAGAAAAATAAAAACAACCAATCACCATTGTTATAAAATGGCAAAGACGACAAAACAAAATCACTTTCCTTCTCCACATTATTGTTTCATAGTCTTAGAAAGAAAAATCTCTGCAAAATAAGGACTTCAAGAACCCCTGGCTAGGAGCATCCTCCTCTACGAAGTCTCTGACTCTACTCTCCTAGCACTCTAAAAGCTGTTCAGGAAGGATGTTTCTCTCTTTTGCCGTGCTTTGTCCCTTGTCACCTTCACAGAGGCATCTAGAGAATCGATTGAATTAGGCCTCTTTTGGTGGAAATGGAGAATAATGGAAGCAGCTCTTATGGATGTTGCACAGACACTGCATCCATTCATCCCTGAGGCACAATGAATGGCGGTGTGAATTGATTTTGACTATATAACCGAGAGAGCCAGAGTTTCAGAATGAATCTTGCAAAGTAAGATAAATTGCATTTTGCCATCTACAGAATTATATTCTTTGAACCAAACACTGCTTACTTTGAATAACATCCAGGCAAGTTATCTGATATGGGAACTCCTCAGGAATCCCAGTAGGTACTAATGGTTGGAAAGGGCAACAGGGCAATTGCAGTCTAATGTGCATTATTGAATTTGCATGGTGTCTGGTTCAACAATGAACATAATGAGGTCAAGAGTATTATTAATTTGTTAATTACACTGTAATCCTTCTGATTTCCAGACTTATCTTTATTTGTAATTAATTTTTTTGTTTTAAACTTTCTTTTTATTAAAGCAGTACACTTCTGCTGGTGTCTATAAAAACATGATGGACAAACCAGAAGAAGCAGAGCAGCTCCCAGCTGATCCCAGAATATCACAATATAACTAGGTAGCCAAGTTAGTCTGTATCAGCAAAAACAACGAGGAGTCCTTAGAGACTAAGGTATTTATTTGGGCACAAGTTTTATGGGCTAAAACCCACTTCATCAGATGCATGGAGTGAAAAATACAGTAAGCAGTATATATATTACAGTACGTGAAAAGATAGGAATTGCCTTACCAAATGGAGGGTCAGTGCTAATGAGGCCAATTCAATTAAGGTAGAAGTGGCCGATTCTCAACAGTTGACAAGAAGGGATGAATATCAAGAGAGGGAAAATTACTTTTGTAGTGCTAACGAGGCCAATGCAATCAAGGTGGACGTCGGCCGTTTCCAACAGTTAACAAGAAGGTGTGAGTATCAGCAGAAAGACAATTATTTTTGTAGTGACCCATCCACTCCCAGTCTTTATTCAAGCCTAATTTGATGGTGTCCAGTTTGCAAATTAATTCCAGTTCTGCAGGTTCTCATTTAAGACCGTTTTTGTAGTTTTTTTGTTGAAGAATGGCCACTTTTAAGTCTGTTATTGAGTGTCCAGGGAGATTGAAGTTCTCTCCTACTGGTTTTTGAATGTTACAATTCTTCGTGTCTGATTTGTGTCCATTTATTCTTTTGTGTAGAGATTGTCCGGTTTGGCCAATGTACATGGCAGAGGGGCATTGCTGGCATATGTGCAGGTGAAGGAGCCCCTGGTGGTGTGGCTGATGTAGACAGAGTTGGCAACGGGGTTTGTTGCAGGAATTGGCTCCTGAATTAGTGTTTTTGGTGTGTGGTTGCTGGTGAGTAGTTGCTTCAGGTTGGGAGGCTGTCTATAAGCGAGGACTGGCCTGTCTCCCAAGGTCTGTGACAGTAAGGAATCATCCTTCAGGACAGGTTGTAGATCCTTAATGATGCACTGGAGAGGTTTTAGTTGGGGGCTCTAGGTGACGGCTAGTGGTGTTCTGTTACTTTCTTTGATGGGCCAGTCCTGTAGTAGGTGACTTCTGGGTACCCTTCAGGCTCTGTCAATCTGCTTCTTCACTTCACCAGGTGAGTACTGTAGTTTTAAGAATGCTTGATAGAGATCCTGTAGGTGTTTGTCTCTGTCTGAGGGATTGGAGCAAATGCAGTTGTATTTTAGAGCTTGGCTGTAGACAATGGATCGTGTGATATGATCTGGATGAAAGCTGGAGGCATGTAGATAAGTATAGCAGTCAGTAGGTTTCCGGTATAGGGTGGTGGTTATGTGACCACTGCTTATTTGCACTGTGGTGTCCAGGAAGTGGATCTCTTGTGTGGACTGGTCCAGGCTGAGGTTGATGGTGGGGTGGAAATTGTTGAAATCCTGGTGGAATTCCTCAAGGGCCTCCTTCCCATGGGTCCAGATGATGAAGATGTCATCAATGTAGTGCAAGTAGAGTAGAGGCACTAGGGGACGAGAGCTGAGGAAGCGTTGTTCTAAGTCAGCCATAAAAATGTTGGCATACTGTGGGGCCATGCGGGTACCCATAGCAGTGCCACTGACTTGAAGGTATACATTATCCCCAAATCTGAAACAGTTGTGGGTGAGGAGAAAGTCATAAAGTTCAGCCACCAGGTTTGCCATGACATTATTGAGGATACTGTTCCTGGCTTCTTATCAACTGTTGAGAATAGGCCACTTCCACCTTAATTGAATTGGCCTTGTTAGCACTGAACCCCCCCCCCCCACTTTGAAAGGCAACTCCCATCTTTTCATGTGCTGTATATATATACTGTTTAATGTATTTTTCACTCCATGCATCTGATGAAGTGGGTTTTAGCCCATGAAAACTTATGCCCAAATAAACTTGTTAGTCTCTAAGGTGCCACAAGGACTCCTCATTCTTTTTACAATATAACTAGAGAGACAAGGTGGGTGAGGTAATCTCTTTTATTGGACCAAATTCTGTTGGAGAGAGAGACAAGCTTTCAAGCTTAAACAGAGCTCTTCTTCAAGGATGGGAAAGGTACTGAGTGTCACAGCTAAACACAAGGTGGAGTAGATTGCTTAGCATAAGTAGTTAACACAAGGGACCATTCAAGGTGAAGTGGCTAGTTAACATCTCTCCAGTCATAAGAAGGAAAAAAGGGTGGGGGGAGATTGTTGTCATAAGCCATAAATCCAGTGTCTCTATTCAGTCCAACTTTTAGTATCTAGCCAAGTTATGAATTTAAGTTCAGAGGGATTTATGGCTTAATACAACAATCTATATCCCACTAAACACGCCACCCCCCTCATCATCTTATTTCCGCTCCTTATGACTGGAGAGGTGTCAACTGACCACTTCACCTTGAATGGTCACTTGAAATGTGTGTTAATTACTTTATGCTAAACAGTCTGTTCCACCCTGACATTAAGTGCATTTCCTAGATAGGAAGAAGAACTCTGTGTAAGCTCTAAAGCTTGTATTTCCCACCAAGAGAAATTGGTCCAATAAAAGATATTACCACACCCACCTTGTCTCTAATGCCCTGGGACCAACACAACTACAAGAACACTGAATACAACAATAACCACACCATTTAACTGGAGATTAGAAGCCACTCTGCAATTTCTTCACCCTGTAACTTTCCAGGGACAGTAAATTAGAAGGTTTGTCATTGAAATTATATCTACTGTACTGCTTTCACATTCCCCTTTTTCCTAATTCTGTAAGATGCTTTTGTGTATGCATTGGTGCTGTTAGTCACCAGCCTTATCTTTTCTGTTGATTGTTATTCATTTTGTTGTTTCCTTTCCTTTCTAACCTTTGTCCCTTGCTTTGTTAAATAAAGACATCATATAAATGTAAGTGCATAAAATAAAAATGCATCTTCTTAATGCAAATGTAGAGTTTAAATTTAGGTTTCAGAGTAACACCCGTGTTAGTCTGTATTCGCAAAAAGAAAAGGAGTACTTGCGGCACCTTAGAGACTAACCAATTTATTTGAGCATAAGCTTTCGTGAGCTACAGCTCACTTCAGAATTTGAGCCTCCACATCTTATCACATCCATTAAATATATATATATGAAGAAGTTAAGGCTATACACCTTTGCAACATTACCCTCTTACAACTTCCTTCCTGCTGGCAAACTCTTGATAGTTGTCAAGTGAAGTTGATATTTCAGTTTGGTAGTTTCATAGAATCATAGACTCATAGAATATCAGGGTTGGAAGGGACCTCTGGAGGTCATCTAGTCCAACCCCCTGCTCAGTATCTCGTCAGTATTTCATCAGTATCTGTCAAGTTATTATTTGGTGTTCTTCAGAGGACATAATATCAAAAAGGAAGCGAGAAATCTAAAGTTGTTTTAACGAAGTTCTAGCATCATGCATCAGTTTATTAGGAAATATAGATAACATCTGATTTAGGAAATCAGTTTAATGACAAAATTATAATGTTTATTTCTTACGCAATACTCCATCATAGTTTAGCATCCACTACAAAAAACATATTAATTCTGTCTTGATAGTAAAAACAACGAGGAGTCCTTGTGGCACCTTAGAGACAAACAAATTTATTCGGGCATAAGCTTCCGTGGGCTATAAGATACTATATATGGACTGCACCCATTTGGAAGGCAGGGTGGGAGGAGTTATGACTGTTCAATAGAATATTATTAGCAGCATCTCACATTAAGTATGTACAGATGTCTGATGGCCTCAGTATCCCACCGGATCAATGAGCGGTTTTGGGCAAAACTCTATAACATCACATTTTTATTTACAGAAAATCACAATGCAGAACTAGAGCACATGATGCCCCCCCCCAATTAAACTGTAGAAACCAGACCCTATTAAATGAGTAAAAAAGAAAATGCATAGACTAATGGGGTACCATTTTTACATCCTTTACTCAGCACTGTAAATTGTGCTCTAGATAAGCAGAGAGATAAAACTACTGCACAGACATTGACACAGTGGAAGACTGAGTCCATTGCGTTTACCAGATCCAGAATATGCTCACACGCCGAGTTACATTAAGATGTGGAACTAACTGCAAAAAGTTCATTATATTGGAGGAATCTAAGGGTGGAGTTTTCAAAGTAGGTTAAGGGAGCTGTATCCAAACCTTATTAAAATTCAGTGGCAGTTGGGCACCTAACTAACTCCCCTGAACTCCTTTGAAGATCCCAGTCTAGAAGTACATAAAATATATCTGAGTCTTTGTCAGGGAAACTCATCAGAATTCCAAAATCATGGTCAACATTAACCCAGCAAACTCCTGGATGAAAATCATTGACCTACACAGTGGTCAGTACACTGGTATACGGAGAGCCCTAGCACTCGCATTAGCCTTGCATATGACAGCCAAACACTGACAGCACTTTGTCTGACTTTCAAGATTGCGAGTTAAAGCAGATGGCTTCACCCCTCCTTTCACATTCCGATCTTGAAGGCTGAATT
This sequence comes from Caretta caretta, assembly GCF_965140235.1. Lineage (NCBI taxonomy): Eukaryota > Metazoa > Chordata > Testudines > Cheloniidae > Caretta > Caretta caretta. Next base: position 200,137,339 of record NC_134208.1, on the reverse strand, counting down.
AGCCAGAACACTGGTGGAGATGCTACTGGGTTCCCAACACAAACACAGACACGTTGATGAGGGTGGGGCTACAGTGGTCCAGCTCACTCTCTCAGACACAGTGACCGTTGCATAATATTTCAGTGGTTCTAGCAGTACCCTTCAAGGGGTGCTGCCCAATTAGACTGTACACCCAGTTTTTCACTTTGGGGATGTCAAGGTTCCTCCCCCACTCTGAACTCTAGGGTACAGATGTGGGGACCTGCATGAAAAAACCTCCTAAGCTTATCTTTACCAGCTTAGGTCAAAACTTCCCCAAGGTACAAAATATTACACCCGTTATCCTTGGAATGGCCGCTACCACCACCAAACAATTACTGGTTACTGGGGAAGAGCTGTTTGGACGCGTCTGTCCCCCCAAAATACTTCCCAAAACCTTGCACCCCACTTCCTGGACAAGGTTTGGTAAAAAGCCTCACCAATTTGCCTAGGTGACTACAGACCCAGACCCTTGGATCTTAAGAACAATGAACAATCCTCCCAACACTTGCACCCCCCCTTTCCTGGGAAATGTTGGATAAAAAGCCTCACCAATTTGCATAGGTGACCACAGACCCAAACCCTTGGATCTGAGAACAATGAAAAAGCATTCAGTTTTTTCAAGAAGACTTTTAATAAAAAATAGAAGTAAATAGAAATAAAGAAATCCCCCCTGTAAAATCAGGATGGTAGATATCTTACAGGGTAATTAGATTCAAAAACATAGAGAACCCCTCTAGGCAAAAGCTTAAGTTACAAAAAAGATACACAGACAGAAATAGTTATTCTATTCAGCACAATGCTTTTCTCAGCCATTTAAAGAAATCATAATCTAACACATACCTAGCTAGATTACTTACTAAAAGTTCTAAGACTCCATTCCTGGTCTGTCCCTGGCAAAGAGCAGCACACAGACAGACACAGACCCTCTGTTCCTCTCCCTCCTCCCAGCTTTTGAAAGTATCTTGTCTCCTCATTGGTCATTTTGGTCAGGTGTCAGCGAGGTTACCTTTAGCTTCTTAACCCTTTACAGGTGAGAGGAGCTTTCCCCTGGCCAGGAGGGATTTCAAAGGGGTTTACCCTTCCCTTTATATTTATGACAGGGGAACTGCTAAAATGCCAGCCATTGGCACAACAAGAACAAATCCTGTCCTGTTGCAGCAGCATTGGAAACAGGGCAGCATGCTACTCCTAAAAAAAGAAGTTACTTAGATTGGAAGCTCATCCGGGCAAGGACCCTCTTTTTGTTCTATGTTTGTACCATGCCTAGCAAAATGGGGTTCTGGTCCCTGACCATGGCTCTTAGACACTACCAAAATACAAATCAACAATCAATGATTCATGCCGTAGTAATTAGAGGGTAAGCTCTTGGAGGAAAGACCTATCTCTTACAAGGTGTTTGTACAAGGCCTAGCCCTGATCCAGATTAGTGTTTTCTGCGTCCTATTGTAATGTTAATCATAAATACAAAATCACTCCTGCCTCAGCAGTCTTAGACAATATTTGACCAGCCTGAATTAATTTGCTTTGTGTTCAGCTGAGCTGAACTGACATGCAAGTGACATCTCTTAAGCTTATGGCACCTGCCAGTAATCCTGAGTAAATGACCTTTTCAGGGATATGGAATTAATTTAGTTTTTAAAGTGAATTGCTTCCTATGGGGCGGGGGTGGGGGGACATTACCATATGTGCATAGGTTTTAGAAAATGCAGAATTTGTTTATTTAAAAAAAGACTATAACATAAATGTGTTGAGAATCCCAATGGTTTCATCGATTCCTGAAGGAAACCAGTCCCTCCAATTATGATGTTCAGTGAGATTCTTTTATTCTACCGTATCTTTGATGTTGAATTGCCCTGGTACCTCTCACTGCTTCCTGACAGCTCTCTCTCTGATTTGTATCAGCTCACGAAAATTAAAAAATACAGACTTGCAGCTACGAAATTATGAGATTCCTGCACTTCTCTTTCATCGTCAGCGCCCTCTGGATGGAAGGCAATATTCTCTTTAGTGGCAATCTGCTCCCGTCATTTTTCATCCGGGTGGTAGGCAGTGTTCAGGTTTAGTTTGAAAGCATAATACAACAGGAGTAAAATGCCACTCACTCCAGGTAGCTTAACTGCGTTACCCAGGTAATGTCTACGATTTTAATCTGACAAATACTTTTTAAGAGATATCCTGTAAGGTTCTGAGGCTTCATCTGCTATAGATGGTGTAAATATACCTTGGCTCTATATGAAATGAATGTTTTCTGCCATAACCTTCCATAAGTAAGAAAATCTGTATTTTTAACTCCTTTCGTGTGGTGATTTTCAAGCTCACTCAGGTGAGATGTAAATTCTTTAATCTTCCCTGGAACTAAGTGAAAAAATAACCCTAGTGAATTCTTAGATGGAATTAGATCCTAAAGTAAAATGACTTGTAGAATGGGGAAACATTCTTGTTCCTTTGAGGTACTGTTCTTTGAAGTGCCAATTGTTCTTTAAGGCCCAGCTTGACAAAGCCCTGGCTGGGATGATTTAGTTGGGGGTTGGTCCAGCTTTGAGCAGGGGTGGGACGAGACGACCTCCTGAGGTCCCTTCCACCCCTGACAGTCTCTGATTCTAACATTTAACACTGGCATATTGAAGAACGCCACCACATTCTATGCACAGCGGGGAAGAGGAGCAAACATATCGCACTGGAACATTGGCGTTTCAAGGGGATCACACAGCGTTCGCCATTAGAAATTCAGCATCTACCCAGAGAGATCACATAATGATATTTTAGAAGCCACCTCAATTTCCTCTGCTAAGTAAAGGGGTATGGATCCTTAAACCAAACTATCTGATAACAATAGGGGCCTTTCCATTGACTTCAGCAGGCTCTGGGTCAGGCCCTCACTGCAGAATCTCATAGACAACTATGTGATAACTCTGGGTAAACACTGACATTTTAATGGTGACCACTGTATATGGTACATCTGGCAGCAGTGGAAATGTATTTTGCCTAGTGTATCAAATATTTGAGGCAGCATGTAGGCAATTAATGAACCGCATTGCCCATATACATTGAAGCTGAGAGTAGTTAGTTACTTTAAAACAGTGTGACCGTTTTTTGAAATATATCCTCATGCTTCTAACTAAACAAAAAACAATGGCTAGAACTTACTTGGACTGAAGCTGAAGCTAATGGAGTTATGCTGATTGATATCAGCTGAGGCTCTGGTTCTCACATCAACCCTGCCTCCTCACATCAACCACATCAACCCTGCCTCCTCCTCTTTTTAGTTCCCTTATTAACAGCCCTGTGTTGCCTGCTCTGCCTCCTAACCTGGCTCCAGGAAGGTTGCTGTGATTTTTCACTTGAGGAAAATATACACCTGCTGCCCACCAGACCAGTCAGCCTCAGCCAGCTCAGGCTGTTCTGGCACCACAGTGGCCTCTAGTGGGTGACAGGAAGAACCACGTCACATTTTCCCTTGGACAAGAATTCTGCGCATGCTGCAATTGTCAACGAAAGGGAGGGGGCATATCCTGAGACAAGCGGCATGCGGGTCATCTTGGTCGGGGGCGGGGCAGATCAGAAGGCTCCCTCCCTCCCTAGGACTCCCAAGCAGTGTGGTCAGCGGCAGCAGGGCAGCAAAATAGCCCAAAATACTGCAGCTCACAACTGCTAAAAAATAACCAGCAATTGACAGCTAAAAATTGCCCAACTGGGCTAGAAAATCTCATACTTGGCAACTTTTCCATGCCCCTAGAAGGCTGGCACCCCTAGGCGCGCCTACTGTGCCTAACTGGAAATCCGGCCCTGCCTAGCACAAATGGGATCTTGGTTAGGGCCTCTAGGTGCTATCACAAACTAAATCATATGAATCTTAGATCACTAGCACAAGATAGAGCCAAATGAATGTTTTGATTTGGGGGTGAGGTGGTTGAAATATTTGTAGGATCTGAGTGAAAACTTATACAACGTTTTCAAGGAAGAAAAGAAAAACGAGGATCATGACCTCTTGTGAAAGCTAAATTGTGAGTAACACTGTGGGTTGTTGCAGGTTAAAAAATCATCTATGAGAATATGCATTTTGTGAATAATATGTGTCGACTACATTGTAATGAAACAATATTTATATTCGTCTGCAGATTACTTGATTGCCTTTGTTGCTTTCGGCTCATAATAGCCATGTGTCCTGCATTCCACTTCCGTGGACAGAACTAACCTGGTAGAGTATATGCCATATTTAGAGTTAAAAACATACTGCTCTAAACTGGATCTAATGTCAGTGTCTGAAGCTGGCTCAAATTTCCCCACAGGAGCAGGTGAATGCTGCAAAGGAATGACATCCCCAGCCCCATGGGACCACAGTACAAGTGCTTTGTGTCACTCTCCAGAGATTTTGAGGCTAAATGGGGATAATGAGAGGCTGCTTGAGGACCCCCTCCAGCAAAAACAAATTTCCAGTTCTTCAGTATGAACTGTCTATTAATTCTAAGGAAATTAAATTAATGGTGCTTTTAACAGAGCTGTTAGTCCCTGCCCCTGTGCCCAAGACAATAGGGATTCTGAAATACAGATACTAAATTCCACCTTCATAATGGATGACTTTTTTATTTAGCTATCCTGGTTAATTCAGATGCAAATGAGATGTTGAAAGCATCCATTATTTATTGCCGCATGTAGGGCCAAATCTCTGCTCCCCTTCTTAATTTCTGAAGTGCATCAGAGAGACACTGAACCATCTTCAAACACTGTACTTCAGACACGGATGAACCTCAGCATGCTTTCAAGGCATGCAAAGGTTTCCTTTTTAAAGCTGATTTAGCCTGTTAATTTTTTGTTGGTTGGTGGCTTTTTTTAAGGCTTCCAGCTGTGGAACGATCACACTGCAAAGTGGTTCATTTACCCGTCAGTTGTACAGAGCCATTGTGATGAGTAACGCAGCCCAATAAGATGTCAGGAACTTTAAGCATTTGTTGTTGTTGTTGTTTTCAGAACAGATTGAAAAGCAACTGTGTGATCCAGTTGTGTATGTGTACTTTGTATATCTTAGGCCTCTTCAGCTGAGCAACAACTAAATTAATTAGTGTCCTTTCCCCACTATGTTTCTTGAAGCAGGAATATTTTTAACTACGTGTTTTAATAAATATATACCTGGGATAACCTTGCTCTTTGAGCCTGGCAGAGTACCTTGTTCCTTCTTCTGAGGGGCTTAGTGACCCACCTTAGCACCAATAGGTTGTGGGATGTTGTGCTCTGTGCCTCCAGCCAGTGGCAGAGTGCATAACCTAATACACAGCCCCTGTGATCTCTAGGACCCTACCATTTATAATTACAGCAAATCAAGTATGACATTGCACTCCATATGCTTTATAAAAATATGGCTATGAGTGTAAATATGATGTAACTGGAATATGCTTTATGCAAAAGGTCTCTTGTAAGGTATCATTACAAAGCTTATAATGCTTATAATCTACTGAGTGCATTCATCCTTTTTGTATAAATGTGTCATTCTTGTATCTGAAATTAAGAATATGAAATATAACTCTGAGGTTCTATTGTAGTTATGCAAAGTGTGGGCCGTTAATAGTGGTTTAAAATCTTGATGGCTCCCATCAGCTAGGACAATTGATTGTAAATGGTTCTGTTGACTTGTGAGCCTTCCTGTATACGTGTGTGTCAGTGAGTGGGTAATGAAGTCTCACAGGACACGCGAACATGTCACATGATACTTGAATCCATCTTAAACCTGGTGCTTTTCCATTTAGAAGAAGGGGTGGGAACCCAGAGAAAGACAAAGGATTCCCGCCTTGTGCTAAAGCTATTAAAGGGAGTGGAACAAAACAAAGGTGGCTGCCAGTCATGAGAAATCCCCAAGTTACCACCTGAGCTGGAACTAACAAGGGCTGTACCAGGGGAAAGGATTGGGCCCAGACTAGGAAGGAGTCTAGTCTGTGAAAGAAGCTTATTGGAACATCTCTGAGGGTGAGATTTACCTATATTCAGTTTCTTAATATATTAGGCTTAGACTTGCGTGTTTTATTTTATTTTGCTTGGTAACTTACTTTGTTTTGTCTGTTATTAATTGGAACAACTTAAATCCTACTTTTTATACTTAATAAACTCACTTTTTTGTATTAATTAACCCAGAGTAAGTGATTAATATCTGTGGGAGCAAACAGCTATTCATATTTCTCTATCAGTGTTATAGAGGGTGGACAATTTATGAGTTTACCCTGTGTAAGCTTTATACAGAGTAAAATGGATTTATTTGGGGTTTAGATCCCATTGGGAACTGGATGTCTGGGTCCTGGAGACAGATGACCTGCTGAGCAGTTTTTGGTTAAAGTCTGCAGCTTTGGGAGCATGTACCAGACCTGGGTCTGTGTTTTCAACTGGCTAGCATGTCTGGCTCAGCAAGGCAGGGTTCTGGAATCCCAAGCTGGCAGGGAAAATGGGCTCAGAGGCAAATTCAGCATGTCAGGTGACAGCCCCAAGGGGGTCTCTGTGACCGAACCCGTCACATCAAGAACCAACAGATTATCAGGATACACAAATCTTGTATTCCAACAAAAGATAACAGTAAAACAAAGAAGGAGAAAGGGCAGAAACCAAGAACAAAAAGTAAAGGTGGGGGAATTGGGGATAACAACTGACTAACCAATCACACAGCAGTAATTAAACATTCCCTTCCTTACATACTCAAAGCCCACAAATTAAGCAAAAATAATAAGAGTCTCCCCACAGGCCGTGGGTGGCTGGTAGAGTTGGACTCGATGAAAAATGGAGATGCTTCATGCTGGTAGCTGATAGTTCTCCTTGCTCGTGCCTTGAATCTCTGGCAGTCTCCAGTCCTGCCCATCCCCCTTGGGGCAGGTGATGCCTATCTAGCACCAATGCCAGCCAAAATCCAAAACACTTGGTTAGGCAAAATTGTTTTGGTTTTACTGACAACTTTTTCCCAACCAGCCAAAACTTTTGTTTCCAACTGGGAAAATTAAAATAAAATAAAATAAAAATTCAACTTAGAGATTTTCTGTTTTACTACAAAACAGTTACTAAAAATGAACATTTTTCCCCAGTAGAAATTTCTTATTTAAGAAAAGCCAGTTTTTGTCTCCCTTCAAAAACGGTTTGCCCATGTTTGTGTCTTTCATACCCAAGTCTTGACTGCCTCAGTATCTTCTGTCCTGACACTTTAACGCTGCCCTGGAATCCCTTGCAATCATCACTATCTACTGTATTCTGTTCATGGAAGACTCGTTAACTGAACTTAAGAATAAAAAAAATGTGCATGACATTAAAGCTATTCTGCAAGAAATAATCAGGCACGCTTTATATTAAGGGTACATTGATAAATGGTTGATATTTTAGCAAAGGTTTAATCAGTTGTTATCACTCCAACATATCAATAGCCATCTTATAACCATCTATAATACTTTGTAGTGATGTATTTATAGCCATCTATATTGCATATTTCTCATGTCTGTCATATGCGCGTAACAGCTATTCTTTGTTTACTAATCCTTTATAAGCTACTAATAAAGGTACCCCTAACGTAAAATATGACCATATATATTTCAAAGTAGCAACATGCACATCACTTTGTCTGTGCAGCATCATAAAAGCAATATGGTTTACATGAAACATTCAAGGGCGGGGGGAGCCCTACTGTTTATCTCATAATTCATTTACACCAGTTATTCAATACCTCTGAAAACACTGCCTACTGCACAGAGCCCTGCGTGGACTGAAACATTTGGATTCTCATCCAGGACAATTAACTTGTATCCAACCTGCGATCCACCTTTTATACGTATCCACATGTGCACCAGTGCCCTGTAGAGCAGCCGTTTGCAACCGGGAGTCCGTGGCCCCCTGTGGGTCCATGAGCCAGTTTCAGGGGGCCCAGGGGGCTCCTCAGGGCAGAAGCCCAGAGCCTGGCACCCCCTGCGGGACTGAAGCCAAGAGTCCCAAGCGCCGATGCTCCCCAACCCACGAAGGGGGCACTGGGCTTGGGGCTCCAGAATTCTGCTCTGCGGAGCCCCTGAAACCAGCTCACAGAACTCTAGGGGGCTGTGGACCTCCTGGTTGAGAACTGCTGCTCTAGAACCCTGCTCAGATACAAAAATCTGGATCCACATCCGATCTGTGATTCACAAAGATGGTAAACAAAACAACCACATCTGCATCCATGGATGCAGATATCCATGCATATAAAATAGATATCTGTGGATCTGCAGGGCTCTACAAATAGTTACACAAAATCTGCTGCCACTGACTAGCACTCACATAAGACACTGAAGGCTTAATTTTCACGACAGGTTGTGATGGGTAATATCATGCAATTTTACATAATTTATTTGGAAATATCTCTTCTTTTTTTTTTAAACACACCCTGCAGAATAGAAGTTTCCATTTGTTCACCAGGTAATTGGCATTGAATGGTTAAAGTGCAAACATTATTGCTTAGAAACGGTCCATTCCACACTTCATCATGGAAAGTCACAGGAATTCCACAAAAATAATTGGCAGCTCCTTGAGAAATCAGCTTACAGCTTTCCAGAGAATAGAAAACTTGTAAAGTAAAAATGTTACATTAATTGGCAAGGAAAGTCTAGCTTCATTTATAGGCCCGACTCCGAGTTTCCATTTCCCAGTTTGTAAGGGAAGGATGCCACAGTATTTTTGTCTCCTATCCCCCATCCACACTTACAAACCCCCTCATCTTGCATAAAGAATGTCAGGCAATCCTGTTTCATACCAAAAAGACTTTTAAAAAGGAGCAAGGTGCACACAAAGTCTTATTCACATGGAAGTACGATACGTACTCTAGTATCCTCTAAAGTATGAAATCCCAGTGGATGCAGTAACAGCAGCATTCCCTCACCAGAGACACATTATGGCAGCACCCTCCATCTCCTTGTATGGCAGACTCACAATATCTTGGACAAACCTGATGGAATTAAGATAAAGCTTATTGAATTTGGTTAAATCTTTCTGAATGAGGGTTAATACCTTGGGGATCCCTTGTATTAAAAATGCAAATGTGTAAGTGTTATTGGGGAATTGTATGTAACTCCACTAGGAGGAGGGGAATGCTAATGTAATTCCTCCAGTTATCAGCCCCTTTGAAGCCACCCCCTGGAGAACTATGCTTCTACTAATTCAAAATGGACTCTCCAGGGCCCAAACAGACAAAGAAAGGATTTTTGGATAAATAGCCTGGTTTTAAACAGGCTCATGGCCTTCTTCCTGATCCAGCAAATGGTCTGCAGAGTGCTCAGATCCTTACCTTAAGAATAAAACAGGCTTGCATAAAAAGAGATGTGTGGTATCTATAACAGTGGGCAGCCACACTGCTAACCATCTCTGAAAAGAAATTGAGCAGATGTGCTTGGGCCACCTCGCTGCTGGGAATAACACAGTGAAGGCAGGGATCCATGCAGCCTGGAAATACCCTGGTGAGAAGGGAGTCAGGCCGAGGTCTCCACCCAAGGCAGACAATGGCTGGGGAGCTAGAACCCTGAAAGAGTGTGTCCTGGCTGGACCACTGATGGGAAATGCAGGTGAAGTTGCCCTGAACTGTGACCTAATGAGCTCAAATCTCACTGGCTGCACGGATGGAGATACATAAAGACCAGGCCCGGGGGGGCAAAGGGGGCAATTGCCCAAGGGCCCAGGTGATTTAAAAGGGCCCGGGGCCCCCGGCTGCAGCCGCTGCCACAGTAGCAGCGTTGGCAGCTGGGAGCCCCAGGCATGGGCGGCGGATGAACCCCCAGCTTGGGGAGGCTAACCCCCAGCCTGGACCACCCCTTCTCCCGAGGCCCTGCCTCTCCTGCTGGAGTTTCCCCCTCTCCCGGTGTGGCAGCCAGTCTTTCCCCCCCACACACACCAGGCCATCCGAGTGCCACCAGCCCCAGAACGCCGGGAGGGTGAGCAGGTGACGCAGCCCCTCCCCTCCAGCCCTGGAATGCCGGGAGGATGAGCGGGAGGCATGGGCCTCCCAGCCCTGGAATGCCGGGAGGATGAGCGGGAGGCATGGGCCTCCCAGCCCTGGAATGCCGGGAGGATGAGCGGGAGGCATGGGCCTCCCAGCCCTGGAATGCCGGGAGGATGAGCGGGAGGCATGGGCCTCCCAGCCCTGGAATGCCGGGAGGATGAGCGGGAGGCATGGGCCTCCCAGCCCTGGAATGCCGGCACCCCCATTAGCCTCCCAGCCCCAGCCCGATGCAGCACAGCTCGGGAAGCAGGAAGGGGGCTGGGTGTGGAGTGTGGGCGGAGCCGTGCAAGGCTGTTTGGGGAAGCATAGCCTCGCCCTGCCTTCAATACCTGCTGTCCATGGCCCTGGGCCCTTTTAAATCACCTGGGTGGCCCGCAGGGCTCCTAGGCACATGTAGGGTGGTACCGGCAGCGGCAAAGGGCGGGCATGTGAAAGCCCTGACCGTAACTACCCATACCTCCTTTTACTGGGACCATGCCTTTCTTTCAGTGTACTGACCTATGCACATCACCTGCACTTCATGAGGGGGATAAACCTCACAGTGCCTGATAGGAGCATTGTGTTTTTCATGCATTTTGCATCGCTTTGCTCCTCATCCCATGTAATCCGCAGTCTTTTTTTGCTTGGCTGTTTGCCATATTCCAGCCCTGACGATTGGACCCACAGAATTTAGCAATTTGTCTATGTACAGCTGCAATTTCAATTCAGCTAGACAATATGATAAGAAAGCCTATAGAGGCTCGGCAACCCTGCTTCCGTGAAAATGGGGAGATGTCAAGGGATAGGAAGAGAAAGAAGACTAGGAACACCATTGTCTTCTTTCAGTTACACTGTAAGCACAAAATGACCTATGGATCCTGGTCTCATGGAGGTCAATGGGAAAATCCTCCTGGCCTGCGATGGGACTAGCATTGGACTCTTGCCTGTTACACTGATTAGTGTTAATTCCTAGCTAATAAACTGGCTGGTAATTGTGTTCATGCAATACAGCATGTAGCAAAAGCATCCCAAGTATATTTCCACTCCTCTAGCCCCACTCTGCATGCGCTTGTTTATAAGATATTAAAGCAATACATTACATTTCCTAGAAGGGAGTTTGTATTAATATTTTAGTCCAGCTCCAAATGTTCATATTCAGTCTTCTGCTCCAACAGCAGTCTTGCAGCAGCACTTTAGGCCTTTAAGAATTTAATATCTATATAAATTCTTTTAATATAGCATGTTATTTGTTGAACTATAGCATCTGTTGCTCCTGGTTTTAGCTCAGTTGGTGAAGAAGAATGCAGATAGAGGCCTAAAAATGAAACATCAGAAGGGTTTGGTCATCAGAGGGTAAGTCTACACTGTAGTTAAAAACCCACAGCTGGCCCATGCCAGCTGACTCCGGTTTGCAGGGCTCAGGCTAAGGGGCTATTTAAGTGCAGTGTAGACATTCTGGCTTCAGCTGCAGCCCGAGCTCTGGGACCCTCCTATTTCACAGGGTCCTAGAGCACAGGCTCCAGGCCAAGCCCAAACATCTACTCTGCAGTTAAACACCCCCTTAGCCTGAGCCAGCTGGCACAGGCCAGCCACAGGGTTTTGATTGCAGTGCAACATACCCTGAGATACCAGGAGACTGACCTTAACATGGGAGGAAGCTAGTGATACACCCTAGTGGATTATCCTCTTGACAAATACTAGACCTCATGAGGTCTGCAGCACAATCTACAAAATTCAAACGTTACAGAGCACTTTAACAATTTGTGACTATAACCTGTCATTTTTTTTATTCCCATAATTTACTTGTAAACTCATTGAATTCCTCTCACTATTGTTTCTCTTTGCCACATTTTAACCTGCCCAAATAGTTCACTGCCATCTCAGTGTCAGTCTGTGAGAGTGGCAGAAGAGGACACTATTGTTGTGTTAAAAATGCACCCTTGCCACCTTCAAGCCCCAGGGATAAGTACATCATTGGTGTGATGCTAAATGCCTTCACTAGCACAGAACTTAAAAATGCACGCGGTCTGAAACTCTGGTCTTCCAGGAGTATAGCTGTTGTTTAATATTTGTGCCATGCTAGCAACAGAGCTCAGTTGTCTGCCCAATCAGCATTAAAGCCTATTGTCGTAATATATGGATCACAGTCCTTAAACAGGAAGTGTTTAATAAACAAACCAGCCAAACCTAAAACCATACAAACAGACTTCTACAGAGCTTGGGTTCCAGCTTTATCCTGTTTGTTTACCAGGTAATCACACTGTCTGGAACTCTCTCTGCAGCACACACACACACATCTAGTGGCTAAATAATATAACACATATCATGACACCTATTTTTACTAGGCACTGTGCCAACACACAGGCTGTGCCCCAAAGAGCTTGCAATGTAAGATGGACACTAATAATGGGCATGGAATGGCGTTCAAAATGTTTGTGATCCAGCATTCAGACAAGTTTATTTTATGTATTTAAATCCATTCTATTGAGTCCTACAAATCGTTGAAGCAATTTAAGTGTACATTTAAATAGCACATTGATGGAAAATCTCCGCGAGGGGCACCACCACCAAAGCTTGTGGAAATCAAGTTCCCTGCAGCTCAGTCGCTCCCTCTTCCGTTTAGCACAGTTGCTAATTCTTTCCTTCACATAGCATTGCACAGCTGGGGAAGAGGAAGGAAGATTGCCAGCAACTTTCTGAAACCAGGAAACAAGGCTCTACTGTTTAACTTCCTATCTGGATTGTCACCGTTTTTACCTCTGCCAGTAGGCAACAGTCGCCTGATAAAACAGCAGGAAACACGGCCCTGAACGTTTTTCAATTCAGCGGGAGGAAGTGGATTCTTGTTGACATGCCCCTGCCTCCCCACACTCCTTTTTTACTCTAAGTGCTACTATAAAAGCCAACACCAAGCTTGTAGAGCTGGCAAAGCTCCAGGAAATAAGAGGTGACGCAGAAGAATCCTTCTGGGGGGAAAGATGGGGGAGAAAAAGGTCAGTTCAAAAAATAGAGAGAAGTGCTGTAGCTATATTTAAAAACCATTTTATTATAGATATGATTGACGATGACATTATGTGAAATGTCCTTGTTTACAGATGTAGAGAACAGAATGACTTGTATAGAAAGGAAACAGATGCATTCTTCCTGCAGCTTCGTACGTCTGCTCTGCAAGCCACTGCTACTGCTATAATTCTCCAGGAGGGCACCAATAAAAATTGTATAACATTTTATTATACCCGTGACACTAGTTATTATATTGAGCAGCCAGACAGCTTATCCAGGAGCTGGACCTTTCCTGTCTTTTAGGACGGAGTAAATTGCTAGACTGTCACCAGAAACCAAAACACTAAAATGGGAATAGTTTTAGAATTCATTTTGGGTCACTTCTTATATTTGTGATCTACAGTGCAAATACACAGAGCAGGACGGCTAATCATAGAACAGAGGAAGGTCAGAGCAAACATTCCAAATTAAGTAGCAAGGGATCTTTAAACAAATTTTGGGGAAAGTATTGGTTTGGTCATCAAAGGAAACTTTGGGCCAGGTTCTCTCCTTTACGCCATCACTTTTCACTGCAAAGAGAATAGAAATTAGCTTTTCTATCCCCTGTAATGGATGAATTGGGTCCAGATTCACTATAGCCAACTCCCAATATGAGTCCCATTAGGAGTCCCAACATAAGGGGACTGACATGTGTGGGGAGCAGCAGGGAGGGGTGTGACCGGAGAATGGTGTGCTCCAGCAATCACCCGCTGGCTAATGGTCTCAAGGGGACCATTGACTGCCGTTATAGTTTAGAGCAGCACCCAAGCTACACCAAGGCAAGGCTTGCACAAAGCTGGCTGTAGAATGCTCCCTGACGTCACCCTTCACCCCGCTCTGCTAAACCAAGTGGAACTCTGGTACAGGAAGGAATCTGGGACTTTATTCCCAAGGGGCAACATCTGCCACTCTTGCTCATCCTGAGCAACATCTCACTCCACAAGTAGCCCCATTGAAATCCATGGAATGGAATAAGATGCTGAATGGGAGAGAAGAATTTGCTCCCGGGTACAGAGGCAATACACCAGCTCACTCCATTATCCCCAAAAGGCAGTGTTTTATAGAGTCTGGCATGACAGATATAATGATGATAATGCACAGGAGCTGAAACGTGAATGATTTTTGTAGCGTTACCAATCCAAATATTCGCAAAAAGAAAAGGAGTACTTGTGGCACCTTAGAGACTAACCAATTTATTTGAGCATGAGCTTTCGTGAGCTACAGCTCACTTCATCACGAAAGCTCATGCTCAAATAAATTGGTTAGTCTCTAAGGTGCCACAAGTACTCCTTTTCTTTTTGCGAATACAGACTAACACGGCTGTTCCTCTGAATCCAAATATTCTGATTCATTCAGGAACATGTGTTTAATGTGAAATAAGTCAACAGTTGCACTGACTTATTGGGACTACTCAACTACTTTGGTAACATGTGATCTTAAATGCCTTCCAGAATCAGGGTCTAAGGGTAGAATCCACAAAGATACCTAGGCACCTAAACCCCAGACTTAGGTGCAAAGGTCAATAACAGGAAATTCAGATGAATATTGGGGAAAAGTTCCCGAGCATCTGACTACAGAATGAACTCCCTAGAGAGGTTCTGGAAATGCCACTACAACCTGATCAGGAAAAAAAACACCAAAGCATGTAGCAACATTCTTCACAGGCAATGGGTGAGGCTTATTTCATTCATGCCTGTAGAGCACTGTGAGATGTTGAGATGGAAGACTATCATTATTTGAAGGAACAATTCTGAATTACTAGGGAGACTGCTTAGATACTTTCACCAGTAGATCTCAAAGCACTTTACAAAAGAGGTCATTATTATTGTCCCCATATTACAAGGGGGAAACTGAAGCACAGAGAGTGGAAGGGTCTTGCCCAATGTCTCCCAGCAAGCCACAAGAATAGCACCCAGGGCTTCCATGTCCCAGTCCACTGCTCGCTCCACTAGGCCACACTGCTTTTTTAATTAATTAATTAATTAAGGCTTTTTAATCTCTAATAATGGTGCAATCTCAAAATTAAATCTGCCCCTTATACTAGTGAGTTACTGACAAATGTCCCTTTCTATCCCATCTCCTTGTGCCAGGGTCTATCTAGCGCTAGTAAATATTTCACTGTCATTTAAAATAAAAGTTTGATCCTCACTTGCCAGCAGGAATGCTCCCCTAAACCAGCTAGCTTCTATAAAGGAGTTTGGTGGGAGCTGATAGGATTTATCCTGCCCTGCTCATGAGTCTTCAGCTGAGGGAGAGCAGTGGGGGTCTGGTGCTTCTTGAAGACCATTGCACAACAGGAGTGGCCACACATCACCCCTGAAATGACGAAGGGGACCACTAGGACCCAGGAGGAAGTGGCAGCAGGGGATGCAAAGGCAGTCCTGGGGCTTTCTCAAAGAACCCAAACCTCCACATAAACATGAATATATCAATGACTATGACATGTACAAATCACTGATTCCAGGTAAGATCATTGGTTAAGAGGCTGCAAAGAAAACAGACTTGAAGAAACGCTTTGTGGGGTGAATGCCATGCTCATGGAACATACTGCATTGACATCCCTGTGTGACAGGGCATACCAGGCCCTACCTGCCCCCTGTTGGAGCCCCCACTGCCTTGGCACACGTTGCCCTATGCAGGTGTCCTTCTGGAAGAGAAGAGCAGCAAGTTCAGACCTCCAAGGGATGGGGGGGCTGGGCACTCTGCCCACTGCCCAATGAAGTGAGCAGTGCAGATGCACCCTAAGAGCAGTGTTTTCCTTCCACTAGCCATCTTCCTCAGGCCACATTCCTCTGTTGTGATTCAAATGGGTTCTTTGTTTATTTTGGCTGTTAAGCTCCTTGAGAAAGGGACTGTCTTTCTTTTTGCCTGTAAAGTACCAAGAACATCTAGGGCGCTACATAAAAACTGTCAGCTGATGGCAACTGCATATTAAGTACTGACCTGGGCTGGACTGTACCAGTAATTTAGAGAAGAAAGACACTCTGGCTGCTCACCAATACCCTGAGCCATTCACCCACCCTGCTGGAGCACCTCTCTCTTCTGCTCTGTTTTTTACACTGTCTTTTATGATTTTATTAAGATACTTTCATGGGTCACAGTCTCATTCCAAGTGTTGAAAAATCCCATTATGCAGTGGGAACTGGCTGAGGCGTGGCTGGCTGTTCTGGTTTGCCACCTTTCTGCTCTGAGATGGGTGTGGTGGGTAAGATCTCTTCCTTGGGCTCCACAATGCTGACATGATCTGGCAGGGGTTTCTTGGGTCCAATTTTCCCACTTGGGTCCCAAGGCAACATAATCTTTACTTTAATACCCAGCACACCCTGCCTGAGGAGGACAAGGCACACAGCTGTATTGATATTGTAGTTTACAGGATCTCCACTGAGGATCATCAGGCCATTCACAAACTTCATCGACTTGGCTCGCTGGCCTCTGAGTTTACCGGACACCACCACCTCACAACCCTTAGCACCACTCTCCATGATGAAGCGGAGGACACCATAGCAGGCTCGACGCACCACTAAATGTCCCAGGAGTTTGTAAAGCAGGGACTCTGCTTGGGCAATAGCACATGAGGTGGCCATAATGCTCTGATGCTTGATCAAAGGCTCCCTGCCTTTCAATGTCTTAAAAGTGTCTTTGAAACTGGCATTTTTATTAGTCTGATGACTTATCCAGGGGAGCAGGGAAGATCCAACTCCGATTAAAACATCCTGTCTCCTATCAGTAACAAAGCTATGATAAGAGCTAAGTCTAGTTAAATGGACTTTCCTTTATCATTCTTCCATTATGGAATGTAAACAAATGTCAGAATTTGAGGCAGATACCTGTGAGGAATTGAACGTTCCTCCAAAATGGAATGATTTCACCAGCTAAAGCAATACATATAGAGAGTTAGGCCTTCTCTACTAGAAAAGTTTCCCCAGTTTAATGATTGATTTTTGAATCAATCTTGTTAAACCAAGGCAATCTCATAATGTAGAACAGCTCAAACCAATTAAACTCTTCCTTAAAATGATTTAACTTGCATTGGTAATTTACCAAATTAAACTAAACTGGTTTTAGCAAAGGTTAAAAGGGTTTAAGAGTGTCTCCTGGAACTGGACAAAAACTGGAATTTTTGTACTGTAGAAATTCCATTTTTTTTTTTACAAAAGCATCCTACATAGGGACAAAAAGTTGAAATAACAAAAATTGTTCCAAAATGAAAAGTTCAAAAAAAATTTCATTCAGAAATGTTTTGCTGTAACATTTCTGATCAAAACAAAACATTTTGACTTTCCTGAATCAAAATGTTTCCTGTCCGTTTGCTGAAGCAAGTCAAACCACATTTCATTTTGACTTGTTCAACATTCATCTGTGTTCCCTGAGCTGCTACAATGCCTCATGGTAACTGTAGTTTGGGTGCTTCATGCCCCCTATTCCTCCACTGTGGGTTGCTCTCCCTCACTGGACTACATCTCCCATGATGCAGCTTAAATGAAATATTTTGATTCAGTTCGACTAACCAAAATATTCTGATTCGAGTCAAACCAACCTGAAATAAAATATTTTGTTTAGACTTCCCCAGTGGAAAATTGAAAAAAAAAATTGGCAAAACTGAAACTTTAGATTTTGAAGAAACTGCATCTTCTGTCAAAAAATATTTGAACAGAAACTTCCTGACCCTCTCTCACGTCTACCTTAGGGGTTCGCATCAGTCCAGCTAGATCACTTTTAAATCAATTTAGTGACATTAGTTCAATTTTTCTAATATAGACCAACCCTTACAATGTTTTAAGTAGCAGAGCAACTACATTATATGAGCATTGTTAGACTTTATGTAATGGCACTGAGATCTCTAAATGGGCACGGTATAAGGTTTCCAGTAAGAAGGACTAGCCCTTCCAATCCAATGACCTTGCAAATTATCAATGTCCACATCAGAGGACTGCATTTCTAGTTCTTCTAGAACTCCAGAGTCCCTGAATGATAAGACAGACACTACAAGGGGGAAAGGATCCTTCCATTAAGGTACAGCTAATAGAAAAATTTCAAGAGATGAAGATCTTCAGAATTCCATGACCTCTCTGAAAGTGAGAGCTGACATCTGCACATTGGATAAGAATAAGAAAATGACAGGCAATGAAAAGCTCTCCCTTTCATAGAGGTCATGGAGTTCATTTTTAAATCAATTTAGCTACATTAGTTCAATGTTTCTAATGTAGTCCAACCCTTAGAATGTTTTAAGTAGCAGAGCAACTACATTATGTGAGCATTGTTAGACTTTATGTAATGGCACTGAGATCTCTCAACAGGCACTGTATAAGGTTTCCAATAAGAAGAGCTACCAAAGACTAAATCTTTTAAATAAAGAGATGCTCAAGATCCAAATCAGCATTTTTGAACAGCCCATGTATGGAGGAAATTGAGCTCTGAGGCTGCGATTTCACGCATTTTAAAGAAGGATTCATCTGCCAATAGGGGATGCTGATACAAGGTGAGAATTTGATTGCCCCAAGTTCCAGACCATTCATATGCAGGTGCTTGGAAGATGGCCAATCTAAACACGCCAAAGTCATAACTCCAGATAAATAAAATGGGCCAAATCCTCAGATGGTGTAAATCAGCATATCTCCAGTGACTTCACAAGTTTACACCAGCTGAGATCTGTTGCTTTAAAGTGTGTTAGAACTTAAGCTACAATCCATGTAATAATTCTGAAGCTTCTTTTCTCTCAGCTCCCTGATCTATTTGTAGTTTAAAGTGTTTTCATTGATTAGTAGAACACAAGCATGTTAAAACAGCTGTACTTTTGAATATTTGTTTTAGCTATGATGCTGAATTCACTCATATCAGTTTTCCAAGACTTTCAACTTGGCCCTTTGCAGAAATTCCATTAGCAGCAAGTAGATTAATGACTAAACCCATTTTGGAGATTGAAGTGCTATAGACTGTAAGAAAAATACAGAAAAATCGCATGGTAGCCTGAAGCCCAGACTGTACTGGTGAACATATGGGTGGCTATTAGAATAAAGAACATACATAAATTAAATTAAAGGTAATTTTCTTCCACTCAGTAAATGCACTAAATCCAATATGTGTTCTACTCAATGCCAGTCATTGTAAAGCTTTAGGCATCCCTGTAATGTAATCACCAACAGAGTAATGAATGTGGCCATTATTCTATTGCAGGATGCAGTACAACTTTGTATTAGTAATGGGATAGTATTAACAGTGCTGATATTTCCCCCCGCCATAAGTGAATCTATCACAAAACTGTTCTACTCATGTGCTTTCTTTTGGTTACAGGATCACACTATTTGTGTGGCCAGATGCAGGGGCGGCAGGTTTGTATAATTTTTGGTGGTGCCCAGAACCCACCCTTGCCCAAACTCGGCCTCCCACCTGCCCAAGGCTCCGGGAGGGAGTTTGGGTGGGGGAGGAAGTCTGGGGTGCAGGCCCTAGGCTGGGGCAGGGGATTGGGGTGCAAGGTGCAGGCTCTGGGAGGGAGTTTGGGGATGGGAGGGGGTGCAGGGGTGTGGGAGGGGCTCAGGGCTAGAGTAGGGGTGAGGGATCTGTCTGGGGCTGGGAATGAGGGGTTTGGGGTGTGGGAGGGGCTCAGGGTGAGAGTAGGAGTGTGCGGGGGGTGAGGGCTCTGCCTGGAGCTGGGGGGTTTGGGGTGTTAGAGAGGCTCAGGGCTGGGGCAGAGGGTTGGAGTGCAGGGGGATGAGGGCTGGGTCTGGGACTGGAGATGAGGGGTTTGTGGTGTTGGAGGGGGCTCATGACTGGGGTGCAGGGGGATGAGGGGTTTGGGGTGTTGGAGGGGCTCAGAGCTAGGATAGAGGGTTTGAAGGTGTGGGGGGTGTGAAAGCTCAGGCTGGGGGTGTGGGCTCTAGGGTGAGGCAGGGCTGGGGATGAGTTTGTGGTGCAGGCAGTTCTTATGTTCTGTGTTTGCACAGCACCTAGCGTAATGCAGCTCTGATCCACGACTGGGACTCTTCGGTCGTGTTGCAATACAAGCAACACCACAAATCTATACGTATACAGCAGCTAATCCACAATCATTGGTTTATGCCTCAGGAACAGCAGGGGAGTTTTACGCCGACTCTGAAGGCCCAAATTCCAGAACTTCACCGCTTGCCCACCGAATGCTCCTAAATGGTTTGGTCTTGGCTACCTTAAAAATTACCTCTCTCCTCCTGGCTTACTGTGCTAATTGAGGTGCTTCAGCTAACAGTCCTCTCCTGACATAAATGGCGTGAGAGGGCAAGCAGAAGGGTATTCGCAGGAAAAGCGTCTTGGCTCTGCAATGCACTTCCCTCCTGGATTTGCCACAGCCTGGACGTGGTAACTTTCAGGACATGCTACGGTCTACAGCTCCACCTGCTCTCCCAGACTTTTTCCTCCGGTTAACTGGGGGGAGAAGCCAGGCTGGGACGTGTTGTGTGGGGTTGGGAAGATCTTGTGGGGTAAATTTTCAAAGGGTTGAGGCCCATCCTCCCAATTTACATGTACAAAATGAATTACCCCCACAATCAGGGCAGTGGAAGCTCTAGCACACAGATCTGCACCCACAACTGAACGGTGAGGGCAATATTTGTAGGGGTAAAAGGCTTCCACGAAAAGAGACTTCCCATTTGAACAATCAGAGGCCTGGTTTTCTTGTACAACCTTTGCATGCAGGCCTCAGTAGGCACCCTCTGCTAATATGTACTTATACGTTTAGTAATGCACTTAGATCCTGGTACGGGTGTAATGAAATGAATAATAATAAATTAATAAATAAATGAAGCTGGTTGCAGGATCCTGCTGAAAATCATTAACGTATTACCTCTTTCACAGCACACGCACACACGCAGGCCCTCCTGCAGGTTATATATGTCCAATATGTGCTATTAGCAAGTGTATGCAACATTCCCTGACCCAACGCTCTTACCACAGAATAACCCTCTGTACTGTAGCTCCTGACACAGAGACCTGTAGACCAGCCCCTTGGCAAGTTTTCAGTGCAGTCAGAACCAAGATGGACTCTTCTGTGAAATCCTGGCCCCATTAAAGCTCCCATTGACTTCAATGGGGCCTGCATTTCAATCGAGGTGTTTGGGAAATGCCTTTGTGCACTGTCTACTAGAATTCAGTCTCCATGCATCTTTCTCTGCACAAAAGTGGAGATCAGTGACCTTCCTGTATCATTCTTCTCCTCCTGGGATCAAGCAGAGGGCTCTCCATGAAGTCCTACGTAGGCATGTGTTGGGAGGAGATGGGCTCAGATCAATAGGTGGAAAGGTTCGGGCTGGAGCAAGGCTGCAGGGACCGTGTTTCATTCCCATCCACATCATAAAAGGAATAAACAACATAATACAGCTCTCCCACTTGCTTATCAATGACTAGCAAAACTGACAGAGGCCACATCAAAGGATCCGGCACAGCAGGTATGTGACAGAAACCAGTCATGTACAGTTTTGCCAAACTACACAACCCATTTAATGGATTCACACTCTAACAAGGGTGAACATTAAATTACATTGCTTATTCTATAAAGCTATATTGCAGAAATGGGTGGGTTATCCATGGCTCTGTTTAGATTAACTAACAATGGAAAAAAGATTGAAAAAGACCTAAAAAGCAAAGAGGAAATGGAAAGGGTTGTGCCTTTGAAATCCTGAAATATAGAAAGGCTTTCATCATAAGTCATATGGTTGGCGGGGTGGGGGGGAAAATCTGGTGCATTGCTTTAAATCAGTGTGGGTATTTGTACATTATTTTTTGTTACTGTTATGCAGTAGCTGTAAAACATATAACATCAATTCCCAAACTATATGAAAGCTTATGCCCAAATAAATTTGTTAGTCTTTATGGTGCCACCAGGACTCCTCGTTGTTTTTGCTGATACAGAATAACATGGCTACCCCTCTGAAACATTCCTACAGTTCACTTAAAACATGTTAAGGGCAAGGAATGGTATTTCCAAAGCACCTATGAAATTTAAGAACACAAGTCCCATTGTGCTCTTAAATGCCTTTCAAAACCCACCCCCAGAGTTTAAAAAATAAGAACTATCATTCAGCACCTAATCAGAGGACCTGACTTTCAAAGTACTGAGCGTCCAGCAGCTCCCTTTGGAGTCAATAGATACAGTATAGACTGAGACACAATACAGTTTGAGACTGCTTCCTGGTGTGCCTGGCTCGATTTTAAGATATTTCCTCCCTACACACTATTGGCCAAATCTGTAAAAGTCACTCTGCCAAATCTGCTGAATTTCCATGGGATTTAGAGCAGCTTTATAATCATAACGAATGACTGTATTAGCACAGCATGAATATGTGTGTGGAGATTAACATATTTTTTCAAAATCAAGGATAAAAATTAGTACAGCAGTAGAGAACTTTTATATTAACCCTCTGGGAGTTCAAGAATTAATTGTCATGGAATCGGGTACATCTGCTAACAATCATGCACATCTTTAAACCAACACCCACAGCATTGTCAGTTCAACCCGAACAGCTTTCCATTAGGTGGTATACAAATGTTCTTTGAAATTCCTCTTCTCAGCTCTCCTGATAGACTTAGGTCCCATGTGCTGCTTCGTCTTTTAGCCTAGGCTATACATCCCAACAAAATCCTTTTATAGATAAAGTAATCATGTGTCTCAGTTTTACTAGGACAATCCCATCTTTTTCATATGATGTCCTAGGAGCTTCTTTTGGGTCACCATAAATGCCTTGGCACTTCATTTAATTAATCAAAACTGGGACAGGGTGGTGTGTCTCTGTGGCAGGCTCAGAGCTGAGTGGGTTTTTGTTTTGGGGTGTTTTTTTGCTCATTCTGTTGGAGATGCAGTTCTGTTTCCCGGTCTGGGTGTCTCTGGTTTGTGGGTGAGTGACTATGATATGAATGAAATGCAAAAGATGGAACATCCCTCTTTTGTTTTATTACCTTTTTTTTGGTCAACTCTGCCATGGTCTGTCCTTCCCAGAGAAATAGGAAAAGGATAAATAGGCAAATGCATGCACACCTGTATAAAATCTAATGTTGAGCATTGCCAAGCTACTAATTACTGGCAGAGCCAAAATTGCCATGCCATGCTGGTGGCACAGGTACAGGAAGTTAGCAAAGGAGGAGTCGAAACAGGAAAGAGAATTTTAAAAAAAGAGTTCAGGAGAAAGGGGGTTAACCAGGGAAGAACTGGTTTAAAACTGGTTAGTGAGGGTCATATTATAAGGGGTTAAAATCCTTGTGCTGTGATTTATAAGACTCTTTGTGGTGTGATTTGGTTGGTTGGTTCCTTTCCCCCACTGAGGATGACTAAAATTCTATTTCCAGGCTCTTGTCTAGAGCACTTACTTTCTTTATAAGATGAGCATGATGCTTGCTCTCTGATGTGAATCTTAACAAGTTATTTGGTGTTTCATGATAAACTAATTCAGAACACTTGGGCAATGTCTACACTTCAACCACTAGTGACACAGCTGCAGTGTGGCAGCATTTCAGTGTAAAAAGAACAGGAGGACTTGAGGCACCTTAGAGACTAACCAATTTATTTGAGCATGAGCTTTCGTGAGCTACAGCTCACTTCATCGGATGCTTGGATGAAGTGAGCTGTAGCTCACGAAAGCTCATGCTCAAATAAATTGGTTAGTCTCTAAGGTGCCACAAGTCCTCCTTTTCTTTTTACGTTAAAAAAGCTTACCCACTCCTACCAAGTTTACTATGAAAAGTTGGCCCAGTGTTGAGGACTGTGGAACATGTGGCAATCCTAGAATAAAGCCTTTGTGAAAGCTAAATTACATTTTTCAGAGTAGCAGCGGAGTTAGTCTGTATGGATGTGTCATTACACAAAGTAAAACTATTTCCCCATGTTTATTCCCCCCCACACACTGTTCCTCACACGTTCTTGTCAACTGCTGGAAATGGCCCACCTTGATTATCACTGCAAAAGGTTTTTTTTCTCTCCTGCTGGTAATAGCTCACCTTACCTGATCACTCTCGTTACAGTGTGTATGGTAACACCCATTGTTTCATGTTCTCTGTGTATATAAATCTCCCCACTGTATTTTCCACTGCATGCATCTGATGAAGTGAGCTGTAGCTCACGAAAGCTTATGCTCAAATAAAATTGTTAGTCTCCAAGGTGCCACAAGTACTCCTTTTCTTTTTGCGAATACAGACTAACGCGGCTGTTATCTGAAACATTTCAGTGTAGACACTCATGTAGCTACAGGAGGTGTTTTCCCATTGCTGTAGTGATCCACCTCCCTGAGAGGCAGTAGCTAGGTCAAGGGAAGAATTCTTCTGTTGACTTACTGCTGTCTAGACGGGGGGTTAGGTTGGCTTTTTAGGCTTTTTTAAGGTGGATTTTTCACATCCCTGAGCGATGTAGTTGAATTGACCTAACTCTTTAGTGTAGACCTGGCATCAGCTGCTGCAAATATTCCTCCACTTTGAGAAAGGTGCACGGGGTGGTGTTGAGTGAGAAACTGGCAGGACTTATGCAAGCACATGTTTGTTTTTAATTTACTTTTGTCTTATGTTAATATGACTATGTAGTGTCCCTACCAAATGTTGCCAGTAAGAGTGTGAGTGACTTTTGTGGGGAGGGAATTAAAATGAATGTAACTCTTTCATGGAGGACACAGGAAAATATGTGGAGGGGAAGGTGAAGGTGGGAAGAATATGGAGAGACTGGGAACAGGAACATGAGTGAGAGAGAAAATGTAGGGGAAGGAGAACGAATTTGCCCTAATGCTGTGTTTGAAGGCGGGACCTGAGTCACGAGTCTGTCCCTATTCAGAAAAATGCTTAAGAACGTGCTTAACTGAGCAAGGTTTAGACACCGCATATGCTTAAGTGCTTCGCTGATCGTGGCGGACTACTGCATCATTGCCAAAGTGAACCCACTGTATCAGAGAAAATCCATCCCCACTGTAACTCCTTTGACCTCACTGGAGTTATAACAAGGTCAAATGCAGGCCATAAAGATTGTATAGGGTACGCAATAGACGGGATTTCTTGTCAAATCTCTATTGTATGTGCCAGCCTGAAAAAAAGGTCTATTTTTAATCCAGTGTGTAACCCCTAGGTCTAGTTACGAAATATTGCTGCTTGCCTAGAGATGACCCTGCAAAACATTTTTTAAAATATTAGGCTACTGCCCCTTTGTCATCATGTATAAAGAAGGGCTGAATACTTTGGTTTCTGTTTGTTTACCATAGAAATATCAATGTCTAGCATCGTGTTCTCTACTTTTGCTGCAGGGCCTCCTGGAGAGTTCAGAGGACGTATGCTGTGAGTTGTCTCACCTTAATGGAAGGGGAGAGTTTTTGTATCTTTGGCAAAGACTTCCTTTCTTTGAAATGTTCATTCCTCATAGAAGTGAAATGAGTGTTTTTAAAAAGTTTTCAGTACTTTGACTAAAAGTCTCTTCCTCTCTGAAAGATTCAGTTTTAATTCTCTTGGCTTTTGTGATGTGGTCATTTCACGGGCTCTCCAGTCAGTGCTGCCTTGCAGGCTAGAAAGGACTTGACTTTCTAAGATAACAGACAGAGGGGAAAAACACTAAGGCCTTGTCTAGACACAAAATCTGTACTGCTTGTACTATACGTGGATGCAGTTATACCATTACAGATTATTCCCATATGGGAAGAAAAATGAACTATGCTGGCATGAGCACATATACACCAGTATAACGGCATCCACATATATAATGATGGAACTGCATACACAGTAGGGGTTGTCTTGATATAATTGCAGCGGTAAAAAAATTCACATCCCTGACCAACATAGTTATACCACTACGAAAAACCCGTGTAGACCAATCCTAAAAAAACCACCACAAACCCTTCTTTAGAGATATCTAAGGAAGCAAAAGAGAGCACAAGCCCAGTTTGGTTTTTCCCTTTTGCTGGTGACCTTAACTGAACTATCTTGGCTTGTAAACAGGTGCCCAGTCCAACTTGTTCTGTACTAAATTCTTTCAGACATGCAACAATTCTCTCAGGCTTTGCAAATAAAGCACAGAGGCAGCCCAAGGCCACAGATTGCCACTGTTCAGTGTCATCCTAGCAGAAATGTACCTTTTTGCCCCTTGGCACGATTAAGGCAAGAGCAGGTTTTAGGATGTCTATCGTAGCAATGAATTATACAGCAATCAGAATAGAACCATTTAAGGTAGTGCTGAAAGAGGTTTTTCCCAATAACTTAATATACTTTTACTTCCCAAATTGATATAGCATGGATAAGATATGGCCCGTGCTGCGGATAGATAAGAAGCTTGCTGCATTTAAGACCTTCATAACTCATTCCTTTCACTAGTATGTTCTGAAATAGAAAGTACATTGAAGGCAGGAAATCATTTCGTTCCTATCACATGAGTTTCTGATGGCAATATTGCACTTTAATGCTTGGCTGTGAAATGAGTCCATGTCATCAGTGAAGGCAACTGAAATGGATGCATTAATTCAGCATCTTGTCTACCAGATGTTACAGCAAATTCCTCATTGGAATGTGCATGGCTGTGTCATAGATACTAGTAATTAGTTTGAAGAGCTTTAGAAACAAATATCCCAATTTCTATAGCAACAAATATCCCATCTCCTATCATTCTAGATTGGCTGTTTTTGCGGCTTCTCATTAAATTGTGGGGTTTCGTGTCAGTGCTATAAATTGGGACATTGCTTCTCTAGTGATGCAGTGCACAAATGTTACCAGTTTGTGTTGCTTGTACATAGTTTGCAAACCCTCCCGGAAAAAGGAAATTTGCCAGATAAATAATTCATCACAAGTTGTTCACGCTGCTCTACCTACATCTGTTGCATAGACTCAGACTTGGACTCTTTGATCTTCAAGTCTAGAGGTCGACTTGCTGCGTTTCTATATTGGCAACCGGGCAGTTCCAAAAACCAACTCCCCGAAGTAGGGGGCAGCTATTTGAGTGGGAATTCCCTCTGGCTGATGAAGCATTGCATTCGTTAGTCTGAGGCCTGATTCCCATCAGGCTAAAGCCTCTTTATGCCACTCCATCAGTGTAAAGGGGCCTTGAAGTGGGAGTAAATTACATATGTACCCCTTTAAATTGTGAAAAAGGGCCTGGGTATAAAGAAGAATCAGGCCTTTCACCTTTGCTTTATCCAAATGCTCACCCAAACTGAAGGCCTTATTTCTAACTGAGGAAACTAAATTTCAGATCCAAGGTTTAGGCAGCCACGTTCAGAATTAAATTTAAACTAAACTGAATTAAGGCCACTTGAATTCTGAATTTGGGTGTTCACACAGGAACTGAATGCAGTTTAACTAATCCACTTCAAATCCATACTTTTAGTTAATTCAGATTAATTTTCCTGATCAATGTCCCCATGTAGACAAGCCCTGTAGATGTCTGTCTATGTATTTATGTTGTGCTCCTCACCTTGGGATGTAAGCATTTTTATACGTTTGAAAGTTAAATAAAATATCTGGTTTTGTTTGGTTTTCCCTCCCTCCTCATTTTCTCTCTCACTGTTGTGGGAAAGCAGGGAGCTTAGCTGTTGCTCTAGTTGCCTGGGGAAGTGCTTTGTGCCAACTAGGAAGGCTCTATCTTCCACGCTTGTGAGTCTCACCCTTGTGATTGTTCCTGTGCCGGTTGCGATTGTGGCAGGAGAGGTGGTCTCTTGAGCAGCTTGGGCCAACCTCTTTGGGGGGTGGAGGCTTTGGTATCAGACTGAAACCTTGGGTTTGATTTTATATTCAATGGGGGCACAGCAGACTGCAGACTTACAGGGTTGGAACTGGTAAATAAGCTGACTGCTGCATTCTGTACCAACTGGGCTTCAATCCGGGCAGGAAGAGGTTACCTATGGGTTACAATGGTAAGTTGTGAATGCATAGATTGGTGGCACACAGAAGGGGATGCAGTCTTTTGGACAGCTAGACACGGAAGCAGGTATTTTTTTAGGATGTGTAGCTCTTTGGGCATTCAGCAGCTGCAAAGGATCCATAAGGACCCTGAGGAGCTGCAGACTTACTTGATGATTTGAGGGAAGATGCCCATAGTGGAATGAAATGTTACAGAAGTGGCAAGCTCTTCAAAGGGTTTTCCTCTTCACACTAGAATCACTATCATTTTGCCCAGGCTTCACTTCAGCCAACTCTTCTCTATGTGGGTCCTGATATCTCCCGAGTGTTGGAATTGCAATCCAATCAGGACATCTCCTTGTTATGTTTTGAAGCCCATTTATTAAGCCGATGCACTCAGGATTCGGTCCCAGTGCAGCATCCACTGACACTGACTTTCTTTTCCTATTTGCTTCCGTTAATAGAGCAGAACATGGGGAAAAATAACCCCTCAGTAACTTAGCTAGCATCGAGCCACGCACTGCTACCATTTTCTTTTATATCTCAGGCAAAATCTCATCTCTAGATCAGAGCAGGATTTTTGAGTGGCAAAGCAATTACTAAGCTGAGTGACAGGGAGAATGAAGTACATTTGCACTGAAAGTTATTACCACAAAGCAGAAACTTCTGGCATCACAGTGCAATGACTGACGTCCTCATGGGTTATTATTATGGTCCTCATGCAAATGAAGTGGAAGCACTGACTGTTACAGTGTTTCTAATCAACAAAGTGTGATGCCAGTAATTAGGTTTCATCCCATTTCTTAGACATTAATTGGAGGAAGATATGCAGATTGCTGGTTAATGACAGAACAGTTATAGTTCCATCATCATTTTCTTCTTGTTTATCAATTTGTTTGATTGCTTATGTGGCAAACACTTGATCCTGCATGTGTCTGTTTAGCTATTCGAGCCTGATGTTTTATAAGCAACATGATTGATCAAGTCAGTGACATCTTAAAGCACTGCACGTTACATGGCCTGATCGGAGTGGGTGTAGAACTTAATTTTTGCAAACACACAGGGTGGGATTTTCCAAAGGGTGTGGCATGGTCTAAACACTGCTCTCAGGGATGCCAGTGGTGGGAGCAGTTAGGTGAATGCCAAGAAATTTCCAGCTATAACACTTCGTAGGAAATGCGAGTTGAGATGATGCTGAAAACTAGCTGTGGATTAATGCTCCAGAAATCTGACTCCTGGAAATGTCGGCTGAGATCGGGACCCCATTGTACTAAATCTCTACATAAAGAGATTGCAGGCTAGAAAGACCAGACAGACAAATCTAGAAGAAAGTATTCTGTCACCATTTTATAGATGGAGAACTGAGACACAGATCAGGTCACTTGTCAAAGTCTGATAGAGCCAGGAGTTGAACCTAGATCTCCTGAATCCCAATCCAGTGCTTTAATAATAATCTAACACCACCTAATTCTTACATAGCACACTTCACCTGTGGATCTCAAAGTGCTTTACAATTATCCCCATTTTACAGATGTGTAAACTGAGGTGGAGTGACTAGGCCAAGGTCACCCACTAGACCTGTGGCGGAGCTGGGAACTGAACCACGGACTTTAAGTTGCAGGCCAGAGCGCTATCCACTAAGGCACACTGTCTTTAACCACAAGACCATCTTCCGCAAAGAACACTGAAGGATTCTAAAGACTTATCCGTAGATAAAATTCTCTGCACAGATTACTCCCAAATGCACTCTGCTTCAGCCCACCCTTTTACTTCGACTCCCCTCACTTTCTAGCGGCTGGTTCTGTGGCTGCAGCACAATGCTATAAAGATCAAGCATAAAGTACCCCAGGAGGACAGAGCCAGCCAACCTTTTTATAGAATAAATGGCGCTGTTAGGCTTGGCTTAGCTACTTTCTTACATTTCCTGGCGAAGAAGGCAAAATTATAGTTGTTCCTCAGCAAAGTAGGAACAAGAAGCAAAACTCAACAGAAATATGCAGACTCTCACATTACTTATATGAAAACCAAATACTTTTTGTTTGCTTTTCCAGTAGATGCTAATTTGTGTCTATAAGTGAAAGCTGAGTGGGTAAATATCTAACAGGAGAATCCATAGCTGTTTGATCCACAAATTTGTGCCATGTTTAATTGTTGAGAACTGATCACAATGGTCAAGGGGAAAATAACTGAATTCACTGAGGGGCCCTTTTGTTCCCATTCTTACCTTTTTTTTTTCTGTCAGCGACTTACCGTTAAAATAAATGTGTGCCTCATTGTTGCTTAATCAAACCACGCTGCAAGCCAGCCATTTATTATATTCTTATCCTGTGCTAGTCAGTATTATTCAGGATGTGCGCTCTCCCGATTGTGTATGGAGACCACCGATTCTGAATAATTTGGAGCAAATATTTTAAACTGTGTGTTGATTGCTGTTGGTGTAACTAGTGAGTGGTACAATGAACTTGTACACACCGTATTCTGCAATGCCTCCGGAAGATTCAGTTCTCTCAGGTCAGTCGTTTTCCTTTGTTAGCTATGAATCTTCCCCAAAATTCATGACAAGGGGAAAATATTGATACAGATCACTAAACTTCGGAAGTAGTCATTGTTTGGGTGTGGGAAGGGAAGGCAGCGCATTGAGAGCTTGATGTGAGGAAGAATTACGTGTGTGAGCGACAGATTGCAGGGGTCAACCTCTGGTTTATAGAAAGGAGAGGCCCACATCTATGCCTACTCTATTATTATTTCTATTGTACAGGCAAGGAGCCCCAGTCATGGACCACGACCCTCACACTGTAAATATAAGACAAGAGACAACAGGTGGGAAAGCACAAGGAAAGAATGAGACAATATTGGTCAGCATGATATTGGTCAGCTTGGGCACACCCAGCAGCCTAACACCTCTCAAGTGTTTTGTAGGCCTCACAGCAAAGGAGAGTTTTAAGGAGCATCACAAGTTAGTTTTGCAGCTGTCTAGAGGCGTTCCTCTCAAGTGTGAGGGGCAGCATGGGAGAAAGCAAGAGGGATGCCTGTTTGAAAATTGAACAGCGGGCAATGGAGGCTGACATCCTGGGCCGATTGGAGGTAGGAGTCAACCTTTTGATACTGAATGAGAAATGACAGGATGGGGCTAGGTAGTGAAGGGCCTTGAAAGTGCAGACAAGAAGTTTATGTTTGAGGAAACAGAGAGGGAGCCAGTGAAGTCTGTACATCTGATTTGTGCACACATCTGCCATTTCTTCATGCACAAATCAGGGATTAGGTCCTGCTCATGGCTACTCAGGCACTTCTATAACTATTTGTCCACGTATAGCTCTGCTCCACATTCACAAAAATGCATGCAAAAATAGGCAGGCATATGCAAAAGGAGGCATGGACTTTCAGCACCACTTTAGACCCTGCAAGAGGAATAAATATTCAATAAAAGTCAGTAGCAAACTCCCTAACATTTGTGAGATGGCCCTGGGGGACATTTTCGCCTCAGTGTTATATGATTTAGCCTCTACCTGAGTTAAGGTCTATAAGAACAGAGAGAGACCCTCGAGTTATCTTTGCACTGGAAAGGGACTTCCCAAAACTGCATGCTGCCCGCTGTAATTATTTTTGGAAATTGTTTCTCACGGTCTATGAATAATTGATTTCTCACTACAGTCATGGAATATTGTCTGCATTTGTAGTGCTTTCTTTGCAATTACACTTGGACCGTTCTAATAAAACAATCTTCAGTAAAAAAGGTATAAAAGTAATGTCACAAAAGGCTGACGCACCATCAGATTCTGTGATTGGAGGGGGTGCATCACATGGTGAAGCATGTAAACTAGCGAGCCCAACGGAGGAATGTATGTTTTGGAACGTTCGGGGACGTGATGCTGCTACGTTTGGTGGATGGCAGAGGACAGAGGAATCTGCCTTTTTTCCCCCCAATGTCCCTTCGTGCATGAAGCCAGTAGAATGTGGCATCTCTAACAAATCATTATTGCCCCTATGTGCACAATAGGAGGCTTACATGCTGACTCTGACCTCGCCTGTGACAAGAAGTTATGGGATCACAGCTTCACTGCATTCTCCGTATTGTATATCTAAACTTGTTCCAGATTCCGTGGAAATCCTATTCCCCTCTAGAGAGCAAAGGACAAATTCGCTGCAGGTGTAAATGACCACGTCCATGTGCACTAGCAGAGAATTTCTCCCCACTGTGGAGCAATTACGTATGAAACTAGGCATGGACAAAACTCCTTTCACTTCAGAGGAGGTTTGTGTGAAAGTTTTCCTTGGTTTCAACTGACAAGAGTTTCACCCCTTTCAAGTTTCACTTTGAATGTCAGGATCAAACGGTCTCCAAAATTCAGTCAGGTGAAACCAGCCAATGGCTAAAACTGGTACATTTTCCATTGGTTTTCGATCAAAATTAATCCAATCAATTCAGCCCGATTTCATTCCAAAGTTCCCCAAACCTTTCAGCCAAGCTTCTCTGTTTCAAGCCTGTAATGAAACACAAAACCACACAAATTTCTTGTGGATTCACATAACCCTAAATGTTTGGAAAGCTGAGTTTGCTGTATCTCTGTCTGTCAATTTAAGACACTTATATGGTCTCCATCCCCTCATACTAAACAGGGTTAGGGCAGCATTTGACTGAGAAGCACCTTGTGATCCCTCAGGATATAAGATGCTCTATAAATGTGAGCTACTCCCATAACTACTTATTATTAATAAGACTCATTCCCTCCTTCTCTATTGTGTCCCAGATTTCTGTTCTCTGATCTGCTCATCTTGACTGGCTTTTTCTGTCTCCCCTAGCTGTTATTTCCTATTGTATAGTTCACCTGTAATGGGGACACTCAGCGAGTGATTCCTTCAGTAATAAGAGACCAGATGTCATACTGTGCAGAATGTCTGCTGGGATGATGCTATGAGTGAACTTGCTTGGTTGTCAAGGGTTGTGCTTTTTATTTTAAGTGCATTTGAAAACTAATTTTGTGTCTGTTTCTTACGACAAACATCTGTGAATCCTGAAATTAATCACTTTTCTTAGCCCTGGAGAGAAAGACAGTTTGGCTGAGTCCTGAGGTCAGTAAGACTGTTAAAGAGCCTGGGAGCATTTATTTGGAGGGAGGAAGCATGCCAGTTGTCATTATTTAAAAGGGGTGGTCCTTGTTTTATTTTGTTTTTTTAGAGTAAATTATCTTTGACTTAAACACTGTATGCCTCCAAATATCTGTGTCCTCTGTATGGCACTAAAGTGTGTGTCTGTCCCTCCCTCCCCCCCTCCCATTCCCTATTTATAGCTTTCAGATGCTACGTATGCATTAGTCATGACAATCGCTAATTTATCTTGGAAAACTCATGGAAGACGGGAGAGATTCCAGAGGATTGGAAGAGGACAAATAGAGTGCCAACCTATAAAAAGGGGAATAAGCACAACCTGAAGAATTACAGACCAATCAGCTTAACTTCAGTACCTGGAAAGATAATGGAGGAAATAATCAAGCAATCAATTTGCAAATGCCTAGAAGATAATAAGGTGATAAGTAACAGTCAGCATTGATTGTCAATGGTGTCAGCATTGATTGAATTGGTGTCAAACCAACCAAATAGCTTTCTTTGACAAGGTAACAAGCCTTGCGGATGGGGGGAAGTGGTAGATATGGTACATGTTGACTTTAGTAAGGCTTTTGATACTGTCTTGCATGACCTTCTCATAAACAAACTAGGCAGATATAACCTATATGAAACTACTATAAGGTGGGTGCATAACTGGTTGGAAAACTGCTCGCAGAGAGTAATGATCAGTAGTTCACAGTCAAGCTGGAAGGGCATATTCAGTGGGGTCCTGCAGAGATCGGTCCTTGGTCCAGTTCTGTTCAATACCTTCATCAGTGATTTAGATAATGGAATAGAGAGTACACACTTAAAAAGTTTGCAGATGATACCAAGTTGGGAGGAGTTGCAAGTGCTTTGGAGGATAGGATTAAAATTCAAAATGATCTGGACAAACGATCTGAAGTAAATAGGAAAATATTCAATAATGACAAATGCAAAGTCCTCCACTGGAGGTTATAGTACATCACAAGCTAAATCTGAGTCAACAATGTAACGCTGTTGCAAAAAAAGCATTCTGGGATGTATTAGCAGGAGTGTTCTAAGCAAGACATGAGAAGTAATTCTACTCGGTGCTGATTAGGCCTCAACTGGAGTATTGTGTCCAGTTCTGGGTGCCACATTTCAGGAAAGATGTGGAGAAATTGCAGAAAGTCCAGAGGAGAGTAACAAAAATGATTAAAGGTCTAGAAAAGTGACCTATGAAGAAAGATTGAAAAAATTGGGTTTGTTTAGTCTGGAGAAGAGAAGACTGAGTGGGCACATAACTGTCTTCAAGTACATAAAAGATTGTTACAAGGAGGAGGGTGGAAAATTGTTCTTGTTAATCTCTGAGGATAGGGCAAGAAACAATGGGATTAAATTTCTGCAAGGGTGGTTTAGGCTGGACATTAGGAAAAACTTCCTGTCAGGGTAGTTAAGCCCTGGAGCAAACGGCCTATGGCAGTTGTGGTATCTCCATCAATGGAGGTTTTAAAGAACAGATTAGAGAAACACGTGTCAGGAATGGTGTAGTTATTACTCAGTCCTGTTGTGAGTTCAAGGAACTGGACTCGATGACCTATTGAGGTCCTTTGGAGTCCTACACCGCTATGGTTGTATCACAGCTGATTTACACCAGCAGAGGTTGGTGCATAGGGTGAAATTTCTTGATGTGCACCACTGAAGTCCAGCATCACCACTTAATCTCTCCAAATAGGCCTTATTTATTATTTGTGTTTCCATACCGCCTAGGAACCCCAGTCATGGATCAGGAACCCGCTGGGTTAGACACTGTACAAACATTGAACAAAATGACAGTTCCTGCCCCAAAGAGTTACAATCTAAGTAGAAAACAAGAGACCACAGATGGATACAGAGTGGAACACAAGGAAACAATAAGACAATATTTCAGAAAATATTTTCAGAAAGCTTTTGACAAGGTCCCACACCAAAGACTCATAAGCAATCATGGGAGAATAAGGAAGGTTCTCTTATGGATCAGTAACTGGTTTAAAAGGTAGGAAACAAAAAGTAGGATACATGGTCAGTTTCCAGAATGGAGAGAGGTAAATAGCTGGGTTCCCCAATCATCTGTCCTGGGACGTCTACTGTTCAATATATTCATAAATGATCTGGGAAAGGGGATGAACAGTGAGGTGGCAAAACTTGCAGACAATACTCAAGATAGTTAAGTCCAAAGATGACAGCAAAGAGTTACAAAGGGACCTCAGAAAACTGGCAGATGAAATTCAGTGTTGAAAAGTGCAAAGTAGTGCACACTGGAAACATAATCCTAACTATACCTACAAAGTGATGGGGTCTAAATTAGCTGTTACCACTCACGAAAGAGATCTTGGAGTGATCATGGATAGTCTATGAAAATATCTGCTCAATGTGTAGCGACAGACAAAAAATCTAACAGTATGTTAGGCAGCATTAGAAAGGGAATAGGTAATAGCAGAGAAAATATCATAATGTCACTATATAAATCCATGGTACACCAACACCTTGAATACTTCATGCAGTTCTCAAAAAGATATTAGAACTGGAAGAGATACAGAGAAGGGCAACAAAAATGAATAAGGGTATGGAACAGCTTCCATATGAGGGAAGAATAAAAAGGCAGGGACTGATCAGCTTAGAAAAGAAATGAAAAAAAGAAAAAATCATGAATAGTATGCAGAAAGTGAATAGGGAAGTGTTATTTACCCCCTTTTTCATAGTACAACAACTGGGGTCACCCAAGGAAACCAATAGGCAGCAGACTTAAAACAAACAAAAGGAACTACTTCACACAATGCACAGTCAATCTGTGGAACTCATTGCCAGGGGATGTTGTGAAGGACTAAAGTATAACTGGATTCAAAAAAGAATTACATAAATTCATGGAGAATAGGTCCATCAATGGCTATTAGCCAGCATGGTCAGGGATGCAACCCTATCCACTGGATGTCCCTAAACCTCTGACTGCTAGATGCTGGGAGTGGATGACTGGGGATTGATCACTCGATAATTGCCCTGTTCTGTTCATCCCCTCTGAAATGTCTCGCACTGGCCACTGGACCATTAGTCTGACCCAGTATGGCCACTCTTATGTTCTTATTATCAGTCACTATGATAAGCACCAGCAAGTTAACTATTGAAGATCATAGAATCATAGAATAGAAATGTCGGGCTGGAAGGAACCTCAAAATCATCAGGTCCAGCCCCCTTGAACTGAGGAAGGCCCAAGAAAATCCCTTTGGCGAAAGGACATCACACAAAAACAACAACAGAGCCAGCCCTCCCAATCTCTTCAAGAGCTCACAAAATATTGAATCCTTCTTTTCAGGACACATAAGTCAGTCACACAAAGGACATTCGTTGTTTTAACTTATTCTTGTGGAGATGTTCATTCCTGCGATTAGGAGATGTACCGTAATAGTTTTCTCTTGTCTTCTTTCAACTCTGCTAAATAAGTCTGTCGGTCATACTAAAGCTTTGCAAATCTAATAACCTTTCCCTTGCAATTCTTCTCCTCTGACATATACTATTCAGTGTTTAGATGGGATGTGGAATCTGATTATAAACTTTTGCTGAGTTTTAAATCTCTCTTGGTAGAGATGGATCATTTTAACTTCTGGTCACAATTGTAAGTTCTTGGGCGAGATGTCAAGAGGGCATTTATTTTTCCATTAGAGCCATGGTAGAGGCAGTATTCTGCATAGTTCAAGTATAGATAATTATATTCTACATGACTTTAGGCCTGACTCAAAGCCCACTGAGGTCAATGAAGAGTTTTTCCATTGACTTCAATGGACATGGGATCCCCAAATTAACTTGCAGTTTTGAATATGATACTTCTACTATTCTCCCCCAAATAGTTGTAGTGTTGCTGTGTCATATTAAACAGCTGCAGCATTTCATTAGTGTGTACAGTGATTCTTTTCCTTATGATGGACCTGGCCCTACCATCAACCTGGCTTCAGCTCCTGCCACTGCCTTCAGTGGGAGATCTGAGGACAAACAACGACAGGACTGGAGCCGCTTCTTAAAGTGCTTTGCGGTCCTTGGGGATGAAAAGTAGCACGTAGTTGTGAGGTATTATCATTAATCATTTATATTACTGTTATGGTGCTAATACAGCCCTGGAAGAAGTCCTAAACTCAGTACACACAATGACAAGTAGAAAGCCATGTTTTAACTCTCTTAATGACTTTTGTTGGCTCTCTTAATGACTACCCATGCGTCTCTGGACCCTTTCAGATGTCGAGCCTGGACGCTTATGAATACCTGAGGGTTGTGGTGGATTGGGTGATCAGTGAGGCGGATATGGGTGCGAACCCAGCCAATAGGGGCAATCTCTGCCAAGATCTGAGCCCTCTTCCAAATTCCCATTAGGGCTCGACATTATGCTGGCTGGGACTCCTCATTGAGGAAAGCCTCTGGATAGTAAGTCCAACTGCTACCTCCTCGTGCTGAGAGATGGTAACTGGCTTGGATAACCGGGGGGATTGCGGAGGATGAATCCCCATCCCTTTTGAGGTGGGGATTGGGGTGGGCAGCCCCAACAAATCTGTTACCCTGGTAAGGGTAGTTTCCCCCTGGCAAGGGTAGCCTCCCCCATGTATGGGTTGAATCCCCCTGGTAAGGGTTAGTTTCCCCCTAGTAAGCATTATATCTTTTAATTATGGAAAAAAGAAATTTTTATTTACATACCGGATTGACGCTGGACCAGGTAAACAACGCCCCTGCTGCTGGCTTTGATGCCCCATCCAGAAGTGTTAAATATATTAGGGGAGTAATTAGGGTCGCTGGACCTATGGATAAGATGTTTTTTAATGAGTGGATTTCTCATGAGTCTAAGAAGAGGGAATTTTCTCTATTGAAAATGAGAAGGGAGTTGAGGAAATTGATTTTATAGGTGAGGATGTTTTATCATTTCTACCTATGGTTTTTTCTAATAACACTTTTAATAATTTAGATATGGACAATTTTAATCCTGGTTTTGAGTATTTAAATGCATTTGAAGATCCGTATTTTAAAGAATCTGGGCATTTTAATACTAATTTAACTAATTTAACTACTGTTTTTAACAATATAGATATAGATAATTTAACAAATTTACCAAATTTATTAAATAGTAGCTCATGGAAAGACAGTTTTTTTATCTAGACTATCCCATCGATTGTTTTAATTGTCCAATTTGCCCGCAGATTTTAGCAACATTTGGAAAATGGGCAAAACACATTAATGTTGTACATAAAAGCAAGGCCATAAGAGTGGTCTGCAAAAAGTGTGGAAAGTCCTCTCAATTCCACAGTATAGCATGCCACTACCCCAAATGCGTGCCCAAGGAGGTGGATACCCTGGTGAAGGGCTATACCTGCTCAAGTTGTAGAATGGCTTTTCATATTAAATCGGGCTTAAGCCAGCATTGTAGAGATAGACACCCCGCTATTAGAAATGAACAGAGAAAAGAGAACATAACAGCTAAGAGTAAGGCCAGAGAGTCAACTTGTTCTCGATCTCAATGGATCATGAGATTGAGCTGCTTATTCGATTGGAGACCAAATATCTAGGAAAAAGGAATATTAATAAGTGTATTGAAAGCAAATTAAAAACAAAGACCAACAAACAAATTTCTGATAAAAGCCGTGAATTGGCTAAGAGAAAGATCAAGAAAGATAGAGATATTGATGAAGCAGGAGAGGTAGATAGGGTTGAAGAGAATATACTGGAAGTTCCGCCCCCGAGAGAAAGAATTTTGCCACTAAAGGAGCATCCATATGTGGACAAGGTGGGGAAGGTATGTAGGCACGGGAGACAAAGTAGGAAAGCTGGAGAAATATTGAATAGCTTAGAGGAGATCGAAATTTTATTGAAGGAAAATCAGACTAAATCAGTTAGATGGGCAATGGTGGAGAAGGTGTGTAATTCGTTGATAGAGATAGATATTAGTAGATGTGAGGAACAACAGGAGATGGATAATAATAATAGAAAAGGGAATGGAGAGGTGGGTGATAGAAAGAGACAGTCTAACTCTATTCGGAGATATGCCACTAAGAAGGCTAGGTACAAATTTTGCCAACAGTTATTTGTTAAGGATAAAAGAAGATTAGCACGTATTATCATGGGGGAACCAGATAGGGCTAAATGTAATATTCCCCTTAAAGATATTGAGTCATACTATGTAGATATATTAGAAAAGATTGGACATGGAAGTACTGTAGGATGGCCCCCGGCCACAGAGAGAGCAGATAATGATTTATTAATGAGTCCTATTTCTGTGGATGAAATTAGGGAGGCCCTGAGAGAAATTCACAAAGATAGTGCCCCTGGCCCAGATAAAATTACAGTAAACAATTTATGTGATATTTTTAATCTGGATTCCTTAATTCTCATGAGAATTTTTAATATATGGTCTTTAAATAGTCAGGTCCCTGATGTTTTTAAAGAAAATAGAACAATTTTAATTCCTAAAACATGAATTAAGGAAGAATTAAAGAAAGTATCCTCCTGGAGGCCATTAACAATAGGTTCTATGTAGATACAACTGTATACGAAAATTTTAGCTAAAAGATTAATGACTGCAGTCAAAATCTGCAATAGATGAAAAGGTTTTATCTCCGCTCCTGGATGTGAAGAGAATATCTCAATTTTAAACAATTCAATAAAGGGGGCAAAGTGAAATGGAGAGGAATTAGCTATTGTATTTGTGGATTTGGCAAAGGCATTTGATTCTGTGGGACATGGACATATTACGTCCAGCCTGAGAAGGTTTGGGATAGATGAGCACTTTATAGAAATTATAGGGTACCTCTATGAAAATTGCACCACAAGGGTTTGGATGGGTGAAAAGAGCACTGCATCTATTTTAATTAGGAGTGGGGTTAAGCAAGGAGACCCTTTATCTCCTATTTTATTCAATATTGCCATGGATCCTTTATTAACTAGGTTGGAAACAGAGGGCTCTGGGTTTTACGTTCAAGGAAATAGTGTCATGTCGTTGGCATTTGCCGACGACATGGCAATTTTAAGTGGGTTGTATCAAGGGATGGCCAAAAATCTAGGAATTTTAGAATGTTTCTGTAGAAATACTAATCTTTGGGTTAATGTGAAAAAAACTAAGGGATTTCACATACTCGCAAAATACAAAACGTATGTGATTAATCCCAAGGATAATTGGAAACAGGGTACTGAAATTATTGATTATGTACATCCAGGAGAATTCGAAAAGTATTTGGGTGCAAGGATAGATCCTTGGATAGGGATTGGAGGACAAATTGTCTCTTAAGGACAAATTGATTGAACGGAGCAAGAACTTAAGCAAGGCTCCTCTTAAACCAGTCCAAAAACCGAGGATTTTACAAACATATATTTTACCAAGGCTATTTTATAATTTACTTTTAATTGAGCCTCCTTTTTATCTTTTACATGAGTTGGATGTTTTAGTTAGGAAAATAGTAAAACAGATTTTACATCTCCCACAATGTACCGCCGATGGATTATTTTATGCAAGGGGAAGAGATGGAGGACTTGCAGATAAGCATGTTGGGTATTTGTGCACTAAATATGGTTAATGCAAGTGGAGAAGACATATTGTATCTAAAGATAATTGGATAGATTTATCCTATCTATATGCTGGAGAAAATCTAGTAGATAAAATATTGGTTCTTGGTGCAGAAATGGAGGGAGGAGGAATTTTTAGATGGTGTGGGTTGAGGTGTCAGGGGGTAGATATTAAGTATTTTAAGAATGATGTAATTTGTAATTCAATTTTGAAAATATCTTGTATGGTTAGATCCTCCTCACTAATTGACATATTACAACTTAGGGCCAATGTTTACCCTACAAGACAAGTGTTGGAAAGAGGTAGAGAAGGATTAAAGGCCTCCTGTAGATGGTGTGGTAAGGTTAGAGAGACAATACCACACATACCGGGACAATGTTTTAAAACTAAAGAGGCTAGGATAAGAAGACATAATAGGGTAGTTTCCACAGTAGTAGATAAAGTGTGTAAATTGGGGTAGAAATCAATTGTAGAACCTCACCTAAGAACTAAAGAAGGAAATTTGAGAAAGCCAGATATTGTTTTTTTAAAAGGACATATTGCGGTGGTGGTAGATGTCACAATTTGCTGGGAGGATAATGCCGATAGTCTGGAGAAAGCCCACAAAGAGAAAGTCACCTATTACCTCGAATTGGAGGAAGTTATTAAGAAACTAATGGGAGGTACAAATGTCCACTTCTTTGGTCTCATTGTTGGGGCTTGTGGCAAATGGA
Source organism: Caretta caretta (assembly GCF_965140235.1). Taxonomy (NCBI): domain Eukaryota; kingdom Metazoa; phylum Chordata; order Testudines; family Cheloniidae; genus Caretta; species Caretta caretta. The sequence goes on along the minus strand of NC_134208.1, from coordinate 200,096,160 downwards.
GAGAAGGAAATGATGATCTTTTAAAAATCTTAGGAATTGAGAGAGGTAAAAATTTTAAGGAAAATATTTGTAGACTCGTTGTATATACCACTGTAGATATGATGACTATGTTCAGTGTCAAGTAGAGATCCCGGAGCGCCATTCCATGTATCTCACTATTACTAAATGTAAGCTATTTTTTTCCATATTTTAAATGTATGGATTATCGGTTATCAATACCTTTATATCCATTGCTATTGATTTATCCGTCCTTTCAGATAGTGGTTTTAAGTCATTAATAAATACTTATAAATCTGGATTTATATTGTATTTTAAGTTATTCTTTTTACTGGACTTCGATGTGGACTGGCTGCTTATAGTAACTAGGAAAGGGCAGGTAATCACGCCTGTACATAAATAGCAGGAAAATTGTGAACCCCTAAAAAACAGAGAGAGCCAAACAGCAAGAGAGCTGGTGTGTTCTTTTTGAGATGTTGCCTTAGTTTTCTATATTCCTTTTTAATTCCCATGCCTTTTTCTTCATGTCTGGAGTTTGTGGCTATACACAAAATACTGAAGTGCATCTAGATTCTTTCCCCAATGAGGATTTAAATGTCTCCCTAAAACGGTTTCACTCTACACTCTGCTCCCCCTCTTATGTATTCATATTCTTGTGCCCAGATTTTTCCCTTGTGCTTGATTCAAATTGATGTCTTATGTGAACTAGCATGTGAAATCAATAGAAGTTTCCATTCAAAGCCTCAATACTTCTGAGGATCTGGGCCCACGTGCTTTCATGAGCTAAAGCAGTCTATGAAAATTATTCCACAGTAAACATCAGGAACTGAAAATCAAGTAATTATTTTATTATTAACATTTTGAAAACTTAAATCAAACAGTGTGATTTAGTTGCAGTTCGTTGTCTTGAAGTGCCAGTTGTCTTTCTGCTCTGAGATTTAATCAAATAGACTTTGAACATTAAAAAAAAAAAAAAAAGACTGCATGCCAGTGTGGTTAATATCAAAACATAGATCTGTTAGGCACATATCAGTCACTTATTTTTGGCTAAGATATCATAGGATCTTCCAGTTATTTCAGTCACCCTGAAAGCCTGATGGAAGGACTAAAAGTTTCTTCAAATGCACTGTTTTCTTGTTTATGCTTCTCTTTAACTCCACCTGCCCAATTATGGGACACACAATGAGAGAAAGCAGGACACAGTATCTTCAGACACCAGAGGAATGCAGACAGCTTTAACCAATAATTACTTTAATTTGTATTTCAGTAGCACCTAAAGACTCCAGTTGAGATATGGCTTCCGTTGTGCGAGGCTTTGTACAAATGCCTAGTGAGAGAGAAAGAGTCCTGTGGCACCTGTTCTGTTCTAGGCCCGGGAGGCCTGCCAGGGGTGCTCCGAAAAAGCGAGGCTCAAATGCGGCAAAGCGGTGAATTGTTGGCTTTATTGAAGGTAAGTGACACACCCGCAACGGGGACTCCAAGCATTGCTGTCACAGAGGTGGAGAGCCCAGCGCACCGGAACAATGCGTGAGACGGCGTCCAACGAAGGGGAGGAAAGCAGGCATTAATATACACTTAACATTATCAGCTCATGTATAATTACTAAGGGGTTGTGCTCCTTTACTGGCAAGGGGCCACACGAGGGCCGGTTGAGGACTGGTTTCAACCGGTTCCTCATGTCCGACACTGACCGATAGTAACCGTCTGCACGAGAAAGCGTTCTTCCCTAGCTAGGCCGTCACAGAGTCTTCCGCAGTCCTTTACAGCACCTTATAGACTAACAGACATATTGGAGCATGAGCTTTCGTGGGTGAATACCCACTTCGTTGGATGAAGTGGGTATTCACCCACTAAAGCTCATGCTCCAATACATCTGTTAGTCTATGAGGTGCCACAGGACTCTTTGCCACTTTTACAGATCTAGACTAACACAGCTACCCCTCTGATGCTTAATAAGAGAGAGATTCTCTGCCCTGAAGAGCTTACAATCAAAATAGATGACAGACAAAGACTAGGAGGGGAAATAGAGGCACAAAGATAAGAAGTCATTTGCCAAAGGTCAGAGAGAAGGTCAATAGCAGAGCCAGAAACCAGAACCCACATCTTGTGTGTCCCAATCCAGTGCCCTATCCATTGATTGCAATGTAGATGATGTGATGAGTTCATAGATAAAGAGGAGAGGACCCAAGAGAAAGTTGAAGAATACGAGAGAAACATATAAAAAAAAAGGAGAGAGGAGGGTTAAGGTTGTTGAGAAGGAGCAAAAGAGGAAAAAAGGTGCACAGGAGGGCAGGAATTCAGCTGCTAGCATCCAGGATTATGAGAGTTAAATCTTTTCAAGACACAAGAGGATGACGTATAAATGACTTGACTGGAAGTGCCGATTTTGCTCTGAACAGCAGCAGCGAGCATGGAATCAGTAAAACCTGCAGAGAAGGGGGCAGAGCAGCAGAGAAAATAGGAAGCAGAGATTTCAAAAGTATAAAAGGTCTGCTCCTCCTCTCCTTTACGCCAGTGTAAATTAGTAGTACCTCCACTGAAATCACTGGAGTTACACTGGTGTAAAACTGAAGTCAGAGGAGAATAAGACTCTGCTGTGTTTTGGCAGGACGAAGGTTCTCCGAGGATGACATTAGACATACTGAACCATCTCCTTCAACTAGTATCATTGAGGTTAATATTTTTGCCTCAGCCTGTGACATGTAGCTCTCAACACACACACACAAATATAAGGAGTACTTGTGGCACCTTAGAGACTAACCAATTTATTTGAGCATAAGCTTTCATGAGCTACAGCTCACTTCATCGGATGCATCGGAAGCTTATGCTCAAATAAATTGGTTAGTCTGTAAGGTGCCACAAGTACTCCTTTTCTTTTTGCGAATACAGACTAACACGGCTGCTACTCTGAAACCTATTGTTAAATTTATTCACCTAAATTTGGTAATTTGAGATTATGTACTGTATGTATCTTATGACTTTTAAGCCAAACTTTGTATTTGTGAATAGCCTAAGTACTATACCCAGATGTACAGACACTCGTTCCTTAACCTGTGTATTATATAATTTTAACATTAGCTTCAACAAAAATTGTAAATCTGTTCTTACCAGTTTAATTACTGAGGCAGAACACTGCACCTACTGGAAGCCTCGACTTGCTATCCTGAAGAAGACTACTGTTTGAAGATGAAATCTATTACTACTGTTTCAAAAGAAGATCTTCATGCTGTTTTGGAGACTCCAGGACAGACCTACAAGACGGCAACAGATTGAGCAATTCCACAGAATTCTTCAACCGCTGCTTTGACTACTGCTGCTCCATGGAACACCCATCGGGAAACAGCCTCTAAGAAGACCCTCAGCACTTCCAGGATGTTGTAGATGAGCAGCACTGATGGGAAAAGTGACTCTTCCTTGAAAAAAAAAAACCCCGTGGAGATGCTGCTGCAGTGAGATCTTGCACCTCGAGGATGACCTTTGGGACATCACAGCCAGGATAAACGTCATCTCATCTGCTCTTCAACAGAAGGATGCTACATGGAGAACTTCACCTGATTTGCTGACTTGAGGTTCATCCACAGGGCCTGGCTCAACTGTGTCCCGCTGAACAGAGCCGTCCGCCTTGGGAATTGGGACAAGCAATGCAGGAAGTGCGGCTATGCCAACGAGACGCTACCCCATGTCTTGTGTAATTGCAAGTCCCATTCTACAGCCTGGCAGCTGCACCACAACACCATCTAGAATCCCCTACTCCGAGCCATCCCACCACTTGTAGGGAAGATGGCCATGAACTCCGCCATCCCCGGAACGGACAGCCAACTGCGACTGGATGTCATCACCACCAACCAGAGGATCATCATGATGGACATCACAGTTCCCTTTGAAAACAGGACCCCGGCCTTCTGTGACTCCCCATCTCGAAAGCCGGAGAAATACCTTCCCTCTGGCTGACACCTTGAGAGCTAGGGGTTACCAGGTTCAAACTCATGCACTGATCATCAGATCCCTGGGCACATGGCACCCCAGTAACGAGCAAGTATTGCAAAAATGTGGAATTGGTCAGCGCTACACTTGGCTGATGTGGCAACTCATGGTGTCGGACATCATCAGGTGGTCGAGGGATATCTACCTAGAACACATCGCTGGACATCGGCAATACCAGGAGAGATAAGCTGGAGTGCCAATGAGAAGCAAAATTGGAAAGTAACTGAAATACTTCTCTGATGAATAATATCTACTAAGGGACAACCTATCCTAAATGCTCAATTACTAAGGGACAATCTGCACTCATTGCTATATTTGCTTTCCACAACCAACTCTCTGTATAACTTTTCCATGAGTGATGTATCCGAATATTTAGGATACTAATATCTAAATTGTATCATTAAATTTATTAATCTTATTTGGGTTGCTGATTACATACTGTGTGTATTGTATTACTTTTAAACCAATCTTTGTACTTTTGGATAATTTAAGCACTGTACCCAGATGTACAGACACTCTTTTCTTAACTTAGGTATTAATTAATTTTAACATTAGCTCGAATACAATTTTTAACTCTGTTATATCCGTTGTACAAATGAGGAAACTGTGTCACAAATAGGAGACGTGACTTACCAATGACTCACTGATAGCACTAGCATAACAGCTAGGGTACCTTTTTCCCTGCTCTAACCTCTGGCAAACAAAGCCTTTGTTGTAAAGAATGTCGAACATAGAAATACTGTATCTTCCCAAACCTGAGGCTAGCCAGGAATTGAATCTGGGCTGAGGTATGAACTGAGCCTGCAGCAACATTGCAACTTAACCTTAACTCAGATTCATTTACAGAATGGAGCTAGTTTAGCTAAATTACAGTGGCAGCTTTTATTTATTTATTTATTTTTTAATTTTCATTTGCAGTGCTCTACGGCTAATAAAACTGTCAATTTTCTTTTACTTCAATGAAAGGTCACCCCCCCGACAACAGCCACTCCGCCTTCTAACAGCTAGTGCCTTTATTAATATTTAAAAAGTACACAGTGATATTTCCAAAAGGTCAGACTTTTAAAAGACATAAAATGTCAACCCTAATTCCTCTCCCTCCCAGCCTCTGACCCCCTTCACCACCATTGTAACGTTCCCTTTTCGATACAGTACTTAGAGTGAATTGTGTTAAATCAGATAAGCACCAAGGGCTAGATGACAAAGAGGAAGGGGAGAAGGTCTTCTGTTTATGGCACTGGACTTTGATTCAGAAGATCTGGTTTCTGGCTATGCCACAGGCTTTCTGTGTGACCTCAGCCAAGTCACTTAATCTTTCTGGCCCTGATTCAGGAAGGTACTTTAGCACATGCCTAACTTTAAGCATGGGTAAGGCTAAGAGTTGGCCATGGAGGTGATGGATTCTGTGATTTTTTGTGAGCTCCACAACGTCAGCCTGGGATGGTGGGGCTTGGGCAGTCAGTTCAGAAATACGGAATTGCTTTTGATAAAGTCAATTCTTTTGTCACTGACAATGCTACATATCCAAACAAAACCTGGGAACGTAGCCTCAAAGCACTTTTTCTGAATCTGGTGCATGAACGCGCACTGCAATTCTTCTCAGCTTAGTGGGTGATACCTGGAGAAAAACCATTTGGAAAAGTAAAAGAACTCGGCATTGCTGTAAAACGTGCATTCACTGCCTGCCCTGTTCGCAAAGCACGGGTCCATCAATCGTTGCAGGAAAAAGGGAAAATGCCTGAAATTCCACCTTCCCCAGTAATCACACAGTAGAACAGCTGGTTTGAAGCTGTCCCTTTTCAGACCTGCCACGTGCAGAATTACGTGGATTTTTTTTTTTAAAGAGGAGAAGGAGCAAAGCTGCAGTTCATCTGCTGAAGATGTGGTCACTTTAATTAACTCAATGGAAATTAAAGCAGATATTGCGTCCATCGAAGCGTTTGGACAGAGAATAACGGCAACTCTCCCTGCTTATGGAAACCAGAAATCAGATTGCATAAGGTGGCAAATGATTTGGCTGATCTTGCCAGTGGGGCAAAGTCCTTCAGTGGCATGACTGACAACCTGATAGCTAAGAGAGCCCTTCACAAAAACAGCGCTGAAAATCAAAGCCTACATGACTGGTTCTGAATGATATCTGGCTGGTGAATCTTGCCCACATGCTCAGGGTTCAGCTAATCGCCATATTTGGGGTCGGGAAGAAATTTTCCTCCAGGGAAGATTGGAAGAGGCACTGGGGGGGTTTTCGCCTTCCCCTGCAGTGTGGGGCATGGGTCACTTGCTGGAGGATTCTCTGCACCTTGAAGTCTTTAAACCATGATCTGAGGACTTCAATAGCTCAGACATAGGTGAGAGGTTTATCGCAGGAGTGGGTAGGTGAGATTCTGTGGCCTGCATTGTGCAGCAGATCAGACTAGATGATCATGATGGTCCCTTCTGACCTTAATGTCTATGAGTCAACCCTCTGCCAGTTTGTTTTTTTTGTCTGCTGAGTGTTTGATCCCAATCAGACCAAACTTCTTGACCTTCCATCACTAAATGTATTTGAGTCTATTCCCATGTTTAAAGACAATGAGTTGGCAAAAGCTGGGTTTTGGAGTGATGGCGGTGCAGTTTCTAAAATGAAGTGCCTTGACCTTGTGGAATTTTGGTACAACTTAAAAGATCGCTTTCCAAGCCTGGCTGTAATAGCCCTGAGGTGCTGATTGGTGCCCATTAACTGTGCGGATTGCGAGAGACCATTTTCGTCTCACAAAGAAATATCTTGCGAGATGGCAGATGCTCAATCAAAGATGACAACCTGGCGATGTACAACATGCTATTTCAGAATCGTGGAAGGCTTTAAGTGTTCCTAAATGACCATTTTCCACTCTAACAATTAATCTTGTCAGCAGTCAAAATTATATAAGGTTTAATAGGTAATTTAAAAGCTTCTGTACTGATGTAGTGAAAACTGCATTACTGTGTGTATATGACCGTGATTTTATTGTTTATTGCCCGTGTCCTGTCTGTGACTTTTACTAAAAATACTCATGACAAAAATCTTAGCCTTAAGCATGGGAAGTCAAAGAGCCTACTCTCATGATCAAAGTTATCTAAGGGTTCAGTCCCTTCCTGAACTGAGGCCTCTGTGCCTCAGTTTCCCCAGCTGTAGAATGGGGAAAATAATTCTCTTTCTCCCACCCTTTGACAGTCTTGTCTAGATAGTAAATGCTGTAGGATGTGTATGTAAATCACTTGGCAGAATGAGCCTCTGATCTCAGGAGGGGACACTAGCCACCACTGAAGTACAAATAAGTGTAAAGTCTCCTTTCTCCATGTAACACTAGGGCAAAATCTCTCCCTAGTGCTCAAGAGAGTACCCCAAAGTTTGTCCCAGTAGATGCCCTCCAGGCTTCCATCTTGGCAAACAGGATTCCTGAACCAAAAAGCACAAGTGGGTCTTTGCATGTTCTATCTCAACTGAGCTGGCCAGGGTGGGATTTGGCCTCAGGTATGGGCTAAAGCAGCATTTACTGTAGTCAGCCCCAAATTTCCTTATACCTTTTCTTAGCCTGATGTCCATAATAATGTCCTCATTTAGTTGCTCATGCATGGAATTTGCCAGGAACATTCATCTTTTACCTAGAGAGGAACAGTGGGAAAAGCCAAAGATCGTTGGGTGTTACCAAAACAAGTTCAGCAAATCTGAACCCAGACACCTGAATGGTCTTCTTTGGGATTAGGGTATTGAAGTAATGAATGGGCTCTTTGGGGTCAGCAGTATGATGCGATGCCATCAATATGTGCTTCAACAGGTAATGCAAATGTCATTGCATCAAGATACAAACTCAGAGACAAGCATGTATACAGCAGTTCTGATCCCCTAAGGGCCTTCCCCCTATGAAAAAATGGGGATGTCGACTTGAGAGGATGAACTCTGGGGTAAAAACAGCAGAGAGGGTAAATCAATGGTTCCCACTCTGAGCCAGGAGTGGCAACAAGCTACCCCAAGGGCGCCGAGGGCAGAGAAGGGGAGGCGTGGGCGTGGAGAAAGCTGCATGACCTTGGAACCACCTTGGCATCCCACTGCAAATATGTTTCATTACGTAAAGCCACTGGGAGCTCTGAACATCAGGCCACTTCAGGTGCCTCACTTTAGCCATTCCAATTTTGAAAGCTTTAGCCTAAATGACTCGCTTGGCACCATAGAGAGAGCCAAAGACAGACGCAGGACTAGCATGCAGCTTGTTCCCCATCTACCTTGATCTTGTTCCCAGTGTGTAAGCCACTAGCCCAAGCCTCATTTTCTCAGGCATCTTCATAGTAATATGGGCCAGAACCTCATTCCTCTCTCTGGTCCCTTTAATCCTCGTCTAAGGCACCAGGGATCCAGCTAGAAAGCTGCCTTAATAGGGCAGTTGAGGGTTCCCCCAGTATGGGGATAGAACCGGCATAGTTATAGCTGGTTCTATATCATCCACTCCCCACAACTGACTTTCCAGGGCACATAATGGGTGGAAACCAGAGGGTACTGCACCCCAGCAATCACCGACAACGTAACTGTTCTTACGAGGCCACAATGAGCCAGCATAGATCACAACAGACCTGTGGCACCTCTAACCTAAGTTAAATGGCCAGTAATAGCTTCCAGCTGCTCCAGGATTAGGGCAAGCATAAAGGTGTCTTTGCCTCACCACCACCACCTGGGCTGAGCTTTGAGCATAACTTGCTGGATGTGAGGATCTGACCTATTGCTGGCAGAACTGAACACACAGCCGCAGGGTTCAGTGGACTTGAACTCCAGTTGGAGCCGGCTCAGTTTTCTGCCGAGCCATCTACCTGGCACTAATCAGTAATGACCCTTGTGCCACAGCACCGGGCGTCAACTTGCCCTATGCAATGGGCTCTTCCACAGCTGATTCTTCTCTGATAAACAAACACCACTACAGTGGAGGAGACCATCAAAAATGGAGGCAAGCAGCTGCTAGACAGTCACTAGTTTCCAACGGTAAATTACTCAGTGGAGCGTCATCGGTCAGTGCATGCTTTCTGGAAAAAACTGCTAATGGACAATAGCTCACGAGCAGGGAAGCATTCCGGGTGCAGGTTTTTAATGCCCAATGCTGATTGGCAACAGGCTGCATGTTCGGTCCTCTCTCCCTCCCTCGAATCCAGTTCATTTTTCATAACCAAGCTGAGTAAAGCAATCCCCCTCAAGAGCACAAGTAACAGCCAAAATCCATCAGCGTAACACACTATTTATGGTAATTTCAAACCCATATTGGGTTGTGAGGCAGGAATGGGGAATTGCAGGACTATGCGCTACTGCAAGGTAAGAAGGCAAAGGCAGTCAGATGCATCTTTATGACCACATCAAATGCCAGTGTGATTATGCTACAAGTCCCCACCGAGATAAATTTTACCCTCTAATAAGGTTCACCTAAAGGGGGATGCACTGAAGTTCCATTCTGTAAGTGTTGCAAATAAGAATTAATGATCAGGGCTCTGGCTCTTAGCTAACTATGAATATACATTAAAATCCTAGAAAAATGTCTTCTATTGTGTGTCGCTGAAGAACTCTTGCTATCGTAATCCTCAATAAAAGTTCAAAAAGACAATTGTGTTGGAAAAAAATCTCTCTTAAGCACTACTTCCCTCGTGCAGTGACGGGTTTACCACATAGCTCTTTTTACATTGGCTCAAACGGTCTTTTCTCAGCAGCTTTTCAAGTGGAACAATTCTGGCTTCTGCTTATGACCCATTGAATTCTAGGGTAAGATGAATAGTTTATAAAAGAGCACCCGGGATAAAATCCTTGTTTAAAAATGGCAAGAAATTACATTTTCGAACATTCCCTTCATGCAGAATGGGAGCCTATATTTGAGTGAGATATTAAATACATGTGAAGTAGTGTGCCTTCCACTGTCACACAGTGTTAGCCACCACTAGAGGAAGCAGTAAGTCATCAGTTATACATCCCAAAAGGAGCACCACTCATATTCGAGGTTGATTTTGCTGAAGACACAAAGAGAGGGAGAACACTAACTTGTGGAGTGGAAGGATAGTTCTACAAAGAAAGGCCCAGCACTAAGGAAAGCTGAGCTGATGCCGATATATAAATATTATAGGGGAGACAAAGGGAAGCCAATCTCTCTACAGTATCTGATACCACTGAAGAGAACAATCTGAGATGGGGGGAGGGGAGAGATACATTTCTTTTGTAGCTCAAGGGTTTATTAGTATATGGACAGGTTTCAGAGTAGCAGCCGTGTTAGTCTGTATCCCCAAAAAGAAAAGGAGGACTTGTGGCACCTTAGAGACTAACAAATTTATTTATTTGAGCATGCTCGGGGGTTATGCTCAAATACATTTTTTAGTATATGGAGTAGCCCTCCCTCTGGGATGCGGAATTGAATCTCAACAAAGTGAAATCTGAAATAGATAAATATTTAGGGCTTGATCCAAAGCCCAGTGAAGTCAATGGAAAAACACTCCCATTGACTCTAGTGAGCTTTGTATCAGGCCCTTAAGAGTATTTTTAGATAGTAAGCTCTTTGGGGCTGGGAATCGGCACCATGTCATCTTTTATATTTGTACAGTGCCTAGCACCTTTTGCGGGTGCTAGCAGAAACGAATTATTCTAATAAAATATCTTATCCTCACAGGAGAGAGCTAACAAGAAGTAAGGGCAGTTCCTGTTGGGAAGGCAGGGCCTTGGTGGACTTGTGATCTTTTCCATCTTACATTGTTTCTGTTCCTCCTCTGACTTATGTCCATCCAGTTCATAATAGACCTGGTCCAGTTATTCATTCGGAATAAACTATCCATCAGATTTACCCACGTCTCTTGTTCACAGATAATTCTAGATTCCATTCTGCGATTGTCTTTGCTGATTAGGTTGGCCTAATAGTTTTCATACTGTTGGGTGTAAGTGAACTTGTTCTCCTGGACTCTTTGGGCTTCATTATTGGTGCTGTGGGAGTAGTCCCTTAAGGCCCAGCATAAGGATTCTGCTGCCTGAAACATTTTAAACCAAAGAATAGCAAATGAGGAATGGTGAATAATGAACAGCAAATATCATTTTTCACATGAATGTTGACAAATAGTGAACAATAAGTGGTAAAAACATGGACAAACCAAACTACGCATCTGAATTCAGAGTCCTATTCTACTCAAACTGCTTTAGTCTATAAATATCTGTCTTGACCTGTTTCACTAGCTATGTGGGTCAAAACACACATAGAATGTCCCTTGTAATAGCTGTCCCTCTTGAAAGAGTCAGTATTTAAATGAACACCACGGTTGTGTGCTTCAGTGAAGTGCTTTATGCAGCGCCAAACAAAAGCCAGTCATGAGTAACATCCACACTGACTTGAGTATCCACCCCCAGTTCTGTAGTGTTCTGCTCTAGACAGGTGCACTGAGGGCTGCAACCTGCATAGCAATATGAAATACATAGTCTTTCACTTAGATTTACTAAATAGCAATCCACCTTAGCTGACGTGCTTCTTGTGGAAATTGCACTAGGAAGTAGCACAACTAAGGAATTAAACACATCTGTCTCCCCAGCACATCTGAGATCATCCAACCTGCAGGCAGATGTATCTCTCCTCTTCCTGTAGAACTAAACAATTGTATTTACTAACTTGACTGCAAAGCCAATTTATCTTGTGACAATAGTCATTGCTACATAAGCAAAATTAACATAAGCTAATATAATTACTGCCAGGCTCCAACAAAGGGAGGACCTAGTTTTTCCTTTTTGAAGGACTAATTTTTCATTAAAGATAACCAGGACCTGTTGTGGATAGAAGTTATTTTCTTACACACAATAAAAAAACAGAATGTTGAGATAAGCAAGGCTGCATCTGAATAAGTGATGGGCTACAGTAAATACACCTACTGCTATTATAAAGCTATGTCAAAGATTTATTTTAACCAATTCATCTCACTTGGTGCATTTTTCCTCAGTTATTATTCTAATACAGGCAGAGATATTTCATTTCCCTCCATTTTTTTTTTGGTCAGCTACATTTCTATAGGGGATGGGTGAAAGGGCTCTTGGCAGTAGAACTGGGGTAGTTCCATGGCCCACGATGGGGCTGAATATGGGGCAATGAGAAGGAGGCAAGAGGCAGAAAGCACGTGTCCTAGCTAGCTTGCTGAGATGAGGGAGGCCAAAAGATGTGCAGCTCCCTGGACCCTCTCCCCCACCCCAAGAGGAGTTATAGGTAGGAGCTCTCAAAGGCTATTTCATCACTGGGCTGCAATAACTCATTGGAGTGATTCCACAGCCACTCTGCAACTGTGATGTGGGAAAATTTCTCCTCAGTGACTATCTGGGCTGCACATTGGGCCCCAGAGGGATAAAATACTGCACCATATTGGCTGCTTCCCCTTTTCTTCAGAATCTTTTACCCAAATGGGATCTCGTGGATTCAGTACTTCCAAGGATTTGACTCTATGGCACCTGTCAAAGTCCCTCTTCTGACTGGTTTTATACAGATCTTTTTTCTCTAGTCTCAGGAAGTCAGGCGAACAAGGATCTTAGCTGGGAAGGGATGGTTGGGATCACAGACATCAACTTCCTTCCCTTCAGCAGTTCTACAGGTTTGAATTAATTTGCTGGAGGTATTGATCAGTATGCCAACAGCGTGAGATGAGGATCTCAGGATTTAGAAAGAAGTTTATTGTCTATACAGCATGTTCTGCTTCACCATTACTCTGAGGACTGTGGGGCTGACATGAATGAAACCATAGGTATCTGCCAACCTCTTAGAGATCTGAGAGGAAAACTGAGGACCATTGTCAGAGATGACTTGCTCTGGAATCCTGAAACAAGCTAAGAGGGGTTTTCTCTCCTCCACAGGTACACTTGACATGGTGTTGAGCAGTCTGGCAACTTCCATGGATGTTGAGAAATAAATCAGTCAAAAAAGTAGGTTGGATTATCCAGACAGAAAAGGCCAGTCTTGACTTTCTCCCGTGGTCTTTCTGGTAGAGCAGATGTCATTAGCGGCTCTGGTGTGTTGGTTCTCATGTGAGCACAAATCACACATTTCTGAACTCTCTGTTGTAGCTCTTTGCGCAGTCCAGGCCACCAAACAGACCCTTCAGCTCTCTCCCTGTGTTCTGGAATGCCTTGGTGACCCTCAGATTCCTGTCCTCATTCCCTGTTGCGGCCTGGAATCACTTTAGCTGTTCTTTCTAGGCTCTCCATGTTTTCAGGCCTGTCCTCTCTGGCTGTTCTGCTGCTAACTCTGAGCAGCTTTCTGGCTGTTCTGCCTGGGCCTGGATGGCTTGTCTGTCTTCCTTTTCCCCTTTTGCCGGGGTGTTCTGTGATCTGTCGGATCTGAATTCAGTCCCACTTGGATGCCATGTAGAGATTACCCCGAACATTACGACTGGGTGAATACAAGACTGACTTGAACTCCTATGACAAAGACTCCTACCCCCTTGCTCTGTGCCTGCTACTGGTCACAACTAGCACCGCACTGAGGACTGACCTACAACAGCTTTAGAATTTTAGTTCTGACTCTTTTCCAGCAGATACGGTCAATGCACATGATTAACAATGAACTGCAGAGTGGTTTGGGGGGGAAGGGGCAAATTTCCATCATGAATTGGACTGAAACCAGCAAATGTATTGAGCTGCTACCCTGAATTCCAACTTGACCCCCTGTGCCTCTGGAAATGAAAGGTCAGTGCTTCAAAACCCACTGCAACGCTCATCTCCTGAAGATTAATTTGATGGGTTTAATAAAAAAGAAAAAGGGCTGGCCTTTTATAGCTCCAGTGCTGAATTCAGGCAAACCTTGTCATCTCTAGTCAGCCAGGTTTCCGTCACATTTGGATTGCACTGAATTAGTCCATCTGTTCATATTTAATTTCTCTGTCTGCTGGGACTTCAGACAGCCTTCCTATGTGTCACTCAGGCACACATCCAAAGCATATACATGTACAGTATTCATTGCTTTCTCCTAAAATAGCAAAAATGGAACTTTTTTTATCCTCGCCAACTATCTTGGGAGACTCTCTCTCTCAGAGGGAACATCTATCCTAAAAGGTCCAGATTTCAAATGTGCCTTAAGTCAAGGTAACTGGATCTTTTCCTAGGGACATTATTGTAAACTATGTACTTTAGTTCCCTTGCACAATGACAGAGGTGTTTCCCAGGTAGTTTCAACTGTAATGAAAATGTTCTTGCGTCCAAGCTCAGTGATATGCAACAATCTGAGTAAAAGGAAGAAGGAAAAACAATCTCTCTGAAAGATTGGGATTCCAGTTGTTGCCGGCACCCAGTGCCAGAGGCAAGCAACAGCAAGGGGTTCGTTGCCCGGTGTGCGTCACCCAATAATCACAACGAAGTGGAGAAGCAGAAAAGTTTATTTGCAGCTGCAAACAAGGTACAGGGAGAATAGAATCTCAAATCCTGCACACAAAGCAGGAAGTTACACAGGCTTTTATATATCGTTTCTTCAGCACACTTATCCAATAGCAAGCTGCTTTAAGTATCCATATAGCCAGCCAATCCAGTTACCAGCTAGTTCCCTTGTTCTCTGTACCATCTATTAAACTATAGATATAAAGCTGCTTTGTTCATCATTGTTCTGCCATATCTGCCCTGTTTGGTCTTGTTTAGTTTCAGGCAGTCTGACTTTGCAACATATTGTTGCGAAATCCCCAGCATGACTGCTGCGAGTGCCTCCGGGCGGGGAGGCCAAGGACACTTGGGCCTAGTGCAAGGGGGCTTCATCGACACTCATGGTCTTCCATCCCCTCGAGTTACCTAGTGGCCATGCCCAGTGTCCCCAACACAGTCACATTTTATATTAAGGTTATATTTATAAATAGCTTATAAATGGTTGTTAAATGACTAATAGATGTTATAGGCCTGTTGCAAAGAGGACTTGTGTGTGTTATAGGTGGCTATAGATAAGTACATCAGTGGAAGGGATAGATGGTTATGAGCCTATTGACCAGTTGGACTAATTAATTGAAGAGAATGAGACAACTCATATCATAGAATTATAGAATATCAGGGTTCGAGGGGACCTCAGGAGGTCATCTAGTCCAACCCCCTGCTCAAAGCAGGACCAACCCCCAACTATGTTCAAAATAATGTATGTGCCTAAGCACTGTGCTGAATCAGGGCATGAATCTGAACCTCTAGAATCCAAGCGTGGACACTTCAGCCTGTGTGGCTTGGCAAAGGCCAAAGAGGGAGTCGGTGTCAGAGATGGGACTAGATCATTCCTCTCAGCCCCCCGCTTGGTCTAGTAGACCATGGGAACGTCTACACTGGAAAACCCAAAAGCCACAGCACTGAGTCTCAGAGCCCAAGTCAATTGACTTGGGCACGCCCTATAGGGCTAAAAATAGCAGTGTAGACATTCCCAGTAGGGCTGGAGCCTGGGCTCTGAGACCCTCCCGCCTTCCTGGGTTTCAGAGCCTAGGTGCCAGCCCTACTGGGAATGTCTACACTGCTATTTTTAGCCCGGTGGCATGAGCTTCACAAGCTCAAGTCAGTTGACCTGGGCTGTGAGACTCGCTACCACTGGGGTGTAAGGGAGGGGGGTTTGGTACTGCAGACATACCCCATGCAACCTTTGTTGATAGCTAGTGGATTCTTTTAGCAGACAGATTGCTTGGCAAAGAGGTTGACTCAGCCACAGGCAACCAGCGGTGAGGGAGTTTGGGCAGAACTGTCATCAACAGCTGTGAATTTGATCTTGGGTCTTCTCACCAAGTCAAGAGACTGATGGACATGATTTTTCTGGATCCCAAAGGCCAGACCTAGGTTTCTGAGAGGGTACTGTGAATAAACTGGAGTCACTGGGTGCTTTGCACTTCTAAACATCAGGCATTTATTTAGGTGTTAAACATAGATTGGGGGCCTAATTTTAGGCACCCACTTTTGAAAAAAATCTTAGTGGTGGACTTTCAACTTTCATGATTGGCTTGCATTGGCTTACATCAATGTACATTTTCAAGGCTACCTTTGAAAGGGAAAGGGCTGGAAAATTACTTTTTTGTAAATAAAAGCAGAGATTCTCATTCGCGTTTCTTGATCCTAGAATAGCCACCATCTTTGTACCACCCTAAAGGCCAGCTGTGGACACAATAAACTCCCATGGACTTGAACGAGAGTCATTTTACCCTGCTGAGGGAAAAGGCGGCCCCAGTGTGATAGTTTGGCACTTGTCATACATCCATGTGTAACCCACTGGTGAATGTGTGTTACAGTCCCCCTGCCCCCACCACCACCACCGTGTCGATCTGCAAAGGATAGGAGTTGTTACAGCCTGTAACAGGGTGTGGTGAGTCAGGAGCTAACTCAGCACCCTGTCACTCTAATAGCCACCCGCCTATGTTAACTGGGACCTAAATGGAATACAGTAGTGAAGAAGGAAACCTGGACTGGTTATGGTCTGTCATTAATGCCTGAAGGGGCTCCCAGGAGACCACCCTGTGACATTATGGAGGCATGTCTGGGATCAGTATCCCTCTTCTGAGCAGGAAGCCAAAGAGGGAGCCGGTGTGAGGGTTGCTGGTGTGGGAGAAATGGAAGAATTCCTGAAATCGCTGATAGAACAGCAAGAGGAGCAGCAACAGTCCACGAAGCTCCCAGCAAGCAGAGCAACAGTTCAAGATGGTGTGGCAGGCAGAGCAACAGAAGGCTCTCCAGGAATTTATTAAGGAGTAGATGATGGCACAATGCCAGATGCTGCAGTCTGGTGATTCTTGCGACCAGGGAGAAGGGGGGCATTAATAGCCTAGGGAATTGGGCTGGGTAAAATGGCTCCAATAGATGACCTTCAGGCCTTTCCACAAACTTTTGAGAGGGCAGCTGTAAGGTCTAGCCCACATGTCCCTAAACGAAGAATACACTAGGGATTATGTTAGTCAAGGCAGCGTCATGGGTAGAATGGATCTGTCATTCAAGAAATACCGGCAGAAATTCTGGGCTGCAAAATGGACAAGGGAATACAGCCCAGAGATTTCACACAGAGTGGCTGGAAAACCAGGGGCTGGAGGAAGGGGTGATGCAGTTATATTAGAGCAATTCTTGCAAAGTCTCCCTGAAGTGGAAAGTGTATGGGTGTGCTGTTATCAACCCTCAACTTTGGACAATGTGGTGAGACTCATGGAAGAGTTCTTAGAGGCTTACTTACTCAGGGGAACAGTCCATCCCTTGAGGAGACAAGAGATGGGGAGGAAGACTGTAGATGCCTAGGTAGGAAAAGGGACTTAAAAAAGACAGAAAGAGGCTAAGGGGTCCTTCTCCTCCGCAAGCAGAGGGGTGGTTTGTTACTAGTCTAGGTAGTCAGGACATATAAGGAGAGGCACTCCATATATGGATTGCGGGTTGGCAGAATTTTGTGAGTGGACTGGGATACCCTGGGGAAAACATGTGCCTAATCTTACAGTCAGGGTTGGCAAGAAACAAAAGAAAGGGGTTAATAGACTCAACTGTGAGGTGTTCGCTCATCCAGGGAGACCTTGTGGAACCCCACTGGATGTTACCTGGGGGGAGATTGAAGTTGGAATGTATGCAAAAGGAGACACTGTCGACTAGTGAAAATCCTACTAGAGGTCAAGAGAGAATGTTTAAAGGGAAGCAAGTGGGGATGGTGAAGACTTTTCCCCATCCAGTCATGTTGAGAATTAACTGTTAACCCTTCCCCTTGGTGGGAAAGAGGAAACTCCAGAAAACCATAGAGTGTGGAAAAAGAGACTGAAGATGTGGGTAATCAGAAAGAAATAAAAAGAACCTAGACAAGAAGATACAAGCCAAGAACATCAGCAAGAGGAGAAAAAGTCTGGGGTAGAGAAAGAGATGGTAGAGAAGGAAGAGAAAATGGAGGTGAAATGGGCTGGTGAACAAGACCTGTTATGCAGTTAGCTGCTTAGAAATATGTCCCCCACATAGTTTCAGGAGCAGATTGGCAGGAGAAAGAATTTAGCCAAACAAAGGACAGAACCAGTACAGCAGTGACAGATTAAAGAGGACAGTCTGGTAATAGAAGGTCTTGCCAAGTGACCTTGGTGTGAGGATACATGGGCAGAGACCAAATTGTGGGGGTGGCCTCCACACACAAATTGTTCTTTCTGTGGCTGGAAAGTAGAGAACATCCATTGAGGGGGCAGAAAGAGACCAAAAGGTGAGATCCCACAAAAAGCAGGGAATGTTAAAGACAGAGCTCAGCTCAAGAGAAATAGAGCATTGGGAAAAGGACACCTCAGCTGGGAAGAAGCAGGGAGGAGTTGTGTGTCACACTGTCTGGAGTACTCACAACCATGAGTGCCAGCCTCAGGGCAACCTGTCAGAAAGCAGGACAGACACCCCAACTGGCGGTATGTTAGATTAGATTTCTCCAATCCAGTACCAAATGTGAACTCCCAAAGTACTTCAATAGTCTAGTAACGGAATCAGAGACCGTTCCCTTATACACTCCAGTCTATCTCGCCACCCAGGCAAGATGGACTATGTGATAAATGGCCATTTACACCAAAGATCACAACACATTCCCGTTACACCCAGTCCTAAAAGAACAGTCACCCGGGTCAATTTGCATCCTAATCTCACACCAAAGACAATGCTGGTAGCCAATTCTCTAGTAAACTCACTAAAGGTTTATTGGCTCAGAAAAAGGAATGAGAGTTACTGAGAGGTTAAAGCAGGTAAAATGTATGTACAGGTGAGTCAGTATCTATAATTTCAAAAGGTAACAAAGATGTAGTAATTTGCCCATTTCCCAAAAGTATTTTGGGCTACCCAAAGTAACTCCAGGGATCTGTCTTCTCGTTTGGTTATTTTGCCCTGTTAGAATCCAAACAGTCCAGAAATGAACATTTTTTCCTTGTGTCCATATTTATAGCTTCTTCTCACAAAACACCAAGCTGACAGCAACAGTTTGCACAAGTTCATTTGCATTTAAGGAACACGATTTAACACCTTCTTGTAAGAGACCATCATTTGATGGGTTACTTAGTTACAGGGATATTTACAATGCAAAATGTTTTCTATTGCATTATGACATTTGCCTGAGAACAAACCATTCTGCATTATACAAGCTTTTTATAAAACACATTTTATCAACTTAACATCTAATATTTATTTTGATAATGCTAGCCCGCAGTAAACCAATGCTAGTTTCCAGCTATGCAATCGTAAGTGTTCAGTGAGGCCTGGCGCCTTGGCATGAGCTGGTGCCTGGTCTGCCAGCATCGCGGTGTGTAACAGGGTGTGCTGAGTCAGGAGCTAACTCGGCACCCTGTCACGGCAAAGCCCATTCATATATTTTAATTGGGACCTAATTGGAAGACAGGTAGTTGACAGAGTATCAATTAACTGATCAGAGCTACAGCCAAGGGGCTAACTTGGGGGGGGAGATAGCTCAGTGGTTTGAGCATTGGCCTGCTAAACCCAGGGTTGTGAGTTCAATCCTTGAGGGGGCCATTTAGGGATCTGGGGCAAAAATTGGGGATTGGTCCTGCTTTGAGCAGGGGGTTGGACTAGATGACCTCCTGAGGTCCCTTCCAACCCTGATATTCTATGATTCTATGAAGGAGAAGCAGCCCCAGCAGCTAGGACTTCATAGACAGGAAGGCAGTGCTTGGAGATGAGTTGGGAGCCTGAAGCAGGCAGAACTTGGCAGGACTGGCTGCTGTACCTTTCCCCAGAAGCAAATGGGTAAGCTGGCAACTAACTCTAAACTATAAAATACAATACTACATGGCTGAAGGGAAGCGGACATGGAGTGGGTGTGGTCTGTGGTTAAGACCTGAAGGGACTCACAGGGGAACACTCTGACAGCTTCTCCTCCCCCACCCCCACAACTGCAGAGCCTTAGGTCAAGATGTAGTAGCTTATGGTTTTTAGCTCTGGAGGCTCCATCCCTGGTGCCCTGGCCAAAATGGCAACTGTCACATATGCATCCATGTGTGTGTAAGGACAGAACATCCTTGGTCTCATTAGAATCTTTCAGAACCCCAAACCCTTCTGCTGTTCTTCTCTTACCCTTAATCACACAAATTGCACCCATGTTAGAAAAGACTAGAGGGATATATCTGTCTTCCTTGGCTCTTCTTAGTTGATAGAAGAACCCTTGATTATTGCAGCCATACTTCCCTGCTTTCTCTTGCATAGTCAGGTGTTGTCTCAAAACCTGGGCTGAACACTGCATGTAAAAACACAAGCACAGGGTTCTGAAGGCACAAGACATTGACGTCAGTGGGGCTTTGTGCAGGTGCACGGTCCATTATCATGGCCATTTCCAAGGACTGAATTGAGAACCTCCAGAACTACAAGTCTCTGCACTTTGAGCAAAAGAGAAAGGGTCTCTAGCTGAAACAGACATGCCTCCTCTGTGGATTGGTTGCAGGAAGGGACATATAACTCACATATGAGTGTAGGGCCTGCCTAATTCACTTTTAGGATCCAAGGTGCTGGTTTGGATTTCAAACACTCGTAAAGTTCACAACTGTTTGAATTCTGGGAATTGGTACAATTATGTGTGAACATGGTATGTCCTATTGGTCTTGAATTTAAAAAAAAAAAGGCAGAAAATCCCTGTCCCATCATTGTCAATGTCACGCATTAGTTTAATTTTTTTCCCTTAGGTGAATGTAATTTTCCCCTTCTCTGGGTCTGAACTGCTAGACTTCTCTTGGGTACTTCACACTGTAATTGAATTTGAACTTCCTTACCCCAATTCTCCAAAGTATGCGAAGCAGAGAATTGTTGTAGGTGCTCCATGCTTTTCTTTCCTGACACACAATGTTATTACATAATGTAGCACAAGAAAAAAAGAAACTGTCTTGAAACCAGAAACATTAGCTGCATCTCTCTTCACCTACTTCCACTGCTAGAGACCAAACAGAAAGTTAGGTTTGTTAGGCTATTTAAGGCTCATGAGAGCTTCTTTCCTGATCTCTCTCCTTCCCTTGGGCTATTCCTTTCCATTCAAGTTGGGTTCCCGCCCCTCTCAAGTGTTACCTATTGCAGTATGAACTTTTTCAGTGTTTCCTTCATATGAAACTGAGGCCAGCAGATTTTTCTGTGTTTTTTTTTAAGAGCCTAACTAGCATTTGCATACACTTGTTGTGGTACTGTTTCACTGCAGCTTTTGACAACCTCATTAATTTGTTCCCAGCAGCAGTTCATTAAAAACATCATAAGAAAAAATAAATGAAATATCCCTTTGCTGTTATACCACTGAGAATAAAGCAAACTAAGCATGAGGAGATTTAAGCAATTCCACCATGGTTAGTTATTCACAGTAAGAATTAGTGGGGAGTTGGGAAAGGACCATGTGGGAATGTAAGACACATGGAAAACAAGAGATATAATTGTTTTCTATCTGAATATTAACTGAATCAGTGTGGTGGTTTCTTGAAGACACCATGACTTTGCAGTCTATGAACTGGCTAATATGCAAAGCCTCAAAGCAAATTATCATCATGCTGCACAGAGGTCTACACAGATAGTCATGGCTAAGCAAAGCAAGGGTTGTGTTCTGAAATCCCTCTCTGAGCAACGAGGTGAAAAGGTGTTCATTTTCCACAGGACTGCTAAGCAGACCTCCAGCCTCACCACCAGGGCAGACACAGCTTAATGGCATTTGTAACTTGATGAGAGACAAAGCCCTAGCTCACACATCCCATGCAACTGTGCGATGTCACAAGATATAAGCAGAGGCAGAATATGGTCCCAATTTTTTTCAGTACATTTCGTGCCCAACTGACAGAACTGGGGGGAAGTGAAATCTACCTACAGATCAGAGAAATAGGTCACTCAAGGGCAGAGACAGTAAAACTTTCCCCACGCTGACCAGCCAGTGTGGTTCACCATGGACATAAAAACATTACTTCTTGAGCAGATAGCGAACTTTATTCCCTGGCCTCTCTTCTGGGACTGCCAAACTAGAGCACTAATTGGTTTTAGTGATAGCCTGTCAAACAGCAACTGGACTGAAATCAATTCATTTCACACAGGCCATCAACCAGTCTTTACATGGTAACTTTCAGTCACCAGTGACTCTTTGAGCCATTGACCTGGAAAGTCAAAGAAAGTTATTGCCCATTCCCCTGAGTCATCCAGCCTCCTTATGAAAGACAGTTACATGGGAGGCCAATTAGAACAACATGTGAGTTGAATAAACCCGTAAAAGAATATATTTTCCCTACGCCAAACCACTATGTAAATGGTAATGCAGTTGAGTGCTTTAAAATGAATACCTGACAAAGGAATACATCTCTTGGAAGAATAATGTTTACCCTGGAGAAACTTGAAATAAGGAAATATATCTATGAACAATAAATGATTCATAAAGCAAACCAAACTGTTTCACAAAGCAGCAACACCGCCTTAAAAATCTCTCTTACACAGGAATAGACATATTAAAAAAGTTTATTTCTTCTGCAACCAAGTGATAGTTAAGCCAGATAGGGGTGAGACATTTGTATGGCATTTCAATATTGGCAAAAGCCCTGGTGCAGATGCAGCTTATACAGGCATAGAAGTGTTTTTTCTAGCATGGCTTACTTTATTTGCAGAGCCAGTATGGACTATATTTGTAAATGCACTCTCTTGCTGTTCTAAGCTGTACCTTTTGGGCCTGCTTTTTGCTTGAGTACGCTGTATATATTATCTACATTTTTGAGCTTTTGCTCCATTTTGGATCTTATCGTGCAATACCAAAATAAAATTAACATTCCATTTTGTTATGAACAGTCCTCACGCTTCCAGTTTTGTCGCGTCTACCTAGTATATTATGAATTAGTCAAGTGGGTAAAAGTTGTTCCTAAGTTACTGGAACAAAATGAGTACAGGGGTAACTGGGTGAAGTTCTGTGGCCACTGTTATGCCGGAGGAAAAATCTATGCATCTATTAACCTAATTGCATGGGACATGGCTTTCACCATCATTTCATAACTACACAAAGACAGTATTTCCTTAATTTGAAGCAAAGGGGTAAGTATTTTGTCATGTTTTAAAATAACATTTAGCAAAATCACCAGATACTGGATGTGTATAACAGTATAACACAGCAAGCTGTCTCAGCAGTCAGTCATGTGCAACGAGGTACTGGCCTCGATTCTGAGCCATACTCCAGTCCTTTTTCACTGCTCCTGTGATAGAAAGATATGAAACTCAAGTACCCACACACAGAAAGGTACCGAGGCAGTGTAGGGGATGGTTTCCAGGGGAGCAGACCCGAAACAGAGAGGGTGTAAAGCTGACTTTAAGCTACCTTTCCCCTTGCCTTCATCCGAATTGCGGCTCCTGGGCGCTGAGGGTTTCTTCATTTTTTGATCCGCTCTATTCACAGATCTTGTGGAATGAGGCTCAGTTTTCTAGCAACTGCACCTTATTTGGAGCCTAAATATACTTCTCTCCCTGTTCGTGCATCTCTTAGCTAAACATGCAACATGACTGAGGGGGGTTGTTTGGGAGGGGCAATCCAGCACAGACAAAGGGAAATTGCTCATGGCACAATGAACTTTTCTTTCCCTATCGCTTTTCACTCTCCTGCCTCTGAATATGGGGCCAGGTGGAGACGGCTTTACTGTAAATACTGGAATAGTGCCACCACTGAGAAAAAACTAGGTGAAAGACAGGGTAGGCCTTTGATGGTTCATTTTTTTTTTTTTCAGGTATCTGTGTACCAGTATAGAAAAATCATAGGAAGTCAGACTTTCTTCTAACACTGAACCTGGCACTTTATTAGAACAAGAAGAAACTCGCTCAAACTGTATAATTTCTTGGTTCACATTTAAAGAAACTATACCATTATCTTCCTAATATCAAACAACAAACCTGCATGTTTTAAAGCAGAATTTGGGGGTGGAACAGTTTATCTCGTGTACTCCAAAAACCCCTGGTTTATTTTTTGTCTTGCTGCAATCTCCCCATTTGCAAACAAATACATACTTCGGGACCCTTACTTGTGCTCCTTCAGTACGTTTCTGGCTCTAGATGTCAGCCCTGTACCCAACCCTAGTGCCATTAGAAGCAGAATGCTGTGCTGTCAGAAAAAGAAAATTAGAAACTTCCAGCCTCTGTACTGCGCTAGGAGGATAACGTGGCTGTTGGCCTGCTAACTTCCACCCGCTCCGTATAATGACACACTAGCTCAAAATGTAATTGCTGCCATGGCATGAGCTGTATGCTTCCATTCAGCTTTTTATGGTACAAGATAGTAAATTCATAACTTAAACAGCCTCTTCTTCACTTTTTTCCCCCTCCATAAAAATACAAAATCTTGGCATCTGTCTTCCTACTGAATTGCTGCCTTGTAAAGCGTTGTTCAAGGTCAACATAAGCCTGTATCCTAGCTTGTACAGTAGACTTTTAACACATTCTAAAGATTGATGTGGGATTCCAAAGGCCTCCGGCTGAGATGATCATCACAGGTATGGTAGAAGGCTGCAGCATTACCATTGACAGTGCAGGTCTCAGCAGCCCATTAATCGTTCCTCACATAAGTTACTCGGCTGTGGAAAAATACCAGCATAAATGTGAAGGCCTTTATTCATTTCAGTACTAGCTGATGGTGAAGCAACTGCTGGCCCCTGTAGGGTTAAAAATAAAGGCGCAAATTCTGAGAGGTGCCCAGGCATTTTCAAACCCCGTTTCTAATAATTTGCCCAAGAAATTAAGGATACTGCATAACTACAGACATGTGAAGCAATTTGAAGTTCCTGGTAGCTGGGACACAGGGCCAGAGTCTCAGCAGGTGGAAATCAATGGAGCTGCATGGATTTGTACCAGCTGAGAATCTGGCCTTGTGTCTTTAATAATAATGCAAAACAAATTATTTTTAAAAATATATACTAAAAATGGAATTGGAAGCCAAGTTCTCCTGAGGCACCTTTCAGACGGGTGAATCATTTCTGGGTTCAATAGTATCATAGATTCAGACATTATAAGGCTGGGTGGGACTTATTCTGATCATCTGGTCTGACCTCCTGTATAAAACCGGTCACAGGGTTTGCCTAAATTAATTCCTATTAGGATCTAGTTCAATCTTCTCAGAAAACATCTAATACTGACTTAAAAATC
Source organism: Caretta caretta (assembly GCF_965140235.1). NCBI lineage: Eukaryota > Metazoa > Chordata > Testudines > Cheloniidae > Caretta > Caretta caretta. The sequence goes on along the minus strand of NC_134208.1, from coordinate 200,071,127 downwards.
TGAAGGTGCGGAGAACCTCCTGTAACTATTGGTAATTTGTTCTAGTGGTTAACTACCCTCACTGTTAAATATTTGCACCTTATTTCAAATCTGAATGTGTCTAGCTTCTACTTCCCTCCATTCTATCATCAGGTATGTTCCAAAAATGTTAAGACCCAAATGTCCAGCAGGCCTGCAGATGCAGCAGATACTTACCTGTACAAAGCACCACCTTTGCACAGAGACTTTTGCGCCTTTCTGTGCAATGCAGATTGTTGTGAGTGGACTGGTGGGCCTGAACATTTTTGGAACATACCGGATGATAGAATGGTGGGAAGTATGACGGACTTTTACAAGAGAAGTTAAAGCTGTAGCTATGGAGTTCAGCATCTGGATATGCCATACACAGGAGCAATAGGTGACAGAGGGAAGAAGACACATGAAATCACTCGTTCACTGTGTTGGTTCTGGACAATAGCAATTCTGAGCAAAGAATTAAACAAAGCACCAAAGGAGAGAGGCATACAGTAAAGGTTCTATTTTAAATAAGAGGGGAGAGGGAAGAGATTATTGGTTTTAGATACACTAAACCAATGAAAGCAAGTAAGCAATGAATAGTTCAAGTGATATTCACTGAAGGCAGCATTATAACTCCACCCTCTGGCCTGAGGAAGAGGTTGTATACAGCTGCATCACCTCAAGAGCAAACCAGAGCATGAATTGTGATTCATCAATTCCACCCGTTTCTATCTTGCTTCTGGCAGGGAGTAAGTCCTATTGGTACTCAGACACCTAATCTGCTTGGACATTTTTGAAACCCACACTAGGCACCTATCTACATCTTTAGGTGCCTAAATATCTTTGACAATCTAGCACTTCATTCCTTTGCATGGAGCAGCTTATTCCCTGTGCACCTGGCTGGAAAAGAGGGAATCCAGAGCCATGGATCATCCCAATCTTTCCCTTATGTGCCCCTCACAGTGGGGAATATCGGGTAAGCAACGTCTGCACCGTCCCCATGGCTGGAGTCACAATCCAAGCCAGGGGGTAAGAGAGTTACTTCTTCCTCTGTGCAGCCAAGTAAGGGCTGTGACAATCCAGCCCTATATTTCCAGTATAGAAAAACCACCATGCACAGAGGACAACGAATAGAACTGTGCACGATTAACATGCTGCTTTTCTCTAAGGTCAAGGGTCCTGTATAAAAACGTGGCCATTATCACTGAACATAATGTTTCTCGAGAGTATTTCCTCCCAAAAGTTCCCAGGGAGCATCACAAATACCATTTTGCCCCCGCCCCCTGAAACTCAGCCACTTCTTGGATGAAATGGCAAGCACCTGTTGAGCAGTAAGTAGAAACTTAAGGGCAGGAAGTAAATGACTTTCCCAAATGGCAATGAAAGGAATCAGTCTAGAAGTACCCAAAGTAATATTCAGCATTTTAGGGCCAAGAAACTGGCTTTCCATAAATGACAACTCTTCCCATTATCTTTGAGGCACCCGTCTCATTGTGCAGAATGAGGATAATGGTCCTGATCCAAAGCCTATTGGAAGTGAATGGAAAGATTTCCATTGACTTCAATGGCCTCTGGATCAGATCCAATATGTTTCCTTGTAGCATACATGTAAGTCTGGATCACACCAATGTCAGCTTTATTATTTGAATTCTTTGTGGCAGTCAGACAATACCGTGCTGGACATGCTCCAGTGCCTTCCACTAAACGTTAGCACATTTTAACCTGCCTCCCACTCCATCAGATTGCATCTCTATTTGTTTTTTGCAGACAAAGGCTCAAGACACTCTGGGTCTTATTAGCTTTCATTTGAGAAGGGGGGGGGGAACCAAAACACAGTCTGATTATGTGTATTGATTTTATACCTTAATCTCTCCTGCTTAGCTATGGACATGGCTTGCATAAGCCTTGATGCTCACTGGAGATTCATAGATGTGAATGGATTGAGTTAGAAACTATGCTTATGGGGCTTTTTTAAAACTTAAGGTTTACTTCATTACCCAATGAATTGACTAAAAGGACTCCTTAAGACAGGCTCTTGGGGGCACGTGTGTCCCCTATATGCCAGGGGGTGGGGAATGATATTAATGTTAATACTTATTAAGAAAAAACTATACTGTGAATGGAGAATGTCAATGCCTTAAATGAAAGGTAAATCTCTTTCTGGACGACCCAGAAAAAATTAAAGCCTGTCTATACTGACTGTTTCTCACTGATAGGAAGCTTATGATCTGTCCCCAAAATAAGGGGATTTTACAGTATTATCAAGAGGTCTGGTGGGAGTGCTTCATAAAGGATTATTTTATTCTGGAGGGGTTTACTACTTATTCTGCAGTAGTGCTTGTTATTTCTGACTCTTCTTCCACGAAATCATCTGCTTCTTTAGAGAGAAGGAGAAAACAGCTGGCTTGCTTGAGAGCAGTGAGCAAGCCAAGGGGGGGAGAGTTCTGATTCAGTTAGCTCCTCTTCCCCATCTTTGGCTTCTAAAGTCATTGGGTCACTAAATCTGTAAGCGTTTTGGCTACTTTTCTTGGAGATCAAAATGGATTATTTCTATGCTATTTTATTGCTCTAGCAAAACAGATGCAACAAGAATAAAAATGGTTTCCAAGCATGAAATGAATAAAATCATATCAATGAAGGGCTAGAAGGGACCTTGAAAGGATATTTCTGCGGAAAAGGACCGAGGGGTGACAGTGGACGAGAAGCTGGATATGAGTCAACAGTGTGCCCTTGTTGCCAAGAAGGCCAATGGCATTTTGGGATGTATAAGTAGGGGCATAGCGAGCAGATCGAGGGACGTGATCATTCCCCTCTATTCGACATTGGTGAGGCCTCATCTGGAGTACTGTGTCCAGTTTTGGGCCCCACACTACAAGAAGGATGTGGATAAATTGGAGAGAGTCCAGCGAAGGGCAACAAAAATGATTAGGGGTCTGGAACACATGACTTATGAGGAGAGGCTGAGGGAGCTGGGATTGTTTAGCCTGCAGAAGAGAAGAATGAGGGGGGATTTGATAGCTGCTTTCAACTACCTGAAAGGGGGTTCCAAAGAGGATGGCTCTAGACTGTTCTCAATGGTAGCAGATGACAGAACGAGGAGTAATGGTCTCAAGTTGCAGTGGGGGAGGTTTAGATTGGATATTAGGAAAAACTTTTTCACTAAGAGGGTGGTGAAACACTGGAATGCATTACCTAGGGAGGTGGTAGAATCACCTTCCTTAGAGGTTTTTAAGGTCAGGCTTGACAAAGCCCTGGCTGGGATGATTTAACTGGGAATTGGTCCTGCTTCGAGCAGGGGGTTGGACTAGATGACCTTCTGGGGTCCCTTCCAACCCTGATATTCTATGATTCTATGATTCTATGATATTTAGTCCATCACCCTCTGTTATGATTTAGTTGGGGATTGGTCCTGCTTTGAGCAGGGGGTTGGACGAGATGACGTCCTGCGGGCCCTTCCAACCCTGATATTCTATGATTCTAAGGCAAGACCATGTACAACACAACCATTCCTGACAGATGTTGGTCAAGCCTGTTCTTAAAAACCTCCAATGACAGGGATTCCAAGACCTGCCTTGGAAACTTATTCCAGGATTTAACTATCTTTATAGTTAGAAAAAAACTTTCTAATATCTAACCTAAATCTCCCTTTCTGCAAATTAAGCTGATTACGTCTTGCCTTACACTTGATGAGCATGGAGAACAATTGATCACCATAACAGCCCTTAACATATTTATACATCTTTAGAACAGCCCTTAACATATCTGAAGACTTATCAGGTTCCCCCTCAGTTGTCTTTTTTCAAGACTAACATGCCCAGTTTTTTACCTTTTCTCATAGGTCCAGTTTTCTAAACTTCTCATTTTTGTTGCTCTCCTGTGGACTGTCTCTAATTTGCCGACATCTTTCCCAGAATTGGACACCATATTCCAGCTGTGGCCTCACTAGTGCCACGTAAAGCAGAATAGTTATGTCCCGTGTTTTGCATGACATTTCTATTAATATACCCCAGAATGATATTTGCCTTTTTTTACAACTGCATCACATTATTGTCTCATTCAATTTGTGATCCACTGTAACCCCCAGATCCTTTTCTGCAGTACTGCTGCCTAACTAGTTATTCCCCCTTTGGTGGTTATGCGTTTGATTTTTTTCCTTCTTTCCTAAATGTAGTACTTGTGCTTATTGATTTTCATCTGATTCTAAACCAATTCTCCAGTTTATTAAGGTCATTTTGAATTCTAGTCCCATCCTCCAAAATGACTGTAAACCCTCTCAACGTGGTGCCAGTCACAAATTTTATAAGCATACTCTCCACTCCATTATCCAAGTCATTAATGAAACTATTGAGTAGTACTGGACTCAGGGCAAACATCTGCAGAACCCCACTAGATACACCCTCCCAGTCGGAGTGAACCTTTGATACTATTTTAACTACAGTCTTTAAACCAGTTGTGCACTCACCTTAGGAAATTTGGTCTAGATTAAATTCCTATTTGTTTGCTTGTGAGTGTCATATAGACTGTATCAAAATCCTTGCTAAAAATCAAGATATCACATCTACTGCCTCCCTCTTATCCACTAGGCCAGTAATCCTGTCAGAAAAGGAAATTAGGTCAGTTTGGCATGATTTATCTTTGATAAATCCATGTTGGCTACTGCTTATCCCCCGATTACTCTGTAAGTGTCTACAAATTGATTGTTTAATAATTTTTCCAGAAATTGAAGCTGGTTGGTCTGTAATTCCTGAGATCCTCTTTGTCCTCCTTTTCAAAGACAGATACTATGTTTGCCCTTCTCCAGTTCTCTGGGACATGATCTGTCTTCCAGGAGTTCTCAAAGATAATTGCTAATGGTTCCAAGATTGCTTGGAGCCTTACCCATTACTAGTAGGTCTTGTGTTTTGGATATTTCTGTTTGTTCTAGAAATGACTCATCTACCTTCTCTTCCTGATTTGGTTTTTGTGCACAAATTGAAATAGCCTCAGAAACCTCTCAGACCAAACTCCTCTTCTACAGCAATGAAACCATTGCCCATTGATGATAAAGAACCCATGAACATAAATACACACTAATTTCCACAATGAGCACCCCAGAACCCTGATCCTTTGCAGTGTGCCTTGAAGAAGGACAACAAGCCTGAGCTCTGATGGACCAAAGTGGGAAACGAGTTCCAGAGCTGAGGACACGTCATAGTCATGGCTCATTGGTAGCACTTTCTCTTTAACCCCAGCACTTTTACAGAGCTTAAGCCGCTCTGCTCATATTGACTGGCACAGCATGACCCTGATAACTGCAACTACCAAGGAAGGGCTACAAAGATTCTCAGGTAAGAGCCAAGCCACTTAGGTCAGAAGATGTCCATTTTTAACGGACTACACCATGAAACTGCAGCTGGAACTGAACTTCTATGGGAATAGAGCAATGACATGAGGGCTCAAAGGCTGATCCTTCTCTGCTTATGTTCAGGCTGGTTTCTCTCACTCCATTTCTGGAGTTTCCAGTGATTCTCTGCACCAAAACCTGCAAGGATCTTGACCTCCCTGGCTGGAGAGGATGTTCTGAGTCCACTGTTGGTGGAGGCCAATCAATGCCTCCTTATAGAAGAATAGTACCTGCTGTCCTTAAAGAAAGTATTGTGCAGCCCTTTCTTAGCAAGTCCCCATTGATGGATTTTGCCAAATACCAGCCCCAGCTACTCATTTAAACCCCAAGAGCCTGATTCTCCATGGCACTGCACTTTGTCCTCATTTGTTGCTGTGCAAAGTAGATGCAAAACGCTAATAAATCAGGCAGCACTTTACACCCACCTCACATGGGTGTAAATGATCGTACAAGGTGCAGTGCACACGGCACTGTTGAAATCAGTGAGGCTGCTCGTGTGAGTACGGAGTGTGCCATACTTCTCAATAGTTTGGACACTTCAAAAACAAGAAGCAAAACTTTTATTTTGTATCGGGTAGGTGGCATGGGAAATTAGCTCTAATTGGTCTGACATAAATACATGAACATGGGTGCTCAGATTACTCAGGGAAGATACTGTAAAAAAAGGTGACTAAGGGCTTGTCTACACTAAAATTATATTAACATTCTACACAAATCTTACTGTTTGCTCTGCCTTGAATAGTTCTTTAGATATGCACCTGCTCATTTAATCTACAATTATCCTTTTGTAGTTTCATTGCTATAAAGCCTCCAATTATGCATATTTAAGTATATCTGCAGAGTATAATAAATGTAATTTGTGGAAGTCAAATTTCCAGTTTAGAAAAGTTTAGCAGATCCCTTACTAGCTCACCCAGGCACTCAATTCTCTTTAATTCACCTGGGACTATTCAAGTCCTGTAATCAAGCCTTAACTACCAGGTTGTGCTCGTCTCAGATGAAGGAATCCAACTATGGGAGGGACAGCCCTGCTAATTGGCTAAATCTGCTTAGAATATCCAGTCACTGATTGGCAGGCACGGTACCTGCTTAGTAAATTCCACTTCTATTCTTCCTTCTAAAATTAAGTTTGACTACATAAAATAAATAACCTGGGAGGCGAGGGAAAAAAGTAACAGACCAAAAACTAGACCAATTACTAACCCCTTTGCTCTCAGAAGCTGTATTGTGTCAGGCACAGTGCTCTGAGAGGCGTACGTGCCAATTAAGAAATACTGGCATATTTCTTTGAGTGAGGGAAATCTTTTTAATTAGCTTTTTCCCCTAGAATTAGGATGGAAAGGGCAGACTAATATTCCAAAAGGCTCATATACCAAAGTGCCTGGTCCCTTGACATATTTAGAAGTGATAATATAGTTGCACACTATTAAATCAGTCTCATTTCAAGTTATTGCTAAGGGACATGACACATGCGAAGCCAGCACTAGATATGGCTGCTGTGGACTGTGAAAAAGGAAAAAAAAAATCTCTAAATCCTGCCTGTTTTGATATCTCTGGGCCAGTTTTAATTTGCCTCGTTGAACCAGTGTCCGTCTGACAACAGCCCACATGTGGTGTAATTAAAATCTGTTGTTGCCCCTTTTCTATCCTAGCAGCTAATCAAGGTTCATGGCCCTGGGAATGTTCCAGTTTGGGAGAGAAATTGATGAAGGAGTCTGGTATTTTCTCCTGGGTGTAATCTTGTTTATTTACAAGCAAAATGTACAAGGTCCTGCTTCTCCAAATGCCGGAGGAACCTGAACAAAAGGATAAATTTTTAGCTTAACAGCCCTAAGCCTCTTTAGTCACTACCATCTTTCTCTCTTGCTTTTTCCAGGGTCATACACTGTGCTAAAAAGGCTGCTGCTTAGCGGTCTTGCTTTTTGCCTCTTACAATCTGCCTCTGTTTTGTCTGTCTCCGTTTGTGTCTCACTCACACTTGCACACGTGCTCCAGGTCACAGTCCAATGGCCTCACACCACAGAAACACTAACCCAGGAACCAATCCCTGTAACAAACCCCATTTCCTCCTCTATCCCCGTATCTACTCCAGCGACACCATCAGAGGTCCCAACCATCTGAGCCGCACCATCAAGGGCTCATTCACCTGCACATCCACCAATGTGATATGTGCCCGCAATGCCCCTCTGCCATGTACATTGGCCAAACTGGACAGTCTCTACGCAAAAGGATAAATGGACACAAATCAGACATCAGGAATGGTAACATACAAAAGCCAGTAGGACAGGGATCAGCAACTTTTGGCACGCAGCCCATCAGGGAATTCTGCTGGCTGGCCAGGACGGTTTGTTTACCTGCAGCATCTGCAGGTTCAGCCGATCACAGGTCCCACTGGCCGAGGTTCATTGTTCCAGGCCAACGGGGGCTGCAGGAAGCAGCGTGGACTGAGGGATGTGCTGGCTGCCGTTACCCGCAGCCCCCATTGGCCTGGAACGGCAAACTGCGGCCAGTGGGAACTGCAATCGGCAAACCTGCAGACGCTGCAGGTAAACAAACCGTCCCCGCCCACCAGCGGATTTCCCTGATGGGCCGCGTGCCAAAGGTTGCCAATCCCTGCAGTAGGAGAACACTTCAATCTCCCTGGACATTCTATAACAGATTTAAAAGTAGCCATCCTTCAACAAAAAAAAACTTCAGAAATAGACTTCAAAGAGAAACTGCAGAGCTACAATTCATTTGCAAATTTAACACCATTAATTTGGACTTGAATACGGACTGGGAGTGGCTGGCTCGCTACAAAAGCCATTTCCCCCTCTCTTGGCATTTTTGGGGGTGGACCAAATCCACCCTGATTGAATTGGCCCTGTCAACACTGGTTCTCCACTCATTAGGTAACTCCCTTCTCTTCATGTATATTCTCTTCACAGTGTATTTATGCCTGCATCTGCAATTTTCACTCCATGCATCTGAGGAAGTGGGTTTTTTACCCACAAAAGCTTATGCCCAAATAAATCTGTTAGTCTTTAAGGTGCCACCGGACTCCGCATTATCTCTGTAGAGTCCATGATTTTTGGTGTCTAGCAGCATTATGAATTTAAGCTCCCAGGGACACCTTTTGAAGATGTTGTGCAGGTTTCCTTTGAGGTCAAGGACAGAGGTCAGCTCTAAAGCGAGCATTTTGCAGAAAGTGTTCGCCCACAGGTGAAAGGTTGTTTTTTGCCTTTTATCATTTTTCTGCGTGAGTTCATTTCGGAGCATGGTGATTGTCTCATTTCATACTTGTGGCTGGAGCATTCAATGCACAGGATGAGCTATATCACATGCTGTGGAGGTTTGCATAGGACCCATGGATCTTGAAAGATGTGGGGGGGGGAGGTACTGATCATTGTAAGAGTGGAGATATGGCTGCAGGTTTTGCATCTGTTCTGGCATGATCTGGTGCCGCTTTGGAGTTGGCATGTCCTGTCTGTGGAGGGCTTGCTTCTGATGATGAGCTTGGGTGGGTGGGATTGTTTGAAGGCTAGAAGAGGGGGTTCAGGAAAGATTTCTCTCAGGACGTGGTTCCCATCAAGTATGGGTTGTCATTGTTTAATGATAGCCTGTGTGGGTTCCAGTGTGTGGTGGTAGGTGACAACAAGGGATGTGCGGTCGCAGGGGGGTGGGGTGCTAGTTCCAAATTGAGGGAAGTTCTCACAGGGAATAGGGAGGCCTGTTCTATGATCTGATCTTCTGTGATGGAGCATCCTGGTCTGGTGAAGGCGTTTTTAGTGAGTTAAGGTATGTATCCCAGACTTTCTCTTTGGAGCATATTCTGTGGTATCAGAGTATCTGACTGTAGATAATAGATTTCTTGGTGCGTCTGTGGTGGTTGCTGGATCTGAGGAGGTGAGTGTGGTGATCCATGGGTTTCTTGTCTATAATTTTCTGTAGGGTTCCATCGTCAAAGCTGATTGTGGTGTCCAGGATGTTGATGCTGGTGTGGGTGTGTTCTACAGAGAGCTTGACGGTGTTTGGTGGTGGCTGAATTTGTGGTGGAAATCTACAAGGGAGTTTAGGTCATCTCTCCCGAGGATGAAGAGATCATTGATGTATCTCAGGATTTCATGTTACATTTTTCCAGAAATTCTTTCTTGAGGTAGCTCATGAAGAGGCTGGCATATTGGTGAGCTATCCTAGTACCCACGGCTGTTCCCTTGGTTTGGGCAAAGTGTTTGTTGTTGAATGTAAAAAGTTGTTATGGGTAAGGATGAAATGGATGAGTTTGGCAATCATGGTTGGGGTTGATATCTGAGTGTTGTCCATTGTCTTGTAGATATTGAGGAAGCCAGTGACTCTATCGTGATGGGGGAAGTTGGTGTCGAGGGAGGTGACATCCATGGTGACAAGGATGCTGCTCTGAGGGAGGTTGCTGATGTTAGAGTTTCTGGAAGAAATCAGGTGTGTCCTGAAGGAAATTTGCCCTTTGTGTAGTGAGTGGTTTGAGGATGGTTTCTACGAGTTCTGCTAGTCCTTCAGGAACACTGCAAAAAACACAAAACAAAAAAACCCACTTGTTTCCCAGAGACTGAGATGCAGTAAAGAGTTAAGGAAAGATCATAGTGGCTGTTAGGCAGTCCCAGATTTAATGTTGCACTTTCCTTTGGAAATCATTCCTGCTTGCCTCTCTGAAATAAAAACGTAAGCCAGAATAAATGCAGACTTAATGAAATTGCTGGAAGACATAAGCACGTACAAAGATAACTTTTCTAATCCACATGCCTCCTTGCTCGTTTGCAATGAGCCATTGACTAGCGATCATCTTTTCGGCATGATTTGTCTGTGATTATTTATTATTCATTTAGTTAGTTGAAGCTTGTTCATTGACAGACTGTCCCCAACAGTGACATAAAAACAATATAGTTTGTTATGCTGTCTAAATAACTAGGAGGATAAAGCTCCTTGAAATTACCAGCTGGGACTGGGTAAACAAAAAAAATCCACAGAATTTATGAACTGCATCATGTGCCTTTCATCTGTGTACATCAATCCCCCAAATTTCTCCTTTCAGATATTTTATTATGTGGGGTTAATGCCCATCTACAACCAGCAGCTTTAGACAGACAAATCAGAGAGCATAAATTTTAAGATCACCGCAAAACTGGTGATTTGAGGCTTTACTGATATGTTGTATAGCCAACCTCACCACTCTCTAATCCAATGGTTCTCAAACTTTTGTACTAGTGACCCCTTTCACATAGCAAGCCTCTGTGTGTGACCCCCCTAAAAATTAAAAACACTTTTTTACATATTTAACACCATTATAAATGCTGGAGGCAAAGCTCATGGGGTGGAGCTGACAGCTCATAGCCCCCCATGTAATAACCTCGTGACCCCCTGAGGTGACCCAACCCCAAATTTGAGAACCCCTGCTCTAAGCCAAGCTTCACTCACTCCTTGTCTCCTTCTGTCCCCATCTTCAGGACTTTTCAGTATCAAAGGTTTTCATTGATCTGACTATAATAATGGAACAAATAGTGCATTGGTTTTACAGATGTCACTGTTTTCATAACAGAAAAAAAAAGTATGACTAATTGGAGTTAATTATGTACTGCCAGGACAGTTTCCCAGGGATAAAGAAGCTACATCAATTTACTCCCTTGGTAGAAATGCTGTTTCATGGCCAGGTAAAGAAAAACAAATTAACTTCTGGCTGTTGCCATTTATTGTCAATGCCCATTATGTCTATGTTCCTATTTTATAATTTTTATTTGTGTTTGATTCATTAGGTCAGGCACAACAGCAATACTGAATAACAGTAAAGAGACTTTTACAATGAGGGGAAAGTATGGGAGAAGACATACTATTTTACTCTTGAGCATCTTTTTATTATGCCACAGTTTTCTTCCAGAGTATAGGCAACAGCTAGCCGTATCATCTATCTCCGTGTACTTTTGCCAGGTCAGCATTTCTTATTTCAAACTAGATATGGGTGCAAATCAAGACTCTGGTCAAACACTCCTGAATTTTTGAGGTGTTCAGAAATCTGACCCCAGATTTTAATCTGATTTTGCAAATAGAGCTATCTTTAAATTGGGCTGAAGCAGAAACCTCACAACTGGATCTCCTTGAACTCCAGGAGTGGTGGGTGCTTCTCAGTTCTGAACATCGTTTAGAAGCCTAAATATGCACTTGGGTGACTAACCTTAGGTGTCAATGTTTAAAAATCTTGGCCTAAATTACTAACCCAGTCACAAAATGTGCCAATGCAGGCTGAGATCCCAAGTCATTTGACTCCCACTCATGTTCTAGACCCCAGTTCTGCCAAGCATTGAAGCATGTACTTAACTGCTTTGCTGAATAAGGATGGACAACTGAATCGGGACCCTGATCACTATGGACCAGACTGTAAAACCCTGATGCACACTAAGAGGAGTTACTCTCTCAAGTTATCCTGCTTAAAATCAGTGAGACTACTCATGTGAGTTAATTCCCATCAGGAGATGTAGAATGGCATGCACACAATCTGGCCCTGTATTGTGCTGTCTTTCAAAGCATCTCCTTTAGAAAGGTATTTAATGAAAAATCCTGGCCCTTTTTCCACTGTTATAGGAGAAAGATTAGTTGATAAGCCTATATATAATATTTTGAATTTTAATGCAAAATTTTGAGCCCAGTGCTGTATTCCACCCCAAGCTAAACTTCCATTAAAAACAATGGCAGTTTTACTTTAGTAAAGATTGTAAGAATCAGGCCTTTTAAAATTAAAGTCTTTTGTTTCGCACACAACATTTGGATGTTAATTTTCTTTTTTCAGTGGTAGGTGCAGAGAAAAAATAAAGGTTTTACTATAGTAGTTAATTACATGTCCATTATGATGCTCTCACAACATGCAAAATATGATTTGTGGAATTACATGATATGGGTTTGAAATTAACCTTTGTGACCAACCTTACAGCAAAATTGGGATACCGCTAATTCCTGAACATCACCTCCCCGTAAAGTAACTTTCAGCTATGAACGATCCAAGGACTTTATGGACAAAATTGGTGTCTATATATTTTTGATTTTTCCCCACACCGCACAATGTTTGTCTAGGATTTCGAGGTATTTTGGGGTTGGGACTCCCTTTGTATATACATGTAGCTCTGCTTCAAACAGTACTACATTAAAGTACACTAGGGAACCTATAGCATGCATCAGTAGGGTTTAGGTGGGCCAATTCCTGTGAAACACATTAGTGCTCTGACCTTGGATACAAGCCAGAGAGCAGGGACATCACCTAGATTAACAAACTGCGCTGGGAAAGGGGTGAAGTCAACATGAATTGAGTCACCATTTCTGGAGTTTATTGGAGAAACATTGATTTCATTTTCTTTTGCATCAGGTGCACACATTGGTGTTTAAAACCTAACATCAGAATTCCTACTTATGTCCTACACCTTGCTTTTATCATAACATGCCAGACGAATTCTTCTGTTTTCACTTTCATACAATTGTTGTCATAAGTATCTAGCAAAAATGATCTATGGAAATCTTAGTTGTTGATGTCTGTATGCATGATGCATAATGCTTATAGCATTAACAGACTCCAATGAAATCTAAATGCAGAAGTGTGCCTTTTTACATGACTTCTAGATTAAATATTAAATTGATTGCTGTCAGGGTTGGTGTCAGAACCCGGTAGTACTGTCTAGTGGTGATACTCTGGGCTGTGGCACCCTGAAGTGGAAGTAGATAGCTCAGGGTAGGGGAACTCAGGCCCTCCCTGCTCCACCAGGTTCCAACCCAGAGCCCAATGAAACAATTTTAAATGTGCAGCCTAGGAGGCAGGCGACCCTCCCTGAGCCCCTTCCTACTCTGGCTTCTGTTGGCATCCTTGGTTCACCTCTGAGTCCCTCCTGGAGTCCTCCCTAGCTGCATTCCAAAGTAATTTTAGGATGCCTCATTTTTACAAGGAAGCAGAACCCCACTGCAACATGAAAACCATATTGAGTCAATTTTGTACTTTACTGATTTGATTTCAGTTTGCCCTGGTAATGGCTTGATGCATTAATATGGTGCATTTGTTGTAAATATTAGGGTACCTCTATGAATGCTAAAGGGCAATAAGGTTATACAATATGCATTTTTCTAATATGATTGCCAAGAAATTACATTTAGTCTTCTTGAGCAATCTATTGTATGAGCTGCGACAGATGTCCTACAGTAGTAATCTGTAATCCTGCATTGTGATAATTGTACAGAGTAGTTAAAAAGCAATATATTACGTATGGACTAGAGCAGGCTGGGGGGAAATTTCAAACAATCAGCTCTAAAACTGGTTGGAAAATTCTGTTGAAAAATAATTCAGATGAGTAATGGAAAAGTTTGAGATAGAAATATTTGTGGAACAAATAGTCTATTTTTCAGCCACCTCAAGTACAGATGATATACTGCCCTCAGTGGATATATTTAACTTCAGGAGTTCTGCTGCAGTGTGAGTGTGGCATATATAGTGACAAGGGCCTCCCAGCTCCTGTTATAGTCATTTATACTAGTGCAAAATGGGTATTAAGTGCTACCAAATCTGAATGGTGGTATTTTATATGCACTTTGCATTGGTGCAAACAGGGCTCAGATGCGTGGTACAATTCCAAGCCACACCCACCTAACAAGCTCCATCTACATATCTGGTCAAAAATGAAACACCGCTCACAGTATATTGTGCAGATGTTTAAAATAAGGTTGTGAGTGTTCTCAGAGTGCCATGAAACTCCCGGAGCTTGGCTACCCCTCATAAGAACATAAGAATGGCCATACTGGGTCAGATCAAAGGTCCATCCAGCCCAGTATCCTGTCTACTGACAGTGGTCACTGCCAGGTGCCCCAGAGGGAGTGAACCTAACAGGTAATGATCTAGTGATCTCTCTCCTGCCATCCATCTCCACCCTCTGACAAACAGAGGCTAGGGACACCATTCCTTACCCATGCTGGCTAATAGCCATTAGTGGACTTAATCTCCATGAATTTATCCAGTTCTCTTTTAAACCCAGTTATAGTCCTAGCCTTCAACCACTTCCTTAGGCAAGGAGTTCCACCAGTTGACTGTGTGCTGAGTGAAGAAGAACTTCCTTTTATTTGTTTGAAATCTGCTACCCATTAATATCATTTGGTGGCCCCTAGTTCTTATATTATGGGAACAAGTAAATATCTTTTCCTTATTCACTTTCTCCACACCACTCATGATTTTATATACCTCCATCAGATCCCCCCTTAGTCTCCTTTTCCAAGCTGAAAAATCCTAGCCTCTTTACTCTCTCCTCATATGGGACCCGTTCCAAACCCCTAATAATTTTAGTTGCCCTTTTCTGAACCTTTTCTAAAGCCAATATATTTTTTTGAGATGAGGGAACCATATCTGTACGCAGTATTCAAGATGTGGGCATACTAAGGGAAATAAGATATTCTCCGTCTTATTCTTTATCCCTTTAATGATTCCTAACATCCCATTTGCTTTTTTGACTGCCGTTGCACACTGCGTGGATGTCTTCAGAGACCTATCCACAATGACTCCAAGATCTTTCTCCTGATTAGTTGTAGCTAAATTAGCCCCCATCATATTGTATGTATAGTTGGGGTTATTTTTTCCAATGCGCATTACTTTATATTTATCCACATTAAATTTCATTTGCCATTTTGTTGCCCAGTCACTTAGTTTTGTGAAATCTTTTTGAAGTTCTTCACAGTCTGCTTTGGTCTTAACTATCTTGAGCAGTTTAGTATCATCTGCAAACTTTGCCACCTCACTGTTTACCCCTTTCTCCAGACCCCACTCCCCACGACCTGTTCTGTCCTTCCGATACATTTTGTACCCCGGAATGATTGTGTCCCATTGATTGTCCTCACTCCACCAGGTTTCTGTGTTGCCTATTATGTCAATATCCCCCTTTAACACGAGGCACTCTAGTTCACCCATCCTATTATTTAGACTTCTACCATTTTTTTTTTATCAGGGTTGGAAGGGACCTCAGGAGGTCATCTAGTCCAACCCCCTGCTCAAAGCAGGACGAATCCCCAATTTTTGCCCCCAATCCCTAAATGGCCCCCTCAAGGATTGAACTCACAATCCTGGGTTTAGCAAGCCAATGCTCAAACCATTGAGCTATCCCTCCCCTCAAAGTGTACACAAAGCTTTGTGTACAAGCACTTTAAAAACTTGTCACAGTTTATTTGTCTGCCCTTTTCTGATGTGTCAGATTCTTTATATGAATGTTTCTCGTCTGATCTGGCCCATACTTTATCCTCTTCCATCCTCTCCTCCTGACTAAAACCTAGAGAATCTCTATCAATAGACTCTCCTCTAAGAGAAGTCTCTGTCCGATCCACATGCGCCTCTGCAGCAATCTGCTTCCCCCATCTCTTAGTTTAAAACTGCTCTGCAACCTTTTTAATGTGAAGTGCCAGCAGTCTGGATCCACTGTGGTTTAGGTGGAGCCCATCCTTCCTGTATAGGCTCCCCCTATCCCAAAAGTTTCCCCAGTTCCTAATAAATCTAATCCCCTCCTCTCTACATCATCGTCTCATCCACCCATTGAGACTCTGCAGCTCTGTCTGCTACCTGGCCCTGCATGTAGAACTGGAAGCATTTCAGAGAATGCCACCATAGAGGTTCTGGATTTCAGTCTCTTTCCTAGCAGCCTAAATTTGGCCTCCAGGACCTCTCTCCTACCCTTCCCTACATCATTGGGACCTACATGTACCACGACCACTGGCTCCTCCCCAGCACAACACATAAAAGTCTATCGAGATGTCTCTAGAGATCTGCAACCTTCGCACCAGGCAGGCAAGTCACCATACGGTTCTCCTGGTCATCACAAACCCAGCTATCTATGTTTCGAATGATCGAATCTCCTGTTACTAACACCTGCCTTTTCCTAATGACTGGAGTTCCCTCCCCCGGTGGAGAGGTAACCTCCGTGTGAGAGGATACCCCAAGATCATCTGGAAGGAGAGTCCCAACTATGGGAAGGTTTTCCCCTGTTGCCATTGACTGCTCTCCTTCTCTGGGCCTTTCATCCTCCTTAACAGTGCAGGGGCAGTCTGACCAGAGGTGGGAGAAATCAACATACCTCTCTGCCTCCCTTAGCTCCTCCAGTTCCGCCACTCTGGCCTCTAAAGCCCGTACACGGTCTCTGAGGGCCAGGAGCTCCTTGCACTGAATGCGCACACACGGGCAGGTAAGCATACATGCTACACTGAGTGCAACAAACAGGATAGCCCCCACTTTGCTGCTGGGCTTCTGCCTGCATTTTCTCCTACCAGTTATCTATGTTAAAGATAGGGTTTTTGTGTAAATCAAGAAGTTTTGATTATAGTTTAGTGTAAAAGGTTTTAAAGAATGGCAAGTGTACCTTGCCCCCTTCCCACTCCTCTTCCCAACTCGCTCTCGAAATTCCCTGTTAACAGCCCCTGGTCGCTTGCTCACTGCTTTATAAAGCCCTGGCCTCCTTGATAGCCCCACCCCAGCCTAAGGCTCAGCCAATGAACAGAGGCTTCTAGATTTCAAACCTTGTTTAGAAGCTCACAGATTCCAACTGCTGGCCACAGCACAAACAAAAAAAAAACATCACCCCTCGGTGAAACTAGTTTATACCCATGGGCTCTGCTGGTTTCCTTGAGATTAGCTCCTTCTTGGGGGATGTATTCTTGCAGATAGAAATAGCTTTCTCAAGTTTCCACATACAAAACCATTCAGTCAGTATAGTATCTTCATGTTTACCCCAACTACATAATAGTTCATGATGCTCTTCACTTAATTGGCTTTTATTCTGCTGGAAAACTGCACTTTGATTTTCATCATTACTCAACCCTTGGAAAGTTTCTGCTCTCTCATTATCAGAACTTCTAAGTATTTGGTCAGTCCCAAAAAGACCTGGGATGTGGCTACTCATGGTGTGAACTCCATTCATTCTACTAATTTCCCTCTCTACTTCTGATGTCTTGGTATATTTATTTATATGCCTGCAGTACTTCCAACTCTCTTTGATTATTTTTTTTTAAATTCTTTGTGCCATTGCCTTACTACTTCATTAGCTCTTCACTATTCATTGTATTTTTTTACAGGCTGTTCCTTTCTTTAACTGCCATTTTGCACTCCTCATTGCACCACAAAAGTGAGTTTTTAGTTCCTTCAGGTTTCAGAGTAACAGCCGTGTTAGTCTGTATTCGCAAAAAGAAAAGGAGTACTTGTGGCACCTTAGAGACTAACCAATTTATTTGAGCATAAGCTTTCGTGAGCTACAGCTCACTTCATCGGATGCATACTGTGGAAAGTACAGAAGATCTTTTTATACACACAAAGATGGTTTGTGTGTATAAAAAGATCTTCTGTACTTTCCACAGTATGCATCCGATGAAGTGAGCTGTAGCTCACGAAAGCTTATGCTCAAATAAATTGGTTAGTCTCTAAGGTGCCACAAGTACTCCTTTTCTTTTTAGTTCCTTCAATATCCTAGGTCTGGCTACAGTAGCTGCTGCTATTAATTCCTTTATTACACTGTCATTGAAATTCTGTCAATCACTCACACAATGATCACTCGCAAATTTGGTATGTTTATTTGTAACTAACTCCTGGTTAGCTTTCTGAAAATTCCAGGTGAGTAACTTTTCATTACTTTTCTTACCTTGTTCTTGAAAAGGCATAAGTACTACCCATTTATTTGTCCTTTTATATTTCCTAGCTGCATCTGCTTGCAATATTTGCTATTATAATTCCCAGGATTAAGTAATAAAAACTACCCTCTACAGCACTAAATCTAGTTGCAGTGCCATCATTTAAAACCACTAATTTTCGTCAGTGAACTTTTCTAAGTATGCGCCATTTTTGTCAGTTGTCTGATTTACCCACAATTTATGATGACTATTTAGGTTACTGGATATAATTATGATCTTTTAGCATTCTTCACTATTTCTTGAAACTCTGAGCCTTCTAATTTACCACAGGGGTTATAGATATTATAAAGAAATCTCTTCTGCATTGGGATCTCAAGAGCATTATATTCTAGACTTACTTCTTCATTCTTTACTGCTATGCAGTTTAATCTTTCCCTTATGAAAGTACAAAGGCTTCCTGCTCTTCCTAGTTTTTGGTCTTGCCAAATGGCAATATGCTCTGGAATTTTGAAGGCAAGCTTTTCAACCAGCCATGTTTGCTGGATATATATGACATCTAATTTAGTTTTCATTTCCAGGATATTTTCTTTTAATTCTTGATCATGTGCTATCAGACTGTGTGCATTCCTACAAAAGATTGAGATCCCCATACTAGTCATATTTCACCACTAACCTCAATCAAAAAAATCACATGAATTAATAGATTGCTAACATACAAGTATTTTCCTGCTGCCCTCGCTAGAATTTTACTTTTTTCTGATTTTTTTCCCTGTTTATGAAGTGCAATTTATCACTATCACACATGTAATATACTTCTTTACACACACACCCCAACACCAGGAGATCCTATTCCTATTCTACATCCATCATCAATTCCTTATAGAGTGAGGCTGTGCCTGCAGTTCCCCTTGTCCTGTGCCGATTTTCTCTTCCTTCTCCACCAGATATAAGGAAATTCTCAGACTAAGATGCATTAACAATTTTTATCTTTTGCTTCTCTAGTCACAGAACTCCTTCAATATGCCGGCCTCTGATTACCGTCACAGTTACTACACTTGACCTCTGCCTCTTCTATACAATTAGCATAGGAATGGTCTCACCCACACAGATATTTGTAAAGGGAAAACATGATGTAATCAGTGACATGTCCATACCATTAGCACTTATATCCCTCCTCCTCTAAAAAGGAGTTATATGGCTTGGTTCTGAACATCTCAAACCCTAGTGCTACTTTCTTCCTTAAATGTAATCAGCATTGCTGCCGATGGTGTGCTTTCTCTTCCTCTTTTACTGTTTAGTCAGTTACTAACACCTGATCATCTCCTGTGCTGTGTTATCTCATCATTGGTCAGTTCTAATGGCAGTGGCTACATTACCCCCCTCCTTTCAGTCAAATACTTCAGCAGCTGTTACATTACTAAAAACAAAAATAAGTTATTAGCCTGCTCTTTGTTTTTACATTGAGCTAAAAGATCCCCTTCTCGCAACCTCATGTCATGGCTCTTATTACATCCCCTAGGCTTTTTAAAATCCAGGGTTAATGTCACCTACTCTCATTTCTTTGGCTAGTGATCTTACAGTTGTAAGATTTTGGTTTATTTCCTTCCTCAGCTTTATTTTTTTGTGTGAACATCCTCATTGTCTGCTTCTACACTTTTCTTCCCCCCCCCCCATATCTGTTCTCCCTTTCTACTAGGCTCTTCTTCAGTTTGGAGAATGACTTCACTTGGGGGGGTCAGAAAAACCTTCCAGCTCCGCTTGCTCCTCACTACCCTGCTCCCAGTAGGATTTTCACCTCCCTCCTCCTATCAAGCTTCCTCAGCCAGCCCAACCCAACTTCTTTCTGCTACAAACTTCCTCTCTTTATGCTAACCACCCTGCTTTTGCCCAGCTGGGCTTCATAATTAGTTAAGCCTAGCTCTTCCCCCCCACCCCTCGCCCCCAGGTGCAGTCTGGTATGTTAACTGTGCCTCTCAGGCCCACAGTAATCCATTGAAAGTTTGTGTGGCATACACACCCTATCACACCCACATTAGCCCACTCAGAGCCTGTGTCGGGAACACACCCTATCACAAGGAGCTAAGGACTGGGAGGAAGGAATTCTCCACACAGCCCAGCAACTTGGCATGGAGCAGCTGCACGGCTATTTCACTACCTCTGCAGTCCATGGGCTGCAGTAGCAAATCTCAGGTGCATGCCTCCAAGCAGGAGATTCAGGCCTGTGGTTCTTTCTAATGGCTTTACAATGGTCCCAGCTCCCTACACACACCTGCTGTACCACAAGGAGAGCCACCGGAGAGCAGTGCTGTGCAGTGCACTGGACGGTGGAGAGTTCTCTACAGCCCAACTCCTCTTGTAGTGGAATCAGCTCTGTTATGCGCTATGGAAAGCCCTTCCTACCTTCTGGACAATCCTAGGTCATTTACTGTTGAACTGGCTGTCAGAAAATCCACAATTCCACAGTAATTGGGCCTGATTCTGATCTTACTTAGGCTGGTGTAAATCAGGACTAGCTTTACTGAAATCCATGCAGTGACACCACGGTAAAACCAGTGCAAGGAGTAGCAGGATCGGGCCCATATTCTTCCAAATCAGGACCTGAGTCCTTCCTGCCTTGCACCTTGTGTAGCTGGTGTGAGTGAGCAGAGAATTTCGATTCGGAAGCATTTTATATGCACTTTGCAGGGGTGTAAGTGACTTTGCAGGGCCAGATCCTTGCCTATCCTAAAGCTACTTTGTACCACTCCAATGGCACAAAGGCGACTTAAAGGTGCAGTTGAGGATTCCCCTCTGTAGAGGAATTCCTGCATGCCAGCACAGGTGACTGTATGCTATCCACTCCTGCTGTCCCCAAGTAAGTAGTGTTCCAAGGACATGACTAGAACGTACTAATCAGAGCCAGTCTGGCCCCCTACCATCACCACGATAGGGGAAGGGCAGAAAGGTGATGATTAGAGTGAGATCAGAATTTGTCCCATTTACTGTTCAGTGCATCAAGTGGAGCCAAGCAGAACTCCAGGCACCTGAGCCTTTAATTTAAGGTAATTGATTTCAACTTTGGTCTCATCCACCACCATAATTCCAGGCCAGCCTATAAAACAAGGGAAGTAAATAACGAGACCAAAAATATTTCATAAAAAGCAAGTTATGCATCTTTCTTAAATATTGGTATTTTGTATAGCCCGAAGCCAGCAGGGTTACACCAATACCCTGGCTTTCCCCTATGGGCAGTTGCCTCAGGTACAGCACAAATACTAATTCTTATCAACAAGTGGCATTTACTTCTGTGGTGAACCTTAATCACCAGGCTTTCAATAAATTGTTCTGGATGGCGCAGGGGACATAATTTTCTTTGCTTTGATCAACACCAGCCTCTAAGGTAAAATCTTGTTCTCATCTTATGACAGTAATGGTTTATGTACTGGTGCGTACATAATCTTCACGTTTGGTAACATAGGTCTGTCTAACGCTTTTGGTGCCTTTTCACATCTGACATTTTTCAGAAATGTCTCTTTCACACATCTAACTCCAGCCCAGAACTTTTACATTATAGACAGACAAAATATAGTGCTCATCTTCCCACACATTGAACAAGGTACAAATGAAAAAAAACTTGCCTGATCTTGAAACTCGGTACAAGTGTAACTGTTCCCAACATAATAAGCAACAATTTTAGTTTGCTTTGGAATTCTCTCGCTGTGCCCATTCTAGAGTCACAGGGTTTCCCATTTACACAGCAAGAGAAAGAAAGCCCTCATATGCCCAGCTCCCAAGTCATGTATTTGCAGGGAGAAGATGAGTCCAATTGTGCATCTTTTCAAGTATTATTAAATTATCTACATGCAATTATTTTCACCTTTAAATGTGCCACCTTATTTCTGTGGAACATCATTTCTAATGAATCTACCATCTAATTCCAACATACACTGGATATGGCACCTTCACAGGATGCTTCGACTAAAATGATTAACAGTACATGATTGTATTTAAATTGTTGCTGAGCATCCTCTTTGAGAGGAACAGGTTTAGTTCACAGCCATGCCCCAGAAATAAGTATATTTGTCTCAGCTGTGAAGTATGGCCAACATACAAGCTAACCTGGTGACCGATGTGCTAGAAATACATAAACAGACAGATGGAAGGGATGTGCCCTGATCTTGAGAAAGGATGGATACATGGCAGGCTTCTTACTAGCACTCTGGGTTCTCCCATTCCCTACACTACAGCAACTGTAAAATGGTCAGCCAGAGCAGCTGTATGGCTGTCCATTGTATCCAGTGATGATGTCAGAGCACCTCATGCTTTCTTGTAGTTCGATCTGTGAGGAGCAAGCCGCCGTCCTACGGGAATACGTAGGCTCCCACTGAAGACCTGGCATGGCTCTACAGTTTAGGTAATGGGTGCCCTAATAGCAGGGGAATCAGAAGCTTCCTCTAAATGTTTGGGGTTTGGCTTTTTATGAGTTCAACCTCTGTTTATCATGTACCCCGTTTTCAGAAGGACCATGAAGAAATAAAACTTAAGCCACAGGTGGAGTTTCAGTCTTCTCTGCACAAGACTACCACTAGCCACTCTGCTGCTGCTCAGCCTGATTCAGCCAGTTAATCAAAAGCTAGATATCAAACTCCTACTCACACAATACTGTGTCCCCAACAGCTGGAGCAGAGTGCAGAGCCAGCCGACAGCTTCCCCGAATCAGAGTGTAGCTCGTTCAACAGCCTCCCAGAACCACCTAGTGAAACAGCAGAGCAGCGCACCAGCTAGCTTCCTCAACACGCACCAACAGAAAAGAGGATCGGTTCCTGCCTTGTCACTGTGCTGTGGACCCCCGCTGCGTGGGAAGAGTACAGCCCCCACCCCTTACACACATTGCTGGTCGGCCAGCCCAGAAGAAGCCACCTGGCTCTCTTGGACTGTGCTGCGGGCTTAGTTTGCAGAACCCAGTGCACAGACTCCACCCACTTCCAGCTGGCTCCTTTGCTGTACACTGGCTTGGAGGTCACAGAGTGCAGCTTTTTGGTAACCAGGTAGGAGACACCGGTGTGACAGACTGGCTCCCTGTCCCAGTGACAGTGGTTGGGTGGGTAAGGCATTTAGGGACTGCCTTCCAGATCTGGAACAAAAGCTGGTAAAATAACAGGGTGGGAGGGGAAATAGCAAAACTGTCCACAGATATTTTTCCTTTTGGGTGTGAGGGTGAGGTCAAAATTGAGACTAGCCACAGTAGCGAGGGATGTTGCTGACAGTCCTACTTCAGGGGAACAACCCTCATTTATGCTAGCTGGGGATCTGGTCCATCAGGTTGTGCTCCCAGAGTGAACTTTGATTCCTTCATTCATCTCTAGCGTAACAAGATTTTTATGGTAATTATGTAAATTATTTGTCACACCACTGCATATTCTCCACATCGTTTGATTTGACCTTAAACATTGATAGGAAAATTATCATTTTTACAGGCAATTTGTGTTTTATAGTGTGAGATGGCAGGCTAGGGGCTGATGGAGGGACATCAGAACATTGTATTGTACGGTAACACCAGTGGTCCATTTCTACATCAGTGCCTGCTTCAAACAGTAGCCAAAGCCAAATGCTTCAGGAGAAGGTACAAGAAACCCTGACATGGATAATTATGGAATATGCCACACCTTGGAGAAGTGTCTTCCCAATACCCTTTACTAGAGGCTTCTTTATGGCCTTTGTTATTTATTTAATGTAAGCAGATGTTATTATTATCTATATAAATGTCAGGTTTCAGAGGAACAGCCGTGTTAGTCTGTATTCGCAAAAAGAAAAGGAGTACTTGTGGCACCTTAGAGACTAACGAATTTATTTGAGCATGAGCTTTCGTGAGCTACAGCTCACTTCATCTGATGAAGTGAGCTGTAGCTCACGAAAGCTCATGCTCAAATAAATTGGTTAGTCTCTAAGGTGCCACAAGTACTCCTTTTCTATATAAATGTCTAATCCTTTGCAATCCCTCCCCAAAATGTAGGCCACACTAATATTTTCTCCTGATGAGTTCCATAAGCTAATTATGCAGAAATGTTCCCTTTTATTTTACATGCGGTGTTTTAATTTTTTTTAACGTCCCTTTGCTCTTGAACTAATATGAAAATACCAAAGTAAAATCCATACAGCCAAATAATTTTTCTTGGTTCCATAGACTAGGTGCTATTTCTAACATAGGCCCATAGATAGGGGCCTATGTTTGATGTTCATCTCTTTCAACTGCCCTCTCTCTCTGTGTGTATGTCTACAATGCAAATGCAAACTTCTGTCTGGCCCATGTCAGCGGACTCGGGCTCCCAAGGCTCGGACTGCAGGGCTGTTTCATTGCAGTGTAGACTTTGGGGCTCGGGCTGCAGCCCCAGCTCTGGGACCCGCCCACCCTGCAGGGTCCTAGAGGCCAGGCTCCGGAAATCTACACTGCAATTAAGCCGCCCCACAGCCCGAGTCCTGCGAGCCCAATCAGCTGTCATGGGTGTCTAACTGCAGTGTAGATGTAAGCTAGGAGACCTATGGAAAGTCCAAGATGTCAAGAAAATGGTTTTGGCAATGTGATGAGGTGACATTCTGAGCAGTCAGTGTTTCCATAACACTTGCCAAATGCCTCTTAATCTTACCTATACCAGAGGAGATTTTCCCCGTGTTTAGAACAATCCCTGGCATGAGCCCAGGACATGATTTGTGGTGGCTTTTTTTCAATGTGGAGATCTAGTGTCATATTCAGATTTAGTAGATGCCCCTCTGTAGAGGAGTTCATGGGGGGAGTGAGGGGAGACAGTAAAAGTAAAAGTCCCTAGACCCTTCACCCTTGAGCCTGTTAAATCACTGACACTTAGTCTTAGTAGTTGCAGCCTGGCCTATAAATACGCTTCTGTCCCTGGGCTCATTCAAGGGAGGGGGCAGATGAGCTACTTGATCTGCACTTAACATCTATTTGGCTCCACTAACAGTGTGGGTTTTTTTCCCTACAACGGAACAGACATTTACAACATAGCAAAATCACAGAGACTCACCAAAAAACAAAACAAAAAAATCTGACTTGGAGCTGTAGGCCCCAAAAACTTTGGGTAACAATTTCCAGCTTTCTAAAGATAAATTATGAACATGCTAAAAGCTTAGT
This sequence comes from Caretta caretta, assembly GCF_965140235.1. Lineage (NCBI taxonomy): Eukaryota > Metazoa > Chordata > Testudines > Cheloniidae > Caretta > Caretta caretta. The sequence continues at coordinate 200,045,991 of NC_134208.1, read as the reverse complement.
AACTATAGAAGCAAAAACAACATCACTGCAATATGCCACAACAGATTGTTCATATGTCACTATTTTTCCAAAGTTCCTTGGCAAACATTTCCATCAGTAAACAAGTCAAGTGAAAGAATTGTAAAATGGCCAGCAAAGAACCTGAAACCCATTTGGCTGATGAAATCCTGTTCTGATACTTAATCATACACATTCCCTACTTAAGACCCGCTGCTTTTACCTAGTCTGCCAGTGATGACAGATTACAGGTCGCTTCTGCCTGCTTTGACCTTCACAGCAAATCTTCTGTTTATATTGCAACCCTCCACTTTGGATTGCAAGTTCATAAGAGAAAGGTCCTGTCTAAACTATGGGCCAGATCCTCATCTGGTCAAAACTTCACAGAGCTCCACTGGCTATATCAGAACTATGTCAATTTACACCAGCTGAGAATGTTACCCTGTGTTTTGCAAAGTATGGTGCACACCAATACGGCAAAATAAGCAAATAATACTGGTCCACTAACATTTATTTCACAGTTCATTTTTTCCATTGTAGATTCTACTTTACCTTATAAGACATCAGCATCATCAGAAGTTATTAATGACGTTTCTGGAGAGTAGGCCAACTCATGCCATAGAGTAGTGATATGCAAACATCAAAAGTTGAGGAATTGTCATTTGGTTTGGATAATCGCTCAAAATTCTGGAGGCTTATTCAGACCTTCTCTGAACCTCTTGCATCTGCAAAATTGGGACAGAAATCTCTCCAGAACAAGATTTCTCATGAAGTAGGCAGTATTCCTGTGGTGCATGAAGCTACAGAGATGTTCTGATTCTGTTTTGTCTACTGCACCTTTCTGTAGGACAAACTCTGCTGTCCTAGTTGAGTAAAACTCACATACTGGCCCAATATTTGGAGCCTTCCTGTTTGCCTGCCTTGAGTCAATTCAAGGTGGTAGATCTTGTAGGGTGAGACACTCTTGCTATTCTCTCTCTCAGGCCTCAGGATACGGTGTTGTGTAGTCTAGTATCACCAAGATGTGCTACTACCTTCTTTTTTCCCCAGCAACCCCACCTAATCCATACCCATCCTCTCAAAGTGTTCTCTAACCACTAGGAGAGGCACTAGTGGACACCTGCTGCCCAGGTCACCTTTTAGGTTTTAGCCAGAGCCAACAACCTACTAAAGTCTCTGGACCACTGCTCGAGATCAGGCCCTCATTGGGTCTGTCATCCAGCAAAAGCACTCTTTGGTTTTGGCTGTGATGTCAGAGATGACCACCTTGACCCATGCATAGTTGGGTGTTGCCATGGCATCAAGGCCAAGATATGCGGCTTGTCTGTCTGATGGGGCTGGCACAAAATAGTCCGGTCCTGGGGTGGCCACTGTACCGCCATGGTGACCTGGTCAAAGGTGACAAGGATGGCTTCTGGGTCATCTCCAGGCCACTTCTTTGTGAGTTTTATCAGAATGCTTGAGCTGAGTGGGTTTGAAGGTCTTATTGCCTGTTGTTCCTAGGTGCCCATTTGTTGGAGCAGCTGGTACTGTTATTGCTTCTGTTGGGCCATCTGTTGCTGGCTATCCAACAGCCACTTCAATAACTTTTCCACATCTATCCCTTTTTCTCTTTTTTATGCCTTACAGTAGATCTAGAACATTGCCTGCTTTCTCTGCCAAATTGTGATGGGGGCTGGGCTTCCCAGTGGTTCCACCTAGTGGTTAGATAACTTTCCTCCATCTCTAGCCTCCCTTGTCAGCAATCACTCCAAGGCTACGGTGGTGCACCTTTTGGTAGGTAGCAACTTAACCCTTGGGCCAGTTCACCAATTGTGTTGGCCCCTTTCTGAGTTAATAGAGTCCAACAAAATGCATAGTCCAATGTCCCCACAAAAGAAAGGGTCTTCAGCCCACCTCCTGTCACCTGTGAGTGGCACACCCTTGCATCAGGGCTTATAATGACTCTATCTTCTCCTTCTCCTCCATTTGGTAAAATGTCTAGTGTAGAGAAACAAGAAATGGTTGGGACCAAATTTTAACCATTGTCTCAGTTAAGTCCATTCAGGACTGCACCCCTGTCCTGCCTGGCTGATGTCAGGGTCTCTCTGTGAGGTCACCACCTCCCCATCCACCTTTGCCCAGTAGGCTAAGGTCCTGCCAAAGGCCCTTGTGATGTCACTGCCATACCCACCTCTCCCCTGCAGTGCTGATATCCTGCCCCTGGCCAGTCTCTTTGGATGTTTGAGCTGGATGTGGATCACCCCATTCACTCACTGTTGAACCTGGGGAGCAAGCCAGCTACACAAGAAAGCATCAGAGGTTGCTCCCCATGCCACACTCTGTTTTTCATAGATTTGTAGACTTTAAGGCCAGAAGAGACAGCATCTTATCTGGCCCTCTGAATATCACAGGCCTTCTATATACCACAATAACTAGTTTTGGATCAAAGCACATGGCAGAAAGGCATCTAGTCTTCATTAGAAGACATCAAGAGATCGAAAATCCATTGCTTTCCTTCTTAATTTGTTCCAGTGGTGAATCATCCTCACTGTTAAATATTTGTTCCTTATTTCTAATTTGAATGTGTCTGTTTTCACCTTCCAGCCATTAGGTCTTGTTATGCCATTCTCGGTGAGATTAAACAGCCATTTAATACCCGATATTTTCTCTCCATGAAGGCACTTAAACACTTCAATCACTTCTCAATCTCCTTTTTTCTAAGCTAAACAGATTGAGCTCTTTCAATAGCTCACCAGAAGGAATTTTTTTCCAGCCCTCAATACATTTTATGGCTTTTTGCTGCATCATCTCCAATTTTTCAACATATTTTTAAAATGTGGACACCAAAACTGGAGGCAGTATTCCAGTCTCAGTCTCACTGATGCTGTGTCACCTCCCTACCCTACTCACGGCTCTGCTCACATGTCTAATGATGGCTTTAGCCCTGTTCACCACAGCATCACACCGGCAGCTCATGTTGAGTGGCTTGCCCAGCATGACCACTAAATCCTTTTCAGAGTCACTGCTTTCCTGGATACAGTTCCCCATTTCGTAGGGTTGGCCTGCATGCTTTGTCACTTGGCATATGACCTTGTAGTTGGCTCTGTTAAAACCTGTTATGTTTGAATGGGTCTGTCAAGTTTCCTTCCCCACTCTGAACTCTAGGGTACAGATATGGGGACCTGCATGAAAGACCCCCTAAGCTTATTCTTACCAGATTAGGTTAAAAACTTCACCAAGGTACAAACTTTGCCTTGTCCTTGAACTGTATGCTGCCACCACCAAGCGTGTTAAACAAAGAACAGGGAAAGAGCCCACTTGGAGACATCTTCCCCCAAAATACCCCCCAAGCCCTACACCCCCTTTCTGGGGGAAGGCTTGATAAAAATCCTCACCAAATTGTACAGGTGAACACAGACTCAAACCCTTGGATCTTAAGAACAATGAAAAATCAATCAGGTTTTTAAAAAAAGAATTTTAATTAAAGAAAAGGTAAAAAAAATCACTTCTGTAAAATCAGGATGGTAAATACCTTACAGGGTAATCAGATTCAAAACATAGAGAATCCCTCTAAGCAAAACCTTAAGTTACAAAAAGACACAAAAACAGGAATATACATTCCATCCAGCACAGCTTATTTTACCAGCCATTAAACAAAAAGAAATCTAACACATTTCTAACTAGATTACTTACTAACTTTACAGGAGTTGTAAGGCTGCATTCCTGATCTGTTCCCAGCAAAAGTATCACACAGACAGACCAAAACCTTTGTTCCCCCCCCCCGCCAGCTCCAGATTTGAAATAATCTTGTCCCCTCATTGGCCATTTTGGGTCAGGTGCCAGCGGGGTTACCTTAGCTTCTTAACCCTTTACAGGTGAAAGAGTTTTTCCTCTGGCCAGGAGGGATTTATAGCACTGTATACAGAAAGGTGGTTACCCTTCCCTTTATATTTATGACAGGGTCCAGATAGCTCCATATGACTAAGTGATCCAGATAGCTCCATATGACTGCCCTGTCGTCATCAGTGTTTACCACTCTGCCAGACTGGGTTCCATCCACCAATGTTGTCAGCAGTGACTATATTTACTTCCAGTTCATTGAATAAACTGTTCATTTTCGAGAGTTTGTTCAGAACTGAGGCACCAGGTACCTGCTCCCTCCTGCACAACTAGTAACAGGCTTCCAGCCCTGCTCTCACATAGGAGTGAAGCAAATGACACATACATGCTGACAGGTGGGGCTACAAAACACGTGTGTGGCTGTCAACTGCTTACAAATACACTGCAGAGCTGTACTGTAGACAGGCCCCACATCTGCCACTTTTTCCCATCCTGTAAAACAGGAATCGCAAACCCCTCCTTGATTATCTGCATTTTGTCATGGGGGAAACTGAGGCAAAGAGGTGCAGTGACTTATTTGTGGTCCCAGTGTTGCAATAGAATCAATCAATAGAATCAATAGGAATAGAAAATGGCAGGTCATGTGAGAGCCAGTCCTCGGCCCTAGCTCTTGTTATTCTGGCTTCTCTTTTCAAATGTCAGTCGTAGCCCCGCTAGAGTTTTTTTTTCTTTTTCTCCATTTCCCTTAATTCTCCCTAACTGCAGAGGAAAGATTTTCTGTTACCCAGATTGGCTCTGATGTATGTGGCTCTCTGTCCAAAAGACGTGCTCTGGCTCAATCAGAAGTTATGGGCTTAACGGACGAATCTCTTCATGACATTCTGCAGCCTGTGTTATTCAGGAGGTCAGACTAGATGGTCTTGATCGTCCTTTCTGACTCTCTGAATGTTTCTGCTGCTATTGAAAGAACTCTGGACATATTTTCTATCGTTCACTTTCAGTTGAAATTATTTAAATACAGTCAAAAGGATTTCCTCTTCCATTGTGTGCTGAGCACTTTTGACAGCAAACAATGTATGTTAAACCAAAAGGTTCAAATTTCAGATTGTCACAGGGTGAGATGGCCCTTTAAGGGGGTGGAGCTCACCTGCACCCGCGCCATGGTTAGCTACCTCTCCAAGAGAAAGGAATAGGTGTAGGGGCAACATGTGACTAGGAACCAGGCCTGCTGGGAGATATAAAGACAGCCTGTCCTGAGGCAGGGCTGAGAACCCAAGGAGCGCAGACATGGTCTGGTCTGTTAAGGGCCAGGAAAGAGCCTCGCTGAGCTCACAATTGGCTTAAGCTTTCAGGGCCAGACCCCATGGTGGGTTGTGAGGTGTTATGTTTTCCTTCCAGGCAAGCAAATCACATGTCAAGGATTGAGGTGTAAAGTGCATATTGATAAAGTAGGTGTCATTCCCTAGGCAGAAAGAGTATTCGGAAACACAAAACATACTTCTCTAGTAAGCTGCAAAGACATCAGTGGCTATAGTATTTCAGAGTGTTGGATTGTTTAGCAAACCTTGATTATATGGGCCAACACAAAAGAGTCTTACCAGCAGCAGGAAAATACATCTAGATGTGAGCAACATAAATAAGAATGGATTCCATCCAGCAAAAGCATGTCTATGATCAATATTTCAAGACTGTTTTTCTTATACATTTTTTAAAAGTTTCCTGTTCTTTTGTAAGTTAAATTTGTTCCCAGCATATCATTATTTCTCATTTGCCTACAACTAAGAATCTGACCAAATGCAGGGCAAAACTGTCAGAATTCCTTGGTTAATTATACCAACCCTCTGCCATGTACATTGGCCAAACCAGACAGTCTCTACGTAAAAGAATGGACACAAATCAGACATCAAGAATTATAACATTCAAAAACCAGTCGGAGAACACTTCAATCTCTCTGGTCACTCGATTACAGAGCTAAAAGTCGCAATTCTTCAACAAAAAGACTTCAAAAACAGACTCCAACGAGAGACTGCTGAATTGGAATTAATTTGCAAACTGGACACCATTACATTAGGCTTGACTAAAGCCTGGGAGTGGATGTGTCATTACACAAAGTAAAACTATTTCCCCATGTTTATCTCTCCCCCCCTCCCCCCATTCCTCACATGTTCTTGTCAACTGCTGGAAATGGCCCACCTTGATTATCATTATAAAAGGCTTTTTTTCTCTCCTGCTGGTAATAGCTCACCTTACCTGGTCACTCTCTTTACAGTGTGTATGGTAACACCCACTGTTTCATGTTCTCTGTGTATATAAAATCTCCCCACTGTATTTTCCACTGCATGCATCCGATGAAGTGAGCTGTAGCTCACGAAAGCTTATGCTCAAATAAATTTGTTAGTCTCTAAGGTACCACAAGTACTCCTTTTCTTTTTGAAGATACAGACTAACATGGCTGCTACTCTGAAACCTATACCAACACTGTTGGTTAGTTTTAAAGAGGAGCTAACAGTTTACTCTGTAACAGTTTACAGAGACGTCCCTTACTCTGTTCTTAGCAAGATGGTTTAATGTCAAAGGCCCTATCCCACTGCTATGTAGGTAGATGGATTTTCCCTCCCTGATCCCCAGATAGCCTCTTTCCTGGCCACTGTGTTGGTGTTCTGTTCTATTCTATCCTGTATAGATTCTCACACCATGCTCATCACATAGTTACATTGCTTAATGCACTATTGGAAGATGCTCGGATACTAATGTCTGTCATGTGTTTGTTCTCTCATCCTATCACCAGGGGGCGAAATGTGGCATTTTAGGGTTAGTGTGGGGGGGTACATACACGTTGCTACAGATTTATGTTAGAAAAGGCAGGTGAGAAAAATTTGCCTTGTAGTTCGTGTTGAGGTCTGATGGTCCTTAGCTCCTGTGGGAACTCATTCCATAGTCCTGAGCCAGCCCCTGACAGAGCTCCGTCTTCTGTGCCATTGAACTATACACTTATGGCAGAGCATTCCATTGTGCTAGAGGAGTGAAACTCATGACCTCAGTAATTATGGCAGAGCTTTAAGATATCCTGAACTCAGGCCACTGAGTGCCTTGAAGATAAGGACTGAGACTTTGAAATTGATTCGATTTTCTATGGGAAGCCCTTGTAGGAAGCAGAGGACAAGTGTGATGTGTCTGAAGTAGCCGGAGTTGCTGAGACATGTTGCAGTGTTCTGTACCAGTTGGAGTTTTCTGAATGTGGAAGGCTTCATGCCACAGTATATTGCATTGCTATAGACCAGCTGAGAGGTGATGAAGGCGTGAATAACGGAGGCCAAGTCATTCTTTACCAGGATGGGATAGACTCTCTCAGTTGGTATGGATACCACACTTCATTCTTGCCTCCATCAGTGACCTTGCAGCCAGTTGAGTTCCATCTCTGAGCTCCAGATAACAGGGATAATATCAACCCACCTCAGAGGGGCCGTCAGGGGTCACAACACCCCTGTAGTTACTCCTTGGTGGTGAAGGGCCCAGATTCAGTCCCCATTGATGCCCATGGTGTCTGTATGTGGGCATGGTTTTACTTACCCATCATTAGCCCATTCCTGGTCATGCACAGTGCATTTTCTGCTGACCTGTCTGACACACAGCTCCATCACCCACATGAGGACATGGCACTTCAAGGACAATCTATCAGCTCCCATCAGGTGTTCATCCCCAGGACAGATGGTGAGCCCTAGTCAGGCCATAGAAAAACAGGGTGGTGTTCTCCAGAGGAAACTGCTGGAGCTTCGATCTCCACCCCCACATACAAAGGGCTTCAAAAGAGGTCCCTGATCTCAGGTTAACAAAGCAGCACAAATGGGACCAATGTGGGTGGAATTACTGAGGGGGCTGGTGCTAAAAGGGCAGGAGATTTCTTCCCTGCCATAGAGAGATTCTCAAAATAAAAAGGCTGGTTGTGGGAGCAATACAAGACCCACCCCTCAACCCTTGAATGGCAGGCAATCAGGACTCTGTCCTGTAGGAGGGAGCAGAGCTGGAGGGCAGAAGAGGGCATTGGAAAAATTGTATTCAAGACAGTGATCTCTACCTGCCAAGGTGTCTCAGATCCACAGGATTGGTACTTTGCTCCAGCTTTGGATCAGTCTCTTGGAGGAATCCCTTCAGTGTGCCAGACCCCCAAAGGTCTCACTCTTCCCTCATGGTACCCCATGTGTCCTCACCCCTCCTGGGACTGATCCTCTGGGCTTCAGCACTCCTGTTTCACACTCTGAGCTCTGTTCACTGTGTCCAACTGAGATAGTGTGACAGAATATACTCCGGTGTTCCCACCCTACACTCCACTGTCATGTTTGTACAAGGTATGCTTTGTGAGGCATCATTTAAAAATTCATAATTTGCTGGTCAGTATTGCGCTGGTAAAATGTGGCAACACTGTATGTGAAGTTATAAGATTCCCCTATAAGTTATTATCACATGTTCCAAACCCCACAGCCCTGCCCAAACTGAAGTTGGCAAACAGGTCTGTCCTAAACAAAGGAATGTGTGCTTGCCTTAATTTACAATTATGTAGTAAACAGTCATCAAGCAGGAAGGGAAAACAAAGAAAGTAAAATCAGGTGAAGAGAAACCAGCAGGGAATATCCTTCCACATCGACTCTTTGTCTCCTGGGTCTCACTGGAAATGATTTTCAAGAGAGGGACTGAAACTATAAAAAGGAGGGACAAACACCCCCAGGCACCTCTCTAGCTCTCTCTCCCTGCCCATCACATTCACTGAACCTGAAGAGACAAAGGAAGCAGCCATTGGACTCTGGGGGAGGGGTCCTGACATAGAGAGTTTGGTCAGTAAGACTGCTGAAAGCATCTGGTGAGAACTTTGCTCTGAATGTAATAGAGTTTGTTATGTTAGGCACCAGCAAGTGTTGTATCTTTATTTTTCTTGTAACTCCATCTGACTTTTATGCCTCGTTACTTGTACTCACTTAAAATGTCTCTCTTCGTAGTTAATAAACTTGTCTTACCTTTCTATCTAATACAGTGTGTTCAAGTTGAAGTGTCTGGGTAACTCCATTTGGGGTAACAAGTTGTATGCATATTATTCCCTTCAAGGAATAAAAGACTCTGTACAGGTGTACTATCCAGACGAGGGCTGGCAGTACAGAACATACAGTTCTGGGAGAAGATCTGGGACTGGGGGTCACCCTGCAGCATAAATCAAGGCTGGTAAGAGCCAAAGTTTGGCTGGTTGACTGCCTCACACACACAGACATAGCTGAGAGTGTTTGAACAGTCCAGGTTGGAGGCTACAGCAGTAAGGCATTTTAACAGGCACCCAGGTTACAGGGCAGGGGTGACACCCCTACTCAGTGGGCTGGATTATACCCTGCTATGTCCCAGATAGACCCCTGCTAGAGACTAATCCCTGAAGAGGGCACAAATCACCTCATCGAGTATTTACAGTGACACTCAGGCAGTGTTTTGAAAACAGCAGGTTTTATTAGTCAGCTGGAACACAGCATAGGACATCCTTGGGTTAGCATAGAGAAATGAAGTTAAAGCACAGTTCATTCTGACTAGTGCAGGGCCCAGCCAAGCTGTAGTGAACCCCATATTCATGTTCTGTGTGTGTCTCTCTCTCTCTGACTCGCCACCTTAGTTCTCAGGTAAGAGAGCCCTGCTTCCTCCAGAAGTCAACACTTATCCTCCACCACACACCTCTCTAGTCCTTTGTTCTTGAGCTAAGGTCTTTGCTCAGTTTCCCTGCTGAGAGATGGGGAAATCCATCTCCTTCTGGGTCATTGGTTGCTAGGTGACTATGTCCTGGTGATTGGGTTTTCCATGGTTGTCTTCTCAGATTTTCCACTGACATGGGGTTGGCTTCATCCTGTCCTTTTTAATGATAGCTGGTGCCCAGCTGGAGACAGTGAGGCAACACACACACTTATGGCTCAGCCTGCCGTGAGAGCAAACTTAGTCCTTTTCTCCCCACTGGGTAGCCATGCAAAATATTGAGAGAATTGAGGCACACATCAGATTCATTAAAATTTTACAGAAAATTCACACTTTGTCACACAAGGTGGCTGGAATGTCGTGCAGGAAACAAGTGTCCAGGATCCAGGACACTTCCTCTGGTGATGCTTTTCCTAGGAGTCAAACAAGAACAGCATGATCATAAAGATGTCTTTATACGAGGGCTGGGATCCAGGGATAGGGAAAGCTCAGCCTATGGACCAGGGACAGCATCTCTCTCTCCTTTGAGCCCCAGGTGCCCAGAGGAGTAAGTGGTTCTTACCTCCATGTTCATGTTCATCTTGTTCATTACTTTTGTCTTGCATCTTTCCTGGTATTCTTAAAGAATTGCAGAAGAGCTTTTTTAATTGGGCCCCACTTTCCTTGTATTTTGGATAGATGAGGCAAGAAAAATTTTGTCACTTTAGGTATGTTTACATTGCAAGTAGATGTCTGCAGCTGACCCATGCCAGCTATCTCAGGCTAATGGGCTCAGGCTAAGTGTTGTTTAATTATGGTGTAGACTTTCAAGCTCAGGCTGGTGCCCTAGTTGTGGGACTCTCTGCGGGGGGAAGAGTCTCAGAGCTCAGGTTCTAGCCTGAACCCGAACATCTATACTGCAATTAAACAGCCCCTTAGTCCGAGCCCCACAAGCCCAAGTCAGCTGGCATAGGCCAGCCACAGATTTTTAATTTCAGTATAGACATACCTTTTAAGACTTCTGCATATTCTATATAAACAACTCCTTTCACTGGTATAGTCTTTACAATCCCAACGGATATGATCTACCATTTCCTGGAACTTACATGTTACACATAATCCATCTCTGTGCATGCTAATTAAAAATAAATTGCTATTTAATCCACAATGCCCTGGTAGAATTCTAAATAGGTCCACTTCGATCTTCGTCTCAGGACCTTGTATTATCTCACCATTTTCAACTGTTGGGCCTATATCTTGGAACGTTTCCCCCTTCGTTCCTGCCATTCCTTCCTTAGTTCATTTTTTATTAGATATTTAAATTCCAGTTTGCTTAAGGGGCTTCCTAGATCAACTTGTTCATGATTAATAGTACTTTTTGCCGGCGTGTCTGCCAATTCGTGGCCTCCTATCCCTACGTGCTATCCCTATGTGCTATTACAATTGTACCAGTTCAGTTGTTAGCAAGAATATTTCATTAAGAATATCTTTTCTGCTGTCAGACTTGCCATTGTAAATTGCCTGCAGCCCTGATAAGGAAACAGACAGGATGGCCATGCCGGTTGGCCTCACATCTAGTGTCCAATTTATTGCTAGCATACTCCCTGCTAGCTTAGCCATAATGATACATACAAAGTTAGTTAGCCTTATGGTTCTTGAGTCCTAATGAGGGCATGGGGAAAGCCGTTCCCATTCTTTCTGTTCCTCTTTGGAGCCATCTGTATGTATATATATGCCAATATTGTCCACACTTATCATAGTATATTGGTTTGTTATATCTTGTATATTTATCATACTTATCCTCTTATTTCATTATATAATTCCATGTCTATCTTTGGAGGAATGGTTTTCCAGTTATTAGAGTAATTTGCCATAACTCTAGATTTTGGTCTCTCAATCCTTTCCTTTCATTAGGTTCCTTTATCTACTTTTATACTCCACTCACATGGGGAATTTTAGTTTTTGTCCTACCCTGGCCTTCACTTAACTCCCAACCATCATTATGTATTAGCTTAGGGTTATCATCTTCACTATTACCTAGTGCTTTGGTCCCAAAAGTTAAATCTAGGAGCTTCATTCTAAGAATAACAGGCATTTTACTGCCTGCCATCTGTAGTACACACTACAGTTGTAAGAGTAATGAAGCCACCACATGCAATACACAATGCCTGTGCTTGGATATAGTCTAGTCTTCTCAGATTTGTGTTCTCTGCTGACTCAAAGGCCTGGCATCCATACTCAGTAATTGCTCACTGCTGTTTCCTTATCCACTCTCGAGAATGTTCTGGAGATACTTCTGAGTAAAATAATTCTACCTTTGCACTTATCCTTAGTATTTTCAGTACAGTCCCTCCAAACCAGCTTGTTATTACATAGCACACACAAAAATTTGTAATTTTTCACTATATTTATCTGTTGGTCATATAGATACAATTCTACATCTTTTTTTGGATTTTCCTTGTTGTGAAGATCATTCCTTTAGTTTTGTCTATGGAGAATTTGAAGCCTCATTGTTTCCCCATTCTGCACTTCTCTTAAGTGCATCATTGATTCTTCTGGCGGTGCTTTCAGCGTTTCTGCTTTTGGTCCATGTGGCACAGTCATCCAAAAATAATGTGATCCCCATTCCTGTACTGTTAGGGAGGTCATTTTTCATGATGTTAAAGAGGGTCAGGCCAACTATACTTCCCTGTGGAGTTCCATTTGCAATTGAATATACATTGAAAAAAGTTTTCCCTATTCGGACTTATATAGTTCTTTTGCTTAAGAAGTCCCTTATCCATCTAAACATTCTTCCTATTATACATAAGGAGGTCACTTTACAAATAATCCCTCTCTCTATAACACATTTTAGGCTTTTTCTATGTCCAGGAAAGTTACATGAGGAATTCTTTGGTTTTCATGGGTTTTTTTGTATTTGTTTGTTTGCTTGCTTCTGTCTCTCACCATACAACGTGGTCAATCGCATTCCTCACTTCTGAACTCACTTTGCTTGCCATGTTTCTTTTTACTAATCTCTCTGTTACCATTCTTTCCATGGTTTTATCTAACATGCTGCGAGGGCAATTGATCCGTATGCCTCAGGGTTGAGTGCAACTTACCCAGTTTCCTCACTGAGAAAATAATTGCATATTTCCAGTCTGTAGGTATTTCACCTTTTCTCCATATGTTGTTATATTATTTTAGTATCATCCTCAAGCTTCCTTCACTTAGGTTTTTAAGCATTTCAAAGCTTGTTTCGTCTTTGTTTGGGCAGTGCTTTTGCTCCTAATTATCACTTTTAGGAGTTCTCTCAAACTAAAATTTTCATTTTAAATAATATCCACATCCTCCTCCTACCTCATCATCACCTTATAATTATCTTTAATGAATGTTCTTTTCCTCTCTCTAATTTCTATCCTCAGTTCTCCTTCGTTACTGACTTTTTGATACATGGTGGCTAGAATTTCTCCTTTTTCTTTGTTGGAGATTATTACTCCATGCCCTGCCACCACAAGAGTTGGTATTATAGGGCTCTTACTCTTTATTCCATTCATCTTCTTAATTTGTTTCTATACCTCTGGTGTACTATTTTTTTTTATTTACTTTCCTGCAGTTCTCCAGTTTTCTCTTTTCCCCTTGTTGTAGCCCTTTGGGCAACTCCTTTACTTTTCTTATATTTCATTAAGTGTTTGCTATTTAAGGAATGTTTTGTTGTATTGTATGCCTTACTCCATTCCCTAATTACCATTGCTCATTCCTTATAGCACCACGGTGCATTTTGCCTATTTTTTAAGTAATGTCAGTATACATTGCTCAGTCTCTCACACACATCTACATTAGATTCCAAGCAGGGATATTAGCCTCATCTTTGGTATTTCCTTTTACTTGAGATGTAATTCATGTCAGGAAGTGGTCACTGCCCATTCCCTCCTTTCTGTAAGTTTCTCAGCTGTATCTACTTGCTATGGTGCCAGAAGCTATTCCCAGATCCAGGCATGAGAGGCTTCCGTCAGCTGTACTGAATCTGGTAGCTGCTCCATCATTTAATATTACTAAATTATTCTCTTCAAAGAATCGCTCTAAACATTTTCTGTTTTTATCATTTTTCTAAATTCTGCACAATCTTTTGTGATTATTCAGATCACCATGGATTCTGAATCGGCATGTGACATCTGCAATTAGTGCTTTCCAATCCATAACCTCTAGTTGCATGCATGGATTATAAACAGGATCAAGTCTTAGAGAGAAAAAATTGTTTTGTGTCAGTATCTCAATATCATTATACTGGATATTTAGCTTTTTAACCTCTACTTCAAGACAGTTCAGGTTCTTCTTAACAAAGGTGCAGATACCGCCACTCTTTCCTATTTCTCTAGCATGTCTATACATACCATATGCTGAGATTTTATTATCTAGTTTTTCTATTAGCCAAGTCTCTTTTGTGCATATTATATCAGGCTTCAATTCACATCAAGAATATTTTCTTTAATTTCTGCCCATGCACTATTAGTCTATGGGCACTCCTGCTGAAAATAGTCCCCACCATTCTTTTAACCTTCAATATTTCTTCAGTTAGGAAAGTATGAAGTCATTCCACTGATTGGTTGCTAACCCACAGGTACCTTTCAGCAGCTTTAACTATGATTCTCACATTCTCGATTTTCTTTCCTGTTTGAGACATACAATTTATTACTTCTATCATCAACACAATGAATCTGTTTCTGTAAGTAGTATGTCATGTCCTTTTACCCCAATGTGACTTGTTACTTCCTTCCCATTATTTTATTGCTGGCTATTTGCTTTCCTCAAGTAATCTTTCTTCTTCTTTTAGCTATCTCCTAGCAGCTTCTGCATGAGATGTTATTAGTAATTTGGGTTGTTGGTTTTTTTGTAATTCTCTAGTTTGCTTTTCCTCAGTACACCTTCCAAATGCTGAGCTGCGTTTACCTCCACACTTGCAACATTTTTTTTCTGTCCCTTCCTCACAATTATCCTATGACTGTTCACCTCCACTCTTACTGCAAACTTACTTTTCCTTTGAAATTATCTGCTACATGATCAGATCTTTGGAAGTTGTAGCCTCTCACAGGAGGAGGAATACAGGACTCTGTCCAGAATATCTGATACCCTAAAAACAACAAGAAGTCCAGTGGCACCCTAAAGTATAACAGATTTATTTGGGCATAAGTTTTTGTGGGTAGAAAACCATTTGCAAATTTAACACCATTAATTTGGGATTGAATAGGGACTGGGAGTGGCTGGCTCACTACAAAAGCAATTTTCCCTCTCTTGGGATTGACACCTCCTCATCAATTAGTGGGAGTGGACCACATCCACCCTGATTGAATTGGTCTTGTCAACACTGGTTATCCACGTGTAAGGTAACTCCCTTCTCTTCATGTGTCAGTATATTTATGCCTCCATCTGTAATTTTCACTCCATGCAGCTGAAGAAGTGGGGGGGTTTTACCCATGAAAGTTTATGCCTGAATAAATCTGTTAGTCTTTAAGGTCCCACCGGACTCCTCGTTGTTTTTGTGTATACAGAATAACACGGCTGCCCCCTGATACTTGATATCCTAAAGTTACTGTCTGATAGCTCCTTTCCCTTAAATATTACCTCCTCTTCTGCTAATTAGCCTCTTAGCAATTATCACCTTATCATCATCTATTCCTTGCTCTATTTCCTCTTCTGACATCTCAGTTGGTGCACACCATATACTACCCCTGCTGTTTCAGTGAAGAATTTTGGTAGCTGACAGCTCATTTTTATATTACCTAGCATTTTTGTCTTAGGGAGTTTCCCTGCTTGTTCTTTGTTTTTATATTCCATTAACAAGTCTCCACTAAGTAGTCTCTTAGCTCTTGCTATATCTCCAGCACTTCTTTTGAGCCTCTCTGCAATCCTCAAGGAGTTGATATACCTTATCTTTAGGTCCTTGCCTATGGATTCTACTATTATGCAATTCTGCTCCTTTCCCATTCCTGCCCTCCTATTTGCTGGTCCCTTTTCTGGTTCCAGAGAATCTACCTTTTTCTTTTTCTTTGGTTGCATCCAGTCTTTCTCAGTGCTTTCCTGGTCCTCATTGTCTAGCCCGGTTTCAGTTTAATTTGTGATCTCTTCCACCTTACTCTGCCTAGGTTGTTGACCAAAGCATTAGCCAGCCACAGCTCAGCCAGCCAGCAGCCTACTGAGCCCTCCCTCAGCAGCCCCAGCCCTATCAGAGCCGCACTCTCAGCTCCAGCCTCCAGTACGACCATGCCAGCCAGCCAGCCCTCTCTCCCCCTTCTGAGCTTCCTAGCTCCCCTTCAGACTCCTTCTCCACCCACAGCAGCCTCTGCAGATGCAGCAGGGCAGAGTCACCTGGACCCAGGACTGCTCCTTAACCCCTTCTGGCCCAGGGTGGAGTTTATAAACCCCATCACACACCCTCCCCCTCAAGCCCAGGGCTGGGGTCTGCTCCCGACATTCTTGTTCTCCCCACTCATGTAAAAAAAGCTGTGTACATGTGGTCCCTCCCTGTACATGAAACTGTAGGGTTGCAAAGAGTCGTAGCGTCACATAATCCAAGGGTTAGTGTCTTTCACTGATTTAAGCCAGTGGTGCATGATCTGTCACAAAGAGGAAAGGATTTCCCAGTAAATAATATTGTGAGGCATCTACATCCCACCTCACCACCAGGGCCTCCTTCTCAGTGACAGAGTAGTGTATTCTTTGGGGTGAACAGCTTCCTACTAAGGTAGAGGACAGGGTATTCTTCTTTGTCAAAGCCCTGGGGAAGCAGGGCCCTGAGTCATACATCCGAGGTGTCAGGCTGCGAGATAAATTGCCCTGAAAGATCCCAGAGAAAGGGGACTGGCTCCCACCTTTGCTGGTCCTTCAGAGTTCTGAAGGCTTATTCACATATTCAGCAGCACCACAATTGTGGCAAAGGCTGGCACAAAGTTTCTACAGCAGCTGGCCAGGCCCAGGAAGTGCTGCACTTCTTTTTTTGTGGCTGGGACAGGGCATTGTGCTAAGGCTTGAACTTTACAACCAGCGGCCATAATATTCCACCTCCGCCCCATCAGCATATAGCCCAGGTAAGTCCCTTCCTGGCTGGCCGTTAGTCTCACTTTGTTGAGGGTCTGCAAGACAGGATTAACATGCTTTGGAATGCTGTGCCAATTATAGCTGTATATAACAATACCATCAACCTACACTGGGGCACGTTACCCATGACGCTGGAGTGCACCATCCATCAGGTACTGGAAGGTGGCTGTGGACACATGAACACCAAAATAATATGGTCTTGAATTGATAGTGGCCAAAAGGGTCATGAGAGTCACAAGGGCCATGAGAGTCACAAGAGAAATTTGCCAATACAACTCTTACCCTGACAAAGGGGAGATATTTGGTGGCCACTAATCTCTCCAGCAACTTGTCCACTCTAGACCTAGAATACGTGTTTAATTGTGATAGCTCATTTATTTTCCAGAAATTGATGGGAAAATGGGTTGATACATTCAGCTTTGGTACAAGTACAACGGGACTCCTCCCCTCACTAGGGCAGGGGTTCTCAAACTTGTTTTTGTTCCCACTCCCTATGAAAATATTTTAGACTGTGATAACAACTCCTCTTCCCCCCTCCCCCAAATGAAAGCAAATTACTGTACATACTCATAGGAGCACTGAATGAAGCATGTAATCATTATCCCTGCTGTCAAAGGCACTGAAACCTTTAAAAAAAAAAAAGGTGTAAAGCAACAGTTTTCAGGACTGAATATGTGGACATTTAGAAACATGTTGTCTGACCAAAAACAGCAGACAACAGGATACATTTTGGGAAGCTGGAAGCCTTTTCCAGTGTTTGTGGCAATAATCATAACATTGTCCAAGGATTGTGGCTTACACACAACTACATACAAATGAAATAGCTGGACACAATGTGAGGGGTGCAGTTTTGATAAGGTTACCATATATCCAGGTTTTCAGGGACATCACCTCTTTTTTGGTCCTCTGATCTCTGTCTGGGCAGATTTTTGAAATATAAAAAAAAAAAAAAGTCCCTGATTTTTCCTTGCCTTCAAAAAGTCACCGAGACAGAGATCAGAGAACCAAAAAAAAAAAAAAAGTCATGTCTGGGAGAACCCGGACATAGCAACCCTACTCTTAACCCCCCTTGTGACCCCCAGTTTGAGAAACACTGGTTATAAGGGAAGAGAAAGTGGGACTTACCTGAGTGGGAAACAGGAAGTGGCCACACCAAGCACTGATCCACCGGTGCACCTGGGGAAGGGGAGAGGTATGGATACCTCTGCATTCCAGAGGGAACTGTTTCTCTCAATTACTGATCAGCTGCTGCTGCAAGGAGGCAGCGGAGGAGCTCGCTGCAGTTACATGTGCCCCCGGGGCCCCGCCATGCAGGGTTGCGGTACCCCAGCAGCCTCAGGGTCCCAGTGAAGGCTGGCTGAAATCACCCCAGCATCACAACAGAGGCAGCCAGTACAGCAGCTATAGCAGGCTGCTGTAGGATCCAAAGCTCTGTGCTGGTTTTCCCTGCAGAGGCTTTTCTTTGGCCACGGGAGGATGAGTGGCCCCCCTGGGGAACTGGGGGTTGAAGACCTAGCTGAGTTCTTCCCTCCCCCAACCCCTTCCACTTGTGGGATCATGCTTGGTGGGTGGGGGAGGGCAGCGTGACTCCAGCCTAAGGGTATGTCTCCACTTACCGGGGATCGAGGCTGTGGTGATCGATGCACCAGGGGTCAATTTAGCGGGCCTAGTGAAGACCCACTAAATCGACCGCAGAGCGCTCTCCCGTCAACTCCGGTACTCAACCGGAACGAGAAGCATAAGGTAAGTCGACGGGAGAGTTTCTCCCAAGTGTGGTGTAGACACCAAGTAAGTCGACCTAAGCTACATCAACTCCAGCTATGTTATTCATGTAGCTGGATTTGCGTAATTTAGGCCGACTTACCCCCATAGTGTAGACTAGGCCTAAGTTCAGATCATTCTTCTCCTTTGGCTTCATTGCAACAGGATAACAATGGAGGTATCCCAGTGTTTACTCTGTTATACCCATATGGCCAGGCCAGAGTTCTATGTTTCAGCAGTTAGCATAGCTGGAAGAAATCATTAAATCAGTGTCACTTTTTCTAGGTTGCTTTCCCTTTGTTCTACTCTTAACACATTCACCCCTCTCTTATTTCACATTCCACATCCTTGCATTATCAGTCAGGGTGGACTACACAGCCTATGCCTTTTTATCAGCACGTTTGAGAAGCTGAGCCTATACATCACCATCCCTGTTATTTCCTGCAAGCGTTCTCTGACAATGCAGTTTCCCTTCTGTGTCAAATATAAATAGCCGTATCTATGGATGAAAAGCAGAACAGTGGCTTCTTTATTCAAACCCCATGCACTTCCATTGACGTTACAATGTGCCCGTAACTTCAGCAAAATTACTTTCATTAGTCTCATTAATGACACAAGGTCTTGATCAGACCCTGCCTCCAAGTCAGACAATATTTACATGTCCATTATCGGATGTGTTGCTTTTATCTCCTTCTTATACAATACATTGATATTTCGTGGATTGCTGGCTTCTATGCTTGGAAGTTCAGTAAAAGGTTAATAACAAAAGAAAAGGACGGTGGGGGAAAAAGGTGTATTTGCCACTAATTAACTAGTGGGAAAAGAGTGAGGCATTATATCATACTGTAGAAATTTAGTATACCAGCCCAGAAGGATATTTAGGAAGTGTGGACTCTAAATAGGATTTATTGAAGCAGGTCTTGCCTTCATTGTAAAGAATAAGGCATCTTCTGCTAGACTGGCTGATTAGTAGAAGCAGGTTTCTTTAGGAACTAGTACTTGTGTCCAGACTCTACATTACATAAATATTTGTAATTAATAGAGGCCTTCATCAAACGCAAGAAAAGTTAAGCATTAATGCTCACCAGGGACCCTGAAAGTAGATTAATTATCTTCGATGTAATTTGATTTCCAGACACCGCTAATATATTTTAATAGATCTCTAATTTAGTTCTATCTATTTCTTGATAAGTTTTTGCAAAAACATTAGCAGACTACAATTCTTTCCAGGCCAGCCAACCTCCTTCCATTTCATTCAGGCACACTGCTTTCCACTTCGTAAATTCGTGCTTAAATTAGCCAGCCCAATGTGAGCAGGGAAATTGATAATCCTCAGATGTGCCACAAATAAGATGGAAGTTAACAGTCCAGCTGAAGGACTGAAATTTAAAAAAACCTTAAACTGAAAACACTACCTTACCACTGTAAGCCTTCAGATCTGCTTTCCGAAGGCAACCTCTCTGTCATACAGGGATAGGCTACCCTTGAAATATCTTCTCTTTGAATGACTGGCAATGGGTATTATTATTGCAGAGCAAATAAACCTTTTTCCAGCCTGCTTTAACCTCAAAATTTGATTCAGAACACACTTGTAATGTTCTCTCTTTTGCTGTGAATGCTGCCACAGAAAAACTTTGACAACTTCCCTTGTGTTATACAGAGCACAAGTAGCCACTCTACTTATTGTTGGTGGTGTTTGTTTGTAACACAGCAGTGCCCACACACCTCAGCCAAGATCACAGTCCCATTGTGCTAGACACTGAGTACCTATATGTTTTAAGGAAAAGTCCCTGCCACAAAGAGCTTCCAAGCTAAATAGACAGTACCACAGAATGATAGAAGATTAGGGTTGGAAGAGACCTCAGGAGGTCATCTAGTCCAACCCCCTGCTCAAAGCAGGACCAAAACCAACTAAATCATCCCAGCCAGGGCTTTGTCATGCCAAGCCTTAAAAACCTCTAAGGATGGAGATTCCACCATCTCCCTAGGTAACCCATTTCAGTGCTTCACCATGCTCCTAGTGAAATTAATTGGTCTTTGACTATTAGCGGTAAATATGCCCAATGGCCTATGATGGGATGTTAGATGAGGTGGGATCTGAGTTACTACAGAGAATTTTTTCTTGGGTGTCTGGCTGGTGAATCTTGCCCACATGCTCAGGGTTTAGCTGATCGCCATATTTGGGGTCAGGAAGGAATTTTCCTCCAGGGCAGATTGGCAGAAGCCCTGGGGGTTTTTCACCTTCCTCTGTAGCGTGGGGCACGGGTCATTTGCTGGAGGATTCTCTGCACCTTGAAGTCTTTAAACCATGATTTGAGGACTTCAGTAGCTCAGACATAGGTTAGGGGTTTGTTACAGGAGTGGGTGGGTAAGATTCTGTGGCCTGCGTTGTGCAAGAGGTCAGACTATGCGATCATAATGGTCCCTTCTGACCTTAAAGTCTATGATTCTATGAATAGTGTTTCCTAATATAAAACTTATACCTCCCCCACTGCAACTTGAGACCATTGCTCCTTGTTCTGTCATCTGCCACCACTCAGCTGAGCTCCATACTCTTTGGAACCCTCCTTCAGGTAGTTGAAGGCTGCTATCAAATCCCCTCTCACTCTTCTCTTCTGCAGACTAAATAACCCCAGTTCCCTCAGCCTCTCCTTGTAAATCATGTGCCCCAGCCCCCTGATCATTTCTGTTGCCCTCCGCTGGACTCTCTCCAATTTGTCCACATCCTTTCTGTAATGGGGGGCCCAAAACTGGATGCAATACTCCAGATGTGGCCTCACCATTGCCAAATCGAGGGAAGTGATTATTCCCCTCTATCTGCTGGCAGTGCTCCTATTAATGCAGCCTAATATGCCATTAGCCTTCTTGGCAAGAAGGGCATACTGCTGACTCATATCCAGCTTTTCATCCACTGTAATCCCCAGGTCCTTTTCTGCAGAACTGCTGCTTAGCCAGTCGGTCCACAGCCTGTAGCAGTGCATAGAATTCTTGCATCCTAAGTGCAGGACTCTGCACTTGTCCTGGTTGAAACTCATCAGATTTCTTTTGGCCCAATCCTCCAATTTCTCTAGGTCACTCTGGACCCTATCCCTACCCTCCAGCATATCTACCTCTCCCCACAGTTTAGTGTCATCCGCAAACTTGCTGAGGGTGCAATCTGTCCCATCGTCCAGATCATTAATAAAGATGTTGAACAAAACCGGCCCCAGGACAGACCCCTGGGGCACTCCGCTTGATACAGGCTGCCAACTAGACATCTGTGGTGTTTAAATGCTGCCTGTAATTATTAGAACTGGGAGCACTGGCTGTTGGGAGTTTGAAAGGACAGGAAACAGGAAGGAGGGGGGGAAGTTGAGGAGGCTGAGTGAGAGCTACCAAGGGTGCAGCAGCAGCTTGGTAAAGAGGTCCTGTTGAAGTTTGTTAGTATGTTGCCTGGTTGCTACAACAACATCGAGCCGTTGAACACTACCCGTTGAGCCCAACAATCTAGCTAGCTTTCTATCCACCTTATAGTCCATTCATCCAAGCCATACTTTTTTAACTTGTTGACAAAAGTACTGTGGGAGACCGTATCAAAAGCTTTGCTAAAGTCAAGATATATTCCATCCACTGCTTTCCCCATATCCACAGAGCCAGTTATCTCATCATAGAAGGCAATCAGGTTGGTCAGGCATGACTTGCCGTTGGTGAATCCATGTTGACTGTTCCTGATCATCTTCTTTTCCTCCAAGTGATTCAAAATGGTTTCCTTGAGTACCTGCTCCATGATTTTTCCAGGGACTGAGGTGAGGCTGATCAGTCTGTAGTTCAACGGGTTCTCCTTCTTCCCTTTTTTAAAGATGGGCACTATATTTGCCTTTTTCTGATCGTCCAGGACCTCCTCCAATTGCCACGAGTTTTCAAAGATAATGGTCAATGGCTCTGCAATCACATCAGCCAGTTCCCTCAGCACCCTCAGATGCATTAGATCTGGACCCATGGACTTG
Organism: Caretta caretta; assembly: GCF_965140235.1. Classification (NCBI taxonomy): domain Eukaryota; kingdom Metazoa; phylum Chordata; order Testudines; family Cheloniidae; genus Caretta; species Caretta caretta. Next base: position 200,023,654 of record NC_134208.1, on the reverse strand, counting down.
TGCATGTCCAGCTTTTCTAAATAGTCCTTAACCCGTTCTTTCACCACTGAGGGCTGCTCACCTCCTCCCCATACTGTGTTGCCCAGGACAGCAGTGTGGGAGCTGACCTTGTCTGTGAAGACCGAGGCAAAAAAACATTGAATACTTCAGCTTTTTCCACAACATCTGTCACTAGGTTGCCTCCCCCATTCATTTAGGGTCCCACACTTTCCCTGATCTTTTTCTTGTTGCTAACATACCTGTAGAAACCCTTCATGTTACCCTTCACAAATGGTGAGGAAAAGGAAGGATGATTTCCATTTTCCAGACAGGGAACGAAAACACTAAGGGCTAGATTCACAATGGGGACTCAGGTGCCCTGTCTTCTAGTGGAATCAACAACCCCAAATGAGGCACCTAGGCTCCTCATACAATGCAGGGTGGGCGTTGGGTATCTGAAAAAGGAATTCACAGGAGCCAGCATGGCGAGCAGGGAGCTTCCTAAACTAGCCAGAAGGAAATGCTGAGGAGAGAGGAGTGTGACTCTTCCCCTCAGAGACATAGGACCTAAGTCCAGACCAAAGGGAGGTGCTCATCTCTGCTCAGGATTCACAGCCATGAACACTCTCCCGGAATTAGGTGCCTTTGCTAAGTTAGTTCCTTCTCACAAAAGAGCAAGGAGGTGGTGATGACCCCCTTAAACCCTGGTGCGGTTTCTCTCAATCTCTGCTTTTCAAGCTGTTCCACTTCATATAAAATAATTGAATATTCAAAGGGCCAGAGAGAGTGCAGATATTCAGGAACTATATTCTGAAATATTTGCTTAGCTTCACTCTCTGCTAAGCAGAGCTAGATTCTCTGTTGAGGTCTATTTCTTATGTCTTGGCAACAGTGGAGCTATCTAAACTACAGTCTACTATCTATTTAATACTAGCGGATTGAGTTAGTTCAATTTTGTCAATGGTGATTAATTCTAAATCTTTATAGGTCCATGATGAACTAGCACCATTCAAATTACTTTCGATGAACAAATCATCTGATGAACCTTGCCCCTTTTCTAGTCATGTATTTGTTGTTCAAAAATTCCTCAAGTACTTTATGAGGATATTTTTGTTGTTGTTGTGAAGTATTCACTGCTGCTATTGCTTTGAGTATATGCTGATCTTTAGTTGTGGCATTGATTGGTCATCTAAGTCACGTGATATTATTTCTGCACCATGATTAGATCACTGATCATTTTTAAACAGGAGAAAAACCAATACAGTCTAAGCAATAATGACTTCAAGTACAAATTATCAAGGTGAATAAGCATTCATGCTAATGTTCATTAAACATTTAGGATACATGAACATTTTCACAACTGAAAAACATTGGTCAAGCAGGTTTCAGAGTAACAGCCGTGTTAGTCTGTATTCGCAAAAAGAAAAGGAGTACTTGTGGCACCTTAGAGACTAACCAATTTATTTGAGCATAAGCTTTCATGAGCTACAGCTCACTTCATCGGATGCATACTGTGGAAAGTGTAGAAGATCTTTTTATATACACAAAGCATGAAAAAATACCTCCCCCCACCCCACTCTCCTGCTGGTAATAGCTTATCTAAAGTGATCACTCTGATAAGCTATTACCAGCAGGAGAGTGGGGTGGGGGGAGGTATTTTTTCATGCTTTGTGTGTATAAAAAGATCTTCTACACTTTCCACAGTATGCATCCGATGAAGTAAGCTGTAGCTCACGAAAGCTTATGCTCAAATAAATTGGTTAGTCTCTAAGGTGCCACAAGTACTCCTTTTCTTATTGGTCAAGCAGACATTCATATACAGTAAATAGTATGAGCCACAAAGAGCAGTTGAATGAGCTTGCAATATTTAGTCACAAAATATTAACTAATCTCTTTTGTTCTACTAGGGGCCATATAATGGTTCAGAGATTCATCGATTTCTTTTTTAAGGCCAGGAGGGATCATTAGACCATCTAATCTGAGAGAATTTGACCCAATTATCCCCATTGTTGATTATACCTTTCCAAATGTTTTTTTGTTTTTAAGTCTCTGTTCAACACATGGAAAGAAGATTAAAATAAAGCAGGAGAAGCTGGCATAATACTCTCTGGAACTCACCAAGAAAATGAGAGCAGGTACTGTGCAATAAATAGTGAAACAGTCACATCATAGTTAATAAGTAACACAATAATGTTGTTCTAATGAGGCAACTATAACTTTCTCTCTATTTCAAGTGCTGTGAAAAACACCATGCTAGTTTTCGCTACAGTTTTTAGAAATCTGATTGGAAATAAATTCCATAGCACAGTGACAGCTGTGCTTCTCTCTAGCGAATGTGCTTGTTTGTTAATAGAAAGAAATGCAATACAGCCACCTATTGGATTGTGCAGAAAGGTGCTTGTCTTCTGAGTCACTGGGTGTGCCTTCAGAGTCCTTGTTTTTTTAGTCTACCGAATTACTTCTGTCTCATCTTAGCTTATACACGGATGATGTGGGCTTGGGCATATCTGTAACAGTGTGTTTAAAATGGTTGTGTGGTCCTGTTTGTGGCCAGCAACTCCCTGTTGCAAGAATATCTGGCCAGATGCCATCTAAGGTAGTAGATAAGAATAACCATTTGATAAGAAAAAAGGGGGGGTGGTGTTGGGGGGGGAGCGGGGGTTAATACTTCACTATAGACCAAAAGCTGGCCTGCTCAAGCATGTTAGGACTTCTGTTCCACTCTAACACAGAGACAAGTCAGAATGCTTCACTGGAGATTTCCCCAAAAAAATCTGACTTCATGGTGAGGCTTTGTGGCCTTTCAGGGTTGGACACGTGGCGTACCTACAGCGATGAGAGAGCCCCTCCTGTCGCTTTAGTGAGCAATCTACGCTGCACTGCTACAGCCCTCTGCTTCCACCACCTTTGTATGCACCCAATCCTGGGGGCTGCTTGTGGTTCGTTTGGGCCGCAGCATAATTTACAGTGGCCACAGAGAGATGGCATGGAAGAAGGTTGGGAGTAGATCTAGGAAACAACCCCTCCCAACACCTTAATCTTCTTCATCTTTTCCACCCACCATATGCTCATCCTGCTCAGCAGCCAGAAGAGATGGAGACAAAAGAACTGAGATATCATCTGTTTTACAACACTCAGTGACTGAGCACTTGACTCCTCCTCTTGTACCAGTTGCCAAGTGATGCAATGGGGTGGGGTGGTTGTCATATCATATGGTGAGGGTGTGTCAATGTGTGTTGACTGGGGGTTGTGGGTGCTTTCTGCCAATAAAGTTTGACTACTCCTGCTCTGTTCCGTTGTCACTATAGCTTCCAATCTATATTTTAAGGACCTGATCAATGGAAAGACAGCCATGATAGCAAATATTTTGGATCTGGCCCGGAGAGTGGTATTTTCAGAAGTGCTCCGTGCTGCCCTATCTCTTCTCCCACTCAGTTGAATCCAGTTTACTTCAATGGGAGAAGAGTTAGGCTAATGTTGAGAGCTTTTGAAAAAGCCTCCCTAAATCTCTCTAAATAAAGGTAGCTGGATATTAATTGTTTCTTTCTCATTTTCAAAGTCTCTTATTAATTTAATATAGTTTTAAACTAATATAAATTACTTTTGTTTCTGCATTGTTTCAAATTCTGTGTCACACATTCTACCCTAGATCTATATGGAGCACTCCTATGGATATCAATAAAAGTTCCATGGGAGGTGTATGGCCCAGCGATTGTGAAAGGGGGGAAATGTTTGAGATATAAGAAAGGTGTTTGAATAGCAGGTCATGTTAAATGGTAAGTAAAGAGAAGTACCAATTGATCATCATGAATGATTGTTTGCATGCGCTTGTGGTTGGGGGGGTTTAGTGTGGGAAATTTTAAGCATGTGATTAGTTCAGCAAAAATATTTGGAATCTTTCCAAACACTAGGTATTTGAGGACTGCATTCCCTGTACTAATGATAAGCTTTTGCATGATATATTCTTGATTTTTTTCCCTGTGAATAATTTGCTCTGGGCTATGACTGCTTTTGCATATGAAGTAGGACAGACCAAATATGATTTATAGTTGCCCTATGAATTATTATAGTCAGATTAAGATTGTATCTAAAAGGCAGTGGTTAAACCGACAGTGCATCTGGGAAAACAAGGATAGCACCTGCAGTGAGGAAGCTAATTAGCTGCTAAAGGACCTTGTGCTCAGCTGATTTTCTTCAGGCCCCACCCAGAGAGTCAGTGGCTTTGGAAAGTTACGAAAGTCTTAAGTGTACCTAGGAAGAATTTTTTAATCGCATATTCCCCAACCCCTAACAGAGGATCAAAAAAACTCTTTGAAATGCTCACATAACCCTTGATATATCAAATATGCCCAAATGCAGATTAGAAGGAAATCTCCAACCCAGTTTGTGGATAAGGAATTCAATTTAAAATGTTGCAAATGCTCGGTACATAAAGGTATTTGAATTAGAGAAATGACAAAGTCCCACTTGTTACTAATGGATCTTTTCCCCTGAATGCAAATCTCCAGATAGGAGACAGACAAAGGTTGTGCAGCTGCAGGAGATAGACTGACAGGCACTTACTGACCTAGCTTGTGTGTTGCTGTTAAGAGAAAGAGACCTTTCTGCCATGTAAGGTTTTATTCTTCCTTAAATCAGCAACTATAAAGAAGGTCCAGACTAGTTATGATTTTATATTAAGCTTAATTTAAACTTCAGGATTCTTCCATTATTAATTTATAAAGTCTGTCTTAAAAAAAGAAAACAACCTGATTTTGAAACTGCTGACTGTTTCTGTTTGGAACTATTTCCTGCCAGATGCTCCTATGAGAAGAGAGATCGGGTCTTTTCTCAGAGAAGGCTAAGGATCTTATCCTGCAAGCACTTAAGCACCCACATAGCTTTAATCTCAGGAGCAGTCTGGAGTGACATACCTAAAGTAGGAGAGATAGGCCTGTCTCTGTTAAAGGCAAGGGAACCACAGAACCCTCCTTCCAGAACAGGTGTGTGGTAGCTAATATAAGCAAGGAGAGCACAGGGAGAGCTGAATAGACCTTGAGGATGCTCGGTATTATGACAAAGGGAGTCATCAGTACTAAACAAAGTAGTTTAGTACTGATGACGGGAGGGCTTCTCTCGTCAGCAGAGTTAATCCACCTCCCCAAGAGGCGGGTACCTATGTCAGCAGGAGAAGCTCTCCCGTTCGACACAGGAGTGTCAGTATAATTACATTGATCGGGGTGTGGATTTTTCACACCCCTGGGTAACATATTTATACCGATATAGGTCTGTAATGTAAACCTGGCCTTGCTGTCAGTGATTCGGGATAGGACACTATATTCTCTGTTGTAAGGAAAACTCTTAATACTCTGAAAAGATTCTCCAGTGATTTTTATCACCTTAGGCCCTGTTAATGAACCCTTCTAAGCCTTGCCTTTTGACCAAGAATACTAGGTAGAGAAAGGCTTTGTCTTCACCTAAATCCTAAATGGATACAAGGCACTTGCAGAGTTTACCTTGAGATAGCTAGGCAAGATCAGAATTATACCCCCACCTGACCTCACCAATTTCACCTTGTATAACTACTCAGTATAACTACTGAGCTTTGTCTCACTGTGTTTATACAGTGGCATAGCTCATACGTGTTAGTTACTCCACAGTAAAAAACACATTACATTAAGCCTTTTAGCTCCAGGTGGCATGTATTAAGGGTCAAAGGCTCATGTACCTCTCCCAGGAAGGACTTCATGAATTTCCCCAAATCCTCCTCAGATACCAAAGGATCTTTGTTCAAACCAAGTTAACACAAAGAGAAAAATCATCACATCTAAAGTATATAGAATCATAGGGCTAGAAGGAACCACAAGGGTCATCTAGTCTAACCCACTGCTAAGATGCAGGATTTATTGTGTCTTAACCATCCAAGACAGATGGCTAGCCAGCCTCCTTTTGAAAACCTCCAGTGAAGAAGCTTCCACAATCTCCCGAGGCATCTGTTCCATTGTCCTACTGTTCTTACGGCTAGGAAGTTTTTTCTGAGATTTAATCTAAATCTGCTATGCTGTAGTTTGAACCCATTGCCCCTTGTCCTGCCCTTTGTAGCAAAAGAGAACATCTTTTCTCCATCTTTTTTATGGCAGCCTTTCAAGTATCTGAAGACCGCTATCATATCCCTCCCTTAATCTCTTTTCCAAACTGAACATACCCAGTTCCTTCAGCCTTTGCTTATGTGGCATATGAAATCAGATTGAGCCACAGCTCAGTTAAAGGAAATCTAGACTAGTACAAATTTAAATGTTCATGAGAAATAGAGAACAAATTGTCTTTTGCATCAATCTGAGTCCCAATGATTTGTCCCCATCAGAAAAACTCCCCCTGACTACCAAATATCCTTCAAATAAAGGTGTTAACTTGCATGATCAAATATATTAGAGAGCCCTTGGGTGGGCTAGTGGAGAAACCATAATATTTCTGGAGGGACATTTGTTTTATGAAAAAGACTAATCTCTCACCTGCACAAAAAAGGCTTGCTTGCTTTCTCCTTGCTAAATGGGCAGTTATATGTTTCTATTTTATTCACTATTACATAGGACTCTCCTATTGTTTGTGAAACGTAGACCTGTTCAGACCTATGGGACTACAACAAAAGGTGCACATCCACTTCTCTGCCTCCTCCACACCATTAATTGATCCTCCATTGAATCAGACACAATTAACAAGTTAATAGCTCTTGATACCTCATCTCAAATTAGGAATCTTTACATGGCAGCATGACAGCCTCTTTAAGCTAAAGTGTCAAGCCTGAAGGTAGATAATTGTTCTTTAAAGAGACAGGGATCATATTTTCCTGTGATTGTTTTAATCATTTCTAGTCTATATCAGATAGAGCATCATCTGTCTCCTTTCCTATGATCCTATGTCTTCCCAACTCACTGTTCATTGTTAACAAAGAATCCTGTCTCATAAAGGTGATGGCATGAAAAAGTTATTTAATTAATTTTAGTTCTATTCCAGTAGCACCTGGAATTTGCTAGTTCTCTTGGTATATCCTAGCTATTAATATTCATTGACATCTCTAGCTATTTTATGTGTCCCTAAATTGGAAGGATCATTCATGTCCATGTTGTTAAAAATATGTGTATGTGCAAGCTTCCCTGGGATTTTTCTTTTTAAAGTATGTGCCCTAATTATCCATGCCCCATTTAAGTCACCTCAATTACATGGGTTAAATGGGTGCCTAGAGCTCGGCAGCAAATGGCTTTCCATTCTGTGTGGTTTAAAATATATAATGATGTCAAATCTTCCCATTCTACATCAGGATGAACACAAGACCTTTCCAAAATTTTTGACAAAAAACAAGAGAGAAACACTCACCAGAAGAGCCAATAGGCTGGTAATTAGGTCACTGAGCTGGAATGTTTGGATCATATCCCTGCTCCAATTTGGGACCTGAATTTGGGTGTCCTACATCCTACGTGAGTATCTTAATATCAGACTCTCTCTCGTGTTGTGGGTTTGACCAGAAATTCCACCCTGGACCTGAAAAACCTTCCCAATTAAAGCTTTGCCGAAACTGATACATTCCTATAAAAAGTTTAGGTTTTGACAAATATGCTTTTTTCAATTAAAAAATATTTTGTTAAGAAATTCCCGATGAGCCTTCTAGGTGTCAGAACGGTAGGCAGTAATCATGAGCATGTAATCACACCAGTACAAAATGGGAAATGACTGCTTAGGAGTACTGCAAAAAGGGATCTGGGGGTCATAGCGGACCACAAGCTAAATATGAGTCAGCAGTGTAACACTGTTGCAAAAAAAGCGAACATCATTCTGGGATGTATTAGCAGGAGTGTTGTAAGTAAGACACGAGAAGTAATTCTTCTGCTCTACTCTGCACTCATTAGGCCTCAACTGTAGTATTGTGTCCAGTTCTGGGTGCCACATTTCAGGAAGGATGTGGACAAATTGGAGAAAGTCCAGAGAAGAGCAACAAAAATTATTAAAAAGAAAAGGAGAACTTGTTGCACCTTAGAGACTAACAAATTTATTTCAGCATAAGCTTTTGTGAGCTACAGCTCACTTCATCCGATGCATTCAGTGGAAAATACACTATTAGAAAGACAGACTTAGCTGGTAATGTTTTGGCAAAAGTTTTTTCCTAGTTCAAAGAACTTGGTCCAATAGAAGATCTTATCTCACCACCTTGTCTCAAGCATAAGTAAGACAATATTCATATCTATCTCTTGGTTTAGATCCATTTCTCAGGGTGGAGGCATGGGCCTGTCACTTGAAAGGGGTGCACCTGGGGGACTGGTAAAAAGTCTTAGAAGGCACAGCCTACTCAGGAACTGGTCCTGTCCACCACTGTAATGGCTTTAATTTGAACTACAAACATTGATAAGAAACCATGCTAACAGAAGCCACGTAGAATGACAGCTGGTCTTAGCATAATGCTTGCAAACATGATTAGTTTTATGATAATCTTGGCAGTTTCCCCCCAGTTGTATCCATAACTCTGGAAGTGAAATGTGAAGTGTTCATTTTGGGATACATTAGTGATACTTTACTATAAAAAGCATTCAGCCAGACAATGGTTTGGCCTAAGCTTTTTGTTAACTTTCAAGATTACCAGTGATTTATGATTAAACTTTTAACAGTTTTGTGAACACCGCAGTAAATAAATACATACAGTTAAATATCTAGGATTAAATCCATGTTTAGCCATAATCTATAATACAAAATAGGACACAGCAGAAATTAAAAAACACGGTACGTGTTTGTTCCGTAGCTATGTCCCCAGACCACTGTAACAAACCAATATTCAAATAAGAAAAGAGCGCATGTTTGCAAGCCCCATAATGTCTGGTTTTACATACACACTGCAGTCCAAAGAGTCTGTTAGTCATCAAAACTCACTGCATGCAAAGAGGCAGGTGCACAGCTTCCTCAGTAGCCCAGTGATAGGTTTCATCAGTAATAGGAATAGTAAAGAATAGTAATTAGAATTGCTCTAGTAACTAGAGCATTTGGTGCCCAATCATTCACTCCAGTGCTGCTCTAAGATAATAGTGTATCCTCACTCAGTTTGCATTGCAGATTAAAATCCTCTAACCAATCTCTGAGCTCACATCATATTCTTTTGAGGCCACCCTAGTCTCCCCTCTTACTGGACAGGGCTTCACTACCCGCCAGATCGGCGGGTAGTGATCGATCTATCAGAGATCGATTTATTGCTTCTTGTCTAGACACGATAAATTGATCCTTGAACGCACTCCCCATTGACTCCAGAACTCCAGCTTACAAGAGGCGGAAGCGGAGTCGATGGGGGAGCGGCAGCAGTCAACTCGCCGCCATCCTCACGGCCAGGTAAGTCAACCCAAGATACACATAGCTGAAGTTGCGTATCTTAGGTCGACACCCCCACCTCCACCCCCCAGTGTAGACCAGGGCTAAGAGTAACACCTGCCTATATTTGGAACTGCAGTAATGCTGCATTTGGAGCAACTGCAAATGTCTGACATGGAAAGGACAGACATCCAGGGCCTGATTCTCAGTTGCATTAAAACCAAATTACTTTGGCAGCATGAATGAGCCTTAAGGAAATTGGAAATGGCATGCTGAGAATATACCCTGCACAGGGGGCTTCTCAACTAGCATGGAACTAGTGTAAGGGTTCTATCGTAGCCCTTCTCCAGTCCCTGGTATAGGGAGCTTGTTGGGGACAGGAAGAACATATGGCCAGATTGCATTAAATTATGGCTGCCCTAACTTATACAGGGGCTGGGCCACCCACTGAATGGCCTTGCAATACAGTTGGCTTAAAACCCTCTCTGCTCTACCCCTGAACCCACAGTTTGAAAACCGCTGCTCTATTTCCTTTTCCAGCCAGGTCCATCCACATGCTTCCTTCTCCAGCTAGATTTCCTGTTCTTCAATCACACTCCCACACCCTCATCCCCTGCCAGCTTACTTCTTCCACTTAATGCTTCACACAACAAACCAGGTAAGTATGACCCACTCTTAAGTGAATAGGCTTCTGCAAGATTATCTCTGCTTATGACAATGACATGCTGTGGGAACAGTGGAAGACAGAAGAGATAAATGGGGAGGGGAGGAAGGGAAGAGTCATTTGAGGAGCTCTACCTGGAAAAAACATGTGGATCAAGGAATTTGCCCTACTCTTGACCCTTTCACCCTCACACTTGTCCCTGTTATTTTTTCCATTGTCCCATGCAATTATTTGAGTCCCGGACCCAGTGGATCCTCCCCATAGGCTGCGGGAGGGTCCTTTAAGCCTGCCCACTTCCCAGAACCCAATATGAGCATATTCTCCTCATTCAAATATTAGAAAGCTGTAGCTTGAGTTAGATCAAGAAAAGTCTCAAACTAGGTCACTTTTGCAGGGAGCACAACACGCATGGCCTGATAATGACAATTAGTAATGATCAAAATCCCTCTGATCAAATTTGTATTCCTGTTGACACCTCTGAAATCACAAAGGGATGACGGAATTTTGATTCCAGAATCCCTTCTAACTGCACTCACCAAAATTTGCCTAGCACATTCTTCTGCTCAGAGATTTCTGTCACATGAACTTGGAAATGTAGGGCTTGTCCATACATGGAGTTCTTCAGAAATAGCTGTTCCTGAAAAACAACATGTGTAGACAAGTCTGAAGTCTCCAGAATTTAGATAATCAGCTTTCTTAGCTCTGATAGAATTGGTCAAAACCTTTTTGACAGAACAGTTTTCTGGGGGAAAATGCATTTTCATTTAAATCAAAATGTCTTGTGGGAGCATGTTGCTTTCAATGAAGACTTCAACAGAAAAGTTTTGCAATGAGTCAAAATCAAAATGGAATATTTCATTATCTTGTTTCATTTAACTCCAACTTTCTTGTTTGACTTTCTTGTTTCTTCTCAACTTTCTCATCCCATTTCATTTAGACTGTGTCAGTAAACTGTTTAATGTCTTGACATTATCAAAATGAAATAGTTTAGCATTGTTGAAATATTTTCAAAAAAAGAAAAGGAGTACTTGTGGCACCTTAGAGACTAACCAATTTATTTGAGCATGAGCTTTCGTGAGCTACAGCTCACTTCATCAGACATCTGATGAAGTGAGCTGTAGCTCACGAAAGCTCATGCTCAAATAAATTGGTTAGTCTCTAAGGTGCCACAAGTACTCCTTTTCTTTTTGCGAATACAGACTAACACGGCTGTTCCTCTGAAACTTGAAATATTTTGTTCGTTTCAATGTTTCTGATGTGAAATATTTCTGAGTTTCTGTTCCACAAAATAATTCAAGATTTTAACTTTTTATCCATGTTGGAATTTCCTGTGGGATGGAAACTTCATTTCCAACTATCTCCTCTCTCTGGGGTAGACTTATTCTTAGGGTTACCAGATAGCAACAGTAAAAAAAACGGGACGGGGTGGGGGGTAATAGGCACCTATATAAGAAAAAGTCCCCAAAAACGGGACTGTCCCTTTAAAAACAGGACAACTATTCATCCTACTTATTCTCCACCCCCACCCCACCCCAATCTGTGTGTGAGCTCTCGGGGCCTGAGCAAACTCTTTTCAAACTGATTTGAGTCTGATCTTAGATTCAACTGAAAGAGAGGACCAAGTTTTTTCTCTTTTGTTGTATTTAAATATTTCTTGGCTGTGTTCTCAAAGCACCAACTGCAACAGAAATCTGCTTTTAAGCATCCTCCATTTAACTCAGCAAGAAAATGAGATAATTCAAAGTTCAACAGTGGGGCCCAACTATGCCTGATGATTCATTTTATGGAATTTTCTGTAGAGCATCACTTAGCTCTTTGGTACTTAATTTCCTTTTTAGCGCTGGCTGTGATTACTTGAGGTGAACTATTATGCGGTACACTACTAGCATTGCAATAAGTATGTTCATGGATAAAGATATTTGCATGAAAGTCCTGGAATGCTGTGTATATTGCTTCCTCTTTTATAGAGAGAGCAGTTTCACTGTGCAGCTAGCAATGAATGACTTGAATACAAACATCACTTTTCTCTGAAAAAATAAAAATATCAAGTTGTGATTATTATTGCAGGAGAGACGTTCTCATAACTCCATTGGTACTGTTTACTGAATTTTGCTCTTTCACTCTTTGTAGTAAAATTTTGAACATTAAATTTCATTTAGGCATTAGCCAGCCATTTGCAACTTTTTCTATGAAGAAGCTCCGGCTGTTAGTAAACTGGCATATCCAACATGCGGTTCAGATGGGGCACACAAAGTCCTATCATATGGCTAGTGGCTTCTTATTACAGTTCATTTCTTCTCCGTAATAATGGCATCATAAGTTTAAAGTTAGTTTTCAAGTTCAATGTTTTTTTCTAACTCCTGACCCTGCAAACTCACGACGGATTCTGACAAGTAAGTGAGGTTATTTCTATCTTGTGCAGCCCCGGTAATTATTGATACTGAAGGCCAGATTGCACCCTCAGTGTATCTTTGCCTCCTCTTGGGCAGCACAAGTGTTTGGAAATTATTAAAAATTCAGATGTACAGGGTGGAGTAGAATCCTACTCATTCCTTCTTTGCAGCATTGGCTCTGCAGGGCTGAGTAAAGTTAAGCAAGCATTTGTTTTTCTCACTAAAATTAGCAAATGTGACTCTGAATAGACATAGAAAGGAGGAAGATGCATTTTTTACGCAATAACTTCTCAGAATGGAACCATTCTTAAATAAATTGGGGCATACCAAGGAGATTTCAAGTCCCAAAATGCACTTCTCTGTCACAATCTGAGTAGCTGTCTATATTGGTTGCTTGCAACATAATGTGTAGGATTGCTGTAAACTATTCATTACTCCACCTGCAGCCAATTGGTGAAGCTGTTCTGACCAAAATAAAACAGAGCATGCTGAAAAACCAAGTCTCTGCAAACCTCAGCCTCATATTAAATATGTCCCCCTGGATGGAGTTTTGATACTCAGTTTCTAGGTATCAGAGTAACAGCCGTGTTAGTCTGTATTCGCAAAAAGAAAAGGAGTACTTTTGGCACCTTAGAGACTAACACATTTATTTGAGCATAAGCTTTCATGAGCTACAGCTCACTTCATCGGATGCATACTGTGGTAAGTTCAGAAGATCTTATTATATACACACAAAGCATGAAAAAAATACCTCCTCCCACACCACTCTCCTGCTGGTAATAGCTTATCTAAAGTGATCACTCTCCTTACAATGTGTATGATAATCAAGGTGGGCCATTTCCAACACAAATCCAGGTTTTCTCACACCCCCCCCCCCACACACACACACAAACTCACTCTCCTGCTGGTAATAGCTTATCCAACATGACCACTCTCCTTACATTGTGTATGATAATCAAGGTGGGCCATTTCCAGCACAAATCCAGGGTTTAACAAGAACGTCGGAGGGTGGGAGGGGGTAGGAAAAAACAAGGGGAAATAGGCTACCTTGCATAATGACTAAGCCACTCCCAGTCTCTATTCAAGCCTAAGTTAATTGTATCCAATTTGCAAATGAATTCAGCAGTTTCTCGCTGGAGTCTGGATTTGAAGTTTTTTTGTTGTAAAATAGCGACTTTCATGTAATCGCGTGACCAGAGAGATTGAAGTGTTCTCCGACTGGTTTTTGAATGTTATCATTCTTGACATCTGATTTGTGTCCATTTACTCTTTTACGTAGAGACTGTCCAGTTTGACCAATGTACATGGCAGAGGGGCATTGCTGGCACATGATGGCGTATATCACATTGGTGGATGTGCAGGTGAATGAGCCTCTGATAGTGTGGCTGATGTTATTAGGCCCTGTGATGGTCTCCCCTGAATAGATATGTGGGCACAATTGGCAACGGGCTTTGTTGCAAGGGTTAGTTTGTTCCTGGGTTAGTGGTTCTGTTGTGTGGTATGTGGTTGCTGGTGAGTATTTGCTTCAGGTTGGGGGGCTGTCTGTAGGCAAGGACTGGCCTGTCTCCCAAGATTTGTGAGAGTGTTGGGTCATCCTTCAGGATAGGTTGTAGATCCTTAATAATGCATTGGAGGGGTTTTAGTTGGGGGCTGAAGGTGACAGCTAGTGGCGTTCTGTTATTTTCTTTGTTAGGCCTGTCCTGTAGTAGGTGACTTCTGGGAACTCTTCTGGCTCTATCAATCTGTTTCTTCACTTCCGCAGGTGGGTATTGTAGTTGTAAGAATGCTTGATAGAGATCTTGTAGGTGTCTGTCTCTGTCTGAGGGGTTGGAATAAATGCGGTTGTATCACAGAGCTTGGCTGTAGACGATGGATCGTGTGGTGTGGTCAGGGTGAAAGCTGGAGGCATGTAGGTAGGAATAGCGGTCAGTAGGTTTCCGGTATAGGGTGGTATTTATGTGACCATCGTTTATTAGCATTGTAGTGTCCAGGAAGTGGATCTCTTGTGTGGACTGGACCAGGCTGAGGTTGATGGTGGGATAGAAATTGTTGAAATCATGGTGGAATTCCTCAAGGGCTTCTTTTCCATGGGTCCAGATGATGAAGATGTCATCAATATAGTGCAAGTAGAGTAGGGGTATTAGGGGACGAGAGCTGAGGAAGGGTTGTTCTAAATCAGCCATAAAAATGTTGGCATACTGTGGGGCCACGCGGGTACCCATAGCAGTGCCGCTGATCTGAAGGTTGTCAGTTGTGACTGTCCGTTTCAGTAACACTCCCACAATGCCCCATTTCTTCACAAAATATCATCTGTTTATTCCTCTTTCCTATATCCTGATGCTGTAAAATGGCAAGGGATTTCATCCTTGTTATGTTTACATGCAAAGAGAGCAAAACAAATTTCCAGTCTAAAATGAATTATTCTAGTTAAAGAAAACAAAAGAAAACAAAAGTAAGGTCTCCATGAGAAAGCATGGTGTGTCTGTCTCCTCTGTATCAGACCTCAGTGATACTGAAAATAAAATGTAGCTAGATACTGTTCTTGCAGATTCAAAGGTACAGTACACAAAATGCAGAGGCAAAGTAGCATCAAGTTAAATCCACCACTCCTATAATTTGGTCTTGTCGGACATGATTCTATGGGCTGTACCAGAAACTTTAGGAGATTATTTTATATAAACTGTTGTAAGTAGCAGGGTGAATCTTTAGTTTCCCAGCCTCCTGCTGCAAGTATGGAGTCCCGCTGCTTGTTGCTGTCAACCCTAGAACTCCGTATTCTTAGGGTTAGTCTTGAAAACATATCTTCATAAGCAAGGGCATAGATGCTTTCTTAATGAAAGATGAGATACTCATGTATGGGGCTCAAAGATTCTGTTAACAAGGGACTCACGTAAGCCCCTTGTAGCTCATCAGTGCTTTGCACCTCAAGAATAAAGCATTGGGGAGAGATGGTCCTTTCCCTGAGATCATAGGAGTTATAATATCATGATAAGGTTTTAATATTTCTGCTCTCATCTGATGATGCTGTGGGTTTCCCAGAACTTCTGAAAATCAAGTGTGAAGGACTGGATTGAGGATCTAGGTGCCAAGCATTCAAGTTGAAAAATGCTGGCAATAGTATGTATCTTAAATGTTTAAATATTTTAAACATCTTAAATATTTCCCCTGTTGTCAGAAGGATCTGCAGTCTTAAAAAAAAAAAGGATGAGATGGAAAGATGGTTAATTTCTGGCAATGCCTTGGGGAAAGACTCCAGATAGACCAAAAGGAAGAGAAATAAAACTTTCAGTGAGAGCTCTTTTCTGCAAGCTTTGGTCAATCGTCACATGCTTTCCTGCTATCCCTACAAAGGCAAGAGTACTTTTTAAAAAATCACAAAAAAAAATCACTACTTCACTGGAGTCTTCATCAGAAGAGTTTTTGTGGCTTGTCATGCCAGCCCTACTTCCATTGAGGCTTTGCGCGTCTCCAAACACACATAGCTACCCTACAGCAATGTATTATACATGTTTATGGCCATCAGAGGTCAGTATAAGCTAAGTAATCTTCCCATTTTTACAGTATTTATTCTCTGTCCTGAAGAAGAGCTCTGTGCAGCTTGAACGCTTGTCTTTCACCAACGGAAGTTGGTCTGGTAAAAGCTATTACCTCACTCACCTTGGCTCTGTTTTTATAACAGTTTAACATTCAAAACCAAAACAATCCTGAATGTCCATGATAAATGTAAAGTAAACAAAGACATGCCTTGGGCTTGAAAAAAATTAAGATGGGGTTGTGTGTAGTTAGCTTCAGCCAATAAAAAACTCCCTTTCATGTTTGTCATAGGAGCAAACATCAGCAATTGCCATGGGATCTTCACTGGCTGACTAGCCACTTCTGGGCCCAGTTCAAGATTATAGATCTCCAGGCCCCATTAAGCTCTGCTGTACCATTCCTGTAATTGATGATAAGGTTTAAACTCTCAAGGGTGGGCTGCAGGGGAGTCTCTCAGTGAAGACCCTATGGCTCTGGAATATGCTGTTTCAGGGCCCTGTTCAAACCCAAGTCTGGTGAGCGGACATAAGAGCTCTTTGGCCAGTATTTTGATAGATCTTCGTAATAAGAGAGCATGCCATTTGCTAGTCAGCAGTAGCTTCTCTTATATTTTGCTGATCTGTAACTGATTTTATTTTATTGTCTTAATCCCAGATGCCTCAGCACAGAAATGTCTAATGTATGTTAAAAACTGCTGCTGAACAAGTACAGGCGAATCCTTAATGGCAGACAAATCAAGTTCAGAGTTTATTTTTTCACACCAATGTCTAATTCTGCTTCCTTACCCACGGTCGCAAAATACATATACAGATATTAGAGCTGATCGGAATACTTTTGGCAAAGTTTTCTGGCTAAAAACTCTCATCAGACTGCTGGTTAGGGCAGTGGTCAGGAATTTAGAAGACAGCAGTTCATATCCCTCCTCTGCCTGATTCAGAGTATCTGGAATTAAAAAAAAAAAAGTCTGCTCTGAGCCAGGTTCAAGTCCCTGTTCTCCCTGAGTCTCCCACATGTCAGTGCCCTAGCAACCAGGATATCAAATATGAGTGTGCTCTCTCTTGAAACATCACCTGAACCATAAATCTCAGCTCTTACTCTGAATCAGACACTTTAACACAATTCCATTTTCACAAAAAAGATTGAAACATTGTTTCAATGAGTAACCAAAACAGATTTTGAAACCTCCAAAAGTTGTTGCAAAATCGAATTGTCGTTCTTTGGACGTGCAACATACCACCAGCTGCAATTAAAGCTGTAGAAAAAAAAATACGTTAAAAATAAACAATTCAATATATTCACTGTCTCTGAGGGAGCAATATTAAAATTCAGCTTCACACCCTACGCATTCGTACAAAAGACTATGCCCCTCGGCATTGCCAACTCTCCAAATTTATGGGTACTCCCACAATACTTGTTGTTTATCTTAAAGCTCCAGCTCCTGCAGTCATCTGTTTATGCGAAAATCTCAGCTTTTGTTTTAAAAAAGTTTCTGACCCTTGTGGTCGTGGAGAAAAACTTGAAAATGTGATCAAGAGAATCCCATGACTGTAGGGGCTGGGTCTTTAAGAAAAACACCAACTAGCATGAGACTCAAAATAAAATTCTGAGAGCTGGAAATGCTGAATGGAGGGAGAAAAAGCCCGATGAGACTCATAGGGGAGTACAGTTGCTATGGAATGCTAAAGAAAAAAGAACGGCCATACTGGGTCAGTACAAAGGCAGGGGCAGCAGGTTTGTATAATTTTTGGGGGTGCCCAGAATGGGTGCAAGTCCCCCCTGTACCTGCCTTGTAAGCCTATAGATATTTTTTAAAATAATGTAAAAATGGACTGGAAACAGTAAGTGTTTAACAGATTTCAGAGTAGCAGCCATGTTAGTCTGTATCTGCAAAAAGAAAAGGTGGACTTGTGGCACCTTAGAGACTAACAAATTTATTTGAGCATAAGCTTTTGTGAGCTACAGCTCACTTCATCGGATGCATTCAGTGGAAAATACAGTGGGGAGATTTATATACACAGAGAAAATGAAACAATGGGTGTTATCATACACACTGTAACGAGAGTGATCAGGTAAGGTGAGCTATTACCAGCAGGAGAGCGGGGGCAGGGGGGGGAAGGGACCTTTTGTAGTGATTATCAAGGTGGGCCATTTCCAGCAGTTGACAAGAACATCTGAGGAACAGCCGGAGGAGGAGGGATATAAACATGGGGAAATAGTTTTACTTTGTGTAATGACACATCCACTCCCAGTCTTTATTCAAGCCTAAGTTAATTGTGTCCAATTTGCAAATTAATTCCAATTCAGCAGTCTCTCATTGGAGTCTGTTTTTGAAGGTTTTTGGTGAAGAATTGCCACTTTTAGGTCTGTAATCGAGTGACCAAAGAGATTGAAGTGTTCTCCGACTGGTTTTTGAATGTTATAATTCTTGACATCTGATTTGTATCCATTTATTCTTTTACGTAGAGATTGTCCAGTTTGGCCAATGTACATGATAGAGGGGCATTGCTGGCACATGATGGCGTATATCACATTGGTAGATGTGCAGGTGAACGAGCCTCTGATAGTGTGGCTGATGTGATTAGGCCTTATGATGGTGTCCCTTGAATAGATTTGTGGACACAGTTGGCAACAGGCTTTGTTGCAAGGATAGGTTCCTGGGTTAGTGGTTCTGTTGTGTGGTGTGTGGTTGCTGGTGAGTATTTGCTTCAGGTTGGGGGGCTGTCTGAAAGCAAAGCCTGGCCTGTCTCCTAAGATCTGTGAGAGTGATGGGTCATCCTTCAGGATAGGTTGTAGATCCTTGATGATGCTTTGGAGAGGTTTTAGTTGGGGGCTGAAGGTGATGGCTAGTGGCGTTCTGTTATTTTCTTTGTTGGGCCTGTCCTGTAGTAGGTGACTTCTGGGTACTCTTCTGGCTCTGTTAATCTGTTTCTTCACTTCACCAGGTGGGTGTTGTAGTTGTAAGAATGCTTGATAGAGATCTTGTAGGTGTTTGTCTCTGTCTGAGGGGTTGGAGCAAATGCGGTTGTATCGTAGAGCTTGGCTGTAGACAATGGATCTTGCGGTGTGGTCTGGATGAAAGCTGGAGGCATGTAGGTAGGCATAGTGGTCAGTAGGTTTCTGGTATAGGATGATGTTTATGTGACCATCGCTTATTAGCACCGTAGTGTCCAGGAAGTGGATCTCTTGTTGGACTGGACCAGGCTGAGGTTGATGGTGGGATAGAAATTGTTGAAATCATGGTGGAAGTCCTCAAGGGCTTCTTTTCCATGGGTCCAGATGATGAAGATGTCATCAATGTAGTGCAAGTAGAGTAGGGGCATTAGGGAACGAGACTCTGTGCATATAAATCTCCCCACTGTATTTTCCACTGAATGCATCCGATGAAGTGAGCTGTAGCTCATGAAATCTTATGCTCAAATAAATTTGTTTGTCTCTAAGATGCCACAAGTACTCCTTTTCTTTTTACGTGTTTAACAGTTTCCCTATATTGCACAATATCACTATCGTAAGAAAAATTTATTTAAGTAAAAATATCAACTTTATTAATACTCTTTTGAATATGAAAACAACCAAGCATTCTTGGATCAATAACCCTCCAAAGCAAATACATTCTAAAATGAAAACAAAATGTATCCCCTTCTTTTGCGATGTTCTTCAGGAGGCAGCAAACAGAAGTCATCTGGGAGACTTGCAGTGTCCAATTCAGAGGTAGAGTTCTTATGAATGTGCACAAATGCCAAGTGATTTAGACATTTTTGGCCCATTGTCGTTCGCAAATCATTTTTCTGATCGCTCAGCGGTGCAGCTTGTAGTCGGAATTCTGTAGAATAATTTCAGGAGAATTGTAACTTCTGACATGTCACTCAAGCCTTCGTTTTGCTTCAGAAATTGCTTCACTTCACTCATTGAATTAAGCTAAAAGAAAAGGAGTACTTGTGGCACCTTAGAGACTAAAAAATTTCTTTGAGCATAAGCTTTCGTGAGCTACAGCTCACTTCATCTGAAACCTGAATTAAGCTAGAAATTTCTCAATCTGCAAATATCTAAAATTTCTAAATGAAGAGATAGCCTCTCCATGTTAATGTGACCATGGAAAGCTTCACTTATTGGGACAATATCCTGTTTCAAGCCATTTGCTGCATCAGTTCTATGCTTCTCCAATTTTACTGCAAATGTAAAGCTTTCTGTTGAAAACCTCTGTTCAATGGCAACTTTGCAAGCATCAAGGATTCTGACATATATTTGATGAAAATACTCGTTGGGGTCACTGAAAGTGTGAGGAAGGCTTCCATGGTCGAGCCATCTTGGTGGCTTGTGTTTTCTTGGGAGTGTAGGATCATCTAAATAAAGATTTCTTGCCTTCTCTGCTGTTGTTTCCCAGAAGTGATTGTACAACAAGTCGGTGTGCATCCCACTCAACACCTCTTGCAACAGGCCAACTTCCTTCATAACGCTTGCCAATGACATGTTTGGGCTTTGAATTTTTGCATTAGCTTCTTCTACAGAATCTATGGCTTTCACAAGAACTATTAGTGTA
Source organism: Caretta caretta (assembly GCF_965140235.1). Taxonomy (NCBI): domain Eukaryota; kingdom Metazoa; phylum Chordata; order Testudines; family Cheloniidae; genus Caretta; species Caretta caretta. The sequence continues at coordinate 200,003,223 of NC_134208.1, read as the reverse complement.
AAGTATGTTGAAAAAGACTGAAGTTGCTTCGAGAATCCACTACATTTGGAGCCAAATTCATTTGAAGACTAACTAAATTCATCTACGCAGTTCAGCATAGCCTCGGAGTTGTGGAGCAGTGATTTAATACTACCGATCCTTAGTGTCCATTTTCCTGGGCACAATGGTCATAAAGAAGGCTCCCCTTCACTCTGAAACTCTCTGAATGCTGTTGGCACCAGGGGGCACTACTACCCCTGAATGGATCTTTAGTGGCTCCCAGTGGAGCAGATTACTGTCATGCCAGTGAAAAAGGTCCTCAGTAATTATCTTGCATACACAGCAGTTTATTTGAGAAGGAATTACACAAGTGGTAAAGGGTTACATTAAGCACAAAACTCCCAGGTTAGACACTAAGAACTATACATTCCTCTTAGCAAGCCTCTCTTTCACAAACATACACAAAAAAGCCCTGTGCTAGCCTCACACAGTTCCTGCTTGGCAAACAGAGAAAGTAGTTACCAGTTCTATGGATGGCTTCTTCTCTCCAGGTCTGGTCTCCTCAGACCTCTGGTCTATCTCGGATTCCCTTGAGGCAAGGCCTTGCCTGCCTGGAAACCCCTCTGTCGTACTCGAGCCCACGGAGCAGAGTTTTGGCTACTCTGTCTAGCAGCTTCTTCAAGCGTCAATTAAGGAATCCCCCAACAGTAATTACTTTGCTTGATTCTTATATTCTTTTTCCTCAAAGGACTCACATGTCTCAAAAGCATGCCCAGTGGGCGTGTGGTTATTAATTTTATCTGACTAGTATTTTAGCAGGGGTTGGGGGGCGGTACCGAACAAAGATCACTCCACGTTTACTCACTCATCAATCATTCACTCTGTTTCTCTGTGTGGTGTCCTTTCTGTAGGGTCACTATAACCAGGTTGACCTGTGCTCTATGCTGGAACTTTATGCATGTGATATTTACTTTTGCATGGGCCCATATTTGCCGACCAATAGGTTCAATATCGATCGCAAATGCAGGCTTTGCCAGTCCTTTATCAAATCTGCTTCTGCTTAAAGGGACCCTGCTCCCAGGATCCTCTGCAGTTCTCCAGCCATGTTTAAGTCATGTCACGTTATGCTCACACCATTCATTCAGTATTGCCACACCAATTTGGCACCATCCCAACAAATGCTGTCATACACTTTGGTGACACCCTGAAGGCACTGATGAGATCTTTCACCATTGAAAACATATCATGACATTCTGCAATATTATGCAGGGCATCCTGTGTGGCAAGGTTAAGGGAATCTGCAGCACAGTGCACAAATTCTGCTCTTGGCTCTCAATCCTTCACATCACACCTGAGAAGTATATCTTCCCCATTTTGAAAAGAGAACCAGTATCCATTTTGGTAAAACCCAATAAACTCCTCATAAATCTCCCAGTCTTCACTAGAAAAAACTTTAAAGAAAAACGTACTTATTCTTTTCTTGAAAAATCAATAGTCTCATCCATTACAATGGTGTAAAACTTTGAGGCCTTTATCTTTTGCACAATTTGTCTCAGCGCCATCATTTCAATTATTTCGTTAATAACCTCATGTGACAGCCACTTGTATTTTGGGTGACTAAGCCCTGTCTCAGTTCCTCTGAATCTGTACTGCGTAGCAACAAGAGCTGCATCAAATTTGAATCACTCTCATTATGTGCACGTAACGCTATTCCTTGTTGAGCTAGGTACCGAACACTATTAAAAAATGTATGTAGTGCATTCCTAGCTGATTGTGATTCTTTTCTGTAACTGGCCAACATTTACCTGCGATTGCATTACCGCTTCCTTGTGACAGAAGGATTTTTTGTGTGATGTAAAACCATGCAATGCGTGTCTCCAATCTTGAAATCCAGACAAAATAAACGTTGGTTCAGCCTTCATAGAAAATATTAAGATCTTCTTTTTGGAACAGTTTTTGCAGACTGAGCAACAAGTTCTGTCTAATTCGCTATTGTACTCCAACCATGTAAATCTCGATAGCCAAGATTGCTGAAAACTCCTTTTCTTGTCTTGTAGATTGGCTGCATCTTTCTTTTGTATAACTTCAGTTTGAAAGCTGGGTGTCGAACACAGGCCGACACTTGATGAATTACCCTTTCCTTCTTTTTCTCTCGGTAACTTTATTAAGAATTTATCCATTGTTGATTATTGCTGGTCCTACAAATCAAGAATTTGTTGCTGGGATAAAATGAAGCTGCAACGTACCGGCACCACAAGATTACAAGGGCCAGTTAAAAGTGGAAAGTCAGAAGCAGCACTCACCTGCTTCAATACATTATATTTTGTTGTACCCGTATACAACCAATTATATACTTTAAAGGGTATAAACTAATCAAGTATTGTGCTAAACACGATCATACCCCAAAATGACCGCCGAATTTAAGTTGTGCTTTTTTCCCTCAGGTGAGGGCTCTGCAGTGGGGCTGGGGATGAGGGGTTCACAGTGCAGGAGCGGGCTGAGGGTTGGGGCTGAGGGCTGGGGCTGAGGGTTGAGGTGCAGGGGATGATGGCTCTGGCCGAGGGTCCAGGCTCTGGGGTGGGGCGGGACTTGGGATGAGGAGCTTGGAGTGCAGACAGGCTGCCCCAGGGCTGGGGCCAGAGAGGAGGACTCCCCCCAACCCTCTCCCCACCTGCAGCAGCGAGCTCTGGGGGCGGGGCACACTCACCTTGTACCAGTGTCACTGCACAAGCTCCTAGAGCCCCTCTCAGGTCCAGGAAGCCCCTTCGCCTCCCCTATGGTGGGTGCCGGGGGTGGGGGCTGCCATCACGTGTGGCCTCCTCCCCTGCTGCTGTCCCTCACCGTAGCCTCACAGAGGATGGGGCTGCCCCTTGCCCCATGTGGGGCAGGAGCGGTGACTGCAGGTGGGGAGCCACAGGGTGTCACAACTTTCACCCACGCCCCAGCTGCTCAGGTGAGGTCCAGACTCCGTCTCCTGGAAGCCCCCTCGGCATCACCTCCCAGTGGGTGCTGGCAGAGGGGAGGGCTGCCGATCATATGTGCACCTCCTCCCCTCCTCAGGTGCAGCAGCCGCCTCAGCCTGCCGCCGGCGCCGCTCTTGTGTAGTAGGCAGCAGCGGCCAGTGGCAGCAGCGAGGGAGCGCAGCGCGGAGCTGCAGGGAGCAGCCACCCGCTTGAGGCAGGGACACTCCGGGGCCCGGGGGAGGCATGCGGAGGTGGCAAGAGGGGGCCAGGGGATGCTCTGGGGGAGGCATGCGGGGGCAGCAGGCAGGGCCGGGGGAGAGACCCAGCTCCGAACATAGATGGAGTTGGACCTCTGGGCCCTGAATATTCCTGGAACCTGGGCACCACTGGCCCATACAACTCCCCGCCCCAACCAAAGGTCCATCTAGCCCAGTATCCTGTCTTCTGACAGTGGCCAATGCCAGGTGCCCCAGAGGGAATGAACTGATAATCATCAAGTGATCCATCCCCTGTCACCCTTTGGTGGAGCACCAAACCTCTCTGAAGTTTCCGGAAAAGTCACAACCCTAGGAAATATATTAGGAAATGCCAGGAGTGGATGAAATAGATCATCCATCAGTGTCAATCGTTGTTAGCCCCATCACTTGCCCTGAGGCTCTGAGCACAATGGCAGGAGGAGGCTCAACATCCTGAGTTCTATTATACCAGCCAGAGGGAAGCTTTAACAAGGCTCTGCTCTTTACAGACATTAGTTAGCTCTCACACCATTTGTGTGAGGTAGAAAAAATATTATTACCCTCATTTTACAGCTGGACTAATGGACGTACAGAGAAAACAAACAACTCAGAGGTCCTATGAAGCCTATGACAAAGCTGGTATTAGAAATTTCTTTGTAAGGGCCAGCAGTTCCCCAGCTTCAACCAGGAGCTCAGTCAGTTCCCCCACATGACCAGGTTCACATGGGGTGGCTGTTATTTTTGATCCTCATGAACCCTTCAGGGCTGCATTTGTGGTCTTGCAAAATTCTTAAGTGCCACAGCTCTGTACAGTTCCTAAGTGAGGGAGGAGAATCAGGGCATGGGTTCCATGAGCACACAGGCAATCAGTTGTTAGTGTCACTGCCAGAGGAATGTTGTGTGATTGCAAATGGTGGCATGGGAGGTTAGAAGCAGAGGTTGCCCATCAGGCACTGTGTCTGGTAAGAGGTGGATCACATTACAAAATAATTTAGCCCCTGCACTAGCCATATATTTATCTACTATATAAGTAGATAAAATAAGTTATAAAATAAGTTAGCCCCGCCCACAGGAAAATTACTGAAACCTTCTGGGCTAAATTAATTCCTGGTATGATTCAGCTGAGCTACACTGAAAAGGACCTTTGCTTTCTGTGGCTTAGTTACGTCACCTGTAAAATGGGGTTAATCCTGTTCACACACCTTCCCAAAGCACTGTGAGATCTATTATCATTTAATTAACTGTACAATCCCTAAAGGTGAGCTTGACACTTTACAAACACGTGAAGAGAGGTCCCTGCCATGAAGAGCTTAGATAACACAGAGACAAAGGAGTGGGGAACGGATATGATCCATACAAACACATACAATATATGTTTTATCTCTAGCCCATTTCCCCTTACCTCACGCCTTGCAACCCATAAACATTACCTAATTTATATTAATAATCCTAATTCCTAGCCTCACCCCTATTACCCATTGTTTACAACCATTGCTATTTCTGGTCTAGTTCAAGCTTGTGCTAGTGTGTAGTATGAGTATGGGCCAGGGCTCGGGGAGACTTCTTCCTGCTTTCTGTTCCATATGGAAGGACCAGGCACAGTTACAGTGGAGGAGTACAAAAACTTCTCCCTCCAGCAGGTCCCAGGAGTGCAGGCCCCTTCTGACCTGCCTCCTCCACACAGGGCAGTGGAGTAGGAAGTATGATCCTCAGATATGATGCCGCATACACAACTCTTCTTGAATCATGGGGACCTCAAGAAAAGTATTGTGCCTCCTATTTCTGTCTCAGACATGTATCTAGGTTCAGTGGGATAAAAACCCTGTAAGAAGTCAGAGGTGGTTTCTGAACTCACACGTTGACGTCGGGGGAGTCACTGCTGATTTACCCTGGTAAAAGACAGGGTCCGAACTGATTAATTCTCTAATGGCTTGAGATGACGGCTAAAATTTTCCAAGGAGCATAAAGGAGCTAGGCATTTCCCCTTGAAAGCTTGAGGCCAGGTCTACACTAGGAATGTGTCACTGGTAATGTTCCCTCTAATTTTTGACAGGCCGTGTGCACAAAAAATTTCTTCTGTGCAAATTTTTGTGCCCCATCCGTTAAATTCCCTGGGAATTTTGAAAGTCCCCTTCCTGTTTGCTCCGTGACGCATGCACTGATCTCAGCGCATCTTTCCAGGTGACCATGCCTTCTCCACACACCAGGTGATCCCCCGCTTGAAGCAATGCTGAACTGCTGAACCTCATCGGCATTTGGGGAGAGGAGGCTGTCCAGTCCCAGCTGTGCTCCAGCCATAGAAATTATTATACCTACAGACAGATTTCACGATGCATGACAGAAAGAGGCCATGACCAGGACACACTGCAGTGCAGGGTCAAAATGAAGAACCTGTGGTATGCCTACCACAAGGCACAGGAGGCAAACCGCCACTCCGGTGCTGCACCCACGAGCTGACAGTTCAACAAAGAGCAGGACACGATACTCGGCAGCAACCCCACCTGCGAAGGCCACTGTGGATACTTTGGTGGCTCGCGTGCCAGTTGAGAGTGGACCGAGCCAGGAGGAGGACATCTTGGATGAGGAGGGGGAGGGAGACCCAGAGGCAGAGGACGACTTGGAGGTGAGAGATGCATGGAGCCTGGAGCTCTTCTCTACCCCGGAGCTCTTCTTTACCCCAGCTAGCCCGCCATAGCTGTCAGATCTTGGTGAAGCACAAACAGGGGAAGAGGATCCTGGTAAGAGGCTTTGATTCTGGGAATCGCTGAAACGAGTTGTTGTGGGCAGGAGGGTTGCAGAAAGCAGGCTTGTGTCTGTATGATGCACGTACCATCACATGCCTAGTCTGAGCGGTGGAACAGGGTGTTTGACTTCCTCACTTCACAGGAATCTGCCTCAGAGATCTCCACGAAACTCTCATGGAGACACTGGGCAATCCGCTGCCACAGGTTCTTTGGCAGAGCTGCTTTGTGTCTTGCCCCATTAAAGGTAACTTTCCCACGCCACTCTGCCAGCACTGCGAGAGGGAGAGGGGGGGATGACAATTGCTGCACACAGGCGAGCTGCAGAAGGGCCAGGGCAGAAGCCACAGTCTTGGAGAAGACCCTTCCTTGATTCCCTGCTCACCCTCAGCAGCGAGAGATCTTCCATAATGAACACAGCCTGTAGAAAATGTGGGGACAGTAATGATTATAAGGCCCACCCTACAGTGCTGGCTCTCCCCAAGAGCCACATGCCCAGTGTACAGTATGGTCCTGGAACACTGATTTCCCCTGCCCCTGCAGTGACTCACCATTTTGGGGGTCTTGTGGCTCATGCCTGCTTGCCTGGGGGCAGCCAGTTAGTGATAGGTTTGTGAATAGTGGCTGTGTTTTAAATAACTGAAGCAGTGATCTGTGTGTTGCCAACAATACTGCTTCTGTAAAATGCTGCATTTTGGCTTCACAGAGAGTCCAGCCTTCCTCTTTGTTATCACCAGCTGAATGGCTGCGCAGAATTAGAAAGTGGCCACGAAGAACTAAAGAGGACTTTGAGTGTGATGTCATGATGGACCCTGCGGCCGAAAAAGAAGAATCGAAGGAGTGGCGGGACAGCGAGAAGAAGGACCGAAAGGAGAATGTGGCATGCCAGAACAAAGCCATGGAGCGGCTCTTAAACATTATGGAGCGCCAAGCAGACACGCTCCAGGTGCTACTAACACTGCAAACCGAGCAGCTCTGCGCCCGCCCTCCCCTGCAGCCAAGGCATCCCTGACTCTTATGGCTCTGTGCTGTGCCCCTCTAGCAGCCCTGGTTTCTGGCTGTTCAAATTCAGCCTCTAGGTGCTGAGCTTCAGCGGTCCAGCCCTGAGTGAAGCTTTCACCCTTCCCTTCACAAATATTATGGAGCGTAGAGCATGCGGCTATAAGCATAGGAATATTGTCATCAGCCAGGTCCAGCCTTCCACATAGGCAGCACCAGTGGGCCTTTAAATGGCCAAAAGCCCACTCAACAGTCATTCTACACTTGCTGAGCCTGTTGTTGAACTGCTCCTTGCTGCTGTGGAGGTGCCCCATGTATGGCTTCATAAGCCACGGCATTAAGGGGTAGGCAGGGTCTGCCGGGATCACAATGTGCACTTCGATTTCTCCTATGGTGATCTTCTGGTCCAGGAAGAAAGTCCCTGTGCAGCTTCCTGAATAGGCCAGTGTTTCGAAAGATGCATGCGTCATGCACCTTTCCAGACTAGCCTGCGTTAATGTCCGTGAAATACCCACAGTGAGCCACAAGCGCCTGGAGAACCATTGAGAAATACCCCTTGTGATTAATGTACTAGGTGGTCTGGTGCCAGAATTGGAATATGCATGCCATCTATCGCCCCCTGCAGTTAGGGAAGCCCATTTGTGCAAAGCCATCCACTATGTCACGCATGTTGCCCAGAGTCAGTCTTTCGGCGCAGGATGCGATTAATGGCCCTGCACACTTCCATCAACACGAGTCCAACGGTCAACTTTCCCACTCTGAACTGGTTAGCAACCGATCGGTAGCAGTCTGGAGTAGCCAGCTTCCACAGTGCAATCGCCACGTGCTCCTCCAATGATGGGGCCGCTCTCATTCTCATGTCCTTGCGCTGCAGGGCTGGGGTGAGCTCATCACACAGTCCCAAGAATGTGGCTTTCCTCATGCAAAAGTTCTGCAGCCCCTGCTCATCATCCCAGACATGCATCACAATGTGATCCCACCACTCAGTGCTTGTTTCCTGAGCCCAAAAGCAGTGCTCCTCTGTGGTCAGCACCTCCGTGAATGCCACAAGCAATCGCGTGTTGTAGCTACTACACGTGGCGAGATCAGTGTCGAACTCCTCTTGCCTTTGTAGTTTAAGGAATAACTCCACTGCCACTCGTGACATCTTAGTGAGAGCGAGCAGCATATTGGTCAACAGTGCAGGATCCATTCCTGCAGACTGAAGAGGCAGAGCAGAGCGCGCAGTGCACAAACTGTTGACAGATGGTGCCAAATGTGAACAGAAGCACAGGGATTGCTGGGATGAGAAGCAATGCATCATGGGGCTTTGGGACAGGACCCAGGATGCCCCGCAACCCCCTCCACCTTCCCACAACTCTTAGCGGCAGAAGAGGAAGGGATGCTCGGCGGGATAGCTGCCCAGAGTGCACCGCTAGAAATACCGCTGCAAGTGCCGCAAGTGTGAACACGCTATTGCACAGGCAGCTGACAGTGTGAACACACAACAGCAATTTCCCTTCAGCGCACTCTGAGCAGCGCAGTAACTCTGCCAATGTAGACATACCCTTAGAAGCTGCCAAGTAAAGAAAGCTCCTCTCTAGTTACCTCATCCATCCATCCATCCATCCTGGTATTTATACCATGATTATGAGTGTGGCATCTTTATTTCCCCCTTATCTAAGGGGAGGAAAATCAAACAAAATTATCTCAGAGTCATCTTGAAACAGCTGCCTTTCCCTTTAAAGATAAGGCCCTGATCTTTCAGCCAGGGGTTTGCCTGCATAAAGCTATGTCCACACAAAACTTACTGCAGGACCTAAATAGCTAACTGACACAGCCCTACAAGACAACCAACCAATCTCCTGCAAAAGCTGTAAACACCGGTGTTGGAGCATACAAACCCCCACACGAGGCTAAGCCAGGAAGAAATTAATGGTCTCTCCCGGAGCCCCTGGAGACACTGTTCCACCTAACACACCTGGCTGAATTGTCCAGCTTGGTGGGAAGTTATTCCAGATGTAATAAATAATCAGGAAGGAACATGATATAAAAGAAAGAAGGCAAGTCTCTGAGGAGGCTGTGCTGACTAAGGCAGTATTAATTTCCAGAACACATGGTGTAGACTTGGAATCAACAGCCAGCAGGTGAAACAAGGGACTTCCTTGGTTAGCAAAGGCATCGGATTGTTTGACCACTTGGTGAGTGGGTGAGATTGCCCATGTCTCTCTGAAGAAAGGAAAGGCCTAGATACGGGCTGGAACTGACCCAGCCCATACCTAACTCTTGTGGTGGTATTTGATCTACGCTGCTCTTTTTAGTCCCATAGTGCGAGCTCCACAAGCCTGACTCAGTTGCCCCAGGCTCTGAGACTCACTGCCATAGGGTTTTTGTTTTGTTTTGCAGTTTAGCCGGACCCTAATAGTCCGTTACTGATGGCAAAGGAAATGGAGGGGAGCCATGGCTAAATTCCGAAGTACTTATTCAGATTTCAGTCAGGGAAACTCCAAATGGTGTCCGAGAGATTTTCCTGGAGTAATATCTGAGTAAGGATTTCAGAATTTAGCCACACTTTAAGCCATTTTGGCACGTACACATCCAGTTACCAAATCAAGTCTGATTACAAGCTAGTAATCTGTCACTTCGCTAAAATAATCATCTTCTCAATACCATCTTGTTACACAGTCTTCAGATATTGGGCAAATGTGGCTGATCCATTAACAGGTTACAACTTTACAGGCATAAAATAAAAACCAAAACTAGACCCCTGATTCTGGGTTACAGACAGCTGCTGCTCAGAAACGGCTACCTGGAAATGCCTCTGATGTAGGGCACCACAGAACAATCCTGGGACACTCCCCCCTCACAGCCTCCGATATCAACTGGGGAAGGAAGAAGTGTTTGTGGAGGGAGGGTTGAGATCTGGCCAAAGTGCACTGGTACCTGACCAATCTGGGCTGCTTCTGAGACCCAAAGGAGCTGTTGCAGCAGACCTTTAGGCTGTTCTAGTGTATATATTGATTCATCAAGTAATGTTTCACAAATAACCATGAACAGAGAGTAACAGCATTGAAGTCTCACAATCATGCTGTGAAATTAAAGATGAAAGCTGTGAAATCAAACCTCTATATCAAACCATCCCAGAACCTTGTGGGTTTTCAAAATCCAGATCAAAATATAGTGGCTTGGGCCCACCTACATTTGAGACCAAGTTCTAAATCCTTACTTAGACCCCAGTCCCACAGACTGAACACCTGCGCTTGAATTCAAGGGGGCTGCATACAGGGGAAGGACTCCAACTGTGCTGATCCCCTCACAGTATCAGAGCCTAGCCACTTTAGTCTTTATATAGGCAAAACTCCCTCTGAAGTCAACAGGAATTTTGCCTAAGTAAGAACTGAAAGATTGGGGTCAGAGACAACTTTTAAACTATAATTACAGAAAGATTATAATTTTTAAATAAAATGAACGATAGCTCTTTCATTTTATTTTTGAAGGTAGTAAGTTAAAAATAATCAGTACACATAGCAGTATAGTCAAGTTACACTGATCATGAGCCTGCTGAGTAATACAGCCATGGAAACTTACCATGAAAATTTACTAGCCCTCACAAAACAAAGCTACTCACCAGCCCTTTACCATGATAATTAGTAGTAAATACACAATTCTGTCACCCATTTTTTTAAAGTTACTTGTCCTAACATATGGGATGAGTAGAATTTTGCAAGGCTAGAAAATTTGCAAGGCTGGAATAATGAGTGACAAGGAAATAAAATCAAGGGAACCAGGAAACACAACTGAAGTATGCCATATATAGAGTCACCTTGCAACTTAATTGTCTAATTCTGTGTCACTACGTTTGCTGAGAGCCATCCACCAGCATCACATCACTACATATTACACTAGTACTTAGTGAAGGGGTGCTAAAACCTAACTAGTATTAGTAGTTTCGTTGACTTCAGTGGTCTACTTGAGCAAGTAAGTGCTACTCAGTATGAGTAAGCATTGCAGAATCAAACACTGTAATTTTTGAGGGTTTGTTGTTTTTGTTTTTTTGCTGCTATTTCACAACCTTGTTCCTTCAAAGAAGGCATCTTCACCATGATCCTCATCCGGAGGATGAGGTATTGCTGTCATCCTTCCCGTAGTACAAAATTATACGTGCGCAGAGCATTTAAGTTGTTATGTTTGAAATTCATTGCTGGTTTCCTGAGGCAATCTTCCTATGTACAAACTAAAGTTACATCATCATGGTGTGTGCTGTAGTTTTAAACCCATGTCTTGATCTTCTTTCGGTTCAGTTTTAACATAAACGTTGATCAGTTTTATTTTCCCAGGCAAATGAGTGGTTGCTTGTGTGTCCCACGCAAATACAGTTGGACATTACTTGCCTGGGTCAGTGTGATGAGGACACAGAGAAGGAAAGGAAAAAATCCATATCCCCACCTCATTAATGGGGTTGAAGAGTAGATGAAGTGGCAATGCTACCCTGGCTAGTCATATCTATAGAGACCAGCATGCAGACCAACACAACTGGCTGGTAGTCTCAATGTGGGAGACTGGACTCTGTCTTAAGGGTAAGGCCATGGCAGGGATGTCATTGGTTGATGCCCCTGATTGGAGAGGCACTGTAGTAACCACCTAGTAAAGCTACCCTGATTATGACAACCATCAGAGAAGGCCCAGGCCTCTTCCCCCTGTCCTGTTCTTGCAAAGCTCTTTTACCTAGTCTCTCCATGGTCAGGTATAGTTGTTCACCATTGGTGCAGGGTGGGGATGTTCCATGGCTGTGGAAGGGGGTAGGAGTCATGTGGTTTGCTGCGTCTCTCTGACATGTTTCGTCTTGTACTTTTGCAGCAGGTTCTTGGTTTGTGTATTTGCATTTTTTGCCCAATCTGTGAGTTTCCAGGCAAGTTTTTCCTTTCTGTAGTCATGACATCATAACTTCTAGGCGGTTTTAGTCCTTGCAAGGGAGTTAGTTAAAGGACCACTTGACATAAAAGGTTTGGGTATGCGGCCTCCTAACCTGATGTGTGTGAGGGAGTCACTCCCCCCAACAGATTCCTAATGTGCCGTCCACTGCGTCCTGATGAAGGCATGGCTGGACAGAGAAGACCCAAGGTCTGACAGTTTAGGGAGACAAGAGGGACAGTGACTATGCATACATGGGTTGGGTCTGATGGCCATTAAGAGGCATTATTCTGGTGCACAGGGGAGATTAAAGAGTCCAAGATTTGTGGTCAGAAGAAAAGGGGGGTTAAGGCAGATCCTATCCTACAAGTGAGTTAACTGGAAAGGACTTTTCCCCTTGGGTCTCCATTGCTGCTTGGTTGGTAATGATAAAGAAAGTTTTGGCTAATCTAAACGAGGTCCATATTTCTTCTTTTCATTTTCTCCATGGCAGACAGGTTTGTTTTTTTAGGTAAGTACAAGCCTGGGTGGAAATTTTAAGCTATTCAGAAGTTTCACCTGTACACATCTTCTGAGCCATTTCTGGCACTTAGTTTTTTTGCTTGATCTTTATTTTCTCTTAGGACCCGCTGAAAGCTCAAAAGGATCATCTACAAGGAGCACGGGACCTTTTCATAATAAATCTTTCCAATTTGCTTTTCACTAGTGTGCATATGTCTCATGTGTCAGCAGAACTCATTGACACCAAAAGACTAGAAAAAATATTTGCTGGCAAACAAAATTAAAATGTTAAACATCGCAACAGTGTCTTGAGAATGTAACTTCAGCCTAATGTTGCCAACTCTCTAGATTTTGTGCGGCGTGGGGGGAAGAGCCAAATGCACCCTAAAGGCTCAGAAAGCAGAAGGCAAATAAAAATAACCCAACATTTATTATTTGAAGGCAATCTCATGATTTTGAAGGCCTAATTGGTGATTTTTGAATGCTCGAGATTGGCAATACTGCAGATGGTAATATAATACTGTTCCCCTTATATAGTAAGTCACTAAGGCTTGGATGTACAAAAGGAGTTAGGCATTGTGACACTGAGCACTACCATGCCTAACTGACAGGTGCCTAGAAAATCACTGTGACTCAGAAAGCCTGAGTGAGGCACCTAGGCCCCCTCTACGATAAATGGGGAGAGATCGGTACCTTTGACTTTGGTTCACAAAAGTCAGCATGCTAACCAGGGAGCTGCCTAAGCTAGCCAATGACAGATGCTGACCAGAGGGGTGTGTGCTAAGTCCCACCCCTCTCCTGAAAATAGGTGCCTAAATCTGGGCTGCAGGGAGGCAGTGAGATTTGCTCGTGATTCTTAGCCGTCACACCTCTCCTGGAGTTAGTCACCTGTGCGGTTTTACCAAGAAACTGGGGGAGCAGTGCTTTTAGCTCAGTTGTTGGGGTACTTGCCTTGGGTGCAGGGACCCCGCAGTTCAAATGATCTGAACTGGGATTTACCTTCTTTCAGGTGCATGCCCTAGTCACTTGGCAATGGGACATTCTAACCTAAGGTGTCTTCAGTCTTTCCACATTGAAGCTGTTGCACTCTGGAAACACTCCTGAATACAGTTGCCAACTTTAAAGAAGGCGGTAAATAAGGACCCCGACTTTCACAAAAAGCCAAAAATCAAGTGAATCCCATTTCAAAACAAGGCCAAAATAAGCCAATCCCTAAGAACGCCAACACTCTATGTGACTAGATCCCTCTGGCATGCAGTCTGGGACTGTGGTGGGCCCACTGTGCACCCCTGACTTTCTCCCCTGCTTGCCCCTTGTCCCTGCTTGCCAGGAGCAGATCAAAAACAAAGAAGCAACAAGCTACAAAAAGCAACAAGCCAAAAACTAGCCAACAAGCAACTCACAAGCCAATTAAGTGAAAAACAAGCCCAATTTCTGCATTTTTTTCACGGGTTTGGCATGTCTGCTCCTGAAGAGTCATTTGGGTCAGAAAGAGCACATAAGCATGATCCTGATTCCTATAGCCTGGCGGTTGGAGCACGCATCCAGGATGTGGGAGGCCCAGAAGCCAGTCCCTTGCTCCACGGGCTCTTTGCTTACACAAAATGCAACAGTTTCAAGAAAAGAGGCTGACAGAGCCTCCCCACAGCCTGCATCAGAATATCCCATAGCCCAGTGACTCAGCAGTCAGCTGAGAGGTGGCCAGTCCCTTCTCCCCCTTAGGCAGACGGGGGAATTAAACCAGGTCCTGTCTCCTCCCAGGTGAGTATGCTAACCACTGGGCTCAAAGTTATGAGGGTGGTTGACCTCCTGCTCCCTGTGTTAAGTCACCTCAGGGGCCTAATCTGGTAGGTGTGCTCAGTGGGTGCCTGCTGGATTGGGACCCACACATGAGTCAGACAGAGGAGCACCTATTTTATTCCAGTTTGTGAATCGCTCTGGGGCTTAAGTGGGTGACAGGTGCCCAACCGCCTCGAGGGAGGCAGCAGTGAGCACATGCCAAGAGGCAGAAATATAGGCAACGAGGGAATGTTTTTACTGCAATAATTCAGGCACTGAGTGAATTTAGGGGCCTACAGGGTTCAGCAGGAGATCTGAGCATTGCAGTGGAACCTAAAACTAGCACTTAGGGGCCAAACTCCTTTTGTGCACCCAGGCCTAAGGCCCTGACCCAACAAACACTTATGCAAGGGTTTACTTAGTCCCATTGGGGGCAGTAGCAAAGTTAAGCACGTGCTTAAGTATTTGCCAGATTTGGAGCCTTAAACCAAAATTTTCAAGAATAGTGGCTGAGTTTGGGGGCCTCAATTCTCGGGGGCCCAGTCTGACACTTCAAGGTGTGTCAAGCTGAGCATCAAAATCAGTGGCCACTTTTGAAAATTTGGCTGCATATAAAGAAATGGCCTTTCTATTTCCACCTAGCTACAATTAAAAACAAAATGGAATATGGGGGTGGGGAGAAATTGCTTCCCATCTGCCTTGAAACAGTTTCCGCCTCCAGAGTTGGTATAGAAAATAAATGGTCCACCTAAGTACAGCCTGGAAAAATTAGTACCTCGCCTCTCAAAATGGCCAAAAACATCATATTCCAATGAGGCACCAAACCTAACTGAGGATAACTAGTGATCCTGAAGTGTAACAACCAGCCTCTCCCACAGGCCATTAATAAATCTTAAGCTTGCCTTCGAAGCAGAGGAAACCAAGAGGGTCCAAGACATCCTGACACTTTTCCCCACATAAATACAAATATTTGTCTATCCATATCTACATAGTCAATGTCCAAACCAAGTAGTTCTGATATTGTAATAAACTATTAAAATAATGTGAATCGTTTATCCATGTCATCAGAACTTTAAGATGAAGGATAGACTTAGTAATGCCTCTGGGACATACTTTGTATATTTCTAATATGTGCAATATTCTAATTTAAAACTTCAAAATAATTATTAAATTCAAGAAAACATATGGGCCCTCTACCCTATAGCTTAGTTCCGGTTACAGTATGGCAATCCATCATAGTTTACTAGTCTGTAATGGTCTTCTCTGTACTATGCTGCTTCCCTAGATCCATCAAAACTTAGAATCATAGAATATCAGGGTTGGAAGGGACATCAGGAGGTCATCTAGTCCAACCCCCTACTCAAAGCAGGACCAATCCCCATCTAAATCATCCCAGCCAGGGCTTTGTCAAGCCTGACCTTAAAAACTTCTAAGGAAGAAGATTCCACCACCTCCCTAGGTAACGCATTCCAGTGTTTCGCCACCCTCCTAGTGAAAAAGTTTTTCCTAATATCCAACATAAACCTCCTCCATTGCAACTTGAGACCATTACTCCTTGTTCTGTCGTCTGCTACCACTGAGAACAGTCTAGATCCATCCTCTTTGGAACCCCCTTTCAGGTAGTTGAAAGCAGCTATCAAATCCCCACTCACTCTTCTCTTCCGCAGACTAAACAATCCCAGTTCCCTCAGCCTCTCCTCATAAGTCATGTGTTCCAGTCCCCTAATCATTTTTGTTGCCCTCCGCTGGACATTTTCCAATTTGCCTACATCCTTCTTGTAGTGTGGGGCCCAAAACTGGACACAATACTCCAGATGAGGCCTCACCAATGTCGAATAAAGGGGAATGATCACGTCCCTTGATCTGCTGGCAATGCCCCTACTTATACATCCCAAAATGCCATTGGCCTTCTTGGAAACAAGGGCACACTGTTGACTCATATCCAGCTTCTCGTCCACTGTAACCCCTAGGTCCTTTTCTGTAGAACTACTGTCTAGCCATTCGGTCCCTAGTCTGTAGCGGTGCATGGGATTCTTCCGTCCTAAGTGCAGGACTCTGCACTTGTTCTTGTTGAACCTCATCAGATTTCTTTTGGCCCAATCCTCTAATTTGTCTAGGGCCCTCTATATCCTATCCCTACCCTCCAGCGTATCTACCTCTCCTCCCAGTTTAGTGTCATCTGCAAACTTGCTGAGGGTGCAATCCACACCATCTTCTAGATCATTAATGAAGATATTGAACAAAACCAGCCAGAGGACCGACCCTTGGGGCATTCCACTTGATACCGGCTGCCAACTAGACATGGAGCCATTGATCACTACCCGTTGAGCCCAACAATCTAGCCAGCTTTCTATCCACCTTATAGTCCATTCATCCAGCCCATACTTCTTTAACTTACTGGCAAGAATGCTGTGGGAGACCATGTCAAAAGCTTTGCTAAAGTCACGGAACAACACGTCCACTGCTTTCTCCTCATCCACAGAGCCAGTTATCTCATCATAGAATGCAATTAGATTAGTCAGGCATGACTTGTCCTTGGTGAATCCATGCTGACTGTTCCTGATCACTTTCCTCTCCTCTAAGTGCTTCGGAATTGATTCCTTGAGGACCTGCTCCATGATTTTTCCAGGGACTGAGGTGAGGCTGACTGGCCTGTAGTTCCCAGGATCCTCCTTCTTCCCTTTTTTAAAGATGGGCACTACATTAGCCTTTTTCCAGTCGTCAGGGACCTCCCACGATCACAATGAGTTTTCAAAGATAATGGCCAATGGCTCTGCAATCACATCCGCCAACTCCTTTAGCACTCTTGGATGCAGCGCATCCGGCTCCATGGGCTTGTGCTCATCCAGATTTTCTAAATAGTCCCAAACCACTTCTTTCTTCACAGAGGGCTGGTCACCTCCTCCCCATGCTGTGCTGCCCAGTGCTGCAGTCTGGGAGCTGACCTTGTTTGTGAAGACAGAGGCAAAAAAAGCATTGAGTACATTAGCTTTTTCCACATCCTCTGTCACTAGGTTGCCTCCCTCATTCAGGAAGGGGCCCACACTTTCCTTGACTTTCTTCTTGTTGCTAACATACCTGAAGAAACCCTTCTTGTTACTCTTAACATCTCTTGCTAGCTGCAACTCCAGGTGTGATTTGGCCTTCCTGATTTCACTCCAGCATAGCCGAGCAATATTTTTATACTCTTCCCTGGTCATTTGTCCAATCTTCCACTTCTTGTAAGCTTATTTTTTGTGTTTAAAATCAGCAAGGATTTCACTGTTAAGCCAAGCTGGTCGCCTGCCATATTTACTATTCTTTCTGTACATCGGGATGGTTTGTTCCTGTAACCTCAATAAGGATTCTTTAAAATACAGCCAGCTCTCCTGGACTCCTTTCCCCCTCATGTTATTCTCTTGGATGATCTAGTAACAGATTTCTTGGCCTAAGCTAAAGACAGATAATAGAATAGCTTAGATTTACGGAAATTAAAGATGTTTCTCCCATCACTTATACTTGATTTACACTGGTCTAACTTCACTGACATGAGTCGAATTATACAAATGTAATTATACTATGTTACAGTGTAAGCAAGAAGAGAATTAAGCCCTAGATATCCTCTAATGCAATGTCTACAAAGACGCTGCATTGCCCTAAGTACACCGACATAAGCCCTACGCCTCTCATGGAGGTGGAATTATTATGTTAATGTAGTAGGACACTTGCATCAGTGGGAGCAAGGCTGTAGTGTGCTCCTTGACATAATTAGGTGGATGTAAGTTGCCTTACTTCAACCTAACTCTGTCATGTACACCAAGCTTAAGAAGGAAAAATGTCCAAGAATATTAAGTCAGTCACAGTATTTCCCTTTTCAGTACCTACAAAATTATAACAAAAACAAGATCCCTAATCAACAAACATGCTGTCAAATAATGTGCTACTGGAAAATATGGTCTGATAATACAACATGCAGGCACAGAGCAGTATTTTGTTATCTCAAGGCTCCAAGATGACTAGAACAATCAGGAGTCCCTTGGTTCATTGACATTTCTGCATGCATCCACTGGTCTTGATGCCTCCGTGAAGTAGTGCTCTTCCTTTTAACAATGGAACCCCTAGATCTGCCCAGCCAGGATCAGACCTTGAAATCAGGAATGTGACAAATACCCATTTTAAATTGTTTTTTCCACAAATCCACCTAGTAATGTCTGAAAGACCAGTGTGTGCTAATTGTGAAGGCCCTAGGGCTGTACCAGTGCAAACACCTAGTGTAAATTGGCTGCATGGGTATAAACAATGATTTGCGCCAGTGCAGCTTACCCTGCTTCCAAATTATTTCTATTACAGTAGCACCTAGAGATCTCAGCCACGATCAGGGCCCCATTGTTCTACGCACTGTTCAGACACAGAATGAGAGAGGTAGAGGCCCTGCCCTGAAGAGCTTACAGTTGAAATAGACAAGACAGCCACAAGGTTGGAGGAAAGGAATATAACATAAAAAATGTATTCCAGTATCAGTGGTCTGCAATTGACAAAATTGTATCTGCTGCAAATGCAGCAATTTTTGAGCTTCTCTAAAGATGGTCTTTGAAAAAATATATCTCCCCAAAGTTAATAAACCATTACAGTAGTGAAACTGTGAGGAAACTTCCCCTCCTATCCCTCAAGTCAACAGTTCCAAGAAACATACTCCATTTAAGTCACCAGCACTCAGTGAGTGATTTGCAATTCATAACTGAACTGCAGCCTAAACAAAGTTCATCTCTCATTCAGATGTCATTGTTTTTTCTGACAGCACCTCCCTTTTTGTGACTCTTACCTACAATCCCTTAAACAGCAATTTCTGAAGTGAGGACAGCCCCTCAGTTTCAAACTATTGCACAATCAATTCATGGAGGTAGCTAAATCCAGCTGTTATGAGGGTCAAATGCATACCTAGCTTCAGTGGAGTTGCACCAGGGATGCAGCTAGTCCTGAGTCAACATTTCTAGAAGCTTGTTATACCTCTCTATAAAAAGCTAACAGAATGTTAGAAACCATTAGTAAAGAGATAGATAATAAGACAGAAAATATCATAATGCCATTATATAAAGTCCATGGAAGAGTTATATCAAGTGGGGTCCCGCAAAGATCAGTTCTGGGTTCGGTTCTTTTCAATATCTTCATCAATGATTTAAATAATGGCGTAGAAAGTACATTTATAAAGTTTGTGGACAATACCAAGCTGGGAGGGGTTGCAAGTGCTGTGGAGGAAAGGATTAAAATTCAAAATAATCTGGACAAACTGGAGAAAGGGTCTGAAGTAAATAGGAACAGTGAACTGCGGCCAGTGGGAGCTGCGGGGGGCGCCAGGCCTGCGGACAGTCAACGTAAACAAAATGTCTTGTGGCCCGCCAGTAGATTACCGTGATGGGCTGCGTGCCGAAGGTTGCCGACCCCGGTCTAGATAATAATTAGCCATGTAATGAGTGCAGGGGACTGGACTAAATGACCTGTTGAGGTCTCTTCCGGTCCTATGATTCTATGGTAAATCCAAACCTTGAATACTGCATGCAGTTCAAGTCACCTCATCAAAAAAAAAAATAGAGTATTAGAATTGGAAAAGTTACAGAGAAGGACAACAAATATGATTAAGTGTATGGAACAGCTTCCATATGAGGAGAGATTAAAATGACTGGGACTTTTCAATTTGGACAAGAGACAACTAAGGGGGGATAAGATAGAGGTCTATAAAATCATGAATGGTGTGGAGAAAGTGACTAAGGAAGTGTTATTTACTCCTTCATATAATACAAGATCCAGAGGTCAGCCAATGAAATTAATAGGCAGCAGATTTAAAACAAACAAAAGGAAGTACTTCTTCATATAACACACAGTCAACCTGTGGAACTCATTTGGTTGTGAACACCAAAACTATAATGTCGTTCAAAAAAGAATTAGATAAGTTTATGGAGTATAGGTCTGTTGGCACCAGGGGGCTCCTATCCTTTAATGGCTCCCAGTGGAGCAGATTACTGTTATACCAATGAAAAAGGTCCACAGTAATTAACTTGCATTCACTGCAGTTTATTTGAGAAGGAATTACACAAGTGGTAAAGGGTTACATTAAGGCATAACTCCTATGTTAGACATAACTCCTATGACATATCATAGAATCATAGAATATCAGGGTTGGAAGGGACCTCAGGAGGTCATCTAGTCCAACCCCCTGCTCAAAGCAGGACCGACCCCTGACTAAATCATCCCAGGCAGGGCTTTGTCAAGCCTGACCTTAAAAACTTCTAGGGAAGGAGATTCCACCACCTCCCTAGGTAACGCATTCCAGTGTTTCACCACCCTCCTAGTGAAAAAGTTTTTCCTAATATCCAACCTAAATTTTCCCCACTGCAACTTGAGACCATTACTCCTCGTTCTGTCATCTACTACCACTGAGAACAGTCTAGAGCCATCCTCTTTGGAACCCCCTTTCAGATAGTTGAAAGCGGCCATCAAATCCTCCCTCATTCTTCTCTTCTGAAGACTAAACATCCCCAGTTCCCTCAGCCTCTCCTCATAAGTCATGTGTTCCAGTCCCCTAATCATTTTTGTTGCCCTCCGCTTCACTCTTTCTAATTTTTCCACATCCTTCTTGTAGTGTGGGGCCCAAAACTGGACACAGTACTCCAGATGAGGCCTCACCAATGTCGAATAGAGGGGAACGATCACGTCCCTCGATCTGCTGGCAATACCCCTACTTATACATACCAAAATGCCATTGGCCTTCTTGGCAACAAGGGCACACTGTTGACTCATATCCAGCTTCTCGTCCACTGCAACCCATAGGTCCTTTTCTGTAGAACTGCTGCTGAGCCATTCGGTCCCTAGTCTGTAGTGGTGCATTGGATTCTTCCGTCCTAAGTGAGACATATGTTAGACGTAACTCCTATGTTAGACTTCAGTCCCCTGCGTGATGTCCTTCAACAGGGTCGAGATGCCCCAATCAGCCCAGGATCCACTCAAGATGTTCTACACATGTTGTTTGCCTTCAAGTGGACATATTTGCTGACTCAAAGATCAATACTGATCATACATGCGGCATGGAGCCAGTCAGTTTCACCTCTGGCATCTGCCTGATGCTAAGAGAAGGATTCTGCTCCCAGAATCCTCTTTCGCAGGTCAGTCATATCAAGCCATGTTCTCACACCATTCATTCAGTACGGCCACACAAATTCGGCACCGTCCCAACAAGGTCCATCAATAGCTATTATCCAAGATGGTCAGGGATGCAACCTCATGATCTGGTTGGCCCTGAGCATCTGACTGCCAGATCCTGGGACTGGACAACAGGGGATGGATCACATGATGACTGCCCTCTTCTGTTCATTACCATTGCCATTAAAGCATCTGGCATTGGTCTCTGTCGGAGGACAGGATACTGGGCTAGATGGACCATTGGTCTGATACAGTATGGCCGTTCTTATATTCTCTGGACTTAGTGGTAAAAAAAAGACCTGCACTGTTGGACTGATTCTCCCCTACCTTGTGTAGTTATTTAATCTGTGTAGTGGGGGTGTAAAACACTGACAAATGCTATGTTTCTACTCACTCACACCAGAAGTAACATTTTATATCCTCCTTGCATGGCTGTGAATAGCTACACAGAGTGCAAGGCAGTGTAGAATCTACTACTGCCTTGCTATCAGCTTGAACCCAGTAACTGGCCATCTGTCTCTCGCTTCCCCACCATAGAGTTAGATGCTTCTGATGTATTAGCTAAGGGTTGGTCCATTTTGAATTCTCAAGCTCTCTCTGGATGATCTAGCTGTGTATATTATAATTGCCAGAGGTCAGTGAGGGATGGGAGTAGAATTTGTGGGTATGCAGGTGGGTCAAAACTAAAATGGTACATTCCTTAGCACCACTAGCCCACAAAATCTGGGCCCATCCTGTTGGCCGGTGAGTGAGAGGGAAATCAGATATAAAGAGGAGACTGATAATGAAGCAATACTGGTGAAACTCAGGCAGAGAGAGTGAAAATTCAAGTCCCTGCCTGCTTCGCAGTATTTCCCAATGAGCTGCCCCGAAGCCACCCACTAAAGGGGAAGAAATCAGAGAGAAGTTATGAGGATTATTAAACATGAGAGCTGGTACCTGTTCCAGATTAACTAAGGTAATATTACTTGGGGACACGGGGAGCTTTTTATTCTGTTGCAGTTGAGCACACAATCTCCTATTTTCTATGTGAGATCCTTATGCACCACTGCTGTGACCAGCCATAAAATGATGACATCATGCCCGCTCCTTACTGAACGTGCCTGGGAATAGGTTAATAGTGTCCCACTCCTTTGATAATAATCAGCAAATCTGCCGAAGCTGCAGCTGTTTGAAGTAGCAGGACCTTCTGGAGCCCCAGTTGGAAATGTAGTCAAATTCTTGCTCCACCCCAGCTGGATCTGTTTGAGCTGCAGATAATTGTATTGAACACTGCAGATTTTCCCAGTAGATTGGCAGGAATGAATTAGCTACATGTGGCTCCCAGAGGAAATTCATTGCAGTTCAACAGCCCACAATCACATTTCCACCTGCGTAGCGTAAGCAGCCTCTTCTACCACCTTGCACAGTCCTTTACCCCACTGCAAAGCAGGTGCAAAACACTACTGCTCTGACATGGCTGCAGCTGTAATCTCACCTCTACTGTATGTTTATAGGGGGTGAGCGCATGCCCAAACGATGCAGCTCTGCCAGGTGACACTCAGTGGGCATGACAGACATGTTTAGAGGACTCTGCTGGTCGGCAGGGACTGAGTAGGCGTTTCCTGCAATTGCGCCACCCAGTCATTAGCATTTGCTGTGGCTCCAGATATGAAAAGAGGTCTGTCTCTCTTTCTCTTCTCAGCTGCCCGCCATTACCCCTGTTGGGTCACAGTCAGCACAGACAGAGCAGGTGGGGTGGGAGAGGGAAGGCAGCAGAAGCTGCCCACCACCTCAGTCACAGCTCTCTGCCAGCAGGGCAGGTGGGGGATGGGGACAGGGACTGAATTTGCTGGGGGAGGGGATGAAGCTGGGGTGCGGGGGTTCAGAATATGACTGGCCGCATGGAGAGAAGGGTGAAGCTCCCCACATCTTACACACACCCAAAACAGCTTCCCGCTCCGCTGCTCCAGCCTCCCCCCGTCCCCGCATAGCAGTCGCTTCCCCCAGGCTTATTCTGGTAACCCCTGTCTCTGTCCCCCCCAGAACCTACCCCCAACTATCCTTTGCACCCCTAAGCTGATTTCCCCCCACCCACCACTGGGGGGTGCAAGGATTAATGGCCTGCTGTGCCCTGCCCCCACTGCTGGGGGACACTGTGCGAGTTGTGAGGGGATTCACTGAGAGGCTGCTCTGAGCTAGGCAGCTGTAGAGGCAGGCAGTATTGATGCTGATGTAGTGCAGCCCCTGTATTAGAAAAAGCCCATGGGTCACTGCGTATTGAGATGGAGGTAGGGTTGCCAACCCTCCAAATTTCGGGCTCAATCTCCCAGAGGCCGCTGCAGCCAAACCGAAAGATTTTAGGCCACTAAAAGGCCGGCGGCGCAGCGGGGTTAAGGCAAGCTGCCTGCCAGCCCTGGCTCCACACCGTTCCCAGAAGCTGCCAGCATATCCCTGCGGCCCCTGGGGGGCAGGGGTCTCCACATGCTGCCTGCACCCTGAATGCCGACTCCGCAACTCCTATTGCCCAGGAACTGCAGCCAATGGGAGCTGCGGGGGCGGGGCCTACAGGCAAGGGCAGCGCACAGAGACCCCTGGACCCGCTTACCTCAAGCAGCTACTGATTGGTGGTGCAGCGGGGCTAAGGCAGGCTCTGCCCCCACAGCTCCCATTGGCCACAGTTCCCGGGAATGCGGATGTGCTGGCTGCTCCCAGGAATGGCACGGGGCTGGGGCCAAAGCAGGCAGGGACTCTGCCTTAACCCTGCTGCACCGCCCACCAGGAGCCACCTGAGGAAAGCATCGCCCAGCCAGAGCCTGCACCCCACACCCCCTCCTGCACCCCAACCCCCTCCTCCAGCCCTGAGCCCCCTCCAGCACCCAAACTCCCTCCCAGAGCTTGTACTCTGCTGCACCCTCTCCTGTACCCCACCCCTCTGTCCCAGGCTCAGCCTGGAGCCCTCTCCCACACTCCAAACCCCTTGGCCCCAGCCCAGAGACCACACCCCCTCCCGCAGCCAGTGGGAGTGAAAGTGAGTGAGTGTGGGGGAAAGCGTGCGATGGAGGGAGGGGGGATGGAGTGAGAGGGGCAGGGCCTCAGAGAAGGGGCAGGGGGCGGGGCAAGGGTGTTCTGGTTTGTGTAATTAAACAGTTTGCAACCTTAGATGGAGGGCCAAACTTCCCACAGTGCTGCCCTCCCATGGCCCACCAACCTGGGTCCTTCAGAAGCAATGCTGCCATTGGCTCTCCCACCACACCTGGGGTAGCTTTTTGGTCACCATTCTAGTAACTTTGCAAGATTCTTGTGCTAGGTTCTTCCTCACTGGGCCACCTCACAGACAGACAGGCTCATGCCTGGCATTTTGTGAGGCATTGTAGAGCTTAATGTCCTTTTTCCGATATGTCATCCTGCAAGGACTGTGGGACTACAGTGTGAGTGCCACAGGTAAGCAGACTGCAGTTTCAGAGAGTACCCCTACATTGCACAGAAGTAACAAACTGGCTGTTGGACTGCTGATAAGTTACTGGGCCAATCATGTCTTGTAGATTTGGTTACGGTTCGCAACTGTGTACCAACTTTTGTGGCTATTTGATCAGTTCTAATTTCTGCCGTAAGGCTGGCAAGCCACTCAACATGGTACCTGTGTGACTATGGCTAGGCAGCTGGCATGCTGCAATTACTGCTTAAGCTAATTGTGATTATTACCTTGTCTGTCCCCTGTATATTTGCTTTATTGCATCTACCCATTGCCTCTTGTTATGCTAAAACATTAAGATTTCTGGGTCAGGGACTGTTTTTGTTATTTGTGTGCCTATCAACTAATGCAATGGGGCCCAGATCCCTGACTGAGGCCTCTAAGCCATTCTGCAATACAAACAATAAATAATAACCACATGTGATTTGAGACCAGGCAACACCTCTGGGGAATTTGTGTGACCGAGTGACGCTATTCAGCAACTGATTTAAACCTCATCAGATGCATGAGCAACTTCTGACATTTTAGTGGCAGCTTGAGCTTTATTCTCCCTTTTGTGGCAGCAATTTGACACCAGTGTATCTCCAATGAAAACCAGTATAAAACTGATTTAGTGCAGAATTAGGCCAACTGTCCAGGTCTTTACAGGTTTTTAATGGTGTGACTGGTTTGCATCTGTAAAAAGTTTGAAATTGTCAGGACCCTGCAACTATCTTTTGATCTGCTAGTGTGCCCAAATGTTCACTCAACACAGGGGAACAGCATCATTTCCAATACACAAAAAACGCCACACTCCAAAAAGGTAGTGGCCCTCACTTTTCCACCTTTAGCGTCACATGCCCTGAGCACTGTGGGTAGGTGTCTTGTAACATATGTTCTTCTCCACTTAAATTTAGTCCAGCAGTGTGTTTGAAAATGGGAATCTAGGGAACTGCTCATTACGCTCAGGCTCCTCCATGGGCTTATCAAAGTGAAAATCTTATGGAAGGTTTAACTTTTTGTTTTTTTCTTATCTTGGTTCAATATGAGTCTGCATGTGGCAATGGTACAGGCTCACAGAAAAAGTAACTTTCTTCTAATGCCTAACAGAAAACTTTACTAAAACTAAGTTTGTCTGCTTCACGATAGAGCTTCTCCCTCATAATAATACCACCTAACTCTTATATAGTGCTTTTTATCAGTAGATCTCAAAGCACTTAACTCCATTTGTAAAGTGGTGTTATCCCCATTTTACAGATGGGGAAACTGAGGCACAGAGTAGGGGAGGGGGAAAGTGATTTGTCCAAAGTCAGCCAGCAGTCTAGTGCCAGAGTTAGGAGTAGAACCCAAGTCCCTAGAGTTGCACAGCTCTATCTACTAGGCCATGTTGCTATCTTCCTGCCTGCCTTCCTGCTACAAATTACAGTACACACATCCTCACAAATGTGATTTGTGTCTATATACAAAATAGTTTATGCTTAGCAGCTGACCACCTCCTTCCCTTGCCAGCAGCATTGCTCCTGCAATCACTTACGCATATGATTAACTTTACTACTATACCATGAGTGCTATTTATACTAATAAAGATAAGAATGTATGTAAAGGTAAAACAAAAGCAAAACAAAAAACCCTGCAGCAGCTAGTCATGGAGCCAGGGTCAACTGATTTAGACTCATGCTGTGGGGCTAAAATTAGCAATGTAGATGCTTGGGTTTGGGCTGAAGCCTAGACTCCAAGACCCTCTCTGCTCACTGGGTTTCAGAGCCCAGATTCCAGCCCGAGCCCAACATGTCTACAGTGCTATTTTGAGCCCCACGAGCCCAAGTCAGTTGACTTGGGCTCTTGTCACTTCTCTGGGTCTTTTTTTTTTTTTTGGCTGTGTAGACATACTCTTAGGGCTTGGCTACACTTGCGAGTTACAGCGCAAGAAAGGAGGCCCAGGCG
Organism: Caretta caretta; assembly: GCF_965140235.1. Taxonomy (NCBI): domain Eukaryota; kingdom Metazoa; phylum Chordata; order Testudines; family Cheloniidae; genus Caretta; species Caretta caretta. Next base: position 199,976,585 of record NC_134208.1, on the reverse strand, counting down.
CACTAGCTCACTACCCGTCCACACTGACAAGGCACGTAGAGCGCTCTGACTCTGCGGCTGGATCTGCGTGCAAAAACAGTTGGGAAGCATGATAGACATGACTGCTCAAGCATGACTGATACATGATTTTGTTGCAGAAAAAACCTTCAACATGGATTCTACCATGTCTGTTGTAACCAGGTAACATTGACCTGAACAGAGTTGCATCAGGGATGAATTTGCCTATAATATAGACAGCCCTCAGATGATACCTGTGAACTCCACGTTTTATGCTTTGTTTGCATCTGAGCAAGTGGGTTGAGAAGACAGGGTATAGCCTGGGCAGGGTGGCCTTCTCTAGTGCCTTTTTTAAATTGTTAGGTAAGATGATTATGCCTGTGGGGTCTTTTAATTTCACATTCATTGTTTGTGAGCTCAGAGAGATGTTGATAGACACATTAGAAAGTAAAAATACTATAGGGAGCTTGTTTGTTTTTCTACTCACTTGAGAAGCCACAGCCAATATAGGGCCAATTTTGAGGCCTCCCAAATGAATAACAAATAGAGACTAGGCCCAGGTCCTCATAGGTTGATTTCAATAGACGTTAGGCGGCTAAACACCTTTGAGGGTCTGGGCTCTACAGCTCAGGACTAAAGGTGGAGTTTAGATCTCAAGGGCAGATTCATCCCTCCCATGGGGAAAGGATGAGAGAGAGAATGAACCACATGTGGCAGAGTTAATCATGTCACGTAATACCCTACACCTCAGAAACCACAGTGATGGGGGGAGAATAAGATCCTTTATAGAGTAGAATGGCATATACAAACTCAGGTATACTAGAATCACTGGCTTTCTGCTACAAAGATGTGTCCAAAGATGGTACAGTTTCTTACCATAGGGTGATCAGTCAATCTCAAAGAGCACAAAGCATCTTTTCCAGGAGACTGGGGTTCACTGAGAAACCATAGGAATAAGTCCAATGCTGAGCATGCCTTTCTTTTAGGTAGGTGTGCTAGGTACAGAAAGAACAGGTATAATTCATTCTTGTCATCCTAATTTTGTAAGGATTCTATTAGTGATGCAAGAAAACCACAGGATACCACTAACTATTACTGGGCCTTCACCCCCACCTACTTCCTGGCTGTTCTTACCGAGATCTTTGCCTCAAGTCCCAATCACTTACTATAACTAACCTCCATTGTTAGCGTATTATTGGACACTAACCATAACTAATCCATCATACAGTCACCCTGCTGATTGGCTTAATGGGGTCTATCAGAGACTGTGATTCATACAAAAATGAGGCAGTGTTGTCTAGTAGGCTGAGCAAGAGTCAAAGGCCAGGAACTCCTGAATTCTAATCCTAACACTGACTCACTGTGTGATTACATTTTCCAGTTTTTAATAACCCTTGTCATTGTTTTGGTATCTCCATAACTGTGAGTGGTTCTGTTGTGTTCAGCAACGAAGGCTGTTACCATCTGACAGATACTGAGGATGTAGGTCAAAGGTTACTCACAAAGGAAGACAAAATCAGGCATCAGGCTTGTGTAGAAGTGGATTGGTCGGATTGGCGGCATGGTTTGTTTGTTTGTTTTGCTGTTTTCTGTTAAATTAAAGGCCTGGATGGGTTTTTATCTTCGTACAGTTCTTGAATACCCTGGAAGTCTTTGTGGACAATTGGAGAAGTAGGGGGATTCTGACATACCAAGGAAGTAAAACCTGCTTCATTGAAGAGGGAAATGAGTTTTAGGGGCAAACTTAGGAATTTACAAAAAACAAACAATCTGAGGGTATGTCTACACTACCCACTGGATTGGCGGGCAGCAATCGATCCAGCGGGGGTCGATTTATCGCATCTAGTCTAGACGCGATAAATCGATCCCCAAGCGCACTCTCGTCGACTCCTGTACTCCCCTGCCGAGAGAGGCACAGGCAGAGTTGGCGGGGGAGCGGCAGCAGTCGACTCACCATAGTAAGACACCGCAGTGAGTAGATCTATGTAAGTTGTGTAACTTAGATCGATTCTCCCCCTCCCCACCCCCTCAGTGTAGACCAGGGGTAAGACTCTTGGGAGAAAAATTCTCTTTGTAAACAATTCAACACCCCTCCCTATCCATCAACTCAAAGCTAGAAAAACTCTAAATACACATTTCTGAGTCCTCCAACACTCAACAGATAAGGGAAGACATGATTTGACAATCCTGATACTTCTAAAGGAAAAAACACCTTTCAGGTATACATACATATTTTGAAGAAACAAATAAGGTTTCAGCCCCTTTAAATCATTTCTCTTTGCAAGTCACTAAGAAGAGAGAAAGAAAGAGACGAAATACAGTGTAATATTTCAGTACATGACCCTGGCAAGAGATTCTCAGAATTGGCAAAAATTTGTTCTACTTCAGATTTTAAATCTGGTTTATGCAACATTTAAATACTGATAATAGTTTATGGTAACTTGAAAGTTTCCTATATTTACTTTGGAGTCAAATAGTGAGTTTCATTTTCTGTATTGTAACCTATAGTTTGCTGTCAAGAGAGCAACTTTCTTTTCCACTGTTTCTTTTATTTAAACACTTCGCATATTTTTAACGATTAAAGCCTCAACCCTACTTTTCTTTGAAATGCAGATTATATGTTTTCCGTTAATCAGAAAAATTAAAGTTGTCGTTTTAGTTGTTGTTAGATCATAGATACTATAAAGATCTCGACTTCCTATAATCAAATAGATAAGCGATCTCAAATAGGAAATAGCATCCTGAAAATCTGTTTGTCCGTACAATCTACAAGGCCCTGATTCTGCAAAGACACATGCTTGACATTAAGCACAAGTGTTTCCTTTAAAGTCAAAGGGCCCCAATCCTGCAAGCATGCACATAAATGGTCCCATTTACTACTTAAATGCATAAATGTTTTGGGACTTAGGTTTGAGCGAGTCTTATTTTTAAACTTACCTGTAACAAAGTTTTTAACATTTCTCATCATTTGAATTGCATAGAAATCTGTTTAATCCTATTGTTAACAAAGCTACAGCAACTGAGATCGACGCTCACACTGCGGCATAACAGTGGTCTGTACCAGAAAGATCTCACCAAATGGAAGTTTTTCCTGAGTAAAGACTATGGACTTGTATCAGGATATCTTGGTAAAGAAGATATAAATAAGGTGTTCTGCTGAAGGTGGAATGGAAGTGCTAAATTCTAATAAAGGCCCGAATATGCAAACACTTTGCATGTGCTTATCTTTACTAATGTAAGCAGTCCCCTTGTTAGCACAAGTGTTTACAGGCTGGAGGCCAAAGAAATAATTATTTTATTTAATTATAGTCTTCTTATTATTATTTTTTAAATTTTGGGTCTGTCATCCTATTGGTTAAGAAGGTAGCATGCATGATTTTTCTATGACCCCAAAGAATTACCTATTCCAGTGTAGAAATTCTTAAAACAACCTTAACATTTTGTGGCTCACCTTGCTTTTTAAACTTTCAACCTTTTACTGCGCAAAGCAGGATAATCTATCACTTCTCTGAGTATTATCAAGGGAACAAAAGTATGGTACTGGGAGATATTTAGGAGGCAGTGTATCTTTAAGCATCTCCACCTTGGAATCCACCTACTTCTTTCTAGCTGCAGTAATCTTGTTGACTCACTCACATTGGTGGTGTGCTCATACAGTAACCAGCATGAGCTGTAGTTTTTAAAAGCAGACCTGTCACCATGTACTTGCCATTTTACCTCACTGGGGCTGAAGCTGTATAAAGGTAACAGTTTGGTTTTAGTTTTGAAGATCTTGCAAAAAGATAGTCCCTCCTCTCTTCCTGGAAAAGCCAGACAGACCAGTTGGATACCTTTCAGGCCTCAGCTCAGAACTTTATTTGTTCATCCCTCTGCCTTTTTAAAGTAGAAAGACCTGACACACTCTTAAGAACTGAGAACCTTATTGATTTAAACAAATGGCTAATCCCAATGCTGTCAGCAATGGACATCTACATTGTCATCAGAAACGGAATAATCTCTTAAAAAGTGGAATCTATAAGAAAAATGGAATTGCTAAAGAAATTAAGGTAAGATTTAACCACTTATTTAATTGCTCTGAAATCGTTTAGATGAACAGTTACAAATTTATTTAATAAGAAAGCTTTGTAATCATCTGTCTTCATTTTTCACTGAATGGATGGTACACTACTGGCTTTTTCTGTTAAGTTTTACCCACATGGGACCTGATCCTGCATTCTTTGCATCACTGGCTGAAGTCAATGAGTTTTATGGGTGCTCAAGGACTATAGACTGGAGCCCTTGACCTAACTAGATTTTGGTATTTCATATTAGAAATAGAGAAACCACACACACTTTAAAGTTGTGGTTCCCTAAAGCGTTCCTACTCATGGTGCTGATACTGGTTTGAAAACTTATTTTATTCCTTTAGAAAGTTTGTGTGAAGTGTTTTTATTATGATTTGATGCTGCACACGTGTGATTTAGAAATGAGGAAGGAGAAAGGTTTTGTTGTTGTTGTCTGTAGCTTGATTTTCCTGGTGATTATACTATTGTATGCCTGGCATTGTGCCTAGTTTACCAAGGCATGCTTAGCAGGCTTAACAATTGAACTTTTTTTATTTACACTAATTTTGCAGTGTTGTCAGTACTTAAAAATCAGATTAATCTGCAGACCACTCTTTCAAAGTGTTGACCTGCCTCTTTGAAACCACAGCCTTTCATGTGCATGAATGCCTCACGAGAGGTGCATGGTTTTCCCCATATGGTACATCAAAACCACAGGTGTTCTCTTGTTAAACAGGTTGTATGGACTACATTTTAAAAGATGTGTGTAGGTGAAGCCTATCATTATCATAAATGTGCTGGATTTTCAAACCAAAGTTGTGCTGTTTTTGAGACTATATTGATGGCTACATCATTTTTGAGCTAAAGTTTAGTTGGGAATAGAAAAAGTTTAAGAGCTAAATTTTGTGCTTTGTGCCTAAGTGCTTACCTGACATTTTTTTTCTAATTTGGCTTATGTCTAAAGCTTTAGGCAATGACTGTAGCTCTTTGAATTGCCAGGCTCAGATGCATTAAAATCAAGAAACTTCTGTCTTAAGTCTTTTCATAATGAGAAGCTCACTCATTTACCACCCTCATTAAGGCGGGTAAGGACACACCCAATGTAAAAGTTAGTGGGTGCTGGCCCCAGGAGTCTCCAGCGTGAGTGGCTCTTGGTTTCTGGCCCAACCCCATTGTGGAAGGGAAGAAAACTTGTGCAATGACAGGGAAAACCATGTCTTGGGATTTGCTCCTATAAACCAATTGTGAAATTCTGTGACATCATTTTTAAAAATTAAAAATATTTCCATTTGTAATGTATGAAATCTATACTTTTAGCATTGGTAGCAAATTCTTAGGTGTGCATCTCACCCTCCAGAAATAGTTAAGTGGCTGGACAAAGAATAAGAAATTGTTACAGTAGCAAATTCAGAAGTGTGAAAAGCTTTGCCACCTATTAATAAATAGGAATATAGCCAGAAAAACAGAATGCATGTATTTGGGGGTAAGTGGTAAGAAAACAATGACTGGGACATGGCGGGGGTGGTTACTTGATGCACCTGTAAAAGTTGGGAATTATGACCCTTAAACACCAAATCGGAGGAGGAGAGGGGGGCATTATTCAATAATTTTGCTGTTGAGGGGATTTGAGGGGTGCAGAGTGTTTTATTGGGTGGGTTCAGTTGATGGAGGGCTGCAGCTGGTTCTGCCTCTTGGTTTCCTTGGTCTCCTGCTTTTTGTGCTGTTGGACCTCGCAGTTGCTGCAGCTCTCAGTCCATGCCCTGGCACAACATGGCCACCCACTGCACGAATGCCTCATCATCCTGCTTCCGATGAATCTGCCCCTTCCCTGATGGGCTGGGGCATCCATCTACAAATGACCACCCTGAGGTGCTCGTAGCCTTCCAAGCTGGGGGTCAAGTCCCTGTTGGATTTTTCATTGCTCCACCGCTTGTTTGGCGACACCGCAGTGAATGTGTCCGGGGGCTGCTGCCAGTCGAGGTGCCAGCCTCGAGAGCTTTGGGGCTGCCACTGCCATTGTGAAAGAGACAGCATTCTAATATGTAGCACTTTCCAGCTTTGTATCTCAAAGCTGTTACAGGGGGGGAATATCATTATCCCCAATGTATAGATGGAGAAACGGATGCACAGAGATATTAAGTGGCTCACTCAAAGTTGCAGCGAGTCAGTGCAGATCTGGTCTGAGAATCCAAAACTATGTCTATGCTGCCTGCCATTCAGACTGCTGGGGTGTAAATAGCAATAAAGGGTGTAAAGAGCTGCACTGTAACCCCCCGGGAGGATGCTGTGGGCATGAACTAAAAGGCTCCTTGTTCCCATTCATGTAAGTCCTTTTTGAAAAGCATTAAATGAACACAAACCAAGAATGCAAACTAGGAACCTTTGAGTTCAGGCCTGCAGTATCCACACAGGGCAGCGGGGGGGATGGTTTACAACCCAGCACTTCGGTGCACACTGCTGTTTATACCCTCATAGCCCAAACTGCAGGGCAGTGTAGACAAGCACAGATCTCCTAAATTCCAGTCCCAGGCCCTATTATTATCTGTCTGCCCTATTCAGAATACCCTATGCTGCTTCTCTCATTGAACTACATTGCCTGCTACAAACACAGATTGAAGGAGGAGGGGACAAGAACAGACAGGAGAGCTGTGTACAACAGGAATCTTGTTCCTGATAGGAATCTACCTTTCCTTGTCTGGTCTGTCTCTTCCTCCCAGCTAACCCTGCCCTTGTTTTATCATGTTTGCCAGTTCTTTGCCATCCACACATGTAGTGGATGCTGCTGCTACTCTGTCTCTTGTACTTGTCTGGCCTCCATCACTGTAGCACTTTACAATCCTTAATGTATTTATCATGACAGCTGCCCTGTGACACAGGGAGACTCCATTATCCCCATGTTACTGATGGGGAATGGAGGCACAGGGAAACTAAGTGATCAGACAGGAAGCCTGTGGCAGAGCAGGAATTGAATCCAGGTCTGTCATAATTCAGGCTGGTGTCCTAATCACTGAACCTTTTCCCCCACTTATCATTGCTCCTCACCCTGACCCCACTTTTCTGCCCATTCATTACTGATGAGTAAGTGACATGCATGGGGAGTATCCCACTGAGACAGGATGCTTGGATGATGTAGTTGATAAAATTGGCTCTGACACTGATCTTTAACTAGTCACTTAGACCCAGATCAACAAAGGTATTTAGGCTTGCATTGAAATCAAGACCCATCCAAGACCACAGGCAAGTGCTCGGGGCAGGAATCCCCTCCCACCACTTGTGCTGCTGTGACTACACTCTACTTTTAGCATGCTAGCTCAATCAGAGCTAATGGGCGTATATCTTCTGAAGCTTGGAATCATGCCCCCCAGCTCAAAGTGTGGACATACCTCCTGCTTAGGCCTATGGTTTCTCAGGGTAAGTGGTAGCTTGAGAGGGGACACAGAGGCTACAATGGGGTCGTGAAAGTGGCCCCACACAAAGCCAGGAACTGGAGGATGCAGCAAGAGTTGCATGTGAGGGTACATCTGCACAGGGATAAAAATCTTGTGGCTGGCCCTCCGTGACTGTGAAGGGTCCCAGAGCTTGGGCTCCGGCTTGAGCCTGACCGTCTACATCGCAATTTTTAGCCCTGCATTCAGAGCCCCATAAGCCCACGTCAGCTGATCCAGGCCAGCCCTGAACGTGCCGTGGGTCTTTTATCCCTCTGTAGACATACCCAAAGTGATCGACTGGCACATCAGACTTTGCAGAGTTCAGCCTCATAAATTTCTTTGCTGAGAAGCTAGCAGCAAGCAAACTGATTTGGGTTGGGATCAGTGACACGTTTTGCATTTGAATGGTGTGAGACCACGTGTGTGTGTGTGTGTGTGAGAGAGAGAGAGAGACTGTCCTGGACCTGCAAAACCCCAAAACATTTGTTCTTAATGGAGGGTGTTTTCAAATGGGCTGTGGAGCTGGGGACAAGGGGCAGAGGGCAATCTGAAATTACCAGGTGTGGGGAGGAGTCAGGTTCTGCCCAATTCTAGCAATTTGTGGCATGCTATTGCTGATCGCAGAGGATGATGGGAAAAGAGGTAGCATTAAGTGGGGAGCAATGCAGGAGTTCCAGGGCACTCTGCTAGGAGAGATGCTGTTGTCTTTGGGAAAGAGGCCTAAGGCCCTGGCGGAATGGGACTGTGGGAGAGAGCCAACCCTCTCCCCTTTTTAATGCAGGAAGTTACCATATAGGGGAAAGCAGAAATTGTATGGCTCCTTGTTCTGGGACCTTTGGTAAGTCACTCTGTTTGACCAGCTCTTCATTGCGATCGTAACAGTCAGGAGACCTAGTTTACAACAGGGTTACATGTGGTAATGCAGACAAGGCCCAATTGTGTCCCCATAACGAGGCTGATCACTTGAATTACCCAGGGGTTTAATCTGGTTACAGGGATATGGTTAAAAGATGGAGTGTAGATAGAGCCCCCTAACCATGTTGTAGCTGGGGAGGAGATGGGGGCGGCAACTGGATTGTAATTAAGTTCCCTCCCTTTTACAGGGGTATGATTTATAAAGCGCACTTACATGTTGCACATTAATTGGTCCCTGTAGACCCTGCTGGTGTGCACTCGTGGTCCCCTAGTGCACTTTAATGTACTATAGTTTCAAAGAGCCACAGAGTTCCTATGTGATATTGGACAAGTCATATAAACCAGAATGTTCACAGGTGTGTTCCTCATATTCTGAGTGCCCAATATAAGTCACCTGCAATATGGCTTGCAGTTCTGAGCATTCAGTACTTCTACAACTGAAGTCAATGAGAGCTGTGGTGTGAACATATAAAATGGTAAATTCTCCGAAAAATCATCCCATAGACATCTCAAATTGGGCACCTTAAACATATGTACCCTTTTGTCCTTAATCTCTCTGGATATGTCTACACAGAGAAAAAAAAAAACAAAAAACCTGCAGCAGCTAGTTTCAGAACCTGGGTCAACTGACTCGGGCTCATAGAGCTCACACTACAGGGCTAAAATAGAGTGCAGACTTTCCCGCTTAGGCTGGAGCCCAGGATTTGAGACCGTCTGGTCTCCACCTACCCCCTTGGATATTCATCTCAGACTCACCCACCCCTTTATCAGTCTCTTCTCATCTCACCACTTTCTATGCCCAGGTCCTTGCCTCTCTGCATTCCAGCTGAACTTCTCATCCTTGCTGCCTGGGTGCCAGCACAGGAAACATTGAGAGCAAAAGGCTGACAATCTCCTTGTTCTTAGTTCACATGCCTGGTGCTACCATGGCCACTAGCTCCTGGGAGAACAATTGCAGGGAAAGTCCAGCTGAGTCTCTGCAGCCCTGAGCCAGACTGTGCCCAGTACAAACGGAAGCTTTGAAGACTATAGCTCTCAAACTCTAAGAAGTCTCTATTGAGCATGTGTAAATAAAAAATGTTGGAGGCTTATAACTTGGCCAAATTTGGGCACCTTTCCACAGGAACAGCAAAAGACAGACAGAGACTCCTGACCACAGGACATCCTCTCCTGCAAAATTTCAACCTCTTGCTGTAAAGCCTGGAGCCTCTCAACAAAACAGTTGTAAGAATTTTTTTAAGTGGGTAAAACAATGTATTTTTTCCCTAGCATCATTCTGAGAAATGACCAAACTATTTTAGCTGAAACTTTCCTAAAAATATCAGCCTGAGGTGAACGCTTGGCACAAAACATTGCAGCCCAAATCATTCAAGTCTGGTGACCTCAGAATGTTGGACAAGCTTAACGATCTTCATTCCTCCTCGTGCCACCTAAAATGAAGTCTAAAAGGCAGCAATACTCCCAGCTGGTCTTTGGATGACAACGATTGTTAAAAGTACATATTAGGATCTCAGAACTATTTAGTGGTAAGTTTTGTTTGCAGCCATCTGCATTCTTCCAAGGCTCTTTTCTCAACATAAATCTATAAAGCCTTCTACAGGAGCAAACTCCTGGGATAAATTTAATTTAATTTAATGGATTTTAATTTAATTAATTCCTAGCTGAAAAGCTACTTAATATAAACTCTTTTTCATATCAGCTTATTCTTCTCCAACAAAAACAGGTACCAAAAGGAAGCCATACACTCACTAATTTTATTCTGATACTCCAGTATTTGGACTGCCTATCTTGCCCGTTTATTAGATAATATTTTTATTAGACCAGCTTCTGTTGGTGAAAGAGACACACTTTCAAGGTTACACAGAGCCAGCGGCACCGAATTCCAGAGTTCCTGGGGGGGTGCACCCCCATTCTGCCCCAGGCCCCACCTCCACTACACTCCTTCTCCCTCAAGCCCCCACTCCCACCATGCCTCTTCCTGACCCATTCTGCCCCCCCGCCTGTTTCTGCCCTCCTGCTCCTCCCTCTTTTCCCCAGCGCCTCCTGCATGCTGCCAAACAGCTGATCACCAGCAGGCAGGAGGTGCTGGGAGGGAGGGGGATGAGCTGATCCGCAGGGCTGCAGGTCAGTGCTGAGCATGTCTCTTTCACCAACAAAAGTTGGTCCAATAAAAGATATTACCTCACCTGCCCTTGTCTCTCTAATATGCGGGGACCAACATGGCTACAACATTGCAAACAGTTTATTAGATGGCATTTTGCCTTTTATGACAAATAGTCATTTCTGTCCGCATTCTTTACCTGTGGTGCTAGCCAGAGATATAGCATAACATATAACTGATATCAGCAACAAGAAAATGATAGGTTAATGGATCTCTGGAGGCTGTCTAGGTCCCTATAAAACTAGACTTTAGCCATCACTTAATCAAAATAGTAATTAAAATCTTGCTGCCTTTAACATCATGCTGGCTGTAACTGTGCAGTGAAGATTAAAGTCCCGTTTTATAGGTTGTTTGGCAGCTGCCTACATCCCTTTCTCCTTTCATTTTGTGTGCGTCTGCTTGCACTGACGAGCTGCAGAAGAATGAATGATTGTTTCTTTGTTGGGGCAGATCGGATCTGAAGAACTATATAGAAGCACTTCGTAGATTTTTAAAAATCACTTTCACTCTGCTGCTATTTAGTATCGGTGAAGCGGCACAGGGCAGAAAAACAGAAGTAGGAATGAATGAGGAAGAGGAAAAACTGGATAGTTGGAGGAAGTCTACATTTCCTGCCACTGGCTAATCAGAGGTCTCCTGGAGTTCCTTGTGGCGAATGTGTGTTTGCACAAATCATTTGCAGAAAGAGTCCACACCAGAAATCCTTGCATTTTGTGAGAGGCTTGGGGGGCCAAATGCGGGAGAGAGATTTTAGTAATTTGATTAGAAAGGGTAGCAGGAATGAAAGGAGCAGAGTACCAGAGGCAACTGAAGTCAAAGAATTCCTCGCTTGGTGGTACTTCAGTCCAACCAAAGAGACAGAGCTTCCAGTGAGATCCTTCAGAGCAGCTGGATTGTGAAGTGGGGAGTTTGCACCCCAGGACAAACTCACTGTGTGTACTCCTGTTTCTGCCGCACAGGGAACTGCATGACACCCTGTGCCCAGACAATTCCCTTACACCATTGCTTGTACCAGGATTCTACAGGCAACAGTGTCAGGTGACATCTGAATATTAGCAGCAGGCTGGCACAGAGCAGGATCTTGCTGCTGCATTTGACCACTGTGTGACTCAAGCAGTGGAGCAATTTTGAACACAAAGAAAGATGGAGGGCAACGAGACCCTCCTGCATAGCTCCATGAGGTCACATGCCCATGAGACTCCCAACATTTGCTTTGACCTCTTCAGCTAGATCCTCCCCTTTGCTCTCCAGGCCTTCCCAATAGTAGACTTTGACATGTGCTCTTAGTTTCCTCCTTCCCTCTCCACATATCCTTCCATGCTTTCCCCTCAGCTTAGTGAGGACCAAGCTTTTCCTCAGTAATGAGATCTCGGAGCATGTTCTCACCGCAAACATTGAAAGATCTGCAGCCCCTTCAGCCAGCCTCAAGCTGCGCTTTGCTTCCTCAGGGAGGTTCTGGCTGGAGATCAGCTTTCCAGCCTCTAGATGAAGCCAGAAGGTGGTGACACATAGTATGCAGAGGTCTGCCCCACACAGTGGCGCTGGAATGAGCAGTGGTGGGGATGCAAGAGTAATAATACCAACCGAACACACGGCCTCCGTCATGTACAGGGCTCACAGTTTTGTTCAATGGCTTTCAGCCTGGCCACACATCCATCTCTATAATCACAAATAGAATTTCTACCTAAACTGCCCCTCTCCAGGCCAGAAAGTCAACCGCCTGCACCAGAAAGTCAGGGAGGCGGCATAGGATATGTGATATTGGTGTGCAGAAAGTTCAGCGTAGTATGCTGCTAACAGAATCCAATTTTAAAAGCATGGAATGGGAGGGGTGGGACGAATGGGAGGGGTGTGACGAAACTGGTACTGGAACAAAGGATGCCATGAGGATCAGTAAGGGTCATGGAGATTTTCATGGTGCCTCAGATAGGCAGCCAGCCAGCCAACAGGAGCAGAGTTGTCAGTTTAGCAATGATAGGTATGGGAGTATTTTTCCAGTGACTCCCATCCTCTAACCTAGACAGCTTGTGTGACACGTAGGCGGACGTACTTCATTTCTCAGAAACTAAATAAAGCAGAGTCTCCTCACAACATCCTTTAGACCCGTCCTTCACTTTTGTAACAAGTCCCATGGCAACAGTCCTCCGCGATCTCCAGCGAGTAACCCTGAAGTGTGTCATTTGCAGACAAACACTCCTCTCCCGATGCACTGACTTCATCTGCATCATCCTGTGATTGCACAACAGACTGTCACATCTTCTGTACCTGAAGGACCTGCCTTCTCCCTCCATTCCCAGAAGCCCTGCCTGTTTACTGCTAAAGAGACTGATTTCTGTGCTGTGGTCTGCCGCGAGCAGAGATGCTATAATGAAGCTTTGCTGGTGCTCTTTAGGGTAGTTTCTTTGCAGTTGTAGAGGGCCTAACGTTTCTGTTTTGTAATTCTCCCTAGACTGCTGCTGTGCCTACCTCTCTTGTTAGCTTCATGTGTTGAAGGCCAATAAAGGCAGTCCCAAAGAAGAGCTTGCTTAAAGTAACACAGCTGTGGGCAGAGATTTATAAATGTCCTCCCAGGTCACTGGACAAAGAGCCCCCATGCAGACTATTTTTGTGATCTGCCCCCACCCCTCACAGTTTGGGCCATGTATATTCACAAACACACAGTTATTATGTGTCACTGACCATAGTGATGTGGATGGGAAATTAGAGACCAGTAAAGACAAGGCTCTATAAGAATATAGACTGAAGAATTTTCTCTCTCTGCCTGCTCATCCTCACTCTGAAGTCCTCCAACCTTCTCCCTGAAAGAACCTTAAACCCAGTGACTCAAAAAAGCACTCCTACAGTTCAGCTAATCAGGTAACCAATCATAAGCCTCAAACTTCTGATGCTTTTAGCAATATCTGCAACCAACTATTTGCAAGCAATCAGTAGGATAAAAATGATGTTAGAAAATAGTGACTGATGTATTTCTTATTTACTAGATTGATTTTTTTATTCATGATTTGTGTCAAGCTCTGTTTGGATGGGAATTGGAATTCAATTAAAAATGCACAAAAACATCATTTTATTTTTTTTATTATTAGTAGTAATTAAATAAAACTACCTTAAATGTGCTGGATACATGATAAACTTTTTCTTCTTAAACATATTTTTCTTTTAAAACTCACTGATTCATTAAACAAAGGAAGTGTTATCAGTAGTAAGTGAATTGAACTGATTGTTTCTGGTCACCATGTCCTTTGAGAGTTTAAAACTAGCTGATCTTTTCCTCTTACACCTAATTTTTATTCATAGATTGGAAGAGGAAAACAAGCTTTCCTCCTTTTTCAACTCCCAATCAGTTTCTTGACCTTGAATGAATTAGTCATTGAACTGAACCAGTTGAATAATGAATACAATATTCTTTCTGCACCTGCAGAAGAGGGTTCTGTTGTCAAAAGCTGGGTTAGCACTTCCACAAATTCTGTGGAATGCCTTTCACCATTTCAGTGGTTTGTCTTGTTTTAAGACTTTGGTGGCAAACATACTACTAAATAACTTTTAATTATTTAATTTAATTAATTTAATTAATTAATTAATTAATTAATTTTATTTTAATAGTTGATAGTAAGTTTAGTCCTTAACATAGGTTGTTGTATTTTCAAATTTAATTTAAAATAGATTAATTATTTTAAAATATATTTAAATTTAAGTCCAGTTTTAATTGGTTTTTATCTACCTTGCTTCTCTGTAGCTGAGGCTCAAGAGTTGTCCTCACCATGAATTTGTCCTTGGACCTCATTGCTTGCTATTCTTTCTCTTCCTGCCCCTTTGTTCAACTCATCTATCTTATTGGCCCCTTACTAATATGCCTCCTGAAGTGGAGGGTGTATCTTGCACACCTAACTAACCATGTAGTGAAGCAAAGAACGACATTTGACATAGCATATTTGATACAGAAGGAGGAGGATGAAGGATGGGATATGTAGTTAGGAGGAAGGAGAATCTTTGGGTTACTGACAAATTACATATGCAAAGTACTCCTGTTGGAATCAGATTTACAAATCAGAACATTATAACTACCCATAATCCCAAGCATTGCTGTTAACCTTGTGGAACCTACTTGGAATTTATAACAGAAACAAAACAAGCTAATATTACTTACTACACCTTCAGAAAGAAAAAAAATTCTCGTTCTACTTCAGTTCATTTTTTTGAATTAACTTATAAAGTCCTATTGGCTTTAGAGCTCAGTTCATCTCAAGCTAGAACAAGTAGTTATTTTTTGTGCAATCTACAGTTTTCTTAATTTGAAATCACTGAAGGCTAGATTCTTACAACAGTATCTTGCCAATGTTTTTGTATTTATCATTCCAGCATAAATCATTCAATAAGAATGTCCAAAACAAGGCCCACAAAGCAAAATCACTTTAATGATAAAGTAACCAAGAAAACTGTGAGCCTCAAAAAGACAAAAGTCTCAAGACACCTTGTGGTTTAAAATAGAATTAAGCAGGATGCTAGACATTAATTTAAAAGGTGGAGGATTTTCCCTAAATAGAAGATGAACTCTTTTGGAAATCTAACCCCAATTGTGAGTGTTAAGAAGTTCTGAAAATCTGGCCCTATCTCTTAATCAGTGTAGCAAACAGGAGTGATCTCTTTTTAATTAACTTTGATTACTTAAAATGGGAGGGGAGGAACCATATCATAATCAGATTATTCTGCAACCAGATACTGTAGGCATATCTTCTAAAGCAGTCAGATTACCATAATATCTGGACAGGTTTCAGAGTAGCAGCTGTATTAGTCTGTATTCGCAAAAAGAAAAGGAGTACTTGTGGCACCTTAGAGACTACCAAATTTATTTGAGCATAAGCTTTCGTGAGCTACAGCTCACTTCAGACATGAAAGTTCACGAAAGCTTATGCTCAAATGAATTTGCTAGTCTCTAAGGTGCCACAAGTACTCCTTTTCTTTTTGCGAATAATATCTGGAGTAACTCAATTTAGATACCTATTTCACACCTATAAAGATCAAAGTATACATTTAAACAAAGACCTACAATTGCTTTTTTCTGGTGCAATTTTTAATAATTCAAATAACAATATTGCATGTAAGAAATCAATCAAATCAGGTACCAGTGATCTTGAAAACTGATCCTCCCTGTCATATCAAGCTTACTAGTATCTTTAATTTTCAACAGCTTAGAAAGAAAAGCCTTCACTTAGACGATAGCTTACTAATGAGGGAGGGAAAGAAGTGTTTAGAGCAGCTGCTAAATCAGAGAATTTGGTCTGATTATCCTAAGGAGTGAACAGTGTTGAAAGGCAAAGTAGTAATGAGGTGGAGCTGCTTGAGAAAACAAAATGCTTAGCGAGAACTAGGTCAAAGTAGTGATTAAGATAGTAGGTGTGGGTGTCAGTAAAGCTGGAGTCCAAAGGAGAAGAGTAAGAAGAGAGGAAGTAAGAGTCACGTGGATTGCCAGTGTGGAAGCTGATAGCAGTCAGGATGAGAGTGAAGAACTGAGGAGAGCGTGAGCTATAGCCAGGGAAAGGCATAGGCCATTATGTGACTGCAACCTGAAAGGAGAAGGACAGGAAGAGCCAAGACAGAGAGCATCAAAAGAAGGCATTGAGAGAGGGGCTGAAAGCAAAAATGGGGAAGAGAGGAGTCATCCAAAGCCATAGCCTTCAGGCTCAGGAGCATGGAAGGAGTCCATCAGAAGAGAGGGCACCCAGAGTTGGAGTGAGATAGTCAAGTCTGGGAGAGGGCAAGGTACTAGAAGAGATGGTAGACTGCAGAGTTTTAGAGATGGAGAACTGAGTGGAAATAGACCTAGTGGGAAGAGAAGAGGCTGGAAAGGATGGGAAGAAGGGAAGATATAATGGCTTTTAGAGAGAGCAAAAGATTATTACAGATGTCAGCAGGAAAGAGAATGGGGCATCATTTGCTGGGGGGGGGGGGAAATGGGGCAGTTGCCCCCCAAAAAAACTTGGTTTGCCCTCCTTTCCCTCCAGATTTTCATAGCTCCTCACCAGTCAGTGCTGTGGTGTCTTCCTCAGATCTGCAGGGCCGCTGTGGATTGGGCTGGGCTAGGGTCCCTAATTGCTGTGTTGTCACTGCCATCCCTCCTCACCCCATTGGCTGGACAGGAAGCACCGGGAGCATCCAGAGCTGGATCTGAGCAAGCCCACCCCCATCCCTGCCTTAGGCTGACCATTGTTGAGACAACCCCCTTCCAGCCCTTCTCCCCACCCTACTCCCTGAGATAGGACCAGCCTACCATCTCCCCACCCACCTCTGGAATGGGAGTGGCCGTTAACCCCCCCCCCCAAGTAGCTGTGGCTTCAGCAGGAGGCAGAAGCAGGGATGCTGATACAAATTCCCCCCTCTCCCACTCCCCACTGAATTTTTCTGAAATGGCACCCCTGAAGGAGGAAGCACAGGACGTGGTAGAGGTGAGAAGACCTGTAATAATGGGTGAGGAAGGGTCAGAAGCAGTGGGAGAAGAGAAGAACTAGAGTAAGAGGGAAGGAGGAAGCCAAGGGAATTGCTCATGTGAGTAAAGCTACTTGCGTATGTATGGGTTAAAAAAGGAACTAGTTCATGGAGGAAAGGTCCATCAATGTCTATTAGCCAGAAGGGGCAGGGATGGTGTCCCTAGCCTCTGTTTGCCAGAAGCTGGGAATGAGCACCAGGGGATGGATCACTTGATGATTACCTGTTCTGTTCATTCCCTCTGGGGCACCTGAAATTGGCCACTGTCAGAAGACAGGACACTGGGCTAGATGGACCTTTGGTCTGACCCAATATGGCTGTTCTTGTGTTTTTAAGTCTTTTTGGACCCTAAATTATGGACTTGACAGATAAATGAAACTATAGCTTTCACCAGGAAGGGGGAAAGGTGAAGGACACAGGTTATGGATGTATGGCAATGTGATCGATCAGTATAGGTATTCCTCTAATTTGGTGGTTAAAATGGCAATCTTGGTAAAGTACGCAAGCTTTTTTTTTTTTTTTTGTAGGCAATGCTGCAGAAGTGAGATTTGAGGGGTGAATTGAATGAATCAAGGATAGAAGCTTGGCAGAGAGATTTTTGGCAGGGTCTGCTAAACATAAAGGACAGCACAGAAGAAGGCACAGAGATGTTTTTGTAAGGAGACAATTGGTGTATTAAGGAGAGGTAGGGTGAGGTGGAAGTAGGTCAGTCAGAGATATAGGCAAGATGCTTGATGTTGAGCCTTGGAAGCAAAGACAAGAACCTTAATCATGATGCCTAGCACAATGGGGAGCCAGTGAAGTGCCTCCAAGAGAGACAATGCTTGGATTTTTCAATTTTGAACCATAGCAGTCTGGATCCTATGGGATTCTTTAAAAAGGATTAGGTTACCAAACTACTGACAGAGGAGTGAACAGTGAGTGATGTGATTTAGATAGAGGTTAGCACATGGTCCAGACAAACAAACAAAAGCATGTGGACAAGTTGTTTTCCAAAATATTAGTATAAATAAAATTGTAATACTTAAAGGAAATATTTCATCGTTTTAATAAATATATTCAGCAAAATAGAAAAAACATCCTTACCAGTCCATGGTTGTTGCTCCCATCTTGTTACCGTGCTCCCATTCTGAGAATGCTGGGAATAAACTTGTGATAATCAACTGCAAGACTTTATTAGGTTGGTCTTTGTGTACAAGTCTGTGCTGATATAAGTATTGTGATCTATTTTAATATGCTTCCTTGATATTAAAGAATTATGTCAAGTTTATCATTTCTTTCCAAATCCAACAGAGGGCCCTTATATATAGGGGGGAAAATAAAAAAGGTTTTCCTCACAAAGTCTATTTGTCAGATAACTGTCACTTTAAAATAACAGAAGGTCATGATGTCTGGGGTGAACTTAGGAAGTGAGGGTAGAGATCCCAAGTTCTGTTTATGGGCAGCTGGGACCAGTCTAGCAAGCTACTCAGTTATGTGTTTCCCCCTATGTAACCAATGTTAATTAAAAGAGGCACTCTCATTCACTTCACAGACTCATAGATAGGCTTAGAGTTTCAAAAGGGTTCGATGTCCCGCATTTGAGCCAGATTTTTCAAAAGAGCTCAGGTCTTATTTAAGCATTGATTGAAATACCCAGAGTTTCAGCACTGCTTCCATTGAAAACAATGGGAGTTGTTGGGTGTGAGAACTTTTCTGAAATCTGGACACTTCATTTAGGTACTATGACAAAGCTCTGTTCTTGCCTCCATGGGTCCCGCGTTTCCTGGTGGATTTCGCTAGCCTCAAAGGCTCACTGTGACCCTGCACGTAACCCTTGTCTCAGTAGACGTCACAGTCTACTGAGCCATTTTCATCATAAGCCAGCGAGGGAGGTGAGGAGAAGTTATCCTTCCTTGCACAGTCTCTGTTGTCTCCCAGTCTCACTGATTAATCAGGGGGCAAAGGTGGGGGGAGCCCAGGCCCACCCTCTACTCCGGGCTCCAGCCCAGGGACCCTAATAGTATCAGCTATGATAGCTGACCTTTTAGAAACATAACATGTACAATTCCCTGGGCTGCTTCCCCCACAGCAGCCCTCACTTCCTCAAGCTCCACTTCACTGTTACCTCAGGGCCTCCTTCCTTGTGCCTGATAGTGTGTGTGTTCTACTCAGCCTCTCCAACAGCACAACTTCCTCCCACAGCTCCTGACATGCACACCCACTTGACTAACTGGGAGGCTTTTAACTAGTTTCAGCCAGCCCCTGATTGGCTTCAGGTGTCCCAATCAACCTAGCCTTCTCCCTGCCTTCTGGAAAGTTCTTAATTGGTCCCAGGTGTCTTAATTGACCTGGAGCAACTTCCATTTCACTTATCCTGGTACCAGGGATTTGTTTATCCTGGAGCTAATATATCTATCTCCCACTACTTTTCTATAGCCATCTGGTCTTGCCCCATCACATATCCCCGCCCCCCGCTCAAAACCATAGAGTTGGGCAACTTGGGACGCCAGGCAGTATGCTCGTGACAGACCATCAGCGTTGCCATGGTAGCATCCAGCCCTGTGCCGTATGCAGAACTGGAATGGTTGGGGGGATAAGAACCACCTGGTGACCCTTGCATTCTTTTCCTTATTCCACTGCATCCACTGGAGGGGTGCATGGTCCGTCACAAGAGTAAATCGCCGGCCTCAGAGGTAATAACTCAGTGTCTCCATAGCCCATTTGACAGCAAGGCATTCTCTCTCGACTACTGCGTATTTCTGTTCTCTTGGGAGAAGCTTTCTGCTTAGGTAGAGGATCGGGTGTTCCTCTTCTCCCACCATTTGCAACAGAACTGCCCCCAACCCCACCTCAGAAGCGTCTGTTTGTAAAATAAATTCCCTGTTAAAGTCCAGGACTATGAGTACGGGGTCATTACAGAGGGCCGTCCGAAGGTCTGTAAATGCCCCCTCTGCTGCGTCAGATCCAGTGTAGTCAAGAATCAGGCACTACCCAGTCGGTCAACCAGTTTGTTGATGCGTGGAATGGGGTATGCATCAAACTGGGATATTTCATTCAGTCGGCGAAAGTCATTACAGAATCTCATGGTACCATCAGTTTTAGGCACTAGAACAATTGGACTGGACCACTGACTGTAAGATTCTTCAATAACCCCTAATTCTAACATTTTCTTTACTTGGGCTTTGATTTCTTCTCTTTTGGCTGCTGGGATTCGGTAGGGTCTCAACGTTACCTTGGCTCCAGGAATCATGCAGATATGGTGATAGGTATCAGTCGTCCACCCTGGTTTTGTAGAGAACACATCTCAGTTGCGATTAATCATGTCGGCTGTCTCGATCTTTTGGATCGGTGTCAAGTCGGATGATATCCTCACTAGCTCGTGTAAGTTATCCTCCTAGGGAAAGGTCTCCTGCATGACTAAGCATGCCTCTCGATCCTGCCAAGGTTTTAGAAGATTGATGTGGTAAATTTGCTCCGATTTCTGGCGGCCTGGCTGCCGCACCTTATAGTTCACCTCTCCCATGGCTTCGATTTATTTCGTAGGGTCCCTGCCACTGGGCCAACAGTTTACTTTCTGCTGTGGGCACCAGTATCATCACCCAATCCCCTGGTTGGAACCGTTGAAGCTTCGCTTGGTGGTTATAATGGGTTCGTGGGGTCTCCTGTGCTCTCTCCAAGTGCTCCCATACAATGGGCATAACTCGGGCTATCTGATCTCTCATCTGTAGTACATGCTTAACTATGTTCCTTCTGGGATTTGGCTCCTCTTCCCAGGCTTCTCTGGCTATATCCAATATGCCCCGAGGGTGGCACCCATATAGTAGTTCGAATTGAGAGAAACCCGTGGAGGCTTGCGGAACCTCCCAGATGGCGAACATGAGGTAAGGCAATAGGGTATCCCAATCTTCCCCATCCCAGCTCACCACTTTCCTGATCATGGCCTTGAGGGTCCTATTGAACCTTTCCACAAGGCCATCTGTTTGCGGGTGGTATACAGAGGTCCGTAGGGCTTGTACATGGAGCAATGAACAGAGATCTTTCATCAACTTGGACATGAAAGGTGTCCCTTGATCAGTCAATATCTCCTTGGATAGCCAAACCCGGGCAAAGATCTGTACTCCTTAGCTATTGTCTTGGAAGCTGTGTTGCGCAGGGGAACAGCTTCCGGGTACCGGGTTGCATAGTCCAGTACAAGCACATGTTGGTGGCCCCGAGCTGTCTTCTCTAGGGGCCCTACCAGATCCATGGCTATCCGTTCAAAAGGAACCTCTATTATTGGAAGAGGTATCAAAGGAGCCCACAAGTGCGGGCGAGGACTATGTAACTGACACTCCGGACAAGAGGTGCAGTATCGCCGGACATCTTCATGTATTCCTGGCTAGAAGAACCTCCGCAGGATCTGTGCCTGGGTTTTCTCTACCCCTAGGTGTCCTCCAAACAGGTGACTGTGGGCAAGACTCAATATGGCTTTTTGATGTTTTCGTGGCACCAGAAGTTGTTGTATATCTTGCTCCTGCATTTGCACCACGCGGTACAGGAGATCTTTCTTCACTATAAAGTAAGGTCCGGGACCCCGGACCTTCCCATCCATGGGTATCCCATTGATCTCGGCCACCTCTTTCCTGGCGTTATCATATTTGGGGTCCTCTGCCTGGTCCCGCCCAAAATTCTCTCTCCCGGGACTAGCCTGCCCAAGCTCCCAGGGGCCAGCTTCTGCTTCTTCCAACGGCTCGCCGCCATCATGGCTGGGGGCAGCTTCTGGCTCACCTTCTGTGGTGGAAATTTCTCTGTTGGCTGCTCGCGTCCATATGCCTACTAGGGAGGTCTTCTGGCCCTGGGTCAGGTTCCTAAGGCCTTTGCGGGCTTCCTCTCTTTTTTTGTCTTCCGGGTCTTTCGGGGGGCTGAGAACAGATCCTGAGAAATCTCAGCGAACATCAGGGGTTGACATTCCCCCGGTGACGAGTTGCTGTCCTCAGGGTCCCCATCTCCCTCCAGCCTCTCCGGGGGGAGTAAATTATCAAACCCTGGATAGTCCCTCCTAATGACTACAGGATATGGGGGTTTAGGAACTACGCCCACGTCACCTCAATGGCGTTTCCCTGAACCTCTATCTCCACTGGGATGGTGGGGTAATGGCTCACGGCCCCATGCATGCATGTCACTGCTACATGTTTGGCTTGTAGCAGCTGACTACTTTTTACCAGCTTACCCGATATGAGGGTGATAGTAGTCTCTGCTCCATTTATCCTCACTGGCCTGGTGTAATTATGCGGGGCTAATGCGACCACTGCGAGGTGGATAAGGGAGCATGGGACCTCCCAATCCCCCAAGTTACATTGCATAGGCTCCTCGGTGCTGGGAAACTGTGCTGCTATGTGTCCCCACTCCCCACATGCATAACATTTATAATTGCTTTTAATCACTCCCGTATCCCGGGGGTTAGGGGGTTTAGTCCTGGGGTTCCCCCCACTCAGGCCAATCCCTTCCTTCTGGGGTCCCTGCTGATTTCCCCCCCCCCTTCCACCTATGACTCCCTGGGGGTTTGGCTGCCCAACCTTCCAGGGTTGCGTGCTTGCTTCGAAAGGGGCCTTCCTTGGGTAGTCGGGTCAGTTCCCTGGCTGTCATCCGTCTTTCTACCAGTGTGATCATCTCGTCGTACGTGGACGGATTGTTCTGGCCTACCCATTTGCGGAGATCTGGCGGCAGTCCCCGCATGTAATGGTCTATGACCAGGGTCTCCAAAATCTCCTCTGGCCTGCACACCTCGGGTTGTAACCACTTCCGCGCGAGGTCGAATAGCTGGGACCTCGGGGGTTTGTTCTCCTGGTATTTCCACTCATGGAACCTCTGGGCCCTTACCGCTGCCATTACCCCTGATCGTGCTAGGTTCTCTGCCTTCAGATGGGTATAATCAGTGGAATTCGTCGCAGGCAAGTCAAAGTAGGCCTTCTGGGCCTCTCCACACAAAAAAGGGGTGAGAGTGCTGGCCCACTGCTCCTGAGGCCATGCCTCATGCTGAGCAGTCCTTTCGAATGAGAGGAGATATGCCTCTACGTCATCTCCTGACGTCATCTTTGGCAGACAATCAGTGGCCCTCAGGGTTCGCGTCCCATCGGACTCCCGGGCCTGGGTGGTGAGGATCTTCAGCTGGTCCACCATCTCTCTCAAGAGGGCACGATCTTGGGTTGCCTGGCTCACCAATAATTGATTGGTTTCCTGCTGTAGCTGCATAGACTCCTGTTGTGCCATTGCCTGAAGCCAGGTGGCCGCCTGCTGGGCTGCCATGGCTCGTATCAGAACTCTTACCACCTCCTCCATTATGGTACAAAGCAAACAAACAAACCAAAACAAAAAAAAATCCAAAACCCCAGTGCACTTTTTTTTTAAACCTCTTTCTTTCGCCGCGCTGTGAACGAAATCCCACTCCTGACACCAGTTGTGACAAAGCTCTGTCCTTGCCTCCATGGGTCCCGCGTTTCCTGGCGGATTTCGCTAGCCTCCAAAAGCTCACTGTGACCCTGCACGTAACCCTTCTCTATCTAGAGACAAGGGTCACAGTCTACTGAGCCATTTTCATCATAAGCCAGCGAGGGAGGTGAGGAGAAGTTATCCTTCCTTGCACAGTCTCTGTTGTCTCCCAGTCTCAGTGATTAACCAAGGGGCAAAGGTGGGGGAGGGAGCCCGGGCCCACCCTCTACTCCGGGCTCCAGCCCAGGGACCCTAATAGTATCAGCTATGGTAGCTGACCTTTTAGAAACATAACATGTACAATTCCCTGGGCTACTTCCCCCACAGCAGCCCTCACTTCCTCAAGCTCCACTTCACCCTTACCTCAGGGCCTCCTTCCTTTTGCCTGGTATGGTGTGTACTACTCAGCCTCTCCAACAGTGCAACTTCCTCCCACAGTCCTGACATGCTCACCTACCTGACTAACTGGGAGGCTTTTAACTAGTTTCAGCCAGCCCCTGATTGGCTTCAGGTGTCCCAATCAACCTAGCCTTCTCCCTGCCTTCTGGAAAGTTCTTAATTGGCCCCAGGTGTCTTAATTGACCTGGAGCAGCTTCCATTTCACTTAACCGGATACCAGGGATTTGTTTACCCTGGAGGTAATATATCTATCTCCCACTACTCTTCTATAGCCATCTGGCCTTGCCCCGTCACAGTATGTAAACGGATGCTAACTCTTTTGAATAGTTGACCTTGGTCTTTTCTTTATGGGAATGCAGAAATGTCCACGTCTTGTTCAGGGAGGCATAATGAACTTACATCATGAACTTTGTCTCTATTGTACTTTTCATATAGCAGTAAGTATATTCCATTCAAGGTATAAATATTCCCTCAAAGGTTACAATATACTTTAGCCGCGTGTTTTACTTAATGTGAGGCAATGCAGTGAGGATCCTTTAAAGATGCTGACTTCTCCACCCCACTCCAAAAGAATGTGGTGATTTGTGCTTCTTAAATGTAATGTATTGTAATGTTCTATTGACATTCTCGTAAACAAACTTGGGGAATGTGGTCTAGATGAAATTACTGTAAGGTGGGTGCACAACTGATTGAAAGACCATACTCAATGAGTAGTTCTCAATGAAGAGGACTGTGATCAATTCTTCTCCATGTCCACTGAAGGTAGGACAGGAAGTAACGGGCTTACTGCAGCACGGGAGATTTAGGTTAGATATTAGGAAAAACTTTCTAACTATCAGGATTTAGGCTCCTCTGGATGGTTGTGAAATCCCCATCATTGGAGGTTTTTAAGAACAGGTTGGACAAATACCTGTCAGGGATGGTATAGGGTTAGTTGGTCCGGTCTCAGCACAGTGGGCTGGACTTGATGATCTATTGAGGTCCCTTCCAGCCCTACATTTCTATGATGATATGGTTTCTATTCTATATAGGTTCTTATACTGCACTCATCACCACCGTGTTTGGCAAGTGTGTTTTTGCTTTCTAACTGGTATGTAAGTCCTGATCATTATGGAAAGTTGACAGCATGAAATAATTTACAACACAGTTTGGTATGCTTTCCTTATTTATTTTTCTTTTTACTTGAGCATACTAGCTGTAGAATAGTTTTCTGTACAGTGTGTTCTAGTAGAATCCCAACTATCTGAACCTCCACTGTTTCTCTTTCTAACAAGCTGTTGACCTATTTTATTGACTGCAGATTATCAGATGATATTTTGATGTCACCCAAGGTTTTGGATTATCAGGATTCTACTGAAGTTCTAGAATGAAACAAGACAACCAAATGTAATTTATTTAAATACAGAGGCAAAATCTGCTTTATTTTAAAGAAAAACAATCCTTGATACAATGTTAGAATTGCTAATTCAAACAAATAAGTCAAATTAAAAAATGAATAAAAATTTATAACAGCACCAGTGCAGTTCTTAAAAGCAACTCATATATGTTCTTCTTTGAGACACCCATCTGATTTTTGTAAGAACAACCCAAGAACCTTTTTCAATGTACAAGCCATGAAATCACTGCATCTCTCTGAACTTCAGATCCCCAAATCTTCCTTTGCCATAGAACCATTGAAGATTAGGGTTGGAAGAGACCTCAGGAGGTCATCTAGTCCAACCCCCTGCTCAAAGCAGGATCAACCCCACTAAATCATCCCAGCCAGGGCTTTGTCAAGCCGGGCCTTAAAAACCTCGAAGGATGAAGATTCCACCACCTCCCTAGGTAACCTGTTCCAGTGCTTCACCACCCTCCTAGTGAAATTGTTTTTCCTAATATCCAACCTAGACCTCCCCCACTGCAACTTGAGACCATTACTTCTTGTTCTGTCATCTGCCACCACTGAGAACAGC
Organism: Caretta caretta; assembly: GCF_965140235.1. Taxonomy (NCBI): domain Eukaryota; kingdom Metazoa; phylum Chordata; order Testudines; family Cheloniidae; genus Caretta; species Caretta caretta. The sequence continues at coordinate 199,950,760 of NC_134208.1, read as the reverse complement.
TGAGCTCCATCCTCTTTGGAACCCCCCCTTCAGGTAGTTGAAGGCTGCTATCAAATCCCTCCCACACTCTTCCCTTCTGCAGACTAAATAAGACCAGTTCCCTCAGCCTCTCCTCATAAGTCATGTGCCCCAGCCCCCTAATCATTTTTTTTACCCTCCGCTGGACTCTCTCCAATTTGTCCACATCCTTTCTGAAGTGGGGGGCCCAAAACTGGATGCAATACTCCAGATGTGACCTCACCAGTGCCGAATAGAGAGGAATAATCACTTCCCTCGATCTGCTGGCAATGCTCCTACTAATGCAGCCCAATATGCCATTAACCTTCTTGGCAACAGGGGCACACTGTTGACTCATATCCAGTTTCTCATCCACTGTAATCCCCAGGTCCTTTTCTGCAGAACTGCTGCTTAGCCAGTCAGACCCCAGCCTGTAGCAGTGCATAGGATTCTTGCATCCTAAGTGCAGGACTCTGCACTTGTCCTGGTTGAACCTTATCAGATGTCTTTTGGCCCAATCCTCCAATTTGTCCGGGTCACTCTGGACCCTATTCCTACCTTCAAGTGTATCTACCTCTCCCCCCATCTTAGTGTCATCCACTAGCTTGCTGAGGATGCAATCCATCCCATCATCCAGATCATTAATGAAAATGTTGAACAAAACCAGCCCCAGGACCGACCCCTGGGACACTCCACTTGTTACCGGCTGCTAACTAGACATTGAGCCATTGATCGCGAACCGTTGAGCCCAATGATCTAGCCAGCTTTCTATCCACTTTATAGTCCATTCATCCAATCTATACTTTTTTAACTTGCTGGCAAGAATACTGTGGAAGACCGTATCAAAAGCTTTGCTAAAGTCAAAAGTCCTACTTGTTGTCTGTTTTGTCTGTTTAGATTGTAATGTTTACAGAGCAGGGACTATCTCTCATGTATTTCTACAGCACCTTCCATAATGGTGCCCCTGATCTTGTTTGGGGCCTCTAGGTATTTCCATAACTCAAATGGTTATTCACCAGTGCACCTGACTAATTGTGCACTTCCTGGACTATGCAATTAATTGAGGTACCAACAGGTTTTTGTAACTGCACCAGTGCCTCAAATAAATCACAGAATCATCTGGGGAGAGGCCTGGAGACACACTCACCAGAGGAAACAGGCCGGAGATCCCCTACTCCAGGGGTTCTCCACCTTTTTCTTTCTGAGGCCCCCTCAACGTGCTATAAAAACTCCACACCCAACTGTGCCACAACTGTTTGTTTTCATATAAAAGCCAGGGCTGGGGTTAGTGGGTTGCAAGCAGGGCAATTGCCCAGGGCCCCCACACCACAGGGCGTCCTGCAAAGCTAAGTTGCTCAGGCTTCAGCTTCAGCCCCTGATGGCAGGGCTCGGGGCCGTGGGCTACAATCCTGCATGGTGGGGCTTTGACTTTCTGCCCAGGACCCTACCAAGTCTAATGCTGGTCATGGTTGGTGGACCCCCTGAAACCTGCTCATGGCCCCTCAGGGGGCCCCGGACTCCTGGTTGAGAACCACTGCCCTACTCCTTCACCAGATCCACGTGGGCTAGTTATTGTCCAACAACCTGTTTCCTGTCCGACCTTAATGCAGAAGCGTTCTGCTCTGCCTTACTGAGCCAAACAGAACCATGGCAACCTTCCCTGTTCTCCTTCCCCATGACTGCTTGCAGGGACTTCTTACCTCTAATGTAACTATGATATACTGGGTGATGCTTCCTTAGACCTGGGCTACACTGGGACAGTGGGGGGTGTTCGAACTAAGATACGCAACTTCAGCTACATTATTCATGTAGCTGAAGTCGAAGTATCTTAGTTTGACTTACCTGGCCATCCTCACGGCGGCGAGTCAATGGCGGCAGCTCCCCCGTCGACTCCGCTTACTCCTCCTGCCGAGATGGAGTATAGGTGTTGATTCAGGGATCGATTTATCGCGTCTGGACAAGATGCAATAAATCAATCCCCAATAGATTGATCACTACACACCAATCCGGCGGGTAGTGAAGACATAGCCTTAGATTCTCAAAGGCTTGATATTCAAAGAAGCAGAGTTCCAGCCCTTCAGAGTGAAATCAATGTGAGCTGCAGGTGTTCAGCACCTTTCTAAAGACTGGATGGTCTGATTTTTAGAGTACTATGTGTGCTCAGTAGGAAACACTTAGTCCAACTTTTAAAGACAAATTTTCTCAAACTTCCAAAATATCTGTCCTCACTGAGAACTCACACCATGTCACGTCTGAAGTGATTATTGTTCATTTGGTTTTGCTCAGCTCATAGTAACACCGCAAGTTTTGAATGATATGCTTATTTGGAGGTCCCATTGTTCGAGAAATAGTCACAAATACTTGGGGAAGAACAACTTACAATGGAACTGGGGTGAAAAGTTAAAGAGATTAGAAACTGGCTCACTAATAGGATCCAAATGTAACTGTAAAAGAGGACCTGTCATCAAACAGGTCTGTTTACAGTAGGGTCCCACAGGGATCAATTCTTGGCCCTACACTATTTAACATTTTTATCAATGGCCTGGGAGAAAACGTAAAATCATCACTGATATAATTTGCAGATGACACAAAAATTTGGGGAGTGGTAAATAATGAAGATGTTAGGTCATTTACTCAGAACAATCTGGATTGCTTGGTAAACTGCACAAGCAAACATGCATTTTAATACAGCTAAATATAAATATGTACATCTAGGAACAAAGAATGGCGGCTATACATACAGGATGGGGGAATCTGTCCTGGGAAGCGGTGACTGAGAAAGATTTGGGAATCATATAAATTCAGACTGGAAATAAGGTGTGCATTTTTAATAGAGTAACTAACCATTGGAACAATTTACCAAGGGTTGAGGTGGATCTTCCATAGCTGACCATTTTTAAATCAAGACTGGATGCTTTTCTAAAAGATCTGCTCTGGGAATTATTTTGGGGTAGTTCTCTGGCCTATGTCATACAGGAGGTCACACTGGCTGATCATAAATGTCCCTTCTGGCCTTAGAATCTATGAAAGTCTCTCTAGGTTCATATGTGGGTGCCCATCATTGTGGTATTTGTGTGTTTAGTGGGAACTCACCAAGAGCTAAAGCTTGTAAAGCCTACTGTGCTTTACTCCAAGCTCAAAGTGCCCAGAATGTTACGAAGTATCTAGAAAGGATTGGTGTTCCACAATACGCCCATTAACACCCGACAGTAGGGTCAGTTCTGATAGACTCATCTGTTGTTTCCTCCCATCTTCCTCCTACACTCTCCTAAGAAGAACACAGCAAAGCCCTAATCAATTTATAAAAATTATCAGTAGTCCGGTACCATATTTGTTATCTTCCAGTGGTATATTATATTAGATCAGCTTTCCCCTATGTTGCTTTAACCTGAAAGGATAGTTGCTAAAGTTCACCTTGGTATTGGTATGAATTTAATCCAAAAAAAGGCTATTCTTCCTCCTGGTGTTATGTCCTTTATCTTGCACGTCCCCTTTCAACCTAGATACTGTAAGTGTTGATTTATCTTTGACCTTTAGGCACTGTTCATCCCATAATGTTGGATAAGAAGAGCTCTCAAGATTGGCATTTGAAAGAATCTTAGTTCAATTTAAGATCCTTTGTGAAGGGGGTTGGGGGGGAGGGACTTTTGCATGAAGATGAAAAAGTCATTTATTGAATGGAATCTAAAACCAATCTTTCCCTGCTCAGATACAATGATATTTAAGAAGAACAACTTAATAACCCACTCGTTTTATTACATCAACATAATAGCAATGATTTTCCCAGCAGTTTCTATAGCTGTTATGCTAAATTTGAATCTGTAGGCAAATAAACAGTTCCTGAGATGAGACACTGGGAAAAGCCCGAGTAATAGTAGCAAGGAGAATTAGGATAGAAGACTTTCATTTTACAGGTCTGAAGATTTCATTTAAAAGAAGATTACAGAGAGGCAGCCAACTTGCTACTTAGGTATATTTGAAAAGTTAAGTTCTTTCTTTTTATAAGAAGAAAATTGCACATACTGGTTATGCTAAAAGTAAGAACTATTTGCACTAAAGTTATGGCTTGTAAAGTGTTTTTTAAGTATAAAATAGGTTTATTTTTAAAATGTTAATTCTGTTTGTGCATTTAATAGCATGTTGTGTGTTGTCAGGGTCACCGTTTAACTTTTATATTAAGTTAGTTTAAGTAAGTTAGTTAGTTTCCTCTTTCACAGCAACAGGTGCAAAAACTACATTTTAGGGGTAGAAGGAGAGGAGAAATGTGATTGTAAAACCACTAAAATTGGGAAAGGATTCAATAGCAGGTGCAAGAGATTCTTTTCCGTGCTGGATATTTAAAAGGGTGTCCTGGATGGGCCAAACCAGACATACTTCAGCTAGCCCCTCCTTCCACTTCCTCTTTCTCTCTTTGCACGCACCTGCCTCTTAGGTTTCAGTTGTGCTGCTGCTTTTACAGAGCTCTCCGCCTTCTCCCCCACCCTTAAGCCATGGGCTCTGTGCAGACCTGGGGCCATGGATTGGGAAGGGGTCTGTAGATGAATCAGGGCACATGTAGGGGTGATGGCCCAATTTGTTCCCATGTCTAGAGTCTGGGTTTACCTTACAGTAGCCCTGCCCAGAATATTTACTCAAGTTTAGTCTCCGCAAATGTAGTAATTGCTAGAGGTGTAGGCAAGAGAATGCCAGTGTTACTCCTGTAGTTGTAGAAACCTGCATAATTACTGGAGCAGCTTATTAAAAGCATATTTATTGGCAATGTACTCAAAATAGTCATGTAGCAATTTTTACTTAACTGATTGCGTAAAATAGTTACTCGTGATTTACCTAATTTTGGACAGTAATTTGAAGTACTGAGACATAGTACAAGAATTGCTTTGTGTAAATTACTTCGAGGTTAGTCATGGCTAATAAATATTGTTTTTCACTCAAGTATTACAAATAAATAGACACAAGCAGAAGTCAGTAAGGCCCAGATCATCCACTCTTGTCTCCACAAATATAGAAAACTCAGCTCAGGGAGTGGGTATTGCCTTTTCAGTAGAACTACTGAGCCCTTTGTGGTATCCCGCAGGAGTCCCTCTGTGAGTGAATAGCAGGAATTGAGATCCATAGAGTTTGGGGGCAGGAGAGGATGGAGTTGGGATTAGCCACTTTCATTCCAGCTGGTCTATGGCTATCCATGCAGTTATCCTTTTAGGAGTTAATGCTGCTTCCCAATGGATCTCTAGGGTCTGTGGAGTTGTGAAGTTCTATTCCCGGCCCGCTCCATGCCAACCTAAACCATCCCACCTGAGATAATAATTTCTGGAAAACTTAATGATTTTCACTTAGCTTTTATCGTCCATTAACTTTAAATAAATCTAGGGGTCCATGTTTTGGGTGGTGGCTGCATACACCAGAAAATCTGCATGAGAAGCATAGAGTGGCAGCTTTATGGCCCCACTGTGTGTCTCCCCCACAAACCAGTGCAGCTGTAGAATCCCAGCTCTTGAGTCACAGAGGGGCCTTGTGAGATGGGAGTAGAGTGTATTGTCTGAATGTTTCAAAGACACCAGCTTGTCAAAGTCCTTTTTTTGATTTCATAAAAGCTAGCTTTTTCTATCGTTCCTTTGGAGCACCCTTCAGAATTGAGTACAGAATTATATCCCCACTATAGAATTCTATGGGATTTGGTTTTAAAATCAAGAAGTAACTATTGACAGGATATCATTATTTCTATAAGGTGTCACAAATCAGAGAGTGGTGAAAGGCAGGTAGATCAATCCTAGAATAATGAAGGCCCTTTTCTCGATGAAAAGAGGTTACCTCAGGTTAATCAGAGACACCTGAATCCAATTAAGGGCTGCTGGTGACCTTTAAAAATACCTTTTCTGATGAGAAAGGAGGAGGGATGAAAAACAAGCTGTAGTAGGGAGAAAAGGTTTCTCTTAAGTGGAAGATTCTTGTCCTCCCTATAGGGGAAACAATAAAGTTTACTTCTGTTTAGGGATGGGCTAGCATCCAGAAGTCAGCGTAATAAGTCAACGCCCTGGGGAGGGAGCAAGGAAATATATTTCCTTTGTGTTGTGAGTTTGGATTTTTTGCTTAAGAGAACTCCTCAGCCTACCCTGAGGCCCCTCTTGTAAAAGTTGAAAAATAAATCAAAGTGAAAAATTAAAAAAACCCTCTGGAGTCGGACTAATTTACTCCAGCCCCCCACAGCCAGAAGAAGAAAAGCTGAGGCTGGCAAAGTGAAGGAGGTACCTTGCCACAAAGGTGTGAGAATAATATCTAAAGAAGCCTATCGATTTGATGCCTATTAAATTATATAGAATTTCTTCATTAGGACATCACCAAACAATAAAGCATAAAAGAAAATATCAGACTTTGTTCCTTAGATTTCTCCGAAGGTTCACTGACTGGTTTCCAAGTCAATAGTAGAGTCTTAACTCAACTTTCTCTCTTATTCAAAATCTAATTTCACATTCCTGATGTCTGCTTCTACCAAGATAAACTATTTACCAAGTTGCATTATGATTATATTTAACTACATGTTTTACTTTCCTGATATGTTGGTTCAGAGAAATAAGGTCTTCAGAGAAGCTACGGGACCAGAACTTACTATGGTGTTGTAACTTACCCTTAACATTATCTTCTTATTAACTATTGTATCTAAGAAAAAGTTTAGTGGCCAGAAGAACTTTGTTGAAGTCAGTTAAGCAAATAAATTTTTATAAACCTCAACTGAAGAATAACTATGTGAAATTGTTTTCCATTAGGATGCAAAGTTGCACCTCTGTTACACAAGTTTCAAATGATGTTTAATAAGAAGCAAAACTTGTACAAAAAAGCAAAGTAGTACAAAAAAAGTAACTGCTATCCTTGTAATATACGTACTACTATATCGTATCACACCAAAATTCTGCGTAGTCAACTATCCTGATTCTGGCCTGCTCATATTATATGACTGAAAAGAAAGTACAAAAAAAAACCCTAATGACTTAACCTTCTAATACAGGAATTTTCTTATATTTTCTATCTAATTCTTTATATAGTATATCTTAATATTATGTTTGCTTTTCTTGACTACCATTGTGCATTGAGCAGGTGTTTTAACTGAGCTGTTTACAATAATACCCGGGCCTTTAAAAAAAAAAATTCCTTAGTGATTACAATTCATTTAGGGCCCAGCCATGTGTATTGAGACCCTAGAATTTTTTTGTCTTCCTCTGCAGCAGGGGACATAGCTCACTTGCTAGTTTGAACTGGTATAAATGGTGGCTTTGCTTAACTTGAAGCCTTTAAATCAAGATTTGAGGACTTCAGTAACTCAGCCAGAGGTTATAGACCCATTGCAGGAGTGGATGGGTGAGGTTCTGTGGACTGCGATCACGATGGTCATGATGGTCTCTTCTGGCCTTAAAATCTAGGCATCATTAGTTCAAATTATTTCTTCCAATGTGTGTTACCTTGCTTTTGTCAACAATGAATTTCATTTGCTGTGCCCATTCACCTACCGTAGCTTTGTTAGATACCATTAAAAAGGGTGTCTTGGATTGGTTAGAGTTATCTACAGCTTACTGTAATCTCAACTAACCTAAGTCATTTTGTATCATTTCCAAATTTTGCATTATGGATAGCTCAATGGAGTTCTCTGCTCAATGTGCAGCAGCAATCAAAAAAGCAAATAAAATGCTAGAGTGCATAAGGAATTATATTATCGCCTGAGGTAAAGCAATTCATCCTAGTCAACCCATCTCAAAAACAGGCATAGCAGAAATGGAGGGGGTTCAGAGACAGGTGACAAGAATGTCTAGGGATGTGAAAAAAACCCTCTTAAATAAAGAGTGATTGAAAAGATTGGAACTGTTTAACTTAGAGAGAGGCCATAATAGATGTATACAAAATTATTAACAGTATAGGGAATTAATTTCTATTCACCCCTTTCGCATAGTATAAAACCAGGAGGCCAGTCACTGAAATTAAAAGGTGAAAAATTCAAAAAGCCAGAAACTTTAGCCAGGTTCTTTGAATATTAACCTGTTCCTGAATAAGTAATAAGTAATGTATGATGTTGTATGTTAAGGTTTTACTGTAACTTTGCCTTAATAAAAAGTTGGAAAAAAAACCACCAAAAGTTTTTGTCTAGCAAATGCAAAATTAACCTGTGGAACTCTTTGCCAAAGGATAGCATTGATGATTAAACATTTATACAGAGAACAAGAATATCCAGTGTTGTTGTAGTAACCACCCTACAACAGGATTTCTTGCACGTCTGTCTGAAACAGCTGATAGTGGCCACTATTGGTGACAGGATATTAAATGGACCACTGATACTCATCCAGTGTGGTTTTTCCTATACTAGTTTTTGGTATGATGTGACTCCTATGGATAATGAACTCTAATTGTGCTGTAGGCATTGTTAATTAATTGCCCAACCATCATTACAATTTCAACAAATTCCTGTCTCTTACTTAGGAGAGGTGCTCTTAACTTGGGCCTATTGTCTGTTTCAGAACTACTTGTTCCAACAAGCAATTGTTGAAGGTGTTGAACAAATGCTTCTCTAAACTTTGTGCCATTGTGACATACTGTATGACCAGTACATATGTGAGTAGCTGAAGCAACCCATAATTACTGTTTTGGGTTAGTTTTCTCAAAATGCTCTGCCCTGCTGAGTTACCTTATCCCCAGTAAATGAATTTGCCCTAGCTCTCGACAGCATTCCTTTTTTTGATGCCATTAGCCCTGTTCTAAAAAGGCCTTGTCCTCCCAACTGTTCTTCCTCTTACACCTAGGTCCTCTGCTTCTCCCCACCTGTAAAAATAGCAGCTGAGGCCCTGCTCTGGTCCCTTACCACCTTCCCCCCTCCCACCAGCAGGGTCTGGGCAGCGCACCTCATCCCCATCTCATTAAAGAAGCAGTAGCACTTTGGACACTGTGGTCCTCGCCTCCCCTTCCCCTTAAAAACAGAGATCCGGGGCTTCTAGGTAACACTTCCACTCCTTGCTGGTGAACGAGATTGTCAAGCACACAGCTTGCTGCTGGGATGGCAGGGAAATTTTGGCAGAAGTCTCACACACATGCAGAGCCCACAGTGGCTGTCTCACCCCCACACTCCAGTAGAAGCACCAGAGCTGTGCATTTTCAGACTAGGAAGGTATCAATACATTAGCTTACACTCTATATGCATTTGTTAGGTTTTCTTTGCAGCCAAGTGGTTTTTCAGAGGTGGTGGGTGTTTTGTTTTGTTTTTTAAATGAAAGCTTAGGTTCTTCAGAATTGATGGCACTTGCCCAGAAAAGATTCATACTTATATGGGTGAGTGGATTTTTCCAATCTAGGTATGTGTTTAGGACAGTACACTTGGAGCAAGGCTCAGACTCCTGGATTTATGTAGCACTGCAAAATAAACACTTGTGGAATCTTGAGAACTAGTAAATTACTAAAGGTGGCCAGAATAAACTAACCTACTCAGCTGTCATTGTAGAGCATTACAATCCGTGATCCTTTGTGCTTTGCCGTGACTCCTGCTTTGTTTAGTGTATGCATGACTCTCAGATCCCTAAGATGATCAAATTATTTTGATGCCAACACAAAAATGAGATTGACAATGTGAAGGCAATAGTTGAGGTCTGTGAGTCTATACGTGTTCCTGGTGCATTAAGCACTGCTGGCAGCTTTCCTCAAAATTGCTATTTTCCTCTGTCAGTGACAAATGCTACCTTGAGACAGCGTCTGTAATTTTAAATTGTCAAGATTGAGGATTGTGATGTCTATTTGCCATGCGCCAGGAACTCCAGAGATTCAAGCATTCTGGTAAAGCATATGCATCTGTTACCAGTAAACTATTATTTTACCTGTCATCTGTGCAGAATTTTGGCTCTGTTTCAGGCCTTTGCACAATACCATGGGTGAAGCCCTGGGATCCATTGATGATTCAACCATTCCAGCCTGTTGTGTAGTATCAGTTTATAAATCTGTAAATGTTTCTCCTTGAGGAAAAAAACCTTGTAAGGAGCTGCATTTTATACTAATGAATTCTCTGGCCAAGTGGGTTTGCTGAGTCAGAATGACTTAACTTGCATGTAACTGTATTAGTGGATCATGCCATGTAGATCTTTGTTGAGAATTCAGACTGTCCCCATTTACTAACACTGAGTTTGAGCATCATAAAGTGTCTGTCCATTCAGTCACATTCTGCAGCTTGCCAAATCAAATGTCAACTTCTCATAAATTCCATGTCATATAAAACTGATACAACAAGTTCCTGAATGACAGAATTTCTGGGACACACTTTCTGAACTGAGAATAATAATGTCAATATTACACATCACAGAACTAAACAAGCTAAAGTCCTTTTGAGTGATAGGGCTTAATCTTCTCCTCTCTTTCCCACCCACCCCCCACAAAGTTATACATAGTCAAAACACTGGGATGAATGATTAGTACAGATGCTGCAATATTCAAATTATTATATATAATGGACCAGGATCCTGTTGTGCTAGGTGCTGTATAAACAGAATAAAAGACATGCTTGCCCCAAAGAGATTACAATCCAAGTATAAGATAGGAGATAACAGATGGTTAAAAGTTGGGGGGGGATACAAGGAAAAAATATGAATTCAAAAGTCTATGTGTTCATTCGAAATAATCATGCTGCAATTAGACGTTGTGATCCATGCAAATGTTACTTTTACTTAGGCATCTCATAGGCACTCAGGGTTGGTTTGTTGATTTAGTGCATTGGGTTTTCACCTGTATAAGTCTCTCTTTGCGCAGTGCCCTCAATCCCTTTGTCTCCAGTGATTCTGTGGTTAGCAGTTATACTCCATATGTTGCCTCTTGCTCCCCACTTACCTTAGTTTGAGTAGATACTGAATTCACTGTGTGTAATGGAAGATGGAGCAGCAGCAGCACCGGTACTTCCGAATGCTCATCTCACTTCCAGGTTATTCTTTAACATATAAATGGCCAGCCAACAGGAGAACAAGCATAGCAACCGATTTTTATTCTTCTATATACTGGTTGATAGAGATAATATTAGATAATAGGCACTATAAAAGTTTCAGAAATTACCTGGTTTACAAAACAGGTGGTGTTTCTCCAGGTTTATGATCTTTCCCAAACCTCCCACATCATATGTTTTTGATTGACCCTAAAAGTTTTCCAAAGGAAATTCTTTCAAGTCATGTGTGGATGTCAGTGAAGTTCCAAGCACTCCTAGAGTGCCACGTTAGTGACAAATAGCCAGTCCTTAGGGATGGGGTCTATGCACCCCAAAAACCTTTGATTCAAGTTTAATTTGGTGCAGGGACATTATGTTTATAACGGTATCCATTATATACTCCATGGAGTATATAACAGATACTGCTCCTGGAATCTTGGCGAGTATGCAGGGGTAGAAGCTGAGATCCCTTTGTCCAAGGCTGAGAGGAATCTTGAATAAGTATGTGATGAGTGTCTACATAACCTTCCAAAGTTAATTTAATGGTAGAATATTCTCCTTAGTTAATCTATATCCTATATGATGTCTTTTCTTGTGTACTGTTGTCTTTTGGCCTATACAACTTATCTTCCTCCTTAATATTGTCTGTGAATATATCTGCTACCCTTCCAGCCTTCTGCATTCAAAAACATCATTTCTGCTCTTACTGCTAGAAGGCAAACTTTCATCATTCTGTGGAATGAAGCCTGTTCTGAAATGGCCCTGTTTGGTAGCTCATGAAAGCTTATGCTCAAATACATTGGTTAGTCTCTAAGGTGCCACAAGTCCTCCTTTTCTTTTTGCGAATACAGACTAACACGGTTGCTGCTCTGAAACCTGAAAAGAGGTGTCTTTTGTAATGCTGGCCTGCGGACACTTATTTCACAGCACTAACTTCTTGATCTTTTGGTCATAACACAATCATCTTCCTTGAGGAAATAATAGCAATGAACCCAGCCCAGTGATGTTGTTTGTGAGGTACATTGCTCCCGGGATGAAATGCTGCTGAGGATGAGGACTGAAATAGACTGTAAATGACCATTGAGTGGAAAGATGCTTGCTATTTAAAATGACAGGATTGGTTCCTCTTTATTTTGTTCTAGACAGCACAGAGAGTAATAACCAGGTCCATAAAGCTTTTACCTTATTTTAGGCCAATGTCTGTAACAAGCAGGTTCTGGCAGGCAAATGATTCTATAAGATGGCACTATTTAGAAGATCAAACAGGTTCTGTAAATTCTCGTAAACCTTTTTTTTTTTCCCTTGTTTCAGTTGCCTCCTTTTTGGCTAATAAAGTGCATTACGTAGCTACAATTCCCAGCAGTATTCCTGCTGGGTCTTTGTTAGTAGATATAGAGGGCTTAAAAAAAAGGGGTCATAATATTTGGGTTCCTCCAGCATGGAATGGAGGAGTTTGTTTTCGCTGGTTCAAGGGTTACGATACCACTCTTCTCCCACAAAGGCAGAGAAAATCAATATATTTCTTTATTTTGTGTTCTCCTCAAATATTCAGTTTCTAAAAGATTCTGTGTTGACTGCTCATCCTCTGTAATTCTAGGATTTCCACAGACTCATCAATAATAAGGTCATTCTCTCACAAATGAAGGTTGGTGCCAAAATAGTTTTTATCTTTTCTGTTTCTAAAAGTGAAAATTCATCAAATAAATGTTCAATTGACACAATGTCAGGGTAACCCCTGCTTGGATGTAGTGCTTCAGGATCGCTGTACTGAGCCTCTAGGGGGTCCTACTCTATGGACTAAAACAATAATGGATACCAGAGCCCTCGGACTCCATTTCCCAGCATGTTTGGAGTCCGGGGTGGGGACAGAATGGACTAGAAACTCCCATTAAGGCCAATAAGAACGGCCATACTGGGTCAGACCAAAGGTCCATCTATAGAGCCCTGCAAATCTGCAGATATCCGTGGACCATTTTTGCGGATAGGGTGCAGATACAAATTTTGTATCTGTGCAGGGCTCTGGAGCTGTAGCACAGACTCACCAGAGCAGGTGGAGGGACCCTGGCTCCCCACAGCTGCCAGCACGGCTCTCCCTGACCTGGCTCTAGCTGGACGGGGGTGTGGGCACAGAACCCCTGTCCAGCCTTGCTAAGAGCTGGGCGGGCAGCTGTGGGGAGCCGCAGTGGATTCTCCACCTGCCCTGGGCGGGGGACCCAAACAGCCCCCAGCCTGTGTCCCTGCCCCCCAAGATCCCCCACTCACGGCAGGTGGAGGGTCTGCGCTGTGGTTCCTCACAGCTGCCTGCCCAGCTCATACCATGGCTGGGCTGAGGCTCCAAGACATCCCCCCTCCACCGGAGCTGCATTGGAGAGAGCCGTGCGGGCAGCTGGCATGGAGTCACGGACCCTTCCCCTGCCCTCGGCTGGGCGGGGAGCCTGCGGGGCAGGGACATGGCTGGGGCTCTCAGACCCCCCCCACACTCACTGCAGGCAGGTGCAGGGTCCACCGAAGCTCCAACAATTGCCCGGGCTCCCTGGCTGGACTCCATGCTGGCCTGGCTTGGGGGGCAGGAGGGTGGGGCCTCGGGGGGAAGAAGAGGGGAATGGGGAGAGGTCCACTCTTGTGAAAAGTGAGCAGGCAAGCCCCCCCACCCCCATTCTGGCACCACTGGTCACTGTCCGATGTCTTTGCTGTCTGCTTGGGACTTAACTATCTTGAGTAGTTTTGTATCATCTGTAATTTTTGCCACCTCACTGTTTACCCCTTTTTCCAAATCATTTATAAATAGTTGAATGGGACTGGTCCCAGTACAGACCCCTGGGGGACACCACTATTCACCTCTCTCCATTCTGAAAACTGACCATTTATTCCTACCCTTTGTTTCCTATCTTTTAACCAGTTACCAGTCCAAGAGAGAACCTTCCCTCTTATCCCATGACAGCGTACTTTGCTTGAGAGCCTTTGGTGAAGGACCTTGTCAAAGGCTTTCTGAAAATATAAGTACACTATATCCACTGAATCCCCCTTGTCTACATACTTGTTGACCCCCTCAAATAATTCTAGTAGATTGGTGAGGTATGATTTCCCTTTTCAAAAATCACATTGACTTCCCCCAAAATATTTATGTTCATCTATGTGTCTGACAATTTTGTTCCTTACTACAGCTTCGACCAGTTTGCCAGGTACTGAAATCGGGCTTACCGGCCTGCAATTGCCGGGATCACCTCTGGAGCCCTTTTTTAAAATTGGATGTGCTGGGCCAGTGATGAGCCAGAGCTGATCAGCCCATCAGCCTGTTTCAGAGACAGTGGCAGATTACTGCACGGGCCAACAGAGCCCCATCCCAGGGGCCCTGCAGGAGCAGCCGGAACGCTAGCCCTGCCCCCTGCTCTTCCTCTCCTACCACCCAGCTCTTCCTCTTCCCCCTGAGGCCCCGCCTCCAGCCCAGCCAAAAGCCTATGGAAACGTTGTGAGCAATATTCTCCCCACCCTTAGGTAGAGCTGGCTGAACGGCTCACCTAAACACTGCACCACGCCAGACGGAGGGCCCCCCGCTTCCTCGGCTGCACCGGACTGAGGCCCCCCCGCCTTGTGCTGGACCGGACCAAACCCCCCTCCATTTCCCCCTCCCCCCTGGAATTGGCCTGAGCTCCTCTTCTCTCCCCCCGCACAGAGCTGGCCCTCTCCCCTCCCCTGTGCGCGGCTGGCTGAGCCACTTGATGAAGCCCCCTTCCTCCCCAGTTTTGGGACGACTGCCTAGGCTGGGAGTCTGGGCAGCTGTGGGGAGCCCTGGACCCTGCACCTGCCTTGGGAAGGAGGCTGGGGTGCCCGAGAGCAGCCCCTAGCCTTTGTTGCTGCCCCCACAGGACGCGCAGCCCAGGGCAGGTGGAGAGTCCAGGGCTTCCCACAATGGCTCGGGCTCCCTGCACAGCTCTTACCATGGCCTGGCTTCTGGCTTCTGGCCAGGCCAAGGGGCAGGGCCGTGTGAGGAAGGAGAAGAGTAGAGGGAGGGGCCCCATTGCCAGGAAGGTGGGAGAGTGAGGGGCCCAAATGTTCTTTGTGCCCAGGGCCCCAATGTATCTTAATTCGCCTCTGCTCAGAAACAAAGAGACTAGTTTTAGTTTCAGTTTTGGGTTTAGGAGCTGTGAGAAGCAGAACAGATCAGGAAGGGTTCGATCAGGGAGTCTTTGAACTGCCATGGTATCCAGTGCCTGAGTCAGATAGTTCCTGGCCTATGGAGATTAGCATCCAGAGTGACAGGACACAGAGCTGGCTGCCAAGAGCCAGCTAAGACCTTCACTGGTCTCCAGACTAGGGAGCCAGGAGGGGACCCTGCCCCATCCAGGGGCAAAGATACTATGAGGGGGAGCCCTTTGAGGGGAATTGTTTAAGCCAGTCAGCATTCACGGTGCTGGAGCACTCCTCTCTGTGTACTACCTGCCTGGAATGGAGCCAGGAGGGAGCTGGCACTCAGGAAGAACTGAGAGTTGAAAACTGGTTGATTTGTTGATGTTGTAGTACTTATTAGTTAACCCTTTCCTTTCAAGGTCCTATTTTCCTGCTCTCAGTAAAGTCCCCCTTTGTTACATTGTTATTTTTGGTTTCAGAGTGAGTAGCCGTGTTAGTCTGTATCAGGAAAAAGAAGGAGGAGTACTTGTGGCACCTTAGAGACTAACCAATTTATTTAAATAAACACATTTTAAATAAATTTGTTAGTCTCTAATGTGCCACAAGTACTCCTTATTCTTTTTGTTATTTTGGGGTGTGTCATTTCTTTGCTGGGGTTTCTGTTGATGCACTTCAAAGTTTCATTCTGTGCTGGCTTTTATACTCTCGTACCTCTTAGCAGCAGCATTCATTTTCCCAAGGCACAGCACCCCATGTGTCCTGGGCACAGTGAGGAACCATCTTGGGGGAGGCACAATGTGTCACAAAAAAGAATCCAGGATGCAATCCATGCAAGGAGAGGGAAATGCCACTCTAACTAGCAAGCACTAGGTAGAAACTCAAGCCGCATCTTGGGGACAGGCTACATGAGCTACCTCCTCAGTTACTTAGATGAATTTAGTATAGAGTCTCTATGTCTGAATTCAGCTGTGCATTTCAACAGAGTGAAGGTGCTTATTCTGACAGATACAGCTATCTTATTCCTGGCTGAAAAATCTCAAATCTCTCACTGTAAAGATTGCAAAGTGTTGTAAGGGAGTAGGAGGTTGTTCCTCTACCCAGTGGTGTTGGTGGCAGAACTCCCATGTATTTTACTGGGAGAAGTGCCAAGTCCCAAATTCAATATTAATATATTCGAGCATTTTATGTAGACAGTAGCATCTTCACTCAAATAACTATTCAATATAATCAGTCCTGCTGAATACCTGTGGAGGTGTGGAAGGGAGCTGCAGTAAAACCATAGCTGCTTTGGAGTTGAAGTCATTTACACTCAAAACAGCTTCTCTCCTGGATATATATTCTAATGATGCTTTTGTATTTGGAACTGGTCCAAGACATTTCTAGCATGATCGTCATTCATGTCTAGGTTCATAGTATTCAATAGAATAGTTCATGTTCAGGACACTTCTGAAGACTGGGTTAAATGGATCTGGAATAATTCTACCATATAGTAGATATGCTGGATTATCACTTGTGCTTGACTATGGAAAAGTTTTGAAATTGAAAGCAATTTGTAGAAATGACAGGTCCCAATTAATATGACAATTCCCTGTGTAAGTACTATTCACACCTTTGTGTCTGATTCCTCAGAAGGCGTATTCTGCTGTGAGTTTGTACTGTGTGCCTAGAAGTTTGGCTGTAGTTCGATTAAAGTTCACTAGAAAGGGTATTCCTCTATAAAATTTGTGCTTGTGGGACGTGCAGGGGAAGGGTTGCTTGCACAAGCTTGATGCACCAGAGGAAACAATTAATACTGTTCACTTAGGGTAACATTTTTCAAAATTACTAAAGCGAGAGAGGCTCCTAAATCTCATTAAAAGTAAATGGGATTGAGAGTACAGCTACACAGCAAAAATACAAACAAACAAATAAACCCTCAGCAATGAGTCTCAGAACCTGAGTCAATTGACTCACGCTCATGATGCTCATGCTGCAGGACTAAAACAGCAGTCTAGATGTTTGGGCTGGAGCCTGGACTCCAAGACCCTCCCCTCAAGAGGTTTGAAATCCTGGGCTCCAGCACAAGTCTGAACATCTACACTGTTATTTTAAGGCCTGCAGTGTGAGCCCAAGTCAGTTGACCCAGGCTTTGAGACCCACTGCCACAGGTCTTTTTTTGCTGTGTTGATGTATGTTTTAGGCTCCTAAGTCACTTGGGAACTTCTGAAAATTTTACCCTCAGTCTATATAGGCTGTTTCTCTATTAGGTATATGTTTTCTCTGAGCCTTCAGCAGGGACCATTCTCTTGCATACAGTCGAGGGCACTGTAGACATACTGCGACCATATATGAACCTGCTTTTAATTGACTGAGCTTCACTGTTTAGGATGTGAGTCAATGATACTTTCTTGTTCCTAGTCAAAATACCTGCTGTTGAAACTCTTGTTTTGGCAACTTGTAGATACAACGGTTCTATGATCATCCCTAGCTTATGCTTTGTCTACACTACCACGGTAAGTCGACCTAAATTACGCTACTCTAGCTATGTTAATAACACAGCTGGAGTCGAAGTAGCTTAGGTCGACTTACTGCAGTGTCTACACCACACTGGGTTGACGGGAGATGCTCTCCCACCAACTTAACTTACTCCTCTCATTCCCAGTGGAGTACCAGAGTCAACTGGCGAGCATTCTGCCATCGATTTAGCGGGTCTTCTCTAGATTCCCCTAAATCGCAGCAGTGTTGATCCCATGGTAGTGTAGACAAAGCCTTAGTAACAGTATTCCTGTTAAAGATTCTGGCATACCTGATCTGAACTGACATCCTGGGTGATTGTATCAGAAATGATTCCATGTAATTACAGTAAACGATACCCTATCTTTTAAGCAGTACTCGTGGAGATCAATGGAAGCATATGGAGCTGTGTCAATAACACTTCTAATTATTGGGTCTTCTGATTGAAGTTATTTCAGGTTTTTTTGTTTTGTTTTCTTTTGCTTTCAGGGATGATTCTTTTGCTGATCATGTAAGATTCAGACCTACAATCCACACTTGTTGTGGAACTAAACTATTTCTTAAGGATATCAAGGAATAGGTTTCTGGGGAAGATATTGGGTACGGCATTTGTCCTGGCAAGTTTAAGTAGATCCACATCAAATTCCTTGATACTCAGTCTGCATCTTGATGGTTTTTCTTACAGGACAGAACTATCATCAACCACTTCAGACAGTGACGAGCAATACATGTTTTCCTTCAATGCTAGGGAGGCCCCTAAGACCATGGTATTCTGCCTCTGACCAAGAAAGCTCACTGTCAGATAGCATTTGGATTACATTAGTAATAATCACTTTCCTCTCATCAGCCTTCTTCCATAGGAATGCACTGTCATAGGTGTCTGTGTACATTTGGAACGGCTTCTTGAAATCTGTGAAATTCTGAACAGATGTCGAAATCATGTGATTGATTGTTTTCATCAAATATTTCTTGATGTTGCATAGCCCTCTTGAATTCTGTGTTCTCCCTACTGAAAGCTACAAATAGATCAACCAGATTAACATAGTCTTTGATCAATTTCCTGTAATAATCAGTAAATCCCAGCTATTGACAGATCTACATTACATTCTGTCAGTTGAGGGAAATTAGAGAGTTTCATCTCTTTTTGGATCAGATTTTATCCCTTCTAAACAAGACGTGGTTTGCAGAGCGCTCTTTTTCTCATCTACATAAGTGAATAATGAGCTACATAAGCTGCTCCCATGAATTACCCAAGGCTTGTGGGGGCAAATTCAGGTTTGTTGTAGGTGAGTTGTGAATGCAGCTCTTTTACCTCTGTTGTTCTGAAAAGGCTTGCAAATATCAAGAGTTTTGTGATTCCCGTGTAATCACCAGTGAGATTTTTTTTCAAGTTACACAACAATATGTTCTCTGTCTTTCATAAGCATCAGAAGTTTCAAAACATATGAGGGACGGGTATGACGTCAAGTGATTCTGCAGACACCTTCAGTTGAGGGCATTGGGTGGGGTGAGTCAGAGAGAAGAAATTATTAGAGTCGAGCAGTTCTTTCTCTGAAAGGGAATCAAGTGAACTTTGCTCTGCTGTGTGAGGCAGGGGTAAATAAAGTGAGGAAAGCAAAATGAAGATAGACGGGAAGGAATTAAGGCTTGTCTACACAGCGTCAGCAAAGTGCACTGTAGGGGGATGTGATTTGCAAAGAGCACTCACGTGCTCTGCTCTCACTGCCCCAGGTAGACCCTACGGGCACACTCTAAAAGGTACCCAGTTTCAAACAGGACTACATTTACATGAACTAGGTACCTTTTAGAGTGTGCCCACAGGGACTACGTGGGGCAGTTAGAGCACAGCACATTAGTGCACTTTACAGATCACTCCCCTCTGGCATGATTTGCCGCACCATGTAGACAAGCCCTTGTTGGCAGCTTTCTAGTTCTACAAGCCTTGCTGTGTTCATACGTTTTAGAAAAGGTTTCATAGCTCTGCACTTGTCTAATGCTTGTACTGTAATATTTGTCTGAGACGATGCTCACGGCAAAGAGTAGTGTGAAACTACTGAATGAGGGCCAGATCCCCAGCTAATGTAAATCAGCCTAGCTCCATGATTTTAAAGGAGGTAGGCTGATTTACACCAGCTGAGGACCTGGCCCAAATTTTTAGCCATGAACACTTATGTGCGTGTGACATAAGCCAGGCGGGGTAAATCCAAACCCAGCATTACTAGTGGTGCGTCGGGCCCACAGTTCAGTGGGCCCTGCAGGAACCACTACTGCTGTATCAAAAGAAAAGACTAAGAGTGCAAGCACTGCCCTTTTTCCTCTGTGTCTGACTGGCATTTGGGTTGGAGACAATGGCAAAGAAAGTAGAGGATTCTGGATGAGAGAGCAGGGGAGCTGCAGATCTGGCAAATGCTGCAGAATCTTTGCCCCTCACTGTTGGAATCTCCCATCACTGCCCAAGTGGCTGGAAATGCCTTTGAAGAGACTTACCTGCCATTTGTGTGTTTTACATTCCTCCCCTACCCCAACTACCTTTGTGACCCTTGGAACAGAAGGCCATAAGAGCTTGAGGCAGACAATGTTCCTGGCTGATATCCAACTTAACTACCTGGCATCAAGTAATGTCTTGGTTGGAGCCCTTCATGGCAGATAGCCATTTGAACAGAGCTTGTTTGACCAGCATGAATGGGATTCCAAGGAATTAATAGTGTAGGGCCCTCACTGTCCAGTGGATTGCCAGATGTTTTTCTCCACTACAGAATATGTAACCTCTCTGGGTAGGAGCTCTCTAGTTAGATAAAAAGACCGGAATTCTTGTGACAGGACTGCTTGGGCTCTTCTCAGATATGCCTGTCTATAAAACAATCTCTTGCTCAGACTGCAGACTGCACAAGATAAGTAGAAGAGACAGGATCTTTTTCATTTCTTCAAAGCTCTGCTCTCATGGAAGCAACAGTGGACTTGCTTGGGGGCAGAATTCTTTATTAAGTTAGTGAAGGATGTTGTGATGGAGGCAAATGAGAAACAAATTGCCACTAAGACCCCACCCCCAATGAGGAAAGACTGCCCTGGGTCATTTGTCCACTGGGTTGGAGCTTTAGCCAATGCGTTCTCTACCAATGGCTGAATATTCCCATTTCCTACTGGATCATTTCTCCTAGGTTTTCTCTCTTTCATATTTTTGTGATTGTGATCAGGCCAGCTTGGAGATGGCTCAACCTTGGAGGGACCCAGACTAGTCTGAAGCCATGGAGTTGCAGCACAGAGGAAGAGAATTGGAGATGTGAAAAGCTGCATGACATTCATTAATGATCTGGAGGATGTTGTGGATTGCACCCTCAGCAAGTTTGCAGACGACACTAAACTGGGAGGAGTGGTAGATACACTGGAGGGTAGGGATAGGATACAGAGGGACCTAGACAAATTGGAGGATTGGGCCAAAAGAAATCTGATGAGGTTCAACAAAGACAAGTGCAGAGTCCTGCACTTAGGATGGAAGAATCCAATGCACCGCTACAGACTAGAGACCGAATGGCTCGGCAGCAGTTCTGCAGAAAAGGACCTAGGGGTTACAGTGGATGAGAAGCTGGATATGAGTCAACAGTGTGCCCTTGTAGCCAAGAAGGCCAATGACATTTTGGGCTCTATAGGTAAGGGCATTGCTAGCAGATCGAGGGACGTGATCATTCCCCTCTATTTGACATTGGTGAGGCCTCATCTGGAGTACTGTGTCCAGTTTTGGGCCCCACACTACAAGAAGGATGTGGAAAAATTGGAGAGAGTCCAGCAGAGGGCAACAAAAATGATTAGGGGACTGGAACACATGACTTACGAGGAGAGGCTGAGGGAACTGGGATTGTTTAGTCTACAGAAGAGAAGAATGAGGGGAGATTTGATAGCTGCTTTCAACTACCTGAAAGGTGGTTCGAAAGAGGATGGATCTAGACTATTCTCAGTAGTAGTGGATGACAGGACAAGGAGTAATGGTCTCAAGTTACAGTCGGGGAGATTTAGGTTGGATATTAGGAAAAACTTTTTCAGTAGGAGGGTGGTGAAACACTGGAATGCGTTACCTAGGGAGGTGGTGGAATCTCCTTCCTTAGAAGTTTTTAAGGTCAGGCTTGTCAAAGCCCTGGCTGGGATGATTTAATTGGGATCGGTCCTGCTTTGAGCAGGGGGTTGGACTAGATGACCTCCTGAAGTCCCTTCCAACCCTGATATTCTATGATTCTATGATTGGGTTTCAACTGCCACCACTACACAAGTTTTAAATATAATACCACAGCTGTGGGGGAAGGAGAGGATGGCTCCTTCAAAGCTGCTAGCCTTGTGTCCCTGCTCTGAGAAATAAGGTGACAATAATAGAAGTATGTTTTCACTTAGATCTGCTGTGCTCGTCATGTAGCCCACAAACCGCCTAGCCTTAGCTTGTGGTAGGCTTTATCAATTTCAGAACATGGCATGGAGATCTCCATTGGTGTTGCTAAGGCTGACCTTCATGGTTGGAGGCCACACCTCAGTACTCATCCTTTAATTTTCACACAGTTAATCACAATGTGCAGCTGACCCACGTATGTGACCATGCTGGAGTGGATGGTACCATGGTACAATAGCTTTGGCCATGAGTCAGTATTGGCAATGTGTAATCCTGGAATGAGGAACAAATAAACCCATCTTGAAGACTCATACAATAAATACTTTACATACATTGAAGAATGCAGAACACTTTGCAACATTTAAACCTGACCTAGTGGGAATATGGGGTTTTTTTTGGTTTTGTTTTTTAATCTTCCAGTTCACTAAACACGTTTGAGGCTTGTAGTGGTGGGGCAGGTGTCCCTCTCCCTCTGGGTCGGAGGGAGGCACCACCACCTCACTTCGTTGTCAGGGCCTCCACCCCATATCAGGGGAATCAGCATAGGCGTTACCATCCCAACCGTTTTAACGGGCTGTGCAGCCAACCGTCTAGGGCCCTTGGACATTTCAAGCAGGTGCTGCACCCACCTTAGTCGATGGCCTCGGGGCCCTTGGGGCAGGGGCCCGGGCCGACACCAGCATTAAACAGCTCCAAGCCCTTCGGCCCAGGGCGGAGCAACCCACCAGTCAATTAGCGCTGGCCTATGGAGGCAGAGATAGCAAACCCAGTAGTCAATCTGTTCTGGGCTCTTGTAGCAGAGCCAGAGGAAACCTCAAGTGTAGGGTGGCGGAGTGGTTTGCCACTGAGTCAGCGAGGATCCCAACCACAACACGCTGGCCGTGCCTCAGGCGAAGCTGCAGCCAGGCTATGGTTTACTGTCTCTGGGCCATTTCCTCCCCTCCCCTTGGGGTGTACGTGGAACAGCAGGGTGTCCTCTGCCTCCTCTGGGTAGGTGGCCTGTGGCAGTCCCAGCAGGTCTGTGGCAGAAGTGGGCTCCCCAGCGGGCAGGGCATCACTGGGTTCAGCAGCAGGGTCAGCATCCGGGAGCAAGCAGGGTTCATCTGCCTCCTTTGGTGTCTTGGCCCCAAATGAGCAGGAGGCCCCGCCCTTTATACTTCCTGTCCCAGTGAAGTACTTCCAGCGGGAGGGGCGAGGTAGGCCTGGCTCCGCCCACTTGAGCACAGAGGGTGGTTCCTCCCCTTCTGGCTTGAAGAAAGGTCACACTGCCTCACTACCTGCTAGATATTCTTCTGAATTTCCATACTCTTTGCAGCACAGATAGAAACTGTAGGTATTGATAAGATCCATATTTCTGATCATGTTGCTATATCAATTTTGATTAGTATTGATTTAGCCTGTCAAACCTTCATCTTGGATGTTTAGTAATTCAGTGACTTGTGACCCAAAATTTGTTACATTTATAAACGAAGGGTTGGATTGTAACCTTACAATCCCAACATGAGGTAGAGGCAAATTCCTCAAGAGCAAATCAGTGTTTGTGTGTGTATATAAAATATATGTGTATGTGTTTATAGCTAGAATTCATTCTCTCTGTCTTTCAAGTAAAAATTATAAAATTTTCATAAATAAAATTGAGCATCAGCAGTATTAGCACCATTATTGATTTTTGCCCTTTCTGCTAATTTTTTTAAGTGGATCTATGCATTTCTCTTGGCGCCTGCAAAGCCTTCAGTCAGGGTCCAGCGGACGTATCTTTTCTATACACAGGAAAAAATTAAATTTTATTAAATGGACACAAATAACAGCCCTTGATTTCAACACTGGCAGATTCTGCAATCTCAATTTTGTAAGCTAACTCAAGTTACAAGCCCCGGTTGCCCCCTTTCTTGTTATTGCTTGTCTTATTTCTAGAACCTATAACAATGACTACAGCATAAGAAGTAATCCTCCTTAAATTTAGGATTTGCCAGGTCTAATGCTGTGATGATACACCTCTGCTAATCCATGCTACATTATAGGAAGAGATTGCACCTAAAAACCTGAGGTCTTGAAGCAAATTATTTTTGGTTTTAAAGCCAGTTGAAATGTTTTAATCACAGATTCTTATTTTGTATTTTCAGAAAAACGGCATATCAAATGGAGGTCTCTACAAAAGGCCATTTAATGAACACTTTGAACAAGCACCAATGTATGTTGCTGTTTTGACTTATGTGGGTTTTGGCGTTGGAACAATATTTGGCTACCTGCGAGATTTTATGAGAGCCTGTGGACTAGAAAGATGTAGCCTTGCTGCAGAAAGAGAAGAACAGAAAGTATGTATGAAAAAAGTTAGTGTATTGTGTTAAGGGCTTTCCCTTCACCCTCTCCTGGTTCCTGTCATGCAGACAGAAAGCAGAAGACCAGAAATCTGAAGTGCAAGCAATGAGATGTTTATTGGGGTTAATCAAGCAAGCATATCCATAGCTCTGTACGCTGCAGAGCCTTCCCTTCTCTGTTTTTCCCACCTCCTCCTTCTTAGCAGGCTTAATTATACCTGTAGTGCATGCTCCTGGTCCCACCTCTTACAATTTATGGTCATGTTCCATTTTGGAGGGTCGTGAGTCTGGGGGCTTTGGTACCACCTTTTTTGTATCCCATGGGAAGGGTAAGGAGTGAGGTTGTGTTCTGGCCAAGGTTGGGCTTTTCTTTGGCTTTTAGTGTGTCTTATACCTCCCCTCCCCCAATCTCCTTGCCCGTTCCAACTGGTTGCTTGACCTTGCCTTGAGACAGGAGTCGAGGCAATCTCCAAGTGTACGCTCATATATTAAACTCCTGGCATACCCAGTAGCTCTGTTTCTTATCTTTTCTCATTACACTAACAAATCCATCTGGCTGGCCTCTCCAGGAGCTGGGTTTCCTCTTCTATCTGTCCAAAAAGAAATTTTGTTCATAACAGCCCATAATAATAGAAGGAGAGGGGGTGGCAATTTGCATGATCAAGAGCTTTATATTTGCTTGAAAGCTAAAATATGTCTTGAAAGAACAAAGCTCAGGCATATGGTATTCTTTAGCATAGTAATCAACATTTTTAACCTAAGAATATGTATTTGAAAAAGTTCTTAGCAAACTGCTATTTTAAAACCGTGACTTGTTCTCTTCCTATAAACACAGGAGATGGTAAATACAAATGAAGTTCACACATAGGTAGCCATCAAGCAGAAAATAAGCTGTGATGCCAAAATATAAAACCCTGATTTATAAGAATTGTTGGAAACTGGAGCGCTATTCCTGGATAATTTGGGGATTGCTGTCACCCTAAGTCTGTTATGCTAACACATGCATAAATGATACCCCCGCATAGTTTTGGGGAATACACTGGAGTACTGTTGATATACAGTGTACAATAATGACAATATTATGATACTATCCCCTTTTAAAACTGAGACCTTTGTCGTGCTGCCTCTCGCTACTCCACAGAGAGTAGTTTGGCAGATTCCCATCCCAGGGTGTGTGTTTGCCAAGTAGATCATAAATTAGTCTGATTCTTCTGCTCCAGCTACAAAACAAAAACAGTTTGCCTTAGATGCATGCTTCAGTCTCCTCTGGCAGGTCTGCTTTAAACTGACCATATCCATATTGAATACCAGTCTGTTTGATACTGATCCAGACAATTTAAAGCAGACCTGCCAGAGGAAGTGGAAGCATGAATGATCCCAAGCAGCTACAGATGATCAATTCATGCTTGATCCCTTAGATTCCCATGAGGGCACTATTTCTAACAATCTGAGCAGCTTTCAAATATGGGCCATATATTATCACAAATGTTTCCTTCTTCACCTGTCCCCACCCCAAAATTACATTGTCTGAGGGCCAAGACTGACCATATTCATTTTTGGACTGGTGGCAGGTTTACCACTCAAAGCCTTGTGAATGATCAGGGCTAGAAATAAGTGAGGGATCCTCATGTTCCAACAAGACACCCAAGAATTGTTTCTTTCCCTGGTAGGCCCAAGATACGTGACCCTAAAGTCATGGCATTGTGATACACAGAAAAGCTATTTTATAATCATTAGTATGGATTTAAAATTGATTAGTCTATAATTTCCTTCTTCTTCTGAGCTCTCTGTAGTTTGAGTCAAGGGACCGGGAGCTACAGGAGGAAAGATACAAAAAAAAATACCAACTCCATTCAAAAAATCTGGAAGATGTTTCTGTCCCTAAAATGGGGGGTGGGTTTTGTAAGGTTTTGGTTTTTTTAAAAAGCAGCATAAGCTACGTAATGAAGTAGCAGGATATAAAGAGTTCATTATCACACTTTTGATATGTCCTCTGTGATTTGGCCACTTGTGAATAATGATGATCCTAAACATTTCAGTAAAACCTTTTTACCACACCATTGTGTATTCTGTTAATTCTAATATTTCATATGTATGTATTTGCTAACTAGTATGACTGTGGTACAACATATATATAACCCATGGTTAAGTATTTGTCAACCAAAGTCAACGCCCTACAAGAAGAAGGCATGTATAAACTGAGGTGGGAACTTCTAGTCTAGGCTGACAATATCAAAATAAATCACGGTAGGTTTTCGGGTTATATCTAATGAATCCATTTTCTTATGGATTATGATGTGCTTTTTATCCCACATTTGCTAGAAGCTCTGCATTATAATGAACCTCTCTATCTTCAAAATAACTTTCACAATGTGTATCTGGCATGACGTCTCCTCCTGGTATGAGCTTTCAGAATATTAGACCCTTTTGTGAGTTCTCTGCTACTAGGCTTGTATTACTACCAGTTTCTTAATGAATTAGTCTGCCTTTTTAATTTAAATAAATAAAGTACATAAGATGGTGACTTCCCTAGAAATGTAACCCTGTATTTGTTTTCAAACCAGGATTTTGTGCCACTTTATCAAGATTTTGAGAACTTTTACACAAGAAACCTCTACATGAGAATACGAGATAATTGGAACCGTCCAATCTGCAGTGTCCCAGGGCCACAGTTTGACCTGATGGAACGTATTACAGATGATTTCAACTGGACATTTAGGTGGGTCAGGCTACAGGTAGCAACCAACAGTTTTTTAGCCAGGGAAGTAGAAAGCTATAATGGGAATATAAGTATGCAGAATGTCATTTCTCAAGTTGGAATATGGCAACAGAACAAAACTGGATGGGTAAATATTTATTTGTTTATTTATATATTGCCCCTTCTCTAAAATCTGCTTTAATTGTAGATTTACTGGTTTTACAAAAATAGTAGTTTTCTACTTCTGACCCATCTACAAAGGGCAAACAACAGCATTTAACACTTCATCCATTAACGTCAGTGGTTCTACACCAGCTGAAGATCGAGCACTGTGCTTCTAAACACTGTTTGGGTGGGCAGCATGGAAGGAGGCCAAATTATGTTGCAAATGGGCTTTTTTTTAAAAAAAATTGCTTTAACCCAGGTAAAAACCTAAAAGAGATTTAAAGGCATTTATAACATAGTTTGGGCCCATCCACACTGCTCGGCCAAACTCTCTTATAACCCAGTTTGGTTTAAGCCTTTCTTAAGCACAGTTGTAAAAATGATTGCTTGTGCTGTGTAGATGAGACTTCTGATTTACACACAAGGATCTGCACCAATTCTTTGGTATTGAATTCCAAGCTTGGAATTGAAAGCTTTATATACACTCAGCTTCACTATTGAAATTGAGGTAGAAATGCACTACAGTGAAAACGATGTAGTGTCTCTGTTTATACTATGGTTGCTGAAATATTTTGAAAAAGTAAGCACACGTATTAGAAAGGTATTGGGTGTGTTGCAGCATGTGGGTTTTATGGATTATTTTTCAAATTATTGAAATTACATTGACATGTCTCCTTATTCTTTTTTCCAATGAATGATGCATGGTTGTTCCTCTGGTATTGGCTCTCTTAATACAGCTTGATGGAAGCCATGCCTCTGATGGTCCAACAGAGTTGGGAAGCAGATAAGCATATGTCAAATGTACATTGTTCCTGCTAAACAATCCTAAAGGCAATTTTCAAACAATATATACAGGCACTGTTTCACTCGACCCTGAAATGCAGTCATCTGTAGGATGGAATGTGGCAAACATTGTGTGGAAGCCAACAGTTCTTCTTCAAGTGATGGGCCCTGTGTGTATTCCACACATGGCTGCACACGCAGTGTCTGTTGACCCTCACATGTGCGGTACATCTCCTCATGCTCCCAACTGAAGGTATATGGGGTAGTACCAGGCAATGCCACTCCAGTTCCCTCTTACTGCCACATGGACTGATTTGGAACCCTGATCCTCCTTTGCTCTTACCAGATGAGAGACTTGCCTTTCTCTACTGTAAATAATTTAGACTTAATTTTACTCTATAGCTTAGTTAGGATAGTTAATATAGTAGATATAGTTGTAGTTTAGTAGAAGCACTCCCCAGTCAGGGCACTCAACCCCCCATCACTGATGGACTACGTCTAGGATCCCAGGCTTCAAGAACTGCGTCTCCTGCCCTCGTTCTTTTTCTATTAGTGATTGTGCCTATACTGTCTGGGAGAAGCACACATCTCAGCAAAGTGTACCATCTGTAAGTCCTTCCCGCCCAGAACCAGAAAGGCCTGTGAGCTCCATCTCTGCAAGTTCCTGATGGAAGAGGCGATGAGGCCCTGAATGCACTCAGATCCTGGCCAGGGAGACCCCCCTGTACAGCAGTTGCCACAACCCAGCAGTCCCTCTCCAAGCACAAGCCATGGTGTGTAACCGCAAATACTGAAAAGTAAGGACAAGTCCACCATGAGAGAAAAAAACACTCTCACGGGCACAAGAGCAGATCCCTGCAACGTATTGCTCATAAGAGATGTGTTCCCTCCTCCAGTTATGCCAGGTCGGGTGAGCTGTCACGCACGGACCCTGCGGAAGCAGTGCCAATGACCCCACATCTGGAGGGTAAGACAAAGAAGAAGCAGGATCCATCAGTAATGCCAGTGACCTTGGTATCAGGACTCTTGGAGTGTGCGTCTACGAGTGCAGCTCCGAATACTCCGATGGTGCCACCTCGACATCACACGGACAGAACAGGCCTGACTGTGAAACCGGGTCCCTTCGTAGTCTCCATGGGCAACCTGAAGACACCCAGAATCTCTCCCACCAATTGATTCTTCAGCGGGAAACCGACTCCCTGCTCTACAAGGGTGTGAAAGAGGGCTTCCCCCCACAATCCCAAAGGAAAGGATTCTATTCATCATGTTTCCTCATCCCAACAAGAGGCATAGGCCAGAGATCCATCCTGAACCTTCAACAGCTAAATTACATGCATCAGGAAGCTGAAATTCTCCATGATCATGTTGGCATCGATTTCCTCTGTCCACGAGGAAGCTTGGTTCATTTTGTCCATTTTGTCACCTACACAGATTATAAGTTTTACAGAGATGAGACTTGACTCAGTTGTTGTATGGGCCTTCCTCCTGGCAGAAGGCTTTGCCACAGTGAGCTCCCTAAATGCTCACATCTGCCACTAGCCCCGCACGACAGTCCACCAGTGCCTCTCCTCGTGAGGCACATGGCAGCCTGTACCTACATGATGCCCTTTGCAAGACTCCACATGCAGTGCCTACAGACTTGGCTCCTCCTGACCTACAAGCCGAACAGGGATCACATCGAATCCAGAGTCACTGTCCCCTTGGACATTCTGACCCCTCTTGCTTGGTGATCCAGTCCATCCAAGGTCATGAGTGGGACCCCCTTCAGCCCTCCCGCTCCGAAGGCCACCATCATGACAGACATCTCCTTTATGGGACGGGGTGCTCACCTGGACCACCAAACAATGCAGGATACGTGGACTCCATGGGAAGTCAGGAAACACACAAATGTGCTGGAGCTCAGGGCAGTCTGCCTCACCTGCAAAGCCTTTCTTCCCCTCTTACATGCTCTCCACATACAAATCTTTTCAGACAACATTGCCACGGTGGCATACATCAACAAACAAGGAGGGGCTGAATCTCGCTCCCTCTGCTCGGAGTTGGTCAGACTGTGGAACTGGTGCATCAGAAACCAGGTGACCTCAAAAGTTGCATATCTCCTGGGCTCCCAGAATTCCCTGGCAGACACACTGAGCAGGACTTTCCACATTGATCCCGAATGGGAACTACAGGATGCATTACTGACCAACCTCTACACATGGTGGGGTACCCCCAACTGGGATCTCTTTATGTCATATGCAAATTGGAAGCTCTCCCTGTATTGCTCTGGGGCACTGTGGGAAGAGACTCTCAGGGCAATGCTCTCCTGCTGTCATGGATGGGCCACCTACAATATGCTTCTCCCCCATCCCCGCCCCCATTCCCCTGTTGCTTCAGGTTCCCAGGAGAGTGCATCAGGACAGAGCCACCATCATCCTCACAGCACCCTACCGTCCCTGACCGTTCTGGTTCACAGACCTCATGAAGCGCTCCACCTGTGCATCAGTCAGGCTCCAGTTGTCCCCAGATCTTCTCACTCAAGATCAGGGCAGGTTCAAACATCCCCGTCTGGGCACACTTCACCTCACACCCTTGTGTTTGGATGGGCATCTGACATAGATCTTGCATGTTCCACGCCAGTGCAGCAGATCCTTAACCAGAGCAGAAAAGAATCAACCAAAACATGCTATCAAGCCAAGTGGTGTCACTTCCTGAAGTGGGCCTGCCACCACCACCATTCACCAGACACAGTGACCATTCTGGTCATCCTAGATTATTTCCTTTCCCTAAAAACATTGGGTTCAGCTCTCAGCTCTATCTATGTACATCTTGGTGGCCTTCCTTCCCCCAGTGGACAGATGCTCCATCTCTACATACCCAAGATGGTACGATTCATGAAAGGCCTGCTCAAAACCTTCCCACTGTTCACCAAACCCACACCTCAGAGGAACCTTAACCTCGTCCTCTCAGCCCTCATGAGACTACCTCTTGAACCTATGGCAACTTATACCATGGCCCATTCTTTTCATAAAAGTGGCCAGGTTGTGTCCAAAGGATCAGTAAACTAGCAGCCATGGCGGCTGGCCCTTCTAACACAGTATTCCACAAAGACAAAGTTTCCTTGAGACTACACCCCAAATTTCTCCCCAAGATTATGTCAGAATTCCATCTGATTCCAACCAATCCATCCACTTGCCTGTGTTCTGCCCAAAACCACATGCTTCCCCTACAGACAAGAGACTACACTCTCTTGATGTCATTCGGGCCCTGGCATTCTACCTACAAAGAACTAAACCCTTTCAAAAGTCTTCACCACTCTTTGTAGCCCTGGCAGAAAAAATCAAGGGGCCAAACCGTATCCCCACAGAGAATCTCCAAGTGGGTCTCAGGCTGCATACTGGAATGCTACAAGATATCAAACCTCCCCTCTCCTGGGAGCATTACAGCTTACTCCCAGGGGCATTACAATTCTACATGGGCACAAGCCACTTCCGCCACTTCACAGGCTTGACAAAGCCCTGGCTGGGATGATTTAGTTGGGGATTGTTCCTGCTTTGAGCAGGGGGTTGGACTAGATGACCTCCTGAGGTCCCTTCCAACCCTGATATTCTATGATTCTATGATTAGCAGATGTTCTGTGGCAAGACATCTGCAAAGACACAGCATGGCATTTCATACACACATTCACAACGCACTATGCCCTGGATCATGCAGTAGCCATGAACAAGGCCGTGGGACGAGCTGTATTGCAAATGACTCTGCCAGTAGCCTCCTTGCATCCATCACCACACTGATCACTGATCACAGGTCACCCACGTGTGAAATACACATAGGGACCATCACTTGAAGAGGAGGAGGAGGAGGTTACTTACTGTAACTGGAGGTTCTTTGAGATATGTGGTCCCTATCTCTGTTCCACTACTTGTTCTCCATCCCCTCTGCTTGGGACTTGACCACATTGCAGTACGAATAGGAACGGGAGTGGTATTGACCTGTGCTGTCCCTTATACCTTTGGTCGGGAGGACAAGGAGGCATACCGTGCATGTGTGGGCCAACAGACATTGCTTGGAAAAAACTTCAATTCAGCTACATGGCGCACATGCGCACCCGACATCTCAAAGAACCTCCAGTTACAGTAAGTGACCTCCGCTTTTGACCCAGTGAAGTAGAAAACAATTGGAAACTATAAGTATACAGAATGTAATTTCCCAAGTTGGAATATGGCAATAAAACAAAACTTGATGGATAAATACTTATTTATTTATTGCCTTCTTCTTTAAAATCTGCTTTAATTGTAGGTTTACTGGAAGAACTATCAAGGATGTAATCAACATGGGTTCTTATAACTACCTCGGCTTTGCAGAAACAGATGCTAATGCTTTGAAAACAGTGGCAGATGAATTACAGAACTATGGAACAGGAGTATGCAGTACCAGGCAGGAAATGGGTAAGTGGAATAAACTGCTAAATTGCTGCTATGGTTTCTATTGCTAGATGGGTTGTTCTATTGTCACAGATGCTATGATGAAACTGGATACTTGTAAGATTCTATGCTTGTTAACTATTCCTTGCTTGGCTATTGAAACGAATGTTAATTTCTTTTCAATATTATGTAATTGTTAAAAAGCTTGAGTAGATTTTTGTCCCATGTGCTAGCTTATCATCCAAGAAAGGTGCATCTGTCTCCATCTGAAAGCAACTCCAATTGCATTGCTATTCAGAAGCTCTTTCCCTGCCGGGCTGGCTGTGCAGAAATAGTCTTCTGGAACTCTTTTATGTATGATGCGGGTAGTGCAAAAATATAGAACTAAGGCATGCTAACCTTACCCATTTCTGCTGTCAGCTACTGCTGATTGCAAAGAGAGCCTGTAGTGCCTTTTCAAAGCTGTTTTGACTAATTTTGGTAACTTGCATGACTTTACATGTTACAACTTGCAAGTCTCCAGAGTTTTTGGTTATCAGTTGTTGTTGTCTCCTCTGGAGATCTCTGTTAATGGTCATAGTTATCATACTAAAAAGTTTGGACAGAAACCTGACTAGCAGTGTGTATTCATGGGAGCCTGAAATCTCTTGATCTGCTCAGTGTTCCTGCTGATTATGAAATGGTCAAGAATTTTCTATCCGAATAATTTTCCAATGGAAAATGCCTTTTTTTTTTTTTTTTTGCCAAAAATCAAAAACATTTGTGGGAAAATATCAATTTTTCTGACAAATTTCAATTTTCCACAAGGGTCTGACTGCAGGGGAAAAATGTGCTTGTTGGTGGCATTACTAGGCCCTTCCCTTCCCAAGCAATACTGCTTCTTGGCGGGTTCCTCCTGCTACCCACCTGGTTTCAGATATCCAGTTCTGGAGTCTTTGGTTAGTATTAAACAATCGCGTTTATTCTAGAAATGAAATCATAAACACTGTAACTCTGTTGGTTAGGCAGAGTCACAGTGGCAGAACCTAGCTAGCAGATAATGCCGAGCCAGATAATGCCAAAGAATTGGTAACAGTATATACAATATATATATTAACAACTGATTAACAATTTACCAATCACTACAGAACATGATGGAGTTATTGACAGGTAAACAGTACCCTTCACATGAATCATAACCATAACAGGACTTTGAGACCTGTGCTTCTCCGGCCAGGAGTCCCTTCTGCACATGTGCAGGTATACAAAGGTCACACCGTGGACACCTTGATCAACAGCCCCTAGGCTGCACTCCCTCTACTATCCCTATACCAGGGATCGGCAACCTTTGGCACGCGGCCCATCAGGGAAATCCGCTGGCAGGTCTGGACGGTTTGTTTACCTGCAGCGTCTGCAGGTTCAGCCGATCGCAGCTCCCACTGGCCATGGCTTGCCATACCAGGCCAATGGGAGCTGCAGGAAGCGTCCAGCACGGTTATTCTCTAAGGTGCCACAAGTACTCCTTTTCTTTTTGCGAATACAGACTAACACAGCTGTTACTCTGAAACCTTTGATTTCTTTCCTGTTGGAAATGCTGATGGCTGGGAAGATGAGGCACTTGTTTTTAGGGATTCTAGCTATTTTTAATAAGTAAGCATTAAAAGGGAACCCAGATCTCTTGCATTCATAATTTCCTCTAAAATGTACAGCCTTTCAGAGGGAGAGTTACAGTGAGCAGAAGGCGGAAATGGGTTAAAAAAGTAGGAAAAGGAGGTATAAGGATGGGTTTAGATCATTTGGTGTTATATCTGTAGTGCTGCTTTAACTCTGTGCTAGTTAATACTAAAGCAACTTTACAGAACTTGAATTATTTACTCACCCACTTAGGATGAGTAATATTTTTCGTTTGACTTTTTGAGTGAAATAATTTTAATTTTTTTATCACCTTCATCGTAATAAGGTTGGGCAAGAAGCTTTTTTTCAAAACAATTTATTTTGGTTGAACTTAAGTACTTGAAGTATTCATAAATTGAGGTATAATAGCTAACACTATAGACTCTTTATGGTCCCAGACCAGGAAAGCACGTAAGCATGTGTGTAAGTGTGAGCACAAATAGTGCCGTGGAAGTCACACGCATGTGTAAGGTTTCAGAGTAGCAGCCGTGTCAGTCTGTATCCGCAAAAAGAAAAGGAGGACTTGTGGCACCTTAGAGACTAACCAATGTATTTGAGCATAAGCTTTTGTGAGCTTATGCATCTGATGAAGTGAGCTGTAGCTCACGAAAGCTTATGCTCAAATACATTGGTTAGTCTCTAAGGTGCCACAAGTACTCCTTTTCTTTTTACACATGTATAAGTGCTTTGTATGTTCAGGGCCTTAATTAGTAAGCACTCTTTCTAAGCACTGATAGGTCTGTGTATGAAAAGAATATTTCGTTTCTTGGAGAAGTATAGTGAAGAGAGGGGAGAATGAAGAAGTAAAATGAATACAGTAGTTATTTTAAAAACAAATGCCAGATAAAAATCTATAATATAATAAAACTTGGGCCTGAATCTGCACGTCCTTGTGTAGTGCAGAGTGCATGGTAGATATAAGATGCTCCTGAATCAGAATGCGAGTATTTTTCAGGTGCTTGGCTTTGGAAATAGATTAACATGGAAATTTTAATGTTTCCATTTATATATTTAAAATTACATCTCCATTTTACAAAAGAGATTGGAATCAAGGCAGAATATTGCCAAAGACAATACTTAGGGCTTGTCTACACAATTAGACCATGGCAAGCAGGGGTGTGAATCTACCCCACACTAGCCTGCCACAATCTAACTGTCCCTGTCCACCCTGATGACATGAGTTAACAGTTTGTTAATGCGCTTTGAGCTAGTTCTGGTTCAAAGAGGATTAGATCAAAGCACTCTCAGGGTATGTCTACACTACGAAATTAGGTCGAATTTATAGAAGTCGGGTTTTTAGAAATCGTTTTTATATAGTCGATTGTGTGTGTCCCCACACAAAATGCTCTAAGTGCATTAACTCGGTGGAGTGTTTCCACCGAACCGAGGCTAGCGTCGACTTCCGGAGTGTTGCACTGTGGGTAGCTATCCCACAGTTCCCGCAGTCTCCGCTGCCCATTGGAATTCTGGGTTGAGATCCCAATGCCTGATGGGGCAAAAAACATTGTCGCGAGTGGTTCTGGGTACATGTCGTCAGGCCCTCCCTCCCTCCCTCTGTGAAAGTAATGGCAGACAATCGTTTCGCGCCTTTTTCCCTGAGTTACCTGTGCAGATGCCATACCACGGCAAGCATGGAGCCCGCTCAGCTCACTGTCACCGTATGTCTCCTGGGTGCTGGCAGATGCGGTACTGCATTGCTGCACAGCAGCAGCAACCCATTGCCTTGTGGCAGCAGACGGTGCAATAGGCCTGAAAACCGTCCTCATCGTGTCCGAGGTGCTCCTGGCCACCTCGGTAAGGTCAGTCAGGAGCGCCTGGGCAGACATGGACGCAGGGACTAAATTAGGAGTGACTCGATCAGGTCACTCTCTTTAGTCCTGCAGGCAGTCCTATTGTACTATCGTATGGTGAGCAGGCAGGAGATGAGGACGGCTAGCATTCCTATGGCACCATCTTCTGCTGAGCAGCCAGGAGATGTGGATGGTTTGCAGTCCTACTGCAGTGTCTGCTGCCAGCCAAAGATGTAAAACATAGATGGAGTGGATCAAAACAAGAAATAGACCAGATTTGTTTTGTATTCATTTGCTCCCCCCTCCCTCCCTCTGTGAAATCAACTGCCGACAATTGTTTTGATGAGGGCTGTCAGGGGCACCTTGAAAACTTTAATGGAGATTCCGTCCTGCCTGAAATAGCAGAGGGAGGGATAGCTTAGTGGGTTGAGCATTGGCCTGCTAAACCAGGGTTTTGAGTTCAGTCCTTGAGGGGGCCATTCTGTGTGACAGTTGTTTTTGTTTCTCCTTGGTGTAAAGCCACCCCCTTTGTTGATTTTAATTCCCTGTAAGCCAACCCTGTAAGCCATGTCGTCAGTCGCCCCTCCCTCCATCACAGCAATGGCAGACAATCGTTCCGCACCTTTTTTCTGTGCAGATGCCATACCACGGCAAGCATGGAGCCTGCTCAGATCACTTTGGCAATTAGGAGCACATTAAACACCACTCGCATTATCCAGCAATATATGCAGCACCAGAACCTGGCAAAGCGAAACCGGGTGAATAGGCGACGTCAGCGCAGTGACGAGAGTGATGAGGACATGGACACAGACTTCTCTCAAAGCACGGGCCCTGGCAATGCGGGCATCGTGGTGCTAATGGGGCAGGTTCATGCGGTGGAACGCTGATTCTGGGCCCGGGAAACAAGCACAGACTGGTGGGACCACATAGTATTGCAGATCTGGGACGATTCCCTGTAGCTGCGAAACTTTCGCATGCGTAAGGGCACTTTCATGGAACTTTGTGACTTGCTTTCCCCTGCCCTGAAGCGCATGAATACCAAGATGAGAGCAGCCATCATAGTTGAGAAGCGAGTTGCAATAGCCCTGTGGAAGCTTGCAACGCCAGACAGCTACCAGTCAGTCGGGAATCAGTTTGGAGTGGGCAAATCTACTGTGGGGGCTGCTGTGATGCAAGTAGCCCACGCAATCAAAGATCTGCTGATATCAAGGGTAGTGACCCTTGGAAATGTGCAGGTCATAGTGGATGGCTTTGCTGCAATGGGATTCCCTAACTATGGTGGGGCCATAGACGGAACCCATATCCCTATCTTGGCACCGGAGCACCAAGCCGGCGAGTACATAAACTGCAAGGGGTACTTTTCAATAGTGCTGCAAGCACTGGTGGATCACAAGGGACATTTCACCAACATCAAAGTGGGATGGCCGGGAAAGGTACATGACGCTCGCATCTTCAGGAACTCTGGTCTGTTTCAAAAGCTGCAGGAAGGGACTTTATTCCCAGACCAGAAAATAACCATTGGGGATGTTGAAATGCCTACAGTTATCCTTGGGGACCCAGCCTACCCCTTAATGCCATGGCTCATGAAGCCATACACAGGCAGCCTGGACAGTAGTCAGGAGCTGTTCAACTACAGGCTGAGCAAGTGTAGAATGGTGGTAGAATGTGCATTAGGATGTTTAAAAGCATGCTGGCGCAGTTTACTGACTCGGTTAGACCTCAGCAAAACCAATATTCCCACTGTTATTACTGCTTGCTGTGAACTCCACAATATCTATGAGAGTAAGGGGGAGATGTTTATGGCGGGGTGGGAGGTTGAGGCAGATCGCCTGGCCGCTGGTTACGCGCAGCCAGACACCAGGGTGGTTAGAAGAGCACAGGAGGGTACGGTGCGCATCAGAGAAGCTTTGAAAACCAGTTTCATGACTGGCCAGGCTACAGTGTGAAAGTTCTGTTTGTTTCTCCTTGATGAAACCCCCAACCCCTTGGTTCACTCTACTTCCCTGTAAGCTAACCACCCTCCCCTCCTCCCTTTGATCACTGCTTGCAGAGGCAATAAAGTCATTGTTGCTTCACATTCATGCATTCTTTATTAATTCATCACACAAATAGGGGGATAACTGTCAAGGTAGCCCGGGAGGGGTAGTGGAGGAGAGAAGCACCGGGAGGGGTGGTGGAGGAAGTAAGGACAAGGCCACACAGCACTTTAAAAGTTTAAAACTTAAAACTTATTCAATGCCAGCCTTCTGTTGCTTGGGCAATCCTCTGGGGTGGAGTGGCTGGGTGGCCGGAGGCCCCCCCACTGCGTTCTTGGGCATCTG
Organism: Caretta caretta; assembly: GCF_965140235.1. NCBI lineage: Eukaryota > Metazoa > Chordata > Testudines > Cheloniidae > Caretta > Caretta caretta. The sequence continues at coordinate 199,912,709 of NC_134208.1, read as the reverse complement.
GGTTAGGATGTTATGGAACTTGGGTAGGAGGGCGGTTGGTTACACAGGGGCTGTAGCAGCGGTCTGTGCTCCAGCTGCCTTTTCTGAAGCTCAGCCATATGCTGAAGCATATTAGTTTGATCCTCCAGCAGCCTCAGCATTGAATCCTGCCTCCTCTCATCATGCTGCCTCCACCTTTCAGCTTCAGCCCTCTCTTCAGCCCGCCACTTATTCTCTTCAGCCCGCCACCTCTCCTCCCGGTCATTTTGTGCTTTCCTGCACTCTGACATTCTCTGCCTCCACGCATTCGTCTGTGCTCTGTCAGTGTGGGAGGACAGCATGAGCTCAGAGAACATTTCATCACGAGTGCGTTTTTTTCACCTTCTAATCTTCACTAGCCTCTGGAAAGGAGAAGATCCTGTGATCCTTGAAACACATGCAGCTGGTGGAGGAAAAAAAAAGGGACAGTGGTATTTAAAAAGACACATGTTATAGAACAATGGGTACACTCTTTCACGGTAGACCTTGCTATTAACATTACATACCTAGCACATGTGCTTTCATTCCAAGGTCGCATTTTGCCTCCCCCCACCACGTGGCTAGCCCATCCCCCCTCCCCCCTCCCCGTGGCTAACAGTGGCGAACATTTCTGTTCAGCCACAGGCGAACAGCCCAGCAGGAATGGACACCTCTAAATGTCCCCTTAAGAAAAGCACCCTATTTCAACCAGGTGACCATGAATGATTTCACTCTCTTGAGGATAACACTGAGAGATAAAGAATGGATGTTGTTTGAACGCCAGCAAACATACACTGCAATGCTTTGTTCTGCAATTATTCCTGAGTACGTGCTATTGGCCTGGAGTGGTAAAGTGTCCTACCATGGTGGACGGAATAAGGCTTCCCTCCCCAGAAACCTTTTGCAAAGGCTTTGGGAGTACATCCAGGAGAGCTGCAAATACCAGGACAAATTAATTATTAAACATGCTTGCTTTTAAACCATGTATACTATTTTAAAAGGTACACTCACCAGAGGTCCCTTCTCCGCCTGGCAGATCCAGGAGGCAGCCTTGGGTGGGTTTGGGGGTACTGGCTCCAGGTCCAGGGTGAGAAACAGTTCCTGGCTGTCAGGAAAACCGGTTTCTCCGCTTGCTTGCTGTGAGCTATCTACAACTTCATCATCATCATCTTCCTCGTCCCCAAAACCTGCTTCTGTGTTGCCTCCATTTCCATTGAAGGAGTCAAACAAAATGGCTGGGGTAGTGGTGGCTGAACCCCCTAAAATGGCATGCTGCTCATCATAGAAGCGGCATGTTTCGGGCTCTGACCCAGAGCAGCCGTTTGCCTCTCTGGTAGGCTTGCCTCAACTCCTTAAGTTTCACGTGGCACTGCTTTGGGTCCCTGTTATGGCCTCTGTCCTTCATGCCCTGGGAGATTTTGACATGTTTTGGCATTTCGAAAACTGGAACGGAGTTCTGATAGCACGGATTCTTTTCCCCATACAGCGATCAGATCCTGTACTTCCAGTTCAGTCCATGCTGAGCTCTTTTGCGATTCTGGGACTCCATCAAGGTCACCTCTGCTGATGAGCTCTGCCCTCACCTGCAGCTTGCCACGCTGGCCAAACAGGAAATTGAAATTCAAAAGTTCGTGGGCCTTTTCCTGTCTACCTGGCCAATGCATCTGAGTTGAGAGTGCTGTCCAGAACGGTCACAATGGAGCACTCTGGGATAGCTCCCGGAGGCCAATACCATCTAATTGCGTCCACAGTACCCCAAATTCAACCCGGCAAGGCCAATTTCAGCGCTAATCCCCTTGTCGGGGGTGGAGTAAGGAAATCAATTTTAAGAGCCCTTTAAATTGAAAAAAATGGCTTCATCGTGTGCAGGGTTAAATCAATTTAATGCTGCTAAATTCGACCTCAACTCCTAGTGTAGACCAGGGCTCAGAAACTGTTAATGCACATCAGCAGGGTGCAAAAGGACAGTTAATCCATGGCAGGCTAGTGCTGGGTAGATTCACACCCAAGCTTGCCTTGATGGTCTAATTGTTTGTGTAGACAAGTTCTTAGTTACTCCTTATTTTAGGAGGAATGATTTCAATCTGAGTAACCATGATTAAAAACTGATGACAATGAGAAAAGCAAAATCCTGTCACTGAAATAGCCAGTCATTTGCATGTTACTTTAATATGCAGTTTATAATACAGAAGCATAAGGAGCTAATAAAAAGAGAGAATGGCATATCTAGATTCTTGTGTCAATTTGTGAGACAAGCCAATCACTTAATTCTTTTTTTATCTTGTTTTTTTCCCCCACCATGCAAGATACTTTTTCAGTATATCTTAGAAAATGGAAAATGGAAAATAGAAAATTCAATACATACACATAGATGTATACATCTAGGAACAAAGAACATAAGCCATACTTACAGAATAGGGGACTCTATCCTGGGAAGCAGTGACTCTGAAAAAGATTTGGGGCTCATCAGCTGAACATGAGTTCCCTGTTCGAGACTAGGGCCAAAAGGGCTACTGCAATCCTGGGATGCATCATCAGAGGAATCTCGAGTAGGAGTAGAGATTATTTTACTTCCGTATTTGGCACGGGTGCGACCACTGCTGGAATGCTGTTTCCAATTCTGGTGCGCACAATTGAAGAAGGATGTTGAGAAATTGGAAAGGGTTCAGAGAAGAGCCATGAGTATGATTAAAGGATTAGAAAACCTGTCTTACAATGATAGACTCAAGGAGCCCCATCTATTTATCTTAACAAAGATTAAGGGGTGACTTGATTATAGTCTATAAGTATCTACCTGGGGCACAAATATTTAAAAATGGCCTCATCAATCTAGCAGAGAAAGGTATAACACAATCCAATGGCTGGGAGTTGAAGCTAGACAAATTCAGACTGGAAATAAGGCATACATTTTAACCGTAAAGTGTTGGACCATTGGACCAATTTACCAAGGGTTCTGGTGAATTCTCCATCACTGACAACTTTTAAATCAAGATTAGATATTTTTCTAAAAGATCTGCTCTAGAAATTATTTTGGAGAAATTTTATGGCCTGTATTATATATAGGATGTTATATATGTGTTCTATAGGATGTCAGACTAGATAATCACAATTATCTTTACCGGCCTTGGGATCGATGGATCTGTGGGAGGCTTTTGGGATTTTCAATCTGAAAGTGAATTTTCCTCTTATTTTAAAAATAGGGACAAGCTGTACATCCTGAATGAGAATCTGCACCCCTGCACACTACAAAGTTTAACTGTCTAGGGGCTCTATAGTTAAACATTTGGTGGTTACATAAACATATGGATCTACTGGCCATTGTCCCCTTTGGAGCTGGCACCCAGAAGCAGCAGGGTTTACTGCATTATTACAGCTGTGTAGCAGCCATGCAGAATTTCTTCCCCAGCCCCTTTTGAAATTCTCCCATTGCTACTCAGTCTAAGAGCAAAGGACTAGATTTAGCCCACACAGAATAAGTTGGGTGTGAGTTGTATCAGAGGGGGTTGTGGGGAGAGTTTAAATTTTGGTGCTCAACCAAAAATCAGTTGTCATTTTGTTCTGTTTTTTTATTATTATTTGACTGGTCTTTTAATTTCTTTGATTTTTAAGGAAAAATCTAAATTTCCATGTCCACATTTAAATTACAATAGCACTTTACTTTTTTCAGGCTTTAGGGCCGCACGTGACATTTTAGCAGCATGTTCTGGCAGGAGGTAATGGTTGTGTTACTATTTTTATTTTATTTTTTATATTCAAATTGTGCCCAAAGGTCCGATTCAGGATCAAGTCCTATTGCCCCAAGTGCTGTACAAACACAGGATGAGACAGTTACTGCTTTGAAGATGATATAGTGATAAGAAACTAAAGCTAATGTGAACTAAGTTGTACCCTTCGAAACAATTTCAGTATTTATGACCTGAAGTTTCAGATGTGACTAATGATTTAGGGTGTCTCAATTTGTGGGTGTCCACCTTTAAAAAGGGCCTGATTTTCAGAGAGTGGGTAAGTCTGAAAATCAGGACTATTTCATGTGACTCAGGTTAAAATCTCACAATTACCATTGATGTTTGAAAATTTAGGCCTGTGACTTGTATTGGGATGTCAGGATTATTGGGTCAGTTCAGTTTTGGCCCCAGATTTAAGGGATTTGTTCATTTTAAAATCAGCTTTTATTAAATCCAAGTGTAACACAACATTTACCATACTATTTTTTTTTTAAATCCAGTGGAAAGAATTTAATTTAAAAAACAAATTAAATATTGCCCACCAGCGTTTGTAACTCAGACATTACAGCATTGTGCTAGCACAGATAATGGAAAGTGAATAAGACTTTTAACTTTGTTGTTTAAATATTTCATAAGCTGTCAGTGACTTTTAATCACCAGGCCTGGATTTTGTCAGCCTGGGCAACTTGCTGTAGGAGTGTACACGCCACATTCCCCACACCCAGGTGAGCTGAGGGATGACATGCCCTAAAGGTGACTTAATTTGGGAGAGGAGGGTGTGGAAGGCTGAAAATATGAAATTCACAATTTTTATAACAATCTTTGATTGTTATCAGAATTTCCCATAATACCCTTGTCTTTTTCAAACACCAGCCTGACAAACTCACACTATCCTATAACTGGGAAGAGGGATGGGAGAGAATTATTTGGGTTTTCCTTTCAAATTTACTGATGGCTGTTTTTTCTTCTTTTATCAAGTAGACCGCTTATGCCACCTGATTGGGAAAGCTCTGTGGCCCCAGTTCTCTGGTCAGGCTGCGCTGCAATCAGTGCAGAGCCTGGTGGGATGTAGGGGAAATGTAATATCAAGGTGACTTTGTGCTGCCCTGATCATGGGACCAGTCTAACCCCAGTAAAACAAAACAGACTTAGGGTTGCTATAACTTGCACCTTCTGGTAGTGGCAGATCCACTAGCTGCAGATTGTCAGAACACTAGTGATCCAGCCAAACCCCATTCCACCGGGCATGCATCCCACACTAGAGAGTTGAGTGGCTGAGGGTAGGTATAACTAGTGTAACTGGCTGTACACCCTTGGGGACCTTCCCCTGCTGGGGAATCCTCCTATATAACCACATACTTAAATGACTGGTTTTAATACATTTAATATCCTCTTGTTTTAAAACTCAAGAATCTTAAGTAGGCCGAATCTGAATCAGCCCTGTTCTTCCCACCCCCGTATGATTTTGTCTCTAGCCTTTCATTGATAAGATCTGGTCTATGCATCATACTTCTTCCGTAACACCTCACCCACCACCTACGGTAGTTCCATCATAATTAGAGATGTGCAAAGCCAGGGCTGGTGTTGCAAATCCTTGTCAGTCAGGTTTGGGTTTTGCAAAACAAAACCCACCAAATTCAGGGGTGGTTCTGGTTTGCGGTTTGGATTTATATCCAATAGTTCTATAGAGTGACTGCATTTTATTGGCACCTACCTTCCATTGCTGGGATTTGTCATTCACAAATAGTGACGGGTGAATCTCAAATTGTTCAGTCTATCATCCTAGCAAAGTCAACAAAGGCAGGTTAAAGAAATACCAGAGATGCTGCCCTTTTCTATTCCATCTAAGAGTGACAAAAACATACCGACAAGAAGTACGGTTAGGACAACTGACCAGAGTAGGAAAGATGGACGTGCAATTTTTTTCAGCAGACATGCATTTTTTTAAGTCGATGTTCCTTTAAGCTACTGTATATAAGTGAACAGAAAAACAGGAATAGAAAACAATACCTCAGTACAACCAGCTGAGTTATAATTGCTGCTGGAACCACAATGAGCCCATTTAATAGTTGGGTTTTAATTATGGCAGGTAAGATCACCCTTCTGGCTCACCACTCTCAATATCCCTCCATTTGTTCACCTGTCTCCACCAGATCAAACAAAAGCTTCTTGTCTTCCCCTTCAGTTCCCTTCATCATTTAACTCTGCCTCACTACCAGACCTACTGTTCTGTCATGACACCAACTCCGCCTCTGCTCTGCAGGTGACATGAGCCATTATCATAGAATATCAGGGTTGGAAGGGACCTCAGGAGGTCATCTAGTCCAACCCCCTGCTCAAAGCAGGACCAATCCCCAATTTTTGCCCCAGATCTCTAAATGGCCCCCTCAAGGACTCATGCATAGGTCCACTTGTTCCTTCAGCTTTGTCACACTTTATCCTATGCTCCCTAACCATATTTCTGGGGAAAACGCTGTCAAAACCCATAAAAATACCTCCCTTCCTTCCTCAAATTGCTCCTTAAGACTTATCTCTGCCAGGGTGCCTACAGAACACTACCACACTAGTGGCTAGGCAGATAGCAAGTTGAGAATACTAGTTTTTTATGCAAAGTTGCTTCATATTTTATCCTACCACCACCCGCCACCACACGCTTTTGTCTGTTCCCTATTGCTTTTGATATTCTAAGAATATGATCTGTCTGGAGAAGGGTTGCCAACTTTCTAATTGTACAAAACCAAACACCTTAGCCCCGACCCTTCCCTGAGGCCACACCCCATGTCCCGCCTCTTCCCCAAGGTCCTGCCCCCCCCCGCTCACTACATTCCCCCTCTCTTGGTGGCCTGCTGTCCCCCATCCTCACTCACTTTCACTGGGCTGGGGCAGGGGGTTGGGGTGGGGGAGGTGAGGGCTCTAACTGGGAGTGCAGGCTCTGGGGTGGAGCCAGGGATGAGGGGTCTGGGGTGCTGGAGGGGGCTCCAGGCTGGGGCAGTGGGTTGGGGTGTAGGAGTGGGTGAGGGCTTTGGCTGGGAGTGCGGGCTCTGGGGTGGGGCCAGGGATGAGGGGTTTGGGGTGCAAGAGGGAGCTCCAGGCTAGGAGTGAGGCAGAGGGGTTCAGGATGTGGAGTAGCTCTGGGCTGGGGCAGTGGGTTGGGGCAAGAGCTCCATCTGGGTTTGCAAGCTCTGGGGTGGGGCCAGGGATGAGGAGTTTGAGTGCCAGAAAGGGCTACGGGTTTGGGGGGGCCTCAGGGCTGGGGCAGCGGATTGGGGCACGGGATTACCTCTGGTGGCTCCTGGTCAGTGGCACAGGGACGGGGGGGGGGGCACTAAGGCAGGCTTCGTACCTGTCCTGACTCCGCGCTGCACCCTGGAAGCGACCAGAAGGTCCAGCTCCTAGGCAGAGGTGTGACAGGTGGCTCTGAGCGCTGCTCTCACCCGCAGGCACCGTCCCTGCAGCTCCCATTGGCCACAGTTTCCGGCCAATGGGAATGTGAAGCCAGTGCTCAGGGTGGGGGCAGCGACTAGGAGCCAGAGCTGCTGGCCACTTCCGAAGTGCATCGTGGTGCCAGGACAAGTAGGGACTAGCCTGCCTTAGCTCCGCAGCACCACCAACCGGACTTTTAACGGCCTGGTCAGCAGTGCTGACTGGAGCCGCCCGGCTCCCTTTTCGACCGGGTGTTGCGGTCAAAAACCAGACACGTGGTTACCCTAGGTCTGGAGCAGAAACTGTCATTTTTATTTCTTTGTACAGCACTTAGCACAGTTGGGCCTTGATATTTGATTGGGCTCTTGAGAGGCACTACCATTATACAAATAAAAATTAATAATAAAGGCTGTTTTCCTGGTACCAGATCTTTCACACCTGATTGAGATGAATGGATTGCGAAGGGATGAGTTCTCTGCTCTTCAGTTAAATATTAGTGGCAGAAGAGGTTTTTGCTGCTTCACAGCTTTCAAAATGGAAAAAGATGCAGGAGAAACATTTTTCTTTATCCCTCTCTACCAAAGTATGGTTATGATTCCCGCCACCTCTTTTTATAGAGCAAAAAGTGGGGGAGGGTGTTGTTCATTTGTTTCCCGTTTTACCAAAACTCAAAAATAACTAAGGACAGTTTTCTTTCTGAATAAAGAAAAGGAGTACTTGTGGCACCTTAGAGACTAACCAATTTATTTGAGCATAAGCTTTCGTGAGCTACAGCTCACTTCATCGGATGCATAAAGTGGAAAGTACAGTGAGCAGATTTTATATATACACACAGACCATGAAAAAATATACATTGTAAGGAGAGTGATCACTTAAGATGAGCTATTACCAGCAGGAGAGTGGGGTGGGGGGAGAGAAAACCTTTTGAAGTGATAATCAAGGTGGGCCATTTCCAGCACATTTCCAGAAGTTAACAAGAACGTCTGAGGAACAGTGGGGGGGGGGGCCGCGGGAGGAAGAATAAACAAGGGGAAATAGTTTCACTTAGTATAATGACTCAACCACTCACCGTCTCTATTCAATCCTAAATTAATTGTATCCAATTTGCAAATTAATTCCAATTCAGCAGGATTGTCTGGCTATGTAGACTCCCTCCTCAGGCCCTACGCTACCAGCACTCCCAGCTATCTTCGAGACACCACTGACTTCCTGAGGAAACTACAATCCATCGGTGATCTTCCTGAAAGCACCATCGTGGCTACTATGGATGTAGAAGCCCTCTACACCGATATTCCACACAAAGATGGACTACAAGCCATCAGGAACACTATCCCTGATAATGTCACGGCAAACCTGGTGGCTGAACTTTGTGACTTTGTCCTCACCCATAACTATTTCACATTTGGGGACAATGTATACCTTCAAATCAGTGGTACTGCTATGGGTACCCGCATAGCCCCACAGTATGCCAACATTTTTATGGCTGACTTAGAACAACGCTTCCTCAGCTCTCGTCCCCTAACGCCCCTACTCTACTTGCGCTATATTGATGACATCTTCATCATCTGGACCCATGGAAAAGAAGCCCTTGAGGAATTCCACCATGATTTCAACAATTTCCATCCCACCATCAACCTCAGCCTGGACTAGTCCACACAAGGGATCCACTTCCTGGACACTACAGCGCTAATAAGCGATGGTCACATAAACACCACCCTATACCGGAAACCTACTGACCACTATTCCTACCTACATGCCTCCAGCTTTCACCCAGACCACACCACACGATCCATTGTCTACAGCCAAGCTCTACGATACAACCGCATTTGCTCCAACCCCTCAGACAGAGACAAACACCTACAAGATCTCTATCAAGCATTCTTACAACTACAGTACCCACCTGCTGAAGTGAAGAAACAGATTGACAGAGCCAGAAGAGTACCCAGAAGTCCCCTACTACAGGACAGGCCCAACAAAGAAAATAACAGAACGCCACTAGCCGTCACCTTCAGCCCCCAACTAAAATCTCTCCAATGCATTATCAAGGATCTACAACCTATCCTGAAGGACGACCCATCACTCTCACAAATCTTGGGAGACAGGCCAGTCCTTGCCTACAGACAGCTCCCCAACCTGAAGCAAATACTCACCAGCAACCACACACCACACAGCAGAACCACTAACCCAGGAACCTATCCTTGCAACAAAGCCCGTTGCCAACTGTGCCCACATATCTATTCAGGGGACACCATCATAGGGCCTAATCACATCAGCCACACTATCAGAGGCTCGTTCACCTGCCCATCTACCAATGTGATATATGCCATCATGTGCCAGCAATGCCCCTCTGCCATGTACATTGGGCAAACTGGACAGTCTCTACGTAAAAGAATAAATGGACACAAATCAGATGGCAAGAATTATAACATTCATAAACCAGTTGGAGAACACTTCAATCTCTCTGGTCACTCGATTTCTGTTCTCAAAGTGAGTATCCTTCAACAAAAAAACTTTGAAAACAGACTCCAAGGAGAGACTGCTGAATTGGAATTAATTTGCAAATTGGATACAATTAACTTAGGCTTGAATAGAGACCGGGAGTGGTTGAGTCATTATACTAAGTGAAACTATTTCCCCTTGTTTATTCCTCCTCTCTCCCCCCTCCCGCCCCCCCGCACTGTTCCTCAGACATTCTTGTTAACTCCTGGAAATGTGCTGGAAATGGCCCACCTTGATTATCACTTCAAAAGGTTTTCTCTCCCCCCACCCCACTCTCCTGCTGGTAATAGCTCATCTTAAGTGATCACTCTCCTTACAATGTATATTTTTTCATGGTCTGTGTGTATATATAAAATCTGCTCACTGTACTTTCCACTTTATGCATCCGATGAAGTGAGCTGTAGCTCACGAAAGTTTATGCTCAAATAAATTGGTTAGTCTCTAAGGTGCCACAAGTACTCCTTTTCTTTTTGCCAATACAGACTAACACAGCTGCTACTCTGAAACCGTTCTTTCTGAAAGTGATTTTTCTTTTAAGACAACATGGAAAATATAAAGACTAAGGGGTGAACATTTCAGAAAGTCATTAGAATGTGAAAATAGGAGACTGTCGAGAAAAGTGTTGTGCTACTTTAACAATAGATGTCGGTCACCTCCTTGGCCGAATTGTAATTCATCTGAATCCTTCTGTTTTACATTTTGTCTCAGGTGTGCAAGATAGAAATGGAAAATCTTTGTCAGATCTGAAGCATCAATGTAATTAAATGCATATTTCCAGATCTTTCTTGCTTTCTATCCTTCCTTCCTTTTGAATTATACACATTTTATATAGTAATGAAATGTTAAAATGCCTTGTAATTCTTAATCCAGGTAACCTTGACAAACACGTAGAACTAGAGAACCTGGTGGCCCGGTTTCTTGATGTGGAAGCGGCTATGGTGTTTGGCATGGGCTTTGCTACTAACTCTATGAATATTCCGTTGCTGGTTGGGAAGGTGAGTATGAGTATTGCCTGCTAATTGTTTTGCCTACAGTTACACTACTTCAAACACGCAATAAATGGTGAGGCTTGGTCTGAACACAAGACTAGATACCAGGAACTTCTGAGTTCTGACACTGATGCTCTTCTTCACCTCGGGTTCACCATTTCGTCACGCTTTCTGTCAGTCACCCCTGGGGGTTGCTAAGGCACTTACCACTCTTGTATTTAAGTACCAATGTAAGTACTTAGCCTCTTTCCCTCCATTTACCCTTCTCTAAAATGTGAATAGTTTTTGCCTCCCATCTCGGAGAGCTGTTGTAAGAATTAAATAGTGGAACGGATTCTCCTCCTGCTTACCTAGGTGTAAAGCAATTGATGTTGGTGGAGCCACACCAGCATAAAACTGAAATGAGAAGAGAATTGGGCTAGGTTTTGGGAAATGAGAAATGTTTTGTAGGGGGCTCAATATTGATATTACATAAATCTCAGACCAACATTGCAAGAAAGCTGTCAATAAACACAAGCACAAAGTTTAGACTATCCTACAGAAGGTTGGTCCAATAATGACTTGATGAACCACAGTATGTTTGGACTGTTAGGGAAATTTGTAACTTCACTTGAGTTAGACATGATTGTGAAACAACAGATTGCATCCTTCTTGGAGCTGATTGTTGATATCCCAGAGTGTAGTGTATGTTTGAACATTAATGCTAAGGGTCTTGTGAACCATGAGGTTGAAAGCAAAGTGCCTGGAGCACCTGAGAAGGGAGAGAACTATTTTCTAGGGCAAAATAACCGTCATATTTGTGAAAAATATATTTTATTGAAATTGATATCATTTAAAAAAAACTTTCTCCAATAGTCTAATGGAGGGAAATTTGGGGTACAATGCAGGGACACAATAATGGGAAAATGATGTTCCTCATTTGTGGAATCTGAGCTTCATGTTACAGTCTTGGGATACTCAGAGGTACTGTCTGGGAAGGAAGGAGCAGAATCTCTAGTAGTATTCTTCAAGTATGTGTCAGTGTGGATCCCACTGTAGGTGCGCATGCATCCCATGAGCTTGGAATCCTTTGCCAGACCACATGTTACGGATGTACCTGGCATAGATTGGAAAGAAATGAGACCCACCGTCAACTCAGTATTTCTCCAGAGTGGCACTCTGTTAAGAGATTTGTTCGCCACCCAAGATGTTGCAAAGTGCCTGAACTTCTATTCCAGGGGAGACATGAATCCAGGATTTTCACCAGATGTCTCCCTTCTACAATGAACCCATGGTCGCTTTTACACCTTCTCAACAATCCCAGAGTGATCGTCAAAGTAAGATGGGATCAGATGAGTCTCATCATTTTAGCCCCTACTGGCCAATGCAGTTCTGACTGCTACATAGAGAAACCCATTCACTTGGCTGCCAGATCAGATGTTGCTGGACTTGGCTACCAGATCAGATATGAAATTTGGGAAAGCTGTGCTCCGATCTCTATTCAAATGTTGTAGCTAATGCTTCTCATGCCATCCTTCTGGTAGAAGAAATTGCTTGCCTTCTCCTACAGTGGGATCCACAAATACTCGAAGAAAGAATAGTTACTTACCCTATGTTAAATGTGTTTTTTCGAGATGTTGTAGTCAGTGTGGATCTCATGACCCGCCCTCCACCCCTTTCGGAGTCCTCAGCTGACATGGGCTTTGAGTTGAGAGGGAACTGAGGGCCAATGTCTGCGCCATTCCACCCTTTATGCTTTTGCACAGAACTATGAGGGGGCTCAACGTGTGGCCCTGCTGGTCCCTGCCAAGCAAAAGATTCAGAGCTCATGTGCATGGGGAGTGAGATCCACACTGATTACAACATCTTGAAGAACCACAATTACAGCAGGGTAAGTGAGTGTTCTTGATGTTGAATTATTGCCCTCTATTATGGAGACTTCTCATTTAATTTACCTCCATAATTTAATGTAGTAGCTTCATCCTGACCTCCAGATACATACGCACAATTCCTATTATTTCAGAGTGAGTTCCACGTGCATAGCTCAAGGTAGATTTTAGCCTATCCACGTGTGAAATATTTCTCCGCCTCTACTTAGTTAGCCTGTATTTGCAAAATGATGCATTGCATTGTGGTCATGTAACAAAAGACCACAGCATAATGCTTAGGATTAAACCCGGGGCAAGATAAGGTTCCAGTTTGAATCTGGCTTTTGCTAATATAATTAATATGCAATATTAATTTTTCATGCATTTCATTGAGGATTTTTAAAAGGTAAATGAGTTCTTAACTGATGGAATTAGTGACTGTAAAAGTTACTAAAGATAAAGTGTGTGTGAGTGAAAGAGACAGACAGACAGATCTCCCCCGTGCCCAAGCACCACTGAGATACAGTACAGGTATGATGCAACTAGCCAGTTTCAGCTCGTGATTCTGTAAGACCAGTATGCTGGCTCCAGCTCCAAAATGTTACACTTACTTACCTCACTGACATATGGTCCTTATGGGATCTTACAGCAGAGGAGGATCAATGGAGCTGCACTCTGCCCACAACTCACTGAGGAAAGGAAGCAGTAGTCGCAGGAGCCAGGTTCACTGGGTTTAAAACAGCAAGGAGCTCCCCTCCACCAGCGTAATTCACCGCTGGCTACGTATGGACAGTATCTGGCCTCCTTTCACCACCTTGGAATATTCAGGAATCTGTCCCCAAGATTTATATATGTCCCTGAAACAGAATATTGGGTCCAAATACCCCAAGACTTAAGAAATTTTCCAATTCACATTTAAGCATTGCAGTTTGGTCGGTAATATGTGATCTATTCACTCGCATTAACTTGTGAATATTCTAAAGGTTTATGTGTATACTTATTGTGAGCCTTCTCCACAGGGTTGCCTCATTTTAAGTGATGAGTTGAACCACACTTCTCTTGTTCTTGGTGCAAGACTTTCCGGTGCTACCATTAAAATCTTCAAACACAACAGTGAGTATTGATGCTGGAGATGTTTGGTGGCAGAGATGTTCCAACCAGACGAAACTGCTTATACAAATTTTGCCATCACTTATTTGAGAATATTTGATAACGGGTGGGGCATTAGCCTCTCAAAGCTATATATGATTTCTAATTTTGGAGGGATAAAAATGAAATGCATACAATGACAGTTTGCAGCTGATAAAAGACCATGACCGTGACCAGTGCCATGTTGGAGCTTAAATTTTCAAAAATATTTCTCACCATAACCACCCTTCTGGTTTGGCATGTTGCTGTTATTCCGTACAGTTCTGGAAACATTTATTTACAATTGCAACAGAAAATCAGTACAAAAGTCTACGGTGTTTCAGAAGTGCTCAGCGCTGGCCTAACTCTGTTACCACTGAAGTCAGTGGGAGCAGACTTAAGCTAATGCAGAGCACTTTTGAAAATCCCACCCTAAATTTCTGGCAGGTTTTTTCAAGGATCCAGAAAGCTGGGATATAAGCATCTGCCCACATACTGACTTCACCAAAATAGGATTTTAGGACAAGACTGATACTAATGCTACATTATAACTCAGTTGTTACACAGAGGTCTGTATCAGTACCACCTACTGGTCTGGCTTCAGGCTAGTCACTCCCCAGTAACTTCAACATAGGCTTTCATGTGTCAAGTAACACTCCTTCTTGTGTCTTAGCTTTATTAACAAAGGAGACATAAGAACTCCCATCCAACATCCTAGCTGGCTCACAGTCCTTGGTGTAGGGTTCTTAGGCCTGTCCCTGCTGAGATTTTGCTCTAGCAGACTTGCCCACCACACTCCAGCTTCCCTAGCTAGCTTCTGCTCCCTGTAGGCATGCATCCCCAGGCCTTCTGCATAGGAGCTAGGAGAGTCTTTCTGTGTGGAGCAATTCATGTGGTCCTTCTGCTCATTTCAACCTCTCCCTGCTTTCTGCTGAGCATCAACTCCCAGGGCTTTCTGCCTGGGTCTTTCCTTCTCTCTCTTTGGCTGTCCATAGGCTTCTGTTGTATTTCTCCCCTCAGAAGGCCCGATTTAGCTATATGACTTGCCTGTCAGGTGACTTTGCTCATTTTCTCCACCTGGGCAGGTGAGTCAAGTGTATCACAGACGGGGCTGGACCCATCTCCCTTTAAAGGGCCAGTCATCCTGTTACATGGTCTTTTAAAACATTGACAACACTGCCTTTTACTTAATTAATGCTGCTGTGGCATTTGCGATACTTGCTATACTTGCAAACTGCTGTTGTAAAAATTATAACACAGTTACTGCACATTGTCTACCTAAATACCCCCTTCACTTTCAGTTGCTATTCTCCACTGTTCTGAGTCATGCCATGTACAGGTACTGTGTAATCAGTTACTACTTTGCCCCATCCCAGAGGTGAGTGAAGTCATTTAATTATGTATATGTTTTATAAAAACATACCATGAAAGGTGCACTATAATTATAAGCATCATTATTCGCGTAATTTTAATTGGCCAAGAAGCAATTCCATAACCTGATTAATAAGCCTGATTATTAGCCTGATGAATAAGCCTGATTCAAAACATTTTTACAAAAGTAACTATTTATAAATTTACCATCTGATGTGCTTACTAACACTCAGTGATCCAACCTTAGAGATTTAGACATAGGAGGCCGTATTTTTATACTTCTGTCTCTCTTGATCTCTGACCTCTTCCTTAGATTTGCACTGTGCTCTACTCAGTAACTTATCCCAGTCATACTTTTCCTGCTGCATGACATTTTGAAGGATGACCTCTAACCACCAAAACCCACTGGCTCTCAACTCCCCACCCCCACCCCCAACACCATCTCCACATTCAGCCCCTGATTATTTTGTGCTATTTCCCATAGCACTTGAAAGAAGAGATCCATTCAGGGAATATGATTCAGATCACAGTTCCTAAAAGAATGTTGAAGATACCACTTTGATTTTTGACCCATATGTTGATAAATTAATACCCCCTCCTCACCCGATCACTTGTCAAGGAGCCGTCATACACTTTCTCCTCCCTTCCCCCAGTGAGCTAACATCTAATCAGCCTGCTGTTGGGGGTTTATGATACATCAGAGCTGATATTCTCTGTAAAGAATGTGGAGCAAAACTAACAGCAATAGCTAACTAGTTCCACAAACACCAAACTGCAGATGGAAAATTAGGTAATTCCCTTAAGCACCTCAGCAAACACCACTGAAAGCTCATCAGGTTCTTTCTATGTAACCCATTGTTCCCTAGATTACGGATCTGATTTGCCAAAGCCAGTCTAGTTTTCTTTAAAAGCTGGCTAGTTTAACCATTTTGAGCCTTATCGCCTTAACCAGAATTACAGTAAGACAATGCTTATCATTATGAAACGGTGGGAACCTTTTGAAGCATTATATATAGTTTCTCAGTTAACCCCATTCTGCCTGGACCTTAACCTGAATTGTACCTAGAGGACCCTTTTCATTGTGAAGCAGTGGGAACATTTTGTAAAACTCTGTGTACTTTAAGTTTCTGATCTTCAACCCCCAACCCACCCCCGCATAGGAAGCCATATAGATTAAATACCCTTGCTATAAAGCTGCTATTTTGGAGTGTTCTTGTGAACAGATTTTCATAAATCAAATCCAGAACCTACCTGCCAACTGACTTTCGCCATCCAATAACTATTCATAGTAGTTTTACACATATGGAATACTTCTTCATCCAAGCGGCTTCCACAGCGGTACATTTGGCACATTACTGAAATGCAGCATGGCTGGACAGTGTGGCAGCCAATTGGCACACGTCCAGCCGGACAGACAGAATCCCCTTTGTGAAGGCCCCGTCTACACTGTAAACCCATTTGGGATGCAGTTGTCTTGTAGCAAGTTGTGGTTTGCTTTGTAAATGGGACTTAAGTGAATTTTAAAAATAGCGTGTCCAGGGCTTTGACATCATTTTAAAAATATGTTTAGGTGCTATCTACTTTGCAAAATGGACTGTGTCAGAGGACAGTAGCATTGTAGCTGGCTACTCCAACATCCTTACATTTGTTATGTGTATACAGGGAATGCCTTGCCCAAGAGATCCACACTATACTAGGAATTTACAATGGTTTAGCTATGTCTCTCAGGGGTATAAAAAATCGACACCCTTGAGAGATGTAGATATACTGACCTAACCCCCAGTGTAGACAGTAGTAGGTCGACAGAAGAATCCTTCAGTCAACCTAACTACCAGTTCTTGGGAAGTGGATTACCTACACTGATTGGAGAAGCCCTTCCTTTGGTGTAGGTAGTGTTTACACTGAGCCACAACTGCAGCACAGTTGTGGCACTGTAATATTTTAAGTATGGACAAGCCTTTAGTAATCTAAATTGTTCTTCATTTAACTGCCTCAGAAACTTAGTCTTTTTCACGTATTTAAACCTATTGTTCCAGTTTGTCTAGACATACCAGCCTTCCACTTCAAAACTGCAAAGCTCTTAAGCATGTGCATAGCTTGAAGTATATGAATAGTCCGATTGACTGTAATGAAACTACTCATTTGTTTACAGTTACGCACATGCTTAAGTGCTTTGCTGGGTCAGGGCCTTGATGTTTGAACTGCTAAGCTCATGGCCACACGTAAGCCAAATGTTAGACTTGTGCTTTCATTCTCACATTTAGTGGAAATAGGTCAACTGATCTACCCGTTGTCCGAGTCACATTGCTGGTTATATGGGGAAGCTTCCCTGTGTTGTATTGTATAAACAGGAAACTGCATCTGGTACAGTCTGTGCAGAGGATTTCATGAGCATTAATTTGACTCTAAAATTGTAAAGTGATTTTGTCTTTTTTTTTTTTAAATCACTTTCCCACAACCTCAGCAGGAGGTAGGCGATACTCATTCCCTGCAGGGAATGGGAACTGGTTTGTGTCATGGCTGATGAGGGGAGCAAACAGCCCTCTGAAAGGGGTCTGGTACTTGCCCTCAGTTGGAGGATGTCACCGTGTCAAGGACCTTCTGCTGGTCCCCATCCATGGTAAGGAGGGGGCAAAGAGCAGAATTGAATCCAGATAAGAAGTTGTGAGAGCTCTAAAGATAAGGTCAGCCGGGAAGGCAAACAGCAATGGGTCGTAACACGGCACAATAAAAAAGTCACTTATTAAACATGAGAATGGAGTCAAATTCTCTGCTGATGTAAACTGGCACCGTTCCCTGGAGCTGCGCCAGTTTCACCAGCATAGTGTTTAACCTGGTATTACAGCATTGTAAACATAGTATGAAAAGTCAAAGACCTTTGTGCCACATAATACTCAACTAGTGACGAAAACATTCCTTCTGTATTGTTTGTTGCCAGAACAAAACCAGATTGGTTGGCAGCCTTGTGAATGACATTTTCAAAGCGTGCCTAAATGGGAATGAGGAAGGTGTTGTTAATTGTTGGAGAAAGTGACTGCTCCCCACTGTCTAGTTCATTCTCCTTTTACGTGGAGTGTAACAGCCTTGATTAAACTGTTTAGATCTCATTTACTTTTACTCTGACTTCTCTGATTGTACGTGTATACGAGATACATTGGAGAGAAGGGCAAGGGGCGAATAGCGTGTTGCTGTTATGTTTTTGTTGGCTGCTGGAAATGGTTATCAGAATGAAGGGGCATACTTACACTACACTTTCATGAATCAACAGAAAGTTTTCTGGGCCACATACTTCCTGAATTACTATAGGGAAAACATGTGCAAGGTGTATTCAGTAACCACCCTATCCATCAAGATTAGCATTGTACAAATAGTGCAGCAAGCTAGGACATTGATCCCCCTCCTCCCCCAAATAAAATAGTAGGAGGCATCCAAAAGATCCTGTCTATTGACAAAGCCATGTTTTCTCTCTAATTCCACAATTAAAGAAGTATAAAATGCTTTCAAAACTCAGATGGAGTAATTCTGACAAAGTGAAATCTAAATGTCACAACAAGAGAGAGAGGGTGAGAGAGACTCCAAATCTGGCTGGATTTAAATGCATCACAAGACATGTGTGGATGACTTGCAAACTTTTGGCTGATGCTACACAATCCCTTCCCCTTCTATTTTAATTTACAGACTTATTTTCAGACACATACGCACAACCTAGAGAATTGGAAAATTCCCACCGGTGGTGCCTCTGGTCCAGTCCTATAACAGGTTTAACTGATACATTGTTAAAATCTCCAGAAACCATTGGATGGAGCCTTGTCTTTATCTGGTTTCTTATCAGTACTACTAGCCCACCAGCAGTAGCCCCAGTATATCAACCAGGTAATGAAAAGTTGAGGGGGACATGTTCCATTGCAGTGGCTAACAAGAATATCCAGAGGTATAATAGTTGATACTAACATAAATTTTGGAAGGGATATAAAACTTCATGCTTCAGGATATAAGCCAGCCTCTAACAATTAGAGATCAGGACGAGACCTTCATCTGGAGGCCCGTTACCCCCGCCCACCCCCAACCTACTGTGGAGTTTCTTGAACCTTCCTTTGAAGCATCTGGTGCTGGCCACTGTCAGAGAGCCAGGATACTGGGCTAGACGGCCTATGGATCTGATCCAGTCTGGCAATTCCTGTTTTCTTATGACACACGCAGACATTGTCACAGAAAAAAGATTGTGGTAACTTTCTTCAAAAAGAAAGGGAGGACTTGTGGCACCTTAGAGACTAACACATAGCTTTCGTGAGCTCACGAAAGCTTATGCTCAAATAAATGTGTTAGTCTCTAAGGTGCCACAAGTCCTCCTTTTCTTTTTGCGGATACAGACTAACACGGCTGCTACTCTGAAACCTGGTAACTTTCTGGTATATCTTCTTTCTGCCATGCTGTGTCTGCACTCACCCACTTGAAAAATCCATGTGACTTGCCAAGTGTGAGCAGGAAGTGTTCCTGAGTGAGCACCCTTAACTGTCACAGAATCAATGCTTTTGGGGGGGGGGGAAGAGAGAAGAGTACTAGCCCTTATGGTTGTAAGTTCACCTTCCAAGTACCAACCAAGGGTAAATAATGCAATGCTGTCTGGGGGTGGACTCCAAGGACTTTGCTACTTAAAGCTGTCCCAGAGCTCACAGCCCTCAGCCAAGTGAAAACTGCTATTCAGAACCCTACGGGCAGTAGTTACGATGACAAACATCTGACAATCAATTTTCTCTTTGGCACTGCTTTGGGGAACTACAAGCAGAAGCAAAGATGGGCACTAGAATTACTCATTCATGAGGAAGACTCGAAAACAGAGTCTGGGGCAAGACAGCATCGCCAGGAAAGAGAGACTCCTTTGCAGCAGCCGGAAAGCTGGAGGGAGAAAGCTGCAGAAGAAGTAGAGCTCCACTGCAGAATCCTAGAGGATATTGTGTGGGAGGTGAAAATGGGAAGGGAGAATACTAGTTCTCCCTTGCAGGAGCCAGAGCTAGTCTGGGGAGATTTTGTATTTATCAGACAACTACTAGTTAGAGCCTGGTGCAAAAAAATGCAGCCCCCAGGAAGATTCTGGGAACTGTGGCTATTAGGTGTCTGGCAAAATTTCCAGGCTCTGTGTGTAGAGATGTAGCTGGGATGCAGGAAAGTGCAAGAGAGAGAGGTAGGAAAATATTAAGGTGATAAATTTTAAAATCGCAAAATGTGTGCGTTAGAGAGAGAAATTGGAGGGAGGGGAAATAGAAAATTATAGTGTAGGAGGTAGAGAACACAAAAGGAAAAAAGCCTGTGTCTTTTTGGGGGTGGTCTGGGGGTTATTTATAAAGTGTACCAGGATTTGACTAACGTGTTCCAAGTTTCAGCCCCACATAGTTATGAACTGACAACGTTTTACGCCTGAAAAGTCTCCAACAATGCTTTGTGTAAAGCTGCCACCTAGAGTTCCATCCTAACCTATAGGGAGAGACTCAGCCTCTAGATCAGAAGCTCAGTTCAGGAAAGCCATCCTAATGTTTATTATTCTTTCCTTTGACATAGCACCTAAAGATCCTAAACAGTTTCTGTTTAGCTTAATCCACTTTATCTTTTCTGGAATATCTCCATGTGTAGACAAGACATAAGGCTCCCCAGATCACCTCCTCAGCGCCTGGGGAGTGCTTGTTAATTGCCACCAGTGGGGATCCATGCAAACAACACTCAAAGAAGATAAAATGGTTACTTACCACAGTAACTGTGGTTCTGATTGCCTGCACGGCCCCACACTCCTCACCTCCTCCTTTCGCCACTGTCTCACAGCCTTGGGGCATGGCTACACTTGCAGATGTAGAGCTCTTTGAGTTAAACCAGCCTTCGTAGAGCACAGTAGGGAAAGCGCTGCAGTCTGTCCACACTGACAGCTTCAAGCGAACTGGCGTGGTCACATTTGCAGCACTTGCAGTGGCATTGGGAGCATTGCATTATGGGCAGCTATCCCAGCATCCAAGTGACTGCAATGTGCTTTTCAAATGGGAGGGGTGGAGCATGACAGGGAGTGTGTTGTGTATATGTCGGGGGAGAGAGAGTGGGTTTTTGAGAGGCTGAGAGAATGTCAGCATGCTGTCTTGTGAGTTCAGACAGCAGCAGACCCCTCTCACTCCCCCACCTCTCTCTCTCACGCACAGCATTCCACACTAATGGCTGCTTTGTCTCGGAGCAGATAAGCAGCCGGCTGTCAGAAACGGAGCTTTCAAAGGTCACAGCCGCATTCCTACAGCCGATTCCAAACAATGACAAGAGTGGCCACTTGACTTAAGGGGATTATGGGACGTTTCCAGAGGCCAATCAGAGCGCAGTAATGCAACACTTCATTCACACTGACGCCCGGGCATTGTAGCCAAGGTACAGCAAATGTTATTCCACTCGCCGAGGTGGAGTACCAGCAGCGCTGTAGCCGCGGAGTCAGAGCGCTCTACGTGCCTTGCCAGTGTGGGCGGGTAGTGAGCTAGTGCGTCCAGGGCTCCTTTATTGCGCTGTAACTCGCAAGTGTAGCCAAGCCCTAACCATAGATTAGATATAACAGCAGGAAACGAATGGCAACTGGGGCTCCATCATCTTACACATCCACAGGTGAGGCCATAGGGGTGGGCAAATGCCCTCAAAAGGCCCTGCTCTCTAAAAAGTTCCAACCTTGTGCACCCAAAGCGCCTATCAACTTTTGCGTGGATCAGTGTGGGGAACCATAGTCCGTGTGGCAACTGTTCTGTTTTTGAAGGTGGCAGTATTAGACTCACCCCCCCACCCCCGCTTCTGGATCACTATGTCCTAAACAGATGCAGAGGAAAAGGGGGCAATTAAGTTCATTTCCACATGTAACACCTTTATGGACTAAAGGCTTGCAGGCATAAGAAGATTAAAACATAAGCTCCTTCAATGCTATGATGCAATAAACAAACATTCTAAAATACAGGGCAACTAAATGTTTTTTTTTTCTTCACAGCCTCCCATGCTCTGAAATAGACTTACAACTGCAGTGACAGGTGTGGGGTACATAGATTAAGCCCTGATTCTGCAAGCATTTACGCTAGTGCTTAACTTTGACTTGAGAGGGATTACTCACATGTGTTGAGCAAAGTTGAGCACAAGTGTGAGGGTTGGCAGGATCAAGGCTTTAGAAAGAATCTCCCCTAACACTGCAATCAACCTCTTCACTAGAGCGGACACACCCAAGTGATTGCTAACCCTCTTCTCCGCACTCCCCCTCGAACCCCGTGAGTGTTAGGACAACCAGACCTTCCAACCTTAACTCCAGCTCATGAGCTTGGGGAAACGGCCTTTTCCAAAGACAGATTCCAGCACTAGTCCAGTTTAACAGCATAGGTTCCTAAACCAAAAGAACCTGTATACTTTGGGGGAGATTTTCAAAGGCACAAAGAGGCATCAGGCCAACCCCCATTGATTTTCTTTTGGAATTGGGTGCCTAAGTTCCCCTCTGTGTCTTTGAAAATCTGCCCCCTTGTTGTCAGGCTGATGTCCTGCAGCCAGTTACGTATTCTGTTAGCCCCACTTGGAGTCCTTTTACCTCACAAATGCTAATGATAGTCAGACACCAGCCTTGAGAAAGTCTTTGCTCCCCCCTCAGCTTAAATGATTTGGTTTGTTTGGATATAGGATAAGGCAGAATGGAATAAAAACTTCCACTTACTAAATATGCAAAGCACTTGGCTGTTCTGGTGGGGCTTCAAATGAGTGCTCTGAATAGCTGCTAAGCAAATCAGTTTAGAAACATCAGGAGAATTTATTTACTTGATTGCCATCTAGTGGACAACTGTGCTGTCTACACATTGCATTATTCCCCACGGGGCAACAATCACAATCTAAGAACTCAGCCCGGTGAGCAACTGTTACCACAATTTGCCTGCACCCTAAGTGGCAAATTGGGAACGCTCTCCGCTGGTATGCAAGACCTTCAGAAGACTCAAGAAAACATAGTTTTTCTGTGTGAGACTGCAAGCCAAGGGATATTCCATACAGGGAGACTGCAATCCTTCTTTGTGCCATGGAGCAGCATTGTATTGGGATCATGCTAGAAAGTGGAGAGGGGGGGATTGGTCATGTTGGAGACGTGGTAGTGAAATGGCCAGTGCCCAGAGACAGAGCCACAAATCCACAAAGGGAAACAACAGGTTTGTTTCTTCCTTGAATATTTGCAGTAGCAGATGTGTTCTGTCTATACAGATGCCCTGGGCTTTGCAGATTGGACCACCTATTGGTTCAAAGTAGTAGGACAGGAATGTTCCTGAGAAACTAACATCAGGTTGCACTAGCAATAGTTACTCTCATTGTTGGAGTATTATTTTATTGTCCTGCCTTTACTAACCACCTCTGACTAATGGAAGGTTTTGTTTTTAAGTGAAGCAATTCATCTTCTTTGGGGCTTGCAAAAGACAAGACTGGGGGGGGGGCTGAATAATCTTTTCCGAGATCCATCTGATTCGTACTCCTCTCCTAACACTGGGTCAATTTGTTTCATTAACCTCTTGCTCTTTATGTTGAAGAACCTTGTATTATCTCTAACCTCCATTTAGAGGGCAGCAAATACAGCCAGTGATTGGCTGCATTGAGGGGACCCACAGGGATCTTTCATAGTGGCAAAGAAGGTACTAATGGTACCACTACATTACGAATGTAATTTGGTTTTCTCCAACTCCTCTTGAACGGCCAAATAAAAAAAGTTCAGTTTATAAGAAGTATGTCATACCTTATAAATTGACAAACCACTCTCAGCTCAGTGTACATCAGAGTTCATGAGGAAGTGCCAACTTTGCTAAAGGCTAGAGCGGGATATACTTAGTGATGCTGGATAATACCTTTCGCTATTGAGTCAATGGGACTACTCATGGAGTACATACTGAGTAAGGGTCCACAGTTCAAGCTGGTGTAAGGACGAGGTGCACAAATACGGTTCATTTACTCTGCATAGTTTAAAATACATTGGTATAGACGGAAGGTGCATCTTCGTAAAGTGGAAGGGTTGTATTTTCTTAGAAATATAAAGATCAAGATTAGATGTCGTAATGCTAAAAGAATAACACCGCATTCAAGATTTATTGCTGAAAATGTGGCATTAGTTAATATAAAACATGCCAGCCGTGTTTGTAAGGTATCATTATCTACTCCCAGCCACCGACCTGCAAACACAGACACACAGGACTGTTTTCATGGGTGTAAAACTATCAAATCACTTCAATGGAGAGCGCAGGGCCGAAACGCTCTAGGGCCGCCCACTGCTTCTACAATGGTCACTGAATTCTAAGGCACTCCAAACTGCATTGTGCTCATGGGCTTCAAGCACTCCAGAATGCTTGGTGAACGTGACACAGAGCATTGAGCCTGACTTGCAGAATTGAGATCTAGCTCTACGTTTCAAACACCCAAATTCAAAGGTATTCAGATCTAACATTCTGCTTGACCCCTTTCTTAGTGGAAAAGGCCACCTATGAAATTCAGATCAGATCCCAGTTCACAATCTGAAATCAAATTTCCCACCCAAACTTGGAGGTGACCTGATCCAGGAATATGGATGTCTAATCACAGTAGAGTGGTAGAGGAAAGGGTTCAGCCAAATGAAGTAGATACAGACCCATCCCTCATGTATCTACCACCAACTCAATCCTAGTTCTGGCAGCCGTCAGGAAATTGGAACTACACATCTCCAAATGCCATGCAGGGTGCTGTCTTGAGGCATTTTGGAATGTGCACTTCCAGATTCTCACAAACTGCAGGAAGTAACCAGCTTCAAAGAGAAAAGGAGTACTTGTGGCACCTTAGAGACTAACCAATTTATTTGAGCATAAGCTTTCGTGAGCTACAGCTCACTTCATCGGATGCATACTGTGGAAAACACAGAAGATGTTTTTATACACACAAACCATGAAAAAATGGGTGTTTATCACTACAAAAGGTTTTTTCTCTCCCCACCCTACTCTCCTGCTGGTAATAGCTTATCTAAAGTGATCACTCTCCTTACAATGTGTATGATAATCAAGGTGGGCCATTTCCAGCACAAATCCAGGTTTTCTCCCCCCCCCCACCCCCCAACTCACTCTCCTGTTGGTAATAGCTTATGTAAAGTGATCACTCTCCTTACAATGTGTATGATAATCAAGGTGGGCCATTTCCAGCACAAATCCAGGGTTTAACAAGAACATCTGAGGAACGGGGGGCAGGGGGGCGGGGGGGGAGAATAATAAACAAGGGGAAATAGGTTACTTTTTATAATGAATCAACCATTCCCAGTCTCTATTCAAGCCTATGTTAATTGTATCCAATTTGCAAATTAATTCCAATTCAGCAGTCTCTCCTTGGAGTCTGTTTTCAAAGTTTTTTTGTTGAAGGATAGTCACTTTGAGATCAGAAATCGAGTGACCAGAGAGATTGAAGTGTTCTCCGACTGGTTTATGAATGTTATAATTCTTGACATCTGATTTGTGTCCATTTATTCTTTTACATAGAGACTGTCCAGTTTGCCCAGTGTACATGGCAGAGGGGCATTGCTGGCACATGATGGCATATATCACATTGGTAGCTCATGAAAGCTTATGCTCAAATAAATTGGTTAGTCTCTAAGGTGCCACAAGTACTCCTTTTCTTTTTGCGAATACAGACTAACACGGCTGTTACTCTGAAAGCTTCAAAGAGGTTTCATCCAAACCCAAATATTGGTCAGATTTCAGTCAATTATCAATTTGGAGCCAAATTTTGGTACTGCCCTAAGCTTTGTACATTCTTTTCTTTTTCTTTTGTACTTGGGCATCTGCCATTCTACTTTTTAAAAAGTATCTAATTGGCATCATATTGTCCATAACCAATGCCTGAGGGAGCAGCAAAGTTTCTAACACGACTTCAGACTTCTTTCAAAGGAAAGCCTCATCAATGCCAAACAGTGTCTTTTTGGCTAAGAAGCAGAGTCCCTTCAGGGCATTTGTACCCGTTCGCATATTTTCTCTCTCTCTCTCTCTCTCTCTCTCTCGTTAATCTTTTTCCACTCCCCATCTTTCTTGTAAAGGACAAGATTCCTCTTCTTGCTGGAACTGACCCAAAGCCGCTTAACTGAAGTAGGCTTAACGAGTCTCTATTCTGCAAAATGAATTTCAAATGAAATAAACATAAAGTTCTGTGGCATTTGCCTGTGTTGATCATAATGAAATATCTTTTCAGCTGTTCTGCTTTGTTACCAGTGAAATGTCAGTTTTTAATGACTGTGCTAAACACAGCAGAGTATGACCACAATACTATTTACTCTTCTAAAATTTATTTCTCGTCATGATCCTGTAGCCTGAATTATTGTATATAACGCTCTTAACTTTTTTTTTGTTACAAGTGTATTGCCATTGTGATTACTTTTGTGTTTTAAAATTATGTAATTGATTCCGCTCTCCTCAGATTTGAAGCCTAAAGCTATGACTATGCCACCACTTATGTCGGCATAATTTATGTCACTCAGGGATGTGAATATTCCACCCCCCGAGCGACATAAATGACACCGGCATAAGTGCTAGTGTGCACAGCACTATGTCGGCGGGAGAGCTTCTCCCGCCAACGGAGCTTCTGCCACTCGCAGGGGTGTTTTTTTATGCTGACGGGAGAGCTTCTGTTCATCAGCATAGAGCATCAAGTCAGCTGCAGCACTGTAAGTGTAGACGTGCCCTTAGTGAAAGGGGACAGTGCTGGTGGAGGGAAGCAAAATACATACAAATTATAATCTTTTTGTCTACTTAATCTCCTCTTTTGTCCCTAATTGTAATAATCAGAAAACTACAGGACTAGATCCTCAGGTTTTGTCCGTCAGTGTCCGCCATAGGAGTCAAGGAAGCTAAGGTGATTTATATTAATTAAGGATCTGGCCTGTAGATTTTATTACAACAAACTTGCACTTGTAGGGGAAAAATTTCATGTGTCATTGACTTTCAGTAGGGCTTGTGCTCTTAAATCCCTTAGACTTGTTTGAAAACCTCCCCCTGTGAAGCTCACTATACTACAGCTTCCGGATGCTGTGCATTTCTTCAGTCCAATTAAAGAATTATAGACAGTTAAAATCAGGAGCTGACAAAAGTGTTTCAGTTTTATTTTCAGATAGAGAAGCTGAGAGTTTCTAATGGTTAAAGGAAAAGATTTTCTCCGTTGAGGTGCATAGTTGCAGAAAGCTCTTCTGGTTATATTATCACAAGATTAAATTCAGGCAAATTAAATCAAATATTAGGCATGTAGCCTTTGTACAACAGAAGTGTGCATTTAGGAGACATTTCTCTAACTGTCGATTTCTTATAAAAAAAAATAGTGGCCAGAAAGAACTTAAAACTTCCTTTTAAAGCCCCTTATGTTAATACTTGGTTTTCTTCCTTTCTTTTATTTTTAAATAAAGACATGCAGAGCCTAGAGAAATTACTGAGGGATGCAATAGCATATGGGCAGCCTCGAAGTCGCAGAGCATGGAAAAAAATTCTCATCCTAGTAGAGGGCATTTACAGGTATGTAGGCATTTACAAATGTGTGAGTACTTTGTATTATAAAGGAATTTAATAGACGTAACACTGGGATTGCCTAAGAAATTCAATGTCTTTTTTTTAATTGCTTCACAGCTCATGTAGGATCTTCAGTGGTCTTACTAAAAATTGTTGGTCTGCAATATTAACTGTAATAAGGCAGTAAAGACAGTGTCAGTGTTTTATATATAAATCCTGAAAGTCAACCTGAGCCCTAGTGTAAATAGAAGTAATTCCAGTGTGGTCCCTGTGTGGGATTTTGAATACTGGTTTGCAAAGCACTTTCCTTTGGGATGGGGTATGCTATATAAATGCAAAGGGCTGATCTTCAGCTGGTGTAATTGTCGTAGCTTCACTTAAGTCAATGGAGCTGTGACAATTCACAACAGCTGACTTTCTGCCCCAAGGTGATTCAATGGAACAGATTTCTAGAGTTCTCTGTTACACATTGATGAATTGAGAAACAGTAGAGGAACTGGTACTGTATACATTTTGCATGCCGGTTTTATACCCAAACAGTTGAAAATAAACATTTAGGACCAAATTCAGCCTTAGTCAAACGAGCATATCTCCAGTAATCAATGTCCAGTGGAGTTGCACTCAGGTTGTGGGTACAAAATTGGGATGTAAAGAGTTATAGAGTAGTGGTACCCATACCCCAGTATAAGAGGGCAATGCGTAATAGAGGCAATTTTGAGGGTCTGTCTAGTATGATGCATAGTAATAATACCTTGCAACTGTATAGGAGTGTATTTTATACAGCATCCTTTCAGCCAAAGTGATTTACAAACCCATATTGAAAGTTGCACACAAGGATCACATTATCCATCACTGAAATACAGCTGCATTGAGTAGCAGCAATTTATGGTTTTTGAATAATTAATGCTAGTCATCCTGAGCAAGATATTTTTTTAATTAGGATTAGAGCTAGGTAAAAAGTTTTTTCACCGAAAAATGCAGATTCAGGTTGACCGCAACATTTCACAAATTTGTGTCAATTTTGGCAAATTTTTTCAGTGGGGAAAAAAAAATAGAAATATTAAAATGGTTCATTATGCCATTGCTGAAACGAAATGTTTTTTGCTTTTTCAGGCTAGATTTACAAGGGAGTTGCTTTGAATTTATTTTTTAGAAAAGAAAAACAGTTAAAAATGCCAAACCACCTTGAAACAAATTTTTTTACCTTTCATTTTGCCAGAACTTCTGAAAAAATTCAGTTTCAAGTTGACCCAAAATGACATTTTTGATTTTTCAGATCATAAGCAAAAAAGAAAAAAAAAACAGTTACTTGCACAGCTCTAATAATTATGCCTTTTCTTTTTTCATGTTGTCATAACTTCATAGTCATCAGCATGTTCTTTTTGCATAACTTGTTCCAGCTTCTGCAGAGAACAAGTCAGCCCTCATCTAAACACCAGTCACGCAGGTTTAACAGCAGACTAGCTGATCCAAAGCAGGCTGGATATCTCCCTTTAGTCAGAATAAACAGAACAAAGCTGCAAATAAACATAGCTCTGCACAGCTAAAAGAAAGTTACATTTTAAGGACTTTGATCATGCAGAAATTAAGTGGACCACCAACATTTTAATGACAAATACTCCTGCCAGTCACATGGCCTACAGAAAACCCTTTAGCTGCTGTATTTTGTTCAGTTTTTAAATCCTTTACTTTGGATGTGCACCAACCAGAGAAAGTGAAGGTACCTTTGTGTCATGGATGTATTGGTTAAAGTGAGCAGTTGCACAGACCCATAATGTTAACTTGCTCTGGCATGTGTCACTTACTCAATCTCCAATTTTATGGGACACTGAGCATTAGTTTTACTTAGATCTGCAGCTAGTATTCACAGATAATTTTCTTTTTGAAGAAAGCAGAAGAGCCATGTGTCTTTCTGTTGCTATGCACAATAACACCATGTAAAACTTCAGAGAGAGAGTTTGATTCAAAATTCTTTGCAGGGGTGGATTTTCAAAGGGGCCTACAGGAGTTAGACACCCAACAACCACTAACTTTCAGTGGGATTTGGGCACCTATCTCCCTTAGTATCCACTAAAAATCCTAACTTTGTTGTGGCACCTGCTAAGGGTATGTTTTCACTACCTGCCAGATCAGCGGGCAGCAATCAATACAGCGGGGATCGATTTATCGCATCTAGTCTATACGCGATAAATCAACCCCCAAGCGCTCTCCCATCAACTCCTGTACTCCAGCGTACTGAAGACACCACGGTAAGTCGATCTAAATACGTCTACTTCAGCTACGTTATTCACATAGCTGAAGTTGCGTAATTTAGATCGATTCCCCCCATCCGCCAACCAGTGTAGACTAGGGCTAAGTGTTTGTCAAAGAAAGTCTGCATAGGAGGACATGGAGTCAAATACTGTACCTGGGATCTCTTGTTTTGTTTTGTTTTTTTAAGTGCTGGACCGTTTATTTCCACTAATAGCCTTTGTATCTGTGCAAGCAAAAAGTATACAATAAGAGTAATAATAATACTTAGCTTTCTTATAGCATCTCATCAGAAACTAGTCCAAACATTTGCTAATTTTAAAATCTTTATTGTATACTTGTGAGGTAGGCAAATAAGAAATCGAAACTCATGGTTCAGATGGCAAACCAGTTCTGTACTGGGTTGAGAAGGAATCCCTACCGCATTGCCAGCACGATATATCATTGCATAACTGGCTAGATGCAATATTGGATGAGAGTTGACCTGTCCATGAAGGACTGGTTCTTCTCGAGTGATGGTCCCTTTGTGTATTGTACGGATGAGTATGCATGCATACCACATGCCTGAGTCTGGAGAACTTTCATAAGTCCATTGGTCCACACATGT
This sequence comes from Caretta caretta, assembly GCF_965140235.1. Lineage (NCBI taxonomy): Eukaryota > Metazoa > Chordata > Testudines > Cheloniidae > Caretta > Caretta caretta. Next base: position 199,882,355 of record NC_134208.1, on the reverse strand, counting down.
GTAGTTGTCCTCCTCATGCTCTGAAGTAAGGATATAAAGGGCAGGGCAAACATCTCTTGAGTTCCTTCTTACCACCTCCTGGCCTGAACAAAAATTCTGTGTCCACTTCAATCTTCCTATTCTAATATCAGTAAAAACAATTTGTAAATAGTTTTAGTAATTTTTTTTTTTTAGTTTAGACTTAATATTCTAGTGTTGTTTTACAGTTAGTATAGTGAGCTTAGTTTTCCCTGCCCCGTGAAGCTTCTCCATGTAGAGAAGAACTATGCCAAGAGTCCCAGGGTATGAGAATTGTGTCTCCTCCCCGTGTTCCTCCTCCATCCGCAAAAAAACACCAGCACGGCCTTTATCACCTCACCCAGGGCAATAGCTGCTGTTCCTTCCCTCTCCAAACTAGTGAAAGACAAGTGCTCCACCTGCTGAAGCACCTCATGGGAGCAGGTCATGAGGCCTCATTCGGATCCAGGCTAGGGAGAGACACCCTCAGACTGTGAGCAGGACTTCTCCAAGCATGAGCTCTGGAGCTAAAACTCTTAAGCATGAGAAACCCTCTCATGAGAATAGGGGACATGACCATATAGACATAAGGACAGATCCCCATCCAGATCTGCCTCTAAGAAAAAGGATCTCTACCCATCTTGGTCCAAGTCAAGTGAGTCATCACACATGGGTCATAAGGAGTTAGCTCCACATAAACCTGCCATTCAAGAAGGCAAAGGAAAAATGATCTGACCATACTGGTTCTGGCTCCATCCCACAAACCAAAAGACCAGTACCCACCAGGCCTGTCAGAGACCTCCACTCTGGGACCCCATTCAATGGTTCCAACGCACTCCATGTGGCATTCTCTGAATACCCTGTTGGAGGCCCTGGATCCACCAGTCCCCTCCTCAGGGGCTTCCCAAACAGCAGGAAGAACCAAAATCTTTACCTCACAGTAGAATATTCCTAACAGGCCCAATCCTCCTTAGAGACATCCCTATGCCTGAAAAAATCACCTTGAGAAGAAAAGGACGCCCCCTACTGCATGCACAGCTCAGAGCGTCCTCCCACTCGTACAGATGGCACCACCAGTAGAGCAGGAATCTATTAATTTGTCAAACAAATCTGAGGCTCCAGACAAGACTTTTTCTCCCACCATACCCAATGGAAATAAGCCCAGACAGAACCCACAGGAGGTATTGGAACCGTCCACTTCCTTCAGGTTATGGCTATTCAGGGGACCATTAGTACCCTATGTCTTGGGGACCTCCCCCATCAGTCAATCCTTTTTACTAGCCTAATGGGACCCTTTGGGATCTGCATAACAGACGTACTGGATCTGTGCAAGAATCACACCGGCCCGTCTCCCACAACGAGTAACAACCAGCTCCATCCAAATGAAGCTGAGCTGGATCCACTGGTTCTGCAGTTCAAATGGGTGTGCCATTCTCTTCACCTGAGGAGGCAGTTGCTCCATCATCCCCTTCCTTGCCCAGTGACCACAAGCAGTACCAGGAGCTGTTATAGAGGGTCGCCACTGAGCTTCAGATACCTTCTGAGGAGGTCCAGGACACGCAGCATGGTCTATTGGATAAACATCCAGCCCTCTGGATGGGTCACCCTAGAAAGGCCAATCAATCAGGTCGTTTTGGAACTTGCCAGACCTATGTGGTATACCCCTACCTCCTGTGCCCCCTCCCTGAAGAGGGTTGAAAAATGATATTTTGTGCCAACTATGGAAGCAGAGTTTTTATTCATTCATCCATTACCCAACTCTTTCATGGCACAAGCAGCTACAGAAAGGTCCAGGACACAGCACACTACGACTACCCCAGCTGACAAGAGCACTAAATGCCTCCACCTTTTGGGGAGGAAAATATTTTCATCAGCTAGTCTCCACTTCAGAGTTGCTAACTACTACGTACTGTTAGCAAAATAGGATTTCTTGAATTATTCAAAATGTCTAAACTTTAAAGACAAACTTCCTTAGGAAGATAGGGCCCAGTTCCAAGCCCTCATTGATCAAGGCGGGCTGATGGCCAGTACATCACTCCAAGCAGCGGTAGAAGCAGCTGACACTGCCTTTCTAGAGCCATTGCCACCACTATAGTCATGAGGCACAAATTGTGGCTGCAATCTCTGAAGTTCTCCAGGGGAAACCAGAAAACCATGACGGATCTTCCCCTTGAGGAGTCTAACCTCTTTAATGAAAAGACCATTTCTACACACTCTGAAATACTCCAGGACAGCCTTCCACACACTGGGCATTTATACCCCTGTCCTGAAGAGGAAACATCAGAAGCAAACCTACAGGTCCAAACCTTCACCTCAAGCATTCTATCACCAGTGCCCTTATGAACCATCACACAAAAGGCAGTATGCAAAGACCCACCTCTGAGATGGGCACCCCGCCCCACCCACTGTCCAAGAAGTTCTTTGGATGGTATGCTGAAGGAATGTATACTGACGTTGATGCCATGCCTTATTGCCCCCAAAACTCTGTCTGCTGCCTTACGCACTTCGCTCATAACTAAGGGGCAATAACAACAGACAAATGGGTACTAGAGATCTTCCACCACAGCTACACAATCGAGTTTATTTCATCTCTCCACTACAGTCCCCATTCCTGGCCCCTTCTCAGGAACCCACTCTCACAAGGAGGTTCTTCATCAAGAGGTAAAGTCTCTCCTTCCAGAAAGAGGCCATAGAATGGGTGCCACCCTAACATCAAGGGAAGGAATTCTACTCCCATATGTCTTGGTCCCCACGAAGTCTGGTCGTTGGAGACAAATTCATGATTTATACCAACTAAATGTATTCTTCCAAAAAGTAAAATTCCACATGGTCACATTGGCATTAGTAAGTCCCTTTCTGGAACAGGGGGCACAAGGTTTGTGGCCCTCGACATGAAAGATGCTTACTTTCATATAGACATTCACCTGTCCCACTGAAGAATCCTCATATTCCTCATTGGGAAAGACCACTTCCAATTCAGAGTGCTCCCATTTGGACTAGCTATGGCACTCAGGGTCTCTACAAAAGTCCTTTCAATGGTAATGGCTTGGATGAGAAGACACACATGTCTTTTCATATCTTGATGACTGGCTCCAGACATGCAGATCCAGCAGGGAATTCTAGTTGGCGACCCTATTCCTGCTCCATCTACTATCTTTCCTGGGAATCTGTGTCAGCCACAAAAATCTACATTGACTCTCACGAGGTCCATAGATTTCGTAAGTGCAACTCTGGACTCGACTACAGCAAGTGCCTATTTCCTGTTGGAAAGCTTCCGTATCAGGGGTGATTTGATAAAATAGATCACCCTCACATCTCAGACTATGGTCAGAACCTGTCTTTCCCTCCTAAGCCATATGTCCTAATTTGGCCATGTAACACCATTCACCAGGCTTCATCTCCACTGCCTACAAACCTGGCTTCAGTCCATTTACTCACCAAAGACAACCTCAATGCTAGAGTAGCAATTCCAGCCAAAGTTATGGCCTCTCTTGCCTGGTGGACAAATCCAGAGAAAGTCCAAATTGGGGAAAGGATGGGAACAAGATCTCCTTCCTCCCCCCAGTGTAGAGACAGTCATCCTCTGGAATTGGTGTATCAGAAACCACATAACCCTCTCAGCAATATAACTATCAAGTGCACACAACTCCCAAGCAGACAGTCTCAGCAGATACTTTTCCATGGGCCATGAATGGGAGAGTTGCAATTCTGTTCTGAATGAGATCTTCACCAAGTGGGGAACACCATCTTGGGATCTCTTTGCTTGGGATCACACGTGGAATACAGATAGGGACCACACATCTCAAAGAACCTCCAGTTACAGGGAAGTAACCTCCATATATTCAATATTGCTAGATACATATTAGCAGACCAAAATCAATCCAGTATATTGGTAATAACATTTAAACATAAAAAGAAGGGTGAGGGAAGACATACTAAAATTCTTCATTTTATATGAGCTTGAGCTTCTGTTTTCTCTCCGTCTGACCCTTTCCTTTCTTGGGCTCTGATTTTGAAGTAGCAGTAAGATTTTACACTACCTGGGTAGGCTAGATTTAGTTCTTTTTAGTTTTGACATTTGGTAAATCAGCATTCTTACACAAAGTATTGAGAAGGAGGGGAGAATTCTTTAAAGTATCTGTCTTGGTAAGGTCATATGCTGCTTTCTTAAATGGGTTTCTAAAGAAATGGAGCATCATTGATAACTATTATATAGAATTAAAATCACTTGGTCAGATCCATAATGCAAGTTAAAGTATCTTGATTTACAAGTTTGGCTTGGCATCTTTTTGCATGGATGTAACGTTCCCCTTTGGGGGTGGGGGGCGGAATGGCAATATATCACACTGATGAGATCAACATTAAGGGTCAAATTCTGCCTTCATTTTCACTCCTGCAAGCTCACTGGTATGTTAAGGGTATGTGAAAGAGTTATCCTACTCAGCAACACTGCACATGAACCTTGACTTACCAAACTGGCAAAAGTTGAAAAGAACTACTGCGAGCCAGTGTGGTGTTGAAAAATCAGACTGGTGTTTCAAAATCATAGCCCACTGAGTTTGCATGGGGATAAGTAAATGCAGAATTTGGCCCACAGCTTATAAAGGACCCAAGCTGGGTGTCAAATAAACAGTGAGAAAACATTTCAGTTTTTAAAATTTATTTGACATTCAGAAAAGGAAAGCTCAGCACAGGTAAATGTAACTATTAATGAAAGCTGGCTTTTAACTTGGACTAGTTTGAGAGTAAATTTATTCCATATTCAGTCCAAGCTGAGAGAGACAACGTGGCCATCAATCCTCAGTACAAAAGCATGAACAAGTTTTGGCAGGGTCCATGGCAGAAATTAAACTGACTTGCTAAATCATGTCTCTATTATCTAAATTCTAGCTAGTGTTTTCCTTGGCTTCTACTGATTTCAGTTTAGGATCAATCAATTACTGCATTCTTGTTCAGTTTCTGGTACATTTGTGCTACGTAGTAACATATTTACTTATAAGTCAGATGGGCCAAGGCCCAAGGCAACAATTGAGGGGCAATATACAGTGGTCAAAACCGATAGTTTTTCATCAAACTTTTTTCCGTTTTCATTTTAATTTGACTTGGTCATATTTCTCTGATCGCTTGGACGCTGTCCAGTGCATTTCCATGTATACTTGAGGTTTTTTTGTGATTCAGTGCCAGTACTCTAGGCAGTCTATTAGGGCAATTTTTTATATCCTGCTATTAGGTGATTGCCAGCCCCTAAGTCCAAAGGGGTAACATTTTACATCACTGGCCAGAGACCAACAAAAAGGGGTTAATCAATCAATGGCTGCTTCCTAACATTTCAAAATACTGTAATTTATTTGACTTTTTAAACGGTTGCTGTAAACCACAAAATAGAGAAGTCTGCGTCAAGTCTCCTAAATGCCGCACTGTGACAAAATTTACCAAAGAAAATAATGCTAAAAGCAAAGATTAAGATTTAATGTGTGTATTTTGGAAGATCAAGATCAACATGAATACACTGCATGTATCTAGTTGTATATCAGATCAGAGGAAAGGAGTTTAGAAACCCATGACAGACATGATCAAGGGGTCAAAGGGATTGACTTATAAGGAAAGATTTATATGTAATCTGAGCAATGACTGAGGAAAGAGATATGATAAGTCTTCAAATACTGGAAGGGTTAGAGTAAATCTACAGCGATTGGAAGGGTATTACATGCTGGCATATCTAGGAGTTGTGAGATGAAATTAAGAAGGGGAAATGGCAGTCTGAATATCAGTAAAATCAATCTTCTTGACAGTGCAATGAATAAGGCTATGGAAAATGCCTCATTCTACCAAGAAAAATGATAGAAGCCCAGTTGCCTGAGAATTCTAAAATGAAACTGGATGACATGCTGTCAGTGTGCTGTATAGAATAAACCTGCATTGCCAGAGAGAGAGGATTAGTTGACCTACAGTGACATGTGTCTGCCATCTCCCAGGCTCCAAAGCTCTTGGAAGCCAATGGAAAGAATCCCATTAACTATGATGAAATTTGAATTGGGACCTGAACTTTGTGAGTCAGAAACTACACCATTTGTGTCCTGTACAAACCTTGTAGGGGGACCTCTTTCCAACACTTTTGTCTCGTGGCCTGGTTAAAACTTCATTGGAATTGTAGAGCAACTGGGACGTATTCCTGTTGTGACCAAGTTATGTAGCAGAGATAAAAACTTTGTATGTAACTGAAGCTTCAGCCCTGTCACAGAACACAGTTAAGATCCTGTCTGCAGTACAGATCTGAACTGTTGTAACTGGGTCAGGGGACAACAGTGTCGTGAGCAGGTCATGGTCGTTTTTGTGTTGGAGACTGGCCCTACAATTAGGGTGACCAGACAGCAAATGTGAAAAATTGGGGCGGGGGTGGGGGGTAATAGGAGCCTATATAAGAAAAAGACCCAAAAATCGGGACTGTCCCTATAAAATCGGGACATCTGGTCGCCCTACCTACGATGCACTATGGAGCAAACAGCAGAGGGCTGCAGACAGAGTACTGTGTGAGGGAAAACAGCTTCAGAAGTTATAGGCCAAAAGGATCCTACAAAACTCCACCAGGCCAGGTCTGAACTCGAACAAATTCCTGTTGGGCTGGGTTTGAGGCACTAATACAGTGATGTCAGACTTCTGTCCCCAATCCTGTTTCCCTGACATTGACAGCATGCACTCATTGTTCAGTTTCGTAGATTAATTTGGGGGCAGATTCTGGTGGGGACTCCCTGAGAGGGATGCGGGAAGCTGGCGTGCAACTACATTGCGCAGCGTAAGAGAGGGACTCTGTCACTGTTACAGTCCCTGCGCTCTCCTGAGGTACACACTGCCGCAAAAGGAACAGGAAGGAAGCAGAATCAAGGTCTCACCCACCTCCTCCGCATTACTTCACAGAGGAAGAGACCAGTTGAGTGAGGAGGAGGTGCCTGCACCTTCCTAAAGAATAGTGTAATCTGCACCGGCCCCTTGCACGCTGGGCCCATGAGGCACAATCCCTCCCTAAGGTGCTCAGTGGATGGCACCGCTTAATGCTACTGCTCAGTCAAGCCACAATGACACAATTTAACCCCCCGCCCCTCCAAAAAGATGTTAAAGATTCCATAAACTCCTTTCAGACTTCCAGAGCTGTGAAATACCCTGAGCGTTTTGTAAGAGTAACACTACCAAAATGAAACAAACAGATACATTTCATTTCAGCTCTAGGTCCCTGGTTTAACTCCAGCACAGGGTAATATTTACTGGAAGTTTTACCTTCCATAAGGGCTGCTCGGTGGCCTATGTCAAATGAGTTTGGTCTCAGTCTAGTTCTAAGTAGAGAGGTGTCCCCATCGCAAGCCTTCTTCCGCAATCACCAAAGATCAGCAGAGAGGCCAAGGATAGAATGGGTACAGAAACCAAACTGGTCTCTTGTCTCTAGAGCTGGTCCCACCGAGGGAAAGTTGAGACTCATTAGCAGGGCAGCATGCAGGGAAACCTGCAGTAAAGCTGCCTGTGTTCTGGCCATTCTGTGGAAGAACTGGGCCTTTCGTTGTTCTGGTGGGCTCTGGCCACCGCACCAGAATTTAAATAAGCCAGCATCATTCAAGAACACTAATAGGTTCTTTGTTTCACTAACCTATTTAGACTAAAAACAATTAACTGCTACTTACACATCATTAGGCTATACTGTATGAAAACAATTCCATCAAATTCTCTTCACATTTAAAATCTCCTGGCAGTCATATATCAGGAGAGGGAATGTAACCAAGCTCGCTGTATTCCAGGATTCAGTAATTACATGATTTTTGCTGTAGAATTACGCAGGGGAATCTAAATTTTCTACTTTTAAATTAAGATTTTAGCCCTTATAGCTGTGAAAACAAACTTCCAAATGTAAACAAATGCAGAGTGTCTTCCTGAGTCTGCAGACACCCTGAAACAATAACTCACAGTGGCATAATTTTCCCTCATTGATCAGCATGGGCTATGTGAAAATACTGTTACATTCCTGAATGTTTTAGCTGCAACACAGAAGTAATGCAAAGTCCACTGTATTATTATGTATTGGCTGTAGTGTCGGGTATTGGGATGGCTTCTCATTGTCGAGAGTTAATGAGATTTAGGGAGCAGAGGTTCAAGCCCTCCCAAAACTTTCAAGTTACCTACAACCCTGCCCATGAGAGTTAGGGAAAGAAAAGAGGCCAAAATCATGAAAAGCCTCCTCTGTGCCAAAAGCCTCTTGTTCCCTACTGATCTGCCAAACCTCCACTTTCTCCCTTATAACTTGTACAGTGCAGCTACATGTTGCAAATACTAAAATCTGTGTGGGCAACATAAAACTGTTTGAAACTGATATCGAAATAAATAAGTCTGTGAGGCCATACTGACTGTATTACTCATTTGCACATTTAATTCAGAAACAGGCTCCATTTTTCAATTTAGCTGGAGCTGCATCAAGATTTCCAGTTTGACCCACCTGAGCAGGGGGCCACCCCACAGAATGTAGGTTTTGCTTGGCACACAGCACCTTGTTTTTGGTATGAAATATGTTAGCACTTTCAGATGTTTTTTCCCTCACCACAGCTAGTGCAAGAGACCAAGTTTAACTGACTGTAAAAATAAACTGTAGAATACATCTGAAGGTATCTGGTGATAAGCTTCCTTTGGAATCTCACCCAGGTTTTCAAGGCATAATAGTGTCCACAGCAAAGGTACAGATAGCTAAACTGCCTTGCGTTAAAGTGGATTTCTAATTTGTTTCTTGAGGAGTTCATCATCTTGCAAGGTAATTCCTGCTGTTCACCTACCCTATTGAAGTAACTACCAAGAGTGTAATGGGTTTCTTATCCTTTTTTCCCTAGGAGTGTCAAGAGCATCAATGCAGCATATTGAATTCTGCTCTTGTACTAAGGAGAAAAAACATAAAATATTAAGGATCTTTTCCTGTGCAGAGCTAGATTGTGTGTGGCATCCCCTGAAAGACACAGACTAGGAGTGGAGGAGTCAAAGATGATTTTAAGATTGTTCCTTCTCCAAGAGCCAAGTCTTCCCTAAGTTAGGGAGCCTCCCCACGCCTGCCAGTGGGCTGCTCTGAAGCTCATCTATAGAAATCTTTCTGCCCCTGGCTCCCACCTGTGCTACACTAGACTTCTCCTGCACTGGGGGAATTCTGCCTGGATCTGTTGCCTTTACAACCTGTAAATGTTGTCAGAGTGGCATATAGACATACGTGGGGGCCAGAGTGGCAAATACCTTCTAATTGTGGGGCGGTTGTAATGAATTATATACGCTGATCTGGATAAAGTCCAGCATGTCATTTGAATCCTTCCCTTCTCTTTTCTGCATGCAGAAGTAGGGCTGATAATTTGCAAAAGACCGAGGAAGTCACTGGGACTGCTCGTGTGAGTGACTGCCTGCTCAGCAATGGGCATAAAGACTTTCCAGTTTTCCTTTGAGCTACGAATTTGGTTTGAGCTTTAAAGAGGCTTTTTGTGGTATCAGGGTAACCCTGTCATCCATAATGTGTACCTTAGTGCTAATATTTAAAGAGAGTGGGGGATTAAAAGATTCATTACTAATTCTCATTCTCTAGCATGGAAGGTTCCATTGTGCGCCTGCCAGAGATAGTCGCCTTGAAGAAGAGATACAAAGCCTATCTCTACTTGGATGAGGCTCACAGCATTGGTGCTGTGGGACCCACCGGCCGGGGAGTCGTTGAATATTTTGGAATGGACCCTGAAGATGTCGATGTATTGATGGGTACATTCACCAAAAGCTTTGGAGCAGCTGGAGGATACATAGCTGGCAAGAAGGTAAATAGAAAACTTCTAGTCTCTGTTTGGCACCAAAACAAATGTCATTTTATCTGTGTATGGTATGTATAGCTGCCTTTCCATATAATCTGCCATACAGTCGTGCTATTATAGAGAATTCATCATTCCTGTTTGGATCCCAAATGCATGATTGAGCTGTTCAGATATTCTTCATGTTGAGATGGGTAAAATATTCAGTTTTCTTATTTTTGTTTGATATTCATATTAGGTAATTTGCTGCGCTGTTGGTACTTTTGTCCCAAATCTGGGTGGAGGGCTTTATAAATAATGCTGCTGTTCATTGTCTTGGGGATATTCAGCCAGCTGTGGGTGGCTAAATATACTTCAATGTACAGATTTGCATGCCCAGTTCGGGATTATGCCAGTATAACTATACCTGTAAACTATATCAGTACAACTGGTAAAACTTTCCTGTGTACACAAGGCCTTAAGCCTTTATGTCCTGTAACTAGGCCCCCTACCTATGACTTATCCTAGTTTGTATAAAGTCATTTGCCTCAGGTAAGTAGCAGGGGAGGTGTCACTGAAGCATCAGGGCCTAAGAATTGCACTCAGAGCCACTAGCACAAATCCCCATGCCCACATCGAGTCCCATTTAAGTCTGTAGTGCTCTGCACAGGTGCAGGGGTTCAGGCTGGTGGTGGATCCAATTGCATGATTGGGGCCTGTTTTCATTTTCAGCTTATGCAGAAGCATGTGTCAAGGACGAAGGAGTGTGTTAAAGTGGAGAGCATGTGGCAATGAGGAGTTGCCATGGATGTTGATGGAACTGCTAGGTAGGGTTCAGCCTTATAGTAAAGACAAACTAATAAGACTACAGTGAAGTTGAATACAGACACTAGTAAGGTTACTTTTCTTCTGCTAAGTGTAATGGGAGACAAACTGCACTATTTGCCATTTGCACATCACAGTCATCCTTCTGAAAGGCGGGACAATTCTGTATCTTAAATACAGCTGGTTGATTAGTCCCGCAGTGAGCCCAGGTTTCCCGCCTCCCCTTCTGTAAAGAGTCTCATTATAAGCAAAGTAGTATTCTAGTTTGTAGCTTTGTTTCAGCTGTAGGTGCATAGCTTACATTTTAAAGGATCTACATTTGCCAAGTATCACCTGTATTTCTTCCGACCATGGATTTTGAATAACAATTAAGAAAATAAATCAGTCATGAAATGTTTTGGTCAAATATCCTTGATCTCCGTAGGTTCTCACCTGTATCAGTAGATGGGAAGGCGTTTTGCTCTCCTGATAACTCAAAGTTAACTCAAATTTTGTTTCACTTGTTTAAGGAACTTGTGGATTTTTTACGAACTCACTCCCATAGTGCTATTTATGCCACATCTATGTGTCCACCTGTAGCAGAGCAGATCATTAGGTCAATGAAATGTGTCATGGGACTAGACGGAACAACACAAGGTAAGACCCCTTTTAGTAACTGCACACATTTTATTTATAATCTTAGCATGTACTGACAGGGAGCAAAAAATAGCTTCCAACAACAAAGGTCCCAAAGGCAGTAGAAAAGTATGGTAAAAATGGCAGTGTAAATGTAGTCATTAACATTGTACAGTCTATCATATCCATCCTGGCATGCCCTTGGGTGTTTTTAATCATACTGCTACATACTTTTATGCACAGTTTCATCAATGATCTCAGAGTACACTGGAAGCCATTTCAAACTAAGCTTCACAACACTCCTGCAAGAAGATGTCTGTTTTGCTGTTGGGTAAACTGAGGCACGCAGTGGTTAGGTGACTTGTTTGAGGTCACAGAGCAAGACAGTGGCAGAGATGGAAGTGCCCCTCTGGAGCCCTTGCTCTCAATTGCCTTTTCTAGCAAGACCACATAAGCTTCCCAAAAATGTATATGAAAAGGATATAAACTCTTTAAATCTTATGATTGACTTTACAGCATGAGTTCAGAGTTAAAGCTGAGGATCTCTTATTAATCATCTTGTTGGACTTAGATATTGCAATAAAAATACTACTTAGAGACCACTCCTGGAGTTTCAAACTCAGCCTTGTCTCAATAGAGGTGGTTGCCACATGAGATTCTTGATGAATGTAAATGTTTGAAACAGCAAATGATTGAAAGCATGATATAGACTTTCTACCCAGGTGTGACACTGTACATGATGGTACTATTAAAATTATGACATTAATGTCACACTTCAATTTGTAACTAGACTGCAGTGTCCTGAAGTTAAATTTGTTTCTGAACATGCTTTGTCCCCAGGTTCTGGAGAAACTGCAATAAAGACATATTGATGTCATTTATGGAGGATACATTTTATTTGTATTCCTTCTGTGATGGGGACCTACTTTAAGTAGCCAAGGATCAGAGTCTCTGTATAATGTACACTATATAAACTATAGAACAACTGTGTTATGTTACTATCTGCTACTACTGCAGTATGGTACTGAAGTATATCCAAGCTCCTAGGACTTAAATTTGTCCTAACCCAGGGGTAATAGCTGATGTACCAATGCATTTTAATTTTCTGGAGGTGTTTAGGGAGAATGATGTGGATTTTGCAATTTTATGTATAACATATACTTGAAGAGCCAGATTGTTGTCCTGAACAGCAGTTCATTTATGCTGGTTCAGCAGCATAAAGGAGGTAGAATCTTCTTGTAGTAGGGGTCCCTGACTGAAGAAGATCTACTCAGTGACTTCCTGCTGGCCCTCCCTCATAGTCCTGGGTTGGAGGGCAAGCTGGGGATGGAGACTGACAGAGGCATGGCCACATCAGACTGCTATTTGCAACTATTTTGTACTGATGCAATGGCCCATAGAGTGCTGTTGCAAACCAGTACAATTTAGAGCAGCCCTGGGGCTACTTAGAATTGCACCGGGGGCCAATGGGTCCTCTGGCCCAGGCCAGCATTTGCAAGGTGCCAGTGCAGAAAAGGAGGAATGGAGAATCTGGCCCAAAGTACCAAAATTTGCTTCAGTGCACAAGCAAAAATTAAGGTTACTTGGAATCTAGAAACACTCCATTGTGATGCCTGAAGGCTGGGGAAACAATATTTTAGTCATTTAGGCAAATAATCCAAACTGGATTAAGGAAGTTGTTGTTATACTCTCCAATTTGAAAGTTAAGCGTTGGGGATAGTAATATCTATGTAGGTTTCAGAGCAGCAGCCATGTTAGTTTGTATCCGCAAAAAGAAAGGGAGTACTTGTGGCATCTTAGAGACTAACAAATTTATTTGACAGGTTTCAGAGTAGCAGCCATGTTAGTCTGTATTCGCAAAAAGAAAAGGAGTACTTGTGGCACCTTGGAGACTAACAATTTTATTTGAGCATAAGCTTTTGTGAGCTACAGCATGCATCCAATGAAGTAAGCTGTAGCTCACGAAAGTTTATGCTCAAATAAATTTGTTAGTCTCTAAGGTGCCACAAGTCCTCCTTTTCTTTTTGCGAATACAGACTAACACGGCTGCTACTCTGAAACCTATGATATAAGAGACTCGCTGTACTCCTTGTATTTTACCTACTGTACATTCAAATGGTCCTGATACATTATATAATCCTCTGAATCAGTTTTATAAAAATGCTTGCCAACAGAGGGCAATATTGTACCAACCCTTTTCAAGAGTTTTGTCTTTAGGGCCTAAAATATACGGTATGTAAAGCATTATATCTGTAGAGCATTTCTAATCTCAGCCTTCCAGAACTGCTTAGAAATGGCTTTGGGGTAACATGAGTCTGCATATAGTGTAGAGCAGGCTGATCGGAGACCTGGGTTCAAAAGAGAGCCTTTAAAGCTGTCTACACCTAGGTGATTTGGAGGATTAGAGTTTCAGAAAAAGTTCTGTCAGCAGCAGTGTAATTTAGTGACACAATGTTTGTATTTTTACATAAACTGAGTTGCTTCGCTTATCTCTGTTAGCTCTGGCAATTTATTTTAATTTGCCTTGTAACATTTAATACAGATATACTGAGCATCAGGTCATCAGCTTTGATGCTGCTTTGGCTTCAGGAACACAGATTGTGGCTCAGAATGTAAACAGAAAGAGGGGGAGAGAGCGTGCTCTGGTTGAATCTTCCTAGATGTTAGTTTAGCACCTAGCACAGCGGGGCCCTTATCTTGACTGGGGCCCTTGTGCATTAATATAATATAAAATAGCAGCTGTTAATTTTTGAATGATCCTCATGGGGCAACATGCCACATGACGGGAAAGTCTCAGCTCAGACAAGATGGCATCCCTACATCCAAAAATGGAAGAAACCATTGACATATGGAGTTTATCTCTCCCTTGCAGAAGGTTAAGTAATTCACCTTTATGCACACGTTTCTCTTCCCAACCCCAAATTAAGGACCACACAGAAAACTCTATTAAGAATGGGGTCTTCATGAGGAATGGGTGAAGTTGGGTATGGGTCTTCCAACAGCCCTATGAAGATTACCCAGGAAAGATAACATGGCCTCAGGCCATATTATCTTTTTCGCAGACTCCTCTGTACTGGGGAAGCTTCCAGAGCCAGTGAGGAGGGATGGCCTCTCCCTGCAGGTCCTCTGGATTGTGAGAATGGAATTCATTGCATGGGAGTAAAGCTGCTCCCACTCCCCACAGAATAGTTTTGGGGAGACTCTGTAAGGAGAACCTCACAAAGTGTTTCCCTTCCAACAGATATTCCTGTAGGTGGAGAGGCGCTGACTCTCAGATATCTAGGGAAACTGCCAACACATGTATTAAGTATTTTGAAAAGGAAAGAAAATACATCTTTGCTAGCTTAACATGGAATAACTCACCTAGAGAGAGACAGTGAAATACCTTGGTGGCAAATGAGTAAATTTGTCCCAGTTGTCTTCATCACTGAATCCTAGAATAATAGATGTATAGAAATCAGATCATAATTTGATCATTTAGTCAGTCCCTTGCAACTTGCAGGTTATTCCCTGTAGTTTATTTTCTAGTGCTTTGCTCCGTTTTGGTTTACAAGTTAGTTATAGGGCTTCCACCCTGCCTTCCATTAGTTGTTAAAGTACTCTGCCTTGATCTGGTAAACATCTGACTTGGAGCAGAGCAAGAGAAATGTGCTTACACATTGGATGTAATCAAAGTCCAGAAATGCAGCCAGTGTTTGGGTTTACCTCCTCATGTATCAAAATGATCGATCTGCTGTTGTTTTTTCTGCAGTTATTTTGCTTTAGTATGATTATGCTTGGCTGAAAAAGAAAACAAGGTTTGAATTTCCAAGACCTAATTAATGGATTCATGACTGGGGGGTCTGAGTAGATACATGTGTGCACCAGTGGTGCTATATAATTAAAGGCATTGCAGGTATCGATATCTGCAGTCAGTGTTGCCCAACAGTTTCCATCATAAGCCCCTGTTTTCAGTTCCTTATAACTTTTCCAAACTTCAACCTTTCAGACTGAAATTTTCCATGGATGCCAGGTGTCTGCCTGTGGCTGAATTTATTTATTTATTTAGACAAAAAAAGTTCTGTTGTTTCTCTCAAGAAAGTTAGGGAAATGTTAGAATATTTAACATGGGCAGAACAATGTATAGATGTTTCATTGAGTAGCTCTAACACTTCCATGCTTTGGAGCAAGGACTTGAAACTTGACACAAGGTCATCCTGGTGTCAAGGTTGTATCTTTTGCCATCTTTGTGAAAATCCACCCAAATATGAGTATCTGAAACATCTTCATTTCACATGTTCTGTGGAGACTTGTTTGAGTTTGGTGGGAAGGTAGTGGACTGAGATGAGGGGATGGAGTTGGAGGATATTGGAATGAAGGGGAAGACTGGGACTAAGAAGAGGTTACAGGCTGGGTTGGGAAGGGGAGGTCTAAAACTGGGACATGGATATATTGGAGGGGCAGGAGCAGAAGATTTCAGGCTTGGGTGGGACAGGAGCAGAAGAGTCTGTACACAGTACAGTATACTCCTCTCAGAACATGGAACAGAACCCAGGAGCCCTGAGTCTCACCATTCCTCTACTGTTAGCAAATAGCTGTGAACCCCCGGGCAAAATGTGTGTTTTACTTTCAGTGAAATGTTCCATTTTATCATTCAAAAACTCCCACTTTACGTAACTTAAAAGAAATGCAGGAAATACAAGGTCTCCCCCAAAATTTGTCTACAAATGAATACCTGGCACAGAATTTCTGATAGAGTCCTGAAACCACCGAGCATCATTTCATGATCATTTCTCCAATATCTCTTGACTATCTTATGTACACTAGATGGCCTGTAACAATTTTACAGAATCCATGAGTAAATTACTGCATACCCTTCATTCTGCCTCATTTTCTCCTGTTCACTGAGCAAATCGAACCAGGAAATGCCAGGCTCACTCTAATTAATGGTCCGTCTAGTTAAGTATTCTGCCTCCACAATGGCCTATGCCAGAGGATTCAGAAAATAGTGAAAAATTCCCTAATGCCTCTGGCCATTTATGCAGTATTACAGCATTCTTAGTTGAAGAGGAGGAAACCTTTCCCTGAGCCTATATGTCAGTTAAAACTTAAAACTTGAGGACCCACAGCATTTGCAATTTTTATCCTAGATAGAGTAACTGCAAATGTTCTATTGTAGTTCATATAATACAATTGCTAATAGAATACAAGTGTCTAATCCCTGTACGAACCTTTCACAGCTATAACTATATTCCTCACTAATACCATGCAGCGGTGAGTTCTATAGGTTAGTTTGCAGTGGTTTGTTGTTTTTTTTTAAAGTCATTTTATCCCTTTTAAACTTACATTGCCTTTTAATCTCAAATATACCCTTCTTCATTCATATGGGACATGGGAAGCAGAAGTTCCCATGACATTCACTTTATAGTTTGGATTATATATATATTCTTTATACCTTCTCTTCATGGCTTCTCATTATACCACTGGAGATACCTCAGGAAACTCAACAGCTGCCTTAGCAGTTTTAGCCTGTCGATGAGCCTGCACTTGGCTCAGGATCCTTGGACTTTGTCTGATCTTTAATAATAGCTTATACTATGCGTACTTGCCTATAAGGCACTGACAGAGCTTCTCGGCTAAGATTAGTCTGAGAAAGCCATGCTAGCCCCTTCCAGCTGTGACCTTGGACCTTTTTTTCTTATTGAGAATACCACAAGCATATTTTTACACTTAAATTTGATAGGTAAAAAAATAGAACTATTAAGTGTACAGATTTAAGACTGCAAGCAAACAAAAGCAGTTTCCATACTGATGAAGAATAAAATGTAGTGATGTAACTTGCTAATTAAAGCATTTAAAAAGTCATATTTTTTCTATTTGGTATGTGATAATTCATTAACAATAAAGTAGTATTCCTTTTTATATGCTTTTATGGGACTCTGTCTAATTTTAAAATATATTCTTAAGAAGCTACGGTCCTCAGGCATGTTACAAAACAATACCTGAGATTATTAAAACAGAAAGGATATTTTTAAAATGCAAATGACTTTCGCTGTTTATGGTTTAACTTTGTATCACAATTTCTCTCTCTGCTTGGAAACTGAAAATGGGACAAGTAGTTTGTAGTCAGAATTGAGTTCTCATGTACTAGATCAATGCTGGCACAGTTGGATTGCAAAACCTGCAGGGGAATATGTTTTTGTGTTTTAAAGGTTTATTTTAAAAATTGGCGATGAATCCCTGGAAACATTTACATTTGTCTTGGATTTTGTAAAAACTTAGGACCAGATTTTCAAAAATGCTCAGCACCCACAATTGGCACCAGACTTTCAAAAGAGCTCGCTCAGCTCCTGACAGCTGAGCTTCCAGGGCTAAATGGGAGCTGAGCTCTTTTGAAAATCTGGCCTTTCATGTTTTGTAAAACGAAATATGGCTGTCAGCGTCTCCTGTCAAATCTGAGGCCTTAATGCTGCAAGCTGCTCTGTGTGGGCAGGCCCCAGCACCCACTCACAGCGGCTTGCAGGACTGGAGCTATGATGAACTACATTAGTTTCTAATTATTATGGAACTTCCCTTTATTGCTCCCTAAGATTTTCTTCTTGTCTTTTATTATAAACTGCAAGAACTTCTCTTAGGTCAACTTCTCTTGATCCAGCAGAACACTTAAGGACATGCTTGATTTTAAGCTTCTGAGTATTCTCATTAAATGCAATGAGACTACCCACGTGTGATGTGTTTAAAATGCTGAAGTGCCTGGCTGGAATAGGGCCTTGCATCATAGCCATTTTCTCAGCAGCAGATGATGAGTCAGGTTGGAATCTGCCACCCGTACTCAAGCTGAAGCAGAACAAACCCTGAACGTAATCATCCTGATTTCAATGGCACCACCTGCAAAGTAAGGTACTCCTCACCCTATATGTGGCAGAATTGCGTCCATAGAAAATAATGGACTGTTGATTCTAACAAGCAAGGGAACTTGAGTAATAGGCTTACAGAGTAAGACTTTCAAAAGCACTCAGCACTGGCATAATGGTGCTCCTGTTGAAGTCAGTGGAAGATTTTCTGTTGACGTCAGTGGGAACAGAGCAGTGGTGGAGTGAGGTTTTGTGACTGGCAGGGGGTGGGGTGATGGGTCATTGGTGGTGAGCTGGAGAGCCAACCTGTCCTGCACTCGCTTGGCAGAGGCAGCTCCCATCCGGCAGGGCTAAGCCCAGCTCCCTCCTCCAGTCATTGCAACCTGACACCACTTAGGTTTGGGCACTGTGCGACCTCATGCACCGTGCTGCAATGCCCAGAGTGGGAAGCTGGGCCTAGCTCCATGGGCCAGGAGCCACCAGTACAGTGTGAGCATGGGGCGGGCTCACTCTCCATGCCTCAAAAGGTGCCACGCATACACCTAATGGCTGCTAGGAGTGCGGTCACCCCTGCTTCCCCCCATTCGTTCCACCACTGGGACAGGGACAGGAGTGGCAGAAGCTCCCTAAAAGTGGAGGGCCACTGTCCCCCGGACTGTGGCCCCGCACTACTCCTTGCCCCCATGTCTTCCCTTCCCCAGAGGCCCTGGCCCCGCACCGCCCCTTCTCCCCAAACCCCCGCCCTTGTACCGCCCCTTCCCCCAAGGCCCTGCCCCTGCTCCACCTCTTCCCCCGAGGCCTTGTCCCAGCTCTGCCTTTTCCCCGCAAGACCCCACCCCTGCTTGCTCCTCTCCACCCTGTCTCCCCCGTCACTCACCCTTATAGCTGGTAAAAAGTGGGAGGGAATAGCCCTCCCCCTTTTAAAAGTGATGGGGCAATGGCCCCCTACCTCCATACCAGCACCCCTGGACAGAGGCCAGTGCTAATTCCTCACACAATACTGATCTCCCCTTAGTCTCAAATTAAGTATTAGAGAAAGGGCTGGTGAAAGAGATCCACAGACTAGCACGGAAATAAATCTCACAGTTATTCTTATGAAGCCAGATTCTGAACTCCTTTGCACACACTTGTGTGCAATTATTCCCTCAAGCAGTGGTACTGAAGTCAAGGATATAGGAATTATTCAGTGTGAGCAAGGGGTTCACAATGTGGTGCTTAGTAAACCTCATTTTTACAATAGGCAAATAATACATAGTTCCATGGCACGGCAAGGTGCCTTCTTCATTCTAGAGATAGCAGAGCTTTAGATTCCCTGGCAGTTCTGGAAGAAGC
Source organism: Caretta caretta (assembly GCF_965140235.1). Taxonomy (NCBI): domain Eukaryota; kingdom Metazoa; phylum Chordata; order Testudines; family Cheloniidae; genus Caretta; species Caretta caretta. The sequence goes on along the minus strand of NC_134208.1, from coordinate 199,862,971 downwards.
TTGCTGCTGTTGTATTACTCCGATTGGTAGTGTGTAATCAGTCTGAGGGACACAAAAGAGAGACTTGCCTTTCCTAAATGCATTTAGATCCTTGGCATTTCAGCAATACCTAATATGTTACAGATGTACTGCAATATGTGCTGGCTGGCTTTCAGCTGCGGGACTGACATGCTTTGTGATTCATCACCTGTGTTTGGTAATAAATATGCACAGCAAGAGCTTGTCCCTCTGTCTCTGTTTTCATGCAAGGTGCTTTTAGTGTACATGATACAGAATTATCAATATTTGTGTGCAAGTTTCTGTACATACCTGGCCAATAAAAAATAACAGAATTTTGTACAATTCCTCCTCTTCTCTGTCCTTTATTTGAAATTACCATTGCTTTTTCTCTGAATTTATTAAGCAATTCACAGTTAAAATTAGACTGACTCTAGTCCTTAAAGGCTTATTTAGCAGGAGTATTAGTCTAAATCATTTGGTTTATAGCTGGTGTTAGTGTAGGTCTTTGCTTCTCCCCAATCCATAACAAAGTTGTTTTTATACAGAACCGTTATCTTAGAGCTCATTTCCTTTAGGCACTCTGGTTTTATAGTGTTCTATTTGTGATTTAGTGCACATGGAGGTACATATGTGTTACTTCTATAGTGGAACCAGAGAAGGAAAGAAAATCAGTCCATCTGTAACTGTTTAGGGGAGAAGAACAGCTATTGTTTTCCAAAAATTTTTGCAGCCTATTAAAGTTTTCTTTTTACTATCTAGTTGTTACTAGAGGAAGGCATGGGACTAGAGCTCTGTATCCCAGGAACATAGATTGAAAAGACAGTCTGACACTGGTATGTAGAAGTTGGATTGGATAACTAATTATCTAAAAAAGTCCCCATGAAAAAACAGCTGGAGAAGATTAAAGCAGGTGGATTTGTGTCTTGCATAGCCCACAGTATGCCGAGGAAAAGTACAAAGAGCGGGATTATCCTCTTTGGAACAGGTTCAGGAAAAATAACCCTCTTTCAGTGAACATACACCTGAGATATAAACATTAAAGGCTACAGGTTGCTTGTTCCTGGTTTCAATATGTTGAGTAAGAATTTCCAAGGTTAAAAACCTTCATGTGGCATTCAAAGGTAAAATGTCGTGCAGAAGTTGGACACATCTAAATTATTTGCTGGTTAAAAGCTTTCAGAAGTGAAAAACAAATGTATTTGGAAGAATAAATGAAACTTTGCTTGAGAGGGATGATAATTTTGCAGTCAGGGAAAGATAATTTGCTTTTGTAAATCAGCCTAGTTCCATTGAAGTCAATGATTTACACCAGCTAAGAATCTGGTCCTCAGGCTGTTAGACTATTGAATTCAACACTAACATTGCAGGACTCCAATAAAAGCAGGTTTATACCCAGAGAGCTCAACTGTGAGCTGCCTTATGTGCTCACTCAAGACAGTGAGAGGGCATTGGGCACCGCCTGTCCCTTTGCACTGATTACCCATATTCCAGGTCACAATGCAGGTGGGATGGCAGCCTCCACAGAACCACTGCTCCCCTCCCACATGTGATGGGGAATAAATGGGCAGGGCAAAGAGTAGGCTTCACCTCCTCAATTCAGCCAGCCGGCAAAGTAAGCCTGGGGAAGTAATTGGAGTCAGGTATGTGTGAGGAAAATAGGCTCTTCAAATGAAAGCCTGCACTTTACCCAAAGCTACCCTTAAATCTAGTTTTGAAGAGACGCATAAAACTAAAAACAAAAGGACAGTTGAAATATAATTACAAACTTGAGGTTTTTCTGCTGCACCTACCACTGTAGCGTGCAAGATAAATAACTGATTATATATGGTAGTAGTGGACCAGTACTACAACATATGACAATGTGTATGAGGCGGGTAGGTGGTCTTTAACCAAGAAACTTAACATCAGAAAGGAAAGTGTGGAGGCTTGGTAAAGAAATGGTCACCCACCCGCCCATCCTCTTCCAGTATTCTCTCCCTCAGAGATCACCTCACTCTTCAGAATTCATGCATTTTCAGATCTTTTCCTAGGCTTTTTCCACGCCCAGCAAAATGGTGTTAACATTCTGAGTCTAATGTTCTGGGATGTCACACTGTCTGGTATCATTGTTTTAAAAGGCATTCCTACATCAGCATTTGAATGTCCTGAATTGAGCCCTGTGGGCATGCTCCAAAGGGGAACTCTCCCTCCACACTTACAAATTGTCTAAGGATGTAGATTTGAGGGGTTGGATAATCAGTTCTGAGGCGCTTGTCTGAGGCTATTCTACCACCTTACGTCAGTATAGCCACATCACTCAGGGGTGGGATTTTCCCCTTAATAGGGAACGAATATTACCTGCACCTTGTAAATTGTTACATATTTTTTATTTGTCAGCTCTATGCAATGATCAGATGGTTTGATAAATTTTGAAAAGCCTGGAATTTTGAATGGCTGAGAATCTCTTTCCAGCATTGTGGTAAATAGCTGACTAGAAAGGAGAAGTATTAAACTACATCCACCAACAACATCTGCATCTATGAAAACTGTCCCTAATTGAAAAGTCAGTAGTTTCAAATGCGGTAGACTGAGAGCTTAGGAATTAGATTGGGTAGTGTTAAAATACTACAGTTATTTTTAATCTTTAAGACCCAGTTCTTTCTATACTTTAAGAGGTGCTAATAACCTGTTTAATATTCAAAAGAAGAGAGAACTTTAATTTTGTAGATTTCAGTCAAGCTATTCTGTGGTCCCCCACCCCATCCCTTCAATATTTCCTCCTGGTTCTTTTGAGAGCTACTATACCAAAAATATTTTTGGAAATACCACAGACTATTGTTTTTATTAGAGACTGGAAAGCTTTGTAGTAGGATGCTTTTGTGTTTCATTTGTTTTCCTTGCTCTGGCACAGCTGTTTTTGTTTTAGCAGCATTGGCGCGATGGTTAAACTATTTGTGGCCTCTACTAACCCAGCGGATTTCTTACACAGAAAGTTTTAAACTGAATGGCAGAAACTGTAACTAGCGAGTTGTCTGCGTGGGCAGTTTTGTGCATGAAGTTACAAATGCAGTGGTTTTATGGGATCTTTTAATTTGTTCAACAAAACACTGATCACTGTAGAGCAAGTCCCAGTTTCCCTATAAATTTCCCAGCCAGAAGCTTGTCAGGAGAGCGTCTTGACTAGATGAGATACAAAAGGGATGAAGTAATAGATCTTAGTTAAACCTAGAATTTATTAAGCAGTAGGAAATTATTAGAGGAACAGGGCTTGCATAGGTGTAGTGATCCCCACATTAACCAAAAGAATAGAATGAAAGATAACAGGTGCTGAGGGGCAGTGTAGTCTGACTATGCAATCTGCTCAGTACCTAGCTAGTAATAGGGGTTAGCACAATAATCACAGCTGGACCAGAGAGGAGAATGGGGAACCAAGGAGCAGCAATCCAGTAAGTGGATGGAGCCATCAGAAAGAAGTACATAAAAATAGGTATTAAGAGTAAAAACTGTAAATATTCATGTAGAGTACCAATACTGTACCCTTCACAAACAAAAGAGAGAAGTTGAAATACTTTGTATTGGGAGACATGATAAGAATTTCTGAAGCTTCAGTGACATAAGAATAATCTATGGGTTATTGTATTTACTGGGGGGAAATACAAAACAGGTTCACTTGCAACAATGGAGCAATGGTACTAACCACAAGAAATTCCTAGACTATCTGAATAAAAATTCTGGATGGGCCAGAACTGGATTTACTGTAGAATCTATGCTATATAGAAACAAAAAAGAAGTAATGAAGCATGTGATTCGGTCCTCTTACTGGAAACATGTTGTTCAATCAGGCTGTAAAAGATATGGGAAACAACAAAATCTGCTAGAAATCTGCTTCCTTGTGATGTAGAAAGAAGGACTGAACGGTTTTTAAACATAAGTGATTTTTCACTGCTTTTTTTTTTAACATTATAAATATTGATTCTCTACTCCCCTGCTTTTGCTGGAGGACTTGAGCAACTGAGAGGGGAAGAGACTTTTAGAGACAAATGACTTTTAAATAATCTGACTATCAGATTATACTTATCTAGGTTCTATATTATTAAATTTCATCAACATCGAATGATCAAATGATAATAGGGCCACATAGGGAATAGGTGAAAGAGCGATTGAGTTTGTTCATTCTAACTCCTGGCAAGGGCTTAAGACAAACTCTTTTTCTGAAACATTCAGCAATACGACCCTTTAAGTGATGGCTGAGGAAATTCACTCGTTCTCCAGTCCTCCAATGAGTCTCCCAGCTTGAAGAGGGAAGATTAGGCTTAATATTCCTGCTTTTTTCTAAAATAAAAAACAAGCAGGAAAGAATACCTTGGAAAATAAAAATGCTTTACATCTTTTTTTATGCATCATTAAAACCAAAAAGGGTAGAAACCCATTTTTTTATTTTGCAGATCACTTTTAACTTACCACACTCTTCATCAGTCTACGGCTCTTTTCCTAACTGCCTCATTTGGCCCAATGACACAAAAAGATACAATTTGACATGGCCTCAGCAGGGGACCATGCCAGGAGATAGTACTGTGATGGTACCTTTCAAGAAAAGAGGATTTTATTTTCTTTTTAAAGAGGAGGTTAGATACAGCCTGAAGGGGGAAAGCTAGGAAATGAAAATCCATAGAATCCGAATGGAGACTGCTAAAGAATTACCTGATTAGAGTCACAAAGTCTGCATTCCTGAGAACAAAAACAAGGGAAAAGTAGGGCAACAGTTGAATGGCAAGAGCCCAACTGTGGAAATTCTACTTACATTGGTGAGCATTTGCTCATGCACTTAGTCCCAGCAAAGTCCGTGGAATTGGTCATGTGAGTAAATGACCTGGAGTGGCACATAAACTTTGTTCAGGCCTTCTGGACGTGATGAATTGCACCTTCCTGTAAATGGGATACCACAGTTCAGCCCCAGGTTTGTAAAAATTAATTCAGGCCAAAAAAAAAGAAATCCTCTTAATAATGCAAATTCAGTCGAAGTGACATTACTAAAAAGAAATACAAAATTGTGATTCTGAGGAAATTTGAAGCACAAATAGCTGAAGCTGTTGACCCAAACACATTACACATATTTGAAGTACATCAGAATTAAGAAGCTAGGGTTAACTAGATCTAAAGGAGGAAATAACAAGGAAGCTAAGTGGGATTTTTTTTGCGTCAGTCTTCACCCCACCAGGAAGACAGGAATGGGAGGAAAATGTCTATTTGTGGTTATCCTTCACAGGTAATAAAGATGAAGTACTGTTGGAGATAAAGGTATAAAAATGAAAAAGCTGGTTAGATGGCAATAAATCTCCAGGACCAGCTGGTACTCATCAGAGTTCTAAGGGATCTGAAGGGTAGAACATCTAGGCTACTATTAAAGCAAAGGACTGGAGGATGGCCAATTATGGTGCCAACTTTTAATAAAAATAGAAAGGGCAAATCCAGGAATCCTGGGATTTCTTGCTGAGAAAACTGTGAAATATAGAATTTAGGGAAGTATAAATTGATGGGGAGAAATTAGTGTGGCAAAGGTATTCTTTGAATGCACCCACAAAATAATCAAGAAAGAAACTCATGGAGAGACAAGGTGGGTAAGGTAATTTTTTTTATTTTTTTTTTACCTCATCCACCTTGTCTTTCTAATATCCTGGGACCGACATGGCTAAAACAACACTGCATACAACAAAGGAACTCATGGACATAACTTGGTTACACATTCCAGAATGGGTTAGTCTCTAAGGTGCCACAAGTACTCCTGTTCTTTTTGCGGATACAGACTAACACGGCTGCTACTCTGATTCCAGAAGCTGTTACTGAAAGTCCTTTATGCAGTGCTATTGAGGAAACATGGCTTGCGAGATGAGGCCCTGTCATGCCTATAGGCTGTTTAAGATATAGGAGGTAAAACATGGGCAATTCTTACAGTGGAAAAGGAATAAGGGCTAGACTGTGGCATTAAGCCACTGGTCTCTGAGTGTGATACAGAGATGCACTGCACCATGGGACGCATCAGAAGGATTTTACCTTAACACACATCTACACCATTCATTTGATGGTACAGACTGCTCCTCCCAGTGAGCTCCATGGCCTTGTCTCCTCTCTGCCTCCTTTAGGGTGGATCATGCACCTGGGACAAAATGGAAGGAGCAATCTCTGTGCTCCCAGTGACTGCAGTGCTCCCTGGCCCTTGCACAACTCGCCCTTCTTCTCTCCCTCTGTGCAAGAGCTCAGGACAATCTGATCCTTACACTGGAGTGCCTCATGGACCAGTACTACTATATGTGTTGTTCACTCAACTTCCCAATCAAGAATAGCGAGAGTTGTGAGAAGTCCCAGAGCTTCTGACAATGGCAGGTGAAAATCAGAATAGTCAAGTAGAAAGCAGTGCATGGGATGAAATAAACCGCTCCCATACACTGGGAGTTTACCTTTCCAGAAATCATCGAGGCAACACGTGATGGGGTATGGAGGGTCAAGTGCTCCCCCAGATTGGCCTGCTGGGGGCAGGGAAGGAGAGGAGCTCTGTCCTCTCTCTCTGCACCTTCCTGGCAGCTGGGCGGGGAACAGAACAGTTGGACAGAACCCCTTCTGCCTGAGAGAGCCTGGCTGGGAGGCAATGGCAGGCTCGGCGGCCGGGGACAGGAGCCCAGCATGTCGTGGAGGGAAGGAGGCTCCAGCTCACTCGGCCCCTGTCCCCAACAACAGGGCCCAGGAGGGCGGGGGCAACCTACTGCCATCCCAGCTGCGGGGGACAGGGGCCGAACGAGTCAGCAACATGCCAGGGGGCATGACTGCTATTTAGGGAATAAAGCACATGGATACTTTTACAATGGTATTTTACATCTTGGAACATGGTATTAGGCCATCTCCTCGATTACTGGAATCACCAGAAGGAAAGTAGCAACCAGAAAAATCAGAGGTATTAGAAGAAGATACGTAAAGGAGAATGTAAAAAGACAAGGATTATTTAATTTGGAAAGAATAAAAATGAGACAGAGAGCATATGGTGGAGGTCTGTAAAACAATGAGCAGCATAGTATAGTGAAGGGTGAGTTAAACACTCCTATTTACCCCTTTCCCATAACACAAAAACAAATGGACACTCTCAGTTGAAAGGCAACAAATTTAGAACAGATACTCAGAAATATTTTCTAATTCAGCATAAAATTATTTCATAATAATCAATGCTACAGGACATGACTGGGACAAATACAGAGTTCAGAAGGAATCAAAGGATCAGACAATTATATTAATTGGAAGAGCATCTGTTACACTATCTAGCACTAAAAAAATTACAGGGTCTATCAGTTCTCTTGCTTCAGGGTGTAAACTGATCACCAGCTGCGGATTCTACTTTCCAAATTGATGTGGGTAATATACATAATTTTATTACTTGTATAGCTATTCTAGAACTGGATGGAACTGCTTATATACATCCTTAGTGTAACTACACATGCATTACATGTTGTACGTGTTTGATCTATTCACAAGCTTGACAGCGGGGAAAAGAATAATTTATTTAAAAATACATTCAACTTAGTCAGTCTTCCATCAAAACCATAGGAGAAGAAAATCATTTTTAATAGACTATAATATGTGAGATTAAATCAAAGCAACAGTGTAATATTTCAAATGTCTGAATGAATTTCAAGACACTTGTCTGACCTGTATTGCTGTTTTCTGTTCAACACATTGATACAAGTGAAAGCACTTTCCAAAGCAACTGAAAACATTATATGAATGCAATTTCTTGTCATGCAGACATCCCTGGATGTCACTTAGTAAGAAAGTTAATACATCTGAAATATTGTTAAAGTATCTTTAATCATTTCACATTATCTCCAATGATCAAAAGTCATCCTTGAACTCTGACAATATCTGATAGGCCAAACTCTTGACTTAGTTTATGTAACTGTCTTGGGCAGCCAACCGCTGGTCCTGTCACTCTCTTCTCCCGCAGTAGCTTTTGCTGTAGTTTGTGTTGCTTTCCCCTGTGACTTGGGGGCGGGGGAATGCTGTTGAGCTCATCTGGCCTCCCAGCCTGCCCCTTCCAAACTAGTGATGAGTTCCCTGCAGTGCTTCCATAGGGTTGAGAGAAAGGAGGAAGCCTGCCATGGAACTGGGTCTTTCTCTTTTGTGCCTCCCTGGAGCAATCTGCAGAAGCAGAGGGAAGCAGATGGCCCTGACCTTGCCACAGGACATTGTTGAGCCCAAGAAGTTAATAAGATCGATCCAAAAAGGTATTAGATATTTATATGGATATCAGCAATATGCAGAGTTATCAGAATTACTAGCAGCAAAACGTAGAAGGAATATTAAAGCTTGTGTATAAGGGCTTACACCAATCTCTATTAGAGACCAGGCTGATACCTTATGTGGAGGGCAGATTACCCCATATCTGCCTACTGCAGGGTTCTTACAACTTCCTCCAACGCAGTGGTTCCCAACCTTTTCTCTGCCACAGCACACCTCGAGCTCCAGGAGCTTCCCCCCGCTCCCCTGCCCAGGCCAGCAGCTGCAGGAGGGAAGGAGAGGGGCAAAGGAGCCACCCCATCGCTCACACAGGAGCAGAGTGAGGAAAAGAAGGTGATTGAGCTCTGATTGGTTGCTCTGTCCCAGAGGAGGCGGGGCCGTGAGGCAGACGACTAATCAGAAGGCAGATTCCCCCCCCTTTGTTCTCACATAGAATCATAGAACAGGAAGGGACCTCAAGAGGTCATCTAGTCCAGTCTCCTGCACTCAAGGCAGAACTGAGTATTATCCTAGATCATCCCTGACAGGTATTTGTCCAACTGCTCTTAAAAATGCCCAATGATGGAGATTCCATAACCTCCCTGGGCAATTTATTCCAGTGCTTAACCACTCTGACAGGAAGTTTTTCCTAATGTTCAACCTAAACCACCCTTGCTGCAATTTGAGCCCATGGCTTCTTGTCCTATCCTCAGAGGTAAAGAAAAGCAATTTTTCTCCCTCCTTCTTGTAACAAACTTTTATGTACTTGACAACTGTTGTCATGTCCCCTCTCAGTCTTCTCTTCTCCAGACTAAACAAACCCAATTTTTTCAATCTTCCCTCATAGGTCATGTTTTCTAGACCTTTAATCATTTTTGTTGCTCTTCTCTGGACTTTTTTCTCCAATTTGTCCACATGTCATTTTTTTTTTAAAAAATCCACAGCACCCCTCTTCGGGCCTGATGGCACAATGGTCCTGTACACTCTCAGAGATGGGGCTCTGATCCAGTCTGGCAGTTCCTGTGTTCTTATGAACTATTAACCACTGCCCCAGGTTTTATGTAATACTTTCATGTTAAACTCTTGTAGGTAGTTTGATAGTACCCACCAGCAGCCCCCTGCAGCTCCCCCTGCCTGTCAGTGTTTGCCACACGCAGGCAGGCCCTGCTTATCAGTGCCCCTCCCCTCCCCCCGCGCCTCCCATCCACCATGATCAGCTGTTTCTCAGCGTGCAGGAGGCTTTGGGAGGGAGGGAGAGGAGCGAGGGCGTGGTGTGCTAGGGGAGGGGAAGAGGCGGGGGGCTTGGAGGAAGGGGTAGGGCGGGGCCTGGGGCAGAGCCGGGGGTCAAGCACCCCCTGGCACATTAGCAAGTCAGTGCCTGTGCACTTAATTGTGAGGTGGGTGAGAGGAAGACCTCAAGATGCATGTGTGGAAAAAATGGTTACTTCTGCATTGTTTTAAAAAAAATGGTGGGCGCAAATTTTTTTTTTAAGTTGAAAAAATGCAAAGCTGACTTTCTATCCTCTCTTTAATTGTTCTTTGTTTGCTTTAGCCAGAAATGTTTCACTAGTTCTAGACTAGCAAGGGAGGGTGATATGGGGTAGGAAGTGGGCAGCCTCTGCCTTTGGACACATCTCTGTCTTCCAGAAAGGACGGTACTCAAATGCAGTAAGATGAATTCTGCTTTCACTCTTCCAAGGCTACTAGTTTCACTTCTGTTCTTGGCCAGCTCATGTGTACGGGCGCAAACCCATGGGAACCTGAACCTTGTCTATGAATTTGCAGTGCAATTCGGACCGAGACATGTGGAATCAGGTTTCCTTGAATATAGGTGATGATAGAATAGGAATAGAAAAATAGGTTGTGATAGAAAAATCTCTGCAACTATTTTGAACGGAATTTGCACATCTTGCGGCAAGAGAAAACAAGGGGAATGGAGATAAAAAAAGGTGTTACCCACTTGTACTCACCCGGCGGTGCTCTGGGTCTTTGGCGTCGGGTCAGGCGGCGCTCTGGGTCTTCAGCGGCACTTCGGCATTGGGTCCTTCACTGGCTCTAGTCTTCGGCCGCACTGAAGGACACGCCCCCCCCCCCAGCCAGCTGGATGGATGTATACACTATCATACCAGACCACCACTGCTGCCAATGCGTAGATATCATCCAACATGTCCTTTTTAACTATATGCACTATAAAGGCAACTGTTCCCTAATCTATGTCCAGCGAGACAGAGAGAGAATACTCCTGTCTGTAGGAGTGTATGTCTGAATACAGTAGGTTTGAGTCTCATTTCATGCCATGGTAGGTCAGGCATAATTCAGCAGAAGTCAGTGGACTTATGCTCTAATAGATGTGTTAGTCGCTAAGGTGCCACAAGTCCTCCTGTTCTTTTTGCGGATACAGACTAACACGGCGGCTACTCTGAAACCATTCCTAGGTTCAGTATGTGCCTCTGTATTTATGTGGCTTGTACAGGTGACTCACTAAATATTTTTCTTATGGATCCAATATCTATATAAAGATCTCATGGAGAGCTAAATGTTTCTGAAACTTACAGGTCCCTGTTTTGCTTTCCTGGAGATCTTGTGCCCTGACTGATTTCATGACTGTCTCATTTTAGGGCTTCAAAGAGTGCGCCAGCTAGGAGAAAACACAAGATACTTCAGGCAGAGACTGCACGAAATGGGTTTCATTGTTTATGGAAATGATGATTCCCCTGTTGTCCCCTTGCTCCTTTATATGCCTGGTAAAATAGGGTAAGTACTGAAATGTGCCTGGCAGGCAAACAAACTACACTAAAATTATATGGAGGGTACGTTTAAAACTATTCAATCTGGCTACTTGCTGTAGATGTTGCAAGGGAGAAATTTCTTCCTTTCAGTGAACTTGCCATAGGTAGCTTTAATCCTGGCCTTCATCCTGGCCTTGATTTTGAGCCAGCTTCTCCATACACTAAATGAGTGTACAGAATTTTTAAAAAATTTAAACTCTTCTTTCTCTTTCTATTGATGTTTTGAAAAATTATAATAATTTAAAAGCTGGTGTCTAATTATTTTGAAGGTATTTCATTGTTCTCTATGTAAGATATGACATGTCTTAGACTGACGTACATTACACCATTTTACAGTATGTGACGATAACTCTTTATTGACTTGTGTAAGTGGAAATTGGCAGTAACCTATTAGCTTATCTACAAAGGCCCAGAGTGTAGGGAGTTGGAATCTTTGCAAAAGTAACTCTCTGGAGGAGCCTTTGCTTCTTAGACCATAAATATGGGTCCTACTCTGGCCCATCAGACCTGGTAACAGTAAAGCCACCAGGATAATTGCTTACTCATTCTGATGTGAACACAGGCCAGCTCTTGCACGGAGAACTTGTATCCTTCTATGGCCAAGCTTCCATCAGCATTTCAGGATCTGTGGGGAACAGTGAACTCCCCTGTCTCCCAGTTACACCAGGATCCTTTTAGTCTGAAGTTTAATTATTTATCAAGCCCTCTTGCAAGGACCACCTGACGGGCAGAAAGCAGGTCTTAGAATTATAAGCTATAGAAAATCCTCAGCCCAGAACACAACCCAAATAGCTGGACTGGGTGCTGGGGGAAAATTGGGGACATCCTTAGTTGCAGAACCATCTTGTTTCCCTCTTGAGGCATTGGAGATCAACTAAGATGTCTCCCCTTGCCATCCTGAAGTTCAGTGTGGACCAGTCAAGGTGCAGAGACTTCTCAGCATTGGGGCCCCATCTCTGGAAGGCCCTCATGAAGTTGTTTGTCAGAGTCCCTCTGTAGCTGTCCCCATGGCTCATGCATGCTTCCTCTTTGGATCAGTTTATTTGTGACCACAGTCTCCTCTACCTGTTTGCACAGATTGGTAGAATGGGTTGTAGTTGAGGCCAATTAGTCCATGCTAAGTGTTATGAATCGATCTATGTCCCTCTGCATTACTTACCTCACAAATATGAACAATTTTCTCCTCAGGACCCCGAGCAGGTAGCTGTTCTCCCCATTTTACAGGTGGGAAAATGACACACAGAGGTTAAATGACCTGCCTATTCAGGGAGTCTTTGGCAGAGCCAGAAATTAGCCCCAGGTCTCCCAAGTCCCAGTCTCGTGCTGCAGCCACAAGACCATCCTTCTACTTTATATTCAGTGCCTTGTTCAATGAAATTTGATCTAAATGGCATTCATTATTTATTTATCACCATCTGTTAATCTAAATAGTTGCCTCATATAGGGTCTGATTCTTGCTGCCTTACACTTTACATAGATATTTGCACCTGTGCACAGTGATTTCAAATTGCTCCTAATCAGAATTCTCTGCTCACTTACATCAGTGATTGTATTTGGCGGTCGCTTTGCAGAGGTGAAAATGACTACACAAGCTGCAAGGAAGGCAGTGGAGAGTTGATGGTACAACTCCCATTGACTTCAGTATGGCTAGGATTTTTTAACCATTGTTTTTCACACTTGAGCGTTTTCTCTTTGTGCTTTATTGGGAATAACTCACTTTTGTTTTCTTCTTTCCCTCCTCCCAGGGCTTTTGCTAGGCGCATGTTAGACAAAAATATTGGGGTGGTTGTGGTTGGATTTCCAGCTACTCCTATCACAGAATCGAGGGCTCGGTTTTGTGTGTCAGCTGCACATACACGGGAGATGTTAGACACGGTAAGCAGAGCAGATGTCCTGGTGAAATTAACGTCAGATGCTAGAGGGGCTGGGAGAAGCTACAAGTCTGTTATGTTGAATCTCAATTGTTCATTTTGCATTTGCTTTTCTTGATCTTTGTCACTTGATCTTTAAAGCCTTTATAATTACATATTTTATTTAAAATATTAAATTATACAACAATTAACTGTACTATAGTCCTCTATTCCTAATAGTGACCAAATAATAATAATAATTAATAATAATAAAGACCTATATGAGGAGCACATCAAGACTAAACTTAACTGCTAGGGCAAAATTGCTAGGGCAGGAAATGCTAAATGATGTGGTGGTAATTGCATATAAGAGTGTCCATGCCCTTATATTCATTCCATATTTATGTGAGTTACATTGCAGCAGCAAAATATAGCACCGTCTTAGGTTTTGTATGATACATGTGGAACTTTCAATCCAATATTTGGAATTGTTTGTATCAAACAAGAGGGCTAAAAGGTGTGATATGACCAGTTTCATCCCTGTATCTTTACTTGCTTCCGGAAGGGCAGTTACAGTAATGTTGAGACTTGCATTATAAACTTCTGTTTCCATTTGTTCATAACTTCCTAAAAAAAGTATTTTTAAGATTGAAATTTTCCATCTTCCTCGCAGTCCAAGGGTGATTTCCCCCACCCCGTGAGGCAGAAGCAAATTTGGATGAAATATGTTCATCCATTTTTGAGTTAGGCAAGGGTGGAACTTTTTTGGTTGCCGACAGATTTTAAGGCTCTTTTTGCATGAGCTTAACTCTCAGAAACTGATGCGTTTTATACACTCAGTGTTTTCAAAGTGGGAAGAGAGCCCTGATCCTGCTTCTGACTCCATGCAGCTGGCCCCTGTGCCCAAGCAGACCTCAGTGAGCACATGGATCCAAACACAGGTGGAGGACTGAGGCCTTAGCCCTATACTCAAGACTAGTTTCCAGGCCAATTTAAACCATTTTAGAAACAAAATTGAAAAATCTGGTTTGTACATGTGCAGTAGGAAATTCCTGCTAATCTTAAAACTACAATAAGGAACAACGGAATACTCAACATGAAGTTAAAGTTGAATGGTAAAATAAATATATATATCAATGCTTAGTTACCAAGGTGTAGGTAGGTAGGCTGTTATTTTGCTGTGTAGTTTGAGAGTTGCCTAAGCTTTTGATTATGCAACTGCAGTAATACACAGTGAAATCACCCTGGAGATTAGGATCTTAATCTCTTTATTTCGCTTAGGTTTTCTTTCTTTAAAACAGTAGCATTAAAAACAGGAAAGTTACAATTTTCAAGCACTGATCTTGCAATTCATCTCACTGCAGTATGCAAATTGGGGCCGCTCCTCGGCAGTCACCTTTTACAAGTTCCAGATTTGCCTTTGCAGCTAGGTATCATTGCCATAGTGTTTGCAACACTATCTAAAGTTCCCTATGCTTTATGTGGGGAATGGGAAACACTCTGGTTTAGTTACCTCAGGTTTAGTTTACCTCAGGTTTAGTTACCTCTGGTTTAGTTACCTCAGGCAGCTGAAAAGGTTTTAACGACAACCACTGCATGACTGTGCTGTATATCCAGTGTAAGATAAAAACACACAGCTCTTGTTCCATTTCTCACCACAACAACCATTGGTTTAAACCACTGGCAGGAATACATACGGGGGAAGACCCATAAAATGGAAAGTTTCCAAGGATGGTAATTTTTCTGAATTACTTTGCAGGTCCTTCTTTATTTAGCTCATTTTATCACAGTCTTAAACCAGGTGGGGGGGACTTTTCTATTCTTGAGCATATGTTACTGTGTAAACAGAAACAGGATTGAAAGGACAGGTGCTATATTTTTAGTTGATACGAACCTATTGGCTGCTCTTCAGCATGGGCTTGAGGCTGCAGGGTTCTGATCTTCTCCAGAGAGATTCTGAATGCCCTTGCTCTCTATTGAATCCAGTCGGAGTTGAGGATGTGCAGCCATTCACATTATAGGATCAGGCCAGCTGTGATATTAATACAAGCAAAAGTGGAAAATGTGCTATCAAACCACATAATACTGTTCAAGATAGTCACAATGATCCTGATAGACATCTGGGCCTTGTCCACCTCTGGAGTTATACAGTGGTGAAACTGGCCTTTGGGATATGTATGCAGATACAGCAATGTTGTCTTATATTATGTATGTGCCTCTTTCATGTAAAAAAAGAGAATTTGTAGTTGGAGTATTTTTCCCCCTGCAAGTCTGAGAAATATACACAATTTACCAACAGTCGGCTAATAAATATTGCCACAACATAGCCTACCGTAGAGCCAAATTCTGTTCTCAGTGATGCTAATGTAAATCTAGTGTAGCTCAATTGTTTTCACTGACATTCACCAGTGTAGCTGACAGAAAAAATCACCCCTTTGACTTTATTCCTTTTTGTTTGATTTTAAACTGTGAAAACCACATATGTTTTTGTGTCACTTGCAGTTCAGATGTAAAGCAGAAGTGAGAACAGCTTTAAATCCTTTTAAGATAACTGATACAGTGTAATGATCTTGCAGGTCCTGAATGCCCTTGATGAATTGGGCGATTTTCTGCAACTGAAGTATTCACGGCATTCCAGGTCATCTCATCCTGAACTATACGATGAAACAGGCTTTGAACTTGAAGATTAAGTTTCCCACCCCTGAAGAGAACATTATGATGTTACAAAAAAGAGGAAAAAGCCTAAGAAATATGAATGCATTTCTTCCTTTCTAAGGGCAATTTTTATTTCTCAATTAATTGAACCGAGGGGAAGCACTGTTGTTGCATTTTACTGTATCCAATTTCCATGTGCAAGAGACTATTGCTACAGATCTACTCCCATGGAATTATATGCTTTTTAAGGTATTTTTTATGCAAGCAGACTGTCCCCCATTAGTCAAGTTGCCACTGTGCAGCCTTGGTGCCTTTTTATGAAGAGGCTTTGGGTAGTTCTTAATTCTGGTTGAAATAATAAATTTGAAACCTGAATGGATTCCAGTGTAGTATGTTAGCTTACATGAATTTCAGCTGTCAGACTGGATGATACCTAATGCATCAATGTGGATTGCCTCCGAGGAAATGGCAGATAAGGATCTTCTTACCTAATTTCCACATTTTGAGTTCTCAAAGGACAGCAGGTGTCAGAAGGACATACTAGCACATGAGAAAACGTTCATACAGAAACCTACTCATATTAAATATTTCTGACAGAAACCTGTGTTCTTGGTCACTTAATGTTGCAGACAAAACCAACCAACCATAAAGTTGTATCGTTCATTGTGAAGAAAGAACATGCAACAAGCTTCCTAGTGGTGTGGACTCGGATGTTGTGTGTGAATTGAATCTTTTAGTTAAAGGTGGAAAGTCTTTTCTGCTGCAGCATTCAATCTGCAGCCTTATGCATTGCCTTATTGCCACTGAAGTTACTCGGCAGGCTTGTTCCCTTTTCATGTAGCAGTAGTAAACAATTTTAATAACCCTTTAACTTTCCTGTAAAAGCATTGATCAAAACACTCAGATACTTGCAGTTCACAAACTGCAGCTGACATTTATGAGCCCATTTCCAAGTTTCTCGAACTACTTATGAGCTTAATAAATGCACTAACTAGTAAATAATGCTGAAGCTGCTCGTTACACAGAATATGAAGTCCGGGGTACCATACACAGCTCTGCCACCTGTTAACTTGAAGGCTCTTTGATTTCTGAATGTACTAAGTTCCCCCAGTTGATTTAAGTATCACTCATTGACATATTGTGTTCTCTCTTTATGCTATTATGATGTATTCAGATGTTTTTATGTAAATGGTGTTTATTTTTCAAATGCTTGATTGAAATAATTGAGCATATGGCCCACAGTCGGAAAGAGAAGTTATGGTCAGAGTTCCATTTCCATTGCATCAAACGAATCTACAAAGATTCTTGAGAAAACATTATCCTCCTCGCTTTACTTGTCTCACATCAGGCTGAGCAGTTTATGAGGAGATTTTTGCAGACCATAGTTGTTGTATGACACCAGTTAAAAGTTGTTCTGTAGCTTTAACAAACTCCAAACCCTTCCACAATATCAGATGTCACTGTAAACACATCAGATCAAGAGATGTTTAGCTTTCTGTTGCACAGATGTACCACACTTTCATGTTCTTGAAAGCTCTGGTGTAAACTTAACCTACAGCTGCAATATTAGATTTAAGAACAGAACAGTTGAATTGTGGCATACCAATTGCAATATATTACTCCCTGCTTGTTAAAGCAGCTTTAAGGATAAAACAAGGCTGATCAGTTATGAGGTCCTGGGTTTTGTTGGGTTTTGTTGTTGTTGTTTTGTTATGCGAGTTAATAAAATCCAGTGGTGCTATAACTTTAAGAATTGATTACAAAACATTCCATCCTATCAAAGGTCAGCTTAGCACATGTATATTGGGGGACAAGGAGAAGTAAATAGTGTCATATTTAGATGATTTAGTTGGGGTTGGTCCTGCTTTGAGCGGGGGGTGGGACTAGATGACCTCCTGAGGTCCCTTCCAACCCTGATATTCTCTGATTCTACGATTCATATGATTGTTCACTCTGACCGATGAACTTGAGAAGCACTAAAGACGTTTGTGCATCAGGGTAAATGCACTGCAGAAATATTAAAAATATTCTTGGGTTGTGGGTTTTTTTTACATTTGACGTGATTTTTTTTCTTTGTTAAGCCACCTATTTGCAAGATACAGCTTCCAGGCAATTTGCATGTAGGGCGAGGGTGTGCTTAACACTACTCTGTGAGGATGGGGAAAGGAAGGGAAAGGTCTGCAGCCTTGGAGTGTTTTCCTTCAAGGAAAAAGAACTGAGTTGATATATTGAGTTTTGCTCTCCACTCCTGCACATCTGTGGCCAGTTCGTGTAAATTAGTATAGCTGACTTCTGACCTCCCATCTTAGAGTATATGGTCACAGTCTATACTTCAGAAAATAGCATTACACATGCTGGTACAACCCATGCAATATTTCTCTCAGCAAGGCCTGAGTTTCATTAAGCTAGAGACTGATCACTTTTCATCCTATTGGGGAATGTTGTCTGTCTAAAGCAAAATTCCTCCTGCCCTCAAAAATTACTCTCTGCTCGCTCGCTCTCTCATATTAAGGAGACAGGCCCTCTATTTTTCAGAGTTGTCAGTTTATATATAAATATTATATGCTTTCCCTTGATTCCCTCCACATCTTACGTATTAGAAAAAGTATTCAGCTTTGAATGCTTGGGGTGAAATCCTAGCCCCATTTCTATCAATAGCAAAATTCCCATTTACTTCAATGGGGCCAGAATTTCCCATCGAGTCCTAATTATCTCACGCTAGTTTTCAATGTGACCTTAGTGGAGTTATTCCAGCTTTACACCAGTGTAAGTGAGATCAGAATTTGGCCAATCCTTGGTAATGAAGGCACTTCACTTCATTTTAAAAAAATCATCATGTGATGGGTTATCTGTTGGGAAATTAACACATCCAGTATAATGATCACAGATTTTTGGGAAATGATTCATAAAATGTATTCCATTTGAAGGAGTATACATTTGTGGGAGATTTATTTCTCTGTCTGAACAAGTGGAGATCTATAGCTGGTTTATTTTAGGCTTTTAATAGAAGTTCTTCCTAAGTTTTTTGAATAATCAATAAAGATTGTTCATGATGTCATGTGACACAACCTTATCCAAGTCTTTTGTGTTAGTGAGCTCAATAACCCTTTGCAAATTCAGCCAGCTCCAGCAGCCTGGTGAGTTAAAGTGCTGGTCCACCGGTGGGTGCTTTGGTAAGACCTAAGAGGTCTTTGTGACAAAGCTGTTGAACCATTTCTCTTTCCTCTTCCTTCACACTCCCACCTATATTTTATTATTCGCCTTTTCCTGTCTTGCTTGACAAGGTGTTTTGCCTCCTTTCCCTCCCATAATCTTTACATCCACTTAGAATCATAGAATCATAGCAGATTAGGGTTCGAAGAGACCTCAGGAGGTCATCTAGTCCAACCCCCTGATCAAAGCAGGACCAACCCCAACTAAATCATCCCAGCCAGGGCTTTGTCAAGCTGCCCCTTTAAAATCTCTAAAGATGGAGAGTCCATCACCTCCTTAGGTGACCCATTCCAGCACTTCACCACCCTCCGAGTGAAATAGTGTTTCCTAATATCCAACGTAGATCTCCCCCACTGCAACATGAGACCATTGCTCCTTGTTCTGTCATCTGCCACCACCAAGAACAGTCTAGATCCATCCTCTTTGGAACCCCCCTTCAGGTAGCTGAAGGCTACTGTCAAATCCCTCTTCACTCTTTTCTTCTGCAGACTAAACAAGCCCAGTTCCCTCAGCCTCTCCTCATAAGTCATGTGCCCCAGCCCCACTTCTTTGTGTTTGTTTATTCCTGTGCAGTTGGTTTGCTGTAACCATCAGAGAGCACCCACGCAGCTTCAGAACATACAGGTTTAAAGCCTAGGAGTTGGGGGGGAGAATTGGCATCACAAGCACAGTACGCTGTGCCGATGCTTTTTGGTGGCCCATCAGTTTCTGCTCATTCTAACCTTTCATTTTTCAAAAGGAAAGTTCCTTGTTACGGTCGGGGTGAAAGTAAGTCTGGGGATTTACCAGTACGGGGCTGGACTGGGGCCGGCTTTGGCCCCCGGAAGGGGTGGGGCCTCGGGCGGAAGGGGTGGGGCTGGGCGGTCAGAGCCAGCCCCGGCCCACCCTGTACCGGCAACTGCCTCCTTCCCTCTCCCCAGGGTAACAGCAGCAGCCAGGGGCTCTGCCAGCGGTTTAAAGGGTCCGGGGTGGTAGCGGCGGCCGGAGTCCTGGGCCCTTTAAATCGTCCCTGGAGCCCCAGCTACCACCCCAGGCCCTTTAAATCTCCACCCCAGCCCAGCCGCCGCTACCCCAGGGCTCTGGCAGCGGGACTCTGGCAGCAATTTAAAGGGCCGGGGGCTCCAGCCGCTGCTGGGAGCTGCAGGCCCTTTGAATTGCACCTGGGGAAGCTGATCCACCCCAGTACGGCGCACCGGCTCTTGCCGGTACACCGTACCAGGGCATACCGGCTTACATTCACCTCTGGGTACGGTGCTAACCTTACAAATTTGAACCAAGGCAGGGTTGTCTGAGCTTGGGCCTGGTTCGCCACTCACCCATAATAGTGTAGATCAGGACTGACTCCCATCCTGAAGTCAACAGAGCTGCACTGGCATAAGTGAGAGCAGAATCAGGCCCAATAGGTCTACGTATGGGGTGAACTTCCCGCATTTATTTCAATGGAATTTTAACTCGGAAAACTAATGATGAGATTTTTTTTATCTGGACTGTGTCACAGCTGATCGCTACCAGGAAGATCCAGGTATTCTGGGTGAAGTTTAGGATTATGGGAAGCATTTAGATAGAGTACCATCACTTCATTTTTTTTCAGTCTGTCCTCTGGTGAAAGCATTTCACACAAAGCATTGCTAGCCTATAGGGACAGGGCAAAAAATTCTTAATTAGGTTAATGGAGGCAAATTATTTTCTTTCATCTAAAGTGTGCTGCAACAAACAAATCTCCAACTGCCTCAAAAATGCAAAAAAACAAAAAACATTTTAAACATGCTCTCATTTTATTCATGCACTAAATTTCATTTTTCTTTGAGTGGAAGTTGAGATCCAGACCCAAATTTTCCAAAGGGGCTACAATATACAGGCAAAAAATTGCAGGCGCAATTCCAAATGCCACATCTCAAATTTTGGGTGTGCAAGAGCATATTTGCAAACTGTATTTGTATGTGCAAATACGGTACTGAGGTGTTTCCCTCATGTATGTGCAAATACAGTTTGTGTTCACAAACCAGACTCTGGCTAGCCCAGTGGGGAGAGAGTGAGTAACAGCAGGTGTTCAGAGTCATGTGGGCCCAGAGGTAAGAAAGAGGAGGAGCACTAGACTAGAAGGGACAGGACAGGGAGTCGGGGGTTGGGGGAGAGGGCCTGAAAGAGGATCGGTCTTGTTTGCCATTTTGAGGAAAGGGGGTGCAGCAGACTCTGGCTTCAGCACAATACCTAGCCGTGAGAGGGCAAGTGAAACAGAGGACGAGACCAGCACCACTTGCCCTGTCTCAGATTCACACACAGGAAGAGTCCACACCCTGCAGCGAGGGTCTGTGAGCCCAGGAAGGACCTCCTCATGGTGCAGGTAATGCAGTGTTAGGACTAGGGCTTATCCTGTTGGAGCCTGGAGGCTTGCAGATTGTGATGAACTGAAGCATGACCTGCAGGCACACCCCTTCGGTTCCTGTCAGGGTTGCCATCTCCTCAGGCAGGCTACCACTGAGTCCTTTCACCTTTCCCTTTCGTGCAGCCTGGAGGTTTTCCTTACTACCATGTTGAGAAGGGCTCCTCGCTGTTACACCTCCCAGATCCCGGCGTCTGTATCAGCGTCATGGTACAATAGGCTCCCCAAAAGGTTATTCCTGGTGTGCGCACCACATTGTTACCAGGAGACAGCATTGTCAGGCCCTCTCCTGAGGGAGTGGACACAAATCAGCTTTTGCTGCAAGACAACTGGCTAAGGAGAGGGATGAAGTGTGCAGGACCAGGACAGAAGTGGTGGAGCTGGGGACCATGGCCAGAATCCAGGTGCGACAAATCAGGGACAGACACAGTGCACACAGTTTTCCAGGTGAGCAGTGCACAAGGAACTGAATCATGCAATTTCTGTGGGTGCAGATTGTTCCCTGTGATATCATGGTGATGCTTGCCTATGGCTCATGCAAAGAGCAGCCTATTAATCTGACTCTGTGATTACAATGTGTTCACGAAGAGGAGAGCAGGAGGCTGGGGTGATGGCTGCATCTGTCCCTATTATCCTATTTCCCCCCTCTTGCAGCACCCTATGCCAGGTGGGGTGCTGTGCCGGGGCAGATGAGCACTAGTGATGCACCCTCCTCCTGGCAGAGCTGAAGCACTGTGCTGGTCAGTGATGACAATGCAGGCTGATGTGCCTTGAGGAGAGTCAGGTGTGGGGTCTGACAGCAGAAAGTCACTGGAAGAGGTGGGGCCCATCACGGAGTCAGAGGTGAGCTCATTTGGTACCTCTGGCTCAGGGAGTGCACATATCCAGGGCTCAGTTTGGTATTGGACTCAGTGTATGGTAGAGTTGATGGGAGATCTTTGCTCAGGTGTCATGGCTTCATGCATATACCTGTTTCTAATGCTTCAGTATTTGGGAAAGAATAATGGGACAGCTGAGTTTGCTAAAACATCTGATCCAGCAAGTGTCTGCCAGCATCCATATAAGCTGATGCAGATTCTGCATGCATCCTTAGGGACACTGGCACCGATGACCTTGCATTGCACCTCCTTGGTCACACTGCTCCCATTTGTGTCAGCCAGCAATGAATGGGTTAATGTAATCTGTGCAATTCAGATTTCTCTGTGCCTTCTTCACACTGGCTGGAATCATCTTAAAATCCCCTTAACACACCAACAGACCCTCTTCCTTTGTCAGCTGGCCAAGAGGGTTCGCATCATCTGTATTCCCCAGGCCAGCAGCTGTGCAGTGTCACCGGGTCCTCGAAGTGTGGCCTCTGGTGCCTCCTCATCTCCAGTAGGGTTACCCTGCCTGGGAAGCAGGTAGGGCAAGTCGTGGGGGAGGGGTGTTTAATAAATCATCTGCTGCGGCTTCGTGAGGACAGTGTGTGTTTAGCATGGTGCTGTGTTGGGAGTAGCTGCTATACCTACTCGCTCCAGTGGTGGCCTGACAATATCTTCCTTCTCTGCAGATTCAGGAAAACCTTGCATGCATGTCTCTCCAGCAAGTGGGTCCGTCCCCCATCCCCCAGGAGGCCAGATCAACCAGATGTCGCTGGGAAAGCAAGACGTGGAAGCCAGTCAGAGGAGATGGATGCTCACAGGTAACTCGGCTACAAGCAATGCCAGTGACATCATTGGCTATGGCTCTTGGAGCTCTGACACAGGCAGGCCTAGGGTTGAGGAATTAGGATGTGGAGTGGTGGAGAGTGGTAGTGGAGTCTGCTTTCTCATGAACCCCCCACTGAAATAGGCCCTCTGACTGAATTCGGCCATGACAGTAGGCTGGCACCCTCCTCTTATACAAGGCCAGGGCCTATGTGTCTGGTGACTCATTGCATCTTTAGCGGAAGGGGAATATTCAGTAGAGTTCTCTGCAGGTGTTGTCCCTGGTTATTGCCTCTGGTGCCTGTGACAAGGACAAAAGGGGCTTCTTCATACCCACCCATAGCACAGAGAGCAATTTACCCATCTTATACTCCATATGCAGATCACAGATCACTGAAACATGCCTGCAGGTTGGGTATGATCTCCAGTGGGCTAAAAAGCTCCAGGTAATGGAGGTTTGGTTGGGTGCCCAGGGTTCCAAGTAAAGCTCCAGATAAAGGGTGTTTCCTGAGGTTGTTTGACTGGTAAGGTATGCTGTGATAGCCCCTGGTCTGATTTAAATTCCTTCTCTACAATACTTCTCCAGCAACTATTCTGAGCTGGCATCTGACCGATATATACATTCCGAAGGCAAAGCTTCCTCGATCGATGTCTTGTTTTACAATTACCTCACGGTCACCAGATGGGTCTCCTGACTAGTGCAGGTGTTGGTGGGCACCACGGTAGCTCAATACTCTAACCTCATGGGGAAGCTGCCTTTTGATCATTCCTAAGCCTGGGGGTTCCACTATTTACAGCTGGGACAGTCACAATAGAGGTGATATTGTCAGAGCTCCTGGACCACCCGCTCAGGGTTGAAAATTCCCAACGTTCAAAGCACCCTGATGCACACTCTAGCAGCCACCTTTGAAAATCTTCTATAGTCTCTTCACGGTAGTGTTGCCTAGTGGATAAAGCACCAGACTAGGGGCTGGTTTACACGGTGAACTTACACTGGCATCACTACATCTCTCAGAAGTGTGAAAAATCCCTTCTTTTGGTTTTGGACACAAACTCCCTAAGCACAGGTTTGAATCTGGGGCTGCAGGACAGAATGTGAAATATGCACTTACATCAGCCACACTATCAGAGGCTCGTTCACCTGCACATCCACCAATGTGATTTATGCCATCATGTGCCAGCAATGCCCCTCTGCCATATACATTGGTCAAACTGGACAGTCTCTACGTAAAAGAATAAATGGACACAAATCAGATGTCAAGAATTATAACATTCATAAACCAGTCGGAGAACACTTCAATCTCTCTGGTCACGCAATCACAGACATGAAGGTCGCTATCTTAAAACAAAAAAACTTCAAATCCAGACTCCAGCGAGAAACTGCTGAATTGGAATTCATTTGCAAATTGGATACTATTAATTTAGGCTTAAATAGAGACTGGGAGTGGCTAAGTCATTATGCAAGGTAGCCTGTTTCCTCTTGTTTTTTCCTACCCCCCCCCCCCCCAGATGTTCTGGTTTAACTTGGATTTAAACTTGGAGAGTGGTCAGTTTAGATGAGCTATTACCAGCAGGAGAGTGAGTTTGTGTGTGTATGGGGGTGGGGGGGATGTGAGAAAACCTGGATCTATGCAGGAAATAGCCCGACTTGATTATGTAAAGAGTTGTCACTTTGGATGGGCTAGCACCAGCAGGAGAGGGAATTTGTGTGGGGGGGTGGAGGGTGAGAAAACCTGGATTTGTGCTGGAAATGGCCCACTTGTTGATCACTTTAGATAAGCTATTACCAGCAGGACAGTGGGGTGGGAGGAGGTATTGTTTCATATTCTCTGTGTGTATATAAAGTCTGCTGCAGTTTCCACGGTATACATCTGATGAAGTGAGCTGTAGCTCACGAAAGCTCATGCTCAAATAAATTGGTTAGTCTCTAAGGTGCCACAAGTACCCCTTTTCTTTTTGCGAATACAGACTAACATGGCTGTTCCTCTGAAACCTATCAGTAATACTAAATCTTTTAATAAAATCTTAATTCAAGAAAAAAATATGCACCTAATAAATAAACCTTTCAGCCCATCAGCATGGGTGATTCGACACTGACGCGCTACAGGGACTCAGCTGCGGTGCTGGAGCTCTGCCACGGTAGCATTTTAAGCACAGACATACCCTAGGACTCAATAGAGCTGGGTTCTATTCCCAGCACTGCTGTGGGCCCTGCTCACAAGTCACTTCACCTTGCTGTGCTCTTGTTCCCCATCTATAAATGGGGATAATGCTACTGGCCTCCTGTGTAACGTGCTCTGAGATCTATGGGTGAAAAGAGCTATGTAAGAGCTTGGTATTATTATCTGAATTGGTCTTTTTATTTATAGATCCCAGAACTGGTTCATTATTCTTGTTAAAAGTATTAGAAGAGTGCTTAGTTTATGCATACCAAACCTAATAACTAGTACAATGATAGGGATTAATTATAAACACTGTATAAAAATTGCTGGAATACTGACTTTTAAAGTTTGCTTTCTTCTATATTAGCTATAGCTTTGTATGGTTCTTTCTATTTAATACCAGTCAGATTTTCAATCTTTTTAACGTATGAATTTATCTTTTAAAATATTTGGAACCAACCTTTTTCCAATTTGTTAAATGTCTGTTGTCTGTTTGTTAATGTGATGTTCAAGATTTTATAGCACAGTCTTCAAAGCTAAAAATATTTTTTCCAGGAGCTAATTCAAACCAGAGTGGAGCAGCTCAGTTTTACTCTTTACCCAGAATCCTGAAACAGTGGTGTTCAATTTATATCACAGTATAAGTAGAAATACGCAGATTAAATCTGAACCTGACATGTCAGCTTCTCTGTACATTGCCATCCAGGATTTCAAATATAAGTCAATAAAATGTCCAACTACAACAGAGTATATCATGTCATCGCTTAACAGCATGTGACAGTAGCTTCTTCATTGGCCCAGATGCCTAATTTTGTTCCAGACCAAGATGGAGTCCACACTGTAAATCTAGGCAACCAACTCCCATGGAATTTCAATGGCCAACTCCATTAGACATCTTTAAAAACCCCAGTCTTGAAATGTGAGGTGTCTGTGTTCTCTCTCCTAGAACTGAGTATGAACCATCGGTAAAGAACCTCAGTGTGTTTGCAGGGCCGCCGGAACAGGTTGGTCAGGGGGCCATGTCCCCATCACTTTTAAAGGTCAAAGGGCTATGCCCTCCCACTTTGTACTGGCCCTAACGGCAAGTGACAGGGGGAGGCGGGGAGAGGAGTGAGAAGGGGCAGGGCCTCAGGGGAACTGGCAGTGCGATGGTAGGGCCTTGAGGAGAACAGGTGGTGCGATAGCAGGGCCATATTTCAGGCACCAGTGACCCCCACACTTTTAGGGAGCTTCCGTTGCCCCTGTGTGTATGTGCTGGAGGACTTGTCTCATGGCTGAAAGAGAAGGGAGTGACCAGCTGAGAGAGCTCCAAAAGGTTTATTTACCAGGTGCATATTTTTTCTTGAATTATGATTTTATTAAAAGATTTAGTATTATTGGCTTCAGTGTATATTTCACATTCTCTCCTGAACCCCCAGATCCAAACCCAACCTTAAGGGATTTGTGTCTGATTGGGATCCAAAATCAAAAGACGGGAGAGTTTTCTGGCTTGGATATGCCTGAAACCTCAAATTCAACCTTCCTGTCAAGATTCCTACACTTCACAATGACAGAAATGACATGAGATGAGTTGATCTCACAAGATATCTGCCACTTTGGGCCAAAATCTCCTGAGAACAGCTCCCATAGTTTTGCTGCCATTGTCTTCTAACCTGAGCCTTAATTCAGCCCAGTGCAAATCTGTTCTGGATCAGAATACCAAACTTTGTCCATCACTCTTCTTCACACTAATACTCTTTGGGGTGTAGTCTCTTTCTGAAAAGTGCATTGTCTCATTGCTGTTCAGCTGAATAGGATCATAACTTGAATGCACTTTAACTTAAAGCCCACCTCTTCTGCTGCACCAGCATCATGTTCCTATAATCTTCGGGTTAATACTATGCAGCCAATACACCCTTCCATTTGTGCAGAGGACGTACTGGAGGAAAACAAGATGTGCATATAAACCCTACGTGTCTTAGTTTGGAGCCCTACATCTGAATCTCATTGTCTACACTTAAAACGCTGCATCTGAGCCACTGTAGCACTTCAGTGAAGATGCTACCTAGGCCAGTGGGAGGGCTTTTCCCATCCACATAGATAATCCACCTCTCTGAGAGGCAGTAGCTGGGCTGATGGGTCTACACCAGGGATTAGGTTGGTTTCAGGGGTGTGGATTTTTCACCATCCTGAGCAACATAGTTATACCAACTTAATTTCCTAGTGTAGACCTGAGCTCAGGAAACATGTTTTCCTCCTCCTTTCTCAGAAGTTTGGCAGTTGTTTACTATTAGGACTTGTCTACATGGGGATAGGAAAATTAATCTGAATTATTAAAGGTGTGAATTCAAAGTGGATAATTTAAATTGCATGAAACTTCTGTGTCAACAATCTCTTTCAGAATTAAAATGAATTAAAGCCACTTTAATTCTGAATGAAAGTGTCCACTTATGTCCATGCAGTTTAACTAATCCACACCTTTTATTTAATTTGGATTAACTTTCTTGAGCGTCCCCACGTAGACAAGCCCTTAGTGTTTACTCAGCCAACAGGTGAGAATATGAATAACAAAATCTCTCACACCCTTCTTAGACTATTTCATTTTAAATGCTAAACCATTGCGTGGCATGCCAGGACAGAATAATCCTTCATTATTTTCATGGTGTTTGTAACCCAGCCAAAGCTCTTTGATCTTGAAGATCTTTTCCATCAGATTTGTTACATACAAATTTAGGCCACTGTTAACAAGCAGGCATTGCTTGAACAGAGTGTGAGTTAACAATAAGGTACACAATTTCTTTCCCTCTATCAACACTATCAGTTACTGCCACCAACAAAAAGAAGTTTAGTTCCCATCCATATGGAACCATTAGCATTTAAAAGGAAGGCTGAGTTTTTTTCTCACTTCAGTGACCATCTATCTAATGTCATGTACATTGCCACAAATGATCTCAAGGGTTACCAGACAGTGTGGCTGCCCTGTGTTGAATTACAAATATCCTTCTAAATACTCCCATGTGGATGCAAATTGACTTTGATTCCCTTCACCCCTTGCTTGAAGGGGAAATATTTGTATTGCTCTGTGAAGATTTTATTTATGTCCTTTCCAGTGCACTCCTCTGTTCAACATAGATCAACATGGACTATATTCTCATATATAGCTCATTCGTCATCATCATGTTGTTCTCAGCTTTCTAAAGGAAAGGAAGCTAAAGCTTCAGCCAAAGGAGAGAATACTCAGAAATTCACCATCTCCCCAGAACGAATGCAACCAATGAGCTGACACATTTACATATAGTGCCAGATAACTCATTTTAGGGCAGGCAGAACTTTGGCTTTCAAAGGATCTATGGCAGTGGTTCTCAACTGTGGTCCACCGCTTGTTCAGGGAAAGCCCCTGGTGCGCCAGGCTGGTTTGTTTACCTGCTGCGTCCGCAGGTTCGGCCGATCGCGGGTCCCACTGGCCACAGTTTAATGCTCCAGGCCAAACGGGGGCTGCGGGAAGTGGCGCAGGCCAAGAGATGTGCTGGCTGCCCTTCCCGCAACTCCCATTGGCCTGGAATGGCGAACCGCTGCCAGTGGGAGCTGCGATTGGACGAACCCGCGGACGCGGCAAGTAAAGAAACAGGCCCAGTGCACCAGGGGCTTTCCCTGAACAAGCGGTAGACTACAGTTGAGAACCACTGATCTATGGGAATGTCAAGGTACTTGATTCCCTGCGCCAGATCCCAAGCTGGTGTAAATTGGTGTCGCTGCACTGGAGCTAGGCTGGTTCACACCAACCAAAGATCTTTCACAATGGCCCCATTTGTTCAGGAAATAAAAATTGTTTCCTTCATTGCAGCATTATTAAAAATGGGCCTAATATTTCCAGAGTCCTTGTCTAGCTAGCACCAGGCCAATCAAATGCATATTAAAATCAAAGGTAAATCCACAAGGAAGAGTCATAAAATAAAACTAAATAGCAAATCTTATCCCTTTTCTGACAAAACTCCCTTTGAAGTCACAGAATAAAGACAGCAGCATGGGCTCTGATGCATAAAACAAATACCAATGGGGGGTCACAGGAACCTGTTTAAGGAGCTGAGAGAGGATGGGAGACACTGAGAAAGGGAGAACAAGGAGAGCCAAGCTATGGACTAGCAGTTAAAATCTAAAGAAAAATAATGTTGGTGGCAAAAGTGGAAAACAAAACATTACTGCAGAGTTGGTCCCCAAATCAGAGACAAAGACTTGTGACAAATTATTAATCCTCAGACTGGGAAGAGTTCCCAATCTCTGGGGTGGGGGCAGATGCACAAGCGTCAGGACTTGGCCACCTCCCTAACCCTAAATGAACTGGAAAATAAAGTAAGGCGTTCTGCTGATCAAATAGTCAAGTGGTATCAAAAGGCAGAGGTATTGTCAGTGCAGGAGAGAGAAAACACAGAAAGATCTCGATTGCGGGGGGGAGGGAACCAATAATACTGTATAAATCAATGGGCGTTAGGTGGCTCATTGAAATCATCAGGGGTTGGGCCACTAAATACCTTTTAAAATCTGCCCCCCAAGACTTACAGGCCTTAAATTAAGCAAGGGCATGCTTAGGGTAGCCATAGTGGAAACGCTCCTGGTGGAAATGGAGCTGTGAGGTAGATGACAATCAGCAGGAATGTCAGGCAAAGGGTTAGCTACCACCCTAGGGGCCATAATGTAGGGCATAACCCTGCACTAGCGGTAGGAGATTGAACTTTCCAACATAAGCATCTATACACCTTTTCTGTCGATCTCCCCTTTCCAACGTAAGCATCTATGATCCCATGCAAGCAATATTGAAAAGCCCCGAATGGCTCTGGGACAACAGATTTCAATAGGTATGGTCTTAAATCATAGCTGATCAATAGACCCTTTTTTTAATGGCGTGATCCCGTTTTGGAGTTTGCACTGATTGGAAAGTTGTACAATGTTGTAATCAAATCAGACAGGAGCAGTCTACAAAAACGATACTGCTGTGTGTTTCTTGTCTAATAGTTAACACCCCTCCCGACAGCCCACTGGGGGGTGGGAAGGGGAGGGAGATGGGGCAGGAGGTAGGAATTAGCACATTAATACTGGCATTTGATTTAGATCTTTGGTTACCTGGTTTCTCATACAAATTCTAACTCCATTTGCTTTCTCTCTGTTTTTATTAGCAAAGGACTTACACACTGGCGTGGGGAAGAGCATCATGTTGGTGCTAAATAAAATTTATTCTGATTTCCCATTTGGGATGGAAGCTGGCCAGAAGCTGGCAGCTGGCCAGATTTTCAGGTGATATAAAATGCAACAGCTCTCTTGACATCAATGGAGTTATGTCCATTTATACCAGCTGATGTTTTGGCCAGCGTGTTTACTCATTGTACACTTGTGTTGCATATTTAGTGCACAAAACACAGTCTGTTTAGAATGGTTCTCTGCATAGTATGTAAGATGGTCATTCTTGTGAGAGCATGTTATATCTTCATTTAGATCCCATGGACAAATTAGTTCCTGCAATAATTCTTTGGATGTTAGCAGAGTTACACCTAGGGTGAATTTGGCACCACTATCCTAATGTTAATAGTGATTTTTTAAATAGAAAGTGAATTCTCAGATTTCTGTCTGGTTTACTCATCTTGTTTATTATTATTGTTCCTTCCTGGAGCATAGCAGTTAAGAAAATACTAGGGCTGTCAAGTGATTAAAAAATTAATTGTGATTAATCGCACAATTAATCGCACTGATAAGCAATAATAGAATACCATTTATTTAAATATTTGTGGATGTTTCTACATTTTCAAATATATTGATTTCAATTACAACACAGAACACAAAGTGTACAGTGCTCAGTTTATATTTATTTTTATTACAAATATTTGTGCTATAAAAAACAAAAGAAATAGTATTTTTCAATTCACCTCATACAAGTACTATAGTGCAATCTCTTTATCATGAAAGTTGAACTTACAAATGTAGATTTATGTACAAAAAATAACTGCACTCAAAAACAAAACAATGTAAAACTTTAGAGCCTACAAGTCCACTCAGTCCTTGTTCAGCCAGTCATTCAAACAAACAAGTTAGCTTACATTTGCAGGAGATAATTCTGCCCGCTTCTTGTTTGTAATGTCACCTGAAAATGAGAACAGGTGTTCACCTGGCACTGTTTTAGCTGATGTCGCAAGATAGTCACATGCCAGGTGTGTTAAAGATTCATATGTCCCTTCATGCTTCAACCACCATTCCAAAGGACATGCATCCATGCTAATGAGGGGTTCTGCTTGATAACGATCCAAAGCAATGCAGACTGACACATGTTCACTTTCATCATCTGTGTCAGATGCCACCAGCAGAAGGCTGATTTTCTTTTTTGTCGGTTCAGGTTCTGTAGTTTCCACATTGGAGTACTACTCTTTTAAGACTTCTGAAAGCATGCTCCACACCTCATCCTCCTCAGATTTTGAATGGCACTTCAGATTCTTAAACCTTGGGTCGAGTGCTGTAGCTATCTTTAGAAATCTTCTTTGCATTTTGTCAAAACTTCAGTGAAAGTGTTCTTAAAATAAACAACATGTGCTAGGTCATCATCCAAGATTGCTCTAACATGAAATATGTGGCAGAATGTGAGTAAAAAAGAACAGGAGACATACAATTCTCCTCCAATGAGTTCAGTCACAAATTTTATAATGCATTATTTTTTTAACACGCGTCATCAGCGTGGAGGCATGTCCTCTGGAATGGTGGCCGAAGCATGAAGGGGCATATGAATATTTAGCATATCTGGCATGTAAATACCTTGCAATGTCATCTACAAAAGTGTCATGCGAACGCCTGTTATCACTTTCAGGTGACATTGTAAATAAGAAGCCGGCAGCATTATCTCCCATAATGTAAACAACCTTATTTGTGTTAGTGATTGGCTGAACAAGAAGTAGGACTGAGTGGACTTGTAGGCCCTAAAGTTTTACATTGTTTTGTTTCTGAGTGCTGTTACGTAACAAAAAAAATCCACATATGTAAGTTGCACTTTCACAATAAAGAGATTGCACTACAGTACTTGTATGAGGTGAATTGAAAAATACTGTTTCTTTTATCATTTTTACAGTGCAAACATTTGTAATAAACACAATAATATAAAGTGAACACTGTATACTTTGTATTCGGTGTTGTAATTGAAACCAATGTATTTGAAAATGTAGAGAAACAGCCAAAAATATTTAATACATTTTAATTGGTATTCTATTGTTTAACAGTGCGATTAAAACTGCGATTAATCACAACTACTTCTTAAAATCATGATTAAATTGTTTGAGTTAATTGCGTGAGTTAACTGCGATTAATCAATAGCCCTAGAAAATACCCTTATTTTCCAATATCCCATATAGGCTGCATTGCCATTTGTTGCATTGGACATACATGTATGGACAGAAACAGAGCCACATTCTAGGTGTGGGGGAAGCAAAGTAAACAAGGACTGAAAGATTTAAAACATGAGCACTACTTTAGTTGCCCACATTAAACAGATGAATTTTCAGTGGATTTCTGTGCTTTCAGGAGTAAGCTCTTATGGCGACCAAACCTTAATGGTTTCATTTAATTATATCATCATGTACATCCATCTGGTCTCTTGCTACAACTGGAGACTCAAGAGAAGTCCCTAGTGGGCTTTCACTTTTTGAAACAACAGCTAAGAGAATGGGGTAGTTCATGGTGTTGAAAGATGGAACCATGCATCTCTGGATCAGCAGTATGTATCTTGCTCAGGTCAGAAAAGATCAGAAGTTGGTATAACAAAACCACTGAGCCAGCCAGCTGCTGGAGACGAGCCCAAACCTCAAAGCCCAATCTGAACACCACAAATTTTAGGAAAGTTGAGCCCTGAATCAACCTCTGCCACAACTGTGGTACATATCAACATCAAAGCAGCTTTTGATTCAGATGACGGGTCAACACTTCGGCTTGCCCTAAAAGGAACTGGTGTTCCATATGTTCTTCTTGCACACCGGTACTGGTGCAAGAGTGCATGTTGGTTCATGGCTTTCACAGACTTTCTATACAGTCTCAGGTGTGCAGGGATGCATTTTCACCCCAGCTCTATTCTGTTAAGCTGTTGACCAGTTATCAGGACTTGCT
The DNA here is from genome assembly GCF_965140235.1 of Caretta caretta. Lineage (NCBI taxonomy): Eukaryota > Metazoa > Chordata > Testudines > Cheloniidae > Caretta > Caretta caretta. Next base: position 199,829,887 of record NC_134208.1, on the reverse strand, counting down.
GCTCCACGTGTCAGAATCAAGACTGGTCAAAAAGAGCTTACTGACCAAGACTACACCAACAACACTTCCTTCCTTGTGAAGAAGTCAGAGAATTTGAGACCTGCCCCCCAAGGTATCCAAGATCTCACCTGTACCATGAGGTTGAATGTCTTATGGCAGAAGACCAAGGTCCAGAACCTCACAGCTGAGCCAGGCGGGGTTGAGTACTGTGGAGAGCATTACAGGTTCATCTACCTAGGCTACAAGCAGAGTCCAAAAGGTCACAGCAAACTGGTCATTATTTGATGAATATGTCTCTCTGCTTCCTGCTTGAAGTCCATGTCTCACATATGGATGCAAAAAAGTCTTTTGCATTGAGACAGAGTTCAGATCTATCTAATCTATTGGTATACAGGTCAGAAACCTTGGAGTGGCTAGAGGTATTCTACATGTGCCGTCAGCACCAAATCCTGAGGATAAACTGCTCTGGTTTTGTGCAAATTGTCACAATCTCACAGAGATCTGGCCTTCCTCCAGTCCCTCGTTATATTCAAAAGCAGCATTGCATGCTCTTCAGCCACATCACTAGGGCGGACAAAAATACCACTGCACCCCATGCTCTCAAACTCTCCATTGATGCATGAAGAGGAGTACACTTTGACCCTACATGGTGCTGCCCAACGGGCTGCCCCAGAAATTCATGGATTCACAGGACTGAGACAAATCTGGGAGCTCCACTACACAATGCTTGGTGCAATGCCATCAACCATGGTCACTCTGGCTGGCGCAACGGTCCTCAGTAGACTGTGCATGTTTGATGATGCTGATGCATATCTGTGATTGAAGGTGGGTATCTCAGCTGGGTTCCTAATGGATAGGAGAGCACATTACACCTGGTGCTAACTGCCTATCCTTGTTTGCAATCTCAGTGGAGAAGCCAAGAACTGAATGGGGTCAACGCACTGAACTGTTCTCTCTTCCACACAGGTGCCCTTTCCACAACAAGATTGAGCGAGTGGTAGAGAAGCTTCAGTGGGTGCAGGGAGAGCCCAATACAAGCAGAGTCGTCAGGTAAGGCACAAACGAGACTTTCACAATTAAAGGATGTAAATTTATTAACAAGGAAACTCTGACTCTGCAGCTGGAGCCCTGCACCTCTATGAAGCCAATGGCATTCCACGCAGGCCCATGTAGATCCAATTGCTGGAACAAGATCTAAGGGTTGAATTTTCCTCTCACCACTTTTTTATACAGCTTTATCACACCAGCTGAGGAGCTGGGCCTCTGAATATTCATTAATGACTGTAGGACAATTCCACCTACATAACATTGAGAAAGAAAGTTATTCTTGAAAGAAAAAACTGAGATTGCACCCAACCCTAAAAGCAGAGCTGAGCTGTTCTGTAATTATGTACTTTTGTACTGCTGAAAGTAGGGTAAGTCTGGATTTAGGGAAAATGCACAAAGTTTGACTCTCTCTGTCCATGTAAATATTGTATCTGTGAATACCATTCTTCCTGATGAAAGGAAACTAATGTTCTAAGAAAACAAATATGATGTACCCCTAACGAAGAGGGCAAAGGGGGTGGGGGACTCCCTTATTCTGACTAGGTCTGTATTCACAAGAACCAGGGCAAGCAGCTGAATCTACTGTGTGTTTAGAGGCAATCTATAGGGGATCTGATAAGAAAGATCAGTAACCAAAAAAGTGTTCTCCTGCTTGATTTCTCCTAATGTGATCTCAGCATGCAGGTTCTCTTTTTCCTCTATAATTAAGGGTCTGATTTCAGAGATCTTTAGTATCAAAGACAGGATAATGTTTCAGAAGAATGTATTTCCCTCAAGAAGAAAGAGCAGGAAAGGTCAGACTGGAATCAGATGCATCCATTGGACGGTTGTACCTCAGTGATAGTCGTACTGTCCTTTCTCCTTCCTCAATGTTGTTACAACTGCTAACTACTCCTTCCTTTCCTTTTAATTGTCATCCTTATACCTGCCAGGCCTCCTCAGAAATCTGCAAGGATTCAGTTTTGAGTGGACACCCCATTTTCCTGTAAAAATGGGTCAGTCTTCTGTGGGTTTACTTATTTAACTATGCTAAGGCGCCCCCCATGCAGAAATCAGTTATGCTATGGGAGGGTGGAATCTGCTGGCCTCACCTGGGAGGCTGGGATAAACATTCAGTTTTTCCCCCAATTAAAAAAGAGGCATAGACAGAGTGGAGATATAAGGCCTGATCCAGCACCTGTTGAGATAAATGGCATTGGTGCAGGATTGCACCCTTAGGGTTAAATTATCTCTTGCATATGAGAAGGGAGGGAGACATTGGGAAGCCAGTTACGGCTCCTTGATTCTTTGGGCCAGGCTGAGCTGGCCCTGGTGTGAGAGCAAACCTAAGGAGAATTAGCCCCCATCACACCCATCCCCACCTCCAGCAGCCATCCTCTCTTGTTATACCAATAAAATAAAAACCAGCAGGATCTTATTAAAGAGGAAAAGGCAAAATGCCACATTTATTTTGAATACAGAAAGAATCATAGTAAGCAGTTAGTTATAGCTATAACATTCCATTCAATCTCATATTTATTCACACATTCGTTCATACAAACACACACACACAGGTTCTGCAAGGTTGTTATCATAGTTACCAGCCTTAGAGTTGCTCATGCCAAGCCACTGGCCAGGTGGCCTGGACATGAGGAGGGAGCAGGGCCTTGTCAGACGCTCATCTGATGCTCCTGGAAGTTGGTTTGCAGAATCAGACCCCAAAATTCTCACTTTCTAGAGTCCATTTTTATAGGACTTTCTTCCTATGCCAGTCTATGGGAATTGCTTCATCATGCTGTTGCTGAATCAATCAGCAGATGGCACATTCCTGACGGCTCCGTGCTGCCAGATGTTATCTTGTTCTTTGGTTCTCCCATTCTTGAGGCTGTTGGGTGGATTCCAGTCTGCCCTCCGGGGGTCCTCTGGTTATTTCCACTTGACGCCTTCTTCAGCCGATGGACACTGGATTCTTAGGCTGGCACCTCCCTGATCATTCAGTTATTATCCACACCAAGCATCCATCCACATACATCCTCTATCTCTGTTTTAATCACAATTGTTAACAAAGCGAGATGAATACAACAAAAGGGCGGGGAATCTCTGGGTGCTGTTTCTGTTGTTACACAGTATTGCTTTGAGTCTCTCTCTGTGTGAGTAGTTGTTACAAAGAATTGCTTTGAGAACAGACTCTGTCTTAGAATGTACTAACACAATTAGGAGCTTGCAAGTTTCACACACAGAGGGGGAGAAACAGTACCAAAACCCAAGAGACCTCTTAATTAGTACTACCCTGGAATTTAAACTATGGGGAATCAAACTCATTTGTGATTTTAATACAGAACTTCTTTAATATGATCCAACACTCTGCCCTACCATGATCCCTAATCCCATGGTGGGGGAGCGGGGGAGGGGGAATGCTACAACAGAAGCCAGCTCCACTGGCTTTGTGACACCTGAAAGCTTCCCCCACCCCAGGGAATTCTTATCTAGACAGCTGTAGCCTGAATCCAAGTCCTTCCTGCCACCTGAGCTCAGTGGTGTTACACGGGCATAAAATCAGAGTAACATGACTGTAAATCAGGCCTCATGTGTTTAATATTTCACTGCTTTATGGAGTCCATACCCGTGCTCTAAAGTACCCCTGGGTGGAGCTTAGAGATGCACGCTGTCTCCTCGCAAGTGGTCATGTTACTAACATCTAAAATGGTATCCTCAGTGGATCAGCCAATGGCACAACAGCTGACAAGCACCTCCTTTTGAGCTCCTGAAGTGCCACATTCCATGTGTCTGTGGAAAGTCCCTCTGTGGCACAGCTCTTCTTCAAACTAGCCCCCAGTCCCATGCAGTCCAGCTTCCTCTTGGCCACGTAGGGCTGGATGGAATGGCCTCTGGAGCCCATCTGTGTTGCTCAGACCAGAGGCCCCGCTGGAGGGCAAAGTACTCGTTCTCCTCTGACCCAGGAAGCAAGAGACCAGAGGTGGCATTTTCACAAGTGTCTAAGTAACTTAGGAGCCTACTTTCCATTTTTCAAATACTTTGGTACTTCGGAGCATAAGTCTCAGAGAGTCAGTAGAACTCAGCCACCTAACACCTCCTTGAGAATTGCACCGTCAGGTGCCTAATATGGCAGTTTGGTTCCTAAGTTCAGCATTTAGGTGCCAGTAGCATTCTCAAAACCCCTCCTCAGCTGCTGCCTACCCCTGTAGGAGCCTAAAGTCCCTAGGCACCTAAGTTCCACTGTTAATATCTCCTATATTTTGGTAGCTATGCCTGTGGTGTGCTGGCTTTTGTGAATGCCAGTCATAGGTGCCTAAGTCTCCCCATGCATTTTACAGGGGAGACTCAAGGTGGGGAATTCCATTAGGGGACGTCAGAGACCTTGAGTCCCACTCTGAAGCCCAGATCCACAAAGGAACTGAGGCAGAGCAACGCTGGCTGTTGCAATGTCTAGAAAAATAACAGGAACGCTATTGTGACCCACAAAGCCTAAGTTAGACGCCTCAGCTCCCTATACGATGAGCAGGGAGACATAGTTGCCTTAGAATGGGCATGAATTCTACAAAGCCAGCATGAATCAAATATTAATTGGGACAGAGAAAGAATCTATAGCCCATTGGTTCGGGCACTCACCACAGAGGTGGCGGAGCCTTGTTCATATCCCTTCTCATGATGCAGGTTGTGGGGGTGGGGACCTGAACAAATGTTTTTCCAGCTCCTGGTAGGCTAAAGATTATAAGGGGCATTCAACTCCTCCTCGTCCATCCCCCGCAGCTGTTTTGTGTGGAGTTCGGTGACTCTGAGCACACCCTTCCGATCAGGCCCCACACACAAGATAGGCAGAGGAGCACCCATCTTCCCTTAGTTCCTGGATTGCACTTAGGGGTTCCAGTAGGAGATAGCTGTCCAGATGCCTAGAGGGAGACAGTAGTGCACATGCCCAGAGGCAGGAACATAGTACCTAGGGAACTTTTACTGCAAAAACTCAAGTGATAAGAGAGTTTAGACACCTACACATTCAAGTGGCAGCCAAGCAAGAGTCTTCTGAATTACAATGGCACCCAAAAAACATTTGTGGATCTGGGCCTACATACCTAAGTCACTTTTGGAAATGCGATATAGGCTTCTAAATCATTTATGTGCTTTTATAATTTTACCCCAGGCCTAATATACAGTTTGCTACTTACTATAGCAGGCTTGGCAATAACCACTCTAGTTATATGGTTGTGAACCAGTTTCCGTTCTAACCCCCAGCTTTCAGTAGTTTATAAGTATCCAAAAAGCCTTTGACGAAGCAAAATTTTTGTTCTTGCCTCGATGGAAAATTTCACTTTTTCCAACCATAAACTTGGGTTTAAAGAAAACTGTGAAAGTCTAAATATTTCAGAAGCTGTCGAGTGCATGAAATTAGGCCTGTCACTTTAAGTTGTTCCACCACTTTGCCAAGTAAAAACAAAATATTTTGTTTGATTCATGTTAATGTTACTATTGCCTTTATGAAAAATGTTAGAGCCATTCACGTGATCTTCTTTTAACATTCCCTTCCAATCTTCCCATACCTACTCATTCTACAACTACAAACCACAGAGCCACATACTCTCAATGAGGTAAATAGGAAGTAACTCGTAGAAACTACTTATAAGCCATGTTGACACAACGGTACAGCAGCATAGCTATGGGCTGTAACCCCATAGTATAGACACAGACTACAACACAGATGGGGTTTTTCCAGCATTGTAGGAGCTCCACCTCCCAAGTGATGGTAGCTTGGCCAACAGAAACCCTCTTCCATTGACCTAGCTACAGCTACACCAGCTCTTAGATCAGTAGCTACAGTACTTGGGGGTAAGGATATTTTCCAACCCTGAGCCTTGTAGATACATTGACCTAAGTTTTAAGGGTAGACCAGGCCTGAGTAAAGCTTGGGGACATTGAGGAAAATTAATCCAAATTACCTAAAGTGTGAATTTAAAGTGGATTAGTTAAACTGTATTAAACCCTGATGCACTCTTCCCATCTACCTACTCTATACCTGTTTTGTTTTGCTAATACACGGCTTCAATATCCAGTCTATGGCAATGCCAAAAAACAGAGGAGTTGAAATGCAGCCCAGTTTCATGCCAGTGTCCACACTGAACCACTATGTTGTCTCACCACTATGTTTGATCACCCTTTTAGAGCACTTTGCATCTCTGAACATGGCCATGATGATGTTGACAACTTTAGCTGGGATTCTGTAGGACTGGAGAATATTATACATCTGTCTGTCTGGGCAGGCTGTCAAATGTCTTTCAAAAACTATCAGTGACATTGATGAAGATAGGAACTTGCTATTCTATACGTTCTTCTGTGCATGAAGAGAGAAATGTGTATGAATGACGTGTGTGTGAAGTTGATTAAAATGGGAGAGTTGTTGCACTGGGACAATCCCATTCTCTCGGCTGCTGAAGCTTGGTCCAGTGGCACAAAGGCTGTTACAACTGGAGGCTCCTTTAGCTGCAGTGGATAGCCATAACTTCTGTAGTGCCCCATCATGCCTTTTGCCATTTTTCTATGGTCCTTAATGTGAATATCTGATCTAGCCAGCACCTGTTGGGCCTGAATCCAGACCATGCTTCTCTATGCTTTACATCCACTGCCCCCTTTCATCCTGTATCGTACCACACTGCAGAAGTCTTTTCCTACAATGATTCCATGTTTCCACTGGTCAGGAGAGGTCACTTTTCCCCACACTTCATTGAACAGCTCTGTCAGTTTCATTAGGATAGTGGTATCGAGTACTTTACACAGTAACATCACATTAGACAGCAAAAATCTCAGGAAAGTGGAAGAGTTCACTTACCTGAGCAGCACCATATTAGCCAGCTGAGACCTCGAGAAGGAAGTGACATCAAGGATAGGAACGATATCCACAGCATTTACTAAACTCAGCAATGGATGGAAATCAAAGATATTCCACACCAGACCAAAATGGACAACTTCAATTCAAGCATAATCATGGTACTGCCGTACTGCTGCGAGAGCTTTGAAAATGAGCGCCTACAAAAGATTCTGGGCATCTGTTGGGAAGCCTTCATCACCAATGAAGAGATCTGAGAAATCACCAACTAGCAGCTTGTTTCCACCAGAATCAGAAGGAAGCCCTGGACATATCTGGGGTATGTACTCCAGATGCCAACACACGGACTCCCACATGAAGCTGTCAAGTGGAAACCAACCGCAGTGAGCAAACAAGGGTGTTTAAGAGAAACTTTAAGAAGAACCCATAGCAGGGAAGGCAGAATAGTCGATCTCAACACCAGAGAGCAAATGAAAGCAACAGGAAATGACAAGGAGGAATGGAAGAGAATGCTTTCTGCCTTGTACACCAACACTGGCATGGAAAGTGTTTAAAAAAGTATGGACATTCTCATTCAAAATTAACGTGGCTCTAATTTGGTTTAATTTAATTCACTTCCAAAGTAAATTATGTCCAAAGTGAATTAAACTAAACCAAATTAAGGCCTCTTTAATTCTGAATGCTTGTGTCCAAACATGGGTTTGAATGCAGTGTAACTAATCCCCTTTTAATTCACACCTTCAGTTAATTCACATTAATTTTCCTGGGTGTACCTATGTAGACAAGCCCTAAAATAGCATCCAGACGTACAGAAACCGTGGTCTCTTACTGCTTATGAGGGCAGAGCTAAATGCAAGATTCTGATTTCAGTTGTACTGATGTAAATCCATTGACAAAATCTGTCCAAAATCTGTCGCCTAACAGGGCTGATCCAACCAACCCAGTTAGTATCTTCTGAGCAGGTGACAAAATATTTAAGAACTGGACTGAACTGAAAGAATCCCTGTGGGTTGTGAGACACCAAACAAAACAAACGTTAAATGCCTGCCATTTAGGGCAATCTGATATATTCCAAAGGGGACAAAACAGTTATTCTTTATGAACCAAGGAATCCAATCATAGAGAGTCTTAATACTTAGTAGTAACATCTTGACAACATTCAATGTAATCAATTTTAATGTAATGTACAGTGTCTTCCTTGTTTTTGTTATGCTTTTCTAATTTCTCTATGCTTCCATACCTTCACAGCTGTAGAGACTGGACTCTCTTTTTCTTCCACCACATTCAGTGTTTGTTGCTCCATCCTTCCTTCTCTCTCCTTCCATCACTCTTTATGTCCCTTCTTCCTTTTCCTGTGTTGTGTTTTCTCATCATCTTATGCTCCCTGACTTCTTCCTTCTGACCTATACTCTCCCCTCCCCCATGCTCCTTCATACCCCACTCACACCAAGGCAGCCACTCCAGCATACATATATATTCCAGTCACTGATGGTTCTAGAGAGGGGAACTCATTGTTGGGTTAGAAGCACCAGGAATTGTGGGACTAGACACCGAGGCAAGTCCAACCTTAGGAACCAGAAATGAAGGAAAGATTTGGTGGCCAGTTTTGACATTCCCTTTCCAGAGGGGTGCTTACTGTGTGAGGATGGCTGTCTTTTTCCCCTCTTCAGATCTAGGCCTTAAGCAGAGAGTTATTTCCCCCCAGTGGACACAGCCAGGGAGCCAGCCATCAGATTGCTCAAGCTGCTGCAAGAACGTGGCTCCTTATCCCTACATGCCACACCTCCTGCTGTATACTAAACAGCGGGAAAGAGGGGGAGATCTGCCAGTACTGAGTCTATGTGTAAACAGGTTTCAGAGTAGCAGCTGTGTTAGTCTGTATTCGCAAAAAGAACAGGAGGACTTGTGGCACCTTAGAGACTAACAAATTTATTTTGAGCATAAGCTTTTGTGAGCTACAGCTCACTTCATCGGATGCATTCAGTGGAAAAGTAAGCAGGCTACCTTAAAGTCTAGGGAAGAAGCTAAGCCACGATTCAGAGGGGATAGGATAATAGTCTTGAAAAGTGAAAACACCAAGGAAGGAGATTAATTATTTAGTGCAATAGAAAAATTAAAATACTCCCAAGGGTAATGGTGGAGGCCACATCACTCGGGACTTTTAAAAATAGACTGGGCAAAACACTTGAAAATGCACCATCAAGAACAATTTTGCAGGGCTGGAGATGGGCTGAAAGATAGCGTCTTCTCCATCTTTAACTTCTGCGGTGCTGCCTCTATAACCATGAAAATGATTGAAGTTAGAGCAGTGCAAAAGTTTCATAATGAAGCTAGATGACGCTTACCTGTTTTGCCTATTAAAAACCTGGAACTCAGGCCAGTTGTGCTAATACGTGCAAACTGGGGCCACGTTTAGACTGAACCAAGGATAATTTATAGTTACAGGTGGGAACCAGACAGAGCTTAATAGTTTCACATGGTTTTGATCCATGAGTAGATAAAACTCTGAGTGAATTTGGCTTTGAGATTTTGGGCTCATGTGAACCTCAAAAAATTGAGGTGACACTCGGGGAGCTGAACACACATAAACTAAAGCCAGAAAGGACTATGTTAATATAGCTAACCCCCAAGAACTGAAGCAATCCAGTTCTATACAGATGGAGTTGAAACCAACAACTGTTTCCAAGCATCTGGGCCAATTCTCTCTTCTGTAGCATACAGAGCTCTCTCAGCTTTATATCAGCACGCTCTTTTCTGAGCCCCCTGATTCAGAGGATACTGGAGACTTTCTAGAGGCCTGGAAAAAAGACAATGTACTATTATTTAGAGAGGATAAATGGGATGACCCAGGTAACTATAGACAGTCTGAAAGGCTGATATGGATTCACTCAGTAAACAACAGATGGCACCAAAATTAATGCCACTCAACATAGTTCATGGAAAACATGTTGTCAAATACATCTGACATTTTTTCATGAGATTACAAGTTTAGTAGATAAAGGGAATTGTGAGATGATAACAGACTTCTGTACGACTTAGCACTACATGACATTCTGATTAAAAAATTCGCACTCTACAAAGTCAAGGTAGCCCATATTTAGTGAATTAAAAACTGGCTCTCAGAATGTAATTGTAAATGGGGAATCACTATCCACCAGGGGTCTTTCTAACGGGGTCCTGAACGGATCTGTGTTTGGCTCAAAAGTATGCAATATCTTATCAACGATTTGAAAAAAAAAGATAAAATCATTGCTAGGAAATTTGCAGCTGACAGAGATTGGTGGAGTGGTAAATAATGAATAAGGCAGGTCAGCAATCTGTAATACTTGGTAAACTGGGCTCATTTGAATAATGTGTGTTTTAATACAGCCAAATGCAAGGCCACACATCTGGGAACGAAGAATGTAGATGGGGGACTGTATCCTGGAAAGTAGTGACTGCAAAAGCTTTGGCCTCTATGTATGCTGTGCACTTTGTAAATACACACGTAGACAAATTAAAATCCAACCCTCTATATTTTAAATCTATTTGTTTGGTCTGAATCTATGTAATATGTCAGACTAATGTAAGTAGTCAGACTGTTTCATTCCCAGCCACTCCGTAGGCTGGGAGTAAAATTCACATGGTCAACACAATTTGTCCATAATTCCCCATACCTAGAAAAAGGTAAAAAGCATCAGCTTTTGATTTTGAAGCTCAGTTCGTTCCCTTCCCTCTGAAGTGCATTATTTCAGCCCAGCAGTGATCATTTTATTGTGAACATTACTAGTTCTTACAATCAATTACTTGACAAGGGTTCCAGTTTCAAAGCAGCTCAGCATTTTGCAACTACTGAAAAAACAAAGCGAGACAAATCTAAAAGCAGTTCCAAATGCTTTAAATCGTACACTGGTTAAATGGTAAGAGAAGAGTTTCTGGACTTAAACCATGCAAAATAGAATGATTCCTGTTGTATATTCTTTATTACATACCAAACACTACATTAAAAGAATGTTAAAGTTGCAAAACCAAGCACTCAAAAGTTAGGAATTGGCCCAATTACAGTTGTCCTTGCAACCTTAATTTCCCCCCCTTGTTCATATGCATTATGATACGGTCTTCAATTACAATACTACATATTCATTTTTCATGGGACCCCACCTCATTCAGTGCACCTAAAAGTCACTGAGACTTCTACGGCTAGATTCACAAAGGAACTTGGGCTTGGTGATGCTGAGCATTGTCACATCTAACTTTTAGGGGCCTTGAAAAAGCATTGGCATTCACAAAGCCTAAGGGAAGTGCCCAGACACCCTACACAATGAACAGGGAGAGATAGGCACCTTAGAATGGGATTCACAAAAGTCAGCAAATACCTGTCCAATCCTTACATTGATTCTTCAGCCCACAACTCTGGGCACTGCAGTCCTTATACCCCTTCACTCAGGGCTCTCAGTCATCCTTAGCCCCATCTCAGGGGCCTCATGCCAACTTCCCTAGTGACTAGTAGGGAAACCCAAGCCCTCCCCCATCCCCCTATCCTGGGTTCCAATCCAGAGACCTATTTCCAGCAAAAAGAAAAGGAGGACTTGTGGCACCTTAGAGACTAACAAATTTATTTGAGCATAAGCTTTCATGAGCTACAGCTCACTTCATCGGATTTCGTGAGCTACAGCTCACGAAAGCTTATGCTCAAATAAATTTGTTAGTCTCTAAGGTGCCACAAGTCCTCCTTTTCTTTTTGCGGATACAGACTAACACGGCTGCTACTCTGAAACCTATTCCCAGCAGTCAAGGTCAGCTCTAATATAGTCCTTGCTGCTACCTCCCTGGACTTCTTCCTACCATAGCTTTTCTTTTCCAAGCCTTCTCCCCAGAACCTCTCTAGGTTCACCTTTCTCCCAGGACCAAGTCTCACAGGGCTGTCCCCTGGAATCCTCCCAACAAAATCCCAAACCCAGGGCCTGCCCTTCTGTCAGGCCTCAATGGCAGCCCCATGTCGCTCCTGGCCTCTCTCCAGTCTTCGCTACTCGGGAGAAAATCCCAGGGCCAACTCTTCTCCTGGTCTTCTTCCTTGACCCTTCCAGTCCCTTCACACTCTCGTGCCAAGCGAGGCACTGCACAGGGCTCTCCCTGCAGCCCCTATCTACGCCAGACTTCCTCTCCATATGGCATCATCCAGCCCCTCCGCACTGGGGCTTCATCGTCACCTAGGCCTGGTTCGCTCTTCGGGTGCAAGTAGGTGAGTTAATTAACCTCTCAGGGCAATTAACCCTTTCACTACCTGTGTGTGGGGTGCACACCCCACCACAGTATTATTATCGCTATCAATGTTAGCAGCTGTGCAGCACCACATGTAGCTGGGCTCCCCGTCTCCTGTAATACAAGGCATGGGGACGGTCCAGCCAGTCCATCCCTCTCCTTTTCGTTTAATGAAAAATCAAGTTAATATAATTTGGGATGCCCCCAAAGAATGGTCTCTCTGCTCCTCCCCCAACTCCTGGAGGCTGACTCTATCCATGGTGGCAGGATCTCAGTGACAAGACTGTTCTAGCCGGTGAGAGAGAGTGAAAAATTCTATGAGAGGCCCATGCAAAAAATGCTAATTCTATCTCTGCCCGCAGTCCTCCTCTTAGCTGTTGTAATGGGTTTGTGTTTTCAGAGTCACACACCTGACTATGACATGGCAGAGGAGATTTCTTTGTCCTTTGGCCCCCACCTACCCCATCCTTCTGAATGTTCCGCCTTCCGCCTCCAGTCCCACAGCCAGGGCCTCCGTCCTCTTCTTGCCCCACTTGACCGCTCGTCCCATTCCTCCCTTCCCGTAAGCGCTACTTCTCCGCCTCCATTCTTTCATGTAAAACTTCTCCCCGTCAAAGAAAAGCTCTAACTACTCTGCAGCATCGGGGAGTGCTTTTGAACTGGTTACAGCAGCTTAGTTCAGGCCCTGAATACCGACACTTATTCTGCTGTGCACTTCCATAGTGCTTCTCATGCAGTGAGCGCAAAGCACTTATAAACATTACCCGTGTGTGGCAGTAAAGGGTTAGGCTCATTTTTTACAAATGGGTAAATTGAGGCACTGAAATACTAAGAGCCAGATTTTTTCCAACAAGCTCAGCAAGCGGCAGCTCCCACTGCTCTCAACCGGAAGGACTGGTCTTGAAAATCTGACCCTAAGTGCCTTGCTCAAAATCCCTGGTAAAATGACCAAAGTACAACTTAGAAACCTGTCAACATCCTATAACAGGTGCCAGGCACCTATTAATTCTTATGACAATCTGTACCTTTATATGCTGCCTCGGTGAGGGACTGTTTCAATACGCTAAGACAGACTTTGCTCCTGCTCCTTCTCATTTTTAAATGGTAAATTCTGTATAATTAGTTTTTAATTTCCAACAAGACAAGGGGGGAGAGAAACAACCAGCTGAACCCTCTCCTTGCTGCACCCCTCCCTTTCCCCAATAGCCCTTGTACAGAGAATGTATGTTTTTATAAGAGTATTCCCTGAAGTTGCTGGGTCTCTAAAGGAAGTATATTTGGTCTTCTAATTGGGTATAAACACAGTGCAAAAAGCCTTAAAAACCCACCCTGTGTAAAATCCTTTATGTTGCTGTCTTCCAAGTAGCTTCATCCTTCTACGACTCTTGTGTTCCAAAGACAGGAAGGGTGCTGGATTTCCCCTGTTTGCAGGATGCACATCAGTTAACATCTAGTCAGGACGCTGCTTGGGATGAAAAGAATATTGGATTCTGCAAGTCTCATTTATTTCAGAAAGCAAAATGTCTTTCTTTTCAAAGTGCTTCTATTTTGCTTTCATTTCCTGTGCACAAAGTAGCTTTGTCTCGAGTACAATAATGAAGTTGTTGACCTTCCTTCAGGGTCAGACATCGCTTCCCTTTGGAGACAGATAAAAACTGGCAATAATAGATACTCCGAATGGCCTAAGATATACTGCCCTCCAGATAGGTGACGTTGCTGTAATTTCTGCTGAATACTTTTCTTAGGCTAATAGAGAATAGACTGTGATCAGTCAGTTTACTGTGTGTGTGCAGGGTATTTGTTCAAGATAAATTTCCCCAGTTCTTCACAAGGAAAAAAATAATTTCCATTGTAACTAGATGAAGAACTATGAACTGGAAAAAGGAACAGGAGGACTTGTGGCACCTTAGAGATAAACAAATTCATTTGAGCATAAGTTTTCATGAGCTACAGCTCACTTCATCGGATGTAGCTCACGAAAGCTTATGCTCAAATAAATTTGTTAGTCTCTAAGGTGCCACAAGTCCTCCTTTTCTTTTTGCGGATACAGACTAACACGGCTGCTACTCTGAAACCTGTTACTATGAACTGGGGTGTTCACATTCTGAAGAGAACATTTCATCTGATTTGAAAAGGATGATGACATGTTATAGTTTTCATTATTTGTTTTTTATTTCACATATTCACTTCTCAAGATCAGGCAAGACTCCTCTCAAGAGCAAAGATAGTTTTGGGAAAGCTCAGCATACATAGCACAGACCAAATTACTGTTTGATTCTTTGATGGTTAACTGTGATTTTCTATGTAAACATATTTAAATGCTCCTTTCTTAAAATCTTCCATGAGTGACTTTACTTCAGAATCCAGTGACTCGTTTGATATAGGTGCTCATTTTACTAGATACAATATCAATCAGTCAGTCAATCGCAAGTTCCAATAGCTGTGCTTCTATCAACAAGCAATTCACATGGACTATTTGATTAGTCCGGATTAAACTCATCAGCAGGTTTGATTTCTTTTGTGTAGAAGCTTGAGATCTTGCTTTTGGCAAGAATTTGGGGTAAACCATATTATCCCTCTTATAAACTGGAGTTGGAAACAGAAATCCATAGGTGGAGAAAATCCATGAATTCCAGTGACACAGGAATTTACTGCCAATTACTGCCAATTTCTGCAGAATCTTAAACATTAGAGATGGGAGGAAAAAACTATTAAATCATCAAATCTAGCCACCCATCCCTCAGTGAAGGATTATTCCCCACAATAGACTGGAGTCCTCTCCATAGTTAAAGTTTCAAGACGCATTCTGTTCTAAACTCTAATGTTCCCCCTACCTTCTAATCCCCCCCACCCCTCAGCAAATCTCATGTAAATCCTTAAAATTCCTTCCTTCAACACAGACTACCAAAGTAAGTGGGTGGATGGGTGCAAGTGGGCCTGCAGGTCTACGCAGTCTTGGAAGCAAAATAAACCAGCCATATTTTTCAGAGATCACAAGGCCAGACGGGACCATTGTGATCAACTAGGCCGACCTGCTGTGTAATACAGTCACAGGCTATAACAAGGCATTTGATCTGAATAAGTATGGTAGCTAGGGATATTTAAAATATTACTTCAAAATATTTGTGTTTGAGAAATCTGAAAGCGAACGTGGATCTGTCTTTGTCAAAAAGCATCCCCCTGTTTTTTCTTTTTTGGGGCAGGGGAGGGAAATCATAATTCAAAAATGTTTTTGTATTACAACTTCCCATTCCTTTATGCACATGCATCCAACTCTTCCAGAGTGGCCAGTGATCTGGATGCTGAACTTCTGCCACTAATCTTGGCTTCTTCTTCTTTTTTTCTATTGCTAAATTTAATAATTTGATCCTAGGAGGTTTTTATATAGCATATGCTAGTACCATGTGACATCACTGATGGCCAGTTCATGTTAAGTCAGAGAAGGTTAAACACATGCTTGAGTGTTTTGCTGAATCAGAGCCTAAATGGAGAAATCATCCATAATCTAACTAAAGTATTTTTCCTATCTGCTGAGAGAGAGAGAGAGAGAGAGATGCATCCGATGAAGTGAGCTGTAGCTCACGAAAGCTTATGCTCAAATACATTTGTTAGTCTCTAAGGTGCCACAAGGACTCCTGGTTTTTTTGCGAATACAGACTAACACGAGCTGCTACTCTGAAACCTAGATTTATTGTTGTTTCCTCTTAGATTCCTAGAAGGTGTTCAGATACTACAGAGATCAGGAACATATAAAAACGTAGGCAGAAAAGACAGAGAGATAGTCCCTGCAAGTTTGGGATATGAAAACAGTACAACATTCTACCTTCACTGAGATAATTTAAACTCTCGTTACAGTCCTTTAAAAATCTGAATTAAAGTGATGGTTACAGCCCTGTCAGCCATTGTAGGATTTTATGGGTTTTCTATAAACTTTGGTCCAGTGGCGGCAAACGACAGTTCTGTTTTTAATAAAGATTTAAAATATTTTGAATGGTTCTCCTTGTGCATTACTATTATATGGCATTAAAATATACGAACGCAGCCAAGGAGAATAGAAAACAAAAGAAAAGTCTTTTAAAAATTCCACAATTTTATATCCCTTCCCTTCTAAACCTACCACAGAATTCACGGGGGAAGAGAAGGGAAATCTTTATATGTTACCCAAACATCCTCACAGATGTCTCTGGTCCCTTTTCCAGAGTCAGGAGATTTAAAGTAAACATGTTGTACTTTAGATGCTCATTTAGATCTATTATTCACATACCAAGGTGAGATGTAGCTAATTGGATGGTCATTTGATTTCTAAGCTTCCCATGTAAACTTCTCAAGGGCATGTGTACTTTTGACATAGGTTAGAGAGGTTAGTAAAATAGCAAATTGTGCTACTCTAGCCTTCTGGATACAAACCAAGGATTAGTAGAGGATTATTATGTATATTTTATTGCTACCGATGGTGATTGACACACATAAGCACTAATAAAAATCTATAGAAAAATCCAGATGAAATCTTAATGGTCAGGTTTAAAATGTTCATATTATTTGTATTTTTTTTATACAACATCTTTATCTTTATGCAGAAAAGGAGCAAAGACAGCCATTCCTGACGCATATCCGCAAAAAAAAACCAACCAAAAAAAACCTTCCATACAGTGTTCACAGTTTTAAAAAAAACCACCACTGCATCAAATCCATAACTACAAACAGATGCAGCAAAGAGCTGACAGGCTTTGTCTACACTAGCACTTTTGCTGGCAAAATGTTGTCAGTTAGGGATGTGAAAAAACACCCAGCTGAGCGACATACGTTTCACTGACACCAGCGCCTGTGTGGACAGCACTTTGTCCATGGGAGAGCGTCTCCCGCCAACGTTTGAGGTAGTTTAATGATGCCCGCGGGAGAGCTCTCTGCCGCAAGCATAGAGCAGCTACCCAGGAGACCTTACAGCGACCCAGTTGCAGCTGTACAACTGTGCCGTTATAAGGTCCGTAGTATAGGCATAGCCAAACTCAGGATTCAGTGTCCAAAATATCCAGCTAAAGAAGCCTCTCTCCAAGATTTCAGTAGTAATTTCATTTATTTTAGCTTCTATGTAGACCAGCGGAAATGGAATTTAAAATATACAGAAAAGGAGGGAAAATCCTTTAAACTCATATCTAGCCTAAGATAAAACCCCACTGCCTGGATGCACAGATATTGTAATCCTTACCCTTTATTAGAACAGAAGCCCTGGTTCAGCAAGGTACCTCAACGTGTGTCTAACTTTGAGCATTCACTTTAATGGGATGGCTCAGATACTTAAATGATGAGATAAGCTGGTTCGGACGTTGCTCCACTTCTGTGCAAGAGCTATGGCTTCTGGTTCACTCCTGCTGCTGATCATCATTAAAGATGGGCAGAGACTAGAGCTGGGTTCACTCGTTCAGACAAAAATTAGTTTTGCTGAAAAATGCAGATTCAGAGCAACCAAAATATTTCCTGAATTCATGTCTAAATTGCCAAATTGTTTCAGTCCAAAAAACAAAAACCAAGAATTCAGAAGAGAAATCATAAGGTTTCATTTTTGACATTTTCTACATTGAACCTTTTGATTTTTTTTTTTAGTTGAAATGGCTTTTTGTTTCCAAGGTACTTCAATTTCATTAAAAAAAAATTAAAGACAAAAGTTAAAAAATGTCAAAGACGAAATGAAACATTTTCATGAGATGCACAAATTTTAAAAAAAAATTTCTTTTTTGGTTTCCCAAAAATTTGAACAACCCAAACATCTTTTTTTCTTTCCATTTTTCAGTTTGTCCAGTGAATCGAAACTCAGTTACTCGCCCAGCCCTAGCAGAGACTGCTGCTGAATGAGGATGAGGATGAATTCCCTTTGGAAAGCCGGGACTATGGTTTTAAATCATCACAGCTGCATTCAGTCACAATGATGACATCAAAACCACTTCCCTTGCAAGATCACCAAACTAATCAATGTTCGGCTCTTCCTCCGGGAGTGAGTCCATTGAATCACTAAAGTCAAAGGAGCTATGACAATTTGCATCCTCTGAGGCTCTGGCCCTGTGCCCTTCTGGGTCAGGGATTGGAATGAGAGATACGCCTTTTGTTCTGTTTTTTTCTAGTGTTAATGAACTCCTCCTAAACTGAAATAATTACGGAGTTTGTGCACATATGCTGTAGTTAACATTTTATTCAACTGAATGCAAAAAAACCACAACCCCAAAAGAGTTAATCGATGTAAAATCTCTTTGTCTTTCCCTTTTCTTTTTTGTTCTTCCTGCCCAGGAATGTTAAGCACACCTGTTGCACTTACTTGCTGGCACTTGCATTTATATTGCCATTCATTCTGCATATCATGGAAAAACATGAGGACTACTGGAAGGGCATACATTGGATCCACGTTGTTTTTTACTCATTAAATGAATCCTTTAATCTGTTGTTCTTTTTATTGGTTGGATATGTATGTAATTGTGTTATTTAAAAAGTCAGTCACGTTCTAATTATAAACTACATGTAAAAACTGAAGCTATAAAATTCTTAGCTCATTATTAACTTACAAAAAATTGTTTTGGTTGGGTTATTTGCGATTCACTTATTCCTCCAGGGTGGTATTTACCGAGGCATGTGCTTCTCACATGGCTTGGGCTGAAATAACTTTATAAACTCATTCCAGCTAAAACGTCATTTAAAATCCAGTTTACAATCCTGTGATAGACAATGACGGGTTTCTGTGTTTGTAATGACAGCCTTGATCAGTCTGTTGAGCATTGATTGGTTTTGGATTTCCTGCAATTTACTTTTATTTAGAAAAATAGCATTCCCTAGTATGCACCCTACTAAATTGCCCACCAAATACAGCTCCTCTGCAGAGTCTGCAATTCTGCCTGGGCAAACCATGCATATGGGGGCGGGGGTGAAGGGGGGAGAAGCACCTTAAATCCTCCCCCGCACACACTTTGCGCATCCACATAAGGACTGGACAGAATCTGTCCAGCATCCTTAACCTTTCCATAGAGAGGCTCTCATATTTTAAACCAAGACCCGATCCTTGAAGGTGTTTAGGTGCCTACCTTCCACTGATTGCAATAGGTTTCAGAGTAGCAGCCGTGGTAGTCTGTATTCGCAAAAAGAAAAGGAGTACTTGTGGCACCTTAGAGACTAACCAATTTATTTGAGCATAAGCTTTCGTGAGCTACAGCTCACTTTCTAAGGTGCCACTAGTACTCCTTTTCTTTTTTTGATTGCAATAGGAGTTAGATACCCAAACACCTTTGAGAATCTGACCCCAAGTGATATAATTTCACATAGTTGTTACAGATATATGAGACCGGAATACCCTCATACAACGAAACCATTGATCCATTTTTCTACAATATCCTTTCCCAATGTTGGCCAGCACCATATGCTTCAAATGTTAGAAAATCCCATGGATCAAACC
This sequence comes from Caretta caretta, assembly GCF_965140235.1. Classification (NCBI taxonomy): domain Eukaryota; kingdom Metazoa; phylum Chordata; order Testudines; family Cheloniidae; genus Caretta; species Caretta caretta. The sequence continues at coordinate 199,810,352 of NC_134208.1, read as the reverse complement.
CCGGCTCCATTGAATTCAAGCTAAGTTTTGCCATTGACTTCAAGGGAACTAGGATTTCACCCCAGAATCGTGCATTATTTCAGAACCTGCTCATAGAAGATGTTTTCTCCTAACCCCAGATAATTAAGGGCCATTGAAGAATCCTTTCCTTTGACACTAAAGAGCGCTAGACCAGGCTCTGCATAGTTGTCTTAAGAAGTCCTGAAGTATGAAAACTGAAATCCCTTTATACATTATCATATCTTTTGCAACTGTAGAAGTTCTCATTATCCATATAAATGTCTGGCCCTTTTTTCAATCATACTGGCAACAATTATACCTTGTGTCAGTGATTTCCATAGGTTATTTGTACATTGTGGGTTCTTTTTTTTAAAAAAAAAAAAGGATATGCCTTTATTAGTTTTAAATGTCTTGCCTTTTAATTTTATTGGGTGTCCCTTTGTTTTCATATTATGTAAATAGGAGCTTCCAATTTCCTGTGTGTGTACACCATTCATTATTTTATATATATCTCTTTTATGTCCCCTCATATTTGTCTCTCCTCTAGTCTTATTCTTTCCCAGTCTCTCTGTGTCCCTAGTCATTTTTGTTGCTCCCCTTTGGACTTCTTCTATTTGGGGCATATCGTTTTTGAAGCACGGTGACCAAAATTGAATACAATGTTCATAGTTAAGGTATTATAATATTTTAAACATTATTTTCTGTCCCATTCTTCACAAATCTGAACATATTTGTTCTTTTGACCATTGCTGTACATTGGACAGAGTTTTTTATTGATCTGTCCACTATGATACCTATGCTCCCCCCCCTCCCCGAGCAGTTACAGCTCATTTAGAATCTAGCAATGTATATGAGTACTTCGTATTACTCCTTCCAATATAAGATACTTTTAACTATTGTCTACCCTGAATTTCTCGTGTTATCATGTTATCCATTCACCTAGTTTTGCTAGGTCTCTTGAGTTCATTCACAGTCTTGATTAACCTAAATAATTTAGTGTCATCTGCAAATTTTAGCACATCAATACACATTCACCAAATCTTTAATACGCATATTAAACAACATTGTTCTGCACAACCATCTAACCTTCATTGTCCACTCCATTTCAAGTGGCTTCCAACAACGTGTTAACCCTTATGCTTAACAATCTGTTCCAACTTGTATTTAGCTCAACATTGGTTTCCTTTCCTTCCCCAGACCAATTCAGCAAATGGATGTTACACTAAAATCAAAACCAAAACCCTTTGCTAATGAAACTTAAAGAGTGAAACTTTTAACTTACAAAACCCAGGAAATTCAGAGTGATTGTCTCCAATCCAGTCTTTACCCATCCTTGCATGTGTGCATTATAATTGGGGCTTTTGTCATACAAATGTTCTTGTATGTCTTGGCTATACATATGTTGCATAAGCTGTTAAGAACCTGCAGTTCCGGGAGACAGTGGGGCCTTAAGGCTATGAGTCCTATGCAGCTGCATATAGCCCCACCCTTGCACCACACCTGCATGAACCCAAAGAACTATCCTAGATTCTGCTCCCAGGCCTCTTCAACTTCATTGCCAGGTCAGGGCTGAATCTGATAGCGCCAATCCCAAGTGCTCTAAAATCATGAGAGATAAGGTGAATGAGGCAATATCTTGCATTGGACCAACTTCCTCACACACCTAGGGTGACCAGAAAGCAAGTGTGAAAAATCAGGACACTTTTTTTTCCAGGAGTTTATAGTTGCTTATACACAACAAGGCCCTTAATATCAATCGGGACATCTGGTCACCCTACCCACCTTGTCTAATATCCCAGGACCAACATAGCTACAACACCACCACATACTAAAATCATGAATCAGAGGTCCAAAAAATCATCAGATTTGGGGAGGTTATTTTCCTTCTGGTTTTGGAACCTTTAGGGATCATATTTTTAAGCTTTTCTCCACATCCATGAGGGCTAGAAATGTAATTATTTTTAAAGTGAAGGCTGAGATTCTGGCATAATCACATGACTCCAGGAGCTGAGGCAATACCCAAAATTGTGAGATTCAAAATAAAGTCACAAGAATTGGCAACACTCAGGAGAATCGGAATTCTCTAACTGCCCTCCCGTGCTCCCATCTTCACTCAGCTACAGATACGTATCAGTGTAGACCCATAAATGGTCATGTGTCTGAGTTAAAAACAGAGTATGGGCCAAACCCTACCCCAGTTTAATGGGAGTTAGAGGCATGCATCTGAAGACAGAATTTGGCCTGTTATTTGGTAGAAGTGTGGATCTGGAAACCCTGACACAAAATCAAAGTAAAATAACTGGTAGACAGCATTCTGCTCCCCTTGAAGCAAAGATCTGCCAGAATGCTTGAGTGTGATTCTTTTTTCTTCCAGCTGGCAGAACTGAGCTCCAGAACCATTCTTCACAATCTAACCCTCGACACAGTGAAGAGTGGCATTGTTGGGTAGGTATAGAAGGCGTTGTAATCTTCTCAAAGCACCAAAAAATCATTTGGGGAGGGTGTACACACACACACACACACACACACACACACACACACACACATATTATTTTGCAACATAATTTATATACGAACTGGCTTTAACATATAGACATTTAAGAAGTGTTTGCTTCAGTATCTAATCAGGGTATCTTGAAGAAACCATTGGCAGTGAGGAACCTCAACGACACTGAGGATACAGCAGAATGCCCTGGTTGAAATAATAAAGGCAGCTGAATGCACAGCGTCCATCACATATATACTATAAAAAATTGTTCCAGTGCCCTTACTAAACTTTCTGGGGGCTGAATTTCAAACAACATAATTTCAACAAATTTTTTATTTGTGTTTTTTCCCCCAAATGGAAATTGCTTTAGACAGGAAGAATTTTCTAAATCGAGCTAGACTTGAATCAAATAAATGAAAAATTGTATTTAAAAATCAAAACACTGTGGTTCTTAGCACTCTTAAAAAAATTACACCCTTTTCTTGTACTCCCGATTGTTTTTCACTAAACGTTCCTCATTTTGTTCTAAGTTTTACAAGTGTGACTCTTCATATTTCAAACATCTGGCTTGCAAATGAAACACTTCAGAAATATTCTATATCCTCAGTTATTGTGGATTTTTTAGTAACAAACATCAACAACAGCCAACTGCCTTTCTTGCTTAAGGGCTCAGTTCTGCACCTTTCAAGTCAATGATCGTGGTTTTTCCGTTGAATGGAATGGGAGCAGGATCAAGTCCTAAATACTCACACCCCATTTCAATCCATTATAAGAGACAAACAAACAGACCCTTTGAAATGAGTCTCATCACTTGTGTACCATTTGTTGTGTGAAGCAGGTGTCAATGGAACCTTTTCCTGTCTGCAACAGTTAAATGGCAGCATCCTGTAGTTCAATGCAATGACTTAACCAGTCGTAGCATTTTACAGATGTAACCCCCTGTGGATCTGTTAAAAGTGCTACTTGAACTCAGGCACCGATAGTCAAAAGAGGGTTAATTCTCTCCCCCTCTCTCTCCCTCAAACCCTTTCCATTTCAGGCTTTTTCTTGTTTAACAAAGATCCCTTTCATTTCTCCATATACAGTAAGAAAGAAAATCTTCCTAAACAAGGGTCTGATCGTGCCCGCATGGAAGTGAATTTATTTGTAAATCATCTAAAAGAATTTCCTTTTATAACGGGCCCAACCACAAACTTTCTTTTTCTTGGGCCAGTAATCCTTTCCACCGCCTGCATGGTGGATTTAATTCCCACAAAATTGCCTGACAGCTTTTAACTCTTCCTAAAGAGGTGAAACCAGTGAGAGGCTGCATCAGGTTGGTCAATATGAAAAGGGGACTCCTCCTTCATTTTAAGATAATTACTTTATAAATAGGAAAATGCATCAGAAATGTATGACATTTACTCTTCAGCTGAATACCAAATAACTGCAGAGGCTGACCAGTGGTTACAGCAATGTGCAATACACTTACATGTATATTTGACCATTTAGAGCCAAATTTTCCACTCCTTACTCAGTGTTTACTCATTCCTTACTCAGGCAATATCCCCATTGACTCCAATAAGAACTTGACCCAAGTCATAACCTTGGTATTTGATCCTTATTGCAGCAGAATGGTCAGGATGTTAGTAATGAAAAGAAAAAAGGGTTACCAATTGTTAGTCAACTTCATAATCTCACCAGGCAGGACACCGGATTCAGATAGCACTTTTCCCATTACATTTTATTTATAGCTTGCAGTTTTTGTCATAACACAATTGGTGGGGGCACCATAGATAGGACATCTGCTTTGAATTAAAGAGGTGTTTACACCTGCACCAATTTCCCCAACCATATTAATGAAGGGTTTGGTCATGACTCTGTATAGATAAGGTTGAATTTACATTTCCATTCCAAGCCCTACTCTCAGTACCTCTCTAACTGTTGATCAGAGTAACCAGTTCGTTTTCTAGCTTGGATGCTTGGAGAAACCATTTTTCTGAGAATTTGGAAAGTGTTGAATTAAAAGGTCCAGATAATGAAGCCTGGTCTACACTACAAAGTTTTGCTGGCACAGCTATGTCGGCTGGGAGTGTGGAAAAATCACACTCCCTGCTGACATAGCTAGGCCGGCAAACCCGCACTGTAGATGCAACCGTGCTGACAGAAGAGTGCCTTCTGGGGAGGCCGTGTAGCTCTGCGGGCAGAAGAACTCCTTCTGTTGGCTTATGCTGCGTCTCTACAGGGGCCTGTGCTGGCATAAGCTCTTCCAGCCCAGGCTCGGTTACTCTTCCTGCGTGGCTTTATTCAGCTCAACACCCGTTTGAAGACAGATTTCTAGCACCGTTCGCTGCTATTATTATTTATCGTTATTTGTATTGTAGTAGTGCCTAGGGACACCAACCCTAAACTAGGACCCTGTGATGCTGGGCATTGAACAAATACCTCAGAAAGAGACGGTTCATATCCCAAGAAGCTGACAAGACAAATAAGGATTTTTTCCTAATTGTATTACTAATAATTTGTATTAATATTTACAGATGCTAAGAACTGTTCTTCAGGGAAAGAACAATGGGCTGTCTTGCTATTAACAGAAACACTGTGTCAAATCTGCATTCTCTTGTACAATTTCATGCCCAGGCAAGGCCATTGATTTATCTGGAGGCATAAAAATGTTGTAAGAGAATTCCAAATTGGATCTTCTGTCTCCAGTCCAACCAAAGCGAAATGAAGATCTGGGTGATATATAATAAATAAATATGAAGACAATGGATATGCCAGTTTAAATAGTTTGTCCCTTAACCTTCACAAATAATTCTCTGCCTATTCCTATTGGATGTTTCACTATTGCACACCAAGCTACTGTGTAACCAATGTGCCCTCATTGAACATAATTCTACACTATATAAGAAAGAATTTCTTTATATCGTAGATTTTCATCTGCATCTTAACAGACGTGTGTTTTATAACCCTTTCACTAAACCTAAGTGGTGTTCAAACACTTCTAGATGAAATATAGGAATTGCCAGATGGCATCTGACTCAAAGTCTACCTAGTCCAGTATCCAGTCTCTGACAATGGCCAGTACCAGATACTTCAGAGAAAAGCATAAGATCCCTGCAGTAGGCAGATCTGAGATAATCTGCCGCCTCGCCCTACACACACACATTTGGTTATCTTTAATTAAACCTGTCCACAATTGTCCATAATCCACAGAGCTATATAGGAGCTATGTATTATAAGAAGACAGTGTGACCTAGTGGAAAGAGCACTGGACTGGGACTCAGGGGACCACAGTCTTTCCCACTAGTCCTGGGCAAATCACTTCACTGATCTGTGCCTCAGTTTTCCCATCTGTAAAATAGGGATAATGATACTGACTTCCTTTGTAAAGTACTTTGACATATACTGATTAACAGTGCTCTATAAGAGCTAGGTATCACTAAAATTGCAAACGCACTATATTCCTCCACATGGTGGAGTTTATAATACGAAATACCTCTTTTCAAAAATTAATAGAAGACACAAAAATTACCAGAAACCTTTTGTGAAATAGTAACCTATTTACAAAAAATACTTTAAAGGCTTCAGTCTAACTTGAGCTGCATATATCCCAGACTTGGTGTACACTGCAAGTCAGGTTAACATAGCTACATTGCTCAGGTTGTGTAGATGCAGCTATGTCACTGGAAGGATGCTTCCATCAAGATAGCTAACTTTGGCCTGGTCTACACTACAGAGTTAGGTTGACATAGGCAGTTTACACACCTAACTCTAAGCATCTACACTAAAATGGATGTAGTAACTCGTCGGTGTAACTCACCCACTACGCCGACTTAACTCCACCTCTGCAGGATGCATAGCGCTTAGGTCAATGCATTTAAGTAGACGCAGTGTCACTGTAGACACTGCATTACTTACATCGACTTTAGAGGCCACCAGGAGATCTCCCACAATGCCCCACCATGACTGCTCCGGTCACCATTTTGAATTCTGCTGCCCGGCAGCTAGGTATACAGGTATGCGCCCCTCCCCTCTAAATCCCTGCAAATTTTTGAAATCCCATCCCCGTTTGCTTGGCATGGAGAGCTCACCTGGCAACTGCCCAGCTGACTATATGCCAGCTACACGCTGAAGACACACTCCTGCCTGGAGTTCACAGGCGGTGGTGGATCTCCTGGGTCTGTGGGGAGAAAAGGCTCTGCAGACACAACTCCACTCCAACCACAGAAACTATCTCTGATCTCTATGAGCAGATCGCTTTGGGCACGGGGGACAAGAAGGGCTACACAGCAGTGCCGTGTGAAAGTCAAGGAGCTGCAGCAGGCATCCAGAAGGTAAGGGAAGCCAACAGTCGCTCTGGTGTGGAGTGCAGACATGCTGCTTTTACAAAGAGCCTCATGCCATCCTCAGCGGACACCCCTCCACCCCCCCAAAAGCCCCAGGGATATTTTGGAGGCGTCAAAGTCACAGGCCCCTGGTGTGAACAGCGAGGAGGAGGTGCTGGACGAGGAAAAGGAGGAGCAGTATGGGGGACAGGCGACCAGGGTATCCAGTGGTACAGTGAGCCAGGACCTGTTTTCCAGAGCAGTCAAGCCAGTCCAGCACGGGGTAAGTCTGATGCAGAAGGAACCTCTGGGAAGTAAGCAGTTTGCTTTGATTTTGTGGGAACACATCTGTTCATTTACTCTTTTTTAATCATGCTAGTAGGGGTAATGAAATAGCCAATAGAGGTGGAGTTACTACCTGCTTCTCATTCCCCCGTACAGTTAGGTACATACTGTATGTACATGAAGGTGTTGTATGTACATGAGGGCGGCCAGCACATCCCTCAGCCCATGCTGCTTCCCACAGCCCCCATTGGCCTGGAACTGCGAACTGCAGCCAGTGGGAGCCACGATCGGCCGAACCTGTGGACGCAGCAGGTAAACAACCCGGCCTGGCCCACATGCCAACGGTTGCCGATCCATCCCCTAAAGTGTAGCGCTATAACTGCCCCGGGAAGACCCAGCTAGCACATACCAAAGCCTGCCTAGTTCAGATTAACATAGTCCTGTTCCACAGTCCTGTTCCTGCTAGCAAGATCTGCATGGAGCAGATACAGTGCATTACTTAATGCGTGCTGCAGTTCACACATACACACACCCAGTAATCTGTATTGCAAGGCTGCATACACAATCCCACATTACCTCCCCGATGCCCCAGCTGTCCCATGGCAAATTCTACAATGCAGTTCCACATTGTCAATACAAAATCTGTAGTATATTGAAACTGAAAATGTGGGAGTGTATAAGCAGAGTTTAGTATAAAAAAATAAATAACACAGGGGATACTGTACTGGATTGTGCTCTTGATTTCCAGACTATAGACTATATACACAAAAATTCCAGTGAATTTTCAGTCTGTCTCATCAGATACTGCACAGAATCCAGGGACCTTGCCACCATATTTAGGCCCAACTTGTGGCTGCATATATAGGGCCCTAGATATAAGAAAAGCAGGAAAATGGATGCCACAAGTTGACAAATTATTTGAAAAAGAGTCTGATTGTTATTCAAGAAAACCATGCATCATAACAAGAGCTTTGTTGCCTTCGGGGGAAGATTATTTTGTAAAGAAGAACTTTGGTTGTGCATTTACAGCTTGCAGCTGAGAGGTTCCAGTTAGCAGTTAATCAGCCATTCTGTCTCCTGTCGGTGGTTTGGGGGCAGAAGAGGTGGGAAAACAAACAGGCACTAAATTCCAAAGGCAGGTATTCTGTGATAAGAGGTGATGATGAGATGATGAGCTGAAAAGCAAAAGGGGCTGTGGGGAAATAGTAGAACAGGCAGGGAAAACTTTAGCCATCTATCTCAACCCAGTCTTGCTCAATCCTTACCAGAGCAGAGGTCACCACCATCCATAGCCCAGGAGAATCCAGATGTATGCTTTTCATTCACCAATAATCTACAAAGAGATTTAGGGTGAAATCCTGTCCCCACTGAAGTCAATGGGAGCTTTGTCAAAAATGTCAGTGGAGCCAGGATTTCACCGCAGAGAGTTTTAAAGCAGCCTTGAGCTCAAAGACAAACAACAGTGTCTTGGGAGCAGGAGAGGAATACAGGTGAGTTGAGAGAGTGGGGCCTAGAGAACCTATGTTCATTTGAGGATCTACTAGCCTGGAGGGAAATTCAGACTGGAACAGCCAGCCATGAGAAACTGCATCAAGCAATGGAAGCCTAGAAACCAGAGTAGAGGTTTAAACTGGAAGATAAGGCACCAACATCAACTAAACACTGGTCCAGCCAGGGGAAAGCAAGAATACCTGGGGAGCTGATTTGGTAAAGTGGTGGTGTTCACAAGAAAGCAAGAAAGCAAGAAAGAAAGAAAGTCGCACACACAATTACATTACATTTCATTTAATAGTAACTTTTCACCACCTTCCACAGTTCCTATCAGCCCTCTTGTCAGGCAATCACACTGGCTGGCTGTTCTGAGAATAAGGCTTAAATTATTCTAGGTTCTAGTACCATAGACTCTGCATACTCTTATCAACAGAGCTTCAAGACCATCACAACATGCAGTTAAGCAGCCTATATGCCAATCCAAAACAAGGCTCTTTTATATTAACAGATACCAGTGGACTTACCATAAATTTTTCACTTAGAAAATACTTGTTACACATTGGACTACCAAAGTGATTCTCATGAATGCTGTATAAAAGAACTGTAGCTGCAACATATTTATAAAGAGAAAAGATTAAGATACATTTTTGAAACTTCTATATGTCTTAGATTGTGAGCTCTTTTTGATCTGTGTGTACATAGCACCTAACACAATGGGGTCCTGGCCCATGGTAGGCACTACTGGAATACAAATAGTAAATAAATAAATAAGTTGCCACTTAATCCATGCAGGATGCATAAAAACATTTAACACAGATAACTCAGATTAAAATTCAGTTAGAAAAATTAACTGCACCTTATGAATGTTATTGCAACAGTATTATTATACATTGGCGGGCATGGATCAGCGTTCACATTGCACTCCCCATCAGAACCTGGCCTGGGGCGGGGAAGTTAATGATCCAACTAGCAGACCAAATTTGGTGATGAATCCTGGTCACGTGCCACCTGAGGCATGTTGCACATATGCTAAGAAGAAGATTAGACATTTATTTTAAAAGAAGCATAAAAGAGAAGACCGCAGTGTACTTTGATTACAACAGGCTGGCGTGTGTGTGTCACACTTGCTACTGTAAAATAACTGGTAATTGTTTTACTATATTGTCAAAATGACATTGTTGAATGAGCAACCAAAGATTATATGATAGCAGTGTCCCAGGATGGTATCCCGTTGCTCACTAAAAATGGTCACCTTATATCCAAGAGGTGTGATGGCAAAAAGAAACATGGTGCTTGCCCATGTAAAGCAGTTTCATTTTCACCTGTGCTCTCTATGTCCCCATGAGAAACTCTGTTATTTTTGTACTGACATACACAACACACTGTAGAATCAGAATCACTTATCAGGCCTTCAGCAGCACTCCCTTTGCCAAATTCCACTTTTCAGAGTGGTTGAAATTTTCTTGTGGAAGAACATAAACAACTAGAGTAGTGTCAACAATAGTCCTGCTGTATATTATCCCATCCATGATTTATTGTTTTAACAAACCTGCCCTTTGGGAGCAATTTGCAATTGTTGGTGCTGCTATGCTGTCCCAACTTAAAGCTTCCCTGGGCTAGGACCGCAAATGGAACAATGCCAATTTACACCAGATGAGAATATGGCCCAGAAAGAACCAAATTCTGATCACAGTTATGCTGTAAATCCAGAGTATCTCCATGCAAGGACTCTAGCAGCTTAGGGTCTTTACTTGTGTAAAAAGAAAAGGAGGACTTGTGGCACCTTAGAGACTAACCAATTTATTTGAGCATAAGCTTTCGTGAGCTACAGACTAACACGGCTGCTACTCTGAAACCTAAAGAAGAAGGGAACAAAGTCATTTTGGTGGTCATTATAGCGTCCATGCCCTGAAGTGAAGAGGCTTTGCATGCCTCTTCTCGTGGTGACAGGAGACAGCTTGGAGAAGAGAACTAGGTCAAGAGAAGAAATGTATCTGAAAGGAGTTTCTTGGATTGCAAATTCTTAGGGGGAGGATCTATGTCTTCATATGTGTCTATGTAGTACCTAGCATAATGGCAGACTAATACTGATGCTCTGTAATAGAAATGTTAATGAATTTTGATACTAAAAGGATTTTGTGTTTCCCAGAAGGTTCCCTGCCAGGCAAAGAATAGGCATGTACTAGGTGTTTGCCGTGGAGGTCCCTCCCACAGGAAAATTGGGGATAACAGATGCAGTTTCCTATTTTGTGAAAATGACAGTGTGATTTCATATGCACTGATTTCCATCTCAAATTTACTCAGTTTGAAAATGAAAAGATGTTTTCTTTTTCAAACTGCCAGCCTGGCAAACTGCTCTTGAGACTGAGCATCAAGTTGGGCTCCTGCATGTCATATATTGTCACCAGCAGTAGACGGTCTAAAGGCCAAATCAGCCATCCTCAAATGCAACCTCCCAGTCTCCAGATCATGCCTTCAGCAACCTCATTCAGTGAGGTTAACGGAGGGCATAATCTGAAGACAGTGGGGTTGTTCTGTGTGCTTGTCTCTTTTCAGGTTTCAGAGTAACAGCCGTGTTAGTCTGTATTCGCAAAAAGAAAAGGAGGACTTGTGGCACCTTAGAGACTAACCAATTTATTTGAGCATGAGCTTTCGTGAGCTACAGCTCACTTCATCGGATGCATACCGTGGAAACTGCAGCAGACTTTATATACACACACAATATTGTTTCATATTCTCTGTGTGTATATAAAGTCTGCTGCAGTTTCCACGGTATGCATCCGATGAAGTGAGCTGTAGCTCACGAAAGCTCATGCTCAAATAAATTGGTTAGTCTCTAAGGTGCCACAGTACTCCTTTTCTTTTTGTCTCTTTTCAATTTTCCCTATTATTGACTTTCCCCATTCCCCTTCTTTCACCCTCTTCTTCCATCCTTTCCCACACACCCCTTTCTAGGCTGCTGTTCTCCCCTTTTCCTAGCCTAAATTCATTTCCCAACTCACTATAGAGTTCCAGGAGAGCAGAGGGGAAAGGAGCCATTTGACTGCTCTAGGAGCTGTCTGTGCTTGTTTTCATCCCTGGAGGGGAGGCTGAAGCCTTCAAGGTGAGCGGAGCAGCGGTCTTCAGTCCCCTCTTCCCTCAGAGCCTGGGCAGGGAGAGGAAAGAGGGAGGACTCCTTACTTTCAGGGAGATAGCAAAGGGACACATCACCAACTAGAACAGACTGATAGGAGTCTCTTGACTTGGGAAACCCAAGTTGCTTCTACTTTACCTACTGGACAGAAGTGGGAGGCAGTGTGTCCGGGGGACAGAGCACTGGACTGGGACTCAGGTGACTGCCACTGGTTTGCTGAGTGATTTTGGGTAAGTCCCTTCACCTCTCCGTGCCTTAGCTTTTACAGATAACGCTAACAATGCTGACTTTCTTTGTAAAGTGCTTTGAGGACTACTGATGAAAAGCACTACATAAAAGCTAGGTATTGTTATTATTAATGCTGGGAGCCCCCGAAACTCCCCAGGCTAGACAGCAGCTCCTCCTGCAGTCCTCAACTGGAAATCCCCTTTCCTGGTGAGTCCTCGCTTCACTACCCAGTGAGGAAATTACAGGTGGTGGAGCAAGTCTGCCTCATACCAGAGGAAGAGCTCTCCCTTTGCTTTTAACAAAGGTCCTTTACTTTAACCCCACGCTATGACCCTCAGTCCACTGAATGTACCAGTGAAGTCACGTTTGCTACTTAAAAATGTTTACGATTCATATACCTGAACCACGCAACAGACACGGAGCAGAATTGCTCTTTTTATACTGCATTTTGCCGTGTAATCATTTTTCCATATCTCTGCAGTCATCCACGCAGAGTTGTTGGCACCATGGGGGTACAAGTGGTGTTTCTAGATTTTTAAAACAATGTGGATCCTTGCTTTTTCCAGTCACAAGAGAATCCAGTTCCTTGCTGCCATCCACTTAACTGTCAACAGTATTGTTGCTTGGACCTTTGCACAACAGCTTGATGCGTAGAAGTTAATGTCCCATCAGGAAATCACACACTAGTATGGACCCAGCTCATCTGGATTAAAGATGCCTTTCTGTTTGTTCATACTCTTTCATAAGATCAGGGAGGATTTACATTACCCAGAGCACAGCAGCAAACCCATGTTTGTTTTTGTCATTATCCTGTCCTCGGACTGTTTTGTGTTATGATCCTTCCATCTCTCTAGTCACTGATTTGTAACATTCATATCTAAAAACACACCCCTCACATACCAAGTTTCCAGCTTCCCCCAACAACAGGGATCCACTGACAGGAACTTGAGGGTGGCAGGTCTTGGTAAACCAGTGGAGCAAGTTTCTTTTTTCAGAGTAACAGCCGTGTTAGTCTGTATTCGCAAAAAGAAAAGGAGGACTTGTGGCACCTTAGAGACTAACCAATTTATTTGAGCATGAGCTTTCAGGGGACACCATCACAGGGCCTAATAAAATCAGCCACACTATCAGAGGCTCGTTCACCTGCACATCCACCAATGTGATATATGCCATCATGTGCCAGCAATGCCCCTCTGCCATGTACATTGGTCAAACTGGACAGTCTCTACGTAAAAGAATAAATGGACACAAATCAGATGTCAAGAATTATAACATTCATAAACCAGTCGGAGAACACTTCAATCTCTCTGGTCACGCAATCACAGACATGAAGGTCGCTATCTTAAAACAAAAAAACTTCAAATCCAGACTCCAGCGAGAAACTGCTGAATTGGAATTCATTTGCAAATTGGATACTATTAATTTAGGCTTAAATAGAGACTGGGAGTGGCTAAGTCATTATGCAAGGTAGCCTGTTTCCTCTTGTTTTTTCCTACCCCCCCCCCCAGATGTTCTGGTTTAACTTGGATTTAAACTTGGAGAGTGGTCAGTTTGGATGAGCTATTACCAGCAGGAGAGTGAGTTTGTGTGTGTATGGGGGTGGGGGGGATGTGAGAAAACCTGGATTTGTGCAGGAAATAGCCTGACTTGATTATGTAAAGAGTTGTCACTTTGGATGGGCTAGCACCAGCAGGAGAATGAATTTGTGTGGGGGGGTGGAGGGTGAGAAAACCTGGATTTGTGCTGGAAATGGCCCACCTGATGATCACTTTAGATAAGCTATTACCAGCAGGACAGTGGGGTGGGAGGAGGTATTGTTTCATGGTCTCTGTGTGTATATAAAGTCTGCTGCAGTTTCCACAGTATGCATCCGATGAAGTGAGCTGTAGCTCACGAAAGCTCATGCTCAAATAAATTGGTTAGTCTCTAAGGTGCCACAAGTTCTCCTTTTCTTTTTGCAAGTTTCTTTGACATTTTGCACCTTTCCAGCATGGCAACTTTCGTGGTCCAGGTTGTAATTATTCTGCCACTTTTCAAGAATCTTCTCTTTGTTTTGTTTAAATTATTGAACCCTGGCTTTAGTTTATACCAGTAGCTTCAACACTTACCATCTATGTTTTTTATTATATAACTTTAAATCAACTCCACTTCTCAGCTTAGCATTTTGCAAATCAGAAGGCCACTGAACTGATCTTTCCCTTGTTACCACCACACTTTTACATTTTACATCTGATGAAGTGAGCTGTAGCTCACGAAAGCTCATGCTCAAATAAATTGGTTAGTCTCTAAGGTGCCACAAGTACTCCTTTTCTTTTTACATTTCACTGACGCTCTCCAACCCACGCATGCACTTGCCCAGAGACAGAATACAGGTGGAGGCGGCAAATGAGCCTATTAGGTTTGTAGTTAGCCTAATTGTGCAGGAGCGAGGGCAATTACGTAGAGTGGGAACACATGTAGTCTGAGCAAAAACTGGGAAGGGGTGATTAGTATTCATGTGGGCACTTCAAAAAGCACAAAGAACAGGAGGACTTGTGGCACCTTAGAGACTAACCAATTTATTTGAGAATAAGCTTTCGTGAGCTACAGCTCACTTCATCGGATGAATGAATGCAGCCGATGAAGTGAGCTGTAGCTCACGAAAGCTTAGGCTCAAATAAATGGGTTAGTCTCTAAGGTGCCACAAGTCCTCCTTTTCTTTTTGCGAATACAGACTAACACGGCTGCTACTCTGAAACCTGTCAAAAAGCACAGTCCATTCTGCTTATCTGGGGCTTACAGCATCTGACACCAAGGCAAATATTTTGAAAAAATGTTAGAATCAAATGGTTTCTTGGACAAGTCCTTTTCAGAAAGGGGCCCGATTCTGTTTGCTTACACTGATTTTATACCTTATAACATCACTGACTTCCAGAATCATACCAGTGTTACTGAGACAAGAATTTGGCTAAAAATGTTTAATTTAAAACATGACGGGTTATACCTCCTGGGTTCTTTTTTTAAATGTCCAAGATATGTGTTTATGTATGTAAATGTGTCATGAATACATATGAACACAAGAAAGCATGTTAAAGTGATGTTATATGTGATTTCTCACGTGGTCTCCAAATCAAGGCAAATCAGAGAGAGACTATATTCATTCTGATCAGGGCACAGATGTGCAGATCACATGTGCTCAGTACTGAGACACAATGAGACATACTAATGGATAAAAATCCTTAAATCTGAATTTCCTAAGGTTTGTGGCTTTTAGTCACATCCTCATTGTTACCTTAATACAGTTATTTCAGGTCTAGTGTTATTTTATAATGATTCTAATGAGAAAAAAATTCTCAGTGGAAGGATATGAGACACTCTTCTGATTCATTCTTTAATCTGTTCATTTACACACATGTATAAAAGCCACCACATGTCCCAGCAGTTCCTCTCATTCCAGTTTTTCATAGGTACACGTCCTTTGGACTGGCTGAGAAGGACTTGGTGCATGACTGATAGGGAGAGTGGATTCAGAGTAGTGTAAAGCAGTCTAATGGTCTAAAAAAACCAGTCCATTCACTTCAATGGAGTCACCCAGTTTACACTTGTGTAAGCAAGAGGAGATCAGGTCCCTACCATGAGTCTGCAGATTATTTGCAAGGGACCAAATGTTGCTTGCTTTTCGTACCTGAACCATTACGCTGAGGTTAATGGGACAAATCACATAAGGCAAAAAGGATTCAGCCCTTAGCCCATAAAGAGCCTTCTGATAAAATCAATCAGACTGTAAACCAGTTTTGGGGCAGGGAACTTCTCCTTGCTTGGTAAAGCACCATTTTTCATACCAATAATGCAGTGTCCATTGGTAAAGAAATTCAGTCTCTTGGCCATTGTAAGCATTATTTTTTATTTTGTCACCAATGCTTAGAAATATCAGTCGCTGATATGGCCCACACCTGAACAATATTCTTACACAGGCTTTTTGAACTGCAGGGGAACAATGTCAGATTCCAACACTTCCATTTTGTTTGTTAACTTTATAACTTCAAAACAAACAACTCACATACTGGGCCAGATCTTCACCTTGTATAAATCAGCCTGGCTCCATAGGAGTCAAAGCAGCTGCCTTGATTTACACCAGCTGAGGACACGGCCCTTAATATTTTGAAAAATGAAAATTAATTTTAACACATTTCCCACCCAGGGGAGTATTTTTCCAGGCTAATTATAAATTCCCGAGAGCAAAGCAGGGAGCGAGGAATAGAATAGAATCATAGAATATCAGGGTTGGAAGGGACCTCAGGAGGTCATCTAGTCCAACCCCCTGCTCAAAGCAGGACCAATCCCCAACTAAATCATCCCAGCCAGGGCTTTGTCAAGCCTGACCTTAAAAACAATATAAAGGGTTTACATTCTCTGTTGCCCTCCACTTTGCATAGTTATTTGAACCAGTCCAAAGTGGGTATACAATGCCTCCATTCTGTTTTGGTGGCATCTTATGCCCACTTTGCTCTGGTATAAATGCCTACACAAGGTGCAGGGAAGAGAGAGAACTGTGCCCACTGGCTCTTTTCCTAGAGCAGAGAAGTAAGAGTGCTGGCTGCAGATGAGGAGAGGCGAGGCAAAGCTGCACAGGGAATCAATGTGAAGCAGCCAGCAGGGCCACAGGCAATGGGGAAACGAGATCGGGCTGCAAGAGGAGGCTTAAAAGGGGGAAGGTGGGAGGGGGAAAGGGGACAGCGGAGGGAGAGAGAGCGCAGTATAAAAGCATCACACACAGCGCTCACTCCTCTCCAAAGAGAAAGAGGGGGAGAGAAAGCTGGACTGGAAGAAGAGGAGGGCCAGCCGCTTGCGAACACACCTACACACACGGTGGCAGGAGAGAGTAAGAGGAGCTGGCCTAGGGTCATTGCAGGAGAGAGACAGATGGAGCCAGGTATCCAGAGCGCAAGCAGAGCAGATCGCTAAAGCTCGGCAGCCCAGTCCCCCTGCTGCTGCTGCGGCACCGGGAGTTTAGCTCCGAGGAGGAGGAGACAGGCACCAATCTACCCCGGATTAACCCAGCGGGGGAGAAATCGGCAACGGGATGAAAGGGCAGCAGGAGCCCGCAGCAGCATGAGGGCAAAGGGAAGTTGCCACCGCCCTGCCGAGGAGATGAGTGTCCCCGAGGCTGGAGCCCGCAGCACCGGCAGGAAGAGGCGGAGGAGAAGCGGGGCTCCGGCACCCCCAGCTCAGAGCTAAACTCAGCCCCCGGGGCCACCGCTGGGCGCGGAGGGAAGTCACCCCTCTCCGGGGCAGGAAGGGAGCCATTCGCCCAGGGAGCAGGCGCTGACAGCCAGCCAGAGAGCCCGGAGCTAGCCCAGCCAGAGGCCGGGAGGATAAAGCTGTGCCTACGGGCAGCGTGCAAGGGGGTCGGTCGGGCACTGCCTGGGAAGGCGGCGCAGCCCGGGCAGTGAGAGGGGGGCTAGGGCAGCCCGGGCAGTGAGAGGGGGGCTAGGGGCGCCTAGCCCGGGCAGGGAGAGGGGGGCTAGGGGGGCTAGGGCAGCCCGTGCAGGGAGAGGGGGGCTAGGGGGGCTAGGGCAGCCCGTGCAGTGAAGTGGGACTAGGGGCGCCTAGCCCGTGCAGTGCAGTGTGAGGGGCACAGGGGGGGCGCCTAGCCCGTGCAGGGAGAGGGGGGCTAGGGGCGCCTAGCCCGTGCAGGGAGAGGGGGGCTAGGGGCGCCTAGCCCGTGCAGGGAGAGGGGGGCTAGGGGCGCCTAGCCCGTGCAGGGAGAGGGGGGCTAGGGGCGCCTAGCCCGGGCAGGGAGAGGGGGGCAGACGGACTAGGGCAGCCCGTGCAGTGAGAGGGGGGCTAGGGGCGCCTAGCCCGGGCAGGGAGAGGGGGGCAGGCGGACTAGGGCAGCCCGTGCAGTGAAGTGGGACTAGGGGCGCCTAGCCCGTGCAGTGCAGTGTGAGGGGCACAGGGGGGGCGCCCAGCCCGTGCAGGGAAGTGGAGCTAGGGAGAACCAAGCCCCGCATCGTGGTGGGGGAGGCCGGCGCAGCAGGCGGAAGCCGGCGCCCTCCCCTCCGCGGAGCCCGCAGCAATAGCCCGCGGCGTCCCGGCGCTGGCCCCAGCGGCCCCCGCCATGTGAGGGAGCCCGGCGGCCGCTCCCCGTTCGCCTCCCCCTGGATGCGGAGCGCGGCCCGGGCCCCCGCCGGCTGCGGGCTGCCCCGCGCGCCTGGCTCCCCAGCCCCCCGGCCCGGAGACCCCCTGGCGAGCCCATGCGGACTCCGGAGCGCGGGGCTGCCAGCCGAGCCCCCGCCGCCGGCCGCAGCAGGCCCGGGCCCCGCGACCTGCTGCTCCGCCACCCCGGCTCGGCCGGACAGCGGGGCCACCGCACCGGCCGGGGCTGCTCCGGCTCCTCCGGCTCCGGCTCCGGCTCCGACTCCTCCTCCCTCCCGGCTGCTGCCGCCGCTCCTGCGGGGCCCTAAAGCCGCCCGCCTCAAGAGGATGGTGCGGCTGGCGGCGGAGCTGCTGCTGTTACTGGGGCTGCTGCTGCTCACCTTGCACATCACCGTGCTGCGGGCCCAGCCCGACCCCGCGCCGGCCAACAGCACCCAGGGCCAGCCGCAGGTGAGTCCCGCCCGCGGGGCGTTTCCTTCACTGCTTCCAGCCCTGGCGTGTGGCTCCGGCCCCGGGCTGCTTGATGTGTTTGGGGGGCGGGGCACCTCGACAAAAATACAGGCGTGGGTGGGCCTCCCCATTGCCTGAGACCCTCCTGGATCCGGATTCCCCTCAAAGAGGCAGCCCCCGACCAGTGCCCGTGGGTGGCACGAACCTGAGGCTGGCTGCTGCACGATGCCCCCAGGTCCATGGTACAGGGGCAGGGGATGGGACCCGGCATGACCCACGCCCCCTTAAAAGAAAGACGCGTGGGCTGGAGACAGCCCCGCTATTGTTCAGGTGCAGTGATGCCCCTAGGAATGGGGCGGTAGAGGGAAGCTTGAATTCCCTCCGTCCATATTACCCCCACGCCCAGTCAGTGCTGCTGCCCTCAGGTGCTTGTTCCTTCTCCATCCTTAAAACGTAGACGCATTGGTTGAATTCGTTGCAAAGTGGCAACCAGAGCCTCGTGTTTGTGCTGAAAAGGTGCGAATTCAAGCAAGCTCGGGGGCCTGCACTGAACGAAATGATTTGTAGGGGGTGGCATGAAGCCGCCAGGGCCCACCTGGGCTGAAATCTCTGCAACCCCGTGCACCCGTTTTCCCCACCCCATGGGTTCCCCTCCTTCCCACCCGTCACTCTCCTGCTTGTCGCAGCCATTCTCTCCCGACTTGCGACTTGTCGAGCGCTATTCCCGGACACGCTTTTATCAAACTAGCTTTTGAAACTGCTAGCTGCATTTATATTGTCTTGGGATGGGGGGCGGGAGTGGGGTGGGGACACGTGGCTAGAAGTAGCTCCCACTTTGATTTCTCATATGATTTGGTAAAGTTGCAAGTATTTCAAAAACGTCTGGAGAGAGCTGCTGTATGTTTGCTGACTTATTAATGAAATTTTCATATAAATGATGAAAGCAGACTTCTCCATGTGCCGAAGCTCAAACGTGAGGTGTGGAGAAGACCCCAGTGAAAACCACCAAAAATAATTGAATTTCACCCTTCAGTGTAAATAACTCTCTCTCTCTAACCCAAGCTTCATGATTCTTTGCTGCTGACGGAAATAATTTTCATTTCAACAATAAAAGGACAAAATATGTGTGTAACACTAGTAACTTGGGACCCAAATGACTGATGTCCCTTGAAATGATCTCAGTGAATTTTAGAGCACTGTTTCTTGTGCTTTCCTGTTCTTCCGATGGCTCCTCTTCTTAATAGTGTTACTGTTGCCAGTTATTTACAATGGCTTGAGACCAGTAGTGGAAGATGTAAGATCAAATTGAATACATCTTAAATCTCTAGTAAAGTGGGTTTTTATACTAATTGATTTTTTTTTCTTCTGTCTAAATGCAGGTATAGAAAAAATGAAATATCTTGTATATCATGCAGAGAACTGAGAGAAAATATATAATAATAATAAATTTAAGTATAACTATATTAAAACCACTACTTTCTTATTCCTAGTTAATAGAGGACAGGGCTTCCTGTTCAGCACTCCTTATTCTGCAATGCTCAGTGTGAAATCACTAACTTCAGTGGTTTCAGAGTAACAGCCGTGTTAGTCTGTATTCGCAAAAAGAAAAGGAGGACTTGTGGCACCTTAGAGACTAACCAATTTATTTGAGCATGAGCTTTCGTGAGCTACAGCTCACTTCATCGGATGCATACTGTGGAAACTGCAGAAGACATTATATACACAGAGACCATGAAACAATACCTTCTCCCACCCCACTCTCCTGCTGGTAATAGCTTATCTAAAGTGATCACTCTCCTTACAATGACAGGTTTCAGAGGAACAGCCGTGTTAGTCTGTATTCGCAAAAAGAAAAGGAGTACTTGTGGCACCTTAGAGACTAACCAATTTATTTGAGCATGAGCTTTCGTGAGCTACAGCTCACTTCATCAGATGTTTACCGTGGAAACTGCAGCAGACTTTATATACACACAGAAATCATGAAACAATACCTCCTCCCACCCCACTGTCCTGCTGGTAATAGCTTATCTAAAGTGATCAACAGGTGGGCCATTTCCAGCACAAATCCAGGTTTTCTCACCCTCCATCCCCCCACACAAATTCCCTCTCCTGCTGGTGCTAGCCCATCCAAAGTGACAACTCTTTACATAATCAAGTCGGGCTATTTCCTGCATAGATCAAGGTTTTCTCACATCCCCCCCACCCCCATACACACACAAACTCACTCTCCTGCTGGTAATAGCTCATCTAAACTGACCACTCTCCAGGTTTAAATCCAAGTTAAACCAGAACATCGGGGGGGGGGGGGGGGGGGTAGGAAAAAACATTACAATGTGTATGATAATCAAGTTGGGCCATTTCCAGCACAAATCCAGGTTTTCTCACCCTCCGCCCCCCCACACACAAACTCACTCTCCTGCTGGTAATAGCCCATCCAAAGTGACCACTCTCTTTACAATGTGTATGATAATCAAGGTGGGCCATTTCCAGCATAAATCCAGGTTTTCTCACCCCCCCCCCTTTTTTTCAAAAACTACACACACAAACTCACTCTCCTGCTGGTAATAGCTTATCCAAAGTGACCACTCTCCCTACAATGTGTATGAAAATCAAGATGGGCCATTTCCAGCACAAATCCAGGCTTCCCCCCCCCACCCCAAAACACACACACACAGTGGGTCTCCGCATATGTAGCAGTCCACCCATGCATTTTACATTGCAGGATCAGGCTGTTACTCAGACCATTTCCTGCTGAACTAAGTGGAAGTCAGAATTGAGCACAGTGCCTTGAATAAGGTCCATGGTTGTATTCTGTCTTGTAAACTAAAATTTTATCACTAGACTGACATTCCAGTTTTTTAATATCTTTAAGATTTCTAGTAATAATATTTTGTAAATGATGCTTTCTTTCCGCAGGGGTTCATGAAGTGCCTTAAAATTATATTTTGTGGAAAAGTAAATTTGGAGAGGTTTTTTTATGAGGTGTTTGCTATCATTAGAATTACCCTGTATTTGCCTTTCCTGACAGGCTAATGAGGAAAACATCTGGGCAAATGGAAATGGTAGGTGATACCATTTCTCAAAGGAGTTTTTTTAAAAGTACTACATAGGGATAAGGGTGAAAGAAAGGAAAAGTCATCCTCTTCAGACAATTGTAGTAAACTAGTATCTATTTAGTTGGCCAGCTGCTGTTAAAAACTATTGACAGTTGACTTCCAAGAAGTCTCTATATCCTGTTTTATAAAATTATCTATTATAAAAGAAGTCTGTGCCTTTAAACACATGATGGGTTTAGCAGTTCAGTATTTTTCATAATGTTTTCCCATTTGTAGCATAAAACGTTTTATGTACTTCCCCACTGAATTGATTTTGCAGTTATGTATTTGGGAGAGCATCTCTGTAACAGACATTAAGGGCAGAGAGTATATCAGACCATGGTGAACATTTGAACAGATGGAAATTTATCAGTCTGTTGCTTTCATAACTTGCAGGGATTCATCCTCTAGCCAAAAAATATTGTAACCTGCTCTAAAAAAATTGCATTTCAGAATGTTACTGGGCAGATGTTTTCATACACAGTATTTTTATTTTT
This sequence comes from Caretta caretta, assembly GCF_965140235.1. Classification (NCBI taxonomy): domain Eukaryota; kingdom Metazoa; phylum Chordata; order Testudines; family Cheloniidae; genus Caretta; species Caretta caretta. Next base: position 199,788,240 of record NC_134208.1, on the reverse strand, counting down.
GAAAAGTTTGCTCTGGTAACAATTATTTTGTGCTGTTAAAGCACAAGATGTGTGCTGCTCCCTCACTGAATTCCTCTGTGAAAAGTGCATGTAAAGAAAGTAAAGAGAACCATAACAAATAAATCGGTTGTTACAAACAAAAGGTAGTAAATCAAGTTGCTGTTAGTTTATAATTTTTTTTTCAACTGGTTGATAAAATCCATATGTGATGTAACAGCGGTCAGCTTGATATATGCATAGTTGTTTAGCTTGCTCGACATATACAGTTATCCAGGTTATTCTACTGTGATCCTATATAGTCAGGGGTTACGGAAAGGTGTTCTGAAATCATTCAGGGCTTATTCTTTCTTCTCTTATTGATTTTTTGCTACTCTGTCTTTGCTGCTCTGCTAGTGCTGTGAAGAGAAAATAAAAGCTATTTAAGTAGTGGAGCTATATGATTAGATAAATTCTACCTTTGATAAAATCTGTTGTACGCACAAACAACTTGCCATACCCAAGAAAGAACTTTCTGTGCCACAACCATTTTGAAATGTAACTGAGTAGGAAAATTTGCATCAAAACCTGCAGGTATACCAAAATTTTTAACACTTTAAACTCTGACCTGAATCTTTGGTATCACTAAGAGGGCAAATTAAAATGCTATTTTCTACTTCGTTTATGACTAATATCTAATATAGACTGACACTTTGGGACGTCAATAGAATGATTTGAATGAGTCAAGTGAGCATAAATTTGGCTCTACATAAGAACAAAAGAACGGCCATACGGGGTCAGACCAAAGGTCCATCCAGCCCAGTAGCCTGTCTACTGACAGTGGCCAATGCCAGGTGCCCCAGAGGGAGTGAACCTAACAGGTAATAATCAAGTGATCTGTCTCCTGCCATCCATCGCCACTCTCTGACAAACAGAGGCTAGGGACACCATTCCTTACCCATCCTGGCTAATAGCCATTAATGGACTTAACTTCCATGAATTTATCCTGTTATCTTTTAAACCCTGTTATAGTCCTAGCCTTCACAACCTCCTCAGGCAAGGAGTTCCACAGGTTGACTGTGTGCTGTGTGAAGAAGAACTTCCTTTTATTTGTTTTAAACCTGCTACCCATTAATTTCAGTTGGTGGCCCCTAGTTCTTATGTTATGGGAACAAGTAAATAACTTTTCCTTATTCACTTTCTCCACACCACTCATGATTTTATATACCTCTATCATATTCCCCCTTAGTCTCCTCTTTTCCAAGCTGAAAAGTCCTAGCCTCTTTAATCTCTCCTCATATGGGACCCGTTCCAAATCCCTAATCATTTGAGCTGCCCTTTTCTGAACCTTTTCTAATGCCTGCTTCTCAGCCCACCCCGGCTTCCCGCAGAAACAGCTGATTTGTGGGAAGTGGGAGGGGCGGGAGGTGGAGAAGCAGAGCTGGGCGGCTCATTCAGGGGAGGAGGCGGAGCGGAAGTGAGGTGAGCTGGGGCCGGGCTCCGGGTGGGGAGCTGCCGGTGGGGGCTCTGCACTCACCAAATTTTCCCTGTGGGTGCTCCAGCCTAAGGCACCACTTTTGATGTGATCAGTGTGGGGAGCGGCCACTCCCCCTGCTCCCTGCAGCTATGCTATCCCGTCCCTAGGAGCCAGAGGGACCTGCCGGATGCTTCCTGGGAGCCGCCCCAGGTAAGCACCGCCAGGACTCCCCACCTCACCCCTCGGCAGGTCCCTCTGGCTCTTAGGGGCGGGCCGGGGTGGGCACCCACTACGGTGGTCCACGAGACCCTCCTGCCTGGTTCTGGGGGCAGTCAGGGGACAGGGGAGGGGGGGTGGATGGGGCAGGGGTCCCGGGGGGGCGCATCGAGGAATACAGAGGTTTGGATGGGGCAGGAGTCCCAGGGGGCGGGGGCAGGCCACGACCCCCTCATGGGGTGAGGAGGGAACTGGTTGTTAAGATTTTGGCAGCTCATCACTGCACATCTGTATGCAGTATTCAAGATGTGGGCATACCATAGATTTATATAAGGACAATAAGATATTCTCTGTCTTATTCTCTATCCCTTTTTTAATGATTCCTAACATCCCTTTTGCTTTTTTTGACTGCCACTGCACACTGTGTGGACGTCTTCAGAGACTATCCATGATGACTCCAAGATCTTTCTCCTGATTAGTTGTAGCTAAATTAGCGCCCATCATGTTGTATGTATAGTTGGGGTTATTTTTTCCAATGTGCATTACTTTACATTTATCCACATTAAATTTCATTTGCCATTTTGTTGCCCAATCACTTAGTTTTGTGAGATCTTTTTGAAGTTCTTCACAGTCTGCTTTGGTCTTAACTATCTCGAGCAGTTTAGTATCATCTGCAAACTTTGCCACCTCACTGTTTACCCCTTTCTCCAGATCATTTATGAATAAGTTGACTAGGATTGGTCCTAGGACTGACCCTTGGGGAACACCACTAGTTACCCCCCTCCATTTACCATTTATTCCTACCCTTTGTTCCCTGTCTTTTAACCAGTTCTCAGTCCATGAAAGGATCTTCCCTGTTATCCCATGACAACTTAATTTACAGAAGAGCCTTTGGTGAGGGACCTTGTCAAAGGCTTTCTGGAAATCTAAGTACACTATGTCCACTGGATCCCCTTGTCCACATGTTTGTTGACTCCCTCAAAGAACTCTAGCAGATTAGTAAGACATGATCTCCCTTTACAGAAACCATGTTGACTTTTGCGTAACAATTTATGTTCTTCTATGTGTCTGACAATTTTATTCTTTACTTTATTTCAACTAATTTGCCCGGTACGGACGTTAGACTTACTGGTCTGTAATTGCTAGGATCGCCTCTAGAGCCCTTCTTAAATATTGGCATTACATTAGCTATCTTCCAGTCATCCGGTACAGTAGCTGATTTAAAGGATAGGTTACAAACCATAGTTAATAGTTCCGCAATTTCACATTTGAGTTCTTTCAGAACTCTTGGGTGAATGCCATCTGGTCCCGGTGACTTGTTACTGTTAAGTTTCTCAATTAATTCCAAAACCTCCTCTACTGGCACTTCAATCTGTGACAATTCCTCAGATTTGTCACCTACAAAAGACGGCTCAGATTTGAGAATCTTCCTAACATCCTCAGCCGTGGAGACTGAAGCAAAGAATTCATTTAGTTTCTCCGCGATGACTTTATCGTCAAGTGCTCCTTTTGTATCTCGATCGTCCAGGGGCCCCACTGGTTGTTTAGCAGGCTTCCTGCTTCTGATGTACTTAAAAAACATTTTGTTATTACCTTTTTGAGTTTTTGGCTAGCTGTTCTTCAAACTCCTTTTTGGCTTTTTTATTACATTTTTACATTTAAATTGGCAGTGTTTATGCTCCTTTCTATTTACCTCACTAGGATTTGACTTCCACGTTTTAAAAGATGCATTTTTATCTCTCACTGCTTCTTTTACATGGTTGTTAAGCCACGGGGGCTCTTTTTTAGTTCTTTAACTGAGTTTTTAAATTTGAGGTATACATTTAAGTTGAGCCTCTATTATGGTGTCTTTGAAAAGCGCCCATGAAGCTTGCAGGGATTTCACTCTAGTCACTATACCTTTTAATTTCTGTTTAACTAACCTCCTCATTTTTGCATAGTTCCCTTTTCTGAAATTAAATGCCACAGTGTTGGGCTGTTGAGGTGTTCTTCCCACCACAGGAATGTTAAATGTTACCATATTATGGTCACTATTTCCAAGCGGTCCTGTTGTAGTTACCTCTTGGACCAGATTCTGCGCTCCACTCAGGACTAGATTGAGAGTTGCCTCTCCCCTTGTGGGTTCCTATGCCAGCTGCTCCAAGAAGCAGTCATGTAAAATATTGAGAAATTCTCTCTGCATTTCGTCCTGAGGGTGACATGTACCCAGTCAATATGGGGATAATTGAAATCCCCCACTATTATTGAGTTTTTTATTTTGATAGCCTCTCTAATCTCCCTTAGTATTTCATCATCCCGATCACTGTCCTGGTCAGGTGGTCAACAATAGATCCCTACTGTTATATTCTTATTAGAGCATGGAATTACTATCCATAGAGATTCTATGGAGCATGTGGATTCATTTAAGATTTTTATTTTATTTAATTCTACATTTTCTTTCACATAGTGCCACTCCCTCCCTCCCCCCTGCACAACCTGTTCTGTCCTTCCAATATATTTTGTACCCTGGAATGATTGTGTCCCATTGATTGTCCTCACTCCACCAGGTTTCTGTGATGCCTATTATGTCAATATCCCCCTTTAACACGAGGCACTCTCGTTCACCCATCTTATTATTTAGACTTCTAGCATTTGTGTACAAGCACTTTAAAAACTTGTCACAGTTTATTTGTCTGCCCTTTTCTGATGTGTCAGATTCTTTATGTGAATGTTTCTTGTCTGATCTGGCCCATACTTTATCCTTTTCCCATCCTTGCTGTATAGGCTCCCCCTATCCCAAAAGTTTCCCCAGTTCCTAATAAATCTAATCCCCTCCTCTCTACATCATTGTCTCATCCACCCATTGAGACTCTGCAGCTCTGCCTGCCTACCTGGCCCTGCACGTGGAACTGGAAGCATTTCTGAGAATGCCACCATAGAGGTCCTGGATTTCAGTCTCTTTCCTAGCAGCCTAAATTTGGCCTCCAGGACGTCTCTCCTACCTTTCCCTATGTCATTGGTACCTACATGTACCACGACCACTGGCTCCTCCCCAGCACTACACATAAGTCTATCGAGATGCCTTGAGAGATCCGCAACCTTCGCACCAGGCAGGCAAGTCACCATACGGTTCTCCTAGTCATCACAAACCCAGCTATCTATGTTTCTAATGATCGAATCTCCTGTTACTAACACCTGTCTTTTCCTAATGACTGGAGTTCCCTCCCCCGGAGAGGCAACCTCAGTGCTAGAGGATACCCCAAGGTCATCTGGAAGGAGGGTCCTAACTATGGGAAGGTTTCCCTCTGTTCCTGTTGACTGCTCTCCTTCTCTGGGCCCTATATGTGTGAATGAGAATTCAGGACTAAACAGAAATGATTTAGTACATTCTTAAGTGCCTTTCCTGCATAAGGATGCCTTCTGAATCAGGCCCTATAAACTTCAAGTGTGGCTACAGATCTACAGACTATAAATAAAGGTATTTTACATTTATATGTAAAGGCCTCTAATTCAGTCTCTTTGGGAGGATCTATTCCTTCCCTTACCACTTGCTCTTCCAAATAACGGAAGAGATTCCAGCATTTTAGCAGTGAGGTTTTATGTCTGACTTCTTTTTGCCCTCCAATTAAGGTAACTCTCATCATTAATTAGGTTGGTAGATGAAAGAATTTCAGATAAAACTCCCACCCTAAAATTAAACAATTTGCTTCTATCTCCATTCTTATTTTTGCTCTTGCTATTCTCCCTACATGTGTGTCCATTTCCCAGCCATCTGGTACATGTTATGCATCTGTTGCTGACGATAATGCTCTGGTAGCAGCAGCACGGGGGAGAAAATACTGATTCAACCCTAGTCATATTCACTTTGCTGCTCCTGCTAGGGATATGCTATGTGTAGGAGCAGAGGTGTTATCACTGCTGCAAAGAGAGACCATGGGCCTGACTCACCCTTGTATTACTGAAGTTTTATGCCAGTTGGTTTATATTAACTGGTGATTCAAGCCCTCTGGTGTACAGGGGATGCACTCTTACGGCTTTATATTGTGCTTTCACTAACACCTAAGTGATTCTTCGCTACAAATAGCTGATGAGTAGCTTTTGGAATTTTTCAAGCAAAGATAGTTTCATAATACCAGAGACAGAGACCACGGCTCCCGGCTCCCTCCCCCCAACGCCCTGAGGTGCCCCCCCTGCAGCAGCTCCCTGCCCCCTTCAGCGCGGGGAGCCGTGTGGCAGCTCTCCCGCGCCCCCCCCTCCCCTCGGCCCGGGGAGCCGTGCAGCAGCTCCCCACCCCAGCTCAGCCTCCTGCCCTGAGCACGCCACTGCCATTCCACTTCTCCCGCTTCCCAGGCTTGTGGCACCAATCAGCTGTTTGCCACTGCAAGCCTGGGAGGGAGAGAAGCAGAGCGGGGTGGCGTGCTCAGGGGAGGAGGCGGAGCAGAGATGAGCTGGGGCGGGGAGCGGTTCCCCTGCGTGCCCCCACCCCTGGTTACTTGCTGCAGGCGGCCCTCCCTGCACCCCCCTGCCCCAGCTCACCTCCGCTCCACTGCCTCCCTGGAGCGCACTTTTGGCCACCCCCAACCACTTGGCACCCTAGATGGCTGCCTAGTTTGCCTAGTGGCAGCACCGACCCTGCATAAGGGGTAGGCAGGAGAGGAGAAAGAGTTCTTACAATGTTGGTGTGTTCTCTGCCATCTGTGGTAGGAAGTGTTTCAGCGCTCTATAATGTGTACGTAAGCCTGCAGCTTTTTTGTTTTCACTACTCTTTAGAAATATTTAATCAAAATGCAACAAGATATCTATTCAGACACACACACACACAAAATTCTTCAGTTGTTCTATCAATCTGAACAGGATTGCTGTATATTTTTGGGGACTTTCAGGCTGAGGTTTTCAAAGATGGCTGGGGATTTGGACCCTAATTCCTGTTAATTTTAAAAAGGATTGGCCATCCAAATCACATAGGCATCTTTGAAAATCTTAGTGTTAAGACTTTTCCATTGATGGCTTCCAGACAGCCCTTGGCTTGTTAAATCAAATGAGTGATAAGCAAGCACTCATCATAAGTGATTTTAAGGCACTAAATCGTGACCTGCTTGATCAACAGTTTTAACACAACACAAATTACTTTTACAAGGCAGTTGGTTTATGAATGAAAGTAGATGATACTTTGAAGACTGAAATCGCTTAATGATGATATGTGACTTCATTTTAGTGGATACATTGTTCACCCTAAAGGATATGGATTTGACTTGTGCTGTTTGACAGTGACAGGCAAAGTGCTATCTGCTTACTGAGGGCTTTTTCTATTCCAAATAGGTTCTTATACCACTCTAATCACTGTAGTATCTGAGTGCCTTCCAGTAGTGCCTGAAGCACATGACTGATTTCTGTCGTGTGGTTCATGCTGTCATCCTCATAAGAACATAAGAATGGCCATACTGGGTCAGACCAAGGTCCATCCAGCCCAGTATCCTGTCTGCCGACAGCGGCCAATGCCAGGTGCCCCAGAGGGACTGAACCGAACAGGAAATGTGATCAAGTGATCTCTCTCCTGTCATCCATCTCCACCCTCTGACAAACAGAGGCTAGGGACACCTTACCCATCCTGGCTAGTAGCCATTAATGGACTTAACCTCCATGAATTTATCAAGTTCTCTTTTAAACCCTGTTATAGTCCTAGCCTTCACAACCTGCTCAGGCAAGGAGTTCCACAGGTTGACTGTGCGCTGTGTGAAGAAGAACTTCCTTTTATTTGTTTTAAACCTGCTGTCCATTAATTTCATTTGGTGGCCCCTAGTTCTTATGTTATGGGAACAAGTAAATAACTTTTCCTTATTCACTTTCTCTACACCACTCATGATTTTATATACCTCTATCATTTCCCCCCCCCCCCCTTAGTCTCCTCTTTTCCTCACACCCCACTTGCAAGTCTCTCTCTGAGGAAAGTTTTTGTTTTGATGAGGATTTTTAGTTTTTGTTTAAGGGTACATGCTGCTCGGTGTGTGTTAGAGAAGGAAGGTTGAAGGAATGTACCCTATACTTGGAGGAGGTGATGAGGTTTTTGAGGGTCCTTAGTTTCTCTGGGAGTTTGATGCACGGATTTGGACTGGCCCTCGGATTGTGTCTCCTGCACAGACAAGCTTTACCCATCCGGTAGAATGTTCCATTGTGCTGGAAAAGTGGAGGATTTGACCCTGGTCTTCATCCCGGAGCTTTAGGTGATCTGTTAGATATGCCACCTTGAAGGTAAATACCGAGATATGCCACCTTGAAGGTAAATACTGAGATATGCCACCTTGAAGGTAAATACCGAGATGTTGAACTTGAATTGATACTCCGGGGACAGGTTTGACATGCTTGCCATAGCTTGTGTTGCTGAGGAGATCTGCTACAAAGCTCTGTATTAGCTGGAGTTTCTTAACGGCTGATGTCTTCATGCCCATGTATATCCCAATATTTTATTCCAGGTAAGGAAAGTGAATATAGATTCATAGATTCATAGATATTTAGGCCAGAAGGGACCATTATGATCATCTAGTCTGACCTCCTGCACAATGCAGGCCACAGAATTTCACCCACCACTCCTAAAAAAGACCTCACACCTATATCTGTGCTATTGAAGTCCTCAAATTGTAGTTTGAAGACCTCAAGGAGCAGAGAATCCTCCAGCAAGTGACCCGTGCCCCATGCTACAGAGGAAGGCGAAAAACCTCCAGGGCCTTCCAATCTGCCCTGGAGGAAAATTCCTTCCCGACCCCAAATATGGCGATCAGCTAAACCCTGAGCATATGGGCAAGATTCATCAGCCAGATACTACAGAAAATTCTTTCCCGGGTAACTTGGATCTTACCCCATCTAAAAACCCATCACAGGCCATTGGGCCTATTTACCATGAATATTTAATTACCAAAACCATGTTATCCCATCATACCATCTCCTCCATAAACTTATCGAGTTTAATCTTAAAGCAAGATAGATCTTTTGCCCCCACTACTTCCCTCGGAAGGCTATTCCAAAACTTCACTCCTCTGATGGTTAGAAACCTTCGTCTAATTTCTAATCTAAATTTCCTAGTGGCCAGTTTATATCCATTTGTTCTTGTGTCCACATTGGTACTGAGTTTAAATAATTCCTCAATATAATCAAGGCTAGAGTCAGTGTCTGCCAGAATAGGACAATTTCCTAGTCAACCTAAGATGACAGGAAGTGTTAATTGTGAATGCTGCTTTGTAGAGAGTTTAGCATTAGCTAGCATCAGCACTCCAGAACTATAGGCAGAATTGACTAACTCTTTATCATCAGCCAAAGGAGGCCGCACCATGCAAGTTTTTTCCAAGTGTTTTCCTTTGCCCACCAACATAACCTTTATCTTGCTCACATTCCACTTCAGTCAGTTGTTCTTTGTCCATGAGCTGATCTCCTCCAACCACTTGGCCATCTTGATGGTATTTGCATGGTAATATATGTGGCGAAAGATTAAGTAGAGCTGCATAGTGCTGGCATTTCAGTCAATATCATCTTGCCAGTTGATTTAGTGGCGGCAAGTAGATGTTGGAATATAACCAGAGAAAGAACTGATTCCTGTGGGACTCCACAAGCCTGGGCTAAATCTTGCCATCTGTACTCATGTTAGTGAGCACTTATTCTCCGGAGCTAATGGGACTACTGGAAAGTACCTATCGGCACCAGTAAGGGTTCCACAGCCTAGCCCAAAGAATTTTGTGAGCCATCTGAACTCTGAAAGATTGCTGTACAACTATACTTAAACTTTACTTTTAAAGTATTAATGCCAGAACCTTAGACTTCCTTGGGAATTGAGGCGCCCTCAACACCATGTAGGGTCAGACCATTGCTTTTTCTTGTTCATTTATTGCATTTAACACACTAAGTAAGAATATTGAAGATTGATCACATAGGGCCTATGATTAACTAGAAATGTGGAGTGTTTTCTATACAAAGAAAAAGCAGTCCCTTGGAAAGTTTAGCTCACTTGATGAAGCATACCTCCGTCATGCAAAGAGAAATAATGACTTGTCAATTCTTTCTTTAAGCAAAGTAATTTAGCTTTTTTAGCTTATAAAAATGGTAAGCAAGTTTAATATTCCTGGTGGTTTTCCAGAATAGGTTTGCCAGCAAAATTCATTTCTAAGTTTAAGAAATCCTGTAGTTCTGTTCTTGGGACAACTTTGAACAGAGAAACGGCTGGCAATGGAGCAAACAAAGGCTTGTCTTTATACAGAAACTGTACCAGTTTAATTAAATTCATTTTTAAAAATTGATTTAAGTTAAACCAGTGCAAACCCTTGTGTAGATGCTCTAATAGGTTTAGACCTGGCTTATATGGATTTAAGCTGCATGTGTAAGTTACAGGCATGCTTGGTGCAAGATGACTCCATAGAAAACAGATTTAAATACCAAAAGTGAAATCCTGGCTCTACTGAATTTTAAATGAAAAGTTTTGTCATTGATTTCAGTGGGGCAGGAGTTCATCCAGCTCTGCTGTAACTAAATCATTTAAAAACCACACCATTAGTTAAACCAGTGCAACTCTGTGTATAGACCAAATCAGCTGGCCGTGTGATTATGCCATTGCATCAAATACCAGCTTACTTCAAGCTAATCCAGAGGCTGCCCATGAAGTGTCTCACTTGTGTGCTGATTTTAAAAAGAAAAAAAAAGGCAAAGAAACATGGGCTTTGAAGAAACCATCACATTCACTTTCATCAAAGCTGTGACATCCGCAAGAATTTTAGAAAGAGGTTCTAGAGCTAGAAAGCTAATATTAAAATATTTTGCTCTTCGAAAGGCATTTCCCATTTGAAGATCTCAGACCTTTTTAAAAAAAAGATTAAGCCTCATCTGATCCATATACTTATCTCCTAGAGATATATTCATCTACCAGTGGAAAGTATCTATAGCAAGGGTGGGCAAACTGTGGCCCTCGGGCCACATCTGGGTGGGGAAATTGCATGCAGTGCCATGAATGTAGGGCTGGGGCAGGGGGTTGGGGTGCGGGAGGGAGTGCAGGGTATGGGAGGGGGTGCAGCGTGCAGGAAGTGGCTCAGGGCAAGGAGTTGGGGCAAAGGAGAGGTGTGGGGTGTACGAGGGGGGTTGGAAGGGGGTTGGGGGGCAGGAGGGGGTGCATAATTCAGGAGGGGACTCAGGGCAGTGGTGCAGGGAGGGGCGCAGAGTGTGGGAGGGGGCTTGGTGCAGGAGGGGTGTGGGGTGCAGGGGGACTGCGGGGTGCAGGCAGAGGGCTCAGGGCAGAGAGTTGGGGTGCAGGAGGGGTTCAGGGTGCGGGCTCCAGCCTGGCGCAGCTTACCTGGAGCGGCTCAGAGGTGGCAGTGGTGTGCACTGAGGCCAGGGCAGACTCCCTGCCTGCCTGTCCCGGCCTCAGCCCCGCGCCACTCCAGGAAGCGTCCAGCACTACGTCCCTGCGGCCCCTGGGGGAGGGCGGGCAGAGGGCTGAGCGTACTGCCCTTGCCTGTGGGTACCTCCCCCGAAGCTCCCTTGGCCACAGTTTCCCGTTCCCGGCCAATGGGAGCTTCAGGGGAGGTACCCACAGACAAGAACAGTGTGCGGAGCCCTCTGCCCCCCTTCCCTCCCCCAGGGGCTGCAGGGACATGGTTCCAGACGCTTTTGGGAGCAGTGCAGGGCCTGTGGCGCCATGGGGTGGCAATCCCACAGGCCGGATCCAGCCCATGGGCCATAGTTTGCCCCCCCCGATCTATAGTATCCTTTGGGTAGGATATGGCAACTGTTTTTAGCACTATGCAACACCCCAACAGTTGAGAATGGGAAGTGATCGAAGAATACTATATCCAATTGAAGCTACAGAGGGCAATGTGAGGTAGGTGGAATGTAATTTCTTGAGCTGGAATGTGGCCAGGACACTCAGATAAACACCCCACTCTTGTCAACCCTCCCTCCAAGCTCTACTCTTACCTGTATCCCTACATTTACCATGGGATACTCCGTGACCATTGCTGGTCAGGTCTTTGGCTTTCCCTGTCATTAGAAGATCACACCTTCAGATGTAGGGACTTCAGTTCCATTCGAAGCACTGGTTCAGTAATTAGGAAATGGGAAAGATAATCCAAAACAGGAAGCTTTAGTACTTTTTTTCCCACTTTTTGAAAGAAACAGACTTTTGTCACCTCTTTTTGAATCTTCTGAAACTAGTTTAAGAAAGACTTTTAAAGTGTTGTAGCATCAGGGTTATCTGAATGAAGGAGAAGAGTCAACTTATCTTAAAACCCTGTAGTCCAGCCAGAGCCCTTATATGGCAGGCAGTGCCTGTTTCCATAGGGCCAGCCCTGAAGCCCAATGAAGTCAATGGAAGGTTTTCCACTAACTTCAGTGGGCTTGGAGCTTACCTTCTAGGCCTTGCTACAGCACAGCAGCATTCGAAAAACAACAACACAAAAACACACTTTCTCTTTCCATTCCCCTGAGGCTACATCTGCACTTGGAGCCAGGGCTGTTATTCCCAGCTGGCGTAGATTTACCAGCACTGGCTCCGCTTGATCAAGTGCCCCAGACATCGTAGTGGACTCGAGCCCATGTGCCAGAAGTCGCTAATGCCGCGGTAGCACGGTCAGGGGAGAGCAGCGGCACGGGCTCGCCCCGCCCAGTACCTACCCACTGGGGTCAGGTGGGTGGCACTCGGGGCCCACCACGCCCCGCTGCCTTTGCTACCACAGCTGTACTGCTATTTTTAGCATGCTAGCTGGAGTGGAGCCAGGGCAAGTACATCCATGCGAAGTAGGAGGTACACCCCTAGCTCCGACTGCCGGCATGCCCTGCCGGCATGCCCTTCGTCTCCCGCAAAGACACCTTCCTTCAGCTGAGCTAGTGGGGGAAGGGACACTCACTACAACGTTTCTAGGCCATGTAAATGTTGTTAGGTGACCAGTGGTGTGTGAAATGAGTGGCTGGGCTGAGTCCAATTTCCCAGAGGGTAAATGTTGACAGTGGCAATTAGTGCCAACGGAGAGAGTGGTCTGTATTGTGAACAAGGGTGACATTGAGAGGCCAAGGATTGGCTTTTCTGTATCAGAGCACTTTTGTATTGCAAGCTCCTGTTCTGTGGATAAATAGTTGTCTTCATTCTTCGTGGCTGATAGGCTAGTACCAGTCATGAGCACTAAATTGACTGTTGAAAATTTAAAAAAAACAAACAAACCCCAGCTTCATCGGTGCACAAAGATCAATCTTTTTTAAAAAAAAAAATTGTGATAGGTCGCAATAATTTCAAAGCTAATCTAATATTTTGCTTTTGCCAGAGCGTAATAAATAGAGCATGTGGATTCTGAACCAAAATTGCATTTTTAAACTATTAGGTTTTTCAAATTTTTCTTTTGAAAACTTAAGGGAAACAAAGCAAAAAATGTTACCTTGTTTACAATTTCAGTTTACCATCTTCATGTTTCTGTCTGTTTTCTCTTTCATGTTCAGTTGTCTTCAGTCATTGTGTTTGATTTGATAAAGTAGGGCAACCATTGTCCTTCCTTTTTCCTCTTAATGTTTGGTTGTCACTGTTTGTAGTGTGGCCCCTGGGGACTCTGGAGACCAATGTTTTGTTTGTTCATTCTTCACCATTTGTATGTTTTTTGCATTCCCAATTTTGATTGGATAGTTTAGTCATATGGGGGATTTTTTCCAAATTTTAAAATTTGGTTTTGAAAATTAAATTTCAAAGCAAAGAAACATTTTACTAACAACTCAGTGGCAAATTAAAAAGAAAAATAAATCTAACTCAAACTGAATGAAATTCCTTTTTTTTTTTTAATTTTAGTTTTAAACCAGCTCAGTACCAACAAGTTAATTGAGGACTTATCATAGGGAATCAGCTCTTCCAATGACGTCATGTGTCATGTTACACAAATGAAGGGCAATGTATAAATAGATTAGAAAAATAATGGCTAGCTGCACAGTGACATTGTCTAATCACTTTTTGAGGTGGGTACTCCCAGTTATTTTTCAGTAAGCAACCACTTCCTTTCATGCAGGATCATGAACTTTGTTCTCAAGCTCCTTTGTTCTCAAGCTCCTGGTTTGCAAAAGTTAGCCTTTCTACCTAAATAACATTATTTCAAGGTTTTATTAACTGGGCTTTTGCTCAGTCTCATGTTTGCGGTTCCTTCTTATCCTCTTGGACTTATCTGTAGCAGTTGACTACATCTACAATCTTTCTTCACTATTTCTGCTCAGCTTTTGGGTAGTCAGGATTTTACATGTTTGCCTCTTATCTACAAGTATCAGGTTGTCTACTCTGAATGCTGGATAAGCTTGATAAGTCTTGCTCATATGATTTAGCTGCTACTGCAGTGTAGTTGTAGCCTTGTTGGTCCCAGAATATTAGAGAGACAAGGTGGGTGAGGTCATATCTTTTATTGGACCAACTTCTGTTGGTGAGAGAGACAAGCTTTTGAGCCACACAGAGGTCCCTGAAGAAGAGCTCTGTCCTTCTCAAATGCTTGTCTCTCTGACCAACAGAAGTCGGTCCAATAAAAGAGATTACCCCACCCACCTTGTCTCTTTTAGCTGCTATCGTCACTCAGGATTCAGTCTTGGCCTCGTCATTGTTCTCTTTCTTCTTGGTGAATGGCAGATAGAGATAAATGACAGATCTGCTTAAGTATCTCTACCTGCTATTCATTTTCAGATTATTTGGTGCCCAAAATATCACATGCTGGATGCACCAGGATTCTCTCATGATGGAAGTCTTTCTATTGACCATGAACAGTATTATGTCCTTTCCCCAGATTTCACTTCATTGAATGAATGACACAGCCTGCAGTAGTTGTATCATTCATGGATCTGTCCATCCTTTTCAGTAGCAATCTTTTGTTTCTTAATCACACCATTTATGGTCTCACCATATCATTTACTCATTATTTCTAAAATAGAATTTAACAACTTTCTTTGTTCTTCTTTACCACCATTTTGGTTCATGCACCAATTTTCTGTTCCACTGGTTATTGTCAAACTCATTGCTTCCTTGAAAAAAAGATTTTACACATTGCTGTACCTCTTTAGTTTTTTTAGTGTTCTGTACTGTCACATTACTGGTTTCAGAGTAACAGCCGTGTTAGTCTGTGTTTGCAAAAAGAAAAGGAGTACTTGTGGCACCTTAGAGACTAACCAATTTATTTGAGCATAAGCTTTCGTGAGCTACAGCTCACTTCATCAGATGCTATGTGTCCTTATTTACACTGGCTGCCCATGAAAATGAGAATCCGGGTTGAAGTTCTGCTGATGATCTTTAAGATTGCAGAGACCTCAACTCTATTTTACATTAGGGAGCTGATTTCAGTGTACTCCCACTGTGGTTTGAACATGCATATCATGACCTGCTACTAGATAATCTACATCTATCACTTGTGTATTCAAAACACCAAGCTTTTCAACACCTTGCTCCGTTTTGGAATTATTTTACCACAGAGAAATCTGGTTAACCAGCCCCGTTGCTATTTTAAATATAAACTTAAGTATTAAGTATTTAACATTTGAGCTTTTGTCTTAATTTTAAGCACTTGTACTAAATTTATATATTATCAATAAATTATAACAAATGGAAATGTGGTGTGAAAAATTCCAGAATGAAAACATTATTCAAAAGTCTGAAAACTTCCCGTGTTTTGTGTTCTAGCATCATGAAATTTAAGTACACAACTAACATGAGGTATACAATTTTCAACTATAGATTTAATAATGAATATGATGTTTGACAGATTAATCTAGAAGTATGATGTTGGTATCTTGGCAGACTGCTGAGCAAATATATCTTTTGATGTAATGAGAACATAATGAAAATTGTGGTATGAATATGTATTTTATACATTTCCCACGGGGAAAGAAAAGAGGAAAAATAAACTGACATTCAAACCAAAGACATTCAAAATTCTCTGGATAGTTAAATGTGTTGTTTTATATATTACAATTTCTCATTGTTTCCTTAGTTTGAAAAAAGTGATTAGAATACAGCTAATGGTAGGAAATACATTTAGCATTTAAATGTTTCCTTTTATGCTTGTAAATTCTTTTTAGTAGTGGTTAAAAGAAAAGATAGGTATGTTGTATGCATAACTTCTGAGGTATATTGAGAGATTTCAAGGGACTTTTGTATGGCACAGATCTGTCCAAAATATTATTTAAAAAAAAAAAGTTTGTTTCTTTGTGCTCACATCCTGAAAATTGAAATGATATTCAAACGTTTGGAAATTCCAGTTTTTAGTTTTACGGGTTGGGTTGCAATCAGTTCTACCACTGTGCTTTACGTCAAATTATATCTGTTTTATTCCATTCTCACTGTACCTATTGCTCGCCTTGTCTTTTTGTTGTATCTGCCTGTTGTCTCCCTTTACACACTTTTTAATAATAAAGGTGTGGTTTGTTTTTTTTTCCAGAAGCTCTTGTTGGCTGAAGCATGCTCCCTTTAAAGTCAATGAGAGTTTTACCATTGGCTTCTATGGGAGCAGAAATTAGGCCAGTGTTAAGCCCTTTTGAAAATCCTACCCTAAATTCTTTGGAGCTTTTTGTTATCTGTGTACAGTGCCTAACAATGGGTCCCCAGTCCTAGGCACTGCCAAATAAGAAAGTGATAATTTAGGGAAAGAAAACAGACTGCTTAAGCAAGCTGTAGAAGGAAATGTTACTGCAGTGATAATTGTTGCCCTTTAATACAAATGTGTCCAAGGGAATATTGTTACAATAAGTCTTGAATGCAGAAAATGCCAGGCCTGAAGTCTGTCATTGAGAACATCACAAAGAAACTAGATGACTAACATTTCCATGAATTTTCCACTACTCTTTAGGCAGTTGTGAGGGCAGTGATCACTCATTTACCCATCACTAAGAGCAGAACAGACCCAGCGTTGTTGTCTTATAAAATATTTGAAATTGAAAATGCCAACAATCCAAACAAAGTGAAGGATGAATTATCACTATGTTAAAACGGATAGGTAGCTACTTCAGTCATTCAGGTAGGCAGCAGCAGCATAATATTTTTAGAGGAGTGGGGGGGCGTGCAGGACTGCTCCTTGCTTCCTTTCACTTCCTTTTGCCCTTTTGTTTTTTCTGCATCTCCGAGAACAATCACAGCTGTGGGTCACATAGTTTCTGTTCTTCTCTTGTGTTAGACACCAAGAAGATGGTCACAGGTGTGTTGTTGCTCACCTCTAAGGGTATAGTCATGCAGCCATCTAGACCCTCTCCACCTTGAGTAGCTTTTCAAGAAAACCCGAGAAGAAATGCAGAAGGATGATCTCCCTCTTGCTACTCTACCTTATTTCCTCCATCTGATCACTCCAGGTTTGTGTGGTGGTACACTCCAGGTCAGATCCTCCAGTGATGTACATTTGCCTAGCTCCATTATATTCAGTGGAGCTATGCCAGTTTTACACCAGCTAAACCACTGGCTGAGAGTCTTCTTCCTTCACTTTCTCCTGTTAAGAGCTGGCTGTTCTTCACAACTAAGCCATTCTGCAAAGTCACATGTGCATAGCAAAAACATCCCTCCTGCAGAGATAATCAGGGCCTTGGGGAACCTGGATCCTTTCTGATCATGAGAGTCCACCTCGATCCAAAATGTTTTATTGTTATGGTTTAATATAGCACCTAGGAAAGGGCTTGGACGGTGAGGTTACTAAAGAAAACATTCTGCTTAGAAAAGATCAGTTTACCCCTTTACCCGTGTAGCCTTTGATATCTGTGCTCAGATACTACAGTACAAGGTGCCAGTATGAGTAGTAGATACAACCCCCCGTAAGGGCTTTGATTGCTTTCCTTCTCTTAACAGTAGAGTTTCTGGTAAAGTACAGCCCTGTTCTTAATAATGACTACTTAAGTCCCAAGCCAATGTCCAGTGAAGCCAATAGAAAGGTTCCCATTGTCTTCAGTGAGTGTAGCATCAGGCCCTTTTAAAGCCCCATGCACACTTATGTGCTATGTAAGATACATGAAGATGGAGTCCCTGCCTCAAAGAGCAGGAACTCTAAGATGAAGAGAAAGTAACAAACAGAGAGGTAGGAGAGCAGAAGGAACAGTGAAGAGGACACTTTGGTAACGCAGTCATATAGGACACTAACAATACCATTTGAGGATAGTGACTCAGGTTTAGTTCTCCTCTCCCCTTCTCTTTCTCCCTCCCCCCTCAAAAAAAGTCAGATCACTGGCAAATTCACTTTAACATGGACCACTAATGGATAATTCATATTAATATTTGAATATTAATATTAAAACTGGCTGCAATACAGTGCATGCATTCTTGGATGTACAAGCAGGGAAATATCAAGTAGAAGCAGGGAGGTTATATTACCTTGGTATTTGTCTCTGGTGTAACCACAAGTGGAACATTGTGGCCAATTCTGGCATCCACAATTCAAGGAGAATGTTGAAAAATTAGACAGGGTTCAGAGAAGAGCCACAAGAATGATTAAAGAATTGAAAAACATGACTTACCATGAAAGGCTCACAGAGCTCAATCTATTTATCTTTTCAAAGAGAAGGTTAATGGGGGGAAGAGATTGCAGTTTAAGAACCTACAGGGGGACAGAAATTTGATAATAGAAGGCTCTTCAGTCTAGCAGACAAAGGTATAACAAGATCCATTGGCTGGAAGTTTAAGCTAATGACATTCAGACTAGAAATAAGGTGCAAATGTTTAATAGTGAATTAATAGTAATTAACCAGTGAAACAACTCCATCACTGGAAATTTTTAAAACAAGATGGATGTTTGTCTAAAAGATATGCAGCTGTTGGATTTAAAGCAAGAACTTATTCAGAGAAGTCCAATGGCCTGTATTATGTAGGAAGTCAAACTAGATAATTGCAATGATGCCTTCTGGCCTTATCTACCAATCACACATCAGCTGTGTAGGGACAGGACACTGTAAAGTGTATTCCTCTGATGAGGTCTAGTTTGAAAGGACAGAGAGAGTCTGGGTTAATGCACATGTGAAAGTTCCAGATTCAAAGCTTGTGAAATTTCAGTAAGCACTGTGGGCTGAAACAGATAATGGTTTCTGGATTCTGAAGAATACATAAAAATAATGAGCCAGAGTCTCACATCTGATCTGGTTCCTGGGCCCTGCTCAGGTGGTGCAAAGGAACCAAAATCTGTAATCAGCAAGCAGAGAACTCTACTGGCAGGGGGAGCTCTCAGCTTGCATAAAGCAGATGTCTCCTGCCTACTCTCCACCACAACATAGAGTTAAGGACAGAGCTCTGTTTCACGAATTCTCAGGTAGTACAAGGTCCTTTAGGGACTACAGTAGAACCTCAGAGTTACGAACGTTAAGAGTTACGAGTTGACTGGTCAATCACACACCTCATTTGGAACCAGAAGTACACAATCAGGCAGCAGCAGAGACAAAAACAAACAAAAAAGCTATACTATACTATACAGTACTGTGTTAAACATAAACTAATAATAATAAAGGGAAAGAAGCATTTTTCTTCTGAATAGTAAAATTTCAAAGCTATATTAAGTCAATGTTCAGTTGTAAACTTTTGAAAGAACAACCGTAACATTTTGTACAGAGTTACGAACGTTTCAGAGTTATGAACAATCTCCATTCCCGAGGTTCTGAGGTTCTACTATATATGCTGCTGGGGTAAACTAGAGCAGCCCCATGGCTGTTCTAAGTCATGCTGGGGCTGAAGAATAATGCTGTCTTATGGTAGTCAAGCAGTATAAGCATGGTAGCAGACCACCCATTTGTCATGTTTACATTCAAAGGGACTTCACTTTTTCAATCTGGGGTAGAATATTGAATTTTGAGGTGTTGGCCTCAGAAAAATTCTGGACTAGGTTCCTGGACTGAGATAAATTTGGAATTAGTATCTGTCCTATTCAGTGATATGGGCTGTACAAGAACCTGTAGTAATCTGTCACCAGTCCCTTCCCTCTATACATATACCCATTTTTTTAGCAACTGTGAGTTCTGTCAGGCTGCCATGGGGGAGAGAGGAAGGAATCCTCTGTCTATACCATCCCTTGCACTGCTGAATTCCTGACCCTGTGTTAACCACAAACCTATGGTCTTTTCACCTTGTTAAAGAGGAAAGAGCTTTGTTAAGAGGTCACAAAACAGCCACAGCCTGGACCAAAACTAAATGTAGAAATGTATCACATTTCTCTTTAGAAAAACTGTTCTACCCTTTAGTTAGGAATATTCCTCTGTGCATTAAAAGGTTAATTTTCAGCCTGAAGCATTGGATTTAGCTGTCCATCATACTTAATGGTTAAATTCTGTATGTATTATTGAAAATGTATTCTGTTAGTGTGCCAGAGTCTCATGTCACCTGTGTAATATTATTGGGATATACCAGACAGCACACCTAAAGACAGTCCTAAAGTTCTGCTTAACCATGTGAAAAAGAACTAGATCTCAGTACAAAGGCATGTCAATTGTGGTGTGGTTCTTTTATAAATTGAGCACACCACCAATGAAGTTGGTGGTCTGCACTAGGGTCTTTGTCTGAAATCAGTCTTAATCCATAGCTGATGCCTACAGATACAGCTACTCAAGCAAAACCAAAAGGGCTAGTACATGGTGTCAAAAACATTACAAGTTACCCCAGTGCAAAAACAGAATACTCCATTGAAATCAACAGGTATTGCATTGGATTAATACAGGTGCAACAGAGCATAATTTGAGTCTTTAGCTTTGCCTGTGAGTTACAGCAGTGCAATTTTATTAAATCAATTTAAAGTTGATCTAGTTACAGTGCAAACCACTAATACAGACATGGTTACATCAATTTAAACCTCACTTAGATTAATTCAGTTTGTCAATATGTTACCCAGAGAGCTGTTTATTCTGAGTTGATTAAAGATAATGCCTTTGATAGTTCAAGTTATTTAATTTCCACTTTACTTTTTGAATACATCATTTTCATTTAACAGATATTTTTTTCAAACTGTGGGCCAGACTACTAAGAGTCCATCCTTAAGAAAACTATGATCTCCTGTAGGAAACTGTATGGGTGCATGCATACATGCACATTCATTAGGGTTGCCACCCATCTGAGTTTTACCCAGACATTCCAGTTTTTGGCTTCTGTGTCTGGGTGCCCTTTAGGGTTACCGGGTGATGGGTTTTCGACTGGAAAATCTGGTCAAAAAGGGGATCTGGTAACCCTAAATGGCACTTGAACCAAAACTCCGGTTACCGCGGGATGGGAGGAGGCACCAGGTTCTTAACCTGTGCCACCCCCTGCTCAGGCAGGGCCGCCTCCTACATGCCGGCAGGCTCCTTGAGATGATCTAGCGATGGGGTGGGGGAAAGGAGCAAATATTGGGGCTGGGCCTTGGGGAAAAGGAGGAACAGGGCCTTGGGGGAAGAGGCGTGGCAGAGGGCAGGGCCTCAGGGTCCAGTTACCAGCAATTAGAAAGGTGGCCCCCTAACACTCATGTTTTCAAGGCTGGGGAGAGAATTAAATCAAGATGGAAGCCATAACATGAGTAACCAGGTATGCAGGGATTAACATCTGTAAGAGAAGAGGGTATAAGGCAAATAACCATGACCAAGTATATGTCTTCACTGCAAAGAAAAACCCGTGACTCTGAGTCTCAGAGCCTGAGTCAGTTGATTTGGATTTGCGGGGCTCAGGCTTGTGAGGCTAAAAAGAGCAGTATAGATGTTCCCGCTTGGGCCAGAACATGGGCTCTAAGAGCCACCCCCTCATCCGGTTTCTGAGCCTGGCTCCAGCCCAAGCCTGAACACAGACGCTGATGTTTTTAGCTCCACAATCTGCGCCCGAGTCAATTGACCTGGGCTCTGAGACATGGCACTGCAGGTTTTTCATTGCAGTGTAGACATTAAACAACAAAAATGTACTATACAGTGATTACAGAACGATTTTATTGATCGGGCCTCAATTTTACTGGCCTACAGCCTTCAATTCCATATCAGATTTATCCCTCAGTTTACATCTGATTCACTTACCTTGTATTTCCTGTGGAAGAGACTGAAATAATTTAGCAACACTACAGCAATGAAAGCCTTTTATAATTTCCCATTTTTAACATGAGTGTAGCATCTGCAAATGTTAGTCTCCTGAGAGTAGCCCAGTAACTAAGATGGATTACATTTCTTATTATATGAAGATGTGATGTAGATGTTGGTGGCATTATCTGCGACTGATTTTAAGATTAGTTTGGACTTAAGAGCTCTGTCAATGTTCACTACTCAGATCAGACAGTAACAAAATAGTTAATGATTCACGGGACATGAATGCTGCCATTTCATTTTATTTGAATGGCATGGGTATTTATTTGAAATAGATCACTTTTTATGAATGTTATTTTCTTGAAACCAGTGAGATTCAAGTGTTAAGCCTACCTAAAATATAATTCAGTTCAGTAAAATAGTTCTGTATAGTAGAGGCTTTACGGACTATAGCTAGAATGCACTGTGTTTGAAAACCTGTAACCACAGTGATATTTTTATAAAGGAATGTTCACCTCAAGGGATTTTTTTTAAAGGTGTTTGATTTTCCCCCCCAAGTTACAGCTTCACAGTATTGTACATGATGTCCTATAAAGAAGATATATGTCTGTGACTGAGCTTTGAAAAAGGGCCATGGTGCCTATTCCATTTAAAGGGGATGAAGTCAAGCAGTAAATTTGCTGGTCGCCCTTTTCATATTGACTGCATCTCAGCCAGCAGTTGGTCTTTGATGTTGTAACAATAGAGCAGAGGCAGAGGAGGAGGATTGGCCTCCATAACATCGAAACAAGTCTGCATTCACTACAATTGTTATAGACGACAATCCATGTATATCAGAGGTCTGTACCATATGCTCAGTCTTAACTGTCTATGGGAAAGGAGTGCAGCATCTTGGTATGAGGAAGTAGTTTGCAGTTTCTCTATTATCAGAACTACCTTTTTGTCATTTCCACCCCTCTCTGGGCTTTAAATACTTCTTTTTTCTTCATCTTATTCTCTCCTCTACCCTAAAACAGAGGTGGGTCGCATCCAGCCTGTCAGACCTTTTAATCCAGCCCTTGAGCTCCTGATGGGGAACGGGGTCGGGGGCTTGCCCTGCTCCAGCACTCCAGCCTGGGAGCAGGGTCAGGGAGTTGCCCCACTCCACGCATGCCGTGGCTCCGCACAGCTCCTGGAAGCAGCAGCATGTCCCCCCCCCCCCGCCCTCCAGCTCCTATGCATTGGGGCAGTCAGGGGGCTCCGCACGCTGCCCCCGCCCCAAGTGCCAGCTCTGCAGCTCCCTTTGGCCGGCAACCACGGACAATGGGAGCTGCAGAGGCAGCACCTGTGGAGGGGACAGCGCGCAGAGCCACCTGGCTGGCTCTGCGCCTCCACTAGGAGCCGGAGGTGGGACATGCTGCTGCTGCTTCCGGGAGCTGTGAGGGTGGTGCCTGCAGACGGGGCAGCACACAGAGCCTCCTGGCCACACCTCAAATTAGGAGCCGGAGGGGGGACATACCGCTGTTTCCGGGAGCTGCTTGAGGTAAGCACCACCTGGAGCCTGCACCCCTGCCCCTCTCCTGTGCCCCAACCCCCTGCCCCAGCCCTGATCCCGCTCCCAGAGCCAGCACCCCATACCCCCTCATATCCCAACACTCTGCCCCAGCCTGGAGCCCCCTCCTGCACCCAGACTCCCTCCCAGAGCCTGCACCTCCAACCCCCTCCCCTGTCCCAGGCTCAGCCCGGAGCCCTTTCCCACACTGCAAGCCCCTCAGCTCCAGCGCAGAGCCCGCACTGCCTCCTGAACCCCAACCGCCTGCCCCAGCCCGGTGAAAGTGAGTGAGGGTGGGGGAGAGCAAGCAATGGAGAAATGGGGGGATGGAGTGAGCAGGGCAAGGCTTCAGGGAAGGGGCAGGGTAGATCCTGAGTTGCCCTTAAATTCAAAAAGTGATCTAGGAGTGGTCATAAAGTGATCATAAAATGTTTGGAGACCACTGTTCTAGCATGTAGAGCGACAGACATAGAAACCAAACTTTTAGAGTATGCCATGGATGTCAGCAACATTTGCTTGTGGATGAGTATCTGGAATTACATGTATAAACATGAATACAAGCAAAAAATATTTGGATCCAGACCCCAAACACAAAGTTAACAGAACTGCCCTAGCAGAGCATGTGGACATTCTCCTTGAAAAGAAGAATCCCAGCTGATTTAGAGCCAGTTACATTGGGTTTACTCTGGCCATTTCCAGCTGCCCTACCATAGAGCACGATCCTGAATTGCTCTAAAGTGTGGGAGGGGTGCATGGAAGTATGGCTCACTTGAGGATCTAGCCTGTGGCCTGGGGATAGACTCAGCAGTAGACCCCATCCTGGGTGCACTACCTGGAGCTCAGTTAGTTCTACTTGGACACACCCTGCAATGCTTTCAGTAATAAATAAGTCTTTACATGTCAGAAGTGACTAGGGCTACTCAAGTGATCTTGGTCTCTTTGCATGATTAAGTGTTGCAGGACTGGACCCTTTCTGCTTGTAGAGATTATAAATAATGTGTAGTTAATACTATAATTGGGGTTACATACAGAATAACATTATAATCCCACTCTGGTTTGCATGTATGCTTGTTTACATCTTTCTGACAAAGACCTTCATTTAGGTTGAAGATTTCCATGTGTGGTCTCAGCCTGAAGAGACTTTTAAAAAAAAAAAAAAAAAAAGTCTGAGCAGAGACCATTCAGTCTTCTGACATTATTTGTGTAAGGGGCAATCTATTCCTTCAGTTTAAAACCTTTTCCTCTTAGTAGTGGTTCAGAGGACTGAATTCTCAGTAGACATATGACTGCCCCTCGACAATGAATAGTCTCTTTCCCAAATTTGGAAAGCCGTTATTAAATAAAAGGTGATAAACAATTTGGTGAAATTACAGTGGTTGGTGAATCTGTGATGCCACCCGCTGGAAACATAATTATTGCGCATGTCACAATTTTTGACCTCTTTTGCAAATATGATCACTCATTCATATGGGTTTTTTTTGCATCCCTTTGGTTGAGAGTTATGACTGGTTCATTTTACAGAATTTCCAAAGTTGCTGGGAGAACTTGGAGATTTTACCTGCAAGTTGGCCCCATGATCCACCTGGTTAGTAAAATGAAGTGATGAGGTAATGGCCTAGATCCTCTTCTACTTCCAGACCATGCCCAGTGCAGCTCAGGAGGGACATATGAAAGTGGTGCTTGTGCTTATCTGATCTTGGGCTGGTCTCTGATCTGTAATTTAGAGCCACTGAAAGGCAGTTTTAAATTATATCAATAGTTCCAGGGGTTGACCAGTCTGGCAGCTGGGGACCAGCAGGGTGTAGGGGGCAGAGCTGCAGCTGCAACACTGTGAGGATGCCCTGACCCTGGAGAGAGCCTCCTGTGGCTTGTACGCAGAAGACCTGGGCGATAGAAGGAGATACTAATGCTTCCCCAGCATCTCTCAAATGAGCAGTCATTAAGCCTGATCTTTAAAGTGTCCTATATCTAGCTGCCCATCTAGTCAAGGCTGCTGAGATGGCAGGAGTGCCAGGACAAGATGCTATCACGTCACTAGGTTTCTTGTTGATCTGGTGGAGGATGATCCCCTGGTTATGTTTGGCAAAGATCAGGTGACCATACATCTGTCAGCCACAACTACTGCTGACCACCAGGCTTTGTTGACTCAGCTGTGGACTCTGGCAAGTGTGGAGACCATGGAGAAATACCAGAAGGCAGTGTTGTGCCGTAACTCATCCACCCTGACAGCTCTTGTGCGGAAATCAGCCGAGTTCAAATCCTCCGCCACTCTGATTCAGTCTAGGCTGATGACCATTTAAGAAAAAGGAAACATTTAGCAGCAATTCACGCACACGCTGTGCCCAACCAAAGCTCTGTCTCCCTCATCAGGCCCAGATGATGCAGGGTCTTTGGTTTCCCAAGATGCAGACTGATGAAAGCAAACTGGCCAAAGCTCAGTTCAGTTAAGGCAGAGGTATAACTGGCTGGTTAAAGGTAGCAACTAGAGTGCTTAAGGAGGTTTGCACCAGGGAAATGATTAGATCCCATAGTGCACCTGAAATCACAGGTACCTCCAGGGGCCAAAAATGCCTTTCTCCATCTTGTTTGTTGTGCCACTTGTGACCATTTCTCTTGGATGCAGACCCTGCCAGAGTTACTCATGCCTTTGTCCCCCTCCAGGAATAAGATTGTTTTGTTTTGCTGTATCTTCTTTTTAAAATAGCACGTTAAAAGTGAGTCAAAAATAGGGCTTTGTATGGAATGACTGTTATGCTGAAATAAGATTTGCTTCTCACTTTATATATGGTCAGAATAAGGTCAAGTTTAATGTTCTCCATGTGATTGCGTTGGGTATTGCCATTTTAATTCTTCCCACTGTTCATTATGGGAGGAGTTTACAACTGAAATCAGTGCTTGAGTTTTTGCATACATGAGTGTGGAGGGGGTTTTAAGGGGATATGCCAGGTCCCCACTACTCACTTGTGCTTTTCTTAAAAGGAAGAGAGCTGGCGCACCAGTCAGCCTCCCTAGCCCCTCTTTCTCCCCCCCCCAGACATATTACCATCACCCCCAAAATTTGGGGGCTGACTACAATGCTCAATATCTGACATTAATTCCTCCCACTCAAACATAAAGAGGAATTAAACAGCAACTGTCAAGGCTGATTTCCCCACTCTGGCACTTCGAGTGCAGAAGGTGGGGGCCTGCAAGGATTCTAAAAATGAATACTGGCTGCTCCAGGCTTCTATTAAACTCCCAAGATTACAGCTTTTCTCTGACCTTGGCTTGGTAAACTCTGCCACCACCCAAATGCAAAAAAACACCTTGGACCCAGGAAGGAGCACTTGGGAATTCCTCCCTGTGGGATACCCTCAAGCCCTTTCACCCCCCCTCTGGAGAAAACAAAGGAAATTAGCTGGTGGCGACAGCTAATCAAACATGTGCACAAACCTCTTAGGACACCAAAAATCCAATCCTGTTCTTACAAGTAAATTTTATTAAAAACAAAAAAAGAAAATACATCTGGAATTTAGGCTTTTGCTAGATTTTTAGAAGAGCAATTCCAAAACTTAAGCACCCAAAATAGCTTTCTTGGGGGTTCAGCTTAAAGGTTACAAGCAAACAAAAGCATCGGGGGTTAGCCCAGAGGAGATCCACAAGCCAAAATAAGGAAATAAACCTAATTGCGTCGATCTAAACATTCCCTGTCCCAGTGAATCCTCCTAGGCATGAAAGATGATTTTTCATACCTGGTTGAAACTTTACACAGCATTCCTGCTGCCCTCGGTTCCCCTTTTTCCCCAGAGAACCACAACAGACAAAAAAGAAAAGCTTCTTTTCCAATTTTAAAAAGTTCTAGCCTTCCCATTGGCTCTTTTGGTCAGGTGCCCACTCCCTTTTCTTTACCTGGGGGAGTTTTTAACCCTTTACAGGTAAAGCAAGCAGAGAACAGCTACCAAGAGGGATTTTACAGCTAACTGGCTGGCTGGCTGGCTGCCCATAAAAGGGAGCTTCTCTCCTGGCCTTCATTTATCATAGCAACAATTGAAAACATGTGACCGTTATTCTGCTAACACACATTTCTAACTTTACTCTCATGAGTAGTACCGGGGAAGTCAGTCAGACTACCCACATGAGCAAAGTTACATGTGTAAGTGTTTGCAAAATTGGGGCCAATATAGGTAGCAATTTTTTGTTTTGTTTCAAGGGCAACTTTCGGTGCACAAATGGAGACACCTTAAAAAGCCTCAATTTTCAGAGAATAGGTGCTCCACACTTCTGAAAGTTTAGACACCTTTATAAAGACTCAAGTTTGGCATTCAAGTGTTGAGATCCCAAAAGTCACTAATCCCTTTTGAAAGTTGAATCCTAAACAAAATAGCCCATGGGAAACTGGGCTAGAGATGATTTTGCCCAAAAAAAAAAAAAAAAATCACATTGCACTTCCAGGCTTAAAAATATATTGCTTATATAATGGGCAAGGGAATAGATGTGGTACGTGACCTTGACCTCATCACTTCAAGTCTCTGCCTCAGTTTCTCTGTCTAAACTGGGGAAGATCTCCACCTGACATGACTGTTGCAAATAATGATTAGTATCTGCACAGTGCTTTGAACGTATGAAGCACTAATTATTATTGGCAATTGTTACCTTCCCACTCACCCTCAAAAAAAAAAGGGGGGGGGAGGGATAGGATGGGAGAGGGGCAGGCAAGCAGACTAACAGTTGTTTGGTGGCATGTTTTCAGTATCCAAGACTCTAGTGATTTGCCCTTTTCAGTTACATATGTAGTATTTTGCCAGAACCACAGGAAACATCATGTTTTTCAAATATAACACTTGTCTGCTTTCTTGCTTCTCCATTATTAGCTTTTGATTGTGTGATGAAGTCATCCTGTAGCTTGTGACCCACGTGGAATTAACACTTTCAAGTCACCAAGGAAAACATCTGCCAGATACCACAGCCAGAATCACAGACACTTCTGTAAGCCCAGGGTGAATATTTAGTGGCCTTTACAAGGAAGGCATAGATGCAGGGAGTAATTGTTTCTTGGAAACTATAAACAGCTGAAGGCAACCTTGAAAACTGTGAATTGTTTTCAAGCAAGGTCATTTTTTCCGCTTGGGATAAGATATAAACTTCCATTATTAAACCTGGTTTACATCACTGAAATCATAGTCTTAGTGACTGAGTGGAATGAACTTGTGAAAGGTCATCTTAAAAAGCCACAAGAAGATATTTAGATGTAGGTATCTATTGTCTTTCAATTACACTGACTATACATGCTGGCCTGTTTTAAAAAAAAAAAAAAAGACCAAAATATTGCATTCAAGCAACATTAGCACTCTGGATTTCAGAATTTTCTTTGTGGCTTTGAATCTAGCTTTTAGCAGATACTTCCAGTCTGCTGGGACGTGCTTGTTGTGTGTAAAAGATGACATGATTTCCAAATACTGGGATTTTAGATTACATAGACAAAATTCAGCTCAAGTACAAACATGTGCAACACTACTGAATCTTGCTCCGCCCTGAGATGGCTAAAGGCTTGACCCAGTGCCTGTTGTTGTCAAAGGAAGGGTTCCTGTTCGCTTCAGTGGGTGACGGATCCCATGTCAGGTGGGCCCAGGTTGGAGTGTTGGTCAGTCTACTCTCAGAAATGTGATCATGAGCAACTCCAGGTAGTGGCACTGGTGTAAAATCCACACCAACAAGAGCAGAATCAGGTCATCCCCTTTCAAAAAAGGCGACTTTCACAGTCAAGCAAATATGAAAGACCCCTACTAGCTATACCACTGACCGTTTACTTGGAGATTCACCTTAGCAGAGAACAAGATTATGTCTGTTAGTGGTATTTTATTTGGATTTAGATTGTAATCTCTTTGGGACAGAGACTAACTTTGTTCTGTATTTGTGCGGTGCCTACCACAATGGGGTCCTGCTCTGTTATAATACAGATAATGAATAATGACCAGAGACTGAACTGTCCTCATGCCGTTGGTGATGGCCCCTCAAACCAGGCAGGGCCGTCTCTAGCAATTCTGGGGCCCTACGCCGCCCCCCCCCCATGGGGGGGCATGCCTGAGCGGGGGGGGGGCTGGCCCCAGGCCTCCGCAAGGGGCAGGGCGGGGCCAGGCCTCTGCAGGGGGGCTGGGCCCAGGTCTCCGTGGGGGGTCGGGGCTGGCCTGGGGGGCAGAGGGGAACCACCCTCCAGTGCAGCCCTGCTGCGCTCCTCAGGGGATTGGGGGCAGGGCTGGGGCAGAGCAGGGGCTGGGAAGGGCGGGGCGGGATGAGCCAGAGCAGGGGCTGGAGCAGCACGCAATTTCCTGGTGCCCTACACAGCTGCGTACTTTGCGTATGGGTAAGGACGGCCCTGAAACCAGGGTAGGGTTGCCAGTCCTCCCAGTTTCGCCGGGAGTCTTCTGGAATCAGGCCCTATCTCCTGGAGGCTATTGAAGCCAAACCGGGAGATTTTAGGTGCTGAAATTGCAATGGCGCTGCAGGGCTAAGGCAGGCTCCCTGTCTGCCCTGGATCTGCATCACTTCCAAAAGCAGCTGGCACGTCCCTGCAGCCCCTGGTGGAGGGGGGGCAGGCAGGTCCGCGTGCTGCCCCCACCCCAAGCCCCAACTCCGCAGCTCCCATTGGCCGGGAACTGCAGCCAATGGGAGCTGCAGGGGCGGCGCTTGGGGACGCAGGCAGTGCACAGAGCCCCCTTCTCCCCCCAGGGGCCGCAGGGATGTGCCAGCTGCACCCCAACCCCCTGCCCCAGCCCTGAGCCCCCTCCTGCACCCAAACTCCATCCCAGAGCCCGCACCCCATACCCCCTCCCACACCCCAATCCCCTGCCCCAGGGTCAGCCCAGAGCCCCTTCCCACACTCTGAACCCCTTGGCCCCACCCCCAACCTGGTGAAAGTGCAGGGCCTCGGGGCAGGGGGTGGGGCAAGGATGTTTGGGTTTGTCTGATTAGCCAGTTAGCAACCCTAAATCAGGGTTGAGGCATGTTAGCAGAGAAGTTGGCATTGTTGCCTTGCTGCACCTGTTCTGTGGGCACTTTGTTCTCCAGGGTGGTCAGGGCAAGATTTTGTACCAGTCTTAAAATTAAAAAAAGCTAGCAGAATTAGTACTTTCAAAGAGAACCTGTTGTAACTTGATGGTTCTGAAATACAAGTGAAATAGGTGGACTCCATTTCAACAGTTCCTTTGCCTTTTCAACTGTGAAGTCAATAAGTTTTTTGCACACAAAGCTGTTGTCAGCTAATGTTTTAAAGGGGAGATTTTCAGAGATACAAAAGGCAACTGGATGCCCACCTCCCATTTGAGACTTTGAAAAAAAAATCTTCTCCTTAATTACAGTTAAATTTTGTGCTGCTACTCCTTCAAGGCCCCACATAATTTGTCCCCTCCCTGCATAACAATCCCCATAGATTTATCTGCTGCAGAATTAGTGACCAGGTGTCCTGTATTTAAAACAAATAACTTGCTTGTTTTTCCTGCCGACCTGGAGCTCTGGCCACAGATAAACCTTTTTACAATAGAAGGGGATTTACAGAGATTGTCAGTTCCTAACCTGAAAGCTGAGCTGTACTGTTTGTATTTTAACAAGCGAGGGGGAGAGTGACAGATGAGCTAAAAATGGAGCAAAAGGAGATCGGCCATGCTGCAGAATTTGTGTTCAAAGCCTGTAGCAAAGAGATTCCAAATTTGGGGATAGGAGGGTTGGGTTTGTCCCAGTCCTCTGAAGAAAAACCATTGTCTGTTAGAGGACTTCAGATCTGGAACCAACATTCACCAATATTGTGAAAGACAAGGAACTTGGCAAGGAAGAAGTCACCCCTGAAACTTAGTTAAGGATGGATTAGCTCGAGACCTTTCTAAATGCCATATTTCATTCAGCAAATGAATGAGTCCACGCACAAAGGAAGTATAGGTATAACTTGGGCCTTGTGCTATAGATCTGGGGAATTCAGAAAAGTAAAAGCGAACAGTTCATCTACACAAAACATCAAAATCCTAATCTTGCTGTCCTTAGATCAGATGCTAAATCATGGACCAGATTTAGACTGGGTGCAACAGCGGTGGAATTGTACTCACTTACACTAGGTCTGAATTAGGCCTTGCAGGATGGTCCTTTCAGGAGAAGGAGACCCTAGCTTTTCTAATACTATGTACATAAGAATGGCCATACTGGGGCAAACCAATGGTCCATCTAGACCCAGTTTCCTGCCTTCCGACAGCAGTCAATGCCAGATGCTTCAGAGGGGATGAACAGAAGAGGGCAATTATCAAGTGATCCATCCCCTGTCTCTAGTCCCAGGTTCTGGCAATTAAAGATTTAGGGACACCCAGCGCATGGGGTTGCGTCCTTGACCATAATAGCTTTTTGAGATGGGGCAACCAGAACTGCATGAAGTATTTAATAGGTGGGTGTACCATAGACTTATATAGCAGCATCATGATATTTTCTGTCTTCTTATCAATTCCTTTCCCACTGATTCCTAACATTCTGACTGATGCTGCACACTGAGCAGATGTTTTCAGAGAACTACCCGCAATGACTCTAGGTCTCTCTAAGGTCTCTTTTCTGAGTGGTAAAAGCTAATTTAGACCCCATCATTTTGTACGTATAGCTGGGATTGTAGTTTCCAATGTGCATTATTCTGCAGTGATCAGCACTGAGTTTCACTGAATTATGTACATGTGCTAAGTTACCTTGAGCCAGGATTTGGTTGCTTTGGCACTTTGGGCAGAGGGACTCAGATACTATTGGAATGGGCAATGTACAAAATCACAAGCTAGCTAGACAGAGGTCTCCTGAGCAACCCTCAGGCCTGACTCCACATCATGAACACAGAGTAGAAAAAGACGTAGCACTAGGTAATGTAAGTGGTCTAGAGGGGGGAATAGCTAGGTCAAGTTATAGTCAGTAGGGCCCTGATCTACAAAGATACTTAGGCACTTAAGTTCCAATTTTAGGCACCACTGTGATCCACAAGAATCCTGGTTAGCTGCCATCTAACCCTGTAGGGGCCAACACTCATTTGACACCTAAGTTTCTACTTTAAGAGTTCCCTAAGCACGTAAGTTGCTGCTTCTGGGCATGTGCACTGCTGCCTTACTCTAGGCATCCAGACATCTATGTCCTGCCTAAGCCCTGGTGCAATCCACATACCAGGGAAGATAGGGGGAGGAGTGTCCATCTACATATGGCCCAATCCACTAGGCATGCTCAGAGGCTGCCCACTGGATCATGTCCCAGTCAAGATCTGGCCAGAGGTGGTGCTTTTGTCCACCTTATAACTTCTAGCCTAGTGGCCAGAATGATCACTGGGAATCTGGGTCTCCCACATTCAATTCTCCCCTCTGCCTGATGGATTTGAACAGAGGTCTCCCACCTCTCAGTTGAGTGCCAAGCTATGAGATATTCTGATATGAGGCTCCCTCAGTCTCTCCTGAAGAAACTTTTCTATCTTGTATAAATAAATTAAATAGTCATTGGGACAGAGAGAGTACAAGTGAGAACAATTATATAGCATGGTGGTCCACTCCTCCTGCTCCAACTCCTAGCATTCTCCCAAGACCCAACACATGTGCCTAAGCCACCTGACACCAGGAGAGGGGTTCTTGGTTGTAGATCCCTAGCAGAGATAGTCACCTGTCTTTGTGAGAGGCTGGGCTTAGGACACACCCCTCTCATTGGCATCTCCCACTGGCTAACTTAGGTGGCTCCCTGCTTCACATAATGGCTTTTGTGGATCCCATTGCAAGGCACCTTTCTCTCCCCATTCCTTGTACAAGGAGCCTAGCTACCTAACTGAGTCTTTGTGGATCCCATTGTCATTCCTTTGATTTTCTAAGCACCTATAAGTTAAGCATTGCACTGTCTAAGTTCCTTTGTGGAGCCGGGCCTAACCGGCTATATCTCATTGTACTCCACCACCCAGGAACCACAATGCATTGATGTCTCTGTGCATCTGCTCCCACTTTATGGAGTGGCTCAGCCATGCCATAAAGCACCAAATTGAACAGTTTGCACAAGTAGTTTTATAGGATGTGAAAGAGCAAGGAGACCATTATTTCACAGCAGATGGTATAGAGCTTGCATGGGATGGACGGGAAAGACAGAATTCGTATTTGCTAGCTGTGTCCTTTCCTGCTTTGCCTTTCTGGTTTCTTTCCAAGGGAGAGTTTTCTTATGTAACTTCCCACTGGTACAGAAATTTATGCTTTGTTCACCACATCACCCAGCTGGTAATGAGCTCAATAGCATGCGCACACACATACGCACATATCCTGAGAAAGTATCCCTGAAACAGTGGTGGCTTTCCGCCTGAGGGCCAAACATACTGTTTCAAAGAGATCAAGCAGCCACATGAAATGGTTTGGTGCAGAATCTCTACCCTACTCTGCTCAGGTATCAAAAGTCATCTGCACGTCCTGGGCTGGGCGTGGAGAGGACCCACTGGTGGTACTAGAGCCAACATATCTGGCTTCTTACACCTCTTTTCCCACAGCTACTAGGGCAGAGTGCACTGCACTTGTCTCTTGGGGACCATAGACTGTTGGCACAAGCTAGCTAGAGCAGCCTCCAGGCTGTTCTAACCCCAATTACCACAAAATACCTATGAACCAAGCCCCAGAGAGGTAGAGGTATAAATTGGGTTTGGAGGGCATAGCTTACCTCAACAACCAGGGTGTAGTTGCTTGGAGGAGGAGGGGCCCAGGCCCCCTGCGCTCTCTTTCTCCTGCCATATACAGTACTCTGCCAGGGGTGCTGTTGGCAGAGCTCTCCAGCAGAGTAGTGGGTCTTGGAGTAAACCCACTGACATTCATGGGGCAGTTCACACCTCAGAGCTATTGCGTCAGGTACTTGCAGACATATCACTGCTTTGGTTACACTTGCAGTTTAAGATTTTCTTCACAGCCATAAAGGCTAGAAGCTTTTAGTAGAAAACAAAAGCTGGGATTCTGGTGCAATTTCAGTGCAGCACTATTGGCTTGCACCTATGCCTCAGTCTACGCCAGGAAGAGGAGGGATTATTTAAGGTAATAAGCAGCATTGGCAATTGCATCTACTCTTTCTTCATAAGTCTAAAGACTTGAGCTTTGATACGCGACCTTGCCATTGTACTAACTTCTCACTTAGCATCACTCTCCGCCTTTTCTAAGGGCTTGTTTCACATAGTAGTTAATTCAGAATAAAGGTAGAGTGTGGATTTAAAGCAGAATAGCTATTCCTGATTAACTCCATGTGTACACACTGTTAAGAGCAACCACACATGTAACTAATCAGGAATGGTTCTCCATGTAGACAAGCCCTAAGGGGTAGCAGGATTTCAGTTTTTGTGCTTGCACATACATGTGGATAATTTGGCAGAAGTACTGCAAACTAACAGGCAGTTTTGCAATGCTTTGAGTAACACGGGGCAAGTAAAGACTACTTTACTATATTATGACTGAATACAGCAGGCCAGAGCATCAGCTGATGTAAGTCAGCATAGCTCCACTGTTTTCAGTTGGGGTTATAATGATACATTGGCTAGAAATTTGAGTCAACATTTGTAGAGAGAAACTCAATTGCATTCTGCCTTTGCATCTGCTTTGCTCCTTTTGCTACATATTTTTTGCAGTGAAAGAACGGTCAGAGCATTTTTGTGGATCACAGATACAAATTTTATATCCATGCAGGGCTCTAGTCATTTGGATTCCCATCAGCATAGGGCAGAGTTTCTCAAACTGTGGTCCGCGAGCTCCATTCAGGTGGTCCGCAGATAGTTCCCTCTGAGGTGTACACCTGGGCAGCCACACATGAGAGAATGAAGGGCCACCCACCTAATTAGTGGAGCTGTGCCAGCATGGCTCCACTAATTAGGTGCCTGGACCCTGGAGAAGACGTGCATGTAAGGTGAGGTGGCGGCCTTGGGGGGTGTAGGGGGTAGGTGGGAGGGAGCAGTGGGGTGAGAAGAGGGGGTGTGGGGAATCTGGGACGTGCAAGGCTGCAGCAGCTAGAGAAAGAGGCGACTGTCCCCAGCTCCAGGGCTGCGGCTGCCAGGGAGAGACGGCCCTCCTTCCCAGCCCCAGCTCGGGGGCTGCTGCGGCAGGGAAGAGAGGGCACATCCATCACATTAGAAATGTAAGACGTCTGGTATTAAAATATGAGTTGTGTGCTTTTATTTGTAGAACAAAAAAACATTAATTATTAAGGCTTTTTTTAATATAGTGCTTTTATCCAAAGCGCTTTACAATAGTTAGCTAATGGTACAAACAACATTTAGAAAGATCATTAAGTGGTCCACCGAGACCCTCAATAATTTTCAAGTGGTCCGCAAAAAAAAAGTTTGAGAACCACTGGCCTGGGGTACTAACCCTTGAGTCTTAAAGGAATGTAACCATACATTAGGTGTAGCAACAGCTTACCTTACATGATATCACAAAACGTCCCCTCTAGCTGGACAGTTGATGTGGGGTTGTCAGGGATAGGATATTTCTAGCTAAAATAAAGCTCTTCCCCTTCCAGGGCAAAGGAAAAGAGTCTAATCTAAAAACACTCCTTCAGCCCCTCCCCCTCAGTACAGAGATTTTTGTTTCATATCCAGGTGGAGAAGAGTATACCCAAGACTGGGACCCTGAATTGGCAGGCTGCCTATGCCACTGTTTGCTAGAGCCACTTACTATAGTACCTTCTTCCATACACAGAAGCACTTCCTTTTCAATAGGGAAGCTCCTCCAGTCACTTCCCCAGTTCATAGAGAGCCACATGATACAGCACTGCTTCTATCCATTCTCTCCCACAATGAGAAATGGTTCTGCCTCTTATATTTCATAGCAGGTCTGCACTCATTCACCTGCTCTATTTGAGTCAGTGTGTAGGATCATAGAAACCAGGCCCAGGTGAACCCTGTAAAGCCCCAACTCACACTGTGACAGTGGGTCATTAAATCCTGCCTCTCTTAACCTTCCTTAGAAGTTTTAATTTGATACAATATCATTCTAACCTTACTGTACCAAATTGATGCATAGTATGCCTTAACACACAGTGCTAAACATCAGTTGTGTTTTAAAACCACAGTTGGCTTCTCTTCAGCAGTCACTATCTCTGGAAACATATAACAGCTCTTCAAAATCAAAACAGTCTGTTAAGGCAGGTGGGGAATGAAACCTAATGACTAAAATGATTTTCTGTTGAGCCTCTGGGCCTTACTTAGGCTCTGAAAGCAATATAATCTTTAATAGCATCTGAGAGGTTTCCTAATAAATAAATGTTATTAGTTCTTGGTGGTTGAGGAAACTGTACAGGTGCATCATGAAAGTGCAGTGGTGTACAGTCAAGTTTCAGCCTAGGATCTTTGAAATAGCTTGTAAAATGATGTTGACAAAGGAGAATACCAAAAATATAAATCAGTGCAGCTGAACAGAGGTTTCTGTGATAAATTTCCATGCCACTTGGGGGCTGTTTGACATGTCAGTTGCACTTTGGCTTCCAAATTCATTCATCTCTAGGCTATGGAGCTCAAGCAAATGTTCCAAAACTCAATGTCACTCTTTACAGAGCATGGTGTGCGTGCCAATGAGTTCTTTGATGGCGCTGAGTCCGATGCACAAGTGACAGTCCTGTCCACAGGTAGGACATACCCATGCACTAGCTATGCTCTGAATCCAAGCCGCAGATTCTTTCCTCCTCTGATGCCAGTCATCACAAAGCTTGATCAAGTCTGCCTCGCAATACCTCGCTCCATCTACAAGCTGACTCCGCCAACCAGAGCAGCGTTCTCCACTCCTTTCCCAATCATCCACAGAGATTCCAAAAGATCTAAGTCATCTTTTCAAACATCCCAAAGTCTGTGCAGTGGTCTGCCTCTCTTTCTAGACCTTTCATGAGCTTCAGAGTACAGCACTCACTTCAGGATCCTATAATCCAGCATTCACTTGACATATCCAAGCCACCGAGTCTTTTCTTACTAATAAACATTCCCCTGAATGACATACCAGTACTATTTAACAC
The DNA here is from genome assembly GCF_965140235.1 of Caretta caretta. Taxonomy (NCBI): domain Eukaryota; kingdom Metazoa; phylum Chordata; order Testudines; family Cheloniidae; genus Caretta; species Caretta caretta. The sequence goes on along the minus strand of NC_134208.1, from coordinate 199,751,119 downwards.
TTCCACATTTGTTACCCTGTCTTGCCATCTTATTCAAAGAATTTTACGGAAGCATGTGATATGAAAATTGTTTGTTTGGCATAAGTCATCCATGTTTCTGAACCATATACAGTGCAAGAGTGGATAAAACACGCTTCATAAATATAGATTTTTCACTTTAGTTGACAATTTGTTATTGTTCCAGGCTCTGTCTTGCAAAAGACCAAAGTTCCTGGCTGCTTTGCTGATTCTGTTCGTGAGCTCAGCATCAAGATCTACATTGCTGGTAACAGTAAAGCCAAGGTAGCAAAATTGGTACCAGACGAATACCATCTAAGGTGATATCTGGAACTCGTTCGGAAGAGCTGTAGTGCATGATAAGTCTTCTTCGAGATTATTGCTAGCCCAAAGATTTTGCATGAATTGGAGAACTCGGTAATAAGATGCTGTAGGGCATCAACACCATGAGCCACAAGGGTTGCATCATCTGCAAATACCCCAGGTCCGTTATGACAATCTCCTTTTGGGTGAAAGAAAGAGTAGTTCCTCCAGGATATCCTATCCTGCTCCTGTCCTTCCCTTTACTTCTCTGCCTCAGCTGAACTTCCAACTCGGGAGCAGAGGTTAAAATGAGGGAGAGGAAGGACAGCTTCCCTGCCTCTGCTGAAAATATAGAGAGTGCCCCCGCCCCTTTGGCCGTTGCTATTAAAAATAGAGGGAGAGCTCCCATTCCTGTTTCAATCCCGTATTACCCCCTACTAGGAGAGAGAGGCTGTGCAATTCCATGCTGCTAGCTTCTCACTGTTGTGGAGGGATGCAAAAGAGCAAGGGGGGAAAGTTCCAAATAATGTTTTAATTACTCAAATTTCCATTGCAATAGCAGATAAGGAAATTCTCCTGTCTGTAGGATTAGCTCTTGCCCAGCACCCTCAAATTCCCACAGTGTCAAGGTCCCACATGGCTCACCCAGCCTCTGGGTCCCACGCACAGTGATCTCCACTAAACCCCTGTGGAGGCAGTGAATTACTATTATTCCCCATTTTAAAGGTGAGGAACTAAGGCACAGCAAGATTAGGGTACGGGATTTTCAAGCACTTAAGTAACTGAGCCATGGTCACATTCTGGGTCTCAGTTGAGAGCCTGCACCATTCTTCCTCTTTCATTGGTCCCTTGCATCACTTGCTACATGTCATAGAACTTTGGCAGTGAATGAGACAGGGGTGCTCTCCATGCTGCCACTAATTACTTAAAAATCTTTCTGCACTTGATCTTTATTTTCTTCACACTGAGCCGAAATGAACAGCTGCTAATAAGAATCTGACACATGGCACTGAGCTGTTATCCCACCCTTATCTGTGATCAGGGGAGCAAGGACACTACTGTCTTCCTCAAACAAAAGCTGCCTTAGTGTGGCAGTCTCTCTCTCTCTAATGATCTGCTTGCATTGCCTAGTCATATGGCCATTAGCAATATGCTCCAGTCAGCGTATATCAGGGGTGGGCAAACTACAGCCCAGGGGCCACATCCAGCCCTTCAGACATTTTAATCTGACCCTCGAGCTCCTGCCAGGGAGCAGGGTCTAGGGCTTGCACGGCTCCCGGAAGCAGTGACCTGTCCCCTCTCGGGCTCCTACACATAGGGGCATCCAGGGGCTCTGCATGCTGCCCCCACCCCAAGCGCCACCCCTGCAGCTCCCATTGGTGGGGAACTGCAGCCAGTGGGCGGTGCCTGCAGACGGGGCAGTGCGCAGAGCCACCTGACTGCGCCTCCGCTTAGGAGCCGGAGGGAGGATATGCCGCTGCTTCCAGGAGTTGCTTGAGGAAAGCACCACCCAGAGCCTTGTTCCTGATCCCCCTCCTACACCCCAACCCCCTGCCCTAGCCCTGATCCCTGCCTTCTGAGCCCCTGGGTCCCAGCCCAGAGCACCCTCCTGCACCCCCAACCACTCATCCCCAGCCCCACCCCAGAGCCCGCACCCCTTGATGGAGTCCTCACCCTCAACCCCCCCCACACACACACACACACTCCAACCTCCTGCCCCAGTCCGGAGCCCCCTCCCACACCCTGATCTCATTTCTGGCCCCATCCCGGAGCCCTCACCCCCTCCTGCACCCCAACCCCCAATTTCATGAGCATTCATGGCCTGACATACAATTTCCATACCCAGATGTGGCCCTCAGGCCAAAAAGTTTGCCCACCCCTGGTGTATATTATGCATACTTCAGAGAGCTCAGAAATCTTAGTTGTTTTCCCATTTTGAATAGTTATAAATATCTGATTCCACATGGGTTAAAGAGAATTGTTTTTGCAGGTGGCAGTCATGCGTAAAGGCTTAAAATTATTTTATGAAATGTAAAAGGTGTGAATAATCCTTTTCAATTAAATGAAATACTGGTGCGATCTTAGAAATTTAGAGGGGATGCATCATTTATACAAGAAACCCATCTGCCTGATTCAGAGACTTCATAACGTCAGAGAGACTGGCTGGAGATTGCTATCTCAAATGGCCCTTCTTCCAAAACAAGACAGGCAGCTATACTTTTCCATGAAGAAATGTGGACTGCAAATTGTGAACATCTTCCGCAATGAAGAGTGTTGAGTTTGAATACTTGAAGTTAAGCTTAGAGCTAGTCTACACAATAAGCGGTACAATGGCACAGCTGCACCCCATCTGTGGAAAACATTCTATGCTGACAGGAGAGAGCTCTCCTGTCGGGATACTAAATCCACCTCCGTGAGAGGCGGTAGCTATGTCAGTAGGAGAAGCTCTCCCGCCAGCGTAGTGCTGTCCACACCAGTACTTAGGTCGATGTAACTTATGTTACTTGGGGGGGAGGGGCTTATTCAAACTCAAAACAGACCTGTGTGACATGCACAACCAAAGTAGTGATCAGAGTGATGTGCTCTCAATCAGCCAATGTTGCTTGTGAGGCAGGATGCTGAGTTTTAGACCAGCTGGAGCTTGTTTTAAAGCCCAGTGCACTCATTCCCAGTAGTAACCCGTCTGGAGGTCATAGGGGTGCAGGAGCTACTGTCACCAGCTAATTGTCACCAGCTAATTGTCACGTAGTAAGTGATGGAGCCTTCTTAACAGTCACAGCTGGAAGCCAGTGTTTTTGTCTGCTGTAGCTATTTGAATATCAAATTCAATGAGGAAACCAGAAGAACTGCCAGACTATAACCTAACTTCACTATCAAGGCCTATAACCTAACTTAACTATCAGAATCTCACAGTAACAGGAAATATTACGGTGCTGGCTAACTCTTGAAAGCCTTTTCCTTCATCTCACCTGCATAGTCTCTGTGCTGTCCAGGGAATCCAGTCTCCATTTCCTTTCAGCCTTTGGTCTTAGCGATAACTCTGATGATGGTTTTATAATGGAGACACCTGCCTGCTAAGGACTGAATTAAAACCACCAGTTTATCTTACCTTGAGCACTGAACTACTGTATGCATTATGCAGTAAGCATAAGGGTAGCCTCTGACTCCTGTTATGTGAAGGGTATTAACTTTTGTAACCCCAATTCAGGTCAGGTGGAAATATATTTGAGTCTCTTACCACCACTCCTGTGTGTCACACCCTTGTTACAACAGCTACAGGTCAATACTGAGCCTTTTGGAATTTAAACCACTGATACAGAGATATAAGGCTGTGCATATCTATTATTAATTCCCTTAAGCTATGTTGTCCCGCTGACCAAATACACAGGCTGCATTAGTGTAGAAAATTAAGATGCTTCTGAAATCGTAGGACAAACCCTTTAAAACAGGAAGGAATGAAGTTGATATTTAATTTTGCAATAAGAGTCATTGCTAGCATCAGATACCCTGCCCCAAAACAGTAAAATGTCAGATTTCTTCATTGGTTTCTGTCTGTCTGAATTTATTTTATAGCAGCATAGTGTCTTTTGTCGGATGTACATGGCTGGGAAACTGTTTAATCATAGTGCTCCAAGAAACTGATGTAAATTACTCATTATCTAACAGAAATCTAAAGCCTTAAACTGATATTCCTGTCAGAAACATACATTAGCTGAAGGTGGCTGGACTTTACAATCTGTCTATTAAAATTATATAGGAGATGTGTAAGTGCCATATCCTGTTTGCATATCTTTAATAATTAGCACTGTGACGGTACTCAGTGTGTGGGAAGACTTTGTTACCTCAGATGCCCGTTATTATGCCTCTCTAATGTGTGATAACAGTAGGTAAGCTTTACCCTGAGCAAGAGTTTACTGAGGGAAGTTGGGCTCTTTGTTTTTCATGTGTTACTGAGATTACTTTTCTGCCTCTCTCTCCTTTCTGTCCTCTGCTCACTCTTTGTTTAGGAGAAAAATGACACTAATTTAAAGGAATTATAGCTATAAAGACCAGTCACTGACCTTTTGGATAACTGTTGTCCTCTACCTCGCATAATGACAGGTTTCAGAACAGCAGCCGTGTTAGTCTGTATCCGCAAAAAGAAAAGGAGGACTTGTGGCACCTTAGAGACTAACAAATTTATTTGAGCATAAGCTTTCGTGAAGTGAGCTGTAGCTCACGAAAGCTTATGCTCAAATAAATTTGTTAGTCTCTAAGGTGCCACAGGTCCTCCTTTTCTTTTTATTATCCTCTAGTATTTTAAACTTTTAAGAGAATATTTTCATCTCACTACAGGAAAATTATACATGGAGATAACAGAACCTTTTATTTGTTTATCCCGTTAAAAGGAAAAGCTTGATCATTCTCTTTTGGACAAACTCTTCTCTTTCAAGGATAAGTGCGAAGAAAAATAAAATGTTTGGTTTTACTCATTCCTGATTTTTCTTGATGTATAAAGACAGCCTCAACATGAATTTTTTTTATTAACCTAAATCCAGATTTTGGCTAACTTTCAATTTGGGAACATAACACAATAGTTCCAAATACCATAATAGTAGAATAATCTGAAAATGCTCTACCTGGCAAGACCCCCAACATCAAATTGGGTGTCTTATAGTCAAAAGTGCAATATGACCATTTGGGAGGAAAATAGGGGAAAAAGCTTTATTCAGTAATTGTCTGATATTTATTTAATCTCCAACATCTGAGAGTTAGAAACTGGACTTTCAAGATTAGGAAGCAAGTCAGAAAGCATGAGACTTCAGTATTTGAAGTGCCCCATAATGCCTTGTGGTACAAGAGCAGTGAAACTGTAAGTAGGATAATGTTACTACCTAGCCCTTTTCTTGTAGCTCTCAACCTGATTTTCAAAGCAGGTCATTGTCTCTATTATCTCTATTTTGGAGATAGGGAAACTGAGGCACCACAAAGTGAATTAACTTGCTCAGAGTCAGCCAGCAGACCAGTGGTAGAACCAGGAATAGAATCCAGTGCTGTCCCAATCCAGCACTCTATCCACATGGACACACTGCCTCGCAAGGATGGCAGCTAGCAGGAGACAGGAGGGGAGGAGTGTCACTGTCAAAGGGAAGAGAGCTTGTGTAGGAGGAACCAGAGAAGATGGACTGAGTGCACTAGTCATCTAAACATCGCTATCCAGTACTAGACTTGAAACCTACTGTACTGCACTAGAGGCTTGATCCCACACCACTGAGGGTGTATCAGCGTTGAGTCAGTAATGTCAGTGTGACTTGGATCAAGTCGATAAGCTTGATCCACAGTCCACAGATTCCCGTGGGCTTTGGATCAGGCCCTAGATGACTAGGTTAATTTGGAGGATATAATCTGGTCTCCAAAAACCTTGCCATTATCCTCCAGCACAGACAGGGAGGACTAGGTAGTTTAGTCCCCATGTTTAGGTTTTGTTTTAACACTATTAAGGCCCAGTCTACATTAATGAGGTAAGTCAATATAAGTTACTCTAGTTAAATTACATAAATTACGTAATTTAAGTCAACATAGCTTAGATCCATTTACAGTGGGTGTCTACAATGTGCTATGTCGACGGGAGAGCACTCTGCCATCGACTTATTGCATCTTCACCAGACCCACTAAATCGATGCCACTGCATCAATCACAGCGGCGCCCATTTAGCCGATAGTGAAGACGAGCCCTAATCCTTAAACTACCCAATATTAATTTTTAAATCTGGCGCTTTTAAAAAATACTGTGCTTCCATGTTATAACCCTTCTAATCACAAGCTGTGGTACAAAAATGCTGAAAGGACATTTTAAATTCAACCCACTCTGCTTCTGTTATTTTTTTAATAAAGGGGAGGGAAATCTGCTTAATCTTTATTTTCAGAGCAGATTTCTCTTGATCCCAGATTCGTCTTTAATTTTTTTAATTCACTGAATGTTTTGTTCTAATGTGTGCAGATTATATTGTAAAAGCTGTCAAAATGCAATTGGGAGCTCTTATGACTAGCAAAAAAATATTTAAATGAAAATTCACTGAAGTTATTAGCTCAGATCTTCACAAAAGGCATGGAAGCTTAATTTGAGCCAGGGGAAGGAGGTGGAGCTTGTGCTTAACCAGCATCACTGTCAGAAACATGCTACAGTAGAAACACATGTGGCCATTTCATTTTAAAACATTTACCCCATTCAGGCTTTCTGTCTTTGTGAACTGGAAATTAAAGATCCTCAGACAATCATGCCTGCAACCTCAATCCTAAAAATTCAGAGTCAAAAGCAAAATCAGTGTTGAATCTGTCCACTGCCCTGTTATTTTAAAGCTACGTAAGAAGATGGAATTTGATTGCTATTTTTTTCCTTGGGTCCCTAGGACAGTCCTGACTCCTGGCCATGTTTGAGGTGTGGTTTATCTTGATACAAAATGTGTCACTTTGGCTAGGTCAAAGACATTGGCAACCCAGCTACTGGGCAGAAGGCAGCCTTCTGTAAGATACACTGCAAAAACACACTCAACAAAAGCAGAAGCATTAACCCCTGACCCGAACCTTGGTGAAATTCAATCCCACCATTAAGAAAACATGAAAATTTGATCCCACAGAAAGGAAGATGCTCAAGACCAAAGAGGAATAGCATGGAGGATTAGAACCGTCAGTGATGGGATAGGGAGGGCTCTGAGTACACTTTATCAAGTATCTGGCTGGGTCTTGCCCACATGCTCAGGGTCTAACTGATCACCAAATTTGGGGTTTGGAAGGAATTTTCCCCTGGGTCAGATTGGCAGAGACCCTGGGAGTTTTTCACCTTTCTCTGCAGTAGAGGGCACAGGTCAGTTTCTGGTTTACGCTAGAATATATAGTGGATTCTCTGTAACTTGAAGTCTTTAAATCATGATCAGAGGACATAAGTAATTCAGCCAGAGGTTAAGGGTCTATTACAGGAGTGGTGTGGGTGAGGTTCTATGGCCTGTAATGTGCAGGAGGTCAAACTAGATGATCATGATGGTCCCTTCTGGCCTTAAAGTCTATAAGTCTATGTGTCTAAGTGAGTTTGAAGGCAGATGAGTAAGAGCTGTCCAGTTCAGCAGTGTGATGATCTTTTAACCCTGCAAAGTCCAACGTGAACTTTGCATTCAGTACTTCTGTTTTGATTTGGCTGTGGGACAAAACCAAGCCACTTTACTATAATGATTCCTTTTCATTGTTTTAGGTCATTGAAAACACGTGGGGCATGATTTTCAAAAGCACTTTTTGATCTTGCACCACATTTTTGCAGCTCAGGGTGTGAAGGCCAATCATTTCACGTGTGGGTGCCTAAAGTTACATGCCCATGTCCATGTTGAAGGACCTGCTGGAAGGCTGAGATTGTCAAAGATCCTGAAGGAGCACGGGTACCCAAGTAACACTGAATCTTATCTCATCTGGTCTGGCTGCAGATTTATACTATTGTAACTGAACAATTCCCTGAGAGTTGGATGCCGAGCTCTTAGGAAAATTCTAGCATTATATTTTATGTACTTGGGTTCCTAGCTTTGGGATGTACATGTAAGGATTTATATGCACCTTGCAGAATGTACAAAGGCTGCCTGAGCAATGTTGTCCTGGTATTCTGCTGGTTGCACACATGCTGTCTGTTTGATTATCTTCATCAATTAAAAGTTGGAGATAGGGGTCAGTGTAGCCAAGGCTGGGTTGTTTTATTGTTACTGTTTGTTGTTTGATTGTATTCCTTTCTCCCCAGAACACCCTGGATCCCGATGGCCATTCTGCTCCCAAAACCAGCTTCACATTAAACCCTAATGACAGAAGACAATATCCTGACCACCAGGCAGCACACAGGCCATTCCCCAAACAGCGATTCAGGCAGGAAAATGGACACACATCATTACAAAGAGATGGACCCAGATCCTTCCTCCTGGATCTCCCAAACTTTCCTGACCTATCAAAAGCAGACATCAATGGGCAAAACCCCAACATTCAGGTACACACTTCATTAAGACTGATATTTTACACACTATGGAAAATGGCTTAACCCAACCAAGTCAGCTTTAAGCTTTGCTTCAGTCCTTTAGTCACTGCCTTCGTCTTATACCCTTCCTCTGTGTGGTATCCCAACCCATCGTGCTGTTATGTGGAGAGAGATTCTGGATACTTTTTGCCTACCTGGATGTACAGATCCCAGTTCCCCCGAACCCCTCTATGAATGCCACTGACTGCACAAAGCTAGAGGTAGAATCATAGTTTTCTTATGACACTGCAGACAGATGTCTTTCTTTCATCCTCTTATCATATAGATATTTTTCATTCTTTGGTTTTGGGCAGCGTTTTACCTCTTTTATTCTGTAGCCAACCACTGGCAATGTGACTATCAGGAAGCTAGTATCTTGGAAATTATGGTCACGTTCTCATTTGTTACATTAGTGTAAATCTCAACTGATTCCACAGATTACAGTGGAATGACTGTAGATTAAATTCTCACCTAGAAATCAAAATCTGGCCCTCTGTTCAGAAAACAAAGAATTAAATGTTAATTTTAGCAGCAGCCACCTTGAGTAGAAAGTCCTTCTCTCCACAAAAATCTGATATGCTTTTAGTCAAAATCATCTTCTTGGTTTTGGAATAACCTGTTACAAGTCACTTGCATCTTAAAGACAGAGGGTTAGGAAGAAAAAAATTAGCAATTTAATTTAGTGTCTCAAAGGAAAATCTGCATTAATAAGAAGTCATGTTTAACCAAAATAATTTAGTGAAATATTGATCTGCCTAAAACATGTGTTTACAAAAACATAATGCACTATTATAACAAGTTCTCTTATTAAATACATTCCTGGCACTCTATACCCATCCACCCACAAATTTACCAATGTATATATCTGTCTATTAGGCATCCATACCTAAAGATAAAGATGTACTTTAGCTAGTCACAGACATTATTAGGAAACAACAAAATGTGTCAAAGCTGATGCTCCATTACTTCGTAGACGAGTTGTAATGTTCCAAATGTTTACAGATTTGGACCTAGCGCCATTCCAGTATTCAACAGGCCTCGGTAGTAAATTGACTGTATGTTGAATACATGCTTTCTAATAGAATCATAGACTTTAAGGTCAGAAGGGACTATTATGATTGTCTAGTCTGACCTCCTGCACAACTCAGGCCACAGAACTCACCCACCCACTCCTGTAATAAACCCCTAACCTATGTCTGAACTATTGAAGTCCTCAGATCATGGTTTAAAGACTTCACGGTGCAGAGAATCCTCCAGCAAGTGACCCATGACTGACGCTGCAGAGGAAGGTGAAAACCCCCCAGGGCCTCTGCCAGTCTGCCCTGGAGGAAGATTCCTTCCCAACCCCAAATATGGCGATTAGCTAAACCCTGAACATGTGGGCAAGACTCACCAGCCAGACACCCAGGAAAGAATTCTCTGTAGTAACTCAGATCCCACCCCGTCTAACATCTCATCATAGACCATTGGGCATATTTACTGCTAATAGTCAAAGATCAATTAATTGCCAAAATTAGGCTATCCCATCATACCATCCCCTCCATAAACTTATCAAGCTTAGTCTTAAAGCCAGATATGTCTTTTGCCCCCACTGCTACTAGAAGTCTTCCCGTTATATATTCATGAATTCCTAGAGGAGGGTAGTCTGGGAAGCTGTACAAAGGCCTGGAGCTGCAGACTGAGGTACATAGTGTGCCACTATACATATATATATATTTACAAATAACAATGTAAACCACAGAATATAGAGGGGGACAGGGGGGATACATTCCCTGGCAGGAAAGTTATTGAATGCTTAAAGCCAAAGAATGGATAAATGAGGAGTAACATTTTCCTGGCTTCCCCATACAAATAAATAATTGTTGTCATTCTGAGCTCCCTTTTCACTGGATGATGTGGTGTCTGAAAACTGTACAACACATGCAATGGCATACCAGTAGTGACAGTGGGGTCTTGGGCCTGAGAAACTTAGCCTTCTCTCCCAGAAAACCAAGATTTTACAGAAACAGGAGCCTAACTTTAGGCTACTAAATTCATTTAGGACCTAATTCAATTTAAGCACCTAAATATGTGGCCAGAATTTCAGGCTGCTTACTTAGGTGCCTAAATATAGATTTAGGATCCCAGCTCTGGGCTCCTCTTTCTGAAAATCTTGGTCCTGCTGTCCAGTGTTTTCTGGGACATACACACAGACCAATAATAACACATCAAAAAATGAAGACATTTTTCCTATAAATTGTAGAAGTATACTTTACAGGCCTGAAAGTCAGCCTGTGAAAACAGTTTGAAATGATATTCCTGTGAGCCCTGTTTTATATAGCGGTAAAGAAAGCAATTGCTGTATCATGTCAGTTATGCGCTTGTCCACATTTTTGTTGTTGTTGTTATTCCTGGGGAGGTGGGGTTACGGGTAGTATAATCACAGTGTTAAGAAAACTAGCCCTGCCCCAAGGTTACTACACCAACTAGGGAGTGGAAGAAGGGAGGGATCAGTAAGGAAAGCTACCTTATTGAGGTCAGAATATGTAGGGATAAAGTGAGACAGGCTAAAAGTCAAGTAGAGTTGGACCTTGCAAAGGGAATTAAAACCAATAGTAAAAGGTTCTATAGTCATATAAATAGGAAGAAAACAAAGAAAGAAGAAGTGGGACCGCTAAAAACTGAGGATGGAGTGGAGGTCAAGGATAATCTAGGCATGGCCCAATATCTAAACAAATACTTTGCCTCAGTCTTTAATAAGACTAAAGAGGATCTTAGGGATAATGGTAGCATGATAAATGGGAATGAGGATATGGAGGTAGACATCACCATATCTGAGGTAGAAGCGAAACTCAAACAGCTTAATGGGACTAAATCGGGGGGCCCAGATAATCTTCATCCAAGAATATTAAAAGAATTGGCACAAGAAATTGCAAGCCCATAAGCAAGAATTTTTAATGAATCTGTAAACTCAGGGGTTGTACCGTATGATTGGAGAATTGCTAACATAGTTCCTATTTTTAAGAAAGGGAAAAAAAGTGATCCAAGTAATTATAGGCCTGTTAGTTTGACATCTGTAGTATGCAAGGTCTTGGAAAAAATTTTGAAGGAGAAGGTAGTTAAGGACATTGAAGTCAATGGTAAATGGGACAAAATACAACATGGTTTTACAAAAGGTAGATCGTGCCAAACCAACCTGATCTCCTTCTTTGAGAGAGTAACAGATTTTTTAGATAAAGGAAACGCAGTGGATCTAATTTACTTAGATTTTAGTAAAGCGTTTGATACTGTGCCACATGGGGAATTATTAGTTAAATTGGATAAGATGGGCATCAATAGGAAAATTGAAAGGTGGATAGGGAATTGGTTAAAGGGGAGACTACAACGGGTCCTACTGAAAGGTGAACTGTCAAGTTGGAGGGAGGTTACCAGTGGAGTTCCTCAAGGATCAGTTTTGGGACCAATCTTATTTAATCTTTTTATTACTGACCTGGGCACAAAAAGTGGGAGTGTGCTAATAAAGTTTGCAGATGATACAAAGCTGGGAGGTATTGCTAATTTAGAGAAGGACAGGGATACCCTACAGGAGGATCTGGATGACCTTGTAAACTGGAGTAATAGGAATAGGATGAAATTTAATAGTGAGAAGTGTAAGGTCATGCATTTAGGGATTAATAACAAGAATTTTAGTTATAAGCTAGGGACGCATCAACTAGAAGTAACGGAGGAGGAAAAGGACCTTGGAGTATTGGTTGATCATAGGATGACTATGAGCTGCCAATGTGATATGGCTGTGAAAAAAGCTAATGTCATCTTGGGATGCATCAGGAGAGGTATTTCCAGTAGGGATAAGGAGGTTTTAGTACCGTTATATAAGGCACTGGTGAGACCTCACCTGGAATACTGTGTGCAGTTCTGGTCTCCCATGTTTAAGAAGGATGAATTCAAACTGGAACAGGTACAGAGAAGGGCTACTGGGATGATCCGAGGAATGGAAAACTTGTCTTATGAAAGGAGACTCAGGGAGCTTGGCTTGTTTAGCCTAACTAAAAGAAGGTTGAGGGGAGATATGATTGCTCTCTATAAATATATCAGAGGGATAAATACCAGAGAGGGAGAGGAATTATTTAAACTCAGTACCAATGTGGACACAAGAACAAATGGATATAAACTGGCCACTAGGAAATTTAGATTAGAAATTAGACGAAGGTTTCTAACCATCAGAGGAGTGAAGTTTTGGAATAGCCTTCCGAGGGAAGTAGTGGGGGCAAAAGATCTATCTTGCTTTAAGATTAAACTCGATAAGTTTATGGAGGAGATGGTATGATGGGATAACATGGTTTTGGTAATTAAATATTCATGGTAAATAGGCCCAATGGCCTGTGATGGGTTTTTAGATGGGGTAAGATCCAAGTTACCCGGGAAAGAATTTTCTGTAGTATCTGGCTGATGAATCTTGCCCATATGCTCAGGGTTTAGCTGATCGCCATATTTGGGGTCGGGAAGGAATTTTCCTCCAGGGCAGATTGGAAGGCCCTGGAGGTTTTTCGCCTTCCTCTGTAGCATGGGGCACGGGTCACTTGCTGGAGGATTCTCTGCTCCTTGAGGTCTTCAAACTACAATTTGAGGACTTCAATAGCACAGATATAGGTGTGAGGTCTTTTTTAGGAGTGGTGGGTGAAATTCTGTGGCCTGCATTGTGCAGGAGGTCAGACTAGATGATCATAATGGTCCCTTCTGGCCTTAATATCTATGAAACTACAAGGTCATTGTTGAATATAAAGGTATTGGATCCAGTACACTAGAAACAAATAGAGCCACAAAACAGTCAGTTCTAGTTAGAAGATCTATGCAAAAGTTGTCAAATACTTTTATTTTTTTAAATAACTGCTAAAGTAACACCATTCACTGCTATTGTGATGTATGTAAGCCCTTTGCGAGTAATACAAGAAGGACTCTCTTACTGGCTTTTCTGTGATCTGTTAGCCCTGCAGAAGTTTGGCCCATTTTTCAACCCCTGCATCATTTCATGCTGCATTTGTACAGTTGTTTAGTATTGGTAAGGCAAGAGGTTGTTTAAAGGAGTAACCACAGCAGCTGTTGCCATTAGTGTATGGTGGTTGCTTTTTAGCTTGGTGTCAGAGCTGCAGCCAAATGCACCATTGCACTCAAATAAACTAATTCATTGGAGGTCCTCTAAAATGTGAGGTGATTTTTAAAACCAGTGCCATATTTCCTTTGGGAGCACAGATTTTTTTTTTTTTCTTCTTCCTCACCGAAAAGCCCTTTTGTTGGTCTCCATTGATTTGACAAATGCCAGGTCAGTAACGCATGCAGACCTGCCAGTGTGGCAGGGTTACTCAGTGTAAAATAGAATCACTTCCTTCCTTCCCATTAGCAACGAGAGTGAAGTCACATGAATGGGATGTGGCCACCTATTTATTCTCTCTTTCTGAGCTTTCCTCTCTTCCAGCCCCTGCTACAACCCATCCAATGCTACCCAGCTCTGAGGGCGTACTGAACTTGGAACTTGATTCCCCAGTTTTTATTGGAATGTTAGTTCTTGCCTGAGCTTGAATTTCAAGTCACAGTTTCCCACTCCTGTGGACCCTAAAGGGTGCTGTGCTGTTGTGTCCCATTCCACTGCTCTGCCGCTCCCCATTGCAATACAGACACCTTGGGAGTACAGCAGAAAAGGCTGGTGGTAAATGACACATGAAGCACCTGGCAAGGGGAAAATACTTCTGTTTTGGCAGGTAGTGGTATTTTGTCCTCCTGTGGGAACTTGATTCTTTGTCAAGTTTCATCACGCACAAACTTACTTCATTAATGTGAATTTACACAGTCTGACAGCTGAATTCTGCAATGATGGGCATGTTAGAAATACTTGGACTCCAGAGCTGGAGAAGTGAAATCTCTGTGGAAGTATATAGTACACACTTTATTAATAATCCATTTGTATCAGATGAGTTTAACACCTTGCAGTTTGCATTAGAGTGGTGTGTTTGGGAAAACTGCAGCAGAATGGAGGGTGACTAAATCCATTTTCCTTAGGCCTGTCAGAAAGAATAATATAATTGTTTAATAATTGGTGGAAGTGGAGGTTTTTTGTATTTTAACCCAGCTTTAAGAAGAAATTAATGCTACTTACTTTGAGATGTGCAATCCTTATTGTTTTAAAGTACCCTGTAATAAGACTGTCTAATAGCGAACACATTAAAAATATAGCAGGGTTAACTGAAAATTCAAAGATCTTTTTATACTATCTTAAAAATAACTTTGTATTCTGAGTAATCTTTTAAATTAGATTCCTATGGGATTTCAGGTTACATCTGCTTGAAATACCCAGAGAGGTCATCTTATTACAATTTAAAAATAGCAAAGAAGGACTGATTCTGAAGTGCTCCCTTTGGAAAGTCTCTTTTGTTTCCTTTCGTTTAGTTTTTGCTTTTAAAGTTAATGTGCTTTTAAAAAAAAAGTCCTGTTAATACTTAGCCAGTGATAGGATCTTCCAAGCATAGCTAATTGTCTTTAAACTGCTCCAAAGCACCTTGTTTATTCCCACTTATTGGATACACAGCGCTGTTTTACTTGGATCCGTACAGCCCGTGAACTGTCACTTATCATTTCAAGCATATGAAATCTATTTTAATTCTCAGTTTGTAGAAAGTGCAGTGAATAATCTGTTGGAGTAATCATTTTGATTCCACCATTAAAATGAATGTAAGACAAAGCTGTCCAGCATATTTTTGTTTATCTCCTTCCCAGAGAGTTATTTTGTTACAACAACTGCATACCTGTATTGCTTCTTTCTACACGATTCCCGTGGAACTTCCCAGTGGAAGTGACCTCCCAGTCATTTCGTCTCAATTTTTCTGACCATAGTCAGAGGGGAAGTAGTGTGTAAATGCAATGGCTTGTTTCTCCAAAAAGGAAATGTGTGCATTGTTTTGTAAGTGTACAACTGCATTCTGCACAACTGAGCTCCAGCAGATCTTCAGCTGGAGTCATTCCACTTCCTGTATAATGTCCCTCGGCAGCTCACAGGTAGCATGACGGATATAGAAAGTACATGGGGTTTTATTTGCCAGAGAGAGAGTGTGTGTTCAGGTAAACCATGATTTTATTAAAACCAATTTTATGAAACTGCGAACTCTAATCCGGTTGCCTCCATGTCCCCAGCATAACAAGCTATTGTGTTTTGTCTGGTTTATAAAAACCCAATTTTAAGAAAGTTCTGTCCAAAAGACTTTTGTAACATGTAGGTGTATCTATAAAATGTACATACGCACACACATTTTATATATTAGATATATATATGACAGAACCGCCGCTACACTCTGGCTCCTTTGGCCAACCCAAAAGTCCAGCTTACTCAGCGGGCTGAACTGGGTTTACAGCTGCATTGCATTAGTGGAGCAGCACAAAGCAGCAAGGGCATACCAATGACTCTGACCCATAGTTTATTTGTCTATGGTCACACTGTATTTCCATGACACAGGGACCCTAGATTCCTGATGGCTAGTGCCAGTGTCTCCCTAAATACACATGTATGTGCGCACCCAACATTTATTTAAGAGATTCCTAATTAATTCATTTATTTGTATGCATTGAAAAGCAGCAAAAGGGTGTGTTGTAATTACTATACAGTATTATACAGATTTATTTGTATGCATGAATGTATGTGTGGTCTAGGGATTTGAGCAGGGAATCTTGAATCTGGGCTGTTCTATTCCTGGTTGATAGTGGCCTGTCCTACTTTAGACAAGTGATTTAAATGTACCTCCTCTTACCCCTCTGGAAAATGAGTATAATCAAATCTATTTCAGAGGGCTGTTGTGACAATTGACAAAAAATGCTTAAAGCTTCTCTAATGAATAGTGATATAAAACGTATATTATTTATTATATTTTGTTGAAAAAATGTTGACAGTCATTTATGATTAAAATTCCCATTGTGCCCTTGGATATAAAAGGTATCTCAGGGTAAAAGAAGAATGTAATGAATCTGTGGCCACCTACACTATAGTTTCACATGCTAGTGCCAGCCCTAAATATTACAATGTTACAACTGCACTATACGAAAATCTTCTAGGGTGCAAATCCCCTTATCAGCCAGCGACCAGGCCAACACTTGAGCAGGTATTCAACAAGCAAAGAGAATGCAACTGATTCTGTACTGCCTTGCACCTGGTGTAGTTATTTGCACCTATGCAAAGCCAACAACAAAGGCTACCGTTCTGATCTAGCACATTTCACATTCACTTCATATTCAGGCCCAATGAATTTAAAGTGAGTGTTTTTTTCCTTTTCTTCTTCATAAACTTTTAAACGACTTTTTCCCCTGAAGACAGAAAGCTTCACTGTAAAGGTTTAAAATGCAGGTTTGGTTCTTGTTTTGTTCAGGATTTTTTTTTTTTTTTTGGCCTTTTTGCTCCAAGATTTGACAACGGAAGAGGTGGCAGAAGGGATCACTCAGTTTCTGCATATCTCTAGGCTCATAGTAATCCACATATGGTTTATAACCGGCTAGCCCCAAAGGATTATAAGCCCCCTTTGCTAGATAACATCAGTCCCGTGTCTCTGCTGTATAGAAGATTTCCCACTGATACACTCTCTGTGGAGATGATCTAGTTTTGGATTGTGCATGCTGACTGACCTGGCATAACTTGAATTCTCTAGGTTACCATAGAAGTGGTTGATGGCCCTGATACTGAACCAGAGAAGGATCTACACAAAGAGAGTAGCAAACCTAGCTGGCCAGTCCCATCCCCTGACTGGAGGAACTGGTGGCAGACGTCATCCACTTTGACTCGCATGAGTAGCGGTGACCAGGACTACAAGCATGACAGCACCACCGAAGACAGCAACTTCCTAAACCCTCTTGGTGAGTGGGATAGGCATGCACCCAACCACCGGACTTTTGAATCCAAGGAACAGCCAGAGTATGGTGAGTTCGCATTCCAGACCTCTTATGGGCACCTTGGGATTGTAAAACTAGTTTGGGGGAAAATGAGAATGGTGAGGCATCGCTGAAAGTAGGCCAAGCAAAATAGAATTTTTCCAACATGTGGCTTTTGTTCATTGGCTTTTAAAGACAAATCTGTGCAGATGCACAAACTAGGCTGTGGTACCACATTCCACTTGAAAGTCTATAATCTTGAAAATTATACCAGTTATCCTACAAGAATTTTTTTTTATTCATAAGTGTACTTTTTTTAAACAAAGGAAACAAGGTCTCATTTATTTTTAGTGTAAGGATAACTACAAATTTAGAACCATGTGCAGTGATTTGGAAGCTAAAATGTAACTGGAGGATAAATGAGTGAGAACTACAATGTGGTCATGTTTGGTTGAGATATAAATAAGACAAGTTACGTTGACTCCTGTGTAGGGAGTGGCATAGACAGCAGGAACATTTTGCTTGTGTAATTCTGTTCCAGATGTATCATGGGGAAAACAATTGTTTTCAGCTTGTTGTATGAAACAGTTGCTGAAAGCAGAAAATAGAAAGGAGGAATTATTTCCTTACCATCGCATTGGGCTATAGCTACACATTTTGGGATGACTTCTGGGAGATGACTTTTCATGCACACTATGGGAGGTGCAAATGGTTCAGTGCCTCTAAGGATGAAGCTGTAAATCAATATATACTTCAGTAGGGCCCTACCAAATTCACGACCATGAAGAACATTTCACGGACCGTGAAATATGGTCTTCCCCTGTGAAATTTGGTCTTTTTTGTGTGCTTTTACTCTATACTCTACATATTTCATGGGGGAGATGAGCCTTTCTCAAATTGGGGGTCCTGATCCAAAAGGGAGTTATAGGGGGGTCACAAAGTTATTTTAGGGGCTTTGCAGTGTTGCCACTTACTTCTGTGCTGCCTTCAGAGCTGGTCGGCCGGAGAGGGGTGGCTGTTGACCAGGCGCCCAGCTCTGAAGGCAGCGCCCTGCCAGCAGCAGCGCGGAAATAAGGGTGTCAACACCCTACCATGCCACCCTTACTTCTGTGCTACTGTCTTGAGAGCTGGGCGGCCAAAGGGCTGACTGAGGGCCCAGCTCTGCAGGCAGCAGCGCAGAAGTAAGGGTGGCAACACCCTACCGGGCCATCCTTACCTCTGCGCTGCTGCTAGCCGCGGCGCTGCCTTCAGAGCTGGGCTCCCGGCCAGCAGCCGCCGCTCTCCAGCTGCCCGAGGCTGAAGGCAGCGCCGCCATCAGCAGCAGCACAGAAGTAAGGGAATTATATCACAACCACCCCCACACACAATAACCTTGCCAGCCCCCCAACCCCCCTCCCCGCAACAACTCCTTTTTGGGTCAGGACCTCTACAATTACAACACCATGAAATTTCAGATTTAAATAGCTGAAATCATCAAATTTACTATTTTAAAAATCCTATGACTGTGAAATTGACCAAAAATGGACCGTGAATTTAGTAGGGCCCTATACTTAAGATGTGAGGTAGAGCAGCATTTCAAAGCAGTGGTTTTATTCCCTGTCAGTCATGTTGCATCATCTACACACAAAGCGGCTTTAGCTTACTGTTTCAGCCTTATGCCAAGTCTACACTACCCCGGTAAGTCAACCTACGCTACTCAACTCCAGCTACGTGAATAACGTTGCTGGTGTCGACGTACCTTAGGTCGAGTTACCGCGGGGTCTACACCACGGGGGGTTGAAGGGAGAAATTCTCCCATCAACTTACCTTACTCTTCTCCTCGGGGTAGTGGGGGGGAAGTACAGGGATCGACTGGAGAGCGATCTGCTGTTGATTTGGCGGGTCTTCAGTAGACCCACTAAATCGACCGCTGGTGGATCGATCTCAGTGCATAGATCCGGGCTGTAGTGTAGACCTGCCCTTTGTTTCCCTTGTTTTGATTAGGTTTGAGTCTAGAGCCTTAACTTAGAGAGAGCTTTTTTGCTGAATGTTATATTTAAATATGTACATAAGTATTGAATACTTATTTAAAGTCCTTTCTTCTTGTACCTGTATTTGTGGACAAATTTTAGTACTACAAAAAGATGTACAGTGCTCTGCCACACCTAAGGGCATCAGTGTTAAAAGAAGATTTCTATTCCGAGTGTGGATTCTGTAGGCTAAAACAAACACCCATCTTTAATGGGGTTTATTGTCCATGTTTTCTGTCCACACTGGCAATAAAACAAACCGTGTTATAAAATAGACACCTCTAACCCCAGCAGAAAACTCTGCACTAGCCCGGTCCTTTACATAGTGAGAGACAGGAGCTTGGTTGGTCTGCTAGCAAATGTGTAACACTGAAGTGGCATCTTTGATATCGGGAGTGAAGCGGGATTAGGTAGTACACTCTGCGCTCTCGGCTTCCCGGGCTAGTCAGGGGAATATTTCACTCAATTTGGGCCGAGTCATGTTTGTATTATTTCCACTGTGGTAGTGCCTAGAAGCCCCAGTCATTACAGAACAAAAGGCTGGTTCCTGACCCAAAGAGCTTTTAATGGTGCAGGATCAGGCCCTCACTGACAACAGTTAATCATTTAGTTAGGGTTATAAAATGTTCATTACACGGGTTTGAAAAGAGCTCGTAATTCACTACGGCAGTAACTTCTTCTATAACATGTGAGTTATAGACGTTGCTCTGACGTGTGGGGAGATTAAAGAATGAAGCTGAAATATTTCCGCATACAATCAACTACCCAAACAGAATCCAACCTGCATTCTGTCCTAAAATCCAATTAAGTTTTGAATATCTTTGTGTGCTATAGATATGTTTAGAGGGGTTTATTCGGGCGGGGTTAAAGTAAATGTTTTTATTACATATCTGATCGGTTTATGATCAGAAAGTATATTCCTACCAATGGAAAAATAAAGTTTCAATAGATGTTCTGTTAGTTCATGACCCAGCTTTACAGCTGAAGATTCTCGGCTGCCAAAAGGTCAAAAGAGAAAGGAAATATTTTTTCAAATAATGTTGCATGCACGTCCCTGAGGAGAGTCAAGTGTGAAAACCATTTAAACAGCAGGCTTAAGCCTGGCACTCAGCCCAGGTTTCAGGTAGAGACATCTGGATTCCATTCTTGCTATGCCTACTTAATAAAAACCACCATCTATACAGTAGTTTTTGGTAGTAGGGTTTTTGTTTTTCATTTCCTTCCTCATCTTTGTTCCTGGATAGATTATATTGATGGAGAGGGAGACTGGAGCCCATGGTCCATTTGCAGCGTAACCTGCGGGAATGGCAATCAGAAGCGAACCAGGTCCTGTGGATATGCCTGCACAGCCACTGAGTCGAGGACATGTGATAGGCCAAACTGCCCAGGTTTGTTTAACAAATGGTGGTGGTTGTTTTTTTAAAGAGAGAACCTGAATTGTTATTAGAAAGATCATTGTACGAGGGGACAGAGCACTGGGTTTGGCGGGCTTCACCATACATGGTTAAAGGCCTGCATCACATTTAGGCCATGGGTGGGTAACAGTGCTATTAGAAAGTGGTGTTCCAATCCTGAAGGTCACTTATGAACTTTTATTTCATATGTGGCAGCATAAAAAAAAATAGAACTACCCTAAAATGTAAAAGACAGACATGGTATTTTAATGTTAATGTACCATGTCTGTCTTTTATGTTTTAGGGTAGTTCTATTTTTATTTTTAAATTAACAAAGCATTTGTTATTAAATCCAGTGTTGTCACCTACAAGGCGTTAAATTTGTTACAGAAAGTTTCAGTCTAAAAGCAAACTTCTTTTGTTGCTGCAGTTACTTCTTGCCTACCCGAACAGTCCGCACGTCACAGGACTGAAGCTTTTGCCAAAAGAAATGTGCACTCATTTCACCTAGAATGCATTTGGTTTTTTAATTTTACAATTTTAAAACAGCCACGTGACTATTATTTGAAAATAAGTACATACGTTGCAATACATTTAATGTATATACTTGCCATAATGTCAGGAATAATGGCTCCATATTAGTTAATAATATGCCTTTTAAAGTATCATGCCAACTGTCTGCAAAGTGGCTTTAAAGGAGATCTGAAACATGGCCTTATACCCTAGATGTTCTGCTCCTGGGGAAATTCTGTGCCACTGCACATGTGCAGAATTCACGTCCCTCGCAGATTTCTTTGCTTCCCCGCAGAAAAATGACTTTCTGACAGGGAAGCAAAGGGAAGCTGCAAGAGCAGTCATGCACCACTCCTAGCTGTGCAGGTACATCGTTTTAGGCACCTGGAGCAGCTGGTGGAGAGGTAAATCACCACAGGGCTGGGGACACCCCAGTCAGTGGCTCCTAACCTGAGCTGGGATCAGCTGCTAGTCCTGGCTGGGCTGGAGGCAGGAGAGGACGGGATTTCCTCTTCCCCCTGCAAGGAGCGGCTGGGGCTGTGTTAGACCCACCCCTAGAAATCTCCTCCAGTTGCAGGAAGCTCAGCATCCTCCCCTGCTTCCTGCCCCCATCGCTCCTCAGCTGCAGGGGGGGAGGGGTCACTGTACGGGGAGCTGTTTCCCCCATCCACTCAACTCCTGTGCATCTGGGCCGCCCATACCCAGACACCCCCATCAAGCCTCACCGTGTACACCTAGAACTTCCCTAGTCCTCCATACCCAAGCCTCACCCCATTGACGCTCAACCCCTGCATCTGGAGCCCCCTGAACCTAGACCCCCCTGCCTCCGGACTCCCACCCCTGCACCCAGACCACCACCCCCCCAGTGAACTCCCTGCACTCAAGAGCCCCACCCCCTGCACATCCTGAGCCCCCACATCCAGACCCCCACACCACTGACCCCCAACTAGCTGCACCTAGACCCCCAGTCCCCCAGCACCCAGACCCCCCTACTGAGACTCTCACACCCGGAAGCCCCTGCAGAATCCCATTGCCCCGGCACCTGGAATCCCCCCAACAAGCCTCTGTGAATCCAGATCCCCTCACATCTAGACCCCACACTGGGCTACCTGTACCCAGAGTCCTCTCACCCCCCACACCTGGATCCCCCCACACTGAGCCCCTCTACACTTGGATCCTGCCTTGAGCCTGCCTGCCCCACACCTAGTGCGCCTTGCAGGGTCCAAGGGTGTTTCTGGGGCAGGCCCAGGCCTTGTGCTATGTCAGGGTCAGGTGCAGCCTCACCACTGAGTCTGTCTCCCGGGGGTGGGTGATTTCCCACCTTCGTGCAGCCAGTGGCCTGTGCTCCCCACTGCCATGCTGCAGCCTCTACGTTTATTTATTGACAAATAAAACTTTCAGAATTTTGCAGAATTTTAAAATGTGCACGGAATTTTAAATGTTTTGATGCAGAACGTTTAGGCGCAGAATACCCTCAGGAGTAATGTTCTAAAGAGCTGTTGCAGGTGACTCAAGGGATTTTTCATTTTTGTTTTAATAGACATTAAACCACAAAGCTCCTGTCTCTTAATACAAACCAGCAAGTCTAGAATTAAGGCTAAAATGCCATCTCTCTCTCCTAGTCCATTTTGCCTACAAATTGGAAAATTCTCAACACCGGCAGGTTTGGCCCTTCAATGCCTGTGTACAACAGGGCAGATTAAGGATGTGGTTTCAGCTTGAGCGACGTGTTGAGAGGATCCTCTGCTTATACATATTAATCCACATTTGCACACCCACTTTTTGGGGTGCCGTTATCATGCTTTTCATGAAATCAAAATTGGGCCCCCAAAACGATTGACATGCAAGATTCTGGGCTGCTTTTATTTAAACATTGATTTCTGTTTGGATCGTTAGAAGCATTGTGATATAGTGATGCATTGCAGCTGTATAATTACACTGCAGAGAGCAGAATGGTGTATCCACATTACAGTACATAGGTGCCGACTCCGTGGGTGCTCCGGGACTGGAGCACCCATGGGGAAAAAATGGTGGGTGCTGAGCAGCCACTGGCAGCCCCCCTACCAGAACCTTCCCCTCCCCTCCGTGCTTCCTGCCCACTGGCAGGCCCCACTGATCAGTGCCTCCCTCTCCCTCCTGCCGCCTGCCACGGATCAGCTGTTTCGCAGCGGCAGGAGGCACGGGGGGGGGAGAAGCGAGGGTGCCGTGCGCTCAGGGCTGGGGTCCGAACTGGGCAGGGTGGGGGCAGAGCAGGGGTGAGAAGAAGCAGGGTGGGGGTGGGGCCTTGGGGGAAGGGGGTGCCTGGGCAGAGCCAGGGGGAGCACACCCCAGCAGATTGCATTTCACCAACATTTTGCCACGTTTAGCTTCACAGTTTGGAAGGTAAAGGAAGTGAAAGACCTGTAAAATCCTAAGTATGAGATCAGCTGTTGCACTGGGACTATACAAATACCAGCACTGCAAGAGATTTTTAAAGTCACTCTACAAGCAGTGTGTGGCAGTTACTCTCTGACGTGCACACCCATCCATCTCAGGATGTTGCTTGCTGTTTGCTAGCCACTGCAGGAAACACTGACTCTCACACATACAAGTAATCTGCTAGCTGATCATTCCCCCACCCCATCAAACCTGAACAATGGGTTAAATCCAGAAGAGGTCACCATCTCCCAGTTATAGTCTCAGGTATTTATTACCATCGAGCATCAAACCATGGCAGACTTGAAAGAATGTATTATGTCACATAACAGACACCTGAGGATCAGCAAGGAAAATGTAATACACTCTTCGAGTCTCTGCTGGTATTTTTAAAATGATCAGGGCAAAAAGCTCAGCGTCTACTGTTTATACTGCCAGCAGAACCTCTGCAGCGAATTATTACCTTGTAAGGATTCTGGGGTATCTATTATTCTGCATCTACAGCTGCAGTTAAGGCAAAGCCCTTACAATAAATTATTGTAAGGAAGCCTGAGGCTCTTTGGAAGCTCTGCAAGGCACTGGTTTGTATTACTGTGCACCAGTAACAAGCCCACAATAAAGTTCACTGGAAAGGGGATGGAAGGGAAACAGGCTACATTAACCACACGGTTTTTGTATCCTGAGAGTTTTCTGGTCTTACTTTTGAAATATATGATGCAGTGGAATAAAAATTACATGCTGAAAGGCTTCTTTGAAGGGCTTTCATATAAAGAGAATAGTAGTTAGCTAAGTACATATATGCTCAATAAAATAGCATCGAAAGGGTGTTCATTTGAGCATGATACAATTAGCCCAGTAATGACCGTGTTTTCACACTTTTTTTTGTTATTCCATGGTTCTCTCGGCTGGTGCCAAATGCTTTCCTGGAGCTTGCCAGGCAACCCAAGTTTCTAAGATTTGTGGACCATTATCTCCATATTTGTCTCTTTCCTCCCAACTCCTTTCATTCCCCTAGCAGCGGAAGAGAATGTAACTGAAGAACAAAGCACACAAATACATTTTCAGCTTGTGGGGGCAGGTGCTATTGCATTCACTCACTGAAAAACATTTGGTATCCTGCCAACAAGTAAACATGAACATGTTAGCAAGTCGCCCATCAGTTTAAAAGGTGGAGCTGAGGTGGTCTCCAACCAGTGTTGGAGTCTGAAACAGCAGTGCTGGAATGCAGGGCCGTGGGAGGCCCTGGAAGGGAGCAGAGGGTGGCTGAGAGGTAGTGCGGGGAGCAGGGAGAAAGACCGGGGGAGCTGAGGGAGGCCTGGGCGAGCAGGGAGTCTCCATAGAGTCTGTCCTGTCCCTGCCTCTCCCTACCTGGGCCAGGCTCCTCCCTCCACTATCCATGTGGTCCTGCTGCCCGACTCCAGCTCCACCCTGGACTCCTGGCAGCTCTGTACCCCAATGCTCCCCTGGCTGCAGCATCCCCAGCTCCCTCCAGCTGACTTGCTGCCAAGTGCCCCCACCCAGGCCTAGCATCAGCACTTACTGACTCTCTGCAGCTGGGGAGAGAAAGGAGCCACCTGACCTGGGACCATCGCTGCTCCAGCTCCCCCCACAAAAAAGTGCCAGTTAAGCATTTTGGAGCATTTCAACTCAGCTGGAGCATGGGCTCCACTAGGTTTCAGATTCCACATTGTGCTTTACAGCTTTCACTAAGAAATTTCTCAACAAGTTGAGATGTCATCAACCATCCCTAACACATGCTAGGAAAAGGCTATCTGGATCTGTAAACTTGGCCACCTAACCAAATGGATGGATTTTCACTGGTACTTTGCACCTGAAGCTTCTATTGGAATTCCTGGGAGTTACTGGGCAGCTTTGAAAAACCAGGCCACTTAGTTACATACCTAAATATAGATGTAGGTGCCCTAACTAGCTCTAGGCACCCAAGTTTGGAACTTTTGGCCTGGCTATTTGAAAGACGGCTGAGCAAGTACACCAGTTATCTACAGGGAAACCGCAAGGTCAGCCTGTTTCTCATCATTATATTGTTAATGTTTTCCTCCAGCACTAAACTCAACAGAGGCAATGCAATAAAAACTTTGTTTGTTTTTGTTTTTCATTGTTATTTACTGTTAAGAAAACACAGCTATTAGTTTGTGTTTGTCTTTAGGGATTGAAGACACCTTCAGGACAGCTGCCACAGAAGTGAGCTTACTTGCAGGAAGCGAAGAGTTCAATGCCACCAAGCTATTCGAAGTTGGTAAGCAGCTGGCCATCTAGTATTTCTTACTGTAAAGAGACAAGCTCCTTTTAGGATTTTTTTTTAAAACTATCACTATAATATTTGGGCTCATAAGCCTCTGTCTTAAAAATGAGTCAAATTTCTGTTAATTATTTTATTGTTAAGGAACAGCACTAGACCTCAGAGTATCTTGGTTCTATCCCTAGCTCTGTCACGGGATTCTTTCTGAATAACTTTCCGCAAATCACCAAAGTCGCTCTCTGTGCCTCAGTTCCCCCAGTTGTAAAACAGGGATGCTGCGTCCTTACCTCACAGCAGTGCTATACTGCTCAACGTTAATTTGCAAGCGCTTCGATAGCCTCAGTTGAAGGCGCTATAGCAGCATTTTATTCATGGTCATTTTTATAAGCGTTACAGCTGTAGCTGATGTGAGCGGGATAATTTTATGAGCAATGATAGCATTTGTAGCTGTGGCTGGCAAGATAGGGTCAACCAAATCAATGCCTCAGGGTAGGAGCTGATTACTGTATGTAACTTTCTTCCATTCATGTACAACAGTGCACATAATGGGCCACGTTTTATTCCCTACCATGGAAGCATCAGGGATTGGTCACTTACGGAGGTAGGATACTAGACAAGTTGGATCAACAGTGTTACCTGGCATGCCGAATTCTAGTGTATGCTTGTAAGGCAAACTATAGTACTTATTGACAACTGGGAATGTGACTTAAATGTATGAAAAACTGAACATGAAATCGTTGAGTTAATATGTTTGGAATATTTAGGCCCAAACTTTGCTCACCTTACTCATGTGATGAGACCCATTGAATGCAGATGACATAAGTAAAGTTGCTAGGAACCAAGTGGCGAGGCAGCAGTTCTGCAGAAAGAGATCTAGGGGTTACAGTGGACGAGAAGCTGGATATGAGTCAACAGTGTGCCCTTGTTGCCAAGAAGGCTAACAGCATTTTGGGCTGTATAAGTAGGGGCATTGCCAGCAGATCCAGGGACATGATCATTCCCCTCTATTCAGCATTGGTGAGGCCTCATCTGGAGTACTGTGTCCAGTTTTGGGTCCCACACTACAAAAAGGATGTGGAAAAATTGGAAAGAGTCCAGTGGAGGGCAACACAAATGATTAGGGGGCTGGAGCACATGACTTATGAGGAGAGGCTGAGGGGACTGGGATTATTTAGTTTGCAGAAGAGAAGAATGAGGGGGAATTTGATAGCTGCTTTTAACTACCTGAAAGGGAGTTCCAAAGAGGATGGATCTAGACTGTTCTCGGTGGTAGCAGATGACAGAACAAGGAGTAATGATCTCAAGTTGCAGTGGGGGAGGTTTAGGTTGGATATTAGGAAAAAACTTTTTCACTAGGAGGATGGTGAAGCACTGGAATGGGTTACCGAGGGAGGCGGTGGAATCTCCTTCCTTAGAGGTCTTTAAGGTCAGGCTTGACAAAGCCCTGGCTGGGATGATTTAGTTGGGGATTGGTCCTGCTTTGAGCAGGGGGGTTAGCCTAGATGACCTTCTGAGATTCCTTGCAACCCTGATATTGTACGATTCTATGAATCTGGAATGAAGCCCCTACGTGTGGGACCAGACCCATAGTTTGAGATGATTTGGACCCCCAAAAAACAATATGAGAAACTTGACTGATTCTCTCCAGTCCCCTTCTACATAATCCATTAACAGCAGCTGTAAATGTTCTACTCTGGCCACCCCTCCACGCTGCACCAAAATTCGTAGGTCTAGTGCCATTAGACCATCCTAATTTATGGAAATTGTCTGATGGTACATCATGTAACTGGAACTGCTACTGGGTGCTGTAGACCAGTCTTCCATGTTCGAACTGCAGCTGTTTGAAAGATCCTTTTGGGAGAGGCAGAGGACGTGACAAGAGAAAAATAAATGAAGCCCTAACCAAAGTATTTTTCATAAATACAAGGCTATGCTGATCATCTTGGAGTCTTTAGTGTCATTATAAACCAGTTGAGCCTCACGTACCATTTCAGAACCCCAAGTGGTGTTACAGGAAGGCTGTGTGATTTTGGAGCTGAGGGTTAACAGCAAGGGCTGCCAGTATCTATTCACAATTCGGAGTCACTGTTTAACCTAGGGCAAGTCACTTAACCTCTCTGTGCTTCAAGTTCACTCACTTGCGAAACCGGGGTCTGATGTCTATTGTACTTCACTGGGCTGTTGCCAGGTTTAATTAAAGTTTGTAAGGCACTTTGAAAGCCTAAGAAGATGAAAGCTGAGTAAGTGCCAAGGATACACGTAGCTATGGCAATGTAATGCACAGTAGGATGGCCTTTTCCTGTCATATCATTCACTTACTTGCTTTCTTGATTATCCAGTAGCAAGATAAGTCACCACACTGCAAGCAGGCATGCTTTATAGCCCTTACTTGGTTACACAGAACTTTCTGCAGGACAGTTACATTTCTCTCATTGGTTATCTTCATTGTGTTATCTTGGTAGCTATGTCATTAATTTACATGCTGTGTAATGTATCTCTCCTCCTCACACAGACACTGATAGTTGCGAAAGATGGATGAGCTGCAAAAGTGAGTTCTTGAAGAAATACATGCACAAAGTGGTTAATGACCTACCCAGCTGCCCTTGCACCTACCCCACAGAAGTCGCTTACAGCACTGCGGAGATCTATGATCGGATTAAGCGGAAAAACTTTCGCTGGAAAGATGCCAGTGGGCCAAAGGAAAAATTGGAGATCTACAAGCCCACAGCCCGATATTGTATCCGCTCTATGCTTTCCTTGGAGAGCACAACGTTAGCAGCGCAGCACTGTTGCTATGATGACAATATGCAGCTGATTACTCGGGGGAAAGGGGCGGGCACACCAAACCTGATCAGCGTAGAATTCTCCGCCGAGCTCCATTACAAAGTAGACATTTTGCCTTGGATTATATGCAAAGGAGACTGGAGCCGATACAATGAAGCACGGCCCCCTAACAATGGTCAGAAATGTACAGAAAACCCTTCAGATGAAGACTATTACAAGCAGTTTCAGGAAGCAAGGGAATACTGAAGGGATTTTCCTCCTCAGACAGGAAAATGGGGATCATTCCCATAGATGGCACAATCTATTTGAAAGGGGGTTGGTCAGTATCTTTAGTATGAGTGTATATATTTGTATATAATACATGTGTATTTTTCTCTGTGTGTGTGTGTGTAATTTATATATGCATATATCTCACACACACTCACACTTCTCTGCATACAAACATACATAAAACCTTTAATGATAGAAGCTTATATAGCAATAAAATGCATTTTATTTCAAAAGAAAGAAAAACCCACAGGGAAAAATAGTGTGAATAAATTCATGCTGAATAAAGAGCTTGATACAGATTTTACATCAGTGTAAATCAGTAAAGCTCTGATCCTGCTCCCATTAAAGTCAATTTTAAATCCTATTGATTTTAAATCATGCACGATCGGTTCCTAATTGCAAGGTAAAGTTAGGGGAAGTGAAATGCGAATCAGGCTCAAAGGCCCTGAGTCAGCAAAGCACTTAAGCACATGCTTAAATCCATTATAGTCAATGGGACTTAAACATGTGCTTAGAGATAAGCACAAACTTACCTGCTTTGCCACATGAACAGGGGTCTTTTTTGTATCAGGGCCAAAAAGCCTAAACTCTCATAAACATTTTTATATGTAACTTATTTAATATAAACACAGCTGTTAAAAATAACACTTTCACTGGAGCTGTATTAATGAAAGTATTTAATCATATCTTTAAGAAGAGGGGAAGGATTGTTGGGAGGGAAAGATCTTGAGTATTGGAGGAGAAAACAGGTAGAAATGCTGAAGATCAATAAACCAACATTAATCATTCTCAGATGAAGCTTCCATTGCCCTTCCAGTCACTCAGGTGTTAGCTGTATATATGTGGTAGGGTTTCCAGGAGATGCAGCTGCCATGTTCCTTTGGGCTACACCAGAAGAATCCAAAATAAGGCCTCGGATTCTGCAAAGACATGAATGTGCTTAACTTCCCACACTGTGCATAGTCAGTGACTTCAATGGGACTATGCACAGGGGCAGATCTACAGCTGCTATGAATGGTCATAGCTCCATGGAAGGGAATGTAGTCATGACAATTCACACCACTAGAGAATCTGCCACACAGTGTGTACAAAGAAAGAAACAGTGTAAGTAAGTCTTTGCAGGATCAAGGACTAAAGGGCCAAAATTTGCTGAGGCTGAAGAGTGCAGTTAAAAGGAAAAGGATGTTGACAAAAACCTAGGAGATAACTGGGATTTCTTAATTCCTACATGTAATTAGAAGGGTTCTGCTATAAAGAGATAAGTGCACTTTTTAAAAAGGAGAAACGAATATAGACTTTTGAACATATTCACTGGGGTACAATAAGTCACCTTCTTAATTCTTTTTCCTTCCAGCATGTCCTGACTGCACAGTATTATACAGAAAAAGCTATTCTTTAAAGAGTTTTTTTGTGGGGAAGGAATAAGGAGTTGTCAGTGATTTAAAAAACTTGCATTATTTTTGTAAAGTATTTATTAAAATGTTGCTATAACTCATGCAATGGGCGTTTTTAACATGCAGGGCTTCTGTAGTTGGAATGTGATGGCCAGGAAAGAGACTATTTCTATGCAAATGTTTAACTTGCAGATCTCCATGAAAAGTGAATCTATCAATAAAACCACAATTAAACAGTTGGTACCTGCATTCTCATTAAAGAAAAAGAAAATTGCAGTGTGTGAAAAGGAGTAATAAACACTTAAATTAGTTTGTTGAGAACTCCACTGCTAACTACACTTAGCTCACTTGAGTCCCAGTCAGTCAGTCATGCATACGTACTAAACATGAAACCTTACCCACTGGGATTCAGTTTATTGTATGAAGATTAATCAGATTTCAAAAGGAAAACATGCAGATCTCTCGGCTTCTTGGTTTTATCAGAATCAGTTGATCAGGGCAGGTCATCATATGTCCCTAAACGAAAGGACTGCCCCTCATTTCAGGATCTGTCCCCTTGATTTTTATAAAAAACAGTTTTTGTAAACCCTTGCAAGTCCAGTCATCGTAAGGAGCCTCGAGCCGGTGAAATTAACAGCAGATGGGCTAAACATTTAGGCATCTCAAGGATCACCCATTACAAAGGGAGGGAGTCTTTAAAAATGGACCAGTGTTTTGTCCAATTAGCTGACTTGAAAATGGAGGAAGTGATGTAATCAGCAATTTCTAACAGCGTGGGATGAAACCAGCAACTCAGGTTTCTCTGGGAGAGAGATGTGTATAGGAGTCACAAATTAATTATATATTTTAAGATTTGTGGAACTATGGAGAGGTTTTTAATAATACACCGTGAACATTCAACCACACAACAAATATGGTATGTGGGGAAGGTAAATTATTTTAATAAACGAAGTGACACAAAAGCTGTCAAGGCCCACTGCTTACAATGCGCCAAAATGAGAAACATTTTGGCAGCCTATTACAAATGTTTTCGGGATCAGTATACGTTTTCCTTGCACTGGTCCTGGAGCAGAGATCACGAGGAAAGAATTCGCAATCACTGCAGACTGTAATAAAAAAAAGTAAAAGCAAAATTAGCACTATTGTATCTGAAATTACAACCCATTTGGTTTTGTATCTTTGCATTCAACAACTGTTAAAGATCATTGTCCAAATGTCTCCCTGGTGTAACTCTAACATGCTGGTATTCAGCCAGGCATGGATTTGACTCAGTCTCATTAATTAAACAAATGGAGAGATCGGGCCCTAACTTGCTAGACGCAGTATAAACAGTTATGACCAAATCTTACCATGTAGTTTACAATAGAATAAAGCAAGCGTATAAAACAAAGGGAAACATAGGGGGAACTAAAGCATACCTAAGTACCGCACGCGCGCACATACACTGCCTAGTCAACCAGTGTTTTGAAAAGATTTTTGACACTGTCCAAGAGATTCTTTGAAGAGTTCTCAACAGCTATTATGCCCCTCCTTCCCCCAGAAGGAATTGTAAAACTGGAGCAATAATAAGTTTATGTGAGACCCCCTGTGCCCACTCTACTTTCCATTAGGCTTTCTCCACGCAGCTAAATAAATGACCCTTAATTTTGTCTTTTCTTTGAATGGACCTGGCTCTATGTTGCTGTTTTAAGTGGTGAGATTATGTTAACAAAACCTGTAGGCCTTGTCATACATTCAGGCTCCAGGCAATGTATTTAGACCCGTGCATCACAGTTTTTATTAGCTGTTTATTCCCCCCCCCCCCCCCCCCCCGTGATTTGCATTGTCAGTGGAATGCAGCCCTTGATCCAGACCTCCCTTGTAAAATGCTTTGAGATCTACTGATGAAAAGAACTGTACAAGAGCCCCAGGTATCATTATAAATTAGGGCTGTCGCTTAATCGCCGTTAACTCACGCGATTAACTCAAAAAAATTAACTGCGATTAAAAATATTAATCACAAGCTTAAACAATAGAATACCAGTTGAAATTTATTAAATATTTAGAGCCTACAAGTCCACTCAGTCCTATTTCTTGTTCAGCCAATTGCTAAGACAAAAAAGTTTGTTTACATTTTTGGGAGATAATGCTGCCTGCTTCTTACTTACAATGTCACCTGAAAACTAGAACAGATGTTCGCATGGCATTTTTGTAGCTGGTGTTGCAAGGTATTTATGTGCCAGATATGCTAAACATTCATATGCCCCTTCATGCTTCAGCCACCATTGCCATGGACATGCTTCCATGATGATGTTCCTTAAAAAAATAGTGCATTAATTAAATTTGTGACTGAACTTCTTGGGGGAGAATTGTACGTCCCCTGCTCTGTTTTACCCTAATTCTGCCCTCATGTTATAGAAGTCTCGGATGATGTCCCAGCACATGTTGTTTGATTTACAAATAGTGTTACTGCAGATTTGACAAAACGCAAAGAAGGTACCAATGTGATAGTTCTAAAAATAGCTACAGCACTTGACCCAAGGTTTAAGAATCTGAACTGCCGTCCAAAATCTGAGAGGGACGAGGTGTGGAGCATACTTTCAGAAGTCTTAGAAGAGCAACATTCCGATGTGAAAACTACAGAACCCAAACCACCAGCCAAAAAAAAAAAAATTAACCTTCTGCTGGTGGCATCTGACTCAGATAATGAAAATGAACATGCATCAGTCCACTCTGCTTTGGATTGTTATCGAGCGGAACCTGTCATCAGCATGGATGCATGTCCTCTGGAATGGTGGTTGAAGCATGAAGGGACATATGAATCTTTAGCACCTCTGGCACATAAATATCTTGCGATGCCAGTTATGACAGTGCCATGCGAATGCCTGTTCTCGCTTTCAAGTGACATAGTAAACAAGCGGGCACCATTATCGCCTGCAAATGTAACCAAACTTGTTTGAGCGATTGGCTGAAGTAGGACTGAGTGGACTTGTAGTCTCTATAAAGTTTTACATTGTTTTATTTTTGAGTGCAGTTATTTTTTTGTACATAATTCGACATTTGTAAGTTCAACTTTCATAATAAAGAGATTGCACTACAGTACTTGTAGTAGGTGAATTGAAATCTTTTGTTTTTTACAGTGCAAATATTTGTATTAAAAATAAATAGAAAGTGAGCACTGTACGCTTTGTATTCTGTGTTGCAATTAAAATCAAAATATTTGAAAATTTAGAAAGCATCCAAAAATATTTAAATAACTGGTATTCTATTGTTTAACAGTGCAATTAATCATGATTAATTTTTTTAATAGTTTGATAGCCTTATTAATTTATTATTAAAGGCTATTTAGCTCAGAGAAACTGGTTTTCATGGTACCATTTCCAGTAAGATTAGTGGGAGTTAATTACTAGTCTACTAAATCACTTTTAAAAATGGAACTCTGGCACTTTTGAAAGGTTTACCCAAGATCATTTCAGCACAGTATACCAAGATACCAGAGACCCTGCATGGAGCAATTCATAGATTATATAGCCAGAAGGGACCATTGTGATCATCTAGTCTGACCTCCTGTATAACACAGGCTATAGGAAAGGAGTACTTGTGGCACCTTAGAGACTAACCAATTTATTTGAGCATGAGCTTTCGTGAGCTACAGCTCACTTCATCAGATGCATACCGTGGAAACTGCAGCAGACTTTATATATACACAGAGAATATGAAACAATACCTCCTCCCACCCCACTGTCCTGCTGGTAATAGCTTATCTAAAGTGATCAACAGGTGGGCCATTTCCAGCACAAATCCAGGTTTTCTCACCCTCCACCCCCCCACACAAATTCACTCTCCTGCTGGTGCTAGCCCATCCAAAGTGACAACTCTTTACATAATCAAGTTGGGCTATTTCCTGCATAAATCCAGGTTTTCTCAGGTGGAAATGGCCCACCTGTTGATCACTTTAGATAAGCTATTACCAGCAGGACAGTGGGGTGGGAGGAGGTATTGTTTCATATTCTCTGTGTATATATAAAGTCTGCTGCAGTTTCCACGGTATGCATCTGATGAAGTGAGCTGTAGCTCACGAAAGCTCATGCTCAAATAAATTGGTTAGTCTCTAAGGTGCCACAAGTACTCCTTTTCTTTTTGCGAATACAGACTAACACGGCTGTTCCTCTGAAACAGGCTATAGGATTTCCCTGAATTAATTCCTGTTTGAACTAAAGCACATCTTTAAGAAAAAACATCCAATCTTGATTTTCAAATTTCCAGTGATGGAGAATCCGCTACAACCCTTGATAAGCTGTTATCTGATTCCAGAAAAACTTTCAGTTCATTTCTCTCAGCAACTGTAGCCCGAGAGAGAGAGAGGATATACAGTAATAACTGAGCAAAGGAAATTAACTTGCACCCAGAACATTTTGATTAATGAAAAGTTACAAACAAACTAGCTAGTTATTAGCCCCCTTGAAAACAGTTAATATCCCCTGCAAGTCCTGTCTAGTTGAGTATTTACGCAGCCTTCAAATCCCAGAAGGCCACACATGCTGGCTATACATCAGCCTAGCCGACGTGTTGACCTGGTGCATAAGTCCAAGAAGACAGCTCCAACCTCAGGAATTACAGACCTGCTCTGGGGAGATGCTTGTGTTAATGAGCTCACTTCCGCCCACATGCCACAAGCCCCTACCTTTGGCTGTCCCCATAGTGGGACTGTGTAGAGGTTACAACAGCCCTAGGACTGAAAGTAAACCCTTCTGCAGTGCGAGCAGCAGTGAGGGGAAGGTCACTGGGCCACAGTCTAATTTCGCTTTTACCTTGTTTTTAAATGATACGAATTGTTTGGGGGTCCTCAGATTATACTGGAAAGTCCGTGAGGAGGTTCCTGATCCAACTCACCAGATATGGTTGGCCTCTTTCTCTAATCCCCCTGCATAGCTGACATAGGCTCCTCCCCCTTCACAGAGCTGTGAGGAGAACAAATCTAGTCAAAAGGCCCTGTTGTCTCTGGCCAAGCACCAATGCAGAGCTAGCTGCCAGGGAGAGGCACCTTCAGCTCCATAGCCCTTTAAAATTTCTTGCCTGCCTGCCTGAAATCAGCAACCCGCCACCCAATGCCATTGTTCAACTGCACTAGGGCTGAGATAGTTCTTGCGAGTCCACCTGCTGGCAGGGGCTTCCCTGCAGCAAGGACATTCCTCAGAAAGGAGTCATTTAGGCTGGCTAGAACACTTATAAGACCCCACTCCTACAAGTAGTACTGGGGCCCTAGTTTTGTGATCTGTAGGTACACAGCAAGAGTCTATCTTTGGTCAGTACAATTACCCCAGGAACATTCAACAGCAAGCGTATGGCACCTTTAGACAATCCTTTTAAAGTCAGTTGGAAAGTCATTGTGCGGGGTGTTATTTAAAATAATCAAATGGCTCCATCTCTCTTGTGTGTGTTTACACTACGGGGGGGGAGGAGGAAGGGAATCTAAGTTACACAACTTCAGCTATGTGTATAAGGTAGCTGAAGTCGACGTACTTAGATCTAATTACTGCGGTGTGTCAACAGGAGATGCTCTCCTGTGGATTCCCCTTGTGCTTCTCGTTGAGGTGGAGTACCGGAGTCAACTCTAGAGCGATCAGCGGTCGATTTATCTTGTTTATACTAGACACAATAAATCGACCCCCGCTGGATCGATCGCTGCCCATCGATCCAGCCAGTAGTGTAGACAAGCCCTTAGAACCCATAAAAATAAGAAAGGAGGGAAGGGCAAGAGGAAGAGAAAGTGGAGCAGTTTGTGTTGGGATGGGGAGAAAGCCATTTCCAGTAAGCGCATACACTGGTGCCTGGCTTAATGACATTTGTGTGAAAGCTGATGGAGCATGTGGTTTTCTTTTTTTTCCAATTTTTTCATCCATTTGCAATTTCCAATAGAAAAGTGTGTGGGCAGCTTCCATTATGCCTGCACTGTTTCAGACAAATTAAGGGTTTGACTAAGTAATTACTGGTTTCATAGATATGTGTCTATATTTATATTGGTATGTGTTTGTAAATAAAGGCAGGAAACCCTCTAGTCGTTATTTTAGATCAGACTCAGATATGACAATGGTTTGCAGGATGCAGCATCCACAGAAGCAAAGCTACAGAACAGCAGTTCCTTATTGGACGGCAGGGCGGGATGACGTTTAGCCCCAGGTTGGACAAGCAGGCCGTCTTAGCTCTCTGCGAGGAGATGTGGTAAGTTGAGCCAGCAGCAGCCATGCCTTGACTAATGCTAAAAACATCAATGTCCTGAGTAGCCGGTTTATTCGTTTTCCCTGTAGCCACACTGGTAAAGGCACACATGCATTTTATGACCTTGCTAATTTTCTATCAGTTCAGGGAGTGATACATTTTTCCTATATTTGTGCTCTACCTTCAAAAAAAAGCCTTTAACACACTGAGCAGCTTTTCGTTCCTTAAACACACAATTAATACAGGATTCAAAATGTCATATTTTGCAAGGGATAGCGATGTTAAATAGACTCAATCAGCCAAACCTAACAGGACCAAGGGTGGGTGGCTCTAGATTTGTAAAGGAGCGATTTGACAGTATTTCCCTTTTAAAACAGAGCAAATAATGTTTCATGTGTTGAACACCAGAGTCGCTACTTATTACAGGATTAATTTTGATACCTTTACTCATGTTAGCCGACACCTTGCTCCAGGAGTAGCCCCACTGACCTCACTGTCAGCTTGTGGAGGGCTCTGTGGTGGCTTTGTAACAAGCTCCAAGCAAATGGCAGAGCAGTGTTGTGCTGGCCCTGGAACAAACAGGAAGGCAGTTTGTGATTCCCTGTTTTCCCCTGCTTTGGAGGGAGGCAGTGGGGAAGTTCCCTCTCCTAGTCCTTTACTTCGAGCTGTGTATATCCCCAGCATGCCAGTGTAGTTACACCAACCAGGTCATTGGCCAGCCAAGGTTCCACCCATTCCTCATCCCTTTCCATCCTACCTCCACAGAGGACACTCTCCCTCCTTCCTCTTGAATCCAGGTAGTGGATGCAAGAGAGTAAAGGGCCATTGCCCAGCTACACAGTCACAACCTGGCCTGGAATAAGGTGCTACCCAGCAGGAGTCTGGATATCCAGACCTGATCTGAAATGGTGTGATGTACTCTTTGGGGTTTTTGAACCTTGCAAAGTAACTAGGTCCAAAGAAGCACAGCGTTCCAGCTCCCTTACATACACCTAGGAAACACGCAACTCAAAGTGCGGGTGGATGTTGACAAAGCCGCATTATAAAACCAGATTCTATTCAGGCTAGACCCAGTGAGTGCCCCTTACCTCACTCCTGAGGTATTGTGCTCCTCCACTGTCCCAGCTGTTGCCTTCTGCCCCATTTTAGGTGAGAGGAGTCTAGCCCAATGGTTCTCAAACTAGGGCCACCGCTTGTTCAGGGAAAGCCACTGGCGGGCCGGACCGGTTTGTTTACCTGCCGCATCCGCAGGTTTGGCCGAGCGCGGCTCCCACTGGCCACACTTCGCCGCTCCCGGCCAATGGGGGCTGCAGGAAGGGCAGGCTTTCCCTGCACAAGTGGCGGCCCTAGTTTGAGAACCACTGGTCTAGCCTCTTTGTGCTGGACACACAACAGTCTCTCTCTCTCCAGGAAGCACTGCGGTAAACAGTGAGTCTAGTCGTCTTGCCTGGGACAGGCAGGCACAGCTGGAAGGACTTCATCAGGACCTGTGACAATGGATATTTCAGATCATAGGTAAATGCCTGGTCCAAAATTAGCCCCGACTGCAGAATACACAATTCAAACACTATGGCCTGTGTTCTGCCTTGCTAAACAGAGACCAAGCCAGTAACTGCCAAATATGGGCCTATAGCTACAGACAGACACCTGGGTATGTTAGGGCTTAGTCCTGTTTCAGAGCAGCGCTCGTGGGAGTCCCCTATGCCGGGTGAGATGGTGTTCCCTCAAGCTGCTTCCCGACAGCAGCAGGGCACTAGACCAGGCTGCTGTCATTGTAGGACAGGGCTGCCCCTCTCCATGGTTCCTGGCAACTGCCTCTGTAAGGGATTCAGTGGGACTCCAAATTCCGCTCACCCCACAGCCTTCAAGTCAAAGGGATAAAAGGCAAAATTTGGCACTAAGTTAACTAATGGGTGTCACGACTCCTGTTACCCCGTGATGGAATTGAAGAATGAGAATACAGCCTCTGTTAAAATGGGACCTTTGTACAATACCACTGCTCCTGCACTCCCAGTGGACTATCTTTCTTAAAAGTTCCCACCATTACTACTATATGATAGGTACCTTCCAAACACTTCAGGACAATTCCTACCCCCAGGAGCTCACAGCCTAGTGACAGAGTCTGGGAAGAGGAACAACAATGGGCAGCTTACATACAGATCAATTGAGAGTCACTGTTGGCAGCATGGTAGATGTGGGTCTTTAAGAGGGACTTCAGTGTAGACAGGGACACAGGTATTGGCAATGTTGGACCATTTATGAGAGTGCCAGTGTGGGCCAACTTCTAAAAAATGCCAACAGCTGCTGACACCTTGTCTACACCAGCTCTCCCATTGCTGCTACTTCCAGTGGAGCTGCAACAACTGCGGGCAATTTTAATTCAAAGTCTAGTACAAAGCCAAAGTAGTTCTACAGCAAGCAGCTGGGACTCTGGTTTTACATCTCATCCAAGACATCATCCCCTCTACCGTGCTGGGGCACTGCTTCAGTGCGAACTCGGCTGCCACCTACCAAACTGCTAATACCACGTCCGCCAGCACCTTGCTGTCTTTGGAGGTTTCACACCCAACCAGTCACAGAGCTCAGTGCTGCTTCACTTACACGATTTGAAGGAATCACCGCATGGCTTAGTGTGGCTGGCAGCTACCGTTTCACCAGTGTGGCATATCACAGAGACTTCCTTTAGAGCACGTGGCTGGAAGTGATCTCTTGGATTCTCAAGAGTTAGTCTCTCTTTTGGTAAATCCTAGTAAAGGGGAGCATTTTAATTACCCTTTCTTTTTCTTTCGTCTTTGGCTTCTGGACAAAGACAATTGCCACTTCCTCATCCTGCACAAGTAAATAGGAGCAAACCTAAAAAAAAACCAAAACCACAAAAAGCAGCTCAGCATCAAGAAAGCATAGCTAAGGGATGGGAAGAACTGATCTTTATCGAATGAGACAGCCTACACAGGAAGCCAAACAGATCAACCCGTGATGCTTTTTATTGATCACCATGTCGACTTAAGAACAGGTCTGTGAGAGACGTATGATCTGGGCAAGGATACACACCTCTCTCCACCCTCCTCTTCTGAGACCTAGCAGCATCGGTACCCTTTGCAACATTCCACCCTGAGTGAGATGCTAATGGGCTTCCCCGAGTATATCACAAAGGGAGACCATGATTTGAAAAATCCACAATGGTGTTGAAATAAATACAGCCTGGCTCCCAATGCTCTGTGTAATTCAGTGAAGAGGGGAGATTTTTATAGACACAAACCTCTATTGATCTCAGATTCTTGAATGCTTTTCTTTTGGAACTACTGTATATATGATTTTAAAAAGAATGGCTTGGACTGGGAGATAATGGAAGAAATTCAGATGTGTGGGACTTCATTGTATATTGAAGGAAAGGATGTCCTGGACTAACCCAGTGTGTCAAGTGAGAACTCTTCACTCTTTTGGGAGGGCGAGGGGGATGGAATGATTTGCTTTACTAACGTTCCCCATTAATAGAAATAAGATGTGTAACAGACTGACATGGCAACTCAAACACAGCAACCTGCAAATGGCATTAGCACTCAGATTTCTCCTTTTCTATGAGTTGTAAAGAACAACTTGCATACAAACAATGGGCCAGATCCTTCACTCACTCAACGCCACAGAAAACCTCTCGTCTTCAGCCAGAGTAGGACTGAATCCAATGTGTTGTTTTTACTCTTACCACACAGCAACAAGCAAACTTTTTCCATTCTCCTCTCCTTTTGGCATGGAATAAGAGTAGCTTGTAAATTGCTTCCAGGGATTTCAAGTCAACTTCAGGGAAACAAGGGAACAAAACTACAAGTATCATGTCAACTGTTTCACAGGAAAACAGTTATGAGACTGAAATAAAGGTTCTACAGAACTAGTATCTTTCCTTTTCGTGATAGTTGTACTATGTCTTAAGCTAATTTTCCACACGTTAAAATGCACAAAATCTAGGGTCTCTCTTTTGCAGTAGTTTACCCTTCTGAAAAAGCTTCCCTCCAAGGGCCTCACAGTACTTCACAAACATTTGTGGATCAAGCTTTGCAATGTCCCTCTGAAGTAGCTGTTTTATGAATGAGGAACTTGAGGTTGTTAGACTTGCCCATAGTCACACAAGAGTCTCTAACAGAGAGTAGATAAAATATAACTCTGATATCTTGACTCATAAATCTTGTGCTTTGACCCCAAGACTATCCTTCCCTCCATATAGCCACATATACATACTACTCCCCTTGTATTACACTGGTACTATTATTTACTTTGCCCATGCTTGTTCTATATTTGTCCTAGAGTCTATGTTGTTGTTTGTTACAATATAGAAAGAAAAGTTTAACATTAAAAAAAGCAGGCAATTGCTAAATTACTCATTAGTCTTATAAGAAAAAAAAGGAGAAAAAGTGCTTTGGCACTCCTATAAAGAAACATTTTGCATAAGGGTGCTAGAATGGGTCTGAGTCCACAACCTTTTACCTGTAGGTCACCATGTCGAATCCTGCCCAAGACATTAGTGGTGAAATGCCTTTAACTATCTGAAGACTGGTCAATGGTCCAGCTGAGTTTCTCACAGACAGGCATCCCAGCACAAAAAGCACAATCGTCATTCGTCCCATGTAGACAAATTCACCCAAGAACTCAAAGACTGAATGAGCAAGGAAAGTGTAGTGCCCTCTAGTGGTCCCACCCATATCTGGCTGAGGTTTATTGGTAGGTCATTGTGGGGAAACTTGCACTACCATTGTCCATGACATAAACAGAGAACTTCAGCAGGTTACTAGTGTATAATTAGGGGACTTCAGGAGACTGCTAGCTAGTATCCTAACTACTGTGGTACAGTTAAATTGGTAGAACTTCCTAGTGTGAATGCAGTTACACTGGTATAAAGCTGCTTTATGCTGCCATAGCTATTCCCATATGGGGATGGCGAATAAGCTATCCAGGTTATAAGGCACCTTTATACCACTGTAACTGCATCCACACTAGAGGCTGTAATGGTATAACCATTTATGTAAAATATTACACCCCTAACCAAAATAGCGCTATCACCCAGATCTTACTAACAACGCTGTGACTTTCAAGCCAACACCTTTCACAAATAATAAGCTCAATTTTTTCCCAGAAGTTACTATGGAAGGCTCCAGGGCAGCAATGGCCTCACCTCACAATTAGAACAGTACCCAGTTCCAAAAACCGAGGATCTGTCTGCAATTTTAGCTGGCCAGCAATTGCTCACAAAGTTAGATATGAGCCACACCTACCAACAGATCATCCTGGAAGAAGATTCCAAGCAGCACATCACTGTAAATACTCACAAAAAACTGTTTAAATACAATCGGTTACCTTTTGTTGTGTCCTCAGCCCCTGCTATTTTCCATGGAGGGATTAATTCAGGGGATTCCACATGTGGCATA
The DNA here is from genome assembly GCF_965140235.1 of Caretta caretta. Lineage (NCBI taxonomy): Eukaryota > Metazoa > Chordata > Testudines > Cheloniidae > Caretta > Caretta caretta. The sequence goes on along the minus strand of NC_134208.1, from coordinate 199,709,263 downwards.
CTAATCACAGGTACCACAAACACAGAACATTTACAACATTTAGCAGACGTGCTAAACAGGCTAACAGAAGCAGGTCTGTGCCTAAAAATGTTCCTTCCTGGCACACGAAGTGGGATATAAAGTGAAAGCTCAGGGACTACAGCCACAGAGAAAGAGAAAGCAATTTGGGATGGCCCTACACCCAGGAATATTTCAGAGCTGAGCACTTACTTAGGCTTGCTGAATTATTACTGTAAGTTTTTGCTGAAATTATCAACACTTTCAATACCTCTGTATGTGCTACTCAAAAAGGGGGTTAAATGGTACTGGAAATCAGCTCAGGCACAAATGTTTCAGGTTTCTAAACTCTTGCTGCAGTCCTCAGAAGTCCTGGTCTGTGATCAAGCTAAGAAAGAACCGATCTTGACTTGTAACACATCTCTTTTTGGAACTAGCACTGTTTTAGCTGTTTTGTGGATGAAGGATGGGTCAGAGAAATCATAGAATCATAGAATATCAGGGTTGAAAGGGATCTCAGGAGGTCATCTAGTCCAACCCCCTACTCAAAGCAGGACCAAACCCCAACTAAACCAATTGCATTTGTGTCCTGGACACTGCCGTCTGCTGAACATACTAGATCGAGAAGGATTAGCTGTTATCTTTGGGGTGAAGAAAGTTTATGCTGTGTGTGGCCCCTCCCAGACCAAAGCTAATCAGGATGTCACACCTTATTACAAGGGACACAGTGAACTTGGTGTGCAAGATGGGTGTGTATTATGGGGAACATGAGTCATCATTCCAAAGCAAGGACGTGAAGTAATACTGGATGAGCTCCATCAGACACTACGATATACTATGAACATGAAAGGGTTAGTCTGGAATTACATGTGGTGGCCAAAGATGGCTGCTGATACTGAGAATAAGGTACAATATTGTTCTATCTGTCAAGAGAGTCACAAAGCTCCTACTGTGGCTCCACTTCATCCTTGGGAGTGGCCAAGAAGCTCTTGGAGGAGAGCACATAGTGATTATGCTGGACCATTCCTGAGGAAAATGTTTTTAGTACCAGTGGATGCAAATGCCAAATGGGTAGTCATCTATCCCATGAACACATTCATTAGCAAACCAACCAGAGGAAAATCAAGGACCAGTTTTAGTAACCATGGGTTACCTGAAATGCTTATATCAGATAATGGAAGTTCTTTTACCAGCATGAAATTCCTAAAATTTATTAAACTAAATAGCAACATGCTACATCAGCATCTTACCATCTATCATCAAATGGATGATGGATGGTAATTCATCAATTCAGTCATTTAAAGAGGGTATTAAAAGAATACCTGGAGGTACTAAAGATATAAAAATGTCTTGTTACCTGTGTAATTGTCGGATAACACCACAGGCCTATCCCCAGCAGAAGGGAAGGAAACTAAGGTCAAGGTTAGACCTTGTGCATTCATACTTAATGGGAAAATACACCAAAACCAACAGAAGCAAAAGCAGCATGACAAACATGCTAAAGACTGAAGTTTGACTGCTGGCAAAGCTGTTGATACTAAAAACTTTGACCCTCATCCCAACTGGATACCAGCTATCATACAGGATCAGTATCCTACATGGTAATGCTAGGGGATGGCAGGATTGTATGCCAACGCATGGATCAGCAGAGAAAAAGGAGTGTGGTTAACTCTGGAGATGTTAGTAAAGCAGCACTGGAATTGCAACCTGATAATGCCCAATTAGGTTCAGCACCCATTTCTGGAAGTCTGGAAGGACAGCTGGACACATATTAACTGTTACAGATAGAGCTCATGGACAGACTGTTCAAGTTACCACAGTTCAGAATGACTGGTTTCGAGTTCAAAGTTGTTCCTGAAAATGCAGCAGTGATGGTAGAATTACCTTTTGTGGAGGTTGAATTGAAGTGTTCTATACAGGAGAAATGTCCATCGACCCATCTAAAGGATTATACAGTGGAACAGTGACTGAATGCCTATTTATTTATCTTATTATTACTAGCCATTTGAATTGCACTTCTAATTATTATTGTTGGTTTTGTGGGTTGTGTTGTAAATACTTAAAAAGGAGGAATTGTTATATTGTGTATCATACACCAGACACAAGAGGGAAAAGGCAGGGAGTTAAACAACCTGTGGCAGTTCCAGGGTTGTGTTGTGCATTGTTGTCAGCTCTGGAAAGCTTGGGTCTGTGGAGCTGTTCCCAAGATAGATGTGTGTGGACTGAATAAAACGACTGTTAATACTCAAAGAAGTTGGAGTACATCTGGTTCACACTACAACAGAAGGTCTGACACCGATCGGAGCCCTTGCTGGAGATGGGGGTGGTGAGCGCTGGTAAGTTTATTGGCACATGTGTACATTCTTTTATTGTTTTTAATATGTTCTCTCTGTAGTGCTTTCACCTTAAGAAGAAATGAGCTTGCTTAGAAAAAATTGTGTGATAACAAAGTTGTGGGCACGTATTATGCCATGTATAGCCTTTGAGGAGAAGGCAGAGCTGGCCTGCTTAGACAATCTGGCTTTCTGGGTAATTCAGTGTAGGCAGGGAACTGTGCAACCTAGAAAAACACTGGTCAGGAGGGGGAAAGATGTGCATTTCCACCCAACAGAGGCAATGACTGGGAAGTCAAGAGCTCAGAGTGGGTACCCTTGCTGGGTCACAGAGGGGAAATACAGGTACAGTTGCCCTGAATTGTGACACATACCTCACAAACATTAATCTCATAACACCCTAGTGAGGCAGAGAAATAATATCCCCATTTTACACAGGGGGAAACTGAGGCACCAAGAGACAAAGTAACCTGCCCAATGTCACACAAGGAGTATGTGGCAGAGCTTTGAAGTGAACCTACATCTCTTGATGCCTAGTTCAGCACCTTATACATACAGCTACCCTTCTTCCACAGAAAAGGTACGTAAAACAGAAGGACAGTGGAGATAGTACAAGGTTCTTTAAGGTCAAAATGTTCAATAACGTCAGTCACAAGATTTAGAATCATAGAATATCAGGGTTGGAAGGGACCTCAGGAGGTCATCTAGTCCAACCCCCTGCTCAAAGCAGGACCAATCCCCAATTAAATCATCCCAGTCAGGGCTTTGTCAAGCCTGACCTTAAAAACTTCTAAGGAAGGAGATTCCACCACCTCCCTAGGTAACACATTCCAGTGTTTCACCACCCTCCTAGTGAAAAAGTTTTTCCTAATATCCAACCTAAACCTCCCCCACTGCAACTTGAGACCATTACTCCTTGTCCTGTCCTCTTCTACCACTGAGAATAGTCTAGAACCATCCTCTCTGGAACCAGATTTCTAACATCAGTTTAAATTAATAGACCTTGCAGAGTCACCCCCAAGTGTTGTGCAAGTGAGGTAAAAGTGGATTTTAAATGGATGCCATGACCGAGGGCAGGTCTACACTCCCGCTTAAGTCAGCGTAACTTACATCACTTGGGGTATGAAAAAGACACATACCCCCAAGCGATGCAAGTTACAGAAACCTACGTTCTGTCCACACTGGCGCTATGTCGGTGGGAGACATGCTCCCACCAACATAGCTTCTGCCTCTGGCAGAGGTGGAGTAATTATGCTGATGGAAGAGAGCTCTCCCATCAGCATACAGTGTCTGCACTGATGCCGCTGCACCGATGTGGCCCTTCTAGTGTAGACAAGCCCTCAAAGTGATGTACATTTGAAAGGTCTGATCTTTGCAAAGCACAAAAACAAAATTTCAGTGGTTTGCTTAGACTTTTTTTTCCAAGAGACTTGCTGGAATGCACCAGGCCTTGGAATAGTCTGAGGACATACAGTCCTGCGTCAAGGAAGACTCTGTTCTCTGTGGGATTCATTAATTGTAACCACAGAAGTCACATGGAGGAGGCACAAAGACTGGGTAAGTGTGCATATGGTGAAAGACCAGAGAACGTGCTTGTTCCTCACAAGCATTTTCTTGGACCCTAATAAAGCCCTTATGAGCCACCTACAAGAAGAGTTCTATCCTTTGCATTGCTGCACAGCTCAGCCATGAGTTGGCTTATCCCAGCAAAGCCTTGTACACTATATTCAGATAGAGATTGAATAAAAGGGCTCTGGTTTTTTTAGCCAGATCCCAAACTTAGCCTCTGATATTCTGGGTGCAATTTTGCACCCATAATTAAGTACAGACTCATCAGAACATAAGAACAGCCGTACTGGATCAGACCAAAGGTCCATCTAGCTCAGTATCCTGTCTTCAGACAGTGGCCAATGCCAGGTGTCCCAGAGGGAATGAACAGAATAGGTAATCATCAAGAGATCCATCCCCTGTCGCCCATTCCCAGCGTCCAGCAAACGGAGGCTAGGGACACCATCCCTGCCCATCCTGGCTAATAGCCATTGTTGGACCTATCCTCCATTAATTTATCTAGTTCTCTTTTGAACTCTGTTATATACAGGGCAGTTATTTGTAACCACAATTATGCCCATTTTGAAAACTAACAATGCCTGCATTTCTGGGCACAGAGCTGCATCCACAATATTGAGGAACATTTTAGCTTTAGATCCGTTCCTTTGGTTAATGTCCCATTGAGGCAGTCTTGCAGAAAATTGCCTCTAGCCAAACAGTAACAACAGCAAAGGTGCAAATCCATTCCTGCTTCCTCCTCAGCTAAGGTGCAAACTCTGCTCCCCAGCCCCATTCAGATCAATGCTGAGTTAGAAGTATTTACTGGTATGTGCAGTTTTGTCCCTTTCCCTCAGTTTTTTTAAAAAAACTGGCAAATACAAAAACATTACTGCAATGCATCGACTCCCAAGTTTGTGACTGCTCCTTTCCTGATAAGCAAATACGGGGACCCCTGCAAAGCCCTCCAACTTGCCTCCTCTTTTCCCCAGTAGTGATATCCCAGATTCTGTCGGTGACCTCCCCCTAGACTCCTATGCCATCACAGTAGCTGGTTCCCATCTCACAGGTGATCTGGAGGAGCGCACCAGAGAATGTGTCCAGAACTGGGTCCAGTCAGGTGTGTAGCATAAGCATGTTTCCCATCAAACAGGAGGATGAAATCTAGCAAGTGCCATAAGCAAGGGTTGCAATAAAGAGGGCTGTTACAGAGCTGTCCGTCAGCAGCTTGTACCCCATACGGTGCAGCACAGGAGTCTGGGACGTAAACGTCCTACTAGCATCTCAGCCACCTCCTAATGGGGCTGGGCTGCCCCCACAGCTGCAGGTTTGGCAGGATTTTCTGAACTCTCTCCCCCCATCAATGACAGCAAGGAACCTCTGCTTGCTTTGTTATTTCATTAGGAGCCACGGAGTACAAAGGGAGCCCCAGCGAAATACACACAGTCCTCCCGCTGAAAGAGGAGAAGGAGAACCCTGCTGCTGCTCTGCAGCTGGATTGAGCCAGCAGCCTCCACATTGGAAAACTACACTGGCCCAAAGAGTGGATCCTAAGAAAGCAGCTGGTGCTGCTGCTACCTATGCAGCGGCCGCAGCATTTGGATTGAGCCTGACAGCTGAAAGAGACAGACGGCAACCCACTGAGCCTGGAAGAAAAACAAAAACTGCTGCCGTCTTAAAATTGAGGTCATGTCTCCTGCCATTACTTTGCCCTGGCTGTAACATTCATCCTCTTCCAGACAAGGCTTGAGATCACAGGTTTCTGCCAGGAAGCCAAGAGTTCCTTAGACACTAGAACAAGAATGGTTTTTACTTATTGTACTTCTCAAAGATCTTCATATACCGAACACCTGGCTTGGTTCTTAGTCTTACCTTAGAGACTCAATGTTTCAGATTTCTATGAAATGCCTGTTTTCCTAGGTAAAATTTAAACTTATCCCCCTTAGATCACGCACGCGCCCCTTTGATCAAATGGGGATGGAAGAGTTTCCTTCCCAGAAGTGCTCGTGAACAATATGCTGTGAGAGCAAGTCAGAGATCTGACTGGAAAAATATTAAATTCCACCCACAACCTAAGGCCTGTCCACTTGTGACACCAACATGAGATGCAGCTAACTGTGCAGATCTTTAAAATATGGCAGCCACACTCCCCTCTCCTACGTACAGTGAAATAGCTAACCTTTAAAATAGTCATCACTAGGCTTCAGAATCAACATCACTACTGAGTGAAGGAGAGCACTTTACACCTCTCTCAGGACAAGTGTTTCAGTCTGTCTCCAGACTCATGTAGACATCTCCCCATTTATATTCTGAAGGTTTTGTTTACCTCCATAAGGGCCAGTTCCTCAGTTTTTTCTTTCAAGGATAGTTTAGTTTCCGTAGCACAAGACTGAAGCCACCAGAGAGTGACCAAGCCACCACAACTCTACCCAAATTGAGCCTCAGAGCCAAGATTTCTCCTCCATTGCCCTTCCCAACCAGTCTAAGCATGCTGCCTCTGCACATCCAGATTACCTATTATTTCCAGGGAGTTTTCTTCCAGCTGAAGAGTTTTCATGAGGACTTTCTGGATTATTCTTTGTGAGTCAGAAGAGGATGACAATGTAACACTGGCCAATAACACTGTAGGTTGGGCTGGAAGCGTAAGTACCTCATTAAATAAAAGATCTGAAACTCAATGGAATGTGTAATTATGATGAGGCAATGAAAAACACCTGATGGGATACTAGCAAAATGGTTGGCGTGATCTAATTGATCCTGTTTGTGCAAAATCCGGCTACCATTTCATTGAGCAAGGCACCAGACCTAACGAGCTACAAAATAGAAGACACTAATCGTACATAGAGGACTTAGTTTGGCTATCTGAGTACTGAGCATGCCAGCTCCGGTGTACTCATTAACTTTCAGAATACTACTCATCTACTCTTCTCCAAACCTGTCCTAGTTCCTCTGCATACTACTGACTGGCCTTTTTTATTTTCCCCTTGAGCTTCTCACTAGGGTGACCAGATGTCCCGATTTTATAGAGACAGTCCTGATTTTTCGGTCTTTTTCTTATATAGGCTCCTATTACCCCCCCCAACCCCGTCCTGATTTTTCACACTTGCTGTCTGGTCACCCTACTTCTCACAGAAGCTCAAAAAGCTTCAGTTGGCTACAAAATACAGTTCTGCCTCGTTCAAAAAGGAAGTTCCGTGATAACCTCCACAACCCACACAATCCAATTCTACTCTCCAGTGTAAATCCAGAATATCTGCATCGACACCATAAGGGTTACACCAATGCAACGGACCAGAATTTGACAACAATACCGTAGAGTGTTTATTTTAACGAGAACTTTGGTAGTTTAAGGGCTGCTGCTGTAAGGGAGTGAAAGCTAAATTAAATAAATCTAACCTGCTTATATATTTGTAGCAATTCGACGGACGCAATAGCAATCTGCCTAATTTGATAAGATTGTGGGTCTTTTAATACACGGAAGTATCTGAGCGTATATGACAATCTGGCACTTGAGCTGTTTGCTTTAGCACTGCAGATTTCACAAGACACATGAAAGATTTTAGCGGGGCTGGAAAGTCACTTTTGATGAAATCACACATAGCTCCAGGGGTTGCATTCTTTAGAATGTGTGCACACTGATGATAGGTGTCTTCAGATACATTTTGGCAATCTCATGCCATTTTCAGAAATCCCTCTGCTATATGAGAACACATGAGAGCATGAGGATGACAGAACTGGCCCAGCTACCAGTTAGGAAAGTGATGATTCCTTCTCCCAGTGAATGCTGTGACATTGTTAAGCCCTTCAGACCAGGTAAAATTCATCATAAAATTTCTTTGTACTTATCTGCACTGTGACTCTCTCTCTGCACTCATTTCACATGCAGAAATTCCATGGATTATCAATGAAAGGTCAGAGTGTGAATGACCACCCGAGTATGCAATAAGTTATATGCTGCTAACTGCAGTTTGCAGCATGCATTGAAATCTGGATTTGGGAAAATGGGGTACTTTTTGAATACACAAACTGGTAAAAGAACAGATGAATGTAAACTGATTTTTCTTTAAGTTACTCATGTCTGTCTTATTACACCCCTGTCTGTTTTGTTATGCAGAGCACTATGAGTGCATTGGCTGCTCAAAATTTTGCAGTGCTATTAATAGGAAGAATCTTATCTGTTCTATGACTTGGCAGATGACTTCTGGGGCAGGTTTGGCCAGATAACTCCTTTCAATTTGCACTTCAAATAATAAAGTTAAAATGGAATATGGTAAGTGAGACAAGATATGCATCAGATGATACAATCATCTGTTAAGAGCGGCAGCCACCACCTATGGATGGGGCTCCGTGTCTGTCACGGAAGTCACAAATTCTGTGACTTTCCACAACCTCCGTGACTTCTGCAGCAGCCAGTGTGGCTGATCCCACCCAAGCAGCTGGACCCACAGCCAGACACTCCGGCCGCTGCTCGGGCAGTCCCAGGCAGCTGGCCCCGGGGACTGCCCAAGCAGTGGCCAGGGCAGCTGGCCCTGGGGATCACCTGAGCAGCAGTCCTGGGGGCGGCGGGAGCAGCACAGCTCAGCAGCCTACAGCAGCAGTCCCAGGGGCAGCTGGAGCAGCTGTGGGTGGGCGGCCCCAGGGGTAGCTGGTGCCACTGGCCCCAGGGCCCCCCCAAGCAGCAGCCCCTCAGCTAAGATTTAGTCATGGGTATTTATAGTACAAGTCATGGACACATCATTGGCCATGAATTTTTGTTTATTGCCCGTGACCTGTCCATGACTTTTACTAAAAATACCCATGACTAAATCGTAGCCTTACCTATGGATGGTGCTGTTACAACCCATGCACCTAATAGGGGGATATCTCTTTAAGAGATCTTTTTTGGGGAGGGATAGGAGTGAGTTCTGAGTTTTGTTGCAAGGCAAATTTAGAACTCCACATCCAGAAGTATCTGGTAATACTGAAGTATTACATCCAGAAGTATCTGGGTGTGGTAATTTGGGATATGCTCAATAGGTTCCCTGGAGCAGGACTCAGATGCCATGAGGGCAAGCAGTCAGGGCAGCTGCTTTACAAAGGCCATGTGCCCTATGTGGGCTCATAGACTTTAAGGTCAAAAGGGACCATCGTGATCATCTAGTCTGATCTCCTGCACATTGCAGGCCACAGGACCTCACCCCCTCCTGTAATAGATCCCTAACCTCTGGCTGAGTTACTGAAGACCTCAAATCACAGGTTAAAGACTGCATGTTACAGAGAATCCAGCATTTACACTAGTTTAAACTTGCAAGTAACCTGTACCCCATGCTGCAGAGGAAGGCAGTTGTCTCCTGAGCATGTGGGCAAACCTGCCAGATCTGGCAGACGCTCAGCCCAGGAGCAGAAAGCAATACTTAACTGGGTGGTTGGTCAATCAGTTAGCTGACTGGCTAAAAGTGATTTCAGTGGAGGAAGAGGAAGAGTCTGCATGGATTCCAGCTGAAGATTCCTACAAGCAAGTGGACGGAAGATGTTGTTTCTGACTCAGCAGACTGTATAGATTTGGTGACCATAGACTCTAACTGAGATTTAAGTTAACTCAACCTAAGCTTTTGGGAACATGGAGTTTCTTCTCACTATGTCCTGGTCTACACTAGGAGTTTAGGTCGAATTTAGCAGCGTTAAATTAATGTAAACCTGCACCCATCCACACGATGAAGCCCTTTTTTTCGACTTAAAGGGCTCTTAAAATCTATTTCCTTACTCCACGCCTGACAAGTGGATTAGCACTTAAATAGGCCTTGCCGGCTCGAATTTGGGGTACTGTGGACACAATTAGACGGCATTGGCCTCCGGGAGCTATCCCAGAGTGCTCCATTGTGACCGCTCTGGACAGCACTCTCAACTCAGATGCACTGGCCAGGTAGACAGGAAAAGGCCCGCGAACTTTTGAATTTCAATTTCCTGTTTGGCCAGCGTGGCAAGCTGCAGGTGACCATGCAGAGCTCATCAGCAGAGGTGACCATGATGGAGTCCCAGAATCGCAAAAGAGCTCCAACACGGCCCGAACGGGAGGTACGGGATCTGATCGCTGTATGGGAAGGGGAATCCGTGCTATCAGAACTCCGTTCCAGTTTTTGAAATGCCAAAACATTTGTCAAAATCTCCCAGGGCATGAAGGACAGAGGCCATAACAGGGACCCAAAGCAGTGCTGCGTGAAACTTAAGGAGCTGAGGCAAGCCTACCAGAAAACCAGAGAGGCGAACGGCTGCTCCGGGTCAAACCCCCAAACATGCCGCTTCTCTGATGAGCTGCATGCCATTTTAGGGGGTTCAGCCACCACTACCCCCAGCCGTGTTGTTTGACTCCTTCAATGGAGATGGAGGCAACACGGAAGCAGATTTTGGGGATGAGGAAGATGATGAGGAGGAGGTTGTAGATAGCTCACAGCAAGCAAGCGGAGAAACCGGTTTTCCCGGCAGCCAGGAACTGTTTCTCACCCTGGACCTGGAGCCAGTACCCCCCGAACCCACCCAAGGCTGTCTCCTGGATCCAGCAGGCAGAGAAGGGACCTCCGGTGAGTGTACCTTTTAAAATACTAGACATGGTTTAAAAGCAAGCATGTGTAATGATTAATTTGCCCTGGCATTCGCGGCTCTCCTGGATGTACTCCCAAAGCCTTTGCAAAAGGTTTCTGGGGAGGGCAGCCTTATTGCGTCCTCCATGGTAGGACACTTTACTACTCCAGGCCAGTAGCACGTACTCGGGAATCATTGTACAACAAAGCATTGCAGTGTATGTTTGCTGGCGTTCAAACAACATCCATTCTTTATCTCTCTGTGTTATCCTCAGGAGAGTGAGATATAATTCATGGTCACCTGGTTGAAATAGGGTGCTTTTCTTCAGGGGACACTCAGAGGTGCCCGTTCCTGCTGGGCTGTTTGCCTGTGGCTGAACAGAAATGTTCCCCGCTATTAGCCATGGGGAGGGGGGAGGAAGGAGGGGTTAGCCACACGGTGGGGGGAGGCAAAATGCAACCTTGTAATGAAAGCACATGTGCTATGTATGTAATGTTAACAGCAAGGTTTACCGTGAAAGAGTGTACCCATTGTTCTATAAAATGTGTCTTTTTAAATACTGCTGTCCATTTTTTTCCCCCTCCACTAGCTGCATGTGTTTCAATGATCACAGGATCTTCTCCTTCCCAGAGGCTATTGAAGATTAGAAAGAGAAAAAAACACACTTGTGATGAAATGTTCTCTGAGCTCATGCTGTCCGCCCACACTGACAGAGCACAGGCGAATGCGTGGAGGCAGACAATGTCAAAGTGCAGGAAAGCACAAAATGACCAGAAGGAGAGGTGGCGGGCTGAAGAGAGTAAGTGGCAGGCTGAAGAGAGGGCTGAAGCTCAAATGTGGCAGCAGCGTGATGAGAGGAGGCAGGATTCAATGCTGAGGTTGCTGGAGGATCAAACCAATATGCTCCAGTGTATGGTTGAGCTGCAGCAAAGGCAGCTGGAGCACAGACTGCCGCGACAGCCTCTGTGTAACCAACCACCCTCCTCCCCAAGTTCCATAGCCTCCTCACCCAGACGCCCAAGAATGCAGTGGGGGGGGCCTTAGGCCACCCAGCCACTCCACCACAGAGGATTGCCCAAAAAAAAGAAGGCTGGCATTCAATAAATTTTAAAGTTGTAAACTTTTAAAGTGCTGCGTGGCATTGTCCTTCCCTCCTCCACCACCCCTCCTGGGCTACCTTGGTAGTCATCCCCCTGTTTGTGTGATGAATGAATAAAGAATGCATGACTGTGAAGCAACAATGACTTCATTGCCTCTGCAAGCGGTGATCAAAGGGAGGAGGGGAGGGTGGTTAGCTTACAGGGAAGTAGAGTGAACCAAGGGGTTGGGGGTTTCATCAAGGAGAAACAAACAGAACTTTCACACTGTAGCCTGTCCAGTCATGAAACTGGTTTTCAAAACTTCTCTGATGCGCACCGTGCCCTCCTGTGCTCTTCTAACTGCCCTGGTGTCTGGCTGCGCGTAACCAGCAGCCAGACGATTTGCCTCAACCTCCCACCCCGCCATAAACGTCTCCCCCTTACTCTCACAGATATTGTGGAGCACACAGCAAGCAGTAATAACAGTGGGAATATTGGTTTCGCTGAGGTCTAACCGAGTCAGTAAACTGCGCCAACGCACTTTTAAACGTCCAAATGCACATTCTACCACCATTCTGCACTTGCTCAGCTTGTAATTGAACAGCTCCTGACTACTGTCCAGGCTGCCTGTGTATGGCTTCATGAGCCATGGCATTAACGAATAGGCTGGGTCCCCAAGGATAACTATAGGCATTTCAACATTGCCAACGGTTATTTTCTGGTCTGGGAATAAAGTCCCTTCCTGCAGCTTTTGAAACAGACCAGAGTTCCTGAAGATGCGAGCGTCATGTACCTTTCCTGGCCATCCCACGTTGATGTTGGTGAAATGTCCCTTGTGATCCACCAGAGCTTGCAGCACTATTGAAAAGTACCCCTTGTGGTTTATGTACTCGCCGGCTTGGTGCTCCGGTGCCAAGATAGGGATATGGGTTCCATCTATGGCCCCACCACAGTTAGGGAATCCCATTGCAGCAAAGCCATCCACTATGACCTGCACATTTCCCTGGGTCACTACACTTGATATCAGCAGATCTTTGATTGCATGGGCTACTTGCATCACAGCAGCCCCCACAGTAGATTTGCCCACTCCAAAATGATTCCCAACTGACCGGTAGCTGTCTGGTGTTGCAAGCTTCCACAGGGCTATCGCCACTTGCTTCTCAACTGTGAGGGCTGCTCTCATCTTGGTATTCATTCACTTCAGGGCAGGGGAAAGCAAGTCACAAAGTTCCATGAAAGTGCCCTTATGCATGCAAAAGTTTCGCAGCCACTGGGAATCGTCCCAGACCTGCAGCACTATGCGGTCCCACCAGTCTGTGCTTGTTTCCCAAGCCCAGAATCGGCATTCCACAGCATTAGCCTGCCTGCCCCATTAGCACCATGATGCCTGCATTGGCAGGGCCCATGCTTTCAGAGAAGTCTGTGTCCATGTCCTCATCACTCATGTCACCGTGCTGACGTTGCCTACTCGTCTGGTATCACTTTGCCAGGTTCGTGTGCTGCATATACTGCTGGATAATGCGTGTGGTGTTTAATGTGCTCCTAATTGCCAAAGTGATCTGAGCGGGCTCCATGCTTGCCGTGGTATGGCGTCCGCACAGAAAAAAGGCACGGAACGATTGTCTGCCGTTGCTCTGATGGAGGGAGGGGCGACTGATGACATGGCTTACAGGGTTGGCTTACAGGGATTTAAAATCAACAAAGGGGGTGGGCTTTACATCAAGGAGTATTTCAGGCAGGACTTCACGGAGGGTTCCAATAAGAAATGGTGCACCTAAGTAATTGTTCTTATTGGAACAAGCAGGTTTGTCTGGCCTCTGATTGATACATGGCTAGATTTACCTCGCTGCTCCTTCTCTGTGAGTGACTGCAGTGTGACCTAGAGGAATGAGTCCCCTAGATGGGCGGGGGGGGGGGGAAGCAAATGAGTACAAAACAAATCTAGTCTATTTCTTGTCTTGATCCACTCCATCTATCTTTTACATCTTTGGCTGGCAGCAGATGGTACAGGACTGCAAGCTATCCACATCTCATGGCTGCTTGGCAGAAGATGGTGCAATAAGACTGCTAGCCATCCAAATCACCTGCCTGCTCACCATAAGATGATTCAATAGGACTGACTGCAGGACTAAAGAGAATGACCTGGTCGAGTCACTCCAAATTTAGTCCCTGCATCCATGTCTGCCCAGGAGCTCCTGATCGACCTCACAGAGGCAACCAGGAGCACCTCGGACATGACGACAATGGCTACCGGTCCTATTGCACCGTCTGCTGCCACAAGGCAATGGGTTGCTGCTGCTGTGTAGCAATGCATTACCGTGTCTGCCAGCACTCAGGAGACATACGGTGACAGTGAGCTGAACGGGCTCCATGCTTGCCGTGGTATGGCGTCTGCACAGGTAACTCAGGAAAAAAGGCGCAAAACGATTGTCTGCCATTGCTTTCACAGCAGGAGGGAGGGAGAGCCTGATTACATGTACCCAGAACCACCCGTGACAATGTTTTTTACCCCATCAGGCACTGGGATCTCAACCCAGAATTCCAATGGGCAGTGGAGACTGCGGGAACTGTGGGATAGCTACCCACAGTGCAACACTCCGGAAGTCGACGCTTGTCTCGGTACTGTGGAAGCACTCCGCCGAGTTAATGCACTTAATGCACTTAGAGCATTTTCTGTGGGGACACACACACTCGAATATATAAAAATGATTTCTAAAAAACCAACTTCTATAAATTTGACCTAATTTCCTAGTGTAGACATACCCTATGTTTCTGTGGGGACTGACCTGTTCAGATTTAATTTATTTTCTTTATGTTTATGCATAATGTGGAAATAAGGTATATGGATGATAAAATAGCCATGTTATGCTGTAAAAATTAAGTTATTATTTATTATGTTGCTTTAGCATAAGATTTTATAAAGTTGATACTTAGTTACATTCATTTCTTTTGTTCTTTGTGGGACTTGAATGTGGGGAGACGGACCCTGTGCAATCCTTGCTGAAAATCCTTTGAGACTGAACTCTGGGTCTCCAGCTCCTTTTTTTGGAGGAGTTGGGTTTTTTTGGGCATTGGAGAAGGGCAATGAAATGAACTCTAGCCCACTCAAAGGCTACACTGTGACCCTAGGCACCCCTGTACTCATACCCTACATACTACTGCAACAATAGTTATTAAAAATATGCCCTGTGAGGTATCATTAAAAAGGAAATAACAAACTGGCCAATAATATCCTTTTGAAATGTATGTGATGATGCTGAACATGGAATTATGGATGCTCCCTGATATTATGCTTTAAAGTCTGTGACTAAAACGTGTTTAAACCAGGCATGTCAGGGGGAGTTGATAAACATGTTCTCAAGACAAAGGAAATAGGCCAACACATCAAACCAGGTGTGAGCCCAGTTCAATGGGCTATTCATTTGTATCAGAGGCTGCAGAAAGAGAACACTGACATTGTAAAATTGCAGCAGAAAGCATCACATTGGAACACACACCAGGGAACACCTTCAAGATGGAGTGGGCCCCCTGGATAAGACAGGAGACTGAACCCCAAGAAATCAATCTGACCCGTGAAGCAAAGGCAGACATTAAGATATAAGGACACACAGCAATATTTTGCATTATCCTTCACCCAAGGAAACAAGAAAAACCAGTATGTTTGACTCTGTGTGGATCATGGCTCAGAGTTAGCCAGCTATTGCTTGGAAAGAAAGATTGGTGAGGAAATGGTCTTGAACATAGACTGTAGCTTGTTAAGTTAGGTCCTAGTGATTAAAAGGCATATTTTGACTTCTGTTTGTAAACATTTCTATCTTTATTCCTTCTACTTGGCATCACTTCACCTATGTCCTTGTGTTGATAAACTTCTTTTATTTTTACTATAAACCAACTGTGCTGTATTTGAAGGGGAGGGTGTGTTTACCCCAATTCAGTTAATAAGCTGCAATGTACTGAGTCTTTAAAAGAGCAGTGAACTTAATATCTCCTGTGAATGTAGCGATAAAGGCTGTGCATTGCAGAAAAACATCTTTGATGAGCTCAAGGGCTAGAGTTCACGGACTTTGCTGCCTGGCAAGATTTGGACTTGGAGAGCCTTGAGGAGTTTGCTAGTGAGGAAGACAGACTGGTGTGGCAGGGAGCTGACACAGAGTCTAATCTCCAGAAAAGCTCACTCTTGCCGAGACTGACAGGGAACACCGTGACTCACAGTTCTGGGTGTCCCCCGCAGCATGTGACAGGTGCACAGGAATTGCTTGGGTTCCTGGGTAACATGCTCTATCACCGGCCACCTGTGCTAATGAAGCCAAACAGATGGGTGATTTCATATTCCTCCTGGTGATGTCAATGCACACTTGGAGATGGAACACACTCAGAAGGCCAGACCCTCAGGTGGTGTGTGAATCGAAGTTGCTCCAATGGAATCAATGAAACTATGCTGATTTACACCAGCTGACAATCTGGTCCAGGAACTTCCCATTTCAAAGTAAGTATGATTAAAATCAACACCCTCCCCCCCCCCAGCATTTAGTTTATGTTAAAGAAATACAATAAACCATAGAAGTGAGGCCCTGAAGAGGAAATCCTCAGTCACAACAAAAAAATGCGTATTTCATCATCTGCTTGCCCTAAAATATTTTAACAAAGATACACAGACAGAGGGATTTTCCTCACAATGACAACAATAATTACGTTCACTGAAGAAAAATAAGTTGAACATGTTGACCTGAATTTGATGGGTTAGTTGTTATGGCTCGCCACTGATCACATCCGACCAGATGATTTATAGGTTCTTATCCAATTCAGACTACAGAGTTCAAGAACTCAGAGAGTTCTATATCAGGAGAGGACTCTCGGGGTGCTTGGCAAGAACATGTACACTGAGGACAATACAAGGTATTCTATAGGATCCTGAGACTATGTAATTCAGGCCCAATCTACTATACCCAAATGTTATTTCCGTACCCTAAGAAATTTATGGGTACCCTTCTCCTATAGGTTGGTGGATTATGACACTTACTTTCTAAATATATTAATAAGGATAATCTCACTCCAAAACTGCCAACGTAGGCTCCCTTGGTGACCTCCAAATTGTGATGTACCCTGTGGTTACCAACCGGTTGTAGATGCCAGATAAACCTGTTGAGTGATGTGGATAGTTCCTACCTTTCGTTCCCCAAAGTTCAGGGACCATTCTTAGCTGTGCCAAAGGTTGCCAGCTTTTATACTGACATATTCTTAACTGATTATACTTTTTGCTATATAGCAGATCTCACCGCATTGTACAGACCAGTAGGCTTCTTGCATTTCAGCAAAACTTATTATTAAGAAACACATGCCTCAACACATCCTAAATTCCAAGGAATTAATACTGATAAAACATAAAAGTGAAATAGATTAATTTCAGAAAAAGAAACATATTATTTGATGCAGCTGGCTGGATTAGTAGGATACAATAGCTAGCAAAATAATCCTATGGGCTACAAACAGGAAGATTTGCATACCTTGTGTGGAAAATATAATTCATCTGTGCCAACTGCATTGGAGACATTTTTCAAGAATCTCTCATCCATACAAAAATATGGCCACCGTAATACTGCCAGGATCAGTGAGGCCTCAGATAATCTGCTGCAAAACTGACAGTCTGGAAGCTCAGGAAACATGGTGTATGCTTCATTTCGTCTAAGATTTCTATTATGATTAAACCCCTTTGAATCACATGTAACAATTTATTTCTTCCCCCCTCCCCTCCTAATACTTTGAATTTTTATACTACTTTATCTAAGACTCTAAAAAACCTTACATTTATTTGTACTACAGTAGCCTCAGCTGAGATCAGGTCCCCATTGTGATAGATGTTGTCACATTGTGAGAGAGTCATTGTCCAGAAGGGCTTACCATCGAAGGCCCCAAACCTATGAACATTTATGAACATGCTTATGATTAACTTTACTCATGTGGATCAGGGCCTAAATTAAGCTTCACAATTATAAATCTGTTTGGTACACAAATATCCTTTTACATGTGTGTAAACTAAGGCACAGAGCCATTACATGGACTTGCCAAGGACGTGCAGCGAAAGTGGCAGAGATTAAAGAGAAGAACTCTGGAGTCCTGGCTAGCTGACCCTTCACTCTCACAAGACAACACCATTTCTGTTACACCTGTTTTGGACCACCTTTAAAAAACTCAGAGGAACAAATAGCTGGGAATATTTTCTAACCTCTGTTAAAGGGAAAGAAGCAACAAAAATAAAATAGCAAAGTGCCACATTAACTAAGGATTTGCCCAGCATTTATCCAATTAGGAAATTACAAATTCTTCCCACCTTGCCTGACAACCACAAATTTTCAGAGCAGAGAATACACGGCGACTTACTAGTTGAAGTCATTTCCATCCTTTCAGAAACTTTTCCTGCCCCTTTTTGGTCATGCACAAACACAACTCCCACATCTGGCAATTTTCTCAAGATGCCCATCAATTTCTTACACGAACACTGAGTCATTTAAATGACGTGCCAGGTCATGTCACTCTTTCATTTGAATTGCTCAAGACCCAAAGATACATAGGGCATAACCAAAGGCAAAATAGAGCCCTCAATGTAAAAGTTGTAGGTAAAGCCTCTGGAAAATGATCCAGGAGCTGCAGAACACTGGGGCATTTGTTTGTCCGGACTGAGCACATCAGCTCCACTGTTCCTAAAACTCCCGAGTGCTGCGTTCACTTCACCGCATTCCACCCGCGAAGCAGAAGAGGGCATTCAGCATGGTTCAAGAAGTAAAGACTGAGCCATGCCAGTCTCTTAATGTAAAAACACTCAGCTCCCTCTCAGCCATTAAAATGAATGAAGAGCAAGAGTGTTTGGATAAACATCAGCCAAAAGAAACCTTGGAGGCAGCTAGAAGGCTACCGCTTCATACAACATAGACCATGTTTCCAAATACAAATATTACACTTGGCAAAGACTGCCCTTTGCTGCATGAGTTATGCTGCGCTTTTCTTTTCTTTTTTCTTTTTTTTTTTTTTTTGTGATGTTTGAGTTTGTGCAAGAGGTATAAATAGCTAGGCTGTTATTAAATGACCTTTTCATTTTTTGCAAAATATCAAATGGGTCCCAATCCCTGAAACAAATGCACACAATGCTCTTTTGTGCCTGAGTTTTTGGTGCTCAGTCTCTAACCGTGACAAAAAAAATACCATGTGACTGAAAAATTGTGTCCAAGGGCCAAATGTAAAAAATAGAACTTTCCTCTATGAACTCCTTTCCAGAAAGCTGTCTGTAGAAAAACACATCTGGATCACTGTCTTATTTATACACATACCTGCTTACCTTGCAAAGGAACAGTGAGTTACTGTTCTTAACGCACTATAGCCCAGTCTACACTACAGACTTTCACCAGCATAGCTGTGTCGCTCAGGGGGATGATGGGTGTATCGATCTTGGGGTTCATTACATAACAAACCAGGCAACAAGAAAGGAATAAAACTTTAATAAAACAAGCTAGAGAGCATCTCTGGTGAACTGCTGCACACAGCATGCCGTGGTCCCAACCCTGTCTTCAGGATGCAACTCCAAATTCCTATGTTCCTTAAACTGCCCCTTATGCATTAAATTCTCAATCCATGTAGTACATTTCCAGAAACCTTGTGTGTCAACCACCTAGATAGGAGAGGTTACCAGCACATCAGTCTTGGGTGAGTCTTTACCCCTCACTTTCCTCAAATACCCCTTCCCCAGGCAGGTTAGTAAGACTCTATGAGTCTTTCAAGATATTTAATCTCCCAATATGATCTTCTCAGTATAAGCCTTTTATTAGAGTCTGAGTTGCTCTCTTGTTCCTTGACAGTTTACCCTTTGTGCGTTGATGATAAAGGATCAGTCAGATGGGAAATGCCAGAGTCCACATCTACTGTCAATATGTTGGAACTTTCTGGGATTACTCGTAAATCGCTTCGATTAAATCAAAAGGTGTTCCCCTAGTGCAGTGGTGGGCAACCTGCAGCCCTTCAGGGTAATCTGCTGGCGGGCCACAAGACAGTTTGCTTACATTGACTGTCCGCAGGCACGGCTGCCAATGGCTCCCAGTGGCCACAGTTCACCGTTCCCGTCTGGACCACATAAGACGTTGGATGCAGCTGACTTTTGTGGCACCCCTTTGGCCCCAAGTATGAGAGGTGTGGCGGTCGGAGTTAAGAGATGGAAGCTCACAGGCCCTTTTGTCAAAATAATATTTCTGCGTCCACTTTTGATTTTCTTTCATCGTCTGTATGATTTAATTGTTAAGAGATTTCAGCAAGTAGATCTGATCCTTCTTCCCATTAACAGTTGAGCTGGAGAAAAGCCATTTTCCAGGGGTGTACTTCAGTAAACCAGTCACGCTTTATACAAACAATCCTCGCTGTCCAAAGTCTTTTTCAGAAGGTTATTTACTGTCCATACAGACCTTTCCACAAGTCCATTTGATTGGGGGTAGTTTGGGCTTGATGTTTTGTGGTGAAAAGCCCAATCTATAGCAGATTGCCTAAAATCTTCACTGAAGAATTGTGGCCCATTATCACTAGAAACTTCATCTGGAATTCCACATCTGGAGAAGATTCCCTTCATGCTGGCTATCACTGTTAGTACTGTGCAATGTGCAAATTTCTGGATACAGAGAATGATAATCTGTAACTATTAAATAATCCTTTGATTGCCAGGTAAGTAAGTCAATGCCTACCTTCTCATAACGCCTTTGTGGAGCTGGATGAGGTCACAGTGGCTCTGCATGTCGACATGGCTTGTATTTCAAGCAGGAAAAGCAGTCTCCTACCACATTTGTGATTCATCTGCAGTCAATACAGCACTTCTTGTGCTTGTTTGCACGTCTCAATTTCTAAATGACCCTCGTGGATCTTCCGTAGCATTTCTTTACAGAGGCTCATTGGAATTACAACCTTATGCCCTTGAAAATCACACCATCTATCACAGCAGGTTCATGTCTGCAGTTTCAATAGTCTCTTATATTTGGACAGCAACTGCCTATTTCTTCAGGCCACCCTTTAATGATCACTTCTTTAAGGATTCCCAGGGATTCATCTTTCTCCATTTCCGCTCTCATTTGTTGTAGTTTCCTGTTACAATTTAACACTTGGCAGCTTATCTCCCCAGTACCTGAGCAGGCTTCCACAACAGGCTGAGGGGCAAAGAAAAAAGATTCTCTGCAATGTTGAGAAACTGACCGTGTTGAATGGCTGAAGGGGAGGAGGGAATGACATCAGACCAAATTCTACAAATCTATGGAGGTTGCAAGCACTCAGCACCCTGTAGTACTGGGCTCTTTCACTATAAATTCCCTCCACCCACCCTACATCAAGATGGATTTTCTTTGGCATAAAAGGGCACCATCAGCAGGGCATTCTCCCTTTCCCTTGGAATGATCTCCATCCTCAGGTCTGAAATAGCCTGAACATCTAGATCTTCAGGGCCTGCTGCAAAGCCCATCTCTTGGAGCAGGCACCGGTGTACGGCTAACACAGTCAGAGGCTGGATTTCTGCCCAGATGAAATTGTGGTGGGAGTTGAGTTTATGTGGAGTTGAGCAAATAATTGTGTTTTAGGTTCAGTGGCCAAACCTCAAAAATCAATCAATCAATCATTTCAAGTCAACCTGGAAAATTCAGTTTTTCATTTCATTTCCAAGTGGTTTGTTTTGCTTTTTAAATAAAGTCAGTAATTTTGATTTTCTTTTCTTCTTTTGGCCAAAACTATTTGACAAATTCAACCTAAATTTGCATATAGTTTTGGTGGCTCCAAAACTGCATTTTTCAGTAAATAAACTACTCGTCCAAAAAAAATTCACCCAGCTCTAGGCTTCAGCTGTTTTGGGCTGATGACCAGTGATCAGCTGGGAGAAGGAGAAGCTTTAGTCAATTGTTCCCTATTAAACTGTGTTTACAGATGTGTTCAGAGACTTTTAGGTAGCGTTAAGGTTGAGCTCTTAATAACTATAGGAGTCTTTCCTCCTTACTGGACATGAATCGCTGCATTATTATTCAGTGCCTACAAACTCATGTGAGGGGAGAGGCTGCAAAGCTATAAATCTTTACAGAACCTTGCTCATTATTTTGAGGATATCTCCTCTTGCATCAAGACACAAGGTACGGAGGTATATTGACAGTCGCTGATACAGAGCCAATACAGAAGGATATAAGAAAGGTTTAACCAACCCCACCCCCCAAGAATGATGGTTAATTTTAGCTCCTCACACTGCGGTATGGGTGGTGGTGTGCATTTCAGGAAGTTCCTGGCCACAATGCTCTAGGGTTGTTACTGCTGGTCAATCCTAATTAAAAGGCTTCCTTGCATCTTGCAATCAAGGGTTCTTGACCTCACTTTCAGATCACATATTTGGCTGTGAGAAGCTGCCTGTTTTCCTGCCAGCACGATGAGCTCCAGAAAATGTGCTTAGAGAGGGTTAAACAAGATGTTTTTATTCTGCTTCATGCTCATTTGTTATGAAAATAGCTATTCCCAAATGAAGGTGCGAGACAAAGAAAATACACCACGGATTAGGAAAAAGCCAAATTCTATGTGAAAAACCTACAGCCACTGGCCATTTGGAAATGTTTATATTTTTAACAGCACTCAATTAGTACTGGGTGGTTAGCTTTAAGCTGTCATTAGAGATTGCCAAATGATCCAAAGTCCCTTCTATAAGTAAGTAAATAGGGGTATTAAAGTGTTGAATAAACAAGCAGAGCGACTGGGGTGTCTGTTGGACTCCAGTGTGGTCTTGGTCAATGGACTGGGAGTCAAAAGAAGATTTGTGCTATTTTCTGTTCTGCCTTTCTACCAGACCTCGGGGAAATCTCACTGTCAGCACCCCTGGTCCAGAGCTCATTTCAATCACAGGCCTCTTTGAGTAAGAGCTTTGCTGCAGGAGGCAATGGGTGTTTGACTTGTGGTCAAGCCGGTAGATGATTTCGTGCACATCTTAGAGAGTAACAACAGTCTGGTGTAGCAATATACAAGATGCACACGAAGGGAGTCCAGCTATTGGATGGGCACTCCACTGCTAAGTAGTGAGACCACTCGACTGTCTGGGCACCAACTGGCAGGCACAACTGAGTCCAAAGGTATACAAGCCAAGAGGGATGCTGGCCTTCCTTGGTTTGTTTTTTGTTCCCTAATACCATGGTGTTACAGGGGCATTTCTATCCTGACCAGGAGAATGGGAACAAAGATGCTGCTGTGGAGAGGTAACAGATTGAGGCTGGGGGACCACTGAGAACAGCTAACACATTTTGGGAGGGGAAAGGTGAATGGTGCCAGGGTGAATGGTGCTGGCGGGGGGGCTGAAGAGGTGACAATGGGTACACAGTTATTGGGAATAAATAAGTATGTGTGACTAAGTTGGCAGGGGGTGCAGTAGTGGTGAATAGTGGGTTAACTTGTGTGTGTGAGAAATAGGTGTGACATGTAACAGAGGGAGACCAGGGATATGTGTCCATGGGTGCACATTCATGTGAGAGGTGTGTGTGCGCATGTCCAAGTCTGAGTTGTGCAAGAGCACTGTTTGGGCTGGATTAAGCCTCATTGAAACGGGGTGTAACCATCCTCCTTCAATTAAGTTAGTTCTAGGAAGCCAGTAAGAGGTTTTATGGAACCAAGAGCCCAAACAGCAGGGGCCTCCACCCCAAACATGGGCACTTGTCACTGCCCAAAACAAAGGCACATGTGAGGCTGCTCGGACATTTAAACTATGTAAGCAGAGGAGCTTCACTCAATATTGTTTTGAGTAGAGGAACATGCATGAGAGAGAAGCTGAGAAAACCACCGCAGAAATAGTCAGAGAAGAGCTCTTAGATCTTGCTCTGTCTGTGGCTGGTGCTTTCTTGAAATTCTCTTGAAAGCACCAGCCACAGACAGAGCAAGCTCTAAGACAGCAGCCCTGAGAAGAGCAGAGGTAGAGAGTTTTGGGGCTGAGTGGTGTCTGTCAAAGTTTGACTCAGACTCACAATTTATCAGACCATTCTGTTTTATTAGCAAAGCTGCTCTGCTAATACATTTAGAAGTGAGCCCCCCGAAGTGGGGCTTGTATCTTTTAATTTATACAGTTTTTTGGAGAACAAGTTACAGAGAAGTTACAGACAAAAGAAGAAAAAGATTTTAGTCACCACCCTTCGAGATCCCTGAGACCAGTCACGTATCTTCAATTACCTGCCACCCTTAACAATCTCCTTTAACAGCTTCCAGTTAACTTAACTAATTGCCCTTCACACCTTCCATTCTGATGCCTGCTTCTTAATCGTGCTGGCTCTATCTTAATTGCTTCTCCATTCAAAAGCTAACTGTCCCTACGTGTGCTCCGTCAGATACTTTGTAACATGTTTTGGCATGCCCTCTCATATACAATGTATCCAGCATGTCCCCTTATACAACGTTATACTTATACAATGTTATACTTCCACATGTCTGAAAGGGGCTTGGAACGGTGAGCAAAGAAATGGTCTCTTGTTTGATTCCTGCTGTGTTCAGGGAAACACGACTTTATGTACATTCTTTGTAAATCAATGAAACGGCATCACAGAAATGCCTAACTCCATCACCAATTTCTCCTTGCATCTGGAACCACAGGCAAGACCTCAGATTTTTGGCTAACCACTCAGGTCAAAAGGAGTAATAAGGGGTCTTAAAAATAAAGATGGTGATTGTGGTCAAGAGCAAATGTATGTCCAGGGCCAGTATGTGGGAACAGGTGGGTGACTGAACATTTACTTGTCCAGAGGTGTATAAGTTTGTGTGAGCAATGAGTGAGAAAAAGTGCATGTTTATATTACGGCCACCATTGTGGCCAACAGACGGGGGACTGAACCTGGGATCTCCAGAGCTAAAAGTTATGGCTTGAGCTAATGAGTCAGGGCTCTGTAAGAACTTACATCCTCTGTGGATTGGCACAGAGGGGGACCTGTGGCACACATTCACCAGTGGGTTACATATACACAGAGTGTAAGCTTATGTGAATGGTTGTATGGGCAGAAGGGGGGAAGCTGTGTAACTATAGTAAAGTTGAGCTAGGAGAGTGTTGTCTGGGCTGGTAAATTCTCCGGCCAGTTTTACAAGTCTGGTTTTATAATTTCACTTTCTCACACGCACACCTTTTACTGCTACACAATAGCACCTCAAATAGCTGCTTCTCAATCAGGTCCTCTCAGGTCAAATGAATACCAACCACCCTTACCACATATGTTCTGTTAGCAATCTCTCCCATTGATCTCAGACTTAATCCAACTACTTGGGAGATTTCTTTCATTAAAAGAAGTACTACCAGCATTCCTTAAAGCATGAAAACCATGCTCATCCACTGAGAAAACTTGGAAAACTGTGTGTAACAGTGTCATATGTAGTCCTGACTAACCACTCCTAAACCTCAGCCTTGTTAATACATGGGAAGCAGGGCAGTCCAGCCAGGAATAAGCTCCTGGCTTGCCTCTGAGCCCTGCTGTAGATTCTGATTCTGCTGTAGAACTTCAACCAGAATGCAACCAGCTCATGCTCTCCCACCTCTGTCCCAAACCGTCCTAGTTTACTTACTTTCAGGGCAGGCCTCAAGGCCCACTTCTTCCCCCCCTCCTGCACTGGGAGGACTCTGGTGGGAGATAGGAAGACTTTAAATATGTTATTTGCTATTGTGTTATATGTCACTTATTGGTCAAAGTGGGGTTATTGGAGCAATTTTATTAGTTTTTTCTAACTTGTAAAAGGATAATGCCTCTTACTGAATGAGTGCATGAAAAAAACATTCAGTTCCTTTTTTGACACATCACAAATGATCTCTAAGTGCCCTAGAGAATTTCTGACCATGATTCCCACATAGCATGGAAAAACAAGGGAAAAACAAGCAGAATTCTTTAAGGCATAACCTAAAAGGAGTAATAAAACAACAAATTGTCTCAATTTAAAACCTCGCTGCTGTTCACTGTTCTAAAATGACTAGTGCCTCACAAGACAGCCGGACCTGAGGTTTTTTCCCCAAATAATCCGGACACTCCGTGTAAAATCAATAGTTGAAAGCAGCCCCCCTGGCTCCTTCCAGCATAAAGTGGATCCACAGATGAGAGCTGGATACAGGACTTATGTTCCCTGGTATTTGCAATGGCTGTTGCCTTTCAGAGGTGAGATGTTTACTTTCCATGCGGAGGAAGTTTCCCCACCCTCTGTATACAGATATCCATCTGCCAAGAAACTGTGTAAGCAACAGCCCCAGAGGCCACTGTGTGCCGCCTCTATCACTCATGCCCCAGCAACTGTTGCAAATTATGTGTAACCTGAGGATGATTCGAAGGTTTTTGCCTGGCGTGACTGTGAAATGGTTTATTGCATAGTTCTGCTGAACAAGCCGGCCAGGCAAGAAGTTTATTATGCAGCCATGAATCCAGTTTGGCAGGAGACTGAACCGTACCTTTGCTGACTTACATCACTGTATAACTCACTCACCCCGCTAGCCTCCTGTAAAATGCTACTTCAGCCCTTTCCTTTAGGCACGTCAGGCTCAAGTTCAGTGATCTCCCATAAAGCCTTGTGCTTTGCAAAGGGGGGTGGTCCTGTTGAAAACACAGGGGTCATATCCAAGAAGGCCTGATGTGCCCCATTCCTTGCTCTGGCCTTCCCTCTTTGCCCCATAAAGGTGTGCAACACTATCCTCTCACATGTTCACAAATGAAAGAAATTTCTATGAGACGATAGAGGGTGCAAGAGAAATGGACAGTCAGGGATTTAGCTGGTGAGGACGAAATGATTTATAATAACATTTGAGACAGGTCATTAAATCCAACCTCATTGCTGGAAACCCTGCTGTGCAAGCTATTTTCTTGTAAATGATTTGCCAGGGATCTTTTCCATAACCAAGTCAGATTCACTGACTTAACACCTAGGCCTTTGTCTTCAACATTTGAAAAAACAGTACAACTTCAAGCTGGTTACTAATTAGTTTGGGGTGGGTAAGAGAAGAAAAGGGCAAGAGTGGGGGTTATGATGTTCGCTGAGGTAAATAAAAAATACAGATTATGTGGATTTCCCTAGTCTGATTTTTACTTCATTAAAAACATGTCCACAAGCTCGTGGGATGGAGATTCCAGTTCCCCACTCCTCTCTTAACATCATCTTCATTTATAAGATCCTCCACAGACTTGATCTTTCCCTTCTAGTCAAGGTCTTATCTTGCCCTCAACACCATGCTATCCAAGTGCATTTTAAGCAATGTGACTTTTTCTGTTTACATTTTCCATTCTATGCCCTATAGGACATATTACGCCTAAATTATACAGCCACACCCTGGGGATTCTGCAGCAAACTGGCAATTACATGGCAATGTTAACAAGTTACAGAATAATCCAACAACCTAGTTTCATTGAGAAAGTCTAAAAAGGCACAGGGTAAAACTGTGTGACTTCCTACTGCTTTCTCCTGCCAGATCCATGACTCTCTGAATGCCTAGGCAAGTTAAGGAGACTGAAAGGTTGGTCTGGTTAGGACACTGGAGTGGGACTCAGGAGATCTGGGTTAAATCCCCAACTCTGCTGTCAAATGGAGATAGTATTTGCTCTCTCCCACCATTGTTTTGTGTGCGTGGCATTGAGCACAATGGGGCTTTAATCCCAGAGGGGCCTGTAAGTGATGTTATAATGCATATGAATTCAGTGAGGCCAGAGTTCCATTGGCCAAGGGAACCGGCAGCATCACATCTGGAAGAAAAACACTTGATTCCTCAGAGTCCTCATGACATGGGCTGGCTTTAATCCCCTTCTCCTCATTGGTCTTCTACAGGGGACACCTATGCAGTTCTTCAATGAAATTGACAGCACCTCACCTCTCTCTCATTTGTATCTGCAACTGGATGCAAGCCAGCTCCATTCTCTACCAAAACCGGAGAGCAAAGGCCTCACATCGGGCCTGGAAACTGCAATGCTCACCCATACTGATGGAGGTGAGGATTGGAAGCACATCCCCAGTCAGGGTTGCAGCTGAATATGCCTCTTGTGTCAAAACGCTATCAGACAAGTCTTCCAGCTCATGTTTGCTATTCAATTTAGATGCTTTCTGTCTCATCAGGGACCTCTGCTGTCCCGGACTATCTTGTCTGGGACTGAAGCAAGATGCTTTGCTGCCTCATTTCCTCTCTGGATTCCCTGGCTCTCTCAAATAATGGGTGATCCCTTCAATTTCTTCACTTACCTCTTCCAAAAGGGCCTTCATCTGTATCTGCCTCCTGCCTGCCTGGGATCGGGCCTACTCCATTTAGGCTTTTCCTGGTCATAACTGTGTCAGCTGCTTCTGCTTGGCAGCATGGGGTTGTTTCATCACCACTCTACCATTCTGACACCACTATCACCATTGTAGCATCAGGGGTTTCCAAAGGAATGAGGTGAGACCACACAGTCAAGAAATCCAAACTTTAATGCAGGCAGAGGCCTCACTATCTGCCTCTACTAGGGCTGGCCACAGGCCATCCCAATTGCTGAAAGAGCATTGTTTCCATTCCCATTTCACCAGCTTTTGCTCAAATCATGCCCCCCTGAAACCCAGCTAACAGGGTGGGTGGCGGTAGGAGGGAGCTTGTTATAATATAAACCTAGAGAATTGGTCTCCATTTTACTACACACTTGGTAAAGAACTGTGGAAAAATGAGTACAAGGATGGATGGAAATATAATTTACACAGGAAAGGGTTATGCAACAAATAAGCAATGTTGTCTTATTGGTTACACTGCATGTATATTATCAAAAGGTGGGTCATGAACATGCAATACCATCCATTATATCCCCCAGAGTAGAAGTCAATGTGTTATCCCTAATCTATACCTTTTTCAAAGGGCTGGGATTAGGGTTGCCAACCCACCAGGCTTGTCCGGGAGTCACCAGGAATTAAAGATTAATCTTTAAATAAGGATCATGTCATTTGATGAAACCTCCAGAAATATGTCCAACCCAAACTGGCAACCGTAGCTAAGATATGCATTTGATTCAATTGCAGTTCTATTAGGATTTTTAAATTCTATTTTTTATTTCAAAAGCCCTTTTACGATTATAATTTTCTAATATCAGTGTTTTACAACAATACAGCCTCAGAAAACTTAGACCAAAACGCAAAGCCTGACCCCTAGGAAAGGGAGTGGGAGGAGTAGCTTCGTGTACATAGGCAAAGGAGGAAATAATGGAAAATCTTATCTACAATCTGTTTTCCTATTATGAACCCCAGCCCTGCAAACACTTTGCATGCATAAAGGTTAAACCCATGCAGGAGTCCCATCAATGGGAGTATCCACATGCACCAATTTTTGAAGGATAAAGGCTAGAGTTTGCATAGTCTCATAGTCAATAGCTCTCTTCTTTTGAGCCCTGTGTTACTGTTCTCACTACAGCCTACATGTACTTTACTGTGAGAAATCGTATTTCCAGTGTCACAGTAACATGTCCCACAACAGTTAATTATACTGATCATCTGCTCTCTTCTATAGCATTTTGCATCTAAGTGTCTCCAAGAGCTGCACAAACGCAAAGAGACTAAGCTTCACAACCTCAAGTGTGACATAGGTACCGTTATCTGCATTTTACAGATGACAAATTCAGGGCTTGTCTACACAGTCAGTTAGTGAGCAGCTGCCAGAGAGTAAACCTACAGGGCACTAGCCGGCCGTGCACGAACTAGCTGTGTGGACCCTGCTGCGGCACAGGACAAGTCCCGTAGTATGCTTTGCTGCATGGCTGCTTCAGACAGCAGCAGGATGAAGTGCACTACAGAATTTTTAATGTGAGGTAGCAGGGTTCAACAGCTCGGCCGGCTAGTGCGCTGTACATTCAGACCCGGCTTGCCATACATTGACTGACAGCGTACACGAGTCCGAAGTGACTCGGAAATCAGTTTTTTAGTGTCAAGCTAATGATGGCTATAAGGATTTAAAAGATGAGGGGGGGTCTAGTGTTACAATGTCTAATTTTGTTGGAGAACATAGCATGTGTGTTATACCACAAAGGCGCCATAAATACTGAGGCACCTCCTAAAACACTCTGCATGAAGAGCCCTTCAGCAGCTTGCGGAAATGACAGTCAGAAGGCAATGCTAGGCAAGTGGCAAGCATGGTGCTCACCAGGGTTAATAAAGGATTCAGAAATACTTTTACCTAAGCAATTACTAGCTTAGTTTTAAAGTCTAGATCATAAGTTCTACTCTCCACCTTCTTGGACATAATTGCGGTTTTGTAACCTTGGAGGGGATCCTGTTCCAAATGTCCACTGGAACCAAGGAAAATAATCCTATTGAGTTCAAAGGGCTTTGGATCAGCCCCATCCGTATCCGGGGGACACCCAAAAAACCTAAGTAAGTGATTTTATATATTAAATAAAACTGAGCAGAAAAGATACAGTCATCTCTACCTTTGAAAAATCATACTGCATCTGGTAGACAGCTTGGAGAACAGATTTGTATTTATTTAATCAGCAAATTACTATTTCCACCTTTGCTTATAAAGAAAGAGCATTTTTGCCATAATTCAAAAAAGAACGATTTACTTTCATCATATAAACTCTTTGCTTTGACTCCCGAGACTATTTCTGAAGATCAAGAAGCTGTTTGAGATGAGAGGGATGATGTTTAAAAGGCAGGGAGCAAGCGGAGAGCTGGCCTCATTCTCGCTTTAGGATCTGACCCTATGCAGGGTGTTAAAGCTGTAAATATAATGGGCCCAACTTTTGATATGAGAGAACAGAAGAAAACTGGATAGCCGCCAACCCCCTTTCACGAACCGCCAAGCCCCTTTCACTAACTGCACAGGATTTGGCACCACCCACCCAAGAAAATAAGTAAACATTAAAAACAAAAAACATTATCCACAGAACAGGAATGGGAGGGTAGTTCACCAGCCAATGGCCAATGCTAGTATTTCCAATAAGGGTGCAAGGGCTTGATCAGCAAATAAATACTATGAAAGATTAGTCATCTCCAGATAGGTACCTACTTCAAAGAAGGCAAAAGTATGGGTAGGTAAGTACATTTTACCCCCCCCTCCCCCCAGGCACCTGGTGTTCTGTGATCCATTACAACTGGGAAGTAACCAGTAATAAAACAAATCTTCACCAACTGGAGGGAAACTTAAACATCACTTGACATGAAGAGGACAAGCCAGTTCTTATTTGAGGGTTTTTTGTCTTTTTTTGGGTCATGGTTTGTTTTGTTTTTTTACTTTTCTCTCTTTCCTTCATGAAGGGTTTTACTGAAAGATAGCCAAAGGAAAGACTGCAGACAGAACCTTATGTCCAAAAGTCGTATCAGACAAAGAGAACACATCCGTTTTGAAGTGATACAAGAATGCACTGAAGACCATGTGGCCATATGACAAAGTTACTTGCATGACTATGCTGTACTGCTCAGGAAGAAGGCAAGTGAGTGCTCACAAAAAAGGAAGATCTTTTATGTACAATTTATAGGCCTGAAAGACTCCTGAATTTACCCATCTGGAAACAGTGGAGAGGGTTGCTTTGCCCTTCTGCTTAGGTTCCCCATCTAATACTAAAAACACATCAGATTTTCTTCAGGGTTTAGTTTTGTGTAAACAGAGTTGGGATGTCCCAGCCACAACAAGTGCGCAGAGGTTTCTCCTCACTATGAGAACGCCCCCAAACTTACCAACTCTCCTGGCCAATGTACTTGTGGCAAAATGTTTTTTCCTGTTAGGAAAGACTCCCCCATATTTTCAAAACAGAAGGTTCAGAGGTTACCTGAAACATCAAATTGTTCTATTAGCCTCCTCACATTATCTCAGGGTTGCAGAAAAGCACTAGAACTGGAAGAAATAGGTGACGAGGCTCCTAACATTGAGACTTGCACCTTCAAAAAGCTAGGAGTCTGACCTAATCAGACCCCATCTAGAAGGAACTCCAGGATATATGTGGTTGTGAGACAAAACGGGATGCAGCTGACCAATAGTCTACCATTTTGCTCAAATGTAACTGGTTTTAATCATTAGATGCCTTGTTTTGTGAGCACGGGTCACTTGCTGGAGGATTCTCTGCTCCTTGAAGTCTTTAAACCACAATTTGAGGACTTCAATAGCTCAGACATAGGTGAGAGGTTTTTCGCAGGAGTGGGTGGGTGAGATTCTGTGGCCTACGTTGTGCAGGAGGTCAGACTAGATGATCATAATGGTCCCTTCTGACCTTAGTATCTATGAATCTATGAAAAGACTGTCCTTAATGAAGGCTTGGTAAGCACCCAGCAGGTACTACTGTAAATAATGTAAGTAATAATCAGCAAAACTTCCTGCTCCAGGAGCAAGAGAATTTCCCTTGCTTCATTCTGGACTTTTAACTTGTTCCAGCCTGGAAGGGCCAGTATGCCCTGGAGCTCTCGTTGCTCTTAACATGAACGGCAACCAAGTCCAAAGAGATTAAGAAGAGAGAGAACTACTCTAGCCACTTGGAACTCTAGGAAGTTGTCCAGATGAACTTCCTGAGACAGCCATTTGCCTTGAATTGAATGGAGCCATTCTGAGCTCACACAGACGTGTGGAAGATATACTGGTTTCTAGTTCTGGAAATTCCACTGATAGTCAAGAAAATTTGTACAAAACAGAGCAAAGTAACAGTTTTTACATCTGCTCACAGTCATACAAAGTAACTGGAGACCCTGGAGGGAAAATACATGAGTTCCTCAAAGAAATACAGATTATGAAATATTTCTTTGAGTAACTGGACTACAATCAGGAATGTCTGATAGAATGCCCAAAGGTGGATCAGATGCTGAAGGCATTAAGGAGGTCCTCTGAAAACAGATGAAGAAATCAAAGGGCTCAAGTACTTTGAAAGGTCTAGTCAGTATGAATAGATACTATGGGCGGACTACCAACAAGTCATCTTTGACTGTCAGACTGGCCAGAGTTATCATCAGACTCATAAAAAAAAAAAAAGAAAAAGAAAAGAAACAGGAGAGAAGCCAAAGGGTCAGGAAATAGAAATGGGTCTGCAAAGCTGCAAAAGGCAGGTAGCTTGAGTGGCATATGCAAACTGGCACAGGTTTCCTTGTAGGACTATCAAAATCCTGATGAAAAATCTGTCAAAAACCTAGATTCCATTCAGAAATGGGCTTTGCACCGTTAGTCTAGACAAAACTAGTACTGAGCAAACTGTGTGTGTTCTCTTTCCTACCAGGCAGAGTCTTGAGAGAACATCCTTCCCCTTCCGCCCTGACTCAGTACCTCCCCCCCCCCCGCCCCAAACAAAACAACCACTCAGAAAAGGAGCAATTGTTTTTGATGAAACTAGGTTCGCACTGCTGTCCTTCACTGCCTGTTCACTGGTGAAGAGGAAGGGTGGGTGAAGGAGGGCAACTTGAAAATTGATGGAAAGATTTGGATGATTTAGAGAGCCCAACCTGGCTGATGTGAATTTTTTGATTTGGAAGGATTCAAACAAAAACAAAAGCCTCTATTCTAAGAGAAAAATAGTAAAAAAAAGCAAACCCTTTTTGGCTCTCTTCTCCTCCCCCACACACACACACAAAGACATCTTATTAAAAGATGGAACTAACCACCTCAGAAATGGCAAAGCCACTCCTCA
Source organism: Caretta caretta (assembly GCF_965140235.1). NCBI lineage: Eukaryota > Metazoa > Chordata > Testudines > Cheloniidae > Caretta > Caretta caretta. The sequence goes on along the minus strand of NC_134208.1, from coordinate 199,676,164 downwards.
TCTACTGGGCCACCCAGCCTGACAGTTGAAAAGACACTGCTGAGTTGGGCGTGAGCACTCAAGTTCTTGCAGCAATACTCTGAGTGTTAAAGCCAGCTGAAGTAGTTTTACAGCCATGCAACAAAATGGTGCACTCTCAATGCTGACATTTTAGCCACGGATCATAGCTATTGCGACTGCCCACTGGAGCTGCCAGGCTCATGCTGTGAGCAACAGGCCACTATCAGCAACATCTGAAAAAAACCTGCTGTCAGGCTAAAAAAATGGCACACTGGGATGTTCTGGCACACATGAAGGAAACCTGGAAGAACTGTCACTCTCCCTGTAAATTCCAGCTAGGGTGGTCTGTTGGCACATGCAGGCTGCCAGTGTGAGCTGGGCTGCTCCACTGCCTTGGTAAGAAAAGCAATTGGCAGGTGTGGTTCAAACAGAGCAGGCTGGGTTAGATCACATTGCCTTTTGGGAGGCCAAACTGAGAACAAATCTACTGGCACTGATAGGCTAGACTGCTCCATTACATCCTGTTAAAACAAAGCCGTGGCAACATGGAGGCCTGGACGAAGCCCCCCCTCTCCCCCACCCCACACACAAACGCAGTCTCTTGCCAGGGAGCACACTGGCAGACTGGGCCCCACTGCTGTGCTGACTCACTGAGGAAAAGCCAGGAATAGAAGTACACAGATCCCCTCAGGCTACCATGACGTCATGGTAGCTGGTGCCAAATATAGGGAATCTGAGCCATTTCTTTTTGTTTTTAACTGTACTTCTGTTTTCAAAGCCCGGGGGAGACCAATGGCCATCAAAGAAGTGGGACTAAATGAACAATTGAGAGGACTGGGGTGCAAGACACCAGATATAAGGATTAGCAAAGGCCCCTTCAGGACAATCAGGGCAAAAATACCTTGTTACTGTATCAGACAGAAAGTGGTTAGGAGGGTGGTCCTGCCTCATGGGGTTTTCCTACCCCCCTGTCTTACCAGCCTCTTGGACACACTTCTGGATGCCACATTTCATCCCAGTCCGCACAGACCAGCCAAGACCTCTGACTCATGGCTTCCAAAACACCAGCTCCTGCTGCAGAATTACCACCCCAAATGGCTTATTAAGGCTTGCCTGCTACATGGCTGCTGTTGGAGTCAGCTCTTCCTTCCATGCTTCACCTTGACCAAGAGCACCATGTAGCCAGGGATAACTGCCCTGGTGATTCTGCAAAGCCAGCTCCTGCTGTTGAATTCCTGCCCCAAGCAGCATAAGGCTTGTAGAGTGGATACTGTGCGCCTTATTGCACAATGGTGTGCAGGAGCCCCATTGATCTCAGCTGGGCCAGGACCGGCTCTAGCCACCAGCAAAGCAAGCAAGTGTTTGGGGCAGCACAATTCCAGGGGAGGCATTCCAACCATCCTTTTTTCTTTTTCCTTGGGCTCTCGGAGTTTGGGGCTGCAATTTTTTTGCTTGGGGCGCCAAAAAACCTAGAGCCAGCCCTGAGCTGGGCATGCCAACGCTAGCAGGTTTTCTCCTCAAACACCAGTTTCCTACAGACTCCTAGTCTCAAAAATCCTATCTGTATTGAGCCTGAAAGAAAGAGAGAAAGTAAAACAATAGAAAAAGCTCCTGCCTGATCACAGAGAGAAGAGAGACCCAGAGATGCCTCCTGCTTTGTGGAGCAGAAGTGAAACACTGGGGAGTTAGGCAACACAAGCAATTCTCAGAACAGCACCACCTGCGGGCCTTACAGAAGTGAGAGGGGGGGTTTGCTTGGAAGATTAGGAGGAATAAAGCAGTTGTAATTCGTAATAGAGCACCAGGTGCCCAAGAAGGAAAAATCTTTTATAAAATAAGTTCTCTGGACTTGATTGAACCTTCCCTGGGAAAAGGCCAGCCACACAATTTAAAATGCAAAGGGTTCAAAGGGTTATTTGGCTCAGATAAGTTTGAAGTTAACATTCTCCCTGAATTTTATCCCTCTTTTTGTAACCTGTTTACAGCACAATAAAATCATATTTTCAACTCTTACACCACTCTCCATCCAAGGATCTTAAAGTGCTTTACAATCATTCCCCACAAAAACCCTGCACTTGCTTGAAGACTTCATAGCCTCCCAAGAAAGCTAGCCTCAAAGATTGAGAAACCTTTCCTTGATCAGTTCAAGAGCTGCACCCAAGCAGACTTGACTCTTGTAACATTATATAGATACAGCACACACAACTATTTTTCTAGCATTTCAGGTTTCTGCTATGGCTCCCAGTAAAACCAGTCAAGCGTGCATTTTTATTTATCTGCAATGACTAATTGAAACTGGACAATATGAGCAGCATACATTAAAAATAATTCTAGTTAGTACAGTGAGTAGGTCCCCTATTTGCAAGCTTTATCCAGCATCACTTTACTTTTGAGTTCAGATTCCAACCACATTCAAGCTGCAGTTGACTGCATGTCAACCATAGGATTTCCACCTGATCATCCCTTTTGTGAGGTAGCTCTCCCAGGAAATACGTAATGGGGCTCAGTACACATAGATAGCTGTCCAGGTGTATGGGCTCAGGATCATCCCTGATGTTCCCATGTTTTGTACCTCAGAAATGGCAACCCTAGCCAACTGACAGATAGTATTTAATTCCAGTCCTTAAAGGTCCAGAGGTATCAGACTTCAAAGTTAAAGTCTATTTTAGGTCATTTGTAGAAGTTTTAAATTATATCTCCTCTAAGCCCTGTATGTCAGGATTCACACTAAGACATCAGTCTCTACAGGTGGAAGGATGCAAGAAATGGTTCCAATAAAATTAAAAAATATTTTAAAATATTTTAAAAACATTTAAAAATATTTAAAAAAACATTCCTAATAGCATTGTTACATATGTGGTATGTGCAGAATACATGATGGTCAGTGGTGGTATCATGGTTTTATTAGCATTCACTTAGGATGCTGGTGGTTTTGCCACCAGTGAATAATATAACAATTCAAAATTGCACAAAAATAAACTGTTGGTATTGCACCATACCATGTATTCCATATAATGTTTCCAAAATGGAAGACAAAAAGATGATTGCTTTTTGAACAAGAGCTCTATATGTTACCACCTTTGTAAAAATCTGCTCAAAATGTTTGGCTCATGTAGATTTTCCTGAAGTGTTCAGAACAAATCTAGGTCTGGCTTCTTTAAATCATTTGCCTTGAAGATGCGAAATTCTATTTTTAAGGATTTCCCCCCAAAAAATTTCTGAACATAAAACAACCAATATACCAGAGAATAGCTTGCAATCTCCTGCTCTCAAATACTTGTATTCAAGTAGAAAGCATTCAGCCATAATTTCACAGGCTCAACCAGATCATCTGCATAGACCATTCTCTTTCTGGTACATTCCAAAATACCCATTGCTCAATAAAATATTATTTAACATTATGAGTCGCAAAAATTGATTGATATTGTTGATATTAAGGGGCTAAGAATATTTGTGCCTTCCGAAAGAATTGTCTCAAGGGTAAAATCCTGGATCCACTGAAGTCAATGGCAAAGCCCCCAGTGACTTCAGTGGAGCCAGGATTTCACCTCAGTCACCCTGATGTGATCCTTCCAAAAGACTGCATGTTAGCAAATCTAAGAGGCTTTTTCTTTTAAAAACATCAGTTTCTATAGTTTTAATAAACCATTTCTAAAAAAACAAATATTTATCAACATGAATAACAAGACAGCTTATATTACTCAATATTAGGGATGTTCCATAATTCCCTCACTATATATACAGTATCTTTGGATGGCAAATATAGTTGAAGAGCTTGAAATAACAGTACATATCAATTCTGAAATAATGCTATTCTTTTAACCACCTTAGTCACTGCATACATATTTTAAAAATAAATTTACTGACATATCTATGTATTATTCCTTTCACTTACAGCATCACTTGGTATTTTCCAATATGCTCATTCCAGTCCTTCACCATCTTGCTCCCCCTTGGCCATATTTAAGAATAGCAACCTCTGAATGTTTTAAGCGATACTTCTTAAGGATTGATGAGCTTTTAAAAAGCTGTAGGTTAGCAGTTGATTCAGAAAGACTGATATCCCTGTGCAGTGTGCTTTATTGGAAACGTTAATATGACATAAAACTAAGCTGGAAAATAATGTAACCAAGTAAAACTAAGGCCCTGACTCAGTTAGGGGTGGGATTTTCAGATAAGCTTAAATGACTAGGGAACACAAGCTCCATTGAAAGTCAATGAGACACATGCTCCTGAGTCACTTAGATGCTTTTGAAAATCCCATTCTAAGAAAAAAGGTGTTTTAAAATTAAAATGGTGTTAAGTTAAAAGTATTAGCCAACACATATTTGACATGTTTTTAAACACCACTTTGCACTTAATGTAGGTGGGTTTAACACCCTCAATACACGTTAACTGGTCTTGGTCAACTCTACAGGGGACTATTTTCCTACTACAGACATGGCCTAAGAGATTAAAAATAGCAAATGTAACACCCCAGTAATGATTAAGAATTAGTTGACAACTGCCCCTAATATGGGAGTTCTCTGGTAATGGAATTAATCACATGGATTGCAGCTACCACAAGTGAATGGTCTCTCTCGGGGTTTTCCATAAAAAGCAAAAAAGCATACAAAACTTTTATTAATTAACAGCACCATCTCTCAGGGTTTTGACCCTTAGTAAACTAAAAGTATGGTGAATTCAATGGCTGCTAATTCTGAGTCAGGGGTGTGAAACTTGATTTTGTTGTCACCTGTATGTCCACAGGCTTCTACAGTGAGACCCATCTTGTGTCTGGCATAAAGACCTTGCTAACCTTGCTCACCAATAAGAAATTTCTCCTCCTGTCCTCACTGTGCAGTACATGATGCAATAGTTCAGAATTCAGAGTAACAGCCGTGTTAGTCTGTATTCGCAAAAAGAAAAGGAGTACTTGTGGCACCTTAGAGACTAACCAATTTATTTGAGCATAAGCTTTCGTGAGCTGCAGCTCACTTCATCGGATGCATACTGTGGAAACTGCAGAAGACATTATATACACAGAGACCATGAAACAATCCCTCCTTCCATCCCACTCTCCTGCTGGTAATAGCTTATCTAAAGTGATCACTCTCCTTACAATGAGTATGATAATCAAGTTGGGTCATTTCCAGCACAAATCCAGTTCAGAAAACATCCTTTTAAATAAAACCCCTGGCCCAGTAAACCAGAGGGTGCTTTTCTTGTTTCTGCAGAGACACCGTGGAGGATGAAGGAATCAGGTTGTGGTCTCGGCTATTCTGTGCCGTTTACAGTAAATAAGGTAGTGAACTGTAAACCAATGCTTAACCAAGCTTCTCTGATGTTCTCTCCTCAGTCATGTCCTAAGCTTTCTTCTTTGTGCTATACCTTTAATTTTACAAATCAGTTCGCTTTCTTTCTCCCCACAGTAACCGCTCTTCGACTTCTTTTTGCTCTAGCTCTTATTTTGAATCAATTTGTTTGCTCTGCCTTTTGAACGGAGCCTTTGTTTCCCTACTCGGACACATTATAACTAACCTTTCCTTCAACTGCCTGCCAATCCAGGACCTTTGACTACCTAGTACAACATTGCCCTGCCAACACAGTTTGACCAAGGAGCAGGATTCGCTCTTGACCTGTGAGGTCACTCTGAACGGAATGAGAAGGCTCTGATAAAACATGCCTTAGCTCCAACTACAGCACTTCCATTGTAGTGACCACTGCTGGCGTTGTTGCAGCAGGGTGTTACAGGCCCAAATTTTGCTAGTGTAGACAAAGTCTCTGAAAGCCAGAAGCAGCTTTTTCCAGCAGACCCGGGTAGGACACTGTAGTGTATTGGCTGTGGGAAAAGGTTAGCTATTTTCAAACACATAAATCTTCATAAATCTCCAATCTCTCAATAAATTTTGATAAACGGTCATCAGTCATCTTGGTAAATGGTGACTGGATCTCAGTTTGTCTTGTTCTTTAGGGTAGACATGACAGCTAAAGGAACTCAAAGTAAATCCACTGAATATTCAAGTTATTTTTCTAAAAGTAAATCCTGAATAAACTTTGTTGATGGATCAGTCCATGGACTGATAAAAGTCCATTTACTGCAATCACCATTAGCATTTTCTCATTCATTTATTACTTAAACACAGGTGGCATTAAGCACTCGCAATGCTTTTTAAAAATAATTAATTGTTTCAAATGTAGTTCAGATTTACAAAGTTTTTTTGTTTTTTGCCACACAAACTGCTTCTGAAGATCCCTTCAAGAATGCCACTCCAACTACCATATTTACTCCCCCTTTTCTCACCTTTCGGGACCTTAGTCAAAATTTTCAAACCTGAGTGCCTGAAGTTGAGTTCCTAAATCCATTTTTTGCCACCTAAATATATGTTGCCCAATTTTCAGAAATGCTCCTTATCCAAGCGCCATTGAAGTCAATGGAAGCTGAAGGTGCTCTGCTCCTATTAACAGGGCTATTTTGATTTGGTTCTGAAATCCGAATTTCAGAGTCCAACTTACGGCACATGGTTTAGAAGTTTTAGCTCATTCGTCATTTGTGGCATCTCTCTCCACAGTGGTTAGTCAATCCATCTCAAGATTCCTCTTTTCCCACACATACAACATACATTCCTTTCTCTAATAAGAAAAGCTTTCAGAGCTTTCCATATGTAATTGTTTCTTCGTGCACAGACTTCAGACTAGCCCTGAAGTAAAGTGGTTTTTGGAATAAAAGGTACATAAATATTGTGTAGCTACACGGCACCTTAAAACAGGAGGTCTATAAAATGAAAATTAAGGGTCAGTTTAGAAGTAACCCCAAGACTGGTACTGAACTCCATAGCTGTTGTAGAAGTCAACCACATTATAGATCATTCCATTTTCTTGTAAGGACTGCTGCTAATTGCCACTCTGAGAAAATACCATGTAATTTCAAGGCAGAGTATATGCTAGTCCTCATTTAACTGGCTTCCCAAACTGTGGTTGCAGCCATGCAGCTGTTCTCCCTCCTAAAGTAGCAATCACTGTGGTCATTTTTCCTTACAGTACCTCCCAGTTTGGTCATGAAGAACCACCTTTGGCTTGGCATTAGGTTTTCTGGATATTGTAAACACTAACATTACAGTTCTTTAGAATATGGCCAAGCCAATTTTATATTTAATCCTTCCTTCTGTTGTAGATTTTACAGCCAATGGCATTTTTGTGCCAAACTCCCACATGGCCAGACTAGGGGGCTTTTATTTGTTTTGGCCAGGGTCCGGAGGTGTTTAATTACACCCTTGAAAAAGTAAATACTCACTGTGTCCTACATAGTTTCTGTATCAGAAAATTTGGACCCTATAGGGTTAGGAGGGAAAAAAAGTTTATTTGAGTTGGAAAACAGACATAGCTATAGACAATTAGGAGAACCGTCACTTGTCAGCTAAACAGAAAACACGGCAACATTTTTGTGTCAGAACCCTATCTGTCACATTTCAGGGCAACTGCTTCTGTATTTCTCCCTCTGCAGTCCACTAAGGAAACCCATTCCAGCTCCTCGGCCACCACCATAGAATCATAGAATATCAGGGTTGGAAGGGACCTCAGGAGTTCATCTAGTCCAACCCCCTGCTCAAAGCAGGACCAATCCCCAGTTTTTGCCCCAGATCCCTAAATGGCCACCTCAAGGATTGAACTCACAACCCTGGGTTTAGCAGGCCAATGCTCAAACCACATGCATCTCTCCCCATCTTGACCAGGGTTTTTGCAGGCTACGCAGTTCCCCGCCTACATTTTGATATTCCCAGGAAGCCAGACCGCCTAAACAGGCCAATGTCTGCACTTTGCTTTCTCTCCAAGGGCTATGATCAACATAACTGCCATAGTTATGAGTCCCACCCAGCTCTTTCGAAGAAAGCACACACATTCTAAAGGTGAAGGCATTACAGAGAAAATATATTAAAAACATTAAGAGAACCTACAAGTATCTTAATAAGTTTATAAGAGATTAGCCATGATCGCCAACAAGGGCTCTGGTAGGAGCCAGTCCTTCAAACTCCACAAAGGGGGTTTTTGGAGTTTAACAAGCACCCCCATGAATAGTTCAGTCTTTCCTTTATACAGTATTGGGCCCTACCAAATTCAGGGTCCCTTCTGGTCAATTTTATGGTCATAGGATTTTAAAATTAGTCAGTTTCAGGCTTTCAGATGATATTTACATCTGAAATTTCATGGTGTTGTAACCGGGGCGGGGGGCTCATCCCAAAAGGGAGTCATGGAGGCTCACAAAGCTGTTGGAGAGCGGGTGACGCAGGATTGCCACTCTCACCTCTGCGCTGCCTTCACAGCCCCTCTGGACTCTGAAGGCAGCACAGCTGTGGACCTTCCTGCAACTGGGGGAGGTACCTAGACCCGTGAGTCTGATATCCCCGCAAGAGCAACTGCTCTTCCTTCCCCTGCATGACCGCTCTGAGCCCAGTGCCCCCGTCTGGGGCGCCCCCAGCCCTGCCTCTCCACCTCTCCTGCAATAGCTAGATCTCATGGGAGATGTTTGATTTCACAGTCTGTGACACGTTTTTCATGGCCGTGAATTTGGTAGGGCCCTATCTATAAAGCTTGAGCCTTTGAAATCCTGGTTTTATGTAACATTGGATCACCAGACAAAGACCCACTCCCCAGGGTTTAGCTTCAAAAGGCTGGTGTTTTGCATAACTGGGGGTGGGGAATTTGTATTTACCTTACCCTAGACGTTTCCCAGGAAATCCACTTCACACATATTGTCCCAAAAGACCATTCTTGTCTGCCACATTGTTCAGCATAGTCTTTTGATCATCTAGATGCACAATACATAACCTTTGCAAAGATACTTAAACTTAATTCAATAAGGTGTTGCAAGGATATTGCCAAAAATTGCATATTTGTTACACCGTCATCAGCATAAATGTGTGTTTGTTGCCTGAGGATCTGGTAATTTAACAATACATGCGATAGCCAAAAATCACAATCTTTGGAGATGATGGTGATTCCATAGAGCTTATTAAAAAATTTAAAAAGCATAATCTGAACTTCAGAGAATCATGTTATGTATAATTAAAATTTTACAAGTGTATTGATTCACTATTAAAGGTGCATAGCCAGGCACCCAAAAGGAACTGCATACATTACCAAAGTCCAATCTTAAATAAGTTCTGAAATCCATATCGGTCCTCAATCTTTAGATACATGTGAATCTAAAACATGTTATCACAGTTAAAGACTGTAAGAATGTATGTGCATAAGAGGGCATATTTACAGTTAAATATCCAAAATGCAGGAAATACAAAAATGAAGGTTGAATATTCAGTTGTGAAACCTGAATGCTGCATTATAATTTTTTCCCCTAACATATAATTTCTTATTTTTGTTGTTGTTTTTTAAATAAGTGAAAGGAGCAAAAGTAATCTCATAATAGGCCCAAGTCTCCCAAAGTCAGCTGGGGTTTATCAGCATTATCTGTAAAACATGTTATTGTAGATTTAAGAAGCACAAGTCAGAGGAATGGCAGTTAAAGTTAAGGTCTTGATCCAGCCATGCACTTGGGTAACTTCAGGCACAAATAGTCTAATTGCTTTTAATGGGACCAAGCATAAGCTTAAGAGCTCTGCTGGATGGGGGGCCATACACATTCCCATACATATGCTTGTATATACATCATATAAATGTTGTTTTAAAGAACGCTTAAGGCATATTAATCCCTTCCTACACCCTTGAGAGCTGTCCAGCTTCCTAGTCTCTCCAAGTTGTGTTTTTTCCTCCCAGTTTAAACAGATGCAAGGCCATTACAGCTTTCTCTCTTTCATTTGCAAATAGAAACACACACAAAATATGAAAAGGAGTACTTGTGGCACCTTAGAGACTAACCAATTTATTTGAGCATGAGCTTTCGTGAGCTACAGCTCACTTCATCGGATGCATACCGTGGAAACTGCAGTAGACATTATATACACACAGAGACCATGAAACAATACCCCCTCCCACCCCACTGTCCTGCTGGTAATAGCTTATCTAAAGTGATCATCAAGTTGGGCCATTTCCAGCACAAATCCAGGTTTTCTCACCCTCCGCCCACAAACTCACTCTCCTGCTGGTAATAGCCCATCCAAAGTGACCACTCTCTTCACAATGTGTATGATAATCAAGGTGGGTCATTTCCAGCACAAATCCAGGTTCTCTCACTCCCTCACCCCCCTCCAAAAAACCACACACACAAACTCACTCTCCTGCTGGTAATAGCTTATCAAAAGTGACCACTCTCCCTACAATGTGCATGATAATCAAGGTGGGCCATTTCCAGCACAAATCCAGGTTTTCTCACCCCCCCCCCCCCCACCCCCATACACACACAAACTCACTTTCCTGCTGGTAATAGCTTATCTAAAGTGGTCATTAAGTTGGGCCATTTCCAGCACAAATCCAGGTTTTCTCACACCCCCCCCCCCCACCACAAACTCACTCTCCTGCTGGTAATAGCCCATCCAAAGTGACCACTCTCTTCACAATGTGTATGATAATCAAGGTGGGCCATTTCCTGCACAAATCCAGGTTGGGGGTGGGGGGGGTGAGAAAACCTGGATTTGTGCTGGAAATGGCCCACCTTGATTATCATGCACATTGTAGGGAGAGTGGTCACTTTTGATAAGCTATTACCAGCAGGAGAGTGAGTTTGTGTGTGTGGTTTTTTGGAGGGGGGTGAGGGAGTGAGAGAACCTGGATTTGTGCTGGAAATGACCCACCTTGATTATCATACACATTGTGAAGAGAGTGGTCACTTTGGATGGGCTATTACCAGCAGGAGAGTGAGTTTGTGTGTGTGTGTGGGGGGGGGGGGGGTGAGAAAACCTGGATTTGTGCTGGAAATGGCCCAACTTGATGATCACTTTAGATAAGCCATTACCAGCAGGACAGTGGGGTGGGAGGGGGTATTGTTTCATGGTCTCTGTGTGTATATAATGTCTACTGCAGTTTCCACGGTATGCATCCGATGAAGTGAGCTGTAGCTCACGAAAGCTCATGCTCAAATAAATTGGTTAGTCTCTAAGGTGCCACAAGTACTCCTTTTCTTTTTGCAAAGACAGACTAACACGGCTGTTACTCTGAAACCACACAAAATATGGGGCAGGAGGAGGAAAAGGGGATAGGAAAGTGCAGGCTAGTTGATGAAGTTTCCAAAACTCAACTGCTGCCTTAAATACTGTACATCATCAATCTTTAGATGTTTTCTTTAATTTGGGAGACATAAGTTTACCAAGCATGTTTAGTAAACAACTTTAAAACCAAGCAGACAGTGTTGCATCAGCTCACAGTTGGAATATATTCTTCATAACCATAAATGCTAGATTTTTTTTAAATGAAGAAAATGAAGGAGTTGAGAAATGTTGGTATGGCGTATCGTGCTTAGTGGCTCCAGGGGTATTAAATCCTGCTGCCACTGACTCCACAAGGTATTAAGAATGGGAACCTTCCTTTTTGTCTTGATAAACACTTGTCCATACCAGCTCACCTCCCATCTTTATTTCTGCAGCATCCCACTATTGGTCTCCCTGGGTCCATAGCTTCCCCCTCTAAGTCTATCCCCAAACACAACTGCTAAAATTATCTTCCTCATCTAATCACACCACCTCACTTTCTCCAGCTGTTCTCCCCCCACCGCATACCAAGTTTAAATGTCTAGTTCTCTCCTTCAAGGCCATGTATAGCTCCAGCCTACAACTGGATAACATTTACATTATCCTCCTTAGTCCCCTTCTCTGGGTATGTCTACATGGCAATTAAAAACCTGCGGCTGACCCATGTCAGATAGCTCGGGCTTAGAGGCTGTTTAATTAGACTGTAAACGCAGGCCCAAGCCCAAAAGTCAACACTGCAATTAAACAGCCCCTTAGCCCAAGCCCCTTAGACCGAATCTGCTGGCATGGACCAAGTGCAGGCTTCTAACTGCAGTGTAGACATACGCTCTGCAACAGAGATGCCAACCTCGATGCCCCTTTGACCTCAATTTCGCACTCCCATTTTCTTTCTTTCACCCCTCTATGAATGGAATGGCCTACCAACTTCAGTATGTCAGGACTCTACCCGCTCCTTATTCAAATTCCTTCTCTTCCACAGTGCCTACGAACATTAACCTGAAGTGGTAAAACGCCCTCTCTACCCCCAAACACACACACACACTATTACAATGTTTAATAGAATCTAAGGGCTTGTCTACACTGCGAAGTTGTCGACAAAACTTTTGTCTTTTATGGGTACCGTCAAAAATATAAAGGGAAGGGTAACTACCTTTCTGTATACAGAACTATAAAATCCCTCCTGGCCAGAGGCAAAACCCTTTCACCTGTAAAGGGTTAAGAAGCTAGGATAACCTCACTGGCACCTGACCAAAATGACCAATGAGGAGACAAGTTACTTTCAAAGCTGGGGGTGGGGGGTGAAGGGGAAACAAAGGGTCTGTCTGTCTGTGTGATGCTTTTGCCGGGAACAGATCGGGAATGCTCTTCAGAACTTCTGTTACGTTAGTAAGTAATCTAGCTAGAAATGCATTAGATTTCCTTTTGTTAAATGGCTGGTAAAATAGGTTGTGCTCAATGGAATGTATATTCCTGTTTTTGTGTCTTTTTGTAACTTAAGGTTTTGCCTAGAGGGATTCTCTATGTTTTGAATCTGATTACCCTGTAAGGTATTTACCATCCTGATTTTACAGAGGTGATTCTTTTACTTTTTCTTCAATTAAACTTCTTCTTTTAAGAACCTGATTGCTTTTTCATTGCTCTTAAGATCCAAGGGTTTGGGTCTGTGTTCACCTATGCAAATTGGGGGTGTAGGGCTTGGGGGGATATTTTGGGGGGGAAGACGTCTCCAAGTGGGCTCTTTCCCTGTTCTTTGTTTAACACGCTTGGCGGTTACGCTTGGCAGCATAGGGTTCAAGGACAAGGCAAAGTTTGTACCTTGAGGAAGTTTTTAACCTAAGCTAGTAAGAAAAAGCTTAGGGGGTCTTTCATGCAGGTCCCCACATCTGTACCCTAGAGTTCAGAGTGGGGAAGGAACCTTGACAGGTACTTAAAAAAGCCCCCCTGCAAAAGACAAAAGTTTTGCCGATGCAAGGGGCAGCATGAACGTGGCTTTGTTGGCTGGAGCGCCCTCCTGCCGACAAAGCTAACGCTGCTCATGGGGCTGGAAGTATTTTGTCGGCAAAAGCCACCCAAAAAAGAGCATTTACACACACTAAAAGCCCTTACACACACTAAAAGCGTGGTGTAGATAAGCCCTTAGTTACCACCATCTTCCAGGCCTCCTAGTGTGTGACATGCCTCCTCTTTATCTTTTACATCGTAAGGCTCCAGGGTAGGGACTGTTTTTGTGCCTTTTCTGCTGTGCCATTACTCCTAATATTTGCTATATTCAAGAACAATTTTCCTTTTCCTCTTTACAAAATAGAAAAAAAAAATCTATTTAACATCAAAATAGCTCCCCCCCGATGAGTTCACCTTATTCACTGCTTGTTCAGCCCAGTATTTGGATTAATACAGCTGTACCTTGGAGAAGAGAAAATACATGAACATTTAGAGCACTATTAATGCAACTGATTTTGCATATTCTAAAGACTACAAAGCATTTTTCACCTATTTTTTCATAAAAGGGGATTTATAAAATGTGTTAAGCATGAAATCAAAATATGAGCAGATAGAAGCAAAAGATGATAGAAACTGCATTTTGAATGAAGATATTTTTACAAGCGTTTTTACAAGAAAGCAGCATAATTTAATGAGTTTAGCAAGACTTTGTTAAACTGGTGCACAACTTGATATGGACACTTACTTTTCTTTACAAGTATCTTATTTCAGTTTAGATCAACTCTGTAAGGAATTGATTTTGCTTAAGTCAATTTCTTGCAGACTTAAGCTAAAACCAAACAAGCCACTCCTAAATTAAAATAGAAGTGCATACACACCGTTTTGTGCCAGTTTTGCTACAGTCTGTTTAAAAACACCTCTTTAATGAAACTGGTGCAAATTTGGAGGCAGACATGGTGATAGTTTTACAACATTAAGAGTAGCTGCTGTCAGAGAGTTCAAAAAGCATGGGCGGTGCGCATATTATATATACGCCTAACCAAAATCAAAAACTAAGGTGTTTGCTACTCAGTTTCTGCTTGGGGTTTGCAATTTTGGTTTATACTAAAAAGAACACATACACTTCCCTTGCTCACTAACAAACAACAACATCACATAGGGAGCACTGCCCATAGGTTTATTAACATGCAACATGTGAGTAAATGCATCTGATACCCCTACATACCAGACAATGAGTCTTCTAGTAGCAAAGGCTCATTAAGAAAGAAGAGCAGCTACCATGGCACCAACCGGTCTACTAGAAAACAGCCTGATGAGTGTAATTGTGTGTTTGCTGATTTATATTAATCAATTTCCAGTTTGTATTTACATGCACTTCATCTGGTTGCCTTTTTTTTTTTTTTTAATAATTTTAACCATCTATTGCTGTCATTGTATAATTTCTTTTGGGTCTATATCACTTAATGCGCAGAGCCATGATTAGGGGACTTTGTGGCATGCTTTGTTGCGGTACATGTCTGTCTTCAGCACTTATCCTTGATAATCCTCCTTTCTTCTAAAATAAAATAAAAACCAAGTATGGCTTAATTGGTAGCAGGATTAGGCCCAATGCAAATTTTGTCACTGCCTTCAGTGTGACCACAATGAGTGTCCTTCCAGCCCTGCCTTCTCCAGCATGGAAATTCAGGCATGCTTTCCCAGCTGTCCAGGAAAAGAGCATTGTTTGCAGGGTCACCTCTGCACCCCATTTGAGTCTGCGGACAGTAACTCCCCAGTCAGCACTGGGAGTTAATATTTGTCCTGCTAGTCCAGTGACGGTGCTATGGCTTCACACTCAATTGGGCCAGTTCATTTTGTTCTCACCTAGAGGGAGGGGGAGAACATTAGACATACAGCTTCACAGTGGAGCTGAACAGCGGGGGAAGGTGGTCTGCTCAGTGTCCCGTGCCAGAGCTGGATACGAAGCCAGGCTTCCAGCAGCAGTGTGCTGCTCTCAGGGTCCATCAATAGTGCAGCTGGGAGTGTGCTTCCCAGCTCTGACAGACAGAGATACTCTAGCCCCGCTCAAGCTAGTGCTCTAAAAATAGCTGTGTAGCTGGGGGTAGCACAATGGGATAGCAGCCTGGAGTACAAACAGGCCGGACTCCTGCATACATACTTGGGCTCCTAGCCCAAGCAGTCACCCGCACTACTCCCTGCTACACTGCTACTTTTAGCATGCTAGCTTGAGCAGAGTTAGTGCATGTCTGTCTACCCGCACTGGTAAGTGATGTACAGATTGTATAGGCATGTAACCAAAATAAAAAACTTAAGTACTTGCTACTCATTTTCTGCTTGATTTGCTATTTGGTTTATATTACAAAGCAAACAAATACTTCAGTTGCTTACTAACAACAACAGGTTTCAGAGGAACAGCCGTGTTAGTCTGTATTCGCAAAAAGAAAAGGAGTACTTGTGGCACCTTAGAGACTAACCAATTTATTTGAGCATAAGCATCCGATGAAGTGAGCTGTAGCTCACGAAAGCTTATGCTCAAATAAACTGGTTAACAACAACAAAATCACCAAGGGAGCACTACCCATATGCTGGAATTCAAATCGTCAGGGCTTTCCTTTGGTCCACAAGGTAGTAAACATAAGTTGAAGGTAGGGTGAAGGGGGAAAAAGTTAAGGGGCCAATTTAACTATTTCACAAACCATTTTTAAAATCCTGCTTGTTTTCAGAAAGATTGAACTCAAACAAGAAATGTTTGCGGGGTTAATTGCACACAAATAGAAACCGCTAGACACCAAAACATTTCAGATGGCAAAAAGGGTCATTTTGAAACTGTTTCCATGAAATCCACAATAAAAAGAATCTGAAATAACCAAGTAGCATATTCACCCCTATCAAGTCCAGAGGAACAGTTCCCACAGGGGAGAATTCTCCAATTAAGAGCCAAAATCATAGTAAGAGGGACATTACCTCAAATACTGGTATTTACAAAAACCTCAATAGTCGTTTTTTTCCGCCTAAAATCTTGCCATTCTTCATTGTCTCCAGATCCTCAACTGTGTAAATCAACGTAGCTCCCCTTTGGAAAAGCTGCATTTATTTACATCAGCTGAGGATCTGGTCCAATACATCTCAACATAAAAATCCTTTTGAGCTTAGTGCATTGCCCTTATTATTACCTGGACGGATGTCAGGATAGGCTTCTACGGGCACAAGATTCTGAAGATTCAGAGCAGGCTGCACATCGGGGACAAAAGGATGGTGAAGAAATTTGGCATCATGTGACCTCCAGAAGAAAAAAGGGGAACGTCCATGTACCAGCAGGGCAGATACAGGTAAGTAACCGTTTTCATGTTCTCTCCACAGGTACTAATGCGGAGAGTGGACCAGATGATACGTCTGAGGGAAGGGAGCAGAAGGAGACTCCGCCGATTGGAAGGCATGGGATGCACTCTCCTAGGGTTGGGGGTTCTTTGAAATATGTTAGAATAGTCTGAGGAAATCAGCTGTCAAAAGCAGCCATAGCTATGACAACCAGGATATTATTGACTCTCCCCAAGTACGCAAATGAACTGAAGGAGGGAGTGATGAGTGGCTGATTCTCTCTCAAGTCACAATGTTACTACTCAGGCAGCAGCAGGGAGCAGTAAATGTGTACTGTGTGAGGGGTGGAGGTGGGGAAGAATCAAGCTTTTCCAGTGGTCAGATTTTCTATAATTCCCTAAAAAACAACATACAAACACAAAACACAGGTTGGAGATAATTTCACAAACATATTAATTAGCATCTGAAATTTGGTTCAAATTCTCCATAGCAGGTTAACAAAAAAGGGTTCCAAAAAATGGTGAGACACTTGAGGTACAGACCCTGTAAAATAGAAAATTCTGATGCAACCGTAGTCTGCTACTGAGAGACCGTAAAAAAGCAGGGAGGTAAAATGCATATTCTAAACTGCTAGGCACAGAGATTAATCTATCTGGTTGTCCCAATTATGGTCCAAATTCTCTGCTGGTGTAATCTGGCACAGCTCCAGTGACTTCTGTGGAGCTGCACTAATTTACACCAGAGAATTTGTCCTTACAGATCTGTGCCTGCAGATTTGTCACAATGGAAAAACAGCTCTAAGCATGCAGTGACATTACCTTCAAAATTAATTCAGGCCAGTTTTTTAAAAATAAATTTATTAAGAATTTTTTCCATAAAACATTGATATCATAATCAATGCAACCATGTAATCAGAATCAAGCATTTCTGTTATAAGCAGGCACAAAAATACAAAAAAAAAAAAAAGGCATGACTATATGTTATTAGACTACATACTTATCCTGTACTTCTGGAAAAAGGTAAAATGGAGTATCTATTTTCTGATACCAAATTTGAACAGAAAAAAGATAAACTACTGTTGTTTCTCTTTGGCCTATCTACAAGACATTGAACAAAAGTTGGTTGTTTCAAAAATCTTATGGTGCCGTCATTGCCAACAGGAAGAAGAATACTGAATGGATATTTGAAATGTAAGAACTCATCTTCAGAACTCAAATGATTTGCTAAAATATCAGAACCGGTGTCCAGAGATAACTGTTTATACTTACAAGGCAGATTTGGCCTACATAGTTATATGAATATGTAGCTTTTTAGAATATGTAGGGGAAAAGTATTACAGTAAATGTATGCATAATTCATACATATTAGACACAATAGACATACAAACATGCTGTAAGTGAACTTTGAGGGAGTCACTTTTTCATCAGATCTCTCAACAATAATACACATACTTAGCATTCAGTAATGTGCTCGTTTATTTCTGTACCTTTTTCTTAAAATATATATTTAAACAAGAAACAAAGAATAGTATTGAATCTTTCCATAAACTTTGTTTTCTTATTTACATTGTAATATTCCATTATACACAAAGTAAAGACTGCATTACGGTACATTATCTTTATATAGCTTTTTTGTAATACATACAGCTTGAAGCTATGTAACATCTTAGCTTGGGAAGAGAGATACAACTTATATTATAAGACTATTTAAAAACAATTCTGGCCATAATTTTGCTCTAGATTGTTTCACTGAAACCATTCTTTGTCAAAGAAAAATGCCCCACACAGGGGATGAAGAAGCAGTGTTTAAGTCACCACTGGATCCACTTAAACTTAAAAGAAATGTACAAACCACAATCACTTTTGCATTACCACACAACTATCTCTGAGGCCCGTTACTTCCTAATTTAGAACATGAATGACAGTTACTACCACATCTTTAAATTAGTTTTTTTCCATAGTTTTAGGGCATTTTTTTTAAACTGTAAACAATGAAGATTTAAATGCAACATTAATCATACATTATCTTCACCCACCTGCACAACTAGGAAGAGTTCTGATTTGTTTGGGAGAAAAATGAGCATGCACACACCCATTCACACAAAATGAGTATAAATCACAGCCGCATTTATCTCAAGTTATGGTGCACGTGGTTGCAATAAAGAGTATAAAATGAGAGTAAAATTCCCAACATCTGTTAAAACACAAAAGAGCTTATTGTACAAAATGTCATTCACATTCTCTGTACTGAGCTGAGAAGTTAGTTATTCAGTTTGCTGGGGTCTCCAGCCGACAGACTCCTCCTTCGATTGCCACAGACTGCCCTGCCACAGCTCCAGGAGGAAGTCTCGAAATGTGAGTCTGTGAAAAAATTGTGAGAACTTTAGCAATTGCGGAAAAAACTGAGAGAACTGAAAGCAGGTGGAATCGCTGGACACAAAGACATCTTAAAAAGCCCACAATGTTTAGATTGTTCAATATGAACATATATACATGCAAATTACAACACAACTGAAAAAGCTGCAGACCGGGAACGTTTAGTATAAAGAGGACATTAATTAATAGGAGGGGACATAGTAGACGTATGCAAAATAATAAACAGTGCAGAGCAGGTAAATTGGGTGCTGCAGTTTACCCTACCTACTAAGTGAACAAAGCGACTTCAGTAAAGTTGACACAAAATTAAAACTGATAAAAAGAAAATATGTTTTTGCACAATACATAATCGATATGTGCAGCTCCATGAGAGAAGACATCATTAATGCCAAAAGCTTAGAGGATTCAAAAAGGGTTAGAACTTAATATGTTTGTAGGACACAAACTCATGCTTCAAAGCTTAAAGCCAACTTTAATTGATGAATAAGTTAGGATGAAATTCCAATGTGTACTTTTTTGAGAGAAGAGTTAAACTGCAAAAATGTTTTGAGAAAAAAAGTATGGTCATGACAGTATTTCAGCAGGAAAGATCAAAACATCTGTATGAGAGTTTAGTTTGTCAGATTGCTAGACGGATTTAATATATTATTCTCTATTTATATTCCGGTAATGCGTAATGGCCCTAATGATATAGGAAGACACCATCCCTACCACACAGAGCTTGTTATTACTGGTTGTGAAACTGCACTACAGGACAGCTAAATATATTTTCCATATATTACTTTTCAATGTTAGTAATTGCCAAAGTTATCAAAGTGATATTATACAATTATGAATGGAGGAGGATACACCATTAAGCTGTGGTCCAACTATGAAAAAATTTGAGAAACTCTATCTTGAGTCATCCCATCCTCTATTTCTGAAAAGTATCTGTTTATTGGTTTTATATTGGCAAACACTGTTATTCATTATATCCAAAGGCATGTGTGAGCCCTGTTGTGTGATAAGGAGTGGTACTGCTTCAGTTTATTGTTTGTCTATTGTTTTACCTTCGAGGGAGTCACATAAAGCCTTATAAAGAATTTACAACTTGACACATACCATTCTTCATGTTTAATGGTGTCTAGTTACTCCTTTTCCCATGTGTTTATTGGGGTTATATAATTCACATTGCTCATAACAATAGCTTGACATAATGGTTATTTCACCTCTTCAGTCCGTATTTGTTGTGCTCTATTTTGCAACTGCAGAAGATTTGTTTTGTACAGTCTAATTTCCTACCAAGGAGGACAGATCCGTAAGTACTGAAGAAATTTCTTTATTTTCCAGTGCATACTTCGTTGTAAATGGGCAATGATAAAGACTTTACAATACCAAACATGTATATAAGCGTATTCTGCCTTATTGTTAGTGCTGTGTTACTGTTACATGTAACCCATCATTGTTTCCATATGTAGCATTGTTATATGATATCGGCATATATTTTGGTCCACATGGTGTTGACTCTGCAATATAATAATGCTACATATTGAAATAATCGTGGATTACATGTAGGGCCAGATGGCTAAAGCAGTGCTTGGTGCACTGGGAGAGGTGTCACAGCCAGCTTGCTACAACCCTTCTGCCCACACCTCAACTCCCAGAGCTGCTGGTTTGGACTCTGCTGTAACTTTAAAAAGCCTCAGGGCTACTCTACGGTCTGTTCTACACTACAGAGTTAGGTCAACTTAAGCTGCCTTGCGTCAACCTAACCATGAAAGTGTCTACACTTAAATTTTGTTCCCACCGATGTAACTGTTCTGCTATGTCAACTTAACTCCACCTTCACAAGTGGTGTAGAGTCAAGGTTGATATAGTCAGGTTGACCCAGTGTTAGCGTAGAGACTGTGTTGCTTATGTTGACTGTTAATGGCTTTCAAGAGCCATCCCACAATGCCCCACACTGACAGGACAATTAATACAAGTACTCCTGGTGAGGATGCGCACTGCCAACACAAGGAGCAAAGCGTAGAGACGCACAAGTGATGTAATTATTACGGCGGCTGTGTGCCAACGTAAGTTAGGGCAACTTAATTTTACAGTGTAGACATGGCCAAATCCGCACTGGATAGTAACAGCACTCCCAGAGGCTTAGGGTAGGTGAACAGTTACTGTTGTCTAAACTACAAAGATTTTGTCAGTATAGCTATAGCAGCAGTGCCCTCAGTGTAGATGCACTGTATGCTGACAGGAACTTTTCTGCCAGCATAGCGATTTGCCTCCCTGAATGTTAGCTACGCCAACAGAAGTACTCTTCTGCGAGTACTGTGTCAACATTAGGGGTTTTGCCGGCATAGCTATGTCAGCTAAGGGGTGTGGGTTTTTTCATACCCCTGATCGACATAGCTATGCTGACAAAACTTTGTAGTGTAGCCCTCACATCACACTGCCAGAGAATCACCAGCACGCACTGTTCCTGCAATACCCTCATCTATTCCATGTGCTAGAAGTTAGGGAGGAGGATAGCAGTTTCCCTGGCTATTATTCCACTCAGATTCTTTAGCTGTACTCTTAGGGCAGCTTTAAGGTTTTTTTTGTGCCAGGACAAGGATCAGGTCTGTAATGCTCATGCAATACGATTATCTGTAGCGTATACTGAAGTTGCAAAAACCGATACACTGAAGACATAAAGTCCTCATTTTCCATATGTGCAGATTAAAGCCAATCACTTAATTCTGGGAATTTTATTATTTCATAATAGTTAAATATATAACAGGCTCAGCCGCTTAAATTTCATTGCCAGATATACTGGTATATTTTGCATTAGATGAAGGGACTTAGGCAAAAAATTTACACCTATTTTGCCAGTAGTCTCATTATAAAATGGTGAGCTTTTTTTTTACTTTTAAAAAAATTTATTTTTTACATTATGGGCTGGATTCTGCCAGTCTTTCAAGTGCTGAACTCTCAATGCTAGTTCAAGCTTCAGAAGAATAAGACTTGCAGGATTGGACTTTATTTCTTTATTTCTGTTTTAATCGGGAGAGATGTCACTGGCATGACCCATCGGCCTCAAACTTGGGTCACAGGAGTAGCCATGCTTCAACTCTCCACTTGGGAGCCTGCTGACAACTCCTAATCCAGGACCCATGGAGCCCAGCTTGAGGCTCCACCTCTGATGTTCCATTGGTGGCGTCCCAGAGCAGCCAATTGGCCCGTTGGCCCTATTTAAGAGAGGAACAAGAAACTGTCCGAACAACTGAGCTCCCCCCGGCTCTGGACTGTGTGCCTCCTACTCCTGATCCCCCAGCTTAAAATCCTGGTGTCCTGACCTGGCTTGGATCCTGACCTCTGACTTGTGGTTCTGACCTCTGGTTTGTCTCCTGCCTCTGAATCCCTAGTATCTTGACCCAGCTGACTCTTGACTCCCAGCTGTGGACTCCGGCTCTGACCACTAGGTCTGGTTACCTAGGACCTCGTCCTGACAGTCATTTTATAAAACAGAATGTCTTGTAACTGCTCCACTGCTAGTGGGAGGCTAGACGGTGCAAGCCTTATTTATGTTGCTGTGCACTTACTAGACCCTATAGTCCCATTAATCTTAAAAGGTCCAAGGATTGCACAATTTAACACACTGTGAGGTGGTATGTTTTGAAAGTCTAAGTCTAAAAGATAAAACAGTAATAACATGTATCAGTTGAGCAGAATGTTATTTAGAACCTTAACCACAATTCACTGTAACGACATTCTATATTCCAGAGGCACGGCCTCTTTTAACCCCCTCCTTGATAAGGTTATCCTGGTGTCTGCTCTTAGGTGGTCTTCTTTTCAGTTAAATGACAGAATCAGATTTAATTAAAAACATTTTTAAGGTTTTCATTTTACTGGATCAACTTTGATCCTTAGCCCTCCTACGTGATATATGAGCATCTTTCTACTTTTAGAACAATTTTGATCGAGATCATGATTTAACACTTCAAGAAGAGAGGGTTTCCTTCAAATCTCCTATGGTTCCCCTCAAATGCAACTGACAATTTTTGGAACTATTATTTCAGAGTTAACCTTCCATTTGTTTAAAAAGATTTATAAGAATAACTGGTAGAACCAAATTTGCAAATATCTTTTTCGGAGGTCTATTTAAAACCCCAAATAAAATTAGAGCTATCATGTAAAATCAATTTTCTTAGTAGTATGCAGTAACAGTCTTTACTCAGTAGAAGCATGCTACTGATCACACAATATGATACCACAGTCAATGTGGCTCAGTGGCCTAATCTGAATCAGACATCTATTATGAAGTGGAGATGGTCATGGCAGAGTACACTATTGGAACGAAGAAATAGTACAGTATGAGGCATGGATGCCCACAGGTTCTGCCAAGTGGCACAAAGGCAAATATTTTTTACCAAAACAGAACCACCAAAATTTCTTAGGCCTGCAGTAGGATATTTATTCATTCATTATAAAGGATTCGATTTTTGAGACATGATTTTTCTAACCCAAATAAACGGTGGGCACAATTAATAAAATTTGTGCTTACCTGCTTACCCCACAAATCAGGTAAAGTTAGATGCCTCAATACACCCACAAACAACTGCAGGTGAAAACTGGGAGGCTGGGTTGAGTTACATATTGAAAATCACTCTAAATATACTTATTATTTCTAACGACAGCAGCTGGCTCTTAAATATGAAACCGCAGTGAGAATTTGAATAGATTTTTCAAAACATAAGAACGTTTTAACAGATAATCAGTAAATTTGTATCTCAGATGTGTTATTTGGACACAGGCACTCTATTCCACTTTTTTGACTATGAAAAGGATTTCCAGTACATAAAAACCTAAAGTACACCTCCAAAATCTGTGTAACACACATGCAAATGCATGTATAATCAAAATCCTTGCATGTGCCTTGACATATAAACTTTTCTCATCATCTCTTTATCTTGCATGCAACTCAGTATCAAGTAATAAATGAAGTACTATCCGATTTTATGCATAACATTTCATGTCACTTTTACTCAAAAGCAAGTAACTATTATGTCAAACAGAAAAAATATTAAGATGACTTTTTAAAGAGAAATAAGGTCACAATATTTTATTTTTAAAATATCCATAGCTATTTCATGTTGTATGAAAGAATAGATTTGAAGTGCTATACATTTTATATTCAATTAAACTCCCAAATGAACTTTTAAGATTAGACTCTCATCAACCCTTATTCTTAGGCATAACAATTTACACTAAATACATGTCTCCTTTGATTTTAGTAAGATTTTTCAGACTCAGCCACCTTACTTGTATAGTTTGTTACTTTTATTTTTTAATAAATAAATACCCCCTACACTACACATTTTTAATTCTTGCTGGATTTAGGCTTGTATGGAACACAACAGGACAGGAGAGCGTTTAGTTAGATTAGATTGTACCTTTAGCTTTGCAAATGGAGGGAACCTAGATCTGGGGTGGGGGCACAAAAAAAGCATAGGAATAGAAAACAAGTTCCACTCCCTTCTTCCAACCCCATGGAAGCTTCTCTGTTACTGCACTGTGGATCAACGGGCAGGGTTGCCAACTTTCCAAAAGCAGAAAATGGAACACTCTTGCCCCACCCTTTCCCTGTGGCCCTGCCCCTTGTCACTCCATCCCCACTCCCTCTGTTACTTGCTCTCCCCACCCTCACTCACTTGCTCATCTTCACCGGGCTGGGGCAGGGGATTGGAGTGCAGGAGGGGGTGAGGGCTCTGGCTGGGGCTGAGGGCTCTGGGGTGGGGCCAGAAATGAGGGGTTCAGGGTCCGGGAGGGGGTGAGGGTTCTGGGATGGGGCCAGGGATGAGGGGTTTGGAGTGCAGGAGGGGGCTCTGGGCTGGGGCCAAGGGGTTTGGAGTGTGGGTGGAGGCTCAGGCTGGGGTAGGGGTGCAGGATACGGTGAGGGGTACAGAATCTGGGCGGCGCTTACTTCAGGTGGCTACCGGGAAGCAGCGACATGTGCCTTCAGCTTCTGGGTGTAGTTGCAGCCAGGGGGCTTTGCCCACTGCCCCAGCCCACAGGCGCTGCCCCCACAGCTTCCGGCCAATGGGAGCTGCGGAGCCGGCGCTCAGGGCAGGGTCAGTGTGCAGAGCCCGCTGGCTATGCCTATGCCTAGGAGCCAGAGGGACATGTCGTTTCTTCCCAGGAGTCACGCAGAACCGGGTAGGGAGCCTGCCAGTCCTGCACCAATCGGACTTTTAATGGCCAGGTCCTTTTACGACCAGATGTTCCAGTCAAAAACCGGACACCTGGCAACCCTATCAATAGGAGACAGATTAGGGGCAAAAGGGACAGCCTGCCAATATAGTACATGCCTCACTCTTCCTGTTGGGAATATGCAGAATAAGATATTAACTCTGTGAGAATCATTTTACTTTGGTGTCCCCCTTAAAATGAAATCCGCTGGATGAGGTTGGGAGGGCCATATAGAAGCATGGCTCCCAAAGGAGAACGGCTGCTATGTGGACAAGGAAGAAAAGCAGCAGTACTGGACCTCTATGGGTTTAGAGTACCAAATCTCATGTATAATGAAAGAGAAGGAGCAGACAAACAACACTTGAACTATTTTTGTAGGAAACTGGGAGCTGAAGCTTGCACTGGTGTTTTTTGTTCTTGATTTTTTGTAATAACTACCAAAACCCTGCCTGTGTAAGGTAGCATCTGTTATGATTTGCTTTTGAACTCTAGCGATCCTTCCCACTCCTCTTAAAGCCCAAACCAAAGGGTAATCTTTCTGGCCTGGAATAATTGTTAATTACGGTAAGAACATTATATGATTTCTTCTTTTGGATCAAATGTATCTTTCAAATCTGAATTACTTGGCTTTAGGATTAATTTTTTTCTTAAACTACACATGTTGTGCCAAGAACATTGCTATTTGGTGCCCCATTTGATAAAGTATTCTGACATGACTTGAAAGGTGAACTGAACTAGCTAATATGACAAGCATTTATTAAAGTCTTTAAAAGAAAAAGACCAGTTTAAGTGCTCTCCAAAATGATGTCACTTGGCCTTTTTTGTGCATATAAAAGTAATAGTTCTTGTCAATGATTAGCTCATTTTTTTCATTAAAGCCATAAACATAATGTGAAATGAATATGAGTAAGCCAAAAGTAAGACAGAGCTGCATGAAAGACAGAGTCCATCACAAACTGCAAACCAGCATATAGTGTAAATTAGGATCGTGCATAACGACCGTATGACAGCACATTCAGTACTTGTGCAAACCTAATGAATGCCTCACTTATTTTTCAACTAATTTACCATACAGGGGAAAGTGTGTTTTGGTTAGAATATTTTGTTTACAGAAATATCATTCTGATATCCAGTACATTTTTGAGAGCTGGAACAGTATCATTAAGAATAAGCAAATCAAGAATAAAATGCACTGAATTTCATTTGCACTCTGCCATCTTACTTATTAGAGAAAAAAACTGCCACATCAATTTACTGTATACAAATCATAAATAACCTATGGGAAATGAGGTTAGAATTCTAAGTAGACCTTGAGTTAATAAGGAAGTCAAGAGAACGCCAACAAAAAAAAGGAATCTACAAACTGAATATAGTGATTCTAGACTATTTTTACATTTTAAAATGTTAGTACAACACATTAAGATGGATTGATATACATTAAGATAGTTTCTAAAGTAAGTGTTTTAATCCCTCTCAGTTAACTGTACTTCCCATATAATTCAAAGTCACATTTAGATAGTTTAAAAAGATGAATAACAATGCACCATTCTACCAACTGATGATGATTTGGGACTCAGAGCATTAGATGATAACTCTCAGATTAGTGATATTTAAAAAATATACCAAAACTCAAGATTTTCACTATCCTAAGTGTTGCAAAAGCAGAGTCAGATAACAGATATATTCATACTTACACCCCACTATTAATATCTGCTTCAATTATAAATATTTTATGTTTAATGTAGAGGAAAACAGTGCACATAAAAAACAAGCCCAAATATTTTAGCCTATTCCTAAAATGTTGAACATATTATCTTGTGTGAAATAGGAACACGATACCGAGCAGAAGCGTAAATAAGGGGCCAAATTCAATGTTTAGAACTTGGCTAAAGCCCAACAAACATTCCAGCTTGATCCAGAATTTCATCAGGCGCTGGAATTTCACCCCAGCTACGTTTAAACTGGAGCAAGATTTAGCAGGATTAATACAGTAGAGACAGCTACATAATCACAGATGTGCGTTTCAGTCATTTAAGGTTCAGTGTCTTAGCTCAGCAATGTGGACTGCTCTAGGTACATCTTGCTACAAAGTCAAATCCACAGTTTAATGCAGGGATTGTCAATAGGTGGACTGCAGGCCAAATCTGGACTACCAGGTGCTTCTGAACTGCCAGTGAAATCTTTTTATTTAATTATTACTATTATTATTATTTTTGTATTATATTCTCTAGAGTCTGGACCATGACTGTACCTTGACCAAGAAGTCTGGACCTTGACAAAAAATAATTGATTACCCCTGGTCAATGGTGTGATGGTTCGAAGTGGAAATCCTCCTATCTTTCCAGCTTTAAAAACAAAAGAATTAAATATAAAAGCCTTCTGCTGTGTTCCCAGATCTCAGAACCCAGTATTTTCATGATGTTCAAATGAAGCTGGAAGTTGAAGCTAGGCAAAAATTCAGACTGGAAATAAAACATACACTTTTAACTGTGAGAGTAATTAACCACTGGAACAATTTATCAACGGTCTTGGTGGATTCTCCATCAGTGGCAATTTTTAAATCAAGGCTGGATTTTTATATTTAAAGATATGCGCTAGTTCAAAAGAAATTATTGTAGGGGAGTTCTATAGCCTGTGTTATACAGGAGGTCAGACTGGATGATCACAGTGATCCTTTCTGGCTTTGGAATCTACGTTCTATTAACAAAATATTCTAACTTGTATTTCAACTCAGGATGGTCCTTTCCAGCTAAGCTGGACTGCTGAGTTCTGAGCAGAGAACTGGATGTTCTAGAGCAGTGGTTCTCAAATTTTTTTTCCGCAGACCACTTGAAAATAGCTGAGGGTCTTGGTGGACCACTTAATGATCTTTCCAAATGTTGTTTGTACCATTAGCTAACTATTGTAAAGCGCTTTGGATAAAAGCGCTATATAAAAAACCCCTTAATAATAAACTTTTTTTGTTCTACAAATAAAAGTACACAACTCATATTTTAATATCAGTAGTTTTACCTTTCTAATGCAATGGTTGTGCCCTCTCTCCCCTGCCGTGGCAGCCACTGACCTGGGCTGGGAAGAAGGGGGCGTCTCTCCCTCTCTGCCCCACCGCAGCAGCCCCCAAGCTGGGACTGGGAGGAGGAGGGTCTCTCCTCCTCCACAGCAGCCACAGAACGGAGGCTAGGAAGGAGGGCTGTCTCTCCCTGGCAGCCACAGCCCTGGAGCTGGGGAAAGTCGCCTCTTTCTCTGGCTGCCACAGCCCTGCATGTCCCAAATTTCCCCCACTGCGTGGCTACACGAATTAGATGGGTGGCCCTTCATTGTCTCGTGTGCGGCCACCCAGGTGCGCATCTTAGAGGGAACTATCTGCGGACCACTGAATGGAGCTCACGGACCACTGGTGGTCCGCGGAACACAGTTTGAGAACCTCTGTTCTCGTGTATGCACAAAGTTCTTTTCAAGCTAAGAATTACAGAATGGCTTCTTCAGTTGAATCCTGCATATCCGAGTGCAGATTTAAAGATGAGAGTGACACATATTTTTCCTATTTCATGCATATAAAAGAGCTTCTCTGTAGTCTGAAATGTATGACTAAATGACTAAACATAAGATTACTCAGTAAATCTTTCCACTAATTTTCAAATTAAGATTATAATTAAAATGTATATTTCTTTACTCAGTGAATATTGGGTAGGTATCTTTCTCTTGGCAAAGAACTTTCATAAACCCTTTTTACCGAAGAATGCAATGACGTACAGAAGCTCCCTACCTTAAAACAATACCAATTATTGTAATCTGTACTTGTCATACACATTACTTCAGACATTTTAAGGGCAATAACTGTTAAATTTGGTAACAACGTCTAGCATTTTAATGGCAGTAGCTAACTATGAATCACATTTTTCCTCTGCTTGTCCCGTTGCCCACTCTGTTTTTCTGACTGGAAAATGAAGAGTTTTCAGAGTTTTTTTTTTTTTCTTTTTTGGTACTGAAGCCACATCACTTCTTGTAGATATTCACAGCAGCCAGCGTTCATTGTAAATACGGTGGCATACAAGATTCCATCTCCCCTACCCATTCACTTTTTCCTATCCCCTGGGCAGCAACTTAAATCCAATAAATTAGAAAATGGAAAGAATGACACACAGTAGTTTAATATTAAAACCAGCCTTAGGATAAGATTTATAAATTCATGTCACAAACTCAGTACAAGGAACAGGTTTTAAACTGGAAGTTGAATTTGGAATACAACAAGAATTACAACTAGACATTTAAAAAGTATAGTGAGATTTTTCTACCATCTTGATGATCTAAAATAAGTCCTATAAAATCAAATTATAGTATATCAAGTATGCTGAGAACCCTGCACTTTGGGTTCTCAACATTTTACAACTACGTTTAGTTTCTGGTTTTTTTTATAAATAAAGCTAATAAGTAAATTAGAAACTTTTTATCAATCATGTCTTGATAAAAGACTATGTTGCTTTTAAAAGGAAAAAATGCAAAATGTGCAAACATGTAACTTCATTTGTTGGCTATTTTAAACATTTGAGGAAAATAACTGACACATGACAAGCTATATTTACTAGACGTGTTGTCTCAAAGAGATTGGCTTGATAGCTATCTGTTCCGATTGGTGAAGCAGATTTCACCGCCACTATAAGAACAGTATCTAACTTAACTAGTTGTAAAAGTGATCATCAGTAAATGAAGTAAAACTAGTTCAGATCTTTTATATATCCCTTCACTGACAATTTGTGTTTTCTCCCATGCTGCCCCTCACACTTTAGAGGAAAGCCCCATAACATTCTTCAAAGCCACTTAATTGTCCTCCAGATCCCTCCTTAAAAAACTCTTCTTTGCTATGATGCTTACTTCCTGGTGTAGAGAGACAACGATTTATCATACTGACCAACACTGTCTCACTGTTTCCTTGTACTTCCTTGTCTGTCTATACCATCTGCTGTCTCTAGACCAGGGGTCCCCAACGCAGTGCCCGCGGGACACCCCGCCACCAAAATGCCGCCGCCGAGCGCAGCCGCCGGAGAATCGCCCACCAAAATGCTGCTGAGAAGCGTTGCTGTTTCTCGGCGGCATTTCGGCAGCGACGCTTCTTGCCACTGCTGCTTCTCAGCAGCAGCATTTCGGTGGCGGGGTGTCCGGCGCCCGCCACAGTCTACTGGGAATAGCAATATGCTATTCCCACAAGAAAGGTTGGGGACCACTGATTTAGACTGTAAGCTTGTTGGGGGCAAGGACTGTATTTTTGTTCTGTGTTTATACAGAGCCTAGTAAAACAGGGTCCTGATCCAGGGCTAGGGCTCCAAGGTGCTCCAATACTAAAAATAATAAATACAGATCTATTTCGGCTTTCCACCTGCAAGGAAAGGGACTGCAGTGATACAACAGAAGGAATTAAAGCCTAAATCAACAAGGACTACTGGAAATGAATAATGTGAACTAAGGAATTCTTTTCCTGAATACCAGTTTCCGTATAGAATATTTTCTACAACAAGCTACCACAATTAACACGTACCATCCCCCATCCCACCCTAAGTCAAGCCCACAATTAAATTGCACCACAAGTACTTCCTGCAGGCTCCCACTCAGTTTCTCAACATTGCATTAAGTCTCTTCTACATGCCTATTTTGATCCTGCTTCAAATGAAACAAGATGGGAATAAAGCACCCATTTAGGGCGTCAGTAAACCTAAAGAGCAGAAACAGCAGGAGCAATTGCAGTGTTTAAAGCAGTTGAGTTGGAACACAAAACAACAACTTAGGCAAATAGGTGGTTTCCTCTCTACCAGCCGTTTCCTATCCTCCTCAAAAATGTATTTTTAAGACAAGGTAAATAAACCTGAAGGAATTCAAATGGAAAATAAGAGTAGTTACAAGGGCAATGAATTACTGATTTTTAATTGAAGCCCTAGTCATAAACCAAATGTAAGAGGGCAGTTCTAGTTGAACTCCTTTAAGCCCAGAACTGGTAAATGTCGATCCAGAAAGCATTAGCTGCCAATGCATAACTCAGACCAGGTCTACACAGTTGTTTTTTAAAACTGATTTAACTATTTCTCTTATGGTTTGTTTTTGTTGGTTTGCTTTTTAAACCAAAATATTTAAACTGGTACAACCCCTAATTTTTATGAAGTTATATTGATATAGAGCACCTTTAAACACATATAGCTTATTCCACTAGTTTTATAGGAATAAACTATATTAGTATAACAGCTTCCACACGAAGGTGTTGTACCACTTAACTACAGCATTTCAAACAGATACAGTTAAAACAGTACAAATACTGTTTAGCCAAGCCCTCGCAATAGTGTTTATAAATTATGACATGTAATTTGAGAGGTAGCAATGGGGCTGTACATACTACAGAAAACATGACTAAGGAAAAAAAACTATTTTCAAAAGGTGTCAGTCTCCAAATAAGAGAACCCATCAACAAATACTTGACCCAAGATACCAGAATATCCTATAAAGCATTATTGTTCCTTTTGTTTCATCACAAAACAAGCTTCATTGTATTTCAACACTACACAAAACAGTTACCCTACAGAAGTATGGTTCTTCTAGATGCATTCACCACACAGATTACACTGTTAGTAAGCAAGAGCCCCAAGTACACAAAATCAGATTCCTTTAGCCAGCAATGGCCACTGGGGCTATGCCTACACCCTAAGTACTCTCACTCCCCGCTTCCCCTCACACCTGGAGGTATACACGACAAAGTGGGCCCAGGGCAATAGTGTCTTGTAAGTGCATGATTTGAGCTCTATGTAGTTGCCCTACAAATTTCAAATATAGGGACATTCCTCAAACAGGCAGCAGAGGCTGCCTCAGCCCTAGTGCAATGAGCTCTCATGTGGCTAGGTGGGTCTAACTTGGCTAACTTAATAACATGTCCTTATATAATTGGAGGCTCACTTAGATAACCTATGAGGGCACAGATTGCTCCTAAACTGTATCAGCAAAGGACACAGTCTGGATGTGTTCCTGAATGCTTTTGTTCTGTCTAATTAATAGAACAGCGCCCTTAGAGTGTGTTATGGTTAGCTTCCTCCAGGGTTGAGCAAGGCCTGGGAAAGAAAACCATGAAGTGAATGAACTGGTTTACATGGAACCGAGACAACCTTAGGCAGAAATTGGGGGTGACATCTAAGAGTGACCTGGTTCTTATGAAACTCTAGATAAGGGGAACTGCCATGAGGATCTCAATCTGCAGATCTAATGGCTACCAGAAAGGCTAAGAGTTAAAAGAATGCATGAATGAGTCCTTCTAATTCTATACTGAGGTTCCAAGAGGGAAAGGGTGCTGAACTGGAGGGAAAAAAAATGTATGAGGCCATTCAGGAATATTGCCACCTCATGGTGGGAAAATACAGTTTGGCCCTGGCTAGGAGAATGATGTGACTATAACACTGATAGGTGGACTCTTATGGAATTGTTAGAAAGTCCAGATTATTTGAAGGCTAGCAATATTGCTGAAACTAGCGATGTCAAGAGAGACAGCTAATACTGAGATGCACCAATAGAAAACAACTTACATTTACCTTTGTAAGTTAGTCTGGTTGAAGGTCTCCTGCTTTGAAGCAGAATGTTCTGAAGCTCAGCTCAAGAGCTACTTTCAGTGGACATCATCCCGCCAGCAACTAGGCTCTCAGTTGTAGAATCTGACCATTCTGTGAGACTATCGGGGCAGCAGGTAGGCTGATGGGTGGACTGTGTTGAAAGACTGAACAGATCAGAGTACCAGAAGTGCCTGGGCCATGTATGGGTTATCAGTCTTGAATCTTCCCTCAGTTTCCTCATTGCTGTTGGTATCATGGGAATCAGTGGAAAGGCACAGACACCAATCCCACTGTGTCTGAGGGATAAAAATACATCTGTCGTGGAATCAGGGCTCAAACCCACTCTGGGGCAGAATGCTTGACACTCGTTCTATTCTATAGCAAACAGTGCTACAGTACATCTTTTGCATGTAGGGACTCATAGAAACAGGCCTGAGTCTTCGACAGACCACTCATTGTTGCTGAAGAATTGCCTTGAGAGTTGATCTGTTATGTTTTGGTTTGGAATGAACAAGTGACAGTTGCATGGCTTTTTGGTGGCGTGGAGATGATCTTGCTCCCCTTGCCTGTTGATATAATCCACAGCTATGTTGGTGTCTGTCAGCACTTGTACTGTGGATCCCTGTAGAAGAGGAAGGAATGCTTCACGTGCCTTCCTAATGACCCTGAGCTTTAAGACATTTATATGGAGGCGGGCTTCTTGAGGGGACAATAAGTGCTGAATCTGAAGGGGATCTAGATGAGTCCCTGTGACACAGCAGGCTACAATCCAGCCTAGTGGGGGCTGGGTCTCCCCTGCCCTGTAACTTGGGGTGCCCATTACAATGCCTTGCTGCTGTAGCCTCCAACCAGGACTGCTCACAAACAGCCTCTGGCATGTAAATCACTCTTAGCTATGTCTGTGTGTGCAGCAGCCAGCCAGCCACGCCTTGGCTCTTACAGCCTTGCTTATGCTGAAGGGTGACCCCAACACCCCCAAGTAGGGATGTAAATAAGGTTTAAAAATAGTAACTGTGTAAGCTATTAAAATTCTACTGGTTAAACGGTTAACCATAAAGGAGTTCACATAGGCGGGGAACTAGGGGCATGGGGGGGTGCTGCAGTTGGGGACTCCCTGGCGCACGGGGCTGGCAGCTGGGACCCCGGGAGCATGGGGCCCAGAGCGGAGTTTAATCATAAACTGATAAGACTGATTAACTGGTTAAACTTTTACATCCCTACCCCCCAGTCCTAGATCTTCCTCCAGAAACGTATGTCTTGTTCTGGCCAGCCCTCTACCAGACAGTACAAATATATTAAGTCCCTTATTCTTTTAAGGGAATAATACTCCATCTTAGTATTTTAAACAGTTATCCAGACATTTCAACTTAAATGCACCGCATACAGCTAAAACTATAAACAAGTTTATTAACTACAAATAGAGAGAATTTATGTGAGTACACGTAATGAGGCATAAAAGTCAGAAATGATTACAAAAAAAATAAAGAGAAAATGTTTACTGGTGCCTAACTGAACAAACTATATTGGATTCAAAGCAAAGTTTTCTCAGCACATGCTTTCAGCAGTCATACTGACCAAACTCCCCCAACGGCTGTCTCCTTTGTCTTTTCAGGTGCAGAGAATGTGATGGGCAGGAAAAGAGAGGGGTGTCTGCCCCTTCTTTTTATAGTCCTGCCCCCCCTTTAAGAAGCATTTCCAGCTGGGAGCAAGGTGACATGCAGTCTGTGTGAAAGGAAACTCCCTGCTGCTTCTTTGCTAAGATGTAGATTTTTGCCCCTGCCCTGCCAAAGAATGGCCTCTTAGCAGATAACGGTCCATCAGCCTTCTTTACACTGGGCTAAGGCGTCAGCTTGCCCTTTGTCTCTGAGGAACTGATTTGGCCACTCCCCAGATTTCTCTGGAAAAAACACTTTTAGACACGATCTCATCTTATGTTTATGACTTCACATATAACGCTGCTATGTGCACTTTGCCATGATATCGATCAGCAAATTATGAATTTTAAAGGATACATCACAAGGCCTACTTTTTACAAACATTATTACAATGTTGTGTAGGGTGTGAACACAGGGGCATATTCTGTCACAGCCCCCCACCCCTAAGTAGAGAAGTCTGTCACCAGAATCTTGGCAGATAAAGTGTAGAGAAGGGTACTCCATTGCCATTAAAGGAGGACTTGCTACTAGTGTAATGAGGAGAAGACTTTTTGTGAGACTGTGACCATCATGCCTATGCATATTGATTTCAGCCAGCCTTGCACGGAACATAGGTGAAGTCTGGCATGCTACGTGACATAAGTGCATGAGTCCATGTGTTCTAGAAGTCTGAGACATCAGTTATTCAGCAAATGAAGACAGCCTGGACGTATTTTAAACTGGCATTTCCACATATTTAGTGCCTATATTTAGGACATTAACACCTTCTCTGCTGACCCAAAGAAGGAGGGAAAGCAAAAAAAGAAAAAGGCTATCCATGGGCAAAAAGAGGGCAAAACAAATCTGCATTCACCTTGCACCTAGGCAGCTGCAGGGGAACAATTATTGAAGACTAGAGTCTTGAAAAGAATTCCGATTATAGCAACTCTAACAGAAAAACAGCCCTGCTTTAGGTAGAATCCACCACAATTAAAATAATAAAAACAAAATAGGAAACAGTTTGTAATGGCGATTCTCTGTTTGCTTCCTGGTGTAAATGAATCCATGGAGCCTGAGGTATATATTTTTTCACCTATTGCTGTAGATTGGGACCTAGCCACATAACTATTTTCAATTTGCACCTTCTAGAATCCAGTGGTGAAAGCCAAGTTTCTCTGGTCACTTCTATTACAAACTACTATGTGGCAGAGTTATTTTAGGTTGTTCATCCGAGTTAGAGCAGATTGTTTGCCGTCTCAGAACATATGCAGTTGCTTGTTGTAGTATCGTCTAATGGTTGTTTAAAAAGGGAAGGTCAATTTCATAAGGAGAGGTTTGGCTCCCACTGCTGTGAGGACATCAGGGCAGGCTGGATAAAGAGGACGTGGACAATGTTTCTAGCTGAGATGTAGGAGATGGTTAGGGAGTTCTGACCCACTACACGCAGGATGGTCCTATGGACCTCCTGGTGATAAAGACCAGTCAGGAGGTCCTGGCTGTCCTGCCAAGGGAGGTGGTAAATGCCTCATTCCAACTGGGTGGCATGCCCTTCATGTTCACATTGAACAAATTCTGACCAATGGACAAACCTTTATGAACTTAAACATTTTGGTTAATAACTGATCAGTCTCCTCTCTTTCTGGAGAAGGGTAATTGAGATGCTTGCTTGGCAGTTCCAGGCACACTTGGACTTGATTGGTTCCTTTTATATCTTTCAGTCATGCTTCAGATTGCTTTCTGGCACAAACAGCCAGGGTCAATAATTTTCTGCTGGTTACAGACAATCAAAAACTGTCCTTAATGATAAAGTTTGATCTCTTAGCTGCCTTGATACCACAGGCCATAAGGTGTTCAAGAGGCTGTGGTGATAAGTCAGATCTTCCCCTCTCCTGGCTTAGTAGGGGTAGTTGGCAAGACAGTCCCACAACTCCCTTCAGCATCCTCTCTAATATGGGTGCCCTTTTCCATTCTGTAGCACTTAATTCTGATACATACTGCTTTAGATAGAACACTCACGAGGGGCAGGAATCTAATTAAAATATTAACAGACATGTAGAGGTGTATGACCCTTACTATTGGCAGAGGAATGTCCCATCTGGCTAAGGCCAAGCTACTTTGCAGCCTGTATAAGATAGTTACGATACTGAGCTAGAAGACAGGCTGGATTGCAGCAGCATCCATCTCCCCGGTAGCGGAGACCAGCCCTAAGGTAACAATAGTCCAATTCAATCAGGAAGCATTTACAAGAAGGCCATGTACCAACATGGATGGACTAGACAGGCATATTTCTCCTTCCATTCATAACATTCTATATTTAATTGTTTCTCTGAAATAATATTCAGTAATCACTTGTTAAATATCTAACAATACTATAATTTGTTGAGTTATACATACCAAACAGTCCTGAGATTATATAGGGTACTTGAGGAAACAGACTAACCAAACTGAGCTGTTTGCTAGAACAAAAATATATCTAGACCCCAAGGCTGCTTTCCATTCTGTAAACTGTAGCTGTATTGTGTTTCAGGACTTTTTAGCCAAAGTCCTGCAATTCCCTCCTCCCTTTCTAAAAAAGCAATTAATAATGCTACACCACCACTGAAGAGTGTGCATCTTTTTGTTTCAAAGTTTTTTGTTTGTTTTTTTTCCATTTACTGCAGAAACAAGTTCATGAAAACACACAGGAGATGAACTACTGTTATAGGCTCGATCAAATGCCTTATTACAAACGTCTAACTTGAGTTACAAAAACGCTTTTCTAAAAATTAAAGAAGATAATATTCTAACACAAGCAGTAGTGCCC
The DNA here is from genome assembly GCF_965140235.1 of Caretta caretta. Lineage (NCBI taxonomy): Eukaryota > Metazoa > Chordata > Testudines > Cheloniidae > Caretta > Caretta caretta. Next base: position 199,639,195 of record NC_134208.1, on the reverse strand, counting down.
CCAACATGAAGTAACTACTTTGGATCTCATAATGACATATAAAGATTAATTTATTGCTTGACTGAAGTTGGTGATGGCCTCAGGACCAGTGATCATGACTTGATTACATTCCATATGGGCACAGAACAGTACCAAAATAGTTGGCACTTCAAAAGGGTTTATTTCCCAAAGTGAGAAAAATCTTGAACTAAATTGACTGGGAAGAAAAGTTTAGACTGAAAAATATGAATGAAAATTGGGACTCCTTTATGAAAAGTTTATTAGATGGCCAAAAGTCCACAATCAAGGAGGAAAAAAACTTAGGCTAAAAGCCCATCCTAGTTCGGTGGCAAAGTGAAGACAGCAATTCGTATATATAAAGTAAATGGAAGACAGGGAAAATAAACAGCACTCCATATAAATCAGAAAAGTGTACAAAATCGATAAGGGAAGCTAAAGACATCAGGAAAAAAAATCATGGCTGGGAGAACTAAGGGTAAAGAAGAATTTTTAAGTATACTTCGAACAAGAGATCCTAGCAGTGGTATGAAGCCATTACTACATGGAGATGGTAAAATTGTTAATGATGCAAATAAAGGGAAAATTGTTCAGTAAATAATTCTGTTCTGTATTTGTAAAGAAGTAGGATGATTTACTCATATAAAACGAGGAGAATTAAGTATTTTCCACTCCATTGGTAACTAAGAAGGACGTTAAATAGCATCTACTAGGGATAAACATTTAAAAATCAGTAGGCCTGGTTAACTTGCACCCAAGATTCCTATAAGAATTGGCTGAGGAGATCTCTAACGTGTTGCTAAATTTTTAATAAATCTTGGAATACTGGGGAAATTCCAGAAAATTAAATGTTGTGCCAATATTCAAAAAGGGCAAGTAGATGACCTAGGATAACTTGCCCAACATCAATCCTGGGTAAAATAACGGAAAAGCTGATATGGACTTCAATTAATAAAAACTAAAAGTATAGGAATATAATTAATGGAAGTCAATATGGTTTTATTGAAAATAGGTCTTGTCAAACAAATCTGATTTCATTCTTTAATGAAATTATAAGTTTGGTTCATTAAGATAACTACATAGATGTAATACCCTTAAGGCTTTTGCTAGGCATTTGACTTGACTTACTACACAGCATTCTGATAAAAATAATAGCAATATACAATATGAAAACAAATGTTAAATGGATTAAAAACTGGCTCAGAGATCTCACGACATAGTTATCGATGGGGGATCATCATCTAATGGAGATGTTTCTTGTTGGGTTCCACTGGGATGGGTACCAGGCCTGACATGATTCAACATTTTTTATCAGAAATCAGAAAGTAAACATAAAATCACTGCCAATAACATATGTGGTTAACACAAAGATTGGTGGAGTTGTAAATAACGACGAAGACAGGGCAGTGATATTGAATGACTTAGATTGGTTGGTGAGCTGGGCCCATTAAAACAAAATGCAACTGAATACAGACAAATGCAAATGTATACATCTAGAAAGACAGAATGCAGGACATACCTAAAGTATGGAGGACTATATCCTGAAAGCAGCAACTCTGAGAAGGATTTAGGGGTCATAGTGGACAGACAACTGAACATGAGCTCCCAGTGGGATGCTGTGGCAAAAAGGGCTAATGAGATGCATGGATGTATCAATAGGGAAGCAGTGAAGAGGAGCAGGAAGATGATTTTACCTCTGTAGAGAGCACTTGTGAGACTGAGGCCTGTTCTACACTAGGAAATTAGATTGGTATACTACATTGCTCAAGGGTGTGAAACATCCACACCCCTAAGTGACAGAGTAAAACTGACCTAACCCCAAGTGTAGCCACTGTTAGGTCAACTGGAGAATTCTCCAGTTGACCTAGCTACTGCCTCTCAGGGAGATGGAATACCTATGCCAATAGGAGAGGCCCTGCTATCAGCGTAGGCAGTATCTTCACTGAAGGGCTATAGCTGCACTGCAGCAACATTTTAAGTGTAGACATGCCATCATACTAGACTACTGTCAACAATTCTGGTGTTCACATTTTCAAAAGGATGTTGACAAATTGGAGGGGTTACACAGAATAGCCACACAAGTGATTTGAGGCTGTACATTGAGAGACTTAGAACTCAAAGTGTTTAGTTTACCAAAATATTGAGAGGTGACTTGATTACAATGTATAAGTACTTTCCCTGGGAGAAAATACGGAGCACTAAAGGGCTCTTCAATCAAGTGGTGAAAGGCATAACAAGAATCACTGGCTGGAATCTGAAGCCAGATAAATTCAAGTTAGAAATTAGGCACAATTTTTTAACAGTGAGGGAGATTAACTATTGGAAAAAATAACCAAAGGAAGAGGGGATTCTCCATCTCTTCAAATCAAGACTGGATGTCTTGCTGAAAGGTAAGCATGAACCAAACACAAATGTTTTTGGGTTCAATACAGGGTAGCTATGTGACATTGAAATGTCTATGACACACAGGAAGTCAGACTAAATGATCTAAGACTAGAAGAGACCCTTAACCTATTATTCTATAAATATATACATAATTATGATTTTAATATTAGTGTGTTCCTTTTACAACTCTTAATAACTTATCATTTTACAAAATGTTGCTACCAATGGACTTGCTGCATTGATGTGCACTGCCTGTGAATTCCTCAATCATTAACAGCACTGCCTGTGAATTCCTCAATCATTAACTGGTCATGATGTGAACCACTTGACTTCAGAATAGACTTTAGCCCAGGACGAGTGAAGGCTGCAAAAAAACTTGGATAAACAGGGAAGCAAGTCAATTTTATGCTACCTGCTTGACCATTTTGCTTCTGGAGTTTTATACATGGCTATCCTGTACCTTTATGTCACTAATACCATTATTTTTTCACAGCAGCCAGGTAATGTTAAGTTTGCCAAATATTTACTCTTTTAAAGAAAAAAAATTATTTGCAATACACTGTGTTCTATTTCAAGCCTGGCTTTCCTTCTATGACTTAGCCTTACTTGCAATACAACAAAATTCCAGCCTTTATGACAGAAGATTATTTTTTGATCAATAGAAGTCGGCAGCCAAGGCATTTGTGGTTTTTCTCTGGAAAGCATTTGCAGCCACAGGCTCAAAGGAGGAAGAAACGGAGAGGGATTAACTTTCTTCAATGAAGGTCAAAAACATAATTTAAAAGTGAACCGAGAGAAGCAGCTGTGTCTGTCAGCCCAATCAAGATTACCAGCTGGAGAATTTACCAGCAATATGAAAACAATGTACACCAGATGTCAAACGATGCAACTGCGAGTAGGAAAACGTCTCTGGGTATGGCACTGTATTGCTGGTGCTCATTACTAACCAGATTTCATATGAAATACTAAAGACTTCAGTAGGCTACCACTAGCTAGGAACAAACATTTCCGCACACCAGCTCCAGGAGCCTTATTGTGTAAACAAAATCAGCTTTTATTTCTAATATAATTTAACATTTCACTTCTTTTAATGACTATATTTCAGGATCAAAAATATAAAGAATGAAGCAGGTTTATACATTCACAACTGCTGATTCTGGAACATCTGCAGCTGGGCTTGTTCTAGCTTCACTAACTTGAGTTTGAGAAACTAGATTCTTTAAAAAAAAAACAACTAAAATAAATAAGAACTCAGTGACACTACATTTCTCTCCAGTTGATTATCCAAGGAAATAAGCTGTACATGTGCCATAGAAAAGCATGCACCATTGGCTTCTGTGTCAGCATCTCTGTAACCAGCTGCTTTTCCTCCTTTTCCCTCAGGTTATTGTCTACATTACAAGCGAAGGGATGTGATTCTCTTGCTCGTGTACACTTACTCATTGTAGCTCTCATCGGTTCACGTGGGCTTGGGTTCGGCACAGCTCAGCCATGCCCTCACTGCTAGTGCTGCGGTGACTACACTGCTAATTATACTTGCACGAGCTCAATGCGAGCTAGCAGGAGTATGTGTACCTGGCAGGGGAATCCCACCCCTGGGTCATAGTGTAGACATAGCCTCTGTTGGTATCCTTCTCTTTGTTTCTCTCTACATACTTATTCCTCAGATGAGCTCATCTACTCCCATGGTTTCAAATACCACATTTGTGATAATTACTTGTAAATCTACCTCAGACAGAAATACAGGACTGCATAGAAGGGAGAAATTGTCCTCCTTGACATCTCACTAATTAACCACAGCAAAAAGCAAACGTCTTTCTGAACCCTCTCCTCCCCCCCTTAAACACTGCTGATAACTGAACTACACCCCTGATCACTCAGGCTCACAGTTACTGGGGTCATCTCTCTAACTTTCTCCCAAAGTATCTGGGCTCTCATCAAATCATCTCATCTCTCTAGCTGTAAAACTGATCTGCCCTCTCTCACCAAGTTCCTTCTCCAGTTTTGTTTCCACATCAATTTGTACTCATCCTCATGTTCAAATTCTACGCAGCTCTGTTCCTGCCTGCATCTCACCTTCTTCTGCTTTCCTTTTCACACTGTATGCTCTGCCCACACTTCTCTCCAGAATGCCCCATTTGCCTCTCACTCACAACTCCAGTCTTCTCCCCATAACCGCCCCATGCCTGAAAACAGCTCGCCTTGTCCTCATCCATGGCACATCACTCCTATATGGCATATCCCTTTCTTTTGTTTCACTTTCCATCGCTACACTCAACTACGCTATGTTCTCACCGTCACCGTCTCATACCCAATTATGTGGGCAAAACCAAAATCTTACATTAAAAATCCAAGAAACTGCCAAGCTGATCTGAATTCTTTATGATAAAGGATCCTAGGAATAAGCTTGGATTTTTTGTGTTATACCCGCTCCTCCCATTTCCAACCTGTCATGGGGTATTTCAATTTTTACATCTATTATCTGCCTAAGGGCTTGTTATCACACAAAAACTGTAACATCTAACTACACCAGTATAGTTAAAATAGTACAATCCACCTAGGATTAATACAGTTGTACTGGCATAGCTACTCCTGTAAGTGAATGGCAACAAGCTATACTGATATAAGGCACCTCTATAAACTGCACCCACACTAGCAGTTTTCAGTATAGCTGTTTCCTTAAAAATATCACACCCCAATCAAAACAGCTAAATCTGTATAAAACTGCCGTAGACCTTGCCTTTACATAACCACTTCTGCGAAAGGTGTTTTTCCTATGCAACTGTCAGGCACCAAGCACATCTATGGAAGCTATAAATAATGATCACCTTAAATGGTGAAAAGAGGAAATTCAATGCACTTGATGTCTAGATACCCAACACTATGTACTAGAGTATAGTCTAAAGTCTCATTCTCATTAGAATGCTTAAAAAAAATAATCAAACAGCATCCATTTACTTAACTTATCTAAAAGCAGAAGAGTTCCTATTCTGCTTCACTCTTCCTTTCAACATGTAGCAGTAAATTTCTTTTGATTCATGTTTTCAATCTATATTGCCAGGATCAAGATCAGATAAACAGTTTAATTAAATGATAAGAGATTTATCATAATATAAATACGCAAGGCTTTAAAAATACAAAAATGTAAAAGTCAGAGTTGTTAGTAACCCCCTATAAAGGGAAGTAGGAAGGGTTTAAACATTAGCTACACAAATCTAAAATATCAAATGAACACAGGGCACATCACCAATGAAAAGCACTATCAAAATGACCAAGAGTGGCAAACTACCAGTGAGATAGCTGATTTGAACACTCAAGTCCAGACAGAATGCTAAAATATGCACTCATTCATAACGAATGCATAGCTTTCTTTTTCCTTAATTCATTATTACAACTTTTCTTTGCAGACCTTTATAGAAGTCTGATCCACAAAACACTGTTTTGTGTTAACAGTATTGGTCACTAGCCTGGCCAAGGAGCAGAAAGCACTCCACCAGTGGCAAGGTTGCAGATAATCGAGTAAACTGAATCTTATATTATGTCGCTTTTAAAATAATATTTCAACACTGAGTTATTTCGCATGACTTCAAAATAAAATTAAAGTCATTGTAGAAGTTTTTAGGTCACAACCTATTCCTTATGGCTTACCTTTGCTTTGCCATCCTGTGCTGACATATATCCTACACACATGCTCTCTGTTGTATGACTCCACAAGAACTCCACTATAAGAAAAAATGTAACAAGTCACAAATAAATGCATTCATTTTAAGTGTAGAAAAACTTCACTTTTAACAAAATCAGAAATTAAAGGGACAACTCAAACCTAGCTTAAAGTTTAGGTTTGGTGCTTTTATAAAAATTTAACAGAATTATTTACAAGAAAAAAGTAATTCCAGTGGAAGTAGCAGTTAAGCACTCTCTGTAGTATTTGCAAATAAATACTGTAGTAACCAGAAATAAATGGCATATATAGTGAAAAGTAGCATGCATTTTTAAGTTGTATTTATGTAAGGTGTTATTTGTAAGGTAGGTAATTTTTTTTTTTACAGTATGATTTCTAAAAACTGCGAATGTCTCTTTAAAGTTAAAATTCAGACATATATAAAGCATATTACTGCACTTTACTTTTTCTCACTTGCTTAACAAAATTTTCAACTGTCAAAATGATTTATTCTTAGTACTGGATAATCCCTATTTACTGTGATAGACTTTTCTACTCAAATGTATAGTTTTTGTGACAAAAATATCAAGTGTTTCTGCTGTCCAGAGCTCAGTTTCATAAAACTCTACTGTGTGTAATATATGTAGTATACTGCAGACTCTTTTGGATTACTTACCTGTTATCAAAGAATAATGTGTTAAAACAACTAAATCTTTCTCCAGTACAAAACAGAAATCAAATAGATACTAAGAACTCTTCACCTGTCTAACGAACTTGAAGTCTGGGTTCATCAAAATGTAACGTTCAATATCTAAGATTAAATATAATTGGTCTTTGGAACATTTACATTCATCCACTAATCCCAAAGAACACTTTTTAAATTCAGACAATTCTAGAAAAGCAATTTGAGGATTTTGACGAAGATATTGCCAGAACCTGTGCAAGTCAAACAATAAGAGAAAAAGGAGTTCTATACTTAGATCCGTCCTTCACTCCCCCATAATTGATTAATTAGGGAATTTGCCAATCTGCTTAACAGACTGTCAAATATAGTAAGAAAACAGGATCACAATTGGACTGCACTAGTTCTCCCAGATCATTATTTTCCATAGACATTTCCAGTTTTAAAAAAAATTGCAATTTTTTATACTATTGCTATCTGTGGAGTTTTCTAAATAGATAAGTGACTACAGTTAAATAATCACCGTTTCTTTAAGGAAATTGAGTAACTGAATTTGAAAACAAGACTTAAACACTGGAAAGTTTCAGCTATAGGTGAAGCAGGCAATTAGCTCCTTTTGGACAACTAATTTCATTTCATTAACTTTACTTTCCAAAGTGCAGAGAAAGACTAGACAGGATACATTTAGAATACAAAAGGATGAATGCTGATAACTGTTATAAATGAATGTGTAAAGTGTTGTTAATTAAGTTTTAAGGATGTTTTAGCCTTTATTGTCCACCACCTACATTCTACATAATAGTTGTGAATTTTACTACTGCACCTTCACAGCTGAGTTGCTGTGTGTGTGTTCATGATGAGTTTCTGCAAGCTGCAGATAGTGTTAGTTTCTCGAAGTGCTAGAATTAAAATCAAGATCTCAAATGTATGTAAATTCACTGCTCTGAACAGATTCCCCGGAATAGCACAGTTCATTAAAACCAAAAATGCTCAACTTTCCTTGTATGTTTATTTCAGCTCTTTAAGAAAAAAAGAAAGACACACACACACATTTCTTTTTGCGAATACAGACTAACACGGCTGTTCCTCTGAAACCTGTCATTATGCAAGGCACTGCATTTAGCCGTATGGAGTGGAAATCTATCAACTGCATGAAGAAACTTGTACAGATACAGACAGACATCATCTTCCTTTCCAAATGCAAACAGATGGACATCGTACCAAAAGGACTGAAGGTCAAAAATCCATTACAATCTACATACCACACAGACTATGCTGACAGCTTGTGCCTCACGCTCTCAAAGAAACTGCGGAATCACCTGATCAAGATCCTCTACAGCAAACAGGGAAAGATTAAGAATGAGCTCTCAAAAATGGATACTCTCATAAAGAACCAACCTTCCACACAAACTTCCTCGTGGCTGGATTTTACTAAAACTAGACAAGCCATTTACAACGCACACTTTGCTTCTCTACAAAAGAAAAAAGACACTAAACTTTCTAAACTACTACATGCTACAAGGGGCCACAGCAATGGTTCCCTCACCCCACCTAGCAATATTGTTAACCTATCCAACTATACTCTCAGCCCAGCAGAAGCAGCTGTTCTATCTCGGGGCCTCTCCTTCTGCCCCTCCACCCCCACGAACATGATACAGTTCTGTGGTGACCTAGAATCCTATTTTCGACGTCTCCGTCTCAAGGAATATTTCCAAAATACCTCTGAACAACATACTAATCCACAGAGGTCTCCCTGCCAACACTACAGAAAGAGGGATTCTAGATGGACTCCTCCTGAAGGTCGAAACAGCAGACTGGACTTCTACATAGAGTGCTTCCGCCGTCGTGCACGGGCTGAAATTGTGGAAAAGCAGCATCACTTGCCCCATAACCTCAGCCATGCGGAACGCAATGCCATCCACAGCCTCAGAAACAACTCTGACATCATAATCAAAAAGGCTGACAAAGGAGGTGCTGTTGTCATCATGAATAGGTCGGAATATGAACAAGAGGCTGCTCGGCAGCTCTCCAACACGAGTTTCTACAAGCCATTACCCTATGATCCCACTGAGAGTTACCAAAAGCAACTACAGCATTTGCTCAAGAAACTTCCTGAAAAAGCACAAGATCAAATCCGCACAGACACACCCCTGGAACCCCGACCTGGGATATTCTATCTACTACCCAAGATCCATAAACCTGGAAATCCTGGGCGCCCCATCATCTCAGGCATTGGCACCCTGACAGCAGGATTGTCTGGCTATGTAGACTCCCTCCTCAGGCCCTACGCTACCAGCACTCCCAGCTACCTTCGAGACACCACTGACTTCCTGAGGAAACTTCAATCCATCGGTGATCTTCCTGATAACACCATCCTGGCTACTATGGATGTAGAAGCCCTCTACACCAACATTCCACACAAAGATGGACTACAGGCCGTCAAGAACACTATCCCCGATAATGTCACGGCTAACCTGGTGGCTGAACTTTGTGACTTTGTCCTTACCCATAACTATTTCACATTTGGGGACAATGTATACCTTCAGATCAGCGGCACTGCTATGGGTACCCGCATGGCCCCACAGTATGCCAACATTTTTATGGCTGATTTAGAACAACGCTTCCTCAGCTCTCATCCCCTAAAGCCCCTACTCTACTTGCGCTATATTGATGACATCTTCATCATCTGGACCCATGGAAAAGAAGCCCTTGAGGAATTCCACCATGATTTCAACAATTTCCATCCCACCACCAACCTCAGCCTGGTCCAGTCCACACAAGAGATCCACTTCCTGGACACTACAGTGCTAATAAACAATGGCCACATAAACACCACCCTATACCGGAAACCTACTGACCGCTATTCCTACCTGCATGCCTCCAGCTTTCACCCTGACCACACCACACGATCCATCGTCTACAGCCAAGCTCTGCGATACAACCGCATTTGCTCCAACCCCTCAGACAGAGACAAACACCTACAAGATCTCTGTCAAGCTTTCTTACAACTACAATACCCACCTGCAGAAGTAAAGAAACAGATTGATAGAGCCAGAAGAGTTCCCAGAAGTTACCTACTACAGGACAGGCCTAACAAAGAAAATAACAGAACGCCACTAGCGGTCACCTTCAGCCCCCAACTAAAACCCCTCCAACGCATTATTAAGGATCTACAACCTATCCTAAAGGATGACCCAACACTCTCACAAGTCTTGGGAGACAGGCCAGTCCTTGCCTACAGACAGCCCCGCAACCTGAAGCAAATACTCACCAACAACCACATACCACACAACAGAACCACTAACCCAGGAACTTATCCTTGCAACAAAGCCCGTTGCCAATTGTGCCCACATATCTATTCAGGGGACACCATCACAGGGCCTAATAACATCAGCCACACTATCAGAGGCTCGTTCACCTGCACATCCACCAATGTGATATATGCCATCATGTGCCAGCAATGCCCCTCTGCCATGTACATTGGTCAAACTGGACAGTCTCTACGTAAAAGAATAAATGGACACAAATCAGATGTCAAGAATTATAACATTCATAAACCAGTCGGAGAACACTTCAATCTCTCTGGTCACGCAATCACAGACATGAAAGTCGCTATCTTAAAACAAAAAAACTTCAAATCCAGACTCCAGCGAGAAACTGCTGAATTGGAATTCATTTGCAAATTGGATACTATTAATTTAGGCTTAAATAGAGACTGGGAGTGGCTAAGTCATTATGCAAGGTAGCCTGTTTCCTCTTGTTTTTTCCTCCCCCCCCCCCCCCCAGATGTTCTGGTTTAACTTGGATTTAAACCTGGAGAGTGGTCAGTTTAGATGAGCTATTACCAGCAGGAGAGTGAGTTTGTGTGTGTATGGGGGTGGGGGGGATGTGATAAAACCTTGATCTATGCAGGAAATAGCCCGACTTGATTATGTAAAGAGTTGTCACTTTGGATGGGCTAGCACCAGCAGGAGAGTGAATTTGTGTGGGGGGGTGGAGGGTGAGAAAACCTGGATTTGTGCTGGAAATGGCCCACCTGTTGATCACTTTAGATAAGCTATTACCAGCAGGACAGTGGGGTGGGAGGAGGTATTGTTTCATGATTTCTGTGTGTATATAAAGTCTGCTGCAGTTTCCACGGTAAACATCTGATGAAGTGAGCTGTGGCTCACGAAAGCTCATGCTCAAATAAATTGGTTAGTCTCTAAGGTGCCACAAGTACTCCTTTTCTTTTAGCGAATACAGACTAACACGGCTGTTCCTCTGAAACAAAAAAAAAAGACACACAAAACCAATAACTTATATGAATATCCAGCATGTGACTTGTCATTTGTAAAAAAATAATTTGTTGTTCTTCAAGAACTGAGAGTGCACAGTAGATCCCTTTTGGATCTTTATATCTATGCTGATTTATATCTAACAATGTCATCTGAATTATGCAGTTTAAAAATCTGATTCTACTTTAGAAATTCCCAAGACCCTTACCTCCACTGATAGAACTTGGAAAAAGTACAATAGGAAAACATCTTTGGAGAAGCCTTTGACCTTGACTTAAGAAGTTCAATTATATTAATTTTTTCCTCTATAATTTTAAAGATTTTTAAGAGGCGAGAGTACCAACCTTAATATTGCTCATTATCGCTTGAAACATATGCTTACAAAAGCAAGATGCATCAGTGCCATGTGATAGTATGACATTAAGATTAATTTAAATTTTCAGATAGCCAAAGTAATTGTTTAGTATAGTCGACTTAGTTAATCATGCAGGTAATTAGATATGCAGAAGGACAAAATAATCTTAATACAAATCTAAGGGTACATTCTCAGCTTGATACAAAGTGAGTTGCAGACATGAATCTCCATAAATTGCCACTAGAATACATGATAAGGGCATGGGGTGCAAGGAAAAAGTAAATATCATCACTGAATAATGATAGTGACAGCACTAAGATGTTTGAAAGGGAAGACTTGTCACTATTGTTAAATATTGTTCAGACACAAGACATTAATCTTGCTCCCAAATGTGTTAAGTGAAAGGTTAATTTAATTCACATACAATGTCACATGCTGTTCTTTCATGTCTCCTCATGCTTACATTTTAGTTCTATTAACTCCTTCATGCAGACAGTGTTGATTTCTTGGCATACTTCCCATTACATGTCAGTAATGTCAAGTTCTTACAGCAGCATATAATCCTATTGCTAATTCATCCATTTTTTGTGTTGCGAAGTGTAAACTGCATTTACAAGATCTTGCATATGTTCAGCAATACCCAATTTTGACTCAGGAATTACATATTTTAATAGTTTTGACTTTTTAAATGGTTGACTAACAACAAGTGGCCTGATTATCAAAGGTGCTGACCTTATAGAGGTACAACTGACATCACTGGGAGGGATGATCACAGTCTTTGGAAAAAATCAAGCTATAAATACATTAACATGTTAAAAAATCAGAAGAACGCCTCCCATTGTTTCTCTAGCAGTTTTTGAAGAATTGTTATAATATCAATGCTAAGAAACTATTATGTGCCAAAAAGACACTCCTCCCCGCAAAAAACCTCCCTATGTCCCTCTATGACATATCACCCACTGTTCCTTTACATCCAATATAGTGTCAGAACCACCATGAGGATTCATCTCACAGATCTTTGGTTTCTTGGGATAGCAACGTCTGGGAAATGCAGTAAGGACAGTGTGCTCCACTGTTAGAAGAGTGAGACCTCTTTGGCCAGTTGAAGAATGGCAAATTACAAAAAATATCTTTGAGACAAGGTGGGTGAGTAACATCTTCTACTGGCCCAATTTCTGTTGGTACCTCGTGGTCCCTTCTAATCCTCTGATTCTATGATTTTGCTGGTGAGAGAGACAACCTTTCATACTACAGCTCTGGGGCAGCAAAAAAAAAAAAAAAGAAGAGCGTGCAGCCAAAGAATCAAAGATCCAGGAGCTCTGCTGCCTCCGTGCTGGCGGCGTTCCTTCGGCAGCACTCCTCCTGCTGCGCACCCCCAAGGATAGTCCTGCGCACCCCACTTTGGAGACCACTGCACTAGAGAACACTTCCCTGCATCACATGGAATTCAACCCAGGATTTCCAAGTCTCAACATTCCTCTCACATCAAATATCTGTGAATCCCACTGAAAACTGATACTAGTCATCCCCTGCTAGTAGCTGGTTCACTACCTCAAATGGCAATGGTCCATGGTGGAGATCTATAGATCCCAAACCTACAGATGACCCATGCAGTAAATGGGAGATATTCAGGTGGAAACCTTTTAAATTTATTCATTTTTGCTTTGTTTAACTGCTCAAAAATTACACACACAAAAACTACATTAAAACAGAATTAAGGTTGCAGAGTCAAGCATTCAAGAGTTAACACATGCTAGAATTAAGGTTGCCCATGCAACCTTTATTATCTATTATTATTATTATAGTACTTAGAAGCCTCAGTCATGGACCAACCCATACTGTGCTAAGCACTACATAAACACAACGGAAACTGTTCCTGTTCTAAAGAGTTTAATTCTTGTTGTTATTAATAACATACTCACATTCTATCTCCGCCAGAATTTTTATGTGATGTTGAGCAAGTCACAAACCAAAATCTGTCACAGTTGGCCACTATTTGAGAATTCCTCATTTTCTGGGTGCCCAATTTGAGACACATGAAATCAGATTTGCAAAAGTCCAGAGCCTCATAACTGCAACTGAATTCAGTAGGAACTGTGCCTTGAATATATAAAGTGTTAGAAAAATGCTAAGTACTACTAAAAATCAGGCCATAGGTGTCTCAAGTGGGGGCACCCCAAATTAGTGGATATTTTGTCAATTATACTTGATTCCTCTGTGCCTTAATTCTCCATATGTAAAATGGGCATACAGACCTGCGCAGCTCACAGGGGTGGTTGTGAAGATAATTTTATTGCTATCTGTGAAGCATTGACACTATGCTGATGAGTGCCATAGCAGTGCCAGTTCCTTTAATATTCTTGGATGGAGATTATCTGAGTCCTCGATTTGGTCTCATTAAGCTGTTTGAGTTTGACTTCCAACTCAGCTGTGATAATTTCTACTTCCCTATTCTTATTTCTATTAGCCACTCTTACACTACCCCTAAGGTCCTTACTACCATTATTAAAAACTGAGGCAAAGTATTCATTTAGGAGTTGGGCCATGCCTAGATTATCTTTATCCTCCAACCATCTTCAATGCTTAGTGGCCCCACTTCTTCTTTCTTTGTTTTCTCTTTATTTATATGGCTATAGATAATTTACTATTGGTTTTAGTTTCCTTTGCAACTTTAAGCTCTCTTTGGCTTTTGGGAGTTCTCACTTTCCCCCTACACTTTCTAACCTCCAAGAGGTAGCTTACACCGCGCTCATCCTTCCCATCTTCCATTTCCTGTAGGCGTTCTGCTTTCTCTTAATAAGCAGTTTGAGATGCTTGCTCATCCAGCTTGGTCTGCAACTCTTCCCTGCACATTTTCCCCTTTGCTTGTGATGCAGGCATCAGACAGCTTCTGCAACTTTGATTTAAGTAATTCCAAGTCTCCTCTACATTCAGATCCTTCAGTTCTTCAGTCCAGTCCACTTCCCTAACAAATTCCCTTAATTTTTTAAAGTTTGCCCTTTTGAAATCAAAGACCCTAGTTGCAGACCTATTTTTGTTTCTCCTCCCATTTAGTTTAAACTGAATTAGCTCATGTTCACTCAAACCAAGCCTTTCCTCTACAACCAGTTTTTCTATGAGGTCCTCGCTACTTACGAGTACTAAATCTAAAAGGGAATCACTTCTTGTTGGCTGGTGCCTATTTGCTGAAGAAATCCGTCAGCTACCAAATCCAGGAATATCTGGGACCTACCATTATTAATAGCATTTGTCCTCCAGTCTATACATGGGAAATTAAAGTCTCCAACAATCACACAATTCTCAGAAGTATTCATTTCATTTAAAATATTAAACAGGTCTCTAACCATATGCAAATCAGATCCTGGAGGTCTATAGCAGACCCCAAGTGCTATCCCAATGGAGCCTTTGTTATCTCTTCCCCCCCCCCCCCCGGTGATTTTAACCTGAACAGATTCTGTTTTTTTTTTCAATTCCATCAGTTCTGATTTCCTTACAGTCTACCTCCTCATTAAAATACAAATTCCTAGTAATGACTATAAACCAGAAGCTATCAATTTCCCATTTCTTCCATATAAGCTGCCTTCACTTCCTCTCTAAGCCACTATGTGTTTTTTGTTTTTTAAAGCTGCATGGATTTCTCTCAATTGTGGCTTTTGGGGCATCTAGTAAAACATTCTTAAACAATTCTCAATTATCATTCACATTTTTCAGTTTAAATTCTTCCTCCCATCTGATCTGGCTCAATTATTTTAAGCACTGTGAAACTGGCCCTTTCAAAGCATCAAGTATATATATTACAGGTTTGGACTTTATTCTGTTCACACATACCAAATGTGATAAAGTCATGATCACATCTACATAAACTATCACTAATTTTCAGTTCTCTGATCAATTCCTCAGGTCAAGACAAGCTCTAAATAAAGACTTCCCCCATGCTGTATGCAACACTTTGTTAGGAAATTGTTATTGCTAGTACTTAGAAATTCTAAGGATGTTTTAGGACTGCCAGCACGAGACCTCTAGCATATGTCATTCAGATTGAAGTCTTCCTCACCCTATGATCACTAAACTTCCCCACCATCACAGATTATAGATAGGTGCTTTAGGAGCTGGTCATACTATCCAGTAGTGTGATTTCATGCTCTGTAGCAGACAACAACTAATACCCCATCTTGTACATTATCTGTTAGGACACTGATCCATAAGCATTCCAGACATTTTCTTCTACACTATCAATGAGATGGAACAGGCTGTCACTTTTGATAACCTTCTCCTTTTGCTCATTCAATCCTTCCTAAATAGGTTATAACCATTGATTTTAACATTCCAATCATGGGAATCATCCCACCAGGTTTCAATAATACCAACTAAGTCAAATTTTTGCTCATAAATAAGCAATTACAATTCCTCTTGTTTATTACCCAGGCCTCTAGCATTGCTGTGTAGGCAATTAAAGATTTTCTTCTCTTCACATCTTTTCGGTGTTTTGGTTAATTTTGTTCTCAACCTATTGATTTTATGCTGAGTGCATATTTGTTTCCTTTTGTTATTGTGTAACTCCTTTCTGACTACTCTTGGAACAAAGAACACGTGTTACAAGATGGTGTACTGTATTCTGGACGTATTGAAACAAAGAGACTTTGAGATCATGGCAAATAAACAATCGACTCTCACCTCTCAGAGCACAGTTGGGCTAAAGTAATCATTGGATGCATAAACAGGTGACTACCAAGTAAGAGTGGAGAGGTGATACTACTTCTGCATACAGCTTTAGCAAAACAGTTACCAGAATATTGTGTCCACTGCTGGCAAATCCACTTCAAAAGAAGAGGTTGAAAAATCGGAACGGTTTCAGAAAAGAGCTACAATAATTTCAGGCCTTGAAAACACATCTTATAGTACAAGGCTGAAGCTCAACGTATTTAGTTTATCTAAGAGAAGATTAGGCGGAGCCTAGGTACCTACATAGAGAAGATATTAAGAGCAGAAAAAGGTAGAACGAGATCCAATGGTTAGAAGTTTAAACCAGACAAATTCAGACGGGCTGTGTCTACATTATAGGCTGTGAGTATGATTTCCAGCTCATGTACACATACTTCCTGCTCGCTCTCATCTGAGCTAGCACACTAAAAATAGCAGCATCACCACAGTAGCACAGTCAGCGGCCGTGGTGGCACAGGCTAGCCGCACCAAGCACAAACCAGTCTGAACCCCGTGGGTACCTACTGGGGCAGCTAGCTCGTACCATCACTGCCACTGTGCATGCCGCTGCTGCGCTGCTATGTTTTTTGCACGCGAGCTCAGATGAGAGCGAGTTGAGTATGCGTACGCAAGCAGGGAATCACACCCCTAGCTTGTAGTATAGATGTAGCTTTGAAATTAGCTCAGTCAGAAGTTACAGGCTTGATTCAGAAATTGGGTGAGGGTCTGTAGCCCACATTAATGCAGAAGGTCATACTACATGATCAGAACATTCCCCGTTGTCACTAATTTCCATGAAAACCTCTACTAATTGAATTAAAAGACTAACTGCCAACTCTATTTGCTGGCAGCAGTAGTGATCTTTGGGCCAGCCACTAAAAAGGAACAATAATGAAACTGTGGTTACATACGCAGGAATAGCTCTTTTTACAGACAATATACCTAGATATACACTTGGCAGGTTCTTTCTAAGCGGTAATGTGTGACTGGTTATCGCTCCAATTCTCAAGCTGCTCCAGCTCCAACATAAATTTATATTCACAGAATATCAGGGTTGGAAGGGACTTCAGGAGGTCATCTAGTCCAACCCTCTGCTCAAAGCAGGACCAATCCCCAATTTTTGCCCCAGATCCCTAAATGGCCACCTCAAGGATTGAACTCACAACCCTGGGTTTAGCAGGCCGATGCTCAAACCACTGAGCTATCCCTCTCCCCACAGTTTATATTAACCCCCACGCAGTTGTAACTTATGGACAACTAGCTATGATAGTTAAGAGACCATACACTAGTTGTCTATTGGCACAACATGAGCAGAAATCTGCTGCTCCACCTTCTCCCATTTCCCCTTTCATTGCTTCTACACTGGGGTGCAGAGGGAAAGTTCTGGTGTAGAAGCCAGGATCATTAACACAGTTACCGTCTGATGAAGGAATTATCAACTTGGTAGCTGCAGCCAGATTCCACCCCTTTTGCAATGCTCAGGCAGCATAAAGGGGCTGGAACAGAAGTGGGAAATTTGGTCTCTGGGTTCTATTCTCACATCTGCCACAAGTGACTGTTAATCATTCTGTAAAATGGTGGGACTTGTCTCCCTTCCAGAATAGCAATGAAGCTGCAAGGGTTGCAATGTGCACAGATTTTATTATCAATCAGCAGAGGAGGCAAGACAAACATATGGTCTTCTGGTTCCCAGACCAGTGCAAATTCTCCTAGTCCAAAGAGTATTTTGATGGGAGAAATGCAACAGTAGCAGGAAGACGAGAATGACTCATTTTGTCTGTGTGACATCTGTCTGGAGGCACAGCAGGGGGGGAAGTCCACAGCGTAGGCTGAATAATTAGGCATTTCAGGAGCAAACATGTTAAGTACTACTGTGCACACGCAAATGTCAGTGCTGTAGCTTTTCTGGATTGATTTTCATGGGGGGTTAGCCAAAGGAATTTCTGACTCTAGGAGCCGAGAGACCCTTGGCCAATCTGCCAAATTTCAAGTCCATGTTCCAAACCATCATACACATTTTGGTCTCCAAGAATGAAGAGGTAAACATTCTTATATAGCACATCTTGGCATGCAATGCACTGAGCAGCTTTAACAGCAGGATGTATGTGCATGCATCTTTCTTGACCAGAAATGTGATGCTCTATATTGGGAGAGAGTGTTTTAAAAATATTTTAAAAAAAAGAATCCAAGCAATTAAAATGCAAATATTACTATTATCTACACTCTGTCTAAAAAGGGCTCTGGCTCCAGAGACCAATACGGATCATATTTAAGTTCACAAATGGCAATTTAAGAGGCATGGTCTCACCCACAATTTTCAAAAACAGAAAATATTTACAACTTCCACTCTGTCCCTCCCCCAGAGCATTCCTGTATTTCAATGACAGATGCTTCTCTTTTACGCCAAGTGCCCCTATTTATGGCTTTCAATTGGTAGTAGTACATGTGATTCTTATTTCACCCCTTGCTTGGTTCATGAGTTTAGCACCTCCTGTTCATAATAAAACTATACAAAAATCTTCTTACCTAGTAGAGTCTGCTTTTCTTGTAAAGAGTCAGGCTCTGCAGAACATCTGCAAGATCGAAGAACTATCACTCCACCGAGTACACCATCTTCATTGGCTAGAAAAGGTGAACCTAGGTAGAATTGGGTGGTAGAGAAGGAGTTGTTATTTGCAAAAAGATGTTTTTTTAATTCCCCCCCCCCCTTAAACTGGCCACCTAGGGCGGAAGAGCCGAGTCATGATAATATTTCTATATAAATGTCAATTTCATTCCTCTATTGAGAATTACCATTATTTCTGCTGGGTAAATGTTGTAGTCACTTGATGGGTCAGGAAGACCTAGACACTGTCTATGTGGTAAAAGTAACACTGAGAAGTGCCAAGGCAGGTTTAGCATGAAGGGCTGAATACTCATTATTTTCCTCAAATGAAAATACAACCAGATTAAAGGGTAAGAACATATATAAAAACACCTGACTGACAAGCTTTGATCAGCTCTTCAAGGCCATTTGGCATCCTCTTGCTTGGCTGTCTGGTGCACAACTGCAAAGCTCTGATTTACTACCTCAGAATATATTTCAAACAAATAAGATACAGCGTTTAACACAAATATTTCTAGTAATGAAATTCTGAGGGTAACTTGAATATTTCAATTTCAGTGGAAGTTGCAGGTGCTCAGACTTTAGTATCAGACCTCAGAGGCCCAATCACATTCCCCATGAAATTAACGTTTTGCCGTCAATTTCAATTGAGGAAGGGTCCATCTCAAGTTGGTGACATATAGGGTATTGTGATTTAAGGAGGATTATCACACCTGAGGAGACCAAACAGACAAAACCAAATTGATGTTTGATCAAACTACATTTATTCCAAGAAGTGAGGGAATTTTTGATTTTTAAGTTTACCATAACTATTAAATCTTAAGTTTATTCTAATTTGTGATTTTTCCAATACCACTAACAACCAGTCCCCCCCCGCCCCACAAGCTTCAACACACAAGGTTGCAAGCACTCGATGGTACCTTCCAGAATATGAAAGCTGTGCTGGGAAACCAAGAAATGTGGAATTTAGGTCCCCTTACAAGAAAGTGTTATGGTTATAATAAAAGACACAAGTGATAGAAAGCTGACAAACACAGTGTTAAAGTGACACTTATACTACACTGCCTTAATTCTGCCAACTTTCATCCCTGCCCAGAGGAGTCTATAGGGAGTATGCTTTAATGCTGTGCTGTTTCAAACAGCACTATGCGAAAGCACGTTAGGAAACCTTAAGTGCGTACCAGGCAAGGTCTACACCGACCAATTAATGCATAATACTTTATTTCACTTTAGAAATCACCCCAACAGGGGACATTATCCCATCGTACAGATGGGCCCTTAGTTTCACCACCGATTCACTCAGGTAGCACCTACAGTCCCATTCAGAACTGGGGCTCAAATGTGGTAGGTGATGTGCAAACTCACAGATGGTACCTAACCCCAAAAGTTACCATCCCTTCCATCTCGCCATACTCTAACTAAACATAACTGGTTGATAATATAATAAAATCACTAAATATATTTGGGTTTAAGGCTAATGTCCACCACTTCCTAAAAATTTCCGTATTTCTAGAACAATTTGCCATCCCATATGACATGTAAAAAGTAAAGTCTCAAACCTGTCACTGGATTAATGTGGGCAGATTCTTACACCTATGCAGTCCCACTGAAGTCTAAGATGCTCCATGGGGACGTAGGGGTCTACACTAGGCAGATCAGATGGCAGAACCGGACCCTAAAACGTGTTCAGAAATCGATGCCTAAGTGTATAGATGTATATAATGACATAAGTCTAGTTATCCAGGTTTGTTTCTGATATCAGTTACACCAATGTAAATGTAGAGCAACTTCCTTCATTTCAAGGGAGTTACTCTAGATTTATATTAGAATCTCTGAGATCAGATATTAGCCCTGAGGGCATTTGTGTACCATACATATTCGGGGTGTTTTGTTCTATTTTGGTTTTATACTTTTATCTTTAAACACCTTAGGGCAGAGGTCCCCAAACTGTGGGTCATACCCCACTATGGAGGAACATTTGGGGGTGAGGGGGCACAGCAGGGCCTGGGCTAGCCCACTGCGAGGGGAAGGTAAGGAGGGAGCGCCACCCAGCTCCATTCCTGGCCCCAGCCAATGGCCCCATGCCTGCCAGTGGGATCTATGCCCGGTGATCTGCACCCGCTGGCGGGATCTGCGGGACACAAGGTAAAAAGTTTGGGGACCACTGCCTTAGTGCATCAAGCTAAAGAAAATTAGTCATGTTATCACATGCCATACTTACCAGCATCTTTTTAAAAAAATAAGGCAAAATATATTTACAAGAGTCTCTATTTAAGGTAAAGGAAATGAAAATTTAAGTTTTATGATTCTATATCCATTTATTCTCACATCAAGAGAATTAAAAACTGAACCGTAGTTTTTTGTCAGAGTTGAGTAACAAATTACCACTGGCGATAGACTGTCAAACTGAAAATCAAGTGTCTGAACATTGTGGCCTTTCCATCTTTAGAAGCAATACTGAAGATTTCCATTTCCGAATAAAGTTGGGGACATTTTTGCTATTTTTCCAGTTGGTTTACTTTATCCATTTGATAGCACTTTGTATATAGTCAGTTTGATTGTTTCCCTGAATAGTATCTGCCTTACTGAGAACATTCTGCCATAAAAGCATCAACACAAGAACTGACAGACCCCTTACAAAAATGGCTACTAATATGTTCTGTAACTTTTCTTTGAGATATGTTGCACATGTCCATTCCACTTCAAGTGTGTGCATGCCCAGTGCACCAGAGCCAGAGATTTTTCCCTTAGAGCCAACTGTTGGGGTGGTGCATCCACTTTTAGCACTCTTGTGCTGCAGTTCAGTGGTATAAATGGCAGAGCTGCCCCCAATCCTCCTTAGTTTCTTCTTACCGGCTAGAGACTCCGACATAGAAGGGAAGGACAGTGGGTCATGGAATGGACATGTGCAACACATCTTGAAGAACAGTTACAGAACAGGTTAGTAACCGTTTTTCCCTTTGAGTGATTACACATGTGCATTCCACTTCAGGTGACTCACAAGCAGTTCAGTCTGCAGAAGGGTAGGTTTCAGAGTCTACCTTAACAGTGATTGTAGAACTACACATCCAAATTTTGCATAATCTCTGGATTTGCCGAGATATAGCATAGTGACTTGTAAAAGTATGCACTGATGACCATGTTGCAGCTTTACAAATGTCCCTTATAGGTACTTGAGCCAGGAAAGCTGTGGAAGCTTCAGGAGCCATCAGTACTAAGTGGCTACCACAATCCAGCAGTTGCTGCACCGAGGATATTGGCATCTCAGCAAGGTACAGTCTTGAAAGCCCAGAGGGCTATTTTGCAGAGGTTGGTACCAGGGAGCCACACTGACACCGTACCTTCCATATCCAATGCTCTGCTAGTAGATGGTACTGGAGATCTCAATCTTCCCGTCTTTGAGGAATGTGCTATTTCCTTGGCACTGGAGAGGGGGATTGGCGCCTTCCCTCTGACAATCTCCTTGGCAGGGGATGGGGACACCACAATGTCTGCAGGGGCATTTCTAGCCAACGTAGAAGTACTGGGTGCCTGCACTGAGCAAGAAGGTTCTGAAGTTGGATGTGAAGCTGCCTGCATAAGACTGTGATGGATGCTGTTAAAATGAAAGCCTTACTTTACATTTCAAGTGTTTGTGTTTCTGTATCTTTAATAAAAGGTTAAAAGGCTTTTTAATGGTGTTTGCGCCATAGTACTAAGCAGGCGGAGGTCTCTGAACTACTCCAGCAAACAGCCCAGTTATGCAGTATGTGCACTTAATGGGAAAATGTTAAACTCAAAAATGGCACCGTAGACAAAAAGTTTTGAAAAGAGTATTTTCCTGCTATCACCCTGCAGATGTGAAATTCTGAATTTTTTTGTTATTGTTTAAATGAAAACACTGACACTCCTGTTAACTAGAGCAGTTTAAAACATTATAATGTTATAATTCAACAGAATGCAGTAGAAAGAAAAGGAGGACTTGTGGCACCTTAGAGACTAACCAATTTATTTGAGCATGAGCTTTCGTGAGCTACAGCTCACTTCATCAGATGTTTACCGTGGAAACTGCAGCAGACTTTATATACACACAGAGAATATGAAACAATACCTATTGTTTTTGTTTTTTTTTCATATTGTTTCATATTCTCTGTGTGTATATAAAGTCTGCTGCAGTTTCCACGGTAAACATCTGATGAAGTGAGCTGTAGCTCACGAAAGCTCATGCTCAAATAAATTGGTTAGTCTCTAAGGTGCCACAAGTACTCCTTTTCTTTTTGCGAATACAGACTAACACGGCTGTTCCTCTGAAAGAATGCAGTAGGCAGTCCAATTCCACATGATTATAGCCCACCAGGTGGTGCTGTAAAATATAAGGCTGAAGGCCAGGTGACTTTAATCTGATGACAAATGCAGCAATCCTTTACAAATGCACTGTCTATGCATCTCATTTTTATGTTACTAACAGAAAGTAGCATTTGCTGGTGACAGGCTTGATGCTAGTACTATGACAATTAAAGAACAGCTAGTGTCTGGTGTTGTAATGACAAGTCATTCCATATAAAGCAACACATCCGAGTTTCCTTATTTTATTTTTAAAGTTCCTGTATTGTGGATCAATGGTGGAAGACAGCTTTACTACATACAGTACATTTTTGAATAGTCTTTACAAATGCACCAGGTAAAGCCCCACGTTTGCAATGCAAACAAAGTATTTAGTTGTCTGGTTTTTGTACATTCAAATAGATGTGCTTGCAAAAAAATTTTAGACTTTAGGATTGAATTTTAGAAATAATGGGCTATATTTTTAAATTTCTAATATTTAGATAGTGTATGTGTTTTTAAATTATCATGGTAGATAAAGAGAAACTGCTTTCTTGTTAACATTGGACTCCAAAATTTCCAGTATCAAAATAACTTCACTTTTTCAGCATAAGGGTAGACATCAGTAGGATTCGCACAAGTGTCAGTTAACAAAAACCAAACATAATTAGAGTCAAATTCTGCATTGGATGCATGTGAGCACTTTATCTTAAATAAAAGTTCCACATGAGTACTTAAGGGTAGAGTTTAGCTCATTGATACTGATCCTGGAATGGACGTAGCATCCTCAACCACTAACTAAAATGGGACTTGAAAGTTCAGTAACATGCTAGGAGACGCTCAGTGCCTGGCAGAATTGGACCTTAGTGCAGTATGCATCACACAAAAATGAGTCTTTTTTCCCCATGGTGGTGCTTCACATTAAAATAAAATAGATTGTGTTGTTTCAAAATACTAAAACTGGCTGAGATCCATATTGTCTGAAGAATAGCCTCATTTACTAGTCATCAAAATATTGGCTACTGGGCCATCTCCAAAGAATGTTGTTTTTAAAAAAAAAAAAAAAAAAAAAAAACACCTTTACACCCATTATTTTAACTAGAGTTAAAATACTGTAAAAATACAGTACAATACAACCACATATGAACATCTAGCTTGTCATTACAATTTGATATGGAAGAATTTGAAGTTCTCCTCCCAGAAACGAGAATGCCTTGTTCACTTTACATTGATTTGACAAAGTAAAATATATGTTTGATATTCATATATTACTGTTGAACCCTGATTTATAAGCGGCACAGAAGCAAATATTAAAAAACCAAACAACTTCTATACTACTGCAAGACAGGGCTGTTCAGTGCTAAGTGAAGATGGGTAGGCAGTAAAGCATAATTGTGTTGGTAACAAAAGTTACCTAACTCTGTATAACCACTTAGCATGGCCATTATAGCTCATAACATTCTTGTGCCTTCAGCATTAATTTTTCAGAAATGTTCATCCTTCAGCACTTAAAACCAGTATGCAAAAGAAATGTTTGCAGATAAAGCCAGCCACACATGCCTTTACTTTCCCAAGTAAATTCACCTTCTTTAGCTGCACCTAAAATTGTTATCCAGCAGCTAACGAAATTTTTAGCAGCATGAATAACTGATGTAAAGTTGTGTTCCCACTTAACAAGAGCCCCAGCTGTAGATTTCTTTCCTTGTTATAGAATTAGTGCCAAAACATTTAATGCTACATTTTCTCTAGGCCCTTTTCATTTTTACAGGGATTTGTTTGCTGGAACTTATTTGGAGTCTCAGTCAAAGTTACAGTACATTCCTTTACCCCAGGTACACTTACTGGCCTGCAAGTAAAGCAGGAGAAAGGAGGAGAAACAGTACATTTAGTTGTGGTTTTTTTTCCACAAAAGCCTGCTCTGAGTTGTTAACATTTAAAAATATGTAGAGTAGTTGCTCCATATGGACTATTAGAGTAGAAGTTCCAAAATAGTTTTCATTAGCTTTTAATTCACTCACATAACATCCTGAAAAACTCGCCTTTGGGCCTGCAGTTTTCCATTCTCAATCTCTGCCCAAAATATGATTTTTTAAAAAAAAGTTTGGCAAAAAAAAGTTTTACTGGTTTGCAGTTCTTGGAAAGTGGAACAAAACAATCAAATAAAACACCATTTTCCTCACTGAAATGAGGGAGAGGGAACTAAAAACTGGCTGAACTTGGAAGCTCCAAACTGAGTATGTGCTTTACGAAAGCTTTATGAAGTGATTTTAAAATAATACAAAAATATTTAAAAATTGATACCAATGATGTGTGGTTGAAGATTTCCTTAAGCTGAAACTGCCCTCCCAAAGAGTTGCACTACACAGCCTCACATGGCTAGCTATTTTACAGCCCTATCCTGAAAAAACTCTGTACATACTTAACTGTAAACACATGGATAGTCCCGTTGTCTTAAAGTTAAGCAACTGTTTGCAGGACTGGGCCCTCTGCACAGGCTAGTTCAATGAACTTAAATGGTCAGAGCTTTGTTGGCATTTTGTAAAAATCCTGAAGTTAACTTTGGATCTGCTCCCTCTTTGCTGTTCTCAATTTTCTATTAAGTTTTCTTTAAAACTAGAGAATTAAATATATTAACATAGCTTTTTGCAACAGTCAGGTTGTTGTAATGTAACAGCAACCAGCAAATACACAAGTTATAGTTCAAACAGCAAAAGAAACTGGGCTGCATTGTTCATAATTTTGCTGTTGTGCTTATGGCTTTCCTATATTATATATGCTGTAAAACACAAAAGACATGCATCATAGCTGTACCATTATTGACATGACAGTAGTCCTAGGCAGGCCCTTGGAGCAGGTCTAGATTTATCTGTATTATAGTTTCACGTAGCGGTCCCAAACAAAATCAGGGCTGCATTGTACTAAGCGCTGAACAAACCTATTAAGGAACAATCTGAAAAGTTTATAGTATGGACAGACAAGACAAAAGGGGGAGAATGAAACTGTTATCCCCATTCTGCAGGTCAGGAATGGAGGCAGAGATATTTACTGATTTGCCCAGGGTCACCCAGGAATTCTGTGACTAAACTAGGAACTCAACCCAGGTCTCTTCAATCCAGCATCTAAGTCAGAAGGCCATCCCCTTGCTTATTCATGGCAGTTAGAATGCTGAGGGCTAGTAGAAAACTAATAAAAGAAAAGTCTAGCATATATAGGTAAGGCCTGCATGTTCAAGTTTCTTCTGTAGAATACATTTCTAACCAAACATGCAACCCAAAATTGACCGGGGTGAGCACAATGGCACATACAAAATAAGGGGTCACTGAAACATCGTATCTCTGCAGATAGCAGCAAGTTTAGCATGTTTCAACCCAGTTATTCTGATAGCTGTAGATACTCTTTTACAAATCTCTTTAGATAGAGTTCTTAATCTTCTGATCCACATTATCTACTGCGGGTTACACACTATTACTGTACATGTCTAAAACAGGAAAATGCCCCTCCCTACTGCAACCCATACACAAAGGGAGGTGAGACGTCATTGTTGAAAACTGATTAAAAGAGGAGGTTACTTACTTGTAACTGGAGGTTCTTTGAGGTGTGTGGTCCCTGTCTGTATTCCACAGAAGGAGAGAGGGACCACACATCTCAAAAAACCTCCAGTTATAGGTAAGTAACCTCTTCCTCGAGTGATGGTCCCTATGGTATTCCACTGAGGGTGATTAACAAGCGGTACCTAGCTAGGAGGAGGGTGCGAGGAAGACGATACAACTGTATGTATGGTGAGATGCAAGGTTGCTGACGGCTCTCTAAATGAACTCAGAAATATAGCTTATGCAAAGACTGAGTATGAATGCAACCAGGATTCCCTCCTCATAACAATCCCTGCGGCCATGGTGCGTGAAGATGTGTCCGCCAAATCTACAGTGACCTTGAGCGTCATCCTTGCAACTAGTTTGCCTTCCTCTAACATAGTGTGGAAACAGGCACAGTCCTGCTGGGGAAGCTTGTCAGCGAAGTCTTCTAACTGGCCATAGTTCAGAAAGTCATATTTTGCTAGTAAAGTGAGGTAACTGGAGATCCTAAACTGAAGGCTGGCTGAAGAGAAAACCTTATGACCTAGGAAGTCCAATCTCTTACCTGCCTTGTCAGCTGGAGCAGAACATGCATGTTGTTGCCTGGCCTGTTCCGTTGCTGCTTGAATAACCAGGGAATTGGGTGCAAGGTGAAAAAAACTCAGAAAAACCTTTGCCGGTACACAGTCTCTCTTTTCCACTTCCTTTGGGCTGGGTGTACAAATTGTCAGAGTACTCCAGACAGTGCAGACCAGTTGGAGAATGGCATTGTTGATCAGTAGTGCCACCCTGGCTGGTACTGATGCATGCAAGATATCGAGTAACTGATGTTGGCTGTCCTGCACTTCCTCCAGGGGGAAGTGGAGAGCGTAAGCCACTCTCCATAACAATTCCTGAAACTGGTGGTAGTCATCCGGGGGGAGGAAGGAGTTGACGACACTGCTGTTTACAGAGATGCTGAGGGGAACTGCTCCAGTCCCGGTGATACTGTCAGAGTAAGGCTAACCAGAGCACCCTCCAATTCCAGGTTCAGATGTCTACTTGACGAAGGCCGGAGTGGTGAGATGGGGGACTCCTCTTGGGCAGATTGGGAAGATTTTGAAGGTGGATACTGTGGCCAAGACCCCCAGTACAGCCAAACAGGTGGATCTAGCCATTGCTGCCGAGGGCCCCTCAGAGCGGGATACCAAGGGCACCTATGTTGAAGAAAGGGAGGGTAGTGCTACTGAGCCAGTGAAGCCTTCTGACATTCATGGTGACAGTACGGACTTTGTGGTCCATCCAAGTTCTTGGATGTTGAAAAGTCAGATCACTGTTCTAAAGGCAGTACCGTCAGACCCGGGTGAATCATAGGGGAGTGGTCAGGAACACTAGCTGAAGGAGGTAAGTCCAATGCAGGAGAGAATACTCTCTTAGGAGGAGAGTGCACCAGGAGACGTGGTGATCTGACCTCTTCCCGGGCAAATAATTCATGAGGTCTGGGTGCTGACTGAAGCCTCCCTGGAGTCAGTAGCATGTGTTCTGCAGTTGGAACTGGAGCTGGAACCAGAGCAGAGAACTGTCTCAGAACTGAAGGTTCCCTTGATATTGGCGGTACTGATCCAGAAGGGGTACACAGCTCGGTAACCGGGACTGATGGGTCTGGTGTTCTATGCGTGTCTGTGAGCCTTGGAAAGCGCTGCTTCTCCATGGCTGGAACTTGTGGAGGATGCAGTGTCCTTCCGGGGCCTTGAGGGAGACTTACCGCCATGCTTATGCACCTTTCCTTGCCTCACGACTAGGTCCTGGAACAGGGTCCGTAGTGCTGGTACCAGTGAAAGCAGACTGGAGCTCCAGAGTAGCAGGTGCGCTCCTCGATTGCCCAGGCCAACGTACTGGGGGAGGAGGGGTCTCCCAGCCAGGATCCCACTGCAGCCTCATGGTGACCTCAATGCAGATGTTTCTTGAGGTGGAGAACCCGGCCTTCCTATGTACGGGCTGGGAAGGAGAGGCAGATACTGCACCTGGATGTGATGTGGGCCTCCCCCAAGCAGTAAAGGTAGTGTTGGTGCTTGTTGCTGACTGAGAATAAGCAAGGGCAAGAAGTGCAGATCTTGAACCCTGGCATCTTTGGCATAATCCAGTATCCAATCATGGGTGCTGGGGGGTGGAAGGGGGAGAGGGGAAAGAGAGACGAGCAAAACAGCGACCCAAAGTCCTTAAAAACCTAAAAACTACTACTAACATTAAAACTACTACAAAAATAACAAAATACTCGCTATATACAAGAATAAAACAGCTGTTTTTGTGTTTTAGAAAATGCATCACATGAGACAGAGAACAGTAGAGGCTCTGACTTGGACCATGAGGAGAAACTGAGGGCATGGCTGGTCCAGCACACCCTTTATCACCTTGGATGAACCCATGAGGTGGACCAAGGGACACTACTACTTTCAAAACCTCTGGCTCCAGACACATGATGCGTAAGTATAACTCTTAGTAGAATATAATAGGGACCATCACTTGAACATATCCTTACTGCAAATTGTTTAGGTAAAGAATGTTTCTTATTCACTTAATTAAAAGGAGAAAAGAATACATTCATATTTCTGTATTTAAAACATTTTTGGATAGGTACACTTATTTTCTCATATTACTACACGACTATAGCTGTGCTAAAAGAGTTGCACATATTTTATAACAACCAGAAAGACAGCGTACATGAAGAGTTCCATCTACTCAGTCTAGCTATGTTGGATGCTAGGTAGGTTTGATACCACACACATCAGGGTCAGCTATCTCAAAGCACTGATATAAAGAAGATCTTGAAACTGTTTTAGTCCTACACATGTTCGTGCTATGCACAAGGGACTTGACTTTGTAAAGTGCTGAGTGCCCTCAATGCTTCCTGAACTTGAAGTTTCGAACATATTTTATCCTCTTAGATCTAAAAACAGCATCTGTTGCGAGCAAGACATTAGGGAAAAAAGAGGCGTACAGACTGCTAAGGGATACATTAACAGCAATTAAAAGGAACACTTGGCAGAGCATTTTTCATATTTGTTCAGCTATTTTTAGAAGTTTTAAAAGACATGAAAACTTGAAATGTGTTTTACTGAAATTTTATCCTGTATATTATATTCACCATGATGTGTTACTAAAAGGATAGGATCTAATAGTACCCACACTGATTTTACTTAATCCACATTGGGCTCTTTGTATATACCTTAACATAAAATTAAGACTTTAATAAATGTATTCTATACTGGTTGCCTGAAAATGTATTTTATTACAGTGGAAAGATGCAGATGCTACGCAAATCTCCGTTTGGGCCATTGGTTTGCAAACTGCAGAGATAGGACCAAATTCTGCTCTCATACACCAACACAGGTTTACGCTGGCATAAGAAGGAAGAATTTGCATACAGTATCCAAAGATATAAACCTGATGATTCAAGCCGTTACATATAACAACCCACCCCCGTGAAAAGACAACGTGCCCTCCAGTAGCTTTGTGCAACAGACACATAAATTATGTTTTAACATGATGGACACATTTTCACCGACTTAACCTAACTTCAGAATTTAACAATTCAGCAATTTATTCCTATTTCACAGTTTGGAAGTGCTATGAAGCGATTTCTTACATATATTTGTGTGCCTTATTCTTTTAATCTGGTCTCCAAAAAATAAGCAACCCAATTTTCACAGCTCAGGACTCACTGCTCCCATTGAATTCAGTGGGAGTGGCTGAGGCTGAGCATCAATGTAAAGTTAGGCTAAAGCACACAGGTTTCCTCTCAGAAACTGCATGACAAGCAAGTTCTGTCTGTAAAATGAAACCGTGTAGATAACCGATCAATTTTTAAGGGAATCTAATCCTTATGAAAGGTTGTTAGATTACAACCATCAGAGCTTGATCCACAGAACTGGTATAAAATAGTGCAAGGACACGATACTTGACCCTTCCGGTTTGCCTCAGACTTCAGCCCTGCCCTGGAAGGACAGGTATCTAGGATGGGCAACTTAGTTTCCAAGTCCATTTAAAACTTAGTCTTTGCCAAGACTGACAACAACAGTGCCCAACTGTTTTGGTTTATTTGATGATGGTGGGAACCTGCCTAATAGAAACCTAGGCTTGATGCCAACTCTTCATTTAGAGCATTAAAGATATGATATTGGATGATAGTGGACAGGTAAATCCATTCTAAGGCAGATGTAGTGTTCCATTTACTGTTACCAGCTCCATGGACTAGCCACTCCCTCATCAGGTGCATTGTATTTAGATCTACTGTCTTCCATGCTACAGGAACCACTACTAGCTCCCTTGACAGGTTTCAGAGTAGCAGCCGTGTTAGTCTGTATTCGCAAAAAGAAAAGGAGGACTTGTGGCACCTTAGAGACTAACCAGATGCATCTGATGAAGTGAGCTGTAGCTCAGGAAAGCTCATGCTCAAATAAATTGGTTAGTCTCTAAGGTGCCACAAGTACTCCCTTTCTTTTTACTAGCTCCCTTGTAATTAACTTTTTATGTCTTGATAATTTGGATGTAAACATTTACTATGGAAAGGTATAAGCAGCAAAACTGTGTTAAGCAGTACTGATACAGTGCAAACAAAGTAACACTTCCCAGTTTTAAATACTTTTGTATTACGTTACTAAAGAAGGTTCAGAGGCCATTAGTCCACAAAGATGTTCGTTTTGTACTATGCCACTGGACTTACTAAGCCTGTGCACACCTCAAATTGAAATGAAGTCATTTGCCCTGTCTATGCTGATGTTATGCATCACATTAAACTTAGTGCTAAAGCTATACAGGGTATCTTTGATAAAGGTGATTGATATGAATACACACTAAACGGAGAGTCAGGTTTTGATTTCATGCACCTTCATTTGTTAAATATGTAAGCACAAGAAAGCATCTGGATCCAGAGATCTCTAAATTTAACTGAAACTACCACAGCAATTTAAAATAAGTTGGATTTTTAAAAAAGCTGCAGCAAAAATTTGTACTCTGCTTGTACTCTGCATGTACTCTGTACATGCCAGATTTATATAGTTGAATATAGTGCACACCATTAAAATACGTGTTAATTTAGGAGAACCGTAAACAGACCCTTCAATACAGAAGTAGAAACAAGTCCTGCTAAAGCACCTACAGAAAGGTGTTTTTAAAATCTCTCCAGTTTTAGCAAAAATCCTTAACAAAACCCACAAGAAAAGTGAGTGAATCTAAAGAGAGACAATTCCATTTAAGGAGCTGTATGCTCGTTGTCTTAAGGAAATGATGAATGTTGGAACAATGCTTTTTATTAAAGCTTTCAGCGTTCTATTACTTATATTTGATATGTAGAAACATGGTATCTACCTGTCCACATATATTACATTAGAGCAGTGGTGGACAACCTGTGGCCCGTCAGGGTAATCCACTGGTGGGCCGCGAGACAGTTTATTTACATTTGCGCAGTCGCTCACAGCTCCCAGTGGCCGCAGTTCACCGTTCTCAGCCAATGGGAGCTGCGGGAAGCAGTGCGGGTCGCAGGGATGTGCTGGTCCCCACTTCCCGCAGCTTCCACTGTCCGGGAACAGCGAACCGCGGTCATTGAGAGCTGCGGGTGGCCATGCAAAATGTAAACAAACTGTCTCGTGGCCCGCAAACAGATTACCCTGACAGGCCACAGGTTGCCCACCACTGCATTAGTCGGATATTTTTTAAAAAAAAGCAAACAGAAAGACATACACACAAATAACTAAAGAATACTGCTTTGATGGTGAATACCTATATATACAAAGGAGGATCTTGACAATAATTCCAGATTTCCAGTTTTACCATTAAATTTATTAATCAGATTACAGGCTGAAGAAAAGGAGTGATGTTAGCTTCTTTACCAGTTAGGCTGGAAGCTCTCTAAGGACCCCTTGGCCCTTTGGCGGTTTCATTTTCATGGCAGTAAGCTACAGAGCTCTGCAAATAAGGTGGGTTGTGGGCTTTCAGAGCAAACTTACCAATGCATGGAGTAAGTACTGGCAGACCCTGGCTCTCCAAGTTTTTCCTTTCCATATTAATAATGTAAATGGGTGTTAGTGTTTCTAGGTTGCTATTAAAAACAAAGTACTTTTTACTAGGTTTTTATAGGATTCCAAATTCCAAAAATCAAAGACTTTAAACCAACTAATGAGTTTCATGGAGAAAATGAAAAAAGCATTTCCACTCTCTTTTTTAAAAAACAATCACTAGCCACCATGATAGGGTTGGAAAGGACCACCTGGCTCATCTAGTCCAACCTCTTGCATCAAGCATTAGAGTTTAATAAGGTGTTAACTAAAGTTTCTCCTGGAGCACACATTCAAAATGTTTTAGTCTGTATTGCTTCTATTAACTTTTTAGCCAGTTTTAAAGGCGTGTTAACAATCTTAAGTTTATTTTAAAAAACGTACATATACTTAAAATATGTAGAGTATGTTTACTGTTAATGTGTAGTATGTTTCTCTCATGCTAGGACTGGTACAGCCTTTCCTCAGTAGGATCTCCCCTGCTCCCATGGGAAAGGGGCAGCAATGCCTCTATGGCAGTTTTCTTGCCCTCCAGACCACCATGGATGCTGCAAAGGTTCTGGGAGGTGGGATGGCCTCATGGAAGAGCTAGGAAGCAGCCATGCTATGTAACTTTGTCCCCTGGCAGTCCTGTGGCTGTCTGAGCATGGACCTTTTTCCCATCAATCACCATGACCTGTGTGGTATTAGGAGAGCTCCCATCCTGGGAGCTCCAAAAAATGTCAAACCCTTCTCCCTACAGTGGCATTTGCAAGGTTCCAAAAAATGTCAAACCCTTCTCCCTACAGTGGGGTTTGCAAGGTTCTCTCGGCAGACTTTCCTGCCAGAGTTTGCTTGGCTTTTTGAGCTATCCCTCTGAAGTTCTCTTTAGGAAGGTACAATCTTAGCAACTGAAATGTCACTATAGACATCAAAAAAGCCAAGCTTACTGTACCTTGAATCTCCATAAACAATCGGCAACACATCTTCATTAGCACTGTAAACGAGTCAGTTACATTTAGTGTTCATAGCTCAAGTTTGTCTTCAGTCTACCTTGCTAAATATCATTTGCTACTTGTGTCCAGGGCACAGTCACAAAATGATTACAGAGAAGAGAGATTTCAACAGGATGGTCCATAGGATGGTCCACACAGATGTGGTTAGGACACTGAAGACCAGTTTGCTAAAACTCGTTTGTTCTCCCCACTCCTCACCCAAAATGTTTACTTTATAGAACAGTTATGATCTAGTATTTGAGAGTATTCAAGAACTTTAATGGCATGACAGCTCTTTTTTAAAAGGACACACGCAATATAAATTACACTGCCAAAGAGCAATGCCTAAGTTATGCGCTTGCAAACATCCCTATATATTCATGGAAGTGATGGTGTAGGAAGCACAGAGGATGAAATCCCTCTTGCTGAAGACCAGACTGACTTAATGGGGATTTGAGTGGTGCATAGGCCCTGTGCTGGCCCCTTCACAGGGGTAAATATTTCACTTAGAGTGAAAAACACGATTGAACTATAAACGAAAGTTAAAAATCTATTTAAGGAACTCAGTATGGGTGTTTAAATCCTCACATCAAAAGACTAAATAGTAGCCAATTTTAATGAATATACTGATGTGGAGCTTCATTATTATTATTATTATTTAAAAAAAACCTGAAGATAATTTCTCATAAATCACTTACCGGATTTTTCCACCAGATCATCTGTAACTCATGTTAACTACAAAAAATAAAACAAAACAAAAACAACCAAAAAATCCTGATAACTGGTGATGTAGACAAAATTGATCTATTTTTCTAAACATATTTCTCTGCAGTCTATAAGACTCTGAAATAACAAAAGCATTACATGTTTAATTAGCATTCTAAATCAAGAAATTAGATTTCAAAACTTGGCCAGCCAGGAATGGGTAATCAGTGGTCAGTTTTCCTTCTCTCCCTCCAGGGAGAGGATGGCTTGTACATGAATGTATAAATGTGAAAGCACTAGTGAAAGCAAGGTCAATAGAATACTCCTTGGATTTGGAACAGAAGGTGTTGAAATTAACATTCTTAAATCCTGTGGGAGTCTTACCCTTACCATACAAGCCATTACCTTGTGCCTGAGGAATGGTGTTCTCAGTCATGATCTTCATCCCAGCACTTTAGGTGATTTTAAATATCCTGAGCCCAAATCATAAAATACCTTGAAGATAGAGACCAAGATCTTGAATTTGATGTGATACTGTATAGGAAGCCAACAGAGACCAGAGAGGACAGGTTTGAAGTATGTACCTGTATTATGTATTAGCTGAGGTTTCCAAATAGCTGCTGTTTTCATAACCAGGGTAGAATGTTTTGCTGTAGTCAAGTCAGGAGTAACAAGGGAGTGCAACAACTGAAGTCAAGGCATCATCCACCAGAGCTGGGTGCAGCCAGACAGACAGCCATAGAAGGTAGAATGTTTTACTTGCAGAAGCTAGTCTGCAAGAGCTTGGTGTACTTAAAGAATTCAGAAGCATTCAGTCCTCAGCATGTTTTCCTTCTCCAATAAGCATGATCTCCAGTTTCCAAGGGTTCAACTTCTGCCGGGTAGTATTCATTCATAAATTAATCTCAAACTGGCACTGGGCAAGTCCAATCTAATGATTCTGTCATAGTGCGAAGATTAGGTAGATTATGCATTATCTTGACACTTGGGTTCACGATCTCTCACCATTTCTGCCAGTGGTTGAAGGTAAGCTAAAAGAGAATTGATCCTATGAGACTCTGCACCTTTGCCACCAGATGCCATCTCACTTGCAGTTCCCCATCCAAACCCTTTAGGGGCATCCCTCCAGGAAGATCTCAGACAATTTCACTGCCTTTCCCTTGAGCTCAGCATCCTCTCTCAGATGGGACAGAAGTATCATGAACAAATGCTACAGAGAGATCCACAAATATGAGAATAGAGGTCTGCCCATCATCCTCTGGCATCAAGAGATTGTCCATCACCACCGGTAATGCCATTTCTGTTCTATTCTATAGAACTTGAGCTATAACCCCACCCCCATTTAGTTATTTTCCATTGAATTATTTAATGTTATAGTTAAGCGTATCCAAAATGGTACATGCTTTCCAATGATAATTAACAAGAGCAGATCAGTTATTTCATGTACAAACTGTACCCTAAAATACATTAATACAGCAACCTAGGCAATAAAGATTTGAAAATATTTTTGCCTGCTAGGACTGAAAAGCAACAGATTCTGTTTATGGTTTTCAAAGGGTTTGCTTTAATACTTAATAAGAAACTCTAAACTACAATTTATAATATTTCCATGTGAATAGGCTGAATCTCCTGCCTGTGAGATGGCACAAACATTTACTCTCAAGTCTGCATTCCTCAAACTTGGCCACATTTGAAAGGAATGGATGAGTAACAAAATCCACTGTTTTGTAAGAAAGATATTTGTGTTTATAGAACACCATTCTTACTCCGTGTACCAATCTACTGCTCTTCTGTTTAGTATATTAAACCCATTCCATTTATAAAAGTCTAAATTTAATTTCCCCACCTCCTACTCAACCAGAAATTGTGTGTTATACATAATAAATTGGCTCTAAACAAAGGGACGAGGGAAGCACATCACCTGCTGTTTAAACAGCTCCAAGTGTCTAAGGCAGGCTTTCCCTAATTGGAAGAATTCCCAAGGTTCTGTGAAGATTTCAGGAGTTCTGTAAACAGGAAGCAAGAATCTGATGGCAAAGGCCAAAATCAGCTGTTCATGGGTCCAAAATTTTTACTTTTGACCATTCACTTCAGTTCTGCCTTGCTAAACCATTCTTTTTCGCTTGGTCCAGAACTATTTTATTAGAAGCTTAATGTGACCAAAAAGTACGGGTTTAAGAAAGAGGAGCAAAAAAACCAGCCATGCTGTCTGGAGGAGGCTATTAACCTAATTTATCCAGTTATTTCACAGTAGAAGGAAAACTTGTATGGTATGATATAGCTTAAGTAAACTTTATATCAGCGAAAATCAAAATCTGTGAAAGTTCACAAGAAAATAAGAGTTACGTAGTTTAAGCCTAATATTTCAGCATAAATTTTCCCCTTGGGGTAATATTTTGAAAAAATTAATGCTGTGCCTGATTTTCAGAATTGCCAAGCACTCACAAAACTGCACTTAAGTTTGAGACTCCTCTGTTGATAGGTTACTGGAAGCAGTAATATTCATCTGGGTTTCCTGTATTCATTCACAGATACCAATAGGCATTAATAGTAAGCATGAGTAATGGATCAATATCTAACATGTATCAAATATTTTTTGAAAAGCAGTGACTGAGAATATATAATAAACAGGTTTTAATTACAAACAGGGCCTAATACACATTACAAAATAAGCACACAATTTTGTCTTCATTCTTAACCAAAGCAATAAGCATTTTGGCAATGAATGCTATTCATGTCATCTGCTTTTTTATTTGAGTCTTTCCAAGACTTTTGGAAACATGAATGAGTTAACTCTCACAACTCCTGTGAATTTGGGCACTATCATCCTTATTATAAATGGGGAAACTAAGGGATACCGAAGCAAAGTGACTAATTTAAGTTCACACAGCACACCTGGGACAAAGCCAGATTCTCTGACTTCCGATTATGCTTGTAATCAGAAAATCTTCATCTCCAGGAAGGATGATAGCCTTTAAAACCAAGTTTAAGCACAGTCCTAGTTCAAAAATGTTATTCTGTCCCACCTAACTAGATTAAGAACACACTTTTCATTCCACATGGACTTTATTTCTACTTTGCCAAAATCTGCCTCACTTAAACAGCCCCAAGTTTGTCACTACTGAATGGTTTTTCTGTTCATCCTACAGACCAGCTTGTTTATCTATGGCTTCTAGCAAACCTTTCATATAGTAAGATGTTTTTCCAATTAGTCACCAAGAGGAATAGCTGCTTTTGGCAGAGTCTCCTTAATGTGTAGTAAGTACAGAGGATCCAGGGTGGACATAGAAAAAAACTCAGATGCCCTATCACACAAAACTTAAGTAAATCTGCCCATCTTTCTCAGTCTTTTATAATGCACCTGTCAGAGGTTTCTATGACTGGTATACCCCACAATAAAATGTATGTAAACATTGCTCTTGTGTTGGTATCGTCATAGCCTTACTGCGACAAA
Organism: Caretta caretta; assembly: GCF_965140235.1. Lineage (NCBI taxonomy): Eukaryota > Metazoa > Chordata > Testudines > Cheloniidae > Caretta > Caretta caretta. Next base: position 199,601,493 of record NC_134208.1, on the reverse strand, counting down.
TTAAATTAAAAGAAATCTACTTTTTTGGGACCATCTCTTTTCGCATTCTCCTTCAATATCCCGGTATTTCTTTTAATCTTTTCAGAATAGTTTCATTTAGATCAACTCTTTTTAACTTACATTTATGCCCACAGACCTTATGTTTCCTTTCTCAAGACTTTTGCTGACTATCTTGTGTTTCTTATTCCTCAGAATTTGTTCCTTCAATATTGCACTATTCTAACCTATTATTTCATTCATGTCTTCCTCCACAGCACACTTTCGTTTCTCCTCCCAAAACCTCATATATAGCACCAAGGTCATGAAGTCCCAAATGTTATGCACTTACCACCTGGATCAACAGGGAAACCACAAATGATACCGTCCTCTCATTATCTTGTCCTATCTGGACAATCTACTGACAATACATTCCCCAAGACTTCTACAAATAAAGTTTACCTTGCAGAAGTGCTTGTTCAGGAGAGTCCCCTCTGAAACACACACACAAGCACAGCTTTTAAGAAAAGCCATGATGCAACAAACTGCATAACAAGTGAGGATGAGTAGGCAGGAAAAGACCCCAGCTCAGCAAAAGCACCTAACAACGTACTTAAGTCCCATTGACTTTAATGGGGCTCAAGTGCTTTGCTGAATCTGGGGTTCAAAGGACACACTGAGGACTCATCCTTCTAAACCCAGGAAAGAAACGATAGTCCTGTTTTCTCCAGAATCCAGTTCCCATTCTTACTTTGGTTCCATTCTTCTCTCTCCAGCCTGTTCCTGCACCCTTGCTCTAAATATGTGGTGCCTTGACCTGTATACTGTGGATACAACCAGGAAGAGCTTTGCCTGTCCTGAGTAGCCAGCACTGAAAACTACCAACAGATAAAAATATTGAAGGGGTTAGAGTTTACTAAGGTTTTCAAGATCTTTACCAAAAAACATTTCAGTTTTCTCCATTATTCCCTTCACTATTAGCACCATAGGTGAATCACATAAAAGGCTAGGTAGCGTTCAATGTAATGATGTTCTTTAACATTGTTTCCTCTGAATTTAAAAGATTTCATACTAAAGAACACTGAATTTATATACCACATGGTCACACTGTCTGGAGTGGCTCATGACCACAAGTGCCTACTTCAGGGCAGACTGTCAAAAGCAGGACAGACACCCCAAAATGGTGGAATGTTCTATAATTGATATAGTGATCTGGGAGTTCACATTTGTTACTGGCTTGGTGAAATTAGTCTTATCATGGAGTCACAGACAGTTCCCTTAGACACTCTGGTCTATCTTGCCACCCAGGCAAGCTGGACTATGTGATAAATGGTCACTTATAAAAAAATCATAAAATATTGAGATTGCACCCAGTCCCAAGAGACCAGTTACAAATGCAGGTCAATTTCCAACCTAGATCTCACACCAAAAGACAATGTTGGTAGCCAATTCTACAGTAAACTAACTAATGGTTTATTAGCTAGGAGAAAGGAATGAGAGTTGTTGAGAGGTTAAAACAGGTAAAAATGTATGTATCGGTGAGTCAGAGTCTATACTTTGAAATGGAGAAGATGTAGTAATCTGTCACTTTTCCAAAAGCCTCTCAACACTACCCAGAAAACTCTGGGGATATCAGTCTTCTCATTCAGTTATTCTGCCCTGTTACAACCCAAACAGTCCAGAGAGGAAGAATTTTTCCTTATATCTACACGTACAGCATTTTCTCACAGAAAAGAAGCTGACAGGATGCCTACCCAAACTTTTTCTTCGATGGCGGAGAGAGAGGAATGCGTTTCGAGTCTTTGCTCTCTGATCATCACATATAATGTCCACTGACCTTCAAATGCTCAAGAAGTAGCACTTTCCTGTTAAAGTTCTTCATTTGCATTACACAAGGCTTCTTTCTCATTAGATGGGTTATTTAGTTATATAATGTAATAGCAAACATTTATATTGTATGTAACAGGATACAAATAAGTGAAAACCATGCTGGTAACATCCCATTAGTTTTCATGAAGTTTAAACACTACATACATTCTTACATATTTAACAATCACTTTGATCTATATGCCAATAAACGAGTGAACTGGCCTGGCTTCCAGCTACGAGTTTGTCAGCTGATGCCTAGGTCTTTGCCAGAGGTGGCACTTGGCTTACCAGCATCACACATGTAATAGCCATTTAAAAATAGAACAGTCCATCATACAGGATTGGTTCAAAAGCTTCTTACCACCAACTAACAGTAAGTTACTGGGGAATCATGGCATGAGTATTTTTGCTTGAAGTAATTAAAATAAACACAAATCAACCTAAAAGAATACCTTCCCCCCCCCATATTTGCTACTTAACTAGCACCTGAGCTTTTGGTCTGTAATCAGCTGGTTGGCATACAGTATTATTAAAGAACTATTTTTGTCAACCGTTTTCTTATGGGTTTGGTGTGCTAACATGAAAAGTGGTTAAAAATACGTGAAGTGTATTTTCCTTTATCCATCCTACTGCAAATCAAAAGAAAGTTCTGGGTCTAACAAAACTCTTATTTCAACTAGTAATATAAGAATTCTACAGAGCATATAATGTCTTGAACTGGGCTATATTTAATCTTTCCCTTTACATTTTCCATTACAGTAAATTAGAACTGCAAAGAATGTTTTTTTAAGACAAAGATTTGGATCAATTTGTCCAGCATTTGCCTAACACTTTCACAATGCTGTTCTGAATTAGACAGTAATGTTATAAAATGGGTAAATCCTGCCTACAAAACAGCTGCTTGTCTTCGACAGATTACTGCCCAATTCTGTGCCACTAGTTAAATGGTTAAATGTGCTAAAAATATATTTGTGCTACTTTTAAGCAGACACCATCTTTGTTCTGTCTTTGTACAGCGCCTAACACAATGGGGTCCTGGTCCTTGACTGAGGCTCCGAGGCACTACTGCAATACAAATATTCTACCGGGACTTAAAACATTGCATCTCTCCCCATATCACACAAATTGCAGTGGCAATCAGAGGCAGTGGCCAAGATGGAGATCTAGCTTTCTACATGGAGAGGAGCTAATGGCAAGACACTTGCAGTGAAGACCCCATTGGCTCTAGAACTTGCTTTCCCCTTTGCCTTCTGAACATACTGTAAGATCTATCTTTTCACCTGGACATGGGAGAATAACATCTGAAGGGATGAGTTTTGTCTTAGCCTAAGCTATTTATTACTGATCTTATTTATGCAGGGATAATTAAGCAGCATATTGATCATATACACATTTTACAAGAACGCAAATTTAGCATTACAAGGGCACCTAGAGCATGGAACGGGCATCTACTAATTACAAATCATATTAGATAAAGTACCCATGTAAACAAGTGTTTTTTTTTAATCATAACATGAATTAATTTCACAATAGTTACTTCATTTTCAAACTGCACCTTGGGATACAGAGATACAAATACACACACTAAAATATAAAGCAAGGTGAAAAGTCTCCCTTTACTTAAAGTAAAGTTTCTGACAAATAAATAAAAGGAAATTGCCAGCAAGTTATAAATATCTGGTCAAAATTAGGCAGCAACTTTTAGTTGACCTAAATATCACAAACAAAAACCTTATCTACAATTTGAAGCAACTTTGCCATTTTTCTGTTTCCAGAAAATCTCCTGAAAAGATCATGAACACTTCAGTTCCACTATAATAACTTGACAAACTAACACCAAAATTAAATATTACCTCTTTAGAACCTCAAGTTGAATACCCTCATCATAACTACTATTTGACTTCCAGAGTTTGTCTCTACCACCACAATCTAGTTCTCCAATTTTTCTTGACTTTGCCTCACCTTGATTTAGGGACTGAGCCCTTTTTGCACTGCAATAAATGGCATCAGACAGTGTAATATTTTCAATTATGACTAGTCAAGTGACATTTAGAATATTTAGGATTTCTATTTTTAAACAATAAACCAGCCAACCTGACTATACCTTGATAGATTTAAGCATAATAAGAGTTTAAGAAATAGGATTAAAGCAGTGAACTGCATTCAGTGCTGCTTTCTTATAATCAGAGTTAGCTTCAGGCCTGGTATCAGGCACATTATAAAATGTATCAGTTTTCCACTGCCCTCTTTATTCTAGTGGTAGCTAGAGGGGAGATGATACTCAGACCTCAGTGGTTCAAGAGCCAAACTAGTGATCAACATTACCCAAAAGAGCCACAGTAGTGTGAATTCATTGTTTCATTTACTATTTTTATATATATATTATTCTCATAGCAAAATGACTGACCAAGTATTTGACAATTGGTTAACAACATAGGAAAAGCATCCTGACCGGTTAATAATTAAATCAGAGTGTTTTAATATCATGTGCTGCAAAGAGCTGCAGGAGACATATTAAAGAGCAACTTTCAGCTCCTGAGTCTCAGTTGGAGTATCACTGTGCTAGAGGCTCACACACCTATATATTGTTTGTGTATGAAGGTTTAACATGGTATGTCTAGACTGAAATAAAAATAAGTAATGAGTTGCAATTAAGAAGTTTTCCAGTAAGTCACTGCCCCGATCACATCACCCAGGAGCAAGGTACTTGCACACTTAAGAGACACATGACCTATGCTCAACTGCTTAGGAACTTAAACAGTCCTTATGTTTCTGAATGCTGTAAGATTAGACTACAGTGAAGCCTGACATATTACATATCTCAAAAGTCTCACTGTAATCCATGGTATCTCCTGGACTCTAGGTTTATCTAGAATTGCTTAGTTGGTGAAAATCTGATGCCCAAATTTTGGATGACGTTTGTTTTCTTACTTTATTTTATTCAAGTTTTGTACTTATATTTTTCATCCATACACACAACAAAATAGTCAAAAATATGTGACACAGAATGACTGAATAGGATCCACAATGGTAATCATTATGTTAAGGGGGAAGAAAAAAATATAACGATCAGTGTTTGCCTTTTCTATTTATTGTCTTCAATGAAATCCATATTTCTTTTTCAGAAAAAAAATTATTATTTAACTCACAAACCAGAATCTGTCCACATACAGGATTTTTAATCAAAAAATAACATGGATCTTAATTTCCACTACATAAAAAAGGGGGCATGGGAAGAAGCATTTTATAGCCTCTGTGATAATTAAACCACTAATTCCTAACAAATTCACTCTTTACTATAGTTAGTGATTCAACCTAGAAAATTCCTCCCTCTAAACTATCTGTTCCCTGGCTTTTAACATTCAATGACTTCCCAACCAAGGAATATATTTTCCTTTCCTGTATGTATTTTGCTGCGACTTAATTTATCATTCACTAAATACATTACAACATATTACTTAATCTCTGTCTACAGCTTCAAGACCACCAAGTAGCTCCAAGAGGAATTGCAAAATTTCAATTATATTTCAATGGATTGTTTTTCTTTTCAAACAGAAACGATAAACATGTACGGTTAGGCAGTTTTCTGATGAACTGTATACTTACTAATAAACTTGTTTTGCATAGTCTCTAGCAGAGCCTGGTGGGCATCTTCTGTTTGCAAAGCACGTGAACATTCTCTGGCCAGTATGGTCCTTACAAGGTGCTCTCCACAACCTATACAAATACCACCACCAAGAATGATTAGAATATAGTTACTACTCACAGGTACTGATAGTTCTTTTATAACCACACAGTAAAGAGCTGTATTCGATAGATGATTTCACTATTCTATTAAAGGTTCTGACATTGGTTCCCCTGCAAGTCCAAATATCAGCAATCCAACCTGACAGTATAATTCACTTTAATGGTAAATTCACTTCACTCCATGGTAAAGACACACAGAGAAAAGAGGCAGGGATTAAATACACAGAAAGCAAACAGGTAAGGAAAAGTGTTAAGAAGAAAAGGGAAAGTATCATGCTGTATGACCAATGATCTCCCTCCAGATTCTGCAACCGTAACTCACATGAGTCATCTACACACAAGTAATCATAGTGGTCACTCAAATGAATAATCGTATAATCTACCCCTTAGATTAGAAGTTTGTAAAGCACAGATCTACTTTTCACAGATAATCTTATGGTCATTACATAAATGATATAATATTGCTAAATATAATAATCTGAGTGCAGGTTTTAGAGCCAAAAACTTCCAAGTTTAATCCCATCTTTACCACCACCTCCCAGTATGATTTAGCCTTTCTGCCTCAGTTTTCCAATCACAACATAGGAATAAGGGAAGTTTACTTGTAATTAGGTTTTTGAAGGCACATCTGCTCTTGGGTTTTATGTTTCTTGCTAAGAACTCCACTAGCTCACAAAACTTTGTCTAAAGGAACTGTAAGTTTTTCATGCAGACCTTTAGTCACTGCCTCAATGTTTTAACATAGCGTTCTGCAATTTACTGACAAGCCGGAAGAAAAGTTAATTAACCTATGCTTCTGGTGTATATGCTAGTCTTTTCATCTATGTTTTTTCTGCTATGGTATGCTATAAGTCTACAATGATCCTTTAGCATATACAGTTCAGTTCAAGTTGTATGCTGCATGTTTATTACAACTATGTTTTCTTGGACGGGAGACTGAATTTGTGATATTTTGGGGGCATAAGATGTCTAAGGGCATATCTTCTTCTGTCTTCCACAGGCTGGCAGGTTTTATTCCACTAGTCAGTGGGAGGATCAATCAGATAGCAAGGGCATAAATAGGCCCCAATTATATCTGTCTAGGGAAGCTGAAGTGGGCTATCAACTGTGCTCCAGTTAGCAAAAAAAGAGGAAATAGGCCTCCTACAGAGCTAGCATATCAGCCCACCTGAACAGCTGAGAGATGACAATCATTTAAAATCATTAACATTTAGGTCACTGGTTACTGGCCTTGGTTGTTAAGAAATCCCATTATCAATCCTCTGATTCTACTTCTGTTGGTATGGAAGCATCACATGTATACTTCAAGAACAAAGATTGTTACCATTAGGGTTTCAATTTTGAGGCATTTAATTTTTTTTCAAGCACAACAAGGTCCAATGTTTAGTACTGAAAATCTGTTTTTAAAATCTGTATTATTTTCCATGAAAATCAAATATTTCCATCTAAACCACCTCCCTACAAGCACACAGTGGCCATTCTACTCCACAAATAATTTTCAAAAAATGCAACAACAGTAGCCACACCGGAAGAAAAACAAGAAGCACTAAATGTGGTTTAGTTTGGGCACAATTTCATTCGCTTAAAATATCAGGGAATACACGTTCCAGTCCAATTTATCCAATAACCATATCCCTTCCATAACTAGTACTTGCACTGGACATCTACCCCATTTTTTTAGTTACGAAGTTGAGACATCTTAACCTAAGTTCCTGACTACTCCCTGAGCCACTGTGGGGAAGACGAAAAATCCACTCTGCCGTTCCTTTCCAGCCCCCAAGGAAAAAGTTGATTAGCATAAATGCCCACAGTAGATCATGAAGAAACCCAGTTCTACTGATTCCCTGGGTAGGAGGGTGGGTGTTGCCAGTGAGATCCTCTGGAAGGGCAATCCCTTTTTGCCCAATCCAGTCACTTATTGTTTCTCCCTGCCCTGTCCAGGTATACTTCCCCCTTCCTCCTCTCTGCCACCAATTGCAGAGGGATCCCTCCATTTTCTTCCAGCCAGCAGGACAAAGGACCCACTGCATACAGTTCCAGTGAGGACACCGTTCACTGCCAGAGTACGGCAATCTTACTTTGGCTTCCTCGTATTCCTATGTTTTTTATTAAGTAATTAAAACAATCCCATTAACCTAAAAATCAAGGAAATCTACTGTACAGATCTTTGGAAAAAAGAGTGTACTATGTATTTCCTCAGACTGCTGGAGCTAAACATGTTATACCTAAATTTATCTATTTACTTGAGGTCACACACTGAAACGTATGACAATCTCGAAATTGTGATTTTTAAAACAGGTGCTTAGCATGTATGGTTCAAGCATCTGCAAATAAACTACAGCTAATATTTTGTCATTAAAAATATGAGGGTATTGTTTCTTACTTTCTATATGCAATAAAATGCAATTTTATCTGTTGATTCATTTTGGAAAGCAGCTCTAAAAGTTTTTCTTCTCTACTATCACAACCTTAGATTTTGCATCGTGAGTGCAAAACTAATGACAGCAATTGGACTGACAGCTTAGTTTTTTATAAACTAGTCAAAATGCACAATTTCTGTGGTTCTTCCCACAAATTCCAAGGCCTCTAAAGCTTGGCGGCTACAAAGCCCATATGTGATTTCAACGCAAAAGGCTTCTACTCTGCTGCTTCAGAGCTAAAAACTCTGGCTTTAGCAAGATGCTCTTCCCTCATTGGCACAGAGAAATAAGTCTATCACCTCATAAGCTCAAAGAAGATAACCTACATTCATGGTGTTTTACAAACTGAGAAAACAGATTAATTGAAATAAATGGGTGGGGTAATAGTAAGGGCTACTGAAACAGATAACTCAACCCCGGCTGAATTAACCTTTTGTGGGCCCCGCCTCCCCGCTCTGCCCCGAGGCCCCATCCCCATTCAGCCTCTTTCCCCTGAAGCCACGCCTGCTGCTCACTCGGGTGGGGGGGGGCGAGGGAGAGAGGCGTGATTAGGGGGTGAGGCGGGGATGGGGCAGAGAGGAGCAAGCGTTGGGCAGGGCTTTGAGGGGAAGAGGCCAAGTGGGGGCAGGGCCACGGTATGGGCACCACGGCCCTTTCTTAGCGTGGGGCCCGGCCCCATTGTAAACCCGGTACTGACTCAAATCACCAGTCAAATGAATTAACTGTTGATAGTGCTTCAGGATTTCTTTTTTAAATAAGGGCATGAACATTCTTATTATTCTACAATATTAAAATATTGCACTTACTACAAGTTACCATCGTTGCTTTGACTCTTCAAAAGGTAGCATAAATTAATGGACTGAGCACCAGGCTTGGAGCCAGAAACTCTTGAGTTTTATTCCCAGCACTGCTATTAACTTGATCTGATCATGGGTAAATCATTTTTAGAGTCCGATCCAAAATGTGCTGAAGTAAATGGAAAGACTCCCACTGACTTCACAGGTCCTGACCTCTCTGCTTCAGTGCCCCCATCATCTCTGCTGGAGGGTAATTAGTACATCATATTTTCTAAGCACGTAGAAAGAATAATCCCAAGTATTTTCCCTATATTTGTATGAAGCTCATAATACCCATTGAGACCAAAGGCTAATATGCCAGAAAAACAAACAGCTCAAACATGGTTCAGATGGGGAAGAGAAATAACTGACGGCACTCTCCCAAACTCAGCCTACAACCTGAGCTCTGCAATGCTAAAGTAAGATGCAACAAAGTATATTGTGCAGATTTTCATGTGATCAGTGAAAACGTTAAATGCTCATATTTAATGGTTAGGCTTCAGAATTTCAGACTCAGTAACTGTTTCAGCCTGACTGCAGACTCTGGCAGACACCAGTGCACTGGTTTATATTTTGTTCACATTTTTAGTGTGTGATTCTACTCCGAAAAGAGACTGAAAATGGAGCATTCTTACTCAACATATCTGCTCCCTGGGAGTAAATCAGCACAATCCTATTTTTGCATACAACACTGAATACACAAATTAGCCCCAAAGATACAGAGATAAGAATAGCGTCCAGTTCACTCTAGCCTGTACGTTCAAAAGATAGGCTGCAGTAATTTAAAGAGACTTAGAGTGTTTTTAGACTTTAAAAATTTAAACATTTAAAACAGATCAATACAAAATCAGTGGTCTTCTGGTCTTTCCTCTATTACTCTATTGTGTGGGGCACTGTGGAAGTAACTTGTAGCAAAAGTTAGCCTGGAAATAAGGACAGTAACTCCATTATAGTGCTCCAAGTCCTGGCAGCTCAGAAAGTACACATGTAGTGCCAGCCTTCCAGCATGTTTCCTTTAAGTGAGCCATACAGCCCCTATTCTTAGCTTCTTATTAAGCCAAACAGACAAACTTCAGCTATATTAATGCAGATTTTAAAGAACTCATTAGGCATTACCAGCAAAACATGGAAAAGAAATTTAATATGGGAGAAACTCCACTGAGAGATATTTCAGATAATTTGATAGAGGTGTTTCCAACAAGTCTTTAAACAAACTAAAGATTTGTTAACTGAATTTAATTAATTTAACTGAAATTTAAATGAAAGTAACGAGATTGCTTGAATGTGGAATCATATAGGCCAGGTCTACACTAGAATTTTTTTTTCTCCTGCTGATAATAGCTCATCTTAATTAAGTAGCCTCTTACAGTTTGTATGGCAACTTCCACCTTCTCTGCATGTATGTGTGTATATCTTCTTACTAGATGTTCCAGTCTATGCATCCGATGAAGTGGGCTGTGGCCCACGAAAGCTTATGCTCTAATAAATTTGTTAGTCTCTAAGGTGCCACAAGTACTCCTGTTCTTTTTAAAAACATAGGTTACATAGTACAAGGAGGCAACCCTTGAGAGCACAAACGGAGGAAAGGGGGAAATACTTCCATGGATCCTGTCAACTTCTTAATCAACAAGAAAATCCCCTGTAAAATGTAAGGTTCCCAGAAAACAGAAAAGGCGCAAGCAGCATCCCTCACTATGATAATACAATATGAACTGATATACTCTGCTGCAAGCAATTATTCGTGAGACCATTCTAATATTGCCATGTTACTTCCTATGCCAGAAAACCCCTGCCCAAAATGGAACTGGGATATTCTCCCCTATGTATGCAAGATACAGTACAGTATAAAAAGACATGGAAAATCCATGGGGGTGCTACAGAATGCATTTTGTCCACAGGCCACAGTTTGGGTACCCATATTTAGTAACAGTAGAAAAAGGGGAAATGAAACAAGATTTTGAACAGTTTCTCCTGTACCATGTTCTTAAAATAGAAGAAATCCTAAAATTTCTGTTAAAACATGAGTAATAATTTCTAATCCTTCACTGAAATTTCTTCCTCAACAACTTCCTTTCTTATTCTTCATAGAGGTTTGTTTTCTTCATTCTCTAAACAAACTCTGGCTCTATTCTTATCTGGTGACAAATGCAATCAACCCTAATTAAGGAAGACTAAGCCACAACTATTTGTTTATGTGTGACCAGTAGTTTGAATAATTATTTGAAATCAAATTAGAGAATTTTACCAATGAACATTTTATCATTGCAAGAGGTAGTGCTTTTACAACAAACTATAAAAAAACCCCAAAACCAGATGCTGCAGTAAAATGAGTGATGGAGGAATATCTTTACTCCTTTTCTTAGGCAAAATAGTCTGCAGCTTTTAAAAAAAAAAACACACATTTTATGCTATAGGATGCAAAAAAGTAAAAATCTGAGATTGAGTAAAGTAATTAGAAAATTCACCAAGACAAGCCCATGTGTCTCCAACTTTTTGAGTGCAAGCAAATGTTTACTAATTCAAGATTTTGATGCAACTCCTAAAACCGGCCTCAAAATGAGATTAACCATCTTTAAACAAGATGTATAAGACAGTCATTCTCAAGGGGAAAAATTTTCTTAAAGACCTCCGGCACATCAAGTTTGTTACAAAAGGCTGAGAAAAATAGAAAACTGAAAGTGCGTTATAGGACATCTGCAGCCCACTGACATTCCTGGGAAATCTGAATTTGGAGAGATAGAGGATCAACTCCAAGGAAAACTAACTTTCAATACTACTACCATACCACACATCCCCAAGGATTAACAGTGATTTTTTTTTTTTTTTTTAGCATTCATGTCAACCTATTAATAAAGTAGTAAACTTACAGAGTGTTGCTAGATGTGCATTTGGAAATCTTTCAACACATCACATGCTAGCAGTCTGTAGGGACAGATAAGTAATGAGAAGAATATTTTCCCAATTTTAAAAGGAAACATTTGTTACTTCAGTTTTCAATACAGCTACATCTATTTTTCAACAGGAGAATTTATTATACAATACATCACCTACTCTTTGACAAGGCAAAGGTTGCGGAAAGGATTTACTATATTACTTTGGGGATGGATTACTTAGAATTTTAAGGGCTTGAGAAAGTAACAAAATGGGGAAGCTGATAAGTATTAGATCATGTATTATTGCAGGCTTTGCACTGTCTCCTTCTCTACCCAAACCTGCAAACTATTATGTACAACAGACTAATGCAGGAGCTACAGATGAAATAAGTGATGTGGTGGAGAATCTTCTAATCTTTTCTAGATCTTACAGGATAAATGTTTTGGGTTCAAATTTGTGTTTCGCTCACCTGTAATCTAGCCATCAAAATCAGCTCATTTCTGTGGAAGTTAAGTTTATGTATATTGCAATGACTCAAACATACTTCAGCAGGTTTCCAAAATAAATAAGTAATCTTAATGTGAAACTGATTATCAGTTTCTGATAAAAAGATAAGTCTCGTTCGTGTGCTCCACTGTTTCACATTACAATAATTTTTAGGTTTATGTATTATCACAGACAAATGTAACTGTTTCTGGCACCTGGAAACTTCAGGAAACTGAAGTTTACTTTAGTTCATCATCATAATGGAAAGGTAATTAAAATAGTGACAGGCCAGTTTACACTAGGATCATTTTAAACCTACCAACCATTGATTACTCAATTTTGCAGTTTAGCAAGGATGTAAAAAGTGTGCAACTGAAAAACTGACAATGGAGTTTGTTAGAGCGGGACTTTGCTAAATCTGCATCAGAAATGGGGGGCCCAATGGAGTTTAGTTTGTGGAGTAGAGCATGCTGTGAAGGGTCGGGGAAGCACCAGCATCATTACCCAACTATACGTATTCATGCTCTGTTTCCGGCTATTACTAAGTGCCAAGGGTAAGGCAAAAGAGCACTGTGTCCTCCCACTGGCATTCCAGAAGCCTGACATTACCCACAATGGTCCCAGCTTAGCACAGCACCATAATCTGACCTGTCCCTATGATTTTTGGTGTTTTTCTTAGTTCACAGTCAAACACTAGTTAAGAAGTAAATTGTGGACTATAGTTCATAGCACAGCACAACCCTCACATCTCTTTGGGGAGGGGGAATCCGAGCATAGTGAAAAGCTCTCACTGCAAAATTCAGCGGCTCTCACGTTAAAGTTCGAACAGCTTATCGTACCCTTTACCGAGAAAAACCTGGGTCACAGTATAATTCATTCATTTTCCAAACACTACTAAACCTGTGTTGTATTAATCTGTTTTCATATGCTAACTGAATTCCCTCCCCCAATCTTTCACCCACAAACTTCTCAGTATTTCCCGAAGTTGCCGCAAATATGGACAGCCCAAGACTTGTCACGTTCCCCTGAGAGTCACTGTTAGGAGAGTAAGCATTGCCTCTGCAAGGACAACAGCTCATGAGATGAACCTTCTACTGGGCCTGATTAATGAAATTCAGAGGACAGACTCCGACTAGGATTTTCATACAAGTTTAGGACACTTTTTAAGTTAGAAATTTGCTAAAGATGAGAAGTGTTTAGTTTCTCTCTACATCCATTCACTTTCCTGCCTGGAGAGATCCCTTCCTTCAACCACATCCAGTCCCCAAACTAAAGTCTCATGATCTAGCCAACATGCACTTATATTTTGCTGCTTTCTTAGCTTTCCTCATTGCAACCTTGTATTTCCGGATTTGGAGAACTGAGACAACTCTAGGATAGATATTTACGGTTAGGACCACTCTAGGCGAGGTCCCCCATGGTTACAGACCTCAAGGACTCACCCCAGCTATCCAGCTGGGAGGACTAACAGAGATGTTGCCTAGAGCATAACCCTCTTATTCACATATGGCGACACTGGGTAGTGATCTAGACATTTCTGCCTCTCCCTATTGTTAACTGTTATGCATTTATCATGAGTCTTGCAATGAGATTTTTTCTTAAAGCTCTAGCTCCTGGTCTCATGTAATTAGGAGAGAATCTCTGCTTTCCTTTAAAAAAATAAATTTCTAGTCCTTGTTGTTGTGGAGAAAAGCTTGAAAACATGACCACCTAAAGGCTCCCACAGATACTGAGCAGGAATTAGGGCCAGTGACAATGAGTGAACAAGGCAGGAGTTCATGTGGCAGGAGAGTGGTTATAAGAAATTAAGCTGCAAGAGCATCCACTAGTCCACAGTACCTTTGTTTTGCTCTAAAACCTCTAAATAAACAAGACCGATAGGTTTGAGGAGAATGAATGCCTTTTAAAGTTTGTCCAAACCCACTTAATAAAGCTATGAGTCATACTCAAATCTGAGAACTTTCTAATCCCCTTCTGAAAAGTCTCTTATGCTTGAAGATCATTTGGAAAGCATCAAAGGTGATTGTGTGACACAGGAAGTGCCATGGACTATCCCATAGTATTATTTTTAAAAGGGAGTTTCCCCGAGAGTTAATAGCTACCTATACAAAGTCAGATAGAAGTTCTGACTTTTGTCAATATTTTTAATATTTAAAAGTCCTGAGAAAGCGAAACACCTTTCCCTCATTTTTGGAGAACACTGAAATTCTCTCTAGATTCTTAAACAGACCCCATCCAGATGTCCCTGCAAACCTATGACCTCATTAAGTTGTTTTTCTTATTCGCTCCTCCTGGTGTAGTCAGCTTGCCATTTGTGTATCAAGATATAAAGTACAAATAATCTGTTCAAACCCTTTAAAGATTTGAATTAAGAAAGCCTGACTCATTTCTGGAAGCTTTGGTATATATCTGCTATTATATTTAGGTCTTGGGAAACTTGCAATATTAGGACATTCTTCTTCATTGTTAGTGGCTGCAGATGTCAATGTTTACTGTTAAGCTGAAAGTCCATGGGGTTTCTTATTTAAGATTCAGGTGTAGCAAGATTCTATTGATGTAATTCCTGTGGACTAACATGGCTTTGTGTTAGGTGATATTGTACTCATTCTAATGGTCAGACATGGGACTTTTATAGTAAAAATAAGATACGTAACCTGGCTTTTTGATTTTTGCTATGTACATGACCCTATCTTGTTGAATACACATAGTATATTGTACAGCTTGATTTTCACATCTAAAACATTGCACACACTGTGACCGTTAATGTAGACTTCTCTTTCCCCCATCTCCCAAAGACACTTCTGTTAGAATAATCTCTCCTAGACAGACTTAGCACAGATCCCATAAGAACTGCAATGGCAGTCATGTAGGAGACCTATGCAAGTACTGTTCTTTATGGCAGTGAAGTTAACTAAGCAGCCTTGCAATACCACAAACCTGTGACACTAGTTTTCTGTTACCAATAAAACATACATTCCACATATGTTTAAGCATTTCTTGGGGGTTATTTTTTTCCAGCTAAACATGGATTTTCCTGTTTCCCTTTTCATTAGTATTCCATCTTTTAAACATTCTGCTACAGACACAAATGGAAATTAATTAAGAAAGATTTTCAAAAGTTTACAATAATGGCAAATACTAGAATTGATTGAGACAATACTGAAGACAATAAATATAACACAGTAATACAATAAAACCAGGCTCTACATACGGAACACACATGTAGGCTGACGTAACATGACAACTGAATTGTGCGTGCTTCTTTAAATCTTACTTCTAAAGAGAAATTAATATTATTACCTTCAAAATGAAACCTGCTAGTTTTAGCAGTAAATGGCCATGATTTACTATTTTGTGTTTCAAGGCCAGCCTAATGTTATGGTACTAAAAGCTGTCATACAAACTATATTTGAATAATTTTATCAATTGGCAGTGAATGAAAAATTAAAATGATAAAGGAAATTATAAAAAAGATTAAACTATTACATTTAATCATAAAGCACAAATTACTAAGTTCACAAGAACATGCAATTATATTTCCAAAACTCTTTATAATTGGCAATACTCTTCAGTGATTTATATGCATGCAACGTCACTGGATTTCATTAGAATTACACATACAAATATGGGCAAAACTCCCATTCTGAATCTCTCTTTTTTTCCCCAGCAAAGAGCTTCCCCTATCATTCCTGAAATGGAATATACACATGTACTCCAGACATCAGGACCTCTATCAGCAAGAGGAAAATATTGCCCTTTAAAAAAAAAAAAAAAGCACACAATGAGAAAAAGTTAACACAATCCTCAAACCTCTCTGGGAAGAGCAGTGAAAGTGGCAATCACAACACAGATCTTCAGAGAACAGCAGTTACAGATAAGTAATTTCGTCTTCTCTAAAAATACAGTTGTGATCACTGCCAAATCCTGGAAAAACAGCTATCTTCAATGTGATTTATTTGCCCAGGATTCTTTGAAAATACCAGCCTACATCGCTAAGAGAAAAGCGTAGAGAGAATTAACTGTCATTGGCAACTAGTTTATATGCCAGGTTAAAATCCCTCAAAGCATATTTTTTTTATTTGAGAGGGCTTAATATCTTCTGCCAGTTTGTGTTTAACATATAAGATCAGAGCTCTCACTGAACTAACCAGAGGAAACAAATGCTACCCTGAGAAAGTTGGTAGGAGATGGAAAAAGCTATCTATTAGAGTTAGAACTATTAGACATAATCTTGAACCTGATTTATAGACAAAAATTGAAGCAAAGGTGAGAGCCTAGAGAACGTGCACATTGCCTCTTTTTGGCGCAAGTGGCTACCCAAAATTCACGGCTCTGAAATTATTTTGATGATGGATTCAGTTATCTTTGATGCAATCCTGTTACTTGCAAAGAAAGTACAAAGTCTTGTTTCCCTGAATACAGCAGGAAATAAATAGGGGATAGTTTCTCCAATCACAGCTCCAAGCACCTTTCAGCCAGCACTTCGTCCAAAAGCATTCTCTCTTAGCTTTTCACAGGGCTACGCTCCCACTGAATGTTCATGCTGCATATGGAACTTACTTCTCTCTGCTCCTCTTGTGGTTCTCCCCTCCTCTCCCACGTAGACACAAACCTCCAAACAATAATCAGCAAAAACTCTCTTCCCAAACAGTTCTAACTCTTGAGAGATTTGAAGGAGGATAATGAGGTAGATATGCGGATGTTTACAGGGAGAGCCTCCAAGTGTGAAATGCAGCATAGGAGAAAGCACAAAAATGCTTGTTTTAAAATTTAACAAGTGGACAATGGAAGCTGTATCATGGGCCAATCAGAGATGGGATTGCATATCTCAATAGTGTGTGAGAGATGATAGGCAGAGTGAGAACAGGTATGAATAGCCCTGAAAGTGAAAACAAGCAGCTTATAGAATCATAGAAACATAGGGAGAGCTGGAAGGGACCTTGTGAGGTCATTTAGTCCACCTCCTCACCCATGTTGAGGCAGGACTAAGACTATCCTTGACAGATGTTTGTCTAACCTGTTCTTAAAAAACCTCCTATGATGGGAATTCCATGACTTCCCTTGGAAGCCTATTCTAATATTTAACTATCCTTAAAGGTAGAAAGTTTCTCCCAATAGCTAACTTAAATCTGCCTTGCTATAGATTAAGGCAATTACTTCTTGTCCTACCCTCAGTGGACATAGAGAACTGATCATCATCCTCTTTATAATAGGCCTTATCTTATTTGAAGACTCAGGTCCCCCCTCAGTCTTCTTCTCTTAAGACTAAACAAGTCTAGTTTTTTTAACCTTTTCTCATAGGTCAGGTTTTCTAAACCATTTATCTTTTTTGTTGCTCTCCTCTGGACTCTCTCCAATTTGTCCCCATCTTTCTTAAAGTGTGGCAGCCAAAACTAGACACAGTACGCCAGCTAAGGCAACACCAGGGCTGAGAAGAACAGGACAATAACCTCTTGTGTCTTACATACTACACTCCAGTTAATATTACTCCAGATTGAGATTCTCTTTTTAAATATTTTTGACACTTGCATCACATTATTGCTTCACATTTAATTTGTGATCCCCTATAACCCCAGACCCTTTATAATAGTACTAGAGCCTAGCCAGTTATTCTCCATTTTGTATTTGATTTTTCCTTCCTAAGTATAGTACTTTGCACTTTTCTTTATTGAATTTCATTTTGTTGCTTTCAGACCAATTCTCCAATTTGTCAAGGTTGTCTTGAATTCTAATCCTGGTCTCTAAGTGTATGTCTACACAGCAAAGAAAAATCGGCAGCAGGCTCATGCCAGCCAACGCGGGCTTGTGGGGCTCAAGCTCTGGGGCTATTTCATTGCTGTGTAGACTTCCAGGCTCCAGCCCGAGCCTGGAAGTCTACACAGCAATGAAACAGCCCCACAGCCTGAGCCCCGTGAGCCAGAGTCGGCTGGGATGGGCAAGCTGCGGGTTTTTATTTGCTGTATAGACATAGCCGATAGGGCTTACAAACCACTCCTCCACCCACTCTAGATTGGTGTCATCTACAAATTTTATAAGCATACCCCCCATTTCATTTTCCAAATCATGAATAAAAACATTGAGTAGTACCAGACGCAGGACAGACCTATGCAGAACCACACGAGATAGATCCTTCCAGTATGACTGAAACCACTGATGACTACTTTGAATGCTGTCTTTCAACCAGTTATGCGCCCACTTTACATTAAGTTCATATAGACCACATTTCCTTAGTTTGCTTATGAGAATGTCATATCAGACTATGTCAAAAACCTTCATCAAAATCAAGACATATCCTAACTACTGCCTCCCTCCTATCCACTATGCCAGTAGACCAGTCAAAGAAGGAAATTAGGTTGGTCTTACCTAATTTGTTCTTGACAAATCCATAATGGTTATTACTTATCACCCTATTATCTTCTAGGTGCTTACAAATTGTTTGTTTGACACAGTAAAGAGGGAGTCACTGAAAGGAATCAAAGAGAGGAGTGACATAGTCAAAGTGATGGGCTAGTAAAGTGATCTTTGCAGCAGCATTCTGAATGGCTGAATTGGGCAAGATTGTATTTGTCAAGGTGTGCAAGGAAAAGAATGTTCCAGTAATTTGAGACATGAAATGACAAAAGAGAGTTAACACTGTGGATGGATAGGAAAGACTGTATCTTAAGCTATGTCTACACTAGAAACTTCAAAGCGCTGCTGTGGGAGCGGGAGTGTGGTCACGTGCTCTCCCAGTGCTCCTGGTAATTCACCTCCACAAAGGGAATAGCTCCCAGCGCTCAGAGCCTGTCCACACTAGCACTTTACAGCGCTCAAACTTGCTGAGCTCAGGGGGGTGATTTTTTTAGAGCGCTATAAAATGTAAGTGTAGACAAGCTCTTAGAGATGTAATACAGAAAGAATCTGAACCATTTAGTATTCTTACCTTAGAGAACAGCCCTTAAAATCAACCATAAGCTGCAGGTCTGCTATGCTTACTCTTAGGATAAAGATATTCAGGCCTGTCTGCAAAGGCCTGTACTTTAAGAATTTAGGTGTATTCTTATCACTTGGCTAGTTCTAGAGGTATAAAAGAAGAATCAAAATCACTGTCTGCTGGTGTAAGGGCCTTCTCTTACTGTGACAGTCTGAGACTGTTCTTAGGCTAAGGCCTTTGGCTAAGCAGCAGAGGCAGCCATAAGCTAGGAAGCCAACAGTCACATCCTCACATTCCAAACTAGTCACATTGAAATAAGGTGCTATTGGGCTGTTAGACACTATCAGGACAGGATTGTATTCCTATCACCTCCAGAGAAAGGGAAGTGCCTAGAAAATGTAAAAGGAAACTTAGTTTGATAGCATCCTGTCTGGCAAGAACTCATTTATCAATAGCTGGGATGTGAAATCCTCACTTCTGTGTTGTCTTGTCATTGTAGTTCCCACTTTGCTATTGTTTGTCTGTATAATCTCTGTCTGGTTCTGTGATTGTTCCTGTCTGCTGTATAATTAATTTTGCTGGGTGTAAACTAATTAAGGTGGTGGGATATAATTGGTTACATAATCATGTTACAATATGTTAGGACTGGTTAGTTAAATTTCAGGAAAATGATTGGTTAAGGTATAGCAAAGCAGAACTCAAGTTTTACTATATAGCCTGCAATCAATCAGGAAGTGGGTGGGTGGGTGTGGGGAAAATGGGAACAGGGAATGTGGGTAAGGAAATTGGAATCATGTTTTGCTAAAGGGGGAGATGGGAACAGGGAATGGGAGTAAGGAAGTTGGAATCATGTTTGGCTAAAGGTAGTAATGGGAACAGGGACACAGGTGTAAGGCTCTGTGGTGTCAGAGCTGGGAAGGAGGATACTAAGGAAGGAAACTGGAATCATGCTTGCTGGAAGTTCACCCCAATAAACATCGAATTGTTTGCACCTTTGGACTTCGGGTATTGTTGCTCTCTGTTCATGCGAGAAGGACCAGGGAAGTAAGTGGGTGAAGGAATAAGCCCTCTAACATCTTGGTGCCGTGACTCGGATGCATCGCACTGGATAGGTGAGTGGCAGCCTGTAAGTCCCCCTCCCCAACAGTCCGCGCAGCTGCTTGGAGGGGGTATCGCGAACTCTCGTGATGGTAGTTGCGGGTTCTGGCAAGCCAGGATAAAGGATTTTTTGGATAAATGGATAAGGGAGAACCAGGGCCCATACCAGGTACAGGGGTCAACCTGGGATGAGATTAAAAAGGAAATGGAGGAAGTGTTAGGGGACCCAGAGGGATGGGGGGTGGCTGAGGAGCCCACCCTCCTTGGTATATGGGTAGTGGAAGAAGGTCCCTGCCCATGGGGACTGAATGCCTCCCAGGGAAAAGAGGCACTTCAGTCTGCTTGAGAGGTTTGAAGTAAGGGCAGCATTATGGGAAGCTGCCAGTAATCTTTCAAGTTTGGTGCTGCTTCAGCAAGGGCTGCTGAAGGGTTGTAAATTGTTAGGGATAGTGAAAGATGATTTGGCACAGAAGGGTTTAAAGTCAAAAGCAGAGTTAACAGACCACCTTTAGAGACTGGATCTAAGACTTGGTCCTGGGGGAGTGGAGAAAAAAAAAAAGTTTCAAAATGCAACCTGCCTTTCCACACTCTTTTGTTTTTCTGAAGTTTTAATGGAGGGTACTTTGGATACTTATGTGAGATGTCAAGAAAGAAGTTTTTGTTTAATGATAAAACCCAGTTATATAAATGTAACTGTATGTGCAACTCTGTGCAGTCACATTGGATGGAAGCTTGGTAATTAAATTTTCCAAGGGGGTCAGGTAGAGTGGCTACTATCACCACTACGCTTCTGTCCCCAGAAGCCTTTACAGCTATTCTGAGGGAAAATGGGCCCTTTTCCCACAGAAATGGTCAATAAGGGACTGCTGCAGGCAGCAGGCAGAGAGAGAATCTGATCAAAATTATTTGACTTTTGGGTAAGGTAATCAAAATCACTAAAGGATGGAAGGGGTTTCTATTGGAACTTAACTTGGCTGCTTTTGGTTGTGTCTAGTTGTACAAGATGGAAGTGTAATCAGGGTACAGTTGTGTAAAAAGAGTAATCACAGTGCAAGGGATGTTAGGCAAAACAGAATTTTGTGTGTGTGCGCACAGGTAAAAGAAAAGGAAAAGGGGAGGAATGATGGGAACACTGAGCCTTGGGATGGCTCTGGGGGATTAGATTGTTGCTTTGGTGGGTGTGCATGAAAACTCTGTGGGCATGGTGGAGGCAGTTATACCTTGTGTAAAATTAATTTGGCTAATATGATGTTATGGAGGTTAAACTATATGGAAGGAATTTGCATTTTCCCAGGACATGTGCGGTGTATATTGGAGAAGGGTAAAAGAAATGCAAATAAAAACGGTACTTAATTAAAATCCTAATAGGGCTCCAAAAGGAGCCACAATAGGTTGTGCTTTCTTTTTCAGATCTGTGTGTTTTGGAGCAGGAGATGAAAGTGGAAAGTAATCAGAACTCTGGTGGAAGTAAAATGTTTCCCTTTTAAGACGGTGTCTGAGCTGCTAACAGCTTTGGATCCAGAAGCAAGCTAGTAAGCCTCTGTGTAAATGCAAATTACCTAGCTGATGGGCACAAAGGAGCTGCAAATAATGAATACATCCGGTCAGCAAACAAGCTACTAGAAGCCTCAGATTATGGCCCTGCAGGAAAGGAAGCTGAAAAAACAAGTCAAGCCTGAAAATAAGGGGGACAGGTTAACCTTAAGGGGTGTGTGTGTGTGTGAGTGTGTACAGTGCTAAAATCTGAAGCTGTGTCTCAGCTATTACCTGAGAATAAACTTAAAGCTTGGTACAGCAGAGAAACTATTGCAAACTTGGTCTGTTGTACAAGAGGGGAAACTGAGGTACACCATCTCATGAATTTCATAAATGACCAGTGAGTGAGGTAATTCACTAGCCTGACTATAGAACAAAATAAGGACAGCCTGGAGGTAATTCTTCTGTTTTTCCTGCAATTAGAAAGGACATTTGTAAAAGAAAGCGGTATTATTATTAAGCAATAATCTGTCCCCACCAGGGGGGTGGAAATTGTTTCTTTTGTTTTTCAGACACTCTACAAGCAAGCTGGCGCCAGCGGGAAAAATAACCCAGAATACCACGAATCTATGTTTTGTGTTGTTTGTCTTGTTGCTAGCATTGTTGTGTTTTAATAAACAGAAAACCTCATGACATGGGTGGGGGATGGCTTCAAAAGGCTGACCCTGGGGGAAGATGTGTATGGGAATGCAAATGCTCAACTAGGAGGCCAGCATCTGTGTAATAGCTACTGTGGTACCTGGAAATGGAATGGCAACTAAGGTGGCCCTCACAAGCCCTATGGAAATAATGAAAAGGGGAGGAGCTCACTGGGAATCAATGGAGGGGTGTGTAAAATAGTGTAAATCAATAGAAGATGTTTGGATGTGCCCCTCTCCTATGACTATAGAGGAGCAGGATCAATGGCCTATGCAAGGGGTGGACAACTGGGTGTACTGTGTATAAGGTGTTTTGCTGGGAATGTACATATTACTGGGGGCACAATTACACCAGCCCATAACCAAACTACACCCATCTACATGCTGCTATATGGACTTTGGTGCACAAATGGATCTGTGAATCTTATTGCTGTGAATAATCAAACCAGGGCTTACTGCCTGATTCCATACCAAGTGGTCAACCTGGTTTGGACAATATCCCATTTCTCTGTGAACATTCAATGGACTTATGATATGGACAAAAGCAAGCAAAACCTCCAGGGGCAGCTTGTTGCAACTGCCAGCAACTGGACACAAGATCGTGACCCCATCGAAGGAGGAGAGGCAGTGTTTTGGGGGTGTCTCGGATGTTGGACCATACTGCAGTGGTCAGGACTCAGTGTTGCTGTGGATTTTGAATTGTTAACTGTACTTGTGTTACGGTGCATAGGGAGATAACCTATTAGGAATGTAATAAGCCCTCCAAACCCTGCAGTGTACTAGACAACCCGGACCCAACCTTCTCGGGCCCACTATAATGGGAAGTCTGGAACACTAATTGGAATAGATGTGGTATGCCCGTATGAGAGAAGGTGCAGGGCACTATACTACACAAGGGGCAGTGGGACAAATGGAATATCGACACCTTCCACCTTGATGCCTGGCCCTATCAGGAAATGTGTTGCCATATGTCCTATGCTTTTCCAGGGATACCTGGGCAGGAGGATCCCAAAAGAAAAAAAAAGGGGTGGAGTGTTAGGATAAAGACATTCAGGCCTGTCTGCAAAGGCCTGTACTTTAAGAATTTAGGTGTATTCTTATCACTTGGCTAGTTCTAGAGGTATAAAAGAAGAATCAAAATCACTGTCTGCTGGTGTAAGGGCCTTCTCTTACTGTGACAGTCTGAGACCCTGTTCTTAGGCTAAGGCCTTTGGCTAAGCAGCAGAGGCAGCCATAAGCTGGGAAGCCAACAGTCACATCCTCACATTCCAAACTTGTCACATTGAAATAAGGTGCTATTGGGCTGTTAGGCACTATCAGGACAGGATTGTATTCCTATCACCTCCAGAGAAAGGGAAGTGCCTAGAAAATGTAAAAGGAAACTTAGTTTGATAGCATCCTGTCTGGCAAGAACTCATTTATCAATAGCTGGGATGTGAAATCCTCACTTCTGTGTTGTCTTGTCATTGTAGTTCCCACTTTGCTATTGTTTGTCTGTATAATCTCTGTCTGGTTCTGTGATTGTTCCTGTCTGCTGTATAATTAATTTTGCTGGGTGTAAACTAATTAAGGTGGTGGGATATAATTGGTTACATAATCATGTTACAATATGTTAGGACTGGTTAGTTAAATTTCAGGAAAATGATTGGTTAAGGTATAGCAAAGCAGAACTCAAGTTTTACTATATAGCCTGCAATCAATCAGGAAGTGGGTGGGTGGGTGTGGGGAAAATGGGAACAGGGAATGTGGGTAAGGAAATTGGAATCATGTTTTGCTAAAGGGGGAGATGGGAACAGGGAATGGGAGTAAGGAACTTGGAATCATGTTTGGCTAAGGGTAGTAATGGGAACAGGGACACAGGTGTAAGGCTCTGTGGTGTCAGAGCTGGGAAGGAGGATACTAAGGAAGGAAACTGGAATCATGCTTGCTGGAAGTTCACCCCAATAAACATCGAATTGTTTGCACCTTTGGACTTCGGGTATTGTTGCTCTCTGTTCATGCGAGAAGGACCAGGGAAGTAAGTGGGTGAAGGAATAAGCCCTCTAACACTTACCAAAAAAAAAAAAAAAAAAAAAGACGCAACCAAAAAGAATTACAGGTCTCTCTTGGAGACAGTTTCCAATAAACCTTTAAATCAGGGTTTTTTTAAAGTTTCTTCAGATAAAATACAAGGGATTTTTTGTGAAGAAGGGTTTCACCAGACTGAACATGCAGATATAGCGTTGGTAGGATGATAACGGTGCAACACTATCACTATCTTAGGAAGGTATTTAAGAGGGACTTGTAGCATCACTTAATCTCTGTAGATTTTAGTATACAAAGGCTGATCAGTCACTAGAGCTTTAGCTCAGCCATTCCAAGTTGAAGTCACTGCCACTTGTAGTATAGTGTCTTTCATATTAGAAACTCTGATCAGCTTGCCATGATTACAGGTCTGCCCCCTTTCAGATCTGGGTGTATTCCCCACACCACTCAGATGTATGGCCCCTTACTCTTGCCTGTTTCTTCATGGAACCTCATGAGTCTTCTCTACCGAGACCAAGATCCAGGTACATTGTGCCAACCAGTTATCATCCTGAAGGTTCAACTGGGTTTTAAACATGTATATTTCCTCTCTTCCAGAATCTGTGATACTGACAACAGGCTTCTTAAAACACAGCATTTTTATTTAATAGTCTGAAAAAAGCATTAGAGGAAAAAAGGCACTTTAAAACAACCGCCTACATGCATATTTAGTGTCATCTAATCTTAAGCTTCACCACAAGCAAAGTCATATAGATTTTCCTCCTAAATTACAGGGATGCAACAGGACAAAAACAGCTTACATCAGCCTAGCAAGCCCATCCCCTCCTTCACCCAAGAGTCTCCATCTTTACTCTGTCTGCCCCACCCTTTCCAAACCTGCAGATAGATCTGTACTACAGGTGCTGCAGCTATGCTGCTGTAGCACCACGGTATAGACACTGCTTACCTCGATGGAAGGGATTTCTGCATTGATGTAGTTAACCCAGCCCCATAAACAGCAGTAGCTAGGTCAACAGAAGAATCTTACCCACGTCAATCTCAGAAGCTAAGCTGGCTTACCTACAGTAGAACCTCAGAGTTACGAACACCTTGGGAATGGAGGTTGTTCGTAACTCTGAAATGTTTGTAACTGAGAACAAAATGTGATGATTATTCTTTCAAAAGTTTATAACTGAACACTGACATAAAACAGCTTTGAAACTTGACTATGCAGAAGAAAAATGCTGCTTTTAACCATCTTAATTAAAATGAAACAAGCACAGAAACAGTTTCCTTACCTTGTCAAACCTTTTTTAAATTTTCCCTTCATTTTTTAGTAGTTTACATTTTACACAGCACTGTACTGTATTTGCCTTTTTTTTTTTTGTCTCCGCTGCTGCCTGATTGTGTACTTCCGGTTCCAAATGAGGTATGTGATTGACCAGTTAGTTCATAACACTGAGTTTCTACTGTACATAGCTAGGTCAATCTAAATTTGAATTGTAGACCTGGGTTTTGGTGCTCCCTAAGGACAGCAGGCTACAAGCCAATAAAGCTACTCACTCTGGCACTGTCTCTTGATCATCCCTTAAGCGTAAGCTGTTAGGCAGCTATTAGAAAGGGCCTCCTCCATCTTATCCTACGGGGGACAGATCCCAAGGGTCAAACATCCACTCCTATTTATACTGGACACCATTATAGTGTAGATCTACATCCAGAATTAATCACCAAAGATCACAGACATATTTTTCACATATCCACTTTAATATTCCAAGAAATATAAACTAAAGGATGGAGAGAAACAAATGTATCAAGCTTTCGTGCACTAACAAAATACAAGTGAACCCAAAATTTTCAAAAGGATCATTATTGTGCAGAAGATTAAATATTTGCTCACTCATACATATTACGTATTTTAGTACTTTTGTACATGCCAAATTATGTTAGCTATGCACAAAGAACAGACTGGCAGACAAATGAGATAATTTTGGACAAAGGACCTACACAGCCAATTACACAATGAAGCCATGAGCTACAATCCTGTATTCTCTATGCATTACACTGCTTGAAGCCAGTGACTATTAGCTGCTTGCCTGTTGTGACTGTTACACCTACACTACTAAGAAGCCTTGTTAAGGGTTCATCCACTGTTCCTATTAACTTACGGCAACAAATGGAGCCAATGTACTCCAGTGGCATAATGCTGGAGTAGAGCATATACTATGGAATAGCTGGTACCGAGAGGACTGAAATGTTGCACTTGTAGAAATTTCCACTGCTTTGCTGAGAGAACAGGTAGGCCACATAAGCATGGTCACTTGGAAGCAATAAGTGTCTCAGTTTCTTCAGAATAGCTTGCTAAAAGACATTCTCTGTAGTGGGTAAATGATTAGTTATTAGCCCATGTACAACTCTCACATAAACCATAATTTTTGGTTTTCAAAATTCAGTCACCATCTTTGACTTGCAGTTATTAAATCTGGTATGACTTTAAAGTGTACACAAATTTAAAGTTACTAATTTCCTATGACAAACATTTGATCTGCTGCACCAAACAATAACTGTTACTGTATCTTACTGATCAGTTTATATAAACCATTACTACTTATGCGCATTGCTCCTAATTTAAACTTCATGTTAGAAACTAGGAACTACCCTATAGTCTTTTCTATGCAAAAAAACTTTACTAGTAGAATTCTAATCCTTGAATTAACCACAAGAGTATAAAAAACCCAACACAGCATAAGACGAACAACTCATATTATGTGAGCTCTGTATCTTAGAATAATCTTTTATCGATGGAACCAAGATGGCAAAGCAAAGGAAGGCCTTCTGCAACACAAGGGCCTCTGAACAGCGTGTCAGAAAGAAATTGTTTTTCTACTTCTTTTGATGGGTTATGCTTTCAAGTCAGGAAATTAGAAACAGGTGTGCCAGAGGGCACACACACATCCATGCACCACACTGAAAAACACGCGTTTTCAATTTTCAGACATGAAAGAGACTCCTGTTGAATAGAAGGAGAAATGAAAATCCAGCTGTTTCTGGAAGCCATATGCAGAGGGCTTAGAGAGCTTTGAGAAGTTGCCTAACTCTGTCTAGCTATTGTAAGGTACTGTACCTCAGCAGGAAAGTGTAGGAACTTATTTTAAAGGAAGACTTCAGAATGGCAAATTATACTATTGTGTGTACATACACATATGCGCACAGTCCACCCCACTGCAAATGGATGATTATTCTCTTCTCAGAAGTGATTTAGAGACAGACATTTTCTTTTATTATCTTTCATATGCCAGAGACTAAAACCCTTATCTTCATTAATTTAATTTCATTCTTATTTTTAAAAGTTTGAATAGCAATGCCTAGAGAACAAGTTAGATTTTATTAATAACTTTTCAGCACATCAACTATCATCTTTACTTTATTTCCAAATGTGACAAGTAGTTATGTGCAATGGAAATGTACAGTACTTGGCCTTTATTTTTAAAAACTCTGGTTGTTATTACCAGCATTTCTAGATAAAGCTGAAGAACCAATATGCCAATGAAGTTTTAAAAATAGATGTTGTACGAGCAGTACATTAATATAGTTACAAACACAAAAATACATTAAAAGAACATTGCAGTTGCAAAATCTAACATTCAAGTATTAGGAAATGCCAGAATTAATGTTGCTCATGCAACCTCAATTCAATCCCCTTATGTATTATGATACAGTTTTTGTTAACTGTACTCCAGTCAGCCTGCTTCCTCCTCCTGTTTGCACCCCAACAGAAGGAGCTTTGAAAACAAAAGGAAAGCCTCCCTAACCTCAGTTCCTGTGCTCAGCACCAGAGAGTCCCTGGCTGCCACAAAAAGGAATTACAGAGAATGCCTCCTCAGCTCTTGTGGCCTGGGATAGAGCATTCTCAGGGCAGGCCTATGAAAGTTTTGTGCTGTCCACGTGGTGCTATGTCGGCGAGAGACGTGCTCCCACCAATATAGTTTCCGTCTCTCGCCGAAGTGGAGTAATTATGCTAACAGGAGAGTGTTCTCCCTTCGGCATAGCGTGTCTTCACCAGACATGCAGCTGCACTGATATAGTGCTGTAGTGTAGACTTGCCTTTAGTAAAGATCTTCACCGAATTTAGCTGGAAACCAAGAAATCTCTACTAAGAGCACAGAAAGGAGATTTTCAGAAAATTTTAATGGCCAAATTTGGGCAAGTTTCACAAGGATGAAAGGTGGCACATCTGACATGAGTGCAACTCCTTGCCAAATCTGAAGTGCCTGCTTCAAAACACAGTAGCACTAGAGCATTTGCACAAGACAGTTGTAGGAATTTAATGTGGCAAAATAACCTATTTCCCCCCAACTTTGTTCTGAGGAACAGCTGAACAGATTTTGCTTAACTTTTTGGAAAAGTTCAATCTGAATCAGATACCTGGATGGAAAGTTTCAGCCCAAATGGCTAAGTTTGGAAGAGTTACGGATACTGAGAACAGCATCTTCTAATGGAAAAGTATCAAGTAATCTCAACAATAGGAACCACTACCTGCAGTGCCAACAATACCCAGGGACACCTTAATTTCATTTTCAAGAAATGAAAAGAAGCCAAAGTTTAAAATGTATAAAGCCATTTTTTATGAAACCAGTAAATTGTGTTAATTTCAGCAGAGTTAAGTAGGAAAAACATTACAGCTCAGAACAGATATTCAGCAGAACTTTTGTAGAAAAAAATATAACTTGCCAAGTGATATCACTTTTGTCCTATCAGCCCTAAGAAGATAGGTAAATTAGTTTGTAGTTTACAAACTATCCAACTGTAAATTAACATTCTCCTCTTCCACCAAAGAATAAGTTTATCTACTGTAAAAAAGTTTAAGTTTTAATTTATGTTATGATTTTAATCTCATTTTACATTCTTGTTCAAAGCAAATTTTGTAAAGTGGTCTGAACAGGAACAGGATTAAATCTATTCATCCCTGTCCTGGAAAATGGATGGACAATGCCCATTTACCATCACCCAGCCTGTGAAAGTTATGTCCTTCTATAGAGATAAACTAGCGAGAAGGAGTCTGCTCTTATTTGTTCCTAATACATTGTTAAATGAAGTGCAATTTAATTTCCATGGGACTACCACCAAGTACTTTTTCAAGACACGCCCATCTAGCATGAACTTTCCTGAAGGCAGTTCAACCCCAGAGCTATGACTAGCATGTGCCAAAACTGATCTCTATGGGCTGGCTCTTCTACTGCATTTCTCCATCTGCTTTCTACTGGCATGCTGGTGGAACGTGGGGTGCTGGTAAATTAAAAATGCTGGTTAACTCAGAGGAAGGGGTTTGGAGTGTGGGGGAAAAGGTGTGGGGGCGTGGGAGGGGCTGTGGGGCATGGCCTCTGGGAGGGAATTTGGGTCCAGGAGGGCCCTTGGACAAGGGGCTGGGAGGGGGCTTGGAGTGCTGGATGTGGGGGGTGCACTCACCGCCAGCGGCTCCTCACAAGCAGCTCCCCGTCCCTGCTGCTCCTGGCAGAGGCACAGACAGATGGCTCTGCCAACAGGCAGGCATGCTGTCTCCATCTGCAGGTGCCCCCGCAGCTCTCATTGGCGATGGTTCCCGGCCAATAGGCTGGGAGCTGTGGAGTCAGTGCTCGGGGAGGAGGGACAGAGACAGTGTGCTGCAGAGCTGCCTGGCTGTGCCTCTGCAAGCAACAGCAGAGACAGGGAGTTGCTTGTGGGGAGCCGCCGGAGGTGAGCGCCCCCACATCTGGCACCCCAATCCTCTTCCACACTCCAACCCCCTGCCAGCCCCACTGCAACTGCACTATAAACCGGATTTTCAGTGCAGATCAGAAATGCCGGTTTACAGAACTTGCCAGTTGGTGAAGTGCCAGATAAAAGAGCTTTTACTGTATAACATTTCCAATCTTACAAATAATCTTTGTCTGATACTAACTTTACCTTCCACAGCCAGTGACCAGTCCCTCTCCGGGAGACCTCAGGGAGGTAGTGTGTGCAGATTCCACAAAGGTATCCTTGACAGCAACCTGCTTCTCAAGGATGAGAGAATTTCTCTGCAGGTAAACTCTTCAAAGCATGGTGGTGCTGCAGAAAACCTGGAGCTGAACAGTCTTCCTCCAAGAAGCCCAGTTTGACATTACGGTAGGGTTGCCAACTTTCTAATTGCACAAAACCGAAAACTCTTGCCCTGTCCCACCCCTTCTCTGAGACCTTGCCCCCACTCACTCCAGCCCCCCGCCCTCTGTCGCTTACTCTCCCCCACCCTCACTCACTTTCACTGGGCTGGGGCAGGAGGTTGGGGTGTGGAAGGAGGTGAGGGCTGCGGCTGGGGTGCAAGCTCTGGGGTGGGGCTGGGGATGAGGGGTTTGGGTTGCAGGAGTGGGCTCAGGGCTAGGGGTTTAGGTGCAGGAGGGGGTGCAGGCTCCGGCTGGGAGTGTGGGCTCTGGGATTAGGCTGGGGATGAGAGGTTTGGGGCGCAGAAAGGGGCTCAGGGCTGGGGTACGGGAGGGAGTGCGGGCTCCAGGAGGGGGCTCAGGGCTGCGGTAGGGGGTTAGATGTGGGAGGGGATGTGGGGTGCGGGCTCTGGAAGGGAGTTTGGGTGCAGGAGGGGGTTTGGACCTGGGGCAGGGGGTTGGGGTGCGGGGTCAGGGAGGGAGTTAGGGTGTGGGAGGGGATTCTGATCTGGGGCAGGGTGTGGGGGTATAGGAGGGGGTGTGGGCTCTGAGAGGGAGTTTGGGTGTGGGAGGGGGTTCCAGCCTGGGGCAGGGTGTTCGGGGTCAAAAACCGGAAGCCTGGCAACCCTACATTACAGTGAAGCAGAGATTCTTTTCTGCATATAGCCCCTTGGTTCTCCATATAAGAAAAGGAGATTGTTTCAGCTCTTTGGAATGCCAGTCTGTAGAAGGTCCAATAGGCTATTGGTGCACCTGCCATGAATCAGTGCCCTCAAGATCTCACCTCAGCCAGTGCACTCCAGCCATCATGTCACCTGGATCACTTGGTAAACTGGGCTTGTTCAGACATGCTCTCTAATATAGCCAAATATGCAAGATCATATATTTAGGAACAAAGAATGTAAGTAAGATCTAAAGTGAGAAAGTATTCCAGAATTCAGTTACTATAAAGGTCTTGAGGGTCATGGTAGATAACCAATTGAACACAAGCTCCCAGCACAATCCTGTGGCTCAAAGATTTAACACAATTCTTGGATGTACAAATAGGGGGATATCAAGTAGGAGCAGGAAAGTAGAGAATAACATTGCCTAGACTATTACTGAAATACTGTGTTTAGCACTCATATTTCCCCCTTTTATAAGATGCTGAAAAACTGAAAAAATATTATAAGACAGTAGCTGTCTGGGAATTGGACAAAAAATAGATTTTGGAAATCTATAACTACTGTTATACTAAAATACAATGTTACTAAAATACTAACTGTTACACTAAAATACAATGAATCAAAAGAGTTGTTATTTTAATATATTGCTAAGAAAACAGATGTGAGATTGGAATGCTTCTACTTGTCTACACACAAACCTATATTATGGATCAAGTGTTTTTTTTATTATAGTATAACAGTTGAAAAAGTTCCATTCTTACAGGTGCTTTACCTATTAGGGCAGAAGACCCAGCCACAAGCAGCGTTTAATATGAAAAGCAATGAACAAATTCCCTGTTTGGATCTAAAATGTTTTCATGAATAATACTGTATCCAATAATTTGACCATTCTCCATACAGCCATGTCGTCTACAGTGCCTACTGTAATGGGGCTCTAATCCTAGATATTTGCCTCTGGGAGCAACTGAAATTCAAATTATTCTTTACAAGTATTCCCTTGGAAGAATCTAAAATGTCACAATATGTGAAGCGTTTTGATGAATTCAACTCCAAAAGCATCCTTGAATAAATTATTTCAGAAACTACGGATTTCAGTTTGTATCACTTACTAATGTTCAACAATTCACAACTATTTTGAGAAATTTGAAATCCCTGATTAATTCAAGAAGAACAAGAGTATTAATAAATATTTTGACTTTTGTATTAGGTGTCCTTCATGAGTTCTGCATGCTCACAGCAGTTTGTATACTAATGGGTATAAATTATTTTTAGCTTTTCAGTTAATTATAAAGAAAATAACAATGCCCATTGGATAAGCACATTTTCTGTGAAAATGTGGAAGTCTACACAGCCTATCAAATTAATATGCGAAGCAAGCAAAAAGTCTAATTTTCATTCTTGTCCAAATTCTTGGGAAGCAAAAATTCAAAACAAACATCTGCCAATTTACAACTTAGAGCGGACGCAAAAAAAAAAAAAAAATTTAAAAGGTTGTACTATGAAAGCTTGTGCACAGCCACAGAAATCTCTAAAAATTAATTTTATTGAATCCAGACTTTAATAATTGTTTTTATAGATGTGTTTAAAACCCTTTACATAAGTTATGAAGAAAGGGAGCCCATTTAAATCAGGAGTCACCTATCCATCTCCCCAAAACACATCCAAAAAGGAACAGAACTAGAAAAAATCGGTCACTTACTTTCTCGTAACTGTTGTTCTTTGAGATGTGTTGTTCACGTCCATTCTACATTACGCTTGCGCGCACTGTGTGCCCAAGTGTTGGAAACTTTTTCCCTTAGCGGCTCCCGTCGGGCCGGTGGGGGCCCCCCGAGTGGCGCCACGGCACCATGCATATATACCCCCGCCGGCCCGACCCCCTCCAGTTCCTTCTTGCCGGCGACTCCGACAGAGGGGTAGGAGGGTGGGTAAGGAATGGACGTGAACAACACATCTCAAAGAACAACAGTTACGAGAAAGTAAGTAATAGTTTTTTCTTCTTCGAGTGCTTGTTCACGTCCATTCCACATTAGGTGAATCGCAAGCTTACCTCTGGAGGAGGGTAGGAGTCAGGGAACAACTGCTGCGTCCTCTCTGGCCTGCTGGTTGACCACGTAGTGGATCGCGAAGGTGTGCACCGAGGACCAGATGGCTGCTCTGCAGATCTCCTGGATCGGGACCTCTGCCAGGAACGCTGTGGAAGTCGCTTGCGCCCTGGTCGAGTGGACCATGACTGCCAGGGCCGGAACACCTGCGAGCTCGTAGCACGCCCGGATTCAGCCTGTAATCCAAGATGAAATCCACTGCGCCCATTGGGAGGCCTTTCATCCTCTCGGCCACAGCCACAAACAGCTGCGCGGATTTGCAAAAGGGCTTGGTGCCCTCCATATAGAACACCAGCACTCGACGCACATCCAGGGTGTGCCAGCTGCAGTGACTCGGGTCCGTATGCGGTTTTGGAAAGAACACCAGCAGACAAATGTCCTGGCCCAAATGGAATTGGGAGACCACCTTAGGGAGGAACTTGGGGTGCAGCCAGAGCTGCACCTTGTCCTTGTGAAATACTGTATATGGTGGCTCAGAGGTGAGGGCCCTCACTTCGGACACCCTTCTGGCCGAGGTAATGGCAACCAGAAATGCCACCTTCCAGGAAAGGTGCAGGAGGGAACAGGAAGTGAGGGGCTTGAAAGGGGGTCCCATGAGTTTAGAGAGGACCAGGTTAAGGTTCCATGGACGGACTGGTGGGCAGGAGTACGGGAACACCCTCTCCAACCCTTTAAGGAACCATCCCACCATTGGGTGGGAAAACACCGAGCACCCTGAGAACCCCAGATGGAAGGCGGAGATGGCCGCCAGGTGCACTCTGAGTGAGGACGGGGCTAGCCCTTGCTGCTTGAGGTGCAGGAGGTTCTCCAGGATGGCCTGCACCGGGGCCTGGCACTGCCGCACCTGTCAGGGTTCACACCAACACAAGAACCTTTGGCCATATAGGCCGCCCTGGTAGAGGGCTTTCTGCTGCCAAGCAGAATCTGCAGCACTGGAAGGGAGCACTGGCTCTGTTTAGCCACAGAGCCTCCACACCTTCAGGTGCAGTGACTATAAGTCCGGGTGGAGAAGCTGCCTGC
Organism: Caretta caretta; assembly: GCF_965140235.1. Taxonomy (NCBI): domain Eukaryota; kingdom Metazoa; phylum Chordata; order Testudines; family Cheloniidae; genus Caretta; species Caretta caretta. The sequence continues at coordinate 199,567,136 of NC_134208.1, read as the reverse complement.
CGTCCTGTGTCATGAGGTCCCGGTGTCGGGGCAGGACTACTAGGGCCTCCACTGACAGGTCTAGGAGCAATTTGTACCAGTGCTGGCGGGCCCAGGCAGGAGCGATGAGGATCACCGCCGTCCTGTCCCTGCGCACCTTGAGTAGGACCTTGTTCATCAAGGGGAGCTGGGGGAAGGCATAGATCAAGCCCCCTCTCCACGGGATTGCAAACACGTCCGCAAGCGAGCCCGGGCTGTGGCCCTGGAACGAGCAGAACCGCGGGCACTGGGCGTTGGCCCTGGTGGCAAACAGGTCTACCCGGGGAAACCCCCACCTGTGGAACAGCGAAAGCACGACGTTCGCCCTGAGCGTCCACTCGTGCATGCGGTTCGACCTGCTGAGGGAATCAGCCAGCTTGTTTCGTACCCCCGGGAGACAGGATGCCTCGAGGTGAATTGCATAGGCTATGCAAAGATCCCAGAGGAGGAGAGCCTCATGACAGAGTGGTGAGGAACGAGTCCCGCCCAGTTTGATTATATAAAACATGGCAGTAGTGTTGTCCGTCAGAACTGTCATGCTGTGACCACTCAGAGCGGTGTGAAAGGTCTGGCAGGCGAGATGAACTGCCCTGAGCTCCTTCACATTGATATGGAGCAACCGCTCTGCTCCGGACCACAACCCCTGCGTCATGAGGTCCCACAGATCCATGATCTGACGCATCTGTCACCAGCGTCAGGTCTGGTTGTGGGGCAGCAAAGGGGATGCCTTCGCAAACCACAGGTTGGGACTGCCACCACAGGAGGGAGTCCAGCACATCCCTTGGGGCTGTCACTACCAAGTCCAGGGGGTCCCTGCCTGGGCGATACACCTGAGCGAGCCGCGGCTAGACAGAACATGAGACCTGCAAACTGGTAATGTTCTTGGCCTATGGTGAAGCGTAGAAACCTCCGATGTGCTGGGCGGATGGCGATATGAAAGTACGCATCCTTCATGCCGAGGGCAGCGAACCAGTCCCCCGGATCCAGGGAAGCGATGATGGTGACTTCCTTCTCTAGAAGATGCTTGTGAGAGGGGTCCCTGAACGGGGGAGGGGAGGTTGGGGGGGAGGGAGGCGAACTGCAGTGAGTACCCGTTCTGCACTGTGTGTAAGACCCAACGGTCTGACATAATGGTGGACCACGCATGGGAGAAACGGAACAGGCAGTTCAGGAAACAAAGGGATGGATCCAGTGATTGGTCTGGTACGCTGTCCTCAAGCACACCTTCAAAAGCCTGGCTTAGCGCCCGGCTGAGGTTTGTGCTGGCCTTGGTTCTGGCCCGGTGCATTATTGTTACTATTGTTGTTGCGCCATCACCTGTTATCCCTGCCTCGCCTACGGTAAGGTTCAGTTGCTTTAGATGAAAGTCTCTTTTTTTCCTTGTCCTTGGCTTAAACGCCTTGCAAATCCTACACCGTTCAGCTTGATGTCCGTCCCCCAGGCAACATAGACACGAGTCATGGGGGTCACTAACTGGCATAGGTTTGCAGCACGTGGCACAAGCCTTGAAGCAGTGGGCCAACGGCATGCCCCGCGACCCGGGGTGGGTGCCGGAGGCCTCCAAGCACCCAATGACTTAAGTGTCCACAATAGGTATGTAAACGAACTGATAAAAGCTACTCTAATGGCTAAGGGACTGCTGATCTACAAGAGAGATTTCAGAGGAACAGCCGTGTTAGTCTGTATTCGCAAAAAGAAAAGGAGTACTTGTGGCACCTTAGAGACTAACCAATTTATTTGAGCATGAGCTTTCGTGAGCTACAGCTCACTTCATCTGATGAAGTGAGCTGTAGCTCACGAAAGCTCATGCTCAAATAAATTGGTTAGTCTCTAAGGTGCCACAAGTACTCCTTTTCTTTCTACAAGAGAGAGAGGTTGTTCCAACGCCGCCACGGACGGTAAGAAGGAACTGGAGGGGGTCGGGCCGGCAGGGGTATATATGCACGGCGCAGTGGCGCCACTCCGGGGGCCCCTCCAGCCTGACGGGAGCCACTAAGGGGAAAAGTTTCTGACGCTCGTGCACGGGCACACCTAATGGGGAATGGACGTGAACAAACACCCGAAGAAGAATATTAAGTTATGTTTGAGTGCTAAATAGGAAAAAAATCAAACAGAACTACCACAAAATGAACAATGACTAGTTAACTTCAAGGAAATAATGAATTTATATGTATAATCTTTATAATGTTAGCAAAACACTTTGGTCATAACACAGACATTTTTGCTACAGTAAAATTGTTACTCTTCTACATTCACTCATGTCCGTTTCTCCCTCTGTATTAAGGGGGAAGAAAGAGGTACTTGCACTTCTGAAGAGTGATTCCCTCCAGACAATGAAGTAGTGGTATTAAGAGGGTACCAAGTGAATAATATCTTGTCCTCCTTGTCAACATGGAGGGAGGGTGAAAGTCACGCAAAATAGAGCGAGAAAACAAGGACTTCAAGACAGCACTGGAAAAAATGAGTGCACACAACTCAAGACACATTAGATCTAATTAGTAGTAGGGCAACACACTAAAATGATTCCTTTTCAGCAGAGTGATTCACCACCACGCAATTTTATGTTTGGAAAATCTGAATGAGGTGAGCCCCGGTAGGCTCTTTGAAAGGGGGAAGAGCATGCTGAGCTCAGCTCTGGTGCCGCTTACAGATATAACCTTGTCCCTGTGAAAAAGAACAGTAAGTTTGACATAAAAGCAGTTGTTTCTGTAGATGGCCCTGGAACAGGACTAGAAGCTCAGCTGCCGAGCCTTCTTTCTACTATCTGAGATCACGGTCTTTGATGGGTAGCTTCACCCCCCAGCTCACATTCTGTTCTGACAAATATTTGCAGATAAATATTTCCTACCCAGTCTGTGCTCGAGACATAATCAACCCCGGGGAGGGGAGGAGCCTGACTGACAAGCAGGGTAACCAACTGCAGTCTCTAGGTAGTCTGCATGTGGCTGGGACAACCGGAACCCCAACAGGAGCAGCATGTGTAGAAAAATAGCTGCTGCAAGGAGTCTGGTTACAGCAGCCAGAAGAAGGGCAGTACTGGAACTGCTCCCTGCAACATTATCTACCTCTCCGCCATGGAGCTTAACACTAACCCAGAGGACCGAACCCCAGAAGTGAAAGACAACCCTAAAGACTCTGATGCCATCAGAGGACTGTTGGACAGCTGAGCCTGGATTCAGGCCCTCAGGGAACCCACCTACATGAAAGGGAGCTACCTAAGGAGGGATACCACCCGTCCTTATTGAGCTTTAACTCCACCAGACAGTTAAGGCTGGTGGAGGAAGTCTTACAAAATTTCCCCCCATACTTATTATTTGTGAGCATTTAGTCATTAGCGTGATTTGGTTAGTCGCTCATTTAATTATCCTCAATATGCCTGCCTTCTCCTTGTGTTCCTTAAGAGCTGCCTACCTTGCACCCCCTTCTACCAACGTTCTTCTGGGTGTTGTAGTAGCAGAGAGTTGCCACAGTGAAAGACTGCCTTGACCATGCTTCTGGTTCACCTGGAATGCTTCCTGTGTCAAGGGGTTCTGTGGAAGTGACACAGATCTGATAAAAGACATCCCCCACCCCGCCCGCAATTCCTCCTGTGGGAATTCTGTGCCCAAGAATTAAAAATTCTGTGCCAAAAAGATAAAAGTTCTGCCCATAATGTTTTAAAATTCTGCAAATTTTATTTGTCAATAAATAAATGCGGAGGCTCCAGGATGACAGCGGGAGCACAGGCGAATGGCTGCATGGAGGTGGGAGGTCACCCTGCAGCCCTCCCATGGGACACATATTTGGTGGTGAGGCTGCATCTGACTGACATGGTGCAAGGCCAGGCCAGCCCCAAAGGTCCACGTCATGAGAGGAGGAGGAAAGGAGGAGAAGCCCCTCCCTCCCCGGAGTGATTTACCTCTCCACTGGCTGCTCCAGATGCCCAAAATGATGTGCCCGCACTGTAAGGGAGGGGCAGATGACCACTCTTGTGGTTTCCCTTTGCTTCCCTGTCAGAAAGTCATTTTTCTGCGGAGAAGCAACGAAATCAGCACAGGATACGAATTCTGCCCACACGCAGTGGCACACAATTCCCCCCCGGAGTAAAAAATGTATACTTGTCACTGAGGCCAGATTCATCCTGTGGCAGTAAGCTTCACAGTACAAACAGAGAGGGGGCACTTTTATGGATAAGACTATCCAGGCAATCAGGAGGATTTCACAGACAGATGTGGGCTAATCTGCCTTCCACAGTTTTTGCACCTTCCTCCGAAGCAGCTGGTGCTTGCCACTGCTGGAGACTAGATTCTGAACTAGATGGACTGCAGCCTGAACCAGTATGGCAGTTATGCTCACAGATGTGCAGTGCTGCCAGGCTGCCAGGCCAGCTCTCCCAGGGACTGCTGCTCTTGGACAATTCACTGAGAGGAATGCCTCCAAAGTCCCTTTCTGGCTGCTTTGCACAAGTAATGCAATCCACAATGTACAAGTGGATTTCACCCCTGCATATGAGGCACAGCCTCCCTGAGGAAAGCTGAATAATGCCTTTGAGAATACTGTAAAATGAAGCCCTCTATTTTCACCCATAGAATGGGAAAGCATTGACAGCTTTGATAATGGTACTTTGGTGGGAAAGCTACTACCAGCTTTCCCACCAAAGTAATAGCTTTCCCACCAAAAGTTGGCAGTAGCTTTCCCACCAAAAGTGATTCAATCCCTAGAGGATGGGACTATATCTCTAGAAGGGGAAATGTATGTGTGATGTTTCACTCCATATTCTTATGATATGAATATGACATAACTGAGATATACTTTATGCAAAAAGAAAAGGAGTACTTGTGGCATCTTAGAGACTAATAAATTTATTTGACAGGTTTCAGAGTAGCAGCCGTGTTAGTCTATATTCGCAAAAAGAAAAGGAGTACTTGTGGTACCTTAGAGACTAACAAATTTATTTCAGCATAAGCTTTCATGAGCTACAGCTCACTTCATCGGATGCATTCAGTGGAAGTGAGCTGTAGCTCATGAAAGCTTATGCTCAAATAAATTTTTAGTCTCTTGAGGTGCCACAAGTACTTCTTTTCTTTTTGCGAATACAGACTAACACGGCTGCTACTCTGAAACCTGACTTTATGCAAAATGGCTCATGTACGGTATCATTGGAAAGGTTACGATTTACTGAATGTGATTATCCAATTTGCATGCCTGTATCATTTCTGTATCTGAAGTTAGGAATATTGACTATATATCAGTATTTCAAATGTATTACTTTGGGTGTCACCCCCAACTAGTCCTTCGGGTACAGCAATGGAAAAGTCAGACAAGGCTAATGGGCCATTAGCAAAGACGATGGACTGTGGAAGAGCTTAGTCTTCCTGTGGACGCTCCAGACAGCCTACAAGTAATGGCTGCCACAGACCTGCAGAGACATGGGTCTGAGTTATCTGGTACTAGGACCCACCCCTTGGAATGCCGTGTTCTTCCATTGGTAGACAAAGGATTCCTACCATACACAAGAGCTATATAAGGCAGAGGAGTGACATCATGGTGGTTCTCCTCTGCCTCCCCGCCCAAAGAGACACTGGGAAACACCTGGAAGCAAGAACTGAACTGGGGGGAGAAAAGTTGAGCCCAAGCTGGAAGGGCATCTCGCTTGTGAGTAATAACAACTGAGGTCTGGAAACCAGTGCAGCTCCCTTTCGATACTTTCTGTAATCTGCCTGCAACAATATCTAGAGTGAGAAATTACTACCTGTAACCAGGTTTCAGAGTAACAGCCGTGTTAGTCTGTATTCGCAAAAAGAAAAGGAGTACTTGTGGCACCTTAGAGACTAACCAATTTATTTGAGCATGAGCTTTCGTGAGCTACAGCTCACTTCATCCGATGAAGTGAGCTGTAGCTCACGAAAGCTCATGCTCAAATAAATTGGTTAGTCTCTAAGGTGCCACAAGTACTCCTTTTCTTTTTACCTGTAACCAATTTCTTTAGTGAAACAAACTTTGTGTGCCTGTTTTATTTGCTTCGTAATCTGCTGTGTTTGCTAACTCTTTAGCCACTTAAAATCTGCCTATCGTTAACAAAATTTGTTTTGTTTATAATTAAACCCAGTTTCTGTAATTTGTAACGTGGGGGGGGAAGAGGGTGGACACAAGAAGTTGTGCATACCTTCCTCCACATTGAGGGAGGAGGCAGATTTCATAAAATACCTTTGGGTCTGCACTCCAAGGGAGGTGGACACCTGAGTGCTGGGGCAAGTCCTTTAAGCTGAGGCTTCCCAGAGCTGATCTCAGTGTCTGTGTCATTCTACAGTGAGGTGTGGCCCTGCCTTTGTGTGTGCTGGAGGAGGATTAATAGCCTGGCTCAGCAAGACAGATAAAAAGGGTGACCAGGCTGGCAGAACAGGCGGGTTCAACAGTATCCCAATACATCAGGTGGCATCCTAAGGTGGGCAACCCGTCACAGTATGGACAATCATTCTGTCAATTGACATGTCAATTCAGTTTTTAGCCTCTGTGCTTCCAGTCAGTAATTAATTTTGGTTACTACAGATCTTGGTCACACTTGAACCAGTAATGTAGAGATGAAATGCTGTGTGTATCTTTAAGTAATTGATTTAGTCTCACCTTTCCTACCTAAACAAGACATTATGATTTTCACCACTTGACTGGTAAGTTGGTCAGATGTTCAGTTCTGTTTCAGAAAAGAAATCTTGGTAAAAGCTTCTAAGCATTTCCATATGACAAAATCCATATGTCGTTATACTTATTGGAATGTTTAGTCTGATGAAGGGAAAGCCTTATCACACAATGTTACAATGTTAATTCTATAACAATGCTATGGACATGAATGGTTAAACAAGACCATAATGCAGAAAATGATAATAGTTTTATAACTGAATACCCCAATTACAACTTACTTTACTGCAATAAGCTTCCATTAATAATTCCCAGCAATGTCACCCCCTACATTATGCCAACCTCTTCAAATTCAGCAAGGGGAGAGAGGTGTTAGACTGGATGATGCAATATGGGTTAATACATGTCTTGAAAGTCCATTTTAAATTTTATCCCTGTCATATTGTTTACAAATTAATCATGCAAAATTAAATGAAAGACCTTTTAAGGTCACCTAGTTCGTCCTTCTGCTCATCATGATTACTCATTATAGTAATTATTCCAATCGGTTTTTAAATGTGTCAGGTGATAGCACTTCATTAAATTTCCATTAGGAGATTGTTCCATCGTCTGAGCTCTGACTTTCAAGAACCTTTTCCTGGTGTTTCAGGCAATATTTTTTTCCATCGTGTAATATCCTCTATCACTAAGTAAATTCCTTCCCTTCCTTGGTGATTTCACCCTTCAAGTACTTGCACGTGGTTATGTCACTTTTCCCTTCCCCTAGTGAAGCCACACATTTAGCATTTTTAATCTTTCCTCAATTCAGTCTCTACAGCCCTCTAATCAGTTTTGTTGTTCACATTGTTGGCTGGGCATATTGTAAACAAGACTCAGACCTGAACATATTTAAAGTATGTCCTAAAACAAATTACATTATAAAATAAAGCTTATGTGCTTCTGAAAATGGAAAAAGAATGGTATAGCTAACAAGAGTTCTGACTTCCTGTCAGCAGCATTTCTATCACACGCACACAAAGTTTATAGGAAAACCAGAAAAAAAAGAGATTAAACACTACTACCCTGTATTTCAAATCATTTAGTGAACAGATGGCTAAGCTTCAGAGACCATCAGCAGTCTATTTCAATTAGCTGGAATTGCAATTCATGTAATGTCATACAAACTAGGACTAATAGATTTGAAGCAAGATAAATAATATACTTATAAATAGCCATTAAAGTATTTACCACTATAAAAAAAATGGTACCCGCATTAAAAAAAAAGACTTCTATTTAAGGAAGTCATTAAATCTAGACATCTTCTTAAGTGTATCAGGATGTTTGCTTGCATAGGCTTCAACAAACTCAACTGACTATTGTAAAGAATAATTTAAGAAAACTAAATAAAGCTGCCTTCTGACTTTTCATCAAACAACCTCCAATTTCAGAAACGTGCTTACTAACAATTATGGCCCCAATCCTGCAAACACTTAAACACATGAGTAGTTTCATCTAGTTCAATGGGACTATTCGTGTGCATATGCATTTATTAACCTGAGATCAACTCCATGGTCCTTGAGCAGAGAAGTTTTCCACTGCCTTTGCCTTCAAGGGGACACTTTGTTAAATTTACGAATACAGTAATACAAATTTTTGAGACTGTAAGCCTGACCCTTTCCCTCACATTCATGCATTTTTAAAATTTGACACCTATAAGAAAAGTAAAAAAAGGCTGTGGCAGGGCGGGGGGGGGAGGAGGAACTAATAGGGTATTTCATGTTAAGTTTCTTCAACACCATTTATAGCAACCCATTATGCTAGAAAAAAAAACTAGGACAGATAAACCCACATAATCCAATAGCCCATTTGCCTAGTGTATCTATAGGTCAATAGCACCCAACTTTTCTTAGTATCATCAAATGGCTTGAAGGACAATTAGATGGAGGTAGAAATAATCAAAGACATGACATCTCAACTGGTGGCATCAGGCAACACGCTTATATCAAGCACGTCCTTCGGCCGTCATCTTGTAGCCAGGCCCAACCCTGCCTGTGATGTACCATTAGATATTTGATAATGATTTCATTGTTGACAATTCAATAAATAGTACTTTTCTTTCTGAGTCAGAGTTTTACCAATATCCCATTATGGCTACCAATCGAAGCTCCCTCTCTTTTTATTCGGGTAAGTTCTTCCTTTTCTGTTCTGAATTGTTCATATTTTAGCTGGTACCACAAAATCTAATGCTTTCAGTCCCAATGTGGGTGCATTTTGAGAATGGGTGAAAAGATCTACATTTTTTTTTTTGTTTAATTGTAAAAATCACTGCACTGTACAATATATACTAATGAGCAGATACAAGATTTTTACCCAGAAAAAGTCCTAGAATTCAGCTGAGAGGGGGTGACAAGGCCAGTGGAATAGATTTTAGCGGATGAGTGTATTACTATACTAACATCTAGAGACTCAGTCAGGGATATCCAGTCCAGTGCCTCAACCACAATATCATCCTCTCCCCGTTTTCAGGATGCTTTATTATAATCTAAAAGTCTGTGTAACAAGTCAGAGGGGCAGAGACAAGCCTGGAAGTGATGATCTTAACCTTCATTGTCATGCAACAGGATAGCGAGTGAATCCAACAAGTCATAAAACCCATTAAAATTTACATTTATAACCAGGGAAAGAAGCATAGCTGCAACCATCTTGAGAAGAGATGAACAAGTGGAGAGGAAGTGCAGTGACAGCCATCTTCAGAGGGGCCAGACAGACAAAGAGGAAGCCCAAAATATTGAGGAGTTAAAAAGATTATAGAAGCCACACATCTGGGAAAGGAAGGAAGTTTTTCTATCATAAAGATCTTTTTGCCTCTAAAGACAAAGACACCGTGGGAAAGGGTAATGCCTCCCCTTCACTGGACAAACTGGAGACAGAAAGAGAAACACCAGTCAGTTCACTCAGGCTAACCTGAAGGATCTGCTAGCAGAAATTATGTATAAGGAGATGAAAGAAGAGCTTCAGACCAACATTAAGGACACTGAAATATGTAAGATTAAAAAGATACAGGAGGAAACAGGATTAAATGAGTAAACAATACTAGCAGAGTAGTTTGAAAACTCCAAATAATTTGAGACAGAAAAAGACAGAATTAAAACTAGAGAACACTGAAGATCAGGAATGCAAAAAATCAAGATTAATGACATCCTGGAGACAAACTGAAGGAAGAAATCTCCCGGGAATGCTGAATGGCATTTTCCAAGATATGCTAAAATTGGGCAGCAAGGCATGCATCTGTATTGAGAGTACCCAAAGAATTCTGACCCAGCTTCTCCCGCCTTGCTCTCAGTAGGCTGCAGACACATAGATTTGGACCGCTGGTGATTCTAAATCAACCCATAAAAATGTTCCCAGATCTAGCACTCTCAGTCCTTAAAAAATGAAAGGAATTGCACCAGATAACCACAACTGCTAGGAAAAACAATATTATAATAAACCAAAAAACAAGTCAGGTTTCCCATTTAGACTTTCCTTTAAATGGAAAGCCAGAAGGGTCTTTCAGATTCAAAGGAGAGAAATAGATACTTATGGATATGGGAATAGACAAATCAGTTCAGGAACAAAGAAACTGGACCTACATGTCACCGAACAACTAGGAAAACAGACCAAGGAGAGCAATCCAAAAAGATGCATCATCAAAACAACAGGACTGATCTGAGAGAGATGTAGTAGACCAAATATAGAAGAAGATTGGAATATGGGTTAAGGAATTAATCTACCAATTTTATACAGTTATGAAGGGAAGATTAAATGGAAACTGGGTTGTATAGTACCAAAAATACTTTATATAAATACAGTATAGTTAACGAGCATAACATTATTTAAGGCTGTGGTTCATAATATTCAATGAACAAAGTTAACAGTAGAGTGGAGACCCAGCTCTCCCTTTGTGATGGAAATTAAGAGTTATATAATCTTGAATTTTACATTTTCCACCATAATTGACCCTTTCCCAATGATTATCAAACATTCTAATATTTATGTCAATCTTTATAATGACATGTTACAATATATGAACTTAAGACAGACCACGCCTTGTAAACAGACTCCCCTCACCAGCAGGGAACCAGCAGACCCCTGGAGGAAGAAAGGAGAGACCAGGCTCCCACAGATAGCAGGAACTAGACAACAACAGTGGCAAAGAATAGGAACAGATGTTAAATGCTGCTAAGTTTTAACAGAAGAGATCACATTTGATCTATTTATGTAATGCAATATATCGCTTGACTTGCCAGATGAAGAAAGAAGTCTATCAGCACAAGCCAACACAGCAAAATTGGAAAGGATAACTGTGGCACCTTGTACCTCCAAGCAGCATTCTGGAATCCCCATATTCACCACTGTAATGTAATTATGATATGTTTCATACAAAGTCTGCCATGTAAGATATCATATGAAAGGTCATGATCTGCTGAATCCCATTGTTCTGCCAAAATATGTATATCTTTAGTGAGCATTGAGTTATGAGATTGTGCTATATGGTTGTTATTGAAATATGCTGTAAGTTTGCTAGTGACATACAAAAAAGGCAAACCACTCTGAGGAGGTGCTCAGCGACCATTAATCAGCAGGGGAGATGTAACCAAGGGATTTATAATTCAGTGAGAGCTGCCCAAGCACCACAAAACGGGCACTGCTCAACTCTATGACTCAGCTACACAAGACCACACCAGGGGGATTGCTCAACCCAGTGACTCAGCAAAGCCCACCAGGACATGTCTGGGCAAGTGTCTTCTAGGCACATGGATTAAGGATATAAAATAGAGAACAGTGGCAACATGCCTTTGCTTCCAGCATAAGTGCGGGAGAAGAAAAGCAACAAGAACTCTGAGAAGATGAAGGCTTCATCGAAGGAGACTGGTGCACACTTCAGGGAGAAGCCTATACATTAAGAACTGTAACATCCAGTGGGGTGAGAAAATTGCTTGATCTAAATACTGCCTAGTGTAATAAGGTTTAAAATTTAGATTGTGCATTTGTCTTTTATTTTCTTCTGTAACTATCTCTGACCTTTTATGCCTGCCACATATAATCACTTAAAATCTTTCTGTAGTTAATAAATCTGTTTTAGACTTTACCTAAAACTGTGTATATTGCTTGAAATGCTTGGGAAATCTCAGCTCAGTCTCTAAAGGCTGGTGCATGTCTGCTCCACATTGATGGAGGGGTGGACTGGGTAATGAACTTACCCTGATCAAGCTTCTGAGCAGGGCAAGACGGTACAGCTCTGGGGTGCAAGGCTGGAGACCTGGGGGGAATAAGCTGGTGCTTTTCTTTGTGTGATTCATGAGTGGCTTTGTGAGCATTCAAGCAACCTAGCTGGCTGTGGGGCTCCACATGCTGCTGTGCTGAGTGGTAACAGCACCTGGAGGAGTTTGTGCTTGTCACTAGCAAAGCATTGTGAGAGACAGTCCAGGCTGGAGAGTTAAGGGGGCAGAGCGGTACCCTAATTCCAGCTTACACTCCAGGGATCCCATCATAGGCAAAACTATAATTGGAGGAGACTCCAGCATCCCACTACATCCACTAATGGACAGATCAGCTAATAAAAATTTAGAAGTTCTTAATATATCAACAAATAGAGCAAAATTTAATACACCAGGATTAATCACAGTTTGGCTTTCCCTTTGGTAGCAAACAGAGATTCAAAGATATCACACCCCAAAAATGGGCAGTCAACACAATGGTTGTAAACCTATTTTTAAAAAATCAGTTAGTTAATCAATGACTGAGGTTTTATAGGAGATTTGGGGTGTGTCTACACTACACTATAAACTCAGGCCTGTGGGACCTGGGCTTATGGATTTGGTGTTTCCAAGCCTATGCTTGAGCATACACAGTGCTTTATAAACCTGGGCTTACAGTTGCTGGACCCGGGTATCACAGTTGTGTTAATATGTCCATACTGCACTACACAGACCTTCTGACTTGGGCCTGCAACTTGAGCTGTACCCAGGCTGCAAAATGACAGTCAGATATACAGTGGGATTTGGGCTCTGATCCACTCCCCTACCAGGACTCTAGGGCCTGAGTTTTAGTGCTTGTTGACTCAACTTTTGTGTGGACTGACTTGTGTATGGAAAGAAGTGGGGCTTGGGCTCAAACCTGAGTTAGAGCCCAGGCTTAATGTGCAGCGTGCACAACCATTGGAGCTGAATAACTCCCAATGAAAGATTGTTATTTTGGATACTATCAAAACAGAAATTAAGTTCTATTTTGATACTAATCATAAAGACCAAATATCCCAGAGGAAAAAAGAAAAGCAAGCAGATAAAACAAAATTAATAAGAGACTGACAGGCTGCAAGGTTTGCAAAAAAGAACTGAGTCTCGAAGCACATTTATACACCCCTGATTCTGAGGGCAACTAAATGCCATACTTATAGAGAAAACTGAAGAGGCTCTCAAGCTGGCTGAAAACAGGCATAATAAAGGGTGGTGGAGACAAAGGCTAATAAGCTGCTTATAAAGCAAGACAAGAGAAGGAAAAAATTAAAATATGCCAAAGGAGTAGTAAGTTTTAAGAGCTGAGAGATTGCTGAAGAACTCAGGAGGTTCTTACAGTTCTGTATGCCTTCAAACTATGACAAGCTCATGGGAAAAATTACAGAATATATATTAGAGAGGTTAACATTCCAAAGTTAACAGATTGGAAAGATCAGTAGAGACAGAGAAAGCTACAAATTTGATTAAATTAATGCCAATCCCCAGGACCAGACAGGTTTTCAGCAGAGTTTTATCAGGTGAAATCACATCACTACAGACAAACCAGACACAATGATTTTTGTAGGGAGTAAGGAGATTCCCAATACAATGAAAAGGGCAGATATCATAATACTAAAGCCACAAAAAGACAAGCTGCTATGTGGCTTGTTACGGCCAATCTTGCTTCTTAATATAGACATGAACATATTTTCAAAGTGTCTTGCCAGAATAGAAGCAGTCCTTCCTCAGTTAATACAAATTGGTTAAATAGGTTCCACATGCAATAGACAACCAAACAACATTAGAATATTAGGATTATTTAATAATATACAGAACAAAAAACTGAAGGCCTGTGCTATTCTTAGGCACGTAAATGGCATTTGATAAAGTAGAGTAGCCTTTCCTAAAAACAATGCTATTGGAAATAGGTTTTGAAGTCAATATAAAAAAAAAAAAAAAAACATGGATAAATATGACTCTCCCTCAGATAAAACAGGAGTGAAGGGGGATATATACCCAAGAATTTCAATTACTAAGAGGAACCAAATAAGGTTGTCCTCTATTCCCTTTGTTGTTTGCTCTCTTTATTTAACCCCTGGCTCAAAATGTAAGCCAGAAGAGCAAGTTAAAATGAATAAAACTGAACTTATTGTTGTGCTGTATGAAGACTGTGCAATACTAATCATTACCAACCCAGTACAATCTAGGACACATTCTCAAGGTAATTAATTCAGAGGTATATTAGCCTATACAATTATATTATATCCAAAATTAGATATAAAGATGGAAAGATCTATGGTTTAACAGCTGCACAATACATTGTTTGTTTAAATTACACAAATTCTGAAGCATTTTGGAGTCAATATTTCTCCTAACTTCAAATCAGCTACATGAAATGAACTTGCCTCCCATTATTTTGAAACTGAAAAGTTTGTTGGATCAGAAAACACTACATTTGTCTTGACCCCAGAGCAACAGTAAAGAAGAACCGTTGCCAAAAAAATTTCCTACTTCAGGACTTAACAATATGTACATGAAAAAGAATAAGGAAATTCAAACAGGAGTTACATTAGTATTGGACAATAAACATAGATCCACACTGGAAGGGGAACTGGCAATACCAAATTTACTAAAATATTATTGGGGGACTATTTGCATCTAACACACATCAAAACACATGTAGGAAGCCTAAGTTTCAGGAGATGATTAACAAGGATAGAAACTCTCATTACAGAAAAGGGCAACCAGAAGGGGCTAATCACCAGATGGTGCAACAAATTGTTACTGATGGATCGAAATATAGGTAAGAAGGTAAGCAGCCACAAATCGATTGTTTAAGGATAACAAGCACAGACTCTGAATAAGTTTGTCTGAAACTTCCATAAGCATGTTAACAAAGGCTCTTTGGTAGTTTATGACACTGAATTCATTGGCTTGAAGAACACACCTTCTGCTATGCTACCACATGAGTCTTAAGATTTTAATTCACTATACATTAAATAACTTGTTTTGAATTTTTACATGGAAGAAAGTTGAAGAGCAGTTCAAAATATTTACAAAAGTAGCAAATACCTGAAGTACTCACAGCTGTGGAATAAGGGTTATGAACTCCAATATTTTCAGCCCAGCAGCCACATCCATAAAGAGCTGCCTGAGAAGAGAAATGGATCTTTTATAAATTCAAGTACTTAGTTTTTGGGAAAAAGGGAGATTATTACATAGGATAAAGGAATAAGATTCAAAATAGCTACTCCAGTACATTTTGCTACATCCTCCAACAGTTACTCAATCCTGAAGAGGAGTACCTTGGAGGTGTTCTTATCTCCCTAGGTAGGGATGGAGGGCTCAATCTTGCTGCAATGGTAAAACTCACATACATTTCAACAGGAGCTGGAATGGGCCCTATTACTACAGAGTGAAACCTAAGAGTGGTGGACCCTAATCCACTACTCTTATGCTTTAAAGAGTTCTTTAAAACATGTTTTATGTTTAAAATATTAAAACATAAATGCTTTTAGCTACACATTTTAAAGAACCCTAAAGAATCTTAAGGTCAGTCCAAAAGAGGGCTACCTATGGGATGATGCCAAACAGTGGACTAATTGGTTGTATGTAAGCAGTAGAGTATACAGACTCTTGAAGATTCTCAGAATTGTTACTCCATGTTGATAGGCCTATCGATGCTGTGTGTTCTTATACTATCATATCTTTATCACCTCCTTCAAAAGATTCTAGCACAACAAAAGAGCATCGCTGAATTTGAAAATGGACATGTTATCCTCACATATTGATCAAAACCTTATAGAACTGGTAAATTTATCTAACAGTTATCAGAGTGGCACTTTTTCTTTTAAGCTTTGTGGGGTATTTAATGAGTGGCAAAAGTGAGATACTAATAGCACTAGCAAAAGCGAAGCGTACCAAGAGCAGGCTCTACCTATGCATCCCAACTAACCTGCAACACACCTGCTATTCCAGTCTTATGTAATAACCACAAAGCATGCCAAATTAGATGAAGTTCTGCAACATTGATAAAGATCCTCTAGATTAGACAAAACTCATTTCCCCATGCAGAGTAGTCAAGAACGGAATCCAGGTCTTCAGATTTGAATGCTAAGGCATCAATTCACTATCACCTGACTCTTGGCTAGTTTGCAGTTGCACTGTTTATTAAATATGTAAGCCATTCCCTGGTAATACTAAGTAACTGTCCCCTGTTGAAAATACATAATCACCTGACCAACTCTTCCAGGATGCTTCAAAGCCAAGCCTCCACTGGAGACAGCAGCAGCAACATTTCCTTCTTGGTCAACAACGACCGCACCAACTGTATCCAGTGTTCCTGAGTCATTCTCCTGCAGGACATACAAAGAGAAGCAACTACCAAAAAGAGTACACTAAACAGAGGGCTAAAATTAAATTATATTTCTTTAAAAGTACGCAAAAGCAGTGCTCAAAATCTGATGACTAACTGGCAGGCCAACAAAAAAAAGCTTCTTTATTGCTGTCCACAGTGTACCTGGTCTGTAATGTTGTAAATTGTCATTCAGAGCGGCAATTCACTTATTCATGAATAGTCACTAAATCAAGGAAAGAGATGGAGAATGACTCTCAAGCCACTGAGCCAAAACTTATAAGAAGGGTGGTGCTCTCACCATCTCCCCATTTTGTTACACCAGCCCAAAAATGTTTCGACAATGCCAAAATGAAGTTTCACTCCAACACTACCACTTGTGTTCATTTTTTGGTTTCGTCAGAACTATTTGGCGAACTTGACCAATTCACAAATAGTTTCAGGTCAACCAGAACTGCATTTTTTGGCAAGTAATTTAATCATGGAAAAAATTATGCTCAGTTCTACTATTAACTCATTTATGGGTATTTCGTGTCACTAGCTCCATGGCATACATTTAAGTTTTTATAAAAACTCAATCCTGCACACAATGATCCTGGTGAACAGTTCCACTGAATTCAATGAAGCTACTCATGTGAGTAAAGTTACCCATGTACACGTTTGTAGGATTGCCCCTTCAACCCCAGTCACACCGTACAGCTAGGACAAGAGTCACACTGTACTGGTAATTTATCTTTTTAGAAGTTAAGGAGAAAGTGAAAGCTAGAACTGAGGGTCTTCCATGGAAGATTCTCCATAGAGTTCATTAATTTTTCTCTACTTAAAAATGAGATATTGGGGAAAAAAACAAGTCTCTTCAAACATACAAAATTAGAATGTCCACTTCAATTTTTAGCATGTAAATAGCTTACTAACTTAAATGCTGGATGTAAAATATCACACACTGTGGCTATTAACTCCAGTAATAAGGTCTGGTCTACACTACGGGCTTAGGTCGAATTTATCCATTTTAGGTCGATTTAAAAATGACTGCGTCCACACAACCAACCCTGTTCAGTCAACCTGAAGGGCTCTTAAAATCGACTTCTGTACGCCTCCCTGATGAGGGGAGAAGCGCTAAAATAGACCTTGCTGGGTCGAATTTGGGGTAGTGCAGACGCAAATTGACGGTATTGGCCTCCACGAGTTATCCCACAGCGCTCCATTGTGACCGCTCTGGACAGCACTTTGAACTCCAGTGCACTAGCCAGGTACACAGGAAGAGCCCCGGGAACTTCTGAATTTCATTTCCTGTTTGGTCAGTGTGGCGAACTCAGCAGGAGTCAGCAGCACAGGTGACCATGCAGTCCCCCCAGAATCATAGAGCATAGAATGTTTCTACACTCCCCCTATCATTTCCATCCCTGAGGTTATCACAGATTAGAAGGCGAAAAAAACGCACTCGCGATGACATGTTTTCCGAGCTCATGTAGTCCTCCCGCACTGATAAGACGCAGCTTAATACATGGAGGCATTCAGTGGCAGAGGCCAGGAAAGAATTAAGTGAGTGCGAAGAGCAGAGGCAGGACGCGATGCTGAGGCTAATGAGGGAGCAAACGGACATGATGAAGCGTCTGTTGGAGCTGCAGAAAAGCCAACAAAAGCACAGACTGCTGGTGCATTCACTGTATAACCGCCTACCCTTCTCCCCATGTTCCATAGCCTCCTCACCCAGACGCCCAAGAATGTGGTGGGTGTGGGGGGAGGGGAGGCTCCGAGCACCCAGCCACTCCACTCCAGAGAATGGCCCAAGGAACAGAAGGCTGTCAGTCAAACAGTTTAATTTTTAGTGTGGCTACAATAAGCAATGTGGCCTTTTCCTTCCCTCCTCCCCCACCCCACCCGGGTTACCTTGTCCGTTATCTCATTTTTTTTTAAATTAATAAAGAAAGAATGCATGGTTCCAAAACAATAGTTACTTTACTTCTAAGGGGGGAGGGTGGTTGGCTTACAGGGAATTAAAATCAACAAAGGGGGCGGGTTTGCAACGAGGAGAAACACACACAACTGTCACACCGAAGCCTGGTCAGACATGAAACTGATTTTCAATGCCTCTCTGATGTGCATCGCACCTTGCTGTGCTCTTCTAATCACCCTGGTGTCTGGCTGCTCAAAATCAGATGCCAGGCGATTTGCCTCAACCTCCTACCCTGCCATAAACGTCTCCCTCTTACTCTCACAGATATTATGGAGCACACAACAAGCAGCAATAACAATGGGAATGTTGGTTGCGCTGAGGTCTGACCTAGTCAGCAAACAGCATCAGCGAGCTTTTAAACGTCCAAAGGCACATTCTACCACCATTCTGCACTTGCTCAGCCTATAGCTGAACTGCTCCTTACTACTGTCCAGGCTTCATGAACCATGGGAGCAAGGGGCAAGCTGAGGTAGGTGTGACTGTGCGGTGTTGCCGGCTGGGAGAGCAGCCTGAGGCAGAAGCCTCCAGCTCGCATGATATTCCAGGGAGGACTGAATCTCCATGAGACGAAACTTAAAGAAGAGAATGACCTGGAGTCTCTGGCTCCCATTCGGTGCTCTAAGAGGAGAATAGCCATGTCTGTCCAGGTGCCCCAATCAACCTCACGGAGGTCTACCAGGAGCACCCAGGAGACGTACGATGGCTATCAGTCCTACCGCACCGTCTGCCGCGAAGGCAAGAAGCTGCTGATGTGTAGCAATGCAGTACTGCATCTGCCAGCAGTACCCAGGAGACATAAGGTAATGGTGAGCTGAGCGGGTTCCATGCTTGCCGTGGTATGGCGTCTGCCCAGGTAACCCAGGAAAAAAAGGAGCAGAACGACTGTCTGCTGTTGCTTTCATGGAGGGAGGGGGGCCTGACGACATGTATCGAAAACCACACGTGACAATGTTTTTGCCCCATCAGGCATTGGGAGCTTAACCCAGAACCAATGGGCAGCGGAGACTGCGGGAACTGTGGGATAGCTACCCACAGTGCACTGCTCTATAAGTCGATGCTAGCCATGGTGGTGAAGACGCACTTCACTGACTTAATGTGCTTAGTGTGGACATACACAATCAACTGTATACAATCAGTTTCTAAAAATTGACTTCTATAAAATTGACCTAATTTCGTAGTGTAGACATACCCTATGAGTACTAATAGCCCAATGGTAAGGGCACTCTCCTGAGAAGCAAGAGAGACTCTGGTTCAAGTCCCTGCTCCACATCAAGCAGAGGGGGATGGAACCCAGCTCTCCCACCTCCTGGATAAGTACTCTACCCACTGCATTAAAGGCTGTAAGGGGTCTCCTCCTTCTCCTCTGTTTCTTGAAAATGGCTGACTAGGCTTAGGCATCTAACTGCAGAAAAGGATTCATGGCTGTGAATCTTAAGCAGAAGGATGACTTCCAAGCAGTATCCCCAAAGGGAGGAAGGAGCTTTGGAATCCAGTCCAGATCTGAAGACAGCACTGCTGAACCAAGTGCCACACTGGATCTAGCAGCATGGGACATGGTATAGTGTTTCTAAAATGTATGTATTGAAGACTACTTAGTGGCCCTCCATAGCTCATATATTAGCACATTCTTAAATTATGTCGTAGATGTTACCTATGATCTGGTCAAATGCACTATCATCCTTTGGGGGGAGTAGGGACTGAATGACTGCAGCATCGTAAGTGATAATACATCCAGAATACTGTAAAAGGCAGGACCTGCCATCAAAGCACCAATGTCCAAGACCCTACGGGCTGATGTGATGGCTACTAAAAAGCCATCTCTGCAGATGAGTAATATGTCACCCAGATTGTTCTGACCGCAGGCACAAGTATATATTTCCTAAACTCCTTAAATCACAATTAGAAAAAGGAAAATACTCACATACAGTTAAGTTAGTTAAAATATCTTTAAAACTAAATTGCATTGGCAATCAAGTCCAACATGCAATTTAGGGCTTTTGTTTTTCAAAAGCAGGGGCCTGAACAAAGACTCTTGTGTACATACGACTTAAACCCAATGTTACTCAAATCAAGCAGACGGCAATTCTTCAGGCAAGTGGCTTGTTTCAATATAACTGAAAAAAAGCTTAACAGCCAAAAAAAATTGCAGATTAAGAACAGGACCTTTTGCCATCCTCTAGTACGAATAAATATTTTCAACCATGTTCGAAGTCAGGTTTTTTTAAACGGATATTTAGGAAGGGAATGGCATTTTATACTGGAAAGAAGAAGTTAATAGGGGGAACAAAAGTGAACATCTATTGCTGATAATTACTTGTGCCTGTGGTCAGAACACTCTGGGTGACAGTTGGCCAATCAGTCAGTACTCCACGCCCAGCTGGGGAATAAATCACCTAATCCACTTAAACAGAAACAGCTCCACTTATGAATACATTTAAGATTAGCTCACATGCAAAGGAATATAATTTCTCAAACTCTATATCATCTAATTATTTAGCATGCACATACAATCTTGAAGATGTGGAAATGTATTTTAGGTCAATTTCTAGTTTCTTCACCCCTAAATGTAGTGAAGTTAAACAGATTTTTAACTTTAAATTAGAAACTCTCATAAAGAAATGCTAAAGAATAACAGAGATTAGAACTTTTAACTAAACTGTAGAAATTGTGAAAAAAAAACTAAAAATATTTTGTTGTTCACTTGGGCCTTGTCTAACCAGTCAGCTTACAGAAAGCACACAGCCCGCTGTGTGGATGCTGCTACTGCACACTAAAAGTTCCACAGTATGCTTTGACATACTGCTGTTCGATAGCAAAACTACTCTGGTCAGTGGCATTGTCTAGTTCTTATATAAAAGGAGTACTCAGTGCTATGGAGGAATACTTTAAAGCAGTCGTGGGCCGCATACGGCCCGTCAGGGTTATCTGCTAGCGGGCCGCAAGACAGTTTGTTTACACTGACCGTCCGCAGCCATCGCTGCCTGTAGCTCCCAGTGGCTGCGGTTCACCATTCTCAGCCAAAGGCAGCTGCCGGAAGTGATGCCCCGAGCTGCGAGAGCGCTGCAAACTCCAGAGCCCCCCGGTATTGCTGAGGCTTTTTTAATGTGCACATTTGGTATTACAATGTCACAAAAGTATTTTACCAATCTGTTTTAAACGTTACCTGCAATATATTAACAGTAAGACTAATACTTATCAGTTAACCATTTAACATTTTACATCCCTAGTTAGGAGCTGTAGACTACAGAGGTTGCCTCTTTTCCTCTTCCTCTGAGGGTACACTCTGCTTTCGCATCTGTTCCTTCCATGAACCAGAACAACAGGTACTGAGAGAATGGCACAGCCATTTCGCCTACATTGTCCATCTTTAGCTTTGTGAAAGAATAAAGAGGAAGCACTGGAGGGACAGGTCAGAACCCACCCCCAATACATGCGAAGAATGCGGGGAAACCCCTCCAAGATGGGTAGGGAAAATTCTGCACTTCTCAGAAGAAGTTTACTCTAGAAGTGCATAAGTATATGAAATTTTGAGGATTGTATGTTTTGGACACCAGATGAAGTAGTGAATAAAGTTTTTGATTATATTTAATCTAGTAAAATATTCTGCCTTTGGTAATGGAACCTTGATGCCACGCTTTAACTTAGCATGAAATGCTGTTGTAAGCGTTAAAAGTCCCCTTACACCACCTTAATTACAATGGCAGTGGCAGGTGCTACTGCACACTCAAACAAGGATCTGATATCCTCGTATCAGATTATCCAAAAGACTTAATTGATAGTGATTCCTCCAGTATGTGTTCCACTGACTCAATTTTATTAAGCCAAATAGTGGAGATTCCAAACTAACTCAGACCAATTAACATGCTAGTTTTCCCAACACACAAATACACTGGGCCAAATGTTCAATTGATGCAGTCACGCTGAAATGAATGAGTTATACTGATTTACACCAGCTGAAGATCTGGTCTTTTGAAACTAGCTGAAACTATAGTTTATGTTGTGCTACCTGTACCTTCCTGGCTCACACCAAGGCAATGTAAGTGCATATGGCCTCTCAACTGCAACTGCATAAAGCCAAGTCAGGACACTGCTTTTTTCTGAAGAGGCTCCAGTGAAATTAGGACAATCACTCTGGCTGTAATTAAAAATGTTGGGTTAAAATATTCACTGGCGTGGAACAGGTTTGTCAACCAAATGAAAGGCACCCCAGGGGAACTCTGTTAGGGGAAAAAAAGAAAAATCAAGCTCATTGAGGTTTTATCCTGTAGTGTGCAAGTACCATGTAAAGGCTCCAATCCTTACATTTTTAAATATTCACTTTATTGTATATGCAAGTTCTACTCCACTTCATGACTTCTGAAAAATCCACCCAACAAAGAGAATGGATGTCCAAAATGAAACATTAAATGAGTAAACACTATCTAAACAAGACATTTACATGTGAACTAGCCCTTTGGAAAAAAATTAAGGCTGTGAAAAATGGTGTGTTTTAAGGAAGCGGAAATTCAATTGACTTTCACAAGACCCTCTTGAGTAGTCAAGCTGTCCACAGAGGACTGATCCAATTCCCACTGCAGTCTGAGGGAGTCTTGACTGGTATTAGTGGGTCCAGAATTGGGCCCAAAATGAGTTATCCAGGTCTGATTTCAGTGTAATTTTTGTTGAGTGTGCTACAGAATTGCTACATCCAATTATTTAATCCCTCATCTGAACCGAGGGAGGCCAAGGACTAACATATCCCTCTTAGCCCTGAAGTTGTTCCCTTCAGATCAGATTTGATGCATATTAAAAGCTTTCTCACTGGCCTGCAACTGCCTGCATTCTACATATTACGTAGACACATTATTTCAGCCCACAGCGTTGTCAATCTGGTTTCTTTCATAAGGACCGAATTCACTGAAATTTAGAGAAAGTGGTGGGATTAATCAAATTACTTACCACTAAGCAGAGTTCTCATATTTGGTCATCTCCTCTACTTACTATCCCTGGTCTGTGGGTGCTCCCCATAACTGCTGCCACATGTCCCTTGAAATTTCAAATTGCAGGTTGGTAAAATCACGCACCAGCACATGTATCAAGCATTGACCTGCCCCACATTACATGAATGTCAATACTCTGCAGAGACCCTCCTCCCTCAGTTACAGGGAAGTGTGCACAAGCCTGTAAGCAACAGGCAAAGGTCAGATACCAGTAAATAACCCATTTTCCCCCTCTAATTCTTATCTTCTCTACTGAGCCTTAGCTTTTCGAAGACTGAGAATTAGTACCTTTACATAAGGAAGGTATGACTTGAGAATGTAGAAGAAATAGGCCTGATTCTTCACTGCCTTGCACCTTGTGCAGTCATTTACTCCAGTACAGAGCAACGGTAAAATATTATTCCACTTTCATATGCAGTATTATTGTAGCCACATTGGTCCCAGGGTATTAAAGAGACAAGGTGGGTGAGGTAATGTTGGTCCAATAAAAGATATTACCTCACCCACTTTGTCATTCTAGTTCCGTAGCATTTACGTGCACTTTAAATGAGGGTAAGTGACTACAAGCCAGTGGAGAATCAGGCCACCAGAGTCTGGAGAACTGGCTGTCCAAGAAAGGCATTGGCCACAAACAAAATGCAGGTAAATGTTTAAAAGAACTACTACCCTTCACTTTCACAGTAGTCATATTTCACGGAAGGGATATGTTTGGAATAGGCTACAGCGGTTGCCTTGCTGCACTACTTGTAAAGTCTTCAATAGACCAACCCCACAGTTGTGACTTACACAGTCCACCACTAATTTTTCTTTTATTTAGTATTGTACTCACTAAGTATCCTACTTTAGCCAACTATATATTAATACTCCTACTGTAAACCTATATATTAAGCAACAGAGAGACATGATGCTGAAGTGACAACAAAGGCTCAAAAGTCAAACTAGCAGGGAGGGGAAGAAAAGGAGAGAATTGTGGCAGTTTTGTAGTAAAGGAGCATAAGTAACATGGGCCAGGTCAATACTAGATGCATGAACTGATGCACATTTACCGACCTGATATTTCAAATTTCACCACCTCCAGGTCCACAAAATAGTGTTATCAGGAAACATTAAAAAATGGGAAACAATGATAGATCCCAAGCTGGAGAAAATGTTTTATTAGATATTTATCAGCCCATATTTACACTTGTCACATTTCCACTTTAAAATGTGCAATAGCGTAGATATATTTACATCACAGACAAGACAAAAAGGCATCTTTTTTCTCAGTTCTTTTGAAACTGCAAATAGCAGGAAGTTCTATCAGCACAGAAGATAATTTAGATGATCTGATATTATACTGATACTAACATGCATAAGATGGCCAAAGATGAGTAGTTTGTGATGCTATATCAGGTCACTTCATCTACAAAATGAAAATTTAGATGTGAAATTTTCACATTATAAATTATCTTTGCAGTAAGAGTGACAAAAGATCTACTCACCTTTTCACTTGATTGTCTTCTTTTCTTTAGCTGAATAAGATCTGTTTCCACCTTTTCTGCCAGCTCCAGCTTCCTTTTGTTCCTCTTAAAAGCTGCTAAACTAAACCCTATAAAATATTTTAGAAGCATTTAACTAATGAAGGGTTATTCAAACAAATACTAGATTAGTAAGGTATTACACTTCAGAAGTCTCTTCCACCCCACATGATTAGTAGCAATAGCCAAAGTTAACATATAGATTGTGTGAAGTTTCAGTACTACAGATTTTACATCTTTTACTAAATCAAAAGGAGATATTGTTCAAATATAACCTTGAGTAAAATACCTAATGCAGACAAGTCACTGAACACATCTGGAAGTTATGATGCCCTAAATATCTTCCTATTTGGCAGTCATGTAGCAACACTAGACAAAAGAAAAGCTGTAAGTGTCTTGTTAGAATGATTGTTTTGGACTGTTAAGATGTAAATAGATGCCATGTGAGCTTGTTTTGATGATATCCATAAGTTTGTGTAGCCTCTTCACCATGTTTAATTATATATCTGTATGCTCACCCACATATTTAAATCCACATAACACACAGGCAATATTTTTATGCACCATAATCCAGCACAGGCTAAAGATCAATACATCTTGAGGATGCATACATGTGTTTTTCCACATTTAATAACTACATTTAAAAGGAAATGTTTTCTAAATTACAAATAAAAATGTGATGCTTAATAAAAATGATGGTGTATTCTCAGTTTGAGGGTTTTGTTTTACAAAAAGCATATTGACAGGAACACTTTTGTAGTTCAAATTAGTTTTGACTTAATGTTACCCTCAGATTGTCTTAATTCCCCCCATACTTCTAAGAGGGAAAGAAGAAACATTGCAGCGGGTATTCCCTTTGATAAGTAGAGACCTATACAGGTATATTCCAAAGCCAGTGAAAGTTAAATGCAACAAATCCCTACATCACAAAAGAATGTTTAATTACATTTCAAATATAGCTGAAAATAGCTTTCTTTCTGTAGAATTATCATTTACAAAGCCAGCACAGCTTCAGGAGCAATCTATTAG
Source organism: Caretta caretta (assembly GCF_965140235.1). NCBI lineage: Eukaryota > Metazoa > Chordata > Testudines > Cheloniidae > Caretta > Caretta caretta. The sequence goes on along the minus strand of NC_134208.1, from coordinate 199,541,430 downwards.
TTAAGTGATACTGCCTAGTAAAACTAGCCAAAATTCAGAGTTTCCAGTTCATGGAATATTTCAACATTTCAAAATTTGGTTCTGGCCAGATTCAGGTTAAAACCAAATGTTTGAAAGTTTCTCATGAACCAGGAATTCTGAAAAAAAATTGGTTTCAAAAGCACCAAAGCATGGTGTTTCCCAAACAAAGTATGATTCCCAAATCCTGGCACATTTTTTGTGAAACTGACATGATACCAGTTTCACCACTATTATTCAATGGTGGACAACAGTGGAACTGACAAATTTCAGCAGCTGCCAGGGATCCCGGGGTCCATGGCTCCTGGGCAGCCTTGTTATGCAGACTTCCCCAGAGCTGGGCACCCCAGGGCTTCCAACCTTCTGGATCGTCTGACTCTCTGAGCTACCTGACTCCCACCACCTGGGGAGCCAGCTGGCCTGCGGTCTGGGCTCTCAAGGACTTCCAAGCTCATTGCGGGAGCCTAAACCCTAACAGTCACAGCTCAGGCTGAGGTTTCCAAGTTCCTGGGTACAGTGGCAGTGAGCCTAGGACCACTGTGAGCCCTGGCTCCAGGCTCCACAGCAAGATGCCTGAAGACTTCGAGACCCAGCTCAATCCAGAGGCCCCAGGCTTCCCATTCTGCTGTGGGGACCCTAGAAACCTGGGATCTCCAGCCCCAAAGCACTCTACATAGCTGGGGTGTACCTGAGCCAAGGACCTATGGTTCCATGGTGACCTGGCAGGGACCAGGAAGGTTTCCTCAGGACTTTCCAACCTGCTCTACTGCCTAGCCAGCAGAACACAACTTACCTTTGCAATTCCCACAAAGTTTCATGGAAACTGTAGTTACATCTTTGGCAATTGAATAGGGAAGATTGAAAGACACCCAGTGCGTTTTCCTCTTTAGCTTAAAAGATTTCTGCGGAAAAGGACCTAGGGGTGACAGTGGACGAGAAGCTGGATATGAGTCAGCAGTGTGCCCTTGTTGCCAAGAAGGCCAATGGCATTTTGGGATGTATAAGTAGGGGCATAGCGAGCAGATCGAGGGACGTGATCGTTCCCCTCTATTCGACATTGGTGAGGCCTCATCTGGAGTACTGTGTCCAGTTTTGGGCCCCACACTTCAAGAAGGATGTGGATAAATTGGAGAGAGTCCAGCGAAGGGCAACAAAAATGATTAGGGGTCTGGAACACATGAGTTATGAGGAGAGGCTGAGGGAGCTGGGATTGTTTAGCCTGCAGAAGAGAAGAATGAGGGGGGATCTGATAGCTGCTTTCAACTACCTGAAAGGGGGTTCCAAAGAGAATGGCTCTAGACTGTTCTCAATGGTATCAGATGACAGAACGAGGAGTAATGGTCTCAAGCTGCAGTGGGGGAGGTTTAGATTGGATATTAGGAAAAACTTTTTCACTAAGAGGGTGGTGAGACACTGGAATGCGTTACCTAGGGAGGTGGTAGAATCTCCTTCCTTAGAGGTTTTTAAGGTCAGGCTTGACAAAGCCCTGGCTGGGATGATTTAACTGGGAATTGGTCCTGCTTCGAGCAGGGGGTTGGACTAGATGACCTTCTGGGGTCCCTTCCAACCCTTATATTCTATGATTCTATGATTCTATGATTTTTAAGGAATGAAAATTGTGGGGACTAAACTATCAGTCTCCTTTCCTCTCTGAAGTGATTGAGAAAGCTAGTCTTCACAAATCCATTAAAAATTATAGATTCAGGAACAGGACAACCTGCAACAGCCAAGAAAGGAACCCATCCCATCATTCAGAGCATAGTAAAGCAGGAATTCGTTAAATATGCCTATATATGATTCAATACAAAGAGCTCTTTAGCGTGTAAACTGATCTGAAGAGAACAACACTACATTGGAAAGATTACTCCAACTCCAACTCCGCTTGGTTTGAGAAACTGTCCTAAAAAGTACAAGCCATTTAGAAAACACGTGAATTTAAGTTCAATGTTTAACAGGTAAACTTTCAGGTTGACTTGGGCCTCAATCCAGCAAGACACTTAAGATCGTGTGTAACTTCAAGCAGGTGAGGAGTCCTACTGATGTGCTCAAGTGCATTTATTGGAACCTAAATGGCTCATGGACAGTGATAAGGCTCTGGAGCTCTTCAGTTCTAGGTTACCAGTGACCTTAAGTCACTGTCATCTGAAAGCTGTGTGGCAGTTTAAATGAACAAATTGGTGGTTTCAGTCCTGCATGGACAAGCATACATAAACCTAAACCACAATTAATACTAGTTGGAACTACTGGTAGCATTGTTGGCAATGGCAAAGGACTGAATGGGTTTGGAGACTGAACTATTCACCCTGGAAGTGATCCTTCAAGAATAAGACTCATGCACATTGATAGGACAGGGTGGAGGAAATTTGCACTTCCAATACTCTTGGCTTATCTGTTCAAAGTCCAAAAATCTGTGTGGAAGAGTATTCTGCCAGTCCATCCTACCTGCCCTGAGGCTCCCCTCTCCTACAGCTGCTTTTACAGCCTATGGTGTGAGTAGTGGCCACAGCACATCTGTACCACTTGTATATCCACTGGCCCAATGCCTGTACATGATTATGGAATATATAGGCCAACTCACATCATGCTACTAATACTGTCCTGTAAGTTAGTTTACGCTGGGAGAGCACTAAGACCAAACGATGCAATAAGTGCACTGTAGGATGTCTCCCATCACTCTTGCACCTTGGTTGGCTACTTCGCCACTTCAACTGCACCCTCAACATATGAAGATCTCCAAAGTTCAATAGGTAAAATTCACATGCTATCAATAGAAGACATGAGTCTCTAGCACCTTTCACAAGCATAAGAGTTAATTAGTTTTGACTTTAAAGTGTACTTTCATTTTTCACTTATCTAAAGGTTTGTGCTTTCAAGAAGCATACTCTCCTAGAGATTTGCTTTTAAAGCCAATTTTATACATAGGTTTTGATTCAGTGCAGTATGTTGTAATAGTATTTTCACAAAGTCTTTTCCTTTAACATGGCCTTTCAAGAGGGCACCACTAGATTACCAAATGCAGGGCATAGGACAAAGGCCATCATTACTCAAGAAACTGTACATGCCTAAAGGTAATAAGCAGCAAATAAACATGAATTTGGGATACCAATATGTCATTCAACTCCAGAAAACTGGTAAAAAGTATTTGCACAGTTTTAGCCTCCATAGCAGTTAAAATTTATATAATCATGATGAGATTACAAGACTGGTTGGCATCACTGATTCAAAAAATCAATATAACACATTAAATGGATTAAAAACTGATCTCAAAGAGTAACTGCAAGTCACTTTTCATCCAAAGCCAAAGGTCATGTTTCTAGCGGAGGTCCAAAAAAATTGGTTCTTGGCCCAATGATATTTGAATCTATGATTTCTGAAGGATATAAAACTGCTAGAAAATCACAGATGACACCAACTGGTAATATAGTAACAATAGATCAATTTAACAGAGATCTGTATTGCTTGGAAAACTGGTGTTATTTGAACATGTTTTTTAGTGCAGTCAAATTAAAGGTCATACATCCAGGAAAAAGGCAGGTCACACTTAAAGGATGGTTAACTGTATCCCAGAAAGAAATGACTCAAGAGGACTTGATGGATGACCTACTGAACACAGACTCCCAGGACAATGCAATGACTCAGAGGGTTAACATGATCCTTGGATGTACAAACAGGGTGTGAAGGGGTAAACAAACCCAACACTGGGCCCAAAGGGGTCAAAAGGCCCAGGTAGCCCTGCCCTTTCGGGTCTGCTGAGCATGCTCTGGCTGGAGAAGTGGGTTAAAAGAAGCACAGAAGCCCAGGAGGACAGGCTGCAGGAGAGATGACTCCTTCTCTGGGAAGCTAGACAGAAGGCTGAGCCTGAGAGGGGACTACAGAGTGGGTAAGGCCCACAGGCAAGGCCTTCTCCAACCACTACCACATTTGAGAACCAGCAGATCCTGCAGGGCCCTGCTCACTTGGACTCCTTTGGTAGGAAGCAGCCTAGAACAGGGGACTTAGACTTTCTGCAGGGAGGACCCTGCTGGTGTTGCTTCCCACGGAACCCTGGGGTGGGACCCAGTGGAGAGGGAGGGCCCCGGTCCCCCTGCTATACCCCCCTGAAGAACAAAGACCCAGATGTGGGTGGAGGCCAAATCATTCACGGCTTAGAGTCAGAAACCAGGCACTTCTACTGCTCTGACAGAGAGACAAGGGGCTGGAAGTCAGGTGCACTAACTGCTAACTGCACTAACCTCTCCAAGCACCCTGTTGCACAGGGGAATCAGGTCTGTGCTCACACTTCAGAAAGGATGCTGAGTAGTTGGAAAGGGTTCAGAATCATTAAGTCTGGGAAACCTGCCTTACAGCAAGACAAGCTCAATCTATTTACCTTAACAGGAGGTTGAGACAACTTGAACATGGTCTATAAGTACCTACATGGGGAGAGATTCTGAATAGCGGACGGTTATTTAAGATAGCAGAGGTATAACAAGATCCAAAGGCCGGAAATGAAATGTTGACAAATTCGGACTAGAAATAATATGCAAAATGTTTAGCATCTAGAAGAATTAGCCATTGGAACAATTTACTTTCGGACATGGTAGAATTTCCCTCAGTTCAAGTCTTTAAATCAAGATTGGAGGTCTAAAAAACTATGCTGTACTCAGCCACAAGATACAGGTTTTATTCAGAAATTACTGGGTGAGATTTTTGTCTATAGTCAATCTAGATCACAAGGATCTCTTCTAGCATAAAAACCTGTAAGTGACCAATTTCTAGCCCTATACACTTAAAACACAAATGTAAAAGACCTTTAGAGCAGTAATATTGTATTTAGTGGTTGATCTAGTTTCTCACCTTTAAATATGGCCTATACAAAAGCAAAAAACAGTGAACTGTAGAGTTGTGTCTTTAAAGTTAAAAATAGCAAGGATAAGAGAGAATTTCAGCAGCTAGCTGATGTTAAGATGGTCTTCCCCTCTTGCCCTCATCATCACCACAAATCCCATGAAACTTCTAGTCCATCAGTTCCTACACTGACAAATACCTCAGCATGTACTTCAATGGCAAGGTCAACCACCACATAATGCAGAATAGAATAAATCTGGTAAAGTCAGTTACAGTTCCATAGTTAAAGTTTTGCACAAAACTGGGATTTAGCCTTTTATTTAGGAAGAATAAAACATATCCTCCCCAAAATTAGAGCACTGAGAATTCTTGAGTAAATGCATTAATTTATTAAAGTTTAATAAGTTTAGCTTCTGATGTCAAACCATTGTCCCTAATGCTCTTAATGGAGTCTCTTCAGACTTCCCTTATAGTTGAAACTCACTGAAATCTTATGCTTATGCTACACTTGATTTTTAGAATTGATAGTTTTCTCTCGGCTATTTTTCACTAATGAAAGTTTCTCCTTCAGTAGGAATTCTGCTAAGAACTGCCCTCTTTCAAAATGGCTGCCACCACCTATTGTTTTTAAATAGGACTCAGACCACAAGCTGCCCTTGCAAAGAGTGCCACCATTTACTTCCTCCTCAACGTTTCTCAGCAGCAGAAGGGGATGGCATCTTCCCCAAACCACTGTTGAGAACAATGAGCTGTAGTAGCCATTTTCAAAATGGCAACTCTTCATGAGTTTGAGGTAGAATTGGAGGGTATAACCCCGTTCCACTGTGCTGAGGACCCAGCAGTCTGAAGTTATAGCAGTCCACGCCAAGAGGAAAGGGGAAAGGCAGTTGGAGAATACTGGGAAAGATGGATCCTGGGAATAGTCTGGTAGGTCGCCCTCAGGCGCACCCTCAAAATGACTGTTTGGCCCCCTGCTTATTACGGGTTGAGCCCGACAGGGCCAAGGGTGGAGGCGGGTGGCTCTGGCGGTGCTTGTAACCCTTAGCTCATTTATGGGGCTGGTCCTGCCAAGGCTGGCTCCCCTGGCCCTGAGGCTGCTGTGGTTTGAACCGTTTACATGCTGGGGCTGGGACGTAGAGATCCAGGGTTTTCAGGGTGGTGCGGGAGTCCTTGAGGCTATTCAACTTGCTGTGTTTGCTCCGCAAATAGGGCCCCGCCGAAGGGAAGGTCCTGCAATGACTGCTGGGCCTCGGTGTACAGCCCATGGAGGAGAAGCCAGGAGACTTGCCACATGGAGATAGCAGAAGCCATGGTGTGGGCAGCTGTAGCATTCGATGCTGCCTGGAGGGCCGCTCTGGCCGCAGTCATGCCCTCATCAAGGATCACTCTGAACTCCTTCTTGGAAGCCACGGGGAGCAACTCTTCAAACTTGGCCATGGCTTGCCGCATATTAACGTCATATTGACAAAGGAGGCTTGGTGGTTGGCCACTCTCAGCTGAAGGCTGGAAGACGAATAAACCTTACGTCCAAAGAGATCCAGCCTCCTCGAGTCTTTATTTTTGGGGGTGGCCCTGGGTTGTCCTTGTCTCTCCTTGTGGTTAACCGCCTCAGTCACAAGGGAAGGAGGGGCTGGGTAGGAGTACAAGTACTTGTGCCCTTTGGTCGGCATGAAGTACTTGAGTTCGTCCCTTTTAGAGATAGGGGCCAGGGAAGAAGGGGTCTGCCACAGGGCATTACTGAGCTTGGAAATCCCTTCATGAAGGGGTAGAGCCACCCTGGCAAGAGCCGAGGAGCAGAGGACATCAAACAGAGTCCGAGAGCTCTTCCAATTCCTCTGCCTGAAGCCCCAGGTTAGAAGCGACCCCCTTCAAAAGTTCCTGGTGCGTTTTGGCGTCATCCTGAGGAACTGGGTGAGGGGGCCCTGTGATAGCCTTGTCCGGCGACGATGAGGACAGTGCTCTAGGAACCTCCACGGCCATTGGTGGTCCAACAGCTTGCTCCCTATGGTCCTCCTGGACCATGGAGTCTTACTCCTCAAAGCCTCGAGCACTGGAGGGAGATGGGATACTGAGGTCGCTGGCCTCTCCGAGGCTACCAACTCTGATCAGGCAGCCTGGGAAGGTTGGGTGAACCCCCAAAGGTTCCAAGGATACCATGGCGCTGGCCACTGTGCTTGGGGCCATGGGACAGGTTCCGGTGCCAATAATGTAGATGGCACCGCTGGTACCGGGGCTTGTCCCACAGGCAGGGAATCTCTCTCCGAGCTGGAACTACCAGTGGAGCAGTCGGTCCCGGGCGACCAGGATCGAGCTGAACAGTGGCTCTTGTCCAACCAGTGCCAGTCACTACATCTCTAAGTCCACCTGTCCGAGCAAGGCTGTCTTGGTCGGGCTCTCGGGTGTTCAGCGGATCTGCGTCGGATACCCAGCGATCCACGCATCATACTACTTGACCAGCACTGGGACACTGAACAGGACCGGGAGCTACTACGGCCCGGTTGCCAGGAGGATCGTCCTGAATAGGGCGACCTCCTTCTTGGAGACAGGAGATGATGGCCCAGCAATCAGTGGTTTCTGGTGCCCGATCGGTCCCGGGGTCAGTACTGGGCCCTTGGAGACAGTCGGGGCCAGTCCCGGCGTTCTTGCTGAGTGGCACATGCCTCAGAGGGTTTGTGCCAATCTACCAGCAAGGTACACCTTGAGTCCCTCAATTGGTGCCCCTGGTGGGGGACTGAGGTGGGCTCCGTTGAGCCTGCCTCTCCAGTCCTGAGACGTGACGGCTTCAGGTGGGCAAACGTTGGTGGGACGTCCCTCTTAATGGGGATCAGTACTGCTGAGGTGGGGACACATGCACAGGTCCCAATGCGGGTTTTTCCTGACACTGGCGTACCGCGGGAGTCAGTGTGGGCGGCATGGGGAGCATCAGGATCTCTTGAGACACTCAAAGAGCTTCGAGCGTCGACGGCACCTGAAACTGGCTAGGGCCTGCCCCACTATCCGGGGTCACAGGAGAAGCATGAGATGGGCTGCACTGCTTGACTTCTTCCCCAGAGCTGTGGAGGGGGACTGGTGCTGGCTCGTGGACCACGCTGGCAGAGCACTGCCCACAGAGGCCTCTGTGCTTGGTGCGGAGTTGGACTGCTGCTCCGGTGCCAGAGTGAGTGCCGACTCCTTTAGGAGCGCTTTCAGATGGATATCGTGCTCCTTCTTTGTCCTAGGTTTAAAGGACTTGCAGATAGAGCACTTGTGACTTATGTGCCCTTTGCTTCAGCACCTTAGGCAGCTGGTATGTGGATCGCTGATGGGCATAGGCCGTTCGCAGCAATAGCAGGGCTTAAAACAGCTGAGTCCCGTTTGGGACTAACGAAAAGTTGAGAACTACTACTAAGGATAACTAAGAAACTACTAACTGTACACAACTATATTACAGATTTTCAAAGTTCACAAGAACAGAAAACAAAACAACGCTAGCCGAAACAGCAGATATTCCAGCACCATCACTGGCGGCAAGAAGGAACTGAGGGTGGGGGGAGCTGGCGGCGCCCCTTATACTGCGCCATGCGGGCGCCACTCCAGAAAGCGCCAGAGCTAGTCCCCTACGGACACTGCTGAGGGAAAAACTTCCAGCACTGGTGCATATGGCGAGCACACACACCTAATGTGAAATGGACATGAGCAAGCACTCTAAGAAGAATACCATGAATCTGACCACAGACACGATTTAAGGTTGATACTACATTTTTCATGATTTGACATTAATGATCATTAACTGTATTTGGCTTCCATGCAAAGTTTCATACATTAAAGAAATTCCGAAACAAAAAAATGTTCAAGTTTGAAGTACTTTAACAACTTAGGACAAAACATTACAGCAAATGTGTAATATAAACAAAGGAATGCAGAGTTAAACTTAAAACATGTTAAGTTATGGAAATGCACAATTAGAGCACCCAACCACCCTAAATCTGTCTGGCAATTACACCTATGGGCAGGGGGAAACTCATCTATCTCTAAGAGACAGATTTCTCTATTCTAAGACCACATGCACCAAAATGCCTTATAATCATGTTACATGGCTGAGGGCAGAGGTAAGGTTCTTGGGTACCCTAACTGCATTTTCATAAATCAACATGTTTAGATTTCATTTCAATTTAATCTGACCTCGGAATTTCTTGAAGAGTTGTTTTGGGGAAAACTGCAACATCCCTGTAATACATTTACCCAAAACTACTACTATGTACTCAACCATAAATGCATCTGAATACAGTTTGCCTAAGACTCTACAGATTTGTTTTGCTGTTCAGCTATGTGATTTTGCAAAGGTTTTTGATAACTATTTCAGCGTCTTTGGAATAAAAGCTTTACAAAATAGCATATATAATGCTAAACAGTACTTTGGTCCTTAATAGGCTTCATGATTGCAGGGATACCTGTACAGTCCAAGCTGAGGCATCACCAGAAGTCAAGCTCTTCAGACCAAATTTGTGATATTAATTACAAGTCACATAATAAAGTTTGCGGTGTTACTTTATGGAATTATATTTCATGGTGAATATTTACTGAGCAAGTTATGTGAATACATTTCTTATCTTTGGGTGTAATTCTGTGGTTCACATATGAAAAGACATACTTTAATACAAGATGTTGCACGCTTTGAGTGTGTACTAACTATTTTGGAAACTAATCTAGCATTCCAGATTTCAGAGGACAAGTCTTAAGACCACAATCTCACAGCATTAGAGTTGTCCTATATGATGATGATTTCATAGAAAAGGTACAAAGTGCAAGAAAATTTGAATATTTTCAGAAAGCAAGATTTAGTCAAATCTACCTGTTCTTCACTTGACAGCAGTACTATTTATACATATGCTTAAATAATCTGATATTTCTATGACTGCATGTTTCAAATAGGCACCTAGTTAAATAAATTAAACGGATTTTCAAATACCATAACTGAGAAGTTTACTACTGTCAGATGCTTAAATCCTAGTTTTTGTTAGTGCACAACAAAAAATAAGTTATATAACCACAAGGTTTTCCATTCCATTCTCCTACTGAAATCTGTTCTGTTCTTTTGGGCAGTATTTCTAATCATTCCAACCTGGGGTCATCATTTGAATATTTCATTAATTTTTTTTCAAATACGATTAACAGATACAGCAATATAGAAATTTCTATCACGGTCAAATCACAAATATTAAATTCGGGTTAATGGTAAATCTGATACTTTTCTTCAGTAACTGATATATACAATTACAAATATAGATCTTCATAAGTATTATGTGATGTTTCTGCTGGAGTAGGTAACATGGTGTTTCTATACTGAGATTACCATTAAGGCAACATGTATGTTAATGATTCAAGATAGAGGCCAAGTCTACACTTACCGGGGATCGATGCTGCTGCGATCGATGCTGTGGGGGTCGAGTGAAGACCCACTAAATCAACCACAGAGCGCTCTCCAGTCGACTCTGGAACTCCACTGGAACGAGTAAGTCGACGGAAGAGCGTCTCCTGTCGACGCAGGGCAGCGCTATTCACGTAGCTGGAGTAGCGTAACAGATGACTTACTTCAGTAGTGTAGACAAGGTCATAGTATCCAAGTTTAAAATAAGCTATGAACCCAAGATAGTGGGAGTAGTAAGGATATGTTTTCTATCTTTGGAGATCAGATCAAGCTCTGACTAGTCATACAGCACCCCCTGGCAGTCAGTTCATAGAGTGGACTGAAACAGTATCAGAAAGGAGGTTTTTGTACACTTTCCCTTTTAACGCAGTTTGAAAAGAGAATACTGCAGTTGGAGGGAGGGAGTATAAAAAGAATATACCAGCAAATTACAGGAATTAAAGTGGCTTAGCACAGCAATCGGCTCAGCAGCTGCTAAATAACTACTGCATAACTGAAAACAGAAACAGATGCAAGTAATTAAAAATAGGTATGTTAATATGAAATTTAACTCTGATATATTACACCAGCTATACTTGGGCTAAATTGAATTACTGTATTAGATCTAATTTTCCTTCATATTGCTCCACTTTGACAAAGACAGCAGCATGTAAAGCAAAGTAATGTTCAGCTGTTAGTAGTGTCACAGATTTTGACCCAACATGTGACAAGATAAAGCCATACAGCCACCAAGATTGTGTTTGCAGGAGTGAATCAATCTGTATGTCCCTGTACATGTAAAGTTTTCTGCACCCAAGGAACATGATTCACCACAGGAAGAGGCAGGCAATGGTATATCCATTATCTGCCATGGGCTTCTACCAGGGAGGACAGTTTTGTTTTACTGTGGAGCTCCATCAGAACTCTTTATCAGATGCACTCAGTCAACACACCTGGGGGGCATCTCCTGGGTGCCCTCGCCCCACTTTGCCCTGTGCTAAGCTTATACATTGTTTGGGCTGCACTTTGCTGCTCCTGGGTCTCAGAGAATTGCAAGTAAGCTTGCATCACTGTGATCCCTTCCAGGTAGACTTTACACCACTAACTGGCTAGAGTTCTGCCAGCAGAACACAGGCAGTGAATTGAGCTCATTTACTTGCCACATGATGAGAAGAAATAGAACTTCCATAGTTAAGGTTTAGCCAGAGTCTTCTGTTTAAGGGCCATTTTCCCCCCAAATGTCCTAAAATCCACATGTATACTCAGATTGTCAAAAACATGAGTTAGCTAAGCCTGACCTAAAACTTAATCATTCTTCCTAACCAATACACACACACTCTTCCTAGAGATTTTGAGATAATAACCCTTTCATCATCACCTTCAGAAAACCTTTTAAGAGAGAACCTTCAGTTACCTTTGTGGAACAATGTCTGTGCCACACTGCTAGTATTCACTGGAGGAGCAGTTGAGCAGAGGACAGGGAGTGTGCATCGCTGTATGAGAATGCCAGTGCACATTTGGAGATTTGGGTGGGCACTCAGAATATGGAAGGGGTTATTAGGATGAGATGAAGTATTCTTGTACTCCACTTGTGTAGACATTAAGTGGACATAGCATATTACGGATAGTACAACTGTCCAATTAGGAATGAAGCAAAAATATGCTGAGCACACAATTTCTTTATTCACAATGCCTGCTGCCATTTCCACAGGGTCAGAGTTAAGGTTGGGGAGCAGGCAGGGAAAGAGGGATGTTACCTTAACTCTATTTCCTGGGTTTTAGTTTACATTTAGGCACCCTCTGTGTTCTAGAAGGGCAGAAGGCAGTGCTCGGCTACCTTAAAGTGCACCGTAACATTATCAGTGTTAGTGGGTTAATCCAAATGTTGTAATCCCAAATTAAGGTTTTATACAAATTTGCATTCCATCAACCCACTTCACTGAAACAGAAGTCACTCTCCAGACAGTGGTCATCCATCTAGACACACAAGGTGTGTGTTATCAGCCCTGATCTTCAGTTTTTACTTCAGAACCTGATTCCCCAGAATAATCAGCTCCACAATTTGTGGGAACTGTAGAATATTTAAATCTACCTCCCTGTGGTAATTTGGGTAACATGTCTGTACAGTTTATGAATTCTGGTTGATGCTATGAATCTATTAAAAGATTACTATATCAGGGAATACCTAATTGTGGATGTTTTATCCACCACTTGCTGACATGGGCTAAAGCATGTAACTACCAGATGAGGGACAATGGACTGTACACTCACGCAAGGAAGCTGACTGGAGCTGGAAAAAGATACTTCACCAGCCCTTGCAGACTAGGTAGAGGAAGTCAAGAATGGAAAAACATAAGGAGCAGAACAAAGGAACCAGATGTTGGTAGGGGGGACATATAAACTTGAGAAATTCACAGACAGGAACAGGAAGCGTTGGGCAGGAAAGGGTAAGAGATGGGCAGGCTGTTATAGCAGGGTGTCCTGTTTAACTGCAGACCAGCCAAGGTCAGAGAAAGCTAGCTAACCTAGAGAGGCTCCATGTTTCTGAAGGTAAGTCAGTAGCTGCAGAGAAAGGATCCCAGATAGCTCTGCTCAAGGCCTGAGAGCTCACCAGAGTATCAAAGAACCTGACATAGGGAAATGTGTACAGGTGAGTTTATTATTTTGTGTAGATCTATTTCTTGTGCTATTAAGCAAAGAGCAATGGTGGTTTGGAAATCTGTGCCAGGTCTGTCTCTTTCTGATGGCTTTCACTATCCTGAAGAAGTGAGATGTAAACCCAAAATGCCTACACAGCTGGGGTTCTGGGAGAGGGTATGTTTAACCTACAGGGGACACGGGGTCAGCATTGGTTCCAGGGGTGAGGTAGTTGGACTGCTGGGTCTCATCTCTCAGAAAGGGGTGTTAGGCAGAGAAGCTGTACCCTGAGTGCATGCCTAGAAGTCCAAGCAAGGGCCAGTGCCTGGACTCTTAAGGCTTTGGAGGCTAAAGGTCACACAGGGCCCAGTAAGGTGATTCCCAGCACAGCAGTCTACTGAGGGTCCAACACAGGAACTCAACCAGATCGGACACATTAAACTCTACCTCCCAATCTGCATTTGGCTCCAAAATGCATTCATTTTTTAGCTTGTATGGATGGTATGTGCAATTACAAGTGGGGCTGGTAGCACCACCTATTAAGTTTGCAGATACTTCCCATCGTAAAATCTTGTTTTCAGTTGTGTATAACTTTGCCAGACTTTAACCATTTATACTGAAGTTTTCCTTACTATATATACATGCGTATTGAGACTGTGCTGAGGTGATATGAAATCCCTGATGTTATCTAAACCTTGCCTCTGCTAAGCTATTGTCCTGAAGTTTTTAAAAGCTAAGACAAGGTCACAGTGGCCATGAGCATTTTTGACCAGTGTCATCTAGATCTGCTGTAAGCCATTTTATGACAGCACTTAATGCCATTTGGCAGCAGACACTTGAAAACTCACGGTCGCTTCTTCCAATGGTGCTAGCAACAAAGGAAATTTTACGTAGGGATGGAGTTAGTGTAAGAAACCTCCTTGACTAAGTGGCAGCTGCTGTATATAACACTCCTTAAACCCCATTGACTTTAGAAAAAGGAAACAAGGAGTGTAAAGATATTCTGTCGAATCAAGCCAAATAAATTTTTCAAGACCTTTGCTTTTTTAGAAACTGGAAAAATTGTTAAGAGTTTCATTCAGCAAGGACTATGAATCAAATTATCTGGAAAATGAAATGTATTGTGGATCTGAATAAGAGTTAATATGATCAAGTATAATGCTGTCTTAGTTTTGGAGGGTATCATTGTTTGATGATTTGAGTATCAGCAACTTTAGACAGGAAACTTCTTAATGTTTATATACGTTAAGTCATTAATTTGTATTACTTATTGACCTAAAATGGAGCTAAATTTTAATTATAAAGGTTAATTATCCAAGTTCTACAGAATAATAGCACTTAAAACATCCTTATGTATCATGACTGATACCAGTGAAGTGAAATACACTTCAAAATATGAAACCATTTTTAAAGTCACTCTGACCTGTTCCTTCTACTCATACCACCAGTTTACTCACTTGTAGTCATGATACCTGGCGAACATGCTGGTATCCCATGATCAACTGCCCATCTGTAAGCTCCTTCACCAACCAAAAAGCTAAAACACACAGAAGAAGGAGTTTAAACAAAAAAACTAGCAAGAGCTTCTTCCCAGGCAAATTGTTTGGTTTGGTGGCTTTTAAATGGCTTTTGAAAGAAAGTCCCCACTACCTGTAGAATTGACCCTTTGCGTAGTTTTACTATGAGAGAGAACATGTAGTTATGAGACAGTTTATTTCTTACAACCAGTCCCTCCCCACGTCCTATCACATTTAAAATAAGTTACCAAATCACATGCAAGAGCTTCTTTTCTTTAAAAGAAAAAAGAAAAAAGAAAAAAGAAAAAAAAAGTCTGCTTTTTTAGACTGCTGATGACGTTGAAGACTCACATACATCAAATGAATAGGGATAAAATGGAAATACATTTCCAGTTAAGCATATTTCAGAATATTTAAGGGTATGCAGTAAATGATTTCTGACAATCAGTTTCCTTTCCCCTATATTTCCCAGGATAAAGATCACATGCAGTTTCAGACCCTGGCTGTTTTTGCAAAACATTTGATGAATCTGCTGAATTTGAAAAAGATTTGCAAAACCATGTCTGAAGTACTGATTTTTCACATGGCCAGTGTCAACAATTGTATTACAGTAGTAAGATAGTAGGCACTATGTCTGCTCATGCAAGGAGCAGTTACTAAAAGGCTTTAAAACTTTGGAAATAAATATTTTAATTGGCTGTTAATAGTTATACCCATGTTTATAAGCCTTAGTAAATGCAGGGAATCAGATGCAAATTAGAACATAAGTATATCCATACTGGATCAGACCTAACATCTATCTAAAACAATATCCTGTCTTTCAACAATGCCCAATGCCAGATGCTTCAAAGTGAATTAACAGAATAGGGCAATTATCAAGTGATCCATCCCCTGTCATCCAGTCCCAGCATCTGGCAGTTTAAGTAGTATTTTTGATTAATTGAGATTTTAAAGTTTGCTTTTTCATACACTAGCTCTTAGCATCGTCTCCTGATTTCACTGTTACCTGATGCGCTATTGACAAGCATAATTAAGTTTCTTTCAAAATATGTATGCTACTTAAAGTCTGCAAGGTACTTCTTATTCCCTCTTCAACATTTAGACAGATTGATATTAAGAAAAATGTTGCATTTTTAACGCACTGTAAAGATGCTCTCCATTGTTCAGCTGCATCTTTAATAAACTGTTTCCCATTTGGAAAGGATAACTCTTTTGGTTAACAAAACGTTGTAATCTTTATTTTCCAACTTTAGGTTAAAAGATGGAATCGCCATAAAGATAGAGAGTAAGATAAAGGATTTCAAAATCCATTATTGTTTTAACTCTATACAAATCTTAAGTTTAACACTTAGAAAAACTGTATCTGGTCATAAGAAAAGGCAAACAAACCTGGTTTCTTAAAATGATTTTTTTTCTTTTTTCTAACTAACAAGTTTACAGGACTTCTTAAAAATCAAATTAGGAATAAGAATTTAGTAATAGTACAAATCTGTGTCAACAGCCATGAAGAAAGAAATTAACACTCAACATAGTATCATCTTCTATCCACAATATTTCATTCTATTCACAGCTGCACCAAGTGCACAATAATATGTTCCAAGATGAGAGAACAAAGCAAGTCTTCCTTTTAGAGGCACGCTATTGCTCGTGTGTAACAAACAGCATCAGCCTTCTGTGGATAAGAATAACCTTCAAATATTGCATTCATTAAAGACCAAAGACTAAAGGAAAGTCAAGCAGAACAAAGCAATTACCAAGGTGGAATTCTGCCAGCAGAGAGTTTTCCCTTCTGCCCTTCACACAACAACCTATTTGCAACTGAAACAGGATTCTTGATTCCTGAAAAGAAATAGGAACAAAAATTTTAAATGTTGTTTCACAACTGTTGCAGGCTTTATTTTCACTAACCAACATTAGGAATTCAGTTTCCTGTTGATATTACAAGTTTGCATGACATTTGTTAAGGCAAAAGATATTGCCTGCAATATCAGAGATCTCAATATAATGGTAAACTGATAACTGTACAAAGGCTTGGCACTTGCTGTTAAAGTTAGCATTTTCTTTAGGAGTGCACTGAAATGTGACTGCCCCACTAGAAGAGTCCAGAAATTCGAAGTTAAAAGGGAAGGGGCAAAACCCTGTAGCAAGAAAGGGACACTTCTTTTCTGGCCTCCTATAAATCATGAAGCAGTTTAAAAAAAAAAAAAAAAAAAAAGCAAGGCCATTCTTTCTCAAAGCCTTTTGTAGTCACCTTTAAAACGGCCACAAGAGAAGGCAACAGGTTCAGGGTGATCCTCTTCTTCATTCTCAGAGATGTTTGCTCATTTATTTCTCCATTTCTATGATTACCAGCTTTATGGTATAGTAGGATATGGGGGAAAAACAAAATAGGACATTTTCCAGACCTCAGTGGCCTCCCCAGGTTTTACTACATGTATTCACTTTCAAAGACAGAAAAATCTATAATGGCCCTTGTAAAAGCATGTAAGTCAGTAGCACACTTTCTATGATTTTTTCAACATCTCAGATGTTTTGAGGCTTGAGCAACTTGATGCTGTCTCTTGAAAAGTGCGTTTCATAGGATTCTACAAGTGAAGAGACATTTTAAATTGACCAGAACGGAGATGCTGTGTTAACAGCAAGGTTCATTTTCTCATCGCACAGAGAGCATTAGAGGAACACATTTGTAAAGCACTTTTCTAATTTTTTACGTCAGAGTTGTGACAAAAAAAAAAAATCTTAAACTCAATATGCCTTGGCCAGTGAGAGTAACAACAAACGTCTGTCTCAGACAGCTCTGGAAAAGTTTTGTCAGATATTGTATGTTTCAAATGAAATGTAAAAAGTGTACACTTACACACCATAACATGGAATTAAATCAAGTCTGCAAGTAGACAGACTGTAAAAGCAGATTAAGCCATATTACTGGTTTCATTTTACATATTGTATTAGCATCTCGACACTATTTATACTCTACAGCATAGCCAAGGCCCCAAGCCTAAAAGGTGCTCCACTTGAACAAACCTGTATCCAGGATCAGAGACTGAATTACCTTCATGACAAACTAGAACGCTAAAAAAAAGAATACATAAAGCAAAGTACAGGAGTTTTATAGTAGTTATGGGCCCAATCCTCCATCCACTGACTTCAATGGGAGTATTTTGGAGTGAAATTGAGAGCTCTCCTCTTAAGGGAAAGCATTAATCATCTTTAAACCTGAACTGTATTTAAGCTTTATAATATACAGTTAACATACCACTCAGTGCTCCAACTGCTCCAAAATTTAATGACTTTCCATCCATTATACTGGCATCACATTCTATCTCACCCAAAAGGTTTAGGTTAGATCCCATTCCTGCATTTGTAAAGGGGGAATCCTAAAAACATAAGAACAGGCCACAGAGTAAGATACATACACATACCATGACTTCATAGATCTGAAACTCAGTATCATTAGACTGACCACACTCACCTGGACAAAATCTATGGAACTTTCTGCAGCAAGTAACTAAATTGCTATAGAAAAGAAAGCTTCCCTAGATGCTCATCTTGGATATGTTACAGTGTAAACTCTATATACATTACGATGGTGTATTTAAAATGCACTGTGCTACCATAAAGGACGACTCTAGCCATACAGCAAGCCAGGAAAACCCTTTGTTCAAGACTAGATTTGTGGCACAAGCAAAATTTCGCCAAGGAAAAAACCGATCAGTGCATTTGGCACCAAGAACCCTCTACCAACTAATTCAGATACACAAGTGCAGCCTCTGTAGAGTACACTGTAGAGGCCACACACACAGTCTTTTCAACTAGACACTGAGTACTAGGACTGGTGATGACTTACTGAGGAAAAAAGAAAAGGAGGACTTGTGGCACCTTAGAGACTAACTAATTTATTTGAGCATAAGCTTTCGTGAGCTACAGCTCACTTCATCGGATGCATGCAGTGGAAAATACAGTGGAGAGATTTTATATACACACAGAACATGAAACAATGGGTGTTACCATACACACTGTAACAAGAGTGATCACTTAAGGAGAGTGGGCGGGAGGGGGGGAAAAAAGAGAACCTTTTGTACTGATAATCAAGATGGGCCATTTACAGCAGTTGACAAGAATGTGTGAGGAACAGAAGGGGGCGGGAATAAACATGGGGAAACAGTTTTACTTTGTGTAATGACACATCCACTCCCAGTCTTTATTCAAGCCTAAGTTAATTGTATCCAGTTTGCAAATTAATTCCAATTCAGCAGTCTCTCATTGGAGTCTGTTTTTGAAGCTTTTTGTTGAAGAATTGCCACTTTTAGGTCTGTAATCTGATTCAGACGTCAAGAATTATAACATTCAAAAACAAGTCGGAGAACACTTCAATCTCTTTGGTCACTCGATTTCTGTTTCTGTTTGACCATTCACCTGGAGACGGTCATTTTGATGGGCATGTAATTTCTTCCATAGGTGGAAAAGTACAATTCCATGCTTAGTCTGTGTTCTCTTAACAAAGTTGCAACGCTAGTGTATATTTGTTATGACTGATATTCTACATTTCTACAGCACTTTCATCCTCAAGGATCCCAACCAAGTAGAGTCATCTACACAATCACAGATTTAAAAAAAACAGAATTACTCCAGTAGTGCTGCCTATTTTCATACTACCCACCACTCCATAACTAGTTCAATTTTTGCTACACTGAACTTGAATTGGGAGCAAGACATTCAGGAAATGTCGCACTGTCCAACACAAACAAAATGGGGTGGGGAGGGAAAACAGGGAAGGAAAGGTTAAGTCCAAATCTTAAGCACATCTTCTCCCTTTAAGTTTTGTATCTCCATTTCTGTGACTGAAGTGAAACTGCCTCGGGGGTGGCACAAGAGAGCTGTTTGACATCAGTCCTAGACAACTAACTGTAACTGGAGAAGAGACCATAATTAAATGTTCAAAATGAATTTAACTGAGTAGTGTTAATCAAGTTTTGTTTCAGTTCCTTACGGAAGTGCCCTAGAAAAGGAATAGCATACACTAACCTTGGTCCTAATAAACTAAAAGGATGATACAAAAACGCAGTTTAGACAGAGATGGTGAGTCTAGGGACTAAAATGTGGAAAATGACAACCCTGAACACAGAAAAGAGGGGGAAGGGTTGGGAAATCCAGATCAGACAATAAGATCTCAAGCTGAGAGCAACGTCGGGGGTGGAGGGCTATGCAGGCTTGGAGGGATTACGTTTTTTAACCGGTAAATATCAGCGAATGTCGATTTCACATTACACATGCAAACCACGAAAAAATATTTCTATCAATAATTGAAATTTACAGACCGTCAATAAAAGAAAAATGCTGCCTGAGAACTTAAGAGTCAAAATCCAGGGATTCAGACTTTTTAATTAGGCTGGTTACAAATGAGCTGGCGAACAAATAGTAAAAACTGATATGATTTAAGGATATTTATTTTGTATACTTCGACATGGGGTGTTGACAGTTTGTGACTTAATGGTTTATAAATAGGGCCCTACCAAATTCACAGCCGTGAAGAACACGACACAGACCGTGAAATCTGGTCTCCTCCATGAAATCTGGTCTTTTGTGTACTTTTATCCTATACAGATTTAGTGGGGGAGACCACATTTCTCAAACTGAGGGTCCTGACCCAAAAGAGGGCCGGGGGAGGGGAGTCCCAATGTTATTGTGGGGGGGAGTCACAGTATTGCCACCCTTACTTCTGCACTGCCTTCAGAACTGGGTGGCCAGAGAGAGTGGCGGCGGCTGGCTGGGCACCCAGCTTTGAGGGCAGCACCTAGCCAGCAGCAGCACAGAAGTAAGGTTGGCCATACCATACCGTGCCACCTTTACTTCAGCGGTTGCTGGCCAAGGTCCCAGCTCCAAAGGTAGCAGCACCAAAGTAAGGGTGGCAATACCATACCATGCCATCTTTACTTCTTGATGCTGCTGGAGGCGGTGCTCCCTTCACACCTGGGCTCCCGTCCAGCAGCAACTGCTCTTCGGCCACCCAGCTCTGAAGGCAGCACTGCCATCAGCAGCAATGCAGAAGTAAGGGTGGCAATACTGCAATCCCCTGACATCCCCATTTTGGGTCCGGACCCTTCAGTTACAACACCATAAAATTTCAGATTTAAAGAGCTGAAATCATGAAATGTATGATTTTTTAAAATCCTACAACTGTGAAATTCACCAAAATGGACTGTAAATTTGGTAGGACCCTATTTATAAACCTTTTAACTTGTTGAATCTCAATGTCTACTATCATAATAATTGTCTAACATCCATGATTTCCAGCACATAAGAAAATTTAAATAAAAAATAAAAATCAAAAAATACTTTTATCATCCCTCAAAATTATTTAAAAAAAATTCTGCCAAGCCTAAAATAGGCAGTGCCATCTCATGTTTCTGAGGGCAGGGAAGCCGCACATCTACCATGGACATGTCTTTTGAAGCTAGCTGGTTGTACCGTGCGCATATTGTGCATACAACACAAATCAGAGAATAAAAGTATTTTCCCCCTCATTTACTCAGGGTAAGGCTTTGCGCTGTGTCCATGTATAGTCTCAAGTGTGTTTGTGTGGGGTTTGTTTGGGTTTTTTTGCAGGTGTCAGGGTGTAGGCAGTCTACAAAGAGAATGAGAAGGTGACTGTAGATTTGAACATAAAATGGATATAAATACACCATTATTTTATTAACTTTATAAGTGGTCTGTTATGAGAAATTCAAAGCATCTGTGTGGATACAATCATTTTAGTTTGTGAGGATGTGAAGTTCAGATGTCCTTAGTGCACAGACAAGAAAAAAATTACTTTAAAGAAATGACCGTGTCTGAACAACTTTTCACTTCAACGACCTTACTACAGAATCCTCAGAATAGAAAGTACTCACTCTACAGGCCCCTTTTACAACACTCATCTCTGTATTTCCCTGCCTTCCTCAAGTACAGCAAAGAAAGGAGCATATGGCCCCCATACTAGAAAAACAGAGCTTCCCCCACATCACATAGAACATACACACTAAGCCAAGTCAAAAATCTTTATAACACTACTCCTTTGTTATGAGTCACAACTTGTGTTAAAAAAGGAATATTTGATTAAGACAGTGGAATGCTGGCAGGCCTAACTCAGTGCACGGGGGGCCACCACCTCAACGGTCTTAGGAAAGGTGGAAGGATGAGGAACAGTAAAAGACTTTGGCAACTTTACAATCTTCCAGCTTTCAAAGGTATGAAAAACCCTGCCAGTGAAAGTCAGAGCCCCAGGGCTAAAAGGGAAGGTAAGAGTGAGTCTGAGAGGGACTGCTCCAAGATGCTTTATAAACTCTTTGGGGAAGGCAGTAAACATTTGGGCACCAGATGCCTTTAAACTTGTTTTTTCTTGTTTTTATGTTTAAGAACAGCTGAGGTGGCACTGGTGTGGATTTGTCTTATAAGCAAGGACGTGCTTGATGCTTCTGAGATTTTTCCCAATGAAGGTCCCAGCGTTAATGGATGCACCATGATGTGACAGGCTCAGACAGAAGATCCTAGGACTGAGGGATAGCCACATCAGATTGTTCCATTCGAACAAGGCTCTTAAGTGCCAAAGGAATTTGCTGCACTGACATACCAGTAGGTGTCAGCTTGATTTCCATATTTCAGAACTTAAGTAGTTCCTAGCACCAAAGAAGGACCTTTAGAAGCAGAAATCAGCCTTGACATCCGTAAAGTTTCAGAAGCAAAAGCCCCACTTCTGAGCTACTGTTTATTTGTGCCAATAAAGCTCCAATGCTTACTGAAGACCTTGGCACTATAGTCTCTCTCTGGCAGAGACTTTAGTTCTGTGGTCATGCCTGACTGAAGAGAAAGATGGTCGGCTCCAACAGGCCTGAAAGTTGGTCCAATGACAAATCTAGGGACTGAGGGCCTCATTTCAAAAGGCATGGATCCTCTTGTCTACTGGTATGGTCCCATGGCATGCTGTTCTGTATATTGGGCCTTGAAATCTGGACAAAATGAGCTCCCTTGTCCGAACAGAAAATGGCACTGTGCATCCACTTCCGGGACAATGTGAGAGCATGAAATGCACCACCTACAACCATCTCTTTTTATCTGAATCTTTGGAGGCGAGATCAGCCATGACCAAAAGGTTTAAGTACCCTTGTTCAATAGTAAGTGGCCAAATACTAAATAGCTATCGTACACTTTAACAAAAATAAGGAGAGTTTTAAAATGAAAAGTGAATTCTTCCCTCGAAGCATACAAAGATATTCTTAACACCCACGGTAAAAAATGAATTGACCTGGTGGGGGCAATCAGATCTTTTTTAACCTCAGCTCCAACCATTTGATGCTGGCAAGAGGGCAACAGTGTAGCTTAGGCACCGCTTTGCAAAAAACTTCAGCAGCATCAGAGGATGTGTTATATGGGAGAATATGTAAAGGCCACTTCAAAGAATTTACCTTTTAATTTTTAAATGGAAGCAAAGCACTCCTTTATATTTCTAAGTAGTCTCAATTGATTGGGGAGGTGATCAGTGCAGTCATGAGCTTTGCAGATCAAAATGCTTGCCCTCTCATCATATAAAAGTGGAAGAGGGGAGGGAAGAAGAGAAGAAACACTGTCCATAGCATTTTAGCCAAAAGAAGCCTAGTCACATGAAATAGAAGACATTGTTTAAGAAACCTACATCCATTGCACTTACATTGCCAGCGAAGTACATTTATGATTCTTGCATCTACTGAGATGTGAAATTTTAGCTTCTAACATAAAAATTAGATTGTCAACAAAAAAGTTGCACTTCATCCTGTAATTGCTCCTAAACTACTAAAGCTATCATTTTCTTTTTTGATTCCTTCTCTTCTTCAAGATGTACTTACAATGCTTGCCAGTTTCACAGCATACTAAATATTTTAGCTGTGGTCAAAGTTGGAAGGCTTGTAGAAGTTACTCATCTTTGACAGTCCTGGAATTACACCTAGCCAAATTGTTACAGCGCTCTACTTTCAACATGTGTTAAAGTAACACTTCAGATATCTTTGATATAGTTTTGGCCAGTCTGTTTATGCAAGCTTTGTGACTACTAAACGCTATTCAAGAGAAACGCATATAGACAGCCACCATTTAAACAATAAGATTATAAAGTTGCTTTCTTACTGGAGGGTTGGTGGCACTGAGAAGTGGCCTCTTGGGATACTGTTTCATCAGTTAAAATGTTCTTAAAGAGAATCTTAAATTAAAGTCAGATAATTCAACAAAGCACAACACATACCTATGAATCATACTATGCCAAGTCAACAAATGGAAGTCATAAGCAAATGAAACCAGTTTTTATTTTATTTTAACATTATAACTATAATTAACAATTTTGAAAAACTAGGTCAGAACCTCTTTAACTTTCCACTTTTACATAGACCCCTTTACTGTAATAGTGCTGTGTTTCTCATTACAAATTAATTGTTTGTACTTAATTTTAAAAACATATAGACTTTAGTTTCAAAAGTGTACATCTGTGGAGGTTAATCTTTTCCTATTAATGTACTCAATGTAAATGTAAAACTCAATCTAGTTCTACAAAATAGGTCACATCGCACAGTTCAAGTCAGTATTTAATTGAAAGCAACAGATTTGCAGTACAGAACGTCATAGATCTAATATTAATTAGACTTGCATACTTGATAGTTTAGATTTGTTTTAGATTCTTTATGGTATCTAGTAAGAGGTAGTGAAAATGTCCTTTCTAGTTCAACTGCAACATTAAGACACAGTAAGTGGAGCGGTTCCACGAGTAAACACAAATCTGGCATTTATTTATATAGCATTTTCCATCATAGGATGAATAATCAGTTCTGAGCCCTGACTTAAGTATCATCTGTTTACAGCCTTGTAATAAGTCAGAGGAACACAAGCTAATGCTATTGCACAAACTGTGTCCATCATATGTTTAGACAGAAATCACAGTGCTTGCAACTTTGATCAGTGGAGTATTTGGCTCTGCTTGTGATTATTTTTCCCCTTCTACATGATCAAGACTTAAAATATTTATCTGGGTGTTCTTTAGTGTCTCTTTCCAGCACCTGGACAGTCATGCTCTGAAGTGCTATAGAGATACATAAAAGCTTAATCATATGGAGTTCTTCCGGTCTTCCATAAAAAACAACAACAGCATGTGGTTATTGTACACTGCAAGTCAAAAAATTAACCCAACTCTTGTGTTCCAAGACAAATTCAACAGTCAGCTCATATGTGGCAACTGGTAACAGAATTGTGCTGGTAACAGAATTGTGCAAAAGCGAATGGCTATGTGACCATCTCCTTAAAGAATCATGCAGTGTTTTAACGATCAGTCTTATGAAGTATCCACTAATTTATTACTGCAACATAAAGAGACTTTGGAGTTAGCATCTTCATTTGTTATATTCAATTATGCAGCTCACTGAAATTCTGGGAAACACATTCACCCATGCTGCCACGATCAGGTTGCCAAATATGATGGATGACACTTTATAAAATTCAGCAGTGTAGTATTAGGTTATATGAACAGCATTCACAGTTAGTTGCTGTTCGTTAGTTTGTACATGTAAGCTATTTTGCTCACATAACTGCTAACATTTTATCTTAATCATGGAATTTATTGCACTGGAGATGTTCATGCAGTCACGCAGAGATGGACTGTTCTTTCTCCACTTAGAGGCTGCAAAAATAAAAAAAACCAGCCAGCACACCACAAGCAAACTGTCAGCTCGCTCATAAAAGATCAAGAGCAAATTTTGTTCTTCAGCAACTCTTTGAAGTGATGCCTTTTGGACTGGCTGGAATTCCATGTAATAGGAGTTGTGTAACTAAGCAGAACTGGGAAAAATCCATCTTTTGTGACACTTGTCTGAAAAGATAGTTAGATCTTCCAAAATTCTGACGAGAAAGTAGTTGGTGAAACACAGAATAAAAAATATCTAGACAACTGGAAAAAGAGCTATAAGCTATAATCTATTCTATAGTTTTCAGAATTTGAGAAGGAGCATCAGTACTCAGGATTTTATTGCAGGCTAGAAAGGTTCTTTGTACTTCAGCTAAAAAGATTTGTTCGTACTGTCTCATAATTAGGGCTGTCAAGCGATTAAAAAATTAATTGTGATTAATTGCACTGTTAAACAACAATAGTATATCATTTATTTAAGTATTTTTGGGTGTTTTCTATATTTTCAAATATATTGATTTCAATTACAACACAGAATACAAAGTCTCCAGTGCTCACTTAATATTTATTTTTGATTACAAGTATTTGCACTGTAAAAAAACAAAAGAAATAGTATTTTGCCATTCACCAAATATGAGTACTATATTGAAATCTCTTTATTATGAAAGTTGAACTTACAAACAAAGAATTATGTACAAAATAAACTGCATTCAAAAATAAAACAATGTAAAATTTTAGAGCCTGCAAGTCCACTCAGTCCTACTTCTTGTCCAGCCAATTGCTCAGACAAACAAATTTGTTTACATTTGCAGGAGATAATGCTGCCCACTTCTTATTTACAAAGTGAGAACGCGCATTCTCATGGCACTGTCGTAGCTGGCATCACAAGATATTTACATGCCAGATGTGCTAAAGATTCATATGTCCCTTCGTGCATTCCAGGGCAAATGCGTCCATGCTGATGATGGGGTTCTATTCTATAACAATCCAAAGCAGTGTGGACCAATGCATGTTCATTTTCATTACCTGAGTCAGATGCCACCAGCAGAAGCTTGATTTTCTTTTTTGTGGTTCGGGTTCTGTAGTTTCCACATCAGAGTGTTGCTATTTTAAGACTCCTGAAATCATGCTCCACACCCCGTCCGGGTCAGATTTTGGAAGGCACTTGAGATTCTTAAATCTTGGGTCGAGTGCTGTAACTATTTTTAGAAATCTCACAGTGGTACCTTCTTTACGTTTTGTCAAATCTGCAGTGAAAGTGTTCTTAAAATGAACCACATGTGCTGGGTCATCATCCAAGACTACTAGAATATGAAGTATATGGCAGAAAGCAGATAAACAGAGCGGGGACATTGAACTCCTTGGGGGAGAATTGTGTCACAAATTTAATTAATGCTTTATTTTTTTAAACGAACGTCATCAGCATGGAAGCATGTCCTCTGGAATGGTGGCCGAAGCAAAAAGGGAAAACTAATGTTTAGCTTATCTGGCACGTGAATACCTTGCAATATCGGCTACAAAAGTAGGAGCATTGCCAGCAGATCGAGGGAAGTGATTATTCCCCTCTATTCGGCACTGGTGAGGCCATATCTGGAGTACTGTGTCAGTTTTGGGCCCCCCACTACAGAAAGGATGTGGACAAATTGGAGAGAGTCCAGCGGAGGGCAAAGAAAACGATTAGGGGGCTGGGGCACATGACTTATGAGGCGAGGCTGAGGGAACTGGGTTTATTAGTCTGCAGAAGAGAAGAGTGAGGGGGGATTTGATAGCAGCCTTCAACTACCTAAGGGGGGGGTCCAAAGAGGATGGAGCTCGACTGTTCTCAGTGGTGGCAGATGACAGAACAAGGAACAACCGTCTCAAGTTGCAGTGGGGGAGGTCTGGGTTGGCTATTAGGAAAAACTATTTCACTAGGAGGATGGTGAAGCACTGGAATGGGCTACCTAGGGAGGTGGTGGAATCTCCATCCTTAGAGGTTTTAAAGGGCCGGGTTGACAATGCCCTGGCTGGGATGATTTAGTTGGGGTCGGTCTTGCTTTGAGCAGGGAGTTGGACTAGATGACCTCCTGAGGTCTCTTCTAACCCTAATCTTCTATGATTCTAAGAGGACAGCATGTAAATGTAAACAAATGTGTTTGTCTTAGAGATTGACTGAACAAGAAGGAGGATTGAGTGGACTTGTAGGCTCTGAAGTTTTACATTGTTTTGTTTTTGTACACTTTTTTATTTCAATTACAGCAGAATACAATATATATACGAAAATGTAGAAAAACATCCAAAATATTTAATAAATTTCAATTGGTATTCTATTGTTTAACAGTGCGATTAAAACTGCAATAATCGCAATTAATTTTTTAATCGTGAATCGTGATTAATTTTTCTGAGTTAATCGCAAGTTAATTGCGATTGACAGCCCTACTTATAATTAAAATCAATACTACAACAGCAAAATAAGTTAACGAGTTGACTTAATTTACATACAGATTTTCACAATACATTCTAGCTAAATCAGAATACTCACAGTCTTAGGAGATATTCTTGCTACATAAAGACAAGAAGGATGGAGTTACTCCATTAAACGGACAGTCAACATGAAAACTGCAGTTTTAATGTACTGAAGTTACAAAATGACTATAAATGGAAGAGAGGAGAATACGTTTCTCTATTCTGTTTATTTTGCTGACTTGCAACATTGAATAAACATCAGGAGGAAAATTGTGGTAGTATTCAGCTCATCAAGCAAAATGGAACTTTCTATCTTAAGGGTAAAGCTTATGTGTGAAGGAGACAGCTTCCTTGGGTGCTGGTATGAGACTGTGAAAGGAACTCTACAGGAAGTAAGGACCATCAAACCTCACTACGCTGACTCTACTCCTCCTCGTCCTCCTCACACTCTCTGTCACAGGGCCAGAAAGGGTTACACAGCTAGCAGGCTAATTGACCCAGATTCAACCTTTATAGACATATTAGTAGATGACAGTTATGTTTTTGTGTGTTTACATGTATATTGTTAGGGGTTAACAATGTAACCAAATAGTTCCTGTCTATCGCTGTATTCTGTTAATT
This sequence comes from Caretta caretta, assembly GCF_965140235.1. Classification (NCBI taxonomy): domain Eukaryota; kingdom Metazoa; phylum Chordata; order Testudines; family Cheloniidae; genus Caretta; species Caretta caretta. The sequence continues at coordinate 199,513,304 of NC_134208.1, read as the reverse complement.
CAGAGATCAAAAGAAGATATTAACATTTAAACAAACTGTGATTGTAGTGATATCACTGTCTTCATTTCTCTTTGAAGTATGTAGCAAATCACATATAAATGGCTGGAGATAGGCAATTGCCTTATGTTAATCCATGTAGCTAATTACTGGTGATTTTTAGGAAATAAGAAGTTACTTCAAAGACACTACTGTCCACCCCAAGGACTGCATCCTGTCAAGAGGCTGCCAGTAATCTCTATAAAAAACTCTTGGGACCTGATCCTTTCATCTCAAATCCGTTTATGCTTCACCAAGGGAAGCTTGAGCCACAAGATTGAGGTCTCCAGTTCCATTCTGGTTTGCCCTGTGTGACAGGGTCAGGCCAGATGGCTACCGGAGAGTAATAGAAGCCAGATATATTAGTCCCAGGTTAAGTAGGTCCCTTTTCCCTGGTAAGGTAACAGGAAAGGTTCCAGAATAATCAGGATCCTTCTGAAGACAATTAAGACAGGCTGATTAGAACACCTGCAGCCAATCAAGAAGCTGCTAGACTCAATTAAGGCAGGCTAATCAGGGCACCTGGGTTTAAATTCAGTTTGTGGTGCACGTATGAGGAGCTGGGAGCAAGAGGTACTAGGAGCTGAGAGTGAGAACGCGGACTGTTGGAGGACTGAGGAGTACAGGCATTATCAGACACCAGGAGGAAGGTCCTATGGTGAGAATAAAGAAGGGGTTGAGAGGAGGGCATGGGGAAGTAGCCCAGGGAGTTGTAGGTGTCGCACAGCTGTTCCAGGAGGCACTCTAGACAGCTGCATTCCATAGGGCTCTGGGCTGGAACCCGGAGTATAGGGCGGGCCCAGGTTCCCTCCAAACCTCCCAACTCCTGGTCAGACACAGGAGGAGTTGACCTGGACTGTGGGTTCACGAAAACAGCCAAACTGAGGGCTGCCATGAAGCTCCAAGGCGAGCAAATCCGCCAATAAGCACAAGACCCACCAAGGCAGAGGAGGAACTTTGTCACACCTGATATTGGAACATTACACTGAACCTGTGGAATAATTTTGAAAGAACTCTTTGCAACGCTAAAGCTCACCAGCTCTACTATGAAACTGACCTAAGGACTCTATTCATGTCTGTATGTATAATGATCTTCTAACCCATACTCACTCTCTCTTCTTTTTTAATAAATGTTAGTTTCGTTAATAAGACTGGACTATAAGTGTGTATTTGGGTAAGATCTGAAATATTCATTAACCTGGTGGATAATGTGTCCGATCCTTTGGGATCTGTAGAACTTTTTATATGATGAACATGATTTTCAATAATCCTCATAATATTTGACTTGGCTGTCTGGGTGTGAGCCCGAAGTCTTGGCTGCTTTAAGGGAACTGTTTTTGGCTTCTGGGTAACTGATAAGGTATTGCAGAAGCTGTTTTGTTGCTGGCTTGGTGAATCTAAGTATTGGAATAATCACCAGTTTTGGGAGATTGTCTGCCTCATTCTTTGCAGTTTGCCCTAACTGAGCAATCTCAGCATGGCCCCCCTGGGACTCCAGTCACATCCTCCAAGTCCAAGGTGAACTTCTGACCTTGCCTTCTCCAACATATTCACACAGCAGCCTGTACATTAAAACAAGAAACCCAATACAAAACCCTACCAAAGCAAAACACTACCATTTTGGATGAGAGAGTGAAACATACATGAAAGATGTTAGTCACATCACTTATTGCACTACTGGAAGACACTCAGATACTATGCTGATGAGAGTGGTGTGATACCCTCTATAGACCAGAATTATACCTCAGAACACAGGAAAACAAAGACTAAATAGCTAGAGTTCACAAATATGAAAATACTGTGGTGACTAGCAACAATACAGAACCATAATATGAAATACATTGATGTATCATGGGAAGTCTAGCAAGACAGAAAGGGAAAACAGGATAGTTGATAGGAATAACTCATGGTACCTTAAACATTCAAACTTTAAAAAGTTAGAGCTTCTGAAACAACACAAACACAAAACAAAAACAAAACCAGTCATGATAAAAATATATAAAATGGTAGAAGAACCTCTTGATGGAGATTTTAGATAAAAATAAGACTCTTCTGGGGAGGGGAAGGACGCTCTATGAAGCATTTACATCAGAAACAATAAAGAGGACTTGACAAGGATGTTAGACCTGAAATTAGATTCACTAGTCATATTTTAGCTTGCAGGAATTTCTTGAATGTAATGAAAGCATGCCAGACTGCCACTCCTCTGTCTTGTGTACAGTTTATTCTGTTGGCCAACGTTTTTTAACAGTCTCGTGTAGACAAGTAGCACAACATTTAACATGTGCTAAGCTTGTTAAATTAAAGCTTATGGGCTTTAACTCAGTCAGCTTAATACATGTTGAAATACATTCTACCTTGTCAAACACATTAGTTAGAACATGTTGGCTAACTCATACAAACACACACCTCTTGCCCTTGTCTAGACAAGGCCTATACGCAAATTCAGTTGTTAGTCCTCTTGTATTAAATTCCCCAAATATATCAATCTCCTTGTTGTGCAACATTTAACATTTTTCCTTGTGGAGCAAGAAGTTGTGACTTGTATGAGAGAGGAGGAATCCCTGCTTCTCACTTGGTTGCAACTGCTGCCATAAGGGAGTAAGAGAACCTGGGCCAGTCTTGCTACATCTCCCCATTTGGAGCCAGATTCTGCCACCTTTACTCACCTTACTTTGTAAGTAGTCATGACTACTTGATGTGTCAGAAGCTACTCAGTGTAAGTCAGAATGTCAAAATGTGAATGCAAGACTGATATGGCCTTCAAGACTTCCCCACACAAACAGCTACCAGTATCGCCACAACTGCAAGGAGTCGGGATCCTTTATTTTCCATTCACCACCAAAAATTTTAGACATGACTTGCATTTTCCATATTGTTCTGTATACAGTAGCTCATGTTACCTGAAGAAAGTAACTACAATTCTCTTTAAGCCACCAAAAACTGCTCATAACTTGATACAACATATTCCTAACACAACAAGCCAGGCTTCTCCAAACAGCCCACTTCTATGCTCATATCACAACCCAAAAGGGGATGGGGTGGGGGGGAGGTTGCGAACCTGCTGTAGAGGGGTCATGGGATTGCCACCCTCACTTCTGTGCTGCCTTCAGAGCTAGACTCTGAAGGTAGCAACCACAGAGCTTCCTGCAGCCACAGGAGGTTCCTGGAGGTGGAGGTGGGTCTGATCTCCTCCCCTGCCCCCAGAGCAGCTGTGCAGGGGAAGGACAAGTCCTGTCCCTCCCCAGCCCAGCTAGAGCTAGGAGCCCCCTTTGCTGGGGTGCTCCTAAGAACAAGTGGACATCGGATTTCAAGGTCTGTGACGCATTTTTCACAGCCATGAAATTGGTAGGGCCCTACTCATATCCCAGCATGTTAAAGACATATGGACTGGAACACTGGTTTAGCTGAGAACCTTCATCAACAGAATCAAGAGAGTTAATGCCTCCTAAATCTCTTTAAGTTACTCTGTTAACAAGCTACATTCATTTAAGTACAATTGTGTGTCCTGCAATGTGCTACCTATATTTTTTTCTTGTTAAACCTCTAATTTCTAGGCCACTTAAGCAGACAAACTAGGAAATTTTAAATTTAGTTTATCTTGCTAATACATATAGGTCTAAACTGGAATGCTGAGCAGCAACTAATTCTAATACACAAAAGAGTAAATTTAAGTTGTTTCACAGTGCTCACAACATTTCTATGAGTTTTCTTCACGCTCACAGTACTGGACCTCCATGCTCCCACCCATGAAACAGCTTCCCTAACAGAATTAAAAATTAGCTGAAGTGATCATAAAAATAAAAGCCACTATCTTTGGTGATGCAAAACCCACTGCATACCCTAGAGACAGGTTCTTTCAGTTGCCTTAAATGTTTATCTTTAGTTCTTCTGTTGAAAGATGCTAAAAGTACTAAACCAAGATCTGCTATCCTAAATCAAGCAAAGAATTTTAAGGAACAGAAGAGTGTTCTGAGAATATTTTATAAGCTAAATTCAGTTACGTATAAGGCTAATTGTGGAAGCATCCACTAACAGTCATTCTCACACCTAAACCAAAATCTAATAAAGAATTATTAAGTTTAGCAAACCATGTTACAGTTATCATTAATTATTACAAAGTTTATTAATATGCCATTTTGAAACAGAATGTCAATGAAGTAATGTCTATCACCTATGCAACCTCTGTTCCACAATGCAATACAACTATTCACCTTAACATGATCTCATGACTGTCAGAAGAAACAAATTAGCTTTACATTTATACAGCACCTTCCTAAAATGATCCAAAAGCGCTGAAAAATATGCAAAATATCATCCACCCTGTATAGCATTGGGCTATATGGCAATAACACGTTCACTTGGTTTAATTCCTGAATTAAAAGTAAGAAGTACCTCTAGTTCGATTAGTGCCGCAGTCACTGCATCAGTTGCAAGAGCACCAGCCTGTAGTTTTTCAATTGCCTGTAAAACAGAATTTTTAGTTGATGATTTTGCATTTAATTATTATATGGCTAGTTCTAATGATTTTCTTGGCACTGAGTGAGACAGAATCCCCACCACAAGAATATTCAGTCTAAGGCTTTGTCTACACTATACAGCTTATCGCGACACAGCCATGTCGCTAAAAGTCGGGCAGCGTAGCCACTGTTTGTTGGCACTTTTGCCGAGAAAAGACTTCCACCCTGAACAAGCGGCATTCACGTTGTCGACGGGAGAGTGCTCCTGCCGACAACACACTGTTCACACTGACACTTGCTACAGCAAAACTTTTGTTTTTCGGGGGAGGGAGGGAGGAGGTTAGCACCTCTGAATGACAAAAGTTGTGTTGCTCAATTGCCAGTGTAGACATAGACTAAGAGGACAAATAAGACAAAAGGCACTGTGAGAGAAGAAATCTCTCTTTACAAGAGTTGATATTATTGTTCTGGCATCATGAAACCACACTGCACTTGGCAAAAAAAATGGACGGTTGAATCTGATAGTAACATATGTCTCCCCCACACTTGAACTAATGACAGGGCTCTGACACCAAAAAAACCAACCCTAAACTACACCGTGTCATATTGAGTTGCTGCCATTAAAATGATTAGTTGTACCATTGAGTAAGTTGGTCCAGATGTCAGCAACACACACAGTTGAAAGGATTAGATTTTTAATCATTAAATGTCAGTAAACATTGATTTCACCATATATACACCAACTGACGAAAATATTTCCATCAATGATAATTGAAATTTACAGAAAGCACAGTAAGAAAAATGTTGCTTGAGAACTTATCAGAGTTTGATTTAAGGATATTTATTTTGTATATTTTGACATGTGATGTTGACAATTTACAAAGCTTTAATTTTTTCAATCTCTCCATCTACTGTCATTAAATAATTATCTGACCCGCCACTGACTTCCTGACATTGTGAAAATTTAAATCTATTAAAAACATTAAAATGCTTAAAAATAATCATTTTTGAAATTATAAAAAATAAAACTCAAACTCTGCCAAGCCTAGCAACATAAATGCAAAATAAACAAGTGATGATCTTTGTTCAAGTTTGGCACTAAAAAGATATAAACTTTTGGAGCCATGTAGTAATTTCCCAGATCCATGCTGTACAAAAACCTAGAACAAACTTCTGGTCACAGCAAATTCCCTCAGTGAACTCACAAGAACTAATGAGGGCTGCATTCTTAGGGCATTTCTACACTTACCGTAGATAGATGCTGCGGCGACCGATCCATCGGAGGTCGATTTAGCAGGTTTAGTGAAGACTTGCTAAATCGACCGCTGATCACTCTCCCGTCAACCCTGGTACTCCACCAGAATGAGAAGCATAAGGTTCGTCAACAGGAGAATTTCTCCCATCGACCCAGTGCGGTATAGACATCACAATAAGTCAACCTAAGCTACATAACTTAGGTCGACTTAACCCCATTGCGTAGACCTGCCCTTAGTTGCAGCACAAATCTTATGCTGTTTATTCTTACTCAAATATTATGTTGGCTACCTAGCTCAAGGAACCAAATGGAATACCAAGTTACCATTAGCATTATCCTCAACAGCAAGCAAATTTACAACTCAGGCAAGTAAGTGGAAAAGTAGCGTCACAAAACAGAGATACCAGGTAGGGCTGAAGTTCAGTGTTAAACTATTCAAACTGTTAGTTACAAAGTGAGATTGGTATTTGGAGATGAGGGGTGGGATTTTCTAATAAGCCTATAAGATTTAGACACCCAACTCCTTCAGACTCCCCTGAAAAAAGTCAGCTATATAAATCTTCCATCAAAGCACTGAGAATTACTTTTTAATGGAGATGTTACCATACAATAAGGGAGAAGTGATTTTATATCGGCAAGTATTCAGATATGTTGCAAGTTACTTCCAATTTCAACAGTCTTTTTTCAAAAGAATCCGATAATCTCCACACCAGCAATAATCTATAAAACATTTAATATATAGGCCAAAGGTACATGTAGTTTTCTATATATCAAGTTACCTAGACCTCAAGATTCCCATTTGAATGGTTATGTTAAAATCAAATCTAAGTCAAATTGTAAACACACAGCATTTCATTAAACAAGCATTAAGTTACACGAGAGAAAAAACATTAATCCAATTAGCCCCATCAAATATTAAAGATTTGTAAATTTTAAGATGATAATTTTTTAGAAACTAGAATAAATTGAATAAACTTAAGCATGAGCAGATTTGGTCAAAAAATTTCCAATGGAAGATACTGACTTGACAGAACCAAGATATTCCACAGCAATGTGCTCGTTCTATCAAAAATGTTGACAAAAGCTAAGCAGACCAGCCAGTTGGGGCCCTCAGGGAGGAAGCTGAATTCCATTTCATTTCGCCGGCAATGGAGTTTTACAGTTTTGTCTCCGGTGAAAAATCTAGTTTTTGAGGTTTCATAATCTCAATTTCAGATGAAAATTTTCAAAAATTTGGAATTTTTTGCAAGACAGAAATTTCCATTTTGCAACCAGCTCTATAAACAGGCTGTATGCTAGAACTTTAGATGTACTGGAAATAGCAACAAGTGAACAACTGACTTTAGTAGATTTAGTGATTATGTCCTCTAACAGTGGTAGCTTTGGCAAAGGTCTAACTGTAAGAGTCCTCAATGCATATTTTTATTTCACACACTGTATAATTCATATGCAGCACAAGTCTTACTGCCTTTACTATCAGACACCAGGACCAGTTTGACAACACTTCGTCTAAAACACAAAAGTAGACAAAGTTACAGATAGCATGAGCAGATGCACTGCCACCTAAACTTGTTCTCATTCACACACTTACTGAATTGAAATCAATACATCTATTCTTTAACAATATCCAATTTGCAGCTGTTCAACTAATCAAGAGACAAATTACATTCACTTATCCTTCCACTTCTGTCCCAAACTTAACGGGAAGAATTAATAAATTCTTCTCATGTTCTATTCCAAATTCTGCCATAGACATGCTGTAATATCTTGGCCAAATGACAGTTTCTGATGTCCTTATGGAGAAAAGCAATAAAATCACTACAAAATCACCATTTAAATATCCAGGTCAGTCAGATGTCCATAGGTGGATGGATGTTCCATAAATAAGCTGTTGACTCAGGCCACACATATTAGGTGTATATCTTCCTGACCAGTGAGTGCCAGCCAGCCTTCAAGCAGCAAGAAGAGATACCACAGAAACATGATTTGGAATCATGATATGAAATGAAAAAAACACAATTTGTATGTGTACCTGGAGCAAGCCCTGGAACCATAATTGTTGCATGAGCAGAGAACCACCACTCTTTTCTTTTAATAATCCTCAAGTATTGCAGCCCTCTGAAGGAGAGAGAATGTGTATGTAGTTTCTGTGCAAGTGAAATAGGTATAGAGCAAACCATAATCCTTTGGGGGATTATGCAATACTGTTTATTGATCTGTTATTCAAATCACACTTCTCTTAAAGTTTTTACCATTCTTCCCTTATGAAGTGCACAGTTGTTTCTGTTTTTTTATTGCTATTTCTTTTTTGTCCACAGAAATGTAAACTCTTCAGAGCACAATTGTATCCAGGGGATAGTGTTAATGAATCCCAAAATAAACACTTCATGAAAACACACTTATGCACTTCTGAATAATATCCAAAACGCTCACAAAACAGATCAAAACTTTAGAGACTAGACCCAAAATCCTTTCATAAATTGAACTCTAGTAAACTCAGATTTGTTAGAAGCCTGTTGATCCTCTAAAGAAAAAAGTTTGGAACCGGGGAAGTCATACCTTCTGACAGGCTCTTTTGCAAACATGTTTGTATTCTTTAGCTTTGGATTCAGAATGATAACCTGCACCTATTATTAAAGACAGAAAAACAAAGTTAAGTACAGCTTATGGTAAGCAGTCAAACTAATATACTGGGACAGTGTTTTCACCAGGAATTACAATATAGGCTGACAACAGCATCTTAACTCAGATGTACATAACTCCATGTCATTTTGTAAAACAGAGACTACTGATCTATTTCCATCACAGATTAACACTTTCAAGCATTTCAAAATTAATCTAGAATAGCCACTGACAGTTATCTACACTACTGATGTAAGTGGAGAGGTACAACTTCCAGTATTTTACGTAAATATTCTGACCCTCTAAATATTCATTGGGAGATTCCAGTTTTGCCTATTCCTGGAGAGTTTCAGACATGACAGTTGTCACTATGTTAAGCCACCAAAAAAAATATTGCTATGGTTTTAAGGGTCATGCTCCACTTTTTCTTTTGTATCTTTGATCACGTGAGGTGGCCCTCCTTCCACTTTGATCCCTGCACTAGCTTTTTTTTTTTTTTTTTTTTTTTTTTTTTTAAACTACTGCTTCTGCTCTGTGACTGCAAGACCCAGTTTCTTGAGAAAGATTACATGGAATATGTCTCTACTACTCTCATTTTCAATCTCCATTTTGTTCCTGTTCCTTGCCTCCCCAAACTGACTCCAAGCATCTCTCCACCCTTACCCTAACCTTATGCCACTCTTTCCTGCCTCCACAGGTCTAGAAAACCAATACAAGTACTATCAGCAACAGAAGCCATAGTCTTAGAGTAATTTAACATTTATTTCTAGCAAACTGCCTTTTTCTTTCTTTTTGTTACTTGTGATATTCATCCCAGCTCCCTCTTCCTCATCTTCAGTGTTGTCTGCGCTTAAGCTTCTTTTAAACAATCAGTTTAGTTTATCAGAAACTAAACTAACACCAATAGTGGAGAAAATACACCATAAGCAACAGCATATTAAACACATCCATTTATTCTTAAAACAGTACAAGCAGGGTTTTTAAACACTGACTCAGAGCAAGGTGTCCTGTACATATTTGCTCACCTTAAAGGTCTTATTCTTTTAAAAAACACACATTACAACCTTTAGCTCCTTGGGCATTTTAAGCATCACCAGGCTGCTTTAATCAGCTGCAGTTGTAAGACTGTAGGCTCTTTGGGGCAGGATAATTCTTTGTTCCATGTTCCTATGGTGCCTATTATAATGGGGTCCTGGTCCCGAACTGGGGCTACTAGGAGCCATGGTGATACAAATAATTCACTTCCCACTATAGTCCAGAAACAAATGTTAAAGACGAACCTGCCACTATATTTAACAAGATTCCTTGTAGTATCAAGGAAATAAATGTATTATTTTCTCTAGAACGTTAACTATACTAGAAGTTTTTGGAACCTTAATTTCCCAATGGATGCAGCATCAATCAAGGTGGAAGGGACAATTGGTATAACTGCAAACGTAGGTAATTTACAAGTCTGAAAAATCTTGGTGTACATAAATCTAGTGTTTCCTCAGGCCAAACACCCTAAAGTGCTCCTTTTCCCTTCACACATCTCCAGCTCACTTCCTTTCTTTTATTAAATTGGACACACAAATTCAGGAAAAAATTGTCCTTATCCCCACAACATAAGAATTAAGCATCAACCAAGGCAATCAGTCAGGATGTCACAGCGTGCTAAAGAAAAGGTTTTCAACTAGACAGCATGCTGTGATCACTATTTAGTGTATTTTTTCACAATACTTGTGCTTGAGAGAGCATACCACCATGTGATCAGGTAGCAAAACAGTTAAGGCATTTGTGCTGTGACCCAAAGAGTCATCCCATTATCCAACATATTCTACCATCTCTTGTAGCCACAAAGCATTGTGGGATTAGGGTCACAGAAGAAACAGTAAGAAGTTTCTGGGTGCTGTGAGGGCAGCTGGCTGAAGGGACTGGTGCTGGTGTGGAGGACACCATGCGTAAACTGCAGAGTGCTCAGCTCTGAGGCAGCACAGCTGCAAGAGTCTATGAAGCTGAAGACACAGCCCCTTTAAGCATTGCCTTTCCAGCCTGAATTAGAATACTGAGCATGTGATGGGAAAAGGGAGCTGCTTTGTAACTTGGTGATGGGCAGGAAGATGTACAACAGGATTGAAACCAGGAGTCACAGCAGCAGCAAGGTAAAGAGAGAGGACCAAGGAGCAAACTGCTCCCTTTCTCCACTGTCTAAATATCCATAGGGTCCTAACATCGCATAATTTAGCTGCTCTCTCAGACAACATGATATGACCCAGCTGATGCCCCCTTGCAATCCATCAATTGAGTAGTGCTGACAAAACATGGTAGAAACTAAGTGCACAAGACACGTCACGTAGCTTTTCCCCACAGCCCAATGCCAGCCCTCCATGTATGGACTGTGAAATTGCAGAGTTATCTCCTCCTCAAACACAGGTTATATCATCACATGGATAAGTGCCAACAAACCGGCCTGAAACCCACTGCATGCTGGATGACAGAAAATTGGGAAATGTTCCTTCCATCTTTGACTATCCCAAAACAGGCCCCTGTTCTCCAAACCCACCCTAACTTAAATTCAGCAAACATGTAGGAAAGAAGGAGGACTGCACTGAGCCAGAAGTACTGGCATGCTACACATTTGCACATTTTTAAGAGTAGCTAAACAGCTTTTGTTCAAGCTTAGCAAAAAGGCACTGAAGAGTTCTCTCTTGTACCAAAACCAAGCATGGGAAGTCAGGTCAAAAAGAAATTTAAGTTATAAGCAACCACTAAAAAGGAAGGGTTATAATTGAAGCTCTCTTCTTCAATTACAGTGCTCATGGCTTTCCATATTGTAGGAGGTAGGTCATGTTTTAATTCCGGTCCATCATTACCCCTCACAGACTAGCCTGATGCTCTAGTCCCCCACCCTATTCCTGAGGAAATAGCTCAGCTTCACACAGCCCGACCACCTGCAAAACCCCCACTCGGGTATCCAGAATAGGTAGGTTACTGAGGACTGGTTGAGACTCCTAAATGGATTTCAGAGAGTGTTCCGAGAGACTTAGAACCTTCTTGAGGCATACATTAAAATCTGATACAGATGGCATGCACTCTTCCTTTCACTGAAAGGGAGAAATGACTTTGAGGGGTCTCTGTGCACATGAATCCTGGAGGACAATCCAGGCCATCACGTTAGCATTAGAACTCTCACTCACAGCAGAAACAGCCACAGAGGTTTGCATAACTCACTTAGGATTTTATTACAAATTTTAAAAAACCACCTCAGTTCTCAACTTCTGGAATCTTACCTGCATGTACAAGCACAAATCCCACTCGTTTCCCTTTTTGGATCGATTTTGTTTCATGCTCCTTCACTATCACCTTCACGGCAGTAACCTGGGATGATTTGGAAGGTAACACTTCTACTGAACTCATCCCCTTCTCCATGATCATACTCCAGGGTCACCATCTTCTACCGGAAAGAGAGCATGCTTTCATCCAAAAGTAAACTCTGGAGAGGATTCACCCTAAGGTAAAACCATATGTAAATGTTACGTAATTTTTTCCACTGAACACAGTTCAGGCAAATTTATGCAAAAAGCATTTTATGAGAAACAGCAGAAGATTCATGTTAAAGTTAGGTTGTTTTTTCCACTTAAGCAGGGATCGAGTTTTGCATCTTCCATTTTACAGCTCATAACGGGAGTAAAAACGGACTTTTCCAGGTATTTATATAAATTACTTAGGAGGCTCTAAGTTTACTTTGAGTCTACAATTTTTCTAGCCCATCTAAGCTACTGATTTGAGATTTGAAGTTTAACTATGGTAAATTTTAGCAAAGGGAAAGTTACTTTAAGTTTATGATCTTTTTATTTGACATTACATCCATAACGTATCTGTTCTGATTATGATCATCAAATCTGTGCGGCACTGATGGTCCAGAATCTCAACCTTTGCTTTTTAAGGAAGTGTTTCCAGCACTTACAGTTGTGAAGAAAATATTAGACAGAAAACAAAACATGCTCTTTATAGTTATCAGGAGTTCAATTAATAAAAACCAGGACTTTGTCAAAGTTCCCAGCTGCTAAGCTGATGAGGCATTTTCATAAAGAAACTGTGTCATGAAATGAAGAGCTGCTGCTGCTGCGATCCTTTCAAAAATCAAAGGACTGGAAAAATTGATAAAGTGTTGCATAACAATGAAGGTTGCTACATAACATGCCTGACAAAGCCTCAAAAGAACAGTAGATACCCTCTTTTCTTCCACCCAAAGACCCAGACTTCACTAATACCATATCCACCAAACACCATAGCCTCAAGTCGGCCCTGATAGTGTTGTGGCACCCTTTCAGCAACTCCTTTCACAAACCTGGGCGTGGTTTCCCAGAAGTGGACAGCAAAGGAGAGTCAGAAGAAGAGTCTCGTCTCTGGTGGTGGGAGTTTAGGGAAGAGGATGTTGGAAGACTGGCATTCCGACTAACGCAGAGATATGGTTGAGATGCATTGTCTGTGGTATGTGGCATCTCTAGAGGCAAGACTAAACGATATATACTGTCAGACTGCGTACTCTTTTCTGACTTTTTGAGGTTGCATCAGGTATGTGATCGATACAGCAGTCTTAACAGACACACAGATACCAAGTTGTGTATCAAATAAATATATTTGTGTTTCTCCTTAAGGTATTATACAATGAAAGGGCTTGCATACAGTGCAGTGGTAGCCAAACAGAAAGGTAAGAAAATGCAATTTACTTGTAAACAGAAAGTTATGGTAAAAAGTGTAACTGTGTTACCAAAAAAGGATGGATGTACTGTTCAGTGAAGTGAGTGCTCCCAAAAACTAGTAATTTAAAGATGCCACAATAAAAATTTTCCATCTTTTATCCTCAGTTATATTCCATGAAAACTTCTTATTCCTAGGAGGCCAAGATACAAACAAGGTTTTTAAAAAACCATGACAGCAAGAGGAGCCACCACAGTTAATCCACATAGTGTGCACAGCGATGGTACTGTAGCTATGCTGGTATAATCCCATAGGGTAGACACAGTCACAGACACAATGACCAAAGGGATTTTTCCCATGGGTGCAGCAACACCACCTCCCCAAGCAATGGTAGCTAGATTGACAGAAGCATTCTTCCATTGACCTAGCTGTGCTTACACTGGGTGTTAGGTCAGCATAGCTACCTCAGTCAGAGATGTGGATTTTTCACACTCCCGTGCAATGTAGCTAGGTTGACTTCAATTTTAAGTGTAGACCAAGCCTTAGTCATCAGTGTTCAGCAGGATCTCTAGGTTCACCTAGTTTGGAAGAACCGAGTGTTGGTAACTTTTTGCAATTTCAGAAGATGAATAAAGTTTTGATGATTACAGAATGATTATGGAAAATTTAAACTGGTGGTCTAGTACCTAATGTATGAAGTACAAGCTTCCACTGACAGCAGGAAGTAGTTTTCAGAAGTCAGGCACAGAACATCAAAGCTAATCAACACTTATGGCTTTACATCTGCAAAGCACTGTACACATCAATCAAGAGGCAACATCTCTCAATTTAATTTAAAACAGTGGGTAGTTCAAAAGGTGGAGGGTATATTTAGTATATGCAACAAAGCTATTTCTGTACACATAATTCAGATGAACTTGCAGCTTTGGAACAGGAGTGGAAAGTATAACAGCAGCTCAATATGATGTATGTATACAGCTCATATTGACATTGGGACTAATTGCAGCCTACATACTACTAAAGTGAATAAAGATGGCAGAATCAGGTGGGGGGAGGGGCTCAGCAGAGGGGTCCGGATGCTGGGGCAGCAGGGCTTGGGGGGATGGGGACTCCAGGTGCAGCAGGTTGGGGCTCAGTGGGATGGGAGTCCGGGAGACTCGTTGGGGGCAGACTGGGGGCAGTGGGTGGGACTCATCAGGGTGGGGGTTTGATGGGTCTGCTTAATGGGGGAGCCGCAGCTGCTGCTGCGGAGGGGATGCCGCATGCCAGGCTTCCGCTTCCCTCCCCCATTCCCCTATTCCATCCCCATCCCATTCCCCTTCCTCTCCCCTGCTCCTCATTCCCACATCCCTCTCCCCACCCTATCCCACACCCCTTCCTTTCCCCGTGGCCCCCGCCCACAAACTACACCCATGGGCATCCCCAGCCCCACAGTGATTTACCTCTCTGCCAGCTTGCTCTGGGTGACGGAAACAAAGCGCCTGTGCTGCCGGGGAGAGGAGACAACTCTTCCATTTTCCTTTGCTTCCCCATCATTTTCTGCAGGGAAGCAAAGAAATCTGCGGGGGATATGAATTCTGTGTGGTGCAGAATTCCCTCAGAAGTAATAATATTTATATAAGCAATTCTATAGCTTAATACATATTTCATATTCTTAATTTTTACACTAAAGAATGGTGATTTATGCATTTCTTATTTACTAGATTAATTTTTCCTCATGATTTGTGTCAAGCTTTATTAGGATAAAACTACAGTTCAACTGAAAATGCACAAAAACCACAACTAATTCCTTTATTAGTTAAATAAAACTACCTTGGTTATGCTGGATATATAAGAAAAAAGTAAGTTGATCAAAACACGTTCTACATTTAAAACTAATTGATTTATTAAACAAAGGAAATATTACCTGTAACTAGTGGATTTAATTGATTGTTTCTGGTCACAATGACCTTCAAGATTTTTGATCTCATTGTCTGACACCTAGTTTTTATTCATATAGTGGAACAGGAAAACAAGCTTTCCTGCTTTTTCAACTGCCACTGGCTTCTTGAAACTTTGAATAAACTAGCCATTGAACTGACCTGGTTGAATAAACTGAAAAGAAAATATTCTCTCTGCACCTGTAGAAAAGGCTACTGCTGTCAAAAACTGGATTAGCACTTCAACATACTCCCATTCCAGGTGCTTATTGAAAGACTTCCACCAATACAGAAGTTTGATTTTCTTTAAACTTCAGCAGCAAACATTTACGGATTCATATTTTTATTCAATTGATTAATACATTATAATACATTCAGGCCTTAACATAAATTTATTTAAAATTGATAACCTATGTTAATTTTTTTGCTTAAATAATCATTTATTTAACCAATAGTTGGAGTATCCCAGTCATTTCAGTGGAACTTCCGTGTAAATTTTCATACTGCTTCCTAAGCTTTGTTAAATATTTAGAAAAAAAAAAAAAAAAACCAACCTTATGGCACTGCTAATTAGAAATGGTTTAAATAATTTAAAGTATTTTTACTGCATCAGAATACTGTTATATAATAATATATTCATCCAGATACTAAGTATTAAAGATACACAGCTCACACCATCCTCAGAGGTAGATATTTCCCTTTTACAAACAGGCAGAGGTTCAGCGAGGTTAAGCAGTTAGCCAAGTACACAGCAATTCAGTAATGCTGTGGTCCCAACTCCAACAACTAGCCAGCACTAATGCATTTAAAATTGCCAAATTGTGGGTTTAAGAAGAGTGAAACTCTAGGCTAGGTTCACCATCAGCAAATAACATGTTTAACCCTACTGACCTCACGGGCATAGTTCTCATTGCTAACGAGACTGATACTTACCCTCTCTTATACAAATGTTTATTAGCAGTTATATTTTGATAAGGTACTCAATGCACAGAAAGGATGCCATAATACAGTTTATTTAGGGCTGTCTATTAATCGCAGCTAACTCATGCGATTAACTCAAACAATTAATCACAATTTAAAAAATTAATTGTGATGAATAGCAGTTTTAATCGCACTGCTAAACTATAGAATACCAACTGAAATGTATTAAATAATATTTTTGGATGTTTTTCTACATTTTCAAATATATTGATTTAAATTATAACAGAATACAAGTGTAAAGTGATCACTTTATATTATTTTTATTACAAATATTTGCACTGTAAAATGATAAACAAAAAAATAGTATATTCACCTAATTCAAGTACCATAATGCAATCTCTTTATCATGAAAATGCAACTTATAAATGTAGATTTTTATTTTGTTATATAGCTACATTCAAAAACAAAACAATGTAAAACTTTACAGCCTACAAGTCCACTCAGTCCTACTTCTTATTCAGCCAATCACTAAGACAAACAAGTTTGTTTACGGGAGATAATGCTGCCCACTTCTTATTTACAATGTCACCTGAAAGTGAGAACAGGCATTTGCATGGCACTTTTGTAGCCAGTATTGCAAGGTATTTACGTGCCAGATATGTTAACCAGTCATATGCCCCATCATGCTTCAGCCACCATTCCAGAGAACATGCTTCCACGCTGATGAAACTTGCTAAAAAAAAAAAATGCATTAATTAAATTTTGACTGAACTCCTTGGGGGAGAATACTATGTCTCCTGCTCTTTTACACCCGCATTCTGCCATGTATTTCATATTATAGCAGCCTCGAATGATGACCCAGTACATGTTGTTCGTTTTAAGAACACTTTCACGCAGACTTGACAAAATGCAAAGGCGGCACCAATGTAAGATTTCTAAAGATAGCTACAGCACTCAACCTAAGGTTTAAGAATCTGAAGTGTCTTCCAAAATCTGAGAGGGACAAGGTGTGGAGCATGCTTTCAGAAGTCTTAAAAGAGCAACACTCTGATGCAGAAACTACAGAACTTGAACCACCAAAAAAGAAAATCAACCTTCTGCTGGTGGCATCTGACTCAGATGATGAAAGTGAACATGCGTCGGTCTGCACTGCTTTGGATCGTTATCAAGCAGAACTGGTCATCAGCACAGTGGTTGAAGATGAAGGGACATATGAATCTTTAGCACATCTGGCACATAATTATCTTGTGATGCCGGCTACAACAGTCCCATGCAAATGCCTGTTCTCACTTTCAGGTGACATTGTAAACAAGAAGCAGGCAGCATTATCTCCTGCAAATGTAAACAAACTTGTTTGTCTGAGTGACTGGCTGAACAAGAAGTAGGACTGAGTGGACTTGTAAGGTCTAAGGCTTTACATTGTTTTGTTTTTGTGTGCAGTTACTTTTTTTGTACATAATTCTACATTTGTAAGTTCAACTTTCATGATGAAAAGATTGCATTACAGTACTTGTATGAGGTGAATTGAAAAATAAATTTTCTTTTGTTTTTTTACAACATAAATATTTATAATCAAAAATAAATATAAAGTGAACACTGTACACTTTGTATTCTGTGCTGTAACTGAAATCAATATACTTGAAAATGTAGAAAAACATCCAAAAATATTTAAATAAATGGTATTCTATTATTCTTTAACAATGCGATTAATTGCAATTAATTTTTTTAATTGCTTGACAGCCCTAATTTATTTAAAAAAAAAAAGATTCGTATACTTAATTTTGGCCTCTGTGTATATTAACTCATTTAATCTCTAATTAACTTTAGGAAGTAAATACAATGACAATTTTGTTTATCAGTACAGTTGAATGGCGCCATGGATAGAAGTAGGAATAGCCCCATTTATACCCAGGCTTGCAGTTTGCTTGCTGGGGACAACATTTGTGAGAAACACTCCCTATGTTATATGGCAGGGGTCTCCAAACTACGGCCCGTGGGCCGGATCCGGCCCGGGGCTTCCATTTGTCCGGCCCTCCAACCAACAGGGGAGAAGCGAACAGCTAAGCAGGCATGCCGAGCAGGCAGAGGGAGGGGCCGATGGCAGCAGCTAACGTGGGGCGGCAGCACAGCTGAGCTGTGCAGAGGGGTGAGTGCCCCCGGGAGCCAGTATCCCCCCAAAAGGGGAACCAACTTAGGGGAGAGTTGCTGCTGCAGCCGCGCAGGCCCAGACCCCTGCCTTAGAGTAAAAATACAAGCCAGATGCTTCATTACATCTCCAATAAATGGAGTAAAGAAGATGGAAATTAACAATTTTATAATGGTTAAATTTTAACTACAGGACTAATAGAACCAAACAGTCCCAACCAACTGAGTAGAGTAGTGTTTTTTTTTTTTAATGATTTTGCATATATCTGCATATATTTAATTTCTTTCACAGTTGCTTCGGCCCTCAAAGCCCCTTCAAAAATCTAATATGGCCCTCAAATCATAAAGTTTAGAGACCCCTGTTATATGGCATAAGATGACATATTTCTTCTCCACGGAAATGACATGAACAGAAGGGCCATAGATGAGTCACCCCATAAATACACTTCTAACTGTGAGCTATTCCTTTACATCCATCCTACCATAATTTAAGCATGGATGCAACTGAGCACTGGCGAGAGTACTGGTGACCCACCAAAGCATCAAAGGAAGAACATACATTTTTGTTGGAATCCCTCATAAATAGGGATATTTTTTAAAAATACTTGAACAAAGCAGTATTTTAAGAACAAGGCTACAGTAATTAAAACCTGAAGGACATTCTTCTCCAGATTGCAAATACTATAGAGATAGAAACATGCTGGGCCTAAGTTATGTGACAACATGCATTTAAACACTGTAAATTTACACACCTGTAGATTTGAAAGGCTGTAGATTTTATACCAGCATTACAATGCCCCAGTTTGCATGTCCTATGCTGTAAACAAGGCAGTGCAATCTCCACAAAAATCTTTCCATTTTTAACTTCACTTCCACATCAAATCTACAAGTTGTGATACCGGTCATATCCCTGCTATTCCCCCCAAACGCCACCTCAAGCTCCACATGTACCCCCTTAAAGTTTTCCCATTCTAGCTGTTCTAGTTGTCTTCCCCACTTGTTCCTATCCCCATGCCCCTCGCCCTTCTAAATTCCTTCATTCTCTTTTCCAGCTCTCCTCTAAGCATGAACTTCTACCTCCCCACGACAACAGTGCACCACTCTATCATCTCTACAGCTGCAAGCACATTGGGGGCTGAACTCCAACTAATGTCCTGAAGCACTCTAGCCACAGACAGCCTCATAAAGGAGACTAACCATGGAGACACAACCAAGAGTGCCTCCCCCACTTGGGAGAAACTAGCAGTTGTTTGGGACCGCACTAGGGTGCGCTCAAAAACAGGAGTCTCCCAGGTTGTATGGGAGACTTAAGAGGTCTGTTGTTAAGCTGCCACATTGCACTAGCCACCTTTTACGTCCTACTTCTGACTTGTTCATAACACTTGCCTGTAAGAACTTACAATCTAGTGATAAACACTCTAGTGATGGGAGTATATAGATACCTAAGTACATTTGACAAGTGAGCAACAAACATGGAAGGATGCGGTAAGGAAGAATAAACATTAAGTTATGTCCATATCTTGAGGACGCAATTAAAGAATGTCTTCTTTATTAAGATATAACTCAGTTCCCATGTGCAACATTGATGAGTTAGTTTTTGAAGGCATTTTAACTAAGACAATGGTCATTTGGCAAAAAGGGAACAAGAGGCCGTTCATGCATAACAAGCAACAGGTAAGGAGGCAAAGAAAGAAGATGAGAGAATTTTGGACATAGTGAAACAGAAGCTTCCAGGCAGATATCGATAGATCAGAGGAAATGCAATATGAGAGAAGGTCTCAAGTTCAGACAGTGCAATTATGAAGGACCTAGAACTCAATACCTGAACTGCGAATTCGGTATGCTGGGAAAAGAGAAACTAGTGAATGAATGTAAAAGACAGAGGTAATATGGACTGAATGACAAGAAGGAGAGTTTTCAGTAACAGTATTTTGAACAGGCTCTATGAAGATAATAGGGGCATCAGGAAGACTGAGAAGAAGGTAGCAGTAACTGAGGCAGGATTGGACTAGACATAAACAAGCAATAACCACAAAGATAGTCAAGAAATAACTCTTATATTAACAGTAATTAACAGCAAAATTAGATCATGATTTAGATGTGGTGAGAGATTTAATATTACTAAAGTCAATTATGCACTTTTTGAAAAACCTGTTCCCAAAACGGAGGCTAACAAAAGCAACAGGAAACCATTTTTTTGGTTAACAATTAGAAATAAAGGAACACGTTTTTAACAAGGAGTATTATTAAGCATTAGAAAAAGTGAAGTGTTGGATTGTTCATCACTTGATGTCTTCAAGTGAAGACTTTTGCCAAACACGAATTAGTGGGCGCACTATAGAGATGATGGGTGAAATGTTAGGAACCATGATATACAGAGAGGTCAGACTAGAGCTATGGGTCCCTTCAGACTTCATGGCCGTACACAACAACTTACAACAACGCTCACACAAAGGTTGTGTTTCCTAAGCAAATGTAGTTACTGTGCAAACGCTCTCCAAGCAGGTTAGGAGTACCTGAGAGGGCCTCAGTTCAGAACTACCTATACCTCACAGCATAGCTAAAGCAGCACCAATCTGGGCGCAGATGGAGGTCAGGCCCCAGTGACATCACAGCACTGACGTCATGCAGGCCCACAGCCCCACACTACTCTCTAGCGAGGATAACTCACCGCACGTGACATCACCACCCCAATGTGACGTCAGCAGGTGACACCATAGCAACGCACCCCACGACAACAGGGGAACACCACCACGTGGCGACCACAAAACGAGCCCGGGGGGGGACCAGCGAGATGACGTCCCACCATCTCATGGTGATGTCATCGGGCCACACCCCGGCGGACGACACGAGCCCGCGCTCGGCTCCCCACCCAGAGTGGCCCGGTGCCGCCGCAGCGCTTGGAGGCAAGCGAGCCCCGCCCGGAAGGAGGAGGGGGCGGGTGGGGCCCGCGGCTAGAAGGATCGGGGTGGGAGGCACTCACCCGCCGCGGTCACCAGCCTCGCGCGCACCCGGAACCGCTCAACCGCCGGCAGCCTCAGGGAAGGGGAGCCACCCCGCCCCCCTCAGGCTGTCAGTGGGCCACTCCGATCACGTGACATGAAGAGGCCGGACGCAGCCCGAGTGCCCATTGGCGGGCAGGGTCCGAATACCGCCTGCGCCCGCCCCCTCCGGGGCAGTTCTGCCAATAGAGAGCGGAGGGGGCGGCGCTAAAGCGCTTCGCAGAGGCCGGGCGGCGCGGGTGAGCGGAGGCGGCAGGAAGGGCCTTAAGCCGCCGGCCTCGCCCCGCCGGCTGCCTCCTCTCACCCGGCCTGCGCAGCGCGCGGCGCCTAGGGCAGCGCGCCCTCCGGGCTGCCGTTCGTTAACCCCTTACGAGCCGTTCGCGGGCCCCGCCTGAGGGGCTCCCGGCCCTCGCCCTCCCCGCCGGGTCGTCCCGCCCGGCGCGGCAGCCGGCCTGGGAGGGGCTCCTGCGAAGTGGCCTCGTTGTCAGAGGTTCCGAGCACCTGTCGCTACTGCTGAAGGCCGCGCGGAGGGACCAGGCGGGAGGAGGCTGAGGGGCTCCCCCTGTTCTCTACAGGCTCAGCCGGAGCCAAGGGCTCGCATCCTGCTTCAGGGACGGGAGCAGGCCCTGCGAGCCCACCCCTCAGGGCTCCTCTTGCCGAGATCCCGCGCTCCCTGCCCTGGAAGCCCTGCGCGTTCATTCAGTGTCCGGTGTCACAGGCAGGCGCTCTCTGCTGTACACATGATTTTTCCCAGTGTTGGGATGTCTGGCTTCTCTTTGTTTGCAGGGGCCTCTCATTAAAAGCCAATAAAAGGAAGTATTTCTTCACACAATGCAGAGTCAACCTGTGGAACTCCTTGCCTGAGGATGAGTTGAAGGCCAAGACCATAACAGCGTTCAAAAAAGAACTAGATAATTTCATGGAGGATAGGTCCATCAATGGCTATTAGCCAGGATGGACAGGGATGGTGTCCCTAGCGTCTGTTTGCCAGAAGCTGGGAATAAGCAAGAGGAGATGGATCACTTGATGATTACCTGTTCTGTTCATTACCTCTCGGGCACCTGGCACTGGCCACTGTCAGACAGGATACTGGGCTAGATGGACCTTTGGTCTGACCCAGTATGGCCATTCTTCTGTTCCTGTCTGGAGGTGGGGAGTCTTCCCTGCTTGATTTGGACAGAAGCTCATTCCACTTTGGGTCCTCTCCATCTCCTGCTTCTCATCAAATTTAATACAGTAGAACCTCTGAGTTAAACTGACCAGTCAACCCCACACCTCATTTGGAACCAAAAGTATGGAATCAGACAGCAGCAGAGACCCCAAAAAAGCAAATACAGTCCAGTACTGTTAAATGTAAACTATTTTTTAAGAAGGGAAAGCAGCATTTTTCTTCTGCATAGTAAAGTTTCAAAGCTGTATTTAATGTTCAGTTGTAAACTTTTGAAAGACTAACTATAATCTTTTGTCAGTTACGAACAATTTTCATTCCCAAGCTGGTCCTAACGCAGAAGTTCTGCTGTAAGTAGATGACCACCTGTCAGCAAAACGTTGAAAATTGCTCTTCCTGGCTGAATTCCCCTAGGTTTGCAGTGCCTAAGCAGACCCTTCAAGCATGGCACACACATTATGTGGGAGCTCTGCCCGTTTTTTTTTTTTTTTTTTTCCCCTTGTGCACAATGCATGTGCTTTTATTAGTCTCAGTTTTCAATACAAGTCTCTGTTCAGGTAATGCCTTTCAAAAGGCTTACCAAGCTGGTTAAGTACTACAAAGGCACTGATTTGTTATGCAGCCTTTCTTCAGAAATTAAGGGCCCCCTGCTTTGTGAAGGGCTCTTATTGTTCAGCAAAAGTGTTCTGCATTATTCATCTGAGTCTAAGTGAAATTCAGGAGCCAAAAATCTCTGCATGCTTAATCATCTTGTTCACAGAATTTGGGCTTTACCACCAATCCTGGATTAGAAGAGATTAAACGCAGTCCCATGGGTCCTTTTAGGATATATTACTGGGTGATTTGGCTGTCAGCACCTTAAAACCAGGGATGTTGTACAGACACATGGAGAGTGGCCTCTCAGGCCTTAGGGACAGCATGTCTGCAGCCCGTCCTCCTTAAAGAGAAACACATGTTCAGAGTATATGCCTGCCAGCACTTTGCTAGTGGCCAGTTTTAGCCTATGGTTCCTTGTGGTCTCGTACAGCTGTACAAATACACTTTTGTCCACATGCTGACTATCAGGAGCTAGCTGAGCTATCTTGTCTTCTCTTTCATGGGACTGGTGGCTATAGAGTTTTTTTTTTTTTTTTTTGGGGGGGGGGGGGTTGTTTTTGCTTGCAGAGTACATGCAAAGCTGGTCAAACCCATACCTTGTTGGCAAGTTTATTGTGCACTTTTGCTTGGTTTTAAGCTTCTTAAGATCACTATCACCGCAAGAAGCTTGGCCTCAATCAATTTGATTTGCTTTCAGTTGAATGTGCCCTCCTAAATATTGTTCTACATTGACAGGACATTAGGAATGAAGGGGAAAGGCACTTCAGTGAAGAAGCATTGAACATTACAAACTCTCAGTGAAAAGTGCAGTACACACTCATGTTGCATACGTTTTGCTGCCCCATTCCTAGATTAGTTGGATGGATTTCCGGTGTGTCTGATGCAATACAATATGGCATTCATGTGAGCCGTAACAAATGCACAGAAAGACTGTCCACTTCCTGGACTGTAATATTGGGGAAGGGACAGGATAAAGGACAGTGTTGTTAAAGGGGTAAAGATATTGTTACTGCTTTTTGACCCAGGTGCTTAGCCACTATTCAGGGTCTTGTGGGTTGTTTCCATTAGGAAGAGAAATTGATGATAGACTTAGGTATTTCGAGTCATAGACTTCAAGGACAGAAGGGACTAACATCATCTAGTTGACCTTTTGAGCGTTTCAGGCTACAGAATCTTGCCTATCCACTCATGAATTAGACCCATAACTTCTGGCTGAGTTACTGAAGCCCTCCAATCATGATTTAAACATTTCAAGTTACAAAGAATCCACCATTTACACTAGTTTAAACCTGCAAGTAACCCGTGCTCCATGCTGCAAAGGAAGGGAAAAAAGCTCCAGGGTCTATGTCAAACTGACCCAGAGGAAAATTCCTCTCTAACCCAAATATAGCAGTCAATTGGACCCTGAGCAGTTCAGCAAGACCCACCAGCCAGACTCCTGGGAAAGAATTCTCTGTAGTAACTCAGAACCCTTTCCATCTAATGTCCCATTATCAGCCATTGGGGATGTTTGCTACTCGCAGTCGCAGGTTGCCTATATGCCATTGCAGGCAGTCTCATCATACTATCCCCTTCAGAAACTTAACAAGCTCAGTCTTGAAGACAGTGAGGTTTTTTTGTTCCTGCTGCTCACTTGGAAGGCTGTTGCAGAACTTCACTCCTTTGATGGTTAGAAACCTACATCTAACTTCAAACCTAAACTTGTTGATGGCCAGTTCATATCTTGTGTCTACGTTGGTCCTTAATTTAAATAACTCCTCTCCCTCCCTGGTATTTATCCCTCTGCTATATTTCTAGAAAGCAATCATATCTTCCTCTCAGCCTTCATTTGGTTAGGCAAAACAAGCACTTTGAGTCTCCCCTCATAAGCTAGGTTTTCCATTCCTCTGATCATCCTAGTAGCTCTTCTCTGCACTGTTGCAGTTTCTTAAACACAGGAGACCAGAATTGCTCACCATATTCCAAATGAGTTCTCACCAGTGCCTTGTATCATGGCAATAACACTTCCCTATCTCTACTGGAAATACCTCACCTGATGCATCCTAGGATTGCATTAGCCTTTTTCACAGCCACATCACAATACCACTGAAAGATACATACAATCTGCCCAATATAGCACTGTATAGTTACACCCAATGTAACACTTTTGGGATTTGTAAGTGAAGATTCCTTAAATAAATAAAACTCTTGATTGATTTAGAATTGCTATGGTACATGAAGCCTGTTTTTTATATTTTCATCTGTGCAGTAACTTTTTAACATAAAAGCAAGATGGTTCCATATATATCATTGTGTGTCTACATAAAGTAATAATGCTGTTTCCCTTCATGTTCTGTTATGAACCTGGAATTCTACCTATTAAAACAGCCTATGGATACAATAAACAAGGAAGATTTATTCTGGAAGTAATACATAAACGTCAGTCCTAGTTAAGTCCCATTTGTGTCACTTCAATGTTTCCTGTAGTCAGATGATGGCAGAATCCCCCAGTGCGGGGGAAGCATCACCAAACAAAGCCACTTTTCTCCGCACTTTACAAGAGGGGGCTTTCCAAAGCGGGGGGCATGTATTGGGGCAAGAGGAGCTGGAGCCAATCTGCAATCTGCTCCAGTGATTCTGGACCAATGGGATGGCACTAGGAGGCAACAACATAGGTGGAGGAAAGGGTATGAGCAAGGGTAAAAGAACAGAGGGAAGTCATAGAGGCAACCAGATGCCAACCACCACACGCAGGGAATCAATTTAGGACAACCATAGGGATTTTCATGGGAGTGAGCTTGGGAAAGGACTGAGTAAAATCTGAGCAAGGATATCAGGTTTTAGGCCCATCTGAATCACTACATTCTAGTTGAGGTCCCTTATAACTCAGTTCTAAGGTCAGTGCAAATAAACTGCATGCACTAATAATAGGAACAATAAGTTGCTCATTGGAATGGTCACATCAGAAAGGAGAATGGCACCTGAGCGGGGACTAGAATTCATCATTTCAGATACTGAATTATGATCCCTGCTGAAAGGCAGCCTGATCTTTTCAAGTAGCATAAATAAACCTGCAGTCCTGTCCAGGCAGGGTTGCTGCTTCCTCTGCACGTGAATGGGCCTCTTCCCTTAGATTCAGCCAACTGGAAATACTTTCTCCAGATAATCAATCTTTTTACAGGAGAAGAATACGCCAGCATCCTTTCCTGGATCTGTCTCAATAGCATTCTTTGTACTCTCCGTTGTTCTTTCCTATGCATGTTCCATAACATCTCGAAAGATTCTAACATGTGCTTGTGTTCTTTCCTAGGCCAGTTTTCACAATTGTTACTAGATAGGGGCCATAGGTAAAAGCACAAGAAATTTGAGCTCAGAAGCTTTGTTTTTATTGAAATAGTCATCTGTTGCCAAAATGGTCACCAGCAGTAAATCTGGTTTTGTTTTTAATCTGTAGAGATTGGAGCTACAATATCTGCATAGCAAAGATGTACTGGCCTCCCTTAAGTTTAGGCTACATCTACACTTCAAGTAGAACATACTCACATTTGCTCTCATCAAGTTCGTGCACTAAAAATAATAGTGTAGCCAAGGTAGCATGGGCAGCAGCAAGCCGCCCAGCCACCCAAACTTCGAACCAGCTGGACCCCCTGGGTACGTAGTCAGTGCAGCTATTCATGCTGCTGCTCACCACTGCTTGTGCTGCCATGGCTACACTACTATTTTCAGCACATTAACTGAATGAGAATCACACCCCCAGCCCCAAGTGTAAACATAGCCATAGTTATGTTCCCATTGACATCCCACCATTATAAGAAATTAATTTGATGCAGTCACATATTAGTGGCTTTGGAAGGTGTAGCTCTTTTCTTTTTGGCTTTGTCTACACACCAACTTGCCCTGGTTTCACTTAAATCAGTTTAAAACCACACCTAGTTTAAGTTAGGCATGTAGACAAGATCTTGTTTATGTATTCTCCACTGTTTTTGTTGCTTTTCTAATCTGTTTTAATCCCTGCAGTTATTCATATGTAACGGTTTAGTCCAAGTACAAGTTCTCCTTATTGTGTTCAGATGTATTGTACACTTCCAGTAGGGCACTCCTCCTTTTGATCATTCCGGTCACAGTATGCTCTTCTTTCCCTGTTTTATTGGGGCCAGCATCAGATGTTTAAAGACAAAAAAAAGCCAAGATATTTATGCTGCGCAACTAACAAAACTGCTTGTAATGATAGATATCAGGATAATTTTCACATCAACAAAAAAGTTATAGTCTTCCTCAAGATGTAAAATAGTACAAGAGACCACCCTTCTGGTAACTCAGCCTAAACCATGAGATCTATACCAACAAAAAAACACTGCTGGAAAAGTTAATATTGACAGGTCCCGGGTCTAACACCTAATAGGTTATTTCGGAGGGGGATTTGCACTAATTTTAGTCCAGAAAGTTTGTAGATGTGATATATTTATATAATTGCTAAAGCTTTCTTTTCTGAGATCTAAAAGTACAGAACTCAAAGAACTTTGTTCTCTCTAGAAAGAAGGAACCATTTTGTGTTTAATTTAATACAGACTATCACAGAGGTCAGCTCAAATGCACTTACTGGACTCCCTTTAAGAGTAGATTTTTGGTCTCTTGGATTTGGTTTTCCTTTATCTAAATTAAAAAGTAATTTTAGAATGGAAGCATATGGTGGTTCTCTGATAACAAGCATAGTTTATAGGTTTGCACCTATTTTGATGTTAAGGTAACAGTCCTGCAACAAACTCTGTGAACAGACCCTGTGCAGAGCCTCATTGACATCAGGTTGAGAATTTGAAAGTGGAAGGCAGCTTGGGTGAAAGTGATCATGAAATAATAGAGTTCATGATTCTAAGGAATGGTAGGAGGGAGAACAGCAAGATAAAGACAATGGATTTCAAGAAGGCAGATTTTATCAAACTCAGGGAGTTGGTAGGTAAGATCCCAGGGGAAGCAAGCCTAAGGGGAAAACAATTGAAGACAGACATTTTTCAGAGACATTATTAAGGGCACAAGAGCAAACTATCCCACTGCATAGGAAAAATAGAAAGTATGGGAAGAGACCACCCCGGCTTAACCAGGAGATCTTCAATGATCTAAAAATCAAAAAAGAGTCCAACAAAAAGTGGAAACTAGGTCAAATTACAAAGGATGAATATAAACAAATAACACAAGTCTGTAGGGACAAAATTAGAAAGGGCAAGGCACAAAACAAGATCAAACTAGCTAAAGACATAAGGGGTAACAAGAAAACATTCTACAAATACATTACAAGCAAGAGGAAGACCAAGGACAGACCTAGGCCCGTTACAGAAAATGTGGAACTGGCAGAGGTGCTTAATGACTTCTTTGTTCCGGTTTTCACCAAGAAGGTTGGTGGTGATTGGACATCTAGCATAGTGAATGCCAGTAAAAGTGAGATAGGATCAGAGGCTAAAATAGGAAAATGAACAAGTTAAAAAATTACTTAGCCAAGTTAGATGTCTTCAAGTCACCAGGGCCTGATGAATTGCATCCTAGAATACTCAAGGAGCTGACTGAGGAGATACCTGAGCCATTAGCGATTATCTTTGAAAAGTCATGGAAGACAGGAGAGATTCTAGAAGACTAGAAAAGGGCAAAAATAGTGCCAATCTATAAAAAGGGAAATAAGGACAACCTGGGGAATTACAGACCAGTCAGCTTAACTTCTGTACCCTGAAAGATAATGGAGCAAATAATTAAGCAATCAGTTTGCAAAGGTCTAGAACAGGGGTGGTCTAACTACAGTCCAAGGGCCGCATCCGCCCGCCAGATGTTTTAATTCAGCCCTCAAACTCCCACCAGGGAGCGGGGTTGGTGGCTTGCCCCACTCTGCGTGGTTCCTGGAAGCAGTGGCATGTCCCCCCTCTGGCTCCTATGTGTAGGGGCAGCCAGGGGGCTCTGTACGCTGCCTCCACCCCAGGTGTGGCCCCTGCAGCTCCCATTGGCCACAGTTCCCGGCCAATGGGAGCTGCAGGGGCGGCACCTGCAGACAGGGCAGTGCGCAGAACTGCCTAGCTGCGCGTCTGCGTAGGAGCCAGAGAGGGGATATGCTGCTGCTCCTGGGAGCTGCTTTGAGGTAAGTGCAGCCCAGAGCCTAAGCCCCTGACCCCCTCTTGCATCCCTGCCCAACCCTGATCCCCCTCCTGCACTCTGAACCCCTCGGTCCCAGCCCAGAGCACCCTCCTGCACCCCCAACCCCTCATCCCCAGCCCCACGCCAGAGCCCGCACCCCCAGCTGGAGACCTCACCCCCCTCCCACACCCCAACCCCTAATTTCATGAGCATTCATGGCCCGCCGTACAATTTCCATACCCAGATGTGGCCCTTGGGCCAAAAAGTTTGCCCAACCCAATCTAGAAGATAATAAGGTGATAAGTAACAGTCAGCATGGATTTGTCAAGAACAAAGT
Organism: Caretta caretta; assembly: GCF_965140235.1. Classification (NCBI taxonomy): domain Eukaryota; kingdom Metazoa; phylum Chordata; order Testudines; family Cheloniidae; genus Caretta; species Caretta caretta. The sequence continues at coordinate 199,484,066 of NC_134208.1, read as the reverse complement.
GTGTCAAATCAACCTGATAGATTTCTTTGACAGGGTAACAAGCCTTGTAGATGGGGGGGATGTGGTAGACGTGGTATATCTTTTCTTTAGTAAAGCTTTTGATACTGTCTCACCTGACATTGTCATAAACGAACTAGGGGAAATGCACCCTAGATGTAGCTACTATAAGGTGTGCAAAACTTGTTGGAAAACTGTTCCCAGAGAGTAGTTATCAGTGGTTCAGTATCGTGCTGGAAGGGCATAATGAGTGGGGTCCCACAGGGATCACTTCTGGGTCTGGTTCTATTCAATATCTTCATCAATGATTTAGATAATGGTATAGAGATTACACTTATAACGTTTGCAGATGATACCATGCTAGGAGGGGTTGCAAGTGCTTTGGAGGATAGGATTTAAATTCAAAATTATCTGGACAAACTGGCGAAATGGTCTGAAGTAAATTGGATGAAATTCAAGAAGGATAAATGCAAAGTACTCCACTTAGGAAGGACCAATCAGTTGCACACATACAAAATGGGAAATGACTGCCTAGGAAGGAGTACTGCGGAAAGGGATCTGGGGGTCATAGTGGATCACAAGCTAAATATGAGTCAACAGTGTAACACTGTTGCAAAAAAAGCAAACATCATTCTGGGATGTATTAGCAGGAGTGTTGTAAGCAAGACATGAAAAATAATTCTTCCGCTCTACTCTGCGCTGATTAGGCCTCAAATGGAGTATTGTGTCCAGTTCTGGGCGCCACATTTCAGGAAAGATGTGGACAAATTGGAGAAAGTCCAGAGAAGAGCAACAAAAATGATTAAAGGTCTAGAAAACATAACCTATGAGGGAAGATTGAAAAAAATTGGGTTTCTTTAGTCTGGAAAAGAGAGGACTGAGAGGGGACATAACAGTTTTCAAGTACATAAATGGTTGTTACAAGGAGGAGGGAGAAAATTTGTTCTTCTTAACCTCAAGGATAGGAAAAGAAGCAATGGGCTTAAATTGCAGCAAGGGAGGATTAGGTTGGACATTAGGGAAAACTTCCTAAATGTCAGAGTGGTTAAGCACTGGAATAAATTGCCTAGGGAGGTTGTGGAATCTCCATCACTGGAGATTTTTAAGAGCAGGTTAGACAAACACCTGTCAGGCGTGGTCCAGATAATACTTAGTCCTGCCATGAGAGAAGGGGACTGTACTAGATGACCTCTCAAGGTCCCTTCCAGTCCTCTGATTCTATGATCAGTGGGGCTTCACATGAGCCTGCAAGACAGTAGCCTAAAATTTAATTAGCAGCTAGATGATTTCTACTTGAAGATCATACCACTCCTCCCTGTGTTCCCCTTTCAGTATTTGGGGTTCTGCAAGCATTTGTATTTTTAAGTGTTTCTGAGCCTTGATACCATGCGAACTACCAATACACAGTATTGGTCTATCTATACTTCCACTTAACTCGATGTAAGTTATGCTGCTCAGGGGTGTGAAAAAATCACACATACCCCCGAGCAACGTATCTTACATCAACTTAACGTGGTTTCTACACTGAGCTATGTTGGCAGGAGACGCTCTCCCTCTGACTTTACTTCCACCTCTTGGGGAGTGAAATTGATGGGAGAGTGCTCTGCCATCGACTTATTGCATCTTCACCAGACCAGCTAAATCGACGCTGCTGCATCGATCTCAGAAGCACCAATTTAGCATGCCAGTGTAGACTAGCCCACAGAGAAAGCTGATGAACTGACTAGCAATGAGAAAAAGAGCAAAATGGGCTATGACACAAATGCATAAACTAAGCAAACTGAAACATTCCCCCTTCTTCAGTCTCTCTGAGACACAATGATTGTAGGTTTACAGTGTCTCTTATGCAGTGTAGACATTTTAGAAGAATGTATTTTATATTTAGAGTTACACATTAGAAGTTTCTTCTGTGCCTAAAATCAGTTGACTACAGATGTGTTTGATATGTAATTGTTCTAGAGGAAGTAAAAGTAATAAAAAGTATGAGGACATTTTTCAATTGTGAGGCGAATTTCTGGCCCCACTAAAGTCAGTGGCAAAGCTCCCATTGACTTCAACAGGGTGAAGATTACATTCTCATTTTTTTGTACTAAGGAAATAAAAGATTTCATATACAACATGGAGAGAGAGGAAAAAATGCACTTGAAACACAGCCAGGTGAAGTTCAGTGGGCAACAATGCTGAAAACTTGATTTGAAAGTTTGAAGATCCTGGATACAGGAAGAATTGTGAAATGAACAGGAATTTTTCTGAACGCTTGTAAAAGAAAGGAATTGGTTTGGCTTGGTACTGAGTGCTTAAAAACAGCTTTCACAGACCACAATGGGATCATCATAACACTATGTTGAACAAGCTTATTTTTTGTGAAGGATGAAAACTATCAAAGTATTTTAAATTGCATGAGAGCCTCTTTAAAAACATACAATAAAAAGAAACTCATTCCAAAACCAAACATCAGATAGGTTAGACAATTTAGTTCAATGGCAACATATCTGATCTAGACGTTTAATACTCACTGAGAGGTCTTTCTCTTTTTGTTCCCCTACCTCTTGTCCATGTTTCATCTGTAGTTAGAGTAGTTTAGTTAGTTTCTTTTCATAAAGAAGTTGCTTAAGAATTATTTTTGGTTCTGTCTACACTAAGGAAATCTGCACCTCTAACTACAGCTGGGCACAGCACAATCCCCAGTGTAGACATAGTGCACGGGGACAGAGCAGGGTTTACACCAATGCATTTTATTTTAGTATGTTACTGGATTATGGTGCACTAAAATAATCCCCGCTTTATACTCGTGCAGCACATCTACATTAAGGGGATGCACTGGTGTAACATCAATGCCTGATCCTACATTCCTTTAGAAGGCAAAATTCCATTTGAATATGTTCATTGGAGTCAATGGGAGCGTTGCTTATATATGGATGTCAGGACTGGTCCTTTACTGGGATCTTTGGAATGACATTCCTCTACAGATAACTAGGAAAAATTACACTCTGTGATTTAAAAAAAGCGGGGGGGGGGGGGGGGGGCGAAGGGGAACTTTGGACTAGGTTTATCACTGTAACTCCAATTTTTCTGATTTCCATAAACTTACTCATGCCTGGAGGAATTCTGTGCCACTGTGAAAGTGCAGAATTAATGTCCCCCACAGATTTTTCCCCCTGCAGAATCATTGATTCTCACTGGGAGGCAAAGGGAAGCTGCTAGAAGGGTCATGCTGTAATTACACCTTTTGATCATCAGAGGCTGATGTGGCTGACTCATGGGCCAGAGCAACCAGCATCAGAGAGAGAGGAGGTAGAGGTTTCCTTCCTCACAGTGCCCTGCCCGCAGGGCCAGGTGAGGAGGCACAGGATACGGGGGGCACAGGCAGAGCAGGGCACACGGGGCTGCTGGGGGGGGGGGGTCGCTCAGATTTGGTTCAGAAGGACGAGTGGGGGGACATACTGGGGGGGGCACAGGATATGGGGGGCACAGGCAGAGCAGGGCACACGGGGCTGCTGGGGGGGGTCGCTCAGATTTGGTTCAGAAGGACGAGTGGGGGGACATACTGGGGGGGGGCACAGGAGCTAGTGGGATGACTACACTGAGCCAGGGCTAAATGGGAGTGAGGGTGCAAGGTGACAGGGGAGAGGGGAGTGCAGGGACACATGGGGTCAGGGGCAGTTATGCCTGGCTGAATGGAGAGCAGGGAGTGCAGGGACACATGGGGTCAGGGGCAGTTATGCCTGGCTGAATGGAGAGCGGGGAGTGCAGGGACACATGGGGTCAGGGGCAGTTATGCCTGGCTGAATGGAGAGCGGGGAGTGCAGGGACACATGGGGTCAGGGGCAGTTATGCCTGGCTGAATGGAGAGCGGGGAGTGCAGGGACACACGGAGACAGGAGGGAGTGAAGATGCAGGGCATATGGGGACGTGTGTAGATATGCCTGGCTGAATGGGAAAGGCTAGGGTTTAGGCAGGATCTACATAGGAGAGGCTCCCCAACTTCCTAACAATTCCTCCTCCCCAGCAATTATTTCCCACTCCCTCATCTCCTCCATTACCCATGACTCCCTCAAGCATTTGCACTGCTTCTGAGGGGTGCAGGAAATACAGTACTGTATTGTAGTTTAAATGAATTATTACTCAGAGTTCTGTATTAATATGCCTAGTAAGGAATCTATTTGTCAAAAAAAAAATCTGGAATCTTTTTTGTTGTCCGTATTGTTACAGACATACTTGCTGACAGGTATTTTGAAGTAAATGACCAAAATAATTGAAACTGGCATGATTAAACTGTCATTTTGACAAATAAAATATGCAGCATTTTGAAAATTTTAAAATATTGTGCACAGAATTTTTAATTTTTTGGCACAGAATTCCCCCAAGCTGGTGAAACTATCTAGGAAACAGGAATTAACAGACTGGATAAGACCCAAGGTCCATTTTTTCCAGTGTCCTGTCTCCGACAGAGGCCAGTACCAGATGCTATAGAGGAGGATGTAAGAAACTTGTAATTAGGCAGATGTAATCTAACCCCCCCCCCCATATGTCTCATTCTAATCTTTAATAGATGTTTATGTGAAAAACAAGACTATCCAAAGTTGTCAGAAGTAATAAATGTTGGAAGGGATATGAAACCTCATGTTTCAGGATTTCAGACCATCTCTAACTAATACCCTTTTTAATATTGTTAAATACTTGGCTTTAATGGCATCCTGTAGAAGTGAGTTCCAGAGTCTAATTACATCTTCTGTGAAAAAATATTTTCCTTTATCAGTTTTCATTTTCCCATCTTTCATTTTCATTGAATATCCCACTGTTCTTGTGTTATGAAACAGGGTAGAATGGAAGCTCCCCTTCTACCTTCTTTATAACAGTTATAAGCAGAGCTGGTAAAGGCATCTGTGGTTAAGGTTGCCTAACGCTTCCTGTGATAAGACTGTTTTCAGCTGCTTGTAATTCTGCCACACTTTAGCCATTTAGGGCAGAATTTTCCATGGTAGGTGGCTGCCTGAAGCTGAATTTTTTTAGCTAGTTTTAGTTAAAACAGTTCAGTTATTTCTGAGATTGGGGGAAATGTCATTGTTGCCCATATTTAAAATATTTACAACCATTTAATTGAGAAGCTCTAGAACCTTCATGATTTGGAGAAGGGACTTCAAATGTGGTGGGGGATGGAGAGTCAGTGAGGTGCCTTTTGCCATTCCTGCAATAATCCTCACAAATTTGGCTAGTTTACAAGTCTCTGAGACTCTCACTGCCACATGCTTAGTAGAGATTTGTTAGAGTTTGGCAGCTAACATTCTCTGAATGCTTCGTTTGTCCTGGGCTTCCTCTATTCCCGAGTTGTAGGGGCTGTGCAGGAATTTCCTGGAGTTTTTCCTTCTGGCAGTAGGGGAATGTTGTGTTACTAGGCACAGGAGCTGAAAAAAAGGGAGACCATCTCTCCTGTGCTCTCAATGCTCCCATTGCTGGCATGCAGGCAACAAGAAGGGGAAGCAGAGTGGTGAGGAGCAGATAGTATAGGGAGCAGGAGCTGGGAGTGGGGGGCATGTGGATAGGTACAGAATGGGACAGAGCCAAGCTTGGGGGGGATGTAAAAGGGTCTGTAAGCACTAGCATACATTCCCTTCCAGAACGAAGAATTTAAGGCCAGATTCCTAAGTCTCAACAGTCTGTGCTGTCAGAAAGCTGCTGTGAAACCCACTGACAAAGGGAGTACCTTATCCCCCTCTAGTGCAGGGGTGGGCAAACTATGGCCCAAGGGCCACATATGGCCCTCCAGATATTTTAATCCAGCCCTCGAGCTCCCGCCGGGGCATGGGGTCTGGGGCCTGGGGCTTGCCCCGCTCCAGCACTCCAGCCAGGGAGCGGGGTCAGGGGCTTGCTCTGCTCTGTGCAGCTCCTGGAAACAGCAGCATGTCTCCCCTCTGACTCTTATGCACAGGGCCAGCAGGGGGCTCTGCACACTGCCCCCACCCCAAGTGCTGCCCCCACAGCTCCCATTGGCCAGGAGCTCATGGGGTGGCACCTGAAGACGGGGAAGCACACAGAGCTGCCTGGCCACACCTCCGCATAGGAGCCAGAGGGAGGACATGCCACTGCTTCTGGGAGCTGCTTGAGGTAAGTGCCACCCGTAGCCTGCACCCCTGACCCCCTCCCGTGCCCCAACTCCCTGCCCCAGCCCTGATCCCCCTCCCGCCCACCAAACCTCTTGGTCCCAGCCCAGAGCACCCTACTGCACCCCCAACCCCTCATCTCCAGCCCCACCCGAGAGCCCACACCCCAAGCAGAAGCCCTCACCCCCTCCAGCCCCCAATTTCATGAGCATTCATGGCCTGCCATACAATTTCCACACCCAGATGTGGCCCTCGGGCCAAAAAGTTTGCCCACCCCTGCTCTAGTGGCTAGTCTGCAGAGAGGATGACAACCTTTTACTGCTATTAGTTACTCCATTAGCTCAAGTGGTAGAGGTCCAGTATTCCAGTTCTAGACGTCCCAAACCTGCAGTCGACTCATGTAGGGGGTCATTATGGTTCCACATAGCATTTCCCCTGTTTTCATTTTGCCTTTTAAAAATATTTTAAAATTACATTTAAAGAACTGTAATTTTGCAAACTCAAATGCTCGGAAGTTAGGAAATACTGAAATTAAGGTTGCCCATCTGCAAAGGATTTTTCCTTCAGACCAGTGACAGATCAGCTAGTAGAAAAAAGAAAAATCAGCTTTTTTTATACAAAAACAATGGTAAACAAAGTCCATACTTGATTTCCCAAACATGGTTTTTCCCTTTGATAGAGTTTTGGGAATCGGCTCCTTTGTGTTTGTGTGTAGTTTGCTCATGCAGAGTTCTGAGATGCACATGATGAGAAACATCTTATCCTTTATGAATCTGCCAGCTGTTTTGATTAAAATGGAAATTTCTGCTTGTCAGCAGATGTGTTCCTGAAAGCGCATCATTTGTGGCAATAGTCGTTTTGGAGTTGGTAAACCCGTTTTCATCCTGCCTTACTATTAGTTCAACTATGTGAAGTACTTTACTCATTAGACAAGCACATTTGTTAAAGAACTAATTTTTGGTAATACCTTCACAGATACTTGAAACGTGTGTTTTCAGAGTTATGGGATAGTCATATGGTGAAAGCTCTGGATTGGGACTCAGAATGTCTTGATTCATTTCTCAGATTTGCAACATTTGACTTTGGGCAGGTCACTTTCTCTACCTATGCTTCAGTTTCCCAAGTATAAAGTGAGAATATTACTTTTTTTTCTTACCTTTTTTGTTGTTTAGGTTTGGTCTATTTGTGCAGTAATATCTTGGGTATGGCATCTGTGCTGAAGTTTGGGAAATGCACCTTCTAGATCTACTTAGAATATTTCTCTTCCTGGACTGATACAATGTAGGGCCCGGTCTCCCCTACAACTTTTAGAAGAGTCTGTAGCCAGTTAGGGCCATTAAATTTGATACACTGAAAAACTGGTAGCGAAATGAAATTATAACATCTGACATAGTGCCTGTTGCATAGTTACAGTAAGCTTATACGAGGGTTCTCTTTAACCTCTGCTTTAGTGGCCATTTGTTTGTCATTCTCCTAAGGGTTTCCTGTGTTAAATAAAGACATTAACATCAAATCGGTTCCACCACATTAAGCTCCACTTGTAATTTAGAAAGACCAAGCCTTCTTGTCATGTGATGTGGATTTGCTCCTTTTAAGAATGTTCATGAATAGTTGAAATGACTAGGAGTAGCAGTTAATGGTCTCCAGCGCTATGTAGAGTTATTAACACTGTTACAGGAAAACAAAGTCCTATACCACACTCAATTGTAAGTGTCATTCTTTTAAAAAAAGTTATGATTTTGCCATAGCGTCATCTAGCCAAGTGCAAACCTCCATTTTCCCCTTGGTAAAGAGACAAATGAGATGTATTTGGCACTTCAAAAATACAAGCTGCTTCAGTGCTGTTATACAGCATTATAAACAAACCACTTACAAGCGTTCAGAGCAGGAAGCCAGGAGTTCAGGGTTCTAATACTGACCTGTCATGAACTCATCGTGTGATCTTCACAAGTCACTTAACCTCTCTGGTACCTATGTTCTCACACCTGTAACATCAAAAGAACACTTATTTTTGTAAATGTGCTTTGAGATCCTTTCGTGAAGGGTACAGAACGTTATTTTAGACACCGTAATCTTTCTGTGTTTCTTCATCACTGGGACTTGTGTAAATAAGTAGTCATACTACTCTACATTTGCTGTCCTTTTAAGGTTTATTATTCCTGCCATAAAGTTTGTTCTACACTACTAGTAATGTTAGTAATGTTACCTCTTGCTAACAGTGGGTATCTGCAACAGGTATAGCCTAACTACAATGTTTAACCCTGCAAGGTGGCCGTTTATCTATCCCTTTAAGAGGAAGAGTTAATTGCATTTGAATCAGTGCTGGGCAACAAAATTTAAAACAAGACTAGCCATGTCCTCCCAAGTTAACGTAATCATCAGTTCCCAGGCAACCTGCATTAGCCAATCCTTCTTGCCTCTCTAGGCTAGTAGTGGACTTCTGTCTACGCCACAGCAGAGATCCCCACATGCATGTTTATAACCCCAGCTAATTGTCTCAGTCAGTGTCCCCTTCCTCCTGGAACCCTAGAAAAACATCTTCCCCCCAGGCCACCTTGACTCACCTGAGGGGAACTCTGATAGAAGCTGCAACCAGTTCCAGCTGAGGGACTTCTTGCTAACTTTGTTACTGTGTGGGGGCTATAAATCCCAGCACACAGGACAAACCATGTTCAGCTGTACCCTTGTGGACAGCCATTGTCAACAATGGGCAATTTTGCTACTGTGGATAAGGCTAAAGGTTGTGAATTTTGATACCATGGGGAACCAGAGGGGAATTTGATTTACATGGAACTCTGACAATTGTTGTTCTTCCTTGGAATATAAAGAGAGGGGGCCAATTTGTTGGGCTTGAACTTCATTGAGTTTGTGCAGCACTATCTCATGAGGATATGGGAGTTCAGTCCACGTAAGAGAGGGCTGGGGGCATGGCCTCAAGGCAGTTGTCCACACAGGAAAGCTAACCAGCCTTTGGATCCTGCCAAAGCAAACCTGGGCATCTACAGGGTTGGGAGAGAGGCACGGTTTGCTAGTGCACTTACTGGAGGCCAGCAGCAGAATTGTTCTAATAGCCCTGCTAGTTGGAAACTTAATGGTCAAGATAAGGAACTGGAGCTGTTCTGAGTAGGGATTAGAGGTGTAGTGGTGCGGTGGAGGCATAAAAAGCATTGCATGGTGCGGTGGAGGCATAAAAAGACCTTACATGACCCCATTCTGGTTGGATGATGTAGACCAGAGGAAAACACTCCCAGATCTGTAGTACTATATTCCAGACATACAGGAGGCAATAGACCTGTCACAACTGCATTGTTATTTACAGAACGACAGCATCCTGAACCAGTGCATGAGATAGTGTTTAAAAGTTCTTATAAGAAAGGCTGCAAATTATGATTGTAACATGTTATAAAATAAAGGGTAATGAAGATCATTCTATTGGGGCTAGTACTCTGGTTGCCTTTATTACTATCCCAGCTGCAAAATTAATATTAAAGTATTTGGGCTTATGATTTAAGGCAAATGCAAAAAAGCATAACTCTAATTGTTTGATATATATTGTAGGTTTCCAAGACTTTGTCTTTATATGTAACATTTTGGTTGGTTGTTTTGTTCTTCAGCAACAGCAGTTATTTGAAATATGTCCGCATGGTTTAGTAGTGTTATTTTTGGACGCCGTAGGAATATGAAAGGGGAATAAAAGCCAACTGTCGCTATTAATTGGAAATAATATATTTAATTTTGGAAGGCTGGAATAATAGAAAACATGCCTGAGTGTTCATCTCTGGTTGTCTGATCTTTTTCTGTTATTAAATAAATCAAAACCTCTTGTGGTTTCAACCTGTAATATTAGATCTCTAAATATCTGACTTACACTGTCAGTAATCACTCTAATGATGGCCAGCCTTGAGAAGAACGGTTTTGTACTAGCTTTCCCCATACTGCTGGAAGAATTATATCCATCTTATTTTTAACAATCCTGGGTTTGTTTGGTGGTGTTTTTTTTAAACTGATACTCTGCGCAATTGCCACTGTTTTTGCCAATTAGCTGACATAAAATAAAATAGAAAACAAAGCCATATTTTAACGTGTGTGGGTGAGAGCTTCTGTGGGTTGTTTTTATGTCTAACAGGCCAGCTCATGATTTTATCATGAGTCTCTTGATTTTTGGTGTTTTTCTTAAGGACCCAGCTCCTGGAAGCATGCTGGTAGATGAGAATCTCATTTTTCATTTAAAAAAGTAAGTTTTTAGCCTTCGTGGTTGTAGAGTAAAGGTTCAAAATCCAGAGGGCAAATAAAAAGAACCCTTATTTAATCATTCTTTTTAAAATATCATGAATTTTAAGTCAAACACAGTGCTTTTTATAATGCAAGTATTAGATTTTTTTAGAGGTGTGTAAAAACACTTGCATATGTAGTTCAGACAGTGAGAATCAACAGTGTTTACTGTCACAAAGAGACATGAAGGTGTGCACCTGATGAGGGAGAAAGTAGTTTTACATAGGCCATAACTTTATTTTTGCTTTGCAGAACTATTGGCATTAGGGTCACTTAACCATATAGTGTTTAGCCTTATTAGAACTCACATGACTGCTGCCTTTTAGCTAACGCAGAACGCTAATATATGCCTAATGAAGTTTATTGGCGTCAGAGTGGTGGTTTGGGAAAGAAATACAAGGTTCTTGGTGTGCATCCCTTACACACCCCAAATTCCCAGTGCCAAAAGCAATGAGAATTTTGGGTGGGCAAGGAATGCCCCTGGTTCAGAAGGAAAAGTTTTCTAATCTTTTACAACCTCCTTACACTACACTCAAAGCTAACCCCCTAATCTAACCACTAAAAATAAGCACAGTACGCTGTATGGCTGCAATAGTTAAAATTATAATGTGGATTCCACTGTAAATGCAAGTTTCAATGTGTGCAATGATTATTTATAATAGTATGGTAGCACCCAGAGGTCCCAACCTGGATTCAGACCCCATTGTGCTATTGCTGTACAAACATAGTAAATAGACAACGTGAAGAGTTTACAGATCTAAAGAATGACAAGTATTTCATTAGGAGGAAAGAACACAATGTGCATGTTTTGCACATTCCAAGAAATGTTCCAATAAAATCCTGACTAAGCCAGACCAGAATATCATAGAATCATAGAAGATTAGGGTTGGAAGAGACTTCAGGAGGTCATCTAGTCCAATCCCCTGCTCAAAGCAGGACGAACCCCAACTAAATCATCCCAGCCAGGGCTTTGTCAAGCCGGGCCTTAAAAACCTCTAAGGATGGAGATTCTACCAGCTCCCTAGCTAACCCTTTCCAGTGCTTCACCACTGTCCTAGTGAAATAGTTTTTCCTAATATCCAACCTAGACCTCCCTCACTGCAACATGAGACCATTGCTTCTTGTTCTGTCATCTGCCACCACTGAGAACAGCCAAGCTCCATCCTCTTTGGAACCCCCTCCAGGCAGTTGAAGGCTGCTATCAAATCCCCCCTCACTCTTCTCTTCTGCAGACTAAATAAGCCCAGTTCCCTCTGCCTCTTCTCGTATATCATGTGCTCCAGCCCCCTAATCATTTTCGTTGCCCTCCACTGGACTCTCTCCAATTTGTCCACATCCTTTCTGTACTGGGGGGCCCAAAACTGGACACAATACTCCAGATGTGGCCTCACCAGTGCCAAATAGAGGGGAATAATCACTTCCCTCGATCTGCTGGCAATGCTCCTACTAATGCAGCCCAATATGCCATTAGCCTTCTTGGCAACAAGGGCACATTGTTGACTCATATCCAGCTTCTTGTCCACTGTCACCCCTGGGTCCTTTTCTGCAGAACTGCCACTTAGCCAGTCAGTCCCCAGCCTGTAGCAGTGCATGGGATTCCTCCGTTCTAAGTGCAGGACTCTGCACTTGTCCTTGTTGAACCCCATCAGATTTCTTTTGGCCCAATCCTCCAATTTGTCTAGGTCACTCTGGACCCTATCCCTACCCTCCAGTGTATCTACCCCTCCCCTCAGCTTAGTGTCACCCACAAACTTGCTAGGGATGCAATCCATCCCATCATCCAGATCATTAATGAAGATGGTTGAACAAAACCAGCCCCAGGACCAACCCCTGAGGCACTCCACTTGATACCAGCTGCCAACTAGACATAGAGCTGTTGATCACTACCCATTGAGCCCGATGATCTAGACAGCTTTCTATCCATGTTATAGTCCATTCATCCAATCTATACTTTTTTAACTTGCTGGCAAGAATACTGTGGGAAACCATATCAAAAGCTTTGCTAAAGTCAAGGTATATCATGTCCACTGCTTTTCCCATATCCACAGAGCCAGTTATCTCATCATAGAAGGCAATCAGGTTGGTCAGGCATGACTGGCTTTTGGTGAATCCATGTTGACTGTTCCTGATCACCTTATTCTCCTCCAAGTGCTTCAAAATGGATTCCTTGAGGATCTGCTCCATGATTTTTCCATGGACTGAAGTGAGGCTGATTGGTCTGTAGTTCCCCCCGATTCTCCTTCTTCTCTTTTTTAAAGGAGGGCACTAGTTGAAATTAGTATATTCCAAACAATTTGAGGAAGTGGCCAAAGTAAGCAATTGGACTAGCAGAGATTTATAGCAATGCAGGAAAAAGTGCCTCATCCTTGTGTTTGAAAGTAGATGTATTAATCTGAGTCTAGCAGTAAGACAGATACGTTCTGACACATGCTATTACATCAGCTAATAGCCAATTAGTTTGCTTGCTTTTTCCAGTAGATTTGTGAAGGAAAAATAAATTTTTTCAAGATGTGACTTCAGGTTCTCATTTGTTATCATGCTACAGAAGTACTGGAATATTTATAAGACTCAACAGTGGCCCCTCACCCACACTACAGAGTGAAAATTCATTGAGCAAAAACATTGAGTCTCTAGATGAGGTCAAAATCTTTAAGGGGGTCTTTATTATTATTATTACACTGTTGAAGCTCAAAACGTAATTGTAACCACATCCTATCCATTGATTAACAACCAAGGCTGTTTTTATTTATAGCAATTTTTTAATACTCGTAAAAATGTGCTACATTTACAGTTCTGCAAACTGGTGTTTTGTACATACACAAAACAGATGTAAGGAGCATAGACAGAGGCCACACTAGCCCAATGATACACTTTCCATACTTCCATGGAAGAACCATGGCAAAGACTGAATTTATTGATTCTCCCATTGACTTAATTACTCCAGGCCCCATGAACAGCGGTAGCTATGTCGGCAGGAGAAGCTATCCCACCGACATGGCACTGTCAACACTGGCACTTAGGTTGGTGTAACTTTTGTTGCTTGGGGGGTGGCTTATTCACATCCCTGAGCGACATTACTTATATCAATGTATGCTGTAGTGTATACATAGTCTAAAATAGGTACAGCACCTCACAGATGTAACTCTCAATGACTAGAGTTTGCCAAATAACTATTGATATTGTAGGCTGTTGCACATTAGTTTGTATTGCTTTCCCTATAATCCAATGGCATGGGCTACAAAATGGTCTTTAGCTACCTTAATCAAGGATGTTTTGTTGGAAGATTTCACTGAAAACTGAATTCCGCTGCTACTTTCTCTCTTGGATAACTAGCAAAATTTTCTCGAAACTGAAGAGGGTAGGTCAGCCTCAACAAAGAAGGGATTTCAAATTAAATGGCAGACTGAGACCCAATGACTTCAGGCAAAATATATAACACTCAAAGAACCTGAATATTCAAGAAAGGCAAACAACATGCATCGGATTGGACACTGAATTCTGCACCAATTACACCATACATTGCTATTTGGTATGGCAAATCTCTATGGGCAGTTTCCATGTAAATGCAGCTGCAAAATACAATCAACCATTTTCAAACCCATACCTATGCCTTTTCAAGTTTCTGCTTATACATTTTTGTCCACCATGTCTTATTCTGGCTGTTAAATACAGGCTGGGCTTCCTTGCAGTCTCTGGACACAAGACCAAAAACAACAACAGAGTAATATGGTTCAAAATAGCTTTCCAAAGAAGAAACCCAATATATCTATATGCAAAGGTGATAACAGTTTGATTCCAACTCTATCAGCAGTGCTAACCTTTTAATTTGTTTTACCAAATCTTTTTAAACCTTTCGTTTATAATAGTTTTGCTGGAGAACTAAGTGGATGGAACATTTGCTATTCTATCTATCTGACGGTTTCATGCTGCTGTCCATCACCATAGTAACTGAGCACGTTCCATGTAACATCAGTAACGAAGGAAGTCCCTAGTGAACTTCGTGGAGCATCTGGCACTCTTCCCCTTTCTAAGTTTTTGCTTGAGGTAGGGCTTTTGTTTTGTTAGATTTTATTAATTCTCCTCCTCATTTTTGTGGGGGATGTGAGGGATCTACTGTGTAGAGCCTGTGTTAGTGGTGTGAGCATCATTTTGATGGTTTAAAGGCTTTTTTGAAGAGGAAGGTTACACAGTGTTTCTTAAAGATGGTCAGACTCTGGATTTGCCTGATCTCTGGAAATTTGTTGCATAGCTGGAGCCCCTGGAAAAGCTTTGCCCTATACTCTAAAATCCTTCATGCTGAGCTGTGCCACCTGCATTGTGCCAGAGGAGCACAGCAGCTGCAATGGTTGACAGATCAAAATTCTGTCTCTGATGTAACTGGGGCTTAATCGATTCATTAATTGCTTTGAAAATTAGGACCAAGGCTTTAAACATGCACAGGAAGCTGACTGAGAGCCAGTGCACAGATCTGAGCATAAGCCTGAGGTGCTCACAGCGGCCTAAGTCATGGAGAAAGCAGGCAGTCACATTCTGTATCAGATGGACTCTGTTTGCACCATCTTCACATTCAGCTTCGGATACAGTGAATTACAGTAATCCAGCCTGGAAGTAACAAATATATAGCCAGGTCCTCATCTGGGAAGAAGGGGCTAAATTTCATAGCAAGCTGGAGGTGACAGAAGGCATTTTTAGAAACTGATACTACCTGGTCATCCATGATTAGTGCATCAAGGGAAAAAGGATCTGTAAAAGTTTCACACTACTTTGATGAATGGAGGCTGTGCACCTTTTATGAAAGGTGGAGACAACATCTCAGCTAATTCTTCATAGCATTTCCCCCTTTCATCCAGCACCACTTCTGTTTTGCCTGGGTTCAGTTTGAGCCAGCTGCTGTTCATCCAACAGCTGATTTTCTTGTAGGCAGTCCGACATCTTACAAGCACTGGTGGTTGTGTCAGTTAAATATGAAATATATAGTTGAACACCATTGTGAGCTGAGTCCATGGCATCTCACCCAGTCATCCCACATAGATATTGAATATGTCGTTTCTCTCATTTTCTTAATTTGTCTGCGTAAAACAAACTGGTTTTACGAAAAGTTGATATTTTGACATTGAAGGACCATCTGCTTCAGTGAACATCCATCTGTATTTACTTCATGTGTGCAAGACATTTTGTTTGGTTTACTGGTTTTAATGGTTGCTTTAGTGAAATTTTATTTGCATACCAATTTCTTTTCTTTATTAGGCAGAATGCTCTGGAGCTATGGCTCCCAGAACTGGGCAGAGAATGGTAATTCCCTGTTGTGGAGAACTTTGAAATTTTTGGTTTTCATTCCTAATCAGAATGAAATTAAATTTATAAATTCTCTGTGAAACTGAATTACTGTTCTCCATCCAGTTCTAGCAGCAACCACCACTTGGGAGAGGCTAAAGCTTTTTTTCTCCTGTGGTCCATATTTTGTGGGCTTTTTGTTGGCTTTTGTTAAGATTCATAGGTTGTTCATAAATTTTGGGTAGAGATGAAGCTTGCCATCCTGAAATTGTTCAACTTTTAGAGACTTTTTAAATAGATCATTTAGATTTCCAGCCCAGAACAGTTTAAAAATAGAAATGCTTTGTGTAAGAGAACCACCAAGGTCCTGAAAAGTAAAGGTCTTGCTTAATGACCCATCAGACCTAGAACTCTTCCCCTGAACCCCTGCTTTCCACTAGTGCTCTGTGTGATCAGCAGCTGGCGTTGAGCAGTCTAGGTCAGGATACTTGCTGGATTCCTACTTTCTCTCCCCCCCACACACACTAGGTAGACTTATTGTAGGAAGATTTTTTTGGAACACATATTAACAGTTCTGACAAACTAATTTTGTAAACAGGCTCAAACTGTATTATTTGATATATTTCTCTTTATACATACATTGCATAGTGTCAAGTAGCAAGTGCAGCAACTAACTATTTTCATGCACTGACCTCCTTTAGAGTACTTTTTTTTTTTTTTTTAAAACACGGTCAACTATCAGTGGAGTTACACTAACAGCAATGTAGCATTGGGAGAAATTTAAGAAAATGCCTAATATAGAGCCCAACCTTATTTAGGTGTGTAAAAATGGATTTTGATACCTGACTTTGGGCATTCAAGCTTGACCTTAATTGTTTCAGTTTCCTTGCTGTAAATGAGAATCTCTCCTAAATCAGAGAATTTCACTTAATGTTTCTGAAGTGCTCTGGAATCCTTAGATGATTATAGAAGTGAAAAGTATTATTAATGCACTAAAATATATTTTTATTCATTATTTCACAGTTATCCACATATATCACAGTTCTCTTGACTAAGAAACAAAATTCATCCAACCCATCTTCACTTTCAGTTTATTAAAATTATCTTTACCAGTAACATTGTATTTACAGACTCATGGAGTAGTACAAGCACCATTATGAAATTCCAAAGATTTTTTTTAAATCTAAAAATCGTATCAGGACTTGAAGTCACACACACTCATTTATACATGTGTCCATTACTACAACTAAGGAAGTTCTTTGTAGCCATCTTTAACATTTCTATTAGTTTTAACTGAAATGGTGTTATGAAATAAACAGCTTTAGGTAAATTAATTTTGTTACATATGCTGTTGTTTGTGAACTATTTTACAAATATATTATTCCAAGGAGGTATTTGTGGGAGGGGGAAAGATGGTATTGTAATCGGTTGTCTACAGTTCATCCCCAAACCCCAACACTGGCACTGATTCTTTAGAAACCCTTAGTTTATGGGATTCAACATCCAGAAAGCTCTTATGAATTTTGCCATTTTTCAAGGAATACAGACTGGACTGAGGAAAGCCAAACAACTGGACTTTATTTTATTTTTGGTTTCTTTCTGGCTTGAAATTGTTCTGTTTTATTTTTGACAGATTTTATTAGCATTGATAAAGCAGGATCTACAGCTTTCTTAGTGATGTTTCCCTTCTTTCCAATCTCATTCTCCTGTATCTCCTTTGCAAGATTCTGCTGCTTTTGTTCTCTTCGGCGAGCTTTCTCCTCCAAAATTTTTTCCACTGCTTTTGTCCTTTTGAAGTTTGAATCAGAAGGATCCAAATTAAACAAGTGGGAAGTATACAGTGCTTGAAACCTTGTATCAGCAACATTCACCTGAAGATAGAAAAGAGAACCTATATCAGAGAAACAGGACAAAATGTAACATACCAGAAAATATGGTAATCATATTTAAATGGGAGAGCGTGTACAAGATAGGGGTAACACTAATTGCCTAAGTCAGATCTTACTTAACTGGAACCTAAATTTTAATATTTAAATTTCAAACAGTAGTTCTCAGAATTTGGTCAGGCTGGTTAAATTAAACTATGCATTCATGGAGGGTGAATTTCACCTACGTGTGGGGGACGTTTCTGTCCTTTGCATTGTGTGCAAGGTGGTATGGGAGAGTCAACAACATACAGGAGACACTCCTGTGCAAAACCTGTACATCACAAAAGGTGGGCCACTGAAGACATTCCTTGTGGGTTAAGAATAAGCAAGCATGGAAAGAGTCAGTGGAGATGGGCAATAATCAATATTCCAGCCAACAGATTGCATGTGGTCTTGAAGAGTGAATTCTGTCTCCTTAAATCCCTATACATAGTCTGGTTTTGCTCCCTCTGTTAGGGAAACATTGCTTGTAATCTAAGCCATGTAAAGTGCACCCAGGTCCTAAAGGGTTATGCACACGTACATGTCGGTAACAAAAATTCAAAAGCAACATGGACTGATCAAAGTTGTATCCTTGTTTGATCCCAGCATTAGTAATGATAGCCTTTTCCTGTGTAGGAGTACTATAAAGAGGTTTATATTCAACTGCACTGTTAAAATGTTGTCAAACCATATTACTGAGGTATAATTCTTACATCAGAATTCCAATCCACTCCTCTTGAAAAAGTAAAGATACTACTAAATTCTATTACATTTCAATACTTGGAATCTGTATTAGTATTACCTGAAAGTCATCTTCTAACAACTCCTCCTTTTTCATTAGTTGTTTCTTTTTCTTCTTGCTCAGGTTCTGTTGTTCTACAATCTTCTCATAGTTAAAATGTTTTCTGTCATCCTCCTCATCGTCCATCATAAGCAGTGCCATTTCAGCCTGTTACAATAAAAAGAGCTCATTTATATAACATCTCTTTGGGACGTATGGAATACACATGTTCCTTCTGAAACATGAGCACTCATGATTTCCAGGCTCCAGGGGAACAGTTGTAATTTGTAAACAGATTGCAAGCGATTATAAAACATAGTAATGTTTATTATTAATTAAATATGTCTTCTAAAACTTTTGGAGAACTGATGAGGAGGAAAACTACAGTACTATTCAATGAGTTTTATACTCAGTAGTACAGCACAGCAGGTAAAGATTTTATCTCATTTCCACAAGGCTGTTATATCTATATTCAGTTTAGCCTCTTTGTAGGATTGTGACATGGGCTACATTCCACAACCATCTGTGCTTACCTTAAAGCATTGTATTTGTTTTTAAATTCTCATATAGCTGATTTTTATTTTTAAACAAAGAACAACCCAGAAAGGTTGCTCTCTAATTAAATATAATCATTGTCACTCATTTTCATCTTCACAGTGATCATATGGTTAAACGTTCCACTTACAAGAGTTCAGAGACTTATGTGATCTATGTATAACATAGAAATGAAAAAAGTGTCAAGGTAATTCTTATCTTATAAAAGATAGTTTTTATTTGTGAAAAACCAATGTTTAAATAAAAAGAAGAAATTAAGTTTGGGGCACACACTAACAAAAGCAAAGAAATTATGTGATTAAAGTGGATACTTTAAACTCCATTCACACTAATGAGAAATGAGAACCCCAAGCCAGGGCATGAATTCAGGACACTGCTAAATAACTTTGAATAGTCTAACTTTGCTATTTCTGCAAATGGGAAACAACTATTTAAGCATAATATTAGTTAAAAAAAATAAAATTAACTTTTGCTGAAGTGGAATAACTAAGCCTTTAGGGATCGAAAAATGTCTCACTGATAATTTCCTTTCCGCTAGCAGTCTCTCTCTCAGTTCTTGACATCTGGGTCAGGATGGATAAAAAAACAAATCAATGATTTATTTATTTTTGGGAGGAAAATGGTAAAAAAAATGTTTACGGAAAAAAAACAGTAAAAAAAATCAGTTTTTTATTTAAATCAGATTTTTAAATTTGTTAGTTACATTATAAGTTTTCCTCATAAAAATAAACCTGTTTAAAATGAAATCTGAATTTAATACAAAGTATGTTAAGGCCTAAGCTTATTACAATCTCTTAAAACATTTAAATAAATAAATATGCTGAAACCATGAGCCACTATCAAAAACTTTAGTTAAAGGCTGGGGTTTTTTTTAATATATGAAGAAAGAAACAAGGGGGAAACATCTAGCTTTGAAGTAACGCTTTATAATTATGGATCAACAGGTCTTGTACTGTGTTAAGGCCATGATCCCCTGGGAAATCCAGGGGCTTGTGCTACGGAGTGCAAGAAACTGGCAAAGTCATCATAGGCATTGGGACCCACCCGATTCCATGAGACACCATCATGTATCTTATTAGGATTATCCACTGAGCCCACTTGGGCATACTCCTATTGTATAGTGGTTCCGTTTTCAAATTATGAAACAGAAACATGCTGACTGGCATTAATTATATTCCTATCAACAGAGTAGTCCTACTGAATTCACTGGTACTATTCACATACGATTAACTCCACAAGTATTTAAAGAACTGGGACCTATGTCTGTAATCTTTAATACTTTAACACAAAAATTACCTTGTGCTTTTCTTCTTCTTCTTTTTCTGGGGTACTTTCTTCTGTCTTGAATTTCTTTGATATTTTCTTTAAACCTGATCACACAACAAATACATGAGTTAATTCATAAGTATACATGAGACTAATTCCTATAGGTACAGTATCTGAAAGTGTGTCTCAGTCAGCTGAAATTGATATTTCAATTTGAGGTAATAAAAGAAAAAGTTTGAAAAAAGAAATCAGGTATGGTTAAGACCTAGCAAGGATTTTTACAGGAACAATATCCACTCAGTCTACTGAGTGGGTATCAGCACTCAAACTGGCAGAAGTGATGGTAGGCAAAGAAAAAAAAAAAAAAAGAGGGGTATGGTACAATTTTTTCTTCCTTCTTGCAAAGAGCAGTTGTGAGAACCACTAGTGGGGCACATCCAGTTACACAAAGCCACTCACTGTTCAAATGTACACGCATTATAAATCCAAAGAGAAATGAGTTTATGCTGCTACACAAGTAACTGAATTCACGTGCCTTCTCTAAAATGTTCATTCCTTCCACTTAACTTCCAGTATGGAAAGGAACAATGTAACAGAAATAGCTTAAGAAAAGAAAAATAGTTTAAACTTATATTTTCCTAATCTGTCCATTGACAGTATTGGCAGCTGAACCAGAGTACAGCCTTGTAGAAGTCAAGATAAAGGCTATGTGGAAAAAAAAAAAACCAACAACAACCAAGAAGATCAAAATTATTCCCCAAATTTATAGAGAAGCAGTAAAAGTTATGCATGAAAGAAAGATTATCGCAGAACAAAAGGGGACCAAAATATTGTTGGACTGATTTAAGCTCATCTTAAATGATGAGACTCCGATGAAGTTTTCTTTACTCACTAAGGAGGTTCTGTGCATACACTGATCCTTGTACTAATAAAGAATATTAACAGAAGGAAACAGAAGCCCACAATAACCAATTATTAAGGAGAATCCTATTTACAAATACTATGCAATCAAATTTATCTCTCAAGAAAGATTCAAGACTTACAGTGTTATGAGGTAGAAGGGAAGATGGAAAGCTGCCTGGACTAAATCATGCTCTCTGACCTTTAATGAACCCATTTCCAGTAATACATTACAGTCCTTTGGGGGTATTCTTAAGGAACATATTTGGATCCATTCTGTTTCCAGAAAAGAGACTAGAAATATTTACAAGACAAAACAAAGTCTAGTTAAAGTTAATTTGCTAATTATGCTACGCAACAGGACACAACATCTCTCGAAGAGCCCCTGAAATATTTTAAGTAATTTCCTTCTTAAAAAAAAATTCACTCAACTGATTCCAAATAGCTTGCAAAGCTTGGGTGGGTTTCTCAGAAAGTTTTTTGGGGAAAAAAACAAAACAAAAGAAATACCACCACAAAATCCTGGCTGCCAGTAAGAAGAACAAAGATGTACAACATCAGTTGCTCATCAAGTCCTAAACTACTGATTCAGCATCTCCAGGGAACCATTCAGGGCAGAGGAAGTTCAAGCCCAGCAGAGGGCTCCTATTCTGTAGGTGTTTGTTCTACCTTCTCCACATATTATTCAATTCTATGTTATACAGATAGAATTGAACAAGTTTGAAACCTTCCCCAAACTGGCTACATCAGGGATGCAAGAACAAGCAGACCTGGCGAGACTGGGAAGAGATAGGTACAGGGAGGCTGAGAAAAAACAAACAATCATAGGTAGGGCCCTACTAAATTCACAGCCATGCAAAACAAGTCATGGACCATGAAATCTGGTGTTAGGTGTGCTTTACCCTATACTATACAGATTTCATGGAGGAGACCAGTGTTTCTCAAATTGGGGGTCCTGACCCAAAAGGGAGTTGTGTGTGTGTGTGGGGGGGGCGTGCGTGCGAACAACCCTTACTTCTGTGCTGCTGCCTTCAGAGCTGAGCAGCTGGAGAGCAGCGGCTGCTGGTTGGGCACTCGGCTCTGAAGGCAGCGCCCCACCAGCAGCAGCGCAGAAGTAAAGGTGGCAATACCATACCACACCACCCTTACTTCTGCCCTGCTGCCTTCAGACCTGGGTGGCCAGAGAGTGATGTCCGCTGACTGAGGGCTCAGCTCTACAGGCAGCAGCGCAGAAGTAAGGGTGGCAACACCCTACCAGGCCATCCTTACCTCTGCGCTGCTGCTGGAGGTGACACTGCCTTCAGAGCTGGGCTCCCGGCCACCCCCGCTGCTCTCCAGCTGGCCAGCTCTGAAAGCAGCACCAGCGCCAGCAGCTGTGCAGAAGTATGGGTAGCAGTACCGCAAACATCCTCCCCCCTCCCCCATTCCAACTCCTTTTTGGGTCAGGAACCCTACAATTACAACACTGTGAAATTTCAGATTTAAATAGCTGAAATCATTAAATTTATGATTTTTAAAACCCTAGGACCATGAAATTGACCAAAATGGATCGTGAATTTGATAGGGCCCCTAAACATCGGAGGTGCCAGGAGGGAACACCTCTCAGAAGCAAAGCAGATCCATATTATTATTGTTATTTATGTCTATTACTATAGCACCTAAATGCCCTAGAGATCCAGGATTGTGCTAGGTGCCGTACAAGCACGGGTTCACTGATGTGGGGAGCTCCAAATTCTTACCAACATCTCCGGGTACATGAGGCTTAGCTTGCTCACACTCAACTTCTAATATGGTGTATGGAGAAGGAATAAGGAAAGTAAGTGCAGAACTAATTGCCTCCCTATGGAAGACTGATCCTAATTAGGATTGTGTATCACCTCCCCTCCCAGCCCCCACCTCGCAACTATAGGTTGTGCAGCCTGTCAGAACCAGCCTTGGTCTTGTAGCTTCATGAAATTAAGACTATTTGGTTCCAAAATTGTCAGACCTTTTCTCTTTGCTGTTGACAATAAAATCATCACCACATGTAGCCTTTAAATCAGGACTGCTTTCCTAAAAAATGTGGTTTTGTTCAGCTACAAGTTATTGACACAATAGTGTTCATTTACCCAGTATGGAAGACTAATTCCACCTGCAGAATAGTCAGACAAGATTAATAGATTTTAAGACCAGAAGGAACTATTATATGTTCATCTAGTCTGACTTCCTGCTTAACACTTCACAGAACCTCAACCAACAATTTCTGCACCAAGCTTATAACTTCTGTTTGAGCTATACGATCAACTTTTAGAAAGATATCCAACCATGATTTAAAGACTTCCAGTGATGGAGAGTCCACCACATCACAAGGTAAATTATTCCAATGGCTAATTAAACTCACTATTAGTAACATATGCTATACTTCTGGACTGAATTTGTCTAGCTTCAGCTTCCAACCATTGTACCTCATCATTCCTTTTTCTATTATATTAAATGAGCTGTTGACTATCAAAAATATTTTTGCCACATACTTGTAGATTATGCCTCTTAATATTCTCTTGAAGTGTTGTAAAATCCAAATGCTTACTCAGATTGTTCTGAAATTTGCTGTGCTCCTTTGCCAATCCTTACAGTCCAGGGGGTTCTCAAACTGTGGGTCAGACCCCAAAGTGGGCCACAACCCCATTTTAATGGGGTTGCCAAGGCTGTCTTGGGCTTTGGCTTTAGCCCTGGGCCCCAGTAAGTCTAAGCCCCACCGCCTGGGACCAAAGCCCAAGCCCTGGGTGGTGAGACTCAGGTTACAGGCCCTCTGCCTGGGGCGGAAGCCTTTTGGCTTTGGTCTCCCCCCTTGCCAGGGGCGGTGGGGCTTGGGTGGGCTCAGGCTTCAGTCCCCCCTCCTGGGGTCATGCAATTTTTATTGTCAAAAGGGGATCACAGTGTAATGAAGTTTGAGAACCCCGTTATAACTTGTAAAACATTCCTGGAGTTTCTATTAATGGCTCCATGAAACCCTTCCAAATGTCTGCAAGTTTGAACTCCATGAAAACACAATTTTTGTTGTACACATTGTATAAAGATGTTTAAGGAGCTGCTCCTCCTATTCCCTTGACTAATTTGGTGGTCTGTAACAGATTCCCAACCAGTACCCCACGTTGGAATTTATCAGGTAGAATGCTGATCCATAACTATTCCAGGTCCTATACTTCTGAATTGTCAAGAAATCTAACGCAGACAATAGTTTCTTTGACGTAGAATGACAACCCTGTTCCTCGGCTGCCCACTCTCTTTTTCCTAAAATGGAGTAATATTAAAATCCCAGTCATGTGACTCAGCCCACCAGGTTTCAGTAATACTAATTATACCAAATTTTCTTTTCATAAATGAACATTTCTAATTCCTCCTGATTATTTCCCAGGCTTTTCTCCTCTGTCACCCAGAAAACTGGAACCCTTTCTACTGAAACAGTGGTAGTCCAACCCATATGTCCTTTTCTCCCTATAGAAGATGACCCAATATTTCACAAAACCCAAACCATCAACTTTAGACTGTATACCTAGCCAACAGTTTGCTGCTCACATTTTCTACTGGCTATCTTCTCTCAGTTGCTGGGCAAGACAGATTTTTGATCATCACCAATGCTTTCCTATCCTTCAGCTCCCTTGTAAGATCTTTGAAGTCTCAGATGATCTGCAAAGAATCTTCTGAAGCAGTACGCAGTGATGTTGTAGCCATATTGGTCCCAGGATATTAGAGAGACTAGGTGGTGAGGTAATATCTTTTACTGCTGGTGAGAGAGACAAGCTCTTGAACTTACAAAGAGCTCCTTTTCAGGTCACTGAACATTTTGGGTATGGCTGACATCCATCTTCTCATGTGCCCTGCAGAGGTCCCTGTGTTTTTCTCCAGTTTTGGAATTTCAGTCTTCCAAGAGATTCTCTGTAGCTGCTGCAGGAGAACTGGAATATGACTCGATATCTCTCCCTATGTTGAATTTCTCCTGGTTCTCTTTCCTCTAGTGGTCAAAGACCATCCCATCCTCTCTTGCTTCTCCTTCCTTGCTTGGTCACAAATTGCCAGTCCCTTTTCTCTGTTTTCCAATCTCTCCTGTTCGTTTGAAACAAAACTTATCTGATTGGACCTGCAGTGGTGATAGCGGGTTATCCAAGAACTGTCTCTCTGATACAACAGAATCAACAGACGCCCTTCAAGACCACAAACCCATGAGAAAAAGTGCCTACTCTCTATTGCAAACTCTTTCAAACTCCTGGTAACCTCCTGCTCACCTCAGGAATTCACTTTACAACTGGTTTATACATTTAACCTTGCAGGTCAGCTCATCCCCTCACTCACAGAGAGGATTAAGACTAGAACATTGGTCCTGAACTATGGCCAAAGAGCCCCAATCTCCCAGCCCTCACAGAGACAGACTTCTCACCCTTTTGTTTAGAGGCTTGAAAGCCCAGCCACATAGCCCCAGCAGAGACACAAACACACACAGACAGACCAAAAGGATAATTAACCAAGCCCTTTATCTCCATGCACGGGATCCTCAGCTGCTAATCAAAACTTTTACTCTCTCCCTGTTCATTTTATGATTATAATGATCTGTTCTGGCCTTAAAAACCTATTAACTTCACAGTTAACAGTTTGCAATTAACTAAATTCTGGGAAAAGAATTAGAATACCAAATCTGATTTTTTTTACCTTTGGGCACCCATTCTAAGAAATCTTCTATAAAAAAAATCATAATATTTTTAATTGCCATACCCAGCCATTATTTACTGTCACCTGGCTATATTAATTGAGCCTGCAATGGAAAATTTTGGAATAAGAACAAGACAACCACAGTGCTTCACATTTCTCTCATACTTACATGGTTTCCTGAAATCAAAGAGAACAACCATCAACTTCTTTGTCTCCTGAAATAACTTGTTCAGGTATGACAAAAAGCAGAATACTATTAGTATAACATTAGAATTCTAATCCCCCCCCCCTTTCCATTTCATACAAATCCCTCATGCAATATTATAGGCTATTCTACCATATTCGTGTTAATTCCCTTTCCATATATTTCAACTGACATGCAATCACGGTTTCATCTCCTTCTGCAAAAAAAAATTTACTACTGAAAGAATAAAAGTCAGATACTTAAATATGTTAACATCTATAAAGATTTCAGAAGTATTTTTGGCTTGTATAATAAACTAATTCATATTTGACTGAGTGATTTTTCCATTTGCTTTAAGTTTCATAGCATTAACTCTTCCTGTCCAATGTAAATTGCAGGATACACCTAATTCTAAATGAAGCATTTAAAATTTGGTGAGCATAATTTAAAAAAAAAAAAAGTCAGATTGTAAACTTTTATTAAGATTTGACTATGAATTCAGGTACAATATTCAATGTTGCAAAATAGGATTTTCAAAAGACTCAAAATATCTCCCACATGTTGGGCTTCTCCAATTTTTGGAGCCCTTAGAACCAACTTCAGCCTTGTCTACACGACAGAGTCATTGCCGGTATAGCTACATCATCAGATCCCTCTAGTGAAGGCATAGTGTAAGCTGACAGGAGGGCTCCTCTTGGCATAGTTACACCACCACCCCATATGACATTCGCTAAACCAACAGAAGCACTCTTCTGTCGGCATAGTTGTGTCTACCCAGAGGTTTTGCCAAAATAATTATGCTGGCTGGGGGTGTGATTTTTTCACACCCCTAGCCAATGTAGCTATGCTGGCAAAACTTTGTAGTATAGACTAAGGGTTGGTCTACACGGAAAACTAGCATCAGCATAGCTACATCTTTCAGGAGTGTGAAAAATCTGTAGCAATATGAATAGCTTCATAGAGCCAGAACGCTTACAGAGTTAACAATTTCAGTTGGTACAGCTGCATCTTTCAGGGGGAAATACACACCCAAGAGATGTAGATATGCTGACCTAACCCCCACTGTAGACAGTGCTAGGTCTCCCATTAACCTAGCTACCGTGTCTCAGGGAGTTGGATTAACTATAGGGAGGGGAAAACCTCCCCCTGTAGCGAGCATCTGCACCGAAGTGCTATAGTGGCGAAGCTGTAGCCCTGCACCCATGCCGCTGTGTAGTACTTTAAGACATGGCCAGCCTCAAATACAACAAAACATTGCTAAATTGCATCCCCAAAATTAGTGTCCACACAAATAGCAGCCTCACCCTATTTCTCAGCAAAGATTTAATATCAGAGCGCTAAAGTGATGTTTCCAATGAACAGAGCCAGGTGTACGTGGCTGCATAATAGATTTTAAAAGTGCACCATAATTGAGCTTCACAGTCTACGTTTTCATTTTGAATATTAACGATTTAGATATTACACTTATGTTTACTTCAGCATTTTGGCGGGAATCTCCCACTATTGCACTACCACCAGCACATCTCCACCCGTGGTAGTAATGGAAACAGGGCTAGTGGAGCCTGAGCACAGACATTTTTACGACTGTTTTGATGAGATGGCCATGTGAGACAACATGGTGGTAATACTGGGAACTCAACGGATGCAATAATGTCTTCCTGATTCTGCAGACACCTTAAAACAACATGTATGAGAGAAGTATGAACTGGTCCCGTTGGTCTCAATGGTATGTTAACATTGAAGCCCCATGACAACAATTCAACTTTTGTGAACTATTTCAATAGAAACATCATGTTCATGTTTATTTGTCATTGTTGCACGATACTCGAGTAGGATGCAGTAGGGCAGTTAGTTGCCATAAAGAGTTGCAGAAGTGGGAAATAGCAAGTTCAGGAGCTCTTTCCCCAGAAACTTGAAGTTGACTCTGCTCCTCCCCCTGATTAAACAAGGAAAAAAGGAGATGCGCTAATCTCAGTACCAAAAGTTAAAAATGCTTCTTAGAGATCAGAAACACTAAGCCTCCTCCCACTCCTCTTTTGGTGCCAAAAAGGCCCAACTGTCCCATACCCATATGTCAAGATGTCCAACTTTCTCCAGACAAGATTAATATTGTGAAATGGGGTCTTCCAGTCACTAGTTTGAATTTGAAAGTTCCTACTTTACTTGAGTGCCATATAACTTATCTTGTCAATCATACCATCTATTACTGAAAAGACCTTTATTGCAAGTTGCTCTGAAGCCTCAAAAACCCGTAACAATCTGAAAGTGGAATTACTAAATTGAGAGTTGCCTTAGATACTAACTAGAATCAGAATTAGCCAAACATATTTTTTAAATTTTACCACAATTAAGACATTTATTCCCTTTTCAAAGAGACTGCAAAGAATTAATTTATGAAAAGAAACTTTAATGTTCGTCTTTCCTATTCTGAAGCTTCACAATGATCTCTGAAGCAAGAGCTCACTATCAAGTTAAAAAGCCTACTCAGCCTTTATCTTTCCAAGAACATGAACCAACAAATCACTCCTCATTATGTACACAAAATATTAATTTTCATATGAAATCCCTAGGAAATACATACACTGAAGCTAGCTCTTTATTTTACTTTGATAAATTAAACTCAATCAGGTAATACCAACATTCTTCTGAATTTTTTTGGCGTCTATTAATATTAACCAAAGATGACCAATTATTCTTTTGGACAATACTGAACTGCCATTTAACAACTTCCAAAGGAAGAAAAGGAAAACTTCTAACATGCATTTTAAAGGATTGTCTACATGCACAGTTATACTAGTTTTAAACACATGATTTTAAATAGAGTTAGTCACATGGGTACAAAAGCCTATATAAACATTTGTTTTAGTTTAAACCAGGTTTTTGCTTTTGTTTGTTTGTTTTAGCTCAGAATAAAAATCAATTATTTTAAAAAACTTTTTTATTTAAATGAGAT
Source organism: Caretta caretta (assembly GCF_965140235.1). Taxonomy (NCBI): domain Eukaryota; kingdom Metazoa; phylum Chordata; order Testudines; family Cheloniidae; genus Caretta; species Caretta caretta. The sequence continues at coordinate 199,455,190 of NC_134208.1, read as the reverse complement.
GGTTTAAATTAAAAACATTTTTAGAAGAGAAATCTATTTAAAATTAAATTTGAAATTATGACAACCTATATTAAGACTTAAGTATTAGAGAAAATCAAATCACTCAACTAGTGGAAGTCACGAGCTAAGCACCTAGCACCAGGGTTTGTTGAAGTGCTACACTAGTTTTTGACAGCAGTAGCTTCTTCTGCAAATGCAGACAGAGTATTTTCATCATTTCACTTTATTTTTTTTAATTAGTTCAGCTTAATGACTAGTTCATTCAAAATCAAAAAATCAAATGGGAGTTGAAAAAGCAGGAATGCTTGTTTTCCTCTTCCAATCTATGAATAAAACCTAGGTCTGAGAGGATGAGATCAACTAGTTTTAAAATCTTAAAGAACATGGTGAACAGAAACAGTAAGTTCAATACTTCCTTTGTTTAATAATTTTTGAATACAAAAAGATGTTTTGATATTTTTTTCAGATGTATCCAGCACTTTAAGGTAGTTTTATATAACTATCAGTAATCATTTAAAATACTGTTATTATTCATTTTTAGATGAATTCCAACTTCCATGCAAATACAGTTTGCACACAAGTAAAAAATTAATCTAGTATATAATAAAAGCAACATTCACCATTTTCTAACAGAACAAAAAAGATTCTGAAAAAAATGTATATTATGCTACATAACTGCTGAAATACATTATGCATAGATAGAACATATACTCTTGGCTAGCAAAGAGAAGTACTAAGTTTAGAGTAAATGTTATATTTAGTTGCAAAACAACATGGTTTAATGGTTACAAATTGTGAGAATCAACCTTTGTTTAGGAAAATAACTAAAAAGTTCAACTGCAAAATGAGATTAAAATAAATTATTTAAATCCATCTACCCTAATTTAGCTTCAGTTGATTAGGAGCAGGTCTAAGAAATACCTTGCTTTGGTTTGAGTAGTGTATTTATATCAATTTAACTAACATGATTAATTAAATCAGTTGAATTAATCTGGTACAAGTGTGCATGTACACACAGCCCATGCAGCAGGCAAAGATTATCCAACAAGTTTCTGGAATGTACTTTTTTGTTCCAGTTTTCACCAAAAAGTTTAGTAGCAATTGGACATCTAACAATGAATGTCAGTGAAAATGTGATAGGATCAGAGGCTAAAATAGGGAAAGAACAAGTCTAAGTAATTTTTAACTAGTTAGATGTTTTCAAGTCACCAAAATGCATCCTAGAATACTCAAGGAGCTGACTAAGGAAATATCTGAGGCATCAGCAATGATCTTAGAAAAGGCATGGAATATAGGTGAGATTCCAGAGGTCTGGAAAAGGGCAAATACAGTGCCAATCTATGAAAAGGGGACAAAGGATAACCCATGGAATTACAGACCAGACACCTTAACTTCAGTACCCAGAAAGATAAAGGAGCAAATAATTAAGCAATCTGTAGAAACCTAGAAGATAATAAAGTGATAAAGTAAGTGATAAAGTAATAGCAGCATGGATTTGTCAAGAACAAATCTTGTCAAACCAATCTAATACTTTTCTTCGAAAGGGTAACAAGCCTTGTGGATGGGGGGGGATGGGGAGGGGAACAGTAAATATGGTATATCTTGACTTTAGCAAGGCTTTTGATACTGACTTGCATGACCTTCTCATAAACAAACTAGGGAAATACTACCTAGATGGACTTACTATAAGGTGAGTACATAATAGGTTAGAAAACCATTCCCAGAGAGTAGTTATCAGTGGTTCACAGTCAAGCTGAAAGGGCATATCTAGTGGGATCCTGCAGGAAATAGATCTGGCTCCGGTTCTATTCAATATCTTCATCAATGATTAGATAATGGCATGGAGAGCTCACTTATACAGTTTGCAGATTATACCAAGATGAGAGGTTGCAAGTGCTTTAGAGGATAGGATTCAAATTCAAAATGGTCTGGATAAACTGGAGAAATTGTATGAAATAAACAGGATGAAATTCTATAAGGACAAACACAAAGTACTCCACTTACGAAGGAACAATCAATTGCACACACAAAATGGAAACGACTGTCTATGAAGAAGTACTGCGGAAAGGGATCTGGGGTCATAGTGGATCACAAGCTAAATATGAGTGAACAGTGTAACACTGTTGCAAAAAGGCAAACATCATACTGGTCTGTATTAGCAGGAGTGTTGTAAGCTGATTAGGTCTCAACTGGAGTATTATGTCCAGTTCTGGGTATCATAAGAACGGCCATTCTGGGTCAGACCAAAGGTCCATCTAGCACAGTATCCTGTCTTCTCACAGTGGTCAATGCTAGGTGCATCCAAGGGAATGAACAGAACAGGTAATCATCAAGTGATCCATCCCCTGTCACCCATTCCCTGCTTCTGGCAAACAGAGGCTAGGGACACCATCCCTGCCCATCTTGGCTATTCTCCATGAATTTATCTAGTTCTTTCTGAACTCTGTTATAGTCTTTGCTTTCACAACATCCTCTGGCAAAGAGTTCCACAGGTTGACTGTGTGTTGTGTGACAGATGTAGATAAATTGAAGAAAGTGTAGAGAAGAGCAACAAAAATGATTAAAAGTCTAGAAAACATGACCCATGAGGGAAAATTGAGAAAACTGGCTTTGTTTAGTTTGGAGAAGATTTTGGGGGGGGGGGGGGGGGACAGGGACATCATAACAGTTTGCAAGTACATAAAAGGTTATTACAAGGAGGAGGGAGAAAAATTGTTCTCTAACCTGTGAGGATCGTACAAGAAGCAACGGGCTTAAAAATTACAGAAACAGCAGTTTAGGTTGGACATTAGGAAAAGCTTCCTGTCAGGGTGGTTAGGCACTGGAATAAATTGCATAGGGAGGTTGTGGAATCTCCATCATTGGAGATTTTTAAGAGCAGGTTAGACAAACACCTGACAGAGCTGGTCTAGATAATACCTAGTCCTGTCATGAGTGCAGAAGACTGACCTAGAAGACCTCTCAAACTTCTCTTCCAGTTCTACGATTCTATGCATCTTCTACACTCTCTTTACTCCCTCCCCCACTCGGAACTTTTGGAAACATAGGTGTATTCCTCATACATACTATCTTTCCTTTCTTAAATGCATTGATGGGCAGTGACATATTTAAATATCAACATTAAACGTATCATCATTAGCACTGGAGTTAGCACCCATTGAATTCACTGAGGTAGATATTTTTTTCAAGCTCACTGCAAACTCATTAAGACACCACCACACTGGTTACACTCGGATCAAATATTCAAGTTTTTTTCCCCCTGGCACTATAACATCTAGAGATCTAGCTTTTTTTTTTTTTTTAAATAAACCAAAGCCGAGACTCTGGAGAACAGGGGTCCACTACGTAGCCCTTTGTTCCCTGCCCTTCTTGAGAGGGCACACGCTACACTTTAGGAATCACTGCCCCGGGGCAAAAGAAGTTCTCTTTGTAAACAGAGTTTATTTGGTGTAAGACACCCCCTCCCAAATATACACTTGCCTAGGTTTCTTTTGGCGAACTTCCTGGTTCCCTTTTACAGCAGCATCCCCACTTTCCTTAAATGGAATATGGAAATAGTAATCAGACCCTCAGTTTCCATCTGACAAAACTTCCCTTCAATTTGCTCAGTCTGCCATTGACGAGCTTTAGAGATACATCAAGTGTCACCTTGCTTGCAGCCAGCCAGCATGTGGATAGTGCTCTCTCTCTAAAACTATTCCAAAGCTAGCTATATTCTCAGTTTCTCTTTTCCAGTTGATGTCCGGTAATCCTGCAGTCAAGAGTTTTACCTACACACTCAGTGTCTGCTCAACAACCCCAAGAGCATCTCTGAACAGCAAGTTTGTATTCCATGCTATGGGGAAAATGTGAAAAAGCTACTGAATAATAATCACCCTCTTTCACCATTTCAAGATGGAGTACCTCACTACATATTGCAGGACACTTTTCCATACATTGCTTGGAAGCTTCAACATACATTAATGAAACAGGAAATGCTAACAGTGTGAAAACCTACATCCTCTTGCTAGTAGAAAAAGGATGGAAGAAATGGCATTGTTCCAATAGCCCAAGAAACACTCCATATGCAGAGCATTTACAGAGAAATTAGGGGGAGGAATGGCATGGGGCTAAAGTATACCGCAGTGCTGCTCTCTTAAAACATGAGCCGAAGTCCACCTCAGTCATTCTACGCTGCAGAACAATCTACCTTATGTATAAGCAAGTGCATTAAAACACAAAAGTAATCCAATGTATTTTTTAAATTAGTAAAAATCCCACAATGCTAACTTCTGAATGCCCAAGAGATGAACACATGTGCATCGGCTGGTAGGTGCTAAGTTCTCAAAGGAATCTGAGTCTGTATGCAATGAAATACTAACATAAATGGCTGGCGATATTCACAAAGTCACCACTATTCTTTCAAGATACAATCCTTCAAGGAATTGTCTTGGATCTTGTGTCCCCCTCCCTGTTGCCAAATGCCAGCTAAACCACTCACAGACTCTTGTTCTGCTTCCTGTGTGGCATGCTCCAGTAATACACTCTGCAAAAGAAGTTATTTCTTGTATGCCCGTCTACTGCTCTGCCAATGACAAGACAAAGAACTGGACTCCAGATTTTTCCTTTGCTTGGTCACCAACTTTCTGGAGTCCTACCTGATTACAACTTATCTTTATAACATCATTAACAGGTATACAAGGCTGTGGTTTGGCTCTGTTCGTTTTGTTCTCCTAATGGTCTCTCAGTTCTGCCCATCTGGTCTTGTGGGGAGCAGAGACATCTGCCTGCTTGACAAGATGGACAGTAGCCCGGAATGGACACACTAGTACTGCAGAAGCTCAGCCAAAATTCCACATGTGCCTGCATTTGCTTACATTATTTGAGCAATCTAAAAATTGCCCCAAAGCATAGCAATCATGTTGCAAGTGTTGTAAAAAAGGGTTTGTAAGTGCCACTGCTCCAGCTCATAGATCCCTATTTCTTATTTCTCCAGTAAGCTACAATTACAGGTTTCCTTCTTTGCACTTCGGTCATCTAGCCCCAAGACACCAAGCACCTTTGTGGCAGGAATCAGTGGTGGCGCTTGCAGTGTCAGCATTACCCTGAAGCTTTCTAGAACCAGCAGATCTGGTTCACTGGTTGCCTCAAGGCAATATTTGATGCTTCAGAAGCCAAAATCTTCTTTAAATGCCCTCAGCACACTAAGGCACCAAATGAGCAGTACTAAACTCTAGATCATCTTAGCATGAGAAATCACCTCAAGAGCACTGAACGACAGCCAACAGCCTCTTGGCACACTGACCAAAGCCTTGACTCCTGGCAGCTCTGCATCAAAGCCTCCAGTTAACACTCCATATACCAGCACAGAAACTGGAGATCAATAAAATGGTATCAGGGTATATCATCTGAATTGTTCCAGTCATTCCATTTAATGGCTGATAATAACTTGAAGATGAGTATCAAAGCATAAGACGACAGAATAGTAAGAAGCAAGTAAGTAAGAAGTAAGTTTGGGATTCTCAGCACCTTAGGAGCCCAGTTTATACCAGGCTGGCATCTGCATCCAGAAGGCAATCTATATCAACACAAGCAATTCTGACCTTAGGGCAATTATCATGCAACTTTGCTTGCAGTGACTATCTGAGGATTGTCTGTGCCAACACCTCTTCCAGTAGCATCAACTACTCCACCTCCTCAAAATGCACCACACAGTCACTTACGTAAGATCAAGGAGGTGAACCTGGAAGAACTCAGGATTATCATTTGTATTCCAAAGAAAAGGCTGGGTGTATTTGGGGACAAATATAGATTTACCTATAAGAGACAGAACAATTTGCTCTGGAGAATCCAACTTCCACCCAGTTTTTGCAATATCTGGGTAGGCCATCCGGGTTTGGTTTGGCCCCACCAAAGAATTCTCAAGGACCAAGATTAATTGGTACCTGGCCTAAGGACTGCTCCCATGAATGTGACCTTGCATACCATTTATGAGATGACAGAGATATAGAAATCCAGTCACACTCCAATCTCAAGCAGTAGAGAAAAATACATTTTGCCAAGGATGCTGTTGGCTACACATTGCACTTCCTATAAGTTTGCTGATTAAGGGAAAACAGATACCTGAACATTGTTGGCAGTTATTTGCAAGAAGGGTTTATTCAGCTTCAAAGGCTGCCTTGAATGTTGTGAGGTACCCATGACTCCATTAGAAGTCAAACTGTTGAACAAGGTTCGCTCCTGTAAGGCTCTCTGCCAAGACCTACCCTAAGAGATGGCGACCATCACACAGGAGAGTTGACCAGGACAGCCATCGAAAGGATGTAGGCTTCTTTTGTGCAGCAAGCATGGTACAGAAAGCTGCTGCCCCAGAAACTGCACATTACCACCTCACACTTTCACAGCCCATCCCTGCTTAGCTTTTGCCCTTGTAGAGTCCCTATTTGGATTCAGAATGCCCATTTCTGAGATTAGGGTGGCCCAAAATCTCCTGCCTCAGTAGTTTCTTCTTGGTATCTCATGTCCGAATTAGTCAAATATTGACAGTTTTTGTTTATGAGGTCACATTCTTTCAGGCTTTGTTGATTTACTCATCTTTGTTATATGAAAGAATGTTCTCCATCCTTTTAATATAAAAGTTGCATTTTTACAATACTGAGCATTAGTCTTCTTTTTACATTGCCTATGCTTTTGGTTATAAGACATAGCCTTATTCACCTTAGAGCTATTTAAGGTGGGAAAATTCTGTAAGAATTACCTTCAAAGAACCAGAATTGAGAAATTAAGACAGGTGAAACATTTACAGCCTTCCTTCACCTATACTGGTCCAGAAACTCTTCCATGTGTCTCTGTCATTTGCTGCTCTTTCCACCTGGGGTCGGCAGTGTTCTCTGCTGAGCAGTCATTTTTACCGGAATGGTAGCCGGGTTCCGTTCCCATAACCAATGGGTTGGTTTTTTTTTTTACGGGTCTAGATGATTAGTGTGACAGACTGACAATATCCTGTAAAATCCTGGACAAACCTTATAGAATTAAGATAAACTTTATTGAATTAGGTTAAATCTTCTTGAATTAGGGTGAATACCCTTGGGATCAATCCACTGTATTAAAAATGCAAATGTGTATGTGTCATTAGGGAATTGTATGTAACTCCTTCAAGAGGATTGGAATGTTAATGTAATTCCTCCAATTATTAGCCCATTAAAGCCACTGCCTACAGAGGTATGCACATACTAGTTCAAACTTGATGCTCCAGGGACCTGACAAAAAGAATTTTTGGATAAACTGCTGTGTTTTAAACGGGCTCAGGACCTTCTTCCTGATCCAGCAAATGCATAAGTCCCCATGTCCATTGAGGGCCTTAATCCTTAGGGAGGAGCTATAAGGACTGGGCCTATTAAGGTCCATAAGACTGTGTGCTTGCTTTGAGCCGAAGCTGTGATGAACTGGAAGTCACAAGGAAACTCCTTGGGTGGGGTACTGAAGGACCTCTCCTGCCAGAGCCCATGTTAAGTTTTGGGTGATCTCTGGTATGCTGATTAGCATGCATAGGTTCTTTTATTGTTTTTAATATGTGCTCTCCAGTGCATTTACCTTAAGAATAAAACAGGCTTGCATAAAAAGAGCTGGTGGTATTTATGACTTGTCATAGCAGTCATAGTGTTAACCATCTCTGTAGAGAAAGCAACCAGGTGACAGCAAACAAGAAGTCTGTCTCTGCTAGGAGCAACACGGTGAAGGCAGGAGGAATTGTGCAGCCTGGAAATACTCCAGTTAGAAGGGAGGGAGGGAGACATGGGTCTCCACCCAAGAAAGGCAATGTTTGCAGTGGTGAAAGCCAGAGAGTAGGTACCCTGGTTGGACCACTGAAGGGAAATCCAGGTTCAGTTGCCCTCAGCTGTGACAGTTATCCTTGGAGTCAACCCTCCCCACTTTATGCAGGGTTGGGACTGGCAGCCACATCAAGGTGTAGCAGACAGAGTGAAGAGGGGCAACGGTTCACCCAAAATAAAGACCCTTGAATCCCCACCAATTTTAACAATTATGCATGTTCTGAGGTCTTGAAACATTTTCGTGTTTTCAATTCCCATTTCCCTCTAAAAACAAAAAAAAGGAAGTGTCAAATGACTGCTATGACTTCTGGCTCTTGGTCATCATTCACACCTTATGCATGCCCAGTTAGTGACTGAAAAACTTCAGGGTACGAGGTCAAATTCAGTTGGGAAATGTACATACAACTTGATATGTTTATCTCAATTATCCAAACCTCAAAGGGGGCCCACCAAAGTTGCTCAGCCCTGTGTTTCCGTTTATACACGGGGTAAAACTTATTTGGCTTTCAAGGGCAACCAGGTTCTTTCTTTTTCTTCTGGTGCGTTTCGAGGACCAGCTGGTAGGTCTGGCTCCCACATAGCCACATAGTGACCAGCTGATGGTCACTGCTGAAAGTACTGGGAGAAATGTCTTCCTGACATTCCATACAATATAGGCCAAGAGTCACATGCTATCACAAATTGCGTATCACTAACTCCACACACGAACCCTGACAACTGAGCCGTATTTTTATACTTCTCTATTTCTATAGCTTGTTATTTAAAGAGCACATTATTTTAAACAAGTGAAAGTTACTTTTATTAACCAACCTGTTTTGCCAAGTTCCTCAGCAAAGTATGGGTCATTCAAGTCAACATCAGATGGAAATTCATCTTCATTCAGTTCTTCTTTGGCAGTAGCCTATAACAAAAAACAGTGATTTTTGTCATTTCCATTTAACATGCAACTAATACAGAAGTTTCATCTAAATGAAATATAACTTCTTGTAGCTGCTACTAATTCACAACTTGAAAGTTTCAGAGTAGCAGCTGTGTTAGTCTGTATCCGCAAAAAGAAAAGGAGGACTTGTGGCACCTTCGAGACTAACAAATTTATTTGAGCACAAGCTTTCATGAGCTACAGCTCACTTCATCGGATGCTTTAAGGTTGTGATCTGAATGACATAGATCTAAAACATACCATAAATTGTGAACTAAGGTGAATGTAAATAAACAATTCTAAGTCTGTATATAACACACTGAGCTATAAATCTTACTATGAACACAAAGAGCAGAATAATTTACACATTCAAAGAAGTCTTAAGTCCATAGAATATAAACTGTATAAACATTCCAATTAATTATAGGATCAGAAGCAAACTTCTGGTTCTTCGTATCCACACACAATATTTTTCAAGTTAATGATTCAAGGAGATCAACAATAAGTAAAATCATTACACCCAGAAGAGTGGACAGTATGCACAGCATGTTTATGAACTACCAAGGAGATAATATATCCTTTCTTCTCTACAAAAGGCAGTTCTCAAACATCCATGTTGAAGTCACTGCCAAAAAAGCACAGCTGCTCGATCACTCCTGCTTCATCATTGCCTGTATTCCACAAGCAAAAAATATAAACTCAGCATATAAAAAACAAGCTGACCGCCCTTACTGGGAGATTCATAAAGTGTGCTGGTCCTATTTAAAATAGGAATAGTCAACTAACAACGGTCCTCCACAAACACCTTCTTTAGGCAAAAGCGTGGGTAAATAGCTTTCAACTGTGCCCTGAAGTTTATCAAATGTGGGTTTAAACTTATAGGGGAAGCAAGATCAAGAACTGAGGAACTTTTCCTTAGAACACCTAGCCTCCAGCACATGTGAACCATTACCCTGTTGGTTTTAGTCAGGGTAAATGAGAGAGTCTTACACTAGCAAGAGTTGCTGTAGCCTCTAGAAACACTATTTAACACAAGAAGCCAGTTTGTTTTCAGAAGTTTTAGCAGCTACTGATCAAATGCCATTTGTAACTTTGCTTAGAGAATGGACAAATACATTAACAAAGCCACAGAAGTTATTTTAATTAATCTGTTATCTCGATGTGATATGGCTCTACCAGGCCTTCACTGCCTTCTGCTGGAGCATTAAACCCCTGACACCCCCTGCTTAAAGAAGACTGACTTAGGCCGGGCCACCTACAAGACACAGGGCTAGTCTGCACTGGCAACGCTTTAATGTGCCTTGTGTAGTCATGGCAGAGCACTGGGAGACAGCTCTCCCAGTGCCCTAAAAAAACACCTCCATGAGGGGCGTAGCTACCAGTATGTTTCTTCACACCCCTGAGTGAGAAAGTTGCAGCGCTGTAAATTGCCAGTGTAGACAAGCCCTTAGTCCTCCGCAGGCCCAGAAGGGCCAAGAGGAGACACTGACCAATAGAGAAGCAGCAGGCCAGTTAAGAAGGCTTGCCTGCTTCTTCTGGGGCAAGTGCTGGGAGAGATTAGGACAAAGGAGATGCTCCTCAGTGCTCCAGAACCCCAGGTCCAAAAAAAGGACCTTTGCTTAAAGCACTGCAATGAAGCAGTTGCCTTTTCTATTTGTTTGTTTAAAGATACAGACCCAGACAGCCTATTTCTGACTTCTTTATTATTTAACCCAGGGGTTTTCAAACTGGGGGTTGGGACCTCTCGGGTGGGGGGTCACAAGGTTATTACATGGGGGGTCATGAGCTGTCGGCCTCCACCCCAAGCTCCGCTTTGCCTCCAGCATTTATAATGGTGTTAAATATATACAAAAAGTATTTTTAATTTATAAGGGAGGGGTCACACTCAGAGGCTTGCTAAGTGAAAGGGGTCACCAGTACAAAAGTTTAAGAACTACTGACTTAACTGTTAAAGACTGACGCCAAGCATATGACAGGGGCCACTGTTTCTGACAGGCTGACACACCTTGTAAACCAAGACAGGGAGCATCTGCAGGGCCACCCTTGACCAGCAGGAGGCACTATAAAGAAACCACATTTGTGATACTGGGGCTGATTCAGAATGAAGAAAGAAAATATAGGGAGAATTAGGCAGCGTATTTTTTTAAAAGAAGTCTCCCTAACATTCATGTGTTACCACCACAGGAATCAATTCACAAATTCCTTTGGTAAATGAAAAGGCAAAAAAGCAGCAGGGCAGAAAGACCAGTAGTATGAATGCAATTCCATTTTGTCATTCATACACAGAAATATCCCTCAAGGGTACACATCTAGTTGATCTTTGAGCAACTCCTCAATGCCATTCAAAATGTTTATGCTGCTAGAACTTTGGGAGACTGAATTTTGTACATCCTAATCAGAAATCTTGCTATCCAATCATATTTTAGCAACAAATATGATACACTCTGGAATGTTTTAGTGGCTAACAAAACTCCAAGATCAAAAGGTAGTTTTCTGGGTAGATGTATGTTTATTTTTCTTTTATCACACAAATTTACAATGATATTTACTTTGGCTGCCAAAGACAGACGAAAATATGTGGAAGCCTGTTATGACTAGTATTACCCTGAACATCCTTCTAACTCTCTAGATTTGGTAAGTTACTTGTAAACAGTCTCTAAATGAAGACACACCACACTATCAACCCCCAAAATCATTCTAGAAACTGTAACTCCTTTGTATTTAATTCAAGGCAAAATAGGACGGTTATAGGTTTTAATTAAAAATGTGAGTGATCAGAACATACGCACCTTTCTTTTCTTCTTCAGTTTTCTTTTCTCTTTCTTGTTTTCTAAAAATTGTTCCCAAGGAGTTAGTTTATCCTTTCCGTCCAACTTGCTTTTGACCATCTCTTCAGCAGTTTCTTTCAGTCCTATGGCAAAATAAAAAACAAATGAACAGGCAAACTGAATTTGCTCAAGTTTTTTTCATCCTCTTAAAAACACTCTAATATATTCTCATCAGCAAAGCCCTGATTCAAAGGGAAATATTTACTATCTTTGAGCCATGCAATTGCACAAATATCGACTGCCAAATCAAGGCAATGTATCCAGGGGAAAGGTCAGCTTGCTGTGCAAATCCTCCCACTTCATGCTAAAAAACCACCTCCAGCACCTCAGTGGTAAGTTGTGCAGATGTCTGAGAGAACGAGAATGGCAATACCCAGTCCTCAGCACTTCTGATTCCCTCGACTGCCTTCTCACCCCAGCTCAGTGCTGCAGTCTACAAATGTCACGTTCTTAGAGCTAGAGTAACCTTGTGAGGACTTAGTAGTACTTCACTAATACTAATTAGTTTTTACAAAATTAATAAGGATTTCGGAACGGGAAAAGGGGGGGAAACAAAGAACTGAAAGATTAAGTGATTTGTACAACATTACAAACGTTAAAACTGAGGTTAGAACCTAGGTCCATCTCCCAGTGCTGTGCTTTAACTTCTAGTCAATGTGGCCCATTTCGCAGAATGCCTTCCAGTAGGGTATGTTTCATTAGGAAGCTCCACAGGGATTTTAATGTTTATATTTTCCCTTCAATTATTGTGCCTCTCCAGCAAAATACATCAAACCAGGAAACAAATTTAAAATTCCTCAGCATTTCAATTCTACTTCATCCTACAATTCTATAATGAAAAAAGGTTACATTTAAAATATAGGGGTTTCACATGAAGTGAGATGTTAAGAGAAAAGGGACGTACATTTAAATATAAATAAAGTTAAGGATTTCTGAGCGGTTAGCTTGTAAGGGAATGCACGAACTTGTGGGATTCATGTTCAGTTGTCTCTGCCAATTTCAACTTTAGTTAAAAAAAATTACGTGTATGCAGCCCATGCAGGAAAAAACTCATGATTTTTGGGTTTGTACTATAAATGATATAATCTGATGGATAGCAATAGAAGGAAAAATAGATATAGATATTAGTATTTAGTTATCTTAAAATTGCTCTGAAAGACTGGAATAAGCATTGTATGCGCACAAGGTTACTGCTTATTAGTGACATCCTTTGATTTTACAAAAAAAACCCGCTTTACTTTCTCTAAAAAAAGTCTAAGTTTTAAATCCACAAAACGCTTTCTTAAACATCTAGATGTCTGACTATTTTGGTCAGTGAAGGGTATCTCAAAAATTAGAAACAGGAGACTTCTGGTATGACAGGAAACCCAGATTCAAAAAGCTTCAAAGGTAACATGATAACTTTTTTTTAAAAAGTATTTGTCAACATGAGGTAGAGAATAGGGGGCATGCTCAGAACATACTACCCCCACAATGGCTAAAAAATACATAAAATGTATAAAGACAGACATTCTATTTTCATTTGGATACACATTCAAGTTATGACGACTCATCAGAAACCAAAATTGAAACTAGCTAAATAGATTATCCTCTTATTTATTTAGGATCATCAAATTACCGGAAGTACTTCTTAATATTTAGCATCTATATGAACTGAAAGATCAAAGGACATGGGTAATCTACCATCCCCTCCTACATCCATGGGGAGCTGTAATTATCAGACCATAAACTTAGATCTTCATCTCTCTGATATCCTTTTGTCAGGTGTGTACTCTAGGAGAAATATCCAAGTTCACATTTCCTGAGCTGTCAACAATTGGAAGAAGTTCGATATCAGGCTAAAATGTTTTGTTGAAGGAAATTTCCTCTTCCCTTTCACAGCAAATGACAACTTCACAGGGCTCCCAGGAAAGCATGTATCGCAGAAGTGTAATCTACTTGTTCAAAATCTTTCTAGTCATGAAAGGCTGAAAGGGAGTAAGCAATCAGACATTCTTAATTACTACTAACCCTTCGTAAAAACAAGTGCATAAGCTTCTGAACTTCAAAAGAAACATTTAATTAAACACACACTCCTCAGCTATGAGCTATGTATGTACCACCTTTTGTGGTACAAGCACTCTAAAGTGAGGAAATGCCAGAAAACTGAGGTTGCAATCTTAATGCAGGCCCTCTGTGTGTATGATTTATGATATGCTCTTTAATTACATGAGCACATACTATTTTTCCATCTGCTCTGAGGATGGATCAGGATTGTGTGATGAAGGAGACTTATCTTACGCAGAAGTGATGGGACTAATGGGAAGTAACAAGCAGTGACCATCATCCAACCAAACACACAAGCAGAGGAATAAAATAGTGAACAAGTACTAAGACAGTCACTGCAACTCAAAGAAATAGAGAGGTTATTATAAGTCAGAAAAATAAGACCACTGAAAAGCCCTATCAAATCAGAATATTTTTACAGATACACAAATATACTTTATTGTTTTCAACAATACACTTCTCCCTGAAATGCACTAAGAATAGACTCCTCTGTTCCCAAAAAACTGAATCCAAAGGTAAGAGCAACTAAATTTTGTAATGCTTAGAAAAAAATATTGAGGGTCAGCTAGTGACTTCACACATTCTCTCTGAAGAGGACTGATTATGGATAGACAAGCGTGTCGCACTTCCAGGAGAATGAGGCTATGGAAATAATAAATGGAATAATTTGATCCACCTGGCAAAGCAGGACTTGAACAATATAGCCCTTTCCTGAGACTGCCAAATACCACAAGAAAAGCATTAAACGTCCTTCCCATTTTAGAATGGTTTAAAAACAATTGTCCAGACCACATCCTGAGAATAAAACACGTATTTCTAAGTAGTCAGAAGGCTTATAACTATGGAAGGAAAAACAAACGGTTTCACCTTCGTAACTGAAAATAGGGATCTACAAATGAAATAAATGAACCACAATATTGTTTTGTCACTTAACCATCCCAAAATGAAAAAAAGAACGGGGGGGGGGGGGAAGGAGAATATCTTCATTATCTGCTTGAAAGTAACTCTCTACACTGCCAAGTAAATGAGCAGTGACCAACCACTAAAAAGCAGTGAGAAACAGTGGGATGCAACTGAAGTGCGCAGTAGAAGAGGCCCGAGAACATGGTATGTGAGCACTGGGACTCAAATTCAAGTAAGCTACTTCTCAGACTGTAAAAAGTAGGGCTGGTCAGAATATTTTTTTTTTAAATGTCCAAAATTACTTTTTTCTAAATAGGAAGAAAAGCCAGGGTAATTTCCACAGATGGTTTAAAAAAAAAAAAAAAAAAAAGGCGGGGGGGAGGGAAGAGATACTGTTTTACCGGGGACTTCACTGAGGAACAGGGGTCTGCAAAACAGTGAGAATTTTTAGAAAGTGTCACAAGTGTAGATAGGCCCAAAGGGCTATCCACCTCAAACTATGACAGAAGGATTGGCTCCTGCAGATTTCCACTGAGAAGGCTGCGAACAAGATGTTTGCAAATTATTGAAAACAAAATGTTCAAATTCCTTAAGTCTTCAATCAGGTTTTAAAACAACAGTTAAGGGAGATTATGATATGCTGGATGTTCTTCAATCTTATTTAAATTTTGCTAAAATGGGGGACAGTAACAGCCCAAACTGGAAAAATACCTTTATTAGACCTGAAGTAGGAGTAGAGGAAAAAGGAAAACATTTCTCCATTCTAGGGAATCCAAACCAGCAAATTCATTTCATGTAGCGAGATGAAGGAAGAATCTTGATATATGCCTTATCAATGTGAAACCCTTGTTGCAAGTAGCTGAAAGGAATGTGTGATAGCAATATTCTGACAAGGATATAGGGAACCATCAGTAAACACTCTGGAGGGCTTTCCATACCTTCCATAAAGGAAGAGTAGACCAAAATAAAAAAGTCACATGTAAAACAGGGTGCAACCTCCAGGGACTCCTCAGAGGAGACTGCCTAATAGCATGACTGATATCAGGTGGTTTTGTTTTGTTTTGTCTAAGCTTGAAAGATAAAAAATACTTAAAGTTTCCCAAGAGACTTTGGAGGTTATCCTGCATCACTTCTCAAAAGACAAAAGTATTAAGGGACAGGACCATTATTAGTACCTAAAGATATTCAGTATAAAGAACTGCAGAGCTCTAGTTTGCCAGATGCATACTTTTGTGCACAGTATGAGACAGGAATACATCATTCAAAGAACATATTAACCAAGAATACAGAATGAGCCATATACACCACCTTCAAAGATCATATAGAACGAAAAACACTCTCACACTCCATATAATCCTTCCAACAACATATGGCTGAGGTTCTCTGTAGTTTAGGAGGAGATTACACTTATTTTTATTTAGGATGAAAACTAGTAATTTTTAAAGTTCCGTTTTAACTCCTGTTTAATAATCACATTTTTACTCTTCCCAAAGGACGACTATTAAAATTAAAGGAAAAATGTGAAGCTGGGAAGTATTTGAAAATTATATTAGGAATATGATTGTGGTCTGCCACGTGTATGAAATCTAAAGCACCAAAATCTTCTATGGGAGTGTGTAAAACTTTGAGGGCTGGCAAACTCTGTCTAAGGTAATTATTGCTTGAATAATGACTGTAGGAAAACAGATGAACAGACACTCCAATACAATCACTAATTTTGTGCCTAAAAGAAAAAGTGCTAAAAAAACTGGAACCAAATCTAATTGATTTGTTCTGGTATTGGATTTATGTTTAAAGTATTATGATTAAAAGATAACTGAATCATTCCCAAAATATGCTTGCTACAACTGTGTGTGAAAAGTTGTGCCAAAGCTTAAATTTTTAAATTAATTCAAATCTCAGACTTTCCATTTAAAGTCTTCCTACATTAGTCTCTTATCATTTTCATTTTATTTTAAACATCTTAAGATATTTTTTTAAAAAGCAGCCTACAGTACAATAGATCTTAGATAACAGCAAGTCTTGGCAATAGAAATATAGGAACAAAACTAATTCTGAACTAGTCAGGAAATCTTAAAAGTAACATGGTGACTGAAAACTGTCAGTTACACTGTTGGAGGTATGAAAACACTTTTCCGTATGCACAGAGCATGCACTATCCCCGCAGCTTCTACATGCAAAACACTGTGCAGGGACCATCCCTCAAAAATGATGGAGCATTCTTCGTGCTACAAGGTAAGACTTCCTCTGTAACTGCTCCTCCTGACACCTGGGGGCTACTATGGTATCAGGCACTAGAACTTAGAGCAGACAGACAGTAGTTCCACTGGTGGTGCCCAGGCAACACGAAGGAGGAAACAGCCGAATGCAACAGTACAACGAGAAGGTGAAGGAGAACAGGAACAAAAGTCTGAAAGCAGATGGATAGGAGCAGAGGGGGTCAGAGCTAGGAGGCAGATGGATAGAAGAGGACGCTGGGGCAGAAGTGTTTATAACCAATAGATAAAAGAAAAGGAGGACTTGTGGCACCTTAGAGACTAACCAATTTATTTGAGCATGAGCTTTCGTGAGCTACAGCTCACTTCATCGGATGCATACTGTGGAAAGTACAGAAGATCTTTTTATACACACAAAGCATGAAAAAATGAGTGTTTACCACTACAAAAGGTTTTCTCTCCCCCCACCCCACTCTCCTGCTGGTAATAGCTTATCTAAAGTGATCACTCTCCTTATAATGTGTATGATAATCAAGTTGGGCCATTTCCAGCACAAATCCAGGGTTTAACAAAAACGTCGGGGGGGGGGGGGGGAGGGATAGGAAAAAACAAGGGGAAATAGGTTACCTTGCATAATGACTTAGCCACTCCCAGTCTCTATTCAAGCTTAAGTTAATTGCATCCTATTTGCAAATAAATTCCAATTCAAGAGTCTCTCACTGGAGTCTGGTTTTGAAGTTCCCTAACGCCCCTATTCTACTTGCGCTATATTGATGACATCTTCATCATCTGGACCCATGGAAAAGAAGCCCTTGAGGAATTCCACCATGATTTCAACAATTTCCATCCCACCATCAACCTCAGCCTGGTCCAGTCCACACAAGAGATCCACTTCCTGGACACTACAGTGCTAATAAACAATGGTCACATAAACACCACCCTATACTGGAAACCTACTGACCGCTATTCCTACCTACATGCCTCCAGCTTTCACCCTGACCACACCACACGATCCATCGTCTACAGCCAAGCTCTGCGATACAACCGCATTTGCTCCAACCCCTCAGACAGAGACAAACACCTACAAGATCTCTAACAAGCATTCTTACAACTACAATACCCACCTGTGGAAGTCAAGAAACAGATTGATAGAGCCAGAAGAGTTCCCAGAAGTCACCTACTACAGGACAGGCCTAACAAAGAAAATAACAGAACGCCACTAGCCGTCACCTTCAGCCCCCAACTAAAACCCCTCCAACGCATTATTAAGGATCTACAACCTATCCTGAAGGATGACCCAACACTCTCACAAATCTTGGGAGACAGGCCAGTCCTTGCCTACAGACAGCCCCGCAACCTGAAGCGAATACTCACCAGCAACCACACACCACACAACAGAACCACTAACCCAGGAACCTATCTTTGCAACAAAGCCCGTTGCCAACCGTGCCCACATATCTATTCAGGGGACACCATCACAGGGCCTAATAACATCAACCACACTATCAGAGGCTTGTTCACCTGCACATCCACCAATGTGATATATGCCATCGTGTGCCAGCAATGCCCCTCTGCCATGTACACTGGTCAAACTGGTCAGTCTCTACGTAAAAGAATAAATGGACACAAATCAGATGTCAAGAATTAAAACATTCATAAACCAATCGGAGAACACTTCAATCTCTCTGGTCACGCGATTACAGACATGACAGTTGCGATATTACAACAAAAAAACTTCAAATCCAGACTCCAGCGAGAGACTGTTGAATTGGAATTCATTTGCAAATTGGATACAATTAACTTAGGCTTGAATAGAGACTGGGAGTGGCTAAGTCTTTATGCAAGGTAACCTATTTCCCCTTGTTTTTTCCTACCCTTCCCCCCCCCCCCCCCCGACATTCTTGTTAAACCCTGGATTTGTGCTGGAAATGGCCCACCTTGATTATCATACACATTGTAAGGAGAGTGATCACTTTAGATAAGCTATTACCAGCAGGAGAGTGGGGTGGGGGGAGAGAAAACCTTTTGTAGTGGTAAACACCCAATTTTTCATGCATTGTGTGTATAAAAAGATCTTCTACACTTTCCACAGTATGCATCTGATGAAGTGAGCTGTAGCTCACGAAAGCTTATGCTCAAATAAATTGGTTAGTCTCTAAGGTGCCACAAGTACTCCTTTTCTTTTTGCGGATACAGACTAACACGGCTGTTACTCTGAAACCAATAGATATGCTCCCTTCCAGGATTTAAAATTAAAATCAGGATTCCAGAGTCTCAACAGTCCACTTTTGTCAGCAAATAGCTTTGAAACCCATGGGCAAAGTAAGTGCCTCATCCGTTCTAATGGTCCACAGACAAAACAGAAATCTACTACTGCTATCAGTTACTTCATGAGCTCAAGTAGTAGAGGAACTGTGTTTCTAAAGATCCCAATTCCGTTGATGACCCAAGTGGGTGTTAATATGTTTTTTTTGGGATTCTTTTAAGTTAATTGCATCCAAAAACCTATATTAAAACATTAAAAATTGTAAAGTCAAGCGCTCAAAGTGATGAAATGCCAGGGTAATCTTAATTTGCCCCTCTTGTGGGATGCATAATAGAGTCCTTAATTACATGATCACATACTTAAAAAAAAAACAGAAAAAAACAGGACCTGTGCATCATTTAGTGCACAGGATGGATAGTGCTCAAGGTATAAATCAGTATCTAGTGAATGACACTGTTCTCTGTAGGATCCCTGCTTCATTTGTTGCAGAAGTTGGAAGATGTGCAGTGAATGAAGCAAGGGACTGCAAGAAGAAAAAAAGATGGCCGTATGGTTAAAGCAGTTGAATGCCCCTTGGAGAACTGGATTCTATCCTTGTAGTGCCAAGCAAGTCATGTAAACCAATACTGTTGCAGCTAACCACTGTGTTCCTCATTTTCTGGGTGCCCAATTTTAGACACCTGGAGTCAGATTTGCACAAGTGCTAAGTGCTCACAACTGAAACTGAAGTCTACAGGACCTAGGTGTTGAACATAAAGGGCTCTCGAAACTAAGTACCTAGTCAGGTCCTAGGCATCTCAGATTGGGCTCCCAAAGTCAGCAGACATAATTTTGGCTTTAAACTTCAGGATAATACCACTTTGCCTCACACTGATGTCATGAAGATAAATTCAATGCTTGCAAAGCACTCCTATTCTTGTGACAGGACAACAGAAAAGCCCATGAGGAGCTCAGTATTTTATTTAGTGCAGGGTTTAGATGGTGTGTTAAATAGAGCTTGTGGGCACACACTGAATGAGCATCAAACAAAATACTGCATATCCACCTATTCACTGAACACCATTCATCTTGTGCACTGAATGAGGCAAGACAGACAGTATGCGGATATCTAATTAAAGACTACCATAATACAGATCAAGAAAGGCCAGAATGAATCTTATATAATACATGGTTCAAAGCCCTGTAACTGTGCCTTGCAAAGGATCCTTCTTACTCTTCCTGTCCTACCAATTTTCCACAGACAGCTTCAGCCTCTTCGCCTCGAAGTAACTAGAGAGCTCTCCCCTTTGGTGTCAGTCTCATTAATTCCTCTATCCCTATAGGTACTCTTTTTCACTCTCAGAATAGCCTTCCCTAGTGCTCCAGCGAAGGCATAACTCAAAATTCATAGTTATAGAGTCACCGTATTAATTTAATTGAATTTTTGTAGTTACCAGAAATAACTCACATGTTATTTACAAGATAATGTTCTGCATGGAACTGCAGTCTAATATTACAACCTGCGTACTGCAGCTCAGTTACCTGTTTAGGATTCTGTGTATGCATAGAGATTTTTCAAAAATACAATTAAAAAAAATGGGTAGATTTAGCTACTTAAAAACCAATGCCTTGTCTATATTCTACAGAGAGAACACATTCATAACAGTAACAAGCAGTTTCCATTGTGGTTTCTAACACTCCTGGGTTTGAAGGTCGTAACAATATAAAATCCTTTTGAAAATGATATAATAGTTACTGATGCATAAAAATGTTCAGCTCATTTGGATGCTTGATGCCCCAATGAATTAAAAGCCATTCACGATGAAACAACTACATGTATGTACATACTGACACTCTGTGGGTAGTGGAATTATAACATGATGATTCAGATGTGCCATTAAGCCCTTCATCTCAATTAACTATAGGTAGGGATGCACATTTTTAAAGGTAAATATAGGGAGAATTTAAGTCAGGGTAATTGACATTATATCAAACACAAGGAAAATTCATGGACATTTTCTGTAGTTACCAACTTATGCTTTCAAAAGAAGATCTTACTTGTGCATTTATTATTTTATCTGTCAGAAACTTTTCTCAGGCAATGAATTCAGATTATGGACTAAAAAGCAATACAATAGAGATTGCATTTATTAACCAGAAGTGATTCCAGAGTGTATTCAGACTCACATCTGAATCTCTGAGTTACAAAAATAAATTTTGCTATTTATTATTTCTGCTTGTACTCCTATATACGAATACAACTATGGAAGAGGGAGATGGATTCTACTCTGACTCACACGTTGTCAATTAATTAACTTACCATTAGCCAGTCAGGTCCTATCTTCATTTATATTCAATGGGACTGCACAAGTGTAAGCAGAACAGAAACTGGCCTGCAAAGTCTAGCACTGGTGATGATGCAGAAAATACAACTTGGTTTTTAAATGTCAGGTTGAGTTTTGCAGCGCTGATTTATAGTAACATTGCCTTTTACTTGCAAAATGAGAAAATAATCTGATATGGAAAGTCACTAACAAGAAGTCTAAGAAACCGACAACGCCTTTTTTAGCAGCTTCTCATATTACAAACTCCCTTTAAGCTATTGCTCTTTTCCCACTTAAAGTTTCATTTGAGGTTCAGGCTTCTTTCAACACCCATCCTCCTGCGGTCCCAGAAATCTCAGTGTTTTACAAGATAATTCTGCTGTCTCCTCCATTTCAGGTTCATGAAATCCCTGTACTACCCTTCTAGTTGCTCAAGGAAACCTTGAATTTCCTTATCTTCCATAAATTCACGATTTCTGCCTTTATTTGTGTCTCTCTACTGCTCAGATTAGGGTGGGAAGTATAATTTTAAGAGATTTACATGATGATAGAAAAGCCAGGTTACTTTTAAGGGGGATTAAAGGCAGGTTCATAGTACACTCAGTCAGTTTGCAACATTACTGTAGGGTTTTTTCTTTCCGCACTGAAACAGAAATCTTAATTTAGTTGAACCACATTATAAAATTCATTTATCAAGCACTCACCTGTTCTAGGACTACTTCCTACATTCTGAACCTCTGACTGGCTTCTTAAACAGCTTTCGTTTTCTCCTTAAAACTACCAACTGTCAAAATATTTCTTACCACCCTCAAAATTACATTGGTTTGAGATGCAGGCCATGAATAGTTATATTCTATCCTAGACCAGTAACTTTTAAGGTTTAATATTTTACTAACCAGATTGGCTAAAAATTGTTGTTTTGACACAATTTGAAAACTAGGAGCCTACCTTTTCCAATAAAGCTTTTTTATGGGACATAAGATACAAGATCTTTAAATTACATTATGCTTTCTAGAAAAGCCATTTTAAATAATGTTGAGGTCTCTAAAATGTATATGACTTAGAATCACACATGTAGAACTGAAAGGAGCCTTAAAAGGTCAAGTCCAGCCCCCTGCAGTAAGGCTAGACCAAGTAAATCCAGACAAGCGTTTCTCCAACCTGATCTTAAAAACCTTCAATGATGGGGATTTCACAACTTTTATATTACTCTAAGTTATAATTTCCACTACCTTTCCAAATCCTGCATAGTTGTACTCATGGAAACAGCCACTTGGCTTTACAGGTGAAGAGACAAAAAAGTACAATTTAAAACATTTCTAAAATAATTTGCAATAAATTATGCAGCAACATGTTATGGCATGGTGTCATATAGACCCCAACATTTCAAACTTTTCTTGATGTTGAATATGGCCAATGTGTTTCCCAAATATGCACAAACAAACCTAGTAAGTCAGCGTATAGCTTATTTTGTCATTTCTTTCTAAGACTAGATATAGATCAAGAGTGGCCAAACTTACTGGCCCTCCGAGCCGCATACAACAATCTTCAGAAGTTTGAGAGCCAGGGCACATCTGCCGGGGGCTTGGGGCTTCAGCCCTGCAGAAGGCGCTTGACAGGGCTCGGGGCTGAAGCGCCGCTCCTGCTGAAGCCCCAGACCTTGCAGATGCACTCTGCAGAGCAGAAGCCCCAAGACTGCCCCCCTCCCCACTGCACAGAAGCCCCTACCCCAACACCTCACTGCGCAGAAGCCTCTACCCTACCACCCAGCTGCAAGGCAGAGGTCCTGAGCTCCCCACGCCCAAGTCTGATAGGTGAAGAATGGTGGGGGGCTGGGGGCTCTCTGAGACGCACTTTAACGGTAAAAGAGCTGCATGTGGCTTTGTGTGCCACAGTTTGGCCACCCCGATAGACTTTAAAGAGTTTTCCATGTGCTACAATCTGCAAGTGCCACCTTGAAGAACCTTGTTCTCCAAACGGCTTTCTAACCTAGTGACAAGAAAGAATGCTGCCTCTAGGAAGGTATGGCATCTAAAGACACCTCGAGATAGAGCAGTAATTAGGGGAAGTGATCTTCTAAGAAACATAAAAGAGTTCTACTCAACATGTTTGGGGCAGTATTTTAAGACTGAAGTGTGGTTTCTTCTAGTTATATAATAGTCATATGAGAACTTGTTTCCCTGGTTCAGTCATGCAGGAATTAACTTCTTTCCACTTTATGACTTGTTCGCCTTCAACATTTTAGGTAATACAGATCAGTTTTCATGTACAGTCACATGCCTCTTTCATAGTATCATTAACGTCAGTAACTTTATATATAAAAGTGCATTTCCAGATATTTTTGTCAATATCACACTTCAAGGCAAGTACTTTACCCTAATTTATAAAGATTCTAATAGCAATTATTGGAGCAAATCCCTCCAGAAAAAATGGCACAACTCCCTCACCTCCAAAACTATCTGAATCCGCCTTCAGATAAATGCCATTAAATTCAAAAATTGTCGTCTCTGATCCAAGGACACTGGCAGAAATAAATTTTTTGAAAGATATACCATTTATTTTAAAAGCCAGCTACACTATTCGAGTAAAACATTTTTCAGAAATTCCTACTTCAAAGAAGTAGTGCTATGCAGAAAAGGATTAGACCATAGGCAGATTAACAAGTAAACAGATGTCTACAGAAACTCAATTGTTTACACTAGTGTGCCAATTTAAATTCACTGCATGCCTGAAAGCATTTAATATTTTGTAGTATTACAAAAAGCTTATTGGTGGGCCTTATTCTCCCACCAACATGTGTTCCTGGATTTGTTTTTAATACATTAATTAATTTTAAGCAGGTAAACAAATATAGAATAACTGGGTACAGAAAATGAACCCCAACTAGAGCAATCTAAAAAAACCTAAACACATGCACAATTTTGGTGAAACAGTCTGAACAGGCCAACTGAACTGTGGCTGAGCATTTCTTTCATCTTTCAGGCAGTTTCAAGTTATGAAATCAGCACTGATTAATTCATTATTAGAGACAAACAAGATTTTTTTAGTCTTACCATATTTTTCACTTTCAAATGGGTGGAAAAGTTATGATTCTAAGACATACAGAAACTATTTGAGAAAAATCTACAAGAATGAAACAGCAAACACCTAAGAAAAACTGGCAAGAGGCACAAACTAGACAAAACACTACAGCTGAGGAATTGTGCTCAATCATTGTTTACTTCCATTTTCCCCCACTATAACCCATCTGGATTTTTAATGCTAAGAAATAAGAAAACACTGTTCATAGTTTCGATTGCTACACCTCAATAAGCTGGCCAGTAAAAATACTGCAATTTTTTCCAAGCGAGAAAAGAAAAAAGAAACAGCTGAAGTGCCAGATAAATTTACCTGGAACCCATTTAATCTCCATTTCCATATCATTTTCTTCCCGTTTCTTCTCTTTTTCTTGGATACTCTGCAAGAGTTCTCTGTATCTGGCAATTTGCTCTTCATCATCCTTCTGGCTTTTCTTGGGTTTGTCATCTTCTGTTTCATGGGCTACATCACCACCTTAAAAAAAACAAACAAAAAAACAGACAAACACTAAAGCAAACACTATTGTGGAAAATCTCAGGATATTATGAATGAATATTTGAAGGCAACACAGCTAAGATAAGCAAACGATTTCTGGTAGAACAGTGGGGACAATCCATCTCATCATCATGAATCAATTCCTCGCTTTAAAAGATCAAATAAGAAAATGGAGAGGATACGGGAAAACTGGATAGCAGAAGGAACTAATGATAGGTGCAGAGTTCTTCACCCCTACTGTAGGTCACTAGTTTCTGAAACCATCACAGCATATTACTAACTAAAAATCAATACTTAGTATTGGTAAAGCACTTTGAAAATGTAAATGCAGTATAAATACTAACTAAACAATTACCACAATATTCCTGTGAGGCAGATAAATACTAATTCCTACTTTCTTAACTTTGGTTTGTCGCCTCAATTTTAAAATGACATGCCCCTATAGAGGGGAGCCAGAACTGGAAGTCAGGAGTTCGTAACGTATAGGTCTTTGCTCAATTCACTACATCACTGACTGCAAGACACTGACAGGTGAAGGAGCCAAAAGCAACGTACCTATTTTTCCTGGCATGTGCATATGCAAATAAATATGCAAGAGGAGGAAACTAATTATATATATATTAGTTCTAGCACTTTACTACCCTTCATAGGTTTGAAGTAAGCCTTTCCCTATATGCAACATACAGCAGGTCAGATGTGGTACTGTGTGATTTGTCACACTTTCCTTGTCACACTCCTCCGTGCCATACATTTTGGTACTCTGTAGTACTCATTACTTAGCCAGGCATTGGCTACTGATTTTTAGCAGCAGGCTTTTCCCTATCTCAGTTTGCAGCCATCTGAATGCTGAAATGTATTGTGCAGGAAGTGTTAGTTGTGATTGCTGAATGGGCATAAGTACTGTAACGGTACAGTGGGGGATTATTTTGCACACAGAGTGTACCAAAAGAGTTACAATTTGATTTATGATTTTTGTAAAACCCTATGTGAGATATTAGACATCCATAACTTTTTTAAAATGCTGCAGTTACTTCAAGCTGCACTTCCCTGCAGAGGCAAATCTGATGGGTAGCACTGTCCATATATGCAGATCAGGATCACTGTTGCCTGCTATTCAAGAGGAAGGGTTCACACACTGAGTACAGTGATGCAGCTGCTCTTTACTTCAAGGCTAGAGATCGTGAAACTGATGCTGTTGCTCTACTCTTCTACTGTTCACACCAAGAAGTGTTGTTCCCTGGTTGGGAGGACTGCAGACAAAGCAGACCCTTAACTTGGCTGCTGTTGTCCGCTTTGTCTAGCAGCAGCTAGAAACTGATCTCTGGGGACCCTGCTAATGGGTCTGGAAAGGGGCCAGGAGAGGAGTGTCTCCTTAGGAAGCAAGAAAAATTTGTGTGCGTGCGTGCCTGGAGTCCTGACTTCAGGGGAAAGGGAAATTCTTTCTTGGGGGCATGGAGAATGGACAGCTCTACTCTGCTGAAAGAAAGTGTCCTCATGGTCAAAGAGATTGCCTTTAAATTTTCCATGGCATTAGTTACTGATTTTTAGCACTAGGGCTATTTCTGTGAGAACCATTCATGAGTCAGTCCTCTTCCACTACTTGGTTCAGCTGATGAAGGCAGACTTTTAGAATTCAGATTTTGACATTGGTTTGGATACGGTTTTCATTTTGTTGATTTTTTTCAAAGTACGTTACCTAAGGCGGCAAAATTAAATGGTCATGGTAATGGAAATGATTTTCCACCTTCAAACAGCAAAGAATTATGTTTTCTTTGCTCAGGGTGCAGAGTTCCTAAAACATTCAGTGTTCAACATCACTTTCAAAAACTCTGTAAGACTCTTCATTCGCTTAGAGAAGAACAAAAAGAACATTTGACAAAAGCTGCTGGGAGGCCAGAATCAGGTGAATGCGTGTGCGAAGTTTGTTCATAGTTCAAATAGTCTTGCTGGTAGTTTTCAAGGGTCATGCTGTACTGCACAGCATGATAAACCACTTTCTGATTTTGATTAAGGATACTGGTTTTTTGTGCCAATAGTTTGTTCAAAGATTTTAGACAAAAAGTGAAATAAAGAATGCCTTGCACAGAAAGACAATTAAAGACAAAGTTCGAACATATGAATGAAAAGTAAGTAAGCAACTGAAAATTGCTAAAAACTGTAGATATATTCCGATTTTGTTTAGATGACAGTACCAACTTAAATTCTTTTGTACGATTGGCCACTGTGTGGAATTGATTCATCTATTGATATAGGCAGGAATGTCACAAAGAAAGATATTTCCAGAGCAGCGGTTCAAATTGTGAATTCTATCATTTTAAGAGCTCTTAACTAAGCAAGTTAAACATTTAGATGTAGAGAGTCTCAACATGCAGGATTGCTGATTTATAGCAGTGTCAGATGATTAAATTAAGGCCATATTCTTGGAATCATGGAAAGTTTGGAAGAAGTCAGTTTATTCTTAGATCAAAAGGGACAAGATTATCCTGAACTGGCAATAGCAGAGTGACTCGATGCTTTTTGCTGGCCTCACTCAATATGCCCACGAGCCAAATATAAAACTTCAAGATTCAGAGCGACAGCAAACATCACATTTGACACCAAAACTTATTAAAAGAAGCTGGAAACATTCAAGACATGGATGACGGAAAGCTAAAATACTTCCCTTTGTTGAGAAAACATCTGGAAAATTCAGCAACTTTTGTGGATATCATCGGCAACATCATAGAAATTTACCAATCAGATACAATTGAGAAGACACTGGAAATTTATGCAGGATGGTTTAAGTTCTGACAGATAGAAAATAAGTTACAATTCAAACCGCCACACAAACTGTTAGGAACTCTACTACACAGATCCTGAGTGGCTAGACTGAGAGGCAGCTCACTGCATTCCAGGAGAATGCTATCTGAAAAACAAAGTTTGTTGACTTCAATTCTCAGCTGACAAATACTGACCATGGAAGGACTGAAGAAAAACTCCTGAAAACAGTTTTTGTGAGCTTGGAAAACACTGCCATATTCTTTTTTTTCTATAAAAGACTAGCTGTAGCTTTGCTGATGACCATTCAGTTCAACGAACTTGTGTTAACTATCTTCAACAATTAACTGCCAACTCTAACATCAGAAATTGACTATCAAATGATATAGGTAGAACATACACAACACTGTAAAGAAAACACAAGCCTTTAATGAATAGCTGACTGTCAAAATGCAACAGCAGGAATCCCATGACCGCTATCTCTTCCCCTCTGGGATGTCATGTGTTGAAAATACTATGTTTACAATTTCTTGGCATGTAATGCATAAAATGTTTGCCATCACTGCACTAGACCTCTCTTCCCATCCCCCACAGGTACTAGATTGGTGTCCAAAGTGAAATAATTTAATTAGGCCCCTAGGAAATCTGCCTTATCGAGAATGCAGATGGAATCACAGAATCAAAACATTCATGTGGAATCCTGCTCTCTCCCCGCACTAGGACCGCAGCAGCGGGCAGGCAGGATGGGTTCCATGGGTGAGCTAGTGCAGCCCCACTTAGAGACAAGCTGCTGTGGATCTGGAGCCTTCTGCTCTGCTGTCCTGCACAGAGCTGGGGGTGTGGTGTAAGCTGATGTTGGAGTGTCCCCCTTCTCCCGCCAGTGTACCTGCTCTCCACTGACCTGCAGTGGGTGGACAGGAAGACATCTGCCTGTGCATCGGCCTCTGGCTCAGGAGTGATTGCTACTGGCTGAAGAAGCGTTCAGGCTGGTGAATGCTCTGCTTAAAGAGACAACATGCTGACAACACACACACACACACACACACACACTCCCCTGTGACACTCTCCACCTCAAAGTAGCACCCTGGATCCTCCATATTCACCACTGTCATCATGACTGTCACATGATATGTTTTGTACAAAGTATGCCTTTTGAGGTATCATTTTAAAGTCTTGATCTATTGAACACTAATATCCTGCTGAATTGGATGTACTACCACTGCATGTGAAGTTACTTGCTTTTTGTGTTACTGAAACATGTTGGGAGAGGCCCACAGCCAGCCTTTCAGCTGCAACAAAGGAGGGCCAGAGAGGTGTTAATGGCCCATCAAGAAAAGAATCCACTAATTCAGAGACTTCTCAGGGAAGGCAGGTACACTATGGAGGCAGCCTAACCCATAACACGGCAAGGATATTTCTAGCAGCTGGCCTCTCTCCCTCCCTGCCCACTCCATCTCAACAGCTGGAAGACTGTCTGGAAGGCAAAGACTTGGAACCAGAGAGATTGGTCCAATGCTGGAAGGGGTCCAGTCTGTGTATTGAGGAACTGTAAGCTGTCTATAACATCTGTTAGTGTTAGAAACTGATTCAAATCTTGCTTAGTCTGTTAAAGTTAGAATTTAAACTGTGCATTTATTTTTATTTCTTAGGCACCCCGAACTCAGATCTCTATGCCTGCTATTTATAATCATTTAAAATCTGTCTGTCTGTAGTTAATAAATCTGTTTTATATTTTATCTAAAACAGTGTGGTTTTGGTTGAAGTGCTATGGGAATCTCAGCTCAGGTTAACAAGAGCTATTGCACATCCATTACCCTTTTGTCAGAGTGGTGAACTAAGAAATGATCTTACACCAGTCAGGCTTCTGACCAGTGGAAGTTAGTACAGTTCTGGGGTGTAGTCTTGTCCCTCCCCAGCTGGAGCTAGGAGCTCCCTTTGCCGGGGCACTCCCAGCAACACAGGGAAGATCAGACATCTCCACAAGTCTCTTCCAGCTGCAGGAACCTCTTGGGCTGCTATCCAGTCCCAGAGAGCTCCCTGTAGCAGAGGCAGGCACCCAGAGGTGGGTCTGGTCTCCTCCAGTCTTTGCCCAGAGCAGCTGTGTAGCAGATGGACAAGTCCTGTCCCTCCCCTACCCAGCCAGAGCTAGGAGCCCCCTTTGCTGAGGCACTCCTAGGAACAAGGGGGCATCGGATTTCACAGGGAAGGGCTTATTTCATGGTCCGTGATGCGTTTTTCATGGCCATGAAATTGGTAGGGTCCCAAAAATAACACATAAAAGGTCTTCTTGTCATTGTTCTGCATGAAACTCTACTGAAATGAAATTTCTCCTGAACTCAGTGACCATTTTGAACAACAAGAGATGGACACGTATGTCCCAAAAGTAAGCCTCCTTGGTTCATGGATCCTGTTTGTAATTTAAAATATCTTTAAATCAGAAAAAAAAAGTATATTAATTGCACAGTAACATAATAGGTAGCATTATGATTAGCTTCTGGAGGGAACAAGAGAACCAATTTTAGATTATTAGATGCAAGGAACTAAGGCAAGCCTTACCAGAAGAGGTTCAGGCCCAAATACATGGTATACGTTTACAAAAAAGATGGGTTAAGAAGGGTTTGTAAACCACCAAAATACAAACTCCTAAATACAAGTGCTCACATTCCTCCTTACAACGGAATAGTGAAAAACATTTTTAAGGACTGGCTCCACCTTGTCTTGTACTGAATTTAGATTAAAAGCTAATAAATGCCAGTAGTTTAGTCTATAGATTTTTGTCTGAACTTATTATAGGCGTTAGTAGTGAACCTTATATTCAGGCTAACACTTTTCATTATAAAGATTCCTCCAAACTTTTTTTTTTTTTTTTGTTGCAAAGCTCTAATGCCTTTATTGTTTGCAGCAAGCCTCTTCAATTTCACAGGGAAACTCAGGTTAGAAAAGTGCCATTCCTTCATCCCATGTAATTACATTAAAAGTTCAGCTGATTTATAAACTGTTAAAGTCATTAATTCCCATCACTCGCTTTTCCTCTGGAAGATGTTGGCAGCATGCCAAAATAACTGAACATGAACATTCTAAAGAGGTGAGCCCACATTACTACCATCAAAGCAGCAGGAACAACAGTACACCGTACTGTGTACACCTGGGAGCTGCTAGGGTAACCCTAGTGGATATGGGGGTAGGGAGCCAACCTAAATAACCTCCTGTTTAATACAGTTCAGAAATATACATTGTTAAATTACACATTAATCCAATTTTGTTGTATATCATTGTCCAGTTGTACCTAACAAGTGTAAATGCATACAAATGTGACTAGATTTTCTTTTGAAACTGGTCATTTATAAGAAGTTGGGTGTACTGTAGTTTAATTTATGATAAAACCATATTTATAACTTCAGTAGTTCTAAAAGTAAAAATATAATTTAAAAAGTTACCCTCAAATTTAAAGGGCTAGACAAAGTTTATTGATTCACAAGGATTTTCAAGCTGAAAATAGGTAGAGAAAGGAAATTGTCTGGATTTTATATCTTTAAATATAATTATCAATAAAATTAAAATGTGTAGATTAAAAAAGTTGCATTCACTCTTCAGTGCTACTGATAAACATCATCTATATTTGCGCACATCAGCCATTGGTGGTAGAGCACAAAACAAATCCTCTGCCTCCATCATATTAGGCATGAATACTGCAGTATATGCCACTCCCTATGCAGATCCCTGCTGCAGTCAATGGGCTCTCCACAGAAGTCTACCCATGCAGAGACTGGTACAATATAGGATTAAGCTCATCACAACTCCTTTCTACAGTAGTCTGTTTTGGTCTAGTAATTTGTTTGAAAGAATTAAGCAGTAGGATGAGAGGAGAAGAGAGAATATTTTCTTATCTCTAGTGAGGTGTTATAAAACAACAGAACAAAGAAATTAACTACACAAATTGTATTGTTACGAGAGAACTGGAGTTGACATAACTGCAGCCATTTTGCATGCTCAGCCACATTAACTAAAAGCGAGACCACCACGCAGTCAAGAATAGTTTGGTCTTTGCCTAAGCAGACAAAACAGCTGTAGTGTTGCGAATAAGGATAGATAAAATGACAGATCCATGAAAACGGGAGGAAGTGTCGATAGCTGACCTTGGACCTGCGTGTCTAGGACCATGAGTAGTTGTTTTTTTGCTGGGAGTCGCTCTGCTGATAAGTAGAATTATGAGTTATTTGCTGATGCCAAGGAAATTGTTAGTCCACAGTTTACTGTGAGTTATGTGCTTTGTTTTGAGCAACCTATAAGAGAGATTAATTAGAATGTGTAATTTGGAGAAGTTCGGAAACAGATTTCAACCAGTTAAGAGACTGACATCCAACTCCCAAGCAGTAAGGAGGAAGGCTGGCCACCAGAAACCTGCTGCTGACCACTGATATCATCTCAGACTTTGGGTAACTATATCTGGGGTATTTCAGATGTGTGCTTTAGACTCAATAAAAACAAGGCGTTTTGGTTACCAATCACTTATCAGATGGAGGAGCTGTGTCCCCACTGATTTATGTTTTGAAACCACCTGGAAAACAAAGACTAGTTATCATAGTTTTGAGTTCAGAAAACTCCAGGTAATGGTGTGCCTAATTTGGAGCGTCCTTAAAAATAGCCAAACTGATCACTGTGGTTCCTGCCCAAAATAGCAATTAAGCGCTAGATTTTAATTCACAGTACAAAGTGAATTAGTGACTGGAACATATTACCTCAAATAAAGAAAGATACAGGAGCAAAATAGTGGAGATATTTTGTGCTATGAACCAGAACATACAAGGTCACTGAAATGCTTGACATTACACAAATGTTTTATGACAGCAATGCCAACAGCCATGGCAGACATTGTTTACTTTAAAAATTCCATATAAAAGCAGATTCGGATGGGGTAAAAGAAACACTATTTATAAATAAAATACTTCTATAAGTTAAAAAATATAAATTAAAAAAGTGCCTAACATTCTTTCCACCCTATCACACTTTTACATTTCCATTCAAACAGCTGAAATTCATTTTTTCTGTTTGTGCTTAGTGCCTCAATAATAATATGAGATACATGACAGGATTCCACCCAACAAGTCAATGAATAAAACATCAGGAACATGTTAAAGAAATAGCAATGTATTTCTTTCTGTTAAAAGCTTATTGTTAAAAACAGAATTAGAAGCAAGACCTTTCCATGTTGAAAGACTACTGCCAAGTGTGATGACAGTTCAATTTTTTTTTCTCCCTCCAGTAACAGAACTTTTTGAAACTCTAACATATTGGGTCACTCACCGTGAAGGTCCACTTCCACCATTACCCCACCATATGCACTACCTCTCCCTGCACACCTGGAATCTTTCAAGAGTTAAGAAAAATTAGACTATTTGTTAAATAACTAACTTGCCCTTCCCCTACTGCTCTGAGAAACCTGAGTAAAGTTTCTATAGACAAAGTATTTAAAAACAGCTCGTAGCAATGTGTTTTAAAATTCATTCGTAAGTAAAATGAGGACCAAATGGGCATTATTCTTGGCACGATATTACCAAGCAGAGGCTGCTGCCAGATGAATTCCCTAGGCTCTGAGTAAAAGAACTGGAGCAATTCCTTGAAACAAGATGGAAAGATCTCCTGTATGTTCCTGTAACTCATCTCTGATTATTAGCTTCCTTTAATACACTGCAAGTGTCCCAGATCAGTTTTTAAAACTATTTGAAAAAACTGACCAAAGCTTCACAACATTTTATATTCCTTCCAATTTACTTTATGACAGTGGTGGTAAGGTTACATAAAGTTCATATGGAGGGAGAGCAAATTAGGGAATTTAGGAATCTATAAATGAAAACATGTTGACTAATATATACCAGAGGATTTACTAAAGTTATATTGCATTCTCCTTGCACCCCAAAGAAAGTTGAGAGAACTGAAAACTGGTTGAAAGACAGTATCACTACATTATGTCACTAATGTTCCCTTAATAAAAGGAGTGCCTAGTAACAAAAACCCAAAACATATAATCACAGCTCTTCCTTTTCATTAACTTGGCAAATATACTAAAAATACCCCTTAATGTTCTGTTGAGCTGGTAATACAAGATAATACTCTCTAAAAGATTTTGAAGAGGGAAAGTACATCCACAATTGTACAGTTAGAAGGCTAGGTTCTTGAAAGAACTGAAAGACACTGTACATCCTGCTCCTTTTTAAAAATATCAGAACAAACAGCAACTAACAATAACATCTCTTTTCCTTTAGTGAGGATTGAACAGATTGCAATGAGGCTAGTGAATTCACTGGACACTTGAGAGAAATACTCTCATAATCAGACGGACTAGAAATAGTACAGATCTTGGTAAAGATCTTTCCTGCCTAACAATAACTGCAGCAATCAAATTCTCTGCTGGTGATTTAAACTTTATGGGAAGATAACTGACACTAAAAAGAATTAAAGTTACAAATTTAAATAGTTTTGGGTCATATTTAGTTATGATTTAGTGTATTTAAAATATAAAAGACTCATTAATGAAAATATGTGTGGACCTTTCAGTACTCAGGAAAAACTATTTTTTCTATCCAAAAATGTGATTCCAAAAAACAGCCTTAGCTCTGCACACTGATTCCCACCATGCTACCAGAAACCCTCTTACATGTGCTATAGATATAAATGAAGTATGGACTACAAACTTTTAAATCACTACTCATCCACAGCATGTAGCTCTCAGACCATCCTCTACTTCACCATCTATTAGCCAGAAATTCCCACATCTTCCCCCTTATCCTCTATATAAAGAGCAGAGAATACACCCTCCCCAAGTTAATCACCTAGCTGTGACCAGGAGACAAACATCTTTCTCCCACCCATCCACCATTCCAAAGTCAAAAAACAATCTGTCCTGCTAACCACCCTAGCCATATTCCTACTCCAAGTTAAAGACCTCACTTTCCAAACACAGACCACACATCTATCTTCATTCAATTAACTATAGTCAGAGGCTGAGGGTTGCAAAAAACCAAAAACAAAACAAAAACCAAAAAACACAACCCCAAAAAACATTCAAATCAGGCTAATAATTAAACTGTTCACCATAGAGAGGAGAAGCAGACAGCAAGTCTGTATAATGTAATACTGGTATTATGGTTATTATGAGAAGCAACTTATTACAATATGCCTGTTAAATGGATATTAGACAGTTTTTCAGGGGTGGAGGCGGTTGTTTCATGAATACACAATGATATTTTCTACATTAATATTTATTTTAGAGATGTCATCTGTGTATGCTTGAATATGCATATGTACACTGAACTGTCCATTTCCACACATGCAAATGCTCAGTCTTGCAGAAGGGAATTGCTTGTTTTGAAAGATTAACTGCAAAGTTTATTATAAATACACAATAGCAATCTTGATTTAAATAAAGTTCGTCTATTAATTTCCTTATTTAAAGAATGCAAGGCCAGTAGACATTTTAGGAATAAGACAGGGTCCCTACCTTCCTCTCTTGCATCTCTGATTGAAACCCAGAAGTTCAAACTCCACAAGACACCTGGTTCCCTAGACATATGTTATTAATCTGCGGAGTTCACAAGCTTTGCATGATTCTCACCACCCCACGAGCTACAGAGCTTTAGAACTTGAAATCCCCAATTTCTATTCTTCCTTATCTTGCACTACCTTGTGGAGCTTTTCCTCAGCATCTCCTTGCCTTGCACAGACTTTATAAAGCACAAATTGGGCCATACAGACTTTAAAGCACAAGTCACTGTACCAAATGATAAGCAGATTTTTCTAGTTGTCTTCACATTGCTATCCTATGCTCTAGTCAAAGTAAGTATATACTGTTTCAAGTTTACAGTCAAACTTTTTTTAAAAAATCCCCACAAATGAAAAAAAGTTTGATATATGAATATCATTTCAAAAATTTAATCATCTCCAAGTTATGGATGTTTAAAAAAATAGGTTTTAAGCTTGCCAAAGAAATCCTCAACTGTTCTGAAAGTAATCATAAAAAATACTTTTCCAGTGCAAACTTTTAAAGGGCATAAATTTAAACACTTATAAGTTAAAACTACCAATATTAGAGAGAAAGTTGCTGCTGAGCAACTCCCACACCACCATTTGGTCCTGGGAAGGTCCTAGATGGATTGTCACATCCAGGGCCAGATAAACCCACCTAGGCAAAGGTACACTTCTCCCACCCTGCTGTGGAGGGGAGGCGTGGAGGGGGTTGGGGGGGTGGGGCAGGAGAGAAGAGGAGAGCAAGCCCACCATGTATTCAGCCTGCAGCGGTGGCTCCTGTTCCAGGGTGCTGTGCCTGGCTCCCCACTCAGGGCACTGAGACCTGGTGCAAGAGGTCAGAGCACTGCTCAGCTTTCACCTGGCTGTCCCATCATCATACGAGGGGGGTTGGGGACAGCCAGGCCAAACCTGAGTGGCGCTGCGACCCTGCATGCCTGGTTGCAACACCACACACACAGATTTGGTCCAGCCCAGGGCCTCCCCTCCACATCAGCCAGGATTAGGGTTGTGGGGTGAGGGTGGAGTGTGTTTATACCTAATGGAGAGTCACAAAAAAGGACAAAAACTGCAGCTAGTTGGCCTCGAAACCACAGAGGAAAACCATAAAAAACCAGAGACTAGAACCCTCATCGTTTAGCTTCATAACCACAATGTTCTTTCTACCACTGGACTTCAGAGAAAACATCTTTTACAATACAATATAGGAAGCTTATGCTTTTTCTGAAATGTAACCAGCTATTAGCTGGCAGACTTCTTACAAAAGTATAACCAATAAAACAATTGTGTAACAATACTACAATTGGTAGAATAGTTTCTTCAATTACAGTTCATACATGAGTTAGAGGAGTTTTAACCGTATAGAAACAGTTAATTGTGCAGAAAGGAAAAGCTGCTTTTAAGCTCACAGTATAGAATGAAATGTTAGGTAGAAACAAAATTTCAGGACTAAATTTTTAAGACCTATAACTAAAAGCAGTTTGACTAATTCTCCTCAAACATTACAGAAAAATTCTCCTTAGCCTTCAGTGTAAATGGCAATTGCGTGGCCAAACCAATTTTGTTAGCCAAAGCTATAAGGGTGGGAGGTGTTAAAATAGGCCTTTATAATAGCTCATGACTGTATCCTTAAACATGATCTACAAACAACTTAAAGGATGGCTTGTGTCTGTGTGTGTGTTTTCTTATTAACAGGAATGTCAAAAGTTTCATCTTCCCTGATTTGCTGGAGGACCTCTTGATATCTCCAGATGTTTACTATGAGCTGTCACACCATACCCTAATTGAAGGACCAAGGATATGGAATATTTAAACAAAGGCTTCCTTTATACCAATGCTCACTAGTCTTTGACCTTAACCAGGCAGTTACAAAAACCAAACAAAAAAACCCAGTTTGAACGGTACACCGAAAAATGTTTCCCCTCTCAAATGTACAGCTTCCATTCCCTTTGCTCTAGCTTTGTCACCATTTCACTAGCTCTCCAGTCACCACAGAAGTTCCCAATGTAGAATAGAGCTAAATGTAAAAAACCAAACTTTCGGGACTTCTTTACATACCACAAACAAAAAAGGGCCCAACTCCATTTATTGCCCTTTAACAGTCACCTTTAATTTTGAAGGGAATATACTCTCTCCATAATGGTTCCTGACTATTACAACCTTTACTATGGACAAAATACTGTCCCTCATCAATCATATTTAAGAAAAAGAAAGTTTAAATCAGTAAAGTAGTTTTTAAAACATATCTGGAGTTTATTACTAACCTACAAACTGTATGCTCTTGAATTGTGTTGCTCATAACTTAAGCAAACACTGCATATGAATTATAAGTACCTTGTTGCTCTTCCTCTTCTTCACTAGATGAGGCCAAATAAGCTTGAAAATCCATGTCAAGAAGTTCATCTTTTTTAAAATTTCTGTGTAGCGAAGTTACTCTTTCATGATCTGTCTCATCCCATGTGATATCTACCTTTAGGAAAAAAAGACATATAAAATGTAAAAGTTAAAGTTTAAGTTTTTGCCCAGAGTGCAGTTTGTAATACTTCCTATTACAAGTTTAACAAGAGAAAAAACAAACAGACTACAAAGAAAAAAAAAAAAATCAAAGGGTATCACTGACATTTCATTTCAAAAGTCAACTGACTTTTTGGTAACAGGATTTTATGCATTTAAGAACCAGTCTTAACTAAGGAGCTGCTACCAAGCATCTCCATAAAAATCAAGTAGATATAAACAATCATTAATAACTTAATTACAACATATTTTCATCTAATGTACCCTATGCATAGTATTTAGTTTCTTCTAGTGTTCCCTATATGCCCAAAATTTCAATGAGTTTTAGCTATCTGGAAAAAGTCTGAAGAGTCTGCTATTGCATAAATAAGATCATTTGTGATAAAACAGGCAAGAAGCGGTGCTATATTTCTTAAAATACACAGGTCAGTCCAATTAATATTTTCTTTTAAATAATCAAATTTCATTCTATATTCAAACTGAAAGTGGGGTAAATTTAAGGATGATAAACACTATTGTTCATTTATAACAATGAGGTTGAATCCGTTTAAAGCGTGAAACTCAGTCTTAACTATAGTCACAATCTATGCCTCGGTAACATACACATACAAACAGGGGTAGGCAACCTTTTAGTGGTGTGCCGAGTCTTCATTTATTCACTTTAATTTAAGGTTTCGCATGCCAATAATACATTTTAACGTTTTTTAGAAGGTCTCTCGCTCTATAAAAGTCTATATATTAACTAAACTATTGTCGTATGTAAACAAGGTTTTCAAAATGTTTAAGAAGCTTCATTTAAAATTAAATTAAAATGCTGATCTTACACCACCGGCCCGCTCAGCCCGTTGCCGGCCTGGGGTTCCGTTCACTTAGGCCGGCAGCGGGCTGAGCGGGGCCTGCAGCCGGGACCCCGGCTGGCAAGGGGCTGGCAGCCAGAACCCCAGACCAGTAGTGGTCTGAGCGGGGTTGGCGGCCAGGACCCCAGACTGGCAGTGGGCTGAGCGGCTCAGCCCGCTGCTGCTCTGGGGTTCCGTCCGCCAGCTCCTGACAGCTAGGGTCCCGGCTCCCGGTCTGGGATCTCGGCCTGCCAACACAGAGTGGGTACCTACCTTCTCCCTGGTTCTAGCCATTCTCTTCCCCTCTCTGCACTGAGATGAGGGTGGGAGTGTGTTGAGAACAGGGCTGGGAGTGAAGGAGCTGGCTGAGGGTTGGGGTGCAGGATCTGGCCAGGAGCTAGAATGAGGGAGGGGGCTCAGGGTTGGGGCAGGAGGTTTGGGTGTGGAACGTTTACCTGGGCAGCTCCCATTTGGTGCGAGGGGTGCAGGTGGGAATGGGGAGGTGGGGTGCAGGAGCTCCCATTTGGTGCTCAGGGTGGGAGTGGGAATGTGGGGGGTGCAAGAGTCAAGGCTGGGGTTGTGGGGCGGGGGTGCAGAGGTCAGGGCAGAGGGCTGGGAGCGTGTGAGGGGGGTGCAGGGGTCAGGGCAGAGGGCTGGGGTCATGGGGGTGCTCCCAGCCCCCTGCCCTGAGCAGCTCAAGGCAGGGGACTAGAGGGGATATGCCCTGATTCCACCCTTCTTCCCTAAGGTCCCCGGAGCAGAGAGGTGCGCTGCGGCTCTGCTTTTTCCTCTCCTCCTCCATAACAAGGGCCATCAGCTGATCAGCTGCAGAGAGGGAGAGGAAGAGGGGCAGGAACCCCACATGCTGGGGAAAGAGGTGGGGGAAGGGGGAAGCTTGCCTGCCCTGCAAGGAGAGCATGGTGGGCAAGGAGTGGAAAAGAGCAGGCCGGGCCAGGCAGGATTTTTAGTGGCACGCTGCTGTCTGCCCGGGTCTGGCAGGCAGCAGCGTGCCATTAAAATCTGGCACACCATGCCATAGGTTGCTGACTCCTGACATATAATATCTATTTGATGTGTACATCTCCACAATCCTGAGTATATGCAGGGATCCTTTCTCCATTATCACCAGTGCCACCAATCTATTATTTACATATCTTATATAAACCAAGAAAAGCGAAGCTCAACCAATTACGAAGGGTTACAAAAACACTGTTAAGATACCTTTGATGTTCCCATAGCAGCAGATGTGAAGTACTTTGGTTTATATGCAG
This sequence comes from Caretta caretta, assembly GCF_965140235.1. Classification (NCBI taxonomy): domain Eukaryota; kingdom Metazoa; phylum Chordata; order Testudines; family Cheloniidae; genus Caretta; species Caretta caretta. The sequence continues at coordinate 199,415,426 of NC_134208.1, read as the reverse complement.
CTCCATCCACTTCAGAGGCTATGTCCTTTGGCTCATCATCAAATGTAACATCATCTGGAATAAATCTTAAAGGGAAAGAAGATGTCTTGTTATTCAAACACATATTGTGATGTTTCAAAAGAACAAATAGTTATAGGCTCAGCTTCTCTCTAATTAAAACCGTGCACATTAATATAGAAGAATCTGCTAGGATAAGAAGTGGATAAGCCCAAAGAGAGCAACATTCAGGAAAAGGATAAAAGCCATATCAGACAAGTTAATATTTGCGGTTTGCACTGTACATTCAATTTCTACATCCTCCGTATTTTATAAAATATTGTGAAAAAGGTAAGTCAAATTAATTTTTGAAAAGAATTACAATTTAAGTTAAATTGATTACTCTGAATTTTTAAAATGTAGTGCTTTGCATACGGCCAGCATAGGCATGGAATGCTTCCAACAGGTATGATTTGTAAGTAAACTATAACTCATTAAAACAGGATAGATTAGAGACCTTAGGATGCATTTTTTTTTTTTTTGGGCCAGGAATGCCTACGGGGGGAGGGATAGCTCAGTGGTTTGAGCACTGGCCTGCTAAACCCAGGGTTGTGAGTTCAATCCTTGAGGGGGCCATTTAGGGATCTGGGGCAAAAATTGGGGATTGGTCCTGCTTTGAGCAGGGGGTTGGACTAGATGACCTCCTGAGGTCCCTTCCAATCCTGATATTCTATGATTCTATGACATGGGCAAACAACACTGATTAAAAAATGGAAGTGAACCAGTTAAAAATATCAAGTATGAGTGGGATTATTAAAATAACCCTAAATCTATCACTGAACATATTTATGTGTTTCCTGGAAGATCAAGACACAGAATATGTACAACATAACGTTTAAGGAGACAATCTCTCAACTTTACTTCTTAATTCTCATATTCTGACCACAGCATTTTTGAGACGAGAGGAAAACACCTTTATAAGAACTAACCTTACTTTTCTAAGCCCTATCTGCTCTTTCAGGATAGATCTACTAGAACAGTTCTGATTATTTTCAGTATTGTCACAAATTAGGAAAGAAAAATAAAGCAATTTTGAAGACAAGTGGAAGTCAATATAAAGCTGTGAAATCCTACAGAGATATTATCTTAAAAAAATCAGAAAGCGGTCTGAAAATTGTTTATATACTATTTTTACACAATGCTTATATCTAGAGAATATTTTCCCCCTTTCAGTTAGCCAACTTCGTGCATTTGACTGAACTTGGTGTAAAGACAATTTTGTTGTTTCCCATGTTGTGTAGGTCAATAAGGAGAAACATTGTTTAAAAATAGAAAATATGATTGTAAAGTCATAACTATTAGCTGTGGGATCTCATGTGTATTTTTAATGCCTGAAACTATTTAACCTCATTTTAAAAAACTGAGTAGGGTTCAAGTAGATTATGTCCCTTGAAATGCAACTGCCTAACGATGAAAGCTACCCAGTCCACCTCCAAAAACATCTACTTTTCTAATTTAATACGTTAAGCAGAAAAGAAAGGCAGGCTCTGGGGAGTCTCAAAAAGGTTCCTGTGCTGTAAGACAAGATCTTTCTAGGATGTGAAAGTTTCATTAACAGGAACACAAAAAGTATATGTCTAAGTCATTTCCTTTGAAATACAACACCTAGTGTCTATGAGGTAATACACCTTCGCTTTTTTCCATCACGTGCAATTAAGCCCTCAACAACACTGGGATCTAACAGAGATGATTTTTATTGACGATGGCACAACAGAATTCTTCCCTGTGCAAACAAAGGAATAGTCTGGTGACAAAGTAGGACTGTAGTTTAGCCTCCTGCCTTCTTAAAAATATGAGGTTTGAAGTGATCAAGCTTTGACTTTGAATCATAAAGCCTGAGAACAAAGATGCACAGCCTGAAAACAATAGCAGCTATACATTTGCTATTCATTGAACCAACTGTAATAAAGGAACCAGTTCATCTCGTGCCTCAGGTGAAGGAAGCAAACCAATCATAAGACAGTTACGGTGTTTTTCTATTAGCATCCTATTGCTTTACTTGACTGTAGAAGATGACTGAAAAAGCAGCTGTAGTAATATTTGTATCTTGAACCCCTTTTAAAAACAGTCTCTTTAAGGTGGGATTTTTGCTTTTTCTGACAAAGCCAGATATAACCAAAATGCATGTTTTATTTCCAAGGTACTATACAGTTTTGCTAAGTTTGATAGAAGAATGATTCAGTTTATTTCCAATTTTTTAAACTTGCTTTAAATTTTTGTTAAAAAAAACACAAACACCATTTGCTTTACCTGAGATCTACAAAAGAACAGCTACTTTCAAATTCCAGTCCATCACACTCCTCATAAATTTTATTGGCTGTTTCAGGAGAATCACATTCTACCACTGCATAGAAGTATTTCAGTCGTTTGAACTGATAATCCCTCAGTTTTTCCGTATAAATACTACAAAAGTGAAGACAACATCCAAATAACTTTTGTTAAAACAATGACACAAAGTTGCAACTTCAGAAATACTTTTCAAACTTAACTTCTTAAAACCATATATTACCAACACATGGGCCTGACTTTGCAAAAAGATCAGATCTTATGCTACATAGAGTCCCACCAACTTCTATGGGACTCTGAACAGATATGCATAAAGGTTTAACTGCATAGATGCCATTCCATAGATGCCACAATCAGGATAGTGTGTTGAAGAAAGATTTTCCTTAATGCTGATTAGTAAACATGTGATAGGACTAAGCCTCTTCTTGATAACGTAGGTACAAATTTTGGCAGCAAAAAAGTCTTGCCTTGTGCTTGCTTAAGAATCAAGTTTTAGAGAAGTATGCTGTGCATTAACTATTCCAGGTTTTCTCTTCTGTTACCATTATGACCATTTTACCACTGTTAAATATGAGTTTAACAATGGTTAAGTATGTTTAATTTAACTAAGTTTAAATATGACCATTTTACCACTATTAAATATGAGTTTAAAGTTGTTAACCTGGGAAAATTCTCCAGTTCATAAATAAGTGCACTTTCTGCATTTTCAATTTAATTGTATCCCATTTCTGTAACTCAGTCAATTATGATTTTACTCATTGGTATGGGATATCACCATCTAGTGGTGAAAAATAACTCACACAGTCCCACTACATTTTCCCCATGTCTTTTACTCAAAATGAGCTATTTGTATAAACTAATCCCTATCTAAGATATAGACATGCACAATGTCTGAAAAACTATTTAATTTTTAAAGTAATTAAAATTTTATGGTGTTATTTACAAAAACTGTCTTCACCACACAAACTTCTTAGCTATTTGCTAAGTGGCTAAAAAAATATTGCACTTTATTAAATACTAAGGTATCGCTCTGTGAGATGCTGAATGTTTTCTGTTAGAAGCTAAGTCCTCAAGGTGGAAACATGTCAAAACAGTCTTTTTGATCATTTCTTACTTTGAGCTAGCATGTAAAGGTTAAAAGGTAGATTTAAGTTTTAGCAAGCTACACTCAAATGCTGCAAGCTGATCCATGCAGATGAACCTCTGCATCCAGGTGGATTCCCACAGCCTGCATGGAACAATTTACACAACTGGGGCCTTAAGTTTTATGTCCCAACAAATTTATTCAAGTATATGATGTGATGATGAGTCAGATTCAATTAAAAACACCCTCTGAAAAACCAGAAAGCATTAAAAAAAAAAAAGGATAAAATATAAGACTTCCATAATAATGTTAAAAATGTATTAAGAGCATGGTATTTGCAAATGAGGCCTGCTACTATCAACCATTTGTAATTTAAATTAATACCAGTCTTTCTCTGTGGCATCCTCTGGAAGACTTAATAGTTCTACAGGTCCTTGCAGCTCCTCCTCTTTCAATCTCTGCTTTCCAAACTCTGAAGGATAAATCTACGAATATACGAAACAAAAAAGGTTATAACCCAATTGCACAGATGCAGTGTACAGCATCCAAAAGAAAAAAAATATATATCAAGCCAGGAGTTCGGAGGATCACTTTTTTTTTTTCAAGTGAGAAAACATTAAAGGATCCAATCCTGCAAACACTTACACATCTGCTTAAAAATTAAGCATACAAGTAGTTTCAGTGACTTCAATATGACTACTTGTAGGAATAAAGGTAAGCAACTATATAAGTGTGTTCAAATTAAATTGACGTACTAATACATAACATTAACTTGTGATTACAGAATTAATGTTCAGCGATCAAATAATTGAAGTGACACAATCAATTTGGAATCAATTGCCAAAAAAAGAAAAAAACAAACAATGAAACTATTGAATTACTATACTTGAGCTCAATTCCCCTGCTAGTTTTCACTGTTTTACTGTCTAAGGCCCTGATCCTGCGAGCTGATCCATTCAGGCAAGACTTTATACCCTCCTACAGAACCTTACACAGAAATTGATCAGACTCCACTCAGGTTCAGGGGTCTAACCATGCAGCTCAGGTTGCAGGATTGGAGTTATGTTTGTTTTCTGCTCTTCTTTTTCTCTGTGTTAAAGACCCATACAAAAAAAAAAAAAAGCGAAACTGACTAAACAGAAGCAGTGGAACAGAATACAAAGTAATCATGCTTAAAAAAATCAGAAAGATACTTCTCTATAATCCATCATTTACAGTACTCAATAGGAACAAAAAGTAAGACAGAAGAGTGCTTAGATTATGGGACGTTTAGATGAGAGAGCATTAAGTGCCCAATTAATTTGTCTCATTCAATTTATTATGTAAAGAATAGTACAACTTTGCCAATTCTTTTGGTAGCAAACATCAAATGCATTTGGTAGGGAGAGTGTAAAAACCCTAAACAAAGAACACAAACAACCCTTACACTATCACAAAACCAAACAAAATACAGAAGACCAAAGCTGCTCAGACCGCCTAACTTTCAGCACTCTAAACCCAACCTCTTATTACATATATTTCTACTCCAGGAAATACTCCCCAAGAGGAATTAATGTAATGGATTTTATGTAGTAAATGCTCAGATGAAAGCAATCTTTAAACACTGTAGCTATTTCACTCACACAACCTTGTAACATCAATCTTCTGGTCCAGGGTAACTTAATAGATTTCATGGTTATGAAAAAATATCTTTACGCAATGACTAGTCAATGCAATGTTACATGAATAATTGTGTTTTGAAAAAATGGAATCAATTCAATTGTAACTGAAAGTTTGTGACAAAAACATTTATTTTTAGTAGTAGATTGAATGCCAGAGACACTATTCCTATGTATCAGAAAACAATACACTATTTCACAGTAAAAAGCCTGAACAGAGTTACTGGGGTTAGTTATAAATACTGGTGATGTTGCAGAAATACTATTTCCCTCATAAGAAATCTACAACTAGAATTGAGAGAAAACTTGCACATCCACCCTGGCTGTGCATTTTCAGGTGAACCAGATTTGTAGTTTACTTAAAATGCGAAGTTAGAGCTACAGTGCTACACACACACACACACACAGAGTTTTTGGAGTATAAATTACTCATTTAGTGACAATACTGCTCTGTTTCTGTATATTACATACAAAACTACATTAAAAACAAAGTCAAGCACTCAAAAGTCAGGAAATACCAAAATTAAGGTTGTCTGTGTATATGCATTGTGATTGTCTAATTATATGATCGCATTTTCCCCTCCCCCAGAACCTTCACTTCGTTCTTTTTAACGAGGGCAAAACATATTTTTTCCTAGCCTCATTCTCAGAAATGGCCAAACCATTTTGGCTGAAATTTTCCAAAAAAGGTCAGCCTGAGGTAGACACCCAGCATAAAAAGTTTCAACTCAAATGGATTAAGTTTGGCAAAGTTACAAGTAACTGAAAGCAGGGTCTTATAATGAGAAGCATTAGGCAGCCAAGATTTTAGATGGTGCGACCAGCCTCACCTATAACACGGGATAGAATTTTAGAGAATCTACTGTATGAACTAAGGAAAATTAAGCATTTGAACTTTATGCTACTTTTGCACATAGGACTTCTACTCCTATTAGTGTTAATGGAAATGTTGTCACTAAATTCAGTGGTAACAGGACTGAGACCAATGTCACAAATAAAAATTAAGCTGTGTCAGCTTATCATCCCACACGAACACCCACCAATGGAAGGGAGAGTGTGGAGCTATAGCCTACGTTTATTTTATAAAGGACCAACACAAATCAATTGAATAGGGAGAGGAGAAACGAAGTCAGCAGAAGGAATGGGAAAGAAAAGCAACTTGCTGGAATCAAAATTCACTTTTATTTTTATTTTCAAATAGTTCTTACCTTTACAGAAAATATAACACCCCCTTTAGGTATGAAAGAATTAAACAGAGCCAGTAGGTCTTTAGCCTTCAGCCTATCCCAGTCCATGTTGCAAACTGCCAATCTACTTGTTATCTACATTGAAGAAGAAGAAGGCAAAAATATATTAATTGTAATAAGATTTTTGGGTGCTGATTGCTGAGAGGAAACGTCTTATTTTCCAGTTACTGTCCCTTGATGAAGTCACACTGTGTTGAACTTTAGAGAAAAACATAAGAATGACATCTCCCACAACACCTGATATCACTGACACGTCCATGGTTCTTAAGCAGTTACTACAGAGCAAACAGAAATGTTCAATAAACGGGCTTTACTATTTTTCAAACATACAATGTGCTCTATGATGGCCTTTATCTTTCACTTTCCTAGAATGCATCTACTGTTTCTGACAACAGAACTACAGACAGCTTCTACTGCTTCTTACCCACAGCTCTAAAGCTTTTAATTTTGCAAATTGAAAATGTGACCTTTCATTTCCCCAGGGAACTTCTGCAGACCTAAAAGGAAATAGATCCCTTCCTGACAAGAGCTGACAGCAACAGGTCCCCCTGAAGCAATGTTGGAAAAAAGTTTAACTGCTAGCACAGAAGGGACAAGACTGTTTTCAGCACCATTACAGGAAGCATGACTTCCAGTTCGATCAGCAGCGGAGGCACCAGGGATGTCTGTCTGCATTTGATGACAGACAACATTACAAAACAAACTTGAAAGGCTAACTTTTTAAAAATGAAAACCTTAAAATCTGATAAATGGCCCACAACAGCGGCTCTCAACCTTTCCAGATTACTGTTCCCCTTTCAGGAGTCTGATTTGTCTCACTTACCCCCACATTACACCTCCCTTAAAAACTACTTGCTTACACAATCAGACATAAAAATACAGAAGTGTCACAGCACACTTATTGAAAAATTGCTAACTTTCTCATTTTTACCATATAATTATATAATAAATCAATTGGAATATAAATATTGTACTTACATTTCAGTATATAGTATATAGAGCAGCATAAACAAGTCATTGTCGGTATGAAATTTTAATGTGTACTGACCTCACTAATGCTTTTTATGAAAACTAAGCAAACATCTGAATGAGTTGATGTACCCCCTGGAAGACCTCTGTGTACCCACAGGGGTACATGTGCCTACAGTTGAGAACCACTGGCCTAGAGTATACCCCCCCGACACACTTACCAGAGAAAACTTTCAGCACACTAATGGTGAACGAAGTTTTTAACTCTGTCTAAATAAGCTTCAGAGGTCATAATCGAACAACATGAAATACTCCTTCCAACAAAGGACCAAGAGCACTACCATTGAGAGATGCAGAAATGAACTGAACTGATGTATCTCACATTAGCACTACATTGCTCACTCTTAGGCAGCCAACATGTCTAATTGTTTCAAACAAAGGAATACTATGAACTAATAAGTAATTAGCAGGGCTGTCAATTAATCTCAGTTAATGCCCATGATTAACTGAAAACAAAATTAACATGTTAATTTTTTTAATGGTGTTAATCACATATATCTGGGCAGGGAGGGAAGCATCAGCTGTGGAGGGACCTGACCTGACAGGGACCTGTGGAGGGACCAATCCACCTCCAGACAGCGGGGAGGAGAGGGGAGGGGAGAGGAGAGGAGAGAAAAGTGGCTCCTACCCCAGTTCTGGCAGAGAGGAAGGGATCCTGACCCTGCCATACCCCAATGCCAGCCCTGCCCCATGCCCCAACACCCCTGGCCGCCTCCTTGCTCTGGGGACCAACCCCGCCCCTCAGTCCCACACCATACTCCAATGCCTCCGCTAGCCCCTCACTCTGGGAACTGACCCCCACCCCCACCCCCACCATGCCCCTCAATCCAGGGACTGACCCTGCGCCACCCTCAGCATGCCCCTTGCGCTGGGCACTGAACTCACCACCACACTGTGCCCCAGTGCCCCTGGCCAGCCCCTCACTCCAGGGGAACCCCATAGAGAAGAGGAGCTTGGCGAGTTCAGCCTCCCTGCAGCAGCCTCTCCTCCCCTGCCGCCCCGTCCCGGAGGTAAAATCCACTCACTCTTGCAAACAAGGGCTCGCTCAGCTGAAAGGTGCCCACCTTGCTCAGTAAAAGGAGAGCCTGGAGAGTTCAGTACCAGAAACCACGCTTCCAGAGGCAGCGGCGAGATACCTCCCTCACGCTCCTCCTGCACAAGTCACTGCCTGCTCCCCCACCCCTGTAACCCCTTGTCCTCCCGGACAATTCTCCTGCACAAGTCATTGCTTCCCCCTCCCCCCGCCCACTGAATGCAGATTTCTAAGATCAAACTCTCTTCCTCTTTGGACAAGAGGCACGCCTGGGGAGCTCAGAAACTCAATACAACAGGAGCAGCATCAAGAATTCACCCTTCTCCTGCACAACTCACACCCCTCCCATCTCTAGAATACTGATTTTCCAAGATAAAAAAAAATCTTAACCCTTCAATAAGCCAACACTCCTCTAAATAAATAATGAAATAATTTAAATAATAATATTTATACACTATTTATAAATATTTATACACACTAAATAATAAACAGGGCTGTCGATTAATCGCATTTAACTCATGCGATTAACAAAAAAATTAGTTGCGATTAATTGCACTGTAAAGAAACAGAATACCAATTTATTAAATATTTTTGGATGTTTGATTTTAATTACAACACAATACAAAGTGTACAGTGCTCACTTTATATTATTTTTAATTAGAAATATCTGCACTGTAAAAATGATAAAAGGACTAGTATTTTTCAGTTCACCTCACACAAGTATGGTAGTGCAATCTCTATCCTGAAAGGGCAACTTACAAATGTAGGGTTTTTTGTTACATAATTGCACTCAAAAACAAAACAACATAAAACTTTAGAGCCTACAAGTCCACTCAGTCCTACTTCTTGCTCAGCCAATCGCTAAGAAAAACAAGTTTGTTTACATTTACGGGGCGTAATGCTGCCTGCTTCTTATTTACAATGTCACCTGAAAGTGAGAACAGGCATTCACATGGCACTACTGTAGCCGGCATTGCAAGGCATGTACGTGCCAGATATGCTAAACATTCATATGCCCCTTCATGCTTCGGCCACCATTCCAGAGGACATGCTTCCATGCTGACGATGCTCGGGGGAAAAAAAAAGTGTTAATTAAATTTGGGACTGAACTCTTTGGGGGAGAATTATATGCCTATTGCTCTGTTTTACTTCTATTCTGCCATATATTTCATGTTATAGCAATCTCGGATGATGACCCAGCACACGTTGTTCATTTTAAAAACACTTTCACTGCAGATTTGTCAAACGCTTAAAAGGTTTAAGAATCTAAAGTACCTTCCAAAATCTGAGAGGGACAAAGTGTGGTGCATTCTTTCAGAAGTCTTAGAAGAGCAACACTCTGATGCGGAAACTACAGAACTGAAACACCAAAAAAGTAAATCAACCTTCTGCTGGTGGCATCCGACTCAGATAATGAAAATGAGTATGCGTCGGTCCACACTGTTTTGGATCATTATCGAGCACAGCCCATCATCGGCATGGACACATGTCCTCTGGAATGGTGGTTGAGGCATGAAGGGACATACGAATCTTTAGCGCATCAGGCACGTAAATATCTTGCAACGCCAGCTACAACAACAGTGTCATGCAAACACTTTTTTCTCACTTTCAGGTGACATTGTAAACAAGAAGTAAACAGCATTATCTCCTGCAAATGTAAACAAACTTGTTTGTCTGAGCAATTGGCTGAACAAGAAGTAGGTTGAGTGGACTTGTAGGCCCTAAAGTTTTACACTGTTTTGTTTTTGAGTGTAGTTAGTTTTTGTACATAATTCTACATTTGTAAGTTCAATTTTCATGATAAAGAGATTGCACTACATTATTTGCATTAGGTGAACCGAAAAATACTATTTCTTTTGTTTTTTACTGTGCAAATATTTGTAATAAAATATAAAGCGAGCACTGTAAATTTTGTATTCTGTGTGGTAATTGAAATCAATATACTTGAAAGTGTAAAAAAATCCAAAAATATTTAAATAAATGGTATTCTATTAATCTTTTTAATCATGATTAATTTTTTTAATCACTTGACAGTCCTAATAATAAAGGCTAACCCAGAAGCAGCCAGAGGGAGGGGGAGGGCGGGAGGAGAGAAGCTTCCTGCACAATTCATTCCCCTACTGCATGCCAAAATCCGGAGGTAAAAATCTTTCCATATCCACAGCAAGGATTGAGTGGACTTCTAGGCTCTAAAGATTTACATTATATTTTTAGTGGTGTTATGTAAAATAAAAAATTAAAAAACCTACATTTGTAAGTTCAACTTTCATGATAAAGAGATTGCACTATAGTATTTGTATGAGGTGAATGGAAATACTATTTTTTCATCTTTTTACAGTGCAAATATTTGTAATCAAAAATAGTAATATAGTGAGCACTGTATACTTTGTGTTCTGTGTTGTAATTGAAATCAATATACTTGAAAATGTAGAAAGAAAAGGAGTACTTGTGGCACCCTAGAGACTAACAAATTTATCTGAGCATAAGCTTTCGTGAGCTACAGCTCACTTCATCAGATGCAACGAAGTGAGCTGTAGCTCACGAAAGCTTATGCTCAAATAAAACTGTTAGCCTCTAAGGTGCCACAAGTACTCCTTTTCTTTTTGCGGACACAGACTAAAACAGCTGCTACTCTGAAACTTGAAAATGCAGAACACACCCAAAAATATTTAAATAAAAATGGTATTCTATTATTATTTAATAGTGCGACGAATAGCGATTAATTTAATTGCTTGATAGCTTTAGTAATTAGCTACAAAAATTTTGCCACTCTGCTCATTTGATCGATCAGTTACAGTTACTTTATAACAATTTTTTCACTCAGAAATATCCTCTATTTAGTCTATGCTGTATACTATAGAATCACTGACTATTCCAAAACCTTACCTCATCTGCACGAGGAGCATCCGTATGCAGTTCTCTCCAGGCATGCTCGATCTCTGGTTCCTTTGGAAATATTTCAGACATATCATCTTCCTCTTCATCTTCAGAACTGGTTTCAATATTTCCTTTCCCCCTAGCCAGATCAGGCCCACTGTCACTTTCATCTTCTTCTGAATCACCATCACTATCTTCCCCTCCTGTTTCTCCATCATCTTCCGACTCCTCTTCCCCTCCTGTTTCTCCATCATCTTCCGACTCCTCTTCCCCTCCTGTTTCTCCATCATCTTTGGATATGGCACAATCAAAGCAGTCTTCGTTTTTAGAAATTTCATCTAACTGGCTTTTGTTGATGTTGCTTTGTTCATATGCAATAGCAGCTTTATTCACTGAAAAGGTTAATATCAAATTTAATATTATTTATGTGTATGCTGTTCGATAATGTGTACGGTGCTTTATGTAGAAAACGATAACTTGGTTCCTGTTGCAAGAAGCTTACAGTCTAAGTCATTACTCAGTTATGATTGTTTCTTTTTAAAAAAAATATACTTTTATATAGCTATATTGTATATATAAATAAATAAAAATCTGACACCTGGAGAGGCTACATCAGGCAAAAGGGGAAAAGAATACCCCAAAAGACTGAGTCATTGCAGATGGAGTCACTTGGATTTCAACACTCCAATTCATTAAATCTGAACAATGAATTAAACAGAAATATTGTGACCCAAGACGCTCTTAATGACAACTGACAAGGGGCTCCAGAAATCTCCTGATTCTGGTATATACATTGTGGTTCACCAAAGAATGCCACAATGTCTTAAACTGTCTATGCCTGGTAATTCTCTGAGTGTTCTGTAGATAAGAAGCTGGACATTGCAGGGAACACCCCAAGGACTTGGGGCTTAATGTGTACTATCTCAACCCGCACAGAGAGAATGCAGCCTGAGAGACCTGGAAGGCAGTGCTTGTGTTGCCAGAGGCTGGTGAACTCAGGGAGCTGATCCACAGCAGACATAGACAAGGGCAAGGTATCTCTGGGGAGAATCACAAAAATTATGTTAAAGTTATGATAAAACAGGATTCTGAGATTCTGTACTAAACTAACTGAGATGTAGTTGTATCTTTCCCCATTTGAAGAGAACCAGAATTTTCGAACTGTGTCTCAAAGGCCCAGTACTCCTGTGATAAATTAAGGAGAAGGAGAGGGGAGGTAGCTCCCTTTTATGATCACCCAGCCAGCCAGTTAGCTATAAAACCCCGGTTAGTAGCTGTTCTCTATTTGCTTACCTGTAAAGGGTTAACAAGTCCACAGGTAAAGGGAAGTGAGTAGGCACCTGACCAAAAGAGCCAATGGGAGGACTAGAACTTTTTAAAATTGGAAAAATAGCTTTCCCTTTGTGTCTGTTGTTCTCCAGTAAAGAGGGGAGCAGGGCAGCAGTTATGCTGTGAGCAGCTTTAAAACCAGGTATGAAAAAATCAAATCATACCTCAACCCTACTTTGCTGAAACCCCAAATATGTAAGTAATCAGGGAATGTCTAGGAAGACACGATTAGGGTTATATATTTTATTTCTTATTGGCTTGTGGACTCCTCTGTGCTAACCCCAGATGCTTTTGTTTTGCTTGTAATCTTTAAGCTGAACTTCAAAAGAGCTGATGCTTGATGCTTAATCTTGACGCTTAATTTTTGTAATTGTTTCTTTTAAGATCTAGCAAAAAACCTACGTTCCAAATGGATTTCCCTTCTTTTTTGGTTTAATAAAATTTACCTTTTTTAAGAACAGGATTGGATTTTTTTGTCCCTACGACATTTATACATATGTTGTTTAATTAGCTGGTGATTTCCTTTGTTTTCTTTCTCAGCTCTTCCTGGGAAGGGGAAGGAAAGGGCTTGAGTGCACCGCACAGGAAGGAATTCCCAAGTGTTCCTTCCTGGGTTCTCAAAAGGGGGTTGTTTTTTTTGCACTTGGGTGGTGGCACCATCTATCCATCCAAGGTCAGAGATGCGCTGTGACTCTGGGTGTTTAATACCAGCCTGGAGTGTCTAGTATTAATTTTTAAAAGCCTTGCGGGCCCCCACTTTCTGCATTCAAAGTGCCAGAGTGGGGAATCAGACTTAACAACTCCTAAAGAAGATTCTCCCTTAGCTCAAGTGATGGGTGGGCACCTGTGCTTCTGAAGCAGAAGAATCAGAATTCTATCCTGCTACAATTACGAAGCATCATGGCTACAGAGTGCAGCACAGTGATAACCACAAAATGTTTGGTGGCTACAGAGATGTTACAAAATATTGCTACTTCATTAAGACAATAATAATTCGAAGTTTGAACATGTGAAAATGAACTGTCCCGCCCACTCACCCTTTCTAGTAACAGTATGAACGTTATTTCATTCTAGTATGTTTTTTGCCAAAAGTTCTAAAAGCACATCACATCTTCAATCTCAGACTTTTGAATCAGGAAGTGTTTAACTGCTTTACTATTTAGTACCAATATGCAATCTGTTCCAAAATGCTTTGAATATTTTAAATTTTTCCTTCAAGTCTCAACATCAGGATAGTTTTAATCCTAAATAAGAAAACACACATTCATACATAAGACATTACACCAAAACTGCACCATCAATTTCAAGTTCTGAAATAAGACTGCAGCAATTAAAAATTATTCTGACAATACTAAGTACACTCTAGAAACATACACATTTTCTATATTTTTTAAAGTATGCTTTTCCCCTTTCTTAATGCAATGACTTAATAATCTGTACCAGTTCTCTTTTGAAACAGCATTCTTCCCAAAGTAAGGGCCTAAATCTGTAAACACATAGGAACGTTGATTAAAGTTGCTCACATGTTAAAGCAATTTTTGTTTGCAGGATCAGGCCTTAAGTTTCTTCCTAATTCCCTTGGTGAATGTATTGACAGATGTCTTTACCGTTTTATTCTTTCAAACTGTCCTAACAAATGTGAAACAGCTTTACCACTGGCCTTGTTTAAAAATTAGTCTCTCCCAATAAGATGAAACTCCACATATAGAGGAGATATTTAAAAGCAGAAATGGCTAGATTAGTTGTTTAAATGACTGATCTTGCAAGTCGGTCCAATAAGATGTCCTCACCCACTTTGTCTGATCTTGCAAAAGACAAACACATACTTTTAATAAAAAAAAACATATTCCTTAAATTTAACAAACCTGATTCAGTTTTCTTTTCCTCTAAAGAAAACTTTGTTTTGGGAGCCTTGACTGATTTAGTACTACTTGCTTTTGAAGTCTCTTGTTTGCTTAGAGATGAATCTGAGCTCATCACAATTTGTTTGTTTTTCCCTTTCCATACAAGTCCTTTATCATCCTGTGTAGGATCAATTTCTACATTAATTTTCTTACACTCCTTTTTCAACTTTGAGCTACATGAGCTGGCAATCCTCATGATGCTTTTCTGTCCATTCTGGGAGTCATCAGACTTCAATGGAGCTCCACATTTGTGGCCCATTTCCTGATAAACTATTTTGCTTTCCCCTTCAGTAGGTTTGTCAAGCAGTTTCCCAGAGTCTACTCCTCCTCTCAATTTTAACTTTTTTTTCTTCATTTTCTTTCCAGCAAATACTTTGGTGTCAACTCCTGAAAGATCGGAGTCTGAATCTGAAAGATCATAAAACCGTTTCAGATCCTCTGTAGAGCTATGGTTAATAGGGCGGCCTCTTTTATCAATAGTATATTTCAACTTAAACTTCTTGTCATGAAACATAGCCCGAAATCTTTTGTCAATCTTGATTTTGTGGTCTTTTTCTGGCATTTCCCAAAACCTAGGGTCCTTTGTAACATGGCTAAACCGCTGATCACTTGTCAGTTCCTTCTTGGATGCCATTTTTTGACAATTTTGCATCAGAACTTGATAAACCTAAAATGTAAAAATACACACAGACCAATAAACCATTTGTTTCTTAATATAGTGCTTAATATCAATGTTAACAAAATAAAATCTTATTTTAATGCATATTACTAAAATAAGTTATATAAATGTTGTATTAAAGGTAACAGAGCACGCAATATTTACTGACCTCTATAATTTTTAGATGTCAGGAAGGAATGAAGAAAGGCTGGATGAGAGGAAAACAATTCCTATTTAAAAAAGAATTCAAATTAATTCAATTCAAAATAATAATAAATAATAATAATAAAAGTTAAAAGTAGTTTCAGGTTCTATGTCTGTTCAAGTCACCATGCCAAATTTTGTGCTTTTGCAATAATAATTTTTTCTTATTGTTTAGGTTTGAATTTATTATTTTTAGAGGTGAGAATGCTATAGTCTTTTTTACATGTGCGAAGTAAATTGCTTATCCGCACATTTTAAAAAGAAAATAATGTTTGTGTACAGTAAGCACATTGAAGTAAATAACTGCTATTCTGCTTAACTGACTTTACCAAGACGTTGTGTAGGCAGCATAAGGGCACTCTCTGAAGTAACTGTACTATATAGCACAGTAAGGATCTCGTCCTAGAATTAAAAAATTATAAAATTATTCTCTTTCACCAGCTTCCCTCTATATAATCCCCCCACCCCTTACAGCTCTCACTCTGACTGTAAGGATGACAACGATTAACCAAATCACACTGAGGAACACTTGGCATCAAAATGCTTCCCTAAGAAATGAATGAAGATTTGAGAGAAGTACCCCAGCTGCTTCAGCAGCTACCCGTTCTCACAGTGGTTCACCACCAGCCCCGGCTTCCCACCCACAATGCGGGAAACCGATAAAAGGTCTGGAACCACTGAACAAGCTCAGCTCTAATGCTGAGCAGCTGGATAATCTTACGATTTGCCCTGCTGCTGTCGCCGTGTTTGCCCCAGGGTATTAGAGACACAAGGTGGAGGTGGGAATATCTTCCGTTGGACCAACTTCTGCTGGCGAGAGAGGAGCTGCGGAGCTCTGCAAAGCTCTTCTTTCGGGTCTCTTCCCCCCCGCAGAGGCTGGGCCAACAGAAGATGTTATCTCGCCCACCTGGTCTTCACTCTCAGTCTGGCAGCAGCCCGTGTCCCGGCTCCCTGCTCTCACCCAGCGGCCTGGCCTGTCTGAAGCCTGTCAGCAGCCGGGACCGGGGGAGGACGACGACGACTTCGATCGCTTCCCGCGGGTGTTTACACGAACCGCTTGCCCAAGCCTGGCCGAGGCCACTCCCGCGGGGCCTCGGGAGCACGCCCAGGCGGCTACCCGCACGCGGGCCTAGCCCTCAGCTTCGCGGCGTGCGCCGGGCGGGCAACGCCCCCGCCTCCCTCTGCTGCCCACGGGGCCTTCGCCGAACGGGTTCGGCGCAGCGTCTCCTCAGGGCCACGCGACCGGGGGCGGGGGCGGGGAGCGTATCCCCTAGGAGCCACGCGCTCCCGACCAACAGCTCGGCTCTACTCCCTTCACTCACCTGCTGCCGCTTGCCCAACGCCACCTCTCTCGCGCGCGCGCACACGCCACCTAGGAGCAGCTAGAAGTGCCCGTGCACGACAGACTCGGACAGCACAAATACACGACCCGGGGGTTCGTGTCACTCGAGCTTGTACGCATGCGCAGCTCTCTCTCGCTCACGCTCTCGCGGAGGTGACGCTCGTGCGTGGTAGGGGCAGACCTATTGGCCGCGGTCAGGCCCGCCGCGGAAGGGGGCAGGGGGAGTCCAGCGCCTGCGCAGTGCCTCCTGCTCGGGCGGACGCTTGTCTCCGCGGGAGCGAGTACCCGTCGCCTGCCCGCTCATGAGGGCCGCCGCCCTTCTCAGGGAGCCCGGCTCCTTTCTCCGAGGGGCCAGCTCGGGCTGCTGGTGCCGTCGCTTCTGGGTGGCGTCCGGGGAAGCCGCCGCTGCCTCGCCAGGCTCCGGGGCCCGGACCCCCTTCGACCGAGAGCTGAAGCGGAAGCAGAAGAACTGGGCGGCGCTGCAGCCCGAGCCCGCCAAGTACGATTACCTGAGGGAGGAGGTGAGGCCGGGCTCCCGCTTCCCGCTCCTCGCGGCGGGACCCAGCCCCGCCCCGCGCGGAGAGGAGACGGGCCCTCGGCCGCCCCCCCCCCCCCCCCAGGTTCCGGAGGACAGAGGGGCGGGGAGCAGCCCCGCCCGCCCTGGCGGTCTCTGCGGCCAGGGAGGGGCGGTGGGACCGTGACCCCCTTCCCTTGGGAGACCTGCCGCCACCCCCCCTCGGCCTGCCGCGGGGCGGGGCAAGGAGGAGGTGACGCCCCTGCTGCGGGGGACACGGCGTCTTCCCCGCACTCGCAGCTGCGCCGGTAAAAGTTGGGTCTGTCCCCGGCCAAACGGCTTCCGCAGCGCCGAGCAGGACGGCGCCGCGCCCTGCAAATAGCAAATCACGCGTACGTGCAGCCTCCGCGACGTCGACGGCGTGAACTCGCTTATTGTCCATCCTGCCTCGTTCCTTTGGTACCCGCGTGGCCTTGGACTGCTGTTCGGGCCTGTGCCATAGGAAGGTTTTTGTTTTGCTTTTTTTAACAAGTCGCTTTGTCCACCCCTGCGCTTGTCTCCTCTTTCGAGAGGGTGGGGAAGATGAGGATAAGCGGGGTGCTTGATTTGGGTTTATAATCTGGGGTAGTAGTTGGTTAATTTGGGTGCCTAGAGAATGTGTAAAAAGAAAAGGAGGACTTGTGGCACCTTAGAGACTAACCAATTTATTTGAGCATGAGCTTTCGTGAGCTACAGCTCACTTCATCAGATGCATACCGTGGAAACTGCAGCAGACTTTATATATACACAGAGAATATGAAACAATACCTCCTCCCACCCCACTGTCCTGCTGGCCCGAGCATGTAACTAAAAATGGATGGATGGGGAAAGGAGTAATGAAAATGCTGTTTGCGGCTGTACAGGATATATAGGCAGATACCACTTCAGCTCTTTCAGGCTTTTGCGAACATGGAACACACACTTGCCAAGGATTAGTAGCATCCACCTACATTATGGTTTATACAGTGGAGTACAATGATCACATGCATCTCCCTCCTCCAGAGGTAAAGGGTGTCAGTGTAAGGTGTTCAAGGTCTGGTGGGTATTGAACAGATCCTGGCTGTACTCCACCTAGCTATCCCCTTTCTGGCTCATGCTGAAACCTCTTCCTTGTCTGCTGGCTGGGGTTGAAGGGAGAGGCAGGAGTGTGGGGTTCCTTCTCTTCAGGATGCAGTGTCCACAGATACGTAAAGCACACAGTTCATAAAAGACACAGGTCAGGCAGGTGACTCTAAAACTCCTTCTCCCTCACCTTCTGTTCCCCTTCCCCTTTTGCAAGGCACTGAGACTCCTGCCTGGAGAATGTGTTTTGTTATCTCCTTTGCCAAGTTGCTGCTGATATTCTTGTTCCTGTGGGAGTGCCATAATGCGAGGTAGACTTCTGGTAGCTTTGACTCCTGAGCAGCACAGTCTGGAAGTGCTACCAGACAGGTTGCTCCTGAAGGGAATATTGTGTTGTGGGATTGCAGGTGTACTGCTTATGTTGGTATAGGTTTGTGCATGTCCGCATTGGTACTGTACTTGTATAGAACTATACAAGTAGGGGGCTTTGCTCCTGAAAAGGAGCAAAACTATGCCAGAAGAAGTGGAGGGTTCTGCTGGTAGGTAACAAAGTTAAGTGTGGATGCATGCAAGGCTGTGCTGAAAAAAAGTGAGCTTAACTGGGACAACTTTCTAGTGTAGACCAGGCCCAGGATTCTGTGATTTGACCCTCTAACAGCCCCTCCTCCTTTGTCCCCACCCTGCACTGCTAACAAAAAAAGAACTTTCTACCCTCAGGGAGAACAGGGATGGGAAGCTGAACGTTAATTCTTATTTATAATGCTCGTATCTTACTCTTGCAATTCTCTAGGTTGGTGGCAGAGTAGCAGACCGGGTGTTTGACATCGCCAGGTAAGTTAAATATCTTGAGTGAGAGATCTCCAGTATCTTTTGACTCTGGAATCTACCCAGTTAAAGGCATGAGTTAAAGTAGATTCTAGTACTATATCTGTTTGAGTCCCCTTGCTAATTTTTGTGGTTCAATCAACACATTTTCTTACATTTTATTTTTTCCCTACTCCTGTGTTGTGTAAGGCCCATATTTGGGGAAAGGAAAGGAGTTGAATATTCAGGAAAAACAGTGAAGCTGACTATAGATAGATACTCTCAAATATACAGAGTAAAAAAAAAATATATATCTCATCTTTCAGTTACAGTAATTGTAGGTCTTCTTAGATTTATAGTATCCCTTTAGTAAAAATTCAGCTCTCGGGTGTATTTATTTCAGTATTTGCGTAATATCAGAGCTGGCAAACTTATGAGACTCCCTTTGGCCACAGGTTATTAGGGAAGCTGAGCAGAAGCTGAGCAAGGTCCGGGGCAATGTCCTAGTTATCGGCCTAGTCTTCCCATGCTGCATGTGTGCCCTCCTCACTGCCCCCCACACAAAGTGGGAGTGGGAAGATTGGTGGGATCGCTTTTAGAGTGCTGTCTTTGAATGCTATATAGGGGGCCCAGTCCTTTGTTTTGGTCTGTGGCTATTAGATGTCGGAATGTGGAGTTCTCCCCCGTCATTTCCCTTTCATCCCTGTTCAGATGGCAGGAGAAAAAGAGGAGCTTGCTGCAAAGTTTGGGGGAGTGGGGCAGTACAGTACTGTGCTAAACGTAAACTACTAAAATAATAAAGGAAAAGTTTTTAAAAAAAGATTTGACAAGGCAAGAAAACTGTTTCTATGCTTGTTTCATTTAAATTAAGATGTTAAAAGCAGCATTTTTCTTCTGCATAGTTAAACTTCAAAGCCGTATTAAGTAAATGTTCAGTTGAAAGAACAGCCATAACGTTTTGTTCAGAATTACAAACATTTCAGAATTACGAACAGCCTCCATTCCCAAGGTGTTCGTAAAGCTGAGATTCTACTGTAGTAGCAGTGAAACTGAACATCTTGTAAATAGTGCTTTGCTGCTGTATCACAAAGCTGTGAGCAGCAGCAGCAGCAGAGGCAGTGCAACTATATGTCTGCCAATTCAGGAAGTCAGCACTACATGTATTTACACTGGCTCACAAATTTTAATTCTGCAGAAGTTTATGGCTTATACTCTCACCGTTGGTAGAAGAAGCTTGCTACTGTTAAGTGAGAAAGTGGATTTTTAAAATCATGTGAGAGGTCCTTACTGTCCTTTTCAAATTTTCACTTATTTTGGAAGCCAGCGTTTTATTTTATAGAAACTTGAATTAAAGTTAAAGACTTAACATACCTTTTATGGTCGATGTATTGCCCCAGACCTATAATTAAGCTGCATATTTTTATTTTCTAGAATTATTGTGGCAAGAAAACACACGTGAAGTCATAAATGGGGGGAAAATAGACCTCAAGTTACATGTATCAAGTGTCGTTAAAGGAAATATGGGTAACATACACCAAAGGAAAATTACTTTGAGATGTTTATATTGACATTAATTGAAATCATATTTAGTCAGAAAAGATATTTGGAACTTCATACATTTATGAAATATAGTAGTTTTACTTGCATGCTAAGGAATTTACAAATTCTTTTGCTTAGAACGTTCCCTCTTGCTTTGGATGTTGGTTGTGGAAGTGGCTACATAGCTCAGTATCTCAACAAGGTACTGTATGTTTGTGCTTGTGTCTAAAAATAGTACAGATCATTCTTGTAATGCTGTGCTGTTCACAAATCAAACTTAAAGATTCTTCCATATCTTGTGGGTAACTTGTTGCTTCTTAATTCTTAAGTCACAGTTTAGAGGTGTGATACCCCCCACCTCTAAAATGTATTGCCATGAAAGATGTAGACTAGACCAGGGGTTCTCACAACAAATTTTTGGGTGGCCTCAGAGTGTAGCCACCAACTCTTGCTGGTGCCCGCTCTGATAATTTTTCCTAAAATACTTTAGGAAAAACAAATAAATATGCACATACACATGTCCAAATCATTGTAATTTATTTATGTAGGGTTGTGGGGTTTTCTTTTGCTGTCTCAACCATTAAAAATAATGTACAATTGTGTCTATTCTTTATTGGACCTAAACAGATAAGGTGCTTTGCTTATTTTGGTGGGTTTTTTTTTTTTTATTAAAGACTTGTTAGCTAGTAAGTCTTCTACTGTGAAAAATGAAGTTTGTCTATTTGTTAATATTTTCCACAGCAGACTTGCTAGCTAGTTGGGATTGTTACTATCACTTTCCACAGCAGAGTTACTCAGTCCTGGCAGGCACGGGAACAAATTAAGCCCTGAATGGGGAGGTGGGTAAGGGGCCCAAGGGTGGTGGGAGGTATTGGGGGTCAGGGGTGATGAGCTCAGGATGGGAGCCTGGGGTTCCGCTGCAAGGCTGGGGACTGGAGGAGGCAGCGGGTGTCAGGGGAGACGTGCCGGGGGGTGAGCCCAGAGCTGGAGCCCAAAACCCTGCAGGTAAGGGATGGATCCTGCTGCCTACCACCCCAGAGCTGAAGCCCAAGCCCCACCACCCGCAGGACGGTGGGGAACTCATGCTGGCCGCCTGTTCCTACAGGGTTTGTGGCTCGTGAAGGGGAGACGGACCAGCTCCTGCTGGTGGCCTTGGGGCGGGGGTTGATGCTGTGCCTTCTATCCCCCCAATCACTGCCCAGGAGACTAGATAATTCAGTTTTTGTCACCTCAGTTAAAACTTCCAACAAAGATACCAATTGCAATAGTGGTTCTTCCCATTATGAATGGAACTGAGTCCACTGATTCCTTTCACACAGATCACTGAATCATCAGGGTAATTTACAGTTTATAGCACCTTGGGTCAGACTTGAACTGGTGTTCTTAAGATGAAAGGTCCTATCATCCACTCCCCCGTATCTAGACTTCCTTGCTGGAAAGTAACCAGTAAGACCATAATTAAACTTTAGCACATAAGATGAACTGGGGATCTATTTCTTTTTGGTAGTCTCTTATTTCAGCCTTTAATGAAATACTTTAAAATACAGTCTTACACAGTTGTTTGCAGTGTTGTTGCCAAGTTGGTCCCAGGATATGAGAGACAAGATAGGTGAGGTAATATCTTTTATTGACCCAAATTCTGTTGGTGGAAGGTACATGCTTAGAGCCCAGACCAGAAGAAGAGCTCTGAGTAGCTTAAAAGCTTCCACCTTTCACCAACAAAAATGGGTTCAAAAAAGATATTACCTCACCTACCTTGTCTTCCTAAATTACTAACTCTTCAGAGGCAACATTGTGCTTTTTAGTAGATAAGTTCAGTTGGTGATAGTATACAGAACATCCATGCGTCTAGTCTGTAGTAGCATAAAGAGAAGCTTTAAGGCTAATTCATCTGATTCTGAAGTAGCAGATTAAACTAACCTTGACTGGAGTAGACAGTGATTAAAGTAAAAAATTCTAGACCCGTGTACAGTATCAAAGCTGTGCATAGTGTAAATGAAGTTTGTAATGACTTCAAAACTATACTTCTTGGATTTTCTTTATGCTGACAGTAGCATGACACCCAACACTAACTTTTTCTCCAGTACTTTACTATAATTTTTTTAATGGCTTTTTTCATCATACTGCATCTCCTGGTTATCTGAAGGCTAGACTGATATGATGCACACATTGGGATACACCATAACACTCTTCTGAAACTAAAGCTAGTGCAGAACCCCCCACCACCTCCTTGATAAATGAAGTTTCTTGCCCTGAATGTGTATCAATCAGTGCTCCATGATCTGCACTTGGTTTCCTGTGGGTTTTTGGGTGAAGTTGAAGGTGTTGGTATTAACCTATCAAACCTTCCTACCTGAGACTTTTTCTCCATGCCATACTGCCATGGATGAGATCTTAAGATGGACCTATCTCTGAATAAGAGGTGGGGGCTCTGGCAAGGCTTCCTCTGTGAGCGCTTTTTACATTTATATTATGCCCTTCCCCCAGTCTGAAATAGCACAAATCTGTTGACCTTAACACATGCTTGGCAGTGTGGCTTGATTAGGAGGGATGCTGAAAAAGCAAATATTGTTGGAGGGGAAGATGTGGGGAGAATGCATAGTTGATTTTTTTATTTTTGAGTTTGTCTGTTTTTACTTACTGTATTTAAAATATTTATAAGACACCTAAAGTGTTCAGAGAGATTGCCTCCTGTTGGTTTATAAATCTAAATATTTGACAGATTTTTCTTATTTCAGGAAACGGTTGAAAAACTTTTTCAAGTAGATATGGCAGAGAATGCTCTGGTGAGTAGCAGTCTGACTTCTGCCTGCCATGCTTTTATTCCACAATACTGAGAAACAAAAGAAATATAGCATCAAATGCAGTTTGAAATTCTATCTATTTATTCTAACCTGACTTAGAAAAATACTATGGAAACTGAAATCCCCACTGTCAGCGTTGTAGCTGATGAAGAATTCCTTCCCTTCAAAGAAGACACATTTGATCTTGTTGTTAGCAGTTTAAGGTTTGTATTAATCATTTCACTAAAGTTTAATGTTTGTAAAATCGGATAAGGGGATAGTGATGTTCTTGGGAAAGAAGATAAAGGATTTAACTAGGCAATGGCATTTGAATGGTATTTCTACAGTCAAGCATTTTCTAGTCTTAAAGACCTTTGATAGTACTGTATATGAATGTAGTCATTCTTAGAATACTATCAAATTTGTTGTGCAGATATTTGACAACTTGTAGAATTACATTAAAAACTTTTATTGGGGAAGAGTCGATGATAGTTCTTTGCTTTGGCTTCTGAAATGTTTTTTGCTGTGACAATTACTTGCCTTTACTCAAATTTTATTCACCACTTAAATCTTAATAAAATGTACACTTTGTATTTTAGTTTGCATTGGGTGAATGACCTTCCTAGAGCTTTTAGAGAGGTAAGAAAATCTGTTGCTGTTACTGGTAATCAGAACAAATTTTGGTTTGCAGTTACTTCTCATGTGTACTTCCTTCCTCTTTTGCTTATTTCTAAGATATGTGTGGACAGCTTGCGTTGAAATATTTTTGGTCATATCCCTAGAAGTCTGATTAAATATGATTTTAATACTGTCCACCCATTTTGTTGTTGTCCCTCATTAAGAGGACTCAAATTCTGCTACTATGAGACATTAACTAGAAAAGAAATGACACCACTCTTCACATGTTTTGTATTGATAAGGGTTTAAATACATGTGATGACAAAATTAATAGCTGTGAATTGATGTTTCCATATTGATTTTGATACCTTGCTAAGATTGTCATTCGGATTAATCCGTGGAACACGTCTTACTGAGTGATAACGAAACATATAACATAACTTGTACACACATTCCAGTCTCAAAGCAGTTGATAAAACATATTATGTTATATTTAACTTTCTTAGATTGCAACAATTTTCCATGCAGAAGCATTTCTTACATCAGAATCTCTTTCAAATTGCAGCTAGATACAAAGGAATTTTCTTCAGTTAAAAGCTGCTTGCTCACTTCCTACTATGTAATTTTTGGACCAATGGCTTAAAGTAATGGATTTGCAGCTAACTTCTTAAACTTATCCCACATATACTTGATGCTAGTTACTGAATGGTGGTGTCTGCTGACTAGCTGATCAAATGTCTCAACATTAGCATAGAATAACACATCTTGGCTGATAACCTGATTAAATACTACTAATTCCCCAACTATCTTGCATCGTACATTACTTTGTAAGTCAGATCACTTGCGTATTTTATATAAATTATCATTTGTTTAATCATTTGTTTGTTTAATCATTTGTTTAAACTGGATCATTCAAGGAATAGGTATCAGTCAAGAGCCTTTTTACCTTGATGACATTAGTTGGAATTCATGTGAGGCATGTGGTGACTGAAAGTTGTTACTATCTGATAAGTCTGATTATCTGTTTGTTACCTTACTTATTTTATTTGTCCATTCATAGTGGACAGTTTTCTATGCTTAGCAAAATACTTACGAAGCTTGTTGGCACTCTCACAAGAGGGGCTCAAGAGTTCGAGTGTTAAAATGTTCTTTCAACCTAGGGGTTTCTCTGGATCAGAGATGGTTATACTACTACATGGTCTAAGAACAGACTGTTATCACAAATTCCTCCACTTGTCACTCATTCACAAGAATAAAAATCACTTTAGGAAAGTAAGAGAATTCTACTTCTCTGTCCTAAACTCTTAAAATTCAAACTATATACAATACACCTCTGGGGACAGTATGGCAAACATACATAACCTGTCCTACTGTATTTTCTGTTCACAAGTGTATAGCTGCAGATGTTCTTTTGTCCGTTAAGAATTTTCCATGCAGATAAAATAGTCTTGCCTATCCATAGGCATGTTTTGAATTTAATGTGATTTGGTAGTACTTGGTTTCCTTGGGAATTGCTCTGGGGCACAAATGCAAAATGATGACTTTGGTTCAATATGGAAGATTTTATAGCCTGTCATGCTACTAAAAACTTTGGCAGGACCTCCTTATGTTAATAGAACCCAATACTCTTCTCAGAAATCCAGGCACACGCTTGAGATCCATCTTGTGTACACAATTACTTATGTTTCGGCATACAGAATCAGATAATTTGCTTGAAAATGGTCAGTTAAAAGTACACGTGCCTTGCCTTTTCAAAATCAATGGGAGTTGGACTGGGCCCTGAATCATAATCTGATATTAAATTTCACTCAGTTGCATTTTGCTATTGCAGCAATTTAAAAACAAATTGTGTTGAATGAATGTTTGGTATAGTGTGTGATAAATTTGACTAAGGTATCTTACAGATGCGGATTACTGCTGAGTCAAGACAGCAGATTGAATTGATTACAACAAACACTTTCTTTTATTTTATCTAGTCTTACCAAGTATTTTAATATTTCCTGTATAAAATGAACTAAAAGTGGAACCTCCAACAGAAATAAAACATCCAACTTTAAGCTTCTTGTTTCTTTAACCCTAATTCTTCAAGTGCTGGAAAGTAAGGGGAGGAAATACTCAGTTGTTTCAGCGACCTTACTGCTTCATCCTTTCTGTAGAGGCAAAAAGAAAACTTTTAAGAACTTTGTACCAAATAGTAACATTAGCAGACCTTTAATATTAAGCAGATTTTCTGTATTATAGATTCATCAAGTCCTTAAGCCAGATGGAGTATTTATTGGTGCCATGTTTGGAGGAGAAACTCTGTATGAACTTCGCTGCTCTTTGCAGCTAGCAGAACTGGAAAGAGAAGGAGGATTCTCGCCACATATATCTCCCTTCGTTGATGTCACTGACTTAGGACATCTGCTGGGAAGAGCTGGCTTTAACACGTTGACTGTGGTAATTATCAATATGAGGAGTGGAATAGTTTGGAAAATTAACGGTGGTGCCAATGAGTAATACTAAACTCCCTGGGTTCTAGGATAAATGATGTTGGTTTGTTCGTATTAGCCTTTCAAAAGGGAGGGAATAGAGCAAATAACCTGGGCATGGCATATCTCCATGGGAGAGACAGCATGATCCTTTAGCAAAGGCAGGTTATCTTCATGGAAACTAATACAGAAATGTACTGTTAATCTGTGTTCATGGTTTCAAAGCTTTAGGAAATTGCAGTGGAGAAGATGAATTGGTTCTGTCTTAAGCATAAGTGGTCGGCTCTTAATTTTGCTAACAAGGAAGTCTGACTTGACTAAATCAGAGATGGATGTCATAGCTAAGGTGATAGTGATTTTCCCTCTTTATATTTCTAGCTCCAGAGATCCAATAGGTGCCGAGACTAGCAGTAATACATGTCATAAGGTGGTATTAGGTGAAAACTTGTTACTACAGTGATAGGTGCAAATAAAAAACTGAAGTTGGTGAATGACAAACCACATGAACTTGTAATACTCACCTTGAAATTAACTGTCCAAAACATCTTAATGTTTTTATGAAACTAAAGAAATACATATAAGCATATTAATTAAATGAGTGCATTTACTAGGCATACTAGATATGGCCTAGTTGATAGTCAGTCACAAAACTACAATTGTGCCCAGACTCCTAAAGCTGCCTTATAATTGTTGCTAAACTGTGTACTACATGCCTTGAGCTTTACAACGAACTAAACCTTTTCTTTCTTTAACATTAATTGAGGTAAATATTTTCAATTTACATGTTTGAGGTGTTTAAATATGGACATAGGTGCCTAACTAAGTGGTCTGATTATTCAGAGATGTGGGAACCCACAGTTCTGGTTTAAGTCAATTGCTCATTTTTCTTAGTAATGTAGATGTGTTGTAATTAAGTACTGTGTGTTCTGTATGAAAAGTATCTTGATTGAACTTGTATTGAACCTTGCTATAATGGTAATTTAGTAATGCATTGAAGAACAATAAACGTGTTAGATCTGTTGCTGTTCATGACAGGACTGTTACACACTTATATTAGGAATATGGACCACAAAAGAAATTATATTCAAAATGTTTAAACTTTTGAGTACATAGAGATTGGAATATTATATGCATGTACTTTCACAGATGTTTAAAACCTCGTACATGGAAGTGGACTTGCAGAAGGTGGTCTTTTACTTGGGCAGTGTAAAATAACTCTTGTAGTTTATGGAGACGGACATCTCCATTTGGGGGACTGTGTATACCTCTTGCAAAAGGGTTTGAAGTGTCAGAGTAGTTCTGGATACTCTATATCTTGGGTAGTAGAGTGGCTTATACTGTTTTAAAATCAATAGGTAAGAGATTGCAGTGTTTCCTTTAGGATATGAAACTCCCTTCTGTCATCCATCTCCTGATTGTGCATTACAAGGGGCAATAATCCATTGCTTCCCTTGAAGACCACAGCATCAGCTGCTTCAGAATTTGGCAGCACTGAATTGCTTACCTCTTTATTTCTATTTACAATTCAACTTGTTTATATAAAATCCTGTAGTTTTGACACCTGGCTACTTTAGCCTTCCTCTGATCCCAGCACCGTTATAATTTACTGATATCAGCTGAGGTGGTGCTTTTGCACCTAGAGGTTCAGCAGGGCTTGGCTTGGTTAGCTTCTGGTCCACACAACTTTTTTGAGAACTTCAACCCTACTAGTAAAAATGTAAGACACTAACAGTCAATTGCTATTTTTCTCTTCCTTTTGCTTATAATGGCACTTTAATCTGAATTTGGTGATTCAACTTGAGTTACTAAATATATTTCTGTAGGAATGTAGACATGGCTATCCATGTGTAGTGTTTTTCTTAAAGTGTAATTATATTGCATTAACGGGAGAGAAGTAGTAAAACAAGTTGTATATTTTTGCAAATTGTTATTTTCTTTTCATAGAGCAATCTCTTGTTTTGCTTTAGTTACTTATACACTTGAATTAAACATTTTTTAGGATACTGATGAAATTCAAGTCAACTATCCAGGGATGTTTGAGGTCATGGAAGATTTGCAAGGCAAGTACATTTTTCAGAAATAGCATGTAGGTTACTGTTCAAAATCTTGATTGGCTAAATACAGCAAGGTGTGGTAGGATTTGGAGAGGCTAGAGGTTGTGCCTGTTTCTTAACTCCAGCTAAACCTTTGCAGAAAAGTTCTCCTATTATCTGAGAATTGTGAAGTTCTTGACTAGGAAGAATTATTCATTCTAGCCTTGGCATGTCTGAATTTACATATTAATTAGGGCTGTCAAGCGATTAAACAGTAATAGAATACAATGTATTTAAATACATTGTATGTTTTCCACATTTTCAAATATATTGATTTCAGTTATGACACAGACAACAGTGTACAGTGCTCACTTCATATTTATTGATTACAAATATTTGCACTGTAAAAAAACAAAAGTCATTTTTCAGTTCACCTAATACAAGTATTGTAGTGCTATCTCTTTATCATGAAAGTTAAACGTTCAAATGTAGAATTATGTACCAAAAAAACTGCATTCAAAAATAAAATAGGCTGTTTGGGGGGCACAGCCTTCCCTACCTGGCCCTCCATACAGTTTTGCACCCCGATGTGGCCCTCAGGCCAAAAAGTTTGCCCACCCCTGCTCTATATAGTCATTTTATACGTTTGTTTAGTATCCTTTTTTTAAAAATCTATAAATAATAATGGAGGGGGTAGGCTTAAGCATCAGTATTCAAATGCTGGAAATAAGCAAACTAACTTGCTTATTTAAAAACATCAAGACCAATACTTAGCAGAATAAGTCTTCTGGAAGATAATATAGTGAAATGGCTAACTTTATAAACCATAAATTGTAATACAAGCTGTGCAAGGCTTTTGCATTTTTGCAATGTAAAGTCGATGTTCCCTTCAATCAAATCTCTGTATGCTGTACCGTTCTATGGTAAAACTTGGAGGATTCTCCCTCTGTATTGACTTAATATAAACGTGTGATTTACACAAGAAATTTCAAACTCATGGTGTATGCTGTATCTTCTTTTTTTAAAGCTGAAACATATTTTTAGGTATGGGAGAGAGTAACTGTTCTTGGAATAGGAAACCTATCCTACACAGAGAAACCATGTTGGCAGCTGCGGCAATATATCAAGGTAAAAGTACACATTTAATAGCTATCTTTTTAGCCTTCATTGGTTCTATGAACATATCTTTTTTCCATGTTACTTTTTTTTCTTTGACCTTTCTTATCTAAGACACGTGTCTTTTCTGTTTTTTAACACGAAAGTACCATTTATTTTTGTAATAACTTTTTAATAGTAATTACAGTAGATTTGAAATAGATTCACATTTTGTATGGTTGGGATCTCATCTTGTCTTCTGTCCCTTATTACAATCAGAATTTTAAGGGTCTCCCTTTCCTCACAGTAAAAATAGCTTTCAAAAATGTATAGTTGCTTTCAGCAAAAACCATTGTCAGATTAAACATTTCATACTTAATTCTTCAATGTATATAAACCCATTTCTCTTTTTAATAGAAATGTATGGAAGTAATGATGGTTCAGTACCTGCTACATTTCAGATTTATTACATGATAGGCTGGAAATTCCAAGAGTCACAGGTAACACGAAGCCTATCAATTGCTTTATGCTTGAATGTCAGTAACTCCCATGTTTCATAAGATAGCCCCTTTTTTTTTTGTTCTAAGCAACTAAGGGGCTTTTTTTAAAGGCTGGTGTGATTTGTTTTGAACATAAAAATGAGTCCTTTGTTTGTTTGCTTGTTTGTTTTTCAGGCAAGACCTGCCCGGAGAGGTTCTGCAACAGTGTCATTTGGCGATCTGGCAAAAATAAATGAATTTATTTCAGGAGAGAAAAAGTAGTTCATCCAATGGCTACTGTTGTACTGGATCTTTTATGGAACTTTGCATTGCAGATATTCTACAGTTGTCAGATTTCTCCTGTTATGTCACTTTGAAGAGCTAATAAAGTGGTTACAGGACTCAGTTTATATTTTGTTCAGTGCATATTAGTAAGAGAACAACATAGTATCCATTAAAATTTCTATAGGAAGATTAATAGACGGTTGAAACTTCTTTTTTGGTAACTGATCATTTGCAGATGTAATGTCTGTCTTCACCATTTCGGTGCTAAAGATTGCTCCAAAGGGGGTAACTTTTTGTTAGTATTTATGTACTCTGGGAGTAATGATATGATATTAAAGAGCATCTGCCTGGGGCAGTGAACAGGAATTTCAACTGAACTAATAGGGAAAAAACATCTGCAAATACACAGATCCAATTTAATATGTAAGTAGTCTGAAGATCTGTTTTTTTTCTTTGCGGGCCTCAAAATATGGGTAAAAACACTTGGCCATCAAGTGTTGAAATTCTCATGTTTGACCTGCATGTAAAGAGAAGTGAAGGAAACCATACTTGTGAGAGAAAATACCTTGCTGAAGAGCTCAGCTAAGTATCTTTCTTCAAAGTATGTACAACTAAACAGTTTCTGTGAATCATTATTTTCTAGCAACAGTGATCCATGGTGTGCATTGAGTGAAAGGACCCAGGAAATGCAATCATTGGAGCCTAATTCTTTACTTAATTATTTGAGCAACACTACATCAATGAGGCATGGCAATGCTATTTGTCTCCATACTGACTTGCATTCTAGTGCTTTAAAGAAAAGATGAGGGAAAGATACATCACCTACAGTAATGTTCAAGATACCCCAAACATCACATCAAGGGCAAGGACAGTACCAAGGTGGTAGCCTGACAACAGGGTTATTCAGCCTAGGGAGCTTATGCAACATTCTGTTAGTCAATGTGGTGGAACCTATGTAGAAAACATACTAGTCTGTAAGTGGAGTACACTCACTCTTTAGTTAGTAACAGTGGAATAAGTATTCACCAACACTAAATTAGTTTTGTGGCGGGTCTAGTTTCATGATATGAATCCTAAAGTGAGGGCTGGAAGACAAGAAGTCTCTTGTGTTTCTCTCTCTCTCTCTCTCTCTCTCATAGATAGAAACTTCTCTCTCCTTGGCTGAGTAATATCACTGACATCAGGAAGGAGGAACATCTTGTTTGTGAGTTAATAAGCATTTTTCTGGGTAGTATTTGACCGCCAAGGAATCTGATTAAATTCTGCATACGTGGTAGCCACTTGTCAAAAAGCATAAAGATCTTTCTCAAGTTTCTGAATAGCACCAAATAGGCTTTCTGGTAATAGAAAATGGAAGACAAAGAGCATGAACTAGGTGCTTTTTATAGGTAATAAAATCCTTGTTTCTTCCTGATAACACAAAGCTGGATTTTGTCCTTTCTGGTCATATTGCAAGAAACAATAACAAACCAAAGTAATCTGACAACAAATGCTAAAGTGCACCGGCATTTTCTATTTCATTGCATTTTTTACAGCAACATCTTTGCTATATTACAGGTACAGGATAGTACATGTGAACAGGATTAGCAGTAATCCCAAATATTTTTACACAGTGTGGCTGACCTAATTTCAGGCTTTTTATATTTAGTTTCTCAGCCTTAGACTGCATTGCAAAAGTTGGACATTGTGCTGTCAGCACTGCCTTAACTCAGTCCTGTTCTACGCTACACAGTTAGGTTGTTGTAAGGCAGCTTACATCGACCTAATTCTGTCAGTGTCTACATTACAGCCTTGTCCTGCCCATGTAAATCCCCTACTATGACATAATAAGCACCTCCACGGGAGACATAGGGATTTATGTCGGTGTAGTTAGGGTGACACAGTGTCTGTGTAAACATTGTGTTACTTATAGTGGCTGTTAGCGCTCTCATCAATGTCACAGCTTCAGGGAAGTGGGGAGCGGGAGGCTGAAAAGCCGGGACAGCTGGACCCCACTCCCCAGGGACAAGAAGCCCTAGGTGGCATCCCTCCACCACCATCTGGCAGAGAACAGAGAGGCGAGAAGCCCTGGGAGCCTGTGGGCAGCTGGGCTCCTGGCAGAGAGCTGCCAACGGAGCTGAGAGATGGGGCTCTCAGTTCCCCCAAGCTGCTTTTAGGTCAGCCGAAGCACTCTTGGTGAGGACTTACACCTCCCCAGGAGGGTAGTGTGGACATGCACCACTGCAGTAATTGCTCCTAATATGGGTTGACTTAAGTTATTATTGTAGACGTACCCTGTTCCATTGTGCCTGTTGTAATAAAATAATCCCGTAAGTGGAGTTTGACAGAATGGTACAACATAATCTAAGTAATGAAGTCATAACTGTTTGTCTACCCTGCATATAAAGAAACCTTCAAATAGAATTGAAAAACCATCCTATTTTCTAAAGCCTTGGGTTTCCTCTTTGTCTTCTAATTAACAATGCGCTCAGACTGAAAGGAACACATGTTTTCCCAAATGTAGATTTTTCATTAATTGCATGTACTGTATATTTATTTTTTCTAAATTTTTGCTTTTGAGTTTCTTCTCAAGCACTGCGACTACTGGTTATGACTGGTTAGGTCTGAAGGGACTAGCGAGAATCAAGAGTAATGTTGTGTGGAAATGTTAATTAGGAGAGCTGCTGCTGTGCCTGGTTCCTCTACCACTAAATCAGCACTTGGGTAGGAGAGAACTGAAACGTTAGAAACTTCGTCTCTCTTTCCTTTGCAGAGAAGAAGAATGTGCCACTGGTAATAGGAAAAATGGGCATTGCTGGACAGAGAAACTGCAGATTTGTTTCCCTCCCTAATACACGGACGAGAGAATATAGATAGAGCACCTAACTTGGGAGTAGGTTGGGAGCTACAGGTGTAGGGAAGAGTAAGTAGGTGCTACACAGGATCCTTGCGAGTTGGTTGGCAGGAGATTGGTCCTGCTGTTTCCTTGTATATTTAAAAACTTAATAAACAATACTTAATTAACTTAAGCATATGACCTCACATTCCTTGTGCATCCGGAATTCACCTTTAGAGTTGGGGGAGTTCATGGTGTACAGGAAATACAAGGTCAAGCCCTTGGGAAACTGTCAGAGTCTGGGGTGCAATCCAGACTAGTGAAGACTGTTACCTCTTACCCTATAAGCCAGAGTGCCTCACAATGCATTGCTACTATAGCTCTCTGCCTGGAATTCCCACAGTCAACAACAAGCATCCACTATGTCTACATATTGAGCAGCCCATGGCCAACAGTTTGGATCCTGGAGCCTGCCTGCAATAGCACAGACTTCCACTAGTCTCCACCAGACTTGGTTAACAACTGGTAAAGGATTCCACACACCCCCCACAGCCCCCAATTTCCCCAAAAACGTGTTCTGAAATGTTCAGCCCTGTCCTGGAACTATCAGAGGACAGTCAAGGGTCTTTTTTCCTTCAAAAAGTCAATATTCAACAGTTTGTTGCTTTAACTAGGGCTACCAACCAGTTCAAACATAGTACTGGATTGGTTTCGATTAAAAATAAAAAAGTTTATTTAATTATAAAGAGAGTGATTATGTGAGTACAAGTATAAGGATTACACTCAGAAATGGTTGCAAGAGAAATAAAGATAAAGTGTATTCTGGTAACTAAACTTAACAAGCGAGACTTGGTTCAAGGTAAAATCCTCATCACATTTCCATCAAGATAGCTGACCAAACTCCTGATTCAGCGTCTATCCTCCAAAGTCAAAAGGCTGGTACCTTCATCTTCTGAGGTGAAAGATAACTAGCGGTTTCTTGGCCCCTCTATTTTATAGTCCAATGACCCTTTGAAATGGATTTCTTCTGAAGGATACTTCCAGATAAAAATGTGTTCGTAGCTTGTGAGGTAGGCAACAATGCAGACTGTTTTGAAGGAAGTGGCATGCTACTTCTTCCCTGCTGGAGTAGTTGTCTGCTAAAATGCAAATTTTTTAGTTCTTGACTCCTTCAGTACAATTGGATAAAAATTAGACATATGATTGTCAATCTTCTCCCTGGCTGTGATAGTGTGAGGTTTGTCTCTCTCCCTTGTTAGCTTGATGGGTCTGTTCACACAGTATGCAAATACATTCTCATTGTATTTCAAAAAGAAAAGGAGTACTTGTGGCACCTTAGAGACTAACCAGTTTATTTGAGCATAAGCTTTCGTGAGCTACAGCTCACTTCATCGGATGAATACTGTGGAAAATACAGAAGACGTTTTTATACACACAAACCATGAAAAAATGGGTGATTATCACGACAAAAGGTTTTCTCTCTCCTGCTGGTAATAGCTTATGTAAAGTGATCACTCTCCTTACAATGTATGAGCTCTCAAAAATGGATACTCTCATAAAAAAGCAACCTTCCACACAAACTTCCTCATGGCTGGACTTTACTAAAACTAGACAAGCCATTTACAACACACACTTTGCTTCTCTACAAAAGAAAAAGGACACTAAACTATCTAAACTACTACATGCTACAAGGGGCCACAGCAATGGTTCCCTCAATCCACCCAGCAATATTGTTAACCTATCCAACTATATTCTTAGCCCAGCAGAAGCAGCTGTCCTATCTCAGGGCCTCTCCTTCTGCCCCTCCACCGCCACAAACATGATACAGTTCTGTGGTGACCTAGAATCCTATTTTCGACATCTCTGACTCAAGGAATATTTCCAACACACCTCTGAACAACATACTAATCCACAGAGACCTCCCTACCAACACTACAAAAAGAAGGATTCTAGGTGGACTCCTCCTGAAGGGCGAGACAGCAGACTGGACTTCTACATAGAGTGCTTCCGCCGACGTGCACGGGCTGAAATTGTGGAAAAGCAGCATCACTTGCCCCACAACCTCAGCCATGCAGAACACAATGCCATCCACAGCCTCAGAAACAACTCTGACATCATAATCAAAAAGGCTGACAAAGGAGTGCTGTTGTCATCATGAATAGGTCGGAATATGAACAAGAGGCTGCTCGGCAGCTCTCCAACACCACTTTCTACAAGCCATTACCCTCTGATCCCACTGAGAGTTACCAAAAGAAACTACAGCATTTGCTCAAGAAACTCCCTGAAAAAGCACAAGATCAAATCCGCACAGACACACCCCTGGAACCCCGACCTGGGATATTCTATCTACAACCCAAGATCCATAAACCTGGAAATCCTGGGCACCCCATCATCTCAGGCATTGGCACTCTGACAGCAGGATTGTCTGGCTATGTAGACTCCCTCCTCAGGCCCTGCGCTACCAGGACTCCCAGCTACCTTCGAGACACCACTGACTTCCTGAGGAAACTACAATCCATCGGTGATCTTCCTGATAACACCATCCTGGCCACTATGGATGTAGAAGCCCTCTACACCAACATTCCATACAAAGATGGACTACAAGCCATCAAGAACACTATCCCCGATAATGTCACGGCTAACCTGATGGCTGAATTTTGACTTTGTCCTTACCCATAACTATTTTACATTTGGGGACAATGTATACCTTCAAATCAGTGGCACTGCTATGGGTACCCGCATGGCCCCACAGTATGCCAACATTTTTAGGGCTGACTTAGAACAACGCTTCCTCAGCTCTCGTCCCCTAACGCCCCTACTCTACTTGCGCTATATTGATGACATCTTCATCATCTGGACCCATGGAAAAGAAGCCCTTGAGGAATTCCACCATGATTTCAACAATTTCCATCCCACCATCAACCTCAGCCTGGTCCAGTCCACACAAGAGATCCACTTCCTGGACACTACAGTGCTAATAAACAATGGTCACATAAACACCACCCTATACTGGAAACCTACTGACCGCTATTCCTACCTACATGCCTCCAGCTTTCACCCTGACCACACCACACGATCCATTGTCTACAGCCAAGCTCTGCGATACAACCGCATTTGCTCCAACCCCTCAGACAGAGACAAACACCTACAAGATCTCTAACAAGCATTCTTACAACTACAATACCCACCTGCGGAAGTGAAGAAACAGATTGATAGAGCCAGAAGAGTTCCCAGAAGTCACCTACTACAGGACAGGCCTAACAAAGAAAATAACAGAACGCCACAGGCCGTCACCTTCAGCCCCCAACTAAAACCCTTCCAATGGATTAACAAGGATCTACAACCTATCTTGAAGGATGACCCAACACTCTCACAAATCTTGGGAGACAGGCCAGTCCTTGCCTACAGACAGCCCCGCAACCTGAAGCGAACACTCACCAGCAACCACACACCACACAATAGAACCACTAACCCAGGAACCTATCCTTGCAACAAAGCCCGTTGCCAACCGTGCCCACATATCTATTCAGGGGACACCATCACAGGGCCTAATCACATCAGCCACATTATCAGAGGCTCGTTCACCTGCACATCCACCAATGTGATATATGCCATCATGTGCCAGCAATGCCCCTCTGCCATGTACATTGGTCAAACTGGACAGTCTCTACGTAAAAGAATAAATGGACACAAATCAGATGTCAAGAATTATAACATTCATAAACCAGTCGGAGAACACTTCAATCTCTCTGGTCACGCGATTACAGACATGAAAGTTGCGATATTACAACAGAAAAACTTCAAATCCAGACTCCAGCGAGAGACTGCTGAATTGGAATTCATTTGCAAATTGGATACAATTAACTGAGGCTTGAATAGAGACTGGGAGTGGCTAAGTCATTATGCAAGGTAACCTATTTCCCCTTGATTTCCCCCCCCCTCCCCCTTTCTCAGATGTTCTTGTTAAACCCTGGATTTGTGCTGGAAATGGCCCACCTTGATTATCATACACATTGTAAGGAGAGTGATCACTTTAGATAAGCTATTACCAACAGGAGAGTGGGTTTTTGGGGAGGGGTGTGGGGGTTGAGAAAACCTGGATTTGTGCTGGAAATGGCCCACCTTGATTATCATACACATTGTAAGGAGAGTGATCACTTTACATAAGCTATTACCAGCAGGAGAGTGGGGTGGGGGGAGAGAAAACCTTTTGTAGTGATAATCACCCATTTTTTCATGGTTTGTGTGTATAAAAACGTCTTCTGTATTTTCCACAGTATGCATCCGATGAAGTGAGCTGTAGCTCACGAAAGCTTATGCTCAAATAGTTCATCTCT
This sequence comes from Caretta caretta, assembly GCF_965140235.1. Lineage (NCBI taxonomy): Eukaryota > Metazoa > Chordata > Testudines > Cheloniidae > Caretta > Caretta caretta. The sequence continues at coordinate 199,377,865 of NC_134208.1, read as the reverse complement.
AAGGTGCCACGAGTACTCCTTTTCTTTTTCCAAATACAGACTAACACGGCTGTTACTCTGAAACCTGTCATTGTCTTTCAAAGTACTTTGGAAATAACTCCTCGGTGGGGAAACCACATTCCATTTTCACAGTGCGGTAATTCCTGTCTGGCTGACACACGCATCTTAACAATAATTTTAGTTTACGTCCATAACTTTCCATCAGTTGCTTGCACCTACATTATGTGATAAGTGAACCATGAGCTTTTCTTTGACACTTTGCATGACACTTATCAGGTACATTTCATGTCATTAGAGAATTAGGGTACACTTGAATTTGAACTGGTTAATCCAGTTGCAATTCATTGCTATCTATCAGGATGCCCCTTGCTCTCTGCCCTTTTTCTTTCCTTTCCATTTGAGAAGGAAAAGATCTATTTGGTATTCAGTTCATTTTCTTATGCTATTGAATATTTTGACCAGTCCAACAATCAAGAAGGCTCTGACTAAATAAAAATTCTGATGTATAGTCTAGACTTTTCCCTCTCTTAACTTTGTTCATTTACCCTAAATTCTAACACCCTTACAATTTCCTTAGTGCTTAAGAATTTCATGTGTTTGAAAATCTTTGTTAGGACAACTTTCCACAAGTGACTAGTACTGCTAGGAGGCCTCAATTTGACTGCCCAATTTGATATCTTTAAAAATAACTGCTTTTTTCCATGGGGCAGGTGCTCAGTTTTTGAAAACCAGGCCCCTTAAGGCATGTTGAGCTCAGCATGCAAAATTACTAGTCATTTTAGAACTTCTGGGGGTTATTGATGTTTAAGCATTTTTTTTCTAATTGTAACTCATGCAGTAAATCAGTGTCTGTAGGCCATTAATCACTTGATGTTTCTCTGAATGCCATCCAATTTGTTTTTCTTTGTAGATGTGCTCTCACCACTATATTGTAAAGAGATTCTTGTTCCCCTGGTCAGTTAAGTAAGTGAAACTTGTGCACACAATCAAAAATCCTGTTGATTGTATTGTCTGCACTGCTTGGTTCAGTGCAAGTTCATGGTCTAATTAAAAAAACCTTCCACTTTTATGTTAGTTCATTTTTGATATTGCTGTTCTTGCCAATATATTAGAGTGTTTGCTAATATTGGGAATATCTTCTTGTTACATTTGTGTATATGTGCACTGTTATTTTAAAAAATGTAAAAGTTTTAAAATTGGTCTCACTCATTTAACAAACATTTTGTCTTCTATTTTTCCAAGATACAAGTCCTTTGGAGCCAGATTGGGGATCCTTTATTCATCCTCAGGGGCACTTAATCACTGGCATGGTTTAGTTGAAATCAGTGTGACTAATTGGATGAGTATGTGCCTTTTATTATTTCCTGCACATATTAACTACTACTCCTAAGAGGGGCAGAAGTTACAAAGAGGAACTGACAGAAGTTAGATCACAAATCAGGAGCTACTAGTAGCATTAAATAGGAGATAAATATCGTGCTTGTTTATTGAGGCCTCAAGAGAAAAGGAACTGGTGGCTTGACAAAACAAGTGATGTATGTTCAGGACAGATACAAAATGATCACACATACAGAAGTCTTCTCCTCTAGAAAAATGATTTTCTTCAGTGTCATGCTAGAGGTCTGATCTTCCACCATTGGTGTCCAGGAATATGTTGCCACTAACAATGAATGCAGGACCAGGCTCTCTGTTAGCTAGTAGAAACTCTAGTGAATGTCATGCCTACTTAATTAGAGCAATAATCTGGTAACAAACTGCAGAGAAACTATTTCAGTGACTGACAATGGATTAATGGCATATTTGGTCTGTTGAAATGGAACATGTGAACCCATTCAGAGTAATTAAAACCTGTTGGGGCTGTCTAGCTTCCAACTGGCAGCTTTTTGTTAATTCTTTCTGCTTTCCTTTTGTATGTTGGCACACTGAGCTGATCTTTTACTATAATTCTTTAAAATAAGCAGGTAAACAATATTTAAGTAACTTATGAAATAAGGGATTTTTTCTGCACAGCATACTCCTGAGAATTGGGATAGCTGGTTATCTGCTGTGTATGTGTCCATCAGCGGGCAAATGAAAGATTTTGCTGTACTGACAGGCTTTAGTTTCTGTAAGCAAATTATCCATTTTAAATTAAGAACCTAATTTTCTGTAATGTTACTAACTTTCCCTAGAGCTACACGTATTTTCACTTTGTTCCATAAGTATTAGAAAGAGATGTTAGAAAAATGAGTAATAGAATTTTTATTTAGAATATAAAGGAAACTACCAAAAGATTTTCACGTTAACATTTTCCCAGTTCTACCTATTTCTTATCAGTAGTACAAGCAAAATAACTATGACTACCAGTGCAAACAGATCCCAATGTGGTCGCAGCACGGTGTCCAGTTTTGACATTTTCCAACTTGAAGTAAACTGCTAGGAAAGAAAGGAAGAGCTCAGTAACACAGAGAATACTTTTTTACATGCAAAATAGAAGCTATTTTTAAAAAGTGTAAAATGAAAGCATTATGCTCTTTTTAATGAGGTTTTAGACAATGCTAGGATTGGTAAACTTAAATCAGGGAAAGTTGTATAATATGGTAAGCACAGAAGAATAAAGCCTATAATAAGAACGTAATGGCCATACTGGGTCAGATCAATGGTCCATCTAGCCCACTATCCTGTCTTCCAAGAGTGGCCAATGCCAGGTGCTTCAGAGGGAATGAACAGAACAGGGCAATTTACGCATGATGCATCGCCTGTCATCTGCTCCCAGCTTCTGGCAGTTCGGATATATCTACACTGCAATTAAAAAGCTGCCGCTGGTCCATGCCATCTGACTTGGGCTGCAGGGCTGTTTAATTGCAGTGTAAATGCCCAGGCTTGGGCTGGAGCTCAGGGTCTAGAACCCTGCGAGGTGGAAGGATCCCAGAGCTCGGGCTGCAGCCTGAGCCAGAACATCTACACCACAGTTAAACAGTCCCTTAGCCCAAGCCCTGTGAGCCTGAGTCGACTGGCACAGCCAGTTGGGGGTATCTAGTTGCAGTGTAGACATACCCTTAGAGGCTTAGGACACCTAGAGTATGGGGTTGCATCCCAGATCATCTTGGCTAATAGCCATTAATGGACTTATCCTCCATGAACTTATCTAATTCTTTTTTGAACCCACAATTCTATAAAACAGACATTCTGAGTTTACCTGTTTTTTTGCTTTGTGTATAGGGCATCTATAATGGGGTGCACAAGTCCTGCATGTCTCCAAGGCAGCACCCAGCTTGCTTACTGTGTGGAAATGCCCAACAGATTGGGAGGCAGTATAGGAACAGCTTCAAACTACCAGTATTGCAGGAAGGAACCAATGCTATTCCTAGCGAAATTGGGATTATAGGTTGTATTCCCAAACCTCAGATTCTGATAGGATTTGGTGGAGTTGTTTCAGAATAGGTGAGCAGAAGTACTTCCTTTCACTGTGTGAAGTGGAGGGACAAGCAGCTGGGTTTTCTAGTTAATAGCTAATCAAGGTATGGAGGGATGTGAAGGAATCCATTGTGGAAAGGTTTATTACAGCTTAAATCCGTGTCCTGGCAAAAGATGACTGGACTAGTCCCCTGGATCTCATCAGCACTATGCTACTCCTGGGTTTTTGGGAGGAGATTGCTTAAGAATAAGCAAGGACTCCTCTCCCTTCAGATGAGCATAATGTGCTCCCAGGTCCTGATGAGCTGATGCTTTTCACCATAAGGGCACCACATTGCCACTAAACTTGGCAGACTTGAAGTCAAACTACAGATTTGAGGGGCTTCAAGTCACATGCACTTTAATTTACAACTAAAATTATGGTTTTGCTTTTGTAGGGTGTTCTGCATTTGTACAAATGGAAATTTCGGTATGAGGATGGGGAGAGAATAGATCGTGCAATTTGTATGACAAGTCTTATGGTGGGCCTATTTTTACTGAAACAGGACTTATTATGTAATATACCCAGGATCTGGAAGAGGTGCAATAAGCAAATCTAAAAGTATACAATAGAATGTAAAAAAGCAATTTCACAAGAAAAATATCGGAATTAGCCCTGATAAAAGCATGTCAGTATGTCCAAATCATACTTACCTTGAAAAGTTGCATCTCACTGAATAGAAGCTTAACTTCTAGCTTCATACGTGCCAAGAACACTGGAATGGAAGCATCTGGGTTTGTTTGTGCTGCGAGGTCATACCACCTTTTAGCCAAATGTATATCCTTTTAAAAAAAAAAGAGCGTGTGTGTCTCTTTTACTTAGAACATGTGGAATTTGCTTAAATGAATGTTGTGATGCTTTAGCTAATCTTCAAAGCATTTCTACTGTTTGTCTTTTAGGTTTCTGCTTGTCAAGTATTTTTGTAGCTTACTGTGTGTATCATAAAGGATATACTAAGCTATAATAGTACTTGAAACGCATAAACCTTAGATTCATGTATAAATGTTGGCATGAGATAAAAATGGATTTTGTTTACATTTAATTTGTGTGCCTACTTTCTACAAACTCATTTTCAACCCCCACAACCTCTCAGTTCATTTGTCTTGTGTGTATAAATGGTCTTCTGAATTCAGTAGGAAGTCAAGTTGAAGTCAGCATTTGATCCTGTATACTTAAAATAGGCAGTCAGACATTTTAAATTATCTAATTAAGCAGTAATTCTTTAAATCTAAAGCTAGAAATACAGCCACTCAATTACCTGGTTTTCTGACAAAAATTAATAACTAGATGTATACAAAAATTAGTCCATAAATTTAATGGACAATTTCTTAGTCTAATACCCTCAATTTTAGCTAGCATATTCATGTCGTGATAGAACCAATTAGTAACTTTGCCCCATCAGCTACTTTCTCAGCAAGGCACATTTTGGTAAAATATTTATGTAGTTAGTAAAGTACTAGAATCTTTCGAAAGGCATTGATCTAGCTAGGCTTGTCAAGTGTGGTTGCTCGTGCTGCTCATCATCTCTTCTTGGTTAGTTTCTCCTGTTTAGTTTATTTTTAATGCATAGTTGTCTGCAAATTTCTACTTAATAATTATTAGTAATGAGTAGAAATTCAATTTGGATGCTTATCTCAAACTTACTCTGATCTTAGACATCAGGCTGTAAATATTGCTAGTACAGGATTTCTTCTACAATTCCAGCACTCCTTTTTCCCCATAAGATCAAAAATACTATCCATTCTTAACTGAACGTGCAGTATTTCAGTTAAAGATAGTTGAATTAATCTTGCCTAACTTAAATACCACTCCAAGGTTTCAAAACTTGAACACTAGTATGTTTGGATTCCACTTAGGAGAGGCTGGAAAAGGAAACGGGTTTTATCTCTAATATAATGGTTCTCAAAGTGTGATCCATGGAGCTATTATATCACAATGGCATCTGCAAGTTGTCAGACAATTACTGCTTCATGTTTGCTGAAGCCTAGTCAAAGACTCTTCAGAATGTCCAGACCAATGAAAGGTTTCAGAGTAGCAGCCGTGTTAGTCTGTATCCGCAAAAAGAAAAGGAGGACTTGTGGCACCTTAGAAACTAACAAATTTATTTGAGCATAAGCTTTCGTGTGCTGAGCTATAGCTCACGAAAGCTTATGCTCAAATACATTTGTTAGTCTCCAAGGTGCCACAAGTCCTCCTTTTCTTTTTGCAGACCAATGAAGAAACCCAAAGAACAAGCTACTCTTTCCAGCCTCAAGAGCTGCTTCATGTCTTTGTCAGGATTTTCTTTGGTGAAAATTCACTTAACCATGGTTGTTTTCTAAGCTGAAAGTGATCTGCAGAGATTCAAGTAGTGGGTGTTACAGGTAATAAGAGAAGAACTTGTATCAAACAAAGTCCTCCTTCCAGGTAGAGCATAGACAGTACAGATACAGCATGGGCAGACAGAACCAAGAAGCGCCACACAGTTTATTGAAGTGAATTTTTGGTCCATCTTTTGGTCTGTCTTTTACATTACTTTTTAATCTAACCAAGAACTTCAGTTTTCACAAGCAAGGTGTGGAATTGAGGTTGGGAAGGGAGGTGACCACAAGAGGCTCCTTTTCCATATCCTGCAATGTTTCTCGTGTAAATTTGAGAACCCCTGTTGGATGTATGCAATAAATGTAGCAGAGTCATAAAGGAGCTATATTAGGAAGGTCAGCGCTGATCACTCCTTAAGATTAATCTTATTATCTTTCCAACCTATTTATTTTACATTTTACAAACCTATCTTCATTTTCCCCACTTCCCTTCATTAAGAGTGATATAACTTGGGGGGAGGAACCTCTCTAACAAAACAAACCTGAAATATATTTGAGATGGGGGAGAGGCAGAAGAGGCCTAATGAACCTTTATCTTACCATAGTACAGGGCAAGAGGATTTCTGGAGAGCATGGTGGGCCAAACAGGCACTGCTACTGATCATCTCCAATCGGAGGCACATGGGGCATGCACACACCTGAAGCAGAACATACTATCCAAAGAAGAATGAGGCTCAGGATGAAAAGGAGAGCTACATAAAAGAAAGATGGAATATAGATGTACCATGGTTAGTTGGGGTGCAGAGTGGATTGGGGAGAGTTTCCCCCATGGTTGGGGGGAAAAGAAGCAGAAGTGATACCACTTAATTTCTTACACCATTTTTTCAAAGAAACAGAAAAAACAGATAGATGAAGAGAGAGGGAACTAAACCAAGAAGGAAAGTTGAACAGCAGATTTCGGTGAAAGTGATCATGAAATGGTAGCGTTTATGATTCTAAGGAATGGTAGAAGGGAGAACAGCAAAATAAATACAATGGATTTCAAGAAGGCAGACTTTATCAAACTCAGGGAGTTGGTAGGTAAGATCCCAGGGGAAGCAAGTCGAAGAGGAAAAACAATTGGCAGTTTTTCAAAAAGACATTATTAAGGGCACAAGAGCAATCTATCCCACTGAGTAGGAAAGATAGGAAGTATGGAAACAGACCACCCTGGCTTAACCAGGAGCTCTTCAATGATTTAAAAATCAAAGAAAAGTCCTACAAAAAGTGGAAACTAGGTCAAATTACAAAGGATGAATATAAACAAATAACACAAGTATGTAGGGACAAAATTAGTAAGGCCAAGGCACAAAAGAGATCAAACTAGCTAGAGACATACAGGGTAACAAGAAAACCTTCTACAAATACATCACAAGCAAGAGGAAGACCAAGGACAGGGTAGGCCTGTTACTCAATGGGGGGTAAAAATAATAACATTAAATGTGGAAATGGCAGAGGTGCTTAATGACTTCTTTGTTCCAGTTTTCACCAAGAAGGTTGGTGGTGATTGGACGTCGAGCATAATAAATGCCAGTAAAAGTGAGATAGGATCAGAGGCTAAAATAGGAAAATGAACAAGTTAAAAATTACTTAGACAAATTAGATGTCTTCAAGTCACCAGGGCCTGATGAATTGCATCCTAGAATACTCAAGGAGCTGACTGAGGAGATATCTGAGCCATTAGCGATTATCTTTGAAAAGTCATGGAAGATGGGAGAGATTCCAGAAGACTGGAAAAGGGCAAATATAGTGCCAATCTATAAGAAGGGAAATAAGCACAACCTGAGGAATTACAGACTAGTCATCTTAACTTCTGTACCTGGAAAGATAATGGAGCAAATAGTTAAGCAATCAATTTGCAAACATCTAGAAGATAATAAGGTGATAAGTAACAGTCAGCATGGATTTGTCAAGAAGAAATCATGTCAAACCAACCTGATACCCTTTCAAAGAAAGCTAACAAGCCTTGTGGATGGGGGGAACCGGTAAACATGGTATATGTTGACTTTAGTAAAGCTTTTGATACTGTCTCACATGACCTTGAACAAACTAGGGAAATGCAACCTAGATGGAACTACTAAAGGTGTTGAAAAACTGGTTGGAAAACCATTCCCAGAGAGTAGTTATCAGTGGTTCAGTATCATGCTAGAAGCGCATAATCAGTGGGGTCCTGCAAGGATCAGTTTTGGGTCCGGTTCTGTTCAATATCTTCATCAACAATTTAGCTAATGTCATAGAGAGTTATACTTATAAAGTTTGCAGACACTACCAAGCTGGGAGGAGTTGCAAGTGCTTTGAAGGATAAGATTTAAATTCAAAATTATCTGGACAAACTGGAGAAATGGTCTGAAGTAAATCGGATGAAATTCAATAAAGATAAATGCAAAGTATGCCACTTAGGAAGGACCAATCAGTTGCACACATACAAAAGGGAAATGACTGCCTAGGAAGGAGTACTGCAGAAAGGGATCTGGGGGTCATAGTGGACCACAAGCTAAATATGAGTCAACAGTGTAACACTGTTGCAAAGAAAGCAAACATCATTGTTGTATGTAGTAGCAGGAGTGTTGTAAGCAAGACTCGAGAAGTAACTCTTCCGCTCTACTCTGCGCTGATTAGGCCTCAACTGGAGTATTGTGTCCAGTTCTGGGTGCCACATTTCAGGAAAGATGTGGACAAATTGGAGAAAGTCCAGAGAAGAGCAACAAAAATGATTAAAGGTCTAGAAAACATGACGGATGAGGTAAGATTGAAAAAACTGGGTTTGTTTAGTCTGGAAAAGAGAAGACTGAGAGGGGACATGATAACAGTCTTCAAGTACATAAAAGGCGGTTAGGAGAAGGAGAGAGAAAAATTGTTCTTCTTAACCTCTGAGGATAGAAGCAATGGGCTTAAATTGCAGCAAGGGAGATTTAGGTTAGACATTAGGGAAAACTTCCTAAATGTCAGAGTGGTTAAGCACTGGAATAAATTGTCTAGGGAGGTTGTGGAATCTCCATCACTGGAGATTTTTAAGAGCAGGTTAGACAAACACCTGTCAGGGATGGTCTAGATAATACTTAGTCCTGCCATGAGTGCAGGGGACTGGACTAGATGACCTCTTGAGTTCCCTTCCCAGTCCTATGATTTCTTGTATCAACCTTTAAGCCCTGATCAAAGTTTAATTTAATAATGATCTGTTTTTATAAATTTTATTTCTTAAAATTCAAACTGTAATTGAAAAGCAATCCATAAAAGTAAAGAAGTATAAGGGCTTAAAGATGACACTCTCCCCTTATGGGCTACAATAATTCAGCTTGTTCTGTCTGTATAAGAATGACCAGCTTTGCTCTTATTTTTACCAAATTAGTTTTTTATTTTCTGCTTATAGAATATCTGCAAAACAACTTTAATCTCCTCAAATTGGCTGATTTTGGGACAAATACGCTGATCTCAAGACTTTGGCATTCATTCACTTTCCACAAGCATCCATGCTGGTCAAACTCAATTATTCAAATATTTGCAGTAAGTATTTAATGCAAAGGGGCATTAGCATGGCCGCAGCAGATTTACTGAAAAATGTAACCAAATATTCGTGATGCTTTTCACTATTTGCCCTCTCCTAACAATACTTTCGAAAGTACTCTGAATTCCTTAGCTGAAAAGCATTATTATAAATGTGAACAATGACTCTGCTTAACAAGAGATTTAAATAATTATTATTAATATTTATTAATGTTAATATTGCTAATATTAACCATTAAATATTAATAAAGTTAGTCAAATAGAATAAGGGCCAAATCATCAGAAGTATTTGCATATGACAGGATAGCTAATAGACTTACCTTTAAATTTGCCCATGCACTCATATTCATTAGATACGTAGCTCATCTTTATGCAATTTCTGTAATTGTTCATGCCATTGTGGCAATTTTGTGCATTAATTAGTTACATAATTGCATGCATACACCTCGAAAAATCTGGCTCTGAAACCTTGCCCAAGGTCACAAAAATATGTGGCTAAGTCAGGGACACATTGCCTAACTCTTGGGCCTCACTTTGATTACATTCTTCCTCCTAGGGCTTCATCCTTCCCTCCCATAGGGGAATCCCCAGGAGGGAAAAACTGCTAAAAACAACCCCCAAAACTTCTAGTGGTAACTATACATGCTGCTCTTGGGAGTGGGATTTGTATCCTCAACAAGGGGACAGAAGGTGTGGACAATACAGTGGAGTCTGAGAATCCACAGAGATATCAGGCTATATTCCAGTGGATCCCAGACATCCTCAGGGCTTAGAGGTCTAGTTTGTCAAGGCAACATATGCCTGTTGACTGCATGACTTCTGCAAACTAAGGGCAGAAGGCGTATAGAGACATTTAAAGTGAATTTGATTGAGCTTTGCTCATAAGCCATACCATACTGAAACAGCTTACTGCTACTCATAGATGGAGGAGGCGCAAAGCTTGCGAAGTTACTTGGAAGGAAAAGAAAATCAGGAACAGTAGGAAAAGCTTCTGAGTGTGACTCTTTGCTGAAAAGTGACTGATGATGGCATAATGTGGTTGCATGTTTGTCTTAGTTATGTGCCCAGTTTAGAAGAAGAGATGCTTCTTCTGACAGTCCTTCAAACTTGCCTGAGATATGACTCAAGCTACCATCTTTGCTTCTTGTCACTATTACCAGTAATAAAAGTTCTGTAGTCCAAATAGTGAAGCCCCACTGTCTTCAGTGGGTCTAAATGACTGAAACGGCTTGGAACTTTGTAAATAATTCCTGTATAAGAGTGAATAGAATCCTGCTCATTTTACCATAGCTGTATTAGCTACACAGGCAACAGAGGTGATGATTAAAAGGGTGACCTTCTTACTATAATTTTTAAGACTAGAAGTGGTCTGCTTCCATTATAGAGGCACCACCTCTGGGTAGGCGGATGCACGAGAGTGGGGGGAAAGGATGGATGGTGGCTCTCTGAAAGAAACCCCTGCCTGCCTTCTCCATATGTTCTTCTATCCCTTTGTGCAGCTGCTGGAGCTTACACATAAGCAGGAAGCCATACTAGCTTCTCTCTTTTCCCCTGGCATCACTCAGAGTTACAGTAGAGTATAGCATAACCACCTCTCTTCTAGTTCCACTAATCCAACCTCAGATCACTGGAGCCTTGCTTACTTCCCCATTACTTCCCCCTAAGAAGTGGAAGAATGAGAATCATCAGAAGAAGGGGCAATCAGCAGAGAAACCAATCAGAGAACCAGGCCCACGGCATTTGGAGACACGTCAGGTGAAGAACTAGTCTCATTGATATCAAGTGGTCATAGATCTTACAGATTGATCATGCACTGTTTAAAACTGAATTTCCATCTTTAGTGCACTAACTTTATTTTCATTTCTGATCCTTGTTTTTATGTGGCAAGGTAAAAGAGAACTCTCTTGGCCTTCACCATACCATCTATTATTTCATGTGTATCTCTTAGTCATAGCCTACTCTGTTTACCTAATTTTCCTTCACATGGGAGATTGTGTCTCAACCAGAATGTTACATTAGGATATTATAGCTATAATAGCTTTTCATTTCAACTATATCTATTAAGGTTAATTTTACACACAGATTGCACCACATGCAGTTCACATTACCTCTGGAATACCTAAACCATGTTCATACATATATGCCAGATTAAACATGGCTTGAGCGATGTGGTGATCAACTGCAAGGCTGTAATGAATTGCTGCTGTGACATAATCCTTCTTGGTTCCGTAACCGTAGAAGTGGTAATCTCCAGTTTTAACTCTAGCAAATGCATTGCCTGGTGGAATATTAAAAAGAAAAGTCACAACAAAAATCTAGTCTAAACTGTGCTTCTTGCAAACTTTCCTCCTCTAATAAAATTGTATTTTTCTCAAATATAATTAAAAATTAATAAAATGTAAATCTGAAGCATTATGGTTTCAGTTATCATAAAATTATTATAATTTGTAGAGTAGTCTAAGTGGGAAGGATTTGGGAAAAAACCAAGGTGTTGAGAGTACAGAAGTAGGAAGGAAGTCCCACATGTAAAGAATGGCATGGAAGAAGGTGTGAAGATAATGCGGGAGAAGAATAAGAAAGGGATTGACAGGAGGGCCTCTTGGAATGCAGAGAGCACAAAGGAAAGTAGGAGGACATTAACATTGAAATGTGTGTGGGGCAGAGTTGATATACAGCCTTGAAGGTGAAAGCTTGAATTTGATGTGAAAGACAAGAGAGGGATAAGAGAAAAAAAGGAAGCAATATGGTGGCAAGTAAGGACTGTGACAGCCATATTTTGGATAAATTAAGGGGGCAAGACAACAAGTTATGAGCAGCATGATATCAAAGGCAGGGGATGGAGAAGAAAGGGTAGATTTGTATGTGAAGGGAAAACAGACAATATAGCAATAGCCTGGGAGCGGAGGGGAAAAAACAATAAATATGATCCCTGTTTGAGCACCTTGGTGACAGGGAAACGAGTGGAAATTTTGACAGGAATGGAGAAGAGAAAGAGGAAATGTTTTAGTGCAAAACACTAGGGGAATTTAATTTTTCATTGTTTAGAGATAAAGCAGGATGAGATTACAGATATACAGCTGAAGATGTGAGACAGACTAGGGGAGGTATTGTCAGGAAGGGGGAGAGATCTGGGAATCACTGGAGTACAGATGACATTTGAAACCATGAGAACAGATGACATCACTTGGGAGTAAGGTATGAAGGAGACAGAAGTACATTCCTCAAAGGATGTCAACAGAGCAGGAAAAGGAAGCATGAGCTACTGACAGAAACAATGAGGTGTAGTTGGGGAGGAAAGAAGAGAAGTCTGGAGTTCCAAGGCTCCAAGGGAGAGAGGGAGGAGGAGAAGGAAGGAATGACTGAAAAGGTGAAAAATCCAGGAAAAGGAGACTAAAGAGGCCCTTAAACTTGACTAGGGGAGATCATTGGTGATCTTGGTAAGACCAATTTCATTGAAGTGAAGGAGACAAAAATATTGGTGCTGTAGATCCAGGAGGGATCTGGACATGTAGCAGCAGGAATAGCTTGCATATCCCAGGTGCTTGCAAATAGTGTATTTGGAGGCAAGAAAGCGGGAGATTTGGATTCAAAGCAGTAAAGGGGGAAGAAAGAAGGCATGGGATGGAAATAAGGTTATCAGGAATAGATCCAGTAGGGAAGGAGTATGAGAAGCTGCGCATGAGGGAGAGGCCAGGATTGAGAGTGGTGGCACCAGAAACAATAAGAGGGAGAGAGGACTAGTAGAAACTTGCATGAAGTCAGGCAAAGTGGCAGATGAATAAGTGGAAGATTACTGAAGTGAAAGCACTTGAAATGGCGGGTTCTTTCATGGATTCACACATGGCATCATTTTTCATTGGTGTCTGGTAAAGCCCGGGACTGTTTTTGATATGGACCTCACCACAGTTATCCATACCTTTTGTGATCTCTAGATTGGATTACTAAAATGTGGTGTACAGAGGGCTTCTCCTGAAAGATATTATACAAATCTCTTGAAGGCTTCATTAGGTTCTTGTTGGTTTCAGGACATATTCAAAATGTTGACATTCGTTACAAAGCTTTTTATGGCTTGGGTCTTGGCTACCTAGAAAACGGCTGTCTTCCCATGTGCCACTGCCACACGTTGTCAGTTGAGGGATCTTTTCCCCCCAACACTCTATTGCACTGAATGTCTGTGACTAGTGGCAAGCATCTTTTCATTTGAGGGTCATTGGCGGTGTAATTAGTTTCTCCTGTTATCCTGTGTGACAGAGCATTAGGGTCTAGGATCCTACACTGAGATGCAGAGGTATTTCTGCTGATTGACCAGAGCAGGTGAGTCCAATCAGCTGAAAGCTACAAGTATAAGGAGGAACTGAGTCTCTCTCCAGAAAGCAGGAAAATAGTGAACTTCCTATGTAGGGAGGAATTTTGGGAACAAATCAGACAGAAGTCTGTTTTATTGAGTTAAAAATGAAGGAAAACTTCAAAAAGGGTGTGAGTTTTGGAAACACTAACCTAAAGACTGTTTTCAGAGTAGCAGCCGTGTTAGTCTGTATCCGCAAAAAGAAAAGGAGGACTTGTGGCACCTTAGAGACTAACACATTTATTTGAGCATGAGCTTTCGTGAGCTACAGCTCACTTCATCGGATGCATTCAGTGGAAAATACAGCAGGGAGATTTATATCCATAGAGAACATGAAACAATGCGTGTTACCATACACACTGTAACGAGAGTGATCACTTAAGGTGAGCTATTAAGTATATAAATCTCCCCACTGTATTTTCCACTGAATGCATCCGATGAAGTGAGCTGTAGCTCACGAAAGCTCATGCTCAAATAAATGTGTTAGTCTCTAAGGTGCCACGAGTCCCCCTGTTCTTTCAACCTAAAGACTGTATGTGGATGCTATGTTGGGGACTCTAGTTGTGGTAGGCAGAAGACTAGTGACATAGTTACGTAGATTTTTAAAGCCAAAAGAGACCATTATGATCATCTAGTCTCAACCCTGGCCTAAAACAGATACTTACACCCACTAGTTTCTGCATCAAGCCCATAAATTCTGACTGAGCTGCAGAATTTTATAAAAAGACATCCAGTTTTGATTTAAAGATTTCAAATGACAGAATCCACCACAACCTTAGATGAGTTGTTCCAGTGGTTAATTACCTTCACTGTTAAAAATCTGCCTCTTATCGCTAGCCTGAAATCACCTGGTCTCAGTTTGCAACCACTGGATCTTGTTATGCCTTTGTCTGCTAAATTAAAGAGCCCTCTATTTTCAGGCTTGGTCTACCCCAGCATAATTATGTTGGTCAGGGATGTGAAAAAAACACACACCTGTGATATCTATGCCAATAAAACACCCAGTGTAGATGCAGAAGAATGCTTCTCTTGGTATAGCTAATGTCATTCAGGGAGGTGGTGTTTCTACACTGACAGAAAAACTCTTTCTGTCAGTATATGCGATGTCTACACTAGGGGGCTATGCTGGTGGAGCTATGACAACATAGGCTGTAGTGTAGATGTAGCCTCAGAAATCTTCTCCCCAAGTAGATACTTACAAACTATAAAGGAGGTTTTCTAGACCAAAATTATTCTTGAAGCTGTATTGCAGTAAAGCATACAAATAGTGCACATTTAACAAGTCAGCATATTGTACACACCTTTATGCTTCTAAATTTCCTATAATTTTTCTTAGTGAGTAGGTGTAAGTTTTTCTTGGTGTTCATTTAGCTAAAGAAACCATTTTTCGTAGGCAGTTTTAAAGTCTGAAGTTGAAGTTTTGTGATAAAGTACTCATGAATGAGGATTGAATCAGTGGAGGATAAATGAATAATTGAGTGTTTTAACCTAGAAATGTGAGAATTTCTCGAATGTTAGATTGTGTTTAACATGCCTAAGGCTGTAGTACAGATACCCTTTTAATTGTGAGTTAAATATGTGAGAATAAATCCCTTAATGATGTTAGCTTGATTATCTGATGTTTGTAATGCCATGTTCTTGGGCGACTGAGTGTTCATTTCTCTTTTGGCTGTACAATCTGAGGAACAGAGTTGAACAAAATCATACTTATAAGAGTGGACAGCTAACTACAAGTTATTTTTAACATGGTGTTCCATACCTTGAGCTGCAGCTCTGTTCCACAGGAGAAGTGCTAATGGATACATCTGATCATTACTGAGAATTTTAACCTGTTCTGTAAAAGAAAAATTTAATTTGCATAGCTTACAACAGCACTTGGACATACATATATAATGTATAGAGAAAATAATTTAACTTCTCTTACCAGATTCCAAAATGAAAGCTGAATTACTTTGAGCTACTTCATACCCCATTTCTGCTAATAATGCATATTGAATAAGAGATGAATCTATATTACCATCCTGGTAAGCAAAGTATGCAGTCAGGAATTTCTCAGACCAACTTCCTAGTTCACAAACACTTCGGTAAAGCTGAACAAAGGAACAGCGATAAAACAAACCCATGAGGTTTTACACTTCACCACAGGCAATAAATCTTAGGGGCTTTAGCTCCTGCTGGGAGACACCAGGGTTAAAGTTACAACATTTGTGTGCATTGTTTACCAAAAAGTTATGCCAAATTGCATCCTTAACTGATACAAAGAGTATTTAGTCGTTAAATGTCAGATGAATCCATATCTAATCTGACTCTAAAGTTGTTTCCTTAGTTGCATATAAAGAAAAATACACGGATAAAAACCAAAATGTTTTCTGTTATACAACAGTTATTTATTTTAAGATGCTCTGCTGAATATTAAGCCACAAATAAGATTGTAACTAGAGATGAGAGAAATTTGTCAGATGAATAGTTTATTCCCCCCAAAATGCAATTTTGTGTTGACAAAACTATTTGTGAATTTTACATATATTTGCCAAATACTATTGGACAAAATAAAATTTGTTGGGCTATATTCTCTAGGGGACTTAGGCACCATTCGCAAAAAAACCCATTGGTGATGCTCCCATTTGCCCCACATATCCAATAACTAGGACACTTGCCTGAGATGTGAGAGGTCAAGGTTTAAATCTCTACTCTGGAGCAGGGACTTGAACCCAGGTCTCCCCCTTGCAGCTGACTACCCTAAACACGAGGCTGCAGGCTGGGACTCTAGCAATCTCTCCTGTTGAAGCAGTTTCACTTTGTATAAATAATTATGGGAGCAGGAATTTGAACCTGGATTTCTCACATCCCACTTTTTTTGGCCCAATGGCTATTCAACTACACGGGACCCTCGCTAGAATGCAGGGTTCGGGATCCATGCGCGGTACTGCTTTAACGCGGGGACCGCGTTATAGCGGGGGCTGCGTTACCATGGATCCCAATTTAAATATTTAAATTTGGTATCCATCACCGCGACCACGCTATATGCGAATCCACACTATAGCGATGCGCGCTCTAGTGAGGGTCTGCTGTATTTAATACAAAGTGGAACAGCTTCAACAGGAGAAATTGAGAGGAACTCAACCCAGAATACCCTATTTTCATCTTTGTCCACATCTTATGCCACAAGGCAGCAACCCCAGTGCACTGGCCATTTGTGACTAGCATCTGCTGGTGAAATTCAACTCTGACTGGTTATGATATAGTAGTACTGCCACTATGTAACAATATTTTGGCATTTCCCCCCAGTGATCTTAAAGTACATCACAATTAAGCTGTGTATCACAGGATAGTGTCCCTCAGTATTGGGGGATAGGGGAACGCCACCCTGCTCTGCACTGTGGCTGATGGATAACTTTTTGCAAGATGTAAAGATTCCTATGGAAGAGTATGTCTTAGAGAAACAATTCTTATGTAACTATAAAAAGTCACACAATGCATATGTATTTCATAAGAAAGCCAGCAATGTAAAAAATCTAGATATAGTGCAAAAGTTGCCAGCTAACTGCCTGAGCTGAAAAGGGGCCAGTTAAACTGGATGTATTTATAGTACATGGAAGACTTGATAAAACTAGAACTGCCAATAAAATTCTAAAATAGGCATGAATAGTTGTGGGCAAAGAACAAAAACAGCCACAGCAAATCTTCCCTAAAATGTTTTATCAATAGTCAGATATACAAGTACTCAGGATTTCTTGAGATGAATGGTGCTAAGTTAAATCAACCCATGACATTTTAGGCAGACTCAACCTACTTTAAAAAAAAAGCATGAATGCCAAATTGATAAGAACCGTACTTACATTGTTAAATTAATTTGGTGAAGAGTTAGAAAATAGATTTAAAGATTGAGTCCAGTGCTGAGTGCTGTAATACTTTGGTTTAATTTCAGTTGTTGGGTTTGTGCTGGTGCTGGGTGGTGTCAATGGCCTGTGAGGTATAGGAGGTCAGACTGGATGATTTTGTGGTCCCTTCTGGCCTTAAACTCTATGGGAATGTCTACATAGCATTTTGGAGCAAAGCCTCCCAGCCTCCCTCCCTAGGCTTCAGAGCCCAAGCTCCAGCCCAAGCCACAACTTCAAACGCTATCTAGCCATCTATTTTTACAGCATTAGTGCGAGCCCCACTAGCACAAGTCTGTCAACCCGGGCTGGAAGGCTTACTCCAAAATGCTGTGTATACACGCTCTATGACTCTGTGGTGTAAAGGCCATCATACTGGCGTGCTATAGGTCACCCTCTACTCTAATTTACACTGGTCTTATCTGGAGCAACTCTACTGACATCAGTGGAGTTATTCTGGATTTAGACTAGTGCATCTGAAAACAGAATTTGGCCCAGATATGATCACTTTTCTCCTACTTCAGAAAATGCAGATTTCTGACTCTAAATCATAAAATATAGGCAACTTTCATAAAAATAGAAGTTAAAATAGTAATACAAATCCTGGCTATTCTATAACTAATCATAAATCTTTAAAAAATATAATATTTACCTCAACTGCATTTTGACATGATCTAAACACTCCAGTCCCTGCAGCATACATCTGAGCCAAATAATAAACAGCAATGGGTTGTCCATTTTGAGATGCCAAGTAAAAATATTTGAAGGCAAGTTTATAGTCTTTCCTTACTCCAGAGCCAGCTGCAAATCAAGTTGAGATTGGAGACTTCAGTTTTTGTAAAATTACAAA
This sequence comes from Caretta caretta, assembly GCF_965140235.1. NCBI lineage: Eukaryota > Metazoa > Chordata > Testudines > Cheloniidae > Caretta > Caretta caretta. Next base: position 199,359,513 of record NC_134208.1, on the reverse strand, counting down.
CTACTGAATGCATCCGATGAAGTGAGCTGTAGCTCACGAAAGCTTATGCTCAAATAAATTGGTTAGTCTCTAAGGTGCCACAAGTACTCCTTTTCTTTTTGCAAATACAAACTAACACGGCTGCTACTCTGAAACTACTGATTCATGCAAATTTTTAATTAAAAAATGTACAGTACTTACAGTGATACATGACTCCTAGCTGGAACTGTGCATCTGCCAAACCTTTCTCAGCTGCTATATGAAAGTATTTAAAAGCTTCAGTATAGTTCTGAAAGGTAATTACTCTCCATTACTGAAAGTTCTAGGTACCTGCCAGCATGGTAAGAATTCTGTGCTCATGAAAAAGACAAGTTTTGTCCCACTTTTGAGTGGCACAATTTAATGACAGAATGTTATGCTGTATCCCAAACAAATGAAAAACAAAATCAAACTAACATTTTTCCCCAATGTGCAGCTTGTATAGTATCTGCTGAGATCAGGGTCCTGATTCTGATCTCACACCAGTTATACTCCATAGCGTTGAATGTAATAACACCTACCATCGTTTTTCATTTATTTAATTCGACTCTGGGCCTCATTCTGCTCAAAGTTACACTAGTATAAATCAGGAGGAGCTCCATTAAAGACACACAATGGTGTGTTCATGATAGTATTCAGAGTACGAGAAAAATTACTCATATTTGCAGTGCTATAAACATATTAGTTGTACCACTTGAATGAGCTATATTATAGTTATTTGAGCTATAATCTCCTATTAAAGAGTGTTTTAATCCATAGTTGATATTGATTAAACATTTTATTTTCTTGTATTTTTACTAGTTGTATTGCGAAAAACATATTTGAAGTGACTAAAATAATTCTTACCACTGGAACACCTTTTCCTTGAAAATAAAGAACGCCTAGCCCCCATAGTCCAACTGCATTACCCTAAAATAATGTATTAAGTTTGAATGTAATTTTTCATTAAGACACTGAAAAGCACTTGCAATAAAGAAAACACCTATCATATAAGTAACTAACCAATTAGCTATTCCTGCTTTTCTTTTACTATGATATAGTGAACTTAGAACTATGAATTCTGATAATGATTATGAATCAATGCTAAATTAGTATTCTTATTCTGATGAGTCTCATGACTGCTTGTAGAGAGACACCATACCATATGTTTAAAAAGTGGCTTTCATTTTTGTTATCCATATGTCATTTCATTGCCATTAATAAAAGTGGCTTCAGTGGATGGTAAAACTAGAGCAGGGTGTTCTCCTCCCTGCCCTCTTTCCCCCACAAAAACTACTACTAATAGGCCCTGACTGGATCTCAGGGGCACATGCAGGGAACGCACTGTTTGTGCAGGGATTTCCTCTCCCACTGGAAAAGGAGATTCTGACATGTCTATGGTAGCAACCCTCATTTTTTGACACTATGCAGGGGTCCCCGAGTGGCTGGACTAGAGGTAGACAGAAAAATTCTGATGAAACACTTTTTTTCAATCAGCATTTGCTGATTTGTCAATCTTTTGTGGAGATGGTTTGATTCTGATGATGTTTTGACAGAATCCTGCCTGGTTTGTTGCCTACTCAACTCCTCAGTAGCCTGGCTCCGCAGCATCTTGCCTCATAGGCTGACAGGGAGCCAGGAACCTGGGAACCACAGCTTCTCTTGATTCAGGCTTCCAGGGTCCCCAGCTCTGGGGCAGTCTGTTAGGTAGATTGCCCTGGGGGTGGGGTTCCATTCCCTTTTGGAGAGAACATCAACATTTGCGGTTTTCATTCTGAATTGGAATGAAACCAAATTTCAAAATATAAAAATTCCCTGAGAAACAGAATTAGCTTTTTCTGCGCAGCTGTAGTTTGGATTCACATGAAAAAGAAGGGGCTGGAAGGTGGTCAGTCTGGAGGAGATGTAGGCAGACAGGGGTGGGTGCACATTTTTCCTCCACTGGCTCTAGAGAGTTCAGGCTGTATTATTTCCATGCCATCCTCCCCATATTAGAAACCCTATTGTAATGTGGGGCATCTGAAAACAGCTGTCTGCTGAAAAAGCACAGTAGTGATCTCCATTCATGCTGTTCTGTTAGTAGATGTTGGGGGAGCATTAGCACACAGAGAGGTTCTGAGTGAATAGCCCCAAGAGACATTGGGGGGTCAAACCCATGTTCTGCTCTACAGTGGGGCACAAAGACCCCCCAACATAATGATTAGGGAGAAATCTCCACAAATAAAAGGAAGATTGTCCACCTCAGTTTCATTGCAGAAATTTCTTCGGTTTCACACCACAGATAGTGCCAGCCCAATACTAGATATTTCGAAAGTCCCTTTTTAATGCTCTATTTCAACAAGTGTTTGGTTCTGGTTACTCACTCTGGAAGATCTTATTTTGTTCTTTGAATATTTAGCAGAAACAATTGTGTTTTGGCCAAAGTAAGCGATCACCCAGTATTTAAGCTATTTAAGCTTATTTAAGCTAACTGACAAATGCTAACAGTCTTTCACCATCTTGGCTTTCTCATCTTGACTCTTTCCTTAGCTCTCTTTGATGTTCTCTAGTGCAATATGAGTTGTACACACACTCCTTCTCTATTCACTGATTATTAGATACAACAACTATTTAATTTGCCTTGTTTGTATCTTGGTAATACAGTATGTGATATACCCATGTGCATTTTAGCACAATGGGGTGAGTTAAGGATGAACTGACTCATAATTTGTTGACTCTGTCAGAACCACTTTTTTTCTGCATTGGTAGGAAGATGCATAAGATGACGGCATAGGTCTTTTTCATCTCCAATTTCTGTGACCCTGTGATTTTAAAACTTACTATGTAATTTAACATCAAAAAGCTCAATAAGATCCTATTTTGTATGCAGGTAGATCTGAATTTTTGTATTTGCTGAATCTATGTAGCCAGATGGAGATTTTGGATTCCTTTCTCACATTAATCAACAAGAAATCCAAAAAATACATGCCCTATGGATGGACTGGGGCAAATGACTCAAAATTTCAAATATGAGCGTAGGGAATCCCATTCTCCTGACCAAATAAAGCAATCACATACATATTAACAAACATTACCCTAATCAACAAGGAAGCCACTTTTGCTAAGAAGCAGCACATAGGTTTCATAGGAAAGGGGAGAAGAAGTGCTCCAGCATAATCTGTATACACTGAGTTGTCACAAGGTAAGATGGGAAAAATAAATTACAATATTCATACAGGCAAAAGACATGGTCATTAAAGCATGCTTTTCCTGTACTGCACTGGGATCAAATCCAAAACTTCCAGAGATAGGACCATGTCACAGGGTGGCTAGCCCCTTAATGGGACACAGGACCAGCCCCCTCCTGTAAAACAATGAGCTTGCCTCCCTACGTGGGGAGAATGAGGCTGTCAGGTGATTCACTCAGGCCTGGGGTAGATAAGGAAGAGGCCTGTAGAGAGAAGAGGGCTGATGGCTGGTGTTGGCAAATGCCTGCAGATACAACAGACAGCCATTCTTCCTGTACTAGTGTCTCCCTCACCTGCAGGGAACCCTGAGTGAGCAGATGAGGGAGACACTAGCACAGGAAGAATGGCTGTCTGCTGTTCTTTCCCGAATGGGGGAAGAATAAGAAAAAGATAGTAGTGGTCAGCTGAGGGAAGCTAAGGAAGGTTACAACCGATTGGTATTAAAACAGCCCTGAGAAAAACTGTGGGATTCCTCTGTGGAAAAGAGAAGATGGCACAGAACCAGAGAGAACAATTTATCAGATAGGAGGAACTGGGTCCAGCTAAGGACTGGGTGGAAGAGACTTTATTTTCAGTTGATTTTGGTTTTAATAAAGTAGACACCCTGAAGGGGAATCTTGTGCTATATCTTTAGACTAGGGTTGCCAACTTTCTAATCACACAAACACAAACACCCTTGCCCTGCTCCTGCCCCGCCCCTTCCCTAAGGCCCCGCCCCTCACTCACTCCATCCCACCTCCCTCCATCGCTTGCTGTCCTCCACCCTCACTCACTTTAACTGGGCTGGGGCAGAGGGTTGGAGTGTAGGAGTGGGTGAGGGCTCCAGCTGGGGGTGCAGGCTCCAGGGTAGAGCCAGAAATGAGGGGTTCAGGATGTGGGAGGGGGCTCCAGGCTGGGACCGGAGGTTGGGGTGTGGGAGGGAGGGAGGGGTCTGGCTGGGGGGCAGGCTCTGGGGTGGGGCTGGGGATGAGGGGTTTGGGGTGCTGGAGTGGGCTCTGGGCTGGGGCCAAGAGGTTCGGAGTGCAGGAGGGGGCTCAGGACTGGGGTAGGGAGTTGGGATGTGGGAAGGGGTTCAAGGTGCGTGCTCTTGGAGGGGGTTTGGATGCTCAGGCCTGGGGCAGGGGGTTGGGGTGTGGGAGGTGCCCTTCAACTAGGGGTGGAGCTCTTCTTGACCTGCTGCTCACAAACCGGGAAGAATTAATAGGGGAAGCAAAAGTGGATGGGAACCTGGGAGGCAGTGACCATGAGATGGTCGAGTTCAGGATCCTGACACAAGGAAGAAAGGAAAACAGCAGAATACAGACTACAGAATACAAACCCCAAAAGCAGACTTTGACTCCCTCCGGGAACTGATGGGCAGGATCCCTTGGAAGAATAACATGAGGGGGAAAGGAGTCCAGGAGAGCTGGCTGTATTTTAAGGAATCCTTATTGCGGTTACAGGGACAAACCATCCCAATGTGTAGAAAGAATAGTAAATATGGCAGGCGACCAGCTTGGCTTAACAGTGAAATCCTTGCTGATCTTAAACACAAAAAAGAGGCTTACAAGAAGTGGAAGATTGGACAAATGACCAGGGATGAGTATAAAAATATTGCTCAGGCATGTAGGAGTGAAATCAGGAAGGCTAAATCACACCTGGAGTTGCAGCTAGCGAGAGATGTTAAGAGTAACAAGAAGGGTTTCTTCAGGTATGTTGGCAACAAGAAGAAAGTCAAGGAAAGTGTGGGCCCCTTACTGAATGAGGGAGGCAACCTAGTGACGGAGGATGTGGAAAAAGCTAATGTACTCAATGCTTTTTTTGCCTCTGTCTTCACGAACAAGGTCAGCTCCCAGACTACTGCACTGGGCAGCACAGAATGGGGAGGAGGTGGCCAGCCCTCTGTGAAGAAAGAAGTGGTTCGGGACAATTTAGAAAAGCTGGACATGCACAAGTCTATGAGGCCAGATGTGTTGCATCCGAGAGTGCTAAAGGAATTGGCGGATGTGATTGCAGAGCCATTGGCCATTATCTTTTAAAACTCATGGCGATCAGGGGAAGTCCCGGAAGACTGGAAAAAGGCTAATGTAGTGCCAATCTTTAAAAAAGGGAAAGAGGAGGATCCTGGGAACTACAGGCCAGTCAGCCTCACCTCAGTCCCCGGAAAGATCATGGAGCAGGTCCTCAAGGAATCAATTCTGAAGCACTTAGACGAGAGGAAAGTGATCAGGAACAGTCAGCATGGATTCACCAAGGGAAAGTCATGCCTGACTAATCTAATTGCCTTCTATGATGAGATAACTGGTTCTGTGGATGAAGGGAAAGCAGTGGATGTGTTATTCCTTGACTTTAGCAAAGCTTTTCACAGGGTCTCCCACAGTATTCTTGCCAGCAAGTTAAAGAAGTATGGGCTGGATGGATGCACTACAAGGTGGGTAGAAAGTTGGCTAGATTGTCAGGCTCAACGGGTAGTGATCAATGGCTCCATGTCTAGTTGGCAGCCGGTATCTAGCGGAGTGCCCCAAGGGTCGGTCCTGTGGTCGGTTTTGTTCAATATCTTCATTAATGATCTGGAGGATGGTGTGGATTGCACCCTCAGCAAGTCTGCAGATGACACTAAACTGGGAGGAGTGGTAGATACGCTGCAGGGTAGGGATAGGATACAGAGGGACCTAGACAAATTGGAGGATTGGGCCAAAAGAAATCTGATGAGGTTCAACAAGGACAAGTGCAGAGACCTTAACTTAGGATGGAAGAATCCCATGCACCGCTACAGACTAGGGACTAAATGGCTAGGCAGCAGTTCTGCACAAAAGCACCTAAGGGTTACAGTGGACGAGAGGCTGGATATGAGTCAACAGTGTGCCCTTGTTGCCAAGAAGGCCAATGGCATTTTGGGGTATATAAGTAGGCAGCAGATCGAGGGACGTGATCGTTCCCCTCTATTTGACATTGGTGAGGCCTCGTCTGGAGTACTGTGTCCAGTTTTGGGCCCCACAGTACAAGAAGGATGTGGACAAATTGGAGAGAGTCCAGCGAAGGGCAACAAAAATGATTAGGAGTCTGGAACACATGACTTATGAGGAGAGGCTGAGGGAACTGGGATTGTTTAGTCTACGGAAGAGAAGAATGAGGGGGGATTTGATAGTTGCTTTTAACTACCTGAAAGGTGGATCCAAAGAGGATGGATCTAGACTATTCTCAGTGATAGCAGATGACAGGACAAGGAGTAATGGTCTCAAGTTGCAGTGGGGGAGATTTAGGTTGGATATTAGGAAAAACTTTTTCGCTAGAAGGGTGGTGAAACACTGGAATGCGTTACCTACGGAGGTGGTGGAATCTCCTTCCTTAGAAGTTTTTAAGGTCAGGCTTGACAAAGCCCTGGCTGGGATGATTTAGTTGGGGATTGGTCCTGCTTTGAGCAGGGGGTTGGACTAGATGACCTCCAGAGGTCCCTTCCAACTCTGATAGTCTATGATTCTATGATTCTAGGTCGTAAGGTGTGTGGGCTCCGGCCAGGAGGCGCTTACCTCGGTCAGCTCCCAGAAGCGAATGGCATGTCCAGCTTCTAAGCTCAGGGGTAGTTAGGTGGCTCCACGCAATGCCTCTGCCTGCAGGCACCGCCGCCGCAGCTCCCATTGTCCGTGGTTCCTGGCCAATGGGAGCTGTGGAGTCAGCAGTCAGGGCAGGGGAAACGCACAAAGACCCCCTGGCTGCCTCTGCACCTAGGAACTGGACACGCTGGTCACTTCCGGGAGCCACGCGGAGCTAGGGCAGGTAGGGAGACTGCCTAGATGACCTCCAGAGGTCCCTTCCAACTCTGATAGTCTATGATTCTATGATTCTAGGTCGTAAGGTGTGTGGGCTCCGGCCAGGAGGCGCTTACCTCGGTCAGCTCCCAGAAGCGAATGGCATGTCCAGCTTCTAAGCTCAGGGGTAGTTAGGTGGCTCCACGCAATGCCCCTGCCTGCAGGCACCGCCGCTGCAGCTCCCATTGTCCGTGGTTCCTGGCCAATGGGAGCTGTGGAGTCAGCAGTCAGGGCAGGGACAACGCACAAAGACCCCCTGGCTGCCTCTGCACCTAGGAGCTGGACACGCTGGTCACTTCCGGGAGCCACGCGGAGCTAGGGCAGGTAGGGAGACCGCTACACCGTCGACCGGACTTTTAGCGACCTATTAAAAATCTCCCTGAGCTTTCAATGGTCACCAGTAGATCGATGCCAATTTCATCAGACTCCCGGACAATCCAGGAGGGTTGGCAACCCTACTTGACTGTCTAGAGTTTTATTAAGGAGTCCTGAGAGAAGGGAAAACAGAGGCAAGATGCCACAGAGCCACTCCAGGCCATGCGGGAGCACCTGTGAAGAGGCAGCCCTGCAACACACCATAACAAGATCACACACTACTTTGCTGCTGTGGTATTGTATGAAGAGGATTTTGCAATTTCATGCTAAAGAAGGCAAATGATTAGTCACTAAAGAATTCATTAACCTGGCCAAACCTGACAAAGCCAACAACTCTGCTCACTACCCAAATAATTTCCAACTTTCCTTTTCTTAGCAAGATCATTTAAGAAGGTGGTACTATCTCAGTTGTAGAAGTACTTGTCCTCTGCCAATATCCAGCATCTCTTTCAGAACAGGACATGGCATAAAAATTGCTCCTAGACTGCAGGATCCACTTGTTTCTATCAGACAGATCATAGTGTTTTCATGGGCACCTGCTATTTGTCATCCATTCTACATGAGACCACTTAGTGAGTTCTTGTGATGCCTTGGACTTTAGTGAGAATTGAGGATGATTAGGACCTTCCAGAATTGGGGCTTTAGTTTGCACACAAACTAACAGTTCTACCTCCTGTTTCTACTTCTCCAACTTTTCTGCTAGCTTTTCCATTACCCTCAACTTCACCAACTTCATAACATAGGACTATATTTCATAGGCTTCAGAAGTGTGCTACAGTTACCGACTTAAAAATCTACACTGAATAACATTTCCATTAAATGGAAGAAATGGACTGCATGTAATTTACACACTAATTACCTCCTGTAATTTACACACTAATTGAGGTGTAAATCAAATACACTCTTAAAATATTGTATAAAAACAGATACTTTTTCTTATATTACCTTTTCAGCTGCCATTGTGAAGTACTTAAAAGCAGAAGCATTACTCTGTGTCACTGCAACACTTCCTTCTAAAAACATCTGATCAATATAAAGAAAAGGAGATATTTGCTCCTTAGATATGTGTTATGAATCCCTGCCTATCCAGTTTCTCATAAAAAATATAAACAGTAGGACAAAGTCTGCTCCTACTTCCACTTGTACATCCCCAATAAAGCCAATGACATTGTACAGATGTAATTGAGAACAGAACTTTGCCAGTTCTCTCCCACTCATGAGTTTTTTCTGATTGGTTTAATGTTCTAAATTTTTATTGATTTATACTGAGTATACACTAATAGAATCATGTTAATTACTTGTTTGTAACTTGTTTTCTTAAAAAAGCCTTTAGGTTATTTGTAACAACTTCTGAGGCCAAGATTTTCAAAAGCACCTGGTGATTTTTGGGTGCCTCCTTTTTAGTGCCCAAACTGAGACATTCTTATTTGGAGATGAAGTTCAGAAAGTGGTCAACACCCTCCTCTGGAAATTAGGCCCTCATGAGGCATCTCAAATTGGACACCCCAAAATGGAGGCACCCAAAATAATGATTCCCTTTGGAAAATCTTGGCCGAGGTAGCTTGAAGACATATTTTTCTCTACAAGTTTTATCCTTTCAATAGCTAGCTGATGCTGATTTCCTTCCAGGGTTTCTATTACAGCTGAAATGTAAATGGGGTTTTTTGTTCATCAGCACTATTAAGTTTCAGCAGAGTTCAGTGTATAAACAGGGAGTGACATTGGTTTTGTGATGAACCATTACTTTTATATATTTTTTTATTTTCACTTGGTGACAGAATAGCAAAACTTTATAAGTATTCCACTAGATACAAATATTAAAGTACTTTGGGCCCCAAACCTGGCCAATATGACAACATCGCTTTAAAGTTCTATTCCACTGTGTTATTTTGATCATGATAAATATTGTGGACCTAAGTCAGTCCTCTGTTCTACCTGTGGCATCTCATCGAACTCAATGCAAGTGAAGACAGAGGTTGGCTCTGTGTCTTTACATACAGATATAAAATTAGTACTGGTTTGAAATAATTTATTTAATATTTAATAATTTATGTAGCATTTCAACAAACATTTTCAATGATGGCTTTGGTCATAAATGAAATGTATGTCTTTGGTCATCTGTCTCTTTACTAGTAGGCATTTCTTGTTGGCATTACAGTAACTAACTCTAATATTCCCTGTTCTACACTGAGTTATTAGATACCTGATTTCTTAGGCCAGATTCTACAGCCTCACTCTGGGAAGTGGATGGGGAGGAGAATGGATAATTTGCTACACCCCTTACCAGGTGTCAAATATTTGTCTACCCCCCATATGTTAGCTAAGTTCTGCTGAATTTTGATGCTGCCACCTTCTGTCCCTTTCTACCCACTTGCTCATGGTAGGGAGTAGCAGTTGTGTGGAGCCTGTTCTGCCCCCAGTATCTTGAGCCAAGATGTGGGGTGGCTGTATGGGGAAGCAAGGGGAAGGTCCTAATACCCTTGCACCCCTAGGTGGCTACTTTAGGTTTAGCCATTATCTAGTCCTTGATTGTTGCAATTTACCAAATTAATCTCATGAAAAGTAATACGTACCTTTCCCAGGAATGCCATACCATGTGTATTCCCTGCTTTTGCTGCCTTTAGGAAATAGTAGAAAGCTTTCTGAATAAAAAGCAATAACAAAGTTACAATTTTTCACCTGAAAAAGGTGTTTTTTGTAAATTTCAACCAAGACAAATGTTTTGCACAGCTTTACACCTCCTCTTGATTTAGACAGACCAGAAAATGTCACAACACAACACTGAAAATAGCTTTACACATTTAGGCTCTGAACCTACAAACGCTTACACACAAGTATAATTTTATGCCCGTGTGTAGTCCCATTCAATAGGACTATTAATGCATGTTAGCCTTTGCAGAATCAGGGCCTTAGTATGATAGGTGAGCGGTGGCTGAATCAAAGGTAAGAACAGAGCATCTAGATCCGTTACCTAAGAAGAGTCTGACCTTAGACAGGAACAGATTGACAGTGTTGAGGCCACATGAACAAATTTTTACAAATTCTTGTTATAGTGTATGTGACCATAAGAAAAAAAAACTTTAGTGTTCCCCATAATGTGAATTAGCTTTCAGAAATATCATTTTAATCTTTAAAATACATCCCCTCCCACAATTATCAATGTCAGTTTTGTGTCGGAAAACACTCAGATAAGCACAAATTGTCATCAGTGTAAGAACATAAGAATGGCCATACTTGGTCAAACCAAAGGTCCATCCACCCCAGTATTCTGTCTGCCGACTGTGGCCAATGCCAGGTGCCCCAGAGGGAGTGAACCTAACAGGTAATGATCAAGTGATCTCTCTCCTGCCATCCATCTCCACCTTCTGACAAACAGAGGCTAGGGACACCATTCCTTACCCATCCTGGCTAATAGCCACAAGTATCACATGCAAGTATCACATGTTTTTTATATGTACATGAATTACAGTATATGTCTTCTTACAAGGCCAGTCTTAGGCACAAGGAACTGCTTAGATCTTTGGATTTTTGAGGACCCTGAAAGCTGCACTGACCCAGTAAGTCAAAAGTTGTCAGATCTTCTGCTCCGACAGCAAGAATAGAAAGGGAAGAGACTAACTGCCTTATTTGCTCTGCTCCCAACAGATAGAAAGGGAAGAAACTTGCCTCTAATTTCATTCTCTCTCATATACATTCGCTGTAAATATTTAAAAGTTATCTTGCACTAAAACTTTTTTGGCTGCTTTTGCGTACTGAGCTAATTATGGAGCCCAGATATTTATTCTGAGCCCACCCATCTTCATAACCATGCTAACTGAAACTCTGCAGAAAAAAGTCTTTTTTAGTGTATAATGGGGTTCTTAATTGTACAGAATCAATGAAGTTACATGACTTTCGTTTACTACAGAATATTCATATATGCAAATAAACTGGCGGTAGTGAACACTAGTGTTGCAAGATTTAAATCCTCAGCTCTTATTTAAATATACCTACAGAATGATCTTTCTCTAGTCCCTTCCTTCCTGCAAGATGTAATTGTCCAAGAAATACCTAGAAATAATTATTCAAATTTTATTTCAGCAATATTCTTTGTCTTTCTGAAATCCCAGAAAAAATACCGTAAATTCCCATTGGGCAGAAAATAAAAGTATTGAAAGTACTTTCTTACTGACTTTTGAAAAAGTAGTATATCTTGAAAGCTTTCATACAATGGAATAAATATTGTAATGGCTTTGGCATAACCTAATAAAATTATTACTTCACTATACTACACACTGCACAAACACATGGTTCATGCCTAAAGAGCTGGCTTTTAATGCCCTAATCCTGCAATCAGATCCATATGAGCAGATGTCTTGTGTCTGCATGGAGTCCAACTGAAATGAAGGTTATGTGCCATGTAGGGATTCCCCCATACCAAGGAGTCTCCTGTACCCATGTCCCCTGGGTGCCGAAATCCTGTTCCCGTTGACTGCAGCGCTGCAGGATAAGGCCCAATATGACAAAACATTTGTAGTTCATGAATACTGTCCTGTCCCCAGAAGTCAACATTTTTTCCAGAAAAAAGTATCTTAGCTTTATACACTACCTGTATCTGTGTGTCTCCTCTTTCAGCCAAAAACTTATAGTATTGGTGTACATCCCAATCTAAGAAGTCATTGTTAGAACTCAGATTTTCTGATTTTTCCATCAGTCTCACTTTTTCTACTGGCATTTCTTCATTTTTTTCTAATTTATTAGCAACTGTTAATAAAAATGACAAGACAAGAGTTGTCATAGAACAGTGGTATTATATTTAGCAATTTAGAGATTATTAATGTGGATGGTACACTACATAGAGTTTCATGAAATTATGCAAAAAAATGGTTAGCCAAATAAAGTCAAAAGATGTACCAAGTATAACATTCAGTACTACACTTTTTTCTTTTTTTAGTAATTGTCATACTGTTCAGAAGGGTACTGCTTACTTATGGAAATAACGCAATAGCACTGGACAGGCTACTAGGGGTATATTTTCTCTTTTTAGATATTGTTGTTTGGTTCCAGCATTGTTTATACAGTGCTGAATTCAGGAAAAATGATGGTATCTGCCCCTGCCATCTAGATCTTATGTAACAGGGGCAATGGAGGAAACATGAAAAGCAGACTATTGGATTAGCAAATTGAAAAGACACTTAAAAGGGCTAATGACAAATTCTCATAACAGCTACAACACTTAATGTAGGACTGGATTTCAACTAACAAGTTGAGAACTAAAAATGGACAACTGTAGACAGTGAGGAGCAGATGAAGAAACTTCTGCTACTTGTTTTATGTGAAGCAGAACAAAAGCGAGGAACTTGGAAGAAGGAACAGTGCCTATACTTGCATTAGAAACTTCACAGTTTCATTGGTGCATCTGCTTATTATGTCATGTAGATGGAAGGCCAATATGGGCTGACCTGAGAAATGGTAACCATGTTTATCAAAATCACATTCATTCCTGCCAGCAATGTACTGGTTATTGCTGCATTTATGCAACTTCCATAAAGATGATGTGTATGTATTTGAGGAACTAGAAGTAAGATATAAGAATTACTTTCATAACTTGTATATTAAAGTCAATAATTCTTGGTAAGAGCATAGCAATAAATGACATTTTATATATGTTGCATTAAGAGTAAAATTGATCAATGGGAAAGATAGCATGGAAATTAATAATAAAAGATACTTTAATTTGGTATATATGTAATGTTGGTTTTCCATTTTTCTTATAAAATATTATGTGAAGGTCACTTTATAATTCAAAGAGAGAGAATATCTTTACCCAGTCAAATTAAAGTTAAAGTTGAGAATGTGACTTTTAAAAAATTAACAGCATTATAATTTAACAAACATCAGTGAAATGCTGGGAGTTCAATAAACATGCAGTGAACATTTTAACATCAGTGTTAACTTTGCCCTTTATCTCTGCCCTCCCTCCACCAGTACACTGGAGAGCCTCACCAGTTCCCACAAGAAACTCAGTCATCTCTGTTATATAAATAACAATATATGGCTTTAAAGTGTATGATAAAACCTACATCCAGTTGATGTGGGACATGTTCACATATAAAGAGGAATGTGTTTGGGCAAGCTTATAACTCAAATGGCTGAACAGGTTTTGCCTCTAACTTCAGTGAAGAAATATAGGTGTCATGAGCTATGGCTATGTTGGCTTGGTTTAAAACTTCTATGGAGCCTTAAATGTGGTTCTCTTTGGGTTTATAAGCTTGAATGTGGTTTGGGAGAACCATGTTCTAAAGTTCCAGTGTCAGATTAGTTTCCATGATTAGGGCAGGGGTACCCAGTAGAAATTTGTCTGAGGTATAAGTTTGCAGTGATACAAGGTAGATGCAGCCTCCCTCATGCCATCAGAGATTGTGCTCAGCCCCTTAAACTGGTGGCACTGGCTGGAAAGTGGCATAGCCAATGATGTCCAGGGTGTGTTTAGATTCACTTCCTCTTGTGAAGATGGGGATGCCAAAATCAGGCTTCTAATGGAAATTGTCTTAGAACTTTAACTATGATGTCCTACCACGTTTCCAAAATCTTATGTAATAACTATCTGAAAATACAGAATATTAATGGAACTCATGAGATTGCAATACTACATAGCTTAAACTCTACCATTAGATATATGTGCACAGCTCCTGTAGATCTTAATGAAAGCTGCATCTATGCACCTGAGAGCAGAATCTGGTGATATATATATATATATATATATATATATATATATATATATTACCAGTTATGAATGAGAAATAATTTTCTTCATTTCACATATTATTTTTCATTTGTTCTAAAATGAGGTATGACAATAGTAATAACATGTGGATTGCTTACTGAAATATGCCACTTTCCTGTAATTAGTTAGTGCTGCTTCACAATTTCTTGGAACATTGATTCCGACCCAGTAACGGTATCCCTAATATAATAAATAACAGATATTTTTCTTACTCTTTAACCTTTGGATTATTATACAGAGAACAAGAAATAGAGCTGCCAAATATATAATTTACAAACCAAAATCATCTGGGATATCAAATTTCCTCCAAGACTTCCAAATGTGTAATAAACAAGTGCCTAAAACATAGAAACAAAAAATTATACAAGGAATGAAGAAACAAAACCAGTAGTATTTTTGGTAAGTCCTTTCTTTAATTTTTAAAAGACTAGCATATCACTTTTTATTTTTCTTACCTTGGCTTGATTATACTCCATTCCTATGCCATATGAAAACATAAATCCTAAAGCCTGCAGCTCCAAAATAAAAGCACATGTCAGTACATTTATTTATGTGTGGTCATTCATTTTGTCTATACAAGTTGAAACAGATCCTGCCTGTTTTATTTTATCGTATGTAATTTCTTTTCTGATTTGTGAGGGGCTTTTAAGAGTTAAAACTCTTCTAACTGGGGTTATGAAGTACTCATTTAGTTACTTGCTATGATATTTCCCCTTTTTTGTTACCAGTCAGTAACAGGTGAGCAGGTTAGGTTTGTGTGAAGCATGACTCAAGATAAGATTAATCTTAGATAACTGTTAAAAACTAAAGAAAACTATATTGGTTATTATTTTGAAACTTGTCTAGTTGAACTAACAGAGACAGTTTCCTCCAATAAGGTTGTATCATTTCGTTTGTTAGGAGCCATGAGCTAAACTGAAGCACCGAAACCTTGTTTCAGGGTTTATGGTGGAGTAAGTAGCACCGGCTCAAATCAATTCTGACGAGCACTGATTGAAAATTTTTAGACAAAAAAATTGGTTTTGACTAAACAAATTCTATGTGAAAAATTTCATTTTTGAAATGTTCAATATTTGGATTTTGTTGAAAAAATAAAACTTTCAGTTTTCTAATGAAAATCCAAAAATGTCCATAAAAAATGGACAAAACTGGAGGGAAAAACTTAATTTTTTGCAGTGGGGCAAAGAAATCATGTCATGACTAACTCTACTTTGTACACCAATTCATCTACTGTAACATGATAGGAAATGCCTCTTATTCCTTTGAAACTTTAATAGATTAGTTAAAAAACAGGTTTCTGTGAGAGACTGGAGTGGTCTATCTGGGCAGAGGATTCAGAAGACACAGCATTATAGGGTAATTTACGTGGTCTAGTGGATACAATAACTTTTAATTTCACTAGCTTCACTAAGGAGATGGGTTTCTCCCTAGGCTTCAAAATATCCAGGTCCTGAGCCTATAGAGCAGTGGTTCTCAACCAGGAGTCCGAGGCCTCCTGGGAGGCCACAAGCAGGTTTCAGGGGGGCTGCCAAGCAGGGCCAGCAGGGCCCAGGGCAGAAAGCTGAAGCCCTGCCACATAGGGTTGAAGCCCAAGCCTGTGCCCCGCCATCCGAGGCTGAAGCCTGAGCAATGTAGCTTTGCGGCAGTTCCTGTGGCATGAGGCCCCACGCAATTGCCCTGCTTGCTACCCCCTAACGCTGGCCCTGGCTTTTATATGCAGAAAGCCTGCTATTGTGACATAGGTGGGCCATGGAGTTTTTATAGCATGTTGGGGGTCCTCAGAAGGAAAAAAGGTTGAGAATTCCTGCTATTGAGGGCTAACAGGAAAGCCATTATGTTAAATAACTTTTCAACAGTGGGGAACAATGGGTTTGGCTGTGACAAATGGTGTTTTTAAAGCCATGCAATAAAAGGAGAAAAAGTCCACGAGGGAAAATCTATCCTCATTTTCCTGGAACATGGACAGCACAAATGATTACCAAACACATGGATTTGGGGTACTTGTAGTCTGTCATGTCAGTAACTTGGTTTCCTGGTGTTATGTGAACACTGTCCCTCTGCATAAAGGACCAAACTACAGTAGGACTGGGAAGTGAGGATGATGCAAATCTATGTCTGTTTATGAAGGGAAAGTCTCAAGGCCCTAATATGACTAAGAAACCACGTTACCTAAGGACCAAAGTCAATGGGAGTCTTTCGACTGACAGTAATGGTCATTGGATTGGGACCCTATGTGAAGAAAACTTGAAGTCTTTTATCTTCACACAGTGCTCCATGTTTAGAAGTCCTTTAGATGAAAAATGTCTAGGGATAATAAAAGCCTTTGGGATCCTGATGCATCATAGATCCAAAAAATGAGCCTTCAATGATCACACTTTCCCCAGGATGGAAGAAGTGGGAATATCTTTTTGTTAAATAGCGGTATTAGCTTAAGTCAGATTTATTAAATCTATCCATCCATGAAAGGCTCCTATCACCTTGATATCTCAGGTCCAAAATTCAATACCCAACAAAGCCAAAATTGAATGAGCTTAGTAAATCTTCATATTTCATTCTGATGAGAAAGATGCTTCTCTGAAAATAAGACAGTGAACTGGGAATATTTTTGGATATTTTTGAACAAATGGCCCAGACACAGGTGGATACTAAATGTGCAATGTCTGACTCAGTAAAAAAGTTCACATAGTGAAAGACCAAATGTTTTCATTTAATATGATCTCACAAGTGAGCCACACTATCGGGCCAAATGACAGACTGACACCTCTGTTCTCCCATTCTGAATAACTTCAGTTCCCATGAAGAGTTGCATTTAAATACTCCCTGAAAATGGCTGCCACTAATTCTAGACCAGTTCAAATGATCCCATTGACTGAACTGAGCTTTGGATCAGTCCTTTAAAGAGTCATAGATCCAGCAATGAGTATCCAATGAAACAGATGTTTCATGGGTAAGGCTGGAAGAAACTCATGCACTCTGATTTTGTTGTGGAAACTGCATCTTTTAACACAAACCACAACTTTTTATAGTTGCTGCAAACTTGAGTGGCATTGTGATCCTGTGCACCAGGTCACAACCTCACTCATTCACAGTGTCACAACAGATGGAGAGGAGGCCGGGCCAAATTTGAGCGAGAGGTGTTGTAACCTGGCACAGTCAAATTTTTCCCCGCACCAAAACGGCAAAGTTTACATTAAAATAAAAATGGGAACATTATGAATAAACAATTTCAGACATAGAGACAAACAGTCCCCTTATAAAGCTCTAAATGTGAGAGATGATGCAAACAGTGTAGAGTCAGAATGTACATTCACCCTATTGGAGAAAAGAAACTGGCAGATAAGCTATGTGTATACACACCTTGAAGCACATGCACGGACTTCTTTTTTAAAAGGAATCTTGAGTTTTACGATTTACCCTAGTTAATCAACTCCCAAGGTCATGAGCACACAAGACAACCTGGGATTACATAGTGTACTCTGCAGCAGACATATAACTTTGGAGAAATGCTCGTTCTATTTTC
This sequence comes from Caretta caretta, assembly GCF_965140235.1. Taxonomy (NCBI): domain Eukaryota; kingdom Metazoa; phylum Chordata; order Testudines; family Cheloniidae; genus Caretta; species Caretta caretta. Next base: position 199,341,840 of record NC_134208.1, on the reverse strand, counting down.
AAATGACTTAACTCTACCTGCAGTAATTCATGTTTATACATTAAATATTTCAATTCTAACACCCTCTTATATTTAAAATGTGATTGTGATTATTATACTTAATGCAATGTCATGGTTTCCACTTTAACCTCCAATTGTGTCTCAGTCCCTTGGCTGTAAAATTTTTGTGATGGGGACTAAAACATGGCATACATGCTTTCAGCCCAAGATCAATTTCATTTCTGTACATTTTGAGAATAAAATTATCTTGTGCATTTGAACTAGGAAAATATGTAATTGGGTTCTTTAAATTATTTTTGCTTCCTGACATTCTAACTCAAAAAAGAATTTTTAAAAATGTTACATGTTTACATTAGTGATTAATGACAAGTCATATGGCTAATTTAGGAAATTTCAAATTGTTACTGTGACCAAGTCACCTCAGGCTGGAACAATGAGAGGCAGTATGATTAGTGCCTAGAGAAAGGGAGTGCCTTGCTTCACTCTATGGGCAGGGGCAGTCAATTATTTTTTGTCAAAGTCCAAAGTTCTTGGTCAAGGTATAATCAAGGTCCAGATTTCAGAGAAAATAATAAAAAATAACAACAATAATGACACTACTAATAAGTAAATACTAATTTTTGGGGGTCTGTTCAAAAGCATCTGGAGGTCCAGATTTGGCGTGCGGTCCACCTATTGATTATCTCTGCTCTACAGTGAATGCTCATGTCATAAATATAAAGGGAAGGGTAACCACCTTTCTGTATACAGTGCTATAAATCCCTCCTGGCCAGAGGCAAAACCCTTTCACCTGTAAAGGGTTAAGAAGCTAAGGCTACCTCGCTGGCACCTGACCAAAAATGACCAATGAGGGGACAAGATACTTTCAAATCTGGAGTTGGGGGGGGGCACAAAGCGTTTTTGTCTCTCTATGTGACACCTTTGCCAGGAACAGATCAAGGATGCAAGTTCTCCAACTCCTGTAAAGTTAGTAAGTAATCTAGCTAGAAAATGAATTAGGTTTTCTTTGTTTAATGGCTTGTAAAATTTGCTGTGCTGGAGGAAATGTATATTCCTGTTTTTGTGTCTTTTTTGTAACTTAAGGTTTTGCCTAGAGGGATTCTCTGTGTTTTGAATTTGATTACCCTGTAAAGTATTTACCATTGTGATTTTACAGAGGTGATTCTTTTACCTTTTCTTTCAATAAAATTCTTCTTTTAAGAACCTGATTGATTTTAAATTGTTCTTAAGATACAAGGGTTTGGGTCTGTGTTCACCTGTACCAATTGGTGAGGATATTATTATCAAGCCTTCCCCAGGAAATGGGGTGTAGGGCTTGGGGGAATATTTTGGGGGAACAGGACTCCAAGTTGTACTTTCCCTGTTCTTTGTCTAAAACACTTGGTGGTGGCAGCGTTTTACCTAATCCAAGGGCAAAGACTTTGTGCCTTGGGAAAGTTTTAACCTAAGCTGGTAGAAATAAGCTTAGGGGGTCTTTCATGCAGGTCTCCACATCTGTACCCTAGAGTTCAGAGTGGGGAAGGAACCTTGACAGCTCATTTCCAGAATGGCTTTGACAGTCTCCAGGATGTTTCAGATTCAGCTTTCACTAGCCAGAAGGGTACTTCTAAGACATGATGACTTTGGGAGAGATGGGATATCTAAAAAAGTAAAAACTGGAGGGCAGCTGAGAACTATGTCCAGTGTGGGTGGGTGGGTGGGTGGATGGATGGATGGATGGATGGATGAGTAGGTGTGAGAGAGAGAGAAAGAGAGAGTTGAGGGGGAGAGAGAGTAAAGTAGTTTTATATTAAAATCAATTACTGCAAATGATACATATTTTTTCACTATATAGTTAAAATATTTTAGCAGGCTTACTGCAAACATTCAATGGTTACCTATTAAATGTAGATAAAACGCTCTTCTCAGATCCACAGGGTGGATTGTGACTCATACTCTGCTCTCCCTGCATGGACAGATCTGTCCCCGCACCAAAACTTTTAAAATCTGATTTGCAAAGATGCCATTAGAATAATCTCCATATAAACAGGCACTAATTAACTATTATAAAACTTGTCTTCGACAGAAACAGAGGACCCAAGAAATTCACCATTCAGCATGATACTCCCCCATATCCTCCAAGCAAGTTTGGTGTTGAATTATGCTGTTTAATGTATGGTCAGTGGCTAATAAATTTTACCATCAGCCATGATTTAATCAGGGATGAGAACTCTGGCATAGCATCGATAACTGAGATATGGCTGGATGAAGCTTCACCATGAGTAACTGGCCCAGCTGATTTCTACGAGATATTTAGTTCAGCATGAACTCTGAGAAGGGACTGTGAAGGAGTGGCTGTGATTTTTTTATATCCAATGTGAGACATAGCAGGTTACTTGCTCTAAGGCCTTGATTCAGTAAAGTACTTAAGTATGTTCATAGTTATGCATTTGTGTAAGTGTTGTGTGTGTTCAATTGTGGATTAAAACAGGATCAAATAGAATATGTCCATCTAATGTATTAGTCACAGGATGACATAAGGAAGGACTTAGTGGTAGTTTACAGATCTCCCTTCACCTAGTGCTTCCACAGTGCAGTGCTGGTTCTGATTCTTTTGGACTGGTTTATAGCCATTAATGTAATCTGATTACTATAAGGTTGTCCCAGGTGTTTTCCATTAGATACCCTGGCCTTGGAATCTCTTAATCTATAAAATCAGTTCTATGACTTAATTCTCTCCTTAAATAAATAAATGGAAGAGCTATGGGACCTTAGCCATTTACAGTGCTAGACTATGGCACTGGTCCAAAACAGTAAAACATCATACTTTAAATTGTAGCTATATTTTGCTCTGATACCATTTATGGATCCATCAATTATTTTAATAGGATTTACAGGATTCCACTGGATTTAAGCACTAATGCTATTGTGAGCCAGTGCCTGCAGAACAGCACTTACTTAGATTGAATATTGTGGTGAAATTATAAATTATTTAACGTGTTTCAGAATATTTGGTTCTCTTTTGTAGAGCCTGTCACCATGGAAATTAGGCACTAATGAAGGAAATTCAACAAACAAAAGACAATAAAATGTTAACATGAATGGATCTTGAATTTCATCCTGATGATCTCTAGAGTCTGGTTTTCCCAAGAGGAGCCAAATTCAAAGGTGGAGGCTTTCAACTAACACTACTACTGCTGGCCCTTTGGGGGGAGGGGCGGGGAGGATTCTGTTCCTCACTCTTGCCCCTATATATCACTAGTTCCTTTGCAAATTCCAGGATAGAGGAAGCTCTGGTGGGAACTGAGCAAGATGGGAAAGGGTGGGGGAACAGCACATGCTGCTACAGCCATTTTGGCTTGTACCACAAGCCATTGCAGTAGTAGGGAGGCTACTGTAATTCTTAGTTGCTCCCAAGGCTTCCTGGGTTATGCAAGGAGGGGCATTTTGGCTCCCACAGAAGCCCTGAATTCAGAGGGTGCAAACATGGCTTAAAGTCATGCTCACTTTGGGTTTTTCCTTCAGTATTGCACCTGCAGGGAGGAACAGCACAGGAGCTGACTGTGGGTGTTCAAACTGAGGTTCTGACAGCAAGCACTTTCAGATGACCTTAACTGCTGTGATACTGTGTACAGTGAGAGGCAGCTGAGATCTTTTGTAGTGTGCCAGAGATGGTGAAAGGCATAACAGATCATTGCGCCTATCTTGGAATTCAGGAGTATCATTGGATTTAATAGGACCTTGAGGCTGCCTATTATTCTGGTGAAAGTTGGGAATACCCCATCAATATACAATGCGAAGACTATTATACTTATTGATTCCTCTTGCCAGCCAGTGTCATTCTTGGCTTGCATAGCAGCCAGTTTATTTCCATTCATCTTTGTGTCAGAAAATGAAAGAGTAAGAATGTGGTATCAGTGCAGTGAGAGCAACAACAAATATGTAGGTACAATTTCCATTCTCACCCTTGTTTTCAACTGCTGATAGTGTATCTTTCTGAAACTTGCAATTTCTAGGATGAAATTTGTCATAGTTTATTTGTATGGAATATAAACATAGTTCAGCAGTGGTGACAAGATGGAACCCTGAAGGACATTAAGGTACGGTCCTTCACAGAGGATGAGCAGCTCCACAATAATACTCCATAGGATTTCTCTGAATTGAAGGAGTGGCTCCACAGAAGATCTACTCTGTCCACTTTTGCAAGAGCCTATGGGTGTATCAACAATATTTCATTGACAATGGTCAAAAATTGCTCATGGATTATTAAAATTGTTTTTACAAGGACAAACTTTGATATCAATAGTTTCACTTACATGCCCAGACTGGTAGGGAGCAAGAATAGTGATAGATTATGTGTAGTGGGAGTTGATTTATTACGATCTTTTATATAACCTTCCCTAAAATGGGAGGTTCAAGACAAGATTGGCAAAACAATTAATTTACAACAGTCATTACTTGGGCCAGGGACTAACCACCTCTGGATTAAGCATGACTGGGCAGCGTGTCCTCTGCTCTACCACCATTCATCTTACCTGAGAATTAAGTGAAGAGTTACTCACAGCAAACAAAACATTTGACTTTATTACCATGCTGAAGCAGTTGTAATTAATCAGACTACTTACACTTCATAACGGTAAACACTTTCATTCAACAATTGCCATACCACAGAAATTCAAAAAACCTGATCACTCTGAGCAAGTTTTTTTTAATAATTGGTTTCCTTGTGTCAGCTGATCTGTGAGGACAGTCCAGGATGAATGAGGAGTGAGGTATCCAAGTGTGACTATGTCAATGGCCACAGACAGCTGACTGTTATGATGGCTCCTTTAAACTAGGGGCCTTATTGCTCAGGATTTGAGCAATACATTTCTCTAGGATAATTTTGCAATTTTAAAACTCCTTTGTGGAAAGATGTATGCAGAAATAGGTCCACTACCTCAGCAGAAGTGAGAAGATGGCTTAATCTCACCTTGTCAGATGTGTATTTCTAACTGTGGGGCTGGCAAACCAGCTAACAGGTATATGACCCATAACAATTTATCAAGTGGCATTGCAATTTTAATCAAGGCAATCCACTTATATATAGGTATCAATGAAATGTTAATTAGGCTAGCAATCCCCAACTCATTCTCTTTGTATAGATAAGAATCAAAGAATAGTTGCTAAGTGTATTTGTCTGTGTTTACCTATGTCCAGTTAGAAGTTTATTAGTGTAACCAAATTAGCTTTTAGATCAGGGGTGGGCAAAATAGAGCCTGCGGGCCCGTCTAACATTTCTGTCCGGCCCGCCAGGCTCTTTGCCTTCCCCCTCACAATGTCCAGGCCACTAAAAGTCCCATGGCCCAGAGTTCCCCGCTGCATCCAAACTCCCTCCCAGACCCGCACCCCCTCCATTAATATAGTAGAAATGTGCGGCCCATGACGACTTATCAAAATTTATGGAGTGGCCCCAGTGTGAAAATTATAGCCCACCCCTGCTTTAGATGTTAAATCCTTTTCATGACTTAATTGCCTTACATTATCCAGGTGACTGTGTTCAGTTCACCTTAAGATCAAAGATGTGAGACACTGCAGGAAATTAATAATATTAATTATATTATCTTCAGCGTATCTGTCCCTGTTATAATGAAAGACCGACTAATTGTCATATGCAAATGAGTATTACTAAACTATCTGTAGAAAGAACGAGGAGTACTTGTGGCACCTTAGAGACTAACAAATTTATTTGAGCATAAGCTTTAATGGGCTAAAGCCCACTTCATCAGATGCATGCAGTGGAAATTACAGTAGGAAGACATATATATATACACACACACACACAGAGAACATGAAAAAATGGGGGTTGCCATACCAACTCTTAATGAGACCAATCGATTAAGGTGGGCTATTATCAGCAGAAGAAAAAAAACTTTTGTAGTGATAATCAGGATGGCCCATTTCAAACAGTTGACAAGAAGGTGTGAGTAACAGTAGGGGGAAATTAGCATGGGGAAATAGTTTTTAATTAGTGCAATGACTCATCCACTCCCAGTCTTTATTCAAGCCTAATTTAATGGTGTCCAGTTTGCAGATTAATTCCAGTTCTGCTGTTTGTCATTGGAAACCATTGGAGTCTGTTTTTGAAGTTTTTTTGTGGAATAATTGCGACTTTTAGGTCTGTAACTGAGAGGGGTTGGAGTCATTATCATGAATAGGTCGGAATACGAACGAGAGGCTGCTAGGCAGCTCTAACACCACATTCTACAGGCCATTACCCTCTGATCCCACTGAGGGTTACCAAAAGAAACTACACCATCTGCTCAAGAAACTCCCTGAAAAAGCACAAGAACAAATCTGCACAGACACACCCCAAGAGCCCCGACCAGGGGTATTCTATCTGCTACCCAAGATCCATAAACCTGGAAATCCTGGAAGCCCCATCATCTCAGGCATTGGCATCCTGACAGCAGGGTTGTCTGGCTATGTAGACTCCCTCCTCAGGCCCTACGCAACCAGCACTCCTAGCTAATTTCGAGACACTACTGACTTCTTGAGGAAACTACAATCCATTGGTGATCTTCCAGAAAACACCCTCCTGGCCACTATGGACATAGAAGCCCTCTACACCAACCTTCCACACAAAGACTACAAGCCATCAGGAACAATAACCCCAATAATGTCACGGCAAACCTGGTGGCTAAACTTTGTGACTTTGTCCTCACCCACAACTATTTCACATTTGGGGACAATGTATACCTTCAATACCCACCTGCGGAAGTGAAGAAACAGACTGGCAGAGCCAGAAGAGTACCCAGTAGTCACCTACTACAGGACAGGCCCAACAAAGGAAGTAACAGAACACCACTAGCTGTCACCTTCAGCCCCCAACTAAAACCTCTCCAGCGCATCATCAAAGTTCTACAACCTATCCTGAAGGATGATCCCTCACTCTCACAGATCGTGGGAGACAGGCCAGGCCTTGCTTACAGACAGTCCCCCAACCTGAAGCAAATAATCACCAGCAACCACACACCACACAAGAAAAACACTAACCCAGGAACCTGTCCTTGCAACAAAGCCCGTTGCCAACTCTGTCTGCATATCTATTCAAGGGACAGCATCATAGGACCTAATCACATCAGCCACACTATCAGAGGCTCGTTCACCTGCACATCTACCAATGTGATATATGCCGTCATGTGCCAGCAATGCCCCTCTGCCATGTACATTGGCCAAACCAGACAGTCTCTATGCAAAAGAATAAATGGACACAAATCTGACATCAGGAATCATAACATTCAAAAAACAGTAGGAGAACACTTCAATCTCTCTGGTCACTCAATTACAGACCTAAAAGTCGCAATTATTCCACAAAAAAAACTTCAAAAACAGACTCCAACAAGAAACAGCAGAATTAACTGGAATTAATCTGCAAACTGGACACCATTAAATTAGGCTTGAATAAAGACTGGGAGTGGATGAATCATTACACTAACTACAAACTATTTCCCCATGCTAATTTTCCCTCTACTGTTACTCACACCTTCTTGTCAACTGTTTGAAATGGGCCATCCTGATTATCACTACAAAAGTTTTTTTTCTTCTGCTGATAATAGCCCACCTTAATCAATTGGTCTCGTTAAGAGTTGGTATGGCAACCCCCATTTTTTCATGTTCTCTGTGTATATATACATACATCTTCCTACTGTATTTTCCACTGCATGCATCTGATGAAGTGGGCTTTAGCCCACAAAAGCTTATGCTCATATAAATTTGTTAGTCTCTAAGGTGCCACAAGTACTCCTCGTTCTTTCTGCTGATACAGACTAATATGGATACCACTCTGAAACCTGTAAATTATCTGTGTATGCATCGGAAATTGAACGTTAACTTTAAAGTGATGGGTCAGTGTGTCCTCAACAAAGAAGAAACTTCAGTCACATGCTATGCTCAAAATACTTAATAGCTCACTTCAGCTATAAAAGAGAAACCTCAGGCCTGATCCGGCATCTCTAGTCTGCTGAACTTTGAACAGGGCAAAATTTAAGTTGTGGGAAAGAGATCTTCCAATAGTTATTTGGAATACCCTGAAAAATGCAAGTAAATGACTCTAACAGACTTTACATCTAAACTACATTTGGATTCTAACCTTTTGGGATGATTACAGAGAGACTTTGGCAAGCCAGCAGACTCATCTATCACAGCTACAAACCTGATGTAAGGACCTTGTAAGCATTTGTAATGTATATAATCTTTTAGCTATTCAATAACTCTCTTTTCTTAATAAATCTTTAGTTAGTTTACGAAGAATTGCCTAACATTGTGATATTTGGGTAAGATCTGAGACATATATTGACCTGAGGGTAAGTTTCTGATCCTTTGGGATTGGTAGGATCTCACACATGGTGAATAGGGTTTTCAATAACCTCTCACTATATCAGACCAACTTGTCAAGATGAGAACCAAGGGCTGGAATTCCTAAAGGGGAATTCTTTGTGTTTGGCTTCTTGTTAATCAGTGTGGTACTTCAGAAGCTCTTTTGTTACTGGCTTGGTGAATTTAATTATAGAATAAACCACCAGTTTTGAAGATTGTCTGTCCTATTTCTTGCAGTCTGCCCTGAGTGTGGAATTCTCATCCCTGGCACGTGGTCACACTAACACACAGGGGTGCTGGAACAAATTTTTATAGTGGGAGTGCTGCGAGTCATTTAGCCAAACTGTAAACCCTGTATATAATGGAAACCACTTCAAGCCAGGTGTGGCAGCACCCTTAGTTCCAGAACCTATGCTAACACACTGTTTCTAGACCTATTCCAAATATGAGTGTGTCCTCTGTTTAGTTTGAGTAAGAAGCCACCTTGCTTAGTCCCATTGTTGCCATGAGATTTGAAACAAACACAAGATATCCTTGTCAAGGCTAGTGGCCAAGACAGAAATCTGGCAACAGTGATACCCAAGCATAACAAGATCACAGTAAACCTATGTAAACTTTACAGTGAGTGATGGGATAGTCTGAGAATTTTTGTTTACGAATTCATTTTATTCCAGATATCTCTCAGTAGGTGGACACACCCACACAAATCTATCTTTGGGATCTGGGCACCTTTTAAACCTGAAATTTGAATAAAGTGTGCCACACTGCCTTTGCTCACGCCGGCTTACATATCTATTTTAACAAAACAGTCAATTCAAGGCCATGTGAATCATCCAGCAAGGTTGGATGACTTAGTCACTGTTATATTATGAATAAAATTATGGGGTTTCTCTTGCAGAATTGGGTCCATTCGAGTGGTCCTGGTTATTTACTGCCATTGTGTGAACATGGATTGGGTGTGCTATGGAGGTGGTAAAGTAAGTCCTAAGGTGATGTGAATCTTGCATGATTCTGTAGAGAACCTGAGCAAGGTCCATTAGGTTTCAAAGGAGTCTCATTAGTCCTTGCAGCTAGAAGACATGTGGTTGTAAAGGGGTTTTACTCCCCTCCAAAATTCCTTCAAGTGACATCTGGTGTGTAACAGTGAAGATTAAGCAACTCAAAGTTCCCCATCATGCAACGTTAAAATATTTTGTATTTTTAATAAAAACTACTGTTGTCCAGCAGAAAGTTAAAATTCTGGACAATATCACTAGCCACAACTGCAACAACTAAACATAGTTTTCAGCATCTGTGTACAAATATCCAAAGTAAAAAATAATCAAGTTACTGTCAGGTGGTGCTAGACTCAAAAGTTAGATTTTAAAGTTACAGAAATAGTAACGGAAAACAGTATGTTGTTTCTAGTTAGACATTTCCCGGAGTGTTTAGACCGCCAAAATTGCATTTTATTCTTAGTGCTTGAGAAAGTTAAACTGACTACAAACATACCAGCAAATGACACTGATTAGTCTATTTCAATTGTGCAACAAGAACAAAGTTCTAAAAACAATCAATCAACTTGTATAATGAAAAGTAAAGTAGATTTTAAAAATTCAGTTGTAACTATCTGGTTCTACTATTTGAAAATGGATTTAACTAGAGAATGATTAAAAAAAATTTAATTAATACTTACCTGTTGTGTGGCCCCACATTATACCAACATATATGTTAACAAAGTAGACCACACCTTACTGCTTTTCAAATATTAATAAGCTTTCCAGCTGAGTAATGTCCTATTTAAAGCTTTATACACTTAAAAAAACCCCCAAAACTACTTACAGTTTGGCCTTTATGAGATCCTTTTTCAGCCAAAGTCTCATATAATATCACAGCTGCGGTTATATTTTGAGGACCATGATAACCAAACAGCAAAGCAGCAGCCAATTTCTCCATAGCTTTCAAATGTCCCATATCTGCTGCTTCAGTAAGGAGTTGGTAAGCTCTGATTCAAGAATATGAAATTCAGGTTTAATCATTTGATCTTAATTTCTCCCCTCAAGTACAGTACTTGTATCTCTAAGAGGAGATTTAGCAACTAAAGTGTACTAATTCAAGTACTAATTTCTATTATGCACCTCCTGAAAGCTAACTAAAACATGCTTCTCTGGCAGCAGAGAAGTTTTAATTTCTTTCTTCGCAGCCACCCTTCCTTGAACAGTAACTTCAAATTCATGTGAGTAGTAGAGCTGGGTCAAATTTTTCAGATTAATAGTTTGTTTGCCAAAGAATGTAGTGCTAGCCAACCTGAAACTATTGTGGTGAGGGTGCCGCTTTCCATATAACTCACTTGCGATGTAGGAGACTCAGTGGCTAGAATACTTTCCAGAAATAGGAGAGACCAAAGTTCAACTCACTTCTCCATATCAGATGTAGAGGGAAATTTAATACAGGTCTCCCCCATCCCACATGAATGTCCTAACTGCCGCCACCACCACGCACAAAAAAAAAACTTTTTTGGATGGATTTGTTCAGCTGGAAACTGACTTTTTTTTCAGTTCACTAGAATTTTTCCACAACTTTTGGACATGTTTTGAATTAAACTGATTTTTTTGTGTGCTGATTCGTATATCTTTGCACTATGCTTTATCAATGTAGTGTAAAAATTCCAATTAAATGCAAACCAGTCTAGGTAACTAAGCTAGAATAGAAATATTCAGTAACGCTGAACTTCACAAAGTCATTGTTGGTCCCAATCCTGCCAAAAGTTATGCCCAGAAATATTTTTCCTCTCACAGGGTTCTATTGATGTCAATGAGGCTCTGTACAAGGAACTATACAGTAGGATGAAACTCTTTATGGGATGGAGACCTAGACTGTAAACTCCTCAGTGCATGTTCTTGTTTGTCTTTAAAGCACAATTGTATCTTTATTATTGATTTAGCCCCACAAGTGCTAGAGTTCAGACTTACTCTTCTTTCTCTTTTTTGCTTTTGGAATGTTTCAGTATTTTGTTGCTCATTTTATAAAGCTGATGTCCTCGCTCCTCATTCTTCTTTCTCCTAGCCAGATCTTCTGCTGTAGGTGTACACAAACATAAAGTAAAATGATCAAAAATTTAAAAATAAACCACTTTTTTTGAACTAGAGCAAATACTCTTCTGATACAGTTGCTGTGATTCCCAACTACATATGACAGGTTTATATTTGAAAATGTTCTCCTTTAGATCAGTTTAGATTAGAGATTCAATATCCATTTGTACATGAGTGCAGGTAGTTGCAATCACTGATACTGAAGAAAAGAAATACCATTAGTCAAATGTCCCTGTCATATCAGCATCGAGAATGCTGATAAAATCTTGGAAGATTTTCCGTGTTTTTAGTTTAGATTATTCCAGGTTCTCCGTGCAGTGATACTTGGAGACAGATCTGTAAAAGCACTCAGACAGCCTTAGTCTCTAATTAGAGTTGAACCTTAAGGCAGTGTTGCTCACTGAGAGCTGGGCATTGGTTTTGGCCTAAAATTTATGAAAAAAGAGATTGCCTGCATTCTGTTTGTTACTCTTAGAATATACTCAGACTCCACATCACTGATTTCTTATGCATGGGAAAACAGACTTGAAAAGCCCTGGACATCTGCTACTGTTCATCAAAGGGGTGACACGGGTGTTGGAAGAAGGGGCAATAGTATGCATAACCTAATAAGTGCTTTGCTGAATTGGAACCTAAATATGGGCTTAATTCCACCACTATTTACTAAAGCACTTAAGCTTGAGTTCCACTACCTTCAATGGAACTTAAGCATGTATTTACAGTTAAGCACATAAAGTGCTGAATCAGGGCCATCATGCCTATGGGATGGCATTCTTTGTAAATTGTGTCAGATAATGGTCCCTGACTGGTAAATATGGATTCAGGGACATGAGTTTATGAACCATGTAATCAAGCTCTGAGTAAAGTTTAACAAGCCTCAGAAAATTCCAGAATCTGCACTGAGTATCCTCAAGACCAGGGCTGTAAAGATCTGAACAGGAGTTTTCCTGTAATTGCAACAGTGTTGCTGTGGGCTTGCAGGGTCCACGACCAGTCACAGAAATGGAGGGTTGGGAGCCTGTCTGTTCTGTGCTTTCAGTGCTCCCCCACAGGACCAGGCAGTGCGGGGGAGGAAACCAGCTAAACCAAACACAAGGAGGACAAACCCAGAACTGAAGAGGAGTGAAGAGAAGAGATTGGGACAAGGGGTCTGGGCAGTGTTGAGCTGCCAGAAGCTGAAGAACTGGTTCCTTCAGTCGCTCCAGGTCTTTTGCGGCACTTTGGTAGCACGTCCTTCAGTCGCTCCGAGTCTTTGGTGGCACTGAAGGGCCCACCGCCGAAGTGCTGCCGAAGGACCACAGGGTGAGTGGGGAGGGAGACACTGAAACTGAACATGTTTCAGAGTAACAGCCGTGTTAGTCTGTCTTTGCAAAAAGAAAAGGAGTACTTGTGGCACCTTAGAGACTAACCAATTTATTTGAGCATGAGCTTTCGCGAGCTACATCCGATGAAGTGAGCTGTAGCTCACGAAATAAATTGGTTAGTCTCTAAGGTGCCACAAGTACTCCTTTTCTTTTTGAAACTGAACATGGAGTCTGGGAAAAGGGATTGGCACTGGGAATCAGTGAGGATGGAGAACATGGGTTTGAGGGTGACTAGAGGCCAGGCAGTGGAGACAGATCAGACAAGGAGCCAGCACAGGGGAACTGGGACTTGCTGGGTAAGGAGACTGCGCACAAGGAGCTGGGGGAAACTGGCAATGGCTGGGCAAGAAGACAGGACTGGGAGGGGGAAAGACTGGTATGGGGAGCCTGGAAGGGGCAACTAGGATTGGCTGGGCAAGGAGACGGGGACTGGGATAAAAAGCCAGAGGAATGATGACTAGGATCAGCTAGGCAAAGAGAATAGAACTGGGACAAGGAGCCACAGGTGGATAAGACACATGACTGGGACAAGGACAGGTTGGAGGAGAAGGAGGGGGAAACAGGCAGAAGTGTCTAGAGCAAGAAAATGGAACTCAAGATTCTTGAGTCTCACTATTCCTCTGCTGTTAGTAAATATCTGTGAAACCCACTGGCAAAGTGTTTCATCCCTGTTAGTGCTGGTCCACAAAAAATTACAAGATAGTGCTCCGATCACGTAATCTGTCAGCTCAAGTGCCAGAGGTCGGTGCCATGGATCTATAGGTCACAACCCTGCTGATGACCCATTTGTTGTCAATATAATAGAATTTCTGGTTTTTTTTTTCAGTTTGTTTTTTAAAAGCTCAAGAAAGTATACACACAAAATATGTTAAAACATTAAAGTCGCAAAGTCAAGCACTCAAACTGGGAAATGCTAGAACTATGGTTCCTGTTACACAGGAAGTGTGCTGTGGTAAGTGATATTTTGAATATGCATATTTGTGAAACCTTGCAAGTTTCTGGTCCTGCCTGAAATGGGGGGACATTATTCGGGCTTGCTTTACGGGTGTGTGTGTCGGGGGAAAGAGGTCAGAAGCTGCTGAAAAAAGTTGGGTAGGAATCAGCGTGGCGATGCTGACTCATTTCCTGGGAATGTAAGGGCGGAAGGTTTTAAAAGGGGCAAGCCTGGGTGTTAGAAGCCCTTTCTTCACGCAGCAGGCAAGGCAGCAAACACGCTCCCTCCCCTCGAGGTGGTGAAAATCAGGTTTGGGAAGGACCTACTGTGGACATTACGCTAGTCGCTCCCTTTTAGGGGTCCTGGGAAGGAATTTTTCCCTCACCACCATATCGACTTAGATAGGATGGTTTTTTTTCATCTTCCCCACAGTGGGTTTCAGGGAGGACCTATTACGGGGAGGAAGAAAGGGTGTTAGGCTATATGTTGCAACTCATTTTGTAACAGGGTTGCCAACTTTCTAATCACATAAAACCGAACACCCTTGCCCTGCCCCTTCTCCAAGGCCCCGCTTCCCACTCACTCCATGCTGGTTAAAGGAATGGAACTGGGGGAGGGGTGTTCAGGGCTCCTATGATTGGTAAGGCAGGGAGCCAACCGCCCTTTCTTATAGCCCACCTTAACCCTCTTATGAGGGCCAGTGGATGAAAGGTCCAAGCCATTGGTTGGCTGGGGACACTGGATGGAAAATGAAGGAGGGTTGGTGGAAGTCCTGGGTAATTATTTGAATGGACATGGAGTTGCCCACACTGTACAGTTTTATCTGCTTGGTAGTCCCAGACATCTAATAATAAAGTTGTGGCCTGATTAAATCCATATCAAAGTGTCTCCTGTCCTTCTTTCAGGATAGCCAGACAATGCATTTCAATCATGGGCTACAATACCTTTACTGGTTTCAGAGTAGCAGCCGTGTTAGTCTGTAGCCGCAAAAAGAAAAGGAGGACTTGTGGCGCCTTAGAGACTAACAAATTTATTTGAGCATAAGTTTTCACTCAAATAAATTTGTTAGTCTCTAAGGCACCACAAGTCCTCCTTTTCTTTTTGCGAATACCTTTACTGTGCTTGTCCAAGACCTCGTCTGAATAGACAGCTAGTTATATTAAATCTTGCACTTGTTTTGAAAGGTTGACAACTGATGAAAGTGCTTTTTCAATGGATTTTTAATTTTTGGTAAAATCAATTTTAAACTACTGAGACAAAGTTCCTCCTCTACCTTGGTGAGTCTTGCGCTTATTGGCGGATTTGCTCACCTTGGAGCTTCATGGCAGCCCTCAGTTTGGGCGTTTTCGTGAACCCACAGTCCAGGTCAACTCCTCCTGTGTCTAACCAGGAGTTGGGAGGTTTGGGGGGAACCCAGGCCTGCCCTATACTCCGGGTTTCTGCCCAGGGCCCTGTGGAATGCAGCTGTCTAGAGTGCCTCCTGGAACAGCTGTGCAACAGCTACAACTCCCTGGACTACTTCCCCATGGCCTCCCCCCAACCCCTTCTTTATTCTCACCATAGGACCTTCCTCCTGGTGTCTGATAATGCTTGTACTCCTCAGTCCTCCAACAGTACACATTCTCACTCTCAGCTCCTAGTACCTCTTGTTCCCAGCTCCTCACACGCGCACCACAAACTGAAATGAGCTCCTTTTTAAACCCAGGTGCCCTGATTAGCCTGCCTTAATTGATTCTAGCAGCTTCTTGATTGGCTGCAGGTGTTCTAATCAGCCTGTCTGTCTTAATTGTCTCCAGAAGGTTCCTGATTGTTCTGGAACCTTCCCTGTTAGCTTACCCAGAGAAAAGGGACCTACTTAACCTGGGGCTAATATATCTGCCTTCTATTACTCTCCGGTAGCCATCTGGCCCGACCCTGTCATGCTACCTTTGTTCCCATAGCATTCTTAATTGGATGAATCATTTTTGCTTAATTAGTAAGATTTGTCCAATCATAAAAAATTTGATAAGCTTGGACTTTAAGCAGTTCTATATCTTAAAATTTTTCACCTTAAATACTAGCTATAACTCTAAACTTATTTATTCATAAATATATATTTAAAGTATTTAAAAACATAGAAATGAAAATGGATGACTTCAACAACTAAATTACCATACTCTTCTTCTACCATTCCTTTCCATCTCCTCCCTCTCTCTGCACCTCGCACACACCCCCAAAGGGGGAGAGGATCATTGTAGGTTAATGTAAGGGCTTATTGCATTAAAGGAAAGATGCAGTAGAGCTATTTCTGTTATGAAAAGTAGTAAATTCATTTTATTTGATTGTAGTAGTTTAAATTAGCTTTCTATCAGGCCCGCTGACAGCAATTTTGGGCCCCAGGGCTGTCCCTAGGGAGGTGTGGGGCCCGAGGCAGAAGTGACAAATCCGTCACTTCTGGGACCAATGCTGGCCGGCCGGCTCCCACAAAGCGTGGGTGCCCGAAACGGTCGCCACTCAGCGCACACCTGGGAGCCCTGCGGCTCGCCTGGGCCATTTAAAAGGGCCCGGGGCTCCTGGCTGCTGCTACCGTGGCAGCAGCAGCAGCTGGGGGTCCCCGGGCCCTTTTAAATTGCCCGGGCCCCTGGGCAATTGCCCTCTTTGCCCCCCATCAGTGGGCCTGCTTTCTATGAAGTAACAAGTCTATATTTCCCCATTCAGTATTGCACATTTAGTCAACAAGTAACTTGGCTAAGAGATGCTAATAGAGTCACATCTTATTAAGGCCTTATTAAGGGAGCCTGTGGATATGCTTTCATTAAATTTTGTAATCTTACACTGTTACACCAAGAGACGAAATGTACTCTTCATTACACTGGTATAAATCCAATGACCTCAGTGGTGTCACTAAAGATTTATAACAATGTAACTGAAAGCAGAATCTGGTCCTCTATTTGTTGTTTTGGGCACCTTTCATAATGCAAGAATCATTGGTAGCTCTAATCCCATGACATTAATCAATTGTCCTAACTTCTCTCTCATCATTCAAGACTGCAGGGTTGAACCTGTAACATTGAGCTGAGCCAGTGTCATAATCCTTTTGCAGTGGGCTAAAATCAGATGCTACAGTATCAGAAAAAAATGTTGACTGTAATTCTAGAATTTCTGCCTAACATGGAGAAACTCCTGCTGTTATCTATATCTAATTTTCCTCCAGTACAGTATTTAATAAGAATCTGATTCTGCACCTATTTCTCTCAATGCATGATTCAGTGCACTTTACTTGCTTTTGCTCTTAACATATCAATATAACATTTTTAGATAACCATACAAAAAAAATCCCAACAAACATAGTTAAAATGAACATTGCAGGATTGCAACAGTGGGTTGAGTGCACTTAACCTTTCAAAAATATTAAGCAAAATCCCAACCATTAGAAACGGAAAATGCATCTACGGTAGTACTTTTCAAATAAGACACCCAAACTAACTTAAGTCTGCCCAATAGTGGTCTGGCCCCTGATGTAACTTAAAGTGCAGTCGGTCTGCTCTAAGTTATACCAGCTGGTAATGCCTCTCTAAGGCTGTTAAGCAGTCAGAGATTGCCAGAGTGCAAAGTGCGCTGGCCACTGCCTCTCCTACATTAGATATTCCCTCACCACCAAGGTGCTAGGACAGAGGAAGTACTGAGCCAACTATGTTGGCTTTACCGTAAACACTCCCTCAACCCAGGGAAATCCCCCACTGGCTATTTAAGCTATCTTTCCAGCCTCCTTCCACAGCCAAACTGGCACAAAATGGTTATAGCAGTGGCCAGGATCTGGACCTAGACCTCTGCTAGGAGAGACCAGTAAACTAAGTTTTATTTCTCTCCTCTGGAAGCATTAGTAGACCTTTGGGTCTATGCCGAACATCTTTAATTTTAGGACATCATGATGTACCTCCTGTCTGAGCTGCTTCAAATTCTTCAGGAAAAATCCAATATTGGCTGGCCCCAGATGTAAACTATATCAATATATATATCAATATATCAACTATAACTAAATCAATTTTAATTTTAGAGACTGGGCCAAAATCAGGCTTATAAACAGGAACTCAGTTTCTATTGCACCTTAGAGATACATTAAGGATTAACTTCTATCAAGAGGGGTCTGTCAGAAATTGGGCTCAGAAGGGAATTTAATTTGATTAAAGTACATAGTCCTATAGATTAAAAATGAGAAAAGATCACTGTAAGAACAGCACAGTAAAGCTACTCAGTTAAAAGCAAATTACGATGCCAAGAAAAAATATAATCTCCACAGTACCTAGCCACAAGGCTCATTCTTTGTGAATACATGATGGATTATTCAAAATCAAACTTTTTACAAAAAACATCTAGCAAATAAATATTCAGTTAACTTTTCAAATACTTTCAAAGAAAATAATATTTTAATCTTAAAAAACACAAATTATTCCTTCCATTATCATTGATATTTTTACCATTACTTTGGTAAATAAGTATGAAAAGATTGCAGTTATTTTGGGTGAAGATGCAAATCAGCCTCTAAGCTCTGTATTTCATTGCTAAAAATACATTGAGCATAGTCCTAAATTTAAGGATACTTTAGGCTTCCTCTCCATTTGGGACCATCTACCTTGGGCTGAATGCTAATGTTTTACCCTCTCAATTCATCATTATTATGAACCAGTTTTTTCCTTTAGCAAAAGGCCTTGTGTTTGGTTTTTTTCAAATATTATCTTTAGATTCTTAACTTGACTGATGTTGAAGACATCTGAAGACATTGTTCTTTTTTCATGGAGATACTGGGTGTATCATTGTAGAGAATATGTATTCATGAAAATGTCTTCAAAGAGGTTCTAAGGTATGTAAGGACTACAATGTGTCTGCTCTGATTTGATCGTGGAAAACTCTGTCTGAAGTATTGTCTCTTTTATTCTTCCTTGAGTGGGACATTTTGTGTTGTTTTGGAAATGAAGCATGCTCTTAGAAGGGAGCAAATTTGTGACGCATTTTTAGAATTCTTCTTTGGACTGAATATAATCAGATATTTTGGAAACTCCTGTTTATGCTTAATAGAAATTTAGCAGTTAGATGCTTTTTCTTTTCTTTTCTTTTTTGCCTTTAGACTATTAGCTCCCTTTACTACATATTCTGTGAAGTATCTGTTTTGAACTGGTTGTACCCAACTGTTGCCTAACATTGCTCTGGTCCCTCTTATGCTTTTGGAAAGACTATCTGAAAATCTTTTTTCTAGACTATGGACATTTTCTAGACATTGCCTAAATGTAATTTAAGTGAAGTATGGTGTTTTGAGCTCCAAATTTAGCTAAGAACTTAAGCATCTACTTTAAAGTTTAAGCACATTTTTACTGCATATTGATGGACTTCAGCACATGCTCAAAATTAAGTATGTGCTTAAGTATTTTGCTGAATTGTGAAATCTTGACCACACTGAAATCAATCACAAAACTTCCATTGATTTGGATGAGGCCAAGATTTCACCCTTAGTGCTTTGCTATTATGAACACAACAGGACAGATTGTGATTCATGATCTACATGTGAGGAGAGGGTTACTCCACACAAGGATTGCCCCCTTACTGTGCAGAATGAGACTGTAGTTCCCTTTGCTTGCATTGTGAATACCATCTTTGTGTACATAATGTGTTTGGTGTTTTCAAATACATTAAAAATAGAACAGACATATTAGATCATCATTTTGACAGTCAACAGTCAACAGTCAACAGCAAACTGTTAATATTGCATTATATCACAAATACATGAAAAATCAGAAACCTTTCCAGCTTATTTAGCTTAAAATATTTACCAATAAATGTTTACCTTTTAGAAAGCTTGTATAGTTCTAGTAAATATTGTCTTAATCTAACAGCACTCTACATAAGCTGAGGGAGTGTATAAAAGATATGTCCTTACAACCAAATCTATTACCTTGTGAAGAAAATGTATCTTGCATTGTTAATAGTTGACTTTCATTCAGTGCTTCCTGAAAAAATAAGTTGCATACATTTTTTTCCAAAACTGGTTTAATATTTTTGATAAAGCTTACAAGGATATTAAGCTGTCTTTATTCCAGTATATTATATATCATTTACATTAGGATTAAGAAATGAAATTACGTGTGCTTTGTTGCAATTCTTTACCCACTTTTATTCTCAGTATATATAATGTATATAAATTAAACATAGTCTTATTATGCTGCCATATGAGCTACTGAACCATACTTGCAACACATGTTAAACCCCAAATTCTGTAAATAAAACATTACCAGAATTCAGCATAGCTAATTCTGAGATGGTATGCATACATTAGGGCTGTCAAGTGATTAAAAAAATTAATCGTGATTAATTGCACTGTTAATAATAGAATACCATTTATTTAAATATTTTTGGATGTTTTCTACATTTTTAAATATATTGATTTCAATTACAGCACAAAACACAAAGTGTACAGTGCTCACTTTATATTTATTTTCATTACAAATATTTGTGCTGTAAAAAAACAAAAGAAATAGTATTTTTCAATTCCCCTATTAGAAGTACTGTAGTGTAATTTCTTTATCAAGAAAGTTGAACTTACAAATGTAGAATTATGTACAAAAAAACCCTGTATTCAAAAATAAAACAGTGTAAAACTTTAGAGCCTACAAGTCCACTCAGTCCTCCTACTTGTTCAGCCAACCGCTCAGACAGACAAGTTTGTTTACATTTGCAGGAGATAATGCTGCCTCTTCTTGTTTACAATGTCACCTGAAAGTGAGAACAGGCATTCACATGGCACTGTCATATCCGGCGTCACAAGATATTTACGTGCCAGAGGTGCTCAAGATTCATATGTCCCTGCATGCTTCAACCACCATTCCAGAGGACATGTGTCCATGCTGATAACGGGTTCTGCTCAATGACGATCCAAAGTAGTACAGACAGACGCATGTTCACTTTCATCATCTTAGTCAGATGCCACTGGCAGAAAGTTGATTTTCTTTTTTGGTGGTTTGGATTCTGTAGTTTCTGCATCAGAGCATTGCTCTTTTAAGACTTCTGAAAGCATGCACCACACCTCGTCCCTCTCAGATTTTGGAAGGGACTTCATAATCTTAAATCTTGGGTCAAGTTCGGTAACTATCTTTAGAAATCTCACATCGGTACCTTCTTTGTGTTTTGTCAAATCTGCAGTGAAAGTATTCTTAAAATGAACAATATGTGCTGGGTCATCATCAGAGACTACTATAACATGAAATATATGGAAGATTGCGGTTAAACAGAGCAGGAGACATACTATTTTGCCCCAAGGAGTTCAGTTACAAATTTAATTAATGCATTATTTTTTTAACGAGCGTCATCAGCATGGAAGCATGTCCTCTGGAATGGTGGCCGAAGCATGAAGGGGCATACAAATGTTTAGCGAATCTGGCATGTAACTACCTTACAATGCTGGCTATAAAAGTGCCATGCGAACGCCTGTTCTCACTTTCAGGTGACGTTGTAAGTAAGAATTGGGCAGCATTATCTCCTGTAAATGTAAACAAACTTGCTTGTCTTAGTGATTTGCTGAATAAGAAGTAGGACTGAGTGGACTTGTAGGCTCTAAAGTTTTACATTGTTTTGTTTTTGAGTGCAGTTATGTAACAAAAAAATCTACATTTGTTAGTTGCACTTTCACGACAAAAATATTGCATGATGGTACTTGTGTGAGGTGAATTGAAAAATATTTCTTTTGTTTATGGTTTTTACAGTGCAAATATTTTTAATAAAAATAATAATATAAAGTGAACACTGTACACTTTGTATTGTGTTGTAATTTAAATCAATATCTTTTTAAAAAGTAGAAAAACATCCATAAATATTTAATAAATTTCAATTTGTATTCTATTGTTTAACAATGCGATTAATCGCGATTAATTTTTTTGAGTTAATTGCGTGAGTTAACTGCAATTAATCAACAACCATAGCATATATCAATTGTTGGGGTTAAAGTCTACATGACAAACATTGTACCAAGTTGCTTTTCAGGTTAAGTAAAACTACAGATGCCCAAATTCATAGCAGCAAATTTTGTGATCACCAATAGGGTGCATAGTCAATGTATTTATTGATGGTTCCTTAATAAAAAAGGATCATTATCATTTCCCAAAGCTTTTCAGACGACAGTTCAGTAAGTGTTGTTGGGGTTCTGTTTTATAATAATGAGACGCTTAATAACACTTGCTGTTGGTAACAATCAGTTCAAATGTCTTTAACACTTACAAAATCCAAGTTTTACTTCCCAGAATACATTTAATTCCTCAAAACGTTGTACAAGAAGAAACAGTATTTGTCCTGGGTGAAGGTACAAGGGATACCATTCCCCTGGGGTCAGAGGCCTGCAGCTGGCTGGCTAATTAGCCCATTGGAAAAAGACCTGCAAACTTAATTAGCTGATCCTCATAAAAGGAGGACCAGGAAATGGAAAGGTAGCTGTGACACCTGCCAGAAGCAGAACAACTGCTTGAGGTGTGGCGCCAAGAAACAGATGGCTAGAAGGGAGACTGGGGAAAGTCTTTTTATCACAAAGGCTCTGAGGTAAAAGCCAGGAACTTTTGGGTTGATGAATTTGTGGGGTGGTGGACAGACTTGGGGAAAGGGACTTAATCCCTACTGACTCTGAAGGTAGAGGCTGTGAAACTTTGGTCCTGTATTTGTTAAGAAGGCTGAAATAAAACCTACAGAAAATTAATCTGGCTGGAAACTACCTTCCCTGGATTCTGTGAGAGAGCGCAAAGCAGAATTTCTCCAGGGAGGGAGTGGGCTTAGCTCACACAAGCCTGTGCCCAGCCAGAGGAGGGCACTATAAGGGAGGCTCCAATCCTTTACACCCAGTAAACCATTAACTCTTCCTTTAGGTATTCTCTTCACTTTTAGTCTCCATTTTTTCTTGGCTTGTTTCTGGATATTCAATCTCTAAGGACCTGATTTTTGCACAAATTTATGCATGTGCTTATTTTTACACACTGTGAGTAGTCCTACTGAAGTCAATGTGGGAGGTTAAACATTTATACAGTATTTGCAGGATTGGGGTCAAAATTAGGTTCTCTCTAAATAAGACACTATCAATGTCTTTTCATGTACTTTAAAACATTTAATAAAGTTGTTAATATAATGGCTGCAGTTGTAATTTATCATTCTACCAAAATGATGCAAACATACAAATCACATTTTAGAATTCTCCACCTTGTGTCTTGGGTTTTTTTTTTGTCCCACATTAATGTTCAGTAATATCTTAATGAAACTTTATCTTTTCACAAAGTAAATGAATGTTTGTTTTAAATTGTGTGTGTGTAACCCAAACCTACTCTGTCTGGTGGCTAGGCCACATACAGAAGTACATAAGCCAGCTACAGCCTTGGCTAACAGACCAAGGTCTTTTAGCTCAGGCAGTAGAAGCTCATGGTTTTTAGATTCAGAGATCCCCACTACCATGTACTTGTTGTTCCTGGGGGAATTCTGCATGACTGTGTGCACACACAATTCATGTCTGGTGCAGAACCTTTTTTCCCCAGAGAAAATACATTCTGCCCCAGAAATGCTGCAGTTGTGCCTTTTACCCACCAGAGGCTGCTGTGGCGCCATAAGTCAGCAGCATACTTCTCCCACCCACACCCAACAACCTTCCAGGCTCCTTCCCACTTCCTCAGCTCCTCCATTACCCCTGACTCCCCCCAAGCCATTGCACCGCTTCTGAGAGGTGCAGGAAATATATCTGTCTTGTAATTTAAATTACTCAAGTTCTGTATTAATCTGCCTATTTGTGGTTTAAAAACAAATTGTCTGTAACAATAAAGACATACTTGCTGACAGGTATTTTGAAATAAACTACCAAAATAATTGAAACTGGCATGATTACACTGTGTTACATTGACAAATAAAATATACAGAATTTTGAAGAATTTTAAATTTTTTTTGGTGCAGAAATCCTCCAGGAGTAACTTGTCAGAGCAAACACTGTTTCTGTGAAGCATCTAACATCCTTGTGAGCACTATAAAATAATCAAAGAAATTCTGAATATAATACAAAAGCAGTGTGTTTAAAAATAAAAATCAGTTTTGTTCCAGATGCCTTGAAGCCAAATTATGCCTACTTGAAGGTACTAGCAAGTGTCTGATTTAAACTGATAAACTTCTTTTGAATCACTGAGAATGTACGAGTTCAAGTTTATGTGGAAGCTTCTCTTCCTGATGGCAGAAACTTCAGCTCAGCATGAGTGAGGCCCATGCTCTCATAAGCAATCCACCTTAGGAAAAGTTTACAAGGATACAGTGCACTGCCTCAGGCCATATAGATTGGTAGATCGGTGCTACTGCAATCGACGGGTCTGAAGACCAGCTGAGTCAATGGCAGAGCACTCTCCAATCAACTGCAGTACAGGCAGTCCTCAACTTTGTTGATTGAGTTATGATGAACAGCACTTACAGCACTTCTACACTGACACCCTGATTCAACTTACAACTATAGGTTTTGAGTTTACAAAGCTTGGTTCCGCAGTGGAGTAGATTGCAGGTTTGACTTATGACGCAATTGTAAGGAACCAATTGTGTTGTAAGTCTGAAGACTGTCTGTACTCCAACTCCCCGAGAAGAGTAATGGAAGTTGGTGGAAGAGCGTCTCCCATTGACACAGCGTAGTGCAAAAAACCACAGTAAGTCGAACTAAGCTACATCGACTTGAGTTACATTATTCACACTACTGAAGTAGCGTAACTTAGGTCAACTTACCGCAGTAGTGTAGACACAGTCAGTTCCTAGCATCCTGCCTACAATTATCGTAGAGACAGGGTAAGTTAGGTAATAGCTTTTGAAAGCTTGTCTCTAACCAGCAGAAGTTGGTCCAATAAAAAATATTACCTCCCTTAACTTGTCTCCCTAATATCATAGGACTAACATGGCTACAACAGCTCTACCTCTACATATACGTCCATTCAGGTTAGGCCTTTCCCTGTATGCTTGATATTTAAAGGTCCTGCTTGGATTGAATTAAAACTTTATAACACCCACCTAATTTTTGCTTTGATACAGTACCTGTATTATGGTATTGCCCACCATGAAAATGACTTGTCTAAATGTCTGGCTGCTTGCATAGTCTAGTGTAGAACTGTGCTGAGATAAGCCAGGAATTTCCATTCTCTGGGAATAACTGATACCAAAGCCTTCTAATTCAGGATTTTCCTTGTTTTTCTCCTTTCTCAGTGAAACTTGCTATTTAATAATAATGATCTGAGACAAGAAAAATTTAGCTGGACTAGGGGCTGGAATTTCCCCACCCTTTTAACTGAATTTAATTCTTTTAAAATACTTCCACCAAAGTGACTAAAATCTATCTAATCTTGACAATATTATATTTAAATAATTTGTTCTCTACAGCCTGAGAATCTTGTTCATGCATATATATCTTTTACCTCCAGGTGAAATTATACTTGCATGAGATGGTTGAGTTGCAGCACTTTCTATTTTCTCTGGAAGGTTTTTTCATATTTTGAATATGAAACATTACTAGATCATCTCTTCTTAAGCTTGCGTAAGTCTATTAAAACCAATTTTGCTGTAGGCAGTAAACCAGCCCTAAGATGAAAGAATAGCTGTGACCCTTTGGAAAGATGCAAAGAATTTATTAGGAGAAGCATTGTGTCCTCTTAGCAATGCCATAGTAAATTTATCTTTTTGTTCACTCACATGTCTAACATGCATCATCATCATCAAATGGCAAAAGCTAATGGAATTGCACTCTGCTGTTCCATATTTTACAGAAACTATTTCAAAGAGGCAAGATTATGTAAACTTACTACAGTACTGAAATGAACACTAAAGTCACACAGTTAGAATAATCAAAATTAGGTTTCTGATATGCCATTAATTTAGTAGTTGTGCAGCTTATAAATGTTATAATACACTTTTTGACACTAGATTAAGCTGTGCATTCTTCCAGAAGAATAGGAACAGAAAACACTATAGTTATTCAAAAAGACCGATGTTGGCTATTGTTGAATGTGAATTTTACCTGCTACATCTAGATGTGACATACCCGGGTTGAGGACTGCTGTAGAGCTGTTCTGTCAGCTCTACATTGATTGAGGAATCTTATGACACTTGGAGTTGTTCCGAGGGGGCTATTACGATCCTCTTTATGCAAGCAGAGCAGCATCGAGGGGCAGGGGTCACAGAGAATTGGGCTCAATACGGTTTTACATAGCTAACTTCTGCTTGTCCAAATAGCTGGTTCCTGTGGGTACAAAACACTCATCAGGGAGAAGCTATTCCATTAAATGTCACACAGTTCCTTTCACTGATATTGTTTGATTAAAGCCATTAATTCAAGAGGATAGAGATTCTAAAAGAAATACTGGATTAACATATCTTTTTGGGACAGGAAAAGGTACTTGAAATGCAATAGGGTTTTGTTAACAAATGGAGGCTACCAAATGGAAATTACCACCATTTACTAGTTACAAGATAACATCCCCAAAAAATTATTGGAGGCTTTGAACTTGACGGGTCAGATGTTCAGCTGCTATAAACCAGTGTAGCTTCATGGACTTCAAAGTCTCTAGAAAGCTACAAGGGAAGAGTTAGACCAGGGGTGGGCAATAATTTTTGCAGGGGGGCCACTCCACGCATTTTGGCAAGTTGTCACAGGCCATACATTTCTACTATATTAATGGAGGGGGTGTGGGGTCTGGGAGTTGGGGTGCAGGAGGGAGCTCTGGGCTGGTGCAGAGTGTTGGGGTGCAGAAGGGGGTAAAGGCTCTGGGAAGGAGTTTGGTGCAGGAGTGGGGCTCCAGGCTGGGGTAGGGGATTGGGGTGCAGGAGGAGGTGCAGGGTCTGGGAGGGAGTGTGGGTGCAGGAAGGCGTTCTGACCTGGGGCAGGGGATTGGGGTGTGGGAGGGGGTGCAGGCTTTGGCTGGGAGGTGCTCACCATAGGTGGCGGCAGGCCGGAGGCGCAGCAAAGCTCACGCAGGTTGCCTGCATGCCATGGACCCATGTTGCTCCCGGAAGCGGCTGCAGCCAGCTGCTGCTGGCACATATCTGTGCACCTCTTGGGGTCTCTGTGCACTGCCCTCAAGCACCGCCCTTGCAGCTCTCATTGGCCAGTTTCCAATGGGAGCTGTGAGGACAGTGCTGGAGGCAGGGACGAAACACAGAGCTGCCTCCCTCACTCCCTGCCAGGGGCACGCAGAGATGTGCCAGCAGCAGCCAGCTGCTTCTGGGAGTGGCTTGGGGCCATGGCAGGAAGGCAGCCTGCCTGAATTCCCTACTGCTCTGTGGTACTTTTAGTGGCCCAGAGATTGTGAGGGGCAGCCAAAGAGCCTGGTGGCCTGGACAGAAATGTTAGATGGGCCGGATCCAGCCCACAGGCTGTATTTTTCCCACCCCTGAGTTAGACAGTTGTCTTGTAACCAATATGTGCTGGCTAACCTGGTAAAAAGGAGCCACAAAGCAGCCACAGTGCCCCTTCATGATACTCTTAGTAAAGAGACCTGTTTAGGTAGGTGCAGAGCTCCTCCACACCCTCCCAAGAAACCCCAAGTCAGAAAGCTTGTTAAGGTTTAAGGAGGCATGTTAAAGGTGTTCTGTCATGGCTCAGCACACAAGAGAAAACTAGGTTTCAGAGTAGCAGCCGTGTTAGTCTGTATCCACAAAAAGAAAAGGAGGACTTGTGGCACCTTAGACACTAACAAATTTATTTGAGCATAAGGTTTCTTGAGCTACAGCTCACTTCATCAGATGCATGCAGTGGAAAATACAGTGGGGAGATTTTATATACACAGAGAACATGAAACAATGGGTGTTACCATACACACAGTAACAAGAGTGATCAGGTAGGGTGAGCTATTACCAACAGGAGAGGGGGAAAAAACCCTTTTGAAGTGATAATCAAGGTGGGCCATTTCCGGCAGTTGACAAGAGCATCTGAGGAAGGTGTGTGTGTGTGGGGGGGAAGGATAGAAATAAACATGGGGAAATAGTTCTACTTCATGTAATGACAAATCCTCATCTTTATTCAAGCCTAATGTAATGGTGTACAGTTTGCAAATTAATTCCAATTCAGCAGTCTCTTGTTGGAGTCTATTTTTGAAGTGTTTTTTTGTTGTTGTTGAATTGCCACTTTTAGGTCTGTAATCGAGTGACCAGAGAGGCTGAAGTGTTCTCCAACTGATTTTTTGAATGTTATAATTCTTGACATCTGATTTGTGTCCATTTATTCTTTTACGTAGAGACTGGCCGGTTTGGCCAATGTACATGGCAGAGGGGCACTGCTGGCACATGATGGCATATATCATATTGGTAGATGTACAGGTGAATGAGCCTCTGATAGGGTGGCTGATGTGATTAGGCCCTATGGATTCTAATCTCTCCCAGAGCTGAAAAATGGCTAAAAGAATTTTGCTGAAATGTTCCAAAGTGTTCACTTCTAGACAGAAACTAGGCATAGAAATTATCAACTAATAAAATAAGAGATTGACTCTTGACTTCAGAAACATAAATTATAATGGAAATTGTTTTGCAATCTTAGTTATGACAACCTACTATAAGAATCTTTAAAAAAAATTTAGGATGCAGAGTTCAAATGCAGAATTCTGGTACTGTTTCATAAATTGTAAGAGTCTCCCATGTTGAACATAATATTTCTCTTGCTGCTGTTTGTCTTAATGTTTACCAATCCAGAAATCAGTTTTATTTCTCAAATGTATTTTAAGCAACGTCCACAGAAAAAGCTGAATTATTTAATAAATGAACATTACTTTCAGACTGATCTTCAGATAAGAAATAAGTATATTGCTTCACTTGAAGAATGGCTACAAAAGCAAATATGATTCAGTATAAAATAGACAAGTCTTTAACAGAAAAAGATTAGAATTGAAAGGAGGTTTATGAAAACATTTCTCTCTGTAACAAAACCATAAGCACAATACAGTTTCTTCCAAATAACTTTTTATTTCAAGTAAAAATATCGAAATTCAACTAGATTTCTGCACAAAATGGGCTAACATTTCAAGAAGTGCACTAATAAAAAACTTATCCAGGCAAATTTAATAAACATATTTTACACATACCACAGCTGCAGTTTTAAACTCATAATTGATCACATTTGGTAAGTATCTGCCAATTATGGGTGCTTCAGTTTTGGGAAGTCCAATCTGAGATTGCTAGAGTCAGATCTGGTACCCATTGAAATCAGTAGGATCCTTTCCATTGACTTCAGTGGGCACTGAATCAGGGAACTAGAACCTGACTGTCAGAAGTGCTGAGTACTCACTTCATTTTAGTGGGGGATGCAGATGTTCAGCAAATCAAGCTCAAGGTGCCTTCATATTGGACCTCAAATCTGAGAAATCCAAAATCAGTGGCCACTTTTCAAAATTTGTTTGCATATCCTCATCCTAGAACAACCCTACATGGGTTTCAGGGATCCCCCCCCCATCACTGGTATAAGACTAGTGCAGGGGTAGGCAACCTGCGGCACGCGAGCTGATTTTCAGTGGCAGTCACACTGCCCGGGTCCTGGCCAAATTTTAATTTAATTTTAAATGAAGCTTCTTAAACATTTTAAAAACCTTATTTACTTTACATACAACAATAGTTTAGTTCTCTATTATTGACTTATAGAAAGAGCTTCTAAAAACATTAAAATGTATTACTGGCACGCAAAAACTTAAATTAGAGTGAACAAATGAAGACTCAGCACACTGCTTCTGAAAGGTTTGCGGACCCCTGGACTAGTGCAGGGAAAGGCTTTCCGATCTTGAAAGCATTTGCACTAGTCCTTCAAGTGTTTCTACACTTAGCATGTTGCAAGACATCAGACCTTAAAGCTGTATGATTCTGATTACTATCTAGCTTCTTCCCCACTTTAGGTGCACCATTAATGTAGTAGCAAAAGGGGGATCTCCAATTATCTCATGATAGAATGCTTTCTAAATCTAATGTTTTCTGAGATGTTGGGCTTAAACATTCGCTCTAGTATTTCAGTGCTGTTCTGTCAGTGGTCCACGACAGAACACAGTGAGTCCCTGGCCTCAGACTAGTGTAAATTCCTTATTTAAAACATTTTACATTGATTAAAAGAATAATAGACAATGTCCATATTTCATGATGACTACACAGCATAGTCTGCTTGGGAGGAAAACCCCCAAGCAATCAACCCACAAACTCCATCTTGAGACGTACTTACCTGTTTTGAAACATTTTTTTCCTTATGGTTTTCAAAACTTTTTTCTGTTTCTGAAAATAACAAAAGCCATCAGAACATCTATTTTTTATTATTTTAATTTCTGATCAAACAGAATGTACTCTTACATATAGAGACACATTTTGTTATTCTTTTAACTTAGTCTTTGCAGATAATTCTAACATACCAGTATCTCAGTAGGGTCCTAGTTAGATTATATGGACAATGTCAGAGATGAAATTCAACTGTGCATGCACACCACAGACCCCTTATACAGAGCTTCAGTTACAAAGGCTTCCAGGCTTGGTGCAGGGACTACTGTAGGGGCTGGAGGAGATCACCTTTACTACAGGTTAGGAGGTAAATTTAAGTGTAGTGTAATTCTGCAGGACTCCGTGACAGCTCTTCCAGCTTCTGGGCTGGAATAATGGATGTCACCTCTGCAGCTCCCTACATGAGTAAGCATGAACTGAATTGCCTCTCTGTGGTTAGCCTGCAGTGCTACCACCTGCAAATAACCTGAAAAACAATCATGTCACTATTTCAGTAATGTTGAAAAAATCCTGTATTTTCTTTAGAAGGAAAACTGTCTGACCTTTACATTTATAATATGGTTCTATCAGGAATGGGTCCCCATTGTGATACTCTCTAGAAACAGATAGGATAGGGGAAGAAAGGAAAAGCGTAAAGGTGATAGTGTTATAAGAGAACTGGATTTGATAAAACCCACAGCCATCTTGTGCACTTAGCCCCCATAAGCTGGAAATGAGAAAACCACAGTGTCAGGAGAAACCTGGCCTTGGCTCAGACAGAACTAACAGCTGTAAACTACAGTTTTACTAACTAAGATAGATAAAGTGAAAGGACAGATTCAGGAGAAGCGGTGGGGAGTGTGGAAAACTGATCTTTATTCTGGGTGCTAGTGTTTGTATGATTTTTCTGAGGTTACTTTGCTTAGAAGAAGAATGAATTATTATTAGCTATTGCTAGGGAAATTTAGTCTAGTAGGGGTTATGCGTTATGTGCTCTGTTCTGAGAAAATCTATAGAATTTATGAGTTTGCTTTGGAGAAGCTTGTAAATTTTTTTTTTTTTTTAAAACAACAAGGAGTCACTGACAAACTCCCCAGCAGCTAGGAGAGAGGCTGGCCACCGAAACCCTGCTGCTGTCGTTTGATACCACCTCAGACTTGGGGTAACTCTTTTTGTGGAGTCCTAAGACTATTTCCATTTTAGATGTATGCCTTGTAACCAATAAAAACAAGGATTTTTGAATGGAAGCACTCTTGTGTGTACCAATAATTTATTAGACAAGAGGTGCTGTGTCCCCCAACTGATTTATTTCCTGACACCGCCTGGAAAACCAAGATTAATTACCACAGCTTTGGGTTCAGATAACCCTAGGTAACAATAGGATCACAAAAAGAAAAGGAGTACTTGTCGCACCTTAGAGACTAACAAATTTGTTAGTTTTCTTTTTGCAAATACAGACTAGTGCGGCTGCTACTCTGAAATAGGATCACAGTTACATACCAATACACAATTTATTGGATCTGAATTTAATTTTTTTTGAATCTGTAAATGACTTCACTAACTGTCCCAAAACGTAGGGAATATTATTTATCTGAGGTATTTTTGAAAAATAACTGAAAACATGGTTCATTCCCATTTACACTGCAAGACTGATCTGCGGACAAGGTCTCCTAAGCAGCAGAAATTAAAGTCTGTAGATGGGACCTTAGAGTCTGAAAACTTACTCACTGACATTAATGGTAGGTGTCTGATAAAAGCTAAGTAAATGCAGTTTAGCACCTAAACTAGAAAATACAATTAATCTTCTTAACGGAAAGATAAGCCTCTTACACTTCTCCCTGGAAAAAAATCTTTAATTATTCCATCCTTACTGAATTGATGCTTTATTCCCCTATTTGCTAGTGTGGCTAGAAATGGGCATTTTAGCTAAGTGTAATTTGTGGTATTGGATATATGACTTACTATAAAGATGCCATTTTATGTTAAGATACATGAGCAAATATACCAACACATTTTTCTTTGTCTGGCAGGTGAATGATTATAATTTGATGGACCAAAAATTTGCCTGACAAAATGGATTAAAACCAATGAAGCTAAGGGAATGATTTCCTTTTTTTTATCCTTCAGTTACAAAAGTCAACCAACTAAACTTGTAATTACCTGCCTAAAGCTTTATTTTATTTGCCCAAGACAAGCAAACTAGCAAATTACACATTTAACAGCAGAATAAATGATCAAAGGGATGTAACTAACTAATGCTCAATACCGTTTGCCACAAGGCATAATTTCATTACATGAAAACTGCACCCAGCAGTTTGAAAGTTCAAAAGGTAAAATGCAGTTCTCAGCATAAATAAAGTGGTGGGGGAGGAGGGAAGTACATTAAGTTTTAAATTAATATTGGCATATTTGAAGGTAGCCGTGTTACTAAAAGCTAATATTGTGACACTAGCAGTGTCAAACCCCAAACGGAGCGAATGTAAACTGGTTTTCCAACATGATAGAAATACTGGTTAAACAGTCAGAAGTAAATATCTTATGCTTGCTATTTAAGAGCACAGTTCTACATTGGAATCCTTTAGCATGGACTTTGCGCCTGCACAGAGTCCCATGGAAATCAATAGACCTCTACATGAACCCAGGGATCCACAGAAGCAGATCTTGATTCCGAATTTGGGTCAAAAAGACTTCATTAAAATATTAATTACTTTTATTATTATTTAAACAAGTTGTAAACTGATTTAAATGTTTGCATATCTCTTTTACAGTGCTAGTGTCACAAATTAAAAACTTTTCTTTATAGAATCAGAACCAATAACTTTAATTATATGCTTCAAACTTTCAAAATTCTGGGCTAAGCAAAAAAGCTGTAACTTTCTTTTAAATTAGGGCAAAATTGGAGGAAGTAATCTGAAATTTCTGTCTTTGAACAGGTACTGTCAACAACTGAAAGTTAAAACTAAATGTTCAGTTACATTGGATAATATAAATCCTTGTGTGTGGCTAAAAAAAACTATAAAAACTAGTTGATAGTATCTAATTGGAATCATGTCTTTACCTTACAATTTGGGTGTTAAATTGTGATACACACAAATGCAAGGGGGAAAATAGGGCACTACAGTCATTTATCATGCAGCATAAAACTAACAGCTTTCTTCCTTTTTGTAGCATTTAATACAAATTTAACAGATTTAATTACAGATTTAATATTAAATGTAGAATTCTACACAACTCATTTAGCATATAACTTTTGGAATTAACAAACTTTTACAGGGAATCTGTACTTCAGAAGCATACTATTTTAACATGTTTTTATGGTGGCAGCTTCTAGTAATACTTTGACTGAGAAATGAATTTCTCTCTAAACATTGACAACTTTCTTGCAAAAAAGATGGTTTATTTATCTGTATTGTAACTGTTGCTCTTTGAGAAATATTCAGCTCAGGCATGCAGGCACCCAGCAAACTGAAGCCAGAGAACTTTACTTAGCAGTATCTGTCAAAGCAGCACCCACCCTTTTTGGCCCTTGTAGTCCCTCCCATGGCTATGTAAGGGCAGCAGCGCCACAACACCCCTCAGTTCCTTCGCACTGGAACCCATGGCTGGAGGCTCAGAGGATGGATCGTGGACTGCATGTCTGCACCCACATCTCAAAGAACAGCAGTTACAATACAGGTAAGTAACTCAACTGAATTGCTCATGTCAGAGAAAGACCTTCAAATTTAGAGACTTGTAGGGGCCCCAATGAACTCCATTTTTTGAGTTGGAGTCAATGCTGACTTTGCTTTGTTCAAAATCTACTTCAGTCAATGCAAGAAGTCCACAGTGAAGTGGACATGACGGGGGATTTGTTCCTCAGATCTGCCAATCATCTATGTAGGGGAAGACATGAATTCCCCTCTGTCTGAAATAAGCCACTACCAGTCATACATTTGGTAAAGATGCATGGGGTGAGTGACAGGTCAAAGGAGAGCACTGTGTACTGATAGTGTTGACTGGCAACAAGGAATCTCAGAAATTTTCTGTAGCCTGCGAAAACAACCATACAGAAATAGGCATCCTGAAGATTGAGAACAGCAGATGAGTTGTGATTTGACAGGGAAAGAATAGTAGCCAGGGTAACAATGTGGAATCTCATATACTTGATAGATTTGTTGAGACTGTGGAAATCAAGGATAGGTCTTACCTCTCCCCTGGACTTGGGGATCAGGAGGTACTAAGAGTAGAATCCCCTTCCCCCAATGAGAAAAGGAGGAACTTCCTCTGTAGTTCCCAGAGCACACAAAGTCTGGACCTGCTGAAGAAGCAGTGCTCTGTGAGAAGCATCCCTGAAAAGAGATGGGGTAGTGGGATGGGGTAGTGGGATGGGAGGGCAGGATGGAAAGAAACTGTATAGCATAACATGATTCCACAGTCCTTCGAACCCATCTGTCTGTAGTTCTTTCCCAAGCACTGTAGAAGCAAGACTTGGTTGAAATGTTGACAATTGGCATGTTGCTCTTGATATGAAAGACCAATATGCTGCCTCCCCAAAGATGGACTATAGGCTGGTTGGGTAAAACTAGACCCAGAAGATCTTCTCTGTGATTTCTCCTTTTCTGGAGAAGCATTGCTGCCTAGCATGGTAGAATGACTAGCAAAAGTATTGCTGAGATCAATGCTGCTGGTGGTGTTGCTGACCCACAAAATAATATCTTTGTGGCCTGGGTGTAAACCCCCAAAGATGGTAAAGTATCTCAGGAGTCCTTAAAAATGTAAAGTTGTCACATATCCACAGGTCTGGTGTTCTCGCATGGCTCTGGAAAAGTGTCTGAAAGGACCCCTTTAGAGTGTTAACCCCCTTATGGTCCTGTTCTTTCACTGGAGTAAGACCCTTGGCTTCACTGCCTCCTAGGTACAAACTTTGGAGCATTCAGCACCCATTTCACACTTAAATTGGCCACCTGAGGGAGACTTGTACACCCAACGGGAGCAATGCACCGTCAACCTCTTTAGACTGGAGTGACTCTCAGACAGTGTTGTAAAAACAGAAGGGTTTATTAGATGTCTGGAACACAGCATCAAGAATAGAAAGCTATAGCATAGTCCACCTGGGTCAGTCCTGAGCCCAGAGCCCCTTCTTTGTCTCCAGTCCTGAAGAGAATCTTGCTTCCAGAAACCCATACTATATCACATCCAAAGGGCCCCTCCTCCATCCTTTGTTCTGATTCCCAAGATAAACAGGTCACCTGGTCATCCTCCTTAGCTTTTTTTTTTTCCGCCCCCCTCTCCCCCACCCTCCTGCTGGCCAAAACGGGCTGGTTTCCTGGAGAGGGGTTGGCAGTCTAGGTAGTTAGTTGCTAGGCACTAAATGTCTGGGCCATTGTCTTTTGGGTTTGTCATGGGCATGAAGCCTCAGACAGCCAGGTGTCAATCACCTGGATCACTACAAAAAATAAACCACCCTTTCCAACCACCTAGATAACCATGCAGGACATAAGGGAAACTGAGGTACACACAGTATTCATACAAAATATTAGGAAAAAATCCCCCTTTGTCCAAAAAGTCTCATCAGTTTTCTCGGGGGGAACTACCATCAAATGGTAAGCACTCTATGGCCTGAACTTCCGAAGCTATGCTGGAGTTCTGTAGCCATAAGGCCCTTCTCCTCATCACAGGTGAAGCTGTAAGTCTGAACAAAACATTTGTCATGTCCAGTGCTGACTGTGTTTATATTTAAAAAAAAAAAAGTCTTGGCCACCAAATGGTCCTCTGCAATAAATGCCTGAAATTCTTCCCTGGAAGTGCTGAAAACGTTGTGTCACAATTTACAAAGTCCTATTTAAACAATAATGTTTGCTGGTGGTAATGCACACTTGCCCTGAGGCAGTTGAATATACTGCCTCCCTCATTCCCATCAGATGTCTCCTTTTAGACTTTAGGAGTAGACTTATACCTCCCCGTGCCACACTCTCATTTGCCACAGTCACAACCAGGGAATTAAAAGGTACCTAACATCGTATGAGGACATAATATCTCTTGTTGGTATGCTTATCAACACTAGAGTATTCCACAGAGATTTGGCAGGTTCCAATATCACTTCATTTATAGGGAGAGTGATTCTCTCAGGAGCTGAGGATTGAAGAATATCCACTAACGTATAGGCAGGGTTAAGACTTTTGTCACTGGTATGTTTAGTGAATGTCAAGGACAGGTTGTCGAGGTTCTTTCCCCACTCTGAACTCTAGGGTACAGATGTGGGGACCTACATGAAAACCCCCCTGAGCTTATTTTTACCAGCTTAGGTTAAAACTTTCCCAACGTACAAACTATTTTACCTTTTACCCTTGGACTTTTTTTTTTGGCCACCACCAAGCGTCTAACAAATATATAAGAGGGAAAGAGCCTGTTTGGAAACGTCTTCCTCCCCCCCCCAAAAAAATCCTCCCCAAACCCTACACCCCCTTTCCTGGGGAAGGCTTGATAAAAATCCTCACCAATTTGCATAGGTGAACACAGACCCAAACCCTTGGATCTTAAGAACAACAAAAAAGCAATTAGGTTCTTAAAAGAAGAATTTTAATTGAAGAAAAAGTAAAAGAATCCCCTCTGTAAAATCAGGATGGTAAATACCTTACAGGGTAATCGGATTCAATACATAGAGAATCCCTCTAGGCAAAATCTTAAGTTACAAAAAGACACAAAAACAGGAATTTACATTCCATTCAGCACAACTTATTCTAACACATACCTAGCTAGATTACTTACTAAGTTCTAAGACTCCATTCCTTTTCTGTTCCTGGCAAAAAACACACAGAGAACCTTTGTTTCTCCTCCCCCTCCAGCTTTGAAAGTCTCTTGTCTCCTCATTGGTCATTTTGGTCAGGTGCCAGTGAGGTTATCCTAGCTTCTTAACCCTTTGGAAAGGGTTAAGAAGGGTTTTTCCTCTGGCAAGGAGGGATATTAAAGGTGTTTAATAAAAAGTTTCCACTAACTTTCGGTGCCCAATATAATACATCTAGGACCTGATTTTTCAGGGTACTTATATGTTCAAGGCACAGCTCCACAGAGTTCAGTTACAGCTGTGAATGCTCAGCATTGCAAATCAAGTCCTAGGTCTCAAGCTGGGCATGCAGAAAACGAGGAACACTTAATTAGTGACCATTTATCAGCTGGAAACTCTTCCCCCTGTGGGAAAGTGTACTCAGTGATAGAAAAAAAATTCTTGGCTGCCAAATGGGCAATCAAGAGCCTGTGGTACTACTACCTCCTAGGAAACAAGTTCACACTAGTTACTGATCTTGTTCCCTTATGTTGGCTGAATGTGATGAAAGAAACAAACCAGACATGAGATGTTGCTACAACCATATACCTTTCAGATACAGCACTGAGCAGGAACCTTGCCTCACAACACCATTTTTTCTGTCCAGGGAGGTAGCCTATGCTAGCCAAGGTAGGGCTTCAGTCTTGTGAGGAAGATATGTAATGGGGTCCACCAAGCCCCATATTGAACATAGAAGGGGGAGGAGAGTCCCTCCTGTTTACAAGCAAGCAGCTTGGAGCTTCCAGTCATGGAGGCAGGCACCCACTGCTGCAACCAATAAAAGAAATAGAGCCTGCTGTAAGGCAAGAGTGCAGAGAAGGAAGGGGAGGCAGAAAGGCCTGGGTAGCAAGGTGCTGAAAACCCTGCACCAGGCTGCCTCCAAACATCTAGGCAACTGGAAAAGATGACAAGCCTAGGAACTGAGGGGCTGACAGGCTCAAAGGAAGGTGAGGCTCCAAACACGGACCTCACCGGGAACAAACTAAGGGGCACAAGTCAGATGATGCTGAGGCCCCTTGTCATGGCTGTAACAATCAGCAACCATGGAGAACAATAATATATAGAGAGATTTTGATAGGTGCTAACTGATTACTATATTTTTAATTATAGATGCAGATTTTAAAGGAAACCATCAACTTGAATCTAGTTAGATTAAAAAGAACATGAGTTAAAAGTATTTTCAGGTACTACACTTGAGTCTCATAGCCAATTTCAGTGTTGTTTTTTGTTTTTTATTTTCAAAATGTTTTTCTCTTCCCTGCTGCTGGGTGGAAATATTCACAAAGGAAATTTTGTGCAAAGTACTGTCAAATACACAGAATAAAGAAACTGAAAACGTTAGTTTAAAATGCCCCCATGTAGGAAAGAAAGGATGAGCCAAATAGTCTTTAGCAAAATTACTAAAATTGTGCAATTAGATCCCACAGGCATTAAAGTAATTTTTCTTCAGGGGGGGGGAAAAAAGGTAAACATCTGTAGAAGTTGAAAAACACATGATGTACTGGCTGCATGCAGATGTAACAGCAATCAGGATTTTAAAAGCTGCAAATCTGGATACTGTGTGCTTAATGTAATTTGAGCATTAAAATTTATGTTGGCATAGAGAAATCTTGTTTTGTTACAATATGGTTGAAGTTAACCTGTGAATACTCCCTTCCAACATCTTGTATCAAACCAGTATTTTTAAAGAAAAAAATATCAGTGAGTCTGATCTGATCAAGGATACTTCTGTACAGACATGTAGCACTATAAGTATTAAGTGGAGCACGTGTGAAAGGCAATGATGTGCTTGTCCACCATAAGCTAGACCTCAAGAAAAACTTTTTAAAAACTACAAATATTCAGTATTTGGGTATTCCTAAATTGATTGACATTGAGGACCTATCAGTTAAAGATTCAACTTTTAGTTTTGATTGCAAATGACCTGTTTTAAACATTCTGCAGGCATATTGTATATTAAACAACCCCCAATTCAGCTCTGCAGCAGGCCCACAGTCATTTTTGCAACTTTTTATAACAAAGACTTGATAATGAGAGCCGTCTGGAGATTAAAAAGTAATCAGTATGGGGGGTGGGAGAGTGGAATCCATTTTTCATTATATCTCTAAAATAAGTCATAAATTAACACAGTAAGTTATTAGCTTGATCATGCGATTTTTTTCTCTGCATTTTAAGACCTCAGTATTATTTTCTGTTACACTTGTTTAATTGAAGATAAACTGTATTTTTATTAGGATAATGCAGTCTTTTGTTACTGTAACAGTGTAATAATAAAAACCAGAATTTGCTACATGTAGCCAAAGAAATTTGATTCAGATTTTGCAACGTGATACATTTTTGCTCCCTATCAATATCTTGTCAAGCTTTGTTTTTCAACATGTCTGAGTTTTAGTTTTTAAAGACATTTTGCACACTTTTTCACACATGCAAATTATTCATTTTATACCTCTTACAGAGATGTCCAATTTTTTCCTGCACTTAAGTATCTCATAATGCTCATTTTTGAAGAATTTATAACAGGACTTGATACCATTAAAATATGTTCTTTGTGATTTATTTCTGCATTTTTGCTTCTTAGACTACGTTTGCAGTTTAAAAGTAAATGGGGAAAATAAAGATTATCACAACATTCAACAATTTTTGGATGAATTATTTTAAAAAGAGGAAAAGTCCAAATTCGCTAAATTGTTCATCACCTTTTAGGTTGTTCAAGACTGACGGAATGTTTCACTATCGAGAAGCCTGATCATGTAAAAACTTATGCAAATCAGTAATTTTGCTCAAATGAGTAAAGTTACTTATATGCATAAGTGTTTGTAGGATTAGACCTAAATATATGTATTTGACAGATATGCATTCTCATTTTAAAGTGACAGTGTCAAATAGTTTTTGTCCTAAAATGTAGGTTTTATTTATAAATTTTATTTTGGTAATTAAGATACTAACCCTGCAACTGAGTCTGCATGTATAGCCCCCTTGACTTCCATGGAGCTCTACACAAGCATCCACCTTTACCCATCTCATTGTGGGATCAAAATTATTGGCCTTGATCATCCAGTGTGATCCATGAAGGTGGAACCTTACGCCCAAGCACAGTACAAATGAAGTAAGTTGGGCTCTCTATGGATGCAGAGGTTTATCTAGGCAGTTTTAATTGAGGTGTTATTTTTGCCTTACTGTTATAAAAGTAATTGAAACAAAATATTTGGTGTGTTTAGATTTAAATATTTCTCTGCAGTGGTTGCAACCTAAGCAGGCCGCACTGTTAAGTATAGCCACTAGAAAGTGAAACTGATCTGAAAGTAACTACAAACTGTATAAACAATGAGGAGTACTTGTGGCACCTTAGAGACTAACAAATTTATTTGGGCATAAGCTTTTGTGGGCTAAAACCCACTTCATCAGATGCATGGAGTGGAAAATACAGTAGGAGGATATATAACAGTACATGAAAAGAAGGGAGTTTCCATACCAAATTGGGGGTCTGTTCTAATGAGACAATTCAATTAAAGTGGGCTATTATCAACAGGACGAAAAACCACTTTTGTAATGGTAATCAGGGTGGCTCATTTCAAACAGTTGACCAGATTACCACTACAAAAGTGGTTTTTCGTCCTGTTGATAATAGCCCACTTTAATTGAATTGTCTCGTTAGAACTGACCCCCCCCACTTTGGTAAGGCAACTCCTATCTTTTCATATACTGCTATATCTATCCTTACTGTATTTTCCTCTCCATGCATCTGATGAAGTGGGTTTTAGCCCACGAAAGCTTATGCCCACATAAATTTGTTAGTCTCTAAGGTGCCCACAAGTATTCCTCGTTGTTTTTGCTGATTCAGACTCACATGGCTACCACTCTGAAACCTACAAACTGTATGTTTCACTTAATCTACTGCACCCAAGATGGGAAACTGAAAGAGTAAACACAACTTATGTACAACCTACTTATTATGGCTAAATTACATTTTTCAAAATTATTTCTGAGGTAGAGGTTAAAATCAGTATTTTAAAATAACAAATTTCCCTACTACTATAATAACACAACAGATTGACTGACCGAAATATTTTTTAAAACTACAATATTATATAGCCTGCTTGTTAGTTGTTTTGTTTTTTCATTTCTCTCAGCTTGGAAAGTCAGATAGAAATTTTCACTTTTTTCTTCACATACTTTATACTCATATTTTGTCTCATGAACTAATACAATGCTGCAATGGGGGGTTGCAACTGGTACAGGGGAGTGTGTGTGTGTGTGTATTTAAGTAGTCCAGTGTGGGTTTTAAATTAAAAAAATTCTCAGTTTTAGATCATGATAAAAATCTCTTTTAAAATCTAAAAGGTGCCCAGCCACAACGAGCAAGGATTTTATTTTAAAATATGAAATAACTGCACTTGTTCCAAACACCAAAATCTT
Source organism: Caretta caretta (assembly GCF_965140235.1). NCBI lineage: Eukaryota > Metazoa > Chordata > Testudines > Cheloniidae > Caretta > Caretta caretta. The sequence continues at coordinate 199,300,689 of NC_134208.1, read as the reverse complement.
AATTGTGTGATAACAAAACTTTAAATTTGACATTGCTCAAACTAATTTGTAACCTACAATCTGCGCAATGCAGTGTAAAGAGGGTAATAGTTGTTCGACTTGCTTTTTTCCCTAATGACATACTGATTTCTGAAGTCAGATGTCACAAAGGGAAGCGGCTCTAACAGAGGATTAGGTTGGATTATGTGTAACGTGCTAATGCAAGATTATAATGTCCCATAATAATAATATATTGCTACAACTGACATTCTATTGTTTTGCAGTGGCTGCAAAGGGTTTGGTAGGACAAATTCTGAAGTGGTGTCTAACCATCCAAGAATGATGCCACCATTATTACTAAAGTGATGACAGTGAAATAATCTTAAACTACTAATCTCGCAAATTTTAATTACCAGTAATGATGACACATGTGCCCTGGTCTACACTAGGACTTTAGGTCGAATTTAGCAGCGTTAAATCGATGTAAACCTGCACCCGTCCACACAATGAAGCCCTTTATTTCGACTTAAAGGGCTCTTAAAATCGATTTCCTTATTCCACCCCTGACAAGTGGATTAGCGCTTAAATCGACGTTGCCAGCTCGAATTTGGGGTACTGTGGACACAATTCGATGGTATTGGCCTCCGGGAGCTATCCCAGAGTGCTCCATTATGACCGCTCTGGACAGCACTCTCAACTCAGTTGCACTGGCCAGGTAGACAGGAAAAGAACCGCAAACTTTTGAATCTCATTTCCTGTTTGGCCAGCGTGGCAAGCTGCAGGTGACCATGCAGAGCTCATCAGCACAGGTGACCATGATGGAGTCCCAGAATCGCAAAAGAGCTCCAGCATGGACCAAACGGGAGGTACAGGATCTGATCGCTGTTTGGGGAAAGGAATCTGTGCTATCAGAACTCCGTTCCAGTTTTCGAAATGCCAAAACCTTTGTGAAAATCTCCCAGGGCATGAAGGACAGAGGCCATAACAGGGACCCGAAGCAGTGCCGCGTGAAACTGAAGGAGCTGAGGCAAGCCTACCAGAAAACCAGAGAGGCGAACGGCCGCTCTGGGTCAGAGCCCCAAACATGCCGCTTCTATGATGAGCTGCATGCCATTTTAGGGGGTTCAGCCACCACTACCCCAGCCGTGTTGTTTGACTCCTTCAATGGAGATGGAGGCAATACGGAAGCAGGTTTTGGGGACGAAGAAGATGATGATGATGAGGAGGAGGAGGTTGTAGATAGCTCACAGCAAGCAAGCGGAGAAACCGGTTTTCCCGACAGCCAGGAACTGTTTCTCACCCTAGACATGGAGCCAGTACCCCCCGAACCCACCCAAGGCTGCCTCCTGGACCCAGCAGGCGGAGAAGGGACCTCTGGTGAGTGTACCTTTTAAAATACTATACATGGTTTAAAAGCAAGCATGTGAAAGGATTACTTTGCCCTGGCATTTGCGGTTCTCCTAGATGTAGTCCTAAAGCCTTTGCAAAAGGTTTCTGGGGAGGGCAGCCTTTTTGCGTCCTTCATGGTAGGACACTTTACCACTCCAGGCCAGTAACACGTACTCGGGAATCATTGTACAACAAAGCATTGCAGTGTATGTTTGCTGGCATTCAAACAACATCCGTTCTTTATCTCTCTGTGTTATCCTCCGGAGAGTGAGATATAATTCATGGTCACCTGGTTGAAATAGAGTGCTTTTCTTCAGGGGACACTCAGAGGAGCCCATTCCTGCTGGGCTGTTTGCCTGTGGCTAAACAGAAATGTTCCCCGCTGTTAGCCACAGGGAGGGGGGAAGGTTGAGGGGGTAGTCACGCGGTGGGAGGAGGCAAAATGCGACCTTGTAACGAAAGCACATGTGCTATGTATGTAATGTTAACAGCAAGGTTTACCCTGAAAGAGTGTAGCCACTGTTTTATAAAATGTGTCTTTTTAAATACCGCTGTCCCTTTTTTTTTCTCCACCAGCTGCATGTGTTTCAATGATCACAGGATCTTCTCCTTCCCAGAGGCTAGTGAAGCTTAGAAAGAAAAAAAAACACACTCGCGATGAAATGTTCTCCGAGCTCATGCTGTCCTCCCACACTGACAGAGCACAGACGAATGCGTGGAGGCAAATAATGTCAGAGTGCAGGAAAGCACAAAATGACCAGGACGAGAGGTGGCGGGCTGAAGAAAGTAAGTGGCGGGCTGAAGACAGGGCTGAAGCTCAAATGTGGCGGCAGCATGATGAGAGGAGGCAGGATTCAATGCTGAGGCTGCTGCAGGACCAAACCAGTATGCTCCAGTATATGGCTGAGCTGCAGCAAAGGCAGCTGGAGCACAGACTGCCACTGCAGGCCCTCTGTAACCAACCGCCCTCCTCCCCAAGTTCCATAGCCTCCACACCCAGACGCCCAAGAACGCGGTGGGGGGGCCTCCGCCCAACCAGCCACTCCACCACAGAGGATTGCCCAAAAAAAAGAAGGCTGTCATTCAATAAATTTTAAAGTTGTAAACTTTTAAAGTGCTGTGCTTAAAGTGCTGTGTGGCATTTTCCTTCCCTCCTCCACCACCCCTCCTGGGCTACCTTGGTAGTCATCCCCCTATTTGTGTGATGAATGAATAAAGAATGCATGAATGTGAAGCAACAATGACTTTATTGCCTCTGCAAGCGGTGATTGAAGGGAGGAGGGGCGGGTGGTTAGCTTACAGGGAAGTAGAGTGAACCAAGGGGCGGGGGGTTTCATCAAGGAGAAACAAACAGAACTTTCACACCGTAGCCTGGCCAGTCATGAAACTAGTTTTCAAAGCTTCTCTGATGCGTACCGCGCCCTCCTGTGCTCTTCTAACCGCCCTGGTGTCTGGCTGCGCGTAACCAGCAGCCAGGCGATTTGCCTCAACCTCCCACCCCGCCATAAACGTCTCCCCCTTACTCTCACAGATATTGTGGAGCACACAGCAAGCAGTAATAACAGTGGGAATATTGGTTTCGCTGAGGTCTAAGCGAGTCAGTAAACTGCGCCAGCGCGCCTTTAAACGTCCAAATGCACATTCTACCACCATTCTGCACTTGCTCAGCCTGTAGTTGAACAGCTCCTGACTACTGTCCAGGCTGCCTGTGTACGGCTTCATGAGCCATGGCATTAAGGGGTAGGCTGGGTCCCCAAGGATACATATAGGCATTTCAACATCCCCAACACTTATTTTCTGGTCTGGGAATAAAGTCCCTTCCTGCAGCTTTTGAAACAGACCAGAGTTCCTGAAGATGCGAGCATCATGCACCTTTCCCGGCCATCCCACGTTGATGTTGGTGAAACGTCCCTTGTGATCCACCAGAGCTTGCAGCACTATCGAAAAGTACCCCTTGCGGTTTATGTACTCGGCGGCTTGGTGCTCCGGTGCCAAGATAGGGATATGGGTTCCGTCTATAGCCCCACCACAGTTAGGGAATCCCATTGCAGCAAAGCCATCCACTATGACCTGCACATTTCCCAGGGTCACTACCCTTGATATCAGCAGATCTTTGATTGCGTGGGCTACTTGCATCACAGCAGCCCCCACAGTAGATTTGCCCACTCCAAATTGATTCCCAACTGACCGGTAGCTGTCTGGCGTTGCAAGCTTCCACAGGGCTATCGCCACTCGCTTCTCAACTGTGAGGGCTGCTCTCATCTTGGTATTCATGCGCCTCAGGGCAGGGGAAAGCAAGTCACAAAGTTCCATGAAAGTGCCCTTACGCATGCGAAAGTTTCGCAGCCACTGGGAATCGTCCCAGACCTGCAACACTATGCGGTCCCACCAGTCTGTGCTTGTTTCCCGAGCCCAGCATGAACCTGCCCCATTAGCACCATGATGCATGCATTGTCAGGGCCCATGCTTTCAGAGAAATCTGTGTCCATGTCCTGATCGCTCACGTGACCGCGCTGACGTCGCCTCCTCGCCCGGTATCGCTTTGCCAGGTTCTGGTGCTGCATATACTGCTGGATAATGCGTGTGGTGTTTAATGTGCTCCTAATTGCCAAAGTGAGCTGAGCGGCCTCCATGCTTGCCTTGGTATGGCGTCCGCACAGAAAAAAGGCGCGGAACGATTGTCTGCCGTTGCTCTGACGGAGGGAGGGGCGACTGACGACACGGCTTACAGGGTTGGCTTCAGGGAGCTAAAATCAACAAAGGGGGTGCCTGTACATCAAGGAGTATTTCAGGCAGGACTTCACGGAGGGTTCCAATAAGAAATGGTGCACCTAAGTTATTGTCCTTATTGAAACAAGAAGGTTAGCCTGGCCTCTGATTGATACATGGCTAGATGTACCTCGCTGCACCTTCTCTGTGAGTGACTGCAGTGTGATCTAGAAGAATGAGTTCCCTAGACGGGGGGGGGGGGGAAGCAAATGAGTACAAAACAAATCTGGTCTATTTCTTGTTTTGATCCACTCCATCTATCTTTTACATCTTTGGCTGGCAGCAGACGGTGCAGAAGGACTGCATACCATCCACATCTCATGGCTGCTCGGCAGAAGATGGTACAGTACGACTGCTAGCAGTCCGTATCGCCTGCCCGCTCACCATAAGACGGTTCAATAGGACTGACTGCAGGACTAAAGAGAATGACCTGGTCAAGTCACTCCAAATTTAGTCCCCGCACCCATGTCTGCCCAGGCGCTCCCAGCCGACGTGGCCAGGAGCACTTCGGACATGACGATGGCGGCTACCAGTCGTACTGTACTGTCTGCTGCCACAAGGCAAGGGGTTGCTGCTACTGTGTAGCAATGCCGTACCGCGTCTGCCAGCACCCAGGAGACATAGGGTGACGGTTACCTGAGCGGGCTCCATGCTTGAAGTGGTATGGCGTCTGCACAGGTAACTCAGGAAAAAAGGCGCGAAACGATTGTCTGCCCTTGCTTTCACGGAGGGAGGGAGGGAACGGGGGCCTGACGATATGTACCCAGAACCACCCGTGACAATGTTTTAGCCCCATCAGGCATTGGGATCTCAACCCAGAATTCCAATGGGCAGCGGAGACTGCGGGAACTGTGGGATAGCTACCCACAGTGCAACGCTCCGGAAGTCGACTCTAGCCTCGGTACTGTGGAAGCGCTCCGCCGAGTTAATGCACTTAATGCACTTAGAGCATTTTCTGTGGGGGGGGGGGGGGGACACACTCGAATATATAAAACCAATTTCTAAAAAAACGACTTCTATAAATTCGACCTTATTCCGTAGTGTAGACATACCCACAGGGTAGGAAACTACAGTCCCCGTGCACAAGAACCAGAAATCTAACCAACCACGAAGTGTATTTTCAAACTCGAAATTTTCAAAAGTGATGGTCGGTGCCCAACGGGAGAGAAGAGGCTTGATTTTTCACAAGGGCTGAACAGTAGGTGCCCTCAGGAAAACCAAACCCTTGAGTGGTGGCGGAGGGTGGGCACCCAGGTGTGAGGCACCAAAAATCATGAGTCATTTTGGAAGTGCCTACTTGTTTTCGCACATCAAGTCGCTTGCTCACCCCGGCTTCAAGGAAGGAAGAGCTGCTGTTGTGCAGGGTCAGATACCTACTGTGCACCGAGACCAGGAGAGCCAGCAGCAGCAGCGCCACGCTCACAGCCTTCATCGCAGAGCAGCTCCGGCTGCTGTAACGCTCCCGCAGCGGCCGCACATGGGGCAGGGGCCGCAACCTCCACCTGCCCCCGCCCCCAGCTTCAGGGCAGGGACGGGCTCCCACAGGCCCCTCTTCCACACACCCCGGGCAGGGACAGGCCCCACCTCCCGGGCAGCAGGCACTGATGGCCGCGACCACCTCAAAGGGCCAAGTTCATCCACTCCCCCCCTGCGGGCTAAACGGGCGCCTGCCCGCCCGCAGCGCAGGCTCGGCCCTGAAGCGGTTACTTAGCAACCGTTTGCCACCGAGCGGCCAATCCCCGCCTTCCGTCCCGTCTGACCTTCCACCCGGAAGTGAAGTGTCAGTTCACGCGTTCTGACCGAAGGGGCTGAGGGAAGGAGGGCGGGCAGGCACCGGGGCGGGGGGGTGCCAGGGAGCTGCCTGCAGGACGCCCCTTGCCCTGCGAGGGGAGGAGCCGGGCCGCAGCAGCAGCAGGTGGGGTGGTTGGGTGGAAGCCGCAATCCGTAACCCCGGTGTGTTTTGGGTCGGACCCCCTCCTCCCAGAGCCCAGCCTGCTCGCTCTCGACACAGAGCTGCTTCCCGTCGGGCTCGGGTGTGTGTCAATTGCTGTGGCCTCTTCCCGCCCTCCTCGGGGGGCAGGGACAAGCTGCACGCGGGCCCTTGGCACGCGAGCGCGACTCAGCGAAGGAGAGGCAGGATCCTCCCATCTCACAGCCACACCTGGGGCCGCAGCAACAGGCCAGGGAAGGATGTTACACGGCATCTCCTCCCGGCTGTGAGCAACGTGTCGCACCTAAGCACAGGCGGCCGCGGGCTGGGGTGGGGGGAGACAGGGCTGAGATGTGCCGCCGAATGGGGGAGGAAGGAGATTCGTCACGAAACAGCTGTGCAGAGAAGCCTCTCCGCCGGGGGCTGGGGAGACTGTACGCCGGGGGCACCCCCACATAGCAGTCAAGCGACCCCCACCCCTTACGGGCAGCAAGGGAGCCCCCCTCCCCATAAAGAAGGGCGCTTGGGGAAAGGGAGGGCCTCTCCCTTGTCCTTCCCTGGAAAGAAGAGGCACCTCCCTACTGCTCCCCCATGGAGGGAGCCACCCGAGTGTTTCCCTCCCCCACCACACACACAGAGAGGGGACCCACCCCGATCCCCTCTGGATGGATGGCGACGCCTCAGAGTCGCCCGGCTCCCGCACGCCTTGCCCGCAAGGAGGGAATCACCCCGCGGCGAGAGAGTCCACCATGGCCTGAGCTCACTCGTGTGCCCGGCGCTGCCCCCGGCCTGTCCCTTTAAGGCCCCTCCCCTCGGCCGCGGCGCCGGAGCCCGTGTGCTGCGAGCGGCCCGGTGGGGCGGGGGCTGATGAGCGGCGGCTGCCGGAGCCAACGGGCCGCGGGGAGGGAGGCGGGCGCTGCGGGGGTGTCGGGTTCGAGCGAGGCGTGACCCAGTTGACAGGCGCTGCGAGCCGCTGGGCAGGAGCGAGCCGTGCAGGGGGACGCAGGGGACGGCCGCCGGGTCAGCGACACCCCCCCCCCCACCACCCTCCCATCTCCGGTGAGCCTGGGGAACGTGCAGCTCAAAGCCGCCGCCAGCCACAGCACCATGTACCCCAGCAACAAGCGGAAAAAGCTCTGGAAGGAGGAGAAAGGTACCAGCCCCTCGCAGCCCGGTCTCCGCCGGGCAGGGCACCCCATCTCCCCGCCGGGTGGGGAGCCCCTCTCCCTGCCCGCCCGGTGCGGGAGGTACTCGCTTCCCCTCAGCCCTACCTCTTGTCTGTCCCCCTTGCCTAGTGGGCCAAGGTGCCGACCCCCTTGTCCTCCTGCTGGGCAGCGTAACCCTCCCCCCGCCCCAGTAGGGCAGCTGGTAGGTCCTCTGGCCCCACGATCCTTCTCGTGGGGGGGCAGAGTGGCCCTTCGTCTCCTCCTCCCCCGTCCCCCTGCTGCTGTCTCGGTGGGACAGGGTCTTAACCCCGCCTTGCTGTACTCGGTGAATGGTTCTCCTGGGTTTTGAGCTACCCCCCGCCTCCGTGGCTCTGAGGTGTGAGCTCCCTAGTTGCTCTTATGCCTTGAATTTCTCTATCCTCTTCCACCATTTGTGGGTAGGGGTGCTGGGGATGCTTCCCCACCCCCTGGTTTGAAGTAGTAACAACAATACATGGTTTCCATCAGCAGCACCCCCACTATAAACATGGTTCCAGTACCCCTGTTTATGGGTCATTCCCCCCCTCCACTTTTCTCTGTGTTGCACCTTTCTCTGGGGTATGTGTCTTTACTCCCAGTGTTTCTCTTCTCCAGCCACCCCTGTGTGTCAGTCTAGCCGTGAGCCTCCTTTCTTTTCTTTGATATATTTTGGCTATCTTTCTCAAACAATCACCCTTTTCTTGTATTTTCTTCTTCTCCTTTTCCTTGCATTCTCTCTGTCCCTCTCTTTTCCTTTACATGACTGTGGATTCTCTCCCTTCTTAGACCCTTATTCAAACCTGATCTTTCTCCAAAGAGGCTATGCCAATCAGCATAAACAAATATTTGTATTTTGTGTGCTTACAACAAAACTTGTTTTCTTGGTTTTTTTACATAGGGATGATATGTCAGATAACTGTGTGCTACTAGGGGGAAAAACATGAATAAAAGTAGAGTGTTTCTTGCTACCCTTACCCCTTTTATTTGCTAGATCTAGGCAGGAAAACACATCTGCAATGCTACTTATCACAAAACAGACATAGAATAGAGAGAGAAATCTGAAACAAGTTCAAGTGCCCAAAAGCGCAATAATTTTTTTTTTAAAGTAGCTGGGGGAGGTTGGAGGGAAAAGAGAGGGATACTAAATGGCAAACTAAACACTTAAATGGCTCTAACTGAAGGAAACATTTTGAAACCAAATATAACTTTAAATCTCACAAACTTATTTTTATCAAATGCTAGTTTTGATTTCGAGGCCATTTAAAATGGAAGAAGAGAAAAAGGTGTTAAATTGGAAAAATATAGGTGAAATATTTCCTCTATAAACTACTTGGTAGAAAAAGTAAACATTCCATACAATGTATGTAAAAAGATAAAACTAAAACTGATTCTACTGCTGTAAAGTTAGTCATATGAAAGATTGGTATGTTTCAGGTAGGTGAGAAATAAAATTATATAAGATACTAAATGCAGTGTTTAATCCAAACATAACTCCACCACTTTAACCTGCATGACTTTTTATTGTTGTGTTTAACTATTGAACACGGATAGCAGCTTAAATAAAACTTACTGATCTTCTTGGCATGAACCTTGCAATAGCAGCTAAGTGAAATCTTCATTGTAGAAAACAGCTGAGCTCCCTCCTGTGAAAAATGTTTCCCTTTTAGTAAGGGAACTGACATTTAGAACTGGATCCTACCTTCAAAACTCTGTCATCAATCTCATAGGAGAGTTTTTTTTTTTTTTTCCCCTTCTTAATTGGAAAAAGAGCAACTTGTCCACAAACACTGAATAGCCATCAAGCTGATCTTGCAATTTTGGTCTTATTGTATTGACTGTTTTGAAGACAATCCAAACATACACAGAATAATAGAAACAGTACAAAATCCTGTTACCAATATCCTCTAATATAAATTAGTTTAGTTGTTTATCCTGGAAACACTCATGTTGACCTTCTATTTAGCGTTCATATAAAATGAAAAACTACACTCTTAAACAGCAAACAAGTATGACTGACAATGTAAAATATTGTTCTCTTTCTCATATTTTGTTGTTGCTGTTTCTTCTACCATAGGATTCCTATAATTTATTAGCAGTAAGGTGGTACATGGAGGCCAGGGCCTTGTTGTGCTAGATGCTGCATGAACATAACAGACAGCTGCTACTTGAGAGAGAAGACTTAAGTCTAAACATAACTCCATATGGGGGGGGGGGGCAGGCGGAGGGAAGAGCAAAACAAATACATAATCAATCTGCCTGAGGCTAGCCCAACTTTTTATGTTTCACTTAAATGTACAAGAAGTTATTTATGTGGCATGGGCTCTACAGGCAAAAACTACTTTCCTGAGCTGAGATTTTTATCTTACATGCCTGATGCTATTGTTCCTACTTGCAGTGGATAAAATGACAGTCAAATTGTGATGGGCACTCTTAATTTTGAGCTCCCTTCTATTGATGAATATTCAGTATCTTAAATATATGATCAAGCAATACTAACTTCCTGCAGAAATGTTAATGGAACGCACTTGGTTTACTTAGGGGCATGTGAGGAGGGGAGAGGTTTATAAAACTTAAAACTGTGAATGCTTTCTCCCATCTAACAGAGAGAAGAAATAGGGGCTTCACATTTGCAGGCAATTACTGTACCAAAGTTGATAGAAGATTCCTAAGCATGGAGCAGCATTCTATTAGGAATCTCAGCACCTTTCTACCTCTGGCATTTGTCAGGGGAGCTTCTCATCAAGGGTGTACTGTATATCTGGGATTTGGTGGTGCGGGATGTTCCTACTTCATCATTTCTATTGAGACTGTCCATTAATGTCTAGTAAATGTCCTTAAGCCTTGATTAATATCTCTCTCTCTTTTTGTAGTTGTGTTGGTCCTGGGATATGAGGATATGAGAGAGACTGGGTGGGTGAGTTGATGAAAGAGACAAGCTTTTGAGCTTACATACCTGAAGAAGAGCTCTGTGGAGCTCAAAAGCTTGTTTCCTTCGCTAACAGAAATTGGTCCAATAAAAGATGTTACCTCATCCACCCTGTCTCTCATTTGATTACTAAATGTCAGTATTGCAATGTCTGTATTGTAGACGCCTAGCTTCTGGATTCTTTTTTTCCCCTGGTTGTCTTCCTGCCAAGTGAATACCTGCAGTGCCTGTCTGTGGCTGGTATGCATTCACAAGCTGCAGCAGTTTGAAACTGACCTTTTTTCTTTCTGTTTCACTCTTTACCTGGATCTTACCATTTCACACAAGAGCCGGCTCTCTGCAAACTAAGGAAAATAACACTTCATTGATTCACATTTGAAAGGTGATATTTACAGCTATGGATATTAGAGACTTTTCTGAGAGCTTAATTTTAACAGAAACTGATAGTTTAGGACTACGCTGCTCCACACGAGTAAGTTTCAAGCCCTGCAAGTAATAAAGATATAGAAGAATTTTGTTCCTTAAAGGCAACAAATTGACTTGTACCCTTTTCACTAAAATTCAGTAGAAGTCTGTTTGCTTGTCTGTCCTGCAGCTCTGAAGTTTTGAGTGTTGTCTATAGTACCAATTGATCTCTGCAGTTTCAGGTTCATCTTTCAGTAGTACCTGTAGCACACGTGAAATATTTGTATTCTGTGTTCTCGAGGATTAAACAATTGAATTACATTGAAATTTTATTGAATAATAATCTAATGACATTGATTTTTTTAATTTTATTTCTAAAGGTCCAATTAAGGTACACAATCATTATGTATTTTTTCCAATCCTCCGGTTTAAGTTGGTTTAAAAATGTGTTGCAATGTAAAAATCTTTAGAATAAGAGGGAGTCTCCTTTTATACTGAAAAGTCAAACTTTGATTATTGGACTTCACAGTTTTGTAAATTCTCCTTAAAGACTGGTATCTTTCAGGTGATAGAAATTTCTATCTGAGCAGCAGCCTCTCCATCCTGCTGAATCAATGTGCCTCAAACAGGATCTGAAAATACAATTTTTAGATGGAGAGTAACTCCTTCCCCATGTCTGTCTAGTCCTGGGCCTTGACTAAGAGCAGCAGATATGATATTGGACTAAGATCTCAAGAAGGAAAAAACATTTGGCTGCTTCAGATAATGTTAAACATACTTGTATGTGAAAGTGAACTAAATGCTTTTAGATAAACTTAATTTGTATTACGTAGTTCACTTGTTACTATACCCAAATTATGCTTATATGGAAAATGACTGCCAGAGGCTAGACTTGAATACAAGAGTACTGGTGTGCTCCACAGTATTGTGCCACTTACTTTTTATGGAAGAGAGAATTTATATAATGCAATAAGAAGAAAGGGGGTTAAACAATCTTATTATAACATTTTATATAGATGAAGTGGCTTCCCCCACAAAACTGGGATTTATTATGCTAATAGAATACACAGAGGTTGAGATTTCATCATCTGCCTTTCCTGTCACCCATATGACTTTGGCATATGGGTTGGAATAGCAGCTGCAGCCCTTCCTTTTCATTTGGATGGAGCAGACCCACTGAAGTTTTTAAAACTCAGGAACCTGGGATGGCACTTCTGGCCCCCTCCCCTTTGTTGTCATGTGTACCTTTCAGAATCCTCAGTTAATATGTCATGAATACTAGTATAGGAATCTCAGATGGATGTGGGCCTGATATTAATAGAGATCAACAGAACACTGGATCCTGAGAGGACCAAAGGTCTAATCTGTGTTTCTAATGCATATTGTCATGATAAGTGGGTATCTCAGGATAATATATTAATACATCACGAAATGGATAACAAAGATTTTAACAGTGAAGTGTATTCTGGGGTTTTGCGTCACGTTACGGCTGACTTATTACAGTTGTTACAATTGCCGCTAAAAACATTCTCGGTCTTTTGTTAAACCCACAGAAAAAGAAGGAAAACAATTAAAGCATTTGAAACTTAAAGAAGTAATGCTTTCATTTTAATAATTGCCCTCTTCCTTTAGCTGTATAGAGTCTTTTTTTAAATAAGGGAAAACCCCTGTTTTGATGATCTCTTTAGATTATATGAATTGTCCGTTTTTTAAGGTGAGGGTGTTATAAATCCAATCCTGTTTCTTTTAAGACAAAACAAAATGATTTCCCGTAAGAATAATAGCAAAAATAGGAAATGTGGCTTTTGTCTCTGATGCTCTCTTGCTTGCGACCTAGCTGTGAGAGAAGTACAGGGAAAGCACATGGGTTTATCCGTCACTGCAAGACTTGGAAAACAGCTACCAACAGCAAGCTGTTTTTAGGCATTACTTTTAGCTTCCCTTTCTGGTCACAGGTTTACTACAGCAGGGTTGCGAATAGTGGAATTATCTTGTCTGTCTAAGCCAGGCTATCTTTTTGCCTTTTGTTCAATAAAATAGGAAAGAGGATAAATGAGGTGGGGATGGAAAATGACAAGGAGGGGATGGTGTTAGGAACCTAACATCCCAGGTGGTGGTCACGATGCTGGTGGAGGTGGTGATTACTGGTGAAGCCCAGCTCTGGGAGAAGCTGAGTAAGGTGTAAAGCCAGGAAGTTGGCCACAGAAAAAGGCTGCAGGGGCAGAATCTGCAGTCACTCTTTCGGCACAGAGATGAGGGTGGGAGGAAACCCAAAGGGGAGCAAAAACTGTGGGATCCTGTCCCTAATGAAGAGGTTTACCCAGAGGAGTTGCAGGGCAGAAAGTTAGTGGAAAGTAAGGTAGGCAGAAGCTCAGGGAAAGAGCAGCAGTGTTTGAGACCATGTAGTCCTTGGCTGCTGAGTATAGGGCCTCTGGGATGAAACCTGAAGTAACGGGTGGACCCAGATACATCTACCAGTCACTGGGAAGTGGTGCAGGACTGTTGAATGTGCCATACAGACAGCTGGTTTGGTGAGATTTTGATACCCTGAAAGGGGGGGACAATACAGTGACATAGTTGGAGGGCTGAGTCCTAGAGAAAGCACCCAGAGTCCTGGTGAGAGAGACAGAAGGGGTACTAATCCAGATGCGAGCTGATTTCCACATGACCCACAAAGGAGCGTCCCCAGCAGTGAGTGTACTCATCACAACTAGCCTTTCTATCTCTGGGTCTTGTTTGCTTTTTACAAACCATTTAAGTAATGGGCTGTTGTTTTGGACAGTTGTAGGATACAGACCTCTGCACCTAAAACCTCCATCAAGAAGGTAATGGAAGATGTGTGCAACCAAAGAATGGAGTCAGATTGTAGTTCAGTGTATCAACTTACCAGTCGGAGGACATCTTAGGGCTTATCTACACAGGCATTTTAGTTTGTGCTGAGTTGATGCGTACTAGTTGGTACGCAATATGTAATCTGCAGTAATAGTGTGCAAATGAGATAACTGTGTCTTGTTTCAATGCACATGATTGTGTACATGTGACGGGATTTGTGTGTGTGGTTTGGCATTTCAGGCGGTTATCCCATGGTCCTTCGCTTCATTGCTGAACTGTGTTTATTCTGGCACTTTGTTTGCAGTGCATTGTGGAATACATAGTGGAAGCCAGTAGAATTCTGGGAGTTGGGGGTCAAACTCTGAAAATCCCATGATTCCTTGCCCTCTGTCCTGTGATTACTCTCTTTCTGGGTGGGCTAGCACCATTTGTTGAATTTCTGTCGGCCATCCTGGATGCAATAATGCTCTGTGCCACAGTGCTGGCAATCATGAATACACAGAGACTGCTTGCAATTTTGGTTGAGTTCTCAGCATTGGGTGGCTTTGGCTTTCAACCACTGAGCAGCTGATGTGGCTACAACATCTGCAGCAGCAGAGAGAGAGAAAGAGGAGGAGGAGAATACGAAGCAACTGGTACTACGTGAGCTGTTCCTGGAACACAGTACAGAGTTGTTTCTGGGCTAGGGGAAAACAGAATCAATGGGTGGGAAAGCATCTCGTGGTGGTGGTGTTTTGCAGACCTGGGATGACCAGCAGTGGTGACAGAATTTCAGGATGGTGAAGGCAACCATTTTTTTGAAATCTGTGCTGAACTTGGAACTGTGGAGGGAGCACACTGCCATGTGGAATCCCATGCTTATTAAGAAAATGAGTTGCCATTGCCCTCAGGCAGCTGGCCACCCCTGACTGTTACTGGTCTGTATCTAACCAATTTGGCTTGGGAAGATTGGCTGTTAGGGGAGGGAGGCCTTTCTCATGCAGCTATGTGCTATTATGCAGGAGGTATTGTTGTGCTGGGTTACAAAGCTTTATAACGCTTAGGAGATTATTGATGTCTTTGCACGTACGGCGTTCCAGAATAGTATTAGACCCCTGGGTCCCGTCATTTGCTTCCTGCACCAGATTTTGGAGTTCATAAGCGGAGAAAGGGCTATTTCTCCAAGGCCTGATTGTCCACCAGAGCAGGTTCACAAACATAAATGCAAGGTGGTCTGGAAAGGTCCCTGATGTTAGGATCTTTTAGAATCACCCCTGTTCACCTTAATGAATCACAGTGATCCTGAGGGTAGACTCCTCATGGACATTAATGGTGTGGAGATTGTTCAGGTCATCCTGGGAGATGGAGCTTATTTTTTTATTTCCCAAGCTAATGAAGCCATTTACAGGGCACTTGGACAGAAGAAAGGAGCTGTTCTACTGTTGCCTTAGTAGTTACAGAATAACTGTGGACTGTGCATTTGCCCATTGGAAAGTGAGATAGCGCTATCTTATGACTAGGTTTGATGAAGCAAAATGACATCAGCCTACGATCTTTGTTGCACAATATTGGTGAGAGTAAGGGAGAAAGTTTTATGAGTTGGAGGCTGAGGTGCAGATATTTGCTCAACACCATGAGCGGCCAGCAAGGCATCCACTGCGAAGTCTAAACCACCTTGGCAATAATGTCAGGGATGCCTCTTGTTTTTACTTTGAGTCTGGTGCCTGAAAATGTGCAGCTGTCATCCCTGAGAAGGTAGGGGTGGGTGATGATTTTTATGGGAAGAGATGTTATGGTACTGTTTATGCTGTGTGTGCTTTTGAGTTGAAACAAACAAATACCTTTGCCCTTCCCCTAATCTGATTCTGCTGTTAAATTGAATTTTTTTGTGCCATGCATTGCAGAAGCTTTGACTTTTTAAGTGGTTTTATTGTAAGCTTATGCCAGTAAATAATAACCAAAAATAAAATGTATAAACATTACAAACTCTGCTTGTAGTGATTAAAACATGGAGGAGAACAAAGGAGAGACAAGATGATGGTGATCAACAGGCAGTGGTGCTAGAAGGAGGGCTTTGGAATGTTTGACCGCTGGGAGGCATCCTCGGACAGAGGACTATTCTCAGGGGAAATAGACTTCTGGGATGGAGGTTGACACATCTGATTAATAGAGCTTTAAACTAGGAATTCAGGGGAGACTGTTTCGAGGTGCTCATGTAATCTCCATGCCCGATTCTGATATTGAATGGGAGGGAAAATCAAGTCAGAGCAGATACAACAATGGAGAAAAGAACAGCAGAGGCTAGGAGAATAGACATCAAGAGGAAAGAGTCTCATTGGTATTCGTGAGCAGTCAGGTGATGCTGGCTGTAGAATAATTGTACTTAATCGCGGGGAGGAATCTGGGTGAAGACGAGCAGAAACAACTAAGATGTCTACACCAATTCAGAAGTCTGGGTAACAAAATGGAGGGACTAGAACTACTGGTGCAGGAAGTGAAATCAGATGATATAGGGATAACAGAAATCTGGTGGAACAGTAGTCATGATTGGAGTACAGGTATTAAAGGGTATGTGCTGTTTGGGAAAGATGGAAATAAAGGTAAAGATGGTGGAGTAGCATTGTATTTTAATGACAAGGTAGACTTTAAAGAAGTTAGAAGTGATGGTATGGACGAAATAGAATCTGTTGGGTCAAAATTACATTGTGGGAGGGGAAGCTTAGAGAGAGGCGCAGAACCAGGTAGGGAGCTTTTTGGTCCCGCCCACCCCAGCACCAGCCAGGGTCCTGGGCCACATGCCACCGCCCTTCCCCAGCATCTGTGGTGCCTCCAGGCAGGCCCTGCCCAGGTTTTAATCGTGGGTATTTTTAGTAAGTCATGGACAGGTCACGGGCCATGAATTTTTGTTTACTGCCCGTGACCTGTCTGTGACTCTTACTAAAAATACCCATGACTAAAACGTAGCCTTACTTATCAGTGCTGAATTGAGTGGAAGAATTACTTCATGTCTTGCTTGCAGCACTCCTGCTAATATATCCCAGAATGATGTTGACTCATTCAACAGTATTATATTGTTGAATCGTATTTAGTTTGATCCACTATAACTGCCAGATTCTTTTCTATAGTATTTCTTCCCAGGTGGTCTTATTTTGTATTTGTGCAGTTGATTGTTCCTTCCTAAGCGGGGTATTTTGCATTTGTCCTTATCTAATTTCATCCTATTGGTTTCAGACCATTTCTTCTGTTTATCAAGATCAACTGGAATTCTAATCCTGTCCTTCAAAGCACTCAGAATCCCTCCCATCTTGGTAATGTCCACAAAATTTGTGTATTCTATATGCCATTATTGAAATCATTTATGAAGATATTGAATAGAAACAGACTTGGTACAGCTCCTTGCAGGACTCTACTTGATATGACCTTCCAGCTCAATTGCAAACCATTGATAACTACTCTGAGTATGGTTTCGTAATCAGTTGTGCACCCACCTTATAATAGGTTGTTCCTGACCAGTCTTTCTCAAATGGGGGGGTCCCAACCCAAAAGGCGGTCACAAGGCTATTGTATAGGGATCGGGAGATCACAAAAAAAATTGCCAGTGGGAGGAGGAAGGGGAGTAGAGCAGCCACCCAGCTCTGAAGGCGGCGCCGCTGCCAGCAACAGTGCAGAAATAAGGGTGGCAATACCATGAGTGTGCTCTTGTGACTATGTACGGTAATTTGCTATCACTTTTTTTGGCGGGGGGTCGCCTTGGTTGAGGCAATACTTCTCTAGTTAGTTTTATGTGAAGGTTTGTGTGAGACCATATCAAAAGACTTCTTGAAGTCGAGGAATATCCCATCTACTGCTTCCCCCTATCATGAGCTAATTCCATTTAAATTAAACGGAAGGATAAATAAAAATGTCTGCAACTAGGGTCCTTGAAAACAAGGGGAAACATAATTTTTTTTAAGGGAGTTAGGGAAGTTGACTGGACTCAAACTCCTAAATCTGAATGTTTAGGAGGGTTGTAATTATTTTAAGAAATCTGCTTAGGTAAAGGTGGTAACTTGCTGAAAAGAAGTTTTAGTCTCAGAAGACTATTTTTACTTTTGTTGGCTAGTAATCCTTTCTATTTTATACCTACTTGGTATCACTTTTTTTGTGTAATAAACTTTTTTTTTTACTATAAACCAAATCAGTGCTGTGATTGAAATGAGTGTATGTCAAATCTTAAATCAATGAGCTGCAGTATATTGTCCCTTTTTAAAGGAGCAATGAACTTATAGTTCTGTAGTGTTCAGTTAGAGGTCTGGACACTGCAGGGAGTCATCTCTGGAGAACTCAGGAGTTGGGGGTTACTATTTTGTTACCTGCAAGGCGAGGTTTAGGCTGTCAGAGTCCTGAAGAGTTTGCTGGCAAAGTAGACAAGCTGATAAGTCAAGGAGTTGTCACATAGCTTGGCAGTAACAAATACGAATACAAATACCTTTTTCTCCTCTCAGTCTCAGTAAGTGAGAGTTTTGCATGTGTAGAGGCTTGTAGAGGCTTTGTGCTGGGAGAGAAATTGAGCCCTGATTAGGGCATGGGGCTGCTTTGAGTAGGGGTCCTATAAAGGTAGCCAGCCAGTCAGGCCCAGACAGTGGCACAGGAGCCAGTAAACAGAGCTGTAAACAGGGGAGTTTGATTTTGGGTTTGTATTTGCTGTGGGTGCTGGTGTTTTGGTGTGGTTTGTGTTTCCCAGATTAACAGGATTCAGGTGGGAAGGCTCTGACAGATACAGAGGCAGCAGTGGGAGTGACCCAAGTAGTGGAAGACACAATGAAGATGACTGGATGTGGAAGCTGCCAGGTGTACATGATCCTGGAGGGGGTACCTGGAAAGAGTTTCGTCTGCATGAAGTGCCGTCTGATAGAGCTGATGGAAGAAAAGATCCGAGGATTGGAGATGCAGGTGGAAAGTCTGGTTGAGTTTAGAAGGGGGTTTGAGCGGATTGTGGAGCAAAGACATGAGGTGACTGAAGGGAAAAGGTCAGATATGCAGATGGAAGCAGGACCGAAGAACTCTGAGGGGAGACTGCTGGGTGAAGAAAATGGACAGTGGAAGCATGTGACCAAGAGAACCAGGCAGAGGAAAAGATGGGCTAGTGAGGGAGAAATAGAGCTCAAGAACAGGTTTGCAGAGTTGGAACAGGTTTGCAGAGTTGGAAAATGAAGAAGGGGCTCAGCAGGTGGTCACTGAAGGTGGAAGGGCAAGGAAGAAGAGAAGAACGGCTAGTCCTATAGGAAAAGGGGAAGAGTCAATGGAGACTACACCAAATATGAGCCTCAGGAGGATACAGGATGGGTTGAAGAGGATTACATGGGACAATAGGAATGGAAAGAACTTGCAGCCAGAGGGAATAGGGAGAATCGCACAGTCACCAGGAAAAGGCAGGTCTATGTGATCGGGAACTCCTTACTGAGAAGAATGGACAGGCCTGTAACCAGAGCTGATCCAGAGAATAGAAGGGTGTGTTGTCTTCCAGGTGCTAAGATACGGGATGATTGGAGAATTGGTCTGGTATCAACAAGACTACATTCAATAAAGACAAGTGCAGAGTACCTCACTTGGGAAAGAAAAATGAAATGGGGAATAACTAGTTAGGAGGTAGCACTGCTGAAAAGTACCTGGATCACAAATTGAATAGGAGTCAACAATGTGGTGCAGTTGAGAAAAAAGGCTAATATTCTGGGATGTCTAACTTACAACACTCCTGATAATACAGGAGAGGTAACTGTTCCACTGTATTCAGCAATGGAAAGGCCTCAGCTTGAGTACTGTATTCAATTCTGAGTGTCACACTTCAGGAAAGATGTGGACAAACTAGAGGGGGAGTCCAGTGGAGAGCATCAAAAGTGATAGGCTGGGTTTTCTAAACTTCTGAGGACAGGTTGGAAAAAAAATTGGACGTATTTAGTCTTGAGAAGTGAATGAGTGGGGGACCTGATACTAGTCTTCAAATATGTTAAGGGCTGTTGCAAAGAGGATAGTGATGAATTGTTCTCCATGTCCATTGAAGACAGAAGTAGTAATAGGCTTAATCTGCCACAAGGGAGAGCTAGGTTAGGTATTAGGAAAAACTTTCTAACTAAATGGGTAGTTAAGCACTGGAATAAATTACCAAGGGGAGGCTGTGGAATCCCTAAAATTGGAGGTTTTTAAGAACAGGTTAGACAAACATCTGTCATGGATGATATAGGTATACTTGACCCTGCCTCAGCAGAGAAGATTGGACTAGATGACCTGTTGATGTCCTTTCCAGCCCTACGTTTCTATATTCCTGAGGAAATTCTGAGCCAAAACGTGTAAAATTCTGTGCACAATATTTTAAAATTCTGCATATTTTATTTGTCAAAATAACACAATATAGTCACGCCTTTTTCAATTATTTTGGTAATTTATTTCAAAATACCTGTCAGCACGTATGTCTGTAACAATACAGACAACCAAAAAGATTCGGGAAATGTTTTTTGACAAATGGATTCCTTACTAGGCATATTAGCACACTGATATGGCTCCACAGAGCAGATGGCAATACTAATATTTCCATGTATGTCCAGCACAGAAGACTTTAAGGGTATGTATACAGCGCCCCGCCCTGCAGGGTCCTAGAACCCAGGCTCCAACCTCAGCAATGAAACAGCCCCACTGCCCAAGCCGCACAAACCTGAGTTGGCTGGTATGGGCCAGCCTCTGGTTTTTCTTTGCTGTGTAGATATAGCCCATAGCACATTGTTAGGACTGAAGTTAGGCCATGATCTGTTACAGCACTTAAATAGGTGCATAAAGTTCAGCACCTGAATATCCCCATTGGAACTAATGCTTTGGCAGATCGGGGCCTTAGGGCATGGCATGGCTGAGTAGTATTCAGCATGTCACTGTGTAGTCACTGGACTAGAAAGTCAGTTGTTGCAGACAGTAGATGAGAAGGGCAATGGGAGTGGAGGCTCCAGCAGGGCAGTGCGGAGTGGAAGCTACTGGCTGCACAGAGGTGAGGGATCACTATGCAGCCCTCTTCTGGGACACAGACTTGGTGGTGAGGCTGCACCTGACCCTGACACTGTGCAAGGGCTGGTCCTGCCCCTCTGAGCCGGGTGAGCATGCATGGCCAGCTCTGCCCCCATCCAGGTGTGGGGGAAGCAGACTTAGCCCCACACCTGGATCCCCCACGTGAAGCCCCTCCACACTTGTATCCTGGCAGGCTTATCTGGATGTGCATGGCTCTGTGGAGTGTTGAGCATGGGGGGGAAATCTAGATATACAGGGACTTGGGGTGGTGGTGGGGGGGTGCGGTCTGAGTGCAGGGGGAATAGGACTGGGGAGCTACAGGTGAAAGTGTTTGGGGCTCAGTGGGTGGGGTCTGGCAGGATGTGGTAGGGGTCCAGATGCAAGGGGTTTGCGGGCAACTCGCCATACAGTGACCCCTTCCCCCTGCAACTGAGGAGCGATGGGGACAAGAAGCATGGGAGGGTGTGGCAGGGGAGATTTCCGTGCGTGGGTCTGACACAGCCCTGGGAGTGGCCCATGCAGGGGAAGAAGGCCTTAGCCCAGCCAGGACTAGCATCTGGAGTCTAGTGCATGGTAGGAGCCACCAGCCAGGGCGTCCCCGGCCCTGCATCTCCCTGGCTACAGGTGCACTGCAATAGCGAGCGAGAGGGACAGTCTTGCACGCACACCCAGCCCCGTCCCCTGAAGCAGTGATCTACATCTCTCCTGGCTGCTCCTGGCCGACACATGCCTGATCAGGACTGCTGCCTGGGAGGGGCTCATGAATCACTTATTCTGCTGGAAAAGAGTAAAATCTGCAAGGATATTAATTTTCTGCTGCGCAGTGGCTCAGAATTCCCGCAAAGTAATTTTTATGCTTGTGAATGTCCATGCTAAAACTGAGCAATTCTCAGCCTAAGATTAATCTCTCCTTCATTTTTACAGAGAAATAGATTGGGTTGTGCACTGATTATTTGAACCCTCAGTGGCTTCCAGTCTTTCTATGAAATATATAAGCCAGTGGAAAGCCATTATGCCCCCTTTGTCTACCTGATTGCAATAATGATGAATGGTATCTGATATATCTCAACCATTTACTTTAAGAGCTGTGCAGCTATGCTATCCCTAACTTAATCTTCTCCTGTATGAATCCCTGTTTGCAATGCTGTTACAAGGCATATATACCTCAGCGAGGAGCAGTAGTCTTACATGTACAGCCATGCAATATTCATGTCTACACATATCTCTCATGTGAACTGTGAATACTAACCAAACCTTTTTTTTAGTGTAACAGCTGTTTCAAACTTTTCAATTTCAGACCACTACAGTTTCATTATTTGAATCTGCCATGTTGGCGGGGGGGGGGGCGAGGTTGCAGATGTTATGAGTGTGCAAATGGGGTTGGAGGAGACGGTGGCATTTGCCAGGTAGGAAAGATGCTGAAAGGGAAACTAGTGGACGAATACATACCCTCCATGGCATGGGTTTGTAAAAAGTTAATGGTTGGGGCTTCAGCATGATAGAAACTTATTACCCTGCCCAGTCGCCACTTTGAAAGTGTGTTTTGGGTGGGGCAAACAAGGGGGCGGGGGACGGTGTTTGGGGAGGGAGGGAATCAAGGTTTGGAGAGTTGGAAAGGTTCCTAGCTTCCGTTTGCCCCAAATGGCAGTGGCCATTGGGCACTTGGAACAGAAGCTAGCACAACTGTATAGCCTAAATATCAATTGTAAAGATAGGTAAGTAGATACATGCTGCAGATCTTCCTCCTGGGTCCAAGGCTGGGAATTGGTCTGGCCTCTTACATAGCTGTCCTCAGGATTTGGAGTTCTGAAGAGATCCTGCTATACAAAGAGAGCTCTTCACTGTCGTCCTTGTCATTGTCCTCTTTCAGTGAACTATGGTTCCTCTTGGGAGGGAGATGAGGGCCACAGTCTCCTTGCTGGGGGCAGCGGCATCACTATCCACAAGGGTTCTGTAGCGACATGTCTCTCCAACGTCTCATAAAATAGATTACATGAGCAGCACTGGACTTGTATTTTGACACTCCTCTGTGTGTGTGTGTGTGTGTGACATTTTCCTGATTTCTTGTTACGGCATTGGTCAGTGTCCTGGCTGTGACCCTTATTGGTCATCTGCTTAGCAATGTTGTCTAAGTTTCTTATTGCGGTGGTTGGTTGCAAGAGCTTGCTGGACTGTCTCTTCTCCCCAGATGGTGAGGCGGTCAGGGATCCTGCCACAGCTCCAAGTAGCTGCACAAAGAATGGTGTAGTGTTGCTGGAATAATATTACTGTAATGATGATGGATTTGAATCTAGGAGCAAATGGACTGATCCTGGCCCTGTGTCAGGTGTTTAAATGGGGGAGGGGACATCTGGTCACCTTAACCCCAGAACACTGAGGGCATACTGGTAAACAGGCGGGTCAGTCATGGACTCCCACAAAGCCGTGTGGGATAGCAGTTGGATGACTGCCAAAGTAGTGTGTAGAAGCATTGTGTGTACACGAACCATAGTTGACATCAAACATACTCCACTTTAAAGGCAGAATGCAGAGTTGGCAGGAAATGGGGAGCTACAGTGCTTTAAGGGTTTGTGTCATGTGTCGGCAGACATTTTCAATGCAAACTAACATGGGTTAGTGTGGACTGACCTCCTGTTGTCTTCCCCGCCCCCAATGTAGACAAGTCTTTCATTCAAATTAACAATAGTAAAACAATAAGTGACTGGTGACATTGATGTATATACAACCCCATCCATCCCCCCCCCCCCCCCGGGTGTTTTTCGTTCTGAATGAGTAGCTTTAGAAAACAGACTTAATTACTTGTGTAAATTTGTAAAGCAGAATTTCGAAACATTTTTTTTTTCTCGCAGCTTTGCCTGAGCCACAGAATGTGAACACAATATGAACACATGGCATTTATGAAACTTTTTTCTTTCTTAAACCAAACTATCCAAAATACCCTATAACACCAGATAACTTGCTTTGACCAGCTCCTTTCAAAATATGTTGACTGGCTCTTTGGTAAGTCTTCCTAAGCCTGTTAGGTAAAGAGAGCGGTTTAGACATTCATAGACCATAACAAAATATTAAGAGCCTAAAGAACGTAAGTAATTTTGAAAAAGTTTAAAATTGTCAGTTTTATATTGTGTGACACATCTGCTGCTGTTCTTCTGGTTCGTGGCTGGAAGTTGATTGTGAGCCAGTAGGAGAAGGCTCTATAGTTGTAGAGAGGATGACTGGAGACCTGGGGGGACAGTGCAGGAAGAGGCTGTTCGTGCTGGCTGAGCTGGGGTTTCCAAAGTTACCTGTATGCAGTTGGGTCTGTTTTGATATGAGTAATGTAATGTGTTTCAATTACACCCTACCTGGCTCTGTGACATCAATCCCATTCAAACAACAAAAACTACTTTGCTTCTTGGTACCAAAACTTGCCACCACTGGGCTGAGGCCAACAATATTAAGTTTTTAAGAAAACTCCATGTGTTTTCTAAACAGAGCGTTTGTTGAAGATGACCTTGGAGGACAGACGCAAAGAATATGTGAGGGAGCATGTTCCATTGAAAGACATTCCAACATGGATGGAAGAAATGAAAAGCAAGAACCAAAGTGACGGTATGTAAAGAAGATGTTGGGTGGGCGGGGACCTGTAAAGAAATTAACTATATATATTTCTCTGTACATATAGGTAACATTATCTGCAGTCTAAGTTAATTGCATTATACTTAAAAAAATTAATTCTGTATCCATACTGCCTTCTTAATTGTTGGGATTGAAAAATGGCACTTTTTTCTTGTGTTTAGCCTACTAGGAGTTACATAATGTAGATAATTTTGGTCTTGGTTCTTAGTCAGTTGCAAATGCATGCAATCTACAGTATCTAGCATGGACCTAATTTTCCAATAATTCTGTCTAGAGTGTACTGATACCAGTGGCTTGATACCCTTAAAAGACCTGGACTTTACAGCATTTCCTAAAGCATACAACTGAGGATTTGTATGTGGGTGTGGAACTGAAGACCCTTTTTACAATCACTCTGCTGGCAGCCCCCTTTCAGCTTGATTTAGGGAAATCTAGTTGGAGAGCCTCTACATATTGCATTGATGGCAATATTGTATGGAGAGAGGTGGTGTTTCTCAAGCAACCAGGTTCCAAATCATTTTGTGCTGTATTGGTTTCAACCAATACCTTGAATTTCACCTGAGAATCTATTGGTGGTCCGTACAAATTATGGAGTGCTGGTGTTATATGCTGTGTGTGTATATATAGGGTATTGCCTAAAGAGTAGGGGGCACTGGCTTCAGTTTTTAGATGTCTCAACTTATGTAGAGTTGATTTACAGTAGCCTAGTCTTAAGGTGCTAAAGGCATAGGTGGTAGTAGAATCATAGAATATCAGGGTTGGAAGGGACCCCAGAAGGTCATCTAGTCCAACCCCCTGCTCGAAGCAGGACCAATTCCCAGTTAAATCATCCCAGCCAGGGCTTTGTCAAGCCTGACCTTAAAAACCTCTAAGGAAGGAGATTGTACCACTTCCCTAGGTAACGCATTCCAGTGTTTCACCACCCTCTTAGTGAAAAAGTTTTTCCTAATATCCAATCTAAACCTCCCCCACTGCAGCTTGAGACCATTACTCCTCGTTCTGTCATCTGATACCATTGAGAACAGTCTAGAGCCATCCTCTTTGGAACCCCCTTTCAGGTAGTTGAAAGCAGCTATCAAATCCCCCCTCATTCTTCTCTTCTGCAGGCTAAACAATCCCAGCTCCCTCAGCCTCTCCTCATAAGTCATGTGTTCCAGACCCCTAATCATTTTTGTTGCCCTTCGCTGGACTCTCTCCAATTTATCCACATCCTTCTTGAAGTGTGGGGCCCAAAACTGGACACAGTACTCCAGATGAGGCCTCACCAATGTCGAATAGAGGGGAACGATCACGTCCCTCGATCTGCTCGCTATGCCCCTACTTATACATCCCAAAATGCCATTGGCCTTCTTGGCAACAAGGGCACACTGCTGACTCATATCCAGCTTCTCATCCACTGTCACCCCTAGGTCCTTTTCCGCAGAACTGCCAAGGTAGCCAAGGTCTACATTTAAGGGATGTAATAGCACTCTATTTTAGTCTTTCTATTCTATAGGTTTTAATACTGCATTGATATTATACTATCTGAGCACCTTCCTGTAGCATAGGGGTTCTCAAACTTCATTGCACCGTGACACCCCCCCCCCCCCCCCGCGACAACAAAAATTACTATATGACCCTAGGAGAGGGGACCAAAGCCTGAGCCCACCCAAGCCCTTGACCCTGCGGGGCGGGAGAGAAGCTGAAGCCCAAGGGCTTCATCCCCAGGCAGGGGAGCTGGAACCTGAACCTGCCTCCCAGGGCTGAAGCCCTTTGGCATGGGGTTTGGCCCTGGGCGGTGGGGCTTGGGATTCAGCCCTGGGCACTAGCAAGTCTAAGCCAGCCCTGGTGACCCCATTAAAATGGGGTTGGGACCCACTTTGGGGTCCCCACCCACAGTTTGAGAAATTCTGCTGTAGTGCATTAAGCTGTGAGACAGTGCATCTGTGATGTGTTTTGGTTCTCATCTTCTCCCCAAGGGAGCAGCATGTGCAGTGTAGTCTCCTGTTTTGGTAGCTGTTTTAATGAACACATATGTTGCCATATGTTTAGAGAAGGCAAGATCAAAGAAATGTGCCTTGCACTTGGAGCCCAAAGTGATGAGGTTTGTGTTGGCTCTTAGTTCCTGAGGGAGTTCATTTGTCAGTCTCTGACCAACCCCTAAAGAAAGTTTTGTTTTCCCTTCCTCCCCCTCTTTGAGGCACATTTTACTCTTATTGTCCTATTGTGACAGAGGAGTGTAGTTATCAACCATGGTCTTCACCCCAGAGCTTTGGATGATCTTATAGATACCCTGGACCTAGACCATGGAGTGCTTTGAAGATAAGCACAAAGACCTTGAACTTGATGGGAAATTCTATGGGAAGCCATTGTAGAGAGCAGAGGACAGGTTTGATGTATTCATGGTAAGATGTGCTGCAGGGTTATGTATTAACTGGAGTTTCCTAAGTGGTGAAGGTTTCATGCCCAGATATACTGTATTGTTGCAGTCCTGCTGAGAGGTGACAAAGGCATGCATAACTGAGTCCAGGTCTTTGTCCCAGGATGGGATGGAGTGTCTCAGCCAACCGGAATGGTAGAAAGCATTACTTGCCAATACTCTAGATAGGCACAGAAAGGGAAGAAGTGCTTG
The DNA here is from genome assembly GCF_965140235.1 of Caretta caretta. Lineage (NCBI taxonomy): Eukaryota > Metazoa > Chordata > Testudines > Cheloniidae > Caretta > Caretta caretta. The sequence continues at coordinate 199,274,038 of NC_134208.1, read as the reverse complement.
AGGGCCATACTGCTATGAGAGCATCCAGGAACAGCCAATGATTTGATAAGATGGTCAGATTGTAAACCTTGGTACTAAATAGCAAACTTCCTGATGTTGATAGAATGTGCTCCAGTTCCTTTTCTTGTGTGGTATGGTGTTTTTAAAAAAAAAAAAAAAAAAAAGTGTTCAGGAATATCACTTCTATCTTGTCCAAATTAATTCAGGTAGTTAGGCCTCATCTATGCTCACTAATTAAGGCAAAAGGTCTGAACATCTGTGGACTCTATCCAATGTGCATATCAGGAGTTGGCTCATAAGTATCATCACCTTACTTACATAAAAAAACACAAGTATCCAGACTACTCAGGTTTGAATGTTTTATTATGAAATTGCCTCAACTGCCTCTTCTAGTTAATATTGATTAATTACAAGGCTGGATCTCCCATACCCACATGGAAGGGTCATGTCCCCTTCACCAGGTCTCCCTTCTCCTTTGCCCACCATGCCTCGGTTGGGGTCCCATTCAGGCAGAGCCTGTCTACTGGAACACTGTGAGCAGCCTCTGTCATTGTTCTTCACACACTGCACTCCTAGGATTGCCAACTTTCTAATCGCACAAAACTGAACATCCTAGCCCTACTCCCCGCTCACTACATTCCCCCTCTCTTGGTGGCTTGCTGTCACTCACTTTCACTGGGCTGGGGCAGGGGGTTGGGGTGCAGGAGGGGGTGAGGGCTCTAACTGGGGGTGTGGGCTCCGGGGTGGGGCTGGGGATGACAAGTTTGGAGTGCAGGAAGGGGCTTCAGGCTGGAGGGTGGGGCTGAGAGATTTGGAGTGTGGGAGGGGGCTGCAGGTTGAGGTAGGGGGTTGGGGTGCAGCAGAGGGTACGGGCTCTGGGCTGGGGGTGTGGGCTCTGGGATGGGGCTGGGGATGAGGGGTTTGGGGTGTAGGAGGGGGCTTCAGGTTTGGGGGGGGGGCTCAGGGCTGGGGTTGGGGCGTGGGTTTACCTCAGGTGGCTCCCAGTAAGCAGTGCGGCAGGGCCAAGGCAGGCTCCCTGCCTGCCCTGACTCCGTGATGCACCCTGGAAGTGGCCAGCAGCAGGTCCGGTTCTTAGGCTGGGGTCGGGGGGAGGGATCAGGAGGCTCTGTGCACTGCTCTCACCTGCAGGCACTGCCTCCCACTGCCCCCAGTTCCTGGCCAGTGGCAGTGCGGAAATGATGCTTGGGGCGAGGGCAGTGCACGGAGCCCCGTGGCTCCCCCGCCTAGGAGCCAGACCTGCTGGCCGCTTCCGAGGCGCAGTGCGGTGCCAGGACAAGTAGGGAGTCTGCCTTAGACCCGCAGCACTGCCTACTGGACTTTCAATGGCCCGGTGGGTGGTGCTGACCAGAGCTGCCAGGGTCCCTTTTCGACCGGGCGTTCCAGTCCAAAACCAGATGCCTGGCAACCCTATGCTTTCCTGCAACCATAGATATGGGGCTTAGAATTCTGTCCTCAACCATTGTGAGATGGCTTAAAGTGATGACCTGGATGAATACGATGATTAAGGTAACTATAGATATGAAGGTTAAAACTCCTCCCACAAGCTTTCTCTGTTTAAGTGTGAATCTGAAGCAGCCACTTGGAAGGGTTTCAGGAACTGGGAGTCTCCTCTGGGTAATCTGGATGACCCAACAGGTTTGCAGGCCCCAGTAGCATATGGGTAGATGACTATACCATCTAGTCATCAATCCATTCTCCTTTATTTGAAATGGAGGTGCACATAAGAGGCTGAAATTTTTCACATCTTCATATGGTTTGAGTGAATCTGTATTACAGTAGCACAGTAGTCCTCAGATTTTTCAGGGATGTGCCCCCCCCCTTACCCCTGTCTGTGCCAGGGGGCGAGGCTGAATCAGAGCTGAGAGTGGAGCGGGGTTGGATGGTCTCCCTCCCTGCTCCCTGGAGGGGGACTGGCTCGGGCCCCACTGTGCACCTCTAAATGTTCCTCAGTGCCCACCTAGGGAGGTGTGCCCCACAGTTTGAGGACCTCTGCAGTAACACATAGAGCCTCCTTTGTGGTAGGCATTGAACATACACTTAAGTCAGTCCCTTCCTCAAAGAGCTTACTGTCTACATAGTATTTCTTCGCATGTCCTTTTGTCTATCTTAATTTTATGCATGGAGAAATGAATGCATGGAGACTGACTTTCCTAAGCTCATCTAGAAAAATCAGAGAGAGCTGGGAATCTTCCAAGGCTTAACCACAAGACCATTCTTCCTTTCTACACATTAAAGCTATTTTCTGAACTTTACTAAACTTGAAAGTCAATGAGGCTTACAAATACTGACTGTTAATGTCACTATCTTCTTTGGTTTTTGAGAGCATGATACTGTTCTGCATATTTGCTTCATGAAACCACTGTCTCACTTGACACAGGTTAGACAGCGTGCTAATCCCATTGGTGAATTTCACTTCTCCTGTATGTTTTGTCTATACAACATTGATTTTGCTTTCTTTCAGTTAGTGCTTAGTGTGCTTCAGAAATGCTGGAAGGCAAAAGCTGAGCTGAAACACTTTATTTCCCCCACTCTGTTTAAGCTTTTGTTACATTGTATATTTATGAGAAGATAATGTCTGCAGTTTCTTGCATTTAAATTTGTTTTATAAAAAAGCTGTGGAGGAAAAGTAACCTTTTTAGAAAGATGGGCTGATACTCAATAAGACAGATAATTCATTTAAAATGTGGAAAATATAAAGAGAAACATTTCTTATGAATGTGGTGGTTCACACTCTGTATGTAGTATAGCAAAGTCCCCTCCTCCCCCCAGTACTTGTACATTGATGCTATTCTGCAAAGCACTGAGTATATGTGAAAGTAGTACTTCTGAACTTAAATATTTAGAGTACAGAGTTTGGACCTTTTTTCTGACATAGAACTCTTGTTTTTTAAAGTAATTTTTCTTTAAACATAAATGTTGTGTTTCCGGCCCCTTTTTGTTGGAAGTGAGTAATAAATTCTTCAAAGCTCTAGACGTTTTGAAATATAGGATTTGACATATAGATTTTTGACTATACTTGGTTCATCATCCTGCCAATTCCTGGTGCTTCAGAGGAAGATGAGCACACACTTTAACCCAAATACATCTGACTAGTTGTGCTGCATAGCGTGTACAGCAGTAATTCTTTCCTGATAACCAGCAGGTGAGTGGCTTATGACTAGATGTAATGAATAAATAAAGGCACTTCCAGCATTTTAAAAACTGTACTGCAGTGTGTTAGGAACCCTTCCTAAACAACTCTTGTGATGTTTTGTGCCTTGAGATGTTCTCAGTCGAATGGCCCAGTATGTAGGGGCAAGGGCAACAACAAACGAGCACTTCTTTTTTCTTTGATATACGTTACATCTATTTTTATTCCATATTACTCTTCGAGCATGTCCGTCTCAGTTAGTATGTTGCTCAACAAAGTGGTTGCATGATTGAAAAGAAGGTGGAGGTTGTGCAGATGAGCTCAGAAGATCCTCCTGTAGATGAGGGCCAAGGTGGAAAGTTAACTTCCTTCACTAATGAGCCTGGCCTCATCAGCAGAATAGTGTTAGTAGGGAAGGCTGAATAAATACAAGTGCTAGTTACTTGTTATAAAAGTCAGATGCTACTTACTACTATAAATGTAGTAACCCTTATATTCTATGATTCTATGTAGTATTTGACTTACCACAGGCAGTGAATTCCACAGGCCACCAAGAAGCTGGGCAAAGTGACTTCCTTTTTATTCTAACTTTCTTGTCATTTAATTTTAAGAACTTCCTTTGACTGGATAAGGTTAAAAAAGGAAGAACAGAGCAGCTTACTCATACAATCAAGTCTTTTCTAACCTGCTTCTCTTCTAAGCTAAATAATATTAATGTCTGCAGTCCTGTCATACAGGTCCTGCCATACCTCTAGCCCTCTTTGCCCATGTGTGGACCTTATTAATCTCTTTGGAATTTTTTTTTGAAGGTGATATGACCAAAACTGAATGCACTGATCCGTTCTGTGTATTCTTCTTTAATATGTTGTCACTCACTTCATCTACAGTAGTTGCCAAGGGCAGGATGTAATAAAAACACATCTATGGGGCTTTCACAGCATAGAACAGTTGTTTTTTTTTACCCACAGGACAGAAACCAATATTTTTAAAGTTACATGTCTACACTACGGAATAAGGTCAAATTTATAGAAGTCGGTTTTTTAGAAATCGGTTTTATATATTCGAGTGTGTGTGTGTCCCCACAGAAAATGCTCTAAGTGCATTAAGTGCATTAACTCGGCGGAGCGCTTCCACAGTACCGAGGCTAGAGTCGACTTCCGGAGCGTTGCACTGTGGGTAGCTATCCCACAGTTCCTGCAGTCTCCGCTGCCCATTGGAATTCTGGGTTGAGATCCCAATGCCTGATGGGGCTAAAACATTGTCGCGGGTGGTTCTGGGTACATATCGTCAGGCCCCCCGTTCCCTCCCTCCCTCCGTGAAAGCAAGGGCAGACAATCGTTTCGCGCCTTTTTTCCTGAGTTACCTGTGCAGACGCCATACCACGGCAAGCATGGAGCCCGCTCAGGTAACCGTCACCCTATGTCTCCTGGGTGCTGGCAGACGCGGTACGGCATTGCTACACAGTAGCAGCAACCCCTTGCCTTGTGGCAGCAGACGGTACAGTACGACTGGTAGCCGTCATCGTCATGTCCGAGGTGCTCCTGGCCACGTCGGCTGGGAGCGCCTGGGCAGACATGGGCGCAGGGACTAAATTTGGAGTGACTTGACCAGGTCATTCTCTTTAGTCCTGCAGTCAGTCCTATTGAACCATCTTATGGTGAGCGGGCAGGCGATACGGACTGCTAGCAGTCGTACTGTACCATCTTCTGCCGAGCAGCCATGAGATGTGGATGGCATGCAGTCCTTCTGCACCGTCTGCTGCCAGCCAAAGATGTAAAAGATAGATGGAGTGGGTCAATACAAGAAATAGACCAGATTTGTTTTGTACTCATTTGCCTCCTCCCCTGTCTAGGGGACTCATTCCTCTAGGTCACACTGCAGTCACTCACAGAGAAGGTGCAGCGAGGTAAATCTAGCCATGTATCAATCAGAGGCCAGGCTAACCTCCTTGTTCCAATAAGAACGATAACTTAGGTGCACCATTTCTTATTGGAACCCTCCGTGAAGTCCTGTCTGAAATACTCCTTGATGTACAGGCACCCCCTTTGTTGATTTTAGCTCCCTGAAGCCAACCCTGTAAGCCGTGTCGTCAGTCGCCCCTCCCTCCGTCAGAGCAACGGCAGACAATCGTTCCGCGCCTTTTTTCTGTGCGGACGCCATACCAAGGCAAGCATGGAGGCCGCTCAGCTCACTTTGGCAATTAGGAGCACATTAAACACCACACGCATTATCCAGAAGTATATGCAGCACCAGAACCTGGCAAAGCGATACCGGGCGAGGAGGTGACGTCAGCGCGGTCACGTGAGCGATCAGGACATGGACACAGATTTCTCTGAAAGCATGGGCCCTGACAATGCATGCATCATGGTGCTAATGGGGCAGGTTCATGCTGTGGAACGCCGATTCTGGGCTCGGGAAACAAGCACAGACTGGTGGGACCGCATAGTGTTGCAGGTCTGGGACGATTCCCAGTGGCTGCGAAACTTTCGCATGCGTAAGGGCACTTTCATGGAACTTTGTGACTTGCTTTCCCCTGCCCTGAGGCGCATGAATACCAAGATGAGAGCAGCCCTCACAGTTGAGAAGCGAGTGGCGATAGCCCTGTGGAAGCTTGCAACGCCAGACAGCTACCAGTCAGTTGGGAATCAATTGGGAGTGGACAAATCTACTGTGGGGGCTGCTGTGATGCAAGTAACCCACGCAATCAAAGATCTGCTGATATCAAGGGTAGTGACCCTGGGAAATGTGCAGGTCATAGTGGATGGCTTTGCTGCAATGGGATTCCCTAACTGTGGTGGGGCTATAGACGGAACCCATATCCCTATCTTGGCACCGGAGCACCAAGCCGCCGAGTACATAAACCGCAAGGGGTACTTTTCGATAGTGCTGCAAGCTCTGGTGGATCACAAGGGACGTTTCACCAACATCAACGTGGGATGGCCGGGAAAGGTGCATGATGCTCGCATCTTCAGGAACTCTGGTCTGTTTCAAAAGCTGCAGGAAGGGACTTTATTCCCAGACCAGAAAATAAGTGTTGGGGATGTTGAAATGCCTATATGTATCCTTGGGGACCCAGCCTACCCCTTAATGCCATGGCTCATGAAGCCGTACACAGGCAGCCTGGACAGTAGTCAGGAGCTGTTCAACTACAGGCTGAGCAAGTGCAGAATGGTGGTAGAATGTGCATTTGGACGTTTAAAGGCGCGCTGGCGCAGTTTACTGACTCGCTTAGACCTCAGCGAAACCAATATTCCCACTGTTATTACTGCTTGCTGTGTGCTCCACAATATCTGTGAGAGTAAGGGGGAGACGTTTATGGCGGGGTGGGAGGTTGAGGCAAATCGCCTGGCTGCTGGTTACGCGCAGCCAGACACCAGGGCGGTTAGAAGAGCACAGGAGGGCGCGGTACGCATCAGAGAAGCTTTGAAAACCAGTTTCATGACTGGCCAGTCTACGGTGTGAAAGTTCTCTTTGTTTCTCCTTGATGAAACCCCCCGCCCCTTGGTTCACTTTACTTCCCTGTAAGCTAACCACCCGCCCCTCCTCCCTTCAATCACCGCTTGCAGAGGCAATAAAGTCATTGTTGCTTCACATTCATGCATTCTTTATTCATTCATCACACAAATAGGGGGATGACTACCAAGGTAGCCCAGGAGGGGTGGTGGAGGAGGGAAGGAAAATGCCACACAGCACTTTAAGCACAGCACTTTAAAAGTTTACAACTTTAAAATTTATTGAATGACAGCCTTCTTTTTTTTGGGCAATCCTCTGTGGTGGAGTGGCTGGTTGGCCGGAGGCCCCCCCACCGCGTTCTTGGGCGTCTGGGTGTGGAGGCTATGGAACTTGGGGAGGAGGGCGGTTGGTTACAGAGGGGCTGCAGTGGCAGTCTGTGCTCCAGCTGCCTTTGCTGCAGCTCAACCATACACTGGAGCATACTGGTTTGGTCCTGCAGCAGCCTCAGCATTGAATCCTGCCTCCTCTCATCACGCTGCTGCCACATTTGAGCTTCAGCCCTGTCTTCAGCCCTCCACTTACTCTCTTCAGCCCGCCACCTCTCGTCCCGGTCATTTTGTGCTTTCCTGCACTCTGACATTATTTGCCTCCACGCATTCGTCTGTGCTCTGTCAGTGTGGGAGGACAGCATGAGCTCGGAGAACATTTCATCGTGAGTGTGTTTTTTTTTCTTTCTAAGCTTCACTAGCCTCTGGGAAGGAGAAGATCCTGTGATCATTGAAACACATGCAGCTGGTGGAGAAAAAAAAAAGGGACAGCGGTATTTAAAAAGACACATTTTATAAAACAGTGGCTACACTCTTTCAGGGTAAACCTTGCTGTTAACATTACATACATAGCACATGTGCTTTCGTTACAAGGTCGCATTTTGCCTCCTCCCACCGTGTGACTACCCCCTCAACCTTCCCCCCCTCCCTGTTAGCCACAGGCAAACAGCCCAGCAGGAATGGGCTCCTCTGAGTGTCCCCTGAAGAAAAGCACTCTATTTCAACCAGGTGACCATGAATTATATCTCACTCTCCTGAGGATAACACAGAGAGATAAAGAACGGATGTTGTTTGAATGCCAGCAAACATACACTGCAATGCTTTGTTGTACAATGATTCCCGAGTACGTGTTACTGGCCTGGAGTGGTAAAGTGTCCTACCATGAAGGACGCAATAAGGCTGCCCTCCCCAGAAACCTTTTGCAAAGGCTTTAGGACTACATCTAGGAGAACCGCAAATGCCAGGGCAAAGTAATCCTTTCACATGCTTGCTTTTAAACCATGTCTAGTATTTTAAAAGGTACACTCACCTGAGGTCCCTTCTCCGCCTGCTGGGTCCAGGAGGCAGCCTTGGGTGAGTTCGGGGGGTACTGGCTCCATGTCTAGGGTGAGAAACAGTTCCTGGCTGTCGGGAAAACCGGTTTCTCCGCTTGCTTGCTGTGAGCTATCTACAACCTCCTCCTCCTCATCATCATCTTCGTCCCCAAAACCTGCTTCCGTATTGCCTCCATCTCCATTGAAGGAGTCAAACAACATGGCTGGGGTAGTGGTGGCTGAACCCCCTAAAATGGCATGCAGCTCATCATAGAAGCGGCATTTTGGGGCTCTGACCCAGAGCGGCCGTTCGCCTCTCTGGTTTTCTGGTAGGCTTGCCTCAGCTCCTTGTTTCACGCGGCACTGCTTCGGGTCCCTGTTATGGCCTCTGTCCTTCATGCCCTGGGAGATTTTCACAAAGGTTTTGGCATTTCGAAAACTGGAACGGAGTTCTGATAGCACGGATTCCTCTCCCCAAACAGCGATCAGATCCCGTACCTCCCGTTCGGTCCATGCTGGAGCTCTTTTGCGATTCTGGGACTCCATCATGGTCACCTGTGCTGATGAGCTCTGCATGGTCACCTGCAGCTTGCCACGCTGGCCAAACAGGAAATGAGATTCAAAAGTTTGCGGTTCTTTTCCTGTCTACCTGGCCGGTGCAACTGAGTTGAGAGTGCTGTCCAGAGCGGTCATAATGGAGCACTCTGGGATAGCTCCCGGAGGCCAATACCATCGAATTGTGTCCACAGTACCCCAAATTCGAGCCGGCAACGTCGATTTAAGCGCTAATCCACTTGTCAGGGGTGGAGTAAGGATATCGATTTTAAGAGCCCTTTAAGTCGAAATAAAGGGCTTCATTGTGTGGACGGGTGCAGGTTTACATCGATTTAACGCTGCTAAATTCGACCTAAAGTCCTAGTGTAGACCAGGGCTTGGACAGAGATGGTTGATAGACCATGAAAATATAGACATCGCCTGAAATGATAATATTGACTCTTGCCAAGCACTTGTAGGGATCAGAAAGTAGTTAAGATTCAGAGTCTGGTCAGTCACTAACTTCTCTTGAGTCATGGTAGTTATGATTATTTTGGTGTGAACACTTGTCCACCAGGGGCAGTACTGGGATCACCAGATTGCTTTGCAAAAGCCATAAAACTGCTTCCAGATAGTAACTTCTCCTACCGCGGCTGTAATGGATTTGAACCAATAACCCAAAAGTAAGAAACAATATGTCTCCTCACTAATGCTCTGAGCAATCCACTACAGCTCTTGATTTAAGATGGGCCACAGAAGGTTTTTTTGTTTTTTTGTTTTTTTGTTAAAACACCCAGCATATTTCAGAAAAGAGATTTTTTTTTTCCTTTTGAAATTTACGTCTGTTTCTCTCTTTTAGCTTAGAAACATCCTAGCAGTGTCATCTTGAACTATTATAGTTAAGGATTAATTCTCAATTTTGCATTGCATAAATTCAGCCATTTCAATTCATTGTGATAACTTCTATGTGACACTTCAGTCTGTTTTAAAATTGTAATCTGTTTTCTAGAATTCCTAAATGGATTAAGCTGCTTCTTCAGTTACAAAATGGTCAAAATAGATCTCTGTAGTTTCTCTGACATGCTCTAATGAGAATGGTTTGACTGTTAAATAAGGTCACCAATGCTGATTTTGTGCAGACTAATGTATTCAGGAAAATATTTGGCCCCAGCAGTAGGGAGGGGTGGATGGGAAAAGAAGAGAACCCAACTCCATGGTGAACAGCTGATGTTTGTGAGCTCCCACTTTTTGCATTGGTCTCATTACTCTTGTCTTTGCCACAACCCTTTCCCTAATTCTCCTATCTCTGAATTGTAGTTACGCAGTCAGTGTTAAATAGCCATAGGGTTTTGTGCTGCCAGCAGTGGGGAATATGTTCTGTACCTGGGGATGAGGAATTTCCTTGTGCATACAACTGTAGTCAGGTATCTGGGTTCTGGGGAATGGTACTTGCACCACTGGGTTTGTTGCTGGCTGGAAGACTTCCACAGCCAGAAAGATCCTTAGCCAGTAATCTGCTGTGTAGGGAAGCGGCCCTTCTCCAGAAGTCTCTCTTCGCAACTCATGAGGTTTATAGAGCTGTAAGGTCTGATCTTGGGTTTGAGGTTCTGCCTTGATTTCATCGGTTGTTAACTGAGCTCCAGATTACAGCTATGTTAAGGTGTGGTCCATTGTCAGGGCTATAAATGAAACTTTCAAAAGTGGCTAATGGCTGATCTCCCAACTTGAGATCTGTTGTGCCTGAGTTGCAGAAGACCTGCGCTCCCATAACTGTCGCTTACTAAGGTATAATGTATGTATCTATGGAATAAAAGACTGATGGGGCTGATCTCTTATGATTAGAGTGGAAATGGGGGATAATCTGACTTCATGGTGGTTAGATGTGCCCAATGAATTAATGGGATGTGGCTTGTTAACTGTAGCACTGTACGTTATAGACCAGTTGAAGTCCGTGAAGCAACACTGATTTATGCCAGATGGAGAGCTGGCCCTATGTCTAGCTTTTAATGAATTGAGGTGGAGATGAAAGAGGAGTGGAGGTGGTTTGGGTTACTTCTAAAATGATTATCCATTTTGGAAGTGACTGTCTAAATGACATTTTCTTTCTGTGCAAAGCTGCTTGTAGGTCTGAATTTTCTATCCTGTCCAAGTTGTGCTCAGCACAGGAATGTGGGAGAGGGACAGTGGTGGCAGCAGAGGTGGCTTTGTCATCTTTGTGATTGACTGTGTTCTGCAGCCGTCCAGACAACTGCCTGCTCCCTGGCATAATTGATAGCGTTTTTAGGGATGTTTTAATTTACATTTGGCTACATGGGCCCCTGGGGACTATTGTAGCAATGGAATAGCCTATGGGCTGTGACTTGGAAGTAGCACAGAGCAGACACAAAGATTACATGACCTGAGAATCTCCTTCACCTACGTGTATGTGTGTTTTTATATAAGCTAGGTATGAAGGTGGGGATCTTTAACTTGCCTTTCTGCAAAAGGCATGTTAAGTTAAACTGGGAAACGGGGTCATGTATTCATCTGTCAAGGAGCCAGCAAATAGCTGAAAATAAGGGAATTTGAATGGGGAGCTGTTGGAGGAGAAGGAAGGCAAGCCTCTGTTCCTTAGGGGCAGTGAGTGAGTTCTTGACTGTGCTTGCTTGGGGCTTGTTTTGTTTTTTTTGTTTGTTTTTCAGTTTGCAGAGGCTGGTGGGGTAGTGCACTTTGAGGGAAGCAGAGCCTTTAATCACAGCAGAGCCCTGATTAGGGGGCAGGGCTTTCCTGAGTTGCGGGGTGGGGTGGCTTTAAAGGCAGCCCGGAAGCCAGGCAGCAGCACAGGGGTCAGCAAATAGAGCTGAAAATAGGGGAGTACGAATGGGAGTTTGTAAGAGGAGTTTGGGGGTGGGAGTAAGTGATGTTCTCTTCTCCTGCCACCACCGCCACCCTACCCCAACAGGAGCTTAGGAGGAAGGCTAGGATAGCTACAGAGGCAGCACTGGTGGTGACTGAAGGAATGGAAGAGACAATGAAGATAACTGGATGTGGAAGCTGCCTGGAGCAGATATCCCAAAAGATCTTTATTTGTATAAAGTGCCATCTGATAGAGCTGATGAAAGAGAAGATCCCAGTTTGGAGATGATGATAGAAACTATAGATGTGTTTTGAAGGGGATTTGAGCAGAGGATGGAGGGGAGGTGAGAGGGGGCTGAAGGGAAAAGTCAAAATTTGCAGATGCTAACTGGACTGAAGAACTGTGAGGATAGACTGATAGATGAGGAAAGTGGCCTGTGGAAGCCTGTGACTATGAGAACCAGGCAGAGGAAAAAAACAGCTAGTGAAGGAGAAATAAAGCTCAGTAACAGGTTTGCTGAGTTGGAAAATGAAGGGGCCCAGCAGGCAGTAACAGAAGGCAGGAGGGCAAGGAAGAAAAGAGTAGCTAGTCCTACAAGAAGAGGGTAAGAGTCAATGCAGATAGCCAGAGATCAGAGGATAGAAAATGGCTCTCAAAAGATTGCAAGGGAGAACAGAAGACAAGAGGATTTGCAGCCAGAAAAAACAGGAGGGGGAAGGCTGGAGAATTGCACCAACACCAGGAAGAGGCAGGTCTATGTGGTTGGGGACTCCTTACTAAGAAGAACAGATGGGCCTGTCACTGGAGGTGATCCAGAGAACAGAAGTGTGTTCTGTCTGCTGGGAGTGAAAATACAGGATATGGACCTGAGACTGAAGATCCTAATCAGAGCAGGAAGGAATCCACTGGTTGTCCTTCATGCAGGAACAAATGAAACTGCTAGGTTCTCGCTGGAATGCATCCAGGGAGACTACACCAGGCTGGGGAAGACACTTAAAGAAACAGAGGCTTAGTTGATCTTCAGTGGGATTTGACGTGTCCCTAGAGGAGGAGAATGAAGGTGAGAGAAGATTATGATGATCAACAGATGGCTCAGGCAGTGGTGCTATAAGGAGGGCTTTGGGATGTTCAGCCACTGAGAGGCATTCATGGACAGAGGACTGTTCTCATAGGATGGACTCACCAGTAGGGAAGGAAATAGACTTCTGGGGTAGAGGTTGGCACAACTGACTAAAAGAGTTTTAAACCAGGAACTTGGGGGAGACAATTGGGAGATGCTCATGTAATCTCCATTCATGATTCTGATACTGAGCGGGAGGAAAATCAAGTAAAAGAGGATACAGTAATGGAGAAAGGAGGGTAGGAGAACGGCTGTCAAGAGACAAGAGTGCCAGTAGCAATGGCACTAATATGCATGTGGTACTGGCAGTAGAATGACTGTACTTAATCGGGTGAGGAATCTGGATAAAGTCAAGCAGAAACAACTAAGATGTCTGTACCCCAGCGGAAGGAGCCTGGGTAACAAAATGGAGGGACTACAACTGTTGGTTGAGGAAGTGAAACCAGATACTCTAGGGATAACGGAAACCTGGTGGAACAGTAGTCATGATTGGAATTCAGATAGTGAAGGGTATGTGCTGTTTGGGAAAGACAGAAATAAACATAAAGGTGGTGGAGTAGCATTGTACGTTAATGATGAGGTAGACTGTAAAGAAGTTAGAAGTGATGGTATGGATAAAATGGAATCTGAGTCAAAATCACATTTGGGGAGGGGAAGCCAACAGAGGTTCCACTGGGATGTTGGTTGGGGTCTGCTAACTGCCCTTAGGATCCAATTTGGATATGGATAGAGACCTCTTAAATATTTTTAACAAAATAAATACTACTGGGAATTGTGTGATTATGGGAGACTTCGGTTTCCCAAATATATATTTGAGGACAAATGCTACTAGTAATGATAGGTCCCAGATATTCCTGGATGTGATAGCTGTCAGATTTCATTGCTGAATAGTCATCAAACCAACAAGAGGTGGTGCCATTTTAGACTTAATATTTTTGAGTAGCAAGGATCTCCTAGAAGAACTGGCAGTAGAGGACAGCCTTGGTCCGAGTGATCATGATCTAATTCCATTTAAACTTAATGGGAGGATAAGCAAAAATAGTCTGCAACTAGGGTCCTTGCTTTCTAAAGGGCAAACCTTAAAACATTAAGGGAATTAGGGAAGTGGACTGGATTGAAGAGCTCAGTAATTCCAAGCCTCCTCCACATTCAGATCCTTAATTTCTGCAACTTTCCCCAAGCAAGGGGAAAAATATTGTAGGTATGAGTTGCAGACCAAGTTGGAAGAGCAAGCGATCTCAAACAGGTTATTAAGAGAAAGCCGAAAGCCTACAAGGCATGGAAGTTGGGATGGATCAGCAAGGTAAGATGCCTCTTGGAGGTCAGAAAATGTAGGGGAAAAATGGGAACTTTCAAAAGCCAAGCAGAATTGGACCTTGCAAAGGAAATTAAAATCAATAGTAAAAGGTTCTATAGCTATATAAACAAAAAGAAAACTAGGAAAGAAGTGAGACTGCTAAGCACTGAGGCTGGGGTCTAGATTAAAGATAATCTAGGCATGTTCCAACACCTAAACAAACTCTTTGCCTGACTTTTTAATAAAGGTAATGAGGAGCATAAGGGTAGTGGCAGGGTGGCTAATGGAAATGAGGATATGGAAGTAGAAATTACCACATCTGAGGTGGCAGTCAAACTCGAACAGTGTAATGGGACCAAATTTGGAGGCATGAATAATCTTCATCCAAGAATATTAAAGGAATTGGCACATGACAAAATTGAAAGCCCAATAGTAAGGATTTTTTAATGAATCCATAAACTCTGGGGTCAAAGAGAAAGTAGTTAAGAACACAGAGAGAAACTGCAACTGGGATAAAATACAACATGGTTTTACAAAAGGTAGATCATGCCAAACCAACCTTATCTATCTATCTATCTATCTATCTATCTATCTCTATGCATGCAGCAGGGTGAATAGATGACTGGCTCTGTGTACTCCAACTCGCTGTTATAACCTGTATCTAAAAGTTGTCATGTAATATGTTGCTGGAAGACTCATAACTAATGGATCATTAATAGGGTTACCAGATAGCAACTGTAAAAAAAATGGGACGGGGGGTGGGGGGTAATAGGCAGTAATGGGACTGTCCCTTCAAAAACAGGACATCTGGTCATCCTAATCATTAATATTCTTGTTTGGTGTAAGTACAGTGAACCCACAAAATATTATACAGATGTGCTGGCATTATGACTAAAATATGCTTTAACCATGTATGTCAGGGAAATTGATCAAGTTTTTCCCAGAAAAAGGAATATGGTTCTGTGTGCTTGAATGTGTCTCACATGTAAATTTGAGCAAAGTGTGACCAAAGACCAAGAAAAGCATGGTGGGCAAATAAAGCCAGGAGCGCAAGTGATCTCTTAACAGTCTCCGTGAGGTCTGGAGGCTGCACCCTCAGGAAGCCTTCCTGCCTCTTGAAGCAGGGTCAATGAACTTTGCAAGAGATGATTTTCAAAGGTTTACTGGACAGCAAAGAGAGGAGCAGAGACCCCCTAAATTATTCTTGAGGAGATGAGGAAGACCAGTGCCTTGAACTCTGTGGGGATCCTGACTAAGAGCTAGTGAGTTGTTGCTTGAAAAGGAAGATTGGTGAGGAAACTACCTTGAACTGAGACTGTAGCTTGGTAAGTTAGATCTTAGCCATTAGAAAGCATATTTTAATTTTGTTTGTTTTTGTAAACTTTACTATCTTTATCCATTATACTTGAAATGACTTAAAACCTACCTCTTCTTGGTTAATAAACTTGTACTTTTTATCTAAACCACCTCTGTGCTTTGACTGAATTGAAGAGGTTAACTCTAGTCAAGATAAGAAGTTGCTGTTCTGTCTCTTTAAAGGAGCAGCAAATTTAAATTCTGTGAGTGTTCCTGGAGCAGGCTGGACACTGCAAAAATACAGTTTTGGGGAAATTCAGGACTGGGGAGTGGTGTTGGGGTCATTCTGCAAACGGTAGCTGATGGTGGAAGTTAAGGTGTATGACCCGTATGCTGGCTGTTGGTGTCTGGGTTGTGAGCCACAGCAGCATAGCATTTAAAGCACTCAGAGTTGCAGGGCAGTTGGTGACACTGCCTCCTTACTGGTCTGGGTTGAACCCCAGAACCTGCTCCTAGGTTTGAGAAGTGACTGATGGGGTTTATCTCAAAGATGGATATTAATAGTGCAGATTGGTACTGTTGTTCTTGATTAATTTCACTTGAAAGGAGGCTTAGCTCATTAACTCTTCTAATTCGGTGGCATTATAGACTTCTGATGGCAACTGGTACACTACTATCTTCTATCTTGCTGCTTCCCTATCTGGGGTTGGAGCCTTTTATAGCCTTCTCCAAAACTGATGATTGTTTGTCTGGCTGTCGGGCAGATTGCTCTCTGAAGTCCACTGATATCTGGTCCACGTATTCTAGGTTCATTTTCTCTCTCTCTCTCTGTCCGTCTACAATCAGAGCCATCCTACAGATATGGCTTTCTAGTGTATGAATATGCTCATCCCAATGTCGCCTAGCCTCCCTCAATTGTCTTCTGTTGGAGTCACCCACATTAGGCCCATTGCAACTTAATTTTGTTTTGTATCGTGGAGTGTCCAACCATTTGACCATTGCAATATTTTCATTTCCATGGTGGAGAGCATGCTGATTTTCTTTCTGGTGGCTGGCTAAGTCTCTATTCTGTATATTAAAAGGGGTTTAACTAACAGTTTTATACGCTCTACCTTTTAACTTTATTGGCATCTTTTTGTCACATAGAACCAAAGCAGCTTCAGCTGCTTGCACCAAACAGCTTTAGTACAATGATAGACACCATTGTCAGCAACTATTGATCCTAGATATTTAAATATTTTCACTCTTCTAAACTCAAATATAATAGCCATGGTCTTACCAATGTTCACTTTGAAGTCCAGCCTGCTCAAAACTACATTGCCGTTGTTCAGAGCTGGCTTTAGGGTGTCTCAATCTTTCGCACATATTGCTGTTATCTGTGAACAGCATGGTCCAAGACATCTTTCATATATTCTCTCATCACATCCATGCCAACCTCAAACAAAAGAATTTCAACACTGACCCCTAATGCAGGCCAACGCTTACTGGAAATTCTCTATTGTAGTCCCATTTAGTCTTGAGTTTGATAGTCACTCTATCATATATACCTTGGATAGGATGCACATATCATTTTGTCACACTCTGCACTGCAAAGTCCACCAAGTTAGTTGTCTTGGTACACACCTTCTCTAGGTCCACAAAGACCCTACCCAATTGCCATCTCTTTTCTCAGAACTTCTCCATGAGGATTCATAGTGCAAATATGCCATCAACTGTGCTCCTTCCTGCCATAAATCCAAGCTGATCATTCCAAATTTCAACCATTCCACACACTTCCTAGTCTTCTCCCATACTTTCAAAGTATATATGTCAGCTTAATTGGGTGATAGCACACAGCATAGCATCTCCTTCATGTTTAAAAGTTGGCACCAGAAAGCTTTTAAGCCAGTTAATCCAGTACTCTTTCTCAAGAATATAATTGAACAAACTCGTGAAATACTTTTTATGCCTTCCCTTTCCAACAACTTCACTACATACCCTGGTACTTCATTGGGCCCAGGTGCTTTCTCGGTTTGGTTTTTCCTCAGTGTCTCTGCAACCTCTTCCTTCTGTATGGAATACATCATGCCCCAGTTAGACTTACGTGTTGTTAATTTCTGTTTTGATTCTCCTCATTCATCACTTTCAAAATAATCACTCCAAACTTTTTGACCTCACCATTTGTTTGCAATATACTAAATTTATAAGAACACAAGAATGGCCATACTTAGTCAGACCAATGGTCCATCTAGCTCAGTATCCTGTCTTCCAACAGTGGCCAGATGCTTCAGAGAGAATGAACAGAACAGGGCAGTGTTCTAGTGATTCAGCTCCTGTCATCTAGTCCCAGCAATTAGCAGTGAAAGGCTTAGGGACTCCCAGATCATAGGGTTGCATCCCAGACTATCTTGGTTAATAGCCATTGATGGCGCTATCTTCCATGAACTTATCAAATTCTTTTTTGAACCCAGTTCTAGTTTCAGCCTTCACAACATCCCCTGGCAATGAGTTCCACAAGTTGGCTCTGCGTTTGGTGAAGTACTTCCTTAGGTTTATTTTAAAACTGCTGCCTATTAATTTCTTTGGGTGACATCTAGTTCTTGTGTTTTTATGTGAAGGGGTAAATAACACTTCCTTATTCACCTTCTCCACACCATTCATGATTTTAGAGACCTCTATTGTATCCCCCCATAGTCATCCTTTTTTTTTTCTCAGCTGAACAGTCCGTCATTTTTCTCTCTTCATACAGAAGCTGTTCCATACTCCTAATCACTCTTATTGCCTTTTTCTGTACCTTTTCTAATTCTATTAACTTTTTTGAGATTGGGTGACCCAGAACTGCAGTATTCAGAGTGTGGGTGTACCATGGATTTATATAGAGGCATTATATCATCTATGCCTTTCTTAATAGATCCTAACTTTCTCTTAGCTTTTTTGATTGCTGCTGCACATCAAGTGGATGTTTTCAGAGAACTATCCATAATGACTCCAAGATCTAACAGCTAATTTAGACTCTATCATTTTGCATGTATAGTTGGGATCATGTTTTCCAATCTGCATTACTTTGCATTTATCAACATAGAATTTCATCTGCTATTTTGTTCCCAGCCAGCCAATTTACTGAGATCCCTTTGTAAATCTTTGCAGTCAGCGTTGGGCTTCACTATCTTGAGTAATTTGGTATTGTCGGCAAACTTTGCCAGCTCACTGTTTTATCTTTTTTCCAGATCATTTATGAATATGTTGAATAACACAGGTCCTTGTAAAGGTCATTAGGCAACTCTGCTATTTATCTCTCTCCATTCTGAAAACTGACCATTACTCCTATCCTTTGTTTCCTGTCTTTTTTTTTTTTTTTTTTTTTTTTTTACCAGTTACTGCTCAGTAAGACGGAAGGTTCTCTCAACCCAGGACTGCTTACTTTGCTTAAAGAGTCTTTAGTGAGGGACCTTGTCAAAGACTTCCTCAAAGTCCAAATACACTACATACACTGGATCACCGTGTCCACATGTTTGTTTGACCCCCTCAAAAATCCAATAGATTGGTGAGGCATGATTTTCCTTTACAAAAACCATGTTGACTCTTCCCCAACAAATCGTGTTCATCATGTGACAGGTAATTCTGTTCTTTTCTGTAGCTTCCACCCATTTGCCTGGCACTGAAGTTAAGATCACTGGCCTGTAACTCCTGAGATCACCTCTGGAGCCTTCTTTAAAAATTGGGGTTACATAAGCCATCCTCCAGTCATCTGGTACAGAGGCTGATTGAAGCAATAGGCTACATACTGCAGTTTAAGGACTGAGTTTGTAATTCTATTCTAGTACTCCCTTTTTACTTGATCATTGCTTTCTCAGACTTGCTTCTTTTGAACCAAGGTTTTCTAGGTGTAATCTCCACTCAAAGGTAACTTTAGCTAAAAGTTAAAAAATTAAGTTAGCTTCCCCCCTTTTCTTTTTGGGGACCTCTGGTGGATTTGTGTATGGGGTTCAGTGAGGAAATGAAGGACAAGGATGAAACTACAGAAGTCCTATATAAAGCCTGGATAACTGGGCTTTGGGCTGTCTCAGAGTAAAGGTTGGTTTAGATGAATTTTCACCCCTCCACCTCCCTAAAAAGAGACAGTGTGTGAAGATGGGCAGCACAGCGGTTCAACAGTTGCCACTCCAGCCCACTAGATAGAAATTGGCTGCTCCCCTGCATAGGGGCATGTGCAGGAATTTAAAATTAACTACTTTTGGCAGGGCACATTAAACATATACACATTAAACCATATCAACACGTGCACATACACCATATGCATAGAAATAAAAAGCAGTACATTCACTATTTCAGTGAAATCCATGTGCCATGGAGCCATCTGAATAAATGTATCCACAAGTACTTGGCTGCAGTAGGGTCACAGAGCTCCTCTATCCCTGGCAGGGAGAGCAAGTGATCTCCTCCAGCCCCGGGCATGCCCCTGCTTGTCCCCATTGTGATCGCCCCTGCCCCAACATGTTCCTATTCTTGGACCTCTGCTAACTGATTCATTATGATAGTAGACGAGTGACTCCTCCCTGGGCTTCTTACAGTATCCCCTTCGGAATGGCATATTTAAAGCATAGGAGAACCTCTCTCTCCATCTGGTAGAGATTCCTTTCTGACCAGGGGGTTGTCTATAGCATGAAAATCATCTGTCGGGGCTCTAGCAATGGACTGAAGTCACCTTGTATCCTTGCCGTCTGGGTAGGGGGACAAATGGAATGACAATAGGAAAGATGTATGACCGCTCTCAGATTCTTTCTGGTGTCCGGACGCCCTAAAACATTTGTATCTGCCTAATAGTTACTCTGTGGTAGTCCATATTTGTTGCTCTCCTAACAGGAGTATGTTCGTACAACTTGGAGCCAGCTAAAATCTGAGTTGAGCCTCAGAAGATTAACTTGAATTCAGGCTTTTCATGATATCTTTTTGACTCTGTAGAAAAGCAAGGGGTTTTGGGTTTTTTTTTTTTTTTTTTTTTTTTTGGTTCTCAAGAACAAACCATCTTTCTTTTTGTGTGTTGGAGTTCTGACTTGTGTTAAGGCCTGAAAATGAAGTCCTAGCCCTAGTGAGAGTCCTGTAAATATTTTGAGGGGATAGGAAAGTCACACTCAGCTGGTGGTTACACTTCTGTAGTCCTCTACCACTGGTGGGAATTGAAAGCAAGTACTGAGTGGTAACCGATTTTACAACATGCCTTCTTAGCTTTCTAAAAGTACACACAAAAACAAGAAGAGAAGACTTGGTTAAATATAAGGCTATATACAGGATTAATTACTTATGGAACTTGGTATCTTAAACTGGCTGTACAAGACATCATCCAAAAATAAAATGAAAGACTATTTTAATATTCAATAAGGAAGATAAGAATGCAAGTTGTTATCTGAATAGGATAATTGAGTAACCGAATTCTTGTAATACATGACATTTCAGAGCACGTTAAAATCCCACCCCACTGACTTCTTCCAACCAATTCTAGAACATTACCGCTGACCCAGATTTCTTCTCATAAGGCTACCAAGAAATCAATGTATTTTGAAATATGAAGATAGCACAGCTGTGAATTGCCTTAAACTAACGTGGGGGAAGAGAGATTCAAATGTGATTTATTGACTTGAGTCAGATGGTGACATGCTTCTTTTGGGCCATCGCTACATTTATCTTGCTGTGCTGCCTTTGTCTAAAACGTGGTGCTCTTTTTCAGTTGCTGGGAGAGTGAAGAAAAACGTCTTGCTCCTAGGGTGCAAAGGCTGGTCCAAAAGGAATAATTGGAAGTAAAGTTGCCCGCTACTCCCGTCTTACGGTAGAAGATAGGACACAAGATGTGCCTCCTTTCCTCACCGAAAGTGATGGAGCTGGGTACCAGTCTACATCAGGGTTTCAGTAGTGATCATCTTTACTTTGTTTGGTTGAGCAAGCTTTTGTGCCACATAGAGCTGCCAGCACCTCATACCTCAACGACAAATGTAAAGCTGTTTAAAGGGTTTTATGCCCAGCTTTAGTGGGCCGGCCCCATTCTTTCATTTCCACAGCAGAACCACTGTGGAATAGTTTGCCTGGCCTTGATGTCCTTTAGCAGCATCTGCAAGAAAAGAAGCAGTGTAATAACTTAACCTCAGTTTTTCAGGATCCTATTGAGTACTAGGAGTAAGAGTGGGTGACTTTCCACTCTAACCCTCAGCTCCCCTCATTGGCTTGAGAGGGACCCTAGTCACCTATTCAGACTCCAGTCCCTGAACCATGTTTCTGACTTGTATTTCAGGTAACTGCTGATTGAGCTTTCAGTGTGGCATTTGTATTATTTCCTGAGAACAGATTAGTCAACTTCAACTCTTGTTTATATGAGTAATTTAACACCTTTTAAAAATCGTGTTGAAATAGTGCAGTGATTTCCCACAGCAGTGGATTTCCCAGGTCAATTCTAAACCTAATCGAAAAACATTCTTTCCATTTTGAACTTGATGATTTGAAGTCCATCTGCTGTTTTACTTAAGTTTACAAGAGGCTCTATAATAGCATCAAATCAGGTTTGGGTATACTTCCATTTTTAAAATATATTAAATCCCTATCATATCTTCTTAGTTCTGACAGATGGAGTTATTACACCTGTCACAAACAGCCCATGCTTCTATTAATTTTCGTGTCGGATGTATACAACAACTCAAACTGAAGGTAGTATAAAGTTATGTGATGTGCTATCTACTGCTTTATTGGTTCTGAGTAAGCCATTTTTATGTTAGGAATCACTTAAGTTCCTGCTGGTCTCCTACCTCAGCTGCACCTTGCTCAGCCATGCAGCCCACCCTGCCTGCCTGCTACTGTGGTCCTAATGCCAGGAAGCCTGCTCCAGATGGTGTCACTGAGCCTGCAATCCTGTAGGGTGCAGGGGCAGGCGCTGAGCACCTTGGTCTTCTGCCAATGCTGCTGGGCCCAATCCTGCACTGCCCCATTTTTAACACCCCCTTCCCCACCACCACTGGCTCTGCAACCGGGGCAGGTGTCCCTCCTGCCCCAGCCTAGTTACCGCCCTGAGGATGTCACATGGGCTGCAGCTATGTGATGAGTGGGCTGCAAGTGGGCTGTGGGTTGAGAACCACTCTTACGGAGACTTCACTGGTTGTGTTAGCTGAACTCCTGATGATGAGGAAGTCCATGTTTCATCCTTTTTAGGACTTGGTTGCCTTGTGTGCTGTTGGACCATCTGTGTACCCTAATAGGGGTAGAAAGGGGTAACACTTGACAGGCTCCATTCCCTTTGAGAGATTCAAGAGGATAACATTGGCCAGTTATTTCTTTACCCCAAGGGGACTCTTCCATTCTGCCACCCCTTTAGTTCAGTGTGTATGGGGGGTAGTTTAGGAAAAATACTGAGGAAATTTCAGTCCTCAGCAGAACAATGCTGTCTCTAAACTCTAGATTTCAATATCATATGGCTGGTGGTGCAGCTGAGCTGCTTGTGTGGTTCATAACAAATACAGCGTTTTGTTTGATGGCTAGCTAGCTGATATAGAAATGAGGTAACGCTTACTGGCTTGGTGAAAACAGAGGTGGTGAAACTGTTTTATAGAAAACTAACACGATCAGCTTTTAAAACTCTCTACTCAGATGTTTTGCCTACTGCTGTTTACAAGTGACAGATTACTGTAACTGAAAGATTAAGAAAACGTTGTTTTACTTTTGGCAGCATATTTAGTATGGCTGGTTTTACTCCTGTACAGAGCTGTTTGCTTTGTTGCTTTGTGAAGAGCCACTCAAACAACAAAAGACAATATTTTCATTTAAAAAAGTAGGGTGGGTGATGGTTGACCAAGATACTATGCCTCTCTGCGTGATGAGGTCCTACCTACTTTGATCTGTCACCAAGTTGACCTCAGGCACTCAAGCTTTGAAGCTGGTGGAGCACAGCAGCTTGCTTACTATAGAGGACACAGTAAGGCAAACCTATCACACTAACTTTTTTTCTTTGAAGGAGGTGGGCCTAGATATAGTTTGTTCATGTCACCTTGCGATTATACTTCTGTAATGTGCTGTCCATGGGGCTTAAAATTATTCTGGAAACTTAAGCTAGTGAAGATTCCTCCTGCCTGCTTACATAGGTAGTGTTTCCTCCAGGAAGCACATTATTTTGTGCTCATTGTCTTACTGGGGTGCCAATTCATCTTTGAGTTCACTTAATGGTATATTAATCTGGGGAGTTCTAAACTGTTTAGGACCTACCTATCTGAAAGCTCATCTCTTATGTTGCCATTCCCTGTCTTCTCCCCCGAGCTTTTGAGAAAGGAATGCTGTAAGGAAAATGGACACTTGGCTATTTACTAGGGGAGGAGAGTCTCCAACATACTAAAGTCTAGAGAATTGCATAGGCACATACTTATAAGCCTAATTTTCTTTTTAAAGGATAAAGCTAAACCTTAGTGTTTTAAACTATCATGAAGTAGTCAGTGGCAGAATTCTGCTTATTTCAGAATTAATCACGGGAGCACAAGAGAAAAATGGTCTGGTAATTTACATCTCTGGTACCCAAATTGTTATCAAACTAAAAGGGAATAAAAATACATTGCAGGTATAGAACCCTTTTTAAACTATCACAGCATGGATTGGAGATTGTGTAGCATTTGTCCTTGGAGCACATATTTAATGAAAATATCATTTTAGCACTTAATACAAATTGGCTTATGCCATCCAATCACATATTTAACTGCAGCTAACCAGAAAAACCAGTCTGAAGTAAGTAGGTGTGATCTATGATATTTAAGAGTAATTATGAAAGTTGCAACTGTGCCATCCCTAAATCAAAGCTGATCCTTGTGCCTTGTGACTAGAATGGTCTACTTAAAGCTCACTAGAATTTTTTTAAAGCTAGGGTAAGTTATCTACACCTGTGAAAGGAGGCTCTGCCCAAGGAAATACCTCAAGCTTTTCTTACAGAGCTCCTCCCTCATTTTTCCATTGTGAGCATATGTGGGGGAAACAGGTTTTATCCCCTTGTTAGAAAACATTATAGGCCAATCCTATTCTCGGATGACCTACAGGAGATCAGGGCCACCTGCAGAGAGAATTTCCACATCAGCTCAGGAACGTTGCAAGCCCCCTTATCCCCCGTTCCTACCATACAGTTCCCCCGTGGGTGTGGGTGCCTTGGTGGTGGTGGTGGAAAGGGGCAAGGATTGCTCTGAGGGAAAGATAATACAGGTTCAGTCTGTTTTTCTTTTCTTGAGAAAGCACCACTGTGAAGCAGGGGGGAATGATGTGGTGTGTTCACCTTTGGCCCACACACTTTCCCTGGTGCTCCTAATCCTAGACCTGCAGAATGCTCTCCATAGGGCCTAGAGCAGAGGTTTCCAAACTTTTTTCTTATTGCATACCCCCTTCCAGATCTACCAGCTGCTCGTGTACCCCTACCAGAATACAGGTTTTTACACTTTAACCTTTTTAATGCCCAAGTATTGTACAAAAGGTACAAATTAGTATACACATAAACATAATATATGAGTCTATAATAATTAATACGTTTTACATTTT
This sequence comes from Caretta caretta, assembly GCF_965140235.1. Classification (NCBI taxonomy): domain Eukaryota; kingdom Metazoa; phylum Chordata; order Testudines; family Cheloniidae; genus Caretta; species Caretta caretta. Next base: position 199,249,469 of record NC_134208.1, on the reverse strand, counting down.
AGTTTTTAATATACACTTCCTTTTGACCAACTTAAATAGTGGATTAATAGTACTACTCACCATTAATATGACAAATGAAGTTTTGTTTGAGCACAGGCATATAATGTTTGGAGTGATAGGTGATAGTTTGAGTCATAAGACGTTTTCCACACACAAGCGCTGATACTTCAATTTCATTCCAGTGAGTGATGAAGATCCACTTTACAGAGATAAGTTGTAGCAAACAGCATCAAAACCTTGAAGCCCTGCCTGATGTTTGGGGAATTCTGTTCTCATTTGGATCCAAAACTCAGCCAACTGCTTTTGTTGGAACTTAGACTTGAGTCCACCATCAGTTGAGATGTCAAGGAGATTCTCTGGTTCTTTTCTTGACAAGTCTTGTGGCATGGGTACTTCAGAAAAGTTTGTGAAAGGGTAGCAGACCTATCTGTTTACATCCTCCACTGAAGGAAAGTACTCCTGTAATTGCCTTGCCAGTGCAGTGAGATATTGCTTGATGTCACCTTTAACCCTGTTCTGCAACTGTAGTTCATTCATTGTCAGGAATTCATGCATATTTGGGAAAATGTCAGTGTTTTCCTCCAGAAATTTCCGCCCACAATTTCAGCTTTTTAAAAAATCATTGACTTAGTTTTTGTCCTGTACATTAAAGATAGTTTCAGTCGGCCCTAGGAGTCCTGGAGTTAGCATATTCAGGCGGGAGAATATATCTGACAAGTAGCCCAGCTATGAGAGCCAGGCCATGTCATGCAGACAGTGAGCAAGTGGGAATGGGTGATCTGTAAAGAATACCTTGACCTCTGAGTGAAATTCAAAGAAAAGTGCCAAGACTTTGCCCTGTGGCAGCCATTGAACTTCTGTGTGGAGCAACAGATTGACATGCTTGTTTTCTATGTTATTACATTGAGCTGAAAAGATTTTGGAGTTCAAGGGTTGAGCTTTTAAATAGTTTACCATTTTCACAGCATTGTCCAGCACCTCCTTTAAGTTGGTAAGCATGCTTTTGGCAGCAAGTGCTTACCTGTGTATACTACAATACACCCACTTCCCATTGGGAACGACTGCTCGGTTACGTGTCACAACTCCACTGTGCCTATCAGTCATGGGCTTTGCCCCATTGGTGCAGATGCCAATACATTGTGACAAAATGATATCCTAGTGACTTAGGAAGCTGTCAAGCAACTGGAAAATCTCCTCAGCTGCTGTTCTGGAGGCAGTGACTTGCAAATCAAAATGTCTTCCTGTATTGCACCTGCGTAAATGTACCACACATACACCAGAAGATAAGCCTTTCACATCTGTGAATTCAGAGCAAAGTACTGGCTGCTAGTGATACAGTTTGCTATTTGAGTTAGGATATCATTGGACATGTCATAAATTTGATATGACACTGTTTGATGATGGTATTAACTGAATTAATTTTGGGGCCTTCTTTCCAAGCATAGCACTTACCATGTCTTTAGTTGCAGGTAGTATTTGTTCCTCTGCTATGGTGTGAGGTTTTCCTGACTTCACAGCTCTGTAACTCACTAAGTCTGATGCTTCCAGGACCTTAATACTGTCAGCAGCAGCAGAGTGCAAAACTTTCTTGCTCACCATTAGCTGCACCTGCATCTGCTTGAAAAATTCTGGTGGTTTGTCCTTGTGGTGTTTATATTTGCTTCCAAGTATCTGTGTAGAAAGAGATGGTTTTAGATTATTTGACAGGGCTTCACCACATAACACACACTGCAGCTGAGGGTATTCACTGTCTCCAGTCTGAGTAAATCCCATTTCGATGTACTTTTAGTCATCTTTGTCTCTTTGATACCAGGGACAAAACAGGATCTATATCAATGTTTCGCTTCGCAGGCTGAGATCCGCATGTTGTCTGACCAGCGATTTCAGAAAGCACACTGGTACTGGCAAGATAAATTTCATCACTTCGCTTCTATCACTGATACCTTGTGTGTTGTTAACATTACCTGTTTTTAGCCATCTGTCTGTCACTGTTATGTACAGATGTAGTTATGTGATATGTGCAACCAGAAAAGAAAAAGTGAATAAGTTCTGAGCTCAGTTAGACTGGACAGTTGCTGGGCAACTGAATCCATGCTGTATGGTGAGCAGAGGTGAGGGCTCTGTACATCAGCATCTCTGTATATCTGTTCTCATTGGTACATCTTGAAGTAAATTAACTACTGTATTTTATATAACAAATTCCCACAGTTTTAAAGCTTTGTCTGAGTACCCTATTATGGAAATGCGATAAATAAACTACTTAATAAATAAAACCCCCCATTACACAATTTCTCCTGCATACTCCCTAGAGATGTCTTGTGATGTGCATTCTGCAGTTTGGGAATCCCTGGCTAGAAGAAGGCCGCGGAGGGAGTACCATGGAGAAGGCTGATGTTAAAAACCCTCTTCATGCTTTCTGTTCATGGATGATCCTCTATGCACAGATCTGGTCATGGTGTGTGTGTGTGTGTGTGTGTGTATATATATATATATATATATATATATATATATGTATGTATGTATCTTCTCTTAAATCCAGGGCTGTTAGCGACTCTTATATTATGGGACGCTTGCAACAAAACCCATTGCATGTGTAGCTTCAGGATGTGATTTGAGTTAAATGATTGGTTTATAAACAGTGATCGATCCAGCGTCAGGAAGGTGTGAGACAGGTTTTTAAATTTTTGCCTAAATAAAAGGCAGTAGAATTGCATAAAGAAGTCAAGGAGGAGTTGGAGATCTTGAAATATATACTTTGTATAGGAACAGCAAGAGTATATACTATTGGTCTTGATAAAATTTGACTTAATGTCTGTGTGCAAATATATTAACAAGACTAATATTAGTATTTATAATAACTTTATAAATGTGACAGATGCAAGTAAACTTATTTCTAGAACTGATTTGCCTTTGTAAGTTCCCAACCTATTTTGTACTTTCTTTTCTAGTAAACAGTTTGATTTGGCCTTGACGTATTTAAGGAGAGGGCTGTGTAGCTGGCAAAAAACTTGCCTTGAAATTAATTGTTGAAGTGTTTTCATCTCTACTCAGGGAAGATTGTATTCCTACATATCTCATGTGCGAGCAGAATGTTAGTGCTTCTGTGATGATGGTGAAATACTTTCTATGTAGGTATTTAGTCTCAGTTTTGAGATCTATGTGACTACTGTTCTCCAATGGACATCCCAGTAAAGCTGGAGAAATACATTTAGAAGAAACATGGTTTCAATTTTAGTGATCTGAAATGGGTGAATTGAATGAAAATGAATTTTAGATCACTTTTTTGGATATAGCCTTGCCAGAAAATTTCTTGCAGCATTTTCTTGAATTAGATTTTCCCTTTTTTGAGAGATTTTCAGTGTAGCAGGATACAGTAAAAATTAAAAACACCCCCAAAAATCTGAAGTGGGATGCGTTAAAGCCTTACACATTGAGAACACCTCTTTTAGTGCACTCTAATCACTAGTTGCTTTGAAAAGGAGGGGGACAAGGAAGAAGTTCTTGCAAGTTCCAAACTGAACATCCATGTAAGTAATCCAATGTCATATGTGCCATTTTCTGTTTGTTTAGCGAAACAAAGTCTAGTGGACATCTGTTTGTTCTTCCTCTGCCCATATTGCCCTTCTCTTTTGGCTCGCTCCTTATCTTCAAATATAAGTTGCTCGTCTTCACTTTCAAGGCTGTGCAGAACATATTCCACCTTCCCTATCTTCTCTCATTTGTTATCGAAAAGCCAGCTCATGCCTCCAATTGTCCCACAATGCCAAACTCATCACCTACTTGCTAATTTTCCAACAAGCATCATTGTGCTTTCTCCTGTGCTGCCTCTTGCCTGTGGGAGGAACTCCTCATAAATATCAACAATCTCACTTCACCGTTCCCCAGATTTCTCCTTAAAACTCTTCTTTGCCATGATGCCTACAAAAAACTTGATAATGGCTAGGCGGATGGAGTATTGAGACCACTGGCAACCAAGCTAATCAGTATTCTCACTATTTCCTTATACCCCACTGTCTGTCTCCATTTCTTGTCTGGTGTCTTACGCATAGACTGTAAGCTCTTTGGGGCATGGACTGTCTTCTGTTCTGTGTTTATACAGTGCCTAGCACCATAGGGTCCTGGTCCATGGCTAGGGCTTCTAGGTGCTACAATAATGTAAATAACTAACAATAATATTAGAACACATAGCAACTTTTGTGATGTATAGCTACATAATATTTTAAGAGGTAAGATTACTAGAAACAGTCTGTCAAGGTTCCTTCCCCACTCTGAACTCTAGGATACAGATGTGGGGACCTGCATGAAAACCCCCCCAAGCTTATTTTTACCAGCTTAGGTTAAAACTTCCCCAAGGTACAAACTATTTTTACCTTTTGTCCCTGGACCTTATTGCTGCCATCACCAAGCGCCTAACAAAAATAACAGAGAAAGAGGCCACTTGGAAACGTCTTTCTCCCAAAATATCCCCCTAAGCCCTACACCCCCTTTCCTGGGGAAGGCTTGATAAAAATCCTCACCAATTTGCACAGGTGAACACAGACCCAAACCCTTGGATCTTAAGAACAATGAAAAAGCAATCAGGTTCTTAAAAGAAGAATTTTAATTAAAGAAAAAGTAAAAGAATCACCTCCTGTAAAATCAGGATGGTAAATACCTTACAGGGTAATCAGATTCAAAACATAGAGAATCCCTCTAGGCAAAACCTTACGTTGCAAAAAGACACACAAACAGAAATATACATTCCATTCAGCACAACCTATTTTATCAGCCATTTAAACAAAACAGAATCTAACACATATCGAACTAGATTGCTTATTAACTCTTTACAGGAGTTCTGACCTGCATTTCTGCTCTGGTCCCGACAAAAGCAACACACAGACAGAGAGAACCCTTTGTTTCCCCCCACTCCAGCTTTGAAAGTATCTTGTCTCCTCACTGGTCATTTCGGTCAGGTGCCGGTGAGGTTATCTTATTAGCTTCTTAACCCTTTATAGGTGAAAGGGTTTTTCCTCTGGCCAGGATGGATTTAAAGGTGTTTACCCTTCCCTTTATATTTATGATACAGTTATAAACATTAGAGAGTAACTTGGCTATATAATTTCAGAAACTCCACTCTCCCTAAGCTGCTTGTTTCCATATAACTATCCAGGTTTTTGCTTTATCTTTTTGTGCAGCTTCTTTGTCTAAAGTCAGTTATTTCCCTAACCCTGCAAATTAACTGTCATCCGGGAAGAAAGGGTGTTTTCCAGATTCTTCATTTCACACTGCTCACATCAGATTTTTAGACAAGCTATCCACTGTAAAAATGTCTAGCTGGGAGATTGCGTGATCGAGAATCAAGTGATTGAGATTGTATGGTGGGGTTTTTTTAAACCAGGTTGACTAATTTGGGTGTTTGCGCTATGACAACTCAGTTAACATTTAGAAAGAACTAAATTACACGGCTATGTTTTAGGCAGTTGAGCTTTTTTGCTGGCATTGCACATGTGTACAAACTCACACTGGAGTGTATCAGTGTGAAAACAGAAGTTTAAATCCTACTTCCCAACAGTCCCATTGCAAGCAAGATAGTGCTTAATACTCCTATTTGTCCTGAATAGCTAGAGTAAGGAAGTTAGTTTTGGTTGCAGTTAATGTCTTTGATCACCATGGACTCAGCAGCTGGAGATACCCACCCACAGCAGCAGAAGAGATATGTCTGCGCTACTGCTGGGAGGTGTGATTTCCAGTTCATACATTGCGGCTAGGGCTAGCCACCTGACATTGGATCCAGGGGGTCAGGCAGGCTTGGATGTGGGTGGCTAGCCTGAGCTGCTGCCAGTGCAGCAAGGTCTACGCTGCTGTTTTTAGCATGCTCACTTGAGCTGAGCTAGCCAGTAGGTTTACCTGCAATGAGAATCATACCTCCCAGCTGCAGTGTAGTCACATCCTGTGGCTTATTTCCACAACCATTCAGCTCTCCTTATGGAGAAAACAGCAGCTTCAGTTCAACCCCCCTCCTGGTGTCTCTTGGGGTGGTTTGAAGAAGAAATTAATCTCCCATTGAGGGTGAGAGAGAGGGAAATCCATAGTGACAGAAGATAGAAGGAAAAAGGAATCTCATGAGATGGGGAAGAGGGGTAAAATGGAAAGAATGGTAGAGGGAGAGTGCGAGCAGGAGGGATACTTCATAAAGAATCGGCTGCCATCCCCAATGTCTGGAAAATTCTCTTGAAAAATGTTTCAGATATTTGTGACCGCACATAGCGGGTGCTGGGGACTGTGGAACAGAAGTGAGCCTCAGCCAGGGGACTGGGATGAACAAGGCAGGTGGTGAAGAGGGGAGTGAGAGAAAGTGTTATAGGAGAATGAGGAGATGATGCAGTTTAAAATTGCCAGGCTTCCTGTTCAACATACGTTTATGAAAACAGCCATGCTAATGTTCTTTCTGCTGTAAAATCTAAACTTGGCACCATTAAGTATTCACAATTTACAATACAAAATTAAAAAGTGGCAGCTGAGTCACAAAACGCTGCTCAAAGGGTAGCTGGGTTTCTGGGAGATGAGGTCCAAAGAGTTCAGGGACATTTTAAATAGGCAGCTAGTAAGTATAAGCAAATATTGAAATTGCTAGGGGGGAAAACGGCAAAACCTTCCTCTTTTGTCTGTTATCCTTTTTTTTAGGAGCGATACATTGTATAACCAAAGGAAAACCCATAATGGGAGAAAGATGTAGAAATTTGCATTAAAAGGCTTCAGTTGCCTGAAGTATAACAGTAGCCTACTAGAGTGCATGCTCTTGTTGCTTTGTTGGGCAAAAAATAAAATTTGCAAACTGACAACAGGAAAATGTTAAACTATCATTTAATTCTTCCATTTTTGTTAAGTGGTGCTGTCTAGTGAACAAGATAAGTGTGCAGAACTTGCTCCTGGTGGACTCCTCTTCTGGGTGAGGAGAAAGAAACTCCTCTGTTTCTCAATATGTTTGCTTCTCGCAATCAGCAGCACCTCTGTTTTGACAAACATTTAGAAAGTTACGCACTAATTACTTGCCATGCAAGAAAATAAGTGCAGAAACAGGTTGGGGAGAATAAACTTAGGTTATATTTTCTTCTCTCCCCATCCACACCCACACAAACAGACACCCAAACATGCTTGCAGCTGTCTTCAATTCTGCATACTAGATGCTGGAAACCAGCTTTATAAGTCCTTAGATGTACTACCCAGTTGTTCACCTCTCTTCTGTAGATATGGGGCCCACTTCAGTTCATCTGCTTGCCCCTTTGGCTGAGCATTGGCCAAAATTTGGGGCCTTGCAGGTTGGTTTCTCATATGGAAGAGAAAACAGTGTTGTGGAGTCAGTGGTTGGAACTAACAGCATCCAAGCACTTGAATTTCCTCCCTCCCCCAAGGAGTTTCAGGCAAGGAATCACTTCCCATCCCAAGAACTAGCTATTTTGAGCATCTGCTCCTTTCTAGGGGGCAGGGCTCACAGACTCTGTGCCAAATGCATACTGCTTCCTTCCATAGACCACACACACATGATTTTTGACTGCTTAATTTAAGGCTTTGTTACAGCTCCCACCCCCTAAGTTTGACACCTAGGAAACCTGTTAGATGCACATACTTTTGCTCTGAACCCAGAGGTGAAAGTAAGCTGGTACAGTCCAGTACGGCATAGCGGCAAGAGCCAGTACACTGTGCCGGACTGGGTTCTGGCCACTGCAGGGAGCCCCACTGCCGGAGCCCCTGGGGTAGTGGCGGCAGGGCTCTGGCAGCACTTTAAAGGGTCCGGAGCGCCGCGGTGGCCGGGGCCCTTTAAATTGCCCCTGAGCCCTGGGGCTCCCAGTCACCTCTGCAGCTGGTAGCTCTGGGGGTAAGTTAAAGACCCCGGGGCTTCTAGCCAGAGCCCTGGGGCCTTCAAATCTTGATTTAAAGGGCCAGGCCCCGCCTCTCCTGGTTGGGACTCTGGAGTACTGGTAAATCCTTTAACTTACTTTCACCCCTGTCTGAACTGCATGTGCTTTCCAGGTGGCTCTTGGCCTCCAGGAAGTCTGCAATCCCTCTACATCCATGTTCCTTACTGGCAGGCTACTGTGTGTGTACAATCAGCAAATGCATCATTTCCTCTTCAAATGGAGCATGTTCAGTCATGTAAAATATCGCCTTTTAATGTCACTGTCAAACTTTTGAAGAAAGGAAGGAAAAATTGGGGGGGTCGGGGTTGGGGTGGAGACTACGAGATGGAAAGACAGAGATGCTCTACAGTGTATAATCCCCAGGCACTTTTTCCCTTTTCCACTACCAATCCCACTTCAGGGTTTTATATTTTGAAACTATATGTAAGGTAGAACTTCTGTCTGATGGGAGAGGGGCAGCAGTTCTCTAGTAAGCAGTGAGGTGTTGTGTGTCAGGACTATTGCTAACGCACTAAAAATGTCATGTTTTTGATGGTTGTCAACATCTTTTTTTTAGCAGACAATTTCAATATTGTCATACCCTCTCACACGTCGCCTCTAGGGGGTGCAAATATGCTTGCACACCCAGGCACTAAAACGCCCGGTTACAGCTCTGCATTACATACAGAGCTGTTGCTGGGCAACTATCTTAAATAAATCTAAAACTGTAGGTAGAAACCAAATAAAGTCCAATGGTCTAAATCACTGAGGGCAAGAGACTACACATCCATTAGGCTTTACACACTTATGGTTTAAATTTTTTTTGTAAACTTAGAGTAGGAGGAGGGAAACTCATTGTGCCTTCTGATTATACATGTTGCCAGGTCATCTCAGTTTTAGAGTATAAAAGGCAGCTGCCAGATCTGTCAGTAATTTATCAGTACACACTTTGTCATGTTTCAGTAATAGTAGGGTGACCAGATGTCCCATTTTTAAAGGGACAGTCCCGGTTTTGGGGACTTTTTCTTATATAGGCGCCTATTACCCGCCACCCCCGTCCCGTTTTTTCACAGTTGCTATCTGGTAACCCTAAGTAATAGATCAGGGATTCTCAAACTGGGGGTTGGGACCCCTCAGGGGGTTGCGAGGTTATTACATGGGGGTCGCAAGCTGTCAGCCTCCACCCCAAACCCCACTTTGCCCCCAGCATTTATAATGGTGTTAAATATATTTAAAAGTATTTTTAATTTATAATGGGGGGTCGCACTCCGAGGCTTGCTGTGTGAAAGGGGTCACCAGTACAAAAGTCTGAACCACTGCAACAGAGGAAGAAATAACTTCATTACACTTGAAGTGGACGGTAAATCTTTCACTGATTTGATTTAATTAACATAATATATACACACACGTTGTTTTGTATAATAACATGAAGTCTGAGAACCTGTTGGCCTGTTCTTATTGAGCTCCAGAGAATATTATATTTCAGTATGCCAGATTCCATATCTTGAAGACAACATACCTTTCTCATTGGCATAAGGAGTCTAGCACTAGGTTCGTCAACTGGGTATGTGGTTCTCCGGTTGAATGAAGCACTGCGTGCAGACAGTGACAATTAGTGTGCTAAAGGTGGAAACAAAGATGAGATGAAGGGAATTGTTTGTGGCAACAGGTCTTGATTCTGTGGAGTCTTAGCTAAGTTTCTGCAAGTGACTTACATGTGTACAGTTTTTGACACCTCTTTTCAAGGTAAACAGGAATTTTGTAAGTCTCGGAAACTGGTTACAGAAGTAGAAAATACCCTGAGACCGTCATCAATCCTCCTTCATTAGGAAACCAACTAACTACAAAGCCCCAAAGTCTAATGCTGGGCAAAGGAGCAACAACACTTCTAATGGGTAATCATTAACAGGAGGAAATTGTCTTTGTCATCTTCTTGATTGTAAAGAGAGTGGTCACTTTGGATGGGCTATTACCAGCAGGAGAGTGAGTTTGTGTGTGTGTGTGGGGGGGGGGGGGGGGCGGAGGGTGAGAGAACCTGGATTTGTGCTGGAAATGGCCCAACTTGATTATCATACACATTGTAAGGAGAGTGATCACTTTAGATAAGCTATTATCAGCAGGAGAGTTGGGTGGGAGGAGGTATTGTTTCATGGTCTCTGTGTATATGTCTTCTGCAGTTTCCACAGTATGCATCTAGTGAAGTGAGCTGTAGCTCACGAAAGCTCATGCTCAAATAAATTGGTTAGTCTCTAAGGTGCCACAAGTCCTCCTTTTCTTTTTGCGAATACAGACTAACACGGCTGTTACTCTGAAACCAAAAAAAAAAAAGCCTGTTTATTGAGACAAAAGGGTTCAGCCAAGTGGTAACAGGGAAGGTCTAGTAGTTCACCTCTAAAATACCTGGCACTCAAAGAAAAATAGAAAAGATTCATTAACATGTCCTGCTGTTACCTATTTCAAGCACCAGTTAGTTATGTTTTGTGAAGTGTAGCCAAGAAAAAAAAATTAAAACCATAGTGAGATGATTATTTCATTGTGAATAGCTCTGTGCTACACAGATGATAAAATGTAATTTCATTTTCCTTTTAGGCCGCTATTAATGTCCGTTCCATAATTTATAAATTGTGATCCAGTGATAGGCTCCTGCAGCATGTTAGGGTATTTTAAGTGTCTCACTATTCCCTACAGTTCAAACAGCCTTTCGGGGGTTGATAAGCATAGCATTAAAGACTGACTAGGCTCCCGCCACTTACACAAACTTGCCATATGTAACTTCAACAAGTCATTCTTTATTTGGCTCAGTAGGAAATTAAAAATTAGGTATGTTCCTTACTGCTAATAGCAGTATAGAACTGTACAGGACTTCTTTTCCCTTCAGTTCAGAAGCTAGTGACATCAGAAGTGAATTGCTGTATTTTTTTTTCAATGCCAGTTCTCTTCATTCGTTTTTTCTTTTTGTTTTTTAACAGTGAAGGGGCTAGACATTAAGTTCTGTGGACCTATTGTATTAATTTCCAGTCAAGTATTTTGATTTTTTTAAGATTCCCATGTGCATCAAATTAGTTACCTTTAATTAGTTTCCTGCGAGTGTACAGTATCTTGAGCCAGAACTCACAATGTTACTTAGAAGTTTGCAGTGAAGCCAAAGAATACCAGTCAACAATTTTTTAAAAATCTGCTGGTAATACGGGTGTGACCCTGAATTTTATTTACTGATCCCTGTCACTTGCTACAGATCAATCGCCTAAATTAATATCCTTGTTATATGACAGTTATCAGCAACCAACTCCAGTGGGTACTGGTTATAACTTAAAAAGAAAAGGAGTACTTGTGGCACCTTAGAGACTAACCATTTTATTTGAGCATAAGCTTTCGTGAGCTACAGCTCACTTCATCGGATGCATACTGTGGAAAATGCATCCGATGAAGTGAGCTGTAGCTCACGAAAGCTTATGCTCAAATAAATTGGTTAGTCTCTAAGGTGCCACAAGTACTCCTTTTCTTTTTGCGAATACGGACTAACATGGCTGTTACTCTGAAACCGGTTATAACATACTTTGCAAAAGAGAGCACAACATTCTTCTTCATAATAGGAAAATAGTTAAGTATTTCAGATTATCGTCAGTCTGATCCTCAACCTATGGATACCTCTGTGTGGATTTTCTTGGGTTTTAAGTAAGACATTTAACAGTGTCCTGATGACAATGTGACAGTAGCCCTAGGAACAAAACTGCAATTGAAAACAAAAGTCAGTTCCTTGAGACAAATGTAGAGATGACTTAAATCTGTTGGTGGCTTAAATTATGCAAAAATGTCATCATATTGACATACTTCGCAGTATTCTTTTTGCTGGAAGTGGCATTTATACAATCAGATCTGTGCAGTACCAGTGTGTGGGAACAGTATGTAGCATTACATTTATGTAATCTTCTAGTTGTCTTAAATGCATTACTACCGAATAAACTTTTGTGTACAAATAATTTAGTGTAAAAGGTGGCGCAGTAGCGACAGCTATAGGTTGTCTCATCTTTTTTTGGTTGTTTATCATAGAATATCAGGGTTGGAAGGGACCTCAGGAGGTCATCTAGTCCAACCCGCTGCTCAAAGCAGGACCAATCCCCAACTAAATCATATGACTGAGAGAGTCATGCCTAGGGCTGAGTAAGCGCGTTTGTGCCCTATAGAAGTGGGGTGTGCGTGTGCATGTGAGAGAGAGAGAGATATAGGGTCACATACCCCCCCCCAGACTGCTGCCTTCCATTTAGCACAGAGGTTTTCAAACTGTGGCGACGTGCCTCACGGTTTGAAAACCATCGCCTCCTGTTAGGAGTCAGTGGATCAGAAGCTGGAGGGAGCTGCCCAGCCCGCTCAGGCCTCTGGCTCTCTGCTGTGGAAACTCGGGTGCTAGCTTACTGGCTCTCCCTGCCCTGAGCCGAGCCTCCTCTGTACAGCCAGGTCCCCAGGCAGGGTGTGGAGCACAGCTTGAAGCTGTGCCCCTGATGTGCTCTTGCCCCTCCCTTGAAGGCACCAGCAGGCAATGCCTGACAGAGCCCAGCTGCCAGCAGCAGAGCTGCAAGAGCCTTGCGGAGCATCTCATGGCAGGTGGACTCTGTGCACAGGAGCCAGCTCCAGGGAGCATCACAACTGGTACTGGCTCCTTTAGGGGAAAGGCAATAGTGTGACGGGGCATACCTTGGATCATGCAGGGGCAACCCAGCTTGGGGGGCAGGGAGGGCTGCCCCACAGCCAGACAGCACTTTGGCTCCCACAACCAGGTGCCTGAATGGGCTGAGCGATTTCCACCAGCTTCCAATCCACTGGCATCTGGCGGCTCAGGTTTGGAAGAAGTATAGAATTTTCAAAAATTTGCCTTTGGGACATGCTCAAAATAGCTTGTTAGATACTTTGTTTTCTGAATATGCTATACTGCACACTCTCACTTTCATAAAGCACTTTGAGAACCAAAGATGAATGATCATTTTGTATATTGAAAACATTAAGAAACCAATAGCATGCAAGAATTCTAACTCTGTCGCTTGCTGTTCCCACTAGACATATTCTTGGCTTGGTGAAGACTGTATCTTTAAAGAGAAGACTTCAAAGGAGCATGTCGCTGCTTTAGATGAGTCAGAGCTTTTCTGAATCATCTCGTAGATCTCAACCCAGCCCCTACTGCCTCAAACTGTCACCTAATACAGTTCCTCACAATGCTGAATCATAAAGCAACCACCCGTGTTAGCTAACGGGGGTGGAATTCCATCCCAGCTGCTTTCCTTTAAGGAGCCAGAAGCAGTTATCCTCAGGAGAACAAGTAAACCTAGTGGGGCAGCGCTGCTCCATTGGCAGTCAAAATGCTTCAGTTTCACAACCAGCCTGAAAAAAGACAGAGGTCATGTACCAGCACCAGGCCACCAGTGTCACGAGCAGCATGATCCCATCAACCCAACTGATAACACACCCTCAACTCGGTTGGGAAATTCTGCTGCCTGGGCGGCATGCTTTCCAGCCATGCCAGGGTATATGATGAGATCGTTCAGTACCCGGCACAAGCTCTGGAGGAAGTGTGGAGTCTGCCACAGAATTAAGATAAAAATCTGTTGTGTTGTTGTACTCACCTCACTCCTCTGTGACTGTGAGACATGGATACTCTACCAACATCCCATCAAGCAGCTGGAGAGCTTCCGGCTTCGCTGCCTAAGATCGATATGTAACATCAAGTGGCAGGACAGGATCTCCAACACTGAAGTCCTTGGGAGGTGGCAAATCCCTGGCATCGAGAGCATGCTCATCAGCGCTCAACTTTGCTGGGTCAGACGTATATACTGAAAGCAGTGCTATACAGTCAGCTGAGCACAGGAATGCATTTTAAGGTCGACATGTCTTTAGATACCTTGAAGACCAACCTCTAAGAATTCAGGATAGACCTTAGAACCTGGGAACTTGTTGCACTGGACAGATACAGATGGAGAGGTTCGTGCCATGAGGCCATGCCCACTTTTAAGGAGAGGTATGTGAGGTCTCTGCAGGAGAAGAGAGCATATCGTAAGGCCAGTGCCTCAAACCTTTTCCCCAACCATGATTACACTTGAAAGATATATGCAGTCACATTTGCAAATCCAGGATCGGACTTGCTTCCCACGTGGGAATCCATAGAAACAAACCCAGAACTCACGTCAATGCTAGCTGAATGCTCATCCACCGAAGTGACAGGAGAATCCAACAGTCATTGATCAAAAGTGGAGATTGTGATATAGGGTCTTCGGGATGAACATTTGGAAGGGAGATAGCTATGTGCAGTGAAAAATGGATTTAGATAATGGCTGGATGTATGGCTCTTGAACAAATACCAGCACCATCCATCCCCTAAGTGCTTGTCTGAGTTTTGGATTGTTGATGTCAACAAATTTCGATCTTTGTTCTTACAAATGTTGATGGCTGTAGGTGGTAGTTCTTTCAAAGCTTGAATAAGAAAAGGTTGCTTTTGTCTTCAGACTGAAGCTCATGGTCTAAAGCAGAGTTAATGAGATTATATTTTTTGGCCACCTGCATGGTAGAAGAAATATCAACTCTTCAAGCACAAATCAGAGCGAAACTAAGTATTGTAAGGATTGGTAAATAGCTCAAAGTGGTTGGAAGGAAAGTGTGCCATAATCTTACACATTTCTCTCATTACTCTCACTAAATCTTCCCTTCAGCGTTTCTTTTTGTAATGAAGGATTTCATTTCATTGAAGTTGGAAAGGTCTTCTCATTAAATTGTCAGTTTAACAGTTCAGTTTCACTTGATTTGATGTGGGCTTGAGTCCAAGCCTAGAGAGGGGTGACAACTATAATACGCCAGCAAAATTACTCTAAAAATGTCATCTTAGTACTGTACTTATGACGCAGACTCCCACAGTACAGGAATGAACGTATGTTTGGTTTACTGGGTTAAAACATGACAAAGTCTGTACTGATAAATTATGGACAGATCTAACATCTGCCTTTTATACTCTAAAATTGAGATGAGCTGCAACATGTATAATCAGAAGGCACAATGAATTTCCCTCCTCCTACTCTAAGTTCACAAAAAATGTTTAAATCAGAAGTGTGTAAAGCCTAATGGGTGTGTAGTCTCTTGCCCTCAGTGATTTAGACCATTTGGACTGTTTCTGATTGCTACCTACAGTTTTAGATTTATTCACGATGGTTGCCCATCATCAGCTCTGTATGTAATGCAGAGCTGTAGCTGGGCACCCTAGCACCTGGGTGAGCAAGCATATTTGCACGCCCCAGAGGTGATGTGTGGGAGGGCACATGGGGTCACGTTTCTCTCCCCGCTCTTACCCCCCCCATTTCTGTCTTCCATTTGCACAGGAGGTTTTCAAACTGTGAGGGTGTGCTCCACAATTTGAAAACTGTCACCTCCTGCCAGGAACTCGTGGATCAGAACCTGGTGGGAGCCACCTGGTCTGCTCAGGCCCTTGGGTCTTGGCAGTGTTGGAGCCAGGGTGCTGGCTGCCCAGCAGCCCTCCCTGCCCTGCTCCCTGAGCTGGGCTGAGCACTCCACAGGCAGGGCAAATGACACGGCTCCGAGTTGCGCCCCTGACGTGCTCTTACCACTTCTTTGAAAGAGCTTGGCGATGGCTGGCACCGCCCCCTGGAGCTCGCCCCTTGGGCTCTATGGATAAGGGCTGGCTCCAGGATGTGTTGCCTCTCCCCCGAAGGAACCCAGTGCCAGCTGGCAAGAGTGCATTGGGACAAGGCTCAGAGCTGTGCCACCCACTCTGCCTGGGGAGCGCCTGGCCATGCAGAGGCAGTCCGGCTTGGGAAACAGGGCAAGGAGGGTTGCCAGCCAGCACCCCAGCTCCCACAGTGCAGAAAGCTAGGGGCCTGAGCATGCCATGTGGCTCCCACCAGCTTCTGATCTGCTGGTTCCTGGCAGGAGGCAATGGCTTTCAAACTGTGAGGCACGTCGCCACAGTTTGAAAACCTCTGTGCTAAATGGAAGGCAGAAATCTGGGGGGTGGGGACATGTGATTCCATGTGCTCCTCCCCACACTGCTCCATTTTTCAGCCCCCACTGTTTTGTACCCTGGGCTGCTGGTCTGCTTGCCCCGCACTGGTTACAGCCCTGACGTAATGATGGGGTTCTATGTGTTTGGGGTGTTTGGGCTAATTGTGTGACCCTTGCAAATCATTCATATAAATTATGATGGGCCTGTTTAGGTTTTTCTTAGGTTTTCTTTTTCTATCATTTTTTATCCTTGTTTGCTTCTTCCCTAAAGGCTGGAGTTCATGCAGCTGTTCTCGTAGTTAAGAGTAGCTTCAGTAACTAATGCTGCAATTAAGATTCCCCTCATTCTCCCACCCCACTTCCCCTGTGTGTGTGTGTGTGTGTGTGTGTTGCTTTTTGTGCCATGGCAGTAACCAAATAAACACACATGAAAACTAATTCTAAAAATGTTTACTTACAGAGTTTTTTCTGTGTTCCGATATGGAATCGTAAAAACGTAGGAGAGGTCAAGTCCAGCCACTGTGTTTAGGTTTACTTGGTCCTACCTCAACCATCTCTGACGGGTTTTTGTCCAGCCATCCAGTGATGTGGATTCCACAACTTTCCTTGGAAGCCTATTCCAAAACTTGATTTATCTTTATAGTTACAAGTTTTTCTGTAATAGCGAACATAAATCTCCCTTGTCACAGATTAAGCCCATTTTACTACTTGTCCTACTTTCAGTGGACAGGAACAATTGATCACCATCCTCTTTACAACAGCCCTTAACATATTAAAAACTTATCAGGTCCCTGCTTAGTCGTTGTGTGTGTATGTGTGACAAAACTAAGTAGCCCCAGTATTTTTAATCTTCCCTCATGGGTCAGGTTTTCTAAACCTTACATTGTTTTTGACTCTCCATTATGTCGGCATCCAGAATTGAACCTAGTACTCCAGCGGAGGCTTCACCACTGCTGAATAGAGTGAAATAATTACCTCCAGTGTCTTTCTTATGACACTCCTGTTAATATACCTCAGAATGACATTAGCCTTTTTCTCAACTACATGGTTGACTCCTAATCCATTTTGTGATCAACTATAATCCCAAGACTATTATTAGCAGCACTACCACCTAGCCAGTTATTACCCATTTTGTAGTTGGGCATTTGATTCCCCCCCTTCCCAACTATAGTACTTTGCATTTCTCTCTATTGAATTCCTGTTTTTTTGGATTGCAGACCAATTCTCCAATTGTTAAGGTCATTTTGAATTCTAATCCTGTTTTCTAAGTGCTTTCAACTCCTCACAGCTTGCTGTCATCTGCAGATTTCATAGGCATACTCTCCACTCCATTATCTAAGTCATTAATGAAAATATTGATTAGTATGGGATCCAGGAGAAACCCTGAGGGACCCTACTAGAAACACTCTCCCAGTTTGACAGCGAACCATTAATAACTATCGAAGTATGATTTTTCAACCAATTATGCACCCACCTCTCGGTAATCATCATCTTTCCCTAGGTTGCTTATGAGAATGTCATTTGGGACTGTAAAGCCTTATTAAAATTAAAATATTTCCTCTCTGCTGTTCACTTCCCCCACCCCAATCCACTAGGTCAGTAGCCCTGTCAAAGAAAGAAATTAGGTTGGTTTGGCTTGATTTTTTTTTTTTTTGACAAATTCATTCTGGCTATTCTGTATAACCCTATTATCCTTTAGGTGCTTACAAATTGATTAATAATTTGTTGGCATTTAAGGGGCTTTATTTTTAAGCAAAAATTTACAGTAATTTATGTTTGGAACTGGTGCAGTAGTTATCAAGTGCTTGTGTCCCTTTTTGGGCTATCAGTGCCCTCTAGGGGTAAAACTGAAAATTGTCATAACTACTCCTTTTCTTAAGAATAACCACATAGTTAAGAAAAGGAGGACTTGTGGCACCTTAGAGACTAACAAGTTTAGTGCCACAAGTCCTCCTTTTATTTTTGCGGATACAGACTAACATGGCTGCTACTCTGAAACCTGTCACATAGTTAAGGTTAAACTTTTGTCACAGTTATTTTTAGTAAAAGTCACCGACAGGTCCGGGCAATAAACACAAATTGACCTGTCGTGACTTTTATTAAAAAATAATGAGGGGAGAGAGGGCAGGAGGGGGAGGAATGACACCTGGATCCCCATAGGTGTGGGGAGGGGGCTGACAGTCCCAATCCCAGCCCCACCGCCACGAGGGGAGGGGAAGGTACAGTCCCAGCTCCAGCCCCTGCCAAGGCTGCAGGGTGGGGGCACACAAGAGCAGCTCCAGCTGCAGGGGGTGGGTGCACAGATAATAATTAGATATTATGTTAAGCTGACAATGGTAATGTAATAGGAATCCTTTATTGAATCTTGTCTCCGTGTTTTAAATTTCTAATGCAAGATGTTACAATTGTTCATATTCTGATCATTCATAACTTTTTTTTCTTGGTTTGCAGATGAAAACACTAAGGAAGCTTTGCAGGTGAAGAAAAGTCTGAGTGAGAAGGTTTCTCTTTACAGAGGTGACATTACATTGCTTGAGATTGACGCTATAGTTAATGCAGGTAAGTAATCTTTTAATGTGGTTATATTTAGAAACTTATAGTATTCTTTACACTTCTGGGGAAAAAAAAGATAGATAACATGACTATATGCTGTGGAAACCATAACATGTCGAAACTGTTGCTCATAAAGTTTGCAATCTGCGTACAGCAGATAACTTCATCCTGTGTGCCATTATTGTTAGACTTTTGTAAAAGCACAAACTATGTGTTGGGTATACGATATAAGATCACTCTTGTCTATTTTTTTTCCTTAATTTGGATAGTTGGGAATTTGCACTGTATGTGGCAAAACACTAAAATTAGATGTTGGAGATTAGCTTACTGTAATATGACCTACCTGAGACTTGATGGTGAAGAATGCAGCAGGTGATTTATTTTAAGAGTATTTCACTTGGAGATGAGAACTTTGGGAACTGTATCAACTTCTTCCTGGCTTTTATGTGTATCTTAAAGTTTTGGGGCTGACATGTAAAGTCCTGAACGGCTTGCTTGAGAAACCATCTATCTCCTTATACTGTACTGCCAGGTTGCATTCAACGGAGACTCTGGTGCTGTTTTGAGAGAGGGAGCTGCTGGCATCACATTCTTCATGAGAGAAGACCCCGTTACTTAGACATTCATTTCCCTCCATAGTAGGAATAAGCAGAATGTCTTGACCTTTGTTGGCACAGTACAAAGCCCACCAGTTTGTTTAGGCATTTGGAGAGAGTTGTGGATCTAATTTTTTCCCCTGTGGAGTATCTTTGTTGTAGTTATTGGGTGTAACAGATGTACTTTATTGTTAAGAGTGCTGCGTTACTTGGAAGTTGTTCTTGTGGTATTGTCTATTTAAATATTGCAAGGATACCTGGAGCCCGACAAAAGTTTTCGTATTGTATAAAGAAATAACATTAGGGGGTTTTTTTTTGTTAGCATTAAGTCCTTTTAAAATTTAACCTCACAAAAAATTTTGTGGGAGCTGGTTGGATTCTCATAAAGATTTAAAACAACTGATATGGAAGGAGCTAAATGAAAGAAGAAGAATGGATGAATCTGAGGTATTGAATATCTATAAAATACTTATGCAAATAGTTATGACCAAGCGTGAATTAAACTGAATGGCAAAGTGGTGTTAAATTTTAAGTTGTGGTGGGTATTCCATAGATAGTGTCTGTGGAAAATGTGCTGATGTTTCTCAGGGCTGTTTTTTACATAGAGTGCATAAAATTGTGATCATGGGGAGGAGGGGAAGAATCATTTTCAGTATATTTCTTTCCAGATCCCAATCTGCACTGTTACTCCAAGCATCACAGCTAAATGGAAGGCGGAACAATTGCTAAACCATCTGTTAATTGTTAGGTTAATGCCTAAACTAGCAGAATTTCATTAAACTTATGACTCTATGGGGAAAAAAAATCCATGAAACCAAGTTGCACTAAACTTGCTGTTAGTTGAGTTGTAAATACACAATTTTTTTTTTAAATCCTGTATTTTACCATTGAAGCCATGGGTGGCGGGTGAAGCTTCCCCTTGGGGAGGCTAGCGCCCTGCTCGCTGCTCTCAGCCCCCCCTCATCCAGGGCAGACGGGGGTGGGTGGGTGGAGAACTGAGAGCTTGGCACTGGCCAGGACTGCAGCGGAGCCCCTCCCCTGTCCCTTTCCACCCCCACTCGCTCCTTTCCGCCCCCACCGCCATGGTTCCGAGATGGGGCCACAGCAGGAAGCCGGAACACCTCCAGCTACAGGGCTGTGGCAGGGGGAGATGTTTCCAGGGGTGCCAAATTGGCCAGTGCCCTTGGACACAGGCCCCATGGGCACGTGCCGCTGTTCCCTCCCTCCCCAAGCGGCATGAAGTTGACAGAGGCTTAGGCTCCTCAAGCCTCCATTACTCACCGCCTATGGTTGAAGCAACATTAATGACCCCTTGTTATTTAGGACATGCAGTTTACCTTAATGCAGCAAAACATTCTGTTCGTTATCTTGCTCTATCTCTGTTATATTTGGAGGTAGATAACTTGGAAAATAGCTTCCCTCCAAGTTATTAACCTACTTCCTTCACACAGGCACAAGATGATATACGCTGGCTTTCCATTTGTATTTTACTTGGTCTTTATTGAAACACTCAGAACAACTGAGTAGTGCTTGAAAAGGAAGCTGCCATATATGGGTTTTTTTGTTCTTATAATTTGTATCTCTCTTGCTTGGAGAGAAGACTGCAGCTGGCTGAAATTTTGACTATTTTTCATAAAGGCCTTTTCTCGTTTTGAAAAAAAAATTTTTTTTGCAACTTCTAAATTTTCTGTTTTTCAATTAAATTGAATAAATATTTAGGTTTTTCTCTTTTGGCTTATCAGTTTTCCTCCCCCCTTATCTTTTCCCCTCTTCCTTACCTTCCAAGCCCCGTTTTGTTATAGAGGGGAGGAGAAGTGAGACTGACTGAGTGGTGTGGAGGGAAGAAACAGGAGGGGGAACAAAAGAAATGAGAGAAATTTTTAAACCCGAATTGTTTTGAATAAAAGAAAAATGACTTCCTTTTGAAACCTGCAGAATGAAAATGAATTTGCAATTTTGAATTTTTTTGCAAATCATTTTTTTCCCAACCAAGTCTGCTAAAGACCCAGTCTATACCTATTGTTTTCCTTCCCAAAACTTGCAATGATTATTTCTAATCTGAGAAACTGCAACATGATTAGAATCTGAAAGATAAAGTATTACACTCAACCATTGCCAATAAAAATATAAGAAAACTGTGATAGTAATGAAAAGGAGATGTTAATATCTTTCTCCCTGGACAATGCTTCGCTAGCAATTACCAGGGTCTTGTGTATTCTCTGGTCATAAGATTTTTGTACAGTGATTGTGCAGTAAATTCTACATTTTTTTTTTCAGTTTTTTTTAAAAAAGTTTCTAACCCTTATGATTGCAGTAAAAAGTCTCTCTCTTCTACTTTATTCACATTTAAATAATTTGTGTGTCTCACTTTAAGGCATTTTCTCTAGTCCTCAAAGAGCTCTCTATCTGTTGAGTTTATCAAAAAGAAGATTGAGGTGACTTAATCAGTATATAAGTTCCTTCATGGTCATGGGGCGGTAAGACCACCTCTAACAGGCTCTTTAATCTAGTGGAGAAAGACATAACAAGAACCTATTGCTGGAAGCTGAAGCCAGACAAATACAAATTAAAAATAAGGCACAGACTTTTATATGTGGGGGTGATTAACCTTTGGAACAAACTACCAAGAATTGTCTGTCTTGATGCCTTCAGATGAAGACTGATGTCTTTCTGGAAGCTATGTGTTTATCCAAGCACAAGCTGTACTTTAGGGTTATAGGATTCAGAATAACTGGATGGATGAAATTTAATGGCCTGTGATATAGAGGAGGTCAAGTAGATGATCTAAGTGTCCCTTCTGGCCTTAGACACTATGAATCTATAAAAAGGTGCAGCTTTGCTGTCCTGAGACTGTAGGCAGCCTGAAAATGTGTGGAAGCTGTATATTGTTCTGTTTAATCTTAATGGTTTTAGCTTTGAAACCTAATAAGTTTTAAAACTTCACTGCTTATTATATAGCAGCGATATCCAGGTGATGTCCCACAGTTGCAAATTTTCTTCCTCTTCTCAAGTCATCTGTACACATTTCTCCCTAGCAAATTTTATGTTGTAGTTTATATATTGTCAGTACTAAAATACTTTGCAAGTTCACAACTGGAACTGCAAGGAGAGCATAAACTGAATTAATAATTTTTTTTTCATTTTATTGAAAACCTTAATTTTTTTAATTTGAATTAAGTTGCCACAGAATTTCCACTCTGCTGCCACAGTTTGCCATAGAATTTGCTACAGAATACATATGTTGTAGGATTAACCCAGGTGGATTACATTACATCATGAAGTTAGGAAACAGAAACCAAACAAACCAACCATCATGTCTCAGCGAAGTTATGTGAAAAGTGTTGCATGCTATTCTTCTGTAGGATACTCAGTCACTTGGCAAAGCTGTGCCAATGTTTTAAGAAAAAAACAGACCCCAAAAATAATAATTAAAACCTAAGAATAGTGAGCTGGAAATAAAACCTAAAAATACTGGGTGACAGAGAATGTAGAAACAGCCAAGTGAAGAAATAGAAACCCCTTTATAGTGTCACTCACTTGCTTTTTGTTGAGAACTCTCCTTAAGACTAATTGTAGAAAATTTTTAAATATCATCACTCAATTTGTTGAAGTAGCTCTGACTGATACTGGCCATATGGCCAATTGCCTGTAGCTTTGTAGAGGTTGCTGGAGAATGTATGCTGTCAGTAAGGGCTTTTCAGCTGTCTCACTCCACCATCTAGTCACTGTGGCCTCAATTTATCAGTTTGCTGAGCACCTTGACCCTTGATCCATCAAAGCGTTAAGCACATGTTTTTACTTTAAGCACCAGTAGTCCCTGTGAAGTGAAGCATGTGCTGTTTGCTGGATTGGGGGCAAAATGCTCAGCATCTTTCAAGATCAAGCCTTTTATCTCTGTGAGCAGAATGTAAACTTGATCCCTTCCTCACTCCATGTATGTAGGAGTCCCTGCCTGTGTCGCCTTCCTTTGCGCTCCCTCATCTGAAAATAAGATAAAATAGAGCCACGACACAGAGACGCATTTTCAGCCATTTCCTCCATGACCTCAGTGCAGCCCTTTCTGATCCATTGGTGGAATTACAAGCAGCGGTGAAGAGACTGTATTCAAACGGCGGTGATTTATCATCCCATCACAGCATATGCTTTTAAGAATGTGATGAAAAAAGTCTGAGATTTTTTTCCCCCATATCACTTTTCCAATGAAGTTCAGGGAAGAAAGTGTTTTATATTCATTTATACAAAAGTTCTAAGTTTGTGATTTAAGTCAAAATTTGTTTGTGCCTGGACACAGGGAAACTGTAGGGTTTTTTTTCCAGTTTTTCTAGTTTACAGATTAAAGGTTTTTAATCACATAGAGTAGAACCTCAGCGTTACGAACACCAGAGTTATGAACTGACAAGTAAACACCACACTTCGTTTGGAATCAGAAGTACACAATCAGGCAGCAACAGAGACCCCTCCCCCCCCCCCCCCCCAAAAAAATGTAAATACAGTACAGTATGGTGTTAAGTGTAAACTACTTTTAAAAAAAAGAGAGAGATTTGACAAGGTAAGGAAACTATTTCTATGCTTGTTTCATTTAAATTAAGATGCTTAAAAGCAGCATTTTTCTTCTGCATAGTAAAGTTTCAAACCTGTGGTAAATCAATGTTTGTCTGCAAACTTTTGAAAGAACAACCATAACATTTTGTTCAGAGTTACAAACAACCTCCATTCCTGAGGTGTTCGTAACTTTGAGGTTCTACTGTACGTGGACTTTTGTTTTTTAATTTAAATGTAATCCCAAAAGATGTTACCCGCATTCAAAAGTGTTCTAAAAAGCTTTTGGTCGCAAAAAACTTGAATATAAACAGAGACTCAGTTTAACCTTAGTAAACAAGGAAATCTGTTCTCACTCTCAGTATCTTGATTTGTGTTCTCTTGTGTATATCTACTTTTATATGTTTCATTGTTTATTAAAGGAGTTACAAAAGTTGATGAGGCTACAAAATGGAATTAACCATTGAATGCTGTCCAGCACATGAGTTACTCAAGGCAAAACTAAACATCAGTACAAATTGTTGTTCATGAAGTACCAGCCCTAAAAAACACTACTGAAAACAGGAATGAGAATGGTGTACTGTAATTTACCTGAACTGTTGACAGTTTCCATGGTTTTTTTTCCCTATGAGTTCAGATGGCAGAGTGCTGAGTATAAAATCTAGGCTGGTTTATTCTTAAACTAATGAAAATGGCTGTAAATCTTGCTATTCTTGGGTTTGGTAGTTCACTATGCTTTTTGCAGTCATGTTTCCTTTTTGAATTTCTGGCAAATAAATATCACTTCAAATCTGAAGTTTACTTTCAGGGGAAATAACTCTCATTTCTTAACATTAAAGTAACGTGTGCTTCGTTACACTGTGGTGTCGAATTGTTTCATGTGCTTTTGTGCAATCAAAGGAGCCAGGTAGGCATTCTAGAATTTTAGTCAACACTGGTGATTGAGCAGAGGCTCCCCTTTGATATGGACACAGCGGCAAAATGAGGACAGATGCGTGCCTGGAATTAAGCGGCAGGCCCCAACTTTTCTTAAACTGTAACACAAGGGAGTGCCACTGTTCCCTATTCCCTCATACTCTCCTATACCAGACATTTAATTGGTTACAGTGTTGCTTGTCATATAACCCATAACTGGCACCAGAATTACAGGGCTCCTTGCCATATAACCTATACTACAGGATAGGCTCTCCTCAGCCTACCCCCCAGGATTCAGTTCTGAGTCTATGCACCCTCCTCTCCGCCTCCATGAGGGGTGAGCAGGATCCAGTCCTCAGGCCCTGAAGGCCACAATTTCTGACCTCGGCCTGTGAGGCCCAAGGCACAAAAATCCCAAGTCTTTTACTTCTGGGAACCATTCATTTTATTCTCTTAACTGCACTGGAAACTGGCCACTGGGGGTGCAGCAATTAGCTTGGTCACTGCCCCGACCTGACTACATGGTCTGGTACCACAATTCCTGTCCAGTCCATTTCCATCACATCCTGTAGCAGTCTGTTAGAACCTCCATCGCCAAATGTACGCCCTCATTTCTGAAAACTTCCGGCTGATAACAGATGGTCCTATGCCCCATCACTGAAGTTCCAGTGTCTAGGAATATGCTTTCCATTGGAGTCAAACTGCTTTGGCCCCGACACCCAGCTGAGCTCCAGCTTCAGTCCTGCGTGCCCTCTTCTGGGCATAATGTGGTATATAGTGCTCACAAATCCAGATGTTGCATACATTTTGTGTAGCTTCTCAAATAAAAAAGCACACGGGGTTAGGTAAGATTTTGTCTTCTACTTTAGTGCGGATATAAGTCGTGTAATGCATTGATTTCCAGTACCCTACTGCCTGCACCTACCGTGTGCCAAAGCCCCCTGCAGCCTGTGACATAGCTGCCCTGATCCTGAAAGAAAGAGTACCAATTTTGGTGGGGGGGTCAAGTAGTGCAAAGTTTTTCTCAATACTGTGCCGAATTGGTATCTCATCAGGCAGCTGCCATCGTGGTGTATGAACAATAGTGCTGGTTGCAAGCCCTGTATTTTTAGAAAAGTTCTCATTGCCTTTACAGGGTGCAAGCTGCCATTTGCATATTCCTTCAACACCAGCTCGCTCATTCTAAAAGCACCAAAGAAAGCAACAACAAATGTTCCCTTGATTAAATGGCCTCCCTCCCACATCTGCACAGCCTGTACTAACTCTATCCAGGTTTCCTGTGTTACAGATAACCTGTCCGCCCCTCCTAGACCACCTTTCTAAGAGTTTCTCCACTCAGAAATGCCCACAGTGGTCTGGGAAACCTACCAACCTATTCCAGTAGGATGGGCCTGCTAGCTGATCAGAGACAGGGAAGAGAGCCAAATTGCAGTAAGTCAAAGACACCACATATTACACCACCTAGTGTGTAAGTATGGGCCATCCATGGTGAAGCCCTTCCTGTGCCCTAAATTACCTGAATTCTGAAAGGCTGGCCTTATAGGCCCTCATAGTCCATGGGGCAGCAGAGTCCTTTATTAGTCCTACAGAAGACTTGGGCCAAGGTTTCAGAGTTGTTGAGGCATTACCTGTGGATGTGTGAGCTGGTGAGTGAGGTGAATTTCCAGAATCTGTCAGCCTGAAATTGAGAGAGAGCATCAGCAACACCCTTATCCACTCCCGGGACATGCACTGCACAAAAAAAAAAATGTTAAAATGCAAGCAGTGTAAAACAAAATCTCTCATCACCCTTGTTTCCTGAGTAGTCTTAGCCAACTGTCTACTTACGATAGTGACTGCAGTTTCATTGTCTTGTCAGAAATGGACTTTTCTGAAAGTTTTTGCTTCCCAAATAATGAGTGCCATCCATATAGGGGAAAAAATTCAAGGAAGGTGATACCCTGTAATACCCTGAGCCCCCCAGCTTTCCGGCCACCTCTGTGCACATCACTCTCCTTGAAAGTCAACCCCCAAACCTGTCCCTCCTTAGGTGTCAGACTGTTCCTGTAGCTCAGTTTTGAGCCACCAGTGCAAACGCTATATTGAAACTCCATTAAACACTTCCAGAAATCTTTTCCACACTTTAAGTCATTTTTCATTCCCCTTGTTGTTCTGACAAATTGGTGGGGATTTTGCACTCCAAAGGAGGCAGATGCAAGATGGACACACAATGCTGGACCACGACCCAATATCTGGCATGGAAAGTTTAGGTGTCCCATGCCCAACTGTAGTTCCCTTAGTCATTTTCTTTGCCCCTTTAAGAGCCTGTAGCAGTTCCCTCACCAATTCCAACTTCTCTGTTGCTAACCTAGAAACACCCTGAATTGTGGCCAGTTTGATGCCCAGGTACATTAAACTTTGGGTTGGACCTTCTGTTTCTTCCGTGGCAAAGAGGATCCTGAGGTGCTCAGCTAGGTTCTGAAATGCCTGCACCATGAACTCTGTTGTCTGTTTCTAACCTTCCTGCAAATGAGAAGTCATCGAGATAGTGCACTGTGTTAGGCAAACCACTCTCACGTACCCTTGGTCACTCCAGCATGGAGATGAGTCATTCAAAAGTGGCACATGGCACTGAGCACCCCTTGAGCATGGCTATCTAAATAGTAATGGCCCTCTAACCTGCTTGGATTTCATTTTAAGTCCCTGGGATGCACTGGAAGCAACCAGAATGCAGACTTCATATCACATTTTGCCAACAGTGCCCCATGGACACATTCCCTAACCATGGCTACTGCAGCATCAAATGACAAATATCTCACTGAATGCAACTGGGGGTCAATATGGTCATTTGCCAGTGAGCCCCAGGGGTAGGACAGGTGAGGGATCATCCTTGTCTTCCCCTTTTGCCTTCTTTGATATCACATGCAGGGGAGATATGTGCAAATCTGGCTTTGGAATGGCCTCCTGCTGCTACCTGGACCTGTCCGCTAATAGTATTTGTAGATCTGGTTGTATGCTACTATCTGACACTTCTCTTACTAAAACTCTCAGGAGAATAATATCAAGATCTCCAGTATACTGGAATGCCTCAGAAAAAAATGCAAATACTGTTGAAGCTTACTGCAATATTTTAATCTTGTCAGATCTCAGTCTAAATGGAGACGGGTTTCAGAGTGGTAGCCGTGTTAGTCTGTATCAGCAAAAAGAACGAGGAGTATTTGTGGCACCTTAGAGACTAACAAATTTATTTGGGCATAAGCTTTCATGGGCTAAATAAAACCTACTTCATCAGGTGCATGCTGTAGGAAATACAGTAGGAAGATACAGAGACCTGTACAGAGAACATGAAAAAATGGGTGTTGCCATACCAACTCTAATGAGACTAATCAATTAAGGTGGGCTGTTATGAGCAGGAGAAAAAAAAGTTTGTAGTGATAATCAGGATGTCCCATTTCAAACAGTTGACAAGAAGGTGTGAGTAACAGTAGGGGAAAAATTAGCATGGGGAAATCTACAACCTATCCTGAAGGACGATCCCTCACTCACAGACAGCTCCCCAAGCTGAAGCAAATACTCACCAGCAACCACACACCACACAAGAAAAACACTAACTCAGGAACCTATCCTTGCAACAAAGCCCGTTACCAACTCTGTGCACGTATCTATTCCAGGGACACCATCATAGGATCTAATCACATCATCCACACTATCAGAGGCTTGTTCACCTGCACATCTACCAATGTGATATATGCCATCATGTGCCAGCAATGCTCCTCTGCCATGTACGTTGGCCAAACTGGACAGTCTCTATGTAAAAGAATAAATGGACACAAATCAGATGTCAAGAATTATAACCTTCAAAAACCGGTCGGAGAACACTTCAACCTCCCATGACACTCAATTAGAGACCTAAAAGTCACAATTATTCAACAAAAAAACTTCAAAAACAGACTCCAATGAGAAGCTGCAGAATTAGAATTAATTTGCAAACTGGGCACCATTACACTAGGCTTGAATAAAGACTGGGAGTGGATGAGTCATTAAACAAACTAAAAACTATTTCCCCATGCTAATTTTCCCCCTACTGTTACTCGCACCTTCTTGTCAGCTGTTTGAAATGGGTCATCCTGATTATCACTACAAAAGTTTTTTTTCTCCTGCTGATAATAGCCCACCTTAATTGATTAGTCTTGTTAGAGTTGGTATGGCAACACCCATTTTTCATGTTCTCTGTATATATCTCTGAATCTTCCTACTGTATTTTCTACTGCATGCATCTGATGAAGTGGGTTTTATTTAGCCCATGAAAGCTTATGCCCAAATAAATTTGTTAGTCTCTAAGGTGCCACAAGTACTCCTCGTTCTTTTCGTCTAAATGGAGTCACCCTAAGCCAGTACTTAAATGGGAGACTCAAGGAACACTTAGCCCTGGTCTACACTTGGACTTTAGGTCAAATTTAGCAGCATTAAATCAATGTAAACCTGCACCCGTCCACATGATGAAGCCCTTTTTTTCGACTTAAAGGGCTCTTAAAATCGATTTCCTTACTCCACCCCTGACAAGTGGATTAGTGCTTAAATCGGCCTTGCCAGGTCGAATTTGGGGTACTGTGGACACAATTCAACGGTATTGGTCTCTGGGAGCTATCCGAGAGTGCTCCGCTCTGGACAACACTCTCAACTCAGATGCACTGGCCAGGTAGACAGGAAAAGAAGCGCAAACTTATAAATCTCATTTCCGGAGACTGTGGGAACTGTGGGATAGCTACCCACAGTGCAACACTCCGGAAGTCGACGCTTGCCTCAGTACTGTGGAAGCACTCCGCCGAGTTAATGCACTTAATGCACTTAGAACATTTTCTGTGGGGACACACACATTCGACTATATAAAAACGATTTCTAAAAAAACGACTTCTATAAATTCGACCTAATTTTGTAGTGTAGACATACCCTTAGAATATTTGACTGGTAACGGTGATTCAACAGTAATAATCCACTCTCTTAAATTAGTAGAAACTCAGACTGTTAAAGGCCACTGTTGAAGGTACTATGTATTTTTGGTTGAGATATGAAACCAAGATATTGATCATTTTAAGGTTATTAAAAATCTTCTGGAGCTTTCTGTAAGATTAGTGTGTTAAAATTTGAAGTGGATTTTGTCTTCAACCTGGGTTCATTATTTTTTTGTCTATTCCAGTTTTCCCCCCTAGCTGTAGTTAGTCAGCTTCTGCAGGTACCTTTTGCTTGTAATATAGGAATAACTCAACAACCTGGAGAAATAATTATGTTGGATTGCTTTGTCCTAATTTTTATGTTTCTTGACTTTAACTTAAACATAGCTTCTTCCCACAAACATCCATGTTTTTGTATTTGTAGCTGCATGGTCAATGATGACAGGACAGCTGGGTTTTTTGTTCCTGTCAATTTATCCAGGGCTGATGGGGAAGACAGGATTGATACAATTTTCTTCAAAATTCAGTTGCAAAAGATTTACTTGGGACTAACAGCCATTTGGTTATACTGTACTGAAGTCTTCTGCGCTCCCACAACAAATGTATGTAGAATCTTGATGTACTGGCATGGTCGGTATAACTTGAGATTATTTAAGGAGATGTGGGTGTTGAATTCCTAGGCTTTCAGTATTGGAGGCATTTCACTCTTTAAGCAGCAGTTCATATTCACTGGCCCTGGTTAATGAATGGCAAGCCCTCTCTGTGCCATCTTGGGTGATCAGAGAGCATGTACTGAAAGAGTTTAAACTTTGTCCTCATTTAGGGTCTCGGATTGTGGGAGGGAAGCAGAATGAAAAACAAGGAAATACTGTTCTATATTTTTCTTTAATGTTGGGAAGATCTGCAAAGTACACTTCGTAAGTTTACAAGAAGTTAAGTTCTTGTATAGCTTCTTGAAAACACTGAAGCCTGAAACCCTCTATCTACAGAACAGAGTGCATGCTCATCAGTGTGGTACTATAAGTATCTGGATGTCCTGATAATAGTGCCAACGGTGTTACTTGCCTGTTAATAACTGGCTTGAGAGACTCACCTCATTTCACATATAGTTAACTTACTACCCATATTAGTGTAAACTGGGGTTGTTTCTAAGTGTGTGTCTACACTGCAATGTAAGCCTAGGAGAACCCTGGGTTTGTTAATCTAGGCTTTGAGCATCTACACGCATTTGTAGCCCTGGGTTAGGAATTGTTGAACCATGGATCCCAACCTAGGACTCCAGTATCTACCCTCCATTATGCAGACGTGAGTCCAGCCACCCATATCCCAAACTTCCTACCATATTTCCAAAATGTGGTCGCTCTAGTCCTTTGTTCGTGGTGCACTGTAGGAAAACTTGACTGTCCACCAGACTTGACTATCCAGAGGAAAGAAAGTCGGCCCATGGAATTGTGGGATGCTTTTGGCAGAGTCACAGAGCATGAGTCCAATGGTCTAAGCCATGGGTTACTGCATATCCTAATTGTCCCAAATTTGGGACAAGGTCAGAATATTGAGAGGATTTTTTCCATCTAAGCAAATGGACAGAACATTCAATAAATTAGATGTATTTATTTCACTGAGAAGTCAATAACATACTAAAGAATCCGCAATAAAAAACTTCATTGGCTAAAATAATACTCATCTCCCTTTTATATTTTTTTTTTATAGTTTCCTTTCATACTCACAGGGTACTTGAGTTTGTTCACTACCACTTCACAGCAGTCTTACTGTCCAATCAAAGGATTTCCTCTTCACGGTATTGTGACATTGATGCTCCTTGGGATTTAGGAATCTGTCAAGTGCTTGTTCAGTAGTATTAGTAAAATG
This sequence comes from Caretta caretta, assembly GCF_965140235.1. NCBI lineage: Eukaryota > Metazoa > Chordata > Testudines > Cheloniidae > Caretta > Caretta caretta. Next base: position 199,218,194 of record NC_134208.1, on the reverse strand, counting down.
AGGGGGAGCTCTGACACTGGGGTACTACTTCCCTATTGGGTTTTACAATGCTTACTGTCAGTGTACTGATACAAGGAAGAGGATGATCCCAACTTGGTCAGCATTCTTCAAGACATGCACTATATCTAGTTTTTAGACCATTAAAAAAGGGCCATGATTTTAATTACTTTCCTGGCTAAGTTAAGTCTCTATCCCATTGTCTGAGGCAAAGACTCCAGAAAATGCTGGATATCCTAACACGTTTATACTTGCTTATTGCACAAATTGATCCTGCTTTTTGAGGGAGTTAATTAGATTGCATTTATGAAGTAAAATCAGAATTTCATAATAAAAAGAATGAAAATGTATTTTAAAAGCACATACATTTTAAAATGAAAAATAACTTTTCCACTCAGTTTTTCACTTCATGACTATTACTTCGGAACTGATTTTAAGTATCCTACTTGTGCAACAGTAGTGTCTTCCTTTCTGTTGTTCTCCGGTTTCATAACTGTATGGAACAGCAGGTCTACTGCTTGATTCTCTCCCTCCTCCTCCCCCCCCCCCCACTGCTTCTGTTGACCTTGAGGTATAATCTGATTTGCTTTGTTAAATTTTAATTTTATGAAGCATTGCATCCCTACGCCATGCCCAAAATTAAACTTCAAGGTAGAGGTATTTTTTACAGATTTAAAATTGTGAACTGCATATATTATCTCTGAATTATGCTCAAGCAAATGTGTAAGTATAGAAATGTTGACTGGCTGAGCTACACCTCCCCATATAAATAGCTTGTTAACGTGCAATCAGTCAGTGAAGTTTCCTTGAACTTGGTGCTTAATGAACAGGTGGGGGAGAGGCTGAATTCTAATCCAGAATGAATCTGACAGCTTATCAGGCAATTTCACTGATTGCTAATCCATTTCATTTGGCTTTTTAATTTATCACATAGAATTTTCATCTTGTAGCTTTTGAGGAGGAAATTAATTCAGAAGCATGCCCTATAACAGTGGGCTGAGCCAGCCTGCCTGACTATTCTGAGAGTATTTAAGCATGAGTGATTTTGAATCTGCAAAATGTGGTCTTCTCAAATAAGGTGACATTTATACACATACCACTTTCTCCATAAATATTTTGCTGAATTTGCATTTAGATGGTAAAAGTATCAATAGTATAAACATTAAAACAAACAGTTTCTGTATGCTAACAACACAAGCCGCCTAGAATAGACTGAAAGCAATGGATTTAACTTCACGTCATGGATAAGAATTCTTAAGGTACAAAATAATAACTAACTTGATATTGATATAAAAAAGTTGTAATGTAAACACTTTTTAGTATGAGAAGTGGAAATAACAGAACATAAGAAATAACTCTAAATTGCTTGTAGGGTTTTCCCTCTTCAGTACTTTCATATATTTAGATGGATTGCAGGCAGTTACTTAACTGAGGCTTTCCTTACTTTGCATGTCTTGTAGTGATGTAGCCTACACTGGTTTGTAAAAGTCTCAGTAAAATGCTGGTTCTACAGTGGCAGAAGTTAGTGACAGAATTTCCATGAATTTAAGTAGGGCTGGGATTTCACTCCCAATGTAAATGAGCTGCACTGGTGTAAAAAGTGACTTACACCAGTGGGGCTTACCGTATTTTGAAATTTGTGTAGCTGCACTGGTGTGCAGAAAAACCATACAAGCCCAATTAAATTAGTCCATTTAAAAAGATTATTTCAGTGTAAATTGTTGAGAGATATTGCTGTTCTCCACCATCATAGTATGTGTGAATAAGTTAAGGTATTTTCTAGGAAATCGTAAAAGCATTGTTGATGGGTGTTGGACATGGTTAAAACAATTCAGAGGATGGATGCAAGTTTTGTTTCATCTGACCTGATCTATAGTGAAGAGAGATTAAATTGCATGTCAATTTAAGAAAAGTGAATGAATAGTTTAAAATGACAAGAACAGAAGCATAAAACAGGGAAAAAAAATAATACAGAGGTTTGATAGAGCATCATCTTAGCTGGTGTCTTTGCCAGAAAGTAATTGCTCTGAGAATGTGACATATAAAGTGTGGAAGATTAGTGTCATCAAGGAATGTACTGCAACAATTCATAATATTGAAAATGTAACTGGTAGCAAGTAATTTACAAATAAGGAATCAGAGGAGAGGATCAGCAAGATTAGTGTAACTACAGACATACAAGGTGAGATTATAAATTTAATTCTAAAATCTTAAAGCACCTTGAAAAAAGATGTACACTGTGGTCCATGAGAAATGAACTTTGCATAGAAAAATAAAGCCATCTTATTGATTGATCAGTTATCAGTAAAGTCTCAATTTTTTGCTGGTGACAACATTGTGAGCAGTATTCTAAGGTAAGCAGAACTGGATTGCACTCTAAATGGGAGAGACTAAATTAGCCCTAGGGTGGGATCCTGCCTTTTCTCTACCATCCCCACTGTTGCCCTTTTTATGAAACCATAGCACAACTTCAGTATAGTGAAGACATTTAGCTTTAACAGTGAATAGAAAATTCTAGTCTTTATATTGTAATAGATTTCTCATGAAATCTTTTAAAAATAAGTTCATTAACCAACAATAAAATTGACTGTCTATTGAGATTTAAATCGCAAAATGAAGTCATGTTCCACATTGCTAATGCTTTTTAACAGTTTGGATTGATAACTCCAGATCAAGCTTTTCCTTCCTTTCTTTTGATCTATGTTGTGAATCATGAGTAATGTGACTGTGCATGGCATCCTAATTACTCTTATCAGATCTTTTTTTGCCTTTGTTTTTTTACTAAACTTTTGCATCTATATCTTGTGGCACTGAATTCTACATTAGTTATGCAGTCTGTAAGATTTTATGAGGTCACTGTAGAATCTGGTCTCACTGCTCTGGTCATTTCAGAACAATATTATACAGATATCTGTGCTGACATACGTGAAACTCTGCTTCTTTTGGACAACAGCATGCATGTAATGTTGAGCTCCCTTTTATATATAGTCCATAAAGACGTGAAATTGTGACTAGTTAGTTCAAAGTTGAGAAATCAATTTGGATTTAAAAAGCAAGAAAGCTCATTTTCCATCTTGCAGTCCTTCTCCGACCCCTTTTCTTTGACCATATCCTTCCACTTTGCATCTCTCCACTGGCTCCCTCTTCTCTATTGCATTAAACATAAGCTACTTGTCTTCCTATGGAATGCTCTTCACAACCTATCTGTTTGTCACAATTCAGGGCAATTGTACCTGCGTTCAACCTTTGTGGTCCAGCAAGGACACCCACTGTAGGCTTCCAGCTTCTCAGCTGCCACTTCTCTTGGTCAGAGACCCATATCTCTCTCCCCTCCTCACCGGGCTTTTTAAAAGCTGCACAGTTCCCTGCCCTGCTTTGTGATATTCCCCAGAAAGCCAGACTGCTTAAACAGGCCAGCATCTGAGTGTAGCTTTCTCTTGGAACACTGTGAACAGTTGTAATTGCCAGCAGTTGTAAGTTACCACCTAGCCCGTGATAAGCAAGTACATTTCATCCTAAAGTGAAAGCATTAGAGAAAACAACATATGAAAAACAATAATAGTTCATATATTCATGTGAAAACCTTACCAGAGATCACCCATCAGTCTTTGGGGGCCTCAGTAGGCCAAAGTCCTTCCAACCCTTGCCAGGAAGGATTGGGACCCTCCTTGGTCAGAAGGTCCTGTCCATTTGCTGAAAAAGAAAGAAGGTCCTGAGTCAGTTTAATCTGGGGTTATTTATCCATAAGTCTTTTCTTTGTCTATTGGTCTCTGAAGAATCCAGTGTGAAGTAGTTATATGTGAGCTCTTCAAGGTGGTGGTGCTGCTCTGGAGGTGTTACAACCCAAGTTAATTTGCCTAATCACCTCCCACTGTTTTTAATTCCTGAGGGGTTGTGGTCAACTTCCTCCATGGAATCACTGGCTCCCTCATCTCCATCACATTAAACATAAGCTACTTGTCTTTATTTTCAAGACCTTTTACTATCAAGATGTTGACTCCTACCTCCAGTTTGGCCTGTGATGCCAGCCTCCATCACCCATTTGTTAAATTTTCAAACAAGCACCTTTACGCTTTCTCACATGCTGCCCTTGGCACATCATCCTCAAGGCTATCTCATTATCTTCCTTCAAATCCCTTCTTAAAACTCTCTCCTTTGCTGCAATGCCTATGGGAACTTTGACAATGGCTAGGTTGCTGGTATACTGAGATATTGTTTAGCATGCTGACCAGTATTGTCTCAGTTTCCTTATAGTCCCCAGTGGGGTCATGGTCCAGGATTAGGACTTCTAGGTGCTATCATAATAAAAATAATGATAGTAGTACTAGTAGTTAATGAGTAACTGGAAAAAAAAATCTATTGAAATAAAGAGGAGAGCTGAAAAAAGCCAATATCTGAAATGAATTTTAAGTTGAGATCTTGCAGCCTACCAGGATTATAAGTGAATGCTGTATGGTGTAGGAAAGCTGCTGCCCTTTGTTTTTGTTCTCTCCTCCTCCATCTCCCTTTAAAAACAAACAAAACAAAAAGAACAAACAGAGAACAACAATAACAACAAAACTGATATTTTCTCCCTTTAGATTTACTGAGCCCTGATTGTAGCTCAGTTTGAACATGGAAACAGGAACTGTGGATGGCAGCATCAGCATGGGTTTCAAACAGCTGCTCAGCCTTTACTAGAAATACAAGTTTCTAGTGGTGTAGCACATTTGTATTTAACGCTGGCAGGCTAGGAGATGACACATCACATCATCTTGCCTTTGGGATTCCCAGCTTTCCAGTGGTATCCATCAATCGATTTATCCCTGGGTGGTCTGTGAGTGATTGGACCTGAAAATGATTACTGATGCATCAGAGTAGCAGTGTTTTTTGGCACTGCTGCAGGACTTAACGGAGCAGTTGGCAGACCTAAGACAGTCTAATTATTTGTCCTATATGCTGTAATACACATTGGGTTCTTTCTTTCCATTTCTATCTGCTTTTTATTAAAAAGTAATATATTATTCTGGGATTGAAAAAGTACTCTCCACAGAGGTAAGTATGCCCAAAGCTGTCAGGATATGCATGATTTTGTTTTTCTTTCTATTTTTTCCCCTAGTCTTGCTACTTGCCCCTTATTTGTACAAAACATGGTAAGGATTAAATTACTTTTAAAAAGTTTCTAAATATATATTGACTGGGTACTGAATCTATGCATGATAATGGGGAAAGGGAAATGTGGCAGGGAATCTACTAAGGGATGCAGTGGGCTAGGAGGAAAATACACTTGCAGTAGAACTGGATGTCTCACAACTTATCTTGGAATTAGGGGCTTCAGGGGGATACAGGAAGAGAAATCGGATAGAAAGGAAGTGTTGTTAAGAAAGTTGATGTGTCTTGCTGTCCAGGCTGCTAAGCTGTTACAGCTGCTCAGTGCTTCTGTTCTTGGAGCTCTGGCATTATCAGCACGAGCAGAGAGTGCAACCTGTTAATTCAGCAGACCTCGCTGTTACTCACAAAGAAAGACCACAGGCTTGGTTTGGTGGGAAGACACTTGGCCAGGTTTACTGCCCTCAAGGCACAGTACTAGCATTCCGTAGGAAAGGAGCATCTCAGTCAGCAACGGGAATTTCTGCTCTCGCCTCAGCCACACAAAGAGTTAAGGCGAGGTACCACGATATTTATAGACTGAGGCAAACAACTTACATACCACCTTACATGTTTCATATCATCTGTTTGTTACCTTCCCTTGTTCCTTGCTTCTGATGTCTCAGACGAAACATCCCTATTCATTATTGTGTCCAATCATCTTATCGTGCGCTAGGTTGGGGTGTACCTGTGCTAGCCTCTTGAAATGTATTTATGTGAATATATAGTGCCTAGTACTTCTTAAGAGGGCCTATGTTTTAGCAATGCTAGCAGCAACTTTGACAAGGTCATGTACCAGACAGAGAACTTGTAAGCATCTGCTTTAATACGTGGCCTGACTTTGGTTCACAGCCTCTGGTTCAGACCTTGTTTTGAACCAGGCCCAGTGCTCCAGGCTCTTTGTCTCTAATACAGGGAGCAGGAGACTGGCAGGGCAGGCAAAGATGGGCTCTGTGTTAAGGTGATGTGGAGGGTGGGCAGGGAACTAGAGGAACAGGGGAAGGCAGAGATTCTTTCTTGTGTGAAACCTTAAATGCTCAAAAAAATACTTGGTTGAAAACCTTATTCTTTTTGACTTCCGTCCACCATCCATTACAACTTATATCCCACTGAGGTCCTTTCTGCTCTCCCTCACTCAAAGTAAATTTGCTAAAGTCTGAGCTTTCGTGAGCTACAGCTCACTTCATCGGATGCATACGGTGGAAACTGCAGCAGACTTTATATATACACAGAGAATATGAAACAATACCTCGGATGCATACGGTGGAAACTGCAGCAGACTTTATATATACACAGAGAATATGAAACAATACCTCCTCCCACCCCACTGTCCTGACAGTGGGGTGGGAGGAGGTATTGTTTCATATTCTCTGTGTATATATAAAGTCTGCTGCAGTTTCCACCGTATGCATCCGATGAAGTGAGCTGTAGCTCACGAAAGCTCATGCTCAAATAAATTGGTTAGTCTCTAAGGTGCCACAAGCACTCCTTTTCTTTTTGCGAATACAGACTAACACGGCTGTTACTCTGAAACTTGCTAAAGTCTGTTTATGGTGAGCTCTTCTTTAAGTCTTACCTATCGGAGAAACTTGACTTAAACTTCTGGTGCTCATTCAAAAAAGTGGGAATCTTACAAACAGAAATTGTGACAGAGTTAAGGTTAAAGTTATGGTTCACTGGAGTTCAGCTAACATGTTGCTTTAGTTAAGTTACAATGACAATTAACTAGAAGATTATAAAATCCCAGTTCCTATTCCGTTATCATTGCTAATTTTGTAAATATTTTTGCAAAGTTTTCTCAAATGCTAGTCACTTAGAAATATATCTTCAGGTTCATATGCCATATAAGTGATTATAGATAGGCTTGGGAGGATTAGATTTTTATTAGTAAATATCAGAAAACATCAGTTTCACAGTATACACACAAATGAAAAAATGTCAATGATCATCAAAATTTATAGATAGGCAAAGAAAGAAGAATGCTTCTTGAGAACTTTTTACAATAAAAATCCAGTGATTTCAACTTTGGAATTGGGCTTGTTGCAAAAGCACTAGGGAATGAATAGTAAAAGTAGGTATGATTTGATGATTTAAGGATATATACTTTGTATATTTTGACATATGATGTTCACATGCTGTTTGAATGAATTATAAAGCTCTGTTTAAAATCTCAATATCTACTGTCATCAAATAATTATTTAATTCCCCCATAATTATCAACAAATGTGAAATTTAAATGCATGATTTTGTACAACTGAAAACTTAAAATTGATAATCTTTAAAAATGTTTAAAAATAAACATCTATATTATCAATTGAAATTATATAAAAAAAGCATAAACATTAATTTTTGCCAAGCCTAATCATAGGCTATGAAACACAATATGAGTTTTGTTACTTGACCTATTTCTGTTTGGCTTTTCAGATAAGAAAGAGAAGCTATTCCTTCCTTGTAATAATACAACATTTCTGTAATACAATCTTTCAGAATGCCTTTCACCTCAAAGTTAATATCAGTAGTGCAGTTCAGCTTTTAAGTTTGTGCTCAAAACCTATTTGTATGCCTGCTGTTAGTCAAAATTGTAAAGTCAGCAATTATAGTTAAGTGCATGCCTTGATGGGCTCTGTAGAATTGTACTTCTTATATTAATCAAAGGATCATCCTCTTTTATTGAGTTTTTAAAACAAAGGTATTGGGTATCCATGTATTTGTATGCCATAGTGTAGGGGTGTGAAACTTGCCATGAAGATACTTTCTTTTTCTTAAACACTGATTATCTGGTCCAACATCTACAAACTTAAAGCCATATTCCACTTTCAATCAATACTAGATAAGTGGTAGAATATGGCTCATCTATAGTAAATAAACTTTTAGGCCCTGATTCTGAGATTGGCTTTGAGCAAAGCTGAAATGAAGCTAGGGCCTTAGTAGAGGTAGTGTTGTATTAAATTCATTAAAATAATGCAAAGCACATTTAGGACCATTTCTTCTTTTTGTTTGGCCACTTGCATATATGGTTACCCAGTTTATCCACAGTTATAGTAACTTTAATTTGCTGCACATGTATGCATCTGTATTATTTGAAGTTATGTCTTTTATTGTCCTCATTATGTTTAAGAATTATTTCCCTAAAATGATAAATAAGAGTAGTTAACATAACGTTAAACCTGTTACAGGCTGTCTGCAGATTCATGAAAATAGTCTGTATCAGTTACAATTGGTTCACATTTGCAGTTTTTTAGTTTCAAATCTGAGGGCTGAGAACATATTTTTTTAAATGAAGTTTACACTGTGTACATTCAACAGAACTCTCTTTTGTCACTTCATAAGAAAATGTGAAATGAGAGATCTGAAAAGAGCTCTTTTCAGAGAGATTTATAAACTACCACTACTTTTCTGTTTTGTTAGTCTTTATGAACTTTTACTGCAGCAAAAAATATGCTGTTACTCTTGTCAATTAAAGTTATAGAAGATAAAATAAAGTGGAACACAAGCACATTCTCAGAAATAACTTCATGTATTGCCTTAATTGAACTGATGTCTCATTTCCTTCCCACTTCAAAGGATTTTTCATGCATTTGGCATATCCTGGAAAATTTGAGTACTTAATTTTCTCAACTTGCTGACTTTAGTGTCTTGAGAAACATTAATTCATGGGGCCAAATTGCTCAGTAGCTACTGCAATAGAGTTGCACTCCTGTAAATATGGATTTTCATAAAGGAGTGAGCAATAGAATATTGTGCAACAATCTTACAAGGGAAGTGGTGGATGCTACTGTAACATGGACAGATCCTGGTTGTCAGTGGGCAGGATCGAACCTGGGGTCTCTGGAGCTTCGTGCATGAGTCTCTACCATATCAGCTAAAAGCCAACTGGCTCTTAGCTAAGGCTGTAGAGCAGATTCATTTTATCTCTCTCTCTTTCTAAGTGGTCTCAATGCCACTAGATGGGACAGAACACCACACTCAGGGTGCCTGTGGGTTACACTACATCCCTATAGCCATCTCAAATTAAGCTGGATGAAAATCTAAAGAATGTATCCTAGATAACTGCAATTAATGCACTGGTCTTTCCGCTCTGTGCCTTGGGCTCAATTCACTTTGAATTTAGGTTTACTATTAATTTAAATAAAATAACTAAAATAAACAAGAGGGAAAAAGGGATTATATACCTTTATCAATATGAGAAACTAAATTAGAGAAGGTAACTTCAGTTACATTCATTCATACAGTATTACTTATACAAAACATTACAATGTCTTAAGTTCAGCCATGTGGGCAGATCAAGCAGTTATCTGTGGAAAGGTATAAGTATCTATCTCAGGGCTTGTCTACAAACAGCTTTTTTTGCACTTCTAACTATATTAGTTTACTAACGAGCGTAGACAGGTAGCATGTATATTGTATAAACGTCGGGTTCTCCTGGCTGTGTTTCAGGTGAGTCTCAACATGGTAGCTTCATGCTTGTAAGTGTAGTGTCATTCTTTCTGATTCTGAGGTTTTCATTTTGGCTTTCATATGGTGGCTACCAGGTTGTTTCAGTACTGCATTGATAGAACGCCTCGATTCAGACAAATGGAGTAAGAACACTTTATGGCACAGGTCATTACATTGATGGTAGTCTGGAGAGTACAATTTATTTTCTTTTTTCAAACCCTGGTTTTAAAAAACTGAACTTGCTCATCATCAACCCAAAATCTGGAATCAACTCTCATATGCTGGAAACAATTATTTGGAAGCAGAGTCCACTTACACAGTATTTTATAGCTATCAATGTCAACAGCAGGATTACAGAAGGGGATCTTGGAGTAGCTGTTGATAGTTCCCAGTCAACTTCAAAGAGAAAACCATAAAGTTGTTCATTAAGTAAAGATTTAATGCACACAGAAAACATTGTGAATAGTATTTGGAATTTTGTGAATAACTTTTAAACAAAAGCTAGGTTTTAAATCTACTGGTGTCCTGAAACAGACTTCCCTACTTTGTTGCTCTTAATTATATTTATGCTTCTATACTCTAGCACACATGCATAAACACATTTCCATTCTTCCAGAGACAATTTATCAGTTTCTATAATGTGTTCATAATATTTTAGATTATGGATATTTTTATCTAAATATTTTAGAGTCTTTAGAATGTGAGAAGAATAGCAGCATCTCACTTTGCTCCCAAACAGTTCAGAATCTTGCTAGCAGTTAGGGAATTTCCACAGCTAGCAGCTTTCCAGCCCCTAGATTAATACTTGACTGGTCCTCGGTTGCTGGTGAAACAAAAATGTGTAATGGTACAGGTATTGGAATCAGCATATAAAATATCTATTCCCTGAATATTTATAAGGCTTTTTCTCTGTAAGGCACTGTCTTCTCCCTATAACCCCGGCTGAGTCAAGTAAGAATATACAAACCCTTACCTTGCTTGACTCGGTTCTCTCTTTAACTGAGGCAGAATCCCAATTTAAAGCAGTCATCTAATCCTTAATGTAAATTCCATAGGCTCTGTAGCCTGGAGAGAGGTGATAATAGCTCCACTTACAACACTCCTTCTAGGCCAATAAAACAAACCAGGGTGGACAAAATGTTATCCTGATAGCGGGCTTCCTTGGTAAATAATGCTGAAATGGCACTCACCTATATCCAAAATGGTACAGGCATTAGGAGCCGGCCCTTGCAGCAGACATCCTTCTGGATCCTGGTCAATCAGCTGCTGAGTTCATAGTGGTTTTTAATGCCTATATTTGTGTGTCCCCCTCAACCCCCATCTCTGACTGACCATTTTTCAGAGCTGAGCTAATGTGTGTGGGATCCACAAGATGCCTTGCCCACAATGAAGCTGTTCCATACAGCTTCAGAAACAGCGACTGAGCATGTTTATTAACTGCCAGACCCAGTTGTGGATGTTGCTTTAACTTTTTGCTGGGGTTGTCCTACCCAGAACTTTGCTCATCAGCAGAGACACAGTAATTGAAACTAAAATCCATACATTTCCCCGACTGCTTATCTCCCTTTCTTAGGGCGAGAAACATCTCATGCTGCATACAAAGCAATGCAGGTTACAAAAGGACCTCTTTTAAGATGACCAATATTTTCTCTACGTTGATTATTGAACAGGAGTTTTCTGTAATAGAAAACTTTTCCCCTGCCCTCTCCTATTGAAGACCAAGATCAGCACCATAATGGCATGTCTAATCAGGACTGGGGTGTGGGAGTTATAATGTTTGTCTCAAATGCAGTTCACCCCCATATGCTATATTTTCTTTTATTCTGTTCCTTGTTAAACAAGCACTCTTGGATAGTCACCCAAATGCAATTTTTTTCACCTTTTTCCAACAAGTGGCTAGTCAATTCTGTTCTCTCCTACACTGACTTGATTGCACATTAAGCAGTGGGGGGCCATTGTCTGACTTATAGGCAAAGCTATGTGGGCCGTTTCAGGGCTAGGGAGCTGGAAAGTGACTTGCTGTGGCAGCTTCAGACCAGGTCAGCATGGGGAGACTAGTTCCACACCGGTGCAGGAAGAAAACCCTTTTACTTCTACCAGGCAGAGCAGCAGGAACAAGAGCACAGTGAACTTCTCTCTCTTGGTGCCTCATGGTAGCAGACTTGTGTGAATAGAAAATAGGGGAGAAGAGCCTTCTCTAGAAGTGGGTGTTTGGTAACGGGGGAAGGAGGTGGGAATTGCAAACTCAGCTCAGAGCCATAGCAGACAGGTGGGAGAAAGGGTAGAGTAGTGTTCCCCATTCCACCCTGCAGTAGCAGAAGCTGTTTTTTAGTAGATGGGGAAAAGGAGGGAGTTTCAGACTTTTTGGTGGAGGGGTGTAGCAGACCTCTGAGCAGGTGTATTAGAGCAGATGGGGGAGGGAGTTCCGTACCCAGCTTGAGGGACAGAGTGGGGGTTGAGGAGCATTGGGAGATTGTGGAGTGTGCCACCCACAAACCCATGGGGTCAGGAGCAGGGTATGAGGGCCCAGGCATGGGATGGGATTGCGGGAGAGCGGAAAACGTGGGCTGGACAAGAGTACCATCTCCAGTTAAGCTGGAGATGTTAAGGTCCTTCTTTGGGATTATCCTAACAACGGGGTGGGGGTGGGGGTGTGTGCAGCCTGAGCCTGAGAAGGAGCCAGAATTTACCAATGTACATTGCCAAAGAGCCATGTCAGCAGCTCCCCATCTGCTCCCCACCCTGCCCTCAGTGCCTCCCGCCCACCGGCAGCACTGCCAATCAGCACCCGCACTTCCCAGTCAGCTGTTTCATGTAAAGAGTTCGTTTTGGCTAATATCAAATAATCGCTCAATATTTTATACATGTTGGTATAGTTTAAATGACTGTAGTTATTTTTAGAACTGCACTGTTACTTGATTGCATCCTTGGATTTTATTTTAAATGGTGCCACAGTTGGCATGTTTCTGTCACTAGGGTGTGCTCTGATTCCATGAATTCAAGCTCCTTTCTACATGGACTAGCTGCAACTGAATCTCCTGATTGCTTTTTCTGCAGCTTAGCGACCATGAATTTTTCAGCACGTTGCTTTGCTATCACCTTGGCAACTGACTGAGTTCCCATGTTATTTTCTTTGTGTGTTACACCATGCTTCCCTGCTCTCTGGTGTACTCATGTGAATGAATGAGAGTCTCTGGCTTGTTAGCTGAGTACCCAAATGCCCCAGAAGAGTACCATGTTGTCAAGCATTATAATGTTGCCATTGCCTCCTTTATTTCACGAAACAAGAAGCCAGTATGAGGTTGCCAAACTGATGGCTTTTTAAGATTTGATATCAACAGCATTTAATTAAACTTGCCACTCCTTACAGCCGCTGGGCAGGAATGTTTATGGAATCGTACTTTTAAGCTTTGTGATAAATGTGGAGGGAAGCACAGCCTAAGTTATCTACACATGAAGGGGGGGGGGGGAAATACAGAGGACCAGTTACTGTGTTGTAATGTGTTAATTTGCTTTCACAAAAGTCTATGCTCTGTTATTCCATAATATTTTTTAAAATGCGGCTTTTGTTTTTAAATCACCCCCTGCAAGTTTTTTTCCAATATAGATGTGCTTAGAGAGAATCATTTCACTCTTAGAGTTTTGCTGCAAATGCTAGAAAAAAGTTCTATATTGACTTAGGATTGTTGTTTTGGTATAGGATGAGAGAAATTATGTATGTAGCCGGAGCAAAATCCAGAATTGTAAAAATGTACTTTTTAAATCATTTCCATTATCTTAATTAAAATAAATTCATCTTTTGATGAAAATTGCACTTATGGAGCTGTGAAATGTAGAGAGGAAATCCCTATTTCTTCTCTGGGGTGAAGATTGTGGTTGACAGCTTTGCTCCTCGGGCACAATGTAACTGTATCCCGTAATGATAAGCTAGACTGTGTGGGAGACAAAGCTTTCTTGGGGCCTAGTTTGAGAATGTGGAAAGAACTCCCACAGGAAATAGGGACCACCAGGACTTTCACCACCTACTGCTCCAAGTGCAAGACACATCTTTGACCTGTCTTGCTTAACTTAAAGACACACAGAGAGAGAGAGAGAAAAATCTACACTATGTACACAATTCTCCTGGGGAGAAGATAAGAGACAATGAAACACCGAAAAACACCGATGACCGATGTTAAACCATATCACTTAAGGTGCTACTGGAAGGCACTCAAATAATACAGTGATAAGGGCAGATAAGATCCTATATAGAACAGGATTAGAAGCAGTCGTTTTTCAAAATTGAGCTACTAACAAGCAAAAGTTTTTTCTTCTTTTTATTTTTACATGCAGCAATGTATATTATTTTGCTATTTCAGTTTTAACCTTCTTAATTTATTCTTTGAATTAAAGTGGGAAGGCTGTCTCTTGGATCTTTGCAGAGGTCTGTAAGTAGTATGGGCTGGATATGAGAGAGCCAGGAAAATGACTTAAATTGCTTTGCTGAGGCGTTTATTTTGCCTGATAAATTTGACCCTCATGCAAACAGGAGTTGTCTAACTACCTTGTATCTACATTCAGCATGCAGATAACAATTGTCCTTTGTTAGATAAAGTGGTCAAATCAGTGACCAGCAGAATCCCTAAGTGGGGTTAGTGTTTTATGGCAACATGATAACATTGTTTAATATGGAAATAGTTACAGCTCCTTATATGTCTGGAATTTGTGCCTGATGGTAGTTTTCCTGGCTAGTAGAATACAAGCTAAAAGGAAAGCATCTGCAAATCGGTCTAGTAGTTTAATTCTACTCATTTAGAATCTGGAGATATTTTAACCAATATATTTAATTGAACACTGTGAACATAGTATTGGCATACAAACTTTTAAAATGTAAAAATCACTTTTCAGGTCAGTGAGGAATGAGCAAGCTCCATTAATTTTTTTTATTTCTGAATGATATGTTAAAATTATAAATTTCCTTGAAGTTAGCAAATGAAACATGCCTAGGAAGAAATTACAATAATTACATTGCAATGCCTCACTAGTGATAGAGAGCATTCTGGTATAAAATTATTTGGACGGAAGCCAAAGCCAAATTTGGCTCCACATTAAGCTAAGCTATTTCTTGAAGCGCAAGTAATTGGTCAAAGGTCTTTTAGCTGCTGTTTTATCTAAATTAATCTTTTCCTCCGTAATATTTGAAAATATATAATTGTCAATATCTTTACAAAAATAGTACCTAAGAAACCTTTTAAAAAGTTCCTTACTTATGTATAGATTTGTGTGTATGTGTATATAAATAATGCGCATGTAAGAAACGGGTAGTGGTGCTAACTTGTGGAATATATATATATATATATATATATATAAACCATATTTTATATATTATTCACCTTAGAATGCCTCACATGTTCTCTGGCCACTATTCTGTCTTCCTGGGATTTGAATGTTACAAAACTTTGAGCAACTTCAGACTGCCCCCTCCCAAAATGAAGAATTTTTTTTTTCTCTGCCATCCCTGAAATAACACATTTTAAAGCTGTGTCATTTTCTAGCTGAACAAAAGCTGTCTTAGGTCTTCTTGAGAATCCTGCATCTCTCCCCTTGTGCTGTCTACAGTTGGACTCACAGTGACTAAGATAACTCTTCACAGATAAAGGGATATAAAAAATAGTCCCAATAAAATCTTTAAAATCTCTCTAGAACATTGTCAACTTTCCCCCCGTAATATCTATCAGATGTAGAATATATGATGATGTAGAGTGAGCTAAAGTTTTTTGGCACTCGTTTCAGATGAACTGCCTAAATGAGTCATGGCTTAACCACTCATGAGTACTACAACCATTGCAAGCTCATCACTAGAGATACCATTTTACTACACCACCCCACAACATATTCCCATCCCCCCCGCTCTCTCATTACATTATCACATACTATAATTCATAAACATTCTGAATAATTATAAATATTGGAAACCTGTACTAGTCATTAGTAGCAGGACATTAAAGGGGAACAAAAGTACTGCAATTTCATAAGACATGTTTAGTAATTATCAACAGTTTACTTAGAATCGGTAAACAACACATGTCCAGAGAGAATACAATTTTTGTCATTACATTATTTATATATATTTAGATGAATGTGTTGTTAATAAACATACAAAAATGGTGTTCTTTCAAATCTTGCATTCTAGTGTTTGTGGTTTTCAAGCAGCTGAAATTCATATTGTACTTTCTGGCCTTCTTCAGTGTCTGACAAAGAACAGCATGAGTCTTAGAACAGCTTAAAAAAAAACTAACAAAAAAACACAACACAAAACCCTGCAGACAATACAAGGAAATTATTGAAAAGCACAGCAAGAGAGTTGCGTTTTATTGCCCTTGTTTTGGATGATGTATGAAAAAGAGGTCCTGACTGATTGTGGTCATTAAAGGGCTCATGACTCCTCATAAAAGTAGGATGTTAAGCATGGTATATTGGCTGACTTCCAGCTTGGATAATTACTTAATTAATTGCCCTTGCAGTTTCACTTAGATCTATTATTCTTCCTCACTTCCGGTCTTAAACTGTCTTGAAGTTGTGCAATATCACACCTCCGATATCCAGGGTTTTTTTTTGGTTACATAATCTTTCTTAACAGTCTGAATTACAATTTGCAAACTGCTGTGGGGAGAGATTTTCAAAGCCACAAGTGGGAGTTAGGTGCCCAGTTGACCGGTGCTTTTTCAAATCTCCCCATTGATCTTCCTTGGTTAAAGATGCTGTACAGGTGCAAACATCATAATTCTGTGTACTGAAATCTTAGGAAGGAAAAAAAAATTATCGATTGCATATAACTGCTTTTATACTTTTTAATCTGTGTTACAGTTGGTGCAAGTATTTTTCATACTTCAGCTTTTACTTTTGACAATATTGGTGTTAACTAGCAATTTTGTTTCATTATTTACTTTGCCTTGTTATGAATTATGCAGTACATTTTTTGTAATGTATTGATATTGATTAAAATATGTGGATAATTTTATTATTTCCAATGGTGTAATAAGTTTTTCCTCCTGTTAAGTTTGTAGTTAAAGCCTTTCTACTGATGGCTAGTGCAGCATTCCAATATTTGCAATTATATGAAATATGCTTCAAAAAGGCAATTATCCATAGGAGACTTTTTTCTTTTAATTGGAATAGAGTCATAGATTCCAAGGCCAGAAGGGAATCAATGTGATTTAGTCTAATCTCCAGTATAACACAGGTCAGAGGACTTCCCTAAAATCTCTTTTAGAAAAACATCCAAACTTGATTTAAAAATTGTCAGTGATAGAAAATCCACCATGACCCTTGATAAATTGTTCCAATCGTTGCGTACTCTCACCATTAAAAAAATTATGCCATATTTCCATTCCAAACTTGTGTGGCTTCAACTTCCAGCCATTGGATAATGTTATATCTTTCTCTGATAGATTGAAGAGCCCATTATTAAAGGTTTGTTTCCCATGTAGGTACTGTAATCAAGTCACCCTGAACCTTCTCTTTTTTGCACTACATAATGATAGTCTCAAGGAGCTCAGTCTATAAGGCTTGTTTTCTGATCCTTTAATCATTCTCTTGGCTCTTCTCTGAACCCACTCCAATTTATCAACATACTTTGTGAATTGTGGACACCAGAAGTGGACACAGTATTCCAGCAGCAGTAGCACGAGTGCCGAATAGTGGGGTAAAAGAGCCTTCATTATTTACCACTCTTCCAATTTTTGTCTTATCTGCAAATTTTATCAGTGATGATGATTTCATTTTTTCTTCTAGATCATTGATAAATATGGTAAATTAGCGTAGGGCCAAGAACTGATCTCTGCAGAATCTCACTGGAAACACACCCACCTGATGATGAGTCTCCATTTCCAATTACATTTTTGACACGTATCACTAAACCAGTTTTTAATCCATGTAATGTGTGCCATGTTAATTTTATATCGTTCTATTTTTTAATCATTATGTTGTGCGCTACCAAGTCAAAGTATATTATGTCAACGCTTTTACCTTTATCAACCAGGATTTTAATATCATAAAGATAGATCTTGTCAAATTAACTTGATATTTTCCATAAACTCATGTTGATTTGCATTAATTACATTGCCCTCCTTTAGTTCTTTATTGATCATGTCCCGTGTCAGCAGCTCAATTATTTTGCTCAGGATTAATGTCAGGCTGACATGCTTAGAACTACCTGGGTCATCTCATTCAAGGCTTATTGAAAATCAGTGTTAACTATCTAATGAACCCCTGAACTGGCTCTTTTAAAACTCTTGGAGGCAAGTTATGTGGACCTGCTGATTGAAAAAGGTCTGACTTCAATAGCTTCTTTTAAACATCCTTCAGAGATATTAGAGGTATAAAAAGCTTGTTACATCGTCATATGATGAGGCTATATAATGTTTTTCCCAAATACAGAACAGAAATATTTATTGGCCACTTCTGTCTTTTCTGCATTTCCATCTAGTGATGGACCAGTACCACTGTCAGGATTCTTTTTGTTCCTAAAATATTATTTTTTAAAAAAACCTCCCTCCTTATTGTCCTTAACTCTGCTGGGCATAAATTTCTCCTTTGTCCATTTGCTTCCCTTATTAATTTTACACAATTCCTAACTTATGATTTAAATTGTTTACTATCAACTTTCCCTTTCTTCCATTTGTTTATATATTACTTAACCAGCATGGCCTTCTTCCTATGTTGTGGGATTGTGGCTTTTTGGGCAACGATTAAGGTGTTCTTAAATAATTTCCAATTATTATTCATATTTTTTTGATTAAATTCTTCCTCCCAGCTGATCTGGCTCAAAATTGTTTTCACCTTTGAGAAACTGGCCTTATTAAAGCACCAGATATTATCTATTACTTTATTCTGCTTACACATTATAAATCAAAATCGTGATTGACTGATGTTCACATAATTGTTTAAGTGTATTGCCGTATTGAAATATCTCCTTATCTGCTGCCTAGGAGTAACATTTTCTATATAGCTTCTGCAAGAAACTTCTTCAATGTAAATTATAGTACTTGCCATTTATAAATGCATAGTTTCTGGCTATGCTGAGTTGCTGTGTAGTTTATTCATTTTCTTTGGCAAGAATTTTAAATCTGTCCTTTAGTTTTTCTCTTTTCTTCCTCTTCTCTCCTTGCGTTAACTCCTAAACTGTCCTACTGTGGATGCCAAAGGCAGTCATGCTTACAAGTCAGCTGATGGAGAAGAGGATATCATAGCTTAATGAATTCTGGCAATGTTACAGATATTATTTGATCAGATTATTAGAGCCATTCTTACAAAAGCCTACCATGAGGGGCTGATAGAGAAGCTTTAACCTTTCAGAGAGAAAGGTGGGAGATTGTTTTGATACAAGTGGCACCTGATAGGTTTAGAGTGGGGGAAAAACTGGAGACTTTGTTATATGATTGTGGTATACGGTGAATTCTGCCTCTCTCTCTCTTTCTTTCTCTGTTTCCTTTCCCCTTTATTTTTCACTCTTTACTTCTCCTCTTCCTCAGACGTTGTATTTAATAAAGGTTTTTTTCATGTTCTTTAACTCACTTCCTCTCTACCTTGTTGCCTATTCTGATTTCCTTTACTTATCATTTTTCAAAAAAGTGTACCAGATGGTGATGGTATCTCTCACAATAGAACAGAGGGAGGAGGGGCTGCCCAATCCTGCATTTAGTGATTATCTATTTTTCCCTGAAATGTAGCAGGAATAACAGGGTTATGTGTGAAAATCACACCCTTTGTAGAATTTTTTGCACTGACAGTTTTTCACTGATTTGGGTTACAATATTCATTTCTATACAAGAATACTAATTACATTGTGTAAGTGCTAATTAGGGGTATTGTAGCTAGAATTTTCTGCAGAAGATGTATTGACAAAATAATTCTTAAAATGTATCTCGATTAGAAAAAGTGGTATCTTACATATTACACAATCTGTTCATACAATGTCTACCGACTCTAAAATACCTGCAACAGCTTGGGAAACCAATATATCCGCTTTTGTCAACCACTTCCTTGTATCAATATTAATTAGTACAGCATATGAGGGTATGCAGCTTGGTAGTCTTTTAAAGAAAAGAAGATATCTTAAGAGCTAGAATTTTTCAGTATTTCTGAATAGACATCTGCAGCTATTGAAACTGAACTAATTGGCTTTCTGAAAGGTAATCTACTTTTTCCCTCATCTCTCCCAGGATTTACTCATTTCCTCTCCTCCCCATGCTCCCCGCAGATCATCAAGCACTTAGCTTTATGCAGAATTAACCTTATCTAGCCTTCCCCCTACCCACCCCCACCCCACTGATGAGGGACCTAGAACAAACTATTGTAAACATTTTCTGTGTATATTTTTGTGGGAGAACTTACGCAGCTAAAGTAGTTTGGCAACTGATTAAAATATATTTATGCATTCTTTTTTTCCCTCTGATCAAACTGTGTTGTGATTGAACCCCTAGTTTTGTGATCTCAGAGGGGAAAATTACAGTCCACTTTTTTCCTGCTTTAATTTCAGTTGCTTACCATAAATGTATTCAGGTATTTAAACTAATTTTGAAAATCTTGTTGCTGTGATTAGTGTTCATCGCTTGTTTTATATTATCTTTGAACCATGTTTTACCACTTCATACATCCAAGGCTGCTGCATTCTTACCTACTCTGGTGAGATTAATATCTTGAGAACCCATTCATCATACCTTTCTTTATGTCAAACCATTTTTCTTTGTTGAGGTAAGGTTATATGTCAGAAGGGAAATAGATAATTGTCACACAGGTTTTTTCCAGCAGCAATGTTCTCTTCTTAAATATTTAATATTAAACTTATTATGTTGTACAGCCATTTGTATGCATTTTTGTGTTTAATGTAACCATATGACTCTAAGTATGTCTACATATCCATATCAATGTTTCCTTGAGAGAATGATATCTTTTTAGCTCTTCAGAAATATATTTCAGTAAGCACATGTTATGACAGTATTAATATTTTCCAGGGTCACAAGACAGTTCTTATCCTTCAGAATGAAGAAGGAAGTTTACCAGAAATAACTAGGTCAAAATATTAATGTTGACTTATGGATTCTTTGTAATCTGGAACTTGGTGTATCAATATTTACCTTTTTTCTGCATTCCATAGCAGGGTTTGAATTGGGAAGTGTTACTAGGCCATCATTTACTGCACCATGAAACATGTTTTCAAAGGGCCTGATTCTGCATCATTGAAGTCAATGGAAATTGTCATTGACTTGCCCCTGCTACTGGTTAGTTCTCTGGTTGGCCATTGATACTATTGCTGGTCCAGGACGTGGCGGCCTGGGGCTCCACCGCAGCCGCTGGTCCCAGACCGCTGCTCCAGGGCAGCGCCAGGGGCCAGCTGCCTGGGGCTGCCAGAGCAGCAGCCAGTGTGGCTGGCCCTTGGGCTTCCCCAGCTACCGGGATGGTCCTGGAGTCAGCCGCACCAGCGCTGCAAAATTCACAGAGGTCATGGAAAGTCATGGAGGCCATGACCTCCGTGAATGATTCGCAGCCTTACTGACAAGAGAACTACAGTAGAACCTCAGAGTTACGAACATCGGAGTTATGAACTGACTGGTCAACCACATACCTCATTTGGAACCGGAAGTACGCAATCGGAGCAGCAGAGACAAAGGCAAATCCAGTACAGTATTTTGTTTAATATAAACTACTAAAAAAGATGGTTTAAAAGCAGGATTTTTCTTCTGCATAGTAAAGTTTCAAAGCTGTGTTAAGTCAATGTTCATTTGTAAACATTTGAAAGAACAACCATAACATTTTGTTCAGAGTTACAACAACTTCCATTCCCAAGGTGTTCGTAACTCTGAGGTTCTGCTATATATAGACATCCCATTTGTCAATGACTAGAACTTTAATACATGAACTCATTTCACTGGCCTGGATTTGATTTGAGGGTAGGTGGGTGCAAACATACAGCTATCACCGTTCTCTGTGGGGACTGGCCTCTTATTCCTGCAGCAATTTAACCTGCTTTTCAAAACAGGAACATAATAGAATGCCATTGAGTGTTATTTTCTAAAACAGAAGGGCTTTATTTCTCATTAAGCACTAAATAATTATAGTGAACTCTCTTCCATGAGAATGAGTAGGGAAAGATTCTAAAGCTTATAATAACTCTAAAAAAAGAATAATAAGACAGAGGGGGTCTATCAGTTGCTAATGTGCGAAGTTAGAGACCATGCCTAAAATTGTATTCCTGTTTGTGATTTTTGGTCTTTATGCCTGGCTCTCAAGATTAAATTATGATTTTAGTGGAAATAGAACTTCAGAGGGTTCCTGAATGGTAATTTAGTGATTTAGAATGACATGGTTTGTTTAATCAGTGAGCTTTGCCTTTTAAGTGCAGGACTAAAAGTACATAGTCTCATTTTTCAGACTTGTACGTTTGTAATACTCTGAAATGAGACTTTTCTCTAATTACATTGGGTGCTTCGTATTTACCCCGTGTGATACTGTCTAATTAAGACCTGATATGTGCATTTTCCATTATGCTTTAGTAGTGTACTATATACCAGTTGTGTCAGTCTCCCTTAATAGCATTACAATAAACTACTGAATACTCAGTTCAGAGATGTTAAATGTGCACATTTTTTAATTTACCTGTGGTAATATACACCCTATCCTATATTTTAGTAGCCCTTGGAGGAAATACGACCAACCGCTGCCTCCTCCCAAAAACTAAAGGAAAAAAACCATAGAACTTTCCAGTTCTCAATCAGACACCTGACCTGCTCTGCCTCACTCAGTGCTAGTTTTCTACAACCATCAGTCCTGTTATAGCATAGCTAGTCTCCACAGACTAATCAATACAATGTAAACGAGAAAACCATAGGTCTAGTAAGAAAGAAGAAAAGAGAGGGTGGGGTAACACCTCTTGTTCCCTGCCAGCCTTTGTAATAGTAGATGCTGCCCTACCTCAAATACCAAAACCTTTACATTAATCCATGTTGTCTGCAAGACAGAGGGGAAAATCTTTAAAGATATTGAGAGTGAGGAATCCAAATCCCATTGACTTTAAAGGAGTTGCGGGGCTAAATGCACCTTGTGCCTTTGAAAATCAACCAAAATCTCCCCATGCTTATGGCACACTGCAAGACCCTTCTCTTTAAGAAAGCTTTTTCACCATAAATGGAATGATTTATAAAGCCCTTAGTGAAGGGAAGAGGAAGAACAGAAAACCCTACAAGGTCCACTAGGGCTGTATCGATCTAATCAACGTGGAAGTACTTATATACTATAACACTTGAAAAACTCAGATAACTAGGAAGAGGGAAGGAGGCTAATTAGTTTATGTCTGCAGGCTAGCCGACAAAGGCTTATGTAAGGGGTGGAATAACCAGACAAAGAAGGATGTTGGGGCTGGGGGAGGGGGGCGGGGTGGGGGGAACTAGTGTTTATAAGTACTTTGCTTTAAGGATCATAGTTCTTGATGATAACAAAAAAATCTTTTTAGAGCTTTTTTAAACTGATCATTCCAATCAATGCATGATCTCTTTAAATGGCCAAATACCAGTTTAGTGAGAACACTGTACATAAGATTTTTGTGGTTCTTCATCTTAGTAGATAATTACAACTTTGGAGTCCGCAGATCTGGTACCTGGGAGACTGGAATCTGTTGATTAGGGCCTGATTCAGCTTACATTGACTTTCATGGTGCAGGTTCAAGCCTTTAATCCTCACTGGGTGAGATTTTCAAAGGCATAAATGGAGCTGAGTGCTTACTTGCCCTTTGTGCTGTTGAAAGCATCCTCATTTTTTCTTTCAACGTTGTCTGTAAAAATGAGTTTATTTCTTATGCTGCCTTCTAAACTGCTGACAGTGGCAAAAATTGGATTGGTCCTATAGAAATTTGGCAAGAGATCTGAAGTATTTAGTCTGTTCAGTGTGTCATTACTGTACTCTCAAAAATGGATTGTTAAATGTCTTCTTTAATACAGTAAAATTAATTTCAAGGTGAAAGTACTAAATTATTGCCTTTTTTGATTTATTGGTGAGATAGACCACAGTGATAAAGCTAGAGTTCCAGGTTCTCAGAGTACTTTGTCATTCTGTAAAATAATGGAACTGATAACACAAAGGCTTTGCAATAGACATTTTGCGGCTTTCAGTTAATGTTAGATGTAAAGAAAACAAAATAGCTTTTGCTTACTCTCAGCAGAGTATAATCAGGCCCTGAATCCTGAAAAGATACATAGCCAGAATTCTGCAGCAGAGATGAACTTGAGCCACTGAATATGCTGCCATTGACCAAGTTCCAAAAGCTTTAGATATTTAACCTTTCACTTTGCATTTGGTTGCAATTGTTTGTCTGACATGGAGTTTGTAAGTATGCAATGTAGCTGTAGCTATGTCAGTCTCAGGATATTTGAGAAACAAGGAGGGGGAGGTAATACCTTTTACTGGGGTTCTGTGTGGCTTGTCGTTATCACCAACAGAAGTTAGTTCAATAAAAGATACTGCCTCACCCGTCTTGTCTCTCTAATGTAGTTTGTAGTTAGATGCAAAGATAATGTGTGTGTATAACCAAAAGGATTGCAAAAGGGTATTAGTCCAGCCAAATGATGTCACTGATAAAAATAGAACTATTTGGCATCATAGGAGTTTTTTATATGCATATCACCAAATGTTTGGGGAAAGCGACACATAGTACTGTTGATTTTACAGTGCTTGTTCCTTGCATGGTTCAGCCAGCTAGATCAGGAAGGTGTGTATGTATCTGAACTGTTTTGATTAGAGTCTGATATCTGTCTTCATGGCCACTGTGAATGAATAACTTCAACTGCTGGGGGAGGAGCATTAAGAAAAACAAAGGTAATTTTGACAATGGCTTTGCTGTTGGTGTGCAGAGACCACTGCCTGTCATGCTGACCAGTATTTTCTCAGAGTTTTTGTACTCCCTTGTCTCTCTGTATCCGTCAGTTGTCTCTTATGCTTAGATTGTAAGTTCTTTGGGGCAGGGAACTCTTTTTTTGTTCCATTTCTACAGTGCCTAGCACAATGTCGTATTGGTCCTTGACTAGGCCCTAAGGTAATACAAATAATAAAAAGCTTTATTTTTTTATGTGAGCATGGTGTATTCTGAGAGGAAGTGGCAAGGTAGATTAAAAACAGTAACTAAAAAATAAAAAAACCCTATTTTTAATTTAAATTGTTTTTTTTAAAATTTAAATTAAATACAGGTTTATTTTAAAAAAATAAACCTATTTACAATTAAATTTGAAATGGGCAACCTGTTAAACCCTAAACTTCTGTAATATATTAAAATAAATTAAATACAAAAAATAATAATAACTAGTACATTTGCTATCATGTTTTAAAGAAAGTCAAACACTGAAATGGTAGAAGTCACTAGCTAAGTACCTGGAACCAGAGTTTCTGACGTGCTAAACCAACTCTTGAAAGCATTAATCTCTTCTGCAGGTGCAGAGAGAATATTTTGTTTCATTTTAGTTTATTCAACTAGATCAGTTCAATGACTGGTTGATTCAAAGTTAAGAAATTGATTGGGAGTTTGGAAGAGGAAAAAAACAAGCTTTCCTGCTTTTCCATCTATGAATAAAAACGAGGTACAAGAGGAGTGGATCTACTAATTCTAAAACCTTGATTGAAATGGTCACCACAAATGACTGTGTTACACCTTTAAGCAGGCGGAGTCAGGCTTGCCAGGGGAGAGGAAATAGTGCCTTTCAGCCAGGAGGAGGAGCGAAGCTCAGAAGCTGCTGCAAAAAAGGGGGAATGGGTCAGCGTGGCAAGGCTGAGTCATCCCCAGTGACAGGAAGGGCTGGGGAGTTCAGAAGGGGCAAGCATGGTAGGAAGAGTCCCTTTTCCCCAGACCAGGTGGAGCAGCAGCAGCAGGGATCAGAGGCCTCAAACAGGTGACTCAGCATGGCTCCACATGGATGCAGGATGTGAGAGTGGGGGGAGTATCCTCCTCTAACCCTGGTTCAGGAGGGAGAGGCAGAAGCAGGAGAGGGTGAATTAGCTAGTGAGTCAGATACTATCACCGGGTATGGGGAGAGACATACAATAGGTCGGGGGCATGTCTTGGTTTAATTATGACAAGTAGTTTAGACTGAGGGCGGCGACACAAACTGGGATCCGGTGGGACATACCACATCATACGCTATGGTTGGAGTGGATGACACCACGGGGCCCCGGAGCCCACACGGACAGGGGCCTGTTCTTTCCACAGTGAGCCCAGCAGAAGCCTGAGTTGCAGATCGATATTTGCTAGGCATTTAAGGATAGCGGTTGTTTTTGCAGCATCTGTGAATTCAGGCATGCATGCAAAATATATTTTGGGGCCCATACAACCCGTTCTTGCCTGAGCAGAAGGGGAAGGCCGCAGGGGGGGAAACCTGTAGGTTTGTCTCAGCTGGAGCAGAGAGTGGGGGACAGAATGCAAGTAGGGGCTGGGGGTGAGCTGAAAGCAGTGGAATGGGCAAGGGCACCATCTCCAGTTAAGCTGGAAGTGCTAAGGGTGCTCCTGTGGGATCACCCTAGCAAAGCAGATGAGGCATATTTGTGGGAGGGGTTTACTGTGGGATTTTGGATCCCCTTTACAGGGACTAGGAGTCAAAAAATTATGTCATTTGTCATGATGTCAAAAAATTTGAAGTCATTGGCAGGGATGGGCCATATTGTACAGAAAAAGATTACACAGGAATTAAATAAGGATAGGGTGGTAAGGCCGTTACCTATCAAGAACTTGCAGGTTCTCCCCTACGCTTGGTCTCCAAGTAGTTCATCTCTTGTCAGAGCCATGGGGTAGCTCCATTAAGGACAGAATAAATCCAGTTCTGTGTTCCATGTGCTATTCCTCCACTGACTGAGCCGTCCATATGGTTATGTCATGTGGCCCAAGGGCCCTAATGGCTAACTGATATCAAGTCTTCTTTTTGACTGCTGCCAGTGCATCCTTTGGACTTCAACCTTTTGAGTTCCTATTTTGAGGGACAATTTTATTTTGACAAAGCTATGCCCTTGGGCAGTGCAATATCCTGTTCCGCAGTTGAAAAATTTTAGTAGTGTTGCACTGGGCAGTGATGCAGGTGGCTGGACTATGCCAAATAGTGCATTATTTAGATTATTTTTTGTTTGTGGGATGGGCAGGGTCATATGAGTGTGTTCACCTGTTGGACACCTTTCAGGCCCTGCCTACACAGTTGGGTCTACCCCAGCAGGGGAAAAACCAGAGGGACATTCCACTATATTGACCTACCTTGGGATTGAACTAGACACAAGGGCTGTCATATCGTGGCTTCCTTGGGATAAGCTTCAGGAGCTGCTGGTTTGCTTAGGAGAGCTATAGGGGCCAAGAAACTTACTTTCCGAGGTAACTCCCATCTTTTCATGTACTATGTATATATATCTTCCTACTGTATTTTCCATTCCATGCATCTGATGAAGTGGATTTTAGCCCATGAAAGCTTATGCCCAAATAAATTTTTTAGTCTTTAAGGTGCCACAAGCACTCCTCGTTGTTTTTGCTGATACAGAGTAACATGGCTACAACTCTGAAGTCCTTTATGGGGCACCTTAACTTTGCTTGCAGGGTGGTTGCCCCGGGGCGAGTATTCTGCCCCCAGCTTGCGGCGGACGCAGCAGGTGTAGCAAGGCCACACCATTTTATAAGGGTTACTAGAGAGATGAGGTAAGATTTGAAGGTGTAGGAGCCAATTTAGTGGTGTGTTTTTATGGAGGAAGGCATGGTTACAGGAGGCTGATTCGAAAATCCATTCGGATACTGAGGAAGGGAGGTATGGGTTTGGGGGTATTTTATCAGGGCAGCTGGTGTGCCAGAAGTGGCCTTCCATCTAGATGCAAAAAGAGAGTGTGTGTGTGACATGACATTCCTGGATTTTTTCCCTATTTTGGTTGCAGTGGTTATTTGGGGAATGGAGTTGGCTAATAAAAGGGTGTGTTTCCGGTCCAACAATGTGGCAGTGGTACATGTTATCAATCACCAACCTTCCAGATCACACAGGGTTATGATGTTAGAGAGGGCATTTGTGCTACAATGTTTAAGCCTTAACAGCTGTTTTTCTTCCAAGCACATGCCCAGGGTTGATAATGACATAGCAGACAGTCTCTCTCATTTGTAGGTAGGCAGATTTCAGAAGCTGGGACCAGGAGCCAGCAAGGAATACAAGCGGATGCCGCTAGTGCTATGGAGCCTTGGCTTATGATATTGTCAGTGTAGCATGGAGATCAATGGCTCCATGCACATGGCAGACCACGATGGAGGTTTTAAAATGATTTAATGCAATTTCAGGATCGGGAAAACCGGTCACTGATATGGCCCATTACAGAGGAGCATGTGCTGCTGTACATTGTATCGTTGGCAACCTATCAACTGGTGTCCTCAACGATCTCGAAGCACCTATCAGCCATTAAGTTCATGTGGGAAGACTGGCCATGCACACTGTGGTGGGGATCTGCAGGCACAGTTTTGTTTTTTGGGCACATAGGCGGGTGTCCAGGTTACTTGAGTGTTGCCAGCTGGAGTTGGGTGATGAAGCAACCCTGAGTTGGCATGGAAAGAGGGGCATGTTATGGGACCAGCTGATGCCAATGCTGTTGGCATAGCATATAGGGCACCAGAGTTATTTCGGGAGGACAGGGTTCGCCTGTCAAACTTGGATGCAGACACATTTTTGGCTGATAAAAAGGAGGCAGTAAGAGATGTCTTGGAACCTGACTGGGTTTTGGGGGAAGGCAGCCAAGCTAATTGCTGGTGCCTCCTTGAGGCAGATGTCCAGTGTAAGTACTCCATAGGGAAAGTATACAGTGCCCAGATAAATGACTTGGTAAAGGACTTAAAAAGTAGGTGGTGGTTACAAGAGTGCAATGGGGCCAGGAGAGTTGGGGGCTCCTATGACTGGTATGGCAGGGAACCAATCCCTCTTTCTTATAGCCCACATTAATCCCCGTTTGGGGCAGGGGGGAGGTAAGGCCCCCGCAATGAGTTGGCTGGGGGACCTGCATGGAAAAAAATTGGAGGCTGGTGAAAGTCCCCTGTGTAGATATTGAATGAACATGGAGTTACCTGCACTGTACACTTTTTGTCTGCCGGCTAGTCCCAGACATCTAATAATAAAAAGTTGTGGCCTGATTAAAACCATATCAAGTGTCTCCTGTCCTTCTTTCGGTATAGCTGGACAACAGTGACTTCAATTCACTAACTATAGATAATATTTCCTTTAAATGCAAAACATGTTCTGAAACTTTTTTCTTGTGTATCCAGCACTTTTAAAATAGTATTTTTTTTAATAATGATAATAGTAATAAAACCTGCTTTTGTGGATCTTTAACTGAATTTTAATCCAAAAAGAGTGACACAAATCACAAGTAAAATAATCATCTGCTAGAATATAAGAAATGCATCTTTCACCATTTTCTAATGTAAAAAAGCTTGTAAAAATTAAGAATCTGAATAAATGTCAGCTGAGCTGTATAAATGCTCAAATGAGAAATATATTCCCCTGGTTAACAAAAAGAAGGACTGCATTTAGTGTAAAGGCTATATTTAGTTGCAAATCAACCAATGACGATCAGCCTTTTTAAAGAAAATATGTAAAAAGTGCAAATACAAAACAAGATTAAAACTGATGATTTAAATCATTATGAAAAATCAGTGATTTCATTGCTTTGATTTATTTCAATCCATCCTGGGAAGTGGTAATCTTGTTTCTAAGACTGAAATATTGTTTGTTTTTTCAGAACATTTGGAACTGCTTGAATGATAACTTAGTTCTACTGAAGTGCTGGCCATCTTCTGTTTGTTTTTCTTCTTGGTAATGTGTGAAGATAACATGGTAGCATCTGAATTTTAAAGTGCTGTCAATCATACATTTTGACATCAAATGCTATGAGCAGACAGAATAACAACTTTTTTATTTTCCACTTCAGTCATGGGTTTTTCTTTTGGTTTAAGGCTGTTGACTTAAAAGGGACTCAGTGAACATTTACTCCCAAACTTTGAAAATTTGTGCCTAAATGTACACGTGCAATTCTCAGACTTCTATCTAGCTAGGTACTTCTTTGATCCTTATAACCATAGCACCTTCCAGTTATTCATGGACTTAGCATCACAATGCCCTTGTGAGAAAATACCCATTTTCTTTTTCTTACAGGTGTGTAATAGAGAGATGAAATGACTTGCCTGGGATAGGAGGATAATTTTAACAACCTGAGAAGTGGCAATCTTAGTTATAATTATATAACTTATTATTATATTCTTGCCTCCATCGCTACCTTATATCACTCGTTACTCATAATATAAGCTGATTTGTAACTCTTTTGCTAACAGAGAATGTAACAGAAGGTGGTTAAAAAGTAAAAATTCTGAAAGCCTCCAGATAATTAAAATGCATAAAACACAAGTAACAGATGGCAAACAAGTGTTTGAATTAAACCAAGTACTTTTAAAATAACCTTAACAGCTAATGTTTTTGTGCAGTTAGTGTACTGACATAGTAGACTGCACTGGAATTCATAGTAGAGTGGTTCTCTTGGAAGAGCCAAAAATGTAGTTCTGGAGAATATGTTAAAGAATGATTTTTAGCTACTTTTATCATTTTAGCATGATGGCATCATTAAAGAGGAAAAACCCATCTCTGATTGCTTTATACACTTTAGTCAACAATTCCATATAGCTTCCTACATGGTTGACAAAGAATGAGAATGAGTTGGTTAGTTTCTAATAGTGTTCAGCTTTCTGACAGGGGCGCTAAAGAAAAAACAGTATATAGTATGTGTTTACTTACTGTGGGTTTTGCACACAAATGTAAATTAATATTAATATGTATATGAGGGAATCTGCTTTCCCACTCTTACAAAGATTTTTCTATGTTATTAAGTTCTCCTTAAATCAAGTGATTTTCTGAAATATTTATGTACTAAATGCCAAAATATGTTAAATCATCATAAAATTTGAGAGAGAGAAAAGAATTCAAGAAATGCAAAAGATATGGAAACATCAAAGGTGTTGCAAGAGCATAAGCTGTGCTCTTTATATTGTCAGTCCTACAAACTTCCTTCAGCCTCCTTCTTCAAACTTTAGACTTCCCCATGTCCTGGTGTAAGCTGCCTTTCTGAACCAGTTACATTTAATTTGGCAGTTATCAGCACAGGCAATGAATTTACATTCCTGTGGATGGAATCTCCTGGATTAACAAAATACGTTTGGCTTTAAAGAAAGTACTTGAAGCAGCAGAGGAACTTAATTCTAGCGGTTTTATTCTTGGCACTTATATTAAGAGCCATGGGGAAATTGCTACTGGTGGTGGGTGAGGCCCCTTTTTGAACAGCTTTCAAGATAATAACTTGTGGCCTTACTCTAGCTATAGAATTCATGACTAATTATTCAGATATTTGGGTGGTATTTACCATATTATCTTTGGAGATCTGGGAACATGACAGCATGAGAACAAGTAGTTTCATTACAAGGTAGCCTCCATGTTTGTGAAGGCCCTAGATACAATGTTGAAAAATTTGTCTTGGTTCTTTCCAGTCTAGGGGACTAGAAAAAATGGCCTTAGTTCTTGTTGTCCTATAGAAACGAAAAGAGCTAAATTCCTGCATGAAAAATGTATTCTACCATGAATACTGTTATTTTAGAGTTCCATACCTGTAAGAACATGAGTGTAAAGGAGTTCCTGCTGTTGTATCCTTTCCACACTGCAAACATGCAGCTCTCCCAGGTGAATATCTAAGCTTGAATATCTTCTTTGTTTCTATTTCAAGAGTAAAAGTATTGATTAATGGTCCTTGGAGAGATGTTGTCTCGGAAAAGATTTCTCAGGTTTTTTTTGTAGTGTAGACAATATTGTTACATTAATAATAACTTGGTCCTCCACCCTCCTATTAATGATCAAGGGGCCACAAAAGAAATTCCTTACATATAAGTAATATAGATTTCTAGCAGCTGGAAACAGAGAAGCTGCTATCTTGTGAGTTAACAGCTTTCTCTGGAGCATCAGCAAATGTTCCATGGATCATCAGGGTTGAGAAGTTTTGTTCTGTGCCATGCTATAGATTTAATTTCTGTGTTCACTTTTATTCTTTTTTTTTTAAGATTCACTCATCACGAACAAAATTCAGAAGTCAATCACTGTGTGCTTTGAGGTTTATTTAGCCACTCTTGTGGAAAATCCTAGGCATATGCACAACTGTAAAGAGCTTAGGGAAGGGATCCCTGTTTGAACTCTCACAAAAATCTGATAAATTTCAGCCTATCCTGCATTTGATAGAACTCAGCAATTAAGTTCAGCTCAGTTTATAAACGTGTAATGAATATTTTCATCTTGACAAGAGTTATGGAATTATTTAAAACTTGGGGTTAGAGAAATTGGGCATGTATTCATTTTCAGCTGCTGTTGTTTTTTATACTGACAGAAAACCAGGAAGCTATGCGATGCTTGACACACATTCTGCTTTTGTGTCACACCTGTGATTTAAGTCCACAAAACTTGTATAATTTCCTTGACTGGTACTTTGAAATGTGGAGACATTGTGCTAGCTTGAAAGGATAGTATTTTCATTGCTGTATTCTAAACAATAAATATTAAGAAAATGTTCTGTTGTTGCCACTCTACATAGTTGATTAGTTGAAATAAAGCACAGACACTGAGCGATTTTTGAATAGGTTATTTATTTAGACCAGCAGTATTTTTTTCTAAATCATCTTAGTAGTGCCACTGGGTCAGGTATGGGACAAATTCTAGAAGTTTAGTATAATTTAAAGACTGGTATGAAGGTTATTAGGAATTATCTAGAATTCTTACTGAACTTTTGCAAGTAAAGAATAGAGTACATGACTCAGAGGCTTATAGCAATGAACAAGTTCTGGTAGATAAAATTCTTGTTAACTATGTAAATATTCTGGAAAAGGCTCCAGAAGTATTCTTAAAATGGGCATCTATGTAGTTTGTTGAGCTGTTACCTTTAAACTATCCCCTTACTTAATCTCATAGTTCATTGGACAACAGTAGCCTGTATAGCATAAGCTCATGAAAATCACCCCCTCCCTCCATGTGGAGGAAGATATGCAAAGCTTTTTGCTCTCTAGTTATGAATTGCACAAACTGGTTTATAGAAAACAAAAACAAGTTTATTAACTACAAAGGATAGATTTTAAGTGATTATAAGGGATAACAAATAGATCAAAGCAGATTACTGAGCAAATAAAGCAAACACAGAAACTAAACTTAATACACTAAAGAAACTGGCTACAAGTAATAATTTCTCACCCTAAATGTTGTTTTAAGCAGGTTGCAGATATTCTTGAAGACAGACTGCTCTTGCTTGCGCTTAGAACTCCAGATATTCCTTTCGCAGGCCAGACACCTTCTAGCCTGGGTCCAGTCCTTTCTTCCTCAGATCAGTCTTCGGTGTCTTCAGCAGTTATCTTGGGCGAGGAGCAAAGTGAACCAACCTAGATTAACTCATTTCCCTCCCTTGAATAGGATTTACACATGGCAGGAACCCTTTGTTTCCCAGTTTGTTCCTCACCCCCTATTAGTGGAAAATTTCTAGTAGGCCAAGATGGGGTCCAGTACCAAGTGACATGTTCACATGACCCTGCAGTGTCAAAGCAGCATCCCAGGAAGCGGTCTCAGGAAGGTGGGAGATTAGCATCTTCAAAGTCCTATTGTTTTCCCTAATGGCACATTGATTTACCAGCCAGACTGATTGCATGTTGTCTGGTGGGCATTCCCCAGGTGCAAACACTTTTGTAATTGATACATAGTCTATATTCCTAACTTCAGATATAGAAATGATACATGCATACAAACAGGATAATCATATTCAGTAAATCATAACCTTTCCAATGATACCTCACATGGCCCATCTTGCATAAAATACACTTTAGTTATGCCATATTCATATAATAACAATATTTCTATGAAGAATATGTGGAGTAGCGTCACAGTACTATAGTAAATAAACTAATAATTCACATTGCTGTGGCTCTTTTGGGTAATGCTGATTGCTAATTTGGCACCTAAACCACTGAGGTCTGAGTATCACTGATGTAGTGTGACCTTCTGTATTACACAGGCCATAGAACTTCCCCAAACTAATTCCTAGAGCAGATCTTTTAGAAAAACTTCCAATCCTGATTTAAAAACTGTTAGTGATGGAGAATCCACTAAGATCAGAGGTAAATTGCTCTAGTGGTTAATTACTGTTACTGTTTAAAAACATATATCTTACTGCCAGTATAAATGTAGAAGACTGAAGTATTAATATATGTTGTGTGGTCATGTCCAACTGTAATATATATTTGCGAATTATATAGAAGTAATATTTTATCGGCAGTGCTTTTAAAACAAATTGGTTTTGTATGAATTGGGCATCTACCACTTTTTAAGCTTAGAAAGAAACCCAGTTAACAGTGCTGTTGATGCTTGGTTACTGATCTTTCTGTCTTCCTCAATTTATATTATCTAATTTATTTCAATATAGATTTTAATATCTTTTCTTGCAACTAGCCCACCCAGTATACATGCCTGCCTTTTACCTACATTATTAGACTGAATTTGGTGATTAGAGCCAAATCTAGAGTTCTAATTCTTGTTCTACCACTGACTCACTCTGGACAGGTTTCAAGTTGGGCAAGTCACTTAACATGTTTGCCACATTTTTCCCCTCTGTGAAAGTGGCATAATATTAACCTACAACCTCATGGATGTGTTATGAAGGCTGTTTTGTAGTTGAATATGTGGTGAGAAAGTGAAATTCTAGGTGCTAACTATTTTTTTTTAATAATGGTAATGTGCTTGAAACTGGATTGAACATATGAAATGACTTGTTCCCTAAGGATATTAAAATATAAATTCGACAGAAGCCTGCCACATATTGAACCAGGATGACCTAATTGCAACAGGGCAACAGAGAGTCCAATCACCTGTTTTGGGATCAGGAAGTTTTTCCTTTTAGGCCAAATTGGCGAAGGTCTGGAGGGAATTTTGCCTTCCTCGTGGTGTCATGGAGGCACAGTTGGGTTGAAATGAGTAGGACCTGAAAGTTTTATATTAGGCAAGGTAAGACTGTTTAGCTTGGCACAACTTGTGGCTGGTGTCCAAAGGTTATGCCAATTCCCACAGATAATCGAGACCCCAAATTTCACTGGTAGTCCTTGTGCCTATAGGAGAGCGGGAGGCCTGAAATTATCACAGATGAGTTCCTTCCTTTGGTAACTTCTGCCCCACCCTCTATGTCTGAGGAGGAAGATTCAGAAGTGAGCTGAGTTCTAGGGTTAGGGTAGACCTTCCTCAGCCTAAGTTATTGTTTATATGGTGGGAGCCCTGTAACTTTGCACTAGAGACAGTTAAATGCCTGGCATATGAGACTGGGGGTGTATGTGTGTGTGTGTGCATGTGTGTGTGCATCGTGCCTCTTCCCAGTGAAATTGCAGCCTGCCTCTAAAATCCGTCTGTGTGTCTGTTGGTTTGCCTTGCTGTCCTCATCAAGAATTTGTACAGTTTAATAAAGGTTGGTTTACTTTTAATAGGGCATTTATCATAGTAACTAAAAATGACTTGGAGATAATCAGGATTCTAAACACTGAATTAATTGGTGTGCTTAAAAGAAAAAAAGAATAGGGGAAACTTTGCTTTGAGTTAATTGTAGTACCTTCAATAAAAAGCTTCAGCAAGAAAATTAAAGATACCATTTTAATTTGAGAATTTCTGAATAAGGAAGTAATACTAAGCATTCCATGAGAAGTAGTAAAAGTAAACAGAATTAAAAGAAATCTCTGCTCATTCATTATTTCTCCCTCTTTTAATGACAGGTGGAGGGCTACAGATGTAGACTACTATTCTGGGATCACTGTTGTTTGGCATGAATCTTATTTCAAAATGTCAAGGCATCAGGAAAGCTGGTATTAGGCTAATAAAGTAATTGGTTAAGCATCTTGTAGACTCATGAGTATCAACTGAACTAAACACTTAAATTATACTAAATCTTTCTTAAGATAACAATGATAAACTGGAGTTAAAGTTCAATACATATCAGTAACTTAGATAAAAATATTTACAGAAATAAATGATAAAAAACAAAGCCTGCAAAAAACAAGCAGCATAAACTCAGGAATTCAGAGTGAAGGTTAAATTAAAAAAAAAAAAAAGCCAACATGTTAAGATATGGGAATACATAGCATCCAAACAACTTTAACTTTAACCTGGTACTGGCTCCAGGTCATCATCATACCGTTACTATTATTGGATAATAGTATTTGTATTCCAGGATTAGATTAAACTAACATGTTAATTTGAGGTTTTTCTCCTCATCGGGTCACCAACTCAGTTTTGAAACATGACACTTTCTGAAGCTGGTGTCTCCTCCTGACTGTCTGTTAATCAGTGAGGTGCAGCCAGTTTCTCACCACTCATACGGTTCCGCAGTGGAAATGTTTAAAAACGTTTCCACCTGCTTTAATTCTCGAGTGTTGGCAGCAGCTCTTCTAAGAATCTCCTGTATCCTTATGAGATACTGATCTCTACTGAAGAACTTAAAGAAAAGTGCCCTGTTGTTCTGGTCAAGAGTTTGGCCCAACCTTATAGATTCATCGGTTCCAGGGAAGATTTACCACAACCCGTTGGTAAGCCATTCTAACGGTTCATTACTGTCACTGATAAAAAATTATGCCTTATTTTCAGTCTGAATTTGGCTAGTTTAAACTAGCCATTGGATTGTGTTGTCTCTTTCTGTACAAGACTGAAGAGCCCATTATTGAATATTTGTCCCCCATGTAGGTACTTATCGACCAAAATCAAGTCACCTCTTTATTGAGCTAAATAGAAAGAGCTCCTTGAGTCTACTACTGTAAGTCGTGTATTCCAATCCTTTATCATTTTCATGGCTCTTCACGAAACTATCTCCGATTTATCAACAGCCTTCTTGAATTATGGACACCAGAAGTGACGCAGTATTCCAGTAGCAGTTGCATCTGTGCCAAATACAGAGGTAAAAGAGCCTCTGTACTCCTGTTGCCACCACAAGAAAAGCAACCAGAAGGAGTATAAACAGCCTGCTTTAGTGTTCCAGGATGTGGTGAAAATGAGGCTAAGGGGACTTTCTCACCCCCTCAGTGGCCCATGGGTAACATACCCCCAGCATTATCCTCAGCAACAGTCTGAATATAGCTGATCTGCATTACAAACAGTCACTGTGAAATTGTTTTCACTGCAGCTTTGTAGAATACCAAAGTGCAGATTAGCAAGGTTCTATTTCATTGCAGCAGGCACTATTGGCAAGCTACAGGCCAAGCCCTGTACTCATTAGAAATGGATGATTTCACGTAATCCTTAGTGTAAAATTGAATACTAACTGTTATGCATCAGCTTTCTTTTTAACGTTGCCCTAGAATTCAAATGATCATCAACTAGGCAAAGAGCAGCATGAAAACTCCATTACATTTAGAAAAAGTTCTGCCAAATGCCCCAGAAAGCAAGGTTAAAAGGGATGTTCAGCATACTATTTACTTTCAGTTCCATGATGTCCAGATTTGCTATCCCTGTTCAATAAGACATCCTAGCAGGCACTATGATGACAGTGTCAAACCCATCATTTTACGGGGATGTTGCCTGTCTATAGTCTAATGCTCCTGGGGTTTTGTAAAGCAATTTTTAAAATGTTGTGTGAAACTTAATTGTTTAGCATATAGGGAAATGAAAAGCTTTGCTAAGCTG
Organism: Caretta caretta; assembly: GCF_965140235.1. NCBI lineage: Eukaryota > Metazoa > Chordata > Testudines > Cheloniidae > Caretta > Caretta caretta. The sequence goes on along the minus strand of NC_134208.1, from coordinate 199,180,896 downwards.
TGCAGTATACTCAAAAAGGAACATACCTTAGGGCTTATATACATGAGAAGTTAAGCCAAATTAACTGAAGTACATTAATGAAAGCACATTAAACGTCTGTGAGGATACGCTCATTAAGAAGTAAAGTGGCCTTGAGAAAGGACTACAGCAGGGTCTATGTAGGGCAGTTAGAGCGTAACACATGAGCTCTCTACAGTTTATACCCCCATAGTTTGAACTGTGGGGCCATGTGGAACAGCGTTCGTGAATTAAGGTGAAGTGAACTAAAGCCACTTTACTTCTGAATGAGTGTGTCCACGCAGGGGTTTAATGTGCTTTAACTAATGCAATTTAAATTCACACTTTCAGTTAATTCAGAATAATAATTCAGTTAATTAACTTTCTATATGGACAAGCCCTAAGTATCTTTACTATAGGATAGTCACATGCTGCAGTACAGTTCCGTGGAGGTCATATTTAGTGTTGCATACAGTGAACGCTGGTAGGTCTGGACTTGAAGAGAGGAGGTGCTGAGAAGGAGAAGAAAAGAATTCCTTTGACAGGGTAATTGATTTGGTGGATAGGGGGAAAGTGGTGGACATAATATGCCTGGACTTCAGCAAGGCTTTTGACACAGTCCCATGTGACATACCGATAAGTAAGCTGGAGAAATGCGGGCTCAACAAAACTAACATTAAGTGGATACATAATTGGTTAAACAACTGCAAACAAAGCTCAACTATTAATGGAGTGATGTCAGATTGGAGGGAGGTCTCAAGTGGGGTTCCACAGGGATCTGTTCTGGGTCTGGTGTTGTTTAACATCTTTATTAATGACTTGGATGTAGGTATAGAGAGCACACTGATCAAGTTTTCAGATGACACAAAGCTGGGGAGGTGTTGCCAGTACTTCAGAGGTTAGAGATAAAATTCAGAGGGATCTTGATAAATTGGAGAGCTGGGCTATAGACAACAAAGTGAAATTCAAGAAAGACAAATGTAAGGTGCTACACTTAGGGAAGAAAAGCCAAATGCACAGATACAGAATGGGGGAAAACTGGCTTGGCAGCAGCACTGCTGAGAAGGATCTGGGCGTTGTGGTGCATCACAACCTCAACATGAGTCAGTGATGTGATGCTACTGCAAAAAAAGTAAACACAGTTTAAGGTTGCATTAACAGAGGCATAGCATGCAAGTCATGGGAGGAGATAGTACTGCTTGCTGAGGCCTAACCAGTGCCCAGTAAGTCTACTGCATCCAATTTTGATCACTGATGTATGGAAAGGATGTAGAGAAATGTGAAAGGATCCAGAGGTAAGTGAAAAAGATGATCAAAGGGATGGAATGCAAGCCATGAGAGCAAAGGCTGAAGGAACTGGGCATGTTTAGTTTGGAAAAAAGGAGATTAAGGGGGGATATGATAGCAGTTTTCACATACTTGAAAGGCTGCCTTAAAAAAAATGGACAAAAGTTGTTCTCTTTTACCACAGAGAGCAGGACAAGAGGCAATGGGTTCAAACTACAGCACTGCAGATTTAATTTAAAATGTCAGGAAAAACTTGCTAACTGTAAGAACAGTAGGACAATGGAACAGATTGCATAGGGAGATTGTAGAAACTTCTTCACTAGAGGTTTTTAAAACAAGGCTGGATAACCATCTATCCTGGATGGTTTACACCAGGGGGTCTCAAACTTAATTTACCTTAGGGCCAGTGCCAGTCCTCAAATCCTCCCAGTGGGCCAATAATGTCACTGAAGATGGTCTTCAGAAAAGAAGACGTTTATATTGCATTTTTTATTTCAAATTTCTTAGAAATAATAAAACTGTCATACAACTTTATACAATTCTTCGCCTGCCAGAGGGTTTTTAGTGTTTGCCAGACACCTGGCAATGCTTCAGTTCTGTCAGTTTGTTGATGTTTTGCCTCAGTGACTGAGCAGTTGAAACCTTCAGGATTGCAGCAAGGTGGGCATCAGAGAGTTGTGTTCAGTATTTTGACTTGTTTATATTCTTTGTGGAAAGAAGTGATGCTGCCTCCATGGCTGACTCTGCCCGACAACTAATGATGCTGCCTCCATGGCTGACTCTGCCCGGTGACTAGTGATGGTATCTCTGTCCCTCTCCCCCCAGCCATTGGGAGCTGCAGGGGGCGGCGCCTGCAGCAGACATGGCCAGCAGTGTGTCTTCCTGCGTCTCTCCTTCGTGGGCCACAGTGAGGAGGTTCTCGGGCCGCAGATGGTCCTTGGGCCGCGACTTTGAGACCCCTGGTTTACACACAACAAATCCTGCATCTTGGCACGGCGTTAGACTAGATGATCCTTGTGGCCCCTTCTAACGCTATGGTTCTATGATTGTAAGGAGAAGAATAATAATTAAAACACACACAAAAACTTAAAGCAGGATTGCTGGAAATTCTACTCACCCACTAATACAATATATGATATTCTGTTTTGATGGGCAGCTAAAATATTAACTCTCTCATTATAATCAACATTGTGGTAATGGTTGAGTGAGTAGATTATATGCCTAGGCTAATGAAGACAGTTTTCCTAATCCAGTTTAAACTAACTATGGTAAAATACTGAGTGCGTCACCTGCTACTGTCCTGGGGCATTCTGAAGCACGTTATCCTAAAGTGAAAAAGATTTTTGTACTCCTTGCAGATGGATGTTCAGGGCCAAAAGTTTGAAAACTGCTGTAGTCAGGTAGACATTTGACTTCTATTAATGACGGAATATTGAGGTGTAAAAGGAAAGGCGAGGTGGAGGCCCCTTTGACAATTTGTGTCAGTGCTGTTTCTCATGTTTGTGAATTTTCTCAGCCTAGTCAAGGCAGAGGTAATACTTCCTTCAGGGGTCTGACGTCTCTAGCTGACAGCCAGTTGGAGGGACAAACTTTCTAACTTGCAAAGGTTTTCTTCACAGCCTTGAGGCAACAGCCATCGTTTTAAAAAAAATGAAAGCTTAGATTCTTCAGTACAATTCTGTATGAAAAGTGGATTTTGTTGCTAATTATGTAGCTGTGGAACTGTGGAACACATGGGACTCTGTTTAAAGGTGTTTAAAACCATTAGTAACATGGGGCTGGCCTTATGGATAAAGCCCTGCCAAATTCATGGTCCATTTTGATCAATTTCACAGTCAGAGGGTTTTAAAATTAGTGTCACATTTTCAGCTGTTTACATCTGAAATTTCAGGGTGTTGAAACAGTGGGGATCCCAACCCAAAAGGTACTCAGAAGTGGGTCTGATCTCCGCTTCCCCCCTCCCACCGGCCCCGAGCTGCCATGCAAGGTAACAACAAGTCCTGTCTCTCCCCAGCCCAGCAGGGACTCTCAGCTTGGAGGTCCCTGGCTAGGGCGCTTCCAGGCACAGGGGGATATTGGACCCACCTGTACAAGTCTCCTCCAGCTGCAGGAACCTCCAGTGTTGGGCAGGGAGCTTGCTGCAACAGGGGGAGGACCTCGGAGGTGGGTCTTATCCCCTCCTTCCTCCCAAAGCCGCTATGCAAGGGAAGGACAATCCTGTCCCTCCCCAGCCCAGCAGGGACTCACAGCTAAGAGCTCCCTGGCTGGGGTGCTCCCAGGAGCAGGGGGATATCTGACCTACCTTCACAAGTCTCCTCCAGTTGCAGGAACCTCTGGGGCTGGAGCTTCCTGCAGCAGGGGGGAGGCAGGCACTCAGAGGTCGGTCTGATCTCCCCGTGAGAGCTAGAGCGGCGGTGCAGGGGAAGGACAAGTCCTCTGCCCCACTCAGTCCAGCCGGACTTGCAGCTAGGAGCCCCCTGACTGGGGTTGATCCCAGCAGCAAGGGTGAGATCAGATTTCATGGGGAAGGGCTTATTTCACGGTCAGTGACACATTTTTCACAGCTGTGAAATTGGTAGAGCCCTACTTATGGACACTAGGGGAATATTTAAAGTGCAGGTTCACTCTGAAAAAATGCCTGTAAAAATGGCATAATGAAGAAGCATCTTTGCCTGTCACTTCCACAGCAACTTCACTCTGTTTATAAATAAGCATAATCTTTTTTTTTCTTATTTCCAGACATGCAGACTCAAGCAGGGCTCCAAGAGTCAAATGTTCTTTCAGGCTTGCACGTCATCATTAGTAATAAAGGTTCTTCAGTCCAGATCCTGCATTTTGTTTTAGCTGTACAACTTCATGGAAGATCATCATATTGTATGTGTGGAAATGAGGACAGCATTTGGCCCAGCAATTTGTATTGCTGTAACCCTGGCCTTTACTTTGAGGTGCATGGGTGGGGTGTACCTGTGTGTCTGCACACACATGTATGTGTGTATATATAATGTGGTGATTGAGATCACTCTAAAGCCCAGAAGGGGCCTTTAAAAATCTGGCAGCCAAGGTTTGAAGAGCAAAGCAGGCAAACCGGTAGTTCCTATATAGTTTGTGGGGGATCAAGAACCAAGATCTAAAGCCCTAGATTAACTGCGGGAGGGGGCAGGACAGGAACCAATGCCTCCAGCCCTCAAAAGTGGAGAAAGGGTAGACAAATATGCTGCTACTTCCCCAGAAGGGTAAGCAATAAGTCAGGCAGGGGAGGAGCAAATGATTGCCACGCAAGAGGTATGTGTACCAGCATCCATGAGTGCAAGGGAGAGGTTAAAGAAACTGAGGCAGGGAGAGCTGTAAAACCTGCTAACAAGTCGTGTGTTATAGGAAAAAGAAAGATAATTCCTGTTTTGTTTTGTTTGCTAAACTTTCTGCTCTGTCATGTTGCACATGCAGGCAGGAACAAGGGGCCTGTACTAACAGAGGAAAGTGCCTTATTAAAGGTAACTCTAACGTGACATAGATACTGGCTACTGTTTTGAAAAGGGTCATTATGATTTCTTCCTTAAAAATGCTACACATTGTTTCTGTAATAACTCCAATAAAGAACTATATACTGCCTTATCTTCAGAATGGCAGATAAGATTGAGATATTGAAATGTAAATCTTTTTCTAAGGGTTTAACAGTTGAAATCATAGAAGGAAAAGTTTTAGGACCTGTCTGCACCTTTGTTATTGTCTTATAAAATGTTGTCTAAATATTTTCTGTTCACTTTTGTGGACACCCGGATTTTGTTTAGCATTGAAACAATAGTTGTGTTTTGCCTATTAAAATACCATTGCAAGATATTGTGAATAAACTGTTTTGCTTGAGGAGGAAAATATGTTAACAAATACAGCAGTGTGTTGAATTAAGCCAGATGTACAAATGAGAGATCTGAGTGCACGTGTAGAATTTCAGTTGAGCTGTTAATGAGATTCTGACAGGCAAGAAAACAAGATGGTTTATGCTTTTCAGTCACTTTTGTTAAGCTCCATTATTTAGTTGGAAAAACATATTATAAAATGTATTTGAGATACACATAAGGTATGACTGTTCTTTGTTTTTTCCAGTTACATTATTTTTTCCTTTCATTCCATTTAATGCATTACGACTGTTTAACGTCTCTATCTTTTCCGGTATTGTATGTGCTCTATGTCAGATGTGTAGGATCTGGAACTCATGTAACAAATTAATCCTGTTTGCTAGTTTTTGCATGTATTTCATGCTATTATGCTCCAGTGACATCTTTACTAATGACAGGTTTCAGAGGAACAGCCGTGTTAGTCTGTATTCGCAAAAAGAAAAGGAGTACTTGTGGCACCTTAGAGACTAACCAATTTATTTGAGCATGAGCTTTCGTGAGCTACAGCTCACTTCATCAGATGCATACCGTGGAAACTGCAGCAGACTTTATATACACACAGAGAATATGAAACAATACCTCCTCCCACCCCACTGTCCTGCTGGTAATAGCTTATCTAAAGTGATCAACAGGTGGGCCATATCCAGCACAAATCCAGGTTTTCTCACCCTCCACCCCCCCACACAAATTCACTCTCCTGCTGGTGCTAGCCCATCCAAAGTGACAACTCTTTACATAATCAAGTCGAGCTATTTCCTGCATAGATCCAGGTTTTCTCATATCCCCCCACCCCCATACACACACAAACTCACTCTCCTGCTGGTAATAGCTCATCTAAACTGACCACTCTCCAAGTTTAAATCCAAGTTAAACCAGAACATCTGGGGAGGGGGGGGGTAGGAAAAAACAAGAGGAAACAGGCTACCTTGCATAATGACTTAGCCACTCCCAGATTGATAGAGCCAGAAGAGTTCCCAGAAGTTACCTACTACAGGACAGGCCTAACAAAGAAAATAACAGAACGCCACTAGCGGTCACCTTCAGCCCCCAACTAAAACCCCTCCAACGCATTATTAAGGATCTACAACCTATCCTAAAGGATGACCCAACACTCTCACAAGTCTTGGGAGACAGGCCAGTCCTTGCCTACAGACAGCCCCGCAACCTGAAGCAAATACTCACCAACAACCACATACCACACAACAGAACCACTAACCCAGGAACTTATCCTTGCAACAAAGCCCGTTGCCAATTGTGCCCACATATCTATTCAGGGGACACCATCACAGGGCCTAATAACATCAGCCACACTATCAGAGGCTCGTTCACCTGCACATCCACCAATGTGATATATGCCATCATGTGCCAGCAATGCCCCTCTGCCATGTACATTGGTCAAACTGGACAGTCTCTACGTAAAAGAATAAATGGACACAAATCAGATGTCAAGAATTATAACATTCATAAACCAGTCGGAGAACACTTCAATCTCTCTGGTCACGCAATCACAGACATGAAGGTCGCTATCTTAAAACAAAAAAACTTCAAATCCAGACTCCAGCGAGAAACTGCTGAATTGGAATTCATTTGCAAATTGGATACTATTAATTTAGGCTTAAATAGAGACTGGGAGTGGCTAAGTCATTATGCAAGGTAGCCTGTTTCCTCTTGTTTTTTCCTCCCCCCCCCCAAGATGTTCTGGTTTAACTTGGATTTAAACTTGGAGAGTGGTCAGTTTAGATGAGCTATTACCAGCAGGAGAGTGAGTTTGTGTGTGTATGGGGGTGGGGGGATGTGAGAAAACCTGGATCTATGCAGGAAATAGCCCGACTTGATTATGTAAAGAGTTGTCACTTTGGATGGGCTAGCACCAGCAGGAGAGTGAATTTGTGTGGGGGGGTGGAGGGTGAGAAAACCTGGTTTTGTGCTGGAAATGGCCCACCTGTTGATCACTTTAGATAAGCTATTACCAGCAGGCCAGTGGGGTGGGAGGAGGTATTGTTTCATATTCTCTGTGTGTATATAAAGTCTGCTGCAGTTTCCACGGTATGCATCTGATGAAGTGAGCTGTAGCTCACGAAAGCTCATGCTCAAATAAATTGGTTAGTCTCTAAGGTGCCACAAGTACTCCTTATCTTTACTAATACAGTACTTTTATTTTGTGATTCTACCAAAAATTCATATTGGGTATCTTGACCAAATCTATCTATCTTTGCTTAAAAGGTATTTATTGCCAATCCACTAAGGATGTTGAAAGTTCATAAAAAAAACAAACAAACCCACAAATTTATTTTCCAAAGTAAGGTGGAATGAGATGTTCTAAAGTGCCTAAGTGAGTTAGGCGTTGTCACGAATCTGGTCGGAAGCCCCTTTCAGCAGCCCACCAGCCACCTGTGGGGGGGGGGGGGGAGTCCAAGCTTGTGTGTCCCTGGGTCCCCCATTGATTTAAGTCTCTGGGACTTGAATGGAGTCCAGCCACTGCCCCAGTCCAGGAGTCCCTAAGAACACCCTGAGTGCAGGTTCTGTCCTAATATTCACTTCTGAGAGCTGGAACCTGCTGTTCAGCAGCCTAACCTCTCTGGGTGTGGGGCTGACCTTTCAGACTCCTTCATACTTAAACACACCTAGAACTCCAGTCCAAAGGCATGAAGACGTTGGTTTACAGATTAACTCTCTCTGGAGGCACATACTAGTTGTGAAGCACATTACACGGAGAAACAGATGTTGCTCAAATGCACGCATTATTGCTCCTTCACTTAATCATATGAAGTACAAGACGGTACAGATCATTTAGAAAACAACAAACCTCCTAAACACAAAGCCCCTCACTAGGTCACCCTTTCCTTGCGTGGTGTTGGGGACTATCTATGTCCAGGAAGGCAGACAGGGTTTCCCTGCATCATGCAGGCTGTTCATGATGGGTAGCTGCTTCTTCATGGACTTCTTTCCCACGCCCTGTGACTCTGATTGCTCCTGCCTAACGCTTCCAGTTCCTGTGTGGCTCTCTTTTTTTATGTGCCCCCTTCCAACACCTACCTTCCTTTGTTCTCTCTTGGTAACTTTCCACTGGTCTTTATAAAAACCAAACAAAAACACTTAGAGGAGGAAGTATCTCTTCCACTGGGATTCTGTTACTCTTTCACATAACTTTTGTGTGGTCAGAGCACCTTAAATACTTCCCTGATGTGTGCAATCTGTTCTTCAGGCTGGTAAGACATTGTGGATACACACACAACAGAGGCATTTCTGATAAGTGATTTCATACCACCATTTCATGATAGCTGCCAATATTCATACGTCTGTCTAGATTGCCAGTTTATCACAGCATATAAACTGTATTTCAAATGATTTTGACTGCTGTTCAGGAAACTAATGGAAGCAAAGGTGGTGATGGTGGGGCTGATGGAAGAAGGACCATGAAGAAATGAGAGAAAAAGAATGCAGGTGTCAGATACTGCAAGTGCAGCACTAGAAGATCCATGGTTTTCCCAGCAAACTGTGGTCCGGGAGATACACATTTCGGTGCAACAATAACAAAGAAACAACTCCCCCATCTCCGCAGGAGTTTAACTTAGGGGGAAAAATGATGGAGAGGAGTTATTTATCATATGAGAATATGACAGGAAGAAATAGGATGAAATTAAGAAAGAGGAAAAATGTCAACTCAATATCCAGAAAGTCTTTGTTTATATGGTCTCCTGTGGGAAAAGCGTGAAAACATCATTATCAATCTAATTTAAAACAACTAAAATAAAATGATACAGTAGGAACCAGTCCCACAGCGATGCGTGGATTACCTAACAGATCCATTCCATTTTAACTTGTATATTTCTGAAGTTCACCACAATGTGTATACACTTAAGATATTTGCATTCCCTCCCTTTAGAAACAAGTTATTTGTAGCACTTAGTCACAATATACATATTCATACTCTTTATTCAGAATACAGTGTGTCATAATAAAGTGCCATTTTAGCTGTTGTAAAAGAAGAAATGCATATTACAACTATCAGAGCAGATTGTTGTTTTATTTCATTGATTGACTCTGCCCATCACCTCGATTTAGTAACCATGAAAGTGTACTGGCTTTTTCATTCTTCTTGAAGGATGCTGTTTTTGGCACTGTTTTATATTTTGAACACACCGGTAGTGTTGCTCACCAGTTAATACTGGCATTTGTACAGCTCTTGAGAACAACATAAATATTATCCTCTTTTGGGTGGTTGGGTAAGTGTGTTATACCATGACTTGTGTTGTATACAGTCCTCAACTTAAAACACATCAATTTTTCCTTCTTACTCTAGGGAATACCTTGATTACTGTACATTTTGAGATAAAGTTGGTTAGATAGTTAATACACTCCAGTGCAATTAGCTGCTTTTAAGGGCAACGAGAATACATAATGCTGGGGCCTTCAAGTGAGATAGAACTCAGACCCCAGGACAATAATAATTCATGCTGAGAAAACTTGGCCCACGCGATCATGCTCATGGACTTTCATGAGATAGTGAGGGAATGTTGTGCAATCTAGTGTCTTACAATGTAAGATACATACTGAATTACCAGATAGACACCAAATAGGTACTGTCAATACTACATGGGGTTGAACTGAGTTTCCTAACTACAAAGAATCTTATCATAATTTATTCTAAAGATTCTGTCTTGACATGCATGTTGGCAAGAAGGATAACTAACATGACTTCAAACATGTTATTCTGCTTCTTAATAAACATTAAGTGGACTTTTCAGTCATGTTACATTAAATTTGATTCAACTAACACACTGAAAAATGCAGCTTTTTTCAGCTGCCAATTAGACTCTGAGACTTCGATATACCTGCAGACTTCTATTTGTACAGTTAATTCTATACTATATCTACCATAGTCTTTTTTTCTCTTTTAATATAGAGATTTCAAAACAAATAATAAACAAATGAAACACAACAAAACAAAAAGTCATCTTCAGAGTCAGGACTTGTAACTGCTCTTGATTAGAGAAGTTTGTTAACAAATAATGATTCCAAGTAGGAAGCAAGGGACAGGAAATGAATATATTTCATCATGATCTTGTTGTGTTATAGGGAGAAAGTACTATGATGCAAAGAACAGAAATGATTGGGGAAAAATCACTGATATTTTTAGTCTTAAATATTTAGACTAGTAGCAGAAATGAATATAAACTAAAACCTTGGCAGTCTTTCCTAAACAGAGGATGTTTGTGACTTCCATTCTCAAGGTCTTGGATGCTGTTAATGTTAAAGTACCTGAGAATATGAATTAAACTGATTTTGCTATTTTAAATGGCCTGCTTGGGTGAACGTTGGATGTTTTGATATCTGCACTATAGCTTTCTCGTTGACCTAAATAAACAGATAGACTTCAAGCAGTAGGGCCCTACCAAATTCCCGGCCATGAAAAACGCATCACAGATCGTGAAATCTGGTCTTCCCCCTGTGAAATCTGGCCTTTTGTGTGCTTTTTACCCTATACTATACAGATTTCATGGGGGAGACCAGCAGGGGTTCACAAGGTTATTTAAGGGGGGGTTGCGGTGTTGCTACTCTTACTTCTGTGCTGCCTTCAGAGCTGCGTGGCTTGAGAGTGGCGGCTGCTGACTGATGCAGGCAGCAGCGCAGAAGTAGGGGTGACCATTCCATACCAGGCCATCCTTACTTCTGTGCTGCTGTTTGCTGTGGCTCTGCCTTCAGAGATGGGCTCCTGGCCAGCAGTCACTGCTCTCCAGCTGCCCTGGTTTGACGGCAATGCCGACGGCAGCAGCAGCGCAGAAGTAAGGAGAGCAATACTGCAACCCCCTCTACAATAACCTTGCAAACCCCACCCCCCACCACTCCATTGGGTCAGGACACCTCCAATTACAACACGTGACATTTCAGATTTAAATAGCAGAAATAATGAAATGTACTATTTTTAAAATCCCATGACTGTGAAATTGACCAAAATGGATCATGAATTTGGTAGGACCCTCTCAATGAGTATTTGAAGGGTAAAGAACAGGATCTTCTTTTCTTTGAGTCTCAGTATATGGAGGGAATTTATTTGATTGGCATGCCACCCTTAACTAATTATTCTGAGGTTTAATAACAGAAGTCGGCAACCTTCGGCATGTGGCCCATCAGGGTAATCCACTGGGGGGCCATGAGACGTCTGTTTATGTTCATCGTCCACAGGCACAGCTCCCAGTGGCTGTGGTTCACCGTTCCCAACCAATGGAAGCGGCTACCAGCACGTCCCTGCGTCCTGCGCCACTTCCCGCAGCTCCCATTGTCCAGGAACGGTGAACTGTGGCCACTGGAAGCTGCAGGGGGCTGTGCCTGCGGACAGTCAACGTAAACAAAATGTCTCGCGTCCTGCCAGCGGATTACCCTGATGGGCCATGTGCCGAAGGTTGCTGACCCCTGTTTGATTAACTTGTAGGAATATCTGATTCTTCAGGGATAATATTTCTAATCCCCCTAATATTTTTAGAGTGACATATGGTGATAAAGGTTTTATGGATATACTTTAGTCATCAAACTCTTCAGTTTTGCTACAAGTCTGGAAAAGGGAAGAATGGGGTTCACAGTTAACACTGTGCTGAGATAGTGTGCATTTCTCTTTGGATGCAAACTTAGTAAAAATTCACAACTGGTGAATTTCCACTGGGTGCAGCAGTGGTGGAAACAGTAGAGTAGACAGTAATTGGGTAGAGCTCATGTGTCTTTGTTTTTTGTTTTTGTTTTGTTTTGTTTTTGGTAGACAGCACTGAGCCCTCAGTGTGCTGCAGCTGGTGGTATCCCCTATAAAATATGTCAGAATAGACATGGCCCTGGGATTAAATCCTGACCTTTCCTCTATAGCTATGAAAGATTCTCCTAAAGCAGGGGTTGGCAATCTTCGGCATGCGGCCCATCAGGGTAATCTGCTGGCAGGCCACGAGACATTTTGTTTATGTTGACCGTCCACAGGGACGGCCCCTCGCAGCTCCCAGTCACTGCGGTTCACCATTCCTGGCCAATGGGAGCCGCAGGAAGCGGTGTGTTCTGCAGGGACATGCTGGCTGCTGCTTCCTGCGGCTCCCATTGGCTGGGAACAGCGAACCATGGTCACGGGGAGTTGTGGTGGGGCTGTGCCTGATGGTCAACATAAACAAAATGTCTCACAGCCCGCCAGTGGATTACCCTGATGGACCGCGTGCCGAAGGTTGCTGACCCCTGTCCTAAAGCCAAACTATTCTCGGGGGAAATAGCATTGAAGAGCCCATGTGAGGAATATGAAACTGCCTGGGCTAAAGAGCTTCACTTTGCCAGGTTTCCCTCTGCTGCCTGCATAGTAGGGATTTAGGGATGGGCACAATGCATCTGGCATTACACAGATCCACTAGCTATACTTCCAGGGCAGCCAGTTTCCATTGCCTACCACCCTTTCACAGACACCACAGAACAGGGTTTCTCAACCTTCATTGCATCATGACCCCAACAAAAATTGGGGGGGCCAACAAAAATGCCTACATAACCCTGGGCAGGGGGACTGAATCCTGAGCCCCGCTGCCCTGGGCAGGGGGGCCAAACCCAAAGTATGAGGCCCAGAGGCAGGGGTTGAGGCCAAAGCTTGAGGGCTTCAGCCATGGACAGGGGGTTTGTAACCTGAGCCCCGCCGCCCAGGACTGAAGCCCTCAGGTTTCAGCTTCAGCCCTGGCCGGTAGGGCTCTGACATCAGCCCTGGGCCCTAGCAAGTCTAACGCTAGTCCTAGCGACCCCATTAAAACAGGGTCGTGACCCACTTTGAGGTGCCGACACACAGTTTGAGAACCGCTACCATAGAGTGGAGGTGCAAGTGGAATGTAGGCTAGTTGTCCCTTTAGAATATATTGGCACTGCTATGCTACAGTGATCTGGGTTGGGGAAGATTCCTTCCCACACAGTCGGAGATACTCTTGATCAAAACAAGCCAGCTGCATGCTCATCCAAAATTTGGGCCTTCAGTAGTTCACAAATTCCTGTTTTTTCAGGTTCTTTATGTGTAGTTTCAGGGAGACAGTGTTGCTTCAGTTACATTAATTTCAAAGTTGAAGGGTTAACTTTGCAGGCTAAAGGCTAGAGACTACTTTTCTTAATATAACAAACTGGTGAGGTGAAGACTGCCCCTTCTCCTTTTCTAGGGTAAACTCCCTATACGATCATGTTCTGCTTCTGCAGTTTTAGAAGTAATGTTAGCAATGTTAGCTATCCTTCCTACAAGCCATTTTGTGTTAAACTTCAAGACAATTGTGTAATCAGATACTACTCTCATGGCTATGTTGACTGAAATTACAGCAAATTACTTGATTTTCAGCAAAGTTTTTAGTTTTCAAACATTAACACTAGTAAAGAAAAGTTATATATCTACAGATTTTCCTAATTCCCTATGATTACCAAATTTGCACAGTTACTACATTCCTTAAATCAGATGCAAAACATGCAGTATTATCAGTAAACCATATACGAGATACACTGTGCTCATAGTTTTGAGGGTTAATGAGCTAAGCTAATTACATCAAGTCATAGCTAACCAAGTAATCAGAAAACAGTTTTTTTCCCGTTTTACAAGATACACTGTGCTTGTAGTTCTCAGATTTAATATGCTCATGGTAATTGGACAATGTCATAGCTCAGCAAGTTATCTGAAAACATTTTTTTGCTTTTTCTACTGTGAGCAGTGTGAGCTAGGTTTCAGAATAGTAGTTGTGTTCGTCTGTATCAGCAAAAAGAATGAGGAGTACTTGTGGCACCTTAGAGACTAACAAATTTATTTGAGCATAAGCTTTTGTGGGCTAAAACCCACTTCATCGGATGCATGCAGTGGAAAATACAGTAGGAAGGGTGTGTGTGTGTGTGTGTATTATATAACAGTAGGGGGGGAAATAAGCATGAGGGAATAGTTTTACTTTGTGTAATGTAATTTGTGTAATTTACACAAAGTAAAACTATTTCCCCATGCTTATTTCCCTCCCCTCCCCAGTTGTTACTCACACCTTCCTGTCAACTGCTGGAAATGGGCCATCCTGATTATTACTACAAAAGGTTTTTTCTCCTGCTGATAATAACTCACCTTAATTGATCACTCTCCTTACAGTTTTCAGAGTAACAGCCGTATTAGTCTGTATTCGCAAAAAGAAAAGGAGTACTTGTGGCACCTTAGAGACTAACCAATTTATTTGAGCATGAGCTTTCGTGAGCTACAGCTCACTTCATCGGATGCATACAAGGCATGCAAACTGCGTTTCCACGGTATGCATCCGATGAAGTGAGCTGTAGCTCACGAAAGCTCATGCTCAAATAAATTGGTTAGTCTCTAAGGTGCCACAAGTACTCCTTTTCTCCTTACAGTGTGTATGGCAATACCCATTTTTTCTTGTTCTCTGTGTGTGTGCGCGTGTGTGTGTGTATATATATCTAGCTATCTTCCTACTGTATTTTCCACTGCATGCGTCCGATGAAGTGGGTTTTAGCCCACGAAAGCTTATGCTCAAATAAATTTGTTAGTCTCTAAGGTGCCGCAAGTACTTCTCGTTCTTTTTGTTAGATAAGTGTGTAACTTACTTTTCTCTACCTGATTGAATTTTATACTTTGTGTTTGCTTTGGCTGGCCCTTGCAGAAGGCTTTGCTATCTTTAATAACTGCATCTTCACACGGTATACTGAGGTTTCAGTTGTATACTGATTTTGAAATAGTACATGCAGAAAAAAGGAAATTTGTGAATAACAAAATGAACAGCAGTTCCTCTTTTGTTTTCTATATTTCTATTTAAATGAGTTAAAGGCAAAGCATGTTATTCTACAATGTAGTATTGTAACTGCATCATATATACAATATAGCATTGTCTCTCTGCCTTACTGACTTCTCATCCTGTGCATTGAATGAGGCAGGGCTCCTGCAGAATAAATAGTGTGTGATTATATAACTAAAGATTATATAATAATTCATATGACCAAGGGAGCCAAATTAAGGTTATACATGAAACCTTTATTCTGATATTTTCTAACTATTGATCCTTGACTTCTCAGCCTTAACATTTTTAACGCAGATTTTTATATGCTACTTCAGTTTTTTTAAGATAGGAACCCCCTCCAGAAATTCCATTGTGTGGAGCTGTATAGACCCCTACATGGATTATTAGCATAGTTTGAATGCAGAATCTCAAGATCTATAGCACAGATATTTACTGCTGGAACTAAAGGTATAAGTGGTGATAGTAATATGCTGTTATCTTCTAAGTGGACCAGGTATTACAAGAGGATGTGAGACATGTTGCTAGACAGTGGAGGAAACCAAAACCTTGGATTCTGTTCATGGCTCTTAAGGGAGGTGTGGTCTAGTGATTCCAGATATTACAGCCAGGCACATATATTTGGCATATTCATTCTGAAAGGCATTGTGACAAAGCGGGTGAGATTTGGGTCCACAATATTAGCAAACTGAGGAACAGTATTTCATCTGCAGAAACTCATCCAGTGCACAAGCAACACAGAACTGCACATTCATGTATAGCACAGGGCTACCTGAACTCTGCAGTATTCCCAGACCCAACTGGCCTGAGCCATGACACTCTCAATCCAAAGATACAGTATAGCTGTACATGATGCTTGTGCTACCAGTCCCATCCTCTGTTCCATTTTTGTAAAGAAAAATCTTTATTGAAAAGTAACAGGAAATCCAGTATGTGCGTAAGATATATAAGAGTTGCTGAGGTATTAGTCTGAATAGTGGTAGTCTGTGAAAACTGAAGGTTTGGTCCTTAAATTTATTTCAGAAAATGTCTTGTATATCATAAAAATTGTAATGTGGAATGCCTTCAAATAGCACAGAAGGGAGTGGACTCATGTATTTTAATGAAAAAACAACGAGGAGTCCCTGTGGTACCTTAGAGACTAACAAATTTATTTGGGCATAAGCTTTTGTGGGCTAAAACCCGCTTCATCAGATGCATGGATGGAAAATACAAGAGGGAGGTATAAATACACAGCATATGAAAAGATGGGAGTTACCTAACTAAGTGGGGGGTCAGTGCTAATGAGCCAATTCAATTGAGGTGGAAGTGGGCTATTCTGAACAGTTGACAAGAAGGGGTGGAAATCACTTTTGTAGTGGTAATGAGGCCAATGTATACAAGGTGGCCCATTTCAAACAGTTGACAAAAAGGTGTGAGTATCAGCAGGGGGAAATTAATTTTTCTATTGATCCATCCACTCCCAGTCTTTATTCAGGCCTAATTTGATCTTATCCAGTTTGCAAATTAATTCCAGTTCTATAGTTTCTCTTTGGAGTCTGTTTTAGAAGTTTTTTTGTTGAAGAATTGCCACTTTTAAGTCTGTTATTAAGTGTCCAGGGAGATTGAAGTGTTCTCTTACTGGTTTTTGTTATAATTCTTGATGTCAGATTTGTGTCCATTTATTCTTTTGCATAGAGACTGTCCGGTTTGGCCAATGTACGTGGCAGAGGGGCATTGCTGGCACATGATGGCGTATATCACATTGGTAGATGTGCAGGTGAATGAGCCCCTGATGATGTGGCTGATTTGGTGGTTAGGTCCTCTGATGGTGTGTCTTGAATAGATATGCAGACAGAGTTGGCACCGGGGTTTGTTGCAGGGTTGGGTTTCTGGGTTAGTGTTTTTGTTGTGTAGTGTGTAGTTGCTGGTGTGTATTTGCTTCAGGTTGGGGGCTGTCTGTAAGTGAGGACTGGCCTGTCTCCCAAAGTCTGTGAGAGTGAGGGATCGTCCTTTAGGATAGGTTGTAGATCCTTGATGATGCGCTGGAAAGGTTTTAGTTGGGGACTGTAGGTAAGGGCGTTCTGTTACTTTTTTTTGTTGGGCCTGTCCTGTAGTAGGTGACTTCTGGGTACCCTTCTGGCTCTGTCAATCTGTTTCTTCACTTTACCAGGTGGGTATTGTCGTTCTTCAGTTTTGGTTTATGATTAAGGAATTTGTTGATTTTTATAATAAGTGAAAAATAAAATCCAGTGAAGTTTAAGAAATACTCAATATTGTAATCTGTAAAATAACATTTCTCTGTAAATAAACATTCTATGTGGAAAGACTGGAATGCAGGATTTTACTTTTTATCTTTTCTCTGTAAGGGAAATGCATTTAGAAGGGAAAACAGCATATCGTCATAAATAGCCAACCCTTGTTTATCAGGAAGTGGTTTTCTTGTCTGTGAACACAAGAATGAACACAATTATCATTATAAACAGATTCCAGCTAAGATATACTTTGATGACCTGCAATCAAGAAAGCAATGTTTTATTGAATGCTGATTAATTAAATGTTTTTATATCTTCAGTTTACAAAAAAAGCAGCAAAACTTATTTTGTAATTTGAAAATTATTTAAATTTTTTATTCCATTAATCAGCTGTTGAACACATTTTTATATCTTTTACTAACAAGCTAAAAGTTTTAGGTTGGGAGAAATTTTTTTTGACCTTGCAGCTGTGTATCCTTGTCTTTGTTAGTTCATAAAGACCTCTATTTGTTAAGATTATTCTTCTGTTTCCCTTGTTTGAAGAGTTATCTGCAGCATATTTGTCAGTGTTCGTGTGCTGCAAAACAGATACCTGATACCTCATCTAATTAGAACTAATGCTGCTCTTGCCATAATGCTTCAAAACTACTTGATTGGATCTGATTCCCTGGGACTGAACTCCAGATGTTAATTTACAGTCTGCCATCTGCTTATTATTAGTATTTCTGTCAAGTTGCAGGTCAAAATTATAACTTGCTTGCTGTCAATAGTATGTTAGCATTTTTAACACCATTTATATACTCAACCCTGGGTGCTTTTCTGTAATTGCAATCTAATTTGCATTTTTGCCTCAGAAGACATGCAGGGTGAAACAAACATGTGTCACAGGTCAGGGAAGCTGCACCTGGATTTTGCCTCAGTGGTTCAGGTAAGGGGGTTGGATCATGGGGAGGGGCCAGGGAGAGCATGGCGGCCCTGGGCCGGGGGTGGGGCCCTCTTCCCTTCCCCCCAGCCCACTCCCCTGTACTGGTAAGGTATGGATTCCACTTGCACCATTGCCTGCTTGCTTGCTCTTCAGAAACGGTTAACAGGTGTGATTGATTGTTGTAGCTTATAACTGTAGCACAGTTCTTTCTATGCAAGCCTATTTCATTCTTAAGCTAAAAAGCATTAGAGAGAAAACCCATTTAAAACAATAAAACAACCTATATACATATTAATAAGCTTAGAAGAATTAACCCCAGCCCTAACATGGATTCTGGCAGGAGCAGTCCTTCAGTCCCCCAGCCAAAAGAAGTCCTTTTAGTTACCAGTTCATGACAGCTTCAGTTCAGAACAAGCACACTCATAAAATGTTTAGTTCACCCTTTATATGGTTCAGGGATCTTTGATCTGAAAGCAGGTAATGAGTATATAGTGGGTCTCTCTCTCTCTTGCAATGGCTGTCTTCAAAAGATAGGCTTTGGAAGGGAGAATTTGCTTTGTCCTCTTCCCAAGGTACTTCATAGGAAATCCACTTCACATATACTGTTCCAAAAGACCTCTGAATTTCCTAATATCTTCCAAGATTGCATTACCCTTGTCTTCCTGCTTAAAAAGTTCCACACAATGTCCTTACATAAACATTTGCATTTCTAATACAATGAACTCAGAAGATGTTAAACTTAATGGAATAAATTTTAACTTAATTCAATGAAGTTTGTTCAGGATATAACAGAATACTGTCCATCTGTTTAAAAAACTGTATGACATGTTTTGTGAGGTATGAAGCAACCCTTCGTAGTAGCACATCCTGTCCTCAGAATTGTTGGATCATATTAAAGAAGTTCTGTATTAAAATCACAAATGAGTTTGATTCCCCATAGTTTAAATTCCAGGGTATTACTAATTAAGAGGTCTCTTGGTTTTTGGTACTGTTTCTCTTCCTCTATGTGTGAAACTTGCAAGCTGCTAATTGCGTTAGTACATTCTAAGACAGAGTCTGTTCTCAAAGCAATACTCTCTAACAACAGAAACAGCACCCAGAGACTCCCTGCCCTTTTGTTGTATTAACAATTATGATTAAAATAGAGATAGAGAATGTATGTGGATGGATGCTTGGTGTGGATAATAACTGAATGATCAGGGAGGTGCCAGCCTAAGAATCCAGTGTCCATCGGCTGAAGAAGGCGTCAAGT
Source organism: Caretta caretta (assembly GCF_965140235.1). Taxonomy (NCBI): domain Eukaryota; kingdom Metazoa; phylum Chordata; order Testudines; family Cheloniidae; genus Caretta; species Caretta caretta. The sequence continues at coordinate 199,161,544 of NC_134208.1, read as the reverse complement.
GGAAATAACCAGAGGACCCCCGGAGGGCAGACTGGAATCCACCCAACAGCCTCAAGAATGGGAGAACCAAAGAACAAGATAACATCTGGCAGCACGGAGCCGTCAGGAATGTGCTATCTGCTGATTGATTCAGCAACAGCATGATGAAGCAATTCTCATAGACTGGCATAGGAAGAAATTCCTATAAAAATGGACTCTAGAAAGTGAGAACGTTGGGGTCTGATTCTGCAAACCAACTTCCAGGAGTATCAGATGAGCATCTGACAAGGCCCTGCTCCCTCCTCATGTCCAGGCCACCTGGCCAGTGGCTTGGCATGAGCAACTCTAAGGCTGGTAACTATGATAACAACCTTGCAGAACCTCTGTGTGTGTGTTTGTATGAATGAATGTGTGAATAAATACGAGATTGAATGGAATGTTATAACTATAACTAACTGCTTACTATGATTCTGTCTGTATTCACAATAAATATGGTATTTTTCCTTTTCCCCTTTAATAAGATCCTGCTGGTTTTTATTTTATTGGTATAACAGAATAAGTGCTAGTATATCTTTCTTCCTTATACCTCACAAAATTGTTGAACCTCTCCTTTAATGGTGTGATCCACAGTCCAGTGAAGCCAATAGGCTTTGGATCAGGCCCTAAGTGCAAAACTCAAGTCAACAAGTGATTTCCACTAAGGTCTCCTATGTGTCATGAAGATTATTGCTGAGGTTATTCTACTGTGAAGTATTGTCCGATGAATATTAGCCTTTAAGCCCTTGATAGAATCTTACTTACAATCAATCAAATTGGAAGTGTAGTACGCAGAGGGTAAAACCTACTTGGTTTTAGTACTACAGTCTGATCAATCAGTATCTCAAAATGTAGCATCTTATAATGGAATTGCATCTGGATATTGATTCTAAACTAGCTGTGTACATAATTAAACTTTATTGCTGACATTTATTTTGTATTTTTATTGTTTTAAAAATGTATTTCTTTTTCTCTTCATCTGTCTTTATGAAATAATTTTTAAAAATAACAGCCATGTTAATGTATAACAATTTTTAAAACAATATGAATTGTCAAAGCTGTTCTTAAAAATACTTGGATATTGTAATAAAATAAATCATTTTGTCACTAACATTAATATCTTGGTCTTCTAAAGGACTCATTCCCTTGCATGGTGTCAAGTATCGGGGGGAAGCCATGTTAGTCTGTATCCACAAACACAGCTTCCTTCTCTTCATGTGTCAGTATATTTAAGCCTGCATCTTGTAATTTTCACTCCATGCATCTGAAGAAGATGGTTTTTTACCCACGAAAGCTTATACCCAAATAAATGTGTTCGTCTTTAAGGTGCCACCAGATTCCTCGTTGTTTTAAAGGATTCATTTAACATGTTAACACAAATATTTTGATTTGTTTTTCTGACTTATATTCAGAGCCAGCCATTTCCACCAGGGTGAGCCTTTCCTCCTGCTCTTTCGCGCTTTCCTTCATACTGCCCCTTAGACCTCCTCCCTGCACTAATCCGTAAAGTAGCAACTCTATCATTCTTCAAATACTTGCTCAAGCCTGCTTGTACTGGGGTGCCTATGGTAAATTTTTAACTAATAATGACCATCCAACTGTACAGTAGGGACTACTGATATTACTGCAGATGCCTAGGTTTTAAGGCCAGAGGGGACCTTGTTGATTGTGTAAATGCTTCAGAGCAGAGATTGTTTCTTCGTGTCGGTTAGTACAGTGATCAGTAGAATGGGAATATAAATTGTACCCGTGGCTATCTACATACCTATACTTTCCTCTCACTGTTACTCTTCTCTTCATTTCTCTACTTGCTCTACTTTTTAATTGCACATACTTCCCATGTCTTTTCTTAATTTAAATTTGTTGGCAGTGTTTTTGTGGCTATGCTGGTCACAGGATGTTAGAGAGACAAAGTGGGTGAGGTAATATCTTCTTCACCAACAGAAGTTGGCTCAATAAGAGTGAGAGGCTTTTGAGCTTACCCAGAGCTCTCTTTTTCCAGATATGTGTAAGCTCGAGAGCTTTTTTTTTCACCAACAGAAGTTGATCCAATAAAAAGATATTACCTCACCCAACCTGTATCTCTTAATTTCGATTTTAAGTTCTTCAAGACAGAGACTGATAGTATAGTACCCAACAAAATGGGGTCCTTATCCTGACTGGCACGGGGCTGATTTAAATTCTGTCAAGGGCTCCACATGTCACATATAGGTTGCAGGGATGCCCTCACTCAATGTGTGTCCCAGCTTCCCACTTTTCAGGCTCCACTGTCTGTCTGCAAGCCCTATGACACTGGGAAGAATGCATCCATTTCACGTATAGCCAGTGTAAAATGGTGAGAATGAGTATTTATATGGTAATTATAGCTTGCCATATAGCCAGCTCTAAGATTATGTAATTCATCTATCCAGAGTAGTGCTGAAGATGCAAGGTGTTATATTGCTGTTGAGCAGCTGCTTAAAGAATTTAATGTGTTTTATTACTTTTTTCCCCATTCTTTTAAAAACCAGCAGTAGGTCACACCTTTTATATAATTGTTCTTTGTCTTAGGGAGGAGCCACGTTCAATGTAACAAACTTTTCTGAAAGTGGTTTAATTTATATGACCTGAAAATGAACAAAATAGTCAATGAAAATATACATTATAATATGTGTATATTAGGGCTGTCATGAGATTGGAAAATTTAATCGTGCAATTAACAATAGAATATCATTTATTTAAATATTTTTCGATGTTTTCTACATTTTCAAATATATTGATTTCAATTACAACACAGAATACAAAGTGTACAGTGCTCACTTTATTTTTGATTACACATATTTGGGCTTGTAACAGTTCCGCATCACCACTGTGGCGCCTCCTGCTGGTCGTTCTGGGAATTAGCTCAGTCTTTTTGCAGGGCGCCCTCCTCCGGTGGCATCTCAAGGATCGTGGCGTTCTTTTCAGGACACAGCCCTCCAGCCGTGCCCCATTCCGTTCTTCCCCCTTCCGGGGGAACAGCAGTTATCTGTCCAGCCACTCACCTCTGTGGCTGACTGCAGCCCAAGGTTCTAGCACTGCCTCAGTGGCAAACTGCAGCCCTTCACTGGCCACTCCCCTCAGTGGCAAGTGGGGGCACGGGATCATGGGGGAGAGAGATAGGGGCCCGCCCACTACCCTGGGTCCTCATATAATCATAGAATATCAGAGTTGGAAGGGACCTCTGGAGGTCATCTAGTCCAGCCCCCTGCCCAGAGCAGGACCAATCCCCAACTAAATCATCCCAGCCAGGGCTTTGTCAAGCCTGACCTTAAAAACTTCTAAGGAAGGGGATTCCACCACCTCCCTAGGTAACGCATTCCAGTGTTTCACCACCCTTCTAGTGAAAAAGTTTTTCCTAATATCCAACCTAAATCTCCCCCACTGCAACTTGAGACCATTACTCCTTGTCCTGTCATCTGCTATCACTGAGAATAGTCTAGATCCATCCTCTTTGGATCCACCTTTCAGGTAGTTAAAAGCAGCTATCAAATCCCCCCTCATTCTTCTCTTCCGCAGACTAAACAATCCCAGTTCCCTCAGCCTCTCCTCATAAGTCATGTGTTCCAGTCCCCTAATCATTTTTGTTGCCCTCCGCTGGACTCTCTCCAATTTGTCCACATCCTTCTTGTAGTGTGGGGCCCAAAACTGGACACAGTACTTCAGACGAGGCCTCACCAATGTCGAATAGAGGGGAACAATCACGTCCCTCGATCTGCTGGCAATGCCCCTACTTATACATCCCAAAATGCCATGAGCCTTCTTGGCAACAAGGGCACACTGTTGACTCATATCCAGCTTCTCGTCCACTGTCACCCCTAGGTCCTTTTCTGCAGAACTGCTGCCTAGCCATTTGGTCCCTAGTCTGTAACGGTGCATTGGATTCTTCTGTCCTAAGTGCAGGACTCTGCACTTGTCCTTGTTGAACCTCATCAGATTGCTTTTGGCCCAATCCTCCAATTTATCTGGGCCCTCTGTATCCTATCCCTACCCTCCAGCGTATCTACCACTCCTCCCAGTTTAGTGTCATCCGCAAACTTGCTGAGGGTGCAATCCACACCATCCTCCAGATCATTAATGAAGATATTGAACAAAACCGGCCCCAGGACCGACCCTTGGGGCATTCCGCTGGATACCGGCTGCCAACTAAACATGGAGCCATTGATCACTACCCGTTGAGCCTGACAATCTAGCCAACATTCTACCCACCTTGTAGTGCATCCATCCAGCCCATACTTCTTTAACTTGCTGACAAGAATAATGTGGGAGACCATGTCAAAAGCTTTGCTAAAATCAAGGAATAACACGTCCACTGCTTTCCCTTCATCCACAGAACCAGTTATCTCATCATAGAAGGCAATTAGATTAGTCAGGCATGACTTTCCCTTGGTGAATCCATGCTGACTGTTTCTGATCACTTTCCTCTCCTCTAAGTGTTTCAGAATTGATTCCTTGAGGACCTGCTCCCTGACCCAGGGACCCTCTAGGCGGCAGCCATGTGCTGCATCTCAGTCAACCCCCACCGTCTGTTTCCCTGGGCCACTTCCCTGTAGCCTTAGCACCTTCTGTGTCCCCCGTATCCAGGCTTCAGTCTTTCAGCCAGTCAGGCTGGAGCTCCCTCTTGCTCCCCTGATCTGGCCTAGCACTGGTTTGTCCAGGATGTTGGCGGTTCCCTCAGCCCTTCAGGGACCCAGTCCTTTCTCTCTGGGCCGCAAGAGGAAACTGACTCTGCCCTGTAGCTCTTTATATATGGGCCTGCTCTGCCCTGATTGGCTGCTCCTTGCAGCCCCACCCTGATTGGCTGCTCCTTGCAGCCCCTCCCTGATTGGCTGTCTGCTGAGCTACCTGCACAGGGCTGCTTGTAACCCTTTCTCCACCAGTGTAGGGCAGACACCCCATCACACTGCTGTAAAAAACAAAAGAAATATTTTCCAATTCACCTCATACAAGTACTGTAATGCAATCTATTTATCATGAAAGTTGAATTTACAAATGTGGAATTATGTACAAAATATAACTGCATTCAAAAATAAAACAATGTAAAACTTTAGAGCTACAAGTCCACTCAGTTCTACTTCTCATTCAGCCAGTCACTCAGACAAACGAGTTTGTTTACATTTGCAGGGGAAAATGCTGCCCGTTTCTTGTTTACAATGTCACCTGAAAGTGAGAACAAGTGTTTGCATGACACTGTTGTAGCTGGCATTGCAAGACATTTACGTGCCAGATGCGCGAAAGATTCATATGTCCTTGCTGCTTCAACCACCATTCCAGAGGAAATGCATCCATGCTGATTACGGGTTCTGCTAGATAAGAATTCAAAGAAGTGCAGACTAATGCATGTTCATTTTCATCATCTGAGTCAGATGCCACCAGCAGAAACTTGATTTTCTTTTTTGGTTGTTCAGGTTCTGTAGTCTCCGCATCAGAGTGTTGCTCTTTTCAGACTTCTGAAAGCATGCTCCACACCCTGTCCAGATCGGATTTTGGAAGGCACTTCAGATTTTTAAACCTTGGGTCAAGAGCTGTAGCTATCTTTAGAAATCTCACATTGGTACCTTCTTTGCGTTTTGTCAAATCTGCAGTGAAAGTGTTCTTAAAATGAACTACATGTGCTGGGTCCTCATTCGAGACTGCTATAACATGAAATACATGGCAGAATGTGGGTAAAACATAGCAGGAGACATACTATTATCTCCCAAGGAGTTCAGTCAAAATTTAATTAATGCATTATTTTTTTAACGAGCGTCATCAGCATGGAAGCATGTCCTCTGGAATGGTGGCCAAATCACGAATGGGCATATGAATATTTAGCATATCTGGCACGTAAATACCTTACAGTGCCGGCTACAAAAGTGCCATGCAAATGCCTGTTCTCACTTTCAGGTGACATTGTAAGTAAGAAGTGGGCAGCATTAACTCCCGTAAATGTAAACAAACTTGTTTGTCTTAACGATTGGCAGAATAAGAAGTAGGACTGAGTGGACTTGTAGGCTCTAAAGTTTTACGTTTTGTTTTTGAGTGCAGTTATGTAAAAAAAGTTTACATTTGTAAGTTGCACTTTCACAATAAAGAGATTGCATTACGGTACTTGTATGAGATGAATTGACAAATACTGTTTCTTTTGTTTATCATTTTTACAGTGCAAACATGTGCAATAAAAATAATCATATAAAGTGTACACTTTGTATTCTGTGTTGTAATTGAAATCAATATATTTGAAAATGTAGAAAAACATGCAAAAATATTTAATACATTTCAATTGGTACTCTATAGTTTAACAGTGTGATTAATCGCGATTAATTTTTTTGAGTTAATTACATGAGTTAACTGTGATTAATCGACAGCCCGAGTGTATATGTGTGTGTATATATATTTAAACTTATGAAACATACTTTGGCATTTTTCATTTAACTTGCAGATTATGTACAATATTTTTAATTTGAAATCCAGGGTTGTCACTGGTGGCTGTTTCGATGCTAGATATTTCTCTTTCACTCACCTTTTTTTCTTGGCCAGTCATTTATCGTAATGCCCTGTCTCAGTTTTTTCTTTTTTTGAGAGAGAGAGAGAAGCTAAACGATTCCATCTGGAGTTAACACTCTACTTGTACGTGAAGACTTCCACGTTACACTTTTTTTCTTTTGAAATGGAAAATAGTTTTCTACTGAGAACCTCAATTGTCTTCTTGCGCTAAGTCTCCGGTTGCATTTTTTAAATAAGATTCTACTTCTGCACCATTATGTTAGCTTAATTCATATACTTGAATGCTACGAACATTTAGGTAAAATGCTTTTCCTTCTATTAAAATATTTCAGTTCCTGGTGTTAATATGCAAATTAGATAATAGAGTAGGTAGTTTTTCTTCATTAATTTAAAAAGAAAACAGTACAGTGGTAATATGTCGTCAGATGTTGGCTGCGTGTGTGTTCTCTCTATGTGCTGTCCCAGGTCTGAGCAGGTAGCTGGCACAGCAGACCTCGAGCAAACCACCCAAGAATCACAAGATCCGTTAAGGTCTTAAGGTACAAAGGCACCTGGCTGGGTTTATTGTCAATGAAGCATGGTACTAGTATCTGGCAGACTCTACCGAACCACTAGTACATGTATGCCCATAACAATGGACCAGCTGAGTGAATGGCGGGACTTTCTGTTCCCCCCATAGGCCAGGCAGAGACACTCCCTTTGAGGCTTCATTTTTCACACCAATACAAACAAGTTATGAATTGCTCCTCCGACATGGTTAGTTGCTGTCCCCTGATGTGGATTGTTAGCACTCATTACCTTGTACATGTTGGTTTGATCAAAACATCTCTATCTATCACACTGTCATCCTGACCTTAACTTTACAGTGGGTCAGCGTATTCCTGTTATCTTTGGGGAATGTGTGTGTACCAACTTGGTATTGGGGTTTTCTGGTACTACCCTTCTGGAATGTGTTTTTGCATGAGTGTTCTGTGCCTAGCACATCTTATGAATGTGTGTTTCTGCACGATCAGCCCTATTCCTGCCAGATTCTGTGAGCTTGCAAGTAGGCAGAGTCTGACTTCTGCTCACAGCCTGTCTCTTGCTAACTTTGCTTTATATTAGCCAGGCTTGACCATTACTTTAGTTCAGGCCTCACACCAGGCATCTGATATAAGGGCTTATGTCTCAAACTCTCTTCCGACTACAATATCTATATCTATATCATGTGTTGGAAAGGGAATGAATGACTGAGGATGCCGATTATGTTTTTGAATACTAATTGGCAAAAAATGAAATTGTGAATTGAATCTGAAATTGTGCTTTTGCAACTGAAAATCACTAAAGAAAATCAGTAAGACTTAGTGTGTATCTTCTTACCCACTTTTTTTAATGCATGAGTTCCCTTTACATGTTTTTCACAAGTCACATAAATGGAAACTTTGTCTGAACATGAAAATTGTGGTAGCAGCAGTACCCTTTTCCATGAATTGTTTTCATTTTCTAGAGTTGCCTTTCACACTCTTGTTTCTGTCAGTTGAAATATTTCTTGCCTTCGGTTCTATTATATGACAACTTTTTAAAATCTGAGAAACCTTTGAAAGATTCCGTATGGGAGATAGTTGTAAAAGTACATGTTCTATTATACAATGGACTTCATAGGCAGCTCTTATTTAAAGTTAATTGACCATTGCTTCCAATTGTTAAGGGGACATTGAAAATGTTGGGTAACCGGTAATAAAGTTATGATAGTTACTATCTGTCGTGGGGCAAGTACACCCTGTCCCCCTTTGGTGCTGGGGGGAAGGGTGTTATAGCCCCGCGCCTGAATCAAAATGACCAAAATAGCCTCAGGGCAGTATGGCCTAATGGCCAGAGGCAATATGGCTGCCCTCCCTCACTGAGCTGCATGGCCTAGTGGCCTGAGTTAATAAGGCTGCCCTCCCGCGCTGGACTGCGTGACCTAGGGGCCAGAGTCAGTATGGCTGCCCTCTGAGTCAGGGCTCTGTGACCTAGTGGCCAGTGGGGAAGTGGGCTGCCAGCCACGTTAGGGGGACCTGGACCCTCCCTGCTCCACCGGGTCGCAAGCCAGGGCCCTGGTAGCGGCGAATGGATTCGTCATTAGGTCAGCAGGGATCCGTCCAAAACATACTGCTTTTGTCCCAGTTCCACAACCGGACCAACGTCTAATTCCCCTGGATTACTTCCTACCCTATCTTCTAGCATTGTTATCAACAAGTATTCTGTGCCTCTAAGATTGTCGGCTTGTGAATCTCCTGGCGACTCCATCCGCTCTTGGGCTTCTGTGGGCAGCTGGGTATCTGCCTGCGTCTTGGCACGCTTGGCCTCTGCAATCTGGGGCTCCAGCAGCACCAAGGAGGGAGCCCACAGTGTGCATCTTCTCTCCTTGGTGGTCTGCCCTGACTGAGCTGGGGTGCTCCCTTTTATGCTGGGGCTCTAGTTTGAGCATGCCTAGCAGTGGTGAGGGAGCAGGTCTTTCTCTGTCCAAAATATGATGTTAAAGCCTTCTCCAGAGTGGGGCCAGGACATCCCATCACACTAACTGTTGGATCATATGTAAGCAAAAAGAAAAGGTGTACTTGTGGCACCTTAGAGACTAACAAATTTATCTGAGCATAAGCTACAGCTCAAATAAATTTGTTAGTCTCTAAGGTGCCACAAGTACTCCTTTTCTTTTTTCCGGATACAGACTGACATGGCTGCTACTCTGAAACCATATGTAAGCAGTATTTCAGAGAGTGTCTTGAGATGAAAGAATAGCATATTGATTTTTAAAATGCATTCTGTTAGTGTGGTTTTCTATGAAGTACAAAATCTACAAATATTTTCTGTAGTTGCTTTGATTTTCAAATACCATTTTCTTCTCTATCTCTCATTTGTCTGTTGGATACACATCTGTAGTACCTGTGTGTGTTGTTTTTTAAATAGTCTCTGTTCCAGCCCTCAAAGATTCAGAAGTATATACAGAAGTTTCCTGACATTAGAAAAGATTCAGCAAATAAAGCTGCCACATCTATTTTTGTCTTATAATGAGTGGGTAGCAGTTGAGAGAAGAGCTGTTCTCTGTTATCTTTATAATTTAAAAAAAAATTAACCACCATAAAAAATAAAATGTTGACTTGCAAATCCTAATTTCTGTTGATAAAATGAGCCGTAATAACCAAACTATATCGTAGGAGTTTAATTGCTAAATATTTCAGACATAATGAGAAAACAATTAAGGATTGCAAAATGCAAGTAGTCATAATGCTGTTATTATTCATATATATAATTATAGTGGAGATAGCATCAGTGCCACATATTGCTACACAGTCACATGGTGATGAAAAGATGTTGTATTCTATACATTGAGAGAGAATGTGTTTTTCATTTTGCTCGTATAAGCTAGGTCCAGTCAGATACCATGTCAGTAAAAAATAAAAAACTTGCTGTGGGAAGTCTGTTTCAAAAACAAGAAACTAGGGGCATACATACCAGTTTGGGGTTTGTGCCCTGGTTTGTAACAGTCTGCCCCGAGGTTGGTACTCACATTCATGGTACTTTAGATAGCTTGACAGTATGAAGAGGGTTGATTGTTTTTCTCATTCTTGTATGAGAATGAGAGGTACTACTAAGCCCCTCTAATTCCTGGTCCTTCTCCCCCCCGGCCACCAAAATAGACATATCTCTAAACGGTGGCTCACAATTTTGATACCTGTTCCACAAAATGGTCAAACAAATGTTCCAAGATTGCATACCCCACAAACCTTTGGCTGTAAAGAATCACAGGAAGAAAATATGGGAGGATTTTGGGGTGCTGGTGGGCATTGATGGAAATTTTGTCTGCTAGACTTGGGACGGGGGCCTGCTGGTGTTTGGTGTGGGTGCATACTGCTGGGAGTGTGTCTCTCTTGGTCAATCGGCTCTAATTGCTTCAAGAGGGTATAGCTTTTAGCAGTGTCATTTCCCTTGCCCCAGAATGGAACGCTGTGTGGGCTTTGGGGCGGATCAGGATGAATCATGAATGGGAAAAAGGCAGGAGAGTACAGGGCAGGAGTAGGCCATTTGTAGCAACAGCATGGGTGAGGGGACAAGATGCTCTATTTCATTCCTTTCTCTGGCTTCTGGTTGGTCCTAGCTGCTACTGGATTCTGCCAGGCTTTTTCTTTGTGCCCACTATACTGGGCCCACCTAGTGCTTAGAGGCCTTTTCACCCTTCAGGAAGATCTATGCTCATTGTAAAGTGATATGCCCTGTTCTGTAAATTGCCTACTGAATTGTTAAATTATTGCAGTTGTGTTAATCTAAGTAATTTTTCTTTTCCCAGTATCACAATTGATTTTTGGATGATTTGATCAATGATTATGCATAATTAATACTGAAAAAGTGTCTTAGGGTTGTGGATGATTATAGCTAGGGCAGAATTCACAACCCTGAGAGTCCAAACGCAAGATGGCTTTTTTTTTTTTTTAAATGAAAACATACAGAACCAACCTTGGTTATGTTTGAGAAACCCAGGTCCTTGATTATGTTTGAGAAACACAAAACACAGCTGAGGGGCAAAGGGGTGAACGTGGCCTGTGCACTTCCCCCACCTAACCTGAGCTAGCTGAGTACCAGGCTTGTCCCTCAAGAGAGCTTGGCAGCTCTCAGTCTGTCTGTCATTTAATATGTTTGTCTTGTAAAATTAACTCCCGGAGACTTGGAGGACCTAAAAATGATTTATTTTCCCGTTACAAACATCTTTTCTGTGTTCAGGAAAAATGATGAGTGGTAACATAGTTATTAAATGAAATCAACGAGTGTTTAGAAAAGATTGAAATTATCAGTCCGTGGTGGTCTAATTTCCTGGAAACGGTGCAGGAGAGTTTTTCATCTTGTATCAAAGCCTGGGTTAAAAAGGGTATTTCAGGCTTTATAGAGTAGTGAAATATAAATGCATAGTCAAGTGGTGTGGGTGGGTGTTGGTGTATAAGAAAAAATTCTAAATACAGTACTTCTAATCCACCAGTTGTTAAAATTTTCTGTGATCTTTGAAACATTTGCTATAGTTACTCAGCTATTGACATAGAGATAGTGCAAAATAAGAAAATATAACTTGCAAGGTTCCAGGAATGCTAGAAATAATGCTGCTGAGTCTGAACTGCAAAAGAATTACTTGGGGCCAAAATCTCCCATCAGATAGATGTGCACAGTTCCCACTGGCTTCAGAGGGTCAGGGATGTGAGACTACAGTTTATGGTAACTTTGTTTTCATTTTGGTTCCTAGTGGGTTTTTATTTAATCACTGCATAAATTATGGGTAAGGCTACGATTATGTCACAAAAGTCATAGAAGTCATGGAATCCATGACTTCCATTGATCTCTGTGACATTTTCTGCCCCTGGGCTGGAGCTCCCAGTCAGCTCCTTCCCTTCCCCCCCACCCACCGCAGCTCCCAGCTGTGGTGGAGGGACGCGGGAGCCCCAGCAGCAGTGGGTGCTGACACCGCCTCCCCATTTTGTCGGGGATATTTTTAGTGAAAGTCAGGGACAGGTCCCGGGCTTATGTGAATTTTTGTTTATTGCCTGTGACCAGTCCATGACTTTTACTAAAAATATCCCTGACAAAAACAGCCTTAATTATAGGCTATGGGTACAACTACACTGCAGGTGGGAGGTGTAATTCCCAGCTCTGGTAGACATACACATGCTAGCTGTGGTCAAGTTGGGATCCTAAAAATAGCAATGTTGCCGGGGTGGCTGGGCTAACGGCCTGAGTATGTACATGGGATCTTGGACAGGACTGTAATCAGACAGCTAGCCTAAGTTTCCACCCATCCTGCCATGGCCACACTGCTAGTTTTAGCTCTCTAGTTCAATCAGTACTAGCATGTGTATGTCTGCCTGAGCTGGAAATTATACATGCCAATTGCAGTGTAGACACACCTGTGATGCTTTCTTGGGGTGCTCAGAATTGTAGGTCACCTTGTTATCTTCTGTCTCCAGCAAGAAGGAGTTTATCTTGTGATAGGTAGTTGTCAGCTCTTATACGCTGCCAGCCTTTCAACCATTCAAACACTCTCCTCAGGATTCTGCTGGTCCCGTTTTGCTTTGCTGGTTAACGTTAGGTGCACCCTAATCCCCAAACCTCCTTTGAAGAGTTCTTCCCTTTAGCATCTAGCCTGTCACTGGACACTCACAGGAATTACAGGGTAAGCTGTCCCCAAAGAGAGAGTGGAACCAACATCTGGAAAGTTACAACCCAGGATCAGGTCCTTTATAAAACAGCACTGTCGCCTATTTATAATGGTAACAAATATAAGATTAACAACAAAGAACAGATTCAAGTGGGTATTACGTAAGACTAATGAAAACAGAAATGGTTACAAATAAAACAAAAGTATAACATGCTTTCTAGAGAATAAGAGTTAATTTAACAGGCTACAACTCTTGTCGAAAGCAGTTTCTCACCCTCAAAGTCCTTCTTCAGAGCTTGCTAGTTTTCAGTCAATGCAGGATCCATTTCTTCATGAATCACCCCCTCTGCCCCAAGTGTTCCTTAGTGAAATGGAAAAGGAAATGTCCTTTGCTTCTCCTTATGTTCCTCACGGTTTAAGTGTAGAAATTAGAAGTACTTCGAGGCAGTAAATGGAGTGTTTTGCTCAGACTAGTCCTCTAGTATTTTTTGACTTGATATGTGCCAGCCATGGTCTTTGTCAAAAAGATACAACAATTTTCATTGTATTTTTTTAATAGTTTCTTGCATTGCTTGTTCTTTTGGAAAGTGAGTCGAGCATTTCAGTGATTTGGCTGTTTAACTTAATCCTCTGGAGAACTGAAAAGTTTAAACAACATAACTTTTTGAGAGAAGTCTTACTGATGACAGTAATGACATTGTCAGCTAGGATCTCTGGGTGGTGATGTTGCTAAAACTGTCTAAAATAGATTTTTTTTATCAACTTTTTATCCCAACCCTAGAATAGTAGGTAAACTGTTAAGATCTGAGAAGTTGTTGAATGCATGAAAAGTATTGGAAAGGAAAACATACAGGAAAATATCCCTACGTAAATTATAGAACAATAAGTACCATTATACTTGTCGTCTTAAATTTATTTATAACATTTGGGATTGAAAATTCCACTTGGCAACTTGTCATTGGTGAGTGAATTTTCAATGTTTACAGTTTCTTCTAACTACTAATTTTTGCGGAATTTAACTGAAGGTGGAAAGAAAACCATAAGAAGCCCTTATGGCTGTAAAGAATCTCCAAACCTTGGTTCAGTGTTACCTTCCAGAATCTGAGAATAAACAGCTTCAGTGTGTCTGATGCAGCTTAGAGCAGGGGTCTAAAACTCAATTTACTTGAGGACCAGTGCGAGTCCTCAAATCCTCCCACTGGGCCAATAATGTCACTGAAGATGGTGTTCAGAAAAAATGTTTATATTGTATTTTTTATTTCGAATTTCTTAGAAATAATAAAACTGTTGTACAAATTTGTACAATTCTTCGCCTGCCAGAGAGTTTTTAGTGTTTGCCAGATACCTGGCAACGCTTCAGTTCTGTCAGTTTGTTGATGTTTTGCCTCAGTGACTGAGCAGTTGAAACCTTCAGGATTGCAGCAAGGTGGGCATCAGAGAGTTGTATTCAGTATTTTGACTTGTTTATATTCTTTGTGGAAAAAAGTGATGCTGCCTCCATGGCTGACTCTGCCCAGCAACTAATGATGCTGCCTCCATGGCTGACTCTGCCCGGCGACTAGTGATGATATCTCTGTCCCTCTCCCCCAGCCAATGGGAGCTGTGAGGGGCGGTGCCTGCAGCAGACATTGCTGGCAGCGTGTCTGCATGCATCTCTCCTCCATGGGCTGCAGTGGGGCAGTTCTCGGACCACAGATAGCCTACGGGCTGGGACTTTGAGACCCCTTGGCTTAGAGCTTTTCCAAGTAGCAGCAGAGTTTAGTTGATGAAATTGATCAGTTTCACTGCTGTTTTCTACTGTGCAGTAGAAGAGATCATGTCAGCTTCACACTGCTGGATGCCCCTCTTTTTATATTGTAGTCTAGGTAGTAATTTTAGTCACCTGACTTGTAGGTAGCAGGTAAAATTTTCAAGCAGTATTTGAATGCACACAACAAAAACTACTGTGTTGCAGCTCTTTAGTATTTCATTTTGGTTAAAGAATCCTAGTAATGGAGAGAGACCTGAGATGTTGATTAACATAGGGAGAGCAATACAGCGGTGCACAGACAATCCATAAAGTTTTTGGAAAGTGTAGGGGACAATTTCCTGGTGCAGGTGCTGGAGAAATCAACAAGGGGCAGAGATCTTCTTGACCTGCTGCTCACAAACCAGGAAGAATTAGTAGGGGAAGCAAAAGTGGATGGGAACCTGGGAAGCAGTGACCATGAGATGGTCGAATTCAGGATCCTGACACAAGGAAGAAAGGAGAGCAGCAGAATACGGACCCTGGACTTCAGAAAAGCAGATTTTGACAACCTCAGGGAACTGATGGGCAGGATCCCCTGGGAGAATAACATGAGGGGGAAAGGAGTCCAGGAGAGTTGGCTGTATTTTAAAGAATCCTTATTGAGGTTGCAGGAACAAACCATCCCGATGTGTAGAAAGAACAGTAAATATAGCAGGCGACCAGCTTGGCTTAACAGTGAAATCCTTGCTGATCTTAAACACAAAAAATAAGCTTACAAGAAGTGGAAGATTGGACAAATGACCAGGGAAGAGTATAAAAATATTGCTCGGGCATGCAGGAGTGAAATCAGGAAGATCAAATCACACCTGGAGTTGCAGCTAGCAAAAGATGTTAAGAGTAACAAGAAGGGTTTTTTCAGGTATGTTAGCAACAAGAAGAAAGTCAAGGAAAGTGTGGGCCCCTTCCTGAACAAGGGAGACAACCTAGTGACAGAGGATATGGAAAAAGCTAATGTACTCAATGCTTTTTTTGCCTCTGTCTTCACAAACAAGGTCAGCTCCCAGACTGCAGCACTGGGCAGCACAGCATGGGGAGGAGGTGACCAGCCCTCTGTGGAGAAAGAAGTGGTTCGGGACTATTTAGAAAAGCTGGACATGCACAAGTCCATGGGGCCGGATGCGCTGCATACGAGAGTGCTAAAGGAGTTTGCGGATGTGATTGCAGAGCCATTGGCCATTATCTTTGAAAACTCATGGCGATCGGGGGAGGTCCTGGATGACTGAAAAAAGGCTAATGTGTGCCCATCTTTAAAAAAGGGAAGAAGGAGGATCCTGGAAACTACAGGCCAGTCAGCCTCACCTCAGTCTCTGGAAAAATCATGGAGCAGGTCCTCAAGGAATCAATTCTGAAGCACTTAGAGGAGAGGAAAGTGATCAGGAACAGTCAGCATGGATTCACCAAGGATAAGTCTTGCCTGACTAATCTAATTGCCTTCTATGACGAGATAACTGGCTCCGTGGATGAGGGGAAAGCGGTGGACGTGTTGTTCCTTGACTTTAGCAAAGCTTTTGACATGGTCTCCCACAGTATTCTTGCCAGCAAGTTAAAGAAGTATGGGCTGGATGAATGGACTATAAGGTGGATAGAAAGCTGGCTAGATTGTTGGGCTCAACGGGTAGTGATCAATGGCTCCATGTCTAGTTGGCAACTGATATCAAGTGGAGTGCCCCAAGGGTCGGTCCTTGGGCTGGTTTTGTTCAATATCTTCATAAATGATCTGGAGGATGGTGTGGATTGCACCCTCAGCAAGTTTGCAGATGACACTAAACTGGGAGGAGAGGTAGATACGCTGGAGTGTAGGGATAGGATACAGAGGGCCCTAGACAAATTGGAGGATTGGGCCAAAAGAAATCTGATGAGGTTCAACAAGGACAAGTGCAGAGTCCTGCACTTAAGACAGAAGAATCCCATGCACCGCTACAGACTAGGGACCAAATGGCTAGGCATCAGTTCTGCACAAATGGACCTAGGGGTTACAGTGGACGAGAGGCTGGATATGAGTCAACACTCTGCCGTTGTTGCCAAGAAGGCCGATGGCATTTTGGGATGTATAAGTAGGGGCACTGCCAGCAGATCGAGGGACGTGATCGTTCCCCTCTATTCGACATTGGTGAGGCCTCGTCTGGAGTACCGTGTCCAGTTTTGGGTCCCACACTACAAGAAGGATGTGGACAAATTGGAGAGAGTCCAGCGGCGGGCAACAAAAATGATTAGGGGACTGGAACACATGGCTTATGAGGAGAGGCTGAGGGAACTGGGATTGTTTAGTCTGCGGAAGAGAAGAATGAGGGGGGATTTGATAGCTGCTTTCAACTACCTGAAAGGGGGTTTCAAAGAGGATGGATCTAGACTGTTCTCAGTGGTAGCAGATGACAGAATGAGGAGTAATGGTGTCAAGTTGCAGTAGGGGAAGTTTAGGTTGGATATTAGGAAAAACTTTTTCACTAGGAGGGTGGTGAAACACTGGAATGCATTACCTAGGGAGGTGGTGGAATCTCCTTCCTTAGAAGTTTTTAAGGTCAGGCTTGACAAAAGCCTGGCTGGGATGCTTTAGTTGGGGATTGGTCCTGCTTTGAGCAGCGGGTTGGACTAGATGACCTCCTGAGGTCCCTTCCAACCCTGATATTCTATGATTTTTATGATAACTTATTTTATTATGAAAATTATCTTGTAATATATACATAAAAGGAATTTCTCCGATATTTCTAAAAACAGTTTAGCTGCTTCAGATACATTGACTAATATTGCTTTACGTTATTCCCTAATACGAGAGACCTCGATGCCAAAGAGATTCTAGTGATTCACACTCCCAGGACTGAACAGACACAAAGTAGTACTGTTGGTTTTTTTCGGACCAGTGAAGCAATCAAAGTAATACTGAAGAGGAAGTTTAATTGTTTCAAACTAGACTGAAGATGTCCTTGAAGCAAAACTATTTGGCATAGTTTTAATGCTCATCTCTGTCAAAGAATTTTTACGTGCTCAGTGTTCTCAGGAAGATCTTGTTACATCCACCAACGAAATCAATAGAACACTGTGTATAGGTTTGAGCAGTGTATACAAGCCCCCATGTGGCATGGTGCGGCACTGCAGGTGTCCCCCACTTCAATTTCCCATGATTGTGGTGTCAGTAGGTTCACTTTAACAGCTCTAACGGAAAGGAGAAGCCAACACACACTAACAAAGTAGCATGTCCATTTTTGTTAAATAAGGCTTCGGGACAGGAGTAGTTCAAATAAAAAGTTTGTTACGTTCTCACCTCAGAACCCTGGTTCAGCTCCCAAACTCAAATCCACAAACAAACCTTCTAGTTATGCTGGTATCCTAGATCCAGAAAGAAAACAACTATCAGTCAGTACTGCCTATATAACTTCTACTTTCCACTCTCTTGCTCAGCTTCCTTTTCCTGTTTATTCAGCCCCGCCCTAGGGCAGGGCAGGGCATTCTTGGTAATATCCCAGGCTCTCCCAGCTGTAGGCTCCAGCCTGTCCCTGTAAACTCGACTGCACCCTCATGTTCCACGATCATCTTGAGAAGGTAGCTGCAAAGATAAAAATGAGAGCCAACATAATTCAGAAACTAGCAGGTACAACCTGTCGTGCATCGACATCAGTGTTATGGATATCTGCAATAGCACTTGTATATTTGGTAGCTGAATATTGTGCACTGGTATGGAGCAGATCCAGCCACATGTGACTTGTTGACACCCAGTGATGTGGTGCATCACTGGAACCCTTAAGTGGACTCCAACACCATGGTTACTTGTTCTGTCCAACATTGCTCCTCTGTCGATACACCGAACCGCTGCAACAATCCTTGAAGCTCAGCATACCTGGGAAAACGGGTGTCTTCCAGTCCACCAAGACCTTAATAATGCCCCGCCCCAACGTCTTAAGTCCCACAAGCCTTTCTGGAAACATTTGCTAAGCCTCATGCAATCAGGCTATGATCTGAAGGAAGCTTGGAAAGCAGATTGGGTTAAAGAAGACTTAAAAAATAAGCACTTTGTGCCGGATCCCAAGCAGAAGGTTCCTAGGTTCGAAATTCCACAGTCATCTTGGTCAACTCTGACCTGAATCCAGATCAACCACGGTTGATATGGACATCTAATGCGCAAATGGAAAATCAAGGACTCCCTGGCCTGCAAGTGTGGCTCCCCACAACAGACCATCAAACATATCACCACCTACTGCCCAATTTATAAATATGAAGGCAGCATCACTGCAATAAATTCTGTTACTCCTGATATAGCCATTTGGCTCGATCAACTTGAGGTGAAATTGTAGTTGCTGCTCTACCCCAGCCATACGAAAGAAGAATAGAGTGCTGGCTCTCCAGACGTTATCCCTGCAGGCCTGGCTCTTACCCGAGTCTCTCATCCTCAGGGCTTCTTCCCTGGAGCGCTTCCCCCCAGATGTTTATTCTTAGTCTACATCCAGGCCTTCTGTATGAAGTGCTGACTGCCACCGGCCAGCTATGTGGACCGCCTCCTCCCTTGCCTCCCTTTTGCTTTAGGGCCAGTCACAGGAGGCAACCTCCATCCTGCAGCAAACGTTCCCAGCCGACCTCTCTGAGCCCTTTCTGGCAATCATCCAACTCTTCTCCCAGATGGGTCTGATGATTGAATTGGGGCACCTGATGGATCAGCTGGGGGTAATTGATCTGTCACAGGTTAAGTCTGAGCCCATCTCTCCTTAAAGGGCCAGCCAGCCTATGCCATTGTTAGTTTCATATTTAACTGCTTTATCCCCGAAGTAAACCCAAGGAGGGCTATAATGATGGCTGAAAAGAATACATATAGTATGTAAATACTGACTGAATTATTAAAACACATACCTTTTATTGAGAAGAAAGCTTACTTACAATATCTTAGTCAATAAAGATATACCAGGCCATTCTGACAATAAAATGTGTAAGTCTAAAAGAATGGGAAAACATTACAAAACACAAGAGGCAGCTTTTATTTTTTTAAATGAGAATGCTAGTGTCCTTTTAATGGAGTGATGCAGTTAGGTGAATATTCTTGATACTTTATTCACATTTATTATAAACCATGTAACTTGTGGGTTGTGCTTATAAATGATCTCACTTTCAGAATGTAAAACATGTAGATGTTGCTTAGTTAATAAACAATCCCATTAGGAGCCATTACTCTTTGTAAATGAAACAGGACAAGTAGAATTCAGCACGATAAATGTATTTCAAAAATTTTCAGAAAGGTATATTGTAATGTTATTAATACTTGGCTAATCAAAAGTGCACTGCATCCTTAGGATATCAAAATGAACAGCTTTGCCTTGAACCTCTTTCCCTCAGAGAGCACAGAATGACATTCATGAATAATTAAAATACGTTGATATTTGTCTTCAGTTATATAATATGCAGTAGTTCATTTTGAGCATGGCTGTAAACGTGGGTGCTAGCGTACTTTTACTGTTTTGCCCTCCAGTGTTCAAAAGGAATAGAATTTCCTGCAGTAAGCTTCATATGTAAAAATAATTCTTAATATGATTGCTAGATCCAATAGAATTATGAAAGTGTTCTGGTCTGGTTTTATGTACAGTGAAACTTATGTTAAGTGACCAATTGTAGGACTAGGAAACATAGGTTGCTTTGTAAAAGTGGTATTTTCACTAAAGGTCAAACAGAATTGTGCTGGAAACCTTGTTATTATTTAAAAATGGCTGGAATTTTATTATAACTCTTATTTCCTGAAATCTGGAAACATGATACATACAGCAAATGTTCTACAGCTTTCAGTTTGCAAACATTTTAATATGTATGAAGTCCATGACATTTCCTATGTCGTGAAAGATTAAAATCAGTCATTTAAGTTGAATTACTGTTCTACATCTTTAAATTGAGAATAAAGTCAAAATAGTTGTTTCTGTAATACAAATGCCTCCTTTTTTCTTTTGAGACAGCTAATTAGAGTGATATAAAACTATTCTTTTCATTGTACTCCCATAACCCCCATAGCCTGTAATGAGCTCCATACGGGCATAGCCTGGTGCCCACATGGAGCACCACTGAACTAAATGGACGTGTCCAAACATAACTCCTTATGTGACTGTAGCTTACATCTGTAAAATCTTCATCCTGCTCATTGGATGGAAATATCTCTACGTTCACTTCCATAAAGTCTTGTTTTTAAAAAAAGAACTTGCATTCTATGATTTAATGGGGAAACTTTAATAAGTGTGACAGAGAAAATGATTTGACATGAGAATGTAACAGAAAGGCATTTTTCTTAAGAGATTGTGGAGTCATAAGTAGTGGGGTTAATGAAAGAGTATATGGGACTTGACAGCAGTAAATCACCTGTCCAAACGCAGCCCTGGTGGACAGTGGATTTGAAGGTTAATATTTGACTGCTTTTTCTGTGGACAGTTTGAAACAAATTGCTGGCTTCTATCCAGCTCCTTATGTACAGGTGTTCCTTTCATACCCGCCTCCCACTGAAAATGGCACTATTAACATTTTTGTTGGTAGTCTCTGCAGGAATGTCCAAGATTTCAGTATTGCCAACCTCAAGAGATCAAAAATCATGCCAGACCCTCCCGCAAAATCATGAGATTTTAAAAAAAAATTACATTGTTTTTCAATCTGTCTTTTGATTTTTGAACTTACCCTGTCCATCCCCAGTGTGTGCATGACAGCTAGTGTTGCCCACTCTTCCATATTTATTGGGTAAAGTGATTTTAGTCCCCGCTGCAGCAGCTCTCACCCCCACATCTACCTGTCCTGTGACTAGCATTGAATTCTTTCCCTCAATCTCCAGATAAATCCTGTCCCCCTTCCTATTATCTATCACTCAGGACTCAAGAGACAATGCTAGAGTTGGATGAGTTGTCCTCCAATATTTATTTAGATAGACTCCAATCCTACCTCCTGTTTCAAGGCTTACGAGTCACCAAGAACGGAATGCACATGTGCAACCACGCAAAGAAAAAAACCCGTTCCTAACCTGTTCTATAACTCTTGTTCTTAGAGATGTGTTGCTCATGTCCCTTCCACAACCCGCCTTCCTGTCCCTCTGCGTTGATGTCCTGGCAAGAAGGAACAGAGTCGGGCTGGGGTCGGCTCTGCCCGTGATGCCTGCACACAGTGGCATGTGGCAGCAGGAGGCACTTGAGCCGTCTGACAAGTGCCACTGAGGGGGAAAAGTTTCTGACCTCTGTGCGCGAAGCCCACAGGCACCAAGAGTGGAATGGGCACGTGCAACACATTCCAAAGAACAACAGTTATGGAACAAGTTAGTCACTCTTTTTTTTTTCCTTCAGGGAATGACAGGACATTAAAATATAATTAGGAAGAGCTATAGGTGGTGTTTATTCAGATGACTTTCCAGGCCTAAAGCTGTTATATGAGAGAACCATAGAAAAAATGGAATATGCAGAGAACTGCTTTATTAAAAATCTAATTAAAGTACTCGTGATACTAGGGATAAGGTAGGTGAAGTAATCTCTTTTATTGGCCCAACATCTGTTGGTGGAAGATACAAACTTTGGAGCTACACAGAGCTCTTCTATGAACAACTAATGCTACTAGAAAGTTGTATTATGAGGCAAGCTGAAATGAATTTAGAAACAGACGGTATTTCTTAGGAACCAAGAAGCATGCTCTATCTGTGTGAATGACTGAGACCACATGACTTTTCTTTGTCTCAACTCTGTTTTTATTCCTATGGGGCCACTTCCCTTTCTGTTTGTTCTTCGGACACTGTTTAAGTCAGATGGTATAACTCTTCTTGACTATCTCCAACTGGTTTATTTAAAAATGCCTCCTCTATTTAGTGTACATAACTCATCCTGTGCTGGTTTGAGATGATGCCATCTAATCCCCTTAAATCCACTGTGTCTGATGCTCTTGAAAGGAGAGATAATCATCTCCTCTTTTTTCTATAGTAGCGTCAGTCTGTGTATTTCAAGACATTCTTCACACCATTCATGCTTACTTGGCTTGCATGGGTCATGGAGAGATCATATTTCTCTGTGTAGTTAAGGAGTGATTTGTTTTTTCACTTCCAAAGTCTCAGTTAGTTTCATTTTCCTGAGACATAAATTGAAGAAAGAAAACCACAGGAAAAAATACTGTGTGTCGCAACCCTCTGAGTATATAACAGAAGCTGAAAAACCCATTCATGAATTGTCAATCTATATCTCCTAAAGTCTTGTTCTCTTTACTACCACTGGTTGGGGATTTTTGACAATGTTTTTCATCAGGAAAATATCAATTAATCAAAACTGAAACTTTTCAAAGAAACATATGTTTCAATGAAACCTTCATTGGGAAGGTTTCTCAGGCCCATGATGGAAGTGTGTGTGTATGTGTGTATATAGATATAGATATATATTGGCTATTTTGGGGTCTCATATATATATATATATATATATATATATATATATATATATATATATATATATATATCTTTAAACTGAGAATATACATATATATGAGACCCCAAAATAGCCAACATGCTGGTACTTAGGGCACTTGTCTGGTTGTCCAGTTCAAAGCAGGGACTTGAACCTGCCTCTCCTACATGTAAGGCAAATGCCCTTAGCATTGAGCTATAGAGCCAATTTTTCTTTCAATCTTTTGTAGGAGCTGTTTCACTTTACATACTTATTGGACCAGAGAAAGAGACCGATATTGACTCTGTAGCCAGGTGGTTTAGAGTATTCACCTGGCATGTGGGAGACCCTGGTTGAAGTCCCTGCCAGTTTTGTGTTTGTTCCAATGCATAATTATTTACCTTTCTAAAATGTTTAAGGTGGATTTATTCATGAAAACTACTGGATTGAGACCACATGTACATGAATCCCTCCATCCTAGACATGTACAGAATGGGTAGTATGGAGAAGGTTGCTCTCTGATCTTTGTCTCTGGGCCTCAGTTGAGTATTTCTAGTTTTTCCATGTGTGTCTCTCAGTCAGAGTGGCCTAGGACTGAAAGGGCACAATCTGCCTGTTTGGCGTAATTGTTAGACTCCTAGAAACCATCACTCAAGTCAAACTGTCCAATTATTGCTGTTTTAAATACTCCCTTTTTGGTAGGATGATAGTGAAGGTTGTGGCAAGGGAACCACCAGCATTAGCTTACTCCTGGGGGAATTCTGCACCATTGCACAATGTAGAATTTGTGCTGAAATTAATGTTCTGTGCAAAATTTCCCCCCTCCCCCAAAATGAGCTGCAGAGCGGCTGGCCGCCACTAAGGACAGCTGGACCCGGCAGAGCCCAGTTCACAAATAGAAGACACTGTTGGGGGGGAGACGGAGGGAGCTGGAGGGTTCTGGGTAGCTGCAGTTCCCGGCATACCCTGAAGGAAGGAGGCAGAATGGTGCAGAAAATTCCATATAAGCCTGGGACCCAGCATCCCTCTACCTCTGGTTCCCTGGGCTCTGGGTGGAGGTGGTGCGAGTGTCTGGGCTTGGGGAGGCCCTGCATCTGGGCTTTGTGGGAGGTGGTGCGAATGTCTGGGCTGGGGGGTGGAGGGATTCTGAAGCTGCTCTCAGGGAGGGGTATTGTCTGAGCTGGGGGAGCCCCCACAGCTGAGCTCTGAGTTGTAGGGATGCAATTGAATGGGCTGTGGGGCGGTAAGGGTTCGAGTGTCTGGGCTGTGGGGGGCCTGCAGCTGGGCCCTGGGGCATAGGGAGTGCAGGTGTCTGGTCTGAGGGGGGGTCCCCCACAGCTGCGATCTGGGGGGAGATGGTGGGGGTCCTGCAACTGCTCTCGAGAGGGGAAAGAGATTGTCTGGGCTGGAGGGGCCCTGCAGCTGGGCTCTAGAAGGGCAGTGTGTGTTTGTCTGGGACGGGGGAAGCCCCTGAGGCTGGGCTTTGGGGGAGAGGGGCGTAGGTGTCTGTGCTGGGGGGAGGAACCCGTGGCTGGGCTCTGGAGGGAGAGAGTATGGGAGTATGGCCCCCTGGAGTGAGGGGACAGAGAAACATGAACTGTGTTGTCGTAAGGAGTTTCTTTATCTCTACTCCTGGGGGGATTTTTTGGGTCTATATTGTTAGACATAGTTGCTGACAGGTATTTTGAAATTAACAAAAACAATTGAAAATCATGTGATTATATAATAATATTTTGACAAATAAAATATGCAAAATTTTGCAGAATTTTAAAATATTGTATGCAGGATTTTTAATTTTTGCTACAGAATTTCCCCAGGAGTAAAAGCTGGAATCTTTGGGTCTTGACCAACTAAGTTGCTTTTCTGCCTGGGTATAATATGGACACTGTACTGTTGGTGTTGGCAGGCTTCTTGTCCAGCAATAGATGAAGATCAAACATCCATGTCAATTCCTTTAGAATCATTATCCTATTCACTGCTTTTTATAAGGTGACTGTGATAGGTTTGGTCATAGAGACCCCCTTGGGACTGTTACCTGATGTGCTGAGACTACCTCTGAGCCCGTTTTCTCTGCCAGGTTGGACCTCCAGAACCCTGCCTTGTTGAGCCAGACATACTAGCCTGCTGCAACACTGACCCAGGGTCTGAACCATGCCCCCAAAGCTACAGACTTAACTGAAAACAGCTTAGCAAGTGCTCCTGTATTCAGCACCCAGACATCAAGTTCCCAATGAGATCCCCCAAATAATTTTGTTTTACACTGTATAAATCTTATACAGGGTAAACTCATAAATTGTCTGCACTCCATACCACTGATAGAGAGATATGCACCGCTGTTTGCTCCCCCAGGTATTAATTACTTACTCTGGGTTAATTAATGAACAAAAGTGATTTTATTAAGTATAAAAAGTAGGATTTAAGTGGTTTTAAGTAATAACAGACGGAACAAAGTAAGTCACCAAGTAAAATAAAGCAAAAAACATGCAAGTCTAAGCCTAATACATTAAGAAACTGAATACAGGTAAATCTCACCCTCAGAGATATTTCAATAAGCTTCTTTCACAGACTAGACTCCTTCTTAGTCTGGACCCCACCCTTTCCCCTAGTACAGTCCTTGTTCCAGGTCAGGTGGTAACTAGGGGATTTCTCATGACTGCAGCCCCCTTTGTTCTGTTCCACCCCCTTTTATAGCTTTGACACAAGGCTGGAATCCTTTGTCTCTCTCTGGGTTCCCCCCCCCCACTTCTAAATGGGAAAGCACCAAGTTAAAGATGGATTTCAGTATGACATGTTCATATGTCCTGTGAGACTTCATTGCCCACTCGCTGGCACACATGTATACAGGAAGGCTTACAAGTAAACAGAGCCATCTATAACCAATTGTCCTAGTTAATGGGGGCCATCAAGATTCCAAACCACCATTAATGGCTCCCCTGCATAACTACAGTAGGACCTCAGAATTATATTTCATATTCCTGATTTCAGATACAAGAATGATACATTCATACAAATAGGATGAACACACTCAGTAGGTTATATGCTTTATAATGATACCTTACAAGAGACCTTTTGCATAAAGCATATGCCAGTTACATCATATTTACACTTATAAACATATTTCCATAAACATATGGAGTACAACGTCACAGTGATATTTATGTGACTGCAGTTCCCTATTAAGAACATAACGGGTTACTCTTGAGTTGCTTTGAGCTTGTTCCCTGAGAGATGCTAGGAGGATAATAATATTCAACAAGTGTTTTCCTCAAAGGCTCTTAAATGAGGGTTCCACAGAGTTCCCTTCTGTCACACTTCCTGTTCATCATGTGTATATGTAGTGTACAAACCTGCATTTATGTACACAAATCATCATTGCACAATGAAATTAGGTAATTGTATATGTCTGCTAAGTTCAAGGTGTCAAGTCGATGCCGTTTTCAGATATAAAGATTTACAAACAACTGTTTTAAGCCTAGAAAATACCGCTGACATATGTAGGGTAGCTGGGATTTTTACGCTTACCTACATTCATTCAGGTCAGGACACTACCTTGCACATTTTTTGAGGGAAGGCTAAAATGTGTTTATATATGTATGTAAAAGCTCTCTCTTCTAGCTAGGCCACAGTGGCATAATTAACTTTTGAGGTCTGTTTTTTTCGAGTTCTCCGGTGGAAATTGTGTAGTATGATAGGGATCTAAAATAAACAAGATGATGGGATGGGATGGGATAAGCTCCTGACACATAACTGGGACTGTTTGATATTTACCAATGATCAGCAAAGGGTTGGGTGAGGAAGGCATGTAAAAGTGTTTCAGTACTAGAAAGGATAATTTTGCCTTTTTAAGTCCTTTTCTTCCTCCTTTTTTTCTCTTCTCCCATATTGCCAGGCAGCAGTCTGAGCAAACCTTAAAGGAGAAGGGGCTCAAGTCACTCATCTTACTCCACTTTACTGTTCAGATCCTGTTTGTCCAGGGTGTAATTGGCCCTTTAGGAGTGAACAGGGTCAGTGCACCTGTGACTTGTCGGCAACGTCCCATTAGGTTGGAGAGTGCACCTGGGCCTGAGAGGCAACAGAGACCTGGTGAGTCAGAGCTGCCTGAGTGCAGTGACTGAAAGACAGAGAAAGGTAGGCAAGAGCTGCCTGAAGAGGAAAGGAGAGACCTAGGCAGAAATAGCAGTGGAGGAGAGCTGGTACAGAGAGCTATGGGAAGAGCAAAAGGTATCACATGAGGACTGGCCAGAACTGGAGAACTCCTGCTGAGTTATAGGAGAGTTCATGCATAGGACCCGAGGAAGACGGGGAAGAACTGGCCTGGTTAGGAGGAGCTGAGTCCAAAACAAGAGTTTTGATGCTGGAGGGTGGATCCTAGGAGCAGGTGTGGACTCACAAGCAATGAGGCCTGGGTGAATGGAACATTGTGGGAAACCCCCTGGCAGCTGGCCTGAGTGGAGGGCTGGAAGAGGGCTAAAGGGGGAATAGTGATCTTTGAATGGGATTGAATTGCTGCGGAGTTGTAATGTTTTATTTTGTGGGTTTGAGAGGAACTGTTTTTATTACAAGGCATCTGTGGACTGTGGCAGTTGATGTGGGTTAATATGGGTTTGAATTTGCTCTCGAGAGACAATATTCCTTGCATGGATGAATAAAGGGGAAACTGAGATGCACATACACCTGGACTGCTGCAGGAGGTTGCTCCATGTGGGCGTTGCCCTATGACACTGCTGTTGTGTAATCCGATACAGGGCCATCGTTACCCATACGCAAACTATGCAGCTGCTTAGGGCACCAAGAAATTTGGGGCACCAAATTGCCCCAAATTTCCTGGTGCCCTGCGCAGCCCCATGCTGCTCCAGCGGCCAGCCCAATCCCGCAACCGGCTGAGCCAGCCAGGAAAGCTGCCCCCGCTCCCACCCCGTGCCCACTCCACCCCTTCCCCATAGCCTCCGCCCCTGCCCTGCCCTGCCCCCACTCCACCCCTTCCCCTAAGCTACGTCCCGGGGCACTGCAGCGGGGGTCGGGTGCATCCTGCACTCACCGGGTGGCGGGAAGTGGAGCGACCCAGTCCCAGCCTGCTCTGCGCCTCTGGTGAGTGCTGGGGGGGTGGTTCCCCCCTACCTCCCAAGTCCTAAGGCTGGGAGCCAAG
The DNA here is from genome assembly GCF_965140235.1 of Caretta caretta. Classification (NCBI taxonomy): domain Eukaryota; kingdom Metazoa; phylum Chordata; order Testudines; family Cheloniidae; genus Caretta; species Caretta caretta. The sequence continues at coordinate 199,133,576 of NC_134208.1, read as the reverse complement.
CGGAGCGGGCTGGGGCCAGGTCACTCCACTTCCCGCTGCCTCATGAGTGTGGGGTTGAGCCCGCCCTGCAATCACCGGGCGGCAGGAAGTGGAGCGATCCGGCCCCAACCCACTCTGTTCTGCCAGCTCGTGCTGGGGGGCAGTTTCCCCCCAGCCCCCAAGCCTGCTCCTGCCACCCACAGACCTTGGGCATGCCCCCCCCCATTGGAGGCCTGGGGCCTGCCCCCCAACCTCCCCGCGGGGGCTGCATAGGGCACTACAATGTCTAGGGATGGCCCTGATCTGATATGTGGTGTGCCAGCACTGAAACACCAAGTGGCTTAAATGGAGTAGGGAGGACTTGAGAGGGATCAAGATGGCAGCCGCTTCTCTCTCAAGCTCCACTGCCACAAAATGGTAGACTAATGACAGTAGTGAGAGTTGCTGCTTCTCCTTTCAAGATCAGCTCGGAGTGCTGCCACCATCAGTTGTGGCAACAAAGATGAAAGAAGAAGAGGTGGAACCCTTTAACTTTCTCTTCCCCCTCCCTATCTGGGGAGGGGGAAGAGAATTCTGACTGTGAACTGTTTGAAATATTAATGTTACTTGACTCAGTCTAGGTAATTAAAAATGTGAAGATTACATGAATTGGATTTGAATTTATATATTCACATGTATATTTTCATATGAACATTCTTACAGATATTGTTTTACAAAGGTTGTTTTGCAGTGCAGTTAGTTGGTCACAAGATTTTCTGATATTGACATTTTTGGGGAGATAGATGAATCCCTTTGATGTGATTAATTAAGCTGCTAGGCGATTTAAGTCTACAAAGAGTTCTAGATTGTTGTAAATAGTTCAAAACATTTTTTTAAAAGTAAAATTCATATAAGAGGGTTTTCTTGGAGCAGTTTTAGATCCATCCTTGCCAGAAGCAGGGGAATGAGGCTAGGCCACTATGGTTATTTAATTGCCTCAGATATTTGTACTGACAAAAGCTTTCAGTATAATCAGGATTTTTTGAAAACCGCTTCCATGAATTTGAGTTAAATTTGACATAAGGCCTCTGGCATGTGAATTAAGGGCACTCTGAAGTAAGCTGCCTACCTAAAGCTGAGTTTCACTTCACTGATTAAATAGTTCTGTTACAACATTAAATGAATCTAGTCTTGGGTATTGTATTTAAGTGAGATACCATTAGTGAGGATTTTGGTCTTAGATTTGTCTTGCTGGTTTGTGACACTACATAGCAGAAACATGTCATAGTGCTCATAAAGGCTAAGTTCACAATTTTTTGTCTTTAAAATATTGCTTTTCTGAGGTATACAATCTGAATGAGAGAGAGAATTTGCAGGGGCGATAGTCAAATATGTTACCTTACTAAACCTTATAATTCCTTTTCGACTGTTTTATATTCTCGAATTTTTGATCATCTTGTTGCTATTTTTTTTTTTTTTAACATTGGGAGCTGTTTTGTTTCCTTCTGTCATCAGGCGCTGCTTGCTAATCTCTTTAGAAACGGATAAAAAGCCTAGTGTAAGAGAAAATATCTAACACACTTGCAACTGAAATTTTCTGATAATACTTCTCTTCATCTTACATGAAAGGGCCTCAAAATGGATTGCTAGAAAAGGAGTCTCAGGGCTTCAGGAGAATATATGAGGAAAAATAGTTTGACATATTCAGAGTAGAAAACATTTACAAAATACATGTAACTCTCCTTGTTTTATAATGCTTAGCAACCCACAGTTAGGGAGTTGCATAGAGACTGGAGTTGCATAGAGACTGGAATTTGAAATTTAGACTGGAAGCAATGTACAGTAGTTTTACGTAACCAAGCTTTTTTTTTTTTTTTTTTTAAGGGAAATGTTTTGATTGCTTAAATTACTGCTATTGCAGTACTTTGTTTAAAGATAAATTCTTGCCAAATAAATAGCTCTCAATTTGCATCAATTTTTATTTTGACATGAAAAAAGGTTGATGATAGTAAGCACTGCAGTTAGTCACTCTGAAATCAGACTGGTCTACTTGGTACTTGAGAGAGTGATAGTTTAAAATCTACATTGCATGCTTCACTTAATGGAGCTAGACTTTCCTTAAATGATCTTGGGTCAAACTCTAATGACACAATACTGAATACTAGACCTTCTAAAAAAAATTGTTTCTCTCCACTTATGTCAAAAAGGAAACATTTAGTGACAGAGGGAGAAGAAATTGAAAATCAGATATTACACATCCATTGTTATTAAACAGGTGCACTGGCTTCATGAGCTATTGCATTTTAAACATAGAGGCCACATTGTTTGTAGTCACTTGATGATATAATCTTCCTTTGAGAATATCAGAATCTGTCTGTGTTCTCTTTTTGACTAAGCAGCATCATTGCACCAAAAGAAATATTCTTTATCATAAAATGAAACGTAAGTAATTGTTTTATATGTTCACTGTTGGTTAATTTTCTCTGGGCATCAAGCTTTCAGTCACGATTTGCTCAACAGGAGTGTAGAATTTAGGCCTCTATCCGTAAAGGGATTTTAGGCGTTGCAACTGCAGATGTTACAGCACCTATCTTTTCGGTACCTAGCCACACAGTGTCATCCGCAGACCCTGAGTTAGGCACCTAAACTCCCTATATAATGCAGGAGAGAGATAGGCATCTAAGAGTGGGATCTTCAGAAGCCAGCACACTGAGTGGAGAGCTACCTAACAGCAGAGGAGTGTGTCCTAAGCACTGTCGCTTTCATGGAGTTTGGCACATCACTCCAGACTGGAGGAAGGCAGCTGTAACTGCTTGGAATCCACAGCCAGTATCCCTCCCCTGGAATCGGGTACCGTTGGAAGAATGGTGGCACACCTAACTTCACGCATAAAGCTTGGGGGAAGAGGCGGAGGGGATCTCTATTATAACCATCAGCCCAGTGGTTTAGGAACTCACTCAGGATGCAGGTGAACCCAATTCTGTTCCCCGCTCCTCTGACTGGTGAGGAGAAGGGATTTGAACATGTTTCCCACCTCTTGGGTCACTGCCTTATTCACCAGACTATAGAGTCATTCTTGCTCCGTCTTTGGCTCGTTGCATATTCAATGACTTATATGCAGTGGAGTGATTTGAGAGAGACCCACATCAGAATATCCCATAGTAAAGTAGTGAGGGCACTGAGGTGAGAAATCCATGTTCAAATCCCTTTTCCTCATCAGATGGGGTGGGGAGGGTATTGAATCGGGGTATCCTACGTCTCAGGTGAGTCTCTAATACCTGGGCTAAAGCTTATAAGGGAGCATTTCTACTCCTCCTTGTGCCCCAGTATTTTGTGAAGAGTTTGGCATATTTCCACATTGGGCCTGAAGGTGACTTAGATGGGGGCACACCTATCTTCGCCTGGTTTGAGAATTTCACTGGGGCTTAGGTGTAACATGTGCATCCGGGTGCCTACTCTGAGGCATTGTGCACATGCCCGGCAGCAAAAACATGTGCACCTGCGGGATTCTTAGGGCAAAAATTTGGATGCTGAGGGATTTTAGGCACCTCCAGAGTTACTAAGTGGGAGCTGAACAGAGATTTTGAGGATCTCTCATGCCTAAAGTGGGAGTTAAGCACCTAAGACCTACTCTGGATCTGGGCCTTTTGTTTTTAAGACTGCAATACTGCAATTCATTCCAGGCAGGCTGCTGAGCCTGCATGGCGTTCTGTTGACTTCAGTAGGGCTTTGCATAGGTATAGCTGACCACCCCTGTAAAAGGAATTACAGAATCAGGGTCCAAGTACGTAGAGATGTAATTTTGAGGCATGCAACTGGTTTGGGGAGTGCACCTGAATTAAATAAGTCCTTTTGGTTCTTTTGCTAACTCTTTCAAGGGTGTCATTTTGAGTTGCACAATATTTGACTGATTAACTTTATTAAAAATTAATTATGTTCTATTTAAATAAAATAGAGCAGTCTGTTCCTTCTCACATCCTTATGAATAGGTGTCATTTTATTAGTATAAAGACATTGGATGGGTCTTCCTCTAGTGCACTGTGACATGATGAATTTCATTTTAAAAACAAAACCTCCTTTCTGCTGCCATTGTGGCTACTATTCACAGTAGAAAAACAAGGCTCTTCTGTTATTAAAACAAGTATTACTTTTTTAACTTGACAGTACAGTTCTAGGGTTATACTTTTCCTCTGTGAACATAGGAAGCAATCGAACATAGTCTTTTTACTGAAAGCATCCAATGAAGTGAGCTGTAGCTCACGAAAGCTTATGCTCAAATAAATTTGTTCGTCTCTAAGGTGCCACAAGTACTCCTTTTCTTTTTGCGGATACAGACTAACACAGCTGCTACTCTGAAACCAGTCTTTTTACCGTAACTCTTCTGACATTTGGCTCAGATCTACAAAATAACTTTTAACTTGTTATGTCAGCTCTCTCTGTCTGTCTGTCTTTCTTTTGTCCTCCTTCCTTCTGCCTCATTCCCTTTCCTTTCTGTCCCAGTGATGTGCTTATTCCTCCCTCACCCATAGCTTTTTATTCCCCTTACTTTCTGTTACTCTTACGTTTGCTTTCCTCTGCAGTTTCTCTCATTTTCTACCTCCCAAATTATTTTAATTGCTCATTTCAGTCTTCCCTTCTTTAGCCATTCTCTCTCCACTCTTCTCCCTCAAACAAAATCCAGCCAACCCAAAAAACCCCCCTTGTACTAAGCTGTGACTGCCATCACAGCTCTTAATCACTCTCTCTTGCTCATTCTTTAACCTGAGACCTGCTTCCATCCTCTTTCATAGGCCACATGCTTTCAAGTTGGTAACCCTAAACATGGCTTTTGTCTTGCTTTTTCTGATCCCCACCTGCATCTCCTGCTGTCATTTGGATGGGCAAAGAGAGAGGGGATGGAAATGAGATTAGAATGACTCCCAGCTCAACCTCCTTTCTTTGGCTCATTCAGAGAGGACCAAGAAAGAGCAGAGTTGGGGACCAAGCTTTAAAAGACTCCACATAACATAGAGCCAATGGCCATTTTACAAGGCTTCCTGTGTGCAACTAGCTGAAACACAGGCATGCAGAGGTATCACTTTGGATCCGCAATTTGAAAACTTAGTCCTACACCTCACCTTTCTGTAACATTGTAACAATTTTTAAAAAATCCTTAATTTTAGGAAACATTTAATGTGCAACTCTATAAAGATGTGCTTTATTAAATGCTATGAAGATGGCTTTTAGATAAATGCTTTCATTTGAAAAAGACAAAGTCACAACAGAAATTTAACTTTTTGTGAATGTAAATCTGTACATGATAATTTCAGTGTCATGTTATATTATATCAGCCCTCCAGAAGACATCCAGCAGGTTGCTAGCCAGAAAATTATCTTGGAGGATAGGGAAGCTTGACTTTCCTCCTATGGCTAAGTTCCAGTGGTGCTTCTGAGCATTGTTGTGTTCACAGCACTTGCTCTGTGTGTTTAACTTCCATAATACAAGCAAATGGGTGGCTCTTTTTGTCTTCATTTGTATGTGTAAACATATTATCATGACCACCAGAGGTTAAGTCCATGACTCTTCTGTGGAACTTCAGTTTAGGTCATGCATAGAGGACAGTAGTATAGTATCCCCCCTTTCGTGTACTAAGTTCAGGTTCTGTGAAATTCTTTCAGTTCAGAATCTAGGTCTACCCTGCGAGGAGTAGCTCCGAAATTGTATTGTTGCTGTTCACACTTGATTTTAAGAAAATCTTTTTTAAAGGGAAGTTCTCCAGCAGTCATCAGACTTTAGCAATAAGAGTTTGGTGTAAAAGAGAAGGTGCTTGGTAATCCTCTGTTTCGAGATCAGCCAGGAGTCAACCATGGAGCTGGGGTAAATGGATGTGAGTTCACTCAAACCTCAGAAAATTTCAAGATTCTGTCTCCATTCCTCCCTCCCTCCCTGTGAAATCCTATGGTAATTTCTCATTTGCAAAAGATGTTCCAAATGAGATTTCAGGTATCAGTGTCCCAGAATGATTCACACTAGATTGTCTTTGGTGAATAATATTAATTTTATGGTTATCTCCATGGTATTTAAAGTATCTTTTAAAATGGAGTGATAAGGCCAATTTAAAAAAAACAACTTAATGTTAATATATAATTTTGAACTAAATAAATTGACATTGTCAGCTTATCTGTTTTAGAAGCCCCCATGAAAATAAATGTGGTTCTATCCAGTTATTGCAAAAAGAATAGTTGTGTTAAATTTTCATTGTAATAACTGTTGAAAGTAAAGCCTGTACCATAGGAGTATATATGTAGAATAGACACAATAGTGGAAGACCGATATCTTTCATTTAGGCTTGCACAAAAACTATTCAGTGAGGCAGTTATTAAGATGACTGATAGTTTTTTTTTCTTTCAATTTTAAAACATGCTTACAAGATCCCAAAATGACAGATATGGACAGTGGTTTCAAATGTAATTTCTGTAACGCTGAATTTTACAAATGTAAGACTCGATAGTTTCCTCAAAACATGAGGATTCTGAGCCACAGACATCCAGGTTTCGGAAAACCGGTTCAAATGAGGACAGATAAACTAGTATTTTAGAAGGAAACAAGCTGTAGTTTGATTAATATTAAACAAATTATCTAATAAAAAGCAACTTGGGGACACTGTGCCCAACCAACCCAATGTTCTCATACAGAGCCATGTACCTCCTCAAGACCTCTTAGATCAAAAGATTGATTTTGTCATTTAGGAAACGTTCCATTTACTTTGCCCTCCAACCATATTTGTGCACTCTGTGTATGTATCTAGAGTTTAGTTATTTGAGTGGATTACCGACATTCAGGATGTTGCTCTTCGCTTCTCTGACAGACCCTAAGGTTAAGAACATACTAAATCCTGTTTAAAATGGAATGTGATGGCAACTGTACTCAATTATGCTGCTCCGGGTGGACCCAAAGTATCAGCAAAAGCTGTGATTGTTGTCCAGAAACTTAGTGAAATAAATTTGCCCATAAAGTTGGGTGTGTGGGAATAAAGACCCTACTGCAACACCAGGAGGCTTATAGGACTCACTCACTTGGGTGTTGACTCTTCTTGGGCCAGATCCCTTCTTGAGCTCCTCTGTGTTTTGTCAGCAGCAGCCTTTGGCTAATGCTCTGAGTCTCTTTTCTCCTATAAATCTCTTTATTCTTTCTCTTCCCTCTCTCTGGGTTAGCCTTTACATTAAGGCATTGCAGTATACAGGATTGCTAGACAGATCCAAAACATTACAAATCATTGTCTGGAGTACGGAAATATATCTTGCACCTGATGATGACTTGATTTCTATAGTCCAGACGCCTGTTTTGTAATGACCCTTTGAGATAACAGAGGACTTGGTACTAGAAACCTATAATGGTATCTCTTTGGCTTTGAGTTCAAGTCTTAATCTGATAAGATTTTTTTCCCTTAATGTTACCTTTAACACAAATGTTATATTTTAAACTTTGTGTTTCACATTAATAGTTGAAGCTAAACCACCCCTTCCAGCGAGGTTGTGCTTTGTAAAACTGATAACATCAGGGCAGAAAGGAAAGAGCATGAAAAATCTTCAATCACTGTTTGAGTCTGTTGCCTGTTACGGTCGGGAATGGAAATAGGAATCGAAGAGTTATGCATCAGTGCCAGGACTACAAAAAACAGTAAGATTATGTAGTGGAAGGGTCACAATTTTTAGCAATTTTGGTATAAATTGTGCAGGTCTAATTAACTGAAATGGTTCTCTGATAAATACAATCCCTCCATTCTCATTCTGGCTTCTTAGTAATACTATAATTGATGTATGCTATCCTGTTTAAGTAATTGCATGTTAAGTAATCACATGTTTATTACACTTCTTTCTGAGTAAAATTGCAGCCTTGTAGGCTATTCAGCAACAATAAATCAACAGCATCCAGAATAAAAGAGAATACATATTTTGTTATATTTACTGGAACTTGAATTCATCAATAAAATATTTTTTGCCAAAAGCAGTCTGGGTAGTGGTTATCCATATAATTGTTTTATTCAAAGGATAACTTCAGTGCCAAGTGTAAAGAATTTATGAAATGAATATAATCTTTCTCTCAAGAAAGGGTTTTGTTAACGATTTGAATTGTAAAGGGGTTGGAAAATGAATCATCAGTTTCTGAATTAAATTTGTTTGTCCCATGAAATTTTGAAGAGAATGAATCTTTGCATTAGTATTGCTTCAGTAATGTAGTGCTGTAAATGCATCTTATTTCTTTGAACGTACAAACAAATTCTAACATACGAAAGATTTCATTCACTGAATTTGGCACTGATAAATGCATACTTTGTGTCTTTCTCTGTATGTAGAACAGAATGTTCATGATATGAAGTAAAGGGTAAACGATTTTAAAGAGCAATGCATGAGTTAATTTTTTTAAAAAATGATGCTAACATTGGATGCAGTGTTGTTTGTTGATCCACATAGGGAAAAAGTAATAAATGTATGTTGCTATTTTACAATCATATATCATTGAAGAAAAATGTACATATTAAAAGCCTTAGTTTTTATATATTCCATATCAATTGTACTTCCACAAAACCTCTTCCATGAAATCAACTTCTTAGTAACATCATAAAAACCATCAAGCCCCGGCATCTGCTTTACTAATTTTGTATTTTGACACTTGTTTTTTAATTTAACTAATATGACTTCTAATGCCACTGTCTACGAGATGCATTAAAGATTCTTTGTTAGTTTAATGGTGAAAAATCTGGGACGTTTTTGTTCTGGGCCTTTAATTAGTTCTTATTAGTGTGCAAAGGATGTAATATAATATTAATAACACAAAAATACTTTCACATTACTGTAAGGGTCAACCACAAAACCTGGAAAAAAATAAAAATTGACAGCATCTCTTCCATTAACGTATAGTATTGTATTGTAGCACGTACAATATATATAGTCAACTAATAACAAGTGTTCCTGATTACGTTTTAAATCAGATCTACACTAGTAATTATCCCCTTTTTGGAGGTTTTCTTCTTCAAGAGTATTATGAGAAAATACAAACTCATATGACAGAACAGACAAGTTAGCAATATAACTATGCCAAAATGTCAAATCTCCTTAATAGAGTATAATTCTTTGATTCTGTGCATCACGCACTTCTAAGCACAGAGTCTTTTTTGGAGTGACTAAGTGTCTGGTGGAACAAAAGCTTGACATATATCAGTTTGTAGTATTGAGCTATGTTTAAGAAGACTTTGGATATGGAAATATTTTAAAAAGTTACTGTGGGGAGTAGTACCGAACTTTCTAAGACTAATTACTTAATTATTTCTGTTTTTTTTAAGGGCTATGAATTTTAATTTTAAAACTTTGTTTTGATTTGATTTGAAACTTTTGTTTTGTTTTGTGGAAGACTCTGTAAAAGCATGTACACTTCCATTTTTTATTCCAGTAACTTGAACGTTAGGTTTAAAAACAGTTGTCAAACTGATATTTCAGACTTAACACCTGCACCCATTATAACAGGCTTATAATGGTAACCTTCAAAATCCCTGTACTCTAGCAACCTTATGCATAGCTTTAATTAGTCAGGCTCTCACTTCTGTCTTTGGAGGAAGGGATTTCTGCACAACAGCCTTAACATGGTATCTTTCATTACTGTGTCAAATGTAAATGGATACAAAGGATATAAAATAGCACCTGGAATATTCAAACATTCTTCTATTTCTCATTAATATTCTTTCAGCAAGCAGCTTTCTCCCAAACTAAAATCAACTGTCCAGAAGACCAGAATCAAGGCTATTAATCTTTGTATATGTATTGTGTGTCTTGGGTCGTCAGAGGGCTTTTTCTCCGGAGATACGCTTGACTCTTCCTCTTGCAGCCTGGCTGTTTGCTGTGTCAGCAGTTCATACCACTAGATGCTGACTACAGTTTTCACTCAGCCCATAAACTCTGCACCCACAGAGCTGAAATCTATGCTCTTTATGCTTTTGTATTTATGTAGTGTACTTCGTTTTACCATAAGGCACTTAAGAAGCTTGGTTTAAAAGACCCACTAGCATGGGTCAGGAAGGGATTCCGCCCAGTGTATTCTGGGAGGGATTTTAATCCCCTTCCTTTGAAGCATCAGGGGTGCCCATGGTTGGAGAGGGGACATTGGGCATTGCATGCCAGGGCTCTGAGGTAGCACCAGGCATTCTCTCTCTCAGGTGCTTGGCTGGCTGGTTTTTGCTTACATGCTCATGATCTAATTGATTGCCATATGCAGGGTCATGAAGGAATTTCCCCCCGAAGGCTGGATTGGCCGTGGCCTTGGGGTTTTTGTCTTCCTCTGCAGTGCATGGATGCGGTTCCTTGTCAGGATTAGCTGAGTATGTCTCACTTAATCATTTCCCTGCCATTGGGAGGTACTCAGGCACTGGTGCACTTTCGTCCCTCCTATTCTCTGCCTGTGGCGCATAATTGTCTAATCTCTTGGGGGCTGTAATACTTCGGTTTCATTTCAGTGGTTGGGTTTAGTGTACGGGTACCAGGTGGTATTGGTGGCCTATAATATACAGGAGGTCAGGCTAGATACAGGCTAGAAACTCTATGGTCAGATCTACACATAAAATGCAGCATCAGTGTAGCTGTGCCGCTGTAACGGTTTAATGAAGATGCTCGACACCCGGGGTAGTCCAGTTATTTTTTGTCAAGGTCTAAATTTCTTGGTCAAGGTAAAGACAAAGTTCAGATGGCCATCCAGCTCCCCTCACTCCCCGGTTACCCCTCAAGCTTCCCGAATGCCTGCCAGTTCCCTACCCGCCTGGCCCGGAGAATAGGGTGATGTTATTTCCCTAAACGGAAAATGGGACGCACAGGCTGACCTGGCATTGCTGCTTGCCCCCCTCCAATGTTCCTCCATGCCCCCAATTGAGCCAAGTAGCAGAGATGGGAGTAGGGGTAAGAGGAATGGGTATGGGCTGGGATCTGGGCAGCAAAGTAGGGTGTGTATGCGTGTGAGAGTACTTTTGAGCTTGAAACCAGGAGGTGAAGCTATTGACAATGATCCAGATGGTGGTGTGATGCCCCTTTGGGGGCTGGGATAGCAGAAGGGCAGGAAATAGGCTCCAGGTAGTGGGAGGGACCAAGGAGACTCCAGATAGCAGCCCTGGGGAGATGGGGAGGAGGCCAGGATGTGGCAGAAGCAGAGGCAGAGTGGGGAGGGAAAGAGGCCGGTTGGGGCAGGGGGGCTGGAGAGGGCTCCAGTGACTGGCCGTGAAGGATGGAGAGTGGAGAGGACACAAGGCTGGGATGGGTTCTGGGGACTGCTCAAGGATAGGGGCACCAGGCCGGGCCGGCGGAGGCTCCAGGAAGGCCATACTATGCTCGGTACCCCAGCATAAGTGCTGTGGGACCCCGTCAGGCACTTACCAGCCAGGTTGCCAGGTAGGGCCCACAAGTCACAGCTCCATGGCCCAGACAGTTCGTCCGTCTCCAGGGAAAGCAGAGGAAAATTTGAATTAGGGCCTGGGCAGCGCTGCCCTCTGATTGGGCTGCAGAACAAGCGTGACACCCCATCGCTCCCTAGTGGCAGAGGCAGAGTGTAGTGGAGACACATTAAGCTGCCTGCAGGAGGGTGTGGAGATCCCCCCCCGACACCAAAGGTCGTGCTTACCCTGCCATCCCTACGCTGCTGCTGCTGGTGAGGCCCTGCTCTGGGGAGCAGGTTTGCCTCCAGCCCCGGCTCAGCTTCAGCCCACGTGGTCCACTGAAAAGCATCTGGCAGTCTGGATTTGGCCTGCAGTCCTCCTGTTGAGAGCACGCCCGTTGGTGTAGTTAATCCACCTTCCTGAGAGGTGGTAGCTATGTCAATGGGAGAAGCTCTCCCCCTGCATAGTGCTGTCTACAGCAGAGATTAGGTTGGTATAACTATGTTGCTCGGGGTGTGGATTTTTCACACCCTTGAGCGACATATTTATACTGATGTAAGTCTGTTGTGTAGACCGGACATATGACTGAGTGATGCAGCTGTGTGGCTGCATTACTTTCTTGTTTTTAATTCTTAAAGAGGGGTAAAGCTGTTCTCTTTACCTTTCAAGCTTCAGGTAAAACCTAAAGGGAATGGCAGATGACTAATTCAACAGAAAATGTGCATAGGAGCCATGTTAATAAAAATATACATGACTGGACCACATAAGTATACTTGTCATGATCCTGAGACAGATTGCCATGGTAAGAATGATCAATGTGCAAAAGGTTGACACATGCGGTTTTTATGGCTAGCATTATTATTATTAGGTGCTTTTTGTCACTGGGGTCTTCTGACTTGAGAAAATGCTTGTAATAATACTTCTAAAATGATATCTCTGTTATATCTGTTCCTAGTATCTGAAAAAGATTAATCTTGAAAATTCAAGTGACACTGTCAGATTAAAAGCAATCTATTAAAACACATATTTATGTTAAAAATAATACTTCAGATTAGATTTTAAAACTCTTTTCACTTTTAATAATTTACCTTTCATATTTGTACTGCTTATATATCTTTTCACTTCCGTCATTTTGGACATTACACATATACTGGTCAGTTTCACATTCATTCCCAGGATCTCCTGTACTTGAACAGTGCTTCAGTCTGTTGCAAACACTGTTACAGAATATTTTACCAAGAGGGTTTTTATAATTGATTTTTTTATCTAGATTTTTTTTAAAAAAAGCATGTTTTTGCAGAGTAACCTTTGTAGATTTACATACATAATAACTTTTTCAGCTTCCACTGCACCAAGATTTCACTTACGTATTTTTTCCCCTTGCTGGGCATCTCAGCAAATGTGGTGTTTGGACAATCTGGACCCCTCTTGCTCTGTTATTAATAACCTCTTGATACAGTCAACATTTGTATGACTTAGAAGCTAATGAGCACAAGAATAACAAGCTGCAGTTGTTGTCAGAGCTGCTACCCAGCTCTGAGAGAGCATGAAGACAAAACCTTATAGAGACTACGAATAAAGTTTTCAAAAGTGCCTAAGTGCCATTTGCAAAAGTGATGCAAGCACTTAGCTTCCTAGTTTTGAAAATTATATTTAGGCAATTTTGAAGTTTTGCCAAAGGTAAATGTTTAAAAATACAGTGGATATTTTAGCAGTTATGAATATTCTGTTTGTTCTGTTCAATGTGAAAAATGATATGAATCCTTAAATAAAAATATTATACAGTACTGTATATACACAGCCTTGTGTACTCTGCAGTTCTGCAGAATTTGCTGCCATGGTCAAGCTTCCATATTTTTTTTTAAATAAGCTTCTAGGCCTACACTGGATAAGAAAATATTTCAAATGAGATTGCAGTAGATGTGTCTGCCTGTGTCTACATATATCCTGAAACAATATCTCTGGTAGGGGATGAACTGTCCTATTCATCTCAATGGAATGTTACCTTTGAACTCCAATTATGGGAATTTGTGTCAACATTAATTATTTCACTGCTGATCATTTTAACATCCAACTAATGTGCTGTCTCACATATCCAAACTGTTTCCTAAACCTTCCCAGATGCCCAAAGCTCCACCTTCAGAAATGACCATCTTCCCCCGGACAACTTTTGTTACTACAGTTTTCAATACAACTTTCTTCAGTAGGTAGAGTATTTTAAAATTTACTGGCATATTCAATTTAATGTAAACTGTGAGAGAGAGTGTGTTGTATTTGTGTTATTCATGTTCATATTTAATTAAGTAAAAATCTTCATTTAAAATTTATCTGAAATTGCTACAGACTCTCCAGTTTACTACACTCGATTGTTGTAGAATCTAGAGATCAGCAGAATATAGGTCAAGCTTGCTGCATAGTACATTAGGTCTTGAAAACTCCATGTATGTACCCGGCTACACATGAGTTGGCTGCGTGATGCAGTTGGGTTCATTGGTGACTGTGACATTGTAGATAAGGCATATACTGGGCCATAATTTGAAGTTATAGTGGAGATGGATATTGTGGGATCTAAAAATGCTATTTTAAAAGTTTTAATATGTTACTCTTAGCTTGAATATTGAAATGTTCAGCTATCTAGAATTTTTTGTTTATGCAGATGACCTTTATATTTACATGATTTAGTTACAGGTAAACTGGACTTCGCTATATTAGTAATTAGTGCAATACTTTAATTCCAGCTGTAGAATTTTGTGTGTATGTGTGTGTGTATATTTGCACTAGTGTTAAAAGCTAGTGATGGTTAGTCACTTGAGAGATAATAGCATTTATGTTTTGCATCAATTTTCATAGCTTTGCTGGACTAGTTGGCCTTTTCTTATTCCTGTTAAAACTGTGATTTAATGCATGATAAAGCAAGTTTTCAAAGAGCTGTGATCTTATCAAAAGTTTAAGGAGAATAATTTCTGTTTTACCTCTTTCATCTGTAGAGATTTTGTGACTTCAAAGACTGCATATAGTCTATTTGCTGACTTCTCAGTTTACCCCTTCAGAACTCTCATGAAATAGATTGAACAGGGTGCATATAGGGGTAGGATGAGAGCTGGTGGATTTTGGGCAAGTGCATATACAAGCTTTGTTTCTCTTGTCGATGCTCCACCTATGTTTTGATAGAACAGGACTTGCAGCTGATATACCATCTGTTGTTCACTGGCTGAAGAGTTGTAGAGTTGAGGCTGATTGTCTCATTATGACCTTGTGCTTCCCACATCTGTTTGCTGGCTTGCTAACACTTGACTCTACTTTTATATTTAGATTATAGGATCTTTGGGGCAGGGATTGTCCTTGTAACAGGTCTGTATAGTGCCTAACACAATAGGTTTGGAGCCTCCATGTGCTTCCTCAATATAATACTCTTGGGGAAATTCTGCACCACTGCATATGCACATATTTCATGTGCCGCATATACTTTTATTTTTTTGTGTGCAGAAAATAGCTTCTGCTGAAAGGTTGCTGCAGTTCTGCCTTTTGCCCACCAGAGGGCACTCTGGTGCTAGAACACAGAAGCTGCTTCTGGCAAGACCTAGCCAGGATAGGGAAGAGAAAGAGCCTGCCTTCTTCACAGCGCCTCTCAGGCCAGGTCAGAAGACAGGGGATATGGGAAGACAGACAGTGTGGGGCTGCTGGGGGGCAGAGGGGGGGTCACAGACAGGGTCTTATAAGGGCTAGTGGGGGAGGACAGACTGGAGCAAGGGCTGAATGGGAGTGGAGATGCAGGGCCATAGGGAGGAAGGAGGTGCAGGGCTACATGGGCAGAAGGGGAGGGAGTGAAAAGCTATGGGGGGGAAGAGGAATGGCTGAGTGGGGGCAAAGAGACACATGAGGACAGGGGGTGGAAGGACACATGGAGATGAGGGGAGGGGGCTGGCTGAGGGGGTATAGGGACACGTGCAGATGGGGAGGGGAGCGCAGAACTACGGGGGGGGGAGACAGATGGCTGAGTGGGGGCACAGAGACACATGGAGACAGGGGCAGATGTACCTGACTGAATGGGAGAGGCTAGGGGTCAGACAGGGTCTGCATGGGGATGCTCCCAAACCATCCCTTCCCCCACCCCAAAAAAACTTGTTCCATACTTTTCCCACGCATTCCCAACAGCCTTTCAAGTTCATACCCAGGCTCTTTCCCAGCAATTACTTCCCTTTACCTCAGCTTCTCCATTATCCTTGACTCCCCCAAGCCTTTGCACTGCTTCTGAGTGGTGCAGAAAATACAGTTCTGTACTGTAGTTTAAATGAATTATTACTCAGAGTTCTGTATTAATATACTTAGTAAGAAATCTATTTGTAAAAAAAAATTCCCTGAATCTTTTTTGTTGTTTGTATTGTTACAGACATACTTGCTGACAGGTATTTTGAAATAAAGTGCTAAAATAATTGAAACTGGTTTAATTATATTGTGTTACTTTGATAAATAAAATATGCAGATTTTTGTAGAATTTTAAAATGTGTGCAGAATTTTTAATTTTTGGTGCAGAATTTTTAATTTTGTGACACAGAATTCCCACAGGAGTAACATAAATAATCAACATAAACAATAATGGAGCTTGGGGGGCATTACTTGGAGGTCGAGGGAGGGAAAGCAGCTTTTTAGGAGTTGTTTCTGTGGTGGAGGTTGAGTGCAGCCACAACCAGCTGTACAGTGACAGTGGGGCAATGTGGGGCAGCATGGCTGAGAAACATTTCTTGGGGGAATGGTGAGGGAGCAGAGGAAAGTCTGGTGTATTGTCAGCTCTGGCAACTATGGGATGTATCCACACTGGTACACAATCAATTGAGACTAATACGATAGAGCCTCATTCAATGTCCACACACCCAAGGAAACTAGCATGGCTTTGTATGACTTTTAGAGCAACTGAAAAAATTGAGGGCAGGGGGAATAGTCACTATGAAAAACTATATGTTTAGTGTTGGTCAAGGCATGATTTCTGTAGCGGAAAAAGTCTTTGTTGAAATTTGTTGTGCAATCATTTTTCAGTATTTTAATATTCTAATTTGTATCTCTTTGTCTAATCTGAGTTCTTACTTGGCGTACTGAGGTCTACAGAAAAATAATATATATCTACAGCATGTGCAATGCATATGCAGAACACTGAGCATATGTAACAAAGGAGGATTTGTTGTTTTACCGGAAAAGGTATGTTGGAAGGAAATACTAGTAAAAAGGTAAAATATGTTATTAGAATTTTGTATTTATCCCATGCCCGACTTGTGGCATACTAGCCATTATATTGATTTATAGTTACTGAAGATCCTGGTTATCCAGCAGCTACACAAAGAGATCTTTAACCATTGACAGATTTATCCAGACAAAGGAGGAATTTAGCAGAGTATAGCACACCAATACAGCCGTAACCTTCTCAGATGTAGATGCTTTACTTCATTTTTTTAGGCTTCCTTTTTTTTTTTTTTCTTGTTGACTTCTGAGCAATAAAACAATATTATGCTTTGAATTGTTCTTAATGAGAAAATGGCCAGGTCCCAATTTAGAACATTATTATGATGGATGAGAAAAAGCTGTACATTTTTTACTCAGCAGCCAGATCGCTCACAAAATGTGGTGACAGATGCATACAAACAAGTTAAAAGACCCATTACAATAAGAACACAACACACTTTAAAAAGGGGAGTCGCTGCATTTACAAGAATCCAAAACCAAGCCATCTGTCTGTTCATGTTACAAGCATACTTTTTTTTGAGTATGTAATTATGTATCCATCTTTTCTATTCTGAGATTGCCTGTGAAATTGTTACTTATAAAATCAGAAGTAGTATAATGTGTAAATAATTTGCTTGAATTATTTTAAATCTTCTGGAGTTCTAAAATAGAGTAATACTTTTTTGTTGCTATACTTCATTATTAATTTTCATAGCTGGCTTTGTGCAAGAGTAGTGGTATATACATTTGGAATTTGTCAACATATTGTGTTTGTTAGTTGCTTTATCAATAAGCAAAATGTAATAGATTGGACCAATATTTTTTTTGAACTTCAGATCACCTCTTCAAAACTACATTTATTAATGAAGTGGAGCCATTGCATTTTGACCTGGTCAATAATTACCTAAGGCAGTGTTCTTCATTGCAAGGCCCGCAAGCCAGTGGCGGCTCCTATCGACCCTAAGTGTGGCTCCCTGTCAATCACAATCTCCGGTGGTGCAGCGGGCTGCCACTAAGTTAGGCTCCCTGCCTGCCCTGGCCCCACGCAACTCCCAAAAGCAGCCAGCATGCCCCCATGGCCCTGGGTAGGAGCAAAGGTCTCTGTGCACTGCTTCTGCCTGCAAACACCGTCCCTGCAGCTCCCATTGGCCGGGAACGTGGAACTGTGGCCAAAGGGAATTGCAGGGGCAATGCCTGCAGAGTGGGGAAGCCTGTAGAGAAGGGCAGCATGGAAAGCCACGTGCCCCCCCCCAGGGGCCACAAGGGTACATTGGCCCCTTCCAGGAGCGGTGTGGGGCTGGGGCCGCCCAAAGTAAGTGCTGCCCCCTTCAATGGGCAGATTCTGAATAGCTCTACAGCATTAAAACCAGGAGTAGCATGAGTAGAACAGGCCCAGCTATGCTGGACCAGCATTTCTCTTCCACCACTCAACCTGCAGCCTCCTGGGGCCAGCCCTCCATACCCGCTCCTGCACCCTAAGCCCCTGCCTTTTTAATTCCATATATTTTCCTGGTTATTATTATATAAAAGGAGTATCATTTTATTTTACCAGTACACTTTGTTTTAGTAACATGAGTGGCTCTGAAACATTACATCATTAAGAAGTAGTAAGCAGTGTGTTAATTTAGTAATTGATATGGCTCTCACATTGAAGGTATTTTGCCAAAGTGGCCCCCTACTTCAAAAATAGTGAAGAGCACTGACCTAAAGGAACTAGAATAAAGGGGAAAGAGCAGGTGAATGATTCTTTTACCAGGAGTAAACAGAGCTACTTTATGCACAATGGATGAGGTTCAGCATAGCCTAATATGTTAGAATGTAGTTCCTATCCACACTTGGAGAAAATATTAATCTTTCAGAGAATAAACACTATGTATATGTCACTCATACAGTTAAGGTGAGCTGTTGGTATTTTCCATCCATGTTTTCAATTATTCATAATTGACCTGCAAAAAATTCACTTAATACTATCCGAATATGTGCAATGTGCCCAGCCATTTGATGGCGTTGTCATCAGCCAGATTGAGAGCTGTTAGCCTGCCATCAAAATAAGTCTGAGGGCACTCGTCAAGGTTATGCAACTTAGTCTGAAGTTGACTGCAGCTGCATTGTGGGTCATTAGAAAAATTCCATTTAAAGAGATTGGCCATACATTTGGCCTGTCCTGTTCAAAACCAGTTCAGAGATGACCACAGGGGTCTTGGCAGATCAAAACCTGGTGGACAGATGGTTGGAACAGTGATGAGAGTGATTAATTACTGTCTACTCATTGCACGAAGCAGATTCCACCATCATGTCCTGTGGTGGCATAAATGACCATACAGGGCAGCTAGAAGACAGGCACGCTGGTTGGTGGTGAAGAGGTCTGCATACAAAGACAGGTTGCTGTTCTCACAGATCTTGGCCAGCAGCATGACAGAGGCCTTCTCATGGCAAATATGGGGTGGTGCTATGTTACTAAGTATTGGTAGCCAAGGCAGTGGAGTTGCCCGTAAAGTCCCGGTAATAATACACATAGTTTTGTTAAGCTCTACATCAACCATCCTTGTGTGAGACAAGTGACACCAGACAGGAGCACAGTACTCTGCTGTTGAATAGCAGAGGGCAAGAGCTGATGTTCTAGGTGTCTAGGTGTTCGCACCCCAGGTTGACCAGGCCAATTTTCTGAGCAGGTTATTCTGATTGCTGACTTTGGCTGTCGTCTTCCTCAAGTGATTGTGGTACGTTAATGACCTGTCCAATATCACACTGAGGTAAACTGGGTTTGGATCATGCTCCAGGCATTGGCCATTGAGGAAAACATTTAACTCGTGGCTTGTGCTTGTATTATGCAGATGAAATACATTAGAAACCATCTTGGAAAAGCTTGGCTGCAGGCCCCAGTGACTACAAGAGTCTGCCGTGAGCTTCATGTCATCATTCAAGTCCTTCTCAATTTCTGAGAAGGACTGAGCTTGGTAGCTGTAACACATGTCGTCGGCATAGATAAACTTGTGAGAGTGTGTAGCTGGCAGGTTGTTGATGTACATGTTGAACAATATCAGTGAAAGAACTGAGCCTGGAGAATGGCCGTTGATCTGACACTTCCAAGAGCTACAGCAGTTACCCATGTATACTCTAAACTGCTTGTTTTGAAGAAACTAACACTTAACATTAAACTTCCCACACAGTTTCACTAAGGATTATTTAACTAAGTGCAACCTACAACTAATTAAGTGGAAGCAGTGTTCCCTTTTAAAGTTAGTAAAAAGTTTTGGGATGTAAGAATTTGTCTCCTTCATATAACTTTTAGTCCATAATTTAGATACATTATTAAAAAAAAACCTTTTCAAAGCGATGTGGTATAATTAAATACCAGACAAACCTTCTGTCAACAAAAATAAGCTAACCGTTTTCAAGTTTGGTTGAGGTGATCCCAGCAGTGGAATCCATACTGGATGTGTTTTGGTATAGGAACTTAATTCCAGTTAAGAGAAACATGAGAGGAAGAGAAGTATGATAAGCTTGATATTCTGAAGTGCTGAATATCCGCCTCTAGTTGATAAATTTGAGGCACTGAAATCCCTTCTTGCTGGTAGTAAGGAAAATTCTATCTGGCCCCCAAGGCTTTCCTGGCTGCCAGGAGAGAGATCTCCTTCATTCTACAAAAAGAACAGGAGTACTTGTGGCACTTTAGAGATTAACAAATTTATTTGAGCATAAGCTTTCGTGGGCTACAGCCCACTTCATTGGATGCACTCCTTGCATCTGCAACCATGTTTTTGGTGGTGTAACCTGAGTAACTTTTGTCACCTGCTAGGTGTTTCTTATGTGTCAGTTGAAAGAATACCCTCCTCTTCGTCACTGCCCCCCACACACACCCCATTCCCCAACCCCAAAATGCCCACAATTATTTTTTTTCCCATTTTGGTAATCTTCATCTTATCTGAAGAGTTCTGTTTTTTAAATCCTCTTGTATATTTTAGAAGAATATAGTTATAGAAGATTTTTCTATGTGTTGCATGCATTGAAATCTTAATGATAATATTTTATTAATCTGTTAACAGACATGCCACACATTTTGGGCTATTTTCTTTTTTTATACCCACATTCTATGTTAACTTATGCTAATACTGATAAAACAGATGAGAAAATATTAATACTGATTAGTTTTCATCCTTCTTAGGAATGCATTAAATCAACACAATCTATCCAATGCCAGTGTGCACTTCGGATAGCATCCGTGCTCTTCATAGAGGAATATGATATGCCCATGTCTTTCTGCAACAGATGTTTACTCCAAAAACAAACATGAGATAATTTCAGCACCGTATAGTACTTTGTGTGACAGCTTGAGTACAATGTTAATATTATTCTTGCCTTTCTGTGGTAGTAATTTTTTCCTGTGCACAAACTTCAGCAGAATAACTGGAAAGTTCTTTTCACTCAGACTTTGAATATTAATATGACACTGGCTGAGGGAACTGGTAACGATGTAGGCTTTAATAATACTGGCAGTCATAAGCAGTGAAGTGTAGCTTGCAATATCTTTAGTAGAGATGAAAATTGTGTCACAGCACAGTGGTGCAGTAGAATTGAAGAGCCAGTTTTATTATCTACCTGACAAGTCCTTTTAGTTCATTCTGCTAGAATATATCTGTCTTTCAAGGCAAGAATATGCAAGTTTCTAACTTCCATGTTCAGTATTCTCTTATTCTTATTAATTCAGGCAATTAGTTTTTTAAAAAACAACACTAAACATCATTTTTAGAAGCCAGCTGAACATAGTCTGGCACTACAGTACCTATTTTAACATATTTTAGTCTGATGTACAAATGTTAAAATGGATGCAAGACAGAGATTATGTAGCTTTTACTTACACATAGATAAAAATAGATTTATCCTTTTATATAAACATTTTAAATACTGGTTCAATATGTCTATATGTTGTCCATCTAGGTGAGTGTTTGCAGGAAGGGGTTCCTTTGAGGTTATTATGTGTACTTTCAATATATTTTATGAAAGTTTTGTATTGCTCATCTCAATTAATACTTTATATTTGTGTAGTCGTAGCTTGTGTGTGCAGTTAGCTCTATGATTTAACATTAATTTGTGTCCTGCATTGAAAATTTTCCCACCAGAGGTTCACTTTAAAGGCTGGGAAGTAGTCAGGTGATTTCCTATCTACAGTAGCTTAATGTGAGAAATTCCTGATGTTTAAAAGTGATGTTTTACACTGATTTTCTCACCCTTTTTGACAATTTGTTGACATCTATCATAAAATTTGATATTGATTTCAAAGTAAAAAAATAATGCATGCTATTCTGTGTGGGATTTAAAATATTTTGGGTGAATGTTTGTATTTTTGAAATTTAAGGAATTAACAACATAGCTAGAAATTGAAACATTTTAATAGTATTTGATAGCTAGATTACAATGCAGTCTTCAAAGGTAATGGTTTTTAGTGTTAATTAAGAAAATCTGTGGACCAAATCCTGCCTGTCTTCTTGTAAGAAGTAGTCCTTTTGTAATGAATGGGATCATTTATCTGAAAAAAGGTGAGCAGGATTTGGTTCTACGCTTATGGAAGTGGTAAGGAACTAATCAAACTGAATCTTAGCTAAGAGTATATGCTATGGTAGACTGTAGTGAAATGAGTTAAATGCTGACTGTAAAAGGTATTTGCATGATCAAATCAAAACTGACTTCCCATAGGACCTTTGAGGTAGACTAATAGTTTGTCTACTAAAACATCTAGCAGTGTTAATGATATTCTACTCTGATTATTGGAACATAATTGTAGACGTGCCTTTGACAAATCTGAGAATCTCAATTTCAGCCAAATATGGTCACACCAAAAGTTAGTTATTTTCAGTATGATTTCTGTTCTGTCTGCTCAGCGTATTCACTTTTAAGAGAAATATGTAAGTTCCATATAGGATATTATGTGGCGTCCAATTCTGGGTGCCACATTTCATGAAAGATGTGGACAAATTGGAGAAAGTCCAGAGAAGAGCAACAAAAATGATTAAAGGTCTAGAAAACATGACCTATGAAGGAAGATTGAAAAAATTGGTTTGTTCAATCTGGAGAAGAGAAGACTGAGAGGGGACATAACAGTTTTCCTGTATGTAAAAGGTTGTTACAAGGAAGAGGAAGAAAAATCGTTTTTCTTCACCTCTGAGGATAGACAAGAGCAATGGGCTTAAATTGCAGCAAGGGAGGTTTAGGTTGGACATTAGGAAAAACTTCCTAACTGTCAGGGTGGTTAAGCACTGGAATAAATTGCCTAGGGAGGTTGTGGAATCTCCATCATTAGGGATTTTTAAGAGCAGGTTGGACATACACCTGTCGGGGATGGTCTAGATAATACTCAGTCCTGCCTTGAGTGCAGGGGACTGGACTAGATGCCCTCTTGAGGTCCCTTCCAGTTCTATGATTCTATGATTATGTCAAATAAGTTCAATAGAGGACAAATGTCCAATAGTGTAGCATATCTCTCATAGATTCATAGAATATCAGAGTTGGAAGGGACTTCAGGAGGTCATCTAGTCCAACCCCCTGCTGAAAGCAGGGCCAATCCCCAATTTTGCCCCAGAACCCCCTAAATGGCCCCCTCAAGAATTGAACTCACAACCTTGGGTTTAGCAGGCCAATGCTCAAACCACTGAGCTATCCCTCCCTCTGATTTGCCCCATAATGTATAAACTACTACCATGCTCCCTATAAAATGAGTATTATTCAGTTGAGTAGGTTGCTTGATTAGGAGACTTGGGTTATATTCTGAGCTTTGCCACTGACTTGGTCTGTGACCTTGCACAAGTCATTTAAACTCTGGGTGAAAAATGTGAATCCATTTAAATGAATGGCAAAACTCCAATTGATTTATGTGGAACTGGGATTTCACCCCTCTGTATCTGTTTCCTTACTGGTTGAATGATGATGATACTTCTCTTCCTTTGTAAAGTGCTTTGAGATCTACATATGGAAAAATACTACAGTAGAACTTCGATTATAAGAACAGCCATCTTGCAAATTACTAGTTATATGAACCATTTTTCCCAAATGGGTCGGGGGGAATCACATAACAAAATTAATGTCAATGAACAAGTAGATATTCTTTCATGTTCTGGTGCCTTTGATGCACTGGAAATTGCCTTGGAGTGCTTTGAAAGACAAGAACAAGTGATCCAGTTCGCCATACTGCAACTAATGTGCCACACTTACTGTGATTTTGAGATGTTCACTTTTACAAACTATTCTACTTTATGAGCTCCTCAAACCCAATTACCTTATAAAATAGGGGTTCTACTCTATATAAATACTAAACATCAGCATCGCTGTTGTTTTACCACCACAATGTTGAAAGCAAATAATTAAATAAGGCTATTGCTTTTGGTTGGTTCCGAGATTTCTTATTACAATTACTGACGTTTTAAACCTGTGTTTTAAAGAATGCAGTCCATAGCTTTTACAGATTTTTAAGACTTTTTTCTTCACTTTTCATGCTATTTGTACATTTTATTTTTTCCCCTTTATCAATAATTTTCCCTCTGTTCCCCATACAGAACAGCTTTTTACAAGGCTGTTCATAATGTACGAACTATTACACTGGCTATTCTTAAAAACGTTTTTAAATAATCACGTAGAAAATTATATTAAAAAAAGAGTACTTGTGGCACCTTAGAGACTAACAAATTTATTTGAGCATAAGCTTTCGTGAGCTACAGCTCACTTCATCAGATGCATTCAGTGGAAAATACAGGGGAGAGATTTGTATACATAGAGAGCATGAAACGATGGGTGTTACCATACACACTGTAACGAGAGTGATCACTTAAGGTGAGCTATTACCAGCAGGAGAGCGGGGTGGGGGGGACCTTTTGTAGTGATAATCAAGGTGGGCCATTGCCAGCAGTTGACAAGAAGTCTGAGGAGCACAAGAACAAATCCGCACAGACACACCCCTGGAACCCCAACCAGGGGTATTCTATCTGCTACCCAAGATCCATAAACCTGGAAATCCTGGACGCCCCATCATCTCAGGCATTGGCACCCTGACAGCAGGATTGTCTAGCTATGTAGACTCCCTCCTCAGGCCCTATGCTACCAGAACTCCCAGCTACCTTCGAGACACCACTGACTTCTTGAGGAAACTACAATCCATCGGTGATCTTCCTGAAAACACCATCCTGGCCACTATGGATGGAGAAGCCCTCTACACCAACATTCCACACAAAGATGGACTACAAGCCGTCAGGAACAGTATCCCCGATAATGTCACGGCAAACCTGGTGGCTGAACTTTGTGACTTTGTCCTCACCCATAACTATTTCACATTTGGGGACAATGTATACCTTCAAATCAGCGGCACTGCTATGGGTACCCGCATGGCCCCACAGTATGTCAACGTTTTTATGGCTGACTTTGAACAACGCTTCCTCAGCTCTCGTCCCCTAATGCCCCTACTCTACTTGCGCTACATTGAGGACATCTTCATCATCTGGACCCATGGAAAAGAAGCCCTTGAGGAATTCCACCACGATTTCAACAATTTCCATCCCACCATCAACCTCAGCCTGGACCAGTCCACACAAGAGATCCACTTCCTGGACACTACGGTGCTAATAAGCGATGGTCACATAAACACCACCCTATACTGGAAACCTACTGACCGCTATTCCTACCTACATGCCTCCAGCTTTCACCCAGACCACACCACACGATCCATTGTCTACAGCCAAGCTCTGCAATACAACCGCATTTGCTCCAATCCCTCAGACAGAGACAAACACCTACAAGATCTCTATCAAGCATTCTTACAACTACAATACCCACCTGCTGAAATGAAGAAACAGATTGACAGAGCCAGAAGAGTACCCAGAAGTCCCCTACTACAGGACAGGCCCAACAAAGAAAATAACAGAACGCCACTAGCCGTCACCTTCAGCCCCCAACCAAAACCTCTCCAACACATCATCAAGGATCTACAACCTATCCTGAAGGATGACCCATCACTCTCACAGATTTTGGGAGACAGGCCAGCCCTTGCTTACAGTCAGCCCCCCAGCCTGAAGCAAATACTCACCAGCAACCACGCACCACACAACAGAACCACTAGCCCAGGAACCTATCCTTGCAACAAAGCCCGTTGCCAACTGTGTCCACATATCTATTCAGGGGACACCATCATAGGGCCTAATCACATCAACCACACTATCAGAGGCTCGTTCACCTGCACATCTACAAATGTGATATATGCCATCATGTGCCAGCAATGCCCCTCTGCCATGTACATTGGTCAAACTGGACAGTCTCTACGTAAAAGAATAAATGGACACAAATCAGACGTCAAGAATTATAACATTCATAAACCAGTCGGAGAACACTTCAATCTCTTTGGTCACGCGATTACAGACCTAAAAGTGGCAATTCTTCAACAGAAAGACTTCAAAAACAGACTCCAACGAGAGACTGCTGAATTGGAATTAATTTGCAAACTGGATACAATTAACTTAGGCTTGAATAAAGTCTGGGAGTGGATGGGTCATTACACAAAGTAAAACTATTTCCCCATGTTTATTCCTTCCCCTACCCCCCCACTGTTCCTCAGACGTTCTTATCAACTGCTGGAAATGGCCCACCTTGATTATCACTATGAAAGGTTCCCCCCTCCTGCTCTCCTGCTGGTAATAGCTCACCTTAAGTGATCACTCTTGTTACAGTGTGTATGGTAACACCCATCGTTTCATGTTCTCTATGTATATAAATCTCCCCACTGTATTTTCCACTGAATGTATCCAATGAAGTGAGCTGTAGCTCATGAAAGCTTATGCTCAAATAAATTTGTTAGTCTCTAAGGTGCCACAAGTACTCCTTTTTTTTTGCGAATTCAGACTAACACGGCTGCTACTCAGAAACCTGTAGAAAATTATGTATGCTGTGCAGTTGCAGAATTTTAGTCCTACTATCACAAATATTTCACGATAAGCATCTTTCGTATATTTTGATATTTGAAAATATTGGCATATTGCATGATAACCAGCATAGTTTGGTTCACTAAAAAGGGTTTTCTAGATAAATAATTATTAGGAATGGTTAAATAATTTGGTTTTCTCTTTGTCTTGTCTCATGAGTACTTTTCTGATGGGAAAAGTGTGAGTCTGACTACATCTATATCTGTTTTGTCAGGTTTCTCTAAAATCTTTTTCAACCCCCCAGCTTTCTTCAGCAGTGACATTACCTAGCAAGCATAATTCTATAGCAATATATTGATTTTGGAGGGTTTTCTTTTTTTATATGAAAGTTGACTACCTGGTAGTCATTGTATACTTTTTATCACTCACTTTTGAATATCTGCTCCTGTCTTTCGCTGTAGACTCTCTCCTAGTTTGGCTAGGTGGTTGCCCAATCTCCATTTACAGGTAAGTCCTCCTTTGGAATAATACTGCTTTCTACGTCTGCTGTCTGACAGAGATGATGTTAGGTAAGGTGGGAGAAGAGAGATGTTTCAAGAGCAGATTACTCATTGCTAATCTTCTTTGTCATAGTCCTCTACTCCCATCCAGCATCCTCACCTTCTTTGCTCAGGAGTGCAGCTTGCAGTGTTTTTTTCCCTAAGTTTCTCTCCTATTTTTTTGTTTTGGAATTGTCTTGGACTAGAGCCATAATCTTTTATGTAATGGTTGTTCCTGAGTAGAGAGGGAGAAGAGGACTATACTAAACAGAGAGGGAGAAGAGAACTATATTGCTGAACAGTCTTCCCTTATTTGGTGTGATCTTGAATGTTTCACGGGATCTCTCAAATCTCTCTTCTGCCCTCTGTCTGACTAGGCCTATAATTGATCATAGAACCTCCTGGCTAAAATCTTCTCACAGAGTTAATCTTTCTGCACAAGTTTAATTGCTTTTCCCTCTGCTGGCAGACATTTATTTGAGGAATCTCCCAACTAAACCTTTAAAGGTCAGTTTTAGAATAAAAATTTGCTTTCTGTGACTCTGGAAAAATAGAAGTCCTCTATCCC
The DNA here is from genome assembly GCF_965140235.1 of Caretta caretta. Classification (NCBI taxonomy): domain Eukaryota; kingdom Metazoa; phylum Chordata; order Testudines; family Cheloniidae; genus Caretta; species Caretta caretta. Next base: position 199,106,009 of record NC_134208.1, on the reverse strand, counting down.
ATGTGCTTATTCTTCAGATCCCATTTCTAGTATTCTTTTTTTTCATTTTGCAATCTACAGAAAATAGATTATTTCTGCTCATTTCAGAGCTGGCAAAACTGCAGATAGAGGCAGGACATTTACAAATATTCAGTGTTTGACTTGTTAGAATTTCAAGAAAGATGTTAATTGATGTGGGCACCTGTCACCTAGGACTGAAGCGATTAACTAATTTCCCACAGGGCTTCTAAACAGTCATTGACTGATTACTTTAGCTTATTACTGACCTGAGTCTGATGTGAACAAGCAATACAGAAGGGAGAAATTCTGTGTCTGATTACTAATTACTTGAATCATCCAGTTCTTCATTATTTTTCTTGTTAAAATGTTGCTTTTAGATTGAATGAGAGTATTAATGTGATATAAAACAATGTAAGTATCCACTTCATAGTTTCTGGAAATTCCTATTTTATATAGGGTCCTTTAATTCATATAAATATAATTTTTTCATTGTTGACAATTTATGAAAGAGGTAATGTCCACTAGCTCTGTTTTCCTTCACTTTGTTTATTGCATGAGTTTTCTGTTTTTATTTTTATTTCTCTTCCTTTTTACAGGGTATCAGTTCCCATAGCAGCCCTTAATGTGGTAGATAAATATCAGCATCATTGCTGAAACACCAGAGAAGAGTGCCAGCAACTATTCTACAATGTGGGTGTTGGCATAAGACACATAAACTCCAATACATTGCTAGTAACTGGTGAAAGCATCAGGCTACACTCCAACTATATTAAACTGCCACTAAGACTGCCCTCTGTACTGTTATATCAAGATTTGGGGATACAAGGTGTTCTCTTGGGACTATTTGTTTCAGTGTTTTTGTTTTCAATGTTGTTATATGCAGAAGTTACAAACAATCTTTATAAAGTGTTTTTGCCAACACACAGATCAACCAAAAGCAGATTTTAGTAATAAACAAAATATATAGCAAGTGGTTGGAAACTGGTACATTTCTGTTTAACTACTGATATGTGCCTACTTAAGTTCAGGGTTGTGGGGGAAGGGTGTGTGTGTGTCTGTGTTTGAGAGACACTAGTACAATTACAGAGAAACTGCTTTGTGGATGGGACAAAAACTTTTTCTTGATGCATTAGTAGGCAAAGATATCTATTGTTATGGTTTTGAAGAAATATAGAATAAGTTCTATTATACCTGCATATTGATGATAGTTACTGATTTGTGTTGGTGTGATAGAATCAGTTTGGTCATTAGTATTTAGCAAGGAAATGTGACCTAATTCTGATAGCTTACTATTTTTACAGACAATAGGAACTACTGACTTGGCTCTTCAATTTTTTGATTTTCAGTGAAAGCTTGGTAGAAAAATATTCTGTGTTGCCTATGTGAATACATAATCAAAATGAGTATCATTATGCATATGATTTATAGACTTTGTTCTGCTAAAGAGCATACTGTTGATTAAATAGTATCAAAGAAGTTCTATAGTACAGTATGAACTTCATAACTTGCATTAGAATTTGGAAGTAAGACTTTCTTTAGACGCCTTTGGATAAATGAATGCTTTCAAATTGCCTTTAAGGTTAGTATCTTCCCTGAAGATCAGATAGTTGAAAACCTTTTGCATGGCAGTGATAACTCTCATGTTCCAAATAAGATCTCCTCTTCCCTAAGGAGGTACATATTGTTGGATCATATTAAAGAAGTTCTGTATTAAAATCACAAATGAGTTTGTTTCCCCATAGTTTAAATTCCAGGGTATTACTAATTAAGAGGTCTCTTGGTTTTTGGTACTGTTTCTCTCCCTCTATGTGTGAAACTTGCAAGCTGCTAATTGCGTTAGTACATTCTAAGACAGAGTCTGTTCTCAAAGCAGTTTGCACAGAGAGAAATTCAAAGCAATACTCTGTAACAACAGAAACAGCACCCAGAGACTCCCCGCCCTTTTGTTGTATTAACAATTGTGATTAAAATAGAGATAGAGGATGTATGTGGATGGATGCTTGGTGTGGATAATAACTGAATGATCAGGGAGGTGCCAGCCTAAGAATCCAGTGTCCATCGACTGAAGAAGGCGTCAAGTGGAAATAACCAGAGGACCCCCGGAGGGCAGACTGGAATCCACCCAACAGCCTCAAGAATGGGAGAACCAAAGAACAAGATAACATCTAGCAGCACAGAGCTGTCAGGAATGTGCTATCTGCTGATTGATTCAGCAACAGCATGATGAAGCAATTCCCATAGACTGGTATAGGAAGAAATTCCTATAAAAATGGACTCTAGAAAGTGAGAACGTTGGGGTCTGATTCTGCAAACCAACTTCCAGGAGTATCAGATGAGCATCTGACAAGGCCCTGCTCCCTCCTCATGTCCAGGCCACCTGGCCAGTGGCTTGGCATGAGCAACTCTAAGGCTGGTAACTATGATAACAACCTTGCAGAACCTCTGTGTGTGTGTGTGAGTGTGTGTATGAATGAATGTGTGAATAAATATGAGATTGAATGGAATGTTATAACTATAACTAACTGCTTACTATGATTCTTTCTGTATTCACAATAAATGTGGTATTTTTCCTTTCCCCTTTAATAAGATCCTGCTGGTTTTTAATCTATTAGTATAACACAATACTTAAACAGTTTTGCCTTTAATTATATAAATTGTATGTGAAATATGAATGAATATACATTATTACTCTTCACAGCAAACTCTAGGACTTAGAATTAAATTCTTCTCACTTTTACTTTTTACTTTTACTTTTGGTTTACTTTTACCAAAGGGAAGTGGTCCCTAAAATTCCCTGGATAAAAATAAACATATACATGTGGGGTGTTTTTCTTATTTGGGAGGAAATAGGAACTAAATTGTACTCTGTGCTATGACATCTGAGATTGAGCCCTGACCCCGAGGCCCTCTTGATGGCAGAAGGGGCAGTCAGCCCAGCAGCAGAAAGGGTTTTCTGAAGAATATGACCTTTCCTTTGTAGCTTTTTATTTTTAAGGTTAAAAACACACCCAAACCCATCGCATGTATGTGTCTATCTCATAGCAAGGTATTACTGAGATAGAAATTCTACTGATTTGCACTGTGAGATTGCGGGGCGGGGGAACGGACAGTGGTTATTCAGTGTTCCTTCAAGGCAGTTATTGATCAGCTGGGCCATCATTCATGTTCTGAGGTTCCAATAAAATAGGATTTGGACAGGCAGTGAGCAGGTAAGAAGCAGGAAATGAAAAGACCTGGGAGTTTTAAAATGGGGATGTAAGAACTGGAGAGTATTTTAGAATATTTTTTTTGAAAAACAGTTCTGGAATGCAGGAGATATGTTTGGTTTTTTTGGTATAGGAGCAAGGAGAGATGGAACAAAGGGGAAGAATTAAAAGTGCAGTGGGGTCATAAAGAGCACCTGAAACAAAAATAACTTTTTAAATTTCAAAATGAATATCTGAGTTGTAACACTGTAGCACATCCTCCAAACATATGTAATAAAATTAGTCAAAAGTTGACAAACGCGTAAGCAATGCACTAATAAAAGGCTTGTTCAGACGTTAAATGGATTGTGCATGTTTGATGTATGATATGAGGTTAGATGTACACTCAGCTGAAAATTCATCGTGGGAAAATTGACGGTATCCTCTCATGTGATTTAATAAATGTGTATTTTTTCCTGTGCCTTTTGTGTATTTTGTTTTAATTTGAAGTACAGTACAGTTTATTAAGAGAAAACACATTGTCATCTATCGACTAGAAAAATGGTTACCATATGTAGATAAGTCAGACTGGATGTCTGTAATTATATAAAAGAATGTAATTATGTAAAAGTATAATATTTTCTGTCATAGCATCATAATATTTTGTGGAACTTCTTGATTGTGTTCCACTTATTTGGTTTGACATAGATACCCAAAAGGCCCAACAGGAAAACCACATGGCTTGAGCAATTATACACTTAAATAGGAAGCATCAAAACAGGGAAATCCAGGGTGCAAGTTACAACTTCCCATTCATCTTTTGCTCCTGGGAGAAAACATATCATGTAAACATCTCCTCCTCTCTCAGCATTGTTGAAAAGTTACTTTTAAAGTAATGCTGTGCCTATTACTCAGTAATCCTAGTAGTAGTAATAAAAAATACTTAGATCTTACACATTTTGTACACCTATATTTCAAAGTATGGTACAAAGAAATGGCACTATCTTTTAACCCTATTTTACCACAGGTAACAGTCCCTGCATGGTACCACCTCTACAAAACCCTATTCATGGTTTGGATCAGCAAGCAGCAGTAGTCAAAGTATATCTTTGCAGGTTGGTCTCCAGTGCCAAGGAAGTTGTTTGTCTGGTCTTGCTGGAGGAGCCACTTCCTAACCCAAAGGAGTCATTCAGCTTTATTAAGGTGCTGGGTAGGCAGGGGCTCACTAGGGTCCACTCATCTCTACTGATGTCCTCTGCACTTGCTCTTGCACCAAAGTCCTCTGTGATGGCTCTTGGAGAGGAGTTTTCTGTACCATCTCTTACAGGAAAATCCTAATCTGTTGTGTCTTTTGCCATGGAGTCCCTTGTGTCATCTCTCACAGCGAAGTCCCCACTGGAGGGGACCTGAGAGTGCTTAGGGCCAAAGTCTTTTGGGGCCTTGAGAATCCCCCATTATGTGTGTGTGATCCCAGGAGAGCAGTTCTAAGAGCACCATTGTTACGCTTGCTGGCTTTGAACATTTGTTGCCCTGTCTCTAAGGACAAGCTCATGGCAGCTTGATTCTCCAGATCGTATGCTAGCACTTCTTTGAAAGGCAGGTATCCCTCTAACCCCATCTCTTTTACCTTTTAATCTCTTCTCTAGATTGATAACCTAGATTGATAAACTTTTGAGCTCTGGACACAAGTATTTCTAGGTCCAGTAAATCCTCTCACTAAAGGGGGCGACATTTATTCCTGTTGGATCCAGTTACTAGATACCATGGATCTCTCAGCCACCATTTCCCAGAGTCTGGGAACCCAATTCTCAATTGTGTGAATTTGCTGCAAGGGCCTGTGTCTTAGACTCTGCCTCCCTTTACTTTCTGGACTGGGCGATTTAGTAAGAATTAGACCATTTCTGATATGCACAGTATGTCTCCCCTCAGATTTTTCAAGCGGTGGCCTGGAGATGGTTTGTGGCCTCACTGCCTTTTCACAGTGTTTGTGCCTATCTCTGCCCTGATAACCCTGTATTTAGAGCCCTGAAAATCTGGGCATATCTACTTGATATCCTTGGATGTGGATACAGCTGTATTGTTTACCCTCTTTGCAGATCATGGATCAGATGCGGATCCAAATTTTTTATCTGCACAGGGTTCTAGAGCAGTGGTTCTCAACTGGGGATCTGTGCCCCCCCCCCGGGTGCCGTGGTTTCAGAGGAACTGCCGTGGGGCTGAAGTCCAGAGCCCCAGCATCACCTGTGGGGTTGAAGCCCGGAGCCCTGGTGCCATGGCGCTGAAGTCCATGAACCCCCTGAAACCAGCTCACAGCCCCCCCCCCAGAGGGCCATGGATGCAGGTCACTTGCAGCCCAATCAGCACAGATCTGCGGCCCATGTGACATCCTCAGAGTCATACAGGTAGTATTGGATGCAACCCACATAACAAGTTGTGGGCCACGTATGCGGCCCACGATGGTAAATAGGTTGAGAACCACTGCAGAGGGTGGTGGTGTGGATGAGGATTTGGATACATATAAAAGGTGAAGTGCGGATCATGGGCGGGATACAATTTATGTGGATCAGATGCAATCCAAATTTTTATATCTGCTCAAGGCTCTACCTATATTCTCCTTCCTCCATCCATTAGAGTTCCTTTGTGTCTCATTGAAACCTACCCACCTGATAGCTTGGCAGACACCTGGTTGGATTCACACTTTGCTGTTTGCGATGTACCCTCCTGGGTAGCTCGAAGTGTGATACATCCCTGCCTTTCCCATGGTTCAACATGCATTCAGTCCATCCATTTCTTCCAACTAGGTACCATTCTTGCCCTAGTTCAGAGGCACTTTTCTTGTGACAGCCTGTGAAAGGATAAATAACATCTCCCAAGTCATTTTAGTGTCTGAAAATGCATTTTTAACACATGCAAAGAGCACAAACGGAGACAAAACTACAACTCATTTTATAGTTTTTCTAAACTAATGTTATTGAACTGAATCCATAGCAATGAGTCAGTTAATAGGTGGTTATGTGGTAAAATTTAGTCTTCAGAAGACTAAGGCATTCTCAGCCACAGATGGAAAATAGGAAGGACAGAGGTGCCACCAATGACTGAGGTCCTCGTAATGGCAGGAAACTGGTTAAGTGAGATGGCCCAAAATGATCGCAGCAGACAATCCTTGCTTGATGTTGCTGAGGAAGGCAAAAAAATCTACAAGATCTTGGCCAATCTGACCCAATGGAAAATTCCTTCCTGACTCCAAATGTGGTGGTCGGTTTAACCCTGAGCACAAGAGCAAGAGTTACACAGCTGAACATCTAGAACCGTACGATTTACTGAACTGCATCAGACCGTTAGTCCCATCCAATCTAGTCTAGTGTCCTGCCTCTAGCTGTGGCCAGTATCTGAGTTTGAGATGAAGATTATGTGTGTGTGTGTGTGTGTGTGTAGAAACCATTCATCCGGCCAATTTTGAATTAGAAAAGATTTCTTCCTGGCCCCTGTTCTGGCAATTGGCTGAAACCTGAGATTAGAGTGTACTTAATACTGGTCTCTCTCTGTAGATAAGATAATAACATTTGATAGCAAAATGGAGGTTAATTTCTGTTCATGTCTTGGAAGCGAGGGATTGTGCCACCCTTATTCACCTTGAGTAGTACTTTAATCAGCGAGTAATGTCATTCATATACCACATGCTATTGACTCACTACTCAGCCACAGAAAGGGTGTCACATGCTGGGTTTAATGTGACATAGCAAATGTGCACAAGACATATCGGTCACAGTCTGGCCTTTTGTCCATTTGGGGGAAGAAGTTACTCACTATGGTGAGTTCTTTGTCACACATGCAGTGCTGCTGGTGTCTGTGGTTCTATTTGGGTGCTCAGCAGTGGGAGTAAGGGATTCACAACTTAGCTCTAAGTAAGAAAAGAACCTCAATCTTCGCTTCTCCATAAGATGTCTGTGTGTGTGAGGTAGACTCTGAACTGTCTCATGGGCTTCCCTGATGATCTGTAATGTCTGGCTGTTATTCTTTCTTTCACATTCTTTTTCTTCTTTCTCTTTTTTTTTCTCCCTTTTCTTTTCTCTTCATCACACTTTTTTCTGTGCATGGATCATGGATGCTTTATGTACTGTGGGACCTCTGGAAAGAAATGTCATTATTAAAGCTAAAACATGTCAGTGTAGCTCGGTGCTGATCCTGCCAGAGCCTCTTCTTCTCCCAGCCTGTGCCTCAGGGTCCAGGGGCATGAAATGCAATAATGGAAAGATGACATCATCCCCAATGTGACACCCCTGCTGATATTGTGCAAATCTGAACCAGGCACAAAAGGATCATCCTGAGAATTTCAGAGAAGAAAAAACTTCAGAAGAAATGAGCAAGAAGGAAAGAGCGGGCTAAGAAAGAAATATTGTGATGAGGAGATACTGATCTCTGTTAGACCCCAACCCTGGAACCACAGGCACACAAACTGGGATGTTTCAAATTTGGATTTAAAATTTGCTGTTCCACCCCCATCTGTGGTGTGAGCTAATGACACAAGTTGGTGTGAGCTCAGGAAGACCTTGAAGCCTTCCCATTCCCACACCAAGAGGGGGAGAAGGCCCGGGACAAATAGAGAGTGGACTGTCATCTGTACTATCCCCTTTTTAGTACATTCAAGAAACTCACTGGACTTACCTATGTGCGGGAGATTATGTAGTTCGGTGAGGGTTTCCTTTCATGTGCTGTAACTTTATCACTGTATTATCTATTAGAGATGGATGTGAAACAAAACTGTGGATCCCCAGCAGCCCCTGTCTTTAGGGGAAAAGGGGAGTTCTGTGTCTGGATCCAAACTTTTTAGTTTGGGCCCATTTCTAATAGTGATAGAGGTTAACTGGTAAAGCCATGGCAGAGCTGGGGAAGCAGAGATGGTTCTCAAAGTATAGCATATCTCTGTTGTCATGGAAAGCAAGCCATGAGACTCTTGCCTGGTCTTGAAGGCAATGTTTGAAGCTCTGTATCTCCTTCCCCTCTGCCATTTGTGCCGGATTTCAGGGTCACAGAGGATAATCCATGCAGGGCCGGCTCTAGTTTTTTTGCCACCCCAAGCAAAATATTTGCTGCCCCAAGCTCTGAGAGCACAACTGCCCAAGTAGAGGGAGAAAAAAAAAAGGGTGGCTGGAATGCCGCCCCTGGAATTGTGCCGCCCCAAGCACGTGCTGGCTTTGGCGGTGCCTAGAGCCGGTCCTGAATCCATGCCACCGCCTTCTGCTTGGGCTCTTTCTTTATATATTAGGGTTAAAATCGATCCTCAGGAGTTTGAAAGGAAAACCCTCTCCATGCCCCTGTGTATGCCCAGCTTTATCCGTTCCAAGAGATGCATCTCTGGTCTTGTTTAAATGGCATTTTTAGCTTCTGTTCTATCCCAGGTGCTCCCACGCAAAATAGTTTTAACAAGTTCAGAGAGAAGTATTAACAAAGCATGACATGGAAAGGAAGTCCAAGTCTATTCCTGGCACTGAATTGCTATATGACCTTGGGCAAGTCACTTAAGTAAAAATTCCAAACTGTAAAATTGTGGTGTTTACCTATATCACAAAAATTCACGTTTGCTGAATAAAAGGCATTGTAGAAATATACCATGGTGAAACCCAGAGGAAAAAGAATGTAAACAGTTTATATATATAAACATCAAAATTATGGCCCGCATGAAGAGTAGCTTGAGTTACTAGTATGAAGCACTTTTTATGGTCTCTGTTTCTCAGGCTCAGTAATTACATGTTGGTTTCTCTTTATGTTCCATTTCTTTCAAATAAGGTTATAATTAAGCAATAATATTAATGAAATGTGAAAAGAAAAGGAGTACTTGTGGCACCTTAGAGACTAACCAATTTATTTGAGCATGAGCTTTCGTGAGCGAAGTGAGCTGTAGCTCACGAAAGCTCATGCTCAAATAAATTGGTTAGTCTCTAAGGTGCCACAAGTACTCCTTTTCTTTTTGTGAATACAGACTAACACGGCTGTTACTCTGAAACCTGTCAAAATGAAATGTGAGTTCGCGCTCTACTGTCTGCTGCTGCCCGATTCAGACTGAGGGCGAAGCTCAAGGCATTTATTGAAAATTAACTATTAGTGCATTTCTTCAATTTACATCTTGGATTGATTATCTGAGGTCAAAGTTAAGAGGTTCTGTTAACTTTCTTGCTCGTATACTGAACTGAAAATTGTAAAATTAAATGAATGCATTTTAAACATGGTACCTCAATTACCATAAACATGGTACCTCAATTACCATCACAAATTAAAGAAAAGCAGCAATGTCCAGATAATATGGAGCCATCAAGCACTGTGAGTTTAATTAATATTTAATTTATTGAATTAAACAATATATTTTAAAGAATTAATTAAACTTGATGTAATTTCAATTAAGATGCTGTCTGTTATGTAATAGATGTTAAGTGCAATACAGTGACAGCTGATCATAGTATTTTTATGGAAAGTATGCGTTGTTAGCTATTTTGTGATTTAGTTAAACTTTGGTCATAAATTAACACATTTGGGATTATAAAAATGCTCCAGTTCTGGATACTGAATCCCTTAGTTCTTACTGGTTGACCTGTAGTCCTTCTCTCCTTTGTAAGGAACTCTAGGGAACAATGAAATAGCTGTCATCTGGAAAAGAGAAGCAGCAGTTAAATCTTTCCGAACAACACATTTTTCTGTGCACACCATGTTTAAATCCACTAGACTTTTCTTACTATGCCTTCAAGTTTTCCCCTTTTTCCTGAGCTTATTTATTCAACTTCAGAAATAGACAAAGTTACCTTTTCTTAAACTTTTCTACGCTGTGGCTTGAAGCCCATCTAGCTTCCATTAAAATCAATAGAGAGACTCCATTCAAATTCAGTGGGAATTGGACCATGTCTTCGAATCAGAACAAAATTACTTTTTCCCTCTTCTCAATACATAATACGTCCACAATAGAAACAAGGCCTTCCATATCTTAGCGTTGCGGTGCCTTCTGATTTTCATTGAACCAATAAAACCCAGGTAAATCAGGATTTAAATGAGATTAATCTCCCAAGGAATATGCTAAATTCCTTTTGGTATAATGTAATTCCCCCTCCCTGTCCATTCATGAGTCTTAAAATGTTCTGTTATGAACTATCTTCTATGCAATGTGCTATGGGAGTTTTATGCTGGAGCAAGTTCAGGTCCTGAGTGCATTATGTGTAGCATATAATGAATGTATTTCCTTTCTATTTTTTCTTCATTTTAATTGGCTGAGACAAACTTATGATAAACATGAAGCAATCACATACAATTTGTTTGCATCACAAAAGTCCTGTATCTTGCAAGTAGGGCATTAAAATATCTGGAAACCTGAGGCTGCTAAAAATTATTTCTCCTTCAACAGTGTGATTGTTCATAATCTTGTGACACAATGAGTTTGTTCTGCTGGACAAACTGCAAACTATGCATAGATGAGGGTGTGTGCAGAGACTTAACGTGCTTTCCATTAGAGACTTGGCTGTAGAGAAGTATGGGGTTCTAGTCTACTTAGGTGCACAGGAGGGATTGTCAGGGATTTGACTTAACTTTGCTTCCATTGGAGTAAATAGGAGTTTTACAACAGACTTCGTGGGGGAAAAGTTAGGCCAACACTGAAGGCTTTTGAAAAATCTCACTCATAATATTAATAATCAGAGTTATGCTTTGTACATGCACTTAATATATGATTCATTATGGGTGCTTTTATGGTACTTTATATGAAGAATTTAACCAGGAAAAAGATTAACTAATTTGAAAATAGTGTAGTGAACTAACCTAAGTATGCTAACTTAACCTGTGTTTGTTTTTATTTTTAATTCAGTTTAGTTATTTTTCTGTTGTATTTACAAATTTTGCTGTCTGCACTATGTACACAGAATGATGGAGCAACATATGAAGAAAAAATTAAGTGGAGTTTTATCCTATGTAATTTTTAAAAAAATAAATAGCACAGTGGCTGGTGAATAATTTCTCTATGGAGAGAAATAAATGGTACAATAGATGTATTGATGTTTCAAAAGTGATTTTGAGAATAGTTTGGAATCCAGGATTTAGCATTTTAATTACAGTTTTCCTCACAGACTTCAGTAAGAGTCTGGATAGACTTACCTTGATTTTGAATGGCACAATTTGTTGTTTTTGTGTTCATGGTGAGCAGCATGTAAAATGTTTCAGGTTAGTAGCTAATAATTTTGCAGCTTTAAATAGAAAACTTGACAGGTGTGCATGGAGTTTAATATTTTATAGCAATGTTTTGGGTGGAAGTAGCCTACAGCTAGCTCTTAACATATTTCTTGCATATTGTATTGGCAGTCTGAATTGCTGCTATGGTTAAGCTCAAAAGTTGAAATGCACTTTTAAGCATAAACTCTCTTTAAAAGCTGATTTTGATCGATCATTCATGAAGGAGCAAAATGTCTTGTAAAATTTGTTTAAAAAGCCTCTCAATTTTCAAAAACACTTCTAGATGTTGAAAGGGAACATTTGGTATTGTAAACTTTCCATAGTGTCTTAGTTTTGATGTAAAATAACTGAGTTAATTAATTTTATATGCTAAGATAGTTGTAAAAAATGTAGCTTTTAGTCAGTATAACAGCTACATTTTCTTAAAGATTTTACAATGCTACATTTTTTGTGACAGGATCTGTGAATGCCATGTATTGCATAATAATGCAACAAGTACTAAACAGTAATCCACTGTAGTGTTCTCCTAAGGTTGATTACTCAGGTTGCCATTTTATCATCCTCTGTGAGGGGTCTATCATGACACCTTTTCTTAAATTTTATGATGATTACCACAAATGTAAAACAAAATAAACCTTCACAGTTGGGTAGTTTGACCTAGCTGAACAATGATTATGTCTGAAAGTTATTGTTTGAGTAGAAAGTAGTGTCACGCTGTCTGGAGTGGCTCACAACTGTGAGTGCCTATCTCAGGGCAGGCGGTCAGAAAACAGGGCAGTCACCCCAAACTGGTGGTGTATTCTATAATTAGATTTCACCTAGCCAGTACCAAATGTGAACTCGTGGATCACTGTACCAGTCTTACCATGGAGTCACAGACAGTCCCCTTAGCCTCTCCAATCTATCTTGCCACCCAGATAAACTGAACTTTTTGATAAAAGGTCACTTAAACCAAAAATCACATCACATGAGATTTCTCCCAGTCCCAAGAGACCAATCACTTACCCCAGATCAATTGGTAGCCAGATCTTAAACCAGAGACAACGCTGGCAGCCAATTCTATAGTTAAGTAACTATAGGTTTATTAGCTAAGAAAAAAGAATGAGTTACTGAGAGTTAAAGCAGGTAAAACATATGTACAGGTAAATCACAGTATGTAATTACAAATAGTAGCAGAGATGTTGTAATCTGCCAGTTTCCCTAAAGTCTCTCAGGGCTACCCAGAATAGCTCTGGGGATCTCCATCTTCTCATGCAGTTATTCTGCCCTGTTGGAATCCAAACAGTTCAGAGATGAAGGACCTTTCTTTGAATCCATATTTATAATACCTTCACACAGAAAGCAAGCTGACAGTGTCTCTAACCACGTGGGCTTTTCCCTTCATGATGATGAGTGAGGAATTGCAACCATCTTACATAATGGCCACTTGCATTGAAATTAGTATTTTCTATTAAAGTCTGCTTAAGTCCTTAATTGGTATTTCAAAAAATTTCTTTGATGGTTTATTTAGTTACTTGGGTATACACAATGTAAATTTTGCTATTATATTATAATAGGAACAGATACGTGAGAACAATACAAGTAACATTCCACTAGTTTTAAACATTTAAATACACACTTAAACATTTGATATTTTGATCAACACTAAAACACAAGTGAATCGGTCTGGGGTTCTGACCAGAGCTGGCACCTGGTTTGCCAGCGTCACAGATGGTATTTGCTTTCATGATAAATTCAGTGATAAAATAAGTTAACATAGAGTTAAGGTTGGTTGGTTGGTGGTGTGTTGTCCCCTTGCAGAACACTGAATTGAGCAACTCAAACTTCTGAAAACCAGGAAATGTACAGTTAAGTTTGTCCATGCAGCCTAAACTCTGCTCTCTTTCAGCAATGCCCCAGTATTCCCCATTAACACACATACCTTTACTTTGCCAGCACTAGAGTTGCTGAAATGCTCAAGCTCTTCATCTCCTTTTACAACTCATTCGCTCTCACCCACAGGGTTCCATCTACTCTATTAAAGGACAAAAAGGAAAAACCGTTGTCTATGCTGCCTTCCCTCTGTTTCTCTGGGGCTGTGATAGCAGTAGGAACTATTTGGATACACTTCAGATGCATTCAGTGTATTAAGTATTCAATGCACCTGCCCCCAAGAGGGTTGCCAACTTTTGAATTCCAGAAAACCGAACACCCTTGCCCTGGCCACTGTCCCGCCCCACCCCTGCCTGAGGCCTTGTCCCCCGCTCACTCCATCTCCCCTCCTTCTATTGCTTGCTCTCCCCCACCCTCTCTCATGTGCCCAAACAGGCATATTTATTGTTTTGACAGATGTATTATGCTAAGTTCAGGTTTTATTTGTTACAGGACGCTACAGCTGGCAGCAAAATAGTCAAAAAGGGTAATTTTTAAACAAATGACATTTCCAAAGGTTTTCATGATTCTTTCCCTCCCCCTTCCCATTTTTCGTAACCAGCTCCATGTTTTTTGTTCACTAAAGTTATTGTAATTTTATTGTGGAATTAGGACCACACATTATCACAGCTGCAATGGGTCCATTAAAGGCCCACTCCCGAAGCCCAAATACAGATCCACAGAGCACAATCACAGAAATGCACACCTGTCCAGATACCTATAAAAATAAATGTGTAAAAACAGACTCCCACACCAACATGCAGATACACACGTGTATTCATGTGTACACATCTAGCATGCCCTAACACATATACTTCCTCATTATTTATTATTACAATTGTTGTTTAGTGCCTAGAGACCCCAACTAAGATCAGGGCTCCAGGGTGGTAGGTGCTGGACATGCACATAAAAAGAGAGAGTCTGCAACAAAGAGTTTATAACGTAGCTAGACAAAGGTGGGGAGAAATGTATGATACATTGGCTCTTCTGCAATTACTAATCAACAGCATTCACTTTTTAAGAAAAAAAACATTTCTTTTAGAGTTCCCTTCTCTTTTAAAAACTTGTTATGAAATGAATACACACACATTTTATGTCAATTTTTTTGTGCGCAAGCCAGCAAAAGGAATAAAAGTCAGAGTTAGGCTGCAAATTTTACTCACACAGGTATACACACATGTGGCAGTACACGCACCTCCCTACACAAAGACACGGAATCTCATACAATGCATGCATGCACACACTTGCCTACACAGAGACACTTTTTCATACACTTTTCCAGAGGCTGCCTAAATCACCCAACTGGGAAGGGAGGAGATGGGCTGGAGGGGAAAAGATGCTGGGGTGGGGGTGGGGGGTTGTGGGGGTGGAGGACTGGGAGGGAAAGAGGCCAAGGACGAGAGCAGGGTTGGGGTGAGAGGGGGCAATGAAAGAGAGAGGAGGGTGTGGGAGATATGATGCAGGGGGAGGAGAAGGCTACAGGTGCAGGAGGATGTGCGGGGCACAGGGGTGTATAGGGATATAATGGGAATGCAGCAGTGTATGGAGGAGAATGGGGCTCAGAGTGTGGGGGGTGAGGGATGGGGGGTGGTGGCTCTGGAAGGTGGAGAGAATGGGTGGGAGAGCGCTGTAAGGGGTACAGGGCTGGGATGGGTAGGTGTGGGGGGCAGTCTGAGATGGGCCGGACGGGGGTGGGACAGGGAAGGATACGGTGAGGAGGGGCAGGGGGTGGGGTGGGGAGGGATTCAGTGATAGGGGGATGGGGATGCAGCCCCATTCCCAGCACTCGGGGATGGGGATACACATACCTCCAACTCCTGGGTAGGGATGCAGTGACGGGAATGAGGGGGCAACAGACCATGGTTCACAGCAGGGCATGCGCCGCAGCTCGAGCCCAGCCACAGGAGGAACGTGAGGAGAAGGGGGCCGGGCAGCAGCGGGAGAGGCGTGCGCCATGCGACCCCTCAACAGCCATCTGCTGAGTGATTGTGAGTGGCACTAGCTCCTCCCCTGTGCTGACCCAGCCAATGGGAGCTGCACCTGGGGGCGGGGTGGGGGGGAGCAGCATGAGGACCCGCCCTGGCAGCCCGTAAGGCGAGGGGCCGGACATGCCGGCTGCTTCTGGACCCGGGAGTTGTGACGCTAGCAGGGAGCCTGCAAGCTCCGCTGCAGCACCACGAACTGGATGTTCAACGGCCTGGTCAGTGGTGCTGACCGGAGCCATCAGGATTCCTTTTCGACTGGGTGTTCCAGTCCAAAAGCGGACACCTGGTCACCCTAACCCCCAATGGTAAAGACACTAATTGGACCTGTAACCCGACTTACATCCAATGCTTGTATGGTACAGTGGAATAGTGTTGGGGTGCAGGTTGGTTGGGATGCACCGGCAGAGCTCAGGGTGAAGGAGAGTTGAGGTCCACTGGGCCACTGGCAGAGCTGCGAGGTGCAGGGGGTTGGGGTTCACTAGCACAGCTGTGGCTGCAGGGTGCTTGCGATGCACTGAAGTTGCTGAGGGGTTGGAGTCGGGGTGAAAGTAATTTAGGGACTTACTGATACACAAGGTGGCTGGGGTCCTTGGCAAGGTGTGGGGAGAGGGAAGCGGGGCTCTGGGCCCCCCAGAAGGGGCAGAGCCTTGGGTGGGGGGGCGAGGTCTTGGACGGAAGGGCCAGGTGTGGGGGACAAACTCCCCCAGCCAGCCCTTCAGCGCTGCCTGGCCTGTGCCACCTGGGGCTCTGGCGGTGATTTAAAGGGCCCAGGGCTCCCGGCCACTGCTACTGCTCCAGTAGCCAGAGTTCTGGGCCCTTTAAATCTCTGCCAGAGCCCCCAGCCCTTTTAAATTGCCGGGCCCTAGTGCAGCTGCCCCCCGCCCATCAGTGGCTCCGCCGGTATGGTTGGCTTTTCTTAGCGGTACGCTGGACCGGACCGGCTTATTTTCACCTCTGGTTGGAGTGTAGGGTGGTTGAGGTGCACTGACAGAGTTGGGAGTTGGGGGGGGGGGCATTGGCTGAGCTGGAGGGTGCATGGGGGGATGCAGAAAGGTATTTTTGTAATTGTCTGTTTCTTCCTTGCTTCTATGAAGAAAGTACTGCAAATAACATGAGTTGCCACCTGCATTTGTCCCCTTTCCACAATTCAGTGCTTAGGGTGGTGGCTCAAGGAAACAAGCAAGTGTAGTTATACATAAGCCAGGCAGAGTCAGGAGAAGTGGTAGCATAACGCAGACAGCAGTGTCTGGAGAGAATCCCTTCTCTTCCGGCGAAATTCCATCCCTCCTTACTTCCTGAATTCATGTTCAGTGCACTAGGCGGAGGGTGGTTCATGCTGGAGTTTGTGGTGCTTTGGCTGATTCACGAGTGCTTGTTCTGCTTGACTTGGCTGTTTCTTCATCTTCAGAAATGCAGTGCTGGGAGGGGAGGAACTGGATATAGGCAGTGGGGAGAGAACAGGTGGCATCAGTGGCAGGATTCTCAAACTACTCTGAAAGGAGCAGCTCAGTTTGAAATTCAGTTGATCAGAGCAGCTATAAAAATGTCTCCACATTCTCAGACTTGTTAATTTCTTGCACATTGGGCAAGCTGCCCACACTTTAAAGGTATGGAAGCTGGTACTTTCAGCATCCTTTAACAGCTCCATCTTGCCCTCTGCGTGGTTTGTGTTCCTGAGCATCTTAGAAAAATTGCTGCTGTTCGAGCCGATGTATGTGTGCTTACATGAGTTTTCAAGATATGTAAGTCTCACATAATGGAGGGCAGGATTGGATCCTACAAGCAAACTATTTCTGCTTTATTATGCATTCCTTTAATCTTTGTCATTCTTTAAGCAGCAGCTTTTTCTTCACTTTTGCCAGTACCATTGTAGGGATTTGTACCAGAAAATTTAAAGTCAGAACACATTTTTTTCACAGAGTAATTTGTTAAAATGACAATAAAGTATGTGAAGTTATATGCATTTGACTAGAGATCTAGCTTTAATGTTATGATACTGATGAAAATGAATAGAAACAAGCAATTGCTTCCTAAGAAATAACTATACTCTTGCTAATAGCCTTCTCTGAAAAGTATTTTGCCACTGGCATCAGTACATTGTCCACCTTCTGATGCAGTTCTACATAATCCCAAAACAGGAGTTTGACAGTGAAAAGATACCGATGAGGTACACAACCTGTTAAATGTACTTTAAATTAATTTGGGGGATTATACAGAGGGATGAAACCAGTCTATTTCATTACTTTGCAGAGAGGTAAAATCACGTTGGGCAATCTCATCATAAATTAAAAAAAGTCAGTTTTTGATGAGATGATAAAATTGTGCTATATACAGCCATAGGTGTTCTATGTATCTTGCTCAGGAGTAGCATAAATCCTGCATACTATTTAAGAAAAAATACATAGTCAGTGAATTTCCTGTCAGAATGTGCTGATTTTGGCAACTTGCCCAGAGCTAAACTCATTGTAATAAAAACTCCTGGACTGGAACATGGTGCCGTTTGTTATTCACCTCCGGAATTGTTTTTGTAGTATATAAACCCAAAGCAAACAGCTGTCAGTTTGAAAACCTCTGAAGAGCCCTGTCGCTAGGCATTGCTGAGCTCTCTTGCTTCCGTTCTTTGAAGAACATGTCAGCTGGGCCCTGGCAACTAGCAGTGGAGGCTGGGTTTTAAGAAGCTGAAAGCATTGGATTAGAACAACTTACATCTTTTGACTTTGTACTGAATCATTGGATTGAAATCACTTTGATAGATGCTTTTTGAGGATTTTGTGGGGGTTTTGAGGTCCATGGAATTATATGTTGGATTTCTTGCCCTTTAGTTTTGGACTTATTCTAGCAGCTAGTTTTAAGTGGCAGTAAGGCCATAAAACCTAGACTTACCGTATCAGTAGGGAGTTGCTGAAAAAATGAACAGGAGTCAGGATGTAGCTATTAAGTAAATCTCACCAAAAGAAATATCCCTTCACAAATCAAATTATGGGGTAACTTCAGGAGCTAGCTGTAGTTTCCTGCATGTGCAGCCTCATATGTCATGTCTCAGTATCCAAGGAATAGCACAGCTGGGTTGATGAAGAAATTAATTTTTGGTTTCTTTAAAATAAGTAGTCTACGTGCAACATAATGTAGGATACTTGTTTTTCAGTTAGGATCTTGGTTAAAACTTAACTCCCCCATCTCTAATATTCTAAGAGCTAAAATGGCAAAGCAGTTCTATTATTCTCTTAATCTTAGTCTAAAATGTCTATGTTAATAAAGTTAGTGATTGATTACACAGAAAAAATTAAAGATGATGTTGAAAATTTTAATGACCATATATACTCGATCATAAGCTGGTTCGTTTATACCAGGGGTCTCAAACTCAGTTTACCTTACGGCCAGTGCCAGTCCTCAAAACCTCCCAGCAGGCCAATAATGTCACTGAAGATGGTGTTCAGAAAAGAAAACGTTTATATTGTATTTTTTATTTAGAATTTCTTAGGAATAATAAAACTGTTGTACAACTTTATACAATTCTTCACTTAGTGTTTGCCAGACACCTGGCAACGCTTCAGTTCTGTCAGTTTGTTGATGTTTGGCCTCAGTGACTGAACATTTGAAACCTTCAGGATTGCAGCAAAGCGTGTATCAGCTAGTTGTGTTCAGTATTTTGACTTGTTTATATTCATTGTGGAAAAAAGTGATGCTGCCTCCATGGCTGACTCTGCCCGGCAACTAATGATGCTGCTAGTGGTGTTCCCCAAGGGTCAGTCCTAGGACCAATCCTATTCAACTTATTCATAAATGATCTGGAGAAAGGGGTAAGCAGTGAGGTGGCAAAGTTTGCAGATGATACTAAACTGCTCAAGATAGTTAAGACCAAAGCAGACTGTGAAGAACTTCAAAAAGATCTCACAAAAGTAAGTGATTGGGCAACAAAATGGCAAATGAAATTTAATGTGGATAAATGTAAAGTAATGCACACTGGAAAAAATAATCCCAACTATACATACAATATGATGGGGGCTAATTTAGCTACAATAAATTAGGATAAGATCTTGGAGGCATCGTGGATAGTTCTCCGAAGATGTCCACGCAGTGTGCAGCGGCAGTCAAAAAAGCAAATGGGATGTTAGGAATCATTAAGAAAGGGATAGAGAATAAGACACAGAATATCTTATTGACCTTATATAAATCCACGGTATGCCCACATCTTGAATACTGCATACAGATGTGGTCCCCTCATCTCAAAAAAGATATATTGGCATTAGAAAAGGTTCAGAAAAGGGCAACTAAAATGATTAGGGGTTTGGAACGGGTCCCATATGAGAAGAGATTAAAGAGGCTATGACTTTTCAGCTTGGAAAACAGGAGACTAAGGGGGATCTGATAGAGGTCTATAAAATCATGAATGGTGTGGAGAAAGTGAATAAGGAAAAGGTATTTACTTGTTCCCATAATATAAGAACTAGGGGACACCAACTGAAATTAATGAGTAGCAGGTTTAAAACAAATAAAAGGAAGTTCTTCTTCACTCAGTGCACAGTCAGCCTGTGGAACTCCTTGCCTGAGGAGGTTGTGGACTATAACAGGGTTTAAAAGAGAACCAGATAAATTCATGGAGGTTAAGTCCATTAATAGCTATTAGCCAGGATGGGTAGGAATGGTGTCCCTAGCCTCTGTTTGTCAGAGGGTGGAGATGGATGGCAGCAGACAGATCACTTGATCATTACCTGTTAGGTTCACTCCCTCTGGGGCATCTGGTGTTGGTTGCTGTCTGCAGACAGGGTACTGGGCTGGATGGACCTTTGGTCTGACCCAGTATGGCCATTCTTATGTTATGTTCTCCATGTCTGATTCTGCCTGGCAACTAATGATGCTGCCTCCATGGCTGACTCTGCCCAGAGACTCGTGATGGTATCTCTGTCCCTCTCCCCTAGCCAATGGGAGCTGCGGGGGGCGGTGCCTGCAGCAGACAGAGCCAGCCGCGTGGCTGCATGCGTCTCTCCTCCGCGGGCCGCAGTGGGGAGGTTCCCAGGCTGCAGATGCCCTGCGAGCCGGGACTTTGAGACCCCTGGTTTATAAGCTGACTCCCCTCCCCAAGATGGATAAGTAAAAATGGCAAATTTTTATGACCCATTCATAAGCCAACCCTATAATTCAGGGGTTGGCAAACTTTGGCTCCCGGCCCATCAGAATAAGCCGCTGCTGTGCTGAGACGGTTTGTTTACCTCGAGCGTCCGCAGGCACGTAGGCAAACCTAAGTAAACAAAATGTCCTGGCCTGCCAGCAGCTTATCCTGACAGGCTGGGACAGGAACTGGTGGGGAAATTTTTTGGAGGGGAGAAGCTGGGGGTCGGGGAGTAACCCCTGTGACCACGCCCCACATGACCCCACTGCTAACCCAGGACCTCCCCACATGATCCCTCCCTGTATAACCCCTCTCCGCCCCACCCCTAGCCTGGGACTCCCCACGCTCTCCCCATCCCATCCCTTCCCGCCTTTCCTGGGGAGGGCCAGGGGAGGATGTCTCTGGCTTGGACGGAGCTGCTCCAGCAGGCTGGGCGGTGCGGCCGCAGCCTGCCAGCTCTGGAGCTGCAGCTGCTGCAAAGGCTGGCGGGAGAGAGAGAAAAAGAAAGACTCTGGCCCCGCCTCTTCCCTTCTGGCTCTGCTGGCTGTGCTGCCTCTCCTTGTCCGCCGTTGGGGGAGTGGCTGTGTCCCACCTCTCCCCACTCTATACCCGTTCATAAGCCGACCCCCTTCTCTGATGCTTCCTTTTTTTACTAAAAAAATTCGGCTTATGAACGAGTATATACTGTATGTTGTAAGTTCTATGAATTGCTGCAACATCACTGATATCTTTGGCTGAGATGCCTGGTGGCTGCTTGGAAACTACGGGAAGCTGCCTGGACTCCAGGTACGGAGTTCGCAACAAGGCTTCCGCCTGCAGCAGGGAACCAAGAGCTTAGGCGGCAGCTGGGCTCCTGGTGGCAGGGAGCTGAGAGCCCAGAGCGCAGCCAGGCTGTGAACAGGGAGCTGCCTGTGGAGCTGAGAGCCTGGGCTCTCAGCCACCCCTTCCCCCCACACTCTCCCTCTTAAGTCAGTGGAAGCACTTCTGGTGAGGATGTGCACCACCAGCAGAAGGAGGGTAGTATGAACATACAACCACCACAACAATTACTGTGGTGATTGTAAGTTGACCTAACATAAGCTGATTTATACCTATTTAGGGCATGTCTACACTAGAAATGTGACATATACTCTGATGAGCTGGAAAAAGGAATAAAATGTTGTGACCTACTTTAACATCATCTTACATACCTCTGTTGTTTCTCTTGCTACACAGGGCTCTTTGGAGTAGTGTGTGTGCATGTATGCTACTCCAGCTTCAGCCTGGTCCATATTAGAGAATCAAAGAACCCTAGGGCTAGAATGGACAGCAAGGGTCACTAGTCTAATCCCCCTGCTAACATGCGGGATTTATTGTATCTAAACCGTCCAAGACAGATGGCTGTCCAGCCTCTTTTTGAAAACCTTCAATGAAGGAGATTCCGAGACTTCCCTGGGCAGTTTGTTCCATTGTCCTGCTGTTCTTACAGTTTGGGAATTTTTCCTGAGATTTAATCTAAATCTACTGGGGCTGTCAAGCAATTAAAAAAATAATCATGATTAATTGCAGTTTTAATCCCACTGTTAAACAATAATAGAATGCCATTTATTTAAATCTTTTGAATATTTTCTACATTTTCAGATATATTGGTTACAATTACAACGAAGAATACCAAGTGTACAGTGCTCACTTTATATTATTTTTGGTTACAAATATTTGCACTGTAAAAAAGATAAACAAAAGAAACTATTTCAATTCACCTCATACAAGTACTGTCGTGCAATCTCTTTATCATGAAAGTGTAATTTACAAATGTAGAATTTTTTTTACATAACTGCACTCAAATAAAACAATGTAAAAATTTAGAGCAGTGTTTCTCAAACTTTTTGTGCTGGTGATTCCATTTGGACTTAAAAAAAAATAGTGACCCCCCCCACTACAAAAAATTGTGATTCCCTGGCTTGAGCCCCCCTCGGGGCAGGAGTTCTGGCTTTCAGTCCCCCTCGGGACATGGGGCTCTGGCCTTCAGCTCCCCCCGCCCCCTGCGGAGCTCCGATCTTCAGCTCCCCTGCTGCTTCTGGGGCTCAGGGCTTCATCCCCACTTGGGTCTCCATGCTTCAGTCCCCCTTGGGCCAGGGGGCTCCGGCCTTCAGCCCCCTGTGGAGCTCTGACCTTCAGCTCCCCTGCTGGCTCGGTGCTTCAGCCCACCCTTGGGTCTCCAACCCTTAGACCTGCTCGGGGCACGGGGCTCCAGCCCCCCATTGCTTATGGAGTGTGATTAACGTGTTAAAGAAATTAACATGTTAATCATGCTGTGAATTAATCCTTAATTGACAGACCTACTGCAAAGTGAAAGATCAGTTGGAAGTGACAGAGGAGTAAGACCTGCTTGGATTGGTTGATGACTATGAGCTGCCAATAGGATGCAGCTGTGAAAAAGGCTAATTCAATCCTAGGATGCATCAGGCGAGGTATTTCTAGTAGAGACAGGGAAATGTTATTACCATTGTACAAGGCACTAGTGAGACCTCATCTGAAATACTGGGTGCAGTTCTGGTCTCCTGTGTTTAACAAAGATGATTTCAATCACAGCGATCTTGGAGTCACCGCACACCTGATTGATTCTGCATGGACACCGCAGTCGTTTGCTTTAATAGTAACGCATACTGAAAAGAGACAATATGCTGAAACGTGTAGAGTGTTTCTTGGGTGTTGCATGGAATATTCAATAAAGATATGGAATATTCAAGAAAAGTTAACAATTAGTACTAACAGTTCGATCAAAACTGCTATTAATTGTGATTAATTTGTTTTGAACTAATCGCTGAGTTAACTGATTAATTGACAGCCCTAAAATCTGCTGTACTGTTGTTTGAACCCATTGCCTCTTTTCCTGCCCTCTGTGGCAAAAGAGAACAACTTTTCTCCATCTTTTTTATGGCAGCCTTTCAGGTATTTGAAGACTGTTATCATGTCCTCCCTTAATCTCCTCTTTTCCAAACTAAACATACCGAGTTCCTTCAGACTTCGCTCATATGGCTTGCCTTCCATTCCTTTGATCATCCTTGTTGTTCGCCTCCAGATCCTTTCCAGTTTCTCTACATCCATTCTATATGGCAGTGACCAAAACTGGATACAGTACTCGTGCTGAGGACTAACCAGCACCGAGTAGAGCGGTACTGTCACCTCTCATGACTTGCATGACTCATGACTGTTAATGCAACCCAAATTTGCATTTGCTTTCTTTGCAACAGAATTATATTGTTGAGGTTGTGATCATCACAGCTCCCAGATTCTACTCAGCAGTGCTGCTGTCAAGTAAGTTATCTCCCCATTCTATAATTTGTGCATTACATTTTTCTTCCTTAAGAGTAGCACCTTACATTTGTATTTGTTGAATTTCATTTTGCTGTCTGTAGCTCAGTTCTCCCATTTATCAAGATCCCTTTGAATTTTAGTTCTATCCTCCAAAGTTTTTACAAAACCCCTTCCCCCCCACCCCCAGCTTTTTTGTCATCTGCAAAATTGATCAGTATGCTCTCTATTCCTACATCTAGGTCATTAATAAGGATGTTAAACAACACCGAAGTTGCACCAATGAAAATAAATCAATCTAGTTAAACTGGTGCAAATTGATTGTAATACCAGTGTACCTTGTCTAATACAAACAGGCCCTTAGACTTAATTCCTGTGTGCCAAACTCAGCAGTAATGGGGTTCATGAGAAAAGGTGGTTGAACAGGTAAACTAATTTGTTGAGAAGTATGAGCATGTCAGTGATCTTAAGAGAGTCATTGTCGTTATAATCTACGTGTTGAGGGGATAGGCAGGATGTGTAAAATATGTGTGTTTAGACTCCTGGGCGCACTTGAGACTCTAGACTGGATTTAGAGGAGAGTCTTTGTTCTGAGTGAAACTTGAAAGCATTAAAAACAGCATTAGATGTATCTCGTTGTTTTTAAAGCTACACATGTATCTAGAAATCTTTGGTTACACAGTAGATAATGATTGTATCTGACAGGCATATCTACTAGTTGGGATTAGATTTAAATAAATTGCATGTAACTTTCTGATTCTGTTAGAGTTCTTACATTCTCTTTAATTTAAATAACATTTAAAAATTACGCATAAAGTTAGGGTTCCCCTGAGATATCTGTAAATGCTGCATCCCATATTTGATGATTAAACAACATCAAGCAGTCTCTCTCTTGATTTTAGCAGATCTAATTGTTTAAAGGTTCAGATGGAAGACTTCAGAAATTGAAAACATGAGTTGTCATTTAGCTCTGAGCTTTTTTTGTAGTCACTGTGCTCTTTTGTATAATAAAAAACACATAAAACTTTGTAACTATTTTTATCTTCAGTAATAGTTGAGTTTAATGGAACATATTTATTCCTTTGCAGAGAATCCCACTTAAACCATATTTTGTCCTGGCCCTCTGCACAGAGTTGAATCTTGCCCAATATGAATGCTTTGAACTAGCGAGGTCTTAATTGGTCCTAGCAAGACGCTTCTCTTTTTAGTTCTTGTTTGTTAGGATTCTTCTTACTGAGCTGTGGATTCATATTTCACAAAAGGCTCATACTGCTGTAATATAGCATGAGGAGGATCCTGTGCTTTTATTTCATTATATTATCAGTCTAAGAAAACATAAAGGGACTGTAAAAGAGTGGTTCAGTGGATTAACACATTAGTATTTTACCGCTGAGGATTTTAGCTGAAATTCATTTCAGGTGTAGTTTACAACGGATATTTGCTTATGACATGAAATCTTCATGCTTTGGGACAAGGCAATTCATGTACCAGGAAAGACTTGGTACTGCAATGTCAATGATATTACCAGATGGGATTATGGTGCGTGAGGCTAGCCTCCCCGGCCTCTCCCTCACAGCCTCAGCTCACTGCGCCGCTGCGGCCTGACTCGGAGCTCTGAAATGCGTGGTACGTGGCTGGCTCCAGACGGGCGGCGCGGCTGTCGTGCCGCCAGCCACCGGTGCTCTAGGCAGTGCGGTAAGGGGGCATGGAGTGGGGGGGTTGGATAGGGGGCAGGGGAGTTCAGGGGGCAGGGTGTTCAGGGGGTGGGGGTGTGGGTAGGGGGCAGGGCGGGAAATGGGGGGGGGGGTTGAGTAGGGGCAGGAGTCCCGGGGGCAGTCAGGAAGGAGGAGGGGTTGGATGGGACAGCAGGGGGAAGTCAGGGATGGGGATTCCAGGGGTTGTCAGGGGACAGGGAGCCGGGGGGAGGTGAATGGGGCAGCAGTCTCACGGGGGCCATCAGGGAACATCGGGAGTTGGATGGGGCAGGAGTCCTGGGGCGGGAAGCATCAGGGGGTGAGAAACAGGGCAGGGGATAGGGGGCAGGGGCTGGGCCACGCCTGGCTGTTTGGGAAGGCACAGCCTCCCCTTGGCCCTCCATACAATTTCCGAAACCCGATGCGGCCCTGTGGCCAAAAAGTTTGCCCACCCCGATATAAAATGATATAAATGTTAAATAGCATAGGGCCAATTCCTGTGGGATCCCACTGCAAAACCACCTATGAGATGAAGATTCTCTGATGACAATTACATTTTCAAACCTATCAGCTAATTTTTAATCCATTTAATGTATACCATGTTAATTTTATATTGTATTTGTTTTTTAATCAAAATGTACCAGCTCAAATGCCTTACAGAAGTCTGTGAATATTCCATCAACACTGTCACCTTTATCAACCAAATTTGTCATCTATCAAAAAAAATATTGAGCTAGTTTGGCAGGGTTTGTTTTCCATAAACCCATGTTGATTGGCATTAATTACATTACCCTCCTTTAATTCTTTATTAATCGAGCCCTGCATCAGTCCCTCCATTATCTTTCTGGGAATCAACATCAGGTTGACAGGACTTAATTACTCAGTTCATCCCGTTTACCCATTTTTAAAAATGTTACATTAGCTTTCTTTCAGTCCTCTGGAGCTTCCCCAGTGCTCCAGAAATTATTGAAAATCAACATTAATGGTCCAGATAGCTCTTCAGCCAAATCTTTTAAAACTTGTGCAGGCAGGTTAGGTGGATCTGCTGACTTAGAAATGTCTAACTTTGGTAGCTTCTGTTTCTCATGCTCCAGAGATACTAGTGGAATGGAAAAAGTGTTACATCACCATATGATGAGACTATATCATCAGTTTTTTTTCTCAATACAAAACAGAAATATTTATGTACTTCTGCCTTTTCTATATTATTCTGCAGGGTGCCAGAGATAGCTGAGTATACAGGTGTACAGTCTGTAAAAACGTGTATTTTTGAGTTGTTTAAGCTTGTCTGGGAGATGGAATAGACATTTTAGAATAAAGCGTAGTAATTGAAGTTAGTGCATTTTAAAACCAATCTCAGTATTTGCCAAAGTGAACAACAGTTTAACATATTGCATATTCAAAAGAGTGAATTTTTCACCACAGCTTCCTAGCTGCACACACATAGATGTAAATCCAGCGACTCTACATTGTCTTCTGTGGAGAGCAGAATTTGCCCCATGAAATTTATATACCATGGGTCACCTCATGTATTAATGAGCTACGTGCACATTGTCCTCTTCCCATATGGCAGCTTTCTGTCTTCCTCCTGGACTCATCAGTGGAATCATTAGCAGAGTCTGGGATCTGGATGTGTGGGTAAGGTAGAGGGGAATAGTATAAAGTATCTGTGGACAAATTAAGATAGCCTGTAGTTATATTTAACTGTTCTGTGGCACCTACCTCATGCTGTGTACTTTTTACCACAACATCAGCAGCCTGCAGAGTCCCTGAAATCAGTTGGAGTTTTGCTATCAGAGAGCTGGGGTAATGGCAGAAGGACACACGATCTTCGTACCAATGGCTCTGAATTCCATTGGGTCTCAGAGAATCAGGGATTCTGCATAATAAATATGCTTTTTCTGTGAAGGAACTACCCCTCACTATTCACAGAAAAATTGAGGGAACTCCTCAACAGGGAAACCTTCAGAATTTTCTGTGCTGACATGTTTGTGGAGGGGAAGGGAATGGGTGTTGTACAAAGGCATAGCGTGGCCCTATATATCTGCAGTCTCAGATTTCACTTTTCTAGATTAGTCTCTGATAATGAGCTTATTTGGCAAGAATAGTTTGTTTGTATAGCATAGTATGTAGAAATCAGCAAATAAAAGGTTAGTGTGATATGCCCTTTTGTGGTGTTAAGTCTGTGACCAAATCGAAACAGTAAGTTCTTCCAGAAGGGAAGGCGATGTGATTCTAGTGATCTTCATGGTGAAGCACAGTGGTTTTCCTTCTTCACTGCTAAAAAGGAAGTGGAGAACTCCCAGTGGTGTGAAGGCACTACGAGGTTGACAGATTGGGGAGATGTACACCAGTCCACAACTGGGAATCAAGGTGAAAGGAAATACTGTAACACATTTTATTGTAAGCCTTAGGTGTGTCTGAAAAGTTAGAAGAGTGGAGTTGGCTAGGAGGGGGAATAGATTTGTCTGTTGAACCAATCAAACTTTACCTTCATTGTAAT
Organism: Caretta caretta; assembly: GCF_965140235.1. Lineage (NCBI taxonomy): Eukaryota > Metazoa > Chordata > Testudines > Cheloniidae > Caretta > Caretta caretta. Next base: position 199,078,122 of record NC_134208.1, on the reverse strand, counting down.
TTTTTCTGGCTTCTTCGAGCCATTGTTAAGGGAAAATCTGTACAAGTTTTAAGGCTTCTGGGAAAATGGTCAACCGGTGGGAGTGTAAGAGAGAGAAATGTGTTACTTCTGAAAATTGATCAATTTGCAAGCATAACACATCTGTAGAGGTGGGCCTCTTACTCCAGACTGGGTTTCAGTAGCAAAAACAGAAGTCACATTTTTATCAATTGAGCATTGTCTTGCATTCCAAGTGCGCTGTTACAAAAACATTCTTAAAAGTGTTGAATTTTACTTTCTATGCATCCTTTCTCCCTGCAGAAATGCCATCCAAAAGATATATTTAGGCATTTGTATGTCTTTTTTTGAAAGTCTCTAAACTCATACTGTGCTTTACCTTGTGGTGGTGTTCTACTCCATCTCTGTACCTCCAGTTCATTAATATAAAAATTCTTTTGACAACTGAGCACTCTCTTGTACTTTAGAGAGATAACATGCTATGTCTTGCCTACCGTCTGTTGTTAATATTATAGTTATCGAGTTAAGTGACAACCTGTTTTCAAAATGATTAAAAAAAAAAAAATCCCAGCCAAACACTATGGTACTGTGCTTGACAAAGAAGCAGTTGAAGTTCGTGACCTGAAAAGTAATTGCCTCCTATTGGATTTCTTACTAGTCCACAGCTTACAATTTTAATTCTTTCACTGCTTTTTTTGCACGAGTTAGGAAAAGCAAAACACATTGTTCTGTACTTATTTTTACATTTTATTCAGCAATAAGACCAATATTTTTCATACTTAAGTCTGTATGAAAAATTTGTTACCAATTTATTTTTAAAAGCTGAATACACATAGCATTGGATCAAGGCACATACAAGACTGGCCAAAGGGCGTACAATGCACTTTGGTTTTCATTTGCAAAAATAAATGATTATGGCAACAAAAAAGAGTGGCTTGGGTTTAAGACATTAAATACCTCACAATTCAATAGGAATTGTTATCTTACAAATTTATTATTAAGTTTTGTGGAAATTTGTGACAGTAATGGGCAGTATTCCTGACTGTAGTGGAAGTATATTTAGGTTTGGAAGGATTAGGATTGGAAGGATTTGAATTGTATCGGTAAATGTTGTTAAATGTTGATTTGGCGTATACAAACTGATGAAAAAATATTGCCGTATTAGAATTTGACTGAAGGATATGTACTCTGTATATTTAAATGTTTCAATCTGAATGTCTACATCATTAAATAATTGTCTGCCCCCTCTGCGCCCCCCCCCCCCTTGTTTGACACACACACACACACACATTAACATTTCCTGGAACCATGAAAATTTAAATGAATAAAAATCATAAAAATGCTTAGAATCCATAATTTTGCACAACTGTGAAAATTTAAATAGATATACATTGAAAAAAATGCTTAAAAATAAACATTGATGTTATCTGTTGAAATTATTTAAAAAAATCGAATTCTGCCAAGTCTAAGTATATTTAATACACATGTAGTCTGTGGGGTTTTTTATATGCTTTAGAAGTAAGAACTTTATTTCCAGATTTATCAGTTGTACAACTAACCATTTACCATCATGTCTCAAAACTGGTTGAGGCCTTATTTTAGCCTTGTTCATACTAATATGTTTTCTAATGTGTGGAATTATCAGCATATTTTCTGTTCAAGTGCAGGTACTAACATTTCCCCCAAATGCCTATCAGCTATCATCATGTTCTCCATAATATATAAGCTTACACATTCTTGAGAACTAGAAATGAAATGTGCCCTTTGGTTTGTGGTGGTTAGTATAGCAGTGTATTCTTGAAGCCTCGTGAGGAGTTTCATTAACTGCTGAGGTCTCAAACTTTTGCTTTCATGTCAACAGCTTCAGTTTCATGTAGATGACAAATTGGCTTATAAAAATTCATTTCACTGTTGTTAAAATGGATATATCCAGACAGCTGATATTGCCCATTACCACGCACGTTTTTCTTTATTGAGTACTGTCGTGGTTTACAGAGTCAACATCATAGTTCTAGTTTTGCAACCACTTTTTCATCTCCTCTGTCTGCCAGGTTTAATATTTTATTAATACCAAAGTGAAAAATGGCCTGTGCTTATACTTACAAGGATCGTAAATGAATGCAAAGTCCTGATTGTTCAACACAGCAAGAAAATTCACTTTCACAGTCAACAAGTCATCTTACTCAGTAGAACACAAAAGTTAAATGGGCTGTAACTTCAATATTAGCAAGGAAAATACAGTACAAATTACTAAAAAGTACTAAAATAGAGAATTGTGGTCAGGTATCCCCACTGCATTAATTGCAGGAGTAACCTGAAATTGGAAACTTTTAATAAAAAGTTCTTAAATATAAATTATATGGCAAATGTACAGTACATTGCTTTTTCAGTCTTTTAATCCAGTGTTTTGCAGTAGAACAGCAACCTTTATAGTCATTCTTTCCTGTCCGTTATTTCCTTCAGTATCATGAATGTGAATGATCTGAATCTGGTATACCACTGTCTCTGTAGCTTCTGTTACTGCTGCTTTCACTGTGGTTGTTCTTATACAGATTCATTCCATTAGGTGGGAATATGGTATGTATTACAAACTCTTCCTTGGACACTTGGTCATTATTTATTGGTATCATCTGAAAAGAAGTCTCCCTGATTTCTAGGATGGAGTTGTCCTTCTTAGTTCCAGCTTCAGCATAATCATCTTTTCTCCTCCGTCCTTTGCTGTACGCACAGTTCCTTGAAAACAAGGATCCATTTCTGTGGACATACCAGCACACTAACGCAAGCAGCGCTATAGCTAGTAATGCCACCACACCACCTATGATGGCAGCCACAGGTAAATTAGAATTTTTGTAAGGTTCTTTCTCTTGCTCTCGGTTTAGGGTTGTTGTAGGATTGTACATCTTAAGAGGTGCTGTTTCAGTCTCTATACAAACGGGGGTTTCATCAGACAGATAGATGTTGCTGGTTTCCATGGGAACCATACATACACGGTATGGTGACTCTGGCTCAAGGGCTGTAAGTAGGTAGTCACTCCTGTCTCCTGTAACTATTGTTTCAGTTATAGATCCAAAGGCAGGGCTGTGACCCATTTTTAGCCAGCTCAGTCTTAAAGCAGTCATTGGTAGTGCAACTTTCCAGGAAATATGAATGCTCTCAGTGCTTACAGATTTCACAATGATTGTAATGATTTTCCGTACTGGACTTGCTGTGGTTCTGTAGTTTCTATTTAGATTGGGAGTCTTTATGTCTGACTGTTTGGTCACAGAAACTGGCCAATGCCCTTGGGCAGGGTATAATGTGTTTGGTATTGCAGTAGTAATTTGGATGGTGCTTACAGTACTATCATCCTTACAATCAAATAGCTCTGTGCTGAGGTCCTTGATAGCCATTCCACGCACTTTCTCTGGTGCTTGACACATCAGTCCACGTACGTTAACTTTTAAAGGCAATGACTGAAGCCAGTCACGGACCCATTTCATTTTGCATCCACAGTACCATGGATTGTTACGAAGAAACAATTGAGTTATGTTGTCCAGGTCATCAAAGATACCCTGAGGTAAATTGCTTAGATTGTTATTGGACATATCTAGTCGATACAATTGCCTTAGATCAGAGAAAGCATTAGGTGGTACACGATTTATATGATTTTCTTGAAGATAAAGCTTTCTTAGGTTTGTGCCTGGCAAATTTATGGGAGCAGCTGTAAGGGAATTGCGGATCAATGACAGTTCTGTTAGATTGACTAGATTTATGAAGACTTTGTCTCCTAATCCATGATTGTTTAAAAGGTTTCCATCTAAAACGAGACGTTTTAGATTTGTAAGATCTTGAAGGGACACTTCTGAAATTGTGGAAATACGATTATCATCCAAGCGTAGCTCTTCTATCGTTTTAGGCAAACCCCAGGGAATGGTGCTAAGGTGATTTCGAGAGAGGAAAAGTAGTCTGAGATAGATGTTGTCCCGGAAAGCTCCATCTTCAATACTAACAGCAGAAACTGAATTATCATCCAAATGCAATTCTTCCAGATAAGGAATTTGTGAAAGTGAATCATAAGTAATGGTCCTTATATTATTTTCCTGCAAATGCAGTTCTTTAACATACTTAGGGAGATTGGTAGGGAATTCATCTAAACTGTTGTGATATAAGTATATTCTCTCTACCCTAAGCAAGTTTTTCAGGTCTGAAGGAATCCCAGCATTATTTATTTGATTGTTCTGAAGGTAGAGGGTGGTAGCATCCTGTGGAATTCCAGTAGGAATTGATGTCAATTCACGATCATTACAATAAATGAAACCTGCATCACAGCGACACACCGATGGGCATGATTTGGCACTGACTGAATGAGGTGCCATTTTAAGCAACAGCCCTATCTTAGTCCAAATTAGGAAGATGTTCCAAGTTACACTGATCATGGTCAGGAACAATGAGATTTGTACACAGTCTAGTTTTCTGGTCTTCAACAACCTGGAAAAAAGAACAATATTATCCAGATTACTAGTCAAGGAACTACCATGAAAACACCACTTTGAAATTACAGAAGACAGCTAAAATGTGTGTATTATTGTGAACTTTGAGTTTTAGCTGAACTGAAGTACAGTTTACTTTCATTTCTTACATTAATTGTGCTTAGTTTGGTTTATAGGTTTTGTATTATATAGTAACTTGAATATAACCCAACTATGTTTGATTTGTACATTATTTCATTTAAACAAGAAGCATCCTTCTAACAAATACTACACATTCTATGTGTAAAGAAAAGAGGTAATTTCTTCTCAGATAACTTCATTCCCATCTATGTATGTATTCATCTTGGAAGCTCGCTTCAAGGCAAAATCTTGTCTAAATTTTACATTCAGTTCCTGAAAACCATCAAATAACTTTTATTAGATCAGTTGGAACATATATAGGTCCCTTAGGACAGGTCTACACTATGGGGGAAAGTCGACCTAAGCTACGCAATTTGAGTTACGTTAGTAGCATAACTCAAGTTGATGTAGCTTAGATCTACTTACAGCGGGGTCCACACTATGCTATGTCGACAGGAGACGCTCTCCCGTTGACTCCCCTTACTCTTCTCATTCCGGTGGAGTACCAGAGTCGACAGGAGAGTGATCTACGGTCGATTTAGCAGTTCTTCACTAGCCCGCTGAATCGATCCCCAGTGGATCGATCGCTGCAGTGTCAATCCACCGGTAAGTGGAGACAAGCCTTTAGAGAATAACGAAGCCCTTCCTAAATACCAGTTCCAGAAGTTCTGAAGAGTCCTAAATAACCTTTTAAATAGTCAGTGTGTGAGCAAAAGAGCAGTGACTAAATACAGCCTACTCAGTCTTTGATCTTCCCCATGTTGTTGTAATCAAGTACAATAAAAAGAATTATTTTTATTGTTGTTCCCTTGCTATGTTAAAAAATAATTGGAATGTTCAAAAGTGTGAGACCCAAGGAGCTGGTATGTAGCTTGGGAGTGGTTTACATAACCACTAGAACGACACTTTTCCAGATGATTAGATGGAATATTTCATTACATGCTTTTAATTTAGTGTTTCAATATTTGTCATTCTCAAAAGTCTGCTTACTCAGCAGTATGCTAATAAGCGACTATTTGACAGGTTTACCCACATTTTCACATCTTATTAATTCAAAGTGTGCAGTGTAGACTCTATTCATGAACTGTTGAGATTAGAACTGGATTCTGGTACTATTTGTACATTCTAAGACAACATAATTCAATTATCATTGTAATTAGGATACTGAAAATTTATAAGATCACCTATATATTATATAATGTCATGATCCCTTCTCTGGCAGATTTATTTATTAATGGCATTTTATTCTCTCAAACAAAAGAAACCCCCACATTATTATTGATCTTACCTTATTTAAAAGTATGAGTAAACTTTCTGCTTGCAGAAATCCAATAAACATAAATTTTTTACTGTGGAGAATGACTTTTGGAGTCTTACGGTTTATTCCATGTAGCTGGTCTTCCTTATCTGTGTTTACTCAAGTGATTGTTGTTGGTAGTAAATGCGTTATGACTAGTTCCACTGTATTCAGTGAACATTCCAACACAGGTTTATCATGGTGTATAAGCACACCAGGTTGTGGAGAAGAAAAGCTTCAACTTCCTGTCACTATGAAGGAATGAGATTTCTATTTTGTTCTTCAAATAAAGTCTGTGCATGAAGAGTCTCTCTTGTTTTGTGTAAGGCCCTTAACAGAAATTGATTTCCTTGTATTTCTTACAAACTCTTCTGCATAGCATAGTAGTCAAAGATCGTAACTTCAGCTCCACATGATGGAAATCATTCATTATGCTGAAACTTGAATGATGATAGCCTCTTCAGAAGGTGAAAAAAAAAAAAAAAAAAGGTTCTGTCCAAAATTATCCAAGTATAAACTTTGTACAGTAGCTACCTGCTGATAAATCCATACCTGCAGTGAAAGAACTGCTTCCAACTTTCACTTCTGAACACTTGCTCAAAATTTCCAATGCAGAAAATATTTCCTCATGCTCTATAACCATATGAGTTATTTTACAATAGATTGATATTCTTCTGAAGAAACAGGAACATGCTAATTCCTTCTAAAAAAAACCCCACTCCTCTTATAAAGTGTCCTTTAAGCTGTTAATTTCCTGTGAAAGTAAACAGATTTTAATGAATAACAGTGGACACTCGCATACAAAGAAATGCTGATCTGTATTCTTTCTACAATCTGAGCTACATTTGTTATTTACATAACCAATACATCTTGTTGCCTTAGTATGTTGGTAATTCAGTAGAATGAGTGGAATTGTTAATAGACATTCTGCTGTCTCATTTCACATTTATTGGGATTTTTCTTTAGCTATTTTGTTATATTTGTCTCAGCACGATAGTAACTGAAATCGGCTTTAATCAACAGACTGTAGAGAAATCATGACATATATTCCATTTGATTACAAATAGAAGTCCAGTCTCATTGAAGGCTTTGCATACTACTGCTATCTCGGTTTTCATTCTTGCTAAACTGAGGGAACAGGTTAATCTCTTCTTGGTTTTAAATATAAAATGTCAGAAATACTGTTGACTAGTTACTGTATGACAGGTGAAAAGGCTGGGTCTAAGTACTGTGTTAACATTTTACCTCAATAACAGATACAGTATTTCCAAATTGTGTGAATGCTTAGACTTCTGCATTATTTCATCCTGCAAGAATGGAGAGATGTTCATGGTTGTGGTGTGAGTTATGTATAATATATATTAAAATATGCAATATTGTTAAAACATTCATAGAATCATAGAATATCAGGGTTGGAAGGGACCTCAGGAGGTCATCTAGTCCAACCCCCTGCTCAAAGCAGGACCAAACCCCAACTAAAGCATCCCAGCCAGGCCTTTGTCAAGCCTGACCTTAAAAACTTCTAAGGAAGGAGATTCCACCACCTCCCTAGGTAACGCATTCCAGTGTTTTACCACCCTCCTAGTGAAAAAGTTTTTCCTAATATCCAACCTAAACCTCCCCCACTGCAACTTGACACCATTACTCCTCATTCTGTCATCTGCTACCACTGAGAACAGTCTAGATCCATCCTCTTTGAAACCCCCTTTCAGGTAGTTGAAAGCAGCTATCAAATCCCCCCTCATTCTTCTCTTCCGCAGACTAAACAATCCCAGTTCCCTCAGCCTCTCCTCATAAGTCATGTGTTCCAGTCCGCTAATCATTTTTGTTGCCCTCCGCTGGACGCTTTCCAATGTTTCCACATCCTTCTTGTAGTGTGGGGCCCAAAACTGGACACAGTACTCCAGATGAGGCCTCACCAATGTCGAATAGAGGGGAACGATCACGTCCCTCGATCTGCTGGCAATGCCCCTACTTATACATCCCAAAATACCATTGGCCTTCTTGGCAACAATGGCAGAGTGTTGACTCATATCCAGCCTCTCGTCCACTGTAACCCCTAGGCCCCTTTGTGCAGAACTGCTGCCTAGCCATTCAGTCCCTAGTCTGTAGCAGTGCTTGGGATTCTTCCGTCCTAAGTGCAGGACTCTGCACTTGTCTTTGTTGAACCTCATCAGATTTCTTTTGGCCCAATCCTCTAATTTGTCTAGCTATTTTATTGCATTTGAAGTATCTCGCCATGAGGTAATTATTAGAATCAGTGCTATGCTATAATAATACACTTACAATGCTACTTTACTCCAGTTTCAAACATGCTGGGTGCTAGGGGGTAAGAAATGTTATATCTAAAGAAAAAACATTTGATCTGGCTGTTCAGATTTCATGATGTAAGCATAATATCAGATTGTTTTAGACGGTATTTTTCTGTTGGAATCTTATCTCTGCTGTGAAGGGTCAAGGGTCATCTGGTCAGATGCTTGAGAGTACGTGTACTGTAAGTCCATGTACAGAGTGTTAATCTGAAATGGAAATACTTCACCCAGAAATTTAAAAAATAATAATGCTTTAACTGCAGTTTGCTTCTCCACTTAGTAATTGCATCGATTCCAAAAAGCTGAGCATCTGCTTCAGAATTAAAATGTATGTAGAATAATGGCTGCTCAGGTCCCCATTCTACCATAAAATATTAGATCCAGTCAGGGACTTGGTTAATTACTGTAGGTATTAACATTTTTTTTAAAAGGGCAGGTATATTCATTTTGACTTTTGAATCTTGAAAGTGGAATGGTATGCGCCTGATTCTATTCTGTTAGACTCATGTAAATCAAGAGCATCTCCACTGTAGGCCGTGGTGGTAAACCATTGTAAATATGTATTCATTTATTTTCTGAAATCTAACTATGGACACCCATCCTGAAGCATTCTCGTAGGAGTAATGCAAATGTCCACTGAGGAGTAGAGTTATGTTCATAATTGTGGTTTTAATTCTAGGTGTTTTCTCTCCCTCCTTGTTTCAGCAGTAATGAAAATATTGACTTAAACTGACAAATGTGGCTGTTGCTTCCAGTGTTGTTGTAACAGCGTTGGTCCCAGGATATTAGAGAGACAAGGTGGATGAGGTAATATCTTTTATTGGACCACCTTCTTCTGAAGAGCTCTGTGTCTTTCACCAACAGAAGATTAGATCACTTTGTGTCTCCAAATGTGACTTACCCACCTTGTCTCTGTAAATGTGGCTATTGTTAGAATAACAGAAATATTTTAATGCAGTACATTAAATAAAATATTAATACATGGGTACATTTTGGAAAAATAAAATATAGAATTGCTTATGTTTTTTGTGGCATTACTAACCTGTATTGCATGTTGTTTTGTGAACTGGAAAAACAAAAAAAATTCCAGGGAATCTTTCAGCTCAAATAATGCCTGTACATGTTGTGTTTTATATAGCTTCTGTTGCTTGTATTCCTAAATTAATATATTTAATTGTCTAATCTATATAAAAATGAAATCCCCCTGGATCTCATATGATATGATAAAGGAAAAGCCGTTTTTAAAAAGGGTGGCATATGCTGGAAGGCAGGGGGAAGGAATAAAAGCTTGTTTTAAAGTGCTTTTGAAGTCTGTCTTCTAATTGAAACTCTTTCCCCAATTCATTAATAAAAGATGGCAGATAATTGCTTTTAATTAGAACTTTTAATGGTAAATATAGTGCTAAGGTAAAATTAAACTGTAATAATGTGTATCAATTAGTTTCTAAACATTTATTCCTGAGAAAGAAAAAATAAAAGTTCCAAATTCTGTGGAAAAAGAAGATAAATGTATTTGTTTTACCTTTTCAAATTCTAAACTGTTTCCTCTTTGCTCCATTTGACATGCAAACGCTCGTTTATTGCCTCTATTGTACTACTGGCAATGTAGGATTAAACTGAAAACCCTAAAGCTCATTAAGTTCTTGGAATTCTTTATCCCTTCTCTCGAAATTACATCAAAACAAAAGAGAGGGGAAAATACAGGTCTCTTTGGAGAAAAAGACACTGTTTCAAAAATGTGGATTAACTTCATATCCCCTCCTCCCTTTACTTAAACTGAGAACACTTTTCTTCAGGATTTGATTGTGTTTGATATCTTGCATTTCCCTTTTACGTCTGAAGTTATAGCTGAAAACAATGTTTTTGCATATCAAAGGCTGCAGTGATCTGTCTACATAGAAGAGTGGAATCCTGCTGCCATGCTCAGACTTCCTTCTTCTTGAGCTGTCTCTACATATTCCCTGACATCAAATCATTGTAGCTGAGCCTGCAGGATTAAAAGAAAAGTGACCCCCACTGGTACAGACACTGTGGCCAGGTTTCCACATCATCAAATTGGGAGGTTTCATGGGCCCATGGTTTTGAAAGAAGCTATTAATTTTGGGGTGTTGGGAGGGGAAACTCTTAAGAGAAAAGAGGGAAAGTTAAAATACAAGTTTTATAAATACATTTTTCTTCTTAATGCATAAATCAGTCTCTGGTAACAAAAGTAATATCTGAACAATTATGAACAGAAGTTTTTAAGTACACTTAGTACAAAATGGAATATTTTCATGACCCTTGCTAAGATAGCACACTTTCTCTTTTATTGAGACACTATTATCTGTGCATATGTAATACAGCTACTGATAATGTTTGAGAAGCCTTCCATGTACTTATTCCAACAATGAAGCTTCACTGGGGCAAACAAATGGCTCACAGATTTTATTTTAAAACATTCAAAGTAACTTGCATTATATAAAGAAAATGTCTTGTGTCACGACACTTTTATCTATAAAGGGAAACATCAAACTTGAAGTCTGTATTATATCTAGGTGCACTCTTTTCTGTACACAGGCAAAAAGAATAAAGGTGTATTAAAATGATGCTGGAACATTGTCAAATGCTAACTTAAAAAAACACACACAACTTTCTTCCAACCTTTGCTAAAAGTTGCATAAAGTCTAAATTGTTTTTTTTTCCTCTTAAGCTTGACTTCAATTTAGGCTGCCAAATGCCCCCCCCTCAATTTTTTTTTTAATTTTAACCATGTATTCTATGGCAGGAATTTGGTTACCATGAAAGCCTATGATTTATTTCCCCTCTAATATCTAAAACAATGGTTTGATAATTTGGTAAGCAGTATTTTTAGGCTATAAATGTAACCAGGATGACAAGACATCTAGAATTAACTCAGCTTTTGAATACAAATTTGATGAGTTCAAAAAATTTCAATTTCACATTATCATTTCATTTACTTTATATTTTACTATTCTAAATAAATATAATTTTAAATGGATGGGCAGCAAAAATAAAAATGTGTTTAATGTAACTTGTTTTTTATTTGTAAAAGTAATTGTGTTAATATGTGGCCAATTTAGAAACTTGGGTTAAATAACTAGTTTACAAAGGCCTTACTTGCTCTTAAAAAGCTTGAAAAAGTCTTTTAAAAGTGCACATAGTACTCAGCTGTATATAAAACAAAGTGTAGGCATTGTTTTCTTGAATGTTCTACTCAGACGTAGTTAATAGCGACAGCAAAATGCTTTCTAAGCACCCTGTCTAGTAATTGAAATTTCCAGGATCATCATATTTCAGGAAGGTGCCCCATTCTTTTGTTTAATGCTAGGCAAGCAGAAGGACCTCTAACTATTCTCATGAGGGCCAAAGAATTTAAGGTTTTGCTGAAGTGCAAGTGTGCTTTTAGTTTGGGTTCTATCTTTTCCTGTTGAATAAGGTTTTTCTTTGGCTTATAGAAAATCAATTTTAAATGTGCAAAACTGTTTATTCTTTCTCTCCTCTCCCCCCCCCCCCCCCCCGGCTTATAGTGAATGAACCTGAGACTGCTCCATGTACTTCTGTTTGTAATACTAAATCAGGTTTCTTTAAAACAAAAATGAAATTTCATGGAGAATATATTAGCCTTAACTTGACTGCAAATGGATAATGATTATGAGGGTTACTTTCTGCCTCCTTTGCATGGCATAAAGTATAAGCAAAATCAGTATTCACTGGAGTGGATGAAAAGTGGCATAAGAAATATTTGTTTTTTTCAGTTCATATTTTCTGAAGTTTGTTTGTGTCTAGTATTTTTGTTACTATTGAACGAAATGAGAAATGCAAATTTGCTGCTGTTAGCTTGAAAAGTTCAGAGTATAGAAGAAGTGTACTTATTCAAAATAAAATTATCTGCCTTTGCAGCTTTGATTTGGTGAATTTTAAAACAGAAATAAAATAGCATTCAGGAGGGGTGGGAGTTGTACTCTCTAGGTTTAACCTAATATGGCTTCTAGGTTTTCTTTTCAAAGTTGCTGCTAAGGTAACTTGTCCACATCTGAAGTGAAAGAAGAGAGAACAAATGCTGTCATTGTCTCCAAGTAAAACCAATTTTCCCCCCTTGTTAAATTTAAGTGGAATAGTATCTGGAAGGGTTTTAACAAATGCCTGGCACTGAAGTTGAGGCATAACAAGAGGCTATGTATATACAAAATACTGTTTAGCTGATAGATAAGCTTCAATGTTTTGTTTCTTTCCTAGTTAGGAATAGTTGTTGATCTTTAGTTGATTGGTTTGGTAGCTACTGACTAATTAAAGTGCTCTCCAATATATAAAATTAACTTGGTGAAAATGTTCAAGTAATTATGTGATCAGATTTCAGAGTAGCAGCCCTGTTAGTCTGTATTTGCAAAAAGAAAAGGAATACTAGTGGCACCTTCGAGACTTAACCAATTTATTTGAGTATAAGCTTTTGAGAGCGACAGCTCACTTCATCGGATGCATTCAGTAGAAAATACAGTGAGGAGATTTATATACACACAGAACATGAAAAAGTGGGTATCATCATACACATTGTAAGGAGAGTGATCACTTAAGATGAGCTATTATTATGTGATCAGAGTTATCAGTCCTTAATGAGGGGGCATGTTTTGTGGTACATAATGTCTTCTTTACTTCAGGATACCAGTCTACTGTGATAATTTCAGCTACTTGCAAAAATAAGTACATGTACATGCTTGCTGTATTAATGTTGCCCAGGCAGTCTTGAAAATGATATCTGCACTCTTCTGTTATGGTGGAGTTATTGAGTAAAAACTTCAGAAATATTAGCTATTAACATAAATGTGTCCTGCTAGAAAGTGAAAAAGATGTCCATCTACCAGTTGAAGGCATTAAAAATTGTTGTAATGAAAATGTGCACAAACTGTAATACAACAATAATTTATTTGGGCAGACATCACTGCCTTAAATCATCAGTTTCAACTAAAACAGTTCATTGCTAAGATATTATTTTTTAAAAATATGAATCAGGGACACATCTTTATTTGTTCTTGCTGTAAAACGAACACATTGTCTTTCTGAAGATTAAGGCTTGCTGTGAGTTTACTACAGAGTTTTTGCCCACTGGGGGGTGGTACACACTACAAAAAGTCTGCTTTTAAGAGCCACAAGTCAGATGTTTTTTGCTGCTGTCCAGTTTTCTCTGCTTTAATTACAACAAAGCCTCCTGTTGAGAAAAACAGGGGAGGCCTCCAAGGGAAAAAAAATCAGTCTTTGAAAGATTTTACTGAACTTTACTTCCCATGTTGATTTAATTAACCGTGGTGTTTTATCTGGTCATTCTCAGTGAGAATGTTGTTAGAACTAAATAGTATGAATTTAAGAAAATTTAAGAGTTCAATTTAATATTTTATAAATGCGGTCTGTGACAAGGGGTGATCACAGTTCCTGGGGAAGGAGTAGGCCACAGAATAGAGGGAAAATATGCTCTTTAGAAATAGAATAAAATTGAGGAAAAACTGAAATTCTCAATAATGGAATTAACACAAATGTGATTTAGACCAATTATTTATATTTTCAGTTAATTGGCTTTTTATAAACCAGGACTGTGTGGTACCTAGTAACTGCTGAATCTGAAATAGTTTAAAACAAAGGTGAGGGCTTTTAAACTAAAGCATGGTGACAGGTTTTTGGAAGAAATTAAATTAACCTTAAATTTTTCAGGTTGAGGGGAAAAAACAAATATAAAAAAAATTCACCTACAAAGTGAGTCAGTTAGGACATGTGACATATATTGACAAGAAAAATAGATATGGATCTTTGTTTTTTAGAGCAGACAATTTTTTTCCTCTTTACTTAAATTGATGTTTGCATTTTTCATCTTGCCACAAAGAAAGGTTCATTAAGACTCCATATCCTGAGGCAGTAGATGACGAGCATAACTGGAATTTCTATCTGTTTGGACAGTATAGTCTAGCAAAGAAAATGGGGCTAAAGATAATAGCTTATTAAAGTCAGACAGCTGCAAACTTATAACCCTTTTTTAAAAAATATGGTCTCATTTAACCACTGAGAATTTATGGTTGAAAAGGAATATCCACATTTTTTTTTATTTCCAAGAGATAATTAGGGAACAGACCTTGCATCTTGAAATCAGTGTGACAATTTCTTTGGAAGAGCAACTTGAATTGTGGAATGATTCTGCATTTCACTAGTACTGATGTATAGAAAGTGTTTAATGGTACATTGTGAACTGACCAGAATTAATGTCTTAAAAAAAGGAGAGAAGTGACTTTATGTTTGAACCAAATTAGTAATCTATGGCTAACAATGCCCTTCATTAATTAGTTAATTATATGCATTCATTGTCACTGTAATACATTTGTAACACTCTGGCAACTTTGCCTTGATGTGTCAGAGATGTGCTCAATCAAATTAGTTGCTGTCAGAGAGTAAAAGTTAGTCTAATTTAAATAAAATATCTAAAATACAAATAGCATCCTCGTTCCACAGCTTGCTTGTTTTTTTGCCAATGCTTTATTGACTTAAGTCTCAGAGTAATGCTAGCTGAATCAGAAAAATATATTTGGATGATAAAATCTCCTCTGGATGTTAAAACAACTTGCTTATATGTAATAGCATATATTATGCACGCTTGGAAAAAATGGCAAGTAAAATTAATAACTTACTGAATAACATGGAAAAACAAAGAGCAAAGTTTATTAAAACTAGACATATCAGGTCCATAGAAAGGAGTATCAGGCAACTTTCATATTTTTCCTTTCTTTTTGTTTTTAATGTTGTGGTTTCTAAGAAAATCGGGGCCTGGTGCATTCTTTCTTAACATGTGTGCAACCATTTTGTTCAACACATAGCCCCACTGGGGATTCTGTGTGATGTATGCAACATTTTTTGGGGAGGGGGTAACTGAAAAAACACTTTTTCACATTGTGAATACATATAGTCACGGAGAAAAACTGTTTTCAAATGAATGGCTAATTTGCATAGAGTGTAACACCAGAAGGATTTTTTAAAATTATTGAATATAGCAATCTGGTCCCATTGCACTGCCCTAAAGCTTATCTTTGTTAGTCTGGCTCACTAGATTTGTTGAATTACTATGGCTAATTTGCATACAGTGTAACACCAGAAGGATTTTTTTAAATTACTGAATATCACAATCTGGTCCCATTGCACTGCCCTAAAGCTTAGCTTTGTTAGTCTGTCTCACTAGATTTGTTGAATTACTATGCAGGTCACATACTACATTTGTCCAAGCAATGAATTTTGGCATTATATTGGGAAGGAATATATTTTTAAACCATATCCGTTCCATAGGGAATTAAACAGTTAAAACTCAGATATCTCGTTTCAGAATTACAGACGTGGGATAGTAATGCAGGCTGTAGAATCTAGGTGTAGCTGTTTGTTTATCCTTCACAAAAGATTGTAAGTATACAGAAGCATATCTAGCTGTGAGCAAGATATTTGTTCCTTATGTACTGAATACTCATGTGCTGAAGGATCATTGATTTCCTTTCACAGCTGTAAAAACGACTATTAAGGGGATCATGCCACACATGCAGTACTGCCCAGGCTTGGAAAATATTATTTTTTTATTCTAGTGAGGTATCTATAGTGTATTTTCTAGTATTTGGTTCGAGCGAAATCGAGTCTCCAGCTTAGCAATGTTTGCAGAGATTGATGCTAGTATGCCGATTGAAACTTGTTTGCTAAATATGAACCATGTTTTAAATGAACTTCTTATATTAGTACGGCACTGTAGAAGTGCATCGTAACTTTGCATTTATCATCTTCAGACTGATCTCTGATCGGAAAATTATGCCTTGTTGCACTTGAAAAATTCTCAGTGGGGAAGTAAAATACAAAACTTTTGAGGAAATTAGGAGAAATCAATGAAAACACTTACCTGCAAGGTGAGAAAAAGAATTCCTATTTACAATGCAGCAACAGCCGTTATTCCACTTCGAATGGTTATGCGAAGTCATAAAAGCCCTTGTTTCAGGTCCAGTAACAAAAAGCAAGCGCGGCTATGGTTTGAGCTTATACTGTGTCAGATCACTTCTCCTACGCTGCGAAGGAGTGAGAGAGCGAAAGCATTCCAGTTGCGTGCACACAGCCCACCTCAAAGTCTGAAGTTAAAGCTTCACCTAACAGTGGTTGAATAAAGAGCTGATGTCATAAATGGGCAGGTCTTATATGGCTCTTGTTTGGTGAGTAACTGGATAACCAGACGGACAAGGAATGTGCATTACGAACACTAGAGGGAGTAGAAGGCAACTACAGCACAGTCTGCCAAACCTGAAATCTTGGGCAGTACTATGAGGTTTGTAACAACCTGATAAATACTAACACTTTTAAGATTTATTAAAGTCAAGTGCCTTTTAAAATTATTATGGCTGCAGAATCTGATTTATAACAGTGCATAAAGAGTGGGCGAATCCCTTATTTTGGTAGATATGCCTTTTCAGAAGAAAATGGGAAACAACTGTTCTTAGTCAGTGGAAACAAATGTTACATTTGTGAATGAGATGTAATTACGTAATGAAAGACAACCACATCTTTGAGTCGAAATGAGTAAAAATAAAATAAAATGTCAACATAATTTTTACACAGTCAAATAACATAAAACTGTTCAGTATTCAAGAGCTATAGGATTAAAGTAAAAAGTTTATGAATAATTTTTATTTCCCTTTTATAATGTTTCGTTTTGTGACTAAAAAAATAGCTGAAATCTCATTTGAGACATGACCTTCTTTTTTGACTTTGTGGAGAATGTATTGTAGATTTGGATTTCTAGAGAATGAGGGAGAGCTTTGAAATAGTGAATTGCTCAAAAAAGGTTTTTGTATGTATTAACTAGTGTAAACAAATGCTATACTTCATGAAATAAGGTGAGGATCTCAGGAGGAAAGTCATTCCTATGTAGAAACAAATTGGATTTTTGACTGTGCTGGTTTCATTCAAAAACTGTGGGCATGAAGTAATTCATTTGATGAACAATAAACAACTTCAGGGACCCTTGGGAGGTCATGTTGACATAGGAATCATAAGAGATTATTCATCTCTAGTTTTGAATAATGTTTCCTTAAAGGCATTAATTGTTAAGTCCATATTAAATTAGTAATGGCGTAATTGTTTTTCTTATTATCCTCTAAAGCACCTATTTGAGATGCTTATTTTAGTTCTTAGGAAATTCAGATGAGGACAAATAAGGCATTGTAAATACTCATATCCTTTTAATTCATTGATAAGTACCATCATTTGGAAAATAAATTTGCTTAATAAGTTCTTCCTACAACATAGTTTCCTTTTACTAGTAGCTTATTAACTTGCATAAGTGCTATTTGATTTAGCATAGTTGACATTTCCCATTGTCTTTTTAAATTTCCCTCAAAATATTTGTTTCCTTGAGGTCAGTCAATTGCTGTCTCCCACAAGTATTTGATTATATTCTCTTCATTAGCTTCATTTAGTTTATCTTGTCTGTATGCTTGTTTGATAGAGCAGTTTGACCCTGGTATTCACCAGCAAGACTAGGTGATATCAAAGTAGAAGGCAAGCTCATGATAAGGGCTATGTTGACCTCAATTGTTCAATTATTGCACTTTTTGTGGCATCAGAGGACAGCAAGGCCAAGCTCCATTAAGTTTGCAAGGGATCTGGATTTCTTTAAGTCTAAGGCTTATGGAAACCACAAGGAACACAAATTATCAACTTGGTACTTAAATCGCTTAAATAAGTTCTAACTGTAGAACTGAACTTTCTAGTTATTTATTATTTTCCTGAAAAAATATGTCCATTTACTTTATGCTACATTTTTTTTAAATCTTTAAAATCCACCTTTTGTAAACATAAATTTCTCATTTAAATATACCTTTCATTACCAATATTTGCTGTATCTGATTTTGATGTGGTTGAAACATCAAAATGGTACACGTTGCATTTTTCTTTAAATATGGGGGTTGAGGGGAATGTTCTCAAGCTTTTTTAAGGGAAGGAAAATGTTCTTCTACATTTCCTGAATTCCAGTCCTCATCTAAATACAGTAAAATGTGCTTTATTAAATATACAATGGACTATAATTTTATGAATAAAAACTTGACAGAGAAAAGAGTTGACATAATAACATATTGAAAAATATTTTTAGACATTCATCTAGACTAGACAATTGACCATTTGTTCTCTAGGAAGATTTATTTGTTCACAGATCAGCAAATTCCCCAGAAAAATAACAGGTTAAAAACTGTGTAATGCTAATTTTAACAGTTAATAAAAACTCTTCCCAGTGTGCTAAATGCACTGGGCTTTGCCCTTGGCCGAGCTACTTGTGTCCTCCTATGCTCAGCAGTTATACTAAGGATCATTTAACTTATATATATATATATGCAGGCATTGTATTGCAGCATGCCTCTGTTCAGTTGTCATGCAAAACAAGACTATTGAATATGGTAATGCAGGGTAGATTTTGAGTTCTGAGTATTCTAAAAGTGTTCCTTAAAACTCAAATTCCATTAAGATTCGGAAAGCATCTTTAAAACATGTTAGGTTTCAGAGTAGCAGCCGTGTTAGTCTCTATTCGCAAAAAGAAAAGGAGTACTTGTGGCACCTCTAAGGTGCCACAAGTACGCCTTTTCTTTTTTTAAAACATATTGTATTCCTAGCATCTCTGAAGTCTAGCCCAGTTTTATCAATAAACAGGTTGTGATGCATGTTACAGCACATCAATACTATATTTTAATATGTACCTGTGTGATGTTCACAGAAGATATGGAGTGCCCATTCAGCTATCTTTTAGCCTGTGAAATCTGGCCAAATACAGAATATAGTAGTAGAAATTGGAGTAAATCTTCCTGAACAATTCCAAAGGGTATTTGAGAAATAATTATGTTTTACCAGCTCACAGCTGCCTTAGAATACTAAAACTTTTTTTTAAAAATGCTATAATTAACTTATTTTTATTCCTATATTTCTATAGAGACTCTTTAAATCTATGATTTAAGAACACTTCAAATACTTTACACAACAAACTGTTGTAGCTTAACAACTTGGCTATTTGTTCATTTTTAAAATGCAAAAATTCAAGACCTTGATCTGGAACTCTATTAATGGTAGTGGAGCTGCTCATCTGAGGAAAAGGTGTATGAGTTGCAAATATATGAAAATTTAGAAGTGTAATGAGTTATAATTTAGTTTCTTTCTAAGCTAATAGTCTAAGACAGTAGAGAGAATAGTCTCTTTGCCTGCACTTAATGTATAGAAATCTTTGTGACAGGAAGATTAGAAATTAAACCTTTTTGGCAAATCTATAGGGAAATTACTTTTTGGAAGATGTGTGGCAATACTGTTAAGGCCTAAAAGTTGAGGAGGCTTTTGAGGCTAACAAGTCATAAATTCAGAATACTCTATTATACCCTGTTCATAACACATTATGTCATACAAGTGCATAGTTCATAACATATATGCATGTATTACATACCTGGTTTTCCTATCTTTCATCTGTCTTGATCTTTCTGAATTACCACCACGTAAGGTACACTTTCAAGTCAAAGTGATAACTCTGTGTATTTTTAGCATCCTGCTTGTACTGATGGTGATTGCAGTTCCAGAAACTGCCCTTGACTAAAGGCTGATCTCAGCATCTTTTGATATGATTTCCCAAGCATTTTGCATGGGGAATGAAATAGTTATTCCAGAAGGACATGGTTGGTAAGGTAATACCTTTCATTGGACCAACTTCTGCTGGGGTGAGAGAGAAAGACAAGCTTTTGAAGTCAGTCCAATAAAAGATATTATCTCACCCCCCTGGTCTCTCAAATATGCTAGGACTGACATGACTACAAACTACACTGCATACAATTCCAGAAAGAGTTTTCCAGCAGGAGGAAACAGATCCCCTGAAGACTGCAAGAGAAAACTGAATCACTTCATGTTTAGGAGATTCTCACAAGTGGCAATCACTTGCTCAGTGCTCAGTTCTGCTCTCAGTGGCAGATTAGCTATTGGGACAACAGGGCCTGTGCACAGGGGCCCTGGCCAATTAGGGGGGCCCTGGAAAAATGGGTGCCCCAGAGCCCTGCCCTGCTACACCTGCCCAGAACTCCTGCCAGGGAGTGGGGTCAGGGCACAGGGGCTTGCCCTGCCCCACCCCACTCTGCCCCTGCTCCTCAGTAGGAGTGCCAGGCGGGCAGGGAAAGTCCCTGCACCCCGACAGAACTCCTTGGCAGGAGCACCAGCAGGAGCGCCGGGAGAGGGCGGAGGGGACAGCAGGCAGAAGGGATGGGGAGAGGCTCCCACTTGCTCTGGCCTAGGGCCCCACAAACCCTAATCCACCTTTTACTGCTCTTTCAGAAACTCAGTAAACTGATGTGAAATGGGGTGTTAGTGGAGTTGAGCTTATTGAGAGAGGTCCCTAATTAACAGATCAGCTTTAAAGGCATGTTGGAGCAATTTCCAGAGTAGCTTGCCCCAATTTAAAACAGGGTATATGTTAATTTGTAGTGACATTGAAGGAAAGAAAAGCAACAGTTTAAGATGCAGCTTACCAGAAGAATGTCAGTGGTAATGAATAATATACATAGTGTGACAAAGCTCTGTCCTTGCCTCTGTGGGTCCCACGTTTCCTGGCAGATTTCGCTAGCCTCAGAGGCTCACTGTGGCCCTGCACATAACCCTTCTCTCTCTAGGGACAAGGGTCACAGTCTACTGAGCCATTTTCATCATAAGCCAGCAAGGGAGTTGAGAAGTTATGCTTCCTTGCACAGTCTCTGTTGTCTCCCAGTCTCAGTGATTAATCAGGGGGCAAAGGTGCGGGGGGCGGGGGAGCCCAGGCCTACCCTCTACTCCAGGCTCCAACCCAGGGACCCTAATAGTATCAGCTATGGTAGCTGACCTTTTAGAAACATGACATGTACAATTCCCTGGGCTACTTCCCTTACAGCAGCCCTCACTTCCTCAAGCTCCACTTCACCCTTATCTCAGGGCCTCCTTCCTTGTGCCTGATATGGTGTGTACTACTCAGCCTTTCCAACAGCGCAACTTCCTCCCACAACTCCTGACATGCACACCCACCTGACTAACTGGGAGGCTTTTAACTAGCTTCAGTCAGCCCCTGACTGGCTTCAGGTATCCCAATCAACCTAGCCTTCTCCCTGCCTTCTGGAAAATTCTTAATTGGCCCCAGGTGTCTCGATTGACCTGGAGCAGCTTCCATTTCACTTATCCTGGTACCAGGGATTTGCTTACCCTGGAGCTAATGTATCTATCTCCCACTACTTTTCTATAGCCATCTGGCCTTGCCCCGTCACAATAGGTATTGCTTCAAAAACAAAATTGTTTTGCAGTTTATAAGCCTATAATGTGTGAAGTGAATCTTACTTCAAATTATGTGAATTGTTTTAAAATATAGTTTGGAAAAAATGGGTCTCTCAAAAGTAAACAAATGGCTAAATTTTGCATTCAGTTTCAGCATTGTACATATGGAGTAACCCCACTGAAGTCAGTGCAGCAGCTCTAGGTTTCAGAATGCAGCCCATAGTGTAGAAGATAATCCATAGTGGAAATGACAAAATATGAGTGAAGAAGACTCTTCACCATATGTGCATTTTCCTGACACAGTAACTTATTGGATATAATTGTCTTGAGTTTCAATACTCCTTTATGTTTCATAGATTCATAGATATTAAGGTCAGAAGGGACCATTATGATCATCTAGTCTGACCTCCTGCACAATGCAGGCCACAGAATCTCACCCACCCACTCCTGCGAAAAACCTCTCACCTATGTCTGAGCTATTGAAGTCCTCAAATCGTGGTTTAAAGACTTCAAGGAGCAGAGAATCCTCCAGCAAGTGACTTGTGCCCCATGCTACAGAGGAAGGCGAAAAACCTCCAGGGCCTCTTCCAATCTGCCCTGGAGGAAAATTCCTTCCCGACCCCAAATATGGCGATCAGCTAAACCCTGAGCACATGGGCAAGATTCACCAGCCAGATACCCAGGAAAGAATTCTCTGTAGTAACTCAGATCCCACCCCATCTAGCATCCCATCACAGGCCATTGGGCCTATTTACCATGAATAGTTAAAGATCAATTAATTGCCAAAATCATGTTATCCCATCATACCATCTCCTCCATAAACTAATGGAGTCTAATCTTGAAGCCAGATAGGTCTTTTGCCCCCACTGCTTCCCTTGGAAGGCTATTCCAAAACTTCACTCCTCTGATGGTTAGAAACCTTTGTCTAATTTCAAGTCTAAACTTCCCAATGACCAGTTGTTTGTTTAAAAGCCCGAAGAATAACCACCACAGCTGTCTTTTTATTTCCTCCCTCCTCCCCCCACTGTCTTGTAGTTTCCTTAAGTTTCCTTAATAGCCCTAAGGAAAGGCCTCATCAATTCAGAGGTGCACCTGATGTAATCCTGTCCCTCTCTTCTTCTTCCCTAGGGCCAGTCAGAAAATAAACAGTGGCTGCTTATCAGATGATATCCTATTGACAAAGAAACAAGCTCATTGACTGACTAAATAAAAGCAAAAAACGTACAACTAAAATATAAATGGTAGGATTTTTTTTTTTTTACATCAAACATGCCAGGGTTGATAACGGCCTTTTTCATTGAGAATACAATGAATAAAACATGATAAACAGTTGAATGGTTTTCTTCAAATAGTCGTTACAAAATAAATTAATAGTCCCATAATTGTCCCAGTCCAGCTTTGCATTAGAGACTTAAGAAATCGCTCATAAATATATCTTAAGTTATTTATATATTAAATAAGCATATCAGTGTCTTGGACAGCTTGTCCAATGTACAACGTGAACAAATTAAAATAAACACAAAACAGTTAAGAGTCAGTTCCCTAAGTTAGGGCTTGTCCACACTTACTCCCATTTCAAAATGCAGTAGATCAAAGTTCACTAGAGAACTTTTAGCCCGTGGTAGAAGGGTCCAAATGGACAGTTATTGTGAGGCACGCTACAGAAATATAGCTTTACATTCCTGCTTACCACCAACTGACTGTTCGTCTAGTCAGGCTCTCATATAACTTGGCTTCTCATTTCCTTGCTTCAGTGGTTTTGTGTTTGGAAGCGATATAAACTTGCATGCTTCAGGTTGTAAACCAATCTCTAATTAAAAGGGATTAGAAAGAAACTTCTACTGGAGGCAGATAACTTCATAATTATGACTAGAGGGTTTTTTGCACTTTCCTCTGAAGCCACTGTTACTGGTCAGAGGCAGAATATTGGACAAGATGGACTTCTGGTCTGATCTGGTGTGGCGTTTTTATATTCCTAGTCAGTTTCACTTTTATTCTGTTCTAGATCAGTGGTTCTCGACCTATTTACCATTGTGGGCCACATATAGGGTTGCCAACTTCCTACTCGCACAAAACCGAATACCCTTGCTCCGCCTCCATCCCACCCCACCTCGAAGGCCCCGCCCCTTCTCACTGCATCCCCCCCGCCTGTCACTCGCTCTCCCCACCCTCACTTACTCATTTTCACCGTGTTGGCTCAGGGGGTTGGGATGAGTGGGGGTGTGTGTGAGGGCTCCGGCTGGGGGTGCGGGCTCTGGGGTGGGATGGGGATGAGAGGTTTGGGGTGCAGGAGTGTGCTGCAGGCTGGGATCGAGGAATTTGGAAGGTGGGAGGGAGATCAGGGCTGGGGCAGGGGGTTGGGGCTTTGCGGGGGGTCAGGGGTGCAGGCTCCGGGCGGCGCTTGTCTCAGGCAGCTCCCAGAACAATGGCATGTCCCCCCACTGGCTCCTATGCGGAGGTGCGGCCAGGTAGCTCTGTGTGCTGTTCCCGGCCAATGGGAGCGGCAGAGCTGGTGCTTGGGGCGGGGGCAGTGCGCAGAACCACCTGGCTGCCCCCACGCCTAAGGAGCTGGAGTAGGGACATGCTGCTGCTTCTGGGAGCCACGGCAGGTAGGGAGCCTACCTTAGCCCTGCTGCGCAGCTGACCAGACTTTTAACGGCCCGATCAGTGGTGCTGACCGGAGCCGCCAGGGTCCCTTTTTGACCTGGCGTTCCAGTCGAAAACCGGACACCTGGCAACCCTAGCCACTTATGTGGCCCACAGTGTGTTCTGTGGGCCACATCCAATTCTACCTCTATGGCCCTGAAGATGTTACATGGGCCGCAACTCTGTACTGATTGGGCCGCAGGTTGAGAGCCACTGTTCTAGATAATCTGGCTTTCAGGTTCTTATGCACTAGCACCATGCTGCAATATTTGATTTTCACTTACTGCAGAAGAATGCTCAGTGAACAAAAATGATTTCCCTTGGCATGTAAAAATGTCTTCAAAACCTTTGTACTCTCTTGTAGTTTGTGAAAGGGTGTAGATACAGAATCAACATTTGGGGCCAAATTTGACCCAACAGTGACTCTCTTAAACTACCTTTTATGTATTTAAAAAAAAAAAGGGCAAAAAAGCACCCAAAATTAGTATGTTACTAATAGATGCTGTTCACTTGGCATATATTTTGGATACGCTTCCAGACAGCTCAAAAATGGTGCTCTTCACAGTGGCAATGAAGTTTAGTCTTGTTTTTGTTGTTTTTTTAACTCAAAAATTGTTTTAATTGAAACTTTTAATTTCCCATGAACTATAAACCCCATCTCATTGGTATATAAATCCTGAAACCAATACTGGTGGGTTCTAACTTACTAAAAACAGAATCCTAGCATGAAAGTGTCGGCACACACCCCAGCTGAAAACTGATAGAGAAAAGCTGAGAGAATTGTTACAGCTGGGTTTACAACTTGTCTTCATACTTAAGCATGATCATATCTGAAAAAAAAAAAAGAAATCTCAATAGGTAAAGAAAACCTCTCTCTTCCTATTGTTGTGTTTGCTAGTTGTCAATGTTTGCTATTCAGATAGATATAAAAACCTACTTTATTATTTCCTGTACAATTTTAAAAATGGGTATAGAGAAAAAAAAAACTATTGTAACTCTATATTCTTCTATGTGAACTAGTTACGTTCAGTGTGGACCATTCCAGCATGATCATTACAGGTTTAAAATGAGCCAACTCTCTAGAATCTGCACAGCACAAAATTGACATCCTGTGAACTGCTTTAATGGCTCTGCATGTGTGCCTTTTAGAATCATGGAAAAGTAAACTTTTAAGCCCCAGGAGTTTTTTCACTGTTCACAGGTTTTGTGTTAAATTGTTTCCCTGTGTGTGAAGACAAAACTTGAAGTGGGATATATCACCTGGAAACATAGAAGTTGCAAGCCTGAATGACTGGCAGTGAGTGGCAGCATGTGCAAGAGATCCTTGCTGGTTTGAAGACTATATTTATTTTACTTTGGCCATACCACGCTATTCCAAAAGCAGCTGTAAAAGCATTGTTTCCTGCATAGCTAAGGTCTTCCACCATTACTATGGCAAACGTACTTATTCTCAAAAGAATTTTTTCTTGGCTCTATCTTGTGTGATGTATAAGTTCCACATATGGAACTACCAAATTTGGCATGATTTCTTTAGGCTGTGATATTACTACAAAACTGTTGTCATTTTATATGCTTTCTGAACTTCTGTAACTCAAATTCAATTTTCAGGTAATCTATAATAATTTCTATTCCCCCCCCCCCCCAAAATGATAAAATTTACTTAATTTAGGAAATTGCTACTAAGCCTATATAATTGCTTCCTTGTATTCCATATGGTCATAGGGATTGCAGTATGTCAAGTTAGTGCCTTCTAGAAGGTGTTATGTTGGTAAAGAGACAGACAACACATCTTTGACCTAACTTCAGACTGGCAGCCATCTTTTTCTTAATGGCTACCAATGTTTCCCTCTCCTGTCATGTGGTGTTTACACGGCTTGAGATTTAAAGCAGTGATAACACTATTTTAAAACTATTGACAAATTCCACAGTAATGATAATGCTATTTACCCTGCTGAAGCACTGGGTTTGCCATACAATATTCAAAAACAAAATAGAATACAGTTAAAAGACCCAAAATATAACTAAACCCCAAATCCCAACAATTTTGCAAGCACTGTCGCACATAAAGATGCTATTAATGGCTTTTTTTAAAGATCTGGAAGGAATTATTAAGATGGACCATTACTTGCCTTTAGGGCCATCACTGGAAAAACTTGCTTGTCTACCAATTTAACATCAGGAAGTGTCATGAGGAAGAGTGGAGCCTGGGAAGTACAGTAAACTGACAGCGTGTCCCTCAGGTGTAGGATCTCAGTACATAAAGGCGCTATATGTCAAAAAAGCAAACTTGTATGTCAGTCATTGTTCTGTGGGCAGCTAATGGAAAGCAGGTGTAAAATGATTATGAATGATCACTCCAGTGACAGAACATATTTCTGCATTTTGCATTTGCTGCATGCAAGAGGCCAGCCAGGATAAAGGAAGTTACCACAGCCAAAATTGAAATAACTTGTTCAGAGAAGAAAATGTCGAGCTCTGTATAGCAGGGAGAAGTGAATTGTTATTCCAATAAGACACTGTCCTCGCAGTGGAGTCATGCAAGTTTCATTGTCTTTTCCTGAAAACTTTGTGAATGCACTGAATGTCCTCACAATGCCGTAAAAATATCTTTTTTCTCTAATACTGATTACCATTTTGGCATACACTTGATGTCTTGAACAGAAATGTGGTGGAATAGTAGTTGTGACTTGAGTACAGGTATTGAAGGATATGTGTTGTTCAGGAAAGACAGAAATAAAGATAAAGACAGTGGAATAGCATTGTATGTTAATGATGAGGTAGATTATGGTAACATCCATTGTTCCATTGTTTCATGTTTTTTGGGGGGGAGGGATAGCTCAGTGGTTTGAGCATCGGCCTGCTAAACCCAGGGTTGTGAGTTCAATCCTTGAGGGGGCCGTTTAGGGATCCAGGGCAAAAATTGGGGATTGGTCCTGCTTTGAGCAGGGGATTGGACTAGATGATCTCCTGAGGTCCCTTCCAACCCTGATATTCTATGATTGGATGGAATGGATAGAATGGAAAAAACAACATCTGTTCAGATCAAAATAATTTTGGTGAAGAAAGCTACCAGAAGCTCTCCTGGGATAGTGTTTGGGGTGTGCTACAGACTCCCAGGATCCAATTTGGATATGGATAGAGACCTCTTTAATGTTTTTAATTAAATAACAACTACTGGGATTTGTGTGATTGTGCGATACTTTCACTTCCCAGATATAGATTGGCGGACAAGTGCTCCAGATTTTCCTGGATGTGATAACTGACAAATTTCTTCACCAAACAGTCGCTGAATCAACAAGAGGTGGTGCCATTTTAGATGTAGTATTGGTGAGTAGTAAGGACCTCATCAAAGAGCTGGTTGTAGGAGACGAGATTGGTTTGAGTGATCATGAGCGAATTCAGTTTAAACTAAATGAAAAGATGAACAAAAATAGGTCTGCAACTAGGGTCCTTGATTTCAAAAGGGCAAACTTTAAAAAAAATAAGGGAATTAAGGAATTGGACTGGACTGAAGAAGTCAAGGATATGAATGTGGAGGAGGCTTTACTTTAAGTCAAAGTTGCAGAAACTATCCGAAGCCTGCATCCCAACCCAGAGGAAAAATATCATAGGTAAGGGTTGCAGACTAAACTGGATGAACAAGCATCTCAAACAGGTTATTAAGAGAAAGCAGAAAGCCTACAAAGAATGGAAGATGAGATGGAAGAGCAAGGAAAGCTACCTTTTGGAGGTCAGAAAGCATAGGGGGAAAAAGTGAGAACTTCCAAAAGCCAAACAGAGTTGGACCTTGCAAGGGAAATTAAAATCAATGGTAAAAGGTTTTATAGCTATATAAATAAAAAGAAAACAAGGAAAGAAGTGAGACTGCTAAACACCAAGGCTGGGGTGGAGATTAAAGATAATCTAGGTATAGCCCAACAACTAAACAAACTCTTTGCCTGAATTTTTAATAAAGATAATGAGGAGCATAAGGGCAGTGGCAGGGTGGCTAATGGAAACGGTGATATGGAAGTAGAAATTATCATGTGTGAGGTGGAAGTCCAACTCAAACAGTGTAATGGGACCAAATTGTGGAGGCCCAGATAATCTTCATCGAAGAATATTAAAGGAATTTGGACATGAAATTACAAGCACAATACTAAGGATTTTTTAATGAATTCATAAACTCTTGGGTTGTAGAGAAAGTAGTTAAGGACACAGAGATAAATGGCAATTGGGATGAAGGATCTTAGGGGTAGTGGCTAATGGAAATTAGAAGATGGAAGTAGAAATTACCACATCCGAGATGGAAGTCAAACTGAAACAGCGTAATGGGACTAAATTGGGAGGGGCGGGGGCAGATAATCTTCATCCAAGAATATTAAAGGAACTGGCGCATGAAATTGGAAGCCCAATAACAAGGATTTTTAATGAATCTGTGAATTTGGGGGTCATTCCCTCTGACAGAAGGATTGCTAATATAGTACCTAATTTTAAGAAAAGGAAAATAGTGTTCCGGGAAACTACAGGCTTGTTAGTTTAACCTCACTTGTATACAAGATTTTAGGACAAATTTTGAAAGAGGAAGTAGTTAAAGGCATAGAGGTAAACAATAATGGGGATAAAATACAACATGATTTTACAAATGGTCGACCATGCCAGACCAACCTTTCTTTGAGAAGATAACTGATGTTTTAGACAAAGGAAATACAATAGATCTAATGTATCTGGATTTTGGTAAAACATTTGATATAGTTCTACATGGAAATTATTAGTTAAATTGGAGAAGATGGGGATTAATATGGGAGTTGAAAGGTGGAGAAGGAACAGATTAAAGGGGAGACTACAATGGACCATACTGAAAGGTGAACTGTCAGGCTGAAAGGGAGGTTACCAGTGGAGTCCCTTAGGGATCGTTCTTGAGTCTGACCTTATTTAACATTTTTATTAATGACCTTGGCACAAAAACTCGGAGTGTGCTAATAAAATTTGTAGATGACAAAGTTGGGAGGTATTGCCAATGCAGAGGAGGACCAGAATATCCTATAAGAAGATCTGGGTGACCTTGAAAACTGGAGTAATAGAAAAGGGATGAAATTTAATAGTGAAAATTGCAAGCTCATGCATTTAGGCAGCAAAAATTCTTGTTATTAATATCAGCTGGGGATTTATCAGTTGGAAACAACAGAGGAGGAGAAAGACCTGAGTGTAGTGGTTGATCACAGGATGACTATGAGCTGCCAATGTGATGCAGCTGTGAAAAAGGCTAATGCAATCTTTAAATGCATCAGGCGAGGTATTTCCAGTAGAGACAGGGAAGTGGTGATACTATTATACAAGGCACTTGTGAGAACTCACCTGGAATACTGTGTGCAATTCTGGTCGTCCATGTTTAAGAAAGATGAATTCAAATTGGAACAGGTGCAGAGAAGGGCTACTAGAATGATAATTGGAATGGAAAACCTACCTTATGAGAGGAGACGCAAAGAGCTTGGCTTGTTTAGCCTAACCAAATGAAGGCTGAGGGGAGGTATGATTGCTCTTTATAAATACATCAAAAGTACAAGTGCCAGGGAAGAAAACAAGTTGTTTAAATTAGGTTCCAATGCTGACGCAAGAACAAATGGATAAAAACTGGCCTCAGAACAAGTTTAGGCTTGAAATTAGGTGAAGGTTTCTAACCATGAGAGGAGTGAAGTTCTGGAACATGGAGGGGATGGTATGATGAGACTGCCTATGATGGTATATAAGATGGTATATAAGATGGTATATAAGATCTGCAACTGCTAGTAGGAAATATCCCCAGTGGCTGGTGATGGGATACTAGATGGGGAGGGCTCTGAGTTACTGTAGATTATTATTTCCTGGTATCTGGCTGTTGGGTCTTGCTGAAATACTCTGGGTCTAACTGATCACCATATTTGGGGTTGGGAAGGCATTTTCCCCTGGGTCAGATTGGCAGAGACTTGGGTTTTGGTTTTTTTTGCCTTCTTCTGCAGTGTGGGACATGGGTCACTTGCAGGTTTAAACTAGTGCAAATGGTGGGTTCTCTGTAACTTTAAGTCTTTAAATCATGTCTTGAGGACTTCAGTAACTGAGCCAGAGGGTATGGAGCTGTTACAGGAGGGGTGGGGAAGATTCTATGGCCTGCAACATGCAGGAGGTTGGACTAGATGATCATGATGGTCCCTTCTGGCTTTAAAGTCTATGGGTCTATGATCACACCTCTTTTTTAAAAAACTCTAGTCTCCTTCCAACCTCTTTTTGTTTTATGCAGTATGAGCTGAATTCTCCGAAGGTTCTTCCAAAAGACTATGTTGCAAGTTTTGCAAGCAGTAGTGTGTTGTTTATATTATAAAACCAGAATCATTTGGATGCTCATTCTTCTACCATCTGACATCTCTGCTTAAATTGTGTGACTGCTACAGACTGGAAAGACTGAATGGTGAGGGTTATCCATTGTCTTGTTAAGTGTCTGTCTCATTAGATAGAGGGGGCTGGACTAGATGAGCTCCTGAGGTCCCTTCCAACCCTGATATTCTATGATTTTATGACTCATTGCTCGTGTGAAAGGATAATGAAAAGATTTTTATGTTTGCAAGAATTATCTTTATAATAGCAAAATTACTTTCCTCCTAATCCAAACATGCTGGGCTCTTGTCATCATTTCCAAACAATTCACCTTCATGTTGAGACTAAGTAGAAACACTTCAACCCTGAAGGTATAGAAAAGTTAAGAAAGTTATAGAAAGTTAAGTGACTGAAAACAAAGTCTTATAATGGAAACTAGCATAATCTTAACTACAGCATTTGCTGCTGCTTCTAGTATAATATGACATGATTAAGCACTGAGTTTAAATTAACTTTAAAAAGAAGATGTTTAGTTTCATGCCAGCAGCACAGACAATTGGTGACTAAAAGGTTCTGTACCAGATTTTTCTATCCTTCTTTTCACAGAGGAAGAAAGATGTACATAGACTCTTTGTATTTCAGGGAGAGGAAATGTAGCACAATAGGCTGTTGAAGGGAAGCAATTCCCATAATCAGTTTTCTGTACTACTTATTACCAACTGGTCAGAACTAGATTTTAATTAAATTTTA
Source organism: Caretta caretta (assembly GCF_965140235.1). NCBI lineage: Eukaryota > Metazoa > Chordata > Testudines > Cheloniidae > Caretta > Caretta caretta. Next base: position 199,046,890 of record NC_134208.1, on the reverse strand, counting down.
AGGGATAAAGGACAATAGTGTGTGCTAAGGATGGAGAGTCATCTTAAACTTTGAATTTCCTGGCTTTCATTGGTTTCTGTCGCTACCTCAGTGTTATTTAAATGTAGGATTTTAGATGTGATTTCCTTTCATGGAAGGTTATAACTGTATTTTGTTTTTGGAGTCATTCAAATAGTTCCTTTTTGGTTTATTGAATAAATATTTGTTCTCTAATAGACCAAAGGACATTGTTTCTGGTAAATCCCCATTGAGTGCCATGATCAGTAGACCTTCAGAATGGTAATCAGGCATATGTTATTGCTGGTTTCTGAATGTTTTAAATTAAACCTTTGATATGTATTTAATTTTAAGAGTACATCACTGAGTACCTACAGATTTTATTTTAATAACTGAGTGGTTCATAGCTGTAGAGATTTGTATAAGATTCATCTTCATAGATCATACATCTGAAGGCCAAGACCATTATGATCTCTCTAATCTGACCTTGTATATAATGTAGTTCAAAGAACTGCCTCCCATAATTTCTTTGAGTCCACAATTTATTTGTCCTGTAGCATGTCTTTTAGAAAGATGAAGTGATGGAGATTTTTCCACATCCTTAGGAAAGGTGTTCCAATAGTTAATTATTCTCACTGTTACAAATGTGTCCTTTATTTCTAGTCTGACTTTGTCTAGCTTCTGTTTCTGACCATTTACTCGATATCAGATTTCTGCTAGATTAAAGAACTGTTTACTGTCAGAACTCTTAGAATGTAGCTACTGGTAGACTGTGATCAAATCACCTCTTAATAGTCTCTTGGATAAAATAAATTGTGGTTCTTAAGTCTCTCACTATAAGGCACTAGATCTCAAATCCTTGTTGGTCTCTTCTGAATTCATTCTAATCTACCAACATTTTTTTTGAAGTGTGGACACCAGAGCTGGACACTGTTCTAGTAATGTCTCACTTGTGTATTCAGAGGTAATACTAACACCCACTTCCTATTTGGAATTCCGTATATTGTACATCCAAGGAACATATTCGTCTTAGTTACAGCATCTAATGGAGAGCTCATGTTCAGCTCATGTATCCTAACCCCAAAGTCCTTTTCAGGGTAACTACTTTCCAGGGTACAATCCCCATTTTATACATGCAAACTATGTTCTTTGTTCTTAGATTTAATGATCTTGTATTTGGCTCTGTTAAAACTGTTGTTGTTGAAGTGAACCTACCTTAACAAGCGAGCCAGTTGTTTTGTATAAGTGATCTGACTACACCATTGCTTACCATTCCACCCATTTTTGTATAATGTGCAAATGTTACCCTCAAGGATATTATACTTTCTTCCTGATCGTTGATGAAGGGACTGAACAGCAGTGGTCTGAGAACAGATACGTGCAGAACCCCACTAGAAACACTCCTGTTGAATATCACTTTTTGAGATCTATTAGTTAGCCAGTTTTTAATCAGTTTAATATGGGCTACATTTATTTTTGTATAGTGCTATTTTGTATCAGAATGTCACGTGGGACTAAGTCATATTCATTACAGAAGTCTATTATGTTAACAGTTAACTTTGGATTTTTTTTTATAAAAAAAGAGAAAACTAAAGTTGTTTTAATTATTTATGATGTCCCTTTAGAAGCCCACTCTCATGCCTAACCCATTTACTTTTGTGCCAGCAGTGTCCTTGTTGCTTCCCCTGCAGTAGGAATGACACTTGTTAGTTAATCTATGCTGCCACGGGAACCAGAAATGTTATTTTTAGAATTACCCAAAAAGTAATCTCTTCCTTTAGAGAATGGTATACTAGATAAACAAAACTCCATTAAAACATCTTGACATCTTTAGAATTTAAAGAACTTTCTGTACCCACTAATAATTTGGGGCCTAACTACCACTGGATGGTACCTTAAAAGTTAAAATTGAAACCTTTTTTATTTTTTAATTTGAAAAATATTTGTCTCTAGACCAAGACTTTGAGACTAAGACTTCGTATGATTAATTGTAATGCAGACCAAGTTATTATTGGCTAAATTATGAACCATTTGAAAATAGAGACTTCTGCTGGCACATCTTTAAAGTGCACATTACTTACACAAGTATGCATAGTGAAGCAAGTAACACTAATTTTCCTAATTATTAAGGTTGTAAATAATTGGAATAAGAATTGATATAGCATTTTGTTAGGGCATGTTCCTGTATCTTTTTTTCCCTTTATTCAAAAGTATATGCTGCTCTTCTACAGACTATTCCAAATAAATATATAAACCTTATTCATTACTGCACAACTTGATGAAGTCTCTAAAAGGGAAGGATAGGGAACAGTAGACAGTTTTATAAAATGCAGTCCCAGAAATATATTTACACATTCTTCCTAAATATACCTCCAAAAAACCTTTAACTGAGAGTAGAAATGATGATTTTGTGAAAATAGGACTTTAGGGTTAAATGTTGAGACATGAAATTGAATGTAACCAGATATTCGTTGCTTTTTAAAATGTGCATATACAGTAAATAGATGGTGGGAAGTTTGTTTGTTAAATAGTTCTTGAATATTTAACATATCATTCTACACATATTGCTTTACTCTTCAGAGATTTGTTTTGTACTTCTTAAACACCAAAAAGCTCAATAAAGTATGTTTAATTTTAACAAATGAAAAATTATTTCAGCTAGTCTTGCTTATCATATAACAATAAAGCATTAGTGCAATTGATCTGCTGACCTTAATTCCCTGGAAACTGTCACATTTCTTCTTTATTCCTTTGTCCAACCTAACAATGTGACCCAAAATACTACAGAGCTTTAAAGTTTCTCAGCATTGTAAGGTCAAGCTTTGGTCACCATAGTTACAGTTTAGATCTGTGGGTCAAGGGTCAAATAGATTAATGATGTCAGACACATCTTTAAATGGTTCTAACACTACTTCACCATGCGGTAAGCAGCTGAGCATATTTGATATGACAAAGGCCTTCTTAAGTCTTGCTAATAGGAGGATCTTTGGAGATATCTGCTAGAAAGGTCTTTTCTGTTGTGCAAGAATGTTCAATATTGAGCAATGGTGGGCATCAGCAGTGGGCCGTTTCAATTCAAACTGTCTGAAGTAGATTGCAAAGACTGGCTAAATGGCTTACGCTACCACTGCTCCTTTCTTTCTGTTTATCTGATTCCTTTGTCCAGTATTCATTCCATTTGGCTAAAAGCCACTAAAAGGGCAGAAAACAGAAAGCTGGAGGAATATATTTAAGTACTTGATAAAATACTTGCCCTTCCATAGCCATAGTATGACATCAAAGCAAGGAATAACGAGGTTTAGATTGCTTTTTTGTAACTTTAAGAACCTTTTATCCATATATGTAGTGCTCAGAATATATTTACAAACATACTCGGGTTCTTTGTCTAGGTATTTTCATAAGAAAAATGGGAATACAATTCCCCTCATGGATAGCAATTAAAAAAAAAAACCTAATTAGATTAAATTACATATAGAAATGTACCTACACACACCTGTGTTGAAAATACTTCATTTTGTTTCAGTGGGTTAAAATGTCCACACAAATGAGGAGCTGAAAATTATATTAGAGCTTCATTTATGCTTTTTTTTAAAAAAAATAGGTACCTTACCGTAACTACAAGATAAATATTGTGAGGCTGATCATAGTACACGTGGATTCTGCAGCAAGCTAAACATTTCATTGCTGTGAAGATTAAATGGAAAATCTGTTGAAACATGTTTTCAATTAGCAAAATATGTAAATAAATAACAGTTGGTATGAAATATTTGAGTAAACCTGTTTTTGACTCCATTCACCTGATCCTGTCACAGAAGCATATCAGCAATGCATTGTTTCAGCTGAGAGGGAGAGAACTGAGCACTTTGGAAGATGGAAGGTGTTCAATATAGAATTAATACTATTGAAGGGTGGGGGTGGAGGGTGTCAGGATTTTTTGCAAGTGCAGTTTGTGATGGTAGCGGTAAGGGAAGTGTAGGTTGTCTGCAGAGGGAGGTTCTGTTGCCTGTGATCTTTTTTTTTTTCACATGACGTGTAAGTGGGTGACAGAATTCTGTGTCATGCCCCTTTCAAATCAATGAAAATTGTTGCAATGTAGAAATTTGGAAACAAGTTAGTTAGCAATAAAACTTAAATGTTGAACTGTTTGGCAGTGCTTAGAAACATTGGTTCAGCAAACAAATACAGTATTACTCTGAGTCATGTTTATGGGCTAGGAAATTGATATTTAACTATATTAAAGAAAAAATCCCAAACATTAACATGCTGCACCTGCCTTAACAGTATGTACAGAGAGTTCCCAAAACAAAATATATCTATTTTATCTCTCTCTAGTATTTATAAGGTACTATTATTTTGTTTCTGATACATCATAAGGTTAAATCAAAATGTTGAGATTTCCTTAACATGATATCAAGGGAAAAAGTAGTTATGCAGTTGGGTTTAGATACTGGTTGTCATTTTGGCTTTTTGAATGTTTCTATTATAGCTCTCAGAGGGAAGAATGGAGCCTCTACTTTCTCATCCCTTCCTCTTCTGCACAGCAGGATGCATTACAGCTTGTTTCTTTACAGCTGTCTGAATAATTTGGCCTACAGTAAAGTTTCCTCCTATCCAAGGAATGTTAATATAGTACTTAACAACTGCCTCACCCGCCACCCCCAACCTTCTAGCCTTTTTACCCATATTGCTTCAGTCTTCTCTGTGAAAATCCTCTGTTATAGTGGGCATTTTTTCAGCTTTAGGAGTTAGTGAGTTTCAATCCTCCATTGTACGCATGCATTCTTGCGATTTTACCAGAGTTAGTGACTCTCATACATGAACTAGGTTCGTGTGAGAGAAATTGAATTTCATTTGAGCCAAGAGTTACAGCAAAGGCCCCCAGGTCTGTCCATCTCAACAAAATAACAAACATGGTTCTTTAAAACTGAGTAAAGTCTGACTACCAAGTAAAAAAAGTAAACTGGCATATAAAGCAGTGATACCTAGATGAATACGGTATCTGAGCATGTGGTATAAAAACAGAAAGAAAGAATCACAAAAAAGTTCAGGCACATTCAGTAGTTGCCAGCATAAAAAAGAAAAGCAGATGCATCCAACACGAAATGTTGCTTAGGCACTATATACTACTTCCTGTGCTATACTGCTGGCACAGCTGGCATTTGTACTTCTGCCATCCCAAAAGAGTGAGAGTTTTTTCTTCACAATATCACTCCTTCAATGTAAATATCTTAGGTGGCAACAAACTGTTTCTCTTGTTTCCCTACAAATGTACACAAATTTCAGTATCCAGCTAACTACAGAACACCAAAATGAAATACTTCTTCTCACAGCAAGTACTCAGCCTGTAGGATCTGTTTCCACAGGAGGGCCTCGACATAAATGCCATAAGTGGAGTTTAAATAGGACATGATAATGTTATGATCAAAAATAACACTTAATACTCCTATAACACTTTGTGTTTATGAAGCACTCTTAATTGTAAACATTAACTAATTCTCATGATGTGCCTTTGAGGTGGGTAATACAAGTGCTCTCTGTTTTATGGTTGGGAAACTGAAACCCTGGAACTTTAAATTGCATGAAAGATTGTAGCTGGAATTGAAATCCAAGAGCTCTTGGCTTCTAGACTCATACTGAGTCCATTAGATTAGATGATCTTTAATAACATTTGTAGTTATGCCTAGTAAGACCCAGGGCTGGCTCCAGGCACCAGCATTCCAAGCAGGTGCTTGGGGTGGCAATCTGCAAGGGGAGGCAGTCCGTGTGCTGTTAGGCTGTTTCCGCGACGGCGGAAATTCTGCGGCAGCCTCGCTCTTCAGCTGCCTGCAGCAGCAAATCGGTGGCAACTTCTATCTTCAGCCGCTTGCGGTGGTGGCGATTCGGCATGCTGCTTGGGGCGGCAAAAACAGAAGAGCCGGCCCTGCTAAGACCAATCAGATTTCACGCTTAGGGCACTCTTTGATCACTGGAAGAGTCGTGAAAGACTTTGTTCCTATATGTATAAATGGTTACAGGCAGTAAGGAGTTACATATTGCTCTGAATCACCAGATTAAGTATCCTCAGATACATCAGGTGAGGTATTTCCAGTAGAGACAGGGAAGTGTTAGTTCCATTATATAAGGCACCGGTGAGACCTCATCTGGAATACTGTGTGCAGTTCTTGTCTCCCATGTTTAAGAAAGATGAATTCAAACTGGAACAGGTGCAGAGAAGGGCTACTAGGATGATCCAAGTACTGGAGAGGAGACTCAAAGATCTTGTCTTGTATAGCCCAACCAAAAGAAGGCTGAGGGGAGATATGATTGCTCTCTATAAATACATCAGAGGGATAAATACAAGGGAGGGAGAGGAGTTATTTAATTTAAGCACCAATGTGGACACACAAATATAAACTGGCCATCAACCAGTTTAGTCTTGAAATTAAGCGAAGGTTTCTAACCATCAGAGGAGTGAAGTTCGAGAGCAGTCTTCCAAGGGGAGCAGTGGGGGGCAAAAAATCTAACTGGCTTCAAGACTGAGCTTGTAGGGGATCGTATGATGGGACTGCCTACAATGACATGTGGCCCATTGGCAACTACCAGTAGCAAAAATCTCCAACGGCTGGAGATGGGACACTAGATGGGGAGGGCCCTGGGTTACTACAGAGAATTCTTTTGCGGTATCTGCCTGGTGGGTTTTGCTCACATGCTCAGGGTCTAGCTGACTGCCATATTTGGGGTCAGGAAGGAATTTTCCCCCAGGTCGGATTGGCAGAGACTCTGGGTTTTTTCGCCATCCTCTGCAGCATCACTGGAAGGTTTAAACTAGTATAAATGGTGAATTCTCTGTAACTTGAGGTCTATAAACCATGATTTGAGGACTTCAGTAACTCAGTCACAGGTTGTGGGACTGTTACAGGAGTGGGTGGATGAGGTTTTGTGGCCTGCAATGTGCAGAAGGTCGGACTAGATGATCACAAAAGTTGCTTCTGAGCTTAAAGTCTATGAATCTGTGAGAATCTGTTGGGAGCATGGATACCAAGGTTAGAAGAAGAAATTGTAGCTGATCAGATCTGGCAAATCTGAAAAGGAAAGAAAAATGCATTATGGTGAATGCTGGTTGCAAATCTCTATAGTAGAAGACACATAAAAGTTAAGCTTATAACCTCTTTTTGTTTCTCATAATTAATGCTGTATGTTTGTCAAGGTCATGGTTTCAGTGTCAAAAAATTGTGACTTTCAGAATATTCTCATACCAGATAGTGGTCTTTGTCACTCTAGCCAGACTCTCGGCCTTTATACCAATTTGACTCCACATGAATCCAGCATAGTGAGGGATGGCTGAGTAACCTATATGTTTGAGTTTTTAAACTCAATAGTTTGGGAAAAGATGAACACCTTTAATGAAAAGATGATATACTAGCAATTGTTTTTAAAATTGTTAAATATATTTGATATGTTTTTAGTGTTTGGCTATCTTTTGCTATATTTTAAAACTATTATTGACTTATTTAACACTTCCAATGGTAAATGATCATTATTAACTTAGTATTAAAATCGCAAACAAACCGTTTGTTTAATTAGTGCTGAGATTGCTTAAGAGCCATATCATTCTACTGAAATCACTAAAAGTAAGGAAATCTTGTTAAGTTAGGTTAATGAGGTTGCTTAAGGCAACCTTAATTCATGTGCCTTGACATACACACAAGCGTCACTATAACCACACACACACACACAGATGATTTCTTCAGTTCTACAAGAATTTACCCTCACATCCAGCACAACCACACTGCAAACACAAAATTCTTGACAGTCAAACTCAAATACACAATTTTAACTCAATCTGGTTGACTTTGGGAGGACCATGCCTGTGTTGGGCTAGGATTAGAGGAGCCTAACATCTGTGCAATCCCTGGATGCTGGTGTCTCAGAGTTGAGACAGCAGTGCCAGGAAGCGTTCCTCCACATCTGATAGCTTGATGCATAGTCTCATCATTCTCCTTGTCTCCTTCCTACCACCTTACACTAAGCCTTCTTCCCTTCTCCTTGGACATCTGTGCTGCCCCCCTGCGGTCCACCTCTCCAGAAGTCTCTGTTTCTCTCGCTGCCCTTCATCATCTCACCCCAGGAAATAATTGGTCTGTGTGTGTATGAAATTTGGTGTTTGTAGTTTTTTTTTATAGGGAAAAACAAACAATGAAAAACCACAGGACAGTGTTTGAGAAAGAGAGAACTAAGAATGTTTCCTCTTTCAAAGTTACTAAATGCGTTAGGAAAATAATATTCAATTCAAATATCCTAACAAGATTTATTTTATTTCATGGAATTTGAAGATGAAATGTGATCAGTCAAGTGTGAGATTAAGGATGTCAGTGTAGCTTTAAACTGAAATCTCAGTGCATCTTTAAGTATGGCATTACTATCAATATTTCCATAATATTGTTTACCATTATTTTTCTCTTTTTAACAAAAATGATGACTTTCATTTGTTGCATGGCAAAAAGCTATGATTTCCCCTATATTTTACGTGACCGACAACTAGTTTTGCTCATAACTATATAAACCTTTCACCTTTGGGAATGAACATTTGCACGCTAAGTCTGTGCCCAAAGGTGAATTTGGAAAGTTAGATGGGAAAATCATTCTGTTTGTCTGAGTACGCAGCACAATACAACTGAGTTGACATTGGGTTTTTATTTATACTTTTTCCTTTAGCAGTTACATACAACATTTTTTTAATTCAGTGACAGTTGCTTGAATCAAAAAAAAAAATTGTCTCCACCTTCTAGAGGAAAGAAGCATGATTTACATGATGTGGGAACTTGTAATATTCAAATATATACTGACAAGCCTAAATTCTCCCTCAGCTGATTTTTAAACATGAAGTTTATAAAAAAAATGTCACGACTGATCTGATTGTCTGCCACAAGAAATAGTCTGGCAGAGAGGATGTAATTTGTGTACAAAAATGAGACAAGTGCTTCAGGGTAGAAAGCACTACAGTTTTTATAACAGTAAGCCACAAACCCAAATGCAGACTATTTGTTTACTTCAGCCCTGGGTGGTTTTTTATAAAGGCCAAAACCCTGAACTGCTGTATTAATTAGACTGTAGATTGTTGTGCGTCAACTTTTAGGTAACATATTTAACTTAATTCCAATTTCAGAGCTTCTGTTTTTTAAGTATCTGAAACTCCCTTTTCCCCAAGAGTCACATTTAAAATATCCTGGGATCCTATTAGTAGCCATATAACCTATTTGCAGAATATATATATGGAATATATATGGAATGTAGATAATAGGATGGAAGAAAAACAAAAGGGTGCTTTATCTAATCCGACCTTTCTGCTCATATGAAGAGTGTCAAAAAGAAATCAGAAATTGTAAAACTAGGACTGGAAGAGTTTTAGAAGTTGTGAATTTGGTGCAGCGTTATGACATAACATTTTCATTATAAATTTTTTAAACTGTAAGCTAACAGTATGAAATATCATTTTGTGCAATCAGTACAGAAAAAAATGTTTTGATGTAGAGGCAAAAGAGTCACTAAATTGACTTTTTTCCTAGATAGAAACTAAGATATATAATTGTTTTAAAGAAAGCTTGAAGTGTAAAATGGATAAGCACAACTTAATTTAGTAGTTCATGTATATCCTTGCAGATGATATACTGAATTGTTCTGATTGTACCCCATCACATATCAGGTTTGCTCTTTCATTGCTGTTTATATCAACTTCTATTAATTTATGATGTTTTGACTGAAAGTTTAAAATGGGTCATGAAAATTCCTTTTATCATTTCTTGATTCTAAAATAAGTGTCAACATTCGTCTATTCTGTTTCAGTAATGGATTAGTTTTAATCCACAGTAATGTAACACTTAAAATCTATATGTCAAAGATAGAATTTTAACTTTGAGAATGTGCTTATACATGAAAGTATATGTTAAAGTTTTTAATTTTATATTTCATTTGCTGATTTTAATAGACTTGTAACAGAGCATAGGGTAGATAGCCATTTATTCATTGAACTCAACAATTATATTACATGTGTTTTTGCTTTTGTTATGTTAGATAAATTTGTTCCACTTTAAAATAAATATATGCAAGTACCGTAATAAATCTGTAAATTTAATAAGGTGCGAAAACGTGCTTCTTCCATGTACACGTTAACATTAAGAATTTGAAGACCGTATGCCATTCTTTAAAATTAACCGTGATTAAAATAACCTAATGGGCTGAGAATGTAATATGCCTATATATGTTAAGCCCTGCTGAGTAATGCATATGGAAACTTCTCATAAAGCTTGGCTGATAACGTTTTCATCCTTTGAAAGGTTATCACCAAAAGTATCTGACATGACTCTGATTTCCAATAACAGTGTGTAATTATGAAGGTCTGTTTAGTCACCAACATATGTAAATCACTGGTATGTTGATAGAAAAATAGAACTTTGTGTTTGGTAGTTCTGTGTGTAAATCCTGAATCCATCACTGGATGCCAAACCCTACTAGGAATTTTCTTTTCATCTAGTTTTAAGCTATATTTATGATTTGCTGAGTTCAGAGCTACAGTATTCAAGCTAGTTAGAGGTGGCGGACTTCAAAGGATGTAGGGAAGGGAAGGGGAAGGCATTTATTTAATGTCAAAAGACAGACATACATTTCTAATTTTCATAATAAGGAAGACTAAGATATACAGCAACAAAAGGTGAATAAACTGTTGTAAATTTGCAGTGAGCTGTTAAAGAGTGATTACCTTCCATTCTAGAAGCAAAATGAGTTAATGAGAGTTAAGGGGAATAAAAAGGGATTTTTTGAAGCATGCAAGAAAGTAATAGAGAAAGTAAGCCCATAATTAAACAAACGTAGGGATGCCAAATCAACAATGATTAATACACAGCTGCACTACTTAATTGTTCTTTAGTACTTAGCACTTACATAGTACTTAAAAAAACCCCTCCGCCAATAAAACCCTGCCTCTCACAATACCTTAGTTATTTGGGTGGATTTTATCCTCATTTTACAGGTGGAGAAATTGAGATGCATGAGACTGGGATTTGCCCAGGGCTAAGGAAGTCAGTAGTAGAGCCAGGATTGTAATTTAATTTAATCAGTATTTATTGAAAATAGTAAAGGAGGGTATGGACCATGAGAACATAATGAAGACCATGTCAGTATAGCTACTGAAGATTTTCTAGCAGAGAAAAATGGAATCTATGGAAATCAACAGGTCTGGGTGATAAGCATCACAGAGTTCCTAAGGAATTGTCTGGCTATACCGAAAGAAGGACAGGAGACGTTTGGCATGGGTTTAATCAGGCTGCAACTTTATTATTAGATGTCTGGGACTACCTGGCAGATACAAGTGTACCGTACAGGTAACCCCATGTTTATTCTGTAATTACCTGGGGGCTTCCACCAGCTCCTCTTCCTTTTTCCATCCAGGTCCCTCCAGCAAAACCATGGATGTGACCTCATCATCCTCCCCTGCATAAGAGGGTTAAGGTGGGCCATAAGAATGGGGGTTTGGTTCCCTGCCATATCAATCATAGGAGTCCCCAACCACCCCACATTTGTTTCTTTAATGAACACCTCTTTTTAAATCCTTTTCCAAACCATTTATCCGGTCGCTGTATACCTTTCCTGAGGAAACTGCACTGGACATCCGCCACAAGGAGGCACCAACAATTAGCTTGGCTACCTCCCCCTCCAGACCTGGTCGGGTTCCCAGACATCCCTAACTGCCCCTTTTTTATGTCGGCCAAAACAAATGGGCTCCAAAGCTTTACAGAGGAACCCCATCCTTCATGAATAATTTGGTGCCTCAGGATGCCCAAATCGCTGAGCCTTTTATGACCCCAAGGGATTTGGCCACCCCCTTGTTAGCATCTGTCATGCCTTGTCCTCCCAGCCAGACTCTGTGTGAATGCATGTCTGACAACACAGATCTGCATCAAGTTCCTTCTTGTTCTGGACTGTAACTGAACCCCTTTACACATTCCCAATAGAGTTTTTCAAGGTTTGCCACCTCATGCCGGTGACTGCTGATGGGCCCCTAGGGCACACAGCAGTGGTATCAGCTGGTCCATTAACATGCTTCTCCTTGCATGCCAATGCAGACTCACCCTGTCACCAGACCCTGGTTGCCAGCCCTCAAGGCCACTAGAATGTCCACCTATGTGTGTAAGAAAAACAACCTGTACCCACAGATCCACACCACTGATTCCATGGCCAGTGTTCCAACATCTGGAAAGAAATCACAACACATTAATGTTGACTTACCACCCCAGGTTGCGCACACACATATTGTGTGCTTCCAAATGCCAGCGCCCAATGGTCAGAATTGCCTCTGCCCCTGTGCCCAGCTTTACCACTGCTGTTGTGGCCCCTGATTGCAAATGAGTGAGAACCAAATTCCACGGTGGCAGAACCAAGCTCACAGCCTTTCCGGAAGATAGCAGATGCTCCCCAGGCTCCTTGATCAGTCGTCGACCATCGCAAGTTTAATATCGCTGATTGCCCCTGCCAGTGTACATCACACAGTTCCAAGCCCCTGCACGCACACACACACGTGCACGTGCACACACACACAGAACCCTGCCCCTACAGAACCCAGGCATTAGCTCGCTCATCTCGAAAGCACCAAATTGCTTTTAGGAATGCTGCTCTGAGCAAGGTCACTTAGATTCTTGAGAATGTTAACTGTGATGTGCCTGCACGACTGCTGCATAGGGCCATTGCAATACAACCACCCTGCCAGACACCTTTGAGTTAAAACTGCTGTGTGGATATGGATAACCATGTAGCCATTGAAAATTTCACAGCCAGGAGGCGATTCCAAGATTGCTGAGGGTGTCAGTTGACAGATTGCCCATGACGCCAAGTACTGCAGCACCTGCTGCTCTGTAATGGGCCATTCGGTGACCAGCCTTCCCGCTCTTGTAATTGCATGAATTTGTTAAAACTTGTCTCCCAGCTCTGCCATGTGAATGGAGGCAGTGGATTTCCATGCTACATTGTTAACCGTCCTACCCCCGGTTCCATGTAACTAGCGGCATTCGCTTAGGTTCTTGGCTGGCTCCTGGTGCCAGCTTCTGAAACCTATTATGTAAAAGTGAGGTAAGGCATCTGCTAAGCCAGTATAAACCCAGGAAAGGTAATAACGTAATGGATATTATCCTGGAGCCTGTTTATGGACCAAGCCCCAGGAGGAAAACCTGCATGTTATGTACAGGCCATTGTGTGAAGGGCCCTGCTACCCTGTTTCTTTTTTTAAAACCACATTGCCCAGCCATGCCCCGACTTATAATGTGTTTGTTTGACAGCAGCTCATATACCCCATTCACGCCCATGGTGTCTGGTGTTTTTGTTTGACAATGTATTGTTTATAGTCCCCATAAACAGAATCCTAAAGCCACGGTAATCTGCCCCCATCTGCTTTGTTAAGGTATTTCCAGATAAGCACCTTTAACATCTCCAGCTGAACTGGAAATGGTGAAGACCCCATTAAACAAACTTCTTGCCACAAAAACACGAAGACGAATGATCCATGTGCCCTTCCAGGCAGCTGGATCCTCTAGTCTATATATCTCTGTCCATCAGGTCTAGGAGGCCAATGTGTGCAACCACTGCTGAACTAGACTTGTGAGTGGTGGCCCCATCCATTTGAAAACTCATGAAGGATACACAGGGAAAGAGGGGGCCTGATGCTGATGGACACAATGCAAGATGAGATGCATGGCAAATGCAGTCCTCGTTGGGACAGAAGCCCCTATTCCTAACCCCATTAGTTTTTAGTACACTTTAATTGATTTAGGTTGGAGTTAAAGGGGCACGAGAACTATAGGCTTAAATTAAGAACTAAAACTATGACTAACATCAATTATTTTTTAGTATTGTGATAGAGGAAAAACATTGGAGCAAAAGATAATTAAAAAATAGCAAATAGAAATCTTTCTTAACTGGAGCCTATAAAAATGACTTTGGAGAACAGTTACCCCTTCACCATTGTTTTGCTGTTACAAAGACATTAGAGATAAATCACTTTTAATCCTATATTTACTTTGAAGCCAGCTAACGCACAGAGCTATGTTTTTTCATTAGTGGTATTATTGGTTCTCTGTGCTAAAATACTGACCAAGATCCTTTAGTCAGAACAGATGTGTTTGCCAAGTGAAAGCTGAAAAAAATCAGCTCTCTAAACAAAACATGACAGTTAAAGTTCCTTTTTGCACCAAAGTAAACATTGGTGAAGCAGATTGTAGAGAAATTAAAAAGTAAAGCAGAGTAGGTGTTCCTTAGATTAATTTCCCCCTTTACATTTCCTTGCATTTCACAACTTTTCATCCCTTAATTAGAAGTGCAGTCATTTGTATATACTGAAGGATAGAAATCTAATACATTGGACTTACTTTCTCTTACTAAAATGGACTTGATATTTTAAAAAATACTCATTTTTTAAATCAGTGTTCTGACACAACATTCCTTAACTAGCATGTGCTGACATTGGACAAAATCCCATTTAAAAAAAGGAACAGCTTCTCCAGTCCAAGGCTGTGTTTAGAAAGGTCTTTTAGGAAGTCCAAGGAGTAGGACTACCAGGCATGTTTGACCTCATTCCCATCACTGTGCGCACAGCTAGCTACCTACTGCCTTCTCAGTTTCAGCTTTGCCATGGTAATTGAAGGGTTGCTTTTTATCAGTACTAGGAATACTATGCTAGATGGCGATTTGATTTTTTTTAACCAAGATAACTGTGCTCTTTAAAGAGAAATGTGTGTTCCTTTTTGGATTGGCTATGAGATAAACAGAATATCACCTTTATATTGCTAATTTAAAACAGCTACCATCTGATAGCTGTTTAGCGATTTATGTGAAATGAATTCATGGTCTGGTTGGTGCTTATGGGAGAGAGATTCCCATTATACTAAATCACAAACCATAGCTGGTGCTAATGAGCACCCATTTGGGTAACTTGGTATAGAAGCTGAGGATCAAATGCATAAGGAAACTGCACTGTTGTCTCATTGCTAGACAGGATCCCTCCTGGTCATATTTGAGGCACACTGGTGAGATGAATATAGCTGAACTGCGCAATAACAGGAATCATAATGTAATTAAATTTAACATCCTTGTAAGGGGAAAATACCAAAGAAACCCAACACTGTAGCATTTAACTTCAAATAGAAGAACTACAAAAAAATGAGGACACTAGCTAAATGGACGCTAGCTAATAGCTAAATTAAAAGGAACAGTCACAAGAGTGAAATGCCTGCAAGCAGCATGGAAACATTTTAAAAACACTGTGATAGAGGCTCAAACTCTATTCCCCAAATAAAAACCAAACAAACAGTAAGATGCCACCATGGCTAAACAACAGAGTAAAAGAGGCAGTTACAGACCAAGACATCTTTTAAAAATTGGATGTCAAATCCTACTCAGGAAAATAGAAAGGAACACAAACTCTGGCAAATAAAGTGTAAAAGTATAATTGGGTGGCCAAAAAAGAATCTGAAGAGCAACAAGCAAAAGACACTAACAGTAATTTTTTAAGTGCATCAGTAGCAGGAAGCCTGCCAAACAGCAGGGCTGCTGCACGATAGAGGTGCTAAAGGAGTTCTCGAGGAAGATAGGGCCATTGTGGAGAGGCTAAATGAATACTTTGCATTGGTCCTCACTATGGAGGATGTGAGGGAGATTCCCACACCTAAGCCATTTTTAGGAAACAAACATGAGGAACTGTCCCAGTTTGAGGAATCAGTAGAGACAGTTTTGGAACACATTGAGAAATTAAGAATAAGTCACCAGGACCAGATGGTATTCACCCAAGAGTTCTGGAGTAACTGAGATATGAAATTGCAGAGCTACTAACTGTGATATGTAACCTATCACTTAAATCAGCCCTGTACCAGAGGAGGCAGACCATCACTTCTTACCCCCCACTTCTCCTCCTCCCCCAAGGCTCTCTGTCCTGCCCCACCTCTTCCTGCCCCCACTGCGCCCCCCACGAATGTGCCCTCCCCGAGTGCGAACAGCTGATGGGCAGGTGGTTGGTGGGTTCCCACTATTTTTTTTCCTTGGGTGCTCCAACCCTGGAGCACGCACGGAGGAAGTGCCTATGCAAAGAGTGGTAGTTTTGCTCAGTACATTAGTTTTCCTTCACCAGTGCTTTCAAAAACTAATTTAACTTGTATAATGCCCCAATGAAATGCCCCTTTTGGACCCAAGTGGCTAGTTAAAGTTTGGGGCCCTGGGATGTTCCAGTTGAACATAGAAGTTGATGGATTCTGGTATTTTCTTTGATGTGATCTTGTTTATTTGCAAGGAATGAATAAAGTCCTGCTTCTCGAACACCAGGAGGAACCAAGAACAAAAAGGGCAGTGTCTCTAGCTTACAGCAGCACCAAGTCTCTTCAGCCAACAGCCCTAAAAGTGCACTCTAGCTTTTTTTGGTGCTCACTGGCTACTGCTTGGCTTTCTTGCTTTTTGCCTTTGCCTCTCCCTTGCTTCTGCCAATCTGTTCTGTCTATTCTCCGTTTCTGTGTGTTATTGCCTCCCTCGGCCCACACACACATCAAAACCAAACAGAACTCAGCAAATAACCCACTAAACCCTCTGCCCACTCAGTCCAAACTCCTGGGTGGTTCACATCTCCTTTTGTCTTAGGTGCATGGGGGGAGGGAGCAGGATCTGATCAACTCATTCTGACAACTATTGAAGGGTGTGTTCACAGCCATCTCAGAGGTTTGTGATTCATGCAGTCATCAGTACCTCTCAGTATAATGGTATTTATGCATGTACTATCATCTCCATTTGCAGATGAGCATAGATAGGAAGAGGAGTTAATTTTATTTCCCCATATTCACAGAGAATTATTCATGGAGCGAGGATTAAAATGTGTTTCTGCCATGTTGTTGATACGAATTTGAGCTTAAAAAGGCATATATCATTTCCATTATATGTTAATATTTAACTGATTTTGTAGATTTTCCATATATAATAAATGAAAGTTCTCTTCTGAAAGACTCTGCTCTCAATCATAGTATATAAATTGCATAGACTGATATGTTCTTGAAATAAAGATTGTAAAATACTTTTAACAAAGCATGTTTCAGATAACCTATTTAATTGTGCAGTTTTTTCTTTAAGAGTGTAAAATTACATGATCCAACTACTTCTAAAAAGTATATACTATATGAGACAAACTGCCAAGTTATCTGTAATTAGGTTTAAGAATAAGAAATTCATCTAAGTAGAATACCTTTCTTTTTTTATTGGCCCACAGAGATAATTGTTAAGCCCTTCCAACAATGTACTCTTTGAATCGGTATAACAACATATTAAATCTGCCCAAATCAAATGTTTTTTTTCTTATAGTGAAATACACTGTTTGTTTGTTCTTGAGATTACACCATGGATTGAAATGATTTTATTGAAAAAAGAAAAATACATTTATAAAGTTTCCTGGTTTTAATTTTTTTTATTTTGGGTTTATCTTAAAAGTTAATACTATTGAAAATATGTTCAGAATTTATTTAATCTATTGTCTACTCATTTAAAGAAAGGTCTGAATCTAGTTCTGACTCAATTCATATCAAACTTATATTTTACCAGGCTAACATTTTTTAGAAAACAAGAGCAAGAGTTCCTTTAATATGTGTGATCCATAGGGATTACTTTTGATTGAAGTACCTGACCAGTACTAAAACACATTGTAACTTAATTTAATAATCCATTTTCATAAGAAATCGTGGATTGTGAATTTTGGGCATGAGTTGAATGGAAGCCATGATTGCATTGGGAAGACCATAAGGAGTCTGGGGCTCTCAGCATTGCCAGAGTACTTCTTAACACCAGTGATTCTTTTCTCTTCATATTAATAGTTTGGCTTCCATATGTTTGTTAGTGTTAATGTTATAATTTTTGTTGGTATAGTTTTATGTAATCACTAAAAGTGATAAAATCTTCTTGAAAACCACAATTATCTCCCCCTTATATAGTTCAAAGAATTTCTTTTTTACTGTTGTACGTTCCATTTATGTGTAGAGTTCTCACATGTATATATTTTCTTCCTTTGTAGTTATGAATCATACTTTCAATCTTAAATTCATATGTTTCTTTGAAGTTGAAACAAAATTATTAAACTGGAGTTAACTACAATATTTTGAAGCTGCTGTATGTGATTATCCTTACTCTGCTTAATGCTTGACTTTGCCTCAGGCTACTAACCCTAGCTGGTTATTAATTCCTTAAAAATTCCCTGAACCAATGTTGTTGCTGTTATAATTTGTTTTGGACTGAAACAAAGTTGACATTTTCCTTAGATGTAGCATCTTCTTCCTGTAATGCCACAGGAACAATTGGTTACAGTAGTACTGCGGTTTTAGAATGTACATCTAAAGAATTATTTTTGATATAGTAGCCAATTAGACTTATTGTTTGTTTTGTCAGAGATTCATTTTAATGAATGGATTACAGATCTTCTCTGCGTGATCCATACATAGCACCTCAGATGATATGATATTTTCTTTTATAGTGTGTGTGTGTGTGTGTGTATTTACACTGATACACACATACACATCCTGGATAGTCTGTCACGTACTGAATTCTCTCACTCTCTCACACACACACACAGTACAAAAACAGGGAAAAAAAAAAAGAAACAAGTTTGACAGACCAGAAATTTGTTCCAAGTTCATGATGCTGCAAGAAGAGAAAAATATACATAATAAATCCTAACCAACAGAAATATAATACAACGCCAAATGAAATAGTATACAATATTGTATATAACTTTATGGCTGATTTATAAACAACTTGTATAAAACTCTGACAAGGAGGGATTTTCTTTGTCAAAAATACTTGTCACAAAATGCCTCCCCTTCAACTTGGGGACCAGGCATCTGATCTGGAATCTGAGATTTTCTGCATGATTGGAATCTGCAAAGAAGTCTCTATTAACAAGCAGTACAATTACAAAGTTATATTAATGATAAATAAAAACAAGCACATCAGGTTTTACAAAATGCCCCCTCCGATGTCAAATACAGCCCTCACGTCTTCAGCTATTGAGATCCCTCTGGCAGCCAAACCAGTCCAGACATCCTGTGCCATATGAAGCCCAGCTTGATGGAGGCAGAGAGATGGATGGAGCCAAAGGATGTGATGTTGCACTGGTCCTCCGTCCCACACTGGGGCTACCATAGATTCCACAGAGCAGTTGTGCAGCAGCCCCATGGGCCAGAGAGGAAAGATGCTTTCCCCAAACCCTCTCACGTGCTCAATTATTCAGGGTAAGGGCAGGGCTGAGAATTTGGTCCTCAGTTACTCAAATCTGCATCTCCTTGAATCACTCTGAATTTCAGTGGTATTACTTACACAAAGTTAGGCATGTTCATAGGGCTTTGTAGGATTAAGGATTTGTCTACAGAATCATATAGACAAATCTACATGTAAATCTATCCCTCACTAACTGTCCTTTTGGACCACATGATCCCACGCTAAAAATTCCTGAGTGCACTTTGATCCACACTGCTTTGAAATGGAAGTAGATCAAAGTGCGCTACGGAACTTTGAGTGCACAGCAGCAAGTTCCACATGGACTTAATGTTCATGGCAACCTAGTGTGAGGTAGATTTACACCCTCACTCTCCATGAACTCAGTGCTTGTCTACACTTGAAACACGGCAGTGGAACAGCAGCACTTCAGTGAAGACACTACCTACGCTGAGGGGAGGGTTCTCCCATTCGGCGTAGGTAATCCACTTTCCTGAGAGGCAGTTACTAGGTCAGTGGAAGATTTCTTCCATTGACCTAGCACTGTCTACAGTGGGGTTAGGTTGGCTTAACTATGTCACTCTAGGGTGTGGATTTTTCACACCTCTGAGCAATGTAGCTGGGTTGAGCTAACTTTAGTGTAGATCAGCCCTAAGTGTTCATGCAGATAAGCCCTAAGTGTTTAGAAAGATTTTTCAACACTTTTGTTGCAGCTAATAATACTTTGAAAACAGGAAGTCAAGCCAGGAATATGAAAATGACTGTATTTTGTAATGGAGATGTAAATTTACAAACTTCTATTAAGTGCAGTTCAGGAATCTGGTCTCTCCACATTCTCTTTAAAATACAAAATTCACAAGTTTCTAAGTCTAGACCTATTTTCAAGAAATTCTGAATGCTATTTAAGTGCCATTCCTTTTTTCTGTTGTTTGACTCTTCAGTGTCAAGTTTTCGTTTCTGGACCTTGGTACACGAAAATATTTTTGTAATTGTTTTATAGATTCCTCTACTTGGCTAACTCTTTGAATAAAACCATTTCAGCGTCCATCATAAAATCAAATTTTATAAAGTAAACAACAAGAGGTTTACCTTCCAAAATTCCAGTGCCACCATATTGAGGGGTATGTACGTGTGGAGAAGTGCTGTAAATAGTAACTGTATCTGTAGATCCCGTAACTTTTTTTTGTCCAAATCCATCCTTGAATATTATTTGAGAGGCTTGTGATTACATAGTTTGTCAGAGACATCCTTTTTCTTAGAGTAAGGCAGAATATTAACAATATTTAAGAAATAATCACCCAAAAGGAAGCTTTATTCTTCTTCCAAAAACACTGTTTGTTAAAAGTCCACTGATTATTTAAACCACAAACAGTAAAACACATCACCATTTTTACCCTTCCAGGGAAACCTTTGTGTGATTCACTAAAACCTCCCACACCAAGCCAATGACCTAGAAAAGTATCATTAGGCAAAATCCATCCTAGCACAAGGAAACTAATGGTAAAATATTAATCTTATTAATCTACTCCTTGCTCAGTCATATAAATACACAACAAAGAAGACTCTATCGCCCTTACTTGTATACTCAGTATAGTCTTATACTTCTAGAATGAGGATGAGATGTCGGTCAAGGCAGACCCCAGGAGTGGCCGGACCTACAATACTATGGTACCGCAGCAACCGACGCAGAGTACATACATGGACATATAGATAACAGTTCTCAATAACAGTGGTTGTTTTGTAGCACCATCAGTTGGGACTGGCATAGGATATTATTGTATTGTATTGTATTTTTGTATTAAACCATAAAGAATTAAAATTTTAGAACGATATAACGAAAGCAATTAGTCCAAAGTAAATATAATATGTTACGTTGACGTATTGGATGTATTTTTCTCTGTTTATCATGTAATTGTGAAGTATGCACTATGCTCTTAGCTCCCGAACTCATTTTGCATTATGATATATATTATATAGGTAATCATTGTAGATAATTAAAATAAAGCTTATTTTGGGAACTATAACATTTTATGATACAATTAGGTATTAGGTAGGTGAGGAAAATAATTTTTTAAAGATCAGAATGAATATGATGTGAAATAATATATCAGTATTACTAATGCAAACTAAGTATTTACAACAATGTTTTTAATGTTATTTAGATTGCTGTCCAATAGTTACATGAAGTTTTAAAGTACATACAAAACATAAAAGCAATACAGATTCTAATTAAGACAATCTTTGGTACTCAAACTTTTGAGTAAATGCTAGAACTGAAATTTATTAATTTTGAGACCAAGCAGAACTCACTTAGTTTGAGGGTTTGAGTCAACACTCCAACTGGTTTTGTTGAAAGTTTTGCTAAGGTCTTTGAACATTTTTGAGGAAAATTGGGCTTGTATCAAGTGAAAAAGCCAATTTGTGGGTTTGATTCAAAACCATGTGGACATTTTTGTTTCAGCTGAGATTCAGATTTCAAATCCTAATTTCAAACCAAGATTCAACTCCCCGAACTCCAAATGAATCCTGGGGTAGAAGGACACTAACAAATGGCTACAGAAAATAAAAGTAATCGACGAAAAGAGCTGAATTTCTCACAGCTCTTGCATGACTGTGCAGGGGCCAGACGCAATTACGGAGCTTATGCTCCCTGAGCACAAGGACAGCCACTGACTATGAGACAGGCAACCCTTACCATGTTCAAGAGCTGAACTGAAGTGGAGTTTGGGGGAGGGGAACACACATTGTGTCTTTTCAAGGGTTTGTGGCACTGTCTGCTACTCTAGTGAATGGAGTCCATCCGAATTCCTCCAGGGCCCCTCTGTGCTCTCCTCCCCCAATTGAAGTCAGTAGCTTAAAGCCACTATCTCGCTTTTAAAATGCAGTTCTATTCTGAAAAGTGATTATGTAAAAATGACCCCTTCTTACTCAACAGATCTGCTGCCTGAAAGTAGCTAGAATCCATATCTGCTGACTTCAGTGACAATTTCTATTATCTGAGGTAATGCATGATCAGGAAAGAGCACTGCTTAACTGTCAGTTTGAAGGCTGTTTATGCCATGCTGGTAGTTAAAAACAAACAAACAAAAGTATTTTACTTCTAAAGTGAGCATACCTGACGCTGAAGATCAATGAGAGACAATAGACAAAACTCCACAATTCCAGAGAGACAGTCCCATGTCATAGTAGAACCCAATCTTAAACAACTAGTAAGCCCTCCAAAAACAGTCTCTATACCCACAAAAACTGTACCCTATTCCAACAGAGTGCTACATAAGCCTGCATCATCTTGGTCTCTTTGGCAGACGTGGCAATTGGACTTACTGAGATGAAATGTGGGGGCACAGTGTTTAATCACTGATGTCCTTGTGTGGTTTCTTTCCAGGCTAATTAATGTCAGCTAACCAGGGAGACATTAAAAGGAGCAGTGTGGTTCAAAGCCCTTGTTTCTGGCATAGAGTTCTGCAACAAAACTCATCCAGGGAGATGAGAGGCCATGTGCGCTGAAGTGTGTGCCCTTGCCCTGCAAACAGCAAAGAAGAGAAGTTAGAGAATCACCTTTTCCCTCTACTCTGTGATTAGGGGAAAGTAGCATTTCAGCGGTATTATGATGCAAGTCAAAGGTTTCCCTTGATTCTGATTCAGGTAGCTCATTTACACATGCTCTCCTCCCTCCCTAAGTAGCTTCACAACCCCTAGGGGCAATCCAGAACAGCATGTGAATGTTCTTATGGCCCAGAGTTTGTAGTGCTATTTCTATGTTACCAAAATTAAATAAGACTTTAGTTTTATAATTTTTACCCCTATAGATTTAAATATCCTCACCTTTAAACATCTACTAGCATCACTACAGGCAATCTTAAGTGGTCTTGTTCATTATATGGAGGTCTCTCTAATTCTCGTATATCACATCGTTTTTGCTTGAATTGAAATCCTTTAATTAAGTACATTGTGTTTGAAGATCCCAATTTTTCACTGAGTTGCAGTCTTTTGCTAATGGCCTGGGGTTTCATTACAGTAAGTTCCTGATTTGGATGCAAAGACTTACGTCATACTCACCAGCTGCCGCTCTCTCTCAGTGGGCAGCTTGCCAGTACCAAGGATTTGCTGGGCTACTCTTTGTCCCACCAGTTGTTTTAAAACCTTTAACTGAAGAAACATCTTCACATGTTGTCCTTCTGGAACTCAATTGCTGTTAACTTCCATGCTTAGTTTCTATGTATATTGAAATTTCAACTGTAAATCAACATTTTCAAACACATTCTCGTTAGCTCTTATTTCAGGAATTCGAGTTGAAATCTCTTCTGCATTGCTTTGGAAACAAATTTGTGAAAAGAGGTTTATAAATTTATTTATATTTTAAATAAATATTTTTGTTGCAAGCTACCAACCTATTAGTGACTTAGCTTTCAAGGTAAATTGACTACAGGGAAGTGGTAGCTTCCCAGTGACTTTGCTCCAGGCAGTGGATATGTTTTTTCTGATCACGTTCTCTTAAGAGAATGATAGTCCAGAATGCTGGTGTAAAAGCCTAGAAGCTGTTTTCAGTGGTTATTGAAACCATGTTCTGACTGGCTTGTTGGACAAGTGTGATGATATACTGGTACCCCATATAACAATGGTTTATAGCTATAGAATTTCAAATGGTGCTTCAGACAGGAGCTGGTGTCACAAATCCATTCTTTCCAAGACCTGATCATCTGATGGTATGTCTACACTGCCATCAGAGGTGTGACAGCAGCGTGTGTAGACATACCCCAGCTAGATTTGATCTAGCCAGCTCAAATAGCAGCAAAATCATGGCAGCACAGGCTGACAATTTGAGTACATGTGCAGGGTCCCAGGTGAGCTGCCGCCCATGCTGGGTAGACCACAGAGGAAGCAAAAATGTTTCTTGGAAGCATTGCCTGGACTCCGTGCTAGAGGCTTGGCATCAGTGCTACTCTGCTGCAGCCCAGCCACTGTACGCATCCGATGAAGTGAGCTGTAGCTCACGAAAGCTCATGCTCAAATAAATTGGTTAGTCTCTAAGGTGCCACAAGTACTCCTTTTCTTTTTGCGAATACAGACTAACACGGCTGTTACTCTGAAACCTGTACTCCATCAGTGGTACAAAAGCTGGCTACTTTAACCAAACAAGGCTGAACAGAGTGCTGGTTTTGGAGTTCTCTGAGCAGATCTTAAGTGAGATTAACACTTCTGAGGCCTGTGGTTGCCAACAAGATTTGTTCTGCAAGTGTGGGGAAGGAAGGCTGCTGGCTTCAGGAAGAGATGAAAGATCAGTTCCAAACTGTCTTTTCCTTCTTCTCACAGATGCCCTTTAGGTGGAATTTTATGGGCCTCTGGCCACATTAACTCTTACTTAATTATTTTTAAGGGCTAGATTGTGTCAGATAAGCACACCCCTGATCAAAGGATGGTGTGTGGTGCTGCAATTGCCCCAGGATAGTGTCTCAAGAAGGCACAATCTTTCCCCAGCATCCAGCAGCACAGTATGGAGCGTGCACCGTACTTTAGTGTAGTCCAGCCTGATTCCTGAAGGTACTAATGACCAACTTCACTGCACCAGGGGTTATGGGAAATAGGAGGGAGAAGTATAGTCCGGGGAATCTTAGGAGTTAGTTAAAAAGTCAAAGTAAATGTTTCTTAACTACTTCCTTTATATAAATGTGCAGATTCTTCTTACAGAAACTGATTTTTGTGGTGGAAAGAAGCATTGCAACAGCCTCTTAAAATGATTTGTTTTTTTTTTTTTCAAATGGTTCTTAAAAAAAATGTGAAATTAATGGTCAGTAGCCATAAATCACAATAGGGTATGCATCAATAGGTTACTGTTGTATGTCCTAGGCAAATGGGAAAAAGAGGATAAAGGCTTTAATCTAGAAGTCCATTCAGATCTTGCTGATGTACACTTATTTAGCTTATTTCTTTACTGCAGCAATCTCCTAAACCTTTGGATGCTGAATCTGGATTAGCCTTCAAGACAGCAGATGCAGCCAAAATTAAAAAAAATCCTAATTTTAGTCTAAAAAGTGTCATTCTGCTCATATTTGTCAAAAAGGACATTATCCTACAGATAAAACCTTTTCGTTACTCAAAATGTGGGGTGTAGCGGGATGGACACCTGCTCGGGCCCAGAGGGGTTTAAAACAGCCCTGAGAGAGGGCTGTTGCAGGAGAAAGGTAGCGGGGCTGATCGGGGAAGCAGCCTCAGCTAGGGGCCGTGCCCCAATCAGGGCCCAGCTGGCTCTACAAAGGCTGTGAGCCAGAAGCCCACAGAGAGTGTCTCTCTGCCTTGAAAGAGAGAAGGGCCTGCCTGCAAGGGCTTCACTTCTTAAGTTAAGGGGGGAGGGGAGCAGCAGCAGCAGCGCATGCTGGAGGGGAGCAGGGCTGGGGACAGGCCAAGGGAGCCAGGGAGCTCCGGCCTAGGAAAGTACCAGGCTGCAGGCCTGGTAAGACCTATTAGATACTGGGGTTGCAGAGGGCAGCCTATCGGTAGCCAGAGGCAGCAGGTCCAACAACCCCCTTGCCTGTGATGAGTGGCTGATACTGCAGTCCGTCCCAGTGAGTGGGGACTGAGTGGTGACTGGGAGTAGCCTATGACTGAGGCGAGGTGGGGATAGTGGGTGGGGGGTTCCCCTGGGAGGGGGAAACCCAGAGCTCTGGGGTACTGCCAGGGGGCAGCACCCAGTTAAAGGGGCACCGGGGTCCTGGGAAGGACACGAGAGCCAGCAGCAAGGTGAGACACCGGCCAACAGAGGACACTCCGGAGGCTGGAATGCTAATTCCCTGAGACAACCAGCAGGAGGCGCCGCCGGTGAGTCTGCGCCCGGTTACATGGGGTATTTAAGTCAGGGAATTGAGTGTAGATGTATTTGAAAAGATACCTTTAAAATATTACCACAACTGGGAGAACTAAAGTTCTTCAGGTCCCCTGTGTGTACTGTTATATTCTATCGTCCTCCATATGTATCTAGGTTTCCTGTTGTTTTTCCTTTGAATTAGACAGTAAGTCTGCCTATATGATGATGTACGAGCTGACAGATGTTTGAATGGTAGGAAAAAAAAACGTTATTGTGTTTGGCACTTTGAGAGATGAGACATCATATTTAGCAACCTGCTTTTAAAATAAAGTATTCCTATCTACAAGGTGTTCTTTTCTCTTGTCAAGTGCTATGTTTCATTTTGTAAATGACATGATATTACTAACATGGCTTGTGTTTTTATTGGTATACCCTTGAGGTGGAAAACACAGAAAATTGTCTGGATTCATTTCGCTGTCCTACTCACCGATTCAAAAGGTTGCATAAATGATGCCCATTTAGTTATTCGCAAAAAGAAAAGGAGTAATTGTGGCATTGGATGAAGTGAACTGTAGCTCACGAAAGCTTATGCTCAAATAAATTTTAGTCTCTAAGGTACCACAATTACTCCTTTTCTTTTTGCAGATACAGACTAACATGGCTGCTACTCTGAAACCTGTCATTTAGTTACTGGCTCATCATGCTAGAAAACTGGTATTGCTATGCAACTGAAAGATGTTCTCTGACGAGAGAGAGAGAAAAAATATACTATACTTGCCATTTAAAGAGAAGTTAATTTCAGCATTACCCCGATGTATGCCACTTTAAACAACGTCATGAAAATCAACATGCTAATTTTATCTTAAGAGCTAAGACCAGTTAGATCTAGAAGGTGTCCTCCTTCCCACCCTTTCCACAGCAGAAGTAGAAAGTCTTGCATAAAATGGATGTACAAACTTGAGCTATTAAGTGAATTCTCATTAAACTACAGGTGCAAGCATATGATTATTTAGGATTAAGATTTAGGATCAGATGGTGAATGCAGACTGCTAGAAGCATCTATTTCTGATTTAAATTTCATTTGAAGGGCCTCAAAGCAAAATTTGGTTTTGTAAATGCTCATCGCTGTGCGTTACATTCTTTTTCATCTGGGCAATCAACGCTTAATCCTGATTCTAGAGAGAATTCTCCTTGCTGCATCTCACTTTGTATTTAGTCAACCCTGACCCTTTAGGTTTGAATTGGCAGTTGGACAGATGAAAATTGTTTGTGAGGGTGTGACAGAGTGGTGGGCTGTGCCAGCCCTCTGTTGTGCCAGCTCCAATTAGGGGAGGTAAATTGGAGCTGGTGAGAGAAACCTGTGCCTGATTGGCAAAGAGGAAACTGCTGCCAGCCTAATTAGCCTGGGGCAGCATAAAAACCTCAGAGCAAGGAAGCCAGAGAGTGGAAGGAGAGGGGTAGCTCTTCCCTCCTGGCTGCAGAGATTGAGAAGCCTTTAATGATGAAACCCCTAAGCTGCATCTTGTAAATAAACTGCACAGGTCATTGCTGAATCTGAGAGTCTCTGGGTAGCTTTTGGAGCAGAGGCAGAAGCAAAGGGGACCCTGCTACAGATGGGCTGACCATTGTTTCATACAGTTTGATATCGGGGTCAGCTTAGCTCAGGTTGAGGTCACAGATTTACTGTTTAGGTGCATGCAAATCATTTTCAGTTTTCTGTAAAAACTCATGCCTGTTTCAGACATAGTACGCAGTTGGTGTAACATTCTTATGATGATGTGGTTCCTGAATGTCCTCCTCATAGGTCATGTTAGCATGCAGATGATCTGCATCAGATGAAAAATTACTGTCTGAGGGTGACCAAATGTAGCTTAGGCTAGCTTTTAATTGAGTTGGTTTGGGTTCCAGAGCAGTGAGGCTGTAGAAGGGTGCAAGTAATTACCCAGGGCTGTACAGCCTGTTCTGAAGCATGCTCTGCTGCTGCTTCACTGCTCCAGGACCAGTGTAGGTATACTGAAGGTTTTCTTTTCCACAATAGTGTCTATGTAATCTCATCCAGCTGATATGTTCTGACTGGAGAGTTTGAGGAACCTTGCTGTCATAGCCTGAAAGCAGTCTCTAATATTGCTTTGGAAAAAAAAAAAACTTATTTGATCACAAATGAGATTGACTGAACCCATGGAGTCTTATCGTTGTCTGGGTGGTCCAAATGCTATGTCACCTCTGACTGACTCTTGACCAGTTCTAATCTCTAGGGTTCTAAATGTTCTGAGGGAGCTTCATGCTACCACTTGTGAGTTGGTTCCATGCCTCTCATGACTTGTAGAATCAAGTGAGGGAGAACTGGGTCTGCTGTTGGTATATATTGTTGAATGCTTACTCTCAGAAGAGTGATATGACAATGTCTCTCAAACATGTGGTAGTTAGGCCTGCCCTGAAGAAACTCTTTCTTGACATTGCTGATTTCACTCCTGTCTTGTCTAAACATGCCCTTTTAGTTAATATTATTCAGGAAGAGGTAGTAAGGCAATTTGGGCAGTATATAGAATCCATAGACTTGTTTAATCCCTATCAATCAAGCCTCGTGCGTGTAGGTGGCTTAGAGGCTGTGCTCCTCTTGTTGGTTGATGACCTTCTCTTATTCATAAATAAATGTCAGCTGCTAATTCTTTTAGACACCTCCGGCAGCCTTTGTTGACTCACCTGCAGATTCCAAGATTGTTCCATGCAAAAGTGTGTATTGGTGCACAAAAGGTATTCTCAATAATACAAAAAAAGACTGTGGCTTTAACAAAAATATAGAGCTATAAGTTATTTTACTTCTGCCATCAGACTGCGAGCAAAAGTCCTCCAATAATTTTGTAGGAGTTGATTTTTCCCACTTAAAATGTTTCTTGCATTCTGAAAGATTCTACCAATTTGAGGGATTTAGTATATAATGAGGAACGCAATGATCCTAGCGATAGCTCTCAAAACAGAAGAGATCATTGAAGTGTGACCACTGGACTCTGTCATTGTTGTGAGCATCACAGAGATAATAGGAACTGATATGAAGTGAACTGGAGCAGCAGATGCTCAGCACCTCTCAGCAGACCTGCCAGATTTAGAGATGGAAAAGACCTATTAGGTTGTCGTCTAGTACACCACATTCCAATGTAGGATGATTCTGTGGTGCTTAAGTCTAATTTTAAATATCTTGAGTGAAAGAGATGCCTTCTTTGGGAAGGTTTTCCTATATTTTTTTAATAATAATAAAACCTAGTGCTAAAGTTACCTCTTTAAAATTTCATCTCAGTAACTCTAAGCCTATATCTTTGGACTGCACAAAAATATTTCTGCGCCATTCTTACTGTTTAACCATTCAGATATTTGTTGACAACCACTACACCCCACCATCATCGTTGGTAGTTTGCATATTCATTAATTGTAATCATTCCTGCAAAATTTCGCTTGAGTCTTATGATCATTTTCATTGCTGTTCACTGTCATCCCGCAGTGTGTCTGTATCTTTCTGGCATTATGATACTCAGAACGGAATACATTATTCTAGGTGCAGCCAATCTTCTGCTTTGCAATAACCTCTTCCCTTCTTGATTTCCTCACTAGCAGAGGATTGTTTTCTGTTTCATTAGATTTGATTAAATATTTTCTAAGAAAGATACAACAGAGAATAATATTGACTGTTTCTCTTTGTGATTTTTTTTTTTGGAGTGGTCAGGGTGTCATATTTTAAATATATCAATAACAAATAAATCATCTGTATGCAGGCCCCTCTGCTACCTATTAGTCCAAAGACCTGGTTGCAATATAAAATATTTGATCTACCAGTTAAAAGTCTGCAATAAAAAGCAGCTTGGAAAGCCTCCTCCTCCTCCTCCTCCAAAGTTGGTGGCATTGTATTCTCAGGGTTAATCTGGGACATGGATAATGGCTGCTAGTTGCAGTCTGTAGCTTCAAAATGTGCACATTGCCTTTGTGGACTTCAGAGGCCCTGGGAACATGAATGTGTCATTCAGACTTGGTTTCCTAATTTATACAAGGCATTGCTGCTGTGCCAGTGTGCTAGGTCATGGCTGTATATTTAGATATTATATGGTTCATTATAGATAATATACAGATTCATTAATACCAAAGAAGAAAAAGTATCTTCATTGTGTTGGTGTCACTTTATTTTTTATTTTTATTTTATTGGGGATATTAAGTTAAAATGCTAGTTTCAATGGCTATTCTTTTTAAAATATGCATAAGATAAATTATTTAATGTAGTTTTCTTTTATAAATATAATAATCTTATTAGTATTGTCTAAATGAGTTATTTGATTATACTTTGCTAGTAATAAAGATTTGTGGCTGAGTTAATGTGGAAGGAATAAATGAAAGCTTAGGTATAAGAATCAGTTACCTGTGGATGGTGTTAAAAACCCTGGGTATACAGGTTTTATAAAGTAGTCTTGGTAAAGTGATATTTCCCTTTGAATAGGAATATTCCCTTTTGATTATGAATTTTAAAAAATGAAAAGGCTTTGACTTTTCATGTTTGCAAAACTAAATGTTAGCAAGCACAATTGTGGAACAGAATTTCAAATTATGAATTTCAGAAGTCAGAAATTAAGGCTACTGTAATATGGTGTGACAGTGTTAAACATTAGTATGCAAATACAGTTAAAATATAAGACATTAAATATTTAAACTGCAATATATTGGCTTTGAGTAGTCAGTTCTTTTTAGTTTTTGCTTTCTTTAAGCTACCTTGCTGCATGGCTGTAGCACTGCAAGTTGTGTTCCTTTTAGCCTCACAAGTTCCTCAGGGTTGGGTCTTACCAGTACTTGGATGGAAAACTTTAGGAAATGTCAAGTTCTCAGCAAGGGGCGTTGGTGATTTAGTAGATGTCACTCATTTCTTAAGGGGTGTTATCTTCCAGCTGAGATGTAAAACTGAGGTATTAACTTCTTGTGGTAATTGAATATACACTGTCAAGGGTAAAGTTGTAAGCAGTAGGAGTTGAAGCAACTTCTGCCAGAGTTACAGTGGGGTCCACGATATTAGAAGTACTAAGCTTGACATGTCATTCACATGTGAGTCTTGAAAGTGAAGGATGAAATGGTGTTATGAGAATATATGTAGTGTATAATGAGGGGCCTGCACAATAAGCTTTATACAGAGTCATAGCTTCTCAGAATGCTGGTGCTTTTGTGCTTTGATAAAATGGCATTACTATAGTGAGTTAATCTTCTAAAGTTCATTTCTGAAATATCACCTGTTACAGCTTGTCAAGGTTCCTTGCCCGCTCTTAACTCTAGGGTACAGCAGTGGGGACCTGCATGAAAGACCCCCTAAGCTTATTCTTACCAGCTTAGGTTAAAAACTTCCTCAAGGTACAAACTTTGACTTGTCCTTGAACCCTATGCTGCCAAGCGTAACTGCCAAGCGTGTTAAACAAAGAACAGGGAAAGAGCCCACTTGGAGATGTCTTCCCCCCCAAAATATCCCCCCAAGCCCTACACCCCCAATTTGCATAGGTGAACACAGACCCAAACCCTTGGATCTTAACAATGAAAAAGCAATCAGGTTCTTAAAAGAAGAATTTTAATTAAAGAAAAAGTAAAAGAATCACCTCTGTAAAATCAGGATGGTAAATACCTTACAGGGTAATCAGGTTCAAAACATAGAGAATCCCTCTAGGCAAAACCTTAAGTTACAAAAAAACACAAACAGGAATATACATTCCATTCAGAACAGCTTATTTACCAGCCATTTAAACAAAAGGAAATCTAACGCATTTCTAGCTAGATTACTTACTAACAAGTTCTAATACTCCATTCCTGTTCTGTTCCCGGCAAAAAGCATCACACAGGTGCCAGTGAGGTTATCTTAGCTTCTTAACCCTTTACAGGTGAAAGGGTTTTGCCTCTGGCCAGGAGGGATTTTATAGTTCTGTATGCAGAAAGGTGGTTACCCTTCCCTTTATATTTATGACACAACTGTACAAAAAAACCCAGGTGAGGATGTTAAACAAAATTTTGTTTTCTCTTGTTATCATTCAAGGTGAAGATTGATGCCATAATTAATGCATTCTTCTTGAACAATCTGGGCATAGAGTCATTAGGCATGAAGCATGAGATGCTCAATTCAAGCTTTTATGCAGGGAATGATTGCTTTCCAGTATGCTGAGTAGGGCTGTTTCTGAACTGTGACTGTATCTAATCAGCAGAGAGTGGGCTGTCTTCACAAGAGTTAATGAAAACACATTTTCATAAGGATTCTCTGATGATGAGCATCCAACCTGAACTTTCTTATACAATATTGTATGCATAGCTATTGAGAAAAATATTCTGAAATGGATGTACGTTATTAACAGTACATATACAGGATTGTGATACTAAACATATTCATGATGAATTCTTGAAATGGTAAGTTATCTCTGTCTTACAGTATATCCATACAGAGCAAACAGCGGCCCAAGGCCAAATCCATTTTACTGCTATCCAAAAAAGTCTTGTGACCAATCAATCAAGTTTACATTTCTAAGATGTTGATAGTGCAAAGTACCCAGGCACTGTGCATAATCAGTAGTAAGATAAATACAGTACATGATCTGAATGGCTAAGTCAGGTAAATGTCATGTGCATCTGAGGTTCTAGCAAATAAAGGAATCCAGCTCTATAAGAGGCGCTGATAGTATATGGTACAAATGCATGTGATTCATTAGAGAGTCACACCCTTAAAATGTGTGAAAAATGGATTAAACAGCTAAAGCACCTTTCTGGAAAAGGAACCAGAACATGCAAAATCTTTTGGCAACTAACCTCTATTTATAAAGCTGGCATCTTACACTTGAATAGTGCTTTTTATCTTGAATGATTGCGAAGGGCTTCAATTACTACTGAAATGCAGCCACTTCTGGGGATAGATGTGGCAGCTATTTAACAGTGCACAGCCCTGCTGCACAACAGTTTAGGAGATACCGTAACAGTGATAGGAGCATAAGCTTGCATATATTAGCTAAGCCTAGACTTTGGAGGCTTATTTTTAAAAGTTAAAGTAATGAGATAGCAAACAATCACTAATAGACCAATCTCTACAGGTAGTCTACTGTGCACTAGTCACAGTTGAGGTGACCCTTAAATAGTGCAACTTCTTTTGAGCAGGGGTGAAATGATGTAGACAGTGCAAAACCTATTTTGATCAATGTAAAAATCAAACAATTTGTATACGGGGGAGTCTATTTTGCTTTTGTTAACACTTGCACTGCCAATTAATTACCTTTTGCAACTTAATTTCTAGCCTTTTAGGTTGGTTGACAAGGACAGCAAAGATGCAAAAGAGGAAAGAGAAGGTCGTATGTGGTGTTCCCTTCTAGAGAGAGAACATTGAATTGAATGTGCTATCGATTAAGGAAGCAAGGATGAATAAGTTCTGAATCCCTTGCACTAGTTCATGGTGAGTTCAGTTAGGGGGTTGCCATGGGTGGATACGCAGAAGTGGCCTGAAATCCAATACATGAAGTCCTTTCAGAATAGTTTTACATAGATTTGTATCATTGTCTTCATTGTATTAAAAACAAGGTGCCTGCTATAGGGTCTAGAGTTCCTTCAGGACTCATCTGTCAGTGGCAGTTACGAGACTAAGGTCGAGTTGTATTAGTCTTAGTGCACACTCAGAACATAAGGAAACGGTGTGATATGCTATGTATACTAGTAACTATTCAGTCTGCAGTACAGATCCATTTTACAAAATGCAGTTAGCCATGGACTGTATTTTAATAATAATTTGAACTCAAAGCTACCTTAAAGTCATATGCCTATATTGTGAATATTTAATAGCAATAACATATTTATGTGTCTCCTTGACACTGGATGTGTAGTAAACATTTCTAATGAGACTTCACTGCTTGTGAGCATTAACAGCTGTTTTAAAATCAAGATTACAACTTTTTTATATTTTTATTTTAGAAGGAGGGAACCAAAATGAACCATGTGTGGAATAATTCATAATGTGCAAAGTTGTATTTTAAAATATAGTGCAAGTTTATGCTACAGAAGAACAAGAATGTCCTTTTTTGAAAATAACTCATTTCTGTAAATTTAATACAGACAAACAAACAAATTCCCAAAAAAGTATCCTTCCAGGTACAGAGCCTGTAAATATATTTTTGCAAACAGTGATTTTATTTTATTTTATTTTTTGGGGGGCTACAAAAATTTATAAGCTCTTGATTTGTAATGGAAACCAAGAAGCTCATTACTAGAGGAGACTGCTATAGTTTTAGAATCTATCACACACAGCATGTAGCTAGCATTTTTCTCAAGTAATGTTAAGTATTACTGAAAATATATTTTCAACAACCTGAAATCTGTTATAAGCTGCAGCCTTGGTCTTGGCAGTGATGGACATATGTTCAGGATGGTTTCCAAACAAAAGTAACCCACCCACCCACACATCCCCATTCACTGAATTAAAGAAAAATCAAGAAGGCAAGGATAGAACTGATAGAAGCTGTATTGAAGGGGGAGGGAGCTCAGGGGCTTCAGGGGGTAGTTGTACTGTTGCATATGAAATAAAATTCATGACGCTGCTAGATGCAAGGCAGATTAATCATTTCACAGTAAGGTTTTTAAAACAGCAAAAATAAAAAATGGGGCTTTTAAGTAGACCAAGCATACAAATAAATAATAATAGTAGATATGCATATGGATGGAGACGGGCAGAAAGATTTTGAAAAATATTTCAAGATCATTAGAGACTGAGTATATGGCTCTGAATGTTAGTAACATTAAAGTTCCCATTTGTTTTATGCTACTGGATTCTGTTAACCACAAATAAGAGAGACAGATCAGATAGTATATGGTACAAATGCATGTGATTCATTAGTGAGTCACACCTTTAGCCATTTAATCCATTTTTCACACATGTTTTAAAGCACCTTTCTGGAAAAGGAACCAGACCATGCAAAATCTTTTGGTAACTAACATTTATTTATAAAGCTGGCATCTTACACTTGAATAGTGCTTTTTTATCTTGAATGATTGTGAAGGGCTTCAGTTACTACTGAAGATAGTAGTATTTGCCCCGCAGTAATAATCTGACAATACTGTTAGTCTCAGTAAGAGAGAGAAAAGGCTGATCAAAGATAAAGTAGGATCAAAAAAGCAAATTCAGAAATTTTGAAGAGCAAAATGCCAGGTGGAAAAATAAGTGTGGAATTCTACAGAATCTCAGCTGGACCATGTATGTTCCATTCATATAATTCAGGCGTCTTACCACAAACATACCATATCTGTCAGACTCAGGGCCATCCACATAAGGGCCATTTTATCTTCTTCTAGGGAAAACCTATAGGGAGTGGTGGGAAAAGGGAGTATTCAAGAACGAGGAGTAATTCAGGGGGCATCATTCTTAATATATGCTGCTACCTTAATATATGCCTGTGACTACATCCAGCTGTTGTGTGTCTGTATTTAAATCGTAAGCTCTTTGGATATGTCTACACTGCAATTAAACACCCATAGCTGGCCTGTGCTAGCTGTCTTGGGCTCCCGGGGCTTGGGTTTGCAGGGCTTTTTAGTTATGGTGTAGACGTTTGAGCTCAGGCGGTAGTCTGGGCTCTGGAACCTGCAAGTGGAGAGGGTCTAGATTGGCTTTTACTACTTTTGTACAGGACCCAACACACTGTGACCTTGATCTTGAGTAGTTCCTCTGGGTGCTACTGTCATGCAAATACTAAGTCATAGTTAATGTTAGGGGTTGAGGGACCACAAAAGACTTGAGAATTAGGAACCAAAACCTCATGCATGTTCTGTTCTGTGCAATTTGGATACCTTTAATGCAAAAAGTGCTATCTAAATGGAAGTCTATTTATTGCCTAAAGTTATATATTGTAACACTATATAACAGGCAACAAGGATGTCTTGTCAGATGGCATAGCAGAAAGAAATACAGTATGCTAGCTTTCACTGAAAATGTTTAATAAAATCTGAACTCCTCCCAGCTTTTTAAAAAGCAGTCTGTCTCTTCAGTACCATTTTAAAAGTAATGAAATGCCAAGTGGCTTAAATAGCAAATTCTGGCAGACTACATAATGTCCTTTTTGTTATAGAAATTATTCTTAATTGTAAGAGATTGGGTGCTGTTGACTACTTGTATTGTGATAGTTGATTTTAAGTGTCTTTAAATTGTGGGAATCTTGTTAATCTCTTTGAAACCCATTATAAAACACAGTAAAGTTTAATAATCCTGCCTTTCTTATTTTGTAGCTGCATCATAATTTTTACCATAGCAATGAACTGACTGTTCTGACAATTTAATGAAAATGTTTGTAAAGTAATAACTTAATGTTATGCAGGTTAGTCTGTAATCTCAAATGTGATTTAGGATGAAGTGTTAAGAAGCCGTTTTGTAAATTGACAGAACTCATTACCTAATGCATTGAAGTACAGATGGAAAGAAATACCAAAGTGAGTGAATAGAAGTGTAATAGCTGATCCTTAGACCAAACTGCAATATCTTCAAAGTGTATGCACATTAGATATGTGGAGTTCTTATCTAGAGACTACAGGGCAGTATTGTCACTTACATGAAAATGATCTTATTGACAGATAATATTCTATTCATGACACTCTAACTTCTGATTGCCATGGACACAAATAGGTCATGATAGGTTTCCATTAGTAGGGGAAACTTGCTTCAGCACAGTAAAGTCAGTCTGCAGGTCTGAAGACAGAACTCAAATAGTCAGTAGCTGGCTTGGGTATAGGCTGTTCCTGCTGGGAAGCATGCCAGTTCTGTTTTGCTTCCCCATTTACAGGCAGGTTGGACAGACCTCCCCTCCTTCAGAGCTTTGGACCTAAAACTTTTCTAAACTAAAACAAAACCTAAAAGTTGAATTTCTTGTTTAACATGGTCAGATCGGTAACAGACTTCTTGGCTAGATTTTGGGGCTGAGCCCCATGATTCCTGGTTTCCCGTTCTTCAGTACATGCCCTGTTGTGCTCCTGCTTGGTCCCAACATGACAAATAAGCTGAGGGGAACCCTAAATGGAAATCCTGCTCCTCCTGTGCCTTTTTTTCCCAGGCAGCGTGCATGGGTAATGAGCTCAGATGATATGGCCAGTATAAAGACTCCACAAATGTGCATGCTTTCTGTTTCTATCTCACTAACAGGTTTCAGAGTAGCAGCCGTGTTAGCCTGTATTCGCAAAAAGAAAAGGAGTACCTGTGGCACCTTAGAGACTAACCAATTTATTTGAGCATAAGCTTTCGTGAGCTACAGCTCACTTCATCGGATGCATAAAGTGGAACGTACAGTGAGGAGATTTTATATACACACAGACCATGAAAAAATATACATTATAAGGAGAGAGATCACTTAAGATGAGCTATTACCAGCAGGAGAGTGGGGTTGGGGGAGAGAACCTTTTGAAGTGATAATCAAGGTGGGCCATTTCCAGCACATTTCCAAGAGTTAAAAAGAACGTCTGAGGATACCCACTCCTCAAGGAATTGTGTAGGCTTTCTTTCCCTGAGCCACAGTAATCCAGTTGTAGGGGGGCCCATGAGGGTTGTGGCAAAAATACATCCTTTTCCAATGGGGGAGCAAGAGGAAGCAACTCAGCCTGATTCCTCCACGGGAAAATTGCTAGCAATAAACTGCTTCAGCCTATTTCCTTTAGCTGTCAAGAGACCATATCAAATATGCCCTGTTTTTAGGGGATTCGCCAGCAAATTCTCTATCCCCCAGTGAGGTTTCCCCATCCAAATGATCTGTGGCATACAGGGGTGGATGTTGGATCCTTCAAACAGTTCCAATCCTCCCCCATTGCCTTCAACCAGCTGACAGCAATTCCCATCAATCGTTGCCTGCAACATTCCATCCATTGTGGGCATAAAGCCCCTAAGGAAGCTGCATCAGGCAAGTAGCAGCAGCTCTTCCCCAAAGACATGCCTTTAAGTATCTTGACTGCAGTTGGGCAGAAATTTTCTGACTGAACATTTTTCTGTAAGAAAATGCCAATTAGTTGAAAGCAAAATGTTTCTTGGAAATGTGTCAATTTCAACAAGATTTTGTTTAGAAGAAAAATCATAACATTCCATTTTGACTATTTCTGAACAGAACACTTTGATTTTCTGTTTTGAAACAACTGTTCCAATTTTTGTTTCTTTATGAAAAAATCAAATAAAAAGGTCAATATCAGAACAGAACAAAACACGATGTTTCAATTGACTCAAAATTATATTGCCCAGAATTTTTGTTTTGTATGTGATTTTTTTTAAATAGTTTTGTTGTGTTTTGTGAACAGAATTTTTTTTTGGAAATTGCAGGATTTCCCATGAAACAGAAAATCTAGTTCCTGCCCATCTCTTGTCTTGGAAAGAGGATCAAAGAAATAGTAGCCCTTCAGGTCGGGGTGTAACATGCACCTGTGCAGTGTGGCAAGCAGCTGTTAATTGGGTAATATAGCTAGGATCTTTTGGCAATGGGTTGTGGTAGTTACTGAGGTATAGTTTGGGGAGTTATATTCTGTCTTGTCCATTGTAGACCATTCCAACAACTTCTGTTTAGGCACTTAGGTAAGTGGCTGGATATTCAAAGGGACTCAGTTCTCATTTAAAGACCTAAATAAAGTGGTGAAACTTTCCAAAGTGCGAAGGGCTTGGCATTTCACAGGGAGAGCAGTTGAGAACTGCTGAGTTCTGAGCAATTTTGAAAATCTGTTTTGCGGGGTTCTGGTGGTGGTTTTGATGGTAACAATATTTAAGGCCATTTTATCAGTTTTGGTTCACAAAGTTGCAGCTTATGCCAGTGTTCCATAATAGTCGTCGCTGCTGCTGCTATTGTTCTTGTTATTTATCAGTCTCTTTATCAGTTTCTGGCCGAACAAGCTGTGTATTGTGCTGAACCTATCGAAGGATTGAGTTTGTCATATCAGTTTACTCTCTTTTATAGCACAGTGGGCTTTGTCCAGCTGTGATGCCAGCTCTGACTTTTGCAGAAAAAGATGCTGATGATTAGCTTTCTTAGTGTTTGTCCGTTTTGGAACCATGGTAATGTCCTTGGTTGGGCCATTATAGGTATGTCTACACTGGAAAAAACAAAACCCACACACTGAGGCAGCAAGTCTCAGAGCCAGGATCAACTGACAGGCTCACAGGGCTTGTGCCACAGTGCTAAAAATGACAGGGTAGACGTTCCTTGCCAGGTTTCAGAGCCTGGCTCCAGCTCAAGCAGGCTCCAGACTTTCTCCTGCCTGTTCTAGGTGTGTAACCGTGTGATGGATTTACTATCTCAAAAGTTTCATTTTATATATTTGCCAAAGTGGTGAAAAAGTGTGTCTTTAAACTGTGTTTTAATTCTAACAGAGTGGCCTGTCCCTTTAAGGGCCTCAGGCCAGCCAGCCCTGGTCAACTATTAGACCCAGCTGGGAAGGGAGTAAACGAATATAATTGTCAGCAAGTGGCTCAACTGATGGAGGGTTGCAGGGAGACAGTGCAGAAAGGGACAGTCTCCAGGAGAAGGAAGACTTTATGTGGTAAGCTGTGGGTGCTGTGGCTGGGTGGAAAGCCCCAGCTGGAAGTTGTTTTTCCTTTTTTGATTATGGTCATTTGGACAACAAATGGAGCCCAGAACTACCGATTAAATTGGTGTGGCTGATATTCCCCCAGGCTGCTGAGGAAGCAAGCCACTTTACAGACACACTTCACAACTACTTAGTCTGCCCAGATACATAGACGTTTAACATGCCTCATGGTAAAGAAAAATATACTACATTGGGCAGGAACAGGAGGGTTTATCAAAAAAGCTAGAGAGGCTCATGAATGTCAAAAGCAGTTATGAGGTATGTAGATTTTATTCAATAATTTCTTCTGTCATTAAGAGAAGAGTACCATTATTTTTCTTTCTCCTTGGATTCATTGTTGTAGGAATAAGATCACAGCTGAGTAACATACCAATTTAGCAGCTAGCATTGCATGGAAGACAGTAAAGTGGAAAATAAATTGCTTGGGTTTACCTACATTTTCTATTATCAGGAAGATTTATTAGTATTCTGGATGAATATTGAGAGAATTTATGTGGTTGTATGTGATTTGACAGTGCAACATTTTTGCAATCTGTATAAGCAATTCACTGTGGATCACGAAGTACAATAAAAATTCATCGTGTGGTTCTCTTTTTCCCCAAGTGTAGCTTTATCTAGTGAAATGCCTGGCATAGTTAATGTGGTGTTAATACTGTGCAAAATGCACAATCCTTTTAAGTATTGCCATTTTCCTTTGGAGACTCATATATGTCCATAGGTTATGGGCTGTTCATGCATCTTTGCAAAATAACAACTCTTTATGAGTGGTTCATCCCTGGTCTATTGTTCATTTTGTTGTTATTGCAGACAACTTGTGATTACAAGTGGGTTTTGTAAAAGCAATAATTCATGACAAAATCTTATGTCAAACAATGCATTCTTGAGGTATGCCCGTGCCCCATGACTGCACGAATATGCTGCCATGTTAACTTATTTGATATCAACTGCCTATTACAAAATACCTGAAGGTTGCACAAAAATAATGGTAGAAAACTTCTTTTTTTTTTTTTTAAATGGAAAAGAAAATCTCACCTACCTAAGTACTCAGCCCCGATGATATGAAACCAACCTACCACAAGGTAAAATCCCAACTGCTATCATGAAAGCCACCCACCAAAAAAAGGGATCAATTCTTTACTGGTCTAAAGAATGGAGAAGGGGAATACTAGATGGTTCTTAATACTTGTGGTGATAGATATGAGAGAAACTCTGTAGGCTTACAGAAATGTGTCTGAATATGTCTACTTGAACTCTAGAGAACCCTGTCAGCTTCTGAGAATACCATCCACTGACACTCCTCCCAAAAGCTTAATTTCCCCTGGTTTACCACTGAGCAGGTTCTGCAAGGATGATTAGGTATAGGCAAGGAGTACTCACTATTTCATTGGTGAAGAGACTTGGATTATATTACTCTTCCAACTCAGTACAAGAATGTTCACTCAATATAGTAAGTGAACAAATTCCTCACCAATTTTCTCTTTGTACTGGTCTTGTTGAATAGTCTCCTTGAATGGAACGTCACATAAGAGGCCATCTGTCCATATGGCTTTTATGAGTGCCCTGGTTGGCACCTATATGCTATGGTGATTTAACTATGATAAAAGTGACATCTTGATGACCTGAAAATCTAACTCCAGTACAAAAAGGCAGCCAGGTTTGTGACGGAAGGGAAGAGTCCTGTGGCTAGTTTTCACCCATGCTCCACAGTGGACTGTGAGTGAAATGACTTCATGTTGCAACATAGTCTGGCTGAGTTTTGGTTTTGCATTTTGTGGCTGGAACCCAAAATAACACCTAAAGATTTTTTGGTTTGGGCCTTGCTAGTGGGGAAAAAACAGTGATATTGGCCAACATTAAACAAATGAACATAGCAATTATAGCTGCCCAGAAACCAAGAATTTCAGATTGTGATAAACACTGGAGGTTTTCATATTTATTTCTGTTCTGATGCAGAATGAAACAAACTTTTTGAAAGTTTTTCATATGTGTTGCAGTACAGGTGGGGGGAACCCAAGAGTGAGAGAGAGAGCTACTCACCCCAGGACAACCAATAGCCTGGCACTTAGGTCACTCAGCTGGGACATGGGACACCCAGAGTCAAGTCCTTGCTCCAAAGCAGGAAGAGCAGAGAGTTAAACACATCCCAGGTGAGTGACCTAACCACCAAGCTATTGGCTGTTCCAGGGTGTGTTGGTGTCTCTCTTTGTTTTACTGGAGAAACATTCCAAACAAAAGTTTTGTTGAAACTAATACACTTCTGCAAAAAGTTTTGGGTTTGATGAATTGGCATTTTTCAGTGGAAAAACTGCTTCGCTGAAAAGTTCATAACCAACTCTAATTAAAAATAAAATCCATCTTGCTTTTTAAATTTCAGGTGAATACAAAAGGTAAAATTTAAAATTGGTGGATCGTGGCAGTCAATGAAACACCAGAAGAGTGCCATTTTGAGATAAACAGTACACTGTCCTGAGACCACCATGCAATATCTGTCTAGCCTAGAAATGAACTTGGCGGCCACAACATAATGTAAGAATATTGAGGTATTCCCAGACAAAAAGCTATACTCTGAAGTTAGCATTCCCATTCAGTAATTCCACTGCTGAGATTCTTTTATCAGCTGTATTTCTTACATAATTCCTTGTAGAACAGAGTCAACCCAATCAGTGAAGTAGAAAACTTAAAATTAAATTACTTGCATATCCAAAAGTGTTGATGATGCAGGAGAAATGTGCCCCTTTCAACTTAACCTGAGCAATGTGACCTTCATTTTTAGATCTCAGGAAAGCACAAAAACAAGCACCACAAAATCAAATCTGGATAATGGCACTACATTGTTAACTTTTTGTTATGAGACTGTAGTGGAACTGAAAAACTTATCTGAAACTAGTATAACTCTTGTTCCCATTTCCTTCTGGGAATTCAGAATTGCCCATTAGGCTGGTTAGACCATGAAAATTAGCTTGACTAACAAGACCTCTTAAATAATGACCCATTATTTAATGTATTTTTAATTGCAAACCATTGATTTAGAGTGTTTTCCCTTTACAGGAGAATCCAGAAGGAACAAATTACCAATGGCAGATAGTTGATCTTTTAACCTTACTTATCACATGAAGCTGCCAGCAAGGTTTATACTCCATAAACCTGGAACACTCTTCAGGGTCTCTTTTGTATATATTTTTAAAAAAACAACACCACAACACACACATACTGAAAATCAATATATGTGATTTTTTGGAAGATCTAATTAAATTATAGATTAATCACTATAAAATGCATGAAAGGATAATTCTTTAGGTTAAAAGTTAATTATAGAAATATATAATATGAAATTATTTTCTGTTTAGTCTGTATTCTGCATGTCCCATATTTAAAATGAACTTTTTTTTAGTACGATTCTTTGGTACTAGATTAAACAGCACTGAAGCCTTACATACGTGATTTTTGAATACACTTCCTCAGTGTGGGGAAACAATAACAAGAATGGCTCTAATTTAATTAATATTTCATTTGGAATTAATTACAAACAAAATGAAAATTACACTAGCGGAGGCCAAATATGAATCAGCCTGACCAGCAGGGCAGATAAAAGTCCTGTTGTTCTGCAATGACTTGTCAAAAAAAAAAAATTAGAAAACAAATCCATCCATTATGAGCTCATCAAACTAGGATCTTATTGAAATAAGGGCTTTAGCTGGAATCCCCAATTCTACAAGATACCTTAGCATTTTTTTGTTTGACTACCTGAAATATCTCTGAACCTAAATAAAAAGCACTAAAATAAACTGCAGATCTAGTTTATGCTAATAAGATTCATGGATTCTTTCCTGGAAATGTGGCTCAATTCTTATCCTTCTCTCACTGAAGTTGTTCACTTTTGTAGATTCTTTAAGTGTTGTTTACTGTTACTGCACCTCAAATGTATGGTGCTTTAACAACAAATAGAATAAGAATGGCCTCTGCCCTGAAAAGCTTTCAGTATAGTAGAGATAAGTCAAAGCATAAGGCTTCAATTCAAGCAAGAGATGGTGTTAAGAGATCTGATGAAGTGTTTGTCATATATTCCTTCAGAACAGGAGTGTCTGATTTACAGGAGGTCAGTGCTATTCAGTGGAATTCACCCTAGAAAGAAGAAAGTTCCTTTCTTTTCGTATCAAGTTTTAGGCCAGGAGTTTTGAAAGTGACAGCCGATTTTGAGTGCTTCATTTTTTGGGTTCTCAACTTGCACACTTCTGCAGCCTGATTTTCAGAAATTACTGTGTTTACAACCTTTGAAAATCAAGCCCTTTTAAGGTGTCTCATGTTGGGCATCCAAAATCACTAGTCATTTTTGAAAATCATGGCCTGAAGCTTAGGAAGGATTCACGAAAAACAGGGTTTAATGAGAGCTTTGCAGGAGGCGAGAAGACATTTTGTAGACAAGAAGAGTGAGACAGTAGCAAATGAAATGGGTAGTATCATGAAGACATTTAACTGATAGTGAGGGAATGAGACAAGATTGGAAAGGAACATATGGAATAAGAGGAAAAACATAAGAAAATGAGACCTCAATCT
Source organism: Caretta caretta (assembly GCF_965140235.1). Classification (NCBI taxonomy): domain Eukaryota; kingdom Metazoa; phylum Chordata; order Testudines; family Cheloniidae; genus Caretta; species Caretta caretta. The sequence continues at coordinate 199,002,708 of NC_134208.1, read as the reverse complement.
GACCCTGTCTGTTTATCTAGACTCATCACTCCCTTCTCTCAAACACATATACACAGATGCAGACTAGGAGCCTGAACATAAATATTCAGGAAGCCAGGTAAGGAATTTTGGGAGGCAGTTATGTGGCTGAAGCAGTAAGAGTTGAGGTGACCTTAATAGACCTTAATCAGTTTTCTAAACATCAGAGGAGTGAAGTTCTGGAATAGCCTTCCAAGGGAAGCAGTGGGGGCAAAAGACCTATCTGGCTTCAAGATTAATCTCGATAAGTTTATGGAGGAGATGGTATGATGGGATAACATGATTTTGGCAATTAATTGATCTTTAACTATTCATGGTAAATAGGCCCAATGGCATGTTAAATGGGGTGGGATCTGATTTACTACAGAGAATTCTTCCCTGGGTATCTGGCTGGTGAATCTTGCCCACATGCTCAGGCTTCAGCTGATCGCAATGCTTGGGGTCGGGAAGGAATTTTCCTCCAGGGCAGATTGGAAGAGGCACTGGGGGTATTTCGCCTTCCTCTGTAGCATGGGGCATGGGTCACTTGCTGGAGGATTCTCTGCACCTAGAAGTCTTTAAACCATGATTTGAGGACTTCAATAGCTCAGACATAGGTGAGAGGTTTATTGCAGGAGTGGGTGGGCAAGATTCTGTGGCTGGCATTGTGCAGGAGTCAGACTAGATGATCATAATGGTCCCTTCTGACCTTAATGTCTGAGTTTTGCCAGCCCTGAATATTCTAAAATCATTAATCAGGCCCCCAGAATTCACAAAATTGGCTTAAAATGAGATTTTAAAAAGTAATTTGGGATTCTTCTAATTTGCCTTTTGGATTTTGAGCCTTTATGGTGCATTCAGGTCATATTTTCAAGCTTTTTTTCTGCTATCAGAGAGAATCTTAGCATTTTGATTAAATGTAAGTTTAAAATTTTATCCTAATCACATAGCTCTAGCAGCTGGGGCTTTAAGAAAAACCTCCACGTATTGCAAGACTGATGATAAAATTGTGAGCATTGGCATCACTGTGTTTTAGATAGACATGGAGAAAGGAGAGGTGAGAGGACGAAGAGGCCAAAGTTAAGGTAACCAGTGTAGGATAATCAAGAAGTGGACAAGGGTTTTAGCAGTGAGGACACCAAGGAAAGCCTGGGCATCAGTGATCCTATAGAAGAAATAGTAATGAAAAGCCTGAATATGGAGTTGGAGAGGGGTGTGTGTGTGTGTTTTGTTTTGTTTTTTTCCAAGAGGAGCCCACCATGATCCCAAAGTTGTGAACCTGGCAGATGGGCAGGTATTGATGGCACTGCAGAAGTAAGGTAGGGAGAAGAAAAGTTCAATTGATTGGGCATACTGATTTTGAGATGGAAGCAGACCATAGGAGATCTTTCACGGGTTGTCTACCTTCTTAAAAAATATTGCAGTGTTTGAATGTGGCTGTGAAAAATTGAGTCTGTTTACATGCTGCTGGCCACAACTTTGCAAGCAGGGCAGACCAGGAATAATGTTGATTAGCAGACATGATACAGATATGATTGATAACCTCCAAGAGGAGATGACAAAAAGAGTGAGTTACAGGTGAGAAGATGAGTGTATGAGAAGTTGAAGGAAAGCAAGTGGTAACTGGGTAAAGAGAGAGAATTTGAAGATTGAAGGGATTGCTCTGAGTACAAGTCAGGTCAAGAGTGTGAATCCAGCAGTAAGTTGGGGAGTCACTCCAAGGGTAGAGAACAAACAAGGTTAACAAAAGGAAATGAGTGACAGCAAAGCCAGACTGATTGGCTCATGCCTCTACAAAAACTGTTGACCTTTTATCTTATAATATGTTCTGAAACTCGATAATTGAGCTTTGAATAATTTAAAGAGTTTTTGGTCTAAGTCTTTCTTTCATGAACTTCACGTAGTGTAAAAACGTTAGTGTGACTGGCATCATTAACTTCATGTCGCAAACCAAAAATAAGAGGGCCAGAGTGGGCTATAAACCTGTTTAAAACAATCTGCTTTGAATTTGCCTTTCATATTCTTTCTGCATCTGTGAAAAGCCAGTTCCTTGCTGACCATTATGGTCAGCAACCTCTGGATTGAGGAGGCAGCCATGGCCTGAAAACAAGTAACTGTTGTCATTTCCATCAGCAGTCACCTGAGACAGTCTGTAGCCTGGGGGTGGACCAAAGAGGACATCTCACTTACCCTAGAACAAAGCCTCTATCATCCACGGGCAAGGTTCAGGAGATGAAAAAGTGAGTCATAGGAGAAGGATAGGAGCAGTGCTTCAGAGGAGATCAAGAGCCAGTTGCGTATAGCCAAACTTGCCCGCTGAGTTCCTACTTCCCTCTGCAGAGCGTCCCAGAGTTGTTGTTGGGAGGTAGGAGAAACTGCTCCAGTGAAACTTAGCACAGGACATCTAAGTCTTCCCTACTGTGGGGGCAAAGTGTCAGGAATAACTGGTCAGTCCATGATATAGCTTCTAAACATACCAAGCACCTTTTTTTACACAATACAGTAGCCTTGTGAAGCTATTAGGGCTGGCCTTGTGGTTGGCAAGGCCGCAAGTTCCAGGATTTGGAGTAGGTGATGACTTGAAGTTGATTTCACTTCCTGCCCTCCTGCTGGAGAAGACTGGGCTTTGGATTACCTTCTCCTTTTATTTCTACTGCCAGAGGGAGGAAATCAAGCAATTCAGTGAGTAGAAAAACTGTGAGGTACATGGAGACACAAACAGTTGGCATATCTCAGATTTATGAAGTCGTCCATTTCCACAATCAGCAATATGTTTAGGAGGAATCACAATGAACTCTCCATATGGATGCATAATTCATATGAATATTACTTTAAAATAATAATTTGTATTACAGTAGTGTCTAGAGATCCCAGGTGTGATCAGGACCTCATTGCGTTAGGGTAACGTGCATACACAAGAGAGACAGTTCCTGCCCCAGTCTAAATAGACTAGATAGAGGGTGGGAGACCTAAAATAGTTTGTATACTTTTTAAATTACTTGAGCACATTCAGAAAGGAACATGTGTGGGGCAGAGAATACTTTCCAGGAGACCCAGTCAACAACCTGGGCAATTAAGGCATCAAGCGGTATTCAGAGCTCACTCACTGTGGATGGTGTAGTTAACCTCCTTTTGTCAGTAGTTTACTGTTGTGGTGGTCACTGTGTTTTGGGTGGCAGAAGCTGGCATGATGGTTGCATTCAGAAGATCTGGATGGTTGTAACCATTAATATTTTCCCCCTTTTTACATTCCCTTTTTGAAAAATGTGAAGCCATTAAGTTGTATAAAACCTGCAGTTTCTGACACAGGAAGAGCAGTGACTCATATATTCAATCTGACAGGCATTTTTCACTTTTTTGTGGGGATCAGAAAGTTGGGGGGTAGTTAAAAATAAAATTCAAAAGAAATCCCATTTACAGTGGAGACATTGCATAATGTTTGTAATGATAAAATAGAATATATTCTCTGAGGAGAAGAGTATTGCAAATGATTCTCTGATGGTTGCTTGTAGAAGTGGGTGATAAAATGGATTACAATAATATTTTACATTTTAATTGCAGTATGTAGAGCTCAAGCTTACAGAAAAACGATCATGATGGAAACACAAATAATGAGGTCTTTCAAAAACAAGCTCTGCAAAGGCGACAGTATTAACAATTTTACCATTGTTTGATTATGCAAGTACAGTTTTCTATACAAAATAAAAGCTGCTGAAATGAAATTGCCAGAATCATGAATCAGTTCTATGAATAATAATCCTCAACACATATAGAAGCCTTAGAAAATATCCAGTTATAAAATATGTTTATTTTCTGGCAGTCAGTGTTGACTGATTTTAATTAGACCTTGTGTAAGATTTGCGTAAGATGTGTTTTCCATACCCTATACTGAAATTTAGAACCATGGGGATTGCTTATGAACAGAGGTAAAGCTTTTTATTTCCACTGTATCAATGGTAAGTCCTTTGCATGATAATATCTCAGCTATGATATTATTGTTCTCACTGTTCTAAAATTCAAGGAACCAAACTCCTATTGAATAGGACAACTAGACAACTCAATAGAAGTTGTATGGTAGCTTGCTTAAAACCTCCAAAAATCTGGCCTCCTGGATTTAGGTGACAAGGTTCAGGCATCCAAGTTTAAATCTAATTGTATGTATAATAAAGAATGCATACCAAAGTAATCATTTATTATTCCAGTCACTGTGTTAAAATGTCACTCTAGGTTTTGGTATGTTCCCCCCCGCCCCTGTTTTGTGGCATGGCAGGTGGTACAGACCCTTAAGGTCCCACAATGAGGCTGTTATGATTGAGGTACTTCCAAATCCCAGCTTTCCTAATGAAAGGAAGGAACATCTACCGGGGAGGTGAGAAGCTATATCTGAGAGGAGTTCCCTCAGAAATTCAACAGAAGGAGGAAGGACAGCTACTGCTAATTTGAAAAAGCCTGAAAACAGTGGGCAGTATCCTAGGAAGGCTGCTGATGCTGCTAGGATATAACAGCTTTCCACTCTCTGAGGAATTTTTATAAATGGTATGCAGTTTTGTTTTGCTTGTTTTGTGGTATGAGCTTTGTTTGAATAAGCAGCCCAAAGAACCAAAAGCCTTTATAAAGAGACTTCACTTTGTTTTCACTATCTAAAATAAATAACCAGGCCTCGTTCCCCAAAAGATATTTTTTTTCCTGCGCCAGAAAGGGTCTCATGTGTTTGTGAGAAGGACCTTGGAACTGGGTTCAGTCCAAGTGTACACCTAAAAGTATTTCCCACTTCGTCCGATCTGTTCATCGTCTGATTTTTGTGATGAAGAGGGATCCGCATCTACTAAGTTAAATAGGTGTTAACCTTTTGAGCCTTTAAAGGACTAGGATTCACAACCTTTAACTCATGGTTTTGAGGGCCAATGATCTCCATATAGGTCGTTCTCTTCAGATACAGCACAGACTAACAATGGGCCAGTCTTTCTTCCAAGTTACTTATCCTTGTTCCATATTAATCAATCTGTGTCATTGCCACTCGCAACTCCATTTCACTTGAGCAAGAGGGATCTTCATGTGCTTAATTGCAAATGAGCACTGATGAAAGGTTTTAGCTGGTCCAAAGCTTTCTTTTCCAACTTCCTGAAAGGTAAAAAGTATCTAATTGCTAATTTTGCCCTGGGTGTAGAAGCTTACTTGACAAACTTACTAGACAAATTGAAGTAAGCTTGTACTGGGTAGAATGCTTAACAAGGACGTTGGCAGTTTTGGGGGTAGAGAGCGGTGAAGCCTGTGTAAATTTCTGCTGAGCAGCTACCTGATTGTCATGCATTCATTCATTCTTGTTCACTACAGCTTCTCCTGCTTACTGTAGCTGACATATCTTTAAGTAGAAGAGAATTTCAGTTTAAGGTAAATCCATATCCTATATTTGCATGTCTTGTTATGTAAGTATAATGGTGCTTTTATTATAGGTGAGGAATAGAAGACTGCACCATGAAAGAAAATAACTGATCAGTAATTTGTCGTCTTGTTGTCTCCTCTTTACTGGTATACTTCTCTCCACTCTTCCCTTTATTCAGCCGCAAAATATTTGCTTTGATTACCTTTCCTACATTCTGCTTCCTGGTGGGCAGTGTCATACAGGATGTATGAAGTACAATGCATTGTTGTTGTATGGGGAAGAGAAGAAGACTGACAAAACAAATTACTGTTAAGCAATATTATTGTGGAAAGACTAAAGTCTAGTAAATAAGGTAAAATATTATTCCTGTTGAATTACCCTGGGCAGCAAAATACCCCACAGAACAAATATGCTAAATGCCATGTGAACTCTAACACTGTATTCTCCATCATGTCCTGGTTAATCACGAAGAATTTAGATTGCAGTGGGAAGCTGGAGTTACTGTACAGCATTCTGTGGCATGCCTGTCAGTGTCTTGAAAGGTATGCCAGGAGGAATGCCACATGTGATGAAATGTTCTGAGTCATTCCTATTTGTATAAGCAATTTCCATCCTACAGTGTTCTCTCACACGTGACATTTTGGAACCAGTATGTTGCATGAGAAGTACTTTAGCTTTTTTTTGTTATTACATATCACTTAGATAAATTACCTAACTTTATCCTAATACATATAATATGTATATAATCCTTCATTTACTAATCTGTATGCTTTTATTAATAAAATATGTAGTCATAATTAATGTATTGGTTGATTTTGAAGAACTGAATGTAGTCACACAAATCTATATAAATGGCTTGGGGCTGGCCTGCCTCAGAAAGCCTCTCTCTCTCTTTCTCTTTCTCTTTCTCTCTAGGATACACTGCTTCAACAGTAATCAGTGGATGTTTTGATGCTAGATCGCCTTTCATATACTAGAGGGGAATGCTGAATTGCTATCCTCCAAAAGGGCCCTGGGGCTCTAGAATACACTGGATTTGCCAACTTCCAGGGCATGCTGCAGGGATCATTTGTTTCACCTGGCCTTTGATGTGAGTTTGTGGAGATTGAAGAAACTGGCCAGTGGTGGTATTTATACTTGGAGCTTAGGGTTCCCAACTTGGTAATAGTTAAAAACCGGACACTCCAGCAGGAGTGCTGGAACCACCCCTGCCCTGCCCCTTCCCCCAAGGTAGGGTTGCCAACTTTCTAATTGCACAAAACTGAACACCCTTGCCCCTCCCCACCCTTTCTGAGGCCCTGCCCCCAGCTCACTCCATTTCCCCCTCCTTCATCGCTCACTCTCCACAACCCTCACTCACTTACACTGGGCTGGGGCAAGGGGTTGGGGTGTGGGAGGGGGTGAGGGCTCCGACTGGGGTTGTGGGCTCTGGTGCTGACCGGAACCGCCAGGGTCCCTTTTCAACCGGGCTTTCCGGTTGAAAAACCGGACACCTGGCAACCCTACTCTGAGGTCCTATCTCCATTCGCTTCTCTTTCTCCCTCCCTCGGTCTCTTGCTGCTTTTTGCTCTCTCCCTTCCCCATCGCACATGGCTTGGGAGGTATTTGCCTGCAGAGCTGGGGCTGGGAGCTGCATGATTTAGGTAGGAGGTATTTCTGTATGAGTAGAGGCTGGTGCAGTTGATGACTTGGCACCTTCCCCACCCGCAGTAACTGGACTTTGGGTGACCGGTCAGTAGATCTGACTGGACACCATCAGATCTCCTTTTTGACTGATCTTTCCAGTCAAAAAACGGACACCTGGCCATCCTGTGGACCACTGCTTGGTAGAAGGGGTGAGCTGATTGAAATTTGTATTTAAATAATTGACTGGGCACTTAGAGCCTATTTATTGCTCTAAATCAAAGGAAAATATGTAAAAATGAATTAGTGCTAGATTCTGCATTTGAATACCTGCTGCCACTAATAAATACTCCTTTACCGTTTCAGCTTCTTGCTGCAGCCTTCTATACACTCAGCATTTATTCTGTTTCAGGATTGGAATTACTTACAGCATGGTTTCTAGGTCTACCTTTCCCAAATGTCAGTATACACACACTCTCTCTCCTACCTACCTACCTAAACCACGACTGTCTAACCATGCCCAACTACCAAGTCCATTATCACAGATGTGGAGGTCATTAGAATGTGACAAATGATATATTTTGATGGATAGCAGAATATTAGCAGATAATGCTTTTAATTCAGAGCCTCCAAGTATATCACTAATTCAGAATTTCAGTATGTAGTTCTCAGTGCAGTAGTTAGTTTTTGTAGTCTATGCTCTTAAATGAAAATGTCTGTTAAATGCCAGACAAATGAGGATAAGTCAGGAGTTTAAGGCTTGAATGTATACAATTACTTTTCTTCTTAGCCCTAATTGAAAACTGGTCATTTGAGCTATGGTAGCTAAAATCTGAATAGAATACAGGATTTTGTTTTATTTGCTGTTAATTATATGCCATGGTTTGCACAAACAAGTATTCCAGAACAAGGGGCAAATGAATAAAGTTAATATGGAAAGAGACTAATTCTCTTACATGAAATTTTAGTATAACTGTATCAAGGATAGAAGTTAAATTATTGCACTATGATCTTTTCTTAAGTACTAAAGTACTATGAAAGCTACATTTTAATGCTTTTATTTCCTGCAGGTTGATTAAATTGCTCAACCTAGGAGAGCATTTTTTTTCTAATTGCAGAAACAATGGGTATTCACTGTCCAATTCAGATGTAAGCCTCTTGATAAATTTGGATGAACATAATCTGTGATTAATTCGACTCCTTGCATACATTTATTTTTGAATTTTGACTTGAAAAATATTGTGAAATTTAATTTTCATATTGCAAAACAGGAGAAGAAAATATAATTTATTTTCGGTTATCTTTGTGGCAATTTATTCTCCAAGTTTACAATAATAATAGTGAAATCCCATGTCATATGTTGCTGTACAGGCTCATAATTAAATCTTCAGCATTTGGAACAAAATTGGGGACCAGCTTTAAATCTATGTGGTATTGAGTAAAACCTATTAACGATTTTGTTCTTGAGCGAGATGATGTATAATTCATATTCTTAAAAGCTGATAACCACTGTTCAGTCAAGATACCTTACCCAATCCCATCTAACCATGCTCTTAAGTCTGGGGCTATCAGATACAAGGTACACTCCTAGTTAGCAGCCACTTTCCCTCTCATGGAGATGTTTGTGCAAAGTTCAAATTCCAAATTAATTTGCTGTCTCCTAAATTGTATGTACTGAGAATCATTCCTAAGCAATGGATCTGAAATATTAAGACTAATTGACTTCTGATTACTTGTACTTGTATTTACTTTAGGCATTGGGGGGAAAAAGATTCCATTCTCAAATGTGGGTGTGGCCAGGACCAGTTCTGGGGGTGGGCAAGCAAGTCTGTGATGCTGTGCCCCTTTTTTCCCCTTGCTCTGATTGGTCAGCCATTTTTGCTTCACTGACTGACTTTTTTTTTTTTCTTTTTGGCTCAGCCGTTTGGGATGGGGGGCACCAAAACATTTTTTGCCTTGGCTGGTGAAAAGGCTAGAGCTGCTTTTGGATATGGCATAGCTAAAGTGTGTTTTACACTTTGTTAATTGATGTTTCTTTATATTTCTGCATTATCTTTAAACATGGCAATCTACACTAGTTACAAATTGTACATGCTAAAAGAGACGGTAAACTGTGACATTCCAGTGAAAGCCAGTGCTGTCAACTCTTGCATTTTTGTCACGAGTCTCATGAGATTGAGATTTAAAAAAAACCCACAAACAAAAATCCTCTCATCAGATTCCTTTGTAGAAAATGCATGAAATTTCCTGTATTCAAAATGGCCACCATTTCCCCTTACTTTTATGGAGCTGAACCCAAACTACTCTCAGCCAATATAGGTCACCATTCCTTATAGGCTTTGCATGTGGAAATGAGACATGAGGTGGTATCAGTTTGGAACTTTTGTATAGCCAGGTTCATCAGTTTCAAAGTGGCCTACTTTCAAGGGGTTCAGATCACCCTAGCAGACTGCTTGAGCAGGTCGCTTGCAGGCCACCACAAATGGTCCCTTCATCCAGATGTGTCCAACGCCAATTTCCAAAGATGGGATATTACTCAAGTGGACCTGTTTGCAACAGAAGAAAACAACAAATGTGATCTTTTTTTGTTCCCTGGAAGGTCACAGCTCGGCGTCATTGTCAGATGCTTTCCTTCTGAATTGGTCAAAGGACTTGTTGTATGCCTTCCCTCCAGTTCTGCTTCTGCCCAGCATCTTGTCCAAGATCAGACAAGATGTGGCTCACATCATACTATAGCCCCAGCGTGGCCTGGCTAACATTGATTTTTTTTTTTTGTTGCTATTAGCCCTATTGGTGAAAACCCCATTCCACTGCTGAGAGATGTAGATGTGATCTCCCAGGACAATGGCCACCTCTTCCATCAATCTACAGGCCCTCCACCTGACAGTGCAAGTGGCTAACTTCCTTGAAACAATTTTGCTCTAAAGGAGTACAAGAAATTCTCCTTAACAGCAGAAAGCCTTCATCCAGCTCTACTTACATTGCAAAAAGGAAGAGATTCTCCCTAGGGAGAAGCATTGACTCTTGACTCTAATCAAAGCTCAAGACAGAAAGCAAACTCTCCTACTGTTTACAGAATTCACTCTCTCCCCAAGCTGCTTTTACCCACACAAATTTGCATAAACTATCAACAACAGAGCATGCATTTCCAAGGGTCAAACCTTGCTCACATGCTAAGAAAAAGAGCTTGGAAGGCTGTGTTTTTACAGTGCCACCTGGTGATATCTGACATAACAATATTTTTCTTTCATAAATCTCATGATTTTTAAGACAATTTCCTTATTTTTGGGTGCCTGACCCTTGAGCTTATAATTGCCACCCATCCAGGTTTTACCCAGATAATTCGTTTTTAGGCTTCTGTGTCTGGATGCCATTTAGGGTTGCCAAGTGCCCAGTGTTCAAGGATCTGGCAACCCTAAATGGCACCCGAACCAAAAGTCGAGTTACTGTGAGGCACCGGGTCATTAACCTGCAGCAACCCCTGCTCAGCCAGGGCCATCTCCTACCTGCAGGCAGGCTCAATGAGATGATCCAGTAAGTGACTGCGGGGAAGTGTGGAGTAAAGCAAGTGATGGGGTAAAGGACTTGAGGGGAAGAGATGGAGCAGGGATGAGGCTTTGGGGGGAGAAACAAAGAAGGGGGTGGTAACGGGGGGCAGGAAGAGGTGGACAAGGGGAGGGGTCATGAGGGAAAAGGTGGGGCAGGGCCTTGGGAGCAATAGGTGGAGCAGTGGCAGGGCCTCGGGGGTCCGGTTACCCCCGAGGTAGCAACCCTGCTTGTCATGCTTGAGGTTACCAATACTAGACAACATGTACAGACATAGGAATAGTTATATTGGATTAGCCTACAATATCAATCTGTTCGAATATTCTGGCTCGGAGAGTGGCCAGCACCAAATCCGTTAGCGGAACATGTAAGAACTCCACAGGAGACAGATGTGGGGTAATTTGCCCCCTCATGAGATCTCATCCTGTTCTCTAGTAGTTGTCCTGAAGTAGGAGGTTTAAAAGTCCTTCCACAAATATTTTATCATTAGTTACGGCAGCTCTTGATGTCCATGTAAATATCTAATCTCTCTTTGAATTCTGTTAAATTCTTGGCCTCAACAATTTCTTGTGACAGTTAGTTCCGCAGTTTGTTTCCCATTGTGCACAAATGTAGTCCTCCCCCCCCCCCCTTTTTTTTTTTTTTGGTTTTGAATTTCCCACCTTTTAATTTAATTGAATGGTCGCTTGTTCAGCTGTTGAGAAGCAGGAAGAACAGAAATTTCTGTTCTATAGTCTTTGTGCCATTCATTATTTCATATCAACAGTTAATTAATCAATTAAACATCAAAGAAAGTAAACCCTGCATAGCAGGCTTGTGTACATAACCTACTTCATATTAGTAGTGTAGTTATGTACTGCAAGCATTACAAAGGCCTACTGATCCTCAGCACCAAATCATAACATTGCTACTAATAAATAAGATTGCCAATAGAAAAGAAATGCAACCTAAGTAATACTAATAAATGGTAAAGCTTAGCATAATGTTGATTAGGAACAGTTCAAAGAGTGTGATTTCTTCATTCTTTGATCAGTTAAAATCATACATAATGTAAAAGTACAACTAACAGTGATCTTATACAAGCTGATTTAAACTTGTATTTATGGATGTGAAAAACCGATCTTTGAATCAGTCCCTGATGAGATTCCACTTAGCTATAACAGCATCCTGTGAGTGTTCCAGTTTTCCCTTTGCATCTGGTCCTTATTTATGCTAAGGGCTCATTTAAATTCCTAATGTGGATTTGTTGCTTAAATACATTACTATAGGTGAAAAGTTGTTGGTTTTTTTACCATATGTTGTGTATGTACTGATGTGAAAATGTGTGTATAAACTTTTCCTGCTTTCGGTTAGAGGCATGTTTAGTACTTTGAAAATCACCCTTTAAGTCTAGCACAGGGACGTATAAACAAATGCCACAATAGACTTGGTTGAAGTACGAGGCACCTTGCTTAGGGTATTTGGTAGCTATTTTTCAGCAATAGAAACAATATATTAACTGAAAATTGTACACAGATAGTTCTTCATTGAGTAGATGCAGGTATGTATTCCACTTAGCTGTGTGTGCACGCCCAGCATAGTGGAGCCAGCTAGCAGTACCTCTAGAGGGGTTGGTGCTCATAGCTGTAGCCCCTCCCCTGGCTACATGAGGGAGCACTGCCCTGACCCTCCCTCAGTTCCTTCTTACTGTCTGGAGTTAAATGTCTGTGTGATCTTAGGCACGTAACCTCTCAACTAGTTTTAGTTTTTTCCTTGTGTATTGTTAGTAGTATCCTTAGTGTGAGAGTAGCGTTAATTGTGGTAGTGTGTTTCCCTCAGTGATGTCTTTACTGGGGTTTAAACATTGTCCTTCATATGGGGGAGCGATCCCCACACATGGTGCTTGCTGTGTCTTAGCAAGGCTCATGTCAAAGAGCGTTCATTGCATGCTCTGCAGATCGTTTAAGAAATGGACTTAGGTGGCTCAGCACCTTCACCTGAAGCAGCACCTGCTTGAACAGGTCATAAAACCAGCTTGGGTACTGAGGCCCTCGTTGGATTGGAGATCACCCTTGAGTTCCGAGAAGTCTAATGCTTTTCATGTTCTAGAGCAGGCACCTCTCCAAAAAAATGGAGGAGCCATTCACTGTCTACTGTGCCAAGAAAAATATCGTACAAGACCAACTGAGCGCATGCTAGGTCTTGGAGTGACTTTCACCTCTCCTGGGAAAAGCATGGACTGGCAAGGAGTTGGTGCTGGTGCAATGGCCAGCAAACATACCTCTAACCCTTCCCCAGCACCGAGTAGAGAGGTTAGAAGCCCTGTGTCATTGACTCCAGTTGAGGCCTCCAGACATTCATTGAATCTGGTACCGACAAGGGAGATGCCGGTACCAACTCTTTCAATGTTGGCAGTGTACCAGGCAGCTACAGACCTCTTATTTTCTTTTGGTCCCAATCTCTCCTTTTGTCCAGGACATTGTCAGGGCTGTCATCTAAAGCTGTGTTGTTTTGAACAAGCCACTGAACTCTTGGATCTGTTGGCACTGCACCCCGATGTTCCCTTTCCACAAGTTGTGGAAGCAGGGCTGGTACAGGGATTGGTATAGGGACCTTGGTATCGGGAATCTCCCTGGCACCGTTGCAGTCAGCACTGCAAATGCTTCTGTGGCAGCTTTCACCACCCTCGAGGTTGATACCATCAGACACTCCAGTACAACTTCTCACTTCGGGACTGACCGCTTCTGGCACCAGCATGCTCTGTATCTGTGGTACCATCGGCAACACCACTTTTTGCCTCGTTCTGGGCAACAGACAAGTCAGACGGGCTACTTGCTCTCTCTGGCCTCACTCTGCCCATATCTCCAGGATTCCAGGGCTCCTCTGTGTTTGTTAGGGTTATTATCATCCCCCCATACTCCATTGCCTGACCAGCATTGGGGTTTGTTGATGGACCATTGTGGGTACTGGGGTTGGTGCGCTCGGGACAGAGGCCACTGCCTACTGGCCATCAATGCCTTATCTGTGTCAGTGGCTTCCATGGAAGCCATAGGATGGCCCTGGGTCACAGAGGTCCTGCTCTTCATCTCACTCAAAGTTGAGATTGCTGGCCAGGTCAGCAGTGGTGACCGTGATCTGCTGCAGGCCCAGGCACCAACAGTCCTCCTCCCTGCAGAGCCTCCAGAGTTGTGTTGTCTGGGCCTGTCAGCCCCAGAACAGGATTTGGCTTTGGCTCTGTTAAGGGCCTCGTTTGCCTGTCTGGATGATTCTGTGCTGCCTGGCTCATCCTTCCCTTTGGTACCAGAGGATTTTAAGATGTACCAAGACCTTTTGCAGCATGTAGCTGGTTCCCTCAGTATCCAGATAGAGTTCTTGCAAGAGAACAGTTTGCTTGCTTGACTGTGGGTCTCATTTTAAATATAAGGAAGTCAATCTTGATTCCCACTCAGCAAATTGAGTTCACTGGTGCCCCGTTAGATTGCATGACGTTGCAAGTGTTTCTGCTGACCAACCATTTTCAGACAATACATCACCTTTGCCTCAGTCTGTAGCCTCAGACTTCCACCACAGTTTGGACATGTCTGAGGCTTTTGGGCCACATGTCCTCTTGCAGGCAGGTGGTCCAGTTTGCAAGGCTGCCCCTTCGCCCCCTTCGAAGAACCACAGTTCAGTAGTAATCATTTATTTTTACCTTATAGCTCTTCACACTGTAACTGAATGCATACCCCCAAGTGTTTCTTGCATTTGATAACATCAGGTTAATAAGGCTCCAAATCTTTCTGGTGTTAGAATGGCTTAAATCTAATTTAGCTTTTAAAAAAATCTCATTTGTGGACATAAAGAGTTTTTTGTTTTGTTCCTGATCTTTCAAAATATGTCCCAAGTGTGAACAGTATTATGCATTTTACTTTTATGATGGCCTTTGTTCCTTCTAGTAATCTTATTAAGTAATATTTTAAACCAAAGTACATTCATTCTTTTATGCATTGTTTTTTTAATTTGTAGACAACAATTGCAAATGTCACTACAATTAATACAAAAATGTTCAAAGCAGCTCATCAATAATTCAATATGCACAAGATGAAAGAAGGGTCTTAATAAAGATGCCTTTTTAACTGATTAAACATTTGTAAAACACTGTTTATACCTTGGAGGAATAATGCCACATTCATTTTCTGCTTGGTGGCTCTCTTTAAATCTGGTGTCCATTGAGGCCTCTTGATCCCTATCTCTTGGAAGGTTTGCTTTCTGAGCCTAATCTTGATGAATAGCTTAAATCTTAACAGCAATATGGAGTCATTCTTCCTGTATACTGGGATCTCCTACCCTGCACTGTCACCTAGTGCTTGGCTTGGATGACTATTGTACGGAATTGCTGTCGTCACCATACTCATTCTCCTACTGGCTGAAATAAAACTTCATGAGGGGTGACTTCAGGGAACTTGTAGAAGTGGAGACAGGTTGCATTCCACTGGTCTTTTCTACCCAGTCTCTTCCCTCTCCTGTAGTGCTAGACCATAACTAGAAGCCTGTCCCGGATAGGGGTGGGAGAATCATTGCATTTCAATAGTCTCCCTTCTAACAAAGACCACCTGGGACCTGAAACTGTAAGAGAACTTTCCTCACTCCACCCTCATGGTGTTGTTTCATCTGTGGTCTGGTCTGCTGCAGTAGCACAGGTCATATGGCCTGACTGCAGTGGTGGCAAGCCTCAGGATATCTGAGGGGTCTCCAGACAGTCAGCTGCCGCTGAGTTGTCACTTGCAGAAGAAGGGGCTATGGAAATTTTGGCCACTATTGTGGTAATTGGGCCTATGAATTTACCCTAATTGTGAGCTCAATTGTGCAAAGTCACTAAAAGATCATAAAATGTCACAATCTATCTTAACAAATGTTGATGGGCAAAGGTGCAAAATTAGAATTAGTACAAACAAAAAGGCCTATTGATATAACTCAAGGACTCTGTTGAAATTATCCTTGGTAAACAAAAGATGTGTGGGACTGGAAATCAATGAACCAGAATTGATGTCTCAGAAATTAAGCCTAATTGGTGAATAAAATAATCACTCCATTTTTGGATCCTTAAAAAATGAGTCTTTGAGAGGACAGTTGTTGAAATAGGCAGAAGAAAAAGCTGACTAGCAACAACTGCTGGCAGTGAGATGGGTAAACAGAAAAGGAACAAGCTTCATCATCATGGCTGCCATTTCCACTGTCTCCTGGGACCTGGGGATCTACCTTGACGCTGAGATCTACTACTGGAGATCCGTCATAACGCTCATTACTGTAACAAAGAAAATTACTTAGCTGTAAATCTTGTTTTTGGAAGGTGTATAATAGCTGTGATATCTCCACTCTTATGCCTCCACCTCCTTTGCAGGATTAAGGAATTTCTGTTTTTGTATGTGTACTCTTTGATATCTTCAGTTTTTGCTATTAAAAACAACGGATCCTTGAGACACTAGAGACTGTCCATGTTCCACACAGTTCACCCTGCTCAGGCATTGGCTGACAACAAGACAGTCCTATGTGACTCCCTTAGGTCACATGCATGGAGCTCGAACCCAAGAATGGGCATCTTTCACTACTACCAATGTTGAAGAACAAGAAATATAGGTTAACAGTCCTTTCAGTCCATCAATGGTTCAATTTATTTTTAAATGTGGTAATATGTCACCTATTGACTTCAGCACAGATTGTGTCTGAGATTTCCTCTACATATACAGTGAAAATTGAAATTACATTTTCTTCTGCAGTGTAAAACTGAAGTGGACTGTGATTAATTTCTTATTACTGCTTTCAAGTGGAATAAGCTTCCATATGATCTTATAATGAATAGAATTTTTGTTCCTTTAAAGATCAATTGCATAACTGTAATACTGAGTGTTTCAGATGATTGTGTTAGTAACAGTTGACAATGGATTTTTGTATGTTTATCTTCTTTCAGGAATGCAGGTTCTTGCTACAGCTGGAGGTGTATTTTGGAGTGCATCATTGGTAATTAGTTATCTGAAGAAACTGGTTTCTTTTTCTGGCACAGATGTGGCACACATTGCAATGTTTTTGGATTGCTGAGAAGATATCGCACTGGTGTGCAGGACTGAACTTGTGCTGGTGTCGTTTATAACTCTTTGCAGGAAGAGTTGCAGGTTCTCTATAACCAGTGATTTTTTTTTTTGAAGTGTGAGAAGTTCCTCACAGATGTAGATTGACAGGTCTTTGTCCTAAAGAGTTTACAATCTAAATTGAAAAGATAGGCAGTAACAGAGGACAGGGATATATCTCATACAATACTGAGGTGAAGTTTCGCAGGCATCTTGTCACAATTCTCTCCCTTCTCTTTATGTGCTTCCTCTTGCTCTCTATCCCCTATCCTGTTCTAGGTCCCTGTCTTCCTGCCCCAATTCCCAGTCATACACCTTGGACTGGAAAGATTCTTAGCATGAGGGAGATAAGCAAAAAAAAAAAAAAAAGGTGAAGAGCCATTCAAGACAAGCTATTAATAGTCCCACATTCCTGGAATATCTAAAGAACATCTAAATCCTGGTCCCACTGGAGTTTTGTTATTCACTTCGGTTGGGCCAGAATTTCACCCAAAGAATCTGCAAGGAGTGGAGGAGAAGGGATATCGGAGCCTCTTCTGATCCTGACTCTCAGTCCTGGTAGTTGCACTGCAGCTCCTTCTGTTAATCTGCTGCTGCTTCCATGTGCAAAAGGGGAGGAGTTTCCAGTGGTCTGCAAGTGTGGCAGGGGGAGGGTCACACCCCTCCTACCTCAAGATGTTATGATGATGCAGGTAGTGTTGGATGAGATTAAGGTAGGTAGTTTTATTTGAGGGGGAAAAACCCAGAATTTATTAACTGCTTTGTTGATTGAGGCATGCCCTTTGGGCTGTCTGATGGTTTTTAACATGACTGGTGTAATTTGAGGATTTAAAATTTGGTATGTTTGATCAGAAATTGTGGATAGTCCACTGCCTTGGGATAAAATATGGGGGATTGCCACTTTGAGCATTTGTCTATGGAGGTAGGGGAAGGGATTCTAATATTGTGGATGAGACATTGCCTTCAGGGAAGAGTCATATCATCATCTAGAGGGGCGAAGCACCCATGCAAGAAGATGATCTACTTCTCTGCACTAAAAGGGCCCTTTTCAAGATTCTTGGCTTCACACATACTTTACTTATAATTGGGTGCAAGTTAGTACCATGAGCTGTT
The DNA here is from genome assembly GCF_965140235.1 of Caretta caretta. NCBI lineage: Eukaryota > Metazoa > Chordata > Testudines > Cheloniidae > Caretta > Caretta caretta. Next base: position 198,984,963 of record NC_134208.1, on the reverse strand, counting down.
AGAACTTTATATTGGATAATCACACATTTGTTGTTAAGACTGTTAAATATTTCCCCAATAATATTGTGATCTGCCTTTTGATGAAGTCCTGCATATCTTGTCATTACAGTCTATTCACAAGGTGGCATCTGCTGTAGTGTTTGGTTTTGTTTTTGTTTTTAATTGTAAATGTTACGCATTTTGTGAGCAGGATTAGTTAAAATTTTGTTTTGCATTTCACTAAATTTCATCCTTGAAATAAGGATCTCACTGATTTTTTTTGTCTTTGTGAATAAAAACTTTTTTTGTGATATAAATTAGATAATCTACAGCTGTCCTGATGAAGCAGCAGCAACAAAATAATTCATGTTTAAGGCCCTAATTATGTGTGTTCACATACTTTAGTAGTGACTGAATTTGTCTGCTGATGGCACCAGTGAATGTCTCGGGGCAATCGGTTTTCCCCTTTTTTTTTTTCTTAATGAGCCAGAATTTCTTCCTGCAAGATCAAGTTTTTTCTCAGATCAAATTTGGGTAGTCTTAGTGGAATGTAAACCAGACGTTTAAACAGGATTACTGGGATTAGTTGACCTGATAAAGAGAAAATATAAAGAAGACTTGACTGAGGTGTCCAAAATTATGAAAGGTATAATAAATTAATTAGTCTCTGTCCCCCCCCACTTTTTTTTTACTTAGACAGATGATTTATTAGATTAAAATAATGTCTGGTGATTTTAGAACAAATAAAAGTAAATACTGTTTTGCACATTTTCTAATTGACATATGAAATTCATTGCAGCAAGAGGTGAGAGTAACATACTGGGGCAGAATTATAAAAAAGGGCTGGATAATTTTGACCGGTAATAACACTTTTTTCTCTGTAAATTAAAATGAAGGAAATTTGTATAATCCCCACCCTGGAATTGATGTTACTGTTAATATGACAAGCATGTTTAGGTAACGCCTCACTTTGGTATCTGGGTGCACTTTACATGGTTTAAAATGTGGTATTTTTCTTTCACTCACATTAAGCAGCTAAATTTTTGGAGGGTGATGGTGGGGGTTCTACTTTCTATCTCTCATCCTCCATTTTAGGGATTCTTGCCCCTCTCCCCCACCCTGGACAGTTTATTTTGACTCCTCCTCCTGGTACATCTCCAGTTTGTGTTCCTGGGTGTCTTGTGTTACACACACACACACACACACACACACCCTCATATCTCCTGTTGGTTCCACCTCCTGCAGCCCTCCTGTCTTGCTGCCTTATCCTAAATTGTTGTAGCACTTTCAGTTTTGGAGCTGTGGCAAGAGGAGCATGGCTTTCCACTCTGTTTCCCTGCGTCACATGCACACAGAGTCCTGCTACACCTGAGGCTTCTAGTATCTCCCTAGCAGTAGTGAGCTGGCATTCAAAGAGGCTGAGTGCAGGGTCTTGGGTTCAGCCAGTGAGAATAGCATTTGAAAGTAGGGAGTGACTTGGAAGCTACGCCATTTCTCAAGAATTCCATCTAGCAGGTGGTTGGCAGAGTGCTGAGTAGGAACAGTGCCAAAGTCACCTGCTCATCGGGGCAGGATCTACGCATCCAAAACCAGAGGGGAAGATGCAAGGCCATGTTTATAGCCCGGCAATCCCTATAACAGTGGAACCAATTCAAAGGCCTAGAAATAAGCCTGGGTTGTCTTTACTGGTTTGTAGATTATTTTTTCTGCTTTGGTCATTGTGAAAACCTTCAGTCGTCTGTCTTTGAGTGTAAGAATTTGACCATATTCTCAAATATTTCCTCCTCAAATGTTGTATCATAATTATACTTGAACTCAGTGTATTACTACCCTTCAGTTCTTGCACTGCTGTACCTAGCCTATTTCTTGCTCTGTTCTTACAGTTGAACTGATTGGAGCTGAATTTAGACTAATAGGCAGCTTCACTTAATTGCACAAGGCAGCATAGAGGAAAGTATAGTGCCTATTATGCCATTATAAAATTCAGGGGTAAACTCATCTTGTTTAGTGCCTTCCCAGCCTTGAGAGACTTTCTAAAGCTAAATTAATTTCCTAGCAGGGGATGGGTCGATTGAAGGAAGCAACTTAATCATTAATTGAGGTTTAACAAATTTGTTTAAAATATCAAGGAGAGACTGACTGAAGCTGATGCCTTGGGAGGAGTAAAGATCCATATAAAACTCCTGGAAGATCTTATTAATTCCAAGCCAAAGTCATAGGTATCTTTCCCCTTCCATCTATAATCTTCAGTAAAACTCTGCAGGCTCTTAATGCATATGGGTAGAAGTTTTCTAGCCTTTTAAGAACATTACCATAAGCCCAATGTATTTATTCATTTATCTGTTAGAATTTCCCCTGCATGCAACACCAGAGCAAATGGGTCTCGTATTTACCGCAGAAGTAAGAGACAGAAAGATACATGCTAGATCTTCTAGTCTCTCTACCTGCCAATTCAGGAAATGGATTTATGGCACAACACTTACTTATAACTAGTCACTCCAGTTTAACAATCCCCTCAGCCATCTGCTCTGCAATTTGGTTACAGAATATGAGGTAACTCTAGCTGTTTTCCAACAGAGAATATATTTCTCTGTGTACTACATGATTTGTCTGTTTTTTTTCTTTCCACTTAGATAGGAAGCATGGCCTTGTAAGTCTGGTTTTGTCGGTGCCACCTGCCACTCTCCAAACAGGACTACATTAAGGAGAACTAGGAACTTTTTAGTTCACATCTGCAGCATCCACATGGGGGAGTTCCAGTGAACCTTTTTGGTGCACACTTCTATTTATACTGCCCTTTAGTCTGAACTGTGGGGCAGCGAGTGTAGACAAGTCCTGTGTTAGATGTGACATGATATTACATGGACAGCAATCATATCAGGCAGGAGGGAAAATTTTATTTTTTTAATGCTTTGAGGTTTCTTGTTTTTGCACATTACAAATAATAATTTTATTATTTTTAAAAATTAATATAGATATTTTAGTTTGTGAGAGCTCCTCAGATGAAACATACTGTAGAAGTGAGAAGTAAAAAGTGTTATCAGGGACAAAATAAACTATTTGATGGCAGAGAGCTGAGACATCAATGTCTGCAATGACTGTTGTTTCCCAAGTCAGAAATTTTGGCATATTGGATCATGGTCAAGTCTGGAAAAAGTGCTTAATTCCAGACACATTTTTTTATATTTTAAAAAAATCAGAATTGTTTTTAAATTGCCAGATGGAATGAGAGAGCTTGCTTGTTGAGATGGAGACTTTTTCAGATATTTACCAAGAGCATTAATGTGAAGTCTGAAAGGGTATGAGTGGAGCAGTGTGTGAAATTTCAAGGAAACTAGAGTCAGCATATTGGCTGCTTAGTGAGGAGTTACAACTGAAAGAAGGATTTCAGAGTAGGAGCCGTGTTAGTCTGTATCTGCAAAAAGAACAGGAGTACTTGTGGCACCTTAGAGACTAAACAATATATGAGAGCATAAGCTTTTGTGAGCTACAGCCCACTTCATCGGATGCATAGAATGGAATACACACACACACACACACACACACACACACACAAGTTGGAAGTTACCATACAAACTGTGAGAGGCTAATTAGTTAAGATGAGCTATTATCAGCAGGAGAAAAAAAACTTTTGTAGTGATAATCAAGATGCCCATTTAGCCAGTTCACAAGAAAGTGTGAGGATACTTACTTAAGGAAATAGATTCGATATGTGTAATGACCCAGCCACTCCCAGTCTCTATTCAAACCCAAGTTAATGGTATCTAGTTTGCATATTAATTCAAGCTCAGCAGTTTCTCATTCGAGTCTGTTTTTGATGCTTTTCTATTGCAAAATTGCCACCCTTAAATCTTTTACTGAGTGGCCAGAGAGGTTGAAGTGTTCTCCTACCGGTTTTTGAATGTTATGATTCCTGATGTCCGATTTGTGTCCATTTATTCTTTTGCGTAGAGACTGTCCGGTTTGGCTAATTGACATGGCAGAAGGGCATTGCTGGCACATAATGGCATATATCACATTGGTAGATGTGCAGGTGAACGAGCCCCTGATGGCGTGGCTAATGTAATTAGGTCTTATGATGGTGTCACTTGAATAAATATTTGGACACAGTTGGTATCGGGCTTTGTTGCAAGGATAGGTTCCTGGGTTAGTGGTTCTGTTGTGTGGTGTGTGGTTGCTGGTGAGTATTTGCTTCAGGTTGGGGGGCTGTCTGTAAGCGAGGACTGGTCTGTCTCCCAAGATCTGTGAGAGTCAGGGATCATATTTCAGGATAGGTTGTAAATCTTTGATGATGCGCAGGACAGGTTTTAGTTGGGGGCTGAAGGTGACGGCTAGTGGTGTTCTGTTATTTTCTTTGTTGGGCCTGTCCTGTAGTAGGTGATGTCTGGGTACTCTTCTGGCTCTGTCAATCTATTTTTTCACTTCAGTAGTGCTGGTAGCGTAGGGCCTGAGGAGAGAGTCCACTTCTGCTGATAATAGCTCATCTTAACTAATTAGCCTCTCACAGTTTGTATGGTAACTTCCAACTTCTGTGTGTGTGTGTGTGTATGTATTCCGTTCTATGCATCTGATGAAGTGGGCTGTAGCTCACGAAAGCTTATGCTCTAATATATTTTAGTCTCTAAGGTGCCCCAAGTACTCCTATTCTTTTAACTGAAAGAAGGAATTCTGTTGTAATGGCACTGTAAGTAACATGTAGCAGTTTATTGGTTTAAGGTATGTTGGAGCATTAGAACTAGAAAACATGTTGGTTATCTGCTTATTAGGCTTCATCATGATGCCTAGTGACTAGTCGTGTTAGGGGAGCAGAGTGTTTGCTGTGCACAAGAACAAGTCACGGCATCATTGTGTTTAGTGGATCTTGTTAGATCCCGATAGTTCCATACAGAGGCTGGGTGCAACCAGCTGCCGAGGGAGAGTTGAACATCTGACATACCTGGAAGGCTGTGAATTTACATAATACATAATGCAGAGAAGAATTCATAGTTCATTGTGACCCTAATTTCCATGTATAACTCCAAATAAAAAATGCTTTGGCTATCTGCAGTGTGTTGATTGCACTGCTTGGGAGAGAAATGAGTGGCCACAGATGTATCATGTTCTTTCCTAGTATACTTCCTTGCTATGTGCTCAAGTCCTGTTACAATCTTGAGCAAAGATGAATACAGGCACGCACGCGCAAAAAAAAGTAGATACTGTGGGGATGGACATTTTAAAAGTACATAAGAAATGGAAAAGTAGTGGCAAAGTTCAGAGGTAATATCACTTCTAGAATTCCAGGAATACATAAATCTGTGTTTAAAGTTCTTCAGTCAAACTCCTTCTCTCTCCAGCTTGGCTTAAGAAACTGCTTTTCTCAATGTCTTAACCTCAGCAACAGATTTCAGTTCTTCAGAAAAAATTGTTCCCTCTAGCAACGTGGTCTTTGTCAGTCAAAAAGCTGGGGATTGGAGTCTCTTTGTCTCTGTAGACAAAGGGCAGCCATTTTAAAACTTATTGCATTCAAAAGGAGCTTCTGCTCAAGAGACCATAGGGAAGCCAATGTTTTATCCATGGGTGCACTTCCCCACTCAAGTGCCAAAATAAGTTAGTCAACCTAAGGATAATGTACACCGTCAATGCATGCAACACATACAAACAGCATGAAAAACAGACAATATAATTGTTCCCCAAAATGTGGACAATAGAGGTTCAGCATTAGTTATTGGAAAAACCCCATGGACAAAATATCTGCAGGTAGGAAAGATGAAAAACAGCCTGATAGAGAGAGGCATTGTCCAACACCATTGGAAATGGTGTGATTTATGCTAGGCTATTGTGACTTCCCTCTCTTATGTATTTGAAAGTATCTATAAATTTCATAGCAATTTGATTGCTTGTGATCTTCCTTTATATTTAACACTTCTGAAAATTTCTTTAAGTTTTCAGAGCATGTGAGAAAAGAGTCTAAATAATAGAGAAAATAGTGGCTGGATATTCCTCTTTTTCTAGCATATTTGGGGAGGGGGAGTTCTTCAAGTGATGTTCCTTTGTGTATTCTACTTGTGCACCATGCACCTGAGTCTGGAGCTTTTTAGTAACCAGTGTCAGTTGGTCTGCACACGCATGGTAGATCTAGTCATGCTCCAAACAGGGTATAATGAGCAGTGCAGGCCAACAACTTTCCAGTTCCTTCTTACAGCCTCATGACCTGAATCCTCCCTGTCTGCTTTATCTTCCTCTATTTTTAATACCTGTAAATACAATTTGTAAATAGTTTTTAGTACTTTTTATATTTTAGACTTCATGTTTGTAGTGTTTTTCTATTAGTATAGTTAGATTAGTTCCTCCTGCCCCAGAGACCTTTTCCCTATGTAGAAGGATGATGCCAAGAGTCTCAGAGTTCAACTGAATCTCCTGCCCCCATTCCTTCTCCCTTAGCAATGAACTCCAGCTCTGCCTTTATTGCTTTGGTGAGGCTCACATCTCCACCGAGTGCAGTGTCTGCTGCTGCTTCCCTCTCCAAACTCATGAGGGAAGAGAGCTCAGTCTATGGAAGCACTTCATGGAGCAGTCTGAGGCTCTTCTTGAATGCAAGCTGGGAAGACACGTCCCCCATTTCCCCCCCCCCCCAAAAAAAACAAAACAAAACAAAACCTGCCAGCAGCACCCTCTGAGCACAAGCTCTGGAGAAGAGGCTAAAACTCTTAAGCCTAAGAAACCTACTCACTAGAGTAGGGGACATGACTATGGACATAAGGACAGATCCCCATCCAGATCTGCTCTAAGAAAAAAGGATCCTCCTCCATCTCAGTCAAAGTCGGGTGAATCCTTGCATGTGGATCCTAAGGAGTTAAGAATGCAGAAATCTACCATTCAAGAAGGAAAAGCATAAAGGAAGAAGGATCTGATGGTACCGATTCCAGCTCCATCGTACAAGCCAAAAGATCAGTACCCACTAGCCCTGTCTGTGTGTTCTGTGCTGGGACCCCATTTAATGGTTCCCACGTACTCTGTGTGGTATTCTCTGAGTACTAGACCATCAGATACGCCAAATCCACCGGTACCCTCTTCAAGAACTCCCCAAATGCTGGGAAGGACTGAAATGTTTACCTCGCTGGAAGATATTTTCTATCTATCTTATCCACAATCTCCTCTTTTATTTGGGCCTGGCTAAGCCTGGCTTTCCTTTCAGACATTCCTGTGCCCTCAAGAAACCACCTTGTGAAGAAGACAATCCTCTCTTACTGCATCCACAACTCAGAACATCTTTCCTACAGTACTGCTAGTAGCACAGGTTCCTATTATCTCATCGGGCGAATCTTATGCTCCAGATGAGCCTTCCCTCCCTCCCTCCCTCCCCGTCCTATCCCCACCGAGGGAGATAAGCCTGGACAGAAACCACAGGAGATTTGAGAATCATCTGTCTCCTTCAGAATATGGCTGCCCAGGGGACCATTGGTACACTCTGCCTTGGGGTGCTTAAGGCATACCTACCTGCCTCTTGTGCCCCATCCCAAAGAAGGCTGAAAAACAACATTTCATGCATAGTTTAGATTCACTTATCCAGTGTCCAAATCTTTAGCCGTGCAAGCAGCAACAGACAGGTTAGCACACAGCACCCTAAGACTGTCCCAACTGACAAAGGCACTGCATGCCTCGACCTTTTGGGGAGGGAAAATATTTTCATTGGCTAGTCTCCAATTCAGAGTCTCTAACTACTGGGCACGGGTAACAAAATGTGATTTGCCAGAAGCTGGGATTGGGTGACAGGGCATGGATCGCTTGATGAAAAGCTGTCTGTTCATTCCCTTTGAGGCACCTGCCATTGGCCACTGTCAGAGGACAGAATATTGGGCTGGATGGACCTTTGGTCTGACCCACTATGGCCATTCTTATGTTCTTTTGAATTTTTAAACATTTCTAGACTTTAAAGACAACCTTCCTCAGGAAGACAGGGTCCCAATCCAAGCCTTCATTGATGAAGACAGGGTGGTGGCCAAAACATCACTCTAAGCAACAGTAGACACAGCTAACACTCCCGCTGGCACCATTGCCACAGCGGTAGTCATGAGGTGCAAATCATGGTTTAAATCTTAGGAGTACCTTAGGGAGGTCCAGAATGCCACTGAGGATCTTTCCTTTAAGTCTAAGTCTAACCTCGTTAATTAAAAGACTGAATCTCTACACTCTCTTAAATACTCTGGGATAATCTTCCATTCCCTGGGCATTTACACTCCAGCCCCGAAAGAGGAAACATCATAAGCAATCCTATAGGCCCAGACCTCCCTTTCAGGCATTTTATTATCAGTGCCCTTATGAACTCCTACACAAAAAACAAAAGGTTCAAAGGCTCAAGTATGCTGCTTCTACCTGTATGATCACTACCCAACCCCAGGGGTTAATTTGATGGTATGCTGGAGTACTGCCTACAGATATTGATGCCAGGCCTTATTGTCTGCTGACGCAAAAAAAACTTTGGTGGCCACCTTACCCACTTTGCTCACAACTGGGGGGCAATAACAACATACAAATAGGTACGAGACCTCATTCACCATGGCTACATAATCAAGTTTATCTCATCTCCCCACCACAAATCTTCTTCTGGCCCCTTCTCAGGGTCACTCTCACAAGGATATTCTTCATCTAGAGGTAAATTCTCTCCTTCAGAAAGGGGCCATAAAACCAGTTCCCCCTCTACATCAAGGAAAGGGGTTTACTCCCACATTTCTTGGTTCCCAAAAAATCCAGTGGATGGAGATCTGTGCGAATCAACCTATGCCAATTAAATACGTTCTCTGAAAATTTAAAATTTTTGCTTGGTTATATTGGCATCAATAATTCCCTCTCTGGTAGAGGGCACAAGGTTCATGACTCTGAACATGAAAGACGCTTACTTTCATATAGACATTCACCCATTCCACAGAAGGTTCTTCAGGTTCCTCATAGGGCAAGACTGGGCTTTGTAACCAATTAACTCATCTAATTCTGTTCTCTAATGCTCTGGTTAACTCACGTGTTATTTCCTATGTAATCAATGTGTGCACCCTAAGTATAAGCCAGATCCTGCAGTTCTTCCACAAACAAACTTACATGGTCTTTTATGAGAATTATGTCCAGTTTTAGGTTCTATAAAGAAAAGATAGGTGAAATGACTGTAGAAACTGTAATATACAGAAGATGCTAATTATTTGCTGTTTGGTCAGTTTTCAAGCATTTTACTGTTAGGCTCATAAGGCCTTACACCTGGGGTCTATCTACTTGGAGGAGATGGTTATTCATTATCAAAAATCTCCCTCTCCGGTGGCTCGTAAAACACTGCAACAACATATTGTTCCTACTTGCGAAGTTGTAGCAAAGCCACTTTAAAAGTTAGATATCTTCCCTTCAACTGTAGGCTTCAATTTCTTAAAACACAAATTGTTTGCTAAACGGGACATCTGAATGTTGCCCATTATTGCTTGGCTGTTGAAAATACCTTTTAGAGTGTTTTGTTCTTCCTTCACAAGATAGAACTGATTTTTTAATTAAATATTTGGAAGGCATTTGTTAATACAGATGTTCCTTTTCTTGAAATCAAAGATTACGCCTCTGTCTCTAGACTATTGAAAGTGAAATAGTAACCAGGTCTTATACTCTAGTTTACAGACTTACATAACAGAAAAATAAAACACAGGAATGTGTTTGTAAGTGAAGTAGATTTTGTGAGATTCAGGAGTGAATAACTTGTAGTTTTTAAAAGCTAGGTCTTGATTATAAAAGTGGAAGATTCCTTCACATTCCAGTTGTCAGGGTCTTATATCTTTGCCTAATATAAAAATATCTTATATTTGTAAGAATAATTCAGACATTTCTTTTGATGATATTTTTGTAACTCCAGGTAGAACTCTAACTCTTAACTCATTGCATGCCAGTTTAAAAACCGTTGTCAAAATCCTCAACAATGGATGAGATTGCTATAGTTTTTTGATAGCTATATCAGTATCTTAACAAAACATACAAGTGATCCAAAGTACAGTGTCAAAAATTCTCTGGTACACATAACACATTGTCCTCTTTCTTCTATCTTGAAAATTCTTGGTTTGCTTTCTATTTCAGCACAGATGACTTTTAAAATTGCCTCGTGGTTGACCTAGAAGGCCTTGAATGATTGAACAAAACATGAATTGCCACACAAAATGGATGAAATCTAAATCTGGATCCTTGCGTATAACCCTTAAGTCTGTGTTGTAGCTTGTTTGTGTGTCTGTCACAATGAGATTTTGCATTTCTTATATGTTTGCCATTAACATTGAAATGAGTATAAAACTCAAGTTGCACATAAACTGCATGCCATCATAATCTATGGAGTGACCTGTAAAGCAGGGAAATATTATACATATTGATACGTACCAGCCATTCTGATCGCTCTTGCCTCGCCTCTCTCCCATTTCAAATCTTTCCCTATCGACTCCTGTGTGTTCTGTAGGATGATTGGGGCTGATGATTTCCAAGACCCGTATCAACATCTTTCTTGAAAACAAGTTTACATGATTTTTAAGTTACACTTTTTGCTATGGTTGATTATTTTTCACACTGTGAAGTAACCGTGGTAACGTGAAGGCTCAAAGTACCACGTGGCTCAGATCCCAGTAGCAGCAGTCCCCACCATTTCTGGTTATTCAGTATATATGGAAATGTTCAGTACATACTTTAACCCAAACTATTGTTTATGGTTAGTTACTACATGTTAGACAGTTTAATCTACTGTTAAATTTCTTTTGCTCTACTTCAAATTGGATTACAATGTGAGGCAGAACCTTGGGCATTTTACTTATTCTATTTGGAAGGTGTTTATCTAGCATAGTGTAAACACTAGGCTGTGCCAAATTGATGGGTGTGTTCTTGTCTGTATATTGTTTCCACAGCTGTCACTTGTGATGACTGCTGTGTTGTCTACGTATAATACTCGCATAGTATTTTGTGTGTTTTGACTTTTATTCTTGACATCAGATTTCAGTTAGTCCTTCCTTACAATTACTGAGCTTCAAGACTGTAATGTATGCCATTATTTGGGCGCTTCTCTTGCGTAAAAGCACATTGTGAATGAAGCTGGTAATGAAGTGAAAGTAGGAGACTTAGAAAATTTATGTCAATTATTGTTTGATGCACAGTATGATAAAGACAATCCTTTTGTCAGCCACAACTATGCCTGAAAAAACTCTTTACTATACGGCAGTGTTTTAAAAAAGATGTTTTTGTCTCATCAAACTACAGAACCTCCTAAAGAAGCTTGAAATCTGAGCTAACACCCATTTTATGTGAAAAGACAGGAAACGTAGGTTAAAATCTGCTCTGTGCCACCCTAGAAAATTTAGGATGATTGGACTCACTTGATAAGTCACCATGTTTTGCATGTGGAACTAACATAGGCCCATCAAGCCATGCCCACTTAGTCCAGATAGAGAATACTCTTTTAAATGCATAATACTTACAAGACATCCCAGTAGATATTATTAAACTTAAACCAGAATAGATAAACTGATGTGTAGATTATGCCTTTAGAATCTGGGGGGGGGGGGGGGGGGAAGTGATGTGTAGAAAAAAATCAAGTTTATCTCCCATTCTACTCCCATAGTTAATGCAAATCTCAGGAAAACAGACTGCCAGATTTTTGGACTCATCAGGTCATGCTTGAAGAAATCTCTTTTCTAGGAGATAACTATAAATCTTAGGGCACTTTTTACAAACAGTAATAGGGTATAGCGAACATCTTTCCCAATATTGAGGGCTGAGGCCCTTCTCTTGTATTTCTGACAGAAAGAGAGGGAGACTTGGATTTCTAACACGTGTAGAAGGCTTAAACCCTTGGTCCTGCTAGGCCTGGAGGAGTGTATATGGAATATGTTCTGCTCTCAATTATTTGTATTTTAAAAATAGGTTAAGCTATTCAAACAGCAGACTTCAGAAGGTAGTTTTCCCAAGTAGATGAACAAATCATCCAGAGCATTTATTTAACTCAGATGGGCATATTTAAATCTGTGGAAAGAAATTTTAAACAGTAAGTGACTCTCAACTTTAACTAAAGCTGAAGTGCTGCTCTGCTATAATACAAAAATGTATTTAACCACCCCCAAATTAAAGTGCAGTGAATAAGAGGTGTTAACAGCTCGAGAGGTTGCAGCTATAGGTGTGAATAGCTTCATCAGTGGTGGCAGTGTCCCCAAAATCATTCTGTTTGGGGGAAAAAGTTGAGACCAATCCTTAAAGCAATGAGTGACCTCACATATGTGGTGATGTGGTGTGGTTTAAAGGTCTGACTGGAATTAGCTTGGGGCAGAGCCCCAAGCAAGTTATTTATTATTTGTATTAAAAGTAATGCTTAGCTGTTCCAAACTGAGACCAGTGCCTAGCACTGTACAAGCATGTATGCGCTGACCTTATGAAAGCATCACAAAAATAACAGTAGTAATGACTAAGGCTAAAATTTTGTCTTGGATCTTTTTAGTAAAAGTCACAGACATGTCATAGGCAAAAAAGAAACATTCAGAGAAGCTGTGACCTGTCTGTGACTTTTACTAAAAATATCTGGGACAAAATGGGGATCTGTGGATCCCCACACCACCTGAAGCGGGGCAGCTGTGCAAGGGCGAGGAGCTGCCGACAGCAGCTGGGGGCTGCGGATTACCCCTACTGCCTGCAGCTCTGGGTGGCCCAAGGTGCCTGTGGGGGCCGGGCGCCTCCTGTGTCAGCCGGGAGCTGGCTGCAGGTCCAGTGGCCCCTGGTAGCTGGGATCTTGGGGGTTCTTCTGCTGCCCACATGGGCTGGGAGCTGTGGGTTACCCCTGCTGCCTGCAGCTCCAGGGGCTTGTGGTAGCTGGGAGCTCAGGGATTCTCCCGGTGGCCGGGACGTTGGGGGTTACTGTGGTGGGCCAGGAGCTCTGGGGGTTCCCCAATGCCCGTGGTGGCTAGGAGCTCTGGGGGGCTGCCAGAGGTGGTAGGGGTACCCCGCAGCTCCCTGCCCCGTGGACGGCAGTGGACCCTGCAGCTCCCGACGACTGCAAGCTGAAGTCACGGAATCCGTGACTTCCGCAACCTCCATGACTAAATCGTAGCCTTAGTAATGACTGAGGAATCTCAAAACCTTTGGATAAGCAGTAAAAATTCGGATATCTATTTATTAATAATTGTGAGATGATTAGTAGTATCCCTCCTTTAACAGATGAGAAAACAAAAGCACAGTCCGAAGTGACTTAGTCAAGATCACACAGAAGAAATACGCTGCACTTTGGAACGCTGGAGGCACCAGCCACAATGCAGAGCTGTGCACATTCAGTAACTTTGAGGGCCATATTCACATATGGGGTATAGGTTCCTAAAGAGAGAGAGAGGTGCCTAGTGCGATTAACGCAAGTGCTTAAGTGAGTTAGGCGCTGTAAGTCAATGGGTGTTAAGTGCCTAGTGTGGGATTTACAAAAGCACGTAAGTCAGCTAGGCACCTAACTCCCATTGACTTACAGCGCCTATCTATATTAGGCACTTAAATACCTTTGTGTAAATCTGATCCAGAGTCTACTACTGAAACTTTATTTTCCCCCCTCTTGGTTATAATGGATTGGTATGGAAAGCATTTCCTGTAAAGTTGCACTATAATAGTGCTAATCCATAGTCAGCTGTATATTATTTATCAAATATATTTCAGAATTACTTAGGTTTTTATTGTACCACCTGGCCAAAAACATTTGAGTGTGTGTAAGGCAAAGTTGCTTGCTCACAGTTCTACTTTGTTCTCTCCAGCTTTTTTTGAGAACAGATCTGTCAAGGTTCCTCCCCCACTCTGAACTCTAGGGTACAGATGTGGGGACCTGCATGAAAAACCTCCTAAGCTTATCTTTACCAGCTTAGGTCAAAACTTCCCCAAGGTACAAAATATTCCACCCGTCGTCCTTGGATTGGCTGCTACCATCACCAAACTATTACTGGTTACTGGGGAAGAGCTGTTTGGATGCGTCTTTCCCCCCAAAATACTTCCCAAAACCTTGCACCCCACTTCCTGGACAAGGTTTGGTAAAAAGCCTCACCAATTTGCCTAGGTGACCACAGACCCAGACCCTTGGATCTTAAGAACAATGAACAATCCTCCCAAAACTTGCACCCCCCCTTTCCTGGGAAATGTTGGATAAAAAGCCTCACCAATTTGCATAGGTGACCACAGACCCAAACCCTTGGATCTGAGAACAATGAAAAAGCATTCAGTTTCTTACAAGAAGACTTTTAATAAAAATAGAAGTAAATAGAAATAAAGAAATCCCCCCTATAAAATCATGATGGTAGATATCTTACAGGCTAATTAGATTCAAAAACATAGAGAACCCCTTTAGGCAAAACCTTAAGTTACAAAAAAGATACACAGACAGAAATAGTTATTCTATTCAGTACAATTCTTTTCTCAGCCATTTAAAGAAATCATAATCTAACACATACCTAGCTAGATTACTTACTAAAAGTTCTAAGACTCCATTCCTGGTCTATCCCCGGCAGAAAACCCAGCATAAGACAGACACACAGACCCTTTGTTTCTCTCCCTCCTCCTAGCTTTTGAAAGTATCTTGTCTCCTCATTGGTCATTTTTGGTCAGGTACCAGCGCGGTTACCTTTAGCTTCTTAACCCTTTACAGGTGAGAGGAGCTTTCCCCTGGCCAGGAGGGATTTCAAAGGGGTTTACCCTTCCCTTTATATTTATGACAAGATCAAACAAAATACAGTGGCAGGAAAGGATGTTTCACAAAATGTGTACGAGGAAATGTGGCTGCCTGTTTCATAAATTACTGTTACCCTGCTCACCAGCAGTCTTCTATGAAGTCTTATTAATGGAATAAAAATGGTGTCTCTGGAGATAGAACATCTTGCATCTCACACTATCATCAAGTATAAAGATATCTCCTTAAATAAATTTCACAATTAAAAAAGTATCTATCAACTCAAGTATTTAAGTTTTTATATGAAAACAAGATCAAACATCTGCTAAGTCCGATAATATCAAATCAACTTTTAAAAGTATGTTTTTTGTTATGCTGACAGATGTCAATTTGTTACCAGTGCCGTTAATCCTTTGCAAAGAGATGGTCCCAAAAGAAATTATTTTTAAAATTTTGTCAGAGTATTCTACCTACCTCCACACACACCCCATGTTATTCTAGTAATTTATCATTACTAAACTCAACTGAATTGACAGCAGATGATAAAAGCTTCACTGTCAGTAAACATCCATTTAAAAAATCAGCTTTTTTCACTTTTTAATTGTTCTGTCTGCAATATTAAAAGAATTTTTGTGAATACTCAGATTTTTAAATTCATTTGCTTCATCCGAATTAACTTTTTTTAAAATTTACTTTCCACAAGCATTCAAGAGGTCCAAAATGTTCATAGAAAGTGAAAAATTTGAAGGGAATTTCAGGATTTGTTGCAGAAGTTCTGTGCGTATTCAGTCAGTGAGCACAAACAATGCCATGTGACTTCCCTAAGTAAGGCAGATCAAATTTAGAATGTTAAGTTCCATCCATATTTGTAAAATATATTAATGTATACATTTGAATAATTAATATATTTTGACAACGTAAGATCTCGTTGCTGATAATCCACAACCAGAAAGAGACTAAACTTGCTTAAATAGTTTCCTCCAAATTATTTGCACTTCTGTGTTTTGGGAGGAATGCTGGTGTTTAGCGTGAAGGCCGATTGCATTGGTCAGAACAGGTATACACTAATGGGACTTCTTCAGTTGTCCTGTAACTGCTGATCATTTATTTCTTGAGCACGGAATAAAGGCACAGTCCTGTGAGGTGCTGAGCATATTCAACTCCCATAAATTTCAAAGTCCATTACTTAAGCACCTCGCTGGGGCTTGGTCCGAAACCCAATGGGCAGACTCATGGTTTTTTATGTGAAGGATTATTCCTTAGGGATTAATCTGAGTCTAGGAAACTCTCTTTTTACTTCTGACGTGATGGTACCAAATCTAAAACTCAGGACCTGAAAGTTATATTACCTCTTCAGGACCAAAATCTGCAGCCTCTATCCAGGCAAACCCCAACTGACTTCAATGGGAGTTTGCCAGTAAGGAATGCAGGATCATGTTTTACCAGCATGTGTAAATTGTTGACATTTTTACAAATAAGTGCCTACAGTACAAGCTGCCTGAATTGTGTGCTAGAGAGACAAGATGGGTGAGATAATATCTTTTATTGGACCAACTTTAGTTGGTGAGAGAGACAAGCTTTTGAGCCACGCAGAGCTCTTCTTCAGGCAATTTGTGTGCTGTCACTTGGTTTGATATAAATAGGCATACATTTAAAGGCATGTTTCTAGGGGTGCATTATAACCAGATTTTGAAAGTGAAAATTGGGGAACTTGCTGTGGGCTGGAGATTGCAGAGAGCAATTTTAGCAAGGGTCAGGGAAGTGGTCTCTGAAGGGTAGCTTTGGGAGGGATTGGGGGACAGGAAGTCCCTAGCTCTCACTGTCTCTTCTCATAGTTTCCCATATACCTTCTCACCCTATCCTCTCTCTCTCTCTCGTCTCAAAAGCAGACTCTTTCTTGTTCTCCCCAGGTCTGGTTAGAATCCTGTGCTCAGCTGTAGACTAGGGCGGAGGATGAGGACAAGAATCACGGCTGCTGGCCCAGGCTGGATCAATATCTGACTGCAGATGATGGTTGTGTGTACTAGTAGCTCCTAGGCTCAGTGACCTTCTGTGTGTGTGTGACAGGAATGTCTCCAAGTCTCATGCAGGGCATGGTGGTTTTGTGGGTTGGAAAAGGCAGGAAGAGCGGCAAAATGTGAGCGTTCTGTCTGGGGCAAGAGTCCTTAAGGTGCTGTCGGTCTGAAGGGCAAAGACAGTAAAATAAAACAATGTTAATAAGTTACTACAGTAATTCTAATAGTTGTAGTTGATTGTGATACATTGTGGCCAAAATCTTTGTTTAAAATGTTTTTACTATTGAATTTTTATAATGCTAACTAGTGTGCTATGTTTTAATAAGTTGAAAATTGTCAAGGAAGGAGGGAATTTAATGTGATCTAAGCAGATGGAGGATGTGGTTTTGCAGAAGAAAATGTTAGCTGAATATCCTAAGAAACTTTCTAACAGTGAGGTCTATAAGATCTTGGGCAAGTCTCCCAAGAGAAGTGTTTGAAGCCCCGGAACTTGAGTTCATTAAAACTAGAATGGACAAAGCGCTCTAATACACTTCAGAGAATAATCCTGTGTTGCAGGACGATAGCGTTAGGGGCTTTTCTCCTTTTTTCAGCTTGTCTGATTTTACAATTGTGCTAGTTTCAGCTTATACATGTGTTGATTAATGTTATTGCAGTGAGAGTTGATATTGACTATTCAAGTAGTTTGGAAACTGCTAAAGTAAAGGATACATCAGCTGTTTGCATTTCATGGAATTATTTAAGTCGTGTGCTCTTCTTCGATATTGTATTGAAATTCAGTGAACATAGGAGGTGGTAAAAATATATGGATCAAAGCCTCCTGCTAATCTTTGCAATATATATCATTTTATCTTTGCAAAGAAACTTGTATAGGGCTACAGTTCTGTTACCTGCTAGTATTTTTCAAATGATACCCACGAGTCCAAAGGATGCTTGCTGTGGTACAATAACAGTAAATAACAATAACAGGACATTTTTCCTTTTTTTTAAAAAAAAGGAATTTGTGTTAGTTACTAAATACACTATTTTATGGAAAACGTAGCTTGGCAATTGTGGCACAGCTTCTGTAGTGTCAGGAAGAGCTGATGGTATGACTGAAAGAGAACGTAAGAGATGTACCCCCAAAAAGAAAAGAAGTAATGAAAAAGCAAACTAAATAGACAGTGTACAATATGATTTCTTTAGATGGTTAAAATAAACCATCAACAAAACCTACCATATGGATTTGTACTTTGTCACAATTAATCATTTTGGTGATCCTAGATTATTCCTACTAGTCCCGTAGTCATGGGGACTATTCCTATAGGAATTGTTCCTTTCAAATAGGAAAGCTCAGATACTAGAAAGAGATGCATGCAATACAACATATATTATATACTTCCCCATAGCCTTAGGGTTTATCTATATAGGGGCATTCAGGAAAATTAACTAAAGGTGTGAATATAAAATAGATTAGCTAAACTGCAATAAATCCCTGGGTGGAGACACTAATTCAGAATTAGGGCTTGTCTACATGGTCCCACAATGTGGATTAGAGGGATATGAATTGTAGCACACACTAATGTGTTGCGCTGTAACTGTCCCATGTAGACCCCGGTAGTGTAAATTAAAAGATACCTAGTTCATGTTAAAATGGGACTATATTAACACAAACAAGGTATCTTTTAGTTTGCACTAGCAGGGTCTATATGGGGCAGTTACAGCGCACCACATCAGTGTGTGCTGCAGCAGCTCACACCCCTGTAATCTGCACTGCAGGGCCATGTAGATAAATCCCCAAAGTGGCCTTAATTCAGTTTATCTTAATTCACTCCCAAAGAAACTGTGTGAAAAGCAGCTTCACTTTGGAAGTGAATTAAACTAAGCCAAATTAAGGCCACTTTAATTCTGAATCAGAGTTTCTCTGTATGGTTTTAATGTAGTTTAACTAATCCACTTTAAATTCATATAAAAATTAATTCAGATTAACTTTCCTGAATATCCCTGTGTAGATAAGCCCTTAGGTTCTGGAGGAAGGAATGTTTTACAGTCTCGCTCCTCCTTTGCTCATCAGTAAGGTATGAAGGTTGGAGAGAAGTGCTTGTACCTCTTCCTGTTGCTTAACTAATTAAGTAGAGTTTGAACCTTTATTTCCAGCTTTTCATCCAAATGTTTGTGCTGAGGGAACTTGCATTTCCCATACAATTGTAGGATGAGTACTTCACTGAAGGGGGCAAGCTTATAGGCTTACCATTTCCCCATTCTTATGCCCAAGTTGTGGAGGGACAATGAGTGGCTGCAGCCACACCAGCTTAATTTGAACAGCTGTCTTGAATAGCCTTATTCTGCAAATTACTGCTGTGCAAAATTTACCCTTTATGACTTGGACAGACAGATGAATAGATACAGTAGAGCAGCATGTAAATATACTGAGTGAAATCCTTACCCCATTGAAATCGATGTGAAAACTCCCATGGATTGTAATGGGACTAGCATTTCATTCACTGTGGTTTTTACAGATGTCTGATTAGAGGATAATTTGCTCTTTACTGATTTTCATCCACAAAGGCCCCATGTCATAGAGACCCAGGAGAACTAATCACAGAGGGCACCAAAGCCCATTTGCTGATCTCTAAACTGACAAGGGGTTTTGCGCCTTTATTTGGTTGTCACAAAGGAATATTGCATGGACAGTTATACAGTTTCAGAAGTTTATGCAGTTTAAAAGTATTACAATTTTCATACATTGTTTTTAATTAATTTAATCTACAGGCCCAGAAGTGTTGCATGGTATTTTACAAATAAAGGTTTTGAGAATAATTTAGGTAAATATTTTTTTTTTAAATGTGAACCAATAATGTCTTTGGACAAACAGATAAAAATGGAATGGTTTGAATGAAAAACAGTAACTCGAATTGTTTTTGTTTTAATAGAATGTACATTCTCTAATATGAATAATCAGTTTCAACAATTTTACACTATAAATATAAATGTATACCTTATAAATAAATACTTTCACCTTCTGTACCATTTCATATTTAAATTTAATTCTAATTATTCTCCTTTTGCTTTTCCTAGCTAATTCCAGTCTTCTTGGAGGTGGAGGGGGTAAGTCTTTGTTTAACATGCTCCTTTTTCTCAAAAACACTATGTATGCTCTGAACAAAAATAATATTCAGTAATGCCAATAACCACAATCAACACAGATCATCTTGTTTATGTACAATAAGTTCCAAATGTAAAACTACCTGAATGGAAAGAGAACCAGATGAGCTTTTTATCCTTTACATACAGCCAGGAGGTTGTGACCATTCCTTTCATATATGGACCTCGTAACTGTCACCATTGTTACCTGAAGCATAGGCTGCTGTGCTGTGCTCTGTTTGGGCTACACCTTAGAGCCATTCAAAAACTAAAGTTGGGGTATCTGAAGTTGAACTGCTACACTTGATGTATCTTTAAGTTATTTCAAGGAACATCTGTGGCCCATGGATAAATATCAGATAAAACATTCAAGAAACTGTAGCAATTGTAATTACTTAGTAAATAAAATTTATGTTCAGACATTTTTATCTCAGCTGTTCACCCCATATCTGTGAGAATAGTGCAGGAGAATAATACTTTATTTCTAATCTTTTCTTTTTGTTGTTGTACTTTGGTGTGAACTTTTAAAATTGTGAGTTAGTGAGGCAAAAGCTTGTGTAGTGAATGACAGAGTGGCTTCTAATGTTGTTCAGAAACACAATATTTTTTCCCTTTTAATACATGACATCATTTTGCTTTTCATGTATTACTGTAGCCCTAAGAGCTTATAAGAGTTAACAGTTGAAAAAATTATGCAGGGTTAAATTTCAGCATTTCTCTTGCTCACTCTGTTTTCTGCAGGAGGGGTAGGGGGAGAGGCTCCAAGCTAGAAATTTCACAATACAGTAGCTGTATGGATAGCTATTAATCTTTCCTGGCTAGAGTTTAAAGGACCTGATGATCACAGCCTACATATGCAATTGGAAAGGGAAGGATTCAGTAAAAAAGATTGCTGTTGCTTTTCAGACTCAGAGTGATTTGTTTTCGCAACCTGAACAGTGTAAGCAACCGTCATTCCTGATCCATGAAGAGTGGATTCTCACGTGAGAAAGTGCTTCAAAACTACATTGAGAGGGAGTTAGAAACATGAACAGATTTTTAGTTCAAATACAGATCAGAATGTAAACCTACAATGAAGTGTTGTCTAATAATTTTCCAGTCAAGTTAATCTGTTTCTATTTCTTTGAGGCAGTTTGTGATGCACCAAATTTGATTTTATTATTTGTATTACTATAGCACCTCGTGCCCTGCCCAAGGTAATCCCTCAATAGTGATTGATGGACAAAAGGTGAGATTACTATATTATCGCCTAAGTATTTATTCCCATTTGATAAAAGTCAGTACAAATACTCAAATTTCAGTCAGGTTTCTAGAGAAATGGTTATTGTAGAAAAGTTTTAGTTGTTGACTTTCATCAGTATTTATTCAGCTGGACTGCACTTCAGAAGTTGGTATCCTATTACTGTGGAACCACAGAATGTAGCTTGTCCTCTTAGCTCAGTCTGGCAGACAGGATGATGACCAGTCCCCAGCTGGGATTCTTCTCGCTTTTCAGAGCAACCATCGCTGCTTTTCCAATTCAGTTCCTGCTTGACTCAAAGCCACACTCAGAAATGTGACCTTTGCTACCACATCTTGATGTCATTTTTGTTTCTTAACCCAGAAGGTGAAAGACACTTGCTCCTAAAAGGCAGGCACTGCTCTGGAATCTAAAATAAACTTGAAAGGAAGTGAGGAAATTGGTTAGTAAAACTTCAAAATGGAACCCTTCAGAGCCATCATAAATCAAGGTCCTGGTATTGGTGGACCTAAGGACACCCAGTTACAAATCCTCATCACTTACTCTCTCTAAAAGTACCTAGGGCTTGTGCTGAACATATGGTCTTTCTTATAAGCTCTTCTCCATTCAGCCTGGAATCTGACCTGAGAATGTTGGTAAAGGTCATGTTGGTCATGCAGTGACACTCTCTCAAATGGGTTTGTGAGATTCCTTCTCTAGCTGACTAGTTTATTTGGCCAATCTCAGGACTGGGCCACCCAAATGGTACAGGAGTCACTAGCATTGTTCAGTTTACTAGGTCTCACAGCAAACAAACAAGCAGCATCCTGGCTCCAGACTTCTCTTTATCCAACCAGAATACATACTGCCTTGGACAAGAGTCTATCAGGGTGGGAAGTAAATGTGGATCCCTGCTGAACACAGGGAATATGGTCTCCAATGGAAAGACGGTTTCCTATAAACACCCTTGTGCTGCAGGCAACAAGGTTAGCTGCATTACTGCTCAGAAGGCTAAAATGGGAAAAATTTATCCTCAGAATTCCAATGCATGACAGTGGTCATGTACCTGAACTATCGGGGTAGTAAAAAAAGTAAAGAACTCTCAGCTTGCTCCTGTTTTCCTGGGTACAGGTGATTCTCCTCTCAGTAAGGTTCTGTTTATTCCAGCTCAGCTTCACTGTACACTGTGGGCTTAGGCTCTCCAAGTTTCTTCGAGCAAAGCTGCAATAATGGAAAAGTCCTTTTTGTAGATCTGCTTGCAGTGAAATTCAGTTCCAAGTGCTTCGTCTTTCATGTGACATTTTTACACCACCATGAAATGCCTTGGGTCTCTGAAAATGTTACCTGTTCTAAAATCTAGATTTCTTTTCTAAAATCTTTCCAGCATTGAACTAATTGTAATTAGATTGTGTGAAGAACCCTGGTCTCATCTTCCTAAGTTTTCTAATGATCTATTAGAAAAAACTTTTTAAATAATTCTTTTGAAGAGTTAACGGACCAAGTTTTTGATAAACATGTTTGCAAGCTTGTCCTTTGGTTCAAGTGCCGGTGGCTTTGCATCACTGCCAGCTACTTTTGTGCCATAAGAGACAACCACATTTTAAATCAGTCATCTGACCAGATTATCTAAGTATAATTGGGCTTTTTAGAGCCAAACTGATGATTGTCCTTAGATTCCAATTTTAAATCTCCTGTGTATGGTTTTTATGACAGAATGAAGAGATATGAAAGATGCCAGACAACAATTATTCACATAACTATTTTTTTAAAACACAACATCACGAAATGTACAATATTATTTCAATGGTAGACTTCTATATTTAACTAAAGATTCTTTTTAAGACTTCTTTCTGCTTGTCAGATAACTCTTATGAAGTTCCTTGGAGTTCATTAAGAATCTTATGAGTAATTTTGTCTTTCTTTTAAAATTTAAATTCAGTTTACTAAGAGACAGCCTGATGGACACATTTTATTTCTTTTTTCACCAGGTTTACCACCCAACTGCTTCCATTAACTTGTGCAGAACAATTATTTATGTATTATTTGTTTCTAGTGTCACCCACAGTATCACAGTGGATAAATGCAAAAGAAGGCACAAGCCCTACCCTGAACAACTTATGCTCCAAGGTCAATATTTTCAAAAGGGGCTAGTGATTTCTGATGCCTCCATTTTTTTTATGCCGAAATTGTAACTCCTTTAAAATTGCCTGAATTTCAGAGGTGGTGAGGGGACTCAAAGTTCACTGAAAATCAGGCATCTTAAGATGTCTCCTTAGGTTGGACACTCAAAAATGGAGATGCCCAAAATTACTACTTTGGAAAAATTAGGCCTAAAGTTGTGTGATAAGCATGGGCCCATTACTACACACCTTGTTCACAAGAGTAAAGCCTGCAGGATCCTGGAATGATTTTTTTTTCTCTGCTTAACAGTCCATCTTTTCTCCTTTGCCTTACCACTTCTCAGTTGTTTCTCTGAAGGTATATTCTTTCTTGATTTGCTGGACGTAATGAACCACACATTGCATGCTAATCTTTGGGTTGTCCTTCTTTCTGTTTATACATGATATTTTCAATTCAAGCTTATAAACTAATTAGTAACAAACTAGCTTTTTTCTGTAGATGTTAAATTTGTTCAGCAAAGGTGACATTGGTTGTAAGTATACCCCAATGTCACTAATATTATTTATAAAGTATTTTCTATGTATATGTAGTGAGGGGGGAAGGGGAGTCCAGTTTAATATGACCTCTTAGGAATTTAAGCATCACCTCACCCCCATGTAAAGACACAGCTTATTTCAGCAAAATAGTTATTTTACAAGTTTATCTTAAATCAGTTCCCCAAACGAAGCTATATCGGCAAAACACTTTTTTACTGGTATAACTGTGTCAATACTAGAGCTTTTGCCAACATAGTTATGTCAGTCGGGGTGGGGGGATCAAACCCTTGAATGACATCTATGCCAGCAAAATTTTTAAGTGTAGTCTAGGCCTGCCTCTCCAGTCTTTAGCCTACAATTTAAGGGAATATAGTCTGTAATCATAAACCATATATTTAACTTCTAAGTGCATTTCTTAACTATATAAACAGGGAGTGAAAAAGAAATCTCACATTAGCTATTGTTTTTACTAGTAGGGTGAAATGAAGTGCTATGTTTTGCCAAGAGCTAGATCTGATGTACTCATGTATTGTAAACTTCAAATACTCTCTTTTAAGAGACAAACGGGGGATTTATGCCAATCACTGCCCACAAACATTGAACATTACTACTTCATATAGGACACTGAGGCCTGGTCTACACTAGAAAATTAGGAAAGCATAACTACATCACTCAGGGATGTGAAAAATCTACAGGTAGTGTCTACACTTAAGTATTCCAGTGGTGCAGCTGTAGTGTTTTAAGTGTACACAGGCCCTGAAGGACCTTTTCATACTTTCAGTCCATAACATCATTCATTTTCCACACAGGCTGCACCTTTGAACAAGTATTCACATTAAAGACCCAGCCCTTCTAAATTATTTGGTTTAGCCAATGGATCCCAATGGGTTGTCAGTGGAAAGTTTGAGAGTACCAGTGTAGCACAGTCAAGCCTTTCTGATTCAAGGAAATAAACAATGGGTTGGGTTTTTTTGGTAGAGTTCATTTACCTCTTCCTTCATCATGTCAAATAAATGTTAATGACATTGGGGTATACAGTAGAATCTCAGGTTTCAGAGTAACAGCCGTGTTAGTCTGTATTCGCAAAAAGAAAAGGAGTACTTGTGGCACCTTAGAGACTAACCAATTTATTTGAGCATGAGCTTTCATGGGGGTGGGAGGAGGTGTTGTTTCATGATCTCTGTGTGTATGTAATGTCTGCTGCAGTTTCCACGGTATGCATCCGATGAAGTGAGCTGTAGCTCACGAAAGCTTATGCTCAAATAAATTGGTTAGTCTCTAAGGTGCCACAAGTACTCCTTTTCTTAGTAGAATCTCAGAGTTACAAACGCCAATCACACACCTCATGTAGAACCAGAGGTATGCAATCCAGCAGCAGCAGAGACCTCCCTCCCCCCCCAAAAAAGCGCAAATACAGTACCGTACTGTGTTAAATATAAACTACTAAAAAAATAAAGGAAAAGCAGCATTTTTCTTCTGCATAGTGAAGACTAAACACAGCTTTGAAACAATGTTCTGTTGTGAACTTTTTGAAAGAACAACCATAACATTTTGTTTAGCGTTACGAACAACTTCCATTCCCGAGGTGTTTGTAACTCTGAGATTCTACTGTACTTACAAACAGTGAGGTCTTTAAACAAATGTATCTGCCTCATTTTGGCATTCAGCTAGCCTCAAAAGCTGTTCGTTGCTTTGTACGCTGTCACATCATTTCTTCTTGTATGTGGTGGTGGTGTAGCCATATTGGTCCCAGGATATTAGAGAGAGAGCTAATATCTGAAGAAGAGCTCTGTGTAAGCTCAAAAGCTTCTCTTTCTTAACAGAAGTTGGTCTAATAAAAGATATACCTGACCTGCTTTGACTAATGTCTTCCCTTAGGTATTTAGATAACTATGAAGAGACACAACTTTCTTGGAGAACAGTGGTCATTGAGAAGAACTGATAACCTGAGGCAAAAGGACTATTAGCCTTAGTTGCCCATTAACCCCTTAATATGGTTTGTTAGAAGATAGCTGTTGCAATCATTTTCTAAGTAAAGAAAATTAAGTGTTGAATCTCATTCTCCCATTGTCATTTTAGTCCCCTGCCTCTCTTTGAGTAGGATGGATTTGATTAGTACTGCATCTAGAGGTTTCAATACTATGGAAATACATCAGCCAATCAAGTTTTCTATATTTTTACTTTCTATACAGAAGTAATACTAGTTCTCCTTTGAGTGATTGTGTGTGTGTACATACCCACACACAAACACCCCTCTTCAGGTGTACCTGAGCCCGGTGCACTAAGTCAGAGACTTTTAGCTAGCAGTACCCATTGTACATGTGTCTTGCAGGTCCTCATGTCTCAGACCTAGAGTGTAACAGATGGAGCTGCTCTGATCCACTCTTAATTCCTTCTCATTGCCTATGGCTAGGAGTTGGAAGTCCCCGAGTCACCTTGAACTCAGAGACTTGCCTGCTAAACAGTGTATGTAAATAATTTATAGTATTAGTTAGCGTAGTGTAAATAGACAGCGATATTTTTAGTTTTTCTTTGTTTCATGAGTAGGGAGTTTCTTTTCTTTCTTGAGGGCACTTTAAAATGTAGGAATCCGCAGCATTGTCCTTCTTGTCAGGCTGCTATGCCTTCAGTGGGGGGTGTGTGTGTTGCTTGATTCGTTGAAATGAAGGGGACCTAGCAGACAGATATTCTGTCTGTCAGTCTTTTACTACCAGGATGCAGAAATCTTCTGAGATAGGCCTTAGGGAGTGTCTCATGGCGAAAGTCATACAGGTGGCTCAGATCTAGGCTAGTCCATAGCTGAGTGGGCTGAATATTCATTATCCAGAAATGCTCTGTCTGTTTCTTCTGCCTCTTTGGTCTCTCAAGGGTCAAAAACCTGTGAAAATAAACAGGGAGAAGAGGCATTGCTCTCATTCCCCTGGATCTTCGTCCAACTTGATTGTCTTCTAGGTTTCAGGAGGGAAAGACTGAGCTGAAAATGCCTCCTTCACCTCTCATAATAACTTTTACTGTAGCGTTTCAGCTGATAAAGGACTCTCAAGACCTCTGGTACTGAGGTTAGAGAAAGACCTCAAGAACACCATTCTGTGGTACCACCTAAACAACTCTTGATGTTGGTAGTCAAGAGCAGTATATGTCACTGGTGCCAGTGGCCCCAGCACCGAAGATCTCTTTGCCAGTGCGCTCAATGTCAGTGTGTATTATCCATGCCAGACATACCTTAGCTTGGTGCCTTCGGGCTTCTTTGGTAGCTAAGGATCTGCTTTCTCTCCAAGTGCTGGACTTGCCTCTCCTGAAACAGCCTGTGGTTTCCAGATGTTTCACAGTGCGAACTTCGGGACTTCCTCAATGTTCACATTGGTATTGGACCCAGTGTCTTCAACTCTCAGAATACTGTATAGGAACTTTCTAGACTGCCCAATACCACACCATCTCTGTCTGAAGAATATGCCTGTTCTTCTGAGACTCAGAGCTTCAAAGAACCATCTTGCTTAGATTGCAGAGACTGAGATATTTACATCCTCTGACTGCAGGAAGGCACTTCTCCATGGGTTTGGATCATCAGTCTTATAGGTGTAGGACAAGGGTGTTTTCTGCCTGGGGCTCCCCAGCTAGGGCCCCATTCCCCAACTTCCTGCCTTGGCCATATTGCAAGTGACAAGGTTGGTGAAAGCCTCTCATTCAGAGTTTGCTGACTCCACGACCTGAACATCTTTTCTACCTGGACCCATCAGATGAGAACATTCGAGACCAAGGGCAGCAGATGCATACTCATATCTCATAGTCTTCACCTGATGAGGCAATTGTGCCCCAGTCTTACTCCCCCATCCCAGATAAGGCCTTTTTAGGACTTTTTGGTCATCCTGGCACTGGACTTTGAAGCAGAGAGGTGTTCAGGAGAACTACCACAATGATCTAGACGTTCTAGACGGTGCCAGGAAGGATGCCATTGCCTATACACAAAACTCTGCTTGATCCTGCTAAACTGCTGTGGCAGAAAACCACTTCCCTGGCACTGACCTTGAAAAGGGCTGACCATTGGTACCAGGTGCCCTCACAAGGTTTCTAACAGGAAACCTGGTTCTGGGTGGCTGAAAAAACTGTTTGTGGCTGTGCAAAATGAAACATCTTGGCAGGGGCAAGTCAAGGTCACCCTGAAGGATAAAGAGCCCAAAAGACGTGACATATTTGGCAGGAAGGCTTATTTCACCTCCAGGTTTGAGATGTAAATTGTGAACTATCAGGCACTTTTCTCCAAACGTGGCATGATTAATTGGGATTCCATGGCAAAATTTTTGGAGGCGCTTCTATAGGACTCAAGGGATGAGTTTAGTACAGCTATTTTCACTGCATTGTTGAGAGCAGAGTAACAGTTTATCAGGATCTTCCCAATTTACCTCCTCCTGTACCCACCTCTTTAGAAACCCCATGTCTGGAACTACATAAGTACATATTGATGGGTTCTGGACACTGTGGAGCCACTTTGTTCTATGACTGCGACAGCATATCACACCAAGGAAGGTTCCAGTCCATTCTGAACTTGTGAACATGTCTAAAACCAACCCCAGGACTACAGTGAGCTCTTGTCTATGGCAGCTGGGGTATGCAGCATCCTGCATGTATGCGACTCAGCATGCCAGACTTCACCTGAGATGCATACAGAGCTGGTTGATGATGTCTGTCTATCAGCCAAAAAGACACCCTCCGGATATGCTGATTCACATACGTGCTTGGGTTCTATTGTTTTTAGACTGGTGAAATGAATCCAGACAGTATTTACAAGAAGTTCCTTACTCACCCCCTCTGCCAGCAGAGGACATGAGTAACTGATGTGTGCACTGGAGGATGAGGTGCTCACCTGAATGGGATCCAAACACCAACAGAACTTTTCTGACCTCCATCAGGGGAGTGACCAATAGACGTAATGACAGGCAGTACAACCACCGAGTTTTGCCTCGAGAGGCAGGGTGAGATTTAGCCTTTCATATCGGGAGTTGGTGCAATTGTGGAACTTTTGGTTCAAAACAATGTAACCCACAGAGCCAATCGCCTATCAGGGTAGGATGCACTTGCAGCCACCTCAGCAGGGACTTCACACAAGATTACAAATGCTCCTTTAAAATATGACAAGGTGAAGACAATCTCTTACAAATAGAGAGACCCCAGTGGTGACCTGTTCTTCAACAAGGGAAAACAGAAAACATCATTTCTGTTCCAGGGCAGGGATGAGCACAGGCTCAGTCACAGATGTGTTGGGAAAGAGAGCTCCTCTATGCATTCCCTCTGATCCCATTGCTACCCATAGGCATCAAGAAGCTGAAGCAGGAATACACGAGGATTATAGCCCTGGCATGGCCAAGACGGTACTGGTTCTTGGACCTACAGGGGCTCTTGTTCTGGCCTCAATTGACATTGCCCCTGGTTCAGGACCTTTTTTCATTGAATAGCAGCCAAGAGCTGCACTTGAACACTTCCAGGCTCCATCTTACAGTGTGACTGCTGAATGGCTGAACCCAGTGGAAAGAGGTTGAAAACTTCCTCATGAGCAACAGAAAGGTTTCCACTAGAAAAACTTACCTTGGAAAGAGGAAGAGCTTTTCCATCTGTGTCACAAGACATCATCTCTTTCTACTTGAAATGCCCATTCACCGTATCTTGGTATGCCTACTGTAATTAAAGGAGTCAGGCCACCTCACTTGATATTCTTGATGAAGGTGGTATTGGATTTCCACCTGAATATAATAATTCATTTACCAATATTGTTTCCAAATTCTCAAACCATAAAGCCAAAGAGATTCCATTCACATGATTTATCATTTTAATTGATAGGAGAGAACAAATGAGATCTTCCCTGAGACTCTTGATATCATATGCATCAATGATGAGAAAACAGGCAGTTTGTGTGCAGAGAATTTGGAACTGGATATCTTTCTGCATCAGGGTGTGCTATGATCTTACAAATGTAATAGCTCCAGAAAGTATTCTAGCTCATTGCGTCAGAGCTCAGGCTTCCTCTGCAGCATTTTTAAGTAACATCTCCATCATGCACATCTTCAAAGCAGCTTACATGGTCTTCTTTGATTCATACTTCGACAAGGCTTTATGCCATCACAACAATTGCTAAAGCTGATGCTGACTTTAGGAAATCAGTCTTTGTCAAGTAGACCCTGAATTCCTACCACCTAAACAAGTACCACTTGGGAATCATCTGACATGGAATATATATGTGCACAATCATTGAAAGGAGAAAAATGTACCTGTACAGTAACTGTTCTTCTAGCCTGCTGTGCACATGTGTGTTCCATGATCCACCCTCCTTCCCAACTAGTTTAGAGGCTATTGATATCAGGTTTGCAGTGTGAAGGAACTGATGGAATCAGGTCAGCCCTGCCCCTTATGCCCACTGAATGGATACTGCTAGCTAAAAATCTCTGACTCAAGTGCACTCGCTGCACAAACAACTGAAGTGAAGTATATATGTGTGCAACACTTGTTGAAGAATACTTGTTACTACTCAGGTAAGTAATCATTGTTTTATTGATAATCTAATGGTCTAGAGCAGAATATGATCCTCTAAGACTGCTGAGTTTGGCTTGATGGTCCTTGTTCTCCATTCCAAGGTTTGGATCAGGCCAGAGGTGTATGAACTTCTCTGTACTTCAACTCCTTTTATATAACTCATTTCCAGAGTAGTTCTCCCAGAGTTCCATTGTAGACTAGCCTTTTATATAGAGGTCAGCTGTTGTAGGTCAGTTTGGGGTTTTATTCCGCTTGTTCTTCCTTTGTTGTTTTTTTTCTTTGTCATGTCTTGCCAGAGAGGCTGTTTCCAATTATCTGGGCCACCAGGCTCAACTTTAATTTAAATGTCATTGTGTGTGTTTTCCTGTGCGTACTATATCTGGATATGTAGTGAGAGGAGGTGTATAAATAAGTATAGTTTATTTTAGATGGACAAAGGAAAACATCGATTGCTCTGTGTACCTGGAACTATACTTGCCCAGTAGATCTGATCTGGTAGGTAATTCCCTTCAATACGTTCTATTATTTTAATTTAATTTAATTTAACTGCTTGTTCAGTTTAACCCAAGTATGCTAATAGATCTGTTTTTGTCCTGGAGTTGTCAGGGTTGCCTAAAACAAGACTGTGCCCCTTCAGAGTCCAATTTTTGCTTAAATTAGATGTGCACATTACTCTTTCATAGGTTGTTGACTTATCCCTTTGCTGCTTCCCTTATTCAGCCATATATAGCCCTTTAATAGAGGTTTCTGGATTGATTTAACTATACCTTTTGAATTAGTCATTCCTCATTTCTTTGTCTGATTGGATACTGTTACAAAGGTCCTTCGGAAAATAATAATCCAGTGATTGCCAAAATGACTCCACACAAATAATTTTGTTTCTTGCAAGAACTGATATTAATGAATGACATCTGAAGTGCAGTGTTCAGGTAGGGTGTGTGTGTGTGTGTACTTGCCATTGTACGCTGACTATTTTTTTCTAGACGGGACATATTTAAAAGGTGTGATCAGATCATGGTCCTTTAAGGCAGTATTCATAGTTTAGCCAATGTATAATGAGTCTGAAAATATTTTTTTGGTCACAAATAGGTTCTAAAATTTATGGTGTCCACACTATGCCAACGTACTCTACTGCTTACAAAGCCTGTTACTATTGCTACTTCATTCAGCCAGTGGGAGTCACTAACAATTAGTGTTTATCCATAAGGGGCTGAGCATGCTAACTCCACAGTTTTCTTAACTCATGCCTGAAAATGGGACTTTAACAGTGTTCCCCTGCTTGACAGGAGTTTGTGCTATTAGTAGACCACGAAGTGGACAAATACAGTTTTTTTTATTTGAGGGAATTAAATTTATATCTACCTACTAATAGAAACAGAATACATAAGCTGCTACAAAAATAAATAAATTAAAAAGATACTGCTTAAATTCCATGTGTTTTAGAGCAGGAACATATTTTACTTACATTTCAGGAAGCTACCCTGCTGAGTAAATATACAGTACTGTGCCATTTCTTCAAAACTGAGGCAGACCGTTAGCTAATGATGATGCTGGGATGTACGACCACCACAAGAAAGATTTAAAGGTGATTGTGACAAATCCAAGCAGGAAACTGAGGCATAAGGACTTTCTCTTCTTTGCATTATCTGTTTGAGATAAAAACACCAAGAACAAAACTTACAATGCATACTTATAAATCAGTCCTTAAGATCATGATGTAATGCCGACCCCCAAAATACTGCATGATATACACAGTAATATATATTTTACTTGAATTATGCAAATGAAGAAATAAAATTAACCACATTCTCTAAGCATATCGACCTACATTATATTTACGTTTTCCTGTTCTTTATAAACATATAGTAGGCACTTCCGGTTTTGTTCTATACATTTATTTTCTAAAACTCTTGATTGGGTACAATTTTGGAATCCCTGT
Organism: Caretta caretta; assembly: GCF_965140235.1. Lineage (NCBI taxonomy): Eukaryota > Metazoa > Chordata > Testudines > Cheloniidae > Caretta > Caretta caretta. The sequence goes on along the minus strand of NC_134208.1, from coordinate 198,952,853 downwards.
GTAGTGAGATTTTTGCAGATTCTGTTTATCTCCGAGTTCCTTTGCCCCATCTCAGGAGTACCTCACTTTTAAAGCTATGGTAGTATGTGTTCTCCTCAATACAAGAAAGATAAAGGCCAGTCTGCAGACGGATGCAGGAAACAATTATTTTTTCACTTAACAAGAGGCAGGGCAAAGGTCTTAAACTACATATGTTGGGAAATTAGTCTGTTGGTTGAAGAACATGGTTCCTACCATGAAAAGTGAATTAGAGTGTTAGAAAGTGGCACATTGTGCTGTGTGTTTATAATGAAAAATGCACTAAGCCAACTGTTGGAGTTTGTGTTTATATATTTACCAGGCTGCTAAGGTTAGCTTGAAATAAAATACTTGCCCGGTATCCTTAAGGTAAGATCTACAAATTGGGACAACTGTCACAGTTAGTCAGTTTCATGCCTAACAACCGTGACAATGTCCCTTTCAAAAGAATAAGATTGAGCAGAATGCTGCACTGAAGACTTGTTTCATTTGATTTCAAAAACCATCCCGGACCTGTTTTTCAGGTTAAAGTCTTGATCGTATTTTCATTGATATCAATAGCAAAATTCTCAAACTTCAATGGGAGCAAAAATAGGATTAGTCTCTAACTGAGGAAATATAAATCTTTTTGGCAAATGCAGATCTTTTTTTATTTTCCTGGCTTTGAGTTAAAATATTACTCTTCAAAGTAATAACTAATAAAGTTTGAATCATGTAATTTAAATATCGCATAAAGTGTGGAAAATAATGTCACTGTTTTGGAAACCACAATGCTAATGTAATGTTGTCATAGTCTAGATATAAATTAAATATTCACAAATCTTTTGTTCTAAATGTAATTTTCTGCCGTTAGACATAATTGTCTAGAGCCAAAACAGATTCAGACAGGCAGTACCAATGAAACGGCTTTATTAAATGTTTGACCTGCAGGCAGAAATAGAGATACTTCACTCTACCTGACAACCCTGCTAAGGTTGTCACTATGGTACAGAAGGAACTAGACTCAAATTATGCCCAGGACTTTTGCTAAACTGTATGATCCCCTTAAGTGCAAAATGAACAAGAGAAGTGTTTTTCCGAAGACCAAAGCTGCATATATTATGGAGCAGATTATACTTAAACTCTATGGCTGTTACCCCTGAAACTTATGGCAGAGTTGCATTGAATTTTGTAGCAAACATTTTTAATCATCTGATAACTTTCAATTTTTTAAAAATACCCAATGAGGTGAAAAATATACTCAGCACTTAACTCTAGGAGCTCCGCAGGAGCGGTAGGACATAGCCATGTCCAGTATCGCGAACCCCAAACATTCAAAAACTATGAGTAAGGCCCCAAAAAATCATGATTTTTTTTAAAAAAATACATTTTGGGTTCTTTTTGCTTACCTTCAGGCTTTTGAGTCTTTAGGTTACACTTGGGCCACATTTTCAAACCTCTCTCTGCAATCATGAAGGCTATAAAAAAATTCAACTTTATACGGGACTGGGCTACAACTTAGTAAACATGTTGTGTCAGCACAAATGACAATGAATCAATTAATCCTTGAATGAGTGATCTGTGTGTAATATACACACACAATACTAAGTGAAAAGACCATTATTAAGATCGCAAAGTGAAAAACACTACAAAAATTTAGGAAATGCCAGAATCAGTGTTCATTTTTATTTTGGTTCCCTTATTCATATGCATTATGATCATCTTTAATTACATGATCACACAGGACCCCTGCCTCATTTGCAAGATGGGCACTGCTTATTTAATGAGCAGCTATTCAGTATTTTGTTTTATCCTTACAGTTCAGTGTGTGGCCCAAGGGGAAACCCTGCTCTGAAAACAGAAATATTAATTTCCTCATGGGTGTAATCATGATAGTAACTGAGTGCTTTGCAAAGATTAATTAATTTGTCTTCACAAAATGCCTGTGAAGTGAGGGGGGAGGGTTTTATCCACAGATGAAGAACTGAAGCACACAGCTGAAGGTCAGAATTTTCCACTAATTTTGGGTGCTTAATTTGAGAATCTAGGATCTGACTTTTCAGAGTAATGAGCACTTACTATTTGCACAGCACAGTTCCTGTGATCAGACCCCAGGGTCTCATGTCAGGCACCCAAAAAATGAGGAACACACAATTAGTAACTGCCTGCGAAGTTTGGTTTAAGGAACTTGCCTGGTGTCACATAGGAACTTTTTGTCAGATGCAGGGATAGAATCCAGTTCTCAAGGGCAGCATTCAACTGCCTTAACCATGAGGTCACCCATTCTCTTCCTGTAGTCTCCTGTGTTGTTCATTAGACACCTTTCAACCTCTGCAACCAATGAGGCAGGGGTCCTACACACAACAGTCTTTCACCAAACGGCCCTGATTTATCCCCAGAGCAGCTCCATTCTGTGATTCATCCATCTTCCCTTTAGAGTAGTGCAGGGGGATTCCCCGAACCCTAGAGTTGTCGTAAAAATTGCAGGCTCCTCAACTTCAGTGGATAGGAGGGGAAAATAATGTAGATCAAGCATAAGAAGGTGCAGTAATATGGAGCTTTTCCCTTTCCCACCCCTCCCAACTACTGAGATTTTTTTGAGGTGGGGTGAGGGGTTGACACCTGTAGGATGGGAGTGGAGAAGGCCTTTCTGCTGGCTAGGGTGGCATAGCATACAGCCAGCAAACATGGTCTTTTGTGGCTTGAACAACCCTAGGGTCTTGTGTATATTTGTCCTATGGGGTTGGTCCTAAATATTTCATTGCTTTCCTATTATACAAATGGAAACACTGAATTCCAAGGCGTACAAATATCACCTCTGATTCACAGAGGAGGAGGAGAGCAGTTTGCACCCTTCTGCATGAGGTGGCACTTGCAGATATACCTGATTGTACCCTTTTAAGTACATACTTAAAAAAAAAAAAAAGAGTACATACTTAGAAGTCATGAAGGATCCAAAGTGCTCCCTCCTCTTTATCTGTGGGAATGAATTAGGGGTGATGCTTGTAGGCTTTGGCGGTAAGTGTTTACATTTGTATAAAAGGAAAGCACTGACATACTAATCATGGCAATTTTCTGTTCGTAGCTATATCTTATTTAATTAAGTTTCTTAGGATACAATTGTTCCCCCCCCCCAGTTTAATAATTATGTGGGCACCAGGTGCAATTAATAGTATTTGCACTCAGAGGAAACTGTTTTTTCTTCACCATTGTGTAAATCTTTTCCTGTGTCTTTCACTTTGCAATAAAAAATGCACAAAGTGTTTAGTAGTTTCAAGGAATTATTAACATTGATGTTCATTGCTTTACATATGTGTCACTAATGATGGCTGGTAGTTTCTGTTAGTTCAATTTAAATACGTCTGGAACGGCTTTCTGCTCTGTATTTTTAGTTTCATGTGTTGCAATAGCTTAGAGCCCATTAGAATTCTGCTGCTGATTTGGGGTTTGGCAGACATCCCACGACAGATCTGCCCCAGTTGATGTGAAAAAGGGTTGGAACTAAGTAAGGACCTCTTGCGCCTGAATCTGAGCTGCATGGAATTCTGGTAAGACTACGCTTCTGCTTGCCAGCTTAGCCGTCTTTAACAATTCCTTAGACCAGCTGAAAGACAACCTTGACTAGAATTGTTTGCTCTAGAATAAATTCCTATATTATTTTAAAGGTTGAGAATTTCCACTTTGAGATGATGCAAAAGACAGTGGTCAGGGCAAATAACTCTCTCATAAAATTGTAACGTGATTTTTTTAAAAAAAGAACAGAATTTCAGTAATGTTTTTATGATGTACAATGGCAATTCAATTAACCCATTAAGTAATTAAAAGTAAAAACTGTAATTTCATTCTGTTTTTTTCCAGCATAAGTTGTACTCAGGAGTGCTGGAACAACGTTATAGTGGGGGGTGCTGATGATGGAAACCATCAAAACCATGTATTTGGTGTTTGTTATTACTGCTTCAAGCCAGGAGGTATGGTAGCACCACTGGTCGTATGTCTATATTTGTATAAACATGGAGCTAAACAAAATAGAAAAATGAGAGAACAATTATAAATTAATTAATTCTAAAAAACTATTCTGCGTTCATGTTAACTCTTGTTACTAATGAATGATTGATTGTCTACTATGTATTAGCTTTTATCAAGGGACCCTAAAGTTCTCTGCAGTGTAACAAACTACACACCGTGCGTAAGGGTCACTTCATTCATCTCTAAGATTAACAGCAGTATTTAAACAGCACAGCAACACTACACAACAGTTCAGTTGAAACTGGTAGGCTATGTGCAATTACGTACATGAAATTCAGCTACTTACCAGGGGAAGTACTTGTACTATTGAGAAAACAGCCTGTTGTTATCAGTAGTATTACATTAGCTCTGAGAAATCCCATTGTGCAAGTAAGTGTACAAAGTAAAAGATGGTCCTTGTTCCACAGAGCTAAATAGTCAAAACTGTTTAGCATGGGAGGTAAATGGAGGCACAGAGGGGAAGTGTCTTGCCTAAGATCAGCAAGCAAGTCAGTGGCAGATCCAGGAAGAGGACCCTGAGTCCCATTTCTATTTCAGTGCTCTAAGCACTGGACCACACTACCTCTCACACAGCTTGGGACTCTTATTTGATCAGTATCTTATGCAGCTCCCTTTGCACTGGTTCCCTTGACAGCATACTTGTTCATTAGTATCCTAGAAAGAGAAATACAGTATCACTTTTTCTCCAGCAGGTAAGTATTCTTTGGAGGTCTCTCATAGGAGAACCGGTCAGATTTGACCTTGCATAATTTAAGAAACTGATGAAATTATCGCCTTCAGTAGTACATTTGCATGATCAGTTTTCTATTAATCAGTAATCCAATAAATTAGTACAATGGGAAATGGTAGATTTGTAAGAACGTACGAACAGCCGTATTGAGTCAGACCAAAGGTCGTTCTAGCCCAGTAACCTGTCTTCTGACAGTGGCCAATGCCAGGTGCCCCAGAGGGAATGAACAATAGAACAGGTAATCATCAAGTGATCCATCCCCTGTCACCCATTCCCAGCTTCTCACAAACAGAGGCTAGGAACACCATCTCTGCCCATCCTGGCTAATAGCCATTGATGGACCTATCCTCCATGAATTTATCTAGTTCTTTTTTGAACCCTGTTATAATCTTGGCCTTCACAGCATCCTCTGGCAAGGAGTTCCACAGGTTGATTGTGCATTGTGTGGAAAAAATACTTCCTTTTGTTTGTTTTAAACCTGCTGCCTATTAACTTCATTTGGTGGCTCCTACTCCTTGTGTTATGAGAAGGAGTAAATAACAATTCCTTATTTACTTCTCCACACCAGTCATGATTTGATAGATCTCTATCAGATCCCCCCTTAGTCGTCTCTTTTCCAAGCTGAAAAGTCCAAGTCTTATTAGTCTCTCCTCATATGGCAGCTGTTTCATACCCCTGATAATTTTTGTTGCCCTTTTCTGAACCTCCATGTCCAATATATCTTTCTTGAGATGGAGCGACCACATCTGCATGCAATATTCAAGATGTGGGCCTAACATGAAATTATATAGAGGCAGTATGATCTTTTCTGTCTTATCTATTACTTTCTTAATCATTCCCAACATTCTGTTTGCTTTTTTGACTGCCACTAAACATTGAGTGGATGTTTTCAGAGAATTATCCACAATGACTCCAAGATCTTTCTTGAGTGGTAACAGCTAATTTGGACCCCACCATTTTACACGTATAGTTGGTATTAGTTTTCCAATGTGTGTTACTTTGCATTTATCAACATTGAATTTCATCTGCTATTTTGCTACCCAGTCACCCAGTTTTGAGAGATCCTTTTTAGCTTTTTGCAGTCTGTCTGGTACTTCACTATCTTGAGAAGTTTTGTATCATCTGCAAATTTTGCCATCTCACTGTTTACCTCTTTTTCCAGATCATTTATGAATATGTTGAATAGGACTGGGCCCAGTACAAACCTCTGGGGGACACCACTATTTACCACTCTCCATTTATTCTTACCCTTTGTTTCCTATCTTTTAACCAGTTACCAGTCCACGAGAGGATCTTCCCTCTTATTCCATGACTGCTTAATTTGCTTAAGAGCCTTTGGTGAGGGACCTTGTCAAAGGTTTTTGAAAATCTAAATACGCTATATCCACTGGATCCCCCTTGGCCACATGCTTGCTGACACCCCCAAAGAATTCTAATATATTGGTGAGGCATGATTTCCCTTTACAAAAAACATGTTGACTATTCCCCAACAAATTATGTTCATCTAAGTGTCTGACAATTTTGTTTTTTTACTATAGTTTCAACCAGTTTGCCCGGTACTGAAGTCAGGCTTACCAGCCTGTAATTGCTAGGGTCGCCTCTGGAACCCTTTTTAAAAATTGGTGTCACATTAGCTATCCTCCAGTCATTTGGTACAGAAGCTGATTTAAATGATAGGTTACAGACTAGAGTTAGTAGTCCTGCAATTTCATATTTGAGTTTCTTCAGAACTCTTGGGTGAATACCATCTAGTCCTGGTGACTTATTACTGTTTAGTTTATCAATTTGTTCGAAAACCTCCTTTAATGACCCCTCAATCTTGGACAGTTCCTCAGATTTGTCACTTAAAAAGAATGGCTCAGGTTTGGGAATCTCCCTCACATCCTCAACCGTGAAGACCGATGCAAAGAATTCATTTAATTACACCTCAATGGCCTTATCATCCTTGACTGCTCCTTTAACATTTCGATCGTCCAATAGCCCCACTGGTTGTTTAGCAGGCTTTTTTTTTTTTGCTATTACTTTTGGAGTCTTTGGCTAGCTGTTCTTCAAATGATTTTTTGGCCTTCCTAATTCCATTTTTATACTTCATTTGCCAGAGTTTACGTTCCTTTCTATTTTCCTCACAAGTATTTAACTTCCACTTTTTTAGGATGGCTTTTTGCCTCTCACTGCTTCTTTTACTTTTAGCCACGGTGGCTCTCTTTTGGTTCTCTTACTATGTTTTTTAATTTAGGGTATACATTTAAGTTGAGCCTCTATTATGATGTCTTTAAAAAGTTTCCATGCAGCTTTTAGGGATTTTACTTTTGGTGCTGTACCTTTTAATTTCTGGTTTCAGAGTAGCAGCCGTGTTAGTCTGTATTCGCAAAAAGAAAAGGAGTACTTGTGGCACCTTAAGGTACTCCTTTTCTTTTAATTTCTGTTTAACTAACCTCATTTTTGTGTAGTCCCCCTTTCTGAAATTAAATGCTACAGTGTTGGGCTGCTGTGATGTTTTGCCTGCCACAGAGATGTTAAATTTTAATTATATTGTGACCACTATTACCAAGCAGTCCAGCTATATTCACCTCTTGGACCTGTGCTCCACTTAGGACTAAATCAAGAATTGCTTCCCCTCTTGTGGGTTCCAGGACTAGCTTCTCCAAGAAGCAGTCACTTAAGGTGTCAAACTTTCTCTCTGCATCCCATCCTGAGGTGTGTATATATACCCAATCAATATGGGGATAATAGAAATCCCCCATTATTATTGATTTTTTTTTTATTTGAATAGGCTCTCTCCTTGAGCATTTCACAGTCACTATCACCATCCTGGTCAGGTGGTTGGTAATATATCCCTACTGCTAAGCTCTTATTATTAGAGCATGGAATTACTATTTGTAGAGATTCTATGGTACAGTTTGGTTCATTTAAGATTTTTACTTCATTTGAGTCTACGCTTTCTTTTGCATATAGTGCCACTCCCCCACCAGCACGACCTGTTCTGTCCTTCCGATATATTTTGTACCCTGGTATTAGTGTCCCATTGATTATCCTCATTCCACCAAGTTTCTGTGATGCCTGTTTGTCATGATTTCCATTTGTACTTTTCATTAATAAAATTGAAATAAGAAGCTAGTAGTCACTTAAACTTGGAGGTTTATGGGGAAAATACTATTCATTTAATTTTTAGTGAAAACATCATCATACTGTACTGTAAGCTAAGAATATACCTGAACAATCATTTGGTCTGCTTAGTTTGGGACATGAACGCCTTCCCCCCTTTACTTTCATTTTAGGCTCTAAATAAGCCCCACTCTTCCACTGTTCCTTTCCTGCTTTCCCAGATACCTTTCTTCCTCCAAGGTTGTCCCCACCTTTGATTCTGTTCTGGGACCTAGCAGTTCATCGAAGCTTTTCTGCTAGGTCCCAAGTATCACATCTTTAAAGTGTTGTGCATCCAGAATGCACTGTATGTCCCCAGATTACATGGGATTTGAAGTTTTTTGTTGTGAATGGGCCTGCTAGAAAGGTGCTTGGATTTGTTTGGCCCACTGGATGGGATCCTAGTACCTGTGTGAGGGAACCCCTCTGGGGATTATAAGAAGGAAAGAGGAGTCAGAATGTTCATAGAGGACTGAAGTAGACTAATTGGAGAGGGGTTGTGAGAAAGAAAAAAAATATTTTAGCTCACATTGTTGTCTCAGCATAGGCAGCATTTGAGGCCTGAAAAAAGAATTATGATTTGCTGTTAGTATTCACCTCTGTGTTGTAAATACATATTTTGCCAAGTACTGTAGACTTGATTCACACCCTGGATTGTTTCACCCCGAAGTGCAAAAGTAGAATGTGGCATAAAGATGCAAACTGCCTGCAACCTTCACCATGTATGAAGAGTTTCAGAGCTATCAGGTGCAACCCAGAAAGTGAACTCAGCATCTTCCCTGTGTAGCCGCCTACTAGGTCTGCAATTTAAAAGCTGCCCTTCCCAGCTGGAAACTCTGTGGGAGAGTGGTGTTGGTACTTCCACCAACCTTCTCCAGGAATGAATGCAGCAAGTGCAGGAGATGCAGGTGTCAGTGTAGCTTGGTATGCTCATTATGAAAATGCATATTTTCCAACTAGACTGCAGTAACTTGTTAAAATCCTTATTAATTTTTTAAAAAGAAAGACATTTTGTTGAACAAAAATCTAAGAACTGCACAAGACCCCTTGTCCCCCATTGTTTCCCGCATCTCTATTTCGTGTAGTGGGGAACTGAGGGTGTGACAGTGTCAGTAACCAGTGTGAATCTCTCTTCATCTCTCTCTCTCTCTCTGATTTAACCATCTGACCAACAAATAACAATTGGAGAAGGATGAGGAAGTGAGCAGGCAAATTGACAGTGCTGATGTAAGCCTAAGAAGAAGCTCCCCATATCCCAGTGGCTCCAATCCTATACTACATACAGCAGAGCTGGAAGAGGAATAGAAAAGAGGAGGATGTGAAGTACAAGCTGCCAGAATGCCACTGAAATTTACCATGCTTCTCACTTCTTTTTCCCCTCCCTCTGCCCCAAGCTCACGCTATGACAGTCAGCTGTGTGTTGTTTGCCATGCCACCAAACTGTGACAAGGTAACTCAACTGTGAAGGAGAGTTGGTTTCATGACTGAATGCAGAACCATTTTTGAAGCAGATGCTTTACTAGTGATTTTTGCTTTTCACGTTTTTACTGGCATTGGATTGACACAGTCGATTGCTTTTATGCTAGATTCAAACAACTATGGAAGCCAAGTCTACTGCTTATTTTGAATAAAGCTTTCAAGTCTTGCTAATGTTGTTAGTTTCCTCCTTGTGCTGAGGGACCACAACTGTTTCATGTTTGGGCTACGTCTTAGTCTGAAGGCTTCAGGTTCAAACTCCACCCCTTTGATGGCATTTCACAAATGTGTTCAGTGGCATCCATTTTTCAAGCTACCCTTTTAACTAACCTATGATTATGCACTGCACTAAAGAAATGTGTTCTCCTTGAACAACTTTAAAACCACAGATAAAATATACATCAATGGGTTACAGTAACTTACGTTAACACACCATTTCTTCAGAAAGAGCACTTCAGGGATAGAAATGTGATGTGAAACATAATAAACTTGAATACTAGCAATGGTTCTTGTTAGAACAGTGATCAGGTTGGTGCACACTCTCCCAACGGTGTCTCGCCTGCCATCACGCCTGCTCTCAGACCCACGTCACTCTAAGGGTCACAGTGTCCTCTTCATGACACAGCCCTCCAGCTGTTTTACAATCTGTACTCCCCTCTTCCGGGGACCCTGCAGTCAACTCTCGATGCACATCCCCAATGGTGACTGCAGTCAGTTGTCCTTCCACTTCCCAGTGGCGAGTGGGAGGGACTTGGACTCACCCATTACTCCAGGTTCCAGCCCAGGGACCCTGTACATGGCAGCCACGTGTTGCATCCCCTCCAACTGCTCAGTGCGTTTCTCTGGGCCACTTCCTGCAGCCCCAATCCTCTTTGCCCTCACCTCAGGGCTTCAGTATGCCACTCCTAGCAGCCAGCCAGGAGCTTTCTCTGTCTACCCTGTTCTTGCCCAGCACTGTTTTGTCCAAGGTGCTAGCAACTCTCCATCTACAAGGCTCCCAGTCCTCCTTCCTTGAGCTTCAGAGAGTAACTGCCCCTGCTCTGCCCTGCAGCTCTTCTTTTATGGGCCTGCTGGGCCTGGATTGGCTGCTCCTCACAGCCTCTCTCCTATTGGCTGCTTCCCATGCAGCCTCCATAGGCTCTATTAACCCCATACATGTCAGTATGGGGCGGATGCACCATCACAAGGACGTCTGTATTTTAACTACCAATTAATAAAGTATATTTTGTATATGTGAAGGATGGGGCAATTCTTTTTAGATACCAGGGACAGTAATCATAGTAAGGCATTTGTCCACACTTCATGTGCCGTCAGGGCCCTGACTGCTTTTCCGTACCTGTAGTTCTTATCTCATTCTCCCTGTTTTTGGAGTGATTCACTCCATTATTTCTGGCCCCATGTTCTATTGCATGTTCTTTTTAACTTATGGCAACAAAGAAGCACCAAAGCGTATTTGGATGATTACACGTATCAGCGTCTATATAATCTGGCCTATCTGCTGTACTGTAGGGGCACTTGGAAATATTTTTTTGACTGCATTGCTAAAATGTGCTGGCCTCATTAGAAGAGCAGTTTCACACATGGCCCCTGAGCAACATTTTGGCTTCCTTTTTTTATGCATGAAAACATGTCTAAGTTGTATTATTTCAGGACAGTGAACAGCTTGCTTCAGATCCAATATCTGTATTTGTCCTTGGGTTTCGTTATACTCCCAAACTGAGCATGTCACTCTGCAGAATTCACATTTAGATCTTGAAAACAATTACGCCAAAGCAGTTTCAAAAGCTTTAAAACTAGATTCCTCTCGGGCAAATGCTTTAGATTTGGTTTCCCATAGCCACACAGAAAAAGTTTTTTTTTATTTTTATTTTTTTTTCAAGTAGACATAAGTGTGTGTGTGTGTGTGTGTGTGTGTTTTGGTAAATTAGTCTGAATTCTATTGATGTTAAATTATAATAGTTGACTAGGAAACCAATAATGGTCTTAAATTCTGTGCAACTATTTCAGTGAAACAGAAGTGTTTGGGTTTTTATTAACCTTTATGTATAGAACAAATTGATTGATTTATTAAATATTTGGGAAGCCTTTTTGTTAATCCTTATAACAGGCTTGTCATTTTAAAGTATGCAAACTCAATGTTTAAAGAAAAAGTACTGAAATACTGCAAGCATTAACTGGCTTTAATATCGTAGGTTTCAGAGTGGTAGCTGTGTTAGTCTGTATCAGCAAAAACAACTAAGAGTCCTTGAGGCACCTTAGAGACTAACAAATTTATTTGGGCATAAGCTTTTGTGGGCTAGAACCCACTTCATCAGATACATGGAGTGGAAAATACAGTAGCAGGTATATATACATAGTATCATAGTTATCCTCCTACAACTTGCAAGGACTTAGAGTTAGTATAGAGTTGGTACTACTGTGTATCATTGTGCTATGGTTAATCAGTGATGTGTGTGAAATACAGAATAGTTTAGCATGACTCAAACTCTAGTTACTCGTATTGAGCTTGATTTATAAATATTTGGATTATTAAACACAAAAATGGGTACCTAATCCTGGGGCGTAATGAAGTGTGGATGGACACACAATCGAAAGTTTGACATAACCACCTTTATAGCTCACCATGCTATTTCTTTCCCTCTCTTCCCCATATTCTGCGTTCTCAGCCCGCCAGTCCTCTGTCTCACATGCTTGATTTCAAATACTTTTCTCCAGTCCCTGCAGAGGGATCTGGGCTTCCTATCTCCCCCTCTTTTAAGAGGGTTGAAAGTGTGTCTTTCTTCCCTAGAGCAGGCCACAAGGGCTCTCTCTCTTCTAGGGGATGAGAAGGGTGTCAAGATTAATACTGTCATCCTCCTCATTTCAGAGGTCACTGCTGCTTCTCTTCTCACTGTGGGGAGAAGGGCTGAGGGGAGAGGCTGAAGCAGCTGAATGAATGAGAGTTGTGTTCTGCATGCTCTGCTGCTTCTGCTTGTCCTGCTTTTATTGATGGCCAAACTTTTGCTGGCTGAGTACAAGGCTGAAGTGGCATAGCACAGATCAGAGCTCCTACAGCTTAGCAGTGGATCGACAGGTCCATCGTCCCCTAAGTGTGGCGGGGACACTAGGTAGAACTTGTATGCCTGCTGGTGAGCAATTCCCTATGTAAAAGTTGAAAACCACTTTTTACTCCTTTAATAGTTCAAGGTAAGTTTTATTCAGTTTAGTTTCAGTCACATTAATGTTTCAGCCCATTGACTTTTTTCTGAGTGTTTTTGCAGAGAACTAATTTAATCTTTTTTTTTTTTTTTTAAAATGTTCCCTTTCATGTTTGCAGGGAAATTGGTTTCTTCATGTGTTGTGACCTGGCTCAACAGCTGACAACTAGTGTGTCACTGAAAGTTCCTCCATTATATCTACCTTAGTCCCAGTTTACAGACCACCTGGAGTGCTTCATTATTGATGTGAACTTCAGATTCAATTTTCAGATATAGGCAGGTGCATTCACACTAGCTGTTCAAAGCTTGTGACATATGCCTAGCTGAGGGACTTGAGTGAATGATGCTGAATGCTTCTAAATTAGTATGGCATGCCTATCATTTTAGTATCAATTGTACCCGGAAGGTGGAATAAACCCGGGTTGAGATTTTCAAAGCAGTCTAGTGGATTTGGAGACCCGTCTTCCATTAGTTTTAAACTCTGCTCCTCTTAGCAGCCATCCTATTGGTGTAGTTGCATTCAGTATTACAGCTCAGCTAGAAGGAGTGGAGAAGTCAAAGAAAGAACAAAAGGGAAGGCCACATAGTAGTTAAAAACAATAAGATGGAAAGTCCCTGCCTGGTGAAGACTCTGGGTGCTTACTCAGGGGTTGACCATGTCTTTAAATGTGGATGATAATGAAGTGGCAAGCCAACATGGAAGAGCCCACCAGTTTTCGATCCAGTTACAGTATAGGATGTAGGGCATTCCTGTTGCTGCAGTCAAGATGCCATCCAGGTATAGAACTTTAGGTTAAAAATAATTGTTTGAATTTGATTTTGCGTATGTACTTAGGCTTCTTTTTAAGGGATAAAATATATATATATGCTCCAAACGATGTTTGTTTATTCCCAGACACACGTGGAGGGGCAGTGAAAGCAAACATAAAACAAAATAGTGAAGGCAAGTTTGTGGTTACTAATGCTTTAGAGCAGTTACTTAGGAATCATGAGATAATTATAAGCCTTTAGATGACCATGTCTCCTTGAAGCAAGCCTCCTTACTATTAATGGGAGCTACATTCACCTATCAAGGATACTCCAAAATATTCTGCTCTGCCATGCTCCTGAGGTCATAATCATGTGGTATGTTTATACACAAAAGAGGAAGTAAATTAGTAATTTAATTAACATTTAAAAGGGAAGGTACTTAAATTGGGATTCAATATTGTTTTTAAAAAGGTACTACTAGGTGAGTGTAACACATGAGAAATTACAATTCCAGTGGCTTTCAGACTATTACTCCCAGGAATTTCTTAAATCAGCACAACTGCAAAAAATCATCCACCTTTGCACCCTGAAATGAAAAAAAGTGACTTGATATGTTGAATCCCTGCTCCTAATTTATCTTGCTTACAATCTAAATAAACAGAACAGCTAAAATTGCCAGGAAGGAATGGGGCAAACAAGCATGATGGCTGGCAAACTTTATATTAGTTCCTTTATTTTTTTGACTGGAGTATGTAGTATTGCAGTGGGACAAGGAGGAAAGCCAACAAGGATGAGCTCACAGGAATAATGGAGGGGGTGAGGCAAAAAGCCAATGGGATGAAAAGAAAGGGGAGAGAAGAGATTTGCAGGATGGTGAGGGGCAGGGAGGACAGGAAATGTGAGTCTGGGAGCTGAGGGAATATGAAGGAATAAGCAGGAAGGGGTCCAGGTAAGGAGCTTCAGAGAAAGCTGATAGTGTCTTCCTGCAAAGAAAAACCACCATTAATTACCTGAAGAAAGCTCTCTGCTGAAGGCCAAATCTTGTTACGGACTGAAATTACACTCTCTTTAAACCAACAGAGTAAAGTATACTGTGGCAGAGTGAACAAAGTCTGGAGGCCTCATGGCCCTGTCTCATCCCCAGAGAGGCCCTCCAAGCTGCCTAGAGCAGATGTGTGGGACACAGCAAATGTGGGGGCGGCAGGGAGTAGCCAATCAGGGCCCAGCAGGCTCATATAAAAAAAGCTGCAGGGTCAGCGTGAGTTCAGTCTGCTTTCAGGGACATGGGAGCAAGAGGTGCTCTTGGCTGGTTGCAATGGGTAAGGCAGGTAGTTGCTGGCAGGGATCGGGGAAGTGAGGGAATAGCTTCCCGTCTGGTTGCCAGGACTAAATTAAGATGGCCTCTGGGGAAGTGGCCTAGGGAAACGCAGTTAGTTAAAGTGATGTGGTGCATGACTGCAGCTTAGAGGGTCCCTGGGCAGGGACCCAGAGGAGTGGGTGCAGGTCTCTTTCCCCCCCCCCCCCCGGCCCAACAGCCATTGGGAAAGTGGCTGTGCCCTGAGAGAAGGGAATTTGGACAGGCCCAGAGAACGGGCTGTCTGTGGACCCCCCTGGAAGGGGGCTGAACTGAGCCTGACTCAGCTGGAGAGCTGGGGTCTGAGGACTAAAGGGCAGGCAGAGTTTCCAGGGAGGAAGTCTTGGGGGTGCTGCTCTATCCCTGAGCAGGAACCTTCGCACATAAGCTGGACCACTAGGTACTGAGAGAGGCTCTGTTGGTCTGGTAAAAGACTGAGCCCACAAAGGGCCGCCAGACCTTTTGGATTGTGTATCCCGGAAGGGGTTTTGTTTGTTTGCACACAGGCTGTGTGTTACTCTGTCAGAGGGCTGAGTCACCAAAGATCCATCTGACAAGTGCAGCAGCCGACAGGGGGCACCATGAGCCAAGCAATGGAAACCTGTAGGCACGCACACACTCGACCACGGGGCTGCTTGTGAGAGGTGGGAGTCACCCCATTACACATACCAGTCCATAATTTAAAATAAGTAATAAAATATTTTTAATGTGACTTTTTGGGAATCTTCATAAATGAACTCCCAATAGTGATATTTCTTTTCTCTCAAATGCCAGAGGACAGAAGTTCTGAAACCTCAGATAAATTTATATATACTTATGTAACTTTGTGTGGTTAATGTCTTCCTATTCATCTTAGTGGGCTTAAAATGCACATATGCTAGCAGTTTTCTCTGATGTGTTTTTATGGGGGTGTATCTGTGTTGCAGTGGGTGACAGGAGAGCCTGCTGTAGTTGAGTTTGAAATGACAGATGGGTTGAGGAGGTGGTATTTGGATCTATAATATTTTTAGGCTAGAATTCAGATTTGGGTCCAATGGCAAAGATACTTTATGAGCTGTTCTGATCAATAATTGCCATGAATTGAAGAAATCTTGGGATATCAACTACACTCATGACATTAGCACTATCTTGGGCCAAAACATTCTAGAGAGTGGCATTTTTTGAGATTATAGACATATCAAGTTTAGATGCATAAAATCCTTCCTATTTGAATGTAGCTTGGATCTAAAACTGTTGAATCTGACAAATTACATTGAAAGGGTTTGGAAATAATGATTCTAGTTTTGGTCATTTCCATCATACTTAACAAGGCTATGACTTTCTTGTTCCATATGAAATAAATTGAAATTTTTTTTATTAAGTTTTTTAAATGACACATTTAGGGGAGTAAAAAGAAAAGGAGTACTTGTGGCACCTTAGAGACTAACCAATTTATTTGAGCATGAGCTTTCGTGAGCTACAGCTCACTTCATCGGATGCATACTGTGGAAACTGCAGAAGATATTATATACACAGAGACCATGAAACAATACCTCCTCCCACCCCACTCTCCTGCTGGTAATAGCTTATCTAAAGTGATCATCAAGGTGGGCCATTTCCAGCACAAATCCAGGTTTTCTCACCCCCCCACCCCCCTCCAAAAACCACACACACAAACTCACTCTCCTGCTGGTAATAGCTCATCCAAAGCTACCACTCTCCCTACAATGTGCATGATAATCAAGGTGGGCCATTTCCAGCATAAATCCAAGTTTAACCAGAACGTCGGGGGGGGGGGGGGAGGGTAGAAAAAAACAAGGGGAAATAGGCTACCTTGCATAATAATACTATTAATACTATTAATTTAAGCTTAAATAGAGACTGGGAGTGGCTAAGTCATTATGCAAGGTAGCCTATTTCCCCTTGTTTTTTTCTACCCCGCCCCCCGACGTTCTGGTTAAACTTAGATTTATGCTGGAAATGGCCCACCTTGATTATCATGCACATTGTAGGGAGAGTGGTCGCTTTGGATGAGCTATTGCCAGCAGGAGAGTGAGTTTGTGTGTGTGGTTTTTGCAGGGGGGTGGGGGGGTGAGAACCTGGATTTGTGCTGGAAATGGCCCACCTTGATTATCATACACATTTTAAAGAGAGTGGTCACTTTGGATGGGCTATTACCAGCAGGAGAGTGAGTTTGTGTGGGGTGGGGGCGGAGGGTGAGAAAACCTGGATTTGTGCTGGAAATGGCCCAACTTGATGATTACTTTAGATAAGCTATTACCAGCAGGAGAGTGGGGTGGGAGGAGGTATTGTTTCATGGTCTCTGTGTATATAATGTCTTCTGCAGTTTCCACAGTATGCATCTGATGAAGTGAGCTGTAGCTCACGAAAGCTCATGCTCAAATAAATTGGTTAGTCTCTAAGGTGCCACAAGTACTCCTTTTCTTTTTGCGAATACAGACTAACACGGCTGTTACTCTGAAACCTGTCATTTAGGGGAGTGAGATGCATTCTTTATATAATTATATAAGATAGGTCCAAAGGTCTTAATTTATTATAGAGGTAAGTCCTTAATGAAAAAATAATGATGCAGAGATGTTTGTTATTTTGGGGTGAGATATATTATGAAAAGTACCATATTTTTCAATTCAGTCATGTGTGATGTGATATTGTTGCCCCAAATATTTCTTACCATATGAGCAATCAGCACAAATGAAAACTAGAAAACACTTGTGGTAGGACAAGAAGCAATGCAAGCTTCAGTAAGGTGACTTCACAAAACTGTCACCTAGATATTTCACTTGAGACTTTCCAGTTTGACCTCTATCTCACAATTCCTGTCTTTTGTCAGATTAAACAGAAGAGAGGGAATTTGCAAACCCCTCAAGAAAACTGACAGTTCCTTGTTGAATGTAGCCTATTTCTAATTTCCATATATTTTCCTTCAGAGGAATGGCTCTCTGAGAGCACATTAGCCTTCAACCTTGGCAGGTGTGAAAGTAAATCTGCAGCATTATGACAGAAATGTTATACCTGCTTATTCTGAAACTGACATGATAGGTGACAAATGACAGAAGCATTATTGGGTCAGGTGAAGTCTTAGTCATAATCCCTTTCCCGCTACTTTTCGCTTGTGTAGCAAGGAAAATCCTTTTTCAAGGATTATTAGCACCACCTGCTACAAAATTCCTTGGGGAGGACAACACGTGCTTTTTAGATTCACATTCTAACACTAGAATAGGCAGAAAAAGGGCACAAACTCTAAAGATATTGTTATGCGTACCTACTCTGGTTCATTATTTAGTCAGTCCCTTCAGTGTGAAAATATATTACTGAGGATATATGTTACTATTCTCCCATTTTAACTTAAAAAATTAGTTAAATGAAACTTTTCAGCGACACGGTTTTGAAGGACTCAGACACTGGACTGATGCTGTAAATTGTACAACAAGGCCTAGCAATATGTGAATGGTCTGCTTTGCCTTTGGTTTCTGGGTAACACAGGTAGCTCCATCTCCACAGTATAGGGATTTTTTGGCCCCACTTTTTAGGCTTCAGTTTCTCTTTACTTTATACATGAGGCACATCTTCCACTGAAGAAGACCTATGGAACAGTGATGTTCCGCCTCTTTGGGCTACTTTTGCCCTGCTTTTCACTTGGATGCCTTCCCCAGATGGCTCACAGGAGTCAGAGGCAGTCTCCCTGCTTAGTCAGTGGGTACATAGTGTGACCATCCTGTGAGGTAACAGGGCTGAAGCAGAGACTTGGAGAAGGGTTCCCAAAGATAAGGAAGCCAAGAGTTCCTACTTTCACCCCAGCTCAACTCCCATCCCAGATATGGCATTTGACATTTTTAGGAGGCCAAATAAAAGGGTTAGCCAGTCCTTTCAATTGACACCCTGAACTGATGCGTCTCATCTCATGTCATGACTGCCTAATTTGAAAAAAACGCAGGTGAGCTCTGGGATCTCTCCAAAAAATGGTAGTAGTAGGCACTTTGCACCTAAAGTTTCTGATTGAAGAAGCCATTGGATCCTGGGAGTGAATCTACCCCCGCTGTGTTTTAGAGTGAAGTGAATGCTGATTGAGTTGTCAAGTGATTAGATATTGAGATTTGTGTGTTGATTATTCTTCAATGCAGTAATAGTGTCTAGAAGTAGCTTAATGTAGGGTGTAGAAATGACCTTTCTGAATTTTTTTGTTAGAGCATTTCAGACTTATTTTGGCATTGTATCTTCATTTTTCTTTTCTGGGACTTCTCGACATTGCAAGGAAAAGTTCAGTACAGTTTAAAAAAAAAAGTACCTCAAAGCACTCCTTTCTAAATAATTGAAGAAATTATATGCAACAATCGCAAAGTCCTTCCTCTTTTGTGATAAATATCTGCTTTTTGATAAAAAGTTAGAAAATTCTGTGTGTAGTAGACTGGGCTATTATATTGTACACCTATACCATACTGGGGCTCCCATACAAAAAAGGGACATGGAATCTTAAACTCATTATTCTGTATATTCCTATGGTCGAAGGTGCTGTCTCTGTTAATGTGAAGCCTAGAAAATCTTCGTCATACATAAATAGTGTGTCTTAAAAGAAAATAAAACATATTTTGTTTCTGATCACCGCCTTTGCTGTTCTCCCATGTTGTCATTTATAGATTCAAATTTGAATTTCTAAGGAATCTGTAGTCTTTTAGTCTAGGTCCTTTCAACTCTGTACCTTTAGAATCTGAAATTGATAGAACTCTGTGTGGTAAATTTTTTCAAAGCAATATGTAGGTGATGTTGACTAGTCCCATTATTTGACTAACAGATTTGTGTGTATCTTCCAAACACCACTTAAACCACTCT
Organism: Caretta caretta; assembly: GCF_965140235.1. Classification (NCBI taxonomy): domain Eukaryota; kingdom Metazoa; phylum Chordata; order Testudines; family Cheloniidae; genus Caretta; species Caretta caretta. The sequence goes on along the minus strand of NC_134208.1, from coordinate 198,933,352 downwards.
GAGTCATATCAATATTTTGAGAGACTTCCTTTTTTTTTTCTTTTTTCCTATTAAGATTAGAACACTACTGGTAGATCAAAAGATCTCCAGAATAATGATTATGCAGTGGCTTGAATATGTTTTAGAATGAAGTTTCTAAGTCAAACTTGGAGTCCATTTTAGATATTAGATTAAGTAAAGGTCTTTATTTTATTCTTATTAATTTGAACGGCCATTTCAATGAACTATTACATTTACAGGGAAATGTATTAAGCAGTAGTTCTTATTGTTGGTGAATGCAGTGGGTATGAATGCAAGTTTTGCATCCCAAGCAAACAGCAAGTATTCATAATGCATTTAGTAACACCAAGCGTTGCATATTTGACTGAGGCTATCGGTTTGCTAGGCTGAAATAATGGTTTATATGTTATCATCAGGGTACTAGTCAAACATTACTGAAACTACATATCTTGTCAAGATTACTAGGTGACAAAGGAACCCATTTAGATATTGCTAGGCTGAAATATTTAGGATCGGTAGATGGAGCCTAGGAATCCGTAGTACTAGATGGAGAAAAACATGGTTGATAGAAATCTCCCAAAACCAAGGCACTAAATCTGATGAGCTTGAGAGTATTTGTTTCACTAACAGAATGACTGAAGAGGAGACAGTCTGAGCTGGTGTGATAACCTACCAGAGTCTAAATTCTCCGGTCAAAATAACATTACCATTGAGCTTTTCTGACTGTGAATCTGTCTAGAGCAGTGGTTCACATATCACTTGCTGGTAGTACACTGACAGCTGGCAAATTACATAGTGTTGGCTTTCTGCTGTTTTCTGGCTGTTTGTTTTATTTTTAGTTTCTTCTAATGTGATTCCATAATTTCATTTTTCTATGTAAGCAATTGTTGTTGTTGCCCCAGGAATGTGGTTTGCCCACTTGGTCATTATGAGTTGGAGAGGTGGTGGTCCACAGAAGTCTTTCTATAGGGTGTGTCATACGATAGTCTTTGAGAACTCTTGTAGAAAGTGGGGTAGAAAGCAGATGTATTGATTCCACTGTAGGGCAGTTTCTAGTGCTTGTAGAAAGTGGGAAGGAATTCATCAGGAGGCAAGGAGAGAAGTTTGAGATGATGATGGGCCCTAGGATGATCATGGCACTTGGCTGGGTAGAGTTGGGGCCTGGTGCTTTGGTTGAGGGGAGCACCAGAGTGGCATGGAGTTTGGGATGAGATCTGTTGTTCTATTAGAGATAGGAAGATGTGGCCAGAGTGCTGGGTTTCTTTGAGAGGTCTGACGACAAGGATTGAGGCTCTGCTGTTTAGAGGTCAGGATGAAAGTGGTGTTGGGTAAGTGGTGTTGGCCCCTGTTAGAGTACTGTCCTAATTAAGAATGGAATCATGGTCATAAAGTTGTTGCTTATATTTGCATTTCATAACAGTAGATAAGTGTCTTTTGAGATCAGTTCAGTCAGAGACACAAACACCGTGGGATTAAAAAGCAGAGAAACAACACAGTACAATAGGCTTCCAGGGCTGTGCTGGAGCATGAGGATGTCAGCATACTTATGCACATCACCTAGGAGGTAAGCAGAATTCATAGCTGAAGCCTAGAAAACAGCAACAAATAAGTTGTTTTGTTTTCCTTAAATCAGAGAGGGGGAAAGATGGTGTGTGCATGTGAGAGAATTTTTGGTGAGGAGAGGTTATGTTTTGGGGTTTTTTTTAAATGGGATTATTGACAGAAGGAAGGATGAGATCTCTTGGAGTAAGATAATTATGTAGGGGAGGGATAAGGGAGCATGAGTGCTGGAGAGAAGAGGGGATGCTTGGTACAAGAACTCTAGTCGAGGAGCAATAATTTGGGTTGCTGCTGGGTAATGGAGCGGGAAGGCATAGTTCAATGAACTCTAGCTAAAAGCATGGAAGAACTAGTCATTAGAGACTGATTTGAAATGGAAAATAGGCTCAGCCATCGCAGGAGAGAGAAGTGACTGGAGGGCACTGGGAATTTGGGCTGTGAGAGAATGGCTTAATTTTTGCCAGTCCCTTCATTGTGCTGTCCAGAATAATGTCAGTTCTGAGCCAGTACTACTCACCACATGAAGGAGCATAATCTTATGCTCTGAAATAATCTCTACCTGTTAGCAGAAGAGCAATGTTTCAGAACACTTAAAACAGTATTTAAGCCTTATATATGTGGCTGTAAATTACCAGGGTGCTAGAATTGCATTACATACTTTGTTAACTTTGAGGGCATTCCACTTTGCTCAAAAAAACATATTGGTCTCTTGAAGGTAATCATGTAGCAATAGGTTCACAAATTGCAGGTTATAATCTTACATTTTTTAAAAAACGGTCAGAAATCTGGAAATTAGAATTATTTGGAAGCCTCTAATTGCATTCAGAGACAGTATAATAATAAGCAGTCAGTAATATACTATACTACACCAAAAGCAGAGAGCAATAATATCACCCTTCTCAGTGTAGAAATCCTCAATGCATGGAAGTGCACAAATATTTGGCTCTGGACAGCTTATTTGGAGAAGAAGCCAAGTGGCAAATAGTGAACAGCTTTCAAACATGTCCAACCTCTAATCAATATCTTCAGTTCTAGTCTGGAATGAAGAAATTTAAAACAGAGGTGGTGGCTTTTTAAAAAAACTACAGAAACCCTTTGATGCTGTGTGGGTCAGGAACATAATTATTTGTATTAACCCACAGGGGGAAGCTTGAGATCCCAAGTCAAATATAAAATGTATATATATTTTCTTTGTGTTGCTAGTTGTCTATCTGTTCCCTTAAATTAGTATATTTCACATTAAGATATACATCATCTGAAATGTAGCAATATCACCCCAGTTCATAACAAGCAAGGAGCACAAGGATACTGCCTCATTTTCATATTGGGGTTGAAACTGACATTTTTTTCTTCGTGAGTTTATTCATCTGTTCCATAAAATGCAAAAGACACCTGTAAATAACAAAGGGTAATTTATGTTTCTTTGACATTTGTTTGAAGTTTGTCTTATGGATCCAGTAATTTAAAGGTGGGTGGTGGAAGAAATGTCATTTGGGAATAGATATTGTGAGGACATTAAATGTATATTTTAATTGAATTACGACAATATTTTGCTTTATAAAATACTTGTCACTGCCTCCTATGCATATGATGTATGATATTGCAAGCCTGGCTTTGTCTCTCTTCACATTATTTCAGTCTTTAAAATTGTTTTGTATATTACTTACCATGTGAAACATAACATCGGTAATTATAGATGTGAGGCTACCTCTGATTATTTCTCTGTTGCTTCCCAGTGAAAATGTGACTTCACATAAATAATTATCCTTTCACCCATTGTCTTGATGTTTGCAAAATTAGGGTTAGCACAAGACATATTTACTGGATTTATTGTATATTATACTTTTTTGATGCAGTGATTTACACTCGAATGACATGTGTTGCCTGTATGTAAAATAACAGTTGATCTAAAAATGACCCAAACAAAGCACAAGTTGCTCTTGTGTACACATGTGTGTACACACACAATACTCATCACTTGAGGTCAATTCTAACCAATTCCATGTGATGGGTGGACTGCATGGCTGCTCCTTGGTAGAAACTTGTGTGTTTTGAGACATTGCAGTCCGTAGAGCTGCTGATGGACAGTTCACGGCAGAGCATAGGTTAGTGGCCTTAGGAGCCTTCTATGCCAGCTGGGAATCAGCCATACTCCCACATCTTGGTTTGCCTGCTGTATCTCTCAAGTGATTCCCCCTCTCTGAGCAATCACCTTAGCTTCCCAGTTAGTGCAGTTATCACATCAATTCCTGTATTGGGGACTCAGACCCAAAGGCCTTTCTGGTGGGATTAACATTGCTAAAGGAATCCGTTGTTTTCTGGTGCAACATGGGTACTGCTGCTGCATCTTGTGCATGAAAATCATGCTTTTCCAGCAGGATACCTCAAGACATCTCTTTCCTTGAAGAGGGAATGTTACTAGTTGGACTGTCTCAAAATCTGCCTTCCAAAGTGGAAGTACCAGTGACGAGAGCTAATCTGACTATCGTGCTATCTGAAGGGTAGTCATAGAGTCGCAGAGTTTAAGGCCAGAAGGGACCACCAGATCATCCAGTTTGACTTCCTGTATGTCACAGGTCTCTAACACCACCCAGCACCCACACACTAAACTGAACAACCCAAATTAAACCAAAGTATTACAGCCCACAGGAGGTTAAATTGTTGTGTCACAGGCAGAGAACAGTTGCGACCAAGATGCACCAATACCCAAGAACTCTGCAATGGCAAATAAATGATTACATCAGATATACCTAGATAATCCTGGCAGGTGACCTGTATCCTATGCTGCAGAGGAAGGCAAAGATATTGCAATTCCAATTTTATCTGCAGAGCTTGTACAACCCTAATACAGATATAGACGTGCTCAAAAATCCTGCCGATCTGATGGGAAATAAACCAGAGGCTTTTCTTGGGAGCAAGTGCATGAAATGTGGAGTGGATCAGAAAGTTCCTGGAAGTCTTGTGTTTGAGGTCTGCGAGGGTAGCTGAAAAAACTTTTTTTTTTCCCATGGAGAGTTATGGCATTATGTCCTTATTGATAACGTATGTAGGAAAATTATGAAAATAATAAATCACTAAAATGATCATTGAAACAACCATTAAAAGGAATTTATAATGCCTGTTGATTATTTTTTTCTCTCAAATAATGTCACTGACAAAATTTTAAAATCCACAAAGGCAAAGATAGTTGTCGCTATGGGAAGAACATATGACCATGCATTTATACATTTGATCATGTAAACAGCATTAGTTAAGAATTATAACATTCATAAACCAGTCGGAGAACACTTCAATCTCTCTGGTCACGCAATCACAGACATGAAGGTCGCTATCTTAAAACAAAAAAACTTCAAATCCAGACTCCAGCGAGAAACTGCTGAATTGGAATTCATTTGCAAATTGGATACTATTAATTTAGGCTTAAATAGAGACTGGGAGTGGCTAAGTCATTATGCAAGGTAGCCTGTTTCCTCTTGTTTTTTCCTACCCCCCCCCCCCAAGATGTTCTGGTTTAACTTGGATTTAAACTTGGAGAGTGGTCAGTTTAGATGAGCTATTACCAGCAGGAGAGTGAGTTTGTGTGTGTATGGGGGTGGGGGGGATGTGAGAAAACCTGGATCTATGCAGGAAATAGCCCGACTTGATTATGTAAAGAGTTGTCACTTTGGATGGGCTAGCACTAGCAGGAGAGTGAATTTGTGTATGGGGGTGGGGGGTGAGAAAACCTGGATTTGTGCTGGAAATGGCCCACCTGTTGATCACTTTAAGCTATTACCAGCAGGACAGTGGGGTGGGAGGAGGTATTGTTTCATATTCTCTGTGTATATATAAAGTCTGCTGCAGTTTCCACGGTATGCATCTGATGAAGTGAGCTGTAGCTCACGAAAGCTCATGCTCCAATAAATTGGTTAGTCTCTAAGGTGCCACAAGTACTCCTTTTCTTTTTGCAAATACAGACTAACACGGCTGTTCCTCTGAAACCTAGCATTAGTTAAGATATTCAAAAAGAGATGCCTGTGATTAGGTAGTAACTCCATCTTTACACACCTAAATAAATTATCTGAATTTCTTAAGTATTGAGTGTATAGCAGTTTGCACTGATGCTCTCGTGGGATTCACTGGAAGCTCACAATTTGTGAAGATCAGGATACTTACTGCCTAAATATGAATTTAGGAGCTTAACTTCAGGTGCCCATTCCTGAAAATCTTGGCACATGTTTATAGAAGATACATATATTGGGGGGGAAAAAGAGGCAATAAGGAGGGCTAAACACAAACTTGTGCAACAAAAAGTAAATAATAACACTTAATAAAAATTATAATGGGGGTATAATGTAGGCTTTCATTAGTATGATTGAAGGTGGGGGACTTGGATCACTCTAGGGCAGTGGTTCTCAAACTGTGGGTTGGGATCCCAAAGTTCGTTGTGACCCTGTTTTAATGACCCAGGGCTGGCTTATACTTGCTGGAGCCTGGGGCCAAAGCCTGAGGGCTTCAGCTATGGGCAGCAGGGCTCAGGTTACAGGCCCTTGGGCTTTGGCCCCCCCAGTCTGGGGCAGTGGGGCTTCAGCTTTTCCCCTCCCTCCCAGGGTGGTAGGGCTTGGGCGGGCTCAGGCTTCGGTCCCCCCTCCTGGGGTCCTGTAGTAATTTTTGTTGTCAGAAGGGGGTCACGGTGCAATGAAATTTGAGAACCCCTGCTCTAGGGTAAAGAGGAAGAAGTGGCCCATGGTTGGACAAATGGTGAAATAAATTCTAAAGTCTTATTGTAATTTGTGAATTTATCCTTTGCACAAATGAAATCTTTTTCCACGACTAGGATGTATGATGGGATCACATGTTTCATGACAAAATTACTGGAAAAGGAGATAAAATTAATGCTTTGTCATGGTAATGAGTCATCATTTGTTTACATTTGATTTGCCTCTACAGGATGCTGAAGGACTATTCTGGTCAAAAAATTTCACATTCAGTGCTTCTGAAATCTGTATTTTCCTGTACCGACTATTTAAAAGATGAAAAATTTTGGTGAGAGTAAAAACAATATAACTCTTCTATAAAATGTTTCAAACAATATTCAAATAAAATCATATCTATAACAACACACACAAAAGCAATGTTAAAAGGACGTTATTAATGTTGCAAAGTCAAGACTTCAAAAGGGAGGAAAATGCCAGAATTAATGTTGCCTGTGCAACCTGAATTCAGCTCCTTTATGCATATGCATCATGAAATACTTTGATCACATTCTGTTGTTTTTTTCCACAGGACCCCTGCCTTATTCAGTTTACATGATGGACAGTGTTCACTCAATATTTTGTTTTCTCATTGTTCAGTGTGTTGCCCCATGCTGTTACCCTAAAACAGATTTAGGGTACTTCTAGATTAGCTCATCTATTGCCCCCTCTTGGGTTTATTAAGGGTTCCCTCAAAACAGACCACTTATTAAACCATCTGTTCTCCTAAGGCATGGGTCTCCAAGGTGCCTAAAGAAATACCTGGAGGACAGAGATACAGCCTTCCGATAAATGATTGACCCCAAAAAAGGCACCTTTTCTTGGTGCAAACAAAAATCTCTGATACAATAATAATCTAAAACACAAATCCAGCAAGTTTTAGAGCACCTCAAACCACAATAACAGACAGTTGAGATTATTCTAAGTGGAACACTACACTATACTATACTATGATTGTAACTGACAGGCTTACTCTGCTGACTTTGATGTCTTCTCAGGTCTCTGCCTCTTCTCTGTCCGTGTCCCAGGCTGTGTCTGTGTTCCAGTGGCAGGGCAGAGCTCCTGCTGCTGCCGCTGCTTCTTCACTGTCTGCTTCTGCCAGCTTCTAACCCCTCAGCTGCCCACTGACACACTGAATTTTATACTGTCCTGTCAGAACTTTTTGGAGACTTCTGCTAATGTCTTCCTGTCAGATCTTTCTTGTGCATGCCAACTGCCAACTTTCCAGTAATTCCACATGGTCAGTTCTATTTTTAGCCTGCACCTGTTGTTTACCTCAGAAATATGACCTACTGACTTTTCCCCTACTTTGGTTATCCTGCCAATTTTAGTTTGTGTTATGTGACCTGCAGTTTCTAATGGTGGAGTGACTCTTGCTTATTCAAAATAGAAGCCAGAAATAAAAAATGGAGTCTGGGGAATTTCTCAGGTATCAATGCCTTGTTTACGGCACAATATTCAAATTCTGTTCTGAAGACAGAATTATTAATTTCCTCCTGGACTTTTCCTGTGACACACCTACTGTAGTATCAGAGCGCTTCACAAATATTAATTAATTCATTTCCACAAAAATCTTGGGAGAGGAGAAGGATATTGTTACCTCAATTTTTACAGGTGGAAAACTGAGGCATGGAAAGATTTAAGGTTACAAAAGTTTCCACTAATTTCAGGGCCAAGGTTGAGAGCTGGTCAGAAGTTGTGATGAAACATCTTTTCATCAGTATTTGTCAATTAGTTGAAATGGCAATGGCTACCATGTCTTTCGTGGGAAGTATACCATGTAGACCATCTCCAAGCAAAGTCTATGCTCCAGTGCAGCCTTCCAGGTGGATTGCTCTGGAGCCAAGGTTCCATTCCCTTTTGCGGACAGTTACTTTGAAATTTGGTTTTATTCTGATTAGAACAAGACAAAAAAAAAGTTATCAACTGATAGCAATAGTAGGTTGTCTTCCTCTGTGTGGACTGGCACTAGCAGAGAATAGGACACTTAGCCAGCAGATTTCACAGGTATTTGCTGACAGTAGGGGAATGGTGAACCTTGGGAATCTTGGGTTCCATTCCAGGTTTTGAAGGTGAGTGCATTCTTGTGGCCCTTCGGCCCACTTCCCCCAAGATTTAACAGCCTCTGCCCTGTCCCCACCTGCCTGTCTCCATCTTGTCTCACCCCACTTCTAGTCCTTTGTCTCAATCTCATGCTCTTTATCTCACCATTTCCACTGTCCTCTGTTCAGTCTTGCATGGCAGTCTGTCTTCAGCTCCTTATCTGATCTCAGTCTCCCCCCAGCTACATGCCTGCTGTCTCTCAGTCCCTCTCCATTTTTCTCTCCTCAGCTCCCAGTTTCTCCCTGTCTCCTGCCCTCAGTCCCAGTTTCCATCCTTCCTCCTCCCAGGGTTCTTGCCCCAATCTCTCCCGCCTCCCCATTTACATCTGGTTCTTGTCCAGTCTACATTTGAATCAGGCAGCTTCCTTCTCCAGCCTACCTGCTTCCTCCTCCACCCTTACCCCAGCAGAGGGGGTCAACAAGAGCACAGGAGAGACTGTCTTAAGTTCAGGTTTCCAGACCTGGACCTGGCATAGCCCACGGCAGCCCAGAACTGCAGTTAGAGCATGTTCAGTGCAGATGGACTCTTTGAGGAATGTAGCTGTTAAAATCTAAGTAGTCTCTCCTGGGCATAGAGGAACTTTCCATTTTTCAAAGGCTTGTAACTGTGCCAGATTTTGATATATTTTCATGGGGCCAGTAAAAGGCACGTCCCTGATACAAAGGCTACCCCTTGCCAAATTTCACATACCTCCTCCAATGCATGGGAGTGCTGGAACTTTTAGAAGAAAAGGTCGCCAGAATTATTTTTTTAACATGGACAAAATAATATACTTTTTCCTAGCCCTGTTCTCAGAAATGCCTGAATCTTTTTGTCCAAAATTAAAAAAAAAAAAAATCAGCCTGAGGAAGTCAACTGAAAATAGGGACTTATGGGAAGTGTCGGGCAACCTTAAAAATAGACAGCACGATCAGTCCCACCTGTAATATAGCACAGTATAATATATAACTAAAATATAACATGGTAAGGAATTGCCAAACGGTGTACCTGTTTTTTCCTTTGAAGCTATAATTTCAGCTTTGTACATATTGTAGCAATGTCATACCATGTTCTCTGTTGTCCATATGCACTTTATTTTTTTTTTAGAAGTCTTTTTAAAGAATACAGAGGAAGAAATCCTTTGTTTCTTCAAATTCAGTTTGGAAAAGACATTGAGATTAAACACTGTCATATTCTTCAATGTCAATTCCCACAATCCTGTTTTGCCCACACTTTTGCCCTTGCAAACCTGTCTCTTTGATGATGCCTTTTCAGTGCATTGTTTCCTGAAAACAGAAAACACAAGCAAATTCATGGTAATTCTCATCCTCTAACTACACCAATCAGCAGTTATTCGCTCTTGGTGTCTGCCGGTGTGTGGGTTTAATGGGAACTTCCTTAGCTGAAAATGTGAAACTGTTTTTACCAGCAGTGAGGGTTAGGGAATATTGTGTCAACTCTGAGCACCCTAGCTAGGTTATCCCCAGTGCTCCAAGACGCGGTTGTTGTTTTTTTCACCATGGCTAGTGCAGGCCTTCTCATGGTATTGCTGACCATTATAGGGCTGAATGTATACAAACTGTATACGTTATAGGTCTGATGTATACAAACAATATTCTTTATCAGCAATCCAGTTTTAGTTTAATTAGCTTTTTCATAACATTTTGTATTGTTCTACTGATGCCCTAAAAGGGGGTTAACATCTACATTTTTTGTTGACACTGCCCCAGACTTCATACGTCTTTCTGCCTCTTTTTGTGCAGTCTGACTCTTAAAACCACTGTCAAATATCTGGGGGCTTGAGCAATCTTCTCTCTGTGCTACTGTTTGGCCTGAAAGCTGGATTGGTGCCAGTATGCCCTCCATTTTCTAGGTATTTATTCTGTGTCTATCACATCTTCTTCTTTATCCCACATCCTTTGGGTATTTTTATGACACATGGTCTTGGTACTTAAGCAATGCCCCCAAAGTGCCAGTTCCTCACTCCAGTTATAGCAGCCTGGCACACAGGGTTGTAGCACTGCTCAGGCTTGAGAACGAATTCCAGATACTCCCTTAGTGCCATCTTATTTTTGAACAATTTGATATAAAGTGATCAATGGTTCTCAAACCTTTTTTCTGCGGACCACTTGAAAATTGCTGAGGGTCTCAGTGGACCACTTAATGATCTTTCCAAATGTTGTTTGTACCATTAGCTAAGTGTTGTAAAGTGCTTTGGATAAAAGCACTATATAAAAAAAAATAACGTTCTACAAATAACAGCACACAACTCCTATTTTAATATCAGTAGTCTTACCTTTCTAATGTGATGGATGCACTCTCTCTCCCCTGCTGCGGCAGCCTCTGAGCTGGGGCTGGGAAGTAGGGTGGTCTCTCCTCGGCAGCCACAGACCTGGAGCTGGGGAAAGTTGCCTCTTTCTCTGGCTTCCACAGCCCTGCAATCCCAAATTCCCCACATATCCTTTTCTCACCACACTGTCCCCTACCCCTTATTTCCCCCCAAGGCCACCACCTCACCTTACATGTGCGTCTTCTCTAGGGTCCAGACACCTAATTAGTGGAACCACGTCTGCACGGCTCCATTAATTAGGTGGGTGACCCTTCATTCTCTCGTGTACAGCCGCCCACGGACCACCCAAATGGAGCTTGTGGACCACTGGTGGTCCACGGATCATGGTTTGAGAACCTCTGAAGTAGATCATATCCCTTTCTTACCATCCATTTATAGTACTGTGCCATCTACTTCAGCTATGTCCAGTAAGTGAATCTACAGCATCTGCTGGTCACCTATGTCAAAGACTACAGAGAGAACAAGTAGGATGAACACTTAAATGTGGCCTCTGTCCATTGCCATGAGGAGTTCATATTTTCATGCAAACAAAGCTGTTACCTGTGATATGCCCTGGCCAGAACCTGACTGCAAAGTATCCAGGATGTTGGTAGATTTGGTATTTTGTTGGAATTTGGTTATTGTTTTTTCAAGTATTTTATCTAGAATTGGGAGAGATGAAATAGAGCAAGACATGGAGAGGTTTTCTGCTTTTGGTGTGGTGTTGTGTTTCAGTTTTAGTGTGTGTGTTTTTGTTTGTTTGTTTTTTAGGAGGATTGGACAAACTAGTGCATTTTGAAGGAGTTTGGCTGATTTCCATTTGCAGAGATCATGATTATTTTTACTAGCCTTCACCAATCAGGAGGGGCAAAATCCTAAAATGTCCAGTAGATGGATTGAATTAAATATACAAAGTTCTCCAAGTAACTAGCAATTCCAGGCTTTTCATGTTCTAATTGGTTTCTACCTTATACCAAAGTTTCCATGATGCACTGTATCTAAAAGGAGAGGAGGCATTTTGCCTACTTTTGAAGCACCTAACTCCAAAACTTAAAAGGTACGAGAGGGTATGGGGGAAGATAAGGTAAAGTTTGAATGGCAGTACTACCGAGATTTAATTGATAACTCTTTGGTTCTTTCTTACAATTTAAATAAAGGTCTCCTTGCCTACAAGTGGTATATTGAGTCTGACTTTCTTATTAAATTAGGAATCCCAGAAATTACTTTTGTGGAATCATCAATCTCTTCTTTTCAATTATCTAAGATCTCAAGGATTTAAAGAGATGGGTTGTCAGATTCCAGTTAAGCATTATTGCTTTCTGAGAAGGAGCGGCAATTAAAATATTGTCTAGGGGAGATTAACACTTCCAGGTCCTGGGCTTCTGAGAATGCTTACTATATAGAATGTCCATAGAGCTGTACACAGGCCAAAAATAATGCCTTTTCATTGATATAAACAAACTGAACCAAAGAACCTAATGAAGATAGTATAATTTGGGTGAATAAATCTTTGTAGAAAAGCAGCAATTTTATGACATCTGATAGATCCGTCATAAACTTTCACCCCTAGGGAGTCTTGTGACAATGGTTTACCCTTAGAAGTATGTTTTAAAATGATAGATTTAATACATGTTGAAAGCCAACACAGGAATGTAAGACTGCAAACAAACTCAATCCCTGAAGTATTCAGAAATAGAGAAATATTTATAAACAGGGCCCTACCAAATTCACGGCCTTGAAAAACGTGTCATGGACTGTGAAATCTTGTCTCCTGCTGTGAAATCTGGTCTTTTGTGTGCTTTTACCCTATATTAAACCAATTTAATGGGGGAGACCAGCATTTTTCAAATTGGGGGTCCTGACCCAAAAGGGAATTGCAGGGGGTCACAAGGTTATTTTAGAGGGGATCATGGTATTGCCATCCCTTACTGCTGGGCAGTTGGAGAGTGGCTGCTGTTGGCCAGGCGCCCAGCTCTGAAGGCAGTGCCCCTCCAGCAGCAGTGCAGAAGTAAGGGGTGGCAATACTATGATCCCTTCTAAAATAACCTTTTGACCCCCTGCAATTCCCTTTTGGGTCAGGACCCCCAATTTGAGAAATGTTGGTCTCCCCCATTAAATCGGTATAGTACCAACTCTCAAGGCTTGAATTACCTATAGATTCATGAACCTGTGCTCCAGTTCTCTCTCGATCTTTTATTTATTTATTTATTTATTTATTTATTTATTTATTTTAATGTCTAAATAACAGCTGTAGTTTCCATTCAGTCTATTTTAAAAAATCAGTTCTGGATGATCTGTGAACCTCAATTTACCAAAACACTGAGGTTTCCCTGGTTCCCTATTGAGTGGAGAAAGGTAAAAAAAATAATATAGATTTACAGACCATAGAAATTCAGAGACTCCAGAATAGAAACACTTGTTTCTGGACGGAGAGGGAGGGGAATATATATATATATATATATATATATATATATATATATATATATAATAAATAAATATTTGGCCAAATATCCTGCAATTTAGATTGTAAAAACAAAGGCCATACTTGGCAATAGTTGCATCTTTTTATGAAAGCAATGGTATAAGTACGGCCCAGTGAATGAGTGCCCTCAAAGTCTGTATTTTGGGTGGCATCAGTGCTGCATCATGACAGAAGCTGTAGTATCCCAATTTAATTAACTAGCAATGTGTTGGATTTTCAAGTTAAACACAAGACCTGGATAACATTGTGAACAGCTTTAAAGGTAACGTGCAAAGAAAAAAAAAGCAGTAGTGCTTTTATTTGAGAGGCATAAAAAAAGGCCTGAAATATGTGGTGGTGGTTGGTTGTTTTTAAGCTTAGAAACCTTGGGAATATCAAGTCTTACCTTGTTTTGTTCTTCCTGGAAATCTCTTTGGATACTTGTATTGTGAACTGTCTCAGTCTTTAAATCAAAGAGCAAGAGCTAGTGAAGAAACAGACCCTTTCTTTCAACTTTTTATAGCACATTTGAATTAAATAGGCCTAAACAAAAGAAAAATGGTATTTTAAACTGTCAAACTGATTTTTCTTAGTTAATCAAGCTTTACTTGCCTGAGATCTGTGATATCCTCTTACTAACTTTCCACAGCGTCTTCCAGAAAGAACAGAGCAGACAGAACGCAGAATAATAAATATCAGGCTTTTCAGCATTTTGTCTGTCATGGATGTGGTGCAAAACCGCCTTTTCCCCCCTGTATGTCAGCTTGAAGTCTGGCAAATGTTTCCGAAGAACATGTCTAAAGAGAGTACCAGCTATATGATCTCTAAATATTGATTCATGGTGGACACATGTATGCCCGATTTCTACTCCGTTATTGGGAAGACCCAATATTGTATTGGTCTCTACAAAAAAGAAAAGTTACCTTTTTAGCCATCAAGAACTTCATAAATTGTTTGTGGAGGTTTGGGGTTTTTTCTATGATGTTCCAGAAATGGATTTTTAAATGGGAGTGGTTAGCATTCAATGCCTTTATAGTTTAACATTATCAGCTTCATTTAACTTGTTTTATGCTAAGTGAAGAGAGGTCCTCTTCCACGTGTTGATTCACCCAGTATAAAGAGTACCAATTTTAAAGCCCTTGTAGAGTGCAGTCAATGACAGTGCAAACTCTGGTTTGTTGAGCAAGTACTTCAATCTTACCTTGGAGGGTCTCTTGACATAAGAAGACGGTTCAATTTCCACAGCCTCTGTCTCTTTTCTTTATCGTGTTGTGGAGGTTTTTCTGTTATGGACATCTGTCCACTACAAACTGGACTGAGGCTGCCAATTCACTGTACGTAGGTCAGGCAACATCTGTCAGAAGGTTCTGACTTTAGGGAAGATATGAACCAGAGATGTTCAGTATTTTATTACTATAGGCCTGGGTCATCCAGACCCCAGCCCATGATTTTTTGGGTATGAAAGACTATAACTGAGGCACATTTTTGGGGGTTTGTTTTTAAAGTAACTGTAGAAAATGTAGTGAATTGTAAATTTCAAAGAAAATCCAGAATGAAAGTTTACACTATTATTTCATCACAGTATCAAATATTAGTATTTGTGGTTTAGGAAAAACTGAAGGCTGGATTACAAAGTACTTTCAAGGCACATACATACACTCCTTAAATTGTTGCAGTATGAGAGAGAAGAGAGGGATGTGCATACAGTTCCTATCATAAACGATGGATTATATGCAAGTGCAAAAGTAGTTCTTAAACCAAAGATCATTGTTTTATTATACTTTTTGAAATCTCAGTGCATATAAAAATAGTTCATACTTTAAATTATGTAAAAAGTTATTCCAACTTGTTAAAATATTTTTTCAAAGTATTTGCGCACTTCTGTGTCAAAAAATCCCAACTGCTAAATCTGAGCTGTTTGATTTTTCGACCATGTAAAGGATACACTTCACTGAAAACTAAGAAATTCAGAAACCTAAAATACTTCAGAAAAGAGTAGAGAGAGAGAGACAGATTGGACTCAGTATCTGAGGAAAAATACTTTAATATTATGAGATCAAAATGAAAAGGGCAAATAGAGGCTTAGGTCAGCTTTTAAAATGCTTCTAAAGTTCTTCAGTTAAGACCCCCACTCCTTCATGCTTCGATTTAATCTGTCAGGCCAAAAGGGCAAAGGTTCACATTATTGCTGGGAAGGGTACAAAATGCATGACATGGCAATTTGCTGATTTTTCTGTGGATGAACCTAGACAAAGCTTGCATCTCTCTCCTTTTAGTCTCTGACAGTAGCCTTTAACACAGTTCTTATTGTTCAGTTTTTGGGTCACTGAAAGGCATTCATAAGGTATTTGTGATGTGGAAAGCACATGAAACTGTTTTCTAATTTGTCTTAATTACTTGTCTCACCCAAATGGTTAATTCACTTTTGTATGTGATAAGAAGTTTAGAAGAAGGTGTTTGTTCAAACATGAAATCTTTATAATTGCCAAAAATCATTATATGTGCTTGTCATTGAGTATAGCAACCCCCCTCAAAAAAAACCCTAAAATATTTTTCTCCTCTAATTTAATTAGTCATTGCATAAGAGTCTGTGGGATTAACTAAATGTCTGCATACCTTTTTTGTAAGAAATGTTAGGCTTCTAGAATTTTCTTTTTCTTTTAGGGGAAATATTTTCTCTTTCCAGAATCTATTCCTGCACAGTCATCTCTCTTGGTGACTGAGGGAATAGATTAACTGCTTTTTCTTTCACTGTTAAAATGTTGTAGACGTCAGTTTTCAAATTACAAAACAATGAGAGAGGATACAAAACTATTTCTCTTTCAAGTCACTGTATTGAATGTATGGTAAGGAGAGAAAATTCTGTCAGCATTTATATAATTCTGAAATTCAGTTTTGTGTTTCATGCCTGAGAAATAACTGATTTGGCAAAGCAGAGTTATAAAACGGGCAATCTTTTGCAGCCTTGTGAAATATCATTATTAATATGCATAATTGCAACAGAGAATTGAATGCTATGATGGCTATAGAGTTATGGAGATTACTAATCAAAGCCCTAATCCTGCAGCTGGATCTGTGCAGACTTCAGTGACATTCCATGTATCTGTAAGATCTGATTCCTGCACACCTGACAGCAGGATTGGGGCCCAACTCTATGCAAGGTACCTTTTAGGTGCTAAAGCTTGCATCTCTTGTAGTTTGCCATGTTATAGCTGTTCTGGTTCCAGGGTCTGAGAGAGACAAGGTAGGTGAAATATCTTTAATTGGACCATCATCTTCTGTCAGTGGAAGGGACAAGCTTTCAAGCTTCACAAAGCTTTTCTTCAGGTCTGGGGAAGGTAACCAGAGTATCTGAGCTAAATACATTTTGAGATAGATTGTTAAGCATAACGGGTTCACACGTGCTTTCGGAGACCACTTAAAATGAAGTGGATAATTAAGGGTTAGCAGACAGTATAGTGTGTTATGAATTGTTGTAATACTAATGAACCGTAAAACCAGTGTCTGTTTAGTCGATAATTTTTAGTGTCTTGCAAGGTTATGAATTTAAATTCCCAAGTTCATCTTTTGAAAGTGTTGTGCAGGTTTCCTTTGAGGAAAAGGCCTGATAGGTCAGATATAAAGTGATCGCCTTGTGAAAAGTTTTTGCCCATGGGAGAGAGGATGTTTGTCTTTTATCATTTTTCTGTATGAGTTCATTCAAAAGCATAGTGAGTGTTTGATTTCACCCACATAGTAGTTATTGGGGCATTTGATGCACTGAATGAGGTACATCACATGTTG
Source organism: Caretta caretta (assembly GCF_965140235.1). Taxonomy (NCBI): domain Eukaryota; kingdom Metazoa; phylum Chordata; order Testudines; family Cheloniidae; genus Caretta; species Caretta caretta. The sequence goes on along the minus strand of NC_134208.1, from coordinate 198,916,404 downwards.
AAAAGGCATGTGTAGGATCTGTGGAACTTGAAAGATGGGTTGTGTGGGGTATTGATCATTAGAGCAACAGAGACATGTCTGCAGATTTTGCATATGGTATTCTGGCAGGATCCGATGATGGTTTGAGTTGATGTGTCCATGTCTCTGGGGAGCTTGCTTCTCATGATGAGCTGAGCAAGGTTGGGGGATTGATGGGACCATATCCTGAAATAAATCTTTCCCCAACTTCCTCTCTGACCCTCAAACAAACCCCCAAACTCAACTCATCTCATCAGAAGAAAGTTCCCCAGAGACAGAGGACACCAACTCAAACCCTCAGTTTCCCACTTCATTTTAAGTGATCTCCTACAGCAGGGCTTCTCAAACTTGGGATTGGAACCCCTCAGGGGCTCACGAGGTCATTACATGGGGGGATGTGAGCTGTCAACCTCGACCCCAAACCCTGCTTGCCTCCAGCATTTATAATGGTGTTAAATTAAATACACTGTTTAATATATTTATTAGGTGGGGTCGCACTCAGAGGTGTGTGATGAGAAAGGGGTCTCCAGTAAAAAAGTTTGAGACCCACTGTCCTACAGCATGTATGAACCTCTTATGCTTAACAATCTGTCCCAACTTCTATTTAGCTCTGGTTACCTTCCCCAGATGTGAAGAAGAGCTCTATGAAGCTCATAAGTTTGTCCCTTCCACCAACAGAAGTTGATCCAGTAAAAGATCTCACCTACTTTGTCTATCTCTTATAACTTTAAAGAGAGAGAGAGAGAAAGGGATAGGAAACATAATAGCTTTTTAATTTATTTAAATCTTAACTTTAGTCTTCCATTATTGCCAAAGTGTTTTTTTTTGCAAGCATAAGTTTAACATTAACAGAATTAATGTAAAGCTTTTACAAATCTGTTTGCCTAGCAGTAAAGTTCAATAAATCTTTAGTGACCCTGACAAATGTTTTCAATGAGTTTAATTTTTTGGAGAATAAAGGATGTAGAGACTGCTGGCAGCTGTGAAAGCAGACAGAATAACGACTTTCTAACACCACTGTACACCACTCCTCTGAACTAAAAGACTATAGTATGGAAGAGCAGAGTGTTTCAACCTACATGCAGATTCAGTCTCGTGTTGCTGAACAAAGAATAAGAATGGAACTGACTGATGAGGATACCTAATTGGTTTATTTTATAGTAATTTTATAGACTGAGTTTTGATCCATTTGATGAAGAGTTGGGTGCCAGATGCGTAAAAGGAAGCTGTTAAAGACACTGAGACACTCCCGAGTCTTATTAGCATTTAGCTTCAACTGATATACTACATATATGAGAGCAGTAAGAGAACACTTCAGACTTCATTTAAAAAAATAGTGGCACATTCCTTATGCGGAAAAGAAAATCATGGTCTCCATCCCTTATAACAATCTCACAAAAGTATCTCCGTTGCACTGCATTTTAGGCAGTGAAATGTTTATGTACAAATGTATTATGAGTTCCATTGTGCTTTTGAGCACAGACCTGTGTTCAGGGCTGTGTCAAAACAGAGAACTAGTTCAGCAGGGGACATTTCCACAGCCAAGTGACCTAACCTTGGAAATTGAGATTTTTTTAATGGATATGGAGTACTTATGGCACTTTAGAGACTAACAAATTTATTTGAGCATAAGCTCACGAAAGGTTATAAATTTGTTAGTCTCTAAGGTGCCACAAGTACTCCTTTTACTTTTCTTTTTGTGAATACAAACACGGCTGCTACTCTGAAACCTGTCTTTAATGGATATGTGAAATATATAATTGCAGTAATTGTAGTGGTGCTCTCTAAGACTTTTATTTGGGATTCGCATGCCTTTGGCATTAGCATTAACAGAAACAAATACAAGACTATTAAACAATTTGACTAAGATCCTTTCCCTTCTCAGTTGCCCAACTTTCAGTCTTTTGTGTCTCTCTGGATGTCATTTTGCGAGTTCTCCAGTTTCAATAATCTTCCAAGGCGACAGAAATCTGAATTTCTAATGTAAAGAAGCCAAGAAAAAACTCATTGAACATTTATTCTGGATGTAGCTCTTACTGTATGAGAATTATCTGTTGATTTCTTTGACATCAACTTGCCGTTCAAACTCAGCCCTCTACTATGCATTGCAACTTCCACTGACCTCAATGAGTGGTGCATGCACATACTAAAGAGTAAATTTTTGGTTCAAAGAGAAAATAGAACCATATTGTGTCAGGCCCTAGTGTGGATGGGCAGATGGAACCTCTTTTCTACCCTTCTTTTTTTCCTATCGCACAGGGACTCGGTAAGATCTCAGTCATGAAGATCTCCAAAGTTCAAGGGCTGTCCCAGGCTAGCACTGGTAGTCGGTATAAAAGGAGTGTGGACATAGGCCACTATGTCTTTCTGCTCAGGAGAGCACAAGGACAACAGTTGTGCCCAGCTCCTTTTAGTTACTGTCTTTTTCTTTCTTTCTTAATTAATGGAAGCTCCAATAAATATTGTATTTTGCCTTCTAATATTGTATCATGCATCCTACAACAGATGTATCTCCCAGCTTTTAACTACATTTATTATTTGCTATATTTTGCATTTATTATTGCTATACATTTTCATTCTGACTATTATGCTGTTGTTCATTTAGATTAAATTAAATGTTGGTATCAGCTGTAACTTTGTCCTCCTGTTATTAGAAACCCTTTCAGTGGCCCTGCTTAGATAAAAACATGTGTGAGCCATGCTTGGGACAAACTGTATCCAAATAAAATATAGAATATAATGTGTTTAAACCACTGAGTAGCTAATGTCGACTAAAATGTCTGTTTCTATTCCAAGCTGCACAAACCAATTATGCAATATTAATAGATTACATTCCTACCAGCAGCTCCATCAAAACATCATGTCAGATAGTATTTGTTTGGTACTGGAGAGCTTTGTGCTTTATACTGCTGTTGTATTTTGATACTATGCAAAGGCTATTCTGTTGCTTCATTTTGGAGACTTCTAGTGATACAAAATTGTTGGCTTTCTTTGGGTAAAATAAATTTTGCTGTATTCACTTTGGATCCAGCTCTGCAAGGTATTGCGTTCTCTCAGCTGATATAACATCAGAGGAAAGTGAGGGCACACAGCACCTTTCAGAATTGATCCCTTCGTTATTTTCCATGTTTATTTTCATGTCTTATTCTTGAGAAAGGTTTCATTAAAAAAACAAAAATCCTTCTCCCCAATTCCAAAAAGCAAAGAAGGAAGCTTTAGCTTTTCTTCAGCAAGTGTTATTTGTAGTGAAGCAATGGTTACCACTGGATAAAATAACTAAGTCTGTATTTTGAATATTGTATGTCACTAGTATCCAACCTGTAGTCCTTGAAGACATCTGTGTAGGGAAGAATGTGTGTATATGATTATTTCTTGAACATGTATTCCTGAGGCATGCCCTACAACTATTGAAATGGATACGTTTGAATCAGCTCTTGTGCTATGGGGAGGAAGTAGAGGATGCTTCCTCACCACATGTTCCCACTACTTCCTCTGCAGCCCCAAGAACAGCTGTGATGTTAGCAGTGTTGCCAACTTTTGTGATAACTAGTGTGAATCTTGCAGTATTTGCTATTTTACAAACTCCAGCTCCTGGAGTCATGTGATGACTTGAAAATCTCAGCTTTCATTAGAAAAAGTAAATAGCCCTTATATTTATAGACAAAAGCTTGTAAATGTGAATTATAAAGATTCAAAAATAAAAAGAACCCAAGTTTTATTTTTCTTTGGCTTAAAATTATGATTTTTAAAAATAATCTCATGATTTCTGAATGCTTCGTGTAGTAAGCTTGGAGCCCTTTGAGAAACAATTGTCCATTTTCAACTGCAATCACTCATTATTCTTATGTCAGGGTAATTGACAAGAAGAAGCTTCTATGTGGTTTCTGCTTCCTTTGCACCACTTGGGGAAGGTAAAGGGATCAGAACAGCACAGAGAATCTGCTCCAAAGTAGTATTGGTTGTAGTTGCTTGACCTGCTTTTACAATGGCATTTGTCCCTCAGGCTGAAAAGATTGGACATTGTACATGTTGCCCACTTCCTACACACTACAATTACCTATTTTAGGTACTTTTGTCTCATCACCTTTCCCCAATTCCTCAATTATAACTCTGGAGTTTTGGATTTATAGCCTTTGGGCTGCAGTAAGTCTTGTGTACAGCTCCACTATGGGGAACATAGACGAGATACTTGAGTTAGGTATCTTGATACCTTGAGTTAGGTAGTTTTTCTCCTGTAAAACCAATGAAATATAGAAAGTGGAGGGACGATTTCGCTGCTTCTTCTATCCCTCATTTACAACTGTGGTGAAAAGACTTCAGCCCAATGAACTCTTCTTCCTTTCTCTGAGCTCCATATCAAATATGTCAGTCAGGGAGACATCTTGCTCTGGATGTTCTATTTGTTTCATTGGATGAAGCATCTAGCAGAGGCCTAGGAAACTGAGGGGAGTTTTGGTGCAGAGGGCACAGTACATTTTAATGAAAGACTTTATTCTTATGAGCTATTCTGTTACTCTGCCCCTGGGATGGAGGCAGGTTGAAGAAGCAGCATAGGGCAAAAGTTGGTTTATATCACTGCTTCCAGGGGGAAAATGTTCAGTTGAATAAAGAGCAGACTTTATAGCTGCATAGCTTGAGAGGCTTATCTAATGTTAAATCAAGAGCAGCCATGGAGCTAATTTGGGGCTGCATAGAGTCCTATATATCTAAAAGTATTAGCACTCCAGTTTCTTATACAAGGCCATAAAAATTTACACAGGGTTAAAACTTGGCATCATACAGGATTCAAATCTTAAATAACATTTAAAACTCAAAAATTATTTTTAAAAAAATGTTTAACCCAACGCATAAGCTTGTTTTAAATTTAATTTTTGCACATATGTTGGATAATTGTGTAAGGCGGGGTGCAGGGTGCAAAGTTGACTGTATATTTGGACTGAACAGTATACTTCGTATCCTGTTTTATTTTTTAAAGTTGAATTCATTAAGTAAAGAAGGATAATGCATAGTAATTCCTTAATCTTTTCAGTTAATAACATTTCCTCCATTAATGTAGGTTCTGAAAAATAATCATTCACTTACCTTTGGGACATTAATTGGAAAGGAGCCTTTCCGAATTTTTATGTAAATAAAGCTCAGGGAAGGGGTTGTCTTTTAATTACGTATTTACCCAAGGGAGTGGAACTCCATGTTCCTATCATATTTATAGTAGATGATTTTTCAGTCACAAAATGTGAATATACCATCAATTCTTCACTTTTGTATTTTTCATTTTTTAAGTGTTTCATTTCAGTGCTATCTGAATGCATTTTATGAGTTAATTTGACATATGAAAAATAAAGCTGGATTATATTAGCTGGGTCAGTGTAGTTACCTCACTAAAAATCTGAAACAGTATCCTCTCGTGTTTGTTTCAGATTTTAAAACCCATTGTTCATATCTTTGTGTATTTATAATAAAAATTGAGCCTTTTAAGGAGAAGAAAATTAATGTAGCAAACATGTTAGTAGTAGAATTGTTGATTTAAGCTCATCCACTAAGACATCATATCCTGCTAGAGAAATGGGATAGCAAGTTACTGGTGAATAAACCAAATCTACTGCTAAGTCTTGAAGGACCATAGTGCTATTTTAAGTAGAGTGTACTTGGAATAAAGCTTGAATTTTGTCATTAGTATTCCTGAGCAAGCGAACCGAAGGTTAGCAAGATAATTAAAGTAGTTTGCCGATGAGCAGAATTTTTAAGCAACTTGTTAATAGATACACTATTTTGATTTCAAATGACTGCCAAATCCTGTTAATCCTGTTTCAGAAGTCTAACTCAATGCTAGAAGATGAGGCCAGCTATGTGAATAAAAGCCAGCTGACAAAACAATATTGTAGAGAGAGAAAGAGGAAAAACATATTTGGAAATGTCAGAAATTTTATCTCCTGAGTCGTTTTCTACTGATTTGTAGATTTTATGTTTTAGAATACTTTGAATTAGTGTAGCATGGAAATAATACCAGTTTATTAAAGATTAATTCATGCCAAATTTTAAAAGCAGTATATTCTTAACCTTATCTTTTACTTAACCAATGCTCCTAACGTGTCTGAAGAAGAGCAAAACACTATGGTGTGAAAGTACAAATGCCAAGAGACTTTGAATCCCTTCCAAGAAGTTATATTGGATTCCAGAGTAGCTCGATGTAGTCTTTTGGAAACAATTCAGGCCCCTGGATCCATCGTTACAAGACCAGATACTCCTTCCAACACCCCGTGTAAGAAGTGAAAACGGGTTTACAGCCTGTATTCTAACATAGAGCTTGGAACAGTGGCTGTGGAACTGCCCTCTAGCATACCAAAGGTTTGGGGTGTGGATACCTTCCCCCTGCTTAGTTGCCCACACAAAGTTTATTAATTTGGCACCATGCATGGAATGGTGTTGAATTTAACCCTGAGAGAACAGGAAGTCAGAATTTATTGATCACACTATAGATAATGAATTATGCTATACATAAATATTTTATGAAAAGAATTATCTAGTGAAACTTGGTGACTGTCCTGCATTCCAGACTGTGATTGTCACTTCAGTGCACATTTTGAGCATTGCTGGAGCAATTTAGAAAAGCTTTTTACCATGCAAATTAAATTTGCAGCACACATATTCATATCTGCACATATATGAAATGAAAGTAATGTTTGATAGGAAAAAAAAATCTTCCCCCATATAGTCAGTGCCTGTCTAAGGTACAAATTGTGCTCAGTGAAAAAAGATACAAGGAAGTCACTTCTATATATCCTGTTTTATAAGTGGATTTGGAATAGAACATTTTCAAATGGTTGCATTTTTTTTTTTACTTTAACTCCATTCCCATCCATGAGTTTGTTTTGAACTTTGAAACATACACTTCCTGTCACCACTAGAAGTTCACTAATTAGAAGTTGTTTATATGCAGCGTGAATTAAGTTTAAAGGAAGGAGGGAAGAGGAAGGAATATCTATAATAGCTTGTGTAGTTCTGGGGTGTAGCAGGTTTAATTAACAGATTTATGGTGTCAAAACAAACTAGCTGTAGGAGATGATGTGAAAGACTGGGATAAAGTTGGAATCCTGCTTTAGACAAAAAGCCATCTCTGATGTGCTGATTATGAATGTTGATTTGATTATTGGTGCCATATTAGGAACCTTTCTATCCTAGATCTGTTAATACCACATAGGCTGAATCCTTCAGTGTGATCCTTTAATTTTCCACTGTTCAAATCGTACAAAGTGGTCGGATTCTGCCCAGAAATGGCCAGCAGATGTTTCCCCTTTGCGGGGGAACATGCCCCTGATGGAGGTGGCAGCAATGCCTCTGGTACTCTTCCCCTGATGTAGGAAATGTGCTGAGTATGGCAAAGCAGAGCTCAGTTACAGTGATTCTTCAGTGGTAGTAAGTCCCTTTGGTCCTTTACACTGGGAGTAGAAGCTAGAGCAGCTTCTCCGCTGCTCTCACTAATGCCAGGGCTGGTCTGGAACTGAGCTGATATCAGTTCCTTCTCCCTGCCTGCAGGGAGCTGATATTAGTTCCTTCTCCTCGTTCTTTTGCTGAACGGAGAACTTAGATACACAAGAGAGTGGATTTGGTCCCCTTTTCCCTCCCCCTCCCCCGTATCTCCCACTTTGCAGATTTTTAAAAATTATTGTATTATGGTATTATAATTGTAATACTGTAGTCACGTAGGGTTGCAAGGGGCCTGGTTTTCAACTGGAAAGTCCAGTTGAAAAGGGGACCTGGCAGTATCTGGTCACTGTGGAGCAAGGGGAGGCGCCAGATCATTAACCCACACCAGTGCCTGCTCAGCCAGGGCTGCCTCTTACCTGCAGGCAGGCTCCTTGTAAGGCTGCAGCAGGTCCTGTCCCAGCCCTGGCGCAGAGGGAGCTCAGCTGTGGGAGGAGGGAGATGGAGGTGATCCAGCGAGCAATGGAGGGAGAGGAGCAAGTGATGGAGGTGGGACCTTGAGGTGGAGAAGGGGGCAGGGCCTTGAGGGAAGTGGTCGGGCAGCGGGCTGTGCCTCAGGTGTCCGGTTAGCAGCTATTAGAAAGGTGGCAACCCTATAGTTACGGTTGTGTGAACAAATTAATTTTAATCCCCTGCAATAAGGTGCAGATAATTTTGAGATAAATACTCTTTGGGTTCAAATTTCTCATCCTCTCGATGGTGACCATATATAATATTGTGTGTGTATATGTATAAAACTGATTAAATTTGTTTTGTGTTTTTGCTTTTTTAAAGCGAATTTTAGTATTTGTGAAAGATGATAGAATGAAGGCCCTGGAGAATCAAGTCCTTTATTGATCCAAAGAAGAGGGGTAGTCTGGGCAGCAGCAAACTTTCCCACACCATCCAGTAGATGACATGGAGAGACTAACTCTGGCAACAGGAAGGGTGTGTGGGAGGCCCCAACAAATGTGATTAATTTAGATTGCTAAATAAAATGTCCAGTTAGCTAATCTCTGTAACTGCTGTATTCAAGATATTTCCTATAGTGAGGGCACAGAAGTAAAAGGGATGGCTACATATGCTGACGAACTGTCCACAGGAAACTCAACAGAGGCCACTAATATTTGGCTTCACTGGAATTATTCAAATGTGCAAAATGAGCATTTCACCAGTTGAGATGTTTCACCATTTTTTTCAACTATTTTTCTGCTCTAGTATTTTGAAAGCATGTGTAAGATGGGAGATAGATACTCTATGAACCATATGTAGGGTTGGCAACTGTCTAATCACGCAAACCCAAACACCTTTGTCCCACCCCTTCCCCTTGGCCATGCCCCTTCTCCGAGGCTCTGCCCCACTCACTCCATCTCCCCCCCCATCACTTACTCTCCCCCACCCTCACTCACTTTCACCGAGCTGGGGCGGGGGCTGGGGTGCGGGAGGGGTGTGGGGTGCAGGCTCTGGGAGGGAGTTTGGGTGCGGGAGGCGGCTCAGGGCTGGGGCAAGGGGTTGGGTGTGGGAGAGGGTGAGGGGTGTGGACTCTGGCTGGGTGGTGCTTACCTTGAGCGGCTCCCAGAAGTGACCGGCACGTCCCTCTGATTCCTAGTCTCAGGTGGCTCTGCACGCTGTCTCTGCCTTCAGGCGCTGCCCCCGCAGCTCCCATTGGCTGCAGTTCCTGGCCAATGGGAGCTGCAGAGTCTGCGCTCGGGGCAGAGACAGCTCGGTCGCTTCTGGGAGCTGTGCGGAGCCAGGACACGTAGGGAGCCTAACTTAGGCCTGCTGTGCCACCAACCGGACTTTTAGCGGCCTATTAAATTGGTTTCAGCAGCAACCAGGAAAGTGATTCTGGAAGACTCCTAGCCGGTCCGGGAGTGTTGGCAGCCTTAAGTCCATATGTATGCATTTCTTAATAAATGGCATTTAAAATGCCAACCATGCTGCCTCATTAATAATAATACTTAGCATTGATAGAGCATTGTTCATCTTCAGATCTCAAAGATGTCTACAAAGGTGGGTAGTGATGATTAATCCTAGTTTACAGGTGAGAAAAATGAGGTAGATAAGTTAAATAACTTTCCTGCATCTCCGACAGCAAAATAAATCCAGAGTTGATGCTAGAACTCCATTTGCCTGACTCCCAGTCTTTTCCCCCTGCCAGCTGGACCACACATGCTGAATCATTTTTTATATTTGTCACAGCTGTGGTAGTATCCTTGTACTTTTTATTTTAGCCTTATTTTGAGAATGAATAACTCTGGCGTATATGTTCACTAATACTATATATTCAACCTGGGAGCGGGGGGCCCTCAACTGACCCAGCAAGGACTAATCTCTGCACAAGTGCCCCCAGGACCATAAACATACAGGGGAATCTCCACACTGCATTGTAAGGGGTACTTCTCCCTCAGCCACATGGACTTAGGGGAAGAAAGAAAAACTCCAACATGAAAACTCCTTGGGAACAGAGACTGAGCTGGGAGGAGAAGATACAGAACGAGTTGCAGCAGCGGCTTTCAGATGCTTCTGATGTCATAACCTCTCCCCCGCCCCTTTCCCAGTTTTTGTTCTAGCCATTCCTTCCCCTCTGATCACGGGCTGTTTACTCCAACCCCCCTTTTTGCTCCTTCCATCGCAGTCACTTTACTTCAGCCTCACTTCACTGGCCCTCCATTCCCCTCTCCTTTCTTCTCTACCTCTTCTCTATTTCTTATCTCCCTTCCATGTTCCCTCTCATTTCTTTTTTATTCCTCCCCCCCCCCCCCCATCCTTTTTGTCTGTTTTATTTGTGTAAGTAGTGTCAGGATGAGCTCCACCCTGACATCCGGTGGTTAGGTGAGGCAAGTTGTGGAAAAGAACTTCAGGGGTTGATCTCATTTGCATAGGCACACCCACCCCGCCAAGAATGAGGCCATAGCTGCCCAAATGGTCACTTTGGCTGCTGTGGGATCCCCAGTGATTCTGTTATTGGGGCAGAAAGAATAATTGTTATTACCCTGATTATGGGAACTGTGCTTGGCCTTTTGTTATGATGGAGGGACTCACCATCAACTAAGTAGCGCTCGCTAGGCAAGGGTCATGGGTTTTAAAACTCTGAGAATTGAGAGAGGCTGGGGACAAGTATTAATACTTGGTGGTATGGGCCCCACATGCTAATTGCACTTCCTTCTCTCTCCACTGTGGAATATCAGAGCTAATTTTGATTCTATTAGGAGTCTAGTTACAGGCTGCTGAGATCACTTTGGGCTAATGGTGCACCAGCACTGAGGCTCCCCTACTACAAGCTGAATTCACCTAAGAGCTGAAATCACTGAGTGTTGTGTTAAGTAGTGGGGGAGCCTGAAGATATATTGTGGAGCAGTTCGCGGGACGGCTGGAGTGCCTTGTGAACAGGCTGGTGGAGCAGTTCATAGGACGGTGGGAGCTGCTGGTGGGACGCGGAGCAGTTTGTGGGCCGCGGAGCGGAGCTGAGCGAAGGAATTCGTGGGGCGGCTGGCGGAGCGGAACGAAGCGAAGGCCTATGGAGCTGTGGGGCGGTCAGCTTCAGATCGTGTAAGGTGCCTCTTACCTCCGTCCCGTCTCCACCCAGGTTGGGAGGTAAAGCTCCGCAGATAAACTTTTGAACTCTGGGGCTGCCCTGACCAGGGACAGAGACTTTTGGGTCATTGGACTTTTGGGACTTTGGGTGATTTGGGGTTGCTGGACTCAAGAACCAAAGGGAAAGGGGCATGCCCCAATTTGCTTGGGGTGGGTTTTTTTGCTCCTGGGTTGTGTTATGAATCCTGTTGGTGGTGTTTCTCCAACATAATGCCACATTGTTTCTCTCTGTTATTAAAAGGCTTTTTGCTACACTCAGACTATGTGCTTGCGAGAGGGGAAGATTGCCTCTTGGAGGCACCCAGCGGGGGTGGTATATATTTGTCCCAGGTCACTGGGTGGGGGCTCGAGCTGGTTTGCATTGTGTTATTGGAATGGATCCCCTAGATATTGAACTCGGCCCTTGTTGCTGCCAACTCTGACGGGCAGAAGGGTTACATTTGTTTAAACTGTAAGCTCTTTGGAGCAAGGACCTTCTGCTGCTGTGTATGTAGGTTCAGTGCCTGGCACAATGGGGGACCTGAGCTTGTTTAGGGTATAATCATTTTGGTTAAACATTTGTCGAGTATTTACAGAGCTTTAACACAGAGTGCAGGGATCCAATACTGCAAGGTGCCAAGTACCTCCTGCAAGTCTCTGAGCATGAATTCCAGCTCCCAGGGAGTTGAGGGTAAGAGGCACGTTACAACCCTTGCCAGGATTGAGCTCTGGTGCTGTAACAATACATTTCAATAGGAGCAGAGGTAAATGAGTGCTGAGTGCTTTTGAAAATTCAACCCCTATAGTTTAACCACATGTCTGAACTATGTTGTTGATTAGCTAGACAAACATGTCTCCAAAGCAGACATTTCATTTATTGTGTAAATACTATGCCTTTAAAAATATATGTATAGATATTTACTTTACAAATAGACTGGAACGACTCAGTCTATTAAGTAATCAGAATATTCTTTTTAAAAACACTTCAGAGATTTCTAGACTTCATCATCTTAATAAAGAACTAATTTAAAACATTGTAAACTCAGAGTATGTTATAAAATTAAATGTTCTTAAACTAGCTTTTTCAGCATACATTATTTTAATAAAATTAGATTAATAAATCTAAGGTGTTTTAATAAAACTGGTGTAATATTAAAGGTACAAACAATTATTTTATATATTATACTGAAGTTAAATGTAGAAAACATCTTGCCAGAAGCACATAAAATGTGATTTTAAATTCTGTTACTTGCTTGGAATACATATTCATTTGTTATGGTAAAATGTCAGAAACAGACCAGGTCTGGAAGTGCTTATTTAGCTGAAGAAAAATATGGGAACAATATCATGAATACTAGCTGTGTCAAAATCTGGAGTCATTCTTTAAGATTTGCTTTGAAAATTAAGCTTTTAACACGGAGCAACTGGCTCAGTCAAATATCGTGTTACTGCAATTTTATTGCTTGCCGTATTTTTCTTGTATCAAATGGCTACTGTAACTAAATCTTGTTCCTCCTTTAGTGGCCTCAGGACAATGGTTTCACAGACTCTTTTAAAGAAAAAAGCTACAATTATTGTTTCAATTGTTTTTGCTTTGCTTCACGTGGAGGAAAAAATGCCTCCCTTTCTTTTTGTTCTTTCCTTTGGATATTTTAGCTTTATCTTTCATTTTGCAACTGGTATTTGTCTAAGTAGAGTCTCTTCAGTGTTTAAAAATAGCAGTGACAAAATACATTTTCAATTTGCTATTTGAACTGCATTTCATGGTACACTCAGCAGTATCTAATCATTATTGAGGATGAAGTAATATAATAGTTTGTTCCAAATTATACATGATCTAAAAATTGAATATTTCTGTAGCAAATGATCTCCTGATTGTACTTGTGTTCTTTGTAGTAATGATCTTGCAGCAGGGAGTAATAAACCAAAATGGCTCGTATAGGATTCCACAACATGTTTGAGTGCCTTCAACACAAGCCAACTTGCCCTGGGAATTGAGAGCATTCAGCACCTTGCAGGATGAGGGCTTTTTGTGAGTGACAAACCTAAACAATTATATGCTTGTACATTTGGAGTTTGTAACCTACCATAATAGAAGATGGTGGAGGTTTCTGTTTACATTGAAAAGAGATCAATGTTAACACATAACAGATGGGTGGTATCAAGAGAGAGTTTGCTAACACAATATTCATCCGTAAAGACCTGCTAATACCTTGTGGAAAACTTTGAAAAATTAGTTTAAATATATTAAAGGGTTCTAAGTGACATACACTCTCTCCTTCATCCCAAAGCATCTTTGGAGATACAGGGAGCAGTATAGTGTTGCCATTCATTTCTGTCCTTCGTTGTTGCTCCATTTTGCCAAGTCTGGTCATGTGCCTGTGACGATGTCCTGACAACTAGTTAGTGGACGGCCTCAAGGTCCCATTGACGTTGATTGTGTTTGCATTATTTTCTTCAGTGTCATATCATCTGTCTTCTACAGCGTCTCTACCATGGTAATCTTCTCAACTGTAGCCAATCTCATACCCTGATTTTATGTCCTACTCTCCTTCTAACTTCTTCTTTTGTCTTAAAAATTATTCCACTTTATACTTGCCATTTTTTGGAGAACTCTCATCTCTACAGTCTCCAGCCTTTTGATGTCTATTTCATTTAATGCAGCTTTTTCCAGACCATATAGTAATATAATTAGTATATTGATATGACAAATTTTCACTTTGGTACCAAACGCGATGTTTTTATCGGTCCATAATTGTATCACTTTCTCTGCTGCACTTGTGGATAATCTTGATAGATTATTCAGCACTGATCAAGTTTCCTAGGTACACATAAGATTATGTTTAGTTTATGACTTCCCAACTGCTGCATCTCGAAACTTTATTGTCCCTTTTCCAAGTTGCAAACACTTAATCTTCTTTTTATTGTAAGTCCAAGTCAACCACACCAATTTTCCAAGATAACAATGAGTAGCATCTTTAATCCACATGTCTGTCAATTGTACGTTATCTGCATAAACTAAGGATCTTAGCTCTAGATAATCCAGTGTCACTCCCTCCAACTCATTTAACCTTCTGTCCAGTTTAAGAATATGATGAAAAGTGATGGTGATTCCATGCCCCCTTGTCTTACACCAGACTTTGAACCAGTTGCTTAGTTTTCCACCAACTCTGAGGGCACTACAGGCATCTTTGTACATAGCTTTTATAATTGCAATCACAGGTGCTGACTTTGAAATTTGCTGGGGGGTACTGACCCCAGGCCCCACCCCCCACTCCACCCCTTCCCCCAAGGCCCTAATCTCACCTGCCTCTTCCCACCCCTACCCCACTCCCACCCCGCCTCTTCCTTCCATGTTCCGCCCCTCCCCTGAGTGTGCCGCATCCTTGCTCCTCTCTACAGAGCCTCCTGCATGCCGTGAAACATCTGATTGCATCTGGCGGGAGGCATAGGGAGGGAGGTAGAGGTGCTGATGAGCGGGGCCTGCTGGTGGGCAGGGGATGTTTTGATAAGGGGGCTGCCAGTGGGTGCTCAGCACTCAACTTTTTTTCCCTGTGGGTGCTCCAGTCCCAATCTGGGACTCCATTTAATTTTGCTACTTTTCATAGTGCTTCAGCAAACATCTTTAAACTAGGGCTGTCAAGCAATTAAAATAAATTAATCCCGATTAATCATGCAATTAGTTGTGCTGTTAAACAATAATAGAATACTATTTATTTAAATATTTTTGATTTTTACATTTTCAGATACATTGATTTCAATTACAACAGAATACAAAGTATACAGTGCTCACTTCATATTTATTTTTATTACAAATATTTGCACTGTAAAAAAAACAAAAGAAATAGTATTTTTCAATTCCCCTATTAGAAGTACTGTAGTGTAATTTCTTTATCATGAAAGTTGAACTTACAAATGTAGAATTGTGTACAAAAAAACCCTATATTCAAAAATAAAACAGTGTAAAACTTTAGAGCCTACAAGTCCACTCAGTCCTCCTACTTGTTCAGCCAACCGCTCAGACAGAGAAGTTTGTTTACATTTGCAGGAGATAATGCTGCCTCTTCTTGTTTACAGTGTCATCTGAAAGTGAGAACAGGCGTTCGCATGGCACTGTCATAACTGGCATCACAAGATATTTACGTGCCAGAGGCGCTAAAGATTCATATGTCCCTGCATGCTTCAACCACCATTCCAGAGGACATGTGTCCATGCTGATGACTGGTTCTGCTCGATAATGATTCAAAAGAGGGCGGACCAATGCATGTTCATGTTAATTATCTGAATCAGATACCACCAGCAGATTGATTTTCTTTTTTGGTCATTCAGGTTCTGTAGTTTCCACATTGCAGTGTTGCTCTTTTAAGACATCTGAAAGCATGCTCCACACCTCATCCCTCTCAGATTTTGGAAGGCACTTCTGGTCATAGGCACCAACTTCTCCTGGAGCCAGTGGGTGGTCGTGCCCCCTGCCCCGCCCCCGTTCCAACCCCAACCCCACCCCAACTCCGCCCCCTCCCTGCCACTGTTGGACTCCTTCCCCAAATCCCTGCCTCTTCCTCGTCTCCTCCCCTGAGCGTGCCGCATTCCCACTCCTCCCCCCACCCTCCTACAGCTGGTTATGACGCGAAACAGCTGTTTCGTGGTGGCAAGCCTGGGAGGAGAAGCGGGGACATGGTGTGCTCAGGGAAGGAGGCAGAGGTGAGCTGGGGGGTGGGGGTGGGGTGGGAGCTTGGGTGCTGGTGGGTGCAGAGCACCCACCAATTTTTCCCTGTGGGTGCTCCAGCCCCAGAGCACCCACGGAGTCGGTGCCTATGCTTCAGATTCTTAAACCTTGGGTCGAGCGCAATATCTATCCTTAGAAATATCACATTAGTACCTTCTTTGCCTTTTGTCAAATCTGCAGTGAAGTGTTCTTAAAATGAACAACATGTGCTGAATCATCATCTGACACTGCTATAACATGAAATATATGGCAGAATACAGGTAAAACAGAGCAGGAGGCATACAGTTCTCCCCCAAGGAGTTCAGTCACAAATTTAATGAACACATTTTTTTTTTTTAATCAGGCATCATCAGCATGGAAGCATGTCCTCTGGAATGGTGGCCGAAGCATGAAAGGGCATACAAATGTTTAAGCATATCTGGCGTGTAAATATCTTGCAATGCTGGCTACAAAAGTCCCATGTGAATGCCTGTTCTCACTTTCAGGTGACACTGTAAATAAGCGGGCAGCATTATCTCCCGTAAATTTAAACAAACTTGTTTGTCTTAGTGGTAGAAGTAGGACTGAGTGGACTTGTAGGCTCTAAAGTTTTAAATTGTTTTGTTTTTGACTGCAGTTATGTAACAAAAAAAAATTTACATTTGTAAGCTACACTTTCACGATAAAGAGATTGCACTACACTACTTGTATGAGGTGAATTGAAAAATACTATCTTTTTATCATTTTTACAGTACAAATATTTGTAATCAAAAATAATATAAAGCAAACACTATACACTTTGTATTCTATGTTGTAATTGTAGAAAAACATCCAGAAATATTTAATAAACAATAGAATCCCAATTGAAATTTAACAGCACTATTAAAACGGAGATTAATCATGATTAATTTTTTTGAGTTAATCGCGCAAGTTAACTGCAATTAATCGACAGGCCTACTTTAACCCCGCCTTTTTTTTTCTGTTCACTGTAAGAATGTGAATATCTGATCTGTGTAGCTTTGTTCTGGTCTGTAGCCACAGAGTTCCTTGT
This sequence comes from Caretta caretta, assembly GCF_965140235.1. Classification (NCBI taxonomy): domain Eukaryota; kingdom Metazoa; phylum Chordata; order Testudines; family Cheloniidae; genus Caretta; species Caretta caretta. The sequence goes on along the minus strand of NC_134208.1, from coordinate 198,899,593 downwards.
CCACCACTTCCTCTAAAACTAGCCTTAATCTGTTGACAGTTACTTTTCATCATGATTTATACTTCTATAATTGTTCTGATCAGCAAGATCTCCTTTGTTAAAGATTGTAGAAATATTACCTTTAGCCAGTCTTCTGGTACCTCTTCTTGCTCCTATATTTTGTTGTATGTTTTGTTTTTTCGAATGCTTTCATGTCCTCACGTCTTTTTGTCTATTCCTGCAGCTTTCCCATGTTTTAATTGCTTCTCTGCTCTTTCTATTTCATCTTCTGATGGTGGGTTCAGTGCTAATATCCATTTTGCCTTGCAAGCTGCTGCCTTATCATAGAATATCAGGGTTGGAAGGGACTTCAGGAGGTCATCTAGTCCAACTCCTTTGCTCAAAGCAGGACCAATCCCCAGTTTTTGCCCTGATCCCTAAATGGCCCCCTCAAGGATTGATCTCACAACCCTGGGTTTAGCAGGCCAATGCTCAAACCACTGAGCTATCCGTCCCCCCCTTCATCTAGCATGTCTATCATATTTGCATCTGGATGAACTGCAGAGTTCAGCACTTTGTCAAAATGCTTATTCTGTACTTCTAGTGCTACTTTGGCATTAGTTGTCAGTTCGTTGGTAGCTGTTAGTTACAGCTTGTATCATTGGTCAAACTGCTTGTTCCATCTTTGTGATTTCTTCACTGTTTTGGATAATTCTTTTACTACTTCAGTCGTGGCTAGTTTACACTTTTCCTGTAATGTTCTTGTTTTATTGCTTATGCAATTTTTCCTTGTTTGCTTATGACTTCCAATAACTTTATCTGCTGTGTTTTGTTTTACTTCTTTAAATATTTGCCATCTGGTCTGTAGTGAGATTTCTCCATCATCACAAATTAATGGTCTGAAACACCCTCCAACCGTCACCTTGTATGCCTCCCTCACAGAGCTAATTTACCAAGATCATATCATTCACATGATATATATATATCCATCCATTTGCACCCATCTTTTTCTCGGACTTCAACTTAATTTTAATCTTTCCCATTAATAATTCATAATAACTGTACTTTTATAGACTCTAACATCCAACAGTGACTGTCTATACCTTTTACCTTTTACTGTTTAATAATGTGGTCAATCTGATTTTTGGTTTGGCCATCTGGTGACTTTCACGTAAGCTGGTGCATGTCTCTGTGAGGAAACCAAGTACCACCAATTATCAGATTGTACATCTCACCGCAAAGTCTTAACCTTTCCCTATCATCGTTTGCTGTCCAGATGTCTGTGGTCTAACACTATTCGTTTGTTTACCGTGTTTGCTTCCAACCTTTGCATTCATGTCTGTAGGACAACTGGGCTACTGGTCGTGGCTGGAGTAGGGGCAGGAACAGGCACAGGCTGGAGCAGGAGCAGTCTGTTAGAAATACCAGGCAGTTGGGAGAATCCCTGACAATGTAATGATGTTGAGCAGACTGAGTGGTTGCTTACCATATATTTGCCTTGGGGGTTCCCTGGTTAGACCCTTGCTTGTGGATTGGCTGCACCCTTAGGTCTAACAAGGAATTACCTCTGATGACTCATCAGACTCAGAATACTCCATCACAATATCTTTGCATCAGAAACATATCATATTCAAGAATCTCATCTAAAATGCTATCCAGCTGTTGGGCAAAGTGAAGGAAAGCGTAATTTCCAACTGTGAACTCTCCTGTATCCGGTCAGTGTGTCTCCTGGAGGGCAACAAGGGTAATTTAAAACTTCCTTAATTTCTCCACTACTAGCTTGGTCTGGTCTCGAGTGAATAGGGTTCTAACATGCCAGCTCACAGTATGTGCAGTATGTTTAGCTGTTATCCAAAATCCATGACCATGTCCATTTGTTAGGCCAGCCAATAGCCATATAAATCAGTTTGGTTTGCTGAATTGTTTCTGTAAAAAGTGAGTTTCAGATGATAAGGGCTTGTTAAGCCAGTGCACCCTCTCCAGCTCATGGGAATGACATATCGTAGCCTGCTAAGAAGAGGTATCAGCAGTTTCACCACAGTGTGCTTGTCTTCATCATCTAACGAGCTTGGAGTGTTGGATTTGAATTCAGAGCTTTCCTTCCCCTAGAAAGACTCGCCCAAAGAGGTTAAGAGAGCTCTGTTGGCCCTGGTTTGGAATAGTTTTCCTTCTCCTAGATACTGTTGGGTTCAGGACACCTTATTCTATAATATTCGCTGCAACCCTTTTGGATTTCCCCAAGAGGGCTACCCCCATCCACCACCCGGATATGTGCCTCTATGCCACTGTACCCCAACATAAGGCACACAGGTATTACAATTGTATGTGTAATTTTTATGTAAAATTTAAAAAAAAATCTTTACTGTCTAAAGTATGCCTCAGTCTCTAAATCTGATGTTCTAAATGTTGATTTATTTGATCTCAGATTCTTTGTTCAAGGATTGTATCTGTTTTTAATTTAAACTTCGGTGTTTTTGCTGTTCAAATACAAATATGTTTTTGTTGCACATGGTGTTTTTATCAAACATTCACACAACTTTACTCTTGAGAAGACAGATAAAGTAACTGATTTCCATTTAATTAAATTAATTTCACAAGAATGCACATTGTGCTATGCTACAGTTCTTTTGCTATGAAGACTTTCTGGTGTTTTCAGGTATAGATAATTCTTTAAATAGGGAAATGGTATTGAAAAACAATCTGGAACTTAAGAGATGAAAAGAAAATCAAATATTTAAGTGTAGGGAGGTCGTAGTCTGGTGTGATGTTTTTACTGTGCTGTGATGCATGGAAGGTAGTGGATTTCTTTGGAGGTGGGGATGGGACTGGATCTCACTTATGGTCTCCGGTTCAAAGGAAAGCTGATGTTGCTGCAGTGTGAATGCCTTTTTAACCTCATCTGCTAGAATCATGTATTATAAATAAAGACACCAGACTGTATTTTGTTTAATGTTCGAACAGAACAGACATTAGTCTATCAGCTTAGCACAGAGGTAGGCAGACTACAGCCTGCGGGCCACATCCAGCCCGTCCTGCCCGGCGAGGCGAGCCCCTGGCCCCTCCCCTGCTGTTTCCCCTCTCCCGTAGTGACGCTGCCGCATGGGTAGCGCAGCTGGCTCCGTCCAGGCAGCGGGGCCGCGAGCTCCTGCCACTCTGAGTGGCATGGTAAGGGGGCAGCGGCGGCGGGTAGGGTTTCCCTGGGGGCAGTCATGGGACAGGGAGCAGGGGGCAGTTGGATGGGGCAGAGGTTCGGGGAGAAGGGACCATCAAGGGTTGGATAGGGGGTGGGGTCCCAGGGGGCCTGTCGGGGGCGGAGTTGTGGATAGGGATCGGGGGAGGCAGTCAGGGGACAGGGAGCAGGGCGGGAGGTTGGATAGATGTGGGAGACCCGGGGTGCCTGTCAGGGGGCAGGGGTGTGGATAGGGGTTGGGGCAGTCAGGGGACAGGGAGTGCGGGGTAGATGGGGGCAAGGTCCCGGGGGTGGTTTGGGGAGGGCCCGGTCAGGGGACAAGGAGCAGGGGGGGGTGTTGGATGGGTTGGTGGTTCTGAGAGGGGCAGTCAGGGCGTACGAAGTGGGTGGGGGTGGATGGGGGTGGGGGCCAGGCTGTTTGGGGAGCACAGCCTTCCCTACCTGGCCCTCCATACAGTTTCACACCCCGATGTGGCCCTCGGGCCACAAGTTTGCCCACCCCTGATTTAGGTACTTGTGATTTGAATCATACACCACACTCATTATGTTTTAAAAGCCAATAGTGAGAGGATCATTATCTACAGAAAGAATTGCAATCTCTCACTAGGTGTACATGGGATCTCTGGTTTTTATTTCTACCCAACGGCATTCGAAAGAAGATACTAAATCTGTTCAGTATTGTCTTGTTTATAGAGCTTTTAGGTATAAATTATTTAACCAGATGTTTAATCAAAGAGAAATGAGTTAAGCACAAATTAACACAGTCCTCATTTATCAAGTATTTAATTCTCAGCAGTAGGCCATTAAAGCAAGTTTTGTTGCTCTCCACAATATATTTAGATATTGGTATCAATTAAATGGAAAGGAGAATTGTGCTTTGGAATACATTAATATGCAAATCAGAGCAGTAACTAATGCAAAAAATAAAGTATTGCAGGTAACATACTGAAGTTGTGTTAACTTATTTCTTAGCATCTCAGCTTGAACATAATTTTCTCTTCCAGTTTCTAGTGGTGGTGTACATGTGAGTACAGTTAGGCATGTGTGTAGACCAGCTGAAGTCAATGGGATAAGTTGAGGAGGTGTATAAATCTTTGCAGGACTTGGGCCGATGTTTGCACCATATTGATGATTTCTGTTCAGCATTTGGTACAAGTCAAAAGAGCTTTGCAATTCAGGGAATTCAGTTGTATCTCCAACAGTCTCCTCAGTCCATGCTATAGTGGTAGCTCATTATTTTCAGCAAAGGGGAGGTACAGGATGTGTCTGTGGGGCATAAGTACCCTTTCTCTGTGTTTTTATTTTAAGTCCAAGCAGTGGCATCATACGAATAGGGTGTATGCCATCCCAGCTTTCCTGAATAATTGTTCCTTCCTGGCAGAAGGAGAGCGAGAAAGATGGCACCAAGACAGTCTTTTGTCAAGAAAGGTAGGTTGGAGAAGAATATGGGAAAGCAATGCCATAAATGAGGGTGTGAGAGGCAAAAATTAAGATGGAAGAAAAAAGGAAATGAAAAGGCAAGGGAAATGGATGTCCCATTCCTTGGTTACTATACTCCATTGATTTCACAATCAGCTTATTTCAAATTGTTTTTCTTTCATTGTTTGCAGGAAGGCAGGGAAACAAACTGTGCTGTCACAGTTTGCATTTCCTTCTGGGCTTGAAGGCTGAAATATCTTGCATGTCAAGAACTGACATCCTGGTGCTTTTGAATGTTCAAGATTGCGTCAACATGAATTCTTTATTCCATAGTAGTCTGGGGTGTTCCAGTGTAAAAGAGTGGAAGTGTAGTCAAAAGTTATGTTAATAGGTGTACTACAAATTGTGACAGATGTGGCAATTTCCTGCAATATCCTCCTCCTGAATAACTTTATTGTATTAAGTTTATGTATTATTGTGGGCTGGAATTGTACCTAGGGAGAGGTTAATGCAAATTCTCTCACCATTGGCTATGCGACAACCTAGTCTTTTGAAGTTACACCCTAAAGAGTGAGTCGTTGTCTGCTGATTACATCTTCCCAGACAGAAGATCAGTGGACCAAGAGATGTGAAGAAACAGGCTGATCTCCCCAGTCTAGGTTCTGGTCCTGAATCTGAAACAGTTATAAGAAAAATCCAGTTGTGGGTTTTGAAGGACTAGCTACTAGAATCTGAGGTTGGAGTTGAGGTGACCTCTGGTAAGCTTTTAGGCATGCATGTATGTTTTATTAATTTTTTTTAATATATTTTTTGTAATGCTTTCACCTTAAGAATAAATGTGCTTGATTAGAAAAGCTGTGTGGTAGCTTATAAGTGCTGGCAATTACACAGTTTATAGCCGCTGAAGAGTAAGTAAAGCATAGACTCTCTTCTGTTTAAGCAGTGTGGCTTTCTGGGGATATCACAGTATAGGCAGGAAAGTGCGGAGCCTTAAAGATTGTCTGGTCAGGAGGGAGTGTGGTGCAGGTCTTTGCTCAAGAGAGGTGATGGTTTGGAGCCAGAAGCATACAAATGGGTGCCCTTGGTGGACCAAAGAGGGCGAATACAGGTGCGGTTACCCTGAAACTGTGACACAAATGCCTACAGAAAATTCGTGTCAGCTACATTTATACTTCTGTTGTCCTGAATGTGGGGAGTCATAGGTCATCAGTGTAGGCAAAGGAGCAGGGGAACAGGTATCCTGGACTTCCCCACCCCCGCACAATACAAATAATTTTATATCATTGTTCTAGAATCATGGAATCATAGACTTCAAGGTCAGAAGGGACCATTATGATCATCTAGTCTGACCTCCTGCACAACGCAGGCCACAGAATCTCACCCACCCACTCCTGTAACAAACCCCTAACCTATGTCTGAGCTATTGAAGTCCTCAAATCATGTTTAAAGACTTCAAGGTGCAGAGAATCCTCTAGCAAGTGACCCGTGCCCCACGCTGCAGAGGAAGGCGAAAAACCCGCAGGGCCTCTGCCAATCTGCTCTGGAGGAAAATTCCTTCCCAATCCCAAATATGGTGATCAGCTAAACCCTGAGCATGTGGGCAAGATTCACCAGCCAGACACCTAGGAAAGAATTCTCTGTAGTAACTCAGATCCCATCCCATCTAACATCGCATCACAGGCCATTGGGCATATCTACTGCTAATAGTTAAAGATCAATTAATTGCCAAAATTAGGCTATCCCATCATATCATCCCTTCCATAAACTTATCAAGCTTAGCCTTGAAGCCAGATATGTCTTTTTGCCCCCACTCCTTCCCTTGGAAGGCTGTTTCAGAACTTCACTCCTCTGATGGTTCGAAACCTTGGTCTAATTTCAAGTCTAAACTTCCTGGTGGCCAGTTTATATCCATTTGTTCTTGTGTCCACATTGGTATTGAGCTTAAATAATTCTTCTCCCTCCATGGTATTTATCCCTCTGATATATTTATAGAGAGCAATCATATCTCCTCTCAGCCTTCTTTTGGTTAGGCTAAACAAGCCAAGCTCTTTGAGTCTCCTTTCATAAGACAGGTTTTCCATTCCTCGGATCATCCTACTAGCCCTTCTCTGTACCTGTTCCAGTTTGAATTCGTCTTTCTTAAACATGGGAGACCAGAACTGCATGCAATATTCCAGATGAGGTCTCACCAGTGCCTTGTATAATGGTACTAACTCTTCCTTATCTCTACTGGAAATACCTCGCCTGATGCATCCCAAGACCACATTAGCTTTTTTTCATGGCCATATCACATTGGTGGCTCATAGTCATCCTGCAATCAACCAGTAGTCTGAGGTTCTTCTCCTCCTCTGTTACTTCCACGTGATGCATCCCCACTTTATAGCACAATTTTTTTATTAATCCCTAAATGCATGACCTTGCACTTTTCAATATTAAATTTCATCCTACAGTATTACTATTACTCCAGTTTACAAATCTCACCCACCACATCCAAATCTTCCTATATGATATCCCTGTCCTTCTCCGTATTAGCAATACCTCCCAGCTTCGTGTCATCCACAACCTTTATTAGCACATTCCCGCTTTTTGTGCCAAGGTCAGTAATAAAAAGATTAAATAAGACTGGTTCCCCAAACCGATCCCTGAGGAACCCCACTAGTAACCTCCTTCCAGCCTGAGAGTTCACCTTTCAGTGTGACCCATTGTAGTCTCCCCTTTAGCCAGTTCCTTATCCACCTTTCTGTTTTCATATTGATCCCCATCTTCTGCAATAGATCACGTATTTGAGCATATTGTTACTAGCACTTCTGATACCCCACTGTGCCAGCCAGTCTACCTCCACCCTCATCCGCTTTGCTGCCAGTCCAGCATGTTCCACACCTTCACCTGTGCTGCAATTGCCATCCAACACATTCCCTCAAACACAGGCTTTACCACAACTTGCTACTCCATTACACCTGATGGGATCTCATTTGAAACTCACTTTTTATAAAATCATCCAGGAATGGAGTGGTTATAAATACTCTTAATGGTTCATTCAGTAATACCTTCATAATGAGACCAGTCACTTGCTTTCTTTAGCTTGTATGTGAGCAAGTACCAGATATTTTCAGTTACCATTTTTCATTCAACTATTTTTCCTAAGACCACTGAAAGTGAGGTAGGGCTCTCTCTGACAAATTTCAAGTTGCTACCATCTCCCACTGATGATTTACAGCTATCAGGAGAAAAAGACAACATAATGTCAAAATTGTATATTCCCACTGTCTTCATGAAGAAAGATGAAGCATTTTAGCTCAGTTTTTTTTTTTAAATCTCCCATCTGAGAACAAATCCGTCAAATTTTAGCCACAAAAGCAAAAAATTGAACAACTAGAACATAAGAACATAATGGCCCTACTGGGTCAGACCAAGGCTCCATCTAGCCCAGTATCCCCTCTTCCGACAGTGGCCAATGCCAGGTGCCCCAGAGGGAATGAACAGAACAAGTAATCACCAAGTGATCCTTCCCTTGTTACTAAAAGTAACCCCTTCAAATAGAAACTTGTGCAACCTTAACTATAGGTGTTGCTGTGCTCCCTTTATACAATTTATGTCTGTATAAATGTACATGCAAAACCTAATTATAACACAGGCTAAATTTGTTAAATCTGACATGCCTTTGTGTCCTTCATCCTGTTAATGGTGGGCTGTACTTTCTCCTGATTTCACAAATCCCTAATTTTTTGGAAATATTAGCAGTCCCCTCTTAGGAACCCTTTAAAAAAAAATTGGGATACACCTTTGTTCAGGGTGTACCACGGATTAGCTATGGTCCTTGGAATTACTTTACCAGGAGAGATTTGTGGTTTATTTTATTAGATAGCTTTCCAATCAATGATCTATACCTGATGTGTCAAAGGAAAGTGAAACATGTCATTACCTAAACATTCAACAGGTGTTTGGAGAGGCAGATGAACATTCCTTGGGCTAGTATTTAAAGAGCATAAAACATGTTGCATCCTGTTGCACTCAGAAGTGTTATTTCTTTTTTGATAGTTTGCTGCCTGCCTACTTGTGCAGTCTGTTTCTTTGATCTGAATAGTTTTTCTTGAAGTGTGAATATTATGTTGGAGAAGACAACTTTCAAAAGTGGCTGGAAACAGCACTGTGCCCTCTGGGTATGACTGAGAATCTGTACACCAGTAAATGATACATTGCATGTAAGTTGATTCTTCAGTTGTTGCATCTCTTGTCACATGATATCGTAATAGAGAACTGTGGATTTGGAGCTCTGAGAGTGCCTGTCATAGAATGGGATGGGCCTTTATGGGAGGTGGACTTAGCTCCATCTGTCACTGCCTGTCACTGTCAGCTGCCTTTCAGATGATGGGTATGATGGACAGTAATCAGCCTGCAGGTCATCTGGTCTTTAAATAAAAGGCCAACAAGCAGGTCCATAGAGAGAGAGAGAGAGAGAGACAGGCAGGTAGGTTCCTGTGGGAGACCCTGGGTTTCAGAAAAGGACTTGGTTTATCTGTTTTATGAATTATGGTGAAAATGTTCGAATTATGTTGGACTTTATGTTTCTGTCGCTGTAGGAGCCTTATTTTCTGCATGAGCTGGTGAGTTGGCTCACTGGCTTACAAAGTCCAAAGACATTTTTTTTCCAATCCGTATCTCCTCGTTTAATTCAGTTAAAGAATGGTTGCCTCATGTCCCCCTTTTTCTCATCTTGTAGAAGTGCAAGGGTCAGCAACAGTAAAAGCCCAATATGGAAAGAGCTTGCTTTCAACAGGAGGATAGAATACTTCTCATTTCCTTGATCTACCAAGAACCCTTGGGACCCAGGGCCAGTGTCCTGTACTCTGTGTTCTGCTGCTATCTGATAGTCTTAATTATTATTATTATTACTTATTATTATTTGTTATTTGTATTCCAGTACTCCATAGGGACCTACTTAGTTATCAGATCCCTATTGTGCTAGGGATTGTGCCATCACATAACAGAAAGACAGTTCCTGCCTTGAAGAACTTGCATTTTTGGTAGAAGACCAGAGACACCTGGTGGGTGCAACAGACCTTAGATGCAACAGCGAGATGATTGTGAGCAGCATGATAAGTAGGGGTCACAGTATACCAGCTTCAGAGGAGTAGCCGTGTTAGTCTGGATCTGTAAAAGCGGCAAAGAGTCCTGTGGCACCTTATAGACTAACAGACGTATCGGAGCATAAGCTTTTGTGGGTGAATACCCACTTCGTCGGATGCATGTAGTGGAAATTTCCAGAGGCAGGTATAAATATGCAAGCAAGAATCCGGCTAGGGATAACGAGGTTAGTTCAATCAGGGAGGATGAGGCCCTCTTCTAGCAGTTGAGGTGTGAACACCAAGGGAGGAGAAACTGCTTTTGTAGTTGGCTAGCCAGTCACAGTCTTTGTTTAATGCTGAGCTGATGGTGTCAAATTTGCAAATGAACTGAAGCTCAGCAGTTTCTCTTTGAAGTCTGGTCCTGAAGTTTTTTTGCTGCAGGATGGCTACCTTTAAATCTGCTGTTGTGTGTCCAGTGAGGTTGAAGTGTTCTCCTACAGGTTTTTGTATATTGCCAAAATATACCAGTATACCAGCTGTCAATCCACTGTCAAGTAGTTCTACCTCATGCTAACAGCTGGAGACAGCTAAGTTGCTGACAGGCTAGTGGGGAGAAGGAACAGAGATGTCTTTGCCTAGACTGGGGGGTGTAAAGGAGCAGGATCAAAAACCTGATAGCAATATCAGTAGCATAGGTACTTATGCACCCTTGCCACTCTTCTGCAAACCCTGGAGATAAGGGTTGTGTGGTGGTATTCAGCCTCAGCCTCCATCCCCAGAGAGCAAAGGGGCTTGCAGTGTGTGGTGTTTAGATGTTGCCTGTAATTATTAGAATTGGGAGCACTGGCTGTTGGGAGTCTGAAAGGACAGGAAGGAGGGGGGAGGAGTTGAAGAGGCTGAGGGAGAGCTACTGAGGGTGTAGCAGCAGCTTGGAAAAGAGGTTTCCACTTTGAAAAATAAAGTCCTGTTGAAGTTTACTACCTTGCCTGGCTACTACAACACAGTGCACAGTCCCACAGAGGGTGAGGGCAAGATACTAGGGGGAGCAGCTTGTTTTACTCTTAGTGGAATCTGGTTGCCTGCCATATCATTCTTCCCTTAGGCAGGGCTACTGCAGGCCTCTTTGCTGCCTGGATGGTCTTTGCTTCCTGGGACCTAATGGAAGAGATAAATGAAGGGTCTGTATCTGGACAACCCTTTCCCCTCAGCCTTAGTCAGAGTAGAGAAGTTAGTCTCCTCCCGAGATTGGGAAAGGAAAAGGCTGGTCAGATTTGGGTCTTCATTTGAGTAGTGAGAGGGCAGCAAGAACAGAGCAGCCTTATTTGTATGAAAACACAGCCCATGACCCCAATCTCTCATTTTCCTTTGGCAGTGAAACTGTTTCTCTCTCTCTAAGAAAAGGAGTACTTGTGGCACCTTAGAGACTAATAAATTTATTTGAGCATAAGCTTTCGTGAGCTACAGCTCACTTCATTGGATGCATTCAGTGGAAAATACAGTGGGGAGATTTATATACACAGAGAACATGAAACAATGGGTGTTACCATACACACTGTAACCAGAGCGATCACTTAAGGTGAGCTGTTACCAGCAGGAGAGCGGGGGGTGGGGGGGAGGAGGGGAGGATGGACCTTTTTGTAGTGATAATCAAGGTGGGCCATTTCCAGCAGCTGACAAGAACATCTGAGGAACAGTGGGGGGTGAGGGGCGGGAAATAAACATGGGGAAATAGTTTTACTTTGTGTAATGACCCATCCACTCCCAGTCTTTATTCAAGCCTAAGTTAATTGTATCCAGTTTGCAAATTAATTCCAATTCAGCAGTCTCTTGTTGGAGTCTGTTTTTGAAGTTTTCCAACAAGAGACTGCTGAATTGGAATTAAATAAATAAATGAATTTTGTTAGTCTCTAAGGTGCCACAAGTACTCCTTTTCTTTTTGTGAATATAGACTAACACGGCTACTACTCTGAAACCTGTCACATTTCTCTCTCTATTCTCTGATATTATATAATAACTGTGGCTCGAGCTGTTATGTCAGTCTCCAGGTCCCTTCCCCCTAGTTTTCTTTTGGAAGAGGGCACCTATTCTTTGCCCCACCATCTACTAGTTAGCTTCAAAAGATAAGGTGGGGAGTGGAGGGACAACAGCTTTCTGTTCTGGCATCCCCTCCCCTTTTACTGCAGTGCATGAAGGCATCTTATTCTCTACCCTTCACACCTCCACAATAATGGAAAAGGCCTCCTTGCCTTTTGCCTGCCATTGGCTGCTCAGCAGCTTGTCATTTTCCTGTTGCTGGCATGAGAAAGAGGGTAAGGTACTTTTTGTCTGGAGACAGGGGAGACCTCTCTACAGACCTAAATTGCTTCCTTTGCTCTCTCCTCTTCATATGGATCACAGCTACTTGTTAAGTTATCAATCCCAGTTATTTTTTTAACTTGCCACAGGAAATTTATCAACTATTTCTGCATATCCGAACACACATACAGTATTATTGCCAGTTTTATACAGGGTTGTGAAACACAGTAGTCTAATAAAAACTTAGTTTAATTAAATTCCATGTTTTAAATCTAGCCCTTGATTGTATAATCAAAGAGCTTTCGCTGACGTAATATAATGAAGTTAATTAAAATGTGCCGTTTAATTTAAATTCTTGTGCCCTTTTCTTCTAGAGCCTTTAGGGATCCTGCCGTATGTTCAGTTTGCAGGAATAGATTTTCAGGGTGTTTGGGCTGGGCCACGCCCTCCCCCTTCAGCAGTCATCTAGCCAAAGGTACTCAAGGGCACGATAGTTTATTTCATTTAGAACTCTTGATTGTGTGCTTTTCACAACAACAAAAAGATGTATTCATGTTGCAGATGCTAAGTATTAACATGTTAAAACATTTCAGCAAAATCAAATGGGTACTGATGAATTCAAGCTGCCTTGATGTCTTCTCTGAAAAACAGACATGATCCCCAAATAGAAACAGAGAAGAATAATTAATTATTTGATTTAAAAATAGAAAGGAAGGAGGCAAACTAGATAAAAATGTGTGCGCTACCTTCAGAGACTGATATTTAGCCAGACAGGAAGGAGCAGTGGCTTATGTTGCTCATAAAGTAAGGACAATTTGCAATTAGCATTTCTGCAAGGTTTAGTTCTGAAACGTGCGCTGTTTCATGAGGAAAGGTGTAAATGGAATGCAGAAATTGAGTGTAAATTAACTGTAAATTATGTGTACTAATGATTTTCTGTATTTCCCTGTTGTAATATTAAAAATCTACACGATTAGGTGAAGTTTTTTTACTTAGTGTTCCTGCCCCCCCCCCCCCCACCTCAGACACTAATCAACATTGACACTTCAGATACATTGTAGAGTGTAAATGTGTGGCCTCCAACTGGGTGTCCCCCTTATGGCAGCCCTATAAGTGGCTCCTCTCCTCTGTTTTCCTTTTGGGTAACCCAAAAGGACTCCACTTCAGGCTTTTACTTAAACAATAGCCCTCCTGAGGGCCAGTTTGTTGCAAAAACCTTGTGCAAAGAATCTGTAACAACAGGCCCAAAACAGTACATATCATCCCAGTGCAAATAGTCTTGTTCTAGACCTACCCTAGTGTCTTTCATCACAGCTAGGCTCCTTATCAGTCCTCTTCCTGCACAGCCACCCCAGCCCTTCCTTTTGGGGTATAACCCTGTTCTTCCCAGTGGGAACTCCCATGGCCTCTCTGCTCGAAGCATTCTTCCGAGGGGAGCATCCCTCACTCCTCCTGGCCCACTGACTCTTCCTTGGGATCCTACTCTCCAGCAAGGCGATGTCAGTAGGTAAGGTCCTCCAGTACTCCACCTTCTTTCAGCCCTTTCTGGCCCTTGGTTCAGGCTAAGTCATTTGGCATCTTCCTCTACTGCTGCTCCTGCCATTAGCCTACTCCAGTCCTCCAGGGACGCCAGCCAGCAAACCCCTCTTGCTGTTCTCCTGCTTTCAACCTTCTTTCTGGAACCATCTCCTGTCTCTGGCAGTTCTCAAGTCCTGTCTGATTCCTGACCCTGGGAGCTGCCTGCCTTCTTAATTGGGCCAGCTGGGATGACTAAAACAGAAGAGCTGAGCCCAGTTTCATTTAATGGGCCAACTACTCTGTTACAGAGAGAAAACAACCGAGATGATTAATCTGTTTAGTTCCCTGACTGACATTTACACAGCTAATTGTGTAACATTGATGCTCCTTTAATAGACCTGAATATTAATGGAAGATTTGGTTAAACTTGAAAGCTGTTTGTTTAGGAAAATCACTGGAAAAATAAGAATGCTTCATCAACTTCAGATTTTCATCACAGGTTTTATGACATATCAGAGAACATAAGTGCTTTTATGACTTGTAAAAATTGCTCCAATATTTGATATTCTGTGCTTCAAGGAATCCTGATTGGCAGTTGATTAGCCTTTTGCTCAAGTCATTATCTTTAGTGAAATTAGTTGGCTAGAAAATTGCATTGTAATTCATCAAGGGGAAACTAACATTTCCAAACCTCTTAAGTCTATGATCCTTTTTTACTTAGTACACAATATCAATTATTTTTCTAGCATGTTCTAATAGTTCTCTGATATATATAAAAATTGTGGCAGTCCTTCCCCCCCGCCTCCCCAATTCTTTCATGTAATACCTCTTTTTAATTCTTTCTCTGATGTAGGGGAAGTTGTGTACAAGTAATTGAGTACTCTGGATCTGAATCAGCAAAGCACTTAAACACATGATTGTTTGTATTGCAATAGCACCTAGGAGCCCTAGTCATGGACCAGAACACCATTACAGTAGGCACTATACAACCAAAACGAAAAGACAGTTCCTGCCCCAAAAGCTTGCAATCTAAATGTAAGACAGGACCGCAGATGGACGTAGACAGGCAGATAGGGAAGTGCAAGGAAACAATGAGACAGTATCGGTTGCCATCATAGGCAGGGCTGTCAGTACACCAGCAGCCCAAACATTGTCAAGTTTTTTTGGTAGGCATTATGGTAAAGAAAGGGTTAAGCGTAAGTGCTATCCTGAATAAGAGAGGCTTTTCGGAACTGGGGCCTCGACTGTTACATTACATAGATCATGAGTGGTGAGCTTTTGTGTGTTTGAAAAATACTTTTTGCAAAAATTAGGTGAATAATTTCCACACTAAAATGAACAAAGCATACTTATGGAAAGAACATCAGTCCTATAAAGCCCTTCTCTGTGTTATAACGAGTAATAGAAATAGCTGTAATAATGTTGCTGTTCATTACCTAGATTGGAAACATTGTAACTGAATTACACTAATTATGTGGTAAATACATATTTAATTTATTATTTGTGGTATAAACAATACAGAGATATTACAGAAAAGACACATTTTACTAATTCTATTTAGGACTACTGCCTGTGGAGTAGGCTGTGAAGCATCGACATGAGGTAGTTGGGGGGAATATGGGAGAGTCCAGATGCCCCTCATCTGTTAAAAGCAGAGGGGGAGCTGCTCCTAACCTTCTATAGTCCTCTTCCACTTTGGCTGATGAAGCAGGAGCTCACTGGGCAGAGAAATCTGAAGTGAGACTAGATGTAGGAACTGGTGCCTGTCTTTAAAGCCAGTCTCACTTAGGGTTCCCATCGTGCTGGTTAAAAGGAGCAGGAAGCTGTATGTTCAGTAGATAGGGCACTGGAGAAAGGAGACCCGGGTTCTGTTTTCTGCTCTGTCACTGACCTGCTGTATGACCTTAGGCAAGTCACTTTACCTCTCTGTGTCACTTTTACCTCCATCTGTGTTCTCCATTTGGACTGTAAACTCAGGAGGTGAGAGGACAAAAGAAATGGTCTCTTACTATGTGATTGCACAGTGCTTAGATCAGTGGGGCCCTGATTTTGGTTTGGGCCTCTACACATTACTGCAGTACAAATGAAAACTAGTAATATTGCTGTTAATTTCTAGTATGAAACGGTGTTCTGGTGATGGCAAGGCATTACGTGATGGCATTCCACTGTTGGAATTCACTCCTATTATTTATTTGTATTCTGGCAGCACCCAGGAACCCAAGTGATAGACCTGGATCCCATAGTGCTGGGCACTATACAAACACAGGACAAAACACCACCCATCTAGGCCTACCTCAAAGAGCACCACAACTTTAGTGAGCTTCAAGCCACAATACAATTTCTTGATGTTTGCTCTTTAGATGTTATCGTTTTACAGAATGTATGTTCTTTAGCTTTTTTTTAAAGTAAGCCCCTCTAGAATCACCTATAGTAAGCTATAGCACTATGCACTCTGTAGATCAATTAAATACATATTTAATCAGGACGAAATTGAAAACAAGATAGATATACTAGCTGAGGTGCAGTTATTTCAACACAACTTACTCATTTCTAGATTGCTAATGTGTTTCTGTCATGTAGAAGACATAAGGCATTTTATTATAAAATGTAACATTTCTCCTGTATGATGAATACCTGAGTGTGTGTGTGGGGGGGGGGGGAACCATATGATCTCACTGAGACTTACAATGTATGATTTAGTATAAATTAACGCATTTGGGAAATCTTTAAGAAATCTGTGAAAACATTTTTGTATGCAGTCTTGTTCCAGAGTTAACAAACTACTGTGTCAGATCATTTTATGAATCGCCTAACATTATGAAATCAATGGGCAACCTGTCAGCTGACTCCTACAACTTCATTCTCAGAAGAGTTGTATTGGAGAACATTCTTGTTTTTATTTAACACTCCTCCTTTTGCTTCAACATACTATTTCCTGCTGCTGCATATACAATGTGACTATAGAGGTTCTGTTATGATTGTCTGGCATCCATTAGGACGGATAGTAAAAAGACATCTTGACAGAAATGGATTAATGTAAACTACATTTACTATAATAGATTATTGAGAAAAATTCAGCAACAGTTGGCATCTGATTTTAGAGCAGTTGTTACTTTTTTATTTTATGTTTACTGTATGTTCTATATCTCTTCTATCTTTGTCATTGAAAGGCTCATGTTACCAAAGACGACATCAGGGCTGGTTTTTTTGTTTTTGTTTTTTGGCTAACGTGGAAAGCTGAAGTATCTGAATTATTACTTGTACACAAAATATTTGTGTGAAGGAGATGAATAATTAAAATGAACAAATGCTTCTGTTTGTAGGCAAATTGTCCCTTTAAGGTGTAGAGCATTAGACTGGAAAAAAATCTTTTTTTTAAAAAAAGGGAGGCTTTCAACAAAGGCAACAAAATAAGGTTGTGTGAAAGGAAGGCAGCTTTGAAACGTGACCTTTATTATTACAGCTTAACTCTCAAACTTATTGATCACATATTGTCTTGCAAATAGAAGACTGCAGTTTCTTCAGGAAGCATTACCGAATACTGAGTAGCAGCACAAAGCTATCAGTCTTCGAGGACAAGCTCTAACCACATGCATGAGAAATGGTATTTCATCATAAAATGTATGTAAAATATCCATTGTGCCAGTCATCTTAGAAATTATAATATAATATTTGTAATAGCAATGATGTCACAACCTTAAACTGTTTGTAGAAATCATAATGGTAACTAAGAAATAATACTTTGCATATCTATAGTGCCTTCCATCTGAGGAATTGAAAATGCTCGACATACACTATTTGGTTAAGTAGATAAGTATTATTTGGCTTTTCATCATCCCTACTCAGGATTGTGCCTTAATGACACAATCTGTCCCTTAATATTTACTGTTTTCCTCATTTTTGTTTACATTTAAGATAGATATATAATTGCTTTATTTATTACATGGTCTTCATGTTGCTGATTTTTTTTTGATGATTCTTCACTTCTTTGCTTTATATTGTTAGCTACCTTTGGAATCTGACGTATAACGCTTGTAAGACTTCAGTTTTGAGAATCAGACTCTCCAGGTGCTCTATGCTATATTGCAGTGTCTAATAGCTGGGAAGTATGGTGCTCTCCAGAGTGTGTGTAGAGTTACCAGTCTTTTCCATTGCAGTACAGAAGTAAAAGCGGAAGGAATGCAGTAGAAAAAATCACTTGGTGGTCGCAGCAAAAGACTACAGAAGGTAGTTTCAAGCAGTGGTTCTCAACCAGGGGTACATCAACTTATCTAGATATTTGCCTAGTTTCACAACAGGTGAAATAGAAAGCACTAATTAAGTCAATACAAACTAAAATTTCATACAATGACTTGTTCATACTGTTCTATACACTGAAATGTACGTGCAATATTTACCGGTATATTCCAATTGATTTATTTTATAAAAGACAGAAAAAATGAGAAGGTAAGCAATTTTTCAGTAATAGTGTACTGGGACACTTTTTTGGGTTTTTTATGTCTGATTTGACAAGCAAGTAGTTTTTAAATTAGGTGAAACTTGGGGGTATGCAAGACAAATCAGGCTCCTGAAATGGGTACAGTAGTCTGGAAAGGCTGGTTTAAAGCTTTTTGGCAGTCTTTGTGAAACTATTGTGTCCAGGAAAAGATATAAAAGATCCAGATATCTTGCATCTGATCTGACAGGTTGCAGTACAATACAGTGCCCACAATGCAGTAGGTGCTACTTTCCTAAAGGCTACCAAAACATATTGGGTCTCACAATATAGTACTACTTCATTGAACTCTCTAAAACAAAAAATACCATGGTATTTACATATTTGCTGTTCTTTTATCAGGAGAAAGAAAAGGAGTACTTGTGGCACCTTAGAGACTAAACCAATTTATTTGAGCATAAGCTTTCGTGAGCTACAGCTCACTTCATCGGATGCATACTGTGGAAACTACAGAAGACATTATATACACAGAGACCATGAAACAATACCTCCTCCCACCCCACTCTCCTGCTGGTAATAGCTCATCCAAACTGACCACTCTCCTTACAATGTGTATGATAATCAAGTTGGGCCATTTCCAGCACAAATCCAGGTTTTCTCACCCCCCCCCCCCCCAAACACACACACAAACTCACTCTCCTGCTGGTAACAACCCATCCAAAGCGACCACTCTCCCCACAATGTGCACGATAATCAAGGTGGGCCATTTCCAGCACAAATCCAGGTCTTCTCACCCCCCGCCCCCCCCACACACAAACTCTCTCCTGCTGGTAATAGCTCATCCAAACTGACCACTCTCCTTACAATGTGTATGATAATCAAGGTGGGCCATTTCCAGCATAAATCCAAGTTTAACCAGAACGCCTGGGGGGGGGGGTAGGAAAAAACAAGGGGAAATAGGCTACCTTGCATAATGACTTAGCCACTCCCAGTTTCTATTTAAGCCTAAATTAAAAGTATCCAATTTGCAAATGAATTCCAATTCAGCAGTTTCTCGTTTTTGTTCCCTTTTTTATAGGAACCCATATTCTGGCTCTCTGCGTTTAGCTCGTATTCATCCACTCACATGAGATATTTGATTTAGCAAATTGTGAAGCAACTAGAAAACTGTCTTGTTCCTCTTCTTTCTGTTATCCAGTAATATAGCTGGAGTATTGCAGAACGTTGTTGTTGACTACCTGGGTACTCGGTATGTAGGGAAATCAGAGGAGGGAGGTGAAATTTCTTATTGCGACAAGATATGTTTTCTTCCCTTCTTCCCAAGGGTAGGCTTGGAAGTATGATAGATCATTCTTGACTCCAGTACAGAAGACTGGCTGTTCAGAAGAAGTCCTTAGTCCCTTCCTCTGACAGAACCTGTAACATCTTGCATCTGAAAAGATAGAAGAATAGGAATATGACTTCTTCCAGAATGTCATCTCATTTTTCAGTCAGCATGATCTGTCTTCGCAGCACCTTAAAATTGTATTCTTATTCGAATGGTTGCAGACATGTATTTCACTCAGGTGTGGATGTGCCTAGCATGCTGAAGCCAGAGAACTTAGCTTACCAGTACCTGTTGGGGCTGTGCACACACCCTCTGGCCTGTAGCTATCGTGTTTTTTTTAAGGGTAATGCCATCCCAAACCCCTCAGTTCCTTCTCACTGTCTGTGTCTTGAGTCAGAGTTCAGGGTGGTATCTTATCTCATGCTTTTTTTCAGCGTTTTTTCTGTGAACATTACGGTTGCCAATTTTGGTTGGATGTATTCCTGGAGATTTAATCACATGACATAATTTTTAATTAAAGATTAATCTTTAATTCCAGGGGACTCCAGGCTAATCCTAGAGGGTTGACTACTCTAACATGTCTATATAGTCAAATAGTTATATTGGTTGTAGTAGTACCCTTTAGTAGAATTTAACTTGATGCACTGCCTTCACCGGTTTTTAAATAGTCTGTTGTGTGGGGTGGCATTGCCTCTTCAAAGTTGGTTGCAACTGGTCTGTCTCACAAGTTCTCAGTGGTTGGACAGTCTAGTTTGGGTGCCACTGGCAATCCAGGAGTCCCTCAGTGGTGGTCAAATCCAAAACAATGTATGCAAGGTGTTGTATCCTTCGCTCCTTCTCCACCAACCAAAACTATAGATATTGATGTCTCCACAACAGATTGGGGAGCATGTAGAGACTTTGAAAGCCCAGGATCTGTGGAAAGAACAGGCAGTTTCCTTTCATATCAATGTCCTGGAGCTTCAAGTGATTCACAACACAAGCTGGGACTTGAAGGGCAGGCAGTCTCCACAGACAATTTCCAGATGGATTACTTCCTGCATTATAACAACATATGAGGTAGCCCAGGCCATACCTCCACAAAGACTGGTGGCTCATTTGACGAGGGCCCAAGAAGCTTCAGTGGCATTTCTAGCGATGTTTCTAAATTGGACACTTGCAGGGTCGCTACCAGGTTTTCTGTGCATATTTCTATCCAGCACTACATTATTATGACTGCATCTAGATCAGATGCGAACTTTGGAAAGACCATTCTGCAATACTTTAAGAGTACTCCAAGTCCTACCTCCTTCCATTACTGCTTGTGAGTCACCTGAGTGGAATACATGTCTCCAACTGCTCAAAGAAGAAAAAACTGTCACTTACTTACACTGTTGTTCTTTGAGATGTGGGTGCAGATGTGTATTTCATGATCCACCCTCTGTCCTGTCTGCATTGGAGTGTCCAGTTTTGGATTTTGGTGCAAAGGAACTGAGGGGAGTCGAGTCAGTGCTGCCCTTAAATAACCATGGGAGGAACTACGAGGGGCCAGAGGGCGTGTGAACACCACAAGAGGTGCTGCTGAGTAAAGTTCTCCAGCTTCTGTGTGCTGGATACACACATGCCTAAGTGGTATATACATCTGCACCCACAACACAAAGAACAACAGTTACAGTACAAATAAGTAACTGTGTGTTGTCCCATTTCTGCAGTGTTCCCTAATCCTCCTGGCCCTGGGGGCCAACCTGATTTGAACTGGGGGTAAGTGGAAGTAAATATTTTAAGTTCCTATTCTTTAATATATTCATACATTACTACTTCCTAATATTTTCAAAGTGTATAACAAATTTTCCTGCATTTTTATATAGCAACAATATTATATGAGAGGCACGTGATGAGTAAGTCAAGATTTAAAATTTGTACTAGAATTTCTTTTAAAATATTTAACTGTCTGAGCAGAATGCAACCAGAGGCAGAATGAACGCTGTAAGGTATAAGGAAAATAGATCAGATTTTATGTTTTCTTATCTTCACATTAAATTCCTTTTTCAGTCATTTTTAAGCTGCAGTATATTAGGTCAGCTCTATTCCTTTCCTCTTCTGGGGAAACTATGCATATGTTAACAACTGTAATAACATCCATGTATCTTTTTCCCCCCCATTGTTATAGAAGAATAACTTTGATACTCTTGGGATTTTTTTTAATGTTCTTGATTTACTAAAGCACTTTTGTAGGAACAGTTAACATTCATTATTTGTTTAATAACTGTCTTTTTATATTCTAACACCAAATGATTGAAATTAAGATACAGGAAAGGCATTTGTTTGTTTAATACATGCCTTTAACCAAGTTGTGTTACAGTCTTCAAAAAAAAGAAGGCAGTAAAATACATACAAAAACATATACTAGATACTGTTTGGTAATATAACAGTGTTTAAGAAGAACAAAGTAAGTATTGGTTTCAGAGTAGCAGCCGTGTTAGTCTGTATCCGCAAAAAGAAAAGGAGGACTTGTTGGACCTTAGAGGCTAACCAATTTATTTGAGCATAAGCTTTCGTGAGCTACAGCTCACTTCATCGGATGCATGCAGTATTGTAGGTTTTACTTACATTGGACAGAAAGTAATTGCTGCTTTTCACTAATCAGTACTTCAGATATTTTCAGCAGTTGAATCCCTCTCCCCCTCAAAAAAGTGGTGTGATTACCAGTTTTATGTTGATATTTTTGTACACTTGTTCATGTGGTGTTCCTGTTCAAAAGAGAATTCTTGCAAGGTCTTCGTTTTGATGAGAACAGCATGACTTTCAGACATCCGTGTCGATACTGCATCTGATTTGGGGAGCTCTGGGAAAATATGGCATTGTTTCATACTTTGTAAATCCACTCCTCCTTGGCTTTGGAGCAGTTTTGTTTTGGTGTGCAGTGAAGCAGTATCTAGACTAGTGTAACTAAATGGAGCGAAAGAATTGGGGAAACAGCAGTGTAAGGATCACACTTGCTGTAGCAGAAATGGGAGGAGAGCCATGAATATCTAATTGGCTGTAGTGATAACTTTCTGTCCCATGCAGGTATTGTTTTTAAGTGTATTTTAGTAAGAGTGAAACTTAACCCTTTCATTCTTAAAGCAGAGGAACTATATATACTTTGAGTGCGCTCTTCAGTTTTATTTAAGCATATTTAGTGTTTGTGAAGCATGTTAGATTGACATCACTGGAGACTGAAATCATTTCTATATTTAAGCTGCAATATGCAACTGAGTGAATCTTCTTACATTTTATTAATCTAATAGAAACATTTGGTTCTGTCCTTGAATATTAGGGTATTTACAGTGCCTACAGCGGTGATACTGTTTGTCATGGGATCCTGTGGCTGCTTGTGGGATTTCTAGAGAAATAAATTGATATTGTGGAGCACCCTGGGCCCTGATTCTGTCCTCCTTTCTCTTCCCTGCACCCCCTTTTTACTGCTCCAGTAAAGAGAAAGGAATAGGCCCCTGGGAAATCTCTTGTGCAAAGGGACTTCCCCAGCAGTTTAGGACTGGCAGAATGGCCCTCTGCTGCTCCTTTTGCAGCCTTCTAGGACTGGTAGCATGCTCAGAGAGGGAAGGGAGTTGTTTGAGAGAACAAAGAGGCATAGTTAGAGCCCTCTCTGTACTCAACTATTTTCAGCTATTGAATGGCTCTGTAGGGAGTCACTGCGAGCTGTGCAAGTTAGAGTAGCCCTATGGCTGAGCAGGCAAGTTGGACCCTGAATCCTAAAGGAAAAAGGGTTGCATAAAGCTTTAAGGCAGTGCTAAGTTTAGGACTTAAGCCTTGACTACACTACAAAGCTTTTTTAACAAAAGCTGCCCTTTGTCGACAAAACAGTGAAGGCGTACACACTGCGATGCGACTTTTGGCGACAAAATGCAATCACCCCGATGAGAGACAGAAGTTTTTTTCCTCTAAATTTTTGTCAACAAAGTGCCAGTGTAGACACCACGCTTGATTTCATCGCTTTAATTGGCCTCCAGGAGGTGTCCCACAATGCCCATCGTGACTGCTCTGGTCAGCAGTTGGAACTCCACTGTCCTGCAGTCTGTTAAACCACCATCCGCTCCTCCGCCTCAGAAGCCCCGGGAATTTTTGAAATTCCATTTAATGCTGTCTTGATGTGGAGAGGTCTAATCACATCTTCCCAGGTGACCATGGCAAGTTATCGCAGCAAAAGCTCTCCCGCTTGGACCAATGTGGAGCTGTTGGATCTGCTCAGTATATGGGGAGAGGAGGCTGTCCAGTCACAGCTGCGCTTGAGCCATAGGAATTGGGATACCTATGGGCACATTTCTTGAGGCTTGTGTGAAAAGGGCTATGATCGGGACACACTGCAGTGCAGAGCAAAGATAAAGGAGCTGAGGCAGGCGTACCATAAGACAAGGGAGGCAAACCATTGTTCTGGTGCTGCACCAAAGACCTGTCGGTTCTCTAAGGAGCTGGACGCTATCCTCAGTGGCGACCTCACCTCTACCACCAAGAGCCCCGTAAATACTTCAGTGCGGCCTGGAGGTGGTGGAAAGAGTACCTAACTCGGAGGACGAAGACATTGATGAAGAGGTGTGGAGTTAGACGATAATGTGGGTCACCCAGCGGGGCAGGCAGCCAGGAACTGTTCTCTACTCCAGAGGTATCTAGCTGGTCTCAGCAGTTGCTCTCCGGTGAGCAACAATCAGGAGAGGAGATGCCTGGTAAGTTGCTGTGGTTTGTGTACTGGGAAGGTGGGTTCAGGGTATAGAAATGCAGAGGGCTGGCTGCGTTTCTGTGAGCTGGACATTTCCCTGTGTAGCTAATCAGTACGGAGGAACAGGGTGTTGATGCACACCGAGAGCTCACGGGAATTCTCCAGAGAGATCTCCAGGAAAGTTTTCCTGGAGGTACTCTGCAATCCTCTGCCGAAGGCTTCATGGCAGAGCAGCTTTGTTCCTTCCCCCATTGTACAAAACTTTCCCATGCCATTCAGCAGTTACTTGTGCAGGGACCAAAGCGGCACACAGGTGAGCAGCATAGGGAGCAGGGTGGAAGCCACAAGCATGGAGTAGATGTACCCTCAGTTCCCTGCTTACCCTCAGCAGTGAGATATCTTCTAGAATGACCCCCGCCTGTGGAAAAGTGTGAGAGAATTTTAGATTTTTTTCCCCCCTAGACGGCTGCACCACAAACCTTGCAGAGTGCATGCTCTCTTCCCCTTGTGAAACGTCTTCTCGCCCCCCCCCCCCACTCCTGCCAACACTCACCATGCTTTGAGTGTTTGCAGAGATGTGTGCTTGCCAAGGGTCAGTGAGAAAGTGATTGCTATGTTGCAAAAGGTGTATTTAACTGAAATGTTTCAATGTTGTGCGTGAATTTAACAGTCCTGCTTCTGTGCATTGCCTCTTATGCTTTGGAGTGCTGGGAAGCCGAAAGGCAGGAGAGAAAAGAGAATCAGGAGTCTAAGGACGCTACTGAGCAGATACTTAAAGTAATGGAAGAGCAAATGCAGATGCTGAAGTCCTTAATAATGCTGCAGACTGTGCATATCTATGCCCGCCCTCCCCTGCAGCAAATTCAGAACTCTCTTCCATGCCCCGCCCAAACTCTGCTCAGACAGTCCTTTCCACTTTCCAGGACTTCTCAGTTTCCCCTTCACCTCACCCCCTTGGACAACTTTCACAATGATAGCTGGACCTAGATGCAGATCTGAAAGTCTGCCCTTCCCTTGTACCTCCTTTCCTACCAAGCACGTTTGTGTGTGCTGTTTCTTGTGCAATAAAAGCCAAGTTTTTTAATGGTAACTCATCTTTATTTGTTTTCTACACATTGAGATAGCAGGCACTACCAATACATATACAGGCAGTTTAATCATGTGCTTGCTGGAATGTAAGGCCCCAAATGTCACCATTACTTCCTAGGAAAACTACATGTAATGTAACATGGCAGCACCAATTACAGAGAGATACGTTACTGGTTCTTGTTTTCAAAGTGTTGCCTCAAAGCCTCCCTGATTTGACTTGCCCCCGTCTGGGCTCCTCTGATAGCCCTGGTAAGTGGCTGCTCAAAATCAGCACCCAAACGGTCTTCCTCAACACTCCACCCTTAAGCAAACCTTTCACCTCAGCTTCACAGAGATTATGCCACGTACAACATGCAGCTATGACCATGGGAATATTATCCTCATTAAGGTCTAACCTGCCATGCCAGCATCACCAGCATGCCTTTAATCTGCCAAAGGCACATTCCACTGTCATCTAGCACCTATTTAGCCTGTTGTTGAACCGCTCCTTACTGCTGTCCAGGTTTCCAGTGTAAGGTTTCATAGGCCACGGCTGTAAGGGATACACTGGGTCTCCCAGGATTACTATGGGCATTTAAACATCTCCCCACTGTAATCTTCTGGTTTGGAAAAAAAGTCCCCGCTTGTAGCTGTCTATACAGGCTGGTGTTCCTGAAGATGTGCGCATCATGTACCTTCCCCAATCACCCCACATTGATGTCAGTGAAACACCTGCAGTGATCCACAAGTGCCTGTAACACCATGAAGTACCCATTCCTATTGTTGTACTCCGTTGCAAGGTGGTCTGGTGCCAAAATTGGAATATATGTGCCATCTATCACCTCTCCACAGTTAGGGAAACCCATTTCTGCAAAGCTGTTCACTATTTCACACTATTTCCCAGAGTCCTGGTCCTTCATATCAGGATGCGATTTATTGCCCTGCACACTTGCATTAATGCAGCCCCAGTGGTTGACTTCCCAACTCCAAATTGTTTTGCGACTGAGTAGTAGCAGTCTGGAGTCAGCAGCTTCCACACAGCGATTGCCACATGCTTCTCTACCGATAGGGCAGCCCTCATTCTGGTGTCCTTGCACCACAGTGCTGGGGTGAGCTCCGCACGCAGTTCCAGGAAGGTGGCTTTCTGCATCCAAAAATTCTGTAGTCACTGCTTGTCCTCCCACAATTGCATGATGATACGATCCCACCATTCAAGGCTTATTTCCTGAGCCCAAAAGTGACGGTCTACCCTATGCAGCTGTTCTGTGAATGCCAAAAGCAATCTAAAGTTGCTCCTATCCATATCCTGCAGAATGTCGGACACCTGCAAGTCTTCTTCAGTTAGGAACTTCATGATTAACTGCACTGCCATCCGCGATGTCTTCATGACAGGTATCAGCGCATAGGAGAGTAGTGCGGGATCCATCCCTTCTCACAAAGATGTTGGGGTGCATGGCAAAGAAGGGCTGTTGAAAAATGCCACAAAAGAAAGCCAGAGGCCCATGAGTGCTGGGACAGAAAGCAGTGCATCACAGGACATCGAGCCCGGTCCCAAGATGCGCCGCGATCCGCTCCGCCTTCCCACAACACCTAGGGACAGAAGATCTCTAGTTAGACAGTGCATTGTTCATACTGTCAGTTATAGTGCCCCAACTGTGGATGTGCTCTGCTCACAGAGGGAGCTAGTCTGAACATGACATTCTGATTTTCATTATGCCAATTTTTGTGTGTCTACGTGACTTTTGTCAACAAAACGTGGTAGTGTAGACAAGGCCTAAATCTTGCAAACATTTACTGAAGGAGGTCGTGTCTTCTACTGTGGGTACTGTCACTGAGGTTTGAGCCTGTATTTGCAGGATTGGAGGCTTAAATTGCACTCCCAAACAGATCAAGTGATAACCAGGCAATGGCTGTATGGTCCTTTTTATTTAGAGAATTTCTGATAATTGTATTGTTTCAATTCATGTTCATCCACAAAACAGGTAGAATATGGGTAGTAGGGAAGAAAGATTCTACATGGTTACCTACCTTTTTTTTTTTTTTTTTAACTCTAACCTGTCCTGGAAGGCCTACCTGAAATGTCAAGCAGGTAATTCAGGTATCATGATAATCTAATCCTTAGCATCTTCACTGAAACCAGGTGCTATTTGTTGTGGTGATTTTTATGATCTAAATATTTACACAGTAGTAAGTGGGCTTGTACCACTAGTTTATTTCATATTGGCCACCAAAGAGCTGATCTATAGAAATAATCTGTTATCTGACCAGATTTAGATTTGAACCAATCATCTAGTTTAGGGGTAAAAAAATGTCTTTATGCCATTAACAATCACTGAACCATACAGTCAAGAATGTATACCTTTGCCACTGCTGAGTGAAAACATAAATGCTGCGAGTACGTATATACCTATGGAAAAAATTATTAAGGTGAAGTCTTGGACCCATTGAAGTAAATATAAGTTTTGTCATTGATTTCAGTGGTGCCACGATTTCACCTTTAATATTTGGGAGGGAGGAAAGTCCATGTGATCTAGGCATCCCTTGCTTCCTTTCCCCTCCTCTTCATAGTTTAGAATATACATTCCATTTAATAATTTTTAGTTTCTTAGGTTTTTACATGTTAAAATGATTTTATGAGCCTAATATTTTTAAGGTGTTGGACCTTTCTTATTTTTCATGTTATTGCATCCATTTTCTTAACTTGCCCCTATGGAAGGCAGTGTGGCCTACTGGAAAGAACACTGGACTGGGATTCAGGAGACCTCAGTCCTCTGGCCCGTTAGGAGAGTTGGAGCAAGTCACTTTACCTCTCTGTGCCTCGGTTTTTCCATCTGTAAAATACTGACCTCCTTTGGAAAGTGCTTTGATATCTACTGATGAAAAGCACTATATAAGCGCTAGATGTAAGTGTCACTTGTATTGTCCATAAACTCTTCAATGAAATTATATTTTAGAAAGAATGCATACTTTGCATAACCTGATGGAACATGAGGCAGGCACAGGCCATTTGTACTTTACAAACAAAACTCCTATTAAAAAATCAGCAGGAGGTCATATTTTTCTGGAGAGCTGTGAACTTGGCACTCTTAACTTTTCTAGCGACTGGCCAGTATGCAACTATTTGCAGCTGGACCTACACATCATATTATTTTTAAATATAGCCTTTGTTAGTTTGTTTATTTAAAATGTGTATACATGGCAAAATGGATTTGTTTATACGATGACAGATATAACACTCAAACACCAGACATGCCTGCCAGTGGGAACTAATTAAAATCATATAGTGCAATAGTTCAATAAATCAGGAAAACAGGAATTGTAATTAGAAGAAAAATGCATATGGAATTTACACTGGTTAAAGGGCAGTAGCAAGATTTAAAAATTTTCATTATGGTTGGTGGGAAAAGAAGTGTATGCTTTCTGCTGAAGTAGTCACAGCATATGACCAGACCACACCATACTTTTAAGCGGGAGGGTGGTTATCCAGCTTGCCGGGGGGAGAGGGTATAGCACTTTATGGATTGGGGGTGAGGGAGAGGCACAGGAGCTGCTGCAAATGTAGGGTCGGTCAGCGTGGCAATGCTGGCTCATCCCCCAGGGACCGGAAGGGCTAGGCAGTTGATAAAGGGCAAGACCAGCAGGAGAAGCAGGTGTAGGTGGAGCAACTCCCTCCCTCCCTTCTCTTTGGAAGTGGCAAAATACCAGGTTTGGTCAGGACCTGCTGTGGGCATCACTCTAGCCGCTCTGTTCTCAGAGGGCTGGGAAGGAGTGTTTCCTTCACTCCAGATTGGCCACGATGGAGTGGGTTTCTTTTCACCTTTCCCACAATGGGTTCAGGGGGACTTAGTTATGGTGAGTAGGGAAGGAAGCAACTCATTACTTAAGTGTGAGATGGATGTCCCGTGCAGGTACTCCCTCAGGAAGGGATACAGTGACCAGATAAATGGCTTAGTAAAGGAGTGGAACGGGGGCAGGCTGGGGTTCAGGGCTCATATGACTGGCATGGTAGGGAGCCAACCCCCTTCCTTTATAGCCCATCCTAACCCTAAAATTGGGGGTGTGAGGGTAAGGTGGGGTGGGGGTGTGAGGGTAAGGGCAGTGGGTTGGCTGGACCAAGATGGAAAAAGGGGATGCTGGCAGAAGCCCCCAGGTAGCTACTGAAATGATCATGGAGTTACCTGCACTGTACTCTTGTATCTGCCAGGTAGTCCCAGACATCTAATAATAAAGTTACGACCGGATTAAAACATATCCAGTGTCTCCTGTCCTCTTTTCAGTATAGCCGGACAACTGGTATGGTCTTTATTTTTGTTTGTTTTCCATCTGTGCCTTCAGGAAGGACCTCTCCCCTATCCCTCTGTAGTACAATTTCTGTTCTACACTGTACACAATTTGTATTGCAGATCACACGGCCCATGCAGGTCTGCTTGCATCAACAGGGCCTACTTGGCTCTCACTGTGGTGCGGGCTAGGCTTTTCATCCACTGAAATGTCTCAGCAACAGTTTTTGTAGTCCCAGCTTTCACCACACATAGGTACATGGGAATATTGAATAGCCTTCACTCTGTAAGTTCATTGTGCCAGTGTCTAACCCATTGTTTGGCCCTCATTTTTCTTGTTTCATTAATTAAAACCATTTTCTCTGAATAACATATAAGTGTGAGTGTGCTCTCCCCCAGTGCCATGGACCTGGTCATTAAAAAAAGCAGAAAAACAGAAGGTGACCTGATAAAAGAGATGTTGGAATAGCTTCTAAGGCAGTTTTTGGATGGTTGAAGGTGAAAAGTCGCGCACATTTCAACTGGACAGCTAATCTAGAGAGCAGTTAACATACATTTAAAAATAAAATACATAAATCCTATAAAGTAAAGAAAATGGAGATAGGTGTTTATTATAGTAAAAATTGCCATCTTTCTATGGCACTGTGATGGCTTGTTTTTTTTCCAATATGATGCTGATAATGTATGAGCTTATGAAATACTGATAAAGTATTATGATAAATTAACCATGACACTCTTTTGGAGGCCAAGTGTTTGAGAAAGCGCTTCACTAGCATACCTCTGGGATAAAAACAATTGTATGATATTCACACCTGTAGTTCATTAATTTGGATGAAGATTAAATTTTGTGAAACCCATTTATTGAGATGTATGGAGTTCCTTCGTATACAATAGTTTTATACTTGTGTGAGAGTGTGGAATGCTTTCCCTGACTACAGTTGCCTCAGAAATAACCAGAATTGTGGCACTGAATGTACTTGGTTTTTTTTAATCTGTGTCAGGGGGAATGACTGTGCAAGAGGTTCTAGCATTAAAAAAAAAAAAAAAAAAAAAAAGACAGATTGGTACCTCAAAATAGATTCTCCTTTCCTTCTATCTCATTTCTTTCAGACACTTCATTCTTAATATTACTACTGCAAGCAGAATGTATTAGTCATTGTAAAACAAGCTTGCTTATGCTTGTACCTTAGGGTGAATGTTTTGTTTTGTAGTTGCTCAGTTATTTATTAGGGCCTGTTTACATGTAAAACCATGAAGGATGATTATTTTATTATCCTGCCACTTTTTGGTTTATTTTTTTTTTGTCACCATGATGGGACTGTTACTCAGAAATCAATTTTTTTTAAAAATTTCGATCAACATTACTGTTCAGATTTACTAGTAAAACTCGGTCATTAATCATAAATTTGTTTTTACTTTAGTTAAGTAAGTTATTTTTTCTCAAGTATCAGAGGGGTAGCCGTGTTAGTCTGTACCCACAAAAACAACGAGGAGTCCAGTGGCACTTTAAAGACTAACAGATTTATTTGGGCATAAGCTTTTGTGTGTAAAAAAACACCTTCAGATACATGGAGTGAAAATTACAGATACAGGCATAAATACATATTGGCACATGAAGAGAAAGGAGTTACCTTACAAATGGAGAACCAGTGCTGACAAGACCAATTCAGTCAGGGTGGATATGGTCCACTCCCAATAACTGGTGAGGAGGTGTCAATTCCAAGAGAGGGAAAATTGCTTTTGTAGTGAGCCAGCCACTCCCAGTCCCTATTCAAACCCAAATTGATGGTGTTAAGTTTGCAAATGAATTGTAGCTCTGCAGTTTCTCTTTGAAGTCTGTTTTTGATTTTTTTTTTTTTTTTTAAAGAATGGCTACTTTTAATTCTGTTACTGAGCGTCCAGGGAGATTGAAATGTTCTCCTGCTGGCATTTGTATGCTACCATTCCTGATCTCTGATTTGTGTCCATTTATCCTTTTACGTAGAGACTGTCTGGTTTGGTCAATATACGTAGGGTGACCAGACAGCCCAATATTATCAGGACAGTCCCGATTTTAACCCATTTGTCCCGCGTCCCGAATGCACATCGATCGGGGTGCCTTTTGTCCCGATATCTGGGACGGACCGCTCACCATCACCGCCAAAGTACTGGGGCTGGCGTGGCAGCATTTCCTTGGGCAGCTCCCGGCGGCGCACGCTCCCGCCCACCAGCAAGGGCCGGCAGTGCAGGCAGCCCCTGGGCACAGAGGTGGTGGGTGTCTCCGTGTGGTGCACCAGCTTCCTCCTGCCCAATCAGAGCTGCGTGGGTGGGGCTTGCAGGTGCCGGCAGTGAGCAGAGAGCCCTCCGCCCCCCTAGTCAGAGCCATGGAGCTTGCGCTTGTGGCGGGTGCAGCATGTGGAAGGTCTGGAGACCTCCCTCGCCGCTCTGACCGTAGGAGCCAGAGACCTCCCAGCAAGGCTGGTGAGTGCGGCCAGGGAAGGGGGCAGGGTGTGATGGAGTGAGTGTCTGGGAGGTGTATGGGGGGTGCTGGGCTGTGAGGGAGTGGAGGGCCCTGGGCAGTGAGGAAGGTTTGTGTGTTTTGGGGTGCTGGGCAGTGGGGGAGATGTTTGTGTGTCAGGGCACTGGGCAGTGGGGGTCTGTGTGGGACATTGTTTAGTTGTGGTGGGGAAGGGCTGTGGGGAAGGGCACTGAGAGGGAGGGAGGAGAAACCTATGCTCCTGGCCCCGTGGCTTCTGCTGGGGGCTGGAGCTGGGGCCATGAGTCCTTGAGTCCTTGACCCATGGCTTGTGGTGTGGGCTGCAGCGGGGACCATATACCCCCCTTGCAGCTTCCTAGGGCTGTGCGCCACCTCTCATGGCTCCGGTCGGGGCTCTGCACCTGTGGCTTCCCTTCTTTCCCCCTCCCCCCCGCTTGCCCAATGTGTCCTGATATTTCACTCTTGCGATCTGGTCACCCTAAATGTACATGACAAGGGAGCATTGCTGGCACATGATTGGCATATATCAGATTAGTAGATGTGCAGCTGAATGAGCCCCTGACGGTGTGGTTGGGTCCTAGGATGGTGTCGCTAGAGTAGATATGGGGACAGAGAAAGCAACGGGGTTTGTTACAGGGATTGGTTCCTTGGTTAGTGTTTCTGTGGTGTGGTAGTTGCTGGTGTGTATTTGCTTCAGGTTGGGGGGCTGTCTGTAAGCGAGGATTGGCCTGCCTCCCAAGTCCTGTGAGAGTGGGGGATCGTTTTCCAGGATAGGTTGTAGATGGTTGATGATGTGCTGGAGAGGTTTAGCTGGGGGCTGTACATGATGGCCAGTGGTATTCTGTTGTTTTCCTTGTTGGGCCTGTCCTGTAGTAGGAGACTTGTGGGTACCCGTTTCGCTCTGTTAATTTGTTTCCTCACTTCCCCAGGTGGATATTGTAGTTTTAAGAATGCTTGATAGAGATCTTGTAGGTGTTTGTCTCTGTCTGAGGGATTATGGCAAATGTGGCTGTATCTTAGGGCTTGGCTGTAGACAATGGATCTTGTGACCTTTTTTTTTGTCCCGGATGGAAGCTGGAGGCATGTAAGTAAATATAGCGGTCAATAGGTTTCCAGTATAGGGTGGTGTTTATGTGACCATCACTTATTTGCACTGTAGTATCCAGGAAGTGGATCTCTTGTGTGGACTTGTCAAGGCTGAGGTTGATGGTGGGGTGGAAATTGTTGAAATCAGGTGGAATTCTTCAAGGGCCTCCTTGTCCTGGGTCCATATGATGAAGATGTCATCAATGTAGCCAAGTAGAGGAGGGACTTCAAAGAGAAACTGCAGAGCCACAATTCATTTGCAAACTTAACACCATCAATTTGGGTTTGAATAGGGACTGGGAGTGGCTGGCTCACTACAAAAGCAATTTTCCCTCTCTTGGGATTGACACCTCCTCATCAGTTATTGGGAGTGGACCATATCCACCCTGACTGAATTGGTCTTGTCAGCACTGGTTCTCCATTTGTAAGGTAACTCCCTTCTCTTCATGTGCTAATATATATTTATGCCTGTATCTGTAATTTTCACTCCATGCATCTGAAGAGGGTGTTTTTTTTACCCACGAAAGCTTATGCCCAAATAAATTTATTAGTCTTTAAGGTGCCACTGGACTCTTCGTTGTTTTTATTTTTTCTCCATTTTTGAGGTGGTAAAAGGGTGAAGTACAAACATTAGTACAATTCTTGGCAATTTCAAATGAATTACAAGTAAAACTTAATATCCTAGGAGTACTCATTGAAAACCTATTAAAGTCATTCTACTTAGATATATTTTTTATAAAAAAAAATGTTGAGGGGAAACTCAACATGAGAGAGACAGACGGACAATTTTCTGTATTGCTTGTAGCAAATGGCCAATGCTATTTTGGTGGGTCCTGTGCTTTTTCTTGGTGTGGTGGGTCAGTATGCCGTCCCTGCCCCTATTCTTAGGAAGGGACCCAGGTTCAACCCCTACTCTGGTCCCAGTCCCCTCGGCTTCACAGTTTTCTTACCCTCTTTCCCCTGGGCAGGGTTTCTCTCTGTCCTCTGTGCTGTGGGAGTCCCTCTGCCCTGCTTGGGCGTGGTCTCCTTTCCCTTGGTACTCTAATCCTCTGGTCAACACCAGAACACCTCCAAACTACAGTCTGCACTCCTTCCCTCCTCCTGTCTGACTGAAGCAGGGGTTTTTATTAGGTCTTGGGCTGGGCCTTAATTGGTTCCAGGTACTCTAATTAACCTGTAGTAACCTCTCCTTAGTCTATAGGAAATAAGGCTCTGACCATTCTGGGGCTTAAATATCTCCCATCTCCTCACTCTCCCTACAACAACACACCTGAAAACACCTGAGGAACAAAGGCTGAACTGTGAGAAGTGATGGTGCAGGCTAAGATCTTTAGCCTGTGTAAGAAAACCTGGGAAAGCCAAGGCAACTTGTGCCTTAAGAATCTGTCAGCCTGTTTATCACTCAGGGATGCTAGATCCCAGTAAGGACTCAGGCTTACTGAAGAGGAAATTTTGCATTGAGAGAAATTGGAACAGCAAGGAGGAAGAGACCCTGGACAGGAGAACAGGAACTCAGATGGGGACCAGGATCTCAGGAAACTTCGGTGACAGGTCATGGCGCAGTTTATCAGTGGTAAACGGCAGAAACCAACAAACACTCTCATCAGGGACAAACATGGCCACCTACTAACAGAAAAAATCACTCTCCTATTGCCCTCTGGCCCTGCTGTATTACATGCTGTTCCCGGTATCCGTCAGAGCCTACGTCAGTGGCATCCCCAATTTATTTTCATTTTGTAACCTCACATGGTCTCTTAGCTGCAAGCTTACCTCTGCCTACAAATATCATCAAAATAAGCAGTTCATTGCATTTAGTCTGTTTGTAAGAGTTTCTAAATACACATACAGACGTACACCCTTGGATTTGCTGTAGCATATCTGTATTTGTGGAAAATATCTTTACTGTTATTAGTCTAATGGGATAATCGTAGAACCATATAGTTTTACTTTCTGTTTTGATTTTCATTCCCCCATGCGCTTCCTGTATTATTTAGATTATATTGTTCTTATTGTAGAAAACTAAAACTGCTTTGGATAAATTCAACATTCAGAATTACTTCTAGAAAATTCAGTTAGTAGATCACGGACCCATGGAGTGTTGTAACATCTGCCTTGTTTATTCCTTAGTTACTGTAGGTTACATATTTCATTGTGCCAGTTCTGGCTTGTTTGTTATACATGGAGATCACTTCCTAAATGTCAATAAAATAAAATAAAAAAACCCCATTACAACTGGAATGAACAACTCAGTATTTTCCTCTTTTGTTTTGGCATGGAAGAAAACTTACAAAGCAGCATGCAATAAAATACCAGCCAAGAGTCGCAAACTGTGGGCTATAATTACATATTTTTTCTTGCTGATCAGTAGGAATTTTGTATGTACACTATTACACTTTACGGTTTGACTAAAACACCAAAATTACTACAGTGCTCTCTGAAAGAAAATGGTACAATTTAATCTTGTTTACTACCAGAAAATATTAAACTAAATAATAGATAAAATTATTGCACAGAATAACAGTTCTCCAGTTTTTTCCCCTGTCCCTTAATAGTATTAAGGACAAACATGATGTTATTTGACAGAATTACCAGACCTACTGAACTGGTAAGTAAAGTCATCTGACTGGGATGACTTACTTCTCACTCTCAAACTATTAGACTGCAATTTTAAATTCTGATGAGTGTGTTTTTTCCGTCTTAGGAACCACATATGTAATAAAAGCAGGGTCATAGCTAGCACAGGTTTGTAATACCTTTATTAATTATAGTCTTGACTGTCTTTTAAGTTAACAAAATGTGTCAAAGACTTTTTATATAAACCGTATTTACATTTCCCTTGTAGGGCGCGTCTTCTGATGAAAGCTGGGATACTGAGCACCGTTTTGCCAAATTCCCCATATACATTTTCTTCTGCTTTTGAATGTTCATTTTTTTATCTAAATGTAGCAAGAATTGCGTTTGTCATTTAATATTCTTAACTCAATTTTCTTTTCTTTCCTTTTTTGGCCAAGATTGATCATGATACAGCAAAACAATACTTAGGCCTTATGATAAAAGATTTCCTTGATGTTGCTGCCACTTCCTTGCTGCTCCCCCTGCCGCACACACAGTGAAAAGCCTGCCACTTTTTCTTATTTGTCAAGGATAATATTGAGATCAACTTACATTTCCCTCTTTATGAATAGATATGCGTTAGAAGTTCCCAGGTTAGTGTCATATTTTTTCTAGTTTCCCCTTAAAGGAAACATCACTGCCAGAGGCAATATATCAAGAACTTAGTGCAGGAAATGGGGCATGAGAATTCCTTCGTCCCATTTTATTCTTTACCTCTGATTTAGTTTCTTATATAATAGGGGTCTGGTGATATTTCTGTAATGCTCTGAGATTCTGTGATGAAAGTGAAATTATTATTAGTGATTTCTCTAAACAATAAATTTCCTTTTCCTCTCTCTGT
The DNA here is from genome assembly GCF_965140235.1 of Caretta caretta. NCBI lineage: Eukaryota > Metazoa > Chordata > Testudines > Cheloniidae > Caretta > Caretta caretta. The sequence continues at coordinate 198,863,304 of NC_134208.1, read as the reverse complement.
GCAAATTGTATTTAGTTTTCGGAGAGTCATTTTTTGTGTGCTGTTTGAAAACACAATGGCTACAAGACTATTGGTGAACAATGATTCTGTCTAAACCTTGGTCTTTTAAACTGTTCTTTGCATTTCATTTGTCTTGGTGTCATGGCCCACAGGTCTTGAACCTAGGCCTGCATGATTCATGAGAGCAGCCATGCTGTAACCCTCCACCTGGCTTACCGGGGACCCATAAATCTGAGCCCCACTGTGAGTCTCCACCCCTGAGGTCTAATTAGCAGAGTTCCAGATTGTCCCTCCTTAAGCCAGCAGTGTGAACAGAATTGTCTAAACCGGGCTCCACCCTGTTCTGGTCTGCATCTGATTTATGGTTCCTGACCTTCAGTTTGGCTCCTGCCTCTGACCCTCTAGTATCCTGACCTGGCTTCACTCTTGACTCCTGTCTCATGGCTGCAGACTCTGGCTCCAACTCCTAGCTCAGCTGCCCATAGCCCAGCCTTGACACTTGGCTGGGTTTCACAAATACTTATGTCGTACTAATTTGTGATGACTTCTCAGTGTAGGGACAAAATTACTGAGATTTTTACTCATAATTGAGTCACGTGTTTGTAAAAACATCTTGTATGTAAGAACCTTGTTTAGTCATAATTTCATAGTAAAATCTTATTAATCTTTCTTCTCCAAATGTTCATTACCTTATGTACATTGTAATATGTGCAATCAGGTTCATCTTCTTGCTAGTCAATCTTTATCTGATGAATAGCATCAGTGTGTCTAGCTCAACAGCACACTGAACTCAGGAGTTCTTTCTACAAGTACAAACTGAGAAGCAGTCTTAGCCAAGTTATTCTTTTTTCAGTGGTTCATAGGAAACACAAGTGAAAACAGTCCAAGAAATAAACAAACCAACCACCACTTTAAAATACCTCTCAATATCCCTGTAGTCTGTTCAACCTTAGTGAAAGCAAGAGCATCTCTTGATGGTGGAGCTTATTCTCTCTTTTTATAATCCTATGGCTCTCAGCATCAGGTGTTCTTACAGTCCCTTCAAATGCCTTATGTGCCATGGTGGCTAACTAAGCTAACCCATTTCTCCAACATACAGCCTAAATAAGAAATCCAATGAGAGACAAAGCTGGCCAAGTGATGCATGCACTCAAGACTTTCCACACTTGATGATCATTACAACTCTCATCTAGGAAGGAAGCCGCTCACCCTGAAAAAGATCCAGTTGGTACAAAGCACAAAACCATCTGCTTAGTAACATATGTCACCATGAACACATCATTCCACTGCTTTCTTTAGTGGCTCCCCACTGAATTCAGAGTCCAGTTCAAGTTGCTCTCCTTGGGATGGAGATGCATCCCTGTAATTAAAATCCCCATTCTTTAGTGACTTGCTGTGTAGAGGCATTATACTTAATCATCTATACTGAAGATGTATGGCCTCAAACCTGCAAAGACTTGTGTGTGAGTAGTTGTAATTTACTTCATGCAATCAACCATGTCTCTGTGAAGATAGTGAATCTCTTTCCCTTTGACTTCAGTGGGGAAAGAGTTGATTTTTGACACTGTATTTAGGTGTCAATATGCATTTCCAATTATCCTGGAATGAAATTGTCACAGCCTGTCAGACTGTAGGGAGAAAACACCAGTTGTTGAGGCTCCATTTTGCAGAATCGCTGTACAATTATTTCTCAATCTATTCTTTGTGAATCCTCGAACTGTGACTGACAACCATTAGCCAATCACAGTGAATAAATCTGTATAATCACTGTGATTACTGCTTAATAACTGTACTATGAACACGCAAATTTCTACTCTGGCTACTATAATCCATTTTCCATGATTGGCCCATGCACTCAAAATTTTCAAAATGTTTTGCTAGTAACAGAGATGGCCACTACAATCTCTCACCCTTTCACCTGAAGTAGTAAAACTTCAAAGGCTACAGGAAAGAGAGGGGAAAAATACCAAAATGTAAATGAAAATGGTGCTATCAAACAGTGAGTAGGGAAAGTATTTAAAACAAAATGAAACAAAACACCCACCCCACCTTTTGTTTCCTGCTGACATTCTCGTTACTCCTTGCAGGTGAGCAATTCTCCTGTCAAACTAACTGCAATATATTTGTGTTCACACTGGTGGGTGTGGTCAGAAGACCTGGCTGACAGTGGGGGGACAGAGATGTGTATGCTTCTATACGTCTGAAAGATGTTCATATTCTGCATTTGTGCAGCATCAGAACCTAGGGGAAGACCTGTCTGCCTGCTCCCTCTCCTCAGTTCATTCTTTTAACACTGCCTGTTTGGGGGGTTTGCAATTTTTTCATCTTTTGTTTAGAATTTAAATATTTAATTTAACGTGTCTGTAGATGAAGTTAATGGTGGTTCTTGTTAACATGGAAATATATGATAGGTTAATGAGCTGCAAAGACCATTTAATTCATTCATCCTACCATATGATTAATGCCTCAGTAAAGAGGAAGTGTCCTCTATTACTTATTTAAATATTAGGGATGTGACAGCAAATGAGGTTTTGTTTGAATGTTACATTTTTGCCAATAGATAGATAGGGTCTGGAATTTGTACATGAAGATAAATAGACGTGCTCCTTCTGAGAGTGCTCCTCTGAAACGCTTTCCAAAGGAAAGGCACTATTGAAATAGAATGTACTACTGAATCTAAGTTGTACTATCTAAATTGAATGGGGATGGAGGGATACTTGTGGTAGAATGAAGAATGCAGCATTTCCACCGTAATGTGCAAATCCCAGACACCCTCTGCCTAAATAACAATTTACTTTAAAACAAAACTACATTTACTGCCACAGATTTTTAAATGCATGCTGAAAATTATCTAATGGTTTTCCTCATTAAAATCGGTAGGACAGATATTCTATCCATCACAGTTCATTAAACTCCCTGCCTTTTTACAGGAACATTAGGTACTTACGTATGATTCATTCCAAAGTTAAATTTTGGCATGGTGGGGCAAGAGGGAATCCATTGTCTTTGATTCCAGGTTACATGTTGTGATATGTTTCCTTTAGTGCTGTTAGTTTTTCAAAACAGGAGTCTTTTTACAATGCTGAGAATTCTGACAGGAATCAGTCTCCAGAAAAACATAAACAGCATTGCAACAGTGAAACAAAGTTGAGACTTTTGGTCCTCATGTCTTGTTTTTCTTGTTGTGATGGATGCAATATTTTTAAGGTCTTGACTGCCCCATATTCTCATTTGTAAGAGAAAATGAAATGTCAGGTGTCTGGACATTTAAAGGAAGAATGTGGTTCCTGCACACATGTCTTAATGTCAGGTTCTTGGATGGGGAAGAACATTGAAAGATTCAACTGGACTGTTTCCTAGTTGTTTTTTACTGCCAAAAGTGTGACATTCATATCAGTTTACAAGACCCATGTTTCACTGAGCCCTTATGGTGTTTGAATGGGCTGATGAAAGTGTGAATTCAGTTGACATTATAACTCTGTCTACATATTGGATGTGCAGCATTGGGACTGAAAAACAATGCACCCTAAGGGGCAGATGAAACAAATGCTTTTTGTGTGGAACACTTTGCTTTTCAGTCAAAGAAGTTAGCATATTGATCTCTAGCATTGCAGGACAGTTCATCCATTTTTGCATGTATTCTAAATTTTCCCATATCCTTGATATGGCAAAACATTTTCCTAATATAACAAAAACTCATCAGTCAAAATGTGAAAGGAGAGGGATCTATTTTCCTTAGTGTGCACATAGTAATGTTAATTACCAACATGCACGGAGGGTAGAATAGCCCTCTGAGGCTAGGGCTACACTGCAGAGCTTACAGCAGTGCAGTTGTGCAGATGCGCTAAGCCAATGAGAGAGAGCTCTCCCATCAACTTAATTACTCCAGCCCCCGCAACTGGCAGTAGCTGTGTCAGTGGGAGAAGCTCTCCTGCCAACATAGTGCTGTCCACACCGGTGCTTAGGTCGGTGTAACTTCTTCACGCCTCTGAGTGACATAACTTATACTAATGTGAGCTGTAGTGTATATATAGCCTCTGTTAACAAATTCACCAGTAATGCTCTGAGTGTACTTTACCTGTGTTTTCTTCCTGATTTACATTACCACCATTTGGTAACGTTGGACCAGTTAGCAGCTTTTATGCATGGACATCGGCTATAGCTTTGTTGACCTAAAAGTTCCTACTATTGTATTTTGTACTCTTCTTAAGAAGTTCCAGTTGTTATCTGAGGAAAGGAGATGATCACTTGATGATAGATAATGGCATCTCCAGAATAATGGATAGAAGGATAAATCATTCTGGGACACCAGTCTCCCACATTATTAAATGTGTATGTATAAAAGTGAACACACTTGCTATTGTTATCAGTAGGCTTGTTTGTTGTAATTCATATTATAGTAATTTATTGTGTCTGTTCTGAAGCATGAACCATCAGATAGAGAAGGGAATGGGTAGTCAGGAGACCCTGGGTTCTAATCCCAGCTCCAGTTAAGCTTTCTGTGTGACCTTGGGCAAGTCACATTTTCAAACACAGGCACTTAAAATCCACAATGAGGCACCTAAAATTGGCCTGAGTTTCAAAGGTGCTAACTACTCACTGCTCTTGTTGGCTTGACTCCACTGAACCAGCACCTCTTAATAATAATTATTAATAATAATAATAATTATAATAAAAAAGAGCATGGATTTAGGTACACCAACACTGGAAAATCCTTCTGTCTTCCATTCAGCGAAGTACCTTGCTGAATTGGGGTAACTGTACCTCAGTTTCTCAGTCTGTAAAATGAAGATATTACTTCACAGAATAGTTGAAAGGTTTAAGTAGTTCATGTCTGTACAGCTTTTTGAGATCCCTGGATGGTAAATACTATGTAAGTACAAAATGTTTAGTAGTAACTATGTTGGAGGCCCGTCAAATGGATGCAGTGATTAAAAATCTTCAATTCATTAAAGTGCTTAATGGTGTTTTTATTATCCTCTAGTCACATCTTGACTGGCATCTTTGCTCTGACACCACTTATCTTTTAGGGATTCCACCATCACTCCACATAGCAGCAAGTGGTAGGGCACTTGTTTCTCCTTGACATCTATCTCAGTCAAGCTCTCCCAGTTTTACCCCAAACTTATTTTTCCCTTCCCCTCATGCACTCCCCCTGTATCTGCTTTCCTGGCTGTTATGTTAGAGGATAATGTTATTGTCGTATTTTTATGAGTGAAAATATGTTTAAAGTGTTGGGCCCTTCTGTTGAAATCAGTGGAAGTTTTGCCATTGACTGAACTGCAAACTGGGTTGGGCTCATTCTGAACTATTGTATAATGTCCCAAGCAGCTTAGACTAAAAAGAGAAATAAAATTAATAATATAATTAATATACTATCACAATATTTTCTTATTTCTAAATACTATAGAGACTTTATATTAACTGTAATTTACAAAAATAAAACCCATATTAACCATACCATTTAACTTTAAATAATTCTTTGTCCAATTTAATAAACTTGCCCACTAGGTGAGTTATACCTTTAGCAAGATACAATTAATCTTGAGGTACAGTGGACTCCACTTAAGGTGGCCTAAGATATGGTATGTTTAGGCAATCTAGTAGCTTGCCCAAGCAAAAGTCACCACCTTGAACCAAGTCCACTTCCTGCACTTATTCTTCAGCTATATAGAAAGTTGTTGTTTCTGGGCTTTTCCCCCATGTGGGTTGTATCCTCTTTCTCTGCCTGTCGTCTCCCTGTGCTGTCTGTGTTCCCTAAATTGCTGACTTGTCCTGCTTGGTGTGCTCTGATGAGTCTTGTTTTCTTCATTCATTAATTATTGCTCCTGCTTCTGACTTGACTCAGTGAAATCCCTTACAGCACTGGTAAACAGCTCTCTTTGGTGCCCAGTTGTCACTATCCAGGCACAGCAAAGTGACAGTGGCATTGTGTTAACATCTCATATGAAGGTTCTTTTAATATAAGATTATGGGCACAGTTCTCATCTCAGTTACCACCTGTGTAACATCATGGAGTTCAGTGGAGTTGTGTGAAGGAGGAAAATTGCATCCTATATGTTAAAATCTAACCTGTTTTGGACAGTCTCAGTTTTAATTGTGGTTTTGGTCCTTTCATTTTTATCTCTTTTTTTCATCTTCTGAATCATTCTGGGCTGGTCAATGGAAATTAAAATAACCAGTGTTAGGAAATAACAATGTTTGTGTAATAGTCAGCTTCTGTTGTTCACTCTGATGCTGATGAACTTCCCAGACATGCTTTGCAGTTTGTCTAACGGATCATTTCTTTTTCAGTTTCCATATGGCCCCTTTCCTGTATGGAGTTCTGTAGTGAACACTAGTTCTGATTGCACTACAAGTATGTTATAAACTTGCCAATACAACTCCCTACTGCCCCTCCTGACTACATCTGATATGATCATTAAAGCAACCATTTATATTGATTTATATTCAGTCCTGACATTCATGGGGGGAAAACAGTAGGGCATGACAGACACAACACCTGCAAGTAACTTTTCTAATTACATCTTGTGAACTTCCTGATGAAGACACAAGTAAATCTGGGAAAGAAACTGAAAAGCAGGAGTTGGGGGGGAAAGCTTTTAAAAATATAGTATATATCATATCACTGATTATGTTGTTTATACAGTGAGTTCCAGCTCATCCACACTCAATATACAAGGTCAGAAAAGAAGTTTGAGTCCTTCCCCTGAGTTCTGTATTGTTTTGCTGTTGTGTTTGATTACCTTACCATTTTTTATTACCATCTGCATTGCGAAGCTCGATCTGCTGAGGGTTTTTTTTTTAAACAGCATCCCATGGCACCTTTAATTCTGCATTTTCTGTGGTTTTGCTTCATTTGCAGCTTTGAGATTTTCTGTAAATACATTTATCCTACATTCTACATCAGTAACTTGTCTAGTGTTTGCTGTATAATTTAACCACTTACTTCCAAAGAGCAGATAAAGTTTTAGCATACAGTTACTGTAAAAAGAATTTATGAGTGAAGTGTTAACTTCGTAATGTTCTTTACTGTGTACTATAAAAGGACACTGATGACAGCATTTTATAGGTGTTCTTTAAACATAATTGTTTTTAATAGACTTTCAGAAGCCTGAAAACAAAGTTCCATTACAAAATGATTTTGCCTTTATGGCTTCTCTTAAGCAGTGATTTTCAATCAATAATAAAATAAACAATTTACTTCCTTGTTGTGCACTCCATACCATTGATCATGTTAGCACTGAGAAGAGGTTTTTCTTAGTTAACTACTTCTCCAGGAATGTTAAGAAAAAAAAATACGGTCTCTTGTGGATCCTAAATTATAGAGGTTGTGATGGGATTGCTAATATTTTTAAATGACAAATAGATACTTTTTCAAAAATACTTGTTTTTATTGTGCTTTATATGTTCAAAGTTTTGTATAGACATTAACTATTTAAAGTATAGAGTCAAATCTGAGTTCATGACATGAAAATGAGTTCATGGGTAGAGAGGAAGGAGACATGTTTAGGTCATATCAACAATCATGCTGATAACCAAAACTTCGCCTACAAACTACTTATTCCAACTCAGAGATGGGACAGTCCTGTGAAGTCTGCCTGGAAATACAGATTGGGTGGACTGAAACATTTAGTAATTTTTTGACAACTTTGGCAAATTTTCTTTTGAAACAAGCAAACAAAAAACAAAGTGTAAGTAGATGTCTTTGTACCAGAAAGCACGTCCAACATGCAGCTTACATTTCTGAGAGGTTCCACCTTTTTGACTCTTGTATGATTTCTTGTTGCACACAGCTGATGATTTGATCTGTAGGACTTTCTTCATCCATATGATAATTTGGAGATTATGGGTCGGGATTATAATACCTCGTTCTTATTTAGCACTTTTCATCAATAGATTGCCAAGTGCTTTACAAAGGCAGTCAGTATCATTATGTGCACTGTTTCCTTAAATCTGTTGCAGGAAGCCAACTGGAGGTGCCTAAGGAAAGTGCTATGCAGAAGCTCGCCAGTGAAGCACAGAAAGAGACAGAATACCTTTAGGAATAACACTGTTCTCCTTATTCTAATGAAGCTTTTGTTCACTGTTAGAAGAAAGTGACTCTTTGTGATTATTTATCTTTGTCACATGATACAAATTAGATCAGATTTAATCCTAATTATCTGTATTTTTACGATTAGTTGTATACAAGGATTCTAGGAGAGAAACAGTGGTGAATGGTTAATATTTTCCAAACGAGTGAAACAAATCTGTTCCAGGAATGCAGATCAGCTATAGATCAAACTGATCATACAGCTGAAGTGTCTTAAACCAATATGTTGAAGAGTCTTCATCTTTTTATAAAAAAGTAATATGGCAGTGTGCCAATAATATCATGTAAATTTCTTCCTCCATTACTATACAGTAACAGTATATCTTTGGCCATCTTTTTTTTCCCCTCCTGACTTGTCACCATTATTTATAAATTTTTGTTAAGTTATGCTAACAATACTTACTTCACTCTAGCTTACATTGCCAGTCAGCACACTCCTGGAGAAAATGAAATATCTCATATAAATCTTCGCTGCATGCCCTGTACATGATTTTTGAATTAAAATAGCTAAGACGTGTTTTAACAGCAGCTGAAGTATCACATTCAAATTTACCGAGCCACTCCTGTCTTTGCCAGATATTTTATATTATGCAGTGTGTTCTCATTTTGGCAGTACGCTTCATGGCATATATTTTTGCAATGAGAATTATCACACATTATTTTTAAGCTTACAGAATATTATCTTACTAAAGATATACCGACATCTAATTGTAAATGATGATTTGCATTATTCACATTTTCTACTGAGCATGATGATTTTTAATGCAGCAGTAGTAACTGTTCAAATAATTCTTTATGGTGTTATATGTAAAAAGGAAGCTCACCTAGAAATTATATAAAATTTGCAGATTCCATTTATCCCAATGATGGTTATCCAGAGAGAGAGCAAGTGTAAGTGAGAATGATTTTGTAATCTAGTGGTGAGGGCACCCTGCTGGGAGGTTGGAGACCCTGGAGTCCAATCCCCCTGTTTCAACCACTTTTCTATTATTTATCCACAGTGAAACAGCTTCAGTAGGAGTGAATGAGGGAACCTCATATCAGTATATCCCATAGGTCAATGGTTAGAACACTCTCCTGACAGGTATCTCACCCCTGTTCACATCTGTGCGTTCCCTCTGGCAGAGAGGGGGGAATTGAACCAAGGTGTCTCACATCCCAGACAAGAGATCTAACCACTGGGCTAAAAGTGATAAGGTGGGCATACACTCCACTTCCTCCTCCAACTGGATTCTGAGTGGGACCAAATCTGATAGGTGACCTCTGAGCATGCCTAACTGGATCAGGTCCTGCTCATGCCTTAGGCAGGCAAATGCTTATCTTCCCTGGTTCGTGAATCACTGTTGGTTTTAGGTGAGAGAGAGGCATCCAGATGCCGAGAGAGATGCAGCAGTGTGCACACCCAGAGGCTGAAACATAGGCACCTAGGGAACTTTTACTTTGGAAACGTAGGTGCCAAGTGAATTTAGGGGCCTTTGTGAATCAGGGCATAATACTGGAAAGGATTAATAATTCAGAATAGTATTTTATCTTGATAGTTGATGACGCTTTAATGTTGTAAAAAAATTTTTTTTTTTTACAAAAAATGTTTGAGGTCACAAGGTGTATTGGTTCTACTTATCCTTGGATTGGGAAAGTCCCTCAATTAAATAGAGTTAATATGAATGCTGGAAACATCTGAAGAGTTTTCCCACTCCCCACAGGTTAGAAACTTAAATTTTTATATTAGCATCTCAGTCAACTGAATGGAGGTTTTAAATGCATTTCAAATGCCATTTTTAGGTTATCTAGGGAGTAGGGAGCCTTGTATTATGTGCGACTATAATTGGTAATGAACTCACTGCACATTAAGCAGTGGGGGGCTGTTGTCTGGCTTGTTGGAAAATGTGTGCACCCCTTTAAGGGCTAGAGAGCCAGGGAGTGACTTTCTGCTGCAGTTGGGGCTAGCGTCGCCAAGCTGACCTGGTCACATCTCCCCCAGGTGATCGGAAAAGAGGAGGGACTGTACAGGTCCATACTGGTTCAGGAAAAGCCAATCCCTCTTTTATCTGGACTATGTGAAGTAGCACCCACCCTCTCACCCACAGAATTGTTGAAATGCCAGGTTTTGTCCCCACAGCGGGTTTGGAAGGGGCTTAGCTGGGGCGAATGTAAAACAGGAGTTAGGCTATGATGTTACAGCTCATTTTGTAAATGTGGGGTGGATATCCAGTGCAGGTACTCTGTAGGGGAGGTACCTACAATGGATTGGTAAAGGATTTAAAGGAAATACTCTTTAAAGGAGCATAAAAAGGCTCCTGTGACTAGTACGGCAGAGAGCCAATACCCCATCCTTTATAGCCCCCCCCCCATTAATCTTCATTCGAGTAGGGGGGCTGGTGAGGTCCCAGCAGTGGTTTGGCTGGGGACCTGGATGGGTAAGGGGAAGGGCTGATAGAAGCCCCCCTCAGATGATTACAGAATTACCTGTACACTGTACACTTTTATCTGCCGGTTACTCCCAGACATTTTAGAATAAAGTTTCAACCTAATTAAACTACATCCAGTGTCTCCTGTCCTTTTTCCAAGATAGCTGGACAATGGATCAGTAATTACCCAGTATTATGATAAGTAGCACACAACTTGCTTATGGCTGGAGGCATTTTTGACACACATTTTATAGATATTGTTTTGAATGAGACAAATGCGGAACATTTCAATGGAAATGTTACAAAACAGAATTCTTGAATTCTCTCTCATTGATTAGGATAAAACTCTTCAGAATGACGTGTTGGAAATTTTATTGCGTATGTTCAGGATGGATTAAAAGGAATCATGTATACAGTTTTATCAGGGCTGTCTGAATAGTAACACAGGCATAAAGCACGTCAAAGAGAGCAATCAAAATTCTAAAATGCAGTAAGGGCTCAGTCTTGCAAGGATATTAACTGCCCTCAACTTGATCTAACTTCATTAGGGTTGTGGGCATTCAGCACCTTATGGAGATGTTCACCTTATGGAGAAGCAAGTCCACACTCTTCACAAACAATCTGAATACAGAATGTATCCTAGCAGTGTGCTGGAGGAAGAAATCTTCCATTCAGGGTTTCAAGAGTTCCCCAAGCTCTTGTATCCTGGCTTCAAGGGGTTGAAGAATGAACAGTCAGTGGCTCTGCACAGTGACATATCCAGCCAGTCTAGCCCTGCCATGCCACCATATGACACCATGCGGGAAGCTCCAAGAACTGCACAGAGACTAGAATGTATTCATCTCCTGTGCAAGCTCTTGAAATCCTGTCCCTCTCTTGCTCTTCATCATTGCATAGAACAGTGCCACCAAGCCTGCTATCCCTGAGACCCTTAAACTTTTAACTGGTTAAATATGAATGAAACAACTGTATAGTACATATGTAATACATTTTTACTTTGTGTGTGTCTAAATATGTGTACACCTATATTTTGGCTTATTCTACTTTTATTTATTTATTTTTTGTGTTAACATCACATCTGAACCTATATGGGAAACATTTCACCAGCAATGGTGGCTCTGCAGTTTTCTTTTGATGGGAGTTTGACACTGCTGCTGAGTTAATGTCACATGGTAACTACTTCTTTGATTCAATTAACGTTTCCCTTATTTTGTACTGTCCTTTCCTGTACTCCGTTCGCTAATTACAATGTGATTTCTTTGATTGCTTGTTGAGATGGCAAAAATGCTGTGCCTGTATTTTTACTATTCTGCTACTGCTGAGATTCTTATTGCTGACTCTTGGGGGCAGTGAGATCTATGAACCGTACTAGTTTTCTTGCATACTTAGCTGCAATTGCAATCTTCTGTAATTATGATTTAATTAACTTTTGAGTATTGCACAAATGTAAAAAAGTGTCAAAACAAGATAACTATTGTAATTTTCAAATCGATGAACATTACTTCTTGGGATTTTATGTTATGCAGGTACTGAGTAGTCCAGTGAGATTGAATAGTCTATCTCAGGGATCAGCAACCTTTGGCACACGACCCATCAGGGAAATCTGCTGGCGGGCCGAGACAGTTTGTTTATCTGTAGCGTCCGCAGGTTCGGCCGATTGTGGCTCCCACTGGCCACGGTTCGCCGTTCCACACCAAAGGGGTCTGCGGGAAGCAGCGGCCAGCACATCCCTCAGCCTGCACCGCTTCCCGCAGCCCCCTTGGCCTGGAACGGTGAACCGCAGCCAGTGGGAGCTGCGATCAGCCAAACCTGTGGACGTTGCAGGTAAACCAACTGTCCCGGCCTGCCAGCGGATTTCCCTGATGAGCCGCGTGCCAAAGGTTGCCGATCCCTGGACTATATAATATGAGAGAAATCAGATGTGTGCAGTAGAGGGGAGTATGATGGTCTGTGGGTGATCAACTTGTAACTTGTGGCCTGGAGCCTTGGCTAGATGTTCCTGTTACTCTTTTTATAAATAGCAGTAATAACATTTTGAAATATGCTTTGCTTTTTCTACTGCATTTTCTTTCCCACTCAATGGCTGGCTGACTGATTAAGTGTTATTCGCCAAGAATATTTTATTGTACAAAATATTATTGTACACCTGTATACATGTGTAATAAATATACATATGCATATACTCATGGGTATGCATGCATACACACACTATACACATTAAATCTGCAGTAAATATCTGTTTGTATTCACATACCCATATAAATATAACATATTAGTTAACATTTAATCCATTTGTTTTGTTTTTGTAGTGGATGGCTGTATACACAGAGCTGCTGGGCCCTGCCTAGTTGCTGAATGTCGCAATTTGTGTGGCTGTGAGACTGGACAAGCTAAAATTACTTGTGGATATGACCTGCCTGCCAAATGTAAGTCAACATCTTCACACAGTATATTTTTTAAAATCAGACAAACTTTTCACATGCTTTCTCCCACCCCAGAAGTATAATTGAAAATTAGCAGTAGATTTCATTCAGCATGTTTGTGAGCATCTCTTCCTCTCCCATCCTTGCAACAATTTAGATGTTTAAAAATAATTATTTCAGCTGTACTACGTAGTGGAAATAAATGTGTTCAAACACAATGCATGCTTTATCTTACATTTTTTACAAGGGGTAGTGTACTGTTTTATATATATAATAGGTAATCTAAGGATCTGAAATAACATAGACTAGGAACAAAGTGTACATTATCATATTTAAGTTCCATGGAGACAGTTTTTGGAAATGATGCAGATTTCATATTCGTCACGCAGATTTCTTGATTGTGAATACATTGAGAGCTGAGGAGATCAAAGTGATGTATTGTGTTTTCAGCTGCTGTGTAGAGGCTGATTGGCAATTACTGTGAAGGCATCTGTCACACTTTAGCTTTCAGTGGAATGCAGTGTTCAATGCTGGAATGTTTTTGCAGTTTGAATGTGGGATTGTTAAAATGCCTGTTCTATTTAAATAGTAAGAAGGTTATTTGATTGACCTCGTTGCATAGAGGTTGAGCCAAACTTGGAAAAATAAACATCAGAGTATTAATGGTGTGTTATGATAAGAGTCAGTATTATTTAAGATCCTATAAAATGTAAAAATGCAGAAAATATTATCGATCTGTGATCTTACAGAGATGTGTATTATTAAGAGATGTGCTTATATGTGAATTTCAAGAAAGCACCATGAGGATCTTCTCATGACACCTCAGGTTCTCAGTTATGCACACAGTCCAGTGCAAGGAACGTGCTTTATCGAAACATATTCAGATCTTCTCTTTGATTTTGCTATAGGCTGTTTTCCTGTAAAATCTAATTAACATTGCAGTTATTAAGACTTGACATAGGTTTTCCATGGTCCTGCTGGGGTACGTTAGACAAAAATGAAAATTTTATTCCTTGTTGTTTTGTGATAGTCTCTGCTAAAATGGAATTACCTAATTAAAACAAAAAACAAAACAAAAACGCAAAACAACGCACATGCCAACTTAGTAATTATTTAAGTGACGGAGATAACAACTATAAAATAGAAACCTTTGTTAAGGTTTACAGACAGATTTTGCCACCTGTAATTCATGAATTATGAAAGGTGTGAATTCCACTGTGGGGACAGTGCTGAGTAATACCCATAGGGGCATAATTGTGTGGGGTTGTATTTGGACAAAAATACTGGGAAGGTTTGTATAAAAAGAGAGTCAGTTACAGATGTTACCTGTCCAGAAGCAATCAGTTAACACTTCAAAATGGTCAACTTAAGTTAATTGTTCCAGAATTAAAAGCAGTGGCAAGACTATATGTTTTAGGTCAACTTTTCTTTATATAATGCCACTATAAAGCCCTTAACCTCTTTCCAACCCTTTCTCTGTCCCATCCCCATTGAAGTAAGATGATTTTTTATAACATTACTACCAGCGCTCATGCTGAGGTTTCGCTAAATGCTACCCACACCTCTCAACAGGTAGGGGAACTTGATGATAGGGCTGGCCGTGAAAGGGACAGCCCTAGCAACAAGGGAGGGAGACACTTGCTGAGGGACACCAGGTAGCTCCGCAGCCCCTAGAAATCTCTGGAACCCACGGGCCAGCATTCCCCAGCTCGTAGGATTTAACTTAGGGCAGGGGCCATGTGGAGCCTCTTTCAACTCTGTTCCAGCAGCCCACCTTACTCACCTGAACCATGAGTCAGGAAGGAATTTTTTCGCCCATGGGCCAACTGGCAGAGGACGGGGAAGTTCTTTGCCTTCCTCACAGCACCTGCAAGCCACAGTGGCTTAAATAGGAATGTGCTTAGTACCTAGTTGAGGTACTTGGTTGAGCTGTTAATTCATCACAGCTTGGGGTTGGGAATGGGTAAAGTTTGGGAGGAGTTTTACATTTCCTTAATTGGTTTGCTCATGTTTAATTTTGATATTTATTATTTTCTCATTAAAATACATGGGAGGGATGAGACATAAAACTTACTCAGCACTGGATGCATAATTCCTTTCATATATTTTAATGAGAACAATTCAATATGAAAGTCCAAGAAACAAACACTCCTGAAAAGGAAAGGGCTTTGTTTGTTTGAGGAGAAATGCATGACTGTTCCTTGTCAATTTTACAATTGATGGGTTTTAATTCAAACCTGGTAGTTTTTGTGGAAGGAAGTCCTGCTTGAGACGTATAGTTTTTCATTTTAGGAGTGGTTAAAAATCACATAGTTACTATAACACCTGTAGCAATGTAGACAGAAAAGTAAGTGTTCCACTTAATAACCTATTGTTGCAATAGCAAACTGTCCAGAAATTGAAATGTCACAAAATGAGAGTTCTGCAACTGTATTTTTTTCCTTGCTCAAATAGCAACATGTCATGTGGAAAATGTGCACCCAGTGACAAACGGACAGATCAGCAAGAAAACAAGGGTATACAACATATGTGCAGAAGGGCAAAATTAGATTTTCTTGGGTACTCTTAGATTTTCATTAAAATGTGTTTTGACCAAGTGTCATTTACCCTTGTTCTTTGAGAAGCTATTTGTTAAAGGTTAATTTGTTACTTATCAATTGTAAAACATCCATTTGAGAATTGTTAACTGTTCAAGACTGTTTTTTCATGGAGACAGAAGCCAGAGAGCCACTGCATATTAAGTCAATTTATGTCAGCTTTTAAACAACAGTATGACAATTTGATGTTGGAAACTATTTCCTATCTATCTTTTGTGTCAGGAACTATACCAAACAGGAGTCCTAAAGTCAGTCATCCAGTTACACAGTGATGATATTATCTTTATGCATCAGCAATTTGTTTGGAAGATATTACTATATGGATTATAACTTGCCTTGGCAGTATTACCATGGCTTTTGGTGTTTTTTAAATACTAACTATATTAAGTTATTAATAATTCACATGTTTTTAATGATTTCTTTGTCGCTTTGCTCCCTTAAGTACTTGGCTGAGTGATAGTCCTAAATACATTTTTGCAATGTTCAGTACCATATTTTTCAACCTGGATGTTGCTATTATTCTTTGGTTCAACAGCACCCCAGACTGTTCTAGACATGTTACCTGCCCCAAGGATCTCACAGTCTAATACCCTGTTACAGGGTGCTCTTCGATGCCTACTTCTGGTTCAGCACCCCTTTTCTCCTCTCCCACTGTTGCTGCTCTCCTCCCGCTCACAGCGTTGCAGGATGGCTGCTTTGGGACTCGGCCCTCTAGTCAGGTCACACTTTGATTTCCCCTTCCGGGGGAGTCTCTCAAAATCCTTCTGCGCTGGCAGTGTCAGGCCGTTCTCACACCCACTTTGCTGCTTAAGTCACACCTGCAGTGATTCAGGCAAATCTTCCTGTTCACTGCCCTTAGCAGTACCACTCGGCAATGGATGGTAGAGGAACCAAGGCCTGCCCTCTACGCTGGATTCCAGGCCAGGGCCCAACGGTGAGCAGTTAAGGTCTATGGCTATATCCTCCTTACTGCTCTTGCCCCTTTACTAGTTCCTGTTGTGCTTTTCCAAGCTTTTCATTCTCCATCCCTCTCTCTAAGGCCTACTAGGTAACCCTTTCCTCCTAGGTTTCTAGCCCTTTCCTCCTAGGTTCCTATCTCCCCTTCCTTTTCCCTTATCTCAGGGAGAGAGACTACAAGTTTCCTCTAGGATGTCTGCAACTGTTGCCAACCTCCTGGCTCTACAAAAGTGTTGCCTATTCCTTCACAGGTGAGCATCTTTCCTAAATAGTGTCCTTCATACAGCCTAAATCTCCCATTTGCAGCTTAATTGGCTGATTGAGCCCACCTGGCCTAATTCAGCTCTTTCAGAGCCAGCGTGAGGAGTACAGCCAATCACAGCCCTGATCCTGAAAAGACAGACATCTTTAACTGAGAGTAGTCCCGTTGAAGTCAACAGTGCTCTGTAGGGGCACAGCATTCTGCCTGTGTACCGCATGGTGTGGGATTGGGCCTAAAGTGAAAAGTCAATGTTTTAGAAGATTTAGCATTCAGAACATTATGATGAATATTGCTTTGCTAAAGAGGGAACTTTGAAAAAATCATGTCCTGGAGATAATTTGACATTTGAAAGAGAGCATGCTTTGTTATCAGATTTGTAGCTGGTAAATAGAAGGGTGTGATAAACTATACAGAAAATAATGAAAACTTTTGAAATCTACTTCAGTATCTATTGTATTATTACTTCATGTTTTTCCAAGTTTGTTTATCTCCAATAAGACAGTGACTGCTAACTCTTTCTTCACATAATGAGAAGTGAAAAATAACATTTCCGGATGAGAGATACCAAGATTTGTAGTTCAGACTGGAGTCTTCTTTTTTGTATGGTCAGAATATTGCAACTACTAGAGTGTTTGAGAACATCAGGGTCAGAGAGCACCATATGAAATACATAACATGCAGGTAAAATATTGCATCCAAGTGATTTCACATGAAGTAATGGAAAGTTTCCTCCTCAAGTAGTAGTAATGTTGAACAAATTAAGGTGAACATACTTGTATTCTGGAGACGTTGGTTAAGAACACATTACAGAAAGCCACACAGCATAGCAGAACAGCCTAAATTAAGGTAAATTTAATTTGGCTGAAATCATTTTCTACTTACCAGGCTAATTTAACAGTCACTATACTTAGGCCATGTCTGGATCGGCAGGTAGTGATTGATCTATCGGGGATCCATTTATCGCGTCTAGTGTAGACACGATAAATCGATCCCCAATCACTCTGCCGTCGACTCTGGAACTCCACCACGGTGAGAGGAGGAAGCGGAGTCGATGGGGGAGCAGTGGTCGTCGATCCCGAGCCGCGAGGACGCGAAGTAAGTGATTCTAAGTTGATCTAAGATATTCTCGTAGCTGAAGTTGTGTATCTTAGATCATATTACCCCCCCACCCCCCCAGTGTAGACCAGGCCTTAGAGTAGAAGTTAGAAGCCAGATGGTGATTGTACTATGCTGCAGAAGCCCACACAAGGCTACCCACACTCCATAAAATTCCAACCAAGTTAGCTACTGAATTCACATTTAGCTTTGTGTCATCTGTTGTTACTTAACAAACACTTATTTAGAGATTTTAAAAACACGCAGACTGTTTCATTAATGCCTATCTCAGGCTGATAGTTAACTTCTATACTTCATATGTTTATCCCTTTACAAAGAAAAGTTCCCTCTAAGTATTGCACAATTGGTCTTGAAACACTGATTAGTATATTGATGTATTTCATACTCTAAATAACAGATGAACAGTATCTGTTTAAAAGAGATGCAAACTCTTGTTTTGTGTCTCATTTGATTAATAGTCCCTGCTGGCTCTTCTGGTAGAAAATAGAGTGAGATGTGAGTTTGTGTTGTCAGTTTGTATCCAGAGCCAAGGGTGCATAACAGCCTCAAGGGCTGTTATCTGCTTGTAGAATTTATCATGGGGGGGAGGCGGGACTATTACAACACATTTAAAATATTAGGGCCTGACTCTACAAGGCATTTAATGCCCTTGAATCCCACTGAAGTCACACTGACAAAATGCTATCGATATTATGGGCACTTAGCACTCTGTGGGAGTGGGAAGCCCTTAGGATGGTCCTATATTGTTGCTAATATTTTTTTAATGACCAAATCTTTTAAGTTCTAATAGTAAAAATAGAAACCCAGAAAAAAAGAATATTTTGTGGTTTCTAACATAAGACAAGCCATTCAGTGGCAAATGAAATCTTACAGGCTAGCTTTCATTGTAAATTCTGTATTTTAACTAAGTACTCAATTCTTTTCATGTGATTTATTTTTATATATATTTTATATTTTACTAGCAGGACCGTATTGTATTTGTAGATTTCATTTCAGTGACTCATTTTGATACAAACGCTTGAAAGCAAAAAGACATCCTTATTCAAATTAAATTTTCTGCTAGAAATGTAGAGCTGCTGCTAATATATTTTCATATTGTTAATAAAGCGGTAATATTGAGGATAAATTTCCCTGCTCAGTGTTTATATTTAGTACATTAGGCAGTGTCCTTTAGGAAATGCCATATATAGCATTATCTTTTTGATCAATCCAAAACAACAATGTAGATCAATCTGGAGTAATAATGTTAATGTGGTCTCTAAGGCAAATCCTGCTGTGAAATAAGTAGTTCATAGTGACACTAGCATTAGCCGCAGTGGGAGTAAATCAGCATCTGGATTTGTTTAATCAAAGTTATCTGTGGAGATTTAAAAGTGTGCCACTACTATGTAAGCATAATAATTTTCTGTATTTAAAAGATGAACGTTTGTGGGGGACCAGTGTAAGGTAAGACCATAAAATAGTAGATTCAAATCTGTGCATATTTGCTTTGAGATCACCTATAGAATTAGAATAAAAAGGTTAATTACACAGATTTGCAGTGGTGGAGCTGCAGTACAGTACTTCCAAACTGGTCTACAGGAAAATTTAATTTTTGCACACACGCATACTATGCAAGCTACTGCAATGGAGCAAAAAACCTCCCATTTGTCTAAAATGAATTTATATTCACTAGTCTTTAATCTTGGTTGATTCAAAAATACTTGTTTTAATCATTTCACATGATTTTTCAATTCATAGCGTGAGCATGCCATAAAGAAACTGTTGTCAACATGGCTGTGTCGGCATGCAGTAACCTCTCATGTGTGCCTCCTGGCGGCTGGGTGTGGTGCTGCAATTTTTTATTTCTCCTGGTGCCTCCTGTAGGTTGTGGCTCAGTCCTCCGGCTAAGTCACCCAGTCAACAGTGGATGAACCCCTTCTGGGGTAACAAAGGTCCAAACAGGGCCAATCACTGTGCCCATTGTAGTCTTTAGCCCTATCTCTGGGCTCAGTTCTCAGACCTTTCTGGGGGTCTGTCCCTGCCCTGTTATAGAGCTTTCTTCCTTCAGTCCCTGCCCACAGAGCTTTCTCCCTTGAGACTCTGTTCTTCACTGGTTCTGACTGGTCCAGCTCTCCAGCCAGGTCATCTCTTCAGTTCAGTCCCCCTCCAGGGTAACAAAGTCAAACAAATGGGTGGCCCTCTCCTGGGTCTTCAGACCCATCTCTGGGTCTGTTTAAATTCCAGCCCCTTTCTTGGGCTTTTAGTATAGAATCTTATCCCCTTTTTGGGGCTTAGACCACTTCCCTAGTGGCCGGTGGGGGGACCCGGGCCCACCCACTACTCTGAGTCCCAACAGCAGTCATGCACTGCTCCTTTCAACTCCATCAATTAGCTGCTACTGTTTTCCCTGGGTTGCTTCCCACTGGATCTCTTCCCTGTCACCTAGTACATTAGATCCACGCTCTCCGTGCAGAAAGCAAAATGCAGCCAGAGCTCAACTTCTGGTTATTGCTCAGGTTCCTGTAGCTGAAACGGAGAGCCCTTCTGGTCCCAGCCAGGAACTGGCTTACGCAGGCCCTGTAGCTCCTTTTAACTGAGCCTGCTAGGCTCTGATTGGCTTCTTTCCTGCAGCCTTTCTAGGCAAGTCTGGAGGCCTCACCTTTTCTACTCTTTTCCCGGTGCAAGGTATGGTAGAACTGCAAGACCTCCAGCAGTGGGGGACCGCAAAAGGCCTGGTACCACCCTGTCACAATGATATTAACTGAACACATGTAGCACCGTCATTGCAAGATTATTCAGTTTGTTATATTTCAAAATTTTCTTAATGCAGACTGGTCACAAGACTGAATTGAAAGCATTCCCAGTATGTGAATGTGGCCAAGGGCTATATATCTAACAGTAGATGAAGAGTAACTTGGCAGCCGACACCCTTTTTGGTCCTGGACGCTCATTCTGTTGCCATGATTGTCTTTCAATATGTAAGTGAAATGCAACTGTGCCACTGGTCAAGCAACTATGGTATTTGATTGGCTTGTGATTTAATATGCTTTAAAGGCGCTGCTAATAAGCCTAGGGATACATTGTTATGGTAATTAAGAGTTTATAAAAGTTATAACTGCCTTCCAGTGAAGGATCTTTGTGTACTCTGTTTATCCAAGCAACCTCAACTTAGCAGCAGCAGCATCTTGTGGCCAGAGCTTTCACACTATTTAGAGCAAAATTGATTAGCCAAAGAAGGTCAAGAAGTGTGTTCACTGAAACAATGCTGAGCTTTAAGGTTTGAACTAAGAAGGACCTCCTAGCTCCAGTTCTTTGTTATAACCAACATATCATGACAAGATGTGCTGCCAATATTTCTTTATATCTTTCAGACCCTATATCGCTACTTAAATATTTAATTTTAAAAAAAGAAACAAAAACTTAGAAAACCTGCTCCCAGCAGGACAGTTTTTATATTCAGATTTTTCGTATGAAAGGAATCATAATAATTTACTGTTTACAAAACCAATGAAAATATATTAGTGTGTTTTCTCATTGCTTTCAAAACTGTTTTATAAACCCAATTTATGTCTTTTATAGTCCTGTTTGAAAATAAATGCAATACAATCTTTACTGTGTTTTAATAGGGTCTAATTAGCTGCAATTATCTTAATGACTTATTGTACCCAATCACTAGCAAGTGACTACACCACATATATTGTTAATGTGTTGGAAAGGGAGATATTGATGATGATTTTCTTTCGTGTTAAACCTCTTCATATTTTACACAGGATTTTATGTGATATTGTAAAGCTTTATAGCTTGTTTTTCTACACAGAGAGACCCAGGGACCATGTTGAATCAGGGGAAATATATTTACTATATTGTGTCAAAACAAGCTCAAACATCTCTCTCTATTTTCCAAGTCCTCAGAGTCTGTTATCATTTTAGGTAGAGAAAGAGCAAGTTCAGAGGCCAGTCGTTGGAAAAATTCTGATGCGAATCAGTAGGAATCTTTCCTGCATCACAAGTAGATGCAGTGTTTTCCTTTGGGTCTGATCTTTGCCTGTGTAAATTTTTTAATGGATAGATTATTTAAAAATTAATTTGCAAGTGGAGCTATGTGTATGTTAATACTGCGTATAGCGTAATGATAGATCTCTGTGGGGCTGACATATGGTACATGAAGTTAGAAATCCTCAGTTCAAATCAAATTGTTCAGTTATCAAATACATTCAGTGTTGATAAAGGAGATACTGTACCCTTGATCCTCACAGTTAAATCTAAATCCTGCTCTTCTAGACAGTTTGTCAGAGTCCACTCACTGAACATGGAATTCAAGTTTGGGGGGGTCGGGGGAGGGGAAGCCTCAGGGGAGTTCTAAACCATTTTCTCAGCAAGTGAGTTCATTGTGTGCATGTAATATGTATGTTAATAAGATGCAGTGGCAGACAGTGAAATATAGATGCCACTGGTGTGCCTCCCCCTGGCCAAATCTTCATAGCTCTGCAAAGGGTTGTTCAAAATTGCTACAGTTTCTACAAAGTTCTCATTTTTAGTTTCACTGAAAGCAAGTTGGTTTTTTTTAGCACCTGAGAGATATAATAAATAGCAAATTGAGATTGCAATGTTGCATGATAGCACAGAAAGCCAATGCTATTTTGTACTTCAGAGGGAATCTGTCAGAGACCGAGCAAATTCTGTGGTTTGTGGCAATGATGATCTCTCTCTCACTCACTTATAATATAAATGCAAGGAACTAATCTACAGATTGGCTACACAGTGACTCACTTGTCTGATGAGGAAATATTAACTGTCTCCCGTATTTGAGATCGGTGTATGTGATAGGTGGAAAGGACTTGGTTTTGGTTTGTCTGTGGAAAAATGGGTTGATGAGCTCAAGAGAATCTGACCCCAAATGTACTAAAAATTATATTAATTGCAGAATCCATGTGCAAGGTGTAGTTTTTCAAAAGGCTTCTAATTCAGTCAAATAAATAATTTAACTCAGTGTCATGACTCCTCAGTGAGACATATTTCCATAGTACATTTCTGCTTTTATACCTCCAGACGCTTTGGCACTAGATCTCTGTCTCAACTCTCCCCACCCCCTGCCACAAGCTAATTTATTTCACTCTTCCCATATTCCAAAATAGTTCCACTGTTTTTGCTGAAACTTTAATAATAATAATAAAAAAAATAAAAGTTCCCCCAGAGACCTGAGAAATAAAAGTTCTGATAGTTACAATTGTCTGAAAAGAGGAGATTAGAATCAGGGGGCTTATCCTCCCTCAACTGCAGTGGTTGCTGTTGCTCCCACTTGAATATATGCATTCAATACCCAAAGGCCTCCGCTCAGTACTTGAAAATTAATCTTTGAAGCATTTTTGTCTGTCTCGTTTAAGTAGTGATAGAAATTGCTTACTGTAGAAAAACATGACATTAACCTCATAATGTTGGCACTTTTTGATTTAAATTGGTTTGGTCTGAAAAATATGCAGCCCCTCTCCCAACCCTGGATTTAGCTTTTAAGTAAATTGGCTCAGACTAGGTGCTTGAAAACAAAAACTTCTTAGAGTTAATACCATATGTGTGAGTTGGAACATGAAAAGCTGATCCGCCATCTCCCCAGTGAAGAGGAGAGGCTTAGGATTGTAGTGTCCTAGAGGTCATAATCTTAACTTCAAAACCTCTCTCTGGATTAAAAATAGTTATATTATATTGTAGTTCATAAATCTTTAAAAATAACCTAGCCTATTTTTCTGTCTTCCAGGCTAAAATACAGACTACCTCTTTTTCCTCTGAGGCTACATATTCCAAAACCAAAAATATAAATTACCTGTAAACTGAAATAATAGGACCATACATGATAAATAGGGACATAATTATTTTCACTTCAGCTTTTTAAAATAAAGCAAAGGGAATCGTAAAGAATATAGGTGTGGTGGACCCAATAAACATTTGCTTTAATTACTTGTACTTTTTACCACCTTTAGGCTTCCAGTGCTTTATTGGCATATAACTATGCAAGCTTTATGTTCTGAATATATTAAGAGATCAGCTCAAACAGGGAAATTAGGAGCTAAATTCTGATTTAGGGTGAGATCCTCCTCTCTGAACCAGCCCCTTTGTGCTGGGGCTAGGAGGACTCCTAAAAATCGCAGTTCCGTCCAGGGGGATGATTACCTAGTGAGACACCTAAGACTGTCTTCTGAGGGTCTGTTTACAAGTCCTGAAATAGGGAGGTATTCTGGAGATGGGAGGAGTGTCCAATTCACTGTAGAGATTCCAGGCAGCCCTGAGGTTTGTGGGGCAGCCCAGGGAAGCTGTTGTAACCTAGACAGGCTCCCAAGGCTGTTTAAGTCCCCAGAGCAGCCCATACCAGAAAGGCAAAAATATGGCTTAAAGCCACTTAGCTCCACCTTCCTCTGGGTGCAAGTTCAGTACTGTGCTTTTGAGCTGCAGCAGAGAAACTCATAGTCTGGATTTAGCTGAATGTGAGAAACGGAGTCATGCCCATTTCTCATTGGATGTGACTCTGATCCTGATAACACTTATGTATCCTCTTGAGACTTACAAAGTGCACGTTTAACTTGAAGCATGAGAATGCTTCAAGTTAACCGTGAGTGTGTCTGAGGGAATGGGGCCTATGTTTGTGTGTGCCTCAGTCTGAATTCAATTACACGAGCAACTCAGTTTATATCTATGTAGAGAAAGTCAGAATCTGCCCCAGAGTGTCATTAACTTAAAGCTTTATAACATTATGTATTGTTACACACTTATTAGAAAAGAATGTTGAAGTTGCAAAGTCATGTACCGAAAAGTCAGGAAATGCTGGGATTAAAGTTGTCTGCGTAATCACAATTCAGCCCCCTGAGTTTTATGCATTAGGATGATGTGGTCTTGCCTAAAGCTATGTAGGAAGCCTATGCAGAGCCAAGAACTAAGCTCAGCTTATCTGAGTCCAGTAGTCCTTCCTCTTCTTGCAGCTCTCTGCTTCACCGACTGTTGATCCTGTGCATTGAGTGAGGTGACTGTCTTGCAGAACAAGTAGTATTCAAAGATTGTCTGTGGACAGCCCCAGTAGTGCAGTTATGCTCCAGGTACCAGAGTGTAGTGCTGATGATCCTTGTGATGGGGTATATAAGCTCCATACTGACAGTAACTGGGAGAAGTGGAGCAACCCATTCTGTGACGCTTGGAGGGAAGACCGGTAATTAAGGATTAGACTCAGCTAAGGAGGACCAGACTGGGTGCTTCCTGCAGGATGGACTGAGAGACGAGCTGCAATAGGGAGTTTATACCCTGAGCCTGGCCCTCAGGGAAGAGAGCAGCATGGATGAAAGGGGTTCCAGGCAGCTGCCGGAGAGGCCAATAGCGACCTGTGAGAGCTCCTCAGCAACAAATTGGGAAAAGCTGCACAAAGAGGTTATGTCTATGCTGCAGTTAGACACCCGCGGTTGGCTGCCCCAGCTGGCTCGGACTCCTGGAACTCAGGCTACAGGGCTGTTTAATTGCAGTGTAGACTTCTGGGCTCCCGCTGGAGCCTACTCTCTAGGACCTTCCAAGGTGGGAGGGTCTCAGAGCTCGGGCTGCAGCCCAATCCCAGAAGTCTACACTGCAATTAAATAGCCCCACTGTCTGAGCCCTGCAAGCCCAAGTCAACTGGCATGGGCCAGTCATGGGTGTCTAACTGCTGTGTAGACATACCCAGAGATGAAACTTCAGGGAGCGAGGACTGGAGAGTTCAGGTCTGCAACAGAAAAAGGTGGGAAGCAGCTCAGGGAACTAGTGAAGGATCAAAAGAAATAGACCGTAGCAGTTTATCACAAGGGCCCTGGGCTAGAACCCAGAGTTAGGCCTGGATTTCCCTACTAACCTTTACAGGAGTGGCAGTATAAGTCTCAAATTATGGTCATTGAGGGTAGGTCTACACTGCACTATAAACCCAGGGTTCAATCTGAGGCTTAAGCGTGGTACCCTTTTATCTACACACAAATTGTGCTAACTTAGGCCTAGGACCCAGGGTCTCAGGACTCTGAGGATGGAGGGTCTGAGCCAAGCTGGGACCCAGGGTTAAAGTCCTATTGCTTTGAAGTGCAGATGCAGCCCCACTGAACTTGTGCTCTGGGAGTCCACCAAAAGTATCCCACAATCCTATGGGCTGACTGTCTTCTGGACAGTGAAGTTTTGTGGACAGTCAAGTTTTCCCACACTGAACCATGAACAAAGGATTGGAATGGCCACATTTTGGGAGGGTGTTAGGAAGTCTGAGATATGGGTGGTTGGACTCTGGTCTGCATAATGCACTGTTGGCTCCAGAGCCCCAGGTTGGGACCCAGAATTCAACAGTTCCTAACAGGGTGTAGGTGAGTGTAGATGCTCAATCCCTAGGTTAACAAACCCAATATCTGGTAACTTGAGTTATTCTAACCCTTGGTTACATCACAGTGTAGACACGCCCTAAGACTTCAGATTTTTGTTTGGACTTCTTGTTACCACGGATGAAGTGAGGCTCTCTTGTCCCAACCAGAGGGCTGAGTCACAAGAGGGAACATACCACTGAATGGCCTGAATAGCTGCCAACAGGGGGTGACAGAGTGAAGAGGACTACTATGCCATGCCCAACCACAAGGGGGAACACCAGTCTGTAGTTGAAACTTCTGTTGTTCCCTTATTCACCTACCACTGAACATAAGTGGCTGAGTAAGCTTTAGTGACCCAAAAAAGTGGTCAGAAGACACTTGCTAGCAGATTTCCTGAAAGGCAGCTGAAGATGATGTGTCTGGGTATGGGGCTGCCAGGCCACATTGGACAAAGGAGGCACTGGCTGAAGACCCACACTAAGACCTGAAAATTTTTTTAACCAGGTATTGATTAAGCGGTGTTGTACTATGTATTCTAAGTGTTGTTTCATCAGTGGCATAGAGAGAGAGAGAGAGCGCACATCACATGGGATATGATACTTCTGAATGCAGAGGCCCAAATCACATTGTCATTTTTTGCTGACATATGGCATTACGAATTTGTTAATGTTGCTACCTGCTATTGCTACCTTTCTCATAGCATTACTGCTTTTCAGATATCACCTTCCCACTCTGTGTTTTTGTTTTTAAAATATCTCACCTGAACAGTATTAGCTTTTATTTCTCCAGAATCTCATTGTATTTCTCTCTCATCTTTCTAATCTCTGTCCTTTTGTGTTGTTTGTCAGTTCTCTAGGATGTTAATAGAAAACTGTTAATCTCTCTGAATCTGTCACCTTTTTTTCAAAAAACCCATTATGTAGTGGTGATGATTATATATATATATATATATATATGTGTGTCTGTGCGCATGTATATTCAGTGCAGTTACGAACTTAAATCACTGTATAACCTGCAAATGTTTTTACTCTGATTTCTGCAGGTATCTTTAGCTAAAGCATTGTTTAGATTATCTTTATGGTAAGAAAAATTAAGTTCTTGACATACTTTGGCTGCTTTCAGAAGAGCTTAAGTTTTCATGTTACAGAACTGTATATTGGTTGCTTCATGACTGGGCTGCTTATTCTTAAACTGGTGAATTGGGAACAGAGTTTAATTATGACAAATACAACAAAACTTTAGTTTTCATTCCCTGTAGATGCTGTTTTACTCTGGTCTGATCTCTTGGGTTTACTATATTGTCTTGGATTATTAGTGTAAAAAACACATAAATGGTCCCTTGGAGGAATAAGTCTAAGGCCAAATGCAGAAGTATGTTTAAGGTGGTGCAAGTTTATATTTATTTCAACTCTGACTCTCTTATAACTACTTAGACTCACTGATGGATAGGAGAGGCCAAACTGATATAAATTACACAATGAGGAGCTGAAGGAGACATACATTAAATAATGGTAGCCTACTTTTAAGTTACACCTTCTTACTCTGAGTTTTTTTTTCTTGTTATATTCCTTTCTTTTGGCCCTTAGGCATGTGAGTTACACCAACATAGTCCTCCAAGTCACATTCAGACTCAGTGGTTTAAATTATAAGGGGATATATATATATATTAGTATATCAGTGAGAGTCTAAGAGGTACACAGGGAGTTGTAATGTATACATATGGAGTGGAGTAGGAAGACTGTGTAGGGGACACCAACATGCACTCTGCCAAGATGAAGATTCACCTTTAGTTTTAGAGCAAAATATGTAATAGTTTTCCAGATAAAATATTTTGTCTATAAACAAATACTTTATAACTCTGAAAAGCTTGGGGTCCTGTTTTATTTGCTATGTTTGCTGTCTCTCTAATAGGTTGTGAAACAAAGGATCTTAAAATCATGTTCTGATCAATTTTGCTCATCCCCTCACTCTAATTCCAATATGTTTTTAGTGGTCATTATCTTGAAAACAGCTGCAGCTAGTAGCAAATGTCATATGAAAGCTTTGATTCCTAGCTGGGAAATGGTTTAGAGCCCTAATCTTGAATGCTATCAGTTCATAAGTAATATATTAGATGACAATTCAGGTTAGGTTTGAAGTGTTTGGGAGGGTGGGGAAATAAGATTGTAATCAGAATATGGTCTAGTATCTCTCAGCCTCCCACAGCTATTAACACTCCGTCATCACAATTTCAAGACCAATAAGCTTTTCCAAGTACCTATCGGTAGAAAGAATGAATCAATCTCTCATGTAAGCTGCAGATTTTAACTCCCATTTTTAATTCTGCCATAGGATCTGTGTGACTACACGGATATTAAATGAAGGAGGGGTGGGATACCAATAGATATATTGGGAGAGACTGCAGGTAGCAAGATAATATGTTCTGAAAGCCTGGTAATTCCCATTATTACATCCATTCTGGTGGAAGATTTTACTTTTGTCAGGAGAGAAGTCTGTTAGAGGAATGTTGTCAGGTGAAATTTGATCCATAATCTAGATTTTGTTAAAGCATCTGTTACAAAATAGGACCGATATGTTTCCATTGAAGAAAACTAAATAAATACATGCTGCAATGGAAACGTTAATTTAAAATGTATTAATATTAAAATGTATTGAAACATTGTGCTTATTCATGAGAACTATGAAGTGAAGTTAAAACCAAATTGACGAGAAACAAATTTTAGTCTTTAAATTTCTTCCAGTTTTGAGAGTGAAAATAAAGTAAATAAAGACATAAGAATTTTTTTTAAGCGTATTCATTTTAATAACCTGTGGTAATGGTGTAGCCACTTAAAGCTGACAAAGAAAGACAACTCTTCAAAGCTAATTTTTGGCTTACATTAACTTATTTAACTGAAACCATTCCCTCTTCTTTATCCATCTGTAAAACTTACCTAGTCTTCCCCTTTCCTTCACTCTGTAGCCTTATATAAACAGACTGGCCATTAGCACTGAAATACACTTTGGTCCAGCCTGAAATTCCTCCCTCTTGTCCCTTCTTCAAGTGAAGAGACAGATTTCACCATTAATTTGTACTCAGTGTTAAAGCTTGTTTCCTGCAGACGCAGTTTGGATGCTTCCAACCTATCCTGGCCTACCTCACTCTCGTGTAAGCTCTGTCCCTAGTAACATACTACTCCTGTGATGGTTCCCACTGAGCTTGCTGGTTTGTAACAAAGAAAAAGGTCTTTCGCAAGCCCAAAGCATGCCACACAAACTGCAATGCCACCTGAGCATATAGACAAACCATCAGGGAAGAACTTTCACTTCCTATTTCAGGGTGGGAATTTATGAGGTGGCAAGAGAGCAGGAAGCACCTGAAATGCCTAGTGAAGACAATGGGCGCTGCAGGTGCTCAGGACCTGTATAATTATTACAATAACTTTTAACTTGATATTCCCCCTTCTTAATGCTAGGATTGTCAGAATCCATTCTGGTCTAGTCCTTTCAAAATATATGGCTTTATTGTAGTTTTAACAGGTCATGTTATGCATTTCAAGGTCCTTACAGACTGCTTTTATTGAAAAAGGTGGTTAGATTGTTTGATCATATATACAGTTTATGGTAGAGAAGTTAATCTTTCAATAAACATCTTGGTAGATGAGTTTATGATGAGTAAGAAAAGAGAAAGATAAATGTTAATTAGTAGATCCAATGAGCAATGTTGAGATTATTCATTTTTTAAAAAAGATTGTTTACACAAAGATATGCAGTGTAATGTACATGAAATATTGCAGATGAATAGGCCAGGGAATTGAACTCCTCCGCATATCTATAAAAGAAGCACAGCAATGAGAAATGGATACCACCTTGTCAATATCTCCCAAACCTGAACTGGATAGACAGTCTCTAATGGAGGAGGGTTAGTTCGTTCTCCATGCTCTTTCAGTCCTTGGACTCCCTTCTGAGACTACAATAAATATATAAATCTGAATTAGTTTAACTTGTGGAAGTGACGTTTGTGGGTAGAAACTTATCCACTGAGATCTGGACTGAAAGCACCAATTTATTTCACATAGTCCACTAAACAGCCATCAGGTGGTAATAACTTCCAGTAACTGCTACCCTGAGCTGGATTTGAACCAGAAATTTATAAATGAAAAGCTCTATGACCCATTACCAATCCAGTCCCCCCAAAGGTCTTTATCTTAAATAAATGGGAATTTGTATTAGACACAGATGTCAAGTCACTCACTTAGATACCTTCCAATAGCTCACCACTGTAAGCAGTCTGCATTTTATATAGATCAATTCAAGAGAAATGTATTGCCTTCTAATCCTTCCTTTTTTATATTGTTAGTTCGGTAGACTTAAAACTCTCTAATGTTCATTTGTATTATTGCACACTTTTCTGCAGAGAAGGAAACAGAGACATACTCTTTGACATTTGGAAAAAAAATACTACCTGCCACTTTTAGATATAAATGCCAACCCCATTTATCTAAAGCAGTGGCATGCTGAACAGCAACAGCAGTGATTTGGCTCAGGTTCCATCAAGTGCCACAATATTTGGCACCCATAGCCTCAAAATTGGTAAAGTGGCAGCACAGTTTGAAGAGGAACACAATCAACATACAGTATATGAATAAAAAGTGCAGAAAACACTCTTCCTATCAGGTTGTTAGAGGGCTTTCCCTTCACCCTCTCCCCTGGTTCTTGTCATGCAGACAGAAAGCAGAAGACCAGAAGTTCAAAGTGCAAGCAATGCTAGGTTTGTTGGGGTTAGTTCCAAGCAAGCATATCCATAGCTCTACGCGCCAGCAGAGTCTGTTCCATTCCCAGCTCTGACGCTGCAGAGCCTTTACCCCGTTTCCCCCTTCCAAGCTCTGACACCGCAGAGCCTTGCCTGTGTCCCCCTACCCCATTTCCACCTCCTCAGCAGGCCCAAATATACCTTCAGTGCATGCCCCTAGTCATGCCCCTTACGATTTATAGTCATGTTCCATTTGGGAGGGTCGTGAGTTGGGGTCTTCATCCCACTTCTTTTGTACCCCATGGGAGGGGTAAAGAGTGAGGTTGTGTTCTGGGCAAGACCAGGTTTTCTCTGGCTTTTCGTGTGTCTTATGCCTTCCCCTCACTCCTCCTTTCCCCTCCTAATTGGTTGCTTGACCTTGGCTTGAGAGAGGAGCCAAGCAGCCTTCCAGTGTATGCTCATATATTACGCTCCCACCATACCCTGTAACGCTTTAGTTCCATTTCTTACCTCTTTTCACCCCTTCTGCTTGTGGACAGATGTAAAACAGTGTCTTTGTCCTTTGTTTACACCTATTACTCTTATATATTATCAAAAACTCAAACCCAAAATTCTATCTCAGGTTGACAAATAGGCTTATATGCTGACGTGGGTATTCAGTTTTTTCTTCTCTCATTCTGGTTTTTAATTAACCCACCCCTGTGGCTTAGTCTTCCCTTTATGTCTGTCTTTCTACATCTTTTTTTTTTTAAGTAGATCTCTCTCTCTCAGTATTTTCTGTTGTTGAAAAATCCACCATTTTTTACTACAGGCTGAAAGAGCATCCTCTGTCAGTTTTGTTTTCTTCCCATTCCCTTTCATGGTTGGTTTTCTCTTCTCTTAATTTTCTGTTTTGTCTACTAGTTTTGCCCTCTGGCGTCTCTATCCAGGCTCGTATATACACCCTCTCTCGGGTATTTCTCTTCTCCACCCACTTCCTTGCATTGGATGCCCCCATTGGATAGTTACTTACTGGCCCTGAACAATACATTTGGGTCCCAATCTGAGCTTTCCCCAAGTTCAAAGATGTTTGGATTGAGGCTCTTCTTTACAGTTAATAAGAACTTCAAACCTTGGACTGTAGGTGTATAAAAAACAATTCTGTCCCTTATTTAAATCATCTGCATAACTAGATGATCTGGAATAATTCTTCCCTAAAATAAAATATTAATTCAAACAGTCTATTCTTACAACAGCAGCTGAATACATATCACTGTGGGGAAAGTTTTCCTTATCATCATCTTAGTTATCAACTTGGTATAAATATAGGCAGAAAAGATAATTGTCAATCCTTTTGTCTCTACAGTGTGATCTCTGCTACACTTTCTTTTTCACATATGCAGAATATCGCTACATTTTAAATCAGTATGAAACTCTAAAGTCTGAGCTGAGACACTGCTTTCTCAATAATGATAAAACTCCACACATTTTAAAATGCATTTCACATGCTCCTTCCGCGTCAGGTGTTGAGAAATGGTTGATTGCAATTTCTCAGAGTTCCAAGAACCAGTCTTAGCTTGCTTGTGATCAAATAGACTTAAGACATAATGTTTTGTAACAGGCAATGCTGTATGATTAAACAGACCGAATTTTAACTTGTAAATACTTGACAGAAATAAATGCCATGATCAACAGGGAGAGATGGTGTGTGATTGTTTGCTTGATGTGAAAATCTTCCTTTTATAATTTTCTTATTTTTTATACAATCAATTTAATCTGTCATCAGTCTAAGAATATAAGGCACCCATTAAATTCTCAATTTCATTTTGTAAAGAAACATGAAAAACTTTCAAAAACTTCAGCTCTGTGTTTCAGTGGGGGGTCTGCATAAATATTTCCTGCATTATAACCCAACACACCACTAGCTTTCTCTGCTGAAAACTATTTAGAGCCTGTGTTATAATCACTCATATCTGTTGGGTGGGTATTGAGTTCCTTACACAATAGATTTCACTTAAGTTACAGTTGTTTGTGAAAGCGAAGGGTGGCTCTTTGCTTCTTTCGTTGTATCCTGAAAGAAACAGCATGAATTTTTCAAATCTTCAAAGATTGTGAGATTCTTTTGTATGCTTATGTTTGAGGGTATTAATTGGAGAGTGTTTCTTTGGGGAGCAAGCCCCAGTATGGTACAGTGGCCAGCTGCAGGTGCTATACTCTCCTCTATACCATTCTCTTGAAGATTTCATCTTCCTGTCTGGGGAGCTTAATCAGGGACTGCACTCTGTGTACATGAAAATTGACTGAAGTTAGAAATGTGGAAACAGGTTTTTTGTTTTTCGCAAAGTATCTGGATTAAAGAGAGTGTGATACATTTACAGCTCAGTTTCCTCTTGCAGTTTGCCATTGTGATCGTCTTTATATTTTGTTAAATGTATATTCAGAAAAGAAACTGAGCTGTAAACTTTAAACTGTTGTTTTAATTTTTTTTGGAGTGGGTCATGATACCTTCTGCATTTATACTCTTAATTGTCGACTATCATGCTTGATTTATTGTGATCTGTTGCTGAGGCATACTGACAAGATGTGGAGAATCTTTCTGAATTCAAACTAAATTAAACAGTTAAGAAAAGGAAGAATAAATCAGTTTTCCATGTCCTTTCTGTGGTTTTTCAAGAATAATTTTCGATTTAACTGAAGAGGTTAGAAATGCACCTGTATTTACCATTTTACCTTCGCAAAAAACCTATATAATGTTGTGATTAATTCATTACTTCTGTTTAGGTGGCTTGCTTTTTTTGGAGCAGTAAAAACAAACAACAAAACAAAAACCCACTACTCCAAAAAAAACTAGGGCTGTATCATGCTGTCAGCTTTCTAACAGAAATACTCCTTGAAATCAGTGGAGGAGTTCTAAAGCTGACACACTCTGTGGCCTCTAGTGAATAGCTTATACTTATATTGCTAAGGACTTGTGGAACTTAGTAAGCCCCATACAGAACAAATGGGATACACTGGACTCAAAGATTTTATCTGTTTCCTTTTTGTTTTATTGACATTGCATCAGCAAGCAAGCTGAGTGAACTAGGCTAGGGCTTTATCTGTTACTATATCTTTTTGGCAATTCTGTTCAGTTCTCAAAAGTACTCCCAATTTATTTCTTCAAGTTTCTACTTGACTACAGTCGTTGCACTGTTTTGTTTTTTTGCCCAATTCCCTGGGGAGCTGTTTTCACTTTCTGTTGAACATTTACTCTTTATCTTTCTAAGAGAAGTTTTGGCATCCAGTATATTTTCCACCCTAATGGGATCAAGTTTAGAGCTACCTACACCACTATTTCTAGGTTGCTTATTACTTCTAGGCTGTGCATTCTTCTAAACCTTAAAATACATGGAACACTGACCTTTGCATGCCAGAAGATTAACTAAACTAGAGAAACAATAAAATGTAGTGAAGCATGAAATTTCAAATGAAGTGGAAATGATTTTTAAAGCATATGTCAGTTTTGTTAGAGCTTTAATATTATATTCCTATAATTTTTAGAATTACTCAACAATAGTTAACAAATAGTGGGACGAACCTGCTCTATATGTGGGAGAGAAATGAGAAAAAAGGATTTTTATGAAAATGTTATACTGCTCCATTTAATGAAGGGTATTTGAGGGGTATGGTGCTGATTGTTTGAGACATAAGACCAGGAAACTTCAGTTTGCATTCAGTTAAAACCATGATTCTACCAGGGGCTGCAGCAGCTTGTTTAATAAAATGTAGGTACAATGTTGTATTTGGAAACCTACGATCAGCTGCTTGGAGCTGTTTGCATATTTTCACATGACATCTTAAAGGTTGTGTAGGCCTTAGTAATGACAACGCTTATGATAAATTAATATTACAAGTGGTGATTAGCTAGCTTTCTCCTCCTTACGCCTTCCATATTGATACGGTTACTGAAGTGTTAAATATTCTCTCCTGGCAGATATTGTGACTAGCTTTACAATTAAATATTGTCAAATATTTTGATTCTCTCACTGCTTATTAATAAAGAAAACCCTTACAGAGGGAAATTCAAGTCTTGGACTACATACATGACTACATATTTTTAGAAATGGTAGTGACTGCTGCAAATAAAACTTTTCCTCAAGTTTAATTGTGAGGACTAATCTCTAAACATTTTCTCTCCTTGTCTCTGGGTTTTCCTGGACATGCCATTTTAAATGCTGTGTTATACTGATATCTCCATTGTGCTGCCAATTTAAATACTCTTAAATTCTCAGCCTGCAGTATACAGTCACAATAAATCAAGATGATGCCATTTGAGTCACTTTTTCTGCAAACTTTGAAGAAGCTAGTCTGATTGGGACATGCTCTTCTCTGTGGGGAAAGAAAAAGTTTTTCCCGAGAGGTATTTATCTGTCCCAAAATACCTTACTCCAAACTTTGCACATGTTCTCATCTTTTTATGGGGGTAGGCATAGGGAGCCAGCCCTGCTGCCCTGTATGTAGTATTAAATAAGTTTGGCAAGTCTTACAGTTTGCTTACTGCTTCCAATCTTTTTCTTTCCCCACCTCACAAAAGAGCCTCACTTTAACCCTGTGTATGCATTAAATACACTAGAGGTACTTCTATGTTTAAATCTCATATTTTCTCTAAGTGGATGCAGAGGAAAGTCACTTAGCAGTAACACTGAAGACTGACATTTTTAAGCTTCAGTGGCTTAACATAGTTGCCTAATTCCATAACAAAACAGTAATTCTAAGCACCTACATGCTGCTTTAGGCCCCTATGGCATGGTGTTTCAGAGGTATTGCAATGGGAATTGTGGGTGCTTAGTAGCTCTGAAAATGAGTCCACTAAACTGTTGTGTAGATACTCAAAAATAATATTTAGGAGCCTAAATATGGACGTAGCACCTAACTTTAAAGTGCCCATGTTTGAAACTTGAATCCAAGGATGGCATGTTCAGCAGTCATGCCTCTTTTAAAAATGTTACTGCTCTTCAGTGCACCGTCTGCCTTGCTGACAAGGTTTTACATTCACACCAATGCTCAGATGGTTCTGTTAACACTCACAGGACTTGAAATTAAGATAAATCAAAGTTGTTATGCTATAGAACTTTGCCAGGACAGAATGGGGAAAAAAAAGTGTGTAGGGGAGGGGGAGTTTAGAAATGTATTGAAAAGAGGATGGCGCAGATTTAACCCGAAGGCCAAAATTTTACCTTTTAACTTGAGGACATTTTCGGTGTAAAAATTTCAAAGGAGGACATAAGAGGAAGAGGGGTAATGGAGGAATGAGTAGATATAGGACAAGATCAACTGTTTCGTTGTGGCTTTCTTGGGTCAATGAGTTTTCTTATTAAACAATCCAAAAAGATAAGTGATGACGTGGTAGAAAATGTGGGTATACTGAAACGGTACTATAGTTCATATTGAAAACCTTCCTTAGACAACATTTTAGTTACCAAACCGTTATGTTCTCTGCACATGAAGATTCGCCAGTGAAACCAGGCCTTGTAAGATACTCTTGGGTGCTGCTGAAGAATCTCAATTTGCTTTGTGAGCATATGGCACCTTTGAAGATTGGGCAGGAGAATGTAGCTAACTTGTTATAACAGCATATTTATGCACTTAAGGAAAATCCTCTTCCCGTACCAAGTCTGGATAGAATCAGGGTGTGCCTTGTGAGGTTTGGGTTGGGTTTCCCTGAGGTTCCAGTAGTTATTGCTGGTCCTGCACTCCCACTCTGTGAGTGCAGCAGCCGGTGTAGGAGTGGATCCATCGATCCTAGCCCTGGCCAGTTCCCCGGCCCAGTTGTGTGACTATGCATAGGGAGCTCCTAAGGATTTAGGCTCCAGGATGTGGACTGTCCCTTTACGGGGTTCCCAAATTTTGTTCAGCCCTGTGCAGTGGAACAGTGCCTGCTTTTGAAGTAGTGTGTATTGTTTGTTTTTTGGTGGAGACAGTAGGGGTGGAGGAATTTTTCATCATCAGGATTTAAATTATCTAGTATGTTAAAGCATATACTAGGAATCTAAACAACTTGTGCTTTCATTGTGGATTTCCTTGTTCACAATTCTTCACATGTGCAAGCTGAGGAAAACTACTCGAGGATATATTTCTCTCCTGTCCGGTCGTTATTTATTTGTATTGGCCAACATTGTTTTTTAAAAACACTATTAAAATATTGAAGAAGACTGAGTGTCTTTGCATTTGATTTGATTTTCAGTAGTTTTGTGGTGGTAAGATCAGAAGCACTGCTTCAGTACACTTGCAAAGTGCATGGGGGAGTTAGTTCTGCTCCAAGGTTTCTAAAGAAGACCATTCAGTTTCATTGCCAATATGTCCTTATTTTG
Organism: Caretta caretta; assembly: GCF_965140235.1. Lineage (NCBI taxonomy): Eukaryota > Metazoa > Chordata > Testudines > Cheloniidae > Caretta > Caretta caretta. The sequence goes on along the minus strand of NC_134208.1, from coordinate 198,826,058 downwards.
TGCTCCAGCAGGAAACGTAATTCTTTCCACTGGTGGTTTTTGACCTCAGCTTTTGTGAAGCCTGGGAGATGGTAGTGTATCTGTGGATGGATTTTATTAATTAACTGCAAAACATACCAAACTACAACTTTTACCTTTTGTTTTCCTTTTTCTTGACCAGGATAATGGTAATTTTTTTAAACTATTGCTGAAGAATCATTGTCTGACTTCCAGAAAATCAGGTAAGAAAAGGAAGACTTGTAGCACCTTAGAGACTAACAAATTACTCTAAGGTGCCACAAGTCCTCCTTTTCTTTTTGTGGATACAGACTAACATGGCTTCTACTCTGAAAGAAAATCAGATGTTTCTCTTGAAAATATATACTCGGTTAAATTTAATACTGGAGCTGTAGGTGAAAATAGTGAAGGTAGTTTAACACAGGAAGTGGGTAAAAATGTCTAACTGAAACAGTATGATGTTGATGAGGCCGTGTGCCAATCTGTCAGAAGACATTATAATACACTTGACACAGTTTGCACTCTTAGCTTCTACTGTTGTATGCTAATGTGTTTCCCTGTTTTGTCTTGCATAAAAAAAAATGACTTTTCAGATACTGTAGTGAAGCCAATGGTATGACCATGTGGTAGTAAAGGACTTGATAATGTTTAGTTTACAAATGCTTTGGGGGTGGGGGGGGGAAGAGGACTGTAACTTCATCACGAAAATGAGACTTCAGTCTGGTAGCAAGGCTCTAATAATTGAAACTATGTATTCTTTAGGAGTGGGAAGAAATAAATCCCAACTTCACTATAAACTAGGGTATCAAATTATAACTGGGGAACTTTATCTAATCTGCGTTTGACTGACACCTTCTCCAGCCTGTAGTGTCACTCATAAATTCACATAGTGTCCCTCATAAATCATTCTAGAGTAGGGTTCCCTCCTGTGCATCTTACAAATGCCACAGGAGCCTTCACACCTCACAAAATCCATAAAGTGGTAATAGTTCAGCGTGAAATTCATCCCTGTGTAGCAGGCCAGCAAAAGGTCTATGTACCACTTACACCCTATTTGTGGGCTTAACTGGGTTTTAAATAGTTCATCGGTCTTTTGTTGGTCCTCTGAATTTCACCCACTGTGCTCCATTAACCTAATTAAATTTTAAGAAGATTGGCATGCGCTTTGCTTACCTATGCTCAGATTCCCAACCAATCTGTACCTGAACGAGTGCAACTCTTACACCGGTGCACCTTACATCTGTGCATCCGAGCAACTCTACAGCTTCTGTGCACTTTAAGGTCCACTGGAGTCTTTCTTCAACACCTTTTCAGCTTGCAAAGTCCAAAAAGCCAAGTCAAGACCTCTTGCCCAACCCTGCTCAATGTCCCCTGTGGCTAACAAAGTCCACTAGAGCACATCCCTTCACCCCAAGTGTATCGATTGATTTATAGCAATAGATTTGAATAGACTTTTCACTAAACAGCTGTGTTAACCAAGCACGCATGTGCAGCAATTCCTTCCTTAAGGGTGCACTTTATTAAATCAGCCAAAGAAAAAAGTACTGCATAGTCTCAGTACATTTTTAAAAATGATTTACTCATTAAGTCAGACTCCTTTTTCTCTCCAGATCAAGGCCAACTCCTTTTTTTCCCCCCTGTACAGGCTATTTCCATGCTAAATTTCACATATCAGTCCCACACTCATTTCAACTGTAGGGCTGTTCAAAAGGAGATATACAAGGATCTTCTTTTTTTAAAAAATGGGCAGAGAGTACTTCCTCCTCCCCCTCCAGTCTCCGCTTGCTTAGAATTCTCAGAAGAATTCTCTTTCATGCAGAGACCAAGCATGGAAAGCTTTAGACCAAAATGTAAAAGTTATCAGTGATTGAAAATGGGGTCTTCAAATGAAGACCCTTATGCAACGTCTCACAGTCAAGGCCTCTCCTTCTGTGATGTACCAGTATGCATACACATCACCATTGAAGACACCTTTGTCTACTCTGCAGTACTAGTTAAAAGTTATTTCCTGTTCTATGTATAGGGGACATCTAATATACCTATCACAGGATGCACTCACCACTGGAGGGGCCTCCTCCTGGTCGCTCTGGAGATTAGCTCCTTCCAGATCCGGGCCCCCTTCTGCTGCTCACTGCACAACCTACTTCTGCCCTCTCTCTCTGTCACTCTAGGTACTCCTCCATCATGACTTGGCCCTCCAGCTGGGTCATGCATGTTTTCCCCCTTCCCAAGGTATCAAAGTTTTTGCTTACCAGTGTCTCAGGCAGTCTTCGCATTCATTGTCCCTATCGTGCCACTTCCCCAGTGGCTGGGAGGAGAATATATGCCCATCCTCTATGCTGGGTTCCTGCTCAGGATCCCTCCAATCAGCAGCCAAGGTCTTCACCTCCTGAACCATGCAGCCGTTTGCCTAAGCCTTTCCCTACCATAAGGCTCTCCCTACTTTTCTACAATTCCCTCCTCTTAGGGAGTAACTGTAGGCTGTTTGCCTCTGTAGCCCCAAACACACCTCCCTTCTTCCAGGGAGCAACTGCAGGCTACTTCCCTGCTGCCTCCTCTGCTATGTAGTTCCTGTCTTTATAATCCCCACCCAGCTGGTCCTCCTCAGCTGGGTTCTCTCATTCAGTCAGGGGATTACTGAGCCACCTGATTCCCCTCAGCTGTGGCCTGTCTCCTTAGGCTACATGAACCCTTTCAGGACAAGTGTGGGGTGAACACCCAATCACAATACCAGTGTGTGACAACTGTTGGTGAAAATGCTGATTCTTCAATGGAGACCGCTGTATATAATGTAATATTTGTGTTCAGAGTAGAGTGCCCTTCAAGCCATTCAGTCTGTGAAATGCTGCTGGGAATCCAATAATACTTGTATTTTGTATACCTGTATTATAAGACCATTGAACCCACAGCTTTCTGCACAAATCATACAAATTCCAAACAATAAATCCTTTTCTCCTGTGGCAAAACTATGTGAGGCATGCATCAAAATGAAATAACATTTTTAAAAAAAATTATCTAAATCCAAATTAAAGTATAGGCACTGTATGCCAGTGCCTAGGGTCTCAGCTCCTGGGGTCACGTGATTACATCAAACTCTTAGCTTTATTTATTTATTAGAAAGCAAATGTGTAGTCTTTATGGTTGCAAACAAAATCGATTTGGTGACATCTGCCTCATAGTGCAGATAGACTGATACAATAATTCTCAGGAGCATGAGCTGCTCCTTGCAACTCAAGGAGGTGTTAATTCCATGGCCGCTGCTTTGGGGGACCCCTGACAACACCACCTCAGCAGAGGACTGTATATATGTCAGGAGTAGAAAGGTACATCAGACTGGCACACACTCCCAATCAGATATGCTTCGGTTCCTGTGGTAAATACTGGAGGGACCCCTTGCTGATCCCAAGGGAAAGGGGCTGAAGTGCCATTGTTGGAGGAAGGAATTAGACACCGTCCTGCTGCCTCAGGCTCTCTGAGAGGTGAGGGGCCCTGAACCATTGTTGCTTCAAGTTAGGGATGGGACCACTGCACTGGGAGAGAGTCACAGGAGACCCTATGTCATGCCATGAGCCACAAATTGCCTTAGTCCATCCCTGAGCTAGCGACAAGGGATGGAATCACACTTATTCCTCTTTAACAATTTGTATAGATCTCTGCCTATGCAGGTGTCAGGTGGGACCAGGGGGTGGGTGTCTTCACACCCCTGAGTGAGAAAGTTTCAGCGCTGTAAAGTGGCAGTGTAGACAAGGCCTTAAAGCACTACAACAGCCTTAACGTGGAGTCCCAGAGAATCCTCTTGGGCACTCTTCTATCTTGCCACCCAAGCAAGCCTGCCTTTGTGGTAGATGGTCCCTTACGCCAGAAATCACAACAATATTCAGTTTTTTTATGCCCTTTTTCAAGTTATGATGGGTTGAGGGCTTGTGCATGTCCCCTCTTCATGCGTGCAGGGGAAGCAATCAGCAATGTCTTTTGTCCACTGATGTTCTACATTGGCTTGTCTGGTGTCAATAGACTGGAGAAGATGACATCTCTTGTGGTAAACTTGGTAATGATTCTCCTCTGACTGTGGCAGATTCACAGGCTTAGCAAACATTTTCATAGTTACAAAGCAAACACTTAAATGTTTCCTTTATAACATGGGATGCAGTTATTATAAGTAAGATTAATACATGCAGCCTCCTACAAGCATTTTATAAAATCGAAACACATTCATATAACTCTAATACCTATTTTAACAATACTGAGAGGCAAGCCAGAATGGTATCCAGCTCTGCATTTGTCAATGTTCAATAAGGCCTAGGGGCCTTCGCATAAGCTGGCAACTGGTCTGCCAGTGTCTTAGCTACCATCAGCAGTGATTAGACACACGTCAGCCCTAATGCTGCTTTAATACTTTATAATTTCTCTGGACTTTGAGGAGGAGAGTATTGTCCAGGTGAGCGATTCTGTTTTTTACCAAATTTTGCAAAACACATTTTTTGTGAATCTTTGTAAAAGCAAAATATATATATTTGTCTGTCTTTAACTATAATTCCTTTACAAGAAAAACCTGACCATTTGCAAATATCCACTCCTACAACCTCACTCTGTTGCTTACTTACAAAAAGAAAATAATGCTCAAATTAATTTTTTTAAATGCTGGGTGTTTTTGTTTGTTTTTGTTCTTTAAGTCTATCTTTTTACAGTAGTTCTTTTCTATCTTAACCTGTTCAGATTACTCTGAAGTGTATTATGATTATATCCCTGAATCATTTGAGCTGGAAGGGTCCTGCAGGAGTCTGTCACTCCCTTTGTTATATATCTAGACTGATGTTAAAATAAAATATCCCTGTAATATCAAATCTGAAACTGTTTGCTGCTCCAAGATATATAAATAATATGCACTGTGTCTTTAAAGTTGAAAACATAATAATAATGTTATCTCTTAGACTTCAAGAATATTTGCCTCTCTCAGGTTTCTTGTTAATAAATGACTGCTCTTATCTAGGCAAGTTTAGATTGATTGATTGCAGTTCTGGTGGTCAAGGCTTTCTAAACTGTTGCCATTGGCTTATCTGAAATGGTTTAAGATCTAGTCAGCAAGCTCAACACTCATCAAGAGTAATTTTCCATGCCAACTGATGCCCTGTGTCTTAACCTAGTTATTTCCTGCTTTAATTATCATTTGAGCTATGAGGCAATGAGATTTACCTATGTAAACCTGATTAATCTTCCCAGCTGTGCAATAAATTTGCTACTGTTTTTTTTACCGTACCTAGCAAGTTTAGAGTATGCTAAGATAATGAACTGATTTAAAAAACAGTATTGGAGAGGAGGTTAAAATTCATCAGTAAACTGAAACTCTTAGGAAAGTATTGACCTGCTTAGTGATAAATCTCCACAGTGAGCTTTCTATACAAAAAGTCACCTCAGGTTCTGGCTGCATTATCCACTAATGAAAGATTGGTTATGCACTTTTAACAAAACGAAGCACTTAATAGTAATAATTTGCACAACTCCCATCTGAGGATATCAAAGTGCTTTACAAATATTAATGGATTTTAGCTTCACAATACCCCTACGAGGTATTCACACTAAAAGCAAATCTTTTCCTTTAGGGAAATAAAAAAAGGCAAATGGGTATAAATCTTCATTTTCTTACAAATAGTGACTATTTTTAGATAGTCTATGACACGTAATTTATATTTTAATTGCTGTCTGTTCTCATAACATATGTCAGCACACGTGATGCTTATTGAGACTATATGACAGCAGGCCTACATTGTCTAAGCCTGGCTGAAATGCAACTGAATGCTGTGGCAATGTCACTAGCTTTAAGTTCAGATCTCTTGTCCTCCTTTCAGTAGTATTGGTACAGCAGGAAGGAGGTGGGGGGGGATCCACTCAGAAGACCCGAAGAAAATAAAATGGCCCTGTTGATAAATTGTACAGTCAGTTGCTTGACCACACTTTGGTTCTTTATGAAATATATCCAAGAGACCAAATTACCAGTGTCAGTCAGGTTTATTCCTCTAAGCCAATGATAATACCGTACAAGGAAAAGGTTCAATACAATATCAGTCTCCGGGAGGCCATTTCAAGCCGCCTTGTTATATTCATCTTACACAGAAGGTGTGCTCCTAAAGTTATACCTCGCAGTCTTAAACCATCTTTTCATACCCTAACTGTTTACAAGTGAAAGTCCTGTGTGCATCATCTGAAACTAGATTTAACCATTCAGCTTTCTACATTTTTTTTTTCTGGTACCATGGTGTATCCTCTTATCTCTTTGTTTGGACGTGTATGCTCTAGGTACCAGAGGGCATAAAGGCACCTCCTAGGTTTGTACTAAGGTAGAACAGCCATATGTCTTGTCCTCTTCCTTTGGAACATTTGAGTATAGGCCTGTGGGAATAACTCCCTACTTGTTGCTATGGTAAAATAATCATATGTTCTGATCCTGATACTTTTCCTATCTATTTAAGCCAAAGCTTACCTGAGCTAATGTAAGCTGCTATGAGATACCTGATACTGGTGAACAGAATTTTGGGGAGAATATAATACACTCAGTTAACTTCCCAGCATTTATGTTAATATTATGCCTCACATATATGCCACCAATCCTGCAAACACTTAGGCGCATACTTACCTTTAGGCACATGAATAGCCCCAATGAAATGAAAGTCAGTTGGATTTAGGAGCCTAAGTACCACTTTTGAAAATGGACTAAGCCAAATATGTGCTTTTGAAAATTTTACTCAAGACCTGTAATCATTAAAACATTCCATTCATACATGGATGTAAGAGTCCTATACTGGAATTTCACAATCTGGGATTGGTATCAGTGAAATAAAAAGTAGCCCCAAGTCACTAACATAATTATGATTGTGATAGACTTAGGACAGCTTATTATCTTTATGTTTTTCTAAATGCTAATTTTTAGTAGACCATAGTTTTGGTTTTCTTTTTGTTATCGGGGTATTGATCAATTAAACAAAAAAGATTAAAGCAGTTTTTAGAAACTAGAAGTCCTTGATCTCTCTGCTAATATTTGTAGCTGTACAAGGACATTTTCCTATTTTTTAAAAATATTTTTCTCGAGTATTGGTATGGGAAAGATCCACACAAATAACAGGAACTGACTGACTAAGGCCTTGATCCCGAAAACTGGCTATAGAGGAAACAAGGGAATGACTGTCCAGTGCTGACAAATGCACAAAGTAAACATTAAAAATATTTATCCCTGTAATCCTTCTTTCATAGTCAGTTTCAGGGCAACTGAAACTGTATTCCTCACAGTAGTCTCTCAGTGACATCCATAGGAGGTTTCTGGCTACCAGCCACCACCTCTCTGCCCATAAGGGTGAAAATGTCTAAGTCCTTTGTCCCTGACAAGAGTGGAGACAGATATTGGACCATGTCCTTTTACCCCATTTTGTTCAATTCATACCCTATTTCTAAAGCATTTGGAAACACATCCATGCCATTCCCTTCCCTAAAGTGAGGAAATCATTTGGAACCTATGCCACCTGCTGAGGAGATACATGGGGTTTTGCTTACCCTACCTGATCAGGGTTTTGCTGGTGCAGTCTCTCCATCTCGAGCTGATATTGATGCTCCCTATCCTCTGTCTCCTTGTGCTGGTACTCCTTGTATTAGCACTGCCTCTCCGCATACTGGTAAAGGTTTTCATACTATTTCTGCCTCTTCCAGTCTGCTCTCCCATGCTCCTGGTCTGCAAGCAGCTGTTTCCAGAGACACACTGTCCCCCTCCAGCAGCATCTTCTCCTGCTCTATTGATCTGTCCTCAGTTCCTGTTGTAATGGTGCCTTTGGTCCTAATGGAACCTGGGTGCTGCCTCTGTCACCTTCTTTCCAAGACTTCCTCTATCTGTTGCACTTTCTGCCAGTAGGCTTAGATGTTCTCTATGAACTTGGACCATCATTTCTCTTCTGGTCATCAGAATACAGCAAGTTGAGTAGCTGTGTTTTTGTCCACTCCTTGGTGGTGAGTTGCCTTTTTCTGCATAGCTCAACTAGCTGACCTTTCTTCAGCCATTCATAACTCATTTTCCCTTGTCTGTCATTTTACTATTCCTTTCCCAAAAATATTGAGATTTTTCCCTTCTACGGTGCTTGCTTTCACTGCTGTTGGTACTTATGGCAGTTTACACTGACATAGATCCCATGCACACTGCCACCATATGTGTCTCAGTTTCAGGGAAATTGCACCTATATTCACCCTCCATCGTCCATCAAAGGCATCCATGCTAGACTGCTAGCTCCCAGCAGTCCCGTATCTTGGGCAGACACCTGCCATCTCGTTCCCTCCTGACGGTTCCTGGTCTACATTATGATATCCCCAGCAAGCCAGACTGTGAAAAGGTCAGCATCTGAACTTTGCTTTTCTCCCAAAGGCTATGACCAGTGTCTTGTTCACAGTTACAAGTTACCATCAGCTCTTTCAAAGCAAGCACATTTTTTCTTAAGGTGAAAGCATTAAAAACAATAAAAGAACCTACATGCCTCCTAAAAAGTTTACCAGAGGTCACCCCCAACTCTAACCTTTCACTATGGTAGGAGCCAATCCTTTAAAACCCACAACTGAGTTTGTCCATGCTTATAAGTTCATAGCCATCTCTGATTCAGAACCAGAACCCAGACTGTTCAGTTCAGTGGTTTCTTTTTAACTGTCAGGCCTTTGCTCCCCAGTCTCTGGGAACAGGTAATCAGCAGATAAAGACCCACTCCTCAGGTTGTAGCTTCAAAAGCTGGGTTTCTGCATTAACCTCTCTCTAAGTATTCCTCAGGAAAACCGCTTCACACTTATTGTCCCCAAAGTCCATTCTGGTCTGGCACATTTTCAATAGAGTCCTTTGAACTCCCATCTTCATATCTCTCCCTGGAGAGGCTACATGCACTCCCAGCCCACAGTAGTACATGGACTTTGCCTTTAATACAATGGACCCCAAAGATACTTAAACTTACTTCAATAAGGTCTCCCACGGGTATTGCAGGATTTTGTGTTATCTGTCACAGTGATCATAGAGATTATTTGTAACAATGATAGGTATAACATTTTGAGACAAAAATGTGATCATTAAGTTGACAGGATACCTTTGGAGAGTTTCTGACTTCCTGCCAGCCACTAGATTAAAATTAAGAGTGAATGCTTAATGGAAACAAGAATTCACACTTTAGAAACAACAACAACAACAATTCCTCCTCTTCTTAGTCTGATGTGAGCAATCTTACACTAATTGCCATATTAAAAACGTGATACATAAATTAAATGGAGATAGTTCTGCCTTCATGTATAAAAGCATCCTATAGTTAGTATATCATGTGATTTTAAAAACTCCAGCATCAGAGCTGCTAATGTACTCATGCTGTAGTTGGATACCGCAGTCAATTCCTGTGAAACAAAAACAATACCATTATCATTTGACCATGGGTTTTTGCTGAACTGGTTCTGGGAACATGCAGAACCCTTTGCTTACATAGAATGCCAGAGGGATCTCATGCTAAAAGCTTGCAACAACTTCAGTTAAGTAGCCCAGGCTCTGTAACTGGTGGGTAAAACAACTCACGTGCTCTGAAGATTGGCTTAGAGTGAGATCTGTAACAAACACTCATCAGTGGGTTTACATATGCTCAGAGTCAGCACCTTAATCCATACTCTGGGCAGAGAAGTAAGCTGCTGAGTTTTATGAAAAGTTTAGAATGATTAATATGCTGATAATACTAATTCCAATGTGTTGTATTGTTTCATCTCTCACTCTCAGAAAGGGTTTTTCTAATCTATGAATCTTGAATTACTGTCTGTAGGAAAATCATCATTGTGTTTCAGAGTAACAGCCGTATTAGTCTGTATTCGCAAAAAGAAAAGGAGTACTTGTGGCACCTTAGAGACTAACCAATTTATTTGAGCATGAGCTTTCGTGAGCTACAGCATAAGTGAGCTGTAGCTCACGAAAGCTCATGCTCAAATAAATTGGTTAGTCTCTAAGGTGCCACAAGTACTCCTTATCATTGTGTTTGTCATCTTTTGCTTTCATTCAGTTGTGGAATTTCTGTGGCTTGAACATAAATATTTGAAACTTACTAATTTTTCTTCATTCAGTTACTTAATTTAAAACAGGGCGTAGTACTAGGTCACTTAATAAAGATCTTCCCATGTGTCTTTAAAAAATTATGCTTATAAATTAAAGAGCAGATGTTGTAATGGGATTGTGTAGTGTGAAGCATGGGAAATTTGTATACACTATGCCTCAAAACCTAAAGTGGAAGCCAAAACTTCCTAGTAGGTTTGATGCAACACTAAAATACAACTGGAAAAAGTTTTAAAAAAATAAATCCAGTGTGATCTGTGGAAATGTGGAAAATTAGAGAAATATCAAAGTACTACATGTACTAATTGTAGAATACTCTGAAAATACAAACTAGTTTACTGCAGGATAAAACTACTGGGATTTAAATAAGCTATTGCCACTCAAGAAAGAATTCTTAGTCATTGTGGACAGTCTCTGAAAACATCTGCTCAGTGTGCAGTGGCTGTCAAAAAAGCTAACAATGTTAGGAACCATAGGAAAGGGATAGGTAATATAACAGAAAAATAATGTGTATATAGATCAATGGTACGCCCACACCTTGAATACAGTGTTCCGTTCTGGTTGTCCCATCTCAAAAAAGGTATATTAGAATTGTAAAAGATGCAGAGAATGGCAGCAAAAATGATTGGGGGTTTAAAACAGCTTCCATATGGGGAGAGGTTAAAAAGACTGGGACTATTCCTCTTAGAAAAACAATGAGGAGTCCAGTGGTACCTTAAAGATGAACAGATTTATTTGGGCATAAGCTTTCATGGGTAAAAACCCCACTTCTTCAGATGCATGGAGTGAAAATTACAGGTACAGGCATAAATATACTGGCACATGAAAAGAAGGGAGTTACCTTACAAGTGGAGAACCAGTGCTGACAAGGCCAATTCAGTCAGGGTGGATGTGGTCCACTCCCAATAATTGATGAGGAGGTGTCAATCCCAAGAGGGAAAATTACTTTTGTAGTGAGCCAGCCAGTCCCTATTCAAGCCCAAATTGATGGTGTTAAATTTGCAAATGAATTGTAGTTCTACCGTTTCTCTTTGAAGTCTGTTTTTGAAGGGTTTTTTTGGAAAAATGGCTACTTTTAAATCCGTTGTTGAATGTCCAGGGAGATTGAAGTTTTCTCCTACTGGCTTTTGTATGTTACCATTCCGGATCCCTGATTTGTGTCCGTTTTATCCTTTTATATAGAGACTGTCCTGTTTGGCTAATTTACATGGCAGAGGGGCATTGCTGGCACATGATGACATATATCACATTAGTAGATATGCAGGTGAATGAGCCCCTGATGGTGTGGCTGATGTGGTTGGGTCCTATGATGGTGTCGCTAGAGTAGATATGGAGACAGAGTAGGCAACAGGGTTTGTTACAGGGATTGGTTCTTGGGTTAGTGTTTCTGTGGTGTGGTGTGTAGTTGCTGGTGAGTATTTGCTTCAGGTTGGGGGGCTGTCTGTAGGCGAGGATTGGCCTGCCTCCCAAGTCCTGTGAGAGTGGGGGATCGTTTTCCAGGATAGGTTGTAGATTGTTGATGTGCTGGAGAGGTTTTAGCTGGGGGCTGTACATGATGGCCAGTGGTGTTCTGTTACTTTCCTTGTTGGGCCTGTCCTGTAGTAGCTGACTTCTGGGTACCCGTCTCGCTCTGTCAATCTGCTTCCTCACTTCCCAAGGTGGATATGAAGTTTTAAGAATGCTTGACAAAGATCTTGTAGATCTTTGTCTCTGTCTTAGGGATTTGAGCAAATGTGGTTGTATCTTAGGGCTTGGCTGTAGACAATGGATCGTGTGGTGTGGTCTGGGTGAAAGCTGGAGGCATGTAGTTAAGTATAGTGGTCAGTAGGTTTCTGGTATAGGATGGTGTTTATATGACCATCACTTATTTGCACTGTAGTGTCCAGGAAGTGGATCTCTTGTGTGGACTTGTCCAGGCTGAGGTTGATGGTGGGGTGGAAATTGTTGAAATCAGGTGGACTTCTTCAAGGGCCTCCTTCTCGTGGGTCCATATGATGAAGATGTCATCAATGTAGCACAAGCAGAGGAGGGGCGCTAGGGGATGAGAGCTGAGGAAGTGTTTTTCTAAGTCCACCATAAAAATGTTGGCATACTGTGGGGCCATGCGGGTACCCATAGCAGTGCCCCTAACTTGAAGGTATAAGTTGTCCCCAAATCTGAAATGGATGTGGATGAGGACAAATTCACATGGAAATCTTTGTGCTGATTCCATTGTTCGCTATGGTAGCATATAGCAAAATTTATGTGTGTGTATGTATGTATGTATGTGTAGGAGCTCCCTTCCTATGGATATTTAGAAGGTCCTCAATACAAGAATGAAAAGGTAAAGGTAAGAGGTAAATACCGTTGCAAAATTTGATGGTCCATATCTTGGAGTTTTGATAAATAACTGTACGGTTTTGCCCTTTGCTTTCTTTCTTAAACTGGTGGTCCACAAGAGAGCTGGCTGGGAACATGATCCTAACTCTCCTCCTTGTTCTAGCTTCTTAAATATGATTTTTAAAACCAGCTAAAATACATCAAATGCTTTCCTGATATCACTTTGCCATGTAAGCAAGTGATGATCTAGTCACATGGATACAATGTGATTGTCAGAGGGAGGATTTGGCCTATGAAACAATAACTGTATTAAGATACGGCCTGTCCTGTGAAAAAGTTTGAGAAACCTTGACTTAAATTTCTTTGGTGACGTGATGTAATATTCAGTGTTGTCAATGTCAAACATTCAGAACTCACGAGTTGGGCCCCCACAAAATCACTTGATATCTGACCTATTAGTCTTAATCCTCAAAGGAAACCTGCAAAACACTTTTCAAAAGATGAGCCTGGGAGCTTGAATTCAGAATGTTGCTAGACATTAAAAATCACGTCTTCATAAAGATACCGGATTTATGGTTAATTACAGCAACCTGCAACCCACTAATCTCCCCTTGTACCCTGAGATTACAAGGGTGTTAATGGGCCACATCACCTTGAATGGTCCCCTTGAATATGTGCTAACTACTTGTGCTAAACTATCTGTTAGAGCTAGTGTTTAGCTGTGACACTGTTAGTACCTTTTCAGACCAGAAGAACTTTGGGTAGCTCAAAAACTTGTCCCTCTCACTAACAGTAGTTGGTCCAATAAAAGACATCACCTCATCCATTTTATCTCTTTTAAATAATGTGGCAGCACAAGGGATTGTATAAAACTATGTGTCCCTGTAGCTAAACCCCATCACCCTGGTCCTTTTCAAGTGTTCATAGTACTAAATTCAGTAACAGATTTGCAGACCTTTGACATCTCTACTTAAAAATGACTTGACAACTTTCCAACTACTGCTGAAAAGTGCTTTTTTGAAATGTTCTTTAAAAAATAGACATGATTTCATATTTTAAAGTTTGTCTTTAAGTTTAAACTAATATTTACTGAAACTTCTGTTTCTATTTGACATTGACTCCACTTATACATAATATGTGTTTCTTACTTTACTAATCACTTCCTTATGTGGGAGGTGTGAAATCAACAGTCTTGGCATGATTTTCCTAGTTTTGTGGCTATGTTTTATAATCCGTTGAATTACTTTTTAAAATGTTAGCTACGTTAATTTCTTTGTATGCTGTGGCTTTCTGAACAGTTTAAAGAGCAGTACACATCATTGCAGCTGGAATTGTTTTCTTGATTTAAACACTGCAAATAAAAAAAGTTGGGGCATATTTTTGAAAGATAAGTTAATACCTATAGCAAGTATTTAATCATGTAACTTTTTAAATAGGTTGTTTTCTCATAGATATTCCAGATTAATCCATACAGGGAAATATAACTAGAAAGTCCAGGGTTTTTTTGAGCCGTGTAGGCTTGGCCCGTGCCATCTGTCAAGAAATAATTATGCAAATAGGATTAAACAGAAAACACATAAAATGCACTCCCAAATACAAATTTCAAAATTGGGATTAAGAACAATATTTAAAATTTTCCCTACATGGTTGGCTGACATGTTCCTGTGGTATTTGCTGATAATGTTAGGCTACTGGCTTATCAGAAAGTCATTGACTGAAATTTTCAGTGTTTACCAGCAGCCATTTTCTAAACAAAAGGCGCTTTAGGCTGGTTCCTGTGAACTTCCAGCAAATGTACTGCTACCGTCTGACTTCTATCTCCGCCTCCTGCATTTTAGTTTCCCTAGAGCTGTCGTCTTTTCCTCTCACCATCCTGAATGTAAATTGCTTAGCAATGAATGAATGAATCAACATGGCAGAACATTAATTGAAGATACAACTGATGATGCATGTCAGCTCATTCAAGATAGCAATGTCTTTTAATTTTATTAGTTCCTTGGAGAACTTGTTGACTTTTACATAAAACTGAACCTTTGAAAATTACAAATATGTATTTAACTGAAATAATGCAATATTGCTACTGCATAATTTCACCTTACTTTTTAAAACCCCATCTTTCAAAAGAGCAAAATCTAAAAAATAGTGGCCAAAATTTTCAAAGTTACTTAGGCATCACTGAAATCAGAGTTTCAGATACTCCGTATTTTTTAACATAAAGCAACTTTTGTTTTGATTTATAAATATGTATGTGGATATTGAACTGTAGGCCTTCAAATATGAAAAATGAAAAAGTTAGCTGTTAGGGGGCTTATTCTTTCACCCGCTTCCCTCCCTGGTCCTCCTTGCATGAACAGAGAGCAACAATACCCGAAGTCCAAAGGTGCAAACAATTCGATGTTTATTGGGGTGAACTTCCAGCAAGCATGATTCCAGTTTCCTTCCTTAGTGTCCTCCTTCCCAGCTCTGACACCACAGAGCCTTACACCTGTGTCCTTGTTCCCATTCCTGCCCTTAGCCAAACATGATTCCAATTTCCTTACCCACATTCCCTGTTCCCATTTTCCCCACACCCACCCACCCACTTCCTGATTGATTGCAGGCTATATAGTAAAACTTGAGTTCTGCTTTGCTATACCTTAACCAATCATTTTCCTGAAATTTAACTAACCAGTCCTAACATATTGTAACATGATTATGTAACCAATTATATCCCACCACCTTAATTAGTTTACACCCAGCAAAATTAATTATACAGCAGACAGGAACAATCACAGAACCAGACAGAGATTATACGGACAAACAATAGCAAAGTGGGAACTATAATGACAAGACAATACAGAAGTGAGGATTTCACATCCCAGCTATTGATAAGTGAGTTCTTGCCAGACAGGATGCTATCAAACTAAGTTTCCTTTTACATTTTCTAGGCACTTCCCTTTCTCTGGAGGTGATAGGAGTACAATCCTGTCCTGATAGTGCCTAACAGCCCAATAGCACCTTATTTCAATGTGACTAGTTTGGAATGTGAGGATGTGACTGTTGGCTTCCTAGCTTATGGCTGCCTCTGCTGCTTAGCCAAAAGCCTTAGCCTAAGAACAGGGCCTCAGACTGTCACAGTAAGAGAAGGCCCTTACACCAGCAGACAGTGACTTTGATTCTTTCTTTTATACCTCTAGAACTAGCCAAGTGATAAGAATACACCTAAATTCTTAAAGTACAGGCCTTTGCAGACAGGCTTGACTATCTATATCCTAACATTAGCTACTTATCCCTGTACAGTATATAACACTATATTCAGGTGTTCTGCAGCTCTGGTCTGTCACCAGAGTAAGATCATTTGGGAAGGTGAAAGGGTTGTAGATAGGAAATCTGATTTTTTTACGTGTTCATGCTCTGAACTATTTCCATGCTCATTCCTCATCCTTTGTCTTAGTGTATTCCTGTCTTCAAAGGCAAATTTGAAGCATCTTGTGCACACTTTTGGAGTGGCAGCCATGTTTACATGCTCAAGCCAATACTGGAAACTTATTATGCAAAATAGTTGTAATTACTTCCTCATCCCCCCACATTGCGCATCCTGGCTTGTCTCCACTAATATGCCAGTTTCCACATGCCTTTTCTCTGCTATTCCCTAGCAGAGAAAAGCATATCCACACCTTGTTCTGTGTCACCTCCTTTGAGTATCATCCCCCTTCGTGACTGACCTGCAGGAGCACCAGTGTCTCCTCATTCAGGACCTGATTTTCAGATGGCCTAAACTGGTGTAGGTTTGACTTCAATGGAGGTCTTCCATTTTACCCCAGCTAAGAATCTGGCTCTCCATTTCCATTCTGGAAAACCTCCTTTCTCTTGTTGTACTTTCATCAAACTATAACAATCTGGTTTTGTTGAGAGGAAATGGGGATAGTCATTACATTTTTCCTTGCCAGTGGCCAATCAACATCTGACCACTGTATTTATATGCTGTACTGTCTATCCTGACTGTTCTCATTCTCCATTTGACCTTTCTCTTTAGGGTTCAAACTCTTTGGGGGCAGCAATGGTTCTTCCTTTTGTCTTTAGAAAATGCCTTGTGCATTGTGGGGACCACTGGCTCGTAAATAATACATAGTAAAACCACTAGAATTTGTGAGTGGAAAAGGGAAAACTGGCAGGTTTTTCTTTTAATGAGGCATAAGCTCCTATCAAGCTATGCCAGTCTGCATCAGTCTGCGATGTACTCTTGGGAAGAGCACTATGTGATTTGGGTGGCAAGAGTGTTAAAGAAGGTTGAGGTCCTTGTATCTTCCTTGCAGAATATTACCCTTATTTATCATCTACACATATTTTTAAGGTGTGCATTAATTCTTGATCTATCAAATCCCAATGAAAGGGAACCACACTCTTTCTCCTGTTTCTTCAGCCAGAGCTGCATTAAACAGGGAACAAATCTCATCGTAGTGGCCATCACTGAGGATATTGCTGGGATGTTTCTTCACAACGAACTGGCCAACCTTTACATATATGCCTCTATACCATTTTAGGACAAGTGCTGTATTTTCTGATCATTGTGATTGTATCCTTAGGCCACTGCTTATGTTACTGTTTGCTTAATGTAATTCCTCATTTTTTCTTTGTTCTGTATATTAAATGTATAAAGTAGTTTGTGTCTTAAGCAGCTGAACAAGGAATATTTTTAACTATTATTTTTTTAATTTGAGGAGTTTATTTAAAAAAAGACACTCCAATAAGTTTAAATTACTTAATGCTGCACATCCTTGGAAACCTAATCACTTCCAGATGGAGCTATTCATACTTCTAAGAGAGCGCTAATTTGAAACTGAATTGGGGTTTTTGGTATATTCATCTTAGAGTACCCTTGTACATTACAGAACCAAAGTCCTTAAAAAATTAAGCAATCTAGTTTTGAAAATAAGTGGTCTAAAAATAAACTTTATTTAAATTGTTCCCATGTAAAACAGATTTTTTCCCCTGACACTGATCATGTGATATGCATATACATCCTTCTGAGACTACAGTAATCACTGAAGGCGGAGGATGTGTGTGTGGGGGGGAAGGGCGGAGGGGTAATACAGTGAAATGCCTTAACCTTTCCTCTGGGAAGGTAATCAGTATGTAGGCAAAAGTGAAATGTGTTTAGAGCTTCAGCCAAGTTACTGGGGGATGTTTACCAGCTTTCCGGAACATCATGTCTCCTGTAAAAACCATTTCTCTTCAAATGTTATATTTACCAAAAAAAAGTGTATTTATAGCCTATATTAATCAAATTCTCCTTTTATAACTAATCATTTCCACTAATAATCTTCACTTACGTTTTATCTTAGGGATTTTTAGGGTTTTACACTGCCATCCATGATCACTGTAATAGCTGAGTGTCTTCCAGCTAAGTTCAATAGCAGTTGCAAAATTCATAGCGGACAAGGTTCCTTCCCCACTCTGAACTCTAGAGTATAGATGTGGGGACCTGCATGGAAGACCCCCTAAGCTTATTCTTACCAGCTTAAGTTAAAAACTTCCTCAAGGTACAAACTTTGCCTTGTCCTTGAACCCTATGTTGCCACCACCAAGCGTGTTAAACAAAGAACAGGGAAAGAGCCCACTTGGAGACGTCTTCCCACCAAAATATCCCCCCAAGCGCTACACCCCCTTTCCTGGGGAAGGCTTGATAAAAAATCCTCACCAATTTGCATAGGTGAACACAGACCCAAACCCTTGGATCTTAAGAACAATGAAAAAGCAATCAGGTTCTTAAAAGAAGAATTTGAATTAAAGAAAAAGTAAAAGAATCACCTCTGTAAAATCAGGATGGTAAATACCTTACAGGGTAATCAGATTCAAAACATAGAGAATCCCTCTAGACAAAACCTTAAGTTACAAAAAGACACGAAAACAGGAATATACATTCCATTCAGCACAACCTATTTTACCAGCCATTTAACAAAAGAAAATCTAACATATTTCTAGCTAGATTGCTTACTAACTTTTTACAGGAGTTCTGAAGAGCATTCCTGATCTGTTCCCGGCAAAAGCATCACACAGACAGACAGACCCTTTGCCTCTCTCCCCCCCCCCCCACCAGCTTTGAAAGTATCTTGTCTCCTCATTGGTCATTTTGGTCAGGTGCTAGCAAGGTTATCTTAGCTTCTTAACCCTTTACAGGTGAAAGGGTTTTGCCTCTGGGCAGGAGGGATTTTATAGTTCTGTATACAGAAAGGTGGTTACCCTTCCCTTTATATTTATGACAGGACTTTATGGCCTTATGACTTCATTCTAGGACTTTCAGGGAACCTCGGTAAGAAAATAATAATTTTTGGTAGGAAGAGGCTTGGGACAGCTGCATCCTCCTTCCTAATATTGCTACATGATTAGCGTGCACTATTGTCCAATGCACAAGACACCAACTGAGCCAGTACTCAGTGGTATTTCATACTAGAATGTCTCCCAAGTTGACTTGTTGTCCAGAGTCTCACCTATCATTTTTTTAAAAAAGTCTCAAGTTGTTATGGTTGCTAAGAAAACCTTGAAAACTTGAAGTTACTGTAACTGGTCTAGTCCTGCCTGCATGAATTTTCAAAGAGCTCTGATGTGTGAATTCGCCTATTCATTCCAGTGGGTGTTTACTCAGATGCCCGAGGAGACCCTTTAAATAGTCCTATTGTTAACTATTACACTGCTCATCTAAACTTAAGAAAGCAGAGGCAGTATCATATTGAGACAACTTGCGCAGTCTTCTCTGAGTAAGGGTTCATTTTGGTACCAGTTTTGTGTGGTCTTGGCAGTGTACCCTTTTTTTTTTCCCCAGTCAAGAAGGAACCAAACTCAATCTGAGCCCCACAGATACACTGAAATCTACTGTTAGCACCAGATCAATTTAGTCTCTGGAGCAGCTATGTCCTTGTAATAATAAGAGAGAAAAAATAAATGGGGTTTAAAAATATTGTGCTTTTTAAATGCCTTTTTTTAAATATGGGAAGTAGTTGCTTTTCTTGGAGAGGATTTATTGAATAATAAATCTTGTTTGGACAATAGGCTCAATCTACCATTTTACGTGCATGCCTGGGTCGGTATATTTATTTGGAGGTTACTTGTTCGAATCCTGAGACAAGCATATCTTGTTCATCTGGTTCTGTCAGGATTTTTTGTCTTCCTAATACCCTAGCATCAATAATTGATTTAAGGGTTTTATTCTTAAATATTGAGAGATTTTAATTATCTGTACATTTACTTAGTTTTAATGCTTTCCACCTTTTTCACACACAAAGTGTCAAATCAAGTGAATCGGATCATAGATATGAATTGATTGAAGCATATAATATATGCTTGTTTTTTTCCCTGTCCATTTTACAAATTACTGATTCTGTGTGTGAGTAGAAGGCGGTACATTTTGTATAATGGCATGTGTTCTTTAAGATTTTATTATATCAGATAGGTAAAGTCTTGAATGCTTGGAAACTGGAAGACTTCTGTTACTGTGCAACTGATACAAAATCCACGTATTGTTAATGGCATATATCCATTAGTCTTTCCAGCTATATTTTTTCTCCCTTTTATAGTCTGAAATGCCACTCAAGCAAGTCATGAGAGATTTATAATAATACTTTTGATACACTAATTAGCTTGTTAGCTTCTACTTAGTCAAGGAAGTTAAAAAGTGATAAATAGGATACCATACTAACTTAATACAACCATTAAGCAATAAATACCAGAATATTATGTAAGCAAGTAAATCCAAGGTATTTGGCATACTCAGGTTATTAAAAATATCCCACATTTTTGGATTACTGCTGAAAGTTTACTGTATCTGAAGGTATTCAGTAATACATGAACATGTTCTATGGTTTCCCTTTACAGGTCCTGTTTCAAGGTAGTTCTATCTAAAATGGTTCATAGTGTAGATATAACATTCATGTTCTGGTCTGTTGACTCAGGAACACTGAGTTATACATATTTTGTTTGCTACTGACCACTGCACCAAGGATTCATTAAATAAAAAGGGCAACGGGTTGAAATGCTAATCCTAGGTCCTGTCTTCCCATCTGTTTATCTGTCTAGTTGTAAATTTACTATCCCACAGATATTTTGAGTGAAAATTTGGGTAACACACAGCCACCGTGACTTCTGTATTTCATTCATTCCGTTAAAACAGCAGAAACCATTACATAGTCAGCATTTGCCAACTGTAACCACACAGTAAGCACAGGCTTCTTCTACTTTATACTCAAAACTAGTGCTCTCTCAAATACCACTGAGTGAAAGCCACTGGCAAGTGCTACATTTTTGATGATCACTGTATTTTTAAATGCTTTGAATATGAAAGGCCATACAATTTAGGCACCAAAATGGGTGCTCTGTGCTTAAATCCAATGCGGGGGGAGTGAATTTAGACAGTTATTCTCTGCCAAGCAAACCCAGCAGTGACCAGTTGCTTTCTGAGCCATGTAGCATGCTAGTAGTAATCCTTATTTGCAGGCCTATAGCTAATGTGAAGGAGCAGAGAGGCCAAAACCCTTGTGCTGTTGATAAAATCATGGTAGCATGTTCACCAAAGGTTGGTGAGAGACGTGTTCACTAGTAGTATCCTATCAAGTACTTATGAGTTAGCACAATGATTTTTACTGTTTCCGTGATAATAGGTGCAGTCAGCATATAATGCCATGGCATAGTCTATACTGGGTCTAAACTATGGAGCCTGATATAGTCCAGATCACATATTCAAAAATCTGCAAGTTAGTCTCATGCATAGGACTCACTCGGAAGTGATCACTGTTGGGGTGTAGTCTGTCATGACCCACAGGACTTGAACCCAGGCCCTCAGGGTTCATGGGAGCAGCCACACTCCAGCACTACACCTGGCAGCTTGCTGACCGTGGCTTACCTAGAACCATGAAGCCCAGCCCCAGTGAGAGGCTCAGCCCCTGGGGTCTGATCCGTGGAGTCCCAGAGTGGCTGATGGCTCCACTGGCCCTACTTAACCCAGCTGCAGGAACAGGAAGCTGTCCAAACAACTGGGCTCCAACTTGCCCTGGACTGGTGCCTCCTGCTCCTGTGCCCCTTGCTTGATTTCCTGGCATCCTGACCCAGCTTGACTCTTGGCATCTGACTTGTGGTTACTGACCTCGAGTTTGGCTCCTGCCTCTGAGCCTTTGGTATCCTGACCTGATCTAACTCTGGTTCTCTACTCATTGTTCTGATCTTCAGTTTGTGTCCTGCTTCTGATCCTCTGGCATCCTGACCCAGTCAACTCTTGACTCCTGTCTCGTGATTGCAGACTCTGGCTCCAACTACTAGGTCAAGCTGCCCACAACCTGGCCACGACATAGACTTTGTCCCATGTTACAAACATGGTAGAAAAATTAGGTGGTAGTGTATCTATGAAGGTTTGAATCAAAATTAAAGTGATGGTAGCATGATTAGTCATTATAACATAATTTGTTTCGTGGTCTGATAATCTGCCATTTTCTTTCCCGTCCTTCGCTGCTTTACCGTATGTGCTGTTTTCTATTGAGAATACAAAAGATGGAATGAATTTTGAATGGTGGGCCTCTGTGCTTCTTCCCAATAGTTGTTGTTTTGAGTTTTCTAGAATAAAACTGTACAGGGACAAGAAACTTCAGTTGAAGTATTGTTAGGAGAATATAAGAAATATTTGTAATTGTTATTGCCTGGTCAGAATCATTACTTTAACTGTCCTGAGGGCCCTTTTCACTTTTCACCTTCGTGTAAACTTTGCTTAAAATTCTTTTAGGGGTTGTGAGCTCTATACAAAGATGGTTTGCCCTGCAGTCCTACCTCACATAATAAAAAAGAAATATCTTCTTCAGTCTGGACAAATTTTGAGTTTGAAGCCAAAATCTTGGGACCTTCTGTGGGCTTCTGTAGACTTTGGGTGGTAAATTAAAATTATAGCTATAACCTTGAACTGTTGTTTTGGAATAGACACCAATAAATATAATGGGTCCATTGGGAAGGCACAGAGCATTTTCAGATTTATGAGGGGGGAAGAAATCAATAATTTCCCTGAGGCTGTGTAAGTCATGAGTAGTACTAGTAGTTTTATGCAAAGTTGACAATATCATGAAATATAAACCCTTGGATTGGATTTTTACCAGAAATGCAAGTGGCATTAAAAAGAAAAGTAAATGATTTATCATGTGTCTTCAGGAGGTACTTCGTATTTCTTACCATTTTACTTTGTGAGCTCCCTTTAATTGAGCAATAAAAGACAGGTTGGAAGAAGACAAGTTTGGTTCTCAATTCACTCTTCTCTGATTGCTGGATTTTTTTCCTTTTTCCACTCTCTTTGATTAAACTTGTCTGGCCCTGAGGAATCTTTATTTTGCAAATGCCAAGTCACACACATTGTCTGCTAATAAACTGGGGTGGGGTTGAGGCGGGAGCCAGAGAAAGGATTAAATGCCACTGTTAAGAACAGTTTTAAGTGCTACATGATAATTTTATTATTAATATTAATAACATTAAATTGCAAATCATAGAATCTAGTGATGCAAAAGACCTACTGGGTCATCTAGTCAGTCTCCTTACCAATGGAGACTATTTGTACAATTGCTAGTCTATTGTTCACTCTAGTGTTAAACTAACTCTATTAGTAAAAGGGAAGAAAGAGACACTGAACCTAATTAAAAGTAGTTCCACTGTTTTTCCCATTTGTTTTGTTCTGGAAAAAAGCAAAAGATAAGGAACCCTTTTTATTTTTCTCCTGAAGAGAAGCAAGAGCCTTACCTTTTTTAAAGACATTCTTTAAAATACTTGATCTGGCATGATTTGTGTTTCTAAAATTTCCTGGAAAGGTAGAAACTGTTTTCTGTTTTTTTAATTTATCTCTTTAATATATTACATACACAAGGATAACAATTATTTGTGAGTAAAACAGAAAAGAGAATAAAATTCTGTCATCAAAGGTTTTGGCTAAATACTTTCCTCAGCAATAGACTCGTAGACTTTAACGCCAGAAGGGACCATTATGACCATCTAGTCTGACTTCCTTCTGCTGGCCCGGGACTCCTGCAGCTGGTGTGGGGGCTTGTGGCTCTGGCCGCGGGGGGTCTCGGGGCTCTGGCTGGTGGAGGGCACAGACAGAAGGGGCGGAGCTGGAGGATAGCCTCCCCAAAGGGGGGCTCCACCCACTGCCCATGCCTGTAATAGACCCATAGCCTCTGGCTGAGTTACTGAAGTCCTCAAATCATGATTTAAAGACTTAAAGTTACAGATAATTCACCATTTACACTATTTAAACCTGCAAGTGACCTGTGCCCCATGCATCAAAGGAAAGCAAAAAAAAAAAAAAAAAACACTGGGTTTCTGCCAATCTGACCTGGGGGAAAATTCCTTCTCTACCCCAAATACGGTGATCAGCTAGACCCTGAGCATGTGGACAAGACCCGCCAGGAGGATTTCTGGGAAAGAATTCTCTGTAGTAACTCCAAGCCCTCTCCAATAGTTTACGGCCGTTGGGGATTTTTGCTACTGGCAGTCTTCAGAGAACCACATACCAGCATAAGCAGTCCCACCATACCCCCTCAAAACCTTCTCAAGCTCAGTCTTGAAGCCAGTTAGATATTTTGCCCCCACAGCTTACCTTGGCAGGCTGTTTCAGAACTTCACTCCTCTAATGGTTAGAAACCTTCACCTAATTTCAAACCTAAACTTGTTGATGGCCAGTTTATAGCCATTTGTTCTTGTGTCCGCATTGGTGCTTAACTTAAATAACTCCTCTCCTTCCCTGGTATTTATCTCCCTGATGTATTTGTAAAGAACAGTCATATCTCCCCTGAGCCTTCTTTTGGTTAGTTTAAAGAAGCCAAGCGCTTTGAGTCTCCTCTCATAAGGTAGGTTTTCCATTTCTTAGATCAACCTAGTAGCCCTTCTCTGCACCTGTTCCAGTTTGAATTCATCTTTCTTAAACACTGGAGATCAGAATTGCACACAGTATTCCAGATGAGGTTTCACCAGTGCCTTGTATAATGGTACTGACACTTCCTTGTCTTAGCCTTTTTCGTGGCCACATCACATTGACAGGGCTCATAATTATCCTGTGATCAACCAACACACCCAGGTCTTTATCCTCCGTTGTCGCTTCCAACTGATAAATCCGCAGCTGACAGCAAAAATTCTTGTTTTTAATCCCTAAATGCATGACCTTGCACTTTTCACTGTTAAATTTCATCCCATTTCTATTACTCCACTTTACAAGGTCATCCAGATCTTCTTGTACGATATTCTGGTTCTCCTCCATATTGGCAATACCTCACAATGTTGTGTCATCCACACATTTTATTAGCACACTCACTTTTTGTGCCAAAATCAATAATAAAACTGTTAAATAAGATTGGTCCCAAGACCGATCCCTGAGGAACTCGACTAGTAATCTCCCTCCAGCCTGACAGTCACTTTCAGTATGGCCCACTGTAGTCTCTCCTTGAACCAGTTCCTCATCCACCTTTCAATTTTCATATTAATCTCCCATATTCTCCAATTTAACTAATAATTTCCTATGTGTAACTGTATCACATGCCTCACTGAAATTCAGGTAGATTAGATCTACTGCATATCTTTTGTCTAAAATATCAGTTATCTTCTCAAATGTTCGCTGAACATCATTTGAGTTTTATCTGGGAGTACAAAGCAGTATGCCTGTCCTATTATCAATCTTTTAAAAATAAATAGTTTAGCATTGTTTTAAAATGTATTTGAAGCATGGTCATTTTGTTTGAACAGTTTCACTGTTCATTATACTGTGGTATTTCATCATTGGTTGGATTTATCATTAGGGTAGCTAATGAGATGGGCAAGAATTTGTTTTTGAAGGGGGATTCCTACTTTCCTAACTTCTTAATACATTGGTGTCCTTTGCTACTTGCAAATCACCATTGCGTGAGGGAGAGATTCCACTCTCTCTTAACCTGTGCCACCACCTCTTTGTCTACAGGGAGGTGGCACGGACGTATATCAGGATAATATTGCTTCTGCTGTTGGAATTTTCTGACTGGAAAAATATAATATATATAATATAATATATATAATATAAAATATTCTGACTGGAAAAAGGCTAATGTAGTGCCAATCTTTAAAAAAGGGAAGAAGGAGGATCCTGGGAACTACAGGCCAGTCAGCCTCACTTCAGTCCCTGGAAAAATCATGGAGCAGGTCCTCAAAGAATCAATCCTGAAGCACTTGCATGAGAGGAAAGTGATCAGGAACAGCCAGCATGGATTCACCAAGGGAAGGTCATGCCTGACTAATCTAATCGCCTTCTATGATGAGATTACTGGTTCTGTGGATGAAGGGAAAGCAGTGGATGTATTGTTTCTTGACTTTAGCAAAGCTTTTGACACGGTCTCCCACAGTATTCTTGTCAGCAAGTTAAGGAAGTATGGGCTGGATGAATGCACTACAAGGTGGGTAGAAAGCTGGCTAGATTGTCGGGCTCAACGGGTAGTGATCAATGGCTCCATGTCTAGTTGGCAGCCGGTATCAAGTGGAGTGCCCCAAGGGTCGGTCCTGGGGCCGGTTTTGTTCAATATCTTCATAAATGATCTGGAGGATGGTGTGGATTGCACTCTCAGCAAATTTGCGGATGATACTAAACTGGGAGGAGTGGTAGATACGCTGGAGGGGAGGGATAGGATACAGAAGGACCTAGACAAATTGGAGGATTGGGCCAAAAGAAATCTGATGAGGTTCAATAAGGATAAGTGCAGGGTCCTGCACTTAGGACGGAAGAACCCAATGCACAGCTACAGACTAGGGACCGAATGGCTAGGCAGCAGTTCTGCGGAAAAGGACCTAGGGGTGACAGTGGACGAGAAGCTGGATATGAGTCAGCAGTGTGCCCTTGTTGCCAAGAAGGCCAATGGCATTTTGGGATGTATAAGTAGGGGCATAGCGAGCAGATCGAGGGACGTGATCGTTCCCCTCTATTCGACATTGGTGAGGCCTCATCTGGAGTACTGTGTCCAGTTTTGGGCCCCACACTTCAAGAAGGATGTGGATAAATTGGAGAGAGTCCAGCGAAGGGCAACAAAAATGATTAGGGGTCTGGAACACATGAGTTATGAGGAGAGGCTGAGGGAGCTGGGATTGTTTAGCCTGCGGAAGAGAAGAATGAGGGGGGATTTGATAGCTGTTTTCAACTACCTGAAAGGGGGTTCCAAAGAGGATGGCTCTAGACTGTTCTCAATGGTATCAGATGACAGAACGAGGAGTAATGGTCTCAAGCTGCAGTGGGGGAGGTTTAGATTGGATATTAGGAAAAACTTTTTCACTATGAGGGTGGTGAAACACTGGAATGCGTTACCTAGGGAGGTGGTAGAATCTCCTTCCTTAGAGGTTTTTAAGGTCAGGCTTGACAAAGCCCTGGCTGGGATGATTTAACTGGGAATTGGTCCTGCTTTGAGCAGGGGGTTGGACTAGATGACCTTCTGGGGTCCCTTCCAACCCTTATATTCTATGATTCTATGATAATTTAGTTAGTAAGTCTGCTAAAGATGTACAGGTAGGAAACTAATCCTAAACAAATAATAAAACCTTGTTTTTTGTCATCTACGCTGGCTTGCAGTAGATTTGTGCTTGAAGTTTAAGATATTATTTTTGACCTCTAAATCTTCAAACTATTTGGGTTGAATTTATACCATGACTATAACTCTCTCCATGTGAAGGAGCAGTAGTTGTATTTATCCTTGAATAGGCCCTTAGCCAAGATGGGAAAGAGTTAGCAGCAGTGTTTCACTGAGAGGTCCTGGATTTTGGAATTCACTCTTCACCTTGGCGACCTTCGCTATCTGGGTTTGGTGACCTTCATGGCAAATGGCAAGATAGATTCGCTTATTCTCCCAGGCTTTTCCAATGGGAGGAGAGTATGTTGAAGGGGTTGCAATGCTGTCTGTAGTTATGGTTAAGAAAATTTTATTGTGTTGGACTGTATTTTAAATTTAGTACCTGTGTTTGTTTGTTCTTTTTCCAAACCTATTTTAGCTTTTGGAATGCACATAGAATTTGGATATGTGCAACTGGAAATAAATTGAAACAAATAATCTTAAAATAAACAGATAAGAGTCTGAATACAAAACAGGCAGCAGATCAGTTGAGCTTTACACAGACATTTTTCAGAGCAGAACTGCAGTTTAACATAAATTGTAAATTTCATCATATTAATTTGTTTTATGAGCTGCATTTCATCCATTTATTACTCTTGAATTACAAATAGTGGTGATGCATAAATACAGTGCCCTCTAGGCAGCATTTGATGCCTTTGATGTACTAAGAGCTATATCTCCTGCATGATATTTTAGCTTGGGTAACAAACTTTCTCTGTGGAGTGGACTCTGTCCCTCCTTCCGACTACATGACATAATGTGTTCTCTGTAGTTCTGTTGTAGAGCTGGTTGAATATTGTTCATTGCCTGTTTGGCAATGAATCCTATAAAGATTTTTTCTGAACTCCAGGCCATTGATCTCCTTCAATCTCAGCCTTAAGGTAGAAGGATAGGCCATGTCAAAATCACTCCTCCTGGATGCTTTGCGGTAGGTCAGACTTTTAATCCCATGTTTAGGTATAGGATCCTTCTTTCTGGATAACTATCCAGGATACCAGCTTCTAAATCTGCAAAATAATGAACTTCGAATTGGTCAGTATCCAATGAAACACGCTAAAGGTCATAACTATAAAAACAGTTTGTGACTGAGCTTGCAACCAATTGAAAATATTTGTATTGCACTTATGTACATATGCCATATCTCTGTGTATATATTATTTTAAAACAAAACAAAAAAATCCCAAACATTTTTTGATTGACGGAAAGCTCATTCACATGTGTAGGATTCTAGAAGGGGTTGATACCACACCCCACCGCAAGGTTACAAATCTGGCTTCCCTCCAAACATCTAGGAGAGGGATTGGAATCCATTTGGAAGATGAGGGGATGTTAAATGCTTCAGAAAAGAACATCTCAGGTGGGAAACTTTTTTTTTTTCCTTTCCAGGCTGGAGATAAATTTAACTGGGGTAGGCTGTTCATTTTAGGGGAGCTGTCAATTGTACATGTCCATTTAATTTCTGCAATTATATAAGTGGAACTGAAT
The DNA here is from genome assembly GCF_965140235.1 of Caretta caretta. Taxonomy (NCBI): domain Eukaryota; kingdom Metazoa; phylum Chordata; order Testudines; family Cheloniidae; genus Caretta; species Caretta caretta. The sequence goes on along the minus strand of NC_134208.1, from coordinate 198,797,552 downwards.
ATTCATTTTGTTATAGAAATGTGCGAGGAGACTTCCTAGGTGTGATGTAGGAGAAAAGAGTAGTACAACCAATTTACCAAATAATTTTGTATCCCACTGTATTAATTCCTCATGGATAGGAGGAAATGTACTGGGTAGTGGATGTTTCACGTGTTTGCTTAATAGTCCTCATGCATACTCCTAACAAGTGTTTGTTTTCAAAATTTCAGTGCACAAACATACATCGTAGCATATTGTGAGGAACAATATAGCCAGCCAGGCTCACTTTCCCCATTTCAACACTGTTAGTATTTTCATCACCAAGTGAAAATTGATCAGTAAAGACAAATCCTTGGAATCATGAAATAAATTACTGTACTCTGGGGGCAGTCATTTCTTTTGTAAGTGTTGTACCATGGGTACCATATCTGCAATATATGCCAAACCATTTTATTTTACAAAGTTGGTGGATGAAAGAACTGTCTGTGGTAATAACAGACAGTCACTTAAAAATCCTTACCAGGGAATGAATTTGTGTGCTAGTCATGCTACTGCACTTGCTATCTTTATAGCAGTTTACCAAGTTTTTTACCATTTTGGTCTGGTAATAATTCTCTAAATTGGGTGATGGTAACTAAAGGTTTACTATGGTATTTAAAGGAGCGAATTGCACTGGAAACGGATACACTATGCAGTAATTTCCCTCCCCCCCATTCAATTAGAAAGAGATTGTTATACTTCAAGAAATCATGATATCAAATATGAGGAAATTTTGGGAAAACGAAATCAAACCTCTTCTATTTAACTGTCATTCAGTTTCTTTTACATTGGGAAACCCACTCTTCGGCTTTGGCCAGCATAACTTCTTACAGTTTTGACTAGTGCTTCTGTGCTTAAGGATTTTGTCAGACTAATTTAAATTAAAATGTATGCCATTTCCTTTATGTTCTTTACAGTAGATAAAATATGTTAATTTGTGTAAATGCTCTTCTGAGTGCAGATGCTTACACTGAAAGCATGCTTATCTTAAAAGCTGCATGTCTTTCATTCTTGGCTTCTTTTATATTCACAGTTTTATTTTTTTTAAATGCATGTCTTAATATTTGAGAAGACTTTTTTAAGGACACATTTGAAGCTAAGTGAAAAAGCTCTCTGTTTTTTTCATAAATATTCATGAGTTCATAGAAAATCTTGTTACAGAATTGCTTTTTTCTTTCGCGGTTTTATACTCTCTCCCCCTGTCCCCACCTCCCATTGCTTCATTTCATTGCTAAAGATTAGCAAATTTAGGATATTGGGTTTGCTGAATGATTGTATACTCAACATCAGCTCTGTTATGTGAGATGTCAGTATGCTTACCTTTGTCTGTCACAAAAGTTTGTGCATCTTAATATGTTGCATTGCAAAATAAGAGGTGAATTGATCAAAAAATAATGTGATTCATCATTTTACTTTCAAGGTTTGCACCATAACAGGCAATATTTTGTTTTATTAATGTATTGTGATTATGTAGTTTATAAATAGAAGTATAATTAAATTACATTTGGGGTCTAATGTTAGAAATACTTACCTTCATTAGTTGTGAAGTATGAATGAAAATGTGAATAATGAGAAACCTCTTCAGGAATTCTACTTCAGTTATGAATGTAATCTGATAGCATATATTTCTCTTATTCTAAGCAATGGCAAGGCTTTAATGGTTATGCACAGAGCTCAGCTGCATATAACTATGTTCCGAACTGATGTCAAACTTAATTTTGAACTAAGAGGCAAGGTATTCACCATAGTGCAAAATGGAAAAAAAAAAAGTTTTTTTTATAAGTAGTTGATCTCATTTAATTGTATTCAATAATATTGAACATTGAAGAGACGTTATCCTGTTTTGTTTATTATTAGTTGCATCAGGCAGAACTCGGTGGAGATATTTTATAAATCAGAAATAAATGTCCAGTAATTACTTATATCTGTACTCTCACACACAAGCACACAAAAATCTAGTACATTTTTCCAAATAACAAAATTCAGGCATATACAATGCTATATGCATTAAATATTCATGCTTCATGTTTTCTGGGCTACACCTTTGATAAATCAGCGATGCATAGAAGATGGACTGTGCAGTGTGATAGGGAGAAATGAAATTCACATTTCCTACCATGAAATCCACAGAGCCTGGTACGAGCTGATCATAAATATATGCCCAGTCAACAGCTGTCTGTCCCTTTAACGAGAACATTGGGGTAAATAAATCAAAGATTATTTAAGACATTTTTCTCAGTAAGAGAGAAATATACAAGTGCTTTCAGGATGTTGTTCATTGCTGATTATTCATTGCACGCTTTTTTTTTTACTCTACATTCACTGAATTTCAATGTGTTAGACATTTAAACTTCAGTAAAGTGCTGGAGAGAGGGTAAAAATGGCAAAGGATTAGGTCAGTCAAATCTGACAGTATATAAAGGTGGTTGCATGCTATTAGAGCAAAAGACCTGTTTGTCTCTCCACACACACACACGCTCCCGGCAAATAGCTTAATCAGAAAGACAGCTTTGCACATATGACTAAATTTGTATTTTAATATGTTTTTGTTTCTCTTTTACATATCCAACTCCATATTCTTCACTTCAATTTTATAGCTTTTTTATTTGCAATTTAGATTCCTACGAAATATTCCTATTAAAGTAATGTACACACTTACTCATTCTGACAAGAAAAACAATCAGACCTACTCATGTTCCTTTTTTGATACTATTCGTCATAAAATGCATTGACTGAAAATTATTGTAGCTTAACTACGTTATGGTCCCTCCCTGTACTCATTTAGGCTTTTAAGCCTACTCCTGCAGCTGAATAAACCACTTACTGGTCCCACCAAAGAAAATTTCTAGATTTGGACAACTCTTAAGCTTCCACCCACAATCATAAATATGTGCATGTTAATGGACTAATAATGGAAAACCATAGTGATGTCAATGTGATAAATTTGGGAAAATGTTGACTTTAATGATAGCCCCGCCTATATAGTGAAGATGGCCATAAGTGCAATGATACGTGAAACCTTGAGAAGGCAAACTGCAATAAAAGGTGACAGTAAGCATGTAGGACAATTGGAGGGATAAGAAATCCAACATGTTTCCTTTCATATTAGCAGGAATCATTCCACAAAGCAAAAAGTCTTAATAGGTTAATGCTTGTAAATGAGTATTAATATTTGTCTGTCTTTAAAAATAAGCACAAGCATTTTTATGCTTTGTATCATATAGCTTGCATCCAACTGATATAATGGGCCACTTCACCTTAAATGGTCCCCTGAAATATGTGTAAGCTATTTATGCTAAACAATCTGTTCCACCTTGTATTTAGTAGTGGCACTCTAAGCCAGTGGTTCTCAAACTTTTTTTCAAGCGGACCACTTGAAAATTGCTGAGGCTCTGGGCGGACCACTTAATGATCTTTCCAAATGGTGTTTGTACCATTAGCTAACTGTTGTAAAGTGCTTTGGATTAAAGCACTATATATATTTTAAAAAAATAATTTTTTTTGTTCTACAAATAAAAGCACACAACTCATATTTTAATATCAGTAGTCTTACCTTTCTAATGTGATGGATGTGCCCTCTCTCTCCCGCCGTGGACGTCCCCGAGCTGGGGCTGGGAAGGAGGAGGGTCTGTCCCCGGCAGCCACCAGCCCTGGAGCTGGGGAAAGTCGTCTCTTTCTCTGGCCACCGCAGCTCTACATGTCCCAAATTCCCCCCACCCCCTCTTCTCATCCCACTGCTCTCTCCCACCTACCCCCTATTCCCGCCAAGGCCATCACTTCACCCTACAAATGCATCTTCTCCAGGGTCTAGGCACCTAATTAGTGGAGCCATGCCTGTGGGGCTCCACTACTTAGGTGGGTGGCCCTCCATTCTTTCGTGTGCGACCGCCAAGGCACGCAACTTAGAGGGAATTAACCACGGACCACCTGAATGGAGCTCGCGGATCCCTGGTGGTCCGTGAACCACAGTTTGAGAACCTCTGCTCTAAGTTATTTTCCCAAACCTGAAGAAGAGCTCTGTGTAGCTTGAAAGCTTGTTTCTCTCATCAACCAATGAAAGATATTATCTTACCGTCCTTGTCTCTCTAATAACATTTAACTATCCAATCAGGAATGTACCTGTGAGACATAGATTTATCTCTCTGGTATGTACAAGCCACAGTTGGAGGGATAAAAATATGGCACTATAGACAGCTGCTAAGTCTCTAGTGTTACCTAATGGGAAACAATAAAATATATCTCCATCTGGGTACTTTAGCATTTATATTGCCTCAGCAATATTCTTGTCCCGAGCCTCAATTCTCTCTAGTGTTAGCCTAGGATTACTGCTTATCCCAATTTTTGTGGGTTAGATTGAACTAAGAGATGTTGGATAACAAAGGGAAGATCTTGATCTGCTTGATGTCACACCATTAACTGCTCCAGTTCCTGCTACTTTCTCCCTCTCTCTCTTAAAGATCAAATAGTCCTTCTCAACAGCTGATTTTGAATGGATTATGCCGTCAATATATAAGGATTCTGGTTCTGATACACCTCCTTTCACTTCTTCTGCATGCTTGTAGGGAGAAAAAGATCTTGGTCAACAATACTTACATGCAAAATACGAAACCAAAAACAACAAAACAAATTTCTCTAGCGCTGAGACTGCTTCACTTTGAAATGAACCAGTGGCTTGTGTGGATTTCATTGCAGAAGCATCGAACGGCTATGGTTCAGCTGGTGCAGCAGCGTTGACCAGAAGTGAGTCTCTCAGGTTTTCTGTCTACTCAGAGCTCCCAGCTTCAAATGAGGAAGGACGAGAGAGCACACTAAGGGACTAGCCTGTGGCAAAGCTTCCTGTTTTTTCTGAACAAGGGTTTCTGAGTGCAGGACAGCTGAAGAAAATAGCTGGCCTTGAAACCTTTTCAGATCTGTTTTGTCCTATGTTAAAATTGCTCCAGCTGTGTACCCAAGACTTCTACTCCAGCAAATGTATCTGAGTGGAATTCGCTTTGATAATTCTACAGATTGCTTTTACGGCTCTTTAAAGTGTAGGTTTTGGCTCACTGAATCAAGCAGGATAGCTGTGCCATGGCAGAATGGAAGATTTTATTCTATCTTGCTCTTTTGACTCTCGGCAGTAGGCACCATGAAACAAAGAGAATAAAGCTTCTGTAACCCAGCTGAGTGTGGAAGCCAGATCTATGACCTTTTACAGTGTGGAAAACTATGCATCTCTTGTGGTGTATAAAGCCTCTAGAGTAATTAATTCATAGGATCTACACTTCGTGTTTGTGTGATTATGAACTTTCAGGTATATGGTATAAATATCTTAAATCCTTATAAGCTACTAGTATTACCTGTAATATGAAGTTAGCCCTCACCCCTTCTACTATTATATTTAATATTACTGCTTTCTTTTCATAGAATCATAGAATATCAGGGTTGGAAGGGACCTCAGGAGGTCATCTAGTCCAACCCCCTGCTCAAAGCAGGACCAATCCCCAATTTTTGCCCCAGATCCCTAAATGGCCCCCTCAAGGATTGAACTCACAACCCTGGGTCTAAACTCAAGTTCAGGGGTAAGAAAGCAGCATTCCCAGAGTTGGCATTTCTGTGAAATATAAGAAGGTGGCGTATAACTTCCCATCCAATATTTTTTCACACACTGGGCACACTATCTGCACACTATCTAATAATCCTTATTAGATGCCAGAGTAAGATTTTTGGAGTTTAATTCTCAATACGAGTCTTCTATAGGCTGCCATAGTGCCATTCAGGAAGTATATATGGTCAATTTTGGTATTTCAGCAGTGATTACATGGGTTATTTTAACATGTTAGAAAGTCAGAATTATTAATTGATCTCTGTCTAAACAAAAACAGTAAAAACTAATCAATTTATGATACTTTTGTAAATGAGCAACGTTAAAAGTAGGAACTTCTAACTAAGATCTGATTCTGACCTGCAGAATAACTTAAGGGATTCACGTTCATTCTTTTAGTCACTAACTCCACTTATTCAACATCCGAATGCTGTATTTAATCTTGTATTAGAGAAACATCATAGCCTCTGTAGCATTGTGCCCAAGTCACTGCACATTCGTTATTTCTGATTGAAGAAAAAAAACTCTGGGTGTTTAGTCAGTCCTAATACTTAGCTATAGTGTTTGAGTGAGTAGGGTAGAAATTTTAACTAATGTGTCAGAGAAACTTTAGGAAATAATCCTTTTTTTACTGTTATCTACGAATAGTACAAACTGAGACTGGTTTTAAGATTTTAATGGAAAACAACAAGATTTGAGAAGAGAATTGTGCATGGTTAAATGATATTTAGTAATAACAGGATTTCAAATACAGCGGTGTCAGTAATTAATTGTGTGATGTGGGAAGAAGTGAAGGTGGCAAGTGGGGGAATGAAAAGTGTTGAGGGGAGAGGCAGATGGCTGCTCAAGGACAGTAAATTTGATGCTGAATGTGAGGAGAAACCAGTGAAGAGTATTGAACAGGGGGCTGGATAACATCAGAGTGATAGGAAAAAGGTGGTTTTGGTGGCAGCATTTTGGTTGTATTAAAGGGGAATCAGGCAAGATGCATTGAGGCCAGAGAGCAAGAGGTTGCGGTAGTCTAGGCAAGAGAAAATCAGGACCTAAACCAGGTCTTTAGCAGTGGAAGTGAACAGAGACGGACGTTAAAGATGATATGAAGGAAAAAAAAGGGGAGACTTTTGACAGCACCATTGAGAAGGAAAAAGAGGAGTGAACAACATGATGAGCTTGAGGCTGTCGGCGGGGCAGAAACTGGCGTTGCCAGTGCTCATGGGAGTGAAAGAGTTTCGAGGGCACATGAAAAGTTGATTTTTTGCTCTTGTTTCATTTGAGGTGGTGGCATCAAATCCAGTGAGAGATGCTGGAAATGTGTGAGATGAAGGAAAATAGTCAAGAGTATCTGAGTAACTAGGTACTAGTGAGTTCTGCTATAGTAGGGTATATAAAATTTTAATAAATTAAATGACAAGTTGTGATGTAAAATTTGAGATGAATGCATGTACAAAGTTAACACTTACAAAGTAGTTGGTGTATTTGGGTTAGTATGTTTAAGAAACTTAACATCTATCCTGACACCATTTGGGATGAAACACTCACTGATGTATGCTGAAAAAAACAGATGAAACAACTTCAAATTCCTTATAATTTTCAAGGCAGTTTATTGAAAAGACCTGTGCGGTTTGACTGCCAGTGCTCTAGAAAGGATTTCTTGTTAAATGGATACAGAAGGAGAAAAATTGAGATAACTCTTAATTGAAACTATACTGTACCAAAACATAGAGGGGAAAATCCTCCCCTCAGATCAACATGATGCTGTTCAGCTTCAATATTCTGATCCCCTTTTGACATCTATGGAATATTCTTGCATGTGGAGAGGTCAGAATATTGTACTTGAGTATTATTATGTTGATCTGAGTGAAGGATTTTGTCCATAGAAGTTTGAGTCCTTGACTAATATCAATACTGAATTGTAGTTTTCTGGAGTAAGACAGAAATTGTCTAAGAGTGGAAATAAGCATTGTCATGCCACACAAGAATATACTCTGCACTTTTGTAATGAGTCACAGAATGGAACCTCAGAATGTGTTCCACTTTAGCAGTAGCCCTTCAAAGCTTTTAAGGGCTGTGTTATCTAAAACCTGTCATTCAGATCACACGTTTTAACTCCTTGATGCCAAGAGCTGTAGTTTAGTAGGACAGAATCCTTTGCTAACAATAGACCAGCTGTCATTTGCTGGCATGATTCTGAAATATAATCAGAAAAAAAAGGGGGGGGGGAAGGGAGGCTTAGTGATGCTGTTTGTGGCAAAACACTTAACCTCTATGCTTCATTATTGTTGACAAAAGTAGTAGTGTAAGATTTAAGTAATTTTGTATTTAATACCCCAATATTTTTAATTTGCTGTAGGTTAAATTTGTCAGGTTACTGAAGATGTGCCTTGGGTCTAGAATATAATAAATTGTGCAATTTTATCTTATCATAAAGGGAAATCAATAGGCTTGCATGGCATTGTACTGAGAGAATAAAGGTATGGGGTAAAAATTTTGGAAATCCTTAAGGAACTAAGACACTTAAGTTGCTTAGGCAGTATTGAAACTTTTAGCCAGCGCCCCGTGCCAGTGAGCTGAAATGCTAGGTTAGATGACAAGACACAGGAAAAAAAGACAAAAGGAGGATAAATTTACATAAAATAAGCTCATAAAGTTGGTGGATTGCTTTGCATTTAGGTAATAGGTTAGTGTGGGTCAGTGCTTGTGGGAAGGAATGGGTTTTGAGAAGAGATTTGAAGGAGAAAAGGGGGGGTTGAGCAGGTGTCTCAGAAGAAAAGAGCTACCATACATATATAACAAATGAACACAATGCTGTGGTTCAAAATGAAGGGAGCTTGGGTCCAATATCTTTTGATAGAGGTGTCACATTCAGGGTGCAATCCATACCAATGAGGGGTTGTGTGTGGGGGCCTGCTCTGTAACCCTGAGTGCCTCAAAACGTTCTGCTGCAGTAGTTTTCATGACTGATGCTGCTGCCAGCATTCAAGCATTCACTGAATGAGTGTGTGTGTGTGTGTGTGTGTGTGTGTATGTTAAGCAGCCCTGCTTCAGCACTCTGATTCCATCAGCTTGCTTGTTGTTATCACTGCCACACTCTGGCCTCCACCAGCGTTGGTTACATCTAGCAAGATGATTTCAGTACCTGCTAGTCCTGAATTTTCCCTGAACCATGTGCTCTGCAATGTCCAGCTTTCTCCTAGACAGTTCAGAGGGAGATATTAAGGTTTGTTTGTTCCTTAAAAGATAAAATACCCAAAAGCTTGCCACGTTAACCAGAGTTAGCATTCACTTTTGAATCAAACAGCGCCCTAGGTTGGTTTAGATTAAAAGTAAAACAATTTATTAACAAAAGGAGATGAGATTTTGAGTTCAAGTTTACAGGATAGAGTCAGAAATGGTTACAAGGAAATAAAAGTGAAAAATACTTTCTAGAGGCTTAAACTTAACAAAACAAGCTACAGCCTTTGTTCAAGGTAGTTTTCTTATTAACCTACTTTCCAGCAAAATGGCTGACTAATCCTTCTGGTCAGAATCTCCAACAAAGTCCGAAGTCCAGCTTGGTTCCTTTGTCGGCTTAGGTGAAAGGTAACTTGGGGTTCTTTGCCCCTTTCTTTATAGTTCAGTGAACCTTTGAAATGGATTCTTCTGAAGATTACATCCCACAAAGTAAAGGTCATTCAAGCTGTGAGGGAGGTTGACATGGAGTCTGGTGGTGAAGGAAGTTCCATGCTAGTTTCTCCCCCTCCCACCCACTGGTGTTTGCTGAAATGCAAATTGATCTGTTTCCTGCAATCTCCTCCCTCCCCCCCCCCCCCACACTTGTTGTGATGCTGAATGGTGGTCTCCTCCACTGGTTGGCTTGATGATCCTGGTTACCTTCTGTGTAAATTGCATTCCCATTGTCTCTTAATGTACCTTGGAAATACCTTCCAGGTGGCCAAACCACGTTCTTTTGTCTAGGGTGGGGTAACTTTAGCCCTGCGTGGCAGGCACACTTCGATAATATAATTTCCAATATGTTTGTAATTTTGAATTTGGCCTCCATACATACACCACGCAATAGTATTAATGATCAGTATGTTATTAGCTTTCCGATGATATCTTACATGGCACCTTCTAAATACAGGTTATGACATTAGTGAGTTAGGGTACATTCAGCTGGTCAGGCCAGCTGAAACTCAATACAGATACCAGTGAGCCTCTTGCATGCCTTTCCCCATAGTCCCATGAATTTTAGAGGTCAATCAGTCCCCTGTGGAGTACACGGGATGGGGACCAGTAAAATCTGTGCCATCATTTCTCATTTGTTTATTTCATTGTGAGAACCTCCCCTTAGCAGAGAGAGCGTGACTCATGGATTGTTCCCCATACTTTGGGAATTGTGTGAACCCCTCCCATTGGGCATGGCATAACATTCCTGTGGCAACTCCCGTGGGTGCTTGCATGTAAAAGTAATGTTAATATGAGAAGTGTTTGTATTCTCTGAAAAAAGTTTAACACATTGTCCAATTTTGCTCTGCTTTCTCTCTGAGCTGTCGTATGCCCTTTTCTCCTTATGCTCCCCTGCACTTACAACTCTACCTTGTTCCGTTTTCTAACTCCCCTCTGCACGTGCTTCAGTTTTAAAAATGGTTTTAAAAATGGATGAATAACCAGAAATTTTTCAAACTATTCAGCATTTTCAGTGACATTTTCTAACTTATGTTGTAGATTTTTTTTGCCATGACACTTCACATTTTTGTTATGCAAAGGGCTAAATAAAAATGCCTAATGTTATTGGTGTTCATCTGTAACAAATGAATAGTATGAAAAGTGCCATCTGCTACCTTGATTCATAGGCACTTTAAAATGAAATATATTTACAATAAAGTATATGTATGGTAGTTTTTTTTCTCTCTACAATTTGTGCTCATTTATTTTGATAAATAAGTGGGTTTATCCAATAAAATTTTCATTATGCTTCTGGTTTTGTCACAGAGAAAATGTCTCCTTCATAATTGCTGTGGCTGCACTGCAGCTGGACATTTATTTTTCTGCAGTTATTATCTTGTGATGTACTAGTAGCAGGAATGCTGAACCAGAGTAAATCGATTAATAGAATCTTATCATGAGAGGTCACTTTTTCCTCCATAGTTATTCAATTTTATGCTGCTTTGGACTTGTGAATAACTGGACACCAGTAAATAATTAAGGGAAAAGGCATAGCTGCAGAAAAGATTCTCTGATGAAAGTTTTAATTTAACTTGACCTAACTGAGCTCTGGTTTGTGATTTTCTAGCTGTCCATTCTGTTTAAGTGTACTGTGCAATCAGATGACAAAGTTCACCTCTGTGTTGTACAAGAAATAGGGCAGAATATGGTATCAGACACGTTTTTCTAATACAGACAAACATTGCATCATTTGTATTATTCTTGATTAAACAGAATACTTCCCAAGATATTATCTAAACTTAAGTTTTAAAGAGACACTGTCATGGCTGGTTTCTTAGTATCCTAAAATGGGAATGCAGTTTTTGGTCTTATTAGGCAGATTTTGAATTTTGTTGAGGCAAACCTCAAAACAGGAGCTACAATTTACATATATATTCATAATCCAATGAACCACATATAATTTTATGAAAAGAGGTGTCATAAACTGCCAGGTACCTTCAAGATTTGTCCATGTAGCACAGATTGCAGCAATCCAGCATGGAATTTCTAAGGGCATGAGTAACAGTAGCCAGGTCCAGATCTGGGACAAACTGTCACAGTCACTTAGTAAAACCTAGAAGACAAAGTTTCTTCTGGCTATTGGTGCAACCTGAGAATAAAGGAGGTACCAGGGATCCGGAATTACCCATAGATTGCCCCCTTATTGACCAAATGTGGGCACCCCTCTTGAATCATGAGGCAACATTCTTACTTACACTCTCCCCACTATGTTTTGTATCATGTTGTTTATACTGCCCTGCACAAGGAAGTGTTCTTTGCAGGACCTTTCTCCATTTAGGGCATGTCTTTGGTTGGACAGTCATACTCCTAGGTAAACACCACTGGCCTGAGTTTGCAATATTTTAATAAGTAGAAGCCAGGTGTTGGATTTAACCAGTAATTATTCTTCTGACTGTGTGTTTTAAGAAAATTTCTTAAGGGAAGCATAAATTGTATATTCTACAGATAGGGAGTACTGTGATTTGCTGTTCACAAATCAGCTCAGTGTATGGACATAAACTTTATAAGATTTACTGTATTGTGATTTCTTCACAGATCATTACTTCAGTTGGGCTGTGCCACCCTAAGACATCAAGACAATATGAATTATACAATAAATATTTCTCTTGCTTTACAAACAAATCTAACTTGCTCAGTGTTCTTATTTGCTTGTCATTACTCTGCTCCCAGCTATTTATGAGCAGTGCTGTTGTCTGAGCCCTGGAAACAAACAGAAAAGCCTGGGTGTTCATATGAATGACACAAGTTCTTTCCTGACTGCTTTGCAAGATCAGAACTGTGGAAATTTCCCCCACTTTTCGTTTAAATGTCTTGCTCTGTAGCCAGCCTTACCTCCCACTTAGGCTGTTGTAATATGATTATGACCCACAAGAGAATGGGGGGAAAGTGCCCATTATTGCATGTTTTCTAGTTCAAAAGCTACTTCTTGTGCCAGCACCAGATATAACAACCCCTAAGAGTACTGAAATATTTGGTTTGCCTATCTGTATGTCATTACCCAGAAAGCATTCCTGGTTCACAGCTTATTTGATAAGTGTTGTTGGCTGAGGTCTAGGTACAGAAATAAAGATTAAGGCTGTGTTTTGGATTAACTAATTTTATATGTATTAAAAACAGCATTAACAGCTGCTGATTGGCATCAATAAGACCCTCACAATGTGGGCTTTTTGAGACACATCCCTGGCCTTCTCTCTCTTCTCTCAGAAGTAAATGAAATCCCAAAATATTTTTTTTCCTCCCAAGGTAAAAACCGCTCCCCAAATCAACAGACATTACCTTGTTCTGAGCTTCTGAACTACAGCTGGCTTCATCTGTGATCAGTGCAACCTCCACACAACCCTGGCTTCCTCTTCTTGGCTATGTAAAGCATCTGTGTCTGGTTGACTGTGCTGTAGCTTCCTTGACCTTTCAGATTCTTGATCTTTTTCCTGTCTGCTCTCTGAATCCTGTTGGAAAGTACAGGAGAGGAGAGGGTTTTTTTTAATCTTTTTTTTTGGGGGGGGGGGTGTTCCCACCCAAGTGCTGAGAGCCCTTTCAAGACCCAAATGTTTCCTGGCACAAATGCATTTTGAAGACAGGTTTGGAGAATTAGGTATTCACAAAAGTTGTGCACATTCGTACGCATCTAAGATAATTACAAAAATAATTATTATGTTTGTGCACGCATGCACATACAAATCGGGCATTTATGCCTGTTCACAGCCAATTATCAATGACACACAACTAACTTTGAAAAGCTGGCCCCTTTCCTTCTTTGAAACAGTGTGCTAAATTCATAAATGGCAGACTGGTAGGTGATTTTAAAGGAAATTTTAATTACAGTTTACTGTGCCAAATTAATGTAGTCCATAATCATCAATAATCCGCTTCAAAAAAAATTTCCATTTGAGATTTCTCAATTTGTGGAGTTGGTTATCTACTAGAAATAGAGCGTTGACATGAATGTTCAATAATTAGCAGAGACTCAATGAGTGTTTGGTCTTTTGTGATTGAAGAGAAAAATAGTGTATCTTGACCTGTTTTTTGTTTGTTTGTTTTTGGTGGTGTAATATTTTGTTTTTGTTACTTAATTGTTATATAGAACCTTTCCTGCTTTCACAGAAAATAAAGTTTACACCTACAGTTCTTACTCACTTTTGGCAATGTGATTCTTATTTTCACACCTTTTTGAAAGTGTGAAATCATGTTTGCCAAAACATATAATGTATGAGTATTTCCCATTTAAAGCCAGGACAATGATGTATGAAGCTTTAAATATACAGTATATTAATGAGATATATGCTAGTGACTCCTTTAAACCTTTTCCTGGCATGGCCATGATCTTTTAAAATGAGGTATGAATACAGAACCATATGAGATTTTCTTCATTTAATGACTCTTAATATACTACATTGCAGAAATACCATTTATGATTATAGCCTAGGTGAGTCCTTTTCCTTAATCAGGCAACATAATAGCCCTTGTCTTCAAAATGAACATGAACCCAATTCATTGGGGCCTGCAGTGGGTAGCGGGGAAATCTAGTCAAGCCATTCAAACTGAACCCAAGAGTGTGGACTTGAATCCATTGTTATAACCAGTAGATCTCATACTTTCTGCTTTTTCTATTGTTTTTTTTCCTCCTTATAATTTCTTTCACCTTTTTCTTTTCCTTATAAATTGCTTCTGATGGATGGTAGCTGCATATGGGGCCAGATTCTGTACTTGTGTATATCAGTCTAGTTCCTTCTAGCTCAATGTAAGTAGGCCAGTTTATACCTGCTCAGGATCTACCCCTTAATGTATTATGTACTGAGGGATACCTCTGCTAAACATTGTAAACAGTTTTTGCGCAAGGTTCTCCATCAAATCAAAACACTGATTTCAGAAGTTTAAACAAACAAGCTTTTAGAATTGGTTAATTTTAAACATTTCTGTAAAATTGTCATGACAGTTTTATCAACACAGGCACAAAATCAGTTTGCCCACTCTTAATATGATGACAATATTGAAAAAATGGATTCTCTTTTACTCACGTGTCAAAACATTCATTTTCCCACAAACTCCCAAAGGTGAATAAGCAAGGACAATTTCTGTAGGCTTATTTAACCCCGACCAAAAATGGGAGAGAACTTTCTTGGAAGAGATGAAGCGTTAAAGAAAGTACTGCATATAGTTTAAGTGCAGTTTGGTAGGGGTTTGTGAATAAAATTGTTGAGCACTATTATTGTTTGCCCCACCTTTTTTCTGTGGGAAAAGTGTTCCATGCAGTGACGAATATAATCGCTTCAGCACTGAGAATGAATAGCTCTACGATCTTTTAGGTACACTATACATTCTACATATGCCAGAAAATATGCATTGTAGACTACATCTGTGTGTAACTGAAATCGTTATCCCATTTGTATCCTGTAGAGGATACTCATCTTTTAGTATTTTGTGGAAGAAGAATACAGTAGTCGATTAGTACTTCCTATAAAGTCAAGAACATCTCCAAACTTTATGCTGCTCTTCAAAGGTTTTAGTTCATACTCATCGTGCCTTCACTTGTGATAACATTTTTAAATGGCTATTGAACACATCTGAAGTTAAGACTTGTGTTGCCTACAGTCAATGTGCAAATAGTTGGAAAAAATATGGTGCTTATAAGATCTAGTTGTGTCTGATGTTAAAAAGCTGTTTGACATCTAAGAGGAGATAACAAATGTTTTCACACTTTAATGTTCAAACTCTGTAAACTGCCTTCACACCAATTACACCGCTGTAACCCACAAAGTGACCTTTTTCTTTAGTGCTTGAGCTGCTCTTTATTGTTAATTTCCACACTGGAATTATTTCAAGTAGAGACACTGACTAGATATATTATAAGACACTGGATTTGCCTGCATTATACATTTCTACCATGAATCACTGTACAGGCTTCACTTGGAATTAATATGCTCTTACTTTTTCATAAGAATTGAAATCCAAAATATATTACCAGTTAAGTAATAGTATCTGCAATTAAAGTTCAAGATGACCATGAAAGAATCAAAGTAACCTCTATGGTTACATAGCTAATCACTTAAGATGTACGTTTCATTGAACAAATGACAGTTGTGCTTCACATCTGAATTGGTGTTTTTTGTTAAGCCTGGATCTTCTTTCCAGGCCTATGGATCAATATGAAGTTGATCAGCGCTGTCATCTAACATAGGGTCTGTTCTCAACACATTTTCATATGTCACTGGTTCTGATAATCAGAGAGGTTTTAAGTGTGTGTACAGTGCCTATTTATTGTAATGCTTTTGTTTTAGGGTTTTATTTCTAAACAGAAGATCACGCTAAATTATGTTGATTATAAAAATACATATTCACTGAATACCCTTTAAAAAGCATAACTGACAATACCAGGCTTGAAAAATGTGTAGTACCACAAAAACATGCAGTAAGATTTTAAAAGAGTGCACTGACATTTTAGAAAGCTGCATTCTGAATATTAAACCCCTGAAGTTACCTGTCCTACTGCTTAGAATAAATATTTGATTTTGTCTTGCATACAGTGACTTTTTACAAATGTGTCTGCGCTGTGGCGTGGTGGCTTAACAAATTCCATTGTCCTGTTGTGAGTAATGGTTTTCTGGGTGATGGCTCTTTAATTATTTTCCCTTCTGAATGGGCAGGGGAAATTGAAATGAGGAAATGGAAATAAATGAACATTACTGAGCTAAATTGGTCCACATGCATTGTCATATAAATCACTACTACTGGTGGGTTTCTGGCCTAGACTGTTTTCAAGGGGCTATTAGTAGTGAGCAGTAGGAGACAAGAGCCGGAGAGATACAGGACAAAATGAAAGACACAAGAGGAAGGCACACCACTAAAATGGCTATCCTATTCTGTCCGCACTTTTGAGGATTTTTTCAATTTTGTTTATCCTCCGGCTAAGTCATATTTATTTTAGTTGATTAGATACAATCTGACAGACTAATATTTAATCATCTTCTTCCTTTAAAATGGGTGAAGTTTTCTTTAAATGTTTATTGAAAGGACACTGTAAAGATTGGTATGGCCAGTCCTTGCTCCTCACAATTTCCAGTTTTTGTTCTAGGAGTCCTATGACTGTGGGCTTTTCTGTTTTGGGGGAATTAAAAATGTAATGAAGTTCAGCCTTCATTCAAAACAAAACCCACAACCAAACGTTCTACACTTTTCCCTGCAAAGGTAACTTTCAAAATATAAACCAAGCACTTAGGTTGGAAAGAACAAGTAGACTTTGAGTAACATGAATCAGTTAGGTTTGGAATGTATCGGAGAAAATCATCTTGCTGACCCTTCCCAAACTCTGTACATAGCAATGTAATAATTGTACATAGTTAATCAGTGGAGTTTGACTAGGGGGAAAGAGTGGAGGTGGAGGAATGGCAAAACACTTGTTCTGCAGGTGTGCACCAAAATACTAAGGCTGGCCCTGGCAGCCCTTAGGCTTGTTAGCCTTGATACGGTGTCTCTTCAACAAACGCTAGATGGAACGGAAAATTCCACTGTTTTTAAAAAGAAATAAAAATGTAGGAGCATGAATCTGATGAACTGTACCACATTGGCTAACCCAAATATGAATCACACAGAGACTAAACAAAATTAAATTAAATATCACACTACTGAACACACGCCCAGCAGGTAGAGCTATGGACAGCATAACATACATACCTTACTGTGGTCTTAAAAATGCTGGAAACCGCAGTTGGTGTTGGTGCTGGGGAGATTGCATAGATAAAGAAATTGGATTTTAAGCCTATTTTCATTTTGGAGGGTTGAGTCAGTGGAATGTAGAGTGGTTTTATTTTGTTGGTGGTTAAAATCTTTTCAGAAGGGAAAGATAAGAGTTTTATTTGTCACCCTGGACCGACATGTCAGCATTGAGCCCAGCATTGCAATGCTAAAACACTGCAAGCAAATGAGACTTGACATATAATTCATGAAAGCCAAGAAAGTATTCTTCATGTAGCCTACCACTTAGCATTTGCTAGAGCAGGTTTAAAATGATGCGTTTCTGCTTTTGTTTTTCAGCTGGTACTTTGGGGCTAGCATGTGACAGCTGCATAAAAACCCAAAACCACTTCCTTGGAAATGAATGAAAAACATGAAAGTGACTTATTTCACTTAGACCACACAAGTATGCAGAGACATATTAGATAACAAGAATGCTAACTAAAGTGGCGCCAAGATTTTTTTTTTAAAAGCAATACTTACTGGGTAACTGGTGGACTAAAGCGTGAAATTTAGTATTATACCATCTAAACATAAAGGGTTAAGTGGAAAAACTTGCATGAAATTTTAGAAGAGGTTGATGGCTGGTTTTCGGAATGTGCGGGTATTTTCACACCCTGATTTTCCCAGCACATTGACAGCTTTCAGTTATCAGGTAGCACTTTTTTGTTCGTTTGTTTTGTTTTTTGTTTGTTCTTTTGGATAAAAAACAATGTAAGCATAGAATATTAAATATCAGCATTAACTGTTTTCACTTACGAGGAAGACACGTTACTGCTTGAAGTTAAGTGACAACTGGAAAATAGTGTGAATAAATGAAACCAAATCCATGTGTCCATATGTATTTGTGCAACAACGGGAAGGAATATAAGAAATGTAACAGAATCATTGAGGATTTTACCAAAAGAAGACTGATTGTAAGGCAGACAGTTAACATCATATGATGGTCATTCCACACCCAAATCTGTTTGACACATCTGTCTTGTAGAAGTTATTGAACCTTGGTTGTAAAGTACATTATTTTATGGCCAAAGAGAGGTGTTACAACTATCAAATTCTGTGGCTTCTCAAGACGCTATTAAATAAAGTGTGGATTCTACTTTTTTTTTGGTTAATTTGCTTTGTTTGCATAGTTCTACAAGTCCCTGTGTGTTTGTTTTTTGTTTCGTTTGTTTTGGGGGGAGGTATGCCAGTTTAGAATTACAAGTATTGTCAGGTTAAAATGTCAAATCTTGCTTCCCTTTCATGAGTCATCCCATGAATTGCAGTAAGCTACTCACAAGAGTAAAAGTAGGCAAGATTTGGCCTAAAATACTTCCTTATTGGGCTTGGAGCTGGGCCATTGACCTGAGTGGGAGCAAGACTGGGCTCGTAATAACAAGGAAACCTAGACTAAAGACCTTGGACCAAATTCTTTTGTGTTAGACCAGTGTAAATCTGGACTAACAGAGCACAGAATTTCCCTTTCGGTTTCCTCTAAAGGAAATGTAAGAAACTTATGGAGCATTTGAAAAATCATGGTATTTCCTTACCAGCATCTGATAGTTGGTTTGTAAATTTCTCTAATGGAAATTATTACAAGACAATACTAAGGAAGGAGGAGGTGATGAAAGATTGGCTGTACCTGTGTTTGTGCTTTTGCACAGAATATTTTGTCTGACTTGGATTTATCACAAAAGAGAAATATTTTAACTCTTCAATTTCTCTGTCTGTCTTGTCTGTTGAATGGTGTTATGCAGAAATTGAAGATGGAACAGAAAATGAGTGAGGTGTAGTTAGCCATGCTGGAAATATGAGACCTTGCATGAACAGTCTCTGCTGTTTGTGGCATTTTCTTGAAGCAATGCTCATTTTTGCTGTGCTGATAAATGATGAGGTAATGTAAAAGTATGTACACAAAAATGAATACAACTACACTTTTATTTTCTCAACAGAACACTGTCATGCGGTGATTGGCCCTGTTAAGGGGAGACTTGTGCATGCTCAGCTGCTTTCCAGAGGGGGCTGATGAACAGCACCTTGCACTTTTAAAGGCCAGCAGCATTCAGTTGAAGGGAAGAACTGAGAAGGAGCTGTCATGAGCAGGGAGGCTCCAACAGAAGCGCCTGGTTTAGGGGTTAAGAACCAGCCTGAGGAGAGCCAGATGGGGGAGGGACTCCAGTGAGAGAGCCTGATAGTCATCATTCTATGAAACAAAGGGAGAAACTGAGCAGAGCCCAGGAGGGGCTAGAGCTCAGTCCAAGAGGGGCAGATGATTTTTCTGTTTTTTTTTGTATGCTTGGACTTTAGTACCCCAGAAGATGTGTACTTTTATGTGGTTCTGCTGTAGGGCTAAATCACCTCAGCAACAGAATGTGTGGACTGTTGTGTGTATCATTGAGGACCGAGAAGAGAAACTGAGGCAAGATGTCCACAGTAACCCTGTTTGCCAGAAGCTGGGTGTGATGGGTTGGATCATAGAAACCCCTCTGGGAGCTGCCACCTGATGTGTCCAGACGACTTCTGCTCCTGCTTTCCTGCCCTGGAAGCTTAGGACTTCCATGCCCTGCCTGGTTTGAGCCAGACCCGCTAGCCTGCTGCAAACCCAGACCCAGGTCTGAACCAGATCCCCTAACAGCTGTAGGCTTAACTGAAAGCAGTTTACAAAAGTGTTCCTGTCTTTAACACACAGATGCCCAACTCCCAATGGGGTCTAAACCCTAAATAAATCAGTTTTACCTTGTATAAAGCTTATACAGGGTAAACTCATAAATTTTTCGTCCTCTATAACACTGATAGAGAGAGATGCACAGCTTTTTGCCCCCCCCCAAGTATTAATACGTATTCAGGTTAATTAATAAGTAAAAAGTGATTTTATTAAATACAGAAAGTAGGATTTAAGTGGTTCAAAATAGTAACAGATGGAACAAAGTGAATTACCAAGCAAAATAAAATAAAACACACAAGTCTATGTCTCATACAGTAATAAAAACTGAATACAGATAAAAACCTCACCAGTTCCAGTAAGCTTTCTTTTATAGACTAATCTCCTTCTAGTCTGGGTCCAGCAATCACTCACACCCCCTGTAGTTACTGTCCTTTGTTCTAGTTTCTTTCAGGTATCTTTGGGGGTGGAGAAGCTCTCTTTTTAGCCAGCAGAAGACAAAATGCAGCGGTCTCCCAGGGGTTTAAATAGACTTTCTCTTGTGGGTGAAGACTCTGTCCTATGCAAAGTCCAGCTACAAAATGGAGTTTTGGAATCACCTGGACAAGTCACATGTCCATGCACGACTGAGTTCCTTACCAGCAGGGCCACATTCCTGGGAAAGCTCAGATGTGGATTGGCGTCTCCAAGTTCGTTGGCTTAAGGGCTTCTTGATTGGGCACTTACTGAGAATAGTCTTTTCTCAGGAAGCTGACGAACTGCTTCACTAAAACTTACTTAGAATCAGACACGTATACAGCCAATATTCATAACTTCAAATACAAAAATGATACATGTATACAAATAAGATTAACATTGGGAATGGGCGACGGGATGGATCACTTGATGATAACCTGTTCTGTTCATTCCCTCTGGGGCACTTGGCATTGGCCAATGTTGGAAGACAGGATACTGGGCTGGATGGACCTTTGATCTGACCCAGTATGGCCATTCTTATGTTCTCTCTGTCATAATGGCATGCTCAGAGGCTGCACTCTGCTATAAGCACAAAAGAAAATAAGTGTAATGGGGAATTGCAGTTTTCCTCCGAACTGGTTATTTCTCTTAATGGTAGAAAAATAGTAGGTTATTTGGCTATGAGTAACATCCTTCGGTTTTCATAGATTATAAAGCCAGAAGGGGCCATTGTGCTCACCTCATCTGACCTCCTGCATAATGCAGCTTGTAGAATTACCTGAATTAATTCCTACTTCCAGCACATTAGCTGTGGTTCAACTACAGCACGTCTTTCAGAAAAAAACATCCAATCTTGATTTAGAAATTGCCGGTGACGGAAAATCTACCAAGCTTTTCCAGGATTAATTACACTCTATGTTAAAAATTTACACTGTAGTTTGGGTCTGAGTTTGTTTAGCTTCAGGTTTCAGCCATTTGATCTGTTATACCTTTCTCTACTATATGAAAGACCCCATTATCAAATATTTGTTCCCCACGTAGGTATTTATAAACTGCGATCATCACCCCTTAACCTTCTCTTTGGAAATCTAAATAAATTGAATTCCTTAAGTCTACAGCTGTAATGGGTTTTCCAATCATTTAATTGTTCTCATCACTCTTTTCTGAACACTCTCCAATTTATCAACATCTTCCTTGAAACATGAACACCAGAAAAGACATAATATTCCAGTAACAATGATGGGTCTTGCCCACATGCTCAGGGTCTAACCGATTTGCCATATTTGAAGTCAAGAAAGAATTTCCCCCCGGGTCATATTGGCAGAGACTCTGGTTTTTTGTTTTTGTGTTTTACCTTTCTCTGCAGCATGGGTCACTTGCCGGTTTAAACTAGTGTAAATGGTGAATTCTCTGTAACTTGGTCTTTAAACCATGATTTGAGGACTTCGGTAACTCAGCCAGAGGTTAGGGTTCTATTACAAGAGTGGGTAGGTGAGGTTCTGTGGCCTGCAATATGCAGGAGGTCAGACTTGATGGTCCCTTCTGACCTTAACGTCTATGAGCAATTACTCTGATGTGTTTTCATCGTAATTGCAGACAACTTGGTAAATTCTGTCTTCCACAAATAAAGTAAGCTGTATTAGAAGTGTGCCTCTTTATTTTTTTATTATAACTGTGTTATTTTGTGCAAATCAGAAGTAAACCAAAGTTTAAAATAAAAATAAGTAAAAATTAACTAAATTTGTTTAATATTTAATACTGATTCCTCTCAAAAGACAACATTTTCAAACAAATGTATCACTGTGTTACCTGTTCTTTGTATTGTTTCTCCTCTTGATTAAATTTTCAATAGAAATTTGGGCCCTGATCCTTCTATTGGACCACCACTATACCTATATAATGCAGACCTAATTTCAGGACTTTGCCTGGGTATCCCCGTCTTGAATTTTTTTTTCCCTAGTTCATCTAAGGAAACATACTGATCTGATATTCAGAAGTTGTCCGTCATCTTTACTCACATCAGAAAAATGTGAGAGGGTGTGGAGATGAGGATAGTGTTTAACTTTACTGTTGTGATTTTCATGAGCATTTCCTTTGTGCAGACCTGTCAGTACTGGAGTTAAGATGTTGTTTTTGAGAATTGGTGTTGCTGGTGAAAATGTTAGGTATTTTTTCAGTTTCTGGGGGAGGACGGAGAGCGTGAGGTTGGCAAGAGAGGCAGAAATTGTTTTGCCCATCTTTTTGCAACAGTGTGATGGGCAGTCACCTGTTGCTTCAAGTTACTTACTTCTGTCAAACCACCATGGTCTTAGGATCATTTTGAAGTAGCATAAAGTGGTTCACTTCCGCAAAGAGCAAATAGAGGTTTCTAGACAACTTCAAAAGTCAGCAAAGTGGGAGACCATCCATAGATATGGACTCAAGGTTCCGCACTGGGAAAAAATGGGCTATAACAAAGGTATCTAACTCTCCAAGTGTTATGTTCCTAGCCCACTGTGAATCAGACTCCTACCCCTCAAAGGATTCCCATTATCATCTCTCCACAAAGGACCAGTTCTGAACCAGTTTCTTTAATTTTCAGGTAGCTGACACCAATCATTTCTCAAAGGGGTAAAGCAAAGACAAGTCAGCATGGTTTAATTACTCCCCACCCCCCAAAAAAACTAATGAAATAATGGTAAATAATGGTACTAACATTCATTTTCTGCAGCTTCCAGTCTGAGTGTACAGAGAGGAAAAAATGCTTAAGGATCTAACCCTCAATATTTGTCATTTCTGGACTCCCTATAAGCTACAGAATTAATAAAATGGTGAACTAAATGTTTACTAAAATGGTCATAACTACAGTTTGCCCTTCATTTCAAGGAGATCCTAATTAAGGCTAACGATCATATTCATTCCATTTTGGTTCTCTTGTTTACAGTTGCTTAATTAGATATCAATTCAGGAGTTAGACTATTGTTGTAGACTATACAGAAAGATGCAATTTTCAAGAATCCTTACTTCTCCAAAAAATCGGTAGGCATCAGAGAATACACCTGTATTTATTGAACTCATAGATTTTTATTGTTCTACAAATAACTGTCTTCCTATTAGCTTAATCCCTTTGCATTTTCTATTTTGACTTTGTAGTTATGCAAAACTGAGTCAGCTTTCTGATGTGGACGAGTCCTCAGGGAGTGAATTGATACTGTCAAATTCATTTTACTGTAGTCTGTAGAATTAATTTGATTTCTTTTCGTGCAGGGAAAAAAACTGTCTTTATTCACTGCTGTGAATTAGCTAATCCAAAGCATTTGAACTTTGTAGGTACATTTGTTTGTAATGTCCTATATCAGGGTTGGAAGGGACCTCAGGAGGTCAAAGCAGGACCAATCCCCAATTTTTGCCCCAGATCCCTAAATGGCCCCCTCAAGGATTGAACTCGCAACCCTGGGTTTAGTAGGCCAATGCTCAAACCACTGAGCTATCCCTCCCCCTAAATTCCGTTCAGTAGGTTTTGTTCTTTCAAAGGTTTTCTGAAATCTACTTCCAAATTTTAATGGTGAACATACCACTACTAAATTAGCCAGCAATATACCAAAGAGGCAATAGTATGTGTTTCTCACGCAATGCTATGCAACCATTAATTTTCTTCATTTCCAGCAAATGAAGCCCCTGCCTTCAGGCTGAAGTTGAAAGGCATTAACATGTTGCAGCTCTTTCATTTTGATTAAGTATCACATATTGACCAAAGAATTCCATCTCACTTCCTGTTAATAACTGCCGTTTACTGTTTCTTATTTGCAAAAGTTCGAGTCACCGATCTAACAGCAATGCATCTCTCATGAAGCTCTGGTTCCTTTGTGCAGGCTTCAGCTATACCAGGTGTAAAGAGGAAGCAGCAGTGACTGAAACAACAATAAAACTTCAAAGATGTTTTAACATTTACCCCATCATTAATATATTTAATTTTGCATTAGAAACAAACATGTTTCCACTATTAGTTAGCTAGCCAGTGACAGGTCCGCAGTTGAACATGTACATGACAAATGAGCAGCCAGTTTTGTACCCAAAAGTGGCTGATGTCCCCAGAGAAAGATCAGAAGCTCACAGCAACACATAGCAATGGGAAGATTACACTGTGGATACCGACATTTTACATGTTATGAGGATAAATGCCAATGCTCCATCTTTACTGCTATGAAACTGACATCTGTCATGAGTATTACATTCAGTTGCTGAAAAAGAACTTCTCCCAACACAGTGCAGCTGAGATGCATTGTGAAGTGAGTCTTGTTCTGCATTAACCACATTTATTAATGAGGCCTCCCCCCACATTCATCACATCTGTTGTTGTGCAGTGCATTGTAACTCAATTCACTGTAGGAATATTGAAATCCACCATTTGCTGATAGATTCTCTCTGTTTCACTGAATGTGATAGATGTGGAAAGAGAGTTGCTGTACACTGAATAGATGGCAGGTAAAAGCAAGCATTCTGTTTTGCTCTGAATATGATGAATGTGGGATTTGAATGCCTGGATATTGAAAACACTGCTTGAATGGGCAGGTATGCCATAGCCGTACTTCACACCTCTCTAAAGTACTAGTCGTTTTCTTTGATGGTGCCTGCTGCGGTGACAGCTTGCAGGTGTAGAAGGGGGGAGCACTCAGTTTGTTTCTGATGGATCCCCTAATTCAGAGGTTGAAATATAGAATTGATTTTCCTTTCCAAGTTTCCCGGGCTCTTCTCCTTGGGATGCCGGACTTGAAAAAGGACATGGATGAAAACTGTTCACTATGGTTTAAAGCTTGTCCTTGTTTTATTCCTGAAGATGACTGTTGTTGACAGTCCCTTCACAGTTGCTCATGGCTGGCCTTTGAGGTCCATAAAATGCCATTGCCATGACAAATTACAGTTGTAGGAGGCAGTGCTACCCAGGCTGCTGCCAATGTCACAAGAGCTGCTGCAAGTTTCTTATCAGTTAACTGTCTGCAGTTGAGCAATTTCTCTTGCAGAGTACCAGCATGATCTCTACTCACAAGGAAAGGTGGCTCAATTAACATGAGGCAGTGTGATTTGATAGTCTAAGCAAGGGACTAATTCCATCTCTGGCACTGGCTCCCTCTCCTAGCCTTTGCAAACTCACATAGGTGAGACTTCCCAAACTTTGGTGCCTAAATCCAGAGGTGCTTGGGCACCCACAGCTGCCATTGATGTCAGTGAAGCGTTCAGTATCTCTGAAAAACAGACCACTTTTAGTTAGGAAACTAAATATGGATTTAGAGGCTATTTACAGTTTTAAGTCTAATCAGTAACACTGCTTTTTATGTGGGCTTTTTAATTATTTAAATGTAAAAACTGCAAATAAATTATTGGGGGAGAAGAAAGGCAGGTGTGATGAAAGTGGATACGCACTAAGTAGCGGACTTGTGAAGAGCCAGTTAAGCTGCCAAAATCACCCAGTTTGCCTAACCAGCATGTGGAACATTATCCCCGATAATGTCACGGCTAACCTGGTGGCTGAACTTTGTGACTTTGTCCTTACCCATAACTATTTCACATTTGGGGACAATGTATACCTTCAGATCAGCGGCACTGCTATGGGTACCCGCATGGCCCCACAGTATGCCAACATTTTTATGGCTGATTTAGAACAACGCTTCCTCAGCTCTCGTCCCCTAAAGCCCCTACTCTACTTGCGCTATATTGATGACATCTTCATCATCTGGACCCATGGAAAAGAAGCCCTTGAGGAATTCCACCATGATTTCAACAATTTCCATCCCACCACCAATCTCAGCCTGGTCCAGTCCACACAAGAGATCCACTTCCTGGACACTACAGTGCTAATAAACAATGGTCACATAAACACCACCCTATACCGGAATCTTACTGACCGCTATTCCTACCTGCATGCCTCCAGCTTTCACCCTGACCACACCACACGATCCATCGTCTACAGCCAAGCTCTGCGATACAACCACAATTGCTCCAACCCCTCAGACAGAGACAAACACCTACAAGATCTCTGTCAAGCTTTCTTACAACTACAATACCCACCTGCAGAAGTAAAGAAACAGATTGATAGAGCCAGAAGAGTTCCCAGAAGTTACCTACTACAGGACAGGCCTAACAAAGAAAATAACAGAACGCCACTAGCGGTCACCTTCAGCCCCCAACTAAAACCCCTCCAACGCATTATTAAGGATCTACAACCTATCCTAAAGGATGACCCAACACTCTCACAAATCTTGGGAGACAGGCCAGTCCTTGCCTACAGACAGCCCCGCAACCTGAAACAAATACTCACCAACAACCACATACCACACAACAGAACCACTAACCCAGGAACTTATCCTTGCAACAAAGCCCGTTGCCAATTGTGCCCACATATCTATTCAGGGGACACCATCACAGGGCCTAATAACATCAGCCACACTATCAGAGGCTCGTTCACCTGCACATCCACCAATGTGATATATGCCATCATGTGCCAGCAATGCCCCTCTGCCATGTACATTGGTCAAACTGGACAGTCTCTACGTAAAAGAATAAATGGACACAAATCAGATGTCAAGAATTATAACATTCATAAACCAGTCGGAGAACACTTCAATCTCTCTGGTCACGCAATCACAGACATGAAGGTCGCTATCTTAAAACAAAAAAACTTCAAATCCAGACTCCAGCGAGAAACTGCTGAATTGGAATTCATTTGCAAGTTGGATACTATTAATTTAGGCTTAAATAGAGACTGGGAGTGGCTAAGTCATTATGCAAGGTAGCCTATTTCCTCTTGTTTTTTCCTACCCCCCCCCCCCCCAGATGTTCTGGTTTAACTTGGATTTAAACTTGGAGAGTGGTCAGTTTGGATGAGCTATTACCAGCAGGAGAGTGAGTTTGTGTGTGTATGGGGGTGGGGGTGTGTGTGAGAAAACCTGGATTTGTGCTGGAAATGGCCCACCTTGATTATCATGCACATTGTAGGGAGAATGGTCACTTTGGATGAGCTATTACCAGCAGGATAGTGAGTTTGTGTGTGTGGTTTTTGGGAGGGGGGTGAGGGGGTGAGAGAACCTGGATTTGTGCAGGAAATGGCCCAACTTGATTATCATGCACATTGTGTAAAGAGTTGTGACTTTGGATGGGCTATCACCAGCAGGAGAGTGAATTTGTGTGGGAGGGTGGAGGGTGAGAAAACCTGGATTTGTGCTGGAAATGGCCCAACCTGATGATCACTTTAGATAAGCTATTACCAGCAGGACAGTGGGGTGGGAGGAGGTATTGTTTCATATTCTCTGTGTGTATATAAAGTCTGCTGCAGTTTCCACGGTATGCATCCGATGAAGTGAGCTGTAGCTCACGAAAGCTCATGCTCAAATAAATTGGTTAGTCTCTAAGGTGCCACAAGTACTCCTTTTCTTTTAGCCCTCCCTAGAATCCTCATATTGGCCTTTTGCATAGTGTTGTCTTCAGAGGTGCACAGGAGCCCTTTATACTGTGAAAATGTCCAAAAACTTACTCAGAATGTCCACTCCGAAGGCTGGATCTGGTGGTGCTCTCAAAGAAATACAAGTGTACAAAACAGTTATTCTGACTGATTGGGAAATGACAAAGGAGTGACCAAAGCCCTGCTGAAATAATACAAAATCTTATTTTTTTTGTTGTGTTTAATAGACTGCAGCAGACTTACCCACACACCTGTACTCATTTTCTGTACTATGCCTTTTACTTGGGTTTCTCCAATATTCTTTTGTCACAGAAACAACTTGAAGTCTACAGAGAATCAAGAAACAAGATAGTCTCATGAATCCATATGCAGAAAATAAAATCAGAAACTTTGAGCTGCCTTTGTTTCATTTGCCTGAAATATTGTCAGTAGTTAAAAGTTTTGAGACATTTAAAAAAACACATCTTTTTGATTTTGAGTGACTGATTTGCAAGTGATCTTCATCAAGCCCCTCATCAGCCATCTCACCAGTGCAAAGCTGCTTCTGAGTAATTAACTTTTTTAAAACATGGTCTTTCAGCATTTTTAATAACAAAGAAGCTGTCACTGTAAGCTCTTTCTGTCACCATAGACAAAGGTGTGACACGGGGGCCATTTTGGTTTTGCCATTTTATTTTATTTTTTATGTTGAAAGAACTATTTGTATTTTCAGAGAGTGCCTTTCATCTCTGCAGTTCAATGCAAATTTTAAACATCAGTTAATTTAAACTCTCTACACCCCTATGAAGTGGGCAGGCAATATTTCCCTCCTACAGAAGATCAGAGGACCAAATAAGAATCAAATAATGCAGATGCACTGAAGGGAGAGGTCACAAGAAGTCTCTCTTCCTCCAATACACAGTTACCAACCATAACTTTGCTGCTTGCATTCCTTGTTCTAATGTAGCTGGAATACATATTGGGGGTAGGGTCATATGACCACAGCTCTGTGCTTCTGTCCACCATCTTGCTCTGGAAGACTTGCACTAAAGTGGGTGCATGCATCTCCTTTTCAAAGGGTGCTTGTATCTCTGCATCTGGAAACAGAATATCTGCTCCTCTTTAGTCGCTACCACTTAGGTGGTCTACCTGCTCCTATTCCCCTCAGCACGGTTCAGACTGGGATCCTTAACTTGGCCATTAAATGACATAGAGTCACACAGGAAGACTGTGGAAGAGACAGAAACAAAACCCAGGTCTCTTGTCTTCCAGTTCTGTGCTGCCCTAACACAAGACCATCATTTGCCACTGTTCTTTAGTGTGGAATGTGATCATATACTATTTCTCAAACAGTACAGTACAATACAATGTATTAGATATACGTGGATATGTAAGGCAAATTGTAATCAGAGAATCATAGGGCTAGAAGGTACCACAAGGGTCATCTAGTCTAATTTGTCAAGATGCAGGATTTGTTGTGTTTAAACAATCAAAGATAGATGGCTATCTGGCCTCCTTTTGAAAACCTCTAAAGAAGGAGCTTCCACAACCTCCCTAGGCATGTGCATATCCTGCATGCAAAACTTTGTCTATTTTTATTCACTTATTTTGAAAAGCACAAATACTTCTAAATTAATCCCTACTGCCCTATTCTTTATAAAAGGAAAGCAAACAAAACCTTCACTACTCAGAGCTATCAGATTGAGCTGTAATGCACGGGAGGAATGGAGTTTAGGTTGTAGTTAGAGAGAGAGAGAAAACAATCCAATTCTGTAAGAAACATCAGCTGTGGAAGACTATAAGTGTGACATTCAGTGTCGTTAATGAACTGTACAGTTGTAGATTAGTGAACAAACACCGGTAAGTTAGAGTGACTTGTGGCCCTTTAGTACTGGAGGCCAAGTACATATTCCTCTATTTGTGTGTTTATTGGTGTAAGTGTGTTTGAGTGAGGTCAGTTCCAAGGCTTGCCATATTTAAATGACCATAAGTTCAAAATGACTGAAATTTTTTTCAACTCTCTTCATCTGCAGGGCAGATAAATCATAGTAGGAAAGTAGGAATTTGCTTATAAATATAGGATGAATTCATGCTTTGAGTAGTGAAGGTTTTGTTTAGTTTCCTTTTTAAAGAACAGGGCAATATGAATTAATTTAGAAGTATTTGTGCTTTTCAAAATAAGGGAATAAAAATAGATAACATTTTGCATGCAGGATATGTATGTCTTAATAGTTTAATCTTTGATTATGCATTTAAATCATATGCTGCTACTAGATAATGACTGCGGAGTAGTAAATAACTGATTTATTTTGTCAACTATATTTGGAAAATGGTGCTTCAGTCTATTGTTAATTTAAGACATTGTTTAGCTACTTTGTCCTCAGTTTCATGGATTTTTCTCAGCTATTTGAAAGTTCCGCAGTAGGATGTTCATTAGGTAAATCTTTCCCTAGTTATTTGAGTCACTTGCTTTTAATCTTTATATTATTAATTATTGCATGTGAAGTGCAAATTGTGGAAGCCTTTCAAACAGAAAAATATGATATTTTTAAAGCATGAGGTTAAGAATAGTGAATGTTTATGCAAAATGCTGACAAATCTATAGAGAGCCATAAAAGTGAGCAGCTGTCATTGTTAAGAATCATGTAACCTACCGGAAGACAAATGAAGTTGTTTTCCTTGATAAAGTGCAAAGTTGACAGTGAGTTCACTGCATGAGATGTGATATGAATGTAAGCAAAAGTGCACTGACAGGACAAGTGAAGGTTTACTGAATAAAGGAATGTTAGCCCTGCTATCTCTTGCTTAGAGAACATACCTGAAACATAATCCTTACTCTGTTTATCAGTTTGTCTAAGTATCCAAAAGATTACTTAAGCGGTAAGTAATCTTTTGCAATGTTTGTTACATAGTTGACTTTAAAACTTATTTTACTAGATTAAATAAATTCTGGTAACTTGTTGAATGAAGCCTAAAACCATAAAAAAAAAATCTAGATAAAAATAAAAATTAAAATAACTTTAAACAAATACACATTTTTCTAAAGTGATAGAAACCCATATAGCTGCATGAAAAACTCAAAATTGAACTATTGATTTTCGTTGTCCAAACTGGTAAAATATTTATTTCTTTGTAAAGTACGGTTTTTAAGTTGCATTCTCCTTTAAGTAGATCTGTCAGAAAAGGAAGTTAAAAAGCAGAATCACTATAAATTCCATTACTTCCAATAAGGGCCATGGCAGTTAAAGGTAATGTACTTTTAAAGATATTGTAGTAATGTTCTTTTTATTTTGCCATTGGAACTTTCATGACATTGGCTTATTTCCACAACATACATTACAATGTGTCCTACATACACAGTAGTATTTGATAAGAGAAAAAAAAGTGTAAAACTGGGGAAGATGATATTTTTTCTTGTGACCTCTGACTCTAATTGCTGATTAGCGAAGTAATATTCCTTTGATGTGCAAAAGCAGTCTCAATACTGTTAGAGATTGTAGGACTCCACACATGAAAAGCAAATTATATTTCTTTGGTTGAAAAATATATTAATCTGTTATCTATAGCTAAGGGCAAGCCTACAATACAGTGCTACATCGGCGCACGTGTATCAATGAAGCTGTGCCACTGTAGTGCATCTGGTGAAGATGCTCTGTGTCGACGGGAGAGCGCTCTCCCAATGTCATAATTACCCCACCTTGGCAAAAAGCAGAAGCTACGTAGGCAGGAGAGTGTCTCCCTTCGACATAGCACCGACATAGCCCCAGTGACAAAACTAGTGTCACTCAGCCGGGAGCAAGGGGAGGGCTTTTTCACATCCCTGGGCAACTTAAGTTAGGTCGACTTAAGCAGTCATGTAGACCTACCCTAAGAATCAAAATATTTTCAATGTTTAATCTTCTCTTCGAGCATTTTCTATTCCAATTCTGCATCTCTTACATTATAATCTGTGTGTTTTAAATGGCATCCTATCTCCTATGGTGACTATAAGACCATTTTAATGTCCTTCTGTAGGACATTAGGCTGTATGTCCTGCTACATTTAAGGGATTAATTAAATAGCTGTGGATAGTGTGGTCCATACAGGAAGGTCACTCTTAGCTCTTTGGGGGCTTATGCTAAGCAGTTATGCATCAGTTTACCCTCCTAGCATAAAGCATTATAAAAATGGATCTGGAATACTGAAATGTAGACCAGTTACTTTCAATTAATGGGCTCTGCAGAGTTTTGTACAGGCAGTTCTCTTAATAATGAATTCACAAGTGCACTTCAGATTGTGGCTGCCTAAATTTATGACATAGAATACATCAGTGTTTTCAGAAGAGTATTTGTTGGTCTTTTGGAAGCCTGATTAAGCATCTTGATGCCAGATTGTCATGCATTGGTTATATAACTTGTACCCACACCAGACATGTTTCCTGATATTTGTGAGATCTTGATTTTGATGGTTTGTTAGAAAAAACACCATTCTGTCAAGATCCCTTTTGGGATAAAGGTCCTACTTTCATCTTGGTTGTTATATAATGGTGTGCTTGACAAAGAGAGAAAGCTTACTTATGAGAAAAGCTATTTCCATAGCTTAGTTAGTCAATGCATTAGAAGGGCCACAACAGCCTTTATATATCATTAATAGATACTTTAGGTTTGTCATATTTTTCCGTGCTAAAATCCTGGTTTTAGGGGATTAGGATTTAAATCTAAAAATTAAATACAGGGTAATATATTATAATACCTCGTACCTATGAGGGGAATAAACCACTAGATCACACTGCTTTTTAGAAGTGGAGGAGCTTTGATATCCCCATTTGACATTTGGGAGAAATGACCACCCACACATGTGCCTTACATCCTTAATTACTGCTTCTGGCAGTGGCTGCTTTTCTCCATGTTGTGTATCTGTATAGTGCTTGGCAAGGAGAAAACCAACAAACCACAAACCGTGTGGGCTGACCAATATGCCATGAGGGGAAATTTGTTTCCTGACCTTGAGAAACAATGAGCTTGTTTGGTCTGAGCATCCCTGCAAAGATAACCAGACACTTTTCTATGTCTGTGCTGGCTAACCCAGGTCTAATGTTCTCACTCCTGCAGGGCGAACTGGGCCTGATCAGATGCCCCAAACCAGTAATGACCAAGCCCAGGGATGGGTTAGTGGGTGGGAGGACGGCCTCAACTACAGGAAAGATGAGCCTCTCTTCCTCTCCTCTACCATCCCCTATTATTTCTGTATTTGTTTATCTGTTGTAGTTGATGCTCCTTAGTTTCTCTCTGACCTCCAAAAAAACACTCCAAACAGGTCTATCATTGCAACCCCCACCAGGGGCAAGGCAGGGAAGGCCTTTGTGAAATAGTCTCTGTGGCAGTGTCACTCTCCTCCGCACCCAGACCTTCAGTGACAGAGGCTTTGCTACCTAGAACCCTGGTGGAGGGAGGGAGGGAGGGTCTGCCTTACTAGGCCATCTGTGGACTTCTGTTCTCAAACAGGTTGGTCCCCACTATTCTAGGTGCTGTAAAAACTTACAGTACATGACAGTCATGCTGTAAAGCGTCTACAATTCAGATTATGTTGTGTGTAAAACATGAGATTGTGGCCTACTAATGCACAAACTGTTGAGGCTTAATAGGTAGCAAGGGAGAGTTGGGTGAGATATTAGGAAAACCTTTCTAATGATAAGGGTAGTTAAGCTCTGGAATAAGCTTCCTAGGGAGATTGTGGAATCCCATTATTAGAGGCTTTTAAGAAAAGGTTGTTCAAACTCCTATCAGTGATGGTCTGTACTAACGCAGTCCTGCCCCAGTGCAAAAGGAAAAGGAGTACTTTTGGCACCTTAGAGACTAACCAATTTATCTGAGCATAAGCTTTTGTGAGCTACAGCTCACTTGTAGCTCATGAAAGCTTATGCTCAAATAAATTGATTAGTCTCTAAGGTGCCACAAGTACTCCTTTTCTTTTTGCGAATACAGACTAACACGGCTGTTACTCTGAAATCTGCCCCAGTGCAGTGGACTGGACTTATAATCTCATGAGGTCCTGTTGAGCCCTACATATCTATGATTCTGTGATATGGCTAATATTTTAAATCTCTTATAATAATGATATTTCCTCATCTAACATAACCATCGTCAATATATCACACTCTTCAGTGTGTCGTAAGGAAATTTTGTAGTGCTGTATAGTAGTAAGACCTAATAGTAGTTTATTTGTGTGTATGTTCCTATAAAATGGTTTGGCTCTTTGTTCAGTGCATTCTTTTGGCTTTATTCAAAATGAAAAGAGCACAAATGTCCTGTAAATATTTGTCTGGGCTTTTAATATGTGCAGGTGAAATTATTTATCTTTACCTGTGTTCACTTGGCCTTTTCTCAGAATAGCAGGTTATCACTTCAGAACTATAGGGTAAGACTTTAATTGCTTTCACTATATTTGGCTGAGGCTCAGCTAGAATAGCCTACAAGGATTAAAGCTGTTTATCTGGGTATGAAGAATCATTTGGTTATCTGCCAAAGCACTCTTGTTATAAAGGGAGGCTTTCCTGTCAAACTAAAGAACCACACAGATAAACAGATTTTCTCTGCAGCTATCTTTGTTACGTGGAGTGATTAGTTTAGGCCACCTGCATCTAAAAACATTTGGGTTATGTGGTGTTCGTCAAGTACTTGGGCTGTCATATTGAGCATTTGTATTCTAATCCTTGAGGTCACGTTAACATCCTTGCTTATCATAATGTTATGAATAGAATATCAAAGGTTGATTTAGACTTTATTTTGATGTTTGTCTATTGAGTTGATAAATGGGTTTAGCTGATGAGTACAGTTCATGAATTTCAATGCAACTGGTAGACCTTATTGAATGTAAAATAGAAGCTGCATGTGTAGAATTTTAGGAGGTACCCAAAAATACAATTTCTGTCAACAATAAATCCATAATGAATGCAGAAGAAGACAGGGAAGTTGTATTGTTCTTTTATATGTAAAACCAAACAAAAATGCAAAGCAACCTACCCAAAAGAAATGACCGCACTGCACCTTTAAGCAGGGGATGGGGGGTATTTGGCTGGCTGGCTGGGCAAATGAAGGAAACCGTACTTTCTGCTGTGTGGGGGAGGGGCAGGGGAAGAGAGGAAAACTGCTGCAAAAGGGGACACGGGGTCAGTCTGGCAACTCTGACATCCCCATACCACCAGATTGGCCTAGGTGGAGTTGGGTTTTTTTTTTCCTTCCTCACAGCAGGTTCTGGAAGGGCTCTGTTCATGCATGGCATGAAGTGCGGTAGTCTGTATGTTGCAACTCATTATGTATGTATGTGGCAGATGTCTGGTGCAGGCACTCCATAGGGATGGTATACAGTGCCCAGATAAATGGACTGGAAACGGACTTAAAAAGGTGGCGTTCATTAAAGGAACGGAATGGGATGGGGTGGGAGAGGGTGTTGGGGAATCCTGTGATTGGTACGGCAGAGAGCCAGTTCCCCTTTCTTATAGCCCACCTTAATCCTCCTGCGGGGCGGAGGTGGATGGTAAGGTC
Source organism: Caretta caretta (assembly GCF_965140235.1). NCBI lineage: Eukaryota > Metazoa > Chordata > Testudines > Cheloniidae > Caretta > Caretta caretta. The sequence continues at coordinate 198,762,480 of NC_134208.1, read as the reverse complement.
CCAGCAGTGGATTGGCTGAGGGGACCTGGATGGAAAAAGCAAAGGAGGCGGAGCGGGTGGAAGCCCCCGGGGTAATAATGGAATAAAATTGGGTTACCTGCACTGTACGCTTTTATCTGCCAGGTAGTCCCAGACATCTAATAATAAAGTTGCAGCCTGATTAATGTCAAAAGTTTTCTGTTCTTCTTTTGGTATAGCCAGACAATAATAATTGTAATGTATCAACACAACAGCTAATATTTAGTCTTTATAACTCATTGAATATTCTTCTGGCTATATGTTTTAAAGATATAGATCTATGTTTCAGTCAAAATATTTGATGATAACGTAATTTTCCCCCATATAATATATCTAGACAAATTTGATCATTTAAAAACTATGAGTCTCTTCACAGGAAAAGAGCAAATCCTCATATATTAAATAATGACAAACATAGGTTTATAAATATAAATGAAGAATTAAAGCAAGCAATTTGATTACAGTTAATGGAACTACCCCTGTGAGTGTAGCAAGTAGGATTAGCCCCGGTATGTACATTTTTCCCCTAGGCCTTTTGAATTCCTTCAAAAAGATTCAACAAAGACACAGAAAGTTGATATCTTCCACATTGTCAGTACAAGCCTCATTGGAACAATATATTTAATTTATGAGGCTGCTACACCTTTGATGCACCATGTTAAATTAACCTTATTAAATGAGGATCTCTTTAAACACTTGTAATAAATCACTCAAAAAGATGGTAGAAAGAACACCATAACTAAAAAGATGACATAGTGCCTTAAGGTGATCTGCTTTCATATTGGTTGTAAGAGGAATCTGATAGCCCCTAAAGGTCTAATTCCTTATAAGTAGGATCTTTTAAAACAATGCCTAGCTGTAAAGCTTCTCAGATATTTTGTGAGTGCCAGTTAAAGAAAGAGAAAAAGAGAAAAAGAAAAGAGTGAAAATAACCAATATTTCTGATCAGTCAAAGCAAATCATTTGCTATCTTGTCTCATTTTTAGTTTAAGTACAGTATTTGATCTGAATAGCTCTGGAAAACATTCTTCTCCTCTAATGATTGGAATCCATGACAGAAAATTGATCCACTCTTATAACATGAGAGGTGATGTCTCTCACAAGTGCTTTTCATTGTGTAAATGATAATCAAATAGAATTTCACTGCAACTGGAATGGTAAAGCTATCACATATCCAATAGAGATCACAGTAACAGCTGTCTCTCCAAACAAAGAGATTACTTTCAGAATTTTTTTTCACGTCATAATGCATTACAAGCTTCAGCTCCATTCAGCATATATACTAACACCATATTTCTGGACAATGAAATACAGTATACGTAATGATACTGTAGTAGTGGGGGAGGGGGGAAGATAACCTAGTCCATTAGTAAATCACTTTTTCACTGAACAGCACTTCAAATTTAAATCTGCTGTCACACTTCAGAATGGCATAAAGTCCTATTTATCTTTACAAATAGCCACTTTAAATAAGTTTTGAATGTAATGTGGTCTTAGTATGAAAGTCCTTTATTTATTAAAAAAAAGAAAGACCTAAAAATACTTTGGTTCCAGAAACAGAACCAGTAGGTTCTCAGGTGCAGTGGTGATGACTAGGTCAATAAAAATAATACAATTTTAGTTACAATATTTTGAAATGCAAATAGGAATTGTACACAAACACTGTCATTGACTTAAACTGTAAACGTTCAATGGAACTTAGTGATTTTCTGTTATACTCTTGCATCACTTTCTGCCCTGGTTTCTACTCAGGCAGTCATATTGATTTCTACGCCAGCCTCCTTTAGGAAGAAAAAGAGCGCCTATAGAAGACTTTTCTATTGACTTTTGTAGCCTTTGGATCAGGCCTTTATATCCACCTGGTCTTACTGGGCTTTCCTGGGTATAATTGAGGTCAGAATTCTTCTCTTAATATGCCAAAAGCCAAATTTTAATGTGCAGTCCTGTATAGATTACCCAATGCCTGACCCTGCATAACTTGTGCACCCACATTTCCCACTGAAGTCAGCCAGAGAGTGAAGGAATGCGGGCTCAGGCCCTACTGACACAGGATTATTGCTTGGAAAACTCTAACATAGATCTAGTGGATAGATGCAGTGGACAGCAAAAGTTACCAAGCATTTGATCATATTCAGGATAACAAATTTCATAAATTGTTCAAGGAATTATAGCAATTACTTGTGTTCATCCATGTTTGGTAATCTGTGCACGTGAAATGCAAGTGCTCTTCTGTAATTTAACAGCTGGATAATGGTGTACAGGTTTGGAGAAGTAGAGTGTGCAATGGGGAATGATGATGAGGATAATGTCCCTGACTTGTCCTCACTGCATTCATCTAGCTGGAGAGCCCCGAACGTGCAGAGGTGATTCCTGCATGATTCAGAGAAAGGAGTGAGTGATGCCATGATTTGCATCTGCTCTGCACTCCCCCCCCCCCCCCAGGCTGTGGCCCCTTTGAACGCTGTCTGTGGGTGCATCACAAGGTAATGATTTTACATAGATTTTGGTTTTAAAATAATTAAATACTATTATTTATTTCATAATCATTAAAGTAACTGTTACACTGCTTGCTAACATCCTGTAAATTTCCCCTTTTAAAAATTGGGAGTAGGTTAAAAAAAATCACACAAGTTCTGATTCTACACTCTAGAACCCTAAAACAGACTAACACATTTAAACCTGGCATGTCAAATAGGAATTAATATTCTCCCAGCTAAGATCTTCTTATGCCAAGAGTCAACTAAGACATGAGTTAAGAAATGCTGCCCCAACCTTAACAATGTATAGGGCCAAACTGCGAAAACTTTAGTCACACTGAGGAGAATTTGACTCCTCAAGTAGCTCCATATATTTCATTGGGAAACCTTTGGTATCCTTACCCATCCTCATTTGGAAGGAGTATCAGTCCACTGTAAATCACTGGATATGGAAACAGTAGCTTTAGTATTCATTTGTAACTGCCATCATCATCTTTCGTGCACAAATTATGCTAACTGTTCTTGTTTTTGCTTTGTTTTTCCACAGAAAATCCTTTTAAAAATTATTTTTGAGATGTTAATCAGCTATTTAACCATGCTAAAATAGCTCTACATTCTTTTTGAACCACAAGAAAATCCCACCTGTATTATAATGCTATGTTAAAGGGAGGGTTTTTCATTTATAAATATAAAGATTGACCTGAAAGTTTGTACTTAGTTATGATTAAAAATAAATGCTTTCAATGCATAGATTTTCTTAGGAATGTTTCTCAGCATACGATGATAATTTACCAGGGCGAGCTTTGTGGTCAGACTGGCTATTACATTAAATGTATTAGATATCAGTGTATAGGACTATGAATCTTGTCCATGTAATTGCAGAGACCTTACTCCTTGGGTTACCTATAGTTTAGGTTCTCAGATGGAGCCCTGTTTGTTGATCTGTGTAGAACAAGAAGCCATTAACTGAAAGGGTCAAAGGGTTAATGGAAGAAATATTTTCTCCTTGCCATTATCTTACAACATTCTTCTGGGAACTGAAGAAAGATAACACTTTTCCCCCTATCCTTGTTAGTGCTTTCTGAAAAGGTGACCTCATTTCTCCTTGATTAAATGCAAATGTGGAGACCTATAGAAACCTCCCACTCAACTGCCAATGGAAAAGCTCACTCCTTTATTTGATCACTTCTGTTGCATCAGGTCACAACATTTCACAAAGGAAAAAGTTCACAAGGAATGTCTCTCTGTTAATTTCCTAACTGAGATTTTATATGCCTTGATGTTTGGTACTCTCCTACAGTTCTGTAGTTAGTCTCTCTTTTCGATAGTTAGATCTGTGGACAGAAGAACTCTACTGAGAGATGGACAAAAGGAAAGTTTCAGAGAGTGTCACAGCAGAGAAGCAAGGGCTGTTTGTGTTGAAAGGGCAAAGTCCATAGCACTATATAACAAATACAAACTGTGTGAGTTAATGCATAATATTCCATTCACGAGAAAACAATGTGAGTGTTTAACAGATAGTAAAAGCAGCGAGAGAAACTCACTGAAAAGATTTAAAAACTGTGGATACAGTGTGGGAGTATCTTGTTACAACACATATGGCAGCATCTGTAGACGTGGGCCATGGCATATGGAAACGTGTAGCAAGATTTTTTGACCCCTTAACAGCCTGAGATCTACACCCACCATTTTCAGATGGTCCTTATAGGCTTAGACATCCACTCATACACTTATATGTGTGTCACTGAGGTGTAGGTTTCTACAGATAGTGAATTAGTGTTGCTCAGAGCCCAGTTAACTTTCTATTGATTTGCCTGTAGTATAGGTTAGATCCTGCAGCCCCTTATTCACAGGAGTAATAAAACTACTCACATGAATTAGGACTACTAATGTGCATAAGTAGTTGCAGGATTGCAGCCACACGTTGTGTTCCAGAGTAAAGTATATGTATGGCATTGTCTTTGTCTCAATCCCTACCATATTTTTAGCCTGCATCCCCTTTTTTTGGAGTTTGTTGGTTTTTTGTGCATGGCCCATCTGGAATCTAGGTTGTGTTCCTTGTTTCATTGTTGCAGGAGTCCGAGACCAAGCAGTGTCTTATTGCTGTCACCTTTCAATGTGAGAAGTATTTCAAGCTCTTAAGGGCCCCAGTGCAGATCAGGATGCATTGCTTGGAGCCCTCCAAATCCCCATCATTTTCCTTCCCCCTCAAGGATTGCTGTAGTCTTTGCAGATACGTCATTATGTATTGGTACAAAATGAGATTTGAATGGTTCCACCAGCAAGAGATGTGAGGAACAGTCACAAGCCTCTGGAGGCCACCAACCAGGTTATCATGAATGTTTGTTGCAAAGAAAATAAGATCTCCCCTCTCCCTATCGACACCCCTTGATCCCATTTTAACAGTGGGAACCTCTCTCTGACATTAAACAATGGAAACATATTCCTCTGTATTGTAGCTAGTTTCTTCCTCAGAGTCACCTGTAGTTTCTGTTAGATCAGTTCTAGTAATCTCCCTTTGCTTTGTTTCCTCCAACGATTCCCTGTGTCCTTGTTCCCAGTTCAGATTAATATAACCTGCAGCATCCACACTGGGGAATTACAGTTCAGCACTTTCGTGTGCACTGCTATTCACACCCCTGTAGTCCAAAGTGTAGGGCAGTGTAGACATCCCCTAAGTGTCAGCAGATGTCCAGCCCCTTTGGACACAGAGTGCTAAAGGCCAAGGCCATAGGCAAATTCCCTCTTGTTCTCCTATCCCAATAAGCCTGCACATGATCACTGGTAGACATAGCCCAGATTCCAGACTCATGAGCTCTGCAGGAATAGAGATTTTAATTTGGTTTTACCTTGCAAATTGACTTTCTGCAAAGTCTGGATGCCCCACATGGCTGTTGATGCATATATGTGTTGCTGTTTTATTGAATGCTATATTTCAGTATTTAAAGTTAGTGTTTCAGACTGAAGAAACATTGATTTGAGCTGAAATAGAAGGGGTTTCTGTTAAGGGTTCTGCTGGGCACCAAAAGCCCAGTGACCAATTAGAAGCTATAGTTACCTTCAAATACATTATGAGGAACAGCAACACAGATTCCAGATTGTTGGGCTCCTTGGCAGAAAGCCAGTTGCAGAATGAAAGCAAAATATCATTTTGTGGTATATAGTAGTATACCAAGTGGGAGATTTGGGCTTTTGCATAGAATTTTGGGGAAAGTTTTGTTGCAAGTAACTGTTTTGTTGTGAAAGCCATGCAAATTTATGTCCCTAAGAAAGCAGTGGCTTTTTGACATTTGTAAGAAAACAGTACTTAGAATGGGGAAAAAATGAGTCATTTTTATCAAGAATTTATTTTATCTAGGTATGCAGTTATTTCTTTGGGGGGAGTGGATGTCAGTCAGAAAAGCATCCACAGAAGGAAAAAAAACAGGATTTCATAATCTTTAATAACTGGTAATAGTAATGGTTTTACTCAGCTCATAATTTTTTATTCTCGCATATTATGATGCATTATATTGCTTAGAGTTCCTATAATGTATCCAATGAGATTAAGTCGCACAAGGCAATTTAAGAACAGCTGGAAGACCTTTGTCTTTCTGGACATAAGTGATCTGCTGGGAAAACTTTTCAAACAATTAGAAAGTTTTCCAGGTTAATAAAAATAACTTGAAAAAAAATTACCTGGAAGCATTAAGAATAGCGTGAGCTTTGTTCTTTTCTTTATAAGAACAAGCCCTTCCAAAAATGCACACATGGCTCTTTAAATGAGAGGTGAGAATGAATAACTTCTGTAACTCAAATAATTGTATCAACTGTTTAGAAATATCAAGAAATAGGCAACAGATTCATAGATACTAAGGTCAGAAGGGACCATTATGATCATCTAGTCTGACCTCCGGCATAACGCAGGCCACAGAATCTCACCCACCCACTCCTGCGAAAAACCTCTCACCTATGTCGGAGCTATTGAAGTCCTCAAATCGTGGTTTAAAGACTTCAAGGAGCAGAGAATCCTCCAGCAAGTGACCCATGCCCCATGCTACAGAGGAAGGCAAAAAACCTCCAGGGCTTCTTCCAATCTGCCCTGGATCAAAATTCCTTCCCGACCCCAAATATGGCAATCAGCTAAACCCTGAGCATATGGGCAAGATTCACCAGCCAGATACGACAGAAAATTCTTTCCTGGGTAACTCAGATCCCACCCCATCTAACATCCCATCACAGGCCATTAGGCCTATTTACCATGAATATTTAATTACCAAAACTATGTTATCCCATCATACCATCTCCTCCATAAACTTATTGAGTTTAATCTTAAAGCCAGATAGATCTTTTGCCCCCACTGCGGAATAGTTTGATACAAGTTGTATTTTCGTGTATTATTTACACATATATACTTGATAACTGGTTGCTTTTTCAGAAAAGTAAAAACAAATATAAGTTGTGAAGGAATGCACACTGTGTTGCATACAATGATTACTGAAGCAGCCATGAACAGGTAGGTGAGATGGTAGTCTCTCAGATAACTGGATCAAAGGTTATTCAGGACTTTAAAGATTAACTCTTTAATATCTGAATTGCTCTGAGGAGAGTAGCAAGCAAATGCAGAGACTTGGGCACAGGTATAATATGCCTGTAGTGATGCACCTTTTCAGGAGGCCAGCAGTTGCATTCTGATCAGGCTGATCTAGGAGGTGACAAAAATATGGGTAGCCATTGTGCTGAAAAGAATAAAAGAAGTCCCTGATCTGAGGTAGTAGAAGGGGCTGATATTCTGATCATGCTAATCTGTACTTATGGACCCATCCCCAAAAATCAGGTTGGGAGTGTGACATCCATTGTGAACTAAGTTAGCAACCACATGGAATAGCTCTGATGTTGCAGATGAGGCAAAGAAAAGTAGAGTCGCATACGAGGGTGGAAATTGAAGTTGCTCATGCCAAAAGGCACTGAATGGAATTAATATTTTTTTAAATGTTCATACTACGCTAAACATAAAAGACACTGGACATTACAAGTTCAGCTCCATAGTACAGTTCTGATGTCTTTCTTCCTGTAGTTTTACTGCATACATAGAAGGAAAATTAGGACCACGTTATTTTACTTGCAACTTTAGGCTAGGATGAGAATAACAAAGTTATTCAACCTGGATAGAACCCATTAATAAAAGAAGACAAATTGCAAATTAATGTAGAGTTACCAAAAAGGAAATTTTCTCTCTTCGAGATCATGCCCAAATGTACTTAACACTAGCACCGTCTGTTCATATACATTCTTCTTGATTACACAGCTGTGTGCTAGGCCTGACATCCATTTAGTATACAAGCATACCATGGATTTCGATTGCCTCAAAATAATTCTCTTCTTCATGTCCATGAAAGTTGGAACAGCCATATGTAAGCATTCACAGGGCATTCAGAGCTTGGTGAATAGGTGACCAATCAAATCACAGTACAGCATCCAGGATATTACATATTCTGACCCAATAGTGTACTCGTATTGCACATCTTCAAACAACATGATACTGCAATTAGTTTGAGGTTGTTGACAGTGCCAGCTTTTGCTATCCATTGATTCACTAGCTCTGACAAGATAACTGTGATTCAGTAAAGCCAGTTAAGGATTTTAGTTTGAAAAACCTAAGGGAAACAGAATTGCCTGTGTTTTTAATACTATTCCAGACAGATACTCATTTAACTTATGTTATCTTGATTCCTACAGTAATTCAGTTTCCCATTTATTTGTAATCTCCATCATAATAAGATGAATTGGTAGCAAATCTGAAGGTGGAAGGCAATTTTGGTGAAAGTGATCATGAAATGATAGATTTCATGATTCTAAGTAAAGGAAGGAATGAGAACAGCAGAATAAGGACACTTGTCTTCAAAGAAGCAGACTTTAACAAACTCAGAGAACTGTTATGTAATGTCCCATGGGAAGAAAATCTAAGGGAAAAAGGAGTTCAGGAGAACTGGCAGTTTCTCAAAGAGACAATATTAAAGGCCCAATTGCAAATTATCCTGATGCGAAGGTAACATAGGAAGAATAGTAAGAGGCCAGTATGGCTTAGGCAGAATTTCTGTAGTGATCTGAAAATCAAAAAGGAATCCTACAAAATGTGGAAACATGGACAAATTGCCAAGGTGCAGTACAAAAAAAATAGAATAAGCATGTAGGAACAAAATCAGAAAGGCAAAGGACATAAAAGGAGATAAGTTCTTTAAATATGGAGGAAGAAAAAGATGAAGAAAACCAGTACTTAGTGTGGAAGGAGAATGAATAATTGATGACATCAAGAAAGCTCAAGTATTTAATGCCAATTTTGCTTCAGTCTTCACTAAAAAGGTTAATGGTGACTTAGATACTCAACACAATATGAACAACAAAGGGGAAGGAATGAAAGCCAGAATAGGAACAGAATAGGTTAAGGAATATTTGAATAAGTTAGCTGTATTCAAGTTGGCAGGGCCTGATGAAATTCATCTTAGGGTACTTAAGGAACTATCTGAAACAATCTCAGAACCATTAGCAATTATCTTTGAGAACTCCTGGAGGACGGGTGGAGTCCCAGAAGACTGGAGAAAGTCAAACGTAATACCTAACTTTAAAATGGGGAACAAACAAGACCCAGAGAATTATAGTACAGTCAGTCTAATTTTGATACATGGAAAAATACTGGAACAAATTACTAAACAATCAATTTGTAAGCACCCGGAGCATAATAGGTTTATAAGGTAGCCAGCATGGATATGTCAAGAACAAATCATGCTAAACCATACTTATTTCCTTCTTGGAGAGGGTTACTTCCCTAGAGGATAGCAGGAAGCAGTAGATGTGATATGCTGATTTTTAGTAAGGCTTGACACATTGGAGAATTGGTCTGTATTCAATAAATTCAATAAAGATAAGTGTAAAGTACTACACTTAAAAAGCAAAAATAAAATACACAACTACAAAATTGCAAAAAAATGAATGGATGGAAGTATTGCTGAAAAGGATCTGGGAATTGTAGTGGATCACAAATTGAACAGAAGTCAACAATGTGATACAGTTGTGAAAACGGCTGATATCATTCTGGCATATATTAATAGCAGTGTCCTAGTAAGACGTAGGAGGTCATCGTTCCGTTCTCCTTAGCACTGGTGAGGTCTCAGCTGGAGCACTGTGTCCAATGTTGGGTGCCAACCATAGGAAAGATGTAGGCAAATTGGAGAGAGTCCAGAGTAGAGCAACAAAAATGATAAAAGGTTTAGAAAACCTAACCTATGAGGAGAAGTGTTTTTTTTTTTTTTAAAAGGGTATGTTTAGTCTTAAGAAAGAAGACTGAAGGGGGACCTGATAAGTCTTCAAATATGTTAAGGGCTGTTATAAAGAGGACTGTGGTCAATTGTTCTCCAGGTCTGCTGATGGTAGGACAAGAAGTAATGAGTTTAATCTGCAGCAAGGGATAGATATTTGGATAAACTTTAGGTTAGATATTTGGGTAAACTTTCTAATTATAAAGATAGTTAAGCTCTGGAATAGGTTTCCATGGGAGGTTGTGGAATCCCCGTCGCTGGAGGTTTTTAAAAACAGATTGGACAAATGCCTATCGGAGATGGTCTAAACTTCTTTGTCCTGCTACAGTGCCAGGGGCTGGACTTTTCTTCTCGAGGTCTTTTCCAGCAATGCATTTCTATGATTCTATGAATTAGGGAACCTAGCCATATACATCCATTGTGAAATGGGCCTGCCTTTGTTTTGTTGTAGCCCTCTAACAGATCAAATTTGGTAAAATTCAGACTGCTGTCTTTGCAGCTTGTACATATTTTTTTACAGTTGATTCCTTTTGTTTTTTTAATATATTATTTCCAAACTATTATTATTAATAAAAAACAATTATGCATTAATGCTCAAAATATTACAATCCCCAATGATTTGGCTATTGGTCTTTCCCTCCAGAATGAATATTGTTATGAAAGAGACATAGGATCCATGTAAAATTTATCCTAAGCAGAGTAGACATTTTTTGGACTTTTCCCCAAATGTTGTTAAGGTGTAAAGCTAGAGTTTTTAAAATTTAAACTTCCTTTTCTCAACCACAGCTATGCAGAAGAATGTTACGAAATCTCTAAGCTACAAACCTGTTTTCTCTCATAAGAGGGAAAGTGGACAATTTCTAAATAAAAATAGCCCAAAGAATGAGAAATAGTCATGGGGACAAAGTAAAAGAAAAGAGGTTGGAGGTATCAGAGTTTAACGGTAACTGCATCTGTATTCCCCCTTCATGGTCCTTTGAGGGCACCCACTTAAGGTTTTTGCTTCCCTGTTACTTTTCTTTGGTAGAGACCTGCATCTCCTTCCCTCTTGACAAACTGTCTTATATTATGATATCCCCAGCAAGCCAGTCTGCGTAAAGACCAGAGACTGTGCTTTGCTTTCTCTCTGAGGGATCTTTCTAAACAAGCACCTTTATTCTTAAGGTAAAAGCATTTCAGAGAAAACATGTAAAAAACATAAAAGTCCCGATGTGTATGTGAAAAGCATACCAAAGATCACGCATCAGGCTTATGAGGCCCTAGTAGGCCAAAGTCTTTACAACCATTCTTCAAGGGTTGGGGCACTTGGACAGAAGGTCCTGTGTCAATTCAAACTGATCCTTTTATAGCAAAAGCCTTTTCTTTGTCTCCCGGTCTCCCGAAAACCCATTTTGAACCAGTATATGCAAACCACTTCATGGTGTATTACCTTTCTAGAATAGTTTAGTCTCAGCAATTCACCTTAATTAGCTCTGACTGGTTTTAGTTCCTACAGGAGCTGTGGTAACTCTCCCCCAGGGAGTGGAACCCAATCATACATAAAACATTCATAGATTTAATATAATATGTTTCCCAAGATATTGCATGTGATTGCAGTATGTGTTACAGGAGGTATTTTCTCCCAACACTTGAGACTATAAGAACACCTCAAGTGAGCCAGCAGGCTCCTAAGTGGGTGGTGAGTAAAACCAAGTAGCTGGAGAAGGAGAGGCATATGTTGTGAACATGAACTGTACCCAGTTCACCATCTGATTAATGGTCCGAGACCCAAACATTCTGTACAACAGGTGAGAACTCAACTTTTTCCCTATCTACTTTGAACATACAGGCCACAGGTCTCCAATAACCTATGTACACTTGTATGATGAATCTGAGATCTCCCTGTATCTGTTACAAAGGGGAGTAGTGGTTGAAACAGAATAAAAGTCTGTGCTATTGTAATTCATGTCCACACGTGGGAACACTTCTTTTTTTCATGCGCCCATTAGCAAGATTCTTCCACAACCATATGAAAAGGATTAGAGAGGGTGATGATAGAGCTGAGCTTGGGGTAAGAACCTTAAATCAATGAGATGGACCCCTGATCCTCTGTGGCCCTATACAGGAGTGTGTGGAGGATGCGGGGGGAGAGCAAGCCCCCCACCCAAGCTCTCTGTGGGGCTCTGGAAGACCTTCTCACATCACAAGGGCAGCATGCCGGTGCTCCCCACTGAGAGCAAGTAGGTGAGGAACATCCAGAGCCATGATATTATCCCTCACTTTGTACCTCTTTGGCAGAGGATTAGGTCGGGCCCAAAGGAAGAGAATGCAGCATCCTTGTGAAGGACAGGAGTCAAAACATCTCCCAGAGAAAAGCCATGTTGTGTCTCAGAGGAATGTTCCTGGGATGAGTTAGGTTATGTTATACCAATAAAATAAAAACCAGCAGGATCTTATTAAAGGGAAAAAGGCAAAATACCACATTTATTGTGAATACAGAAAGAATCATAGTAAGCAGTTAGTTATAGTTATAACATTCCATTCAATCTCATATTTATTCACACATTCATTCATACAAACACACACACACAGGTTCTGCAAGGTTGTTATCATAGTTACCAGCCTTAGAGTTGCTCATGCCAAGCCACTGGCCAGGTGGCCTGGACATGAGGAGGGAGCAGGGCCTTGTCAGATGCTCATCTGGTGCTCCTGGAAGTTGGTTTGCAGAATCAGACCCCAAAGTTCTCACTTTCTAAAGTCCATTTTTATAGGAATTTCTTCTATGGGAATTGCTTCATCATACTGTTGCTGAAACAATTAGCAGATAGCACATTCCTGACGGCTCCGTGCTGCTAGATGTTATCTTGTTCTTTGGTTCTCCCATCCTTGAGGCTGTTGGGTGGATTCCAGTCTGCCCTCCGGGGGTCCTCTGGTTATTTCCACTTGACACCTTCTTCAGCCGATGGACACTGGATTCTTAGGCTGGCACCTCCCTGATCATTCAGTTATTATCCACACCAAGCATCCATCCACATACATCCTCTATCTCTATTTTAATCACAATTGTTAACAAAGCAAGATGAATACAACAAAAGGGCAGGGAGTCTCTGGGTGCTGTTTCTGTTACAGAGTATTGTTTTGAGTCTCTCTCTTTGTGAGTAGTTGTTATTACAAAGAATTGCTTTGAGAACAGACTCTTAGAATGTACTAACACAATTAGCAGCTTGCAAGTTTAACACATAGAGGGAGACAAACAGTACCAAAAACCAAGAGACCTCTTAATTAGTAATAACCTGAAATTTAAACTATGGGGAATCAAACTCATTTGTGATTTTAATACAGAACTTCTTTAATATGATCCAACACTTACACCTAAAAGTGCAAGTCAGTTTTGCTAGAATTTAATGTTTAGGTTTTTTTGAAATAGGTTTTGATTTTGATTTTTTTTGAGAGACACACACAAAAGTAGGGTAAGGTTATATTTTTTATTGGACCAACTTCTGATGGTGGAAGGTACAAGATTTTGAGCTTCACAGAGCTCTTCTTCAGATCTTTTTTTTAATGTTAATTTGGAATTTCCTGAGTTTATAACTTTTTTTCTTAAATACATAATTAAAACATTGTAATGTGTTTTTTATAAATAGTAATATCTGGACAATCCAAAAATGAGCTTTGATGATGTGTTTAGGTCTGGAAATTATATATATTCTTAGACTAATTTAATGTTGACAATTACTATTTACATGTTTCAATTCTCAAAGGCAATTTAGATCACAAATATTATGTAGATACTTTCATAATATCTACAATATACTGTATATGACAGGGTAGTTACGAAGAAGTAATACCTTTCTCTAATCTGTGTCTTCTGACATAGATCTTTTATCTTGTCTCTGTTTAAATGGATTTTTTTCATATATTGTATAATATACTTTTTTCTGTACATCTTTGACACCCAATAGTCCATACAAAATTTCATTTAAGGCAGCAGAAAATAAGTGGAGTCTTCTCCTTTGTAAGTTGTGATTGAGGTTATGGCATGGTATATTGCCTTTGGCAGAATTCTATTACTGGGAAACTGAAAGCATGATTTTGAAGTTGGCTGCAGTGTAAGGAAAATGAATTAATTATTAGAGTTGTAGGAACAATTAAAGAAGAAAAAGTTTTCTGAAGTGAAACACAGTATATTGACATCTGAAAAAAGAGAGGGGCACAGCAAACAACTTGGTAATGAATAATCCATTTCCAAATAATTAAAGATTTTTTGCAAGTCTATGAGCATTCTTTTGCTGATCATGTTAGTGATCTAACCCAAATTACATTAAACTTTGCTGAGACGATATTATCTTTAATAGATAAATTCAAATTAACAGTTTAACAGTTGCTCTGAAGTGGGAACAGCAGGGTTAGCCAGTTTGTAAGTAGCGAAAATATTAATGATACTAAATTGTCTTTAATATTGTCCTTAATTAATCAAAAGGGAATCTAGCCTTCCTGGAGGTGAAAGCAAAGAGAAAAAAGAGAAACAGTACATCTTTCTGATAAAGTAAATTGTGGAGAGGAGAACATAGAGCCCTTGATTAAGCAAGGTACCTAAGCTTGTGTTTAATTCTAAGTCCATGAATAGTCCCATTGACTCAATGTTTAAATGTATGCACTTCCTTAAAGACCTTGCTGAATTAGGCCTTTATGCCATAAAGCTAGGTATTCAAGGTTTTTTCTTGCAGAGTTTTTCTGAATATAATAAACTACTGAAGCATGTTTGCTTATGATCAAGGTTGGTGTGATATCTTTATTAATTTAGGGCCAGATTCTGTCACCTACATTGATGCTGAGTATCCCATTATACCTTCAGTTGTTCTGCTGTTACCATTTGGGGCTACCTATGGAATTAGGGACTATTTAACATGAGTGAACATGGCAAAATCATTATTGTAAGTTGATGCTTGGTTATTTACTGAGGGCAAGTCTACATCACAGTGCCACTGTAGCGTGTCTAGTGAAGGCGCGCTGTACCGACCGGAGAGTGCTCTCCCATCGGCATAATTACTCTACCTTCACGAGAAGCATAAGCTATGTCAACAGGAGAGCATCTCCCACCGACATAGCGCTGGTGTCAACAGCAGGAAATCTGCATCACTTGCCGTTCCCAGCCAATGGGAGCTGCGGGAAGCTGTGGCCAGCACATCCCTGGGAGCAGCGGGTGGCGGAGCAAATGTAAACAAACTGTTTGGTGGCCCGCCAGCGGATTCCCCTGACGGGCCACAGGTTGCCCACCACTGCCATATATAATCAGTAGCTTTATACATTATATATGGTTTGATCTCATTTGAGTTTGTTAGAATCTCATCTGTTTTAGCATGGGGGTTCCAAAGTGTAACTGGGCCCAGAACTTTAAGCATTGGTAGCAGTAGGGTGCTGTGTCCCTGCTGGAGAGGAACCTACGTTAGTTGGCTCTCACGTATATTGGGCTGGGAATTGCAGTTTAACTCCTGCTATTTCCTCAGTTATAGATGTCTTTAATAGATAGGAGTGATGCCTTGGCATCATGTCATATTACAGGAGTGCCAGCACCTTGGCAGAGTAAACAAGCACTGGAACAGAATAATTTGTTTGCTTCCAGTAAGAGGAAAAAATTCAAACATGATTTACATTTCTTACAAAAAATATTCTTCCCTTGGCAGCCACCACCTAGTTGTTCCTGTATCTATAGGAGAACACAAGGACATAAAGAATGGATTATCAAAAGCGATGTATTTAAAGGCTCACTGCTTTGTTTTTCTGAAGATAGCTGGACTATTGATAAACTGACAAGAGGCAATTCTCAGGAAGAAAATAAATTAAGCAAGTAATTTTTTTATCAAAGTTTTTTTTATTGCTATCTGCATCTAGAAGTAAAAGGTTTTTCTGTCTTGAGTGTTAGATGAGTACGTTTTCAGGATAGTGAAGAAAGGTACAGGGTAATAGCATTTAGATGTAATTTCAGAAATTCAGTATTTCCTATAGCATTAATGCCATTTCTCATCATATGCTAATTTTTCATATCTGTAGCAACTGAATATTACTACAGTGGTGATATACTTGGGGATTTTCATCATCTTGTAATGAAGATCTTTGCCCAGAGGATTAGAATGTAGATTTTTTTTTAAACTGAGAAATTATTGTCCTCCCAGTGTAATGAAAAGGACTATGTACTGTGACACCTATGGTGTATTTTCTACTTGTCTTAGTACAGAGTTGCTTTTGTGACTTAACGTTCTTACAACGTGTTTGATGCATCAAGTCAAGTGTACATTATTTTCTCCCTTTGGATGAAATCTCCATCATTCATCATTTGTACTTATTTATTCTTGTTTCATTTTGACAGGTGAAGATTTGTTGTGTAGTATATGTATGTCAATGTAACTGTTTTTATATGTTTCAGAGTAACAGCAGTGTTAGTCTGTATTTGCAAAAAGAAAAGGAATACTTGTGGTATCTTAGCGACTAACCAATTTATTTGAGCATAAGCTTTCGTGAGCTACAGCTCACTTCATCGGATGCATACTGTGGAAAGTGTAGATCTTGTATTTTTTCATGCTTTTTGTGTATAAAAAGATCTTCTACACTTTCCACAGTATGCATCTGATGAAGTGAGCTGTAGCTCACGAAAGCTTATGCTCAAATAAATTGGTTAGTCTCTAAGGTGCCACAAGTCCTCCTTTTCTTTTTGTTTTTATATGGATTATCATCATTTCTGTTACAGTGTATGCGTCAGTGTGGTCATCATGCCCAAATAAGTCTCCCAGACTTCTTTTAGATAAGGTTGCAGTTTGCAAATGATTTCCATTTGTTATCATTGTTATATTCTGGTAATGTCTGCAATGTTCCAGGCATTGTTCACGCAGAGGAAAACAGCCACTCTACTGAATAATTACAGCCATTTTTTTGCATGTTCCTGGCTTTAGTAAAACTGATTTTTTTTTTCTTAACCTTTACCTAGCTATTGTTGGGATTTTTTTTTTTTTTTTTTTTTTTTTTTTTGCAGATAGCTTTACATTATACTAACCTGCCAAATAATTTGAAGGTTTTTATTTCAGAAACCATGTTTCTATTTTCCGTGATTGAAAAGAGTTGGACGTGTCCCTTTGAGAGCAATCTTAATATTGGTATTCCATTTCCTTTCCATTTCTTAATGCTGTGATTGTTGTAAAGGTGATAAGTGTTTGGATTTTCTTATAGGGGAGGTATTTAGATAATTCTGGCACCTCCTTTGAATGTAATTTCGTGTTTTATCATGAGAGAGGGCAGTGATGATGGGAATACTCATTTTTTTCTGGACTGTATAAAGGTGTATAGCCCAAATGTGTCATGCACAATTTGGTCTGATGTTTCTAAAGACCATGCTAGGTTTTTCAGTTTTTATCAGAAGAATAAACGATAAATAATGTTTTTGAGATTTGCTGCCATGTACCTGGAATTGTGGGTATGGTTTTCACTTTCATGGGCCCACTTGCACTCGATCTAATTGGAGATAAATTATGCTGCATTTCTACAGGTGATGTACATTTCACACATAACATTATGGTGTCAGCTGATACCAAAGCAGTTGAAAGATATTTTGCAATAATTCACCAATTTTAGAAAATGCATCTTGTGCCAAGTCCTGCCATTGGTGACACTGGGACTTTCAAAACTCTTTGTCAGCACAGAATACATCATCATGTTAAAATCACATTTGTGCAGTCACAATGCTAGCAGAGGGCATCCACTGGATTTGTCTTTAGTTCTGATTATGTCTAGCAGTGTCATTTAATATTTTATTAATCATTCCCTAATTATTTTGAATAAGGTCAAAGATGATAGTCTCTCATGCGATAGTACCATAGTTCACTTCTAATATAAACATGAGTATGGCTCTGTTAGCTCTGATAAAACAATTTTGATACTGTAGGGGATTCTAAAGATTCTTTGCTAATTTCCTTCAGCAGGCCCCTATCTTACCACTGACTCCCTATGTGCATAAGGGCCTACCCATGCGGAGACAGTTACAGGATTGGGGCCTTAGTGAATAAACTTGTAATCGCTTCTGAAAGTTCCTTGCAAAATTTCTGTGGTCAGTCATTAACAGTCGGACTAAGCTGGATTGTTCTTGTCTATATTGTATATTGTTGCATTTTTAGTCAATATCTGCTTAGTGTACCCATACTTACTTACTACTCATTATAAACATTAGGCACTCGGTTACATCCATATTATTGAATATTTTATTAAGCCCAATACTCTGAGGTACCATGTGAAAAGTGTTACAAAAACATCTAAGCAACCTGATTCAATATTTTCTGTCTCTCCCTCCCCCGCAATAATTTTTTTACAAAATTTTTTTTGCGGGGGGAATAAAGTGTGCACTGGTAGTATCCACTTTCACAAATCAGGATGTTTATTACTGGGAAAAGGTGTCAGACAATATGCCCTCAGCAAGTGATGGTGAACTTAGTATGTTGTGTGAAATTGCTTTGAGTAGGGCACTGTATTATCACTGTCACTGCTCACGCTTCCTCCCCATGACCCTGGACTTGATGCTCTTAAAATTTAAAAGGCAGTTTTGCAAACATAGTATCCATGAAATCGTTCAGTTTTGTACTTTGCTTATAAGAATTTTCTGAGGCTTAAGTGCTCACGGTTCTCCTTGTTTGTGCTCATTAATGCTGATCTTAGAAGTGGAGGAAGCATCCCTTCCTTTCCCACTGGAGCACAGCTGTAGCTTTGACCTTGCTAGAAAACCATGTAACCTCTTGCCACCACATTCATTTTAATGGCTCTACCTCCAAGAGGAAACATTACTCCGTGCTTCCCCCATCTGCTAATAGAGGTTAACATTTGTGCCTGCCTGTAAAATGGTAACTATAAAATTACTACCTAACTTGAGGAAGGGAGAAAGGAAGATAAAAGGGGATAGATATAAAGGTAGCACAGAAGTGGGAAAGGAGACATGTTCCATTTTGGAAAAACATACATATTAGTTTAGTTTGTAATTCTCTTGTCTTTGAACAGACAGAACTAATAATCTACTCTTATTTACACTGGTGTAAATTCAGAATAACTCCATTATTTTACAGTGGAATTAGTCCAGATTTACATTCTACTTGCAGTCACGCTAATATAATTTATTAACTCTAGCCACTCAAGGTGGGAATTTTCAAAAGTGAATGTGGGAGTTAGGCATACAAGTCCCACTGAAAGTTAATGGGACTTATGCATGTAAGTTAGGTGCTTTTAAAAATCCCACCCTGTGCATAGCAGAGCTTTCCGGGTGCTTTCCATATTTAACATACTTGTAGTGCTTTCAGTTAGAGTAATATGTGGAGGTGTTATTTAAGCTTCAATTTTTTGAATTAATAAAGGGGGGGTGGGAGATTTTTCAAGCTTTTTTTCACCAATTAATTTTTTTCATAAATGTGTTTATTTTTACAAGTAACGCTGTCTTACCTTTCCTTTTTCAGTGGTAACATTCAGAATTGAAAATTATGGTATAGTTCAGGGATGAGATGGATTGAAGTGCCTTTTATTACTGACTGTTCCCCGGCAAAATGTTTTGAGCAAATTGGATAATAGAGCTAAATTACATTATATGAGGTGCTGGCCGAAAGGCGATCTTTCTATTATGTCCTCTGATTAAACAAAATTGCATTTGAGTTGTGCAAAATGATAAAACAAAGGAATAATTCCAGCATGTAAAATGTTAGAAATAATGGTGGTATGACTGGCAAAATAAAAAGTACAATAAAAAGGTAACCCACAATTCTGAATAAATATTCATCCAGTCTTCATCCAGACTTATGTAAATCCAAACAAACTTTATCCTTAAAAGGACATTGCCTACAATTTTCAGAAGTACATAAAATCCCATTGTCAAAAGGGATTTAGACATTTAAGCATCTAAGTCCCATTGACTTTCAATGAGAGTTAGACTCTTATATGTCAAAGTCTCTTTTGAAAATGGAGCTTAGGTGCTTTTGCAAATTTTACCCACTCTCTAATTTGTGTCCATGATATTTAGAACATATTTTACTGTTCATACGGACAATTGAAATGATTTTTCCCTGTTATACTATGTTTTCTTTCCCTTCTATATGAATACTGGTTTGTGTATAGGGCTACTCATAAGTGCTGGATTTCTGAAATTTATTTTTGAGAGGGATGAAGGGGAGAATTATTGAAATATTCTTTATTGGGGAAAGGAGAGGGGAACAGTGTGTGTGTGCACAAACAATTATGTGGCCTCTGCAAAGAGATGTTTTGTGTGTTTTAAAAACTCCCAAGTTAGATCTTAGGTCTACTACCATAGGTGGTGGTCCTTCTCTAAAAATATATATTGAATTAATGTGTAATTTACTGTACCATACAGATAGATTCATATTAAAATGGTGAGATTGGATAATAGTGGGGATTGGCAATGGAATAGTGAGCCTTCCACTTTTAGGTTGTTGGTTCAGCAACACAGTTTTCTAGACCCAGTTTTCATAGAATCACAGAATTGTAGGACTAGAAAGGACCTCGAGAAGTCATCTAGTCCAGTCACCTGCACTCTTGGCAGGACTAAGTATTATCTAGACCATCCCTGACAGGTGTTTGTCTAACCTGCTCTTAAAAAATCTCCAATGATGGTGATTCCACAACTTCCCTAAGCTATTTATTTCAGTGCTTAACCACCCTGACAGTTAGGAATTTTTCCTAATGTCCAACCTAAACCACCCTTGCTGCAATTTAAACCCATTGCTTCTTGTCCTATCCTCAGAGGTTAAGGAGAACAATTTTTCCTCCTCCTTAACCTTTTAAGTACAACCTTTTATGTACTTGAAAACAGTTATCATATCCCCTCTCAGTCTTCTCTTTTCCAGACCAAACAAACCCAGTTTTTTTCAATCTTCCCTCATAGGTCATGTTGTTCCTCTTCTCTAGACTTTCTCCAATATGTCCATATCTTTCCTGAAATGTGGTGCCCAGAACTGGACACAATACTTTCCTAGCCCAAGAGTCCATGTTACAAATGATCAGTCTAGTTAGCAGTCCTAGCATAAAAGTCAGGACTGAATGTGCCATGGAGGCTCAAATATCTCCCCCTTCCTCCCCCGCTCCCTCCACCCCGCATATATGATAACGGATATAATTGAAAAACACAATAGGGAAGTTTTCACCGACAATGCCTGTATTCTGTGGATAGAGGACATCAGTTTCTAGTCCTGTTCATCCAGCACTTTTCACAAGCACAAATTGAACAAAGGAAGAAAAAAGAGAGAAGAAGGAGGAACTTTGATGCAGGCTATGTCTACACTATGCACCTTTTAGTGACACAGCTGTGCTGCTACAGCCGTGCCGCTAAAAGGTGACCAGCGTAGCTGATCTTTGTCGGCGGGAGAGCTCTCGGTGGTGATGAATTTATTTTGTCGGCGGGAGAGCTCTCTCCCGCCGACAAAATAAATTCACCACCAACGAGAGGCGGTAGCTTTGTCATTGGGATAGCTCTCCCGCTGACAAAGAGTTGTCTACACCGGCTTTTTTGGCTGGCAAAACTTTTGTCGTTCGTGGGGTAGGGGGGCATTTTTCACATCCCTGAACAACAAAAGTTTTACCGATGAAAGTGCAGTGTAGACAAAGCCTCAGGATAAAAAAGTGTGTTCCTGAAGTCTTAATATGATGGATGATAATGGTTTATCTAAGTGTGAGAAGAGAGCTGGGAAGAAAGGAAACACTAAATCAGAAAAGACAGAAATAGCCATCTAAGTATGAAATGGGCCCCATATTTGTCCTCCTCATTTTGTAATCTTTACTCTTTTATTTTCTCATATCAGTCTGGCTCTGTTAAGGATATGGTACATTCTTTTACTGATGAACTTGTTTTTGATTTCCAGTACAAATTGTAAAGACACTTTGTGTAAAGTGGGCACAATATTGCTGAAGTAATGAGGGCCCTGATTCACCAAAGCATTCAAAAATGTG
The DNA here is from genome assembly GCF_965140235.1 of Caretta caretta. Classification (NCBI taxonomy): domain Eukaryota; kingdom Metazoa; phylum Chordata; order Testudines; family Cheloniidae; genus Caretta; species Caretta caretta. The sequence continues at coordinate 198,740,732 of NC_134208.1, read as the reverse complement.
ATTAAGAGCTTTGCTGAACTGGTGGCTAAGTGAGCAAATGCTCAAGTGCCCCATATCATAACAATCACTGTGTGTACACATTCTGTACTACAGAAAAAGGGGTCACATTATTTATATGTAAAATATCCCTCATTGCATGGAAACTTTGCTTGTTTTGAATTGATAGCTGACAGAAGTTTGTTGATCTTTTGTAGTTTACAGGAATTCTAGTTTTCTTTCCCAGGTATTCTGTGAAATGACCTGAATGATTATTTAAAGCGTAGAGAAAATTCTTAGAAAAGAAAAAAATATGTATCTCTTCCTTTCAAAGGAGAGATCACATTTAGTCACATGAAGAATTAAAAATAAAAGTACTTGTTGCTAAAAAGTCTGATTCTTTATTTAAGACTCTCGGTGATTCCTTTTCTTAAATGCCCCTAACAATAAGACTTTTGTGGGCATCAAAATGCCATCTCCGAAACCAAATTAGGTGGGTGAGAGGTTTTTACTTTATATCTTTCATGTGTTCCTCATTGTCCATTAGCCTCATAGTGTTCCGTTTCAATTTTTTCTTGACTTTTTCTTAGGCTATTTTTTTAAAGTATCCTTCCCGTGCTTCTCCCTTTCAAATTAGGTCACAACTTTTATAAATTTGGAGGAGCTAAATGTTATCCCTTTACTCTTATTGGTGCTTAGTATTATTATTTGTATTATCATAGCACTTAGGAGCACTAGTCATGGACCAGGACCCCATTATGCTAGTTGCTGAATCAAACACAACAAAAAAGTGTTCCCTGTCACAGCGAGTTTACAATCTAAGTATAAGACAAGGTACAACAGATGGATACAGACAAACAGATGGAGGGAGTACCAGGATACAATGATGAAATGAAAATAATACTGGTAATCATGATAGGCAGTAGTATCAGTGCAATAGTGGTCTTAACCATTGTCAAGTTTTTTGTAGGTCTCATGGCAAAGGAGAGTTTTAAGGAGGAATTTGAAGGTGGACTGTAAGGTGGATTTGCTGTGGTTCTCAGGGAGCCCCTTGTAAGTGTGATGGGCAGCATGGGAGAGAACACAAAAGTGCTTGTTGGAAAATCTAACACGTGGGTAACAGAGCCTGGCATCATTGCCAATCAGAGGAGGGAGTCAATATTTATATGTCAGATTAGTGTCTTAAATCTTTTAGGAAGCTTTGTCTTCTATCCATTGTGTTAAAGTTAAAAAGTGCACATGCCACACATTTAACCATATATATAACATTTGTCTTCCTGTTTCATTTAATGGAATTTCAGAATGAATTCAAAAAGGTTTATCAGAAATTTTGATGGATCTATGCTAATGTGTATTTTTATGTAAAAATGGGCAATGGATTTATATGCTGTAATATATCTTTGGTGCATGAATAAAAAATACAGAACGTTGTGATGAAGGCTTAATAAATTCTAGCTTCTTTTGGAAACTAGCAATTCAGTCAGTGGATATTGCAGCCAGGAGAATAATTAATCTACTTCCACATGTTGGAACTCCATTACTTTTGAGTACTTGGCTTCCTTCTGGTCGCTAGAGAGAACACCATGCTCCCTGGGAAATGAATCTGCTGCATGCAATGTTAATTAATAATTTATTATTATTATTTTCCAAAACAGAAAGCAAAGAGTCTTACCTCCTCTGCATTGCTTTTCTAAATGCCAGTGATTTCTTTGCCTGACAGTATCAAGATGTATAAGCCTCTTTCTTTTACTTGTTGTCTGTTTCACCAATGAAATCACTAAAGTGGGATAGAATAAAAAGAATCAGGACTATACAACACTGCCAGTTTTACTCTTTCTTCCGAGTGGATGGCTAATGTATGTACTAATCATCGTATTCAAACAGTGCTATAAATAGGCTTTCAAGAGTTAGGCATTATATCAGAACATTGTTTAAGAAAATATGTGTCTATATTTTTGGAAAACCACAGATTTAATTACCCAGGACCTAATTATATGTTCTAACCAGTTTTATATTGGAATTACTACTTCTACACTAGACATGGAGTTAGTTATTCCTGATTTCCAAGAACCTTCTATTTTCTTTTGGGAAGGGAGCATCTGGAAGATAAGTCTGTCATTATTGAAAATGGAACCTTTTACATCACAGCACAAAAAAAAAAAAAAAAAAAGATGATTCCCCAATCATAAAGGATTCCATTTTCAACAAAGACAGACGTCTCTGTTACAGATGTCTCAGAGTCTGAAAGAATATAGGAGAATTGTATTATTCTGGACCTCAAATGCCTAATGCATGAGATCCCAAATCAACAATTCAAAGTGCTAATAAAAATGTAATCATTCCTGTTTTATAAACCCAAGTTTAGGTAAGTGTAAATGAATATTCTATTATTATTTTGTATTACAGCAGCGCTCAGTATTCTAAGTGCTTTCCACATGTATAGGAATCTGCTAATAGATTCAGGGTGAGATTTTGAAAAGCATGTATGTGATTTGTGCTCCTAAGTTCGGGTGGGGTTTTCAAAAGCAATAAGGACTGGCCCAACTCTATTGCCATTGAAATCAATGGAACCTATTGACTTAAGTGGGAGCAGAGTTAGGCCGACACTAAGCACTTTTGAAAATCCCAGCCTTCAAACTTTTCCAATTTTGCTGAAGACAGCTGGAAAATGTTACCTCATTATTTGTCCCATACTTAGAATAGAAAATATGTAGAGAAAACTACAAAAACAAACAAACAAAAAACCCCTGCTAAGATAGCCAAAAAATACTTAAGGGTTTTCACTGTATGTATGTATGGGTATATCTAATCTGTCTGTCTACTGTATTTATAAGGCAATTATCTCCTTGGTTTCTTGATTTGTGCCTTAGAAATTTCTTGGCATCTTTTTCTTGACCAGTTTCTAGCTTAAAAAAACCTATTTTTTTGTGGAATCGCATTCTGTTGTCGTTATTACCAAATATTTAATTGTTAATGCAACACATCTTTGTTTTTTAGTTTGTTTTGTTTTTGGTACCATGGGATTTGCTAATTTGGGTAACTTTCCATCAATAAGCCATTTTTGGCCTCATCTGTTATATTTCTGTTTTCTAGGATTAATGTTTTCACTGCATCTTTGCATCATCACAGTATTTTACAACATAAAGAGTAGCCTGCTTCGGAATAAGCTGTGTAGAGACCTAACTTTAAGAAAGGTGTGACACAAAAATATGGCCAGTTAATAGTGCCCACAAGGCAATCTAGGATGGAGTTTAAGTAGATGACTTGAACCCCTATGCCTCTTGTTAGGCATCTAGAAATAACTACTGTCTTTGAACCTTGAAGGCTTTCTGATCATATGGCAACTTGTTCTTAAAATGGTTCCTTCTGCACTAGCCTATTCAGCAGTTAAAGTGGATCCACCACCTGGAGCCTGTGTTTTCTGCTTGTGGTTTTCATTGTCTCTGATTTGCTGGGTGTGTTACTCCTGTCAGCACATGCCCACTATCAGGAGAACTGTATATATCCTATAGAGTAGGTCTTCACTGCAAATTTAAATCAGGTGATTCAACACCTGGGTTAGCCTAGCTTGGGTGTGAGCCGCCACACTGCAAAGCCATACACAAGTTACTGTGTCTTCACTTGTGCTGCACTTATGCGTGTGTCAGAAGGACTTCTGATGGCACATCCTATGTTCCTCTGTGCAGCAGTAAGCTGTGAATTTTGGGAGAACTTATCTGTTGTTCTGGGAACATAGGAGTAACTATGGGAAAGCGTTTCAGGGCAAGTGATTTAACTTGCATTCTCATTGTAAAGGCACCAGCCCAAGTGAAAGCAGCACCTGAGCTCTAGCCCACAAGGGGCTAGAGTGATTCTCAAACAGGGGTACATGTACCCCTGCGGGGTACGCAGAGGTGTTCTAGGGGGTACATCAACTCATCTAGATATTTGCCTACTTTTACAACAGGGTACAAAAAAGCACTAGTGAAGTCAGTACAAACTAGGGTGACCAGATGTCCCGATTTTTGGGTCCTTTTCTTATATAGGCTCCTATTAGCCCCCAACACCCTGTCCCGATTTTTCACACTTGCTGTCTGGTCACCCTAGTACAAACTAAAATTTCATACTGACAGTGGCTTATTTATACTGCTCTGTATACTATACACTGAAATGTAAGTACAATCTTTATATTCCAATTGATTTATTTTATAATTATGTGGTAAAAATGAGAAAGTCAGCAATTTTTCAGTAGTGTGGCTGTGACACTTTTGTATATTTGTTTGATTTTGTAAGCAAGTAGTTTTTAAGTGAGGTGAAATTTGGGGGTACACAAGACAAATCAGACTCCTGAAAGGGGAACAGTAGTCTGGAAAGGTTGAGAGACACTGCGCTAGCCTATACCCTCAGCCTTGCCAGCTGGATATAAAGCACTGCCAAACTCAGGTGAGACTATTTTGTGTGTGGATGGGAAGGAGCTTTCAATCAACCCTTGTGGCAAAATACCTAAAAAGACTCAGGTTTGGGACAAGGTGAATGCTTATAGGTGGCACTGGGTCCTGCTACTCCTCTCCTCAGACAGTCCCTTGTGCTTGTCTTCCTTCCCTTCTGGGGAGTGAGTGCAGCCTCCCTACTGGGAAGGTCTGGTGTCTTGCTGCAAATAGCCTACTGGCAACTTCCCTGCTCCTCTCACTCTCTCCCTCCTACCACCCAGGGGTGGGTTTAAAAAGGTCCCAAGTAGTTGGAGTCAGCTGAACCTAATTGTTTCCCTAGCAACCCGTTTTCCAGCTGAACCTTATTGCCTCCTGGTTCTCTCTCCTCAGTGGATAGGGAGGGGCCTTTTAAACCCCTGGGACTAATTACTACCCCCCTTTTGTAGTTGTTTGTCCTGGGTTTACCACACCCCTGAGTAAGAGACTGAGTTAATGCTGTAGTGAAGACCTGCCCACAGAAACAAAGAGCTAGGATCGTCCTTGGTTTTGTTTAAATATTTTCTGTTCTTCCTGGCAGACTGATCCTCCAGGGTGACCATGATGTGTGACCTTGGTGGTGGTGATGTTACTGTTATTTTGGCACGTTGTCAGCTACTTTCTATTTGGAATTAAAAATTCTTTCCTATTTGGAACGGGGTGACTGTTAGCCATTCTTGTAGAATGTCTTCTCTAGGTTACTGGCTTATGGTTGTTTTGTAACTCTTCAGAGTTCGTTGTCTCTGGCTCAGATGGCTTGTTAGATGGGGCACAAATGTTGTTTTCCTTCTGCTCTCAGGTTTGTGAAACGGTAATTCTCAAAAATAACTGTGAGGTGTGTTGCAACCTAGTAACAATGAATATTGTCTAATGTGGCTCCCTTGAATTAATCAGGTTGCTTTGTTTGTTTTTATCAGATTTTTCTTCCTCAGCTCTGGTAACAAATAGCCCCATGATAGTCATGGTTACAAAAGCTTACACTGTATCACGTGGCAGGAGTCCGTGACTATTGTTATAATAACCTGCAGGACCAAACAAAGGATTTATAAGAAGTGATTACACTTAAAAAAAAATTAGATCAATCAATCAAAAAATGCTCCAATACAAGCAGGAGTATCCATTACAAGTATCATAGGAAACTGGTCCATTGACCAAAAGTAACATAAAGAAGTTAGTTGAAACTCACTGACATACAAAGCCTGACTTACTGGGTTTTCTGCATGGAATAAAAATCATTGATTTATTAAGCGTTTTGTAATGCTAATAATTATTATCAATGTGCATGTCTTTAACTTTTCAGGCCAAATGCAAATATGACTTGAAGTTGCAGTTGCTTACAGCAGGCCTTTAAGTTTACCATGTGTTTTGCATTTTCTAGAAAGAACATGAGGATGGGGAACATTTTTGCTCATAATACCTCAGATGACTGTCTTTATGCTTCAAGAATTAGCTAAACAGTGAATTTATTAAAGGTGAAATTAATCTCCTGCAAAGGGCAGTTCAAAATTTTAAATAGGTTCTTTTGATTATTTATTGATTGTAAAATCAACTGGTCATGCCTAAGTTTGATTTATTAATCGGACTGGACGTCTGAGATCAAACAACACAAATAGAAAAAGCTAACTTACCAATTCTGGGGTAACAGTCTGTTCCTCACCCTGTTCCAAATTGCAACAGTTAAAAAGGACCTTTATAGCTGAGGTATTTATCCCATATTCTAGTTTGTGACCAGTGACATGACTGGTACCATTCAATTCTTGACAAATGTCAGTCTTGTTGTTAACAGCTTATCTTGGAAATTTAGAGCAAATGGAATATATAATTAAGTGAACCTTTTAACCTTGGAGCTTGGCATAGGTTTAAAAAAAGAGTTTTAACCAATTAATAATGTAACCTTGATAATCAATATTTCCTATGCACTTGCAAGACTAGTTATGTTCCCCATATATGCCTTTCCTGTGGTTTCAGTTAAGCATACTTTTTTTTGCAAGGCACAGCCAATTATAATTGTCAGAACAATGGCTGTGAGAAACGTCATGCTTTTAAACATAGTTGCACTTAATAAGCAGTTTAGCTTGTATTTGCTAATTATTCTATATCGTCTCTTTTGGCATTACTTTTCACAGGGCTTTATGGAATTCTTTAGCATAGCCATTATAAATGCTTAAGGTTTAGGCCTTTATAGGTTCAGGAAGGTCCTCTATACCATGAGTCCCATGTTGGTGCTATTTAGGGCATCTGGGCCCTGGCGGAGCAGCTGTGTAGTTGGCTTTCAAAGCTGCCTGCACCACATACGCTTTCACTGAAGGTAGTAATGGGGACAGACCAGTCACTCGATGTTTACTTGGATCAAGTGACAGCTCACGTAGCTGGACATGTGGGCTGGATCATGTAGGGGTTTCAGTTCCATCTACATTTTAGTCACAGGGTTGGGGGTGGATTTTACCACTTGACCGCCAACCTAAAACCAGACTATTCTAATATTATGTAAGTGAACTGAATTTCATTTGGAAAGAGTAGACTGATTAAAGGCAGCAGATTAGCTCTTCAACATTTTGAGAGAAATATTGAAACAAACACCTGGTAAAGAAATAACAGCTGTCTTTTGGTGGTTGTTTTGTTTAAAGAACAAACTCTTCCAAGGAACCCAGACATCGTAAGGCAAAGGTCCCTATTTTAAAGGGCCTCCCAAACACAAACACATGAGAAGTTTAAGCCTCTGGTTCTCCCTAAGAGGATGGCTTTTTTTTCTCTTCTTTAAAGTGACCCTCTTCTTTTCGGAGCATATTTTCAATTTGTTCCATGGTGCTGTCTGCACTGCTTCCAGCTATACCATTTTTTCAACAGAATTTACTGTTCATTTCTCAGTTACTTCAAACCCTAATAGTCTATTTTGCTTTTGGCAGGATTGTTATTTTTGTTGAATTGCATTGTATTTAGCTGATCTGCTGCCATGTGAGTCTCTCTGCAACCATTTTTTCTAGTAGAACATTAAAATATTTCTCCGGGGCCTTCAGGTTACATTAGTGATATGTACCCACAATAAGGCTTACAGTAAATGTATCCTAATTAATTTATTACCCCCTTGGGTTGAAACATTTATGCATGTGACTAATTCAAATGCTGACACCAGATGTAAAGCTTATGCTCCTGTTGCTACACAACAAAAAAAAAAAAGTTACTTTACTGGGAGCATTAATCATTTAAAAAATCAGATTTCATATAGTCAAGTTGAGCATTTCAGCAGACAACCTAAATAGAGCATTACATTCATAGAGTACTGGAAGCTGCTAATGTTAATATGAACAAATTAAGGAGTCTGCCCAGCTTATTTAGGCACATTAGGATAAAATAACATCAAAGCTGAGATTTAACAAAAAATCAATCCAGTGCATATAGTACATATTCCTCAATCCTTTGTTGTGATGTCAAGGGATGTGAGAGCTTTTTTTATAGGTTACAGCTAATATTGTATCTTTATTCATGTGTCCTTGTATCACTGTGACATATGTAGTTCTGGTACCATTTGGAGTTGGTATGTGTCTGCATACTCATGCAGGCTCCTGTGAAGCAATAGGGCTGATAAACTATTTCCTAACCTCTCTGGACTTTGTTGACAGTGTGTAGAAGTTTACAAAACTGAAGCACATAGGTGGTAATTTTCCCCAGCGAAATGATTGAAAATTAAATGCTGTGGAATTGTTCGTTTCTGTTTTGTTCTTATTTCTGTGGGTTTTTTTCCCTCACTGCCTGGTGCCAGGCAAGTTTTGAGTGTGTACATTTTCTGACATCTTATAAAAGTTATTGCCAGCCAGTTATATCTTCAAAAGTTCTTGTCAAATTTTGCTTTACTAATTATTTTATATGCTTGCAGATGGTACATACACGTTGTACTTGTTACTGGAACAGCTACAGATGAACATGGATGAAGTAGGCCTCAAGATAGCAAAGGATATGAAGTTGCAAAGACAACACTTCAGTCTGTCTTATTCTGTCCATGTTTATGTATTGACATAGACATGCTGACGTTCAGTACCTTCACATACATGACATTGTTTTCATTACTTATGTCCAGAGTGGACATACCTCAATAGGTTTGGATGTATCTTGGTTTCTAGCCCATCCAGTCCTTTTCCTTTTTGAAGAGAAGGATAAAAAGAACGTTGTTCACTGTCATTGGCCAGAGTGTTTTTTTGTAATGCAGAACACCTGTCCAATTGCAAGTGGCAAGCAGCCTAATTTCACATCCAACAAATGGCAATGCTTTTGCATTCTACCAACCTGGCTGAATTTGACTCTGACATGAAGGCAATTCCCACCCTGGGTCATATGCAGAATAAAGACCTAGAAATGAAAAATTCTGTATTTCAATGTCAATCTCTTAAATCATTCAGACCACACACAACCACCCTGATAAATAAAACCATTATGTTATCAAAGCCTGAATTTTCTTCAGTGAAAAAGGAATTACGGTACATAGACCCACACATGGTTTTCGAGAGAAATATAATTTTTATGGTATAGCTGCATAAAATATTTCTTAGCTTTTTAACTGATAGGAAAAGCTATATGAAAGAGTGCTAGGAAACTAGAAACATTATTTTGTAAGATGAGGTGCTACAGTAAAATCTCTGTTTCTGGGGAAAAAATAATAATGAAGCAGATCTCTGATTCAATTCTTAGCTTTTATACTTCCAGGGATAATTTTGTATGATCACATTTGTCCGTTAAAATTCATGGATGTGACTAATTTATGAAACAACATTCTTCTTAATTTAAACGTTCATTAACCCATGTGAAAGCAGCCACGGTCATTTCGTGCTGCTCTACTTTGGACATTTGTCCTTCGTGAAGAAATTGAAGCAACAGAATCTTTTTTTTTTGAAATCTGAAGTTATTTGTCTTATGGTTGGAAGAAGAAGCTGTTGCACTGATGCAGTAAACATAACTGCTGCAGTTTTAGATTAAGCAAAAAAAGAGGGGGAGGGCACATTTCTGTATTGCTGTGCCTCATATGTGTTCTTAGACATGAGACAGAAGGCTGAGAATTGGCATATGAGAAATTGGGCTGTCCTATCGATATCATAGATGCTTATGAGAGGTTGGGACTAAAGAACCAGGAGCGATTTGACTCATTCATTTTACCCCCCTAAGTTGTTGAAGACCAGGAAAGAATGGTTAGTAGGAAATAGTTTTCAGAACCATCTGCTCACAGGGCCTGTTAGAGGTATTTCCCCCTTTAGATGCCAAATATCTAATTTTTCTTCATGTGCTCCAATGTGAACTAAGGAGAAAATCTGTTTTAGTTCTTTTAAAGGGTCAGGGATCTGCCTCGGGGATCTATTGTGACTGCTTCCCTCTGGGAGCTCCTCTCTTAACAAGGTGTTTTCTATATGTTCTCAAGCAATTGAGGTGTAAGTTCCATTAAATCAGTCTGTCTTGGAAACACTATCTGGAGCTGAAATGAATGTTACCATCCTCCTTTCAAGCCTGTGGCCACTGTTCTTTTAGGATGGTAGTGTGTGGTGGTATATTTTTTCCTTCTTCTTAACATTAAGTTTGGTAGGTTTTGTTACAATTACTGAAGTCAGAAAGGTAGGAGAAATTTCACCTTTCATATTACCTTCACCCTGTCAAAGTGGTTCTGAGAACTGTGCATTCCAAAGAAAGATTCTAGCTCTGATGTTAATTAAGAGGTATCTCCACACACACACCCCGCCCTCCCCCGATTCCAAAGCATTTATGAAGCATGCCTTTTAGAAGGGGTTTGTCCCTTGTTTCTGGTCAGTACAAACCCATCAAAGCAGGTAGCTCAGGATAGCCCTGGGGCAACAAAGGGGGAGGAGCCTCTCCAAAACATATTTGTAAGGCAACCACTTGGCAGTATATCCTCTTTAAAATATATGTATAGTTAGATAGGGTGTGCATTACTGCCTCAGCTCACTCTGCTTTCATGTAACATGGACTAGTGGCTATAATTAAGTGATACAATCAAAAGCTGTATTTTTCTTTTCCTTATTTGACTGATTGGTGTGGATTATTGGAAATGCAAGAAAGGACATTTGCTCTACCAGTAAAAATAAGTTTCTATGAGCGTCCAGTAGCTCTTTGCCCATCCTGTTCTTGTTCTCTTATGTCACTAATAATTTATGTTAACTAGTTGTGTTAGTGTGTGAATGATAGGGAAGTCACTTTTCTGGTTCCAGTGCAATAGAAGTGTTACAGGTTTAGAGGGATTTTGAGGCAATATCATGTATGACTAGGCTTGGCAGAATGCAATTTTAATTTTTTTCTAATTTTGACGATTAATAATTTTTATTTTTAAGGGTTTTTTATTTTTATAGTTGCTGGAAATTAAGGGGTGGGTGGACGATTGGAGTTAGGGTTATGGCAGTGCTGACAGCAGGGTGCCAGGGGCTCCCTGCATGGACAAGGCACCAGGGCACAAGGTATGGGGGAGCCTGTGGTCTTGGCCTGGCAGATTGCCCACAATGAAAACTTCTTACGTAGCTTTGCAAACATCCACTGAACATGTTTAGTAACTGTCACACCCTATATCTGGATGTTTCTGGGCCTTTCTAGATGAGTTGTCCTTCCCTGCTGTCAGGATATGTAGAGAGACAGAGTATTCAAACAAAAATCCATGCCTTTCTCCTCCCCCTTTCCCTTTCTTTGGGCCAAAGTCAAATGTGCTGTGGGTTAAAGCAGCACTCCTCTTTTGGGCCAGAGGACTTTCCTTCTTTGATTTGTCCATCTATCAATTTGTCCATCTATCAACTGTCAGTCCAGTTATTTGTATGAATTATTGAGCCACTGTCACAGAAACCCATTTTACAGGTAGTGAAAAGTTATAAGGTGAAATTCTGCCCCATTGAAATCAATGCGGATTTTACCTATTATTCACCCATTATTTTTTAACACTTCTCTGAGGAGTTTCTATATTTTCTCTGCTCACCAGCCATTATTTGTGGAAGTGCATTGCAATTATTATAATTTTAAGGGTTCAGTAAACCATAGTGGGCATAGCAATGAGGTTTTGCCAGAATATTGCCACAACTGCTGGCCAATCATAAAGCAGTAATTCCTAGCATCATTTTCTTCTTTCTTTGTTTTAGTTAATGATCTATTTCAGACAAAGCTGGTGTTGAACAATTTGAGAGAATCTATTTCTGGGTTATAAACAGGAAAAGCTACCTCTGGGAACCATCTGCCTAAGAAAGTTACTCTTTATTTGCAATGTTTGTTTCAAAGGTGACCTGTAGTCAGTGGTTGTATGCATTTTTATAAAAAGCTCTTTTTAGTATGCTGTTGCTTCTTAGTTTTCTGTGTCTCCATGAAATTTCTGCTTGATTGGCCATGATTCAGTGAAACCTCTCATTAGGGTAGCATGGTTCATTAGAACTTAAAGAGGCATAATTGAAAATTGAATTGACCATGCTGTGATTCCCTAGTTGCTGTGATTGGTAATCTTCACGCATTATGTTATGTGCTTTACCCCCACAAGTCTTTCTAGACTCCATATGATTTGTGAAATAGTTAATTTGTTTCATTAATACTTAAACTATGCTTTGCATAATCTGTAGAGACGATCTCTTATAAAGTGAGAACAATAAATAAAGTTATTAGCAATTCAAGCATTTTTAATTCAGGAGAAACATGAAATATTTTCAGAAAATTACTGCAATAAACAATCTGTACAAAGAAGTTACTCAGCTCACTTGGGTGCTTTTTGTCTTGTGGGGAGATGAGAATTTGATAATTCCTTAGACTGACTTAGACAAACTGAAATATTAGTCAAGCAAGGATAAGTGCTATAATGAAAATCAAGGATCTTGTAAACCCCCTTTACAGAGAAATGGAGTGATAAAACTTAATTCCTTTAACTTCTCTTTTAATGAAAGTTTAAATTTCATTTGCCTGGGCTTTGATTGGGTTCTGTATCTTTGATGTCTTTGGAGGTAAAATAGAGAATGTTTTGCTTTGAGTTGTCCAGAGAATTCATAAAAAAAAAAAAAAAAACAGGGTGCAGGGCCATCCCTAGCAGGGTGCAGGGCCCAGGACATAGGCACCAAGTTTCTAATCTGCCAGGGGGTGCTCCCCCAGGCTCCGCCCCCACTCCACCCCTTCCCTCAAGGCCCCACTCTGCCCTGCTTCTTCCCGACCTGCTGCCAACCTGCATCTTCTTGCCTCCGCCCTGCCTCTTTCCCGCCCAGTTCTTCCCCCTCCCCCGAACACGCTGCACCCTCGCTCCTCTCCTCTCCCCCCCCCCCGTGCCTCCTGACACCATGAAACATCTGATCTGTGGCAGGCGGAGGTGCTGGGTGGGGGGAAAGGGAGGTTCTGGTAGGAGGGCTCCTCCTCGCCCCCCATCACCCGCTTGCTGCTCACCTCCCCGTTCGCCTCCTCACCCCGCTTGCCCTCCTGCCTCACCATCTCACCCAACTCCTCATGATTTTGTGGAAGCGCGGGGCCCGGGGCGGTCGCCCCAATTAGCCATACCCAAGGGACGGCTCTGATAGGATGTAACTTAAAAGTAAATACTTAAGTTTGGGGGAAATTCCTGTTCCCTTGTCTGCAATCATGGATGGTCTTGCTTGCTTCCCTGGTGTGGAACTAGTATGCCTAATACGGATAGGTAGCTGACCCAGGTGTAGGGCCCATGAAGTGGGGGATACAGTAGCATAAATGCCCCATAAATGCTTAGACAGATATCTCCAAAATGACTATTCACAATAGTAAGGTCTACTTGTTTGAGAAAGGGCCCTTACAATAATCTTCACAGTAACTTAAATTCAGCGTTATCGATTCCTAGTATTCTAGTGAAAGGATGTGAAAGAATAATTGTTGCTTTCAGATAAAAATCTGAACATAACTCGAATACGAGAGAACAAAAATATATGAAAATGTTTGATCAAAAAAGCTTTATTTTTAAACTCTACACATAAAATGAAATTTAAGCAAAATTACTGCTTTTCTCCCTGAAGAGCAAAAGTACACTGATACAATGACATAAAACTAATCATATACATAAGAAGAGGTTATGTAAGAAAAATGAGGCTAAATGACAAAAGAACTACTCCATAGACATCAAGGCACAAAATTTACTCTTGTTATTATGATTCTATTAAAAGAGTGTTTAAAGGTCAGGAAGACAGGACAACATTTGCATTTAAATGGCGATTTTTAAAGTAGATATGGTGATTGCTGACCTCTGCCCTTGACTGGTGTTTTTGAAGTCTGTGAGAATCAAACATCACATGAAAATATTATTAAATAAATCAGTGAAATGCTCAAACTAGCTTCCAGGCTCTATTTACACATGCTTTTCTTCACTATAGTATCATAATCAGTTAAGGTAAGATATTCTTCATTATTTTTTCTGTCATTTTAAATAGTTGTTGACCTCTGCAGCATAAATCTAAGGTCATAATCACCTCTGAGTCAGTCGAAGGTGAGCATTTATCAAATATAGAAGGAACTGGCTAAAACAATATTACAGATGATTGGAAATTTGCAATTTCCTTTTCATTATACTGGTCAGGCCATTCAAATTCTTCATTTTGTGTGTAGAATCCCTGAAAAGGGTATACTTTTTGGGTTTCATATTCTTCAAGCACATGTACCTAAATAAGACTTAAAATGATCATTTTACCTTGTCCTTACATGGGGAGGGCAAAATGTTGCAACCTGAGGCCTAGTCTACACTAGTGCTACAAGTTGATGTAAATTACACTAATTAAGCCACGTAATTACATAACTTAAGTCAGTGGGAGATGCTCTCCTGTCAACATAGCTTCTGCCTCTCGTTGAGGTGGATTAATTAAGTCGTCAGGAGCGTCTTCACCAGACCCTCAAAATTGCCACCGCTGCATTAATCACAGCGGCACCGATTTAGCCACATAGTGTAGACTAGGCCTGAGAGTCTACACTTTGATGTCTAAATCCATGTTTTGAAATCTACATAAAGGTAGCCAGAGATGATGAACACACAGAGCTCCCATTGACTTCACTGGGCGTTTTGCATGCTCAGGACCTCTGAAAATCAGATCACCTTTATTTAGTTTCCTAACTTTAGGATCTCAAATTTGGAAATGTTGATCTGTATCAATCCGCTATAAACTCAGTGCTGTTGTTTCAAACATGAAAAAGAAAGCAAGATATTGATTTGGGGGAAAATGTGTTTAACAGTCAATTTAAATAACCTTTGCCTAGTTTGGCAGAATCACATAGGGTTAAATTGTGAGGTTACCACGAGTCCTAGGTAAAAGAGGCAGCATGAAGCTGCAGTGTCCAAGAAGTAGATCAGGGACCCAGTTGTGACTAAGTCACTATTTAGCCCCGGCTGGGGAAGTAAACCACACCAGCCCTTTACTTAGCACAGATTACTCCCTCCTCATGCTGGCTGGTGGACTGGGGAGTTCAGAGGCAAAGTTGCTCCCCATCCCTGCCCTTGCCTGCTCACTCCTCTCCCAGCTGTGCAGGAAGGGCAGTCATAGCCCCATGGTGGCTGCCTCTCCCCTCTGCTCTCTGATCCAGGATGCAGGTAGCCCAGGCCAGAGGAGCATGGGATTATTTTATAGCCTCCTACTCTCCTTTACAGACATGAGCCACTGCCTACAATTTGCCCCAGTGTATTAACACCTGGGGAAATGATCTCGAGGATCAGGCCCTGCTGTGTTTGTAATGGTGAGGTCCAAAGTGAAGATGACTTTCATCCGATCTGAAAAGGAAAGATGAAAGTAGAGAGCAAACTCCTTTCAAATGTAGTCAGCTTCTAACTAGCCTCTAATGAATACATAGATAGGGTTACTTCAAGTAAGATGCCGAGAGCAAGCTTGCTATGTCTGTAAATATTCAAAACACATGAGCATTTATTCCACCCTAATGGTGGCAATCAATGAACTTCACAATCCTTGAGACAAAGTTTTACTTGGTTTTATGACAAGTTTTTATCTTCGGGAGGAGGCTTTTTTATTTTGAGGAGCATGATACTTACAACTGAACATAGTTGACTTGACTAGTACAAGTTATCTGATCAAATATATAAAAATACAATAAGCCCTCTGTTGAGGATTATCTCCAAGAGGCAACACACTCTTCCTTGTAAAAGCCCGTGATTTCCAGCACAGTTTTAACATTTTGATGAAGACTGTTTCTGATGCAGGCATCTATTGAGTTATAACTAAGATACTGTAGATGGGAGAGGAGGCACATAACATTCACACAATGCAATAGATAGTGCATGTAAAAAATTTGTGTGAGCCATTTTATATGTAAAGCGAAGCGTGTTGCTCTTAAATGCTACATTAACATTTTTATAGATACGTGCTTATTTTACAGACAACATATTGCACAATAAGTAACATTTCTAAGTGGGCAACAGATAGAATTTAGTGAGATAATTAGCCGTCTAAGGTTTTCCTAAACCTGCTTCAAGAAACGCTATCAATTTGCGTTGTTCGACTATGCTGGAAGAAGGACAGGAGACAATGGATGGTGGTTTAATTAGGCCACAAACTTTATTCTTAAATGTCTGGGAGTACCTAGCAGATAAGTGCTTAATGCAGGTAATTCCATAATCATTTCAATATATACCCGGGGGGCTTCCGTCAGCCCTTCCCTTTACCCATGCTGGACCCTACTCAATCTGCTGCTGGCACGTCACCAGTCCCCCGCCCCCCAAATGAGGGTTGGGGGGGGCTATAAAGTGGAGGGGGATTGGCTCCCTGCAGTACCAGTCATAGGAGCCTCACTTCATCTCGGCCAAATTGGTGGTGAGAGAAATTCTTTCCCAGTCCCCCGCAAAAGAAGTGACTAGCGCAATGCCACAGTGGGTCCTGACAAAACCCAGCATTTCAGCACTTCAGTGGATGGCAGTGTGGGTGCTGCTCTGCCTGGTTCAGGTACAAGCACTGAGATGGACCTATATAGTTCCCCTTCTCTTTCAGTCACCTTGGGCGATGGGGTGGGGGAATGCGTTAGCGTCCCTGTGCTGACCCGGGTATTCAGCTGCAGCAGACAGTCACTCCCTGGCTTTCTAGCCCTTAAAGGGGAGCACACCTTTTCCAACAAGCCAGGCAGTGGCCACTAAACTGCTTAATGTGTGGTGAGGTCAATTTAATCATTTTTTAAAAAAAGTTAAAATAGTGTCATTTACATCCCCTTCCCCATGCGTCAACCTGCCAGTATTTGTAGTTTAACAATGACATTTTCTTATTTTGTAATGTTTCTTTTTCCCATATTGGCCTGTGAAAGATGCACACAAGCAATGGGAAACTGACTACCCAAAGTACCGCCATGTTTACGAAGTCAGCAAACCAGGAAAGAATAGTGAGATTTTTCTGTAATATCTGTCAAAAATACAAATCTCTTGGGAGTTTCTTGTAACAATAACTACTTTAAAGGAATCAAACACATAATCTGCAAAAGAAACGTGGAATATTTTAATCATCTGTATACAATTCCTTCCCTTATCACTGCAGTGACACAATTCTGTTCTACCCGTTCTTTTTTATTATCAGAGTTCCCTACCCAGAGTCTCTGAGTGCCTGTTGAGACTATAAATTGCTTGCAGGATATTCTGTATACTTTATTCTCAAAAACATGTCTCTTTCTCACAGTGCTCTCACAGAGAGAAAATCCTTCTTGTATGAACAAGTGTTTATGCATGTTGATTGTCACATATTTTTCTGAGTAATGAATTGAATTGACTCCATCTGGATGAAGTCCCCAGTTTTAATCATTTTGCACACTTAAGGTGTTTCTACACAAACTCTTAGTAAGTGGCAAGCTGGGGAGTAAATCTACCATGCACCAACTGTCCATGTGGACCCTGCAGCTCTTCACTTCCTCAACTTCACCAAGTTACCTAGTACGCATTTGTCTTCACCGCTTTGAAACGCAGCTAGATTAAAGCGCACTAGAGAACTGTTAGTTCACGGCAGCAGGGTCCATACAAATACAGTGCATGGCAAGCAAGTGCAGGGTAGATTTACACTCCAGGTTGCTACGAACTAAGTATACATGTAGACGAACTCTTTACTGCTTATATTTAACCTTACACTAAACCTGCACTCTTTTTGCTTTCTCCTTTGATATTTTTTATTTAGACTTTGTGGTTCCTTGGATTTGAAACCTCTAGGGTCTACTATAGTACCCTTATGCTTTCTGATAGTGTGATGGAACGTTTATGTTGTTTTGGTTTAACAAGGCATGATTGTAGGTGTATAATTTCTGTCTGTTAAGTCTAAACTAATAAGTACTTATTTTGTTGCCAGGGAACAGCAAAATGGTTAAACTTCTGTCTCAGTTAAGTAATGTGAGACTATTGAAAAACCCAGATCCTTAGAATACGCACTTCTAAATCCAGGACTCATTAATCAAATTTACAATCAAAATAGCCACAATAACAAGTGTATCATCTGCAGCAGGATTATTTCCATCAGCTGCAGCAGTTAAAATGTGTCTTGTATAGCTAAGGGCAAAAATGCATCCCCATTGAGTACTAGTTTTTAATCTGGAGGCAATATGGGAAGTAGGAAACAGTCAGAAAAGCAGTTTGCAGTTTGCAGAGATATCAGCCTCTATTCCCTCCTGAACCAGTCACAACCAGTGAAAAGGTTCTTTGTGTTTGGTTTCAATGGATTATCGAAGGCTTGGGTTGGTTCTGTACTTTCCTGAAAATGATCACCAATCTCTTCTGTAAAAAGAAAAGGAGGACTTGTGGCACCTTAGAGACTAACCAATTTATTTGAGCATGAGCTTTCGTAAGCTACAGCTACACTTCACTTGCATCCGATGAAGTGAGCTGTAGCTCACGAAAGCTCATGGTCAAATAAATTGGTTAGTCTCTAAGGTGCCACAAGTACTCTTTTTCTTTTTGCGAATACAGACTAACAAGGCTGTTACTCTGAAATCTCTTCTGTAATGTTCAAAGAAATCCAGTTTCTGATTATCGCAAACGGAGATGTTAGTATTTTGTGATTTTGTAAACAATATTTTAGAAAAATTGAACAGTGAATCAAATTCTGCAGTCTGTTACACTGGAGTAAATCTGGAGTGATCAGCTGAAGACAGTGGCTTCACTCTGGATTTACACTGGTCTAACTGAGAGAATATCTAGGTTATGTGATTCTACAGTCTGTTATGTTAAAAACTCAGAAAATGTCATTTATGCAATGTAATAAGGCAGAAAATTATGATGTTCGCATGGAAAATCTGACTAAGTTGAACATATTTAAAATGCCTTTGGAACATCCTCGAATACTTGATGAATTTCTGTTCTTATTACCAACATTTAGATGTAACCATATTACTTGCAAATTGCAAAAGATAACCACTGAGAAATGAACTCCATAAGCAGTGCAATCACAACATTATATTTGATTGTTGTAAAGGTCTCCTTTAATATCAGGCAATCTCCTAATTTTCCTTTTAGTAGTGTTTGAAAATTAGAAATGTAATGAAATGTAAAACTGTCACAATTCATAAAGCCGTTGACAGCCTAACAGGAGGTTAAACATGAAACAGTGAAATGTATTCACTGTCTTTTTTGACCATTAAAGGTTTATAAGATGAAAGAGGTAAAACAGCAGTGAGGAGGTGCATGTTACAAACTCAATCATATCATATATATTGAGAGAGTGGCATGTGCTGAATTCCCAAGGTACTTCAAGTCTCCATATGACACGGTGCATGACTTCTGCAGTTGAGCAGAAGACACAGAATCACATTTGCACCGATATTTTTAGGCTTTTTTTGTGTGCGCGCGCTGCTGGTCTGCTGGTCAAAAGTAAAATAGTGCCGAAATTTAAGAATCCAGTGCTGCCCTGATGAAACTGTAGCTGTTTCATTGACTTCATCTTCGTAGTGTTCCACTGCCAGTTTTTTGAAAAGCGCTTTTTAAACTATTCTGGCAAAGCTTGTTGATAAGGATAGTTTTAGAAGTATACAAAGAATATGTAATGGCAGTTTAAAGTGACAATTTCCCACCCCTTTGTGCCTTTATTGTATAATGTCACGGTCTGCTTATTAAGTTTACATATTATGAATGGATTGTGTTCCCATTAGTTTTAATTTTTTCTTCCTTTCCTTTTGCTTAACTACTTAAACAAGTCTAGATAATAATTCGAAAGTTCTGACTTAATCCCACAGATGAATGGCAATTCAAAGTTGTCTTTCTGTCCTTTGTTTGTCCTATTTTGCCACTTAAAATATTGCAGCATGTAGATTGGCAACCACCAAACAATACTGGGATAAGCTTCCTTGTTATTTTTAGCCTGTCAGCATCATGTGGAACATAAAGTAGAATGTTTTAAATATGGATGTACTCAGACATAAGGGGATTTAAAGATGGTGTGAGAACTTTTTTCTTGATTGTCCCTGGTTTTATTTGACTTTTTATTTTAATGATTGGCAAATTACAAATGATAAGGTTTTGGTCAGCACATTCCAGATTTTATACTTTTGCACATATAAGACCAGCTTCTGATACCCTTCCACATGCTGCCTAGCATCTTGCTATACATTTCAGTATGATCGCCATGAGCAGCAGGAGGGGCTATCTGTGCTGAGTACGTACCTAGTGTTTCAGATGGGCAAGCACTTAGAGCAGGCCCACAGCTGGCACTGACATATCTTAAAGCTAAAATGAATATGTCTCCTACATAGCCTCAGATTTGGATGAGCCTAGGTACCAACTAAGTAGGCTGTGGCCACAGGTGCTATAAAGCTAAATGCTTGAAAGCACTTTCAGAGCCTCAGATTTGCCCATGACAGAAGCTAAGGATAACTTGTGCCACTAGATTTGCTGTGGCAGCTGGGAGGCAGTTTTTCTTTTTCTGAGTCACAAAAATTTTACCCCAGAACCCTCACCATGAAACCAATAGCCCCTTTTTTTTTGTAGCTTCCTTCCCAGTGTTTCCCCTTTGGTCACTGGTCAGGCCATGTATTCAGCTTTTTCCTTCTCCTTGTTAACTTATTCAGAATGGCTAGTTTAAATAAGCTTATTTTTGTTACCTTTCTCCTCCATTTACTGTTCTTCCTAGTCTTTCATATTTATTCTCTTCCACATAGAACAGTGTTTCTGATGCCACTTTTCTTCTTCTTCCATCTTCCTTAGTTTCTCTGAGAGCTCAGCTGTTTTATTATATTTGAATCCATTCACTGTAGTCTCCAAAAACGAAAGCAGGTTACCCTTTTCTTCCTTGAGATAGAGAGAAATTTACTACTTCTTCCTCCCGGACTGCCTTGATCTTTCATTGTCCATTCTACATCCCAGTTGGTTTTCTTTTTAACTTAGGGAAATGCACATGGATTTACTGTCATATATTAGTATCCAGGCAGTCTTCTACTTCCCCTCTTTGCCATCCATCTGGAGCATAACTCTTTGCCACACTCTTTTTGATGGTGTTTCCACAGGGTGTGTTGAATCCCTCAAAGATTCCCCACAGAGTTTTGAAACAAAGAAACACTGCCCTGTTTGTATTTTGTGTAGGTAAAACATGGCTGAATGAACAATTTTGTGGAAATTATTAAACCGGAAATTCCAGCACTACATTTCTTCTTAATGTATGTCTTTTTTTTTTTTTTAAATAACCAATAGGGAATTGTTTTTATTTTGGTTAGTTGAAAATTAGGCATAAATACAATTATTCTTTAAACATTTATGTAACCCTACTGCCAGATGGAGTCAGCAGCAACAAGGGCCGGGATCAATATCTAGGGGTCCCGTTTAACAATACAACACATAACTAGCTCAAGCCCCACCCAACAATCTGATAAAATTACACACCACCCCTGGGCGCCTGTAAGAGGCAATATTTCCCTTCTCACAAGCACTGAATCAGGGTGTAGAAAAGAAAACTTTTAATAAAAAGGGGAAATAACCTAGCATTAATTTGTCAAAATGCCACAAGCATGATTCAGAGGCATATGACCATGAGCAAAACACCCACCGCAGAGTACATTGGGCAGTGTCCTTTGCCTCAGGTTCTCACCTTGCAGTGTGAACAGCCAACAAACAAAAGTTCCTTTAACATGGTCTCCCTCTCCCTCCACTATACCCCACTCACAGCTGTTGTCCTTGATCAGCAAAGACACAGAATTCAGAAGTGCCTTCTCACAAATTCACCTGCCACCCCAGGGTGGGGAGTGGAACGTAGAGTAATGCCTCAGTGACTGCTGCTGCACCATTCAGTGTTGCTGCCTTCTTGTCCACTCCGCTGCTGCCCGCCATGCTGTTATCCACTCTGCTACTGCTCCATCGCATGCTGCATGGTTGTTCGCTCCACAGCTCTGTCATCCACTCCGTCACGGGCTGCTGCATCATCAATCGCTCTGCCGCTGCACCATCACCTGCTGCGTCGTTCTACTGCAGCCTCTGCGATGTCTTGATGTCCCACCACTTAGCACAGCGGTCAGTGATTTCAGCTCTCCGTGAATTCAACAGTCAGTGAGGGCACCTCACTATTAGTGCAGGCTAGCGGGTCTCTTTCACAGGAGACACTGCTCCACCGCAGTTCTAAGCTTTAGCACTTAGACCTGGTTATCAGTGATTTCCACTCTTGGAATCAGTAAGAAAAGATTCCCAATTGAGTCTAATCAGCTCTATTATTAAACAGTGGAGAGGGGAAGGGTCAAATGGGGTCTTGGACTCTTTGGGCAGAGATCACACCATCAGGCACAAATATTTCTCCGCACCCTCTCATCTCCACTTGGCCACCCTTGCCCCCTGCTTAGCAAGCGCAGTTCAGTTGCGGGTGACTGCCCTCAATCATAGCATGCCAAGCATGGTTCTGCTGCCCTAGATTCACACAATAGGGATAACACAACCTTATTACCCCTGCACCCAATAACAAACTGACTTGCAATCCACCACTAGCCATAAGTGATCATTTGGGCAGAGCAGCTCCATCATGCTGCACATCTAGGCAGAGTGTGTGTGTCTATGCAAACGAGGTCGGTTCCTGAAGTCCTCTCCCTAGGCTCATCACTAGAAGTCAGGGGAGAGCTCATTCAGACCCTGCTGACATCTATTTTATATTTGTCTTGAAGAGTGTTTCACCCTACCCTTATCTTCATTCTTTATAGTGATCAGATTGAAATTTCACCTGCTTGCTGTCCCACATTCATTTCAGGGGCCAGTATCATATTGTTGACATGCAGTCTGAAATGAGAGAATTTGTTAATCTGTGCAGCATTTAAATGGTAATTTGAGGATGCACTCTCTGTTTAGCTCAGGATACGGTTAATATCTTCTAAATAAATCAAGAAACTGCAGGCCAAAGAATTTATTTAGCCCAGGACGCTATTAACACAGTAACCTCAAGCTGCTGTTACTGAAATCTTCTCTCTCTGCCTTCTGGTTGGCAACCATAGAACCCTTTGCTCTCACTGGCTACAGTCCTTTGTATTCCCATACCCAAAAGAAACATGTCCACTTCAGCTCCACATCTTACTATTGTTCCAGGCTTAAGGAAAAGGTCCCCTTAAAAAAAAAATCCCATCTCTGCTCTTCGTCTTCTACAGGCTCCATCCATCTGCTCCTCTCTCCCTATCCTCCTTTTGGCTTCCAGGACCTCTCGTAACCCCTGTTCTCTGTGTTCTCCTGTGTCCTTCAGTCTCTGGGTTTCAGATGGGCACATCCTTCAGCTTCCTGGGGGGTAGTTTGAGTCTCATGAAGTAGTTTGAGAACCCATAGGATGCAGAACCACATGAGCCACTTTTATACTTGGTACCAGAGCTGTACATAACTCTTGTGCTCAATGATCCAGCTCTGGCTAGCATTCCTGCCCCTCTGTAACTCTCCTATGGTGGGCCAGGGTGTCTGTGCAGCAATTGGGAGATGAATCAATAGGACACATGCATGATAACAGGGAGAAGGATATCAGTAAGTTTTGGTGGGAACGCTTCGTTGCTGCTGTATCTGTAGTTCTATTCTGCTTGTAGTAGCGAGAAATATTTGTTTGAACTTACTGTGCATATGGCAAAAGTCTGCTACTACTGAAGTCCATAGATATTTTGCCACTGCCTTTAGAGGGAGCAATATTGAGCCCATAGATACTCCCTCTTTTCTAACACTACGATAGAGAGTAGATTAGAATAATGATGATGCAGTTCAATAACACCTACTTCTTATTTTTGAACTGACATTTTAAAAGCTTGTGATTAAGTTTTTGTTTTATGAATGTAGATCAGGTGAATATACTAACTAATGACTTCAGAATTTGATGTGGTGTGAATGTTCTGTTAATGCCGAAGAAAAAATGAGCTATCATCCCTGTCACGCAAGAGACAAAAGAATGATAAACCTGCTAGATATTTTTCGTAGCTCCATGAAGCTCTGCAATAGGTTTTGGATACCACCTTGAGATTGCCATTTGAAGAGTTATTTTCAGAAAGAAAAAAAGAATAAAGTGAGGCAGCCCTTGCCATGTGTAATATCATTGAATGACACTGTAATGAGACTTTCCTAGACACAGGAGATAGGAAAGTCTCGATATTTCAGCTTCAGCATCCTTCATTGTGGTGATTACTGCAGTACGGTGTTGTAAATGAAAGTTAAAATGACACAATTTTAAGTAAACTTGAGTTTTATCTTATTGCTTGTCATTTACAAGGCAGTAAAGCACCCACAAAATAAATTGCAACTCTCAAGTAATAAAGGGGTGTTCTATGGGACTGGGAACATTTTTTCTAAGGATTGGTTTAAGATCTTTCTTTCTTTCTTTCTTTCTTTCAATTGTGGGTTTGTAGAATGAAAACTGCAGCCATTTGTTCCATAGACAGATTCTTCTAAAAAGCCTCTTTAACAACTTTTTTTTTGACAGTGCATTTTCTGTAATCTCTGTGGCGCTGTAATTATTAGCCCCAGGTATCCTGGTGAAAGTCTAAACTTTCAGAAATGCTATTTTAAATGGAGACTTGTCTTTATTACAACTGTACTGTACTGCTCTTTACTGCAGCAGTTGCTATAAGGCCATGACCACACTTCATATATGCTCCTTCATTTTTCAGTGTTTTATAATTCAGACAGAAATAATTATTCTGTCTGAATTTTGGCATACAAAATCTCTGCCCCAGAGCAAATATTTCTATGCAGCTAAAATAGTATTGAAACATTTAATAAAAATCATGTAACTTTTTTCAGAGTAACAGCTGTGTTAGTCTGTATTCACAAAAAGAAAAGGAGTACTTGTGGCAACCTTAGAGACTAACCAATTTATTTGAGCATAAGCTTTCGTGAGCTACAGCTCACTTCATTGGATGCATACTGTGGAAAGTTTAGAAGATCTTATTATATACACACAAAGCATGAAAAAATACCTCCTCCCACCCCACTCTCCTGCTGATAATAGCTTATCTAAAGTGACCACTCTCCTTACAATGTGTACGATAATCAAGGTGGGCCATTTCCAACACAAATCCAGGTTTTCTCACCCCTCCCCACACACACACATAAACTCACTCTCCTGCTGGTAATAGCTTATCCAATGTGACCACTCTCCTTACATTGTGTATGATAATCAAGGTGGGCCATTTCCAACACAAATCCAGGTTTTCTCACCCCCCCCCCCCCCCCCACACACACATAAACTCACTCTCCTGCTGGTAATAGCTTATCCAAAGTGACCACTCTCCTTACATTGTGTATGATAATCAAGGTGGGCCATTATTTGTTTTTCAGATAGTTAAAATATGATGTGAACTGGTTGGTTATACTCTTCTGGGACCTGAAGGAACTCCACTGGAGTTAGTGGGAGTCTTTCTATTGACCCACTTGGCTTTGAATAGAGCTGTTGGTTTAAAACAAAATAATTATTACAGCAGAATTTCAGTATGAATGGGAAGCCTACAGTGAATTAATATACTGAGGGATATGAATTAACAAGTAAAGGAAGACATTAAAATAAGCAGAGAATGATTTCCAATATATACTTTGTTCCTTTACTTGATCAGACTAATTTCAATTTGTTCTAGGCTGCACAGATAGTAATGCCTATATTAAGGTTGCCCAGAACTTCCCATTGTGAGGCTGTTTGCAGTTGCTTATAGCTTTGCCAAAGTTGAACAAGTTGGGTTGAATATTTTCATGCTAAGTGTCTCCTTACGACTTTTTTTTTAAAGTTTCAGCTAAAATGCTTCACCTGTTTCCCAGAACTCAATTTAGGGAAAATGTATTGTTTTTCCCATGTTAGTTTCTTAAGCAGTTTTGTTGAGACGTTCTATCACCTTCATGCTCTGGAGCAAGGATGTGAAATTTGACAGTGGGGTTGTCCTCGTGTCAGGAAAGTGCCTTTTGGCATTCCTGTAAACATTTGCTGAAAGTAGGACAAGTTATAAACCTCTGAAGAAACTGAGATTTGCACATGTTCAGTAAAGTGGCTAGAATTTAGCAGCTAAATTCTCCAAAGATTTCATCTGAACTGGGCGTGGTCCAGTCATACACAGCTCCTACATGGTGGTCGGACTGTGCGTGTACAGACTGAGGGTGCTCCATCCTGGGACTTCCCCTATAATTTCTCCTTTTAGCTGCTGTAGGCCAAGGTGGAGCTGAGTTCAGGAACTGAGAGCAGGCAGGGGGGAAAGGGCAGGAGATTGAAAGAGAGAGGAGCAGAAGGTAGTATAGAGGCAGAAGGGTTTGTAACAACTAGAGCACGCTCCCTTCCAGAACCTGGAGCTGAAGCCATTATTTCTGATACTCAGTATTCTTTTATGGCCACGCAAATAGTGGTGAAAATAACTGGCAAAAGGTGCATTTCCATCCTCCTCTAGTGGCGGGTCCACATAGACAATAACAACGTTCTACTTCTACCAGTTACTCCATCAGCGAGAGGACTGTGCTCTGGGTCTAAAGTTCCCAACACAGCTGATGATGCACATGTGGGGTAAGTATAGAGATGTCTATGTAGCCTTCAGGAGACAGCCTCCCAGCCTGGATCAACAGACTTGAGCTAGCAGGGCTTGCACTAGTGTTCTAAAAATAGGTATGTAGACAGCATTTTGACATTGTGGCTTGGGCTGGAGCTTGGGCTCCGAAGCTGACAGAGAAGGGTGGGCTTCACAGCCTAAGCAGGGTCCCAAGCTGCAACTTCAAAGCACTGTCTACATACCTATTTTTAGAGCGCTAATGGTAGTGTGAGGCCTGCAAGCCCGAGTCTCTTGATTGGGCTGGAAGACTCATTGCCGCAAATTGTATAGATGGATCCTGTGGTTCTACATGATGAAAGGTTTGCTTTTTCATTGATTTAAGGGGCTTTGGATCAGGCTCTAAGCAATGATGTATTATAGTTATGTTTTTAAAAGTGGGCTAAAGTCAAGGCCACAGTCAGGAATGAAGGGAGCCATTGTGCCAACCCAATTGATCACAGTTGATGGTGTCACATCAGGCATTGTGTGGTGAAGTTCCCAGATCTGGCTCAATCCTGCAAATCCACATATCTCTGGGACAAGTCTGAGGGCAGCTCCAGGAAGAATCAGGGTGTTCACCCCTTTGTGTGTCAATGGAGAGTTTGAGAACACAGTGTGCTGGGGTGTTCCTGTCCATCCTGATGACATGGCTGAAGAACATGCAATGTCAAGTTTGAGTAATAAGGAGGCTATGTCAAAATGTAAAATTGGGGCTCTCCAGACAATTTCTTCTTTTCCATGAACTCACCCCCATAGTTCATTGTTTATCCCTTCTGTCTTCTCAATCCTTCACCTTTTTGTTTTTTAGAGGGGTCTTGTCTTACTAATATTTTTTTCATTGCTATGGAGTTCTGTAGCCACAGTAGTTTATGCTGAATTCATCTTCCAGCATTCATCGTTTTGCATCCACTGCTCTCAGACGAGAAGATTAAGTCAGGCACTCACACCAGACAGGTGAGACCAGCAGTAGAATCCAGGAATGTCTCTTCAGGATACGATAACCTTGGTAGAAAAGAACACAAAGCACCAGTCTCTAAACACTTTCTTCTACCCGCCCCGAACCCCCAATTTCCACCACCCAGTCACACAAATGAACTTTAATAAACATAAAGAGAGAGAAAAACTGAAAAATTCAATTCAGTATGAGGCTGAGGGAGTGGGGGCTGGGCTCTTTTTGGAGTCAAAGTATTGAGCTCCATAGTGGGACTATGATCAATGGACAGCAGCAATCAAGGAAGACAGTGGGGAGCTCTTCTGTGGCTAGTGGAGAGGAAGTAGCTGAGGTTGAGAATGGAAACTGGTGAACAGAGAGTACATGAGCTATTCAGTTACTTACATGCTGATTTACTAGCTTTTAATGGTTTGTTTGGGGGCTATACAGCGTGGAAAAGTTCATTCCAAGTTAACATAGATCTTGTGGGTGATTTAGTGTTAAGAAGAAAAAATTGAGGTGGAACTTTATTACACTGGATACTGAGCTTTCATGTCACTGACATTGATTCAACAGACCAAGTCTGTGGTCCGCAAACTAAATTTTGAATGAGTAAATAATATTCCCATGCCCTGAAGATGTTTGAAATCTCAACCATTCAGGTGACGATTTAAAAAAACATAGAAGCAAAATATCCAGGATACCAATGTCCATATGGAATAGTCTTAAGGAGCATATGATGTATTTAATACAATACCATGCATTGGAGCTATTGTGGAGCTGGATCATCCCAAGACAATTGCCCAGGGAAAGGATGTGCCTTTCCTCCTTGGTAAGTCGACCACCCCTCCATTAGACAATGCAGCCTCTTTTCCCCTGCATTGCTGGTCCATTCTGTGGGGTAGTGTAGAAAGGGATAGAGTCATAACCCATCTTCAAACCACACCCTATCATACTTATTCTGCCTCCTGCAGGGTAATTTGTATTTCTGGGGGAGTGCTGTCAGGGAGCACAGAGGTTCTATCATGTGTACTCTTGGTGGAGTGCTGCATGTCGGATTTCTTGCCCCCACTGCGGCCAGACACAATCTGGTCTGATCCTCAGGCTGAGAAAAATTTCAGCTTATCTTCCATTTGGGCAGTGGCTGCAGAAAGCTATTCATTTTGACTCTGTTAGGTTAACCAATTCAGCAGATTAGCTTGCTGCAAAAGCTGTCTTTATAAAAGAGCTAACCTACTTACTCTCTAAAAATGCCAATTCCCCATGACATCAACAGCTGAAAACTAATAGACAGGTCTCAGTGACCTGGCATCTTTGTGGAAAGTGGCTTACCCAGGACAGCAAAGAACACAACTCCAGGTTCACACAGCACCATTTTATTGTCCTGTTAAATTCTTCCATTTAATTTTGCTGGCAATACCATATTTCTAAATAATAAGTAAAGACTGTAATAAAATTGGTGGCAATGTGTCACAGACAGGTGCAGAGTTAATGCGAGAAAGAAAACATATGTTCCTCTCCGTTATCACCATAGCTGCAAAATAAATGTTATATTCCTTGGGTTAACTCCCACACATGTGATTGGGAAGAAATTAGGCCACTAGTACTGTGAAGGGTCCATGTAATAGTCTTTTACAGGTATACATTTTGGATCATTAGGAAACCAGATAAAAATCCATTAGGCTGTGTTCTTGTTTTCATATGGAAACATCCACAGTTCTCTGAAAATGGTATTTGACCAGGCATCCTGCCAAACTGATGAAATTTAATAGTTATATTTGTTGACTGCATAACGTTAAGGTACTTGCCAGTAAAAAGAATAACAAACCAACCCATAAATGAATACAGTAAAAGGGGCAGCAAAACCTGAAGCACAATGTGAATGGGTATGAGGGGTCTGATGATAATGTTATTAAACTGGTCTCTGTCTGATCCTATGTCAAAAATCTCCTTTCCACCAGCACTGCTGCATCTCTGTTCTTCTCAGTGAATCTATTGGAAGGGGTGGCAGAATGTTTTGAAATGTATTCTTATAAATAATTTTTTACACAAATTGTGGGTACTAAGACAAGAAAAGAAGTGTGATGATAGGTTAAAAAAAAATTTGGGAACCCCTCTGCTAAACTACCCTGGCACTCCCCCATTCTCTCTGCCAGAGTTGATAAAACAGTGTAAAGCAAGTAGGAAAACATTTTGTTTTCGTTATTTATGGTGTCCTCATCTCTTGCAGAGGTCATTGGAGAATCCTAAATTCAGGTCTTGATAGCTAAATAATGAAGAAACTGAGTCTACACAGCATTTGTTAGTTTTAAAAATATAATTTGTTCATTTTATATGTATATGTACAGTCTGTCAGTAATCTGGGGTCTTAAATAGTTTTTTTTTTCCAAAAAAGCTTTTCAGTTTATCTTTCAGGGTCTTCTGGTACTTTGGGAAATTAAAGTAGGTTGCAACAATAAATTATGGTAAATGTTTTGCAGTGATACTAGCTACGAAAATGAATAGTTATTGCTTAGATCAACTTAGACCTCATTCAGCAGGAAAATAAATGTTTTACTTGATTGTCAGAAGAGAGAGCAAGCTTAATGTGCAGTCAGAGACGTAGTATACTGGTGGATTATTTTGAGAGGGTGCTGGGAAAAATTATATTGACTTTAATTTGATTTGAGAACAAAAAAGGGTTTGTGTATCCTTCACTAGTTTAGTAGTTGCTGTAATGGATACCAATGAGAATGTGGCAAATAAATTTAAAAAAAAAGTTTAATTCCCAAATTGAAAGGGGAGTTTAATGAGTTTTTTTCACACAGTAAACAGTAATGAGTTTATGAACAATTCTACCATACGTGTGGTGAAGGCTATGTAAATGAAACTGATGCATATTTATTCTTGTATTTCTTGTGGGAATATATTTAGGGACCCATAAGCATATATCAGAATCTGTTACAGTGAAGAAAATTTATGAGGCAGATTACTATCCCAAGAGTGGAATTAAGGTGAAATTAACAAGTAATTGAAGTTATCTTTGATCATGATTTTTGATACTGTTTTTCCCCATGCTCTAAGAAAGTGAATATTTTTTGATGCTCAGCAGAGCAGTACAATGCAGCACAGGGAAACATAATGTTGAATTTTCATAAAAATGTTTGTAATGCAAATGAGGGACATTTCAAAAACTGGTTCATTAGCATTTCTTAGTAAAATACCAGTCTCCTCCTTTTTCTTCATTAATTCTATCATTCTATTATATAGCTCGATTTTAACATTTGTAAATGTGAAGTGTGTGGCTGCTGCTGCTGCTGATATAATTATTTTGTGACTCTAAGTTATTTTAGAGTGCATTTGAAACAATTCTTCCAACAGTGGAGTGTCATAGTGAATTAATGACAGTGTGCCATCTCTGGGACCTTTGCTTTGAAATCCAGTCTGGCTTACAGTGAACTCCAGCCTTCTGAGGCCAGAAGCTGGTAAAAGGTTAGAAAATGAATGAGATCCTGGGATATCACAGCAGTTCCACAGAAGCATATATTTACTTACTGCTGTGCTTCAATGATCAAACTGGGCAGAAATAGAGCTGGTGTTTTGCCCACCAACTTCCTCTCCAAAGCTTGCAGTCAGCCAGAGTATTCTCCATTCCCCTACCCTCAGTGACATGTTTTCCTCTCCCATTTTCTGCCAGGGAAGGACAACAAACATAGAAACTTGAATAAACTAATTACATTCCTTTTCTTTGTGTTACTTTATTGCTGCTTCTCTCTTTTCCTTTCATCTCCAAACCATTCTCTTTTTTGCTTACTACTTATATTTTCTACCTTCCTGTTTTTTCCCCATCCCCCAATCTCACTTCCCCTCTGCCCCCATTTTTTTCACTCCTCCCTTCCTCCCCTCCATTCTCTTCCTTGGGGTGTTCCTAAGTGGGGTGTGACGGATTCCCCTCAGGCTGCCACTTGGAACTGGGGTACTACTGAGCCCGCCTGGGCTCCCATCAGCCTGGGCTCCCTTTACACTGTATTGCTGAGGCAAGCCAGCCAAGCACTCCCTCAGGCTTCAGACTGCATTTTACCAGCACACATACAGCTAAGGACCACACCCAGCTGCAGCTCTACACACAAATGCTGAGATCAGCTCTTCATGGGAAGGCTCAGCTAAGGAATTGCCCAGCACTCATGTCAAGGTTCCTCCCCCACTCTGAACTCTAGGGTACAGATGTGGGGACCTGCATGAAAAACCTCCTAAGCTTATCTTTACCAGCTTAGGTCAAAACTTCCCCAAGGTACAAAATATTCCACCCGTCGTCCTTGGATTGGCCGCTACCACCACCAAACTAATACTGGTTACTGGGGAAGAGCTGTTTTGACGCGTCTTTCTCCCCAAAATACTTCCCAAAACCTTGCACCCCACTTCCTGGACAAGGTTTGGTAAAAAGCCTCACCAATTTGCCTAGGTGACTACAGACCCAGACCCTTGGATCTTAAGAACAATGAACAATCCTCCCAACACTTGCACCCCCCCTTTCCTGGGAAATGTTGGATAAAAAGCCTCACCAATTTGCATAGGTGACCACAGACCCAAACCCTTGGATCTGAGAACAATGAAAAAGCATTCAGTTTCTTACAAGAAGACTTTTAATAAAAAATAGAAGTAAATAGAAATAAAGAAATCCCCCCTGTAAAATCAGGATGGTAGATATCTTACAGGGTAATTAGATTCAAAAACATAGAGAACCCCTTTAGGCAAAACCTTAAGTCACAAAAAAGATACACAGACAGAAATAGTTATTCTATTCAGCACAATTCTTTTCTCAGCCATTTAAAGAAATCATAATCTAACACATACCTAGCTAGATTACTTACTAAAAGTTCTAAGACTCCATTCCTGGTCTATCCCCGGCAGAAACTAGCATATAGACAGACACACAGACCCTTTGTTTCTCTCCCTCCTCCTAGCTTTTGAAAGTATCTTGTCTCCTCATTGGTCATTTTTGGTCAGGTGCCAGCGAGGTTACCTTTAGCTTCTTAACCCTTTACAGGCGAGAGGAGCTTTCCCCTGGCCAGGAGGGATTTCAAAGGGGTTTACCCTTCCCTTTATATTTATGACAACTCAAGTGAACACTCCCCTCTAGAGGGTAAACCCAAAATTATACTGTCTTGTGCTGCACAGAGAACTGTACAGCGTAAACTCATGAAATTTGCCCCCTCCCTCAATGTGGAGAGGGATATACACAGTTTTTTGCCCCAAGTATGACACAACACTGGTTTTAAACAAAACAAAGGCAAGTTTATTAACTACAAAAGATAGATTTTAAGTGATTATAAGGGATAGCAAACAGATCAAAGCAGATTACCTAGCAAATGAAACAAACATGCAATCTAAGCTTAATATAGTAAAGAAACTGGTTATAAGTAGCAAACTCTCACCCTTAATGTTGTTTTAGGCAGATTGAAGAGATTCTTGAAGGCAAGCCACACTTGCTTACAGCTTAAAACTCCAGATATTCCTTTCACAGGCCAGACACCCTCTACCCTGGGCTCAGTCCTTCTCCCCTAATCTTGTTCTCAGATGTTTTCCGCTTTCTTGGGTGGGGAATTAATGAAGAACAAACCACAGTGATCCACAATGATGTCATTCCCCTGCCTTAAATAGTTTTTGCATATGGCGGGAATCCTTTGTCTCCCAGTGTGATTCCCACCCCTGGTCAGTGGAAAAACACTAGTATCATCATGGAGTCCAGTAACAGGTGACTTGGTCACATGTCCCTGCAGCCATAACTCAAACGCTTTCCAGGAAAGTGGGAGATTAGCATCTTCAAAATCCTGTTGTTTTCCCTAATGGCTGACAGAGCTCTTCTTCAGGTCTGGGAAACTTACTCAGAGTGTCACAGCTAATGGGCTACTTCGCCATGAATGGTTCCTTGAAATATGTGTTAACTACTTATGCTAAACAATCTGTTCTACCTTGCATTTAGTTGTGACATTTTGAGGAAGTTTCCCAGACCTGAAGAAGAACTCTGTGTAAGCTTGAAAGCTTGTCTCTCTCTGCAACAGAAGTTGGTTCAATAAAAATATTACCTCACCCACCTTGTCTTCTCCCCTAATTAGCAGAACTTCTGATGAGGTGGGGAGAAGTAGCCCTTACGTTTCACCTGATTTTAGCAGAGGAGGGGGAGCTGCACAACGTAAGCTTTTAGCACAGAGCATCAAAAAGGGCAAATGTGTAATGCCAGCAGAAAGCTTGATGTAGGAAGGAAACTGCCTTATACAGATTCAATTTGAGCATTATTGTTTTTACGGTAAAAAAAAAGCCCTATAAGAAAATGACATGCTGATTTTGCATAAGTGGTATTTAAATAAGAGATGCAGTAATCACTGATGATGACTGTAGTATATCTTCAGATTGTAAGACTTCAGCCTTAGTTTTGTGTAGCCAGAGCAGAACTATAACTAATCAGTGTCTCAAGAGCAGGACTTAAATTGGAAGAATGCTTTATCTGGAATATTTTCATACCTTGTGTAACAAGTTCTTTAATGACACCCAGCACAGTAGACCTCTGCTCTGGATCAGTGCCTCCCTTTGCGATCCAAGTACAGTTCTAAAACTGTCATGATCCAGCCCTTGCCCTGAAAGTGAGGCAGTTTCTTCCTGTGGGCCATCTAGCAATTCCTTCTGGAATGGAGTTGGATGATTGCATCCGGACTGTGTGATTACCTGACACAACTCAACAGCTTGACTCTAGCATACCTTATAATAAATGATAAAAAAGATGAGGTGGTGTTGTGTGCTCATCATAAACTATTTTCCAAGGTGGTGTTGCAGTTGCGGCTTAATCAGTAAATCATCTTGCAAACGTTATTTCTGTGCTTCCCTGCCTAGCCTGCATAGGCCATTCCCCCAAAGTTTTGTTTTGTTTTGTTAAAAGGCCACCAGTCTTTTTTTTTTTTTTTGGCCACTGTTTGTTTTCCAAGATAAGCATATCAAAATAGCTGTCTGACTGGCTTGATTTTTGAGCTTTGTTCCATACAAGGGAATTCTGCTATAACTGTAAACCTCTTCTCTGTCTCCCTCTAGAAGATTTGCGAGGCAGTCGCATGGAATTGTCAACTTCCAATCACTGTGTTCATTCTTGTTGCTTACATCCAGCCTCTGGCTTTAAATAAGTGTTTAGTGTGTTGTTGTTTGCCAATCTCTTCCACTACGTTTGGGTCAGATTCTCGGAAGCTGTGAACTGATGGAGCTCACTGAAGCTGGTGGAGCTGCACCAGTTGGGGATGTAGGCTAAGTTTAACTGGGATATGGTGGGGTGGATTGATAGACATTATTATATGATTCTTACTGTTTTTAATATGGAGATCTTATTCTATTTTAAAATAAATAATAAATAGATAAAAACAGATTAATTTATGAAGGTATCTTGCCCTTTCCACTTAAAATCCCAACCAAACAAAAACCCTAACAAAATTTGTTCAAGGTACTTTGACCTTGTCTTCACTTCCCATTGTTGATATGCCTGTATCGTCTTCTCTTTGGTTTGCATTTGGAACTTTAGAGTCATCTCTGGAGCTTTTTCACTTTTAAGAATCAGATTGTGTTGTGACTGCAGTCTTTAGAGAGGGAATTACTCATCTGTAATTTGTTTTCTAAAGATATATGGATCAGTGATGCCACTTCCCCATTCTCCTCCCCACAGAGTTTAGGATTCTATTATTCAAGAATAAAAATGGGTATGGTTCAATTTCTGTATATGTACAGGAATGATTTCACTTCCTGTGTGGAAAGGAATGGAGCGTAAGAACACAAGATGTACCTGTGTTCCATGAAAGGGCCTGGCTAGCGTCAGATTGTTGGAACCAGTGACTGTAGAATATTGAAGACGGTGAGTTCTCATCTTAGTCACATTCAGGGACACCCACTCCACACTGGTGATCTGTTGTAATGTGTATCTTTTGAGAACAATTACTGCAAATCATCACTTTCTTGAGATTTAGTTATTTACTAGCACAGGCGCATGTAAAGAGCAAAAAGAGAATCAGACTGAGACTTGATGGTTGCCCTCAGTACATATGTTCAGAAAATACACATTCCCGTCCTGGTCTGTCCTTTCTGGGCTGAAAGGACTGGGGTAGCTGCAGAAACGGGGAGCTCAGCTTGTGAGGTTGGGGAGTGGAATACCTTACTCTGCATAACAGCTACACCACTGGCTGGATAAGAAACAGCAAAGATATAGCTGGAAATGGATTCTTGTCCATTTCTCTTCTCTCAAAGGGATAATGACTGCTGTGTGATTTTTAGGGTAGGGTCCGTAACATGACCAAAAAAAAAAAAATAAGGGTAAAAGAACAGAAAAGACACAATTGCAGTTATTATGGAGCATAGTGTATGTGGTTATCTGAGCTGCTTGCTGTCTCTTGCTTCCATAATAGTTTGATCTCAAGCAGTACCCTGTGGTACCTGACAATCAGTTAAATAGGTGGCTTAATAGTGAGAATAGGACCAATCTTTCTGTTCAACCTGTGGCCTGAGACATGAGTTCAGTTGCTAATGGGGTTTTATCTATATCACAAAACAGTTGCAATCTAACACAGTAAGCAAAGGGCAACTAGAATGATTAGCTAGAGTTCAATGAAGAGTCACCTTCACTCTTTCTTAATATATCGTCCTTAAGAATCAGTTATTTTTAGTTAAAAAGCATCCAATGAGGGTCAGCATAAAGAGGGGTTAATATTGTTGGGAATCAAGGTTCAATGGAGTTATACTGGAAAATGTTTATACAACTTTAGAAAATGTTGAATGTGGACTCTTACAAGATACAATGGGAGACGGCAAAAAATACAAGTGTACACACTTAATAGCCAGCCTGGCTGTTGTATTTGGATATGCCTTTCCTGCACACAGGTAAAGATTTCTTTAAAAAAAAAATTAGAGAATATAAGACCAGACTTACTGGGTCAGATCAGTGGTCCATCTAGCCCTGTATCCTGTCTTCTGACAGTGGCCAGTGCAGGTGCTTCGGAGGGAATGAACAGAACAGGGCAATTTTGAGTTGTCCACTCTCTGCTTCTGGCAGTAGGAGTTTTAGGAATGTGGGGTAGCATCTCTGACTATCTTGGCTAATAGCCACTAATGGACCTATGCTCCATGAACTTATCTAATTCTATTTTGAGCCCACTTATACTTTTGGCCTTCACAATATCCTATGGTAAGGAGTTCCAATGTTGACTGTGCAATGTGTGAAGAAGTACTTCCTTTTGTGTGTTTTAAACCTGCTGACTCCTAGTTCTTGTATCATATGAAGGAGTAAATAACACTTCCCTATCCGCTTTCTCCTTACCATTCATGATTTTATAGACCTCTATAATACCCTACCCCCGTACTTGTCTCTTTTCTAAGATGAACAATTCCAGACTTATAAATCTCTCCTCAGATAGAAGCTGTTCCATACCTCTAATCATTTTTGTGGCCATTCTCTGTACCTCTTCCAATTCTAATGTTTACTGTGAGATGGAGTGACTAGAACTGTACATAGCATTCCAGGTATGGGCATACCGTGGATTTGGATAGTGGCATTATGATGTTTTCTCTAATTATCCATCCCTTTCCTAATGGTTCCTACCATTCTGTTAGATGTTTTGACTGCTGCTGCACATTGAACAGATGTTGTCAAAGAACTATGCACAATGACTCCAAGGTCTCTTCCTTGAGTTGTAACAGCTAATCTAGACCCCATCATTTTGTATGCATATTTGGGATTATTTTTTCTAGAGTGAATTACTTTGCACTAATCAACATTGAATTTCATCTGCCATTGTGTTGCCCAGTCACCTGGTTTAGCGAGATCCCTTTTTAATACTTCTCAGTCAGCTTTGGACTTAACTATTTTGAGTAGTTTTGCAACCTCACTGTTCACCCCCTTTTCCAGATCATTTATGAGTATGTTGAGCAGCAGAGTTTCCAGTACCATCTCAAGTTAAGATCCTAAATTCATGCTCCGGCAGCTAGGTGGGAACACTGATTTTTATATGTACTGAGTAGTCAGTAATTCCTACTGAGGCCAATGAGATGTTCCAGTTGCTCAGATTTAAGAAAATATGGCTCTTATTTAGTTGTCTAAATCTAGATTTAGTCTTGCAAGGATGACACCATATCCTGGTTATTTCATATTCTATGTTCTACTCCTTTTTGTTGACATTTTGGTCATATGGATTATTTTGAAGTGTGTCTCATCTTTTTAATTAAACAAAGAAAAATTTTTCTGGAAAGACTAAAAACCCAGTTGCTTTTTGTTAGTAATGAAGCAAAAATAGTCCTCCTTCTTGCCATTACTTTAAGTTTCCAATTATTTTATTCTCTTTTTCGTTCATCCTTAAATCAAGACTATACACTGAATTATGCTTGCATGTTTTGGTACATGTAACATTTCAAAAAGGTGAATGCTTAGAAACAGAACTAATTAGATTTTATGTTCGCTGTCCCTCTGAGAACTTTAAAAATTTCCATGAATAGGGTTTCAGTATTGTGTAAGGAAGGTCAACCAATTCTTACATCTATTCAGAATTGAATACTTTATATAAATAATATTATTCTGCATTTTCTTAAACTCCGTTAGACTCATTGGGCCTGTGTAATGGTGTGTGAGTGGCCCCTTGGCCAAGTGCGTGTGTCTGCACTCTCTTTGTTTCTCCCTCTGTTTGTGGTGTTTCTTCAGTGACTCAGCCCTCTGGCCGAGTCACATATGGGCTGTCCGTGAGCTAAAAGCAAAGCAGGACCTCTTCTGGGGTACAGGTCCAGCAGGAGTCTCTCTCAGGGCCCTCTGTAACGTTTCCCTCAAGTTGTCCCTGCTCCGGGATAGAGCAGTGCCCCAAGGCTCCCTCCTTAGCAACAATGTCTTCATCCTCTTAGGGCCTTTCTGGCTCCAGCTGGGTCGCTGCAGTTCAGCTCCCTCTCTGGGGTGCCTCAGGGTCCAGACCACTCCCCCTCCAGTGGCCAATGGGGGGAGGCAGGAATGAACCCAGGCCCACCCACTACTCCGGCTACAGCTGTAGATAGCAGCTGTCTGCTGTGTCCCTTTATCTAAGTTGCACCGCTGCACTAATTCCCTGCGCTACTTCCCCACAGCCCGGTGCAGTCTTCACCTTTACTCAAGGCTTTGTCCTGATGGAGTCCCCCAGCCAGCTCAGGGCTCCTTCTTGTTCTCCCTGGTTTCTGGCAGCACTATCTCGTCTGAGGTCCTGCAGCTCCCTCAGCCAGCCACATACCAACCACACTCCTCCATTTCTGGCCCTGCAGCTCTTCTTAGCCCTGGTCTACACTAGGACTTTAGGTCGAATTTAGCAGCGTTAAATCGATGTAAACCTGCACCCGTCCACACGATGAAGCCCTTTATTTCGACTTAAAGGGCTCTTAAAATCGATTTCCTTACTCCACCCCTGACAAGTGGATTAGCGCTTAAATCGGCCTTGCCGGGTCGAATTTGGGGTACTGTGGACACAATTCGACGGTATTGGCCTCCGGGAGCTATCCCAGAGTGCTCCACTGTGACCGCTCTGGACAGCACTCTCAACTCAGTTGCACTGGCCAGGTAGACAGGAAAAGAACCGCGAACTTTTAAATCTCATTTCCTGTTTGGCCAGCGTGGCAAGCTGCAGGTGACCATGCAGAGCTCATCAGCAGAGGTGACCATGATGGAGTCCCAGAATTGCAAAAGAGCTCCAGCATGGACTGAATGGGAGGTACGGGATCTGATCGCTGTATGGGGAGAGGAATCCGTGCTATCAGAACTCCGTTCCAGTTTTCGAAATGCCAAAACCTTTGTCAAAATCTCCCAGGGCATGAAGGACAGAGGCCATAACAGGGACACGAAGAGTGCCACGTGAAACTTAAGGAGCTGAGGCAAGCCTACCAGAAAACCAGAGAGGCGAACGGCCACTCCGGGTCAGAGCCCCAAGCATGCCATTTTAGGGGGTTCAGCCACCACTACCCCAGCCATGTTGTTTGACTCCTTCAATGGGGATGGAGGCAACACGGAAGCAGGTTTTGGGGACGAAGAAGAAGATGATGATGATGATGAGGTTGTCGATAGCTCACAGCAAGCAAGCGGAGAAACTGGTTTTCCCGACAGCCAGGAACTGTTTCTCACCCTGGACCTGGAGCCAGTACCCCCCGAACCCACCCAAGGCTGCCTCCTGGACCCGGCAGGCAGAGAAGGGACCTCCGGTGAGTGTACCTTTTAAAATAGTATACATGGTTTAAAAGCAAGCATGTGAAAGGATTACTGTGCCCTGGCATTTGCGGCTCTCCTGGATGTACTCCCAAAGCCTTTGCAAAAGGTTTCTGGGGAGGGCAGCCTTATTGCGTCCTCCATGGTAGGACACTTTACCACTCCAGGCCAGTAACACGTACTCGGGAATCATTGTAGAACAAAGCATTGCAGTGTATGTTTGCTGGCGTTCAAACAACATCCATTCTTTATCTCTCTGTGTTATTCTCAGGAGAGTGAGATATCATTCATGGTCACCTGGTTGAAATAGGATGCTTTTCTTCAGGGGACACTCAGAGGTGCCTGTTCCTGCTGGGCTGTTTGCCTGTGGCTGAACAGAAATGTTCTCCGCTGTTAGCCACGGGGAGGGTTGAGGGGGTAGCCACGCAGTGGGGGGAGGCAAAATGCGACCTTGTAACGAAAGCACATGTGCTATGTATGTAATGTTAACAGCAAGGTTTACTGTTTACTGTTTACTGAAAGAGTGTAGCCACTGTTTTATAAAATGTCTCTTTTTAAATACCGCTGTCCTTTTTTTTTTTTCTCGACCAGCTGCATGTGTTTCAGTGATCACAGGATCTTCTCCTTCCCAGAGGCTAGTGAAGATTAGAAAGAAAAAAAAATGCACTCATGATGAAATGTTCTCCGAGCTCATGCTGTCCTCCCACACTGACAGAGCACAGATGAATGCGTGGAGGCAAATAATGTCAGAGTGCAGGAAAGCACTAAATGATCGGAAGGAGAGGTGGCGGGCTGAAGACAGGGCTGAAGCTCAAATGTGGCGGCAGCTTGATGAGAGGAGGCAGGATTCAATGCTGAGGCTGCTGGAGGATCAAACCAGTATGCTCCAGTGTATGGTTGAGCTGCAGCAAAGGCAGCTGGAGCACAGACTGCCACTAGAGACCCTGTGTAACCAACCGCCCTCCTCCCCAAGTTCCATAGCCTCCACACCCAGACGCCCAAGAACGCAGTGGGGGGGCCTCCGGCCAACCAGCCACTCCACCACAGAGGATTGCCCCAAAAACAGAAGGCTGGTATTCAATAAATTTTAAAGTTGTAAACTTTTAAAGTGCTGTGTGGCATTTTCCTTCCCTCCTCCACCACCCCTTCTGGGCTACCTTGGTAGTCATCCCCCTATTTGTGTGATGAATGAATAAAGAATGCATGAATGTGAAGCAACAATGACTTTATTGCCTCTGCAAGCGGTGATCGAAGGGAGGAGGGAAGGGTGGTTAGCTTACAGGGAAGTAGAGTGAACCAAGGGGCGGGGGGTTTCATCAAGGAGAAACAAAGAGAACTTTCACACCGTAGCCTGGCCAGTCATGAAACTGGTTTTCAAAGCTTCTCTGATGCGTACCGCGCCCTCCTGTGCTCTTCTAACCGCCCTGGTGTCTGGCTGTGCGTATCCAGCGGCCAGGCGATTTGCCTCAACCTCCCACCCCGCCATAAACGTCTCCCCCTTACTCTCACAGATATTGTGGAGCGCACAGCAAGCAGTAATAACAGTGGGAATATTGGTTTCGCTGAGGTCTAAGCGAGTCAGTAAACTGCGCCAGCGCGCCTTTAAACGTCCAAATGCACATTCTACCATCATTCTGCACTTGCTCAGCCTGTAGTTGAACAGCTCCTGACTACTGTCCAGGCTGACTGTGTACGGCTTCATGAGCCATGGCATTAAGGGGTAGGCTGGGTCCCCAAGGATACATATAGGCATTTCAACATCCCCAACAGTTATTTTCTGGTCTGGGAATAAAGTCCCTTCCTGCAGCTTTTGAAACAGACCAAAGTTCCTGAAGATGCGAGCATCATGTACCTTTCCCGGCCATCCCATGTTGATGTTTGTAAAACATCCCTTGTGATCCACCAGAGCTTGCAGCACTATCGAAAAGTACCCCTTGCGGTTTATGTACTCGTCGGCTTGGTGCTCCGGTGCCAAGATAGGGATATGGGTTCCGTCTATGGCCCCACCACAGTTAGGGAATCCCATTGCAGCAAAGCCATTCACTATGACCTGCACATTTCCCAGGGTCACTACCCTTGATATCAGCAGATCTTTGATTGCGTGGGCTACTTGCATCACAGCAGCCCCCACAGTAGATTTGCCCACTCCAAAATGATTCCCAACTGACCGGTAGCTGTCTGGCGTTGCAAGCTTCCACAGGGCTATCACCACTCACTTCTCAACTGTGAGGGCTGCTCTCATCTTAGTATTCATGCCCTTCAGGGCAGGGGAAAGCAAGTCACAAAGTTCCATGAAAGTGCCCTTACGCATGCGAAAGTTTCGCAGCCACTGGGAATCGTCCCAGACCTGCAGCACTATGCGGTCCCACCAGTCTGTGCTTGTTTCCCGAGCCCAGAATCGGCGTTCCACAGCATGAACCTGCCCCATTAGCACCATGATGCATGCATTGGCAGGGCCCACGCTTTCAGAGAAATCTGTGTCCATGTCCTGATCGCTCACGTGACCGCGCTGACGTTGCCTCCTCGCCCAGTATCGCTCTGCCAGGTTCTGGTGCTGCATATACTGCTGGATAATGCGTGTGGTGTTTACTGTGCTCCTAATTGCCAAAGTGAGCTGAGCAGCCTCCATGCTTGCCTTGGTATGGCGTCCGCCAGAAAAAAGGCGCAGAACGATTGTCTGCCGTTGCTCTGACGGAGGGAGGGGCGACTGATGACATGGCTTACAGGATTGGCTTCAGGGAGCTAAAATCAACAAAGGGGGTGGCTTTACATCAATGAGTATTTCAGGCAGGACTTCGCAGAGGGTTCCAATAAGAAATGGTGCACCTAAGTAATTGTTCTTATTGGAACAAGTAGGTTGGTCTGGCCTCTGATTGATATGTGACTAGATTTACCTCGCTGCACCTTCTCTGTGAGTGACTGCAGTGTGACCTAGAGGAATGAGTCCCCTAGACGGGGGAGGGCGGAAAGCAAATGAGTACAAAACAGATCAGGTCTATTTTTTGTTTTGATCCACTCCATCTATCTTTTACATCTTTGGCTGGCAGCAGACGGTGCAGAAGGACTGCAAGCCATCCACATCTCATGGCTGCTCGGCAGAAGATGGTGCAGTAAGACTGCTAGCCATCCTCATCTCTTGCCTGCCTGGCAGAAGATGGTACAATAGGACTGCTAGCAATCCTTATCGCCTGCCTGCTCCCCATAAGATGGTTCAATAGGACTGACTGCAGGACTAAAGAGAATGACCTGGTCAAGTCACTCCAAATGTAGTCCCTGCGCCCATGTCTGCCCAGGCGCTCCTGGCCGACATGGCCAGGAGCACCTCGGACATGACGATGGCGGCTACCAGTCGTACTGTACCATCTGCTGCCACAAGGCAATGGGTTGATGCTGTGATGTAGCAATGCAGTACCACGTCTGCCACCACCCAGGAGACATACGGTGACGGTTAGCTGAGCGGGCTCCATGCTTGTCGTGGTATGGCGTCTGCACAGGTAACTC
This sequence comes from Caretta caretta, assembly GCF_965140235.1. NCBI lineage: Eukaryota > Metazoa > Chordata > Testudines > Cheloniidae > Caretta > Caretta caretta. The sequence continues at coordinate 198,697,762 of NC_134208.1, read as the reverse complement.
AAGAAAAAAGGCGCGAAACGACTGTCTGCTGCTGCTTTCACGGAGGGAGGGAGGGAATGGGGGCCTGACGATATGTACCCAGAACCACCCATGACAATGTTTTAGCCCCATCAGGCATTGGGATCTCAAAGCCAGAATTCCAATGGGCAGCGGAGACTGCGGGAACTGTGGGATAGCTACCCACAGTGCAACGCTCCGGAAGTCGACGCTTGCCTCGGTACTGTGGAAGCACTCCGCCGAGTTAATGCACTTAATGCACTTAGAGCATTTTGTGTGGGGACACACACACTTGAATATATAAAACCGATTTCTAAAAAAACGACTTCTATAAATTTGATCTAATTTCATTGTGTAGACATACCCTTATACTGACCTGCTGGGCCCTGGTTGGCTGTGTTCCACACAGCCACTCTAGGCAGCACAGACAGTTGGTTTTTCAAACTGTTGGTAAGCCTAGATCTAAATAATAGAAATATTTAGCTAGATGCCATGGAGGAAACTGAGTTTGTTTGCATTGTATTTTGCAGTATGAGTCTCTCTCTATATAGTACATCATAGTTAATTTTTTAAAAAATTTTGCTGCCATAATTACAGGATCAAATTTGTTAAGTCCTATCAAGACTGCAAGTGGATTGGGGTGTAATAGCAATTTGTTTTTAAGAACTGGTAGAAGTTGAATTCTACAGTATTTTAAAATAATATTAAGAAAGGAATTGATTCTGCCTATGCTGCTTTAATTGAGTATAAAGATATGAGAAGAATATATGTACTCTGTGACTGACTTCATCCTTTCATTATAAACAGATTTTGAAAAGAAGCCGAATTTTTGTTTGGGCTTACTAATGTTTTACACATTTTAAAAAAACGTTTGGAGCCCCATGCTAATTTGGAAGTGTATATGCTCTTGCTCCTATAGTCAGTAAAAGTCTTACCACTGATTTAAATTGGAGCAGAATTGGGCCATGCGTAATGAATAATGTAATGTGGTAGATGGAATGTAAAAAGTTTTTAAAAATTTAATGGATATTAAGATTACATAATTGTGTAAACCAGATCAGTCACGATACAGTAGTTGAGAATCCTGTGTCATGTGGTGAATAGTTGGTATGGTGTAGTTTCAGTACTTTTTTTTCACCATTTTGAAAGTCAAATTTTCAAATAGTGGTTTCTAGTTGTGTGTATGCCAACACCGAGTGTGTGTATATGTTTTAGGTCTTGTACAATGTTTGAAAAATGCCTGTACAACTTTGCATGCAAATATGTCGATGGAGGGGTTGAGGTTCTACCTGAAAATTTGTCACAGGTCTCCAATACTCTGCCTAGCCTTTGAGACCTGAAGAAGTCAAAGCCCATTACAATGTGACCACAGAAAGGGAAGAAGACAAACCCAAATCTTCTGTCGGAAAGTGATGTCCAATAGCATTTGGGACAATGTCACTATGCAGTTTTGCTATTATTGCAAGGACTATATCCATATAATTGAAGTATGGAACTAGATTATTCAAAAATTGTTCTTCATTGCAAAATAAATTGATTCCATGCCCATTGGCAGAAGACTAAAGTTTCCATTGACTGATACATACAATATATTGAGAGAGACAGATTTAATATTTGTTATAAAAGCCAAGGTTCACAATTTAAAGTTTTACTGAATAAATTAAAGGACTGTCAAATTGCCCTTTTGAAAAATAATTTAATAATGACTCTATTTTACAAACATTCCATTGGTCACTTGCTTTTTAGCTTAGAAGTTACTAATTAATATCTGTTTTAGCTGCATACTTGCATGTAAACAAAGATAAGAGCATTCACGTATAATAGAACATTGAGTTAACTAATTTTAAAACTTGGAATCAAACACAGTGAAATAAATGCCTAATTAGTGTTCAGAATACTATTTATTTTCATTTGGAATAAAGGTGACAAAGTACTAAAGTACTTTGCTTATATAAAGAGTTTTTATGAAAGGTCCATTTACCAAATTAATTATACATAAGTGTGTGTTTTGTCAGATTATTTAGTGAATAAAAAATCTTATTTATTGTAGACAGGGTATTTTGTGAGTGTAAAACAGTAAGGATCTACTTTAGGACCATTTGTTTTACTTTATGCATCACTTTCTAGGAAAGAGGGCATGTGAAGCAAATTAATAAAATATTTGGAAATAGGGTGGCATGTCATGCAGAGGAAGAGTTGAGTTTACTCAGATAACTGACATGAATAAAGAACATGAGTAGAAAACTGACTTACTCAACTCTCTCTACAAAAATAGCTCCATTTTATAACCTGTAAATCAGTAAGCACTGCAAGTATGTTGAAGCATTAGCCAATAACAAGCTAGCATTTTTAGAAGAATGCATAAAAGAAACAAAAATAAAGGTAATTGTGTAATGCATAAGCAGAAGTCATGTGTAAATGGGAAGACATTATTCTAGTGCAATGGAATGGTCCAGTAATGCCACATGTGGAATTTGTGTGCACACAGTTCCAGAGTTCTAGCCTGCCAATGACAAAAGAGAAACGTTAGAAATAGAGAAAAGTACAAGAGGATAACCAGATAATTCAATGATTACTCAAAAAGTTGCAACAAATCAGGTCAGTGTTCCTTTTAAAAACTCCATGTAAGATGTTTAAAGACAAAGGTGAAAGAAATAGGATAGACAGGACCTGCAGTATTTATCTTACAGTAGGTCCCCTCCAAACACATCCCCTTCTGTCATTTTTGCATTTTCATCTCATGATTTTCCATCAGTGTGTGGTGACAATACACTGTGATGTAGACTCATCATACATTGATGCAGCATCATGAAGTCATGGCACTACACCAGCATGTCACAAGGCACTGCTGAAAATTAATTCTGGACTGTTTATACTGTTGTGCTAGCTATTGGAGACAGATAATCGAAAACTGGGACAAATCAATGAATCAAATTGCCACTGAGAGTATTGGCAGGTCTCTGGTTATTAGGGAGCTCACTGTTGCTGCAGATAGTTATAATCAATGTATATGCTAGTATAGGTTTCCCAAAGCCTATCCTATCAAGAGATGTTGCACAGCTATTTGAACAACTGTTAAATACAAGGAGGACTTGTGGCACCTTAGAGACTAACCAATTTATTTGAGCAAAAGCTTTCGTGAGCTACAGCTCACTTCATCGGATGCATTCAGTGGAAAATACAGTGGGGAGATTTATATACATAGAGAACATGAAACAATGGGCGTTACCATACACACTGTAACGAGACTGATCACTTAAGGTGAGCTATTACCAGCAGGAGAGCGGGGGTGGGGGGGAACCTTTTGTAGTGATAATCAAGGTGGGCCAGTTCCAGCAGTTGACAAGAACGTCTAAGGAACAGTGGACGGTGAGGGGGCGGGAATAAACATGGGGAAATAGTTTTACTTTGTGCAATGACACATCTACTCCCAGTCTTTATTCAAGCCTTAGTTAATTGTATCCAGTTTGCAAATTAATTCCAATTCAGCAGTCTCTCGTTGGGGTCTGTTTTTGAAGTTTTTTTGTTGAAGAATTGCCACTTTTAGGTCTGTAATCGAGTGACCAAAGAGATTGAAGTGTTCTCCGACTGGTTTTTGAATGTTATAATTCTTGATGTCCGATTTGTGTCCATTTATTCTTTTACGTAGAGACTGTCCAGTTTGACCAATGTACATGGCAGAGGGGCATTGGTGGCACATGATGGCATATATCACATTGGTAGATGTGCAGGTGAACGAGCCTCTGATAGTGTGGCTGATGTTATTAGGCCCTATGATGGTGTCCCCTGAATAGATATGTGGACACAGTTGGCAACGGACTTTGTTACAAGGATAGATTCCTGGGTTAGTGGTTCTGTTGTGTGGTGTGTGGTTGCTGGTGAGTATTTGCTTCAGGTTGGGGGGCTGTCTGTAAGCAAGGACTGGCCTGTCTCCCAAGATCTGTGAGAGTGATGGGTCGTCCTTCAGGATAGGTTGTAGATCCTTGACGATGCATTGGAGAGGTTTTAGTTTTCAACTGCTGGAAATGGCCCACCTTGATTATTACTACAAAAGGCTACCCCCCCCCCCCGCTCTCCTGCTGGTAATAGCTCACCTTAAGTGTTCACTCTCGTTAAAGTGTGTATGGTAACACCCATTGTTTCATGTTCTCTATGTATATAAATCTCCCCACTGTATTTTCCCCTGAATGCATCCGATGAAGTGAGCTGTAGCTCACGAAAGCTTATGCTCGGATAAACTTGTTAGTCTCTAAGGTGCCACAAGTACTCCTTTTCTTTTTGCGAATACAGACTAACACAGCTGCTACTCTGAAACCTGTTAAATACAAGAAGAATGGAATTCTAGGCCCCACAGATATCAAGGGAGAATTCTTTGTGTGGAGAGTAATAAGCATAGGGAAGAAATTAACTAACCAAGAACAACTTCTAAGAGTAATTGGTATAAACAATGGTTAATGGGATTTGGTCAAATTGAGTATTTGAACATAAATAATTTGTGGGTACACAAGTGTTCAAGAGTTGAACCTATGACGAAGGGGCTTCTCCATACTAAAAGTCCCTGTGTGACAGAATAATAAACAGTGTATTCAGAAGTTCTGGTATAGCATCAAGGTGAAATCAGCTGGATTGGTCTTTGTCTAAAATACGCTACAAGCTGCATGCAGCAGAACCAAACTGAGCAGAACTCTGTCATTGACAGTAAAGATTAACGACCCTCCTTCCTTTAATTGATGGTATCCAAAGCACACTTCCTTCAGTCTTTGTCTGTTAGCTGGCAGAGAATACATCAGGTAGATACACTCCATTGCTTTCTGAAATTAAAATCAGTCATTTCTTCCATTATCATCTGCATTACTTGGGATGTTTTAAAAACAAAATCTGTAGTATGGGGAGCAACAAATATTTTTGAGACTCTATTCTCCTGATGACCATTGATATTTTAATAATAGACACATTCAGTTTTATTAAACCATTCTGAAAATGCATCTGTCCAGGAGAGCAACCATTAAAGCACAAAGTTGTTCACCTTATATTTCATTAACAATAAAATTTCATCTGCTGCATTTATAACTAGGGCCCTATCAAATTCATGACCACAGAAAAATGTGTCATGGACCCTGAAATCTGGTATCCTCTCTGTGAAGTCTGGTCTTTTGGGTGCTTTTACCCTGTACTATACAGATCTCACAGCAGAGGCCAGCATTTCTCAAATTGGGGGTTCTGACCCAAAAGGGAGTGGCAGGGGGCGGGTCACAAGGTTATTTTAGGGGGTTGCGATATTGCCATCCTCACTTCTGCACTGCTGGTGGCAGTGACTCTGCGTTCAGAGCTGAACACCCGGCCTGCCGCCGCAACTCTCTAACTTCCCAGTTCTGAAGGCAGCACTGCTGCCAGCAGCAGCGCAGGTAAGGGTAGCCGTATGGCAACCCCCACCACAACAACCTTGTGACCCCCCAAAACTCCTTTTCGGGTCAGGACCCCTACAGTTACAACACTGACATTTCAGATTTAAATAGGTGAAATCATGAAATTAATGATTTTTTAAATCCTATGACCATGAATTTGGTAGGGCTCTATTTATAACACACGCTCTTTAAAAAGACCCTGCATTTAAAACACAGTGCAACTTGCGGGATCCTTTATATATACTGTATTTGTGCAATGTCTGCATGAACGAAACATGCAGTTTCCAAAACTAGGTGGGAAGTAGACAGTGAAATATTTGAATGCACAAATGCAATTTTCAGCAGAAAATATGTATCAGTTTTCAAGCACAAATATGCAGCACTGTTTTAGAACATCTTTTGTCACATAAACCCTGCAGGAGGTAGAGAGCCATATTTTGGGGATGAATACAGTTTTTAGAAAACAATCCAAGCCTTTCATCCTAAAAGCCATTTTTCCTTCCCCTTTTGCTTTACATGTTTGTGTCTGTGATTCCTGCATTATGTCCCTGCTGTCACTATACTGTATTCTCAAGCAATATGGCTTTCACACTGCATTTTGTTTACAGCGTTGTTGAATCTCTAGAACTCAATGCTCATGCTTCTGTCCCACGACGTAGTTCTTATTATTAACTTGTACATGAAAGAAAAAAATCCTGTTAAATTTATAGCCCCAAATTATCTTTGACGTAGATAGGTTACAAATGATGTCGAAGTGTTTGTTTATGTCTTATACATGTAAGACAATATTCTCTCAAATTTAATTAACCAATTTTTGGACTGCATTATGTTTGTTTGACAGATTTATTAGAGCACACAATATGAGTTATTGAGCTGCAAGTTATGGATTGCACTTGCAAATCTGAAGCTTCTTGTTGTTTTTTCAGAAAACAAGCACTTAAAATGAGCACAGACATTCAGTTAAAGCAGTAGAGTTTTCTCATAAAATATTTTATACAAAGGTACCTCTTTCAAAAGGTGTTGGGATGAAAATGAAAATCTTTATTTATGCATGGGAGGCTTATGCTGTGGGCAGTGATAGTGCATTACAGTGCATACCTCAGCCATTCACCCGGGAAAGCGGACTACACAGTAGTTTGTTTTTCATTAACATTCAGTCCCTGGTTTCAGAGTAGCAGCCGTGTTAGTCTGTATCCGCGAAAAGAAAAGGAGGACTTGTGGCACCTTAGAGACTAACCAATTTATTTGAGCATAAGCTTTCGTGAGCTACAGCTCACTTCATCAGATGCATTCAGTGGAAAATACAGTGGGGAGATTTATATACATAGAGAACATGAAACAATGGGTGTTACCATACCATTCAGTCCCTGGTGCCTCTTCTGAGACTCTGATAGGGGTATCAACTGGGAGTCTGTGATATGGACCGTTTTCTGATTAAGTGGATTGATGCCACCCATTGATTTCATGTAAGCAACCAAATAGGCTTCTGGTAGTAGACAGTTAGTTCTTTTCTCTCTTTGCTGCTGACCTGGGCTGGATTTGAACTGGGACTGCAGACATCAAGATCTCTATCTTGCTGTCAAGTCCCTGAAATATTGAGTTTCCAGATAACTATTTTCTCTGTGTGTATAAGAAGTAAACAAGTTACTTATTATGTTCATGAAGACACGTGCAAGTGATTGAACAAGTACATTGGTGATATCTATTTCTTGATCGTTGCAAAAGTTTTGTTACTTAACCTTTTGATCCATCTCAACTTAATAAAAAGACAACCAATTCTTATGGAAAAGATGTCTACTCTGACCCATTTGTAACAGTTGCTAACAGAGAGAAGCAGTGAATAGTTGTGTCGGAGGTTAGGCTAGATGACCCTTGCTGTCCCTTCTAACCCTATGATTCTATGTTTCTGCTCCACCCCATAACTTGATGTATCATCTAAATTTACAAGACAGTCGTTGAAATGCCTTTTATTCTGATCCAAATTCTGATCTGTCGAATGGTGTAAATCTGGAGTAGCTTCATTGACTGAAATGGAGTTCAAGTGGTGCAAATTTGAAGTAACTGAGTGTAAAATATGTCCTCTTATAAGGCTTGTATTTTTAAGAGTAGTCAAAAAAAAAAAAAAAAAAAGAGAGTGCAGAAGTGGTTTCGGGAGCTAAGTTTGCCTCCCTTAGTCCCCTTGCCATATTTGTGGTTTTACAGCAGCATTTAAAAAAAAAAAATCTCCAAGTTTGCTGTGTGAAAGCCCTGCACAAACAGGGCAAACAGTGGAAATGATTATACACAAAGTGTTGTCAAATGCAAAAACAAACTGTGAACTTTCAGTTAAAAATAATATCTAAGATTAATGGAAGTTTAGTTGATAGATAAAAGTGTGACGCTTAAGTTGATTGTATCTCTTTAAGAGCAAAATAAACCTCTTTATTGCCTGCTAGAATATTGAATTGCTAAAATATTTGTCTAAAGATGTATTTAAAAAAATAAATAAACACTGAACAACAAAAGCAACTAAAACTTGAAAGTTTGGCAAACCAGTAAATATATTAGCTCAAGAAAGCTCTTCAAGAATAATACCATAAGAGGAATTAGGAAGGTGGATGGGTAATCCTTAAAGTAACCCTTGAAAAATCCTTAACATGTCTCTTGGTTAGGTAGGTAGGTCTTCTAAATGTGCCCCCCCTTTTTAAAAAGTCTTAAGTAGCTGCTACATAATATCTCAAGAATTTTTTCAGGGTAGAATAATAATCATTTGCCAAATCTATATTAATAGTGGAAGGCTGATCATGGACCAGCGTCAGGACTTCTGGGTCATAGATTGCACAGTAAATAAAATTGGAGGAAAAGCCTTACGAATAGAGGCCAGGGATGGCTCCAAATGATATCATTTATAATATTTGTGTCTCTTATGATTCCCTGTTTGTGTGCAAATACTGCTGGTGTTTCATAGTCCACATTCCTCCCTGCCTCCAACATACACACACTCTCTTTCTCTCAAGTTGAATGAAGTGTTTTTTCATCAAAAAAATTTTTCATTCAGATCTTCACTTTCAAAACAGTCGCTTTCTTGGGATGATTTAATTTATTCCTTTTAGTTCAAAGAAAATGTCAAACAATGAGGCCCTGTACACTTTTACATGATGCTTTTGGAACTGAAGCACAATATTAGTGAATATTTACTAGTGCGAGAAGAATCTAGAGACTGTCATTTATAAATTAGTTTTTCCTATTACAAATGTATTCAGTTATTGAAATCAAAAACAGTAACTGAAATCTTCAGACTGAAGTGATGCATTTTTGTGTTGAAATTGCCAGTGAAATATTTTATGTAAATGAGCTGGCTACACTTTAATTATTCATGAGTTAAACAATAGGACATATTATTAACTGATTTAAATTGTCATTTTAGTTGATAAAATTTTGACTTCAAGGAAGTGAAAATCATTTTCCTGATATGGGGAACTCTGTTTCTTTCAGAAGGTCTAGAAAAGGGCACTTACCTACGGTGAGAAAATCGTAACTTCAGCATACAAACTGTTTTAACTAGGGCTGTCGATTAATTGCAGTTAACTCACGTGATGAATCGCACTGTTAAACAGTAGAATACCAATTGAAATTTATTAAATATTTTGATGGTTTTTCTACATTTTCAAATATTTGATTTCTATTACAACACTGAATACAAAGTGCATAGTGTTCACTTTATATTATTATTTTTATTACAAATATTTACACTGTAAAAATGCTGAAAAATACTGTTTATTTTGTTTAATTCACCTCATACAAGTACTGTAGTGCAATCTCTATAATGAAAGTGCAATTTACAAATGTCGATTTTTTGTTACATATCTGCACTCAAAAACAAAACAACTTAAAACTTTAGAGCCTACATGTCCTACAAGATTCTTGTTCAGCCAATTGCTAAGACAAACATTTACGTGAGATAATGCTGCCCTCTTCTTATTTACAGTGTCACCTGAAAATGAGAACAGGTGTTCGCATTGCATTGTAGTAGCCGGCATTGCTCGATATTTACGTGCCAGATATGCTAAAAATTTGTATACGCCTTCATGTTTTCGCCACCATTCCAGAGGACATGCTTCCATGCTGATGATGCATGTTTAAAAAAAATGCATTAATTAAATTGTGACTGAACTCCTTGGGGAGAATTGTATGTGTCCTGCTCTTTTTTTACCTGCATTCTGCCATATATTTCATGTTATAGCAGTCTCGGATGACAACCCAGCACATGTTGTTCAATTTAAGAACACTTTCACTGTAGATTTGACAAAATGCAAAGAAGGTACCAACATGAGATTTCTAAAGAGAGCTACAGCACTTGACTCAAGGTTTAAGAATCTGAAGTGTCTTCCAAAATCTGAGAGGGACGAGGTGTGGAGAAGGTTTTGAGAAGTCTGAAAAGAGCAACACTGATGCAGAAACTACAGAACCTGAACCAACAATAAAGAAAATCCAACCTTTTGTTGGTGGCATCTGACCATCTGGGGGATTTATTGTCCTAAAGTTATATGAATAAATATGCCTTTTTATGAGTAGCCATTGACTTGTGAACTTTGGAATTTAAAATACAGTTTATCTTCAAACAGTCTTTCATGAAGTCATAGATTTTTAAAGCCAGAAAGGCCCCTTATGATTATCTAGTCTGACCTCCTGCGTAACACAAGTATATAGACCTTTACCCAAGAATGCTCTGATTCAGTCACGATAATATGTGGTTGTACTAGAGCATATCTTTTAAAAATACATCCAATCTTAAGGACTCTAAATGATGGAGAAACTACCATATCACTTGGTACATTGGACCAATGGTTAATCGCTCTCACAGTTAAAAAGCTGTGTCTTATTTCTAGTTTTAATGTTTGTAGCTTCGACTTCCGGACATTGGCTGTTGTTTCTTTGTTTGTGAGATTAAAGAGGCCTGTGTAAGTATTTATAGACCGTGATCAGGTGGAATTCAGTGGACCATTTTCATAACTCCATTAGGATGTCTGTTTTTTGTTTTTGCTTTTAAAAATCAGGAGATCTTTTAAACTCACCTGACTATATAATATTGGTTGAGACAGATTAATTGGATCAAAAGCAATTTTCTTCCTGCTGACTTTTAAATAGGCGATGGCACTAAAAATGGCATTCTCTTCTCTAATACAGACTGCATTTTTAGTTTGTAGAGAGAAACTATTTTACAATGGGTTGAAAAAGTGACCTCCACTGGAAAATAATATGAGGACATTATCATACCATAATCTCTTGTGACAAAGTTCCTCCTCTACCTTGGTGGATCTTGCGCTTATTGGCGGATTTGCTCGCCTCAGAGATTCACGGCAGCCCTCAGTTTGGCCGTTTTCATGAACCCACAGTCCAGGTCAACTGTGTCTGACCAGGAGTTGGGAGGTTTGGGGGGAACCCGGGCCTGTCCTCTACTCCGGGTTCCAGCCCAGGGCCCTGTGGAATGCAGCTGTCTAGAGTGCCTCCTGGAACAGCTGTGAGTCAGCTACAACTCCCTGGGCTACTTCCCCACGGCCTCCTCCCAACACCACCTTTATCCTCACCACAGGATCTTCCTTCTGGTGTCTGATAATGCTTGTACTCCTCAGTCCTCCAGCAGTCTGCGTTCTCACTCTCAGCTCCTAGTACCTCTTACTCCCAGCTCCGCACAAGCACACCACAAACTGAAGTGAGCTCCTTTTTAAACCTAGGTGCCCTGGTTAGCCTGCCTTAATTGATTCTAGCAGCTTCTTGATTAGCTGCAGATGTTTTAATCAGCCTGTCTGCCTTAATTGTTTCCAGAAAGTTTCTGATTGTTCTGGAACCTTCCCTGTTACCTTACCCAAGGAAAAGGGACCTACTTAACCTAGGGCTAATATATCTGCCTTCTATCACTCTCCTGTAGCCATCTGGCCCGACCCTGTTACACTCTATATATTGTAGTAGAATATATGCTGTGTTTATTTATATATATATGTACACACACACACAGGTGCACACGGTATGTGATTTGTGAAAAATGTAGGTCTGAATTTCTAAAATGTCATGTTTTCTACTGTATATATCACCTAAACAGAGTAAACAAGGTTTATGATAGTACTTGAAAGATGGTTTGCCTGTTAAAATTATATTTTTCTGTCTGCTGCTATGTGATAAAAAATAGGACTTACTCTGTAGCTTACAATTTAGGAATAAAGTGACACTTTATGTTCCAAATTATATATATCAAGTCTAAAAGAAGCTTTAATTTACTTTGCTGGCACTGTCCCACTTCAGTGAACTACAGGTTTTGAATATTTGTTCCACCTCTCCAACTTTGACATAGGTGCTACAGTATCTACTGTATATTGGAAAAGCGGGGAGGCATAACATATCAACAGATGTGGAAGTGGTGTCCTGAAACCACAGGGAAAAGAAACACTTGGGATATTTGCCCCTGAAGTCTTAAGTAGTTGGTGCCTGGGTTCTAGATACATTGTTGCAGAGACTTTAAAAAAAAAAAAATCCAGCAACTACAGGAGGAAACAACTGGATAATTGTCTGGCATGCCTAAAACTGATTCCAACACTTTTGGTGAATGTGAGCAAAGATTAGAGTGCCAGGATTACAGATCCTACAAATCCTCTGCTCCGTTTTACAGAAGGATCAGGCAATCTATGTATTCAGATAATCTATATCACTTCAGTTTAATATCTTTCAGCTGTACTCTACTTTATGGGCAGATCAGAAGCTGTTGTGAACTATCAATCTCACCTGTCTCATTTGTTTTGGAAACCTGTTTAGCCTATAGGATGTTTTATTCTCTCAAACTACACTTAAAAACAAACAGAATCCAAACAGAAAGCCTCCGGTGATAACACTGAATTGTTCACAAGGCTAGCTGCCTGTGCTGGAAGCTAAGGCAGCGGAGTCTGGGCAGCTGCAGACATATCTAACCTGACTCTGCTTGGGTGGTCCAGTAGCACTGGCAGCCTGCATGTCTCATTAGGACTCTTCAACCCTTTATACATACATACATACTGATGCTGATGCCAGCAGATCCCTTGGCTCACCCAGGATGGGGATGCTGGACTGGACTATCCAGAAAAAGAAGGCATAGCAGATTGTTTCTCAATTCCTTTATCAAGAGTTAAGAGGATAATGTAGCCTCTGAAAATGTGCCTTTTCTAGTCCATAGTCTGTTGTTTGCTTTCAAAACATGCCTCTCAAGCTGAGCTGTGTAATTTAACAAAGAGCATTTCCCTTTTCTACAGTATATTATTTGCATGCATTATGGGCCCAGACCTGTGCCTGCAAGTCATCTTGTTGATTTTAGGGAGAACAGGATCAGGGCTTAACAACATATATGCACTATCTATATCTAGTACAGTAGTTGAGCCATGGTTTTATTGTCTATGTATTGTGTGAGATTTTGTAAAGTGTAGGTTCCCTGAGCATCCTCTTAGTATAAATCACTCAGGATTTCCAAAATTCAGTGAGAATTTTTGTGCTTCCTTGAGCACAGGCCTCTACCAGGAATGGGTGGGGGAACTTCACCAGTCACTGAAAAATATTAAGATTCAACTGCACAAACTGTTTTCAGCTCAGCCCTCCTTTAAAATGCTATGGTTTCTAGTGCTTTAAAATATATTAATATGCGTCCCTTACTGTAATGCATAATATCTTGATTTAAATGTAGGATTTTATATTCTTCAGACCTTAAAATAATTTTCCAAATCACAACTATTTGCACTTGTCATATTTGTAATAGCTAAAAATATTCCTTTTGTCACTGAATGAGAAATAGGCCTCTGGTAACATTTTCAAAAGCATCAAAGTGAATTAAGTATTTGGCAGCCTAAGTCCCATTGACTCTGACAGTTTTGAAAATGGGACTTCAGCTCCTAAGTCACATAGGCACTTTTGAAAATTGTATATTTAAGCTGCAAAGTTCAGATTGAAAGCTCCACTACCATTATAACATGGGGGAGCAGGAGGGTGTTCAGCTGGGGCCAATCTCTGCTTTAAATCATGGGTTTTAAATTTGATATTCCAATGGGAATCAATCCTATACTACACAGATATTAAAAAATACAATGTTATGTTTTCTTCTATAGCCCTTCCTGATAACCTCCTGTAGCATCAAAGATCAGAAAAAATATTTTTTCCTTGACCCTCTCTCTAATTAGAATTTCACTTTTCAAAAATCACTTGTAGGGAAAGAATATATATAGTAGTCATTTAGAATGTCATCCAAATCACTCTACAGAATTATTTCCTTGAAAGTCATTGTTGTCCATTAACGTGCACCCACGCAGTCCTAAATTGTTTCAGGTTTCAAAACAATTACAACATTAAGGCAAGAACTGTACAACTACTAAAGTAGGTGTTGGAAGGGCCAAGTCCTGCTGGCATTGTAAAAAAGGTAGATATTTTAGAGGTTAGTCAGTACTTTCACTAATCGTTTTAGTTAAAATTCCCAGAATGATCATACAACATACATATTTTGTCAAGATATGCCAAAAATGACAATCGGCTGATGATATGTCTAACTGATTATTTTGTACATGAGAGACAGTGAGCGAGCCTTTAATTTTTTTTTTCCTGCATAAGGATGATTCTGTCTGTTTTTTGTCTAGGAGTAAAATAATAATAACCAGTACTGTAGTTAACACTTTACTTTTGTTTTCTCAAACAGTATTCATGGCTAAATTAATATTTTTATATTGTATCTTTGTTTTCTATATGAGCTCATATATTTAATATTAACTCTTGTAATGTGTTGGCATGAAGTACAGTGCATACAGATGTAATGCATTTTGTGCATGAGTTGTCTATTTATTTTAATGCCTCTGGATGGTGATTAATATATTTGTCACCCCTTAAAACGACGTTATTGAAGGGGCCAGTAAAACTTTTACTGAAGACAATAGAAATATTTCTATTTTCTATAACTAGAGTTGGATTAGGTCCTCGATTGACTGCCTGGATCAAAATTTAACTTTTTTCTTCTTTATTTGCAGTTCATGATAATTTATCTTTTTTTTTTCAGGGAGAGCAACTAGAGGATTCCATTCAATCCTATAATCTGATTCTGTGAAAGTCCATACATGTTTTCCTAGCATCCGTGCTATGTTTTGTAGCACAAATACAGACACAAAATGAAAAGCTAATAGTCCAATACTCATAACTAAACCAGCAATACACACAGCCAGGCATGTGAGAGAAGCCAACAAATTTAGATAAGTAAATTTATTTATTACATTTCTGAGATGTATTCAGTGAATAATTGAAAGAAAATAAATGAAACTATTTGTAAATGCCCCTTATTGGGATAAGTTCCAGTATTTTTATGATGTTTTTTACAGCATCTTTTTGTTTGGTGGCCCAGAATATCATATTTTGTATCTATTAAAAAGATGATACCACACATTTTGATAGCATGTTATCTATGTTAGTTAGGTGACTTTTTATTAAAGATATGTTAGTGCAAGGGTCATTAATGTTAACATTCCTTTTGGGACTGGGATACTTAAATTTTTTAATTGGTAGATATAAATTAGTTAAAAGTAAGTAGTCTGAAGAACACTACAAAGATCATTCTTCCCTGCCCCCACACATAGTATGTTATGACACTAGCAGGTGCTCTCCTTTGTACTTGGAGGGTGAAAGCTGATTTTATCCCTTTGTAACCTTTCTGCCAGGTGGAGTCGGCAGCAACCGAGGCCGGGTTCAATATCTTGGGGTTTCTTTTCAACAACACAGAACTGGCTTGAGCCCCAACCCAGTAACCTGGGAAAATTACACACCACCCCTGGGTGCCTGTAAGAGGCAATAGTTTCCCACTGGCAAGCACAGAGTCTGAGTGTAGAAAAGAAACTTTTAATGAAAGGAGGAAAGTCACCCAACATTAATTAGGGAAAATGCCACAAGGAGGATTCATAATCATAAAACTGTGAGCAGGACGCCCACCCCAGAGTGCATGGGGCAGTTTCTTATGCCTCATGTTCTTGAGTTCTGCAACCAGAAGTTCCTTTACTGTGCCCCTCTCTGCTCTCTCACCATACCCCACAGTGGTCTTTGTCAATGAGGACCCAGGATTTAGAAGTGCCTCTGGGTGAGTTCACCTCCCACACAGGGAAAAAGACACCTGACTTGCTCCGCTATCTGAGCCCTTGCTCTGGTTGGTCTCACCGCCAGGCGCTGTTCCGGAGCAGTATTTACAAATAGTTTCATTTATTTTCTTTTAATTGTTCAGTGAGTACATCTCAGACATTTAATAAATAAATTTGCTTATCTAAATTTGTTGGCGTCTCTCACATGCCTGGCTGGGTGTATTGCTGGTTTAGTTATGAGTATTGGATTATTAGCTTTTCATTTTGTGTCACCGTTCCGCTCCACTGGTGGCCTCACCAGCTGCTCATTAGTCGTTGTCTTCTGCCACTGCCTCTCTGCTGTGACCTCTACAGATCAGTCTGTTGAGGTTCTACCCAACTCTTAGTGAGTGTCAGCTCTTAATGGGGGAACCTCAAGCTGGGTGGATTTCAGCTCTAGTGAGCATTTAACAAAAGAAAAGACTCCTAATGGAGCCTATTTAGCTCTCTCTTTGAACAATGGGGAGGGGCAGGTTAAACCAGTTAAGAGACCCTTAGGTAGAGTCCACACCTCCTGGCAGAGACATCTGTCACTATCCCCTCTTACTTTCACAGGGCTCTGCATTCAGTACTAAAGAGATTTGTAACCCAGCACCACTCAAAGTCAATGACTTTGGGCAACACAGTTCTATCTGCTGGATATCTAAGCAGAGTAGGTGTGTTCTTGTAAATACAGTTTGCTCCTGAAGTCTCTTCCCCCTCCCAGCTAGCTGTCAGGGGAGGGCTCATTCAGACCCTGCTTACACCTTCATAGCATGGACTTCAGATCCTGTACAGTCAAAAAACATGGTGGATGACGTGTGCCCATATTCTTCATAGTTGGTTTGCTACTTCCCCCAATAATAGCCTGATCCTCCATCCATTGAAGTCAATAGCAAAGCTCCTTTTTACTTCAGTGATGCAGGGGCAGGTCCCCAAATCCCTGTTCTTTTTTCCTATGTGCACTTTGTGGTTGCATCACAGCACCTGACTCATTACTGAGAGAGGTAAAACTGTACTGCTAATGGAAACCAGGATGATAATGTGCATATGTTTCCTTTCCTTCAGTCCAGAGAATTAAGAACATCATTTAAATTAGTCTAATGAGTTCTTAAACTCTGGTCTCTTGTTTGCCTAGGGATAGGGTTGCCAGGTGTCCGGTTTTCAACTGGAGCGCCCGGTCTAAAAGGGACCCTGGCAGCTCTGGTCAGCACCAATGACGGGGCCGTTAACAGTCCGGTCGGTGGTGCAGCGGGGCTAAGGCAGGCTCTTAGCAGCTCCCGGGAGCAGCGGCATTTCCCCGCTCCGGCTCCTACGCGTAGGGGTAGCCAAAGAGCTCCGCACGCTGCCCCCGCCCCAACCGCAGGAACCACAGCCAGTGGGAGCTGCGGGGCCAGCGACTGTGGATGGGGCAGTGCACGCCGCACAGAGCCGCCTGGCTGTGCCTCCTCGCAGGAGCCGGACATGCTGCTGGTTCTGGGAACTGCTTGAGGTAAGTGCCACCCGAAGCCTGCACCCCTGACGCCCTCCTGCGCCCCAGCCCACTGCCTCAGCCCTGAACCCCTCAATCCCAGCCCGGAGCATCCTCCTATACCCCAAACCTCTCATATCCAGCCCCACCCCAGAGCCCGCACCCCCAGCCAGAGCCGTCACTGCCCCCCCCCCCCCCGCACTCCAACCCCTTGTCCCTGCCCTGATCCCTTCCCACCCTTCTAACCCCTCAGTCCCAGCGTGAAGCATACTCCTACAACCCAAATCCCTCATCCCCGGCCCGATCCCAGAGCCTGTACCCCCAGCCGGAGCCCTCATCCCATCTCGCATCCCAACCCACTGCCTCAGCCCAGAGCCCCCTCCTGCACCCTGAACTCCTCATTTCTGGCCCCACCCCAGAGCCTGCACCCTCAGCTGGAGCCCTCACCCTCTCCTGTACCCCAACCCCCTGAGCCAGCCCAGTGAAAATGAATGAGTGAGGGGGGGGGGGAAGAGTGAGCAACGGGGGCGGGGGGATGGAGCGAGCAGGGGGCAGGGCCACGGAGGAGGGGTGGGGCAAAGATGTTCAGTTTTGTGCAAGTAGAAAGTTGGCAACCCTGCCTGGGGAAGCTTTCTCCACCAATCTCAGGCCTACCCAGTAATGCTCACATCATATTTATTGTGTTGGAGGTTTTTAGCAGACAATTTTTGTTGTTAATGTATGGAAATAATGTGACTTGCCTATGGTAAATATTAAAGGTTTATGTGTCCTAATGTCTAGTAAACCTTGGAATATGAATTTTATATACATTATAAACACACACACGGTAATGTTTCTAACTTTATTATACTAATTTGGGACTGGATTCACTCCAATGTTTCAGCTAAGTGGGAACACGATCCTGAACTATTTATAGAGTTCTGCATTTTCACATATTAATTCAGGTCCAGATTAACTCACTCTGCTCAGCATTTAATGCAAACTTCAGCAATTAAGCTCTCCCCCGTGGCATTTTACCACTTGGTGTCATGCTGCATTGCAGTTTTCATAATCTCCTTACCTTGTTAGATGGCAACTGTTTCATTACATAAATGTTGTAAATGAAGAAAATTGTCATAACGTGGTGTAACTCAATAAAATCTTGATCTGTAGTTAAGTCAAGCTTATCAAAGTGAAGGCAGAGGGTCTAAACTTCACTAGGGAGTAATTTAATCAATATATTTTGTATCATGTGTTTACACTGTCACTGAAGGCTTGTCTCCACTCACCGTGGATTGACGCTGCAGCGATCAATCCACCAGGGGTCGAATTAGCGGGTCTAGTGAAGACCCGCTAAATCAACTGTCGATCGCTCTCCCATCGACTGCAGTACTCCACTGGAACGAGAAGCATAAGGTAAGTCAATGGGAGAGTTTCTCCCGTCGACCAGGCACGGTGTAGAAACTGCAATAAGTTGACCTGAGATATGTTGACTCTACGTTATTCACGTAGCTGGAGTTGCGTAATTTAGGTCGACTTAACCCCGTAGTGTAGACCTGTCCTGAGTCTAACTGATTTGTGAGTATGACTCCATGATGAAGTTCACATGTTAATTTACAGTTGTGAAGTTCTGCAAAGGACTTCAATTTAACAAGCGTTAAGACAAATAATTTTAAGTATAAATGCTGAATATTTAGAGAGGTAGCACGATTCTACAGTGTTAGTGTGTGCCAGTCCCACCATATTTTTATTGTGGTAAACTTAATTTAGAACTGCATTGTAAAAGTTGAAGCATATTTTGTCTTGAAATTTTAAAATGAATTTAAACATTTCATTCTTAATCTGTGAATCAGATGTTTGTTTTTGATGTTACGTATTATAATGCCGTATAATGGTGGCAATAAGTGCACTAGGGTATGTGTATTAAACTCATTCGTTGGTAAGGACCAAATTGCTCCAGGGCAAGACTATTTTGTATCCCACCCATAATCCACAATAGATTGCTCGTTGTT
This sequence comes from Caretta caretta, assembly GCF_965140235.1. Taxonomy (NCBI): domain Eukaryota; kingdom Metazoa; phylum Chordata; order Testudines; family Cheloniidae; genus Caretta; species Caretta caretta. Next base: position 198,678,783 of record NC_134208.1, on the reverse strand, counting down.
TTCAACAGGAGTTTGACACAGATAAAGAGGGGAAAATCTGATCTTTAAATAGTAACCAAACTATTAACCTGAACTTGCAAACACTTAAGCATATGTTTAATGATTGCAAATGGATAATTTGCACACTCAGAGTAATTCAGTGGGAACATTTTATGAATCTGTTATGAAGACCACCAGAATTTTTGTTCCTCTCCTCTCCAATTTTCAGTGTTTCCCTTCCCAGTCTCTGTGTATGTCTCTAGTTGTCTTTCTCTACATTTCTCTTTGGGTCAAATTTCCAGTTAATTCCTAAGGACCAGATTTTTAAAGATATTCAGGTGTTACCGCACTCAATGTTGCAAAACCTAACTATTTTAGGATCCTGTATCTCATTTTCAAAGGTATTCAGGCATTTTGGAGTCTAAATCCCATCAACAGACACCTACATGTCCAAATCCCATTGGAAAATGCGATTTAGGCTTCTAAATCAATTAGTCATTGCAATATTGAGTACAGCAATGTCTAAATACCTGTAAAAATCTGGCTAATTGTCTTAGTAAGAATGAGACAACTTTCTAAGTTCCTAAGTCACTTTTGAGAATGGGCTTCTAAGTCTCTTTAGGCACACTTGAAAATCCCACCCTTTGTCTCATTCAATATCTCTACAATCTCCTTTTTAATTGTATTTCTAACTTCTGTATTTTCTCATAATTTATTTTCCTTTTCTAAGAAAAAAGTACTCTTTCCTTTTCTTAGTGACATTCTTCTGTTCTCCCGCCCCTCTCCTATTTTTCCCTCCCTTGTTTTTTGTTTTCCTATCATTTTTGTAGCCTTCACTGCCGAGGCTTCATAATGAAGAATAGTGAATCCCCACTTCCCCATTTTCCTCTCATTCTGTTTTTTGCCCAAGCCTATGCCTTGTATTTTTGTACTCTGATCCGCTCCTTCTTGTATTTTTGGTCTCTGGTCTGCTGCAGAAGTGGTTTTACACACCAAAGGGGCTGCACAAAGGCATTGGTAAACACTCAAATGAGTTTCCTTCAGCAGCCTTTCCATGTGTAAAGCACACAGAGCCTGCTGCAAAGAGGAAATTACTTGGCTACTCTCAGCTTCTCTTTGCAGCAGACACCATGTCCAAAGTGCTGGTGTGTTGGCAGCGCTGAACTGCACTGCAATCTTAAAGTGACATGAGGGCCAGTGAATTCATCATGTGGGCCAGGAGTTTGGCATCCTTGCCCTGGAGCAATTTGGTCCTTACCAACGAATGAGTTTAATACACATACCCTAGTGCACTTATTGTTACGGGGATTCTAGGTAATACTTTTTTAAAAAATAGCTTAACTTATACTGGATACTAATTTGTTAGCTTCATTCTAAAACAAAACCTATTCCTTTACTGCCTGTAACTGAAATGTTTGGCACTGATCCTTTGTATAGACAAAGTAACATCTTTAATGTGCTGAGAAGTGTTAGAAAATATGTATAGAAATTAACATTAATGCTAAATCTTTAAACTTCACCATAACAATCTAAACAGACATTCTTTAGTCAGATGATATGTCCACCATCCTATTACCATGCTGAAATATTGATATACCCAGGATAGATACTTGGTAGTTTTCAGATGGGGAAGGTCAGAGTCACTTTTTAACCCACCAGTACCTTGTCCCATCATTGTAAGCTTCCTTCCCTCTCACACACATCTGTGTATTAGAATCCCATCTACTCCCCAAAAATTCGAGTTATCAATACATGAACAAGCATATCAGCAGTAGTAAAGTTTGCATGGTCATTTTTAAGTGCCTGAACTTGTACACAAAGCTGACCCTAAATTCACTAGCATTTCAAACAAAGACATAACATGGTTCTTCACGAAATGTTCTTTGTTCCTTTCTTTCCAGCTAATCGTCCAGCAGTATCCCCTATTTGTATTTTTCTGATGGCTTAGTCTTCTGCAGTGGTTCCCTTTATAGACTCATAGACTTTAAGGCCAGAGGAGAGACTTTAAGGGACCATTATGATCATCTAGTCTGACCTCCTGCACGTTGCAGGCCACAGAACCTTATTCACCCACTCCTGTAGTAGACCCCTAACCTCTGGCTGAGTTACTGAAGTCTTCAAATCCTGATTTGAAGACTTCAAGTTACAGAGAATCCACGATTTATTCTTATTTAAATCTGCAAATGACCTGTGACCCATGCTGCAGATGTAACACCGACAGACCCCAGTCGTCAGTAGGCAGGGTCGAACCTGGGACCTCTGGAACTAAATGCATGAGCCTCCACTACATGAGCTAAAAGCCATGGGGCCCTTAGCTTAGGCTGTAGAAGACTCATTAATCTCTAAGTGGTTTCGGTGCCACTAGAAAGGATAGAACAGCATACACAGAAGATGTGTGGGTTACACTGAGGAAGGCAGCCCCCCGAGGGTTTCTGCCAATCTGACCTGAGGGAAAATTCCTTCCTGACTCCAAACATGGTGATCAGTTAGACCCTGAGCATATGGGCAAGACCCACCAGGAAGATACCTGGGAAAGAATTCTCTGTAGTAACTCAGAGCCCTCCCCATCTAGAGTGCCATCCCCACTTGCTGAAACCTTTGTCTAATTTCAAGCCTAAACTGGTTAATGGCCAGTTTATATCCATTTGTTCTTGTACCAACAATGATGCTTAACTTAAATAACTCCCCCTCCTGCTTGGTATTTATCATAGAGATCAATCACATCTGCCCTCAGCCTTCACTTGGATAGGCTAAACAAGCCAAGATCTTTGAGTCTCCTTTCATAAGGTAGGTTTTCTGTTGCTCTGATCATCCTTATAGTCCTCCTATGCACCTGTTTCAGTTTGAATTCATCTTTCGTAAACATGGGAGATCAGAACTGCAGTGTTCCAGAAGAGGTCTCACCAGTGCAATGTATAATATTACTGACACTTCCCTGTCTCTAATGGAAATACTTTGCCGGATGCATCCTAGGGTTGCTTTAGCTTTTTTCACAGCCACATCACATTTACTTCCCCTGGGACTCTTGCGTATATTTCTGAAGAGATATTTTTTAAAAAAAACTTTGGAATAGACTTAATGCACCAAATGGCAGATATTTTTAAAAAAAGACTTCCTAGCTCAGGATAACTCCAAACCAACAAGATCTTCAAGTTTACACACTGCAAATTATACAAATAAACACCATTCAATAGACACTATATAATAAATATTATTCAATAGGTTTTTAGAACAGAGTATAACTATTTCAGTGAAGTGCAGCATAATATATTTTTTTGCCGCCTTACTGTTAATGGGAGGAAAAAACCAGATGGATTCCCCAGTCTTTCATCCCATAGGTTTTATTATAAGTTCAGGAGGAAGATTTTTGTGGGAGTCCCATGTTAAAATAGCGGCAGCACGTGCAAGAATTATGCTAATTTATTCATTGTTGTGCTACTTGAATTACTTCAGTTTTTGCATATTTGTTTTCACTCGAGGTGTATCTTATAATTTTCTGAACATATTCATTCATAAAGCTGGATAACTATTTGTTCCTCAGTTAGTTCCTGGTGCTCTGGGTGGGAAGGTGGGAGAAATACTTATTTCAGTTTCATATCATGGTATGGATGGCCTAACAGGATTTCAGAAATTTATGGCCTTTATCATCTGAAGTTCTGCTCTTTCTTAGCGTTAGAATAGGTTGACTGCCGAGCTCTGCATTATTGTGCTCTACTTGAGCTGTTTGGAATATTACTTTGAGAATTGGAAAGGCTCAGGGGTGCTAAAACTGATTATGAAATTTTTCTTTGCTTGACAAGATGAGCAGGTCCATGTGAAGTATAAGGCACTTCTGTGGATTGACTGCAGACAGGTTTCAATCACAGAATCATGTTGTGTTTCACTAATTTTTGAGGTGGGACTCAAGCAAAATTGGGTTTCAGGAGAACAATTGCAGCCCAATCAAATCCTCAGACTCAATTTTATGACTCTTTTTTTGTTAAAGAGATCTTTCAGTAGTTTAATGTCTCAGAGAGTGTTTTTCCATAAACTTGGTGTGGAATTGTGTTCTTGAAAATCAGTATAAAGTGTGGCAAAGGGTGAAAATAACAAATGGCCAAAAATTTAGATAATGACTTTAAAAGGTGAAAAAGTCATTTATGTTAATCCCTGTATTGTACCTTTGCAGTTTATTCCCTGTTCGAAAGTATTCGCCTCCTTCAGTATATGTTCAACAACAGTTTTTCATGTGTTAAGATGCAGTGGAAACTTAGTAGCACATACTTTGATAAATTTGAAACCTGGAAATTGCAATAAGAATGTTTTATTTTGCAAAGTATCTGGTAATAGTATGGACAGTAGTGCACTGATCTGGGGCAGAATGTGTGCATATGATGGGAGGGTTTCCATTCCAGGAGCACAAACACACACCAGGCTCCATAGCATTTGTTTAGATGATATGCCCACTTCCTCACGGGCTCTTTGGGAGCACTGTATCAGTGCTATGCAGAAGTTGGGATGAGAGTGTGCGGTCATATGCTCTGCCATGTCAGTTGGCAAATACCATCATGTTACACACATTTGGTTCTACCTCTTTCCTCCATCCCATGACAATGATTCTGAAACTCGCTTTCACAAAAGTGCACCACCCAGTATTTGCTAATTAGCCAGTTCAACTGTAATTAAAACAAAAACAAATGCTACTACTACTGGAGTTTGCTAATATTACTAAAGCAGATTTTCCATGTTCCTGTCTGAAATCACACTGCCTATTACATATGCTCTCTGATCTGAATCTCCCCTTCACCTCCCCAGAGCACATTGCACATATTGTTTGCTATTCACCAAATATTTCTTTTGGCATTGTCCTGTCTTTGATGATCAATAATAGATTGTTAATCTTTATATGTGTTAAAATATTAGCATCCTAAATTAGCTATGAACATCAGGCTGAAAAACCCAAAAGAAAAAATTCATTAGAATCACATGTTCATGAATCGGGTCCCCCTAACTCATGAGACTTTAATAGCTGATAATTGTTGCGTGGTTCTTATTTGCCTTCTGCTTTCTGAATCTTTAAGCTACACTCAGAACAGAAACTGGGAGGTTTTTTTCTTCTAAAGAAAAGGAGACCAAATATTTCAAGATGTGCAATTAAAATCATGAGAACTGACAACACAGTGATAGGTAGGGTTACTTCTAGTTTACGCTAATCTTCCCTAATGTTTGTGTTATCTGCAAATTTGATCAGTGATGATACTGTTTTCTGCTAGGATCCTTCTAGTCTAGGGCTAAGGACCAATCCCTGCATGACCTCACTGACAAAAGGCCTGCTTGATGATGATTCCCCATTTACATTTTGAGACCTATCAATTAGCCAGTTTTTCATCCATTTTATATTTGTCGTGTTAATTTTATATCATTCTAGTTTTTTAATCAAAATGTCATGCTGTACCAAGTCAAACACCTTACAGAAGTTTAAACGTGTTACATCAACACTATTACTTTTATCAACAAAACTTGTAATCTCATTAAAAAAAAGTCAAATTAGTTTCTCTTTCCCATAAACCCATGTTGATTTGCATTAATTACATTACTCTTCCTTTAGTTTTTTAATCGAGCCCTTTATCAGTCTCTCCATTTACTTACCTGGGATTGATGTCAGGCTGACCGGCGTATAAGAACGGGTCATTCTGTATACTCTTTTTTACAAACGGGTACTGCACTAGCTTTCTTCCAGTCTTCTGGAACTTCCCTTGTGCTCGAAGACTATTGTAAATCAATGTTAATGGTCTAGCGAGCTCCTGAGCCAGGTCTTCAAAAACTCTTGGATGCAAGTTATCTGAAACTGCTGATTTAAAATGAGTTCTGATGCTTCTTTCAGTGATTTAGGGAAGCCCTGCCCTCTCCTTACACATGCAGAGGCATGCTGGTGTCTGTCCTCACAGGAAGAGCCTATGCAGCTTTTGGGGCCAGGATGTGTGGTTACTGCAACGGTAGGTTGTAAACTAGCCCTTCATTTTTAATAATCAAAGGTAGTAATAGTAACAGTGGGAAGGAAAGACCTGTAGCTTATGTGTATTAATCTGAAACCAGTTTACACAATAGTTTGATATTTTTTGTTAAAACTACATTAATTGTATGGTAAAGTGTAGTTCTTTAATACAAAGCAGTTGTTTTCATTTTTAATACATTTGTTAAAGGAAAATTTATGACATTGGTACCGTTCTAAAATTGTTCAAGTGCTCTTCTGGAAGAAGGGATGCAATAAATAAAATTGTTTCATAAGCATAGTCTATGCATTTTATAGTATATTGAAAAAAATTGGACTTAAAAGCTGGGGATTCTGTGTTGACTTTTTTCTTAATCTTCTAGTATTGCATGATTTAATGGAAAGCTTTCTCTTCTATCCGTTCTTCCTTTAGCCTTAATAGTATTACAAAATGCTAAGTATGATTACAGTAGAGAAGTCATATGTGTATTATATCATGTAATATTACAATTTTAAATCTCTGTAGCTTCAAGAATTCCTGTACATCTGAGTGCCTCTCAATAACAGAGTGCTTGCCTCACTTTTGAGGATTTAAATTTCAATGTTCAATTTCAGGAAATAGATTTTCTAATTCTGGATGACATCTTCTCTGTTTTATTGTGTTTGTTCATGACCAGTTTTTCATACAATGAGTTTAAAGGAATCCCCTGTGTAGCATTTGAAGTGTTGGCAGTTATGTAGGGTGACCAGACAGCGAGTGTGAAAAATCAGGACGGGGGTGGGGGGCAATAGGAGCCTATGTAAGAAAAAGACCCAAAAATTGGGACTGTCCCTATAAAATCGGGACATCTGGTCACCCTACAGTTATGTGAAATAAAAACTCTACTCCCATAGTTTTCTGCAACAGAAATCTTTAAATAGACATAAAAGTCTAAAAGTGTAAATAGATACAGTTACATATACAACTACCCTAACCATGGATCATCAGCCGGGACTGAACATAAGACTGACAATACCAAAACACTTCAGCCAAAGGAGTAACTACATTAACTGGTATCAGTAGCAGGATTTTATTGTGTTCATGGGCCTATCAACTTATCCAGCATGTCACACATACGCTTGTGACCCTGACACCCACTTGCTTTTAGCTCAGTGATAGTTTACTGCAATCTGTGTCTGCAAACACAATTCTAAGTCCTCTTATTTTAAAAATGTAATTCTGTGCTGAAGAGTGAGTCTTATAATGTTATTGTGTGGCAGCTTTTGTATTTATTTGGCCTCCATGATTTCCAGCTTAAATGCATTCTGTGAGGAAATGAGAGAGGTTTGTTCGTTTGTTTTGGTTTGCTAATTGCCAGCTGTACGAACTCAACCTGGAATCTGAGAGTCAAGCTTTGCTCTTTCTGATTCAGCCATCATCACCAGTTATATAAATTCTTGAAGCTAAATAGTGTCCTGACTTGCATCAGTGAAACCTCATAGTGTTCAAATGTTGCCCTCATTGGTACCAGTGGTAAAGATAATTTGTAGAAGGAATGGAATCAGATTCCCTTTCCCATACCTGTGGGCTATTCAGTGCAAATTAATTTTTGTCATGCAAGTAAGTAGGTCTGACTTTGCAGACACATACGGAACAGAGCTTGTAAATAAGAAGGTGTCATTTTTACTTTTCAGAGTGAGATTTATTCACACTTTAATTAATACTTTGAAACACTAAGGGACGTAGTTATGCTGGTATTAAATTCATTGAGCTAATGGGACATGCTCCTTTATAACCGAGAGCAGAATTTGGCCTTAAGATTGGTGTGTTGCAGACCCCTACTTTCTTTCTCTCTCCCCTCAACATGGATATTTCTGCATTGCCATACAACATGTTATGCCAGAAATTACACCACATCAGAGAAATATTTTGAGTAGTGTCTCGGTCCAGCTCCCAGTGAGCATGAGTGTCCATGAAAAAAGCCATTATCACAATTGTTTACAGCATTGTCAGCAGTATCATCAGAATGGGTCAGGACTAAATAAGAATGGAGATAATCACTCTTTCATCCAAGGAGATATTAGTCCTACCCACCTGTCACGAGCGGAAGAATTACAAGTAACTTAATTAGTTCCATTGCTCGAGGTCCTAGAGCTGGGATGTCATACAATAAGTGATTCAGTGATGTCAGACTTGATGACATTGGGCAAAGTTACATTTTTACGGTTAATTTACAGTTGGTTGCTAAATGACCCTGTGCTCCACCCTCTTTGGGAAATTCAGTATGTGAGTACATGACTTCTGCGTTTTGGGAAGAGATTTGCCAGTATCTTTCAGGAGGTTGTTTGAGTCAGTGCAGTAATACTATTTTGGAATAAAGGACAATATTCATTTTAGAAAAAAGCCTTCTTGTCCCCATTTCTTGTTATATAGAGGGGGATATAAGTTAAAATCCTTTACAGTAGCCATTCTGGTGAAAACTGCTGAATTCTGGAATCATAAGTGTAGTCAAAAATAGTACCTATTATAATATAGTAGATTGCTACTTTAAAACCCTCTCTTTCTCTCGCTCTAAAGGAATTCCACCAAAGGTAATCATGTTATTCCCAGGTTTCAGAGTAGCAGCCGTGTTAGTCTGTATTCGCAAAAAGAAAAGGAGGACTTGTGGCACCTTAGACACTAACAAATTTATTTGAGCATAAGCTTTCGTGAGCTACAGCTCACTTCATCGGATGCGTTCCCATGCTTTTAGCTCCTCATTGCTCTTTCTTTGTTCTGTAAACATGGAGAGTTGGTGTGGTGTTAATTCCTTTATGCTTTGGAAATGTTAAAGCCGTGTGCTGTTATACTTGATCTCTGTTTGGAGTGTTTCATTACTGATGCAATCTTGAGGTGAGCATTATAAAGTGAAGTATTATTCTCATTCTCACTGAAAAGCAGTAGGGAGTCAAACTGCAGATCTCCAATGTCAAAGAGAACCTTCTAAATATAAAAAGAAAAGGAGTATCTGTGGCACCTTAGAGACTAACAAATTTATTTGCGCCACAAGTACTCCTTTTCTTTTTGAGAATACAGACTAACACGGCTGCTACTCTGAAACCTTCTAAATATAATTTTTTGGTGTGAGGGTGAACTGTATTTAAGCTTAATAAGGCTGTATTTGCAGATCTTGACGCTTGCGGTGTAACAAAAGTAAAATGACAGAAGAATATGACCTTGCAATGAATGGAATGGATAAAATCTACATGAGCCTTGGGAATAATGGAAATGAGGCACAGTCCAAATGAATGAGACCTTTAAAGGTTGCCTTTGCCTTCACAAAGATTTTTGATACAGTATGAAGCTCGTAACAAATCCTTAAAAAAGCAATTATATAGTACTTGCTCTAGGGTTCAGCATTTGAGGCGTTTCAGTCTGATTGGAGTTTGACAGCTATAGAAATTTTTATTTCCCATTACATCTATTTAGCTAGAATGAAAGAATGTTTTCTTGCTCTTAATACATAGAATATTTGAAATTTAATTTTGGTTTATGTTGTTTTGACATGTCAGATTCATGCATATTGTTGAAAATTAATTATTGTAGTACATATTATATTTTCTGAAGTATTGATTTATCTTTTCCCTTTAGAGAAAGCAGTAAAAATATGTTTTTTTCCTTAAATTGAATTTATTTCTTCAGATGAATTAGAGGTATTGGAAAATGCTGCATTACAAGACAATATTTTGAATTGTAATGTACATTGAGTGGATTTTTTTAAAACTAATGTTAAGACTTCTCAGCAGTCTTCTCACACTGAAGAAGTCTTTCATCAGTAGCTGGAAGCATTTTACAATTAGTCATAATGTATCCAATCTCAGCAGAAAGTGTGCACTGAGTCTTCAGGGTTTAGATAACAAGACGATAGGCATTATGCAAAAACCTGAGAGAAGTTAGCAAAGGTATACAGTGAGGGAATGATCCAATGCCCATTGAACTCAGTGGGAGTCTTTCAGTTGATTTCAATGGACTTTGGATCAGACCCTTCAAGAGGTAGTTCTTCATTGCTAAGTGGTCATTTTTGTTGTGGGTTTGCTTTTCTTTGTCTAATAATTTAATTGTCATGGATGTGGGTGTGACTGCAGGATTCTGGTTTTTTGAGGGTTGCAGAGATGAGATTTAGAACAATTTCATTTGAGACATTAGGACAGGGGAATGACCATGCTACTTTAAAAGTACCATTTGTAGTTTAAATGCTGCCTTGCCATAGCGATGATACCTCTTTGAGGACGCATGTTATAACTAAGCTAATGACATCATCTGGGCCCACTGACAACCTCCCTCTCCCTGATCTTCAGGGCTGCTTTCTCTATTTATTATAGAACCACAGGGTTAGAAGGGGACCGCAAGGGACATCTACTCTAACCCATCTGTCAAGATGCAGGATTTGTTGTGTCTAAACCATCCGGGACAGATGGCTATGCAACCTCATTTTGAAAACCTTCAGTGAAGAAGCTTCCACAACCTCCCTAGGCAGTCTGTTCCATTGTCCTACTGTTCTTACAGTTAGGAAGTTTTTCCTGAGATAACACTATTCGTTATCTTGGAGTGCTTCACGGGATGGTTATTTCTTCCATCCCAGAAAGTTCTTGCTGGGGAAGAAAATGAGAATTGCTGCTGTTTCTTGATTAAAACTAATGCTGTCATGAATCAAATCCGTTGGAGCTATGACTAAAGCTAAATCTTCTCCTGTCATTTTTCTCTTTGTTTCTGTGCAGGCATTTTTCGGGTCATCTCTTATGACTTGCACCAGTCACTGATGACACATTGGTGACTCCTCTTTATCTAGTGTTATTCAGTTATTTTTATATAAATTATGCACATACATTCTGCCTCTCCCCATCCAAATATCATGCTCTTCATTTCTCCTTGTCTACCAGATTTCACTTGTGATTTCTCTTCCTGACACGTGAATGCTCAGAATTTCACAATCACTGGAACGGCAATTAGTAATTTGACAAGGTGCATCAGAATCAAACCAATTGTTTAAATGCATTTTAAATCTGTTTGTAGGCCTTCTGGTATCAGAAATTATTCTGTGTCAGCTCAGTGAATGAGAAAAGTCCCCTAATAATAAAAAGCTAGGCTGAGTAATGTAATAGAAGCCTATTTTGTGTTCACTTTTTTTTAAAATGCAGAGCTGTATTTTCCCCTTTCATCTTTGTTTTTCTAAAGGAAAGAAAACAAGTTCCATTCAACAGCACTTAGAAGTTTCTGGTGGGCCACACCCCCCCCGTTCAGTCCTTTTTTGCCTAAGCTTGTACACCTGGGGTCCCTTGAGGCATTTCCAAGTATCTTCTCCATCCATCTCAAGCTGCCTTCATCACGGCAAAAATTCCTTCCTTTTAACCTACAGGACAGATGAATGAACTTCATTTAGAGCTAACTATACACCCCTGCTTCACACAGCAGCTAAGAGAGGTGCTGAGGTAATGAGATACTGACAACCTTTCTGAGGAATAAAATATGTTTTCTTTATGACATGCTCAACCTTTTCTGCCCCAGGGCTTAAAATTTCAAGTCCATTCTTTAATTTAGCTTTCCTGTTTAAGTACATCAAGATGCTGCTAATGGCTCAACAGAGTTGACAATAGACAAGCACAAATCAAGTGTCAGACATCTTTGAAATCCCAGAAAGAGCCGGGGAAAGACAGTTTGATTTATTATGTCAGTGATGATTTTTAAATATAATCTTCTGGCTAATAGAAGATGGGAGAAAAAACGTATCAGGTTGGCTTGCCTCCAATTATTTTCATAAACTCCTTAGTAAAACAAACTCATCTGAAGAAAAAATGTCCTCAGATAGCATTTAATTCTCTTGCCTTTTCTTTAAAGTCTAAACAGAACTATTCAAGTTTTTATCCATCCTCCCCCCACAAAAGACTTAGATAGAATTCATCATTGAGCCATGTTTTGTTTGGTGTAGCCATCTCTCTGTAAATATCCTGTCCCTAGAGGAAATGTTAGGATAGATGATTCATCCGCTAAAGTGTTCTTATGGACAATTGTGTGTGTTATATTTTTCCTCATTCTCTTCCTGTACTATGAGCTTCTTTTGGGCGAGCTATCCGAATGCTGTGAATCATTAAGAAAAATGAGGATACGTATTCCAACAAAATTATCATTTTTCAGAAACCTGGGACTCTTTCAGCCTGTTTAAATATTAAGCCATTTGCACTGGACCTATTTCACTGGTTGCTATTTAAGTTATTTGAAAATGTAAAATAATGCATCTATTTTTCAGTCAAAATTTATAAATTTTTAATAAGGCAAAGAAGTTCACATTGTTATGGTCAGTGTGTGTTTTATGGCTATTAGGTAAAAGTAATTTCCCATGACATTTTGTTTCTGTATTATATATTCAACTCTTGTGAAAATTAAATATGTTGTACTTAAACTTGGCAGGCAGTGCAGGTTAGCCATTGCAGATGATACACTTTTAAGCTGTTCATATAAATTTAAAATAAGATGGATTTACATGAGTTTCTATCCAAAGCAAGTACAACTTAATCTAATTCCTATTGATCCAAATACATTTAAGATTGGTTTGGAAAATCCTCAAGAACACTGAGCTCTTTTTAAGCTATTTTATTACGCATTATTGTCATGGATAAAAAGGATATCTCCTTTATTTTTAACAGTTTTGACTTGGTCTTATATTTGGTCATGCTGCACATATGAGATGAATAAGCAAAACGAATATTGGGGATTTAGCATAAAATGAATCTTAGTGAGGTAGCCGTAGGGTCCTGCTCTTGGGTGGAAAACTCCCAGTGATGTTTATACCTGCCTGCATGTCTCTGTGCTGACAGTAAATGCCTCCAGCTGCTACTCTCACTTTAAGGACACTTCCATCTCCACTAGGAGCTCATATCTACCCCATTTCTCTCCCTCGCCCGCATCCAGTTAGGCTGACATGCTGATCACATCTAGAGAAACGTCCTCACAGGAGGGAAGGAAGGAAGATAATAAATGGCCAGCCAGCCTCGGGAGTGAGTGGGAGAGAAGATGGAATCAGTTACCAGCACCAGGAGTATTCTCTCCCATGGACTGATGGAGTCTGTTCCTGGAGGTTATTAAAAGGGAAGACTGTAGGATGAAGGCTGTGTTAGAATACAGGACATGGCAGGAGTCCCAAACAAATCTTTGAGTTGATTTGAAGGAAGCTTTAAAGGAAGGGAGCTCCTAATACATTTTTAAATAGCTACAAAATTGACACCCAGCCTAACATATCAAAATACGATGGGATGATAGGACACAATTTAGGTCGTAAATTTGTACCTAAAGTTGGGGATGACACTTTAGCAAGTTATGACCAATGTTGCAGAGGCACAAATATGACATAAATGCACCCAAATGTCTGATTAGATCATATCCTCAAAGCAAAGAGAAATATATATCAGCAATATTAGATTAACAGTATTAGTATAGTGAATTGAATCTCGAAAGACTAAACAAAATTTGTGATGGTCCCTAATTTTGCACATAGATTTATGGTTTTAAATGGATTAAAGTTGTGAGGATTTTTAATTTTATGAATGAATCTGGCAGAAAGGAGAGTTATGTGAATAGATTTTAGGTAATTTTAATGAGAATTTGAGTCCTTTGCCAAGTTGCACTGCAAAATCCTAAATCACAGATAGTTTGAAGATAGTGAGAATATGCTCTTCAAGATTATTTATAGTATATTTTACAGTATACTTCACATCCAGGGTCTTGCTGTGTTAATGCCAGTTACATTAACAATACCACACAAAAGGCCATTAGTCTTCCATTTATCTTGCATAGCCCTTGGGGCAAGGGTTATCTGACTAGTAGAGCACTGAGAATATTAACACTTAAATAATTGTTAGGGGACGTAGCTAACGGGAGCTACAAAGTTGTCACCCTGTTTATGTAATATACAAACTCAATGAAGCTGGGACCTTCTATGGCTGTAGATCTGTGCAGGCAGGTTTTATCTATTCTGCAGTAATAACCGTTACCATCATATTTAAATATTGGCCATTATGTCTTCCATTCCATGAGTTTTGCTTAGGAGTTGGGGAGGGCATATCGGTAGTAAAGATAGGATATAGGCCATAGTTCTTGTCTTGTGTGCGGATGGGTAATGGACTGAAATTATGAGGGTAGCTGGGGCTGGGGCAAGTTTGTCCGCTTGGAAAAGTTGTAAGGAAGACAGTGCAAGTCAAATAAAAGATCTAACTGATACTAGCTGCAATAAAATTAATGGATGTGAAACAGGAACTAGGGGAAGGGAGGGAGGAGGTGGATCTGGGCTGAAGAGGTTGATTGAGCAGGGATAGGCAAATGATGGTGTGCTATTTAGGACACTTCTTGAGAAAAGAAGTGAAGATACTGCATTACTGCCAATCATTTTATATATTATTTATATTATTTAATTTTTTTATCATTGAATCATTTCTCTAATGGATTTGTTATATTTAAAAGAAGAGCTGGAAGTGCATGTGTGGGTGGAAAGAGATGCTGTGTTTGTCTCATCGTGCCTCATTTGATTTATTCCTATCCCTGGCATTCCCCATTTGTCTCGTCCAGATACACTTTCTGCTCCTGTTCCCCTGCTCTGGGAACTACCCTATAGGCTAGATAGGAGGGCTTTTCTCAGCTTCCTGTCTTTCCTGAGGGAGATGAAACATCTATATCGCTACTCTCCCTGTTAGACGTGTGGCTCTTCCTCTCCTCTTCCGTGCAAACACCAGCTTCTGCTATCCGCCACTCACCCAGACTAAGTGGGGACTGCTCCTATGAATGGTGCAAGCAAAGCTCTGATCAGCACTTATCATAGAATATCAGGGTTGGAAGGGACCTCAGGAAGTCATCTAGTCCAACCCCCTGCTCAAAAGCAGGACCCATACCCAATTAAATCATCCCAGCCAGGGCTTTGTCAAGCCTGACCTTAAAAACGTCTAAGGAAGGAGATTCCACCACCTCCCTAGGCAACGCATTCCAGTGTTTCACCACCCTCCTAGTGAAAAAGTTTTTCCTAATATCCAACCTGAACCTCCCCCACTGCAACTTGAGACCATTACTCCTTGTCCTGTCCTCTTCCACCACTGAGAATAGTCTAGAACCATCCTCTCTGGAACTACCTCTCAGGTAGTTGAAAGCAGCTATCAAATCCCCCCTCATTCTTCTCTTCTGCAGACTAAACAATCCCAGTTCCCTCAGCCTCTCCTCATAACTCATGTGTTCCAGACCCCTAATCATTTTTGTTGCCCTTCGCTGGACTCTCTCCAATTTATCCACATCCTTCTTGTAGTGTGGGGCCCAAAACTGGACACAGTACTCCAGATGAGGCCTCACCAATGTCGAATAGAGGGGGACGATCACGTCCCTCGATCTGCTCGCTATGCCCCTACTTATACATCCCAAAATGCCATTGGCCTTCTTTGCAACAAGGGCACACTGCTGGCTCATATCCAGCTTCTCGTCCACTGTCACCCCTAGGTCCTTTTCCGCAGAACTGCTACCTAGCCATTCGGTCCCTAGTCTGTAGCTGTGCATTGGGTTCTTCCGTCCTAAGTGCAGGACCCTGCACTTATCCTTATTGAACCTCATCAGATTTCTTTTGGCCCAATCCTCCAATTTGTCTAGGTCCCTCTGTATCCTATCCCTGCCCTACAGTGTATCTACCACTCTTCCCAGTTTAGTATCATCCGCAAATTTGCTGAGAGTGCAATCCACACCATCCTCCAGATCATTTATGAAGATATTGAACAAAACCGGCCCCAGGACCGACCCCTGGGGCACTCCACTTGACACCGGCTGCCAACTAGACATGGAGCCATTGATCACTACCCGTTGAGCCCGACAATCTAGCCAACTTTCTACCCACCTTATGGTGCATTCATCCAACCCATACTTCCTTAACTTGCTGACAAGAATACTGTGGGAGACCGTGTCAAAAGCTTTGCTAAAGTCAAGATACAATACATCCACTGCTTTCCCTTCATGCACAGAACCAGTAATCTCCTCATAGAAGGTGATTAGATTAGTCAGGCATGACCTTCCCTTGGTGAATCCATGCTGACTGTTCCTGATCACTTTCCTCTCATGTAAGTGCTTCAGGATTGATTCTTTGAGGACCTGCTCCATGATTTTTCCGGGGACTGAAGTGAGGCTGACTGGCCTGTAGTTCCCAGGATCCTCCTTCTTCCCTTTTTTAAAGATTGGCACTACATTAGCCTTTTTCCAGTCATCCGGGACTTCCCCCGTTCGCCATGAGTTTTCAAAGATAATGGCCAATGGCTCTGCAATCACAGCCGCCAATTCCTTTAGCACTCTCGGATGCAACTCATCTGGCCCCATGGACTTGTGCACGTCCAGTTTTTCTAAATAGTCCCTAACCACCTCTTTCTCCACAGAGGGCTGGCCATCTGTTCCCCATGTTGTGATGCCCAGCACAGCAGTCTGGGAGCTGACCTTGTTCGTGAAGACAGAGGCAAAAAAATCATTGAGTACATTAGCTTTTTCCACATCATCCATCACTAGGTTGCCTCCCTCGTTCATTAAGGGGCCCACACTTCCCTTGGCTTTCTTCTTGTTGCCAACATACCTGAAGAAACCCTTCTTGTTACTCTTAACATCTCTCGCTAGCTGCAGCTCCAGGTGCGATTTGGCCCTCCTAATTTCATTCCTACATGCCCGAGCAATATTTTTATACTCTTCCCTGGTCATATGTCCAACCTTCCACTTCTTGTAAGCTTCTTTTTTATGCTTAAGATCCGCTAGGATTTCACCGTTAAGCCAAGCTGGTCGCCTGCCATATTTACTATTCTTTCGACTTATCGGGATGGTTTGTCCCTGTAACCTCAACAGGGATTCCTTGAAATACAGCTAGCTCTCCTGGACTCCTTTCCCCTTCATGTTAGTCCCCCAGGGGATCCTACCCATCCGTTCCCTGAGGGAGTCGAAGTCTGCTTTCCTGAAGTCCAGGGTCCGTATCCTGCTGCTTACCTTTCTTCCCTGTGTCAGGATCCTGAACTCAACCAACTCATGGTCACTGCCTCCCAGATTCCCATCCACTTTTGCTTCCCCTACTAATTCTTCCCGGTTTGTGAGCAGCAGGTCAAGAAAAGCTCCCCCCCTAGTTGGCTCCTCTCGCACTTGCACCAGGAAATTGTCCCCTACGCTTTCCAAAAACTTCCTGGATTGTCTATGCACCGCTGCACTGCTCTCCCAGCAGATATCAGGAAAATTAAAGTCACCCATGAGAACCAGGGCATGCGACCTAGTAGCTTCTGTGAGCTGCCGGAAGAAAGCCTCATCCACCTCATCCCCCTGGTCCGGTGGTCTATAGCAGACTCCCACCACTACATCACTCCTGTTGCTCACACTTCTAAACTTAATCCAGAGACACTCAGGTTTTTCTGCAGTATCGTACCGGAGCTCTGAGCAGTCATACTGCTCCCTTACATACAGTGCTACTCCCCCACCTTTTCTGCCCTGCCTGTCCTTCCTGAACAGTTTATAACCATCCATGACAGTACTCCAGTCATGTGAGTTATCCCACCAAGTCTCTGTTATTCCAATCACGTCATAATTCCTTGACATCACCAGGACCTCCAGTTCTCCCTGCTTGTTTCCAAGGCTTTGTGCATTCGTATATAAGCACTTGAGATAATCTGCTGATTGCCCCTCATTCTCAGTATGAGGCAGGAGCCCTCCCCTCACAAACATTCCTGCCTGTGCTTCCTCCCGGTATCCCGCTTTCCCACTTACCTCAGGGCTTTGGTCTCCTTCCCCCGGTGAACCTAGTTTAAAGCCCTCCTCATTAGTTAGCTAGCCTGTCTCTGCCCAGCACTCCTCCTTCATGGAACACCATCCCATGGTCAAAGAATCCAAAGCCTTCTCTCCAACACCACCTGCGTAGCCATTCGTTGACTTCCACTCGTCGGCGGTCCCTACCCAGGCCTTTTCCTTCCACGGGGAGGATGGACGAGAACACCACCTGCGCCTCAAACTCCTTTATCCTTCTTCCCAGAGCCACGTAGTCTGCAGTGATCCGCTCAAGGTCATTCTTGGCATTATCATTGGTGCCCACATGGAGAAGCAGGAAGGGGTAGCGATCAGAGGGCTTGATGAGTCTCGGCAGTCTCTCCGTCACATCGTGAATCTTAGCCCCCGGCAAGCAGCAGACTTCTCGGTTTTCCCGGTCAGGGCGGCAGATAGATGACTCAGTCCCCCGGAGGAGAGAGTCCCCGACCACCACCACTCGCCTCCTTCTCTTGGGAGTGGTGGTCGTGGAACCCCCCATCTCAGGACAGCGCATCTCATGCCTTCCAACCAGCGGAGTCTCCTTCTGCTTTCTCCCCCCAGACGTATCATCTGGTCCACTCTCTGCAACGGTACCTGTGGAGAGAACATGAAAGCGGTTAGTTACCTGTGTCCGCGTTGCTGGAACCCGGACATTCCCCCTTCTTCTTCTGGAGGTCACATGTTGCCAAGCTTCTTCACTGGCCTCTTGGCTCTGCTGTGCAACCTGCTCTAAATCTTTAGAGCTTTGTGCCCGTAGAAGCATATCCTGACTTTTGTCCAGAAAATCCTCCGTTTCTCGTATGCAACGCAGGGTCGTTATCTGTTGCTCCAGACCTTCAATCTTCTCTTCCAGTATGGAGACCAGCTTGCACTTTGTACACACAAAGTCGCTTCTGTCCTGTGGAAGAAAGACAAACATGGCACATCCAGTGCAGGTCACAATAGCTGAACCCCTCCCTTCCATACCACCTTCTTACTATGAGCTTCCTCAGAGAAGTTGGCAAGGTGTAAGCCTCACTGGGCTCACTCCAGGCGAACTCCCAGGCAAACTCCTGCTGTGTGCTGCTCTGCTGTCCCCCGCTGCTCAGCTGGTTCGCCGCCGCTCAGCTGGTTCACGAAGCTCTGGCTATTTTTAAACAGCCAGGCTCCCCTGAAACAAACAGACAGCCCCACTTGTAACGCTGGAGCAGCACGAACAGCTCTTTCAGCGCCACCGCACAGGAGTTTCTGTTTAGAACATGTATTTGAACACAATGCTGGAGGTGATGGTCTCAGTTTTGAAACACCTAGATTCCTTGTGACCTATAGGTTTAAATCATGGCATTATGTACTTCTCCCTGCATCCTTTAGAGGTAGATAAATTGATTTCTATGTGGTTAAAGGTATATGTGTCTTTTGCAAGTGACTTTAAAAAATGGCCCCACAATTTTAGATACCTAAATAAGGTTGTTTTAACAAGCATTTAATAGGGAGCTGAATAAAAGTGTTTGGGCTTGATTTTTCAAGAGTGCTGAGCCACCTGCCACTCATATTGACTCCAATGGGAGCTCAGCACCTCTGGAAAATCAGACCCCTTTTTTATTTTAGGTGCCAAATATAGACCTAGAAGCCTAACTTTAGGTACCTATGTTTGCATTTTTTTGCCTGAATTCCTAGCTATTCTGCATTGACAGTAAAGCTCTGATGACGCTTTTTTTGGTGGTGCATGATTGCTGTGTCACTGGCAATTATATTCTTGTTCTATCACTGTCTTCAGTGTGCTGTGCACCAGTTGGCTATTGCTGCTCCATCCCGGTGGAAGTGTAACAGTTTGGGAAGTCTTTCGGTTTCTTGGGGTGATGGCGCTATATAAATGTGAGACACAAAGTGGGTGAGCTAGTATCTTTTATTGGACCAACTTCTCAGAATCATAGAAATGTAAAACTGGAAGGGACCCTGAGAGGTCATCTAGTCCAGCCCCCAGTGCCGAGGACCAAGTATGCCTAGACCATCCTTGACAGGTGTTCATCTATTTACTATATAAATGTGAACAGTTACGATTATAAAACTATTGTGTGTAGGGAGCCTGGAGGGTCCACACTGAGAATGCTTACTCAGGGCAAACTGTAAGGAATAGGGCAGACAACCTCCAAAACTGCTGGTTCATTCTGTAATTAGATATCACCACGCCAGTAGCCAAACAGCTTCTGTAATACTACAGTGGTTCCCAAGAAGCCAAAATAAAGTCCCCTTCAAGCAATCCAGCCTTTGGCTCCCATCCAGACAGCCAAGTCTCCACAGTGGCTTCCCACAGAATATTGCATCAGAGTCTGCTCTTGTCAAGGTGCTTGAGGGCCAGGGCTCAGGATGGCTAAAGATTGCAGTCGACAGCTCGGCTTCAGGAGCACAATGGACTAAGGCTAAAGCCACAGTCATGCTTTCTTGGGAGCCTGCCAAACTCTGCAACAAACTTCAGCAGATGTGAGTAAAGTTCTTAGGTGAGTTTCATAGCAGAAATGGTGAGGCTGCTGATTTGTAAAAGTCTGTCTTGAATCAATTTCAAAAGTTATAGTCCAATACACAGTCCATGTGCAGAGTTTGTTCAAATTCTTCCATGAGAATTCCAGGGTAAATTCAGAGTAAACTTGGAGACCTCAGTCTTGTGGCTTTGACTTTCGCTGTCAAAGTTTAAGCAGATCTGAGCTATTCATTGACTTGGTGGGCAGTATGTTCGATCTTTTGGGGATTGGTAGAACTTTAAATATGGTGAATAAGGTTTTCAGTAACCTCTCACTATATTAGACTTGGCTGTCTGGATGGGAGCCAAACACTGGATTGCTTAAAGGGGACTGTGTTTTGGCTTCTTGGTAACCAGTGTAGTATTACAGAAGGTATTTGGTTAGTGGCTTGGGGAATCTAATTATAGGATAAACCACCATTTTGGGGATTGTCTGCCCTATTCCTTACAGTTTGCTTTGAGTAAGCTTTCTCATTGTGGCCCCTCCAGGCACCACGATCACAGCTCCACTAAGCCCAATACTCAATAGTACTACAAAAGCATTTTTCAAAAGCAGAGATCCTGCAGGGTCTTCATTTTTTGTTTTGTTCCACTTCATGCATCCTGTTTCTGTGGCTGTCTTAACTGCCAAATAAACACTGTAAGGTGGAATTGTTGGGGTGAGTTAGCCAGACTTTTTTTTTTTTCATAATCTTGATTGATTTAGAGTGACAATAAGGTGTATTTGTGCAAAAAGAGAAAATGCTTTAGTGAAAACATTAATGATTCAGTGAAAATGGCAGCAGTTACATAATTAAGTTACTTGTGGTGATCACAAACAGTTACAAAGTAAGTATCTGCCAAAAGCTGCTAATCTGTGGTATCTGAGAGATCCTCATTTCTGCTATGTATAAGTAGGGGCATAGCGAGCAGATCGAGGGACGTGATCGTTCCCCTCTATTCGACATTGGTGAGGCTTCATCTGGAGTACTGTGTCCAGTTTTGGGCCCCACACTACAAGAAGGATGTGGATAAATTGGAGAGAGTCCAGCGAAGGGCAACAAAAATGATTAGGGGTCTGGAACACATGACTTATGAGGAGAGGCTGAGGGAGCTGGGATTGTTTAGCCTGCAGAAGAGAAGAATGAGGGGGGATTTGATAGCTGCTTTCAACTACCTGAAAGGGGGTTCCAAAGAGGATGGCTCTAGACTGTTCTCAATGGTAGCAGATGACAGAACGAGGAGTAATGGTCTCAAGTTGCAGTGGGGGAGGTTTAGATTGGATATTAGGAAAAACTTTTTCACTAAGAGGGTGGTGAAACACTGGAATGCGTTACCTAGGGAGGTGGTAGAATCTCCTTCCTTAGAGGTTTTTAAGATCAGGCTTGACAAAGCCCTGGCTGGGATGATTTAACTGGGAATTGGTCCTGCTTCAAGCAGGGGGTTGGACTAGATGACCTTCTGGGGTCCCTTCCAACCCTGATATTCTATGATTCTATGATCCTAATTATCTCCCATTCTTGAAAAGGAAAAATTATGGTATCTTGAATACCACTATGGATAAATGTTGACTTTGCAGTAGCAACCACTGTATTGGTGGTATACCTAAATCTGTGTTGTGTAGTATATTGGTATGCATAGTCTTTTTATTCCAATGCTGCTTATTTTCTGAAGATTTAATGTTTCCTTTGAGCATATGGACACTGCTAAAATAATGTATTAAGTAAGAAATAGAATCGTCTTGCTGTCCCAGTAGTAGGTTTCAGCTTCTGGGGTACAGATTCTTGTACACAATTTATCTTCTGTGCATCTCATGATCCGATGGCTACTTAGTAATAATGGTCACCCACACGGTGTGCCTGCACATCATGCTGTTCGGTAATGAGAACTCCTGGTGTTCTGTGAAGGCACCAATTAATCATCATCATGCCAATTAAGAAGGCCATTAGAAATGCTGTCTGTATCCATCAATCCTGCATAGGTATTATTTTCTGAAGAGAAACATGGATATCTCTCACACACACACTCTGTTCACTATAACCTGACAGAATGGTTGAGCAAGTCACGGTGCCTTTGTACTTTCCTTATTGTCTTTAGGGAGGTGTACAGATTCACAGTTACATATGGATCAGTTTAATATCCAACAGTCTGAATCCGTCTTTTACTTTAAAAGGTAAATGGTTATCTAGCAGCAGCTTGCAGGGCAAAGTAATAACTAGATTTCTCCATACCAGTGATAGAGTTTGAGTAGAATTGGAGGTATGATTAAGTATTATTGGATTACGAACTTAAACACAATATATTTTAGCTTCTTTTCAGGGCAGGGACTTTTTCTTACCATGTGCTTGCATAGCGCATAGCAAAATGAGTTGCCAGACTTCCAAGCTCTCTATTAATATAAATACTTATATATTATATATTTATATGTAATTAAAATATAATTATAGGTGGGGCAGGTAGCATCATTGCCTAACACTTTCCATTTTAAGTTCATGTTTTCAGTTGCCTTATAACGTCACCACATTCTAACTGCTTTGACTGAAATTTTCCGTGCCAGGTGTGTGCCTAAGGCTAGATTACTTTGAAAAGTTTAAAAAGAACAGTTCAGTCATTTCTCAGAAGAAAACTAGGGGAAATATTTTATTTTGTCCAGGTTTAAAAAAAAACAAAACACTTAATGTTTCAGTGAGAAGCTGTAGCACCTCCATGCTTTGGAGCAGGGATTTGAAATTTGGCAGGGAGAGGGGGCCTTTTGCCATCCTTGTGAAAATTCCCCCCATGTTTGGCAAAGTTACAAGGCCCTGAAAAAATGTCAGTAAAGGCACTTGCTCAGTAGATGCTTGTTACTGTTGCTAAAGATTCCATCTGTATTAAGCATGCTCCATCTCCGCAGAACTTCTGGGAACTGACCAAACCACACATGTGCTAGGCCTGTAGCATTACAGAGCTTGCTCCATCAGAGGACTCCAAGACTAACCAGGGCTTTTCTTGCAGTTGTTTCTCCCAACAACCTGGAACTTAGGGTGACCAGGTGTCTGGTATTGGACTGGAACACCTGGTCGAAAAGGGATCCTGGGATTCCTGGACCCCTGGAATCACTGCTGACCGGGCCGTTCAATGTCCGGTTCACGGTGCCGCAGCGTGGCTGGCAGGCTCCCTGCTAGCCATTGCGCCACAGCCCGTGCGGCTCCCAGGTTGGGAAGCAGCCGGCACATCCAGCTCCTAGCTTTATGGGCTGCCAAGGGAGGTCTGCATGCTGCCCCAACCCCCGCCCCCAGGTGCAGTTCCCATTGGCCGGGTCAAGGCAGGGGAGGAACTAATGCCACTCATGAGCGCTCGGCAGGCAGCTGTTGAGGGGTCGCATGGCACACGCTTCTCTGCTGCGGCCTGGCCCCCTTCTCCTCGCGCTCCTCCTGTGGCTGGACTCGAGCTGCAGTGTGTGGCCTGCAGCGAACCATGGTCTGTCGCCCCATCACCGGCACCCAGGAGTTGAGGGTATGTGTATCCCCATCTCCGAGTGCTGGGTATGAGGCTGCATCCCCAACCCCCTCACTGCATTCCTCCCTGTTGTACCCCCCCCAACCCCTGCACCCCCAGCCCGCCGTCACTGTATCCCTCCTCGTTGCAACCCCCAGCCCCCCAGCCCCTGCACCCCCAGCGCCCTGTCATTGCATCCCTCCCTGTCCCAACCCCTCCGAATCCCCGTCCCCCGTCATTGCATCCCTCCCCACCCCAATCCCCTCATCATTGCATCCCTTCCCCATCCTATCCTGTTCCAGGAGAGTAGGGATTCTGTCTCTTCTGTGTTCTGAATGCCCCCTGCTGGTGCCCAGGCACTGTGGAGGAGAAAGAGGAGACTGCTTGACTACGATTTAGAAAAATTAGGAGCTTGGAGGCACAATAGAGGCTGGGATAGGAGCATCTGGGACTAGGACAGGCTAGAGGGGATTAGGGCAAAAGAGGTCAGGCTTGGGGAGAACAGGGACAGAGATCTATAACAACCAGAGAATTCTCTCCTCCAACACCTGGAACTGAACACAGGATTCCTGAGTTTCAATATTCCTCTTCTTTCAGCAAATAGCTATAAAAACCACTATGTGGCTATACACTTAGAGGATGACCACCTACTACTATTGTCAGTCACTTCACTAGCTCATGCTGTGGATCTAAATATCTCAACCCTACTGTTGATGCATGGGGGTGGGGGTCAATATAGTTCCACATAATGGAATTTGTATTTTTTTAAGTTTGCTATTTTAAAAAAAACTTAGGAAATTATGTATAAAATAGTACAATATAAGAATTTCAAGGTTTCAAAGTGATGTCTAAAAAGTTAGGAAATGGAGAATTAAAATTCACGTACTATTTTTTCCATAGGATCCCTGCTTCATTCATTGAATGGGCTGGACTTGCTCTGGAGATGAATCAGAGTTGTAGCCTGAAGTAGGTGGCTAGGTCTGTATAACCCCTGCCTCATTTGTTGCAGAAACTGAAGGCCATGTGGCAAATGAGGCAGGGGATTACAGGAAGAGAGAGAAAGTCTCATGGTTAAGGCAATTGAATGCTACCCTAGAAAATTGGATTCTATCCCTGCCTCTGTCACAGAGTTCCTGTGTAATTCTGGGAAACTCATGTCAGCCAAACTTGTAAAAGTATTCCTCATTTTCTGGCAGCCCAGCTTGAGACCATGGGATCTGATTTACAGAACTGCTGAGCACACACAGATGCAACTGAAGTCGGGGGGGAGGGGAAGGGCCTCTGCCTTGAACACCTGAAGTGCTATAAAATGCTAAATGTGCTGACAAATCAGTGCCTAGGATTCTCAAATTGGGCATCCAAAACTAGTGGACACTTTTGACCTTAATCTCTCTGTGCCTCAATTCCCCATCTGTAAAACGGGGATAATACCAGTTCCCCACGTCTCCATTTATCTATTTATATAGATAAATTCATTAATGTTTATGAAGCAGTTAGATACTTTTTTGATGAGTGCCATTAAAAAAAAACAGGAGGAAATGAATAATTCTGTATTCAGAACAAGATGTAAAAGGTGTACTAAGACATCAAACCACACATGATGAGGATAAACAAAATATTAAACAGCTACGTATTCAGTGAGCACTGGCCTCTGTTTGACATTTGTACTGACATTCTAGAGGGGTTATGAAATTTGTGAACAAGTGATAGGAGAGTTTAAATGAGTGAAAGTTAAGAAGTTTTTAGTATTTTAATAATAGACCCAGATAAGTTTCATATCTTAAATAGACTGGTAACTATTAACTGATATTTTTTTTAAATGATGCTTCCCCCACAAGCTGCAAATCTTGTGATTTTCGTAAATCCCAAAATGTGGCTTCATTTTTCATTTCCTTTTTAATGGAACATAATACAAGAGCTTGAGGTTTTAGGATATTAAAAAAATCTTCAATCCTTTTTATTATGACTTCTGGTAGTATTTTAATTAAATGCATTAGAAGAGGCCCATCACGTGACACGTTTAAAATACTCGTACTCTATAGCAGGAATAGCTAGAGAGTGGATTATACATATGGACTTGTTCACTTACAGTGAAATAGACTGAATTTTTTCCCCTTCGCTTGATTGTCATCTGCAGTTCGGTCATGTATTGCTTCCTGGGTAAGAGAATGGCTCTATATATGTAGATAATTCACACTTAATAGTACCTTTAATTTTGGATATTGATAACAAATGGTCATATTTTGTTTGTATTGGTTCTTTATATTAAAATAAATTCCATTAAGAAATTATTTTAAAAATAAACTTAGAAAACCATTTCTGTTGTTCTGTAAGCTTTATTTAAGTGAACATATGCAGCATGTTTCAGATAATCTTTACAAATTCACTTCCTCAGCACAGGATCTTACTGGTCCATTGTTGCAGTCCCTGACAAGTCCAATGGAGCCAGGCAGTTCTATCTATTTAGGTTCTTGGCCCACGCCGTAGTACCTGACTGCCTAGATTCCACCCTTCTGAAATGTTATGCATCAGAGGAGTTAATCATCTGGGTTTCTTGTCAATAGATTTTGGCTTCTGTTTCTCCAAGAGGATTGTAATTTGCATTCCTATCTTGTAACACTGTACATTTCAGATTTACATTAATGATATAGCAGTGAAGATGAATGATAAAGAGCCTGTGTAATAAAACCTCATTGATTCCTTTTTAATGTTAATGGTTTCAGTTCAGAATACAAATTTTCTCCTCCACAATCCTTGAATTTGGAAAGGGGGAAAAAAAGAATTACAATTGTCTGTTATCCCTAACAATTTCAGTGCAACATTTCTTTTTTTAAATTTAGCTGAGTAAAGAAATTTAACATTGAAGGCTTATGATATTTTTTTAAATGCTGTTCTGACAGAAAGAAAAAGAAAGAGAGGAAGCTCTGTCACCACTAGCACTGGTCTTGGCACAACTCACAGACAAGTTGTAAAACCTCTTATTGCAACTAAAACTGAACACTAACTCATTTACCCATTTAGTCCCTGTAGTCTTGTTCAGATCGAACCAAAGTCCTTGAAGGTTCACTGCCCCCAAAGCCTGGGCCCAATAAAAGAAGTTTTGACCTTTTTTTTTTCCCAACGTTGGCATCAAACCACCTCCAAGGGGATTGGTTTACTTGGCAGGAAGTGTCTTATGCCAGTGGCCTATCAAGAGACCCATTCCCACACCAGTTGTGTCTTAGTCATGTCTACTCTCAAACTCATCCCCAGATATTGGGGAAAGTTATTCATGTAGCTGGAGTCGATGTAGCTTAGGTCGACTTACCCCAGTGTCTTCACTGTGCTGCATTGACGGGAGATGCTCTCCAGTCGACTTCCCTTACTCTTCTTGGACAGGTGGAGTACCAGGATCGACCGGAGAGCTCTCTGCCGGCAATTTAGCGGGTCTTTGCGAGACTCGCTAAATCGATCCCTGCTGCATTAATTGTAGCAGCGTCCAGCTCCCCATAGTGAAGACCAGCCCTAAGTGGCATGCAGACTGGAAAGAAATGCAAGTGCTACAATTGTAATTCCTGGCCAAATGAATGCGCAGAGCCTGTACAATATATTTGGATGAGCAAAACTTCCCACCGGTGTTTTAAAATAAATAGTAAAAATGGTAAGGATTGTGATTTTCAGATGATTCCTATCCAAAAAAAGGCGGAGCTGTCTGTAATTTTGACACAAAAGTTGCAGATCTTAACACTTCACATCTGACTCATTTGAAAACATTCTTCTTACCGAATCTTTCAGTGCCTTATGGGCTTGCTTCTGGTACATTGGGTAGGGTGGACAAGTGTAAAATAGGAATAAAAAGAGAGACAAAAGCAAGGCTAAGCCTTAGAGTATGAATTTTCCTGATTCTTGACTGTAAATTTTGGAAAATGTTTTGTTTTTGTTTTTTAAAAAAGCTGAATGCGAAGGAAACATTGCCTGTGTCTGCATCACCATGTGGGAGCAATAATCACATGACCAATAATTCAACCTGACGTGAGGGATGTGCAAGAATATAAATAGCATGAATGTTGTACTCTGTTTATGAACCTGAACTAAAACACTTAGGTTATCCTTATTCCCCAAGATCTGGATTGCATCTCTCATCCTTTCTTTTTATATGCTCCTTCCACATTCCTACTTTTGTTGTTTCCTTTAGAATAGAGAGGCAATGTCTCTTCAGCGCTGCACTGGCTCCATGTACTATTCTGTTGAGCATCATTGTGCACATGAGATTTGTTTCGAGCAGTGTAGGGACCCACAACAGAGCTATAGCCATGCTTGCTAATGCTGTTTAAGGTTATTCTGCACCCTAGGAATCTGACACCGAGCCTATCTCATGCAGCAGAACTGCACTCCAGAATCTAAGCTTCCATTTTAAAAAAAGCTGTCTATTCCTTATGGCTGTAAAGAATACAGTCCAAATACAAAGTCACTGTAACCAGGGCAATGTTGGTTTCCTGAGTCACCAGTCAGCTTGAAGCAATACCTCTGAGAGGAGTGAACTGCTCCCCTCATTTAAAAGAGTGTTATCTGTGAAGTGTCAACAAGTTTACCTGTCAGCATTAACTATTTACTTTCTGAACATATGTTTTGCCAAAACAAATGTTTTGCCAAAAACATTCATTTACTGTGTTTGCTCAGTTGGACAAAATAGCAAATGTAGAGGGACGGGGGGCAGATGATATACATCCCTCCCACTTCGCACAATGGGAAGAAAAGAGGCTTTGAACCCCTTCCCCAGTGACAAAAGCCTCAATCGTCTCCTGATTCATAAAAAGTAAATCAAAAATATCCTACTGCTTCCTGCATCTTCCTCAGTACAGACGATATTGTTCATTTCCCTATTCATTCAGTTAATAACGGCTTTTGTGAATTTACCTGTAACTGCTGCTGATTTTTCATTTTGCCACTAGATCCACAGAATTTACACCCATCTTGTTTCAAAATACACATGATCTTATCTGTAGTGCTCACATTCATACCAAAGAACATTTTGGTCAGGGGAATTTTTTTCCATATATTTGTCTTCCCTCATGAAACATTGGAAAAAGCAACACAAGTATAATTGCTAATAATTAGCAATTATGGGGCGACCTTCAAAAGATTCAGAGGTTCAGTTTAGTTCAGGGTCCCCTTATCCCAGATGCTTTATCCAAAGTGTATCCCAATTATCTGAACTGCAAAGAATCTGTAGGGTTAATATCTTGTCAGTGAGAATCCAGAAGACCCATGTGGGCAAGGGCAAAGGGGGCTGTGAAATAATAACAGCACCACATTTAATATGAGTCAGTGAAAACTCCGGAATGATTGAAGTATGTGTGCTGAAGATCAAGGCGCGAGCTTGGAATTAGGTGGGCAAAAACAGACACACTTTTGTTAGGAGGGGATAATGGCAGGTTAGGAGAGGGTGGTGGGGGAATATAGGAGGGAATACCAGGAAGGAAGGTCACATCTGGGTGAAGTGATGATTTGGAAATGACAGCACCTGAAAGGTAGCCCAGTGTAAAAACAGAAATATCTGTTTTGGCTGAACGAACTGCATGGGTTATGGAGGAAGAGCATAGAGGTGGCTTTGCACTGTGATGTGCTGATGGAAGGATATTAAAATAGACTAAAATAAATGAATTAATATTTAACAGAATGAAGACACCAACTATTTTGTGGTCTCATTGCCCTTCAGGTGAGATGTTACACCCTGCTGTGTGAGGCGGTGGGTGGATAGTGGTTTGTTGACCACTAAGAAAGTCTGCCTTTTGAACACTCATACTACACCTTGCAGTTGGATTTCCTGCACAGTTATGTAGGCAGCCATATTCTCCTCCAGCTGCTGCTTCCTTTCTCTGACTTTCTACAACAAAATGTGGTTCCTTCCACTTTTCTATCCTTCCCTGACAATTGCCAGCCAGCCTTATTTTTGCCATTGGCCTACTTTCTGCTTCCTCTAATCTGGCTGTATTTCAGTTCTCTCCTGGTTCCACCATGGGCTTCTGGTAACTGGCCTCAGAGGTTTGTTCAGGTAGGGTGTCAGGTTCAGTCAATGATGTCAGAACTGCTATGGCAGGAGCATAGGTATGAGGTTTTTCTAGCACTGGAGAAGCAGAGGGGAGAGTCACTCAGGTAAAAGTGCCACTTCATCTCCCTGTTGAGGGAAAGTATTTGGTAATCTTCTGTACTTGTGCCTCTATGCAGCCTGTAAAATACTAGAAACTGGCAGCTCTCCAGTGGGGTCAATTGCAAAAAGAGCAGTTTCTTAAGAGTTAGAGGCTGCCACTTGAGAGGCATTTTCATTTTGATCTGGGCCAGAGTTGTTTTTTTATATTGTATAGAGCTTTGACTAAAAGGAACTATAAATATGTTAGTAACTACTATCGTACCAGTGACTCGTAATCCCAAAGGCAGATCCATAGATAAAATGTCAGCAGCAGATTGAACCATCCAACCATGCCCCCTCTCTAGCTCTCAGCATCAGGAATGTCCATGTCTGTAGATGCTGCTAGGCAATTCCCAATGCCCTGCACTGTGAAACCTACTTCTGTGCACATTGTGCTGATGGGATTCACTGTGTTGAATTGTGCATATGTCTTTCAGTCACAGGTAAAACATGCATAGCTCCCTTATCATTACCAAATAGAATTATGCAGAGATGACATCAATGAGTTGTACAGCTAGTGTTTATGAAGTTTGAATATGAAATAATAGATGTTCAGATTCTGCTGTATTACATCAGTATGTCAACAGTTTTTTAGTCCCACAGGCTTTGTGTGTAAGATTAGAAATATGTATAAATAAAGTAATAACTAAAGCTAGTTAATGAGGAAGTACCACATTTTTAACACGTTCCCTCTCTGTACATCTTGCATTGAAATGTGAAAGAAGATCAGCTGTAAAGGCACAAGTTAAAATAAATCAAGTAATTTATCCATACTTCGGGTCAGAGTTTAACTGGCTACCCAAGTCTGGACTCGCCTTCCAGTTAGTATCTGCTGTATTCAGATCTGTATAGTACCCCAGTACCAATTCAGAAATTATAGCCCAAATGACCCATATCTGCAGATCAGTTTTTTGTTTCATGTTTTTTTCACTGGATTTGGATGATTGCTGCCTGATTAGTGTGTTTAAATGCTGCTTCCAGACAATGATGATGTGCCTTTTAATTAGCAACAATATTTCTATTCTTTTGGGGGAATAATAATGTGCTTCTTTTTTTACCCCTTGGCTGCTGACAGATGGCCACTTATTACACATCATTAAAATTCTGACATCAATCATTTTTATGCTTTTTAAAATATGTTCAGAATTTAAATCAAATAACTTATATGAGGGAAAAGCTTTTTACACCAGGTTGTTTAGACTTTGAAGTACTGATTAAACAGCTCTTGCTGGTAGCCTTGATTTTTGAAGATGTTTTGAATATGATCTCACGTGCCCCAGTTGAGGGCCTTACTGACTTCTAATTTACACACACACACATGCGCACACACACACAAATCCTGTGTGGAATTAGCCTGTGTGAATACATTAGAGACAAAAGCTACTGTTTAAACATTTGGAAACTCCACTTTGGAGAAGCCTATGGCCATCTGGGCAGGGTGCTGTGTTCATTTACACGTGCACTCAAATGTGTTTTTATGAACTGTGGAAAATGGGAATTTGAATTCTTGCTCATTACTTGTGGTAATGCCCCATTCAGCTTGGTGCATCATTGCTGGAACCTTGTAATTTGTTCATTTGTGAAACTTTGTTTAGCAGATGCAACTAAAACATGCGTTATGTCCTTGCTCATTTTTAATAGGTGTATTAATTTGCAAGAAAGGACCAAGATTATCTTACAGTGTTATCGTGTAGTGTGTAGGCTTTCTAAATGCTAATTAATTCCAAATTCAAATTCTGTACCTGCTGTTTAAAATGGCTGGCAGCTTGTATTCATCACCTGAGTGACAGCTGTTTCCAACCTAATTTACCTTTTTAAAAAAGAAGAAAGAAAATAAACTCTTTCCATGGTAATAACGTCCATGATGAAGTGATTGTTAAAATGAGCTTCTGGTATAAGTACTTTGAGGGTAGGATTACAGAAGTTTATCTGTGTCAATTCATTGTTGATTTTGTTGATGTGTTTGTGTTGGGGATGAGAGTATTTGTTACAGGAAAACATATTACTATTGTGATGAGAGAAAAGTTATTTTCCTGATCTGTTGTTCATACAAGTCCCATTAATGGAATCTTTAGGCAGAATATGGCCCCATATATAAAATGAGCATTGAAATGAGCAACAATTGCTTGTCAAAATATGATGGCATTTACGGCTAGGGAGGTGTCTTAATTTAAGTATATGCATAATCTTCCAATCAAAGGGAATTTCTTTAATCCTTGCTGCCAATAAAGAGCATATTTATTAGTTATAATTCTAATGCATATTCTGCTAAATCATTTAAATATCACTCAAGATAATTTAATAAAGAACAGTTTTATATTTTAAATGTTATATTCAAAGATCATTGAGCTGTCATTTGTCATGCTAGACTCCTCCAAGCCACAATGAAACTGTAGCCTTTTGTAATTAAAAAGGATTTTAAGGGCATGTAGGTAATTTCCAGTGTTACAAAATTTAATCTGAACAGTGAATATCATCTAGTATAATGAAGATATTCACATGCAGTTTTGGAGAGGATTATTTAACCTGACTGAAGGATTGAAGCAATGGGATATTTTCATTCTGCTGCACCTACGAACAGATAGTTAAACTACATTCTAATTTCCCCCAATCCTCCCAAATATTTAATTCCATTTTTTGTTTTCATATCAAATGGACGCTGACTTAACATTAATGGGAATTACTTAAACAATGATGCCAAAATAGATCGTATGATTATTACAGCCGTTATTTGGAAAAATTCAATTTTTTCATCTTGCTAAAAGGGTTCACAAATCCAGGTCACCTGTAGGAAGTATTTTCCATTACAGTTGCTGTCATACAGTTGATGTGTGTTAGTTATGGTGGAATCTATAGAACCTTTCCATCCTGTTTTGTCATTTTGTCTCCAATCTCCAGGGGATGGGCTCCAAGTAACTACAGTGGGACTGGCGTATGCCTGTGTGGAGGTCTTGTAGGCTCAGGGTCTTAAGTCCTATTAAGCAAACCTTCCCTGTTCAACAAATCACTTGAGCATGTGTTTGACTTTGACCACATGCTTAAGTCATATTTACTTTAA
Source organism: Caretta caretta (assembly GCF_965140235.1). Lineage (NCBI taxonomy): Eukaryota > Metazoa > Chordata > Testudines > Cheloniidae > Caretta > Caretta caretta. Next base: position 198,645,856 of record NC_134208.1, on the reverse strand, counting down.
TAAGACTTACGCAGGTGCTTAAACATTTTGTTTTACTAGCACTTTAGTGAATTGTGATGAACTTAAAGCAAAACTGTACTATTAAAATATTTAAAAGTTATTGAAACCAACCAGATTCATTGGAAGACTGACCATCTTTCTGTTAAAAAGGTAATACAATTATCACATAGTCAGCCTTTCCTTTTTTATTGCCCACTTTAAAGCATCAGAATCAGCACATTATTTATGTATCTCTGTTATGACATACCAGCCTTTTACTTCTGACCTAATGTTCCATTTCTTGTAAATAATTATTATAATTAGTGATTGAGAATGCGTAGTGGAGAGCATAAAGCCTACCATATTGGTTTACAAAATGTTCTGGAAAATGTAAATTATTTTAAGGGATTGCTGTCAGATTGTTGCAGGTTACTAAAATGCCTTTCATTCTTACTCATTAACTTCAAAAATGCATTTTTTAATCCAGCATGCACAAGGTTTTTTTTATAGTATCATTTGAAGACTATAAAAATGATTTCAGCATTGTGGTTAAAATAACCTCTTTGTGCACTGCTGAACATGTGTATTAATTTATTCTGGAGTTTGATGTAGATTGATGTTGGTAGGCAAAGTGAAGTGTGTTGGATTTAGCAGGTAGGGTTTTATTTTGAATCTGGCTGGTGATTAGAAAATGAACACTATCAAGTATTTTAGTCCTATTTAGGTTTAGTTTTTTAAAAAGCTAAATAGAATCTAATATTTGTTGTTGCTGTTGTTTATTTGTTTCCATAGTGCTTGGCACAGTGTATACACATACTAAACTTCTAGCCCTCATGAGTGCAGAAAAAAAGCTTGAAAATGTACTCCGAGGGCACCATAAAGTTAAAAAAAAAAAAAAAAAAAAAAAAAAAGCAGATGTGTGTGAAAACATAAGAAAGAAAATGTGTCTTAAAGAAATATTTAGCATTGGGAAATATTGGACCTCAACCAGAACTGGGACATTTTTTTCAAGTAAATTTATGTGGGACCCTTCATCATTAATTTACCCAGCTTCCCCCTATGAAGATTGGAACTTCTTTTAAGGTGAGCTCTGAGAGCAGCAGATGTCAGAGAATTTGTAGTAGCATAACTCCTCTAGGAAAGACACAAGGCTTTTCTATATGGTGAGTTAGTTCACGCCAGTGGGGTATAAATTCTAATATACACCAGCATGTACATTAATTGGCTCATATGGCACAGTAAAAGTTTCATAGTTGCACATTAATGTAGGCACATGAGACTACATTAACATGTACTAGGGAAACTTTTAGTGTTCATTAGAATTCAGGACCCCGATGTGGACTCAAGCATTATGTAGACAAGCCCACAGTCAGGGAACTGGAGTCCACTGAGCAATCTCAGGAACCAACTGCCTGTGCCTCAGTGGATTTCTGAAGCTCCCAGAGAATTTGGAAAATCTCTGGTTTTTGAGGAATAGAACTTTCTCGTCTATAATGCCTCTTGATGGGAGAATTTTAGACATGTCTGTGGGACTAACCCACTTAGGGGACAAAGCTGTTGCATAATGTTTAATTGCACAATGTTTTGAATAGGAAACAGTGATTTTTAGTAACAAAGTATTAATGGACCTGAGTCTTTTTGGGGGGAGGGTCTGTCTTCAGATACTTGAACTAAATATTTAATTATAAATCTACATAATTGTTGCAGTGCTGGTGCTAAAAACATATAATGGCTGTAATTTGCTTTATATTATAAATCCTTGACAAAGAGAGCACCACTAACCCTATTTTTATCTTATATTCACTGTCTATTTTGTTCACCATATTGTCACCTTCAAAGATGATCAGTTAGCCGTACTGTAGACCAGGCAGATGGTTGTTTTCTGTAGAACAAGTTGATTATATCAACACTGCTGTAAATCTTCACTGGCCTGACAATTGAGTGATCAGTTTTGTGCCTCAGCCCAAGTCATAGATTTACACAATATATAGTTTTTACTATGGGTTAGTACAGTGAGTCAGTTTACAGAGGGAACTTGTGCTGACATTTATTCTCATTAATTTGTTATTAAATATAAGCTTGTAAACAATTTCAGTTTTGTCTAGAATACTTCTATGGGTATTCTTACTTTTTGTCTCATTTAAGAAAAACAGCTGGTAATAAATCTTAGATCTTCAAGGAGAAGGAATATACTATGTCATGTTGAAATGTAACATAAAGGATTAGATATAATTTGTTTAAAGACCATTGGAAAGAAGTAGATGTGTTAAATATCTTTAAGGGAATGGCTGTCACCTTTGTTTAAATATATTTGTGACCTGTGTGAGAGAATGTGCTGAGCTCATATTTAATCAACAATTTATTGCTCTGCTCATGCTACTATTTAAGCTGTGAATCCAGGACAGTTCCTACACGTAAAAATCGGTGGGTGGTTAATGAAAGCTTTGCTTACTTGGCCTGTAACAGACAGTCACCTTTGAAGTCTATCTAATGTGGCAAGTGGTGACAAGCTACTGGTTATGAGCGCTCTCAAAATATAATCCAGCCAACAAGTGACTAATGAATATGATGGTGCAAATTGGAAGTATTCTTAATAACAAAATGAATACAGTTCAGAAGGTAATCAAAATGGCTTCTCTCTACATGACAAAAATTAGATCCCTGAGCAGCTGTTACCAAGCTTGTGAGGTAATATAGAAAGGGAGTACCTGTGTCACGGTAAATTAGTGTCCTTGGATGAAGTCCCTATTATTATGACCCCTTGAGTTTTTCAATTATTTGAACTGCCATTGTTTATGGAAAAACTAACTGGGAAAGTTAATTAGGTATGACCATTAGTTGTGGTGGGTTGGGTGTGTTACCAAATTAATTGTAATTTTTCAGTAAAATTAAACCTGAACATGTCTGCTCCACATATATTGTATCAGTTAATGAGTTCTTAGTTACTCATTACCCTAATATTTTGGATACAACAGGTTAAGCAAAAGATCTGTTGTGGCAAAAGTTTCATGCTAACTTCTTTGCATACTGGCAGTGAATTGGTACATTTTAATAGACATTATTAAACGATGAAAAAAAGCATTTTGATTTCTATATCTGCTTTGAAATGACAAATAAAGAATAGTGAGAGCAAACAAGATAAAAATCCAGGGCAAAGTACTGTCTGTAAATTGGTATGGAATCCTTATAAACGATTGCTTAACCACAACGTGTAGAGGCAAGAGGCTTTTGTTTGCCATGGGAACGAAATGATTGCTCTCCTTTTTCTTAACTGCTGAATTACCAGAGTAAAGAGCATTTTGAACCTATAATAAATATAGATTTTCTCTTTTGCTGGAGAATTATGAGAGAAATTCACCCTGGTGAAGTAGGTCAGTTCAAGACGAAGTACCACTTAAATCCAGTGACTTATACTGGCATAGAGGTGGGAGCGCTATGATGCTGCATTAAAATGTGATCCCATGTTTCCTTGTCTTTTCTCCCTTGCCTTGATTTAATTTCTTTCTGCTTATAAACTTCATTTTGAAATGTTTGGTTTTTCCTCCTCTTCATTTTGTTTAAGATGAATCTCTTCAGTGCTATAAGACATGAGTTCTAGCTGAGCCAGCGGGGCATGGCATTGTACGTCCTGGTTTCCTGGAGAATGGTACTGGGAAAGACCTTCAGATTCATGACAATAGATGAGGAAAACCCTTCTCCCCCCCCCCCCCCTTATCTTCCAAATAGGTTTGGGGAAAGAGGACTAGATACTATGGATGTCTTTCTACAGTAAAATTTGATCATGCCATAAGAATGTTGTAAAATGAAGGGAATTCAGAGACAGTCAGTGAAAATGGTGGTTTGGGGATACAGGGCTAGACTTTAAGAAGAAGATTGCATAGATAAATAAGCACTGCTGTGATTAATCTGCAACTAATATGGGCTATGCAAGTGAAAGAGTGAAACCACACACACACACACACACACACACACGAGAAGTGATTGGGATGGTTTAGGGACTAGGATGCAGCTCTGGGAAGAAGTGGAGAGCTCAGTGCTAAGGACCTCTTACTACTACTGTCCCTATCTTCCTCCTCCTCCTCTTCCCTGATCACTTAGGGCTACTGCTATTGGAAACAACTACAACCTCTTCTCTTCAGACTGCCTGCAGTACCCAGGTGTTGCTGTTTCAGCTATTGGCCCCATCCTTTGTGGTCATATGCAACTGTATGTGATCAGGAGGCAGGACTTCTGGCTGTGAGAACAACACAGACCAGGCTGGCACCAAGCAAAGACTTTCCTAGAAACCGCGTTTGACCACCACATCAGTGAGCAAACCTATATTGTTGTACTAGCCAAACAAAGTTCCTTTGGAAGGCTCTGCTCAAGTCTGGACCATCTTATTTATATGATCCTGTTTTAATGTAGAAATAACTATAAATGGGCACCAGTTGCTGCTTTTAAAAAAAATCAATATTTGATTGGTCCGTAGGATGAGAGTGCACATGTAGATGTTAGGAAGAAGCTGGTATCAATTTAGGAGAATGATGTCCTACACTGCCCTTGACTTGACCGCTCTGAGAGCAGACATTATCAGCCTATGAAATGTTATTAATGGAGTTTACCGCAACATTTCTGGCACAGATTTATCTGAAAAAACTGCTGCGTACTATGTCAGTGAGATCCATGTAATACAAAATCTCTCTCCTCGTGCGCTAACCAAATCCACTTTGAAAGAAAATAGCTTGTGTGTATATGTATTTTAACACATGTATATGTGTGTATAAATCATATTTTTATTTAGTGAGGCCTTTCCTGTATTTGTCAAAATTTAGTGTTTCCCTGAAACATTCAGCTTTTTTGTTAACTCCCTTCCATCTTCATATTCACTTCTAAGAAAATTCCAAGGTTTTGTAATTGGTCTCCTCCTACATTAGAACAAGAGTTGATGGATCTTCCAACAAAATTTGTTGAAGCAACATCAGAAATCTACAGCAAACTTGGTTCTCTATAATATCCTACATGTTCTCCCACGCAGCAGAAATTAGTGAGGTACAGCAGAAATAGGCTCAAATCCAAAACACAGGATTAACCACTTCTTCCCAGATTTGTTCTAGAATTTATGGCTTACACCCTCGTCTAGAATGAAGGTGCCTTCTTGAAGAAATATCTGTTAATAGCAAAATGTATAATTCTAAGAAATGGAAATCAAATATCACTTCTACTTTATTCAGAAGGGTTACGGGAATTGTCAAACAGCTTTGTAGAAAATAAATATAACAGCAACAAAATACACTAAAATTTGGAATCACAAGGATACAGCTGTGATATTACAATATATAAATGCCTAAAGCATAAACTCATATGTTAGCATTATTGAATACTCATTGCATTTTTGGTTTTATTTGATTCTGAATTTTTCTTAGAAAAATTAATAAAGGGAGGAAAAAGCACTCCTGATCCCATTTCAATCCATGGGAGTTTTGCCATTTGACTTAAGAAGAACTAGGACCTGAGAGAAGACTTAGGGAGCTTGTGCTGTCCTTCCAACAGGCGTGTATTTTGACCCTGGAAAAACTGTGATAGAACTATTTCAGAAAACTTAGATTTAGAAAATTCAGTTTGGGGACTAGATTTTTTTTCTAATATCCAGTACAGCAAAACTCAAAATCCGCTACTGCACTTGTGTGTATATATATATATATATGTGTGTGTATATGTATGTGTGTGCATATGCATATATATATATATAATGGTTACTTAAAAGCAATAGTACTCAGTGATTTGACATGAGTTTTTGACAAAACATAACAAAAAACCAAAACCTTGAACAATTGTTTTCTTAGTTATTTTAATGTGTTTAATAAAAATAAATTAGAAGGGTTTTATCCAAATGTATTTGGTATGTAATAGGGTTCCAATATTTGTTAGCATTAAGCTTCTTTTTATTAAAAAATCCAATTCTCCACAGTTACATAATTGATGCAAATTGGTGAGGTTAAGAGTTGTCGCATTTGAGTGATGTGGTCTTCCAGGATGAAATTACATTTATTCACTTCCAAGCACAGTGCTCATTTGGGAGTAAATTAATTAGGGCTGAGTTGATAACTATCTGCTGCTGTTCTGCAGTCATGACACGCTAGGGCACTGGGGATCTGCATGCACTTCAGTGCATCAAAAAATACATAAAATGTCTCTGCTTATTGGTTCTAGAATGGTTACTAATTTCATGTCCAAAACAACCAAGAATTTAACATTCTTGAAATGATTCCAAACACTGGACTATTTTTCCACTGGGAGTGCATTAGTTAAAGAGCTACTCCAGCTCATTTGAGAGTCATTTCCCATGAGCCGAAGAGATGCTCTCTGTGTGTTTTGCCCCACCTGCTGTACTGTGCTTTATGCTTAGTGTGATTCTGATTAGGAAAGGTGAATCTAGTGTAAATCAAGCATGATGAAATGACTCTGGATGGGGACTCCCTCTGTGAATATTATTCATGGAAAGGGCATATTTGGAAGGATCCCAGTGGGAACCTGATATGGATCATCTCTTTGGCTTCGTGCACACACTGTAAGTTGGCTGTTTCTCTGTGTCTCTATGAAGGGAGATCAAAAATTCATGTAGCAAAGAAAATGACATTAAGAATCTCAGTCAATGCTCTAACTGTTGAACCTTCAGTTAAGGCAACAGAGAACACCATGTGAGTCTTCTGAGGGTTTTAAAAGAATCCTTGATTCAGTGTCTAACGCTTGCTTGAACACAACTGCTTTCTATGCACGTGGGAATTATACTCTGTCACTTTGTGCACTGTGGTATTTTTTGTCCACTGTGTTTTATAATTAACCTATAAATGCCAACTGGGGCTTAAAAAATTAAACAAATAAAGGCATGTGTTCCATATAAATGTTGTTTTGTATAAGTTCTGTGCAGTATTGATTTAATGCTTTAAAGTTGCGAACGCATTTGAAAGCATACGCTTTCTAGAAGCAGATATTAAGAGAAATATAACTATAGCTTAATCATGAGCTTTTCACTGTCCTGACATTTACTTATTTCTGCACAAACAGATGTATCATTACTAATGAGTGGGACTGATGCCTTATAGTCTAAATACAACATTATGGCCCACATATGTTAACCATATACCTGACAGTTAGGTTTTCCATTTTTTGCAGGTAAAAGGTAATGTTTTCAAGGGAGAGATCTAATATATCTCACATGTTCCACTCAGTAGGTTTCAACCTCGGGAAATCAACTTACTGGCAGGTCACAGGTGATTGCTTATGGAGGTCGCAAGCAGATCTGTTATCCAGTGGATGTCTGCTGGCACTCCCCATTGGAAGCTGAATATTTAGTAACTCTGTTCTTTCTCTCTGAAGTGCTTTACCTGTGACTCTTGCTGTGAGTGAAATTGAGTAGTATTGTGTTAATCCAAGACAGTTTTATTCACAGCAGGTTCTGCAGGTAAAGGGTTTCGCTACAATGATTCTACATTTCTAACTAGCCACTTGTTGGATTGAACTTGAAATAAGGCAAGAAGAGGAGAAAGAGGAAGGAAGAGAATTGAATGTCAAAAGAACAGAAAAGAGAAAGACACAAAATATAGAAAATAAAAAGGGAAACACAGGGTCCTGGAGAGAACAAAATAGGAAAGATAACAATGGAGGGTCAAAAAATGTATCATTCTGTTCTTAGTATCCCTTTATCATTTTTCTTCTGAATATTGGGAGGGGGGTTTCCAAAGTTTATGAATTTGCACCACATGATTTGTCAATGGAGACATGAACTGTGTTTTGGTTCCCCAGTGGATCTAAGAAGAGAGAGAATTTGAGAACCATTAATTTAAAAAGAGGAACATTGGGTATGTCTGGGGAGATGTATTAGGAATGGTGTACAATTTTCTGCCTAAATCATGTGGCAAAGTTGGGGCTGAACTGCATATTTCTGGGGCTTTAAAAATGTCTTGCTGTATACAGGTTTCTTTTTTAAGCTGCAGATACCTAGTCCATAAGGTCATGCACAGACTTTTCAGTGTAACCTTTTCATCATACTTGACACAATGGAGATAAGGAAAACATGCTGTCAGACAGTTCTCAGAGAGTGGTGTATGGAGGAAAATGTCTCTGGCCCTGATCCTCCTCCTCCAGCTGCAGTGTTGCCTGCTGGGTATAACCAGAGTTTGGGAGGCTTTCATTGCTATAAGCCAGAAAGAAGCCAGCAGGCCATTTGGGAAATGAGAGAGACCTCAGAACTGGGCTAGTGATGACCTGTTCAAAAAGAAAAAAAAAGTGTGAAGAGAGATAATAGACATGAATGTACCTATAGAATACTGTAGCTCGGACGTTATAACATTAAAGCAAGTACCACCACGGTATCTGTTGCCACAAGCTGACATATGATTGTCAGCCACACTAATTAAGAAAGATCTTAGTCTTCCATTTCATATACAAAGGTGAAAATACATACAAAAATCATCTTGCAACTGGTTGGCATTTCATGGGCTTCACTGACAGTAGCAAAGGAATAAAACATAATGTTTCTGGGCTCAAATAGCTAAAGCCTTCTCTTATCATATTAAATAGCTAGGATGCTATAATATACAAGCAAATATATACAGTGTAACTGTCAATTATTGTTCTAGTAATCAACCTCTTCATTTTATGCTGTAGGAACAAATGTACTTTTCAGTTACTTTAGTATACTACATTCTTTAAATTAGATGCTGTGTAAACACCATATAAACAACACTCTTACATTATTTTGGAAAATGAATAGAATGTGTGTTCTATTTGCTCATTGATTGGCGGAAGTACAGAGTGTCTGGGATTGTTACTCACTTTCATATAGAGCAGATCTAAGTAAAAGTCCATTCCCTAGCATTGCATTTGCTGCATCTCGACTCGTGTGAGGCTGTTCATCTATTTGACATGCTTTCAGTGGAGAATTGCTTATCCATGCCTGATCCATCCTGGTTTCACCTTCCAAAGGAAACTAGCATAGGTCAAATGTTGGCAAGATGGATTGAAAAGCATTTCCAGCTGATGGAAATGCTTTTGGTAACTGAGTGGGGGAGTCTGAAATCCCATGTATTCTCAGTGGAAAAGCAGCAAACAGCCAGCCCATGTTACAACATAAATGAACTATTCCAGCATCTAAAAAGCTGACACATACCAGGTTTTTAAACACCAGAGACCAGGCATCAGCAACTATATTTGTGTGTGTGACACAAGTACAAAACTTTTTAAAATTTTTATTTATCTATGGTGACACTGGATGCCAAAGGAACTCCTGGCTTGCAACATCTTTAATGATGTCACCAAAACATGAATATCTCCAGTTTTTGCTGCTTTGTTCCTGTTTTCTGTTGTGTTTTTGGTCTATTTTCCCATCTCTGTTCTTTTTTCTTTTTTAGTGTGAATACATCCCTATTTTCTAATCTGACTTTTTGTTTATCCTTTCCCCCCCCTGCTTCCCTTTCTATTATCTTTTCTCATCCTTGTCTGTTTTCTGTTTCCTGATTTATTTATTGTGCCTGCCCCTCACAATCCCTTCCTATGGCTTCCAGCATTTTGTGGTACTTTTTTTTTTAATAAAGGGGCTGGGATGTGCATTTAGTTGAGCTTTAGTTATATTAGCTGTTTCCATGTGCACATAGTGTTCTTCATAGCAGATGAACAAAAAGTATTACATTGTCCATTGAAACCCTCTAACCTGCCCTCCCACTTACTTGAAAATTTCCCCTTGACTGCCTCTGTTCTTTTCTTTATCCCCACTTCCTCCCAGCCTGGGAAGGATCTTGTTGTCCAGAAACGAAGGACCAGTAGAAGTGTTTTTCGTTGACCACACAATAAAGATAGGGAGGCTGGTAGTGGGTTGAGTGTGGCTAAGCTGCTGTCCCTTTTTCTTCTTCCATCAATGTTCCATCAATGTTCCCTGCCCTTTCTCCTCCCCAGTCACCCTCTGATGAGCTGTGGACTGAACACATGGTAGGATTCTCCTGGCCAGAACCTGGCCTCCTTTTCATCAGCATGGAATGAAGAACCTAGACCTCACTAGCTATAGGAGTGATGCCTCTTAGCTTCAGCAGGAGTCTCTGCCTTCATTCTCTGATGAGCACATCTGAAAGCTCCGGTATGAGCCTAGAGATGCAACTCAAAGAGTTGTCCAAGTGAGGAGAAAAACAAGAACACCCAGTTCCTGAATTACTGGGGGAGGTTCTGTGCTGTAAGCCACATACTACGGCTCAATTCCCCGGTATATAGCCAAGACTGAAATTACCGAGGACCAGAGCTGGCTGAAACTCAGAATTTACATTTCATGGGAAATTTAGACATTTTGAAATTCTGAATTGGAACGAAAACAATTACTTTAAAATTTCCCATGAACTGGAGATTCTGAAAAAATTCAGTTTTGAAATTTTTTTATTTTGGAAAATCAAAATTCCATTTCAGACTGTCAGTAGCGCACAACGTGTCACTATTTCATTACAACACAAACGGGACACTTTTGATCTAGAAAAGATATGTCAATCAGTACTTGGTATCAGCTGTCCTTAAAGATTTTTGAAATAAAAATAATGGATTATATCAACTTTTATGTTATGTCATATTATGACATATCATTAGTAGGAGTACATAATATGTAAACTAATAATATGAAATAAATCCGTGCAATAAAATTTAAAACAAAATTTCAAAATTTTCCAAAATGAAATTTCAGAATTTTAGAAAACAATTTTTGTTTCAAATTTTTAAATCCATGTGATTTTTTTTTGTTGAAATGTATACATTATTCAGAAAGCTTTGATTTTAACCAATATGGCGTTTTTCACCAAAAAAAGCTGACTTTTTTGACCAATTCTGTCTTAGACTATGCCTAAACCTGAAACTGTTATCAGCTACATTCTCCATATGCATATTTAATCATGTTGTTGTCTCCTCCTCCTCCTCTGCTCCATTTGCAATCATAGAAGCAAAGTGAAGTGAATAAGATATTTTGTCGTTTTCCTTATTCTCCTCTATTTGCACATTATGGGATTTCTCTGTCACCCTTTAGTGTTTGTGCAAACGTGCAGCATAGAACCAATCCAAATTCACGCAATGGTGTGCGTGTTTGTCGGAATACTTACAGCCCACTTTGTGAACTTTATTTAAAAATAGTTTGGAAATATCTTTTCACCAGCCATTAGTAAATCAGCACATACATTTATAGTTTAGTTTGAAACCGTTGTTAGCTTGTCTGGTTTGCTTGGACATACCATCCCAGCACCTACCGATTAGTACAACTAACTGGAATTTCTAGCTAACCCTGTTATCATCAGGGTTTTAACATCAACCGTATTTTGCACTTATTCTCAGGAAGAGACAATAAAGACCTCAACTTTATCTTAATGTAATGATTTTATAGTGCATGGAGTATCTTTCTATTCTGCACTTGCCTATAGTAAAGAAAATGAATGACCACTTAGTTCAACGTTTGATGAGAGTTACAATACACATTCCCCCAAAGTTAAGTATCAGTATGTCTTTATGTGAGAACTGACCTTCAAAGACAGTAAACATATTGTTTGGCAACCATTTAATTACAGACTTTATCTTCCAAAAACATTCATGTCACCTGCTGGATAATTAAGATGTCCTTGCAAGTAAAAAAGTTCTTGAGTTATGTTATCATAATGTTACAAAGTAGATGCTAGGCACCAAGGCCACATAATAGTTACTAGAGCTGCGTACTAATGTTGATAGTTTGGCTAAATTATTTTCCTCTTCAGACTATTAAAATGAAAGATGGCATTAACTGAGATTGGTAGCAGTATGTCCCATATGTTTTCAAGAAAATAAGAAGGCCTTAGGTTTCTTCTCTTAGGGCCCATTTCTTACCTTAGATACTTAGGGGCATAAAATCAGTGTCTGATTTTATATGTCTCAATTCATGATAAATGTTAAGTGATAAATTGCTAAGTATTTACAAGTGGAATTAGGGTCATGGCTTTAAATACAACAGAAACTTTAGTATTGGTGATTTCAGCCAGCACTTTGCAGAAGAGATGTAAGAACAGCATTACCTCTTAGAAACCTTGTTTCTAGAAGTTGAATAGCGTCACGACTGAAGTATCTCACTGAAATTCTAATGAGTTGTACTGTAATTGAATATCCTCCAGCCTTATGTAGTTGGTTTATTCCACAAGTTTATTTTCTTAAGAATTCAGGGAGGGAGAGGATAAATTATTCAGCTAGTAAACGGGTGATTTCCCTCTCTGGAATCTTAGTCAGACTTGTACCTGCTTACAGTAATGTATGGTAAGGAGAATATGTTTTGGGTTGAAACATTGACCCAATGTGCTTTAGGATTGTTCCACACAATACAATACACCTAAATCCAAAGCAGGATATCCATTTTCAGAAGGGAGTCCCAAGAGGGACATGATTTGGCAGAAAGAGATATTTCCAGCAAAATGCCCAGTTCATACAATTTCTACTTTTTGGGAACTACTTAAACGACTGTTATTTCAGGTGCACAACTGATAACACGATGAGGTGGAATAATTTACTCTCGGTATCTTTTTCTTCATGTCAGCTAATGTGTGTATGAACTAATATAATTTAAAGATCCGAACTGAGAAGTGTCCGCAGACCTGCATGGGACAATGCGCATACACACAGACTTCATGAAAATATGAATCAAGAGAGTCACACACATATTCAAAACTGGATTAAGACTTTTATTTTCATATTAACTGTTGGAAAATGGGTCTTTCAGAAGAAACAAATGAGCATCACATAATAATATTATAATGGCTATAGTAATTTTGAATAATGAAATTACTAGTGAGAACATTTTATTTTCTTAAAATGAGAGACACTTAAAATTTACAAAACACCCCTTAGCCAAAGTTACATGAATAACAATGAGCGGTACCTGAAAAATGTGCAGAGGGAGTGTGGATAACCTAGCGCTCCCAAACCTAAGTCCATGCATCAGGAACACACATTTGGGGTATGAAATAATTTGGTAAAATTTAAGCAGCCCCAAAAGTATTTTGGCATCCACAGATTTTCCCTGATACAAGGATGTCACCCAGGTTTGATATAGCACAGCTGATATACTGACACACGATTTGATACCACAAAGATTTTTTTAAAGATTAAGTTCTTTTTTTAAAGATTTGAACGCATTATAACAGTCCACGTAAACTGGGTTGAAGCAAAATAGTGACCCCAGCTGTTCCAATCCAGAACTTCCCAAACTACACACCCACTTCAAAGTGAACATACACTATTTGACTTTTTCACTCTGTATTTACACTGCACTGCTATTCCAGCTAGGCATTAAATGTAGGAGAGGCAAATAAGAACGTGTCCAGAAACGGTGTGTGTGTGTTTATGAGAATTAAGGTAACAGGATAAAGTTAAAATACTTAAGTGATTTAGGAAGTCATTTAGAGTATGTCTACACTGCAGTGTAAGCCCAGGGTTAGTAGAACTTGAGTTAGCAGACTGGATTTGTTAACCTAGGGCTTGAGTATCTACACTCATTTGTAACTCCAGGTTTGGAATTGTTGAACCCTGGGTCCTGCATTTACACTGCATTATGCGGGCCCAAGTCCAACCACCCTATCACAGACTTCCTAGCTCCCTCCTAAAATGTGGCCGCTCTAGCCCTTTGTTTGTGGTGCACTGTGGGAAAATTTGACTGTCCACCAAACTTGATTGTGCAGAGGACAAAGAAAGTCAGCCCATGGAATTGTGGGATATTTTTGGTGGACTGTCAGAGAACAAGTCCAGTGGGGCTATGTCTACACTGCAAAACAATAGGGCTTGAACACTGGCTCTTGCCTTGACTCAGGCTCAGACCCACCATCCCTGTGGGGTCCTGGGATCCTCAGTTCAAGCCATGGGTTTGCATGATTTATGTGTAAACAGAACAGGATTTAGGTTTTAGCCTGAATTTGAACCCTGAGTTCAATTCACAACCTAGTTATTTCCCCACGTAGATGATCCCTAAGGGTCTGTCTATATTGCAATATAAAGTGCAATAGCTATTCCGTAAATAACGCTCTTATTCTGCATTGAGTCTCTTTCTGCAGATTACGTCAATCACCTTCCAAAGTGGATAAACCTAAACTTCTCAAAAGCTCTTTTAGCATGGAATAAGAATGTCTATGTGGGGATCTAATGTGGAATTACACAAAGTCAAACTATTTCCCCATGTTTATTCCCCCCCCTGCACCCCCTCACTGTTCCTCAGATGTTCTTGTCAACTGCTGGAAATGGCCCACCTTGATTCTCAGTACAAAAGGTTTTTTTCCCCCCGCTCTCCTGCTGGTAATAGCTCACCATAAGTGATCACTCTCTTGTTACAGTGTGTATGGTAACACCCATTGTTTCATGTTCTTTATGTATATAAATCTCCCCACTGTATTTTTCACTGAATGCATCCGATGAAGTGAGCTGTAGCTCACGAAAGCTTATGCTCAAATAAATTGTTTAGTCTCTAAGGTGCCACAAGTCCTCCTTTTCTTTTTGTTCATCCTTAGCTATTCCTCAGTAGATAGTCTGGGCTTTTAACCTCTGTAAACAAGTTCCTAAACAGATTTGAAAATTTTGCTTGTAATGAGTACGAGTTTCCTTGTTCAACAGAAGGAAGAAGAGAAAGGGAAACTGTCAACCCTGATTCCATGTAGCACTCATTATAATCGCAGACAACCCTGTTACTTTGTGGTGCTAAAGCCTGAGAGGTTCTGTAGGGCTTCAGAACTTAGGGATTCCGTAGCTGCAGGTTTAGCACCGTGGTCTGAACCTGCCTCTAGCAATATGGAAGTTGCTAAGTTGATAAAAAGTTGATTTGTACATTTAATTTTCTCAGGAAGACTGTACTATAATTTTGTTTTAAATAAAATCTCTGAATGTAATGTGTGACACCTTGACAATTTTAACACAGGTATTATCATGTTAGCAATTATTTAGTACAGTAATTGCAAGAGACAAAAGTAGAAATTAATTTGTATATATGGTTTTTGTATAAAGCTATTATTAGCTGCTCCTAAGGAGGGACTAGTGAGCAGTGATTCTTCTTACTTTTCATATGGCTGTCAGTTACTTGGAAGAAAACTGATTTATTAAATACTCTCTCTGCCCTACTCTCCATTTTTAAAGATGTTTTAATGTGATTTTAACCCATTTCTTGTTCTGGAACTTTCTAAAAGTATTTTAAGTTGACTATTTGTCCTTCTGCTGAATTCTTTATGTGGGTTCACTTAAGTGGTTTTCTCTATTTCCTCTGATGTGACTGTATTGCATTACATGGAAGGTGATTTTTTTTTCTTGTGCACATTATGTGCAAATGAGTGTTGTAGTCACCTCTCTTTAAACTAGTTTCTTTAATACCTGCTCTGTCATTGTCATTTGTTGTGGAGATGAGAGCCCAAACCTATTTTTAAGACAACTTAAATAAAGGGTTTTTTTCACATTGTGAGCCAGCTAATAAAGCATTGGAAACATTATGCACTAGATACTTGCAATTTGGATTTTCTGGGAAAGAGCAAATACTGTTTTATTTTTAATTGATATATTTTACTGTGGAACTTAATGCACTTGTTTCTCCTGTTAATCCCTAGAACTTTCTAACCTTGTTATTGCTATTCTGCATCTGACTTTGATCAGCTGTGTAGGCTGCAACCAGTTTGCTGATTAAAATTATTCAGATACTAGGAAAAAAGATTGATTTAGATATGGTTAGAATTATTTCTCTTGCTATTCAGTTTCTCCCAGAATTGTATTAAGCTATACTGGTTTTTTGTCTTAGTGTTGGAAAAAAGAAGTACTTTGTTAATGCTATTCTGAATTCAGTTGCTTTTAAGGTGCTTTTTTCAGGTGTTTCAGATTACTGCCAAAACTTTATTATCAGTAATAATATACTCATGCAGTACATTGACATTGGGGTTGACTGTGGGTTACTGTTGCAATATATAATTAGACTGGTGTAATGTGATACATTTTCACTGATCCTGCACAATCTTAAAATGTAATTTGTTTTAAACTAAATTCTCCTGTTACATCATTATCATTCTTCAAGCATCTGTTGTGGAGGGGTGATATGAGTGGATTAAAAAATCTCTTTGTGATTCAGCTACAACGTTTCTCATACTCGTATCATTGAGAATAATTATCCCATTATAGAATTAACAGAAAGTATATCTCTGTCTAACCCAAATATGTCAAATAAAATGTATTGGATAGCCTAGCTTTTGTAAAGTGCTAAGGCATCCAAGAGCTGTGTCGCTGACCAATTTCAGCCTTGTGCAAATAAAAATTCTATTTGCAGTGATCTTTGTTTACAACCTATGAAACAGAAATTTTAATGGCATGCTGCCAAAAACTGTCAGTTTCTTTCCCCACATCAGATAATTGAAGGTGGGTGTTTTTTTTTAAGAAGATGGTTTCAATTATCCAAAGCTAGTGGAATGTTTGACTGTCCCTCTGCTATCAATGAACTTGTTTACACTAGGATTTTAAATACATTCAGATTGCTGACATCCAGATGTTATCTGCTTTGGTGCCTTTTTTCATTTGTATTGGCAAAGGATTTTATAGGAGATTGCTACCATCTCTTTGTTGGCTTTCATAGTATTTATTAGTATTTATTTTAAACTTTCTTACAGAAACTGTTAACTCATAAACATGAACTATTTATCCTAGGGTAGAATCCTGCTTCCCTTGCTCTTATGACTGGGTTTACACAAGTAACATGAATGGATAGGGAATCTAAAGTGTGTCATATACATTGTGTGTGTGTGTGTGTGTGTATTTCATACATTGCAAGTGTTCAGTCATTTTTTTAAGTCCACTTAATCAAATTTCATAGAAGTTGGGGATTTAATGTATATAGGGGTGGATTATACTCTTACAATCTGCCTTGAGTAAGGGGCGTGTAAGTAGTTACACCAGGGCAGCAACTGAAATGTAACTTTGAGAGTCACACAATTTATTCAGGTTTCAGAGGAACAGCCGTGTTAGTCTGTATTCGCAAAAAGAAAAGGAGTACTTGTGGCACCTTAGAGACTAACCAATTTATTTGAGCATGAGCTTTCGTGAAGTGAGCTGTAGCTCACGAAAGCTCATGATCAAATAAATTGGTTAGTCTCTAAGGTGCCACAAGTACTCCTTTTCTTTTTACAATTTATTCACTGTTTCTCCCTTCCTCCATGGTAGGAATAAACTGCACCACCTCTTTTTCTGATGCTGCTTACTTCCCCCTCCATGCCAGTTTAGCTGTGCTAGGTAGCAGAACTAAGGCTCCATCCTTGCATGTGGGAGAGAGAGAGTAGCTCCCCTGTTCTCTCCACCTCACACTGTGACCTGGAATGCAGATAGCCAGTGCAGAGGAGCCAGGGCTCACACCCTCTTCCTCCCCAGTGTAGAGATGTAATTTTGCTCCAAATCAAGTCCTTAGTGTCTAGCAGTGCCCACACCAAGAATACAGACATTCATTTTTATGATAAAGGGGAATTTTATGAAACATTAACAAGAACAGACTAGAGGTATAAATACAGCATTCAAAACCAGAAATGTTTCAGCATTGTGCTCTAACTGTAATTTAATTCATAATTATAATGTAATTTTCAACACTATGAAAAGAATACCAGTTGGACATACTAGGCCAAATTCAGATGTAGTTTAAATGGAGAGGGGTAAGGTACGCATCTATAAATTGTTGAGCGTGTAAGGTAGTGTAGTTTGCAGGCTGAGGGAAGGAAGGGCAGAATTATAATAGGAAAAGCAACCAGCAGGTGATGTAAGAAAGTGTAAGATAATCCTTATCTGCACCCTTGTCAGGGTTTCCTCCCCACTCTGAACTCTAGAGTACAGATGTGGGGACCCGCATGAAAGACCCCTTAAGCTTATTTCTACTAACTTAGGTTAAAAACTTCTCCAAGGCACAAATTCCTTTTTTACTTGGATGGTATGCTGCCGCCACCAAGTGATTTAAATATACTTTCAGGGAGGGGCACTTGGAGCCCTATCTCCCGCAAAATATCCTCCCAAAATACCCTCCCAAAATAACACCCCCTTTCCTGGGCAGGCTTGAGAATAATATCCTAACCAATTGGTTACAAAGTGAGCACAGACCCAACCCCTTGGGTCTATAGGACACTGAAAAATCAATCAGGTTCTTAAAAGAAGAATTGTATTTAAAGAAAAGGTGAAAGAATCACCTCTGTAAAATCAGCATGAAGGATAACTTTACAGGATAACAAAAGATTCACAAACACAGAGGAGCTCCCTCTAGGCTTAGTTTCAAAGTTACAAAAAAGAGGAATAAACCTCCCTCTAGCAAAGGGAAAATTCACTTATTCTTTTTGCAATATTGAGACTCATTTTAGAATGATTTTAGGAGAAGGAGTTTTCTGACCTGATGCTTCTCCGCTTCCCCAGAGAACACACAAACAAAGAGCACAACAAAGCCCCCCCCCCCCCGATTTGAAAATATCTTTTTTCTCCATTGGTCCTTTTGGTTAGATGCTAACCAGGTTATTTGAGCTTCTTAACCCCTTTCAGGTAAGGAGGAATTCTAGGTTACCCTTAGCTGTATGGTTATGACAACCGTTCTGTTGGGTTACTTCTCCTTCTACCATCCTGCCCTCTGTCGTATCAGGTTGCAAATTAAAGTAGTTTACACCCCTGACACTCATGTGACTCATAGATGGGTATGTCCTGTATCACCTCTGAAGGTGACCCACTGTATGTGTGTTATATAGCTATGCCTAGATATAAATCTGTTTGCAATTAGCTACAAAACTGACTTCTTATTTTAAGCCTGGTTTAAATCTGCTTATTGCATTTAACGTGATAAATGTGATTTTCAGTCATATTGAAAGGAATACTGATAAGCAGAGGTTTATACCAATCATGAATATTTTCGAGTAATATCTGTGGTGAAACTACAGTGGAGTTCGTCATGATTTTTAAAAACTATCAATCGTTTATTATAGTAGTAGTATCTAAGAATCAACCAAGAATGGAGCCTCATTGTGCTATATGTAAGGGGACTGTTGCCCCCTTACTAACATTCAGTGGGGGTGTTTTGGTTGGCTAGCTCCCAGTACTAAAAGGGGAAGGGTCTATGGGAAATCAGGACCCTGAGACTGATAGTCCCCAGGAACAATGGGGAGAGGCCAATGCTCCAGGTCAGCCTGAATGACAGAGCGAGCAGGCTAATCAAGGAGTCAGGAGGCCAGGAAGGTCCCATCCTCTGTGTGAGCTGGAATTGCCTGGGTCAGACAGAGAGGGGCCGAGCTAAGGAGAAAGCAGGGGCCCAAGCTGAGCTGGGGAGCAGAGCTGTGCCAGATCCAGACAGAGTAGCCTCTGTCCTGGGAGCAGAGCTGCAGCCCCAAAGCCAGAGGCACAGCCCAGAGAGAGCAGACTTGCCCTGGGAGCAGAGCTGCAGCAACCCGAGCCAGAGGGGCCAGAAAAGCAGCCCAGGAAGCAGGTCAGGGCTTGGAGCAGAGTCACAGAAGCAGCCTGCAGAGCAGACCTGTCCTGGGAGCAGAGCTGCAGCAACCAGAGCCAGAGGGGCCAAAGAAGCAGCCCAGGGAGCTGGAGGCAGAGCAGCAGCAGCAGCCGTGCTGAGACCGAGTGGTGGAGCTGGGGCTGGAGCAATCTCCGGAGCTGGGTGCGGTGAGCAGCTGGGGAGAGCAAGGGGGACCCTGGGCAGTGGGCCCAGCACAGGGAGATGCCTCAGCCAAGAGGCTCTGCAGGCCAGGCTTGGATTGTAACCCCGACAGGGCGGCGACAACGCTGGGGAGAAGGGTCCTACCATTTAGAGCCTGAGAGTGTGTGGCCACCGCCAGAGCAAGTGTCCAACCCACAGCATCTCTGCAGCACAGCCAGGGCCTGAGAAGGCGGCCTAGGACCCACAAGAAACAGACTGAACTACCTTGACATTTCAGAGACAAAGTTTGTGATGTTCCCTGTCACAGAGCGGGTTGATGTGTTTCCTTTAACCTTTCCCATTTTTCCTTATTCTTTTTAAAATTAATTGTTGATTAAATAACTTCATTTGCTTTAACTTGTATGTAATGGTAAGTGGGTCAGAGAAGTGCCCAGTGCAAAGAGAGTATCCCGGAGTGGGGACACCCTAGCCCCTGTCCTAGGTGACCACAGCAGGGTTGGGGGTCGAGCCCCCCAGGAATCCTGGGCCCAGCCTTGTTGGGGTTAGGAGGAATTTGCCAGACAGGAGAGTGGAAGGGAAGTCCTCAAGGGCAGGGAGGCATCTGGGTAAAGGAAGTGGGAGCGAGGACTCAGATCCTTTCGCTAACCTACTTCACTGGGGTAGTGCAGAAGCCAGGAAAGTTCCCCACAATAGCGGGACTCTTCCGCCGCTTACATACGCAATGTACAAACTAACCTAGTCCCTGCTCCACAAGCATATGGTCTAAATAGACAAGTCAGATATAGATTGGGGGAAGAGGTAGGACATAACACATAAGTAGAGTGAAATATGTGATGGCGCAAACGTATTTTTAGTTCCACATTTTTTTGAGGAGGGGTGGGGTGGAAGGTTAGTTCAGAAGGGGATGAGCTAAGTGGAAAGAAAAGTGATGGGAGAGGGACACTGAAAGGAAGGGGGTGAGGAGGATAGGGTAGGATTAAAAAGCGTAGAAGGGCCAGATTGTGTAGTGAAGATGAGGTGTAGAGACTGTGAGGGAGGGGGAAGAGAGAGAGGGTTGGAACAAGCAGCCTATCGTCACAGGGCACAGGAAGTCCAGCCAAAACTGTAGGGTGTTCTCTGAAAGTCCACAGGTCTCTGCTTTGGCAGCTTCTCCTCTCTCACTGGTTCCGCTGCACTTTTCCCTAAATCCACGAAGTGCGGGGAGGGGAGGCACCAACTTGCATTCTAGCTTCCTTGGGAAAGGGTGAACATCATCTCACCTGTGCAGGTCTGGGGTGTGTGTGCTGGGGGCAGAGGTAGCCCTGGCTCTGCACCCTACTTTATCCCCTCAGCCCTAATACAGCAGTCCCAGCTTTGGGCTGCTTCTGTAGCTGTTCCTACCAGCTGGAGTCTCTGGCTGTTTCCTCGTTGCAGATTTTCACCAAGACCACATGGCAGAGAGGTATTGTGGTGGTTTATTAATTGCAGTCATCTGTTTTTATTATTATTATTAATAATAATTATTTTTAGTTATGTGCCAACAATATGCACGGGGTTACACAAGACTCAAATGTAGAGGCAGTCTGACAACCCCCAGAGAAGATAGGACACATTTTAGAGGGGTTGTTTTGGTTTTGTTTCAATATCTCTTTCCTCCGTTTTTAATAGATGGAGAAGGGGCTTGCTGTGGTTTCATAAAAGAAGGGGAATCTTCAGGAGGGAGTTGAATATGGAGAGTTTTATAAATCATTGCTGAATAGCTCTCTAGCATTTGCAAGATGTCAGAGAAAGATCAATAAAAAAATTGGACCTGAAAAACAAAATGAAAATGCTCATCTGGTGTGTACTTTACAGTATCTGCTGGACATCCAGAGGTATCAGCTCAGTGGCTGTGGGGAGGCATTGCTCAGCACTGGCTGCAGTACACATTTAAACACCGTATATTTAAGGTCCTGGAACAATTGCAAAGGAGTATGAAAAATTGAAGAACCAAGTTACCGTATGGTGTTTACAGTCTTCCATTGACCCCTCTGAGGACAAGTCTATTACTTAGCAGACAAGACTCTTGTAGTGAACAGTGATAAATCTGGTCGAAATAGGCTTTGAATGATGGATTTTAAACACAAAGGGTCAGACTGTATGCTGACCCAGCGCAAATGTGGGGAAAAGGAAAAGCTTCCCTTCCCCCATACGAGCATTCAGGTCAGACACAGCCAGGCTGGGGAGCACAGACAATGCAGTAGCGTTGCATCTTGGCAACCCTAGGGGAGGTAGCAGGGCTCTATTTGGCAGTGCTGTTTCTCCCCTGGGATGGAATGCTTGGTGTGTCAGCCAGAATTTCTCCAGGGCTCCCACTGGAACACCCTCTGCCCCTAAAATAATTTGGGCTAAATTGCATCTTTAAGCTACTGGCTGAACTGTGCGTGATATATTGCAACATGTGGCTAGTGGCTTAAAGATGCAATCTGGCCTATATTAAGCAGTGTTCAAAAGACACATTCCTTTTATTTGCAAACAAGTTACTTCTTTGGGAAGGAACTGTTAGCATGATACTTTTTGTGCAAAACACTTAACCATGTTTTGGGAAGTAGGAGGAGCAACAGATACATTAGCGTATAACTGTGAATATAAGATAACAGTAGGTTTCAGAATAACAGCCATGTTAGTCTGTATTCGCAAAAAGAAAAGGAGTACTTGTGGCACCTTAGAGACTAACCAATTTATTTGAGCATAAGCTTTCGTGAGCTACAGCTCACTTCGTTGGATGCATACTGTGGAAAATACAGAAGATGTTCTTATACATACAAACCATGAAAAAATGGGTGTTTACCACTACAAAAGGTTTTCTCTCCCCCCACCCCACTCTCCTGCTGGTAATAGCTTATCTAAAGTGATCACTCTCCGTACAATGTGTATGATAATCAAGGTGGGCCATTTCCAGCACAAATCCAGGTTTTCTCCCCCCCACCCCCTTTTTTCCAGACACACAAACCCACTCTCCTGTTGGTAATAGTTTATCTAAAGTGACCACTCTCCTTACAATGTGTATGATAATCAAAGTGGGCCATTTCCAGCACAAATCCAGGATTTAACAAGAATGTCTGGGGAGGGGGAAGGGGTTGGAAAAAACAAGGGGAAATAGGTTACCTTGCATAATGACTTAGCCACTCCCAGTCTCTATTCAAGCCTAAGTTAATTGTATCCAATTTGCAAATGAATTCCAATTCAACAGTCTCTCGCTGGAGTCTGGTTTTGAAGTTTTTCTGTTGTAATATCGCAACTTTCATGTCTGTAATCGCGTGACCAGAGAGATTGAAGTGTTCTCTGACTGGTTTATGAATGTTATAATTCTTGACATCTGATTTGTGTCCATTTATTCTTTTACGTAGAGTGATCACTTTAGAGCTGTAGCTCACGAAAGCTTATGCTCAAATAAATTGGTTAGTCTCTAAGGTGCCACAAGTACTCCGAAAGATAAAGAATGAGTTCTCAAAAATGGATACTCTCATAAAAAAACCAACCTTCCACCCAAACTTCCTCATGGCTGGACTTTACTAAAACTGGACAAGCCATTTACAACACACACTTTGCTTCTCAACAAAAGAATAAGGACACTAAACTTTCTAAACTATTACATGCCACAGGGGGCCACAGCAATGGTTCCCTCAGCCCACCCAGCAATATTGTTAACCTATCCAACTATACTCTTAGCCCAGCAGAAGGTCCTATCTCAGGGCCTCTCCTTCTGCCCCTCCACCCCTACGAACATGATACAGTTCTGTGGTGACCTAGAATCCTATTTTCGACGTCTCCGATTCAAGGAATATTTCCAACACACCTCTGACCAACATACTAATCCACAGAGATCTCCCTACCAACGCTACAAAAAGAAGGATTCTAGGTGGACTTCTCCTGAAGGTTGAGACAGCAGACTGGACTTCTACATAGAGTGTTTCCGCAGACGTACACGGGCTGAAATTGTAGAAAAGCAGCATCACTTGCCCCACAACCTCAGCTGTGCAGAACACAATGCCATCCAGAGCCCCAGAAACAACTCTGACATCATAATCTAAAAGGCTGACAAAGGAGGTGCTGTTGTCATCATGAATAGGTCGGAATATGAACAAGAGGCTGCTCGGCAGCTCTCCAACACCACTTTCTACAAGCCATTACCCTCTGATCCCACTGACAGTTACCAAAAGAAAATACAGCATTTGCTGAAGAAACTCCCTGAAAAAGCACAAGATCAAATCCGCACAGACACACCCCTGGAACCTCGACCTGCGATAGTCTATCTACTACCCAAGATCCATAAACCTGGAAATCCTGGACGCCCCATCATCTCAGGCATTGGCACCCTGATAGCAGGATTGTCTGGCTATGTAGACTCCCTCCTCAGGCCCTACGCTACCAGCACTCCCAGCTACCTTCGAGACACCACTGACTTCCTGAGGAAACTACAATCCATTGGTGATCTTCCTGAAAACACCATCCTGGCCACTATGGATGTAGAAGCCCTTTACACCAACATTCCACACAAAGATGGACTACAAGCCGTCAAGAACATTATCCCCGATAATGTCACGGCTAACCTGGTGGCTGAACTTTGTGACTTTGTCCTTACCCATAACTATTTTACATTTGGGGACAATGTATTTCTTCAAATCAGCAGCACTGCTATGGGTACCCGCATGGCCCCACAGTATGCCGACATTTTTATGGCTGACTTAGAACAACGCTTCCTCAGCTCTCGTTCCCTAACGCCCCTACTCTACTTGCGCTATATTGATGACATCTTCATCATCTGGACCCATGGAAAAGAAGCCCTTGAGGAATTCCACCACGATTTCAACAATTTCCATCCCACCATCAACCTCAGCCTGGTCCAGTCCACACAAGAGAGCCACTTCCTGGACACTACAGTGCTAATAAATGATGGCCACATAAACACCACCCTATACCGGAAACCTACTGACCGCTATTCCTACCTACATGCCTCCAGCTTTCACCCTGACCACACCACACGATCCATTGTCTACAGCCAAGCTCTGCGATACAACCGCATCTGCTCCAACCCCTCAGACAGAGACAAACACTGACGATATTTATCAAGCATGCTTACAACTACAATACCCACCTGCGGAAGTGAAGAAACAGATTGATAGAGCCAGAAGAGTTCCCAGAAGTCACCTACTACAGGACAGGCCTAACAAAGAAAATAACAGAACGCCACTAGCCATCACCTTCAGCCCCCAACTAAAACCCCTCCAACGCATTATTAAGGATCTACAACCTATCCTGAAGGATGACCCAACACTCTCACAAATCCTGAGAGACAGGCCAATCCTTGCCTACAGACAGCCCCCCAACCTGAAGCGAATACTCACCAGCAACCACACAACAGAACCACTAACCCAGGAACCTATCCTTGCAACAAAGCCCGTTGCCAACTGTGCCCACATATCTATTCAGGGGACACCATCACAGGGCCTAATAACATCAGCCACACTATCAGAGGCTCGTTCACCTGCACATCTACCAATGTGATATATGCCATCATGTGCCAGCAATGCCCCTCTGTCAAGTACATTGGTCAAACTGGACAGTCTCTATGTAAAAGAATAAATGGACACAAATCAGATGTCAAGAATTATAACATTCATAAACCAGTCAGAGAACACTTCAATCTCTCTGGTCACGCGATTACAGACATGAAAGTTGCGATATTACAACAGAAAAACTTCAAATCCAGACTCCAGCGAGAGACTGTTGAATTGGAATTCATTTGCAAATTGGATACAATTAACTTAGGCTTGAATAGAGACTGGGAGTGGCTAAGTCATTATGCAAGGTAACCTATTTCCCCTTGTTTTTTCCAACCCCTTCCCCCCCCCCAGACGTTCTTGTTAAATCCCGGATATGTGCTGGAAATGGCCCACCTTGATTATCATACACATTGTAAGGAGAGTGATCACTTTAGATGAGCTATTACCAGCAGGAGAGTGGGGTAGGGGGGAGAGAAAACCTTTTGTATTGGTAAACACCCATTTTTTCATGGTTTGTATGTATAAGAACATCTTCTGTATTTTCCACAGTATGCATCCGATGAAGTGAGCTGTAGCTCACGAAAGCTTATGCTCAAGTAAATTGGTTAGTCTCTAAGGTGCCACAAATACTCCTTTTCTTTTTAAGATAACAGTAGTAAATAACAAGTCATAGTATAAGAGCTGTGCAGTTATATCAGTAAATCTTTATAATAAGAGTGGGGGGGGGATTGCTTCAGATTGCAGCATTCCCATATAACTCTTCTGCCAGGTTTCACTAACACCTATAGGGGCCAGGTTCTAAAGCTGTCTAGGGTTTCCATTTAAATCAAATGATTGGCATGAGCCCCCGCCAGAAACCTTATCCATTCCCAGATATTAGGGACTTAACATTTAAATTCCTTGCTTACCTTTACAGCTGTTGCTTGCCCATTTGTAAACAGTGTTCAGGTTTCCTTGGAAATATGAAACCAGACATGTTTTTATTTGGGAAAACAAAATAAAGATCTGTTTACATAATAAAGTGAAATTACCAAAACCAAAAAATATTTGAATTCCAGAGTTGTGGTTGTTAATAGCCTGTTGAAGTCCAGAACAGGGATGCTGGGCCGATTTTTATATTGGGGGTGCTAATGATGGAAACCATGTATTTGGTGTTTGTTGTTACTACATCAAGCCAGGGGGTATGGCAGCACCCCAGTATCAGCACTACTGCTTCCCACCTCCTTAAACTTCACTGTTGAATTCTATTAAATCCAGTGGTGGTGAAGTGGCGGCCAGGAAACAGCTCTCTTGAACTGTCTGTTGCAGTCCAATAACGTCTGCGCTACCATGTGCTGCTCCAGTTTGATGACTACTGGGTCCAGCTCTGCAAAACTAACTCAGTCATCTTGGCCGATGCCAGTCTGGTTCCATAAAACCAGCTCCATGAGCTCAGCTGTTGCTCAGTCTGGTTTCATAAAGCTAGCACCATACAGAGCCCAGAATATTTGGGTAAGAATTGCAAAGCAAAGTATAATCAGGTGCTTCCAGACAGAGTCCCCAGGTTCCTCTTTTAATCTTGATCTACTACTCAATCTGAAGTATCTATTATCACAGGGTAACCCACTTTCTCCAGGCTATATCTTTCATAATTCCTCTCCTATTTCATACATACATTAACATGCGCTATTTAATATTACTTTCAAAACAAACTAAGTAATGTCTAAAACCCCAAACAGTAGAACATAACACTGCTCAGAATTGCACTGTGGCAAAATGATTGTGTAAATTAAGTTTCTAATTGCTTTTCCCTTTTTCCTATAGCAGAAATAGAGTTTTTTCTTTCCATTTAAGCCTTCTGGCTCTGGGATTTACACACACAACCACAAACTCATAACACTTTTAACTAGCATTAGGCTCAAGATGTGAAATATGGATCCAAATTTCAAACACTTCCAAATTTGGGGGTGTTCAGATGCAGAGTGTTGGTTCAGGTCCATTTACCAAAAGTGCTTCCTCAGTTTAAATTTGCTACAGCCATCTCAAGCATGTGAACATTGTCTTGTTTAATTTGCAATGAATCACTGCAAGTAGATCTAAAAAAGAGAGAATATGCTAAGCAAATGACTTTGCACTTTAAGTGAGCTGCATTTCAGTCAGCTTAGTCTTTCATTTGCAATGCTTTGTGCTTGTCTATGAAGAGTTCCAGGGAATTTTCAAATATGTTGTGTAGAATTCCAGTGAGTTGGAACTTCTGACTTTATATGATATTGAGTGGCAAAAACCTATATTAATGTAGAGTTAAAGTTGCTTGGTAGTGTGTCATGCCCTTGCAGAACTTTGAGTTGAGCAAAACTCAAACTTATGAAAATAGTAAAAAGCACAGCTTTTGCCTTCTTTTAGCAATGCCTCAATATGCCCTGTGATTGGGGATGGTAGTGAAGGGGACTCTTGCCCAGTGGCTACAATTTGAGGCGGCGGCAGCCCCATTCGGTGGCCACAGTTCAATGCAGTGGCAGCCCCACCTGGTGACTTGCATACAAAGCGCAACAATCCCTCCTAGTAATGCAGGCGGGCTAGCGGAAACTGGACCCACCCTATTCCACTGGGTTCCGACCCAGGGCCCTGTGAGACTGGCTCAGCTTCTCACCTGTCTCCATATGGTGTCAACCTCCAGTCAGCTTCCCTAGGCCACTTCCTACTCCAGTGTGTATCCCATCCAGCTGCTGTCGGTCTCTGGTGAACATTGCCATCTGGGCTTCCAGCCCCTATCCCAGACGTTGGGTGTTGTGGTTCCCCTGTTCACTGGCTTCCTGTGGGCTCAGCTCTGGACCTCCCTGGAACTCAGAGGGTACATCCTCCTCCCTGGCTTGCCAGCCCCAGACTGAGCTGCCTGGCTGGCTTTTAAACCCTGCCTCCAGCCCAAGCGTGCTTGGCAAGGGCATAGGGGCGGGGCCTCCTTAGTTCATAACTGTTCCTTAACCCCCTTCTGGCTTGTGGGGGGTTTATACACACATGCCCCATTAACCTTTACTCTGCCAACACCACAGTTGCTGAAATGTAGAAGCTCTTCACCTCCATTTACAAGCCATTCATTCTCTCAGGATTCCACTGAACACTATTAAAGGATAAAAGGCGGAGGGGGCGGAGAAGTTGCAACCTTCCCTCTCCTGCCCTGGAGCTGGCAGTAGCCAAGGAAATTATTTGCATACCCTCTAGGTGCTGTCTGTGTGTTCGGTGTACCTACACTGAATGGTGGAGATGGTAGTTGGGCCTGCTTTGGTACAGGTGTGTGTGTGGTATGAGGACATTTCATTGCAGTTGAATTTCCTAGCTTTTGAACAGTAAAAGAAAGCTTAGTAGTCATTTAAACAGCTATACATATCAAGTTCCTGCAATACATGTACAGAGCCGGCCATCCCCCCACTCCACCCACATCAACTGGACCCCACCAGCCCTGCTTTAGCACATCACCCCAACCATGCCTCTGACCTACTCACTGGGTGCCCCCTTCAACCTGGCTACTCCACTAATGTACCCAGCCCCTGCCCTCCCTCCAACCCCCCTGCAAGTAGGGAATGCATCTCCTTGAAGTCTTCACTCCCTGGTATATAGATATTTCAATTGCCATTACTCCCCTTGTTCCTATAACCCAGCTCGCATGCACTGTCTGAATCAAAGAATCATAGAATATCAGGGTTGGAAGGAACCTCAGGAGGTCATCTAGTCCAACCCCCTGCTCAAAGTCGGACCAATCCCCAATTTTTGTCCCAGATCCCAAATGGCCCTGGGTTTAGCAGCCAATGCTCAAACCACTGAGCTATCTCTTTCCCCTCTGCAACTACGTTGCAGTGGAATGGTGTTCCTGGTCATTTTTCAGAATGGTTGGACAGCTGAGTTTGTGGCAGGATCAGAGAGAGAAGTCACAGACGTCCTCTTCTGTTCCAACCTACTGACAGTTTTATGTTTGAGAGAGAGCTCTTCTGACCCCTGTTCAATAGATGTTCTACATCTCCGAGAAACACTGAGGTGTCAAAACTTGTAATGTTTCTCTGCCATACAATACATGTTTTCTGGTCAGCCATGAACCCTCCAATTTTGCAATTAATGTTCTTCCAATACTTATTAATAGCTTTCGTATTGTCACTGTAGCAATTATTCTGATGCTCAGCCAAATCAGAGAATGGTATCACAGCTCCTCAACACAAATCTCTGATACCATCCAAATCTGCTCTCACAGGTTGTTGAACACAAGGAATAAGGCCTATATCTTTTCTGCCCAAGTGAATCAGTGCAATGTCTGGTAGATCGCACCCTTTTAAGTAAACTGGGTTGCAGAGTGAACAAAATATGATGCCAACACAGGCTCTGTCTCTCCACCCCAATCAGTCTTTAATTAGAAGTCCCGATGTCATGATGTACTCCTTGATCTCCTGCAAACTTCTGGGATCCATGAATCACCCAGAATGCACACACTGGGAAAGAAATATGTGCACTCCTGTGAATGGTCTGAGATCTGGAAGTAGTCACTTGCCCCTTGCCCTCACAAGGGCTAGTAAAATACAGATTTTCTCAAACATCAATCCAAAGTTTGCCCACCACCCTTCCTCATTTCCCAATCCCTCTGCAGCCACAATGCCCTCTCTGTCTTTGTTCATCACCCCATCCTCCCTGACCACAGTCAAAGTCCTCTGTCTCTAGCTCCTTCCCACCCTGTACAACAAAAATTTTGATTAGGCCAGATGCTTGACTATTCTGCTGTGTTCACAATAAGCCTCTCCATAAAATAAAAATAGGTTGTATTATAACAGAGACAACTTGTAGCAAGCAACAGGAGTTACTGAATTGTTATTGTATAGGTGTACAAAGGTTTGGACTGGAAACATTAGTGGTGGGGTGGGCAGTGGCATCAGCACATTCCTTCGAACTACCCAGGCAACCATAAAGTGGCTGCATAGAAACCCTCTCGTGGTTTTTTTCTTTATTGGCACATGCTCACTGTAATCCTTCCAGACTGCACATCTGTGCAAGCAAAGTGAATATGTTCTTAAATACCAGTCACAGTTTGGTCCACCAAAAACTAGTGGGTGCCATGTACTACCTGGAGTAAAATGTGATTCAATGCAGGCCCAAATCCCTATTCCCCCACTCCTCCATCCTCTAACACCCCTCCCTTACCCTGTCAGGAAGCATTCATGTGTCTATTTCCCCCCAAAATAGACAATACTAGTCTCTCAAAAATGAAATTCCCACCCATGACTCTCAAATTATAGCAACCTTCAACCACTCAGTCCAAAACTCTTTTTGTCATAGGTGGGGGCTTAGGATTCACTTATCCTTAGTTATGTTAATTGATGGATGAGTTCACAACCATCAAACTCAGAGGTCTGTGAGTCATTCAGTCATTACCTCAGAGTTTAACAGTACAGGTCAGCAGAAAGAGGGGCTGTAATTTGGCAACCGCTCAGTCAAATGGCTGCACGTTGGATCAGAAATGCGAGAACCCCCACAAGGCACACCAGATTTCAAAGCAATCTGAGTAACTGCTCAGATTTTAGAGCACTTACAAGATTGAGCTCTAATTGTGGGAATGGTAACCCTCTAACTGTTTTCCTCTATTGGCGCATATGCACTGTAAAAAATATACATATTCCTAAATACCATTCTAAATTTTGGTTTCCCCCCAAATTTTGTGGGTGCCATGGACTTGATTGGGTAAAACTTGACAGACAGATGATTTTGACCCATATCACATCAATAGCTTGAGCTCTAGCTCTGCGCAGAAAAAACCCCTCAGAAAACAAACAGACAAAAAACCCAACACATCTGGAAACTTTTTTTAAAATGGCTATTTTTGTCAGGTTTATATCTCCACAAGCCCTAGCTCAAATGACCCCAAATTTGGGTCAGTAACCCTACCCTGCACACACACACACACACACCCTGGGGGCACCCCAAATTTCAAAGGAATCTGACTAAAATCTGTTGATTTTAGTGGACTTAGAAAGGTCAATCTTTAAACCAAAGTCATGGTGCCACCTTAACTGTAGTGGCACTGCTGAGCCACCATACTTTGCAAAAGTTATCTTGATACACATTCTCTGAGAGGTTTCAGAGGAACAGCCGTGTTAGTCTGTATTCGCAAAAAGAAAAGGAGTACTTGTGGCACCTTAGAGACTAACCAATTTATTTGAGCATGAGCTTTCGTGAGCCACAGCTCACTTCATCAGATGTTTACCGTGGAAACTGCAGCAGACTTTATATACACACAGAAATCATGAAACAATACCTCCTCCCACCCCACTGTCCTGCTGGTAATAGCTTATCTAAAGTGATCAACAGGTGGGCCATTTCCAGCACAAATCCAGGTTTTCTCACCCTCCACCCCCCCACACAAATTCACTCTCCTGCTGGTGCTAGCCCATCCAAAGTGACAACTCTTTACATAATCAAGTCGGGCTATTTCCTGCATAGATCAAGGTTTTCTCACATCCCCCCCACCCCCATACACACACAAACTCACTCTCCTGCTGGTAATAGCTCATCTAAACTGACCACTCTCCAGGTTTAAATCCAAGTTAAACCAGAACATCTGGGGGGGGGGGGTAGGAAAAAACAAGAGGAAACAGGCTACCTTGCATAATGACTTAGCCACTCCCAGTCTCTATTTAAGCCTAAATTAATAGTATCCAATTTGCAAATGAATTCCAATTCAGCAGTTTCTCGCTGGAGTCTGGATTTGAAGTTTTTTTGTTTTAAGATAGCGACCTTCATGTCTGTGATTGCGTGACCAGAGAGATTGAAGTGTTCTCCGACTGGTTTATGAATGTTATAATTCTTGACATCTGATTTGTGTCCATTTATTCTTTTACGTAGAGACTGTCCAGTTTGACCAATGTACATGGCAGAGGGGCATTGCTGGCACATGATGGCATATATCACATTGGTGGATGTGCAGGTGAACGAGCCTCTGATAGTGTGGCTGATGTGATTAGGCCCTGTGATGGTGTCCCCTGAATAGATATGTGGGCACAATTGGCAACGGGCTTTGTTGCAAGGATAAGTTCCTGGGTTAGTGGTTCTGTTGTGTGGTATGTGGTTGTTGGTGAGTATTTGCTTCAGGTTGCGGGGCTGTCTGTAGGCAAGGACTGGCCTGTCTCCCAAGACTTGTGAGAGTGTTGGGTCATCCTTTAGGATAGGTTGTAGATCCTTAATAATGCGTTGGAGGGGTTTTAGTTGGGGGCTGAAGGTGACGGCTAGTGGCGTTCTGTTATTTTCTTTGTTAGGCCTGTCCTGTAGTAGGTAACTTCTGGGAACTCTTCTGGCTCTATCAATCTGTTTCTTTACTTCTGCAGGTGGGTATTGTAGTTGTAAGAAAGCTTGACAGAGATCTTGTAGGTGTTTGTCTCTGTCTGAGGGGTTGGAGCAAATGCGGTTGTATCGCAGAGCTTGGCTGTAGACGATGGATCGTGTGGTGTGGTCAGGGTGAAAGCTGGAGGCATGCAGGTAGGAATAGCGGTCAGTAGGTTTCCGGTATAGGGTGGTGTTTATGTGGCCATTGTTTATTAGCACTGTAGTGTCCAGGAAGTGGATCTCTTGTGTGGACTGGACCAGGCAAAGTCACTGGAGTGACTGGAGACTGTTCACATCATCCCTAAAATATTTTCAGGGTTGCAATTAGTAAACAGAAAGTCCCTGTTAGTCAACTTCAGTTGTTTGATGCGATACATAATATACAATACAAAATGCATTAATGCTGAATTGTCAGCTCTTGAGCTCCTTGCTGTCAAAGGGATAGGAATTAAAGAAAGCAAGCTGTATCTGTACACCTTTGGCATCTCGTATTTTAACACCACTATTGGATGTTAGAGAACTTCTGACTTTAGAGACAACCTTAAGTCTTGGCATTGCTATAATTCCTGTGATGTTATGCTTGCCACATGCTGCTTTTTATTCTGTAGTACAAAATGTCACCTGCTGCTTTAATTGGTGAGGTATTTATGCTATTCTGGGAGACATAACAATTTACTGGGCTAGTGTCATTTACACTATAATCCATTCTTTCACTACTCACTCACAAATCAGTCATTTGCAGTGTTATTGTAGCTGTGTTGGTCCCCAGATATTAGAGAGAGACCGTGAGTGAGGCAATATCTCTTTTTGAACCAACTTCTATTGAAGAAAGAGACAAGCTTTCAAATGTACACAGAGCTCTTCTTCAGTTCTGGGAACGCGACTCAGTGTCAGAGCTGAATACAAGGTACAACAGATGGTTAAGCATAAGTAGTTAAGGTGTTGCAAAAGACCATTCAAGGTGAAGTGGGTAGTTAACACCTCTGCAGTCATAGGAGAAAGAAGAGTTAGTCTGTTACAGTTATGCTCAAATAAGTTAGTTAGTCTCTAAGGTGCCACAAGTCCTTCTTTTCTTTTTGCAGATACAGACTAACACGGCTGCTACTCTGAAATCTGTTACAGATGGTTGTAATGAGCCATAAATCCAGCGTCTTTACTGAGTCCATTATTTTTAGTGTCTAGCAAAGTTCGGAATTTAAGCTACCAGGTTTGTCTTTTGAAGGTGGTGTGCAGGTTTCCTTTGAGAAAGAGGACTGAGAGGTCAGATATGGAGAGATCATTCTGTGAAAAGGGGTTGGCCATGGGTGATAGGGTGTCTTTGTCTTTTATCATTTTTCTGTGTGAGTTCTTTCAAGGGCACACTGATTATCTCATTTCACCCACACAGTGAAAATGGCATTTAGTGCACTAGATGAGTGCACGTGTTGTGATAGGCATGTGTAGGACCCATGGATCTTGAAAGATGCGTTGTGCAGGGTATTGATCATCATAGCGCTAGAGATATGTGTGTAGGTTTTGCATCTGTTGCTATGGCAGAGTCTGTTTGCTCCTGGCTGCTTATGTATTGCAGAGTAATGTGAACTGGTAACTAAAGGTAACCATGAAACAGCTCTGTACAGGTATAAAAGTATTGCTGAGAGTCTGCTCCAACATTAATAAAAAGCACAATTTGTTTTGTGACTAATTGAGATTAGAATCCCAGTGTCTCCTCTCTAAAATAAAATAAAGCAAAAGTTTATTTTAAAAGATGTGCTTTTTTCTGTAACATCACCAAGGAATTTGGTTTGATTTATGTGTTGGTGCTTACAACTCTAGATTGGCAAACTTTTACATCAAATCTCAAACTAGGATGGAGACTCGTACCCAGCTACACTGCGTGCCTTTCAACAGCCTGGCTGTAGGGACACAGCCGTGTCGCTAAAAGCTGCATAGTGTAGACATAGCCTAAGTAAATGTGCTGGTACTTGTTTTCTCTCTTTCATGTTGGGTTTTTCTGTAGCATGCACCACTGTGCTAATAATGGCACCTACAGTAATACGTTCAGTAGAAACAGATTATACAGTCACTACCCTATCAGGGCTGCTGTCTCAGATACTCAGGGGACCTTGTGTGAATCTTATTGAGGGCTTCATTCTCCAAACAGGTCTATCTGCACAAATCTTTACATCTATGTGGAATCCCATTGATTTTACAAGGAATAGTATTGGGGGGAGCAGTTCAATTTTTTCCTCCCACCTTTTCCCTCTCAGCCAGACTACAGTCTGAGCAGTTCTTACTCATCTTCACCACCCTCCCTGGCTGAGGGAGGGATAGAAATAATCTAGTTCATACTGAATGATATGCTAGCGGTACAAATTGTAGAAGGAATAATCATTTATACTAAACTGTGAAACTTGTTAAATAATCCAAGTGTTCAGCACTTTTAATTGCAGTATCAAACATATACAGCCTTATCAAAAATATTTTATAGATCTCTAATAGCTTTGGCTTCAAAATAGCCAATGCATTCTAGAATTTTAGACTAGCAGAATGGTGGATATAAAGCTGTGCATAATATGTATAGGATTCACGATGTTCTGCATCAGAACTACTAAAAGTTTACCCACACAAACCCCTGTATATCTGTAGGAGAAGACTTCCCACAGTGATAGTAGTTTCAAAGTCTGTAAATAGTGTCATTTTCCTTTGGTTGTTAGGACTTTGACTTGTATGTTAACTCCAACAGCTAATGGGTGTAAATGGCCCTTTAAAATGAAATCTTTATTAGTAAATAAGAGGCCAACAGAAGAGCACTGTTTTATGTCTGAGAAAATTAAATAAAGCTTGTTACCTTGTTGGGTAGTGAAGAAGCAGAATGAGGCAGAGAATGTACAGGAAGATATCCTGGAGACTGAGGAACCTGAACCTGGTCCTTCATCAAACATGTGAAAATGTTGATTCCTCTAAGTAAATGATACAGTTTGAGCACTGATGAGTGAATTAACATTATTGTATTTTTCTGGGAAATAAGTCAAACAGATTTCAGAGCGAAATTTAAGAAATAAAAGTGCATAGAGTACTCAAATCGTATATTTCATGTTCTGTATGAAAGAACTTGTGTCGTTTATTATTTAATAATTGTACTATCATGGAATTGCGCTTGCCATAGTCACATCATTTTTACGTGCTATATGATTAAGTAAAGCATATTAAGGCTTTGTCTACACTGGCAAGTGAAGGACAAAGCTTTTGTCATTCAGAGGTGTTAAAAAAAAAACACACCTGAAAGACACAAGTTTTGTTGACGACAAGTGCTGGTGTGAAAAGCTAACCCTGCTTGTTGGGGGCGGAAGTTTTTTGCCAGCAGGAGACTGTCTCCGGCCGACAAACTGCAGCTACATTGCGTGCCTTTTAATGGCATGGCTGTAGGGACACAGCCGTGTCGCTAAAAGCTGCATAGTGTAGACATAGCCTAGTAAATGTGCTGGTACTTGTTTTCTCTCTTTCATGTTGGGTTTTTCTGTAGCATGCACCACTGTGGCATTTAAGCATATCTCAGATAAATTAAAAGTTCCTGTTGAGATCTCTAAGAAAATGCATAGAGTTCTCTGCTCCTTAGGTAACAGAGGCTGAGCTTGGCAAAATTATGTACATTATATAAAAATCATCATCATTTGCATGCTGCTGGTTATGCTGAAAATACTTCGTCAATGAGGAAGGCTTTACAGTGTACTCTGAAGGCAGTTAGACTCTGGAAGTTCATTTCACAACAGAATCCTCTCAAACAAAGATGCTTTTTTTCTGGTTCTCATAAGCTCCATCTTGAGTTTTGCATAATCCAGAGGAGTGCAGCTGTGTAAGCATATCATAAATGGAGACATGAGACACAGTTACTGATGTAGATGGGCCTTGATCTTTTGGCTCTGAAGATTAGAACCAACGTCGGTGGTAGATTTGGAGTATAGGGATTTGTTTTAGGTGGTTTATAAATTGTCCCGTTCAGGAAGTGGGTGACTGAATTCTGCATAAGTTAGAGCCTC
Source organism: Caretta caretta (assembly GCF_965140235.1). Taxonomy (NCBI): domain Eukaryota; kingdom Metazoa; phylum Chordata; order Testudines; family Cheloniidae; genus Caretta; species Caretta caretta. The sequence continues at coordinate 198,609,350 of NC_134208.1, read as the reverse complement.
TGCACTGCTTTCACATTCAGTTCCTGGTGCACAGTGTGTTACTGTAGAATCTGGATGCGATGAACAAGGATCACTGTGACCAGATCCTTGTCCGAGAGAAAGTGACTAAGTTTCCGATCAAGTGAATAAGCCTTGTTTTAGAATATGATGTTGGTAGATCAACTTAGTTTAATAATGAATCAAGCAGGGCTTCAAAGCTTCCCATCAGTTTGACAAACGGCATTGTTGAGGTGGGATGCTTTCCATAGAAAAAGAAGACATACCCCAAGTAGTTCTTAGAAGAGGCTTCCCCTGCTGAGCAGCATCAGATCAGCCTTGGCTGGGTTTAGTATTAGTCAGGTGTTTTTCTGTACAAGAATGTGATACTGTTTACCAACTTAAATGAACAGGTCTATTGTCCACTGTATATTATACATAATCTTAGAAGGTAGAGATATTATTGAAATATACACTTTTTTCTGAAAATTCGAAGGGCTGGCCAAGATTAACTCCTTATCAGATAATGTATTTCTCTGCTTATACAAGGTTCAGCAGATAGGGTGTAACTTTGCATTAGTGAACATCAGCTATGTAAACTGAATTATATGCTTAAAGAAACTTTGGCTTGTTGACAGGTAAGCATGCTATTATAGGTTTTTAGAAATAGTCATTTTAATACAAACTATACTAAATGAATGAAGACCTAAGACTGCTTTGAAAATCCACTGAATCCATAAAGAGCTAGATTCATCTGTAACACCATTGTTTTAAACAGACAAGGGATGAATTTATCAAAGCGTTTTTTCCCTGAACATATAGTACAATATACTCAGTTTTCTTAAATGTATTTCAGTCTGTGAAACATTGTGATTATTCACTGTATTGAATAATCAAAGATGTCTTTTTTTCCATAGTTAATTTCCACTTTGGATATTTGGCATTATGAAGAAACATGTTTCCCAAAAGAAGGCAGCTGTTGTTCCTCTGATGGCAAAACAAGACATCACAAACTTTTCTTGTATATCTATTTACCTTAAGTTAGTTGTAGAATTGAGTACATGTGTAATTTGCCCGTACACCTACGCAAAAAAGTTAGAAGTGGTTTACAAATTAAAAATAAATATAATTTCATATTGCAAATCCCTTGTAAGAAGTGCTAAGAGGAAAACCAAAGTTAGTTGCTTAGCATACAGAAAAAAAGGGACAGACAAGAAAAAAGAAGGAAAAATTCGCCACTCTTACTAACCATATGGCCAACACATGATACCAGTCTTCTCATTACTTCATTAAACATGAGCGTTAAAAGTTTACTTTCAGATTTGTACAGAAGACTTGACGAGTGAATATTTCACACTTTATTAACTGACTTGTGTTGTTTACTTACATTTGGCCTTTGAAAGAGATACATGTTAGTTAGAGACGTCTCCAAAACTAGGATGTCTAATACAACTCTCCCCCTAACAGTTTTGGTTTCAGGTTGGATCTAGTATTGGAAGGAAGCTGGTCCTGATTCAGATGTAGCTAAAATCTCTTAAGAATGACTTGTGTTCTTCATGCAAACTGGGTATCCACCTTTGAGGATTTTGACTGTCTTCTAAATAGTTTTCTCTACTTTTGGGGCCCCACAAAATCTAATATCCCTAGGTCCACAGGAGAGTTAATCTGATCCTGTATGTATATACTATAATAGAGCATTAGTACGTTGCCTCGCCTAAAATTTTTGTTGAATCTTGTTTTTCTTATTCATATTTTTATTTTCTTTATCTCTTTTCTTGTGTTCTCTGTTTTTCATTTTTAATCTATTCTTTTCATTTTTCTCATTTATCTTTTGTTAACTTTCTCCATTCTCTCCTTTTATTTATTTGAAAAGTACCCACTTCTACCCTTTTCATATTTAGCCCATTTTCTGTTGCGTAGTCCATTGTTTCTTCCTCTACATTTATGTTTGCTCTGATGCCTTTGTTTCCTGCAACCTCCTCTATAACCTCTGTTTATGCAGGTAGTCAGACCAGATTATCAGAATGGTCCCTTCTGTCTTTATAGTCTATGAATCAATGACAAGGAGTAATGGTCTCAAGTTGCAGTGGGGGAGGTTTAGGTTGGATATTAGGAAAAACTTTTTCACTAGGAGGGTGGTGAAACACTGGAATGCGTTACCTAGGGAGGTGGTAGAATCTCCTTCCTTAGAAGATTTTAAGGTCAGGCTTGACAAAGCCCTGGCTGGGATGATTTAGTTGGGGATTGGTCCTGCTTTGAGCAGGGGGTTGGACTAGATGACCTCCTGAGGTCCCTTCCAACCCGGATATTCTATGATTCTATGAACGTGGTGGCCGCCTTTTCTCCTGCATTCTACTGTCTCTTGGGGTATGTCTATACTGCAGCTGGGAGGTGTGATTCCCAGCGTGGGTAAACAGATGTGTGCCAGCTCAGGTGCAGTTAGCATGGTAATATATCCGTGTAGATGTTGCAGCACTGGTGGTGGCTCAGCCTAGCTACCCAAATCTAACTTCACCTAATCCCTTGGGTCCAAGCTCGGGTAGCGGGTCCAAGCCGCCACCCAAGCTGCACTATCCACAGTGCTATTTGTAGTCCATTACTCAAGCTGAGTTGGAGTAAGTTTGTCGACCTATGTTTGGAATCTCACCTCCCCGCTGCTGTGTAGGCGTATCACGTCAGGCTCTCCCCTATCTGTCTGACAATAATATTCATTATGTTAGCACTTAGTGCTTTAATACAGTAATAGTCAAAATGCCACTTTAAGGTAATTATACAAGTAGCAGTATCCTTTCTTTAAAGATGGAGAAACTGAATTTAGAGAGGTAAAGGGGGAGATTTTAAATGACACAAGTTGGAGTTAGGATCCCAAATTCTAGTGATTTTTTCCCAATGGGCTTTAGATGCCCAAGTCTCTTTGTACCTTCAAAATTTCACTCAGAGTGACTTGCCTAAGACCTCAGAGGGAGCAGGTGTTAGTGATGCAATTAGAAAGCTCCCAGACTCAAGCTTAGTTCATTAGACTGAGAAACCTTGTGCCCCATCATTATTGAGCAGCACATCTGGTGACATCAGCAGCTCAGGAGAAGAGCTACTGAGCTGCAGGCACCTGGCTGGCATCCAGCGGGAGGCCCTAGCACCCACAGCCCAGGTGGTTTCCCCTTACCAGAATTATGAATACTTTTGGGATCATTCCCAAAATCAAGGTAACCGTAGCTGGTTTTCAAAGTTTACAGAGGGTGGCCCTGGGCCTATACAAAAAGGAACGATGAATTATACAACAGTTTCAAGAATAGTTGAACACACTCTTTGAATTTTTAAGACTGTTTTTTTTTAAATTGAGATTAGTGAAATTAGGGTGCAAGTATCATAGTACAATCCACCATGGCCCAAAGGCCTGCCATGTTACTGATCACTAATTTGGAATCCATAGAAGATGGACAATATTCATGAATTTTATTTTTGTTTTCAAGGCCCCAGTTGCATATGCACTTACACAACTATTTGATCAGTTCAGAAATGTCCTTCATATGGGGGTGCGGGGAGGACACAAGTTACCGTTCTAATCCTCAGCAGTTTCTGTTAATAGTTGGAAAGCTCTCTTACAGCACAAATTGCAATAAAGGAATTTAAAACAACCCTTTTGTAGAGGTCTCCATTATTGGGTGGTGGCAGGGACCTCTCTGTTATGTTTGACCCTACTTGATTTTAAAAGCCTCTGATAAACATTTTAATATATTTAAGTGAGTGTGACTCTTTCTTTCTCAATTAAGAAGTTCAGGCCTTAGACTTAAATATCTCTTCACAACTGTTGCCTAATAATGCTGCTGGCTGAAAAATTGGGGAGGAGGATTTTGGGGGGGAAATATTTTTTTATTTACTCCTGTTTCTTTTTTTTCCTTTTTTTTAAACAACCCTGTTTTGTAGGGTAGTTATTAATATCATGGTAGACACTGTATAGATGTTATATATACAATGTTTGATACATCAGTATTACAAATAAGATGTAATTTTCTCTCCCTTTGAAACTGAGGCTATCTTGTAGAAGCAGAGAGCTAGGAGCTGTGTTGTTGTTTTATTATCAATTTGTATAGTACTTTCTAGAGGTCCCAGATGACTTATTGTGCTAGATACTGTATAGACACAGAGTAAGAGATGGCCCTGGCCCTAAAAAGCTTACAGTCTAAATTAGGGCTGTCAAGCAATTAAAAAAAGTAATTGTGATTAATCGCGCAATTAAAAAGATAAATCGCGCTGTTAAACAGGAATAGAATACCATTTATTTAAATATTTTTGGGTGTTTTCTACATTTTCAAATATATTGATTTCAAAAATTAAAACACAGAATACAAAGTGTACAGTGCTCACTTTATATTATTTTTATTAGAAATATTTGTGCTGTAAAAAAGAAAAGAAATAGTATTTTTCAATTCACTTAAACAAGTACTGTAGTGCAATCTCTTTATCATGAAAGTTGAACTTACAAATGTAGAATTATATAAAAAAAAACTGCATTCAAAAATAAAACAATGTAAAACTTTAGAGTCTAAAAATCCACTCAGTCCTACTTCTTGTTCAGCCAGTCACTCAGACAAAAAAGTTTGTTTACATTTGCAGGAGATAATGCTGCCCACTTCTTGTTTACAATGTCACTTGAAAGTGAGAACAGGCATTCACATCAGTAGCGTAGTTGGCGGGGGAGCGGGGCAGTGGCCGCTCCCCCACCGAGCACAAGTGACGCCTTTAAAATTTTTTGGTGCCTTTTGAATTTTTACTCACCCGGTGGCGCTCCGGGTCTTCGGTAGCATTTCAGTGGCGGGGGGGGGGGGGTGTCCTTCCTTGCCGCCGAAGACCGGAGCAAGTGAAGAACCCGACGCCGAAGTGCCTCTGAAGACCCAGAGCACTGCTGGGTGAGTACAAGTTGGTGGTGCCTTTTTTATCTCCGCTCCCCCTGTTTTCTCCACCTGGCTACACCACTGATTCACATGGCATTGTTTTAGCCGGAGTTGGAAGATATTTACATGCCAGATGCACTAAAGATTCATATGTTCCTTCATGCTTCACCCACCGTTCCAGAGGATGTGTGTCCATGCTGATGCCCATCCTTTAATAGCAAAAAACGGAAGGTTTACTAATAAAAGAAAAGAAGGAAAGAGTTATAAATTGTTAATAGATCATATACATGCAAGTGATTTTTCAGTGTTCATAGGTCAGGATCACAGCAGTGATGGAATAAACTGCTAGCCTGCAAAAGTCTCTCTGAAATCACCCAAACAGGTTGGAGGTCATTAGTAGTTGTTAGAGCTTCCATGTTAGAAATACAGTACAGAGAAATGAAGCAGTAATTGAAGAAAAAATGGAGATATCTCAGGGGTCCTTTTATATCCTCTGCCATGTGCAAGGAATTTTACTGTCCCAAACAAAGCCCACAGCCTCTGTTTGTGGAAAGTTACTGGCCCAAATGGAGTCCAGGGTCACAGGAGCATATCACATGTCCTCATGTAGTTTACTGAACCACGGGGGTGGCCATTGGCCCCTTCGAGTCTGAGGCATCCACAGGAAGAGCAATCTCAGTGGGATGAGTTTCTTCTGTGGTCCACTGTGAGCGGAGTGTCCTTAAGGGGCCATCAACACATAGCTGTATGGCCCTAATGTAAATTCTATCTGGGGGGTGTTAATCAGGAATAAACACATGTGTAAGATACCAGTACATAGCCAATATTATAACTTCAGACAGAGACAACAGGTGCCTGCTGATAGTGGGGGACACACACAATTTCAAGGTTTGCCCCCCCACCCCAACAGCTTGAATCACACAAACCCAGTACCTCTCCTTTTACCCTCAGCAGCCCCTCCCTGCAGCTCCCAGCTGTTTGCTATTGCCTCTCCCCATGGCCACAGCTCCCAGCTTGCTCACCCCAGCAGCTGCTGTGCAGGGAGGGGTCCCAGCCACAGCACATGATTGAACAGCAAATTCTGGCAAAAATCTGGAGGGGCACATGACTCCACATGCCCCCCACATGTCAACTTGGAGTTCAAATACAAAGATGACACATGCATATGAACAGGATAATCATACTTTGCAAATCATAACTTTTCCATTGACACCTTATATAACATATTTTGTACAAGATTTGTTGCAATTGTGTAACTGGTCATTTCAATGATATAAATGGTCATATTCAGTCATACAGTATTACGCCCTCTCATGCAAACATTTCTGTTATTTTTCCATCATAACCTGGTCGAATGGAAGTGAGCTGCAATGTTGCAAGCACAGACTTTTTTATTTTATAAAGATAATTTTTTAGAATGCAGTGGGTTGTGGCAGAAGATTATCTTAAATATAGCAGTATGTACAGATATGGTATCTTCAATATTTAGTGGGAATAGAAAAAGCATTCATAATTAAATTAGAGATGCGTGGAATTTATTTCAGAGGAGACATTTCATATACTCTATTCATTTGTAAAAATTGTACTTTATGTAATATCACATCTCATTGTAAGCTTAAAAATTATCTGCAAGGTAGATGGAAAATGTAAACAGCCAATACTGTAGCTGCTTATAGTGAACAGATCCTTAGTGCAAATCTGCTTCCTGCAAGGAAAATGGAGCAAAAGCAATAGTTGTGCACTGTATGAGGAGGTGATACAGAGCAAGTTTCAATGTTCTTTAAAACAAATGAACTATTATGAAGTTTGCATATCAATCATGTGTTCATGCTGTGGGCCAAATTCTGCTTTGTTGTTCTCTTGGATCTTCTCAGTCTTTAAGTGAAGACAGAAATTGGATGTATTTTCCTTTTAACTTATTCTGAAATTGGGGCACAGTCTTTGAAGAAAGTTTACTTTTGCGAACTACTGCATTAACATTTTTCATTAAAACATAAGTGTGCTCACTTACAGTATGTTTCAAGTTTCTTGTCCATTCCGTAATAGCTACTGGGAGGCATAATGAAAAATGTAGAAAGCTTGTCAGGAAGGAGAGATTTACGCAACTTTTGGGCAACTTTCAATACAGAAAATAAAGATTTTCCTTCCATGTTATTCCTAAACCTATCCACTTTTCCATTCTCTTTTACAGAACTAGTAATACCAACAAATACAATGTGTCAGTCAAAAACAAAGTCTCTCTCCATTATAACTAAAGGAATATTGTATTGGATTTAATTAGGGAGAATTAGTTTCACAATAAATGATAGCCCATGCTAAATATATGCATTACTGTATAAGTAGAGTGCATTCCTGGCATTTGAAGCTTTAAATTAAAGCTTACAAGAAAAAGTTGTCTCACTTGCTATCGTGACTATGTTACTTTATTTTTGCCATTTGTGAGAGACTGAGTATCATTCCTTTTTGGGCAAAGGATGATGGTAGTGGTGGGGATCAAACTCCTGCACTTCATGGTGTGGCTTGTTTGGGAAGCTAGACAGAGGGTCAACACTCTACCTTGTTCCTCTTTTTGACCTTTTTTTGCCTTTCTTTCTTGTCATTTCCCATTTCTTACGGTTTGGGGAGTACTGTATAGTGGGAGGGCTTATAGGCAAATGTAATTCAGGACATTGGGACTGTGTGGGCATATCCAGAAATGTTTAGGTGTTTTCAAGCTATACAGGAGGAGCTTAAGGATGAGGAGAAGCCAAGCAAATTGGCTAGACCATCCGAAAAGGGGTCTATTACAGAAGGGGGTGGGTAAGGTTCTGTGGCCTGCAGTGTGCAGTAGGTCAACTAGATGGTCATGATGGTCTCTTCTGGCATCAGTCTGTGAGTCTATGAGATCAAGTTCTGGAGAACCACTTGGACGTTTTCTGGCCCTGAGTTGAGCCCAGAGGGAGATCAGGAGAGAGGGAATATGATCCTATGACATCAAGTGCATTTTATTTTGATATTACTTAGAAAAATCACTGAAGCCCAAATTCATGAAAGAAAGGGACACCAAACCTTTAATTACTACTACTGTGAAAAATCCCCAGTGACAAAAAAGTAAGGTTAGTACTTAAGGCTGATGAAGTTACTGGACAAAACACTTCACTATTCTGTAATTTCAATTGTGTTGAGATGGCTGACCTGCATTATTGCCTGAGGGGATTATACTTTCAAACCCGGCTCTGCAACATATTAGCCTCCCATGGGTAGAGAAATAACCCACTTACAATGCTATTAAATTTAATTCCCTAGCAAACTCACATTGAAGGCAGGGGCTCTGTTTACCAGCATTAAACAATCAAGTTTACTAGTGGTCATTGTCATGGACCACATCTCTCACTACCCTGTTGGTGCCTCTTCCTTGTCACTCTGGGGATTAGCTTGAGGCTGACGCCCTCAGTCCATGTCTCTCACACCATCACTGTGTCTCTGCATCTGCCTGCAGGCCCTCTGGCGGTCTCAGGAGCCAGTGCCCTCTTCATGACTCAGCCGTCCAGCTGTGTCACCATCTGTGTTTCCCACTTCCAAGGGTTAGTATCTCAGTCCAATGCCAATTCCCCAGTGGGGAGGGGACCTGGGCCTATCCACTAGTCCAAGTCCCAAGCCTATGACTCTATAGATACCAGCATCTTGCTGTGACAATTTAACTTCTCCCAATGCTGGTATGTCTCCCTGGGTGACTTTCCCATGGCCCGAGCACCTTCTTTGCCCTAGCCTCAGGGCGTCCAACTACCCAGTCCCAGCAGCCAGCCAGGAGCTCCCGCTTGGTCTCCCTGGTCCCTGCCAGCAGTTGTTCTGTCTAAGGTGCTGCAGGTCTCTGTCTGCTCCCTGCTGAGTTTAACCCTTCCTAGTCCACTGTGGGGCAAATACCCCATCACAGTTATACCAATTGATATATGTTATGTTCAGCTGTTTTTTCAAAACATCCAGTCAGCTGCAAGGTTTCCCCCTTAATATAAGAGGTAACAATATCTTGTGTTTCATAAGGTTAAGCCTGCCTTCCTTATCAATCTCATTGGAGCTTTGGCTTATCTGTAAAGATCATCTGATTTGCAAAAAGCATGCATTATTAAAGAGCTTTCAATATTGCTTGTTTTATGAGCAACAATAGCAACAGGTGCGAGAAAGTATGGTTATATTTGCACTTCGTAATGTAAAGCTAGGAAACAGGTATAGCCTATATACCTGTAATGGTAGTTGGAATCCAGGCTGTATTTCCCTATTATGAAGATATTATATCTTTTGGACAAAAGCTTATTAATTTTACTCCACATTTATTCCACATTTTTAAGCTATCTATCCAAATTCAATATGCACCTTTTTCATTATGCATCTATCTTCTTCTGTGAACAGTTTCTCATAATCCTGTAGTAGGGTAGTCAGTGTTATTACTTGATGACATTTAAAACTGTAGACACATTAAAACTTAAGTAATAATTTACTATATTTCTCCCTAGTAAATTTACAATATAAACCTGAATTTACTAACATTTTAACTTCTTACTCTGCCAATGCTAGGCACTGCCATAAGATGGTCTTCCTGTTTCGCAGCTGTATGTTAAATAATTTTAAAAGGTATTTCAGATATGCAGTGGGAATCCTCAAGGGACATATAGAGAATGTTATTGTGAGGCTCAACATGAGTTAGCCTCCAGACTGCTTGAACACCATTGGCTCTAACAAAATAAGGACACAATGTTGGCCCTCATGAGATAGTTGAAATATTAATCAATCAAAGACGTGTGCATCATTGGGTTTGCTAATATATATAAATACAATCATTGTCATTTTAAAAATAAGTCAGTATTTGGCAATCTAAAGTGTAGGGAAAACCGGCACTCTCTCTCATAGTGCTGAATGGTTACTTGGTTAACGCTGCCTTTTTTTAGTGGTGATCACATTACTATCAACTTTTCAGTTCATTTTAATTAATTGTATTTATTACAATAGTACCAAGAACCAGCCAAGATCAGAGCCGCATTGATTTAGGTACATTCATTCACAGAGTAGCAGACAGTCCATGCCCTGAAGAGCTTACCATCTAAGTAAACAAGATAGACAAAGGGTAGGGGAAAGGGATATAACGAACAAGCCGAGCAATTAATGGGATGATGGCAATTGTCATGCTATGTGAGCTTTTGTTGTTTGTTTTTTTATTGGGGATTAGAAAAAAGAAGGAAGAGGGGTGAGCGGGACAGAACAGATGAGAAGGGGAAGGGGGCAGATGCGGCGGGAGGCTGGGGGGGAAAGACTGTGACTGGAGAGATTGAAGCAGACAGCCAATCCAGCACAAGGCTAAGCCCATTCAAAATTGCTGAACATGTTATCAGTATCCCTCAGTCTGGTTTAAACGGCTGTTTCAGCTTGCTTCAGTCTGGCTGGCTGCTCCCTGCAGTTTCTTTTCCAAAGGCCACATGATGTGGGGGGATGGGACACACTCCATGTGCTGGTGTCCCCTCTAGGTGCGGGGTGGCTTCCTCTACACAGTCTAGGCCTGCAGGATACTTTGGTGGAGGGGTGCGCGCATCTGGGGTCCCATTTTACACTCCCTCGGTACAAGCAGTGCTTGCTTAAGCTGCTTCTGAAGCTGCGCTGCCAGTTTCCCATATCTCTTTGTTTTATCTCAGTGCCTTTGTAGTATCTCTGGTCTGTGTTAAAGTGAAATATTCTTTGGATCATTGTCATTTATATTTTGAGTATGCAGAAGGAAATCATGCTTAGGTCCCCTGTAAGATGCTCCATAATGGCAGATCCTCCACAGAGCCCCACTCAGGAGTCCATCTGGCTTCGAGGAGCTTTCAGGATTGGGACCTTAGTTTATAGCTGTCAGTTCATAAAAGACTGGAATTGTGTTCGCTGTGTAGGTTTCAGTTGTCATTTGGATTATTTTGTTTTAAAAAATTATATTCTGGATGCAACACAATATTGCTGTTGTATTTTGTTCATCTGTATCTGTTTTTTTAGGTTATAAACCCTCTGAGCAGGGATTATCTTCTGTTCTGTGTATAATGATAGCACAGTGAGACCGCAACCCTGGTTTTTAGGTGCTAGTAGAATATAAATAGTTAATAATAATTATATTCAGATTAGCCAGATGGATTTTTTTCTCCTCAACAACCACAAACTAGATTATATGTGCGATGAAAAACTTGAAATAGATAGAAATATAAATGGAAAAGAAGAACTTAATGACAATTCTGGTAGTTTAACAAACATAGATTTTGAAACAAATTGTTAAGCAGCTAATGTTCAGATTTTTAAGATTCTAGTATTCTTTTTTTACTAGACAAAGTAGGCACAAACCAAAAAACCCAACAAACTCTCCCTGAAACCTAAATCCACAGTACTGGGGTAATCAATGAAATGCAAACCTACTAAGTTTTCACAGCAGCCACCTTAGGATTACATGGAAGTACAGTCAGAAGGTTGTATTCTGACTAGCCAGCTACGTTACATGAAGATAAACAACAAAAATAAGTGCAAAACAGAGTAGGAAAGCTCAGAGACAGCACAAACTTGAGTATGTTGTAGTAAATTAATTTCCCCAGAGACAGGAAAAGGTATTCAGAATTACAAACAGAATAACTGATTCAACAATTTGTTAACTGTTGCGCTGAAAACATACTTAATGTTGCATTCTTCAGACACACATGACTTGAGGGGTTTTTATAAGGTGTAATATATTAGGTTTTTTTCAGCCAAGAGTTCAAGTTTATGCAATATTATACAGAAATGGAATTGTTTTTGCCAGTCTGACTGTGGGAAAGTAGTACAGTTACTGACATGTAACTGTTGTTGTTTTCCATTTCCTTGCAGGTGAGAGGCCTGATGTGCATAATAATAGTAACATTATTTTTCAGCTGCACAAATGTAAAAACCCTCGTACTCTAATTCACCAATAATGACCCTCTGTCATGTAGGGTACAAGGGTCTGCATAATATTTTTTCTCACCTCTATATCCTTATACGTGTATCTTTGCTCTGAATGGCTGCCATCTTCATACTTCCTCATCAATATGCCCACGAAAAACACGGCTGCCTCAATTTCTGATCCTATTCTGTAATCTGATAGTTTAATCCCATGTAGGGCTGTCGATTAATCGCAGTTAACTCACATGACTAACTCAAAATTAATTGCATTTAAAACAATTTATCGTGATTAATCACAGTTTTAATCACACTGTTAAAAAATAAAGTACCAATAGAAATTTATTAAATTTTTTTGGATGTTTTTCTACATTTTCAAATATATTGTAGGGCTGTCAAGCGATTAAAAAATTAAATTGCGATTAATTGCGCTGTTAAACAATAATAGAATACAATATAATTTAAATATTTTTGGATGTTTTTCTACATTTTTAAATATATTGATTTCAATTGCAACACAGAGTACAAAGTGTTCAGTCCTCACTTTATATTTATTTTGATTATAAATATTTTCACTGTAAAAAACACAAGAAATAGTAGTTTTCAATTAATCTAATACGAGTACTGTTGTGCAATCTCTTTATAATGTAAGATGAGTTCCTATTTTTAAGAAAGGTAAAAAATGTGATCCAGGTAACTACAGGCCTGTTAGTTTGACATCTGTAGTATGCAAGGTCTTGGAAAAAAATTTGAAGGAGAAAGTAGCTAAGGACATTGAAGTCAATGGTAAATGGGACAAAATACAATGTGGTTTTAAAAAAGATAGATCGTGCCAAACCAACCGATCTCCTTCTTTGAGAAAGTAACAGATTTTTTAGACAAAGGAAATGCAGTGGATCTAATTTACGTAGATTTCAGTAAGGCGTTCGATACTGTGCCACATGGGGAATTATTAGTTAAATTGGAAAAGATGGGGATCAATATGAACATTGAAAGGTGGATAAGGAATTGGTTAAAGGGGAGACTACAACGGGTCCTACTGAAAGGTGAACTGTCAGGCTGGAGGGAGGTTACCAGTGGAGTTCCTCAAGGATCAGTTTTGGGACCAATCTTATTTCGTCTTTTTATTACTGACCTCGACACAAAAAGTGGGAGTGTGCTAATAAAGTTTGCAGATGATACAAAGCTGGGAGGTATTGCCAATTTAGAAAAGGACCGGGATATCATACAGGAGAATCTGGATGACCTTGTAAACTTGAGTAATAGTAATAGGATGAAATTTAATAGTGAGAAGTGTAAGGTTATGCATTTAGGGATTAATAACAATAATTTTAGTTATAAGCTGGGGACGCATCAATTAGAAGTAACGGAGGAGGAGAAGGACCTTGGAGTATTGGTTGATCATAGGATGACTATGAGCCGCCAATGTGATATGGCTGTGAAAAAAGCTAATGCGGTCTTGGAATGCATCAGGAGAGGTATTTCCAGTAGGGATAAGGAGGTTTTAGTACTGTTATACAAGGCACTGGTGAGACCTCACCTGGAATACTGTGTGCAGTTCTGGTCTCCTATGTTTAAGAAGGATGAATTCAAACTGGAACAGGTACAGAGAAGGGCTAGTAGGATGATCCGAGGAATGGAAAACCTGTCTTATGAAAGGAGACTCAAGGAGCTTGGCTTGTTTAGCCTAACTAAAAGAAGGTTGAGGGGAGATATGATTGCTCTCTATAAATATATCAGAGGGATAAATACCAGGGAGGGAGAGGAATTATTTAAGCTCAGTACCAATGTGGACATAAGAACAAATGGATATAAACTGGCCATCAGGAAGTTTAGACTTGAAATTAGATGAAGGTTTCTAACCATCAGAGGAGTAAAGTTTTGGAATAGCCTTCCAAGGGAAGCAGTGGGGACAAAAGACCTATCTGGCTTTAAGATTAAACTTGATAAGTTTATGGAGAAGATGGTATGATGGAATAACATGATTTTGGTAATTAATTGATCTTTAAATATTCATGGTAAATAGGCCTAATGGCCTGTGATGGGATGTTAGATGGGGTGAGATCTGAGTTACCCAGTAAATAATTTTCTGTAGTATCTGGCTGGTGAGTCTTGCCCATATGCTCAGGGTTTAGCTGATTGCCATATTTGGGGTCGGGAAGGAATCTTCCTCCAGGGCAGATTGGAAAAGGCCCTGGAGGTTTTTCGCCTTCCTCTGTAGCATGGGGCACAGGTCACTTGCTGGAGGATTCTCTGCTCCTTGAAGCCTTTAAACCATGATTTGAGGACTTCAATAGCTCAGACATAGGTGAGGTTTTTCAGGAGTGGGTGGGTGAGATTCTGTGGCCTGCGTTGTGCAGGAGGTCAGACTAGATGAACATAATGGTCCCTTCTGACCTTAGTATCTATGAATCTATGAACTTACAAATGCAGAATTATGTACACAAAAACCTGCATTCAAAAATAAAACAATGTAAAGCTTTAGAGCCTACAAGTCCACTCAGTCCTACTTCAGCCAATCACTCAGACAAACAAGTTTGTTTACATATGCAGGAGATACTGCTGTCTGCTTCTTGTTTACAGTGTCACCTGAAAATGAGAACAGGCGTTCACATGGCACTGTTGTTGCTAGCTTTGCAAGATATTTATATGCTAGAGGCGCTAAAAATTCATGCCCCTTCATGCTTCAGCCACCATTCCAGAGGACATGATTCAAAGCTGTTATACTAAACTGTTACACTAAACCATTTCTGTTCTTAGACTACAGCCAAGTCTAGAAGATTTGTGCTTTTCTTGTGATAGTGTGTGTAGTCTTTGTATATCGAGCTCTAAAAATTTGGTTTTCATACATTTATTAATACAGAGAAGAAAACAAAAAATGGTTTAAATTTAAATATTTGAAATCCCAAAACAATGAAAAACCAAATGTATTTGTAACTGCTGGTAGGAGGCTGTATTTCTCTATGTCAACAAGACAACACATGTGAGCATGGTGCTTTGACTAATAAATTGTTCACTGTTGTTCTTTGTAACCCAAACGTGAGGTGTCATTTTAGCTGATCAGGTCTGTTTCATCTGACTTGTTTGTGGAAAAGGATCTATGAAGTATGCTGAATGGTGTCTTTAGAAAACCTTGTGTAGAAATAGGATTACTAGTAATGTTGGCCCCTATTCAGGAAAGCCCTGAAGCACTTGCCTATATTGTAAGAACTTGCTTGAAGCTAAGTAGGTGCTTAGATGTTCTGCTTAACTATGAATGCTTTCATGAATCAAGACCTTAGGATACAATTTTTTCTGATTAATTTTTGCATATATTGTTTCCTTTTTCTGTCGGCTCAAAGTGTGTGCACTCTACTTTATGTATGGTTCATAAACTGTCAAGCTAATTGCATTCTACATTTTTTTCCTCAGAATTTAAAAAAAAAAAGATGAAAATATTTAACAAGTATAAATGAGGATTTTCATTCCGTGCATCTGCTGTGCTTTGCCCAAAGCTCCCTAAATTGGCAAAGCGTCAGTGTGTGAAAAATTAAATGGGAGGATTGCTATTAGAGTGTGACTATGGAATTTCTAATTTTTCTGTGGTTGGCATATGTATGATAAGAAAATGCCGAATGCTACAGCAAAAATATATTGGATTTATTGTACATGGTTTGAGAAAATCAGTTTCTGTCAGCTGTAGCTGATTGTTCATTCTAACTATAACTATTATATGGTAATTGAGGCACATTTTGGAAGATGAAGGCATATGGATTTTTTGTTCTGAAAGATAAGGCAGCAGGATAGCTTCTGAGATCAGTTCTGAAGTGTGTGTCTGTGCATATGTGTGTGTGTACACGTCTTGTGACATACAGATTTACAGTTCATGAATACCGTCCCCCAAAGTGAGATGAGATGATGGTCCTTTGCCTAGTTAGGTATGCATCATTGCTTGTACTTCTTATTTTTATGGCTGTTCAAGAGTTGTTGCCTTGATTTTTTTAAGTTGTGAGGGCTATGAATAAAAGCTGAATGATCCTCCAAACATAAAGGTGACATTTTAACAGCCAGAAGTGAAGCCGTGATATATGAAATAGGGTAACAGCATATGAATGCCCAACATACATTAATTTAGTATGTAGTTTCAGAGTAGCTGTTCAATGAATAATAGATTGCTTCACATTAGTCAGCAGTTACATGAACAAGAAAAGGCCCTGAAAACAGTAAAAGTTAATTCTTCTGTTTCAGGCCAACTTGACCAGTTCTTAAAAATGTCTGTGTGACTTAGCCACTTTTTTAGTTTCCATAATATGACTACAATACAATATCTACATTCATATTTCTGGCAGCAGGCCAAAAGAGAGGATTCCATTATTTTCCTAATAAAAATATATATAATTTTATAACTTTTATCAGCAGTTTGTTGCCTTATTTTAGAGCCTTTTATTATGAAAGACATAAAAAGATAGATTCGGAGCAGCAATTTTTGTATTCCACATTTCATTAGTCATCTTGTTTAGTTTTCATTATCAAGGATTTTCTTTTGAAACCCAGAGGTGGCTATGTACAAATGTTCAAAGGGCCAGCCTTCCTGGTTGCGTGTGATGCACCGTGTTAGAAGAATAAATAATGGTTTTGTCATTTGATAGCTACGTCCCCAGTTCATCAAGGCACATCAAAACCTGCCTCATTTTAGTACCTGAGTAGACCCATTGAAGCCAATTCATGCGGTTAAAGTTAATAGATTCATAGACCAGAAGGGATCATTGTGGTCATCTAGTCTGACCTCCTGCATTATACAGAACTGCCCTGAGTTAACTCCTGTTTGAGCTCGAACAGGTCTTTTAGAAAAAACACCCAATCTTGATTTAAAAATTGCCAGTGATGAAAAATCCACCACAAACCTTGGTAAATTGTCCCAGTGGTTAATTATCCTCCCTGTTAGAAACATGCAGCTTATAATCAGTCTGAATTTGCCTATCTTCAGCTTTCAGCCATTGGATCTTGTTATACTTTTGTCTGCTGAACTAAACTGCCCATTATCTAAGTTTTGTTCTCCATATAGGTAATCAAGTCACCCCTTAACCCTCTCTGTGTTAAGCTAAATAGATTGAGCTCTTTGAGTCTATCAGGATAAGGCATGCTTGCCAGCCCTTTAATCATTATCAGTCTCCTCTCTGAATCCTCTCCAACATATCAACAACCTTCTTGAACGGTGGTCCCCAGAACTGGACATGGTATTCAAGCAGCGGTTACACCAGGTGCCAAATATAGATATAAAATAACCTATCTACTCCTACTTGAGATTTCTCTGTTTGTTAGAGCCAGGCAATGCGTGGCCAGAGCCAGACTGCACAGTCACATGACAGGAGTCAGCTGGGTCAGGATACCAGGAGGTCAGAAGCAGGAGACAAACTGGAGATCAGAACCACGACTCAGGAACCAGAGTCAGGCCGGGTCAGGATACCAGAATGTCAGAGTCAGGAGACAAACTGTAGGTCAGAACCACGAATAATCGGATGCCAGGAGCCATGGCAGATCAATGTGCCATGGAAGCAGGAAGCACGTGGTACACAGTCCAGAACAGGGTGGGATCCAGTTGTTTGGACAGCTGCCTGTTCCTGCTGCTGGCTTAAGTAGGGATAGCAGACCAGTCAGCTGCTCGGGCTGTGAGAAGGAGGGTTGCCAAATGGGTGCTCCTATAAACTCTGCAGAGTCACATTTGAGACCGGGGGTAATAACACTGTTTATGCATCCAATGATTGCTTTATTTTTGGTCACTACGTTGCACTGAGAGCTCACATTCAGCTGATTATCCACCACAATCTCCAAATCTTCTTCAGAGTCACTGCTTCCCAGGATAAAGTCCCCCATCCTGTAAATATGGCCTACACTCTTTATTCCTAGAGGTGTATATATATATACATTTAGCCACATTGAAATGTGTATTGTTTGCTTGCACCCAGTTAACAAAGGATCCACAGCACTGTATCAGTGACCTGTCCTCTTCGTTATTTACTGCTCGCCCAATTTTTGTCATCTGCATTTTTTATCAGTGATGATTTTATGTTGTTTTCCACATCATAAATAAATGTTAAACTGAACAGGCCAAGAACCAATCCCTGAAACATCCCACTAAAAACACACCCATTTGATGATGATTCTCACTTTACAATTACATTTTTAGACCTGTTAGCCAACTTTCAATCTATTTAATGAATCGTGTATTTTATGTATGCAGTGTAGTCCTAGCCATGTCAGTCCCAGGATCTATATATTTTACTTGTACATGCTTAGGTACCTTAAGTACCTGCATACCTACATATGTAAGTAAGCAAGTTAGGTACATGCTTAAGTATCTTGCTGAATCAGAGTCTGAATCACAAAATTTAAACTGAATATTACAAATATTTTTAGAAACCATAATTTTCCCCTTCAGTTGATGGAAACTTGGCAATTTGAAGGAAGGTGAGACATTGCAACACAGTCTAAATCTACTATTACTTGATATCGAGATTCCAACTTGTACTATTGTTTGTCAGCAAGTCATTTGAAAGGTTAATTCCTAAAACCTATTATTCCTCCCCTCCACCCCCATCCCCCTTCATTTTATGGAATCCAGCCGAAAATAGTTTCTAAACACATAGAAGTTAAGTGCTGTATTCCGTCAGTAATGGGCTACATAAAGCTGACATGTCTTTAGCTGACCGGAAGTGGAAAAGGAAACCAAACATTTAGTCTATCTGTATGTCTTTAAAGTGAGTTGGGATTCAAGAAGACATCTGATTTTACTAAAGCAACCAATCAGTCTCAAGAAAATAGTAATGAAGTATTGGACTTAAAGGTGATTTTTTTTTATTTTCTTCAAATTTAAAGTGAAACAGCACATTTGAGAAAGCTTCTGTTTTCTGTAGGAAAAGAGACACTTTGCTTTAAATAGTATACTTTTAACTACACTATTTCCTGGGCTTAAAATATTTTGTTTAGTTTTGTTTAAAATTAGAGTTGTATGATGTGTAATGAATTCCCCCTCACACTCCTCCACACGCACTTTTAAGATTTGAATGGATCCCAGGGTATCCAGACTGAATTTTCTTTTAGTATGATTGGCCTTATTACACCTATGAAATGGTGCTCAAATGTATTCTATAAAGATTAAAGTCATATTGCCTTCTTGGAGAATAACAATGAAATGATGCTATAAATAAAAATTGACTACCTGTACCTAACGAAGACAGATTTCACTGCTGATATTCTGGCAGCTCTTTCTTAAAGTCAGTGTTTCAGTGCCCTAACTTATGTATTTTTCAAGCACCATAAAAGTAGTTTTGTGTTTGGATTATGTCATTTTCAGACAGACTTGAATGAAAAAATTGGCCCATCTCCATCTAGATCCTAGGTACTGCAAAGAGCTGAGTCGATTCTTGTTGACTTCACTTCACTGATTGACTTCAGTTGCTCAGGAGCCTGTAGGGTTATCTCCATATTACCTCACAGGTAATGAAGACTCTCAAACCCTTTTCTCATAAAACACATCTTTGGACAGGAAATTTATAATTAGTGTTCCCACCCTGTCCCACAGCATCCGGACAGACTCAGGGCAGCGGACCTGACAAAGAAAGCAAAAAATTCCTCCCAGGCTTCACGGTAAGCGTAGAGAGCTAGTCTTCTTATCATCAGGGTTCTGTACCAGAAAGTTATTAGCTGTTGTTAGTTATCATTGACTCTCACTGGCTAAACAGCCCAGCTTAAAGAATTTCACTGAAATCTACAGAGTATGTATTTGAGATTCTCTGGTGCAAAGCTTCGTATGTTTTCTTTTGGGTCTTGCGAACTAGGCTGACCTTTCTTTGGCATAGGCCAGCTAGTTGCAGCCTTCATAGGCTGCCTTCTGGATACAAAAAGCCCCATATATATTCATTTAGGTAGAGCTTGTTCCGAAGTTCATCCATAGCATTTTAAAGCAGTTTTATGTTCTGAAATTCACAGGATGATTTAGTTAGTTGGGCCTGAGAGCATAGAGTTGCTGCATTCTGTTTTGTTTGTTTTTCTTTTCTCAAAATGCTTCTTGGCAAAATGTAATGCTGAATTAAAAAAAGAAAAAAATCAAACTGCAGGTATATCCATATGTGTTAAGCTGAAGTTCCTCATGCATTTCCTAAACCTCATTCTGGAACATTACTAAATTCAGCACACCGTTACCTGTGCAATAGTTCAAGGGGATAATAATTAGTGTTTATGTAATCATTAAATGCATGGTTCGTTGTTATTGCCTTGGCTGTCACTGCAGACGGATGAGGTAAGTGATCTGGAGAGGTCATCTCTAGAAACTGCTGAGTATGAAAAAAATCCCCAGTATTTCTAAATCGGTAGCAGCTTTATCCACAGCATCCCTATGTTGGGATATATTAGAGTCAGCCCTGGTTTGGAAATCATATCGTATTTGTGACACTCTCCTCAGATCCCCAGAACCAAAAGCCACTGTGTTACCTCTGTCCTTCAGTAAGAGTAAACTTTGCTGGGGCTTATATTGTGTGTCAGCTCCCTACCACGCCAGTCTGTCCACCTCACCAGCGGACTCCTCGAGACTCTGCCAGTCTTAACCTTGTCTTGCAGGTAGCAATCTGTGAACAGTGAGTTCCCCAGAGATGTTTATCTGCAGACTCTAGTCCCTCTCAGTGAACTCACAGAAATTAAGTTTGCTGCCTCCAAAGAGACATTACACATACCAGCCTGTTAGTTTAACTGAGGACTCACCCTTGGCTTCAGTGTCACAGTACTGAGATGAGTTATAGTAAAAGTAAAAATAAGTTTATTATAAAGAAAATAGATTTAAGTGATACTAAGCAAGAGAAAGAGAGAGAGGTATGGTTACAAACAAAACAAATATAAAGCATTGTTTCGTGTGTCCAAGACTTAATTTCAGCAAGCTACAAACTTTGTCTAAACAACTTTCTCACTTATATCAAGTTACCAACATCCCCAGCCCTTCTGGCAGGGGAATCCAACATTCACAGAATCAGAGGCTGGTATCTCTTTGGTCCCCTAAGTGATGGATAACTAGAATGTCTTTTTGCTCCCTTTATATTTCCCCAAGTTCATTGTCTTTGCCTCAAGAGCCAGGAAGACATTCTGGGGGTTCAAACTTCAGTGTGTCCTCTGGTGTGGTCAACTGTTTCCTTCATCACTTGTTAGCTTGATTGCTTTGTTTACCTGATATGTAAATGTGCTTTCATTGTCCTCTGCCTGTAATCAAGCCAGGCAGACCAATAAATCCATGTTACTTTGTCTAGAGCAGGCTTGGTTTGTTCACTGCCTCCAAAATGTATTTTAAGAACATAATTCCAGCACACACATACACAATCCTATACGTACAGGATGATATAGGATTGATATCCATGAACAGCAGTTTTTATATGTTACCTTATGGGGCACTGTTTTGGCTAAATATTCTAACAGGTGTGTTAAGTGTAGCAGGCCTGTATGAGTTACAGTATGGTGGGCCCTCTGATAGTTGGCATTATGTTCTGAAATTCACTCTTAAAGTAACAATATCATTTGGTTAATTTAGAGAATAATTAATGGGCTACCCTTGTGTGAAAATAGGTCAGCATGCCAAGCGATGGCTCACTTTGAAAAAGGAACTTTCAAATTGGGATAGACTAGAAAAAAGAACATTTATACAAGAAAGGTTTATTGCAAGTATCTGGCATATTTTCTCACCTGTTGTTGAATATCTTATATTTGACTAAGTATTGTTCCTCACAAACAGTGTGATCTTGCAGCTAAAAACATAATGCTGCATTTGACAACCTGGTCTCTTGCTGTGAAAATGATGGAGATGATACGAATTTATCTTTGACTTTACTACTGGATTAGAGAAAAGGGACACTTTTGGGACCAAATCCTTTAAATCACTGGCAAAATGCTCATTGATATCAACTAGATTAGGATTTGTATCCCATGGGGAACAAGCTGTTATTTAAATAAAGCTATATTTGATCACTAGCAAAAGGAGCAAGGAAAAGTAAAAAGACACAAATAAGAATGACTTTAAGATTTTAAAATAATGTATTTGATAACTGGTTTATTTTATTTTTAAATTGTGTGTTTGCATAAGGAACTTGTGAGGAAAATTAAAAACAGGTGATACCAAACCCGTATCTCTTTCAAAATGTACTTTTAAAAGGATGTTGCCAAATCTGGTAGGCTTGACAGTAGACTTGCCAGTTTTTGGTTAACGAGCCTGTTTGTACATTTTGACTCACCCCAACATGTTTTATTCTTGTGAGCAGGCAGGATATTGAAATGAATAGAACTATTCATATTGCTGACTGGGGGTATAATGTACATGTGACAAAGGAACCCAGTGTCCTTGTTTATTGGATGTGGGTTCTAGCTGATTGACCTGTTCTGAGAAACTAGGATTTTGGAAGACAAACATTGAGAGCAGATGGGGTTTTAAGGGTTTTTGTTTGTTTCTTTTATGAAAGTTTTGACTTTAGACCTAAAAAAAAAAAAATGTAACCAACCAAGCAACCAAAAAAAAAAAAAAACAATCCCCAAACCTGGTCAACTTTGAAAAATGTATAAAATATTTGGTATATATGGAACAGCTGTCTTAGAGCCCTTTGGTTATTTGGCCCTCTCTGTCTCCAGCATGCCTTCCCCCTGCTATTCCATCACCATAGTATCTAAGCACCTTCTACATAAAATCAGCAAAATAGTGAAGACTCTGGTAGACTTCATGGGATCTCTGCCATTTCCTGCTTTTCAAAAGCAAAAAAACCCTATTTGGAGTAGGGTTCCCCTCCTCTCCTTCTGTTTTTTGTTTACTAGTTTTATTAGATTTTTATTCATTTCCATTCGTGTTGGTTGGCAGGGATTTGGGGACTAAGGGGTGGGGGTCAGTGTTTGAATTTCATTTTTCTGGTGGAATGCCTTTTTCAAAGAAGAAAGATTTTTGCAATGTATCCTAAAGACAGTCAGACTCTGGATTCGTGTGATCTCCTCTGGAAGTTTGTTCCCTAGCTGGATCCCCTTGACTGAGAATGCTTTGCACTGGTGAATTCTGTGCGTTGCTTCAGTGGCTGACTTTTGTATCCTCCTTTTCAATGCTCTGATACCCTGACAGAGTTACCAGAACCTTCCTGTGTCTCTCAGATTTCCCTCCTAGTGTCAAGCCAGTTGTTTCCCCAGATAAATCAGATTATTATTTCTGGTTGGTTTAAACAAAGTAAAGTGTGGGTGGGTGGGTGTTGGCAGTTCTGTAGAAATAGAGAAAACTTCACTTTAAAATAAAAGGATAGCTGAACACACACATATCGGTGAATGATCTGGAAATTGTTATTGTTGTTACACTTAATGTTATAGATTAAGAACTGTAATGGATACTAGTAACTCAAATTCCATTCCAGCCAACTCTGCCTGACAGCGTCTGAAAAATGCTTCCTCATGAGACTATATACTGCCTCCACCCTGCAGTTTTAGGTTCTTTCATGCGGAGATGGTTGCTTCTTTGCTCTGATATCTAATTGTTGAAAGAGAATCAGAGAATGTGCTAGTTTTTGGCATTGTTATGTGCTAAACAAGGTCTCATTCTGTCAATATGCCATTGGACCAAAATACACAAAATACACAATGTAGTACAAAGTATTCATTTTGTCTAGACATACAGAACACAGTTTATTACCAGTGATACTTATATAGAAGGAAATATTCATATTGGATGGGCTGGTCATCTATATTCTCAGTATTTCTTTTTCACCCTATTTAGTAGCAACAATATTTGGATAAATGCAGGATCTTTGTTTTCCTATTATTTCATCTGCATGAAATATTCACCTACAGTCCTCTGTTAGATGTTTATTTTATTTACATTTATTTTAAAATGTGCACATTTGAATCTCTGAGCACATGGAAAAAATATATAGCAAGTTATAGTTAGATGTAAATAACAAGTACAGATATCGCAATACAGAACACATGGCTTATTTGGAAATTGTCTTCTAGAACTCACCCCCCTCTCCCTCGCAATGGCAATGATGTATTAGATGCTTTTTAATATGTGGGGAAGAAAATTTTTTAGGCACAATAAAACAAAATTGTACAAAATATTTTGTAAAATAAATGCTTTGCCTAATGTGGATTACGTGTAAATAAAATGTTTTATGAAATGCTAATCAATCCATAAGGTTTCAGAGGAACAGCCGTGTTAGTCTGTATTCGCAAAAAGAAAAGGAGTACTTGTGGCACCTTAGAGACTAACCAATTTATTTGAGCATGAGCTTTCGTGAGCTACAGCTCACTTCATCAGATGTGTACCGTGGAAACTGCAGCAGACTTTATATACACACAGAGAATATGAAACAATACTTCCTCCCACCCCACTGTCCTGCTGGTAATAGCTTATCTAAAGTGATCAACAGGTGGGCCATTTCCAGCACAAATCCAGGTTTTCTCACCCTCCACCCCCCCACACAAATTCACTCTCCTGCTGGTGCTAGCCCATCCAAAGTGACAACTCTTTACATAATCAAGTCGGGCTATTTCCTGCATAGATCCAGGTTTTCTCACTTCCCCCCCACCCCCATACACACACAAACTCACTCTCCTGCTGGTAATAGCTCATCTAAACTGACCACTCTCCAAGTTTAAATCCAAGTTAAACCAGAACATCTGGGGGGGGGGGTAGGAAAAAACAAGAGGAAACAGGCTACCTTGCATAATGACTTAGCCACTCCCAGTCTCTATTTAAGCCTAAATTAATAGTATCCAATTTGCAAATGAATTCCAATTCAGCAGTTTCTCACTGGAGTCTGGATTTGAAGTTTTTTTGTTTTAAGATAGCGACCTTCATGTCTGTGATTGCGTGACCAGAGAGATTGAAGTGTTCTCCGACTGGTTTATGAATGTTATAATTCTTGACATCTGATTTGTGTCCATTTATTCTTTTACGTAGAGACTGTCCAGTTTGACCAATGTACATGGCAGAGGGGCATTGCTGGCACATGATGGCATATATCACATTGGTGGATGTGCAGGTGAACGAGCCTCTGATAGTGTGGCTGATGTTATTAGGCCCTGTGATGGTGTCCCCTGAATAGATATGTGGGCACAATTGGCAACGGGCTTTGTTGCAAGGATAAGTTCCTGGGTTAGTGGTTCTGTTGTGTGGTATGTGGTTGTTGGTGAGTATTTGCTTCAGGTTGCGGGGCTGTCTGTAGGCAAGGACTGGCCTGTCTCCCAAGACTTGTGAGAGTGTTGGGTCATCCTTTAGGATAGGTTGTAGATCCTTAATAATGCGTTGGAGGGGTTTTAGTTGGGGGCTGAAGGTGACCGCTAGTGGCGTTCTGTTATTTTCTTTGTTAGGCCTGTCCTGTAGTAGGTAACTTCTGGGAACTCTTCTGGCTCTATCAATCTGTTTCTTTACTTCTGCAGGTGGGTATTGTAGTTGTAAGAAAGCTTGACAGAGATCTAGTAGGTGTTTGTCTCTGTCTGAGGGGTTGGAGCAAATGCGGTTGTATCGCAGAGCTTGGCTGTAGACGATGGATTGTGTGGTGTGGTCAGGGTGAAAGCTGGAGGCATGCAGGTAGGAATAGCGGTCAGTAGGTTTCCGGTATAGGGTGGTGTTTATGTGGCCATTGTTTATTAGCACTGTAGTGTCCAGGAAGTGGATCTCTTGTGTGGACTGGACCAGGCTGAGGTTGGTGGTGGGATGGAAATTGTTGAAATCATGGTGGAATTCCTCAAGGGCTTCTTTTCCATGGGTCCAGATGATGAAGATGTCATCAATATAGCGCAAGTAGAGTAGGGGCTTTAGGGGACGAGAGCTGAGGAAGCGTTGTTCTAAATCAGCCATAAAAATGTTGGCATACTGTGGGGCCATGCGGGTACCCATAGCAGTGCCGCTGATCTGAAGGTATACATTGTCCCCAAATGT
Organism: Caretta caretta; assembly: GCF_965140235.1. Lineage (NCBI taxonomy): Eukaryota > Metazoa > Chordata > Testudines > Cheloniidae > Caretta > Caretta caretta. The sequence goes on along the minus strand of NC_134208.1, from coordinate 198,583,661 downwards.
GAAATAGTTATGGGTAAGGACAAAGTCACAAAGTTCAGCCACCAGGTTAGCCGTGACATTATCGGGGATAGTGTTCCTGACGGCCTGTAGTCCATCTTTGTGTGGAATGTTGGTGTAGAGAGCTTCTACATCCATAGTAGCCAGGATGGTGTTATCAGGAAGATCACCGATGGATTGAAGTTTCCTCAGGAAGTCAGTGGTGTCTCGAAGGTAGCTGGGAGTGCTGGTAGCGTAGGGCCTGAGGAGGGAGTCTACATAGCCAGACAATCCTGCTGTCAGGGTGCCAATGCCTGAGATGATGGGGCGCCCAGGATTTCCAGGTTTATGGATCTTGGGTAGTAGATAGAATATCCCAGGTCGGGGTTCCAGGGGTGTGTCTGTGCGGATTTGATCTTGTGCTTTTTCAGGAAGTTTCTTGAGCAAATGCTGTAGTTGCTTTTGGTAACTCTCAGTGGGATCATAGGGTAATGGCTTGTAGAAACTCGTGTTGGAGAGCTGCCGAGCAGCCTCTTGTTCATATTCCGACCTATTCATGATGACAACAGCACCTCCTTTGTCAGCCTTTTTGATTATGATGTCAGAGTTGTTTCTGAGGCTGTGGATGGCATTGCGTTCCGCATGGCTGAGGTTATGGGGCAAGTGATGCTGCTTTTCCACAATTTCAGCCCGTGCACGTCGGCGGAAGCACTCTATGTAGAAGTCCAGTCTGCTGTTTCGACCTTCAGGAGGAGTCCATCTAATTCTAGCTCTCCAACACGAGTTTCTACAAGCCATTACCCTATGATCCCACTGAGAGTTACCAAAAGCAACTACAGCATTTGCTCAAGAAACTTCCTGAAAAAGCACAAGATCAAATCCGCACAGACACACCCCTGGAACCCCGACCTGGGATATTCTATCTACTACCCAAGATCCATAAACCTGGAAATCCTGGGCGCCCCATCATCTCAGGCATTGGCACCCTGACAGCAGGATTGTCTGGCTATGTAGACTCCCTCCTCAGGCCCTACGCTACCAGCACTCCCAGCTACCTTCGAGACACCACTGACTTCCTGAGGAAACTTCAATCCATCGGTGATCTTCCTGATAACACCATCCTGGCTACTATGGATGTAGAAGCTCTCTACACCAACATTCCACACAAAGATGGACTACAGGCCGTCAGGAACACTATCCCCGATAATGTCACGGCTAACCTGGTGGCTGAACTTTGTGACTTTGTCCTTACCCATAACTATTTCACATTTGGGGACAATGTATACCTTCAGATCAGCGGCACTGCTATGGGTACCCGCATGGCCCCACAGTATGCCAACATTTTTATGGCTGATTTAGAACAACGCTTCCTCAGCTCTCGTCCCCTAAAGCCCCTACTCTACTTGCGCTATATTGATGACATCTTCATCATCTGGACCCATGGAAAAGAAGCCCTTGAGGAATTCCACCATGATTTCAACAATTTCCATCCCACCACCAACCTCAGCCTGGTCCAGTCCACACAAGAGATCCACTTCCTGGACACTACAGTGCTAATAAACAATGGCCACATAAACACCACCCTATACCGGAAACCTACTGACCGCTATTCCTACCTGCATGCCTCCAGCTTTCACCCTGACCACACCACACAATCCATCGTCTACAGCCAAGCTCTGCGATACAACCGCATTTGCTCCAACCCCTCAGACAGAGACAAACACCTACTAGATCTCTGTCAAGCTTTCTTACAACTACAATACCCACCTGCAGAAGTAAAGAAACAGATTGATAGAGCCAGAAGAGTTCCCAGAAGTTACCTACTACAGGACAGGCCTAACAAAGAAAATAACAGAACGCCACTAGCGGTCACCTTCAGCCCCCAACTAAAACCCCTCCAACGCATTATTAAGGATCTACAACCTATCCTAAAGGATGACCCAACACTCTCACAAGTCTTGGGAGACAGGCCAGTCCTTGCCTACAGACAGCCCCGCAACCTGAAGCAAATACTCACCAACAACCACATACCACACAACAGAACCACTAACCCAGGAACTTATCCTTGCAACAAAGCCCGTTGCCAATTGTGCCCACATATCTATTCAGGGGACACCATCACAGGGCCTAATAACATCAGCCACACTATCAGAGGCTCGTTCACCTGCACATCCACCAATGTGATATATGCCATCATGTGCCAGCAATGCCCCTCTGCCATGTACATTGGTCAAACTGGACAGTCTCTACGTAAAAGAATAAATGGACACAAATCAGATGTCAAGAATTATAACATTCATAAACCAGTCGGAGAACACTTCAATCTCTCTGGTCACGCAATCACAGACATGAAGGTCGCTATCTTAAAACAAAAAAACTTCAAATCCAGACTCCAGCGAGAAACTGCTGAATTGGAATTCATTTGCAAATTGGATACTATTAATTTAGGCTTAAATAGAGACTGGGAGTGGCTAAGTCATTATGCAAGGTAGCCTGTTTCCTCTTGTTTTTTCCTACCCCCCCCCCCAGATGTTCTGGTTTAACTTGGATTTAAACTTGGAGAGTGGTCAGTTTAGATGAGCTATTACCAGCAGGAGAGTGAGTTTGTGTGTGTATGGGGGTGGGGGGGAAGTGAGAAAACCTGGATCTATGCAGGAAATAGCCCGACTTGATTATGTAAAGAGTTGTCACTTTGGATGGGCTAGCACCAGCAGGAGAGTGAATTTGTGTGGGGGGGTGGAGGGTGAGAAAACCTGGATTTGTGCTGGAAATGGCCCACCTGTTGATCACTTTAGATAAGCTATTACCAGCAGGACAGTGGGGTGGGAGGAAGTATTGTTTCATATTCTCTGTGTGTATATAAAGTCTGCTGCAGTTTCCACGGTACACATCTGATGAAGTGAGCTGTAGCTCACGAAAGCTCATGCTCAAATAAATTGGTTAGTCTCTAAGGTGCCACAAGTACTCCTTTTCTTTTTGCGAATCCATAAGGTGTATCATGACAAGCTAAATAAGATGCGTTATCACTGTAATTTAATGTAACTTGGTATGAAATTTGCCGTGGTATTATCAAATCTGTAACATTTGTAGATTACTTCATAAAAATATGTTATAGCTGTTGACATTTTAATGATGTTTACAGTGTTTTGAAAGAGAGAAAGGACTTCTATTTTGATGACACAATGCCATACTGTAGAGCAATTGTGCATACAATTATGCTATTAACTTATTAAAGCCAGTATGAAATTTAAACAAAACAAAATTGTCCTGAAATCTGCTTCATTGAGAAGGTTGTAAAATTAGAAACCCTGGTCCATTGAGTAGCCTTTCTTAAAAGTTTGTACACTTCATTCTCATTTATCCCTGTTCAGTCACAATATTTGCTTGATAAATGCACAAGAGAGAAAAGAATGGTGGTGAAAATTATACGCTGTTTAATAGTTTATGGAAAGATAGGCAAAGATATCTAGCACTGCTAACAGAAGCAAAACTTAGATGAACTTAAGTGAACAGCTCAGGTGAATACGCATACACACACACATACCCCCCCATACCTTTTACCTTGCTCTGCATGTGTATATGCAGGAGTGCAGAATATGTGGATTACAACCCATAAATACCCATTTTTGCCAATTAAGGGCTTGATCCCCTGCCCACTGAAGTCCGTGGGAGACTTTCCATTAACTTCAGTGGGCACAAGTTAGCTCCCTGAGTGGTTTTTCAAAAGGGTAGGGGAGTATATAAAGCATTAAGATTTTGCTTGTACAATTTGTCTAAAATGTAACATTTGTTCTCTTTCTGATACTTATTTTATGGGTTTTTTTTGCATAGAACTAGGACAGAAAGTCTCCTGGGTTATGTCTCCGGGAGTGGAGGGGATGGCAGTGCAAGTAGCCGCAACCCATTATTAAAAAAAGAAAAAACCCACTCCTCAAATCTCCTGATTATTTGGGGCCTGGTTCATGATTTTTTGAATGATTATGTTGTTCAATAACAAGGGCAAGGCTGGAGGAAAAAGGACATGGCTAGCATTCCCTGTGATGTTGGGCTCCCTGGCTGTAATTTCAACATTTGTGAATGTTAACAGCCTGCCTAAGTGATTTGTGCCAGGGAACCAGCCCAGCACGCTGTCCCTAGAATGTGGGTTATGTGCAAATCAGCCAGTTTTCAGAATGTGGCCCATTAAATGTAAATAGATTTCTTTGTAGAGTCTAGTTTACCGGTTTTAGAAACATTTACTAACCTGAAGAGAGCTATGTACAAGTACACTACACAGATTCTTTCAAGCGGGACCGGCACTAGACCAAATGACACCCCAGGTCAGGAGCGTCTTCAGTCCCTACCCCCCCCCCAAATTTGTTAAACTTTTGAATACCTTGTTTTTTATTTCATTTGTAGCCCATTTCACGACTTTGATACATGATTTTCATGAAGGATTTAATGGTCATATAAGATGATAAATTTGCACACTAGGATCTGTAAATCTGCAAGCCTGGCATCCCCTCTCTCCCCACGCCACAAACCCAGCACCCCAGATGGTTGCCTGGGTTGCTTGCTCCTAAATCTGGCCCTGCTTTTAGGGTTGGTATTCACGATGGGGTGGGGTAATTGATCAACATTACCTTTAAAACTTAACAGGATTTCATTTTAGGTCAATTTTATTATAAAATGTATTTTTATATGTGGAGAGAAAAGCACTAAGTTCAACACACAGTAGTTTGATCCACTTTAGTTAACATATGTAATTTTTTTAGGCAGCTCTTTGAGCTTTATCTTACTAGTTCATGTTTTATTATCTGTTAAACAGTAACGGGGAATGCTTTGATATGAGACATCTTTCTTCTCGCTGATTTTTCATGTTGTTGTTTTCAAATTTGCGTTAAGTACAGACAATAAAAGGTCACTATCCACTTTGAATTGAGCTTCCTGGAATGGACTCAATAACTCATTTTGACAGAAGTACCCATTTGATACAGCAACTTTGACAAACTAGTCATAAATGAATCTTTCCTATATTTGATACAGAATAAATAATTCTAAAATATTAATCTTTTTATTGTTGCTTAACAATTTGACAGCTGTTCTGGAGTCATCTTATGCCATTTATAAACTGAACACTGTGATCAGTAAGGCTGTTATTTCTTGTGTGTTATATGATAGACAGTCATAAACAGTGTGACTTTATTTTTTAGATGCTAAGGAATAAATATTTCTAAGCAAATGTTGCACATTGTTGAACTGCACTTTCAGCATAGTGAATGAAATGTGCTAGTGCATTGTGTCCCTCTGTGAAAATGTGCATTGACATAAATTCTTCCTTCATGTCATTAATCATGATTGCAGCTTACACCTGTTGTAAGTATAGATCTTATTATGTGTATTGTGAATGATGTGCAGGTTGGTCTGCTGGAAATCTTAGTGTTTTGAATTCTTAGTGCTTGCACCTTTTTTTTTTTTTTTTTTTTAAAGATATGAGATGATACATCTCCCTCTACTGTGAAGCCCCAATAAGACCATAGCAACCTTACTGGTGTTCAAAGATTACAAAAGAAGAGAAAACCAGGGCATATTTTAAATAGTTAGCTGTGTAGATTTGTTGTCTAAAATACGCTTCAGTTAAGAGTGATCTTCGGTATATACACTTGCTTGAAGTACCGCATGATAAATGTCTCAAGAATATATGAAAATACTAAAAAAGCAGCCCTAGGAGAGCTATTTTTGATGGTCTGCTTTTAGTGGTTCATTCAAGATTATTACACAGCGCACCAGAATGTTAATGTTTTGAGAGAGGCTATAAACTGTTAAAGCTAATGCTTAAACCCAGGCTTCCATTTTAAAAAACCCTGTGCATTCTTTCACAAAGAATCATTAGGATTGGTAGGATTACTGGAATTTTTAATTTTAATTTATAACACTAATTAGTAATGAAATATTAAATATGATTTCTTATTAAAGTTAGTTTCTTAAAGGAAATACCTTCATTATTTCACAGCTTTGCCTGCACTTATGTTGTGTCCTTTGGCAGATCAAGCTCTCTTAACCTCTTTGTACTGTCACACAGAAAACAAATAAGCTAGTCCAATGTGAGCCGTATAGCAAACTAAACAATTAATCAGGCAGTCAAATTCAATGAAAATAGAAATGGGCCTTCCAGTGTCCCCCGAAGTGTCTACTTTGCAGCGCTGTTTGATCCCAAGGGATTTTAAATCATTGTTCTTTACCTTGTTTTATTTCTTGAAGGTGAACATACGTCTTTTTAAACTATGCAGTGATGTGGTTGGGTCCCGTCAGTAGAACAATCAGAATTCGGCATGATTTGTCAGAAAGTGAGCAGGGGAGTGAGGAGTGATCAGATATATGGCGATATGTACCAACCTGGAGTGATAGATTATTTATTATGCTTATCAGGCGAATGCCTAGGAACCACCCAAAATCAGGACCCCATTATGATAGGTACTGTACCAACAGAGTAGTAGACCCAGACAGTCCCTGCCCCAGAAAACTTACAAGCTAAACAGACAAAACAGACATAGGTAAAGGGATATAACACAATGAATGCTTAAGTTATTTTGTGAGTTATTTTGTTTGTGTTTGTTTGGGTGAGGTTTTGTTGAGTGGGACAGAAAGACAAAGAAGGGAGAAGGGGACAGGAGAGAAGAGGCGGGGTATAGTGAAACTGAGGTGAAGTGACTGCTCTCTCCTTCTCTGTCATAAACAGACAATCAGAACAAGGAAGAGAATCTCTAGAGTGAAAACTGCAGCAAGCAATCAGAGGGCTTTCAGCAGTGTCCATTGGCTCCTGGTGCAGAACCTGCTGAGTCTGCTTCTGTGCCTGCTCTGCCAGCTTGGGAGTTGCTTTGACCCAGGTGGCGGGCTCCTCCTTAGAATATTTTTGTTCCCCAAACCGTGTGGTTTGAGGGAGTGGGAGCACCTCACGGTCCTGGTGCCTCTGGACAGTTCTGGATCCTGCGGCGGGTAGGAGAAGTGGCCTGTCTTTGCTCTTCCCCCTGTCGTGCAGCCATACCTTCTAAGGTTGCTTTTATGTCTGCTCTGCAAGCATGAGAGTTGTCTCAAAGAGACAAGGAGAGTTGTCTTTGTCCTTACGAGAGTCAGAGTTAATCAAATATTTTCAGACTTCGGTGTAAGTTTTCTGTCATGGATCTAGAGAAAATTTAGGTCAGCATTTTCAAAGAGCTTACTGGAGTTAGGTACCCAACTCCCATGGAAAGTTCTACCTCAAAGGTCTAAGGGTATGTCTACATGGCAAAAAAAAGACCTGTGGCAGCAAGTCTCAGAGCCTGGGTCAGCTGACTTGGGCTCATGGGACTAAAAATAGCAGTGTAGATGTTGAGACTTGGGCTGAGCTCTGGGCTCTGAGACCCTCTCCCTTTGCCAGATTCGAGTCTAGGCTCCAGTCTGAGCCAAACATATACGCTGCTATTTTTAGCTTCATAGTGTGAGCCCCCTGAGTCTGAGTCATTTGACCTGAGTTCTGAGACTCAGTGACACAGGATTTTTTATTGCAATGTAGACATACCCTAATTCACTTAATCATTTTGAAAATTCAGACCTTAATATAAACTGTCCTTATGCCATGTACTGTTTGTGTTACATGTGAATATTTGTCTTGGCAAATATCTTAATATTTGATAGCTTAATAGTAATTATTTGAAAGATACTGGCTTTAGTCTTTTGATTCAGTTTAGGCCAGTATCTTGTTCATCAAGGAGAGACATGGAATTTCTATAGACATGTCTATAATTTAACATCCAACATCCATTTAAAGGGCCAGTTTGTTCACGGCTTGTGAATTTGGAAAGGCTGCATGTTGAATGTTACGAAAATTAATTTCAAGAAAATGAATTAGAGAGCTTATGAATTCCGTTGGACACTGGGGGGTCTTTGTGTATCTGTGTTATGCCTTGGGCTCCATTTGGAATGTGGTGGTGATTTGCCCTCTCTCTTGTCCATTTACCTCCATGCTGGACTCGAATTTCAAATGGTAATGGCACAACAGAGTTTCTTTATATCATAATGGTCCTCCATTCAAGTAGACACACCTTTGGACAAAGTCGACTACTGCCCAGAAGAACCAGTCCCACCCAGCTGGGCTGGTTATTAAGCAACAGATCGCCTAGTAGGGGATTTGATTACCTGATGAGGCTGATCAGGGAATCACCTCACAGAATGCTGTAGGTATATAAGAAAGGATCTCAAGCAGGCATTTCTAAAGACGGGGAGGATAATGAGAGACTCTATGTTCTGGATGAATAGCCATGTACAGACGGGGGGAGAAAGGATCCTGGACTCCTTAGAGGATTTTAGCTTGTTCCCAAAGAATACTCCAGAGTGGTAAGGATACAAAGGCATGGAAGTGCACATAGATGTGTTTATTATTTTGTTTAGATCTATGTATCTCTTGAGCTGCTAAGTAAAGAGTAATGGTGGTTTAGAATCCTGTGCCATGTCTGTCGATGTATCCGTCTGCTTTCACTATCTTGTGCCCCAAAGAATTAGTGTAAACTCAGAATACCCATATGGCTGGAGTTCTAGGCAAGGTTATACGTAAGCTGTGGGAGAGCCAGAGCAGTAAGCACTAGTCATAGGATTTGAGAGTTAGACTATGGGGTCTCAACTCTCAGAAGGTGGTGCTAGACAGAGAATCTGCACCATGAGAATGTCCCTAGAGGTCACTAGTCAGGGCGGTACCTGCATTTTGTTCAGACTCAGGAGGCTTAAAGAGCACACTGGGTGTAGTGAGGTGAGCACCAAACACAACAGCCTGGGGAGTGTCAGGGGGAACTCTGTCAGAGCTCTGTGTGTGAGAAGTAGACCCATAAAAGCATTAAAACACTAATGGCTTAGAATACCATTTTGGATGATTCACAGAAAACCGATCTAAAAAACCTGAGTGGGAGAAAGGATTTTTGAAGCACTGTTGCTTTTAAAGTCAAACTGTGCTTTTCAAAGTATGAAAAAAGGCACTTAGCTAACTAGTTTCCATTGCTTTTATACCATTGCTTTTATACCATTTATATGGCTAAATTAGGTATGTTTATTCAAAGGGCTTATTGTATTATATGCTGTAATAATGAAAAAGCTACTGAAACCCAATATGCATTTTTTTTAAAAAAAAATTAGTAATACCATAAGTAATATGGCTGAAGAATGCACACTGAAATTAGCTTTGACACTCTATTTGCTTTATGTCCAACTTTATCTTACTGTGAATTATTCACTGGTAATATACAGACTACTTTATTAAGTCTTAATCAAATGCATTTTATCATGTATCAATTCAATACTTTGCCATTGCCTTTCTATTTTAAAATACTGAGCTCTTTGTAGAAGCATGATAAATATACAGCAGAGTGGGTCAGGAACAGTCCGTCTCACGTTGCCAGTGTTTGGAATGAAGTCAGGGTGTGGGTAAAGTGCAGTTTTACATTCTCTCTTCAAAACATACATGGACTGAACTGGCTGCGTTTTATTACTTTCTTTTTTTTTTTATCAAGTCAAACTTCAGTGTTAATCTGTATGAAAAAATGCATTGTCGGGGCAGCAAGGAACAGTGCATTGAACAGCTAAACCCAACGTACCTCGGTGATGTGTGTACGGGGAGAAATAGTTTTGGAAATGATCTGAATGTGAATTAAGCCTTTTTGTTTAATCATTGCAGATTGCATTTGCATTTCAAATAGTAGGAGTTACATTTTAAAACATAGGGTGATAAGTGTGGCACAGACAGATTATGGTGCTCTAAAATGGATTCCGGGGCTGATGCAGAAGCATAATTGTGCATGCAGAGTGATAATTGTACATGCGGAGGCCTGTTATTTTTACACGATTAACCCTTTTCTAGAAACACAAGTGTGTTTTATTATGTATGCAGTTACTGTACATATTTTTGTGTACAGCTCCGGTACCTGTGTTTGAAACTTCAGCATGAAGTGTCTCATCAAAGCTGCTGGCCTTCTCCCACCTCTTCATTAGTCATAGAACAGATAGAACATTTTGGTTATAAAAATGGAAAACATGAAGCTTGCCCAGTATTGAAGCGCTGACCCAAAACTCTAAAAGGTTTGCTAAATTTTATAATCTAGTCAAGGGAACCTGAACCAATTTCTAGGTTCCTGTGGAAACCATATGAAAGTCCTTTCTAAGAGTGTAAGGTTTTATCTCCAAACAGTGAATCTGCCAGTTCTTGATTGGATTTTGCTTTTGGCTTCCAAACCCCCACAGGTTGAACCCAAAGGAAAGTTTCATATGACTTGAAACTACTGCCTAGTGCACAGTAGGAGTAGTTTGACTCCATTTTCAGTGGGCGTAATTGGACTTTGGATTGCTTTGTTAGGTTGACCTATGCTTTATTTTCTAAAGACAATGACAGTAGTTCATCGGTGATCAATGAGTTCCTACACAGCAGAGTACATTTATTTAAGGACAAAAGCAGGGGTGGCACCAGCCTCTTCTTGATGGGAAGCTGAGGTGCGCTAGACAGAAAATTGGGCGGGGGGAGGGGCTGAGCTATCTGGCTAGCAGCTGCTGCTCTCCAACCACCCAGCTCTGAAGGCAGCCGCCAGCAGTAGCGCAGAAATAAGGGTGGCAATGCAAGCAGCTACTGGCCTAGCACCCAGCTCTGAAGGCAGCGGCTGTAGCCCCCATCCCCATGAGAACCCCAATTCCATTCATACCCGCCCACCCCTCAGCACTCTTCAGAAGAACTCCAGTGCCCTTTGCACCCCACGTGCCTCCACCAACCCATTCACTCCCTGTCTTGTCCCTGTCTCCTCCCCTCTACCTCCTAAAAAGACCCTTGCACATCCTAGACACACAGAAACCTAACACTCATTGGTACAAAGGGCTATGAATATATTGCAGGCTCATATTGTCCGGAGCTTCTTAGTATAATGGTCTCTGAAGCTCCTATGCTTTCAAAGGCTGTCTCAAACATTCAGATAACCTCCATAATGTTAAATACATTAGTTTCAAGATAGGACTGTGTTAATCCCAACTGCCTGTTTTGTTTATGAAAGTCAGAGTCCGCTACATCCTAAGAGGTCTATATGACAGCAATATTTTTCCCCTTACTAACTAATCAGTTATGAGACAATGCACATTTGGCACAAATTGAGCCATTCATGGTGGTTCTGAGGCCTTGTGAAACTAGTATCCGCTGTCAGTGACTCTGACCTATTTACCTCATTCTATGGCCCCGTCAACATAGCATCGGAGTATGTCAGAAGCATTAGCAAATTTATCCTTGCAACACTCCCATGGGGTAGAGAAGTATTATTTCCTCCATTTTATAGCAAAGGAACTGAGGCACAGAGAAACTAAGTGACTCGCCCAAGCTCACACAGTAAGTATTTGGCAGAGCTAGGAATTGAAACCAGATCTTCTGAGAGCCTGTCCAGTTCCTTAATCAGAGAGACTGTCCTTTGCTTCTCATTCAATGTATTTTTATAAGCAACCAAGAAAGAAAAAACAGTATATGAACTTCTGGCACTACTGTTCCAAAAGGACTCAATCCTGACCAGCCCCAGGCAAAAGTTTCCTTGGCAGAAGTGATTCCCACTTGCTGAAGCAATGTTTCACTGGTAACAAAGAGGAATCTAAAAGTGGTTTGTTATTTCTTGTATAAATGTTATTGAATGCTGTTTCTTCTCAGAGATGTTTAAATGGAATTAGGCCATGTAACAGAAATACCACAACCTTTCCTGGGGCTAAAATTGTATGTGCAATAATATTATTTTGTAGTATTACTTACTTGATTATTTCAGCTTTGTACACAACATTCACTCTTATGTAATTATATGAGGAAATGGTGATTATCTATGAACTAGCAGGTTTATTCATACAGTCTGGGTCCTAAAGACAGCTTAATAAACCACAAAGACTGTGGATAGTTAGCCAGATAGTTGTTAAGGAAATAATTCCCAAACGGAGACCATTTACAATATGCTAGGCTTTAACTCTCTGAATTTTTAACGTTAAGTTATAAATATGGGAAAAAGAAAGTAGAGGTGGAAAGCCATGTGAATTGTTTGTTTGCATTACTGCACCTTTTTTAAATTTGTTTCTTAACATAAAGCTTCAGAATTGATGGAAATGCTGATTATGGCCCTGATTTAGAACATTGCTGAAGGATTTGCTTAAGTCTAATCCTTATTTAGGAGAACACTTAAGCATGTGCTTAAAATTATATATGTGCTTATGTGCTGTCCTGACTAGGGATGCTTTCCTGAATTGTTACCAGAACTCCTAGTTATTATGTAGCAAATTTTTCATATTTTTCTTCGGAAGTACCAATCATGTCTCTTTAGAGAATTTTAATACCTTGAGCTTGGTCAAAAAGCTGCAGTTCCCTTAAATGTGGTGCCAGTGGAGTTTATAAACTCTTTGAGATCCATGGCTATACTAATGGAATGCATAACTTTAGTGAACCATGAAATGTGGGACTTTGGCCACAAACAGGTTATGCAAATGAACCTCCTAACTTCTGTGATGCCTCATCTGATGTTCTGATCACACTGGATAACTCCCCTTTCCTTTCCCCCCCACACCCACAATTGAGGTTTTCAAACAAGTTCTAAGTTCAACCATCATAGCCTGCAGAACTTCTAAATTATAGTGCCCTAGCCTGCAGAACTTCTAATTTATAGCACTGTAAGGTAGTCTGAGGCAGAGTGTCAGTCTCTCCTGTTGAAGCTGTTCCACTTTGTATAAAATAGTTGAACATAATTGGGCGAGAGGGGGTTGGGAGAATGGTTGTTAGGGCACTCTTCTGCAATGTGACAGACCCAAGTTCAAACCGCGGTTCCACATCAGGCAGAGGGGTAATTCAACCTGGGTCTCATCAGCTTATAAAATTTGCATATGGCACCAGGCTGGGAGGGGTTGCACAAACTTTGGAGGACAGAATTAGAATTGGAAATTGTCTTGAAAAATTCGAGAATTGGTCTAAAATTAAGAAGATGAATTTCAATAAAGAGAAGTGCAAAATACTCCATGCCACCATTACCTACTGGACTCTGTATCAGTTCATATTCTGGACTACCCTCTCCAACGCAAATTGGGGGGCCTCTCCCACAACTCCATGTGGGTCTACCTGGCAGTGCCCAGAGCCTTCCCCCCTCCAGTGGACAGTTCCTATGCCTTCACTCACCCAACCTTTGTTTGTTTCCTCAAAGGTCTGCTCAAAGTCTTTTCACTGATGCTCAAACCTACCTCTTCCTGGGACCTTAATATCACTCTCTCTGCCACCCTTGAACCCCTCACAATGTGCTTTCTCTTCCACCTCTGAATGAAGGTGATTTCTTGGTGACTGTCACATCAGCATGACGCATTAGCAAATTGACGCACATGATGGCCAACCCACCCTACACCATCTTCCAGAAGAACAAGGTCTCCTTATGCATGCACCCCAAATTCAAGCCCTAAGGTACTGTCTTTGTTCCACCTCATCCAGTACATCCACCTCCTGGTCCTCTATCCCAAACCCAGTGCTTCCCACATCGACAGAACATTGCAATCTCTTGACATCGGCCATGCACTGGCCTTCTACCTCCAATGCACCCGTGCCTTCTGCACTTCATCCAGGCTCTTTGTTGCCATTACTGAACTTTGTAAGAGACAGGCCCTCTCCTTGCAGCATATCTGCAAATGGATCTCCTGTTGCATTTACGAATGCTACACTCTCTCCAAGATACCACCATCTCCTGGAGTCATGGCTCACTCAAAATGGGCACGCGCCATCATGTCAGCCTGCCTCGTGGACATGCCATGGCATGACACTTGTCAAGCAGCCCTATGGAGCTCCGTCCCCACCTTTAACTCTCACTATGCCATCGTCCGAGCAGTGGCGACGGATGTGGCCATCAGCCGTGCCGTCTTGCAGACTATAACTTCAAGCAAGTCCTCGCGCCCACCTCCACGCGAATAGGTGCTCGGTACTCACCCATGTTTGGAATCAATATAGTGATCATTACTCACAGAAGAAGAGGAGGTTACTTACCTGTAACTGGAGGTTCTTTGAGATGTGTGACCTCTATTTGGATTCCAGTACCCATCCTCCATCCCCTCTTTTATGGACTGTGCTGTTTGGTGGTAAGAGGGATACTGGAGCGGTGTCGACCCACATAGTCTTATTGTCTCAGCTGCGGAGATGAGCATGATGCACAATGCACATGTGGGTCAACAGACTCAGCTACAGATTGTTCTGGCTCCTGCACACAGTGCGCATACGCACTCATGTTTGGAATCCAGATAGGGAGCACACAGCTCGAAGAACCTCCAGTTACAGGAAAGTAACCTCCTCTTCAGTTGATTGAGATTTTTGTTGGTTCATAAGCAGACCCTAGCAAAGTGAGAGGCTCTGTTCTCACTTTTCTGAGAGAATTCAAAGGGCAGTTATAGTCAAGTACCCCACATGCTCTCTTTAGTGGAGTACTGCAGGGTGTATATCATCTTCTGTCTTGTTGAATTGTTTGTGACGATCTTCAAACTTCCTTGTTTCAAAAATACAAGTTAGATGTCATAATTTTCCCTCACTTCAAATATGGTTGTTTGTAAGATTTCCAAATCAGCCTGGCCCGCCAGGGGCTTTCCCTGCACAAGCGGTGGAACAAGTTTGGGAACCACTGTCCTAGGGGAACTGGGAGGATTGATTAGCTTGTTTATACCTTTTGAAGGTGTCAAGCTTTTCTGTGTTAAATGTTAATGGCTAGATCCTGGCCATTTTTGCGTTCATGTGCAATGGGGAGAGGGAGTTCTTCACCACTAACTCTGTGGCTCTGTAGAGGGCAGCCAAAATCTTGATATTTCTACATTGGAGAGAATGGCAAGAAGAAGTATTAGTGCTCCTGTTACATTCTGGGGTGCAGCCCTGACCGGTGAAGAGTTGTCAGCTTGGATCCATAAGTGCCTTAAAGCTTTGCTACTGTATCTGTCGTCCTGGGGTGCCCACAGTCAGCAACAAGCATTCACTTTATGTCTGTGTATTGGGAAGCCCTGGTCCAACACATTGGATCCAGGAGCCTACCTGCAGTACCACTGGCCTCCGCCAACCTTGGTTAATAACCAAATAGAGTGATACCACACTCTTCCCAGCCCTGAATTTTCCCAAAACCATTTCTTCTTAACTGTCCAGCCCTGTCCTGCAACAATCAGAGGAATGTTAAGTTTTGTTGTTCCTTTAAAGAGTCAATATACAACAGTTTGTTATTTTAACTGGAGTTACCAAACAGTTCAGTACAAACACAGCACTGCATTGGTTTAGATTTAAAAATAAAACAAGTTTATTTCATTCCAAAGAGAGATTTTAAGTGAATACAAATATAAGGATTAAAGTCAGAAACGGTTACAAGAGAAAGAAAGACAAAATGCTTTCTAGTAACTAAAATTTAACAAACTAGACTTGGTTCAATGTTAAATCCTCTCCACATTTTCATCAAGATGGCTGACAGAGCTCCTGGGTCATGATCTATTCCAGAGTCAGAGGGCTGGTTCCTTTGTCGTCTTAGGTGAAAGATAGATACCTTGGGTTTTTGTCCCTCTCTTTTATAGTCCAATAAATCCTTGAAATGGATTTTTCTGAGGGTTACCCCTCAATAAAGTTCATTTAAGCTGTGGGGAAAGAGACAGGGAGTCTCCTGGTGAAGGATTTTTTTTGCTGGGTTTGTTGGCTAAAATGAAAATTATTTAGTACCTGCCTCCTCCAGTATAATTGCATGAATATTAAACATCAGGTTGTCAATCTGCTCCCTCACCATGATAGTGTGAGGTTTGCCTCCACCCCTTGTTAACTAGATGGGGGTCTGTTTATGCAATATGTAAATACATTCTCATTGTCTTTCAAACTACTTTGACAGTAACTCGTAAGTGGAAAAATTGCATTTCTTTGTTTAGGGTAACTCCTGCTTGGCGGGCAAACACATTTTAAGAATTATAATTTCAGTTTATGTCCATAACTTTGCATCTGTTACTTGAACCTACATTATGCAATGGTACTAATAACCAGTGAGACATGATTCTCATGAGACATGAGAATCAGGATACACTTGAACTGTTTAAGCCGGTTGCAGTTCATTACCAGCTATCTGGGTGCCCCTGGACCTCTGCTCTTGGGCAGTTCTTAATATCATAGTTCTCTAGAACAGTTCCCCTGTTGTTCCATCCCTTTCTGTACCATTTGCCAGACTAAGGTCAGTACTGGGGGAACCACATACTGCAACCTTTGAATGCTATTCCCATGTGTAGTCTCATCACACATGGAAGCCTTCCCCCTGCTTGTGTTCTTCACTTGTAGTAGGTCACATACAGACAGTTTTGGTTTTAAAAGCTACATTTAAGCCTCCAGTATTACTAGAGTTATCAGAGAAAATATAAACAGCAACACACTGAAGTTTTTGAAAATCCACAGAAAATAACCCTATCAATACTAATATAGGATGCTTTTCCCTTCTTAGCTGAGGATCTTTGAAGCGTTATCCTCTGCTGGGAATCCAACCGTCAGTCTTATGAAAGGGGGCTCTTCAATCCTCGATAGATTATATGTTATAGAGCATGACAATATTGCCCTTTAAACATGTGTTCTAAAAGATGTGTAAAATATTTTAGTATTAATTTGCAAGTGAAGAACATTTTCCCTTTGGGATGTCATAATTATTTTGGAGACTTAATTTGTCATGTATTCCC
This sequence comes from Caretta caretta, assembly GCF_965140235.1. Taxonomy (NCBI): domain Eukaryota; kingdom Metazoa; phylum Chordata; order Testudines; family Cheloniidae; genus Caretta; species Caretta caretta. Next base: position 198,566,987 of record NC_134208.1, on the reverse strand, counting down.
TGCTGATTTCTTGAAATATTAATTTGCTTTCTTGAGGTCTCTCTGACATACAAGGACAAATTTTCGTATTTGACCCTCTGGCTGTAGCTGATATTGATAAGACAAATAACTAAAATTTGTTCCTAATAGTGCTGAAAATATAATATTCAGATCCCTGATGGCAAACAAACAGATGTATACATATGCAGTGTATTGCAGAGAAAGATAAAGGAGTCTCTTCATAAAAAGCAGAATGTTTATACTAATATTTTTCATTTATTATACGTGAATGCTGCTGAAATGTAACATTTATCTTGGCACTCAGTTCCATTCTGTACTCTTGAAGGTCTCTTTGTTTTATTACTGTTAACATACCATAACAAATGTCTTTCAGATGTGAAAAATCAATCATCTCAAAAATGTCTCCAGTAGTTACTTGGGTGGATTAATGCAAGGTGTTAGGAGAGCAGTGTTCAAATGAAATGTCATAATCGAGCAATGCGAGTCAGAGGAATAATCATAAATTGGTCATAGTTCTAGCTTCCGAAGCTTAGAAAAAATAAACACATGTAAGAAAGATAAACTAAAATACTGGTATGCTGCAGTAAATCCTGGGGAATGAGCAGGCACTTTGTGACTTAAGTTTATTGAATACACTATATAGTTCTCTAGTTTGTAGTTTCTCAGTGCTGGGCCCTAAATCAGCTCGGAAAAGTGGAAAAATTTAGGCATTTGAGGAGGGACTTGGCAGCAGTTCATTTAACTTATGATTGTTAGTACTCTGTCATCTCTAAAAAGTATGTATCATCTCATCCATATTCATCTGTTTGCAAAGGTTTAGATTCACAAATTCCAAGGCCAGAAGGGACCATTGTGGTAATCTAGTCTGGCCTTCTGCATGAGACAGGCCATAGAACTTTCCCCAAATAATTCCTAGAGCAGATATTTTAGAAAACATCCAATCCTGATATAAAAATTGTCAGTGATGGAGAAGCCACCACAAGCCTTGGTCCATTGTTCCAATGGTTAGTTAATATGGGAGAGGGGGATAGTTTAGCCAATATTGGAATTTTAGCAAAATAGCCCAAGTGGTTTCTAACAATGACTTGGATTAGGTATGAATGGAGCCAGTATATACTGAGTGCAAGTTATAGTTGGCCTGATAATGTGAAATAAGTTATACCTGGCAGTGTGCAGATGAGGAGGTATCTCGATTCAGTTGCTTGACGAATTTTTACCATTTTGCATCTCTAACATGGTAAGTTTGTGACTGTGTAGTGACTTGAATGTGTGATGCTATTCTCCATGTTTTTCTTTGACATAAATGGAAAACGTATTGCCAATTCATGTTCCAGCATCCTACATCCTTCAATTGTTCAAAACATTAATCTCTCATATGCTAGCATGTTCTGGGTTTATCTACGCTTAAAAGGCTACAGCAGTGCCACTGTAGGACTTCCGTTGGCGTAGGCAGTATCATCGCTGACAGGAGGGCTTCTCTCTTCAGCATAGGTAATCCACCTACCCAGGAGGCGGTAGCTATGTCAATGGGAGAAGCCCTCCTGTCAGCATAGCACTGTCTACACTGGGATTTATGTCCATATAACTATCACTCAGGGCTGTGTGGATTTTCCACACCCCTGAGCCCTGCAGTTATACCAACATAAGTTGCTAATGTAGACCAAGCCTTTGTAAGCATAAAAATGATTTATGATAGAAGAAGAGAACATTCCAAATGTCTTGAGCCAATGTAAAGATGATCTTCCGTGCACAGTGTGGGAATAAACATGAAGGAATAGTGGAACGCTGTTTCCTGTTAATACATTTAGCGGTGTGATGCCACTGAAAGCACACCTAAGAGTGCTGCCTAAGAGTCAAAATAATGAAGCACATTTTTTTAAAGCTGAGACTGGTTCCTACATAAATATTTTTAATTGTCTTAATTGCAATATTTATAGGGTAGAAAATTCCAGGTCAAAATTAAGCAGAATATAAACAGCGTAATGACGACAAAACCAGGAGCCAGCTAGTCTTCATGCTTAGTTTCATGGGATGCGGCGTCCTGACAGCTACTTCAGACTCCCGGCATCATATTTTGTAACAATTAGCCTGTGCAGTGGTTTGCCTTACTTGCATGGTAATGAGCCATTCTTTTCAAAGAGGTGCTGGAAGCCATCAGTGAGGCTATGCTGACTGCCTAAAGGTCACATTCACTAAAATCCAAAGGCTTTTGTGGAAGTTGAGAGAGCCTATTTGTTAAAATGCCAGTCATTATTGCTGTAAACTCTACCAGGAGAAAAGAGACCAGAAATTTAATGTAAAACACAAGGCAAGGGACCACATGTTTCAAAGTTAGCCCTGGGTTGAAACAAGAAAAAAATATATTGTTCTACTGTATTTTGACTTGACTTCAAATTAGTTTATTAAATTGAGTAAAGCCTTATTTACTACATCAAAGCATAGGGAGAGAGAGAGATTCAGAACTTTTATATTCAAGACGATAGGAAAAATAGACATCCTGATTTTCAGGGATCTGTTTACGTACCTTTCTTCAGAATGACCCACTCAAGTTTCTGGAGAGATGTGCTGGGAATCTGAACTGACTGTCAGTGTAATGCATCCATGTAACTAGGTATAAAGGTTAGCTCGCTACTACTTTTTGTAGTGATTTTAAGAGCTATGTTCTGCTTAATTTTTACTTGAGATTTTTCTTTATTTTCTGCCGTATGCCCTATAAATATTACATTTAGTGAATACAATTAAGTGAAATTGGATGGTGGTAACTGTCATGTTGTTTTTACTTTACTGTACCTCCTCCAAAGAGGCCTTGCTACAGCACTTCTCTCCTGAAACCTTTAGTTTCTTCATAGCTCTTTAAAAGCAGAGTTTCCAGAGTCAGCTCTTCAGCAAGGAGGGACACAAACCACAGATACTTCAAAGTCCACCAGCTTGCTCCCTCATTCCACCTGTTGGGGATGAAATCCTGGCCCAATTGAAATTAGTGGCAAAATTCTCATTTACTTCAATAGGGTCAAGGTTTCACTCATAATTTTTCAGAGGTTTCTGACAGAATTCTAAAGCTTTTAAACCCAAAACACTATCTAATTTTTACTGTATGAAATTTGCACTTACTTGGATGTAGCCTGTCCCTTTAAATAAGTCCCTGCTCCTATGCCAGGCTCCACATGGATGCAGGAGTCTGTCCACCTGGAGTTCACTGAAGGATCTGAGCCTAATTTTGTTTGTATGTTTTGATTTAATATCATCCCTATCAAGATCTCCAAAAACGAACTGTTTTAAAAACACATATCACCACATATCACAGTGAAAAAGAAACTTCTTCCTAGGTAAATTGTATTGTGTTTTTCTGTAGATCCAGTTAATAAAAATATATATTTATAACATTAGCAAAGGTGAAACAATGTGAGATTCCTTTTTTAATTAATGCTTTAAATTTTTCAAAAAACACTAGCACAAATTAAATTATACACTGTTCAGATGGTATCTAATTTAGCATGGATCATTAGGATTATTATAACTATGTGTTCATTTTAAAGCTGTATGAATTCCAAACAAATGGGGTTTTGGAGGAAGAGGTAACAATTACTTGTGTATTCTTCAATAAAGCTTTTAATGAAATAAGTGTAGCACTTTAATCATAGAGAACATTGTAATGGATGTCCAGTAGGTATTTTAATGGAGACATACTGTCACACCTTCCCTCTTCCAGATAAGACTCTATGTTTAATTATGTGAATGTGTTTTGTCTGAGAGGGTAAACTTATTGAAAGGTGGTTGTTGGGTTTTTTGTTTTGGGGTTTTTTTGTTTTAACATTCTGTTGAAAGATAAAACTTCTGACAATATTAATCTTCCAAGTAATAAACATGGGCTTTTAAAAGTTTACCAAGAGAGTCCAATAAAAGAATACTCTGAGAGTTCTGAAAGAAACCATGAAATGTGAAGTTTCAGAGTAACAGCCGTGTTAGTCTGTATTCGCAAAAAGAAAAGGAGTACTTGTGGCACCTTAGAGACTAACCAATTTATTTGAGCATGAGCTTTCGTGAGCTACAGCTCACTTCATCGGATGCATACTGTGGAAAGTTTAGAAGATCTTATTATATACACACAAAGCATGAAAAAATACCTCGTCCCACCCCAGCAGGAGAGTGGGGTGGGACGAGGTATTTTTTCATGCTTTGTGTGTATATAAGATCTTCTAAACTTTCCACAGTATGCATCCGATGAAGTGAGCTGTAGCTCACGAAAGCTCATGCTCAAATAAATTGGTTAGTCGCTAAGGTGCCACAAGTCCTCCTTTTCTTTTCATGAAATGTGAGCCAGCAAGCAGCTATTTAAGCAGTCCAATAGTGATTGAAGATGTAGGGATGTTAAAATGTGTTGCTTTGCTCCACACCAAATTAAGAACAGAATCAGAGAAAGAGACATTTTTATGCTTTAATAATTCAGAGTTTGAGCAATATTATTGGTTTAATTGAGCAAATAGAAGGAAACATTCTTAGATGTGCATCATCAATGTGGTCTCTATCCTTCTGCTCTTTAGCCATTCTAAACAAATAGTGTATGGATGAATGTTTTTTTGCGAGGTTAAATGACTGGCTAAAAACAAAGATGTTGGAAACATGTGCAGCAATTTTTTTCCTATGTAAAATAATAATATTCATAGATATTTAAGTTTTGCTGTCCTGCTGGTCCTGCTGTGGTTTAATTCACAGGCTGTAGCAGCAGCCACTGTTGCAGGGAATTTGTGATGTGAGCTATTGCCAGGAAAGCCTCCATCTGACATTACCAAACTCACTTCACTTAAGGCCACAGATCATAAACCAGGGCTTTAAAGATAAATGAACAGCTCTTAACTCATTAACTGACACAATTTAAATTTTAAACAAACTTCCACTGAGTCTCAACTGGCAAGGCTTAAATAGGTATCCTAGAAAGGATAAGGATCATGTCTCTGCAATTTTTTATGAAAGGAGGAATAGGCTAGCACAAAGACTATTCTTTTTTTCATTGTACTCTATTAATTTTACATGTAACTTTAAAAGAAAATATTTTAATCTGCTATGTTAATTCTTACATTCTTTATAGTACATCTGTTAAACTGCACATAGTTAGCCTCCTCCAGCATTGTGGTAAATAGGCATCTGGTGGGAACTAATTCCCCAAAAAGATATGAACCATTTCTTCTAACTTAGCTTTTTGAAACACAAAATAAACTTAATCTACTCATAGTGCATTACAAGGAATTCTAGTTTCACTTGCAGTGTTCATAATGACAGCTGTCAGTCCAAGGTAAAGACATTTAGAGTGATCTAACATCATTTAGGGCTGGCATTTGCTAATTATAAATGTCTTCAAGGGGGCTAAGGGCAATGGATGTTGGATTCCAAGTGATTTCTTTGAGCCAACACTGACTTGGGGCAAGCACCAGTCACACACAGCATCTCCTCCTAGCTATTTCATGGGCCTATACTACTAATGCAGGCCGGACAGGAAATGTGAGTTTCTCCCCGGCTGAAGGAAATTGGTTCTTTGGCAGTTACCTGAACAGGGAGTTGGGTTGTCAGAACTAGTAGGGTTCAAAGACTGGCAGTGAATTGTCCTTATTGATTTTTGGTGAAACTTTATAAAATATGAAACTATATTAAGGATCTTCTCCTAGACTCCATCTGTGTGCCTGTAACATATGTACAGAAACACTGGCCAGCACCGTTGTGCGCATGTGCAGGTGATTGAGTTTAAATGCACAAACCCCATTTAGCTTGCACATGTAAGTCCTGTCATCTGCACTCACAAGTAATTAATAAAATAATTCACATTGGCTTGAGTAGCCAATTTGTGTGTCCCTTCATAGTGGCTCAGTGTTGCGATACCTAAGTGATTTAGGAGACTGCTTCATTTTCAAAGGGGATTGAGGCACTTAGTAGCCAAAAATCCCTTTTGAAAATGAGACTTGCTGACTATGCAATGCTGTTGTAGCTATGTTGGTCTCAGGATATTAGAGAGAGAAGGTGGGTGCGATAATATCTTTTATTGGACCAACTTCTGTTGGTGAGAGAGACAAGCTTTCGAGCTTACGCAGAGCTCTTCTTCAGGACTGGGAAACAGAGTATCACCACTAAATACAAGGTGTAAAAGATTGTTTAGCATAAGTAGTTAACACATATTCACCTTGAATTGTCCTTCGAAATGTGTTAACTACTTATGCTAAACAATCTTTTCCACCTTGTATTTTTAGGTGTGACACTCTATGTACATTTCCCGGACACGAAGAAGAGCTCTGAGTAAGCACAAAAGCTTGTCTCTCTTACCCACAGAAATTGGTCCAATAAAATATATTACCTTACTTACCTTGTCTGGCTTAGTGACTGTAACAGCCTGGAACTTTCTTAAGCACTTCTTATTTAGCTCAGTGGCAGACGCATGTGCTTGAGGTGGATTAGATTCTTGACTGTATTTGTGTAATCACACTGAGCTACAAAAGTGTTGTCTGTGCAAAGTGATGCACACACAAATGGAGGCAATGTTATGAACATTTAACCCTTAAAATAAATCTTTATTAACACCAAGGAAATGTAGCCACCTACAACACTTTTGTGGTGGCTGAGAGAGAACAAATTTGTTGTGATTACATATGGATGGATTGTTGATACCTCTTCCCATAAGCAATCACGTTATTCCACAGATTTCTCAAAACAGGTTCTGCATCATTATTTCGTTGAGTAGTACAAGATAAAGCTCATGTCAAGTACAGAGAGTAAGGAAGTCAGACATTTTGCTTCTTCACTGTGTAGCTTGATTAATCAATTGTTGATCTACAGTAGCAGGAATTATTCGGTTGGAAGAAATAAGTTAACTATGTTTAAGCTTATGGAGAAATCAAACAGATTTTTAAAATGGCATAGAAAATAAAACCAGGAAAGATCTTTGTACAATTCTCACTTGCAAAATCTATCCAAAATAATTCTGTCTGTGGAAGATAGTTTATTGTTGTAAAGAAAATGTTTTTACCTTTAGGCCCCTGGGTCCTTGGAACTTCATGGAAATTCCAAGGTGAAGAAGAAGGTTTCTAGTCAGCCTATGTGTGTCTTGGGACGCAGGGCCATCCCTAGGCGGGTGCGCGGCCCAGGGCAGAAGTGATGAATCCGTCACTTCCGGGACCAACCACGCTAGCCAATCGCACCGGCCTGTGGGGCCCCCCAAAGCACAGGGCCCGGAGCAGTTGCCCCGATTTGCCATACCCTAGGGACAGCTCTGTTGGGAGGGGTTGATCTTTCTTTAGAGATCACTAAGGCCTTGTTTACACACAAGTTGTACTGCTTAAACTATGGTTATAGATAAAGTGGTAACGCTTCCCTAATGTGGATGCGGTCATACCGATATAAAAGTGTTTTATGTTTATATAATATTCCCATACAGGAAGGGGAATAAATTATACTGTCCTAAGGCATCTTTGTATAACTGCATCCACTGAAGGAATTTTACTGTGCTAAAAAATCATATCCCTCACTGAAATAGTTATACTGGAACAAAAACCATGTGTATATGGAAATAAGGTAAAAAATGTTAACAGTGCCAGTAATTAACCATTCAAACAATTTGCCTAGGTCATGGTGGCTATTTTTAAACCAAGATTGGATTTTTTATTTTAATACGTTCTAGTTTAAAAGGAATTATTTTGGGAAAGTTCTTGTGGCCTGTAACATAGGTCAGACTAGATTATCACAATCATCCCTTCTAGTCTTGGAGTCTATAAGAGGGGAGCCCCAGAAGTATGGAGACTAAGAAGCTCTTTATCCCCTTCCCGTATGCCCCAGGTGATGTTCAATTCAATTTTGGGGTCTCTCCAGATTTGGGAACCCAGTTTGATGTGTGTAGGAGAACATGAAATAAAAAGAGTGTGAGTGGAGCTTAATTATTCTTTATTTTCTCTCCTACTCTATAAATCTTTGTAAAATTTTGGTTTTCTGTGCCTTTCCTATAGGAGAGAGGAATCCCTTTTTCTCCTTTTCTCTGTTTAACCTGCAGCCCTGCTGAAATTGGGATAGTAGACTGGCATTTCAAGCTGAAATGGAAAAGCCTTAGTTTATTTATCTCCTATTAACGGTCCCTGGATGTAAATGCTACCTTACTTGACAAGGAATCAGCAGTGGCATTTCTCCCCGGTTTGATCCATAGGAAATCAGGATCGGTTAATCAACTAGCCCCTCCTTGACAAAGACTGCCATTAGGCACTGGGCAGCTCAGCAGTGGCCAATTTAAAGAGGCACAGGTGTATCAACAAAGCAGTCAGCAGGAACTGAAGCAGTAATTTTGCTATGTGAAAGATCTCAGGGAATATCTTGGGAGTAATTTAAGAGAGGAGCTCAGGGAGGCAGTCTCACAATAGCTCTCTTGCAGCCTTAGGAAGCGAAGTCCTAGATTTTGTTAAAAGAAAAGGAGTACTTGTGGCACCTTAGAGACTAACCAATTTATTTGAGCATAAGCTTTCGTGAGCTACAGCTCACTTCATCGGATGCATACTGTGGAAACTGCAGAAGACATTATATACACAGAGACCATGAAACAATCCCTCCTCCCACCCCACTCTCCTGCTGGTAATAGCTTATCTAAAGTGATCACTCTCCTTACAATGTGTATGATAATCAAGTTGGGCCATTTCCAGCACAAATCCAGGTTTTCTCGCCCTCTGCCCCCCCCTCCCCCACAAACTCACTCTCCTGCTGGTAATAGCCCATCCAAAGTGACCACTCTCTTAACAATGTGTATGATAATCAAGGTGGGCCATTTTGTTGGCACTAAATATTTTTGGAAGCTTAAGCCAACTTTATAGTTTCTTTTGTTAATAAATGATTAATTTTTTGCACTTTAAGTTTTATCTGAGTCATCTCTTCTCAAGCCTAGCCTAGACACTCAGCCAGTGACAATATCCCAACCTTTTAGTGTGTTCTCGACTCAGACTATCAGCACAGAGGTAGCTCTGGGCAGGAAAAGCTTTCTGATTACTTATTTGCCATGTAGTTGTCGTTTTTGTTGTTTTGCAGTCATTCTTTCCTGTCAGTCAGGGTTTTTCCAACCATCTTCTAGTGGCATCCTGTTTTATGCACTGGCAGTTGGGAACCTTCCCCACAGTCTGTTTCTCCACACTCTCCTCTTAGCAATTCGTTTTCTCTGTCTCATCTGTCCATTTACATCTTTGCCTCCCCCCACCTCTTTTCTATTGTTTTATTATTTTTTGGCTTTCTCTTTGTTTTTGTTTCCTACTCACAGGACGGGTGCATGTCTCTCATTGTTTGTGCGAGGCAGACATCCAGCAGTGCCTCAAGGGGCTTGGCAGCATGTGTTCTTGCAGCTGCCATGGGAATACAGAAGAGAAGCTTGGGCAAACAGGCTGCTGTTTCAACCTGCAGCTCTGTACTCATGAGTTACTGACTGTATTATCGGCCACCCTGGAGCAGTGAGGAGGGTGGGGGTATGGGCAGGGGGCTTTCAACCAACCAGTACCTTACCCAGAGCCAGCAGCGTATTAACGCCTAGGCTGAGAAGGCCTAGGCCTAGGGCGGCAAATTTGCAGGGGCAGCAAATTTATAATAGCAGGCAGAGGCTGCTTCCCCCGGTGCTGGTTTGTGCCCTCCATCCCCGGCCCCGCCCCAACGCCACTCCTTCCCCACCCCTGTTGGTCCCCTTCCCCAAATCCCCGCCCCAGCCCCGCCTCCTCTCCTGGGCGTGCTGCATTCCCCCTTTTCCTCCCTCCTTCACGAAGCTGTTTTGCACACGAGCACTGGCAAGGAGTGGGGAGAAGCAGGACCCGGCGGCATGCTCAGGGGAGGAGACGGAGTCGGAGCGGAGGTGAGCTTGGCGGGGCGGGGGCGGCAATTATTTCTGGGCCTAGGGGCGGCAAAATCATTAATCCGCCACTGCCCAGAGCCATGGGATTATGGCAACCATGGTGGATAGGTCACACAGTTTTCTCTCTCCCCAGCGTTCCTCTCCTCTATGTCCTTAACTAGTCCATGGTAATTGCTGCATTCCAAGGGAATTAGCATAGTGGGCCCCATTTATAGTGAAGTAAAACTTTGATATGGGTAAAATTATGCCCACCTGCTATGCAGCGGCAAGGGGGTTCAAAGATCCTCCCATATTCACCTTTTTATCCCCGTACAGTGGGGCTGGTCACAAGGGCAGACCTTGCGTTCAGGTGAGCACAGGGGCTAAATGGGAATAGATGCACCAGCCGCTCTGGAATGAGCAGGGAAGCAGTTGGGTCATGATTCCATCTCTGCACTACACAGCAGCCTTTGGAGCTGGCTGGTTATGGAGGAAAGCACAGAATGTGCCTGCTAAAGGAGTGTGGAAGCTTTTGTATTCCCCCCAGCATGTCAGAGAGCTCTAGCAGGCATTATGCCTTGTTCAGGTACAGTGGCTCCTTGGAGCGTCCCATAGGAGTGGAGGCTATAACGTACAATGGAGACCTATAAATAGAGTGATAACCCAATGAAATGCACTCTCTTAATTTGGGACTTCAGCATCACTTGGCTATAAATGGGATTCCATTATATTCAAGTTTGCTCTAAGGAGTTTCTGGGTGTACATGTTAAGGATCTTGTGTTTCAGAATCCCCATTTGCAATACTCACCCCATACATAGCATTTAAACTGGAGACTGGAAATTGCAACGCAAGGGCTAACCATCAAGTTACTGCACACACTGACTACACAATAAGAAGCATAGGTAGTTGTGGAGCACTAAATGGAGCAGTGAATGTGCAGAGTCATAGTAACATACTTGGTTGAAGTCTGTTGGATGGCTGCCTGATTATAGTGTAGGACTGGAAAGGACCTTATAGGTCATCTAGTCCAGGCCCCTGCACTCAACACAGGACTAAGTAACAACTAGTCCATTACAGGCAGGTGTTAGTCTAACCCATTCATAAAAACCTCCAGTGATGGAGATTACAACCTCCCTAGGCAATTTATTCCAGTGCTTAACTACCCTGACAGGAAGTTTTTCCTGATGTCCAACCTAAACTTCCCTTGCTGCAGTTTAAGTCCATTGCTTCTTGTCCTATTCTCAGAGGATAACAAGAACAATTTTTCACCCTCCTCATTGTAACAACCTTTTATATACTTGAAAACTATTATATCCTCTCCCCCCCACAATCTTCTCTTCTCCAGACTAAACAAGCCCAATTTATTCAATCTTTCCTCATAGGTCACATTTTCTATACCTTTAATCATTTTTGTTGCTCTCCTCTGGACTTGCTCCAATTTGTCCACATCTTTCCTGAAATGTGGCACTCAGAACTGGACACAATATTTCAGTTGAGTACTTTGCATTTCTCCTTATTGAATTTCATCCTATTTACTTCAGACCATTTCTCCAATTTGTCAAGATCGTTTTGAATTTTAATCCTATCCTCCAAAGCACTTGCAGTCCCTCCCTGGTATCATCCACAAACTTTATAAATGTACTCTCTATGCCATTATCTAAATCATTGATGAAGATATTGAACGGAACCGGACCCAGGACTGATCCCTGCTTGTCCTCACTCGATATGCCCTTCCAGCTTGACTGTGAACCACTGATAACTGCTTTCTTGGAATGGTATTCTAACTAGGTATGCACCCACCTTATGGTAGCTACCTCTAGGCTATATTTCCGTGATTTGTTTATGAGATGGTCATGCAAGTCAGTATCAAAAGCCATACTAAAATCAAGATATACCCCATCTACCACTTCCCCCCATCCACAAGGCTTGTTTACCCATCAAAGAAAGCTATTAGGTTGTTTTGACATGATTTGTTCCTAACCAATCCATGTTGACTGTTACTTATCAACTTATTATCTTCTAGGTGTTTTCAAATTGATTACTTGATTATTTGCTTCATTATCTTTCCGGGTACAGAAGTTTAAATGACTGGTCTGTAATTCCCCAGGTTGTCCTTATTCCTCTTGTTATAGATTGGCACTATATTTTCCCTCTTCCGGTCCTCTGGAATCTCTCCCTTCTTTCATGAATTTTCCTTGAGTATTCTAGGGTGTATTTCATCAGGCCCTGGTGACTTGTAGCCATCTACCTTGTCTAAGTAATTTTTAACTTGTTCTTTCTCTATTTTAGTCTCAGATCCTACCCCATTTTCACTGGCATTCACTATGTTAGACATCTGATTGCTAATAATCAGACATCTGATTGCTAATAATCTTTTTGGTGAAAACTGAAACAAAAAAGTCATTGAGCGCTTCTGCCATTTTTGCATTTTCTGTTATTGTCTTTTCTCCCCCATTGAGTGATGGGCCTACCCTGTTCTTGGTCTTCCCCTTGCTTGTAATGTATCTGTAGAATATTTTTATTTACCCTTTATGTCTCTAGGTAGTTTATTCTCATTTTGGCCTTTCTAATTTGATCCCTCCAGGCTTGTGTTTTGTTTTTTTTAAATATTTTTCCTTTGTAATTTGACCTAGTTTCCACTTTTTGTAGGACTCCTTTTTTGAGTTTCCGACCATTGAAGATCTCCTGGTTAAAGTCAGGGTGATCTCTTGCCATACTTCCTATCTTTCCAGTAGGATAGTTTGCTCTTGTTCCCTTAATAATGTTTCTTTGACAAACTGCCAACTCTCTCTCTCGCATATGACTGCCATCAATTACTTTGGAGAGAAAGGAGGATGTCTAGTGTCTGTTTTGGAAGATTGCTGGGAGAAAGAGTATATTGGGGGACCCAAACATTAGTTCAGAAAGTTTTTCAGGCCCAGGTTCCATTTAGTCTCAATCCACCCATACCTACCATGCACTGATCTCCTATGGATGTCCCACTGCAGGTAGTCCCAAGCACAAAGATCAGAGTTTCAGAACTGATATCCACCTTCACAAATTGAAAAGGTAGTTTCCCTCTCTATCATATATATATTCATTACAACATTCCTAGCAGGTGCTGTTTTTCAGCAAATGATAAACCCTTATAAAAATATTTACTGAAAGAAATATAGCTACTCAAAGTTTAAACCTGCATGTAGCCAGATATGCTTCTGCTGTTGGGTGGTGGAGGCTTATTATTTATTATGCTGTTTAGCTAGAAGCACTTTCACTTGAAACGATATCCTGACATAAGTCTCTGGAGTTGTAAATCTTTAACTTTTACTTTCAAAAATACCATTAAAATCTGAATTCTGTATGATGTGTGATGGCTTAAATGTGCAACATGCTTCATTCATTTATGGTTTCGAGCATTTTTTTAAACTAGGATGTGTTTATGCTAATAACTATGAAGTAATAGTGCATCCTATGGGGTTGCAATACATTAGACTTAATAGCTTTTGATTCCTCTCCTTTAAAACAACAATGTATTTAGGCCAATTCTGCTACATTGATGAGGATGTTTGTCATTTGTCACCTTTTTTTCCCAATGGCTTTTTTTATTAGTAAGGTCTTCGGTATATTTTTTTTTTCCTGAATGGAATTAATTTTAAAACTGAGTCATTTGTTTACAGTTCAGGGAATGTTCCTCTGCAGCTTTGGTTTAACTAATCACATTTTGCAATGGTGAAGAATCCAGGAGGTGCCCTGTTACTGTGCAATGTTGACTGATTAATCTAGTAGTAATACTTGTGATTATACTTTATATTATTATACTTGTGATGTTTTATTTAAATGCAGTTGCTGTTGATGGTTGTGACAATTGATTTGACTAGGATTTTAGAAGGTTAACCCTTTGGAAAACCATAGACGTTGTCAGTGTCCTGTTCTCTGAATATGGTAAAACTAGCAACGTTGCAGTTCTGATATTCTAAAGAGTTAAAGTTGCTCACCATATAATCTTCACAATTGTTATTGTGAGGTGGAGGCCCATGTTACTCTGATGACCCTGTGTGCTGACTCAGACAGAGGATGTTGACAGTTGATCAATTAATTCCACTGGGTAGAAATTACAATGGCTTTGTGTTTTAGGCCAGTGAACATTGGCTTTAATGGAGATTAAAGTGTAAGGGGAAAAAAAAAAGCATTTGCTTTTTTTATTGAACCATTATGCTAAATTACTGACGAGCTTAAAAAAAGATGGTACATGTCTGCCCAGGGCTAGAATTTAGGGCTTACTGTCCTGCATATCACTTCTCTTGAGATCAGCGAGTTTAATTCTTGTTCATTCTTCAGGAAAGAACATAGCAGCCATCTTGAATGCTGCTGCATTACTAGCACAAAAAAGACTGGGTGAAGTAAAGACTAAAATTAAAGAGGGAAAATCAATTTGGAACAATTAATGATCTGTTACAATAACTAAATGTGCATTTCTTGGTCGTTGATGCATTTTTAACTTGTATTTGCGTGTGTTCTTGTTATTTGAGTGAGGGAATATTTCAGAGTGTATATTTGAAGTATGTTAATGATTTCTTTTGATGAGGGAAGCTAAGGGAATTCATTACTGTAAATGATTTTTACTTTAGCACTAAATGTTCATAATTTTCTAATCAAGGATTGTATTTTCCCCTTTTCCTCTCTTCTGTCTCTTGTCGTTCGCACTATCATTTACTAAGCTTGTTGATATATTTCTGCAAAGGGAAATGTTGCAACAAATGTTGAAGTTCATATTTTATATCCAAAGTGTAAGATTAACTCCTTTCTGATGTCATTGTTATGAATCAATTTTCATTGTTTTCTACCAGAGTTCTTTATGCTGTATTTTTTCACTAAATTAATATTTAACTGTTGATGAGATCTTTGCTATTAATGGCTAGCCTCATATTTTTCAAGGATTTTCTACTATAATCTGATTAGTCTCTTGGAATATTCTGCCCAACCATTTTAGTTATGTGTAGGAAGTGTCCTTAGTGGGAGTATGATGAATGAAAACTTCAAGTTTTATTTTCCAGGGAGCAGAACTGACGTTTGATTGATAGTTCTGGTTGAATAAACGTAATCACTGCTATGTAGATGTAATGCCGAGTGTAACTTGCAGTTGGTACTTTTGGTCACTGTGGGGAACTGGTTCTGGCTTCTCCACCTTTACTAGCATATTCAGTATATGTCACTAGAAGTAACAGAACAACTTGTGTGCAGATTTTGTCCATGCGAAGTCAGTTGAGTTGCATCACCTCTGCAATGGTGATAATGAAAAAAGTTGCATGTGGCAGTAAACAAAGTGTATTGATTCTGAAATTGGAAAATTCTCGGTGAAGAATCTGATGTAGAAAAGTGTAACTGAACACAAAAAGGCAAGCTGTACAACTGGTTCAAATGAGCTGTCTGGCTGTGAAAATTCATGTGAAAGAAATGCTAATTCACACCAGGCAGGGGAGGGAACAGTGGAAAAAATCATTACTGCAGGGATCATGTGTCTTTCCATGTGTAAAGAAGTCTAGTCTTTTTTTGGTGGAAAAAGAAGTCAGTGTTAAGTCAAATAAACTGGAGAATTTTATGATGTGTGTGTAAATGTGGAGCTGGATAGTTAAAAATTTGCTCCAAAAACCAAATTGATATATAGTGTGATTAGAAGAATGGTGTGCTAGCTAGAACTTTTAAAGCTTTGTTAGCAAAATATATGGACCTGACACACCTACATGTACTAAATATGTTGAGAGAAGAATATCAATGAAATCACAATATAAAATGTGAATGTATAAGGTGAAAAAAAATTACTAAGACAAAGTTTTGAATACTGCTGAAGTATTTAGAATGACACAGGAAGCAATCCAGAGTTATTTGTCATTCATTGGGCACCCACAATTAAGTCAAGAGTGTGGATATGGAAACATAATTGTGTTTACTGCAGTCGAAATAAGGGAGAAACTAATAGGACATTTAATGATTTCAGAAGAGCCACTTGTGTTGATGGATGAATCAAGGATCCTTTCTTACAAATGCATTTATGAGTTTATAGTCACATTGTGTATGGTAGGGAATGCTATAACATATTTATGGACTTGATAAAGCTGTCAGGAACAATCAGAAGAGAAACTTTTGAAACAATGCTTGAAGATGCTGAAAAGCCATGTCCATCATGAAAGAGATGCTGCACTGGAAACTTTTAGACTTTTTAGAGAGAGAGGCAGAGAACAATCAATGCCAACAGTTTCATTGCCAATAGACAAATTAGAAATTGATGTATTTGTTTTCTTTTGAAAGAGCCTTACAATGAAGCTGTCCCTTTGTAAGGTTGTTTAACTTATGGACTTCAGTAGTCCACTTCAAGAAAGTGGTAGATGTGGTTTAGAAAACATACTCAGTAGCACCAAAGAATCAGCAAGAAATCAAAGCTATATCTGAAGTTAGTAAGTGAATTTTATATGATAAAACCACTGGGGGGCGGGGGGTGGATGCGTGGACTACATAAGTCAGTATGAAACACTGGAATGCGTTACCTAGGGAGGTGGTAGAATCTCCTTCCTTAGAGGTTTTTAAGGTCAGGCTTGACAAAGCCCTGGCTGGGATGATTTAACTGGGAATTGGTCCTGCTTTGAGCAGGGGGTTGGACTAGATGACCTTCTGGGGTCCCTTCCAACCCTTATATTCTATGATTCTATGATTCTATGATATATACCGGTTGCTGCTATATGTACCACACGATAGAAACAATCTGGAAAACCTGCTCATTTTCCATTTACTTCATTTGACATGATGGAATGAAGAGTATTGCAAAGTTTAAAATGCTGGGGGGTTGGACTAGATGACCTTCTGGGGTCCCTTCCAACCCTTATATTCTATGATTCTATGATTCTATGATATATACCGGTTGCTGCTATATGTACCACACGATAGAAACAATCTGGAAAACCTGCTCATTTTCCATTTACTTCATTTGACATGATGGAATGAAGAGTATTGCAAAGTTTAAAATGCTGTTACAAAAATGTTAATGTAATCAGTTGGTTACTGTAGTGGGTTAGCGGTGGCCCCTCCCACTCTGGGTCAGTGGGAGGCCACTCCACCTCACTACAGTTACTAAATAAGGACTCTTTGTGGTGATTTGAAGTCACTATATAGCCTTTGCTTACTTTTGAAAGAGAGATCTGACCTATTGTTATTGGAGTTAGAACAGTGTGTAGGTTTTGGGTTATTTCAAAACCAAAGCTGGAGTTTCTAGAGAAAAAAATACAACTTAAAATGGAAGATAAATAATTGTTCCAGGATATTTCAGTTCAACAACATTCTGATCATTGCCAAAAACCAACCTAAAAACATTTAATGTGCTCGTCCATAATTTTTTCCTAAATATTATCAAATCTTGTCATTTTTATAATTTCACAATGGGCAGTATTTACTCCAAATATAAAATACATAGTACAGGTACTACAGAAAATATGGATGAGGATGCAGAAGTCATTTCTTTTTCAAAATGAATGCAGTTTTCAGACGAAGAGATCATTCAAAATCTGAATTATGGTCACCAACAGTGAAAGCTCAGGGCCTGTATAAACTCCACTACCAACAAATGTGATATCTGGTTCATCTGCCCAATGTGAATGTGAGTTTTCAAGCATGTATGTTTCCACACTACAAAACGTGCTTGAAAACAAAACATTAATATTAATATGAATGATCTGGTTGTTACCAAATTCAAAGTGGAAGTCTTGCCACCACTTCATGAAGAAGAGCCAATTTGAAGCCATAGACAAGACTATTGGGAAAGGTTTGGAAAACATCACATCTAGAATTATTACATATTTTAGGTGAGATATAGCACAAAATGAACAAAATTATGAGTAGAAATGAGTATGATAATGTCGTAGCTTCAGCCTTTAGACATAGTATATGTACCTTTCACGACATTGTATAACGTTCTCTTCCAATAGGAATTTAAGAAATAAATAATTATATGTTGTATAAAAGGCAGTATATGCATATGTAGGGGAGCAGGCCATGTTACATGGAGATCATGCATAAGATATGTTGGGGAACCATTTTGAATAAATTGTTAGCGGATTATAGCATGAAAGTATGATGACAGAAAGTACAGTGTTTTAGTGTATGAAATTGAATGGTAGTGTAGGTGTTAACGGAGTAGAGATATAATTTCAAAAACTGTGGGAGGTGAATTCAATGATGGCTCCTTCTCTTAAAGTGCTCTGCTTTTCTCCTTGCAGAGTGCTGCATCAGCACAGATTTACAAATATATCTATTTTCCAAAAGATATGCCAAATAAAGAGACTCAGTAAGCTGTCCAAGGCAATTGAAATAAGATAAAGTATATCAGTGGTTTTGAGCTGTTGAAAACAAATGATATAATGTCAACATAAGAAAGCAGTAGAACAGAACAAACTAGTCCCAAGGTATTCTGTTAAGCTTTTGTGCCAGTTGGACTGAACTACAGCTTATTCTAGATATGATCTGCAGTTCCGTGATAATTACTAAAGTCATTGGCAAAAATATCTCAGGTGGGACTCAAACACTTAAGTGGTTCCATATATACAAGGGTGAAAGTTTAACATTGCACAGAGCATATTTGACACACAACCCCTATTACTGTTAATGGGAATCGTGTGTCTAATTTGTTGCATATGTAACTGAAAATGTACCACAGACTACATCCAATGCAAGATCACTGACATGGTTCAGATTGGTATCTGCTGAACGTCCAGGCACAGCAAAATATTGATGGAAACAGATCATAGTAAAATTAAGTTTCAAATGGTCATGCCATTCAGATCCTCAGCTGTGTTCGTAAGAGTAGCAGAAACAAATGCTAAACCACCAGCCTATCAAGAGTTTATCTCCTCTTTCATCCCCCCATCTTGCGTTCAGTAACAGTGATTGAAAGAAACCTGAGTGCTAGGATTATGTATTATTTACATAGATCAACGCAAAGGAAAATAAAGCCTTTCGTGTTACTATTGCAGCATTTGTGGTACAGTGCCAACTACATTGATATGTTCTCTTGCTTAATGTGTAAGTTCGGAACTGAAAGAATTTGACTCTTGTCCCAAGAAGACTCATACTTTAACATGTTTCTTGTCCAGACAATTTTGAGACTACAGGGAACTGTAAACGGTTTTTAAACTTTAGGGATGGAAGCAGCTTACCACTTCAGTTTACATAGATGCAAACTGCCAAATGATGTCAAAGAGGAAGACAGGTGGGAAAGAAATGATTGGAGGGGTAGAGGAAAGAGACTTCACTACCGAATAGCTTTTGTGTTTGTAAGAAGCTGTGGTGGTTTTGGCTCCACCACGAATTAGTTAAGGGGAGTAAGGTATTTAGGTTTGATTATTAAAAGCAGAATATTGAAATAATCATTCTTAATTTAAAATATTCTCACTGTTTTAAAGTAACACCTTATAGGCTTAAATTGAAATCGGTTTCTTTACAGAGATTTTCCAACCTTCATCATGTGTGCACTTTTTTTGGACACATGTTTATGTATTTTGTAAAGAAAATAAATATTTTAAAAGAAAAAATCAGCATAGAAACATTTGCTTTAAGAAAAAAGAATCTATAAGGAAAATGAAGTAGATTTCCAAACAACTATTCAGAAAGAGAAATGTGATAGGTTGAACTTTGGGCTTTGTAGCAGTGATGGATGCAATGTTTAGATAGCACTCAGATGTCAAATTTCTCAGACATGAAGGCAGAGCACTTTCACAGAGGAAGTCTGTCCCAGGTGTTAGGGCTTAGGACTTGAGATAGAACCATAAAATCATAAAAATGTATGGCTGGAAGGGATCTTGAGAAGTCCAGCCCCCAGTGCTGAAGGAAGATGAAGACCATCTCTGACAGGTGTCTAACCTGTTCTTAAAAACCTCCAACAATCGGGACTCCACAACATCTCTTGGAAGTCTATTCCAGAGCTTAACTACCTTCATAGTTAGAAAGTTATTGTAATATCAAACTTAAATCTCTCTGACTGCAGATTAAGCCTGTTACTTCTTGTCCTACTTGCAGTGGAGACACAGAACAATTGATGACTATCCACTTATAACAGCTCTTAGTATTTGAAGATTATTATCAGATGTTGTCCCCCCCACACCCTGGTCTTCTTTTCTTAAGATTAAACATGCCCAGTATTTTTAAGCTTTTCCCAGTGGTCAGGTTTTCTAAACCTTATCATTTTTGTTGCTCTCCCTGTGGACTCTCTCCATTTTATCCACATCTTCCCAAAAGTGTGGTACAGAGAACAGGACACAATACGTCAGCCTCTCAGTGCTGAGTAGAGCAGGACAATTATTTCCTGTGTCTTCATACAACAACCCAGATTAATACTGGTTTTTGGAGGGTGAGGGGGGGATTTTTATTTATTATTTTTATTTTTTTGTAGCTGCTTCACATTAGTGACTACTGTTCAATTTGTGATCCATTATAATCCCCAGATCCTTTTTAGAAGTACTACTGCCTATCCAATTATTCATTATTTTGTAGTTGTGTATTTGATCTTTTCCTTCCTAAGTGTAGTACTTTGCACTTGTCTTTATTGAATTTCATCTTGTTGATTTCAGAACAATTCTCCAGTTTGTCAAGGTTGTTTTGCATTCTACTCCTGTCCTCCAAAGTGCTAGCAATCCCTCCCAGCTTGGTGTCATCTGCATATTTTATATGCATACTCTTCACTCCATTTTCCAAGTCATTAATGAAAATATTGAATACTTCTGGATCCTGGACTGTTTCTATATGACCCCACTAGATACATCCTCCCAGTTTTACCGTGAACCATTGATAACTACTCTTGAATATGGTCTTTCACCCATTGTCCACCCATCTTATAGTAATTTCATCTTGAACACATTTCCCTAGTTTGCTTATGAGAATGCCATGCGGGATTGTCAAAAGCCTTACTTAAATAAAAATATATCATGTTTGCAGATTTCCACCTATTCAGCAAGCTAGTGACCCTGTCAAAGAAGGAAACTAGATCAATTTTGCATGATCTGTTCTTGACAAATCCATGATGGCTATTCCTTATAACCCTATGATCCTCTAAGTATTTATAAATTGGTTGTTTAATAATTTGTTCCAGTATCTTTCCAAGTATCAAAGTTAGTCTGACTGCTCTATAATTCCCCAGGTCTTCTTCGTTCATCTTTTTAAAGATAGTTACTATGTTTGCTCTTCTCAGTCTTCTGGTACCTCACCCATCTTCCAGGATTTCTCAGAGATAATTGCTAACAGTTCAAATATTCGCAAAAAGAAAAGGAGTACTTGTGGCACCTTAGAGACTAACCAATTTATTTGAGCATAAGCTTTCGTGAGCTACAGCTCACTTCATCGGATGCATACTGTGGAAACTGCAGAAGACATTATATACACAGAGATCATGAAACAATCCCTCCTCCCACCCCACTCTCCTGCTGGTAATAGCTTATCTAAAGTGATCACTCTCCTTACAATGTGTATGATAATCAAGTTGGGCCATTTCCAGCACAAATCCAGATTTTCTCACCCTCCGCCCCCCCCCCCCCCCACACACACAAACTCACTCTCCTGCTGGATGTCACTTTGGATGGGCTATTACCAGGAGAGTGAGTTTGGGGGGGGGGGGGGGCGGAGGGTGAGAAAACCTGGATTTGTGCTGGAAATGGCCCAACTTGATTATCATACACATTGTAAGGAGAGTGATCACTTTAGATGAGCTATTACCAGCAGAAGAGTGGGGTGGGAGGAGGGATTGTTTCATGGTCTCTGTGTATATAATGTCTTCTGCAGTTTCCACAGTATGCATCCAATGAAGTGAGCTGTAGCTCACGAAAGCTTATGTTCAAATAAATTGGTTAGTCTCTAAGGTGCCACAAGTACTCCTTTTCTTTTTGCGAATACAGACTAACACGGCTGTTACTCTGAAACCAGTTCAAATATTGCTTCAGATAGTTCCTGAAGTACCCTAAGATTAATTTCATCAGGTCTTCTGACGTGAATACATCTAAATATTCCTTAGCCTGTTCTTTCTCTATTTTGGCTTGTTCCTTCCCCCTTATTGTTAATATTAATTGTGTTGAGTATCTGGTCACCATTAATCTTCTTTAATGAAGACTGAAGCAAAACTGTCATCAAACACTTGAGCTGCCTTGTTACAATTATTAGCTCTTCCTCCCCTCAAAGTAATGGACCCACGGTATCCTTTTTCTTTCTCTTGCTTCTAATGCGTTTAAAGAATCTCTTCCTATTGCCTTTTATGTCCTTTGCTAGGAGTAACTCATTTTGTGCCTAAGACTTTCTGATTTTGTCCCCACATGCTTATGCTAGTCTTTTGTACTCTTCCTTTGCAATTTGTCCATCTTTCCACTTTCTGTATGATTTTTATTTTCAAGTCATAAAAGAGCTCCTGATGGAGCCATATTGGTTTCTGACTATTATTCGTATCTTTTCTTCACATCTAGATAGTTTGCAATTGTGCCTTTAATGTTGTCTCCTTGAGAAACTTCCAGCTCTCCTGAACTCCTTTTCTTCCCATGGGGCCTACCAGTTCTGAGTTTGTCTACTTTTTTTGAGGTCCATTGTCCTTATTATGCTGCTCTCACTCCTTCCTTTACTTAGAATCATGAAATCTATCACCCATATTGCCTTCCACTCTCAGATTAGCAAACAGTTCCTCCCTGTTGGTCACAATCAAGTCTACAGTGGCTGTCCCCCTTGTTACTTTCTCCACTTTATGGGGGAAAAAGTTGTGTCCCATACATTCAAAGAATGTATTGGACTCTTTTTGTGTTTTGTTGTATTACTTTTCCAGCAGTTGAATTCTCTCAGTAGTTAAGGATAGCTGGGTTCAAGTTCCTACTCCACTACAGATTTCCTGTATGACCTTGGACAAGTCACCCTACCTCACAGGGGTATAGTGAGGAGAAAACTGTTAAAGATTATGAGGCGCTCAAATACTGTCGTAATGGGGAACCATATAAGTATCTCGGCGAGAGAGGGAGATTTACCAACTGCAAGAGCAGTTAGCTGAGTCTGAATTTCTTCAGACTGCTGAAAAAAATCTAGTTCACTCTGGGCATGCTCAGTAGCTTAATCCAGGCATGAACAATATTCTTCCTAATGTTTCCAACATTTTATACTCTAACATTTCATCATCTGCTTTGCATAGCCGCCCCACGATAGTAACATCTTACCTATTCTTTGAGCAGTGTCTCATTAATGTCACTAGCTACTTAACCAAGTGGGAAACAGCTCGTTCTTAAGGTACTGATGACTGGAATTAAAATAGGCTGTAACATAAATGAAGAGTGCCTTCGCTGCTTCTTTATTAGACCAATGCATCACTTCAGTTAGTCTGTTTACCACAAGAGTTGCTTCTCCGCATGTGTTTTGAATGGTAACCCTTGTCCTCCTTTGTAGTTGTTATTTATTTAGCCCCCCTCAAGAAATCTGCAATATTCAGAAATGTGGAGAGGTGATAGCTTGTTCCTAGATCTGTGCAAAAATGTGAGCATCCAAAACAAAGCTGGCATATTCTTTACTACTTGGTGGCCCTTATTATATGTGTAAGTTTGTACCATTTCACGCACAATATTTGCATCATTTGGTATGACCAAAAAGCAGAGAAATTGTCCGGTAAGTCTGACATTTCCTTTCTAGGTACTTGCAGAACCCTATGAAACTATCACAGCCCCAAATCTGTGACTGATGAGTATAATGTAATAGAGATGAATTGACACAGTGGGATAGGGAGAGACACAAGAATTTCCAGGGAAGGTTGTTTTAAAAACAGTTCTCATAACTAAGCCTCAGTTCTTTTCTCCACTGGATACAAAATTTTGCTAAGTAGGGGAAAAATAGGAATTTTGTTTAGGTTAAGTGGCAATTTGACTGAAATATTGGAGCTCTGGTGTGGTTTTCATAGGGCAACTTGTCTTGCAAAGTGATAACAGAAGAACACAATCAATTGAAAGAAATTTGTCAGACTGTTTCATCAAAGGAATTGATTTCTATATGTACTTATATGAGAGAACTTTCACATATTCATTCAGGTCATGGAAAAGATGTAAAATGTGTGTATGTGTGTATGCTTTTTTTTAACCTCTCAATATGTAAAGGCTTTCTCGTTCCGTGCACATCTATGTATGCCCATGTACTAATAAGGCCCTTACCACCATTGCCCCACATCCAGCAGTGGAAACTGCCTCATCCCAGGGGAAAGGAGTTGATAATAGATTTCTGTCCATCCTGAGAGGTGCTGAGAAAACCTGAAACCCTCATACATGTGAAACCCTCCAGAAACAATTATTGAGCGGACAGAGATATCAGTGGAGCCCCTTTCCTTTCCAGCAGCCATGAAAGCAAGAGAGTAAAAAGGTGGTAAGAACATGTGAGAGGGCACCTGGCCTTCCCTCAAATCGGCCAGATGGGGAATAGCCTAATGACATGTAGCACCCAGCTCCTATGCACCCAATAGGTTGTCCTGCATGCTATGGTTACAAGGACACGCAAGCCTAGCGGTCTTCCAGAAATATCCCCGGTGACAAAAGGCCTGACTCCCCTCATATTATTACACTCTGAAACAAGATTTGTAATTACTCAAAGAACAAGTTAAAAATAAATGGGGGAAGAGTTAACCTTGTACTCTTGTAGGAGGCGTTAAGACTAGATCAGCAAAGTACATCTGTATGTAAGGTGTTTACTTGTGATATAAATTATATTTAAATTTATGTAAATACACATGTAAAATGGTTTTGACCCTCTGGATCCTGGAATATGCCAGTATGACCTTGGGTGCTACAAAATTTTCGCACTCCATACTCTGGCAATTTACTGGGATTATATTACCATTTTATTTTTAATGTGAGTTTTTTCTACTTAACAGTCTGATCGGTTTCCCTTTTACCATCAGCTTTGCTAGCACATATAAGTAAACAAATATATTTATCACCCCTGGGATCAGTAAGTGCTAATAAAGTTGCTGTTGCTTGCATTTTAGATTTGTTTTGACAACACACACATCCTAAATTAACTAGGAATATTTCACTTGTTCCATAGCTCAACAGGAAAGCTAAAGAGCTGAGTATTATTGTATCATTGCAATAACAACACTATAGTTAAACTGATAGGTATTGTACTGTCTGTTCTCTCTGTTACGGGTTTGCTCCTGATAGGTGGAGCTCATAGGCTAAATGGAAAACTTTTAGATCAATATGTAGTATCTCCAGAGAAAGAAATTTAGTCTTAATTTCAATAACTACTGTTTACAATGTCAAAATAAGAGTGTGCAATAAAAGCAAAACTGCTGTTAAAAATGGATACAGTCTGCTAAAGCTGATTGTATTCTTGGAAGGTACTGTTTAGTTACATGCAGAAGAGCAGTGGTTGTATTTTTGTGCATGCAAATTAGACATGTACAACCGAAAGCATATGTCTGAGAGTAGATCACATAATCCCTGGCCATTGTCTTTAAAGGATGTCTCTAACATACTCAGTTGCCACAAAGCCAGTTTGCAATACATTCTTGAAAATTCAGATTTCCTGTTTGCTGCTCTCCACAAAGCCACTTCTGAACGTTTTCTTTTAGTGTGGAATGAAGTTTCCTGAGATCATTCTAACGGATACTGTATATTTTAAGCAGAGAGCTCTGATTTTCAATTTTTGAGACAAATGTTGCAGAAGAAATGTAGATCTTTAAAAAGACCCCAAAAGTTACTCATTTCTGAAAGCAGTGTTAGGTGCATGGTGATCAAGTTAGTGCTGATTGTACTGCAAAATAAAATTTATGGTCCTGTAAAGCTCAGACTCAACTCTTATGAAACTAAACATTATTGCCTAAATTGCCTCTGAAGTTTTATTTTACTTACATACTTCTTCTCAAGTTAACAAAATATGTAAAAGAAAGAGCTTATTTGCCTTGTAAACTAGCAGAGCCACTTACGGGATTTTTTTCATAAACTTTTAAATTGTTAGAAATATGCTGGTTTATGCACTTTAGTAAAAGGCTCTGTACTATGATTTGTATCTTCTGAATGTGGTGGTGTTTGTTCAAAGGCACATTTCACTGTCACTGATGAACGTGCTGTGGAAGTGCAATTAATTGAGTCAGTTTTGGGAATATCGCTATATTGTGTACTCGGTGGCATTACATTATATTGTTGTTCAAGAATACGTGCACTCTGGTGGGTTTGCTAAGCAGAAAGTTCAGTGCCTTGACACTTGGACGCTAAATCTGTATACTGAGTCAACAGATTCACCCCAATGAACTTCTTTAGAAAGGCTTTGATTAAATGGTTATGAGAACAAAAGACAATCTCCACATTTAAAAATGTGTTCAGTTATATGTCACTTCTTACATGAACCACTGTTGTTTCACTTTGAAGGTACTTCAACACAGAACTGGCACTAGGCATAAGCAGACAAAGCAATTGCTTTGGGCCCGGAGCAGCTCAAGGAAGCCCCAAATTCACTTTTGATTATGTGTTGGAGGTGGATGGGGGACTATTCCTGCCTTGGGCCCCCAGTGGGATAGCACCGTCTCTGCTTCAGTGTTGCCTTCTTTTCACCTCAAAACTCTGCCTAGGACCTCACAGCTTTGCATCAGGATGACCTTTCCTTCGACCTTTATACAAAGTTGCTTTGAGCATCAGACATGTATCAAATGATTGTGATACAAAATATTCCCTCTCACAGCAAGGGATTGAGTTTGGGAATGACATGGTAATGCAGTGTGGTATTTTTAGAATTCTGTGCCAACCTGCATGTGATGGTTTTTATTAAATCCTGGCAACATGAATGAATATATGCCTGCCTTTATTCATAGTCCAGTATTCATCCTACCATGTCTGTCTTAGTAAAATTTTCTCTGACATACTTTGTTGCTGCTTGTGCATCTGGATTGTGGTTTAGGTGTTTTTTGTTTTTGTTTTTTGCCTTAAAGGTCACTTTCCTTTTTGTATTTTAAAAATAAATAACAGCATCCTTGCTTACTGAATGGAAAAAACATGTCAGAGGCAAGAGAATATGAAAAATGAGAAACAGCCGTGAAAATTGAGAAGCAAGGAGCTTTAGAGCTAAAATTGTCTAGGCTGCACTGCACTAAAAGGCAGATGACAGTATATGTTATGAAAGGAACTGACTTGAGCCTGCTACTGGGCTCATTACATTTTCCTAAATGTTTTCCAAGTAATAACCTAAGATGAAATTGAAAACATTATTTCCATTTGATTTTAAGAGCTGTGGTAGCAAGAGTGACATCAAAGCAGTGCATATTTTAGAGATCAGCAACATACAGACTTTGAATACAAAGCCCATTTTCACAAGTTTAAAGAGTGTTTTATCTTGTCTTTCACCCCAGGTTATGTACTCTATGTCCATCCTGTATTCCTTTGTAGAGAAGCATCTATCTGAGCATTTTTACATTATTATTAAAATTCTTATTGTGTTTGCTTTTCTTAGAAACTTTTAGACATTTAGTCTTAAACTGGGAAGGAAACATAGATTCTTTTTCATCCTTTTTGTAGAGGGAAAATGAATACATAGACAAGTACTGAATAAATAGGAGTGACACCCTCATCTTGAAACCCTCATCTGTAGGGCTTTAGGGGTTTTCACTAGAATGTTGGTGAGTTGGATCAATGATTATGATGGATATTTAAAAGAGAGAGAGAAATATTTAAGGTAAAGAGAAAACTCCATTCAGCTGTTAAGCTAATCACACATTTGTCAATGTCTCTGATTTGCAAAGCTCAGGCTCAACTCAGAAAGACACCTCAGTTAATCTCTAACCATGACTGGTAATATCGCTCCTTTGTAACAGTATGAATTGCTTTGGACACTTGACATCTGTAAGCTGCTGAGCCAGCTCACTGACCATTATGTTGAATAAAATTCTCAACAGCAGCAGATTTACAGTCCCTTTCTTTGGGATTTTGTTTATTTGACAACTCAGCAGAACTCAAGTTTCTCATAGAATCTGTTGTTCCCCCTGAAACCCATATCCTATTGCGTGGCCTTTCCTAAGGCTTCTCCCCATTAAAGCTTCGGTCCCCGCCCAGGCACTCTGCCTGGCAGGTGCAGAGAGAGACCCTCCCTCTTTGACTGAACAGGCTGCTTCTTATAGGAAGTGCTGCTTTGGAGCTGTCATCTGCCTGTGGTCGCCTGACTCAGTCCCTCAACCACAGCCTTGAAATAGGACACTGGGCTGTGCTCATGTGCCCCATGTCCAGTGCCATGTTAGAGCATCTCTTGCTGATACATCAAAAATAAAAATATCAATTACAAATTAAGGAAATATAACAGAACACTCTACTTTGTTTAAAGGAAGACCCATTCTATATGGGTACAGAGGTCAATTAGAAGCCTGACCAAGTAAGTCTTGGATCACTCTCTGAATCTTGTCAAAGTGGTCTCTGGCACCTAAACACAGGAAACAGTTTCCAGAGGGGTCATTTTTCAAATGAGAAACACTATAGTTCCTGGTTTCAGAGTAGCAGCCGTGTTCGTCTGTATTCGCAAAAAGAAAAGGAGGACTTGTGGCACCTTCGAGACTAACCCATTTATTTTGTTATAAATAAATTTTTGTTATTTTGCTATAGTTCCTGCGAGAAATTTAAAAACTATTACCAACAATGAGAGTTACCCAGCTGAGTTAAACTCCCATGACAGGACATTGCAGCAGCATGGTCACTCAGGTAAATGGATCTGAGAGTATTTAGGGATTTGCAGATCACTTCCATTTTCCTTAGTCTAAAATAGAAATAATTTTTGGGCTGAAAATTTGATGTGCTCTTTTTACAGAGAAATATAATAATTCTTCAGATCAGAATGGGATCTAAAATCCAAGAAAGAACAAAAGTAAAGCCTCCAGGAGAGAACACAGTGAGTGTGTCTCCTCTGTAATTCTTAGAATGGGAAGTTTGCTGTCTGCAAACATTTCATTCACAGAATTAATTGCGGAAGACCACAAAGGCATGAAAGTATCACCTCCATCTTGTCCAAATTGCCCAATACAGTCAGGCATTTGGAGAACACAAAGACCAGAGCATTCTGGTTTAATGAAAAGAAGAATATAGACATAAGTATCATCCTTCTGTTGGTATAGGCCAAAGCATCTCATCTCCCATAGCATTAGTATGTATACGTTTAACAAAAGAAGACTATGGAATCCTACGTAACTCTTCATGTGGGCCCTTGGAAAAGACTTAGGTACTCAATACCAGCCTTTCTGAGCTCTTTAAGATGAAACATTGGGCACAGTGTAGGACCTCATTTTCAGCTCCCACAAGTCTTTGAAGATGACACAGCAATACCTTGTGGTCACTTGTATCAAAGGCTGCTGATAGATTTACCAAAACCATAATGGACATCTTAGTTGTGCCCTTCTCCAAGGACTAGACCTAACAATATCGTCCGTATACTAAACCTATGCCTAAAATTGGTAGGGGCTGATAATGCATGGTAGACTAAGATGCTAACAGGGCATTACCATCTTTTCAGTGAATGAAAGGTTGGAGACTGGGCAGTAATTAAGGTTGTTTTCATGAAGGGGTTGTGTCTTCAGTAGAGGTTTATATATAAGAGCTGCTGGAACAAATGGAGTATTAAAAATCCTCCATCAGTAATGGCCCCAGAAGCTCTCCACTAGTCTTTACAACCCATAATTAGAAGGCTTTTTTCTTAAAAGAGAATGAGTGTGCTTTGTCTGTCCTCTGGTTATCAGTTCAAAATCAATTTAATCATCACCTAACAAGATTCTGCTTTACTCAGTAGCAGAGGAAATTTATTCCTTACTCATTCAGACAAGCCCTGTTGTGTATATACCTCAGTGTCATCACTCTCATAAGGTTACACTCTGTTCAGACTCAGAAAACTCAGGGGGCTGCTTTTTGTTTTTAAAAAAACCCTCTGAATCCCTAATTAGCTATCTTCTTAATAATGTTTTATTTTAGTACTAATAATATTATGTATTATTTTCTTAAATCACTTCTCTCTGTCACCAGGGTACTCAGGTTCTGTTTGACAATTAAAAACATATTGAAAACATTCTAACAACGATGTACTTATACCAATATAAGTTGGTAGTATAGATCAAGCCTCAATAGGTTGAAGCAACTGGAAGCAGTGGTGGAAGTCTGGCAGTGCTCCATCTTGCTCCTATCCCACAGCTGATTGTGTGTGCTTGTCACTCATTATTCAGTTTTGCAGTTCAGTAATATAAGATCCTCAACATCTGCTGATTGTTTAGGTAGCCACTGTTGCAAAGAGAAAGTGGCCAAACCGCAATAGGAACGTGCCAGCCCATAGATTTTATAGATGCCAGCATACACTGACCCATTTTTATCACAAAGGGCAAACCTCTGGGTTAAATATGAGGTTGGCTGCAATCTGCTTTATCGTAAGTGAGGCCATAAGTGTGCTGGCAAGTCGCTAATATCCCTAGTTGCATAAAATTGGATGACCTGCTAGTAAAAGCACAAACCTTCTGGATTTGTTTGGTTTCAGTGACAGTACAGAAATTTATGCATCTTAATTGTTTACTTCAGGATCACAGAAACAGAAATGAGATCTCATCAGTATGCACTCAAAGCTGAAGAGCTCCATGCTGATATATATGTGTAATTTAGGAAGTTTAAAACAGGGTCTACAGATGTTGTAAGAAATAGAGGAGGTTGTTTATTTTTAATTCAGTTTTAATTATATATCATTCTTTATATATGAATATGTCAGTCATGTTGGAGTATATTTTATATATGACTTTCTGTGCTTTGATGAATTTTATTTATAAATATTTAACTTTTGATTGTTAAAGTTGGAATAGGCAATATTCCACAAGGATCTGTTTCATAAGTGTGGAACATAAATGAATTTGTTCATAGCTACTATGCCTTACTTATTGGTAATTTTATGCATGTAAAATGTCTCTCAGTAGACCTATTACATATTTAATACATTTTTCATCAACCTTTTATAAAAAGTCAAAAGTTATGTATTGTATATGAAACATTTTGTCTTAGTTTCTACTGCTATGCTTAATTTAGTTGTTAATATGGTACTGTCATAAATATAAAGGGAAGGGTAAACCCCTTTGAAATCCCTCCTGGCCAGGGGAAAGCTCCTCTCACCTGTAAAGGGTTAAGAAGCTAAAGGTAACCTCGCTGGCACCTGACCAAAATGACCAATGAGGAGACAAGATACTTTCAAAAGCTGGGAGGAGGGAGAGGAACAAAGGGTCTGGGTGTGTCTGTGTGCTGCTCTTGCCAGAGACAGAACAGGAATGGAGTCTTAGAACTTTTAGTAAGTAATCTAGCTAGGTATGTGTTAGATTATGATTTCTTTAAATGGCTGAGAAAAGAATTGTGCTGAATAGAATAACTATTTCTGTCTGTGTATCTTTTTTGTAACTTAAGCTTTTGCCTAGAGGGGTTCTCTATGTTTTTGAATCTAATTACCCTGTAAGATATCTACCATCCTGATTTTACAGGGGGGATTTCTTTATTTCTATTTACTGCTATTTTTATTAAAAGTCTTCTTGTAAAACACTGAATGCTTTTTCATTGTTCTCAGATCCAAGGGTTTGGGTCTGTGGTCACCTATGCAAATTGGTGAGGCTTTTTATCCAACATTTCCCAGGAAAGGGGGGGTGCAAGTGTTGGGAGGATTGTTCATTGTTCTTCAGATCCAAGGGTCTGGGTCTGTAGTCACCTAGGCAAATTGGTGAGGCTTTTACCAAAACTTGTCCAGGAAGTGGGGTGCAAGGTTTTGGGAAGTATTTTGGGGGGAAAGACGCGTCCAAACAGCTCTTCCCCAGTAACCAGTATTAGTTTGGTGGTGGTAGCGGCCATTCCAAGGATAACGGGTGTAATATTTTGTACCTTGGGGAAGTTTTGACCTAAGCTGGTAAAGATAAGCTTAGGGGGTTTTTTCATGCAGGTCCCCACATCTGTACCCTAGAGTTCAGAGTGGGGGAGGAACCTTGACATGGTGGCACAGTGGTGGGATTAACCTGAAATCATTTGAGATCCAGTTGAGATTTTTTGAACTAGAAATACAGATTTTAAAAAGGAAAATTTTTTTTTCTTTGGAAAGAAAGTCCAGAAAGCAGCTTTGAAACTGAAAGCAGCTTGGTTTCTCTCTGCTTTGTGGCCAAGCAGAGACAAAAGGGGATTATCTTGTGAATTGCAGGGTTTTTTTTGCCTGGAGGCAGGGTACTTAACTCCTGCAGGGAAATCTTCCAATCCAGAGGTTTTTTTTTCTTTTCTTCCTAAAAGTAAATAGGGGGTGTGTGTTCTACCCATTTGCTTTTTCTTTGGGCTGGGTAAGCAGGTTTCCAAGTAGTTGGAGGTTTTTTGCTTTAATTTGGGCCCAGAGCAGAGACAAGGGAATTGTCTTTTTCTGTAGGCTGACAATCACTATCAGAGAATAGGTATTCTATTGCAGCACAGCAAAATTTTACAGCCAAGTTTTGTTTGTTTATTTCTAAACCTCAGGTGTAAAGTTAGTTAAAAACAGAGAGGTTAGAATGACCAAATCCTCAGCTCGACTACAGCTGGAATTAGCCAAATTTCAGGCTGAGGAAAGACAAAGGGAACATGAAAGACAGATAGAACTCATGCGGCTGGAGAAGGAGGTACAGGAGGCTGCCCACAAGAGGGAAATGGAGGCAAGGAAGCATGTGGAGGAGGAGAAGGAAAAAGAGAGGAAGCATGTGGAGGAGGAGAAGGAAAAAGAGAGGAAGCATGTGGAGGAGGTGGAGAGGATAAAGGCCCAGCAGAATATACCAACAAACCCTAGCAATCCTTCTCCAGGTACCACTTCCCATCCCAGAAAGTTCCCCACCTACAAGGCAGGTGATGATACTGAGGCCTTCTTAGAAAACTTTGAAAGGGCCTGCCTTGGGTACAACATCTCTACTGACCAATACATGGTAGAGCTGAGGCCGCAGCTCAGTGGACCCTTAGCTGAGGTGGCAGCTGAAATGCCTAAAGAACACATGAACAAGTATGAACTGTTTAAATCCAAGGCGAGAGTCAGAATGGGGATAACGCCCGAGCAGTCTCGTCGGAGGTTCAGAGCCCTAAGGTGGAAACCAGACATGTCATTTACCCGACATGCCTACCACATTGTGAAACATTGGGATGCCTGGATATCAGGAGCAAGTGTTGAATCTCCAGTAAATTTGCCCTTCCTAATGCAAATGGAACAATTCTTAGAGGGTGTTCCTGAGGAAATAGAAAGATACATCCTAGATGGGAAACCCAAAACTGTAATTGAGGCAGGAGAGATTGGAGCCAGATGGGTGGAGGTGGCAGAGAAGAAGAAAACTGGTCGCAGTTGGAGCGGAGACCAGAAGGGACCACCCCAGACCACACCCTATTACCGGGGGCCGCCCAAAGCCCCACCTACCTCCCAAAGAACCCTCCAGACCCCTTATCGTCCCACCACCCCGTTCTCCAGCAACCCTCCTCGCCCCAGTGACCCGTCAGCTGGACGATGTTTTAAGTGTAACGAGCTGGGGCATGTAAAGGCCAACTGCCCCAAGAACCCCAACAGATTACAGTTCATTGCACCGGAATCACACCAGAGGTCCACAGGCCCAGATACCTCCCAGATACCCTTGGAGCGGAGGGAAACTGTGAGTGTGGGCGGGAAGAAGGTCACCGCGTGGAGGGACACCGGAGCACAAGTGTCAGCTATCCATGCTTCCTTAGTGGACCCCAATTTAATCAACCCAGAGATCCAAGTGACGATTCAACCCTTCAAGTCCAACTCTTTCAATTTGCCTACAGCCAAGTTACCTGTCCAGTACAAGGGCTGGTCAGGAATGTGGACTTTTGCAGTCTATGATGATTATCCCATCCCCATGCTGTTGGGGGAAGACTTGGCCAATCATGTGAAGCAGGCCAAGAGGGTGGGAATGGTCACCCGCAGCCAGGCTAAACAAGCCGTGAGGCCTAGCTCTGTTCCGGAAACTTCTATCAGGACCCAGTCAGAGGTGATGGACCTGGACCCCAGGCCAATGTCTGCAACAGCAGTAGTGGATCCAGTCCCAGAGACCCAGACGGAACCAGTCCCAGAACCGGAACCAGCCGAACAACCAACACCAGACCCCGTGTCAGCACTGAATCCAGTACTTGCAACCTCAACACCAGAGGGCCCCACCGAACCTGAACTGGCAGCAGCCGATAACCCGACCCAAGAGGCTCAGCCGGAGCCTGAACCCCAACATAGTGCACCAGCGGAGAGCGGTTCACAGTCAACAGAAACAGCTCCATCCCCTATATCGCTTCCAGAGGGACCAAGCCTAGGTCCACAATCCCATGAGGAACTGATGTCTCCAGCATCAAGGGAACAGTTCCAGACCGAACAGGAAGCAGATGAAAGCCTCCAGAGAGCTTGGACGGCGGCACGGAACAACCCACCGCCTCTCAGCTCTTCTAATCAATCCACGTTTGTTGTAGAAAGAGGACTTTTATACAAGGAAACTCTTTCTGGTGGACACCAGGAAGACTGGCATCCTCAGAGACAGTTGGTAGTTCCAACTAACTACCGGGCCAAGCTCTTGAGCTTAGCCCATGATCACCCTAGTGGCCATGCTGGGGTGAACAGGACCAAAGACCGTTTGGGGGGGTCATTCCACTGGGAGGGAATGGGCAAGGATGTTTCTACCTATGTCCAGTCTTGTGAGGTGTGCCAAAGAGTGGGAAAACCCCAAGACCAGGTCAAAGCCCCTCTCCAGCCACTCCCCATCATTGAAGTTCCATTTCAGCGAGTAGCTGTGGATATTCTGGGTCCTTTTCCGAAAAAGACACCCAGAGGAAAGCAGTACATACTGACTTTCATGGATTTTGCCACCCGATGGCCGGAAGCAGTAGCTCTAAGCAACACCAGGGCTAAAAGTGTGTGCCAGGCACTAGCAGACATTTTTGCCAGGGTAGGTTGGCCCTCCGACATCCTCACCAATGCAGGGACTAATTTCCTGGCAGGAACTATGAAAAACCTTTGGGAAGCTCATGGGGTAAATCACTTGGTTGCCACTCCTTACCACCATCAAACAAATGGCATGGTGGAGAAGTTTAATGGAACTTTGGGGGCCATGATACGTAAATTCGTAAATGAGCACTCCAATGATTGGGACCTAGTGTTGCAGCAGTTGCTCTTTGCCTACAGAGCTGTACCACATCCCAGTTTAGGGTTTTCCCCATTTGAACTTGTATATGGCCGTGAGGTTAAGGGGCCATTGCAGTTGGTAAAGCAGCAGTGGGAGGGATTTACACCGTCTCCAGGAACTAACATTCTGGACTTCGTAACCAACCTACAAAACACCCTCCGAACCTCTTTAGCCCTTGCTAGAGAAAACTTACAGGATGCTCAAAAAGAGCAAAAAGCCTGGTATGATAAACATGCCAGAGAGCGTTCCTTCAAAGTAGGAGACCAGGTCATGGTCTTAAAGGCGCTCCAGGCCCATAAAATGGAAGCATCGTGGGAAGGGCCATTCACGGTCCAGGAGCGCCTGGGAGCTGTTAATTATCTCATAGCATTCCCCACCTCCAACCGGAAGCCTAAGGTGTACCATATTAATTCTCTAAAGCCCTTTTATTCCAGAGAATTAAAGGTTTGTCAGTTTACAGCCCAGGGAGGAGACGACGCTGAGTGGCCTGAAGGTGTTTACTACGAAGGGAAATGTGCTGGTGGTGTGGAAGAGGTGAACCTCTCCATGACCCTTGGGTGTATGCAGCGACAGCAGATCCAGGAGCTGTGCACTAGCTACGCGCCAACGTTCTCAGCCACCCCAGGACTGACTGAACGGGCATACCACTCCATTGACACAGGTAATGCTCACCCAATTAGGGTCCAACCTTACTGGGTGTCTCCTCAAGCTAAAACTGCTATAGAACGGGAGATCCAGGATATGTTACAGATGGGGGTAATCCGCCCCTCTGAAAGTGCATGGGCATCTCCAGTGGTTCTAGTTCCCAAACCAGATGGGGAAATACGTTTTTGCGTGGACTACCGTAAGCTAAATGCTGTAACTCGCCCAGACAACTATCCAATGCCACGCACAGATGAACTATTAGAGAAACTGGGACGGGCCCAGTTCATCTCTACCTTGGACTTAACCAAGGGGTACTGGCAGGTACCGCTAGATGAATCTGCCAAGGAAAGGTCAGCCTTCATCACACATCTCGGGCTGTATGAATTTAATGTACTCCCTTTCGGGCTGCGAAATGCACCCGCCACTTTCCAAAGACTTGTAGATGGTCTCCTAGCGGGATTAGGAGAATATGCAGTCGCCTACCTTGACGACGTGGCCATATTTTCGGATTCCTGGGCAGACCACCTGGAACATCTACAAAAAGTCCTTGAGCGCATAAGGGAGGCAGGACTAACTGTTAAGGCTAAGAAGTGTCAAATAGGCCTAAACAGAGTGACTTACCTTGGACACCAGGTGGGTCAAGGAACTATCAGCCCCCTACAGGCCAAAGTGGATGCTATCCAAAAGTGGCCTGTCCCAAAGTCAAAGAAACAGGTTCAATCCTTCTTAGGCTTGGCCGGTTATTACAGACGATTTGTACCGCACTACAGCCAAATCGCTGCCCCACTGACAGACCTAACCAAAAAGAAACAGCCAAATGCTGTTCAGTGGACCGGAAAGTGTCAGAAGGCCTTTAACAAGCTTAAAGCGACACTCATGTCTGACCCTGTACTAAGGGCCCCAGACTTTGACAAACCGTTCCTAGTAACCACAGATGCATCCGAGCGTGGTGTGGGAGCAGTTTTAATGTAGAAAGGACCTGATCAAGAATTCCACCCTGTAGTGTTTCTCAGCAAAAAACTGTCTGAGAGAGAAAGCAACTGGTCAGTCACTGAAAAAGAATGTTATGCCATTGTCTATGCTCTGGAAAAGCTACGCCCATATGTTTGGGGACGGCGTTTCCACCTGCAAACCGACCATGCTGCACTGAAGTGGCTTCACACCGTCAAGGAAACTAACAAAAAACTTCTTCGGTGGAGTTTAGCTCTCCAAGATTTTGATTTCGACGTCCAACACATCTCAGGAGCTTCTAACAAAGTGGCTGATGCACTCTCCCGTGAAAGTTTCCCAGAATCAACTGGTTAAAATCGTCCTTGAGATGTGGAAAATATTGTTAGTCTTTATGTACTTGGTAGTATATTTAGAGATGCATGTGTCTTATTAACTCTGTTTTTCCTAGAGCTCCAGGAAGAAATCCCAGCCAGTGTTTCACCCTAGCTGAGATTTGGGGGGCGTGTCATAAATATAAAGGGAAGGGTAAACCCCTTTGAAATCCCTCCTGGCCAGGGGAAAGCTCCTCTCACCTGTAAAGGGTTAAGAAGCTAAAGGTAACCTCGCTGGCACCTGACCAAAATGACCAATGAGGAGACAAGATACTTTCAAAAGCTGGGAGGAGGGAGAGGAACAAAGGGTCTGGGTGTGTCTGTGTGCTGCTCTTGCCAGAGACAGAACAGGAATGGAGTCTTAGAACTTTTAGTAAGTAATCTAGCTAGGTATGTGTTAGATTATGATTTCTTTAAATGGCTGAGAAAAGAATTGTGCTGAATAGAATAACTATTTCTGTCTGTGTATCTTTTTTGTAACTTAAGCTTTTGCCTAGAGGGGTTCTCTATGTTTTTGAATCTAATTACCCTGTAAGATATCTACCATCCTGATTTTACAGGGGGGATTTCTTTATTTCTATTTACTGCTATTTTTATTAAAAGTCTTCTTGTAAAACACTGAATGCTTTTTCATTGTTCTCAGATCCAAGGGTTTGGGTCTGTGGTCACCTATGCAAATTGGTGAGGCTTTTTATCCAACATTTCCCAGGAAAGGGGGGGTGCAAGTGTTGGGAGGATTGTTCATTGTTCTTCAGATCCAAGGGTCTGGGTCTGTAGTCACCTAGGCAAATTGGTGAGGCTTTTACCAAAACTTGTCCAGGAAGTGGGGTGCAAGGTTTTGGGAAGTATTTTGGGGGGAAAGACGCGTCCAAACAGCTCTTCCCCAGTAACCAGTATTAGTTTGGTGGTGGTAGCGGCCATTCCAAGGATAACGGGTGTAATATTTTGTACCTTGGGGAAGTTTTGACCTAAGCTGGTAAAGATAAGCTTAGGGGGTTTTTTCATGCAGGTCCCCACATCTGTACCCTAGAGTTCAGAGTGGGGGAGGAACCTTGACAGGTACTACTTGCAAAAAGAGAAATCATAACATCAGTCTCAGGTGTGGTTTTAATTTTCTCCAAAGACGATATTTTAACAACCGAAAGGCCATCCAGATATATAATTGCTATGTAGTCTGTGTATTTAATTCATTGCATTTTGTTCGGAAAGTATCCCAATATTTGAACAACCTGTTTATTACATTAAAACTGATTAGCATATTAACAATGCATACACTAGATATATGAGTATTTCATGATGAGTCATTTATTTCATTAATACAACGGGGTATGCATTCTTCTTGTTGTTATCAGTTTCCATTACAAGAGATTTCCACTTGCCTATTTAATGTACATACACATATGCTTCTTATAGGCGGGGCTGGTAGCACTCTCAGTAGCTTCTTACTTTACCAAGTTGTAACTGTTCAAGCTGAAATTTTCCATGCC
Organism: Caretta caretta; assembly: GCF_965140235.1. NCBI lineage: Eukaryota > Metazoa > Chordata > Testudines > Cheloniidae > Caretta > Caretta caretta. Next base: position 198,528,535 of record NC_134208.1, on the reverse strand, counting down.
AGTGTCTCTGCCTCAGTTTGATTTTTTTGGAAAATGTCACCCACAGTTACACTCCATATTCTTTATGGAAATATGCGCATGATATGGATATGGCATAATTTAGATATATTTTCTACAAGATGGGTCTTGTAAGGTATCATTGGAAAGGTTATGATGTACTGAATGCGATTATCCAATTTGTACACATGTATCGTTTCTGTATCTGGAGTTAGGAATATTAACTTTGTAACAATTACAACTGTGTTTTTATTTGGGAGACACCCATCAGACAACACGCCATCAGCCTTGATGGGCCATTAGGAAGAAACAATAAGCCTTTGAAGATCCTAATCTCTCTCCTTCCTGAGAGGCATCCTGGGACATAGCTGTGACACTACCAGGCCAGGTGGTGCTGTCACCTGATACTAAACACCATCTTGGACTTCTAGTAATTTTCCACTAAAAGGAGGGGGAAGTCAAGACTGGGAAACAAGATTCCCACCTTATGTAAATCTTATTTAAGGCTGGGGAGTAAGGCAAACAGTACTCTTCTCCATTGCCTTCCTGCCCAAGAAGAAAGACTGCTGAAAGTACCTGAAGAGACAAAGGAACTGAGCGGTGGGAAAGACAAGGGCTGAGTCCAGACTAAGATAGGAGTCTAGTCTGTAAAGAGAAATAAGTGGACCTCTAAGCTACAGAAACTCTGCAACTTGCCTCAAACAATATTTATCTTGAAACCAGTCTCTTTAAGACCTTAAGCTTAGTATGCATGTTTTGTTTTATTTGCTTGGTAATCTGCTTTGTTATGTTTGCTATCCCTTATAATCACTTAAAATCTGCCTTTTATAGTTAATAAGCTTGTTGTTGTTTACTATTAAACCCAGTTTGTGCAATTTCTAACGGGGGGGGGGGGCGGCGCAAGAAGTTGTGCATATCTTCCTTCACATTGAGGGAGGGGGTGAATTTATGAGCTTACATTGTATAGATTTCTCTAAAAACAGGGAGAGAGAGAGCCCAAGCTAGTGGAGCAGGCAGGCTCAGTGAAATCCCAGTACATCAGGTGGCATCCCAGAATGGGGGGTCCAACCAGTCACAGTGGTTCAACCATTTCTGAGAATGAGGCTACGGAGTAACAGCTTGTTTTTCAATGTTAAAAAAACATGCCGGTGACCTTTTCTTTGAAAAGCTGTAGTGCCCCCATGCTTTGGAGCAGGGAGTTGACATTTGGTAGGGTGTGGTCTTTGTGTCAGGAATGTGCCTTTTGCCATCCCCTTGAAAATTCACCCACAGTTGGCTAAGTTATACGCCTTTGAAAAATTGTAGTTCACACATCCTCTGTAGAGAGGTGCTAGAATTTAACAACTGAAATCTATGAAGATTCTGTCCTTACTAGGCATGCTAAAGCCTGCCTCAGCTTGTGACCAGACTGTACAGGGGCCATCCCCACAGAGTGGCTGAATATGCTTTAGCCCACCACTGTGTGGGTGAAGCCAGACATTCTCTGTAATGGCTGCTCTTGGCTGGGGTTGTGCCATGCACTGGAATGGAGAGCAGAGGGCTGTCTCTCCTGTGTTCTTTGTGACCCTCCTGCTGGCATCCAGGCAGCATGGAAAAGGAAGCTGCCTGATTCAAGTGCAGACGGGACAGGAGCTGGACCTAAGTCATCACAGGGAAGGGATGAGCGAATAGATTGGTACAAGGAGGCTGGTACTAGAGGCTGACAGGAGGTGTAGACTGGAAGCTGGGGTGGAATTGGCTGGGCCAGGAGACTAGATCTGGGAGCTAGGGATACAAAACTAACAAAATAAAAAGTTAAGTCACCTAACTGTAATATACCCTCTACTTCTCCACCTGCAGATATACACCTTGTTATTACTACCACATTCCAAAGACCATGCACTGCAACCGTAACTCTGTTTCCCTCAGTTTGACGTTCTCTAATACACTCTTGCCGAACTACCATCTTGCAACACTATAAGTTATGTACTCCCTCTTTCCTCTGTCTCTGTTCCTGTCTTCCATTTTCTCCATATTCTCCTGTTCCCCCACCAGTTTCCTCCCTGTATTTTCTCATTTCTTTGCCACTCAGCTTCTCTGGGCCTTGTCCCTTTCCTAATTCCCCTTAGATAAATCATCTTTCTCAACAGCTATCTTCTTGCATTCTTTCAAATCCTCTCCTATTCTCATGCTTCACAGTTCTCTCCCCATTTTCTCCAAGCTCATGGGTTCCCCATTTTTGTTTCCCTTTTCACCATATTTTGTTCCCATTCCTACTCCCAAATCATCTCTCTCTTCCACCTAACTTTTCTTATCTGCTCTCCTCTCTACACAATAACAGCAGTGAGCTGTAGGTGAGGGAAAGAACTTAACTATTTTCCTATGAACACCTCTGGCAAAGGAAGCATATGAGTTCAGTGCAGTGCTTCCTCTGCAGACATGCAGTGCCAATGAGAGAGTACTTTCAGATGGAACCAACCAGCTAGGACACTCTGGGCTCTAACAACAATATGGTCCTTGCATCTTCTTCTCCCTTTCATATGGAAGTGACCAAAGGGTCTCCACAGGTGAAGGAGGGAAGAGGTAGGTCTGCGGGTGAGCTGATGGATATTAGGATGTATCTTTAGTCTAATTTGGGAGGAATGAGGTATTATTAAAGTGGCATTTGCTGTAGATACTGTCACTATATTCAAGTTTGCATTACTGATTCCATTAGCAGCTACAGTTTGGGGAGGAGGTGTTTATATCTTAGCCATTTGGAATCGTATCAGGCTGCAACTTAGCATTCATTCAGGCTCTTGGGTGCCCATGTGTTCATAACCACAAATCTTGTTATGTTAGTTCCAGCGCTTGCCTTTATATGTGCAGTATATGATTTTACAAGATAAGATACTATGTGCTTGCATATCAGAATGTATAATCAGCCTTTAGTATCTAAGTCATTATCCTATATGCCAGATTTCATTTGAGAATTGTTTACGTTGGTGAAGTAATTCTTAAATTATATAAGTTAAGTTTAAAAGTAAACTTACAAACATATTATTTTGACTGAACTCCATGTATAGTACCGTTTTAACAAATTTTGAACTTAAAAGATTGTTTTTAAAAGAGGTGCTGCTGGCAGTCAATCTTTAAAATAAACATGGAATGTAAGTAACTGTTTTATTACCTTCAGTGTATGTCTCTCCATAATTATCTTGGTTTGTGCCCTCAGATGAGTTAGAATGAAGCAACCACAACTCACAATATCTCTGTCTTTATTCGTTTGTCTCTGTCACAGAGTGATTGGGCCTTTCAGAGGGGTCCAGGGCCAGCTCATATCTGAGCTTGGTTGCCTCCCAGATTATTTGGCGGTAGGCTTCAACAAGGCCTGCTGGGAAAAGAGAAGCAGGATACAAAAAACAAGTCCTATATTCTAGTGTGGAGCAAGCCTCAGAGAGATTAGGGAATAGTTGGAAGTCTTTTCATGTTGAGGCCTGAAGGGGAACAGTAGTTGTTATATGGTCTCTCTGGGCAAGGGTCAGACCCCTTGACCCCTGTAATCTATGGGGAAGACTTTATGAAACTAAAATCCAAGAAGAATAGGTTGCTCCAATTCTAATAAAAGATCTGTGAAGGCCTAAGGAACAGTTTGTGTTGAGTTTGTAACAGGTGGGTGAACCAAGCCTGAGAAGAAGGAATGGGCAGAATGGATTTCCTTTTTAAATGTTGGGCTATACATTGTGTTAATAAGCCTTTATTAAACCAAACCCCAGCAGGGGATACTTTGTTCTGTAGCTCTAGTCATTTGTATGTGATAAGACCAGGCCCAGGACCGAAACAGATAGGGAAGGGCCTCAGTGTCTGATAATTAATGATATTATATGTTTTAATATTTGAGAGAATTTTCTGATTATTAGTGCTCATGAGAATGAAAGAAATGTCTAGAGACATTATCCATGAAACCAATGATGTTCAGGCTGCACTACACATTTGTCTCCATGTACCCCAACATCTATTACAGGATTTTATGAGAGCCTTCTGGTTCACCTCCATGAAAGGGTTAGACATCGGTAGAGTTTAGAGATGTGATGAAGGTAAAATAGCCAATGGAAACGATGACAGTACTCAGAGATTAGGAGGAAGAAATGGAAGAGGAAATGATCAATTGGGGTAGTTACAGTAGGGAGACTGTTGCATTTAGCAGAACCTTAAATAGAAAGAAAGAAGTGAATTTCTTGAACCTTTCTGGAAAGGGGCAGTGGAGTTGGGTGGACGGATTGAATGGCATGAAAGAGGGAAAGAGAATAACGGACCCTTTTGGAAATGAGGGAGGACTAGAAATTGTAGCCTGGTACTTAAAGGCTGTCCCTACATGTAACACGTAGCAGAATCGTATCCTACACATTTTAAGCATTGCTGCCTACTGGCTTCCAAATGGCGTTCAGATTGCTGGTCTTAACCTATACTTCTCTCAAATGTTTTGGGACTGTGCTGAGTTTCCACACAGCACTGCTGCAGCGCAGCTCAGCTCAACAGAGGAGTTTCAGTGGGTGTGCTCTTGGCTTCAAATGCAGAGGGGCTTTGGCAGGGCAGTCTTCCTCAAGCTTCTGGACTCTGTAACTTGCTTCCTCCCATCCTGGGCTTACAAGCCCCCATATCTGTTCCTGTTCCTGACATGTTACAAAGCCCAAGCACCTGAAAGAAAAGTGGGGAGGGGGCTGCCTGAAAGGCTCCTTGTATGAATGAGGGATGGCAGTTTTACTAATTCTGTTGGATTTTAAACATTATAGAAGCACATAAAGCTGTTAAGAAGGAGACTTCTTTTCCTGTGGTTATACCTCAAAATAACAAAATAAAATAAAACCGCTCCGAGACCCACAAACACTGTTTGCAAGTGGTGCTGCAAAGGTCGCCACAATAATGGGGGCTGGGTGAGAGCAGGGGGCCATGGTGCTACTCTTTCATCAAATTGACTTTCACAGCTGACCAAATGTGGGCTGAACATGCGATGCTCCAGATCAAAGATGGTGGAGATGCCGCTGCAGTACATGCTTTTTGAGAGTTCCCAGATGTGCTAAATAAGCCAGAATTCCTCTGGAGGCTCATGCTGAAGTACTCTTCTTACCTTAAAAGCCAGGATGAAGTCCCTAGTGTTTATAATTACAATGAAGTAAGCTGTAGCTCACGAAAGCTTATGCTCAAATAAAGTGGTTAGTCTCTAAGGTGCCACTAGTACTCCTTTTCTTTTTGCAAAGTGCAATGGTGACATCCACAGTGAAAAGTATGGCACAATAGTATTGTGACAACTGCTTTCACAGCCTGGCCCTGGTATGACTCTGTCTCCAGCAGTATTCAACAATTTAACAATACCAGATAATTTCTTTATCTTAATTTCCAATTACTTTTTTTCCATAGATGGTGACATAATACATTTATAGTGACATTACTTATTCTCTACCCTTAACAAAAGTTTAAACAAGGGATAATAATTTCTGCCTTTCATTTTGAAGCACACTGTTGAAGATCAAACATTTCTAACGGGTCCAGAAAATAAATATATATATAAAATTATTAATTGTGACACTGGAAAAACAAACCACAAGCTCAATTATACTTTTAAAATACAATGCATGCATGTTGGCATGAGTGGTTCTGTGATTTGTGGCAGGATTGCTTTAATCACCCATGAGAAGTTTCAAAAGTTGTTAGCATTTTCCCTCAATTTGTCTAGTAATTTCATTCTCTGTTTTTGAGAACAGAATAACCCTCTGTTGGCCTTATGCAAATAAATCCTCTCTTAATGCACTTGAAATGGAACGATTCCCAATGGAAGACGAGTGGCAAATCAAACTAGTTGCAAATGAAAGTAACCTCTCAGACCAGAGTTATAAATGTTTTATTCAGATGAACAAAGTTTCTTTATTTTAGCACTTTAATCCATTTTCCTTTTGCTTTTTTCACTTTTTCCCTAAACAGTGCTGTCATCCTGAAATGACAAGGATTGATAGCTAAATTACTATTGCATAATTTACCTCATCACTCCTCCATAGACAGTGTTTGAATGTTCAGATCTTTTGAAGCACATTGCTAGTAACAGAATTTTTTAGTTTTTGGACAAAAATGCAAATACTTAGTTTGCCATTTGAATGATTAGCGTTTAAATTAATAACTTAATACAGAAAAAGAATCAAGAGTTATTTCTAATTAGGTAAGTTCTAATGTTCTTATTACATCCCAACACGATAAACTTTCAGGAAGTGCGTCTGCCATTTCTCCTTTAAATCTTTCAGTGTTTTCTGGATACCTATTTTCTTTAATCCAAATAGCTTCCACAATATATAATGTCTGTGTTATTTTTGTATTATCATCTGATGAAAATCAGGTGGTTAGTATTGAAACATTGCTATTTTTGCATTACCAAAATATCCATGTAAATTTAAAAATGTGATTGAAACATGCACTATCTGGCAAAAATCTTGGTGGGTAAGACTTATACATTTCTGTGAAATTTCCCTCCAGCAGCTCCCATGTAATACACAAGTATCAGTTCTATTTAGTTTTCATAGGAGTAATAGTTTTTCACACAGATAGAAAGTGTGGGAAGTTTTCTTTGACAGTTTCCAATACCAGATGAAAGATAGATTGGCTGCTTTCAACTGTAAGCACGATATATTTTTTTTTTCTCCCAACCCTGTTTGACGGGATAGATTGGGCCACTCTGGCTCAGCCAACAATGCATTTGTTCCATCTTCCAATAAGACTTTTGATGATGTCCAACTCCAGGCTGCCGAAAGCATATGCGATGCTCCCAAGGTCATTTGTATTGTGTGTGGGAGGGTTTCCTGGCTATATTCTGTGCTCACAGTCATCCCAAGAAATGGGACTCACTTTGATTTCCGCTTGAGCCCCAGCTTCAAACAAAACTGCCTGTTCACTTCAAGCCAGGGAAAGAAAAAGCTCACAACTTTAGTGAGAAAAGAAAGAACCAGAAACTAGCTAGTTTATTGGCCTCTTTGCTTTAATTAAAAACTGTATGTAAAATTTACCAAATGTGAAGATAAGGCTGCAGAATTGATACTAAAGATTGATAAAAGCATAGCCATTTAAGAGCTAACTTGCAGCTAAGTTATTTTTAAACTACCTAAACTTGATGCTGGCACTATAAAAGATTCATTTGTGCCTCTGGATCGCATTCAGCGCCATTCTTAAGCTTTTGGTTTCTATTCGTTTTATAATATTTACTTCCAGTGCCAAGCAAGGCAAACAATAAAAGTAAGGAGGATTTTTTAAAAAAAGTGTTCAAAAATCAACAGAATTGTCTGGAAATTAAACTAAGTTCTTCATAGGAGAGAAGGTTAACTTTAACACGAGGAGTTTTATTTCTTCTAAGTGTAAATAAGCAGATAGCACAGGACACTATTACAGACAGCTGTAAGAGATGAGCCATAAAGTCCTTGGTCAGACCATGTTCCCTCAGCACCATGTGACATATTATCCTTTGCTCTTTCTGTAAAAATCCTGTGTTAAGGCCTGTTTTTTTAATCCATCATGTCACTTTTAAGTGTCACATATGACAGAACCTGAAAATAAAATGGAGATGGTTCAAATAAAATTGAAAGACTGGAAAAGTATCAATAAGAGTCAGAATTAGAGTGCAGGCATTTGTGTGTTGGAACCCTGCATGAGGAGAATGGAGAACGAGGAGAATGTCTTTAATAGCAACGATGTAAGAATCCTCTGCTTACAAGCTGTTGCTGACAGCAAGGCTCCTCAGAAAGCATTGATACGTGACCTAATGAGAACATATAAGATCTGAATGTTGGGACTCTTTCCCACATCCCCATAGAGCAGCATAATGTCCACTCCTGTGTGAAGTGGATTCCCATGGAATCAAACATAACTTGTGTGTGTGCTATAGTATTTAGCCATTACTCAGCTATTTTGAGCAAATGGGTTTTTTAGGCTGCAACAGCCAAGAGGAAAACAAATCTTGCAAAAAGTAATATATTATTCCTGACTGACTTCATGCTGCTGAAAATCAATGACAAAATGTGATCTTTAAAGAAAGGAATGTAACTGTTGAATGGAACTGGTTAACTGTTTTAGCCTTTATTACTTATCCACTTAAACTGAGGCTATGTCTACACTACCACTGGATCGATACTCCAGTGATAGATGCACCGGGATCGATTTAGTGGGTCTAGTGAAGACCCACTAAATTGACAGCAGAGCGCTCTCCAGTCAACCCCAGGACACCACCCCGAATGAGAAGAGTAAGGGAAGTCAACAGGAGAGCGTCTCCTGTTGACCCAGCACAGTTTTGACACTGCAGTAAGTCGACCTAAGCTATGTCGACTCCAGCTACATGAATAACGTAGCTAGAGTTGGGTCACTTAGGTTGACTTACCACAGAAATGTAGACATAGCCTGTGTGTGATTCACAAAGAGTCTAAGCATGCAATCCTGGTTCCCACTGAAATCAGTGGCAAAATTCATTTTGACTACAGTGGGATCAGGACTTCATCCTAAATCTCTACTTCAAGATTATCATGATGCTAGAGTCTTAGGCCACATCTCATCAACACAAATCAGATTTGGCCAGTTGAGGTATCGACTCCAGATATTTAAATGATCTATTTTTCCCAACCCATTTTTAATGATCTGTGCTGCATATTGACTTATTTTCTGTCCTTACTTATAGTTATTTGCAAAAACGATTTAATATATCATGTTTCTGTTGCTTACCAACAGTGTATGTTGTATCATTGTACCTTCTGCCCAGTGGTACATCCATCTGAACCAAATCCTTCAATGAAAAGCCAAAGATCAAATAAGTGTTCAGAGGAAGACACCTTTGCTACAGTTCTTCTGCAGTCACAATTCCCTCAAAATCAAAGGACCCCAAACCATGGGCCTCAAAAGCCAGCCCTGGTTGCCTGCAGTGGGGACTTCAAATAAACAATGTTTAGGATAACACAAACTCCATGACAAACTTTCAGCTCTAGTCATTGGTTTACATTTGAAGTCATCTTGTGGTATAAAGGGCTAGAAACTTAATTTTAAACAAACAAAGAAAGCTGAGACTGACACTTAAGGGACACCAAAATGGGAAGCACAACCACAGGCTTTGGGATGGATAACCACCGTATTGTACTGGATGGATTGTGGATTTTTCTCATATCCAAGGCACTGCAATTTAACCTCAGTTGTCCTGGGGCATAGAGGTGGGGGGGGAGGGGAGGGAGTTGTAATATTGTCAGACTGCTACTGTGGTATTGATTATTTGTGCCTGGTGTTATTAAAGGGATTGTTTACATCTGTTACTGTCCTTGCCACTTTAAAATGGAGGGATAGTGTCGTTATTTGCCCATTTCAAAGATAGGACAACCGAGCACAGAGGGATTAAGAGACTTGTCCAAGGGTATGCAGCCAATCAGTGGTGAAGCCAGTGATAACAGCAGTCCCTTACCCTACCAAACGACACTGCCTTTGAATGCAGTTAATTGGCATGGTAGTTTGATAGTGGATATGCGGTGATACTTCTAACCTGATGCTTGCTTTGGAATTTCACATCTATTTCTGTGCATTGATATGAAAAAATACATGTGAAGTTTAGGAGAGGAAATACAGTATGGGCTTCTGGGCTTGTTAATCTTTAATGAGTTCCATCTTTTTAGAAGGATTATGTTTTTAAATTTTCATTGCACTAGTGAAAACAGCTATTAGAGTAATATTGCTTTTCACGTTGTTCCTGTGTTTGTATTGTTAAAGGAAGGGGAAAGTATCTTTTGATAAGTACCAGTCGTTGTTTGGAAGTTCAGTTAACAGTTTCAGTATTCAGACATGATCCCATGAATTTTCCAGTTCCGCTTTAAGGACATGAAGTTATTGGCAACTCTGCACACTCATGAAGGAATAAGTAGATGAATAGTTTTTACGAAGTGTTGAAAGAGGTGATTGTCATTTAAGAGTTAGGAAAATGTTAATGTCAGAATTGACAAGGAGGTAATTATACTTCAGTAGTTTCATGTTCAATTGACATTTACTGGCAGGAAATCTGGAGAATGTTTCACAGGCCTGTACCCTTCCTTTTATTCACATTCTCTTTCTTTCTCTTCACTGTGTTTCTTGCTTTCAGTCTGTCTCTTTCATATACATACAGTCAAATGTATATTCTATTCAGAAAAATAATTAAAAAGCTACTGTCTTTTCTCCTTTCATTGAACATAAAGAGATTAATTGTTTCACTCAAAGTATAATTAAAGCATATAATTTGATTCCTTTGAAGGCACTAATCATCATAGAAACAATAAGAGTCCTATTCTGATATTTCATATGCCTTCTGTATCTTGCATTTTCTACAATTTAAATGAAAAAAGTGTTCAGCGTGTCTCAATTTAAATCACACTATCACACAGTGTCAGTATTCTCCCTCCTGGACTCTCAGCGCACGAATCAGGAAGACAGGGAGCTTTGGGTTTTTCCACAAGGAGGCAAAGATAGGAGAGGAAGGGATTAATGTTTTGGGGAACCACCAAGCAGCTCAGTTGGACAAATACTCTTTTCAAATATTTATTCACTTTCTTGGCGGCTAGCACAGAGCATGGTTGCGATGATTTATATTCCATTTCACATGTCAAGATGCAGACTCTGAGTTTGTCACATCTCCCAGAGATGGAATAGCAGCATTGCTGGCATGATTTCAATATAGCCGTGAATTCAAGCTGTTTCTGTACATTATCCAGTAGGTGAGGCCATCTTTGTACCATCATATTATAGGAAGAGTTGTGACAATTGCTTCAGAATCAACCATACATCACTTTTTATGGGCTTCTACAGATCTCTGTTGTGAAGGCATTAAAGTGCCAAGATGTATATGGGCCATCAAGGGTGAAGGAAGCCAGTGAGTGGTACCAGTGAGTTGGGAAGAGTGCATCTGAATCCCCTGGATCCAGGCCAGGTTCTGCACATCCCTCTCTGACCTTTTACTGGTGTAGTACAGTAGCTGAGACTCACTATTAAATCAGACAGGCAGAGCGGGTATCCTCAGATTACACCATTCAACCTATTAAAAAAGAACAACAAACTTTTAAAAAAATGTTTTCATAGTACAGCAGTGGCTGGGAAACTAACAGGCAATGTGCCAACCTGTGTGATGGGTGACTCTCCTAGATAGGTGACATTTCCCTCATCTTCTCCCCTAAGGGGGAGACAGCTTGGATGGAAGGGGAGAATAGACAACTGTGGTAGTGGGGTGATGGTTCTAAAGCCTGCATCACCACTTCCGAAAGACTGCAGGGAAAGACTGGCTCCTTTAGCTGCTCCTCTCCTTCTGCCAGACATTTGTCCAGGCACTAGGGATGGATCATGTTGCTGCCACCACTGGGAGAAGAAATTCGCTCCTGACAGTGGAGTTCTGACTCAGCTCCCTTCTTCCTGCCATTCTTCCTTCGTTATGCTCTGCCCTGCCTCTCAGCACACAGTAGATCCAAATTCCCACCTCTTGCAATGATCGGTCTCTTCTCTTGTATCCTTTTGCCTTTTCTCAACTGCCTGCCAAATTAGCTCTGTCGGGACAGGAGCTTGGGGGACGGCATGGTATTGTTTCTTTAAGTGGCCATGCTGTGTTCAGCACAATAGGGAACATGGAAGTGAAGCCATTCCTGTCCAAAGGAATTCTTTCATTTGTAAGGTTTTAGAGTAACAGCCGTGTTAGTCTATATTCGCAAAAAGAAAAGGAGTACTTGTGGCACCTTAGAGACTAACCAATTTATTTGAGCATAAGCATCTGATGAAGTGAGCTGTAGCTCACGAAAGCTTATGCTCAAATAAATTGGTTAGTCTCTAAGGTGCCACAAGTCCTCCTTTTCTTTTTTCATTTGTAAGCTCTTCAGGCCAGGGGTTGTCTCTTACTGTGTATGTACAGGGCCTAGCATAATGGGGCTCTGATCTCCTTTGGATCCTCCAAGTGCTCCTGTAGTATGAAAAATAAATAAGTTGGACTGTGATAAGTGCTGAGCACTTGTAATTCTTGCTTAAGTCGATGGGAGAGGCAGGTGTCAGCACCTCTCAATATCTGGCTTTAAGAAGAAAAAACAAGTTGCTGTTCAAACACACAAAGGACCTGTGGCACTAATTTTCAGTGGTCCTAAACACCAGCTGCTCCCATGGATTATTAGATTATCAAAGAGAAGTTTAAGTGGCTATTTAATCATGGTCTATAATTATCTACCAAGGGTTAAGATGTCTGATACTAGAAGGCTCTTTAAATTAGCAGACAGAAACATAACAAGATCCAATGGCTGGAAGTTGAAGTCAGCGAAGTTCAGACTGGAAATAAGACACACATTTTAAGTGATTGTAATCAGTTATTGGAACAACTTGCCAAGGGATGTGGTAAATTCTTCATCACTTAAATGAAGATTGCATGCCTTTCTAATGCACAAGCTGTTGGGCTAGAGGGAGGCCTCATTTGGAGAAATCTTCTGGCCTGTAACATGCAGGAGGTAAGACTCAATGTTCAGATGGCCCTCCTGGCTGTAAATTTATGAGGTGGAGTGCTGAGTGTTCGGAACTGGGGAGGAAATGGAATAATGATGTCATAATGCTGGAAGAGTTTTATACTGTTTCAGTAAACAGCTAGTACAGTTCTGCAAGTACTGTATGACAGTCTTCCCAGAAGAAGTGTGTTTTTATGAGGGATTTGAAAAAGGTTGACTATCTACTGCAATATCAAGCTGTGGAAGTTAGACGAAACAATCTGGATGAAGAGAGACAGTGGTCATGGGAGAAGCAAATGAAGGTGGAAGGTAACAGTTATACCACTTGCCTAAGTTAGCTCCCCAGCTCAGGCCACTGGCTATTGGTCCTGGGCATTGCTTAGCTGTCTGTGTCCTTAGATTGTCTTCTTCAGCACCTGTTTTCATTGCGGAAGTGGAGCCAGAGGATGTAAACAGAGAGAGACAGAGACTTATATCCTACCTTTACTTCTCCCAGGGTAAGACAGAGAGAGTAAAGTGGTACCACACTGATGGGCACCATATAAGTACCTAGACAGACAGACTTTTGCGTAGAATTACAGCATGGTTCCTCAATGAGGACAGTTATCAAGGCTTTCTGGTTTTGCATTTAAAATTGTTTGGACCTCAGCTAAGGCCACCAAATACGAGCAAAGCTATGCTGGCTGACACTGTTGTCAGCAATTTCTGCCTCCCAAGCTTAGAACATCAAGAGGTGGCTTTCATTTACATTCATGAACTTTTGTAGAGTATGTCAGTTTCACAGTGCTAATCCTAGTCCTCCTGCAAATCCTGTGCAATAGATTTCTGTCAGTTATCTATATGGCCAAATATTGGAATTCCCTTCTCCTGTATTTGAAATCCATATGCACCTGTGCTTGAAATGTAATCCAGAAGTCAGAGTGAAGTGTTGTGTTCTCCATATTTTGGATGTGCGTTATCCAGCCAGACCACTACTACAACAGTGATCTGCAAAGGGGCTGGTGGGTTGGGAAGAGAAGTTAAATATTCAAAGCAAGATAAATTATTCTGAAGGTGGTGGGGGAGCCAGGTTTCAAACTCTGTGTTTAAGGACTGTCAGTGACTTTTAATCGCTATCCGTGACAGGGTTTAGTTCCAAAGACAAAGCATTTTGCTTATCAATATAGCAACAGCGCACAGTGGCTTTCCTTAAGCTTTAAAAAAAATCAAAGGTTTTTAGAAATGTAAGCTTTTGCTGGATTCCACTGTCACTTTTAGGTTGCAGTGTTAATACTAATGAGCTAATACTGTATGCCTGAAAACAAACATGTTTTTATTAGTATTTGAAGAGGCTGGAAGCCATTCTATTTGTGTCCTTGGCTGATGGAATTACAGTGTATCAATGGTCAAAAGGATGTTACATGGTAATTTACAGGACACTTGGGGCAAACCACAAGGCACAAATGGTTGACATGTTATGTACTCAGTAAAATGCAGCAGTTGCAGTGTCTTGCTTCATTAATCTTTGAATTGGTACAATGGTGGCTGTATTATAGTTTAAACTTCCACAGATATTAACTACTATCAATATTTTGGGGTGAAGGGAGCATATTCAAAGCCATTTAAAACTGCCATTTGGAAAATATATGCACTGTTACAGACATAACTCTAGAAGGCGGTTGGTTTTTACATTAAATACTCCTCATTAACCTGATTAGGCCTATGATACACAAAAAAACATTTTTTTTTACCTAATCACAGAAAAATTCTGACATAGCCTTAACACCCTGTGTGTCAAATGGTCCAAATCCTACCACTGTTCTTTAATGAGGGGTCCCATTGACTTCTATGACATGGAAGTTGAACACAGTTGGACCTTATGTAGTGAGATGTGAAAAGTTTAACATAAAATGTTTACAGAGATGAAAAATGATGTTTTCAGAATACGTCTCTATTTTAGGTGAGTCTCATCTAAGAACTCCTCTCCTACTGAGTGAAATATTAGAATGAACTGGTAAAATATCATTTGCCGTTGGGGGGAAAATAACTTACATTTTAGATAAATTGCATGAGTAAATCTTAATTGCAGTCAAACAACCTGGAATAGTTTCTATTAGCATCTGGTGTTTTGATATGGATACATTCTGCCTCTAATTCTTCTCATCAAATGATGAGAAAAAAGAAAAGAAAGATGATGAATAAAGTGGACTAGACTGGCCTCTGTTTTTAGACTTTGTGGGTGACATCTGCCTTATATCACAAAAACCAAAAACAGATGGAGAATATGAAAAACTTGAGAATAGCAAGATGCAGGGTTAACAGGAAGAGCCATGGTTTTTGTTAAAGATGCCCAAGTATTTCCTTGAGTAAAATTCCAGATGATAAAAAAGCTTTCATGTTATTTGTATTCATTATCAATAATGCATTTTGTAATTGACTGAGAGCTACTGTTCTGCATTTCTGAGAAAAGATTTACTTTTAGCTGATATAGTTAAAAAAGAACATCCTAGATTAGTAATAGTAGGATAAACAGATCTATTTTTGTCATATGAAAAATACTGTAACAGTGCCACTTGGATAGTTTAGGAAGGTAGGTGTTTTTATTACCTGACTGGATGAGAGTTGTTTCTGCCAACAGACGCTAGGGCAGGTTCAGCCAACCCCCATTGCAAGGCTGATAGCTTTGTATCTCTGTCCTGTGTGTTTACCAAAGGTGAGGTCTAAACTAGGCCTTTCATGCTCCAAAGTGAGTCATTCTGGTGAGTCAATAGAAATTTTTCCGAGCTTGGCTCAGCTCTTATTTGGCGGGAGATGAGAGAGAATTGTCTTAATCTTTTATACACAGCACAGTCACACAACCTTCCCTTTACGTGGGATTTTGTTTTAATTGTATCCCCCTAGAGGGAAAATCATGCATTGCAGGGAAAAAGGTTCACTAGCTCTTCTTTTCTGATGTCATCTCTCCCTATATCATACCATGCATAGTAATGGGGCCCTCACAGTGGTAATCACTGCACGTAACAGTAACAGTTTGGAGATTCAGGCCTTGAGGGTATGACTACAGTGCAGTTAAAGATCCATGGCTGGTCTGTGTCAGCTGACTTGGGCTTACAGGGCTCAGGCGGTGGGGGAATAAAACTGCAGTGTAGACTTCTGGGATCAGGCTGCAGTTTTACAGCCCCGCGCCAGAGTCAGCTGACACAGGCCAGCCACAGGAGTTTAACTGCAGCACAGACTACCCTGGGATTGTAAGCTTCTCAGGGCAGGGTCCCTGACACTTTTGTCAATGAAGCACCATGCCTACCTGTAGCACCTTAGAGACTAACCAATTTATTTGAGCATGAGCTTTCGTGAGCTACAGCTCACTTCATCAGATGTATACCGTGGAAACTGCAGCAGACTTTATATATACACAGAGAATATGAAACAATAATATTCTCTGTGTATATATAAAGTCTGCTGCAGTTTCCACGGTATACATCTGATGAAGTGAGCTGTAGCTCACGAAAGCTCATGCTCAAATAAATTGGTTAGTCTCTAAGGTGCTACAAGTACTCCTTTTCTTTTTGCGAATACAGACTAACACGGCTGTTACTCTGAAACATGCCTACCTGGGATATTATATAAATAATTTAAAATAGTTTGACAGGCTAATAGACCTCAAGCTGCACAAGTTGTTTTCATCTCTCCAAGGTATAGCTAGGTCACATAATCTATCTTTTGCAGCAAAGGCATATGCCTACATATGCCTGGGAATCTGTATGAGACCTTGCAGAGGTAGAAGCTCGAAACAGCTACTTCTCTGGACTTGATGGGGTTCCCTACCTGGTATTTGGGCAAAAAGGAACTACATGCTTGCCGATTCTTGCTACCGCAGTTCAGAAAAATAGGACCAGAGTACATTTTGTAAATAAATACATTACATTCAGAAAACACCTGACTCAGTATCACCAATTTCTGCTCCGAAGACAAAATTGACCTACAACAGCTTGAATTTTGGCCACCACTCAAAGCCTGGGGAAAAATACATAGGGGATACCCTCTCAATTCTAATAACTTGTAATGAGAAATTGTCAAGATTTCACTGCCAACAACTGTATCGGATTTGAAAATATGTTGCTTGATATTATTTAAAAAACCTGAATTGATTGATTGATCCATTCCCACTCTGTTTCATGTAGGAATTAAGTATGGATGTGACATAACCACAAACGAGCAAACAGCTAATCTACATTTTGTCCCTGCCCTTATAACTATCAGTATATTATTAGTGATAAACTCCTGGAGACATAATCACATTTAATGATTAATTTTAAAAATGCATGCAAGTTGCTGCTCATTGAAAGTGGGCAGTTTTCAAATGTTAAGAGTACAGCCATTATTTATTTTTAGTAATTTACTTATAGATAGATAGAATGATGCATAATAGATGAGCAAGACAAAAAATGTAAATAGTACCAAAAGACTGGAAAATATGTAAATTCTATTTTTAGGTTTAATTTAACAATCTCTGAATGTACAATATATCTCTGACAATATGTTAAACATATTTTTTTTAATTGGGCAGAGACTTTTTTAATGCCTAGTTCTAATGTAATGTAAATTTTAGCAACCAAATGATAAACCCAGGACAATTAACTTTATAATTGTCTCAAAAACACAATCTTAGTTCAAGTATAGCTGGTTAGTATGAGTTGCATATATTTTTTGCTTTCATTTTTAAATTAGCTCTATATAGATAAAGTCTTGGATTGGATTATTGTTGTATAAAATCTATTTCTGCTGTACCTAAGTTTCAAACCTTTCAAGCCACAAAAGGGCTCTAATAATATTGTTTATTTATTCCCAAATGTATCTACACAGCCAAAGCTGAAATGCTACCAAGTCAGAAAAGTCCGTGGTTTAATGGGATGGGGGTGGAGAAACCATTTGATTTCTGATCAAAGTAAGAATTTTTATGTCTGCTACTAATTAGATGCTGTCTACTTCGTTACCAGGCTTGGAAACTTGGGAAATGTTCTGCCATAGAGAAAAGGGACACAATCACTGAATACCAGTGAAAAGAACTTCATCAAACTAATCTAACCCCACATAACAGACAGAGTTCATTCCATTAAAGAGATTCTGGAAACTTGCAGAATTTCAAGCTATGTTTTAATGCAACTTTTTGGCTGCCTGCCTTGTAAGAAAATCAAGGGTCTCACTCAATAATTGGGTATAAATACAGTCAGTGCAGTAGGCCTCAACTTCAGTCATGCAGAACCAATCTTTAGCTTGATGGTGTCACTGTTGCACATTTTAATTGAACTACTTGTGAGAAATACTGACATAATCTCATTATTATTCTGTTTTCCCTGTAAGCTTAGGGTACTGTTTGACGCTGTTTGATATTATTCTGATCACCAGCAGTCTAATGTGCAGACATAGGGGTGTGTGGGGGGGTATGTGTTTGAAAATTGGGATAAGAATTATCTTCTAATGATTGAAATGGAGTACCAGTGTATTCATTAGGCCATTAATCAAACGCTTCTACCAGTGCCAGTTACAGAGATTTAATAGGTTTAACATTGAGATTTGACACAACCTAGGTAGTATTCATTGTTCTTACTGAATCAAAATATATACTGGCAAATACACATATTTTTTGTTCTCATTTAGTGGTCATTATCTAAACAGCAAAAAGTGAAAATCTAGAGCTACATCTTCATTCCCCCTCTGCTTCTGAAACATGATTTATTTTAAAATTGCAGGATCTTTCCACGAAAGCCTTCTTAGTGGTATCTTATTAATTTTAACAAACTTCTCATTAGTAAGTCATCCTCAGAAGATTAGTATATTATATCTTTAAAAAGAGGGGTTCTTTTAATCAGTAACTTTTTGTAGTGTTAATGGTGACTGGGTAGAAAATTTAGATTTGAAAGGACATTGTCAATACAGTTACTAGATGGGTAATAAAAAAGTGGACTATCTTGTTCGTAAGCATTGCCATACTTCATTAGACCATATGTCTATCTGGTGCAGGATTCTGCCTCTGGCAACAGCTGGTATCCGATGCATGAAAGGAAGGTGAAAACCCTTAATAATTCACTTAGACAATTCGTGCAGTCTTATATGTAGGGGAAGATTTCTCTTATCAGCAAGTATTAGCTGATGCCCAGATTCACAAGGTTTTAAAATTCTTACAACAGTGTCCCTAGGTTTCAAACTCAAATGGTCATGAAAAGGGCCCTACCAAATTTATGGTCCGTTTTGGTCAATTTCATGATCATAGGATTTAAAAAATCGTAAATTTCATTTGATTTCAGCTATTTAAATCTGAAATTTCATGGTGTTGTGTTTGTGGGCATCATAACCCAAAAAGGAGTTGTCACAAAGTTATTGTAGGGGGAGTTGTAGTACGGCTACCCTTACTTCTGCACGGCTGCTGATGGCGGCGCTGCCTTCAGAGCTGGGCAAGTGGAGAGCGGCGGGTGCTGGCCGGGAGCCCAGCTCTGAAGGCAGAGCCGCCGTCAGCAGCAGCACAGAAGTAAGGATGGCCTGGTAGGGTGTTGCCACCCTTACTTCTGCACTGCTGCCTGCGGAGCCGGGCCCTCCGTCAGCAGCTGCCACTCTCCAACTGCCCAGCTCTGAAGGCAGCAGGGCAGAAGTAAGGGTGGGGTGGTATGGCGTTGCCACCCTTACCTCTGAGCTGCTGCTGGCGGGGTGCTGCCTTCAGAGCTGGGCACCTGGCCAACAGCCGCCGTTCTCTGGTCACCCACCTCTGAAGGCAACGTAGAAGTAAGGGTGGCAATACCGCAACCCCCCTGCAGCTCCCTTTTGGGTCAGGGCACCCAATTTGAGAAATGTTGGTCTCTCCCGTGAAATCTGTATAGTATAGGGTAAAAGCACACAGAAGACCAGATTTCACAGGAGGAGACCAGATTTCACAGTCTGATGTATTTTTCATGGTCACGAATTTGGTAGGGCCCTAGTCATAAATATATCCACATCTTGAACTTGAGCCACATTATTTGTCTTGATGATTTCTTCGTAGATCCATATACATCCAAAGCACTCTGTCTGTGAAATCTGAAAACACTTAACAAATTTAGCTTTACAATTGATAGATAAATGTTATTACCACTCCCATTTTACAGGTGGGGAGACTGAAGCACTTGTAATGATTTGTTGTGTGACTTTGGTTCAGTCTCTGATAGAGCAGGAAATAAATCCTAGCTCTCCCTTCTCTTAGGCTTTGTCTACATACAAAAGTTGTATTGCTTTAACTATAAAAAAGGATTTTAAAACAGCAGTCTATACTCATGTCTATCTTATCTAAAGCACTGCCATCCTGTGATGGTGACCTCTAGGCAGCCTAACAGGGTCCTGTCTCTCTCTCTGGTTCCCCTGAATAACTTCTGCCTCTCTCTTGAGAATGTGTCCCTCTTTTAATCCTGCCGGAGTTCTTTTGTTCTGTGTTAGTGGGCCTTTTTCTATGCTGGTCAAGCCCAATTTTGCAAGTGTGATTTTATAGGTTTACTGGAGACACACGCAAAATAATCAAGTTCATAATTCGGACATTGTCCCTTAACAATTCTTAATTGTTTGCTGAAAGGTGGCTATCCTGAGCCATTCTTTTCCTTCCTGCCTGTTTTTCCAAAGAGCCCCATATTGGGCTAAACCAATATATTCATACAATAAACATCTGAATAACCAGGCCAACATACCGTGTTCATAAATTATCACAAAACAGCTCCAAATCCGGCACATGATACAACCCCCTGAAGGAGCTGTCCATAAATTAATAATGCATTTTTGGTAGTTGTTTTTTTTTTTTAAGGCCCCACACTCCTTGTAAAACTTTGTAACACTGAGACAAATATGCAAAATTAAGGACCCATCCATCCTCTAATGTGTTATGTAATGTATGGACAACCCAACGTGTGCCTGCAGTTAATTAGGTATAAATGTGCTTATACCGGTATAGTTGATTCCCATGTGGAAATGGAATGAGGGGGTTGTAACCTGCTGTGACTACTTGGATAAAAAACAGTTTAAAAAACCTCATAACTGTAACCAGTACGAAAACAATGTGTGGACCAGTTCAGTGCTTTAGTTGCAAGTCTCAGAGTGTCTTATTTGTTTTCATAGTTTGATTCATATGCACATCAATGAATTACCTTTTAATCATTCCTTTCCAAACTGACCCTTAAACCATTTTTGTAGCTTTTCACTGGTCTTCTTTTACCACAGCTATTTAATTTGTGATGTTAAGTGACCAAAATGAACTGCAGTATTTAGTTCAGGTTCATTATTTTAATATTAAGATATTAAAATTTAATATTTTTCTTTTTTTCTGAAAGGATCCCAGCACCTATTTGCTTTTGTATAATTGGATTTTATTACAGTGTCTTCAAGGCCACAAGTACTCCTTTTCTTTTTAAGAAGATCTGTGTCTTAAGAAGATCCTCAAAGATTAAATTTAATCAATTTGTCTGAAAAGTTAAGATTATTTTTACCCATATTCATTCCTTTGAGTGCTACATTTTATCTGCCATTTTGCCATCAACTTACTCAGGGCACATGTACATCACATAATCCTCTTTAGTTTTTAGTAGTCTCTGATAAATAATTTTATGTCACCAGCTATCACCATCTCACGGTTACCTCTTTTTAATTAATCACAATTGCATTTTAACAATATATTTACCCTGATCGGGTTAACTATCCCATTCACCTTATAAAATTGTTACTCTTTGCTTGCATTCTCAATTTTTCTTTTCCTGTATTTAGAGTAAGTATATCCTTAAGTAGCTGAATGTTCAGTATTAATGACTTAAATTTTTTCAAAGCCAGGAAAACTTTGAAGATCCTTTTGTTTATTTATAAGTAGTAAGTTCAGGTATGGTGGTTATCTATTGTGTCAGTAACAACATGAAAGGAATCTTTGGGGAGACTTGTGAAATGTAAATTCAGTGAACACCCTACAAAGAGGGAACAAAGGCGGGGATTATAGAAAAGACTTTGCAAGCAAAAATGGATTAGAGGGACTTTGTTTTTCTCATTAGTTTCTGTTCCTCCAGGAGATCAGCAATAAAGCACCCTAAAAACTCAAGATTCCACTTTCAGGTTCTATTTACTGAAAACTGTTGTTTTTTTTAGAACTAACAAAGAAAGAAAGAAAGAAAGAAAGAAAGAAAGAACAGTGTGTCTGTGTTTGTATACATGCTCTCTATTCAGGTATAGGTTGGTGTGTGTATATATATTATATACACACACACAAAAAAAGATTAATGTAAAAGAATCAAAGTCTGAATTAAACACGGAACTCTGTCGTTGGTTAACTTCTTGTGTTTAGATTTATTTTTCATGCTCCTCTGTTAGAAAGCCTCAATCCAAAATCTGTATCGCCAGAGATGAGCCCAGGCCCAAACTCCAGAAACCAACACCTCTGAACTTTGGAGATGGGCTGGAACATGCACATTTATTACCCCTATTCCTATAATGAGCGAACCAAAACCTCAAATTGTGGAGTGGGAGAAATCTGGAAGCCAGTCCAAATCTTGTTTTTAGATTCATCTCTGGTTCTTACATACTGTCAGCACTATCATAAATGCATCCTTTTGGGAATCCATTAGGGAGACGCCTAAGTCAGCTAACTTTGTCTCCAGCTTGCAAAATGAAGCTCTGATTTGTTAGGAGTTGCATGATTAACTGCACCATGGGCTTACGGGGAATAGTCTGAAATAACTTGGTGGTCAGCCCCACATGCCAGACAGTATCATATGCAAGTGACAGATCCATCAGAACAGAGACAACTTTGTTTCCCTTCTCGAAGGAATCTTTGAGGTCTTGTGTTAGACAAATGACTTGATTTTGGGCTCACCTCTTGAGAGCTCCTCCTCTTTTAAACATATATACTTACAACCCACATGCACTAAGGCCGAGAAGTACATATATACACAACATCTGTCTTATTGATGTGGATAACAATGATATTGAAGGGTCAGTCAGCCAGGACATGAATGCTCTGGCCACTTACCTTCATCAATGGAGACTTACATTAAGTGAGTCTAAGGTGGTGGCCACAATGTTCCATCTGAACAATCACCTGGCCATTAACCCTTTGCAGACTGGGCTGAAGATCGTCCCAGTCCGTTTCCAGTCAGTTGTCACTTGTTTAGGAGTCAGACTGGGCTACTGTCTGATCCTATCTAGACCACTTAAAGAAAAAGATCACCTCCCACATTTCCTTGATCCAGAGGCTAGCAGTAATCTCCTGGGGAACAGAGGCAAATGTCTTATGAACCTCAACCCTGGTACTGGTATTTGCTCTAGTATAATATTGTGCAGCAGTTTGGGGTAGAAGTCAGCATACACATCTTGTTGATTGGGAGCTGAAGACTGCCACACATATCATTTAGTGTCTACCTGAGCTGCATATTAACATCTCATTGGTATGTGTTGGCTCATATAGCTCCCACAAAACTTTGACAAGATACCATTACCCTTAAAAGTTCATGGGGGGCTATGACAGATGAAAACCACTTGCTGCACAGAAAGCTGGCAATGATTCCAATAGGTGCAAATTAGAAACACAGTCTTCCAATAAGATCAGCTCACCTCCAGCCACCTACACCTGCATTTCCTACCGACCTTCATGTCAACCTTTTGCACTGGCCATTCACGCAAGGCCTTGCAATCCAGTGCTGCCAGACCAGTGCCAATCTCTAATGAACAACGGTTTATCAGGGCTGATAGCGATGTCCTCCCAGAGCGGCAGCATCTCTGGAATAGAGACAGGCATGCAGAATCCCTAACTTCCGTCTACCTGTTTGCAACCTAGAAGGCAGATCTGGGATGAGGCTTAATAGGCTGCTGACAAGAACAGGCAGAATGGCTACCACAATGCAGAAATGTGGCTTAGCCCAGTCTTCACAATATGACTGCAGGGCAGCTATGCAGACAGTCAGATGTGGTGGAGCAGTGCACAATTCAAAGATGGTAGAGTGGACTGCAACACTTTGCTACCCTAAGTGCAGCAGTTAGATGGCTAACCAGTCTAGACATTGATTTACAGTACATGTGAAAGAAGCAGAAGCACTACCATAAGGTTTATATCACTTCACTCCATATGGGGGCCTGGGATATGAAATGAGACCTACCATTGCACTACAGCTGTCAGCAATGAAAGCTTCTACTATCACTTGTGTCTCTTAACAAGGGACCAGGAAATTCATATGGGCTTCTCCAAGTTGGGCCAAAATAGCAGGTTTACTATCCAGAAAACGCCATTATGTTAAGCATCCTAAACAACTGTGAACAAAGGGAATCTTGCTGGCAGCTTTAGAGAAAAGTAGAAATTGCACCTGTTCTCCTTCCTCAGGTATGGGAAACCTACTGTTCTTAAACTCTTTCTCATTCTCAACATGGTGATCAGTTAAGGCCCTGAGGTCGACTCAGTTATTGTGCAAATTTCCTAATTCAGTCAAAATTCAACTACCCTTTAGTTAGGCCAATGCGGTAATTGCAGCCTGAGGCTCGCATGAGACAACATGAGCAAGAGGTAAAACAAGTTAAAGAAATAGCACAGTGGCATAGGGATAGGTTTCCGGCACCCTGCTTGATGCTCTTTTATTCTCTTTGGGAAGGTGTGAGCACCATTCTGGCCTGCAGGCTGTCTCTGAATCCTTACAACACACACGCTGCCTCCTCTTGTACTTATCTGCCTCTATGACAGTGTGGCAGGAAACTGTTAGGACCAATCAAAGCCTAGATTATGCTGAGGCAGGGATCTGTTATTTACTGTGTCAGTGATTTCAGTGATTGCTCTCATATGCTGATATTTGTCTATATATACGCTTCTCCAGCCCTGCATTTCCACTTCTCCATCTGCTTGATCCTGTAGTGGAGTCCTAAGCAGTTACTGCTGAAAAAACAGATTAATCATCTGAGTTTACTAAAGAATCAATCAAAATGGGAAGAATTCATTGTGTTGACTTCCACTGAAACAGTGTGTATTATGTAGCATACTCTGTTCTGATTTCTCTCTCTCTCTCTCTCTCTTTTTTTAAATCTCGTGGAATAAAATACACATTGAGGCTTAAGGTTTAAAGCTCAGTACTACTTTTCACCTGCAAAAACCCACAAATACACATTCCACTCAGGTGATTACATAATCAGTATCTGTGTGCATGTGCGGTGACCTGATTTTGTCACTAAAAATAGGGGGCTCTGTGAGCCAACCTTTACAAATTCGGCTTTGAATATTTTCTAATAAACAAGGAGTGTCCTTCACTACTTCTTATGTTTATGTTTTCAGTTTACCATGATTTGGAGTAGCCTAATTTCAAAAGAAGTTTCTATTATAGGAACTGTTCCAGTTGGCTCATTAGTTTTTTGGGGGTTTTTTTTCTGATACTTTACTGCTTGTCCAAAGCCTGTCTTCCACTTTCTCTTAATTTTTCTCATTTTCTCCTGTCTTCCATTCTATCTGCTTTGCATTTGGCCTCGTGAGATAAGAAATAATGAGAGAGAGAAAGTGACAAGTCAAAGGGTTCAGCATTTAGTCTGCGGAAGAGAAGAATGAGGGGGGATTTGATAGCTGCTTTCAACTACCTGAAAGGGAGTTCCAAAGAGGATGGATCTAGACTGTTCTCGGTGGTAGCAGATGACAGACAAGGAGTAATGGTCTCAAATTGCAGTAAGGGAGGTTTAAGCTGGCTATTAGGAAAAAACTTTTTCACTAGGAGGGTGGTGAAGCACTGGAATGCGTTACCTATGGAGGTGGTGGAATCTCCTTCCTTCGAGGTTTTTAAGATCAGGCTTGACAAAGCCCTGGCTGGGATGATTTAGTTGGGGATTGGTCCTGCTTTGAGCAGGGGGTTGGACTAGATGACTTCCTGAGGTCCCTTCCAACCCTGACATTCTATGATTATAAGAAATAATACGAAAGTCCCACTTCAGTAACTTGTTGGATATTTGTTACTGGAAAGCCAAGTATATCAATCTCTGCTAGCACCAAGAGAGCAGAACAGCATTATTTATAACTTAAGGGATTTCAGGTGAGCTTTCAGCAGGCATCAGACTCTCTGCACCTCCTCTTTTTCACAATATATTGCCTGGAGATTTCCCTCCAACATTGTTTACCCTGAGCAAATTGAACACGGTGAATGCGTTGTTCTTGCTCTTGGAGAAAGTACAGATTTTACACTGAGGCTAAAGATTCAGCAGATATGTAGGTCAGTATCACACATGACATATTATAAGACTTATTAACGCTGTAACAGTGTATGCCTCATTTGATTTTTTTCAGATAATAATCATGTACTTTTGTCTAAACAGTTTTCCTGTGTGCACAAACATTCTTTTTTTTTGGGCCCTCTGCTTACAAGACATTATTTCTGTATTCCAAACCAGAAAAACTTGGCTTTCAAAATATACTTGTGCTACATAGGTGGCAGGAGGGGAGAGAATAAACTTGGCATCATGTATTATTAAACATTAACTATAATTCTATTTAAAGCAAAGTAATCGGCAACTACATTCTTCTGTAATGAAAAAGATTAGATTAATCTACTACAGTGTATTGTCTCTGTTGTGCCTATGAATTCTATCTTTTACTGATAAATATGCATAAATAAAGGATTATGCTTCTAAATGAAGACTTTACAAGTGAAAATCATGTGTACTGCTTAGGGCTGTCAATTAATTACAGTTAACACATGCGATTAACTCAAAACAAGTCAATGTGTTTTTTTTTTAAAATAAGCATTAATCACACACCTCTGGAGATGGGACGTGGCAGCGGCCAGGCAGGGAGGGAGGCACCCTGCTGCCTGCATTATCTCCTCCCTGCTGGACAGGGCTGCCAAAGGGGTGGGCAAGGTGGGCCACTGGCCAGGGTGCCATGCTCACGGGGGCACTGCTGTGTGTCTCTGGGGCAGGGGTGCCCCTCTTCCCACTGCCTTGCTCCATTGCTTCTCCCATCTCCACTCCCTCCCACCCCCATGGAGTCGCCCCAGCCAAGCTACTCTGAACCGGACGCCTGCCTCCTGTCTGCTGCAGAGAGCTGGTGGGGGAAGGCTGATTTCTGGGTGTGCTCCCGCCTGTATACCTGGTCACCCTTGAGCTGGGGTTAGAGACCAGGAGGAGCCTGTCTGCTGCTGGCTCAGGAGTGAGTGCTGCCAACAGCAGCTGCTGCTGGCTGAAAAAGCATTCGGGCTCCTGAGCGCTCTGCTTAAAGAGACAGCGCTCCCCTAATACACACACACTCTTTCCCCCCAACACATGAACACACACACACTCAAACCAAAATCTGAAATGGCACCCAGGTGAGCCAGGAGTACCCAGAGGGCTGCTGGATGGCCGCAGGCTCTGGCAAGATGGAGCCCCTGTGTGACCCCACAGAACCCGCCTTGAGCCACAGGTTGAGTGCCAGGCATCACGAGCTGCAGCAGCGCAGAAGTAAGGGCATGTTGTAATTGAAATCAATATATTTGAAGATATAGAAAAATCCAAAAATATTTAAATAAACGGTATTTTATTATTTTTTATCAGTACGATTAAAACGGCCATTAATCACAACTGTTTTTTTAATCTCGTGATTAATCGCAATTAATGGTTTTTAATTGTTTGACAGCCTTAGCACTGCCATAATGTTTTGTGCACAACAATAATAGATTAAAAAAATTGCACAATCTTATAGCATATCAATTTATATTACTCGTAAGTATGATGTAGCCATATTTGTCCTATTGATGTTAGCTCCTGATTTCGGACCTTGAATAATAAATATAGTATAATGTTACTGGGCTGTAGCCATACTGTCCTGTCATGTGATCCTGTTAGCTCTGACAAGCTGTGTAGAGTTGGGCTGAGTGAGTAGTTGGGTTGGAGATCTATGTGTTGTGGGAATTTTTGTTGTAGATCAGTAGTTATGGTTTTTCCACTGAGTCTGTGTAGACAGCAAAATGGCATAGTGGAGTGCTTTGTTCCATCTTTTGGGTGAAGTCCAGAGTAGAGTCCTTGGCTCCTTGTGATCATTAAGTATTCCACAACATTCTTCATATGAATATGGATGATAGCCATCACCTTCCTCTGGCCAGATTCAGAAGTGGGTAATTATATTCTGCCTATCTAAATTCCCCTTGCAGTTTCAGTTAGCTTCCCACCTTAAACCACTGCATAACGTTGCTGTGCACGTTCCACACCATCATTTCACTCCTGCCGGGTGCAGTGTGTGTATCGTTGTGAGTCTGTAAAGCACTTTGGGATCCATCAGGATAAATTCATGGAGGCTAGGTCCACCAATGGCTATTAGCCAGGATGGGCAGGGATGGTGTCCTTCATCTCTGTTTGCCAGATGCTGGGACTGAGCGAAAGGGGATGGATCACTCGATGATTACCTGTTCTGTTCATTCCCTCTGGGGCACCTGGCATTGGCCACTGTTGGAAGACAGGATACTGGGCTAGATGGACCTTTGGTCTGACCCACTCTGGCCATTCTTATATTCTTGTGGTGCTGTATACATCTAAGGTTGCTAGTATTATTGTAGCTCCCAATGGCAGAGAGATTTGGGGACCAGACTTCCATGGTCAGGATCTTTCCATCAGTTGTATTGAATCATTTCAGGGCTCTGTCACTGCTTGGCAAAAATATATCGCTTGCAACTCCTGAACAGTACTTTGTATCCACACACAACAGCTGTCACAGGCATATTACCAAAATTGTTTGTTCCAGTTTTTTGCAACATAAATTGTCTTAGCTTGAGTCCATCTGAGTTGGTACTGTCTACAACATTCTACACATACATGCAATCATATGCTTAACCACTTTGCTGAATAGAAATGGACTTAGCTATGTGCTTACAGTTAAGCATGTGCTTAAGAGCTTTGCTTAATGGGGTCTTTAATTAGACCTCTCTTTCACTGTTTAGTTTGTTTCCTGCATTGTAGGATAAGGAGGAAGTGGGGGAAAGTGTTTCTCTACTGGTTGTTATGGTGTACATACTCTTTTTTAAATTCAATCTTTTTGTCTTTTTCCTTTAGTCCTGCCCTTTTACAGGGGAACAGTATTTTGAATGGTGTGAAAAAGAGATCTGCAGGCTTCTTGTATAGCTTTATAAATGAAATCTCTGAATACATTTCAAACACCAAAAGGGCAGCTCCTTCTATTGGGTTTATAGGACAATTATTTCTTCCCATAAATTCTAAGAGTATTAAAATTGCCTTTGAAAATTCTCTCTAGAGTTGATTAAGAATTTATCATCCAGATCATCAACTGGTGAAAATTAGTGTTTCTCCAAGAACATAATGAATGGTGCCCCTGATTCTCCTCTGCACTGGTGTCACACCTTTGGTTTGTGAGAGACAGATGTCTTCAGTGGAGCAACATTGGTAGAAATCTGTTGAAATGTAGTGCAGAATCAGCCCCAGTCCCCAAACACTTTAAGGGCAGTCATTGCGTTTATAATGACCAGAGTCATTGTTCAGTTCCCATTGCCACTGGTTCTGCCATTCAGTGAGGTGATTTGATCTTGGCATGCCAGCCAGGGAATTATTCTGTGGAGGTATTAACTCAGTGAAGAGAAACTGACCTCATGCTGTTTAGCTGGAATATCAAGTCACTGGGTAATACTGTGCTTCCACTGACAAGTAGGTTGATTTTAAGTCTTAGCAGTTGATGTCCCCATGAGGGATAGCTCCAAGGAGCCTTTGTTGAGACAATCACTCTCATGAAATAGAAATATGTGATATGGGGGAATAACAGCCATATAAAAATATTCATAAAGGAGCGTTTTTAAATAATACACTGCAGCTTCATCCAGTGGTTGCATATTGTGGGTGTTATCAGCTGTTGGCTGTGTGTGTTCTCTCTGCATGCTGCACCGGCTCTGACCAGGTAGTCAGTACAGCAGATGTCGATCGAAATGTCCAAAGAGACCACAGACTCGATTCAGTGGCGAAAGTGCTCAGCCATGTTTACTGCCAACAAAGCACAGTCCTAGCTCCCGGCTCAATGTCTACATTTACCTTAGCTCCTGTATGCCTGTGACAATGGACCAGCTCAGTGAGCGGTGGACCTTTCGCTCCCCGCCCTTAGCCAGACAAAGACACTCCCTCTGTGACTCCCTCTTTTATAAACTGATACAAACAAGTTATGTATTGCCCCATGACATGGTTAGTTATCACCCTTTACCTGGTACATATTGGTTCAATCAAAATGTCTCTATCCATCATCCTTATCTTTAGGAGGAGTCAGTGTGTCCCTGTATCATCTTTGGGGAGTGTGTTTACACCATAACCTTGTATCGGGGTGTTCTGGTACTACTCTTCTGGAATGTGTTTACATGAATACTTACTTAGTGCCTAGGAGTGCACTAAAGTAAACACATTAGGTTAACTGCTATAGAAAGGGCTTATGTTCCAATGACTAGGAAGCCCCTGTATTCTTTGTGTAACTCATTGCTTATGGGTGTTTCATGGATGCAGTCTTGCTACTTTACTTTCCACCCCAGTAGTCAGCCTGCAGGGGCAGAGATTCATCTTTGTAGTTTTTTTTTTTTTTTAAAAAGTGCTGTTCTCTCTCCCCTCCTCCCCCGATTCCCCAGAGGTCACAAATTGATGACCGCAGAACATTTTGAAACACCATTACCTTTATAGCTACACTGACATGAAAATGCAAGGCTGTTACCTGTGTAATTCTTTTAGATGAGATATGCAGTGTGGCAAGAACTTTATTGATCAGCCTGTTCCTTTTTAGAAGAACATAAGAATAGACATACTGGATCAGACCAATGGTCCATCTAACCCATCTGGTCCATCTTTTCTGAGAGGAGGCCCATGTAGTTGATGTTTTCCTGTAAATATAAGGCTATTTTTTCGGATTTTCTGGCATATAGACTTGACTTAGTAGGTGTTAAAGAAAGTGCTGACATGGGGCACTACAGGGCAAGCTACGATTGCGTGGAACTCCCATTGAAATCTGCATTGAAGGACCAAGTCCTCAGACCTGGAAGCAAGGGAATGCTTGCTTTCTTTTGATGATTCCTGCCTGCCAGGTACAAGTGAAGGATCAATATAACTCCACAGTGCATTTTCAGTCTAGTAGCTAAGTTTTAAATACATGTTTTGCTTAGAATATGGAGTAGTTGGTTTATTTCAAAACCAGACAATTAAACAGTCTAAGAAATACAAACCAAGAATTATCATGTTTATATTGATTTTCCCCATACTCCTTTTTATTTAGCTTTAGGATTGGTTTTCTTGGTTTTCCAACTTCTCAGTCTTTCTCTCTCTCTTATTCTCTCTGTGTGTGTATATAATTAAAGAAAACATTTGCTCACAGTTACAAAAACAGTGGCATATAGGTTACCACCGATTTCATCCTCTATTCAAAACAGGAAATAACAGTTGTAGGCAAGTATTTGCTTGTTAATAGCACACACATACAGGCAGACGTGCATATATATGTACATATAATGAACTCTAAGTCTAGGAAGGTAACTAATTCTATTTTAAATACCCTCTCTCCCTCACTGTGTCTTCATTAAAGAACTGATATGAAACCCCGTTCCTCAGCTCAGCTGTTCTCACATGCACACTGTATTTGATTTCATAACCTCTTCATAACTTTTACAAGAAGAAGCAGAAGAGAACATCAGATCTTTCAAATCAAAGTGATGTTTCTTTCCAGTTGGCAGCACAGTGCAGCCAGACAGCATGAGTATCATAAAGCTTTTAATAGGCTAATGGAAGGGAAAAGGGAGCTGAAAGAAAATGCACAGAAAATCTACCAAGTGCTGCAGAAGTACACCTTGGTTCAGTGCTAAACGAGGTAAAATATTGTGCTGTTCAGTTGATAATCTGGAACTCCATTATCACTCATCCATAAACTGAATTATTGGTGACATACAGCCTGGATTATTCTATATCTGTCTCGTACCATACATCCAAAACCGGACACTAAATTATGTTTCCCACAGTAGCTCAAACTTTACAACAGCAACAAAAGATTAAAACAATTTTATATTGGGGACATTCAAAGGATAAACAGCACTATATTATATAAGGGAACTGCAGTCAATAGTATTGCCATCTGGGAGAGAAGCATTCAAGTGCTGTCAATACTTAAAAAACCTGAAGATGCTTTAAAAAAAAAAAGCTGGTAACATTCTTAACAAACTGATTATAATTCCACAGTGAAATTTGGTGTTCAAGGACATTGTAAATGGTATTTCAGGAGCAATTAATATGGGCAGAGCTGTAATCTCATACACTTTCAAGATACCTTCTTCAAACAGCAAGAAAAGCAAATCAGATTAGGCTTGTTCACATGACAATGAATCTACAGTATTGCATAAACCTCCTCTACTTGACCCTGAAGAAGTCTATACTTACTGTAGCTCTGTTCTATCTTATCTGAATTTATTACAGCTGATCTTTTGATTAATATAATACTCAAATCGCATAATTGCTGGCTGGTTTTACTATTTTATTTACTAATAATACGTTAATTGTTTTATTTCTAATTATGTTATAAAAATCATACTTGTAAAAGAAACCCCATATTTTGAGTAAATCGCTTGTTAGAAAATCATTATACTATACATGAACGTGTCAGCAGGGCAGAGACAGAATGATTGGAGAGAAAAAATGCCATTGTAGGCTCAAAGTTGAACACATGAACCCTTTCTCCCAGTAGGAATTTATTACAGGAATTTTGGTTTAAGCCAAACTGATGCCAGGTTGGTAAAAGTCTCTAACTGCAGCCCATCCATGGAGTTTTCTAGGCAGTAAACACAGCAATACAAAACCAAACAGTACAAATTCTGCAGGGTATCTCCTGTGTTTCCCCAGAGCTCCTTGCCATGGCTTCCAGTCAGCACATCCCCATCCTTGCCTCTTTTCCCTCTTGATGGCAACGTACTCTTAAAAAGGCAGTGATCGCTGTACTTAATTTTTTCCCATCTGGCAGTGTCTCCCTGTGCTGCCTCTGAGCCATGACTTGGAATGAATCCCCCAAGAGTAGGCCATTTGTCTGCCTGGATACCTCCTCCTAGGAACACTACGGGGACAGAATGCAGCAGGGCCTTGAAGTCCCCAGGAGCTGTACACTCCGTCTCAGTCAGAAAATTAAAACTACATGACTGAATTTTTCTATATGTTGTTGTATTACCAGTGCTGTTTAAAGAACGCATTAATAGTTACTGTACTTGCCAATACTGACATTCTCTTTAGTGGGCAGAAGGTAAATTGAATGCTAACAGGTGATGAAGTTATTTTTTTTTTTGCCTGTTTTAGTTCTGACTGAACAGGAATTGGATTACTTATACTCCCAAAATTAAGCAAATACGGAATCTGTATCATTACGCCAACAGCACATAGTCAGAAGTGAAATTCCTTATTTATTCTGCCTCTAACAGTCTAATGAAGTAGCTCTTTATTGATCATGCTGATAGCCAGATACAGTTTTGAAGCCAAATAGCAAAAACAACAACCCCTCCCCTTCCAAAATAAATATATAAATAAAAAGTATACATGAGGAATTAGAGGCAAGAGAACTTTCTGAAAATAACTCAGATTAAAGAGCATCAGTAAAATTTTCAAAGATGTTTAAGTGATGTGGGTACCCTTAAATACCATTTTCAAAAGTGGCTTAGGAACCTAAGTCCCATTAACTTTCAGTGCGATTTAGGCACCTAGGTGCCTCAGTCACTTCTGAAAATGGGACTTAATGTAACAGGAAAGAACACTGGTAGCTTTATTATTTATTTGTTTATTTTGTGCTCGCATTTAAAATGTGCTGGGCACTTTCCAGTCATACAGCTCAGAGGACGCTTCCTTTTGACGTGGCCATAAGGATGCTGAATTGGCTTTCTTTTCCTTTTTAGACAAGTCACTGGAGTTTCCCCATTAGCTTGGATGAAGCTTATAAAACTCTCTTAACCCTTATTTGGTGTTCTGTAAAGTGCATCAGATTTCATTCTCTGAAGGGGAGAAAAAAATCCCCAAACAATTTAATATTAAAGTGTGTTGTAGCTGATTTTTCCCTCTATGTGTAGAAAGGACAGAACCCAATGTCTCCCTTAGGAACTCTGTGCAGGGATTACTATGTGAAAAGTTTTCAGCATAAAATATATTGAGCATTTCTTCAGTCACCAATATTATTGTGCATAGTGGGTCTGTGTATGCATATAATGCTCTCCCCACCCTGTGCTCTTTTCTATTACCACACTTTATTCAGGGAAAGGATGTGAGGCGATGAATATGTGTAAGAACATTTTTGAGGGGTTGGAAAGAAAGGCTAGTTGCAAGGAACCTGAAGTCTCTTCCTTGCAACCTAGTTGCAGCTGCTTGATGAGAGTGGTGAAATAGTGGATTTCAAAAGATCAAATGGAAGGTAGGTGCCAAAATCCTGTTGACTTTCAATGGGAGTCAGGTGCCTACCTGCTCTTTGATTTTGAAAAACCTCCATGTTTACTCCCTGTGTGGCGTTCTCTGAGCAAAGGTTATATATTATGCCTATCATAGATTTCTGTTTAGATGTATACTTTTCTCATATGTGTTATCTGTTAAATTCTTAATGCTCATTTTCAACAATATGTATTCTTATGCATGAATTAATGCATCCACAGTAAAATAACAGCTGCTTCAAGGCAGTCTTTAATTAATCAAATCCTTAATTTTTTTAAGGTACCTAACCATCAGCTTGTAACCTCTGTACGACAGAGAATCATTTAGACTCATAGAATCATAAGGTTAGAAGGGGCCACCGGGGTCATCTGATCTAACCCCCTGCCAAGATGCAGATTTGTTGTGTCTAAACCATCCATTTAGTTCAAGTTCACTTGTAATCTAATCTCAGTAGCACTCTGCTTTCTTATGTCATTGTTTAACAGATTTTTGTAGAAATCTAGAAAGCATCTTTGGAGTAAACATGTTCTTTGTAAACTTACTGTATGTTAATTGTATTGTGCTTTCAAAATGAAAAATAATGATAGCATATGTTTTCTGAGCTAAGACATTCAGTCGATTTGACCTATTCCCTCAGTGTTTATCTTGGGATTCCAAAAAGATTTACGAGCCTCAAGTCCTTTCCAAAAAGCATTTTAACTATAACATCTAGACCAGTCAAATCTCATAATGTTCACAAAAAGTGCTCAAGTTTAACTCCAGCAAAGTAGATCAATTATTTTTCCCTCTTGTAAACTGCAAGAACCTCCGATGTGAAAAAGCTAAAGTTCTCAGCGGACTGTTAAATGTCCTACAAAAGACAGCCCCAGATTCTCAGGGCTGAACAAGCTACCCTTGCAAAGGACCAGAAGATGGAGAGGGAGGCAGAGGTAACTTTACATGAACTTTCTGTTTCCCTGGTTTTGTCTGTTCCTGGTATACATTACAGCCTGATGTAAAATTACTCTAGCTATGCCCAGCTGCCCACATGTCCAAAGGAGCATTCCAACAGCTGGTGATTTCAGGGGCATAATGACACCTTGGCCCTTTTCCTCCCAGATATACAAGCGATAGTTGGCTGGCTGATGTGGTGACTCTACATTTTCTGAAGTTTTCCCTCTTGGAAGAAGAATTCTGAGGGGATTGGATCTGGTGGGTTCCAGCCTCTCATGGTGCCATTTTTACACAAAGCAGCTGGAGTAGACCTAAGAACAAGGCCCAATGTGATTTTGTTTTAGTGCAAATGTAGAAGCTTCTATATTAGGACCACTTTAAGTAGTTACTATAGCAAAGATGCTATTTCAGCAGATTCTGTTAGAAAGTCAAAATTTCCCTACAGCTACCACATTTTTAAGAGAGATACTAGGGTATTTCCCTATACTTGAATGACATATCTTTAATACAAAAGAGACAAGGTAGATGAGGTAATATCTTTTATTGGACCGACTTCTGTTAGTGAGAGAGAGAAGATTTTGAGCCACACAGAGCTCTTCTTCAGGTCTGGGAAAATGCAAGGTGGAACAGATTGTTTAGCATAAGTAGTGAGCACATATTGTAAGGTAAGGTAGAGTGGCCCATTAACACCTCTGCCGTCATAGAACAAAAAGAGGAGGTTAGTGGATTACAGATTGTTGTAATAAACCATAACTCTAGTGTTCCTGTTCAGTCCATGATTTTGAGTGTCAAGCAGAGTAATGAATTTAATCTCCCACTTTTGAAAGTGTTGTACAGGGTTCCTTTGAGGATGAGAACTGATAGATCAGATATAGAGTGATTGCTTTGTGAAAAGTGTTCACCTACAGGTGATAGGATGTCTTTGTCTTTTATCATTTTCCTCTGTGAATTCATTCAAGAGCATAGTGATTGTCTGGTTTTGCCCACATAATAAAATTGTTACTGGGCATTAAATGCTCTTACTGAGGCATGCCACATGTTGTGATAGGCATGTTTAGGATCCATGGATCTTGAAAGGAATATTGAGAGGGATATTGATCATTGTAGCAGTGGAGATATGAGCAGTTGGTCCAATAAATGATATGACCTCACCCATTTTGTCTCTCTAATATCCTGGGACTGACATGGCTACAACTACACTGTATATCTTGAACACCACAATGTGATAAGTGTGAGTAAATGTTGACTGTTTAGTAGCATCAACTGACATTTCTGTATCACAGGTTCAATAAGTTTTAAGCCAAAATTAGCATATTTCTTCTCCAGAACAGAACAGATGATAAACTCAGTGAAGACAAGGGTATCAAGAACATTTTCAAATGTATATGGTGATCTAAATGCTGCCTCAACTATGGTCAATATTATTTTAAGTATTTTGGACTTATAGGAACAGATGGCATATAGTAGTATGGTATGTTTCTTTTTTATATAAAATTTGTTGCTTTAAATATAGATTCTTCAGTGATTTTGTTTGGGATAGATGATTTTATTCATATTTGTATAGCTGCACTGTTCATATTATGAGTGTGCATATTTTTTTCTTACTTAAAATGTGGAATTCATTTATATAGTATTTGAGTTCAGCATAATCAATTGATTTCGCCAACACAGCAGGCTAACCCTGATTTTTCCCCCAAGCGCTCAATTTTCAGAATTAATAAATTCAGAATATTAATCAACAGTTTTGTTCTAAGATAAACACAGTGAAAAGTAATAGCTATGAAAGCAGCTTCTTGAAATTAAACCAACCTCTTCTTTAAGTGTTTGCTTCTTAAAAGGAAGACTTAATCCAACATTTATTTTACTATTCTGAGTATATTTTATGATATGGAGATCTCTCCAATAGGTTAATCTATTATCATCCTACTCATATAGCAGATAAGAATGTAAAAATAGATTTGGTAATTGTGGCACATACCTTGAGTCATTGTAGTTTGAACAGATGTGTTTGTCATCCAGAAATGGAAAATGTCAACAGAATGTTTTTCTTTTTTAATCATCCTCAAACAATAACATTTCTGTCAGAACGTACATATAATTGACTGTGCAGTTCCTTCAGTAGGAGTTATTTCACTGAGAATTAGGAATATCATCATCAGGAATATCACAGCATTCATCTTGCACTGGCAACCTCTCTTGAACACTTAGGACTATTCGACTAGTTTTCACAATCTGTTGTCCTGTAAAGTAATAAATGGGCCAAATTTTCAACATGCTAATTAAAATTCCATTTTTCATGAATTCCTTAATCGAGTGCAAGTCATTATGTGCTTTGTTGATTCTTAAGTGCAAAGATAATTGCAATGGGCAGCATGAAAGTGGTTTGATTATTGCCTGTCGACTCTTGTGAATTCTAATAGGTCTAATTGCATAGCATCCATTCATCATCTCGGCATCACTTCTTTTTATTATTAGCTCTCCAAATTGTTATGTGCTCAGAAAAAAGCGTTGTAGTATATCAGTGCTGACATGCTACCTGGCCTATTGTAATTTTCAACCCTTACCGCATGTTAGCATTGAAATTAAAAGTTTATTTTGCAGTGCCCTTTTCCAGAAACTAATTAAAAAATTTGCCTCCATGAAGAAATGAATACTGTCTAGCTTTGAATTTGCATTTGTGATACTTCCACTAAACAACAGTCAAGACCTTTTTACTTGTCCAGATGATACCCATAAAACCAGAGCATAATGCGCTAGTTGGGAAACATATGTCAAGGCTTTATGAATCTTTGTTGTTGTTGAACATTATGAACATGGTAAAATCCTCTCCAACAAAAACTTTATTGAGAAAAAGGCAGGAGAAAAGGTAACCTATAGATGTGGTGAACTTGCAGGTCAGTGCAGGCTATAGCCTCACAGGTTGAGCAGCTACTGTAATTAATTGGTTTCAGAGTAGCAGCCGTGTTAGTCTGTATTTGCAAAAAGAAAAGGAGTACTTGTGGCACCTTAGAGACTAACCAGTTTATTTGAGCATAAGCTTTCGTGAGCTACAGCTCACTTCATCGGATGCATTGTATGGTAACACCCATTGTTTCATGTTCTCTGTGTATATAAATCTCCCCACTGTATTTTCCACTGAATACATCAGATGAAGTGAGTTGTAGCTCATGAAAGCTTATGCTCAAATAAATTTGTTAGTCTCTAAGGTGCCACAAGTCCTCCTTTTCTTTTTGTAATTAATTGGTAACTGATTGCCTTGTCTTTTGTAGTCGTTGAAAAGAAAAGGTCAGTTTAGTCATGGTCAGGGGTGAGTCCAGGGCATCTTTGTGTGTGTTCAGGCCACTTACTGTTTTTACTATTGGCAAGGACACTCTTCTCAAGGGCAAGTCTTCTAATGGGTTGACGACTGAGATCAGCCAGATTCACCCACATGAGAACATACTTTAGGCGAATGGCGGCATGGGCTGTGCCCCTGTTATTTTGGGCAAAGGATCTATCCCAAGACCTGCATCCAAGTTGTAATGACTATTTAACGTTGTTAAGGTTGTCGTCTGTTTATTGGCAAAAGAAAGTGATGTTTGTGTTAAACTTGCCCATCTTATCAGCGGTGTTCAGAAGAGTAACAGCTGTATCATTAATAAAGTATACAGGAAGTAAGGCTGAGACACTGATTTTTCCCCTTTTCATTCCTGATTTCTTTTCTCCGTATCTGCAAGAGTAACATAGACAGACTTGTGAGATACTTGTGAGATAACTTTTTTCTTTTCATCACATGTGCTGTCTGTCAGTATTTTACTATTAAACTCTGAAGTGTTCATGTTTCCATATGATTTCCTGGTTTGCTTTTTAAGCGGCATGCAGGACAATGAATTCCTGGTGCTAGCATTTGTTTCATTGTCTGCTGATGAAACGACATTTTGACACTACTGTGCATCCCAGAATGAGAGACTTAGAATAGACGCTCAAATAAATATATCACAGATACTCTGCATGCATTGCATTTCCACAAGTTAGGATCTGGGTCATGTTGGTATCAGGAAGGCACTTTAGCCAGGTTTCAGCCATCTGAATTAAAATAAAAATTCTGATACAAAATGAAATTCCTTTTCTAGGTATGAGGCTCACTTTACAGTTGAAAGAGCTGTCCCGATATTTCTGTTATCATACTTGTATAAGGCAATTACACTAACACTGTCAACTTGAAATCTAGTCAATTAAAAAAAAAAAGAGTTTTTAAATTAGCTTCATGAGCTACTCCTGCCCTAGATTCTATTGTCAAGATTGGGATGTATGTGGTGAAGAGTTAAATCAATTTTTTTTTAATTTTCATTTTCTCTCTCTTTGTTGCTGGGTATTGTGGGGGAAACA
Source organism: Caretta caretta (assembly GCF_965140235.1). Lineage (NCBI taxonomy): Eukaryota > Metazoa > Chordata > Testudines > Cheloniidae > Caretta > Caretta caretta. Next base: position 198,489,401 of record NC_134208.1, on the reverse strand, counting down.
ACATAATAGGATTATGGACTAAAAGCTGTAAAATACGCAAAGTAAACAAAATGAAAATGCAGAAAATAAAATATTTTCTTTAATCTTTTTCAATGGGAATAATTTCTAACAATAGTAGGTAAAAAAGTCTGATTGTTAAATTGAAAGTATCCCTTAATAAAAATGATAAATAATAAAATAATAATTTTGATTTATTTGTATTACTGTATTGCTTAAGGGCTCCAGTCAGGGACCATGATCCCATTGTGATAGGTCCTGTACAAACATAGAATAAAAAAGAGTCACCTCACTTGATCTTCTGTGTTCCAGTCCGCTGACTGGTAATGATAAAGTTATATGAAGGGAGAACTTTACTATACAGCAGGGGCTGCACTGGAGCTGAGCTGTCCTGTTTAAATTATAGTATTGCCAACCCCAAGTGTTCAAAAATCATAAATCAGACTGCAAAAAATCATGACTGGCTTAAAAATCATGAAATGTTCTCTACCTCAGTCAGAACAGCATACAGTGGGAAGTGCAATTAGAAAGTCAACATTGGCCACTCTCCCGTGATGGTGATTCCAAGGTATCTCCTATTTTAAATATGGGATGATTCCACCTCCAGTTACTCTGGGTGTTAGATGCTGATGTTTTCAAGGCACATACATGGTAGTTTCATCTAATTTATGTTGAGTTCAGTTCATGTTCTTTAATTTTATGCTGGGTTTTCAAAGGCATGAATGCAGTAATTTCACGTCGTTTTACAGGTACACAGTAATTTCCAAAGAAGTTGCAATGCTGGTCATATATAAGTGTATGTCTTTATATTTATGACACCTATCACAGTTGTACTGAATACCTGCGGAACCCTGCTCATTTTTGGGTGGACTGTACAATCCCTAACTTGCTTCTCCTGCCTGAACAGACCTTATTTTTGTTTCATCTGCTAGTGGCCAGGTTCTGATCTCAGTTATATGCTACAAATTCCTTAGGTTTGAATGGAATAGCACTGTTGTATCTGAGCTCATATTCTGGGCCTTATATTTTATGACCAGCACGAGTGCCAGAAATGCCATGTTTTTTACTTGCATCACTGCATTTTCAGGCTGCCTGTGCACCCTTTGGAGTTAGTGGCAATTACTGAGAACAAGCTTTATGTTTTTTTCCAGCTTCCCATGGATTCTGAGAGATCCTTCTCATCTGGAAACCATTTATGGAGTACAGGTTTCCTTGATTTCCCTGTGGGATCTCCCAGACTCTCTAAATTTCCCTACCTTCCCAATAGGGACTATTGCTTTGTAGTTCTCTCTCCTTTATCATACTTAAAACATACACACACTACATAAAGGGGAAAACTGATTAATCATTTATGAGAAGCATATTCTTTACTTTTTTATGTGCCAAATATGACATTTGTCTGAAAATGGCTCCAATATCTTTTTATGAATAGACCTTTAAAATATCATGTCTTTTGAATGTAATGAAACATGAAACATATTGTCTGAAATGTCCAAAACAGTGATATTAGTAATAAAGTATGCTATAAAAGGGTTGAACCTTAAACTGAGCAGTGCTCATTAATTCAAGGCTAGAAACCTCATGCTGTCTCTCTTTATCTGCCAAAAAATGCAAATGTTTGTTTTGCGTCTGCATATAAAGTAGGTACACAGAGTACATATTATTTAATGATGTTCAGATCCAGGAAGGTGAAAAGATATGATGTACATAAGCAAATGAATACTTTAAAACTATTGTGAACTGGATTTTTTTAATCCTGTGCACTCCAGATTAGCACAGTGCAATCTAAAAAAAGATGGCTCGCCGCATTAAAAAAAGTGAAGTAATCAATTTTACTTCTCAAGAAATGTATCATTAAATAACTGAAATTAGACAGGTTTCAGAGTAGCAGCTGTATTAGTCTGAATCCGCAAAAAGAACAGGAGTACTTGTGGAGAATGTTATGATTCCTGATGTCAGATTTGTGTCCATTTACTCTTTTCCATAGAGATTGTCCGGTTTGGCCAGTGTACATGGCAGAGGGCATTGCTGGCACATGATATATCAAATCTGACATCAGGAATCATAACGTTCAAAAACTGGTAGGAGAACACTTCAGCCTCTCTGGCCACGCAGTAAAAGATTTAAGGGTGGCAATTTTGCAACAGAAAAGCTTCAAAAACAGACTCAAATGAGAAACTGCTAAGCTTGAATTAATATGCAAACTAGATACCATTAACTTGGGTTTGAACAGAGACTGGGAGTGGCTGGGTCATTACACATATTGAATCTATTTCCCTATGTTAAGTATCCTCACACCTTCTTGTCAACTGTCTAAATGGGCCATCTTGATTATCACTACAAAAGTTTTTTTTTCTCCTGCTGATAATAGCTCATCTTAATTAATTAGCCTCTTACAGTCTGTATGGCAACTTCCACCTTCTATCTATCTATCTATCTATCTATCTATCTATCTATCTATCTATCTATCTATATGTTCCATTCTATGCATCTGATGAAGTGGGCTGTAGCCCATGAGAGCTTATGCTCTAATAAATTTGTTAGTCTCTAAGGTGCCACAAGTACTCCTGTTCTTTTTGAAATTAGACAGTGGTCTTGGGGGATAATAAACAGTTTACCTTAATTTAACATGTCTGCAGATTAAAAATGCACATTTTATATTCAGTTGTGTGTAGCTTGAAACAGAGTATGAACAAGCTGAGCAAATTTGGATATCAAAGCATTAGTCTACGTACATATAGTAGGCACGGTAACATTCATTATGTAAGATATTTGGGGGCAATTATATTTCCCATCAATTAAACTTTAGGTATCCCCTTTCAGGACTAATATGGCAGTGCTTATTGTGTAGATCGACTGATAACATTTACAAATTAGAGACCTTAATGCTTTGTCTTGGTATCACATTTTTTTAAATATTCAGCTAAACACAATACATTGGTTTTCTCTTGAAAATACTTACAGTTTGCTCTATGATTGACAGGGCACAGCTTCATTATGTAGTTGGCTAGATGGACTGATTATGGATATGAATACGCGAATGGGATAAATTAAAGAAATGTGTAATTGATTCTAGACTTGGTCTGCCAGTTCATTAACAGTCTGAATGTGGTGCACTCACTTCTGAAAAAGAGAGAATGAGAGAAACTTATTTGTACTTTTCCATTTGCTTGAGAATTCATTAAGCTAATATTTTTGCAGGCTAACTTTACACTTTGCAAAGACCAAGAAAGGAATATTTGTAAATTACATCTGTGCCTTCCATATTCATTTTGGATTACAATCACATACTTTTCAATTTGCAACTGAATGTTGTTTTTCATCCTTCTCTGCTCTTCCTCCATTTGCATTTTGTACGTATGGCACAGCAGAATATTATGTGTGGTTTTGGTTTTTTACAGATCTTCAGGGTGATGCTTTTGAAGTGTTGAATAAATATGCAAATTATATTTATGTTCATTGTTGTCTAAATAGTAACAGGAATGGTGAAATGTTCAAAGGTCTGCTATACCTCAAAATAGGTTGTGGTTTATGCAAGACTCAGATGTCCACTCCTGGTTATGCTGATCTGGAGCAAAACCAAGCCAAAGTAAACAGAGGTAATATAGAATCATACATTGAGATAAATGCTTAATTGTCATGGTCTGTCCTCTTTGACCACTGTGACCCCTAGCCAGGTGTCTGACAATCAGTTCAGTACAGCTCATATAAGATACAACTTTGCAAAAAGGAAACAACACCTTCAGTTTCTTCCTACTGTGTCTCACAACACGCACTGCTGGATTGCCACAGCTGTCTGCTACAAGAAATGTCTTAGAAATCCTGGTGTAAATTAAATTGTTCCCTCGGTCCCATAGGTGACGCTCCTTACGTTTAGCAGCTCTAAGCACTGTAGTCCATGTACCAACCCTATCTCTTCCCCTGTCTGTCTTCCCCAGTATGCACTGGAACGAGAGAAAATCCCTCTTCCTTTTAAAAGTACAAACATTTTCATCTCTGGGATATTATCACTGAAAGCAGTTGGATCCATTTCTGTGAGCTGAGTAAAAATACGCATTCAACATAGGCACTGCCCCTCGATGAACTGTTAAAAATTGATGTACAATGATATGGTAAATGATATACAATCACATACACACAGCTTTCTCTCTAAACTAAATTTCTTGTCAGAGACACTTGGCTTTGCTGCAGACTGAGCAGAGTAAGGTTGAAGTTTTAAAGGAACACTGGCAACTTAATTTTGGTATTAAAATTAAAGTTTATAACCAATTGCAATTTGTTAGCTCTCACTAAGATCTGATTATTTCTTACACCTTTTTTGTTTAACTCTACATACTGTGGAAGCGGTCTCCATGCTGGCCCTGCATAGGCTAGCATGGAAGGCCACTTTAGGTTAGACTGGGGCAGGCCAGAGAAAAGCACACAGATCCACGTTTACACTAATACAGTCGCGCTAGTACCCCTATGCAACTTGCAGTGATGGGCTGTGGCCATGGGGGAAAGGTGAGTAGTGCAGTACCCAGCCCTGATGTCCAGAGTTAAATGTTACCTCCCCAACTTCTCCACATTCCAGCCACATGGAGTACAAATTACTCAGGCTCTAGGCAGATAGAGCATTAAAACATTACTGCTCTCCATGTTTCTTTCTCCCATTAAATATCTGTGTTTCAGATTATTTTCCCCCAAACATACTAGCCTGCATTTTGATGTTTTCTGCCCATGTTTCTAATCTCTCTAGGTCCCTTCATACTAGTCCTCTCTGTTTTCACTGGTGTTGCAATTTTACCCAATTTAATATCCTCTCCTATTTTCGCAAATATGTTTCATTTACTCTTCCAGAGCATTACTGAGCACACTAAATGAGAACAGACCTAGTGCGGACCCCTGAAGTACTGTGCTAAACACCTCTCAGCTCAATACTTTGCCATTTATCATTACTCTTTGTTTATGTTCCAGAAGCCAGTATTCGGTCCCTTTGGCTGTGTTCCTATCCATGCTAACTTCAATTAATCTGGAAAGCAAAATCTCATGTAACAAATACTGTATGAAATACATTAAAAAAACAAAATCTGAGTATTTCTACCATTTTTGCCTTTATCCACTAATTTTGTAATGCTTTTATAAGAGTATAAGAACAGCCATACTGGGTCAAACCAAAGGTCCATCTAGCCCAGTATCCTGTCTTCCAACAATGGCCAATGCCAGGTGACCCAGAGGGAATGAACTGAACAGGTAATCATCAAGTGATCCATCCCCTGGCGCTCATTCCCAGCTTCTGGCAAACAGAGGCTAGGGACACCATCCCTGTCCATCCTGGCTAATAGCCATTGATGGACCTATCCTTCATGAATTTATCTAGTTTTTTTTTTAACCCTGTTGTAGTCTTGGCCTTCACAACATCCTCTGGCAAGGAGTTCCAGAGGTTGACTCTGCATTGTGTGAAAAAATACTTCCTTTTGTTTGTTTTAAACCTGCTGCCTATTAATTTAATTTGGTGACCCCTGGTTCTTGTGTTATGAGGAGTAAATAACACTTCCTTATTTACTTTTCTTTCAAAACAAAAATAACCATGTTTGTTTGGCAAGACTTGTTCTGTGTAAAGCTAGCTACTTATTGCTCCCCATATGCCGTTATTTTGCAGAACTTTAGTGATTTTTTCCTTTAGTTGTATTTCAGTATATTGTTGGGGATGGTATTCTGACTAACCAAACTAATGGAGCCATGGTCAAGATACCCACTGCAGAATTATTTTTGGGAGGGATCCTGGATTCTGTTGTCACAAGGCAACCAGAGGAATATGAAAACAGAGTGAAACATCCTGACCCTAGGCAACACTTGAGGGTTGAAATAAGAAACTCTTCCTAGATGTATATAAATAAAATAGTCCAGTCTAGGCCTATCGGTCCTTAACATCATGAATTATTTTTTTGTTTGCCTGCATCAGCATGTTCATGGAGGATTTAGCCTTTGTGCCAGACCCTAATATATAATGAGATAGTGTATACATAGACAATGTATGCATGTATATATTAATTTTATTGGCAAAGTGTAGCAATAAAATTGTCACTCCCTGTTCATCTGCTGACCATACAACGTATTGAGACATTATTATTACACTGCTAATAAAGTCCTGCTGTATCATGTGTTTGTGATAATGATGTGCTTGGAATAGCAATTCACCAGAGTGATAAGCAATTAAACAACAAAAGTCATTTTCTTACCCCTTAACGCAAATTTAGAACCACGTTGACAGACATGACAGGTCATTGCATTAGTCAATAGGACCACCTGTTCCTGATTTCTATAAATTAGCATACAAGAACTATTTAATCACATTTAAGGGAACCTATTTACATTAAGTGCCTAGGGATATGTTAATGTGATGTTAACGATGCACAGTGAAAAATCACAAAAAGTCAAGAAGTGCAAATTCAAAGGTTCCAAGAAAAACATTAACTTGGTTTACCCCCATGTTTTGGATGTGCTTAGGATTTGCATTTTACAACACAGAGATTAAAAGGATAAAGTATATATTTAACCAGAAAAACAAAAGCAGAAATTCTTCCAATTGGAAAGAAGGAACACAGTAACTAACTCAGGATTTGGGCTTTAGTCCAAAACCCCATCCTGCAGTTTATTAATAAATTATAATTGTAATTCATTTTCCCATTTCAGTTTCAGCTTTTGGATAGCTGTACCTTCAAATACATATTGGATCAGTATTAAAAAACTTGGAGGGAATCATTTTATGATCAGTCCTCTTCTCTTACACAGCTTTTCTATTTTCCGTTATGTTTGTTTCATGTTCATTTTGTTTGTCTGTTGCTTGATGTATTGTTGTGAGTTAAATATGTATGATGGTACCCTCTAATTCTAGTTTCCGTAAATGTGTAATGGCCTTGGAGGAGAGCAGTTTTACTGATCTATAACCTCCATCCATTCTGTTCTTGAGGCTTGCCTCTTTCAAGAAACAAATATTGAGAAAATGACCAGAAGTGCCTTTTCTTTTTTCTTTAACATTGTTAAAATCGAACACAAAAACATAGAAACTTTATTTGCAAAGTTCCTACTTGGGGCATTGCTATAGTCATATTTTATAAACACCTGGTATGAAAGGTTTCCTAATGGAAATACTGACACAAGCCTGTCACTTCCAGCATAGGCAAGTTATAAACCAGCTACGTTATTTGTTTTAGTTAGGTAGTAACAGTTCTGTTTATTATATTGCCCAAAGTACACACTAAAAATAGTGTTTCTGTGAACTCTAGGATAAAACCATCTTACCTGTTTGGATCACCAGTTGTCATCCTACTTGTCATCTGACAAAGACTAAATGTCTGCTTTGCGTTTCAGTTTTTTTAAGCAATTTAGAAGGGCACTGCTGTAGTTACTATATAGCAGCTGTGACAATCAACAGAAATTATCCAGTCTGTCCAATCTTGTTCCTATAACTAGAAGACATTACTGTGATTAAAAGGAGAAGAATGGTAGTTGCCCTTTTATGTGCTTCTCATTGTGTATTTATAGTAGTTAGGAAGGCAAGTTGTATAAATCCTTCCAAGTTTGATTCATACTGGATTCATGAAGTTTCCTATCAGCTATCATTCTGCTGTATTTATATTCATTTGGGTTCTCTACAGTGTGCATTCATCAACCAAAAAAATGCTAGAAGCAAAATTCAGTTCAAATTAGGCAAGTTTTGTGAAGTTCTAAGAGTCTGTGATTATGCGTGTCCATGCCAGAATCAGAGTGGGATGGTGGCCACCTCAGAAAATTCAAGAGAAATCTGGAAAGATTCAGAGAGAGATTGGGTGTTTATATGGATAACAAGAATATACCATTATAACAGTTAATGCAAACAAAGTTTTGGAAGGGGATAAAAAGTCTCATGCTTCAGCATTTAAGCCACTCTTTATTATGGGTTAGGATGAGACCTTCCCAGGAGTAAATTATCCCACATATGTCTCCTGTGACATTCTTGCATCTTCCTCTGAGTCATCTGTTGCTAGCCAGTTTTGATGACAGGATGCTAGATTAGATGTTCTTCAGGTCTGATAAAGTCTGGCTATCCCTATGTTCCTTTGTGGAAGGCAACTGATGTTGGTGGAACTTGAGAAGCTCAAGTGCATTTATAGATATTAAATCAATTCACCTTTGATTTGACATGTCCTCCAATGTACTATGCACATGTATTGCCGCAAGAAGGGGGAAATCGTGGTTTTGGCAAACATATAGATGCTACGATTTCCACAGCAGCCACAACTTGGTCCAGAAATTCTAAGGATGCCAACACTTGGAAATGCATGCAAGCCATTCATGTGTGGTGTAGAGGTATTAGTAGACTGGTGTGACTAGCTTCTGTGTGAGATGAGAACTGTCTGATTACTGTAAACAGCATGATATGGCAAGGAGGTCAAGGTATAGTACAGGACAATGTACCAGAGAGTGGGTCATCCCTGATTACTGCTGCCACGGTGGATTGTGGGGGACTATCCACAACACACAAAAAAGGATGTAGCTACCTGTTATCTTTACTCATCCTGGTGGTGTTACTGCATGTAGAAATGGGATTTGAAAAGTAAAATGTGCACACTATATGCAACTTTTAAACAAAATTTAGAAATATTTTTAACGATAAATTTTAGTTTATAGTTTAAGTAATTTTACTTCATTTTTTCAGAGAGCACCCTGGTTTAAGAACTTTACATCTGGTATTGTAGGACCTGGTTACTATGTCAATGAATTCAGAAGAATTCTACTGCAATCCCTGGCTCTACTGTCTCTGTATGTGTTGTTTCTTTAGACAGAATTAGTTGTTTTTTTTTTAAATTGCATAGTGTTTTGATTGAATCTTTTCTTATGTGAAAGGTCTGCTAATCCCTTGGTAATTAACACTTTCATAGGTCAACAAAGTTTAGAGGAATGTGCTTATTTTTTTAAATGGTCTTTAAGAAAAGCTCCCAGAGATTTTAATGAAAAAAAATGACGCACATCACATTCTACCTGTCAATGGTCTTGATGGTAAAACTTGAATTTTAAATTTTCTCCCCATTGTTGGCATTCTAAGGAATGGCAATGACTGTTAGAAATTGTTCTACAGCATTTACAGAAACTCTTAACTACAGATTAAAGTATTTATGGAGCCATTTTATTTACGGTGTAAGTAGTAGGCAGCTTGTAACAGAAATAATATACAGTTCAGTACCTTTTTCTCATTTTTGCTTTAATTCAAATGTACTACTACTTTAAAATGTAACTTTACAGTTGTTTTCATTTCAGTTAATCTCCTACAAAGGTATTATCTCATGGATACCAATTATGTGCATTTCTTACATTATTGTTTAGATCTTTGTGTCCAGGTACAATAACTGCAGATGATAGCTTGTAATGTTGCAATACTGGTACAGAATCATGAGGCCCTTAATAATCATAGAATCATAGGGTTAGAAGGGTCATCTAGTCTAACTCCTTGCCAAGATTCAGTAAAGAAACTTCCACAACCTCCCGAGGCAGTCTGTTCCATTGTCCTACTGTTCTTACAGTTAGGAAGTTTTTCGTGAGTTTCGATCTAAGTCTGCTATGCTGTTGTTTGAACCCATTGCCCCTTGCCCTGCCCTTCGTGGCAAGAAAGAACAACTTTTCTCCATCTTTTGTATGGCATCCTTTCAAGTATCTGAAGACTGCTATCATATCCCCCCTTAATCTCCTCTTTTTGAAACTAAACATGCCCCGTTCCTTCAGCCTTTGCTCTCATGGCTGCCTTCCATCCCTTTGATCACCTTTGTCACTCACCTCTGGATCCTTGCCCATTTCTCTACATCCTTTCTATACATGGGTGACCAAAGTTGGACACAGCACACCAGCTGAGGCCTACAAGCACCTGTAACTTACATGTTATACCTCTGTTAATGCAACCTAAAATTGTGTTTGCTTTTTTTGCAACAGCATCGCATCGCTGATTCATGTTGAGGTCCCAGATCCTTCTCAGCCGTGCTGCTGCAAAGCCAGTTTTCCTCTATCTTGTATTAGTGCATTTGGCTTTTCTTCCCTAAGTGTAGCTCACCACCTCCATTGAGCAGCGGACTCACACCATCCTTGATCTTTCTTTTTTGTCTGACATATTTGAAGAACCCCTTCCTGTTATCTCTATCATTTTTTGCCGGCTGTAACTCTTTCTTTGCCTTGGCTTTCCTGATTTTGTTCCCTACACACTTGTGCTATTCCAATGTATACTTCCGTGGTGACATGCCCCTCCTTCCATTTCCTGTATGTATCCCTTTTTGGTTTTTAGATAGCTAAAAAGCTCTTTGTGCAGCCACATTGGCCTCCTGTGACTCTTCTTATCTTTACTCTGCATCACAATAGCTTGATGTTGAGTCTCTAGTATTATATCTTTTAGAACTGCCAGTCTCCTTCAACTCCTTTTCTTTCTGACTCAGAGGTGGGCAAACTATGGCCCGCGGGCCACATCCTGCCCGCGGGACCGTCCTGCCCGGCCCCTGAGCTCCTGGCAGGGGAAGCTAGCCTCCGGCCCCTCCCCTGCTCTCCCTCTTCTCCCACAGTCATGCTGCTCTGCGGCTGGCTCCACCCGGGCAGCGGGGCTGCAAACTCCGGCCGCTCTGAGCGGCATGGTAAGGGGGTGGCGGCAGTGCGCACACGGCAGGTAGGAGGTCCCAGGGGGCAGTCAGGGGACACAGCAGGGGGCGGTTGGATAGGGCCGAATTTCTGGAGGAGGTGGGTGCGGTTGGAGAACAGGGGAGTTTGGATAGGGTGTCGGAGTCCAGGGGGCCTATCAGGAGGCGGGGGTGTGGATAGGGGGCGGGGCAGTCCGGGGACAGGGAGGAGGGGGGGGTTGGATAGGGGATGGGGTCCTGGGGTTGACCCACTAGTTGTTTCCTCAACTTTCTGAATCACAAAGCTGTCCCCTACGCATGCTAAGAATTTGCAGGATGTATTACGTTTTGCTGCAACAGTGTTCTAACAGATATCAGGGAAGTTAAAATCCACTATTAATACTAGCTCATGTGTGTTAACTAATCTTGTTACCTGCTTGTAAATAGAATGACTCGTTCACTTCCTCTTCCTGATTTGGTGGTCTATAATAGACCCCCACCATAACATTGCTACTATTCTTTTCCCTTATTATTCTCATCCAGAGGCTCAGCACGTCTGTCACTCGGTTCCCGTTGGACTTTGGAGCAAGTGTATACATTCTTGATGTACAGCACAACACCTCTGTTTTTCCCATAGGTATCCTTTCGGAACATGTAATAACATGCCATAACATGCCAATCATGGCAGTTGTCCCACCAAGTCGCTGTGATGCCAATTAAGTCGTAATTTTCTTCATATACCATGACTTCCAGTTCATCCTGCTTGTCCCCCATACTCCCTGCATTTGTATACAGGTATTGAAGATATTTGCCAGACTGCCCTGTTGCTTTTTTTTTTTCTTTTTAATGCAGTTGCAATTTCTAGACCCTTCTCCAGAAATTAGCCCCTTTCCCAATCATTACCCACATTAGGAGTAAAGTGATTTTTTCCCCATTTTTTGCAGATGTCATTCATACAGTGGGACCAATAGCAAGAGGCCATATCAGTGATACTCATAAAGAAGACCTGGCAAGTTGCTATAAATCATCCCTGAAACTGGCAAAAGAAAACAATATCAGATCAATTGTAAGTACTTCATAAAGATGTATTATTTCTTAATGTTGTGTCTTTTTCCTCAGGATTTAGCATAATTGTAGGAATAATAAAAATCTTTAAGAGCATGCATGTCATATGTGGTATGGAAGAACAAGAAATTGAAAGTTGTTAATGCAGCACGACTGGAAGAGAAAGGAATAAGGACAGCCTGGGGGTGGCACAAAAGCTGGGTTGGTAAAGCAGTTGTATCTAACACACAACTGTTCCACTAAGAACTCACAGGAAGAGAACTGCTCCAATGGTTAATTTTACATGTTATGATCCTATGGACTATAAGGTGGATAGAAAGTTGGCTAGATTGTCGGGCTTAACGGGTAGTGATCAATGGCTCCATGTCTAGTTGGCGGCCGGTATCAAGTGGAGTGCCCCAAGGGTCAGTCCTCGGGCCAGTTTTGTTCAATATCTTCATAAATGATCTGGAGGATGGTGTGGATTGCACCCTCAGCAAGTTTGCAGATGACACTAAACTGGGAGGAGAGGTAGATATGCTGGAGGGTAGGGATAGGATACAGAGGGACCTAGACAAATTAGAGGATTGGGCCAAAAGAAATCTGATGAGGTTCAACAAGGACAAGTGCAGAGTCCTGCACTTAGGACGGAAGAATCCCATGCACCGCTACAGGCTAGGGACCAAATGGCTTGGCAGCAGTTCTGCAGAAAAGGACCTGGGGGTTACAATGGACGAGAAGCTGGATATGAGTCAACAGTGTGCCCTTGTTGCCAAGAAGGCCAATGGCATTTTGGGATGTATAAGTAGGGGCATTGCCAGCAGATCGAGGGACGTGATCGTTCCCCTCTATTCGACATTGGTGAGGCTTCATCTGGAGTACTGTGTCCAGTTTTGGGCCCCACACTACAAAAAGGATGTGGACAAATTGGAGAGAGTCCAGCAGAGGGCAACAAAAATGATTAGGGGACTGGAACACATGACTTATGAGGAGAGGCTGAGGGAACTGGAATTGTTTAGTCTGCAGAAGAGAAGAATGAGGGGGGATTTGATAGCTGCTTTCAACTACCTGAAAGGGGGTTCCAAAGAGGATGGATCTAGACTGTTCTCAGTGGTAGCAGATGACAGAATGAGGAGTAATGGTCTCAAGTTGCAGTGGGGGAGGATTAGGTTGGATATTAGGAAAAACTTTTTCACTAGGAGGGTGGTGAAACACTGGAATGCGTTACCTAGGGAGGTAGTGGAATCTCCTTCCTTAGAAGTTTTTAAGGTCAGGCTTGACAAAGCCCTGGCTGGGATGATTTAGTTGGGGATTGGTCCTGCTTTGAGCAGGGGGTTGGACTAGATGACCTCCTGAGGTCTCTTCCAACCCTGATATTCGATGATTCTATGATTCCTACAAAACTTAGCAGGAGGCCATTGGTCAAATAGTTGACTCTGAAGAATATAACCTCACTGATTATTGAGGGGGAGATGACTGTGGTCTAGTGACTTATTCTGTAAATTGAATTTTTCCTTAAAAATAGAGATGAAAAGAGATGGTCGAATAACATAATTTATAACGTCAACCCACCAGAATCCATCACCATAAATTTATAATTTATGATCTGTAAAATAATTATTTTATTGATGTTTCATTTAATAAGCATGGTTCCTTGATCTTATGAAATACATCTCATGCTTTGTATTTCAAAGGGCCAGATTTTCAAAGTTAGAAGGGTGCATTTACATGCATATATTTGGATGTGCCTATCGTATTTGCATATATTTGATGAGTTTGCATACTCAGGCATTTTTGTGTGCTAGTTACAGTCTTAAATAGCTAAGAGTGCATAGACTACATTTACGTGCATACGTCAGGTAACATGCATAAGTGAGGCGTGCAAATGTATATGCACAAGTGTGCAAGCTTTACTTGGAAAATGTATCCACCAATTATATCAGTCAGGTAAATATCTCTAAACGGAGGTTAGTATTTCTAATGTGTGAATTTAGGAAATTCTCGGTCGTATATCGGCCAGATTCTCAGCTGATGGAAATCAGAATTCTACTGATGTCATTAGCTGTGACTGGCCTTTGTCTTTATTTTTGTCCTACTCCAGCTGCAGAAGCTCATTCAACATCTTAACTAAACTGTTTAGTACTTTTATAGAGGCTCTAAAAATACATTTTGGATTAAATAAACAACAAGAAGGTCAGATTATTAAAACAGGAGTTGGGGAGACAAGGGGTAGATATCAGAGTCTGGAGAAAATCAGATCAAAGTTAATCAAAATGACATAAAGAAGGAAGAAAATATTGTTCCATTAACTGTTTCAGATAAAACAGTATATTGACTTCGTAAAACTATTTGTAACAAGTAAGCAGCTGAAATCTAGTGAGGTTTGAAAATATCCTTGGTGATCAATGGCAGCTGTTCCTAAGTTTCTGTTAATGTCTTCTGATTTTAAAATAAAATCAACATTTATTATAGAAATTTTGATGAGGACTGTTCCTCATGGGGTAGAATTTTAGAAAGATTTAAAAATATTCTCATGTTCAATTTGAATTTACTGTAGATATTTCATTTTTGAATTGTAAGTGTAGTATTCAGTTTCTTTTGCAATGATCAAACTTCATCCAAAAAGAGAAGTGGAATGACACACTGTTTAGTGTGACATGGGCAATGTGGCTATAATAATTGCAAGGCAACATCCTGACATTGTGCTGTTTATATCCCATTACACACACTGTATACTTTATAGCCCAGTCTACTTGGGCAAAGAAGGTGTTTTTCAATCAAGTTAGATCAATTAAATTAGCTCAGTTCAGTTGAACCTTCAAGCCCTCATAAAACCTGTGTAGACATAGTATGACAGCTTTAGATCGTTTGAGCTGATTACATTGTAGCCTATGCTTCAACATAAGCTACAACACCACCAACTCAATCTAAAATACATGAATCTGTGTTTAGACAAGTGTCCATGAGGGAGATGGGGGTTAAGTTGAATTAAGCTAATACAATTGAGTTAACTCATTTGGCATTTGCACCTTTTTTGCCCAGGTACTCATGCTCTCTGGAGCCACAGCAGGCAAAATACTACCCTCTGATGCTTTTCTGGAGACAGAGCTGTGCTGCTGTGCATGTTGGCCTGCTTTAATTCCTAATGGAGTCCTTTTCATACGTTACAACATCCCATCAGACGAATCCAACTTTGGCTTTATATAGCCGGTCACTAAAGAGATAAATGATAACCAGTTAGGCTGGGTTCCTTTATTTAAACTTCATGCATATACTATAGAATTTAAAATATTTACTCTATATTCATTTTTGCTCTTTTTAAAAATCCATGAGAATGAATATGTAAAGAAAACATCCTCTTTGTTTCTTCTGTGAGGCTGGTCAGTGGCAGTGAGGGCTTCTTTTTGTTGCAGCAGCAGCAATGTTCCTCCTGGCTCCAGCCCCTTATTCTAGTGCAGTCAGACCAGTGAGAACAGACTTGAGAATCAGATGAAACTAGTGAGATACTTTGGGTAAGAAAGGACAAAATGAAAATAGCAAAGGAGGAACTACAGGGGGCACCAACAGTAAGCCCCCAAGCCAGAGGCAGAGTGAAAATGACTCTGAGTAGCTGTTAGGGGAATTGCATAAAAATTCTTGACTCCAGATGTTAATTAGGCCCTAAATATAGAATAATAAAGATACTATTGAGTTATACAGAGGATAGCCTTGTCCTTGTATTTAGAAAGTAAAGAAAATGACTGGAGGAGAAGCCATCCTGGATTTACATTTTACCAGTCACAAGGAACTGATTCGCAAAAAGAAAAGGAGTACTTGTGGCACCTTAGAGACTAACCAATTTATTTGAGCATGAGCTTTCGTGAGCTACAGCTCACTTCATCAGATGTTTACCATGGAAACTGCAGCAGACTTTATATACACACAGAGAATATGAAACAATACCTCCTCCCACCCCACTGTCCTGCTGGTAATAGCTTATCTAAAATGATCAACAGGTGGGCCATTTCCAGCACAAATCCAGGTTTTCTCACCCTCCACCCCCCCACACAAATTCACTCTCCTGCTGGTGCTAGCCCATCCAAAGTGACAACTCTTTACATAATCAAGTCGGGCTATTTCCTGCATAGATCAAGGTTTTCTCACATCCCCCCCACCCCCATACACACACAAACTCACTCTCCTGCTGGTAATAGCTCATCTAAACTGACCACTCTCCAAGTTTAAATCCAAGTTAAACCAGAACATCTGGGGGGGGGTAGGAAAAAACAAGAGGAAACAGGCTACCTTGCATAATGACTTAGCCACTCCCAGTCTCTATTTAAACCTAAATTAATAGTATCCAATTTGCAAATGAATTCCAATTCAGCAGTTTCTCGCTGGAGTCTGGATTTGAAGTTTTTTTGTTTTAAGATAGCGACCTTCATGTCTGTGATTGCGTGACCAGAGAGATTGAAGTGTTCTCCCACTGGTTTATGAATGTTATAATTCTTGACATCTGATTTGTGTCCATTTATTCTTTTACGTAGAGACTGTCCAGTTTGACCAATGTACATGGCAGAGGGGCATTGCTGGCACATGATGGCATATATCACATTGGTGGATGTGCAGGTGAACGAGCCTCTGATAGTGTGGCTGATGTTATTAGGCCCTGTGATGGTGTCCCCTGAATAGATATGTGGGCACAATTGGCAACGGGCTTTGTTGCAAGGATAAGTTCCTGGGTTAGTGGTTCTGTTGTGTTGTATGTGGTTGTTGGTGAGTATTTGCTTCAGGTTGCGGGGCTGTCTGTAGGCAAGGACTGGCCTGTCTCCCAAGACTTGTGAGAGTGTTGGGTCATCCTTTAGGATAGGTTGTAGATCCTTAATAATGCGTTGGAGGGGTTTTAGTTGGGGGCTGAAGGTGACGGCTAGTGGCGTTCTGTTATTTTCTTTGTTAGGCCTGTCCTGTAGTAGGTAACTTCTGGGAACTCTTCTGGCTCTATCAATCTGTTTCTTTACTTCTGCAGGTGGGTATTGTAGTTGTAAGAAAGCTTGACAGAGATCTTGTAGGTGTTTGTCTCTGTCTGAGGGGTTGGAGCAAATGCGGTTGTATCGCAGAGCTTGGCTGTAGACGATGGATCGTGTGGTGTGGTCAGGGTGAAAGCTGGAGGCATGCAGGTAGGAATAGCGGTCAGTAGGTTTCCGGTATAGGGTGGTGTTTATGTGGCCATTGTTTATTAGCACTGTAGTGTCCAGGAAGTGGATCTCTTGTGTGGACTGGACCAGGCTGAGGTTGGTGGTGGGATGGAAATTGTTGAAATCATGGTGGAATTCCTCAAGGGCTTCTTTTCCATGGGTCCAGATGATGAAGATGTCATCAATATAGCGCAAGTAGAGTAGGGGCTTTAGGGGACGAGAGTGGGCACAATAAGGAATTGCAGTGCTATTAACCAGCGTAACCCACATCTCCTGGGGTGTGCTATTCTGTCCCATCTAGTGGCACCGAGACCACTTAGAGAGAGTTAAAGGAGTCTGCTCTACAGCCCTAGCTAAGAAGCATATGGCTTTTAGCTGATGCATTAGAGGCTCATGCACTAAGCTCCAGAGGTCCTAGGTTTGATCCCGCCCGTCGATGACTGGGGTCTGTTGGTGTTACACTAGCACTAGATAAATAGTAAATATCTCTGTTGGCTGGCAATTTCCAGAAATTCTTTTCAGGTTGATCTAAAACGAAATTTTTCAACGTTTTTTGCTCATCGAAAAGTTGGAAAAAATTTCAAATTGGATCAACACAAACTGAAATTTTCTCTTTTTATGGCCGCAATGACTATTCCACAGTTTTCCCTGTTCTAGTAATAATTATAAACTACTTGAGTTAAATGGACTAAATACTGGACTTCCAGAACACAGCAGTGCAAATGGATGTGGGGACATCTGAGATGCCCATCATGCTTACAGGCATGAATAAGCTTAGTAAGTACGGTCGAAGTATTAAAATCCCTGGGGAAGATCCTGAGACAGTGTAAAAGATCACAGGTCCATTGACTTCAGGAAACCTATGACAGTTACATCAGCTGAATGGAAGAAGTCTGGAGCAACCAAATATATAATTCAGTAATTAAACAGCAGCAAACCACAGCTTTTTTGAAGAGAAAAACAGGAGTAAGAGATAGCCAAAGGGACTTCACAAGACACAGCTTGGAAATCTGAAGGTAAAAACACTCAAATAGATGTAGCGGAAAGGGGGGAAGCAAACAAAAAGAAGTTCAGACTGTTAAAGCTTGCAGCTGAAAAAGTAAGGGCAACAATAGGACACAATATGAATAGAATGCTAATGGTAATTAAAGGGATGAGGGGAATTAGGACTGTCCCAGATATATGTGGAGTTGGGAGAAGAGAAAGGAGAAAAAGGTGATGCATTCACAAATGAATCAGGAGAGGAAATCCGCTTGTTTGAAATGACTGAGCTACTTTTTAAAACTGTTCTTTAATAAAAATGATAAAGTCAATTAGGAAGTAACAAAAATGTTCAAACGGCTATTGATTAAAAGCTAATAAAGGAATACTTGGAAATATGGTTACATACAAATAAGCAGTCAAAACGATAGGGAGTCTGGGCATATTAAAGGAATTAGCTAATGAATGCATTGAACCACCAGTGGTTAGTTTTGAAAAGTCAAAGACAAGCCGGAAGGCACCAGAAGATTGGGAAAATAAAATGAATGTATTACTTAACATTTAAAGGGAAAAGCTGGCAATCCTAGAAATTAGCCCCGAAAACCTTATTTGAAGAAATATTGCTCTTGGTGGCGTGGTTGTGAACAGTGTCATATGGGCTTGAAATTGGCGGAAGCACCATCAACGAAGAATAATGATACATGGCAATTTATCAAGTGGGCAGGCGAAACGCAGTGGGGTGACTCAGGGTGCAGTAATAAGCAATTTAACATCTTTATTAATGATTTTTGAAGAATGGGTAAACAGCTCAATTAAATTTTCCTATGATAATAAATTAGAAGGTGTTGGAAACATTAGTCAGGGACAGAGATATGATGCAAATAGATCTAGAGAAGCTACAGGTAATGCCTGATCCAACTCCCACGTGGTCAATGGCTGTTTTGGTCTTCGCGTTAATGGAAGACGGATCAGAACCAGAGCCTGGAACTAAAATGTCATTCAACATAGAAAAAGTCAAAGCTATCACATCTGGAGAAAATAATCCAGTTCACAGATACTTAGTCAAATAGAAAGGTAATAGCAAAAAGGACTTAGGTAATGACCCTTAAATTGGATATGGATTTTAAAGATATAATACCTTACTCCCACTCTGCATAAAAAAGCCAATTCATTGTTATGCTGCTGACAGAGTGGCATCACATAACAGAGTGGTGATAGGCTCTGTTTATAAGTAGGCTTGGCAAAATCCAACTTTTATTTTTTAGAATATTGATGGAAATATCAATGTTTATTTTAAGCATGTTTTTCAATTTTTATCAGTTGAAGTTTTCAGAGTTGTGGGAAATTATGGGAGTGCAGACAGATTTTTAATGACGGATGTTAACATTCAAAAAGTTACAGCTTTTTACTGTTAAAACACAAACTGTCAACATCACAAGTCAAAATATACAAAGTAAATGTCCTTAAATCAAACTGTACGTTCTCAAGTAGCATTTTTCTTACTTTTGCCTATCTGTAAATTTCTGTTGTTACCAAAGGCAATATTTCTGAGTGTGTGGTGAAATTGACATCTACAAACAAAAATCTAAACCCTTCAAGCCTATTTATAATGCACTGATGAGAATGATGCATAGATTCTGGACAGCTCAGTATCAAAAAACATCCTGTAGAAAAGCAACAGGCAGTGGTTAAGAATTTGGAGATATTGAGAAAGATTAAAAGATATTTGAGAAAAGATTAAAAATCCAAATATGAATATGGCAAAATTATAGTTTGGTGGTGGTGTTATTTATTTGTATTGCACTAATGCCTAGGGCTTCAGTTATAGATCAGGGCCCCATTGTGCCTAGACACTGTGCAAACACATGACAAAGAATTGAAATTTATCTCAAAGATCTTACAATCTAAAGACAAGATACAACAGATGGATGCAAAAAACTTGCCAAAGGGAGCACAAGGAAACAATGATATGGTGCTGATTAACACGATAAGCAATAGTCACAACACACCAGCTGTCTAACCAATGTCAAGAATTTTGCAGGCATTATGGTAGAGGAGAGTTAGAAGAAGGATTTGTAACTATCAATAAGTAAACAGGGTGCAAATAGCAAGGTGAAAGAGGAATTATTTAGGGTGATCCAAAGAGGTTTTTTTTTTTTTAAGAGTAAATATAAAAGTGAGCAAAGACAATTTGTTAAACATAAAAAAACAAATTCTGAATGATGTTATAAATTATCCTATGAAATCAATCTCCTAAGTATTGTGGTGGAAATCCCAACTGAGTCAACTGAAACTAAGCTTGACTAAGCACTGCAGAATATACAATAGGTAACAATTCTGCATTCAAATGGGAAATGGACAAAATATCCTAATAGGTCTCTTCCATTTCAAACATCTATATTTTCCTAATAGACAGCATTATAGGACAAATTAATTGCTGGCATGTTGGGCAAATTAGTGGGAGTTGCCGCTGCTTACTCTCGGGATTAATTTGGTCCATTGCGTTCAACATACTTTTGAAATTATTTAGTTAGAAGTGTATTAACATTGCTAGAGGGCACTAGTTCTGTTTTAATTTGAGAATCGGTGTAGGGTGTTTTGAAACCATGTTGACAGACTGAAACTTCTTAGTACCTCAAGGATTTCCTCACCATATACCTCATTCAGCCCTACTTGTGGTTGACATGCTCTCAAACTTAAGTGTCAGTTAAAGCCTGGGAGGTAGTTAAACAGACACTTTCAAAACTTCACAGAAAATAAAAAAGGGCTGCTGAATTAGTGTGGCTTGGAAATGAAACAAAGGGATTATCTTAAATTCACAATGAAAACAAAAAGTAAAGTTAGTATTGATTTTTCAACCAGAAGGCAGAGGCTTCTTCCATGCCTGTTATGAAAATGTTGTATGCAGGAAAATAACTCAGTTCAAACAAACAACCATTTCTCAGGTTTTTATTCAGCAATGAAATTTTCAGCATGGCATCTTAAAGAGAGAGGTAACTTGTAAAGCAACAGCAAAGAAAATTGCTTGAGACCACACACTCTGATCCCTAACTCAAGGGAGTATTACGGCTGGTCTGTGGGATCTAACGGGAATCCACAAAGAATGTGGGTTTGAGAGATGCCTAAATGGCTGTCTCTACAGCCACCAAAATCTGCAATAAAAGAACTCAAAGGATATGGTTTAAAATCACAAAAAATCGGACATCTGCAACTAAATATCAAATCTCTGGGAGCTTGAGAAGTGTTTGTGTTGGTTCCTGAACATGAATGGACTGGATTTCTGTTCTGTATTGATGATAAGTATTAGTGTCCTTTTGGTGTATTTAATTCTAGTCAATTTCCCTCATATTGAGGAACTAAAGCAGAATTTCTGAAGAAAAAAGCAAAATAGCATATATTAAAACATACTATATACAGAGGAGATGTTAACGAAGCATATTGTTTATTACGTACACAGTTCATATTGCTAGTTTATGTACACATGGTTTATTTTTTAAAATAAATTTAATTTAAACATTTTAAATAAATTTAATTATTTAAATGTTCTTTACCCCTAAGTACCAAAATCAACTGATCTAAAGGGACTAGCTGCCCACACCATTTTGTAAATGTTTGTCATTGATAAATATGATTTGTACGTATTCTATTCATGATCATCTAACTTGATTTGTAATGAAACATAATCTGATACTGGTTCTGAACAGAACAAAAAAAGTCTTAAGAAATGTATACACTACTTTGTATACAAAACTCAGAAATGTGCATACCCCACCCCTGGTCATCTGTTGCCTGGTTTTATAAGTAAATAGAAAATATCCGTTGTTTATGTGTTTGCATACCTTGAAGAGTATGTTCTGTAACCACTATACCTGATAGAGTCCAGTGTGAATGAGTGAGATATCATAGAATATCAGAGTTGGAAGAGACCTCAGGAGATCATCTAGCCCACCCCCCTGCTCAAAGCAGGACCAATCCCCATTTTTTTCCCCAGATCCCTAAATGGCCCCCTCAAGGATTGAGCTCACAAGCCTGGGTTTAGAAGAAGCTCAACCCACTGAGCTATCCCTCCTCCTGTAGGTAGGTAGGCTCAGTTCTTTCCTTGAGTAAAGAGAGATGATGAGCCGCTCCTGTGACTGAATCTTCCTTTGCAGTGCTAGGCTGAAACTTTTAATATCAATTTTGAGTCCACAGTAATCTCACTTCCCCCTCTTCTTAATTATAAACCACATGAAAATGGGGCTTTTAATGCCTTAAAATAGTGGCATCACCAGGAATTGCTGTAGCAAATGATTTTGCAAAATTACATTTAACTATCTTGTTTCCTCCTGGTGTGGATTTACATTTTAAGGAATAGTCAAGTGAATCTTATTTTCTTACACATATTTCCTGCTGAGCGTTGCCATAGCAATGAGTCACAAGTCTTCAGAGTCCTAAAGGCTAGCTTTATTCTATGTCCTGGAGTTTGGACACAAGTTCACGTCAATCAATCATACAACTGGTTTGAAAGAAACTTTCTAGGAGCATAGCCTCCAATTCCTTAATTTGTTTCTCCAAGACATTTATCTAACGTGACGGATATTCTGACTGATCTTACATTGCCAGGCTATTTACTTCTGTAGATGTGTAGGGCTTTTTATAACCTCGGGAACATTTTTCCTCCTCTCAAAGCTCTTATCCAGGTTTGAGCTTTAGCAACCTACAATAACTTTTCACTGCCTCTGGTAAATAGGTTAAGATATTTCCTTTTGCATGCAGACTTAGCCACTCTTATCCATGCTTCTGTTATCTCAAGATCAGGCTACTGCACTGTACTCTACATTGGGCTACACCTTAAAACCATTTGGGGTATGTCTACACTACATTGTAAGCCCAGGGTTAGTAGAACTCAAGTTAGCAGACCCTGAGTTTGTTAACCTAGGGCTTGGGCATCTACACTCTTTTGTAACCCCAGGTTAGGAACTGTTGAACCCTGGGTCCCAACCTGGAGTCCCAATCCTGGGTCCCATCTACACTGCATTATGGGATCCAAATCCAACCACCCATATCCCAGACTTCCTAGCACCCTCCTAAAATGTGGCTGCTATACTCCTTTGTTTGTGGTGCAGTGTGGGAATACTTGACTGTCCTGATGACAAAAGTGGTCCGTGGTAATTTGAAATAGTTTTGGTGGACTCTGAGAGCACGAGTCCAGTGTGACTGTGTCTACCCAGCAAAGCAATAGGCTTGAATCCTGGTTCCCAGCTTAACTCAGACTTGGACCCTCCACCCCATGGGGTCTGGGAACACTGGATATGAGCCCTGGGTTAGTGCAGTTTGTGCGTAGACAGAAGTGGGGTTAGGCTTGAGCCTGAATTCAAGCCCGCAGCTTATACTGCAGTGTAGACATATCCTTGGAGACTGAAGATGGCTCATTTATTAAGTGAAGTATCTCATTGTGAGTGCATGAAACCACTGCTCTGGGATCTGCATTGGCTGGCTACGTGTTGGTCTCCAGGTGGAGTTTAAGGTACAGGTTATGACCTCTAAGGCTCTAAATAGCCTGGAACTGACCCGTGTGAGAGATCACCCCTATCTCGGTGCCATACTGCCGCAGCTACAGTCTGCAGGGCACTTGAACTGGATCCCCCTCATTATATATGAGAGGGGGCGACTGGCCAGGCATTCAAACTGTGATGATCGCACTGTCAGCCTGTGAGAATCCTCTGCTTGAAAGGTTGGATTTTATCTAGGAACACTGATTCTTCTGGCTTGATAGTTGGGGAACTGTCTTGTTAAGAAAGACAAAGCAATAATTAATCAATTAGTGAACCAAGCAGCTATTTATACATGACAGCTCATAAAGCAGGTGAAGTGGACAGAGAAGAAAGTTTACAAGCTAGGGTGTAGAGTATGATGATATTTGGGTATTGTTGGAAATTGACAGTAGAGTCTCTATTTTCTTTGATATAATCTTGTTTGTTTACAAGGAATGTACAAGGTCCTGCTTCTCTGAATATAGGAGGAACTGGAAACAAAAGAATAGTTTCTTAGCTTACAGCCCCAAGCCTCTTTAGGCAACACCTGCCCCAGAAAATTCTCTCCCTCGCTTTTTCCAGGGTCATATATTGTGCTCACAGGTTGCTGCTTGGCTTCATTCCTTTTTTTTTTTTTTTTTTTTTGCCTCTGTGTCCCTTTTTCTGTTCTCTGTTCTTCCTTCCTTCCCACATGCTTTACCCAAAACAATACTCATCAAAAGCTACCAAGATCAAAACTCCTGGGTGGATTCACATACTCATTTTGTCTGACGTGGGAGGGTCTGTGAAGAACTTATCCTGTTAGTTATTGCTTTCACATCCCCCAACCTCCCTGACAATTTTTAACTCAACCCATAACAAGGTTTCACTGTGTTCATAGCAGAATACATTAAAATATCCATGAAAATATTTGTTTTGATGAAATGTTTTATAAACAGAGACCAATCCAATTCTTATTTGCATGCAAATATTAACTGCCCAGACAGGCCAAAAAAAGGCAGCCAGCAAAATAAAATAAAATGGAAAATTTCCATTGGAGGCTTCACCATTCCCACATTGCATATTCCCTTCTTCAAACCCCTGATGTTGTTTGGTGGCTGTGTATGTCTGAAGCACTGCCTGCCCTCTGCTCCACTATGTTGCCTACCCAAGAAGAGAATAATGAAAGGCTTTCTTGGGAAACTCACTCATCTTCTCTTCCTGCGGTATCACAGGTGGCCAGCATATCTCTATAGGAGCTGCTGTACTGCATTTCCCACTTGAGCAATGACCCTACTGCCTCCAGTGTGGTATTGGGAAATACAGTAAATCTCTTCCAATGTGATATATGCCATCATGTGCCAGCAATGCCCCTCTTCCATGTACATTGGCCAAACCGGACAGTCTCTGTGCAAAAGAATAAATGGAAACAAATCTGACATCAGGAATCATAACATTCAAAAACCAGTCGGAGAACACTTCAATCTCTCTGGTCACTCAATAACAGACCTAAAAGTGGCAAATCTTCAACAAAAAATCTTCAAAAACAGACTCCAACGTGAAACTGCAGAACTGGAATTGATTTGCAAGCTGGACACCATCAGATTAGGCCTGGATAAAGACTGGGAATGGTTGGGTCATTACAAAACCTAAACCTAATTTCAACAATACTAATTTCCCCCTACTGTTACTCACACCTTCTTCTTTAGGTAGGGCTCAGTTTTTAAAAGTAAAGGGTTTTTGCTGCTGAATTTATGATCTTATTATGATGATTCTCTTGTAAACCCATAAACTATTCAGCATTTTCCTTTTTAAAAATATCTATTTACTTTAGGTACTTTTATGTCTGATATTACTGTAAAGATCACAAGTACTTAGATATTACTGTATTTATCCTCACAACAACCCTGTGAGGTAGGGAAGAGCTGTTACTCACATTTTGCAGGTGAGGAAGAGACTGGTTAGGGGACCTGCCTAAGGTCACACAGTAAATCTGTGGCAGAGCAGGGACTTGAACCTAGCTCTCCAAAGTGTTAAGCTAATGCTCTAACCATTGGACCATCCTTCCTCTCCAAGGTAATGTAAATGAATACATATGGTGAAAACTAAAAACAAATACATCACCAATATGACTGTGTAAAAGTTTGCCCCAATATGAAAATCACCACAAAACAAATAAGAAGGGTAATGTGATGATAAAAGCAAAGTAAAAAAGAAAGCAGGATATATTAATAATCAATCTACACTTGTGGCAAGGTTAAACTAACATTATCAGCATCCATAACGCACTCCCTGTCAGTACCCAGTCCAAGCCGGGAAAGCTAGTGATCGAAGCAGCGGACCAAATTTGGTGATGAGTCCTGGTCACGTGCCACCTGAAGCATGTTGCGCATACGCTAAGAAGACGACGACTAACATTCATAGACCCTGGTAATGGATCAGCTTTGGAGAAGAGGAGGGGAAAAAAAGCCAAGATTAAATAACATCCTCTGACCTACAAGTAAATAGTCTTATTTGTTGTCTCATGCTTTCCTATTAATCATCTAACTTTAAATCACTTTAAAGTTTCTGCAGAAAGAATGTCAATTTCAGAGAGCAGGGATTTAATCACTGAGATTTTCTCCAGAGTCTCTGGGCTGTTCAGCCAAATAAGAGTCTCAAAGAAGATAAACTGTTTGGCTTGATTGTTTTATGGCTGAAGAATTCATGCATTTAATTTGATCAAACATGTGGTAGATGTTTTTATACGTTGTAAATGTTGCTCATTTACAAATGCCATTTCCTCCTATTACTGAAAAACATGATGAGAGATGGGTAGTATCTTGCCCTTGTTCTGCACACAGAATTCCAATTTATGTGGGAGAAATTCTACACTGAGATCTAGGAATGGACATGGCCTACAATTTGTAACATAAGCTTTGCTCTGGAAATGGTTACAGGGTTGTAGACAAGGCAATGAAAAGAAACTGCCACAGGACACTTAAGTTAATTAAAAAAAAGAGGAAGACACTGGATTAAGGGGCAGGTGTTTGTTTTAGGTGGGTTTTTTTAAGTGTAAATATCTCCAGTAATTCACACCCAAGAAACTGTCAATGTAGGGTTAAGCTTGCTGGCGTGTCATGCTTCCAAATCCTCTTTTTAGCTTTCCACAATGTGACAAGTCACATCTAACAATCTGACTCTTAGAAAATCAGGATTTGAGCATTTAAGTTTTCCTTATCAGAAGGGTACCATGATACAGGGAAAAAACAAACATAAATAATATTTTACATTTTTTAGTGTCTCTTTCATTCTGAAGGAGCCAGCTTGATTTCAGTAATATTGTGGGAGATGGTATCCTTGTCACTCTTAAGGTTGCACCTGTTTTTATTCTAAACCCCCTGTTAGCCACCATGTAACTTTGACTTGGAAATATGTTTTGGCCTGAACTCTGCCTGATTTTCCATGAAGATAAAGGGATACGTTTCTTTGGAGTTTGGAGAAAATTCATAAAACAATTAGTTGAGTCACTGGTCATTGGAAAATTACCATATGAAATTCCGGCTTTTGCCCAACATGGAAGAGCAAAGGATTTTGGAAGCTAGATCTCAGAATTTCTGATTTTTTCAGCCATTTTGTGGTCACAGATCAAAAGTTCGTGTGTGTGCGTGTGCAAGTGGGGTACCTGAAGAACCTAGGTCTTTGTAGGATTCCAACAGGGAGACAGTAAGTCATTAGGTAAGATACATATGCATGTAGACCTTTTGTTGTTTTAAAATCCTTTTTCTCTTATATTATGCTTTGTTCCTACTGTTCAGATTAAATAAACTTGGGTATGAGAAGGTTGTCTGGTCACTGTATTCACCATTGGTGGAAGAACCATAAGTATTGAACCCAGTTAGGCCAACTTGGGTAAGCATGGTCAATACACAGGGTACTGTAGCCCAGGGCCCAGTCTAAGAGTGGAAGAAGCATGTGATTCCATCCTATGCTTTATCAGAAGTGGTAAAGTCATAAGGACTGACATCTGAGGGAGGTGCTCTGAAATCAGAAAAGGGACCAAACGGCAGCTAGTCCTGTAAGAATAACAGTAGGTTTCTTTAAAAAACTAAAAACTGCACAAGGCGAGGAGTGTCATTATCGGTTTTATAATGGCACACTTGTTGCAACCTTAACAAAGGAGATGCTCTTATGCAAATTTAGAAGATGTGCAACATTGGAGCTCCTCTCCTCTATACCATTGGCTCTGACTTCTTGTATGACACACTGGCTAAATGTGTGCTATTCTACCTCTGTCTAATGGCTAACCCACATGAAGGATGAGAGCATGCTTCTGCTTGCTCACTACTAGAGGCAATGATCCTGTAGATAGGGATTTCTCACTTGCTTGTAGTGACCTCAAAAGAGATCATGGATGGGGCAGATACCCTCGTGCTTCCCCTCATCCCAGGGAGGGTATGAAATAAAATCAAAGGAGGGAACCCCTGGCCATTTTCACATTTGGGAGAGCTGTATTTTGCCTCCCTCATTTTGGGGCTACAGCCAGGTGCTAAAAAGAGATAGGAGCCTTACTCAGAAACACAGAGCCAGAGGCAGCATTTAGGTCAGCTAGCATGAGGAGAGTGGGAATCTGGGACAGGAGATGCTTGTGTGTGTGTGTGTGTGTGTGTGTGTGTGTAGAGAAAGCAGGTATAATGGGGAGACAGAACTGGGAGGCACCTCCACCCAGCGTGCACACATACTTTTGATTTCTGACTACAAAATGGTTGAAAAAACTAGAAATTCTGAGACCCAGCTCCCCAAATCCTTTGCTCTTCTGCTGCCCTTTGCCAGCTGGTGTGCTGTGACCACTGCTCATTGCACTCATTCTTGCCTTGTACAATCATCTCCATTGTTCCCCCGTAACAGCTCCCCAATACACACACTCCCTCCAGAGAAAGACAGATCACCTTTATCCACCCAGAAGCTCTTTGTCTTCTCCCCTTCTCTGTCTTGGTCCCTGCTGCCCAGAACCAGGTTGGTGAGCTATGCAGGAGGTCAAACCAGCCTGCTTGCGGCCAGTTGCACTCCGATTGTCTTGTAACAGTCCCCAAGTGTTTGCTGAGGATGAATGATCTTGAGTCATTGTTTAGCCTTCCTGTTTGTTTATCAGCAGCTCTGTTGATTTAACCCAATATAGTTATACAATACATTTCCCAATATTCAAGCAAACATAGGCATATAGTGAATATCTCTATAACTAGGTCATGTACAGTATTCATCAGTTATTACAGAGCATTCCCCCATTGCATGCTTTCATATTTGTAGGTTTAAATATCATTACCAAC
This sequence comes from Caretta caretta, assembly GCF_965140235.1. Taxonomy (NCBI): domain Eukaryota; kingdom Metazoa; phylum Chordata; order Testudines; family Cheloniidae; genus Caretta; species Caretta caretta. The sequence goes on along the minus strand of NC_134208.1, from coordinate 198,460,794 downwards.
TAATATTTGTCCTAAAGCCTTGGAATAAATTTAATGACTATTTCTGAGATTAGAAGGATTAAAAATAGCACATCTTTAAACACTTTGTGGAGTGTTTTTGTTCCGCACTCTTGACCTACTGAAATTACCTTACATCACAACATTCAACACATACGTCGTTTTTTGCTGACTACCTCCACAGCGCGCAATTGTTGTTTCTACATCCATGCATAAAATATACATGCCTTGCTGATAAGCATTTTATAAATGGCAGATAAAATTAGCATAGATTATGACATTGTTTTATGGAACAGGGGGTTTTCAAGGGCAGAAACAGTCAAACGTTTAAGAGATTGCTGTTATTTGAACATAAGGCGTGATTCTCCGTCACTGAAGTTAACAGAAGAAAGGAAAAGCTGACTGGGTTTGAAAATTCTTAACAATAGCCAGCCAGCTGGTGTGCTGTGACCACTGCTCATTGCACTCATTCTTGCCTTGTACAATCATCTAATTCTTGCCTTGTGCTCCGCTCATCTATTTGTTGTATCTATTGGTGGTCTCTTGTCTTGTACACACCTTGTGAGCTCTTTGAGACAGGGGCTGTCTTCACACAATCATAGAAGATTAGGGTTGGAAGAGACCTCAGGAGGTTATCTAGGCCAACCCCCTGCTCAAAGCAGGACCAATCCCCAACTAAATCATCCAAGCCAGGGCTTTGTCAAGCCAGGCCTTAAAAACCTCTAAGGATAAAGATTCGACCACCTCCTTAGGTAACCCATTCGAGTGCTTCACTATATGTGTGCATAGTGCCTTGTACTAATATAAATAATATTAATAATGGGAACCTGTCATGAATCTGCCCAAGGCGGCGCAGCCCCTTTCAGCTACCTGGGGAGTGCATGCATATGAGTCCAATGATTCCACTCTAACCCCAGCAGGGTGCTGCCACTGTCTTTCTAGTGGGACTGACGTCACCTTCCGGCTGAGGGCCTCTTGATTGTCTCGTCCCCTCCCTGATTCCACCAAACAGTCTGTAGTCAGCAAAAGGGGTTAAATAAAAGAAAGGTAAAGAAAAACCCAGTAAGCAGCTCCCTCAAAGATGTGGGCCTCTCTTACTTCAGAAGGACCCTGGGAGTATCAATGTTCATGTAAGACGTTACTGGGCTCCAAATGCAAGCCTCAGTTCTTTTCCGTTTCAAATCAAGGGTTCTTGCACCCTCCTTCTGTAAGGGCAGGGGCTGTGCCAGCTGTCAGTCTTCTCTCCAGGTCAGGAGATGCTCAGTAGTCTGTTTCCTTCCCAGGGCTGCCCCCATCTGAGTGGACTTCCCTCTTCTTAACTCCTCCTCCAGTCCTGGCATGATTTGCTTGTGAGGAAGGGCAGGGCCACTCCAGCCCAAAGCAGCTCCCACCCCTTCCACACTAATGCGGGATGTATGTACTCTGTCACAAGACCATATTCTATAACACTACCTATCTTCGCTGAATCCTTTCAGCAACCAAAGCAATGTTGCTGGGAATGTGTGTTACTTATACATAAATGTTCTTGCTGATTAGTAGTTTCCATCACTCTTACAAACGTACTGTGGATGGATTACTTGTAGAGAGTGAGTTGTCATTGACAGCTTCATTCCAAAACAATTGCAAACTAACTGTTGGAATATGGATGCTGTTTTTTTTCAGCTTCTGTCAGTGAGGCCAGTTCCACTTAGGGCTTGTCTACACTGGCAATTTACAGCGCTGCAACTTTCTCACTTGGGTATGAAAAAACACTCCCCTGAGCACAGCAAGTTTCAGCATTGTAAAGCACCAATGTAGACAATGCACCAGTGCTGGGAGCTCAGCACTGGTATCTACACCTGTTGAGGAGGTGGTTTTATTAGAGCTCTGCCACGACTACACAAGCCACGTTACCGCATTGCTGCAACACCGCTTTAACTTTGCCAGTGTAGACTAGCCCTTACTCTTTTTATTTAATAATCTGGAACCCCTCCATCCAGTCATTCATGTTTTAAATTGTCTTCATCTACCGACACAAGCATACATGTAAAAGAAAGATGATGTAAAAAAGCAAATCTACTGTTCCAGAACCAAAAAACTTCCTGAACAACTAGTTGAAAGGTTCCACCGCAATTTTGTCAGCCCCAGGCAGCTACTCTCAGCCCCAGGTGGCCGACAGTGGGAGCCCCCTGGTCTTAGTCCTGAGTGGCTGACGGCGGAAAATTGCGGAGAAGTAATTTTGGACTTTATTACCACAAATAATAAGGTCCATTATTACTTTTCCACAACTCAGTGGCAATTTTTTTTGACAATCATCCCATGATTCAAGTAGGGCCCTAGATATAACAAATTTTAGAGTGGCCAAATTCATATTTGTTTAGAAATTGATAATATTCATTCATTGGAATGCATCCGATGAAGTGAGCTGTAGCTCACGAAAGCTTATGCTCAAATAAATTGGTTAGTCTCTAAGGTGCCACAAGTATTCCTTTTCTTTTTGCGGATACAGACTAACACGGCTGCTACTCTGAAACCCATAAATAATAATATTATTAAGAAATAGCAACTATGAATACTTAAGAAAAAATTCCACTGTGAGTTGGTAAATATATTATTTGATGTTGGCCCACTAACCGTATTTCTTAAAAGATGTGTAGAAACCAAAATTGCGGTAATAAAAATAATTGAATTAAAATAACAATCAATGGGCCAGTGTTAAGGTTGTGTTGTGATTAAATATACATTTCTTAATTTTTGAGAACAAAATTTCCTCAGTATTTCAAGTATTTTATATCTAGTTAAGTGGACTGATTTTCACAGTTGCTGATCAGATCCTAAGGAAGTAAATGAGAAGTGTGAAAATTTGGCCATATACTTAGGTGCCTAAATATGATTGTGAGTTGTGTAGTTTTAGGTACCCACATGTGGAGATTTTGTCCAAGGGATGTGAATATTGCAAATTAGATAAATTAAGGATCAACTTTAGAATATATATATATATTCTTTTTTAGAGATTACTCTATTTTAATGTTGTTTTAGGCATGTGTTTTGTTGTTGCACCAGGATTTATCTGACAGGAATAGGTAGCAATTTTAGATTGGCTTAGTTGCAGGTAAATTAACTGTTAGTTTTTCTTTTTTCTTTTATCGTCTTCCCTCCTGGAACACAATTACACATACAAAAACTAATCCGTAGTGCTTTATAAATCTAGGACACATAATTCTTTAAACGAGAGCTCACTCTAGCATTTCCTTTTCTAATTGTCTTGTTAAAATAGAGATTTTTTTTTCAGATTTCCATATAATGTTTTACATATTCCAAACCTTTTTCTTTTCCGTGAACTCTATAAATTGCTCAGTTCTTTGATTCTTTGAATAAAAGGAGATGAAAGGAAAAAATGGCGGTAAGTTTAGAGATGCTAATACTAAATTAAAAACTTTATTCACAAATTGGCATCTTAGCTGTAAATAGTTGCCACATGGTCAGAAGAGCAGCCTACCTGGCGTATACTTCACAGAACTGTAGTCCCAAATGGGAGCTGACATACTAGATAATATTTCACACTAGACCATTACATTTAGAACACAGAACTTTTGAGTGTCATTAATTTGAAGATAGAATGAATGGCCCTGATTCTCCACTTCCTTGCACCTTGTGTAGAGTTGACCCACATAATTAAGGGTCACTGGACATGCCTTTCCTAAAGCCAAGAAACTGACCAGTAAGCTCCCCCCGCCTTTGATTATTTCTGTGTATACATCCTTGTGTGGCATATAGGCTGAAAGCTTAACAAAGCATTCATTTTGTAGATTTAAGGACAGTGGGACTGAGCACCCATAATGCCTATTGACTTTATTTGGTATTGTTGATTATCAGCATTTCTGAAAAGAAATCCGTGGTGTTCTGTGGCAGAGTTTATTATACGCAGTATGAGTGCTCTGTCATTGTAAGTGTGGGATAGTCCCGCTATTGTGGGGAACTTTCCTGGCTTCTGCACTACACTGGTGAAGTGGGCTAGTGAAAGGATCTCAGTCCTCGCTCCCACTTCCTTTACCCAGTGGCCTCCCTGCCTCTGAGGACTCCCCTTCCACTCTCCTATCTGGCAGAGTCCTCATAACCTCAACAAGGCTGGGCCCAGGATTCCTGGGGGGCTCGACCCCCAACCCTGCTGTGGTCACCTAGGACAGAGGCTAGGGAGTCCCTACTCCGGGGTACTCTCTCTGCACTGGGCACTTCTCTGACCATTACAAACAAGTTAAAGCAAATGCAAGTAATTTAATCAACAATTAATTTTAAAAAGAATAAGGAAAAATGGGAAAGGTTAAAGGAAACACATCAACCTACTCTGTGGCAGGGAACATCACAAACAGTGTCTCTGGAATGTCAGGGCAGTTCACAGTCTGTTCCTTGTAAGTCCCAGGCCGCCTTCTCAGGCCCTGGCTGTGCTGCAGGGATGCTGTGGGTTGGACACTTGCTCTGGTGGTGCCCACACGCTTTCAGGCTCTAAGTGGTAGGACCCTTCTTCCCAGTGTCGCCCCCACCGTATCGGGGTTACGATCCAAGTCTGGCCCGCAGAGCCTCTCGGCTGAGGCGTCTCCCTGTGCTGCCCAGGGTCCCCCTCGGTTTCCCCAGCTGCTCACCGCACCCAGCTCCGGACTGCTCCAGCCCCAGCTCCACCACTCGGTCTCAGCGCTGCTGCTGCTCTGCCTCCAGGTCCCTGGGCTGCTTCTTTGGCCCCTCTGGCTCTGGTTGCTGCAGCTCTGCTCCCAGGACAGGTCTGCTCTGCAGGCTGCTTCTGTGACTCTGCTCCCAGCCCTGACCTGCTTCGTGGGCTGCTTTTCTGGCCCCTCTGGCTCTGATTGCTGCACCTTTCTTCCCAGGGCAAGTCTGCTCTCTCTGGGCTGTGCCTCTGGCTTTGGGGCTGCAGCTCTGCTCCCAGGACAGGGTCTGCTCTCTCTGGGCTGCTTTTCTGGTCCCTCTGGATCTGGCCCAGCTCTGCTCCTCAGCTCAGCTTGGGCCCCTGCTTTCTCCTTAGCTCGGCCCCACGCTGTCTGACCCAGGCAATTCCAGCTCACACGGAGGACGGGACCTCCCTGGCCTCCTGACTCCCTGATTGGCCTGCCCGCCCTGTCATTCAGGCTGACCTGGAGCATCGGCCTCTCCCCATTGTTCCTGGGGACTGTCAGTCTCAGGGTCCTGATTCCCCATCGACCCTTCCCCTTTGAGTACTGGGAGCTAGCCAACCAAAACACCCCCACTGCATGTCAGTAAGGGGGCAACAGTCCCCTTACACTATATTTATACCATACTGTGTCAAAAATATATTGAATCTTTAGAAGTAGGACTGTTGGGCAGTGCTAGGACAACTCTATCTCAAGGGGAATTATCTTTAACCAGGGCCTGATCCAGCACCATGGATGTCAATGAATATTAGCTCAGGCCCTCAGAGCAGCTGTGAAACCAAAACAGAAAATACTTAGTTACTTTACATGTTTTAAAAATTACCTTTATAATATTCTAATTCGGGTACCCATAAGAACTCAACCAGTAAAAAGTGATGAGAGCATTTCCTCATTCTAGTTGGAAAACAATGTAGTACCATATACTCCCCACTCTCTTTTATTAGACTTGTGTAAAAATTTTTTTTTAAAAAAATCCTCACACGAAAACCCCAGCTTTTTGTGTATTGTTGAAATAATGTTGTGTTCCATTTGTCAAAATGTCCAGAATTTGAGTAAATCAAACAATTTTTCTTTATCACCCCCCTCGAAGAAAACCCAGCCCTTGTATTTTTCCCAAAAGTAGAACGTCTTTGAATTAATATGCAATGTGCAATGCTAAATGATGTTCCGCTGAATCCCTGTGCTGAGCCCTGTAAGTAGAGGGAGAGTCAAAAAGTTTTATAAAAAACAAATATGGACATCTTGCAAATCTTAATGAGGTACTTTGGAGAGTATAATGGAAGTTGGCCAAGTATCAGGGGAATTTTAGTCAAAAATATGACAGGTTCTAAAAAGGGCTTAGGGTATAAAATGCTGAATAATTTTGTCCTGGTGCACAAATAATAGTGTACCCACTTGAATTGTTTTTATTTATATAAAAGTTTCCCCAGCCAAATGAAATATAAGACAATTTAGTCTAAAACTTGCAAGATTTTGTTGGTTTAAGATAGCAATTCCCTTGTCTTTTTAAGAATTTAGAGCAGCACAGACCTCAGCAAAGAAAAGTACCAGTTAACTCCAGGCAGAAACATACTGAGTAGACAGAACACTTACAACTGACATGCAACCTAGAGATAGTCAAGGAGACAAGATCTTGTAAAATCAAAATCAGAGCCACAATTCTACAAACACTTGTGCGTTTGACTGTAAGCACGAAAGTAGTCTCATTGACGTCAAAGGGACAGCTTATATGTGGAAGCGTTTGCAAGACTGGGGCACGAAAGATCTGTAAATTATATGAAAATGCTATTATAATACAACCAGTCTATGTGCTGTTTGCTAAATGCATATATGTGGTCATGATGTTTAATCAAACCATATGTGTAGACAATTAGCAGGGTGCACCTCCTCATTTGTGCATCAGTCTTTTCATCTTGATATGTGATGATGGTATGGATCAGGGAACAGAAATGGAACTAAGGTCATTAATGAAGTCTTCACTCCACAGTGGTCCAGCTTCTTTGTGTGGCTTATCTCAGTGACTTGAGTTACGGGAAAGGGTTGAATTTCATCAGAGTGAAATGGCAGTTGATCAAGATTAAGTGTTCCTCTTAGTTCAAATAATTAGTAAACAATAGTGTCACTATTAACAGACAATCTTATGGGCTTTTCATCATAAAGGAGAATGGTGGTGTGCTGACAAAAATCATTAATTACCTTAAGTGGGTGTTCAGACATTTGTCTTTAATGGTCTCTTCCCTGAGAGCCCACTTCTTTTGCTTCCTTGAGTGCATGAAACAAATTTCACTCTGCCATATATATTCACAAGCCATATATATATTATAGGCAGTAGAACAATCAGACTTTTTCTGAATTTGGCTTCTGATGTGTTATTTTGATTTTGGGGCCAATAGACTGTGTCCATGATTATTAAAACAATTATTAATCTAGATGAAACTTCATTTTTAATGGAAAAATCTGCAGGTCATGAAAACTATACAGAGAGGGCACATTTGTGCTGGCCACACTTGAAGGTGCTCTCTACCCACCTTCTTGTTTTTTCTCTAGACTTTCCTAGTGCTTTTATATATATTTATAGGTATTGGTATAGATATTCAACACTTTGGGAGTATTTTTTTGTCTGATATAGGTTTTATCCTGAAGAATAAATAAAACAAACTAATCTAACTCAACAGACTTTCCTTTTGTGTGGGAGCAGTGGGCCTGTATCCATACCAACATCATCATCTGGTCCATCAGTTGGGGGAAAAAGGTATTCGAGGATACTCTGGCACAGTGGCATTGAGCAATTGCAGGATGCACTTCAGAAAATCATTGTTTTAGAGGAGTAAAAATCTTAAAAGTGTTTGAACCACTTCCAAGATAAGGTCGTCACCTGTTTTTCCCTAAGTGCATTGTGGGTGGGTGAAATCCTGGCCCGAGTGACTTCACGGGGACCAGGATTTTATTCTGTGTCTGAACTGAATTGTCTAATCTGGAATATAAATTGCTTAGATCAGAGAAAGTGTCTTCATGTGTTCTGTGCAATGCTGCTCACTCTGCTCATACTCAGTAAATGACATTCAGATCACAAGTTAGGGAGAGGAAAGGACAGTAAATGTAACTTCTACTATGCTGATCACCAGCAAGTTAATTCAGGAGAATAAAACTATTAAAATAAAAAAGATGGGGAGAGAGAGGATTCTCCAGCAGAGAAGTATCAGAATTCTGGAGTCCCCAGTGAGATATACACAAGCCTCCTTTGAATTTGCTTTTACAATGTAACGTGCAATCATATATATTTCTCATACTTCAGATTGCATTGCAGAAGTTTTACACACCTCTGAGATTAAGTCCTTTTTCATTTCAATGTGGTGTTCCTTGCTACTGATGATTCCTAGCTCCTAATCAATTCAAAATTTCCAAAGTGATTAATACTAAAAAATCCTAAACCCTAGTGTATTGTGAGAGTTAATAACAAAACTTGCTGCTAACATGGAATAGAAGAAACCACATAATTATTTACTAGGCATTGATGATGTGTTTGGCACTATATTAGACACAACCAAAACTATTTTTGCTCCAGAGAGACTGCAATCTAAGACCCCAGTCCTGCAAATAAGTACTCAGATACTTAGTCTATATGAGTTCAATAGTATTCACATGCATAAAGTTAAGCACATGTGTATGTGTTTGTAGGGCTGTGGTCTGAAAGACAGGCACAGAAAAAACAACATGCACTGGGAAAACAGAGGTGCTGTTAACTACATTTTTTCCCCCTCTCTTTCTGTCTCTCTTCCCTGGGTCAATCAAATGTGTTTGATTCACACAGGTAAATATTTGTGGGTTTAAAGGGAAAAATTGTCTTTGCAGTAGCATTTCATTGGAGAGTGAAGGCCTGGCACACACTGGATTTGGAGGTTGTCCAGTGAAGTGGGTAGCATGGACAAAGACACAAATGTGGGAATATGAAAATAAATCTAAAGAGGTCGTAAAATTGGGATTATTGGCAGAACAAAGAGAGTGATTAAAAAGCAAGAAAGATTATGCTCATTGGATGATTAGCTAATCAACAGATGCAGGAGATAATTTGGGCAACTCTGTTTTAGATAGGATGAAAGCACTGAACTTTTTGTACATTTTGGTTAGATTTGATTACTACCCAAGTGTCCAGGGAAAAGTCAAAGATGGCCCCAAAGTTGCAGATGCAAATAAAGGAAGGATGGTGGGAGTGTATTCAGCAATGAAGAAGGAGGAAAAAGGAGGTGGTTAGTGGGGTGGGAGAAAGGGCCCTCATTTTTATTATGTTGAATATGACCTGCCGATAAGACTTCTAGGACATTTTTTTTAAAAGATAGACAGCTATGTGGGGTGGACAGAGGGAGACTGTTTACATCTGGAGATAGGATGAAATATAAAGGAACTCAATAGCCCTTAGTTTGAGGAGTATGCCCTACATTTGTATTGTTTGTTTATATTGGAAGTGACATGAGTTTACTCTCTTCATACAAGTGATGGCTTTTGTGAAATAGGTATTGATGGATATTGATTACTCGGTGTACAACACATTACTTAGTTGGTGTGGGCTGGAAGAATGAGGAATTAAAATGTAAAAATACCGAGCAACTGACCATGAACATTCATAAATGCAGTTTTCAAAGTAGCAAGATGAAAAGTGAAGCTTGTCCATGATACATTCACAGTCAGTAATTAGACAGTGACATTGGCAGCATTGTGCTTGTATTCAGCTAAGGATGAGCTGTTCTTGAACAACCACTGCATCAGTTTTCTCTGGAAAACTGGAGGTTTAATCCATTCGGAGTTTTGGAATAAAATGGATTGGAAAAAATCCTGCCCTTTACCTGAGGGAAATGCGCAAGGGTGGGATGGAATAGCAGGGCAGCATGTTTGAGTGTGAGATACTGCATACACGGTTGGGTGTTGTTTGCAGCTCCTTTTATGAGGAGAAGTTGTCTGTAGCAGCATAAGTACTACCTGACATGTGGCCGTAGAGTCCCCTAAACTCCCAGACCCTGCTAGTTTAGGGATTTGATATGTGAGGCAGCACATTGGCCTAGGCCATTTCATGGCACATTTTAGAACTCTACGAAAGATTCTTCCCTACTGTTTCCATGGGATGGGAAATGCTTCCTACTGCCTCTCCCCGCATCATCCTCTTGTGCACTGGTATAGAGGGGTGAAGGATGAATTCCAAATATTTTTAAGTCAAGACATTACTCTAATATTTTGTACTTTTCTTTTGCCATTAAAATAATCTCCCGAAGTTTTTTCATTGCATTTGAAAATATATACCTCGTGTTCATTAGGAACATAGTTTTGAAAAGATCACTCTAGTGTTTTACTACTTGCATTTATTTGATGTGAAACATGAGTAACTTAGACCTCATTATTTTTAATTGGGGGGTGGGGGTTACAATATGTTGCCCAGCTAATATTAAACAAATGGTAAAGGCTAATTGACTTACTTAGTTCAACTTATCTGAATGCTGTCGATAAAATCTGATAGCATTTTATTAAATCTGACAGCAAGGTAGGATCTGTAGAGTGTTTCATTGTTTCTTTTACATTTTTGGTAACTGTCTGGGGTACTTATAGATAAACTGCCGAACTAAGTCTGAATAAGAAAGACCTAAATATCCAGTGTATTATGTCTATTTGCATTGAGCAATAAACTGTAATTAGCATTCAAATTTTAATGATACTGTATTTGTGAAGCTGATAAGGCCTCTAAGACTGTGGTTGCAAGAAACTTCAATTGTTTACTATATGCAAATCCATCCACTTAGCTTTAATTAGAGGTTGAAACCTGGAGCAATTATCAGTAATTGCTTTAGTATTAATGAGCTTGTCAGAACTGTCCATCATAGTGTTTTAAGTGATTGAGAAGTATAATATTCAGTCCCAGTTGGTTAATTGTTCAAAGAACTTCCTTGAGACCATCTGTGTTATATAGTACGTCATACATTGAATGCCACCAATTGAAAAGATTGAAGGCCATATAAATTTTGAAAGTGATTGTATGTTGGTTTGAGAATTTATGCAATTTATTTTAAAAAAAGAGGTGCATTCAAAGTAAATATTTAAAACTTATGTTTAGAGGAACAGCTATAACATTGCAGTTTGTATTGTGGTTTCTTGACATCTAAATAATGCAATTTTCAATAACCGTCAGCTGTCTTACAAATCCCCTGATGTAATTGGTTGAAGTTTCTGGTGATATAAAGGTATCGGGATATTCTAATTCATACTCAGGCTTTAAATCAGAAAGCTAGAGATGAAAGAAAAAATGGCATTCAAACTGTAACCTCTCAAGAACTGAATATTCACACTGGTTTTAAAGTAAACATTAGCATATAGTTATTTTTCTTTTTAGTGTCTTTTTGGGAGGTGAGGGGAGTGACACTTTTGTGTAGAAATAAAAAGTTTCCACAGCAGATCTAAAGAGGGGGAAAATATACGAAAATGCCAGTTTAAGTTAATACTTCCAGTAAATGGTATTAAGGTGGTTGTCTTCTTTCATACCTTTCTTACTGCTTCCTTATGACAGAACATCTTCCTTCAAAACATTTTATGGTGTTAGAGTGCAGATTTTATATCTGAATTTGGTTATTGTGTTTTGATGTAGAGTAAGTTTTATTTTGGAGCTTCCTTGTTCTGTAGCATATAATGCAGAAATGTTTATTAAGCTCTGTACAGTAGTTTGCTGTCTGGAATTCTTATCATCTCTGAACATTCCTTAAGATGTATGTATCATAGGAGGTTTTCTTAGCAAATTCAATGGAAATAAAATGCAATTTAAACTACCAGCCATAGTGGGTGACGTACGATTCAAAGAACTGCATATGCACATGTTTATGTTAAGGTACTAGCAGTTCCAAATATTAATTTTTCCCCGAAGGATGCTAGACTTGAAACATTTACATAAAGTGTCAACCTTTTAAAAGAAATACTGATGTACAGAATCACATTTGAATGTGTGTGGGTATATCGAATCTACATGGCAGGATCTGTAGCATGTCAGCGCTAGAAACCTTGCCCCTGCACTGATCGCATGTCTGACTATTATTATTACTAATTGTGTATAATGCTTTAGTGTGTAATGGAAAACAAAAATAGGACCCATTGTGCTAGACACTTTGCAATACAGAGTAGTAGACAGTCCCTGCTCTGAAGACAGTCTGCTTCAGGATAAAGAAAAGCAGGACTTGTGGCACCTTAGAGACGAACAAATTTATTTGAGCATAAGCTTTCGTGAGCTACAGCTCACTTCATCGGATGCATCCGATGAAGTGAGCTGTAGCTCACAAAAGCTTATGCTCAAATAAATTTGTTCGTCTTTAAGGTGCCACAAGTCCTGCTTTTCTTTTTGCCGATACAGACTAACACAGCTGCTACTCTGAAACCTGCTTCAGGATGTCCCTCACTACTTTCCATTTAAACCATTACAGTGAGGTCAGAATTTCATCCTGAAATGTCTTGTTCCTTATCAGGAGAACAGTTAAATAATGTTAAAAGGTGTAAGTAACACTACATGTTTCTAGATCACTTTCCTTGACAGAGAAATATTAGAGTATTAAATCAGGGGGGAAAATCTAAGGTTTTGTTTGGGACTCAACCTATACGTGGTTTAGGTGAAGCAGAACTGTGAACTAGATGTCCACAATATGTTTTAAATGTATTTACCTAGGAAAGCACAGTTTATATGTAGAACCTGGTTTTTGTTACGATTCCAGGTGTGCTGACTGAAGCATTAGATGGTCACCCAGTGAATCAGTAGTCTGCCTCACATAAGGTTGCCAACTTTCTGATTGCAGAAAACTGAACACTCTTGCCCTGCCCCTGCCCTTCCCCTTCCCCGAGGCCATGCCCCCTGCTCACTCCATCCCCCCTCCCACCTTTGCTCGCTCTCCCACCCTCGCTCACTCACTCATTTTCATGGGTTCTGGGATGGGGCCGGGGATGAAGGGTTTTGGGTGCCGGAGGAAGCTACGGGCTGGGGGGTGGGGCCTAGAGGTTCAGAGTGTGAGAGGGGGTTCTGGGTTATGGTGTGGGGGAGGGGGTGAGGGCTCCAACTGGGGGTGTGAGTTCTGGGGTGGGGCTGGGTAAAAGGGGTTTGGGGTGCAGTAGGGGGCTCTGGGCTGGGGTGTGGGGTTGAGCAGTTCGGAAAGTGGGCGGGGGGGGGCTCCGGGCTCGGGTAGCGGATTGCGGTGTGTGAGGGAGTACAGGCTCTGGACTGGGGGTACAGGCTCTGGGGTGGGGCAGGGGATGAGGGGTTTGAGGTGCAGGAGGGGGCTCCAGGCTGGGGCCAAAGGGTTTGGAGTGTGGGAGGGGGCTCTGGTCTGGGGCAGGGGGTTGGGGTGTGGGAGGGGATGAGGGGTTTGGGGTGCAGGAGGGGGCTCTGGGCTGGGGAGTGGGGCTGAGCAGTTCAGAATGTGGGAGGGGGTTCTGGACTCAGGCAAGGGATTGAGGTGTGTGAGGGAGTACAGGCTCTGGGCTGGGGGAGCAGGCTCTGGGGTGGGGCCAGGGATGAGGAATTTGGGGTACAGGAGGGGGCTCCAGACTGGGGCCAAATGGCTTGGAGTGTGGGAGGGGGCTCAGGGCTGGGGCAGGGGGTTTGGTTGTGGGAGGGGTGTGGGCTCTGGGAGGGAGTTTGAATGCAGGGGGGGTTCTGAGCTGTGGCGGGGGGTTGGGCCATGGGAGGGGGTTCAGGGTCTGGGCTTGAGGAGGGAATTGGGGGGGGGTCCAGTGCTGGGACAGGGGGGTGTGGAGCAGGAGGGGATTCAGGGTGCAGGCTCTGGGCTGTGCTTACCTCAGGCTCCCGGAAGTGGCTGACATGTCCCTCTGGCTCCTAGGCGCAGGGGCAGCTAAGGCCAGGGGGCTCTGAGCACTGCCCCCATCCGCAGGTGCTGCCCCCGCAGCTCCCATTGGCCGCAGTTCCCAGCCAATGGGAGCTGCGGAGCTGGCGCTTGGGGCAATGCCTGCGCCATGGGCAGGGGTAGAGTGCGGAGCTCCCTTGGCTGCACCTGCGCGTAGGAGCTGGAGGGATATGCCACCTGCTTCCGGGAGCCACACAGAGCTGGCCTCTGCGGCCAACCAGACTTTGTGGAGACAGCAGGGTCCCTTTTCGACCAGGCGTTCCAGTTGAAAAATGGACACCTGGCAACCCAAACCTTACACTAGAACCAAGGTCAGACAAGGTTACACAGTGAATCAATTGTCTCTTACATTAGACCTAAGAAGTATCTAGCACACTGTAAATGTTATAAAATAATATTTAATAATAACAACAACCCAGAATTAACTTGGAATCTGGTGATTTGATTTAACCAGTAAAGTGCACAGATTCCAATAAAAGGTCAGTAAAAGAAGTACTGCATTTAACTTAGTCATCTTAATGAGATTCATTTGAGCTGTACATTGCCTGTTTATTATTAAATAGTGAAAATGAGATACATTCTTCTCTCTTTGCCCTCTGGCGCAAGAGGAAATTCAAAGATTGCTCCATATGCTAGTTTCTTATTGATATTACATCCATAATTCACTTTAGAATAATATACATTTTTTTCTGTACCTAAATTACCTATGGCATTCATTCTCCATATATATTACTCTTCCATATTTTTCATCAAAGAAACCATTTTTATCTCATATGTATTCCACAGTACTAACACTCTCTATAGTCTGCAGTTACTAAAGGACAAAAACTCAAAACAAAACAACAAATAACACCTACAACAAGGACATTTCCCTTTAAAAGTGCTAGTAATCTTTTGGAATATTTTTGGCATGCAGTACGTTGAACATTTATTAACGTATACATTTTTTATACAGTGGAACTTTTGGTATTACATATTTAACATTTGTTACCTTTATTTATAACTCCGATTATGCTCATAAAAACAAAAGATCCATAATTTGCCAGTGAATCAAGGACATGTTAAATTATATTTACTCATTCAGTCAAGTGTGTGTTTTTCCTCTTACCCTGGAGGTATTATTTCCTGTTTATGTTCCATTACTTTTTTATATTTGTAGCCATTCAACAACAACAGCTTTGTTTAAAATTTCACAAACATGGCAGATTTTAAATTTTTAAAAGCTTTCCTGTAGTAGCATCTTGAGTTAGTGTGCTGATTGAAGCAATGCTCTTTGAGGCTATCTGAAACACTCCACCTTTGCTTGTGTTTTTGAAGTTTGTGTTTCTGTGAACTGGGGGAAAGAATATAGTAAACTGAAAACAAAGCTGTCTTTCTAGAAAGAAAAGATTTTGCTCACTCTCAGATCAAAAGTAAACTATGTGAAATGGTAACGAAGTTGAACATACTAAAGAAGGTATAGATTAACTCTTGGGATTACCTATGTCATGGTCTGCTTTGTGCTAGTCAGGTGATACATTTCTAAATTCCACTTTAAACAATACAAGATAATTGTAATTAATTCCCTGACATCCCATCTCCACCATGGAGCAATCACTTTGAGCCACAAATTTGTTATTTATTGAAGCGAGAGAGATGGGACTTTGTGGCTACTTTAGTGATGCTTTGACCTTTTCTTAGCAAAAATGCACGTTGGTCCTTACGGTTCCTTTTTAAAAGTTTCAAATAGGTAGGATAATAAGTGAAAAGGGAATGTATTAGTGCTATTGAATGTATTGACAACTTTGCAGTCACTATATCTGCCATATAAACATAAGGGGGTGGTGTCTGCCTATAAACTATTAAGGAGCAAATAGTATGCAACAGTCAAGTTAATTTGTTACCCCAAATTTGTCAGTCTGAATTCTTCTCCGTGTGTGGCCAGAGGGTTAATGGTGTCCCAGCTATGATTCTCACACATACAGAAAGTGAAAATTATGCTTTAAGATTTTTTTTTTTTTTGCTCCAGTTAACTCTCACTCAATTATTCCTTCACCATGGGTTGGGGAATAAAGGGCAGATGCAGCTGGGCCAATTAGTGGAGTTGTTCTTTCAGGGGGGAGAAGGATTAAGGAAAGCCACTATGAGGCAACCTATGCAAGGTCAAAGATTTTGTTCCCCATGGGCACTGAGTCACCACAGTGCATGGAAGCTGTATCTCTTTCCTCATTTGCAGAGCCTCTGTCTGGGACCACTGCTCATAGGATTTTCCCTGCCCAACAGACAAAAGATTAATAGACTGTATTACATTAGTCTTCTATCACATTTAGTGTTTTCAAAAACAAAACAGTTCAGTGAGGTTTTTTTGTTTTTGTTTTTCACTATTTTTCAAAGGCCACCAGCATTTTTAAATTACTCTAATCCTTAGGACAATCTCTTGTATTAAAGTATTTTAACCTGTTAGTCAAATTCCAGGTTTAAGGAGGGCTGTAATGAATTTTTGAGGTCAAACATGTTTTGTCTAATAATCAAACATAACTGATCACTTCTTTTTACTACCTGAGTATTGTTGATTACCAAGAAAATCTGCCTTTTGCATGTTTCAAAATGACTCAAACAAACTAAGGAGCTTATTGGTCACTCTTCCAATGTTTAGCGTCTACTAAGCTAGCAAGCGAGCTTGATTTCTTTGGAGATTACAGGAAAAGTATTTTATAGTTTATTTATTAAAGGTATCAAATCTAAAACTTCTTCTCTGCTTTGAAGAATATGATAGATTTTCCGTAAACTCTTTTTCTGGTGCTGGATTGATATGCACTTTTTCCGTTCCCTTGAGTCTTGAAATCTGTAATTATCTGAACAGGGCAGAAAAATGTATATCCTGTGGTCTTGTAAACTGTCTATTGGATAGCTGTAGTTCTTCATATGGCTACTTTGGATGTGATAGAGGAGAAGATGGCCTGTCCAAATGTCCATATGATCTCATAGATTCCTTGTTCTTCAGAAAACAGAAAGCTGAAGCTCATACTCGTAGTTTCAGATTTGTATACTATGAAATTGAAATCAAGAAGACAGAATCCTGGAAAAAATCTCACTGGCTGATAGGTTTCTGACGAAAACTGGGTTCTAATAAGCTATTTCCTCAACTCTTTACACTGCTGATGTTTAGAAATCTAACAAAAACAAATTCCTTACGGAAAATTGTTCTTAACGTTAGTTGATCTACTATTTCCTTGGAAGTCTGGACTGTAGTTGAATTTCTATTTATGAACGGACATAACTAAGAAATTTCCAGTCCATAGTGTTTGGATATTTAGTTCAAATAATTGCACTAAAATTCTGCCAACAGTTTTCACAATAAAATATGTAAATATACTGTGTAGTAGACAATTCCTATTGAGAAAACCAAGTGCATATTAGGTAACATTCCTGCTGAGGAGATGTAAAGCCTTTGTAGGACTTTCTATGGAATTAATCTCCCGGAAAGAAGCTAGATCAAAACTTTTATCATTTGAATCATAGTAGGCGTTTTCTCTATTTTCTAGGACTAAGGAATTTTAATGTGACCCTGCCCCTGCCTCACTGTTTCTGTTTCCTTTTCCCAGTCATGGATCATCAATATACTTGATTTAGTAAACATCCCAATCATATATTGATATATTTTTAGCCATTCAAAGGATCTAAGGTTTAAAATTCATAGAGGTCATGGAAAGGTTTCCATGGAGAAAGTCCACACAAAAAAATTATAGTTTTATAACTACAGCAATAAAAGCTCAAAAATATTTGTTGTTTAATTAGTTTTTGTTTTAAGTTTACAATGAGAATATTTTATGGGACAAAGGCAGTCTCACTGGGGTTCACTCTTGGTCATTTGAAACAATTAATGTCTGAATAGAAGCCATTAAATTGGTAGTGACATCTGGATCATGCAAAGTAAAGCAGATCAACTTCATATTTTAATAGATTTTAATACAAATTATAATAGTATTATATAAACTGAGATTGTGGGTGCATAGTTTTAGGGAAGGCTCTGTTCTAAAACTGGCTTCAGAGTAACAGCCGTGTTAGTCTGTATTCGCAAAAAGAAAAGGAGTACTTGTGGCACCTTAGAGACTAAACAATTTATTTGAGCATAAGCTTTCGTGAGCTACAGCTCACTTCATCGGATGCATTCAGTGGAAAATACAGTGGAGAGATTTATGTACATAGAGAACATGAAACATACACACTGTAACCAGAGTGATCACTTAAGGTGAGCTATTACCAGCAGGAGAGCAGGGGAAACCTTTTGTAGTGATAATCAAGGTGGGCTATTTCCAGCAGTTGACAAGAACGTCTGAGGAACGGTCGTGTGGGGGGGGGGGAAATAAACATGGGGAAATAGTTGTACTTTGTGTAATGACCCATCCACTCCCAGTCTCTATTCAAGCCTAAGTTAATTGTATCCAGTTTGCAAATTAATTCCAATTCAGCAGTCTCTCATTGGAGTCTGTTTTTGAAGTTTTTTTGTTGAAGAATTGCCACTTTTAGGTCTGTAATCGAGTGACCAGAGAGATTGAAGTGTTCTCCAACTGGTTTTTGAATATTATAATTCTTGACATCTGATTTGTGTCCATTTATTCTTTTACGTAGAGACTGTCCAGTTTGACCAATGTACATGGCAGAGGGGCATTGCTGGCACATGATGGCATATATCACATTGGTAGATGTGCAGGTGAACGAGCCTCTGATAGTGTGGCTGATGTTATTAGGCCCTATGATGGTGTCCCCTGAATAGATATGTGGGCACAGTTGGCAAGGGGCTTTGTTGCAAGGATAGGTTCCTGGGTTAGTGGTTCTGTTGTGTGGTGTGTGGTTGCTGGTGAGTATTTGCTTCAGGGTGGGGGGCTGTCTGTAAGCAAGGACTGGCCTGTCTCCCAAGATCTATGAGAGTGATGGGTCATCCTTCAGGACAGGTTGTAGATCCTTGATGAGGCGTTGGAGAGGTTTTGGTTGGGGGCTGAAGGTGTTGGCTAGTGGCGTTCTGTTATTTTCTTTGTTGGGCCTATCCTGTAGTAGGTGACTTCTGGGTACTCTTCTGGCTCTGTCAATCTGTTTCTTTACTTCAGCAGGTGGGTATTGTAGTTGTAAGAATGCTTGATAGAGATCTTGTAGGTATTTGTCTCTGTCTGAGGGGTTGGAGGAAATGCGGTTGTATTGTAGAGCTTGGCTGTAGACAATGGATCGTGTGGTGAGGTCTGGATGAAAGCCGGAGGCATGTAGGTAGGAATAGTGGTCAGTAGGTTTCCGGTATAGGGTGGTGTTTATGTGACCGTCGCTTATTAGGACCGTGGTGTCCAGGAAGTGGATCTCTTGTGTGGACTGGTCCAGGCTACTGATGGTGGGATGGAAATTGTTGAAATCGTGGTGGAATTCCTCAAAGGCTTCTTTTCCATGGGTCCAGATGATGAAGATGTCATCAATGTAGCGCAAGTAGAGTAGGGGCATTAGGGGACGAGAGCTGAGGAAGCGTTGTTCTAAGTCAGCTATAAAAATGTTGGCATACTGTGGGGCCATGCGGGTACCCATAGCAGTGCCGCTGATTTGAAGGTATACATTGTCCCCAAATGTGAAATAGTTATGGGTGAGGACAAAGTCACAAAGTTCAGCCACCAGGTTTGCCGTGACGTTATCGGGGATACTGTTCCTGACGGCTTATAGTCCATCTTTGTGTGGAATGTTGGTGTAGAGGGCTTCTCCATCCATAGTGGCCAGGATGGTGTTTTCAGGAAGATCACCGATGGATTGTAGTTTCCTCAAGAAGTCAGTGGTCTCGAAGATAGCTGGGAGTGCTGCTAGCGTAGGGCCTGAGGAGGGAGTCTACATAGCTGTCAGGGTGCCAATGCCTGAGATGATGGGGCGCCCAGGATTTCCAGGTTTATGGATCTTGGGTAGCAGATAGAATACCCCTGGTCAGGGTTCCAGGGGTGTGTCTGTGCAGATTTGTTCTTGTGCTTTATCAGGGAGTTTCTTGAGCAAATGCTGTAGTTTCTTTTGGTAACCCTCAGTGGGATCAGAGGGTAATGGCTTGTAGAAAGTGATGTTGGAGAGCTGCATAGCAGCCTCTTGTTCGTATTCCGACCTATTCATGATGACAACAGCACCTCCTTTGTCAGCCTTTTTGATTATGATGTCAGAGTTGTTTCTGAGGCTGTGGATGGCATTGTGTTCTGCATGGCTGAGGTTGTGGGGCAAGTGATGCTGCTTTTCCACAATTTCAGCTTGTGCACTTCGGCGGAAGCACTCTATGTAGAAGTCCAGTCTGTTGTTTCGACCTTCAGGAGGAGTCCACCCAGAATCCTTCTTTTTGTAGTCTTGGTAGAAAGGTCTCTGTGGATTATTATGTTGTTCAGAGGTGTGTTGGAAATATTCCTTGAGTCGGAGATGTCAAAAATAGGATTCTAGGTCACCACAGAACTGTATCGTGTTCGTGGGGGCGGAGGGCAGAAGGAGAGGCCTTGAGATAGGTCAGATTCTTCTGCTGGGCTAAGGGTATAGTTGGATAGATTAACAATATTGATGGGTGGGTTAAGGGAACCACTGTTGTGGCCCCTTGTAGCATGTAGTAGTTTAGATAGTTTAGTGTCCTTTTTCTTTTATAGAGAAGCAAAGTGTGTGTTGTAAATGGCTTGTCTAGTTTTTGTAAAGTCCAGCCATGAGGAAGTTTGTGTGGAAGGTTGGTCTTTTATGAGAACTTGGTGTGGTTGGAAGAAAAGTGAATGAATTGTATACTCTTATTCTTCAGAAAGATAAATTTACTAGGGCTGTTGATTAATCGCAGTTAACTCGCACGATTAACTAAAAACATTAATTGTGATTAATTGCACTACGTTAAACAATAGACCTCCAATTGAAATTTATTAAATATTTTGGATGTTTTTCTACATTTTCAAATATATTGATTTCTATTACAACACAGACTACAAAGTGTACAGTGCTCACTTTATATTATTATTTCTGATTACAAATATTTGCACTGTAAAAATGATAAAGAAACAGTATTTTTTAATTCACCTCATACAAGTACTGTAGTGCAATTGCTTTATCGTGTAAGTATATCATGAAAGTGTAACTTACAGATGTCACTCACGCTGCAAGACAAGCCATGAAAACTTCAGCCTGTTTGGGTGCACCATCAGGAGTAGTGTCCACAATCTTCAGATTTTGAACAGGGTCGTGGCTATGAGCAGAATTGGTAGGAATGCATTTGTAGCTGCTTTCAGGTCATACTGACTGGTTTCATTTTTTGATCTTCTTACTGTGTCTTGAGGTCAATATATCTACTTCTCTTTGAATGCTCAAATTATCTTGTCATTTATACTCCCCTCTCAGGCTTGAATTTATCACTGGCTTGTACGGTCTGCTTTAATGTGTATGCCTTTCAGGAGCAGTAAGTGGAACTTATGGTTGTGAATACAGTTGATGCAGGTTGAAGCTGCTGGTTCCACCATGCTATGATCATCGTGCTGTCTGACACAACAGTCAAGTATTTCCTTCAGAAGCCCCATTACTGGCTGCCCTGCTCCTAGATCAGTGCTGTTTGTTATTTCTATTCGTGTTGATGAGAGCACTGTTTTGTAAATGATATTTTTGTCTTCCTTTGCCTGCTCATTGGACTACAGAGTATGTTTTTCTTTGTCATTGGGTTCTGCCTGAAAGACTTCCTCGGTAAATGTCTTAGCAGACAATAGCATTTAGTCTGGCTGTCAGCTTTCCGTATTCTTAATAACTGCTGCTTCTGAGAGAGATGTGTAGGTTTGACTCCTGGCTGGGACTATGCTGGTATCCAAGAAGGCATCCTCAATGAATGCAGATATTAAGAAAAAAGTGAGTTCAGTTTAACTGATTTAATTTCTTCTTCTTTTTTTTTTTTTTTTTTTTTTTTGTCTTTTGCCGACTTCTGAAGGCCATTAAGTGGTGACTACCTGCCCTAGTGAAAGAAATAGCAGTAGTGGAAGGCAGCAGCAAATATCTCAAGACTGTACCTCAGACCCCTCTATTCTTCTCTCTCTCATTCTTATAGAAGAATTTGCCGTTTTTGGTGTTACCATGTCCTCTGAAAGAAATGCAAGTGCAGCAGCTACCCTAGAAAGCTGCATTCATGCTTCTTGGCTTTTGTATAGAAACATTTTATATACAGTCTGTTAGCGTGCCTAGACATCCCATAGCAGCCTCCCACTCACCTGTTACATATTAATTAATGTACAGTGGAACCTCAAAGTGATGGACACCTCATGAATGGAAGTTGTCCGTAACTCTAAAATGTTCATAGCGCTGAATAAAGCACAGTTCGGGCCCCAGACCCAGCAGCTGACCCTCCAGACCAGGTTTCAGTAGCAGCTGAGCTCTCTATTCAGTGCTGGCCTGAGTTTGCAAGCTTCTCCTCCTCCCAGCAAGGGTATCTGGGTGGGTGGGTGAGAGATAAAACAGCTTGTCCCCCTCCTGGCAGAGGGGGGAGGGTTAAAGTGGCACAGCCCCCAGTGCTGCTCCTGCTGTGCTGCTGCCTTGGGCTGGTGGCTCCAGCATTTTTTTGGTTGCCCAGCACATGGGGACAGGCAGCCCAGATGTGCCTACCTTTAAGATGCAATATAGGCGCAGTACAGTATTTGCTTTTTTCTTTGTTTGTCTGTCTCTGCTGCTGGCTGATTGGTTACTTCCAGTTTCACCTGGTGTTCCGTTGACCGGTCAGTCCGTAACTCTGTTCATATCTTTGGGGTTCTACTGTATGTCTGGTGATTGCAAGTTCTTTTCTCTTTGTATTTATAAAACTCGTATTGTCTGCCTTGTCCTTTGTCAACTGTCTGAAAGCCATGGCAAACCTGAGCATAGTTTCTTAAAACTGTGGTAGAAAAATCTGTTCTCTTATGGTTCCTCCATTTTCTCTGCAGTATACTTTCCCTTTCTCCTTTGATGAAGAGGAGTTTGAAGTAAAAGAGAAGGAATAGAATTGTTGTCTATGTAACTGCTTCTCATTCGGATTTTGACTTCTAAGCCTGGTATGTTTTCCCACTTTTATGCAGAACAGATGCAGAGAAGGATGCGGGGAGAAAGAAAAACCATACGAGTTGGTGTCATGCTTCATACCAATGATTTGGGGGGAGGGATAGCTCAGTGGTTTGAGCATTGGCCTGCTAAACCCACGGTTGTGAGTTCAATCCTTGAGGGTGCCATTTAAGGATCTGGGGCAAAAATTGGGGATTGGTCCTGCTTTGAGCAGGGGGTTGGACTAGATGACCTCCTGAGGTCCCTTCCAACCCTGATATTCTCTGATTGTAGGATTCTCTTCTGAATATTATCCTGAGGACAGGGTTATCTTATTTGGCTTGGTGAGATGACCATGAGAACTTAGATCTGGAGTGGCCTTTTGAGAGAGCAGATTACTCTAGAGTCTGTTACTGGACAGAATCCCTGACTCTGACATGTGGCCATAAACATCAATTTCATAATTAGTGGAGAATTGCTATTATGTTGCTGCATATGGCATGTGTTTCTTCAAGAAGAGCCCATGGGCAATGAGGCACTGGGACTTTTCACTGAGGCATGTCTTCAGCTATGTCTCTTGTTCAATGTATTCAGCTTTTAATACATAACAATAGCTTACTTCATCTGGAGCAGAGGCTCCTTACAAACTGCCTGTCTATTTCTCTGCAGAGCCACTGGGGGCACGGGCAGCTATTGTATCCCTATCATGACAGGGGCCTATGACCTGTGGGGGTCAGATCTGCAGACAGGACATGCAGGTGTTACCAGGGAGATGATCAGATTAGTTGATTTGACAAGTGACACACTTGTAAAGCTTGCAGTAGGCCTTTTTATCCTCTGCTTTGGTTGAAAGCCTGCTCCACAGTGCGGGAAGATTGAGGATACTCTAGGCAAAAATAAAGGGTAGCAGCTTCAGTATAAGGAGAAACCCTCACCCCACAGAGGCAGCTAAAAAGAGTATTTTTAGATGATAAAACATGCAAATTAAACAAATATAATTGCATTTTGTCACCTTGTTAGTGGGAGCCTTTGATGCCTCCGATAAATGACAGCTTTGTACCTGCACCGAAGAAAGATAAACCCATTGATACAGACTGGTGTACAAGTGTGACAGTGTGCTGGAGGCTAAGGAATGAGCCAGTCCTCTGATCACTTAAGCACAAATTAGTTCCCCAGGAGAAGGCTGATTGGGGAAATAATTAGCTGATCAGTCTGGCAGCTGATGAACCAATTAGACATCAGCTGAGGGGTATAAAAGAAGACACAGGATGGAAGGGAAGGGGACTTGCTTCGCCAAGCCCAGTATGCCCCAAGATGCCAGGGGTTGGAGATCTCTGTTCCTCTCTGGCCCTGTGGGAAAAGGCAAGGAACAACTATAAATACTTTGATGCAGAAGATTGTATTGGGGTAGTGCTGGAAATATGAAAAAATAATGTGGAGGTGCCACTTACTGAAGAGTCTCAGAGCTTTCTGGGCATCAGCGGGCAGGGCCAGAGTGTGTCCATTATAACAGGGCATTTGGTGATGGATAAATCCATTCCCTCTCCACTGATATCTGTTTAAAGTGGGCAACATTAATAGATAAGAGAGAGGAAGAACACTAAGGGGGAGATGATCCCCACGGCATACTCTTTCAGCAGGGAGTCATCCCACTGAAAATGAATGGGCAATTGCATGCCAGTAGAGTCCTGCACAGGGATATATCTGAGCAGTGGAAAGCTCCACGTGATCAGTTTGATGTCAGCAATAGAGAGACATGTTACAATGCGGAAGTTGAACGGGAAATTCCTTTAAGAGAGAGAAGAAGAATCCATGTTACAGCCATGTTATTCAAAAGAGACTTTTACAAATACACTGAATCTTTCAAAGTGTGGCCCTTGAAAGGAAGGGAAGGTGAGCATTGTATAAAGAGACTTTCCCATGGAACAGAATTGTAAAAGTGATGTCAAGTGAACATTAGTAATTACAGAACATTAAATAAGAAGTACTCGTAGTGAATATGCCTGAGAATCAGGAGCACAGCTAGGAGATGATGTTGTATATGTGGCAAACTGACTCTGAAAGGGCTACCAAAAAATCTAAAGCCAAGTCAAGAGATACAAGCAGCCTTATTAATACCAGTGATTTATAGAGCCCCGGGAATCATTGCAATCGTGTAGTCTGACCTCCTGTATAGCCTAGACCATAGAACCTCCCCAAAATAATTCCTACAGCAGATCTTTTAGAAAAACAGCCAATCTTGATTTAAAAATTGTCAATGATTGAGAGTCCACCACAGCCCTTGGGAAGTTGTTCCAGTGGTTAATTACTCTCACTGCTAAAAATGTATGCTTTATTTCCAGACTGACTTTGCTTAGATTCAACTTCCAGCCATTGTTGTAAAAAATCATAATGAACCTGGGGGCTTAATTTCAAAACTTTTGGTAGATACTAAAAATCATTATCTTAATTAAGAGACTTGATTTATGGCTCATTACAACAACCTGTAACCCACTAACTTTTTTGCTCTGTGACTGCAGAGGTGTTAACTGGCCACTTCACTTGGTCTCTTATAATATGTGTTAACTATGTATGCTGAACAATCTGTTCCACCTTGCATTTTGCTGTGATACTGAGTACCTTTCCCAGATCTCAAGAAGAGCTCTGTGTAGCTTGAAAGCTTGTCTTTTTCACTAACAAAAGTTAGTCCGTTGAAAGATACATTACCTCACCCACCTTGTCTCTCTAATATCCTGGGACCAATATGGCTACAACACTGCAAACAACAAACATGGTTTGTCAATTAACTTTTCGACAGAGAGCAAAATGTAAATGTCATGTTTAAACAATAGCTTTAATGATTTTCCTACTTTTAGACATGGCCTAAGTAACACTTAACTTGTTCTTTCCCTGAGCGACATAAGTTTCGCCAACATAAATGGTAGTGCGCACAGTGCTATGTTGGCAGGAGAGCTTCTCTCACCAGCATACTACTGTCGCTTGTTGGGGGTGATTTAATTATGTCAACGGGAGTGATCTCTCCCGTCACCATAGAGCGGCTACATGAGAGATCTTACAGTGGCACAGCTACATTGGGTAGAGCTGTGCTGCTGTAAGATCTCTTGTGTAGACATAGTCTTAGACAAGTTAGAGGTCTTCAAGTTGGCAGAGCCTAACAAAATAATCCTAAAATACTTAAGGAACTGGCTGAAGAGATCTCTGAGTCATTAGCTGTTATCTATGAGAATTCATGGAGGATGGGAGAGATCCCAGAGGACTAAAAGGGGGAAATATCTTTAAAAGGGGAATAAGGGCAACCTAGGAAATTACAGACTAGTCAGTTTAACTTTGGTAGTCAGAAAGATAATGGAGCAAATAATCAAGCAATCAATTTGTAATCACCTAGAAGATAATAAGGTGATAAGTAACAGTCAACATGGATTTGTCAGGAATAAATCATGTCAAACAAATCTAACATCCTTCTTTGACAGGGTAACAGGCCTTGTGGATGAAGAGAAACATTAGATGTGATATATCTCTAAGGTGCCACAAGGACTCCATTTTGACTTTAGTACGACTTTTGATACAGTGAACACCCTCAGCAGGACATTTTCACAGGAACGTGAACGGGAAATGGACTCTGCTGTTCTCCACAGCATATTTTGGCATGGGGGAGTCCCAAAAATAGACTTGTTTGCCATGGCCAAAACCAAGAAATGCTCCCAGTACAGCTCCAGAGCTGGATGGGAGCATCATTCACAAAGAGACGCCTTCCTCTTTCTCTGGAACACAGGTCTCCTTCATGTTTTTCCTGCCCTATCGAAAGTACTGCTACAGATAAGAGAAGAAAGAGCAAGGGTTATTCTCATAGTTCCCATGTATCTAAGACAAATATGGTTCCCATAGCTTACTCAGTTAGTGATGTACCTGCCAATCACTCTTCAGCCCCTTTCTCACTTCCTCTCTCAGCACGGTGGACAGAGCCACCATCCCAACTTACAGGTTCTCCAACTCAAGACATGGCTCCTCGATGGTTCGAAAGCATAGAGATGTCCTATTCAGAGGATATGAAAGAGGTGCTTTTATGTAGCAGAAAAATAACGACCCATCACACGTATATTCAGAAATGGAAAAAATTCCAAATCTGGTGAGACTCAAAACATGTTACCCCAAAGTCCTGTCCCCTCCCACTAGTACTAGACTAGTAGAGAGTGTGACGGGTTGGGTCACAGAAACTCCCTTTGGGACCACCACTTGATGTGCTGAGACTACCTCTAAGACCGTTTTCCCTGCCTACTTGGGACTTCAGTGCCCTGCCTTGTTGAGCCAGACATGCTAGCCTGCTACAAACACACACCCAGGGTCTGAACCACGTCCCCCACAAGCTGCAGACTTAACTGAAAACAGCTTAAGACATACTCCTGTCTCTAACACCCAGACACCGAGCTCCCAATGGGATCCAAACCCCAAATAAATCTGTTTTACTCTGTATAAAGCTTATACAGGGTAAACTCATAAATTGTCCGCCCCCTATAATACTGATAGAGAGATATGCACAGCTGTTTGCTCCCCCAAGAATGAATTACTTACTCTGGGTTAATTTATAAGCAAAAATGATTTTATTAAATATAAAAAGTAGAATTTAAGTGGTTCCAAGTAATAACAGACAGAACAAAGTAAGTTACCAAGCAAAATAAAACACGCAAGTCCAAGCCTAATACAGTAGGAAACTGAATACAGATGAAGTCTCATCCTCAGAGATATTCCAATAAGCTTCTTTCACAGCCTAGACTACTTTCTAGTCTGGGCCCAATCCTTTCCCCTGGTACAGTCCTTGTTCCAGCTCAGGTGGTAGCTAGGGGATTTCTCGTGACTGCAGCCTCCTTTGTTCTGTTCCACCCCCTTGTATAGCTTTGGCACAGGGCGGGAATCTTTTGTCTCTCTGGGTCCTCACCCTTCCTTCTAAATGGAAAAGCACCAGGTTTAAGATGGATTCCAGTACCAGGTGACATGGTCACATGTCCTGTGAGACCCCAAGCTTTCATTCTTCCCAGCCTGACTCACAGGAAGGTTTGCAAGAAAACAGCCATCTACAGTCAATTGTCATGGTTAATGGGAGCCATCAAGATTCCAAACTACCATTAATGGCCCACACATTGCATAATTACAATAAGACCTCAGAGTTATATTTCATATTTCTAGTTTCAGATACAAGAATGATACATTTATACAAATAGGATGACCACACCCAGTAGATTATAAATTTTGTAATGAAACCTTACAAGAAATCTTTTTCATGAAGCATATTCCAGTTACATTATATTTACACTCATTAGCATATTTTCATAAAATCATATGAAGTGCAACATCACAGAGAGCAACAAAAATGATTAAAGGTCTAGAAAACATGAACTATGAGTAAAGTTTGAAGAAGTTACGTTTGTTTAATCTGGAGAACACTGAGGGGGGATGTGATAGTCTTAAAATTTGTACAAGATTGTTATAAAGAAGAAGGTGAAAATTATTCTCTTTAACCACTGAGGACAGGACAATATGTAGTGGGCTTAAAGTGTAACAAGGAAGATTTATTTTTGGACATTGGGAGAAACTTCCTAACTTTTGAGGGTAGTTAAAAACTGGAACAAATTACTTAGGGAGGTTGTACCCTACCAGGTCATCCTAAATTCTGTGCTGCTGCTGGCAGCGGCGCTGCCTTCAGAGCTGGGCTCCCAGCCAGCAGCCGCCGCTCTCCAGCTGCCCAGCTCTGAAGGCAGCGCCGCCGCCAGCAGCAGCACAGAAGTAAGGGTAGCCGTACCACAACCCCCTACAGTAACTTTGCAGATCCCCCTCCCACAACTCCTTTTTGAGTCGGGACCCCTACAATTACAACACCATGAAATTTCAGATTTAAATAGCTGAAATTATGAAATCTACTATTTTAAAAATCCTATGACCGTGAAATTGACCAAAATGGACCATGAATTTGGTAGGGCCCTATTTTTCAGGTTAGTCTGCTGAAGTTATGGAGCAACTTGCCATGTATATGGAGATAAAATGTTAATAACACTGTATCTCTAGGGTGGGATTTTCCAGCGTACACAATGGGTAAAGCTCTTCTTGACTTAAATGGGAGCAGAATTAGACCAATACTGAGTGCTTTCAAAAATCTCACCCCTAAGGTTTCATAAGGTGTTTTCAAATGTTATTGAACTTGCTTGTCTTTTTAATAGCAATAGAGAGCTAAAAAACCTTAAAATTAAAAAAATAACTTATTAAACAAGTTACAGTTACATGCTCGCTGAAAAGGTTTGAAATAAAATTAAGAATTCAACTTGAACTTTCTTCCGTTGCATGTATGCATTATAATATATTCTTTTATTATGTGTTCACAAACGATTTCTCAAGTAATACAGTAGTTTTCTGGAGTGGTAGTGACACCATAGTAAATGTTTTAAGGGTAGTGATGAAGTTTTATCAAATCTCTGTTTTGAGTTAAAGGATAACTTTCAAATGCTACTTTAGTTTGTGATCTGCTTGAATTTTCTAGGACATTTTGAAGGGAGAAAATATGAGGTTCATTATAACTATTTCAAAAACCATCCTATGACCAAAACTTTGGGGCTACCTTTTCTTTGGTCCCCCTTAGAAAATATAATAAACCAATATTAGGTATGAAATTAAGGTACAATTTGGAGGAATGTTAGTTAAAATTTGAAATGTGTTTTTTTATAACTACTTTTTAAAGTTTAAATAGTTAGTTTTGAATGTCAGCTGTCGATGAATTGAAAGTACTTGAGACATGAGAGATACTTTGACACAATGTTTTTCATGATACAAGTTAGGACAAAGAGACAGTTAGAGTTCTTTCCGCATATTAGTTAGGCTGACACAAAGACAGGGTTCAGGATAGCACAGTGTCTCAGATCAACTGTTTGCTACAACACTATGTGGCTTCTGAAAAGGCAAATGTAAGTCACACTAACATAAAGGTGATTCTTTTTTTCCTAAAGTGGCTAGACCATGGTTAGAGGTTTTAACTAACAATGGTAGAGTAGAAAACAAGTTCAACATGCTAAATATATGGCAATACCTTCATCATCCATTAGCAAATGCTGTCATTCCCAGCTGTCCTGGCTGTCAGAGGGTTGAGTCTCATGGGAGAACCTATCCATTCCCCTTCACCTTCTCACCCACAACCCCCAAACACTGATTGTAGCCCCTTTCATCCTGCCCCTTGCCTCCTCCAGCAGTTTGACAAACCTCATTAGGCTCGCAAGATGTGCTGGTGATTCATCAGGAATTTTGTGTTATGTATGTGTGTCATTTAGGACTTTCAAAAAGATGAATGTTTTAGTTAATCTGTGTGAAAAACTGCAGAGACTGAAAGAAAATCTTTTATGAATTGTGTGCATTTGGCAAACATTTTCAGTGCTGGTGTGAGACACTGGCAGGCGTGATGAGGAAAAGGTATGTTTCATAGTGGAAGAGATGGGGAGCCCAGGGAGCACATTAGGCAGACCTGCTGATGAAGTACAGACATGTACATTGCTGCTGCAGCCACTGATTCCAATTTCCAGAAGTGCACATGAGGCTGTGGCATGTTTTGGGGAGTGAGCAATGATGAAGCTTCCTTCCTGGAGGTTCCCTCCAGCTGACAGGTTACGCCATCACTGCTAAATAGGGAAGTTTGCTCTGGGCATTCCTATTTCCAGTTACTTTTTCAACAGTGATATATTTGCACAGGGACGAAGGCCCTCCTAAGGCACATCACAGCCTCTCTCACTCTTTAGGAGGGTTGAGGCAGCCATGAGAAATTGTGGCACTGCAGTTTCTTACTCTGATTTCTGGCCAAATAAATGCCACTCACCTCCCCACTTAGGCCCTGGGGAGCTCCTCACTAAGCTACACCACCCTGGTAAAAAAATTAAGAAATTAACATAAGCAAAAACTGTTTAGTGACAGTTAAAGTTGCTTCAGGACACAACTCATTCGCCCCAAACCTTGAAAGCATGACAATAAGAAGTTAAGGGAAAAGTCTCCAACATTCCTTGCCTCCTTTATATCATCTACAATTACAGCTGGTTTGGAATCACAATTTCATTTCTATAGGAAATTATGACATTTCAGGGTGGGAATCATAGAATATCAGGGTTGGAAAGGACCTCAGGAGATCATCTAGTCCAACCCCCTGCTCAAAGCAGGACCAATCCCCAATTTTTGCCCCAGATCCCTAAATGGCCCCCTCAAGGATTGAACTCATAACTGTGGGTTTAGCAAGCCAATACTCAAACCACTGAGCTATCCCTCTCCCCTAAGACAATGTTCTTATTCATAATAAAAAGCCAAATATCAGAATTTCCCACAAAACGTAAATTCCAAATTGTTTTGATATGGAATCATCAACATTTCTATTCATTGTGTTTTGATGTTTTATTAAAATATTAACTATAATATATTCTATAGAGATATGGTATTAAATACTATATTTAAATATAATACAGGAAAATAATGTTTCCATATAAGTCTGAAACAAATTAATCAAAATGAATTTTTTCAATTTTGACTTATCTGCATTTTTTTTAATGGAAACCTGTTCATTTGGGGCTTTTTCTACCAACTCTACTACAATACTGTGGCTAACACAACCCAACACTCCCTACGACATTCACTTTCCTATTCAACAGATATTGGAAAGCAATGTGTACCCCCAACATCATTAAACTCACACTCTTGTGGAAAATCTTAAGTGACCTCAGCAATAGTAAGGCAGAACAACTTTCAGATGAACAGACCGTTTAACAGTCTTATGTGCCAATCTGTTGAGACAAGCTCATGCGGCTGTCATTTAAAGTTATGCATCAGAATACAAGTTGGATGACGCAAGGGTATGTGATGTTTTCCAAGGTGCTGGTTGACACAATTATGTGTCATAGTGAGTATGTTGGACAATTGACAATTTTCTGTGAATGGCTCAGTGCACACTTAAAACACACAGAGAATGAGGCTAGGCATTAGTAAACCTCAGCTTCATTCACTATAAACCTCCAGTGCATTTTTGAGTATGGACCGTAGCTAACAGATCATGTATGCATGCCATTACAGCTGGCCTTCCTTCAGAACATCATCTGATCTTTGTTAAAAATACCCAGTGGTGGTGTTAAAATCATATTGTGCATGCATCCCATGTGGTTTTCAAAAGGTTATAACTCAGCCAAATAAAAAATAATGTTCGCTGGAAAGCTCAAAATAACTTCTCTTCACTGAAGGTTATTTTCCAGGTAAATTTCAGCTTCCAGCTGTCTCAGTTCTAGAACTGTTCTAACACGGGGGCTACTCTGAAAACAGTTCTAGAACTGTTCAACAATAGGAGGCAAGATTTTTTAAATGCGAAAATATATGCTTTTTTTTTTTTTACTGTCTGATCCTGCAAAAATGTCTGAACCATTTTTCTTCAAACTATCCAGAAAAATTCACTTTTGAGCAGAGTCTAATTGGTGGAAATTTCAAAATGTTTTGAGAGCCTGAAATAGGGGCTCAGAAATGGAAATGCATAGACAGTCTTAAAACTGTAGCTGTGACTGCTGCTTTAGCTATAATAATAAATATGAGAGTGTTGGTATAATCCCCCTGTCAGCTCCTATTTCAGCCAGGAACTTGGTATAATATTTCTTTAGAAGGTCCATTTCAATGAGGAACTTTAAGAATGTGAGGAGTTCTATTAAACTTGGCAATGGGATAAGTACCCCTGCTGAATAAGGGCCTAAAATATTAAGTAAAATGTATACATGCTTATAAATTAATTATGAGGAGTAGGACAAACATTTTTAATAGTGGGTTGCGATTCTTTCATAATCTGTTCATTTTTTATCCTTCTGATTGTACAAATACTCCATGAGAGCTGAAGAGCCTTCTGACTTTGATTTGTTAGTGCAGCTGTAAAATTGCCAGCAGTTGTTTTATCCGACAATTCTGCTAGCCCCTATGCTGGCACTTTCCCAATCTCTCCATCATTTATATATACATTATTGGAACTGATTGTTGCTTTTTGTCATTTAAGCCCCCTCCAAACACTATTGTGTAGCTATCAGAGTTCACAATGTAGATGGTAATCTTCACCACAAATGCTGAATGTTCATTGCTGTATGTAGGCCTCAGGCCCTGAGTCCATTTCAAAATCCACTACTTAGTTTAGTATCTTTGGAGAGGAGAGAGGTATGTAGCCATAAAATCCAATGGTTATCAAAATTATCTTACAAATTACTTAATTAAACAAATCATAAAAAGCAACAGAGAAATTCAAAAATTTAAAAAGCATTAAAAATATTACAGTACAGCAATGAATCAAATAAACTCAAAGTTAAATTGCATCTCTATCCTTAACTTGCTTTATATTTGGGAAGCACTCCCAATGTACCAAGAAATACATTGATAATGAGGTGTGCACTTACGTCATGCCTTTATCCAAAGATCTCAAAGCATTTTACAAGGTGATGTGAGGATTCCTTCCAGGATCTTTTCCTCTTGGCTTATGAGGAACACATTACCAAATTCTGGGAAAATACTTTATTCAGTACTCTGGAATCCAAAAACTCTGTTCAAATCCAGACTCATTACTGAGGTTTCTTTATAGGCATTTCATAAAACTACACTTGACGTGATCAGGCTTCGGTGTCGGCAGTGGGTTAGGATACACCACAGTTCCAAAGTACATAATTATAAATCAGATTATGCACATATTCTGTGTTACATTCTACATTATATCACATGCTTTGTGATTAGTTTACTAATTTTGTGAACCAATCCCTGTATAAATCATAAACTATCAAAAACTACAAAGCGTACTAGTAAGCAAAGCTGCAGCGGCAAGCTTATCACATGTTATTCTTCTTCCTACTTTTTCTGTAGCTACATGTAAATTCATGCTTTGTCCATTGTTAACCTCTGTTTCCTTACTTCTGTTTTGTTTCATTGTTCATGCCAGGCCTACAGGTGGGCAAACACCATGAGCAGCATGTGACTTCTCCATTTTGGGAGGCTGGGTGCACCCAGACTGTGGCCCTGCCCCAAGGCCTGCCCAGCTCAGCCTCTCTCCCCAAACACCCCCCTCCCGCCCCAGTGCTCCACCCGTGGCCCTGCTTGGCCCCCTCCACAAGGCCGCCTGCTGCTCACCCCTCTTCGTGTCCTCCCCCTGCCTACCCACCCACTGGCCAGCCAGCTGCTCACTGCTTGCGTGTGCCTCTTCACCCCCCTCCCATGAGGCTCTCATGCAGGTGGAGCAGGGACAGGAAGAGAGAAGCCTTGGGGGAATTGGACAAGCTGGAGCAGGGCCTTGGGGCAGAGCGCTGGTAGGGCCATGGTTGAGGCACCCACCCTTTTGGCAGCGGCAGCGGCGTGTTTAGGGAGGCTTAGCTTCCCCTAGCCTCTTGTACTCGCCGCCTATGGTAAGGACTTTTAAACATGGAAAGCAAGATATAAATCCAAGCAATTTGCTTAAGGTTATTCAGCAAGTGTGTGCTATTAATTGGATAAGAATCCAGCTATCTAGTGCCCAGATCTGCCAATGCCACTGCTGTTACATGGCAGGGTTTTGTTAGATTTAATTAGTACAGCAGAAGTGGCTGACAGTGCTCTGTCACGCTCCCTCTCTCTGGGTACACTGTTTAGGCACATCGGAATTGCCGGACTGGATCACGAGGTCCAGTTTTCTGTCTCTGACAAAGGTAGCACCAGATATTTCAGAGGAGAAGCTTTGGTGTTGCTATCACAGAGTGGATTCTTGGATTTCCACATATACACAGACAAGTGATTTGAGACCCCCTTAAAGGAGATAGATTTTTCTGGAGGTAAGGACTCTGCACTTTCTGACGTCAGGCTCCATTTAAGGCACCTCAAGTTTGGCACCCAAACTGGGGATCCCAAATCACTTTTGAAAATCTAGGCCAGAGACTATTTCACATCTGGGATCAGTAAAGGGACAAAGTAAATGGAGTTTGCCTGCCAAATTTATAAATGGTGTAAACAATGTATGTACTGTACGTATGCATTGTTCTAGATAATTCCACCTTTATGCAATTTTATTAAATGTAGTTAATACACATGTTCAGCTATTTTTCAGATAAAAATATCTCTGCTAAATCTCCCTCCTCCCCCAAAAGTGGTCATTCTATTGTAAAGATTGGCTATTTAATGTTGCAATTTATTTTTGCGCACACACAAAAGGCTCTTTTTGCTTAGAGACTGGCAAAAGGGGAGCTGAAAAACAGAGAAGTATGTTTTATTCATTTTATGCTAATCTTTTCTTGGAAATGACTGAGCCAGTAGAATTATCTAATAATTTGTGTGGTGAATTTCAGCATAATGTGAATGTAAATGATTGAGTTGTAAACTGTAGCTCAGATCCTGGGCTGTGCTGCACCATACCTATAATACTAAGCAGCCTTTAAGCTAGCATAGCCAGCTGCAAGAGGATCACCCCATACCGCCGTGTAGAGCCAGTATAAAAGACTCCAATGCCACCTCCCCACCCTGCAGATTTTCAAAGGTGCTGAACATCTCTGTCTCCTGTTGTCTTTAGTAGGATTTGGACAGAAACTGAAAAAGAGACCACTTATATTAAGGGCCCTAAGCATGGATTTAGTTGCCTAATGTTAAGCACTCAGATCTGAACATTTTTTGTCTGGAGCTCTCTACTTGCACTTCCCCAGCTGTAAGATCGGGATGATGATGATACTTATTCACCTACTATATATGGATGTTGAGGATTAATTAGAGCACTTTGGAGATGAACAGTTGTTGGTAGTGTGAAATCATTACTGTTCTCAGTTATGCTGTTCCCTTCTCACTCAGTCTGGATAATTAAAACCAACTGGTCAGTTTAACTTCTGTTTCTCATCACTTTCATTTTCTAATTCACATACAGGTGTGCTTCACACTGAGGGAATGTTTTCAAGGAAATTCCAAAAAGAAAAGAGCCCTGGTTCACATTTGGTTTTGTAAAAATCTTTCTTTACAAAATGTAATTTGGAGGCCTACAACTGATGTTCAGTGCAGAACTGAAGAATGTTATTTTTTTGGGCCTGCTCTTTCTTTCTTTCTTTCTTTCTTTCTTTCTTTCTTTCTTTCTTTCTTTCTTTCTTTCTTTCTTTCGACTGACAAGCTAGAGAAGAAGTGTGGCATCAGTTGCAAAAGAGGTGTCAAATAGGCCACCCCTGAAGTTCTTTTATCTCAGTAAACCTTCTTACTGATCTGCGGCTGTGTCTTGTCATCACTACAGTAGCTTTGTCAAAAATAAATATTGTAAAACTTTTTTTTTTGCAGACTGAGGTGAAATATGATCATTTCTGTCAGCTACTTCCTCCCCCCACACACACTTTCTCTATATATCGAATTAAACCTATATGCCTTTTATGGAAGACTATTCATAACACTTTTTTCTCTCATTGATGGTCTTTTTAAGGATATAAAATAGAATATCCTCTATCTCTGCTACTTACTTATAGCGTTCTCCTTTGGGTGAAAAACACCCCAAAAGTTGTGAGTAGAAATATTACATGTGTCCTGTGGCGAATCAAATCAGTCTCTAAGGAATTTTTAAAAATTGGTACTTGGTTGTATAGGAGTTGATGTTTTACCTTCTCAACTGCAATAAGGAATTTCAGTGACATTTAAGAGATTAGCAGAACCTTTTTCTACAGGGAAAGGATGAATTAACTTTATTTTGTTCTTTCATTAGTTTACCTCTGATTCTAGGCATTCATTTTCAGATTATGCTCTGTGAATTAACGAAGGAATCTGTTTTGATTATCTTAGAATACTCACTCCCAAAGATAATATCAAGCATAGGTCAAGATCTGACAGGCTTTCTTAAAGGGCAACTTGATTATCATACACATTGTAAGGAGAGTGGTCACTGTAGATAAGCTATTACCAGCAGGAGAGTGGGGTGGGAGGAGGTATTTTTTCATGCTTTGTGTGTATATAATAAGATCTTCTAAACTTTCCACAGTATGCATCCGATGAAGTGAGCTGTAGCTCACGAAAGCTTATGCTCAAATAAATTGGTTAGTCTCTAAGGTGCCACAAGTACTCCTTTTCTTTTTGTGAATACAGACTAACACGGCTGTTACTCTGAAACCTGATAACACTTGACATCCTTTCAGAAGTCTACACTAAAATGCTCTATAGGAGCTGGGGCCAGGTGCGGGGTGGGGAGCTGCCGGCGGGGGATCCTGTCACATGGTGTAGAGGAAGCATGGGGCGGGTACACTTTCAATATGAAGTACTGTAGCTTTGTTTTGGGACATAGAATCATAGGTTTAGAAGGGACCATAAGGGTCACTTAAGACTTAATTTTCAGTGCTGGATCTAGGCACCATAGTTAGAACATAGAATAGTAGCATTGGAGTTGAGGAACTATTTTCCTTGCAGGCAGGCAATGACTTCTATCCCGTCCACTTTTGATTCTGTTACCTATGATGATCAACAGGACCTAGGATATACGTAGCTTTGAGGCTGCAACGACACCTTGCAAGATTTCTCTTTATACTGAGGACGCACCTCTTTTATCACATAGCTGAGTATTTTCTCCATCACAGTTAATAATAACTTGAGCCCTCCAGTCCCAGTTCCCCAAAATGTTTTTTTTCCCCATTCACTTATCATTCGTGGAGTAGGAATAAGCCATGCACACTGAAAAATGGTAATGCACTGCTGTATCTTTTTCTATGCATGTGCCTGTATATTAAGTTAGTGCAGCGGTTCTCAAACTGTGTTTCGGGACCCCAAAGTCAAAGTGGGAAGCCCCGGATGGCAGAGCTCAGGTTACAGCCCCCTGCCTGGAGCTGAAGCCCTTGGGTTTCAACTTTGGCCCCTGAGCCTGGAGCGATGGGGCTTTTCTCCCTGCCATGGCAGTGGGGTTTGGGCAGACTCAGGCTTCTGTCCCCCATCCTGGGATCGCATAATAATTTTTGTTGTCAGAAAGGGGTTGCGGTGCAATGAAGTTTGAGAACCCCTGAGTTAGTGAATCCAGTGGGATTGTGACTAAGAAAGACTTAAGAAACTGATGTCTCCCCTCCCACATTTTTGTGTGGTTTCCATCTCTTCTGGTACTGTCCTACAAATGTGCAACCTTGCTAAATTTCCTTTCCACATGACTAAGGCTCATCAGCCATCTACTTTTCTTTGTTTTCTTTTATTTCTCTACATCTTCGCTTTCTCTTTAACCGTATGAATCAGAAACATAATTGTCTCATTAGTTAAATGACAGATCACTGTTGACTGGAAATTTTGTTGCTATGACAGCCCATTTATTATTAGTCATTACTTAACAAAACAAATCTTGACCAAATAATCTGAAAAAGATGTGATCTAAAATCTTTGTCAGGCATACCCATTAATTTAACTGTATCAGCATTGTATGTGTATTTGGAGGGAAGGGGGTTAAACAGAACATCACAGATGTAAATTTGGTTCCAGTTCTTCCTAGGCTGCTCTGAGGCTTATTCTTACCAGGTTTGTGGCAACATTTATACGGTTCCTTTTAGCCTGCCAACCTTTGTGTCAACCTGAAATTAATCGATGACAGCTCCCCCCTTTTCCTTTACTCGTTTTGGGTTAAAAAGATGTCAGGGTGTTTTACATCTGTATATATTATATGTATAGGAGAGAGGCTGCAAGTGATAACTTTATTTCAGCATTTCTACAGTTTGATAAACAGCCATGCTGACAAATGACAGATCTATATCTAAGTGTTAAAAAGGTATTATTGAAATAAATAGAATAGAAACAAAGAAATAAATGATCTAAGACAGTGGTTCTCGAAGTTAAGCAACCTGAGGACTCCCATTTTGATTTAAAAATTTTTGAAGACTTCCAAGTCCCCCGCTCAGCCTCAGGCCCCACCCCCACTCCACCCCTTCCCCTAAGGCTCCACCTCCGCCCTTCCACTTCCACTTCCCTGCTTCTTTCCGCTCCCTCCCCCGAGCTTGCCCCGTCCCCAGCTGTTCCCCGGCGTGCAGGAGGCACTGGGAGGGAGGGGGAAGAGTGGAGGGAAGGAGAGGGAGGAGTTGATCAGTGTGGGCAGCGGTCCCCTGGGCTGCCCTCGCGGACCCCAGTTTGAGAAACACTGATCTAACATAAGATAATGCAAGCCACAACTGATAGGACCAAAATTAGACGTTGTATTGTTGAGGGTTTTTTTTTTAAATAAACATGAAGCTCTTCTGATTTAGTGATTCAAGAAATTAGTAGAGTAGAACTTGGTTTATATAATCTCATTCATATGCAAATAATAGGGAAATTCACTAAGTAATGACTTAATATTGGTAATACAGTAACTGCATTGGGCTTAGACATTACGTGCTCAGTAGTAGCTAGCACAACCTTGTACTGGAAATGTTGTAGGATCTTGAAGTTCCAAACGAGACCCGAGTTTAATGTCTAGTTTGACATTTGGTATCTGTAACACTGAAGCAGAAGTAACAATCTCCCTAGTTCTCTACAGGTGAGTCTGCCTTGAGAAGAAGGCCAATATTTCCATAGGACATGTCCAAAGACCACTCTCTGGATGAACATACACTTTTGTTCTTCAGTATATAGCACCAGATTTTTTATTTCCTTGCACCTGGTGTAATCATTTACACCAGTGCAGAGTGCAAAAAACTGCCATCGTCCACGTTCCCTTAGTTCCATCTCCCATGGGCCTCTGCCTTATCCCTTGTTCCCTCTCCTCTGCTCCAAACTGTAACCTCATTCACATTCCACTTTGCTTCAGCAGGCTCCTGGTCCTCCAACACCTTCTCCTTCTCCTCTCTGCAAACTTTCCTATCTTTGGGTGGTTTTAGTAAGGATATAATTTTTCCCCATGAGATAAGTACCATTTTTCATAGCGCAATATTACTTTTTATAAGCCAGTAATGACAAAGCAATGCCTTACAGAATACTGGAAATATTTTTATATAGCTGAATAATTAAAGATTTTCCTACTCTCTTTTTAGCTTTTTGGAAATTTACTTGGAAAACAACCCAAGAGTCAAAGGATAGTGGGTATTGAACTTGTTTAGAAACATAAACAGTTTCAACAAAAGCCACTTAGAAAAGCAGCTGATACTTGTACTTCTGGAAAGTTTTGTTCAGTTGAGTTCATCCTAATGCTGCATACTTTATAGATGCAAATTTTCTGGCTTTATGCTTCTGCATTTATCATTTAGCAGTGGGTAGCATAATGTGAAAAGGATCTTTCAGCACTTACACTGTGGGCTGGCCCACAAAGACAACTAATTGCAGTATTTGTCAAATATGGAAAGCATTGCAGTAGCCAGTCAAATCAAAATGATATGTCCTTTACATTCAGTTCTGCTGAGATGACTTCTTCAGTTGTGCTTTCGCTGGATAATCAAAAGGCTGGATGCTGGGATAGATTAGAATGGCATTGAAGGGTAAAAAACTCACACTGTTTCAAAACATTTTGCAGATGGCTGATAAAAATATGCATTCTGCTCCAGTAGACATGTAGCTTCTGGCCACAACCTTCCGTGGTTGTTTTTAATTTTTGGTAGCTTATACATAAAAGTTTTCCCCATACATTTTTGAAAGTGGCCAATTCCTATATTTCATCATACTCGTGATGAGCTATTGTCTGGACAGTTCCATCCATACTTCCTAAGCACTTACCCTATTAAAGGCACATGTTGTGCTACTTCCTTAACACCTGGTTTGAATTTTGTAACAAGGAAAAATGACATTTTTTTATACACCTCGCTCTCTTCTTTGAAACAAAAGCAGTAGCCATGCAAGAATTATGCATGATAGAAACTGAAGCAAGGAGCCAACTGTTCCATTTTGTGATGCGGGTGATGGAGAATTTTGCCTTGAACCTGTCAGAGCTATCACATCTTTCTTTCCATGTAGACTTAGCTGTGTTTTTTCTAACAGCTACAATAAAGCTATTTGCACTGCTAAGCTCTTCATATAAATGTCTCCCAACAAGTTTAGCAGGTAAAAATATTATGCATTTATTATTTATTTCGAGTCGTGTCCAAAATATGCTCAGTGTTGTTGTAGCCATGTTGGTCCCGGGTATTAGAGAGACAACGTGGGTAAGGTGTAGTATCTTTTATTGGACCAACTTCTGTTGTTGAGAGAGATGAGCTTACATAGAATTCTTCTTCAGGTCTGGAAAACTAACTCAGAGTGTCCCTGCTAAATACAAGGTGGGACAGATCGATTAGCATAAGTAGTTAACACCTATTTCAAGGGACCATTCAAGGTGAAGGGGTTGGTTAACACACTCCCCCCCCCCCAGTCATAGGGAGGAAAGGAAGCTGGGGGGGGAGGGCAGTTGTTAGATAGATGTAGTAAGCTGTAAATAAAGCTGTAAGAACTGTGCAGACAGATAGAAAAACAGAGTCATGGCACGCAGAACTTAAAATCTAAAATACAAAGGATCCGACCTAGAAAAGGAAGGTACATGAAGTGCATTGTGTCACGTGTTTTCTCCTAGTGCTTGCTTATGTGTACGGCATTGCCTATCATAAATCCACAGTGAAAAAACTGATAGTCTGAATTTCATTAGATATTTTTGGCTAGGATTTTGAAAAGTGTTCAGCTTTCCCCTGACTCTACTCCCATTGAAATCATTAGGAGTTATATCCCTGACTTCAGTAGGAGTAGTTAGGCCAATGCTGAGAGCTTTCAAAAATCCCACCCCATGGGAAATTGTCAGTTCCATCTTTTCCATGAATTCCATGACAACTGTAAGTGCAGCTCTTAGATATAGACATTGAACTCTCAGGTTTGGTACACTGTGGTCAGTCTCTGACCAACTGCTCTATTAAAATGTTGTGTACTCTAGGGATATTCAGAGGGTTCCTGAATTTCTTCCAATCCTAGCCCTACTCCAAGGAATAAGCAAGATATGAACACAGCAGACCGCACAGCTGAGATTACTGGATATGAGCAAAGCTAAGAGTCTTGTTCTGATGGAGATCAGGAGAAAAGACTATTTTCGTTTGAGATTTCAGTTGAGGTTTGAGATGGTTCTCTATTGTCCGAACTGGAGCTTCCTTCTCCCCCTCCTAGTGTGGGCTAAGCTAGATAGACACCTTGAAATTGCTATCCATGAACTGTTTCATAGAGCTAGATAATATATGAACTGCATGATAGTGGCCATATACGTAGGGAAGCTGAGTAGACAAATAGCAAATTAATGGTTTTTGAATCTTTGAGGGGCATCCATGCCAAATGAGCTTGGAGATCACAGCTGTCCCTAGTTGAAGGCTCACTCTATCACAAAACCACCTCAGATAATTTAGCAGAACTGGTCGGTTTCTCTGCTCAGCAGAGGATTGTGATGAAAATGGTTATAAAGGCTGAATTACTTCTCCACCTTAGGGGAAATTTATTACAGATTAGTATTGAGGTCAAAAGCAAGACATCTTGAAAAAGGATGCACTGGAAACTATTTGTACTATGTATTTCCATGTAAAAAAATAATTCAGAGTTACTTAAAAAGATTATAACTTCCCCTAATGAAACTAGATGACCACGGAGGAATCCACAGTGAGCAAAGAGAAAGAGATAATTATTGTTGATCCAGGGAGGAGAAATAATTAAGACTTAGTAAATGACTTGTTTTCTGCTTCTGACCTAATGTTTTATATTCATGAGATTCAGTATTGCTGTCCAGGTAGCCCTGGCATTTTTGCTAAATGGATTAATATCCCACTGTCCATTTATGTACTTGGAAGTGATCCAGAGTTGAGTGAGCATTCAGAATAATATTACATTTCTCTGTGAGACATTGGGTCAGAAGTTGAAGTGAGTTGTCAGATAAGCATGTCTGCATGCTGCTCCAGGTTATATTATACCTGTGGATTATATAGAAACTTCAATCTCTACAATTGTCACTTGTCTTTCTTTCCTAACATGAGAACATTTTTAGTTTACTGCTCAAAGTAACAAACAAGCAACTTTTTTTTTAATGTATGAAGGTTACCTACAGCACCATGACAATAGGTTCAGTTACAGAGACTCAGACTACTGTCATTTTGATAGCTATCCCTTCTTACGTAAAGAAATACAGATGGGATTTGTCATTTAATAATTTACCTTTATCAAGTGATGAGCTGCCAAATCTTAACAACTGGTTCCCTCCTCACCCCACGAGGGGGTCGTGGCCCACCCCCCGGGGACACCTGCCCCATCCAACCACCCACGTTCCTTGATGCTCCCCTGACCCCTGCCCCATCTACCCCCCTCCCCTGTCCCCTGACTTCCCCCAGAACTGGGCAGGAGGGTCTCGTGGGCCACCATAGTGGGTGCCCACCCTGCTGTAAGAGCCAGAGGGACCTGCCGGGGGGCGAGGTGGGGGGTCCCGGCATGGCTTACCTGGGGCAGCTCCCAGGAAGCATCCGGCAGGTCCCTCTGGCTTCTAGGGACGGGGTAGTGTAGCTAGGGTGGGAGCAGGGGGAGCGACCACTCCCCACACTGATCACATCAAAAGTGGTGTCTTAGGTGCCTACTCCGTGGGTGCTCCGGGGCTGGAGCACCCACAGGGAAAATTTGGTGGGTGCAGAGCACCCACCAGCAGGTCTGCACCTGGCCCCAGCTCACCTCACCTCTGCTCCACCTCCATCTCTTCCCCTGAACACGCCGCCCCGCTCTGCTTCTCCACCCCCCCCCCCCAATTTCCCGCGAATCAGCTGTTTGCGTGGGAAGCCGGGGAGGGCTGAGAAGCAGGCGGTGGCTTCGCGCTCGGGTCCAGGGAGACGGAGGCGAGCTGGGGCGGGGAGCGGTTCCCCTGTGCATACCGCCCCCCCTCCCCAGGTTACCTGCTGTGGCGCGGATGGCCCTCCTTGCCCTCCCCCCCCGCCCCAGCTCACCTCCGCTCCACCTCCGCCTCCCTGGGCCTGAGAGTGAAGCCACTGTCTGCTTCTCAGCTCCCTTGACCCCCGCCCCCCCGTACTGGCTTCCCGCGCGAACAGCTGATTCGCGGGAAGCCGGGGGGGGGGCGGAGAAGCAAAGCGGGGTGGCACGTTCAGGGGAGGAGGAGGAGGAGGAGGAGGTGGAGGCAGAGCGGAGGTGAGCTGGGGCCGGGTGCGGGGCAGGGCGGGGTGGGGAGCTGCCAGTGGGTGCTCTGCGCCCATCAAATGTTCCCCGTGGGTGCTCGAGCCCCGGAGCACCCACAGAGTCGGCGCCTAGGCGCCACTTTTGGCCAGTTGTTAAATTTAGAAGCCCTTTTAGAACCGGTTTTCCCTCATGGGACAACTGGTTCTAAAAGGCCTTCTAAATTTAAAAACTGGTTCAAGCAAACTGGCTCCAGCTCACCACTGCCTTTATCCCTTCCAATGACATCTGAAAGATGTTTGACTAAGCCTTGTGCAGTGTTGAATTTTTTCTGGATACATGTAAAGCAAATTGAAATATGTTAGCTGTGTAGAATAGCCTCCTGATATAAAGAATCTTTTAATATGAAAACATTGTGTTTGCCTGACATAGGGTTTTGTCTGTATGAAAAATGTCTGCATCTTAAATATAATGGATCACAGTTAATTTAATTATTAATGAGTCACATGCAGACTAAAGTTAATGTGATTCTTCTATAAATTACAGCACAGTACTATTCTATTGTATAATTCATGAGTAACTTCCTGTAGAAATACTGTATGAATAGAAGATAGTCATTTAATTTATATGTAACGGGCTAATGTTAGGAGTTCTTTCAGAGGACCTGTTAGTTTAGAGTAAGAACAAAAGTTTGATCACAGATTAAAGAGTGTAACCCATTCTATAAAATATAAAAAGCTGGGATTTTGTTGAAAATAACTGTCCAGAAATCTGTTTTTTTATTACAGATCCAGCTCTAAATCCCATTCACTTCTGTGGGAATTAGATCACACTCACAGAGTTTAATTTTGCACCCACTGAAGTC
This sequence comes from Caretta caretta, assembly GCF_965140235.1. Classification (NCBI taxonomy): domain Eukaryota; kingdom Metazoa; phylum Chordata; order Testudines; family Cheloniidae; genus Caretta; species Caretta caretta. The sequence continues at coordinate 198,416,353 of NC_134208.1, read as the reverse complement.
ATTCAGTAGTGTGGTGGACTTTGCTGAATGCAGGATCGGGTCCTCAAACCAGCAAAAATATACCATATCATTTCATTTAGTTTAAGAGCTTTCTTTCTTCACCTCTATGAGGCTGATTCATATTTCTTGTTATAATATCCCATGAGTTCATTTCATTTCACAGGAGAAACCTTCAGACTTTGTGGCTGCTAATATCAGTTATGGATGAACAACATTTCTGTTTTATTGTTCAGGTTTATCCTGCTACATTACAAACTCCACACTTAGGCTATGTCTACACTATAGCTTATGTTGATATAACTTATGTCGCTTAGGGATGTGACTAAACCACCCCCTTGAGTGACATAAATTACACCGACATAAGCGTCAGTGTGGACAGCACTATTTTGGTGGGAGAGCTTTTCCTGCCAACAAAGCTATGGCTTTTTACGGAGGTGGTTTTATTATGCCAATGGGTGAGCTCTCTCCCGTTGGCATAGAGCATCTTCACCAGACGCGCTGCAGTGATGAATGTGTGGGAAAGCCCTGGGACATGATGACCAACCATACATTATTTTCTAGTAGAATTAATTAAACACCAATTTCTGAGCATTGCTTATAAGAACCACACTCTATTGAGAATAATCATTTCTGTTTATTAGAATGAACTCTTAATTCTGGTATACCAAAGCAAAGATCTTAATTAGGATAAGTTGAAGACATTAAGGAAATTGATTGTGATGGCGTAGCAAATTGGAAAAGATCTGAAGAGTTTGCCATTACCAGCACTGTCAGCAATGAAAGCCTATTTTTGTCTGTCTGAGGATAACAGTTTTAATATCCTTTTGTATGCTAAACAGGCAACGTTTTCATGCATTGGTAAAGTAATACATTATTTAAGAAAACTGAATAAATCTATTGAAATCAGCCAGAGAAGCGTACATAATTAAAAAGAAAAGGAGTACTTGTGGCACCTTAGAGACTAACCAATTTATTTGAGCATGAGCTTTCGTGAGCCACAGCTCACGAAAGCTCATGCTCAAATAAATTGGTTAGTCTCTAAGGTGCCACAAGTACTCCTTTTCTTTTTGCGAATACAGACTAACACGGCTGTTCCTCTGAAACCGGTACATAATTAAATAACTCTTGCATTTCCCCAATGTAATCAATCCTAGGCTTGCACTGACTGTAGTTCTGTAAATCAACATGCACAGGGTTGAAGTTTCGTACGGTGTGTAGAATGTAGATGTCATTTGTTATGTACAGAAGCATCCTACAGTTGGGTTTCAGCTACATCTTAAACATCTTTAAAATCCTTATGTACCAATTTTTGCCAGTTTGCTCCCATTTTGTTTAGATGAGTTTTGATTCCCAAAGTGAGGAGATTAAGCCATAAAGGTGATGTACAACACTGGCAAGTTTTCCAGAAACTTCAGTGTAATGTATTGGTCTTTCATACAGGAGAACTACATCTTCTTTTGATCAGACATGAAAATTAATTTGATGGTGTTACCCAGGCTCGAGTAGGCATTTGTTGACATCACAAAACTATCAGCTAATTTGATGCTATTTCCTTTTGTTGTACTGGACCAATTTAGGACTGAAATAATTGGGGGCAGGAGACTTTAGATCAAGATGTATATGCACAAGCAAAGCTGTGAAGAGAGCTTGTCCACTATTGCCTGCACTACACCTGGATCTGTATGGGAATTACTATACTGGTTTAGATCCAGGGACCATCTAGTCCCGTATCTTGTCTCTGACAGCTGTGCCACAGGAAAAAGTAAGAAAGCCTGTAATAGGAAGTTATTGGACAACCTGCCTCCAGAGGAAATTCACTCTTAATCCCCAACTGTTAGAGACTAGTTTATGCCCTTATGCATGAAGGCTTTACATCCCTTAGACAATTATTGGATTTTTCTTTTTAATATTGACTGTTACAATGCTGAAATTTTCATTGTTCCTATAAATGTTCATGTGCAATGTTTATAATCCTGTTAATCTCTTGGTCTCACTGATATCTTGTGGCAATTAGTTCCATGGGCTAATTTCCATTTGAGTTTTGAATTTGGCACCTTTCAATTTCATTGAATGTCACCTTGATTTTGTATTATGAGGGAATGGGTAGAAAATACCACCTGGCTGCCTCTGTGGGTGGAGAAAATTGATTGGGCTGGCAGTGAAGGGAGGCAGCCCCAGCAGCAAGGGAGGGAGACTGTGACATACCCAAGGTACAATCTGGACTGATGAACAGCTGTTTCCCCTCAGTTCTCCTCCCTGGGGTGCCTCTTACACTACTTCGCTGGTCTGCTCAAACACAGCCTCCAGTGTGTAAGTTACTCCCAGTTACACTGAATGAGTGCTATCGACATCTATTCTTGAATTACCCTGCAGAGCACCACCAGCAAACTCCCAGTCCCCAGACTTTCCCCAGAAGTGTGCATCTTCTACTTCCCTGCTTTCTCCTAGACAATACAAGCTCATATAAAGTCCATCGTTTTATTAATAGAAAATGATATGCACAAATCCTTTTATCCAAAATAGAGGTTTCCCAACCACTTCAGTCCAAACACACTGGTTGAGATAAAACAATAACACAAGTTTATTAACTACAAAAGGATAGATTTTAAGTGAATGTGAGTAATAAGGCATAACAGTCAGAAATGGTTACAAGAAAAATAAAAGTAAAACGCAACTAATGCCTAACTTAACAAACTAGAGTGAATTCAAAGCGAAGGTCTCTCTCACCACATTTCAGCAGTCTTTCTGTCTCAATGTCTTTCAGTCAGGATCCCTCCCCCAGTCCATTGCTGCTTCCTTTGTTCTTCAGGTGTCATGGACTCCATAGGCAGAGAGAAAGGGAGGAATGATTTGGGGCATCCATTCTCCCTTCATGTAGTTCTTTCTCTTCTTTGAGAAGCATTTCCAGGTGAGGTTCAGGAGACAAAGTCTGTGTGGATGGTAACCCCAAGCTTTCTCTTTGTAGATTTTTCTTCCACGCCCTCTTTCGTGCCAAAGAGTGGCCACTTAAGAAAATGATGGTCCATGTGATTTTGTTGACACCTGGCTGAGGTTTCAACTTGCATTTTGTCTCTGGGGAACTGGTTTGTGGCCATTCCCCAAGCTTGGAATCTGTCTTAGTAATACCATACAAAAGAGGAATCTTATAACTTTTCATACAATGTTGCCACACACATTTTACCAGGACAATAATGATCATCAAATTATGAGTTTTCAAATGATACCTGATGAGGAATACTTCATTCAGAATTTATCATAAGCCTGTGAAAGGGGTGAATACAGGGATGCAGACTGTCACAGAGACACTCAATGTAAGATAGCTGTTTCCTCTATCCCCCCCGCCCTGCCCATTGGAGTCTCTGGCACCCATTGGCCAATTGGGGGCAGGGGTTCTGATTTGCTTGTCTTTTCCCCTCCCCCCCACCAGCTCCAAGGATTTAGTCTGAAGCACAGGTATTGTGGAGCCTCTTGTGGCACCATTCCAGGAACCCAACCCTAGCCATCATGAGCTAGGAATGGGAATCTGTTCTGGCAGATGCTGCAGGTCTTGCTGATATCCCATTCTGGGTCAAGAAGCAATTTTTTTTCTCCAATTAGCCAATTAGCTGAGGCCCAGGGAGTTTTTTGCCTTCCTCACAGCATCCTCAAGCCACAGTAGACTAATTAGGAATGTGCTTAATACCTAGCTGAGGTACTTGCTTGAGTTTCAACTTGCGGTTGGTTTCCAATAAAAAGGCTAAAATAAGCTGTTTCCAGAAGTAAAAGACTTGGGATTTTGCTGGTCTGGTGGGATAGGGTGAGACCTCATGGACCAAGGTTCCCACCCTTGTGTCCCCCTCATGGGTGGGGGATTGATAGGGCTCAGAGCGAGCTGAGGAGAGCCTATCCTGAGTTGTAGGTTATATGAGAGGAGCCCTATAATTGCCACACTGGTTCCACTTAAATGCCTGGTATAAGAGAGTACAGCTGATGGGCAAGTAGTGCCCCTCCCCTGGGTTTAGGTTAATAAAATGTGCAACCTCCAGCTTTATACCTTTTCCACACAATTCATTGTTTTGTATACGTTCATCATGCCTCCTCCTATTTATAAGAGACACTTACAGTAAACTTATAATTCAAATTATAATAATTATTATTAAATATAATTATTCAATACTTTGTTGGGTATCAGATTCACCAGAAATTCAGTGTACTGTGAGCGTTGTGTTGGCTTTGTTTTTAAAATGATTTCTTGATATGTGTCTTCTCTGTCTTGTCCAGAAGTACTCAGAACAAAATAAAACAGATTTGAGAACGGAAACCAATCTCTGTTCTATCATGCAACACACAGAACATGTGTGAATCTTGCACAACTAACGAACTAACTTATAGGCAGATCTCTTAGGGAGGAAAATTATCAGACTATTTAATATGCTGTTCAATTAAAAAGAAATCATACTTTAACATTTCCTATACCATGTGCTATGGACTATATTCTGCTTTTGAGGTGCAGAAGGTAATACGTTTACAACAAACTGAATAATACTTTTGACCATGTTAATAAAAAATTTTACAATGAGCAGACATGCTGCAACAATGCTCCATGATGGTTTTTCAATTGCTGAATGCATTTGTGTCTGACGTAATTTTTTTTGTTTTAACCAGTATCTTATCTCATAAAGAATATATAGTAAATAGTTACAGTTGACAGGGGTAAATGAGGAAGAGGTTCAAGAGAATGTTGGAAAGTGTGAAGTAGTGGTATTTATTTTTTCCACTGCATTTTTGTTATTGTGATGAAAATACAGTGGTTACTATAACTGTTATTCTATAAACCGCAATGTATTTTCTAGTTTTGAACCTCCAATTGTTATTTTCCCCAACCTAGGTTCGATTTATGAGTGCATGCACACATTCACTGAACCCTAATGGAATGCTGCTACACATTAATTTAAATGTAGATCTTTATTTTTGTTGAAATAGGCATTACCTACTCACTCTGAATGCCACACTTAAGGCTGTGGAATATTCCTTACAGTATTTTTCATGAGCTAAACCTTTGGTAGCCAGACACCTTAAGTTCTTTGATAAAGATGCTAAACCAGTAAAGGTATGTCTATACTGCAGTGTAAGCTCAGGGTGAGTAGAACTTGAGTTAGCAGACCCTGGGTTTATTAACCTAGGGCTTGAACGCCTACGCTCATTTGTAACCCCAGGTTAGGAATTGTTGAACCCTGGGTCCCGACCTGATGCTTCAGCATCTACACCACATTATGTTGACTGAAGCCCAACCACCCATATCCCAAACTTCCTAGTGCCCTCCCAAAATGTGGCCGGTTTAGCCCTTTGGTCATGGTGCAGTGCAGGAGAACATGACTGTCCATCAAAATTGACTGTCCAGAGGACAAAGAAAGTTGGCCCATGGGACTGTGGGATACTTTTTGGCAGACTCCCAGAGCACAAGTCCAATGGGCCTGTGTCTCCACTGCAAAGCAAAAGGGCGTGAACCCTAAAGTCTCTGCTTGACTCAGGCGCAGATCCTCCAATCCTATGGGGACCCTGGGTCTGAGCCGTGGATTAGCAAGATTTGTGTGTTGACAGAAGGAGGGTTGGGCTTCAGTCTGAGTTGGAACCCTGGGCTTACACTGCAGTGCAGACAAACACTATGGGGCTCGCGGTGTGGGGCTGTTTAACTGTAGTGTAGCCGTTTGGGCTTGGGTTGAAGCCCAAGCTCTGGAACCTTCCACCCTTACTGGATCCCAGAGCCTGGGCTCCAGCCCAAACCCAAACATCTATACCACAATTAAACAGTCCCATAGCCTGAGCCAGCTGATACAGGCCAGCCACAGGTGTTTGATTGCAGTGTAGACATACCTTTAAGAGTCTGTTCTGAATCGTTGTTCAGCTTAATGCTTCTCAGCACCATAATTACATAATGCTCTGAGTATGCTGCCACAAGCCTTCTCAGGCTAGAAGAGGGAAAATGACAGCATACTCAATATTTTTTACTATTTTTACTATTGTTTATCTCCATTATTTCACTGTTATTTCCTGCCCATATTGGGCCCTAGTAACTATGCAAATAATAATCAAATTAAATGTTCACCCTGTTGTTGTAGCTGCACTGATCCCAGGGTATGAGAGTGACAAGGTGGGTGAAGTAATACTTCTATTGGACCAACCTCTGTTGGTGAAAGAGACAAGAAGAAGAGCTGTGTGTAAGTTCAAAAGCTTCTCTTTCACCAACAGAAGTCCGTCCATTAAACGATATTATATCACCTACCCAGTGGTGAGCTGGAGCCGGTTCGCTAGAACCGGTTGTTAAATTTAAAAGCCCTTTTAGAACCGGTTGTTCCGCGAGGGACAACCAGTTCTAAAAGGGCTTCTAAATTAAACCAGCGAAAAGTGGCGCCTTAGGTGCCGACTCCATGGGTGCTCCAGTCCTGGAGCACCCAAAGGGAAAATTTGGTGGGTGCAGAGCACCCACCGGCAGCTTCCCGCCCCACCCCTGGCCCCAGCTCACCTCCGCTCCGCCTCCTCCCCTGAACGCACCGCCCCGCTCTGCTTCTCTGCCCACCCCAGGCTTCCCGCGAATCAGCTGTTCGCGCGGAAAGCTGGGGCAGGCTGAGAAGCAGACGGCGGCTTCCCGCTGAGGCCCAGGGAGGCAGAACGGAGGTGAGCTCGGGCGGGAGGGGCGCGAGGAGGGCCGCCCTCACAGCAGCAGGTAACCCGGGGGGGGGCGCAGGGGAACCGCTCCCTGCCCCAGCTCACCTCCGCCACCCTTGGCCTAAGCAGGAAGCCCCGGCCTGCTTCTCTGCCCTCCCCAGCTTCCCGCCGAACAGCTGATTCGTGGGAAGCCGGCGGGGGGTGGGGGGTGGGCGGAGAAGCAGAGCGGGGCGGTGCATTCAGGGGAGGAGGCGGAGGCGGAGCGGAGGTGAGCTGGGGGCGGGCGCGGGGCGGGGAGCTGCCAGTGGGTGCTCTGCACCTACCAATTTTTCCCCGTGGGTGCTCCAGCCCTGGAGCACCCAGGGAGTCAGTGCCTAAGGCGCCACTTTTGATGTGATCAGTGGAGGGACCCCTGCTCCCCCCCAGCTACGCTCCCTCGCCCCAAGGAGTCAGAGGGACCTGCTGGATGCTTCCTGGGAGCTGCCCCAGGTAAGCACCGCTGGGACTCCCGACCTCGCCCCCCGGCAGGTGCCTCTGGCTCTTAGGGGTGGGGTGGGCACCCACTATGGTGGCCCCATGAGACCCTCCTGCCCGGTTCTGGGGGCAGTCAGGGGACAGGGGAGGGGGGTGGATGGGGCAGCGGTCCTGGGGGGGGCGTCAAGGAACGTGGGGGGGTTGGATGGGGCAGGAGACCCGGGGAGCTGGGGTGGGCAACGACCCCCTCGTGGGGTGAGGAGGGAACCCATTGTTAAGATTTTGGCAGCTCATCACTGCAGCTACCTTGTCTCAACCATAATAAATGTCTAACCTGGAAGGAAGGCAAGTGCTTACTTGGCTAATGCCACTGGTTTTTTTCTGGTAATAGTCGGAGATGAGCACAGTCTTTTATAGCCAGAAGAGAGGAGAGAAAAATGTTTAACTTATGCACTTTAGGTTGCCCAATCCACAGAACAGCATGCAGTACACATGCTGTGGCTAGGCTGCCTTGATATTTTTTTCATTATTTATGACTTACAAATTATTTTAAAATTGCTTTGTAATAACAGTCTGGTTTCATTTCTGTCTTTTGTATCACTGCTTTTTCTCAACTGCTTCATTTCTATTTCCAGCATTGCAATCATGTAGCACTAAGAGAATAGCTGTTAGTCGGTATTTTATGGTGGAATATATTTCGTATTCAGTAGCCCAACTACACTGTGTGTGGATGTTAGATGGGGTATTTTAGTGGGCTCAGACACTGGGTTTGGATATTTTGTTTTTAAGAATGAAGGGGAAGTAGAAGTAGAATAGAGCTTAGCAGCCTGACCAGCTCTGTCATTGGCTTTACCAAATGACATAGCAGAGGCAATACCAAGGCAATTAGTGCAATTGTCTGCTGAGCCTGCAAGAGCCAAAATAATTTCATAGTCTGTCATCTGTTTATGGCAGTGTCATGAATGAAACACTGGTTTTGGAAGTGAACAACAGAGAGCAGGAGAACTGGTTCAATCAATACTTTAACACAAAATTGCAATTTTAAAACAGAACAAAATATATTCCTAGAAATTTCTATTTAAAATACTTTTTAACTGGGACTTTGAAAAATATTTAACTGGAGATTAGCTCCTTCCTCTCTTGATCTCCCCCTGCCCAAGCATATGTACACACCCTGACCGCATCTCACTCTTTTCTTAGAAATTCCTTTGCTTCTGTCCATTTTTCCTTCCCTCTCCCCCCAGGCTCGCAACTCCCTACAATCTCTTGGTCTTCACTACAAAAACTCCATTGACCAACCCTGACATTCTCTCAATCACCCTAATTCTCACCACCTTCCCTCTCACAAAAGTGACTGAGGAAGTGGTGTTCTCTTCTATCTAAAATCACCTCTCGCAAAGATTGATTTCAGTCTGGGGTTATCTTTGGCTCTAGTACAGAAACAATTTTCTTTTCCTATGGTCACCACCACCTCCTTTCAGCTCATGACAGTCCCATCTCCGTTTTCATTCTACTTGGCCTTTGACAACAAGGACCACTTCTCCCTCCTACACCACCTCCCTAGCTATTTTTGATAGGTGTCTCTAGTTGCCTTCTGTCATGGCTCCAATCCTATCTAACAAATCCAATCTATTTTTCTCCACTACTGGCTCTCCCTCTGCATCAGAATATATGGTAGGGTGAAACTGAATCTCGGACAGGCCTAAACAATTGGTGGGAAAGGTTTGCAGTGAATGAATGAGTAAGGGGTATGGCAAGTATGTGGGATGATTTAAGCAGAGGTAAAAACAAAACAAAAATACCTGATAATGAAATCTAAAGTGTTGGGTATATTTAAGCTAAGAAGAATAGATTACACAACAATAATAAACAATTAGTCTCGGGCAGGGGTGAAAGTAAGTTTAGGGACTTATAGGTACGGGGCTGGGCTGGGGTCGGCTCTGGGTCCGGGAAGGGGTGGGGCTGGGGGAGGTCAGAGCCAGCCCCGGCCCACCCTGTACCGGCAACTGCCTCCTTCCCCATCCCCGGGGTAACAGCGGCAGCTGGGGGCTCTGGCAACGGTTTAAAGGGCCTGGGGCGATAGTGGCGGCCAGAGCCCTGGGCCCTTTAAATTGTCCCCAGAGCCCCGTCGCCGCTTCCCCAGGGCTCCAGCAGCAGGGCTCTGGGGACAGGGCTCCAGCCGCCACTACCACCCTGGGCCCTTTAAATTGTCCCCGGAGCCTGCCAGAGCCCTGGGGAAGCGGCACTGGGACTCCACCGCCGCTACCGCCCCAGCCCCACCACCGCTACTCCAGGGCTCCAGCAGCGGGGCTCCGGCAGCAATTTAAAGGGCCGGGGGCTCCAGCCGCTGCTGGGAGCCACAGGCCCTTTAAATTGCGCCTGGGGAAGCCGATCCACCCCGGTACGGTGCACCGGTTCTTGCCGGTACACCGTACCGGGGCGTACCGGCTTACATTCACCTCTGGTCTAGGGTTACTATGTAAGAATTTTAAAAGAAAAAGGGAAATCACAGTGAAAGTAATAGTAAAACACAAGGCGTGTCTCCTCTCCCCCATACTTTGTCTGTATTTTGTCTATTTAGTTTGTAATCTTTGTTTCAGGCAGTCACCTGTCTTCCTTTATGTCTATAAAGTGCCTTTCGCTACTTTGGACTCTACGTAATAATAATAATAATACAAATATGGTAAGGTTGCACAGTGAGTATCCCTTCATACTGTACACACCCTTCATACTGTACAGCACTGCTTCAAATCAGCTTTATGTTAACATTGGAAGAGGGCACGGTTGTCTGGCAGTGGGTCCACAAGTGCTTGAGCCCTCTGCATCTGACTCGACATCTGGGATGAAATCCTTCACCTGTAGAGTCAATGAGAGTTTTGCCTTTGAGTTCAATGGAGGCAGGATTTCACACATGGTTTTCAGTTGCAACTGAAGATTAACTGTGTTAATCCTGACCAACTAAATTTCTGGTGTCTTGCCATATATGCTCATATAAAAGATTTTGTTTAAACTTCCAAATGGTAAGAAAACCAGACCCAAGGCTAAAAGCATATTATTAATTAACCATGTTGTGCCTACAAATCACAGTCTTCTACACTGTGCAGTGCCTAGCACAACAGAACACTGGGTTTTTTTAGGTCTAGACACTACTATAATAAACATGACTAAAAATAATTAATAATAGTACTTCTCAAAACAGAGGATTATATTTTGAACCAAACATGCTACAATTCCTGAATACATTTGTGGGAATAAGGAAAAGAGATTTATATTTATATACAAATTTATTGCTCCTTATTCGTTTAACATAGAACCAGCTTGATTTTAAGATATATATTGTTCATTATAAAAATACACAAACAGTACGTAATGTGTGTATATACTGAAGATACAGTGTATGCATATGTAAGACTTTAACAGTACAGATAAAGAGTTATGTATTTTTGGAAGTTATGCACTTTTCGCTCCAAAATAGCATCTGCAGCAATGTTTTGATCTTTGACAGCTCCAGTTGGGTTACAGTGAATAACTAAATCTTTGAACTGGGAAACTAAGAATTTCAATTAACTCTGCTCAGTGTTCTACAAAGAGTAACACTTGTTTGAGTAAAAAGCCTGAAAAGTACCAGTTGGCTCCTTCAAATCTAATCTAAGGACATGTTGCCTCTGCTATGCAAATAAACTGATAAGTGCACAATAAGTTACCAAGGAAATATTTCTCCAGAGGTGTTCAGGATCCCAAATCACCGTGAGCTGAGAGTGTGAGAAACAATTAAGCATCCAGTTCTTCCATCTCTACTACAGCAGGCCTGTATCCAGCATACAAGATGATCAACAACCCCAAGGGACTACGTCTTACCAGCCAATGAGTAATCTATTTTGCTGTTTTGTGTTTTATAGATTGACTTTTAAACTGGAAATTGCCAAAGTTGCAGCCCACCTGCCAGTAGTTTCATCTTTGCCAAGTATTTTGTGCTGGCATACAAATAATCTGAAAAGTCCAATTCAAAAAAGGCGTTGAAGACATTTTGAAACTATTTCACTACCAGTAAGGAATTTTTGAAGGAATATAATAATACTTTATGTTAAACTCTAGAGACCTATAATTGTTTCATGTGCGCTAGATGGCCTTTAACAGGGCTACAATACCTTGAGCAGTGATTTCGTCAGGAGAACTAAGCACAGCCAGACCTCGATGGAATTCTTCCAAAAAAAATCAATCTACTGCAGGTGCTGGAAGTTGGTTTGGTTGATTCAGTAGGTGGTACTCTTCCCTCTGAGTCAGTAATTAACTAATGTGGACAGCAGCATTCTGTGATCTACAGAGCTAGGATTTGACTGTGGTCAGGTAGTTTAAAGCTGTAATGTGAGAGCATATGAACTCTTAGAGGAATGGAGTCAAGGCACATAACGAGTGCTGTTGTACAGGTGATGAAAGGTAGATCAGGCAATGAGAGATGAGTGAAAAAGAGTTTAGGGGCCAGAGGTCATGCATGTTAGACAGAGAGAGATAAATGGGAGATGAGTTAGGGGAACAGTTATGTTATCTTCAGTCAGTGGAAGCTGCAGATACTCAGCTCCTGTGAAAATCAGGCCACCCTAGGCTCCTGTGTTGGAAAACTTTGGCCTTAGTATTATGTGCATGACTTTATAGAATTTCAGGTCTAACCTGTCCAAGTCCTAAGACAATTCACCTCTACAATTCTTACCAACTGTAGACATTTTATTCCAATGGGGCTCGTGTCCTCCATAGCTTAGAAATGCGCAAGAGGAGAGATTTTCTGTACTAACTCCTAGACGCCTAGTGCCGTGTCATAATAGTACCTAGCTCTTATGTAGCACTTCTCCTCTGTAAATCTCAAAGTACTTTACAAAAGAGGTCAGTAAATATCATCACCCCCATTTTACGGATGGGGAAACTGAGGCACAAAGAGGGGAAATGAGTTGCTGAATGTCACTCAGGTAACCAGTAGCATAGTCAGGAGTTGAATTCAGGTCTCCAGAATTCTAGTCCAGTTCCAGTTCTAGCCAGTAGACCGAATGTTTTCTAAAAGTAAGGCTTTATGCACCTGGGATCTGATCCTCGATGAGACTGGGCACCTCCTGAGAGATACAACAATTTGTATTGTGGGGATGCTGAGAGACATTGAACCAAACTGTAAACCCTGTATATAATGGAAACCACTTCAAGCCAGGGGGTGTGGCAGTACCCTCAGCAGCCCTACTCCAGCACCTATGCCTGAGTGGTGCTGAGTGTATTCAATTTCCATTTACTTCAGTCAGTTATGACAGTCAGTACCTCCAAGGATGCATTCAGTGCCTTGCAGGATTGAGTCCTGATATGTAAAGTTGTCTAAACAAACAAACAAACTGAAGAACCTTAGTGCTTTGCTGAATCAGGGACTTAGGGCAGAAGGAGTTGTATGTCCACCCATTTTCACATTCAGAGCTCATTCTGTTTCTTAAATCTAGGAAAGAGATACTCACTAAAATGCGTAAAATTATAATAAATATTTGCCACAATAAATACAGCCCTTATATAAAACACACAAAAGAATATGACAGTTAAAAAACAAACAAAACAAACCCTTGAACTTTAATAAATATGGAAATAAAAAGGTAAGGGAATTTCCTCCAAAAGGAAATTTACCCATTGTAAGGACTATAGGATTGGGTTTATGGTGATTTCCTCCATTACTTACCAGTTAATACAGTTACAAAATTATTTGTATAATTCTTTATTAATTAACTCAGTGTATAGGAGATGCCTTTGTGCATTAAATACCATGTACGTGGCATAAAGTTGTTTTTCATGTTGCCATTTAATTTGTGTGCACAAATGCACAGAATGTGTTTTACTTCTGTATTGGATCTTTTTGGATCAATGTGTAGGCTGGTGTTGCCTGCAAATAGTTTTTCATACATTAATATCCATTATAGGTTTGTTTTTAAGTTTCAGTGTTCATATAATGTATCTTTTCCCTTCAGTATGGTATAATTATAGCATATATTATTACCTACCTAAACTGGCTAAGCATTTCTTTTCTGGGATGTTACATCTTGCCCGATTTTTCATCCACTAAATATAGAGTTAATAGTTTTGGTAACTTGTTTCTTGGAAACTGCCTGCTTAACAATGTTTCACATTAATAGGGTAATTGAAACTGTAGCTAATGTATTGGTCAGAGTTGGTAAGCTCTCTAGAGACTTCTTACAGTGGTTTTTCAGAGTGATCCCATGACCATTATGTAAAAGTACAGCCAGTACACATTGTGTAGTGTTCAAACTAGAAATTCAGTGGATGGTTTTACATTGTTCATTAAGTGTCTAATTTTGCCACCTCTACTCTTCCTGATATCAGTAGGACTACTTGTGGAGCAAGATATATTACTCAACCTGAGTAAGAGTGGCAGAATTGGACTCTGAGCCATGAAATGTTCAGAGTCCTTTTACAAATGACTTATCTACACACACATAATGTTTCCTACATTCTTGATTTTTCCATTGTTGTTTACAAAGAACTTTTTCAAGTTTTGAAAATACAGATTTGGATGCTAAATTCTGTGAAGATTCTGTTTGAACTGAGCGTGCAAGATGCAGGGCTGAACAGATTTTTCATGTAATTGCTCCTTATTTGCTGCAGACTGCTATATTGCCTGGCACATGAACTGAGAGCAGGGAGATGGTCTCTCTGGTGACCTAAGAGCTCCGGCAGGAGCTGGAAAGCGTATAGGTGAAGAGGAGGAAGGGAAATAGAAGCTGAGGGGGATGGGAATTGAATAATTGCAGGGAGAGTTGGGGGCAGGAGTCAGGGGATGTGCGATGGAAAGAAGCAGAGAGGATAAGGTCTGGTGAAGAAGAGCAGAAGGGAGGTGGGTCAAGAACTCTAGGAATCATTCATGATTATGTAATAAATGAGGTGGTTGTCTGTACAATCTGTGACTCATTTGTTGCAGAGGTGGGAAGGTATGCAGTGAATGAGGTAGGGAATTGCAGGAAGACAAAGGAAGACCTCATGGTTATGGCAGTTGAATACTACCCTGAACAATTAGATTCTATCCTTGCCTCTGCCACAGAGTTCTTATGTTATATTGGGCATGGTACTTATACCAATTCACCATTAATTGTGAGTGCACCTCAGTTTTCAGGCTGCTCAACATAAGACACCTATGTCTAGATTGGCAGAAGTGCTGAGCACTCGAGACTGCAATGGAAGCCTGTTGGAACTCTGCTTTGAACATCTAAAGTGCTCTGAAAATGTGAAGTACTTTGAAAAATCAGGCCCTAGGTATCTCAAGTTGGGCAACCAAAAATAGATCACACTTTGACAATTCTGGTCCTAGTAACTCTGTGCCTTGGTTCCCCACTGTAAAATGGGAATAATAACCCCACCCCCCATTTCACAGAGGTTTTCTGAAGTTCATTAATGTTCGAGAAACATGCAGATACTATGTTGAGCGCACCAGTGAAATACCCATGAGGAAATTTTAAAAAATGTATTCAGTGCAGGGTTTGGGTGGTATGCATTAAATAAGGCCTTAGGCAACATACTGAATGAGGCAGGGGTTCTGAGGAAAAATTAGTATGTGTTCATGAAGTCAGAGGCGGTGTCATAATGCATACACACAAGGGGGCTCGATAAAAGTTTCATGGGCAACCTGAATTCTGCCTTTCCTAACGTTTGAATGTTTGACTTTGCAACCATAACATTCTTTTAACATAGGTTTTTGGATGTCATCTTAATATGAGTTCAGGATGTGGTACTGTAGCTGCTGTGCTAAGCTAGAGGTTGGATGGGACATCAGAGGAGGGCATGGATGGAAGGAGGATAAAATATTGGGAGGAAGTGTATGGAGGTAGGCCTGTGCTAGGGGTCATAAAAGGAGAATAGAGGAGGGAATTAGGTGGGAAAGAATTTCAGAGTTGGGACCTTTGGGACACATGGATAAATGGTGTGGAGTGGTGCTTATCAGCCTCACACTAGAGGAAATTTCAGAGGAAAGCAGGAGGGAGGTGGGTTTATGGGCAGGAGCTGGTGGGGCATTGAGAAAGGATGAAGGGGAATAGAGAGGATTGGGAGGTGAAAGGACATAGAGGTTGAAGTGATAGTGAAAAAGAAACTAGCTGGATCCCTTTAACTGATCGTTTCCAGATTTGTTAACATTACTTTTCTAAGTTACAGAATCACTGTAAGTATTTTGGGGGCTGTTAGGTGGACTCTGTAGAAACCAAGGGAGTGTGTTAAATGCTCCATTGCTCAAAGTCTTTAAATCAAAAGTGAATGTCTTTCAAAAAAGTGCTGTCGTGGAACCACAATTGTTGAACACAATACAGGAATTTCTGGATGAAGTTACATGGCTTCTAATTCTGGTGGTCAGATTAGGTTAACATAATGGTCCTGTCTGGCTTTGAATTCTATAAAACACACTTTGAACCTTAACTTTAGCAATATATTTTTGTTTGAGACAATGGAAAAGGTACAAAATTCAAATGCATAGTTCCCTTAGCAAGTGTAACACTCCTTCCTCTACCCCCTGCTTACACCTCTGTAGGTTATTATATATGAATGTGTGCAATATTCAGTGACTTACTCAGTTACCAATTGCATCACAGTCCAGATTGTCCTGTTATTTCCCTAGCAGCCCTCACATACTCATTGAACAGAACCTGGAGAACATTTCACAAGAGAACTGGAAAAGGTTCAGAAAATGGCAATAAAAAATATTAGGGGTAAGGAATGGCTGCCATAAGAGGAGAGATTAATAAGAGTGGGACTTTTCAGCTTGGAAAAGAGACAATTAAGGGGGGATATGATAGAGGTCTATAAAATCATGACTGGTGTGGAGAAAGTAAATAAGGAAGTGTTATTTACTCCTCATAACACAAGAACTAGGGATCACAAAATGAAATTAATAGGCAGCAGGTTTAAAACAAACGAAAGGAAGCATTTCTTCACACAACGCAAAGTCAACCCGTGGAACTCCTTGCCAGAGGATGTTGTGAAGGCCAAGATCATAACAGGGTTCAAAAAAGAACTAGATATGTTCATGGAGGATAGGTCCAACAATGGCTATTAGCCAGGATGGACAGGGATGGTGTCCCTAGCCTCTGTTTGCCAGAGTCTGGGAATGGGTGACAGGGGATGGATCACTTGATGATTACCTGGTCTGTTCATTCCCTCTGAGACAACTGACATTGGCCTCTGTCGGAAGACAGGATACTGGGCTAGATGGACCTTTGGTCTGACCCAGTATGGCCATTTTTATGTTCTTAACAGTCATGATACCTGAGCTCTGATCCTTAGGTGTGTCAACAGAATTTTGTTTTTAACATTAATAAAGGCTAGTGATGGGTTTGAAAGTATCAATACAGATATCTGACCTCAGTTAATTGAGAGAAGGAGATAATCAGCCTAGAGTAATGCATTATCAGTGTCATTAAGACTGAAAAATGACAGATTCAAGATGACAGCCACATTGGCTAAACCCTTCTCAATAATCTGATTCAAAAAGGAAAGATTTGAAATGTAGCTATACTTGACAGCATTACCAGTTTGCATCGTGAGACTACTTGTCTGAAAACCCTACTTTCCAATAGGGAGGCATTAATAATCTCAGCCAGCCAATGCTTTTCACTAGCTATGAAGGTCATGGGGTCAGCTAAATGCAGAACAAAGCTCTCCCAGCCGATCTGGAATTGTAGTGAATAAAATCTTCAGACACAAATTTTTCATCAGGGACATGACAAATCCAGTCCTAATCCAGTTAATCTTCTCCACAGTATAGGTTGATACCTCAGAGAAAAACGGGAGGACAGCTCAGATTTACTAGTTTTTCCCCGAATAAAAGATTCTGATCAGGACATTGCATAGACTATAGCAGAGGAAAAGAAAACTCTCTCAACCTTCACTACAATATTCAGTGGGATTGCTGAATACTTTTTTTTCAAGAGCTGTATTCCTGAAATCGGAACAGCAAGTAGCTGTTAACTGATTTTCCTGATGGTAGATGTGCATGTCAGCTAAAATACTGGGGACACTATCATTTTTTGTTAGCTGCTAGAAAATACAAATTTGTCTTTATATTTAGCAACTTTGATATGTATTTTCTGAATTGCACTGAGACAAAACTACAAACCTAGATTTAGAACTGGAAAACTAAAATTATAAATTGCTTTTATGGTTCCACTGTGGCACAATCCTTAACTATATTGCACTAGCTTGTCCTGTCAAGGTCAAGACAGCTTTATGGTTGCTGGCTGTTAGCATATCAATTTGCAACAGAGCTGAAAAGTAATCTTACAGCTCCACAGGGATTTTACAAGATATTTCTAGTATTTTAAAGCAGTTATCTAGAAGAGATGTGTATGTTTATAAGGCAAAGGTGTTAAGGGACAACAACTTGAGAAACATAAACCATCAGGTTTCAGAGTAACAGCCGTGTTAGTCTGTATTCGCAAAAAGAAAAGGAGTACTTGTGGCACCTTAGAGACTAACCAATTTATTTGAGCATAAGCTTTCGTGAGCTACAGCTCACTTCATCAGATGCATACTGTGGAAAGTGTAGAAGATCTTTTTATACACACAAAGCATGAAAAAATACCTCCTCCCACCCCACTCTCCTGCTGGTAATAGCTTATCTAAAGTGATCACTCTGCTTACAATGTGTATGATAATCAAGATGGGCCATTTCCAGCACAAATCCAGGGTTTAACAAGAACGTCTGGGGGCGGGGGGAGGGGGGGTTAGGAAAAAACAAGGGGAAATAGGTTACCTTGCATAATGACTTAGCCACTCCCAGTCTCTATTCAAGCCTAAGTTAATTGTATCCAATTTGCAAATGAATTCCAATTCAACAGTTTCTCGCTGGAGTCTGGATTTGAAGTTTTTTTGTTGTAATATAGCAACTTTCATGTCTGTAATTGCGTGACCAGAGAGATTGAAGTGTTCTCCAACTGGTTTATGAATGTAAAATTGCAAATTGGATACAATTAACTTAGGCTTGAATAGAGACTGGGAGTGGCTAAGTCATTATGCAAGGTAACCTATATCCCCTTGTTTTTTCCTACTCCCCCCCCCCCCCCCCCCCCGACGTTCTTGTTAAACCCTGGATTTGTGCTGGAAATGGCCCACCTTGATTATCATACACATTGTAAGGAGAGTGATCACTTTAGATAAGCTATTACCAGCAGGAGAGTGGGTTTGTGTGTGTGGGGGGGGGTGTGAGAAAACCTGGATTTGTGCTGGAAATGGCCCAACTTGATTATCATACACATTGTAAGGAGAGTGATCACTTTAGATAAGCTATTACCGGCAGGAGAGTGGGGTGGGAGGAGGTATTTTTTCATGCTTTGTGTGTATAAAAAGATCTTCTACACTTTCCACAGTATGCATCCGATGAAGTGAGCTGTAGCTCACGAAAGCTTATGCTCAAATAAATTGGTTAGTCTCTAAGGTGCTGTCAAGGTTCCTCCCCCACTCTGAACTCTAGGGTACAGATGTGGGGACCTGCATGAAAAACCTCCTAAGCTTATCTTTACCAGCTTAGGTCAAAACTTCCCCAAGGTACAAAATATTACACCCGTTATCCTTGGAATGGCCGCTACCACCACCAAACTAATACTGGTTACTGGGGAAGAGCTGTTTGGACGCGTCCTTCCCCCCAAAATACTTCCCAAAACCTTGCACCCCACTTCCTGGACAAGGTTTGGTAAAAAGCCTCACCAATTTGCCTAGGTGACTACAGACCCAGACCCTTGGATCTTAAGAACAATGAACAATCCTCCCAACACTTGCACCCCCCCTTTCCTGGGAAATGTTGGATAAAAAGCCTCACCAATTTGCATAGGTGACCACAGACCCAAACCCTTGGATCTGAGAACAATGAAAAAGCATTCAGTGTTTTACAAGAAGACTTTTAATAAAAAATAGCAGTAAATAGAAATAAAGAAATCCCCCCTGTAAAATCAGGATGGTAGATATCTTACAGGGTAATTAGATTCAAAAACATAGAGAACCCCTCTAGGCAAAACCTTAAGTTACAAAAAAGATATACAGACAGAAATAGTTATTCTATTCAGCACAATTCTTTTCTCAGCCATTTAAAGAAATCATAATCTAACACATACCTAGCTAGATTACTTACTAAAAGTTCTAAGACTCCATTCCTGTTCTGTCCCTGGCAAGAGCAGCACACAGACAGACCCAGACCCGTTGTCCCTCTCCCTCCTCCCAGCTTTTGAAAGTATCTTGTCTCCTCATTGGTCATTTTGGTCAGGTGCCAGCGAGGTTACCTTTAGCTTCTTAACCCTTTACAGGTGAGAGGAGCTTTCCCCTGGCCAGGAGGGATTTCAAAGGGGTTTACCCTTCCCTTTATATTTATGACAGGTGCCACAAGTACTCCTTTTCTATAAACCATCAGAACCCTCTGTATTTCTGGGCTGGCGGCTGTTTAACTTTATTTAACTGATTGACTTCATAAAACGCAGCACAATGTAATTTCTCAGGGCCTGCTAATGGCACACACTTTTGTTTAGTTATCCTGAGCCTGGAGACAGCCATGTCCAATGTTGTTCTTAGCTTTGGTGACCTGACCAAGAGCCTTTCTGTTCTCTCACTCAAGTTCTTCACAGTCCCAAGCACCTTCCTCCCCTTTTCACCCTTTGTTCCACACTGCCAATCACAACCTAGCATTGGGCTGATCTTCTCCCTGCTCCAAAGACGTAGAAGTACTGTCTCGGTCTCCAGAGCCTGCCAGTGTTACTCCTGAGTCAGGCAGAGGGTTTGCTACAGAGCTGTAATGTGAGAACGGAAGCAGACAAAAGAAACCTTCACGAGCCACATGCTCCTCACTCTGTTTGTAAAGAATGGGCTCAGTTGAATTAACTACCACATGTAATGTGGATGCTACAACTTCTGCATCAATTCCTACTTTGTGCTACCAGCACATACACCACCCTGCCCAAGCTTGGTTCATATGCAGGTAACTTTAATCCTTGGGTTGCTGGGGATATTAATGAACATGCTGTATGTCATACATAGTAATTTAGCATGACAATTTAAAAAATGCCAGCCTACCGATGATTAAAGGTGGGGGGGAAGTCCGTCAATTACTCATATCTCTGGTCTGCACCACAGTTCTGCATCTCCCCTAAACTTTACAGATTTGGACTAGAGAATGGAACACTGTGTGACACTGACAGGCCGGCTCAGATCAAAACCATAGACCAATTCACTTGTGCGTGAATATTAAAGAAATGATAATGTTATTGTCTTCACTTACACATAACCTGTTGTTTACTATCACATTACATTATGTATACCCTGTAATTAGATAACCAGAGATTAAAGTGTGTGTTAGCATTAAGATGTGGATGTACTGGGATGTGTAAACTTCAAGAAAACTAATGAAGGATTGTTTCTGGCTATCACATTGTATTTACATTCATTTACCCATCCCATGAGATTGGAGCCTTGGAAATGTAAAAGGTTGCTAACTTCAAAGCATGGGCATTGTGTTCAACAGTGTAAATTCACAAGATCAGTTTGCATTTTGTCAACAAAGAAAGACGGGGTGAGAACACTTGCCAGATTGCTTTCCATGGAAAACAACTATAATAATGCATCTAGGGAATGATCCTGTATAGCTGAGCTGTTTGGACACTTTCAGGGAGCATTCCAAATGCAAGACAGAGATCTTCAAAGTTAAATTGGGTAACCTTGAAAGACTTACAGAAAACTCTCAGATTACTGCATCTCTGCTATCACTTTGGACTTACAAACTTGGACTCACTTGTAGCGTATTTTACCTGCTTTAGCCTCTCAATAACTCTCATTTCTTTTTCTTAGCTAATAAACCTTTAGTTAGTTTACCAGAGAAATTGGCTAGCAGCGCTGTTTTTGGTGTGAGATTGGGAGTATCCATTGACCTGGGGTAAGTGACTGACCCTTCGGGGTTGGGAGTAATCTAATGTAATGTGATATGTGGTATAAGGGACCATTATCACAAAGTCCAGTTTGTCTGGATGATAAAATATGCTGGAGGACCTAAGGGTGCTGTGTGTGACTCCAGGGTAAGACTAATATAGTGGTCCAGGAGTGCACATTTGTTACTGGCTTGGTAAAAGCTAATTATAGAGTATACCACCGGTTTAGGGTATCTGCCCTGTTTTCTGACAGTCTGACCTGAATTTGGCACTCACCGTTGTGAGCTACTCCAGACAGCATGACACACTGTTTATATAGTTATTTACATTACATTAAACTTATAGGTAGCATTTTAGTCTAAAACAGATCGTGTTTTTCCTTGTACAATACAGTCTGGGTTTTAAAGTGATGTATCATGCAAACATCCTAAGTTGCTGAATTCATGCAAAAGACTAAAGATGAGCTCAGCTAAAAATAATAATAATAATATAGGAACATTTAAGGATGAAAAACAAAAATTAGGCAGAGGCTTTAAAAACAACAAAATAAAATAAATTTAAAATCAGCATAGGCAAAGGATTAAAAAAATCATGCCGAATGAATTTGAAATCAACACGGTATGTACTAGTGAGGCATGCAACCATCAATAACCTTTGTAACTTCATGATCTCTTCATTCTTATCTTCACCCTTCTCCCCCATTTCCCGCCTATTGTTTGTCAAACACATTTGTTTCTTATATTAAGGATAGATTGTTAACCCTCTCTTACATTGTGTTTTCATTACAATGAAGCTTTGATGTTGACCAGGACTACTAGGCCCTACTAACATGAAATAAATAATAATAATATGGCCTATCTATAGTTTTGTAAACTCCGATACTGTTGTGTTTTTAAATTAATCTTTAAAGCACCCCTTATAAGTCTGCATTGGCATTTTCTGATGTGGAAGTATTTTAAATCAAAAGGTAATATCAAGTAGGTCTTTCTATTGATCCATATTTGTTTTTATTTGTATTTATTTTGTATTTGTATTTATTTCACTTCATCTTACTTTTAAAAGACTTAAGATTTTTTTGAAGATTTCTCATTTGAAGATTAACAATTTACAGACAGATATGGATGTATATTGTCCAAATACTTGGTTTTCAGTGGACAAAGGTGACATTCAGGGGGAAAAGAGCAGCGGAGGGATGGAGGACTTGGGACTCTGATCTGTTAGCCATGTAGGGAAGAAAGAGTGTAGGGAATAATTTGGCACAATTGTTTTACAATGAAGTACTGACCTTTGAAAAATCTGGGCGTTGGCATGTTAGTGGTTGATGTAATAAGACTACAACACGGTTGCTAGGATAAGATGACTTGGTCATAAGAGGTGTTCAGTGGATGTATTTTGGGTCCACTAAAGTGGACAAAGAATTTTTGAAGGGAAAATGACATGCAGAGCATCCCAGAGAAGTTGGGAAGGGAAAATGGCATACAGAGTTTTGCTATACATAAATCTACTCATAATGAATGTTGTGTCATTGGACGGGTAAAGGAGATGCCCTGCCCTGGCAATTTTTCTAAGTTGATGGCAGTGATTTGCTCTTTTAACTGCAAACCTAAGAAACTAATTTAATGTATTTTGGGCTAAAGTCTGTTAGCCACAATTCAATGCTAGTGAGATTTTGGCATGGTCAATTTCTTGACAGACAGTCATGAAGCAGCTAGTAGAAAAAGAAATCTGAGTATCATCTTCATAGCGGAGAAAGCTCAGGTCAAAATATCTCCTAATAGCTCCTAGAAGTAACATACAGACATTATGTAGTGTGTAAATGTTGGAAGGACAGACAGGGACTAATGTGATCACTGAGTGACTCAGAGCTAAATTCCCAAAGCAGCAGAATTCTGTTCTTCCAACGTTACAAATTGAGAATTTAGAGAAGGATAGATCTGTGGAACAGCTGATATAAATCTTTCAGGTTCTAAAATTATTTTTCCGAGCAAGATAGGTTCTTTGCGGGGCAGAGAATGTGTCTTTATGTTTGTACAATGCCTTACACAATAGAGGCATGATCCTGAGAAGGCATCTGGACTCTACTGTAATAGAAAAGAAAAATAATAGTAATTGATATGTCATTATGACTGTACATTATGTACATTGTGACTAACTCAAAAAATGAGAGAACTATTTTGTGAAAAAAAATCAAAATGTTGACATTATTTCCATTTTGTGGGGTTCAAAATGGACCAATTTGCCTGGTTGCTTATGAAATTTTCTGCAGTATTTTATCTATATTTTAAATGAAACGTTAGCAATGTTTTTCTCTAGATTGTTTTTGAGATTTTTATAAAAATTATCAAAAATATATTTTCTGACTGAAAACTGAGTTTTCAGTTAGCTACAATTTTTGATAATGATTTTGATAGTAGATTCTGATAAAAGCATGCATTAAAAATTCAGGAACTTTCATGAAAAATTGAACTTTTCTATAAGATAAACATAATTTCACAAAAAGTTTTAACTTTGAAAGGGTGAACAGTTTCAATCACCTGAAAGTAATATCAAAAGGTTCATTCTTCACAGAGTTCTTCTCTTGACAAAGAAGAAAATATTGTTGTTACAAAAAAAAATTGCTTTCAGCTCTGATTAGGAAATGCCGAGTCTTGGCAACTGGATGATGGACCCACATACTGTATCAGCTTTTTTAATTTAAAAAAATCAATTACACTGTTGTTAAACAGCTCCTTGACTCACTGCCACAAATAATTCCAGTTCTTGAGACCTTGAGCTGTCTCTCTTTATCTCTATTTTTTTTTCTTTTTCTTCATAGAACAAGCTTTTATTTCAGAAGTAAAATTCCAATCTCATGTTACCTTGCTTAAGGACAGAACTAGTAGAGGATGCAACTTTCTCTAATTCTGCCCAAAGTTGCAATTTTAACCTAACCCTTAAAATGTGAAACTTAAAAAAGTGGAGTGTGTGTGTGTGTGCCTGCAATTTCTGCTTTATATTCTGTTCACACATAAGATTTATAATGAGTTGTGGTGAATGAATAGAATTCCCTCTCACTCCAGAAGGGTAATGTTTTGCTCTCCATTCCATCAAAGAGGCTTCACTCCTATCCGTGGGAGCTGTGCACATATAAACACGGCAGAATGTCAGTGTTGAGATGTGCCTTATGGCTCAGAAAGCCAAATTTTGCCCTAAATGAGCAAGTAGAATATATTTAAAGTGTAAAGTAAATAAATATAGCAATAAATATGCAATGGATCCATACACTGCAGCCATTCGGTTAAACCAGTAATTTTTATATCTGTTTTACATTTGAATTTCTGCTAAATTAACAGAAATGACAAGATCAGAGAAGGAAGGGTGATATGTTTAGGATCAGATAATCCAGTCCAATTGAGCTGTGCTCAGGAGAAGACATAGATAAGGAGACGCAAAGGACACTTTTGTAGCCCCCAGATCTTGGGTCTGTTCTAACTTACACCAGCTGCCCATAGCCCCTCCAAACTGTTCTGGGAGCCAGTGATTCTTAGCTGTGAGGTTTGCTGGGTGGGGCACCTGGTTGCTCCTTACACTTTCCTTTTTCCACAGGCATACTCTGTACTCTGGGACAGGAGGGGTAGGGGCTTAGAGCCATTATGGGAGCTTCGCATCACCCAAGAATTCCCTTAGGCATGGAGAATCCTTAAAGAGATGGTTAAACCAGATTTAGCACTCTGGGCCCATAAAATCAAACCACAGTTTCTAGCTCAATGGTATATTACCCAGTGCCCTTTTCTCCTCCCAGAGCCTCAAAGGTGGTGGTCTTGGCTGTGGATCTTTGTCTGGCCCAACAGGGGAAAGAACCATTGGCCCCTTTCTGGAAGTTAGGGCTCTGTGACTAATTAGTTGGTCAGACTGGTGCAGTATCCTGTCCAACTAATGACATAGTTGTCAACTATGATATCATAGTTTATATCATAACTATCATATGTCCAACTATGATCACAGAGACTTGGTGGGATAATACACATGGCTGGAATATTGATATAGGAAGGTATGGCTTGCTCAGGAAGGACAAGCAGGGAAAATAGGGAGGAGGTATTGCCTTGTATATCAAAGATGTATATACTTAGGCTGAGGTTGAGATGGAAATAGGAGACACACTTCTCTGGGTAAGGATAAAAGGGGTAAAAAAACAGGGTGATGTCATGGCAGGGGTCTGGTATAGACCACCTAACCACAAAGAGTACAGGGCACTGGACTAGATCACCTATTGAGGTCCCTTGCAGTTCTACACTTCCATGATTTTATGATTCTTTAAGCTGTGACAAAGTTCCAAGCCTGTATTGGTGGGTCCCGTGCTTTCTGGTGGATTTGCTCGCCTCAGAGGTTTACATCAGTCCTCAGTTTGGCTCCTTTTGTTAGTGGCACAAACCTGCCATTCACTCGGCTAAGGTCATCACTGGCCAGCATGGGGAAAAGGAGGAGAACAATCCCCGCAGTCTCTGCTGGCCCACCTAATGAGTCAGGGGACAGGCCAGAGACCTTCCCCTCTGGTGGGACCCACAGTTCAGATCAACTCCTCTTATATCAAAAAGGGAGTTGGGGGGGGTGGAGGGAACCCAGGCCCGCCCTCTACTCCGGGTTCCAGCCCAGGGCCCTATGGATTGCAGCTGTCTATAGTGTCTCCTGTAACAGATGCATAACAGCTACAACTCCCTGGGCTACTTCCCCATGGCTCCTCCCAACACCTTCTTTGTCCTCACCACCGGACCTTCCTCCTGATGTCTAATAACACTTGTACTTCTTAGTTCTCCAGCAGTACGCCTACTCACTCTCAGCTTCTTGCACCTCTTGCTCCCAGCTCCTCACACGCACCTCACTAACTGAAGTGAGGTGCTTTTTAAAACCAGGTGCCCTGATTAGCCTGCCTGTCCTAATTGATTCTGGTAGCTTCTTAATTGGCTTCAGGTGTCCTAGTTAGTGTGCCTTAATTGGTTCCAGCAACTTCCTGATTGTTCTGGAACAGCCCATTATCTTACTCAGGGAAAAGGGATCTGTTTAATCTGGGGCTAATATATCTACCTTCTATCACTCGCCCGCTGGGGATATCAGTTGACGGCTCCTTCACAGAGCCATGAGCACGGGCATGTACTTGGCATGGTTCACGCCAGTTCCGGACACCTGCCCCTTCTGTGGCGTGAGGGAGACACTGGCACATGTTTATCTGGAGTGTGCCAGGTTGCAGCCCCTATTCCGGCTCCTCTTAGACATCCTGTTATGTTTTTGGTTGCACTTTTCCCCTCACCTTATCTATGCACTCCCTATCCATGGCCCCACAAAGTCACAGGACCTCCTGGTCAACTTCTTCTTAGCCCTGGCTAAAATGGTCATCTATAAAACCAGGGAGAGGAGGCTGGCCGATAGGGTCTCCTGTGACGGTAGGGCCTATTTCTGATCCTCCGTCCGTTCACGCATCTGGGCAGAGTTCCTTTGGGCGGTGTCCACTGGCTCCCTTGACGCCTTCAAGGAGCAGTGGGTGCTGTCAGGCGTTCTCTGCTTGCTGTCCCCGTCAAGTTCCCTTTGTTTTAACCATTTGACCTTACTCCTGTCCCTGTTATGTCATTAGTTGTCCTCTGGAATCATTTGGCTTCCAGGTCCTGTGGAACCTCCCCTTAGGCTGGGGGGAGGTCCTTTAGCAGTGGGTGGGCTTCTGCCTGCCCACTTCCTGGATCCCAATAGGATCACTCTCCTCTAGCCATCTGGCCTGACCCTGTCACAAAGCCTGTTAATTCCCATGCACCCAAGTGGAAGCCATTCTGCAGTGAAAATGAAAGTTCCCTTACCTCTCTTTGGGATTAGAATAGGACTTGCTGTGGGCATCATTCTAGTTGCCTTTTGGGGGCTAGGAAGGAAATTTTCCCTCATTGCCAGATTGGCCTGGGTGGTGCGGGGTTTTTTGTCTCCCTTTCAGCAGTACAGGAAACTGGTGGTAAGATTACTTGTGACAAAATGAATTTTACAACTTGGTGCCTAGTGCAGGCAATTGTTCAGTAGGGGGCTGATTCCCTGGTAAACCTGAATTGGAAGTGAATCCTAAAGAAGGTGGGGGAATGGGGTTGGGACTCCGCGTATACAATGCAGTGAGGAGACAACCCTCTCTTCTTCACCCCATTAATCCTCAGATGATGGTGCTGAGATTAGGCTGACGGCAGCCCTCTACTAGGTGATATGGATTACAAAGGAAGGATGACCTGCACTGGATGAGTTATTGTCTGATAGTTATCAGATGTGTTACTGAATAAAGTTACAGCCTAGTGTCTTGTCTTGTCTTTCTATGGTGTCCAGGACAAATTGAGGAAGCAATGATACTACAAAATGGATGAGACCAAAGAATAAAAGTCTTCAGGTTTAATGAATTCAATCATGAGTATCCTATACTAGGATCAAATTCAGCGCTGATGTGAGTGGGTATAACTCTATTGAAGCAATGGTATAGTGTTCATTGTGACCGAACTGGGCAAAATGTCAAAAGTTACTAGACAGAAAAAAACTTAGTGGTTTGTGTGTTGGTTTTGAAGATGCGCTGTAATAATTTTATGAATATTGTATGGTTTCTCTCTGTGTGTCTGATTGTTGGAAGGATGCTTTAAAATATGAGTATATTGAATTATTCAATAGCAGGATTGCCAGGAAGGTGGGTGAATCCTGATATACGCTTCCCTGCAAAGATTTGAGGGACAATGCAAAAGCCATTCACCTTGATACTCTGGCTCACCTGCGGAGCTCACTGAACTGGTTTTGGATTAGCAGGGCTAAAGAATCCCAGGAAGAGTGAACTAAGACTGTGACTAAATTTGGAAAGGACACACTCCCTTAAGGAGACAAAGTATTGAGTTAAGGTGAGCCCAGACCCCAAAGGTTAGGTGTATATAGTAAGATAGTCTTACATAGAACTGCAGGTAAATTAGATATATGTGTAGGCCTTCTTTTGTTTTAAAACTCTTTTTTTTTATATGATGCTTTTTTCCCTGCTGTTAAGATTAAACAGTTGTTTGTTTAAAGTAGCTGTCTTATGTCACTGTTCACCAGCTGATCACAGGTGACAAAGGCAAGAACCACAGGTGAGCTCCCTCTGCCTCAATACCAATGCGAGAGAGAGAAGAAGGTGTGCCAGCTTCATCAGCAGAGAATCAGGAACAGCATGCAAAAATCCTTATTATTTTCTGTTAAGCCCCTCTGTCCCTTCACTTAATATACCTGCTACCATTAAGTCAACCATGCCTTTGGCCAAGGACAGTAGTAATACTAGTCCAGCCTGGTGGAAAAGCCAGTAGTGGTGAATTTCTACATAAGTAGCATAACTAGCATCCTTATTTTTCCTCCCCTGCCCACACTTTACCCTCAGCTATTAAAGAAGAATGAGCTTATAACATTCTCTGTGCATGTAGGCCTGGGACTTGCCGTTCTACGCTTATTCTGTAACTCAAATGTATTATGCTACTGCATCTCCTCTTTTAACACTTTGTATATTGCTGCGGTTCACATAATATTTGCTTCTGATTGTAGACTATATATATTTTAACCTAAAAAGCTGACAGTTGTCAGATTGATGACCTGGCTAACGCCACATGATGATACTATTCCTCAGGTATGAATTCTGAACAGTCTGCAGTATTCTGGCTCCTAGAGCCAACCAGCTGGGGGAGCACCTTCTCTGGGATGCTCTTGATCTCTGAAAGTTGTGAATGCAAAAAGGGCATTAACATAGCACAGGATATGGCAGCGATGAGAAAGATGATAGTGGAAAATCCAAAGTGTACTCTGTATTCAGGTGATATCTTAAGATGATAAAGCTTAGTATGTGAAGACACTCTTGTCATAGACATTTAAATTGTAAATGGGTGTGGGAGGCAGAACCCTGGAACTTGAGTCTAATCTACAGCAATAATTTGCATTATTTGCTAGCTTTGACCCACTGCTGATTTTTACTCTTCATTTGACACCCACTACCTTGCAGTGATGAATGAGCACCTTGAGGGACATTTTATATCTTATAATTACCTAGTTACTCTTAATACAGATGCTCATACAGAGCCTTTGGGCTTAATTCTAATTTCATACAAGTATAACTCCACTGACTTTGATGGAATTACTTCTGATTTACCCCACAATCAGTAAAGAGAGGGGAGTTATTGCCATTATACAAAGCACTGGAGAGACCTCGTCTGGAATACTGTGTGCAATTCTGATTCCCCATGCTTAAGAAAGATGAATTCAAACTGGAACAGGTGCAGAAAAGGGCTATTAGGATGATCAGAGCACTAGAAAACCTACCTTACAAAAGGAGACTCAAAGAGCTTGGCTTGTTTAGCCTAACCAAATAAAGGGAGATATGATTGCTGTCGATAAATACAGGGAGGGAGAAGAGTTATTTAAGTTAAGTGCCAATGATGAGACAAGAACAAATGGATATAAACTGATCATCAACAAATGTAGGCTTGAAATTAGATGACTGTTTCTAACCATCAGAGGAGTGAAGTTCTGGAACAGCCTTCCAAGGGGAGCAGTGGGGGCAAAAAACCTAACTGGCTTTAAGACTGAGTTTGGTCAGATACAGGGGATGGCATGATGAGATTGCCTACAATGGCCTGTGGTTCATTTGTGAGTGCTAGTAGCAAATATCTTCAACAGCCAGAGATGGGGCACTAAATGGGGAGGGCTTTGAGTTACTACAGAGAATTCTTCCCCAGGCGTCTAGCTGGTGGGTCTTGCTGACAGGCTCAGGTTCCAACTGATCAACATATATGGAGTCAGGAATAAATTTTTCACATATCAGACTGGCAGAGACCAGGGTTTTTTTTTCCACCTTCCTTGCTGGCATTAACTAGAATAAATGGTGGATTCTCTGTAACTTGAAATCTTTAGATCATGATTTGAGGATTTCAGTAACACAGCTACAGGGTATGGGTCTATTACAGGAAGGGGTGGGTGAGGTTCTTTGGCCTGCAATGTCAGGAGTTCAGACTAGATGATCACAATGCTCCCTTCTGGCCTTCAGGTGTATGAGTCTATGTCTATTGAAGGCATGTACGTAAAGTTTCATCAGTTACATTTGCTGTATCTTGTCTGGGGCATAATTATGCCAACATTACTCATAGTGAGTAGTACCTTACTACATGAAGTCCCATTGTGGTCAGAGAGACGATATGTCTAGCAAGGTACTATTTAATGTAAGGGTGGCACAACTGAGCACTCAGATCCAGATTTTTAAAGGTAATTGAGGGATTGCAGTGTTCAGTATTGTAATGTCTATCTGATTTAGGAGCCTGCAGGTGAGCGCCACAACACCTAAATACCTTTTAAAATCTGGGCCGTAGGGATTTTATTTCATAGGTAAGGAGCTAAACAAAATCTTGGTTTTCTACATGAAGTTAAGTTATAATATAACGTTATCCTGAAAGGTGTTTAAGGCTGTCATCGGATGAGTCTTAGATCCAGAGACAATTACAGGTCTCATTAAAGACAAAAGGTGTGCCAAGCAGACTCAACAGGAGGAGCAAAAGGTGTGCCAAGCAGATTCAACAGAAGGTGTGCCAAGCAGACTCAACAGGAGGAGCAATCAATCCTTTTTATGTAGTAAAAACAAGAATAGACAATGGTGGGGAAAGTTTTCCAAGACAATAGGCTATATGGCATGCCATGGTGACTCAGTGGTTTCCCTGGTTGTAAACACAGGCTAGAATATTGGCAGCAGGCTGTGTGCATATTGGTGAGAGAAAGCCAGGAGGAAGAGTTGTGCATGTGACCAAGGGACAGACCGTGGTCCCAGACCCACTGGAGTGGCAAACTCGGGGATGTTTGCTGATTGTTTCTAATGTATTCAGGGAAACAGGAGTTTGTGGACACTTTTAGTAAATAAATCAGATTACCAGAAGAATATATCATACTTGTATCTCAGATCTCTCATCATAATGGCTATGACCCTACAAGGCCCAGGATTTTGGCTAACCAGTTTGGCTATAGGACAAATAGTAAATCACATGGAGAGGGAGTGCTGCTTCACTTATGCTCCTTGAATGTGTTGCTTATTTGGCTCATTTTAAAGCACATGAATTGTTTTTGCAGTGTGAACTCTCTAGGTATGGTCTGTTAAACAGATATCATAATGTGGAAAGCTTTCTGAAACAATATCAGGGGCCTTCTCCAGAAAAAAAACAGTGAAGGAGAGAGTCTACCAGTGTTTTTTTTTTTAAACTGTGGTAATTAGATCCCAGTAGGATAAGTTCAGAAATTTTTCCCAACCACAAATGAGTGTACAGGAGGATGTCATTTCTGCAAGTATGCAAATAGAAATTGAATTGTTAATGAAGATCAGGGCAGCAAAAACAAAGCATTTTAATTTTTGCACCTGGGAGCATCTCATAATGAAATGCAAATTAATTCTGAAGTTTCTGACCTCTGTTCTGTTGCTTGTTGTTAAAAATATCCTTCCTTTCTTTTTTGTAAACACTTCAAATGGTTTCTTTATAGGTGCTCTATAACCAGACCGTATAACATTTAAAATGTCTGATCTGAGATGATATCTCATGGTGAAAGTTGTGTTTAATATACTATTTCATACAGTAATGAGAGAGAATGGACTTTGAACTATAATTTCACATTGCACTCATGAGGAAAGGTAGGAGAATCTAGGGTGTAGAGCAGGGATCGTCAACCTTTGGCATGCAGCCCGCCAGGGTAAGCCCCCTGGTGGGCCGGGCTGGTTTGTTTACCTGCTGCGTCCGCAGGTTCGGCTGATTACGGCTCCCACTGGCCACGGTTCACCGCTCCAGGCCAATGGGGGCTGCGGAAAGCAGCACGGGCCGAGGGATGTGCTGGCCACTGCTTCCTGCAGCCCCCATTGGCTTGGAACGGGCCGCGATCGGCCGAACCTGCGGACACGGCAGGTAAACAAACCATCCCGGCCAAGGGTCTGTATAAGGAATGAGTTTATAATGATAAAAGACACATAACTTGCAAGTTCCAGTGTGGGTTTAAATCAAAACTATCCCCAAATTCCTCCCCTTCACCTCCCCCGCAATTCCTTGGTGTTTCAAGAGTGCTCTATAAAACAAAGATGAATGTATATTTGTAAAGAGTTATAAAACAGAGAAGGTGCCAGTAGATGTCACTCAAGAATATACAGGATCGTTCCTGGGTTTTGTAGGCCCAACAAAACTTTTTGTTGTCATGCACTGCAAATGGTTTCTAGTGTGCAGCTCTTTACATGTAGCACTGACCACCTGGCAGCCATAGGGTCAGTCCTCCAGGTTGGGGGACTGCCTGGGTCAACTCCTGCTACTCCAGCCCACTTGTTTTATTTTTACTATGAACAAAGTCAATGTTTTCATTAAAATAGAGGGTTTGTTAACTTCAGTTAAGTTAATAAGCTGTGTGGTTCTGTCTCTTTAAGGGAGCAGCCAACATAACTTCCGTAAGTATTCAATGAGAGGGCTGGACACTACAGGGCAGATGGTTTTGGGGAAATTCAGGACTGGGGGGGTATGGGGTCACCACTCAAGGAGTAATGAAGGCTGGTGAAGTCAGGTGAATCTACTATGTTGTGACCATGCTGCTGGTGACAGCGGTCTAAACCAAGGCTGCATAGCACCGCACCCCACCCTCCCCCAGGACACGTGGTGACACAACAAACATCTTACTGGTCTGGGTTGAACCCCAAAGCCTCACACCCTGATATAGGTTTTAAAGCAAAATGTCAGCTGGCTGCCCTTATTTGGTCCATATCCAGTATGAGAGTACATCATTATTTCTCCTGTGTAAAGATGAAGTCCAGCATTTTCAAACTTGAGTTCCTAAAGTTACTCAACTTCTTATGAGGAGTGGCCTGAATATCAGAAGTAGTTAGCTGTGAGTGCCCAGCACTTCTGAAAACCAGGACATTCCAATGTCACTCCTTCAAACTGTTCTATGCAGTTACAGGTGTCTGCCATGCTGAGTATCTTGCCTGTTTTAGGATTTTGTACTGTATCTGAGCACATTCTGTGTAAAATAGATTGGAAGTAGCTAAGTCCCTCATAGACTTCATGGAGCCTCTGGCCCTTCTCCCTTTTTGGTTTGTAAAAAGCTTTGCTTAAGATAAGAGATTTGAGTTGTGTTTTAAGGGAGAAGAGAAGACTAGTTGATGTTGTGAATGTCATTCTCGCTACAGAGGGAAAGCTTTATCAACTGGGAATGTTTTGCAGCCTTCCTGAGGTCATACTCTGGATTCAGCATTGAGGTCCTCAAATATAGATTTCACTGCCTAACTTTAGGATTCAAAAAATTCAGCCAAAATGTATTTTCTGACATTATGTAGGAGTGAAACTTGTGACTTGTTGGTTCTGTTCACATTAAACCAATTAGAAACAAAGCCGGTGACAGATTATTTTGTTGATGTGGAATGTAAACAAGTTGACTTACCTCTCCTATTCTTGGAGGTCCGCTATGGCTTGTATTAATGATCTGTGAAAATGGTGCTTTGTTTCATTTGTCAAAGTGGGCTTACCAGAAATCAGGGATGATACTGTAGAAACAATTGGCAATTTTCAGATGGATAGCTAACGCTACAGGCCAGATCGTCGTCTGGGGTCTTCTACTGAGAATATGCTGATTTTCCATCACCTGTACGTTTTGGGGGGCAGTTAACTACTGAGGATAAAGAAATTTATTAACAAGTTGGTTTGGGTCATTCTCTGTACATTTCATTTAAAATATTGAGAATGAATCTCTGATCTTCAGTAGAGGCTGTTAATTATCTCATTGAAAGCTTCAACCATTTTTCTGGGAAATAGGAAATATAGTAAAAGTTTTACTCTCCTGTGACATCAAAAGCACTTTTTAAAACTACTGGAACATTTTCAGCACATAAATTCAGCAGGTTTTGTCACATTCAGAAAACTATAGAGCATTTTGAAAAAGACTTTGGGGGCTGAGTGCCATGATTAATGAAATATTGGCTTACCACCGCTTGGGACCGCCTCATCTCAGTCCTTAACGGAGAGTAATCTACACTGTAAAACCATCATAAAACATAGCTTGTCACTTGTAACCTCTTCCAAAGAGATAGAAAGCTCTGAAAAACTCCTCTTGCTTGTGGAGAATTTGGCCACCTTTGGTCAGAGTCGACAGACCTTAATTGCTGTCTGTATTGTCATTATCTTTTACTTTGCAGCTAACTGTGTTACTTTTGGTCAAATTCAATGGCAAAACTCCCACTGGCTGCAATGGGGCCAGGATTTCACCCTAAGGGACAGATCCAAAACCATTGAAGTCATTGGGAATCTTTTCATTGACGTTAATAGGCTTTTGATCAGTCCCTTATTGATCGACATGTGAGAAAAAACACATAATACTACAGAAAGATTAAAAGGATGTGGGATAATCATTAGCACAACAATGTCTGTAACTTCAGTTGCAAAATTCAGTATTTCAGCTGCCTGTATTTTATAATAATAAAAGATACAGCATCAGTTAGGGAGGGTTGCTGATATGTTCGCAGTGCTATTGGGCAGTTTTTCCTTCACAAATACAAATGCTAAATGTAAAGGCTTCAAATGCAGTATTCAGATGTGGCACAGAAACTTACAGTATTAATGGTGCTTGCAATATATGAATATTTAGGATACTTGAAAGAGTGACACGACATCATTCATTGTGAGATTTGATTGTACACTGAGACATTATTCTTTTTCCTTCCATGTTCTTAATATATGTCTAAAATGTTTTCTGGGAATTGTCTTAAAGTGTGGAGTTTTGTTTGTTTGACTTTAGAGCAACTATATAAAGTGATATATATTATTTCTTAGGAAAGGCATGCGGATACGAGCTTCATTATTCTTGGACCATTTCCAGTAAAGTAAAATCTACTCCCATCTTATGATGGAGATGATTGTAGCCAAATGGTCTTTGAATCTTTTTAATCCTAAAATTGTTGCTAAGGGAAAACTTCACATAACCTTATGAACCCTTTTTTTCCTGAAAATTTCTCTTAATTGGATATAAAATCACAATTCTCAGGCAAGGTTTGTTCTACGAATGACAATCTGTTGTATAGGGTTACTAGTTTGGAAGGAGATGGGACCATATTGGTGTTCTGTAACCGATCATTTAGTATCCTGAATGACTGCTCTGTTTCAGCCACACGTCACCATCCATTAAACTGTTAATGCTCACCAAATGACTTATTTTTTTATGGAAGGGAATGGCAGCTGCTGGAATAATGATAGAAGAGGTGATTAAATCTGGCAGATCATACAGTTTTTCTTGGGTTGTCTCACTAGAGCAGGTGATTTCTCATACTCTACAGTATACCAGACCACTGTGGTATATTGTGACACTATGGCACATGTTAGTGTTGGAGTGAATTATGGAAAAAGTGACAGCTTTCAGTGACATATGCTAAATGGTACTACTTTTGTGGGTTTAAAACAGATCTTTAACATTTTAGCGTATAGTCTATGTAGTTTAATTTTCTGCTTTACTTTAAGTTAGTAAAACATTTATGGCATACTTTCAGTGACTTCATTGAAATGCTAATATGAGTGAATGAGACCAAAATTGCCATGTTTAAGGCCTGGATTTCCTTGAAAGTCACTTCAATTCCTCCAGTTATACCCCTCTATAACCTGACCTTTAGTAACAGAATAGTTCATTCAGTGGAACTGCTATTGTGGCCCTATCATAATACCATGTCATTGTTGTAAACATCCCTTAATAGTTATGAACACTGGTTACTATACAGAAGTGGCTCCTTTTTTAAATGTTGAATGAAGTCTTGGTCATTCTTTTTGTCCTAATACCAACAGCCCGTGCTTCATATGCCGTATGAATCACAATCTACATGATTTTTTTTTTAATGTTAATCTTTTTACAGCTACAACTGGTCCAAAGTTGTTTGAAATGCCTTACAATTTTGCCCACCATTCCTCCACTTATTTATTCTTCTCCTTAATATGTATGACGCTGCTGATTTCTATTTCCCCATTCTCGTCATACCATGGCCCCCTTCATTTAGCTAATAATACCAGTCTTGACTGTCTACTTGTCTGTGCTTCATATTTTCTACCTTGTCAGCCTTTATTCTAGTGATGTCCACTGTATACTGATAGCTGTAAGGCTACTACCCTGTCTCTCATATTCCTTCCCATGACCCGCTTTTGCAATAACTCCAACAAGAATTCAGCCAGCATATGGTGACTAGTCTGAGGTGCATCTGAGGAAAGTTCATACTTATTTATATGTTAATGTAAAACAAAACAGTAAAAAAAGAACAAAATAGTAAGTGTTTGTATGTATATACAGTCGTATGTATTTGATAGTCTCTTTTTTTCCTTCAACTTTCACGTGTTGCTTGTCATATTATATTATAAACTCTTTGAGGCAGGGACTAGATTTCCCTATATTACATCATCTAGCCCATTGAGACCCTGAATGTGATCAGGGCCCCTTGTCTATTAAATAAATAATAGAATGACCAGCATTTTACTTTAGTGTTGGTAATGAAGAAAAAGTTTAGAAAATCATTAAAAGAGTTACTTGGAAAGCTATGTAGATTAATATAATGTGATCAGGGCAGCAAGGCCAGGTTTTGTGTGTGGAAATCATGTATCTCACTTTAATGGAATTCTGTAAAAGAGTTGAGAAAATAGTGGGTATAAGTTATTTACAGCAAACTTGCAAAAGGCTTTTCATAAAATCTCTCACAAGAAGTTGCTGAGGGAATTTAGTAACCACTGCATGTAGTGGATTAAAAAATCAATTAATAGATAGGAAACAAAGACTAAGAACAAACAATCAATTCTTAATGTAGTAGGAGGTTAGCAGTGGAGTGTTTTAGAGATCAGCACTAGGGCCAGTTTTGCTCAATACATTTAACAATGATCTGGGATAAACAACAAAATGGTCTAATGTGTTGATGACTCAGTGATTAACATTATATAAGACTTCAAAGGGCTCTAGATGAGAATTGCAAAATCCACAATGGAATCATGTAAATGACTGACATTGGATGAGTTCTTAATTAGTTGTAACTCCTTTGGGGAAAATTATCTGGGAGTCACTGTGGACTACTCAGTAAAAATGGTAATGGATGAGAAAGCAAAATGCAAAGCTGTGTTAAGAAGGGGATAAAAGTTATCATGGAAAAATATAATAATAGCATTTTATAAATGGAAGTAGGTCTTGGATACAGCCTTCCGTTTGGGTCATTTTGTCTCAAAAAGGATAGTGTATAGCAAAAGTAGAAAAGATCCAGCGAAGGGCAGCAAAAAAGTATAAGACTCAAGAGATTGGGGATTATATTAAAGGAGAATTTAAAAGTTGGCTCTATTGCTCGTTCTTGTTTTGTAATAAAGTGAGGGTAGTAATAGCTCAGTACAGCTGACTTTTTAATCTTGTTTTGGGAGTTGTGAGGGGCCCCACAGGCGTCTCTTTCAGAAATAACACACTCCATAGGGCTTCCTTGTGGCAGGAGCAGGAAGGACATAGCAGCAGGCAGCATTGCAGCTGCAGAGAACAGCTCTTCAGCAGTGAGGGGCAGAGAGGAATAGAATCAGAGGCCCCCTTGTAGCCAGCAGCACTCATGGCAGAAGGCAGAATCAAGCATACACAATCCAAAATTTTGTGTGTATAGTGCAATGGGGAGGGCAGAATGGGTACCTATGGCTTTCCCTCTCATGGCCCATATCTTATTCAAGATAGACAAGAGGATATAGGAAGGCTCTTTCCCCAGTGATCTGTCAGTTTTGCTAGGGAGTGTGTGAGATGGGGGTCAAGCAATCCTCCCCCACTCACCCCCCACGATGGTACAGCAATAGTGGGGTCATTGAAAGGACAGCTATGCCTGATGGCACTGCCCTCTTATTTTAAAACCCATTTTGAGCTATTTATGGCTCTAATGTCCATTTTTCCTATGTGTTTTGGTAAGGGAACTATGAAGTCAACCACATTGTGGGAAAAGTCTAGGATCATTTAATGTGACTAGTAAGGCTAGATATAATAGAAGGTGGTGAAATAACGTAACTGAAGGTAAATCGGATGCTCTTACTTACCCTATTGTCATCAAAAACAATAGGACACAGGATGGAAATGAGTAACAACAAATTTCCAAAGAAAACAGTTGATTTTAAGCAGCATAAAATAAACCTATGGACCCTACTGCTGCAGGATAGTATTGAGGCAATTAGTTTAGTTCAGAAAAGGATTAGAAATGTATCTGAATAAGAATAGCAATTTCTGTTATACTTAGTAAAGTACAATAAATTAAAACTTAAAAGGAAAGCCCGTCTCATGTGTCAGGATGTGAAGTGAACACTAGCTGGGCTGATGCAGGTGTGTCGTCCCATCATTTTAGTATTGCACTATTGATCGTGTATAGAATGGACGCTTTCATCATCCACTTAAGCATCCAATACGAGCCTTGTTACTGATAACATAGTCAATTGGATGGCAATGCTTGGCAATGCTCTTGGTCTGCTCTGGTTTGAAAGTCCTTATATTCTTAGAACCATACTTTATTATTTTTGCAAATTTCAGCCTGATATGATATGAAATGGGCAAGATAATAAACTATAATTATTTTTCAACAGAAATAAGCAAAGATCCTTAAATGTAGTGTCATTGTATGACACACTTTTATTGTGTAGCTATAATTTGATTGATTCCACTGATGGAAAAACAATGAGAATGCACACACTTAGGGCTGAGTTTTTGTGTGTGTGTGTGTGTGGGGGGGGTATTTTGTTTTCTCTTTCCCTTTGATTTCTCCAAGAAGGAATTAAAGCCTTGATAATCAGCTAAGATTAATGTAGTGTTATTTAATGCTATCTTGCAATTGATTTAGCATTTTAATTCAAATTTAAGTTGACAGTGATTACTATCCAAAAATGCATCTATCTTAAATTCTGGGTAGATCTTAAAAATACTATATTTTTTGAAAAAAATTGTTTAGAATATTACTTCTTTCTTTTTTACCATTATAATTACAACTCCCAAGGAAATGATCGCTTTAGGATGTGTCTATAACTACTGGAAATCAGTGTCACGAAAACACTTACTGTTTCCCCTTACGTAATCTGCCCTTTGCTTGCTAGCATGGAAATTTTGAGGTGTGGGTGGCGGGTCTGTCAAAGCCCATATCAGTTGTTGTGGTGGGTGGATGGGTGTCAGAGAAAAAGAGCTTTCATGTTTTTCAGTAATGAGCTCCAAGCTTTGCCCCCTACAGAGTTGGTGCACATTTATGACATCAGCAAAAAGACTAACCTGCCCATCAGAATGTAGCTCTTAAGAATCAATGGCCATGGTCCGACTCTAATAAACATTGTCATCTAATCTAAAATGAACACAATATTTTCTCTTGGTGTTTCTTATGTATGTGAAAAAGGTCAGGTAAAATGTGGCTATGCCTGTATGAGGGAAAAAAATAATCCCTTAATCAGTTAAAGGAAAATGTAAAGAAATGGCTAAACAGATGGCACATAAATTAAAACTGTACAGGAGCAACCTACCTTCTGCAGCTGTTTCAGCAAGACAGATATTTCTCTGTCATTCATTCATAACATGCAATTACTGTGGCAAGCCTTCTGTCATATTGCACACATTTTCACACTTGTCAGAGAAAAAGACATAGATTAAACAATATTTTTAACATTGTGTTTAGTTATGAATTTCATAATTACATTTTAATAAGAGCCCTCAGAGCTCTTCCATCGAGACAGATCTAAAAAGAGCAAGATAAAAGGGGAATATTTTCAAGATGACATGAGCATTGTTGGCTATACAGTTCCCATTAGCACAAATGGAAGTTGCTCAGCTTTAAAGCCTTTCCATCGGTTTGAAAATACAAGCAATTAGAGCCCCATCTTGCAGTCACTGCATGTGCAGAACTCCCACTGAAATCAATGAGAATTTGTAGAGAAGACAGAAAGAAAAATTGGGGCCTTAAACATTAACACTTTTTCTTCTTCCTTTTATTGAGTTCCTACTATCATGCATGGAACAACCTCTCAATTATTTCTTATTCCACTGAAAAGTATGTGGAAGTAGAAAAATGTAAAAAAACCTGGTTTTAAACTTTTTCCAAAGCATTCTATTCTACAGCTAAACCTTCTTCTTTGCATTCATTTTCTTCATTTTTGTTGTTGTTGTTGTTGCTCTTTAGAGTTGTCACCTGTTTGACATACAAATTACAAAGTTGTTTAAATGTGTATGTGCTGCTTTTGTACCTCGCATTAAGTGGTTCACATGAATGATCAAATGTTAGTAATGTAAGTGGCTTTTTCAGAACATTTATTGAATACGTAATGTAGTTTCTGATTTAGACCTTTTTGTTTCACTTTCTTAAAATGGAAAAAAAAAAAGACCATTCAAAGATAATCAGAGGATACCAATATGCTTTTTGAAATGGAAAGAGGCACCTGTACCAGAAAAGCAGGGAAATAAAGGCTATATCTATATCTTCCAATTCCAGTTCCATTTGATTAGTTTCTCCATTTTCCCAGCTTCTACATTCGGGAGTATATTTTTCAGAAAAATCTTTGCGTTGCTAGTTTTCCATTCTGTTTTTCTTCATTTAATATTTTTAAAGAAATATTTTATTAAGTATTAACATGAAATATGTGGAAACCAGTAAGACTTTAACAAATACCACAACCATTATTTACATGCAGTGAAATAACCTTTGTGATACACCGTATTATATGAAAAAACACCCCTTTGTAAGACATATACAACATGCTTGGAGAACTGGGAAATTGAAGAGTCATACTTCAATTTGAAAAATTTTACCTACTATTGTTATAGGAGCATCCAAGATGACTGGTTGAATGAGAATAGAGAAATTAAGATATTTCTCTTTTTGCAGTTTATTTATTGTGTGTTTGACAGCACTTATTGCATGGATGTGTCAGCTGTATAGTGCCAGATTCTGGTATATTTACTTATGCCGAATAATACCTTGGTTCATGAATAGTCCCACAAACGGTGGGACCATTTGTGAAGTTCGGTACTACTCAGTCTGAGTGTGCCAGAATCTAGATCATTTGGTCAACATTTTGAAAAGTACCTCTGGTCCCTTATTTTTTGGGTGCCCAATTTAGGACATATCAGCACTGATTTCTCAGATGTGCTGAGCACCAACTGCACCAAGTGAGAGAGCGTTCCAGTTGCTCACCACCTATTAAAGTCAGCAGTGAGGCACCCAAAATCCAAGGCCATTCTGGAAAATATTGGCCTTGGTCAGTTTCCATAATTGTTTGTGTGGATCATTCACACAGCAGCTTGGTAAAGAAAGCCTGTTTAAATAGGAGCTTGAGCCAAACTTACTGAAGTCAATAGGAGACTTTCTTTTGATTTCATTGTGCTTTGGATCAGTCCATAAGTGAGTAAGAGGAATCACGCAGTTACTGTTCCTCTCAAATAGGCACCCCAGCAATCATGTGGTCACTGCAACTGTATGTGGTGGGTTGTTAGTCTGGCTGGCCAGAAGATAAGGGGTTGTTACCCCTATAAGGGCTCCCCTTTGCTCTTGCTGGCAGAGGAAGGGGAAGGTTTATGTGGATGCCGCAGGGAGGAACAAGAAGTGGCTGGACCAGGTGAAGAGGCACTGACTTCCAGGTGACTAGAGGAGGGGGTCAAGATGGATGAGGTGATATCTTTTATGGGACCAACTTCTGTTGGTGAGAGGGACGAGCTTTTGAGCTACACAGAGAAGAGGGTGGTATTTATACACCAGGCAGTTCTGAAGAAGCTCACAGTTCTCTCACTGTGATGGGGCTGCAAACCCATCCTCCCATCCATAGTGTCACAGGAGGACTGGATTTCTTCATGATCCATTAGGGACATTATGCTAGTTGTCCTTTTCCCAGGGGGAATGGGAAAGAATTTCCCCCGAACTGCCAGATGGACTCTTGCCTTCCCCACAGTGTGCTAGGGACCTGTTTGGCTAGGCAGGGAGGTTTGATGGGAATGTTATGGCAAAGCTGCAGCACAGCGACTCTTTACTGTGTCGGAATATGGTGATTGGATAAAATGGATTGGAAGGGGATTTAGAGGAAAGCATCCCTTAGGGAAGCTGGGGAAGCGAGATTCGGGGCTTCTAACATTGGTAGACCAGAAAGGCAAACAACCCCTTCTTTTCCCAACCCCCTTATCCTGCATATGAGGTGAAGGCAGTGAAGTCCCAGTAACAGGCTGACTGGGACCAGGTTCCAAAGTGGGAGGGCTGGTGGCAGCCCCCGAAACAGGTGGACGCGATTAAAGAAATAATAATAACCTTCACTGTACAATTTATTACTGGCTATTCCTAGATATTTTAAGTAAATAAAGTTGTGGTCTAATTAAACTACATCCATTGCCTTCCATCTTTCTTCGAGCCAGGCCATAGGTCAGATCTTTAAAGAGGCATCGAAAACAGGCTTGCTACAGTAGTAAGGACAGCTCTTGTGGGGGTGGCGAAAACAGACTGGGGAGGCTGTAGCTGGAGTCCTTTGCGGGAGAAGGAAGGAAAAATCAAGAGTGGGGTGACAGTGGAATACAGCTGGAGAAGCAAG
Source organism: Caretta caretta (assembly GCF_965140235.1). NCBI lineage: Eukaryota > Metazoa > Chordata > Testudines > Cheloniidae > Caretta > Caretta caretta. The sequence continues at coordinate 198,373,749 of NC_134208.1, read as the reverse complement.
GCAAAGACGGAGCGTGAGGTAGCTATACATTTATGACTAGTATCCAGGAACAATAGGGGGGAAAAAATTTGGCCTTTTAAAAAAAATTCAGGCCTTTGTTTTCCTGGTCTATATTACAAAATCTGTTTACTGAAACTATACCCCCGTAATTCACAACTTCTGTTGTTTATTCTGTAAAAGGAAGGGAATTTTATCTGTTATCTGTCTTGCCACTTCGAAGCTTTATTCCTGTCTCATAGCTTTCATCATCATGTACTCCTTCAAGGCAATCAGTGCCTCTTTTACCTCCCTCTAAAAGAAACACACATCTCAGTCACTCACCTTTGACCACAGGGACACAGACATTACAGGTCAATGGAGATCAATTGTATATCCTTGCTCTTCTTCACCTGGGACGATCTTAGATGTGTGGACAGGGTTGGAATCCAAACAAGATAGTCATCCACTGTATCAGGATGGTGAGGGCGGCTAGAAGAAGTGAAATAGAACTATGTTTCTACTCTTTTTCACTTTATAAATGGTGTCAACCACATTCAGAAATAAGACTTACATTAATGTTATATATTACTTATATAAATGAGAGCTATAAATATGGCAAATAACATAACTAATACACCAGCAATGTTCAAGATAGAGCATGTCTGAAACTTTCCAAAACAAAGACATTTAGGCTATGTCTAAGTTATGGAGGCATGTAAAGTACAGGCAAAACATGTGTAGCTACATGCTGCAGTGAAGGACAAGCTGTGTCCATACGTGTCACTGCGGTGTGTAGCTACATGCGGCAGTGAAAGGCTCTGGCAGGGGAAGGAAGTGTGGAAAGTCTCTGGCAGTGGGGAGGCAGCAAAATACTCTTGCTAAAAATAGCAGCGTAGACATGGGAGACACTGCTTTTGGGAGTGCAGAGAGTCATGTGAGGTATCCTGGGGGTTTAGGGGTGTATGAGTTAGGTATGGATTTACATGCATAACTGCTATTAATCTAAACAAACATGTAGCTAAATCTCCTATTTCAGATATTAATATATTATTGTGGGTTAGTGCTGTTGTGTTTTTATCGTATCATTGTAAAAGTAGCAGAGAAAAATAAAGCCAATATTGACTCGTAGATAGTGCAAGAAATTGCTTTGGGTTGGGACTTGGTGTGCCAAATTTCAAATTGTCGAGGGTATTAACAGTCTAGTATAAACCATGTAAAGTAGGTGGAAATGCAAACAGTGCTGTGGGACAGATTGTGGCTGGCTCCTATGCAGTTGCACATGGGAAAGGGTGAGTGCAAGGTACCATCCCTGTCTTGTGTATCCTGCACAGGTACTGGCCACAACGGCAGTGCTTGTGTTCTTCTAAACACATGCAATAATCTAGCATCTCCTGAGCTGAAGGCCTTCCCAGTGCAAGTGAGGCAATGGCTCCACTTCTCCCGTACCGATCAGCAGTTCTGGTGTCACAGCAGCTCGCTCCTTTAAGGGCTCCCTGCACCTGAGAACAATGGGAGGAGGTATTGTGCCTTCCTAAAATTCAGTGTCTTCTGTTGCTCTGCTAGGGGCATGTAGGTCTGCACCATCTCCAGGGTAACACTGTGACTTACAAAACATTACAGAAGCCTGCATGTGTACAAGTGTTAGTATGTGCCTTTGTGTAAAAAACAGAGCATTTAGAGGCCTGAATTTAGCTGATGTCTTCTGTGCTTTGCAAGCTACAGAACACCGTAAAATCTGACTCTGCAAATGACAGGCTTACTCAAAAGAAAGTTCTGCTCACTGCAGGAAGAGAAAGGAAAAGCAAACCCTCTCAAATCTAGGGATCTCTTTGTTCCACTGGGTTGTGGTTTTATAGGAGAAGGGCTATGTATCCCCTTGCTTGGGTTTATGGACCAGAGAAAGATGCTACTAGCTGCACTTCAGAGCTCAGACAGGGAAAACAAACAACAGGATAGACAGCCCAGTGTTAAAATGCTTCCTCATTCAGTTTTGACGTAGCCTTTGCCATCATTCCCATGAGTCTGGTGGCCATGTGTAGTGATCTAATTAAGCTGGAGAGTTCTAGGCTTGGGGGAGACTTTTCACTGGATAGGTAGGAAGGATGTTCTTGTGGTTAAACGTATTGGACTGGGACTCAGGAGAAGTGAATTCAGTTCCTTGATTTAGCCATAGTTTCCTCTGCTGATCTTCGGCAAGCTTCTTTGTGCTTCATTTTCCCATCTGTAAAATAATAGCACTTCCCTATCTCACAGAGTGTTGGGAGGATAAATAAATCGATGTTTACAGTCGACATAATTTAAAATCAATACATTCAAAAATATTGTGAGATTCTTCAAATAAATTATTTGATTAATATTATTTGACAAGTTCCATTCCTTAACAAATAGCTTTACCAACTACCCATAGTGTGCTAAATACTCTTGGAATATTTTACCATATTGTATAGTTGATTGCAACAGGCCATCTTTATTGTTTGCAATATTCTATTCACAATCACTGTAGTGCTAAAATAGACTTCTGTTACAAATAACTATTTATTTTGGTATCAGTTTCTCTGATTTTTTTCCCCTTCACATTCTTACCATTGATCTTGAATGGTCTTGGTGTAGAATATAATAATTCCAACAGAAATAAAACAAAATAAACTCTCTGGATCCCTTTGCTGCTTTTAGTGGCAACTACTCACTGAAGAAAAAAAAATCCCCAGTTAAGCCTGGTTGAATAGCAAAACATTTAAGATGTCCTTCTGTTCCTTTTAACCTCTAGGTATGACTTCTTTCAGCAGCTGAGCTTTATGGAAGGCAAAGAACTCTGTGATACCGAGACCTGTAAATATTTGTCTGAGAGTCATATTTCTATTTATCTTTGACTATGTCCAGCAAAGAAAACCTGTGAAGATTATCTTAAAAGGTGAAGCAAATTTGTGTCAGAGTTGTATAATTTTAGCTATGTAGCTTTAGGGTAGCTAGGTGGGCTTAACACAAACCTATTGTAGTCAATAGGCACGTTTCTATCGAGTTCAATAGGCTGTGGCTCAGGCCCCTATCTACTGTCAGTAATCAACTGCCACCAGATCATCAGGCTGGTTATTTATGTCTTTATTAATCACCACTGTTTATTTTTTTACCTTTTGGGTCAATCATCCTTGTGCTGTTCAGTGTTAGCTTTCTTTTTGTCTTGTCTGGTAACTGAAGATACAATGGAGAATCTTGATGCAAAATATAGTAAGATGACAGGTGATGAAGTGTTTACCTGAAATGCTCACCCATGGTCCCATGGAAGTCACTGGAATTTGTTCCTGGACACGAGGATAAAATCTGGCTCTCGACCACTGTGTGACTCAGGGAGACAACATGGACCGATTTGTGGTGGATCCAGCCTACTTAAATACACAATCTTATTTCCGGTGAAATTATTCTTCCTATATTCTTTAATGACAGATTAATAAACCTGGGCTATACTGATTATTAGGGCATAATCAAGTTTGAATTTTAAACAGTCTCATATTAATTCTTCCCTTTAATTTTTCCCTTCACTTTTGGTGTATCAAATTGCATCACAGGATTTAGTTAATACATTTTCTCTGAATAATGTGTGAATGTAAGCTTTGTTATTCATTAAATTACAATTTATAATTATAACAAATATAGAAATCATGACAGGCGACAAAAGTTTGGAAATAACTTGGGTTTGTATTTAACATATTTAGTTCCAAACAGGGTTGGAAGAATTTTCTCAAAAAGAATCAGGATGACATTTAATTGGAGATAGGATGAGATTGGGGAGCGGATTGAATTTGCAATTGTAATGATTCTAGAACAAACATTGCAAAGTGAGCTCTTGAGGTGCATGATGGTATTGAAAAGATGTAATGTAACATACTTACTGTACGCTGGTTTGGCAGAGCTTTTTTTTTTAACACAGAGTTGGCACATAAATCCTATAATTTATAGCTTTGTGTTATGTGGCCTTGGTGAGTCATATGGTATATAGAGTAACATTTTTAAAAGCACCTAAATGACTTAGGACCCTGAACCCAGTACCTAAGTCCAATTGACTTTCAATGAAACGTAGGGACCTAAGAGCCTAAGGCAGTAAGGCTATGTCTACATTGCCCCAGTTTTTGGACTACGGGGGCTGAATAGCAGTGTGCAGCAAAGTGCTGTGCTGTAACTCCCCCTTCTGGATGCCATGGGCGCAAACTAAAAGGTTCCTACTCCGCATGAATGTAGACCAGTTTGAGGACAGCCCTAAGTTGTTTGAAAATGGGACTTAGATTTCGCAAGTCACTTAGGAATGTTTACCATTAGGCTTCCAAATCACTTAGATTATTTTCAAAAGTGTACTCACGATATATACTGTTTCTCTCCCACCTGAGCTATGGACAAGTACATTTTATAGTGTTTTTAGGAATTAGCAGTTTATCATGCTCCAGGTTTCTTGTCAGTATCCATGAACATTATGACACCAGTTTATGAATATATTATTTTCTTTATGTGATGAGGATTGAATGTCTGACTGCTGGTGAGCTCTGGGACAAAGGATTTCAAATTTTTCATTTCATGGACCACAATTAAATATCAAAATTGCGTAGTGGATCACCACCCTTCCTGAGTACAGTCATGGGAATCCTGTTCCCCCCCCAGTTCCAATCTCATAACATCCCAATGACAAGTACAGCACTTGCTTACATGGAAAAGTAACACTCGGAATGTATGAAATGTAAGAATGAAACAACACGCGACCCTTTACTGTGAGCTAGATTGCAAACTGACAGTCTGGCCTATCCTGCTAACTAACTCCATGGTAAGCAGCTGGGTGGGTGGGTGTACAAGGGGGAGTATTTTGCTCTGCAGAAGGGATGAAAAAATTTACACCCTCTGCAGAACAAATGGGGGAAGTGCAGGGGGAAAATTATGGATCTCTGAGTCATAATTTATTTTCTGGTGTGCTCTGGAGGTGGCAGAGCTATGCACTGTCCCTTACTCAAGGTACATTGTAAAATTACAATCAAGCCCATTAGAAAAAATGCACATTCTTTGATACATATCAACAAAAATGTGACAATGCCTCTGTCATAAATATAAAGGGAAGGGTAAACCCCTTTGAAATCCCTCCTGGCCAGGGGAAAGCTCCTCTCGCCTGTAAAGGGTTAAGAAGCTAAAGGTAACCTCGCTGGCACCTGACCAAAATGACCAATGAGGAGACAAGATACTTTGAAAAGCTGGGAGGAGGGAGAGAAGCAAAGGGTCTGTGTGTCTGTCTATATGCTGGTTTCTGCCGGGGATAGACCAGGAATGGAGTCTTAGAACTTTTAGTAAGTAATCTAGCTAGGTATGTGTTAGATTATGATTTCTTTAAATGGCTGAGAAAAGAATTGTGCTGAATAGAATAACTATTTCTGTCTGTGTATCTTTTTTGTAACTTAAGGTTTTGCCTAGAGGGGTTCTCTATGTTTTTGAATCTAATTACCCTGTAAGATATCTACCATCCTGATTTTACAGGGGGGATTTCTTTATTTCTATTTACTTCTATTTTTTTATTAAAAGTCTTCTTGTAAGAAAACTGAATGCTTTTTCATTGTTCTCAGATCCAAGGGTTTGGGTCTGTGGTCACCTATGCAAATTGGTGAGGCTTTTTATCCAACATTTCCCAGGAAAGGGGGGGTGCAAGTGTTGGAAGGATTGTTCATTGTTCTTAAGATCCAAGGGTCTGGGTCTGTAGTCACCTAGGCAAATTGGTGAGGCTTTTTACCAAACCTTGTCCAGGAAGTGGGGTGCAAGGTTTTGGGAAGTATTTTGGGGGGAAAGATGCGTCCAAACAGCTCTTCCCCAGTAACCAGTATTAGTTTGGTGGTGGTAGCGGCCAATCCAAGGACAACGCGTGGAATATTTTGTACCTTGGGGAAGTTTTGACCTAAGCTGGTAAAGATAAGCTTAGGAGGTTTTTCATGCAGGTCCCCACATCTGTACCCTAGAGTTCAGAGTGGGGGAGGAACCCTGACAGCCTCTTATACAGAATATGTAACACAGGATTCTGCAAACAGGAACCCTTCTCCTGCTGGTCACAGACTCGCCTTCCTCCCCATCAAAGTGCCACATAGCAGCTTACCCGAGCCCAAGAAAATGACTAGCCCAGATGATTTTAAATAGCGTAGGACAGACTAGAATCCTAAGTGTTAAGAAAGTGATTGCATTTTATATGCTCTTTGTCAGAATGGGATGAACCTGAGGATTTGCAATGGCATGTGGAGTCTCACTGGTTTGAGTTTGACCAAGGAATGTAGTGACGCATAGTCATTGCTAAACGACTGTTGTATAGTGGCCTATGAAAATAAATTGTTGATTTTAGTACAATAAGCTCCTAGTGGACATATATAGTGTATTTGTGTTTTCATAAAGGCAACAAGTTATATCCTTCCAGGGATCAAATACTCCAAAGTCTCCTCAAGCTGAAGGTGAAATGTTTAGTCCCACAGAAAAGCCTGGTCTATACTTAAAAGCTATATTGATATAGCTGTGTCAGTTCCATTAGAGGTGTGATTTTTTGGGTTGTTTTTTTTTAGCTATCCCGGTACCTGCCCTCATGTAGAGACAGTTGTACTGGTGTAACTGGCTTACTCTGGTGTAGTTTATTCCAACTAGCATGAGTTATATTGGTATAAATTGCAACCATGCTAGGAGGATTGGGCTGGTTTAACTATACTGGTATACCTATACTAATAAAACCCTCCAAGTGTAGTTAAGGGCTAAGTTTGATTGAGCAATTTTACTGCTACACCACCATGTCTCCCCATTGTTGCTTGCTTAAAATATTTTTTGTTCGCACATGCAAGTCCATATTGCTTATTTTTATTCTTGGACATTTCCTCCTCTTAGTGGCCCTGATTCAGGAAAGCATTTCTATTCAGGAAGGGCACTTAAACATGTGTTTCAGTGCTTTCCTTAATCTAAGACCATGTACATACCTCTGCTGGTCACCAATGAAAATTCATTTTGCACAGAGTGTTACTAGAGGTACCAAAGTTATTCCTATGTGCATAGAAAAAGAAATGACTGTAGTATCATGGGGCTTGTCCATGCAACGCTGCAATGCACATTGGGGATATATGAATTCTAATGTACACCAATGTGCTGCTCACTAACTGGCCCACGTAGACCCTGCTGGCATGCACTATAAGTTCCTTAGTGCACAGTAGGGAACTGTTAAGGCACACCCTACTGTGCATTGCCGTTCCATATAGACAAGCCTTGAATAGCTCAGTGCAATAATTGTGAGCAGATGCTAACTGTAAATCCCATAACAAAACACCATGACATTTGGTCCTAAGTAATCACTAGCTGCAGTCTTAGCAGAGAAACTATAGACAAAATGATGGTCAAGACTGGTCTTTCATGCTCATCTACTAAAGATATTCAACTAATTTCATCCCTATTGTAAGATGTTGAATTCATTCCACTGATTCCAGTGGGCCTGTTCTCTCTAGCTGAGAGTGCAAGCATACTGGCAAACCATTAAGAGGAAGTTTGCATTGCCTTTGTTTATGCTGTACCTCTTCTGGGAACAGAGTTATCCAATTTTCAGTGTTTTCAATCTAGCATCTTTCACCAGCTCCAAAATAAATAAAGCAGACGATCTGTCTTAGAAACAGAGCTGTTAAATGTTAGTTGATGACTTGCATTTATAGCATTTTAAATTAAGATGAGAAACATTTAATTATGATGATAGGAATTAAATTTTCCTTCTTTGAAATTGCATTTTTACTGAAATCAAAGATATCATTATGCCCAGAAAAGGGTTAGAACTGTGGGAGTTCTGGAAATAAAGACTTTTGTCCATAATCCAAATATTGTACTGCATAGACACCCACAGTGTGAGTTCCCCATTACTGCACTGCCAATAATTTCAACCTGGCATCAAGGCTAAATTGCCTCCATAGGAGCAAGGGGAAATTTAGTTGAAATGTTATCTTAGACATGGGTCTCTCCTAAGTGGTGAATAAAAGCTGTGTAATAGTTTACAAAATTATATCTGCTGTTTTTATGCTATGATCATTTCTTTATGAGGGAGTGAGCTGAGACCACAAAGTTCATCTATGTAATGGCCAGAGAGAACACTAAGACTGGTATTCAGAAATAACTAGCTAAAATTTTGTACAGCCTGTAGCTCCATTCACAGATGTTTGCAGATGCATGATAGAAACAGAAAGCAAGATAATGGTTGTGTTGTGGCTACAAAGTCATTAACAAAAAAAAAAAAAAAACTATCCAGAGGCTGCTAAACAATGTAAGAGCGGAAGTGTATTTTGTGAATGGAAATGAAAGACTGTGATGATGGCTGTAACAACACCTTAAAGAAATGAAATTCTCTAATCTGTCTCTCACGGTATAGCTGTAAAGAAAATCCAGTCACCTAGCCTTTGCAAGATTCCCCCCATGCACAGTCAGCTCTAGTGCCTTTAATGAACACAGATGCAATATTAGATTTTGGACATGGGGAGTGAGGCAATCCCTGAGATCTCTGGATATCCTCCACACTGCATGTAAACACCCAGCTGACTTGGGCTCGCAGGTTTGGACTAAGGGGCTGTTTAGTTGTGGTGTAGACATTCCGGCTCAGGATACAGCCTGAGCCAGTGGTGGGCAACCTGCGGGCCGCATGCGGTCCATGAGGGTAATCCGCTGGTGGGCCGCGAGACTGTTTGTTTACGCTGACCATCCACGGGCACGGCCACCCACAGCTCCCAGTGGCCGCAGAGAAGTGGTGTGGAACGCAGGGAGCTGTGGGTGGCCGTATCTGAGGACGGTCAATGTAACAAGCTGTCTTGTGGCCCGCCAGCAGATTACCCTGAAGGGCTGCATGCGGGCCGCAGGTTGCCCACGACTGACATGAGCTCTGGGACCTTCCCCACTCGCAGGGTCCTCAAGCCTGTGCTTCAGCCCCAGTCCAAACGTCTACACCACAGTTAAACAGCCCCGTACACCAAGCCCTGCAAGCCTGAGTCAGGTGGCATGGGCCAGCTGTGGGTTTTTAATTGCAGTGTAGACATACACTTTGTGGCCCAGTCCAATTAGTACCTAAACAATCAGTAACAAGACCTTAAATTAGATCCATCTTGCTTGGCCTTAGTTTCAGCCACCTATTCTTCATGCAGGTGCTAAATCTGCTCAGGCATGGGGGAAGCTGAAGGATGCTGTTGTCTGTGTTTGCTGTAAAGAAGTTGCAGAGCTGACTGTGTTGTGCTGGTAAGGACTCCATGTCTGTTGCACCCCACATTCCTACCTTCTGATATATATGTTAGTTTCACATTATCACTGATGATTTTCCTTACATATGTCTTGTGCAGTGTTGGACTAGGAGGCCTGGAGCAAAGAGGACCTGGTAGCAGCTTGTGGAAGCCTCCACTAGGTATTTAAGGGGGTGGATTAGACCCAGAGGCCCCCTGCTGGAGGCCTCAGGGTCCTGCCACACTCCTCCCAGGAAAGGAGCAGTGGAGAGGTCTTCCAGAGGAAGCAGCCAATCAGAGAGGATGCAGAGAGCAGCCAATCAGGGCCCAGGAGGGCGCTATAAAAAGGAGCTGCAGAGCCCGAAATAGGAATTTCCTTACTGGAGCTAGAGGAGTGTAGATGGTGCTGTTGGCTGGCCGAAGGGAACTGCAGCACAATGACAGCTCAGTGCTAGTAGAGACTGGGGGAGCAAGGAATAGCTCCTGGCTGGCTGGGCCTGAACTTAGAAGGGCCCTGAGTTAAGAATAAGCTATTGGTGAAGGCTGGGGCTGCGGGGAAGTGGTCCAGGGAACTGAAGATAGTTTTGGTAAATGGACACAGTGGTGAGTGACTGCTTTTCTTAGGGTTCCTGGACTGGGACCTGGAGTAGTGGGTCGGCCTGTGTCCCCCCGGATAGCCCACTGGCGAAGGGCATACAACTGGACAGCAGTAAACCCCCAAGAAGGGGACTGAACAGACTAAGAGGGTGAAACCACTGCCTCTAGGGAGGAAGCCCTGGGATTATGGCCCGATGCCAGGGACAGGACTGGTCTAAAGATGGCAGACACAACCAACCAGAAGAGGGTGCTTGTGAGAGGTGGGTGTTACAGGATGTTTCAGTCTTTTTTCTTAGTTTATTCAGGAATATAGGACAAGGCAGGAGAGGAGACCTGTAACTTCTGCTGCTGACTCCCATTGTCCCGCAGTCTCCAAGCACTGCTCCATAGGGGAGATTTGAAAGAGGAAACAATCATCTGGAACTATTACATCTTTAATTTTGAAACTGAAAAAAAATAACTGGATTTTAGCGTCCCCTGTTAGAATATGTTACAGCCATTCCCTCCTTTTTTCATTACTACAAGGTATGCGGCCACTTTAGCCTGAGCTCTATAATTAGAAGCATTATTTCTGTTCTATTTCTCATTTCCTTAATAGACTGATTCATTGTAATTGATGGGGTACAAACTACAAAGCTAAGTATTTTTCAAGCTGTAAATTGCAACGGTTGTTAGTAGGAATTATTGACTATAATTCTATTCCATTTTATTTAAGTGTGTGTGTGTGTATATATATATATATATGAAAGAGAAACATAATCTTTCCATTAGACATCTCCTTTCTTAATCATTATGTCCTAATTAATTCCCTGGTTAAATATAAAGCAAGCATTAGTTCTGAAATAATGTCTTCCTGTATGACTAAATAAAGAACGGTTCCTTTTCCTTCTCTGTTGACTCATGTTGGCTAGGGATCCGGAGCAAGCATGAGAGCAGGTATCCGAGACTTTGGGACAGATTCTGTGTTTCTCCTGTACTATGATCAGTGTAAGACCAGAGGTGGGAAGCAAAGATGGCTTCACATAATAAGTGTAACAAGAGAAGGCAAGAGTATGAGACCATTTCTGTAGTAAGGCTTTGGTTTCTTCTGCTGGAGGCAAAATCCAGGCTGACTCACAGAGGTGCAGGTCTCCAGACATACAGTTGGCAGAAAAGTAAAATGTAGTCATGCATTTGTAACCCACACTTGGCATGGTGTCTCCCTCTAGTGTATCTCCCTCTAGTTGCTGAATAAGAGCCTATTACTACTGGCTTATGAAGTTATTTCTTTAGCTCAAGTGGGACTGGTCTGTGCTGCTGTAATGGAGGTCCTGGGTTCAAACTCTGATGATGATCCAAGATTGTTACACAATCATAACAGGGAGGCAAGAAAAATATACTCAGTTTCAATATAAGAGAAGCTTAGATCCATTAGCTGTCTTAGTGCAGATCACAGAATAGCTTGGCAGTAATATATAGGAGAAATTTAAGCTTTGTCTCATATATTAATTTACTATTTCTGAAAGAGAATGCAATTCAGTTCCTAGACCTTAGTTGATTGGATTTGATATTCTTACAGATTACTGCCGAATTACTGCATTATCAAGTCAATTGATTGATAAGTATGGGTTACAGGCCAGTGGCTCTCCATAAATGTGGATCCTGTGATCCCAAACCTAACCTGCCCCAGACCCAATCATTATGGTTTTATCTGGTTTTGATTTAACACAGAAACCACCCTCTGCAGCATGCAAAGACCACCTACTGGAGGAGATAATGCAGCACTTGCATAGCTTTTAGGTCCATGCCCCTTTTCCTCCCAGCCACACTGGGATGTAGGTCATTGCATCAGGCCTTTCACACCTGAGTGAATTTTACTTTCAAATTATATTAACATGTTGTGGGGAAATTTTCTTTATTTTTCTCTTCTGGCCTAAGTATGTATAATTATTTGAATGCTTTGAAATAGAATTTACATTTGGGCCATATGTAATGAATGTATGGTTACCTGCTCCTGCGTTCACCAGAGCGTAATTTCTGACAAACGACTTTTATTTGTATTAGTGTATTAGGAAACATTACAATTTTTTGTTAATTTTGGTAGCATAGCACATCTGCGTATGTTTGCTGCAGGAGTGATGATGGGGTTTTTTTTCTAGAAAACAAAAACATTGAATAGTACAGCTCCTCTTAATGGCCATCTATAACTTTTTTAAAGATATGGTTCTGCAGAGTTGTTAACATTAAAACACTTGGCAACATAGAGTCTTTATGACAGATATTTGTAAGAATATTGTTAAAAAGTAATCATTATCTGTCCAAAGATGCTTATCAAATTAGTAACCCTATTCCTGTTTTTTTTAATTTCCTGTAGTTAGAGTTTTTCTATAGTTTATATGTATGTATGTGTATGTATATATCTATTGTACATATTAAACATACATGCTTAGGAGCAGATTCTCAGATGGTGTAAATTGGCATGCCTCCATTGAAGTCAATGGAGCTTATGCCCATAGTAGCAGCTTAGGTTGAAACTTAGCATGGTTAACTTGGGAATTTCAGGTTTTCTCCTTTTTAAAAGTCAGAAATATTTTTTTTACAGTAGCAGTTTTCTCCTTAGCTATGATGATATCCTTGAGAATTGTGTTTTTGAAAGTATGAAGTATTACGGATCAAAATCTATAGTGTCTGATGCACGTTAGCAGTTCACTATAACTCAGTGCTTGATGTTATCAGAGACTTGATACTATGGAAGGATCAGGACAAATATCATATTTGAACATTGCATTTTCCATCTATTCTGTTCATTTACAGTTCGTTATGTTTTAATAACTTGAACCTGATCCATGTTTAATACTAGTATCAGTTGGAACATTTGGAATGTTTAAGTGAAAACATTGGGGCCGATGTTAAGAATGCACAATAACCATGGGAACTCTGTGCAGTAGACGTTAATTCAGTCTGAATTTGCACTTCTGCCGGGACTAAATACAGACTAAAGGCCTGAGTTTTCTCTCACTTGCACTTGTTTTTCTCCACTATAACTCCATGCCACTGCTGATCCATGCATTTACCACCTTGACACTTCCCTGTATAAGATCCAGTTTTTAGTTTCTTATAACTTTGACAGACATTGACCATTTGGGCTGAAATTTTCTATATCGAGTGCTGCCTCAAGCTAAATATTTTTGGAAAATTGCAGCCAAAATGGATTAGCCAATACTGAGTATGAGGCTAAGGAAAAAATATTAGATTGTCCATGTTAAAAATTCTATTGACCTTTTCTTTGGAGAAGGGACTTGAAATTTGGACGAGAGGTGGCCTTTGGGTCAGGGATGTGCCTTTGCTTTCTTTGTGAAAATCCACCTACATTTGGCCAAGTTGTAAGCCTTTAAAAAAATCACAGTTTGCACAAGCTCAGAAACATCTTTGATTTTTAGCACCTGAAATCTTGGAAGATTCTGTCCCCACTGAGCAAGCTTCATGCTGACCAGACTGCAGCCTCTCACAGCCTCTCGTGCATGCACCATTTCCACACAGGCAACTGAGCATGCTCCATCCCCTCAGAACTCCTCCTATGTAAGTGCATGGTCTCCACAGAGCAACTGTGCATGTACCAGCCCAGGGCTAAGGGTGAAGCTGGACTTCCCTGGTATGGCTGCCACCTGCTGCTCTATGCCAGGCACCAGAACAGAGAGCAGGGAGGCTGTCTCTCCTGTGCTCTCAATGACTCCTCTTCTCGCAGGCAATGTGGAGCAACAAGCTATATGGTGGGCGGGGGTGTGAGGGAAAGGAGTAGAGTGGGACAAGGAGTCTGGTGAAACTGGGACATGGGTGGAGGAGAAATTGGAAGTGGCTGAACAAGGAGCCTGGAACTTAGAAGGGAAATGTATGGTGGAGAATGAGGGCAGGTCGGGTGTGGGATTCGCTGGGTTTGAATAATATGCAGTAAATAAAGCATGGGGGCCATACACTGAACAATAAGAATAAAACAAAATATTGAATAGCTGCTCATTAAGTGAGCCTTGTCCATCCTGTGCACATAAGGAGCCAGGGGTCCTGTGCAGAAAAAGTATGTGATCATGTAATAAAAAACTGTATCATAATGCATGTGCACAAGGGACCTAAATTAAGGTACCCTTAACTCTGGAATTTCCTAACCTTTGAATGCTACACTTTGCAACTTTAATAATGTTCTTTTAACATAGTTTTTGTGGGTGTGTGAAATGATATAGTACACACATCCAGTATGTATATATAAGCATAAACCTGTGTAAAGGTGTATGCAGTTTTTATTTACCATACTGGAAAAATAACTGGTTTAACTATAATGGTATATTCACACTTACTGTTAGGAGTTTTATTTTAATTTAATATTTTGCATCCCCATTGTGTCTTTAAAGTTGGACTTTACGGCTTATCTCCCCACACCCCGATGTTACAGTGGAAGCACTGACTATTTCCATTTTCTGTAGTGCAGGCTTAGGCTCCAGTTTTCATTTGCAAGACATAATTATTCAACGGACTGACCTGTCCAATCAGAAAAAGTCACTGTGCATCCACGAACTGCCTGACAAGTTGCTACACTGAAACTAAACTCTTGATACTGTTTTCTTATATTTAATCATCACTTTGCTGTACAAAATCAGTGAAGCAGGTGTAAATAGCCTCAGTTACAGCTAGACTAAGAAGAAAATGTGTTCCTTGAATAGCTGAGCATTTAGTACTTTGAATATTTGTTCCCTTTTTGTATATAACTTACTTGATAGGCTAATCCTGTAGCTAACAACATTAAGACAGCAAGATACATTTTAAGGCACTGATATGGGCTAGGTACCTTGCTTCCATCACCAAGTTTGAAAATGTTTGTCTATATCTTGCCCTGCTTCGATGTTGAATAGTGACCAAGTCACTGGATGTTAAAGGGCTCTGGCAGGCGAGTTGGGACTGCTTCACCTCTCACCCAGCGTGAATACAAATTTTGCTGGGGTGATTGGGCTGACAGGTATCTCACTCTGCAGGTGAATAGTCCTGTCGATTTATGTGTATTTTTTGCTCTATCGTTGTTATGTCCCTTCATCTCCTCTTACTCAGCTGCTGTTGTGGGTAGGTTTTTTTCTCTTCATATGTAATGAAACATCACATACATATCACAGTGCAATTGATGAGGCAGGGAGCAGAGTAGAATTTTTTCATTGATAGGGCTGTCAAGCAATTAAAAAAATTAATTGCGATTAATCGCACTGTTAAAAAATAATAGAATACCATTTATTTAAATGTTTTTGGATATTTTCTACATTTTCAAATATATTGATTTCAGTTACAACACAGAATACAAAGTGTACAGTGCTCACTTGATATTTATTTTTTATTACAAATATTTGCACGGTAAAAAACAAAAGAAATAATTTTTCAATTCACCTACTACAAGTACTGTAGTGCAATCTCTTTATTATGAAAGTTGAACTTACAAAAGTAGAATTATGTACAAAAAAACCCTGCATTCAGAAATAAAACAGTGTATAACTTTAGAGCCTGCAAGTCCACTCAGTCCTACTTCAGCCAATCTCTCAGACAAACAAGTTTGGTTACAATTTTCCGGAGACAATGCTGCTTGCTTCTTGTTTACAATGTCTCCTGAAAGTGAGAACAGACATTCGCATGGCACTGTTGTAGATGGCGTTGCAAGACATTTACGTGCCAGAATCGCTAAAGATTCATATGTCCCTTCATGCTTCAGCCACCACCCCAGAAGACATGCCTCTATGCTGATGACAGGTTCTGCTCAGTAATGATCCACGATCTGAGTGCTGCTCTTTTAAGACATCTGAAAGTATGCTCCACACCTCGTCCCTCTCAGATTTTGGAAGGCAGTTCAGATTCTTAAACCTTGGGTCGAGTGCTGCAGCTATTTTTAGAAATCTCATATTGTCAAATCTGCTGTGAAAGTGTTCTTAAAACAAACGTGCTGGGTCATCATTCGAGACTGCTGTAACATGAAATATAGGGCAGAATGTAGGTAAAACAGAACAGGAGACATACAATTCTCCCCCAGTGAGTTCAGTCACAAATTTAATTAATGTATTATTTTTTTAATGAGCATCATCAGCACGGAAGCATGTCCTCTGGAATAGTGGCCGAAGCATTAAGGGGCACATGAATATTTAGCATATCTGGCATGTAAATACCTTGCAACACTGGCTACAAAAGTGCCATGCGAACGCCTGCTCTCACTTTCAGGTGACTTTGTAAATAAGAAGCAGGCAGCATTATCTCCCATAAATGTAAACAAATTTATTTGTCTGAGTGATTTGCTGAACAAGAAGTAGGACGGAGTGGACTTTTAGGCTCTAAAGTTTTACATTGTTTTGTTTTTGAATGCAGTTATGTAACAAAAGTAATCCACATTTGTAAGTTACACTTTCATGATAAAGAGATTGCACTACAATACTTGTATGAGGTGACTTGAAAAATACTATTTCTTTTGTTTATCATTTTTGTATTGCAAATATTTGTAGTCAAAAATAATAACATAAAGTGAGAACTGTACACTTCGTATTTTGTGCTGTAATAGAAATCAATATACTTGAAAATGTAGAAAAACATCCAAAAATATTTAATAAATTACAATTGGTATTCTATTGTATAACAGTGCGATTAATCGCGATTCATTTTTTAAATCACGATTAATTTTTTTGAGTTAATCGCATGAGTTAAGTGAGATTAGTCGACAGCCCTATTTATTTATTTATTTATTTTGTGGCCTGAAAGCAAATGCTTGAAAAATTGTATCTTTGTTAGAGCCTTGATGTTTATAATATAAAACCCCTAAATTCCCTGGCCTGCACACAGAATTCTCTAGCATCTGGGGGCCTAGTGTTCTCAGGCCTCTGCTTTATTTGGAAAGTTGTCCCTAGGAAAAAACTCTTAAACGTTAGCAACAATGGATGTGTATTGAGTATGGCACACAAGCCCAGCATGATTTCAAAATGCTGGAAAAGTTCCCGGCTATTCTGAAGATAACATACTGTAATAAAAGAAAATGGGGTGTCTGAGGTCTATGAGTGACAGCTGCCCGCTTCCTGTAATAATGAAACAGTCATGATTTATTAAATATTTTAACTCTTGAGTTTTCAGAGAATGGTGATATTTAGCTCGAAACAGTGCCAGGTTTTTTTCCTGTAGTTCTTGTGTTATTGCCACCCCCACAACTTACCAGGGAGCCCTCTAGTGGTTAACTACAGGCGGTGGTTTTAGAAGTGAACAACAATCCTAAGGATTTAATTTTCAATGACTGGTAAAATATTCGCAAAAAGAAAAGGAGTACTTGTGGCACCTTAGAGACTAACCAATTTATTTGAGCATGAGCTTTCGTGAGCTACAGCTCACTTCATCAGATGTTTACGTTTACAGACTAACACGGCTGTTCCTCTGAAACCTGTCATTATGCAAGGCACTGCATTTAGCCGTATGGAGTGGAAATCTATCAACTGCAGGCAGTTTCCACGGTAAACATCTGATGAAGTGAGCTGTAGCTCACGAAAGCTCATGCTCAAATAAATTGGTTAGTCTCTAAAGTGCCACAAGTACTCCTTTTCTTTTTGCGAATACAGACTAACACGGCTGTTCCTCTGAAACCTGGTAAAATATTGCTAACACTCCTTTTTACCTTGAATTTCTCTGCTGACTGTGTAACTTTTATAATGACTGTTTGCAGCCTAAAAATATATGATTTTTCTGTTATGACTTGTATCAGGAACCTACAAGCAGAGGATTAAAATTACTAACCAGGACCAGCTGCAGGGAAAGAGGATGTGTTTTGTCTTTACTCTCAGTTTACTGTCCTTTGACACTACTTAAGAGCTCCATCTTTTGTATTGTCTTCTAGCTAGTAGGTCTGTGCTAGTTTTCATTTCCTCCAGCTTCTGGCTTCTCTCCTCACCCTTCACTCTGCAAAAAATCCTCACAGTTCCTTACCGTTTGGTTGCAATCTATTGCTCTACCCTTTCCTTGGTCTCCTGTAGCTACAAGGTGTGCTCATGGGGTATGAATTTCTCTGCTAACCTAGCTATTCCTCTCTTTTTTGGATCCTTTTTTCCTGTGAATAGCTCTACTTCTCCACTGCTGCTTGTAGTTTTCCCAATCAGTGGAAGCAGAATTAAATTAACATTTATTGGCAATTGGTGCTCATTTCTCAATTGCAAGCTTGCGACTAACTGGAGTCTTGGAGTACGTCCAGTGGTGAGCTGGAGCTAGTCCGCGCGAACCGGTTGTTAAATTTTGAAGCCGGTTTAGAACCAGTTGTTAAAGGGAGCCAGCCCGCGGGCCACATCCGGCGCACGGTACTGTCCTGTCCTGCCTGCCTGAGCTCTCGGCTGGGGAGGCTCCCCTGAGAATCCCTTTTTAATTTTTACTCACCCGGCGGCGCTCTGGGTCTTCGGCAGCACTTCGGCGGCAGGTCCTTCGGTGCCACCGAAGACCTGGAGTGACTAAAGGAACCGATTCTTCAGCTTTTGGCAGCTCATCACTGAGTATGTCTACACACATGCCAGCCAGCTCGGGCTCGTGGGGCTCAGACTGTGAGGCTGTTTCATTGCTGGGTACACCTCCAGGCTCAGGCTGGAGCCCCCGGGACCATCCCTCACCTTCAGGGTCTTAGAGCCCAGGCTCCAGCCTGAGCCAAGACGTCTACACAGCAATGAAATAGCCCCGCAGCCTGAACCCTGCAGGCCTGAGTCGGCTGGCACAGGCCTGCCATGGGTTTTTCTTCACTGTGTAGACATGCCTTTGTGCGACTATGGGCAGCAGGAGAACTGTAGATAGCGCAGCATTAGTTCACATTTGGCACATTCACAACCTAAAGGGCTGGAAACACTGCAGTGTTTTCATTCCTTAGGCCTTCATTGGCCAGGGAAAGTTTTCTAACCCAGGGCTTGAATTTTTCAATCCCTACTGTGTGTATTAGAAGAAAACAAATGTCTTGTACCCTACTCCTGTCCTAGGTATCTATGCGTCTATCAGTGGTGAGAAATAGGCATTTTAAAAACAGTACTGGTTTTAATAAGTTCAAAACCAAAAATCCCACTTATTTTCTTGTTTGTTTTTACAGGCATTCCCCTGTATTTCAACAGGAATTTATGGTAAGTAAGACCTCTTATTAGGTACCATTTAAGTGGGTTTTCTTCATAGCAAATGGTTGGTGTTGTTTAAACAGATGTTTTTGTGCCTTTGTAGATCATTTTGGCTAGTGCATGAATTAGTATTTTATTATTATTATACAAACAGCATCCAATCTGACAATGATTGGGATCTTGTTGTACAAGTAAAATAGTCTGTGCCCCAAAGAGCTTATAGTTTAAGGCCCTGATCTTGCAAAAACTTATGCACGTTATTATCTTTACACCCATATGGCTCCAGTGGTGCAAAGTTAAGCATGAGCAAATGCTTTCAGGATAGGGTTCTGTGGAGACAAAAAACGAAGATATGAGGAACTTTGTACATCGTGCAGGGAAAGTGGCCACAGTGATGGGGACGTGTCTTGTTAGTTCCATCATTTTTTGTTGTTTTTATTTTTTTAATTTGTTTGCTCCCCATCTGGTGATTTATGAAGGGACGAGGGAGAGGGATACTATCAAAAGATGGCAAATATTTATATATATGAATATACATTTTTATTATTTTAAGTCAACCTGTCCATTGTTAGTCTGTCCATTGTTAGTCATCCACTTTCTTGTAGTAATCACAGGACAGATGACCATTGAAGAGTTATTTGAGGTGGAAAGAGGTGGGTTCAAGGAGGGTGTGCCATACATAAAAAGCAGCATGGAGAAATGAATGGAGACTATTAGGGGTGGAGCGGATTCTTTACTGGTAGATACAAATATATTTCTAGCGTTAAAATCTAGTAAATTGCTTTTTTTGCATTTAATGTTTTAAAATGCATATAGAATTATAATAGGTAGTGTTGTTATTTTTAATCTCTCTTAAGGTTAATAGAGAGACTAGCAGTGCAGCAAATTTAAAAAATCATGGAAGAACTAAGTGCCACCATAATAATCATTACTTAGTTATTGTACAAACGTCAGATATATTAACTTGCAGCCATTGTGCTGAGTTAATATTAGGATTGGCTAATCAGATATTATGCAGGAGAAAAAAGATTCACAAAAACATGACAGCTTTATTATTTTTTTAATGTAAGAAAAATGTAAAATCTTTTTATCATGTACCAGTATCAGTATAGCATTGGATAGGCTGATTCCAGGCTTATTATTTTGATAGTTGTTAATTTGAATCAGATTTCAGAAAGTGGAAAAGGAATTACTTTCTTGTACAGTTCCTTTTTTTCTTCTTCCAGCTGTATTAATGTTACTGATGAGAAGATTACAGCTGCAGTTTAGAAACTTTAGAAATCACCAGATATGGACTTATTGCAGATAAATCTTTGCCTCAGTCTCCAAATCCCTTATCTTCTAGGGAAAATTCTGGGTTTCATTCCTGGACATTTTGGATAATGTACACACTTTTTTCCTTAAGTCTTAACATGGACATATTTTTATTAGTTTGCAAAAAGACGCCAGACGTGATGCATGTGTGTGGAATTTACTAGCAAATGAAAAGCACAAACAATTACAGCTCATTTTATGAGAGCTGGATTAGTCAATAGAAAGTAAGCCCCTGCATACAAGAAACATGGTTCCCTGAGGTAACTAAAAGGAAGTTAGATAGAACCTTGAGTTCCTTTTCCCAGGTAATGGTACTTTTTGAGATGGTCATTGAATTTTTTTTAAGCTGAAAAGCTAAGGCACAGCTGAAACACTATATAGTATGGCAGATGGAGTTTCCATATGTATTTGTTGTTTTCATTGGCGTACAAGGAACAGAGCATACTTCTGCCAAGACACTCTGGTTTTCCATAGTTTTTTATAAAAGGCTGTCAGCATGCAAACTCCTAACTGAGCTCCTGCTCTGCATTTCAATATTTGCCATCTAATTTTCAAGGAGATGTGAGAATGACACTTTTTTAAAAAACCAAGCTATTGATCCCTGATTTTTTTTCAGAACTCTCAGACATGACTCTTGAAAGGGCATTTTCATCTGGTAGCTGCTAAGGGCAAGTCTCTGTGTGAGATCTGAAATGCTGACAGATTTAAGAAAGGGTGACAGCAGTTCCTGTGCAGTGATGAACTTGCCAGTGATGTTGTGTTATGTAATACATTTGGGAACCAGGGCACATACACAACACACAAAGATCTGCTTAGTGGTGCTGGTGGTGGTTGTGTTTTCCCCCTCACACACACGCTTTAGGGATTCCCATTGCCTAGGACAGCAAGTGACTTTTTTCTAGTCCATATAGATGTTCATCACAATAATATCTGAGTGCACTCCAGTTATGCATTAAGCAACGTGGCTGCACACCTGGCATATGGTGTTTATTATCTCAGCCTCTCTCTATGGGGAGAGGTGTATGTAATGAGTGTCTTGTTTTGGTAAGGTCTTAGGGTTTTGTTTTTTAAATGTACTTCACTTCAGGTGATCTTATTGGATAATATGTCACATAAGCTTGTTTCTAAGCTACTCTTATAATGAATATTGTTTCACACATGCTAATAAGAAAATATTTATTTTCTTTGTTAAAGAATATATGGCCCTGATTCTGCAGTCAGATCCCTGCAGACAAACCATGCGCACATGCAGAGCCCCATACAGTGAAAGTTGAGCTTCAACTCAAACTCAGCGGGGCTCTGGTCAATTTGTAGGGTTCCACCTCTGTGGATCCAATTGTGGGATTGAGGCCTGTGTTTTCCTCAGTGGTCTTGTAAATGCTTGGTTTGCTTTTCTTCTCCCTGGTCTCCTTAGGCACTCTGTTCCAGAGAAAAGCCTTTCCTGTTTGTATCACTTCAGAACACTCCTTCCTCAGAAAAAAAAGGTGTGAAGACGAAAGTAAGCCTCCTATTAAGTTTTGGCTAACAGCAGGTTCCTTTTCATGAGAGGACGTTTGATGGAGGAAAAGTCTGCATTCCTCCCAAAATGCACTCTCCACACTCCAGCTTCTTAGAATGCTTTGAAACACTTAGAAAATGTTCCAACTTGAACAAGTTAAAGCCGTGAGAAGGCCAGAGGCAGGTTTCCATTAAGGCACCATGCCAGAAGTCTAAAAGAAGACTCTGGGGTGTCTTCATTTTTCAAGACTGATGAATTCAAAGGAAGGATTAAATGTTTTAAAAAAATTAGTTAGAAAAGGCCTGGTGCTTATTTCTTGTAAGTCTGTGTAAAACAGATTAGAATCAGGCCCAAAGACTCTCTGAATTAAAAACTGTATTGTTTTTTACTTGCAGTTCTTAGTAATCTCTGATATTGTGATAAAATGATGATCAGCCAAAAAATAAAAAATAGAGAAGGCACAAGGAATGGAGACTTCTTGTGTCCCTATAATCTCCTTGGTAGCGCTCTGTGCCTCAGTTTCCCCACCTGTAAAACCAGCATAATGCTACTTACCTCCTTTTGCAAATGGTTTGAATGTTACTGATTGAAAAGCATGGTATAAGAGCTGAGTATAAGTATTTATTATTAGTCAACTGAGAGATGACTTTAACAAGTACTTTCTCTTATGGCAGGAACATATTGAATTAATAATCGGAAAGAATTCCCAAGGATTGTTCACAGTCAATCCAGTATTGTTTGGAATTGCCAGCTATTAGAGTAATTACCAAGCAACAGAGCCACAATATTTACCTAGTATATTTTAAGATGAGAAAGATATTTGAGGTTAACTTTGTCAGGAGGGTTGTCTTCTAGAAAACTTAACTTATGCTGCACTTTGGAGTAAGGCCAAACTAAGTAAACAATTCTGATGTAAATTCTCCTTTTCAGGGTCTTCCAGTGCTTTTTCCTCTTTTCCTTGTTCAAAGAAAGGTCAATATCTGTTTGAAAAGTTTTTGTTTTTGTTTTTAAATCAAACACCTACATTCCCAGACTGTTTACACTGGTCACCATTAATAAATCTGATTTACTCACAATTACCAGAAGAAAATGTGCTTTGGAAATCTTTCCAGAAAAGACATCTCTGGAAAGAGACTAAGCACAGAATTTCACACCTAACGTGGTTGGTTCCCGCTTCTTCCCCGCCCACATTACAGCTTGTAAAAACGAGTTATTTAAAGGCTGCATTTTTGCCGCAGCTGCTATAGGAGTCATGGATTCCATGATTTTCATGTATTTTAACCAGTGTTCAAGACTCCGACATTTGGGAACTTTTGCAAAAGGGAAAGTGGATGTGGGATCGTAAACAGTACGACTAATTTCACTGCGCATCTTGAGAGTTGCCAAGTTAAAACCTAGGCTGCATACATAGTTGGGAAAGGATAAGAATTCTCTTAAATTAGGGTTCATGTTTTGCCATGTGTTCATGGCAGATCATAGATTCTGAGGATGGAGAAACATATGAGCATTGGATAGGCATTTTAGGATGTTATCATCCATGTACTCCTGTGTTTTACTTACTGCCATATTACTTGTGATATAAGTTTGAGGTACTATTGCCACTTATTTTTTGTTGTTGTACTCTACCAATGCAAGAAATCAGTTTTAATACTTATTAAACTCACTTAGAAAGTAAAGACGTTAAAAAAGAATTAAAACAGAAAACGAAACAAAACAAAAATGCGGAGAAAACCCTACGAAAGTCTACATTTTAATAGGCTTCAGAGTGGTAGCCGTGTTAGTCTGTATCAGCAAAAACAACGAGGAGTCCTTGTGGCACCTTAGAGACTAACAAATTTATTTGGGCATAAGCTTTTGTGGGCTAAAACCCACTTCATCAGATGCATGCACCTAATGTTGTTTCTACATTTTAATAAACTCCCTTATTCTTTCTATCTCCTTCACAGGCCAGCTGTGGGTTTTTAATTGCCGTGTAGATGTAGCTGAAGAGGAAAAGCTAGGAGAATGCAGAATGTCTTTGATGCTTGTAGTTTAGTTGCTGGAAATTCACAGGGAACCCACATATTATGCACCCTTGTTAGCCGGACTTGAGACCAGACACGTTTTCTAGTATCAGGCTGTTCAGTCTTGTTTTTAGCTTGCCTCTCTGGTCAAAGCAAAGTGTTGCAAGGTTAAGTTTGTCCTGCATGCTAAACCAGACTGTGTGAGGCACAAGGTAAAGAGAGAGGAGGAGTAAGTGGAATAGGTATACTAGGGTGAGAGTAACAGCAGGATCCCTAGGTTTATATCTAAAGAGTTACTTAGGAGAGAGCTACGGAGTTGAAGTCATGTGAATCCTTCTCCTCGTTTGGTGTGGTCACAGCATATTCTAGATCAGGAAAAAGTGTTGCTGAGTTCTGTTATCAGCATGTGTGACCCCGGTGTGCTGTTAGTCAGTGCTGGGAGGAAGATGTTGCCCAACGTTTCTTAAGTAAGTTCCTAAGGGTTTCCCTCAAAGAAGAAACGACAAATAACAGATCTTATCAAAAGTACCCAGTCAAAACAAAATTCCAAAAGTCCACATATGGACACTTCCTCTCATATTAAGATTCTCTTCTATTGCTAAAACTAATCACTAATATTTTTGACCTCACCAGAACCTCCAAAAACCTCATCTGCACTTTCTTAGTCCAAATAAACTAGCTTCATGTCACTTCTTTGGCTGTGTTCTGTGGTTTCTTTCAACAGCAATTTCTCATAATACATCTAGAGAATAAATTAGCATTTGAGCACCTACTTTGGACAATGTCAGATTTCAGCTAAGAGTAAAGTTTACCGGAACATGTGTCTGTTGCTGCAATGGGGCTGATCTGAGAGTCACTAGGATAGCAATCTATGTTTTTTCAGTGGTTAACTTGTAATTGCAATTATTATTAACATTAAACATAGTTAAATATTATTATGTATGATAAATCTATAATGTATAAATATAGCAGCTACTAAATGGCAATTATAATATTTAAATAATTCTAGAAATCTCAATAGTACTTGTATAAGAAATTGTCACATGTATTATTTAACAGAGATCTTATTTCAGAAAGCATCGTGTCCACATTACTAATTGTTCTCTTCCTACCCTCAGTCCTTTTCTCTCTGGAATATATTTTAAATACTTAGAAATTATTAGCAGAGAATGTAAATTGATTAACTCTCAACAGTCTGAAAGTAGTATTCACATGATCTATTTAACAAGGAGAAACTTTGACTTGATTCCGGAATGGTGGCAGAAACATGAAGGGGCATATGAATGTTTAGCATATCTGGCATGTAAATACCTTGTAATGTTGGCTACAAAAGTGCCATGCAAATGCCTGTTCTCACTTTCTGGTGACATTGTACATAATAAGAAAGCAGCATTATCTCCTGTAAATGTAAACACACTTGTTTGTCTTAGCGATTGGCTGAACAAGAAGTCGGACTAAGTGGACTTTGTAGGCTCTGAAGTTTTACATTGTTTTGGTTTTGAGTGCAGTTATGTAATAAAAGAAATCTACATTTGTAAGTTGCACTTCATGACAGAGATTGCACTATACTAGTATGAGGTGACTTGAAAAATACTATTGCTTTTGTTTATCATTTTTACAGTGCGATTAATCGCGATTAATTTTTTTATTCACGATTTACAGTGCAAATATTTGTAATAAAATAATATACCCTTAGATTTCAATTACAACACAGAATACAATATATATGAAAATGTAGAAAAACATCCAAAATATTTAATAAATTTTAATTGGTATTCTATTGTTTAATAGTGCGATTAAAACTGTGATTAATTGCGATTAATTTTTTTTAATGAATCGTGTGAGTTAACGGCGATTAATCGACAGCCCTAGTATTTAGGTTGTAAATTTTCCAGTGCGGAGACTCCCTCTTACTTACTGCCTCCCTCCTAAGTGACAGAAATATGCTAAGGTCTCTGAGACAGCAAGCAAGAGGAAGGGAAAAGAGCCTTGCTGTGCAAAAATACAATGGGGGCTCTGTTCTCTCCTGTGTCTGAGTCCCACTCAACCCGGGAGAAAAAGGGGGTTGACAGGGATCAGGTTACAGCTCCCTGATTCTGTGCTAGCTGGCTCCAGCATGAGCGAGAGCAGCATAGGGTCCATTCCAACTTACTCCTCTAGTGTATAGTCTCTAGACCTTGCACCAGTGGAGGATAGGCATGGTGGACGGGTGTGGTAGGCGCACAGATTGGCTCTGCTGGTTTTACAACAGCAGGGAATTCCCTCTTCCAAGGAAATTTTCTGCTGGTGAGTGACTGTCACACGCTGGCCTCTGCACTGCCAGGGTGGTGCAAAGGGGCTGCGTAGGATGTTGAAGTTGGCCCTCTATGTGCAATCTTTGCCATGTTGGAGCTGAGAGAGAAAGGGGGGGCAAATAAAGGGGAAGTCGTAAGTGACCTTTCAAAATCTCTCTGATGGGTGGAGGGAGATGTACACTTGCATACTAGGGATTTTATGTAACACATCTAACGTATTAATATTATGACAAGTACTAGCTCATTGTGCAGCAACACAATAAAAAAAGACACAGCGGATTTCTTTTCTGTGCCTAATCGAAATACCTGAGAGCCAAGAATAGGTGCTTCTGCTTTCCATGCTCCTTGCCTTTTCTATCCCTATGCTAGATAGGAACGCTGCCATACATCATTGGAAAGAGCAACTGCAGTTGAGGCAGAGAAAGAATTAAAAAAAAAAAGTCAGACAGTGCACTATAATGAATAACTGTTAGTGTTTCCAAACAGGGGTCTTGTTTTAGAAGGTATATTCTAGTACAGGGGTGGCCAAACTCTGGCTTGTGAGCCACATGTGGCTCTTTTACATTTAAAGTATGACTCACCAAGCCCCCCCCTCCAGCCCCTATTCTCCACATACCACCAGACTTGGGGGCTGGGGGAGCTCGGGACCTCTGCCTGGTAGTGGGGTAGGAGTTTCTGCCCAGCAGAGGTGGGGTCTTGGGGCTTCAGCTCCGTGGGGTGCACCTGCCAGTGCTTGAAGCTTCAGTGGGGCTGAAGCTTGAAGCCCTGGCAGGTGCCTCTCCCATGGGGCAGAAGCCCTGAGCTCCTGGCAGGTGTGCCCCAGCTCGCGAACTTCTAAAGATTGTCATATGAGGCTTGGAGGGTCAGTAAGTTTGGCCACTCTGTTCTAGTAGTTCCTCCGCCTCCAATTGGTGGTAGTTGGTTGTGTAAATGATAGCTCAATTTAGGCCTGGAAATGGATTCTGACTTTATCTCTTCAGCACCTGCTTAATCCACTGTGTTTTACGGAATACTGAGAACCTATTCACCTCTCTTCTGTCTGGAGATGTGACACTCAAGAAAATTCAGTATCAGCAACAAAAATTCAGTGACAACAAGAAAATTCAGCGTCTACTACAGCATGATGAATTTTCAGAAAATAAAAAAACAGGGCTGCTTTATTTTTAAAATAGTCTATAAAATGCAAAGCATCACTGAATACATCAGCTTGAGGTGTTGAATTGAAAATATTATGTCCCGTTAATTTTAAAATCCGTTTTAATCTCTATTGTTTCTATTTCTCCTATCCTCCTGTCTATTAGCTTCTCTTTCCTCATACCTAAAGCAGTTTCAATAGCCTACGGTTGAATTTTAGGCTATTCATTTCTTTTACTGCAAGTAGGCTGTAGCCCACGAAAGCTTATGCTCAAATAAATTTGTTAGTCTCTAAGGTGCCACAAGTCCTCCTGTTCTTTTTGCGGATACAGACTAACACAGCTGCTACTCTGAAAATTGGTCATCGTGTTCCTTTTCTTGGCTCAGCTTTTTTAAGATAACAGTCTGGAGGAGTTTTTTTCTAAATGCCCTACCTGAGACCTTGCAAAGTAGCAGTGGACAACCTTTTTTGACAATAATGCAAGAACAAATTAATGGCGTAACATAGGTATTCCAGAGATGTAATGAGATTTCCTTGAGCTATAAAGATCAACAGCAGTATTTTCACCAGAACATTAAATGTTAGGTCCCGATACTGCATGTATGCACATGCTTTAACTTCATGCAATCTACATAGTCCTACTGAAGACTATTCATAGTACATAAAGTTAAGTCACACTCATAAGTCTTTGCAGGATTGGGGCTCCAATCCTGATACTTAAAAGCATACCTGATTACTGTATGTGACATATATTAAATAAAGAATTAATAAATATAGAGGCTCTGGCAGCTCTGGAATTATTTCCTATTTCATTAATACATCCCACCGGGATCCTAGTCTTCAGCTTAAAAATAACCTTCTCTGCAGAAGTAAATACATTAATGAAAGGTAAAAATAGATTATGAAAACACAGATGGTTTATCACAGATGAATAACATTAAATGCCAGAATTCACTTTTCTAGGTGTGTGATTCAGCGTGAATTCTGCATGTATTTAACAGCTTCTGTACAAAATAGAAACATTGTTAGTTTTGGGGTTTTTGGCAGTAGTGGTATATATGTTAAATTCTCCTTCATGGTTTTTCGGAGTGAGGTGTTCAGAAACAAATCTTCTGTGCACCTTGTTGTGTACTGTTAAGTTTTAAATCAAAAGTTCAGTGCGTTTTTAACAAGCTAACTACAAAAATAAACATGGATAGCCTTTTTGTGTACCTGACAGCAAGTCTGGCATATAAGTCAAGCATCCACTGAACTGCTTTTATAGAAAAAAAATTCACCTTGTACACCCCTTCTACTCCTTTAAAATACACTTAGGATCAGGTTTCCACTCACTAGAACTGAATTCAGTTTATTTCTAAGCTGTCACTACTGTAGAATGGCACTGGATTGAGGGGCATTCAGTGAGAAGGCTAAATCTAACTGGCAATCCATTTCTTCATTTCCATTGTATAGCCAACCTTGACAAATTAATCACAACCAACTGTTGGCTGCAGTGCGGGGCAACCTATGCAGCACAGAAGACAAATGAGGCCTCATGCTTGCCTGACAGCCTAATCTTTCAACTTGCCCCATTGGACCGAACAAGGAGACACTTTGGTGTGTCTGTCACCAGTACCACCCATAAACAAAGTGTTTGCTTGCAGTCCTATGGTTAGGCTGATGTGATAAATTATTGAGTGCCAGTCCAGTACCTTGTCAGTCAGTGCTGCAGACCGAGGCTCGAATAGATTAGTCCTGATAAAGAAGAGTCACCATGCACTAGTTTCCAAGATCAGTGAAGATAACCTCACCTAAATTAAATAGTGAAGAGTGATTTGGTGTGTGATCTCATGGGAGCTAGTTGGCTTCTTGGTTTAGGTGGAAATGTTGGGGCCACCGCAGAAAATCTTTGTCACATTAATGATAATTGGTAACAGGCTCCTGCCAAGACAATTTGTTAATCCAATGAACAGGATAACAGAAGAAAAGAGAAAAGTGGCAACGTAAATGAATTAAATGTCGTCAGTCAAATAGACTCATTTTTGTAAAATAATTAAAATTATTTTCTTTAGCCATGCTTTTGAAAATGATGTAGCATGTGTATAACTTCTAAAAGTTGCATTCTGAATGTGATGCTTTATTTTAGTCATGCCCCTCTTCATGATGTTGTTCTTTACTATTCACTGTTGTGATCTTAGTTTAGTGTTATTTTGCAGAATTACATATTGGGCCAGATCCACAGCTGGACTAAGCCAGATGTAACAGGGCATAGCAGGGCCCCCCTTGGTCCTGCCTCTGCTCTGCGCCAAAAATCACAAGGAGACCTTCTTGCTCAGCAGTCACCGGTGCAGTTTATTTACACAGTGCAAACCCACCACCTCTCACCATATATTGCTGGGGGTTCGAGCCGTAAGGGCTTCTCTTTCTTAGAGCCAGGAGGGGAGAGCTACCCCTTTCCTTCCATTCTCTGGCTTCTCCCCTTTTTGCTTCCTTCCTCTGAGCCTGTATATAGCCCCAGGCTAATCAGGCTGGCAGCTGCACCGTCTCTGCCCATCAGGCTCAGGTTCCACTTTCCAATTTAATTTTGAATAACACAGTATTTATTTTATCTCAGTGGGGTTTGTAAAGTTTTTTATGTTACGTTAAATGCTTAGGTGAAGGGCTTACCTATTATAGGGAATTGAGGAATAAAATTTTCTAGTATATTTTCTTTGCCCATTAGCATAAGAAAAATAAGACAAAACCTAAAAGTGTAACAGCTTTGCAGCATCCACATAGAAAATATCATCTAATGCTCACATTTTGTGATTGTTCTCCTGCTCAATAAGAGCAAGTGAAATTTCCTTATTAAAACTGAGTAGCCCCTTACCAAATGAGTAGTCCCATTGACTTAATTTAGACCACTTGTTGAATAAGGTACTTTTCAGTGTGTGAAAGGGTACTTGAATATAGTTCTGAATGATCTGAACCTCCATAGGATTGATTCATGTTGGAACTTAATTCCTACTGAGTTACTACTCCATATATGATTATCAATGGTAAAACCCATCCAGTGGAGACTACATGCACTGTATGGTCAATAAGAGCAATACCGTCACCTTCCTCTCTACTTCTGGAGCACTAACCACTCCTTGAGACTCTCAAATGGGTTACTGTCACTTGTGCTTATTAACGCTGGGCGGGGAGATTATCAGTGTATTATATAGGGCTTGATTCTCATTTTCATACACTAACACCCCTTCACACTTTTCTGGCTGTGTGAACAGGACTTAAAATCAATATAAATGTAATTGACCAGAGTCATGTAAAGGCGCCTTAGTGTAAATGAGAATTAGGCTGTACAGTCTTTAAGTGTACTACAGAGCTGTCCATTGGTTGTTAGGAGGTGCTGATAACAGATTATTTTAGATGCTACCAGACACACCCTCTGAGCATCTGCATTGCTGCTGCTGAAATTTGGCCTGCTACACAGTATACTGACAGAACCTGTAATTATCCGATTCCACAAAATACTGGAGCATACGGGTAGTCCTATTGACATCAGTGCAGCTACTCATGTGCTTAAAGTTTAGTCATGCTTAAGCACCCTGCTGAATTGGGGCCCTAAATATGCACCAGTGAATCTTGGTTGTGACTGTAGTAATTGCATCATTCCTCTTGTTAAATGTGAATACATCAGTCCAGCTGAAAGACAGTTAAAAGGTTTTCAGAATTCACTTTCATATTCCTTTGTTTTTATGATGTTAGAAGAGCATTTCTGAAAAGGAACGGGTGATACCATGAACTGTTTGGAATTCAAACGTCAGAAAAGCCACGATTAGAAGGCCTAGAACCTGTTAAACAAAAGTAGTTCCAAATATTAGGATTGCAGTTAATTAAATATTCCAAGATTGATCAGTACCTTGTGTATAGTTTAAGCTTTATGGACCAGATCATTACCAAAGTTTGAAAAATGAATATCAATTGTAAGCAGAATATATATCCGTGTAAATTGCATTCATCAGGACAATTGCCCAGTGTAGGCTGTGAGCTTTCGACAGTGCAATCATAATAGCTTTTCAGTTGATACACTTTATGGCCGAAGAACATTAATCATTTTCTTATGTCTTTAATTACCATAAGGTATTATGCTTCTGTCCATAATAGGTACTAAATATTATACCATTGATAGGTTTTTAACCATGCTTTTCATTGTAGGTTGTAAACATAATATAGCAGCCCATGATGAGTTCCGAACATTTTTTTTAACCTGCTGCCGTTAACAGGACCAGCAAAGTAAAATCAAGTTTTTTTCAAGCTATAGTTACTAGTGGATTATATTCTTTTATTTTTCTCTTATCAGGGATGAGCAAAAAGAACAACATAATTGTTAAATAACCCTCTCAATTAAGAGA
This sequence comes from Caretta caretta, assembly GCF_965140235.1. NCBI lineage: Eukaryota > Metazoa > Chordata > Testudines > Cheloniidae > Caretta > Caretta caretta. The sequence continues at coordinate 198,342,219 of NC_134208.1, read as the reverse complement.
AGATTTTTTTTGTCCATTTTAGAGAAATAAAACCCAGTTCCAAAACCAGAAAGATACTAGAAGTCACTGCATTTTGCATAGTAATAATTGTGACCTTGGCCCTGGGCGGAAATGATAACGCTACTTAGATGCTAGCTAATAACTGTGGACTGCTCTATGAGTCTTTTTATTTTTCTGTGTACTCTGTGGATTATAACATGGTAGCTTTTAGTATAGACTAATGTACTGGAAGCCAGTAGGTTCATTTAATAGAAATACATTAGACCCAGTGCTCTCCTCTAATCAAATTGTCAGCTATGATATAGATAATGTGTGTGCATGTTGGCATTGTTTATCTGTCATCCCTAATGAAAATTCCATTTTGTGGCATCTCAGACCAGACCAGTTGTCCTATGGCCTGATTAATGAGTTGTCACTATTTTACTGAATATAGGTAATCGGAAGCAGCAGTAGAATCCATCACATTTGGCATCGAAGTAATGTGGAACATTCAACATGTGACAAATCAGATTATTAGGAACCTTAAGATACTTGATTTTTTAATACGTAAGGCTTTACAAAATTGCATTCAATCCACATCAAAAAAATTAACTATTATTTCTTTAATAATTGCAGAGTTTATTCAAAACCATTTCATTAAGGGCAGTCACTGAAGTGGGATTTCAGGCATCTGTTGGAAAAGAATTGATTTTCTAAGCTTTTCTTAGATTATCTTTGGTCTTTTCAGGGTTTTTTTTGTTATTATTATTATAGTTGACCTCCTTGTAGGTTTGCCACATTGATTACCATACATTTTATAAAAAGAAAAGGAGTACTTGTGGCACCTTAGAGACTAACCAATTTAAAGTACTCCTTTTCTTTTTGCGAATACAGACTAACACGGCTGTTCCTCTGAAACCATACATTTTATGTGGATCTTGACCCCGGAATGTAGTTGAATGCTTTTTGAGTAGGAATTGATAGAAATATTTCTGTATGAGCAACATTGCCAGTAAATGTGAAAACCAACCAACCAAACTACCTCATCACTTAATGAACTCTTCCTGTTTTAAACAAGATTATTTTTCTTGATAATGAAGTTCTGTTTAATAAATGAACATCTTTAGCCAATTTTGTCAATGTCAGTGTTCTAAGCAGACAAGAAGAGGTCACTTTACCTTTTTTCTTTTTGAGTATATTTCAACCTTTGCTCCCCATTTTGTCATGCCTGGTGTCCTAAATTCTTTTCTCTCCATATACATGTTGTTTTCTCATTATCTAATCATTTTTTTAATTTGCAATTATCACCGTTACTATCAACACTTTTCATGGGTTTTCTACTTTTTGTATGGAATAGTTCTGCTCGAATTCCATGTTTTCTCTTATTTTTGTAACTTGCATTATATGATCCCTGGTTTTAAATTACTCCCCAATATTTATTTTTCATATAGATTATTAAAAACTATTAACATCTGTGAATTCATCTATTAGGTCGTCTCATAGTCTTCCCTTGTCCAGTAACGATGAAACCCATTACAGCTTCCTCACACCAGATTGGTGATCATCCTAGTAGACCTGAAGTCAGCAAAACACTGAAGCACATATTTAAAATTAAACCTATTATTCAAGCCTCTGCTGTGCATTGGATAGGGATGGACTTAAACATGTGTTTAAATGTTTTGTTGAATCAGGGCCATAATTCCCATATAAATAAACAGAACACTTACATTAAATCATAGACATTAGTTTAATCCTTTGAATCTGGTATGTTGCCCTGTTCTACTCCAGGAAATCATTAGACTGAAGGCTGCAATAATTTATCCATAAATCCTGAAGGCCACATTGTGCTACCCTTAAAATCAGTGGGATTACTTGAGTTAAATACTTCTCAATGTGAGCAGTTATCAGAACCTTACCCAATTTCTTTCCTAGTCACTGTGTTCCTACTCTAATTTAACCTATGCTTTCTTAATATATTCAATGCTTCCTTGCTAGTTTAAGTGCAATTTGTGACCATTAGGCTATGTTTTCTACATGGTCACTCCATTACCTAAAATGTCTACATCTCTTTTAAGTGACAGCAAACCCTGTTATTTGCTATATCTACTTAATAGTTTTATTCAAATCTTTTACATGATTTAGATACAAGAAAGATCCCAAAAGTGTCCCTGGAGACTGATGGGAACCAAGTCAGACATTTACAATTTTAGAGCAAGAGACAGTCAAGAAACTAGTGTATCTGCCACCCCTGCTCCCTTGAGCCTACCACTGGTACTTCTCAGTCACTCTTCTTTCCAATAGTTGTCCAATTCATTTTTAAACTCTTTATATAAGTTGCACTGATTGCTGCTCTGGGCAGTTCTTTCCTTGTTTCTATTACTATCTGTGTAAAGAATTGCTTCCCAAATTCCTTTTTGATGGAGCTTTCTTCACTTAAGTTCACACTTCCTCGTTTTTATGTTTGCAGTAGCTCAAATAGCCTTCTGGCAATTATGCTTTCTGTTCACCTGAGAATTTTGTATATCTTAGTGAGACCCACTCATAATCTCTTTTCTAAGGAACACAAACCTGGTTTCTGTAACCTTTTTGACGTTGAGATGCTTGATTCTCCCTTTCATTCAGTTGCCCTCCCTCCAATGTGTTCTCCATTTGTCAAATACTTTTAAATAAGGCAACAAGTGGTGAACACAGTAAATTAAACATGTCTTATCTAATCTCTATCAGTAGTAGTATAATTGACTCTGATTTGTATTTAACTGCTCTATTTATACTTCCTACAATTTTGTTATCATTTTGATCCTATTTTAAGCACTAACACATGATGTGTTAATGCCATGTGTGCCCTCTGTTACTCTTGATTACTTTTGTAATCCCTTGTATACCTACACTGTCTCTTCTGTGTTTTATTTTAAATCTTGTTTAATGACAGTAGGATAAGATACATGTTCCTGGGGCATTTACTATATTAATTTACTGTGGAACACTTATCTATTTTTGTTTCCCATTTAAGTGAATCCTGCCATATCTCTTCTCAATTCCGGCTCCATATCCTTCTCTGTCCTGTTTCGTGTCTCATTCTACTCCTATGCTGACTCCATTAAGCCTAGAGATGTTGGCCTAGCCCTTATAAATAAGGCTCAGATTTTGTCACGGTATTTTTAGTAAAAATCATGGGCAATAAACAAAAATTCATGGAAGCCTGTGACCTTTACAGTGATTTTTACTAAAAATATCCCTGACAAAATGGGGAGGGAGGAGGTTCCAGCACCCACACCAGCTGGGGGCTCTGGGGTCCCTCATCCCCGCTAGAGTGGCTGGGAACTCTAGGGTCCCCACTGCGGCTGAGCTGCAGTGGGGTCCCCTCACTGCCTGCCATAGCTGGGCTGCTGTGAGGGAGTCCCCCCACTGCCTGCCGTGGCTGAAACACTGTGGGGTCTGGTCGCCACGTCTGGGCACGTGCGGGGGACACCTGCCATGGCTGGGCTGCTGCAGAAGGATCCCTCTCTGCGGGGGGGCCTCTGGCGGGCATGCAGGGGGCTCCTGCTCCAGGGGCTCTGCAGGGGGGCTGCTGGCCATGCCTGAAGAGTGCTGATTGACTGTTCTGCCCTGCAGCCCGGAATTGCTGTCAGCCTGCCTGGTTGCATTGATACAAGCCATTTTGTATTATACACTGAAAATAATAGCATCGAGTGAGAGGCCCTTTTACTATGATAAGTTAATGGAACTTGAATTATCTAACACCATTATTGCCTTTCCTTATAGTGTCTCTTGATTATAGTTCTTGCATTCCATATCAATAATGTAAAAGCTGACTCCTTTTTATGTTTTCCTCTCTTTTTTTAAGATTGTGAACACTTTTATACTTTCTAGTCCTACTTTCACTGCTTAATACTTGTTTGTCTGTCTGTCTCTCTATCTAGTAAGCTTACAAGCTTTCCCCTACTTTCTGCTGGCTTCCATACTCTCTTGCCATATGCCTGCCACTTCCCATGTCCTCTACTCAATCCAGGAATTTTATTTTCTAAGACAATTTGTCATATATCTAAAATATTGATGTCTAGCTGGAAAATGTGCTTTTCCTGAGTTGCAGTGAAGGGCATAATTAGCTGAGTGGAACCACAGGAGACGTGTGACAAAGTAGTAGGGCAATCCCTTCATTTCTTCTGCCACTCAGCTGCATTTACAAGGAAATTGAGGTAACAGGTCAGTTTTCACTGAAAGGCTCATTGAAAATGCCTGATTTTTTTAAGTGCAAGTCATCAACTTGTCTGGCGGGTAGTAAGTAATTTAAATTTCAGTTGTCCACACCAGCTTTTTATTTGTACTGGGCTCTTGAACAATAGAAATGTCTTAATCTGCCCCTGTCTTCACAGCTTGATCAAGCCAGCCTCAGGTGGCTTCTTTTCAGATCCTTTCTTTTCAGATATAACCCATCTTTCTAACTGGGGTCTATGCTTATTTACATTGACACGTTTGCAGAATAACTTGTAAAAGAATGTATGGTAAATGGCCAATTTATTTTTCCTGAAGGGTTATCCTCTGACAAATTAAATGATTCCACTTAAGGGTCAGGCTTTGCTGAGGTTGGGAAGAACAGAGATTTTGACATTTTGTTCTGATAAATCTTCATAAGTGAGAGGAGTTTCAGTTATCCACTAAAGCAAAACACAGTTTGCTAGTATAATGATGCTAAAAAATTTCAGCACCATACTTTGACAACTATTTTGGGTACACGCTGGATATGCTATTTAAAACCAGTGTTAATAAGATTTAAAGTTCATATCAAGAGTAAATTGGATTTGAACTTGTAGGATTGGAAGTGCTATTAACTACTTATTTAATTTCCTTTTTGATTGAAGTATGGAAGATTCAGAAACTGCATAATTGGGAGTGAAATGCAAATTATAGATGTTAGCAGAAAATAATATTTTTTAAAATTGTTGTTTGACAATTAATTTTATGATCTTTTTAAAGCATGAGGAACACGATAAAACCTAGGCCATTATTAGTTTATTTGACTAACACAATAATCTAACCAATATTGGAGATGAAGGACTGAATTCTCATTTACACTGAGTTCCCTTTATGATGCTGTGGCTGTGTAAAAGGGCCTAAAGTGGGTGTAAATAATACAATTTGTGTAAATGAGAAACCACCCTAAAAATAAGAGCAGGAGATGGGAGAATAAATGTAACCTTTTGGAGATTTTCTGAGAAATGATTATATTTTGGTCTATTATACAATCTTGTAAACATTTGCCCATGTGAGTAGTCCTATAGAGAGCAGTACATTTATTCACATGCTTGTTTGCAGGATCAGGGTCTTACATTGTGAGTATGTTGTTGTCCTTTTCTTCATTGTTTAAAGTAGGTTTTCCTAGGATGCTATCCTGTAGCACTGTTTCTATTTAAATCTATTTAATCTTTGATGTGGAATGTGACTGATATCCTGTACAGTACAATCAATAAATGTTAAATGTAGCATTGGAGTAAATGAAGACTCACTGCAGGATGGGTCCACATACTTTGCTTTGAGCTCCCAAAATCTGTACAATATGGCCGAGAAAGAAGTTAAGTAGCCGGAGCAAAGTGACCAACTGCTGATATATACAGTACCCCAGAAAAGTGAATATAGTTGTAAACCGACGGGATAAAAATATATATCTATATCTATATACATTTCCAGATGGATCTCATCTCTTGCCAAGTAAATGATTTCTACAAAAATTATGCTGAACGAATTACTGCATCTAGGTGAGGAGAAAAATTCTCCCTCCTTTAAAATTTGATGCAGAAAATGTTGAGATAATGCAGGGATATGTCATGCCAGACGTACGACACATGCATTTTTAGCATTTTATGTAGTGGAGGTTGATATCATACAGAATGATCTAATATGAAGTGAAAAACAGTGGCCATTGTAAGTACTGAATACAGGAAGTTTTTTCTTTCTTTCTTCCAAAATGTAGTGGCGTTTTTGAGCTCATATCTGTCTGGAAGCATTTCAGCTTTCAACTGTTGTAGATTTTCTGAATAAGTAACTGCTGGTCTGTGTGACCCTTTACTATGTTTTTATCACTACTGTAGGCAAGGTGAAAAATCAGTCTGAATAATATAGAGAAACCTAAAATCAATACTGCATTTGTTAAAAGAGCAAACTAACTAGATTAAATGTGCCTCAGATAGTATCTTGCTTTTCACCCAGCCTTCCCGGGGTCAGGGTACTGTAACGTCTTTCCAGTTTTCCAAATAAGACTTTAGGAGAAAATGATAAAAGGAAATTTTTGTTTCTGATTTTTCAGAAGGCACTAAGCATGTGTGTATTTTTTACCTAGCTCCCAATGCTCTCTTGGGAAATCTTTTATTTTCTTTGCAGTCTTGTTAGAAAGGAGATAAGAACTGTGCTTCAGTAGAAATAATGCCACACTTCTTTGTTTCTTCTTGTATGCGCAGAGCCTTTACTGAGTACTCTGTTGCTTTCTGATAATCCTACTAGGTTTCAGGGCTGCACTAGAAAGCAGAATAGCCAAAATGACCGTGGAAGTGGTTTTAAAGGGCAGTGCTGATATGACAAGGCTAAGGTGTCACTTTTTTTTTCCCAAGTCTTTAGTGGAATTGAGCAGCTTGTTTTCTTTCTATATTTTTAGCCATTGTCCATGTATAATTTCATTATTCTACAGGATAGCAAAGAGAGAAACCTGCAAGGGTGGGATAGTTTAATGGATCTGCCGATGGACAGGAGATGTGGGCTTTTTTTTTTTGCCTCTGGACAGAAAGAGAAAAATTCTGGCCCCATTGTAGCCAGTGGAAGTTTTGTCATTGACTTCATTGGCGCCGAGATTTCACCTAAGGAATCCACTGAGAAATAAAACTAGTGTTCCACTAACTGTCTGTAGGCCAACTGGCTTGCTCGTGCAAAGAAGTTGTATTCTATCTCTGTTTATTTTTTTAGAATATTCCCCCCCTTACTATAAAGCAGATACATAGCTACTCTGGATACGTACTACAAGCATAATTATACAACTCTAGGCTAGGGAGGCATAGGTGTCTCGGAGTTATGAGCGCTCTATCCTTCCTATATTGCTATGTGGCAGGCTTGTCCTGGCTAGATCACAACTAGAAGGGAGGAGGGTCCTCGGGTTGTGCCAGTAGGGAGATGGCTGAGAACCACTTCTCTAGACTATAGTCATTTAGAGTTTGTGTGAATGGATTGGATTTACAGTACTATAGACTATATATATTTATCTCTAAATATATGTCCTTGCAGTGTAGGCAGGTACACTTTGGGAAAGTGGGATCATTTTTTGTACACTTTTGTTCAATAAAGAACAGCAAGGCATATGCATTTAAATCAGTGGATAGAAATGGCTGTTTAATCTTTTGGAATCTTAACTATACATGAAGCCAGTGTCCTATTGCTGTTCAATTCAGTGTATGATGGAGATTTCACAGTTGATTAGTGGTTTGCACCTTTATTCAGATTACTTTTTGTTATATTATGTCATAAGCTTGGAAGACAATTTGGCTTGTTCAGAAGTTAGAAATATATAGATGAATCATAATAATAATAATGAATAATTGTGTGTATATCTGAATATTTATGTATGGACACACAAACATTGCATCTGCCCTCACATGCATGTATCTATAAACGCACACATGATATTGATTGATATTAATATCTACACCTACAAATATATGTGTACGTATTTAAGACTCTCTCTCATATGGAGTAGTTAACTAAATATTTGCATTATGTGTGTGTGTGTTCTAACTGCACATATACAGCCCTGCATTGTCAGGGCAATGAGAGCTGCAAAAATCCCCTTTCAGTGTTTTGGTGACATTCCCTTTGTTATTTCACTATTGTGCTCTGCTTGATGTTCTAACACTTCCCATGTGCATTTCAGAAATACTCTGAGCAAGAAAAAATCCATTACATAACACATTAAGCATCACAGCTATGAAGCAATTTGATTATCAGTGTAGCTCCAAAGAGAAGCCTGTCTGTTATATTTTTTAAAGGAATTTTAGAGCACTGAAGAACCTCTGACGTGGCCACTACACAAAGCTCTCTACAAACATTAAAGAGAAATTAAGCCAAAATCCCATACTGCTCATACTGCAGAAAAATGATATTCTTGCAGAGAAAGATGTGATTCTCCAGAAAACCTGAACTGTAATACGTCTCCTGCATGAACGTATGTCCTACGACTCATAGAAAAACTGCATCTCTCAGCAGTTGCCAGTGTAAATATGTCCTTTCAGTAAAATTCCACAATTTGTAACAGCAACAGTATGAGTATATCAAACAGCATAAGCACAGACTTCATTCTGCATCTTTTCCACAATGGAAATTTATGGCATGTTTGTGGTAGTCTCTCTATTAGAGCTGAGGGAATAAATGATTTTTTGGGTTCGTTGGCGGAACTGAAAAAAACCAGTTTCAGGTTAAATGAATTTTTTCCCCCAGATTTTTTGTTTAGTTTAGGTTTTAGGCGTGGTTATTCCCTTGTTTGTTTTTCTTTAAATGAATCGAGCTCAATTCCTACGCAAACCATTATTCTGAAACAAAGGTGAAATGTTTTCTTTTGAAAGTGTCTAAACAAAACAACATTTTCAATTTCTTTTTTCTGAAACTCCTTGCCAAATTCAACTTGAATTCACAAATAGTCTGGTCTCTCTAAAACTACATTTTCCAGCTAATGAATGACTCATCTGAAAAAAATTGCCTCGCTCTACTCTCTATCGCTACTTGCTCATATGGCTCCCATAACGATAGTATCTGGTACCTATGTTCACCTTGTGCTGTTAATGTGATTAGAATGTCATTTAATTTCCTTAGAATATCAATATACCACGTAGAATGAATTTGGACAAAATGTAATGTGTGTTTAATAGGTACAATTGCTGACATGTTCTTTTATCTTGTACCTTTTTTAGGTGTAGACTGGCCTGAGACACTGATCTCTAGTTGACCCCTTAGCTTGAAATCGTAGACACTGCTCTGCCTAGCAACACTTACAGACAAAATAGCGGAAATTCAGGATGATGAATGTAGATTGCCATGCTGATTTGACAAGAGATTACTCTCAGTCTAACAATCAGTCCACATTGGCTTATTTCTCTGACAGGCTTTGCTTGAGCCACCCTGTTGTAAGGAAAGTCAGTGTGTCTCGGCCCACAAATTATCTTGCTTTTGCTAGCCAGATAAGGAGAGTGACACCTGCTTGTCTGTTTGATGCTGATGCCTTCTGATACCTGTTTCTTTGGTGCGGCTGAACCTGTGGTGATCCATTTGTCCAGAGCGTGGCTCGTTAGGAGGGGAGGGTACTTAATTTTTTTCAATCCACTGCACACTCTGGGAGCATTTTGGGTTAGGCTTGGTTCAATCTGCTTCCTCACTGGATTTCCTAGGTTCATATTTATTGTAATTATTAGCCTCTACCAACTGCCCGCTTACCATCTGTGAGTTGTGTTGAATGTATTTGCAATCACTCTTTCAAAAGTTTATTTAGTTTTCAGCTGCTGCTGGTGAGGTCATGAATTTTCTGAGGAGGAGAGATTTAAAAGGCACATTCCCCTGCTTAACAGGAATAGTGAGCCATGATCATTTCTTGAGAAATTTTCACATATGCATTATGTGAGATTTCTTATATTTCTTTTGGCTGTGGTGGCATTTGACACAAATGCTAATTAATTGTCACCTTGGTACATGCCACAACCTACACTAATATATCTGCAACCTTGTGACCTAGATGTCAGGGAAGTAACTGTTTTACAAATGTTGCATTCAGTGATATTAGTGAGAGAAACTTGTTTTTGAGGGGGGACCAGTTGTGAGGTACGGTTGTGGCTGTGTGAGGTAAAGAAAATAGTTCATTTGGCAGAAAGCCCATGTGTCCTATCCCTCTCCTCTACTCTGATTGATCCAAACTTTCTTTTCAAGGTGAGAATATAAATCAATACCAAGAAAAATGGCCGAGCAAGCAGCATGCATGTCAACGAGTCATCTCATGCCTCTGGCAAAAAGGCTAAGCTAGTTGGTAAAACACTAGCATCTTTGCTTTCAAAAAGGTCAGATTTACCATTGTAATGAGTTACCCCAGCATTAGGTGATTATGATCTTGCAATTTTCACAGCTGAAGGACAACTGCAGGTATTGCAAGCTATGCCTGAGGTAGGGTTATCATATATGGCTCTCTTGTCTCTTTACACAACCATATCTGATGGATAGACTTGTACTATTATGATTACAATGCCCTCAATAGCTAAGCTTAATCCACATGACCATAGTGAAGCTCAGTTGTTCACTGTTCTGTTGTGTATTCAGAACACATTTTCATCCCACATGCATCAGTGTGTGGTTTCAGAACATTTTTGGGGTGAATGTTGAACACCTCTTTAAGATGAACCTGGAAAATTGTCTTTATTGCTACACCAGCACCACCACCAGCTGCTGTTTTTTCTCATTGCTACATACTAAACACTTCACGACTGGCAAAATTAACCAGCCAAAAATAATGCCTGCAGAAATAGTTTGTGTGTAATTGCAAAGTACATCAGAATGATTAATTGAGTTACTGGTATTAGATTTTACTTTCAACATTATTGAATAGAGTTGAAAAGTTTGTAAAACAAATATAAGATATTCTATTTATCTTTTCATATTGATAAAACAGCAGGAATCAGGTGTGATTTGCCAATATAGTAGAAATCTACTAACTAGCACATCTTGCTGCACACAGAAACATGCCATCCTAGTTACTTTTTTGATTATCAGAGACTCATAAGAATACTTTGTCCAGACTTGTATTCACTTCTCTTTCATAACTGTTTGAAAGCAAAGCATTAAAATATGTAAATTACTGTATTAAGGACAAAGAGATCCCTTTTTTAGAAGCCACAAGAGAGTAAGAAGCTGTCTGAAATGAATCAGTAGCTATACAGCGGATGGATTATGTTTGCAAGCTCCATTTCAGACTTATTTCCTACTATGGGTAGGTTTATAGACAACACTAGGAGTCTCCATTAAACTGACTAAGTTTGCCACTTATCCATTGTTTAAAGTCATTGATGTGAATCTCTTCCCAGGCATTTGTTTCAGTTAAAATTGTATGCTAGTTGAAATTGCCTGTTTCTATCATCTTGAAGTGCATCATATTAAATGTGGACTATTTAGTATTTGTGTGTGCTGTTAATAGGCTGGTTTGGTTGCATATTAACTGACAGTAACATTTTTCACCCTTAGTACTTAACTTTACTCTGGGTCAATCCTAAGTAATAAAACCCTTAGTGTCTCTGTACAATCTCAAAGTCACTAAAATAGAACTCCATTAATATTCTCCCACAAAATCCTCATTATACTGTTACTCACTGGACATTTTCCACATACTGCACAGGCAAATTAGGCATGCAATACCATTTAACAATAGCATGGATGTTCCTTTGGTAAATTCCCACAGCACAAGAAGCTGAATATTTACCCCAGAGTGTCTGACCACAGGGAATTTCATCAGGTTCTCCATAAATTAATGAAGGAGGGGAGTTTTGTGCTCTCTCTTTGTCCTCAGAGTAAATCATGCTAATCATTTTCCAGGAAATAACAGAAGATAGAGTGGAGACCCCAACATATATCCTCAACGACCATCCCTTTCACCTCACCACTACTCAACATCCTCCTTCCCTAAAAAGATCTGCTTCTCTTTTATATAATCTCTTTCAAATGATTCAGAGTAATTCTTTTATCATCTCTCCTCAGGAGAATTAGGACAATGGTAGTTGGAACAGCTTGCATAGCACAGAATTTGTTTCAGAAACCATTTAGCTGGTCACTGTTGTAATTCCCAGAAAGAAAGAAGATAAAATGTCCTGAAACAGATACCAGAGCATGTATGTTTGAAGATCTTTGAAGCTTTCACAGGCTGTCACCAAGGGTAATAGATATATGCAAAGATGTATAAAGGATGTAGTTCATTCATAAGGAGAGCTGGTTGGGAATTTTTTGATAACACTTTTTTCCATTCGAAGAAGATGATTTATCAAAACTGAAACTTTTCACTGAAATGTTTTAATTTCAATGAAACTTCAGTTGGGAAGGCTTCTCAGATGCAGGATGGAATTGAGAACGAGTGCCCAGAAAAGCCAATAGCCCATCTGGGCTGTTGGAAGACCTAGGTTCAGGTCCCTGTTCCCAAGGGAAAGGCAGGGAAGATCCTTGAAGCTGGGTCCCCCACATCCCAGGCCAATCTACTGATCTATGGGTGTAGTCTGCTGTGACATCGGAGTAGTTTGACCTCTATATTTGGGGAGACAGCTCCAGTCAGGCCAACAGGGCTGTGCGTGGGGGAGGGGACACACCTACCCAAGGCTTGCAAACTACGCCTGTGGCTGTGGGTTTTCTCCTCCTCCTCCTTTTTAATGAAAATTATTGAAAAGTCTCATTTTTGTTCCACATAGGAATGAAAACAAATGGTGGAACCTCAAATTTTTTTTACACAGCTGAATTCTTCTTTTCCACCCAGCCCTAGTCATAACTGGTTTTTTTTAAAAGTAGGGAGCCTGTAAGGGCAAAACCGATGAAAGATCCTTTTGATTCTCTTCTTATTTAAATTAGCAATTGAAAGTGTATTTTTATGACATGCACCTTTTTTGATAACACACTTTTGGAAATCAAGAGAATGAACATATCAGCGTATATACCAATATTCGCTAAAGACAGACAGCTAGCCAGTCTCAAATAGTATGAAAAGAAACCAGTGGCTGTGAAGACTGAGCAAGTATGTATAGCAGCTTCTGAGTCTTTTATTAATGTTAATATTCTGGGATAATAGAAGAAGAAACTTACAGGGAAGTGTGAATAGGCTTAGGCCTGCTCTACATTTAAAAGTTTGACATAGCTACAGCTCCACACCCCTGAGTGCTGCTACGTGGACATAATCTAATCCCCAGTGTAGATGCAAGTGGGTTGATAGAAGAATGCTTCCATCAAAACTGGCTGCCATCACTTGCGGAGGTGGAGTTCCTACAGTGATGGAAAACCCCCTTCTCTCGCTGTAGTCAGCATCCGCACCACAGGAGCTATGTCACTGTAGCATCCATGGCATAGTTATGGCTGAAGTCCTTTCCCGGTCTGGCACAAAACAAATGCACAGGGTGAGTGCCCACGCTCACCCCACTTTCTGGAATTCTTTTATAAGCAGTGTGAAATAACAACAGGAGAACAAAGCTCAGCCTAGCCTAGAGTTTTTTCTGTCTCAGACCCTAGTTCCTTCTACCATCTTAAATCCAATGTAGGATTAATGAGCCACACCTATCTCAGTGAGTCAGCAGAAATTCATCAGCGTATTTATACAGCGTGCCAGCACTTTTAACCTAGTGGGTGCAACGTAAGCCCCTGCCAACTGTGATAGGAATATTGCTATATGGAAAGGAAAAGATTTTAAAATGGCTACTGCTAACAGAATGTGAGTGAAAAGAAAAGGAGTACTTGTGGCACCTTAGAGACTAACCAATTTATTTGAGCATGAGCTTTCGTGAGCCACAGCTCACTTCATGATGAAGTGAGCTGTGGCTCACGAAAGCTCATGCTCAAATAAATTGGTTAGTCTCTAAGGTGCCACAAGTACTCCTTTTCTTTTTGCGAATACAGACTAACACGGCTGTTCCTCTGAAACCTGTCAGAATGTGAGTGGTAATTCGCAGTCCCAGCAGAATGGTGAAGGTCGGATCAAAATTTCCATTTCACCTAAGATGGCTCTCAATGTTTTTACATTGCTGCACAGTATTATTTCCAAGATGCCGCCATTTTAGCCACTGGAGAATCTGGGGAAAACAGTTCCATATTAGCGGCTGTGTGTGGAAATAAACTTTTTTTCTTGTAAATTAAATTTAAACTTCACAAGAGAAATACTACCCCTCCCCCAAATAATTCAAATAATGTGCTGTGTGGATACGGAGTTTGCTTGTACCTTATGGCTAATGCTCCCTTGGCTTTTTGTGCCTTTGTCCTTTTCAGTATTCTGGAGGAACACTCACCGCAGTAATATGGGCCAATGTTGATCTTATTACTTTATCTGTTTTATCTTTTGTGAAATTGAGCTGTTAGTCAGAATTGTTTAAGCTGCTGCTCCAGCAATTGGTTAACCATGACGCTCCTCAAACTCATTTCTTTCAAGTAATTTGATTCCCACGTGCTCACTGAGATTGCTTTTTTGCAGAAAGGAAACGGTATGTCTGTGGGAGGGAGGGTGGGAGTGAGCAGACAAGGACTGTTGTGGCTGAGAAATGCAGATTTAAGATAAAAACAAAACAAAAGCATGTTTTAAAAGATCACATTGCATTTCATCTCCCTTCACCTAAGTCTATAAAGCAAAATGTTTTCATGTTCACTGAATTCAAGCACATGTAGGGCCTTTTGTGCTGAGAGAGTACAAAATATCAAGTGAAATTCCATCCTTCTCTCGTTGTTCATCAGTTATGCCTAAAGCCAACGTGATTATCTTTTTCAGTAATATCGCCAGGAAAAAATGTGTAAAATAATTAGGTTTATTTTATTTTTTTGGTAACAGTGGTCCTAAAAGTCTCCTATAGATTTTAAGATAGTTCTTGAAATCATGAATAGAGGTTAGGGTTTTTATTTTGTTCCCCAAGCTGTTTCTTTCACATCCTGGCTATTTAGTAGTGGTAACTGAGCACCAATTTTGTAGATCAACTTCTATTTAAGATTAGTTAGTATGGAAGCATTTTTCTGCATTTTTCTAAATAATGTACAATTTACTCAGAGATTTATAATTCCATAAAATTGAGAATATTTTATCGCAGCTTTGGGCAAGAACCCTGCAGTGGGGAGGAAAATCAAGTCTTAAAGGTAAATCTTGCTAGAAGGAAACTTGTTCTGTAAATAAATATTCCATGTATAAGCAATGGTAAAATTTACATGTCTGAAATATGCTTGGCATTACTACCCAACCATTGTGTGCCCAAGCAGACATGTCAAATACAAGGCAGGGAAATGCTAGCCTGGTTTGTTAGGAAGGGTTTTATTAATTTGCATGTAATAGATGTCTGTTACCCAACTGAAATGAAATTCATACAAAGAGTCGGATTCTTCCCTGGGGTGCATTTGCACACATTTGTTTGACGTCAATGTTACCAGTGTTCAAAGAGAGTAGAATTTGACCCTCTGATACTGTTAAGAAGAGCCTGCTTTGAGTTCTGTTAATTGAAAATAGAACTGATCATTGGTTTGTGGTATGAGGAAATTGTATTGATAACTTAGAGTCATAGACTCATAGAAATGTAGGGCTCAAAGGGACCTCGAGAAGTCAAGTCCAGCCGACTGCACTGAGGGAGGCCCAAGTAAATTTAATAACGTCCTTGTTAAATGTTTCAAGGACATGCAACCCTAGGGGATCATACCAGCAAATTGCAGAGGACCCCATTGATCGACTCCCATTGATTTCAATAAGGGTAGAAGGTCTTTGGCACCTCTCTGGTTTTGGGCCCTAAAAGGAAAGGCTTATGCTTTAATAGGAAACATACAATGTTTGCATATATTGAATGTTAATATTAATCAAGTGCTATTAATGTCTGTTTGTGTTTTAACCTATTAAACTAATAGACAGTAGACGTGTGATTTGTCAGTTCAAAACTGTGCACTTGATGAGAGTAAAATCCTTCTTTTGGGGAAATGATGTTATGGAGACACGACTCAAAGTGAATGGACACTTGATTTGAAGCATGTAAATAATTTTTCCTGTTTGGCTAACATTAAGGCACAGAAACTAAAATAATTCCGAAGGGGTGAGTTTCCTTAAATGTCATGGTCACTGCTCTGGCAATTTAATGAGATCCTAACGTGAGTCTAAATGTACCCTTAGTACCGATGAGAATTAGGCCCATTAAGCTGCAAGGCAATGGACAATCAAGGCCATCGAGGGTTTTCTTTTTTCACTTTCAGGAAGTGGGGAACTGGTTCCACCTATGGGGTGTGTGAATAAAGTGTAAAATACTATACATGTACACTGATGTATACCAAACTGTGATAAAGGTGTTTCTGTCTAGCACTTCTGACATCTCAGTCACATTCAACCCACAATTTCATTTGTTTTCCTCCTTATGAGGCTCTCAGAGTTGGACTCATGGTTTTACAGGCAACTAGATTTTTAAAAAAGTAGATTTTTGAAAACTCTTAAGATATTTCTAAAATAGTTTTTCTATATGTTATGAAGCATAAACATAATACATGTTTGTGTGATATAAAGGTTTTATTTCCAGTTCTGTGGTATGACCTGTACTCTACCACTCTTGAATAACAGAGTTTTGCCACATAGAGTTGATCAAAATATGGGTAAAAAAACTTGCCATGTTTTTTTTTTAATTTAACACTTCAAAATTCCAAAAAAAATTGACTATGTATATGCCTGGAATAAAAAAGGGATGGTATTTTCATTAAAAAACTGCAAATCATCCTTCTTTAAACTCAAAATGTTGATAAAGAACTTTATCGAAAAATTTAAATTTGGAAAACTTTTACCAACTATAATCCCCAGCTCCTGCTGATAAAAGTCATTGTCGCACCTGACATTATCAGATCTTTTATATTTTTCGTATGTTTTTATACACACACAACTTACCTCTTTCTTCTTTTTATTTCCACTCTTTGTTCAGGTTTTCCAAATGAGCCTGCTGCTGTTATTGCCCTTACCACTATTAAGGAATGGTTGAACAAGAATCACAATGAGGTATGTAATGAAAGAAAACTTTCCTGATCAGATTTCAGGATTACTTAGTTTGACCCAAAATTGTGAAAGAGCATATCAATAAGTATGCAATTGATCCTTTGAAATTAGGACTATGTAAAATACAACAAAGCAGGTGCGTAACATCAGTGGTAGTTTGGACTGTATATACCAGGAGTATTATCATATTTAATAAGCTATATGGAGGCTAAAGGGAAATATATTCTATTTGAAACAGTACCGTGCATTTCCTGTGCATTGTACTGTGCATTGTGACGCTCCTACGCAAAGTAAAGCATCCTCTGCGTAAAGTTGTCCCTGAGAGACAAAGTTTTCATATAATAATGAAGGGAATCCTGTAAAGGGAATGTATATAATGGGCTTCAATGGAACTGCTACCAGGGACAGTAGTTTTTTAGGAGCTGGTTTATACCAAAGAGCTTTATGATGAAAATAATCTCTGAGTTTATTAATTTTTAGGTTCCTTTCACTTTATTATACTATTACTTTTCATTGGAAACTGTCTACTTACTTAAAATTTCACACTTATGTCAAACATTAACAGATCTGAACTACTTCCACAACTACACTGTCATGATGGTTATTTTTTTTTATGAAACAAAATGCTTTCCATACCTCCTGTTCTGTTTCTCTTTTCTTCCTTTTTTGTCTTCTTAACTCTGATGGAATATGTTAAGTGGCACTGAACTGGAGAAATGAGCAGAAAAAAAGTGACTGAATGAATAAAATAATCATGATGTCTTAAATTTAAGACGTGCCTGTTTCCATATTTTGACAGCCAGCAGATTTCCAACTGTCTAGTGTTGTTTAATACTTTTCTCACAAAATGTTTAATTTTGCATAGCTCAGGTTAGAATGGTTTCCTAAATAATCATCTATGTGATATTTCAGCTGGAAATGTATATTTGGGGTTCTGTTTACCAAGATCGTTCAGGGATATTAAGTGATAAATTGAGCAAGTTATTTTCAGCAACTTTAGAGTTGAATGCAAAAATTGTATGCTGAGGTTTTTTTTTAAATGGATGACCAAAGTTATGCTCTGAAGTCCATATTAAAGTCCCTAAAAAACTGGCCTGACTCTCCAAAGTTCCACGGGTCTTCAAGACTCCAGCAGTGAAGTCAATAGGAGTTCTCGATGCTCAGCCCTTTTGAAAATCTGGCCATTTTTTTAGGTGTCTAAACTTTGCCTTAGGAGTCTAACTTTATACTTGTATTTTTGAAAGTCTGGGCTACTTGTATCTGGTTTATTAAATCCTAAAACAGATGTAATGGTAGAAACTGAAAATATTCCAGTCAGCCCTATGCATTTTCAGTGTTTTGCCTGATCCTATTTCAGTTTTGTGCTTTTTTACCGCAAATCTAAAAAACCAAACAAACAACCTTTCATTTTCCAGAACTAAATCTGTGTGTCTCACAACTCGTGTGTACTATCTGCTTCAATTCCCTTCCTAATCATTTTTATTTTAATGGTGCTTCAGGGAGCCTGACTTCTTTTGGCAAAGTAGACTGCAAATTAGAGTAAAACAGATGGGCAAGGGTTCTTTAGACAAAAGCCATTTTCTCATCTTGCTCTATGGCTTGGGCTATTGTTTTTAAGACACAAAGAATATCTATTTCCCTGGATGTTATCTGTACCCTCCCTTATGTCTGTCCCTTGCCTGACCTATATTTGAACCTTTCCTGTGTCCTGTTGGCTTCTTCTCTGTCTCCTACTTCCTACTCCTCTGTGGCTCAGTGTGCTGCCCCAGCCCTTTTCTAGCTCCCTCAATTAACTTGATATAATGTCCTCCCCAGGCTCTTAGAAACCCCTGCCTTTGCCTTGAATGGAGGCCTTGTTATGAGTTCAGAAGTCATGGATCGCATTGGGAGTGCTTATCTTTCTATGTGTTTTACTTGAGTTGTAAACACTTAAGGGAAAGGAATGTGACTCAATCTGTTTGTCAAGTGGCATGTAGTTTGCAGACTGCATATATTGGTGTAAATAATCATTAACATTGGGAATAGGCACTTGCTATCTCCTTTTCTTGCCTTCTCTAAACCAGTTCCTTCTAATTCTGAGCCTTCCAGCCTGCAGATCCCCCACCCCTTTACTTGCAGGACTGTAGCTTCCCATATTTTTGTGTACCACCTAGTGAAATGGAACCCACATCCTGACTGGGGCCATTGGGTGCCGCCACAGTACAAATGTTTTAAAAAAAAATCATGTGTTTACATCATCACTGCTTCTAAGGATGGACTGGAGGTCCAGTTGTGTCACTGTGTCTGTCTTGGGTCCCCTGTACAGCACCTCCCTATTACATTATTGTGTTCCTTGGTGCTTAGGAGCACATCAAATCTGTCTTCAGTGTGACGCATTTTAAAGCATGATGAATGCTAGATTATTGTGTAACAGTGAATGCAACGCTTCAGAAGTAATCACTTGGGCCATTTGTTAATTTCTGGAGGAAAGGAGGGGTGCTTCATTCGGCTGAAGATCTGATTTGTGTGTGAAACCATACCAGTAGCAGAAACCCCACTGCGGGCCATCAGTGAGTAATCACTGAACAGGTCTAACTAGTGTTTTAGAAAATAATTTTTTTTCATATAAGTTGTATGGTTTTCCATAATCATTCTTTGCATAAAAGTGAGAAGAAAACCTTTGACATTTGGGAACCAGTTTGTAGAGTCATAAATTCCAAGGCCAGAAGGGACCACTGTGATCATCTAGTCTGTCTTTTTGGATAGCATAGGCCATAGACTTTCCCCCAAATAATTCCCTGCATAATATCTGTTAGAAGAACATCCAATATTGATTTAAAAATTGCCATTGATGGAGAATCCGCCATGCCCCTTGGTAAGATGTTTCAATGGTTAATTACTCTTAATGTTAAAAAATTATGCCTTGTTTCCTGTCTCAATTTGTCTCGCTTCAGTATCCACCCAGGGAAATATTATGCCTTTCTGTGCTAGACTGAAGAGCCCATTTTTAAATATTTGTTCCCCATGTCAGTTCTTTCAGACTATAATTGTTTACTTTCACTTTGTTGAGCTAAATAGATTGAGCTCTTTGAGCCTATCACTATAAGGCATGCTTCCTAACCCTTTAATCAATCCCATGGTTTTTCTTTGAACCCTCTCCAATTTTTCAAAATTTTCAACCAGAAACAGTATTCCAATAGTGGTCAAACCAGTGCCAAATGCAGAGGTAAAATAATCATTACTACTACTTGAAATTGCCCTGTTTCCTCTTCCAAGGCTCTCATTTGCCCTTTTTGACACTGGAGCTCATGTTAAGCTAACTATCCACCAGCAACCCCAAATATTTTTCAGAGTCACTGCTTTCCAGGATACAGCCCCCATCCTGTAATTATGGCCTATATTCTTTTTTCATAGATGTTACATTTGCATTTAGCTATATCAAAATATATACTGTTTGTTTGTGCAAAGTTTGGCAAGCGATCCAGGTTCCTCTGTGTCAGTGTCCTGTCCTTTACATTATTTACCACTCCCTCAATTTTTGTGTCTTCTGCAAACTTTATTAATGATAATTTTATATTTTCTTCCAGGTCATTGATAAAAATGTTAAATAGCATAGGGCCAAGAACTGAGCCCTCTGGGAGCACACTGGAAATACAAACATTCGATCATGACTTCCCGTTTAAGATTAAATTTTGACACCTATCAGTTCATCTGCTTTTAATCCATTTAACGTGTGCCATATTAATTTTACATCATTCTAATTTTTTAATCAAAATGTTGTGCGTACCAAGTAAAATGCTTTACAGTCGTCGAACTACATTACATCAACAATATTACCTTTGTCAACCAAACTTGTTGTTTCAACAAAAAAGGCATCAAGTTAGTTTGATAGGATCTATTTTCTATAAACCCAAGTCGCTTGGCATTAATTATATTACCCTCCTTTAATTCTGTATTGATCAAGTCCTCTTCCTCAAGTCAGCTGCTCCATTATCTTGCCAGGATCAATGTCAGACTGTCAGGCCTATAATTACATGGGTCATCCCATTTACCCTTTTAAATATTGGCACTTTGTTCCAGTCTTCTGGAACTTCACCAGTGTTCCAAGATTTATTGAAAATCAATATCTATGGTCCAGCGAGCTCCTCTGATAGCTATTTTAAAACTCTTGGATGCTAATTATGTGGACTGGCTGATTTTAAAAAGGTGTGTCTTTAGTACCTGCTGTTCAATATCCTCCAGAGAAACTAGTGGAATGGAAAGACTGTCTCATCATCATCATATGAAGAGAGTGCATTATCTGGTTTCCTTTCCCACACACCAAGAGTTCTCTTGTACTCCAGACATAGTCAGCCAGTGGAAATTGGCAAAGCTCAGTTGACTTCAGTTTACACCAGCTGAGGATGTGGCCTACTGTATTTAGTCAACCCTTACCCTCTTCTTTGGGTATGGTTTTGTTGGTAATTTAAACAATAACAAACTTCAGCCTAAGCTTTCTCCCTAAGCTTGGCTGTTCTTAGGGCTTCCTTGCAGAGAGTTCTCCACTGTAGAGACCAGATCTCTTTAACTAGTGCCACTCCTAACTCCACACCAGAAGCACACCTGCCACAATGAGTCTGCATAAATTAGTCAGTATCTCCTTCCAGCAGGGTGGATAAAGAGAGAAGAACCTTGACACCCTGTTACAGCTGGCCTGACACCTTTCAGATTGTTTGGCTGTTTCTTTGCTCTCACTAATCAATGCCAGCTCTCTTGTTTCACTATCGTTGGGGAGCAGGAGGAGGGGACCACAGTCTATTTTGCACTTAATCAAGTGTACATGTGTCTATTCCTGACTTGTCATCCTCTGAAAGTCAAATTCCTTTTCTCTTCTCTCCAAGATGTCCAGCAGTGGTTACCCCAATTGAACAATATTCAGTTCCAGTTACCTTAAATAAAATCTCGGGTACTTTGGGGCCTGGAGTACAAAATGCAGAGTACATCGCAAAATAAAAGTTATAGGAGGATATAAAAACAGAGTGATAGTCTACTCACTATGACAGAAGCAAGGCGCTAAACTTAGTAATACAGCACAGTACAGAAAACTGTTGTATCCCTGAAAAACTGTCATGTTCCTGAAAGGGGAGGCAACCATCCCCACTGACCTCTCTCTACCATCATGTAGTCTTTTCCCCCTTTTGATGCAATAATGAAGATTTTAACTGTGTCAGTTTGATTCAGAATTTAGTAAATGTATTCCTGTTCAACCTGGAGTCATTGAAAATATTTCCTTGCTGGCGCATCTCCTTGTATTTCACAGTAGATCCTTATCAGTTTTTCTGTGGCAGTGTTTACTGGAAAACTGATTTGCATTTAATAAAAGGTTTTCTCACCCAAGTCCATTGTTGTGCCCAACCCTCAGGTGTTTGCATAAAAACTTATTAGCATGTTTAACTTCAGTGTCTCTTGGATGAATGTCTCATCATCATGCAAATTGAGCTAGCCACTTTCTGAGGTTAATTGTTACAAAAAAAAACCTTACAGAGACAGCCTGATTGACTGAACACTAAATATAAAATTCAGAACAGCAGAAGTAATTTACACCTGGCAGGCAGGGCACCCACCATCACTGTATTGCAGTCTAAAACTTAACTACATTGTGCTCACCAGGGAAAACAATACAATAAGCAACAATTTATATTTAGTTGTACTTTACACACAGCTCTACTCTCGTCTTGAAATGTAACTCTAAGTCAAACTAATTTCTAGCCATGTTTTACACCTATATCTGCTGACTTGCAGCCAGAGGGCAAATCTAGTTTAGCAGTTAGTAAATAGTACTATATTGTAAGGATAGAAATCCCTTATAGCAAACTCAGAAGAATAGTAGTAATCAGCAGTACTGGGTTAATTTTCTGCAGACCACGTAGGCTCTCGCTTTAGCAAACTACGTTTTCATATTTCATAAACCTCTAAAGGTTTAACAGAATTCTTCAGAGCACAGAATAGAATTGGGTTCCATCCTGTAGGAAATTATTCTCTAGAAATTCATTTAAGAAATGCACATTAAGCCCCTTAAACAGTTCAGAATGCGTCTTTCTGTGCTAATTTGACAAGGTCAGAGACATTGCCCCTTACATATCACAAAGGAACTGTGGGACTTTTAGCTCCTGATGCCAGTAGTTTGTTTCTTTTTTGTCTTGGCAGAGATCTTTGAACATATGCAATGTTAAAAAATGTTTGTCACTTTTATTTCAGAATCACATTATGTATCACAAAAGGAGAAAAAAACCAAAACTCCCAATGTGGGTGATGCCTTATGTCACTGACATGAAAAGCCTCAGGATCTTTTCACTGCTCAAAAAAGGACTTACATTCAATAGTAGAGGTTTTTTCTTTTACTTGCCCAAAACGTTACAACTTCTAGTATGCACCCAAATAGGAAAATAAAAATCTGCAATGTGTATCTGCCACCCATTCCATCAGAAGAACAACTGATGTGGATGAATAATGCATTCATAGAAAATAAGTCAATATGTTCCTGATTCTTTGCTGGATTACTACTTCAATAGATTTTTGTAGCCTTCAGTGGGTAAGATTTGGCTCCATATGTTTTAGCTAGCAGGTGAACAATTTTTTAGTGGGGGTGGAACATGGGGTGTGGGATTTGCAGCATAACAGGATGGATGAAATCCTGGACTCGTTCAACTCAATGAAAGTTTTGTCTTTGACTATGGTGGGGCCAGGATTTCATCCAGGCCAAAGTTATCAAGATAAAGCATGATAAATTATTTTTTTTTTTTACTGTTAGCAGCTAGACTTTGTATTCCATGTTGTTGGAAAAATGTGACTCCTCCTATGAAATTGTGGTATAGTAAAATATGGACTGTCCATGTAATGGAAAAGCTTTCACACCACGTGCCTACAGAAGAGAAGTGCCAAAAAGAGGAGAGGTATTTAGAAATTAGGTCACTTTTTTTAGTGTGCTTAGAAGAGGAGGTCTTCCCAGCCAGCAAGCCAGAATCTTTAGCCAGATTCTTTGTATATCAACTTTATCCTGACTCAGTAACGTTTGATGTAGAATGCTAACGTTCAAATCAGTGGCCAACTTTGAAAAGCCTCTGTTTGTGCGTACACCTACACATATGTCGTGCTCTATCAGTCACAGTGACGTCCTTCACCACTAACACAGCTGAAATAAAGCTGCCTTTCCTGCATGACAGCCATATTCTTGGTCCTTGGCTGGACCCTGCCTTACCCGCAGGGAGAACTGATGGCACTTAAGTTTGCCTGCTTGTTGAAGTGGTGGTGGCTGCAGATATACATGAGTTATGAGTTTCAGCAGGCATCAGGTGGCAGCCAGCATGCAACAGCTGTCTTGGCGCTGACAGCTCTAGGTTCAAGACCTCAGACATCACAATGTCCTGCTTTGATCCCCAAAACTTCCTGTCCTGGTTGAACTCCCAGATCCATTTCAATATACTGCTCCAGTGCATTCTCCCCTCCACATTTTTTTATTCCCACTCCTCTTCTCCCACTTGCCCTGTGGCCTTTTTGGATTTTTCTGTTGTCCTCCAGCTCTGTTTGTGCCCTCAAAGTCCATAATTTCCCTGCTGCCCTGGGTTCTCAGCTCTGTTTTTTCCTCCTTCTGTCTCCATATGCAGGAACTGGCCCATTGTTGCAGCAGCAATCAGACTCTGCAGGTCAGACCAGCTCCTAGCAGAGCTTGCCCTAAAAATTCAGTGTTTATCCAACTGCCTGTGGAAGAGGCAAGTGGCTTCCTAGGAGGTATGAGGCAGAGGAGGGAAGAACAGCTCTCCTCTCTTCATGCCGCTCACTATTTAAAGGGGCAGCTCTCTGGTCAGCAAATCAGTTGGAGGTGCCCCTGCCTTCAGAGACAATGAAGGCAGCTAAGCAACCCAGTTCAAACTATTCTTGTGCTATGGTTGGCTGATCCTTCTGTTCTCTTTAGTGATTTCAGCAATATAGCCTTGGCTCCTCACTCTCCAAAGACAGCTGGTTGAAGCGGTAGCTTGGGACGACGGATCTCATATTTATCTTTACATACTGAGTGCAGATGGACATGAGAATTTTGCTTGGGACTTACACATACAGTGAGGCGTTTTCCCTTTCAGCTTATCAGATTTATTTTCCTAGCCATAGTAGTCACATTTATATAGTCCACTCCCTTTAAATACCCAAAGGACTGGAGTAGCTACCTAGTAGCATTTCATTTATGAAAGAAAAGCTTTTAAGCATTAAACTAATTCAAGCAACTCCCCCCTAATATGGTAATATTTTTGTTTGCTTGGTTGGTGCGTATTTCTGTAGTTTTAAAGCTATCAGCTGAACTCTTTTGTTTGTAGATATGTAAAAATATATATATTTCTGCCTAAGCTGAGATCTTTTGTGCCCAGTTTTGAGCCTGAAGTTATATACAATTACTATGAAATAAACCTCTGAATATATGGATTTATAATGAAAACACTGACAACTCCAAAAGTATAGCAAATGAATTCAGATGGCTATTTTGGTAGTTTTTGTATGTCAGGATCATCAATTAACAATTTTTTTTTAAAAGAGACACGCTATTCTCCTGGGTAGGTTAAAAAATGATCTTTCTATTTCTGCATTCTAATTATGTGTTAATCATATGCTCATCTGATTGAAATGAAAATCAGCCATCATACCACTGTCATCTAGCTAACGTTGAGGGGGGGGGGAAAAAGGGGTTTTCAACTTGTATAAAATTAAAACAATTTACTCACTCTGTGTAGTTCCTCTCAGCCTGGTCTCAAAGATTCAGTGCAGTCCCCAAACCAAAAATACTATCATCCTGACAGACAAGTCATATTCTGAAATAAGTAAAGCCATCCTGGGAATAAAACTTCCGTATGTTATCTTCAGGCTGTTGTTCAGGTGAGAGGCTGATAAAGCAGAGCTGACAAAGCCTGCATTCATTAAGAATGCTAGTTTATTAAACTAAGAAAGCTTTTGTTACTTCTTCTATATATACTTTGATAGAGCCATTAAAAGAAAAAGGATGGAAGACATCCTCTTAGGAGGATAGATTAGAGCTCAGACTTGCTGAGCTTGTCCCACATTACCTAACCTCATTCCTGGCATAGAATGTACTTAAGTGAAAATCAGTGCTTAATTTGTACCAGAGCGAAGCCTCAGCACCTCTAGGTTTGGCTGTTCATAGCCCCGGCACCTATGGGCTTGCCATGTCAGTTATGAAAGTAAAAAAATAGCTTGCGCCCCAGCCCCTCTTTCATTACAAGTAAAGTACTGGTGAAAATGCTGTATATTAATCATTCTGACCCAAGTAAAACATTGTAGGAGGAGAAAAAAATGGTTTCCTGTATTTTTAAAGAAAATTCCGAGGTAAAATTTGTTGGTGCCATGGGAAAACCTATTCTCCTAGGTCTTGCGTATGTAGAAAACCAGTCAATTCCTCTTTGTAAAGTGCTGTGTACAGTCAACGTACTTGTCACATTCTGGGGTGCAGCCAAATCTCTCAACGGTCCAAGAGAGGGCTAGAGATTTTGGAACACTTGTTTTTTTGGGAAATTCGGGCCTGGGAATGTGTTGCAGTCATCTTGCCAGGTGTAAGCAGAGTGTGGCTGGGAGGTAAGAAGCAAATTGCTGGATTCAGAATAGTTGAATCAGAGGTGCTTAACACCCAGACACGCAGTTCAAGCTTGTATGCTGGCGGGGAGCATCCAGACAAGAGAACCACAGCCACAGAGTCTTTTGAAGCACTAAGAGTTACAGGGCAGGCTGTTACACAACCCCTCACTGGTCTAGGCTGCACCCCAGAATGTGACAAGTACGTTGACTGTACACAGCACTTTACAAAGAGGAATTGACTGGTTTTCTACATACGCAAGACCTAAGAGAATAGGTTTTCCCATGGCACCAACAAATTTTGTTTACTCCTTTAAAGAGAGAAAAGCACATCACAGCTTATTATCCTAACTGGATAAACACACCCTTTCTGCAAACAAAGGCCTGAGTTGGTTTATAGTAAAAATAAAACAAATAGGACAGAGGTTGACTGATGCCAAATAAAAGTAGAGATACAAGCAAATAAAAGTAAAAGCAAACATCTAAAACTTAATCCAGCAAAGTACATGCTTTGTTCAAGATGGTTTCCCTCATCAGTCATTCTTCTTTCCAGCCATAGTCGATTCTCATTCAGTCAGTCCCTTTCACAGAAACACAAGGGACTGACTTCCCTTGTCTTCCTAGGTGAAAATATGGTTTCCTAAACAGATATCTCACTTATATTCAGTTACTGGAGACTTCAAACTCTCCTTGGCTGAAGGCCCCATCTTTTTCAGCTTGCAAGAGCTCTGGCACCTTGTGTCCTGTCTGGTGATGAATGCCAAAGATGGCTTCTGTCCTCGCTTCTCTTGCAAAGTGCAATGATCTTGTTTCAAGAAGTAGGATGGCCTCCTGCTGTTCTTCCCTTCCTGTGGTCTTCCTATCCCCTGTTGATTTCTATATAAAGGGCGCTTCCATTATGTTTGCTCGCATCATGCTTAATTTCTTTGAAGACCAGTAGTTAAGTGAGTTCCCTCCTGTCTGGGTAAAACCTGTTTCTCTCTTTGTTTGGTCAGACTGTTACATATACATACTGATATTATACTTAAGTCCTAGTGTTAATACATACAATTCACAATGATATTAATCACCAGTGTATCAGAAGCTTTCATATAAAAACCTCACTTGATACTTCTATAATATAGTAATATTGTATACAATGAGTTGATTCCTTTGCTTATCATAGAAGTTCAGATCCTCTGTTTTTATAGCCCAGATAAAGTTTCTCTTTACTGCTAGAGTGTAGACCCCAAGCTGTCTTCTCCCCTGCTTGTTAGCTTGATAGCTTTTTTTTAACCTAATAATTAAATAGACCTTCACTGCTTCTTCTGCCTGATGACTGGGCTAGTCAGAGAACACCTATACATTCCTTTGTCTGGGGAAGACCTGTTTTCCAACTCCCTGATAATGCCTTGTATAACACGTTTTAGTCATAATTCCAGCATATATCAATGAATCTTAATATACACCACATATGTACATCATGAAAAAATATTAACGATCAGTGAGTTATTAGTTTTCCAATGATACATTATATTCCCCTTTTGGATACAGGTTATGACAATAGTGATTGGGGGGGGATGCTAGTCAGGCCAGCTGAAACTCGTTACCTGAAATCAGTGAGCCTCTTGCACTAGGATGCTGTTAGGGCATTACATAACATTCATTACATAAATAATTACTTCTGTAACTCTGCTATTGCTAATCAGTGCCACAAACATAAGGCAGTTGTCTCGCTTGGGCTCTTATGTTTACGCTAGCTATCTACCTAATAATAGAAATTTACCAAGGTATATTTTATTCTTACAATTGAAAGGCATTATAACAGGAAATTGTAGTCTTAAATAATTACATCATATAACCAACCTTATAAAATTATTGTTTGAGGGCTTTTGGAGTATTTTTTATGGTTTTTTCTATTGAGTTTTATAGTCTGAGGTGCCCAGATATTGTGATAGTGTGTGCCAAAACATTTTCAAGTAAAAAGACTTTAAGCTGTTGTACTTTGTGATTATGTAAGCAGCAGTGTATAACAGGTTGTCTGACAATTTGGACTGGAACGGTTGCAATAACATAGTTACTTACAAGATTGATTTCTGGTATTTCTTCCAGTTGGGCCAAAAATGTGAAGAGAAAGTCCTTTTTTATTCCAGTATTTATGTTTCTAGTCTTTGTCCAAAGCTGGAATTTTAAAGGTTCATGAAATACAAGCTGACTTCTCAGAAAGGTTCATCTGAGTTCTATCAAGGTTCAGATTGTAGGTTTTCTGTTATCTGAGCTGCTTTGCCCTGTTTCTACTTACAATAAAATGTGCAACAAAATAGAATTAACTGAAAAATAATTTGGACACAGGGAGATATGATTGTTTTAGTGAGATGCATGCCTAAAATACAGCATTCTCTCCTGCGCACCTCATCATGAGAAAGTTAACAAATTGATAGCAGTTCAGAGAACAAAATGGTTAGAGGCTGAAGGATTAAACTTTAAGGCTCTACCATATTGCTATTGAAGTGGCAAAACTCTCATTGACTTCAGTGATTCAGAATTAACGTTTAAATGAATTAAATATTTTTGGGGTAGATGACAGCTAAGTAGGAGGACAAGATGAATGTCTAAAAGTGTATGATTGCTCACACTATGTATTTACATCAATTAATCTACAAAGGTGGCAGAAATGGGATAAAATTAAGAAAGGAAAAAAGAGTGTGATATCTGGAAAATCTTCCAGAGTAGGAACTGGTGGAAGGCTCATTACTTTGAACTTTTAAGGATAAAGCACTAGAAAATGTTCTATGGTGGCAGGGAGCTGGACTAGACGATGCAGCGGGTATTTTCCTTATTTAATTTCTCTGATTCTCTAGATAGTAGAGGAATTGTGATCTGACGGATAAAGAAGCTGTTTCGAAGCAGCAAAACTGTTTTCTCCTATGTGGATGTCCGATTCAACTCCCTACAGTTTGCAAAAGACAGCATGTCCTTTGTGTCAGGGTAGGGTACAATAATACAACAAACAACTGCATTGCTATACAACCTTTAACCCATACTACAAAAAGAACAAGCTACTGAGTCTCTGCAGTACAAGCTAACTAGGATGGAAAGATTTTTGTTAGGGTTTTACACTGCCTATTTATCTTATGGTTTTATACCACTACCTATCACTATACTATCTGAGTACATTAGTCACCAAGAGCAGGGCACAATCAAATTTCATGGAATGAACTGCTGTGGATTCTGAGAGCCAAAGTGCCTTCCTTATAAGGAAAAAAAAAAAAAGGATTCCTGGCTGCCAGGCTATGGCATCTTGATATATAGTTTAAG
Organism: Caretta caretta; assembly: GCF_965140235.1. NCBI lineage: Eukaryota > Metazoa > Chordata > Testudines > Cheloniidae > Caretta > Caretta caretta. The sequence continues at coordinate 198,312,614 of NC_134208.1, read as the reverse complement.
ATGGAGGATTCTGACATTTAATAGCTGAGATGTTACTGGACACATTTCGTAGGTTCAGTAACATACAATGTCCTGAGAGGTGAAAAATGTGTCTGTCCATCAGATATGAAATGACAGTGTCAGTGAGATGAATTTTGTAAATGTGGGGAGCATTGACAGTGAGAATCCATGGGAGTGTGAGAATGATTGTCTCCCAGGATACAATGGATAATATTTGAGTAATAATTAAATACAAAACAATACATTAAAATAATACAGCGGGCACAACTTAATGGTCTATCACCTGGCTGTTGAGACTTTAAGTCAAATTGTTTGTCAGATGGTTTAGTTGCTTCTTTGTTTTCCTGGTATTAATAATAAACAAACAAACAAACAGATAATTCCTCTTAGGATCATATATGGAATTCTTCTTTTCTAGAAAGTAGTAATTGGCACAAAGCAGGACCATCCATCTAAATACCCCTAAAATGTTGGTGAAATTTGGATCTATATCTGCACATTGACCAAAGAAAAATGTCTGAAAATCTATTTTTTCCATTTGAGTTTTAAGTAAAAAGTAACATCAAATTAAAGAGTCTCACAACTCTCCCCATATCCACACTGACCACAACCAGTATCTATTGAAGAAGGGCCACCGTTGTCTTTCAGCTGGTGCTCAGCTTGTTACCTTGCTTCTGACTCAACCTTCTCTGAAGTCAGAGTTCAGGTTGCTTTCTGGATCTAGACTGTTCTCAGTGGTAGCAGATGACAGAATGAGGAGTAATGGTCTCAAGTTGCAGTGGGGGAGGTTTAGGTTGGATATTAGGGAAAACTTTTTCACTAGGAGGGTGGTGAAGCACTGGAATGAGTTACCGAGGGAGGTGGTGGAATCTCCTTCTTTTGAGGTTTTTAAGATCAGGCTTGACAAAGCCCTGGCTGGGATGATTTAGTTGGGGATTGGTCCTGCTTTGAGCAGGGGGTTGGACTAGGTGACCTCCTGAGGTCCCTTCCAACCCTGATATTCTATGATTCTGCTGGAGTTCCTGACAGCACTTGTACTCATTATCAATCACTAAATCCAATTCTGGTTGTCTTCATTAACACATTTATAAAAGAGAAAAAGAAAAAAAAACCAAATGCCTCCATCCTTGAAATAACAAAATTAGCACACACAAAAATTGAAAAATTAAGCAGTGGTTTAATCACAACGGATTAAAAACAAAATTCAGCAAAAGTTTAAAAGAAAGCAATATAATTTTTCAGTTGAATGAGGAATCATCCTGGTGTACATTAGCCACTGCATAATGATAATGTAATCATCAGATTTGCCCATGGCTTTACACTTCTCCCTTTTCATTGGCCCTCATTCAGGAAAGCACTTAAGCCTGTGCTTATGTTCGATTGACTTCACTGGAATTTAAGCTTATGCTTGAATTGTCCTAAATTGGGATGCTGTCCTGAATTGGAACCATTGTTTGTAAATCCACTTTTTCTGTCTTGTCTTATGCTTAGATTATCAACTCATTAAGGCAGGAGAATTGTTATTCTGTTTGGATAGCACCCAGAACAATGGGATCCCAAACCCCACTTGTGTTTTTAAGGCATTTTAAATGGAAATAATAATGATAATTAATAACCTGAAATAGGAGCAAAGTCTGTTAGACAAAATAGAGTAATTAACAAAATACAATTACTGTTGGAAGAATGTTTCTAAACTGAAACGCTGATAAGGATAAGTCTGAAACAATGGTAGGTACTAACCTTCAGTGGTAGAAATTTCCTTGTACTTCTTTATAACAGCGTTCTATGCAACTTTCAGCATCTTTCTCTGGAAGTTTCACATTTTGTTTAAAGTCCTCTTGGGCTTTGTAAACTGAGAGGTTAAAATGCCTTCCCTATCCCATCGCATATTTGTCATCTTATCCTTTGGGTGAGATGTCAATACATAATTACTACTGCACGTAAAATTCCTTTTGCCCATTTTAAAAAAAAGTCTTTGAACTTGTGATCACGTTTAGTCTTTTCAGTTGAACACACAAAATCTTGTGCTTAAAAAACAAGAAAGACGCTCATCATAGAACGCTTGGCTGCTCTGGAGTTTATCCTATGACAACTTGGCACAGTTCAAAGGATCACCTCTTCCTTACGGTGTGTAAACAAGCATCCTCCTTTGGGACTTCTTACTGGCATGTTAATGACTTCTTCACGTCTTTGTCACCTCAATGATTTGTAAGATAACATCATTGTGGGGAACATTTCACACATGGGAGTTGGGTGCCCAACTCCCATTAACTAACAGTGAGAATCTGTTGCCTAACTGGATTTTGTGCCTTCTAAAATCTCCCACCACAGGCACAATATTAAGCTCTCTAACATTTACGTAGCAAATACAATTCCTAGCAAGCAGTCAAGGCACAGACTATCCCACATTTTTGATGGATTATTTATACATTGATACTGCTTTTACTTACAGAAATGCAAGATCTGATTAATACATGTTGAAAAGTATTTGTATAAAACCCTAGCTATTTTAAAAATAGTTTTATTGTGCATTACAGAATCTCATTATAGTTAGTTTCTTTAAGACTGTAAGCTCTTCAGAACAGGGAAAAGTATATTTTGGGTGCTACAACAGTTTCTGGGCAAGATGGAGCCACAGTATATGAATTTTAGTAATGACGATGCTGATGGAAGAGTCTCATAATACAAAAACATTGAGGTTAAAAGCAAAAGTGTAATCTTCCGTAGAACTGCCCCCCAATCCTCAGAACTGTGCTGAATTTCAGCTGGGAATACAGTTTTGTGGCAGGATTGCTAACAATGAATGGCAGCATTGACAGTTTTAATGGTAGCAATGTTAGTAAGTGCAGTTACTGTAGCTAGATGAAAAGGTTGAATTCTCACATATTTAAAATGAAAATAGACTTTCTGTAATATGGTATATTTTGCCAGAGTCTGTATTATTGGTGTGCTTCCTAAGACACTAGGGGACACATTTTGAAAGTGATCTTTGAGAGGGAGATGTATTTGAGTTACAATCCAGCATGTAAGTTTTACTGTAGAAGTTCTACAGAAATATATTGTGGACATTTATCCAAACTGGCAGGAGTTGTAGGCAGGTGTGAGCAACAGTAAGTTTTTAGGAAATTATGGAATAAGTACTCTGCATAGTCAGATAAGTAGCTAACTAGTTGATACATCATTTAAATACTTGAGAGCTCAGTGAATTAGAGTTTTCAAGAGAAGGGTGGATGGTCTTAATTTCCATTCCAGGTAACCCTATGAAAGAAATTTTAGTCCCAAGCCTGGAGGCAGTTTACCTGGGAACGCTGTTTAAATCTCTAGGTCAGAGGTCAACAACCTCTGGCACGCGGCCCATCAGGGTAATCCACTGGTGGGCTGCGAGACATATATATATATTTTTTACATTGACAGTCCGCAGACACAGCCCCCTGCAGCTCCCAGTGGCTGGGAACGGTGAACTGCTGCCACTGAGAAGTGCGGGGGGCGGGAGGGGGAGGCATGTCTGCGGACGGTCAACATAAACAAAATGTCTCGCAGCCCGCCAGCAGATTACCCTGATGGGCCATGTGCTGAAAGTTGCTGACCCCTGCCCTAGATTTAGATGAGAAAGATTCAGTGTGAATTATGAGGAGGAAAGCGATACACTTGGTGGTTCCCTTCCAGGAGCCCGGATACTCTTTCCTCCATCTGAGCCTAGTCAATGACTGACATGGTGATTAAAGAGTTGTATTGTACAAGATGCATCCCCATGCATAGAGTTCCTTAGTGTATCACCCTGGCTGTTGTCCCCTTTTTCTTCCTTTTAACTTCACTGTCAGCTGCTGCCTTTTTCTCCTCTCCCTACATTTAAAAGCTGTGTAAGGGGCAGGAAAGGGAAATCCCTACTAGTTTGTGGGTACTGGTGAAGAGGAAGTCTACCGAGAAGGAAGATGCCTTGCACGGTGCCTTCCAACAGTGTATGTGCTCTCTGCCTTTGTTCAGCAGCTGCAGAGCAGACAGGAGCAGCTGAGACTGCAGGGCTGAGTTGGTTGGCTGACTCAATGTCTGCTATCTGTAGCACTGTAATCGTTTTAAGCAGAGAGAGAGAGAGGTAGGTGTTGAAGAAGGTATCTTAACGTGTTTTTCGCTCCCTGACAGTCTATCTGCAGAGTGGATCTGCGGTAGATTTGGTGAGAGAAGTCCAGGCTTACATTTCATAAGGCCCTAGGCAAAGTAACAAAGTCCACAGATGTCCCTAATGTTGATCTTCTCCTCTCCCCTCTAGGTATACAGATATACCCAGGCCACTCCCTTCCAGTCTTTCATCACCACTAAGGTTGTGGTGGTATCCCCTATACACGCTACTTTCCAGAGGTATCATGACCTCTGACTAAAGTTGCAGTGCACCCTTCCGAATGTAATTATGGAATTGTGCCTTCTGCCCCTCTGCTATTCCTCTCCCTTCTTTTAGGGCGTGTCTACACTCCAGGTAACATTGGAAGAACTTGTGTCACTCAGGAATGTGAATAAATCACCCCCAAATGGCAAATTATGCCGATCTAAGCACCAGTGTGGACAGCGCTATGTCAGTGGGAGAGCTGCTCCCGCCAACGCAGCTACCGCAGATGTGGTTTTCACAGATGTGGTTTTATTATGCCGACAGGAGAGCTCTCGCCCATCGACATAGAGCGTCTTCACCAGACGTTCTACAGCAGCATCGGTGCAGCTGCACCGCTGTAGCACTTCTAGTGTAGACTAGCCCTTTGTCATCACTGCTCTGCCTCACGTGTAAGCAGTGAGGTGTGAATCTGATTCATCTGGTAAGTTTCATTCTGCTGCTTGCACATGAAGTTGGGTAGTTGGGAGCAGGGGAGAAGAAACAGAAAGGGCTGTGACTATGCTCTGATCCATTGTGGTTTCCTGCAGCTGCCATTTAGAGCTCAGCTGCTTCCTTTTGACCTCACGTGGAGAGGTAGGCTGGATTGGAATGTGTATGCATTCTCTGTTGGTATGGTACTTCTGTACCATATGATGGCCCAAATATATGCGGCTGGCTAGTGCAGGCCAGTGTTTGAGTGGTTTGCTAAAGGTGGTGAGACCAGAGCCCTAAGGAAGGAGCTTGGTACCCACAAGGCAAAGCAAATTGGAACTGTGAACAGGAATAAGCTCAAAGAAAGGTTGAAATGATATAAGCTAATTAGTATGCAGTGAAGGGTGTGTCCCTCCATGTCTTGTTTCAGTTGGTTTCAGACTTTGACCTTGCTGAAGGAATCAACCAAATGTCTTTGAAAGGACTGAGAGAACTTGATATTTGTGTGCCTGATTTGATTTGACTTGCTGTAGTGATACCTATAAACCTAAATGACTTTTATTTAAACAAAATTGGACACTAAATGCTATCAGGTAATTTGCTGTCCCCAATCTATGATGTGGATTGTCTTGCCACTTAGCGATGTATAATTGTTTCCTACACACTTCTTTGACAACTGAAACTTAAGTCATTCATGCAAGTGTGAACTTTTAGTATATATTTAAAAAAAAAGACTCTGTGAAAGGGAGCTTTTGCAAGGAGCTGCACTGGCAGCTCTAGGTACTGACGTTCTCTGTGTTACCACAGAAGTACTACTGTAAAGCATGGGCTGAGAGGTGCCAGCATATCTCAACTCTGATCAGGAAGGTCAGCCTCTGTGCAGAGAGAACCGTGCAATTTCTAAACCCATTCAATCCTTGCCAGCGCCGCTGAGACTGCCAACAAAGGTCTCAGTTTATACCAGTTCCTGGGGTGTTTTTTCTGATTCTGACACTTGTCCCCTTGGATCTCTGGATTGAGACAATCAACTCATTTCACATAGACCACCAAACATCCAACAGCTGCTGACAGCTTTTTGACACTACAGTAGAACCCCAGAGTTACGAAAACCTCGGGAATGGAGGTTGTTCATAATTCTAAATGTTTGTAACTCTGAACAAAATGTTATGGTACTTTCAAAAGTTTACAACTGAACATTGACTTAATGCAGCCTTGAAACTTGACTATGCAGAAGAAAAATGGCTGCTTTTAACCCTCATAATTTAAATAAAGCGTGAACTGAAACACTTTCCTTTTTTTAAACTTTCCCTTAATTTTTAGTAGTTTACATCTAACACAGTACTGTACAGTTTTCTTTTTTTGTTTCTGCTACCTGATTGCATACTTCCAGTTCCAAATGATGTGTGTGGTTGGCCAGTCAGTTTGTAACTCTGGTGTTCATAACTGAGGTTCTACTGTACTGACCTGGGCTAATGACCTAGAAGCAAAAACCCCTATATCCCATACCTAATCTCCAAAACCCCCATTTGAGATTATTTAATTGCCAGCCATGCAAATAATCCTAAGTAGTATAGTAATTTGAAGGTGTTCCTTCTTTTCAGAATATTTTGTACTCAATGCTTTAGAAAGGTTTAGCTGAAGAGGTGCACTGTAGTTAATGAACGCACATAAAACAAAGTGATAAGGATCATAATTTATGAAGTTCCATCAAAATGCAAGTACTGTGTCAAGCATGTGGTTTTGAGGACTAGATGACCCCAATGCATTAACAATAGACCGTTGTTGAGAGGCCATATTTGATCTGTGAATTTAAACTGCAGGCAAAGTCATAAATTTGATAGGGAAATATTAGGAAATATAAAGTAGTGGTAAAACTGGGTCAGTTTTCTTTTTTCGCATGTTACTGCAGGACAGTGCTTTCCAATATTAATGAAGAAATAGTATTAGCAGCTGATTGACTGTAGTTAATTGGCATAATATTATATTGCCATAAATTTTGTCAGGGACCTCTCAGAATGGCCTTAAAGTGTCTTGGAATAAATAAAGTACAGTACTGAGCAGGCTCATATTTTAAACTAAAGTATTTTAAACTAAAGATTTTCAGATTCTAGATACCCGGAGTGTGGATGGGAATTAACAAAAATATTTAGAGAGGTTTGGTCTCAGAAATGATAGCATAAAGTTCCTAATAAATTATCTCTGTGGGGATAAAGTGTAAGCTTCTGTAGGAATAAGGCAATGTGCTGAGCCTTCTGATGTTTTAAAATTTGAATGACTAAATGACACAAATCCATGTACTTATGGATTTCATCCCTTCTCTTCATCACAAATCAGAATAACGAATTTGACAATTAGTTTAAGAAATCAACCAACCAAATGTGCAACTGAGGTATGCTAATTATTGTTTTCCGCAAAAACTTATTAAAGCTTAAAATGAATGTGTCTTCACTTTTATAATGAGAACTAGAGAAGGATTGAATGAAGGAGAGTGTCAATCTTTGTAAGAGGATGGGGGGCCTAAAACTGGGATTGGTCATGGGGTCTTGAGCCTCTCTCTTCCAGGTCACTGATTAAAATCCAGACCATTTTGTTAGTAACTGGAAGTTGTGTCATATAATAGCTGTTTGGCCCAGGTAAAATGAAATAGTAGACAGGGACAGGATCTGATATCAAGGTGGTGAGTGGTAGCTTTTACTGCTGTCCCTGTTGTACTTGTTTGTAGTTAAACAGCCGATTCTGCTTCCCTGAAGTCAAGAGTTTTTGCTTTTCACGCCAATGGGAAGAGGATCAGGCACAAAAAGAAGACTTAGGCTCCAGTGCCACTAGTTCTGTGCACGTTTCATAAATATTTAAAGAGATTACTTTAAGAAAACTGTGTAGCAGTAGATGGAAGCGAAAGATTAGGAAGGAGCTAAAAGTGGTTTATGGGGGAGCATTTTCTTGTATAGTTAATTATAGAAAATTTAAAATGAGCTGAGGTGCAATACAGTCTTCTTAATTTGTGTGTGTGTAATTAAAAATATTGAGCTATTTCCTTAGCTGGTGTAAATCATTCTTGCTCCACTAAAGTCAATTTACACCAGCTGAGGTTCTGCACCATAGTATTTATGAAACCTATCAAAACTTATATAACTTTAGCTTTATGCCATGGGTACATTCAGCCAAGCTATGTACCTTGAGGAAATTCAGTGTAAGAAATATTCCTTTTAAAGTAATGTTGTGTTTTATTTAAAGATAACTATGGGCAAACCTCAACATTTGGCACTTTGGTTTGATGCTTATTTAAATTTATTTTGACCTCTTCCTTCTCTGACTCGGTCCAGAAATGTAACAAGATGTTGTACTATCTCATGGAATTTGTGGGAGTTTCTATTTTCAGAAATAAAACAAAGGGAGCTTTTCTTGTGTTTGTGAATATTCTCACTTCTGGTTGTGGGCATAGGGCAGTAATGCAGAGACATGAGAAACTTAAGTAGGGGTAAGCGGTAGGAACTGAACAACTGAATGGTTCTCAACTTTAAATAAGGGTTGGCCACAGTCATTAAGTAATTAAGACTTGTTTGACCACATATGGCATATAATAGAGAAATATAAACCCTCAGAAGTCCTTGTTGTTTCAGGGGAAGTGGAGATTTTTTTATTTTTATGTCTTTAAATTGATTTGTTCCTTAGGAAGCGAATACCAAATGAAATAACTGTAGCTGATAATAAACAGGCACGATGTATCATGTAACATTTTCAGACTGAATGCTCATATTCTTCTGTTCTTTCATGTGTGTTCAGGAAACCACTTCTTATTACATATGAATCATCTAGAAATCACCTACACATGAGCTTTCAAATCCTTGTTTTAAAATCGACCAAGAACACAACCAGCTTCTGCTTAAGACCATAAGAATACTGATAAGGCTGAGTGAGTGAAAACTCTGATTCTGCTATAGTTGGAAATATGTGGAATCCAGATAATTCTTCTCAGATATAGCTGATCTTTTCTATGAAGTATCAGTCTATATGTCTAGGGGCTTGTTTAGATGAACAGTTAGTTCGTGGCAACCTAGGGTGTAAATCTACCTTGCACTAACCCGCCACACACTGTCCGTGTGGTCCCTTCTCTCTGCACTATAAGTTCTGTAGGGCACTTTTCATTCCAATAATACACCACGGTGTGAACAGCAATGGTTTTCCACTGGGCAGGGTATGAGACAAGGGTGTATTTTGTTTCCAAGCCTCTTTATCATATATGCAGAGTTAATTGTGAGGCAGCCTTGGAAGGTTTTAACAAAGTGGAAGGAGCTGGAATTTCCATTGGCAGACACCTCTCAACAACCTCAGGTATACTGATGACACATACACTTTACTACAAACAACGATGCAATGCAACAAATGTTGGAGCCTGTAAAAACAGTTAGTGAGGAACGTGGACTTTTCCGGAATTTGACGAAAACAAAATGTATGTATGTTGTCAGGACTAACAAAAACAGGAGTCAAGCAGATACCATGATTAATGGACAAGTTGTAGATGATTATAGTTATGTGAGATCATATATGTCCAACCCCAGGAGGCTGTTCCAAAGAAATCAGAAGAGGATTAGGGATAGCTTGCTCAGCCATGGCCTCGCATAACAAAATATGGAAAAACCATAGCACCTCAAAATGTGCAAAGGTGCAACTGAAAAAAAGCCTCATGTTTTCCTTAGCGATATATGGTTGCTAAAGTTAATGCTGGCGACAAGAAAAAAAAATCCTGAAGTTTTTGAAATGTGGTGGTGGCAATGATTCTTACACATCTGTTGGATGGGAAAAAAATACCTATGTTAGAAATATTATTGGAAAGAAGCAGATCCTGCTGTCAAAAATCAACAGACTCAGATGTATGTATTTTGGTCACATTAGGTGTAGAGATGGAAATAACAATGAGAAAGTTATTATGGAAGGAATGGTGAGGGTCGTTGTAGTAGGGGACAACCAGCAAGAGATCGATGGAGGATGGGGTGTGGCAGATCACTTGAAGGTCAGCTGCTTAGTGCTCAAAGTTAGTGATGGATCATGAAGACTTCCAAAAAATGTGCTATGTCACCAATATTCAGACATGAATAAATGGATTTACTTAATGCATTTGATATGGAAATAAATCAAAGCACACCAGGGAACTTTTAGTGCACAGTAGTAGGGTGTACATGGTCAGTTAGTGCATGGCAGGCTGGTGCAAGGTAGATTTGCACTCCAGCTTGCCACAAATTGTTTGTCTAGACAAGCCCATAGGCACTCTCAAATTACCACAGCATCTCCCCATCTTTAACGTATTTATCCTGACAACACGTCTATGAGGTAGGAAAGTGCTGTTACCTCCATTTTACAGATGGGGAACTGAGGCACAGAGAGACTAAGTAACTTGCCCAAAGTCACACAGGAAGTCTGTGGCAGAGTAAGGAATTGAACTTGGGCCTCCTGGTTGCTAAGCTAGCTCTGTAACCAGTGGATCATCCTCCCTTTGGTGCCATGGTCAGTGGTTGGGTTCAATATTTGGGTTATAGAAGCTGGATTGAATAGTTGAGTCACAGTACTTATTATACTCATTATGTGCCATTTAGGACAAGAAAATATGTCATCCTTCACAGCAGAGAAAACCAATTATTTTGTTAGTTATTAACTAGCTTCTGTAATAATCCAATTATAATAATCCATCTGATGGAACTCTATTTCCATGAACTAGACATATTCGGTTTGTATTTTCTTTGAAGTAATTTAATCTCACTTTTAGCCTTGTGGAGATGGAAAATATAATAACCTGCCTTCTCTTATGGTGTCAGAATATATTAGTTGAAAAATATACAGTACACATGGTGCTGAATGAAATAAAAATTTTACCTTAAAAGTAATTCTGTTTAGAAAAGACAGTTTGCCGCACGCTAATTATCTGTGTATTGTCCTTGTTTGGATCACAGGCATCTAACTGCTCTTAATCTTAACTTCTTAAACTTTTCTTGCTCATGCATAAATCTGGACAGCTGGATATCGCTAATGGGGCAGCTAGTGGTACCCAGTGGTCTATTATCAACATTCTGTTGCCATATATTAGCATTACACTGCATGCCTACAAGGACTGGAAATTTGATTTGTGAAGCAACAGCTGATTAGTGATGATTAACAAAAAGGCTGGGGGGGTAATAGATTTTGTGTTACACTCTTTCCAAAGCAAGCAAAGATGGCCTATATTATGTGTCAGTGTGAACCAAAACACATTATCCATTATGTTAAATGTTTTTATCTTAAGGATTTCTCAAGGGTGGTTTAAAACCAAAGGGTTTTAACTGAATTTAAATGAAAATGGAAGTGGAAGATATCATAAAATCATGTTTCAGAGGAGTAGCCGTGTTAGTCTGTATCAGCAAAAACGAGAAGACCTTGTGGCACCTTAGAGACTAACAAATTTATTTGGGCATAAGCTTTCATGGGCTAGAACCCACTTCATAGCAGATCTATTTGTTTATTTTAAACAAAATGTATCAATTCATTTTTTTACCGTGTCAAGGCAATACAAATGCTACGGTTGTGGCGCAGACATGAGGATCTCAAATAAATAAGCGTGATTTAAATACCTCGATATAGATATAGAGACCATCACTAATAGTGATCAGCTTTCCAGGATATAACAACTAGACACAATGTTTTACTGTGACAACCTGAAGTTCCAACAGATAACTTGTCCTAAGTGACCGCTTAAAAGTGTACTCCAGATTCCCAGCGTAACAAAACTGCAAGCTGCTGCTTGTGGGCTGATCGCTGCCTTTGATTGAAGCTCTAGTGACTTCACTGGGGCTCTGGATTGGCAAGTGGAGTGGCTTTCAAGATCAGGTCCTTGAACCACTTATTTGAAGCAACTAATCTCTGATGCTCACAAGATTAGGTCTGGGCAAAATTTATGACTGTTTGATGAACATTCATGAACATTTTTGGCCATCTTAGTTTTGTTTTATTTCACACTGAAATTATGGGAGTTAAATTACTTTTTTAAACTCAACAAAGCCCCTTTTTTGTGAGGATTTAAAAAATGAAGGTGTGAGGAATTTCTCCAAAATGATATTTGTGTGATTAAACATAGGTAGGGTTCTAGTAGCTGAATTTTATGTCTGCCTCTGTCACTGGATGGCCAACCACCATTATAATAATTAAACCTGGATCCATATCTCACCATTGTAGCCGATGCCTATCCTCATAGGCCATCTAATACTCTGGATCAGAACATATTCAAACACTGCATCCAAATTTGGAGCATAGGCTGAGCTCAAAAATTCAATAAATCGAGTATTTAGTTTTACTGCTAATTTATCTGATTATATTTAAAATATGTACAAATATGATAGGACAAAATGGTGCAATATTCACTGTTTTTCTTTGTGAGATACGTGGAATGTAGTATCTTAGACTATGGATATTGATACTGTAGCACAGATTTTGCTATCATTTACACCACTGGAAGTCTGAAAGTCCGTAGAGTTAGTACAGATTACAGGGATGCAGATGACAGCAGAATCCTGCCCTTATTGACCATACCCAGGCTCTGACTGGCAGGTTGGTCCTTTTTTATTACATCATGATTGTGTACTAATTTCCAATTTTTCACAACTGGGATCAATAAATGAAAAAGAAACACGCCTGTACATGTTATGTTAAATAGTTTTAAAATAAGGATGGTTTTAGTATCTTTCCCGACACCCTTTAATCTAATTTCCATAATGGACTCACTGATTTTCTGATTTAAAACATTTTAGGTTTTATCTGCAAGGGCAACCAAAATTTGCAATCTCCTTTCCTACCTCTCTGTCCTCCTCTCTCCTTCTGCAGCTTGAGCCCTAAAAATCAAGATATGGACCTACGTAGCTTAAGGCATCTCTTGTTACATCTTCTGCTTTTCTGACGCTGCAGCTGGGAGGAGAGGAAATGGTTGTTTCCCCTTGAAGTGACACTGTTACTGCTCTTGCTGCAGCAGGACTTCAAAAGGAAACCATTGTTTTCCTTGCCGCTTGTCCTCAGCAGCCCTAGGAAAATGGTTGGTCTGCCTTAAGTGCTTTTCACTGTGAACGCCTCATCACTATGTTTCCTTATTCAGGCTTTTGGCCTCAGAGACCAAGTTTAGATGGACCCAATAGATTGGAGAGGGAGAAAAGAACTATATAGAAGGGGGGAGTGACATTTTTAGCTGCCTTTCCTCTCCCCCATGCCATAAACCTATCTGCCCTACATTCTTACAGATTTCCTTTCCTTTTCTTTGTGGTAATAGGAGCCAAGATATAGTTATTGAGCCTTTGTGACAAAGTGCAGTAGCAACGGGAGCTGGGCGCTGGCTGGAGAAAGATGAGTCAGGGACTTCTGAGAAGGGTCCCTATTAGTTCACAAGAAAAAAATCTTTGTAATAAATATGATCAAAATATTAGAGGAAAGATTGTGTACCATTTCCCCTCCATTTATGCCATCCCTCCACTGTGCACTACTTTTCCTGGTGGAGGTATCCTTACATAAATTCCCACAACATTTGTTTTATAAGATTTGTTTTTAAATGACATGTAGGCTGGCATACTCTGAGAGCAATACACCACAGTCTAGTGTGTGCTATTGAGCTATTGGTGACTCCTGAGTGGCTGAATTTACACAGCCTTAATCCAGTCAAAGTGTACATAAATAGCCTGCTAATGCACAGTCTGTTATGGTTTGTCACTGTAGTGGACACTATTAAGATAATTATTTTATCCTTCGTGACTTGCTGTTCTATTGTCCTGCTAAATCAGTCAATCCAAACTAACTAATATACCTTGAGGGGAGATTTTCATCTGTTTTCACAACAGAAGGATCATTGCAGAACCCGTCCTTATTAAGCATTTGTCACTTCAGAGAGATGTGATACATTCAACACTTGACTGTTAGTTGACTAGCAGGTCACGTTTCAGTTAAAAACAAAGACACACAGGAAGTGGCATGTAAGAAATTGGTTGTCTAGCTTGGTGTCTTGGCTGGCTCTAATTCCTGTCATTTTCCTTCAAGCCAAATAAACTTGGGTTTAAGACAATGTCTTTAGGATATTTTATTTAACCTTCAAAAGTGGATGCAACATCAATGCAACATATGTGAAACAGTTACCAAAATGACAGGTTTCAGAGGAACAGCCGTGTTAGTCTGTATTCGCAAAAAGAAAAGGAGTACTTGTGGCACCTTAGAGACTAACCAATTTATTTGAGCATGAGCTTTCGTGAGCCACAGCTCACTTCATCAGATGTGTGTACCGTGGAACACATCTGATGAAGTGAGCTGTGGCTCACGAAAGCTCATGCTCAAATAAATTGGTTAGTCTCTAAGGTGCCACAAGTACTCCTTTTCTTTTTTCTAGTTACCAAAATGTGACTGTTTTCATTCATACTCAAATTTAGTCTCATTTACTTTGGCCATTATTTTATTTATTAAAAATCTGGCTTAAAATATTAAAATCATAATCTAAAAGTACAGCCATAGTCGTAACTTAAATCATAAAATTATTTTCTTTTAAATCCCTGATCCTCACTTTGGATGCTCCCTCCTCATACCTCTTCCAATTTTGGCTTTTAAATGTATAAAGATTCTCAGATCCCAGCCCATTTGGGCTACAGGAGAAACTATTGTCGTATATGTGGACAAAGATACATTTTCCAATAGGTTTATGTGGAAGATACGGCACTGCCATATCCTTGGAAGAATGTATTGAATTAAGTTTAAGAATCTTTGGGGTCCATTGTGTTAAGTTAATATTACTATGTATCGTTAGCTGTGATTGTATGTAACCTCAAGAGGGGATATGACAGATGTGAAACGGTGGGGTTACCAATGTGCCTGACCAGAGTGGACTTTTGGAACAAAAAAGAGTTAAGTGAACTTCCTGGGGAATATCTAAGGGAAGGTGAATGCAAATTTCGCTCCTCTAGTTATGCAAAAACCCAGCCTCCACATGCTACGCCCTGAGGAATGGTTCATTGTCTACTGATCTGCTGTTACATGATCAAAAGCCCAAGCTGTATAAAGGAAAGTCTGAACTATTCATGGTCATTCCTGTTCTCAGTCTGAGATAGTTATGAACTTGTAACCACAGGGAGAACCTCTTGTGGGTTTTGAAGAACTGACACCTACCAGAACCTGAGGTTCGATTTCAGCTGACCTCTGGTAAGCTTTGACTGAAGTTTTTTTTGTAGTTTGTAGGTTATATTAAAAAAAAATAATAATTCTTTTACCTTAAGAATGAATATATTTGCTTACAAAGAGCTATGTGGTAACTTGTGACAATTACACTATTCAGAGCCTTAGGAAAGAAAGCAAAGTGCAGATACTGGCCTTTTTAGGCAGTCTGTGTTACTGGCGATATCACAGTGTAGGCAGGGAATAGTGCATCCTGGAAAACCCCCAGTCAGAAGGGAGAGAGACGCACCAAGAGAGGTGACGACTGAGGAGCCAGGAGCCTAGAGGGGGTGCCCTGGATGGACCACGGAGTGGGAATACAGGTGCAGTTGCCCTGAACTGACATTTTTGTATGTTTTCTAGATGCATCTATATTTGGCAGATTGATTCTGAGAGGCAGTATGGGTGAGACTACGATCTACTTGAGTTCTATTCCTACTTCTGCTAGAATTGACTGTGTGCAACATCTCAATTAACTTCTTTGTAAAATGGCTGATGGTTGACAGCCTTCTCAGGCTGCATCAATAACAAGGGCTGTAAAGTGAAAGTGCATAGGGTTTTATTCATGGTCTCCTGGCTCCCAACTCCGTACATTTTCCCTGCACTAAAGGGCATTTGTATGGGATGTCTTCTTCTCCCTACTCCCCAAACTTAGGACCTTGGTTCATCTGAAATAGTCACACTTGACAAAAGTCTGCTCCTAGTAAATATGGCTCTTTTGTTTCCTGTTAGGAATAAAACTACAGTTGACCCTCAGGGAAGATGGCCACCCTAGATGCTCTGTGGTATGGAATCTGCATGGCAGTAGTCTAGGGTACAAATCTAGGCTCAGTAGGAGACATGTAGCCGGGTTTCTGATGGAGAGAAGCTTTTAGCTCCACTGGTGGGGCCTATCGAGCTTCTGTGGAAGCCCTTCAGTTTGACAGAGGTTCTGAAGAGCTGGATCTTCTTGCCTGGCAGAGCAGATGCAGAACTTGACATGCTCCACCTTCACCAGATAGGGGGACACTGTTGTGTAGAAGTTAGGGAGGGTAAAGACAGATTCACCAGATCCTCCGTACTAAGAATTCACCCCTCTCAATTTGTGACACCCTTCTGTTATGCCTTCCCTCCCTTACTCCTTCCATATGCACACACATCATAAGAGAAGTTGGGGGTCTGTAGCAAGGCGATGACTCACCAGCACAGCACTTCCTACTGGTTGTCTCAGGAATTAGCTCTTCCAGCCCACAGCACCCTCTGCAGGCCGGTGTCTCACCTGCTGCTGGCCCCCATGTCCCTCCCAGACTCTGGTGCCCCTCTACATCAGGGTTCTGCCCCCCAGTAGTAACCCACAATCTGGGTCTCCCCACCCAGGGGAACCCCCAACCCTCTATCCCCACCTTACCTCAGTGGCTATTGCCAGGCACCATCTAGCCCCTGCTCATTGGGGCAGACTGCAGTCTGTAAACTACTCATGATTGGCAAGGGGGATGGACCAGCTGCCTCTGCCTATTCCCAGGCTACATCTCTGTAGCCCCAATACCTTTCCTGGCCTTTAGCGAGGCCTGCAGCCTGGAGTTTTCCCAGGCTAGAGCTCCCCAGTTCCTCTGCCCTTTCCCCAGCCCTGCTCCACTCCAGGTACCTATTTCTCCCACGCAGCCAGGTCCTTCTCTCTCAAAAGCTAGCAAGAGAGCATCTCTGAGCTCCTGGCTCACAGCCCTTTTATAGGGCCTGCTGTGGCCTGATTGGGGCGTGGCCTCAGCTGAGGCTGCTTTCCCAATCAGCCTAGCCTTTTCTCGCAGCCCCAGCCCTCCCCCAGGGCGGGCTTTAACCCTTTCAGGGACGGAGTGGGGTGACCGCCCCACTACAGGGTCATTTCATGTCCTAAACCCCATTATATTTGCTGTATTGAAAACCCAGAAATTTCCTTAAGCACATTTTTGTGTATAAAGGCTTGAGGTTGGCTAAGGGTGGCATCCTTCCCAGCACAAACTCTAAAAAGCAAGTGTTCTAGAATCTCAGCAACACGAGCAAGTATTCCTGGTTAACATATGTTAAGTGTACAGTATGTGTGATGTGTCAGAGGTAATAATTAAGGTTTTGTGTTGCACTGAGAAGGAAATTGATGTGCTGTGTGTAGAGTGTTTCATTGTCACTTGGAGGAAGAAGGAAATTCCTTGTGATGAGACAGATTTTTTTAGCTATTACTGAAAATTGCTATGTGGGTGTTAAGGTATGGCCCTGAGGTGTTCCACAGCTTGATATTTCCTTGCTTTTAGGTGGGGGGGATGTCACACTTTAATCCCTATTAATCTAAATTTTTGTTCCTGGAATATATGAAAATGATTTTTTAAAAAAAGAACTACAAATCTAAGAAAATCTATTAATATATGCAGTTGTGTTATTCAGGGGAACAGATTAAAACAAATCTCCAACACAGAGCACAATATTAAGATGTTTTTGGTTTCTTGTTAGAACACCTAAACACTTTCCAGAATGATTTTGAGTTCAGTATATTATAGCTTAAACCGCAGACACACTGTTAAATATATTTTCTCTCTTTTCCGGCACACATGAGCCTCATTCAGCTGTTGACTCAGCCTGGCAAAACGAGTGTCACGTGCAGAAAGGTATAAGAGTAGGTCATGCTAATTTCAGACAGGACAAAATCTGGGGGAAGTAAAATTCCTTTGAAAATCATTTTGGTAAACTTTTATGAATGATCGTGTGATTGCGGCTGTTTGAGTGACTCAGATATACCAAAGTAAACATTACACCGAGGCCTTTTTCGCTCAACTTTACAAAGATAGAAACGGTTGCCATGTGCACCTGTTTGTTTAAATTAGCTTTTTAGTGAATTATGGATTCACTAAAAATAATAAGATTTACCTCTACGATGACTTCAATTATAGTGTTTTGGACTCAACTTGAGCCAGTTTATAGGAATAATATAATACCCTTCCCTGTCAGTAGGGTATAGCACATTGTACTAGTCATGCAGGAGACTGATGACTCTAGAGTATTTGTCAGTAAATCTCACAGATTATATTCTGTCTCCAGGGCAGTAAAATTCAGTCATCTAGGGCTAGCTGATTAGCTGAATAGTTTAGAAGCATGTGGAAGGGCTTTAGTATACATAGGCTTGTGTGGCTATGGCAAAATGAAAATGAAAAATATAGAAGATTGATTTCTTTAAAAAAAAGAAAAAAAGAAAAAGGTATCTCTCAGGCACTCTCTTGTCTGCTGACTGCATCATTTGCATCTTTGATGGACATTGTCTGTTGAGCTTTTCATAAAAACGTTTCTTTTATTGTAATTTTACAAGTTTTGTGAATGAAAAAATGGATCTCAACAGAGAGACTACAGGTGGAATGACACTGAAGAATGTCTGATAAAATGTAGTAGGGCATCTGGGGAGGACTGAAAGCATGAGAGCTCTAGGATAGTGTGGGATGAGCATACACGGCTGTGAGATGTGTTGACCACTGACTGGCATGTTTGTTTATTTTATTGGATTAAACTGCTGGGTGATATTTTTGTGATTGTAAATATATTATCATCAGGGTACCTAGAGCTTGTATATTTAAATATAAAGAAATAGAATTCATAGGTTTATGGTAATTTCTTCAATAGTATCCTTGGAAAGGCATATGACAAACACTTTGTTAACAGAAAAGGGATCCGGAAAACAAGATCAAAACTATTCTTTAGAATTCAGGTTGTGGAAGTAATTTGAATCATAACAATGAACACAGATGGTCATGAAACATTATTTATTATTGCAATTATAAGAACAATAAAACCACAATAGGCAACAAGTTTAATGCAGATTTGCCAAAGTGCTCTGTGACAGCTCTTTCTACCTGTCAGCAGTTATAGTTTCCAGGAGGATTATGCTTTGATGAACAAATTCAGTAAATGCACACTAATGTATTTGCATAAGGCAAAACAGTTAGTGACTGGCAGCTGTTGATGAAGATGTATCACTCTATGGTTTTATTCTTCATCCGCGTGGTGGTGAACTGGGAATGTATAGGCCTTTTATCTCTTGTGCATGGATTGTCTTCTCTGTACAGTGAAAACACTGCAAGACTGGGCACTCATTTCTCATTTTGTAAAACAATGAAAAGAGTCAATTATTTCCAATGCTTGAGAAGTTGGGCTTCAGTGAGAGTGTTTAAGAAAGAAGAAGGGGCTTATGTATTAAAGGGCTCAACAGATTCTCTTCACTAGTTTTTTTTTTTTAACTGAAAAAGGAAACAAAGCGGCAGTTCTCAGCCATTTATCATGGATATTAATTATGCTGCTATCTTTGGTTTGCAGGACTAGAAGATTATGGAGAATGTAATGACCATTTTGGCTTGCTGAAAATTGCTCATTATTAATAGTGATTAGGTAACAAACGTCAGGTCACTAAGTAAAGGGGCATCCTCATCAAAAGAATTCATTTGAATTTGGAATAAAAATTTTAATTTATTTCCTAAACAGGTCTTTAACTATTTATAATCCATGCTAACAAGAAGATCCTCTGCTTTTTGAAGCAATGACTTAAAATTCAGCATTTTTCTCCCTGAAAATTCCAATGAATCTCTGAAAGTTTGAGAGTCTGGGTTTATAATTAAGTTTAGGATTTTGTTAGTTTAGTTTCATAAAAAGCTGTTCACTTGCAGAAAACAATTTACAGCATTTCTACTAAATTCAAATGAATAAAGAAGCCAGTCCAACACATAGGAAAAAAATATTTACAGGGCATGGAGTCATTTCTTTGTTATGCAGCCTCCATTGTTAAAATTGGAACCAAATTCCTTTTATATAAGCCTGACTTTTAATTCCCCTTCTTTCTTCACCAAACTGATCCACTTCAAATATCCTATGCCGTATCTTACCCCAAGGTAGACTCTTACTGGAAAATGTCAAGAAAAAATAAAATGTGGAATATTGGAGAAATGGGAATTTTAAAATGTCTGTCATTAACTTTTCAAAGATTGTTCCGACCTTGTTTGGCTCTTGCTATCTCTGAAACAGAGTAACCTACAAAATTCAAATTGAATTTTACTTGTCCTGTAGTTTATACCAAAGTGCCTTTTACTCATTTGGGGATGCATTAATTAGGCATTAAAATAAAGCTAGTAAAAAAATTTTTGACAAGACATTGTTAGTGTCAATTAAATTTTCTCAGGTCCAGGAGAGAGCCCCACGGTTAGGGCAATGGCTTGGTATGTGGGAGACTCTGGTCCAAGTCTCTGTTCTGCTTGATTCAGAGCAGTGGTTTTCATTCCAGATCAGTCCAAATCAGGCACAGCAGGAACTTGAATCGGGGTATCCCATCCCAGGCCAGTGTGAGTTTCTGTCCTCCATTTCATGAAAGATTGTAAAAGGTCCCATGGTGGAAAGGAAACAAATTTTGAAACCTCTAAATGTTTCAGAATTGTTATTTTCCCACCAGCCCTAATTGAAAAGTGTTTCATGTAACTATAACACATTGACAATGATATACTTTAATGTACACATCTATTATGAACACGTTTTTGATGCACGCATAACATTCACACTTGATTAACATGTATCTATTTTACATTCTTTAAAAATGCTTTGCAGAGTTTCTGTGGCTCAACAAGTAACCTAGAGACAGATAATTTTGATGGTATTGAATCACATATGGGGTTGGGGGGGCTGGGCTGAAAGAAGTGGAAGAGGGAAAGCCATATGAGGACAGGGAGTTTGATATGGCGATGGGAGGAAGGAAGCCACAAGCATTTGGAAAGGAATGGGGCCTGTCCATGTGTGCATATGAGTTCCTCCAAAGTCCTTGTGAAGCTAATAAGCCCAGCTGGAGTCTGAACTCAACTTTGTTGGCTTGCAGAGGCTCCTGATTGTCCCTGAGCAATTTTTAAACATTGATTAAATCCCACTGAAACTCCCAAGCAAAATAATTAATTAAAATGCAATGAAGGTTGAATGAGTTACTCATTTCAGGCAAAACATAGAAAATATAACTTCCTTAAAACCCACAAATGGTAGCTGGAAAATTCCAAGCTAAGGTTTCAAAATTCCAAATATCAGAAGGTTTACAAGTTTGCACTTGAGGCAACTCAAGCAAACTTAGTTGTACCTTTGTAGTGTCACACCCAAATCAACCAAAAACTCTGAGATAACCTAATGCAATATCTCACAGGTTCATTATGAATAATGGATTAACATTTTTCTGGTGACTAATTAAATGAAGCTGTGTGACAGGCTTGTCCCAGTTTTACCAAGGGTCCTCAGAAAGGTACTATGGGGCTGTGTCAAGGTTGTTTAAGTCAACTTGACTGTGAACTTGCATCGTTTTGATTATTAGGGACTTTTTGTAAAGTGGAACTGTAACTTGGATTTCCATGCTTTTGAAGGGGAGAGAGTGGGAGGAGATTGTCTGTTTTTGCTTCTTTTCAGAAAATTATAATTTTCCTAAGAATGTTTTTGGCTAAATAGATGAGATTATTTCAATCTGTACTTCAATATATGTTTGAGAGGAAAAGAAAATTTGAAGTCTTTAGTGTTACCATTTGTAACTTCTTTTTCTCATTTGACTAGATACCTTCAGCATTTTACAGAAGCAAAAGGAGTGTTTGGGGAATGAAAACTTTGCCAAATGAAGTAGATGCAATGGAATTGAATGCAATCTCCCATATAAGGACATTCTAAATGAAGTTCTTTTGAATTATCATACTTCCTGACTATTAGTTATTGTTATGGAGAAAATGCAAACACTTTACCCAACAAAGATAATTGCTTGTACCACCTTTTTTATATTTTAATCCATATAGTGATTCTTTTAAAGGTGGCATTTAAAAATATGTCTAGCTATTTAAAACCATACTTACCAGCCAAGCCTCATAGTAAACAACAGAATGCCTACATCTTCTGCAGTAATATCAAAGCTCTCTAGAGGTACGTTAGCCATATAAATCTTAAAATGCCCTACCTGCTGGTTGTAAGAAACAAAGATTTAAAGTAAGGAAGAAGTAGTGCGGGCTTACAGATCAGCTGTGGAAGGACCAAATATACATATAAGCAAGCTGCAGCAATTACATTATATGTAGATAACATACAAATGAAAAAAGGGGTCCAATGCTCTCAGACCTAATTGAATTTTGCTACAAAAAGGGCAGATCCTTAGCTTTTGTGAAGTGTCAAAGCACCATTGAAGTCGTTAGCTATGACAATTTACCCTAGTTGAGGATCTGACCCTGATGTGACATTTAACCACTTACGTAGTCATAGGATGTCATCCTGCATTGGAATCTGATAGCTATTGTGACCAGTTCCAGTGCAGTAGTTCACGCTCATGCAACCCACTACAGGACTGGGCCCACAGTTATTTAATATTTGGTCATGCCATTGTAATAAAGGTGCCCTTACTGAACGGGTGGTTATGTGCTTGAGTATTTTTTTCTTGATTTTTCTGGATCTGCTTACCTAATTTTAGGCACAGATGACTTAATATTTTGTCCTAGATGTTGTAGGAGTGCTTGACTATAGTGAGCATTTTAAATATTTTTAGACGTTTCCTAAAATGTTACATTTTATTTATAAGGGACTTATTAGGATAGAGGCACCTGAGGTTTATAACTTTATCGTGATTAATATTTTGCCCCCTCTAGTGAGTTTTCCTAATCAAAAGGTTAAATTTCAAAAGATAGCATAGTTTCCATTTTAAACTAGTAAGCGGCTGAATAGATTTACGAACTGTGCAGATTTATGGAGTTTAGCCCATCCTTTTTGCTGGGAACATTATTTTTCAGGGGCAGAAGAATGAACAGTTTTGAGAGACCAGCACTTGAAACTGCATTTAGTACTAGCAGTTTTGCCAACTTTACTTGTACTGTGACTATTATTTCTGTATCATAAGAAGCTTTTATTGCCTCCAGGCAAGGCACACAAGACCCTTTATGCTACTAGACTAATATTAAGGACATTGCCTGAAAGTATTTTCTCCCTGTTCGTGCTTATATCTTTGCAGCATAACAGAAGGTCATAAAACAGAGAATAGAGGGGAGCTATTGGTGAATTATTCTTTTCGCCTACAAGTGCACTACACTATTTTTATCCTTTCCTTACGATTATTAAAACAACCACTGACTCCCACAGGAAGCTACTTTAGTTTTCAGGTGCTCAGGATGACAGGGCTTATTGCCCTGTCTTAGCGACAGAGACAGAATTTACAGCTGAATTATAAGGGGTAGAGGATAACGTGATTTAGTTTTCTCTTTTAAAAATGTTTATTTTTCTATGCTGGAAGTCCTACAGATACAAGATCATAATTCATTATGGTTGTTAACCATAAACTTGGTCTGTTCTTTGTTTTTAACATGAATCAAGTGTAGATGTGACATTCTGAAAGCATAGGGCCAGATTCTTAGTTGATGCAAATTGACATAGTTTAATTGAAGTCAGCATAGCTACAGTGATTTTCATCAGCTGAGGATCCTGAGCTAAAGTATTCTTACTGCTATACTCATCTGTATTATACATATGTATACATATCTCCTTTTCTTACTACCCTAACCTTTTTTGCACTGTTCAAACAAAGCAGCAGCAGAGATGGCTACCAGTGACTGACCAGGATGTAGCTGTCGACATATTTTATTTCAGTTCACATTTCAAATAAACTGATGTAAAGGGTTTAATTTCTACCTGTTTTACTGCGCATTCCCTGCTCTGCAGGGAAAATTTTATTGAATGACACTGAGTTATTGTGCGAAAGATATTTTGCAGGACTAGTCAACTGTAAAGACCTAAAGACTATAGGTATCAACAAACACCCTTTCAATTGTACAGTTTAAGATAAGTATGCAGGTCGTTCTAGAGCAATTTATACAAATTATGTCCATTTGGATCCTCCCTGCAGTCCATCCTTTTTGCTGGGAACATATTATTTATAAGCAGTGGCGCCTGAACCAGGGAGTCCCAGGGGACAGGGCCCTCCCGCTTTTTGAAAGTGGATGGGCCTGACCTGTCCACTTTAACAGAGGACTGCCCATATCCCCTTTCCCTCCTCTTCCCCTGACCCCCCCATCATCCCCCCCACACGTCAGCGTGGAGCCTAATAGGGGACCCCGGTCAATTGTTGGAGCTGTGCGGACCCTCCACCTGCCCACAGGTGGGGGGAGGGGCTGAGAGCAGCCCCAAGCCCATGTCTCCGCCCCATGTTCTACCCCATGGGCTTTCCACCCAGGGCAGGTATAGGTGGAGCTATGGTCTGCGACTCCGCGCTGGCTCCCCACAGCTGCCTGAGCAGCTCTCCCCAGCCCAGCTCCAGCCGGTGTGTATGTGAGAGAGAGTGTGTGTGTATGTCTCAGAGCCATGGCCCGGCCATGGTAAGAGCCATGTGGGCAGGTGTGGGGAGCCGCAGACCTTCCACCTGCCCTGGGCAGAGGGCCTGGGGAGCGGGAACAAGGGCAGGGCACTGCTTTTGCCCCCACCTGCTCCGGTTTCTGGCTTGGCTAGGGCAGGGCCTTGGGGGGAAGAGGAGAGTCAGGGCAGGGCCTTGTCAGGGGGCAGGAGCTCTGGCCTGCCCCAGTTTACAAGTAAGTAGCTGGTTGATTTTAGTTGATAGGAAAAAGTGCTTTTACACAGCATACTTTTTCTTCCTTCTCTAGATTCCTACCTTGTTTACATGTTTACACATCCTCACTGTGAATGTCTCATGTCCTGAACATCTTCCACATAAAGAAGAGCTAAATGAGGCTCCTTCTGGAGTCAATGCTGTTCCCAAACTGGGCGGTGAAGGCTCTAAGAGCATTTACATCAAGTGCACCCGGTAGAGAGTGTGATGCTTCCACAACACCTTTAACATCAGTCATCATCCTGGATGCAAGGGAACAAAGTAAAATTTTCAAAAGCATCTAAGTGACTTAGGAACCATTGGTTCAGGTGCTTTTAAAAGTTAAAGATGTTGTGGACACATTACACTCTCTATCCCTGGTGTGAGGGAGCACCTTAGGTAATGCTGTTGGAGTCAATGGAAATTAGGCTCCTAAATTAGGCTCCCAGGTATTTTCAAAAAATTTACCCTGCGATCAAGGATAAAGTTTTTAATAGTGCTGAAGGGCCAGAATTTTTAAAAGATATTTCAGCACCTCGTAGGATTTAGGCACTAATATCCAATGATGCTTTTGAAAATCCCACTAGGTGACTAAATACCTTTCAAAGTCTCAGTAATTGACTCAGAAGCCTAAATCCCATTTTCAGAAGTAATTTGGGTGCTTAGGAGCCTAATTCTTATTAACCTGTGATGACAATTAGGTTCCTAAATGGCTAAATCACTTTTGAAAGATAGGACTAAAGCCCCTACCTCACTTAGGCACTTCTGAAAATTTCACCTTAACCTCAGACTCACATCGCTAATAGAAATGCAAATGTAGTATCATTAGACTGCCAGACCTGCTCCTCAGGTGAATTGTTCTAATGTACCTACTGCCACTTTTAGCCCAGAAGTTCCTGCCACCAACATCCTCATATCATGGTGTTACTGCAGAGACTAGGGCAGCTGTGCAGAACCAGTGCCTAGGAGGAGAAAATCCGTGTTCCTTAAAGCAAAATGACAGAGCTATTATTACAGAAGGTCATTGGACATCTTTCTGGCAGGGAAGCTCTTCAAAATGACATTTCTGGCAATGAAAATGAAACTGGTTTAAGGCCTGGTAAGTGTCCATACAATCCTGAGCGAGTGTTAAAAAATCCCACTGCTAAATTGAGGGATAAATGACATTTAAGAGCTGATATTTCAGAAACTATCAGGGCCAGAAATGCTTGCCAATGTTTACTGCTTTGCATTGGTATAAAGAAAGCTTTACTAATTTTTTGCAGGTCATCAGCTATTGGACCCTAACAATGACATCATTATGATTTTTGTCCCACATTGATGTAACTGTGGTCTTAGCAGGTGCTTTTCCAAAGATTGCTAGAGCTAATAGACAATGCTCAATCCTATCCCAATTTTGCTAAATTAAAAATTACAGGATTAAATCCTGGTCCTGGTATGGCCCATTTGTGTTGATCTGGCAGCTGAAAGTGGCTGTAAAGATGACTTTACATGGCAGATGTGTATTCTCCTGGTTTGGTGGAATCCCTGGGTGACATGGGGACGGGTCTATATTACCTTCCTTTGACTGCCTCCTGTAGTGTAGTCAAAATGTTGGGGACATGCTTGGGAGAAAAGACATGGCAGGAATACTGCTGCATTCCAAAGATCCTTGTTTGTTGTAACTAGATTGAACTGACTTCAATTAATTGTGCCAGTTCGGCCCCCTTCCCCTTACGCCTTATGCTTTCAGTTTCACCACAACCCGGAACTGTATCTGAGTGATTGATTCTGCTTCTTAAGTAATCCATGTAAATTTAATCTATTTTTTTTTAATTTAAAGACCCGAAAAGAAGCATGCTGTGTGTTTTCTTGCATGAAAATCAAATGTGAATGGCATCCTGATATAAATTATTTAAATGATTTAGCAAACAGGACAGGCCACAAAGCTATATCCAACAATCCTTTTCTATGAAACAGCCTAGACTTATCTAGTCTGACCTCCTGCACATCACAGGTCACAGAACTTCACCCACTCAGTCATTCTAATAGACCCATAACCTCTGGCTGAGTTACTGATCTTAATAATCTATTCATGTGCAAAGTATTTGAGAGCTAATATGCCTTTTAATTTGCTGAATTTTACTAACTTTACATTCTGGATATTCCAAGATTCCTTTTTTGATTTCCTGCCCCACTATCCTCTTAAATTGCAAAGGAATCAGCATGTGTGTATTATTCTTATATATATCCCCACTGAAGTTGATGGAGTTCTGCATAGAAATAAGAGTTCCCGTGTATAGATCCTTACACAGTGGGGTAATGATTTAATTTGTCCTTTTTTCTCAAGCAGGGAGAATTATTAGGGAGTCTGGAGCTTAAGAGAAAATATACATTGTTTGGCTGTGCTATCATCCAGGATGCTGGAAAATTAGGACTTTTGGCTAAGGTATAAGAAGAATATTGAAAGATGAAAGAATGGCATGCAGTGTTCACAATCCGTTTAATATTTGTGTGTCTTTACATATTAAGCTGTAAATCAGTGGCATGAAACCCCTCTTTTTCAAATGATGTAACCTTGGTAAACTATTTAATTCCTAGGTGCAGGTGCCTTCTCCAGCCTGTTGTCCAAACTCTCCCCCTTCCTTGTGCTTTAATAAAAGATAACATAAAAATCAGCTCCTAGGATTTCTCCCTCATGAATGCTCAGCCCATACCCAAGATGCTCCCTCCTTACCCTTATATCCAAGTTGGTTAATAAGTCACTTGCCTCAAGAAGTCACAACTATTCCAATGTTCGCAAAAAGAAAAGGAGTACTTGTGGCACCTTAGAGACTAACCAATTTATTTGAGCATGAACTTTCGTGAGCTACAGCTCACTTCAATGTTGGATCAACCCCTTGTAAGAGGGAAGGATGTTTCGGGCAAACCGTACTAGACTTTTACCTCTGTTCACTCTTAATTTCCTAATTTCTCTTTGCACATTAAACTAATCACTTGATGATGTTCCTCTAACCTCAGAACAAGCCATCTGGAGAGAAAAAAATACTGTCTATGTTTATTAATATTTTATTTCCCTAAAATACTGAAAAATGTGAAATAGTCCACTTTGGTAGTTACCAGTGGGTGCAACTGTGAAACCTCATAATTTAGCAATCTATTTTATGTTGGCTACAAAGGGCTAACAGAAGACTGATGTGTGACAGTATTTGTGACCTTGTGACACAGCGGAAATGGAGGAAGGTACCAAAGCTGTCTGTCAAATATTTGGAATATCTTGCCTTCATATATTTTCTGCACTTTCATGCTGATAGTTACTGTGGATTTGGCACTAAAATGAGGGTGTGATTGATTTTGTTGTCACATTCATAAAGATTCAGACTCAGTAGCTGAGTCTCCATTGTTTTCACATTAGCTCAGAAATATACATGCACAAAGTAGAGAGAGAGAAGTTATATTTGCAACTATTGTTGCGCTGAAGAAATTACCACAGCCTAAACATTCTCAATAGAACTAGACAGATGGAGACCATCAACGGAGATAAATAAATGCTACAGAAGCTCTCAGAGGCTCTCAGAGCACTATAAATGTAACAGTACTAGCTGTTCTTATCGCATAACACGCCCATCTCCATTAATTTTTTTTCTAACAATCTGTCCATGATGGCAAGCTTTGTTCCCTTTTCTTGATGAGGGATCATGTCTAAGCCATATGTTGTCACTGGACCAATGCACTAATTGTCCTTTACACTTTGAATGAAGATATTACTATTCCTGATGTCTTCTATCATTTTGTAATTGAATATACCCTAATCCAGTAACATCCACAGCAATTAAATAAATGATAATCTATAAAGTATGATGATATAGTTTCTTGCATTAGACTATATCATCTCATCTTCATCCTCCTCTCCAGTCCTAGATCTTTTTCAGGGGGTGATCTGTCTCCCTTCATTAGATGACTTGCTGATCTTGACTTTGTTTGTATTGGACAGCTGTTCAAGACAGATGGATTCCTATGTTTATCGAAAGATATTTCTGTTAACACTAATCTGTTTTTCTTCTATCGATTGAGCACTTCTTATAAATGCTACATTTTGGTATCACTTTCCTCCTTTTTTGGCCCTCTCTTAGCCTTCCGAGATCATTGGCCAAATTCAGACCTGGTGCCAGAAAGATCAGCTGCATTGATTTCACCGGGAATGAATTTTAACTCTGGGATTGTTGTCTAGGAACCTCTGCTTCCATGACTTTCCACCAGCACTGAGTCTCTTCCCCTTCTACAGCCTCTGCTCTGACAGACGTTTTAAAGATATGATATAAAGAGTTGTAATTAAATTAGCATCCATTTCCATCCGTACATCCTCCCAGGCCCATCTCCATTAAGGCAGCTCCTGCTGCTCAAGAGACTCATCTCCAAGATATTATCATGTCATAGAGGTAAAGAATCTACAACTCTTCCTATCCCCATTATTCCCCAGACTACAGAATGAGTCAAACAGGTTACTGGACACAAAAGACCACCAGCTTGGGTGTAAAGACTTTTAAAAATGTCCTTATTTGATTTCAAAATAAACCAAACATATATTCCGCCTATTTCACACCCTAGATTATGATATGCTGAAGAAAATCTCCATCAACCCTATCCTTTCCGACAGCTCAGTTCCACCCTAGTGTCCAGGAAAGTCAAACAGCTATGCTGCATCTTAGGAATCTGGCAAACCAGTGCCTCTTCCCTTCAATTGAACAGCGCCATCACCAGTTCCACCCTCCCACCTTCCCATTATAAACAAGAAAATATGAACAGTGGAAACAGCATCCTGTACCCAGTAAGAAAATAACCATATAGAGGTAATTATGACTAGATACCTCAGAGAAACATGAGTTCTGCTGGTAATACCCCAAACCTCATGCTTCATTCAGTGGTCAAGATCAGTGGTCAAAAAACTTTTCATCAACTTCCTCCAAGAAGATGAGCCCCCTCCCCTCCCCCCCCGCCATCTTGTCCTGCTTCACAGAACCAGAGTAGTTATGTTTCAGTAATGCATGACAAGCCATGGAATACTGCTGCAATATCTCTGCAGACACCAGACTTTCTGGACTGCAACGGGGCTGCATTCCCT
The DNA here is from genome assembly GCF_965140235.1 of Caretta caretta. Lineage (NCBI taxonomy): Eukaryota > Metazoa > Chordata > Testudines > Cheloniidae > Caretta > Caretta caretta. The sequence continues at coordinate 198,282,956 of NC_134208.1, read as the reverse complement.
ATGTAAAGTTGGTAGCTGCTGGATCTACATAATGTGGGACCCACTGGCCATGACCGGCCCCTGCTTCCTTCCTGACAATGTCTTTAGTGGAGATGGAGTGGGTGTGGAATCTGTAACTGCTCATACTGTGCACTTGAATTGTGCCAGTTCTCTAACCCCTATACTGATGTGCAAGTTTTACCTTGCATGACTTTCTCTGTCTCTAATTTTTGCCCAGACATCAGCATTTATTTTGTTAAATCTGAGTCTGATTACTGCAAGATTAATTAGGCATGGGGGGTGAGGAAGTGCATCTTACATTCACCACATTCTGTCATGCTACCCTCTTTTTATGGGATGACAGTGGAAAGATTTCTGGACATTTTGCCAGGGGCAGCATCAAGCTCTTTGCAATTCTCCTCAGGCACTATATTTGCTGCTTAGAATTTACCTAGGTATATATCACACAGTTAACATGTCACTATCTCCCATTTGCTTTCTTGACTGCCATCCACTTCAGTGACAGTTTTCAATGACAGCCTTTAAATTCTCAATATATTGTAGCCTGTGTGTTGTGGTTTTTTTTTAAAAGCCTGAGATATTTATTTTTTTGATCCCTCCAACTAAATATTGGAAGGAGAAGGTGCTTGGGATACACACTTTAATGTTTTGAAGTCATGAATTCTGTGGAAAAAAATCCATTGCGAACCACTTGAATGTAATCAGCACTTCTGTATTCCTTCATACATAAGGTGACTTCCACTTAAAATCACTACTTGACATGATTTATTACTGACTAGCATGTGAAGATTCTGTTATTTATTTTTTTCCCAACTACCCTTAATAATATGCACATCATGATTATCTGCTGCACCTAAGTCTTTTTATTATGAAATAAATATTTAGTTGTTATTGGAAGATTGACTAAAAATGACATATCATTTTAATAAATTCTAATGCGGTATTTATCATTTTGGTATGCGGTGATAGTGAGGTATTTTTAAGCGATTACATCAGATAGCTAATATACTATATTCTCTGGATGAGGATGGGTTTGAAAAATTGGATTAATTTTCTATGCAATTTTCTTGTGGTTTATTCAGCAAGAGAGTTGTTAATGCCTGGCAGCTGTACACGCATTTTGTTTACCTAAAGTATGCATTATGCATGAATTTACACCTTATGTAAAAGCAGCACCAGTTGTCACAAGATCAATAGCCATTGTGGATGAAATTCACCCTTGTGCAGAGGGCCAACACAAGGCATATGCACCACTTAAGTCCTAATCTGAGGTCTTCAATGAGACTGAACTGTCACAAAGGCTCTGTGGTGTCTCTCTGCACAGAATGAATTTCATTCACCGTGATTACAGAGAAAATATACATCAGATAATCTTGATGCTTCGGGGGGCGGGGGGAACTATATACATTTTGCTTTCAATAATCAATGTTGCCAGCTATGACGGTTTTATTGTGCGTCTTGCAATATTTTTAAAGCCCCATTTCCTAGAGTCATGTGATTAGACAAGAATCTCAGCTGTCATTGAAACAAAAATTCCCATCCTTGTGGTTGCAGAGAAAAGCTGGAAGACATGAATGTAAAAGCTCAAAAACCAGGAAGCAAATAAAAAGAATCCCAAATGTATTGTTGGCTTAAATATCATGAGATTCTAAACAATCTCATGGTTTTGGAGGTCCTGGCTCATGATTGTGTAATGCTTTGGATTGGCAATATGGAGTAACACATTTATTAGGGTTGTGCTAGATGACAATATATCCTGTTAAATGACATTAGTATAGTTAAAGACGTTCTTTTACACTGTGGTCTGATTCTGCATTGCTTATGCACCCCAAAGTCCAACTGAAGTCAACAGATTTCTTCATTGCTTAGCCACACTTGCTCTGCTGCTGCTGATGTTCCTTATGACTTACATGCAATGTTAAGTATTTGTTTGGTAGCATTCCAGAGCAATCAAGGAGTCAAGGCTGTAGCATGTTAGCGCTGAACTTAAATGAAGGCCATGAAACAAACACTATGGCTTTGTCTACACTGGCACTTTCGTCGTTCAAACTTTTGTCACTCAGGGGTTTGGAAAAAAAAACACCCCACGAATGACAAAAGTTGAAATGATTAAAAGTGCTGGTGTAGACAGTGCTTTGTCGGCAGGAGCTGCGCTCCCAGCAACGAAGCTACCACCCCTCAAATAATTTTTTGGATGAATTTCAGCTTTTTCTGATTGTGAAATGATCAACTGCATTTATTATGAAAAATTATATGGAATATCTCCAGTGACTCATTCTTGGCCTTCACATTATTCATTGTTGACATTTTCTATTCATAATTTGCAGAGAGTTAGTTAGGCTCATAAGTCATAAGAATGGCCATACTGATTCAGACCAATGGTCCACCGAGCCCAGTATCCTTTCTTCCAACAGTGTTGGTAACAGATTCTTCAGAGGAAATGAACAAATCAGGGCACTATCCCCTGTCATCCAGTCCCAGCTTCTAGCAGTCAGAGGTTTAGAGACTCCCAGAGCATGGGGTTGAGTCACTGACCATCTTGGCTAATAGCTATCGATGGAGCTATCTTCCATGAACTTATCCAATTCTTTTTTTAACCCAGTTATACTTTTAGCCTTCATAACATCCTCTGGCAATGAGTTCTACAAGTTGTCTGAGAATTGTGTGAAGAAGTACTTCCTTATGTTTGATTTAAACTTGCTGCCTATTAATTTCATTGCGTGAACCCTGGTTCTTGTGTAATGTGAAGGGGTAAATAACACTTCCTTATATACTTCCTCCAGAGTATTAATGATTTTAGAGACTTCTATCATATCCCCTCTTAACTCTTTTCTAAGATGAACAGTTCCAGTCATCTTAAACTCTCTTCATATGGAAGATGTTCCTTACCCCTAATCATTTTTGTTGCCCTTAGAATCACAGAATATCAGGGTTGGAAGGGACCTCAGGAGGTCATCTAGTCCAACCCCCTGCTCAAAGCAGGACCAATCCCCAATTAAATCATCCCAGCCAGGGCTTTGTCAAGCCTGACCTTAAAAACTTCCAAGGAAGGAGATTCTACCACCTCCCTAGGTAACGCATTCCAGTGTTTCACCACCCTCCTAGTGAAAAAGTTTTTCCTAATATCCAACCTAAACCTCCCCCACTGCAACTTGAGACCATTACTCCTTGTCCTGTCCTCTTCTACCACTGAGAATAGTCCAGAACCATCCTCTCTGGAACCACCTCTCAGGTAGCTGAAAGCAGCTATCAAATCCCCCCTCATTCTTCTCCTCTACAGACTAAACAATCCCAGTTCCCTCAGCCTCTCCTCATAAGTCATGTGTTCCAGACCCCTAATCATTTTTGTTGCCCTTCACTGGACTCTCTCCAATTTATCCACATCCTTCTTATAGTGTGGGGCCCAAAACTGGACACAGTACTCCAGATGAGGCCTCACCAATGTCGAATAGAGGGGAACGATCACGCCCCTTGATCTGCTCGCTATGCCCCTACTTATACATCCCAAAATGCCGTTGGCCTTTTTGGCAACAAGGGCACACTGCTGACTCATATCCAGCTTCTCGTCCACTGTCACCCCTAGGTCCTTTTCCCCAGAACTGCTGCCTAGCCATTCGGTCCCTAGTCTGTAGCGGTGCATTGGGTTCTTCCGTCCTAAGTGCAGGACCCTGCACTTATCCTTATTGAACCTCATCAGATTTCTTTTGGCCCAATCCTCCAATTTGTCTAGGTCCCTCTGTATCCTATCCTTGCCCTCCAGCATATCTACCACTCCTCCTAGTTTAGTATCATCCGCAAATTTTTGCTGAGAGTGCAATCCACACCATCCTCCAGATCATTTATGAAGATATTGAACAAAACCAGCCCCAGGACCGACCCCTGGGGCACTCCACTTGACACCGGCTGCCAACTAGACATGGAGCCATTGATCACTACCCGTTGAGCCCGACAATCTAGCCAACTTTCTACCCACCTTATAGTGTATTTATCCAGCCCATACTTCTTTAACTTGCTGACAAGAATACTGTGGGAGACAGTGTCAAAAGCTTTGCTAAAGTCAAGAAACAATACATCCACTGCTTTCCCTTCATGCACAGAACCAGTAATCTCCTTATAGAAGGTGATTAGATTAGTCAGGCATGACCTTCCCTTGGTGAATCCATGCTGACTGTTCCTGATCACTTTCCTCTCATGTAAGTGCTTCAGGATTGATTCTTTGAGGACCTGCTCCATGATTTTTCCGGGGACTGAGGTGAGGCTGACTGACCTGTAGTTCCCAGGATCCTCCTCCTTCCCTTTTTTAAAGATTGGCACTACATTAGTCTTTTTCCAGTCATCTGGGACTTCCCCCGTTCTCCACGAGTTTTCAAAGATAATGGCCAATGGCTCTGCAATCACAGCCGCCAATTCCTTTAGCACTCTCAGATGCAACTCGTCCGGCCCCATGGACTTGTGCACGTCCAGCTTTTCTAAATAGTCCCTAACCATCTCTTTCTCCACAGAGGGCTGGCCATCTACTCCCCATGCTGTGATGCCCAGCACAGCAGTCTGGGAGCTGACCTTGTTAGTGAAGACAGAGGCAAAAAAAGCATTGAGTACATTAGCTTTTTCCACATCCTCTGTCACTAGGTTGCCTCCCTCATTCAGTAAGGGGCCCACACTTCCCTTGGCTTTCTTCTTGTTGCCAACATACCTGAAGAAACCCTTCTTGTTACTCTTGACATCTCTCGCTAGCTGCAGCTCCAGGTGCGATTTGGCCCTCCTAATTTCATTCCTACATGCCCGAGCAATATTTTTATACTCTTCCCTGGTCATATGTCCAACCTTCCACTTCTTGTAAGCTTTTTTATGTTTAAGATCCGCTAGGATTTCACCGTTAAGCCAAGCTGGTCACCTGCCATATTTACTTTTCTTTCGACTCATCGGGATGGTTTGTCCCTGTAACCTCAACAGGGATTCCTTGAAATACAGCCAGCTCTCCTGGACTCCTTTCCCCTTCATGTTAGTCCCCCAGGAGATCCTACCCATTTGTTCCCTGAGGGAGTCGAAGTCTGCTTTCCTGAAGTCCAGGGTCCGTATTCTGCTGCTTACCTTTCTTCCCTGTGTCAGGATCCTGAACTCAACCAACTCATGGTCACTGCCTCCCAGATTCCCATCCACTTTTGCTTCCCCTACTAATTCTTCCCGATTTGTGAGCAGCAGGTCAAGAAAAGCTCCCCCCCTAGTTGGCTCCTCTAGCACTTGCACCAGGAAATTGTCCCCTACGCTTTCCAAAAACTTCCTGGATTGTCTATGTACCGCTGTATTGCTCTCCCAGCAGATATCAGGAAAATTAAAGTCACCCATGAGAACCAGGGCGTGCGATCTAGTAGCTTCTGCGAGTTGCCGGAAGAAAGCCTCATCCACCTCATCCCCCTGGTCCGGTGGTCTATAGCAGACTCCCACCACTACATCACTCTTGTTGCTCACACTTCTAAACTTAATCCAGAGACACTCAGGTTTTTCTGCAGTTTCGTAGCGGAGCGCTGAGCAGTCATACTGCTCCCTTACATACAGTGCTACTCCCGCACTTTTTCTGCCCTGCCTGATCTTCCTGAACAGTTTATAACCATCCATGACAGTACTCCAGTCATGTGAGTTAACCCACCAAGTCTCTGTTATTCCAATCACGTCATAATTCCTTGACATCACCAGGACCTTCAGTTCTCCCTGCTTGTTTCCAAGGCTTTGTGCATTCGTATATAAGCACTTGAGATAACCTGCTGATCGCCCCTCATTCTCAGTATGAGGCAGGAGCCCTCCCCTCACAGACGTTCCTGCCTGTGCTTCCTCCCGGTATCCCGCTTTCCCACTTACCTCAGGGCTTTGGTCTCCTTCCCCCAGTGAACCTAGTTTAAAGCCCTCCTCACTAGGTTAGCCAGCCTGCTGGCAAAGATGCTCTTCCATTTCTTCGTAAGGTGGAGCCCGTCTCTGCCCAGCACTCCTCCTTCCTTGAACACCATCCCATGGTCAAAGAATCCAAAGCCTTCTCTCCGACACCACCTGCGTAGCCATTCGTTGACTTCCACGATTCGACGGTCCCTACCCAGGCCTTTTCCTTCCGCGGGGACGATGGACGAGAACACCACTTGCGCCTCAAACTCCTTTATCCTTCTTCCCAGAGCCACGTAGTCCGTAGTCCCTTCTCTATATCTTTTCTAATTCTACTGACTTAGTGGAGAAAAATTAAAAAGGGTCATATACATCTGTGTTTTCTTTGAGGCATGTCATGAAAACAGCCATTCAGGGAACATCATAAAAAGCTTTACCCATCTGTCCATGTTAAGCTGTTTGAGGATTCTGTGTTCTGGCATCTCAATGAATAGTGCTGTAAATGGTATGATACATACTAATAAGGTATATTTTTTGGCTGCTAAAAATCTGACATAAGAAATGGCATTGTGTCATTCTTTTTCATTCAGAAACTTAAGATTTATAACTCTCTTGAGTAATACTCAGAAGTCTCACTAGTTTTTTTCCAAAGTTCTTGTTTATATTGAGGTGATTTACTTACAACAAAAATGAGCTCACTGTGAAAATTATGTCAAGTAAATAGCAGATTTTGATATACTACTCTTTTATAGGTTTCAACTAAATGTACATTATTTATGGTTATAGGTTTCCCCCTCAGTGATCTTTAGTATAATAAAATATATATCACAATATAGTAGTGATTTTTAACTTCTGGAGAGCTAGTTAAAATTTAGCATTAGTATTTCTGAATTTATTTCATTTGATATAATTTAACATGTGAATATATGTGTGTGAATATATATCTAATACACACACACACACACCCCTAGAGTATATTTTATACTCCAAGAAAATTACTTTGTTATACTCTTTTCCCTTCAATTGGTTGTTAAACTGTAAAGAAGGGAGAGAAAAGGAGAAACCAGAGGGACATGCAGGAAAGGTACTTTTGCATTTGTGCCTTGGTAAGTGTTTTGTATGTATGTATATCAACCAGTGTGTGCAGGTGCATACATGCACAAACCGTGTGTGTGTGTGTGTGATAAATCTTCAATTTCTGAATGAAAAAGAATGATTCCCATTTATTGTTTGTCAGACTTTCAGCATCCAAGAAACATGTGGTGTTGGTGTGTATCGTTATGTTACAGCAACATCCACTGAGATCCTAGTACACAGACTCCCTAAACAGCCTACAATGGACAGAATCTTCCACCTAACTCACACATGAGTATGTGCTTGTGCACATGCATTTGCACCTTCCCTCCTTCACACCCCAGACACTGGTTGCCATCAGAGTCCCATCATTTTCCAACCTTTATGCCTCAGCATTCTCTGAGATTGTGCAGTTATTTCCTGTACTTATAATTGGAAAATAACTATGGTGTCTCAGATAGCACTGCATGGTAACTGTTGTAAATGCTAAAGTCTTTATGGTGACCTCTGTAATTGTTCCCAACTCAGCAAAGCACTTAAACACATTCTTAAGTAGTTTGCTGAATAGGAATGCACTTAAGCAGGTGCTGAAGTACTTTGCTGAATTAGGTATGTATATGTAACTTAAGTCTTCAGACATTCATTCCTTTTTATACTGTATACAACCAGCCCTAAGAGCTGAAGTCATACACAGTAGCTGGGTATGAAATAATCTTGATTGTTACTGTGAATGCAGTCTGTTCTAAAATTTGACATCCTGTAATAAAATGCAACATTTTATTATGGTGGTATATTTTTATCAATGCTGTATAAAAAAGAAGCTATTACCATGATGAATATATTCTACAGGAAGGGTACATTTCCACAATCCAATGAACCAAAGATGATGATATGTCACTTTACTACTACACTGTTTGACTTTGGGCAACAGGAGCTATTTAGATCTTTCTGTTGGTTAATCTGTTTTCATATAACCTTCTAAACATATTTATCATACTATTTATTCTTATATTTTACCCTCCAAAGTATCACAAGCTACTTTACAGTGAGAGATAAGGCAGAAAGAGAATTCTTTAGAGTTATAAACAGTGATTTGCATACAGCCAGAGAGGGAAAACCACATATACAGATGCAGTAAAGAAAGTAAACTGAAGTTTGAAAGTGGTAAAAATGCAAATCAGTATATGAGAAATGATTCATTGCAGCCAGTTCTATCAGATATATGGTCCCAAATACCCTTGCTTCAACTCTGATATTTGCAGGAGTCACAATTTTTAATATATGATCAAAGGTTCTGAATATGCTAGAGTTTGGATTTGAGGGAGAAACAGAGAAGGAAAAAACTCCTAGGAAATTCCATCGGATCTAAAAAACAAACAAACAATGTCAAGTACTGTATTGGCTGGAGTCACAAATGTTTATTCAGTACCAAGAAACTTGCAATTTGTCTTTGTCTCTTACCCATTTCCAGGACAGGATTTGACATTAGTGGTGGTCTTAAGGCCCTGCCTGGCAAGCCATTCATTTGTTGTAAGCATTTGTCCAAATGTTCATGGAAAGTTTTCTCAGCAGCTGTGGCAAAAAAAAGTATTTACTATATAAAAATACCTAACATTCCATTTTCTTCCACAATCATGGCTGAAATGAAGAAAGCTGGCAAAACACCATGCTTCATTTAGTTCAGCTGTTGTTTGAGTGTAAAAAGTATATATGTATATAGGATTTCTTGTACATGCTCGACAGTTGATCGCCAGTGTTCTGCTAGCCAGAGTATTGTGTGATGATTGTTCAAAGACTTCAAGATATTAGTTTTCATCTTCTAGATATAGATAAACATTAGGGGTAGGTGATCTGATTCACATAAAAATAAAAGGAGGCTTAGTTTCACAACCATGTCTCTTTTGGAACTGGAAAAATTTCAGTTAACTTTGGTTTCAATATCTGTCATTTTTTTTGAGCTCTTCATTACGAATCTCTGGACATTTTTCAAAAAGGCCCCAGAGGTGATCCTGGCAATTAGAGGGCTGGTAAGCCTAACTTCAGTGTCAGGCAAATTGGTTGAAATGATAGTTAAGAACAGAATTATCAGACACGTAAATGAACACGATATCTTTGAAAAGAGTCAACTTGGCTTTTATATAGGGAAATCATGTCTCACCAATCTACCAGAATTCTTTGAGGGTGTCAACAAGCATGTGGATAAGGGTGATCCAGTTGATATAGTGTGCTTGGGGTAAACAATGAGGTGGCAAAGTCTGTAGACAATAAAAAATTACTCAAGATAGTTAAGTCCAAAGCTGACTGCAAAGAGTTACAAAGGGATCTCTCAAAACTGGGTGATTGGACAACAAAATAGCAGACTAAATTCAGTTTTGATCAGTGCAATGTAATGCACGTTGGAGAACATAATTCCAACTGTACATAGAGAATGATGTGGTTTAAATTAGCTGTTACTACTCAAGAAAGGGATCTGGAGAGTAGTCATGGGTAGTTCTCTGAAAACATGCTCAATGTTCAACAGCAGTCAAAAAAGCTAATGGAATATTAGGAACCATTAGGAAAGGGATAGATAATAAGACGGAAAATATCATAATGCCACTTTATAAATCCAGGGTATGCCTACAACTTGAATATTGTGTGCAGTTCTGGTTGTCCCATCTCAAAAAAGATATAGTAGAATTGGAAAAGATACAGAGAAGGACAACAAAAATCATTAGGGTTACGGTAGCTGTTCCATATGAGGAGATATTAAAAAGACTGGGAATGTGCCATTTAGAAAAAAGATAACTAAGGGTGGGGGGATATGATCGAGGTCTGTAAAATCATGATTGGTGTGGTGAAAGTGAATAGATAAGTGTTATTTACCTCGTCACATAACCCAAGAACCAGGGATCACACAATGAAATTAATAGGCATCAGGTTTAAAACAAACATAAGGAAGACCTCTTCACACAACACACCTGTCAATCTATGGAACTCGTTGCCAGGGGATGTTGTGAAAGCCAAAAGTATAACTGAATTCAGGAAAATATTAGAAAAGTACATGAAGGAAAGGTCTATTAGCTATTAGCCAAGATGGTCAGAAATGCACCCCAATGCTCTGGATGTCCCTAAACCTCTCACTGCCAAAAGCTGGGCATGGATGATGGCATGGATCTCTCAGTACTTGCCCTGTTCTGTTCACTCCCTCTGAAGCATCTGGCACTGGCAACTATTGGAAGACAAGACACTGGGCTAGGTGCACCATTGGTCAGAGTCAGTATGACCATGCTTATGTTCTTATGTTTTAGCTGGTTGTCGCAGGGTAGGTACACCACATTGAGGAAGCTCAAGGAAGACAAAAAAAAAAATAGAAAGCTACAGCTCAAGTGGCAAAAGCCACTAGGGCTGGTTCCTGTCTTTAAGGTAACAAGACCTATTGTCTAGAGTCAATACTGCTACCCTAGCCTTAGGGTAACATGGCCTAGTGGCCAGAGTACTTGAGGTTGCCCTTGCTTTCTGGAATAGTGTCGCCTAGTGGCCAGAGTCCTTAAAGCTGCCCTGGCCTTCAGGGTAATGTGGCCTAGCAGCCAGAGTCCTCAGAGCTTCCCCTGGGCAGTGCCCACACCCAGTGATAGGTGCAGGGCAGGATAGGGGGACCCAGGGCCACCCTACTCCACTGAGTCCCAATCCAGGGTCCTTAGGAACCTGTAATCCTTGACTCAAGCTTGGGTTCCAAATTCAATAGTCACATTTCCTGGGCCACTTCCTACCTTTCTTTCCTGTTCCATCAGTTCCCCTGGCGGTTATGGCCTTCCGCTTTCTCATCCTCCATGGTTGGCTGGGGCTCCGCTGTTGATTTAGCCAGTTCAGCCTCTGCAGTTTGGAATTCCAGCAACTCTCTGGCAAGAACCTGCCACGTGCATCTGCTCTCCCCCTCAGTCAGTCCCAACAGAACTGAACTGCTCCCTTTTATATCCTGTGTCCAGTCAGTGCACGCCCCGCAGGGGAGAGGGGTCATGGCCTCTTCAGCCCACAGTGTGTGGTCAATCCTAGCTGGGCCAGTGTGTGATACATACACCCCATCACACTGGTATTGGAATCAGGAGAAGCAAATTAGCATAAGAAAAGCTATATTTATGAGAATCCCAGTCCAGTTTTGTGCACTTTAGAAGGATGAATGAACTTTCAAACTTTTTTCTATTTTCTCTGTATGAAACCTGAATCTTTCTATATTTGTCCATTGTTAACCATAATGTAGCTGTGAACTAACATTAGATTGTGGTTACTATACAATAAATTGCATTTCTCCTGAAAGATGATATTTCTATTTATGTTACAATTAAAAAAAAGGCAGTGATACTGAAAAATTTCTTAGTGACATATTTGACAATCTTCAGTTGCACTGCAGTGAACTTGACAGTAAGTTATTGGAATATTTTTTCATTGAAAACCAAATTGTAGTGTAGAATATAAATTAATACTCACCAAACACTTTTTCCAAATACATGTATTTTATGGTTGCGAAATAATAAATTGCCAGCAAAAGACTGTTTTAAAATTAACTTTCGTTACTGGTTATTCAGCTGTATTACTCTGAAAGTAAAGCAGACTTTTATCATGTTTTATTAGTGTATTCTTTATGAAGCCTCATAAAAGTGACATATCTGCCACCAGTAGACCAAAGCTAAATGCTGTCATCGCCACAATTGCTTTGTTTTCTGAAATCAGCACTTTTTGCTTCTAGTCTGCAGAGACAAAGTTTTGCCTTTGGCCTCTGGATAAAAATAAAATAAAATTATTCTGTACTGAAGTTGGAGAAAGTGCACAGAATGCTGCAGTGGAATTTCTAGATAACGTTTTTAGCCTTTGTTGTTTTATGGTAAATTATTTAGCAGTAATTACCATTAGACAGGCATGTACAGTGGCTTCAAGTTGTTTTTTCCTTCATAGCCAAATGAACCCAGAGGGATTTTGAGGGATTTGAAATAAGAACCAAACAAAACCACTGTGTTATCTGAGCTATTGCATCATCTCTGCTTGACATCCTTGTGTTAAACGAGAAGCCATTTTGCTCCCTAAACATTTATTATTATTATTAATTAATATTATTATTTATTATTATATATTCTTTTATTACGGTAGCTCTGAAAGGCCCCAGTCAGGATCTGGCCCATTGTTCTGTGTAGTCCTTGCCCTGAAGTGTTTGCGGTCCAATCTGAAGAATGAGTGTGGCAAATGAAGGGAATGGAAAGAGATGATGGTTTACAAAAATATGATTACATAGTAACATTAGGTTATTTGTTGCATGACTTGACTGATTGCAAAAAACTTATTTTTTCTCTACTATGCCCAGATGCTGTCCCTCTTAGCCATAATGGGTTGACTGATTTCTTGTAGTCTTCACAACAGCAGGGAGTCTTGAGGAAGGATTTGAAACATGTCAGTGTGGGCATGTATTCCCTGCTAGGAAGGAGTGTGTTAGTGCTTGTGGGAGAAGCTGACAAATTGGTGTTGAATGCTAGCATCAGTGGTGGAGTGTAGGAGCTTGGTGGTGGAGCAATACAGTTGACTACAGATAAAATTACCGATACATGCCTCTTTCCGCACTGTCGCTGTTTTATGTATCAAAGTACTTCAGATTTCTTATAGCGCTGATATCAAATGTCACTGGAAAGGATTCTGCACTCCAGGCCTATGAACTGAACTTAGTATAATAATACTGTTTAAAGAAGTTAATTTTTCATTTGAGTGTCCCTCTGCCAATCCAGACCTGGTACTGGGCTGTCATATCCACTTTCAGCTATGGAGGCTTATACCAATTTTCCTCCTTGAAGCCTTATATGAGCCAGCTTGGAAACCACAGCCACAGTGTGTTGCCTTCAGTGATAGCAGCGACTTCATGATTCTCTGCTTTTGTATGTCATTTACTTTCTTCTACTATTGGGACCTGACTGTCTTCCTCTGTGGCACCATCAGAACTTGCACCATGCTACCTGGGCAGCCACCTCCTCAGTAGTGGGACCACAGAGCCTTCCTCCTACATCAGGTGACAGCTCTGCGCTGCCATTATAGTTCAGTGCTGCCTGGGTTCCTCTATCCGGACTTTGCTTCCCAACAGTGGCCAAAACCTCCTTTTCATGTCATGATAGTTCTCATCTAGCTCAGCCACTTAGCAACTGCCTCCAGCTGCTCTTAGTTAGTCACTGTCAGCATGGAGTAGTTTAGTCGCGTAGCCACCTACTTCTGCATCAAACCCATAGTTTCAGTGAGGTTTTTGCCAATCCACCCTATCTCTGCCTCAGGTCCTTATTCCAAGGAAAGTCCAGTTAAGCACCTTGTGGTGCTTTTCTCTCCTGAAGCAAACCTTTCTGGTGCTTGCCTGCAACATTTCCCATTCTAATTCTTCTTCAAGGTCCTCCACCTTTGGGAAACAGAGAGAATACATCTATGGCTTTGGCTCAGAGTTCAGTTTCAGTTTTCTTGACCTGTTTTCTAGCAACCCTCCCAAAGGCCTGCCTTTCCCCACTTCTACTGGGTTTAGGAACCATGGAGGCAGTTACACTCTTCCTTTATTTTCCAATGAGGCCATGTCCTCACATACTTAAATGAATATTTTCCTTCCAGGCCTAGCTCCCAATTCTGTTTTGATCCGAGCTATTCTCCTATCCAGTCTGTAGAAGCTCTTCACACATCTCCTTTCTCAGAGCAATCCTTAAATGCCTCATTTAGGACCAGATTCCAACATCTTTATGAGTTAGGGTTGCCAACTTTAGTTGAATGAATTCCTGGAAGTTTCATCACATGCCATTATCTTTAATTAAAGATTAATATTTAATTCCTGGAGACTCCAGGACAATTCTGGAAGGTTGGCTACCTTATTATGAGTATTTACTTACTCCATAATAAATCCCATTGATTTCAATGGCACTACTTCAACAGTAAGGTACTATCTATATGAGTGAGGATGGCAGAACATGGCCCATATCTGCCACTTTTGGATAGTGATATGAAGAACAAATTTGCTTTAAAATGTTTCCCCGGTATGTTAAAATGTTTCTATTGACATGGATAACAGAGTAAGGTAATTCACATTCTTTATCCTGGATTTGCCCTGGATTGTATTCTCGCAGCCTGATCCTGCAAACACTTATGTATGTGTGTATCTGTTCTGGTGCAAGAAGTTCCACTGAGTTATTCATGTGAATAATTGTTTGTAGGACTGGGCCTTAAATATTAGGATGAGTAAGATGTTCATTTAGGCCAATATTTTCCAACCTGAGTGCCTAATGCTAGGCGCTCATATTTTAAGCACCTAAATAAACATGGTTTGATTTTCAAAGGTGCTGAGCCCCTGCAGCTCTCCTTCAGCAGTGATCAGCACTTCTGAAAATAAGGCAGGTTTGCTTAAATGCCTCAATATGGGTTTAGGAGACTAACTTTAGGTACCCAGGTTTGAAAACTTTGGTATTAGGCTTTTATCAGTTGAAGTGGAAATGGTAAAGAGGTAACTATTGCTATTACTGTTGATATTTATGATTATAAATATTTATATAATGTCCATCACTGGAGTATCTATACAGCCTCATAGAAATACATGTTATATTCCATAGGTTATCCATATGTCTGTATTGTATGCATGCTGCAGAGCTACAGTTTTGGAAGAGATCCATTCAAATTATCTACTGGTATTTCTGAATGAGCACTTTCCACATTTCACCCAGTATTTGTGGTGTATGGAGTGCTGCACACAGAGTGAAGGAACATAATATAATACTATGTGACACAAGCAACCTTACAAAAACACTTGTAAAATCTGACAGTATTAAATTCCCCTGAGCAATGGACTCTGTTTTAGAGACAGCAAATAATGTTGTCTGAATGATAAAGAAAATCAAAATTTCTTTGTTCTCTCCCTCCCCCATTTTATCAGTAACATAAGTAGAACAGAGGAAACAGGAAACTGATCAAAGAGATAAGCTGGTATATTTTGGTGTTCTCTAACATTTAAAAATGAGAACTGCAGTGGACTTGAACGGTATCTTAATACAAATGTTTAGATAGAAGTTGTTTAAAAGATGTGTGCACCGCAGTGTTTATGCTACCAGAGTGATCAAGGAAAAAGAAAGAGCTCAAACAGGATTCCATACATATGATTCTATTTAATTACAGCTGCAACCAAGGACAGCATTTTTGCTTTCCTCTTTTGTGCATGTTATTTCTTGTTATTAAATGAGATTTGAATGAACTGAACTAGATCAGCCAAAACCTGGACTTGGATTAGATCTCCTAAACTTCCTTATGCTCAGATTTTTTCCAGATGGTTTCTCATGTCCCAGTTTATTATCAACAGCATGTGACACGCTGCAATAATATTTGCTAGACCAGTGCAGTCCTTGGAAGATAATTATACTGTCAGTTGCTATCACTTTAACCATAACAGTAAAGATTCTCAAGAAGTATATTACAATTCAGCCCCAAACCTCCCGTTTCATTTAACTTAACGTTTAAGAATCGTTAGCACATTTTAGTTGCTATTCTTCTAGGCAGTTAAACGTAGTGTAACGTCAACAGGCTTTTGACAGCTCGTGCCTGTAGGTCATACTGTGTTACAGACTGCAGAATACGTAGAGAAATTTAAAATGATGAAAAGAAGGTCGTATCTTCCCCTGTGCAGGAATATGAATGAGGCTGCTCCTTTTTTCTTCGACTGTTGCTCCCTCTGCACATTGAACTATATTTTTATATGCTTCATCCTACTTTTGTTATGATTTATTGTGCATCTGACATAGTGTCTACGGAACGAGGCTCTAAAGCACATTACCCATCCACCAGTGGTTGGATGTATGATTGTGGCATGTTCTGGGGTGTAATCTAGACCAGTGAGAGGCTGTGTCATCACCTGCCTTGTAGCCCTGCGTGCCTTAACTGCTCTTCTACTGTAGCTCTCAGCCAGCAGACAAGCATGCAGTATCTTGAGTGTTGGTGTACTGTCCAGCCCTCGTTCAGCACTCTGACCCCAGCAATTTAGCTACAACGCAACAGCGCCACTCCAGCCTCTGTCCCCCAGTTATGCAGGGGTGACCCCAAACACGCTGCCCCAGTTTCCCCAAAACCATCTACCCTGACAGGTCCAGCCATCTTCTGGACCACTCAGAGAAATAATAAGGGTCATTTGCTTCTTTAAAGAGACAAAAGCACATTACAGCTTATTAACTTCACTGGGGTAAATACACCCTTCCATTCAAGCACACTGAGTTGGTTTAGATTAGAAGTAAAACAAGTTTATTAAGAAAAGGATATAGGTTAAGTGATGCCAAGTAAAAGAAATAAAGTTAGAAAGGGTTACAAAGAAACAAAAGTAAAAATATGCTTTCTAATAGCTAAGACTAAACAAGCTACAGACGTGGTTAAAAGTAGATTTCTTACCAATCTTTTGTTCCAAGAGACTTCAACCCCCTGGGTTGAAGGACCTGTCATTCCCAGCTTGCAAGAGCTCTGGCCCCTTGTGTCTTTCTATTGATGGATGCCAAGATGGCTTCTTGACTCTCTTTATATTATCTTCCCAAACTCACTGTTTTGTCCCCAGACTCAGGATGACCTCATGCTGTTCTTCCCTTCCTGTGGACTTCCCATCCCCCTGCTGAATCTCATGTAAATGGCGCTTCCATGATTTTTGGTCTCACCTTGTTTAATTTCATTGGAGACAGATGGATAGATCCCTTCCCTACTGTCTGGGGGAAAACCTGTTTATCTCTGTGTTTGATCACCAACTTTAATGCATAATATTATTAAGTATCCATATTTCCTTGTATAGTGTTAATACATACATTTCAGTTACATTAATCACAAGGTGTCATTAGCTTTCAGAAAAGACCTTACTTGATGCACTTTTATAATACAATAATATTGTATGCAATCAGTTCATTCTGTGGTTTATCATTTGAGGTTCAGACCACCATCCCCCGTCCTTATAGTCCAGATAACTTTCTCTCACCTACAGGGGTGTAGATGCCATGCTGTCTTTTCCCCTGCTTGATAGCTTTGTTTACCTTATGTGTAAATGGACCTTCATTATCTCTGCCTGTAGTAGTAACATTCAAGTAGTACACATTCCTTTGTCTAGGGCAGATTTAGGGTGACCAGATAGCAAGTGTGAAAAATAGGGACAGAGGGTGGGGGATAATAGGAGCCTATATAAGACAATGCCCTGAATATTGGGACTGTCCCTATAAAATTGGGACATCTGGTCACCCTAGGCAGATTGGTCTTATGCACTGCTTGCTAAACACCTTTTAAGAACGTAATTCAGCACATATTGATAACTCTCTATACACACACTTGTACATGCATCATGCATGAATATTAATGATCCGAGATTGATTAGTTTTCCAGTGGTATTGTACATGATATCTTTTAGATACAGTTTATGATAGCAGTGAGTATCTCAGGCCTCTGCATCACAGATGAAACTGGTAAAATGCAGGTGATTGCATGCTCCTCAGTTAAAAAATACTTAGATTGCAGATCTAAGAAAAGAGTGCACGGGTTGCAACAGGATCTGTGATTAGATTATATTTACCGGTGGTATCTTGACCATTCTTTTTACAAATGATGCAACATTCCACCTTTAAGCATCTTCACTTAAATTGTAACTAATCTGCTTCACAGATGTACTGAATAGAAAGCATGACAAATGCGAATTTCCTTTTACAATTCTCAAGAGATTTGAGAGGCTAGATGGGTGAAAATGAAAGCATAATAAAAAATCTCCTAAGGACAATGTATAAATCTGCTAATAAACACTGTAGTTGTCTTATGTGTCATTCCGTAACCACCCCTTTCAGGAATAAAATGGAGGAATTTTGTTTGCTTTCTTTCTTTCGATAAAAATTAATAATTTTAGAATAAAATAATGTTTAAATAAATGAATCATCTTGCATAATAATGCTGAATAATGCTCTTTTGTAAAACGGAAGAGAATTCACACTAGTATTTGAAATAACACTGAGTCTTTAGTACAAAAATGTTATTGCAAAGGTATGGCAAAACATCAAGGAATTGGGTACACATTAACAGCATTAATGACGATGACCTTTTCTCATACAGTATAAGCTTTTTGTGTGGGTGTGTAAAATAATCTTTTAAAAATCATTTCATTTCAACTATTCTTTCATTTAAAAAATAATTAAACAAGATGAAGGAGGGCTGAGTGGCTTCAGGCTTTAGTAAGAGGACACCTTAAGGTCATCTGCTCCAACCCACCCTATAGCTCGTATGTTCCACTCCCAGATAAAAACATGTTGAGGTGAACAAAATTAGCCATCAAGGCCTGGTGGCTCACTTTTTGAGCCTCATTCTTTCACTTCCCATCTGGACTACAGGACTGGTGAAAACAGACATGGCATGGGTTAGACCAGGAAAATGAATGCAAGCTGGGGATCTCCAAGGAACCCCAAACATAGCAGACATGGAGAGTCTCTTGTTCCCATGTTCCTTTCAGAACCCCCACTCCCCAGCTCAGCAACTGAGAGTCACAGGGCAGGCAGGGGTGATTAATGCTAGCAGCACTAACTATAACCTGTAGTGAATGAGGAAAACATACACTGCATAGAGCAGCTCTTCCTCTAGCTCCCTGGCCACAACTCTTTTTTCCAGCAGCCCTCATTGGCTGGGTGGATTACCCCTGGAAGGTATGCATAATAGCTATGTGGAGGAAAGGAGTGACATCTTGCATTGCTGCTTTTCCCTCCATGTGGTATCCCCATGACTTTTTCCATAATTGCCAGCTTTTCCCTATAGTGCAGCAGAGATGAACACAGAGGCCCTGCCTATAGTGACCAAAAGTCATTTCCATTTGCCAGCTTTTGGCCTAAGTGAAATGAGCTGATTATCTGAGCCCAGTGCATCGCAGACAGCTATCCACTTCACAACACAAAAACAGTTTTCACAGTTGGCAGTAATTAGTATCCTTGTTGGCAGTCTCACAGGAGAGATGAAGGATTGAATGGACATACATTAGAGGCTGGTTGTCCCTTCAGATCATGGTAGAGAGGCGCATTGGCAGACCACTGGGCAGTAAGCCTGCACTGTGAATGCCCGTGCTATACGAGGTAGTGGATGAATAGGGCCTCAGTTTCCAGGGTTTGTCAGTCTGAATACTTTCACTTTATCTTTTCTATTTTTAACTAAAAAAAATTGAACAAGATCCGACACACCCAATAATATTACTAACTATTAAACGAAGCCCATATGCTCTCTAGAAACTTGCCTCCAGCGGACCCATTTATCTCGTGCAGGGGATATGCACCCTTTGTGCAGTCTCCTCATATCCTTTTCTGCCCCCTGTGTGAGGCAGAACACAGCAGAAGACCCTTCCACTCTTGCAGAGGAGGAAGAAGGATTTGTCCTTACAGATGTACCCTGGGGAGGTGAAAATTCCAGCTTGAGGGTACCCATGCCTAGCATGCTAAAAATAGTGTGTCACCATGGTGACAGGAGCGGTGGGAGGGGCTAGCTGCCCTGAGTTTGTGCCTCATGTCTCTGACGGTTATATACATGAGGCGGCTAGCTCCTCCTGCCACTCATGCTACTATTGTGAGCATGCTGGCTTGATCAGAGCTAACATGAGAATGTCTCCACAAGCGGAATTACACCTTCAGCTCCAACTGTAGACATCCCATTATACTTACAGACATGCACAATGAGAAAATACATACACATACTACGATGACATGAGAGAGGGGAGTATCTGCAGTTACTAAGGCCTCTGTTATAGGCCGAGCTGGTAGTGACTCTTATATTAAAGTTGCCCAATACTTCCGATTATAAGATAGTGTTTTCCAGTTGCTTATCGTTTGCCAAACTTTAACCGTTTGATCACGTACTATTTTTCCATAGGTCCCATTCCTCATTCATTGCCCAGGATGGACCTGCTCTGGGAATGATTCAGGGCAGAGTACTGATGGAATCTGTTGTCTGTAGGATGATAGCCTCATATGTTGTAGAAGTCAGAAGGTGAATGAAATACGAGTTTGCAGGAGGAGAAAGTATGGTCGTATGGTTAAAGTAGTTAAAAGATGCCCTGGAAAATTGGATGCTATCCCTACATCTGCCACAGAGTTCATATGCAATTTTGGACATGTCACTTGAGTTATACTTTTCACAAGTGGCTCCTAACTGTGTGTTCCTCATTTTATTGTGTGCCTGACTTGAGCCTTGGGATCTGGTTTGCTGAGCACTGACAGCCGTAAATGAAGCTTGTGCTTTAACCACATAAAGTGCTACATAGTGCTAAGTACTCTGAAAAACCACTTCCTAGGTGTCTAAAATTGGACACCCAAAATAACTGGGTACTTTTAACCTTAATCTCTCTGTGCCTCGGTTTCCCATCTGTAAAATGGGGATATCACATGGGTGTTCTAAAGATAAATTCATTAGTGTTTGTGAAGAAATCAGATACTATAGTGATGAGTGCCATAGAAAAGCTCATGGGGAGATAAATAATTCTGTCTTCAGAGCATGGTTTGAATAGTGTGTAGTAAATAGGGCAATGGCCACACATTGAAGAACGAGGATAAAAAAAATATTGAGTGGTTCTTCATTAAGGGTATGTCTATGCTAGTGATTGTCCATGTGTGTCCGCTATTGTCCCCATCTAAACCTCTATCTCAAGGCGAGTACAGGGTGCACAAACTAGGATGCCTTAGGATTGTACCCATGCCAGTTTTCAGTGTGGACCAGAGGTAAGAGGCATGAACCAGGTCTTGAGTTTCCATAGTCCGTCATTCCCATTCCGACAATGCACTGAGCCCTTTTCTTCCTGACTGTTACGAGCACGTATCGAGGCAGGGGTTCTGTGGATAGTATGGGATCATGTCATTAAAGGTTGTAGGCAACCTTAATTCTGCCATTTCCTAACTTTTGGGGGCTTGACTTCACAACCTGTCCACCTAGTTTTTGTGTGTGTGATACTATTAACATTGCAGCCCGAACCCCTTTGCAGACTGTGGAGACATAAACACAAAGCGTAAAATGCCTGTGTCAGGGAAAGCAGGGTCTGTGTAGGTACCCTTGTGCAGATGAGAAGAAATTATTTAGGTTTATTCAATGGGACATGTCTCCTCATGGGAGCTGCAATTGAATTTTACCAAATTACAAGATATTTATGAAAACTGGCAGGCTTTCAAGCTGCTCTGCTATGAGAATGTAAGATTCATATCTCACCTTAGGGAGATCCTGTATAATTTTGGAGGATTTGTTAATAACATAGAAAATTGTGTATTCACATGTGAGACTGTTTCAAAGGGGGATTTGTGCCTTAAAAACTGGTAGTTAATTTGTCTAGACTGACAGGAGTCCTGTGTGTCTACAGTTATCCATTAAACTTTAGATGGGCTCTACTGTATCCTTCAGACGTTGCTTCCCACACCACAGGGAGACAGCCAATCAGATATAAGGAAAGACGAATTAAAAAAGGATAATGCCTTTTACATGCAAACTCATTTTTACCCACCCTTTTTCTTGTCCTTGGTAAACACAACTCAGCCAAACCACAGAATCTGGACCTGTGTTTGTGAGATTCGTCTTGACTTTGTACCAGAAAGTGTGGCTCAGAGGATTAAATGAGTGGAATGTTTGTTCTTATTCCACTATAGTTTCATTACTGAAGTTTGACTTGAATGCTTTCACCTAGAAGCCCTGCTAGGAGAGCTGTAGCCTACAATTCAGTTTGTTTGAAATAGTTCAGTGGACGCTTGAGCTGAAAAATACGCACCTGGTTAGAATGCTGTCAAGCTGTTTTCTGTTTGGATTCAACCAAGCTAGGTTGAGATAGATACTGATGGTACTCAGTATATATATATATAGCATATTCTTTTGCAATTTGGTTAAATGCTTTTGAGATTTGCAAGCCTTGCCCACTTTTCAAAACTCATTAAAAAAGCAGTGAAACTCCTAGTTGTGGGTAGTAATCGCCACACCTTTAATTGTCTTTGTTTCTATTTCATTATTTGCTTGTGAATTTTTCAGAATTCATATAATAAAGCATGTTCTTTGTTTATTGAAAGGGTGCCTTCAGTTGCAATGGATAATGTCTCTATTAATTGCCTTACAAACCTTAGTATTTCATTTTTGTTCTGTTGATGACTAGATGTTTTACTAGGGAAAGTAGTATTTCAACTAAAACAAGAACTTGTTTAACTTACGTTTTAAAATAGTGCATTTTTAAAAGGATAAATATTCTTTTATGTACAGAATTAGCTTAGAATAATGTTGGCGATTTTCAAAAGTATATTGTTTTCATCATGTGTGCATCCCTAGGTTTGTATAAGGATTGCACAAGATAACATCATAAACATTCTTACCACTGAAACTACCCTTTCTGGCAGTGTAATCTACAGGGATGAGGGCTTTTCACTGTGCAAATATTCATTGTGATGATATACTAACTCTCAGATTGAAAGGAGGAGGGAGAGATGGTAATGTTTCTACAAATAACAATATGAATGTTTGCCAGAAACACTTATATAAATCAAAATGCATAATTATAAATCACAAACACATGAACCGCATCACCGAGTAATATTTTGACCAACTTCTGCCACTTGTTTATAGTATTATTTATCAACTTATAATAAGACCAAGTAGAATAAATTGCAATATAACTTTTCCATATTTTTATTTAAAAAAACCCCAAACTGTCAAGGCTGTTAGACAGAAAAACTGACGCATCTTGAAAGTTTTACATTAACAATTACAAATGCTTTGTGGGTTCTTTTGTTTTTTGTTTTAAATTCATGAAGTGGGAAATGGGGGGAGAATTAAAAGCCCAAACGTTGTACTTCACTGTACATTAACTAGAACATATACACTGTGAGAGGAGATAATGTAGTATATTAAGTGTTGGGATTATATTCTCCATAATTTAGCCAAATCCCGATGAGTTTTGAATAGTTTGCAGTGTTTTAATTTGCACTTGCGTGAAGTTACCTTTTGCGTCAGCACAGGTTGACTAAAAGGTGAAGATATCATTTGTATTTGTGTTTAGGGGATACTTTATGAATACATAGGAACTAGAAATGGTCTTTCAGGAAAAGAAAATGAGTAACCACACTAGCACGAAGACTCCTTAGCTAAACTACTCTGATTTCTACTGGCTTTAGGCATAACTTACTCATGCTATTAAAAAAAAAAGTCAATGTGCATTTTCATAGCCTTGAAAGGATTCAGAATTCTTTAGGTGTTGCCTCTAACCTCAAGGCTAATGCTGCTTATTTTGCACTATATAATCACAGTTACTTTTCCCCAAGGCACCCAAGGCAAACAGTGATGAATTCTTGTGAAGTCACGATGGCAGAAAGCAGTATAAAATCATAATTTCCGTAACCTTTTTAAGGAAAGCTCAGAAATCCCTTTTCAAAGTATGTTTTTCTGTATTAAGAGTTATATAGAAGGAGCTTATTCTTGAAAGCATTGTATATTTTTGAAGATTTTTTTTTTCATAGCCCCTGGCAGGTTTTGGGGTGTATGGCATGAATTTTCTGAAGAGGGCTTTCATATAAACCTCTTGTTATATGCTGCATGTCATAAAAGGAGTTAAATTTGCCTTATAAGGTATGACCCAACACATTTATAGAAGGAGGCATGTTTGTTCCATTTTTTTTCAGTCATTTCTCCTTGGGAGCATCTGCAACCAGAAGAGTTGTTATGAACTTTTGCTGAAAACCAAATTGGTTTTTCTATATTTTGCCTAATGTTGCTGTCAAGGTTCCTCCCCCACTCTGAACTCTAGGGTACAGATGTGGGGACCTGCATGAAAAAACCCCCTAAGCTTATCTTTACCAGCTTAGGTCAAAACTTCCCCAAGGTACAAAATATTACACCCGTTATCCTTGGAATGGCCGCTACCACCACCAAACTAATACTGGTTACTGGGGAAGAGCTGTTTGGACGCGTCCTTCCCCCCAAAATACTTCCCAAAACCTTGCACCCCACTTCCTGGACAAGGTTTGGTAAAAAGCCTCACCAATTTGCCTAGGTGACTACAGACCCAGACCCTTGGATCTTAAGAACAATGAACAATCCTCCCAACACTTGCACCCCCCCTTTCCTGGGAAATGTTGGATAAAAAGCCTCACCAATTTGCATAGGTGACCACAGACCCAAACCCTTGGATCTGAGGACAATGAAAAAGCATTCAGTTTTTACAAGAAGACTTTTAATAAAAAATAGAAGTAAATAGAAATAAAGAAATCCCCCCTGTAAAATCAGGATGGTAGATATCTTACAGGGTAATTAGATTCAAAAACATAGAGAACCCCTCTAGGCAAAACCTTAAGTTACAAAAAAGATGCACAGACAGAAATAGTTATTCTATTCAGCACAATGCTTTTCTCAGCCATTTAAAGGAATCATAATCTAACACATACCTAGCTAGATTACTTACTAAAAGTTCTAAGACTCCATTCCTGTTCTGTCTCTGGCAAGAGCAGCATACAGACAGACACAGACCCTTTGTTTCTCTCCCTCCTCCCAGCTTTTGAAAGTATCTTGTCTCCTCATTGGTCATTTTGGTCAGGTGCCAGCGAGGTTACCTTTAGCTTCTTAACCCTTTACAGGTGAGAGGAGCTTTCCCCTGGCCAGGAGGGATTTCAAAGGGGTTTACCCTTCCCTTTATATTTATGACAGTTGCATATAGGAAACAGTTAGCTAAATCTAACTTCTTATAAGGGACAGGCCATTCTATCCGTTATGTCGCGCGTAAAGCCTGGAAATGAGATGATTTTTATTTCTGGCAAAGGGCACAGAAAAATTAAGTTGCTGGGGCCAGAATTTTTGCCAGCCTATGGATTTTCTTCTCTTGACTGGACAAAGGTGGGGGGTGTTTTTAAACCGGAATTATGCTTAGCTCCTGCCTACAGTATTGTTAAAATACAGGGCCTGTAAACTGAAATGTTTGATCCGGTCTAGATTTTGTTTAGATTTGTTTTGATTTTCTGTATTATGTGGTCACTGTTGCAAAACCATAGTTAGGGGTTTTGATATATGCTTTCAGTGTTAGACAAGGGTAATTGACCTTCCTGAGGAAGATCATGGTTGAGAGAAGATGGAGAAATAAAAATAACTACATTATATTTTGAAGGCTGATTCCTCTTGCTTAGTGGCTGATGGTCCAGGCTGAGAGGTGGCTAATACTACACTGAACTCTTCATTTGTTTTATATTTCTCTATGCTTTGTTTTTCTAATTCTTCTTGTAAATGATTCTGTTAATTGTTTGTATTTATATTTCATTAAGAATACGATGAATAAAATAGATTTATTTTATATATATATATATATATATATATATATTTACAATTTTTTTTCTCATTTTTTCACTTGTTCAAACACTTCTCCTTTCTTGAAAGAATGATCTGAGGAGACTTTCTCATGCTGTATTTCTAGACTGCCTGGGTGAGATACTGGCCTCATTTTCATCAGTGATGTCAGTTGAGTTACTCTTGATTTTACTCCAGTGTAACAAGTATCACAGGGGTAGCCGTGTTAGTCTGTATCCACACACACACACACAAAACCACATGAAAGCTTATGCCCAAATAAATCTGTTAGTCTTTAAAGTGCCACTGGAATCCTCGTTGTTCCAGCATATCAGCTACAATTCTGGTCCTATGCTTTCTACTATATGCTGTTCCAGCTGGAGTTTGTGTCTTTATCACACTAGATTAATTTTATGTTTGATTGCAATAGGTCTGTCCATATTGGGAAAGACATTTTTCTCTGTGTCAGAAGTTTTGCAGTTCTGCAAGAGTGAATAACCATTTTCTGCAGAGGACATGGTTGCTGCAACTGCTGAATGGTCCTATATTGACCTTAGATTGAGGCTTCTTTCTTCATTTTCTGCTTTGAGTTTGATGCACTTAAAACCCTTGGAACCAGGGTGAAGCTGGAAGGGAGATTAAAGGGAGATTTTGAACGCCTGATTGAGATGACATCTAAGAAGCCTGAGAAACTCCTGTGTTACATATATAAAATACGAGATTTAAAGTTAATGCTGTTTTGAATTTCATTTCCCTAAATTGATACTGTTTACAAAAGTGTATTCCCAACTGTGAGACTGAATCAATTTTGCCAGGCTGAGTAGATAAAGGTCTCTTCTACGTGAGGATAGCAGCTTCCATTGTTGCACTGTTATTTTGACTACTTTTGGAGCTAATGTTGGTGGCTCAGTTGGGTTACTACCTCCAGCTCACCATTTTAACTGTGCATATATCTCTCAACCGTCACCTCCCATTTAGCAGTATGCTTCCAGATAATGATTTTTCCTCATTCTGTGTCACTTCTCCAACGCTTCTTGATTTAAAAATAAGTAGTTAGCTGTGTAAGTCCTAATGAAATGCAGCTAGCAAATTTGTTTTGTTCTTGATAAATGTTACCAAAAAATCTCTTCTTTATTCACTGCTCATACGTTTTATGACTCACTGCATTTGAATTTGTAATCTCCTAATCTAATACCCATCATTTCAGAGCTGCTGGTAGGGAGAGTAAGGTTAGTGCCATCTGCTGGGTTTTGGGCACTCTCTACTTCTCAGTGGAGTATAAGGTTCCATCAATACTGTGTTGTCAGCACTTACTGAATTTTTTGCCAGATGTTTGTCTTTAGCCACATCTGGTTTTCTGCTGTATTATTGCTGTTGAGCTTTGCCCACAATTGAGGTAAGGGACCACATTCCACTACCAGTTACTTAGTACAGTTAAATACGATAAATTGGTTATTAGGCAGGGAACATAAATAGATTCAGAGCTAACAAAACACAAACAGCTGCGTGTCAGCAACAGATTCCTTCTTTCTTGTTTTAAAAATGTTACTTAAGATGGCTGCTGCTGAAATGGTTTTAAAGAGCTCAAAACTCCTACTGCAACTATGCCCTGCTCAGCTGATTTCCAGGGTAAAGGAGACAGAGCAGTGGCAATATAGCCTTGGCATTCAACACAGCTCTGTGTTAAACTGCGTGCTATATTTACAATAAAGTGTACACTTGGTTTTGTGTCCTACTCTGACACTGATTATACAGAGGGCTCTGTAGGGGAAGAATTCTGAAAATGTCTCATCCGTAAGGTCCAGATCTGAAATTCTTCTGTTTGTTCATCCAGTGATGTGTGGGTTTTCCAGTCAGTGAACATGCTAAAAGCTGATCATGTTTCTGTCATGTAAAACCACTGAGAGTGTTCACTGTATGTGATAATGGTCCTTACTGCTTACGTGTGACACGTGACCAAACTTCATTTGTTCGACATTACAAATCCAATTCAATCTGGGTCTAATAACATATAGTATCCCCGCTTTGCAATATCTGAGTTACCTATTTCGCTTTTTATCTGAATATACTGTGATATCTTTCATGCTACTTATTTTTCCCATGAAAATGGAAACATATTTTTGCAATTCTTCAGTTAAACTTATTTTACCTTTCAGCATCATTTCTGGACAATTCAACCACATCTTTTCAAATCACATTTAGCCCAGCAGGGATAGTCAATCACTCTTTATCACAAAGACTTGCAATCCAGCTCTTTGTTAATGGTGTTCATCTTGCTCTCCATGGCCCCTATAATGGTTACTTGTTCCCCTGTAATTATCAACAGCCCTATTTTGGCTGTTTGCAAGGGAAGTTGTCTGAGTTAGCTCCGATGTGCTGCATCTGTTACAAGTGATACTGCAGCTCCTTTGTCCATTTCCATCTCAGATGGTTGCCCCTACAATTATGACATCATACAAAGCCATACAAAGATCTTGACGTAGTGCAATTTCATTTTTGATCTTTCAACGCCATATACAATGTTATGAATAGCACAGTCAGACCTTCCAAGGTCATTCAATCATATATAAGGTTACTGCTACTTCTGAGTTATAGTCTCTATGTCCTTCTTGGACCAGATTTGGAGCACATAATTCTTTCCCTCCCCGCACAGATTGTGGTTTACTTGCCCTGCATGTATGGTTTGTACTTTTTGTTTTACATTTCTGAGTGATATTTTGCAAGACAGGTTTCAGAGTAACAGCTGTGTTAGTCTGTATTCGCAAAAAGAAAAGGAGTACTTGTGGCACCTTAGAGACTGACCAATTTATTTGAGCATGAGCTTTCGTGAGCTACAGCTCACTTCATCAGATGCAGTGAGCTGTAGTTCACGAAAGCTCATGCTCAAATAAATTGGTTAGTCTCTAAGGTGCCACAAGTACTCCTTTTCATTTTGCAAGACGTGAACTCTGAGACTTTTATCAAGACTGATCAACCTAGAACTCCTGTAACAGAACCTGAATCAGTGAGTGTTCAAACCTCAGGCTCTGGTGAACTTCTTCTCTTTCATCATTCCACTGTTGGGCCTGCAATAAAGCCACTTGCTGTTCTGCTATCACCTCCCTACTGGAGAAGGCGTATGTACCAGCCAGGCAGACTGTTATACAGGCAATATTAGACGGTTGCAAAGAATACCACAAGTGACCCCACTACAGGAAGTGGCTCTAATAGACCAGTCCCCTAGATGACTGGCAACATGCTGGATATACCACCAACATGGAGGCAAATGCTCTGTGTCCATGCTCTTGGCCCTTCAGGCTCTAGCTCTCTGTGGGTTCCCATAAGCACACACAGAGTCTGATGAATAACAGCGGTTATAGGACTGCCAGTAATAAACAGTGCAATTACCCTAGGCACAATGGCTCTGACTTACAAATAAAAGATGAACCAACAGTTCCTAATTCAGCCCCTCTGGGAAGGCCAGAGCCGAAGCACCAAGTTGGGGCTGCTCCAGCCTAATGCCAGGGATACACATCCTTGGACACCTCTCTCCCAAGGGCAATCACACACTGGCTTGTGGATCCTCCAGCCAGACTTCAGTCCTTTCATCCTCCTCTTTGCAAGCTGCTCCTGAGAATCCTCCTGTTGTAGCAACCACTGGCCTGCTTGCTGGGGGATCCCAGCCTGGCTCTCAGCCTTTGAGTTCCAGTTCCCAACCTGCCCAGCATTCTCTTTGCAGCCAGCTCCCATTCTGCTGCATCTAGCGTATTGCTCCGGCTCCCACACAGCCTCCAGCTCACCCCAGAGCCAGGTGCCCTCTGACCGCTCCATATCGTGATCCCAGCTCTATCTCCAGACTGTTTAAAAGTAAACAAACACTCCTTTTTAAATGACTGTGCTCTGTCATGGACATGTGAGCGGCCCAGGTACCACACAGCCCGACTATTGTTTCCAAGTCACGCTGTCTGGAGTGGCCCATGAGGAGTGCCAACCTCAGGGCCAGAAGCAGGGCCAAAACCTCAGACTGCTTGTATATTCTATACTTAGATTTCACCAACCCAGAAACAAGTATGAACTCCTAAAGCACTGTAACAGTCTCACCAGGGAGTCACAGACGGTCCCCTTGGGCATTCCCGCTTATCTTGCCACCCAGGCAAGCTTCACTCTGTGATAGATGGTCACTTTAAGCCAAAGATCACAAAATATTCAGGTTACCCCCGGTCCCAAAGGACCAATCTCTGACCCCAGGTCAATTTGCACCTGAGATCTCATACCAAAGAGAACGCTTTTAGCCAATCCTATAGTAAACTAAGAGCGTTATTTACAAGGGCAAAGCAGATGACATATATATACACACGCATGAGTTAATCTTAAACTCCAAATGAAGACAGAAACTTCTATAATAAGCAAACTTTATATGTCTTTTAGGACGAACCCAAGCTAAACAGTTGAGGACTCTTTGCTTGTGCTTAGAAAGCCTTGTCCCTCAGAACCAAGCATCATAGGAGTAATACATTCTCCTTCAATGCATTTTTATTCCCTTCCTCCAGTGTTCAAGCTGGGATGGGCTGAGGGCTTGGGCATGTACCTTTTTCAGGGCTGTGGGGGAGGCGATCAACAAATTTTTGTTCCACAGTGGCCCATTTGGATTCAATAGTCCTTCCTGATGGGCAGGAAATAACACCTTGTGTAGGAATCAAGCATTTTGCATTAGGTGAAGTTTTTTCCAGTTTAGTGAGCTACATAGTTTCAGAACCAACATTTTGCAATTATGGAATAAACACTTAAGTAGTATCTCATAGCATGGGATATAGCGGTTAGAAGTGAGCTTAATGCATGCGGCAATTTACAAGCATTTCATAAAATCTAAACATGATACACATTGATATAAGCCCAATCCATAGCTATTTCAACAATACTGACACAAGTGAGGCAGACTGGCTTCCAGCTATGTATTTGTCAGTGTTCAGTGACACTGAACCTAATTACCTGCACATGAGCTGGGACCTGGTTTGCCAGTGTCACACCCTCATCTTCCCTCCCCCACTCTTCCCTCTTGTTGTTTCACACTCACATGTTGCATCTTGTCTTCAGTTTGGGCCAAAGTCCATTGAAGTTATTGGAAAGACTCCGGTCAATGGGTTTAGGATTGTGCTCTTGGATTGTAAACTCCATGAAGGGAGGGATCTTGTCACTATTTGTTTGTACAGTGCCTACCACAGTGAGACTCTGATCTTGGCTGGCTCAGGACTAGGGCCTCCTTGTTACAGGTGCTGTATAAACAAACACTATTGCAAGCTTCCACAATACACATAATAATATCATTAGTATAATAACAGTAGTAAGGCATTAAATTTAGAATACTAGGCAGTTTAGACTTTGAGGTTGGATTTTTCAATAGAGCTCAGTTTTGGCCTGGCTTTGCTCCTGCTCAAGTCAATGGGAGTTTTAGTATTGCCTGCAGCAGGAACAGAGTTTGGCCAACACTGAGCACTTTTGAAAATCCCAACTTGACGTCTAGATTGAAAAGAGATTTATTTGGTTCAGCATTATTAAAGTGAGACTCTTATTTTAGTGCTAGAATGAAACATGATGGCCTGGGATGCTTATGTGTAGTGTATGGTGTCACCAGCAGTACACTGTATTTAGGGTGCCAGCAAGGAACTAATGAGATGCTCAGCAACTATATGTATTGTTCTAGTTCTACAGCTAAATGTACAAATAGAATTTCCTGTGTACTTCTGCACAGCATTATACATCTGCTGTATAAAAAAAGAAGATACATTTCTCCATCGCTGTATCACAGTGTGTTCTCTTCTGTGTGTTGCAGGCAGAGGGGTGTGTAGGTTGGAATTTCATGAAAGCCAAGTACTATGGTGACTGCAGCAATGAAAAATGTTTGACTGCAGATGGGACTTAACTGGTTTCTAGTAATATGAAAGTTGGATTTAGAAGAATATAATTATAGGGATGTTAGGCTATCTTTTTGCTGTCAAAGCAGACAGCTGGAAATATGCTTATTGTTAACATGCAAATCCTACTATAACATGCAGAATTATTTTTAGACCTCAAGAGATTTATGTTCATAATTACAGGTTCCAGAAGCACTCCTGGGATAGGAGATCCTTCTGCCCTCATTAGCTACAAAAGAGATGTTGTATACATTTGATTATTGGTTGGGGAAAGTCTTCTGATGAGAATTTGAAGGTTAAAATGTTTCTAGGCAATGCTTTATGTGAAATCTTTTTTAAGGCCAGTTTTGTGTAACATCTAGAGTGTTCCTTTATTATGGTAATAAGCTCTATGATAATGCTTATAAATAAATAAATATCTCACTGGGAACCTTGTGATATTAGCTAATTGATGGGTCAGTAATGAATTAGCTACTACCAGAGACCAGCTGCTTTTAGTTTTATTTTTGTAAGCAACAGTATGTCTGTTTCCATTGTGTGTCTCAACATTTCATATAGTTCAGAGACACAAGGCAGGTCAGGTAATATCTTTTATTGGACCAACTTCTATTGATGAAAGAGACAAGCTTTTGAGCTGCACAGAGCTCTTCTTCGGGTCTGGTAAAGTACTCAGAGTGTCACTGCTAAATACAAGATGGAACAAACTATTTAGTATAAGTAGTTAACAAATACTATAAGAAACCATTCAGCGTGAAGTGGCTAGTTAGCACCTCTGTAGTCATGGGACGAAAAAGGGGAGTTAGTTCAGTAGGTTTCAGCAGGAGCTAAAGGCCTGAACATATTCTCCACTTCTCTCAACACCCCGTCCCCACCCCACAACCCAAACAGACTATTGACTGGCATGTGTTTAGGTTATCTTCTTAACTAATATTTTCTACCCAGGCTATGGAAGGGGTTCCACAAGTACAAATCCCTACTCCACACTTACATTGGCACACCATGTGGGATCGACATTTGCGAGATTGAAGCCTTAGCCATGACAATCTGGATGTCACTGTGAGAGGGGCAACACTCAGATGTGTGTGTGTGTGTTTAGTATAGTGGCTGTACATTTTGGTGCCATCATTATATCTAATTAGGGATCCAGTATTACTTCTCACTGAATATTTTCACATATCTTTGTAATAAAACTGAAATGTTGTTCCTTGATCTTAATCATCATCTTATCTTCTTTTCGACTGTCTACTGATGCCCTGGGTGGTAATTACAATATTCTGACTATAGTACTAATGATGGTGGCGATAGTTGTGATGGATAACTTTGATTCTGCTTTGTCTCTTGAGGGACCTTTCAAAATTAGAATGTCAGATGCTGTTGTGATTTACAAAATATAGTGAATATTGATTCATTTGGTTTCTCATCAAATTAGCTTTTCCACCAAAAACTTTGCTCTAACTAACAGGACATGAGAACTTCTGTGATGTTAGATACAGCTCCTTGTTTCCTTCTAAAATGGAGATTATGAGATCAAACAGGTGATTTTGAAAGTGATTAATTGGCTTTTCATCAGATGATAATGTATACTGAAAAACTGCTGTTTTTTTAGAATATGAAAGGTGTTTTGTGGCCTTAATGTCTGACATTTTCATTCCCTGTGTTGTAGAGCATTCTTTTAGGTCTTCTCTGGTAAACTTTGTTCTAGTTTAAGGTTCACCTTCAAGCTTTATCAAACAATAGCTTTGAACTACTACACTCCATATGTCTGGACCTCTCTCTCTTGCCCTCACGTGCAGGGAGGGTATGTTTCTCTTAGTTTGTTTAAATCTATGGTGAAAATTTATCTTTTTTATTTAAATTGTACTAGATGTTGAATTTTATGTGATAAGCTCCATTGGTGTTTTAGCTGCTGATCAGTCCTATAATGTAATGTGCCTTGTGATCCATTGCATGGAAGATGCCATGAAAATAGTTTATGGTATGATTGCGAAGAGAAATGTGGGCAGTGCAAATTCATTTTATTAAATGAGCAGTAGTCCCTGAGAAATCATTTGTCAACTGTAGTTAAATATTAGTTTATCTTAGATCATTGAGCCTTTAATAAACAGGTTGTTAGCTGCAGTAAAATAGTTATATTGAAAATAATTTCATGGAAATGTCAGTTATATTTCTGATGTATACCGAGAGAGAGAGAGAGAGAGTACTTGACATATATCTAACTTTCCTGCTATATATATTTTCTTATATTGGTATTAAAAACAATAAAATTTGTCTTCGGCAATAATATGGAACAAAAATCCTCTCCTGTGTCCAAAACAGCCAAAGTTAAGTCACAGGTTACTTCCTTTACTTTTTCATTAAAATGACTGTGAACAAATAGCAAATAAATACTGCATTGACTGTTTATAACTACATAGTGTTTTACTTTGGACATAACTATTCTTCGTAGCCAGCATTTGGAAAATAACTATGATATTATAGCTCCATTGATAACCATTATCAGCCCATCTTGAAGGCCTTATTTGGTAAAAGCTGCAGCTAGTGGGAATCTTGCCTAAGTAAGTACTGAGCAGGGACTTGGGATTTTATCAATAATCAGACCTTAC
The DNA here is from genome assembly GCF_965140235.1 of Caretta caretta. Lineage (NCBI taxonomy): Eukaryota > Metazoa > Chordata > Testudines > Cheloniidae > Caretta > Caretta caretta. Next base: position 198,249,220 of record NC_134208.1, on the reverse strand, counting down.
ACTTCTTACCTTCATTCCATGGATCTCAAAATCCTTTACAAATATTAATCTACTAACTTCATAACATACCCATGAGGTACAGTTGGTATTATTACAGAGAGGGGAAATATGATCAACTGAGAGCTAGAAATAAGTTTTCCAAAATCACACACACAGAGAGCTGAGCAAATGCAAATTTTTCAGTTTGATTGCAATTCTGAAAATTAAACAAACAAAAAGATTGTTTCAGGTTGAATAACAACCAAAATATTTCATTTTGATTTCAGTCATTTAATATTGTCAATATTTTCAAATAAAATTAAAGAAAATTTCAAAAGGAAAAGTCATATTGAATAATCAATAAGTTTCATTTCAGAAATGCTAAAATGAAACTTTTTTCTGTTTTTATTTTTTTAAAGTTTTTTTTCCCAGCCAAAACAATTTGACAAAATTGACACAAATTTATCAGATGTATGGAGTTCCTTGGGAGAATGTTATTGTTAGTTGCAGCTATAAGGATATTGGCTGCCTTGTGCTGGGTTTTAATTGCTTACGTGTCAGGAACAGTGATTTGTTCATCCACCCCATCATAGCTGGATAGGTGCTTAAATCTTGGTCTTACTGACATCAACACATTTCAGTGGGATCAGGGTTCAACCATAGCAGTTTATGCATTGATTTTAACTTTGTGTAATTTAATTTTCCCTGTTGCATATATAGCAATTTATACTCATGCTTAATTAGATAGCTAGCTCTGAATGAACACTTCATTTTCATTGGAACTTGCACTTTGTGACATCTTACAATATGAAAGATGTAACGTGTCACTGTAAATTAATTACTTTTTAAAAGCAAAGTTGAACACTGAAAAATAGTAACTGTCCTCTCGTTTCTTCTGTGCATATGAAACTTTACATTTGAGTTAAGTCCAAGTTCTAGATGTTTTACAGAATACCGTATTGCCAACTCCAGGCATTCTAAAAATCATCAGTCAGGCCACAAAACGTCACAAGACTGGTTTAAAAATCAGGGGATCTAAAATAAATGATAAATTTGGGGGAGACTGGCTTAAAAATCAGAGGATTTTAAATAAAGGATAAATTTGGGGGAGAGGGGTGATTTGCTTTCTGGATTTTGAGCTTTTAAGTGTTCACATTTTCAAGTTTTTCTCCACAATCATGAGGGCTAGAAAAGCACTTTTTGTTCAAATAAATAAATCTGAAATTCTTGTATAATCACATGACTCCAGAAAGTGGGACAGTAAGAAAAGCACCAAACATTATAAGAGGTCATCTAGTCCAGTCCCCTGCACTCAAGGCAGGACTAAGTATTATCTAGACCATCCCTGACAGGTGTTTGATAAAGTCACGAGAGTTGGCAACGCTGGACTAGTTTCCCTTAAATATTCACAGGCCAAATGCTCAAGTCAAGTTCCTTGACTGGACACATTCACAGAACTTTAACAATATAATATCTTTCTTCATAAATAATTGTGTATTTCATCTACCAATCATATTTTATAATTTATTTTAATCAAATATTTCCCAAAGCAGACATTAGAGATAACATTGTCAAAACTTCCTTATTGACTTAGATGCCTAATTCTCATTGATTCTGAATGAGACCTAGGCCCCTAAATGCTGAAGTCACTTTTGAAAAGGGGAATTAGGTTCCTGAGTCACTTAGAGCCAAGTTTTCAAAGGTATTTAAGTGTGTAAAGATGCTAATTGGCACCTAGTGGGATTTTCAGAAGCATCTAGGTGTCTAACTCTCATTGATTTCAAAGGAAATTAGGTGCCTAGGTGCCTTTGAAATTCTCACTGGATATGTATCTGCATCTTTAGGTGCATAAATACCTTTGTAAATCTGGTGTTTAGGCCCTTTGAAAATTTTATCCTACCTTCATTAGAAACTCTGTTGATTAACATCTATCTACCGTTCCACTAAAAAGGATATGGCATGTTTCATTAGGTTTATTATTATTCTTAATGACATTGCGGAGCTGTTTTGTCTCTAATTATTTTTATGACAGGAAATTAAAACAGGCTGCTGTTTTTCCCTTTAAGTACTAGGTAGTCAAAGAAAAAATATTCTTAGTGTAACATTGTAGTAATAGAAGAGAGATTACAATTAACTGTGCCGGATGCCTTTAACGAGGATGTGTGTACTGCCTAGGACCGTTGCATGTTGTAGATATCTATTTGAGGAAAAATAAAAATGATTCAATTAATTCAATTAATTATTAAGGAGAAAAGACTTGCTCTTTCTTTTCCAACTGCCAAGAAATACCAAAGAATAGTTAAGAATCTGTGAGAATTTTGGAGGAAAACAGGACTGTTTTGAAAGAAACAATGAGGCATGATGTGCACGTGCCCTAGTGTGGACAAAAGAAAATTGCTCTAAGAGCCGGATGACATTACACCTCATGTGACATTGTGGGAAGATTTCTGTTGACTAAAAGATGGAAACCAAAGCAGTAATTCCTAAGGATACTCAGACAGAAACATAACTTTTTGAGAGCTTTTGTTCAAATTCTTAGAGAAAGTTTTAATGAAGCGGGAACAGTTACTTATTTCTGCTAGTACTCAGTTAAGAAAGAAAATGAGTTATTGAAACTGAAACACAGTGTTGTAAATGTTAAAATTGATCTGTTATCATTTTCTTAAAACAGCAGTCTAAAAAACCACAGCCAAATCCTTCCTGAGGCACAGTCACATCATTTAATAGTAGAGTTTAATGAAATATTCAAAAGATTCCTCTCCTCATTCTCTCTTCTGTCTGTCTGATGGTGAGGTCACCAGCTAATGAGTCTTGAGGTAGCACAGGTTTTAAGCTACTCTCTCAACATATGGAATGTATGAGCTGCCAGAAGAAAATATTTCCCTACAATTTCCTATCTGTTCATTTTAAATCTGAAAACTATCCCCCTTCTAAAACCTGTGGTTTAAAAATGTGGTTCCCATATTTTGAAAGGTTTAGAAATGTAATATGCTAATAAAATAGTGTATGATTTGTTATCCAGATGATGTTTAAATTGGGAGAGTTTGAAAATATATGGCTCGTAGTAAAAACTAGAATTTAGCTGAACTGCAGTGACAGAGGTTTTTTTATTAAAAGTATCTTTTTCTCTGCCATTATGAAATGGGGTTTTGCAAGCTGGAAAAGGAGCTCTTATTTGAAAAGAGCTCCATATCCATAAATCAACAAATCATGTTACAGTGACTGCAAGTGTATAGATTTTTAGACCTAGACATTATTCTGTTATTTCTAATTTGTATCATAGTAGCACATAGACACCTAACCAAGGTTGGAGCCTCTGTTGTTCTAGGCACTGTGCAAACACCTAGTGTGAGGTAGTCCCTACCCTGAGGAGCATACAGTTGAAATATAAAAGACAAATAGGATGAGAGACAGTATTTTTGTTCCCATTTTACAGAAATGAAGCAGAGAGAGAGAAATAGACAGTGGCAGAGCAGGAAACTGAACCCCGCTTTCCTGAGGCCCAGTCTTGTGCCTTTAACCACAAGGCCACCCTTCTCTGATAGGCCTAGGCATAAGAGCAATATGAAGTGAGTTGGGCTTCTGGGTGTAATTACTCCAAAAGTTCTTGATCACTGCATGTTGGACATGAGATGAAGCAATTATCCAGTTCCTTTTGGAATAATAATGTCTGTGCTGTCTATGCACATTATCTCTGTCTCATGCTGTGACCCGGCAAGGCTTCATTCTGACACAGTGAGTCCCTCTTGATTGATAATGTAAGCTTGTTTAATCTTCACTTTGTTAGAAAGACGCTCTCTGGTGTTTATAGCCATTGTTAAGTACATGTCCTGATAAGATTCTGTGCTGCCATTTTTTATGCTTGCAGGTTTTGATTTGTGTCCTGAAATGTCTTGTGCCAGGACCCCAGTTGCAATCATTGGAGAGAACAAACAAAACATACACACCCCATACCTCCCACTGATTGTAATGCCATCTACTTGACAAAAGGGAAAAATTACTTGTTTTTCCAGGTAGGATTTGTAATTTTCCCATTATTGGTAGAAAACACTTCTCATTTCTCTGACTGCTACAAAAATATTACATCCTTCACATAAGAACATAAGAACGACCATTCTGAGCCAGACCAATGGTCCATCTAGCCCAGTATCCTGTCTTCCGACAGTGGCTGGTGCCAGATGCTTCACAGGAACAAACAGAACAGGGCAATTTATCGAGTGATCCATCCCATCATCCAGTCCTAGCATCTGGTGACTTCCAAAGTAATTGGCAGGAACAGAGTTGCAAAACGCCTCTAAGAAAACATAAAACCCCACAAGTTCCCCAGACTAAATTTAATAACAATTCCACTTCTTAGGCTTGTTATCACTCTGTTACTACAGGTGGCATAGTTAACCCTTAAATACTAAGGGCTCCATCCTGCAATCAGCACTATGTGAGTGGACTTCTGCCCTGGCGTGTTGCCCCAGTGGCACAAGTGGGTCTTCTCATGGGTGCAGGGGCACACCCACACAGAGCTCATTGCAGGAATGGGGCCTCACAGTTAAACTGTGGTCTCCCCAAGTAAATGTGCTGCACTGGGGGCAGGAACCCCATCCCCTGCAGAGTGCTGGCCAGCAGTGATCACAGTGCTCCAGGCTCTTGAGGGTGCCTGTAGGCATTGAGTGAGAGCCCACACATGGTCCCTGTCTTCCGTACACCCCACGCCAGCACACAGGACCACCATTGCAGAGAAACACCAGGTGAGCGCTGGCTACAGTTTTGCAACAGATGTCGTGTTTGCTACAGCTAAGTGCCCTTCTCCCAGCAATCCTAGGCAATTAGGCCTACCCCTTTGCTACATAGGCAGAGAGTGTCTCCTCTCCATCTCAGCCTCATAGAGCCATTGTAGAACTCCGAAGAAATGGTCTAAATGGTTTAATTTATGCAGAATTTAAAAACCTTCTCTTAAACATATTTACACTGCATTTTATTTTTACCCTGGTAAGAGGATCTTATTAATCTACTATTTTATTTTATTTTACAGCCTCTGTACTATGATTTAGGAGAGTTATAATTGCTCCAAGCAATTGTATAAATATTAAATAATCCAAGCTTTAATAACATGTATAGCATAGTAGTAATAAAGGATTGGTCATAGATATTTTATTTTTTTCTAAGAAAAGAGGAAAACTGCCCTTTTTAGACTTGGAAAGTTGGGCACCTAAGTAAATGGCAGGGGTGAAAGTGGGCCGGTACAGGCCGGTATGGAATGCCGGTAAGAAGCTGGTATCAGCCCGTACGCAGCCGACATTAAAGTGCTACTGTGGCAAAGGGCTGCTGCTTTGGGTGGGGGCAAAAGGGGAAGCTGCCCCGGGGGCCGGCGATTTAAAAGGGCCCAGGGCACCCAGCCGCTGCTACTGCAGCAGAAGCTGGAGTCCCAGGACCTTTTAAATCGCTGCTGGAGCCACAGCCAGCGCGGGCCAGGCAGTGTGGATGGGCTGGCTGGGGGAGGCTGAACCCTCCAGCCCCGCCACTTATGCCTGAGACCCTGCCCCTTCTGCCCAAGGCCCCGCCCCTTCTGGGGGCCCGGAGCCAGCCCCTGTACCGGTAAGAAATTAATATTACTTTCACCTCTGGTAAATGGCCTGGTTTTCAGGGAGCATGAGCACTTACAACTCACATTGAAGTTAATGCTATTGGGATTGCCCCTGGGGGTGTTAAACTTAAATTTTAAAGATCTCGTTTAAAAACATATTTGATTAATAATAGCTAATGGACAGTCCATACAGTGCACATCCATTTCTATGGTGGCTGAAGGTTAGTTCTCATGCTTTCACTTGGACAGCGTATGGGCCACCAAATATGTTATGCTTCTCCATAGTGTTCTGTCCTGAGCCAAGTCTTGCTCATTATAGGGTAGGATACCTGTGAGAGAGGTGTCTGTTGACGCCCTCCAGCCATCATGTTATAGGTCTTCTGAAGGATCTTTTCCACTCTGCTTTCATTGGGGCAAAGTCAGGGATGATTCTTGCAGGAGTTGGTAGGCATTTGGAATAGATGATCATACTACCTTAGTGATTGAATGCACTGATATTTCTCAATTCAATGAATATGCAAAAATCTCCCTTAGCGGTACTCTGAGTGACAGTTTTAAAGGATAAGTGTATTGGGGTTCTCCTGAGACCTCTCCCATTTGTTTCCCCAAGAACTCAGTTCAACTCCAGTCTTGCTACTCAGTTTCCTTTATTTGGAATACAGCAAAGCTACACTGAGTTGATTCGACTCAAGCGTAAGGTGTGGGCATAGTATGTACCACACGATAACACTTGCATTCTTAACCATACATTGCATCATATGCTTCATGATTGGCTTGGTTACTTTTCAGGAACCAATTCCTGTACAGCATGCTCTGTCCACATGCTATTCATGTAGAACCTGGTCTTTACATTCCAGGTTTATCTTGTCCATTGCCCGTAGCATCAGAGTGTTAATGCTTCTCACAGCTAGCACCAGCATCCTGACGCCAGCATATACTGCTTGTTAAGCCCCTGTTTACAACTTAACCTTCCAAGTCATGCCCACTAAGAAATGAGACAAGTTACTGATGTCAAGCTAGGTCTACATTGCCATTCCTTTTATGTTCTTATTTTTGATATTAGTGTTCATTTCATTTGTATCCTATTCCAAACTTTGTACTCTTTCTCAAGTTTACCAACTAGTAACACATACCTAAGACAACAGTAGTGGTAATCAGTTGAACCACCATTAATATTAGGCTCAAAGTGCGAACCATAAGGTGCAAGCTCACCTCCTCTGGTAGAATCCATCAGGATGTAATCCCACATAAAAGCATCCTTCAGTAATTTTAACTTTGCTTTGAGTTTAATTACACTATAAAAACGGCTACAACACATAAAAATCCTTCCATTTATCACTATAGGAAATTTAGATGTGATACAGAACATAGGCCAATTAAAAAAACATTCCTTGAGTCCATACCTGAAGTGGTCATCTTCATCCACCACACCAGCATAGACAGTTTTTACTTCACCAGTGTCCCAGTGCTTCATTTGTACTGTGCAGTTTGGAGTCTATTCTCCCAGAGTGAACCCACATGCCAGCAACTCTGTCTGTAAGACATTACACATGTGCAGGCGAAAATATTGGTACAGTTTTGGGGCTTTCCAGACCTTGCATTGTCTTGCAACAATATTTGAGGCAGGGGAAAAACTTCTTCCACAGCAGATGAGTTGTAGTGCTTTTTACATTGAACTTCATGATATTGGACCCTTGTTAATATTCTTATTCTGTACCAATTGGTATTACCTCCCTTGTACAACATTTTTTAACTTTACTGTGGTGATAAAACAGGACAGCCTTGTTTGTTCTATGTAAGTTAAGGCCTCTTTTACTTTATATAGCATATATTTCCCATATACTGCATGTGTCATTCTTTTTGCCTTTTACCTTTCATGATAGCAAGTTAACTTTGTCTTGTATGTTAAAAAAACATTTACAGCAGTATGCTGTCTTCAGACGTGTGTGTGTATATCCAGTTGGACTTGCTGGGTATTGCATTCACGATGGATCTGATGTGAAAATGGGTCCTTTACTGTTTGTATAGTCAATGAATGTAGAACTCAAGAAACAAAGAAAAGCTTTGTGACTGTCTTTCTGTAATGTCATGCATCTTTGAATAATCCATAATAAACTAAATAACTTCAACAGATTTTCCTCAATTTTGTTTTATAATTCCCATTGCATTTCGGTCATGAGATAGTTTCTACAGTTAGGATGTGATCCAAAATTCAACCAAGTCAGTGGAAGGATTCCCATTGACTTCAATAAGCTTTGGATTCCTAGGGGTCTTATGTGTGCACACTTTGGGTGACTGAGGTAATTTGGCCTTTCGCTTTGTGCTTCACATACACTTAAGAATGCAGTAAATCTGACAGAACTAAATGCACTTTTTGGAGTAGCTTATTGCTTAAACTAAGTGGGTAAAGTCATCCATTTTATGAGGAATGAAAACTACAGTGTGAATGATAGTTTCATTGAATCCCAAAAATCTAAGAAACCAGGCTATTCTGCTGAATAATAGATTGGAAAAAATGTATTTCATAATTAATCTAGTTATTCTTATAAAAGAAAATCTAACAAGAGTAAGTAAATTGCAGCTATCTCTGGAGTAAATTGTAAGTTATCAAAATGATGATTATACATCTTAAAATATTTGATCTATATGTGCATTTGGTGTTTCTCAATTTAAAATAAATGAGAATTAGAATGTTTATAGCCTTATCCTTTCTCCACTGCATAATCCTATTGATGCTTTCGGCTTCACCACAAATAAAGTGATTATGGTATGTCTCCCAAATGTGGCTCCTAAAATTTTTAAAATAATGGGTGAAACCTGAAAATGTCATGGCACATCCAGCTTTATTTTTAAGCATTAAAGTAACCACCTGGCAATAATCTAATGTTTAAGATACAATTGAGACATTTGGAAAAGAAGCCTTCACATCAATAAAACAATCCAGAATTAAGTCTCTAATCTGAGTTTGAGGACTCATAGATATTAAGGTCAGAAGGGACCATTATGATTATCTAGTCTGACCTCCTGCACAATGCTCATAACACATCTTCCATTTGGTGAAGATGGCAATCAAGAGTTATACTTCAGAGTGGGACTTCATATCACAATGACAATTTAGTGACCTTTTTTACAGTTAAAGGAGATTTGTAACCTTCCTGATTATCCCAGGAGGAAGTATAATAAACTGAGATTATATTTGCCTAATAAGTACTAACACATTTATACAGGCTTCTCTTTTGACTTCCTCACTTTCTAAAATCAACACTGCCTCACACATGCAATCTAAATCTTATAACAATAACTGTCAGGGATTGGTTGTTTCCAAAACTTAGTCTAAATAATGAATACATTCAATAGGAAGATGTTATTAACCTAGCATTTGCTGTTAGATGATTGAAAAGATCATTGAACCTCTCAAATTTAAGATTAATACAGGTTAAAATATTGGATTGTTACGATTGGTCAGTGCTGGGTGTTGGGGGGAGAGTTAATGTTGAACACAAGTTGTGGTATTGTTTGTATAGTCAGCATTTGTAGAGGCAAGTTATTGATATAGTAACTAAAGCATCTGGGTTTCTTGTGCTCTTTTCTTCAAAAGGTATTTTATTATATGATTTCTGAGAAATATAAATATTTCAAAGACTAGAAAGAAGTAGGTTTGGTTTTGCCATGTTATGTGCTACTCAAAATCTGCTTTGAATAAGGCAAAAAACAACTTTTCACATTTGGGTGTTTCTTTTGTTTTTTTTAAATGCCCTCGGTCCCCTTCCAACTGCAAGCCCAAATCTGTGAATCCTGCCTTAATTCACTCTGCATTTATAGGGATGTGTGAATGTCATCAATAGAATATACTACATGAGCTACTATATATATTGCATCCTTAATGCTGCCACACTGGGTTATTATATTTATTTATTATTAATTGTTTGCATTATTATAGTGCCTAGGAGCCCTAGCTATGGATCAGGACCCCAGCACGTTAGGTACTGTATAAACACATCTCCATATTGCTAAAATAGTTTGATATTCATAGCTGATCATTAACGTTTAGGCTAGCATTTTGTGGCAGCAAGGTCACATGATGTAGCCTAAACAGAAAATCTTTTACTTTTTTTCCTATGTATTCATTTGCCTTCTGGTAAGCAGGCCACAGTCAGGAATCACAAGCTTATTGTGCCAGGTGCCATACACACATATAAAGAAAAAATGGTTCCCTTCCCAAACAGCATGCAGTCTTAAGCCCAGATTCTGCAAACACTTATGCACATGCTTGACTTTCATCACATGAATAGTCCCATTGACTTCAAGTTAAGCATGTGCATAAGTGTCTGCAGTTTCAGGCTTATGTACTGCCACCTCTTAGGCTTATCAATAAAAATTCAAATGATAAATTAATAAGTAGAAATTAGAGTGAACATAGAAGCAATATGATTATTTGTAAATGCTCCCAGGTGTTGTGGAAAGTGTACTTAACAATGTTTTGATCAAGAGCAAAATTTCAAAGTGAATGTGAATAGCAAGTTATAACAATTGAGGGCAATTCTCATATTTATCCGAGGTAGCTAGAGCAACTACTGTGTGGCCTCTGTTATTGGCTGAGAAAGTCTTATAACGCTTTCAGCTAAATAAGAGAAATCTCGGCAATGAGTAACTACTGATGTAGCGCATTTGTGGCAAAACTGCATTTTGAAAGGTATAATGAAAGCTTTATAAACTGGAGCTTTTACATTATGGTGAAAGTTATTGCTCCTTCTGTTGAAAATCACTGCCAGTGAGAAATTCTATGGCTTTGGGAAACTCATTTTCCATCAAGACCATAACAGGGTAGATAGATACATTCATACATTCACAAAGAACTAGATAGATACATTCATGGAGGATAGGTCCATCAATGGCTATTAGGCAGGATGGGCAGGAATGGTGTCCCTAGTCTCTCTTTGCGAGAAGCTGGGAATAAGTGACAGGGGATGGATCACTTGGTGGTTACCTGTTCTGTTCATTCCCTCTGGGACACCTGGCACTGGTCACTGTCAGAAGACAGGATACTGGGCTAGATGGACCTTTGGTCTGACCCAGTAGGGCCGTTCTTACGGCCATAATCTTCTGGCCTTAAAAATCTATGAATCTACAAAAGCAATAATATGTGTCTATTCCCCACATCGCCCTGTTGTCTCACTTCTTGCTTTTCTGCTTCTGAAGAGCGGAACTGTACAAATGTAATAATTTGTATTTCAATAATGCCAGGATTTCACCAGGAATGTTTTATTTCGTATTCATGAAAACAAATCTTGTCTTTGGAATAGACCAGATTGTACAAAATGGCAGACACTTTCAAAACATTTCACATGGATAATTTTTAGACTGCCCTAAAACGTCTAAATTTTTCTCTCCCTTTTCAGATTACGTAAACTGTAATCTGTGCAATACTCTAGTATAATCTGCATGTTTTTTCAGAAACAAAATATAAACATCTACAGCAAAGTGAACCTAATAGACTTTGGATTATGTTCTGTCTCCCTCTCAGTTATGGTTGGGAAGGAGTGCTTTTGTTTTAGTAGGAAAATAAATAATTACTGATTCATTTGTCCTTCCTTCCTGCGAATACAGAGGGCTCTGGTACATTCAGTTTAAGGAGGACATTGTAGCGGGAAACTTTGGCGAACATATTGGCAGCACATCAGTGCTAATAAATTTGGGCCATGGCTCCTTTAAAATAAAATTTCTGTGGTGGAGTATAGATTGCAGAGGCACTTATCCCAATATGCTTACGGAGAGGTAATTCAATGAGTCCCCCATCAACATTTTTAAGAGTTCCATAGTTAACTGCCCACCCTGTGGAACAGTATGGTTGTGACAGAGGACACAATTCACTATTGTCCTACAACTTGTATAGTCATTTGCATCAGCACGAAGTGGGTGCAAAATCCTCTCAGATCAGAATGGTAGCATTTGATACCCACTTTTCACTGGTAAAAATGACTACCCAGCATGCAGGTTGACAGTGAATTGAGTCCCGAAGGGGGTACATCATATGGGTTAGGAGCACCTTTTCCTTGGATACCAACCAAATGTATGAGGCTCTAACTCACTGGAAGCTGACAGAATCTTTTGAACATCTTTAGCAACTTATATTGCCTCTTGCCTTTTGATTTTTTGGGTACGTCACTTTCGTAGCTTGAGATGACTGAAAATTGATTAAGAAGAAAATGCAAATTTAGGTCCCTCATTATGGTTGACTCTTTGATTTATTTCCTAAGATCTTCATCAAATAGTTCCTTCAGTGGGTCAGCACCTGTTTCAGTCCCTTCAGCATGTCCCTTGAGTCATGTTTGCTTGTGCAACAAAGCAGCAAAGAGCTTTGGGAAATCTACCCAACATGCTATACAGCCATGTGATATGGAGTGTGTTGAAAAGTGCGTTACAGTAATACCTTTAGATAAAAGCCAGAGGAAAGAGGTAAGGCACATAAAGAACAAGAAAGAAAAAGCAGCGTTGGAAAGACAAATGGTGTCTGATTACAACTTCAGATGAATATTGCAGGCTAATGTGAACAATCAGCAAGTTTGTGAAGAATATGCTGATGTCTGCAGAGAAAATGCAGGGACAGAAGGATAGATTGGGAGTTTACAGATAAACACATGAGCCTGAAGAATTATTATCATTATTATTAGAAAATCCTTGGCATTCTAACTATATTTTGTTAACCAATGTAAGAAAAATTTAGGATTATGTTGTCACAGCCAATTACCCTTTCTGTAATAAATACATTCAGCGTTAGTTATGGGTTTTTTCTTCATGTACTATATGTCACATTAGTTCACATCAATGTGACAGTCCTAAAGCAATATGAATACTTAACAGTCTGACATAAAATATAATAAAAAAATCAGCATAACTTCAGTAATTAGTCTTTTTCATTTTCATCAGTATTTAAGGGGCTAATGGCAATTTTATTTAAAATCAAATTCTTTTTTATAAGCTTTTAAAATTCTCTCTATATATTCAAGCCTTGAACTGACTATTATTCATCTTCTTGCATCAGGCTAGGAACCTACCTTGGGCACTAATGCATGGAATTATGCTTTTATATTAAATACAACCTACTCTGTAGGCTTCCTGATGTGTCCTTGGAAGGAGACATCTTTTGCATGTCTCCCCCCTCCCTCTTCCCACAGATACCTTATTTAATTAAAAATGTTTTTCTTTGAAATCAATGGGGTTAGGTGTCTTACCTGCTAAGATACTTTGGTAAATCCCAGTAGTATCTTTATTTGAAGGTGTATCTGCATCTTTAGGTGCCTAATTACTTTTGAAAATTTTTGTCCCGGAGCGATTGTGTCTTGCCCAAAGTCACATAGGAAGTCTGTGGCAGAACTGGGAACTAAACCTAGATCTCGAATCCCAGTCCAGCAACTTAACATTAAGTCCAGCCTTCCTCTCTCTCGTCCAGGATTTTAAAAAGCTTTATAAATTTAAAGGTGAACTAAAATGCTTCTTACAAGCCAAGGCCTGCTTTCAGAGCTCTGTGGTTTCCTGCCACAATTACTGATGACACTATCCTAACCCCTAGAATGGAGCAGCCACTGCAGGTTCTTGAGCTCAAGTCTTATCAAGTAAAGCAAGAAGTGGTTGTTTACCATGATGTTATGTTTTAAACTCTATCATTTTAAAGTTTAAACATGTAACTGGACAGAGCCCATTTCTGCCACTCTTTTTCATGTTGAGCCATACTTAGTCATGTGAGCAGACCCATTGAAGTCTATGGGACAATTGGCATGCATTATTGCCTTGTGTATAATGGTAGAGAATCCCAGGAGAAACTCAACAGAGATCCCTAGCAATCTCACTACAAGAATAAAAGAGACTTTAAACAGTCTGTGTCAGACTGCTTAATTTCCAGGGTATAGTGCAAGTCCTAAACCCAAAAAGTGGGTATCAGGAATCAAAAGGTCTGATCCTATGAGGTGCTGAGCACACTCAGCTTTCCTTGAATTCAGTTGATTGAATTTGATGATGAATTGATGGCAACTCAGCACCCTACAAGATTGGGCCCAATTTTCTTTTTTAACACTTCATTTGCAGATGAATAGAGATTTTCGTCAGCCTATGGTCAGCTAGAAAGAAATGAATAGCTCAGATGAAGGTCATTATTAAGTACTTTGATCCTTTAACTTCAGCTGGAGAGACCACTGAAAAAGATGAAGTCCTAATTAAGAACTTTCTGACAGTTTTGGTGGTGGGAGACCTTTCAGAGATTATGGGTTACATTAAATTCTACATAGAGGGTCAGTTCCAGACCTACCCACCACTTTGTAAGTTCCACTGAAGACCTTAAAATAGGGATGAATTTCACTCTGAGTCCTTCAGAGGCTTTTCAGAATTTATTGTGAGAATGTATAGGAACACAGGTAATAATTTAGGCCCCTCCTGCACCCATGGGGAGTTCTATAAATTGAGGAAGAGAATATGCTGAGATGAGGCATATGTGTCTGGTGTTAATGGAGAATGGGTATTTGACAGCTGGTACTGTATGTATTTTTTCATTACATACTGTACAAGAAAAGAAATGTTTAAATGTAAGAATCTTTTGTAGGATCTTTTTTTCAGATAGCTATGGAATATTTCATTTAAGTAGGAACTTTTCTAAAGATTTGAAATAACCTTTTGCCTAGATCTGAAAGAGACTTTTCCCCCCTAACCACGTGGTAAAATAAATTGCATTTGATGATCATTGATAAACACATTAACCTGCATCCTTTAAGGCCCCAGTCTTCTAGTGGAATTGATTCAAAATCTCATCGAAGTCTCAATTACTGTACATGTTTTTTTCTTGCGTTTAACAAAAAAATTACATAACTATTGTTGGCAACTCACCTTCCTGAACACGTGTGTCAACATCTCCACCCTCTGTGAATTCATATCAACAGCTGCCACTTCTAAAGCAAACATAATATATAAATAATTAGAATGTAGCATTGACAGATACAGAAAATCTTATCCTAGTCCACAGTATACATTTATTGATAAGTCTTTTTAAGTTGTCTCGGCTCACTTTTGTTGAGTTGGAAGGAAAAGATCTTCTTTCTCTTTAAATCATAAACCTGTTGTCTATAATCATTCCAGACAGCAGTGTGGTTCTGTCCATAAAGGAACATGAACAGACTATTTTAAACTGTGCACTTTATTTTTGATTTGTTTATCCTCCTTCCAGTTCCCTTTTATGGACACACCCTATGCTTTTCACATTAGCTAAGACTTCGGCATTTGCCAGGGCTACAGATAATCTACAGTCCTATACTGGAAAGATGAATTCAATTGAACAACAGGAGTCTTTGTTTGTGTTTTTGTTTTAAAAAACACACACTTTTTTAAAAAAAACAAGCTATATGCAGGACAGGAAGCATTTTAAATGGGGTATAAAGCGTTGATGTTTGCTCTTGAAATAAGGTGGAAAGCAAAGCTACACAAGTATGTGAATCCCCCTAAACTAAGACAGCGGGTTTGAGTCCTATGTCAGTTTAGTGATACCTCAGTATAACTCCATTGACTCAGTGGAGTTGATCCTGATTTAAATCAATAAAAGTGAGATCAGAATTTAAAAGCAAAATAAGAATATTGTGCCTACAAATTAAACATATGCAAAACATGCTTTAAAACATTTAAAATATGCAACAAGCATAAAAACACATACCCCTAATTAGAACATTGATTAAATTCACAAAATACATAAGCTATCCTTTCCACGTGGTTTCACCACTCAGTTTGCTTAGATTTATTTTCTAAATTGCATTACCCAATGGCACCACTAAGTCTATTAGCATTAAAATGTGATTTTAGAAATCCAGTAAAAAACTTTTAGCCAACTTAAAAAAATACAGTACTAATATAATAGTCCTCTAGTTTTGCATACTCTGGTGGGAGATAATAGACCTTGATGCTGTTATGAATCGTTGTTTTCAACTAAAGATGCATAACTCATATTGGATTTTCACTGTTATTTCCCATTAGAGCCTGCAATGGTAGGGACAGTTTCTTGAGTAAGACACTTACCTAGAAATATCTTTTTCTACGAAGCACATTTAGTAATCACATTTGTGTTTTGTGTATCATACATGTCTGCAAACATCCAGCAAAATAAATGAGATTGTCCACTTCTGGACTCCTCAGTACAAATGAAATACTAGTCACATACATCTGTCTACTCATTAAGGACCATGCAATGATCTGTATGGTACTGCTAATAACTCAAGTAATAATTACCAGCAGTGGCTATTCAGCTGCATTGCTATAGGCATTCTGAGATTAAATGTACCTTTAGCCTGGAACGTGTGTGTGAAAATCATAGTTAATTTTTCGCCCTATTTGTCATAGGCAATATGCCACTAACCTGTGAATGGATGGACTGAGAGAGTCAATTACATTTCCTTACTTCTCTCTAATGAAGACAGACAGGCTGAACATGAGGGGATTTATCTGTCTTATTTTCTAACTAGGAGCCACTGCTACAGTTTGTTTTATTCGACAAACAATATTAAATCCGTATTCTGGGGTTGAGCAAATTCTTATGTTGTTTCAGCAGGGAAAAGGGAGAATTATGTAATCGTAGCTATAGAAAGACATAACATTAAAATACATTATTAAAAGAAGTGACTTCCAGTAGTTCTGCTATGTTGAGAGGGGATGTGATCTGGTGTGCCTGGGGCAGCCCTCACTGAAAATGCTGTAGAAAAGGAGAGCAGATTCTCCCAAAGATTGGTGGTTAACACTGAAGTTAGACTCCTCAGCAAGTCACAAACTGTGCTCCTGGTCCCCTACACTGGTAATCAAGAAGCTGTGGGGGGGGGAGAAGAGATCACACAGCTCCCTCTATTGCATTCCAGTTCTCTGGTTCCTAATCAGCACATCAGTCCAGTACAGTGAGAAGTTATTTAAAAAGCTCTGCTCACTACACAAAATGTTCTTCTGATCCCAAAGGGCCAGGCACATTACCAGGCCAATATTAGTTTGGATCTTACCCAAAATACCACGCTGCCAGTCAATCTTTTAGTGTCTAAAGCTTCAAAGTCCATATATCAGATTCTTAGCAGTATTGTTGAGTTTGCTGGCTTGAAAGTCCCTCTGGAGCACATCCACAGCTTGGATGGGTCATTCAGTCCTTTGTTCAGAGCTTTATTTGTAGAAAACAACAAGGAGTCCGGTGGCATCTTAAAGACTAACAGATTTATTTGGGCATAAAACCACTTCTTTCGTGGGTAAAAAACCACTTCTTCAAGTGGCTTTTTACCCACGAAAGCTTATGCCCAAATAAATCTGTTAGTCTTTAAGGTGCCACCAGACTCCTTGTTGTTTCTGAGGATGCAGACTAAGTACCCCCTGATACTTGATAAGTTTGTAGAAAAGTTACTCTAGAGGTAAGAAGCAGGATTGAAGACAAAATGGAGATGATGTAGCTGCCTTTTATATTCCTTTTGCCATGTGGCTTGAACTACTTCTATCCCAAACACAAGCTTCACATCACGTGGCATGGAAAGGCCTTAGAGATCTCTGTTCACATGCTTGCCACATGCCTTGCTGACTCATAGGGTGTAGTCCCTGGCCTTTCAGTGGGTTCGTTGTACAGCTGATGACCCTTGATGGGCCATCAAAAAGTCTAGGCGGTTGATACCAATCTGTTTTGGGAGTGTCACCCAGAAACAAAGCACAAGTTTGGAAACACAGATATACCATACGTATCTGTAACTCACAATACAAAGATGATACAAACATATAAACATGATTATCATATTTAGTGAATTATAACTCCTCTACTGATACCTTAAATGGTATATCTGGTAAGATTCATTGCACTTTTATAATATACGTATCAACAATATCATAAAGTGTCTCCTATATTCCATACAGTGTCACATAGGGGGTGAGCAGATTCTTATGTTCGTGAATTAAGAATTCATATTTCAGCAGGATAAGGAGAGAATTATGTAAAAAGACATAAAATTAAAACACATTGTTAAAAGAAGTAAGTTCCAGTAGTTCTGCTATCTAGAGAGTGGATTTATCAGGTGATATAACTAAAATAATAGATACTCTTTCACAGATATTTCTGCAAGGTAGGTATTCAGGATTCAATTAATTTTATCTACTTCTTCACAAATATTCATTCTTCTTTTTTTTCAAGCACCTGGTAGTTGCTATCTCCAAATTTAACTTCAACTATGCACCGTGATAGTAGAGTATTTCTTTGAGACTTCGACATGTCAAATTTATTATAATAGTTGGGAAAACTACAGATCTCACAACCTGACCCAATAATACTGAATCCTCCATAAACAGACAGCTTGGACAGGAGGTAAAACAAATCCATTTGTTGTACAGTCAGGCCCTTCCTTGGGCCTGGTCTAGGCTGAAACCTAGTTATATCAGCATAGCTATGTCAGTCAATGTGATCCTGATCTATGACTGGGGCCTCTCATTGCCACTGCCCTACACCATATGATACACCCTATGTAGGAATTTAGAAACATTTCTGTTAGTTCCATACATGAGAGCAAAGAGAATTCTCAGTGTGCTGACATGGAGACATGTACTGCGTGGAGTCAGTGACTAATACAATTGGTATTTGTTAGAATGTTTTCTCCCTTTGCTGCTTGCCATAACCAGATGTGGGGATGTGCCTGGGGCCTGACATTTGTATGCAGTGTGCCTGATGCTTGAATATTTTTGTATTTGTTGTTTGTATCTGGGAACTACCATGACTTTACAAAGAGTATAAAATCAATGAAGATATTAAGGGAAAGTGGGGCAGTGCTAAAGCTTTCATTTATATTGGGTTATCTCTGGGTTTTTGCCTTTTCTTGGCTGTATCATGGTTTCATGGGCTGGAGCAGGGGGTTGGGGTGTGGGAGGGAGTGATGGCTCTGGCTGGGGGTGTGGGCTCTGGGGTGGGGCTGGGATGAGGGGTTTGGGGTGCAGAAGGGGATGTGGGGTGTGGGCTCTGGGAGGTAGTTTGGGTGTGGGAGGGGTCTCAGGGCTGGGGCAGGTGGCTGGGGTGTGTGCGGGGGTATGGGGCTCAGGGCTGGGGTTGGGGTGTGGGAGGCAGAGCCGGCTCTAGGTTTTTTGCCGCCCCAAGCAAAAAATTTTTGGCCGCCTCCCCTTTTTTTTTTTTTTGGCTTTTACATATTTGCACTTTGCAATGTTTGTTGTTTTGTTTTGTTTTTTCACTGTTTAAAATGTTTTAAAAAATGAAAACAGAGAATTTGTAGTTAGTGAAATAAAACAATTTCCTACTAGTGTACTCATTTAATTTTAACAAAATCACAATTACAAACAATTTGGGTTCAAGTATACACTGTAATGAAAAATGTTAGTGTCTTCCAGTGTGCCCAGTTTCTCATAAATTAAAAGAATTTACATGAACTGAATTTTTCTGGTTTTTATACTTGTGTAGTCTTTTAATAATTCAGTGAAATCTAAATTTTTTGCAATGCTACTTTCAAATGAAATTGATTCGAGTCCTGTCAAACAATTTTTAGACACGGCGGACCTCAAATAATTTTTTAGTGATTTCAGTTTTGAGAAACTGCGCTCACCAGAAGTCACTGATACTGGTAATGTTAAAAGAATGCATAATACTATAGCTGTGTTTGGAGTGAAAAAATCATTTCTCACTATAAATTCTAATACTTTTAGAGGAAAAGTTTTAGGACTTACTAGCTCAGATAAAGCTATTCATTCATCATACAATTCTACTCCATCAATGTCAGCAGCGTTATCATCACTGAGCACTAAACGTAGGTTTTGGCAGTGCTTCATGAGGTCTTCTTTGGAAAACTGATTTTTAATATTTCCAATATCGTATAAAAATTCAAAAGTTTCACAAAGACCATTCAACTGATAAAATCTTTCATCAATGGAAGTTATAGCTACATCCAAAATACAATAGAAACATTCAACTTTAAACCTTTCTTTTGGATCGAGAATAGGATCATCATGAGCCTCATAACAAAACTGTCTTGTTTTTTTTTTCGAGGACAAATGAATTGTTCAGGTGAAAACATTGGTTCAAAATCAAGATCCTCTGCTATTGTTGCTTCATTGACAGTTTCTTCAAATCCTTCATCTGAACAGTATTTTTCTAAATATTCCAGCATTTTATTCAAAATCATCTTTGCCTCGGATATGTCTATGGTTATGTTCTGCATAACTTTGCTGGTCAAATTAATTTGATTTAGAATATTATGCCAAAGAACTGTGCAACATGAAAATTGAAACTGCATCATTTTCTGAGCCAATGTTTCAGCTTCATGTCGAAATGAGGGATCATATGACAAGTCCTGGCTTATTTCGAATAGTGGATCGTAAATCTCTCCTGATTAATATCGGAATGGTCTAATAGCGTCTTTCCTGCTTTCCCATCTAGTTTGACTTAGAGGTTTAAGTGTGAGTTTTTGTTCAAGATACTTCTTCAAGACTGCCCAACGGCGTGTGGAAGCACTAAAAAAAGTTGTAAATTGCTTGCACTGTGGTAAAATATGAAACGGCATCTTTAGATGATTTGGTGGCATCACTGACAACCAGATTGAGTGACTGCGCATGGCAAGGAACGAAAAAAGCTCGATTATTTAATTGCTTATTTAAATTTTAATTACTGGCAATCATCCATTTTAATTTGTTCCCCATTTTTCATTGTTTTCTTCATAGTGGATGACATAAATCGACAATTCGACTCATTGAATGGATATTCAAATGTAGGATCTAGTCTTGAAGGACCTTTTTTCACAATAATCATTAGCATTGCATCAGTAATTATTGTCGGCCATGTACTTGGATCCGATCCTATGTCAGACTCTCCACCTTCCAATAATTGTTCTTCAGTTTTAGATAACAGTTCTTCGTTTCTGGACTCTTCAGCTGAAGAAGTAAATCTTTGGATGGATTGTGATTGTTCATCTTTATAAGTTAGCGAAGATAATCTTTGGTTGGATTGTTGTTCATCTTTATCAGTTGATAAAGATAATCTTTGGTTCGATTGGTCTTCATCAGTTGATGAATAATCACTTTCAATGCATTTCTTAGAGCTTTCTCTGTGATTGTTGACTTTTTAAAAATACTTATTTGAAGTACGAGATAGTTTTTCTAATTCTTTTTGCTGTTTCTCTCTTTGTTGCCAGTAGGCAGCACCGGAAAGTTGTTTTTATTTTCGTCCCGGCATTTTAGCCCTATAACAACTGGCACCAATGCGACACAGAAATTGAATGCAAAGGGTGGCTCAGTACACACAAGTAATTGTGATTCCTGATTTAATTAATCAATAGCCATGAACTTTTACACATTTACACACGTTCACATTATGAGTGACTGTGTCACAACATGACACGATATTTTTCATGTCACGCTCCTATTGCACTACTGGAGATTTTTTTGATCTTCATGTATCATTTTTTTTTCGTACATTGGTGGATTTTTCAAAAAAAAAAAGGATGGCCGGAATGCCGCCCCTGGAATTGTGCTGCCCCAAGTACGTGCTTGCTTTGCTGGTGCCTAGAGCCGGTCCTGGTGGGAGAGGGTGCGGGGTGCAGCTCCAGGAGGGGGTTCCGACCTGGGGCAGGGGGTTGGGGAGTGGGAGGATGTTTGGGGTGCAGGCTCCAGCCGGGCAGCGCTTACCTCACATGGCTCCTGGTCCGTGGCGCAGCGGGGCTAAGGCAGGCTCTCTGCCTGCCCTGGCTCTGCACGGCTCCTGGAAGCAGACGGCATTTCCGGCTCTTAGGCACACGGACAGCCAGGTGGCTCTGAGCGGTGCGTGCTGCCTGCGCTCACAGGTGCTGCCCCTGCAGCTCCCATTGGCCGTGGTTCATGTGCCTAGGGGCTGCAGGGACATGCCGGCCATTTCTGGCAGCTGCGTTGAGCCAGGGCAGGCAGGGAGCCTTCCTTAGCTCTGCTGCACTGCCGACTGGACTTTTAACGGCCCAGACAGCGGTGCTGACCAGAGCCGCCAGGGTCCCTTTTCAACCAGGTGTTCCGGTCGAAAACCAAACACCTGGCAACCCTATATTTGTGTGTGGGGGGGGAGGCGTGGGAGAAGATTTGAGAAAGCTTTGATATCAGCAAGCACTGAATTTAGATCTATTACTTTGAATCCCTAGGACTGGAAGTGGGTATTTCTAGTTTATTAGTTTGTGCCAGGAGTCCTGAATCACAGGCTAAGAGCACATAGTCTTAATTTAGCTTAGCTCTGACTTTAATTTGACAACATTATATTTTTATAAAGAGAGATTACTTTTTTGCAGGGAATGGGAGATTCTCTTGTTTTTTATATGTAAGACTATTCTCCTTGGGTTGCCATAATTTTTTTTTCTGTGGATTGCAGCCATCCTATTAGAAATGCATAATTGATGGAACTGTATGCTCTCAAGTAGGAAGAAGCCTCGATATTGTTCTAAATCAATGTATTCAGAGTTAACTAGGATTTCCACGTATCCATTGTTTTACAGGATTGTGACATCAGTTCTTACTTGATGTCCATTGTTTCAGACAGATGTTGATGTACAGTACAAAGGTGAATAAAATCAGTTCTCCTGAGCGCCAGGGTCAGGAGTTGTTCTGGCTCTGTTGGAATAGTGCACATTCCCTAGAGCTAGCTACAATGCTACTTGTAATACTAGCTGCAGCTTTCTTTTCTCCTGCTCCCAACCTTGGAAACTGAACTAAGCAGGTCTGTTAATGCTATTACCCATACTAGTTCCCGGTGGAAGAATTGTGCATTGTGATCTCAATCACAGCCAGTGTCTACTTTGTTTTATATTTACATACTTTTAA
This sequence comes from Caretta caretta, assembly GCF_965140235.1. Lineage (NCBI taxonomy): Eukaryota > Metazoa > Chordata > Testudines > Cheloniidae > Caretta > Caretta caretta. Next base: position 198,226,851 of record NC_134208.1, on the reverse strand, counting down.
CCCCCTCCCACTCCGTTAGAATGATACATTAATAAATATCAGATTACAATAAGCGGATTTATTTATTTGCATGTTTTGCCTCTTAAGGAAACATGGCCAAGTAATGTAGGTCCCAGAATTTGATAAACACTGGAGTTTATAATGTTATGGGGGAGTCTATGCATCTGTATTATAAATAAATATTCTTTTACCAATATGCTGTGGAGGTGTGTGACAGAGTGCAGGGAATAAACTTGTGAGCCTACACTCTGATCACTCTGACACTAATTAGCTTCCCCAGAGGGGTCTGATTGCGGAATGAAATGTAATTAGCTAATGAGGATACCAGGCTGAGTGAGCCAAAGTATTAAGTAGCCCATCAGCTGAGGACTCATAAAGAGGCACAGAAAGGAAGTGCAAGAGAGAGGAGCAGGCCTAGCTGAGCCGGAAGCCAGAGAAATCTCCAGGAGGGGAGATCTCTTCTCCTCTTGGGCTCTGGGAGAAGAACTGAGAGTACAAGGAACATTGTCAATAGTATTGCCACATAAAACTGCAAAGGTGTTCGTGGCAGGAACATAAATAAAAAATACAGTGTGGATACACAACCAGTGGAGTCTGAGCATGTTTCTGTGATACCGGAGAGCAGAGAACGAGTGCCATCCTGTAACATGGTTCATCACCTCCAGCTCTATTTCCTTTTGTGTGAGTAGGATTTGTGTAGATACATACAGGGCTTGTTCAGACTGATATTTTTCAAATAAAACGTCCCCCAGCCTGGCACTGACAGTATTTTTTTTAAAAAGACGAAGCAAACAGCAAGATCTTGTTCTGTCCTCCATCAGAGAGCAAGCCCCTAAAAACAAAGGAAGTGCCATGGTTCCACTGTGCTGGGGAATAGACAAGCTGAGGGACGGTGATGTGGGAATTCAGCAGTACTCCATGGCAGCTCTTTTCATGGCACAAGAGAAGATTTCTGGGGTTTGGTGTGCAGGGATAAGATGTAGGAGCGAAGAGAGCATGACGAGCGAATCCATGGTCCATGACTTAGCAGATCCATTCACTCAAACTCCCCCAAAGAGGGGGAGCGCATGGGCTGAGGCTGCTACTTTCAACTTGGAGGTTGATCTTCATCTTGGTCTCTGGGAGGATTCTGACTCCACAGAGAACTCTAATTAAAGCCCCTTTAGCAGTCTTTATACAGGAGTGAAGGATTTGACTTATAGTTGGTGCCCAATCTTGCAAGGTGTTGGGCCATCACCTCCTGTGATGTTCTGGCCGTGCTTCTTTCTTACTTTAATGGGCATTCAGAGCACTCAGCATCTTGCAGTAGGCACTCAGGCTATGAAAACAAAAGTTTATTGTGTGAATCTTCAACCAGTGATTTCAGAGGAGCTATGCCAATTTACACCCGTTGAAGACTTGGCCTGTTTTTTCAACAATGCCATCTTATGGGCCAAATGCCTCATTGATGTGAATGGTGATGTGAGTAACATATCCGAGATGTAAGTGAAAAAGTGATGTAATTTGCAGTGATTAGGCACTAGGCATTTGAAAGATAATATAAAGTAAATATAATTTACACTTATCAGTATTTATTCTGTGGGGTCCAATTCAGCTATCCTGTAGGTGGGTCTGACTCCCATTGAAGTTCCCAAGATTTGGTTCTGGAGATACAGTGCAGGCATAAGCTAAAAGGGGAAGAACTGCTTTATTTTACAACCTCCTATTAATTATTTGTTTTGTTACATCTACTCTTTCTGCCCACAGGGGATATGAGTTACACCTTTTTAATGCGTCTATTGATTATTGTATCCATGCATATTACACTATTTCAATACTTTCACACATTTTTTTATCACTCAGCACCCAGGGCCTGATTCTGGCCTCCCTTGCTGTGGTTTACTTCAGCATAATTTAAGAACATCACAGTAATTACTGCTGATTTAATCTAGAATCAATAAGATTGAAGTCGGATCACTGGTATGTAATATACACCTAGATCACAACTGAACTGAGGCTATATGCATCATGAGAGATGCACCTGCTTTCTCCAAGCTGTATGTGGCTGAGTTTTGCCTATTATGTTCAATTAATATTCCTTATGGGAAAATGTTCAGAGAGCTAACATTTAGAGTGAGAACAGGGTGCCCGGTGCAGCTTCAAGTTTTATAAGCCTGTCAATTTTTTCCCCAAACATTTTGGATTTCACAAAATGAGTTTGTTTTTTGAAAATTCCCCCTTCCCCGCATAATTAAATCCATGTTCGCTTTCATAAGGATTCCATTAAAACATGTTTTTTCTGCATAAAAGGAAGACCATACTATGAAAACAATAAAAAAAATATGAACAATATATAAGCTTTACATGCTTCTTATCCTTCTATTCTGGAACATAAGTAAAATTTGACTATTGACCATTCAGTCTCCCTCTTAACGATGGGGAAGCTGCTATATATTGTCCTGCAAAGTAAAATACCTTTTCTAGCATTCATCATAACATGTACCAAACTAAATATTCAGGAATAATCCAACCATGATATTCAAGAGAAAAAGTCTGGCAGTAGAGGTATTGTTTATGGTTTCCAGCAAAGCCTTACTAGTACATGATGTTATCTTAATTCATTTTAGTGAAAAACAACTATTTCCATGTGGTTCTACATAGAAACCTGCCCAGGTGTTTGTCAGCAAAGATCAGTATGAATTTAAGAGGTTGATTATGAAATACAGACATAGAGGAGTGAAGGCAGGATGATATAATGTATCTGTATAAGGGACTAACCAAGCTGCTATCTCCAGGTTTCATCAATTTTAGGTGAGGGAAGAGTAGATTTATAGATTCCAAGGCCAGAAAAGACTACTGTGATCCTCTAGTCTGACTGTGTAACACGGGCCATAGAACTTCTCCACAATAATTCCTAGCATATTTTTTAGAAAACATCCAATCTTAATTTAAAAATTGTAAATGATGGAGAATCCACCACAACCCTTCTTCCAGAGGTTAGTTACCCTCACTGTTAAAAATTTACACCTTATTCCCAGTCTGAATTTGTCTAGCTTTAACTTCCGGCCACTGGATCATGTTATACCTTTTTCTGCTAGATAGAAGAGCCATTATCAAATATTTGTTCTCCGTGTAGGTATGTATAGATTGTAATCAAGTCACCTCTTAACCTTCTCTTTGTTAAGCTAAATAGATTGAGCTCCTTGAATCTAGCACTATCAGGCATTAATCATTTTCTTGGCTCTTCTCTGAGCCCTCACCAATTTTTCAACATCCTTCTTGAATTATGGAACTAGACATAATATTCCAGCAGTAGTTGCACTAATGCGAAATGCAGAAGTAAAATAACCTCTCTGCTCTTACATGAATTCCCCTATTTATGCATCCCAGGATTGCATTAGCTCTTTGGTCACAGCGTCACACTGGGAGCCCAAAGTCAGTAGATTATCCACCACAACTCCCCCAATTTCTTTCAGAATCACTGCTTCCCAGGAGAGAGTCCCCCATTCTGTAAGTGTAAGATCATAGCCCTTCTGTGTATGCCTTAAGTAAGCTGCTTTCTTTGTTCCTAAATGTGTATATATTTACATTTAGCCGCATTAAAACACATACCCTTTGCTTGTGCTTAGCTTACCACAAGATCCATATCGTTCTGTATCAGTGACCTGTCCTCTTCATTATTTACCACAGGCCCAATTTTTGTGTTATCTGCAAACTTTATCAGTGATGATTTTGCATTTTCTTCAGGTCATTGATAAAAATGTGAAATAGCGTAGAGTAAAGAATCAATCCCTGTGGGACCCCACTCGAAACACACCGGCTCAGTGATGATTCCTCATTTACAGTCGCATTTTGAGACGTATCAGTTAGCCAGTTTTTAATCCATTTACTGTGTGCCATGTTAGTTTTATGTCATTCTAGTTTTTCAATCAAAATGTTGTGTGGTACCAAGTCTTACAGAAGTCTAAACAATCAGCCATACCACCTTTATCAACTGAACTTGTTATCTCATCAAAAATATATATCAAGTTAGTTTCATAGGATCTACTTTCCATAAACCCATCATTATATTATTTTTATTTAACTCTTCATTAATCTTTGGTAAAATCAGGCATCAAAGAGCAAAGACTAGGAGAGCAAGAGCAGTTAGTCCCTGGCATCATAGAATGTAACTTTCCAGGGCACAACCAAGATGGTGTCACAAGATGTGAGAAGTTACTTCCTGACAGACTGATGTATATTGACCTAGAGTTGCTGTGGCTAATGCAGTGGACTAGGACTTGGGAAATCTGCATTCCTTTTCTGGCACCATCACATACTTGTGTGTGACTTTAAACCAGGTAATCTCTGCTTTGGTTGTTCATCTGTAAAATGGGGAAAGCAATATGGTTTTAGACCTTTTATTTCAAAAGGTGGTCCTGCTTCAAGTGGACAATCATGTTTTACATTAGTAAGTAGGTTTCAGAGGGACAGCCGTGTTCGTCTGTATTCGCAGAAAGAAAAGGAGGACTTGTGGCACCTTAGAGACTAACCAGTTTATTTGAGCATAAGCTGGAGCTCACGAAAGCTCACGCTCAAATAAATTGGTTAGTCTCTGAGGTGCCACAAGTCCTCCTTTTCTTCTATTAGTAAGTAGAGAGGCACTGGGACACACCTCTTGTGTCATTATAGATCCTCACAAGTGGTCCTTGGATCATGGAGGGACAGTTTGGACCATCCTCCAGTGGGACACATCTCCTCGTATATCTTTTTGCCAATCTTCTGCTTGTGGAGCTGAGAAGAGACCATGTTATCCAGACATGTCATTGCAGGAAGGCCTTGGTATATCTGTCTACCAACCCTCTGGATAGCATGAAAATGCTTCTGAAAATATAGTTATCAATTCATTAGCCACTGTGTTGTCAGCAAATTTATGGTCCTACATATATATCAATCTTGCATGGTTTGCTGTCAGAAATGACAAATGCTCTGTATTATCTGGCAGCAATCTATATCTGTTATATCATCTCCTGCTCTGCTAACCATCCATTTACAGCATGCACTTGTTGGTGGGCAACTTAAGAATTCAAAAGCTAAACTTGCAAGTTCAGGTCAGCAAGATTGTTTAATTTTTTCCAATATGGAAACAAACAGCTTGCAATACCTTTAAATAACTCATTGAGGTAAAAGCAAAACATTGCAGGAACAGATTGCTCAGCCTGTGGCTGGATTGGTATAAGCAATCTGTGCACAATTTCTCCAGAGGTTGATGTCTGTAAAATCTCAAGTCAGAACTGCTGGTATTGGAGTTGCTGAGAAACAATGAGTATAGGGAAGAACTGGAAATTGTTGAAGAAGCACAGCTAGTACTATGCTCAAAAATTTCTCAGAAAGTTCTGCTGTGACAGTTATACTTCTGTCCCGTCTGCAGCCCCATGTTCCATAACTAGCCAGTTACAGTATGTGTCTTCTGCCTGGTCACCAGGAAAGAGGGAAGCTTTCACTCCAGCTTTTGTTGGTGGAGAAAGCATGTGATATTTGGAGTTGATCACCACGTTTAAGATGGTGTCACCCCACGGTAATTCAGCCAGACTTCTGCCTTTTTCATGTGTTTGTGCTTCATGTATATTTGAGTAATAACCAGGGCTGGATTTACACCTTATGTTCCCCTAGGCACAGCATCTTCAGTCCTTCCCCCACCCCTACCCTCACTCCAGCCTACAGCTGACCTTTGTGTTTTCCACAAAAAATGAAACTTTTAAGTTTTAGGCACCCCTAGAACACCAGCGCCCCTAGGCATGCACCTACTGTGCCTAATTGGAAATCCGGCCCTGGTAATAACATGTTATTTGGGAAGAACTTTTGGGAGGCTGACTCAGAAGACATATTTCATAAGGTTCCAGTGGGCAAAGGAGGATGCATAACTGCTTTATCAACAGACTGGGAGTGGATGGGTCACTACAAAAACTAATTTCCCTCTGCTGATACTCACACCTTCTTGTCAACTGTTTGAAATGGGCCACCTTGATTGCATTGGCCTCATTAGCACTACAAAAGTGATTTTTTTCCCCGTTCCCTTGGTATTCATCCCTTCTTGCCAACTGTTGAGAATAGGCCACTTCTACCTTAATTGAATTGGCTCATTAGCACTGACCCCTCACTTGGAAAGGCAACTCCCATCTTTTCATGTGCTGTGTATTTATATCTGCCTACTGTATTTTCCACGCCATGCATCTGATGAAGTGGGTTTTAGCCCACCAAAGCTTACGCCCAAATAAATTTTTTAGACTCTAAGGTGCCACAAGGACTCCTCGTTATTTTTGTTTTATCAAATTCTATCAATGTACGATGATTGCTGCTTGTTCCTTCCCATCTTCTCCCATTATGCAGAAGATTCCAGATAGTCAGCATTATGACACCATGTATCAGGAAACAAGAAGGAAAAGAATAGTGAAAGGCTGAGGATAAACACAAACACACACCTGCTTCCACTGTTCATTGTTTCTTCTTTTGTCTCCTTCGCAGTAAGAAATGAAAGCAACTGCCCCATCTGGGGTCCTTTCATCTTCCCCATACTCCCATCCCTTCCCTGGTAGCTGGGTCTCCTTTCTGTCACTCCAACAGTTCTCCAGCTGGTACTTTTCAGCATCACAGTGGCTTCCATTGCTATTCAGCAAGAGATACTGTGCTGTCAGTTGTCTCCCACAGCTGCAACATAGTCAGTGTACCAGCTTGACTCCTTCCTAGAGCTGAGGTATTTCCACCTCCTAGTGGATGTAAACAGCAGCAGCAAATTTAGGGCTTGTCTGCATAGTGCTTTAATTTGCACCCGAGAGGTGTACATTTTAATCTGCACTTGAGTGTCATGCGCTAACTGGCCTATGTGGACCCTGCTGGCGCGCACTAAAAGGTCCTAGTGCATATTAACATGGTATTGTTTGAAACAGGACTACATTAATGCACACTGGGGAGCTTTTAATGTCCACCAGTAGGGTCTACATGGGCTAATTAGCGTACGACATACTAGTGTGGACTAAAATTTACACGTCTCTGAGGCACCTTGTAGACAAACCTTTAGCTTGTAAAGTTTTCCAAGCTGCCTTTTAGATAAACCCACTTTCTCCTTTGGGACTGCTTGACACATTTGCTAATTGCTTGGAATATTCTGCAAGATGGGACAGGAGTGAAAGACAAAAGAAAAAGGAAAATTATTCACTTATAATTCAGTTTCTCAGAGTTGCTCCTCTTCTTCTACCTTCAGTCCCTTCCTCCTTCCCTTGTGCTATAGGGGACCCTCTCTGGTATAGGAGTTGCCAACCACTGTCTATTATTAGTAGGCAGGGGAGTTTCCTCTCATATATCCTTCCACTGTCCTTTCCCTCCTTGCTTCCTGGGAGATGACAGCATAAAGTTGATTTTCTAGAATCTTCTGCAGGATGGGAGAAAAATCAGGACCCTGACAAAATAAATTATCTGCAGGTGGTAATCTCTTTGTAAGCAGCTTGTGTGCACAGCTTGTTTTTATTCAGTAAAATGCTGTAACATATGCAGAGTCGAATTGTATGTTCTAGACACAGCCTGGTGGTGTGGTTTTGGTTTTGGTTTTTTTTATAGCTTATTTTTATTTGTGAACTCAACAGGATATTCAAAGCTTTTGGGAATGACTCAAAGGGCACACAGGTTTTTCGCTTTTGAAACCATAGTCTGAACCTGCTATTCCATCTCATAAAGCCCCAAACCTATAAGATTTAATGAGTTATTAAAACATGCCACATACTGAAAGCCACTGTCCTCAAGTACTTTAACAATGTCTGGATCGTTGTCATGCACCCCGTTCTCAGCCCTTCTGAAGAAAGCATTGAATTTATTTCTCACAGAAATCCTTGCAGATTAAATAAACTGTGTGAGCTTTTCCAAAGGCTTTAATAGACAGCCAGGCCATTTTCAGAGGGACTTTACAAGTGATTACAGTGGATATGATGAACAAAAACCAATGAGCAATGACACTTATGTTTTCTAGTGTCTGACTGCTTGAAACACACAACTCTCCCCTCGGCTTGGCGTTTCAAAAGAAGAGAAATGATGTCTCATAGGAATTCTGTACTGGTGCCCTGCATGCTTAAGGCATTATCCTCCACTGGAATTACATTAAGATTTGTCACTTGAGCTGTTTTTCGAGTGAGAGCCATTGCTCTTTTAAGTGCAAAGGAAGACTTTTATATTTTTGTCTGATTTTTTTAAATTGTTCAGTGCATGTGTTTAGGCAATTATAGCTTCCTCGGTGAAAGCTGAACTCTCCCTTACTGAAGGATTGGTCTTGTTGGTGGCAGACCAAGGTATGGTGTTGGCAATGAAGGGATTAATGACAGCCATGCTGCTGGTTTCAGACATGTCACCATTACTGTTTGTGATGTTACTAGTACTTTCTTCACCCTCAGAAGTACTTGTTGTGTGACATTTGAGGAACATTCCCGCATGGTGAAAGACTCTTCCTCTGCTTGCACTTTGGTGAGACACACTTAGCACCCTTACTGATTCAGAAAATCCACCATACAGACAAGACTCATCTGCCTACTGAGAATATCACACGCAGATTGGTCACTACGAGCATGGGCCTCATCATTAGCAGCTACTGTGATTAGATATAGGCGAGGCACCACTTACTCCACTTTCTGTACTTTGATGTAAATCTTATATAACAAACATAATGGAGGAGGGTGTTCTTGACAGACGCTCATCTTGAAGTGAGAAAGGTATAAAACTATTAACATACAGATTGTGCCGTATCTTGTAATGAGCAAGAACTACAGCTGTAGTAATACGGCACCAAGGTATTATTTCTCCTGTTTGGCTTTTTACAGGGTGTATTGATTTTTCAGATTCAGCAGCAGAAACATGGTGGGATACTAGACTGTTCCCACTGTTCTCTCTCTCCTTATTACATCTTTATACACAAGTTCTATGTTTTATTCATTCAAATCTTAGTTGTTACCTCTTTTCCCCTGTACTTATGTTTCCTCCTCCCTTCTGACCCTTTCTTCACTATGCAGCAGCCGGCAAATATGGGCTGGAAGTTTCTTGAGAAAGCTATTCTGAAATACTTTCCAATACATAAAGTGTTGACCCCATGAGCTAATTAATACTCCAGGTCAGTAAGTAAGTAACTTGTGCTTACAAGCCAGAAAGTCTTGTGTTTTGTTGGGATAAATGTGGGAACTCTTATTTCCCTAGCCAAAAGTAGACCTTAAAAAGCTAGAGCAAGTTTTAAAAATTGGCAAATTGCATATGGCCCATCTACAGTTCAGTGTGATTCACTGTAAAAACAAAACACCTTTTTCCAGGACAAGACTTCAACTGATTTTTAGCAGCATTCTCCAACATGTATGGATTCTTTCAGTTATATTTACCATTCTGCTGTCAAAATCCGGTTGTTATTAGATTGCTATTGGGGCTATAAGAATGAACAGATTAATATCATCAGCCTGTAATTCTGTGGGTTTCTCCTGAAGCCATTACCATCATTAAGATAATGATATTTAAAGTGGATATTTATTTTTACTATTTTGTATAGCAAAATATAATTAAATGTTTGGCTACAGACATATGGTTGCAAAATGTTCAATTTTTTTAAAATGGCTCTATGTCTGAGCAAAAAATAGTTTAAGTTTTAGAGTATATTCTCTTAGGCATCTAATTCTCATGAGCGCTTAATGGAAACTCCTTACACACAATTAAGGAAGAGAACCTCTTAGTCTGATTCCATTTGGGAGATTGGCTCCCCAAAGTGACAATTTTAAAAACATACAAAATTCCAAGAAGTATTTTGTTAGGAGTGTTGACTTAAGCTTTTAACCTAACTAGATGTAGATCTTGTTACATTACAGCTAAATAAACTAGGAACTTTTCCTTGTCACACTTGGCAGTCTAACATGGGCTTTTTCCATTTAAGAGCTAGCTATCTCACTCAACATAATGGTGATTAACTTGTGACACAGACCGCTAATGTCTGAGACCCTGAGCGTGGAACCAGGTCATAAGTGAATGAGTTCAGTTGGGTATCTTGTGGCTGCAATCCATTCTTTTCTATTTGAGGTGACAGCTTTGGAAATTTTGAAATGTTATGGTCACAGTTGCATGGAAGAGAAGTTGCCTTAATGTTTCATGTTGACATTTTAGGTCTCACTGATGTCATTTGTTTTGTATTTTTGGCAGGACTTTTATAGTTTGGAATCTTAGCAAGTGTGAGGCAGACTCTGACAAGACAAAGTGCACCTTTTTTATATCTCACTTGGCATGTTAAGTGCCCCATTTGAAAAAGGGATGGCCTATCTAGTATGTAGCAAAGATAGGAGTGCTTTGGCATTTAAAGGGCTTCTGCATACTAGTTCTGATTGCAAGAAAGGATTGTGAAAAATGGTTAGAGTTCAGTATATTAACCTTAGGCAAAACTGATTAAATGTTAATGTGTGCTGGGCTAATTTGTCTAATTACCTTAAATAAATATAAGTTGATGATTGTTTAAAGTGATGGCAATAATTCCACATTAATAGCACTGTCCCTCACATCATTAAAAACTGCAGCCACCATATCATTTTTTAAGAAACCCACCCGGGACTTTAGCAATCTCAGCAACCATTGCCCCATAATCAAGTTCATTTTCTTAGCAAAGTACTGGAGAAATTTTCTGTTTCCTGTTCAATCATCTTGTCACTCACAGCATCCTTCACCCATTTCAGCCTTCCACAAAACTGAAACCACCCTGCTCAGCCTAAAACTAACTTCCCCATTCTTCTATCCGTGGCTCCTCCCACAATTTATTCTCCTTGACCTCAGTGCAGTGTTGAACACAATGGACTATGTACCAGATTATCCTCCTTGAATGCCTTGAACACTACACTGGCTGCCTCAACAATTAATTTTGCTTCTATGTTGCTAACCACTCTTCCTTTGTCTCTTGTAGTAACTAGGTCACTAATTTATAAGGCACCTCTGGCCTGTATTATTGGCACCATTCTCTTCTCTTCCTATACTCTGCAAGTGTACCTGTTATTGCCTCTGCAATGTACCCTACAACTACAACTGAGTCAATTCATTCTGCTGAATCACTCATTCACATATTAGGGAAATACACTCATTTCTCATTGCAAAAAAAGCAGATGCAACCTCAGACAAACTGAGAAACCACACACAAGGAGTCATTATATCCTTTCTTCCTTTGTTCTTGCTTCCTTGAAAGATGAGGTGGAGTTTGATTGATCACCCTGTTTTGACTATCATCGCTGGATACTTTGTAACAGATCGTAATAATGAGAGTTACAGCTGATATCTTGTAGAGCATGCTCTCTCTCCCCCTCCCCAGTTTACTTCTATAAGTATTTATTTTGTTTCATATGGATATTTATTACATGAGTATCTGTAAACATATTGCCCATGTTCTAGATGCAATCAATGGGCAGCCAAGGACTCTTCTTATGCAGATAGCATAAAGCTGGCATGGGGATGACATCTGCTCCCCACTCTGACTTTGTAGGGGACATGTTGGAAGGGTCCTGCCAAGGGTTGATGGTGACAAGACTGGGATGCACCTAATTTTCTGGTCAATCCTTCACTGGTGAAGCAGTCCCAATGGGCTCACTCCAGCAGGTGCAAATTAGACTACCCTTAAAGCTGCTCTAAATTATGCTGGGAGCTGTTTCAGCCCCAGGATTGGGCTAACGAAAAGGTGGCTAAGAGCCAACCTTTCCCATGACTCCCTCAGCCCAGCATATCTGTGTATTTGGCTCATTGTCCAGGTTGACCAGTGTGAGTCATTGAACGCCCGACTACAACTGATCCCTGAAGAGGTACCGATTGCCAGATCCTTGGGGTCTAGAGACAGTTTTTGCTGTGATCTAGCAGGGGTCCACTGAAACCCAGAACATGTGATCTGGGTGTTTGAAAAGGCTAGCTCTGTATATAGTGTGGATTTGGGAAAGGTTGTGTCATAGTTTCTTTGTGTACTCAAAGTCCTAAGACAGATGTTGCTAAGGCCACAATATGTATAGATTTTTTAAAGTCATCAGTAGGAAGGATTAGGGGCTTATCTCTTTGTATTTTGGATATGCAACGGAGTAAAGCTGGTAATAATTCCAATCTAGAAAAAAGAATTCTACGAGGTTTCAGTCTCCAAATAATTTAAACACTGGTGTTACTTGCTAAAGTTGTGCTGAACTAATAATTACAAATAATACAATAAGTACCCAAATCCAATAAGATTTTGAAGTTTAAAATGAGCAAAATAATGTTCCTGAATGAAATAACATGCATTCATGGAGGTCTCTTATAATGCAAAGGGTTCAAAACCAAATTAGGTATTTTTGAAACCTCTGAATGAGTTAAGATGACTTCTGTGAAAGTGTTAACATGAGAGGAAACAGGTACGGTGTCAAGTCTCAAAACATACCTTTCTCAGGGGTCTTTTCCCCTCTCCTTCAAATGTATATATTCCTGAATAGTCTGACTTCAGAATAGAAAGATACAGCGTACAATGGTGTAGAGAATGATGGAACAGCTACTTTAGTGATCTCTGCCTATGACATGCTGCTTTTACAGGGGAGTCCCCACTTGCGACAGTGGCTTCACTAAAAGTTAATCATTTTATTGAGTCGACACTGCATAGACATCAGTTCAGTGTATTGTGTAGCCCTCTTAATCCCCACATCATTATACTATCTCTGCTGATGCTATCATGCTTACCATGTTAATCAGGAAAGAATTAGTTGGCTAGAAATATCAGTTAGTAATACCTGTGTGCCATAAGCCACCGTGTGTTTTTGACATTAACAGTTAGAGGTGTGAGGTGCCTTTAAAAATACCATAGTGAGGCAGGTAGGCATGCAAGCAGAGCAGCAGATCTATGCTGAAAGATTCTGTTGTTACACATTTCTGAAGCAAAATAGCCTTCTTTGAGGTAATCTATCAGTTCGTCTCTGAATTTGTACTCTTTTAATTGGTTATCTGTTCAGAACCTCTGCTATTTTGTTTGCACCCACTGGGTGAAATCCTGGCTCTGTTCAAGTCCACAAAACTCCCATTAATGCCATCCACTGTGTTTAGCTGTATTTCATAAAACTTTGCCAAAATGGGCAGAATCTGGCTATAATCTAGGCTATCTCCCTATAATTTGTACATAAGCATCAAAGCCTAAGGTGATTGAAAGATCAAGCCTTCTACATAATTTGTGTTGGTTAAAGGCACAGTTGACTGTAGATGTGCGATGGAAAATAGCCCTTTTAAATTATTTTCAATCCTGAATCTTGTTGCTTAGCCCTGTTTCTTTTCCCTGGGTAGAGAGTCCCATTGAAGATCTGGAAAGGGAGCCGGCAGAGATTATGGTGGGGACAGGATGCAAAATACTGGCCTTTTGTATATGTGTGTGAGAAGTTGCCCTTTAGAGTATGTCTACACATGGATAAAAAACCTGCAGCTGGCCCAAGTCAGTTCTGGGGCTGAGAAATTGCAAGGGAGGAGGTTCCCAGAGCTTGGTCTCCGGTCCCAGAGCTTAGGTTCCAGCCCAAGCCTGAATGTCTATACAGCAATTTTTAGTCCCACAGCCTGAGCTCTGTGAGCCTGGCCAGCCATAGCTGTGCTGCGGGGCTTTTATCCCCATGTAGACATACCTTTAGTGGCTGAGCCAAAGACTAGATGAGAGCCCCGCTACTATTACCAATTAGATCATCTCTGCATTAGCTCAGGTGGTAGAGACCTAGACTTTACAAGTTGAAAGGCCAAGGTTCTAGGCTTTGATGTGCATGTGTGATTTATATAATAATTGTGTCTGAGGCCTAGCAATATAGATTTTATTACAAAGAAAACTTGCCAGTGGGGGAGAAGAGGTGCAGTGGGGCCCAATTTCATGCTTTTCTCCACAACCAGGAGGCTAGAAACATGCTTTTTTTAAAAAAAAAAAATGACATGAATAAAATGAAGTTTTCACATATTCACATAACTCCAGGAACTGGGGTTTTAAGAAAAACACTAGTTACATGAGACATGCAATAAAACGACAAAAGTTGGCAACTTTGCTGTCTGCCACTTAAAAGTGCCATCAGAAGTTGCAGCCATGCGTTAAACAAATGTTTCCTGGAGGGCTGATATCATAGACTGTGGTGACACCCTTACAGCTGATAAGTACTATATAAATTATTTAGAATTGGTTAAATACGTATTTAGGCTTTCTCCTTCAAACATGTTGTCTTTATAGACTTAACGATATCCTTCGCATGTCTTTTGCTTGTTGTCATGCATGCAAATATTTAAAATATCATGCACTGGAAACACATTTACTGTACCATTGCCTTCAAAATCATTCTTGACTGTGTTAATGCACAGCTTGTAGGAGATAAACTACTTTGAAATGTATTGTGCTTTAAAGACTGAAATGGCTCCTTTTCTGGTGAGTTCCATATAGGAATTTTGGTTCATGTACTGTATTTGAAAATATATGGAATTCAGTGGAACCTAACAGCACCAAATTGTATCTCAGTATGCATTTGTTGAATCCCGGTGCTCTCATTCCTACCTCCCCTTCCCCCACCCCCCTCAGTTCCCTCTTCTGATTTACAGGCTTTGTGTGTCTGAATCCATATATTTGGGCAGATGCAGGCAGCTGGAAGTAATAGAGTTGGGGCACTTTGTTTGAAAGGCTGAGTTTTCACAAGTGGTTTGAGGCTTAGATGCTGGGAGTCGCTATCTGGTGCTTTGTAATAACACCTGAGAACTCGCTCTTGTGACAGAGATTTGAAAGGGGTTATTCATGGGTTGTATTTCACTTTTAAATAGTTGTGTAAAATTATATTGCAGCTAGTTATTTAAAGGAAGATATCTGTTTGAACTCTACAGGCATATTTTAGAATAAAGTATATGTTTATGGCACAACTTACTTCTTTTATTCCATATGTTCAGGAAAACATATGCTCCCATAAGCTTTGGAGGAGACTTTTTTCTTGCCAGTGATATAATATATTGAGTGTTTCCTGTAAACCCCAACTAACATACGATGTAACTATGATAAAGTTAGCTGTGGCAGCTTTATAGTGGAGCAAGAATTTGTGATCTAATATTTGTGCACCATTTGTTGTTGGGTTACTGCTCTGGTCATTCCTTTTTGTCTCTCTACGTAGGCTTCATTGTCTGGCATACACACAGGTTGCTGTAACATCTCCTGCTGTACCCATAGCTCTGTGTGCTTTTATCTCCTCCACTGGTCTTATTTTTTTAGGTAGGCTGTATATATGATTGTAAATGATTTTTCAGAGCTGACAACGTGCAGAGTGGCACCTACTTACAGTGCGCTGAGTATATTGTGGTATGGCACAGGGGGCATTTTCCCATAGTCAAGTAGAATGAAAGCCCCATATTTTTTCAGTGAATGTCAATATTCCCCACAAGTGTAATTCCAGACGTAATAAACCACTTCTTATAATGAAGTTGTTTTGTATACATAGATAATACTTAGTACATCTAGTTATTATCCTTTTCATAACTCTCTGTTCCCTGCTGTGAATGAAATGGTGGGCAACTTTGATAACATGGCTGTCTCCCTCCATGATGTGGAATATAGAAGTGCTGTACCAATTATGCATGTCCTTTGGATGCTGTTGTACTCTCTCAGTTTCAAATAGGAATCATAAATGTGTGTGACCTACAAAAAGTGTGAGAACACTGACTAAATAGCTATATTCTGTAAAGCCTAGGGACAATGTTCAGATAAAGAAGCATATTATTGCCACCTTTGTTCATCAAGCTTTTGTTTACACACATCTTTAAAAGAACCTAATAGTGAATTTCTATCTTCAAATACTGGAAAAGGGATTAGAGCAATTTCTGCCAGTATCTGGAATTTTAGGTCTCCTTTTATATAGGTGTGGAAAGCAAAGGGCTTAGTGTAAATGAATATCAGCTGTTTATATATATTCATCCAAAGCAATGTCAAAATGTCCACAGAGAGCTGAAAATAAACAGCCCTTCCATGCTAGAACAATACAATAAATAGCCAAAAACAACTGCATACAGAATACAAAAATACAGGGTAGATTCTCTAAGAATATCTGTAACTATTTTGTTAAACAAGAGTAAATAGTACAAGCCAGATCCCCTGCTTGTAAATTTATGTAGCTCTGTAGAGTCAATGCAGCTATACCTGCTTATGCCAGTTAAGGGGCCAGGCCAATGCTCTAATACACTGGAGATTACACCTCTACCCCGATATAACGCTGTCCTCAAGAGCCAAAAAACCTTACCGCGTAATAGGTGAAACCGTGTTATATCAAACTTGCTTTGATCCACCAGAGCACGCAGCCCTGCCCCTCTGGAGCGCTGCTTTACCACTTTATATCCGAATTCGTGTTATATTGGGTTGCGTTATATCAGGTGTATTTTCAAACCTGGGTGTCTAATTTTCATCCTCAAAATTTACTAAGCATAGTTGTAGCAGCAAACGAGCATTTGAATTCAAATAACTGCATGTGCAAGAGGCACCAAACATTTCCATTGTCAGTTTTTCCTCTCACTTCAGAAAATATGCTGTTCAAGTTAATTTTAGAACTCTGGTTAGATTAAATTTGAATGATTTCTTTTATAAACAGTAAGCTGTTCGTGACCCTGAAACCTTGGGCTCTCCAGTTATCTCAACTTTTTCAGGTAGTTTCTAGGACAATCTTTTATGTGAAAGGGGACATAAAAATTTATGTAAGTACGTGCACTATGGGAGAATTCCTGGCCCCACTAAATCCAAAGGGAGTTTTACCACTGACTTCAGCATGCCAAGATGTCACTCTGTCAGTTGTTACTTGCATTTAATGTGTTTAAATGTCCCCTCACTCACCTTTAAGCATGATTCATATAAAGGCATCCTTTTGTTTTCTGTTTTGTGTTTTCGCTATAAACCATTGATTTTCAGAAGTAAAACCCAAGTTGTTCACACAACAGGTGTTCCTACCCACCGCACCATGTTGATGGCACATACATAATACTATGTAAGAATGTAAATTGCTCTGTTCAAAGGACCTGTTCAGCATTCATCTCATTTTTCCAGGTCTCCAAATAATTTACATAAAAATTTTCATAACAAATGCAGAGCTTTTCTTAATCCTGACTGCAGATTTCCTAATTGAGTCATTTTTTCAGTTCACCATCGAACTCACAAGTGCCCTCTCAATGCCATTATTATGACAGACATAATATTAATCTTCAAAGGGCAAAATGCTGTCCCTCTTCTCTGGCAGGTAACGTTCTCAATCGTCTGAGAAGTTGAACCAGGTCAGTTCTGTGGCATGGTGGGTATTGGTGTAGGGTTTGTGAAGCCTAAGCAGGGACCATATGCCACTATGCAGTGCTATTTAGGGATTAGTCAAATTTGGATCATGGCATATGGATCTAGTGTAGAGGGGCAGAAATGGTGGGAGCTGCTGTGAGGTGTACAGTAGTGGATGAACGTAAGAACAGCCATACTGGATCAGACCAAAGGTCCATTTAGTCCAGTATCCTGTTTTCCAACAGTGGCCATTGCCAGGTGCCCCAGAGGGAATGAACAGAACAAATAATCATCTTGTGATCCATATACCCTGTCGCCCATTCCCAGCTTCTGGCAAACAGAGGCTAGGGACACCATCCCTGCCCATCTTGGCTAATAGCCATTGATGGACCTATCCTCCATGAATTTATCTAGTTCTTTTTGGAACCCTGTTATAGTCTTGGCCTTTACAACGTCCTCTGGCAAGGAGTTCCACAGGTTGACTGCGTTGTGTGAAGAAATGCTTCCTTTTGTTTGTTTTAAACCTGCTGCCTATTAATTTCATTTGGTGACCCCTAGTTCTTGTGTTATGAGAAGGAGTAAATAACACTTCCCCATCTAATTTCTCCACACCAGTCATAATTTTATAAACATCTATCATATCTCCCCTTAGTCATCTCTCTTCCAAGCTGAAAAGTCCCAATCTTATTAATCTATCCTCACTCGCACCCGTAATCATTTTTGTTGTCCTTTTCTGAACGTTTTCCAGTTCCAATATATCTTTTTTGAGAGGAGGCGACCACATCTGCATGCAGTATTCAATATGTGGGCATACCATGGATTTATATAGAGGCAATATGATT
The DNA here is from genome assembly GCF_965140235.1 of Caretta caretta. Lineage (NCBI taxonomy): Eukaryota > Metazoa > Chordata > Testudines > Cheloniidae > Caretta > Caretta caretta. The sequence continues at coordinate 198,208,758 of NC_134208.1, read as the reverse complement.
TTTTCTCTCTTATTATCGATCACTTTCTTAATGATTCCCAACATTCTTTTAGCTTTTTTGACTGCCACTGCACATTGAGTGGATGTTTTCAGAGAACTATCTACAATGACTCCAAGATCTGTCTTGAGTGTTAACAGCTAATTTAGATCCCATCATTTTATATATATAGTTGGGATTGTTTTCCAATGTGCATTACTTTGCATTTATCAATATTGAATTTCATCTCTCAATTTGTTGCCCAATCACCCAGTTTTGTGAGATCCCTTTGTAGCTCTTTGCAGTCTGCTTTGGACTTAATTATCTTGAGTAGTTTTGTATCATCAGCAAATTTTGCCACCTCACTGTTTACCCCTTTTTCCAGATCATTTATGAATATGTTGAATAGTACTGGTCCCTGTTCAGATCCCTGGAGGACACCATTTACCTCTCTCCATTCTGAAAACTGATAATTTTTTCCTAGCATTTGTTTCCTGTCTTTTAACCAGGACCTTCCCTCTTATCCACTGATAGCTTACTTTGCTTAAGAGCCTTTGGTGAAGGACCTTGTCAAAGACTTTCTGAAAATCTAAGTACATTATATCCACTGGATCCCCCTTGTCCTCATGCTTGTTGAATTCTAGTAGATTCGTGAGGCATGATTTCCCTTGACAAAAGCCATCTTGACTCTTCCCCAGCAAATTATGTTCATCTATGTGTCTGACACTTATGTTCTTTACTAGAGTTTCAACCAATTTGCCCGGTACTGAAATCAGGCTTACTGGCCTGTAATTGCTAAGATCACCTCTGTAGCCCTTTTTAAAAATTGGCATCATATTAGCTATCCTCCAGTCATTTGGTACAGAACCTGATTTAAAAAACAGACTCCAACGAGAAACTGCTGAGCTTTAATTAATATGCAAACTAGATACCATTAACTTGGGTTTGAATAGAGACTGGGAGTTGCTGGGTCATTACACATATTGAATATATTTCCCCATGTTAAGTATCCTCACACCTTCTTGTCAACTGTCTAAATGAGCCATCTTGATTATCACTACAAAAGTTTTTTTCTCATCTTAATTAATTAGCCTCTTACAATAGGTATGGCTACTTCCACCTTTTCATGTTTTCTGTATATATATCTATATATCTTCTTACCATATGTTCCATTCTGTGCATCCAGTGAAGTGGGCTGTAGCCCACAAAAGCTTATGCTCAAATAAATTTGTTAGTCTCTAAGGTGCCACAAGTGCTCTGTTCTTTTTGTGGATACAGACTAACACGGCTGCTACTCTGAAACCTGACATTTTAATAGAATTTATTGAAATATTGTATTTTCAATTTGTGACTTTTTCTAAATCTTTCAAGTCTTCTCCAGCAGAGACAAATGAATTGGTTTGCCATTCAGCTGTGATAAGCATAAGACATCCTGGACAGCTTAGAAGCATTCATGAGAGTTAGTCTCACCATTTTGACAGTAGCTTATTTAACTGCTCACAATGGTTGACCATTCTGTTTAAATTGACTGCTACAGTAGACACACTGTGAATACATTTCCTGCTCTCTAAGGAGATGCTTTGTGATTTTTTGAGGCTCATACACTAGCACATCTTCTCAACTCCAGCTTAGATAAACCAAAATTATAGTTCTGAACTGTGTGGCAACTGGAGTCAGGATTTCCTGCATCAGACCTGCAGAGACAGATTGTACAAGCATAACTTGCATTTTCTTTTTCCTGTTTGTGCATCCATTATGGTTGCCCTTAGATCTGTGTGGAGCTAACAATAAACATTTGTTTGGAAAGTCAGTCTTCAGGAAAAGTTTCTGATGTTAGAAGTTAGGGTTTTTTGACATGCAGAAAGTCTTGACCCATTATACTATGATACATAATGGCATCCTTGTTAAAAGCCTGCATTAATTTCAGTAACCCAGATTCTGCAACCCTCTTTTGTATTAATATTGCCTTATTTCACAAGTAATCCCACTAAGGAAAATGACTCTGCTTACTCATCATGAGCAAGGGAGGCATAAGTGGACCCAGATGTAGCAAAATTGATTGTGAAAATAAAGAATGTCTGTTTATAATATATTAAATATATATAATATATTTAAAATATGGCCTCAAACACTATTGTATGTAAATATGCATATCCTTTTATGGGGTTAAATCAGAATTTTAAACTTTGCTTTATTTTGTATAGAATATTTTTTGAACTGAAGTTTATGCCTGGATAGCCTGTAACTAAGATCCAGATTTTGTTATTTGTCTCTGTCAATCTAAAGAGGAGATTATGTTAGAGCCCAAGAAAAGAAAAACGCCACTACTATATACCACCAATAATCAAAACCAGAAGAAGAAATTTACATATACAGTTTGATTGGCTCATTAGAGGTAAATGAATTGTTGTGGAGCTCAGCTGCAGCCAATTAGGATGTGCTAGTTTGTGTAGACAAGCTGATTGTTTAGCATTGTCAGTAGGATTGACATCTGAAGTATAAAAACCCATGATTTGTTATATAGTTAGTTTCAGCTGTTTCCAAGCCAGAACCTTTCCCATATATATAGCAAAGAATACATTTATAAATGTTTACAACTTCTGCAACACCATCTATATATATTTTTACTACATTTAACTTAGTTGGGAGATTAAAAAAAAATCTCACCGAGAATCAGCTATTGAAGAGGATTTCAATCTTCCAACCGAGTACAGAAAATATGTTTGAGATGTCCCAGAATATAACTGATATGGCTGTTGCTCGCTGACAAGTGAATAACACGGCATTCAGTTCCCCAGCAATATGCATCATCTAGAGTTCAGATTTCTCAAAGTTCCATAAACCCTGTGACTTTGAAAATGACTAATGATGTAGCTTGTAAGGTTGAAAGACAGCCGCATAGCTCAGTTTCTAAATGACATTTTCCCAAATGTGCATTGAGAGATTCCCTTTTTTAAAGGACACAAATACATTATCCATTAGATGAAAAACTTGTCTGTCAGCAACACTGATGAGGGGGAAATAATCTTGGTGCTATCACACTTTTCTTAACAGAGCACATATCCACGGAAGAAAGAGCAAATGCCATGCTTTGTATGGATATACACCTCCACCCCGGTATAATGCTGTCCTCGGGAGCCAAAAAATCTTACTGTGTTATAGGTGAAACTGCTTTATATCGAACTTGTTTTGATCCACCGGAGCACGCAGCCCCGCCCCCCCGGAGCACTGCTTTACCGCGTTATATCCAAATTTGTGTAATATCGAGTCAAGTTATATGGGGGTAGAGGCATATGAGACGTTTGCGTGCTACCTCTTCTGGCATTGCTGCGTATAAACCCATTAGGTTTAAGCAACAAACTGTGAAAATATGTAGCAGCAGGTGAGGCATTTCAGTCACTACATTGCTTAGCTATGGTCTTCCAATTTATTGTAACATGTGCTGGTAGTCCACATTAGATATAAGGCTGACTTCCACTTTCCAGTCTACCAACTGACACACATACACGTGCACACACACACACCCACACACTTGTTTTTAGTTGCTCATAACTGTCTCTCTCTCTTTTTTTTTTTTTACAGTGAAATTTTCCAAGCTTGGTCTCAGCCCAGAGGCGATTTATTTATAAAATATGAGCAAAATCTAGTTCTGAATATATAAAGCCAGGAATTTACTCTGTGTGTAGTGGTAGCAGTTGTAGAATTTTCATATTAATTTTTTTCAAGAAGTCGAGAATTTAATCACAAATGAAAGAAATGGGCAATCCTATCCATGTTGCTGTATTTTTTTTAAATCAAAACTATGTATTTTTACAATACCGATGGACCTCATTAGAGTATCAACTTGTAAAGCATTCAACATTTCTCTGTGCTTCATAAATCACGAGTGTCACACTGTCCAGAGTGGTTCACGACTGTGAGTGCTACCTCAGGAAAGACTGTCGAAAACAGGGCAGACACTCCAAACTGGTAGTGTGGTCTATAATTAGATTTCACCAACCCGGTAACAAATGTGAACTCCTGGATCGCTATAACAATCTTACGATGGGAGTTACAGACAGTTCCCTTACACTCTCCAGTCTATCTTGTCACCCAGACAAACTGGACATAGTGATAAATGGTCACATACCGAAAACCACAAAATATTCAGTTTGTTTCCAGTCCCAAGAAACAAGTCACTTACCCCAGATCCATTGGTACCCTAGATCTTACACCAAAGACAATGCCGTAACCAATCCTGTAATAAATTATTTAAAGGTTTTATTAACTAGGAAAACTAAATGAGTAATTTACAGGTTAAAGCAAGCAAACAGACATATATTCACAGATGAATTATCATCTATATCCTATGAGGGACAGAGTTGTAGTGATCTGTCAATTCAAAATATCTGTCAGAGTGGATCCAGGGGACAGCCCATTGGGATCTTTGGGTTCAATTATGAGTCTCTGTCCCTGTCAGAGTTCAAACAGCCAAAAAGATGGAAAATTTTCCTGTAACTTCCTGGTATGTAGCATTTCCCAGGTGCGATAGGGCCAGTAACCAATCCTTTGTATTGTATCCTTTGATCCGTGATGGCCCATCTGATTTTGATCGTCCTTCTGGATGAGGAGGAAAGAGGGACAATTTCTGTGGCTGGGTTTGCAAATTTAGAGCAAACATTTTCAAAGTTATAAAGAAAAATGTACATATTTCCTTAGAGCATGGGATATGACATTATCACCTTGATCGATCGGTCCATCAGCCCTTACAGAGAGAGCGCCAATCACAATACATCATTCGCCTTGTTCTAGCCAGTCCTTCAGCCACCCGCTCACTAGGCTGTCAGTGGCACCAGACACCTGACTGACCTAGCACAGTGCAGCCCAGAACCCCTGAGCGATCTGCCAGCCTCAGCCTCCCAACTAGCTGGGATGACAGGCGCATGTCACTGCGCCCATATAATATTATAAGTGAGATTCATGAATACAGCAACTTACAGCATTTCATAGAGTCTATACACTAACTACATTCTTATAAAACTAATACCTATTCTGAGCAAAACTAACATACAAGTGAACTGGTCTGGTCTCCAGGTATGAGTTTTTTAGTTCGTAGCTAATGCCTGCAGCCCGGGCAAGAGCTGGCATCAGGTGCTCTTCAGGATGCTTAAAGCAGCATCAGGACTCTAAACTGAAATAAAATCATTGTTCTGTTTCTGAAGCTCAGCGTTTTGTTGTAACAATGATATGGTCCTGAAACTTTGCATTTTAGCACAAAAATTGTACAAAATGAAACTCAAGAATTATTATGTCTAGAAGCCACAACCGTGATTGTTACAATTAGTGTCATGGAGAAGCTATTTTCAAGTTTATCACAACCAAGAATTAACTCAAGCTGTAAATACAGCAATCTGTCTTTAATACTGTGTGTTTAATCTTAGAAATCATGATGGATTGGTAAAGGGATATAGATAGGCTTTTTCCTCTCTTGTCATATTTTTCATCTATCTTCATTTTGGCCTTGGCCCTAGTCAGTAGTGACAGAAAACTGACATCTGTGGCTGGTCAATGGTGTGGAATGAGTTTGATGGTCTCAGTCTACTTGGTTGTGGACAATTGCCAACATCTCAAAACCAAAGCTTTATAGAGGTCAAAGATTGAATAGGTATGGACACTAAATTACCCTCTTGCCCCTGAAGTCAAGTTCGAGGTATATTCACATTGTGAGGAAGCTTGTATGGAGGACCTTGGTCTCCTGGGTTATCAATCCAACAACTTTTGGGGCAGTATTTTTTAAAGCAATGTTAATAAAAGAATAAAAAGAAAAAGAAAATTAGACGAAGATATCCAGGGAGATTTGTTTTAGTAGGTGATGTGAAGCATCATTTAATTCATCAGCTTTTAAACCTTTCAAATTGAGACTTCACTATAAAATGAAATGGGTATTATTTTACCATAGTTCTCAGTATATGAACCATTACATAAAAGTGTTTTCAGATAATGTTGACTTGTTTGTATCATAGCATGGTAAGTTAGCATAATGAATTCTGACTGGCTGCTGCGAGTGCCAATCTCTCTCTCTCTCTCTATTTGCATAATTATAGAAGAAGGAATTCTTAAGCATCAGATCACCATTTACAGTAAGGCTGTAGATATATAATGCAACCTTATTCATTCCAAATATTAAATCGAATGAGAAGAAGGCAAACTGTCAGTTTCGACCTTCATTCAAAGTGAGAGTATCATTTAAGGAATATTTTTAAAAGACTTTTAACAAAAAATGGTTTAATTCCCTGTTAAACGGAGAGATTTATCACAAGTGACTGTATGGCTGACTAAATGTGTAGACTGCACAATCAGATTCTGTGTCTCCTTACAATTTTTGAATAAAAAATAATTAACACACATGTTGGAACCTGGAGGTCAGTTTTCCTCCCTAAAGGCCAAATGCAGCCTGGTGTCAGAGAGTACTTACCACTGAACAATCCACAGAAAGTCTGAATTTGGCCTGATGTGTGGAAAGTGTGTCCATGTAGAATTCTCAGAGCATTGATAGGAGAATACCATGGGTGAGTATATCTCTAGGTGAACTCTAAATCTCCCTGTTTCAAGAGTTAGCCCCAGTCTTCCAGTCAGGTTCCTCCTCCCTCTGCTCCCCGAAAAAAAAAAAGGCATTGTTACAAGGTGGCAATGTTTACCCTGAAAGACCAAATTCGTAGCAGGTATAGGGCCTCCTGAGAGAGGTTAAGGGGGCTCTGCTACGCTCACAGATAAAAAAGGAAGAGGGGATTGTGGCTCTCAAGAGAATATTTAGTGTAGGGCTGAGCAGTTTTGAGGTAGGAATCCTAGCCGCAGCGAAGCCTGGGGAGACGTTTCGCACTGATCTTTATATTGCCTCATTGTTTAATTCGTCATTAATAAAGTCAAACACCTGGATGAAAACGAGAGCCCCGGGATAGGCTTTGTTTTAGAACAGGCCGGGAAAGTCATTTCCTTCCCTTGGTGTCTTATGCAGATCAGAAGTGCTGTGCCGGCACAACAGTGGGCCTTGTGGCCGTCTGGCGCATCTGCTACCATAGGTGTCCCGCCCGGCCCCAGCTCCCCTCCGCTCCGCCTCCTCCCCTGAACGCGCTGCCCTGCCGGCTTCCCGCGAGTCAGCTGTTCGCGCGGGAAGCCGGGGGGCTGAGACGCAAGTGGCGGCTTCACACTCAGGCCCAGGGAGGCGGAGGTGGAGCGGAGGCGAGCTGGGGTTGTGGGGGGGGGGGACGTGAGGAGGGCCGCCCGCGCCGCAGCAGGTAACCCGGGGGGGGTGCGCAGGGGAACCGCTCCCCGCCCCAGCTCGCCTCCGCCTCCCTGGGCAGCCCGCCCCGGCTTCCTGCGCAAACAGCTGATTCGTGGGAAGTGGGAGGCGGAGGGGGGTGGAGAAGCAGAGCGGGGCGGCTCGTTCAGGGGAGGAGGCAGAGAGAGGTGAGGTGAGCTGGGGACGGGTGCGGGGTGGGGAGCTGCCTGTGGGGGCTCTGCACCCACCAAATTTTCCCCATGGGGGCTCCAGCCCCAGAGCACCCAGGGAGTCGGTGCCTAAGGCACCACTTTTGATGTGATTAGTGGGGGAGCGGCCGCACCCCCTGCTTCCCCGCTAGCTACGCTACCCCACCCCTAGGAGCCAGAGGGACCTGCCGGATGCTTCCTGGGAGCTGCCCCAGGTAAGCACCGCCAGGACTCCCCACCTCGCCCCCCGGCAGGTGCCTCTGGCTCTTAGAGGCGGGGTAGGCACCCACTACGGTGGCCCACGAGACCCTCCTGCCCCGGTTCTGGGGGCAGTCAGGGGACAGGGGAGGGGGATGATGCGGCAGGGGTTCCGGGGGGGGGAACTTGATTCCCATAAGTGGAAGCGTCACATTATCCCTTTTTAGAATCTGCTCACCTTAAAAATAAATATTAAGAAAGTAATTAATATCTGTTTTATTTAATGAATGATTGTCATAGAGCTCAGATGTTCTCCCACCCCTCCTTTGATAAGAACATAAGTTCTGCCATGGCTTAGCTGCATTAGCTGACAATACTTATTACATTTAATAAGAATATATGTATGGGGGGGTTAACATTAAGAAAGTTTAACTTTTAATCAGCAGTTTCAAAGGTCAGTATTCAGTGAAATATTCCTGGTTAAGCAGTTGTAATTATAAAAAATATGTGGTTCCAGTAGGTATGTAAGTTAGGCTGCATAGTTATTTTTAAGGAAGAATGGTCAGGGTGGAGGAATATTCAAGGTAATAAATGGCTTTTCCGGGCAATTTAATGTTAACTTCAAACTTGATAACTGCAAAAGCAGTTAGCTGAGTGTACTGTATACTCCAATGCCATGGCATTCTCCTTGGTATAGTACAAGACAAAAGAACATTCAGCAAAGCAGAATATTTTAAAAAAGAAACTAGTCCCTTCATCATAAGCGTTTGAAAATTTGTGCTTCTGGTTTTTCGGCCTTCACATCAATGTTACTTTATGGAAAATTTTTCCAAGATAGCAGGCCAGCAAGGTGAAAAATTAGGAGCCATGGTTAAAAATGAATAAGCATTTGGTTTGTATGGCAAGAGAATGATTGGTTTGGGTACAAAAGATGAAATTCTGGCCCCATGGAAATTAATGCCAAAATTCTCAATGACATCAGTGGGGTCAGGATTTCAGCCAAAATGCCATTATTGATTCATTACCTTCTCTGAGATATTTGATTGTTGCAGGCTGCAATTAGCTGAAATGCTTCTCTTGACAAGTAATTCTGAATAGCCACATTGTTTGTTGTCTAACTTCACAGTTGCTAGCGCCATTAATAATAAAATAATACCGACCTCTTACAGATTTTTTTCGTCAGTAGATCTCAACACACTTCATGAAAATTGTTCTTCCCATTTTACAGATGGGGAAACTGAGACACAGGTAGGAAAGTGATTTGCCCAAGGTCACCCAGCAAGCCAGTGGCAGACCTGGGACTAGAATCCAGGTCCAAAGAGTACATAGTACACTATGTGAATAATGTTTTATATGCTATCCAGGACTATATGGTTTTTGCTGGTCTGAATTTGCCATGCTACTTGTAGTGCCATCCTGCTTTCTTCCAGTACGTTTACCTTCAGCATTGGTTCTGCTTTCTGTATTGTTTTTAATGTATTTGGAAGATAGGCTACCTCTTATTCCTAAGAAACATTTTGAGATCAGATAGCAGGGATGTCATTTATGGTACTTCCACTGCATGTAATTTAGAGCTAGACATTGGTCAGCTGCATCTAAAGATTTTCCATCATTCCGTCTTTTGGGAATGGCTTTTAGCTTGTACTGTTTACTGCAATGTTAACAGTTCTGTTGTTTCTCTCTGCTAGATATAAAATATGTGCTGAAATACTGCTATTTTCCAGTTCACCGCAAATAGTGTATTTTAGAACCATCAAGGATAGGAATGTATGTACCCATCCATACTCTTTTATTTATCTTTATCTCAAACTATTGAATTTCTTGCTAATAAATCAGTAATGCAGGGACCAGTTTTTAAAAGCACAAATCTTGACAATGTTTGTGGTTCCATAATTTACCCAATCTTTTGGTTAATTCCAACAAAAGTGCCTAGCTCTGGATTTTATTTTGTCAGCTTGTACATCCCATATATAGACCAGTTCTTACAAAGGTCAGAGGTATAATACCTTAAGTATCAAAACTCTGCTCTGCATTTGTTTAATTGAGCTATTAGTCTGTCTCAAGCTTTAATATGGTCCAAGAAAAATGTGCTGTATCACTGGAATCCCTAAGCTTTACTGTCATCTTGAATTTTCAATGTACATGCTTAAAATTTTAAGGCTGGCAAATAATTTTAAATGAAGCTAGGAGATATGAATGATCAACAGTTGTTTTAGGAGCTCATTGTACAGTGTGTCATTTAAAAGCTGTCTGATATAGCCTAGATTTGTTGACCTTCCGGGCAAGCTACAAGACTCATCTTTTGTCAAAGTGTTTTGTTCAGCAGAGGGCTAAGTTGGCATGGCGGCTGACTGGGAGGGGTGGGTGCTTGGGTCTTTTGTTTGTATCCCTCCATTTCTTGTTATAGATTTAGACCTTTAACTCACAAACACTTATGCGGAGGCTTAATTTTATGCATATGAGTAGTCCCAGGGGCATAAATTAAGTGCATGAATTAGTGTTTGCATGAATAGAATGTAAATTATTATTGTAATTGTATACACATGTACTTAGAGATTTGTGATCAGTACATTTTAGGTATTTGAATGAATAAATGTTTTTTTTCTTTCTGTTCCTGGTGCATGATGGGTTATATTGCCTTATGACAAACTAAGAAGGTAAACAGTCCCTGGTTTTAAAGTTGTGGAAAACTGTTCAGCTGGCTGATTATTCTGAAGGCATGGAGATAATCTTTAGAACAAGAGCTATCTTTGTAAGACAAACTGTAAGAACCTATTGTAGGCAAGTGTAACCTCGGATGCTAGTGATTATTATTTTAAATGGTCAGGATTCAATCCCTATAGGAATGTGATGTCTGCAGAAACACTTGTATGTGTTGTGTTGTGTTTTAATTAAGCTAACAAGGTGCTTAATTGTCTCTCCGTTGTGTACAGTGTGTGAAGTGGAAGGAATATTATACAAATGCTTGATAGCTGAAAAAGCAATTAACTTTTTTCTTTTCGTTTCCTGCACAGTTCTTGTGTGTGCAGGTACAATATTATCATGCTTGTCCCAGATATTATATTATAAAAGGCATATAGAAAATATGGAAGAATGTAAATGGATAAAATAACACTCAAAAATAAGACACCTAAATATTACATCTTCAACACAACCCCAGTTAGACTACTTCCTTTGTTATTCTATATGTTTATTGAAGAACCATGTCTAAACAAATGAACATCATTCATTAGATTAGTCATTTGGTCAGGAAGCAGTGGCTATTAACTTTATTTATGTACTATAAAGAAAATTGCTATTTTCCCTCTTTCCAACAAATTTAAGACATTATAGCAATAAAGTCAGTTTCGTGCATTTGAGTATTAATGCACTATGTGTCACATAAAGCAAACCAGAAGTTGAATCTATCCTACTCACAGAATTTTTCTGTATAATATTAATAGAAATACAATAAAGTTATATCTGGAGTTAGCAAATACTCTTCTATTTTGTTTCTAGTTTTTATTTCACCTGTCATGGCAAGGTAGGATAATCATCATTTTTAATGACTTTTTTTTACCTAGATTATAGAAATGGAACTAATGCCAATAAAATAGCAGCACACGTTTTCTGTAGACTGTTAATGCATTTGGGTTTTGCCTACATTTTTACTAAAGGCAAAATAATGCAGATTTGTTTTGGATTGGTCAAAATAAGAAATTCCACAAAACATAGTAACATAAGAATTGCCCTACTAGACAAGATTGGTAGTCCATCTAATCCATCTTCCTATCTCTAACAGTTTCTAGAGTTTATTGAGTACCTAAAACTCCTTACTTAAGATTCTTTTCCTATTTACCCATGGGAAGATTTCATGAGAGCTAATCATCTTTAAATTTAGCTTATATTTAACATTTGCCAGTGCCACTTTCTTGCAGAGGATGGAGCCATGCCCTGATTTTATCTCAGTTGCAATGATAACTATTTTTTGTATATAATTTCAGCATAACACCAACAATTTGTACTAACAACCTCCCAGGGGAGGACTGAAGATCACTTTGCATTTTGGTTAGGAAGAAATCAAAAATGGATGATTAGACAAGGAGAGCTGTAGATAGTTGTATTCATTCAACAGTTTGTTCTCTCCATCCTGAGATATTATTTTAGACATTCTTTTCCCTTGCATTTTAATAGTGTAGCAAGAGTATTATTCATAAATGCAAATAGTGGCCTTAAAGCATTTTGTGGCAACATATACTGTGCATTTATAAGGTTGCGGCTTTTGGAATAATTTGTCCAAGTCTTTTCTGATATTTTTAGAGCTGAAAGATTAATTCACAGTACTGCAGGTTGAGTCAAAGATTATCCATACGTCTAGTCAAGTTGAGTTTCAGGAACTCGGATATTAGTGATTTGGGAGTGTTTAAGTATCAGTATTTTAATAGATTCTCTTAATTTGATTATTTAATCCCCAATGCAATGGACCACACTGTGTCACTGACTTTTAAGCAGATTTCATTATTGATTTCAATTGGGAGTTCTGCTTAAAAATCAATCGCACAATATGGGCCCATGTCTCTCCATTGTTTTCTGTAATTTATACAGTCCCATGAACTGAATTATTAATTCTGCAAAGCATTTTTAGATACACGTTGTATGGAAGGTGCAATACAAATTTCAGTTGCTTTGTTCCAATTTGTTCTTTATTTTGAGAATCATCAAAAAAGGGGAAAGTAAACACATTTGTTCAGATGAGTTTGTTAAAGACAACTGATTTGAAATATTTTTCCATTGCTGGGAATAGTTGGTTGAGAGACCAGTGAAACAATGTTGGCTCTGCAGTCAGCTGGTTGAGAACTTTCTTACACTTTAGTTCTGAAAAAATCTATGGGAGTTTTGCCGTTAATTTCACTGGGAACTGGATCTGGTTACAGCTGGGCTTTCATGTGTTCTTAGAGTCTTCATTAAGTCCCTCTGTGACTCTGTTCCTCATCCATAAAATGAGGCTAAATAGTACTTCCTTACCTCCTGGGACATTGTGAGAGCTCAGATACTATGGTGATGGGTACCATATAAGTACTGAAGTACCCAAGATATATAGATAGATTTTATTAACAAACTCTCTTGAATTGTTTTATATTGTGTTTTTATTGATTTCACTATGTTTTCAAGATTCGGGGAGCCACATGTGAATGAGTCTGCTTCTCTGGCACCAACAGAGTATTTATCCCCTGAAATTTTCCTGTGTAAGTCAACAGTATAGAGTTGATTTGTTTTCAGTTGAAATTTAGTGAACATTTGAGCAATGACCTGGGAGACCAAACTGAGAAGGTATCCTGTGTTATCCAGTGTGCTAGCATGCATCTATAAACCAGAGGTATAAAAATAATTTAAGAGAAGGGAACCAGTGAAGTGATGAGCGACAAAGCTGACTTTTGCAGCATCATTCTGGACTGGGGAGAGGTTTATGTTAAAAAGACCAAAGAGAAGGAGATTTCAGTCACTGAGATGGGAAGTGATTAGAGCATGGCCTAGTGATTTGGCGTTTGAGGGAGAAAGGAAGGAATGGGTTTAGGAAATGGTGTGGAGGAAAAAGCAATGGGGTTTGGCCACAGCTTGGATGTGTGGAGAGGAGGGAGAGTAGTAGACTGCAGTTCACAACCTTGATTTAAATTACAGAAATAATGTTTCCGTCCTTTCTGAGTGTATGTGAAAATCTATTTCTAATAGCCGATTCCAGGGTGTGCATTCTGAACAGTGATGAAAATGACCCTTATACCATGTTTTAAATCAAGACTGGTTAAAGCAGTTAACCTAGGACATCTTCCAGAATTCTCATAAAAGATGTAGAATTACAATGCAGAGCTTTAAATTTCACTGTTTGGTCTCCTGGCCAGCAATTCAATAGGGAAATTTTGTAATACATCAATCTGTTGAGTTCACACAGGTTGGAAGAGCAGAATTGCTCCATACAAGTTTCAAAAATTAAAGATGAGGTGAGGTTTTGTTTGTTTGTGTTTGGTTTTGCTTTTGTCTTGATAGGAAGGTTTATAGCAGCAAGAAGTATGTTAGTTTATCAGGTTGGCCTCACCAGCAGTTCCTATGGCATTCAGTAGACTGTCCTATAATATGATTTAGGAAGCATGATGTTAGCTTTAAAGGCATAAACAACATAATATTTCAAGATTGCTAGAAATTTTGTGGTTAAATCTTTCTTATTCATGAAGGACAAGACCCAGGAGTGTATGGGCTGCTAGTAGCATATATAGAGAATAAAACTAGTTGTCTGAACTCAACCACCTTGCCCACAAGGTGCCCGGTTTACCTGTAGTGAATATATAAGTAACTAAAAATGTCTATCTGCCATTTAGTATTTGCAGTCCAGAGAGTGACACATCATTACGTTTACGTGAGGCTTCATTGCCCATGACAGTTTTCAGTTGCACTAAACAATGTGCTGAAAACTTTCCTTATCGTACTTTACTGACAAAAGATGTTTGGTGGTTTCTTCTGTTTGTATTACTGTAACGTCTCATGGATTGCTTACCACCACTGTTATCATAATAGGTTTTTAAAAGAGATCATTCTTTTAAAATAAGCATATCTAAGATTAAAGGTATTTAATTTTGCAAGATCTGTCATCTCCAGCCATCCTCAGTTCTGGTAATAATTCATATTAGTCATCTTATAAAAGCCATAAGTTAGGGTTTTCTTGCCATCATATCATGCCCTATAACTAACCCATTAAATCTTTCCTGCTGAAAGTGACCTAAGGACATAGTAATTAACCTGCTTCAGAGCATAATAATAAAATAGGCAATTAATGAACAATTTCCTTCAGGTATTTTAAGCAATAGTTAGTGTAAAACTTAAAAGACACTTGCTTAGCTTGTCTTGGCAACCAGTATGTAATTTGTTTGAAGTATTTAGAATACCATGAATATATGAATACTTTCCTCCTTGAGTTGCATGCAGAAACCATTGTGTTTTTCAGCTAGTAGAGTTGCCTAGTTCAGATATATAAACTTCTTCTAGCATTTAGCATAAAATGCAGAGTATTTTGCAGAGTCCTTTTGCATTATAATTGTACACAACAGACTAAAGTTGTTTTAGGAATGAATTGTTTACACTTTTGTGACGAAAATGCTGAGCAGTATTTTAAGAAATAATCCCATTTCATTAACTTTTATTGAAAGACTTCAAATATTACGGAAAACCTGAGGTCGGAATTCATAGCACAGATGAGACAATGTGTTCTAAATAAGATTATTGGGAAAACTCTCTGCAAGGATTTGCACAAGGGATTTCTCTTTCTATAAGAATAGTTTGCTCTAAATCAGAATACCTGGAAATATGACAGGGACCTACTGTAGTTACTACCTCAGTAACTGTAGGTGACAGTTATCAAATGTAATAGTAATTGCTTGAAACAAATTGGCCACGGATTACTTTAAACCTCATTCCTACTACACATGCAGACTGGCAAAATGGCTGAAAAAATTGTTAATAAATATGAAGTAGATTCAGCCTAATGAAGGCCTGTTACTCAACTGTAGCAGTTTCTAAAATTATATTACACCAGGCAGCTATATCCAAATTTCTTGCAGTTTTACATGTAGAAAAGATTGGGGAAACTGAGGGGAGAGGGGCTGTTGACAGCTAAAGTGTCTGTAAGAAAACATTCCATTGCCTGGTTGTCCAAGCTCTTGGTTTATGTTGCTGTGAGAAACTTGAAATCAGAGTGAAGGTACCGTTGTAGTCTCGGATAATGGATAAAACTGGCTTTAAGTAGATTAGAGGAGGCAATTAGAGGAGACAGTATGGCAGTGGCGGGACCATTGGAGGCACTGTGTCAGAGACAGACACACAGTGTCTCAGAGGTCTGGGAAAGGATTCAATGGGCACTCCCCACCCTCACACTGGGCTATTTTTGATGACCAGTGCAGAAATTGGGCTTGGCCCCTGGCCCCCTTCGAGCTTTCTGGCACAGACAACAGCAGTAGATCTCCCTTGAACACAAGCACCAGGACTATGGCTGTCCCTTGTGTAGGGCAGAAGAGGGATCTCGGCATCTTTTTCCCACCCAGACTTGAATCACTCCAGAATCTGGCCTTAATTTTACCCTGTCTTTCAGGGCTAAATGTAGGGCACTCCCATAACATAGTTTATATGCATCAGCCCTTTTTCCCCGCTCATATGTCCAACCTGTATGCTTCATAACACCCTGTTCATCTTGATGAGGCGCACAGGGTCTGATACTCACTCTGTATAATCCCATACTAAATAACCAATTATGCAAGAAAGAAACAAGTTGCATTAAACTCTCTATGAACTCAAGAGCTAAGGGGCTCAAATAGATTTGTGTCCCTTTCAGCATAAAGTATGCTCTTTAGAACTGCGTGATCGCTCTGAACAACTCAATCAGCCCTGTGGGAATCAGCACTAAAGAAAGTTTTTAGTAAGTTATTCAGGAGCCAGCCTGCTGGCTTATGACCAGAGGAAAGAGGAGGGAAGGGCAGAAGCTCCTTGTGAATGGGGTGTTGGAAGGATAGGAGGGGGAGAAAAGAGTGCTCATGAGATGAGGAGGGGGCAGCCAACTCCAGTCTACAAAGCGATGTCCCAGTCATTCCTACAGCCATTCCTATTGCAGTATAGGGGTGGTTGGTGCCCTGTGTGTCAGGGAGCAGAGAGGAGGGTGGAAAATAGGATGTGATCCAAACACAATCCCGTGGCATGTATTGGCACCCACCTGGCTCACAGCCATGCTGCCCCCAGCTCTCTGCAAGTGCCCTGCTGTGGTCACACAAGCTGCGGTGGGCGGTGCCTTGGCTCCCCGTTACGGGTGCCCCTAGGGGCAGTAACCGGACTTCTGGTGTCAGTTCAGTACTTCTGACTGGACACCGCACAGGTCCCCTTTTGACCAGACTTTCCAGTTGAAAACTGGACACCTGGAAACCCTAGGGACTGTGATTTGTAGAGCGCTCGAAGATGCTGCACACTTAACTGTCGTACGTAGACTCTGCTGACATGCTCTAAAAGGTACCTACTTTATGTTAATGTAGTCCTGAGATACAAACAGAGGTAGGAAAAGGATACAATCACTACACTGTGAAAAGAGACTGAGGGCTTGTCTATATGAACAGCTAGTGCACAGCAAGATGGGGTGTAAATCTACCTTTCACTAGCCTGCCACACACTAACAGTGTGAACCCTTTTGATGTGCACTAAAAATTCCACGATGCACTTTGATCCACCCCACCATGAAACACTTTTTAAAACCATCTATAAGAAGAAAATTGTTTATTCTGAAGTGGTATGTAAAGAAAAGCTGTGGGTCAGATTCTCAGCTGGTATAAATTGACATAACTCCATTGACTTCCATGGCGCTACACCACTTTACAGCAGCTGAGAATCTGACCCTGTAATTCCATTCGGCCAATATCAATAACCCATTTGAACTTTGCTTTTGTTAGTTAGGAAATAACCAGAATCCACTGATGAAAATGTAACATTTTCGGTCACACTTTTACTCTGAATTTACACCCTGTGCATCTTCAGTGAGGGCAAAATGTAGTCCATAATGTGTGGTTGTGTCCTTTGATTATTGATGTAAATTACTAAGCAATGTTCGTGGAAATGTCAGTTTATTATTAGAGAGAGAAAGTGGGTGAGGTAATATATATTATTGGACCAACTTTTGAAGATGATCCAATAAAAGTTATTAGACAGAAGTTGGTCCAATAAAAAGATTGCACCTCATTCATCTCTCTAATATCCTGGGACAACAATTATTTATTTGTCCATTTGTTTGTTTGTTTGTTTGAAAAGGTCAAAAACTCTCCGATTGAACATATAGACTGAGATGTTCAAATCAACTCTGGGATTTGAATGCGCAATTCCCATTAATTTTAGTTTAAAAATCTCATCCATAGAATTCAGTCCATTATATGACATCATAGTATTGTTGTTAGGAAAGAAATATATTCCATACAATAAAAATGATGAACTTTTCAAAATATTGTGTTTTAAAGAAGTTTTTTTAAGGAAGCTTGTAATCCTTTCAATGTCACTAGAGGGCTAGTTTAACAAGGGGAAGATTATCTACAGTTTTGTTGGCTGACTGCATTATGCATGTGAGATATATAGATTTTAATACTGATTTTCTTCCTAAAAAGAAGTTTATAGCTTCCTTTTATCTCTAGCAGATGTGTGCATCAAATGTTTATGGGAAAAGAACCCATGTTTCCACAAAAAATGAGATCCTGTGAAGTAGTAGGATTTTTTTTATTATTATTATGTCTTTTATACACAAAACATTTCTTTTGAAATCACTAAGGTCATATAAACATTAAAGAAGTAATATAATATTTTCATAACACAACTGTCTGTCATTTCTTTTTGTCATAATTTGTCCCCAAGTGGTATTTGAGTTTGTAGTTTCTAATAGTTTACCCAATTTTATACTTCTGATGGTATCATGGAGCAATGATTTATTGTTCTGCTGTGACTATTTTCATTCCACCAATTCTTCTTCAGCACAGGAGCAGAGCATTATTCTGCTTTTTGCACTGCAGTTATTTCTTCCTTCCTTACCATTTGTTTCCCCAGTTACGGGTATAAATAGCATGTAATTATATTGGGAATAAAAAGGGGGGAAAAGTCCATTTTTGTTTTCTTGTTGTAAGTTACTCTCTTGGTATAACTTCGGAATTAGCTTTCATACTCCGCAGCTCTCAGTCATGCATTTTCTGTTTCCATCATTAGAGTTTCTCTATGTTCAACAACCATGATAAACGGTAAATACTTTTCAAGCATGTGTGTGTGCTGTGGGAGGGAGAGAACTTTGTTTTAAATTTATATCTTATGTGATACCCTAAATCAGAAGACAGTGAAATATGTGCTTCTGATTAGCAAAAAAGCAAAGCTGCAGCATTCATCTTGTTATATGCTAATTCCTGAAATGGGCGGGGAAGAAACTGTAAATGGAAAACTCTGAATGTTTGACAACAGTGCACTCGCCTGAACACTGAGAACCATTTCTTATCTCTACAAATCCATTCAGCCTTGACTGTCCTATTAGCCAATTTTATTTTTGTTTGCTTGTCTTTGATCATCTGCTGTATGTTCCTCATGGGAGGAAGTTTTGTGCATTTGCCTGTGAGCTACTTTCTTTGTTTAATGAGTATCTGCACATTCTGTCAAGGTTTTTACCAGCATCTTTGCTTGGATAAATTGAGCAATTCTTTCATTAGAATTATATGTGTACTTTTTGTTGCTTTGAAAGATAGGGTGAGACATTAGAGCATATATTTTTGGATAGACTTGCACCTCACATTTTTAGTTTGTGTGTTTTTGCCAAGACTTTATTTCAGTTGGAGCAGAAGGAACTGGATTATATTAGTGTATGTGTCAATATGTAATATCATCCTTGTTTGAGGTTCTTTTCAAGAAGAATGCAAAAGATTACATTTTGGTACATTCTGATATGTTACAGATTAAAACAGAAGATATATATTGATTGTGACATCTGACAATTCATATGTCAAACATTTTAAAAAAAAATAGTAACACAGGGTAGTTTGGGGGCCTTCTAAATTGAAAGGATATATTTCTTTCTCTCTCTGTTCGTTAAAGGCATATGACTAGAAGTTACTCTTTGAATGGAAACCCTTTAGGATTTTCTTGATAAAGCTAATTTCCCCTCCTCCTTATTTTTATCTTCTGTGCTAGTTTTCCATATTAACTGCAAAACATATGTACACAGGTGGCAACATTGACCCTAAAGAGCTGCGATGATGACTCGCCTTGGAAAACCTTGAAAAAGATTTGTTGGATATTTCATGCCTTTTCATTTTTTCCTCATTTTTACAATGATGAGTGTATGCATGAGAACAGGAGCTTATGTTTCTTACAGGCTCTTTGGAGCTTGCATTTATTCTCTGTTTGAAGTCATCAGAATCTTTTATTTGTGAGATCATAATCATTTCCATCCCAACCATTTTGATATCACCGAGGATTATGACTTTAGCATCCAGGAGCAAATGGATTACTAACAAAGAAAGATCTTGATTTAATGCAGATACATTAGTAACAATTAAATCATACAGTCTATGGTTTTTTCTACATGCAAAATTGTCTGACTCAAATGATTTTCAAAGTTTTAAAGAGAGCCATTTAATCCAACTTAATTTGGATAACCAGTTAGCCCTGGTGTCTGTAGGAAGGGAAATTATTTTGGGCCTAGATATGACAGAGAAAAATAATAATAGAGATGGATATTGAAATGATATCGTGACAATGTCAAAATATGGCAGCCACACCCATAATCTATAAGTAGGGCTTCTGTTTTGAGATTTATTAATTTCATTTGCTGGGTTTATTTTTTGCAATTTTTGTGTTTTATGTAGAGGTCCCAAAATTGGGGTTTTTCAAGGCTTTCTCCTTGTATATACTGTAATGAGTAATGTATAATGTAATGAATGAGTAGTCTCTTTGTAATGTTCCATTGTGCACTTCAGTGTAGTACTGTTTTTAAGCACAGTAGGGAACATTTACGCACCAGCCAGGTCTACACAGACCTGTTAATGCTTTAGAAATCACCCTGTAGTCTGCATTACTGCTCTATGTGGACAAACCCTTAGGTACAAGTAACCATCTCCAATATTTCTCTGGTGTTTTTTTTAATTGGGGGTGTCTTCTCTGGTTTATCAGTTAAACCCAAAAAATCAGAAGTCCTATCTATATGTTTCAAGTAGCAAATACCTTGATGCTTTGTAAAATTCTAGTATTTTTACTGAAATAAATCTGAATTTAAACAGTCAATAATTTGTTGCAGATATTGAGATACATTTGAAATATATTTGAGGCATATACAAAAAAATGAGACCAACCAGGAAATGAAACGTTTTTAAAGACGATTAAGTGTTTCCCTTTTACTGCTTTGTCAGGCAAACTTAATTTCATGCACAGATTAAATTTGCTTCTCATTATTGTGGAATGAAATGAAAACAAAGCATCTTAGAAAGATAATTTTTTTCTTCTTTGGAAGATTTTTTAGAATGAATCTGCAGCCCATTTTAAGCTTTTATCTGAAATTAAAACACTGTTCAGTCTCTGAACTATGTAGGCAGAACTTTTTGGTGAAGAAAAGTTGGGGACAGAGGCTCTCTCTTTGCTTTTTCTTTGTTGAATCAACCTAAAGTGAGTCAGAACTTAATTTTTATAGGGATTCTTTTCATGCTTTCCCCAAACAAACTGCTTCTGTTTAGAAGATTAAGCTGATACCCATAGATAGGGGTGGGGAGCTGCTGAGGGGTGTTTATGAAAAATGCTGCTTTTAAGTAAACCAAATTTGCATATTTCCATTCTGTCCATACTGCAGCCTCTGAAATCATGAGCAACACTGTTAATAAGGTCAAGATCCTAAAAGGTATTTAGGCACCTAACTCCCATCGAGTCAATGGGAATTTGGTGTCTAAATACCATTGAGGATCTGGGCCTAGATCACTCTTGCTCATTGTAAAATCTACTGTAAAAGTGTACAGTTGTTTGTCATTCAGTAAGGGCATGACGCAAAGTCCAGTGAACCCAAAGTCTACTGGTCTCTCCATTAGCTTCAGAGGAAATTGGTATAGGCCATAAAAACCCAGCAAAGCTGGGGGTTCTCGCAGGCTGGGCAATGATGACCAAGGCTCCGCAGCCACCTCCGTGAAAGACTCTCTAATAAGCTCCAAAAGCATGTAAGTACAGCCTGATTTCCCCGAGCTCAGAGAAGTTAGGGATTCACAAAGAGAAGGAAACAAAAAAAAAGAGAGAGAGAGATACTGAAAAATGGAGGAATAGATAAAAAATATATAATGGAAGGAAATAAAAACTTGAGTGTGGGAAGGGAAAAGGACGACTTAAAGAAGCAACAAAGACAAAGGATATTAAAAGGTACAGTTATGATACAGCCATTAATGGGATGATCACATATTATTTTCCTCAAATAACAGTATAGCATCACACAAATGTCAAAGACTGAAACTCTGACTAATATTGCAAGGGTGCAACACTGGGGGTACAGTTGCCCTTGGACTGAAATAGTGTGCTGCCTTGAAGTGAGACATTTTTTTTTCTCCCTATACTGTGAGCTTTGATTCAAATGATCTTCTGTCTGACCAGCTAATGGGGCTAAAACAGCTTTATCTCTTTTTTTTCAAGGTGCACAGCTTTGTGAAATGTTGTGAGAGGCGATAGCATTAAATATGGTGCAGTTAAATAAAATTGTAATTGTAGCATTAATTAATATTCTTTAATGGGGGAAATCATACAACATAGGGCGGTAAAGTATAGTATATATAAACTACATTACCAAAACTGCCTAATAGTTTGTGCTACTGGAAAGTTTTGTATGAGTGAGATAAAGGCTGACTTAATAAAATATACACTAACTCATTCCTAGACATCGTAGCCTAACATCTGACTCCAGAACTGATGGTCCTCTCACCCCACATGAAAGAGACCAAAACGAATCTCTTGGCTGCCATTGGACTGAAACAATGTAACAGATTTCAATAGTATTCTCTTTCAGATCTGAGAACTAAGCTGTTGATTGGCTGCTTCCTTCACTCTAGCCCTCTAGGTTAGGATATATCCACTTTATGAGCCCGTGTAACCATCAGTAACTAACTTTGAAATTGGCTTGGGGAATGTATGTGATTGCTGTTCCTGAATGGCTGCCTGAGAATCTAGTGGACTATTGGCAGGTCTCTGTCTTATTTTGAGCCCAAATAATAATAAAGGTTGTTTTTTGTTGCAGTTTATTCCCCTCCTCAACATCACAAATGGCCCATTAGAGGCACTGCTCTTCCACCCAACCAATAAAACTATTATCTGGGCATTCAGTTAAAAAAAAATCATTCATTTGTTCAAAGATTCAATTATTTGCCATAGCCTGGGATATTTTTTAAAAAGCGTAAAAATAATTCCATTAGTAAACTATAGTCACAAGTACAACATGTAAATTTACTGTCTGTGAACAGATATTCCTTACAGCAATTGTACATCCTGGACTCAGTCAAAATAGTCTCTCTCTCTCTTTCTCAAGCACGTTGCTGGGAGACACAAAAGTGTCCAGACCAAGTATTCACTCAGTACTCATCCAGCTGACAAGAAGATGTAGTGTCTGCCTAGTGTCCTATTCTCTAAAAGAGTTGTGTGCCTATATGTAGACAAACCTCCTATGGAAGGTTTGTCTACATATAGGTATGCTGTAAGGGCAATTAATTTCTATCTCCAAGTCTTGCTTTGATTGAGAAGCATTATCTCACCCTCCAACCTTTTTTTGTGGGTTGTGAAATTGTGTTTCAAACACTACTCACCAGCATCGGCACAGAGATCTAAAAGTTGTGACCAAGTTTGCACGAGTCACTGTGTGACCATAATTCATTGAACCTCTAAAAAAGAAAAAGGGACAATGTTTAGCCACATCAAAGCTTTTGACAGCCAGAATTCCACTATGCTGTGGCTCTGGGGACCTGCAACACTGTGTATGTAAAATGGGCAAATTCTTCAGATTGCAGATTAAAGAGAGAACTTTCCCATCTTCTACAGCTTGTTTAAATCATTGATTCCTGGTTGCCCTGACAAATCTCAGGAACTTTTGTGGTTCTGTTGAATTTACCCATAGATAGGTCAGTTTTCCCCATCAGAGTGAGCCTGGCTAAAGTGTCCCACGCACAGGGACTAACTGGATTATTCTGGGAATAGAAAATTAAGGTAACAAAACCATTCCACCCATCAGGAAGTTACCAGGGGTGATCTGTAGCTACCCTGGACCATGTTGTTCTTCAAAACTGGAGAGCAGAGCTTATTACTTAAAAAGTCTTGTGGTCAAAACACTGATATTAAATTAAATTCCTATTTAGATGTGTATTTATGATGACCTTTTAGTTCCACTGTAATGTTTTAATTCTTGAATTTAACAATATGAGTTAGCCCCTTTCCCTTTGTGAAGACTACTTTCTAGTCTTTGTTTTTATTTTCTTCTAGTCTTTATTTTGAAAAATATGGGAACTGTTACATGTTTCAGCTGGAAACATTTTCCCCCTCAAACTATTAACTTACAGTACATTACAGTTCCTGTAGTTTACATCACAGTAGATCAGATATACTGAGTCATTCCCTAGATAATGTATTTTGAGTATGTTTATGATCTTTAAAAATGGCAAATCCAGATGTTCATTAACTCATTTACTGCCCTCAAGAGTACAATGTAAATATAGATATTCCACCGATTTTAAATGAAATAGCAATGGACTATAGTTACCAGCAACACAGGGGTTAATAAAAATTTGCCTTTTACATATGTGATCTCTAAATTTCATCTATTAACTTGTCATGCATTGATCTTTATAATGTAGTGACTAGATCGTTCACAACATGCTGCAAGCTTTCTCTTTAATTGTCTCATCTTAATATTTCCTTTAATTTTGCAAAGTAGAAAATTATACAATGTGTTTGATCACTTTCATCAAACTGATTTCAAAGAAAGACAAATAAAAGAAAAAAGCATTAGTAAATAGAATGAACATACCTTTTAATAAAATATCCTTAGCACAAATTTTCTTTGAAGCCCCTTCTGGTTGTGGCCTGAACAATTCCTTAATTGATTAAAAGAAACCTCTGATTGCTAGATACATAGTAAAGATGTAAATAGGATACCTCCACCCAACCTTGACTTTGTAGCTATGTGGGTGCAAAGAGTTCTTGGCTAAATCTCTCCTAAAGTTTGACAAAATCAGAGATAGTCTTGCAGAGAATCTGAGAACCACATGGGGTTTGGGGTGGGGGTCGAGGGTGAAAGCAAACATGGCCTTCTCCAGCTGCCTTCAGGGACTTTGAGCTTATAGCTCAAATTGAAGTTCCGAGAGCTACCTGACCCACCACCTGTGGGCTGCGTCAGATCTGTTCCACTCCTGGCTAGTCAAGGCAAGTCTCAAACAACTAGGGCCCCAATCCTACTGACATTATCAATGCCTCATTCAAAGATGGCTCCCTACCAGCCACTCAGAAGGATTCAGGAGTTCAGCCATATTTGACACAGAGCACTTTGCAAATTACCACCCATTTTCCAGCCTACCCTTCTTGGACAAAGTCATGGAGAAGGTGATAGCGATTAAGCTCCAACAGCACCTAGCTTCTTCCAGGGGGTCTAGACCATGCAGAATCAGGATTCACACTGGGTTATGGCACAGAGATGTCAATCCCAGCACTGAACAATGAGTTAATGCTGGCAGGAGTGTGAGTTTTTACCATCAATAATTTTGAAGTGCTGCTGGCCCAAATACAGTACCTGGTTCTGTTTAGTTTTATAAAACAAGGACTACCCCAGACAAACAGCCCTGGTTGGCCTCCACCTACTCCTGAAGCATCACGTTCACTAAAGAGCCTTGCAGAGGAGGCACAGAGATGCAGCGGACTACCTTCTGCACTGGAGTATTCTCTGGGACTATGTGGCCCCTTTATACTGGCAAAACGGCCATGGGGACCTTTAATCAGGCCCCTATTCCTACAAGACCTTAATGGGTTAGACCTGACCTATCTCAGAGGCCACCTATCCATTCATTCATGACCCTCCAAGACAGCTGTGCTTCATAAGGATTGTTTTAGCTCTAGTTGAGTTCCCTCTGGTGGGTGAACACCAGGCTGCTGCATTGGACCCAGCCTTTGGTTCCTGCTTGCTTTCAAGCCTATTGGGTCAGAGCAGCATCTGGACACTGTCTTTGTCTGGCCTCTCAGGCCCACTCCTGGGATGCAGACTCCCTGTCCGGTACCCCTTCTTGGGATGTGGAGTCGCAGACCCCAGTTGCCCTTGACTCCAAGATCAGTCCTAACCCTCTCCAAGGTCTCCTGATATCTTAAGATTGCCCTTTCCAGAGCTCCACCCACATGAGCCCTTTGGGTTTTAATATAATTGTTTGGGGATCTCACAACACTTAAAGCAAAGGAACCCATAAGACTCAAGGGGATTTCTAAACCATATACACTTTACTCCTAGAAAAAAATCACAAAAGATTCATGCAGGTGCAGGTGTTTGTTATTTTTTCATAGATCCATACAAGACCCTCTTTTTGGGTGTTAGTCAGACCCTATCAGGGAATTCAGAACTCCTCCTACTCAGTTTTGTGGTAATGGTCTTCTCCTGGTTAGAGCATGTCTTTTAAAAATCACTTTTCAACACCTTGTCTCTTATTCCTTCCATTGGGATTTTTCCATTCTGCTAACACCCAGATCCCTGGGCTGTTGGCATACAGGGTCCTTTTACCAGATAAGAGTCATTAGCAAGACAAATAGTCTGTGGTCTGTAGCCTCTATATCATGCTAGGACAAGTGTATTCAATTTTTGATGGTCCTTGAAGTCCCTGTTATTCAGAATCAAACATCTAGGCACTAGGCCTCCTAACACTAGAGTCCTAATTCAATCCACCATGTTACTAACAGTGAAAGACATAATGAAGGTTACAAACATACAGAGAGTTCAAAAATAGGGCCATGAAAAACGCAGACTGTGAAATCCGGTCTCCCCCTGTGAAATCTGTTTTTTTGTGTGCTTTTACCTTATACTATACAGATTTCAAGGGGGAGACCAGCATTTCTCAAATTGGGGGTTCTGACCCAAAAGAGAGTTGCAGGGGGGTCACACAGTTATTTTAGGGGGGTCGCGATATTGCCACCCTTACTTCTGCACCGACTTCAGAGCTGGGCAGCCGGACAGTGGTGGCTGCGGACTGAGGGCTCAGCTCTGCAAGCAGCAGCGCAGAAGTAAAGGTGGCAACACCCTACCAGGCCACCCTTACTTCTGGGCTGCTGCTGGTGGCGGTGGCTCTGCCTTCAGAGCTGGGCTCCCGGTCAGCAGCCGCCGCTTCTCAGTTGCTCAGCTCTGAAGGCAGCTCCACCACCTGCAGCAGCGCAGAAGTAAGGGTAGCCGTATGGCAACCCCCCCCCCCCCCGACAATAACCTTGTGACCACCCCATAACCCCTTTTTGGGTCAGGACCCCTACAATTACAACCCTGCGACATGTCGGATTTCAATAGCTGAAATCATCACATTTATGATTGTTTAAATCCTATCACCGCGAAATTGATCAAAATGGACCATGAATTTGGTAGGGCCCTATTCATAAGATCAAACTGGAATCCAAAACTATCACAGGGATGCTTTAACTAGACTGGTCAACCTGTTTGGTAAGACCTTCCCTCCGAAAGATCATCTTTTTAGAAATAACCCATTGCAGGGAAGTTTGGAGGGGAGAAAGAAGGGGATTAAAAAAGGAAGAAGATTGGATAGAGTCCTTTCCGTCAAAATTCAAACAAGCAGACTGGGCATAAGGAAAACTGTGAGAATATTGACATTGAAGATACACTCAGTACTGTCTTTAAAGATACACCCATGACAATCAACCTAAAGATACCATGCTGAACAGATGCTGTAGAAAACCCTAAGAAGGATAGCTAAATAAAATGTATGTAGGATGGAGATAAATTATGAAGAAAGGGAATGAAATCTCTGTGTAGGTCATGACATTCTTACTCGTTATCCATTCATAGAAGCTTCTGGTCTTTCTGACCGTTCTTTATCCCACCTTGGAGGACAAGCCGCTTAGTAATATTGCTAACATAACTACAACCAGTCTATAGCGCATACACTGGTACCTCTTGCCTCATTCCCATAAAACTACTGAAGGGATCCCCAGAAATAATGTCCTAGAATCTGAGCCACTCCTCCTAATTTTAGGGAAACAGTCAAAGTCCTTTTCTCAATACCGCTGCAGAGAGACTATTCTAAGAGCTAATAATGGGTGTTGTAATTTCTTCCTCATTGAAGCCCAATTTGAGTTCTTTTGCTCCTGAATGATAAAATAAGCTGAGAACAGCAAAAGATATAATTGGGTCACTAATTAAATGTCAGGCATAGACTGTCTGGTGAAATTGGAGGTTAACTAGTTGTGAGAACATTAGTGACAGTATAGCTGCCATGGTTAGAGATGTGTCAAATATCTAGGCTGCTTCCATGGAACACGTTCTTCATTGCCTATAAAATAGTCTGTTATCCTTATTAACATTATTATTTAGTTTGGGGTAGTGCCAAACACAGAGGAAGAGACAGTCCCTATCCTGCAGCGTATACAGTGTAAAATCAGCATATTTAAAAACTTAATAAGGCTAGCTCAGGAGAAGAGGAACCTTATTTTTGTTGACTTAAAGCTAAACTCTTCAAAAGTGAAAATCAAAAGTTTTTAATTCTTTGTGTAATGGGGCCTTGATGAGAGTTTCTACATGTACAGTAATACAAAAAAATCATAATAAAAATGAGAAATGTATAGTAGTATAGGAAAAATAATTTGTAAGAATGTGCTATTATCAGCTAATGAGGTTAGTTGATAATTTTATCCAGGGTTAAAAAGTTAAAATACATGCGATGATATAGATATGGATAGAATAATCTTATACCCTAAAGTAATTCATCTTAATTGTAAAACATCCTCATCACATGAGTACTTATAACATGATTATTGTGGTTAAACTTTTAATGAACCTGTGAATTATATTGTTGGAATTAAAATTGTATTATATTTTTAAAAAATAAAAACACAATACATTCAAATGACAACAATTTATCCCATCCAAACTCAGCCCTTACACCCTCTTTCATCACCCAATCATCAGGTTAGCCTAAAATCTACCAAAATATTACAAATCTATCTTTGATATTTACATGTCCCCCATTACTGTAAGATCTGAGATCTCGGTACTCCTCTGACATAGAGAAATGCCATTTTCCCCATTTTATAACCTAGAAACTAACACACAAAGAGATTAAGTGACTTGCCCAAGTCACACAGGAAATTTGTCATGGAGCAGGGAATTGAATTTATGTCTCTGGAGTTCCATTGTAGCACTCTAACTATTGGAGAATCCTTCCTCTCTAAAGAGAGAAGAATGGATTTCAGCATTGGCAAGGAAGGGTTCTCTGTTGTTTCTTTTTTGTTCTATTGTATACCCATAAGTTTCATTCATATAGTACAAAGCTTTTCTGAACATCAATATAGAACAGGCCCCGTGCCATCATAACACAAAACAAACCTATATCTTCGTCTGATTGTTTGTAAACTTCTTTTGCAGAACATTTGAAAATCTCACATTCTGTCTAAAGAGGAAATACAAATCTTTCTTTTTTTTTCTTTCATGAATGAAACTGTGCAAAGATTTTAATTTTCTATACCACAAAGAGAAATACTTATTAGTGCTGTCAAATAATCCCAACTAACTCACGTGATTAACTCAAAAAAATAATCGTGATTAAAAAAATAATCATGATTAATTGCACTTATAACAACAGAATACCAATTGAAATTTATTAAATATTTGTGGATGTTTTTCTACATTTTCAATTCTGATTTCTATTACAACACAGAATACAAAGTGGACTGTTCTCACTTTATATTATTATTTTTATTACAAATATATGCACTGTCAAAATGATAAACAAAAGAAATAATATTTTTCAATTCTCCTCATACAAATACAGAGTACTTCCTTTATCATGAAAGTGTACCTTACAAATGCAGATATTTTTTTTTGGTTACATAACTACACTCAAAAACAAAACAGTATAAAACTTTAAATCCTACAAGTCCCCTCAGTCCCACTTATTATTCTGACAATTGCTAAGACAAACAAGTTTGTTTATATTTATGGGAGATACTGCTGCCTGCTTCTTAATTACAATGTCACCTAAAAGTGAGAACAGGCGTTCACATGGCACTTTTCTAACCAAAATATTTAAATGCCAGATATGGTAAACATTTGTATGCCCCTTCACGCTTCGGCCATCATTGCAAAGGCTTCCATGCTGACGATGCTCTTTAAAAAAATAATGCATCAATTACATTTGTGACTGTACTCCTTGGGGGGGAGAATTGTATGTCTCCTGCTCTGTTTTACCCACATTCTGCATGTATTTCGTGTTATAGCAGTCTCGGATGATGACCCAGCACATGTTCGTTTTAAGAACACTTTCACAGCAGATTTGACAAAATGCAAAGAAAGTACCAATGTGAGATTTCTAAAAATAGTTACAGCACTGGACCCAAGGTTTAAGAATCTGAAGTGCCATCCAAAATCTGAGCAGGACAAGGTGTGGAGCATGCTTTTAGAAGTCTTAAAAGAGCAACACACTGATGCGGAAACTCCAGAAGCCAAACCAACAAAAATATCAACCTTCTGCTGGTGGCATCTGACTCAGATGATGAAAATGAACATGCGTCTGTACGCACTGCTTTGGATTGTTATCAAGCAGACCCCATCATCAGCATGGAAGCATGTCCTCTGGAATGGTGGTTAAAGCATGAAGGGACATATGAATCTTTGGTGCATCTGGCACGTAAATATCTTGCAATGCCAGCTACAACAGTGCCATGCGAATGCCTGTTATCACTTTCAGATGACATTGTAAACAAGAAGCAGGCAGCATTATATCCTGCAAATTGTAACCAACTTTGTTTGTCTGAGTGATTGGCTGACCAAGCAGTAAGACTGAGTGAACTTGTAAGCTCTAAAGTTTTACATTTTTTTTATTTTTGGTACATAATTCTACATTTGTAAGTTCAACTTTCATGGTAAAGAGATTGCACTACAGTACTTATATTAAGTGAATTGAAAAATACAATTTTTTTGTTTTTTACATTACAAATATACATAATCAAAAATAAATATAAAGTGAGCACTGTACACTTTGTATTCTGTGTTGTAATTTAAATTAATATATTTGAAAATGTAGTAAACATCCAAAAATATTTAAAATAAATGGTATTCTATTGTTGTTTAACAGCGGAATTAATTGTGATTAATTGCGATTAATTTTTTTAATCACTTGACAGCCCTAATACTTATACATCAGTGATATTGAATAAAATAGATGTTTAATTCAGATTTAGGTTGTAAATGTATAAAATACACTTGACAGTTTCTAAAAGAACAAACACCATAGGCTTTGGGTGTGAATGGCAGGTGATATTTGTATAATAGTTTTAGCAAGCTCTGAGCTGAAGAAGAATGTATGCACTTTCCTGAGAGTAAATGTGTATTGCAGTATAATATTAGAATGTTATTGTTACAGAACATGGTAAAAACCTTATGACTCTAATACCTTTGTATATGCTTCATTATCAGCTTTATAATGGGCAACAAATTCTTGAAGTCCTCCATTAGATTGTATTGTATTAGCTTAGCAGTATATTCATGTTAATTGGGTGACAGACATCAAGTAATGCTTGCAAACATCCTGAGAACATATTTCTGTAGCCTCAGAGTAAGGGTATCATCAGGGATCCTGGTTTTCTGTAATAAAACAAAATTCTCTAATTAAAAAAAGTTAAAATCTGTGGTTTTCCACCATTAAAATGAAATGCTGAACTTTAGTTTCCCAAAGCCACAATATATACAAGTATCAGCTGAACACAATATATTATTGATCTATTTATAATTTTTAAGCAAGTTTGAAGCCTACCGGTGCCATAAATCATTATAATAAAATTAAATTAATAGAATTGCAGTTTGTTGTATTGTTTTGCTTTCAAATTTCAAATTCCATTGGTTTGTTTTCAAACGTAATCTACAGCCTTGCTGCATACAGTACAGAAGAGCACATTGCCGTCAACATGAAATTTGTCCTTGTCAAACTCAGTAACACAGTCTTTAGGGGTGATTTTTAAAGTTTTCAGCATTTTTTCATAACTTTAATTACTCATGTCAGGAGGCTGAAGTGAAATTTGAGATTCATTAAAACACTAAGCCCTATGTGCTGTGGAGTAAACTCTATAATATAGAGTCTGTACGATGAAAGCAGGTTATTGGAGTATATTTAGTTTTGTAAATGTAAAGCACATTAAAAAATCAACCACAAGAGGGGGAGGATGGTGCACATTGAGTAAGTGAAACTGGTATTTTCAGTAAAATGGAGTTAATAGTTAATATATGGTTTTATTTTTTCACAAAATGTAAAAACTGAAGATTCTCTGTAAAAATGTAAATTCCACATTTTCCCATGCGTTGGTTATCAGTTACAGAAAGCTCTTTCTGCTTTTGTGATGTCAGACATGTGTCCTATTAGTTGGTTTGACCAGATACTGTGGATACAAAAGGGAGATCAGGTGGTCTGCTTTGCATGGGATGCTGACTTGCTTTGATCAGTGTCCCAGGAGTTTGCAGCCACATGTGTGTTTCTAATTTAGAAACAGGGAAACAAAACAACAACAATAAAACAACCCTCCAAGAAATTCCCCACATTTACCATAGCTGTATTTTCAGGGGCTTCCATTCTGCCCTCCCTCTCCTGTCAAGAACTCCTTTTAGGGGTTGAAAATAAGCATCTTATTGTTTTACACCAAATCAGTTTCTTAAGGCCTTTTTACATCCCGTTACGAGAGGAAATTCTGACTTTCCACTTGCAAAAGGTTCGTCTTCATTTTTCAGTTAAAAGGCAATGTGATTGTCCAGCTATACCGAAAGGACAGGAGACATTTGATGTTGTTTTAATCACGCCATAACTTTATTATTAGATGCCTGGGACAACCCTGCAGATAACAGTTTAACCTCCATAATTACCATGGGGTTTTCACCAGCTCCCCCTCTTTTTCCATTCAGGTCCCCCCAGCCAATCCATTGCTGGGACCTTACCATCCACCCCCCTTGTAGGAGAGTTAAGGTGGGCTATAAGAAAGGGGGGTTGGCTCCCTGCCGTACCAATCATAGGAGTCCTCAACCCCACCCCTGTTCCTTTAATGAACATCTCCTTTTTTAAGTCCTTTTCCAAGCCATTTATCTGGTCACTGTATACCTTCCCTATGGAGTACCTGCACTGGACATCTGCCACATACTTACATAACAAGTTGTGTCATATAGCCTATCGCACTTCATGCCACGCATGAACAATGCCCTTCCTAAACCTACAAAAACTCCACCTAGGCCAATCTGATGGTAAGGGAAAAATTCCTTCCCAGCCTTCCTAAAAAGGGGCTGCTAGTACACTGCCCACATCAGGTCTTGGTATTTCACCATCTGAAGGGGAGGGACGGTGGTCAGCCTGCTTCACACACCGGGCTGCCCCTTTTAAACCTTTCTGCCCATCTGGTTCCCAGGGGATGAATCAGCATCACCATGCTGGCTCCTGATGCTCTTTTCCAGTAGTTTTTCTCTTCCCAACCCGCATCCCGGCCATAAAGCACCATTTCCTTCGTTCGGTCAGCCAGACAAATTCCTCCCTGCTTAAAGGTGCAGTGTGGTCATTTTCCCACTTCCTCCCAGCCTGTGGAATCGGCAAGGGGCACAAGGCTCAAAACCAACACATCCCGTGCTAACCAGGAGGCCTGTATTTCAGCACTAGCTCCTTGCTCTCCTCCTAGGTTCTTGAGCAGTTGTTTCTTGTAGGCACGTATCTGATTTTTGAGTACTAAAAAAATGTGTAATAAATATATAGACCAGGATCTAGTGAAGCGCATTGACTTAAAGTTAAGCTGATGCCAAGTGCTTTGGTGGAATAATGGGTTTGTCCCTTCAAATCTGTGGATCTCAACTCTTGCGAAGTTCCCATTGATGGGGTTCCATGGGCAGATAGAAGGGCAGATCTGCACCAGAAACAGAAATGATGATAGGGTCCTTAATACAAGTTACTCAAAAACCAGAGAGCTCAGATACCCACTATATGCTTAACTGTGCAATTGATAACTGGTGCGATGGATTAGAATTGCTGCTTCTTGCCCAATTGGATCCAAAGTAGATCTTTCTTAGGTCTCTGTAAACTCTGTCCAGTGAGAGTAATTTTTTCCCCACTTCTTTGTTGCCGGTCTTTGGCTATATTTATTAGCCTCTTTGCTCCTGAAAGGAAAAGAAAGGCTAGCAAGCCCTAATCTGGATGATTAAGACATTCTATAAAACTGTGAGTTCTATTTTTAATCCCAAAGGAAATGTAAATGCAGGTAAATGAGGACCTCCTGCACTGGAGACTCGTCCAATAACAGGAGTAATCATGGTTAATTTCTCATAATGATCTGAATAAGTATCTGAAAGGCATCGACACAAAATATAGAAAAATATTTAACTAGTCTTTAAAATTATGGGCACACAATAGTTCCACATTGAGTGTGTCTCCAGATTCCATTATAAATTCTCACTTTAGTCAGCTTGTGATTTTGGCTAATAAAATTGGTTTGCTTAGTAGAATTTTTCTGTAAAGTTTGTCACACAGTTTTTGAGTTATATTAAGTGCCAAATGCTGCCATTCATATTCACGCTGAGTCGTACATTGTTTCACAAGTAGTCCCACTGAAGTCTACTCGAGATGTACGGTACTACTCAAAGTGAATTAGGCTGGCAGAATCTGGTCCTAGAAAATTACCTCATTTAGATATTTGAATTTATGTCTAAAAATGTCTTGTTTCTACCCTTCAAACTTTCCATATAGGTAAATCTCCCTGAAACCTCTAGCATAGACTCTACTTAAAGAAAATATCTTGAAATTAAACAAACCTTTTAACTGTTATAGCTCATTGTAATGGTTATAAAACATTAGTAGTTTGCCCTATAGTGGCTCGTTGCTGCTTGGAGAGAACATACATCCCCCTTCTGACAGACATTTTCCCTTAGCTCAAGTGGCAAAGGCCTGTGTTTCTGGAGCTCTAGAATAGGGTTTCTGGTTTGCGGGGATGTCTACACTGCAATCAGAGGTGTGAGGTCTGAGTGCAGCCTGTGTAGACATACTGAGCTGGTACGGATTGAATTAGCTTGAATGATAACAGCAGTGAAGCTCTGGAAGCATGGGTTAGCCGCTAACGTATGTATCCAGGTGGACTTGTACAGCCCATTCTGTCATGGTGTCACTGCTATTGTTATTAAATCAAAGCTATCTTGAGTATGTCTACACATGATGCAGTAACACCTCTTGATTGCAGTGTGGACATACCCTGAACTTTACAAGTTTGAGTGAAAATAACAAGGAGTCCGTGTGGCACCTCAGAGACTAACAAATTTATTTGGGCATAAGCTTTCGTGGGTTAGAACCCACTTCATCAGATGCATGGATTGAAAATACAGGAGCAGGTATAAATACATGAAAGGATGTGAGTTGCTTTACCAAGTGTGAGGTCAGTCTAATGAGATAAATCAATTAACAGCAGGATAAGGGAGGAAAAAAACTTATGAAGTGGTAAGAGAGTGACCCATTACAGACAGTTGACAAGAAGGTGTGAGTAACATTAGGGAGAAATTAGTATTGGGAAAATTAAGTTTAGGTTTTGTAATGACCCAACCATTCCCAGTCTCTATTCAGGCCCAGTTCTGCAGCTGATGGTCGAAACAACAGACTGGACTTCTACATAGAGTGCTTCCGTCGACGTGCATGAGCTGAAAATGTGGAAAAGTATCATCACTTGTCCCATAACCTCAGCCGTGCAGAACACAACGCCATCCACAGCCTCAGAAACAACTCTGATATCATAATAAAAAAGGCTGACAAAGGAGTTGCTATAGTCATCATGAATAGGTCGGAATATGGACAAGAGGCTGCTAGACAACTCTCTGACACCACATTCTACAGCCATTACCCTCTGACCCACTGAGGATCACCAAAAGAAACTACACCATCTACTCAAGAAACTCCCTAAAAAAGCACAGGAACAAATCTACACTGACACACCCCTAGAGCTCCAACCAAGGGTATTCTACCTGCTACCCAAAATCCATAAAGCTGGGAATCCTGGACTCCCCATCATCTCAGGCATTGGCACCCTGACAGCAGGATTATCTGGCTATGTCGACTCTCTCCTCAGGCCCTATGCTACCAGCAGTCCCAGCTGTCTTCAAGACACCACTGACTTCCTGAGGAAACTACAATCCTTTGGTGATCTTCCAGAAAACACCACGCTAGTCACTATGGATGTAGAAGCCCTCAACACCAACATTCCACACAAAGATGGACTACAAGCCATCAGGAATAGCATCCCCGATACCATCATGGCAAACCTGGTGGCTGAACTTTGTGACTTTGTCCTCACCCAAAACTATTTCAGATTTGGGGACAATTTATACCTTCAAGTCAGCGGGACTACTATGGGTACCCACATGGCCCCTCAGTATGTCAACATTTTTATGGCTGACTTAGAACAATGCTTCCTCAGCTCTCATCCCCTTACACCACTACTCTACTTCCGCTGCATTGATGACATCTTCATCATCTGGACCCATGGGAAGGAGGCCCTTGAGGAATTCCACCAAGATTTCAACGATTTCCACCCTACCATCAACCTCAGCCTGGACCAGTCCACACAAGAGGTCCACTTCCTAGACACTACAATGCTAATAAACAATGGTCACATAAACACCACCCTATATGGGAAACCTACTGACCGCTATACTTACCTACATGCCTCCAGCTTTCATCCAGACCATATCACACGATCCATTGTCTACAGCCAAGCTCTAAGATACAACCGCATTTGCTCTGATCTCTCAGACAGAGACAAACACCTACAGAATCTCTATCAAGCGTTCTTAAAACTGCAGTACCCACCTGGTGAAGTGAAGAAACAGACTGACAGAGCCAGAAGGGTATCGAGAAGTCACCTACTACAAGACAGGCCCAACAAAGAAAGTAACAGAACGCCACTAGCCGTCACCTACAGCCTCCAACTAAAACATCTCCAGCGCATCATCAAGGATCTACAACCTATCCTGAAGGACGATCCCTCACTCTCACAGACCTGGGGAGACAGACTAGTCCTTGCTTACAGACAGCCCCCCAACCTGAAGCAAATACTCGCCAGCTGCTACACACCACACAACAAAAACACCAACCCAGGAACCAAACTCTGCTGCAAACCCCGGTGCCAACTCTGTCCACAGATCTATTCCAGGGATACCATCATAGGACCTAACCACATCAGCCACACCATCAAGGGCTCGTTCACCTGCACATCTACCAATGTGATATGTGCCAGCAATGCCCCTCTGCCATGTAAGTGGGCCAAACTGGAGAGTCTCTACGCAAAAGAATAAATTGACACAAATCTGACATCAAGAATCATAACATTCAAAAACCCATAGGAGAACACTTCAATCTCTCTGGTCACTCAATAACAGACCTACAAATGGCAATTCTTCAACAAAATAACTTCAAAAAACAGACTCCAACATGAAGCTGCAGAACTGGAATTAATTTGCAAACTGGACATCATCAGATTAGGCCTGAACAGAGACTGGGAGTGGTTGGGTCATTACAAAACCTAAACCTAATTTCCCCAATACTAATTTCTCCCTAATGTTACTCACACCTTCTTGTCAACTGTCTGTAATGGGCCACTCTCTTACCACTTCATAAGTTTTTTTTCCTCCCTTGGTATCCTGCTGTTAATTGATTTATCTCGTTAGACTGACCTCACACTTGGTAAAGCAACCCGCATCCTTTCATGTATTTTATGCCTGCTTCTGTATTTTCAGTCCATGCATCTGATGAAGTGGGTTCTAACCCACGAAAGCTTATGCCCAAATAAATGTGTTAGTCTCTGAGGTGCCACAAGGACTCCTCGTTATTTCTGATGGTACAGACTAACACTGCTACCACTCTAACATTTGAGTGGTTTAACTAGAGATGCTGGGGGTTTTTTTAGCTTGTGACAATAGATTTTTTTGCATTATGGCATCCAACTGTGTTGTCTGCAAAAGAAAAAATGCTTACACTTTTTTTTTTTTTTTTTTTTAGTTACGGGTCATTAAAAACTACCCTGAAAAGGCAACTGCTTAGAAGTAACATCAGTTAAGTTTTCAGCAAAGGTTCCATTATAAATCCTCATCTATTTGTATGAAAGTAGTATTTGTGATTATTTTTTTCTTTAGGTTGGAGGCGATCAAACTATTCTTAACTTATGGATGTTTTAAAAACGACTGATGAGATTTTCAAAAGGGCTGGCCTAACTGCTCCCATTGAAGACAATAGTAAAACTCCTGTTGACGTGAATGGGAACCGAGTTAAGTCACTGATGGGCACTCTTGAAAACCCCCCACAAAACCTATTTTGAAATATTAATGAACAAATGAATGCAGCACTCTGAGCTCTCAGCTTGCAGACTGTGTTGTATGAAGTTGGATATGTGGTTTGCATCTGGAAGGCGTGGCCTCCTAATCATAGTGTATGTGTGTGTGTATGGGGGGGGGCATAAATAGGGAAGGTACAATGGAACTTTCAGACCACGTGCTGAGGATGGGTGGGGAAGATTAGTGAAAGAGTGAATGTGACAAAAAGTATCGTGTCTGCATGTGGAAAATGGTATGTTCTGATCTCTCCACAAAAGCGGGTAGTTGGGATTGGGGCAGGGTGGGGTGGGAAATTGAATCTCTGATCTGCATATGAAATGTAAAAGGCAAGATATTGGTGTTTTTGTTTAATAATGGGTGGGTGAACTGCAGATAGTCTCTTTATTGCTTTTGGCCATAGTTGATAGGTGAGTCATGTAGGAACTTGTAGGCCATATTCAAAATGTATAAGTTGTTGGCTTGGTTGTGTTCTAATAGCTGAGGCTGAGGGGGGTTTTGGGGACAGAGTTAAGCTTGTTTTAAGAATATGCAATCAGATATTTTAAGCACACATTTATTGAAGTTATTCCATGAGTGGTGTGCATATTTAAATATTTATCTACCATATTTTAACTGTTTATTACTATGCTTTTAAATGCTCAGGTTTTTAGTAACATTTTGTGTACATATATAGAACCATAACGGAAGATTTTTTCTTTCTAAGACTACCTTGAGTTTTAGTACTTATCCATGGAAACAAGTTCCAAGTTTCTATATCTCGATCAGTGTTGAATAGGTCATTGCCCTAAGGAGTATTAAGAGATGAGATGCTAGAAAGAAGGAAAGGGAAAAAAAACTCTTGATATTGAGCTCATAGTCCCTTCATTAGAGAAACACTAGACTGCTAAAGGCATTTTGATGACTGAGTTCAGAAGTGAACATGGAACAAACTTGCCTCATGATTAGTGAAGTCCAGCTGTTGTTGCTGAGGCACTGGGGACAAATATTAGAAGGGGTAAATACTGTGATATTGAAAGGTGATTTCAGCCCTGAGAAAGCATGGCAAATGACAGCCATAGCAAAATATATCAAATATTTAACTTCGTTTATTGTAATATCTAACAGATGCCAGGAGAGAAATGATCACTATTTGTGTTTCCCAAAGGGATGGTCATCTCACACCAGATGTGCCCATTTTCTTTTCTATTTTTATAACACACAGGATGTGTTGTGAATTGATTTAAATCTTACTTAAATTTG
Organism: Caretta caretta; assembly: GCF_965140235.1. Lineage (NCBI taxonomy): Eukaryota > Metazoa > Chordata > Testudines > Cheloniidae > Caretta > Caretta caretta. Next base: position 198,169,772 of record NC_134208.1, on the reverse strand, counting down.
CATAGAGCACTCTGAATGTAATAGTGTTACAACTTTCCTGAAAATGTACGTACAGGGTACCATTAATTTACCTAAACTCATTCTGTTATGTTAATTATATAATCTCATTCTGGGAGAGTAACCCATTAACAGCAAATTTTGTATACAGTTTAAAGGAATAGCATATCTTAAATGGGCATTTACAGTAGCCTATTTGTCTTTACAGCATAAGCTGTAGAGTCTGGAATATAAAATAATATAGTTTTGTCTGCTGTATAGCTTTTAATGTTGTTTATACTATCAAAAATGCCAAGCCAAAGTTTAGTTTATATAAAGGTTTAGGTACAAGAATTAAAATCAGCTTTGTAGGAAGATAGAAACTTTGGTATTTTATACTGCATTTTGTACAAAACGTTGCCATAGCAGACAGGAGAAATGTAGACTTTTAGGAGAGATTTGATACTGAATGATAGTCTATTACCAAAGATGTATTTTGATACCTGTCTATCTTTTTATCTTGAATAAAATATCTATTCAGTGTGAATTTTTTAAACCTTACTTTAAGGTACATTCAACACTGGTTAACTGTAGATCTGTCTTTAAAATGGCAGTGGGTTAAGAAAAGAGACTATTAATTATCACAAAATGTGAATAGAGATAAGATTGTTAAAAACAGTGAAACTTACTATATCTCTTCTTACATGAAAGTCAAATCTGCTGGAGCTGTCAAACATTTAAGTTGATAGAAGGAGGACTTTGCAGGTGGGTCCACAGGTTTTAGATACTACCCATGAATTATGAGCCATGAAAGGTCAACTGTATTTGTGGAAATCTATAATCTCACAGTGCCTCAAAAGACATTTCTCAGAGAAACTGTTTATTAACTGTAAATGTGGTATGAAATCTTTGATCACATAGAGCAAATGGTTAAGATGGAGAGGGCATTGCAAGACTGTAAAATATATTTTCTTGCTGAGGAATCATCCCCTCAGTAGTTAATCAGTTGCCCCAATATATCAGCTTCACAGCAGGGTAGATAACAGAATCCCCAAAAGTGTACTCACTGACTTTAGTTTTACAAATATGCAGGTCAATTATCCACTTACATCAAATGCTGGTTGTAGTCTTCTGTCATCAGGCTTCCTTACCATTTGTACCAGGTACAAATAAAAGATAAAGACTACAAGAGCCCTTACTCTGAATCCCTTTCTCAAACATTTGTATTTCCTTTAATTTATTTCAACTAATATTAAGATACATAAAGATGGTGGTAGAAAATAGCTGTCCTTGCATGCCTGTCAACAAATGATAAGTTCTGATCAGTGATCATTTGGTTTACATTCTCTGCAAATACTATGTGAATCAGATGTGGTTGACTGCACAGTCGTGAGTCGTATCTCCAGAGACTTGGTACTAATGTGAAGAGGTAATAACAGACATCAAGTGATTCAGAGATAAGGTTTGGAAATTCTCTCTTTCTTGTATGTACGAATTGATGTAGTATGTTTTAGTATAAAAATCCAGAAGGCATGTTTCAGTCTGAAATGACTGTATTCTCTCTCTATCTCTCAAGCATCCAAAACTTTGGTTGCTTACCTGGAACTTATCCAGATCCTCTGAGTCTGCAAAAAGGTGCTGGGAATTTATTGCTTTTTTGTGAGAGCCCAATATCCTTTTGCTTCCAGCCCCATGTGGAAATATCACAATAATAGCCTAATGGCTCCAGTTCCAGCCAAAATGCATAACTACAAAGACCAGTAAAAACTGGGGAGAAAAGTTGAATATTTCAAAGCCATGGGGGAAGGAAGCAGCAGCAAAAGTTGTGTGAGAGAGTGGGTTTCTTATTGCATTTTATCAAAACCAGCTCCCCCTGCCCTTAACTATAGGTCAGTGTTGAAAAATATTTCTCAAGTATGTTATTTCAAGGTCTCACCAGGAGTGTCTCTGGAGTCATTACTCTCTATTTTAATGCCCCTGCTGAAAAACTATAGGTCAGGGCATCAGCATAGATGTTCATCTCATATACTTGCCTTTTGGTGGGAATCAGAAACTTTCCTTCACTAGAAAAGGCCTCGGCATCAGATGAAGTAACCTGGAAGAGAGTCTACAGAGTCCATGATTTTTTTTTTCTGTTGGTTTGAAAATCTCATCCCACAGATGAAGTAGGCTTTAATTCATCAATATAGCTTTCCAGAGATATTAAAATTATTACTGGCAATTAGATAAAGTAGTGGAGAGGGCAGTCCGACTACAGGAAGCAAGTGAATCTGGGAGTTTTGAGTTGAGTTGTAAGCAATTAAAATTTCACATGGTCTGGTTAGTTTGTCAAATCAGAGATTTGGAATAATTGAAAATATGGTATTGATAAAGTAATCAAACTTTGGGACAGGTCATTCACAGTGACTGAACCTCTTATCTTGGAATCTAAAAGCGTGTGTCTACTGCATAAGCTAAAGAACCAGACCCATTGGTTCAAAGGCAAGTAGCAGACACACAAACCTCTATATGTCGTCTAGAGGGGGACAGATGGCCACACTATGTGTAGTGTGACTTACAATAAGTAACATTCTATTGCAATAGCATATCAGTATCACACAGCCCATAATTATTTTTCTCTTGGAAATTAAGATTTGTCATTCTTCATGTGTGATAATGGGGAAAGCCACTTTTGCATACCTGGTGCACCTGTTGTTCTGGTGGTTTTCACAAGGTCAGTTAGCAATCTTGCAGAAGTTCCATTGAGTAAAGTGTGTATACTTGCAAAGCTGGGCTTAGCATCCCGATAAACTAAGTGATTTCCAATCCCTTCTTAATGGTTGTATTGTTGGTCCTTTCTGCAAAGCTGGGGGCTAGCTGTAGCTGTTCATTTAGTGCAACAATTAAAATTTATTAGATGATGTTGCTGTAAGCATACAGAGGGAGCGCCTTGAATAAATGCTTCTCACTGCAAAACCCACTGTTTTTCCCTGTCTCTCTCAATTTATAGGACAGAATGGACAGGGAAACAAAATAAAACAGTGATCCCTTTTTCCAACCAAAAATAAATATACTCCTCCAAAGCAATCCACAGGTGGATGATTTCTCTTAGAAATTAAATTTCCTAAAATACTTTATTTTAAAAAACAAAATGCATAAAACATTTAAGTGCTTTTTCTCAGAGTTTTCTTCTTTTTTTGCCAAATACAACAAAGGGTTGAGTTGATTTTAATAGTTTATCACCTGATACTGTTTCCATTCAGAATCCCACACTTTCCACTCTTGCAGGACCAGGTCCTTTACTCCTTCCTGAGAAAAATCCTCTAGGTTTAAAGTGCTGTTAATCTAACCTATACACTTGGAGTCCCTGGATTAGGTTGATAATCTCACATAAACTGGTTAACCTGGTTTTAGTATGGGCTCAAAATATTAAATATACTCAATTAATTTGAATACTATGTCTCGACAGGTAGAGTACATGCATGTTATTTTACATTGTAAATAGAAAGCTAAAGCAGGAAGCATTCCCGTGTCATGTTTTTTCCTTCTTATTGACACCCTAAAGGCACAAACAATTTAGAAGAGCCTAAAAGCTGCTGCCTCATATTGTTCAGCACTTTTCTTGACCTAGGGGTTAGGTATGTTACCTTGTCCAGAAGGCTGAGGGTGATGAAGCATTATAGTTGTGGGGGAAAGAAATGTACTGTAAATGATCAGGAAGAAAGGATTGAATGTGCTAAATGAGAACAGATTGCTGAGCCAGCTAAAGTGTTACTGAAACGGATTTTGACATAGTCTGTTGTCTAAACAATCTTACTACCAAGGGTTTCACATGAGATGGGATACGGTGAACCCCAGTTTATAAATCAGTTCAAGCCACCTCCATATAAATTAAGCACGTTTGTCTACTTCCATAGGGAGTGAAATTGGTGTTATATTCCCTCTCCTGAGATATGGACCAACAAGCCACCTCCTTGGTGCTTGCTACTGTCTTCGCATGGGCAGGGTTCTAGGTTCTTTTTTGTGATAACTGGTGCCTCCCCCAAGGCGGTTCCTTACTGTCCCCGAGACACAAGGGGTGCTGTGCCTTGGGAAAATGAGTAATGCTACCACTGCTGGCAGGGACTGTAAACCCAGTAAACCAAAACCAATAAAGTACATCCACACAACCCTCAGCAAAGAAATGACAAGTTCAAAAGTAACAGTATAACAAAGGGAGTGGGACTGAATTGAGAGCAGGAAAATATGGGTTAAGGTTAACTAATAAGTACTAAACATCAACCAATTCCCCACCTCACATCTCTTCCCAACCAGCCAGCTCCCTCCCTGGCACTTTCCATGGCAGATGGTACACTGAGGATGAGTCAGGAGACAAGTACTGCCTGGCTGTGTACATTCACTAGCTTAAGCAAAAAGGTCCCTTTTACTGTGTCTTCACCTCTGGGTGGGGTAGGGTCCTCTCCTGCTCCCTGATCTGGAATCCTGTGGAGGTCTTGGCTGGCTGTTGGCAGCTGGCACTGGGTCAGATCTCTGCCGCTCTGACAGCTGGTCTCTGCGGGGCTGGAATTGCCTGATCCATACACTAGGTCGCACAGAGGTTCATAGACTCCCTCTGTGGGGAGGAGGAGTTAATTAGAGACTCCCTGAGCTGTTCTACTTAATTCTCTCAGTTACTAAACTCAAAGATCAAAACTGAAACTAAACTAGTCTCCTTGTCTCTGAGTCAGGCTGTCCCCTCCAACGCCTTGTCCATATCACCCCATGTAGAAGGCCAAAAGGGAGGCTTATCAGAAGTTTCTAGTGCATGCTGTCCCCAAACCTGACTCCAAGGATGCCAGCAGACTCTGGTAGTCCTTATTGTAGAAGTCCATAGACCATGTGTCAGACTCCCACAGGAGCTCAGCTCATTCCAGGAGCTAGCAAAGAACAAGTGGGGGTTAATGTGATTCTGCTTTGTTCTTTCCATGGAAAATATCAGGTACCACAAAGCATTGGCACAAGAGAAGATGGCGGGAGCATGTGTGGAATCTGGTGTCCAAGCTAAGCTTTTTGAAAACAGGAATAACATGACCATTGTGTGAGAGACGTCAAAGAGGACTAGAAAAAAAAGTCACTACAGAAAAGAAACATATCCGCTGGTGGTGTTTTGCCAGTCCAGCTATTGTATACTTGGAAAAATTGGTGGCTGGAGATTGCAAACTAAGGGACAAATGCTCCTATCTGTATTCATATTGGAGTAGTACATTATTCCATGAATCAAGCCCATTGATTACAATGGGACTATTCATGGTAAGATATTATTATATGTGACTAAATGTGACAGAATCTGGCCTGAATAGCATAAGCGGTGTTGCTAAGGTTTTCAGACTAAGAGGTATCCCTGAGAGATGTGAAAAGCAAATTAAAAACCGAGTGCCAGTCTTCCCCAGGGGAAATCAGGAAAGATTCCACATGATGTGTAGACCATTTTCCCCCTTCTCTCTCTCACATGCACACACACGCCTGCATATATGCTATATATCACCAACACGTCTAATCTTGCCATTAGGACACAGCTGGCATTGCTGAAATTGCTGAGCTAAACATATTCATTGTGCCAAGGCTCATCTCCTTGCTCCCCTTTCCTCCCATCACACACCTTTGTCAGCACTCTTTTGTTGTTGTTAATTTGTAACCCTGGGCATCAGTAAATCAATCAATTGCAGCAATCTCTCATGCTGGTGCCACAGGATACAAAATGCTCAAGAAGTAAATGAAAACACAACCGTATGAAGAGAAATTTGGCTGGGGTTGTGAGTACGCATTGAATAGGAGTGCCAGCTGCATTTGCTATTGCTGTCACTCAGTTGATCGATCGGTAACATTCTGAAATCTTTTTGTGGGCAAAGCAAATTAGGAAAATTGTTTTTCAAATGTATTCAGTGTATTTAAAAATAACAAATTACATTTGTATGTGTTTGGTTTGGAAAAAAATTACAAGGGGCCAGATTTATTTTAAATTTCCTTAGGAAAATAATGGTAATGTGTCCTACACACAAACGTTGGAAGAAATTGTTAAGTGGCAAAGTCCTGATGCAAAAAAGCATGGTATATGTTGGCTAGATTAATCCAAAAGTATTTCAATTTGCTGGTTTCAGAGTAGCAGCCATGTTAGTCTGTATTCACAAAAAGAAAAGGAGGACTTGTGGCACCTTAGAGACTAACCAATTTATTTGAGCATAAGCTTTCGTGAGCTACAGCTCACTTCATCGGATGCAACAGACTCCAACCTAATTTGCTGTTAGACTATTAACTTTTGGTTTGCACATTTTGGACTATGTAAGATTTTCTCAAACATCTTCAGAAAATGCTTAGGTTTCATCAACAGCAAAATGTTGCTATTATTATACATTGAACGTGGCTTTTTATTCATCCCTTGTCAAATCCTACATTTTGCTACTTGGTTTCAGGCCTCAGTTTCACCAGCAACTCAGGAAGGTTTGTGTGAAATGTTTAAAACAAACAAACAAACAAACAGATCTTTACCTCCAAAGAATCATGTTTAGGAAAGACCCCTTTTCTGGCGATCTTAAACTAATTCCCGGCAGCCGAATTGTTGCCCAGCTAGCATGGCAGCACAGGGATCCCCTTATACCTCTGTGCCATTACAGAGAGAAGCAGGAGTGGAGGTAGGCTCTGCAGAGCTGCTATTTCCCTGTCTCCCACCTCTGCCCCATCCGTGCAGGTGGGTGGGATGGTGGGGGGTGAATAGAGCAAGGCATGGGATGTGACTTGGCTCCACTCCTCCCTCCCCCTTCCCGACATGCCAAGCAGCAGAGCCACCCCAGAGCATCAAGCAGCATAGTTGTGAGGAGAATAGACAGGGTGCAGTTTATTCCCTCCCTGAGACAGGAAGGAACCCAAGAGGGAGACTTCCTGATCTAGCCCATTATAATTAGTTATTTGTCCAAATTAAAAGACGATATAATTGGGTACAACTGGCAGTCTCGAGAGATGGCATAACAAAATCCAATGGCTGGAATAAGTAGTTAGATAAATTCAGCCTTGAAATTAGATACAATTTCTTTGCTCTGAGGGTAATTAAACCCTAGAACGGCTTACTATGGGAGGTGATAGATTTACCATTGTGTAGTCTTTAAAATAAGATTAGATATCTTTTTTTAAAATAATGCTTTAATCCAACTTCTGGAAGAAATTCTGTGGCTGGTGTTTGCAGGGGAGTGGGCTGGATGGTTGTAATAATCCCTTCTGGCCTTGGAATCTGTGAATCTAGAAGTTCCCCTGTTCATCCCCTTCCTTCATGCACCATGAGGAGAACAGGACTCTGCATTTCCCTCATCACATGCTGTTAAATTAAGATAATGTCTATAATCAAATCTCTTGCTTCAAGTCTTCAGTCAGTTTTCTTGCAGAGGTCAGAAATGAATTTTTTTTCCCCTATGCACAACTGTCTAGATGAGTGCTGGGTTTTTTTATTTGAGTTTTTTTGCCTTCCTCTGAAGCATCATAGAGTGGTTACAACTGGAGATAGAATACTGGACAGAGTAGATCAGTGCTCTGAGGTGGCCTAGAGAATCCTCTTTCTTGATGCCTGGCTGATGTGTCTTGCTCAAGGTCATACTGATTGCCAGATTTGGGGTCGGAAAGGGATTTTTCCACTGGTCAGATTGGCAAGGACCTTGCAGGGTGAGGGGGGTTTTGTGCCTTCCTCTGCAGCATGGGCCATGGATCACCCATGGTGTCATCTGGGTGTATCTCACCTAATCATGTCCCTGCCTTTGTAGGGGCCTCGGGCTCTGGTGGCACTTCTGTCTCTCTTGTGTTTTGCCTGTAGCATGCAACAGTTTAGTCACCTGAGGACTGAAATGCTTTAACCTAACTAAAGTTTGGGGCTTAATGTAGGGGTATCTTGGTAAATGTAATGGCCTATAATATGCAGGTCAGACTGGATGATCTAATGGCCCCTTAAGTTTTAAACTCTATGAAACAATGAAAGTTTCACATCTGAAATAATAGACATTTTACACATCAGGGCTCCGATCCTACAATTTACATTACAGGCAGTCCCTTGTGGAGTTCATGTGAGCTCAGGTCTGTCACAGCATTGTCAGCTGCAGGAGCGATGCTAGAATCACAGTGCATTGGCAGGGCTGTGGGAATTCGGAAGCTGAGTCAACACTTTCACATACTGTGATGGGCTGCTGCTGGTTCCATCAGTCACTTATTTGCATGAAAAGTTTAACTTTCCCCCTAAACTACTCAAAGACACTATTACACTTCACAAACGTGGGACCTGATCATGTACATTGCAATCTGCAATTCTATTTCTTACATAATTAGATATCTAATTACGTGTCCCAATTTAGCTGAGCCATTTGCATGTATAGTAATCCTGATTTGAAAACACCGTTTCTAATGTTTTGTCTCCATTTTCCACAAATTAAGTTACAGAGAAATTTAATTTTGAACTAATTAAGTATTTTTAAAAAAAGAAACAGTGTGAGACATCATGGAACAGTGTGAATCACACACAGTAATCATGGACTCTATATGTGTTACTCTTGTGAGAACCTCTTTCAATTCAATGGGACTACTGTGAGTAAGCATTACTCAACTGGGTGACAGTATTAAAGAGTGGGCCCATAGCTGTAAAAAAACCTCAGCTCATCTGGATCTAATCTGCTGACAATTTATCCATATTCTAATTATGTCCCGCATGCAAACTTCAATTTTTTTCTACGTGCCAACAATCTCATGTGTTTTCATCATACCATATATACTGGGGGGGGGGAGGGAGAATTAGAGAGGATAACAAAAGCTGTTTATCATTTTAATATGGAGTGTATAGGCAAGGGGAAAAGAACATTGGCTGGGGGAGGAAATTGTTCATATTTTAATATAATTAACATAACTGCATTAGTGAAAATAGGCTTTTTCTTGCTGCTGGTTTTCCTTTTGGTTGCGGTGGCCATTGTTTACGTGAAGTGGGAACATGAAGTTAAAAATGGCATGCAGGCAATGAAGATGGGAGAGAGTATTATGTTAATGAGCAAGAGGGTAATGATTGGTATGCAACTGTATGGACAAAATATAGTAGTAATGCACATTTTCAGGTGAGTCTGTTTAAAACTCCATTATTATAGCTGATTGGAAAACATGGCTTTTTCATGGAAAATTTTGACTTTTCATCAAAAATTTGGAAACGGACTATTTTGATTCAGAAATGCCACCACAGTGTCTCAGTGAGTTGTAGTTTGGGTGCCCCCAATTTTCTCTATTGGCTGGGCTCCCTGGCTGGACTACGTGTCCCATATCACACCATGATCTCCCCTGTTTGAGATGCCACAATGCAATATGGGAGTCACGTGACCATGGTGCATCATGGGAGATGTAGTCCAGCTGAGGAACCCAGCCAATAGAAGAAAATGGGGGCATGAAGCAATCCAAGTACAACTCTCATGAGACACTGAGACGGCATTTTTAAATTTTCAGGATTTGGCCAAAGATTTTCATTTTCTGGCTGGAAAATTTCAATTTTCTGGTGTTAGGGGTGGGGTTGTATTGTTGTTTTTTTTTTTTAACCAAAATCAGAAAATTTTTACAGAAAACAAACCCTTTTTGCAAACAAATTGTTTTATCAAAAACCTAATTTTCCATTGAAAAACAGTTTGGATGGAAGACATTTCCAACAGCACTACCCACTATGTGATTGTGTGTCCAATAAGCATTCAACTTTAAGTTAGTTCCAGTTGTACTGGTTACTTAATTTGCAATCTGAAAATATTTCCATTTATTTTCATGTGTGGCTGCACATGTAGTTAGACTTTATGGTGTGTTTAGAATACATTAATTGCCCTTTGGCTTTGTGGGTTTGCATTACTGTGGGCAGTATCAGTTTGAACGTAGACTATTTGTGAATAATATTGGCCACTGGCAGTGAAGTAGCAAGCAGATAAAATAAGTGTTTTATGTCATCTTGACAGTTTTTAAACTAGCTAATTTCCACAATTTAGGCCATGAGGGAAAACATCAATGTATGCCTGAAAAAGATTTATATTACAAAACCTGCATATGTTTATAACAGGAAAGATTACATTTATTGAAGAAAAAGGCTGCCATCCTCCAGGGGCTCCAATTTCAATACTATGTAAAACCTCACAAAGCTGATATAATTGCTATATTGAACGTGCCAGATAATAGTCCTGGAGTCCAGAGGCTTCACACCAAAGGATATCTATCCAAAGATGAAAGTGGGATTGCGGTGCAGAGACATATACTGGTCAGACAGAGACATCCCTGAGGGGAGGATTTATTAAAGGGGATACTCTATATCCTAGTAAAGAGGAGGTAATAAAAGGTGATGAAGTAAAGGTAGGATCTGAAGAGAAACTGTTAAATGAGAGAGTCCCATTCAGTTACATCTCATGAAGACAGACAACTAAATATTGACAAATATTATAAGTGCTTGTTCTTAAATGCTAGAAGTGTAAATACTAAGGTGGGTAAAATTCAGTGACTGGTATTATATGAGAATATTGATAGACTAGGCATCACAGGAACTCGGTGAAATAATGGTAATCAATGGGACAAGGTAATATCTGGGTACAAAATATACAGGAATGACAGAGTAGGTCACACTGGTGCGGGAGTGGCACTATATGTGAACGGAAGCATAGTCAAATATAGGAAAAATCTTAAATGAATCAAACAGTACCATAGAATCCCTATGGATAGAGGTTCCACGCTTCAATAATAAGAGTACAGCAGTAGGAATATCCTACCAACCACCTGGCCAGATGGTGACTGTGATTGTGAAATTCTTTGGGAGATTAGAGAGGCTACAAAAACAGAAAACCCAGTAATAATATAGGGGATTTCAGCAATCCCCATATTGGCTGGGTACCCACCTCAGGATGGGATGCAGAGATACAATTTCTAGAAAACATTAATGACTGCTTCTTGGAGCAGCTACTCCTGGAACCCACAAGGGAAGAGGCAGTTCTTGATTTAGTCCTACACGGTGCTCAGGATCTGGTCCAAGAGGTGAGTAGAGCTGAGCCACTTGGTAATAACAACTGTAATGTAATTAAATGTAACCTCCTTGTAGGGGGGAAAATACCAAAGAACCCCATTACAGTAACATTTCACTTCAAAAAGGGGACCTAAACAAAAATGAGGAGGCTAGTTAAATGGAAATTAAAAGGAACAGTCAGAAAAGTGAAATGACTGTAAGCTGCATGGAAACGATTTAAAAACACCATAATAGAGGCTCAAAATAAATGTATACCCCCAAAATAAAAAAAGCAGTAAGAGGACCAAAAAAAGCCCCCATGGCTAACGGACATAGCAGAAAAGTTGGAAATCAAATCCTACCGAGAAAAATAGGAGTGAACATAAACTCTGACAAGTCAAATGTAAAAATATAATTAGACAGTCCAAAAAAGAATCTGAAGAGCAACTAGCAAAAGAGACACAAACTAACAGCAATTGTTTTGAAGTATAACAGAAGCAGGAAGCCTACCAAACAATCAGTGGGGCGACTGGACAACTGAGGTGCTAAAGTAGCACTCAACAAAGATGAGGTTGTTGCAGAAAAGCTAAATGAATTCTTTGCATTGATCTTTACTGTAGAAGATGTGAGGGAGATTCCCAAACCTGAGCCATTCTTTTTAGGTGATGAATCTGAGGAACTGTCCCCAATTGAGGTGTTCATAGAGGTGGTTTTGGAACAAATTGATAAATTAAACAGTCATAAGTCATCAGGACCAGAAGGTATTCACTTCAGAGTTCTTAAAGAACTCAAATATGAAAATGCAGAACTATTAACTGTGGTATGTAACCCAATGCTTAAATCAGTCTCTGTACCAGATGACTAGATATAGCTAATGGAATGCCATTTTTTTAAAAAGGCTCCAGAGGGGATCCTGGCAATTACAGGCTAGAAAGCCTAATTTCAGTACCAGGCTAATTGGTTGAAACTATATTAAACAACAGAATTATCAGACACATAGATAAACACTATGTTAGGGAAAAGTCATGGGTTTTGTAAAGGGAAATCATGCCTCGCCAATCTACTAGAATTCTTTGAAGGTGTCAACAAACATGTAGACAAAGGTAATCCAGTTTATATAGTGTACTTGGACTTTCAGAAAGCCTTTGACAAGGTCCCACACCAAAGGCTCTAAAGCATAGTAAGCAGTCATTGGGATAAGAGGGGAGGTACTCTCACGGATCAATAACTGATTAAAAGATAGGAAACAAAAGGTAGGAATAATGGTCAACTTTCACAACAGAGAGGTCATCTGTGGGGTCTCCAAAGGATCTGTACTTGGACCTGTGCTGTTCAACATATTTTTTAATGATCTGGAAAAGGGGGTGAACAATGAGGTGGCAAAATTTACAGATAATACAAATTACTCAAGATCATTAAGTCTGAATCAGATTGCGGAGAGTTACAAAGGGATCTCACACAACTGGGTGACTGGGCAACAAAATGGTAGATGAAATTCAATGTTGATAAGTGCAAAGTAAAGCACATTGGAACACATAATCCCAACTATACAAAATGATTGGTTCTAGATTAGGTGTTACCATTCAAGAAAGAAATCTTGGAGTCATCGTGTATAGTTCTCTGAAAATATCTGCTCAATGTGCAATGACAGTAAAAAAACTAACAGTATGTTAGGAGCCATTAGGAAAGGGATGGATAATAAGAGAGAAAATATAATGCCGCCATATAAATCCATGGTACACCCACACATTAAATACTACATGTAGTCCTGTTCGCTCCATCTCAGAAAAGATCTATTAGAATTGGAAAAGATAAGAGAGAGGTCACAACAATGTTTAGGGGGATGGAACAACTTCTATGTAAATAGATATTAAAAAGACTGGGACTGTTCAGCTTGGAAAAGAGACTACTAAGGGGTGATGCAATAGAAGTCTATAAAATCATGATTGGTGTGAAGACAGTGAATAGGGAAGTGTTCTTTACCTCTTCACATAACACAAGAACCCGGGGTCACCCAATGAAATTAATAGGCAGCAAATTTAGAACAAATCTAGGGAAGTATTTCTTCACGCAATGCACAGTCAACCTGCGGAACTCATTGCCAGGAGATGTTGTGAAGACTAAAAGTCAAACTGGGCTCAAAAAAGGAATGTTTGTTGTCTGTCTCCTGAGTATATTAGATGTTAGAGATAAGGATTGTAGTAGCTGTTACATAAAGAGATCAGAATCCAACTTTCTTCAGGCATGGAAGGAACTTTTCAGTACCAGAAGGCCTCTCTCTCTAACAAAACTTTTCCTTACCACACTCAGGACTTGAAGCAGCCCTGCTGTTTCCACCCAGGGTATGAATTAAGTGAGATGGAGACGGTTGCCCAGATAGTGCAATACAAATATATCCATGTTGTGCTGCACTGCCAGGATAGGCAGCCAGTGTCGTGAGATTCTCTAATGGTACAGAGAGCTCCTTTCCCACTCTTGTACAGTATAGGGGGTGTGACTGGAGTTTTGCTGTGTCCTTCTGATCCCGAGCAGTCATCAATCCATTTTGGTCATTTAAAGCCAGCATAACATAGAGCAGCCTTCCACGTGTGCTAAGCTCTGCTGGGGGACTGGCCCAGCACAAAAGTGCCTGGTATTTTTGCACTTACACTCAACTGTGCTGTGCTCCCCTTAGCCATAGCCAAGATCCTGGGCCTCTAAGTCTATGGAAATATCTGCGCTGGGGACCAATAACCCAGTGAGCCAGAATTAATCTGGTTTAGAAACTGTCTTAGAAGGCTGTTAAGTGCAACACTTGGACTTAGTTAAATACTCAGCAAACTGATTTTATGGTTGGTGTGCATTTCTCCTTCTGGGAGGTAATAACTGATGTTATTCCCTGCTCTGGATTTCTCAGTGTATCTTCTCTTCTCTATCAGTCTTTTAGATTATTATTTCTACAGGACAGGCGAATCTCTTTTGTTTTCGGTCTTGTACAGCACTGTGCAAATAAATAATAAGCAACTGTTTTCTTTGTCTTTTACTTTTATAACAACTGAATGGCTCTTCTGTGACTGAGGCTTATCACATGAGTGAAGGAATTCTAAATTTCACTATAATCATTTTAAACTAAGTAGTGGCTATGCACCAGGATTCTAAAAGTTATTGTACCTCTCTATAAGTCAAAATACCTATCAGTTTCATGAGGTACTAAATTTATGACAAAAAGAAAAGGAGGACTTGTGGCACCTTAGAGACTAACCAATTTATTTGAGCATGAGCTTTCGTGAGCTACAGCTCACTTCATCGGATGCATCCTTTTCTTTTTGCAAATACAGACTAACACGGCTGTTACTCTGAAACCTAAATTTATGACAGTTTATCAATATGGCACTGCTACTACAGACATTTTGACCACCACTCCACAGCTAGAGCTCTTTTGAAGTGAATACTTACCACCCTACTAAATAATGATTATGTTGTCAGAAAATAAAGGGGGGTGGTTTTGTTGAGTTAAATGAGGGGGATATGACCCATAGTAACACAGTGTAAGTAAAGTTACGTGACACAAATGCCAAACTTCAAAGAAAAGTACGTGTATTTTCAGGATCAGATAGCCGATGCCAATTTAACTCTGATCTGAGAGGATGTGGCTTTTCTAAGTAGTTTATAGGCACATGGTAAAAAGAAGGTATTTCAGTTATCCATAGTTAATTTAGGATCCATGGATAATTCATTGCCTACAAACCTCAAATAATGTTAATGTTTTCTAAAGACTGGTACGATTCCATTTCCCACTTGTAATACAATCAGGGCACCAGTTCAGAAGCTGTTGCCACTTTCCCTTAATTAATGTACAATTTACAGTCTGGGTGAGAATAATGGATTAGACGAACACTCATGCAGTCAAGGGAAATGTCAACATCTATCCAGCAACAAAATCCAAAAGATGGAAACAATTCAACTTCAGTTTCATTTCAAGTGTTTTTACTGGATTTGTTGTTTATATACTGTGGGGCACTAAGTGAAAAACCTGCATTTGAAAGAGAAGTACTTGATGTTCACTTAGCACATAGCAAGTCTGCATTATTTCACAAATGTTTCAGGGTAAAGCATTTTCTCTCTCTCTTTTCCTGTGCTACCTCAGTATAATAGGATAGCTTCCCATGTAGGTCAAGAGACAGTGATTTTGCTGGTGTTCTCAATGTACAGTCTATAGGATAGCAGTCAAAGACTATTCCCATTTTAGTGGTGTTTTCTTATGATTATTTTTATTTGGGGGTAGAGAGGAGGTCTGGTTAAAAATAAATTGGTGTAAAAAAGGGGAAAAAAATAATTTAAAAAGGTCTAAGCCATGCAGTGTATGTTAGTTATGTTAAGTGTTGGTAGATAATGCTGTATTTCTCACAGTAACTGTCTCTGGTCCTTTCATTTCTTTTTCTCTTCTGCCTATGATTACAGTTCGCTCTGCTCCAGTTCACTCTGCATGTTTTAGCCTTTCCCGACCACTGCAATATTAAAAGTATATTGAGGATCTGAAAGACCATTACCTCAAGGGTCAGTTACCCTAATGCAGAACACTTTCCTCAGATTCAGTGGCAGCAGAACTGACTCTGAAACCTGTCTTAGAGAAGTACTTTTCCATTGCCAAAACCAGAGTTATTAAGCAAGGCAGTATTTTCTGAGTGGCAGTCCCACCCAGAGGGACACTGAGCATGGCAAGTCAATTGCAACGAGAAGGTAGCAGACCTGTCTTGTCTCATTACCTCATTTCCTGTGCAGTTTCACTTGAAAAGCTCTTCCTTATTAACCATCAAAGAACTCTTTACTGTGATTGCATGAACTAACTGTAGTAAAACGTAGCCCAATCATCACAATTTCAGTAAAATTGGCAGAAATTTGTTTCCTCCACCCTAGATATCAACAAGTGTGTTTTGTTTTTCAGTAAGAATAATATGATGTTGGTTAATATTAAATGGCAAGGAGTGAACATTAGTGGCTTATCGGGGCTGTTCAACAGGAGTGTCTAGTCTTTGGTATACGCGACAGGGAAGGACAGCTAAATACATGGGCCCAGCTGCATTAGCAATGGTGCAGCACCCACCTGGCCCCACCGCAGAGCTGCCCCAGAGCCAGCAAAACTAGCCACCAAAGGATCAGCCCAAGATTGGGGGAACACAAAGGTGGCATAAAGCCATTCTCACCCCACAGTGCGAGGGGCTCTTCCATCATTAATCAGGTATGAGCAATGGTGTTAGAGAAGGCTTAAAAAGATAAAGTTATTCCCTGGAGTATGATAATTACATGATTATGTAGATTGTGGTAATGCTGGTTGATAAACTGATGTAATGATATGGCATTGCCCTTTCACCAACCTAGAAAAGATTTTTTTTTGGAGTCATCATATGTTTCCAGTGAATGGGCCCAATTCTAGTACCCAATGTAGTTAAATGGCAGTACTCCTCACTTGCTACAATGGGAGAAGGCTTGACCCTAATATGTCAAGAGATGTGACCTTGAAAATGGCTGCCAGAGCCATACCTACATTGTGATTCCAGCCTGGTGTGTTTGTGGTTTTTTGTTTTGTTTTGTTTTTTTGAGGAAGGGGAATTTCCATAGTGTAAACAAGGCCAAAGTGTTTTGGGATTTATTTCCAGAACATTAAACATATATATCTCAACAATCATGACTAAGCCATCTCTTTAAATTCTGCACAGGCAGGTAGTTTAGTGTTCATGAAAGTATGAATAGCCAGAGATAGGCCCAAAGTAAAACTCCAAACACCTCATATTTTAGAGTGTTAGAAATGTTGAATCTTGAATGTTGTCTTCCCTATAAACCTGAACCCTTGCAGGTAACATCAAAGCAGTTGTTGCTGAGCCACAGAGATTAAACGTCAGGATCCTGACAAGGGCAGTCAGGACCAAGGGTCACAGCAGGGTCAGACCTGAGGCTGAGTAGTAGAGGACTTCATAGTCAAGTTACAGGCCAGGGTCAATACAAAGGATCAGGGTCTGAGTCAGGAGGCAAGATCCAAATCAAGCCAAGCTCTAAGCCAGGCATTCAAGAGCAGGAATGGTCATGGCAGCTACAGCAGTGTTGCATGGACACTTCCTGGAACATCCTTTGGGTTTATATAGGATGGGGAGCCAATCAGGATCCATGAGGCTGCTGCCTGTTGGACTCCTTGAGGTGGGACTTCCTGTGGTCTGTGTCTGCCACAGGTCATGGAGTGTGAGCTAGTTATAGCTGCTGCTGGGCCCCAGCCTGGGGGTTTCACTACCTGGTGGGCCTTACAAACAATAGTTAAGTGAACTATAACAATTTAAAAATGCTTAGCTGAATTGGTGCTGTACTTGGTTTGTCCTTATCTACACTTACAGCTTAATCAGTTTTCTGAAATTAATATCTATATATTAAAGAAAGGAAAGATATTCAATTTATTTTATTGTGAAAAACACTTAGTATCCTGTCCTATGTGCATTGAATTCAATATAGATACAGGTTTCAGAGTAACAGCCGTGTTAGTCTGTATTTGCAAAAAGAAAAGGGGTACTTGTGGCACCTTAGAGACTAAGCAATTTAATATTTATAAATTGGTTAGTCTCTAAGGTTAGTCTCTAAGGTGCCACAAGTACTCCTTTTCTTTTTGCAAATATAGATACAAAGTGTTAAATATATAAATGTAGGTGGATCTAACATGAATGTAATTTAATTATATGTTTACATTCATGTTAGATCTACTTCCAAATTTAACATTTTGTATCTTATATTGGATCATGAGAGAGAAAATATTTATTTACGTTACTTGAAATTGATTGTAGTCTCTCTGAGCTCTATTTAGAGATGCCTATTATTTTCATATGAGTGCTGTTTAAGATGGTTTCTCACTAGTTTCCATCTTGCATCTTCCACTACCCCAAATATGCAAAGACTTTTACTCAAAACAGTATGTGAAATATTCTGCATTGAACTCAACCTGTAATGTCCTGACCTTCGCACCAAAAAATTTGTACTGGGAGGGTTAGTAGTTGTCAAGCTCGTGTTTCTCTGTTAGTGTAAATTTTAATGCACTGGATTTAATTTGTATTATTAAGTAGGAAGAATGTGTATTATTAGAGGTAATGACTGTAAAGCTAGTTAATTACTGATTTTCCCCAACATAGCTAGCTTGACATTTTCCTAGATACAATGAAGGAAAAGATATGCATTAACAGAATGAATATGGAACAAACAAGCATTTTCAATAGACTTACTTCATTTTAATAGATATACAGTAATTACCTAGGAAGTGTGACTGCTTTCTTCATCCTGACACTAACGATTCAAATTAAGTGACAGAACTTAACATATAGGGGTACTAAGAGTGCATTTAGAACACCAGAGGTGGCTTAAGGATGCATAAAACCTTGTGTTTACTAATCTTTTTTTCACCATTGAATGCAATACTACAATAATATACATTTATGTTCTTTCTAAGTTTCATCTTAATAACTCCCTCTTGAAGCATATTTTTGGGAGAGATTTGTGTCTAGTGCCCGTGCACAGGAAGGAAGAGGACACAAGCAAATATCCCCTTCTTCGTCCTCCACATAAGGGCCAGGCAGAACAGAAGTCCCTTTTGCTCAGAGGAGCATTGGAACTGCTTTACCGTAGTTCTCCTCCCACTGGTGTTAGATCACTGCAAAGGGTCAGTGGGAAGATCCTGCTCTTATCCCTCTCTGCCAGGAATTGTGGTTTGAAGCCAGCAGTTGGCAGGACACGATGAGAAAACCAAGCTGCACCACACCCAACTTGCACTAGTACTAGGGAGCTGGAGGGGAAGGGGAATTGTGCCTCCTGAATCTCTCTCCCTGGTGCATTCCAGTGCCGCAAAGCAGATCACATTAGAAGTGATACAGTCTGTATGGTTATATAAAAATATTTGCATTGAGTTGTGCTGAAGTTTTAATTTTATCAACAACTTCTGATCTTTATATTCACTTTTAAAAAAAACATATAACCTGATTCTTCTACCTTTATTCACAATGATCAGCATGTCGCTTTAAACTAAGTCCCATTGATTTCAATAGGGCTACTCACTGAGCTACGGTAATATTTAACATACGGGTATCAGAATTGTCCAGTATCTATTTTTCCCCGTGTATTCATATCCCATGCAGGATATACAATGCAATTCAGGGTTTGAAGTTTTGTTCACTTTTCATTTTCCAGACTTGTCCGTTAGAGGGGATAGTCCATACTACAACAAGTGTGGCCTAGTTATAGTTTCTGATTCCTCTGAAAGGATCCGATATGGGAAAGTCTTTAATGGAACTTTATACGAACACACTGAAGGTTTTTTGAGTTTATGTTTTGAAGAAAAGATGGGCATGAGTCTCCTCCTGCAGGATGCAAGAAACTCCCATTGAGGGATTCAGGTTAGATACCTATTAAAGAACACGTACTCACCCCCATTGAGACTCAAGCAATTCAGAAGCCTAGAAACAGATTTTTAAAAACATCAGCACTTTGGGGCTGAATGACCTTGACAACAAGTTGCCCTATTCAATGTGATAACTATGCAGACTACTTTAACCTCATTGGAAGAAAGGATGTAAACTTCTTTCAAAACTGGCAAATTAAAAACTAATTCTCAAACTCTGGGGCCACTGAAAAGAGTATGGATTTCTAGAAGTACAATTCAGGATGTAAGAATATCCATACTTTAGGTCTCTCTGCATGACCAAAGAACCCCAGTCTAAGGAGCTTTATTTCTGAGCATAATCCTGAGATACTAGTTGTTAATAATGAAGAGAGAACCCTGTACCTACTGCATAAAATTCCACTCAATAAACCTGTGGGCTGTGGAGATAATGATTGCGCTGTGTTTGCTAGACTCTCGAACTCTGCAGGCAAACACAATCTTGAATATGTTGGGAATTTCATAAAAGGAGAGTACAGGGGATCTAAACTTTATTTTGCTTCTAAGTATCAATCTGGCAGCAAATCCTCAAAGATTTATTAGCTAACAGTGAGTTGTCTAATAAAGAGATACTGTAGTACTGGTCCTGTCCAGTCTTTCTTTTGTGTTTATGCAGCACTTTTCATTCTGAAAGGATCACCAAATGCTTTCTAAATAATATACATACAGTGCGATTTAACTACCACAGTGTTTAGGGTGGAGGACCCTAGCAGTTTAGAATCATGCAGTACACTAGTGGTAATGGGAATTTTGACCAAGGAAACAAGCAAAATTGTTTTTTTAGAACACCATCTCCATTTTAAGGTCTCCAAGGGAACGGCTTCAAAGTGCACAGGTTTTCAATGTAGTTGTTTTTTTTTCAGAGGGATGAAAGACTGAATCAGCCCTGTTAGGATTTGAATGTGTGGTTCTGGGGAACCGAGATATTTCAAACCTGATTCATAGGTCACTAAGCAATCCCCTCTGGCAATAATACCTGTATAGTAGTGCAGTAATTCAACTGCAACACTCCTGGAGCAGATAAGAAATAACTGTCCTGCAGTCCTTGAGAACTGTAGTGGATCAAAAACTGTAAGGCAAACACTAAATCATAGAATATTAGGGTTGGAAGAGACCTGAGGAGGTCATCTAGTCCAACCCCCTGCTCAAAGCAGGACCAATCCCCAACTAAATCATCCCAGCCAGGGCTTTGTCAAGCTGGGCCTTAAAAATCTCTCAGGATGGAGATTCCACCATCTCACTAGGTAACCCATCCCAGTGCTTCACTGCCCTCCTAGTGAAATAGTGTTTCCTAATATCCAACCTAGACCTACAGCAAATGAAGTACTTGCTGTACTGAGGAGTGTTGGAACTATGTATATGAACATATCTGAACTGTTAACAAAAGTCACCATTCAGAAGCATTTGAACTGTTAGATTTCAGAGTAACAGCCGTGTTAGTCTGTATTCGCAAAAAGAAAAGGAGTACTTGTGGCACCTTAGAGACTAACCAATTTATTTGAGCATAAGCTTTCGTGAGCTACAGCTCACTTCATCGGATGCATACTGTGGAAACTGCAGAAGATATTATATACACAGAGACCATGAAACAATACCTCCTCCCACCCCACTCTCCTGCTGGTAATAGCTTATCTAAAGTGATCACTCTCCTTACAATGTGTATGATAATCAAGTTGGGCCATTTCCAGCACAAATCCAGGTTCTCTCACCCTCCGCCCCCCGCCCCCAAACTCACTCTCCTGCTGGTAATAGCCCATCCAAAGTGACCACTCTCCTTACAATGTGTATGAAAATCAAGGTGGGCCATTTCCAGCACAAATCCAGGTTTTCTCACCCACAGACTCACTCTCCTGCTGGTAGTAGCTCATCCAAACTGACCTTTAGATAAGCTATTACCAGCAGGAGAGTGGGGTGGGAGGAGGTATTGTTTCATGGTCTCTGTGTATATAATGTCTTCTGCAGTTTCCACAGTATGCATCCGATGAAGTGAGCTGCAGCTCACGAAAGCTTATGCTCAAATAAATTGGTAAGTCTCTAAGGTGTCACAAGTACTCCTTTTCTTTTTGCGAATACAGACTAACACGGCTGTTACTCTGAAACCTGTCATTATACAAGGCACTGCATTTAGCCGTATGGAGTGGAAATCTATCAACTGCATGAAAAAACTTGTACAGATACAGACAGACATCATCTTCCTTTCCAAATGCAAACAGATGGACATTGTACCAAAAGGACTGAAGGTAAAAAATCCATTACAATCGACATACCACACAGACTATGCTGACAGCTTGTGCCACACGCTCTCAAAGAAACTGCGGAATCACCTGATCAAGATCCTCTACAGCAAACAGGGAAAGATTAAGAATGAGCTCTCAGAACTGGATACTCTCATAAAAAAACAACCTTCCACACAAACTTCCTCGTGGCTGGAATTTACTAAAACTAGACAAGCCATTTACAATGCACACTTTGCTTCTCTACAAAAGAAAAGGGACACTAAACTTTCTAAACTACTACATGCTACAAGGGGCCACAGCAATGGTTCCCTCAACCCACCCAGCAATATCGTTAACCTATCCAACTATACTCTCAGCCCAGCAGAAGAAGCTGTCCTATCTCGGGGCCTCTCCTTCTGCCCCTCCACCCCCACGAACATGATACAGTTCTGTGGTGACCTAGAATCCTATTTTCGACGTCTCCGACTCAAGGAATATTTCCAACACACCTCTGAACAACATACTAATCCACAGAGGCCTCCCTACCAACATTACAAAAAGAAGGATTCTAGGTGGACTCCTCCTGAAGGTCGAAACAGCAGACTGAACTTCTACATAGAGTGCTTCCGCCGACGTGCACGGGCTGAAATTGTGGAAAAGCAGCATCACTTGCCCCATAACCTCAGTCGTGCAGAACACAATGCCATCCACAGCCTCAGAAACAACTCTGACATCATAATCAAAAAGGCTGACAAAGGAGGTGATGTTGTCATCATGAATAGGTCGGAATATGAACAAGAGGCTGCTCGGCAGCTCTCCAACACCACTTTCTACAAGCCATTACCCTATGATCCCACTGAGAGTTACCAAAAGCAACCACAGCATTTGCTCAAGAAACTTCCTGAAAAAGCACAAGATCAAATCCGCACAGACACACCCCTGGAACCCCGACCTGGGATATTCTATCTACAACCCAAGATCCATAAACCTGGAAATCCTGGGCGCCCCATCATCTCAGGCATTGGCACCCTGACAGCAGGATTATCTGGCTATGTAGACTCCCTCCTGAGGCCCTACGCTCCAGCACTCCCAGCTACCTTCGAGACACCACTGACTTTCTGAGGAAACTACAATCCATCGGTAATCTTCCTGATAACACCATCCTGGCCACTATGGATGTAGAAGTCCTCTACACCAACATTCCACACAAAGATGGACTACAAGCCGTTAAGAACACTATCCCCGATAATGTCACGGCTAACCTGGTGGCTGAACTTTGTGACTTTGTCCTTACCCATAACTATTTTACATTTGGGGACAATGTATACCTTCAGATCAGCGGCACTGCTATAGGTACCTGCATGGCCCCACAGTATGCCAACATTTTTATGGCTGATTTAGAACACCATCACAGGGCCTAATAACATCAGCCACACTATCAGAGGCTCGTTCACCTGCACATCCACCAATGTGATATATGCCATCATGTGCCAGCAATGCCCCTCTGCCATGTAAATTGGTCAAACTGGACAGTCTCTACGTAAAAGAATAAATGGACACAAATCAGATGTCAAGAATTATAACTGTCAAGGTTCCTCCCCCACTCTGAACTCTAGGGTACAGATGTGGGGACCTGCATGAAAAACCTCCTAAGCTTATCTTTACCAGCTTAGGTCAAAACTTCCCCAAGGTACAAAATATTCCACCCGTTGTCCTTGGACTGGCCGCTACCACCACCAAACTAATACTGGTTACTGGGGAAGAGCTGTTTGGACGCGTCCTTCCCCCCAAAATACTTCCCAAAACCTTGCACCCCACTTCCTGGACAAGGTTTGGTAAAAAGCCTCACCAATTTGCCTAGGTGACTACAGACCCAGACCCTTGGATCTTAAGAACAATGAACAATCCTCCCAACACTTGCACCCCCCCCTTTCCTGGGAAATGTTGGATAAAAAGCCTCACCAATTTGCATAGGTGACCACAGACCCGAACCCTTGGATCTGAGAATAATGAAAAAGCATTCAGTTTTTTACAAGACTTTTAATAAAAAATAGAAGTAAATAGAAATAAAGAAATCCCCCCTGTGAAATCAGGATGGTAGATATCTTACAGGGTAATTAGATTTTTAAAACATAGAGAACCCCTCTAGGCAAAACCTTAAGTTACAAAAAAGATACACAGACAGAAATAGTTATTCTATTCAGCACAATTCTTTTCTCAGCCATTTAAAGAAATCATAATCTAACACATACCTAGCTAGATTACTTACTAAAAGTTCTAAGATTCCATTCCTGGTCTATCCCTGGCAAAGACCCAGCATACAGACAGACACAGACCCTTTGTTCCTCTCCCTCGTCCCAGCTTTTGAAAGTATCTTGTCTCCTCATTGGTCATTTTGGTCAGGTGCCAGCGAGGTTACCTTTAGCTTCTTAACCCTTTACAGGTGAGAGGAGCTTTCCCCTGGCCAGGAGGGATTTCAAAGGGGTTTACCCTTCCCTTTATATTTATGACAATAACATTCATAAACCAGTCGGAGAACACTTCAATCTCTCTGGTCACGCAATCACAGACATGAAGGTCGCTATCTTAAAACAAAAAAAACTTCAAATCCAGACTCCAGCGAGAAACTGCTGAATTGGAATTCATTTGCAAATTGGATACTATTAATTTAGGCTTGAATAGAGACTGGGAGTGGCTAAGTCATTATGCAAGGTAGCCTATTTCCCCTTGTTTTTTCCTACCCCACCCCCCGACGTTCTGGTTAAACTTGGATTTGTGCTGGAAATGGCCCACCTTGATTATCATGCACATTGTAAGGAGAGTGGTCACTTTAGATAAGCTATTACCAGCAGGAGAGTGGGGTGGGGGGAGGGATTGTTTCATGGTCTCTGTGCATATAATGTCTTCTGCAGTTTCCACAGTATGCATCCAATGAAGTGAGCTGTAGCTCACGAAAGCTCATGCTCAAATAAATTGGTTCGTCTCTAAGGTGCCACAAGTACTCCTGAACTGTTAGAGAGGTAGCTTTTTCTTTTTTCCTGTGTTCCTGTTACCTGCCATTTCATTATATACGGTTAGACCTGAGCTGATTTACTTTATGTAGCGCCCAGGTTTAGGGCCCAGGAAGTCCATAGCTGTGAAGCAACAAATGTCGGTTCTAGTCTCTGCCATGGGGAGACGTGCCTTCTGCAGCCTTTCAAAGGGTGGCCATGCTACCGTTGCAGCATGCATTCCTGCATCGTTCTGGAAGGAATTCTTCAGGAGGCAGGCTGGCATGCCCTCTTCTCAGGCCTTCCCATCCTCTAACCACCATACAACCCATTGCATAAGTCTATAGTGTGTCCCTAAATTAGACTAGCTATGCAGTTTAGCTAAAATCAAGCTGATTATCAATGTGAAGGGTCAGTTTCAAAGATGAATCCATATCCCTCATTTTAAACCGATCTTTTATAGGTTATAATGGAGAGACCTTGAACCTAACATGGCATGGAGGATTTTAGCCCGGAAAGTGGCTGCTGTACATTGCCCCGTATAATTGTGCTGAAAGATAGTTTAGGGAGGAAGGATAATCCAGCAGTTAGGCCTTGGCTAGGACCTCAGGAGGCTTGGGTTCAATTTCTTGCTCTGCCACAGACTTCCTGTATGACTTTGGGCAAGTCACTTAGTTCCTCAATTCCCCATTTATAGAATGCCTCTCCTGCCTCATAGGACTATTGTGAGAAATAATAAATGCATTAAAGATTGTGAGGCACTTAGAGACCACAGTGATGGGGGGCCATAAGTATCATAGATAGATAGGCAGTGCTTTCCAAACTGCTTGATTTTATCATCTAAGTTTAATTTTTATCTAACACTGAAAACTGAGAAGACACTCTTATGTCCCTGGAGAGGAAGGTATTGATCATTCACACCAAGGAATGTCTTCTTATAGCATGATTTACAGAGCAGTGTGTGGATCAGTCTCCAAGCAAGCTGTGGGATGAAATCACAAATTAATTAATTAATAGAATGGCTGTTAATTAATGAAGGATCAAAAAGTAAAAGTTTTGGGGATACCACTATGTTGATCTGACTTTCTGTTGAACTGAGGGCAATGTGTAAGAGACAGACACAGATGACTGGATGAGGAGGAACCACTGCAAAAAACCAAACGAAAACAACAATGAAACACAATTTCTATATTATTAGCCATTCTGAAAATTCAGCTCCTTTTGGCAGTCACTGCAATGTGATGACGAGGATGCCTTCCAGTTTACAGTACATTACCTAAAGTAACATCTATTTTATCATAAGAACGTTGTTTTGGGTAGAGTTTAAGATTTGAAAAGATTTGGGGTAGCAGTGATTAGACAGATCTGTCTCATTGATCCAAATGAGGTAAGCTCTTTAAGCAAAAGAAATGTTAGTGAATTCTTTAGTGTTGTGCCATATGGTAACTACGCCTTGAATACCTTGTTGAAAGGTGACATGGGAGTATTTAAATAAATCTGCCCCTGGCTTGATCTTTACTACTATAACAAAAACAAATCAATCTGAGATGGTAAAGAATTAGTGAAGATCCAAGAAAGTCACAGTAGATTAGCAGAAAAATAACACAGTGTGCGTGTAGGTATCATTTCTGACCCCAACCAGGCAGGAGGTTCCACACTGACCTCAGCTGAGATCTGTAAGGTTGCAGGGGTCTGTCTGCATAGAACTTTTTGCATTCATATGGGGGATACATTGGAGTGCAACACCTTTCAGAAGCTCTTCTGTCATTTGTTTTTTCATGGTCATAGTGTCTAAGGTCAGAAGGGACCATTATGATCAGCTAGACTGACCCCCTGTATAGCACAAGCCAGAGAACTTCCCCAAAATAATTCCTAGAGAAGATCTTTTAGAAGAATATCCAATCTTAATTTTAAAATGATCAGTGATGGAGAATCTACTATGACCCTTGGTAAATTGTTCCAATGGTTAATTATTCTCTGTAAAAAAATGTACACCTTATTTCCAGTCTGAATTTGTCTGGCTTCAACTTCCAATCATTGGCTTGTTACACCTTTCTCTTCTAGACTGAAAAGACCATTATTAAATATAAATTCCCCATGAATATATTTATAGACTGTAATCAACCCACCCCTTAGCCTTCCCTTTTAATATTAATAGATTGAGGTCCTTAAATCTTTCACTGTAAGGCGTGTCTTCTAATCCTTTAATCAGTCATTCTCATGGGTCTTCTGTGAACCCTCTCCAATTTAATCAACATCCTTAAATTGTTGTTACCAGAATTGGACACAGTATTCCAGCAGTGGTCACACCAGTGACCAATAGAGAGGTAAAATAATGCCTACTTCTACTCAAGATTCCCCTGTTTATACATACCAGGATCGTATTAGCTGTTTTTGGCCACAGTGTCACAAGGGGAGATCATGTTAAATTGATTATCCCCCGTGACCCCCAAATGTTTTTCAGAGTCACTGCTTCCCAGGAGAAAGTCTTCCATCCTGTAAGTGTGGCCTACATTCTTTATTCCTCGATGATCACATTTACATGTAGCCATTTTAAAACGCATATTGTGTGCTTGCACCAAGTGTTCTAGATAGCTTTGAACCAGTGACCTGTCCTCTTCATTATTTACCTCTTCAAGTTTTGTGTCATCTGCAAATTTTATCAGTGATTATTTTGTTTTCTTCCAGGTCACTGATAAAAATGTTAAATAGCATAGGGCCAAGAACTGATCCCAGTGGAACCCCACTGGAAACACACTGTAGGTGGGCGGGGCTGTCCCTCTGCATCCACTTCTGAGGGAGGCCCTGCCTCCTGCCAGTCTGGTTTGCTAGAGTATGCTCAAAACAAAGACGGGGGGATTAGCGATACTCGATGGGCCCCAGCCGTCAAGCAGGGATGGGCCACAAACAGTCTGGGCTCTGGCTGGCGATCAGGACAGAGCATTACTAAGTTATAAGCCTAGCCTTTAAGTAGGGCAGGGCAGTAAACAATCAGAGCTCTGGCCTGCGTTCAGGCACAGCTGTAGCAGTTCATATGCCCAGCCTTCACGCAGGGTGGGACAGCAAACAGTCAGGGCTTTGGCCTGCAGTCTGGCAGAGCTGTAGCCCCAACCATGATCTATGGGTCTCCTGTATGGGTGAGCACCAACCATGGTCTTATGGGGCTCTGGCAGGGGTGTCCAAGGAGCACAGTCCCCTTGGCCTAAGGAGGGGGAGTACTGCCACTCCAGGGGTGGGGTGGAAGGCGGGACGCAGGCCCGCCCAACTCTACCACATCCCAGCCTAGGGCCCTAACGGTGGCAGAGTGGCCCACCACTAGGTCAGCGGGGATCCACTCGCAACATGCTGACCTTGTTTCAGGCCAGCTCTTAACCAGACTGTTGTCTAGTTTCCCTAGTCTACTTCCCACTCTCGGGTGTACCTGCATCCAGGGGTTGTCCTCAGTCTCCCTGAGATACACTGCCAAGGGTAGTGGTAGCAGTTCCTCAGTGTCAGGGGTCTCAGGAAGCTCATCTAGGCCCTCAGGGCAGGCGCAGCTCTCCTCAGCATCCCACTCCTGCAGCAGGGAAGATGCATCTGTCTCCCTCGGCAGCTCCCTCCTAACTGAGCTGCAGGGCCGGCCTTTTATACTTTCTCTTCCTGTCCCGCCCCTCTGCTTCTGGCATGAGGGGCATGGTCCTCCTGGCTCCACCCATCAGGTGGCTTATGGCATCTCCTCCACGTCTGCCTCTGAGGGCAGCCACACCTCCTCACTACACACCCACACTCAATGACTGTTCCCTGTTTTTAATTGCATTTCAATCAGCTAGCCAGTTTTGCTTCCGTTTAATGTGCCCATGTTAATTTTATATCATTCTAGTTTTGTAATCTAAATGTTTTGCTGTGTTAAGTCAAATGCCTTACAGAAATCGAAGTATATTACATTGACACTATTACCTCTATCAACCAAATTTATAATCTCATTTAAAAAAAGCTATCTAGTTATTTTGACAGGATCTATTTTCCATAAAATCCATGTTGACTGACATTAATTACATTGCTCTCCTTTATTATTTTATTAATCAAGTCCCGTATCAGCTGCTCCATTATCTTGCCTGGGATCGAAGTCACGCTAACGGGGCTATAATTACTGTCATTAACCGATATACCCTTTTAAAAATTGGCATAATATTAGCTTTCTTCCAATCTTCTGGAACTTCCCATAGTCTTATTGAAATGCAACGTTAATGGTCCAGAGCGCTCCTTAGCCAGCTCTTTTAAAACTCCTGGATGCAAGTTATCTGTACCTGTTGATTTAAAAATTTCAATATTTAGTAGCTTCTTTTTATTATTGATAATTTTGCCATTTCCATCTCTGAATGGACCAATACCATTGTCAGGATTCTTTTTCTTCCTAATATATTTAAAGAACTCATTCTTATTGTCCTTAACTCTGCTGGCCGTAGATTTATCCTTGTGTTCCCTTGGGTTCCCTTATCAATTTTCTATAATTTCTAACTGCTGGTTTCTATTTATTACTATCAACTTTTATACCAAAGTCTTCCCTGCTTAGCTCAGCTCTGCCCTGCACCACCAGGGAGTAATTAACCACTCAGAGACTTCAAACAGTTGGGCTGATCAAAATTCCAAGGGTTAGAGCCTTGCAGCCTTTAGCAAGGCACTGAGCAAAGCTTCAAGGGCTTACTCAGGGGCCCATGGCCCAGTTACACAGCCTGTACACAGAGAACAAATAACCAGCCAAACAGACAATCCTCAGACAGACCAAACTCACCAAGTCCTGCTACCTCCAAGCACAAAATCGGTAGCTGGATGCTGGGATGCTGAGTTAGGTATGTTGACATTGTTAAAGGAGAATGTATTACAGGTGTTTGTGGCTCTGCTGTTAGAATGAAAATGAAACAGAAGACTTGCTAATGCCTGCAAAGGTTTGAGTGTATCCCTTCACTGTGGGAGCGGATGGTGAGATCTACTGCTGCAAGGAGAGAACACAAACATAGGGCCAGACAGTGGCCTGGCTTGCACAATGGATGGGAGTAAGGAAAGAAGCACAGGCATATTCCTTTTGGGCAGACAACCGAGATCCTGGGCAGTGGTGTGGGAAAGAGATCAGCTTCTGCAGAACACCACGTCCATCCCCTGTGCAAGTGGGCTTGACAACACAGGGATTTCATAAAGCTTTGGCTCCATTACTCCAATGCTAGCATAGGTGTGCTAGCCAGCACGCTGGAGAAAATACCCTGTCCCGGATATAGACCAGGAACAGGTTATGCCTTCTGAAGCAAGGGGTAACCAATAAGGTAAATTGTAACAGAGTCATGATCTTTGTTCTGGGGCAGCAGAACAATGTGTTGCTTCTTGCTAGAGCCTCGTGCGGAAACCGTTGATTAAGCCCATAATGAAACAACAGAAAGACTGCAAATTAAAAGTTAGGGTGTAACTCTGTCCTCAGCTTTTGCCAGTAAGGTAAACTGGCCTTGCTGTTCTTGGTCTTTTGCTCCCTGAGCCAACAGGA
Source organism: Caretta caretta (assembly GCF_965140235.1). Taxonomy (NCBI): domain Eukaryota; kingdom Metazoa; phylum Chordata; order Testudines; family Cheloniidae; genus Caretta; species Caretta caretta. The sequence goes on along the minus strand of NC_134208.1, from coordinate 198,139,645 downwards.
TGGGGAACTGGGCATTAGTACTTTCAGAACAGTTATCTATACTAGAAAACTTGCACTGGTGTAGTTAAATCAATGTAAAATCAAATTAGTTAGATTGATGCTCGTTAAACTTGTTTAAACTGCACTTATACCAGTGTACCTTACTTTGGTAAATTATTGGATTAAGCTAAACTGTGGTAAATCCATTTTGTAATAACAGTGCAAAAACCCTAGTCTACTAGTGTAGACTAAAGGCCTCAGCCTCTAGGTCACACACATATGAGTGTTTCATGTCACCCAGTGACCACTCCTTCGGTTTCAGAAAGATGTCTGCCGTAGTTCAGCATTCTCAGTTCCTGCGGATGAAGGGTCTGCAGTGGCTTGACCGTGGGGCCTGGTCCCAGCCTTTAAGAGCCTTGGCAGGTCCTCTGCAGGAGGCTGTCGCACCCAACTGCTCACCTGCTCAGTCGTCCCGACTGAACTGATTTGCTCCCTTTGAAATCCTCCTTCCAATCAGAGCATGCCAAGCAGGGTTGAGGAGGTATGGCTTCCTGTGTCCAAAGCAACTCCTTAACCCTCTTCTCACCAATGTGGGGTTGGTATACCCTGACGCAGCATGCGCGAGCTGGTGTAATTTTGTGGGGAGAGTCATTCCACATTTGTTGGCACAAGGAGGAAGTGGGCACATCTTGACAATTTCTTCCATTTTGAGAGATTCTACCCACTCAAGAGGTATTCCCTGTACTTAAAATGGGGACTCCTGCTGGAACCGGTAATATCTCCCAGAATGGGAACAGTTTTTAAAATGCAGGCCGCTAGTGTGCATATGTATATAATACACTGTGTATTTCCCATCTGAACCACAGTATGAAATACATCATTCATTTTAGACCCAACACAACATGAATTTTTTCACTGTTAATTCCTGTAAACTATTAGCAAGAAATGCACAAAACAACCGAATATATATTAATCTTTTTCTTTCCAAAACAGTAGCTTTACATTGTTTGCTATTGTCCTTACCCCTTCTCTCCCCAATACTGTCTATTGTCATTGAGTTGTTTAAAGGGGGAGGAGGGATCTTGCAGGCACTTGGGACCAGATTTTCAGAAGAGCTCAGGGATGGCTTTTCAAGAGCTCAGTACACACAGTTGGGGACAGATTTCCAGAAGTTCCCATTTAGGCACCTAAATAAGGGACAGATTTCAGAAGTGCTCAGCACCCAGCGGTTCCTGTTGTGACCTTTATAGCCAGTTTTTCAAAAGAGCTCAGTACCCACTGTGCCTATTTAGGTGGCTAAATTGGAGCTGAGCTCCTGAAAAACTGGCCTTTTCTGTTGGACTTATTGTCTTCTATGGGATTTTAATTATTTAATTTATTTGTTTGTGTATTTATTCTTGATGGGATTTAGAGGGTCAGGCCCTAATTTAAGGTCCAGTCCTGCAACTTTATTTGTACATGCAGACCTTGTTCATGCAAATAGAAATATTGACCCTTTATTTGTAGTAAGTAAGGACAGCTGACGTGAATAAATGTTACAAGATTGTAATCTAGAAGACCAATCTCATTAAGGCAGGGGACCCTGTTTTGTATGTTTGTAAGGTCTCATGCATAGCTATATATATAGTTAGGAGCTGGGTTAAACCTCGTTATGGGTTGATTTTAGAACCTAATTGATATTAATGGGTGTCTATATTTTTGCTATTGTATTTCTCATTTTAGACTTCTATCACCTATAGAGAGGGCCCATGTCGCATTTTTGAGTCTTAGAAGTTTGAGAGGACTGTGTTTGTGCAATCCACTTTTAAAACAAATTCCTACCCATTTGGTTAGCATAAAAACCTCAACGTTCACATGGTGAGAAATACTTCTATGAGTAAGCTGTGAAATGCATTTGAAACTACACTTAGCTTTCTTTGAGAGGTTTTTGTCCTCCTAATTATACACAATAACATTTGTTATGTCTTTATTATTTTCAGATTAATGTAACCATTTATTCATTATTAAGAAGTGCTTCTTACCTTTTTGAACTTCCAGTCGCTGAGGTGCACCAATTTCTTTTATATTTAAATAACTGAAAGGATGCGTATTTTATTTTAAAACCTCCACTTCAAATGGCTTCAAAAACCCAAAGATGCAGCATGATGTATTTTAAAAATCCAGTTCTAAAACAATAATCACTTTAATGAGCAATCAAATATGCATTCTTAACATCTCAAGTACACTTTTTTTAAAAAACTGCCTTTCCAAGAGTGGCATATCTCATTTCTGTTTTGACATTCAACTGCATTAGTGTACACTTGTTAAACTTGTATATCTAAATTCCATTTGTCAGATATGCCAGGTCTCTACTTACACTTTCACCCTGTGTTCAAGTTGCACCACTTTTAAACCACTTAACACATTTCAAGTGCTTGAGTGCTAACAAACTCTTTCTTAATTCACAGTGTTCTGCTATTACAGCTGCCCAGAAGTGCTTTTCCACATCTAAATGGACAAATAATAAACGTGAATGCTAATTCAGAAACTAAAATACAAGTTGTTAAAGACAGTTAAGGAAGAAAGTGTGATTCATCAGGGTTCAGCCGGGATTCATCAGCTAATATCACCCCAAATTACATTTTCTCTTACAAATACCTCCCCAAACAAACAATCCTCACCCAAATATTAGAATATCTAGAAAGTCAGTTTAGTTGCTTACTGCCAGGTCCAAACCATCTGTTCCTTCCTTCTTTACCCCCTTCCCTCACATGTTCTTTTCCCTTTGTCCTTTCCCTAATCTTGTCCTTTCACCTCAGATCTCCTGTGCCCCCTTTCTTCCCATGGACAAAATGTGGCATACCAAATGTCAAGGTGTGCTACCTTTCTTTTTAGGGAAGGTTCGCAATAGCAAGCTATCTTCAACCTTAACAAAGGACCTACCTCTGTTCAGTTATGTTATAGACATATTTCACAGCTGGCACATGTATACCTTACCATGTCAGTCGCTGCGTGCCTCCTACAAGGTGCTGAGCATTCTCAACTTTCAATCTATTGAGTGTTGAGGGTGCTCAGCTATTGCAGGATCAGGCTGTATGATGCTGGTTCAGGACAGTGGAACGATCTTGGGGTTCATTAAATAACAAACCAGTGAATGAGAAAGGAATGAATCTTTAATAAAACAAACTGGAAAGCATCTGCAGTGAGCTGCTGCACAAAGCCATGCAGTGTTCTCCTCTGCGGCACACCTCCAAATTCCCACACTCACAACACAGTTCCTTATGAGTAAGGCTGTGATTCTTTCACGGATTCTGTGACTTTCCATGACCTCTGCGACTTCCGCAGCAGCTGGTGCTGCTGACTTCAGGGCCAGCTGCTCGTGCTCCCCACGGCCAGCTGCATCGGCCGCTACTTGAGTGACTTGGGACCAGCTGTTCTGGCGGTCCCCGGTGCCAGCCACACTGGCCGCTGCTCGGGAGGCCTGGGGCCAGCTGGCTCCGGGAACTGTCTGAGCAATGGCTGGTGCAGCTGGTCCCATGGACCGGCCAAGCAGCTGTCTTGGGGACGGCCCCCGGGAGTGCCCAAGCAACAGTCCTGGGGGCCGCCCCAAAGCCAGCTGCACTGGCCACTGCTTGGGCAGCCCTGGGCAGCTGGCTTCGAGGCCAGTGCGGCTGGTCCTGGGGGCATCCCTGGGGAGCATCTGAGCAGCGGTCCTGGGGGCTGCTCTGGGGCCAGCTGCACCACCAGCAGCTGCTCGGGTGGCCCCAGTGAACTGGCTCCGAGGACCGCCGGAACAGCGGCCAATGTGGCTGGCTCTGGGGAAGGCCCAAGCAGCAGTCCTAGGGCAGCAGCCTAAGGAGCCTGGAGACCATCCAGAGAGTGGTCCCCGAGAGCAGCGGCCGGGGGCAGTCAACCCCCAGCACTGGAGCAGCCCCTGCCCCCCACCAGCAGGGGTCCTCTGGAGCAGTGTGGCCCCAGAAGTAGAGATTTTGTCAGGGGTATTTTTTGTAAAAGTCATGGACAGATCATGGGCCGTGAATTTTTATTTATTGCCCGTGACCCGTCCATGACTTTTACCAAAAATACCCGTGACTCAGTCTTAGCCTTACTTATGAGGGAAAGTCTCTAAATTATAATCTTCTGCAAACATATCTCTACATCTTCCCTCTTAAAGAAAAACAAATTAATTCTTATATACATACACAGTTAACAACTATCAAATAACATGCATTCAATTCTCAACCCATGTAATACACTTCCAGAAACCCAATATGTGAACTCCCTGGGCAGGGAGGTTATTAGCATATCACTCTTGGCTGAGTCTTTACCACTCACTTTCCTCAAATATCCTTTCTCCATTCAGGTTAGCAAGTCTCTAGGAGTCTCTCAGGATGTTTAATCTCCCGCTCTGATAGTCTCAGTATCACCCTTGCATTAGTCCGAGTTCTCTTGTTCATTAACAGTTTCTTCTTTGTGCGTTGATGATAAAGGATCAGTCAGATGGGAAATGCCAGAGTCCACATCTCCTGTCAATGTGTTGGAACTTTCAGGGATTAGTTGTAGATCCCTTTGATTACAGCTAAATGTGTCCCCCTAGTCTGTCTGGACTACATAAGTCTTGTTCTTTAACGATAGCCTTTTGGCCCCAAGATTTGAAGGTGTGATTCCTCAGGCACACTCTAACACCGGGGTTAAGAGATGGGAGATCACAGGCCCCTTTGTCAAAATAATATTTCTGCGTCCACTTCTGATTTTCTCTCATGTTCTGTATGGCTTAATTGTTATGAGATTTCAGCAAGTAGATCTGATCCTTCTTCCCATTAACAGCTGAGCTGGAGAAAAGCCATTTTCCAGGGGTGTACTTCAGTAAACCAGTCACGCTTTATACAAATCATCCTCGCTGTCACAAGTCTTTTTCATAAGATTCTTTACTGTCTGTATAGATCTTTTCACAAGTCCATTTGATTGGGGGTAATTTGGACTTGATGTTTCATGATGAAAATCCCAATCTATAGCAAATTGCCTAAAATCTTCACTGGAAAATTGTGGCACATTGTGACTAGAAACTTCATCTGGAATTCCACGTCTGGAGAAGATTCCCTTGATGTTGGCTATCACCAACTTACTGTTAATACTGTGCAATGTGCAAATTTCTGGATACAGAGAATAATAATATGTAAATATTAAATAATCCTTTGATTGCCAGGTAAGTAAGTCAATGCCTACCTTCTCATAACGCCTTTGTGGAGCTGGATGAGGTCTCAGTGGCTCTGCTTGTTGGTATGGCTTGTATTTCAAGCAGAAAAAGCAGTTTCCTACCACATTAGTGATGTCATGATTGTTCCGCAGCCAATACCGCACCTCTTGTGCTCATTGTTAGCACTTCTCAATTCCTGAATGACCCTCATGGATCTTCCTTCGCATTTCTTTTTGGAGGCTCATTGGAATTACAGCCTTACTGCCCTTGAAAATCACCCCATCTATCACAGTAGGTTCATGTCTGCAGTTCCAATAGTCTCTTAAACTTGGGCACCAACTGCTTATTTTTTTCAGGCCACCTTTTAATGATCACTTCTTTAAGGATTCCCAATGATTCATCTTTCTCCATTTCCTCTCTTATTTGTTACTGTTTCCTGTTAGTTATGGGAATTGACTATACAATCAGATCTACATAGGCTTGCATCTCTGTCTATAGAGTCTTCTCTGGAAAGTGCATCTGCAGTGAACACAAATTTACCGAGTGTGTAGGTCACAATCAAATCATACTTTTGCAGCTTTATCATCATTCTTTGAATCTGTACAGTACAGTCATTTAGCAGTTTGCTAAATAACTCTATTAGGGGCTTGTGGTCCCTTTCAACCTCCAGTCTGTCCATGAATATACTGATTGAATCTCTCACAAACAATATTCCTAAAAGCTCTTTTTCAATCAGTGTGTATCTGGTTTCTGTCTCAGTCAGTGATTTGGATGCGTATACCACTGGTTGCCAACAACCTTCATGTTTCTATAAAATCATTGCATCTAACCAGTACTGTGAAGCAGACTGTGAGATTTTAACAGGCCTTCCTGGTGCACAGAACTTCAGCACTGGTTCTTCTATCAGTTGTTGTTTTAAACTTTCCCATGATTCCTCCTGTTTTGCATCCCATTCATTTTTATTCTTTAGGAATTTTCTCAAAGCTGCTGCTTTGGTGTATAGATTAGGTTTCAGAGTAACAGCCGTGTTAGTAAAAAGAAAAGGAGTACTTGTGGCACCTTAGAGACTAACCAATTTATTTGAGCATGAGCTTTCGTGAGCTACAGCTCACTTCATCGGATGCATACCGTGGAAACTGCAGCAGACTTTATATACACATAAAGATCATAAAACAATACCTCCTCCCACCCTACTGTCCTGCTTATCTAAAGTGATCATCAAGTTGGGCCATTTCCAGCACAAATCCAGGTTTTCTCACTCTCCACCACCCCACACACAAACTCACTCTCCTGCTGGTAATAGCCCATCCAAAGTGACAACTCTCTACACAATGTGCATGATAATCAAGGTGGGCCATTTCCTGCACAAATCCAGGTTCTCTCACCCCCCTCCAAAAAACACACACACAAACTCACTATCCTGCTCGTAATAGCTCATCCAAAGTGACCACTCTCCCTACAATGTGCATGATAATCAAGGTGGGCCATTTCCAGCACAAATCCAGGTTTTCTCACCCCCATACACACACAAACTCGCTCTCCTGCTGGTAATAGCTCATCCAAAGTGACCTCTCTCCCTACAATGTGCATGGTAATCAAGGTGGGCCATGTCCAGCACAAATCCAGGCTTTCTCACCCCCCCCCTTTTTTTTTTCCCGGGGACACACACACACACACACACAAACTCACTCTCCTGCTGGCAATAGCTCATCCAAACTGACCACTCTCCAAGTTTAAATCCAAGTTTAACCAGAACGTCGGGGGGTGGGGGAGGAAAAAACAAGGGAAATAGGCTACCTTGCATAATGACTTAGCCACTCCCAGTCTCTATTTAAGCCTAAATTAATAGTATCCAATTTGCAAATGAATTCCAATTCAGCAGTTTCTCGCTGGAGTCTGGATTTGAAGTTTTTTTGTTTTAAGATAGCGACCTTCATGTCTGTGATTGCGTGACCAGAAAGATTGAAGTGTTCTCCGACTGGTTTATGAATGTTATAATTCTTGACATCTGATTTGTGTCCATTTATTCTTTTACGTAGAGACTGTCCAGTTTGACCAATGTACATGGCAGAGGGGCATTGCTGGCACATGATGGCATATATCACATTGGTGGATGTGCAGGTGAACGAGCCTCTGATAGTGTGGCTCATGTTATTAGGCCCTGTGATGGTGTTCCCTGAATAGATATGTGGGCACAGTTGGCAACGGGCTTTGTTGCAAGGATAGGTTCCTGGGTTAGTGGTTCTGTTGTGTGGTATGTGGTTGTTGGTGAGTATTTGCTTCAGGTTGCGGGGCTGTCTGTAGGCAAGGACTGGCCTGTCTCCCAAGATTTGTGAGAGTGTTGGGTCATCCTTTAGGATAGGTTGTAGATCCTTAATAATGCGTTGGAGGGGTTTTAGTTGGGGGCTGAAGGTGACGGCTATTGGCGTTCTGTTATTTTCTTTGTTAGGCCTGTCCTGTAGTAGGTGACTTCTGGGAACTCTTCTGGCTCTATCAATCTGTTTCTTCACTTCCGCAGGTGGGTATTGTAGTTGTAAGAAAGCTTGACAGAGATCTTGTAGGTGTTTGTCTCTGTCTGAGGGGTTGGAGCAAATGCGGTTGTATCACAGAGCTTGGCTGTAGACGATGGATCGTGTGGTGTGGTCAGGGTGAAAGCTGGAGGCATGCAGGTAGGAATAGCGGTCAGTAGGTTTCCGGTATAGGGTGGTGTTTATGTGGCCATTGTTTATTAGCACTGTAGTGTCCAGGAAGTGGATGTCTTGTGTGGACTGAACCAGGCTGAGGTTGATGGTGGGATGGAAGTTGTTGAAATCATGGTGGAATTCCTCAAGGGCTTCTTTTCCATGGGTCCAGATGATGAAGATGTCATCAATATAGCGCAAGTAGAGTAGGGGCTTTAGGGGACGAGAGCTGAGGAAGCGTTGTTCTAAATCAGCCATAAAAATGTTGGCATACTGTGGGGCCATGCGGGTACCCATAGCAGTGCCGCTGATCTGAAGGTATACATTGTCCCCAAATGTAAAATAGTTATGGGTAAGGACAAAGTCACAAAGTTCAGCCACCAGGTTAGCCGTGACATTATCGGGGATAGTGTTCTTGACGGCTTGTAGTCCGTCTTTGTGTGGAATGTTGGTGTAGAGGGCTTCTACATCCATAGTGTTAGTCTGCATTCGCAAAAAGAAAAGGAGTACTTGTGGCACCTTAGAGACTAACCAATTTATTTGAGCATAAGCTTTCGTGAGCTACAGCTCACTTCATCGGATGCATACTGTGGAAAGTACAGAAGATCTTTTTATACACACAAACCATGAAAAAATGGGTGTTTACCACTACAAAAGATTTTCTCTCCCCCCACGCCACTCTCCTGCTGGTAATAGCTTATCTAAAGTGATTACTCTCCTTACAATTAGGTTTGAATTTTCTAAGATAATTAACCATTCCCAGGAACTGTTGGACATCTTTCTTTGACTTGGGACATGGCATCATTTCAGTGGCTGAAATCTTCCTCTTGTCAGGTTTTACACCTTCATTGGAAATAATGTCCCAAACAAAAGTCAGTTCTGTAACCTCTAAAATACGTTTCTCCCTATTTAGTCTGAGGTTTGCAGCTCTGGTTGTATGCAGGACTTCCCAAAGTTTATGATTATGCTCCTCTTTTGTTGAGCCCCAGATGACAAAGTCATCCCTTGAGGTGTGAACACCATTAATATGTTCATAGATCAGATATACGGTTTTGTGGTACAGTTCTGGTGCTGAAGGTATGCCAAAGGGTAATTGTAAGAATCTGTATCTTCCAAATGGGGTGTTAAATGTGCATAGCTTTGAGCTTTCTTCAGTTACTTTTAGCTGCCAAAAACCTGAGGATGCATCCAATTTACTGAAATATTGAGCATTTGCAAATTGAGCCATAATCTCTTTTCTGGTTGGTAGTTTGAAATGTTCTCCTTTTTTAGCCTTGTTGAGGTCTCTGGGATCTAAGCATATGTGTAGCTGGCTGTTACTTTTCTCCACAATAGTGAGGGAGCTCACCCATTCTGTTGGTGCCTCAATTTTTTGTTTTACTTGCATTGCTTCCATCCTTTCAAGCTCAGCCTTGAGTTTATCACAGAGTGCAGGTGGTACCTTTCTACATGGATGGATAACTGGAGGGTCCTGCTTGTTTATCCATATTTTTGTTCACCCTGCAGGCAACCCAACCCTTGAAACAGGTCATGACATTCTCAAAAGAGTGCCTTGTAGCAAGGTTCAGTATGATTTTGTAGCGAGAGCACCCATTTTACCAGACTGAGTTTCTCACATACAGCCAGGCCTAAAAATTGGTGTCACATCTTTTGGTACTACAGGAAAGGGAGCCTATACGTGGTGTTTTTATGGTTGATGCTAGCAACGCACCTTCTCTTCTTTGGTATATTTGTTCCAGAATAACCAGTTACTTTTATTTTTGTTGGTCCCAGTTTTGGTCTTATTTTCAGTCTCACGTAATCTTATTCAAACAGAATATTAACCTGAACTTCTGTGTCCAGTTTCAGTGGAATAATTGTTCCATTCACTGTCATAGGCAGTATCCAGTCACTCTCATCAGGCTTGCTAGATCCCAGTACATCTATGAAAAACTCCTCAACCCAGATTGTCTTTAACTGAATGCACTTGACTGTTCAGCATTTGAGATCTGCAGCATTTTACAAAATGATTATTTCCCCGACATTTATGACAGTTTCTCAGAGGCAACACATTGTTTGGGGCCATGCTGTGATCCACAGCTTCCACATAACCATCTGTGCCCAGTTTTCTCCCAAGCAGTGGTTTCATAGTGAGTGATTCCACTTTCTGATTTGATGTAGTCCAGCTATAGTATTTAGTACTTAGTACATAGATAACCCCTCCTGGTGAATTCAGCTCTTTGATTTGTGCTTTCACAGTTTCTGCTGCCCTGCATATTTTGGAGATCTTTTTCTAAAGTTAAATCTCCTTCATGGAGCAGTCTCTCTCTTAACACATTGTCTTTAATGCCACAAATGATTCTGTCTCTGACCAGAGACTCCGTTACCTCACCAAAGTCACAGGTTTTACTGAGTTTCCTTAATTCTGTGACATTGCTCTGTGATGTCATCAGTTTTTTGCATATTCGTAAAAAATTCTCTCTCTAAGGTTTCATTCTGTTTTGGAAAGCAACAGTTAATAAATACAATTCAAATCTCTCTCTGATTTTTTCCCAGTTCTCTGCAACATTGTCTGACAATTGCAGACTGGAAGGAGGTTGCAATACATCCATTTTTGGCTCCCCCACTCCTCCTCCTCAAACTAGTCAAGCTTACTATTGTGCTCACCAAATACATGCAAAAGGCTCTGTGCCTGGTGCTCCATGTGCTTCTCTGGTGCCTCCCTTTGTCTCTGCTTTCAGTTGCAAACACAGGAATTAACTTCAAAACCACTGCAGTTTCCTTTTCATTCAGCACTTCTGACACCTTGTAAGGATCCTGGGGCTCATTAAATAACAAGCCAGTGAATGAGAAAGGAATAAAACTTTAATAAAACAAACTGGAGAGCTTCTGCAGTGAGCTGCTGCACACAGCCATGTGGTATTCCCAGCCCCAATTTCCCACACTCACAGAACAGCCCCTTATGAGGGAGCATCTTTAAATTATAATCTTCTATAAACATATCTCTACACAAAGTACTTAATCGTGTACTTAATTTTAGGCACACAATTAAGTCCCATAGGATTTAAACCTTTCTTAACATCGGGAACAAAATTAAGTGCTTTCCTGAAATGGGGCCAAAAATTGTATCCAAGGAGCCTTGCTCCCAAAGCCCCAGAAATGTACATTCAGATATTATCTGATTGTCAATATCTCAGTAGTTTAATTCTACTGCTTAGCTTGTTGATGATAAAGCGTACAGACTCAAAATATCATGTACTCCTGAAAAGATACCATCTCTTCTTGTCTTTTATGTGTGTGCAAAACAATGAATGCTTTCTTAGAAATAAACTGTAATATTATATTGATTTGAATGATCAAGGTTAGAACTCCATAATACCTCTGCCTACTAAAGGGCAGGTAATATTCTCATGAGATTGCCAATGCCAGTAATCCATGAAGTACAGTACACATAATACTGTAATGAAAGGTCATTTAGAATGGTTGTTTAACACCTGAATTCAGTGGCCTTAAACCCTACCTGCTATATAGTTGATGATTTTTCCTTCCAATTTGTGATTATAGCTGGAGGTTTTTGTATTTGCTTTTGCGTTTATGATTTGTCTTGTTTGTATGATGAATAAGAGACTATTCAATGAAAATGTCAGGTCAGACACAGCATGAAGGGGCAAGGTATACAATTATTTCCATTATTCAAGATGCAGCATGCATGGGAACTTAACAGAAAATCCACTTAAGAAATAAGAGATTTATATCTATGACCTGATTCATTAATCTTTCAGCACTTCTGAAGATATTTATCCCAGAAGTGCTTACTGATGATTTAATAAGTTTTGTTTTATTTTACAGTATTGTTTTTTATGTGTTGCACATGTTCACTGGAGGATGAATAGATCCCAATAAATTAATTAGTCATGTCTGCCTTTTATAATAAGGGGCTTGATAAATCAATGCATGACTCCAGTTTTACACCAGTGTAACCGCATGGATTTCAAAGGTGTTATGTTGGTGCACAACTGGAGTAAAGCAATGGTGAATCAGACCCGTAATACCCTTATGGAAATCTGTGTGCATGCTCCACAAAAATGTTTGTAAAAATTGTTTTCTATTTTTAAAAAAGAAATACCTATTTTAAAATATTTTATTGTTTGTTTAAATTAAAATACATCTATTGTAATTTCTACTTCTTTTTTCTTTAATGCCTTTTAGTTTAATTTTTTCCATTAAGAAAGCTACCACAGAAAAACAAAATGTCAAGTGTTCTTAATTTTAGGGACTTGCTTTAAAATGGAAAAAGTAGGGAAATTCTGAATCACCGCTACAAATCTGGGTTGATATGTCATACTTACCTCACAACAGTGGGATGGATTCTTCTCTCACTTACACTGGCTTTACACCACTGTATTTCCCTTATCTTTAATGTCATTACTCTTGAGACATACCAGTGAAAGTAAGAGAAGAATCAAGCATTGTATCTCATCCTTTTTTATAGTGTCTTCCAGGATGTTCGTCATAATATGTAAGCTAAAACTGTTAAGAATGTTATTTATTCTATATTGTTTAATATGTCTTTCACAGATATATGACTAGTAGAACATATTTTTAAAAGACTCTTATTTACATAGTTCATTATTTACTCAGGGCCATATTGCGGTATCCTTACATGTATTTGGTAGTACCTTACTCTGCCTCAATGACTTTAATAGATAAGGTTCTACTCAGTGAAAGTAAAGATATCAGTGTGTAAGGATACCCTTAATAGTCTGTTGTTATCTCTTCTCCAAGGGTATGTCCACGCAGCAAAGAAAAATCTGTGGCTGGCCTGTGCCAGCTGACGTAGGCTTGCGGGGCTTCGGCTGCGAGTCTGTTTCCTTGCTGTGTCGACTTCCGGGCTCAGGTTGGAGCTCAGACTCTAGGACCTCCCCACTTCACTGGGTCCTAGAGCCTGGGCTCCGGCCTGAGCCCAGAAGACTATACAGCAATGAAATAGACTCGGAGCCTGAGCCCTGTGAGCCACGTCAGCCTTGTGAGACTAGTTGCTGTGTAGACATACCCTAAAGGCCAAAGCCAAAGACCACGGAAGTCAATGGGCAGGCCCGCCGACAGGGAGGGGCAATTGCCCAGGGGCCCAGGTGATTTAAAAGGGTCCGGGAGCCCCCAGCTGCCGCTGCAGTAGTGTCAGTGGCCGGGAGCCCCAGGCCCTTTTAAATAGCCCAGGCGGGCTGCAGGGTGCCTAGGCGTGCGAGACTGCTCTGGGCTCTGTGCTTTGGGGGGCTCCGCAGGCCGGCGTGGGTGGTACCAGAAATGATGGATTCATCACTTCTGCCCTGGGTTTTGCCACCCCTAGGGATGGCCCTGGCTCTGGCCCTGGGGCCCGGAATTTCTGTCAGCTGACCTGTCAATGGGTGTCTTTTTATTAACTTTAATAAGCTTTGGACCACGTGCAGCGGGTATCACAGGCCAGGGGAGGCTAAGCCTCCCCAAGCAGCCAGATGTGGCTCTGCCCACGCTCAACCCCCAGACTCCCTTCTGCTTCCCAGGGCTGGGGTGCTCAGGCCACCTGCCCAGCGCTCTGGGCCTGAGGGCGCTCAGTGGGCTGGGGCTGGGACGGGGAGGCTGGCAGCCGCAGTGGGTGGAGGCCTCTGGCCTCCAGTGGGAGGGACGGGGCCTCGGGCCAAAGGGGTGGCCCTTCCCCCAGCAACCAGTTCACACGCTGCCCATGCTTTGGGTCAGGCTGTAAATGCATAGTTGCAGACTGTTGTGCTGACTGATGCTGAGGTATCCTGTGGTTTATCATTTCAGACTCTGCTTAACCATACAAACTGTGACAATTGTTTTGGGTTAATAAGATAGCTATGGATGTGCAGTAAGTCTGCTTGGTAAACATCCTTTTGAAATTTTGGATGGGGAGAAAATACAGTTCAGGTAGAGTAACCTGCTTTGAAAATGAAGTGATTGTGTTTGTGACATGAATCACCAAGGTATTTGAGTGCCTTCCAGTAGTGACACATGTAGCAACTGCCAGGTGACTCTTTCCTTTTTTCTCTCTCCCTCTCCCCACAGGGAAAACAAAAGGCAGAAATGCATCCAAAGTGCAAGCCAAATTTTGTCCCAACTTTTCATTGATTGCAATGGAGTTGCATGGAGTATAAAATGGAGCAGATTTTAACCCCTCTGTTTGTAACAAACACAGATATAATCTGATGTTTACAGAGCTGTCCCAACAAAGCCTATGACCACATTTGCACTTTCTCAACCCCCATATATGGAGACCTTGAAATGCCAACACCAATTTCAGCTTTCTTTTAAAATCAGAAGTTCATTTCTAGCTCTTACAGTTAGGTAAATGTTGTTAACGAATCACTGGTGTTGAACAATAGGCTAGATTGTCCCTTCCCAGGCCAAGCCATGGGAGAGGACTTTTAGGGAGGAAATCTAAAAAGCTTTGGGAGGTGGCCTTTCAGAGCCATTAACATTTCTAAAGTAGTATTTTTTTTTCCCGTATGAATTTCCTGTTACAACATGTGGTGGGTGGGTTTAACTGTAATGTCCCTTGCTGTACATGTTACAATTTTATAGCAACTTTAATTTAAAGGAAACAATGTTTTTGTCTGCTAATACAATGTTCCATAGAGTAAGTTACATTCTCAAGCCCTGATTCTAAAAGCACTTAGTCATGTGCTTAACCCTAAGCACATAGTTAAGTCCATCGTTATTTAGCAAAATACATAGATTGCACACAGTTCTTTGCCCCCTACACACAAGGTCATTGAAGGGGTTAACGCAGTGTTTTCCCTGTGCTCAAGTGGCTCTACACTAGGGCTGGTCCAAAAAAAAAAAAAAAAAAGATTGAATTGTTTTCTGTCAAAAATTCAGTTTCGTTGAAATAAAAACATTTGGTGAGAACATATTGGTTCCTATGACATGCTTGACAGGAAAAAGTAAAAATAAATAGTTACAGTTTTCTCATTCTGTGTCCATACTGGTCAAGCATTTTGTTTTGGTATGGTAAAAACATTTCATTTGAACTTTGTTTCATTTCATTTTGTTAGACTTTATTGAAATATTATTTTTAATATTTATTGTTATTTTACATGTATTAAATATATTATATGTAGTGTTATATATAACAATATACTGTTTTGACATTAACTAAATTAAATATGTCAGTGTTTCCAAATCGAAAAAGTTCAGAATTTCTGAAATTTTTGGAATTTTGAGTTTTCATTCCGATTTGGAACAAAAACAAATTTGAAATGGCAGAATTTTCCATAGAACAGAAATTCTGTTTTCCAACCAGATCTGCTCCCAACTAGAGGTGGGGCGATGAGTGAATTATGCTGTTTGGGTTCCACTGTTTGGTTTGTGCAGTCTGGGTCCTTCAATTGTATTTTAAACCGCACCTCAACACAGTACCTAAGCTCATGCTTATCTGTAAGTATGTGAGTAATCTATCTGAAGTCAGTGGGACTGCTCATTTACCTATGTCCTATCTTGCTGAATCAGGGCACAGTGAGAATTGTATTTAAACCTGATTTTCAAATATTTGTATTCTACAAGTGTTTATGGGACCTAAGCTTTTTTTTTTTTTTACACATTTTGATTAAAAAAGAAGTATCTTTGAGCCAGAGGTGTAAAATAATGAAAACCAAACTTGAGTCTGGGCATTCTTGATTTTAACAAAGAAAGAAATCTAATTAAAAAATTATTTGCAAAAGTGATCGCCTGTAGAGGAATCTCCTTTACTGAACAAAGTGCTGGATGCAGTATGGGTAGTGTTTACCAAAATATAATTCTGGATTAAATTGATTTAACACAGTTTAAAACCTTCCAGGTTTAAACTCTGTAGCCCATCTATTTTCTAAGCCTAAACAGATAACAGATAATATAATAACTACACTCTTACTATTTGAAGGTTAAGTGAGAGCTGTGTTGTTCTTTCATCCTTTTAAAGAATAAAAGTTGTCTGTTGTAAGCAAATGAAACAAATTATTACTGAATGTAATCGTCCTTGGGAAGCACATATATTGGAATACACTTGTTTACTCCAGGCTGTGTAACTGGGCCTTTAAATCTGTTTCTAATTTATTTTAACTCGGAAATATGAGGTAAATGCAGAAATTATGCATTAATAAAATCCCCTTATGTTCCCAGCTTGCATGTGAAATAACAGTTGTGGTTCACTGAAAATGACTTTGGACCAACACTTTTGTTGTGATTTTATTTTTTATTTTCATCCATGCAAGAACACTCCTGTGATGCTTCTTTTTTTTATTAGTGTTTTATGAGTGGTTCATGTTCTTGTTTGTGAGTCAGGGAAGAATGAGTGAAATATTTAGTTTTCTTTTTCTAAATTCTTGGGTCAAAAGTAAGGGCTTGAGAAGTCACGTCCATCCAAGATTTGTGGCCAAGCATAGAGCTGGTTGAAAATTATCCGCTATTAAAATAAAACCACTATGTCCATTTTCATCTCTGTCTCCACTGCCATTTACTCTCTCCCCAGCTTTGCTCTTTTTCTCCTGTCTCTATCGTGTTTTCCTTCTTCCTGCCGATTTCTGTGCAATTCCTGCTCTAACACTTCCTTATCCCCTCCTTATTACTTTTACTTCATCCTTCCATTTGGGACTTTCTTTGCCTTCCTTTTCTCTGTCTACTCCACCCAGTCTGCCTCTTTTGCTTTTTATACCACTTCCTTTTTGAATGCCTCACTCTGTGAAGCACGTCATTCCTGAACTGCAACAGCCCGAAGTCTCTCCTGAGCAAAGATTAATTTTGCCAGGTAGAGGGATTCAGGATTCCTCTGTAATCTGAAGATAGTCTACTTTAATGTGCTTGTATTTTCTGAATGGAACCTAATCACTGTTTCTGGATGTGTGTTACATTTTGAGGGGAAACATATTCATATTCAGGAATATTAAACAAAGAACACCATGGGGATTGCATAAAAGCAGTGAACAGGCTGACTTCTAGAGTGCCAGAAACATAAAGGGCCACTTTCTCATCTGATGTAAACTGGCATAGTTCCATTGGGCAGCCATAAATATACTAACATGAGGAGAAGAGACATTGCCATTCTAGCTGGCACAACGTTATTCACTTATTTAAATATCAAAGGACAAGGTTTTCATTTTAACCTGATGTTCAGGCTGCTACACATACACCAGTGGTCTCCAACCCTCTTACGCCCAAGATCACTTTTTGAATTTAAGGGCAACCCAGGATCTGGCCCACCTCTTCCCTGAGGCCCTGCTCTGCTCACTCCACCCCCCTACCTCCCGTTCACTTGCTCCCCCTAACCCTCACTCACTTTCAGCAGGCTGGAGCAGGGGGTTGGGGTTCAGGAGGGGATGCAGACTCTGGGCTGGGGCTGAGAGGTTTGCAGTGTTGGAGGGAGCTCTGGACTGAGCCTGGGGCAGGGGGTTGGGGTGAAGCAGGGGGTGAGGGGTACAAGTTCTGGGAGGGAGTTTGGGTGCAGGAGGGGGCTCCAAGCTGGGGCACAGTGTTGGGGTGCAGGAGGCGGTATGGAGTGCTGGCTCTGGGAGGGGGCTCAGGGCTGGGGCAGGGGCTTGGGGTGCAGGAGTGGGTTCAGGGTGAAGGAGGGGGTATGGGATGCTGGTTCCAGGAGGGGGATCAAGGCTGGAGGTTGGGGTCCAGGCTCCCACCGGGGGCACTTAGCTCTGGCGACTCCCGGTCAGCAGTACAGCGGGGCTAAGGCAGGCTCCCTGCCTGTCCCGGCCCCACTCAGACACATCGGCACCTCCTCCCCATCATGAGCCGGGCCACCCCCTGCCAGCCAGTAGTGCACCACCTGGCCATGCCGCTCTCGAAAGGGGCCAACGCACCCCTGGCCTCTTGGGGGGGGGCAGGAATCTCCACATGCTGCCCCTCTCTGCAGGCACTGCCCTCGCAGCCAATGGGAGCTGCGGGGGCGGTGCTTGCAGACAGGAGCAGCGCCCGGAGAACCCTGCCCACCCTGCACCCCACCCCCGCAGGTGCGTGCTGTGCTGGCTGCTTCCTGGAGCAGTGTGGGGCCATGCCAGACAGGGAGCTTGCCTTAGCAGCACCCCCACTGCGCTGCAGCCAGAGATTGTGATCGACTAGGAGAGTCCTCAGGATCAACCAGTTGATCGCGATCAACAGGTTGGTGACTACTGATATACGTGGTAGAGCAGTGGTTCCCAAACTTGTTCCACCACCAGTAAGTCCCTCAGTCCGCGCCGCTTCCCGCAGCTCCCATTGGCCTGGAGCAGCGATCCACAACCAGTGGAAGCCGCGATTGGCCGAACCTGCAGACGCAGCAGGTAAACAAACCAGCCCGGCCCAGCGGGGGCTTTCCCTGCACAAGGGGCAGAACAAGTTTGGGAACCACTGTGGTAGAGGAATATATTTTGTGGTAACTCTACTGAGTTTAATTATGAGTTATTTTTCCTAAATTAAATTCACATAATTTTTTATGTGATTTTACTTCAGTGAGATTTCAGCATATACTTTCAAGGTGTTTTCCTGAATTGGCTCTTGGGTTGACATTTTCTTCTTCTGTTTCTCCACAAAATAGGCATAACATGGGCAGTGCAAACTTTCCCATAAAAACCCTCCAACATGATTCAACCCTGACCTGTAAAATGGGCACATGTAGAGGCTAGAGAGTTGTTCAGTCTCCATGTTGTTCAGTTCTTGGCCTGCTGAGGCTGCCATTAGTGCCCCAATTGTGCACCACTGTCTTCATGAATATCTGATTAAATATTATAATTTGATGATATTCTCCGGTTTGATCTGTATGATCCAAATTAGGGGCTCACTAAAATATGTCCCTAAATATTGCTGTCCCAATATCAGGCCCAATTCCACAGTCTTCACTCAGTAAAGAGTCAGTGACGGGATTCAATATATGTAAGTGGCAGAAGCACAGATCACAGGTCCTAAAACCTAGATACTCCACTCTTATCCTATTATTATTTACTGTAATACTTTTTTTAATCAAAAAGGCATTATTATAGGCACAGAGTGTGATAACTGAGTAAAAGAGAGATTAGCTTCTTGCAGAGTGTGAATCTGGGACAGATTGAAAAGATCTTTATGTAGCAAAAACTGAATCCTTTAGTATGTACCCGCTTGTGATTTGATTTGGTTATATAGTGTGTTATTGTGTGAATATCACCACCAACCCACCCCCAAAACCCACCCCACACACAAACCAAAACCCATAAATATATTTGATTCAAAAATAAAATTTCAAATGACTAAACTGATATTTTTCTTTGAATTTATGTTTTAAAAAAAAGTGGAGTCTGGAGAAGGCATCTTCTACCATACTTTGCATTTTATCACAATGTTGATTTTTGTATCTAAACTATGAATTCTGGGGAGTGAAATGAAACTACTGAAACAAACACAATAAGGTACTTCAGGTGGCACTGTTATATGATGTGCTATTCTTTTTTGGAATAATATGTTTCCAGTGAGGCGCATGGGGTGAAATCCTGGCCCCACTGAGGTCAGTGAGACTTTTGCCATTGACCTCATTGAGGCCAGGATTTCATAATACAGTGTAAACGAACATACTGCTGTGTTTGTTATGGTCACCCTAAATGAATAAAAATGGTGATAATTTGACTTGCTGTTGTTGTGAGAAAGATACTCCTTGGATCAATATCTTACTTTCTTTTTTCAGTGCTGCATTTAAATGGTGAAAAGTTGTATTTTCTAAGCAGAGAGGATGTGGTCTTGTTTCAGAAGCACCATTGCATTTATAATCATTTGTTCATTTTATTCATCTTTCAGTTATTTGTTAGAAGTCAAACTCATATAATATTCATACTTCTGGCAGCTATCTTTTGGAGTGCCATCCCCTAGGCCCTTGTTTTTCTTCCATTGATTGGAAGGGCATTAGTGTACTGCGTGCGTCCTAGAGCTATATAAGTGTCATTTAACTACACCTTGAAAATGTGTAGCAGCTAGCAGAATAAACTATCTTCCTGCACTTTCCACTATCATGTGATAACATCTAAGAGTAATTACTGGTTCTGTTTACCAACAGTTATTTTGTTCACAGGACTAATTAGCATGCTATGGGAATAGATATTGGTGCACAGGTGGCAAGATCTGGGGATTGATTTATTGTAAATTTGTTATCATCAGTTCTGCCTTTTGTGCCACTTTGCAGATAATGTTCATTTTAAGTGGTACTGGGTGAGATTTAATGGTTCATATGGGTTAGATATAAGATACAGCTACTCTTTACAAGGATTGTTTTTAGCAGTTTTAAATCAAATCTAGTCTTCATTTTGCAGATGGCAACATTGCTCTTTTAAAATTTCTTTTAAAAAGTATAAATAGGATGTAGAATAGTAGCAGCCAAAATAATCCTCTGACTTATGTTGTCACAACATTGGTCTTGTTAAACTGGCAGGTCCAGACAAGAAAATCCTGATTTAAAACAGTAGTTTATTTGTACTTCATAATACTATCCCAATGCTTAGTTAGGCTTTGGTGGTGTGTCAGAGCAAAGCAAGTTTGCTCATTTATATGCACTATATTCTTTTTCAACGGCATGCTTTGCAAGTGACAATTGTGCTGGCTCTGTGCATTTGTAGTCACAGTGCCATTTTTGAATGTAGACTTAAATAGCTAAATACATTGATTATACGGGGGGGGATCTTATGTATTTATGTATGGGAAGAGATAAGGAATATTTATCTGTGGAAGATTCTGGCCTCTGCTGCAACCCCTGCATACTGCTTTTGTGATGTACAGGAGATCCAGTGGGTCCACAAGATCACGGGAGCAGGAAAAGGAGTGGCTGTAGTGTAACACCGACAGCCTCCGGTTGTTGGCAGGCAGGATTGAACCTGGGACCTCTGGAGCTTAGTGCATGAACCTCTACTGCATGAGCGAAAAGCCAACTGCCTCTTAACTAAGGCTGTAGAGCAGACTCATTTCTCTCTCTCTCTCGCTCTCTCTAACTGGTTTCAGTGCCACTAGATGGGACAGAACACCACACCCAGGAAGTGTGTGGCTTACAGTAGCATTGAGCAATATTATCATCCTGGGCTGTGGAGCAGCCCATTGGTCACTGTAAGGAGTCTTCTGTAACTTAGAACCGCTCCTGGAACCACTGTTGAGGCAGAATCTTGGTAGTCCAAAGGTGACTTAATGCTCCTCCTGAGCTGAACCATCTGTGCTCTGCCTGTTCTGAGGTACAGCGGAGAAGCTAGACCTGACATAAAATGTGTGTATTTATATGTGTACACAGGGGGTTGTGTACCTACATACACATATCTAGATGTGTGAACACAAAAGACTTTAACCCCTCAATCAGGTTGAGAATATGCATATGCACACACACTCCAACTGTGGGTATATTTTGTCTTATAAAAACCTGTTGTTTAATGCATTATTTCAACATGTTCCCTGTCATGATGAACCTGTTATTTTAATGCTTTGTAGTCAGCAAACTTTCTGCGGCTGAAAGCATTCTAAAGCATATTGCTCTCTGAATGTTCTGTCATCACTTTTTCCTGAAATAAAATATATATTCTTACCTTGAAATGTATTTATCTTCTCTCATCCTCAGCTTTCCCTCCAACTCTTTTGTCAGCTGCACTACTGGTAGGGATTGCTGTTAGAACAAAACTCGATGTCTTTCCTGTCATTGTGTCTCTGCATTTCCCCTCCTGATTACAACCAAATGGTGCAGCTGGATATCCATATTCATGTTCCCTTAGCATTGAAATAAAATAGTCCATCTGCACAGACTTAGGACTACATTGCTACCTGAACACAGGAGGCTTTACTTCGTCCATCACATTAAGAATATACTCCCGAAACCTGGATTAAGTAAATTGGACATGCCATAGTCTTGTTCAAGGTATATCATTTTAACATTCCGATGTGACTGCCATGTAAAAGGAAAGGCCAGAGGTCAGCATCAGCTTGAGCTAAAGAAAAGTTATTAACACTCTCCCCTGCAACAAACAAAACCTATAATTTCAAGGAAATGGAGATTGGATCTGAGGCAAAATATATGGCCAGCAGACTCTAGAGAAAAAAACAAAATATTTGGAACAGCCTTACATTATGTCAGTGAACTCTAATTAATGATACAAGGAACGTGTCATCCTGAGGAGCTTTTTAGAGAGCCAAGTAAACAATAAGGTGTCTATGTGGAAAATGTTTTTTTTTAAATTAACTGAACTACATTAGCCTGTAGCAGAGACAGCTTTAAGCCATGAAATGCATGATGGATGAATTGTACCCACCTACAGAGCGCTTGTACAAAGTCCTCCGTACTTTAGAACAGTGTTTTGTCAATGACCAGTACATGGACTGGTGCCGATCCCTGAGATGTCCCTGACACAGATTAGGAAGGCAGCAAGCAGGGCTCTGGTATCAGAATGGTTGAAAAACATTGCCTTAGAAGACCTCCTGGGGAGGCACAGGTCAAGCAGCCACACAGGGACTTCTCCACAACCTCTGTGAGCTGTGGAAGTGGGCTCCATGCTAAACCCAAATAGGCTAGTGTGAGGAAAGGGCTTGTGAGCAGGTCTGAGGAAGTGCTACTGCTCCTGTATTTTTGCGGACTCAGTGGTCCTGAGACCATGCATAGGGCACTGAGGAGCAGCAGCCACTACTCCAGATTGTAGGTTAGAACAGCAGCTGCAGAGGGTAGAGCGTCCTCCCTCAGTTCAGAGGCTCCGGTGAACTTCTCTTTCCCACACAAAAAGCCCTCTGGAGCTTACTGTGCAAAGCCTGGTTGCTCTGTATCTTTATGGAGACAACGGGATACATTTTCCAAAACACCTAAGTGACTTAGGATCCTCAGACCCATTGAAAGTCCGTTTTACCCTGTAACTTTCTTCTCAGGATCCAAATACTAAATTGGATGCACTAACTATAATAAATTTACAAAGATTATCAATCCTTATACTTCAGAGCATAAATTAATCATCTTTTGTGGTCAGAAAGAATTACCCCTCTTTTTCCAGTCCTACAAAGTGTACAATCAGAGCCTAAATCTGATCTGAGAAAACCAGTGTATATCAGGAGTAACTCTGCACCTCAGTGGATTTGTTCAATGTTACATTGCAGTAACTGGGAGCAGAATTTGTCCATTATGGAGATTTTAGACTTTTCTCTGAAGCATTTAGCATTGGCCACTGCCAGAGACAGGCTACTGGACTAATTGGACCAGTGGTCTTTTCCACTATATCAGCTCCTACACTCCAGATTTGAAGTGAATTTAATGTTCTTTGGACCAGAGCCAGGGTACAGTAGCCTTATATCAGAGAGAATATTATTAAATACAAATATACTTCATTAAAATAATGATAATAGTTTGAATTAAACTCAGAAAATCATAGGAAGTGAGAGTTCAGAATTTCACTATAGTCAACTCATCCAAATGTGCCTAATTACCAAATCAAACTTCATCATGCTAGACCTAAATGAACTTTCATGGAGCCAGAAGCCTTAACTCTTAATTTCTTGATTGACAACTCACCCATATCTATGAAAGTACGTGCATGAATCCTACCAACAACCTGACAGTTCACCACATTGCTCCCCTTCCTTCTCTCCACAAACCGTCACAGTCTCAGAGGTGGGGTAGCTTTGTCTGGGGCAACAGGAGAAAAAAATGGGCTTCTTTAAGGAGTGCCTCCTCCCTTTTCCTTCCCCTCCTCTCAGCCTCCTCATGAGCTTGGGGAGATGAGTGACGGGCTCCGTGGCTGATTGGCTGGATTGAAGAGTGCAACAGAAGCCCATAGCTCCTACACATCTGAGGGAAGGACTTATACACGCTTCCTCCTGCCCTTTTGTGCCTGGGAGCAAAAGCTCCTCCCCTTCCTCCCTTGGGGTTAAGTAGGATTTGGTTGTCAGGCTAGTGAGTATCATGCCAGTTGCCTTTTGGAGGGTGAGAAAGAACATTCTCCTTATTGTCAGAGTAGCCTGATTGGTGTGGGTTGTGGGGATTTGTGGTTTGTTTTGGTTCTCAGCAGCCCAAGAACTTGGAGGGTAGATTGAAAGATAAGATATTCATGTTGTTGTAACTTGACAGTGCACGATGCAGGTACTCTTTCATAGGGTCTGGGTCTGATTCCCAGATAAACCAGAATTGAATGCAGGTTTAGGGGAGGGCATCCCCTAAAGAAAGTGGGAAATGGGATTGGGGCTCCTAATGTCTGGTATAGAAAGGAGTCAATCCATTTCCTCATACCTTCAACCCTCATACAAGAGGAGGGCAGTGAGCTCTCAGTAATGGTGCTGGGATCAGGCTAAAGGCTTGATGGTCCTGGGGGCAGCCATCCCCCAGGTGATTACGAATTATGGAAGGAAGGTTGACCTTCACTGAGCAAATTATTGCTAGATAGTTTCCCAGATCTGGTAAGTTAATAAAGTTTTGGCCTAGTTAAACCACTTTTCTGGTGTCTCATGTTTCTTTTGGTGGAGTTCAGGACAATCACCTTTCCTGTGTGTTCCCACTCTGTATTAAAGATGTGACGCAAAAGAATACTAGTAAGAGAGACTGAACTTTATTTCTCAGCCAGAGTAACCTTCTATGGGTCAACTACCTAGGGTTACTATCCACTCACTCCAGTACCTACAGTTTTTTCTTTCCTTCTTTTTCTTTTCTCAAAAACCAAAGGAAATATCAATAGAAAGTAACAACTGGAAATCAATACCAGTTAGTACGACACACTGATGGAGAATCTAGGATGGAGGTCAGAGTAGACAACCTGAATGCACTGACAAATTCTGCTTTTTATTGGAAATCTGTCTATCTTGCCTGAATTTTGTTGTCATTAACTGGGTTTGGGCATGTGATGCTCCTGTCAGCACACTCTGAGAAACACAGAGATGGGGGCCTCTTTGAATGGGTATAGATGTCTTCTGGTCCTCCTCAGGGATCTACTCATGAGAGGTAATGTTTCCCATTGAACACGAATTTGCTACCTTTGGATAGATGCTGATCAGAAACTTCACGTCGTTTCAGTGGTTTGCTCATATTCCTGTATTTATTGCAGATTTCACACTTGGATACTTGTCTTTTATACCTGACAGGATTAGGACTTCTTGGACTCTCTTCTTATACTTCTCAGTATCCAAAGGGGCACTATGTGCTGTCCTTGGCATTCCTGACTTTGTCATCTATCTAGAAACTCTAGCTTATGGCCAGAGCTTCATAGAAACTCAGTCAGCATCGGCTACCTGGGAGATGCCCTAAATTTCTTATTCCACTGCTGATACCCTCTCCCCTACCAGCACCTCCTGCTTTGGGGCTGCACACGCTGGTTGTGGGCATCCCAGTGAAATGGAAGAGCTATGAAGCCATTGCTGCAACCCTGCTCCATATACAGTTTCTGCCACCGTCCTGTAGGGCCTTAGTGCTGTACCACACTGGCAGAAACTGTTGTAACCGAAGGCTAGGTCATACCCAGTGTGTGTCTCTCTAATAAATATCTGTTTTAACCTTATGGATTAAATAATAAGCTTCTTATTCATTTCTTCTCTTCACTTATTCCGTTCTATTTGCCTCTTGCTTCCCATCTTCCCTTTGACCCATCTTGATTCCTTTCCCTGCTCCTACTCTCTTGCTGTATGAATTCACAGTGCTTAACTTCACAACACATTTCAGTGTGAACTCTTTTCTCTCAACAAATGTGGTTCTTCTGCAGTGGGGAAAAGAGGAGGTACACATCTGTGATATCCTGCACAGTTGTGCTCCCTGAATGCTGTATGCTCAGAGACAGAGAAAGGATCTGTTACTGCACCCATTCTACAGACTAGGGCCGTTATACTCCAGCCATTAAGCAAAAGTAGCAGATATGGAATATCTCTGCTTCTCCTCTGCAGCCTGGTAAGGAGGATTCTTCCTCCTTTGCGGCCGAGGGAGTTCCCATCACCCAGCCAAGTTATTCAGTTGGAGCGTGGGGGAGAGGATTTTATCTTTATTTAGGAAACAAGAAGAAGTTGTGTATAAACAGGCCCATTTTCTAGTGCACATCTATTACATTCTGTTTGGCTTAGCTACAAGAGACTCCTCCTTATTAATTAAACTAGTTTTGGAAAGAGAAGTTTTCCCTCTGGATTGAATGATATCACTGCAGAGGTATCAGCATATATCATACCTGTGTATGTAATGTTAGTATATTTATGTGTTTGTGTATAAATTAATTAAACATAACTTTCCTTAATGATTTTATGGAAGACGAATAAACCAATGTTTTTCCTTGTTTGCATTAATTTTTACACCTGCAAGCAAAGTGATGAATCAGAATCTGTTGGAGTAATAATAGTTTATAGCAGTGAGACAATAACATCCCATATAAATATATTCACAATTGCCTCATAAATCTGTTAAATTTTAGCATGGTTGCTTCAGCGTTTTATTTAGTAACAACATGATTAAAGAGTTTATAGAATATTAACAATGCTCAACAAATGTGCCTTGTAAAATATCCCTAATTACAAATCTTGAAAACTGGACTTTGAGCTTGGCTGCATTTGAGAACAATAAATTCTTTCCTA
Source organism: Caretta caretta (assembly GCF_965140235.1). NCBI lineage: Eukaryota > Metazoa > Chordata > Testudines > Cheloniidae > Caretta > Caretta caretta. The sequence continues at coordinate 198,113,305 of NC_134208.1, read as the reverse complement.
TGAAGTTCTTAAGATAAGAATTATTATTTGAGATAAGAATAGGAAATATACTGTACTTATTAATGTATATACGGGTGGTATTGATTATGTACAGTATTGTGTACTGGGAACAAAATCATATGGATACACTCTGTGTGTGTGTGTGTGTGTGTACAAGATGCTCAATTTTTGTAAATTGACACAACTACATTGAAAGCAATAGAACTCGGCTGATTTACACCAGCTGAGGCTTTGACCCTGTAGCTTTATACACACACCCCTTTATAATGTATATCTGCATAATTTTTTTTTAATTTTAGTTGATGAATATTATAGAGCAACTAATAGTGCCTTTTCATAAAAATAGTGCTTTTGACATGTTTATGGTTCCCAGTTTGATAGTGACACTTTGCCATTTTAAACATGGAACAGCAGTTTTGCATTTAAAAAAAATGGAGTCACTGTCTCTTCTGAATATATTTATTATTATTTTATTTTTTAAAAAATCCAGAAGACCTTTAACCTACCTTGCCCGTTGTACTTGCCCACTGAACTGTAGTGAAATTATTTTTAGGTGGGGGTTGGAGGTGGCAAGGGAAGGAATAGAATTCTTCCAAAGTGGAAAAAGTTGATGGCATCAAGGCTGATCAAGCATCAGTGAATCCTGAGACATGGTTTTAAACAAGAACCTTTTTGACCTTCATGGGTTCACGTAAAATTAGAAGCTTCTATAAGGGAATAAGTCTTGCGGTTATAAGTCTTGTCCACTAGTATCCTTATAGTTAAGTCTGTCAGTGTTTCTATAATAACGCTATTTTAAAAAGTTTATGACTCTGCTATAAAAATTGTCTGTGAAGTAAAACTTGGCATGTAAAATCCCATCCAAGGAATACATTTTCTTACCAAATCATTGCATTTTAGGGTTAGAAGAGACTTGATACTAAATTGTCTCCTGGCTTTGAACCTCTCATCCCCTGTATGGGCTACTCCCAAATAGGGCACAGGAAACTCACTCGAGCTGTTTTTGTGGAAACACTCTTTTTGGTCCCCAAACGCACAGATGTCTTGAAAATGGTTAGATATGGAAGCTCTTTTCCTCCATATCCATCCCATTCCTCTACTTTCCCCAGCTATATGCAACATGGCTCCTGCCAGGGTCTTTCCTACTATCCACTACCCTTGGGATTCTCTTGGAGGTAGTGTTCAGAGTGGGGGAGGAAAACAGCTAAATTAATGCTAACATGGCCAACACAGTCCCTACCACAGATCTCTGAGGAGCAATGCCATGGAGTCTACGCACATGTAAATCTGCAGGGTGAGCAACAGAGCCCCTTACTTGCTGGTTTGTACACTATTATCACTGGCTTATCTTCAGTAGGGGTTTTGTTACACTAGGCTTGAGTACTTCCAGTAATTATGATTCCACGTCGTTTTTAACAATGTTGTGAGTGTCCAATTTCTTTTAAAATATTATGCATTAAAATCACTTGGACACATTGGCAGTTTTCCCGAATATGAAAAGTGCTTCCTTTATGTAAAAGTTCTATAACAATTGACAGAAAATTATATTTCCATACTTTTTTTAAACCTTCCTACAGAATTGTATAGGGAATTCGATTCCATGGATAGAACATATAAAACATATAAAAAGGATATCATAGCTTTTCAGAGTATTTTCTATGGCACCCAATTAGTTTAAACTCTATTGAAATCTGTAGGAATTTTCAATACAGGATAGCCTATTTTAATATCATAATTCTGCTAAATTACTGTAATTTACAAAATGATTTAATCTTTCCAATGAAAACTCAACTAAAACTTTCCTAATATGGGTCTAATTTTTTTAATTTTCACACCACCTTTATGGAAAAGACATAAAATATTTAATGGGGATGAAACAAACAGAATGTGAAAGTTACTCTATTCTGGACATTAATCTGAAAAACTACTGAATTTAATAGAAAAATTGAGTTTTTTAACCATCCTGTAGAATTCTGTAGAACAGTAATTACATTTTAAAGGCTGGTTAAGACAAAATTCTATTTAACCTAAGTACTTATGTGACCCTCATCACTGTAGTAGCTGAGCATCTCCTCAGTAGTTCTCGGTTTATCTTCATAACACTTCTGTGAGTTAGAGAAGAATAATTATTCCTGCCCCCCCCCGGCCCCATTTTTTTCCCCCACCAGGAACTGAGTAACGGAGGGAGAGGTAAAATGACTTGCGCAAAGTCATACAAAAAATCATAGCAGAGCTGGGAATTGAACTGGTTCCCAGGCCTGTTCCTTTTGAAAACGAAATGATCCTTCTTGCCAGTGTAGAAGTTTAGAAACAGGAAGGTTTTCATTTTCTTTAGGATTGTTTCAGAAAGAGTTGTTTTTTAAAGGTTCTTTTAAATAAAATCTATGCTTTATACCAAACTATAATAATAATGATCCCCACGCTGACAACCTGTAAATCAAATTTCTGCAAAATGGGATTAGAAAAAGCCGGGGGATGAAAATTGGAGTTCAGAATAAAAGAGTCATTAAATTGTAACAGAATGACATGACAAGAACATTGTCTCTGGGATGGAAATAGTTTGTAGTGTCCTATGTACACTAGTCACAATCTTTTTGTAGATTACAAGTTTGTAGTTTTTTTAAATTAAAATACATTGCTGATAGATGACCTTTAGAGTCTCTAGTACTAATGTATTCCAGTTCTAATGAGCTGCTAAAGGAATAATAAATGCAGTAAACTGTTTTTGTCACCACTAACAAGGAGAGAAGGGTCTGACTTTTGAAAGAAGTTGAACTAATTGACTTAAAAATAGTTAAACTGCCCCTTTGGGTAGCTCGCTATAGGCAACCCTTTCTCTTATTTAAATCGTAACTTTTAAAATATTTGTACTATTCCATATGCATAATATGCCCCTTACGCTAATTAATGGTTCTTTAGCAGTTTTAGAGGAAAATAACCAAAAGTAATGGCAACCTTCCAGTGAATAATTAAGACAATGCTTGATTTCAAGATTAGAGAGAGCTCCACAGGACATCAATATAATTCTTAATAATGTTTAACATATCAAAATAGTAATATTTTCAATATTATTTATATTGAACAATAATGGGCCAGACCCTCAGGTCATTTGACTTTACTAGAGCCATGTCAGTTGATTTAGGATTTGTCTATTATTTTTTTTTAAACAGGATGTGGCCCCAGTATTTAATTGTGATACGAATATGCCTGTGGTTCTGTGTTTGTTGCACAAGACAAGGAATCAGGATATCTGGTTTCTTTACCTAACTCTATCCCTATGTACTTCTTTGTGACTTGGTTTGGCCATCTGTAAAATGGAATAATAACAGTTATGTATGTCACAGCAGTGTTATGATGCTTAATTAATCCATCCTTATCCTGCGTTTTGAGAGCCTCAAATAGAAGTTATTGTAGTGCAAAGTATTATTTTTTATTTATTATTAATGAGTCCATTTCTGAAGCCTTCCCTGGGTGAAACTTGGTTTACTTTTTTAGGAATTTCGACTGAGTGAGAATTTCAAGGGTGGGTCTAACAGGAATAGCAATATGCATTACGTTCATGCTTTGTGTTCTTCACAACAGTTACTAGTCAGGTCATTATGATATTTTGTTTAGGTGTGCTGCTCCCTACTCAATGACATCACGCCTGGATAAAGGTTAATGCGCCTTCCATATTTTAAGTCAGTGGGAGTTGAGGCTGGTCAACACCAAAGTGGAGCCAACCCATAACTGGCAGAGTCCAGCCTTTGTATTGTACCAGATGATTTGCTACAGAATACTTGTGTAACAGAATAAGTATGTATATTGGAAAGGTGCTCATTTTAAGAAAGGAAAATAAGAAAATGTTTAATTTAATTCAACAGGGCAAATTTTCAGAATAGCGATTCATGGGACTTACTGTAAATCTCAGTACTCTCAGTTACAAAATTTGGGGACCTGATTCTCATATCTGATCAAATTATGACACAGGGTCCAAGTATGAGTATGTGGAAACAAAGGTGGCTCTGTGCCCCTGGTTCTCACTTCTAGGGAAGCGTGGTCTGCAGCATAAGTGAGAGCAGTCTAAAGGTTGTTCAAGCCTACACTTAGTAGCTCAGTAGCTGAAGGGGGTGTTTTGGTAGCCAGAAATGGTGGACCTCAGTAGCACTCCAGTGAGGAACCCTCTTAATCTCAGATCATATGCAAATGTAAATTATCCCTACCATTAGCAGGAATCGAATGTACAAGGAAGTTGGGTTTCAGGCAGAGTGTGGCTGCATGTTACACTGCAAAGAAACCAGCATCTATGAGCTGATGTGATGAATGCAGAAATGATGAAGGTTATTGCTACTTTCCCCAAATTAGCCACAATTTGACCCTTTGGATTTTAATCTGAAATCTAATGAAGGAGACATGTTTTTTATGGACAATTTTTATCATTAGTCCAGCACATTGCTTTAAAGATAGATAGTGTTTCCTAACCCATTTTAAAAATCCGCAGAATCATAACAATTTCTGAAGAGACGCTTAAAAGGTCACAAGAGCCTTGAATTCAGTTTGCATGTTTCCAATCAGAAAAGTTCTAAGAGTTTTCTTTCCTTTGCCTTATGTCAATCAGAGTCATCGGGGACAAATTTTAGAGTCTATGTGCAGGAGGAACATACGCAAGACGCTTGTCTGTTAACCAAATTTAAGTGCATACCTCCCAAGTACCTCTTTGAAATATTACTCTCAATTTAGCTCTTTGCTGCAGGTGTCAAGCAACAGATTTCAGATCCCGCTTGTGCTGGCATTTGCTCTGGGGGAGAAGGAAATTACATTTCTACTACTCTGAAACCGGAAACAAATGTTAGAACTGAGAGCAGTTTGTTTGAGCTGTAAGTTATGAGAGTGCAAAAAATAATGAAGTTGGTAGCTGAAGCTGCTTTTAGCCCTTATATGCAAGAACAATCAAATGATTCCTACTTTTTAAAAAGTGTTAAGTTAAGGGTAGAGACTTTTCTGATTGTATTTTCCCACTTTTGACTTTTCTGGCATTTCTGAGTTTACATTCCCATCCGACACAGCCCTCTTTGTGCTGGGCCTGCTCCACATGCCTCCATGCACTTGGGATGGGAGGGCGTACAGAGCCTTCCCCCACTTTACATGGCCCACATACAGGCTAGGCTGAATTGGACCCCAGAATTGCGGGTACATCGTGCCCCAAAGAAGGCAAAGAAGATGTGGGGCCATCTCTGTGCCACCACTTCTTCCCCTTGCACATGCTGCCCAGTAGAGATGGGCAGACATGTGGGAGGCAGTGGAAGTATGCAGCTTCTGCCCCCCAAGAATTCCAGGGGCAGAATGATGTCAATGTTTCTTTTGGAGTGGTGTAGCTCTGCACGGACTCACAGACTTTAAGGTCACAAGGGACCATCATGATCATCATGACCTCCTGCACATTGCAGGCCACAGAACCTCACCCACCCACTCCTCTATAGACCCCTAACCTCTTGGTCCTGAGGTTACTGAAGTCCTCAAATCATGGCTAACAGACTTCAAGTTACAAAGAATCCACCATTTATACTAGTTTAAACCTGCAAGTGACCCATGCCCCATGCTGCAGAAGAAGGCAAAAACCCCTCCAGGTTTCTGCTAATCTACTCCAGGGGAAAATTCCTTCCCGACCCCAAATATGGAGATCAGTTAGGCCCAGAGCATGTGGGCAAGACCCACCAGCCAGACACCTGGGAAAGAATTCCCTGTAGTAACTCAAAGGCCTCCCCATCTAGCAGGGATTTGTAGTGTGTGGATGCTGAGAGCCATTGAACCAAACTGTAAACTCTGTATATAATGGAAACCACTTCAAGCCAGGGGATGTGGCTGCACCCCCAGCAATCCCAGTTCCAGCACCTATGCCATGTAGTGTCCCATCACTCGCTGTTGGAGATATTTGCTGCAAACAGTCGCAGATGGGCTACATGCCATCATGGCAGTCTCATCATACCATCCCCTCCATAAACTTATCAAGCTCAATCTTGAAGCCAGTTAAGGTTTTTTTGCCCCCTCTGCTTCCCTTGGAAGGCTGTTCCAGAACTTCACTCCTCTGATGGTTAGAAACCTTTGCCTATTTTCAAGACTAAACTTGTTGATGGCCAGTTTATACCTGTCATAAATATAAAGGGAAGGGTAAACCCCTTTGAAATCCCTCCTGGCCAGGGGAAAGCTCCTCTCACCTGTAAAGGGTTAAGAAGCTAAAGGTAACCTCGCTGGCACCTGACCAAAATGACCAATGAGGAGACAAGATACTTTCAAAAGCTGGGAGGAGGGAGAGAAACAAAGGGTCTGTGTGTCTGTCTATATGCTGGTTTCTGCCAGGGATAGACCAGGAATGGAGTCTTAGAACTTTTAGTAAGTAATCTAGCTAGGTATGTGTTAGATTATGATTTCTTTAAATGGCTGAGAAAAGAATTGTGCTGAATAGAATAACTATTTCTGTCTGTGTATCTTTTTTGTAACTTAAGGTTTTGCCTAGAGGGGTTCTCTATGTTTTTGAATCTAATTACCCTGTAAGATATCTACCATCCTGATTTTACAGGGGGGATTTCTTTATTTCTATTTACTTCTATTTTTATTAAAAGTCTTCTTGTAAGAAACTGAATGCTTTTTCATTGTTCTCAGATCCAAGGGGTTGGGTCTGTGGTCACCTATGCAAATTGGTGAGGCTTTTTATCCAACATTTCCAAGGAAAGCGGGGGTGCAAGTGTTGGGAGGATTGTTCATTGTTCTTAAGATCCAAGGGTCTGGGTCTGTAGTCACCTAGGCAAATTGGTGAGGCTTTTTACCAAACCTTGTCCAGGAAGTGGGGTGCAAGGTTTTGGGAAGTATTTTGGGGGGAAGGACGCGTCCAAACAGCTCTTCCCCAGTAACCAGTGTTAGTTTGGTGGTGGTAGTGGCCAGTCCAAGGACAACGGGTGGAATATTTTGTACCTTGGGGAAGTTTTGACCTAAGCTGGTAAAGATAAGCTTAGGAGGTTTTTCATGCAGGTCCCCACATCTGTACCCTAGAGTTCAGAGTGGGGGAGGAACCTTGACAATACCCATTTGTACTTGTCTCCACATTGGCACTCAAATAACTCGTCTCCCTTCTGGTATTTATCCCTCTGGTGTATTTATAGAGAGCAATCATATCTGCCCTGAGTCGTCTTTTGGTTAGGCTAAACAAGCCAAGGTCTTTGAGTCTCCTCTCATAAGGTAGGTTTTGCATTCCTTGGATCATCATAGTAGCCCTTCTCTGCACCTGTTTCAGTTTGAATTCATCTTTCTTAACTATGGGAGACCAGAATTGCACGTTGTATTCCAGATGAGGTCTCAGCAGTGCTTTGTATAATGGTAGTAACACTTCCCTGTCTCTAATGGAAATATCTTGCCTGATGCCTCCTAGGCCTGCATTAGCCTTTTTTCACGGTTCTTACTTTGGACTGTGCCTAAATGGACATAGCAGGTTGAATTTTCAAAAGCACACTGCATTGGCCTGCCTGCTTCTAAAGCCGGAGTAAAATTCCAACTGATTCGATGGGAAGAGAGTTACGTGAGTGCTGACACCTTTCAAAAATCCCACCATAACATTCACTCCTGCAACGCCTTTTCAAGAATTGTCAATGGGCCAATGTCAGCATTGGTGTAAGCAAGAGCCACTCTCAGGAATATCTCCTACATATGCCAGAACTGCCTTTGGTTCAGCTGGACTACTTGAGTTTGCAAGGTTTGTGAGATTGGGTTCATACTTTGTATTTAAAGAACAGCTATTCTCTGTATGTGTTGATGTTCTTAGTTTATTTATCAAGCCATCTGCAAGGTAAGGCATAAACGTTTTGACAACAATATGTTATGAATTACATATACTCTTCCACTGAGCATCTCCGAAGCTAGTTTACTGCTGTCTCGAAATACTGAAGAAGGACTTAGGGATCTGCTTTTTAAAAAAAAAAAAAGTTACAAAAAGAAAAGAAATGGAAAAAGTACTATTTCAGCTGTATGCTTTGGAAAGGGGATATAAAGTATTATAATTAATGTTTATTCTATGGGAATTATCCTGCTGCCCCAGTCTGCTATTGTGCGGTATAAATTAGTCTAGACTCCATCTGAACATTGCAAAAGGCAAGTCTCGTCCTAAAGATTATATTTTGTGTGTGTATTATTTGACCTACCGATGCATTCATGGAATCCTTTCAGATATTGTACTGGCATTTAGTTAGCAAGACCTTTTGCGCCCCCTCTCCCCCATACACACTCTTCTCTTGTTCTGGGGTCATATTTTCATCTTCAACTCTAAGATTTAAATGCCTTCATAATGCTTTTGTCTTCTCCCAATGAAATTCGTTACAGCAAATTTTCAGTAAAACAGACAGTATAATATATGTGTTGTTTTTTCAGTAGATGTTCTATTAGTCCCCAGTCACAGGCTCAGCACAGACGTTTAGAGAGAGCATGAATAACAAATCTTTCAAAACGCTTTAACTGTCAGAAAGAGACAAATGTTTTATGTCTGTTACTAGACAATGACCAGGGTTTGCTGGTCTCACACTAATAAACCAACTCTGAATGCCTCTTTGGAGATTCTGCATTAAAGCAGGCTCTGGTTAGTGGTTCTGTTGTTGTTACTTACAAATCTTATAGCAAAACTCTGAGTAGAGAAGGCATTGGTTAGGGCTGGTTGAAAATTTTCTGTCAAAAATGTTCATTGTCAGATTTTTAGCTAAATGTAACGTTTCACAAAAAAAAGTCTGCTTTCCAGGGAATTTTTTAGGGTTTTTTGTTTTGTTTTGTTTTGTTTGTCAGAAAACCCCCAAACTCCTGAAAATGCCAGAAGATCCAAGCCCATATATTTCAAATAGGATATGCTGCCATGGTGCCTCATTAGGGTGACCAGATGTTCCTATTTTATAGGGACAGTCCCGATATTTGGGGCTTTTTCTTATATAGGTCCTTATTACCCCCACCCTGTCCCGATTTTTCACACTTGCTGTCTGGTCAGCCTATGCCTCATGGGAGTTGTAGATTAATTGTCTCATGTTGCCATTGTCCTCTGTAGCCCTCGTACATTTCCCATGATGCACCATGGCCATGGAATCCCATGATGCAACACTTCCCCTCACCAAGAAGAAAGACAGTGGTGCAACTTGGGAGATGTAGTCTGATCAGAGAGCCTGGCATATAAAGGAGAAATGGGACATGAGGCACTTGAACTACAACTCCCATGAGGCACCATGGTAGCACATCTGAATCAAACTATTTGAGTTTCCTGAGGAAATATTTTGGCTTTTGTCTTTCACTCAGAAGTCAACATTTTCTGCAGTCACCACCTCCATTTCTGACCAGCTCTAGTATTGGCCACATAAAAAGCACGTGGGAGGTGCTTTTTTCATTTTTGCCCCTTTTTCTATGTGTCTTTTTCATACACTGTGTTCTAGATTGTAGGTTTACAGGGCAGAGTTGACTATCTGTCTTTATTTTATAGTTTTGTTTTCACTTAGATTTTTTTCAGGTGATTGCGTTGCTTTTCTCAGGCGAAAAAAATATTTTACACAAGTCTCCTTTGTAAATTGTGAATGTACATATTGGGCAAATTAATGACAATTAATAATTTTGCCTGAAAATTGGAATTTCACTTTTATTAGATCTGTGAAAAGCTGTTTATTGGTAGAAAACGTGAAGTTATTGTTCTGGATCAGATGGGTGAAACTACTTGGACGCAGCACTTTTGGTAAATGGGTGATTGTTCACAACTGAGGTTGCAAAGGTGGCACTTTAAAAGCACTTCAAGGGAAGAACCAACACAGAACTCAATCCTGAATGGTGTCCAGTAAATGCCAGGTGCACCTCTCTTTCTGGGCCTGGTTGTATTCCATCTCCAGCAAAGTTTAGGGTGGCTTCAAGGGGCCAGTATGCCATCTATGGATCTGGATCAAAGTGCTTGGAATGTAGACACCGTGGCAAATATGAGTCCTGGCATAACAGACTTGCACTGCTTACACTAGGAATGAATTTGGACCTGTGGGCTAAAATCTGCCCTTGGATGCATGTGTGTGACTGCCATTGAAATCCTGGAGAGTTTAAAGTGGAATGTTCTAAAGCATCTGAGCGATTTAGAAGCACAGGTCTCACTAAAGGGTTGTGAACATATGCTCCTAGAGCTCTTAAACTCTTTTGAAAATCCCACTCTTATACTGTGCACACACATAAACAGGAAGAATTACTGCAAACCCCAAAGACCAATGAAAAATTAGTACATTGTACATTACATATACATTACACACAGCTAGATTCTTGGCTGCATTCTGGCTCCTTCACAAGGCTCACGCAACATAAATGGGCTGGAATGCAATTGAATCTCTCTATCTTTCATGGGGGAATTTTCATGGGGGAAGAGGGACAGTCCCTGTGTGGTGTAAGGTTGGTGTAACAGCTCTACCCACTCTTCCCTGCAGCTCCTGAGCAGGGATGTGCTAAGGTGCAGGAGGTAGTATGTTTTGGTATCAGCAAAGTAGTCCATGTTCACTGTAGGTCACTTTCAAAGTCACTGTAAGTTACAGTAGTCCCTGAAGCTTCTCTGAGGTACACTGAAGGCTTGATCTTAGAGTTTGGAGGATACAAAGGTAGATTAAAGCCATCTTTGTTCCCCACACCCTGCTGACCTTTCTGAGAGGTGCAGCTTAGAACATGGGAAAATTTTTCTTTGATCTTTGTAAACAAAGCCTGGTAGTCTTTTGATACATGACAGTCATTCTTCTACAGGTATTCCAGATAAGCCTCAGAACAAATCACACTGCTTGAATTTGCTGGATTAACAAATTTCAGCAAGATGGCTGTGATTTTCAAAAGAAATTGTCCTTAGGAAAAATCCTAAGAATTTTCTCTGCTTACAGATTTCTGGAAGGAGAATGTATAAAAATTGATATTTTCAGCTTTCTTGGTCCTGTAACAGTGGGGTTTTTTTTGTTTTTGGGTTTGTTTGTTTTTTGTGGTGGGGGGGAGTGTTTTTTACTGGAGTATCATCCATAACATAGGGAATAATTCTTGTTTTGCAACCTTCAGATGTGGAAGTTTTCAGAGCCATTGTAACATTAATATTTTTTCTGGGCCCCCTACATATAAATATTAAGAATTCTTCAGGCAGTCCCAGCCCCACTGTTGGGAACCAGTATGTCCATTGTTGCAGAAGAGCACATATCAAATAGCTGAAAGGCCTGCTGGCTTATTTCAAGTACTTTGCAATATCCGGCCCACTTCAGCACACTAATTATCATTAACTTCTTATCAACAGATTGTTTTTCTATTAAATGTTTTGAGGGACCTAAAAGCCTCAGAAGGGGGAATATGTACTTTTAATGGGGGGCAATAATATGACAACCAAAAGATAACATGCCTGTATTGGCGCCAGGCAATGTTGCAATGAAGGAGGTGCAAAACCAAGCATAAGATTTAAGTATGCGTGGTCGTGAGTACATGTACCCATGCATAGCTTCTGCGGAAATTTAAATGTATGAAAACATACTTATCAGTAGATTTAAAACAAAACAACATGTTGCCAACAACTGCCAACATCAAAATAGTTCCTCAGATAATTGCACAGCCAGAACGCTGCCAAAAAGAGGAAGTCAATACCTTAATCATGTAACATTCTTTTTATTCTACCTGTCTCAGGCTACTAGCTGCCCAACACCTGGGACTTAATCTTCTCCTACTTAATCTCTTTGTGTTCGTCACAATAGAGATTGCAGGGTCTGGTAAACCCTGGGATTCCATCCTTTCCTTGTTTCTACAAATCCCCTAGTGTTGGACAGCACCAGTCCACTCCCATAGTCACCATGCAGCTGCTCGCAACAGGTCACTACTAAAGGCTCACCAGTAGGAACTTTCAAAGCAAGGTGTAAAGGTCATGTTAAAATTCTTCTTCCACCCCAGATCAACAGATACATGGCCAGTGAATACATGCACAGCAATAATCTTGAAAACCCTTTCCCACCTCCACCACACACACATAATTCTCCTCTTCTAAACAGAGTAATTGTCCCTACACAGTTCCCATTTGCCTCCTTATGAGAGATGGTGACGGTAAAGGTTGTTGTTTAGGCTCCCTTTTTCGGCATATTAGAGCAGTGGTTCCCAAACTTGTTCCGCTGCTTGTGCGGGGAAAGCCCCTGGCGGGCCGGGCCGGTTTGTTTACCTGCCGTGTCCGCAGGTTCGGCCGATCGCAGCTCCCACCGGCCGCGGTTCACTGCTCCAGGGCAATGGGAGCTGCTGGAAGTGGCGGCCAGTACGTCCCTCGGCCCGCGCCACTTCCAGCAACTCCCATTGGCCTGGAGCAGCGAACCGCAGCCACTGGGAGCTGCAATTGGCCAAACCTGCGGACATGGCAGGTAAACAAACTGGCCCGGCCTGCCAGGGGCTTTCCCTGCACAAGTGGTGGAACAAGTTTGGGAACCACTGCATAAGAGGATATGCACATCCTTATGCAAAAGCACCAAATTAAATTGTTGACAAAATTAAGGAGACATAGTGAGTCGCTGTAAAAGAACTTTGATATAAATTAGGTCATTTATTAAGCAGAAGAGACAGAATTAGACAGGGTGAAACGATTTAAATCACTGAATTTAATCATGATTTTCAGCAAGCAGGGAACCTTGATTTAAATAATTGATTTTAATCGCATTTTGTGCTTTTTAGTTATTTTCCTAAAGAAAGGTTGGTTCTCAATGGTTGGTCAGCATTAAGACATGTTGATTTGCAACTAAGTATCAACTTCACACTGAACGTGGTGCTTCTTTCTGCTGACCAGGAAGATGCATTATATCTATACACATTTATTTAAGCAGTTATATAGCTTAACGTACATTTATTTGGATTCTGAGGTTTTACATTTTTTATTACGTTCAGAAACGATGACTGATGCGTTTTTTATTTACTAGATGATTTTTTTTTCCCCTTGGGATTTCTGACAAGCTCTATTTGGATGGAAATTCAAATGTCGTTAAAATGCACAAAAAATTTATTTTTTTTTATTAAATAAAACTACTTTAAATGTGCTCGATACATAAGAAAAAAGTTTATCAGAAAAAAATGATCCAAAATATTTTGTATTCAAAATTAACTGATTTATTAAACAAAGGACTTATCTGTAGTTAATGAATTGAGCTGATTTCTTTTGGTCACCATGCCTTTCACGATTTTAGAACTAGTAGATCTCCATCCTCTTACAACTAGTTTTTATTCATAGGTTGGAAAAGGAAACAAGCTCATCTGCTTTTTCAGCTCCGAAATGGTTTCTTAACTTTGAATGAACTGGTCATTCAACGGAACGAGTTGAATAAACTGGAATGAAGAAAATATTTTCTCTGCACCTACAGTCAAGGCTACTGAGGGTTTAGCACCTCCGCAAGCTCTGGCTCCAGGTCCATAGCCCGTGACTTCCACCAGTTACATAGCCTGACTTTCTTTAAAACTTGGCAGCAAACAGGCACAACTGAATATTGGTTTTTGGAGTTAATTTAAATGGCTGCAGTAGATTATAATAAAGTTTGTGCTTAATGTAGGCTGACCGTTTCAAAATTTATTTTCAATAGGTTTATTTTTAAAAATAAAGCTGAATATAATTTAAATTAAAAAAAGAAAAAAAAATCCAATTTTTTTTATTTAAAAGAAATCATTGATTTTTTTCTCCACTTCGAATTAGCTGTCATACATAGCCATGAATCATCTCACCATTAGAAATTTTAAAATGTGAGATGAATACTATGTTTTATTTTTGTAGCAAAAAAGTGTTAGTTAGCAGTGCCTTGAGTGATAAAAGTAGCTCACACCCTTGTCTGACATAAATGCTTCCTTTGGGAAAGGGCCTATGTTTAGACAGGGTCGATATGTTATACATCAAGGTTTTAAACGAAATCTCAACAGTCTTGGATTTATTTTAAGTAGTTTCATTAAAACGATTTAGAGAGCATGCTAAGACAAGATGCTGCCATTACTATGCACTTGAGTTCAAATCTGGTTTAGGACTTCAGTGAAGTGAGCTTGTGGTTCTCAGTTCATCCATTGTATCTCCAGAGCACTAATATCAGGAAATTTACAGTTTTTAGGACATATGTTAGTGGATAATGGTTGAAGGTGTAAAACTAAGGGGGGAAAAAAAGAGCTCAGCAGTTGCGTTCGAGCAGTCATTTGAGACACTGGAAATGGAAATCATGAATACAAGAAAGCTATAGGATAGTGGGCCTGGCAAGTGTAAAGATAAGATTTCTACGGATGGAGCATGTAGCTCAAGTGGAACGATGTTTACTAGGGCATTAGATTGGTTTGAAGTCAAAAAGTATAAAATTTGATAAACACAAAGGGATGTTGGAGAGGGTGTTTATTTAAGAGAGACTAAAAAAAGTCAGAAAATAAGTAAAAGACAGAGTTGAATGAAGAAGAAATTTTGCACTGACTGTAGCAGTGTAATACATCAAATAGACCTATTATACAAATAAAACTAATGGACTGAAGCACCACTTCTCATTTGTTTTACAGTTCTACTAGGACAAGGAAGATGTGATGCTAGATATGCTGGTCACATGCATTAAACAAGAAAAGTACTTTTCTATGCTGAAAATTAGTACTGTATGATATTCTACAGGAGGAAATGAAACTATTTCCCCTTGTTTGTGTGTGTGTGTGTACAAATATGCAGTACAATATACAATACATATATCTGATAAGCAAGCCTTCAATATTCAGTTTGATAAAATATTCATTGTATCCTTCCTTTCTGCCACTTCAGGCCATTGACTATCATACCCATTGTAATATTTCCTAATGCCACTTCAGATGCTTGGCTTCCTGTAATGGTGTTTCAGTCAAAGTGAAGTGTATATATTTAAAAATAGCACCACAAGGTATTAACTCATCTTTACAGAGATAGTAGGAAGAAATAGAACATAACAAATGTATTTTCTGAAAATTATACATACTAATGAAGGATTACATAGACCAATAATTTGTAAGCCAGATGCTCCTTGTACTTAGCCTTGTTTTCTACACTCATGGTACACCTATTATTTACTTACAGGTAATGTTGTTAAATTAGAAGATACCTAATTCTTGCTTGGATTTCTTCCATTTTCAGACATTCAGTCTAAAAATTTGTCAAATGCAATTGGGAGGCACCTGCAATTTAAGCATCAGGATAAACAGTGTCTCTCCTTACTAGGGTTGGTTGAAAATTGTATGTCAACACTATTTTGGGCAGAAATGTGGGGATTCAGTTAAATAAATCTTTTTTTGTGGAAAGTGTTTCATTTTTCTTGAGAATTTTTTATTTTTTTGTTGGAAAACCCAAAACTATTTTTTTTTAAAAAAATGGCCATTTTTTGTTTGTTTTCAGCAGGTTTTGAATGAAAAAAAAAATTGTTTTTCTGGTCTTCAACAAAAGGTCAAAATGTTAGCAGAATTTTTTTTCCATCCAGGTCTTATCTATCTTATCTAATCTATTTACATCCCCCTACCCCCATTCCCATGATATTTGAGCATCTCAATAGTTTTTAGGTTTCTCAGTCACTGTTACCTGGTTTAAATAGCTTAAAACTGCTTCAGATTTAACACTCTTACTCTTCAATGTTTTACTCGTTACTTTGCCCTATAAACTGTTACTAATTTCTATTTGTCTATATTCTTCCATTCCAGTCCCTTGCTCTCTTAGTAGTCCAAACCACATAAATGACAGTCTCATGTGAATACTGGAGGAGTTCTTTGAATAAATTAGCCTTACACAGGTTCATAATTTTAAAAAAATGATAGGGTATTTTTCTAGGAGAATGGAGTTTTTGTCAGATCAGAAGGAGTACCCATCACGATGTGAGTTACAGCTCAGACAGCTGCCACCAGTGTTATTGCCAGCAGCCCTGCAAGTGCACCAAGGGAACACTACAGCTCTGAAATTCATTATTGACCCTTATGCTGCCCTTATTTTTCTGCCAGTCAGGCAAAGGAATGCAATAGAAGTTAACAAATAGGTCTCTGCATCAGCCATAGAGTTAAAATAAATAGTCCCCTGTATTGATTTAAGGCCTGATTCTGCAAATGCATACTCCAGGCCCGGCAGAGCCAATGCTAGGCATAAACAGACTAAACAATTGCTTATGGCCTCGAGCAGCTCAACGAGGGCCTCCTATTTGCTATTTTAGTATGTGTTGCGGGGTGGGCAAATATATTCCTGATTAGGGCCCCCAGTGGGCTAGCACCACCAGGAGTAATATTTTCAGTAAGACTACTATCAGTAGAAACACAGGCGCCGACTTTCCAAAGTGCCAGGAGGTGCCCCACCCCCACTCCATCCCTTCCACCAAGGCCCCATCCCTGCCCTGCTTTTTTCCGCCCCTGCTCCACCCCACCCCGCCTTTTCCTGCCCAGTTCGCCCACTCCCCTAACCGTGCTGCGTCCTCATTCCTCCTCCCTCCCCCACAGGCCTCCTGCACGCCGCAAAGCAGCTGATTGCGGCAGGCAGGAGGTGGGGGGAGGTGCTAATCCATGGGGCCCACTGGTGGGTGGGAGGCACTGGAGGAGTGGGGAGAAGCTGATAGGGGGGCTGCTGGTGGATGTTCAGCTCCCACCATTTTTTCCCTGTGGGTGCTTCAGGCCCGGAGTAGCCACAGAGTTCGCGCCTATGAGTAAGAAGCACTGCATCCTTAATTTACTCTGTACTTTATTTTCTACACTGGTACCATGTATCTGTTGGAATTTGCTCATCTCTACTAGTTTTTAGATTACTGCAGTCAACAATGTGCCTGTCCCAGGCAGTGGAACTGAGCAGTGAGAATTGCATTGGAACAGGAGTGCATGTTGAGTCAGAAGGCCTGATTCTGCCACTCTTATTCTGAATGAGTAGACCCTTATTCCCAGAGAATGTATCCAGAGTATTGGCCAGACCTGTGCAAAAAGATTCAGAGCTGCTTTGAAAGTGAGGACCTTCGTGGTACCTCTGATGGAATCAAAAAGGCATTTGGAGCAACTTGTAAAAAGACTGCAAACCTGAAAGCAAAAGATGCTACCGTCCTGATTGACAGGCAAGAACAACTTGACTGATGGATTGAGTATTACAAAGAATTCTGCTCAAAGGATTCCATTATCTCTGATGCTGCCATTCCCCAGCTTCCACCAAGGTAGGAGCTGCACCAAATACCAGCTCGTGAAGATGTAGATCAAGCTATCAAAGAGACTGTGACTGAAAAAGCAGCAGGCAATGATCAGCTATCTCTGGAGCTCCTAAAGGCAGAGGGGAGAAAGCTTGCGAGCTACATCCAGGCACTTCTCTGCGCCTGCTAGGAAGAAAGACACATACCCCAGGATCTGAAAGATGCAAACATAATTACTTCATACAAAAATAAAGGGGACAGAGCAGACTGCAACAACTACCAAGGGATATCTCTGCTCAGCATTGTCGGTAAGGTGCTTTCAAGGGTCCTGCTGAACATACTCCAAGTCCTTGCTGAGAGAGTTTACCCTGAGAGCCAGTGTGGATTCAGAGCTGGACGCTCCATGACTGATACCTCCTTTACAATGTGCTCATTGCAAGAAAAAAGCCATGAACTGGCATCTTTCTATGTAATATTCATACAAAAGGCCTTTGGCGTGGTGAGCCGAAATGACATATACCAAGATCCCCGTCTAAAATTGGCTGCCCACAAAAAGTGCTCTCCCTATTTAAGGAGCTCCATGAGGGAGTGAAGGCAACGATCCAGTATGACAGTGAAACACTGTCTGAGTTTAGCGTTGATGCTGGCATGAAGCCAGGCTGCATCTTAGCACCTCCAGGCTGTGGCGTCGTCTTCTTTATTCCTGTCAAGTGTGCTTTTGGAAATGATCCATCTGGCATGCTAATTGAATTGAGGATGGAGGGCAGTTTGATCAACATCAGACAATTTCAAGGCAGATCATGCAGCTCACTATTCAGGATCTACTCTTTGCAGGTGATGCTGCATTTGTCTCTAACACACCTGATGAACTGCAGATCGGGGTGAAGAAGTTCTCTGTTGCATGTAGCAAGTTCAGCATGACAATCAGTATCAAGAAAACAGTTGTCATGTCACAGGGCAGTAACATCCCACCTAAAATCTATTTCAGTAAAGTAGTAATGAAGCTCTGGACAATGTAGATCACTTCTGCATGCTTAATTCAACCTTAACCAGCTCACTTAGCCTTGATAGAGAACTTAATATAAGAATCGGCAAAGCCTCTGTCACCTTTGGCTCCAATACAGCGACAAGGTCAAGCAAGATCAAGAAATTCAGCGTTCCCACCGACAACTTGGAGAACCCTGCCCACAGCCTCTCAGTCTGGAGAAGCTGGTTCAAGGCTGATGTAGTCATCACAGAGAGCCATCAGAGAGCCCAGGCCTGCAGGCGAGCCAGGAAGCAGCGTGCGCTCCAACCTCCATCTAGCGCGTGAACCTGTAGCCACTGTGGAAGGTCTGCCACTCGCGCCGCGGACTCTTCTCCCACACCACTATCAAGCACTACTGACTGACTGACTTCATCCTGTTTCCTTTCATCTGTCAAGATGTTGGATGGCTATACAAGGCCCTTAGTTTACAAGTAGTCCTATTGATTTCCCACTCAGGAGGGAATTGCTGTGGCTGAGCAAATCTCTACTGAGATAACAACCACTTCAGATCTGCTGAAATTCCCATCCTCATTTTAGAGAAAATACCCTATCATTTTTCAAGTGATGAGTATTTCTGGCTACTTTGTTAAAAAGTCATATAGTATTCTCATGAAATTGTCATGTATAGGGTTAACTCTGAGATTAATATGTATAGCATTGGCCTTTCTCTCGAGAGAGGTGAGTTCCTCCCCTCCCCCGTCTCCTTTTATTCATTTAAACAATTTGCTGTCAGACTAAATGATGCTTTTTTGTCAAATGACCACAAGCAATGGCTTTAACAAGAGAACGACCAGTGGAATTGCTGTTTTAACGCTATCCTGTGATGGCTATCCTAAGTTTAACTGTAGGAACAGCAATGTCAAATTATGGTAAACCTCGATAATTTTCAGAGGAAATGATGTGAATTCCAAGCAGTCAGGAGTTGAGCTGCAAATGTCAAGCAAAGACCACAACTATTTCTTTATAGGAGATCCAATGGTGTATTGGAAATAATATGCCTAGGAGTGGTCGTCTCTCTAAATGGGAAGCAGAAGGGGAGAACGTTTGCGTATGTCCAAACTTTATTCATGCTTTGGCTTGTGTTCAGTCAGTGTTAGTGTTTTTCTTGGAAGATGCATTGGCCATCTTGTATGGTATATAATGCACGGTGCCTGCCTGAAAGTGGTTTATGATGTCTTCTGTGAATATCCGTTTCAGTGCATTTAGCATTGTCCGTGTTGTTTCTATGATATGTTCCTTTAAAAAAGGCCCAGAGACCAACAGAGCTTCAAAATGCACTCATGCATACACATAATTAAATACCAATCATGCGATTCCTGGTCTTTCAGAAGTGTTTGCTTTGGAAAAGATGTACTATGGTAAACCACTTAGAGTTTCTTTTCTAATTTTGATACCCTAAACGCTAATTGAACGCTAAAGAAAAAAATGTAAAACACACATGTGCTGAGAAGCATATATTATACCAGGAAATTAAAATAATAGTTTGTGGTTATCAATGCAGCATTTAAAAAAATTGCCGCCTGGAGAGGAGGGGGCAGATCCTTAGGTGTTTTAAATAGACTTCAGTGGTGCTGCTCCAATTTACAGCAGCTGAGGATCTGGCTTGACAAAGCCCTGGCTGGGATGATTTAGTTGGGGATTGGTCCTGCTTTGAGCAGGGGGTTGGACTAGATGACCACCTGAGGTCCCTTCCAACCCTGATATTCTATGATTCTACGATCTGGCCCATTGTGGTTTTAGACTTACGTAAAATGAGCCTCAGTTTCTTAGCTGTCTTTTACTATCGATTTGCCAAAATTAGTAGTCTCTGTCTACTAGAGAAGAGGCGTGAAAACAATCAGTAGTGTTTATCTTAGCAGACAGTAGTTCAAACAGCAATGGGAGGAGGTATAATTCACCCTTTCCCTTGTTACTTATCATCTCATTTTGTGTACTGTGGCACAAAGCTCCAGGTTTTAATATTGTAAATCCCTTAATTATACACTCGCCAAATGTGTTCAAAATTATTTTAAAAGGGCCAATCAGACATTCGTGAGGATGCCATCTCTCCCCCACCCCATTTTCTGCTTACAAATCCCTGCAACTTAACTTTGTGATTTGCATTGGAAAGATTGCTTTTTTTGGTTCATTTCACTTTAGTATCTTTCAGCTATGCTGTGACATCCACTTAGACATCTTTACTGCAATTGTATCTTGATGAGATCAGATTGCCCACTGCAGCTATATCACAATAATAGTGAGATAAAATTCAGTCCGCCCTGCTTTCTTTTGATGAGCCACTCTATCCCGGCTGCATGAAAAAACAGCACATAAAAGAAAGATAAAAACCATTTTGCATTCAAAATTGCTCTGACTTAAGGCAGATTGAACCTTTTAAATAAACACAACATGAATAAAATAAAATAATACGGTTTTAATCTTAAGAACTGGGTGGAAAAAAACCCGCAACGATTTACAGACTTGTCTCATTTCACCAGAAAACACATTTCAGTTCCTGTGAATGAAAGTTTTTCTTAATAACTCCTTTCTGTTGCCAAAATTTGTTTAGTAGCAGACTTCAAAATATGTCTGTGGCTGTGCTGTTCATTGTAAAGCTAGCATTTTGGATACTGACATTTATCGCTGAAGTCCTGTTTGCAGCACTTTCCTACCAAATATCCAGAAAAATGGACTTGCAAACCCTGCAACATACTGTCAATGGACTTTATAGTGGAGAATATTATTGAAGTTATCACTTTTTTGGTAGACCTATTACTAATACATTGGCTGACGATCTCTTTAGGAAAATCCCCTGGCGGGGAGGATAGGCTAACGGAAAAGAAAAGATTTGGTAAGGGTCCCCTTGCAGCGTTTTCCTGGCACCCTCCCCTGGATGCAGGAAGGATTATGAAAGCTGCAGATTTTGCAGGCCTGCTTTGTGGATTTGGGGACTGAGCCATCCCACAGGGATAACTGCTGCTCTGTGGGCCCACTCTTCTTGGCAGCAGAGCTCATTGGTGCAGTCCCCTCGCTGCTGCTTAGTAGCAGTGCTGGAGGAAATCCAGAGGGGCAGCAATAGCGCTCTGAGTCGCATCACTTCCTGCCCAGATCTCCATTTGGAAATCCTGAAGCAGAGTGGGAAGCAGTCCAACAGCGAACAGACCGTCTCCCGATCAACCTCCTCATTCCATATACAGTACCACCCCCAGAAACCTACTGAATCCTTTCTGGGGAGGGGAAGGGGATCCATGAAGTGGCATCTGTGAGGGAGGGACAGGGGAAGGGAAATGTGCTACAAAATTGACACTTCCCCTTTCAGCATAGCAATGTGGAGATGCCCACACACATTGCTGGGAGGAAAACTGGGCCTTTATTGTTTACTCTTTGCGAATGGTACCATAGGTGTGTGAGAAGTCTCCTAGAGGGCCTGATCCAAATCCCATTAAAGTCAATGGAAGGGTCCTCATTGAGTTCAGTGGAAATGGATTGTGGCCAGAGAGAATTTGAGAATATATAGCTATGTTATTTGTCTGTTTCAGATAAATATTTTATGTCTCCCAGAATTGCTGCATCTCTTTTTTCCTGCTTGAGTTGTGAAGGGTAGTGCAATGTACAGCATATTCTGCTGCCAACTCTCATGATATCTGATGTTTTTCTTAAAGCCGCAGCTGCCAGAAGCATATGATTAGCTGAGAATCTCAGCTTTTTTTTTTTTTTTTCAATCTATCCTCATGGTCGCAGCCAGAGCTGTCCCTTGGGTAGGGCTCTGGGCCCTATGCTTTGGGGGATCCCATGGGACGGTGTGATTGGCCGGCGCAGTCAGTCCCGGAAGACATAGGTGCGGAAACTAGGGCTGTGGGGTGCTGCAGCACCCACAGGCTCCCAGCTGCCAGCCCCTTGCCTAGGTTCTCGGCTGTTGGCCCTGCATGCCTGGGGTCTCAGCTGCCGGCCCCGCATGCCCGGGGCTCTGCTGTTGCCCCGTGTCCAGGGTCCTGGCTGCCACCCTGTGAGACTGTGGATCTGTTGCCGTCTTGCACCTGGTGTCCTGGCTGCAGGCCCCGCACCTGTGGCTTTGCTCCCGGCCTCAGCTCTGGGGGGGCACAGGGGTAAAGGGGCTGGCTTTCAGCCCCCCCACTATTAAAAATGTTCCAGCGCCACTGCCGGAAGATGAATTCATCACTTCCGCAGGGCCCTCCATCTTGTTGGCAATTAGCAGAGACAGCGGCCGGCTCAACTGCCCACATTTTGGTGCAACGAGTCCCCCGCCCCAGCAGAGCCCTGAGCCACCGTGGCACTATGGCCAAAAATAGCCCCCCGCCAGCAACAGCAGGCAGTCCAGCACCAGCGGGATCCGGCCCAGTAGTGGATGCAGGGTGGGGCCCCCAAGCCAGTGGGGGCTGATTTTTCCTGGGTCCCACACCCTCATAGGGATGGCCCTGGTTGCAACAAAAAGCTTGAAAATGTGTCCTGAGTGCACTCTAAAGGCTCAGAAAGCAAACGATAAATCAAAATTTATTATTTTTGTAAAATCTCGTGATTTGTAAGCCAGTCTCATGATTTTTGAATGCTTGGGGTTGACAGTAGTGAGTGCATGACAGTAACACACATACAGTGCCACAGATAGACGAAAGTTTATGATGACATGAAAGTTGCATTATAACTCGGAATTATATCATTCATCATTCCAACCAGATTTTTTTATTCATAGACAAAGTTCCTAGCTAGACAGAAGGTACCTATTCACTCTGTACCAAAATGAAAAGATAATGAAAATACTTCTGCCCCCAAGAAAGTATCATCCCGTTGTGCAGCAAGATGCAGTTCAAACCACAAGCATAACATTCCTTGAAAGCTTAGATCTGTTGTAGTCCCACATCTGCAATGGTATAGTTCTAGGACTTCTTTAATGTCTATTCTAAATCCACTGTTTTGGAGGGTTATAATTTAACTGAATGCCATCACTCCACTTTGAGCAGGAGCCCAGGAGCCGATATTTTTAGAAAAAAAAAATCTGTGAGAAAATTGATTTGGGCTTTTTTTTTTTTTTTGAGACTTTGACATGTTTCAGGTGCTAGTTTGCACTTAGGATATTAAAAATTGATATTTGTGGCCAAGTTATGTCCATTGAAATGATCACTTAGGCCCTGACCTTTCAGACACTTATGCACATGAGTAACTTTACTTGAAGTCAAGTAATTACTAACATGAGTAAAGTTACTTGCATAAATGTTTTAAGTGTTCAGTACCTTAGTGTTT
This sequence comes from Caretta caretta, assembly GCF_965140235.1. Taxonomy (NCBI): domain Eukaryota; kingdom Metazoa; phylum Chordata; order Testudines; family Cheloniidae; genus Caretta; species Caretta caretta. The sequence goes on along the minus strand of NC_134208.1, from coordinate 198,089,917 downwards.
AATGGGGAAAATGCCAAAAATTACCTGGAATTTGATGTTTAATTCCATCTGTTTTGTTAGGTATTTCAGTCACTGAAAACTGAAGATTAGCAGGAATTACTGAGGAGAAGTTGATTAGTATCAGGTTGCTTCTTTTGTGATTTGGGTGGATTATTTTAGGCTGGATTACTTCATTAAAAATGTTTGCAGGAGATGATATTTTGAAATTCCATCAGGCTGTAAAGCTTTGGGTGGGTGTCATATAAATCCAAATTATTAATTTGGTTCCAATACCAGTTAGTAACGTATATGCCGAATTCTGAATGTGCCATATGGATTTTTAACAGAGAATTACTGAATATGCGCTGCACTTGAATGGAGTTGACAGGCTGGGAAGAGATCCTGGGCTGGCGTCAGTTGGGGTTGCTCTATTTAGGTCAACTGAGCTATGCTATTTTACGCCAGCTGAGGATGTGAGCCATTGTGTTCCATCCCCAAGAGCCAAACCCCTGTATTTTTTCCCTTTTTGTTTCTAGCTGAAATTAGATAATTTTAAATTTCAGTGACCATGAAATACTGAGTGCTTTAGAGGCAGAGTAAGGGTTTGTCTACGCTTAAAAGGCCACTGTAGTACTTCATTGTAGACACTACCTATGCCAATTGGAGGGATTCTCTTGTTGAGTAGATAATCCATCTTCCTGAGAGGCAATAGCTGGGTCAATGGAAGAATTCTGTCAATTTAGCACTGTACACGAAGACATAGGTCAGTTTAACTATGTCGCCCAGGGGTGTGGATTTTTCACACCTGATTTTCTAGCGTGGACCAGGCCTCAAAGCAGGTGCTGAGCAAGCCTCCAACACAGTCCCAGCAATTCACCTCACGAGTGACATGCCTGCAACGCTCTGCCTTTATCAGCCCTAAGGCCTGTCATGAGCACAGATTCCCAGCTGTGCTGAATTGTGCACTAGTCCTATAGGGCTGCTCGTTTCTAGAGTCTGAGTGATGATCCTGCTATGTTTAGTTTGATGCTGTGTTTAACCTGTGGATAAGTATGCTGTTTAGCTCCTCCAAAGTGGTTTATAAACGTATAAGCATAGTAAAATGTTTCATCTGCTGTTAGTCAGTTCAAACATAATTAAAAAAAAATCCAATGTATTTTTTCTCTTTTAAGTAGCTTGTTGTTAACCCTGTCAAATATTTCCCCTCTCAATTTTCCTTCTCTCTTAAAGAATAAAACTATTATGCTGAATAAATAAGCATATGAGCTATAAATGTTAGTCTTATTAACTACATTTGAACAAGATCATTTATTTTAAATGTTCTTAGGTAGATTAAACCCACCCAGATGAATTCACACTATGGAAGAGAGCGTGTTTAACCAAATATTAACTAGGCATAAAATGTTATCTGATTTGGAGAGTTATGACACAGACAGAATATTCCGCAGCCAGGTCAGCCAGAAGTCAAAGCCTCTACAAATATTAAGCCTGGAATCTGCCAGTGGCCTCTCAATCCTGCTGTAACCCATCATTCTCCTATTCTCTAATCAAGGCATGAAAATGTTAACGTTTTGTTGGTTTCTGCTTGTTTTATACTTTCCTCACAAGTGTGATGAGCCCATGGTTGGCAGCATAGGACAATGTAGGGCGACATAAAAGCCAAATAGTTCAGATGTTTGGAGTTAAGAGGACATTTACTGAAGTTGCTAGCACTGCAGCTCAGATAGCTGGTGCTTGGGGTGACAGAGCTACACTTAATTGTCTTTACTTAAATTGTTTAAGGGATTACATTCATGCATTGTCTCTAGCACATAGAGGCTACATCGTTGCAGACACTTAGGAAGTAAAGATTGCCCTGGTTTGCTTTTGTTCACATTTAAAAGGTTACTAATGAAACTATAAGGGCCAAAAATATAACTGATGATTAAATGATTCCGAATTCTGCAGAATCTGGTAGCTTAGTTCAAGTTTCCTACTCACCATTCACAAGTAGACAAGTAGATTTTTTTCAAGTGCTATGCAAATGGATGTTCTCATAAATATTGTAGGTACAGATAAGGGAGCCCTTTGAAAATGCAATCTTGTGTGAGCAGCCTCCGGGCTCTCACACCAGGAGAAAGATCCACATTTATGCCAGTTTGCTCTGTCATCCAGACATAAGGAACAGAAGACAAGTTGGCTGATCAGAGAAGGGGAAAGCAGAGAGAAACTCGGTGGCTGTAGAATGAGATTATATAGTAGTAGTAATAATAATAATAATAATATCAAGGTAACTCTTAAATAGCACTTTTTGGCAGGAGATCTCAAAATGCTTTACAGATGGGGAAACTGAGGCACAGAGAGAGGAAATTACTTGTCTAAGATCACCCAGCCAGGAATAGAACGGATGCATCTGGAGTCCCAGTGCAGTGCTTTGGCCACTAGGCCAACATGTGTCTCACATACAACCTATAGCACGGTTTATGTCAGGGTTAACTGTGGTGAAGGCAAAACCATTCTTAGGTGTCTTAGGCACATGAGAAAAATGCAATAAAACACTGGCTCATTTTCATAAACGTCTGTCTATCATTGCAAAGCCATAAAGTGCATTTTACCTAACACATATTGTGAAGAACATTGCAATGAATGTCTTAAAGAGAATTTTCAGCTGAAATCAAAATAGGACCATTGACAGATATTGTATTTTATCAGAAGTGTCATATACTGTGCTTGGATTTGGCTCTGGCCCAAAGGAACTTTCCACAAGAGGTGATAGTGGTTTATATAGTAAGGCCACACAAGTAAAAATAATAATGGTTAGCCCTTGCTGTTCAAAGTGCTTTTACATTTCCAGAGTGCTGTGCAAACATACTTTATTTCATGAATTAATGACAGTTACATTTTTGTGCATTTAGCATTGACCGTTTGACAATAAATAGTTTTGAGAATTTTGTACACAACAGTGCATTTGGGCAGTTGATATAAATTATGCTACTCTTGTCAATTGCACGTGAACAACATCCTTGTAACATGAACCTCTTCTATCCTGATGGTGAGTAACTAGAATGGATGGTTAGCAGCGTATAGCACAAATGCAAATGAGGTGTTTTCTTTTCCCCTCTAATAAATGTAAATTAATGCCTGTTTGCCTCTGCTGCATCTTCGCTGTGACCTGTAGCAGAAATCAGTAACAGCCATCTTTGGCATTCCGGTTACGAAGCAGAATTAGATCTAGAAGATGCATATTATAGAATTACTGTACCAAAGGTTAGGCAGCAAGACTCAATAAAATGCTGGAACATATACGATCTTTGGAAAGCTGTCATTCTATTACCATCTATTAATTAATTTTATACTAATTCCTTAGAGATGGTTCTCTTCCCCCCCCCCCCATTAAAAATGTTGGAATACAGTTGACATTTATATCCTAGTAGAGTTTTTAGAATGAAGTATATTAAAGTTGCAATATACTCTGTTGAAGATGTCTGTCAATTATATCAAGCTTGCTTAATCATCTTTAACATGGGGACAGTTTGGCCAAGTTATAATCCACAATCATATGCCAAAATCCTAATCAGTCTTGTTACTGGATGTGCTGGGGATTACTAGTCTTGCTTGTTAGAAATGGTGGAGAGAGATAGGATTGGTGGTCCTTCTGCTAGTTGGTGGTGCAGAGAGATGGGACGGCTGGCACTACAAGTTGGGGATTGCTGGTAACTCGTCATTCTACAATTCTTCATAATACCGTGAAAGTTTTTCTTCAACACAGTGAAAGTTTATTATTTTGTCCTAACCACAACAAGGTCTTAATCAAATACTGGATGCAGTTACTTCCATGTAAAACATCTTGTACAAAAAGAAGGGAGAACTGTCTGGTAGGACAGAGGAAGATAAAAAGTTTTAATAATAGTGCCTAGTTTACATGGCACTTGTTAAGTTAAATGATCCTGTCCTGACTTTCTTCACTGAGACAGAAATACTGTTTTGTGTATCCCAGGAGTAGTGGAGTCACTTCCAGTAGTGCTGAAAATCATTCTTAGCCACCTACTCTCCCTGGCTCTGCTTTTTCTGATCACAAAGATTAGCTCCTACATTAGGATGAGAGAGATGGATAGGGACTAGTATTTTGAGCAAATCAGCTTTTGTCCTTTAGAAATGGTCTTTAAAGGCTCATATTACTGTGTTTAATTTGATCTGTAAGTGAATTCTGCAAGTGACAGCTAAATTGGTGACACATTTTCTTTCAAGGAGGGAGACAAGGTAATATTTACATGCGTAGGGTTCAGTGTGGGTTCTAATGCGGGCACTGGCTTTGTGGCTGCTGGTGAGTTGTGCTCTGTGGTGCCCGTTCTTGTACAGAGCTTTTCAGAAAGATGGATTTCTACCTAACAATGAACAACAAATTATTTGGGTGATAGCTTTATAACTGTAATGCATTTATTATGTATTTAATGTATTTATAACATTAGTAGCAGGCATGTACTTTTTAATCATCATGACAGAGTAATTATTCATTTCTCATATCAGCATTACCTCTAGAGATGATCTTAATCAAGTGAAAGAGAAAGAGGGCAAGGAGGGCCATGGAGCGATGGTGAGATAACTTAGGTATCCTAGTAAATTATCACTCCATCACTGAGTGTGTAATTTGTTGCCACTTACTGAATTTTTGGCTACCCAGATATACTTGGAGTCAAAAATGCTATTTCTGATGTATCATTTTTGTCTTCTTGCTAGGATAGTTAGGGCATAATACCATTGATCCAAAACCCAGTGAAGTCAATGGGAGTCTTTCCATTGACGTCAGTGGGCTTTGGATCAGGCCCAATCTGAATGCTAGTTAAATGCAGGATGAAGATTAGAATGATTAAATAAGCTATGAAAAATAGAAGCAATAACTCAATATGAGATCCTTAGAAAAGGATAGTGTCAGTTTTATTTGGCCTGAAATGGATTTTAAAAACCTAATTACATATATTGAAAACATTACTAAGGCCAGATCCTGCATAGATTTAGGTATGTTTTATAACTTTGCACATGTAAGTAGTCCCGTCCACTACTCACATAATTAAAGTTATGAACCAGCTTTGCAGGATGGGGACCCAAGTGTGTAAATATAAATGTTTCATTTTTAAATAGTAATGTATATTCATGTAAGTTCCCCTCCCCCTCCAAAATATCTTCAGTTTCACTATTTTGAGTGCCACAATTGTGTTGGATTTCTGAAAGGAGGCTGATCTCCATATATTGTTAAGTTTACACACACAGTTGTAATTTTATACAGTCAGATCAATGAAAACATGTAAAAATTCTCATTGAATTTGAAGGGAGTTGATAGACATGCACTGAAATTTATCAGTGCTTTGGTTTATATGGGGGTTTTCCAATTATCTCTCTGAGTAACAAGAGAGTGAAAGTGAGAAATTGTTATACCCTTCAAAAAAACAAAACCAAAGCAAACAAAAAACCCTGGTTGAAATCCTGGACCCACTGAAGACGGGGAATCTCCCATTTCTATTTCACCTCTTGTCTGCAATGACTTATAAACAAGGTGATTCAACTTAACAGGACACATGCTCCTTCCAGATTCTGTTGCATCTTTTCTTTTTCTGCAAATCTTATGTACAGCAAGTCTTGTTATTTTCTTATCTGTATTCCTTGGGGCTGTCTGTGTCTACAATTACAATTTGAATAGAATGTGAACCATTTTTCAATAAAAAATAGAATTTCACATCAAGACAGAAATGTAATGAAAGAGGGATTTTTTAGAGATGTAACACAAGGAACATCCTGGAGAATTGATAAAAGGCTCTCAATCTGATCTATATGCCCCCAAGCATTCTTTGATTTTGATCCTAGGTAATAAATACAGAGCTCTGGTTCTTGACAGGTGATGCTGTATCTCATGTTGGCCTTTTGATAATACACGGAGAGAAGAAACTATCACATTCAGCATTGCAAAGCATTACTCAACATTACAACAGCTTTCAGAGTAGCAGTCGTGTTAGTCTGTATCTGCAAAAAGAAAAGGAGTACTTGTGGCACCTTAGAGACTAAATTTGTTAGTCTCTAAGGTGCCACAAGTACTCCTTTTCTTATTACAACAGCTTGTAAAATACTAAAACCACCAAAAGTTTCAAAAGTAGCAAGTGGTTTTGGATGCTTCAACTATTAGGTGTCCAACATGGTGCCTAATTATCAGAGTATGGGTGCTCTGTGTGTTCTGAATATCAGATCCCTTTAAGTTGTGTCAAATTGAGATCCAAAAACTCTGAGGAACTCAAAAGCACCAGTCACTTTTGAAAACGTAGGCCCAATTATACTACATTGTGTTTAATCTTTGTGGCGTTGAATAATTTATGTCCTAAAACAAGAGAATACAGGTAAAAGTTAGCTCATTGATTTCAAAATTTTGCTTGATTTTTGTGCCATGATGCAGTCTTACTCTAATGGAGATTCAAAATGAAGGTCTAATGATAACTTAATTTAAGATGATGATTTATCTCCTGAGAAATGCATAGCTGTTGTAAAACTGTCTGCCAGATACTTCCTGAGTACTATCCTTCACAAGCCCTTATTTATCACAGTTATATTTGCATGCATACCCTCTCTTCACATTTGCCATTTGTCATTGAGATAGCAAATTACATTCATCAGAATCCATTCATTCCCCTAGTATGGCTGAATACAGGATTATCTTGGCTGTGTCAGCGCCCTATGACTGGTAACTGTGAAAAATGGAGGTCATCTTCTGATATTCCAAACATGTATCTTCAAGGGGCAGTGGGTATTAAGCTGAAAACGATTAATGGCGCTTATGTCATCATATTTGTGGGGCATAAAACTGAATTCTGTAGACTGATGGATATCTTGGTAAAAACAAATGCATTTTTAAAGTACTATCTTGCCACTTTACTGATGAGTTTCAGTTGCTATCAGAATAAATAAACCCAGATGTTTCCTTAAACACTGGGTAGCTTTTATAGGTTTGTTTCTTCTTTCAGTTACTGAGCAACTTTTAACCGTTGACCAAAAGAGCAGACATGCGGTGCTTTTAACAACCGGTTTATAATCTGTCTTTGTTAGCAGTACATGCTATCATCTGTCTTTTGCAGCATCCGCACTGCAACAGGGCCACTGCAGCAAGTAGTTCCTGCCTTGTATGTTATATTTAAAAACTGAAAGTGATCATAGGGTAAACAATAGGAGGAGTTGGGTTTTTTAATTCTTGTTTGTTTCAGTCTTGTGATCAGATGCAATAACAGATAGCTAGGACAAGCAAGCTTTTATTGAAGCCAACTTGCAAATTTGCTCAGGAATTACCATTATTTTGATTTTTAGCTATTTCTATTTGAAATCCAGATTGCTTCTTTCGAACGTTTGGAAAGCTGCTGCAGTTGAATGACAAATGATTCATTAACAAAAATAAAGTGAACAACACCTCAGCACAGTCAGGCACCGGAAGAGAATACTGTAAACACACTTGAATACAGAGTAAATGGGAAGGAGAAAATACTGAAAACTTGCAATGTGCTCTCTAGAGGGGAACATGCTTTCTGATGTAAAGACAAACACTCTGATTTAGAGAAGGGATTTGTAATGGATTTGCTCAATGAAAGTATGCATTGAAATAATGTGCCAGATTAAAAATTGATGGTATTAAGTGAAACTGGATCTCTTTATATCAGGTCTAAATTTAGTCTTTTATGTTTCAGTTCCCCTCGTACATGAATCTCAAGGCCTATTTCAGAAGCAGCTTGGTTCAAGGGATAAAATATAGGATTGGGATTGAGGAGATCTGGGTCTTAGTGCTATTCTGCTGTCAGCATTCTTTGTGATTGTGAGCATGTTATGTAACGCTCTGTGCCACAGTTATACCATACATTTAATCAGATTGTATTGCGTACCCGTGTTTGAGATCTATGGTGAAAATCACCCCAAGTGGAAAGTGCGAGTGTTATTCATTTGCTTTAAAATGTGCCATAAATTTATGCCAGAATAATTATTGATGGTATATGTGATACCCACAAGAGAGTTAATTTGTTCTTCATGTGATTTGGGTAAAAGGACTCCTGCCCTCAGGATTACTGATCAGCCAGTGAGGGCTGTTTTGACAATGTTTTGCATTTATCTTGATTTCATGGCTTGGTGCATCACCATTGCATATCCTGTTAGGGGTACAGATTATTGTGAAGCTTAGACAATACATCTAAATGCTGTTGTTTATATTAATCTTTTAAACTCATAATAAATGTCAGGTGATTGTTTTGGCTTTGGTCTCTTAATTACTTTTCACTCCAGGCAGAATAAAAATCATAAACTAGAATATCAGACCACTAATAATATTGCTTTGTGGGTGTTTTTGTCTTAAATAAGAAGTTACTTCCTCACAGCTAGTCTTCTACAGCTATTTGTTCCTTGGGTGAAGTGACAGGGCTAAATGTATACCATTATGAGAGCAATACAAACTCTGCAGTTCCACCCTGGCAGGAGGGTTTGGAATATGGGTTCTCACCCACAGTTTTGCTTTGAGGTTCAGGGTCAAAGAACCCCCAAACTCAAAGTCGTGAACCTCAAAACCAATACTTTTTGCTTTGAAAGCATAAATATTTGTGTAGAAAGCAAGAGCGTTGAAGGGTGGCCCAGGCATTGGCCTGTGTTTGCCTAAAACTTACCTGTCCCTGGTTTGCCTGAAACTCAATACACTTTTGCTCAAAAGGTTTGTGAACCTTCATAAACCTGGGCTTGGATTTTAGGTTTGTAATGAAACCTGAAAGCAGGTGAGTTTCATTATGGAAAGTTGCACGCTATTCATCAATAGTCAAATTCACCCCTATATTGAGGGAGAGCGTGATGCCTATGCACCACTTAACTCCTATTTTAAGGACTTAAGTGGTACACAACATGGGTGCCAGAAGTGGGGGAGGGGGCTTGGCCCCATCACTTTTTACTTGCCTTAAGGGCAAGTGGCAGGGGGAGGGGGCAGAGAGGAGTGAGCAGGGGGCAGGGCCTCGGGGGAAGAGGCAGAGCAGGTGCAGAATGGGCCATTGTTGGGTGCCGGTGGACCCCCACCACACACATTTGTACCTAAAATAGATAAATAAAGTAAGTGCCAATCTCTCAGGGAGCCAGGACCAATGCCAGGCAGGGCTTTGAAAATGGCGATAGTACCCGTAACCTCAACTCTGTGTTCAGTGATGAGCCAGTGAAATGTGTTGCTCAGCAGTCAGGCTGCTGTATTTCTAACTGTGAGGGTAGTTAAGAGTGGAACAAATGACCTAGGGAGGCTGTGGAATCTCATTCATCGAAGGTTTTTAAGAACAGGTTAGATAAGCACTTGTCAGGGATGGTCTAGGCAATACGTAGAACCGCCTCAGTGCAGGGGACTGGACTAGATGACTTACCAAGGTCCCTTCCAGTCCTACACTTCTATGATTCTAAGTGGCCAGGCTATAATGTTCTAATGTCACTAGAACACAGTGACTCTTTTGGGTAAAGCACTAGACTGGGAATCAGGAGATCTCTGTTCAGTTTTCAGCTCTTCCTTTGTGACCATGGGTAGTTATTTTGTGTCTCTGTATCTCAGTTCCACATCTGTAAAATGGGGATAATAATACTTCTTTTCTCTCCGCCTTTGTGTCTCTTGTATATTCAGACTGTCAATTCTTTGGGGCAGGGATTATTTTTTATGTGTATGTACAGTGTACAATAGGACCTGATTTCATTAGCGCCTCAAGACACTACCAGAATATAAATAATACTAAATATATACACTAAAATGCACAGAGCTCTCTCTTTAAAACTCTGCATGAAAAGGGGTTTGGATATATATGTACAATTCTGCAATACCCCAAAGAAAATATCAGACTAATGCTGGTAATGACTGACACCATACCACCAGTGACAGATACAAATAATGCTGTGGCTAGAGGCCATGATTAATGAATAGACCTGAGTGAAATAAATGTAAGGTGGCCAGGTGCTCCATTTTTTACTGGAGAGTCCAGTCGAAAAGGGGACCTGACAGTGTCCAGTCAGATCTACTGACCGGGACACTCAAAGTCCAGTTACTGCAGGTGGGGGTGGCAGGGAGGCGCAGAGTCATCACCCATGCGAGCCCCTACTCAGCCAGGGCCACCTCCTACCTGCATCAGGCGGCTGCACCTCCCAGCCCAGGCGAGTCCCTCCTGACCCATGCAGGGAGAGGGGAAAAGCAGTGGGTGACGGAGGGAGGAGAAAAGAGGAACAAATGGGTGTGAGGCTTCAGGGGGAAGGGGCAGGGAAGGAATGGGGTCTTGGGGGAAGAAGCAGGGTAGGAGTGAGGCCTGGGGGGAAGAGGCAGGTCTTCAGGAGGAGAAGGTGGGGAAGGGGAGGTTCTAGCACTCTGGCTGGAGTGTCCAGTTTTAAAATATTACAAAGCTGGCAACCCTAAATAAATGCCTTCCTTAGACCTGTAGGAAAGGCCTGGGAAGTAAAGAACGCTTCTGCCCACCCCAGGTCCTATTGCTACCTGACCATGGCACGTCCTGGAGAGGGAAGAAGGGGGTTCTGGCTGCCCCAGGCTCCTGTTTCTTCCTGGCCTTGTACGGGAGTCCAGGGAAACACAGATCCCTTGCCCGCACCAAGCTGGGCATCAGCAGCTGTGTTACCGTGAAACACTTTCTTACAAGGGCCAGGGAAGAGCATGCAGGCGATCTCCCCTCAGAGCAGTACCTCAGAAAGACGTTATCATTGCAAGCTCACAAGACAGTGACCATCAACCAAATGGTGAAACTCACTAAACATTTTCAATGTGATTTTGAAGTTCACTGTGTCCTTCTAATAAAGTACCTGGTCCTAATGTCTGACTCAGGATTCAGTCCAGTGTAAAACAGCTTCAGTCTTCTAAGTAACACAGGGCCTAGAAGGCTGCAGATCATGCATCAGGTGCAGCTAACCAAATCAGAAGAAAGGTATGCCTCTTACCCTTAAATGGTGCCTGTCAAGTAGATAGGTTCCCAAGGGAAAAAAATCAATATGTTCCACAGCCTGGAGCTGTAAAGCTCCCTGCTAAGCAAAGGACTCATGCAATTTAACTCCCTGCCTCCTGTGATGCAGAGCTCTTAGTTTTTGGGTTCTTTGATCCACCTATTCACAGCTGTGCAGGGAGCAGAATTTAATCAAGCTCTGAGAGGGGAAGGGTGCATCCAAGACTAGCCTTCAGAACAGAGCTGTCAATCAAGGGTGAGCCTGAATACCCTCAAGTTGTAGCCCCTTTAAACCCTTTCCTCAATTGAGTGGTATTCATTCAGCTGTGGAAGAGCTAGCACCTGCAAGAAGACACTGGAGATTCACTGAGCATACCAAGTAGAGTGCCTCAATATTATTTCTCTTCCCTCAGTGAAGGGGCACCATGAAATACCTAATCAAGCTGGCATTCCACAACCACAAGACAGGAGATTTTCCCTCTAGAATATGGAGTAGCCAGCTCAAATGCAGGTTCCAAAAGTCCTGCTGCACTTTTGTGAGTCAGCAGGCAAGTGTTTTTATGCTGGATTAAACCTTTACTTGATGTGGTTGGAATGGAAGGGGTGAGGACAAGGGTTACTTTCCACAGCTAATTTCAAATTATTTTAGCTGGGTATGTCAGATAAAATATTCAGTGACTGGCAGGATGCTAGAATTTGGTTTAATTTCAGATTTACTATCTGCCAACACATGCCATTCAATCAGATAAACACAGGATTTGAGCTGTCATCACAGCATTTTTATGCATACTTAAAAACAGGACACTTTTTCACACACTGAGAAGAAATTGAACGGGTTTATAAATAGAGTATGTACAGTGAGGACACTGGAAAAATTCCACCAGTTTGAAAAATACTGCCATTTCCAGAGCGATTCCTTGTTTTTAGAGCATTGCATTAGAAACACTAGGATCCTTCAAGCTCAGGGAATATTTTAAGGGTGTCAACTGTGTACTGGAAAAAAAAAGAGAGCGAGCATATAATAAAGCCAAATTAAAATAAAATGTGGACTCTATAACAGACTAGACACACCGAGACTGCAGAGACCACCATGGACTTCTGCGTGCATGACTAAAATTAATTCTCTGATGTATAAGTATCTGTAGAGCAGGGCCTTGTTAGGCTGTCTGTCACCACCCTTAGGTCATACCCATCACTTAGTATCCGAGTATCCGGTCAAATAAGCCCAGGAGGTGAAGATAGAATATGATGATATAGGATAGCCTGACGATCACTGGGGAAATCAACTTTTACAATAAATATAAATTAGGGAAATGAAGCGTAAAGCGCCGATCCTGCAAACACACACACTTCACTTTGCTCTTGTGAGTAGCCCTGTTGACTTCAGTGGAACTACTCCCATGAATAAAGCGAAGTAGCTATGTAAATGTTTGCTGGCTTGTGGCCTTCCATTCTAAAACATTGTATCATTGCCCCTTTGACCTGAGCAGTTAGCTAATATTCAGTCCCTTCAAGATTGTTTCCATTAGGAGAAACTGATGATACAAATCAAGTATTTCTCTGGTGTAATCTTGTTTATTTACAAAGCATGTGCACCAAGTCCTGTTTCTCTGAATACAATAGAAACAAACAATAGCAGGCAGTTTCCTTGCTCAGAAATACCACCTTGTGCCTCCCAGCAAACTCTGTGCTCAAGAAGCTCTGACTCTCTGCTTCCTGTCAGAGTCTTGCTCACAGGTTTCTCCAGGATCCCTGCTGGATTTTGCCTCTAACACTTGCAGCCTACAAAACCAGTGTCCTAGCCCTGTGCTTTCCACCAGGGAAGTCCATGCTGATCTAGGTTAGCTCTGATCAGGCCTCTCCATGCAGCCAAGTGCCTTGGTTGCTAGCCACCCGTTTCCAGCTGTCTCACTACTTAAAGGGGCTTCATTGCTCCTTCCGTTGAGCCTACGACTGGTTTGCACATTGACTTGATCAAGGGCTGTGATTCTCTTTGATTCAAAGATTCATTCACCGGTAGCCATTACCACTGCCCAGCATAACATTCGTCCATCATTTTTTTGGCACTTTCACTCCAGAGTAAATAGATGTTGCGCTACGTGGAGGAATGAAAGGATGGATTTCTCTGCACTGAGATAGGAGAGTTGTGTATAAGCATTTGAGGACAGGATCTGGCCCTTAAATTCTACCAAGAAGCTGCTTTTCTGAAAGGCCAAGTTTTTCTAGTAAGGATTAGGAGGAGGGTTGTTTTTTTTATTTTTTTTCTCTCCATGTTGACAGTTCTTTGTTCTTCCTGCGCTGCACAATGGCTCTAGCGCCCCAAACTCATTCACCATCGGGGAAGGCAGCATGTGCCCCTGTCGGAGGTTCCACTAGGGGGAGGGCAGCTTTAAACAGTGGTGAGGTCTCCATAGGGACTTGTCAGCATAGAGGCTGAATCCTCATTTCTCTGATCTTTCTGGCTAGCAACACTTGCTTTTCCGGAAACGCTGGCTAAGTGCAGGCTGGACATGTGTTGGGTACATGGTGTTGCATCCCCGTTGTCGGTGATCTTTCTGCTGCTGGGGCCCGGTGCCCTGGGTTACGCTGACTGGTACAAACATAAGCAAGGGTTGAATTGAGCTTCCTGCAATTTTTCAGTCTTCAGTTGTTGCTCTCTCTCTGGCTCTCTCTTTCTTTTTAAGAGAAACCTTTTCACATGTAATGATCTCCAAGGCAATTTACTTTTAAAAGGTGGCGGATGCTGCACACATTATGTGTTATGGTGCCATTTATACACTTGGCCTCACTGACTGTATGGCATAGTAAATGTTTTATTTACCCTTTGTGCTGTTTGTTCTGTAAACAGCTTTTGTTTTTGTTGCATTTCTGGCTATATTATATAGAGAGTAAATAGTTTCATGTTAATTAAAAAGACACGAAAGCTTTTCAAGCCATTCTAAAATGCTAAACAGTTTTGCAAATATGTTTGTCGGGCAAAGATTGAATAAAGAGCTCTTTGTTTACCCATTTGTTCTATTGTACTTATGCTAGACACCCCTTGTGTGACTCTTCCATCAAACACTGCATCTAGGTACTCAGCTGGAATGCCAGAGCACATTTATATCATGCTCAGAGGTGGTTTGCATAAACAGTAGGCATTTAGCAAAGAACACAGTAGTGAACTGCAGTGAAAAATGGTGTTTTGTATATTACAATACAGCTCATACAACAAACACAAAACAATGTTTTTCCACTTAGCTGGCATACAAAATGTCAGTTCAAACATTTCTGTGCTGTTATTAAATATTATTCTTAACATTTATTATCACTCTAGTTTCACTATGAATAATTTTGTTTCTTACAGCTGGATCGTGTCATCTTCTGCGTCTTTTTGGAGGTCGACTACAAAATTTTCAAGAAGAAAATGAGCGAATATTTCCCCACAGGTATGTGCAGTCATTAGTTGCCTTCTGACTTTCATGAACTGGGCAGTAAAAAGACAGCACTTGGCATCTTCTTGCCACGCCACAGCAAAAAATTAAAACATTAGCGTTCTTTCAAGATCAACTACATATCAAGGCTGCAATCCTGCAAACACTTATGCATGTGCTTAACTTTTGAAATCAATGGAGCTACTCATGGTAGCAAAGATCAGAACATGCAAAAATGTGTTTGTAAGATGGGAGCCTAACTTTGTGATATTGAGAATTGGTTGTTTCCACATTTTTGCTGTCTCTGTCTCCAGTCATTAAAACTAGTTTTATAGCACCAAACACTGACTTCAAGAAGGAAATGATTTACAACTCATGTAAGTGAGGGAAGAATAAGGCTGTCTGTGTTTATGGCTTTTTCATATGCTTTGTCTGTGTTTTCTCTTCATTAATGATGCTGGTACGATTTCATTGTGACAGAAAAAATATCACAGGAGCTAAAACCTGAATGAGAACTTTAAAGTTTGAGATGTCCCTGTACAAAAATGAATCTGAGGAAAGCAGCTCTCTGGAGCACTTAGGGAATGTTAGTAATTTGTCTTGTGTCTCACATGGAAGTCTCCTATTTGGAATGTAAGAAAACCTAATGGATAGTAAATGGAAAAAAAAACCTCAGAGTAACTGATTTATTTTTATTGTGTGCATCATTAGGGATTTTTATTTGTTTTATTTTTCAACCCTACCTTGCTTTTTTTCTTTTTATTGCTTGTACAATGCTTTGTCCTTTCTGTTGCATTGCTTCTTCTGAGGGATGTTCTTGCCTATTCTTAGCATTCAGATTCTAGCAGGCTGATGCTCCTGAATTACATGTGCACCCACTCTAAGATGCCTTTACTCTGCCAGGTTGACGTAAAGGGGCCACAGAGTAAATGAGCATCATGCCCCAGGTGGCTAATGTGGATCTTAGCTGCCTTTTGGCTATCCAGAAAGTCACAGTGGCCAAAAGTGTGTTCCCCCCCCCCCCCTTCTGGGCTTGTGTCGAGGAAATTTTGACCTTTCTGCCTGATGTCACTATTGTTTTAGATGCCTCTGTCACCTCCTGATTCAATTATTGCAGTGATCTCTCAGGGAGGCTACAATTGAAGACCCCCTGAGTACTTCAGCTAGCACAGACTGTGGCTATCAACTTACTTAGCAATATATTGTGTCTGGAGTATTATGCATGTGCTCCAAAGACTGCATTAGCTTCTAATTCATTCAGTGTGATACTCTTTGGCAATGTGGCCCAGTGGTTAGGAGAGTGGATTCGGTCTCAGAAGATCTGTGTTCTGTTGCTGGCTCTGATACTGAGCAAACCATCCTCCTCCTCACAGAGCCTAGGTATTTAAGAGAGAACTTCAGGGCCCCTAGTCAGAGGAGAAAGGGAATGGAATTTGCTTCCACCTTGATCTGACACAGCCTGACTTGTTGACTTCCTGAGCATACTGCAAGGCAGAGGTGACAGATAACTGCGGATTGGGGGTGGGGCACGCAATTGAAAGGTTCTGTGGGGGCATGTGACCGCCACACGCATTGCCTCTGCCTCCCCCCTCTGGCCCCCGAAAAAACTTGATATGTATGTAGACAACATACATGAGCAACTACCTCCTCCTGCTCCCTGTCCTGTGGCTGGCTAGCCCCTTGCAGAGCTTGCAGGCATCCCTCCCTGCCTGAACTACCCTCAATCCATTAAGCAAGTGTTCAAAACAAGACAAACAAAAGGGGCAACACAATTGGGATGCACAGTCCCCCATGCCCCATCAGGGTGGGGGGCGGTGGTGCTGGGTCGTCTCTGTTAACAAGGAGGTTGGGGAATTATCAGTCACTTTTTGTTGGGTGGGGGGGGAACATGGCACCCCCCAAACTGCCTTCTCCTTGATAGGCACGTTGCAGGCTGCTGCTACTGCTTCAATGCACCCCCAGCAGTGGCAACAGCAGAGTCCACCCCCTCTTTCCCACTCCCAGCCCCCAGTCTGCTCCTCTCACTCATCCCCAGGGCTTTTGGGCTGGATGGGGCTCCACCTGAGCTGCCTGGTGCTGAGCACCACGTCGCAGCTCCTGTACCCAATCTCAGAGATGCTCCTCTGACTCACCTCAGCGGATCGTCTGCCAAACGGGCCCCAGGAAGCGCAAGGACTCCAGTCGCAGGGAAGGAGAAGCAGCTCAGTGTAGAGTGTGTGGTGGGTGGTTAGCCCACAGCCGGCCATCCTGCTGCTTCCTCCCTTCCCACGCTGGATGGACACACGGTGAGTGCTGCTGAAGCCCCTTGCTGGTGGGCATCCCAGTGAGAGGCGGCCTGAGAAATCGGGGGTGGGGTGGGGTACATGACCCTACGTGCCCTCCCCCCATGTGTCGCCTCCGCTGCAAGATCCATATGGCACTCAGTCTTTTGGAACAGAAAGGGGTTTCTGTTTGGGTGGCTATAGTTGGGGTGCAGTGGCTTTTATTGTCCTTTTGACACATTAAATTAATTATTTGTTGTACATGGACTTTTGTTACTTAGGTGCATGGGAAGGTGTTTATGAGCTTCTTGTATAAAGTAAACTGAAGAGGGGGAAGACCCCCTAAAGGTTCAGTGCTGCAGGTGGCTGAGCACTGCTGGAAGAGGTGTGGACAGGCAAAGCTTAAGCTCAGCACCTGTGCAGGGTGCCTTGCACAGAGGGACAGATTTTCACACTCAGCACTCACAAGTGGGGACAGATTTTCAGAAGACCTTCGGGCCCATTTTTAAAAGGAGCTTCAGATAGACCAAGATTTTCAAAAGTGACTGGTAATTCTGAGTGCTTCAGTTTTTGAGTCCCCAGCTTGAGATGCCTTAAAGAGGGGAAGGGTGATTTTCAGAAAGAGCAGCGCATCTACCTTCTGTAAAGGAGGCACTTTAAAGTGTCTCAAGTTTGGCACCAAAACTCACCAATTAGTTTTGAAAATTTTGGCCCTAGCAAGTGATGAAGGATTGCCCAGAGGTTAGGGCATTAGCCTGGGACTTAGGAGAGTTGGATTCAATTCCCTGCTCTGCCACAAACAGTCTGTGTGGCCTTGGGTAAGTCACTTAGGGTCAGATTTTTAGAGGTATTTAGGTGCCTGGTTCCCAATGAAATCAATGAGAATGAGGTGCCTAAATACCTTTAGAAACTGGTCATTAGTCTCTCAGTGCCTCAGTTTCCTACCCACAGATCTCTGACCCAGCCGAGTTGTACACGTGCAGAGAAGTAAGCAGAGCCTGAGTATGGACACTGAGCATACTGCAGCCACTGAGCGATTTCATTCCCAATAGCTCTGTGCCCTACCCCTAGAAACAGAGTCAATAACACCACTCCCTCCACTGTCAGAAGTAGCGGTGGGAAGAGTGCCTGTCTTAACGTTCCTTCAGGAGAGATCTCCCTAGC
Source organism: Caretta caretta (assembly GCF_965140235.1). Classification (NCBI taxonomy): domain Eukaryota; kingdom Metazoa; phylum Chordata; order Testudines; family Cheloniidae; genus Caretta; species Caretta caretta. The sequence continues at coordinate 198,072,154 of NC_134208.1, read as the reverse complement.
TGACTACCAGGCTGAGAGATAGAGACCTGCTCTGGAAGGGTGCAACTGAATCCACCATGACACCTCCACAAGTGTCTTTTGAGGAGTACAATGAACCCCTGCAGCTGCCGACCCCTCTGTATCTTCCCCTGTGATGGCAGCTGTGTGTTATTATTTTGACACCCCCGCCCCAACATTATTAGCCTTCAGATCTCACAAGAGGTAGAGGGTAAGGGGAATCAGGATTCACAGAGAGCCTAGAAAGGTCATAGTGGAGGGAATATGGTTAGCTCCCTAACCCATCTAAGAAATTTGACCATGAAGCAGATGTGCAGCCATCAAAACAGCCTGACTATCCTGAGGATTGGTCAGGCTGAAGCAAAGTTCCCTTCTGTGGGAAACTTTGCAGCCCTTAGAATATGAACTATAGAAATTTTGGGGACAGTCATCAGAGAAAATAATTAAAATAAATACAGGAACACTAAAACATTTAACAAGATCTAAAAGATTAGCAAGAAGGGAGGAGCAACCCTATCAGGACAAATAATAATGGAGAGAAGATAAAAAGTAGGGGGGCTGCAGAAGTTGCAATTTCCCCCTTGCATGCTGAAGAGGGGAATCTGGGTCTGAACTCCAAAACCTTTGGTGGAGTTTATATCCTGGATGTTGTGTGTGACTCATCTCTACATTACACCTTCCATCTTAGTCTCTAATGATTAAACATTCAAATGATATCGGCATCCTTCTAAGTAACATCATGTTGAGGAACATAGGATCATAGAAAATACATGGCATACTTCACCAATCATTCTTAAACAAAATATCTCAAATGAAGGGGTGGGTTCTGACTAAACCTATACCAGCTCTGCAACAATAGAACTCATTTGGCCTGATTCTCCACTCCCTTGCACCTTATTTACATATTTATTTGTATTTATTTATTTGGCTTTCTATAATAATAAAAAGGGATGCCTATCTGAGAACTCTAGGCCCCCAGACACCAATTATAAAACCCCAAATGAAACAGCCAGCGGAACTGAACACCCTATAAAAACACAAAAGTCTCCTCCATCCCCATACAACCAACCCCTCCCTCAGTATCAACCCACACAGATAAATGTCCCTGAAATAGTGCCAAGTCACATCTTTGCAGAGGTGTAAAATGCCGCCCAATCAGAATGATAGACTTTTACATTGTTGTGTTCACTTTGCCGATGTGTAAATGACTACACAAGGTACCAGGGAGTGGAAAATCATGCCTTAAATTTGTTTCCATGTGGCTTACTACCTTACCTAAAGTTGATTAAAATTAATTTTTTCTGTAAGTAAAACGGCATTACAAGAGTATTGAGAGTTTTGGGAAGGACATAATAGAAAACATCAATTTAATATTTGATGGACATCCATGACACTAATTGGCACTTCTGTTGGCAATCTCAGAAGAGACATAAGGACTGAATGGGTTTGAAAAGTGATCCACATTCTCATTCCAATCAGGACTGAGGCACAGTGGTAGGGCAGTGTGCCATATCTTGTGATGTTGTTGCCTATGCCAGGCCTGTCCTGTACAATAAACACTTTCTTTTCCAGTGATGTCAACCCAGCAATTCTCACCAGCATTAAATTCACTTTAATTAAAAAAAAATACCCCTATATAATGGTTCCATTTCCTGAATTATTCTTTTTTTTTGCTCTTTTGTGAGCTATCTTCATTTGGCTTTTCTTTCACTGTGATTTACATATCAAGACGCTGACAATTATTGTGCAGCTGCCTTGACTTTAAAGGTGTCCCATATCTCTGGAAGACCTGTTTCTTGAACAATGGACTTTAATATGGTTCCATGACAGGGAGCTTGCTACAGTCACTGCCTCTGGCAATAACTTTCTGACATTTAGATTATATTCTGGAGGGATTCATAAACTACTGATGGTTTTTTATATTCCATATATTCTTAAAGCAAAGAAAAAGACTTTTTTTTAAAGTAGCAGTGTTCCTAGTTTGCCATGTATTTCAACTGAATCTGCTCTATCTTAGTATTCACTGGGGTGCTTCTTTAAACTGAGAGAAAAGTTGTTGAGATTTCAGGTGTGAACCTAGTGTCAGAAATTCTAAGAAATGTTTCCACTTCAACATGTGTGGACCCGGTTACTTAGAAAAGCAATACCTTCATGATTTTATCTACAGAAATAGTTATTACTTTAAACTTGGTGTATTAATAAATCCAGAAAGACATCCAAATACTTGAGCTAGTCAAGTGATAGTGATACGAAGCTAGAGTTACACCTCAGTGTGTTTCAGTAAGTGGAATACAGATATAGGGAAATAGTTCCATTACTGGGACATAATTTAAAGCATATTTTGCAAATGGAGTGCCGGAAAAATTAGTTGAGTAATGCTACTTATCCTGCACCAAGTGCCAAAAGCCTAGTCATTTGTAAAGTGTAAATATCTATAGGGAGAAAAGCAGACCACTATGGTAATATGAATCTATGGATAATTCATAACGTACTCTTGTGTATGAATGTAGTTGTTTGGTCCTCATTGTTATAATCTAAGCATTTCTGAATTAGAGTCACTGTAGTCAGTGGATCGGGGCTTGATACAAAGCCCAATGAAGTCAATGGGAGGCTTATGTAGGCTTTGATCAGGCCCAGAGCCCACTCATAATGGTTCATGGTCACTGACACAGAAAAATACTGGGTTTTTCTATGAACAATTTTTTCTGTTGAACGTTTTGTTCTTTTGCCGATAAACTTCTAAAATGTAAGCAGGAAAAAAAATAGAATGAGCGTAGGAAGACATTCCTCTGTGTCTAGAGCAATAGCTTAGTCTTAACTTAAAAGGGAAGAGAAACAGCCAAGTCTTTCTGTTTCATATCTTCTTAAGGAGTAAAAGAGCTCTGACATTTTCAATCCAGCTATGTTGTGAAATCCCCTCAGCTGTTAGTCCACAAGAATGTACAGATACAATGTGTTGCCACATGACTTCCAGCAAGCCAGGAATCCTATCCTGCAACTCTTGTTCACGCACGTAGTTTTTACTCACACCATTGATTTCAGTGGACCAGTCACATGAGTAAATGTGACAGTAAAGGGCCCAATATTTATATTGCTTAGCTGGAATCCATTGTTCCTTCTAACAGAATCCTTGTCCAGTTTTCTATCCATTGATTTTTATTGATAAATATGTTTCTATAACATCTACTGGGAAACACAGCAAAAACCTGTAGGAACTTACAGGAATTCTGGGATTGGGGATCAAATTAGAAAACACCCACGATTTCTCTCTTGGAACCCCATCATTTTGAAAGCGCCATTTTCAGACTGCTGTCAGGCAGCACGGAGGGCACACTGCTGAGATCTGCAATCCTGACAGTCATTAATACAACCTGGATAATGCAGTTGCACAGGCAGATGGATTTGACTCAGCAGCTTTAGATGCCGCAGCAATATGGCAACAGGTGGAGGAGGAGCAGGAGGAAGAAATGGAGCAGTTAGTTTTGCAGGGCATTTATCTGGAGCAGCTTCACTTGGTGGATTGCCACTTCTGGGCTTGATCAACTAGCACTGACTGGTGGGACAGGATAGTGAGGCAGCACTGGGGTGACCAGCAGTGGCTGAAGAATTTCAGGATGCAGAAGACTACTTGGCTATGTGGTTGATTGAAATGGTGGTCCCAGTATGGTTTGTTTCCCATTGTTTGCAGAACAGTGCTGGCATGGGATGCTGTGCTTAACCTTCGTAACAAACAGTGCTCCATCACAGCTATTTGCCTTGGCATTGTCTTCCTCAAGTCCCCCTCCTGGGTCACATACTCCATTTTGAGCCTTTCTGAGTGCTCCAGAAAACCATCCTTCTACACTTCTGCCTTTGTGGACTTCCCTTGGGTTGCAGTCACTAAGTCCTGGAACATTTCCTTTGTTGTTATCATCTTTTTTTCTCTTTGGAGTTTAGTCAGCCGCTCAGTGACTGACAAGCCTCCCGTGTTCATGGACAGAGGCATTGCAAGTTCTGAGGGAAAACAGAAAAAGCACAAGTTAATTATTGTCCCCCATTCCAGCAACAATGCTATTTCCACCTTCTCTTTGCACTGTGGGGTTTGCTTTGAGAGGTTAAGCCATTTTGCAGATTACATCCCTCTTGTATAAGAACCTTATGAAAATGCTGGTTTGGGGGTGGTATTGGCGGCTTCAGATGGGTGGGGGGTTGTGGGGTGGGTGCATGCGTGGGGGGGGCTGTGGTGGTTTTAGCTGAATGAGGTATGTGGAATGGTTGGGCGTAGGCCTTTAGGCTTTAAGTGTGGGGGGCTTGTTTGGATGGAGGACAGTCAGGGACAGGTTTCAGAGTGGTAGCCGTGTTAATCTGTATCAGTTGGGGACAGGTTAGCTATTGCATGTGCACCTCTGCAGGCTGTCCTGACATTGGAGGATGTTACCCTGAAGCAAGCTCGCAGGAGTCACAGAAGGGAAGATAGGAAGCACCGCTATATACCAGGATGGTGTTGCCGCAGCTGGTGCAGAAATGGAAGGGAAATGGTAGCTGAATGAGTAGTCCCGAGAGAGCAGCAGTGCCTTGCAGTGTACATGCCAAAATAGAGCACTATCCTCACCTTACGTTTTCTTTTATGACACCCACAGTTCAGCATAAAGTGCACTGAAATACAAAAATAGAGTATTGTTCAATAATTGTTTCAGATAGCCAGGAATGCTTAATAATGGCTACAAATATATGCATTTTGAAATGTCTCTAAAGCCTGTTTGCGGCAACTTACCTCTTCAGATCTCAAGTTAGCTAAAAGATGAGGGCATTTATAAACCAGTAAGTCAATTTTTTTCTATTGCCTTTTTTTTTCTGCATCCGTTCCTACTATAAACAGGACTGCCATGCAGTACATTTTATTTATTTTAAACTCCTTGTTTCCAGCATCATGAGTGAGGGGCAGGAGGTTGGCAAGGGATGGGGCAGCGGGGGAACAAACAGGAAGCAAGGTGGGAAGAAGGGTTTGGAGGTAGCAAATGTGTTCAGTGGTTGTGGGTTATGATACTGCAGGGAAATAAAGTTTTATAGCTCCGGCATGGATGCCATTTTGAGCACATTGTGGGGGAAAGGCATTAAAGGTCAAGCAAGTGGAGAGAGTCTTCTAGCTCTGCCCAGCATAGTGGTTGTTGATAAACTGGATAGTCAATTGCTTGTCCACCCTTTGATTTGTTAGGAAATGTGTTCAAGAGGCCAAAAACGAATGTCCGTCAGGTTTATTGCTCTAAGCCAATTATAACATAGTATGGAAAATGTATATGATACCAGTCTCAGGGAAGCTGTATCATGCAGTACAGTTGCATTCACTGTACATAGCAGGTGTGCTTCCAAAATTCACATTTCAGCTGGTATTATTTATATGATGATTTTACAAGTTACATAGCTCTTTACACATCACTAAAATCCAACCAATCAGTCTGTTCCAGTTCCCTCACTTGTTCTGTTCCTTCCTTATCTTTGTTTTGGATACTAGCATTCCAGGTACTGGTCCATGAAGGGACTTCCCTAGCTTGTACTAGGACATAAAAGCAAATGTATCTTGGTATCTATCTGCTTATGCTAAATGCTTATTTCAGCAAATGCAAGGAGTTATGGGATACTTGGCATAAATGAACAGGATTATGGTATAAGCCAGGTTAGGCTGTATCACTGTTACAATATTTGTGCTTAATGTTATTGGTGCTTAATGCATAGGTATATATTATCCACCCTATATATGTGTGTGTGTGTGTGTGTATCATCCACCACACATACATAGGGTGGATAATACATAATATTAATACGATATATATGTTATCTAGCATATATTAGTTAATGGTGATGGACAACCAGCACTCAGAAATCCCCCATACATTGTATTTCACATGATATCAGAGCACTAAACTGCAGCATGTTCAGGTTGGTTGCTTTTAGAGCTCTCTTCCACAGCAGTTTGTCTGGTTGTTTGCATGGGATTGTTGTGTAACCTCTGAGACTGCTCGATCATACAGTGCTTGCTTTCTAGAAAAATCTCCTCCTGGTGGGATCCCTTATGTGGTGTCAAGGATACTTGCCATGTTATCTGGAGTGTGTTATGGAAAACTCATTCTTGGGTGCAATAGTAGCATCATTTGCAAAAATGCAGTCCAGTTTCTCATGGTATGGGCAAGGTAGTGGGAGCATTATTGGAGGTCTTGTTCTGGTCCCGTGCCTTCAAGTACTCCTCCCATAGCTCCTTTGCTCCCACTCAACCCTGGACCAGCTCTGGTAATGCCCCCTTTTCCTCATTTGCTCAGACAGTGTCCTCTAGATGTCTGCATTTCAGTGACTCTTCTCACGATGGGACAGGACATACATCATTCCAAAGAGTGCAGTCCAGTCCACACAGCAGCATGGTGGGTGGGGGTGCATGGCTGCTCTAGTGGTATGTGAACTAACCACTACCTCTTACCAAAGGGAGCACTTGAGGCTGAATGCTTGCATTTCAGTGGCGAGGTTACATTTTGTCAACATGACCTCTGGACAGAAGTGAAAGTAAATCGGTACAGGCCAGTACAGCGTACCGGTAAGAAAGTGGCCACCGGTACACAGCTGATGTTAAAGACCTACCGTGCCGGCAGGGCCATTGACGGCGGGGGCAAAAGTCACAGCTGCCCGGGGCCTGGCGATTTAAAATGGCCCAGGGCTCCCAGCAGTGGCCAGAACCCCAGGCCCTTCAAATCGCCGCTGGAACCCTGGGCGGCATGGGCCGGGCAGCGTTGAAGGGCTGGCTGGGGGAGTCTGGTTCCAGCCCTGCCCCTCCTGCCTGAGGCCCCCAGCCCCTTCTGGGGCCCAGAGCAGCCGCCCCACACATTGCCTGGGAGCCCAGCTGCCCTGTGTACCAGTAAGTCCTTTAAGTTACTTTCACCTGGAGCTGTGGAGAGAACAAATACACAGACAAGCTGATGCAGGAGTGAAGCAATGCAGTGTAGGATAACAATGGGTGGTCTGACAGAAGCAGGAATCCTAAAGGGAACAAACTCCCTGTGATAGGCAGTTACTCCTGTTCCCAGGGGGATTGCTTACTGTGGCCTAAGATGCCAAATACCTCACTTTACATAAAAGGTTGTGTGGGACTGCAAGGCACTGTAAACTAAAGTTACACTGCTGTAACATCCCCATGTAGACAAGACCTTATGGTCTGCCATCTTGTTATAATGATCCTTTCTCTCTGCTTCATTGAGCAGTGTCCCATCCCCCATAAAACATTCCAAGTGCCTTGCATTTACTGCTCAGCAATAGTCTGTCATCACCACTCACTTCAAAATAGCTTCATGTGCTTGAATGATCCTGGTTGCAAAGACTGCAGTTAAAATCTTGTCTGACTCATTGAGTTGCCTCTGTGCCAGGCCACTGTTGAGTTTTTTAAGAAACCTTACCCCTGTTGTGTCAAACAGTGGGTCACCCCCCACAAAACATATTATTTCCAGTGTGATCATTCCAGCCTGCAGTGATCTTGAAATTAACTTGAGTGAGTATCCATGTAAGTGAAACTCAATCACTTCATTGTTTGGTGGGGGAGAAGGGGAGGGCAAGAGAGGTCTGTGTAGCTGAAGCCGATTTCCTCTCTAAACTGATGCATTTTGAACTCATTAGTCACCCAGTTCTTGGTATGGACGGTGTCAGCATCTGTAAAATACAATCCCCAATCTGAGCATGGCTGTGGATCCTTTTATTGGAGTGAAAAAATTTGGTTCAGTTTCTTTGCAATGGGAAAGTAGAAGCTACTATGTGTTTTGTGTGAATAGGCTAGACTCCTGTTGTGGTGTATGTATATTCTGCTGCACTTCAAGTAATGCAGTACATAAAAGAAGCCATCTCTGAGGTGGCATAAAGAAAAGTATCTGATGTCTTAGCAATTGGGTACTAAGGATTTCCATTTAATATGGTCTCAAAAGTTGCAAACACATTTTACATTCAGTGTGACTCCTGTGTTTTGAGGCTACGTAGCTAGGCAACCCACGAAGAGAAACTGCACTGATGCTGCAGTGAGGTTTAGATATACTGCACGTATCAGTGGAAATGTCTTCATAATAAAAACAGCAAAAGCAAAATTTGATCAAACTTGCTCTGCATGAGAAGGGGTGTTTCAAATAGCACCTGTCACTCTGATATCCTATTATGGCTCCAAATTTAGGAACACAAAAGCCCAGATCTAAAAACTGTTCCCTCTTTCTCTTCCTTTGAAGCAGGGGAATGTGACTTTTTGTTTAAAGGCCTTTTTTTCTTAAGAGCACTGAATCTGCGGAAGGCTATATTGAAAAGATTGTTTTACACCTTGATCCGAAAACAGTCAGGCATGGGCTCAGTCTGATCCCTTCTGGCCAGGAGTTCCAAAGCTGGGGTTCCTGCCAGACAGAATGCTCTTTTCCCAGTACCTGGTAGTCTACCCACCTGCATTGTCTCAGTGGAAGATGAGGTAGAAGGTTCATGAAGGGCAAGACAGATAACTAGGTTCCAATCCATTTAGTGCCCCAATATGTCCCCTCCCTCAAACCTCAGGAAATGGGGAGGATTTGGGTATGCTGCTACTACATTGACTTCTGTTGTTCAAGTTGGACAGGAAATTTGTATTCTGTTGGCTGGCTAGGAAAGGAGCTTCTGCAGTTTAGGCTCAATAGGGGACTTCATCTGGCTGGCAGTAATGGTGTCCTGTCAAGTAGTAGTGATTCTCAGTCAGAAAGGCATGAAAAGGATAATGAGAAATATGGCAGTTGTCAGTTTGGATGTAAAACTACAGAAGGGCAACCAAGAGGACGATTGTCTGCATCCTTGTAGGTGCAAAAGAGCATAAGGATGGTGAAAAGAAGAGTTGGAGGGAAAGGGCATACATAGTATTTACCCCTTTGTCAGCCTATTATATTTAGTTGTGATAGTTTGATTGTACTTCACATCCTTCATTATCTTAGTAGAAACAGTATCGTCATATCTTGAAGTTCCTCCTAGTTAAGTGCCTAAGGGCAGGAACTTTTTCAGCAGGACACCTATTTTTGTACAGTAAATAAGCCCAGAAGGGCATCTAAATAGCTGTCAGTACTGACAGGTTTTGTGATTCATTTTTTTTTTAAATGAAGGCATCAGTGAAGTAATTGCAAACTCATCTCTGCTCCATTCCTCCTCCTTTATAACTAACACTTCCTGCCTCTTTGCTCTATTCCTTAATTTGATGTGCGTGCAGAGGCAGCAAATGAAGCCCTGGTACTAAGAATTCTGTCACGTTTCATTCTGAATCCCACAACGTGCTCACAACACATTGAAAGATTACGGGCAATATGAAGATATACACTTGTGAAAGGAGAAGTAAGAAACCAGGGTAGGCTGAGAACAAGGGGAGAGACAACTGGGAATGGGTGGGAAAGAAATAGAGATAAAAAGAACTGTGAGTGAAAGAAGATGAGAGAGGTAACAAGGAAACCGGAGAAAGGCAAAAAGAAATCGGAAAGGAGTGTTGAAGAAGTGGGTGAAAGTGAGAATCCACAGTGTATGGGGCTATGTCAGTGGGGACACAGGAATGCAGATTGGAACAGAGAGCTGCCTGCTGCAGTCGTTTATGAGCTCTGATTACGTGCTTATATAGTTAAACAGAAAATAATGTATTTGCTTAACAATACAAAAAGAGGGAAGAGCAAGGAGTGGGTGGAGGTTTGATGGCTTTTTGGATTAGTAATGGTATTTAGAGCCTGTTGCCAGGTCAAATCTAGCAGTTTGATAGTTTTCACGATTTGGCAGCTCTTTGCCTGTGTGGAATGTGTTGATGAGACAGGGCCAGAGAGAACCTGAGAGAGGCGGGGGGGGGGGGGGGGGGGGGAGGGATCATGGGATATGAGACGCTCCTTCTCCAATCTCAATAGTACAAAAAGTAGTGTAATCATTCTGTTCTACAGAGCTCTGCAGACAGCAAATGAGATTATGAAAAGAAAGCCTGACAACCATTGCATGATATATGAATTAATGAGGGATTTTACAAAGGGATGTTCTGAACAACCTGCACCCAGCCCCCTGCTTTCAGATCTTTATAGATGTAATTATCCCAAATAATATGAATAGTTGGGGCATATTTCAATCATAGGTTATAATCTGAACTTTAACTGTTCTTGCACTGTTTACACTTAACTTGTTCTTACACTGCTATTCATGTGAGTCATGCACCTTATGCCTTATTTATATACTTTCTATACTTTAGACTAACAGTAATCTGGAAACTTCATTCTCTAACCCAGGGGACATGCTGGAGTAAAGGTCTTCCTTGCTGCATGAGTCTGCTGCAGACTCCAGGGTATCCTTCATCGGGGTCGCATCTCAATGGCCACACCTGCCACAAGGACGGTTTTATGTGGGGGTCACGGTCGTTGATCCTCCTGCCCCAGGCTGCAAGGTCCGTTCTCCTTTCTCCAGCAGGACTTGAGGGAATGAGTTCTGAGAGCTCCCTGTTGCAGGGCTTTAATGGTGAAGCTATGCAGCAGAGAACTCTTCTGCCTCCAGCGGACACATAAGTAGCTGGATGTACACACAGGATCACCTGCACTTCTGCTGCTGCAGTGAGTTGGTCAAGGCCTTTTTGAAAAGAGGTTACAGGTTCAGTGGAATTTTAAATGGTTTGTGGGGGGAGTGGTTCTTAGGTTTTTTTAGAGAGTAAGTAAGTTGGGGATTTACCTAATAGTGACAGTATCTCTATAAGGAAATGTTTACCGTCATCAAAGTTCTACTCCTGGGTCCTAATGGTTTTGTTAAACTTTACTTTAAGGTTGACACAAACAATGAACAATATGTTAAAGTAGACCTGGACCTTTGGATAACACTCTGTCCATAGACTAGATGGGATGAAAACATGGTTTTGTCAAAAGGAAAAAGAAGCTACTGTATAAACCACACAAGAGATCCACTTCCTGGACACTACAGTGCTAATAAACAATGGTCACATAAACACCACCCTATACCGGAAACCTACTGACCGCTATTCCTACCTGCATGCCTCCAGCTTTCACCCTGACCACACCACACGATCCATCGTCTACAGCCAAGCTCTGCGATACAACCGCATTTGCTCCAACCCCTCAGACAGAGACAAACACCTACAAGATCTCTGTCAAGCTTTCTTACAACTACAATACCCACCTGCGGAAGTAAAGAAACAGATTGATAGAGCCAGAAGAGTTCCCAGAAGTTACCTACTACAGGACAGGCCTAACAAAGAAAATAACAGAACGCCACTAGCCGTCACCTTCAGCCCCCAACTAAAACCCCTCCAACGCATTATTAAGGATCTACAACCTATCCTAAAGGATGACCCAACACTCTCACAAATCTTGGGAGACAGGCCAGTCCTTGCCTACAGACAGCCCCGCAACCTGAAGCAAATACTCACCAACAACCACATACCACACAACAGAACCACTAACCCAGGAACTTATCCTTGCAACAAAGCCCGTTGCCAATTGTGCCCACATATCTATTCAGGGGACACCATCACAGTGCCTAATAACATCAGCCACACTATCAGAGGCTCGTTCACCTGCACATCCACCAATGTGATATATGCCATCATGTGCCAGCAATGCCCCTCTGCCATTTACATTGGTCAAACTGGACAGTCTCTACGTAAAAGAATAAAGGACACAAATCAGATGTCAAGAATTATAACATTCATAAACCAGTCGGAGAACACTTCAATCTCTCTGGTCACGCAATCACAGACATGAAGGTCGCTATCTTAAAACAAAAAAACTTCAAATCCAGACTCCAGCGAGAAACTGCTGAATTGGAATTCATTTGCAAATTGGATACTATTAATTTAGGCTTAAATAGAGACTGGGAGTGGCTAAGTCATTATGCAAGGTAGCCTATTTCCCCTTGTTTTTTCCTACCCCCCCCCCCCGATGTTCTGGTTTAACTTGGATTTAAACTTGGAGAGTGGTCAGTTTGGATGAGCTATTACCAGCAGGAGAGTGAGTTTGTGTGTGTATGGGGGTGGGGGGGGGTGAGAAAATCTGGATTTGTGCTGGAAATGGCCCACCTTGATTATCATGCACATTGTAGGGAGAGTGGTCACTTTGGATGAGCTATTACCAGCAGGATAGTGAGTTTGTGTGTGTGGTTTTTGGGAGGGGGGTGAGGGGGTGAGAGAACCTGGATTTGTGCAGGAAATGGCCCAACTTGATTATCATGCACATTGTGTAAAGAGTTGTCACTTTGGATGGGCTATCACCAGCAGGAGAGTGAATTTGTGTGGGGGGGTGGAGGGTGAGAAAACCTGGATTTGTGCTGGAAATGGCCCAACCTGATGATCACTTTAGATAAGCTATTACCAGCAGGACAGTGGGGTGGGAGGAGGTATTGTTTCATATTCTCTGTGTGTATATAAAGTCTGCTGCAGTTTCCATGGTATGCATCCGATGAAGTGAGCTGTTGCTCACGAAAGCTCATGCTCAAATAAATTGGTTAGTCTCTAAGGTGCCACAAGTACTCCTTTTCTTTTTGTATAAACTATGTAATTTACAAGGATCTGGGTTTCGAATTATACAACTTGGACTGGACTTCAGTCAAGGAGTTCTTGCCTTGTTTCTGCTTCTCAGTAATTAATGCACTCAGGAACTGACCTTGGCATAGTTCATCCGGATGAGAAATGAGCTGTGTTTTGAAAACGGGTTCTTAAAACGTGGCAGGAGCTTATCCCAGTATAAGATGATAATTCTTGTAATGGATGTCTAGTGAATAAGGAGGGTGTTTGTCACTTCAGCAATCTTTGCCAAGTTGAGGTCAAAGAAATTGCTGTGTTGCCTCAAATGTAAGCACCTTCCTTCATATGCTTCATGTGTTATAATTTTCTGGACCAGTTGTGGCGTTACCAGAGAAGAGGGGTCTGAGTCAAAAATGTCAGTCAGATATGGAGCTGGGGTGAAATTTCCAAAAGTGACTTAGGAGTCCAAGTCCCATTTTCAAAAGTGACTTAGGCACTTAGGGACCTTGTTGACTTTCAGTGAGACGTAGGCTTTGAAGTGCCCAAGTCACCTTTGAAAATGTAAACTAGGTTCCTAAATCACCTGGGTGCTTTTGAAAATTTTACTCCTGGACTTCTCCAAAGTTCAGTGGGGGGTTGGCTCCAGGGTTTAGATTTAAGCCTGTCTCTATGTATATATTTAAACTTTTTGATTTGGTCAGTTAAAACCATGCTGTACAGAATATACAATAATGTCCACACTATACCTAGTTTGCTGAGATTTTAGATGTTAAGATATATGAGATTCTGGGACATGCATAAAATGCTCCATAGGAGCAATAACCCTATCCTTTCCTTAGAAAGATTCCCCGTTAGTTCACAAAAGCAGTATTCTCCATTTCATATTTGTATTGCATTAAGACTTCACTACTTTTTAATAAGGTCATATTCCTTGCCTGTGTGTCCAATATTACCAGTTTACACTATATTCTAGTGCTTCGGGAATTTCCTATTCCAAGCCACTTACTGTACTATAAGTAAGAATTTCCACAGAAGCTCTGCTAGTGATAGGTATTTTAAGATATAATTGCATCATGCTGATTTACTGTGACGGCTGAGATTAATTTGATCTATTCAGGTAGCCTAGGGAGGTTGTGGAATCTCTTTCATTGAAAGTGTTTAAGAATAGGTTAAAGAAACATTATCAGGGATGATCTAGGTGTGCTTAATCCCCTCTCAGCAAATGGGGATGGACTAGATGACCCCTTGAGTTCCCTTCCAGATTCAATGATTCTCACATTGATTTTACTGCAAATGCTCTCATGGGAAAGAACATGTTATTGGGAAATTAGTGGCTAAGTAACTCTTGCTTTACTGGGTGTTTTCTAAGCATTTTGCTGAGACCTTTCAGTAACCATGGGTGCCATCTTGGGAATTTTAAGGTTTAAATTGAAACACCCCAAATTGAAAAGTTTTCAGCTGAAAATAAAACACTTTTTGGCTGAACCCCCAAAACGTTCAGTTTTGAGATTTAAAGTCTACATTTTCTCTGGAAAATTTAGGCAAACATTTTTTTTCACCCTCAAATATATTTTCCTCCAAAAAACAAAACTTCCAACCAATTTTAGTGTTAATGTTACCAGCTGTTTCAAGAAAAACAAAGAATCCTGAGCTTGACAAGTAAAATTAGATTAATTTCACCCTTAGAAATGAAAAACAATGAAATAGATTACAATGTGGTTTCACTGTGTGTAAGTCAAGGCAGAATTATTCCTCCCTGAATTTTGATATCTAGATATCAGTAATCTACCATACTAGTATTTTTTCTAAATCTAAACGTAAAACTTTGGACAGCAGGAAACAAATGAAAATAAAAGCTATTTGAAGAATGCAACATTATTTTCAAATGCTTCTCTTTTTTTCATAATCATTTTATTTCATTTTTTGACAGATGATGATAATGAAGAGGAGAGTGAGATAAGTGAGGATACAGGTGTGTGAAAATGTTTGTCAAAAACATACTTCTGCACATTATAAAACAGTTTGAGAAACATCTTAAAATTAATCAAATGACCATGGTGAACCTTCTTTCTAGGTACTATAGTCATCATCCATTGTAGCCCACTGGTTTGTAATTATGTTTCTTATTAACAACTAGTTTGAACACAAATGGGAACTAATTATGGTTCCACAGTTTAGTTATTTTACTAAGGTGTGAATGCAGAGCAACCCTTGGGGACTTGCATTTGCACATTTGCAGTCACTGATTCTCTGTGTTCGTGCGTGTGTGTGTAGTCATTGACTACTCTGTGTGTGTGTGTCTGTGTGTGTGTGATACTTCTGAGTTGGCAGGACATTTATGGTATTTTGGCCTTCTGAGTTTACTACATGTATGAATAATTATTGTTCTCTGCCTACTGCATTGGATGGAGCTTTTATAAATACTAATATGTATGGTATTGTGTTTGATGTACAAAATATACACATGCAAAAGCACACAGTGGCCACTAAAAATTCAGCACTTGCTGACAGGTATCGTACTGTTGTATTTTTGATACCGTGATTATTTTCTATTCTGACCTTTCCAAAAAACTGTGATATCTCCAATTTCACTTTTTATTGGAACCAATACATATGTATTTTTATTAGCTATATTGTTTAGAATTTTTTTGGATTCTTTCATATATAAATTAAATTGAATTTTTAAAATATTTAATAGTAGAAATTAAAAATAAAATTTCCACTTTATAGCAAGAATAAGACTTAGTATCAGTTCTTTTGTCTTGCTTCCTTTGTAACTCCATTAAATTAAATGAAGTTACCACATGGGTTACACTGCAAATCACCACAGATTTAGGTCATTTGAGTGGTACATTTTGCGGCATATCTGCTCCTGTGTGGATTTCAAGCACAGGGTGGCGATGGGGTACCACATATTCAGTACCTTATGTTGCTTCATGCCCCATCACTGAGTTATATTTTGAGAATTAGATGTTGGATGCGCTATTAATACTTGTGTGGCCAAAGTTTAGTATCCTTCATATATCCTTTAGCAGTAGAGAGCGATGCCATTTTGACCCATTAATGTAAGAACTTAATATTAGTAAGGGACATTTGCATAAATGTCATAAACAGATGACTTCTGTGTTAAGGGGAGAGCTCTGTTTATGGTAATTTAGTCACCAGGCTGAAGAGTGTCTGCTCTTAAATGCTTTGTGGGGAAAGTTGATTAATCTGTGTTTAAATAAGGTTGCAACTGCTATTTGCCACTTTCAGTTGTTAATGAATAATCATTTTTCATTCCACTTGACTTCATGAGGTCATGACTCCTGCAGACAGAATCAGTAGCTGAAGCCAATATTGATGATCCCGAACTGCTGAGCCATTCAGATATAATCTGTACTCAAAAGCTCATCTTTAGGTTGTTTCTCTAATGTTTCAGCCTTAAAAACTTCTGGGATTCCTGGAGTGTGCAATAGCAGGCGATCTCATGTGGGCTCTTTCGATCTGGAGACTCAGTTCTAATTAAACACAGTTGCTAAAGCTGGTAGAAAAAATTCAGATCCTCACTTAGCGCCTGATCTAGTGTCCGCTGAAGTCGGTGGGAATATGTTCACTGACTTCAATGGGCACTAGATCAGGCCTTTAGAGCAGCTGCTGGACTCAGCCATAAGTAAGGAATAGCAGATGGCCAAATGTGTAGTTTATGGGGAGATGAACATGCTGAGAGTGTATTCTCTGTCTTATGTCTCCACCACTCAGGAGTGTGCATATCTTATTACATTTAGAAACTCTGTTCTTCATAATTTTTTTTTAAGTAAACAGGGGGATGTTTTGATTGCATGTGTCTCAGATGATCTCCAGTGATACCTGCTGATAACACTATATTAAGCGTAACTGGCACTGATGAGCATTACTGTGAGTTATGACACTGGACAAGAGTATCTCCAGTACCTTAGGAAACAATATTTTTATTTTAAAAATAACCTATTCTTAAAGGAAACACTCAAAACCAGTCCTCTAATGGCATTTAATTAGTATTTTTTAGATGATCAGTTTATTTTTCAGGATGCAGCCTCTTGTAATAGCTGTTAGCATACTGTTATGTTCAACTCAAAGTGCTCTGATGTTATCATATTTCATACAGTCTGCTGTTAGAATGGCTGAGTCAAAAGGGCAGCTACAGATTTTTGTAGTTCAGTATCTGATATGTCCTTTATCTGAGAATTATATCTTGCACTTGCAGAGGGAAAGACTAAATGATCAGATAGATTTTGTCCATCTTTAACTTACATGATTTAATACTGCAGTGCCATGAGGCTGGTCATTTTATACCACATTAATGAAACATTATTGTAAATCTTCACTTTTGGATTACCTGGTTTTTGTACACTTATGTTTTCAGACCTATAGGAAGGCAAAAATACCTCTTATGCTACCACAGTTATGCTCAATGATGGCATATGCAAATTGTGCAGCCATGTGCTATTATGGGAAGCATGGTTTTGTAAATACATATTCCAACACTGTAGGGTTTGTTCCACGGTATGCATCCGATGAAGTGAGCTGTAGTTCACGAAAGCTCATGCTCAGATAAATTGGTTAGTCTCTAAGGTGCCACAAGTACTCCTTTTCTTATAACCAAAGTTAATTTCCTTAATATTAGGGAGGGATCAAAAACACACAAACAAGCCTCCCCCTTTGTTCAATTTTCAAAACCTCTTTAGACCTGTCACTAATTATAAGTGTCCTGCTCTCCTTCAGCTGTGAAAATCTACCCAACCTAACCACACCCCTGCTCTAGCTACCAAAGCAATTGGATCTTATCCCAGTGATAAGCCCCTTGCCTGCCATGTTTCCTGTCAACCCTTCTGTTACATACCCAAAGTAAGTGTCCTACCAATTATCCCATCTCTCCACCAAGGGTGCAACCTGCCTAGTCCCACCCAGCATCAGAAACCTTCCCTACCCAAGATGGTAGACCCAATATTCCCCACACACACTCGCTTTGAAACCTTTCTGTAAACTAGCCCACATGAACATAAACTACCAGATTGTACATTCTGATATATACGTGTGCGTATGTCAGGGCACTTCATCTTAGAGGAGAGCTTTTTCTCTGACTGAGAGGAAAATGTCAGGCACTTGTCACTGAGCAGGATTTATGAATGTTTTGGGAGTTTGGAATGGCCTCCTTTACGTGGCACATTTGCCTTGTGGGTTTGACCCATGGAGAATAGCCATTCCCCAAATATATTGTGAGTAAATACCATTTTGCATGAATGCTCACAAATAATAAAGGGTACAAAAGTGGTTAAATTGAACAGCCATTCAAAACTCGAATAAATGGTTGTAAGCACTGTTTTTTGCCATTCTTGCCAGCTCTGTTCATGATACATGTATGTCTCTGCAGAACTGAAAGGGTTAAGATTTATTTCTTGGCCATACACAAATACACATTTTTGAAGCTTACAAAAATCCCTTTCTGTCTTTGGAGTGAGGGAAAATCTACTCGTCTGCTAGAAAGCAATGAAATTGTGTTTGAAATCGCATTCTCCTGAGATGGTTCCTCCACATTCTTTTTGTGAGCATTTTAAGATTCTTTCAGTAATGGAGAAACATTGTTCCATTGGCAATAGTAACTGTTCTAACTTCTCCCAATGCAAGCACCGTCATCCCCCCACCCCCATCTTAGTGCAGTCAATTAAGACATTAGATATATTTTCTGATGTATTCAGAGACTCTAGGAAGACCAAGCCATGTTATACATGGATACTTAACACTAAAACTTGATTGGCATTTGATTTTTGAGACTAGAGGAAGCCTCACAGATCGATTAGATGATAACTTCATCTTCAGAGGGGAGACTGGTGTTTGAAATATTCATATTGATTTGGTCTCCTAGAGTGAAGCATTGCCAAGCCAAAAAGGGAAAAGAGCAGCTATCATATGGGGGCATTAGAGCCAGACAGGCCCTGCATCAATATAGTTAATTATAAATACTCAATTTCTTTTAAAGAATGGCAGAGGGGGCAGCAATCAATCTTTAAAGTCTGACAGCTTCTATCCTTCGTACTAACAACATGTGTTGAACATGACCATTGCTTCTGACTGACTCTGTGTTGAATAGCTGAGTTGTTTTAATCCCTGATATTTATTCCCTGTGGTTGAGTCTGCATGTCCACCAGCCAGGGAAGAGAGAAGTTGATTTTAGCGCTCCACGGATCTTAATTTCATATCTTCTTTTCAAAATCTAGTATTAAAATTTCCAATGTAGTTGATCACATCTGTTGGCATGTAACACAGTCTTCTGTCAAGTGGTTAACCTTTAGAAAGGAAAGGTCCAGTTCCTGAGACCAAGCAAATCTGGGGGTGTTTTCATATTTCAGTAAATTGATGAATACAAGAGTCCCCTATAATGTGAAGATATAGAAACAATCACCAATTTGAGGTTTTGTTGAATTAACTATTAGTGTTAATTCCCTAAAATTGTATTTAATACAGGTCTTCATTTTATAATGTTTCCAAGTACTGTGGGCTTCTACTGCCTGTAACTTACAGTCTGACTCAGAATTTGGTGAGTCTTATTGCTACATTTAAGTATGGTATGCTGCAGAAAGAACAATGTCCCAGCTAAGCAGGTGGAGAGATTTCTCCCCTTCCCCTGGCTTCTTGGTGAGGCCAAGGGCTTGGTGAGGGCCAAGTGGGACTGTAAACACCCAGCCAAATCCTGGCTACTACTCAGGGGTAACAAATCACAAATCCTGACTAATGGGTAGAGAAGTGCAAGCTTTCCCCCACAACCTGGCTGCTTGCAGTTTGGAGGTTTGTTCTCTTACTCCCATGCTGCATGTGGCTAAATAGATTGAGTCTGAACTCTCTCCAATTTATCAACATCCTTAAATTGTGGGCACCAGAACTGGACACAATATTCCAGCAGTGGTTGCACCAGTGCCAAATATAGAGGGAAAATAACCTCTCTACTCCTACTCAAGGTTCCCTTGTTTATGCATCCCAGGATCTCATCAGCCCTTTTGGCCACAGCACTTCCCTGGGAGCTCATGTTCAGCTGATTATCCACCATGTCCCTCAAATCTTTTTCAGAGTCACTGCTTCCAAAGATAGGACCCCCATCCTATAAGTTAGTACAGTGAGATGGAGGGGCTTGATGCATTTATTCACATAGAGCTACACTACTGGTAAGGTGAAATTAGGCTGAGAGTGCATGTGTATTACTAGTTTCTAAAAAGTCTCCTTTTTTCTATTGACAAGCCACACTAACAATCAGTTTACACTTCTGTGTCTATCTCTGCAAGGAAAAGAACTCAAAACTTCCTTTTTTTAAAAAAAAAGCAACAACGTAGGGGCCAGATTTTCAATACAAATCAGCACTCAACAGCTCCCATTAGGCACCTAAATGAAATGGCCAGATTTCCAAAAGGGCTCAGCACCTCTGGAGAACAACATGAGCTGCTGAGCGCTGAGCCCTTTTTGAAAATCTAATCATTTCATTTAGGTGCATAAATGGGAGCTGAACTCTTAAGACAGTCCAGCACCATTTATGGGTGCCGAGTACTCTTAAAAGTCTGACCCGGTCTCCAGCAGTCACTTGGTGCACTATATTAAGGTCAGCAGACATGACAAGCCATTCTGGATACGTCTACACAGCAGTTAAACACGTGTGAATGGCCCAGCTCAGCTGATTCTGGCTTGCAGGGTTCAGGCTTGTAGGGCTATAACATTGCTGTGTAGACATTCGGGATTCAGCTGGAGCGTGATCATCTACACACCAATTTTACAGCCCTGCGAGCCCAAGTTCTCCAAGCCCAAGACAGCTGACCCAGGCCAGTCACAGCCGTGCCACGTGTCTTTTATTCCAGTGCTAGACATACCCTAAGCTGTTGTTATATCAAGTCTTCATAATTTTTGAAGCTTAATCAACTAATTTTAAGTCCTCTGCACGCTAGCTCTCAACTACTATAAGTGAGTCCAGCAAACCACATTTAATCTCTTCCCTTCTTGCTGTTGTATTATGGAAGTGGGAAGAAAAAAATTGGAAGACTTCTTCAACTCTGAACAATCTTATTTGAAGGAACCCTCTCTCAATTAACTTCAAACTTGATATCAAGCTTTTACCTCTGCCTCACATCCATACTGCCAATATTTAGGTCAATATTCCTTTGTTAGTGGATTTTGGCAATGAATGCAAAACTGGGCTGCTAACAGAAATCAGTCTTCTTGAACATATTCCTCCACTAGTCCATAGCCATATGATGCATGTTGCTTAGAAACAACTACAGATTAAAATATTATTAAATGTTATAAATCTGAAGAGCGGGAGAGTGCGAAGGCAGGAATCATTTAAATAAATATGAGCTTTATTCAAGGTTGAGCTATCAACGTCAGCTAAAGTTCCCTTTGAACCCAAACATACCTATTATGGCCCCAAATACAACACATGAGGCAATGCTGAATCTTCAAAATGCAAGTGTAGGCATTCTGCGTTGAAAGGAATGCTGAGATAAAATAATTGCTAAAATAGCCTGCCTATTAATATTTAATAAAATAATATTACTCAAAAATAATATATTTTGTGCTTGCAGAGGGATTGGAACAAAAAGGCCAGTCACCATCTCCCTTGAAGTGCAAATCAAAGAAATCTGAGAACCTAAAGGATGATGATGAGGGTAGGTGGTATTAAAGTTCTTATTCATTGATCTTCATTTTTAAATTATGCAGTACACAGTACTTTCATTTTAAAATATCCCTACTATCTATATGGACTATGCATGTGTGGTTTTTTTCCTTGCTAATATAATTTTGGCTCTAGGTCACGGGAATGCAGTTCTAATACAGGTGGGTTTTATGTCAATGTAGATTCAAAATTAAAAATGCTGTTTTCACGTAATACTCTACTTGTTACTGTTCCGGTAATAAGGGAAATTATGGTTGTCTATACTTGTGATATGCTCTGACATTGTGTAACTGATGATGCCAAAAGTAATATACATTGTCCTTGTAATGGGGTCCTCGATGGGCTGCGAAGCCTAGTGGTTAGCATGCACTCAGTCGTGGGGCAGTGGTAGGGGATCCCAGGCCCGCCCACTCCACCAGGCTCTGATCCTGGTCCCTAGGAAAGTTGGCAGTGTTAGACCTCTGGGGCATGGGGTTCCCACTGAGTTACCATCCCTGGCTCACTTCCTACCATGGCTTCTCTTTGCTTCTGGTCCCAGATGGGGGCGGGGAGAGGAGGAAAAGGAAACCAGTCAGTCAGCCCCAGCCAGGCTCAGCTTACAGTCCTGGTATTTCAGGGAGGCGTCTCTGGCCCCAGTTGGCAAGAGCCTTCCGGATAGGTCTGTACTCCTCTCCAGCCTTCTGACCCGTGTTGCTCCCTTTTCAACCCTGTCTCCGGTTGGAGCATCCTCCCCAGGGTTGGAGGGGTGGAGCTATCTGGATCCAGTACTGTCCTTTAACCCCTTCCGTCCCAGTGTAGGGTTTGTATACCCCATCACAGTTCTGTTGGGTTAACTGTTCAGATAAGTGCACTATCTACCAAAATATTTCCTTTTCCTTTTTGGAAGAGAATTTAGTATATATATATATTTACACATTAATCATGCAGATAAAGCCCCAGTTCAGAAAAGCCCTTATGTAAGTGCTTAAGTCCATCCCTATTCAGGGAAGCACTTAAGCATGTGCTTAGAGTTAAACTCTTCTGTGCTTTCTTGAGCAGGATTGTGTTCCTGAACTGTAGCCTATAGGGGGAAGTTAGTCCATGTGTGCAGAGGTACCACAGTCTATGGTACTGAAGTGATGCCATTCTAACATTGGATCAAAGTGCAATAATTTTAGGTGGACTGACATCTCATTCACAGAGCTTTCCCACTGAAGACCTTCATGCCGTAAAGATTCAAAGATTTATAATGTAATCGATTTTCATATTGCAGATTCCCATGTTGTTTTGGGATGTGCTCGTCAGAAGAATGTTTACTTGTTATTGAGTGCCCTCATGGTGAGATAATTAATATGGGAAGCCTTAATCCTTTATTTCCATGATAGTTTCTTATCACAGGATCCCTCTGACCCAACATTCCCAAGATGACATGTTTCACTCTTCACCTAACCCAATTACTACATGATCTTCATCACTCCGACTTAGTGCTCTGAGAAGTGCTCCTAAAGGATGAATCATAAAGCCCAAAAAGATAACATCCTTCACTTTAAGTAACTACCAGTAACATGCTGTCACTGACATCCTGACATGGTTGTTAGTGGCAAGTACTTAAAGCAATGGTTGTCATCACCTTGGAGGTGTGGAGGGGTCCAAGAAATCTTTTCCTAACTGGCCTTCTTTCTCATTAACCATATAATAATGTATTGAGGCCACCTAAAAATGCTGTAGCAATTTCATGTCTAGAGGAGAGAACCTTCACGATGCCAAAATAAATGCATCCATTTGGATACAGGCTGACTGCTTTGGAAGATCAGAGAGAATTGAAGCTTGATGTTATTTTCCCTAATGAGGCTAAACAATAATATATATTATGGTATGTTTTTGCTTGGGAAGTGACTAGAACTTAGCATAAAAATAAAGAAGAAGTTGGATGTTGTAAACCCCTGTTTTTCCCTTTCATTGGAAAGAGAGATGTTAATATTCCTTTAACTGCTTTTGTGCTGTACCAGATGAGACCTTCCAGTTTTACTATTCTTGTCAATGTTTCTTCATGACCTACAGTTCACTTTGTGGAACACAAATAAATGCATTGAAAGAATGAAGTAAATAGCATGGCAGGAGAATGATTATATTACCCTGGAACTGTAGAATGTCTGAACTACTTGAATTTGATGCTGTTCCGTGGCTTTTGCTGATGCAGAATTGAGGCCTGTAACACGTAATCACTGCTGCAAAATTTAATCTATTTGGTGATGGAATTCTCTTTTCCTTAGGCAGAAATCAGGTTGTAATGCATAAGGGCTGAAAGTCTAAATTTATACTCAAGAGTCCTTGTGATGGAAAAAAGTAATTAAAGCCTCCACAGAGGGGGAAGGGCAGAGCGAGAGAGAGAGAGAGAGAGAGAGAGAGAGAGAGAGAGACTCTGGATCAGGTTTCTGTAGAATTACCTTTGCCTCAGTTTAAAAGAGATGTCAAATAGTTTAGGCCCCCGATACTGAATTCCTAAAAACTTGCAAAGTGGCCAGATTTTAATGTAACACCCTGTGAGCCCTTTCAATTTAAGTAACTAGGATTTGCACACATTTGTCTGAGAACAGAGTTTAGCCATAAACTAATGATCTAATTACTACCTAGAATGTTGTTTCTAATTAATTAAAAGAAATCTTATGGCAAGCCTTGCAGATGAACAAAGCTGTGAATATGTGGCATGATCCAGGATTGTGCATATGCATAGCTCTGTTTATATACTGCACACTCATTAGAGGGAAATATTATTTCCCCAAGCTGGCATCACCAGTAATAATAATAATAATAATAATAATAATGAACTACAGAAACCACAAGAAGAGTCTCTGTAAATTTCAAGTTCTGCAGGATTTTGTACTGTACTAACAGTGTCCATTTAAAATAAAGGTGGGAATATGTAGCGAGGCCAATGTTTTCTCTTTTAACAGCATACTGACTCTACCCTGAATGCACATCCCCAGATGGCAACCTGTAATACTAATCCACTGAGCTCAGTAATATTTTTCTACACTGTGCCCAGCTGCTTCACTGGTTTGAGATAATGTAGTAGTACCTTTTCAGTACATCTAAAGTCTCTCCAGAAGGTCATGGGAAATTGATTCCTGTATCGTTACCCCCTCTGCAATGAAGGAATGTCAAATAAATGGCTGTTTGTAGGGAGTTTCTTTTCTAGTAAGCTAAAATATACACTTGGCATGCTAATGAAAGTAATTTTATACTGAACCTCTAAAGTATTAATGGTCTCTCTTTTTATGGTAGTAAAAGTATTGTTTTATGTATTTGAACCATTGAGAGAGAAGCAAGTGTGAACTGCATAGCAGATTTTTCTATCAGCCATTTATTACATTGTGTATGTGTTATAACGTAGTATAGAACTTTATTTGGGAGTGCAGGAATAGACGGGGCACTCTTTATTCTTGAACTCCCTAGAGCATTTCACCTATTGCATTTGCAAATGTCCTGTTTATATTTTATATATATAAAAAAATCTTTTTTTTTTTTTTACAATTGCAGTGAGGGGTAAAATCAGCCAGTTGTAATTTTTACTTTACCATCACTCAAATGCACTGAGAGATTGGCAGTCTAAAAAAATTGAAGTGTGAAAAACAAGTTTGCCACTACAAAAAGTGGTATTTCCTATCTTGGTGGCTTGATAAATGTAAGATATTTTTAAAGTGACATTGTAGACAGCCAAGACAATGAAAATCAAAATGCCCCAAAAGACATGGGAGTCTTTTTGCTTTATTTATGTATTTGGAATTAACTAAATCTTAAAGATATGCCTATTCAAAGCTATAGGTACTCTTTGCCTCCATTAAAAACACAATATAAAAATACTTAGGTAAAACAACAGCACATGAAACATACGTATCACAAGTCAGCACACGTTACTCCCATCACTCTCTTTTCCACACAGCAAAACCAAGAACTCCCCTGTGTCTCCTCTCTAGCTCTTTTATTGGACTTATGTACACTGAGTAATAAGGATGAAATAATAGATGCTTCTGGTATGGTAAGGAGGAAGAGCTGTTGCTCATCAGTTCCATCGGGAATCTCTAGGCAAAAACAGAGCCAAACCACTGAAGAGCAGCCTCATTCACTCCCACCAAGGACCTCAGCTGTATGACCGTGATCTCATAATATCAAAGACAACTGATAGATCTAATGGCATCATCATGAACACCTGATCTTTCTCCATTACCAGGAGTAGATAATTAAGCCATGCAAGAAGAGCCAATTTGGTGCCTTACCCAGGTCAGAATCCTGATTACACAGAGGATTTGAAGGCATACGGGAGCTCTGAGAGTTGTCCTGCTGCAGCCTATTCCATAATCTTTATCAAAAACTAAAGATTAGATACTGTTTGATAGATGGGCAGACTGTTAGCATCAAGAGATGATAATTTGAAGCCTAAACCCCATGTAAGGAGACAGCTTGTCTGTGGGAATTGTGCATCTTGGATACATTCTTTCTGTTTTCTCTACACCTGGCTGACAAGGAAAACTGTTTGATGGATGATCCAAGTCACAAGGGTAAAGATGTACACAAATCGTAGTAAAAACACTAGGTTGAGGAGAGTTCCTTTGCCTGATGAGGTAATCTGACTATAGACATCATAGCTTTCAAGTCCAACATCATATGTCTGAAATATTGTTCAAAAGTGGGCAGGGACCTTGGCTCACTGATGGATGGAAGTTCTTGCCTTATTCAGACAAAGCCAAGTGTATGTGTCACCTGTGTGTTCTCTTTTGCTTTGCGTGTACAGGAAGTTGAGAGTTGAAGTGCATCTAATTTTGATAGCTCTTTTGGCTCAGGAGGTCTGGCAAATAGATCATGTTTTTCTAGAAAGAGATTTTTCCAGAGACAAAACTTTTATCTCCATCAGGAGAACATTTATTACACCCACATCTAGAGTCAGTGGTCTCTCAGTTAGGGAGTAACGACTCACATTTGCCTTATTCCTAGTATCTGGTAGAACTGTATCTGGTTAGAGATGAAGTCTGATTTATTTTTCCTCTCCTGGTCCCTGACTCAGCAAAGCACTCAAGCACATGCTTAACTTTAAAGATGTGAGTAATCCCATTCCTATTCAACAGGACATGCTTAAGTCCCTGGAAGTAATGGAGGCTTAAGAGCTTTGCTGAATTTTGGCCTTAAAGTCCATCTAGCACCTATTGGTACTTACCATTCTCCAGTAGAGAGACATGGGTAATCATTAATGCTATTAAGACATTTAAGGATGTGTTTCCAATTCTACGCTCAGTTGGCAGTTTCCCTCCTCCTTAAAATGTGGACCCAATGTTAACTAGTCTCTCACATTCCCCTTCTGACTAAGTTTCAGGGTGTCCTGAAAATGTATAGAGAATAATTGTTTTGCCCTTTGAGTAGAAAAGTGGTAATTGTATCTCTCTGTTATACCCCACAGGACAATGATGTTCGGCGACAAACCTGAACTACAGACATGATATATTAAAAATGTTAAATGCAGTGTGTTGCATGTATCCTCAAAAAGAATATTTTAAACTAAGAAAAGATATCATAGAAGAAGTTATTTTGGGGATACAAAGCATAAAATCAGAGAATCATAGGACTGGAAGGGACCGCGAAACATTTCTCCTTAATGTAGAATAGTTATGTTTAAGGGGAAGTTGTTAACCCCTTTCTTCTCTGATTGGGGGCTTGTTACTTCATTTTTATTTTGAAGTCTGCCATCTGTTTTGACTGATTACAGCACTGAGGAAATCAGATGATCTGTTTCCATTTGGCTGGCTAAAAATATTGACAGCGTCTTTTTTTTTCTACTTCTAAAGTGAACACTTCTTGAAAGATTCTTTGTGTTTTGGTGGCTGCTAGTATTTCATTAAATTGCTGCATCCCACAGTGTTACAATGTAAAGACTAATACAGCTTTGAAAATACATCCCATTTTAATCTATGTTGCTAGGCCTGATCATTCCTCCGATGTCTCTCTGAGAACCCTCTTGGGTTTCTTATACACCTGTTATCAGGTAAACAGCTGAGAGTGCTGTTTTCACTATGAATAATTTTTCAGTAGATTTTCCCACTATTGAGATGGTATATGTTGCAAAGTACTAAGTCACTAAAGTGACTCATGTAATGTTGTCAGAGAAGAATTATATACAGTGACATGCCAAGTTACCTCCAGGGTACTCATCTGTCAAGGAAATAATTTCACATTTCTATCCATTATGTGAACAATAAACCACTCTGATTATTCAAACTCAGGGCAGTACAGAGTGGCAGCCCTGGCCCCACTGCTTATGAAATTTTAACACAACAGATTTAGTAATATGTACATTTAGTGAACGAGGTCTGGCTCTGTGTGTGTGTGTGTGTTTGTTTAATTAAGCAGGTTATGTTGTTTTCAACATATCTAGTCTCATACATTGCTTTCTTTGAACTTCTCTTCTTCCTGTAACACCTCTGCACCCACATAATTGCATATGCTGTGTATGAGCAATCATAATGTGTTACTGGAGGCTTTATTTGGCTGTGGTTCTGAGAAAAAAACCACACACGCTGTGTTTTGCTTAATAGCAGGACATGGTTAACGATGTATTAACTATTTCATCGCAATAATACATTGTATTAAATACACATGATTAACAGATCAATCAATACAGTAAACGCAAAACCACTGATCCTGAAGAAACAATCCTGACTGGTTTTGAATTGAATTATCTCTGCCTACCCATCAACCAATCAATCAGAGGCAGCATTACCTAGAAGGATAGGCGCAGTGTTCAGAATCAAGGTTGCTTGAGTTCTGTTTCCAACTCTGCCATTGCTTTGCTGTTTGCTCTTGATCGAGTCACTTGAACTTTTTTTATTTTTTGCTTAGTTCCTCCATGTGTGAAAGTGAGGTGACCCTAACAACACGTGCACTGCACTATTTTAGATTTTAAGTGCTTTGACAAAGGTTTGTATTATTATTTCCATCATCCAGCTGAGGAAAATGTGAAGTGCTGAGGGGATTTGTGTCACCTCTCCCCATGTGAGCCCTAAAGCCTTGAAGATAAATAAAAAGAATCCAACTATGCAGTATTCCTTTTTAACAGGGGCTCAGTCAACTTGAATTTAATTTGAATGTTTGTGCTGCGTAGTTCTGATTGATTGCCATTGAACTCACCTGAATACGAGTCATTTTACCCGGTGTCCCATATTCAGCATAGGGAAATATGGTCAGCTAAGAATAGACCTCACAAATCACATCTCCTGAGTACCAACCTTCTGCCTTGTCTAGTGAATCATCCTACCAGACCTAACCCTTAGTTATCTCACAAGGCTATTGTGAGGCTCAGTTACTCAAGGCCTGATCCAAAGCCTATTGAGGTCAGTGGGAAACCTCCCAATGACTTCAGTGGCCTTCAATCAGTCCCTTAATGTTTGCTTAGTGCTTTGAATATTTAAAGTACATTACATTATAATTGCTATTTTTACCTTTGAGATAACCTTCCTGCACTACACTATTTTCTCCTTCCCCACAGCACCTTACATTTGCTGACTAAAATGCTACAGGCAAATGAAAAAGGAACAAGGTGCTCCTAGCCAGCACTTAGCAGGCATGGCAAACTGATACCAACATGCTAAATTCTGGCTCTGCACTGAGGTAAATTGTTAGAACAGTGAGCAGGGAATATGTCTCATAACTGCCTTAAACAATAACTGGAGCTAATTCTTTCCTAACCCCTGTTAAAGTTTACCCCATAGGGTTATACACCAGTGGTGATTAAAATTGACCTAAATCATAATTTAATTAAAGAAATTAAAATGCAGATTGAAAATGTTCAGTAACCTTAGGCCACCTACCTAATGATTTCATTTTAATGCGTTTGTAGCTTTGTAATAATGGGGGTATGTGTGGTTTTTGTTGTAATTTTGATATCTTTTTGCCACTGAGATACTGTGAGATGAAATGCTGTCTGAGGTGCTGATTTTGATCCAAACATTTATGCATACCTTGTTGCATGTAAATAGTCCAACTGACGTCAATAGGGAATTAAGCATAGGTATAAATGACTGCAGGAGTGGGGACTATGTTTTTAATTTACCCTTGAGTTTATTCCCCTTCATTATCCCAGGTGGACTTTTTTAACAGAAAATAAAATAAATAATAATATAAAGGTTAATAATCCTGTTTTTCCTTATGGACCAAATCCTGGGTTACCTTGCGTATACATCTCCAACCAAACAAGGGCCAGTTACTACCAGAGCACTGATTAGAAGATGGCCATGCCATTTCTGGCTGGAAACCCAGAGAGAGAGAGAACACGTCCAGGGCTTCCATGACAGGAGTTGTAGAGGGGCATCATATGGTGTGACCCAGAGTTCATACATGTGGTCCACGTGGACACATATGTGACTATTAAAAGCAAGATATGACCCTGTGGCAATGGCCCTTCATGTGCCATTTAACAGTAAGGGTGATTAACCACTGGAATGACTTCCCAAAGGATTGCAATGGTGTCTACTCTCTTTCTACTCCGAGGGCTTGTCTTCACTATCAGGGTAAGTCGACCTAAGTTATGCTACTCCAGCTACGTTATTCAGGTCATAGCTTAGGTTGACTTACCCTGGTGTCTTCACTGAGCTGCGTCGACGGAAGGCGCTCTCTGTTCGACTTACATTAATTTTCTCAGGGAGCTGGAGTACCAGGGTCGACCGGAAAGCACCCTGCGTTTGATTTAGCAGGTCTTCACTAGACCCACTAAATCAGCCCCTGCAGCAGCATCAATCTCCCTGTAGTGAAGACCAGCCCTAAGAAGGAACAGAGTGTGTAGAACAAGCATTTCTCAGGCTGTTTGCTGCCAAAATATGTGCTTTTGCAGGGCATGTATTGTCCTATTTGGAGGGTGGAATTAATGCCAGTTTCACTGGTTAACCAGAATTTAGCTCTTTCACTCAAAAATGTGGTACAGTTTTGGCTCTTTAATATTCTGTATTTCCCTGGAAAAAAACATTTCAGCTATTTGCTGATGTTTTATGGTTAGATTCTGACCCCCCTTAGATTCATAGATTTTTGAAGTCAGAATGGACCATTGTGATCATCTAGTCTGACCTCCAGCATAACACAGACCAGAGGACTTCCCTGAATTAATTCCTGTTTGAACTAGAACAGTCAATTGTACAGCAATCCGTTCTCCAGAGAGCAATTACAGAGAAAATGGAAAATGCTAAAATCTCTCTCATGCTCCAGTTGTGAGATTATCTCCTGGTTTTTCTTAGAGTTCTTGTTTCATCCCTCTCTCTCTCTCATGACTTTCTGCTTATTATTGTATCAGCTGCTTCATTTTGGGGATGCTATTACAGCTGGCATATGGCCCTCCATACTAAATACCTCTCTCTAGCACAAAGTGGACAAACCCTTGCAGATTTTCATATTTTCTCATTTTAGTTTGTTATTGTTTCTTACTTTTCCTGCTTATTAATCGTTGGTTAATCTGCTTACTTCTCAATATAAAATGAAGGTGTGTGTCCTCTTTGGAATTTCCTTACTGTCATCAAAGAAACAAATGAGACGAGAGTAAGTGCCTATCAGTCAGTAGCCAGTTTGGCAAGGGAAAGCAAAAATAGATTGCCAAAAGTCTGTACTTTAGAGACTGGTGTGCTTATTTTGTCCATATTACGCTACTGTAACTCATGTATTCCTGTTTTTTTGACTGCCTGCCATTCTATGGGGAAAGAAACAGATGTTCCTATTTGTCTTTTGATGTGGCCCAAAACCATTTACATTTACTGGTCTAAAATAACACAAAATGTCACACTCCACTTTCTGTCATTTTTGGATTGAGTGACAGATTACTTTTCCATTATGCTGGTAATTGAGTAGCAGATATTCTGAGGAAAGTTGTCACCTAAAGGAAATACAATTGCCAACTGCTGCTGTAATGGAAAGAGAAGGATGGCAGATATCTCAGAGGGAATCCAAAGAAAAATATATATTTATCATTAATAGTGTCATAGGGATGGCTTATGGGAGAGTCAAAAAGCGGTGCCCTGGCTTGGCAGGGAGAAGCCGCCTTCCAGAGAGCCAGAGCGTTGGCTTGCGGGGGAGGCGAGTCCCAGCCATGGAGGAGCCGGCGTGGCGCAGAGGGGGGCAGCAGCCCTGCAAAGGTGGCGGTGCTTCTAGAGGGGAGTAGCCGCGCCCCCCACCCCTCCTGCCCAGGCTGCTCCTGCAGTGGATGCATGTGGGCAGCAGCCCCTATGCGCCCCCCGCCTCACCCTCGCCATGCTCGGGCTCTGCGGCTCCCACAAATGTGAGCCACTGCTGCCCCTCCCGGAGAAGGCTCAGGGCCCTGTGCCCCGGAGTGTGGCAAGGGTAGCTGGGGGGGTGCACGGGGGCCGGCGCATAAATGCATATTTAGGGTTCTTCAATAACTTGATATCCCATCACACTGCATTTTTGGGCTTTTGTGTTTTATGTTTGAGAAGCAGATTCTGTGTTCACCATTGAAAATCTTGGTTACATTCCAGAACAATGGTACAGAATTCAGAAGAAGCCCTAGATTATAGTTTATCATGCACGATGGGAATATTCTTCAGATTTCAGATAAAAAAAGAGCAATTACATGGCTGAGGAGTAAATATAAAGCATTTAATGTGTTTATACAAAGTGAGTTTGTTTATACTTGGACCATCACATCTTTAAAAAAGTCTTGTTCTACTAATTTTAATATTGCGAAAAATTCACAAAGAAAGAAAATGATTTTGAAAGTTGAGTATGGAAAAACAACCTTTTTTTATTTTGCCCTTTTCTGCCTTTTGAAGTCCTGTTACTCAGATATTTGCACAGCATATTTTGAAAGTCAAACAATGAACTCATATCAGCTAAGCCACCAAGTAGTTAGGTTTCCAGAGGATGGGGAGAGAGAAATACATTTTTTATCTAAAAGATACAGAGCCTAGATTTTCATGAAAGTTGCTGAAAGTTAGATGAACAATTAACTGGGTGGGATTTGTCAACTACAAAGTTGATTCTTGGTAGGCTATTCCAAGTGACTTTATATATTAATTTGGATTTCATTCTAAAAGAAACATCCCACAGCCATATGCACCACTGACAACCTGCCCAGTTGTTTGCCTATGCACCTGTTATATTATGTCTTTAGACTGTAAACACCTGGGGACTATCATTAACTATGTATCAATTTAGTTCCTAGCACAATGGGGCCCCAACTTGGTTGAAGCCTCTGGCAATATAAATCTTTAATATTAATATTTTTAAAACATAGCGCCATAGGAATTGTAATACATGACTCCATCCAGCAGCATTTCTCCAGCCCCCATGCTACATGCACTGAAGTATGTGAGTAACTTTAAACATAGCAGGACTGCTCGCATGGTTGAAGTTATGCAAGTGCTTCAGTGCCGTATTGTCTGATCATCAGTTAGTAGATGCAATGGAATTTGAAGTGCTCTTGAACCATAAACTGACAGATTAGTGTTGTCCTGCACCCTAGGACACATAGGACATGATTGCAAGTAGTCCTGCTTCAGGGACTCACTCTGGGTACCCTGGGTGCACAGATTCCCTTGAAAGGTGCTGGGCTGCAGACTTGGTCACCTTTCTACACATTGGTTGCAAATATGGTAGCATGTCTTCTAGGGATGGTGTACCATGCACGCGCCCTATCCCTGTTTGCTGGAGTTCTTGGGAGGCAATGTGCCTATTCCATTGAAAATGCAGCATATGGGTGTCATGTTGGCCTAAGGATATAGAATCATAGAATCATAGAATATCAGGGTTGGAAGGGACCCCAGAAGGTCATCTAGTCCAACCCCCTGCTCGAAGCAGGACCAATTCCCAGTTAAATTATCCCAGCCAGGGCTTTGTCAAGCCTGACCTTAAAAACCTCTAAGGAAGGAGATTCTACCACCTCCCTAGGTAACGCATTCCAGTGTTTCACCACCCTCCTAGTGAAAAAGTTTTTTCCTAATATCCAATCTAAACCTCCCCCCCTGCAACTTGAGACCATTACTCCTCGTTCTGTCATCTGCTACCATTGAGAACAGTCTAGAGCCATCCTCTTTGGAACCCCCTTTCAGGTAGTTGAAAGCAGCTATCAAATCCCCCCTCATTCTTCTCTTCTGCAGACTAAACAATCCCAGCTCCCTCAGCCTCTCCTCGTAAGTCATGTGTTCTAGACCCCTAATCATTTTTGTTGCCCTTTGCTGGACTCTCTCCAATTTATCCACATCCTTCTTGTAGTGTGGGGCCCAAAACTGGACACAGTACTCCAGATGAGGCCTCACCAATGTCGAATAGAGGGGAACGATCACGTCCCTCGATCTGCTCGCTATACCCCTACTTATACATCCCAAAATGCCATTGGCCTTCTTGGCAACAAGGGCACACTGCTGACTCATATCCAGCTTCTCATCCACTGTCACCCCTAGGTCCTTTTCCGCAGAACTGCTGCCTAGCCATTCGGCCCCTAGTCTGTAGCGGTGCATTGGATTCTTCCGTCCTAAGTGCAGGACCCTGCACTTATCCTTATTGAACCTCATCAGATTTCTTTTGGCCCAATCCTCCAATTTGTCTAGGTCCTTCTGTATCCTATCCCTCCCCTCCAGCGTATCTACCACTCCTCCTAGTTTAGTATCATCCGCAAATTTGCTGAGAGTGCAATCTACACCATCCTCCAGATCATTTATGAAGATATTGAACAAAACCGGCCCCAGGACCGACCCCTGGGGCACTCCACTTGACACCGGCTGCCAACTAGACATGGAGCCATTGATCACTACCCGTTGAGCCCGACAATCTAGCCAGCTTTCTACCCACCTTATAGTGCATTCATCCAGCCCATACTTCCTTAACTTGCTGACAAGAATACTGTGGATATGTCTATTTAAGAGCTAGCTCTTCTAGATGTTTCTCTGAGTTGCCTTGCAAGGGAGAAGAATTTGTGTGTTGCAGGAATTCTGAGGAAAAGCTGGGAATAGAATATGGATCTGCTCACTCCCAGGCATGTGACTCACACACGAGACCTTCCTTCTTAGCAGCATGTATGATTTATATTATAAGAGAAAAATATTTATAACCCAATAATAAAGTATCCCCTCTGCCCTTGTATTGTATGATTGTATTCATTACTGATCATTAAGAAATATCTTTTTAATAATCAAGAGGTAACAGGTGCAGTTAGAGCTATAAAGGCTTGTTGGGATTTGCCCCTCAATGAACCGATATGCAAAGGGGTGGGGGGGCGGAAGGTGGAAGTTTCACCTAGGGCACAAAATGTCCTTGCACTGGCCCTGTCTGCAGGCCTCTAGGAGACCCGTCTCCTTGCTTGGGCTTCCTGCAGCAGACTGACTTGCTCTGGCCTGCAGCTTCCTTTTATATGGGCCTGCTGGGCCCTAATTGGCTGCAGCCACTGTCCTAATTGGCTGTTTCCTTGCAGCCTTCAAGGCTGGGTTTTAACCCTGTCAGGGTCAGTGCAGAGCAGACGCCCCATCACTCTCTGCCATAGTGAAAGGCTCTGGCAGTGGGGAAAGGCTCTGGCAGAGGGGAGGCAGTGGGGAAAGGCTCCAGCAGCAGGAAATTCCTTGACACTTTTCCCACTGTTGGAGCCTTTCCCTTCACCTGTAGCTAAAAAACAAAGTAACAAGCATAGATGCAGCCTGCCTTTCACTGCAACATGTAGCTACATGCTGTTGCCTGATCTATTGATTGTGTATTGATTATGCTGATTACTTCAAAATTCCCATTTAACACTCTGAGGTTCAGTAGGTTCTTGTCCAAGAGCAGGCCCAGTATTTTTAAAAGTAAAGTTTAGTTGGGAACCTTGACATGCACAGTTGCAACACTTCCACTTAGGAAAAAACCTTCTGTATTTGTAATAGTTTTATTAACACAGTTAGCAAAGTCACAAACACACCAAACCAGTAAGAGAGAGAGAGAGCTAAAACAGAAAGTGCATCTGAGCATCCATTTACTCCACTCTCTCCATGCCAAACAGAGCTTGGCCATAAGAGAGAATCTGGCCCTCCAAGTTTGTATGTCATTTAGCTTAGAAACACTTATTCACTCTTGAATAGAAAAGGAGTACTTGTGGCACCTTGGAGACTAACCAGTTTATTTGAGCATAAGCTTTCGTGAGCTACAGCTCACTTCATTGGATGCAATCGGATGCATTCAGTGGAAAATAAATAAATCTCATCCGAATGCATCCGATGAAGTGAGCTGTAGCTCACGAAAGCTTATGCTCAAATAAATTTGTTAGTCTCTAAGGTGCCACAAGTACTCCTTTTCTTTTTGTGGATACAGACTAGCACGGCTGCTACTCTGAAACCTAAGAATTTAATGTTTAGGACCTTATTTATATCTACATTACTCCAGTTTTAAGCCAGTATATCTCCAGTGAAATCAACTAGAGTTACACCAGTTTAAAACTGGAGTAACATACTGTTGAGTCAGGCTGAGATTATTTTAAAACTTTCTTTTTTAATATGAATGTACTCAGAATTTGCATTCATTTGCATTTGAATAACATGGAAACAAATAAGATTAAAAAAATCTGATTTTAGTAAAATGAATAATAGCCATATTGGTACTTGACTTGCTTTTACTGAACGTAGAAACAAATGTTGGCTGGAAGTGTTGTCCGTTCATCAGTAATTTAGTTACAGAAATAGTTTTCAGTAATAAATATCACAGTGGTTACAATTACAGCCTGACCTGCTTTTTCTGAGTGTAAAGTACTGTGCAAAACTAAGCATTGATGCAGTACACATTTAGGAAACGAACAGTCACAAATTGAAATCATTTACAGTTTTGTGTTTTGCTTAGTTAGTAGTACTCCAATATTCCCATGTAGACGTTACTGGTAATTACCTGCAAATGATAATTGTACAGATTTTACTGGCTGAAGCATTGTTGTAGCTGCATTGGTCCCAGAGAGACAAGATAGGTGAAGTAATATTTTTTATTGGACTAACTTCTATTGGTGAAAGAGACAAGCTTTGGAGCTACACAGTGCTCTTGTTCAGAGTTTACTAGTGACCATTTCAATATTCTTTTACCACAAACCTTGACTATATGGTCTCATGCCACAGCACCTGCACTAAACAACTTTATCTCCCTGAAAACTCTCTCATGCTAAGCAAAAGCTTCTCCCCAAACGTATTAGCTGTTTGCTGCAAGCCTTGCAAAGTCCAAAATCTATATTTTAAAAAAAAAGTTTCAATTCTAGTGTGGTTAACTTCCCATTTTGTGTCTGCTCCCCATTTTGTAGCTGGATGATAAATAAAATGCTGGTGTTATCAAATACTTGTGGTCAACCATGTAATGTGATTTTACAGGCTGAAGCCCACCAGTGGACTAAGAACTTTTACAGGATGAAGGCCACTAGCGAGCTAGCTGTCCATTTAGACCAGTTAACATCAGTATGAAAAGTTACAAAACAACTAATGGTTTGGTTAGTTTCTCAGCTGATATAAATCAGTGTAGTTCCACAGAGGTCAGTGCAGCTACATCGATTTACACCAGTTGAGAATGCGGCTCCAAAATGTCTCAGAAGCTGTGTAAAACACATGTTAATCTGATCGGCTAAGAGTGTAACTCTGTGAGTTATGGCTTAGAAAGAAAATACTTCTACACTAGTTCCACCTACTGGATTCTAAGATGTAATACCTGCCAAAGGACTACGAAAACAAAATGTCTGAATGGATGGTAGCTAAATCAAGTGTGCTATTATAAGTTGCATGGTATTTACTTATGAAAAATACATTCTCTTTAGGGTTTTTTGTGTTTAATTCCATCAGTCAAGATGCATTTCTGCTACCACTGTTCTCTGCAGCAGACTCCCATGTATTAAGAGAAAGTAAGGTGCCCAAGATGGGAAGCGCTAGAGCAATAGGGTATATAAGTTATAAAAGTGAAAATCAAGTAGGAGATCTGATCACAGCAGGATGAGATAGCAGGATTCATGTTTGTCATTATGAGGCTTTTTCCACAATTTGGAAATTAATTACTTTTCTATTTATTTGTACACTCATAAACAAGTTTCTACAATTCCTCATTAAATATGATAACTAGTTGTTGACTCTGTCAGAATAACTACTCTGGCGACATCTGATGCAGTATGTTACACTGCAGTCTTTATGATTATTACAAGTCTAAAACAGGGTTCTCTATTTTGAAAATACAGACTGCCTGGTTCTTTTCGAATCAGTTCACTCATAAGGCTGAGAGAGCTTGGTGCTCTGTCCCTGGCCTCTCCCTGTTGTATACCTTTCCCTGTGGTAATTCATTGTTTGGCACCTGTTTTCAGTAAGGAGCTGGGAGGGGGGAAGAAAAAACTGATGCCAGAAGGTCACTAGAGAATGAATATGAATGCAAAAAAGTCTAAATGAGCAATAAATCCTTGCATTCTTCCTTTTGTATTTTCCCTCTTATATTCCTTTTAATCATTTGTTGTGCATTTTTAATGTATCCTCTGTATCTTCAATATCTCCACATTCAATCTCTTCAAGGCTTTATATTTGAAAGTGAAATTCTGACACTTCTCTCCCTGTTATGGTCACCCTGCATAGTATTGATTAAAGCTGCAGTCACCCTACGATAGCACTGATTAAAATAGGTTGCTCAAGTGTAAGATTTGGAAAAGATTTGGGTACTTCAAAGTACTTATATAAATGTAAATGGAAAAAATAATGTTTTAACAGAACAAGTAAAACATAATCAACCAATAAACACATCCACTGTAGATGTTCCATAAGCAAAAACAACTTTGTGGCATATGTAGATGTTTCCAGGGTTGTGGAATAATTCTGCCTTCTGCTATAAAACCTTTAATCTGCCAGACAGTTTGAAAACCCTAAATGCAACTATTTATGTTTGTAATTTTTCAGTTCCCCCCTACCTATACATCTCTCGCTGCTTTAGCACAGGTCTCTGTCATAAATTAACAGTTTATGCTACATTGGTTACAATTAATTTCAGTGCTTCTTGTTACCAATAAAAAGATACTTCATAAATAATTTTGTGTGGTTTTCTTGATAGACGATAAAAGCAGAGAAGAGAAGCAAAGTAATGAAGAAACTGAGGGCCAGAGCCAAGAAGCAGGTTTGTGCTGAGCTCTTTAAAGCATTCTCCCAGGCTTTATCCACCTTGGTGAACAATAACCTTAGTCAATGCTATTGACTGAAAATGTTTGTACGTTTTCACCAGATTAACCCAGGGCTTGTGCAGTTCTCCCATTGGAGACCACAGCTCCATTCATTATGAATGAATCTGTTGCAGTGCAGGAATGCAGACTTTCCTGTTAAGTTACTACCTCCACATTCCCACTTTAAATTGGAATATATCTTGCTAATCCGCTAAATCGAAAAAAATAATTTTCCATGCATGTTTACATCAGTGTAGCACTCTATAAGAAAGAATAATGAGAAAAATAAGTTGGGGGAGATGAGGGAGAGATCTAAAATTGGTCTTTCAAGGTTTTAATGGTACTTTTAGATTGTAATAACTATTTATTTCCAGGTTTCAGAGTAGCAGCCGTGTTAGTCTGTATTCGCAAAAAGAAAAGGAGTACTTGTGGCACCTTAGAGACTAACAAATCCCAGAAAATTGGATTATTAAGATTTACATCCAAACAGAAAGAGCTTACATGTGAAAATCAAAACCTGCAAGTGAATGTCAGAGTTCATAAAGTACTAGATTTGCAAATGATGTGTTTATAAATGTATGTTACAAGTTATGAATTGGATATTTTAAAATAAAATGGTACTCTGTTCCAAATGTATCCAGCAAACAGAAATGACAACCAGAATTGAGCAGTTTTCAAAATGACTGAAGTGATAAGTCAAAGCCACTATAGATACCCTTATTCCTTTGGATTTCCAACCCACTGCTACACAGTAAAGTGCTTTTCTTGTTTTTTTTAACATTGTGCTATGTCTGATTGGTACCAGCAAATTAATATACTAGACCAGTGTGTTGCCTACACATACTGAATTCAGGTAGCATGAAACTTCTCTACTTAGAACTTTTCAATCAGCTCTGAAAGCTTTTATTATTACCTAGGAGATGGAGACCACCAGTCAGCAAATGCAGCAGAGTGAGGCAAGAAGGTAGCCTATGTTACTGAGTCGTCTGGTCTGTTGACTGCATTGTGGCTCCTTGTGAAGAGAGAAATATGTGTGGTGATAAACTTCTTTCCTCCCTTTGCTCCACCCTGCAGAGGAAACACTGTATCTGAAAGGCTTTCCCTGTTCTCCTCTTCATTCTACTCTAGTTTTATTCCATTCTCTGTTAAACTGAGGTCATTCTTGGATGCTCGCAATTTAGCAGGTTTCATCCATTTACCTCTCCTCCCTGTTCTTACTTTCTTTAACCTTACCACAACAAAAACACACGTGCACTAACTCATGTTCTTCAAGGGCCTGATCCAGAGCCTATTGAAGGCAATGGAAAGACTCTCATTGACTTCAATGGCCCTTGGATCCAGCCCTCTGAGCTCTGGACTCTCCTTTTATCCCACCAGGGTAAGCAGCTTCCTTGCAGACTACAGTATCATACAAGAGATTTAGAACAAAGCAAGTCACCAACCACACTTCCTTTCCTACACTTAATAGCTTCACCTCTGCAGTGCTCATAGACTTAAAGAGCCACAGGGCAAGAGTCATGAGATCACTGAATTTTGGGTCTTTTGTGTTGTAGCTAGTTGCAGTACCAGCATGTAGATGCTTTGAAAATTCTGCATAACCTTTGCCTGATGAACCATTAGTTCAGTATTCATCTTTTAACTTTACAAAATAGTGCTTTGCTTGTAGTTCACAGCAGTCCAAACTCCAGAGGTTTCTGCTCAACCTAGATAAATTACCTTCTAAAAATACCCTGAGTGGCCCACTACACATTCAAATATTTTAGCTGTATCTTCTGATGAAATGCATATCTCCTGTGTTTATTAACTCATGAAACAACTCAGTTGCAATGAGCTGCATTTCATCTTTCCCCTGGGAAGCAACTGTGAAAATGCTTACCTTTTAAAACTATTACTTAGCTTGCTTGGGTGTTGTTTCTTTCAGAAGTGCCATTACGACGTGTCACTGTTACAAACTGTTACACTCAGTTTATCAGAAACAATGATGTTCATTCTTTTACTATCATTTATAATATTGATACTCAGTGATTCATGACTAAACTTTCAGATCATAGAGTTATTGTTGGATTCAGCATTATTCAGGGGGGCAAAATAATACATGGAACTTTTAAGACAACTTCTATTTCTGTCCATTGTTTACTTGGCAATATACATGTGAAATTACCTTATTTTCATGCACAATTGCTGGCGAAATGTAGAAAATATAGTCAGCACACACAAAAAAAATCTAATCATTATGAAGAACATGCTTATTATTAGGAAGTTTGTAAGGAACAACATTTTAACTGCTTTCCAAGTGTGAAAATTCCTTCTCCTCAGGCAGCTGTCTTTTGTAAATCAAAAGGGAGATCTTTCATGGGATAATAACAAACACATCACAAATATATTACTTTTAAAATTCCAAAAGAATCTAAACTATCATCACTAAGCATCTGAGTTAATACTCTTAAAAAGCACTACATCAGTTTGTAGTCTTTAGCACAATGGTTAGGAAACTCATGGGGGGAGACTCAGGTCAAATTCACATTGAACTTGGGTTTCCTATGTTGCAGAAGACTGTCCTAGATCCTGGGCTATTGAATTGAACCTGGATCTCCTGCATCCTGTGTGAGTTCCCTAACTGCTGAGCTAAAGGCTACAAAGTGACATAGCACTTTCAATTCTGATCGTTGCCAATCTCTCCCAAATGAAGCTGTTCCACTTTTCGTAAATAATTGGTCAGTGGAGCAAGGACATGAACTTGGGTCTCCCAAATCATAGATTAGTTCCCTGACCACCAGGATATTGGGTCATTCTTCTTCTTATTCCTCACCCAGTTACTATTCATTGTCATTATAAACACATTTGAATTGCCACTATGAATGACAAAATTTCACTCTGCTCTAGTAGTCCATACATTTTGTTGTCAAGAGGAGTTGTTTGCATGTGAATCCTCTAACCAGATTCTTATTAAAAAATTTTGCAAAATTTACATCTTGATCCCTCAAGGTGCTACCAAAGCTCTTAGGCCCCAATTCAGGAAAGCACTTAAGCATATGTTTTAAGTCCCATTGAAGTCAATGGGAATCAAACACATGCTTAAAGTACAGGTTTCAATGCTCTACTCAATATGGAAGTATTATGCACATGCTTAAATGCTCCCTGGACTGGGTCCAGAGTGCTTGTAAGATCAAGCCCCTGTAGTCCTTGCAAAGTGAGGATTTTGCAGCACAACGCACCCCTGAGGTGGATATTATTATTAGTATTATTTATTATCCATGTCTTACAGGGAGGGAAGCAGAGTGGAGACTTAGGGCTTAATCCAAGTTTATCATGGCCATTGATGGGAACAGGACCAGGCCAATGGAAGCCCATGGCAAAGAAGGAAATAGAACCCAGATGTACTGACTCCTCAGACTTGTCTTCTAGCCACAAAGGCCCCTGGATGCATTAGGTGTACCAGTCCACTCATCCTAGTTTCTAATAAATAACCACTATTTCTCTTTTGCTTCCTCCATTTGTACAGATGAGGCAAAACCGACAGCTGTACCCAGCCCACCATCAGAAGAAGGAATAGAGCTGTGCGAGGATAAAGGTACAGATAACAAGATGCATCTCAAACTACTCAATCCGAAGAGGATACTTCTCAGGGCCATATTTTCCTTTATGTCTGAAAGAAGCTAGACTGAGACTTAAAAAATCAAAAATCGCTACAAACTTAGATTTTAATTTTAAAAAGACTTTCTAATGCAACACTTGGCAACTGCTATTGTGCCAGGGTGAGAGGTGCCATAAAATCTTAGCTCTCAGCATTATGGAGTTAATATAACAATGCCATGCTTGAAACATCAGATATAGACCCCAGACCTGATCTCAGTAGGATGACTTGTGCGTAAAATTAAGTGCACGCATAAATCTTTGAAGTATCAAGTCCCTAATTAGTTCTGTCCTGATAGAAAAAAAGATAAAAACAGTAACTATAAACACATCATGGGGAGGCAGAAGGAGATGAAGTCATAATTGAGAGAGAGAAAGTAATGTTTATCTTGTGCAGATTGTGCTGGGCACTCAGATCATTTAGATTGTGATAAATATTTAAAAGTGTCACGGGGCCAAATGACAGAGAGTTTAGGAAACAAGACAGAGAGGCGACATAATGTTTCAAACTAGGATTTTCCCGTTTTGTTGTTTCATTTACAGATAGGAGACCAACACTCAGACATACTGTTCTTGATCCTTTTTATGGCATCACACCATTAATTACTCATGCTAGTCTAGATTGTTTTAGAATTCTTTTTGGTATGTGTAAAAAAAAAAATCCCATGGTGATTTATAAAACCTTTGCTGCTGGGTAATTCAAAACAGGAGTTATGTTATCTATCATAAATATCGTCCATCAGTGCAGCCTTCAAGTAAGACTACTAGAGAATTTTAATGCATTTTACTGAGATAACATAATTATTAACTTATTTATTTTAAGAGTTAATGTTCAATTCAATGCCACCACCCTACACTCTCTCTCTCTCTCTATTGTGTGAGGAAGTGCTTGTGAAATCTCACTCTTTTGTTCCAGAATAGCATATTAAGGAGCCCACAGTCTTGACCTGATTATGGGTTCAAAGCTCAGTTTAGGGTGATTTTCCTGCTCTCTCAACTGGCTGATAGAAACACCATATAGATGTTTTTAAAAAACCTGGCCAGAATATTTGTGTTTGACATTGAAATCCTCCTAGATTAAGGTCACAGCAAGGCTAACAGCATTCACAAATAGTGCGAGTTCATTCTAAGCATGGTTGATGATTAACCTTCATTTATGCCTCCTCTTTACCAATATATGACCTATTTATGAGGTCCACGTCTATAACATCTCTTCTGGAAATGTTTATTATAGTCAATATCATAAGTGGCAGGATTTTATTTATTTATTTATTTTTGCTTTCTTGGGTCTTCATGGAGATCTTGAAATTTAGATATTACTTTGCATCCTTGCTCCTGATTTTGAACCTTCTGGGTGCATGTTAAGTTGTGAAGTGAATGAATACTGATTTATTTTCCATAGAAATTACCTATCATCTTTGTGTGTAACCATTCTTCTAACTTTACCCATACTGTTAATGTACTCTTGTCTGGAAACAAGGAAAGGATTTTCTCACTGAGGACAATATGAATAGAAAAGTTAGTTTATTGGCTTCATGGTGATAGAGTAACTGAAGTTAGGAAATTGTGCTTAAAATCTGGCATCACGCAAAGAAATATATTATGGTACTGTGGCATCTCACACACAAGATTCTAAGGACCAGATTCCTAGTTAATCCATCTATGAGCATGGTACAGGGTTGGATGGGGTGGAGCAAAGATAGCATAAAGCCACCTTTGCATTCTCCATATTGTGGGGCAATGCAGAGTCTGCCTGGCCCATGGTGTAAGTTAAAGCAGCCCGTGCTCTGCCTCCATGGCCAAGAATAGACATATTGCAGCGCAGTCTGGCCATACCCCTATCTTCTGCCTACCCCTGCAGCCTGCGTAGAACCCTTACTGCCAGCCCTACACCATTCAGGGAGGCCCTTTGTGCAGAGGGTATTCTCAGGGTCAGGGAATAGTTTCTCTCTCTGTGACTCCATTGTTCTG
The DNA here is from genome assembly GCF_965140235.1 of Caretta caretta. Lineage (NCBI taxonomy): Eukaryota > Metazoa > Chordata > Testudines > Cheloniidae > Caretta > Caretta caretta. Next base: position 198,028,249 of record NC_134208.1, on the reverse strand, counting down.
GAAGAACAATGTTAAAGGTCCTTAACAGTTACTGAAAATCAAGCCCTATGTGTATATGCTGTAGAGAAAAGACTGTTTTATACTGTGTTATAATCATAGTATATTTTTGGTGCATATGTGCCTTTAAAAATCCCGTACAGCACCAGTGTGTACTGTGGGGTTATTCTTCGACTGTAGGATTTTGTATTACACTGTTTCAGAGAGATTCAAATGCCTGGCACTGATGTGTGTAAGTTACCTTTCAACCTGTCTGGTGTTTAGAGTTGGTTCAACCCAAGGAGGAACAGCAAGTAGTTTTTTTAAAGACTGTTATTCCAAAAATATTAGTGCTCAGATAGTCCCTCTGACTGAAGGGGAGCAAGTGGGAGCACTAATCTGTAGATTCGGCCCAGGGTGATGAGGCATAGTCTCCAAATTCCTCCCACCTTCTCTGCAGCTCACCACAGCATTGTTCTCCACCAGTTCCAGCCTGACACAATTCAGTGCTACAAAGTACATGCCTGTTAGGGGACCTGCCATGGAGAGATCCTAGAGGGAGCTCAGAGAGAAACCGTGATCCCATCACGCCTGTGGATCATGCTGATGATTCGTGTTTGGATGCTTCCCTGGCCTTTGGTGGCCAGCCACCCTGCCAGTTGGAGAAGGAGGGAGGCAAAGCATACCCTTGAGAGAAGAATTGGGAAGTAACTCCCATGAGACAGAATGCATGGTTGGAGAGAGCATTGGGCCAAAACTTCTGAAGACCTAAAATAAATGGCCATAATTTTAAATATATATATTGAATTTAAAAATGTAATTAAGATCTCAAACCATTAACCATACAATATAGGTAGGCTTGGAAGGAGCTGATGATGATAAAAATTTACAGATAGTCAAAATAAGAAAATGCTACTTGAGAACTTAAAGTTTTATTTAAGGACATTTACTTTGTGTATTTTGACACATGATCTTGACAATTTGTGTTTTAACTTTAAAGATAAAGCTTGAACTTGAATCTCAGCGTCTATTGTCATTAAAGAATTGTCTAACCTCCCCCACTAATTTCCCACAACTGTGAAAATGTAAATTGATACAAACAGAAAAAAAAGCTTAAAAGTGAACATCAAGATTATCTGTAAAAAATAAAAAATAAAAATTGCTTTCTGCCAATCCTAAATATATGTAAGGAGTTAGAACTGAAAGATAAATGCATTCTAAAATGAAATAAATTCAAATCAGTTCCTCTACCCTTATCTGGGAAAACCAGTGCTCAGAGGGTAGGTTGCATTTCGCTTACAACAGATATCATCACAGACATCTCTTGGGGGAAAAGAAGTGATGCTCTCCATGCCGTTTGAGATATTTGTGAAATAACAGCCGTCGCAGGAGAAACACAGAATGAAGGATGAGCTGCTTTTCACATATATTTTTAAATAGAATCAAGGCCTGGATCCTGTAACTTGGCTTTGCAAAGGTAGATCACTGTCCCCTACCCCCAGAACCCTTTGCAGGATCAAGGCCTTTTAATTCTACTCAGACACTCCAAATTTCTATATTTGCTGATTTTAGTCAGTTTAAAAATAATAACTTTCAAAAAGCTTATTAGCAGACAGGAAAATGGCATCTCTATGAAATCCTGGCATTTCTAAAAACAGCCTTCAAACGATTTGCACACGGAATTAACAGCAGCCAAAAACTGCCAGATCCTGGACTTATAAAACTTTGTAATTTATCTTCAGCTAACTGAAATGAATGTAAACTGTTTTAAGAAATCGTATTTTTCCAGTTCTTTCACCTTATAAATATGAAGGCAGGTATGTGGCAAATACATTCCAAGCCACACAGCTTCAAAGAGATAGATGTGCACAGCTTGAATCACTGATGAACTACTGAGATTAGCACATCTACTATCCCCATTCTATGAAAATATAAAAGCGTCTTTCAGTACATTAGATTTGTTGATAGCAATTCCATAATAGAACAGGTATCATAATTCCAGTTGTAAGCAGTTCTCTTTTCTCTACTAAATTGTTAACACACTGTGGGAATCAGAAAAATGAGAAATAAATTGAATCGTTCATTTATTTATTGTTTTGATATATGTAAATATATATTGTTTCATAAATCTGAATGTAACTTAATGCTTATGAAATGTACCATATTATAGACTACTTTAAGACTTCCTTGCATATATCATTGTAAAAGAATATCTCTTCCCTTCCCCACATAAGAGAGATACAGGTTAAAAGAGGAACATTCTCCAAAAAGGGAGGTCCATGTGGGACCCCTTCTTTTCCTGTGGTCTTTAAACAGATGCATCCTTGGTATCCTGCCTCTCCTCAACAGTAAAACAAGACATATTCAGTTTTAGATATCCAGTTCCGCTAACAGTATTTCTTCCTCTTACAAGCATACGTGGATGTTAGGAATTGTTCTCTGGAAGTATCCTCTTACTGCAGTCCGTGCCGGCTCTCCGTTTACATCATCATAGCATCAGGAACATTGCCTTGTCTCACTGAATCATAGTTTCAAATATAGATAACACTCCAAAGAAGTGTTGCTGTTTTATCTTTGAAGTCCTTCATGCACAGCTACTAGCTCATTCTTTGTAGGGTAGCAGTTCTACGCAACACCTTTGGTAGCGCTTCATTACTAACATGCACATTGAAGTAGGTTCTTTATAGATAGGTTTCAGAGTAACAGCCGTGTTAGTCTGTATTCGCAAAAAGAAAAGGAGTACTTGTGGCACCTTAGAGACTAACCAATTTATTTGAGCATAAGCTTTCGTGAGCTACAGCTCACTTCATCAGATGCATCCGATGAAGTGAGCTGTAGCTCACGAAAGCTTATGCTCAAATAAATTGGTTAGTCTCTAAGGTGCCACAAGTACTCCTTTTCTTTATAGATAGTATATCTCAATTTAGAGACGCTTTATTTATAAACACAGAACACAGTGGTCAGAATGATTAGTGCTTATAAAGCAGATAAAATACCTGTAAGACAGACTGCACACAGTCTGTTATTCCTGCCCATTCAGAATTGTAGCAGGACTACCAACTCATTATAAATAGGCCACTAAACAGCCATTATGTAATAATGATTTTCCTCTGATATTGGCTTACACTGGTTTTGAATCTCAGACTTCGAGGAGAGAGTTTCTGTATCCCATTACAAGTCACTTGCCCCACCACTTCCCCTGTGCCCTGATTTAACAGTGGTTTTGTGTTGCAGCAAAAACAAAAATGAAGCCGTAGGCCTAACTAAGGAGTGTTATGTAACCCTATCAGAGTTTCTGTACGTACTGTACCAATTTTAATTCATTAGCACTTAATAAGAACTTAATTTACATTTGAAGGTCAAGTAAATTAAATCATATGTTAATTAATTTTTAAAATAAAGTATCAATTAATGTATTTCCAGGTGTTCATGGAAGTCTGTGTTCCTTTGGGAAGTATAAACCATATAAAGCATGTTGCTATTTTTCTGCATTCACTGAATTTCAGTTAAAATGTCAGCCAGCCAGAGGATGTTTTTCTCTGTAATACTGGAATTAGGAATATGTTTTGGGGAGTCCTGTGTTAGACACTGGAGGTAATTGTCCTGCTCTAATCAGCACTGGTGAGGCCTCAGCTGGAATCGTGTGTCCAATTATTTGTACCACACTTTAGGAAAGATGTGGACAAACTGGAGAGAATCCAGAGGAGAGCAACAAAAATGATTAAAGGTCTAGAAAACATGACCTTTGAGGAAAGGTTAGAAAACCTGGGCATGTTTAGTCTTGAGAAAAGAAGGCTGGAGGCCTAGTAATAGTCTTCAAATATGTTAAGGGCTATTATAAAGAGGATGGTGATCAACTGTTCTCCATGTCCACTGAAAGTAGGACAAGGAGTAATGGGCTTAATCTTCATCACGGGAGACTTAACTAGATCACAGGAACAAACTTTCCAACTGTAAGGGTAGTTAAACTCTGGAATAGGTATCCAAAGGAAATTGTGGAAGCCCATTATTGGAGGTTTTTAAAAACAGGTTGGACAACCATCTGTCAGGGATGGTCTAGGTTCACTTAGTCCTGCCACAGGGAGAGGACTGGACTTGATGACTTCTCAAGGCCTTTCCATGATTCTATGAGTCTAACAAACTCAGTTCATGTAATAAAGAGAACTGTAAACATCCCGGGGATATGTAAATGCTCATGAAACTTAAAGGTCCTGTTTGATCAGTTGTAGTTCTCACCATGGGAAGAGTCCTGGTGTCCTAAAAACTCAAGAATCAACCCAAGATAAACAAGTCACTAAAAGACATAAATGGTCCAAATTCAGAGGTGTTGTGTAAGCTGGTATAAATTACATGTCAGTAAGTGAGTGAAAAAAACCTGAATCAAAAGCCAAGGTTTTAAAAAGGTGCCTAAAGTTAGTCTTCTAAGTCCATATTTAGGCACCTCAATGAGCGACCTAATTTTCAAAAGTGCAGAGAACCTAGCAGCTACCATTGATTTTTTTGAAATTTCACCCATGGGCAGGCCTGGAACGTTTTTTGGTATATGAAGAAAAACCTTTTAGATGGGAAAAGTTTCAACAGCCTTAACGATACCTGTAACCACCTGTTCTAGTTGCAATGGTCATATTTTCTCTTTGATATGTATACAGATTTCTAGGAAGCCACATTGGCGAGCATGAACCAGTCTGGATCCCCAGTTGTCACCAGCCTGCCAAATGTTTCTTTTCATAGTGCCCGTCGTACCTATCATTTTTAGAAATACAGGAGGTTCATTATTTACTTTGTCTTTGAATCTGTCCTCTCCCCAGCTCAGTATGTCCAGGCTGTGTCCAGATCCTGTCACTCTATCCTCCGTAAAATCTCCAAGATCTGGCCTTTTCTCTCTGTACAGCTAAAACTCACACATGGAACTTCATCCATCTCAACTACTGCAACCTCCTCTTACCTGTTTTTTGTTGGTACCAATCCTTGATCCATGTAAAATGTGCTGCCTAAATAATCTTCCTGCCCAGTCAATCTGACCATGTCACCCCCTACCCCCTCTGTGTCCCTTCTCTGACTCTCCATTGCAGAAGATGCTGGCTTCTGCTCCTTACCTTTTAAGGCCCTTTCACATTTCAAAAAAGCTCCTCCTTACCACTCTGCTCAGGGCAAATATGTAATCTACTAATGTTATCAGCCACCATTGCCTGTTTGTCTGCTTCTCCTGTAAAGAGATTAGCATTACATTCTTTATCATCTCTTATGCATGGAACAGCCTCCCTAAACTTGTCTGTAAAGCCATTGAAGACCTACTTCTACAATGCTAATTGTTAGTGTGGCCAGTAGGGCCTTCTATGGTCCCAATTGCTAGTGTGCTCAGGAGGGTCCTCCATGGTGCTGATTGTTAGCGTGGTGTTGGAAATTCCTCTGAGGCCTTTTCCATTCGGCTTATCCAGAACACCTTGTTCTCGGAGAACACTTTATTCAGTTCTTTGGGATCTAAAACACTCAGTTCGACTCCGGATTTCATCACTCAGGTTCCTTTATTTGGCATACAGCAAAAGTACGCTGAGTTGATCAGACTCAAGCTTAGGGGGTGAATATACAGCAAACCACATATCCAAAGTTACACAGATAGCCTCTTCCTTTATATACATTTACACATGACATTGAATTTGTTATACATGACACTGCCTGTTTTTGGATTGACTTGGTTACTTTGTAGGAATCAATCCCTGTACAACATGCTCTGTCCATGTGCTGTTCACATGGAACCTGATGTTTACATTCCAGTTTTATCTTCTCCATAGTCTCTAGCATCAAGGTGTTATTGTTTATCTTAGCTAGCACAGACATCTTGACGCCAGCATAATGTTGGTCAAGCCCCTATTTACAACTTAACCTTCCATTCACATTCCCATTTATGCCCATTAAGAACTGCTGAGGCAAGTTACTTATGTGAAGTCAGACCTACACATGGGCACTAGGTCCTTCCATGGTGCTAATCACTCATATGGCCACTAGGGCCTTCCTTGGTGCTTATCACTTGTGTTGCCAGTATGGCCTTCAACAGTGCTAATTGCTATTGTGGCTCGTAAGGCCTTCCACAGTGCTAATCACGAGCATGATCAGTAAGGCCTTGTCAGCTATTCTTGGTGCAGTCTCTCTAGGGGGTCTCAGCTTTTTCCTAACTAGTCTCTTTCAATTTGTCTGCAATTAGTCCAGTCCATACATTATTAACTTAAATTGAGTCAATCAGCCCTTCAATTCCAGGGCTTACAGTCTCCTTTTGTCCCCTTATGGGTTTCTCAGAGGCAGCCTTGCATGGGGTTCTTGCCCCTCTGCTATCCCAGGCATTTTTGCCTCCTTTTCCCCTCTGTTCTCCCTGCTTTGTAGTTGGGCTTGTTTTGTGTATTGGTCATGGCTCCACCATTCACAGTCCTGGATGCTACATGGGGGTCCAATCAACCTGACTGCCTGTCACCAGGAAAGACTCTCCTCTTCCTTCTGTCTATTACCATTAACCCCATTACAGGCCTTCTATGGTACTAATTGCTAATGTGGCCACTAGGGCCTTTTCCTGTACTAATCACTAGCACGGCCTCTAGGACTTTTTAGTGTGATGATCAGAAGCATGACCGGTAGGACCTTTTACTGTGCTAATCACTCACGTAGTCAGTAGGGCCTTCTATGGTAACAGCTGCTACCATGGTCAGTAGGACCTTCCAGGATACGAATCAGCAGCTTGGCAACCAGGACTTTTCGTGGTGCTAATCACTAGCATGGGCACTAGGGCCTTTTACTGAACTAATTGCTACCATCGTCGTGAGGGCCTTCTATGGTGCTAATCACCGGCACGGGCAGTTCGACTGCCTGGCAATTATCTATTTTATTGATTTATTTATGTATCTTATTAATTTTTTAAATACTCACTGACTGAAAACCATTTAGCAGTAATCATATCTGGCTTATGAAAACACAATTCCATTAGCCTCCCTTTCCCATTCCATCTGGTTGTAGGGCACCTGTTGGCTGCATCTTGTTTTAATAATATTGCAAGCTCTTCAGGGCAGGCAACCACCTCTCACTTTGTTTTTGTACAGGGCCTAGCATTGTGCATAGCACAGTGGTGCTCTGATCCCGAATGGAGCCTCTAGATGCTACCACAATATAAATAATTAAATATGGTCTGCACTCTGATTCTGTTGCAAGCAGGAAATGGTCTCTCCTCTTGGAAACTCCCTGTGTTGTTAAGAGGAAATTTCCCTCCATTCCAGTCTAGAATGATTGGACTCCATAAAGATGGATTAAAATGAAATCTTGGCAGATATAAAAATAACATTTTAAAGTCAAAGCTCAAGAATATCTCCCTAAATTCTTATAAATCACCATTTTATAGTATTCCATTTTAACATGTTTTTCTCAATTTATGAGGCACAAGAATACCCTAATCATGTGCCAGCTTCCATGTACACCGTTACCTGTAATTTTGGATGCCTGCTTGATTTCTTTCACTCTAGAAATATTCCAGTCATTTTTCGCAGGATCACACTTAAAAATAAAATGCAGTGAACCTTTTTCATTTATAGTGGCCTGCTTTTTCCCTCTTTAGTCTTCTAAAACACGGTGATTTATCCAGAGTGTATGCAAGAACCAGATGTGTTGCACATTAGAAATGACAAGTAAATAAGCCGTGCAATGAATAGCTGGGGAAATGAATCTTAAAAGATCATTAAAACCACTTAACATTCAGCTCTTACCATTCCCCCTCTTCCTGAATGTTTGCAAATTTTATGTTTGAGCAATGTTGCCTTATATAGTCTGAGATGGTATGAAAGACAGGGGAAAGGATGCTCTTTTGTACAGTGTTAAGATAAAGTAATGTATATCTATGTGCAGTAAGAATAGTGGTGATAGTTTATTGCAATCCATGTACCTCCCCTGAGGCTGTATCTCACAAATAGGCAGTGTTCTAAAAGTTCGTAAATCATACATGTGGTTTATTCACATCCATGATCTATAAGTTTGACCCTTGCAATCTCTGTTGTGAGGTATCAGCTATTAAGTGTAGCCACTAATGTAATAAAAGATTAAATCAAAACTATTCTCATTAGCACAAGTGGGAAGAGGACTGGCTATATTTAAAAGACAGAGACAATCACATTGCTGCTGTTTGAAATATCACAAAGCCACTCTTGCTCTTACCAAAAAAACCTTTTAAAATCAAAAACAAAAAAACATAATAGAGTCCTATAAGTGACCCTGGGTTAGCTTTCTGTTTTTTAAAAACATTAAATGTTGTAGTTGCAGATCCTGAGTTAATCACTATTGGAAATTGCTGCTCGTGGTTTGATTTTAAAATGAAGACTGAGGGTCTGATTCTCATTTACAGTAAGGTTCCTTCTCACATCTCTGGCTATTTAAATGGACCTCAGAGAAAGTGGGCATAAGTGACATTTGCAAGCCCCATTAAGGGTTCTTTACACTCCCAGGGCGGTGTGTATATATACAGGCCTAGGTATCTAAAGAGAAAGGTCATGCAGTAACATAAAGCAAAGCAGGAAGAGCAAACAGAAAGACTCAGAGTAAAAGAAGGATAGAGTGGACAAGGGACTGGATCCTACAAGGTGCTATGTGCTCTGGCTTTGATCCAGCAAAGCACTTAAGCACCTGCTTAACTTTAACAGTGTGAGTAGTCCAATAGACTTCATTGTGAGTGTTCCTGTGATCGAAATGAAGCAGGTACATAAGTGCATCTCCGGGGTGCTCAGAATCCCTTAGAACAGGACAAAAGTGTGCTGACAGGCTATAATAGAGACAGGCAAGAGCATGCAGCTTGCGGGACAGCCTCTATTTTCTTGCCTTTAGTAATATAAAAAAATCCCAAATGAACAACAAATAGGAAAAGAGAAATGAATCTTTTAGTCACTCAGCTTATCATTTCTTCCTCTTCCGATGTTTAGGGTGCTGTGGTCTGTCATGATGTCATCGTGGTACAGCATGACATTCTGCTTCAGCATTGTGCTGTAACATTGAATTTGTTGGCAGTTATTTGCCGGGCAGCCTTAGTACAAGGGTTAAAGAAGGCTGGGAGGACAATACCAGCAGGAAGGAAGTGTGGAGGAAAGAACAGTGTCAGGAAAGAGGGTTGTGGTGTAAGGAGAGCTCCATATATTGTATAAAATAATATCTCAAAAGAACTGGGACACTGTGATCCCCCCATTCTCACAATATAGATCATCAATATCCATGAGCTTAGTATTCAGGTAAATGAAAGTGGCCTGTCATTTGTCCACTTGCATTTGCATGTGTCTGGCCACCAACAGAGGTCATCATTAGAAAGTCAGCCCTCTCCCACAATTCAAATAGTACAGTACAGTTGTTTTCAGTTCTGTGTTAAGGAACAAACCTGTAGTGTCTCAGACACCACTATGTGGTAACGGTGGGTAAATGGTGACCAATGAGTGTAATTAGAATCGAGGGCATTTTACTGTTTAAATGGATATCATGAGCTGGCAGCTGAAATATGCTCAGTGCAGCTAAGTAGCTGGGGGAACAACAATGCCTTTATGCCACCTTCCTGGCTCCACAATTATGGAGCTAGCCAGGGTAGTCCCAGTTCCTGGCATAATTAGAGCAACTTCAGGGTTGCTCTAATTTATGCCCAGCTACACATGGCCGTAAAGGGTTTGTTTAACATCCAGGGATCACCAGAGCACAGTGTAGAATCACTACAGAATCTGAATTCAGCCTACGGATTCCCTTAGTCGGAGTTTCCTGCTGCTTTGCCCCATTGAAATGGAGCTGAAGATCTGTCCTCATATCCATTTTAGGAACAGCTTTTCATGCCCTGTGCTTTACATCTTCTATTTTTACTCTTGTCATGTATTTTCAATAAGCTGGATTTCCTTTATAAATCTGGGTTTACTTCTTTCCTATATTTTATTGGTGTTAATCCTAAAAGTAAATCTATCTTTGGCCCCTTTAACTTGAATATTTGATGTAATATTTGCATTCAGGGGGAAAAAATCTTTGATATGGTCTTGACCTTAAAGATTTTGAAAGTCAAAATCTGCATACCAATGTAAAGCCTGATCTCTCCTGCTGAAATAGCATTGACTGACTCTCACAATTAGGCAATAACTCTTGTTCATGTTACTTTCTTTGCAAAAAAAGAAAAGAAAAGTAATACAAAATCTTCACTGCAGATTATCTAGAATAATTTAGAATCCTATATTATTATATTGCTTTGTACAACTCAGAAATGAAAAACTGTTTAATGAAAAAATTAAATGATATAATAATAGCAATCTCACATCAGTCAGTCATGCACAGCCAATTATGTTATATTAAAATCTGAAAACTGTGCCAAACAATATAGGGGTCTCTAGCTGTGGCACTTAAGCTAAAGTTCAGCATGACTTACAGTCTAGTGGTATTAGTTTGCTCTATATTTTCACCCCTAGACAGTAGGCCAAATATTGGTCTGATGTAAACTGATTTGATACGCCACTGAAAACAACAGAGCAGCACCCACTTACATTAGGTATAAATTTGGCTCCAAAACTCCATTTGTTGTTATTGACCAATGTTTGTAATTGTTGCTTTGGATACCTTGAATTGATTTTACATGAAATTGGAATCATTCCTCATACTTGGAGCAAGATGGGCCAGTCAAACCAAGATTGAAGTCACAGGTGTAGCAGTATGAAGAAGAATGCACTAGGTATGGGACTGGATTGCTCAGAGGATTGTAAATGACATATAGTGTCCTTCACCTCTGTCACTAGTTTGAACCCAACACCCATTTTGGACTGTTTGAAGGCCGATGTGAAATAAATTTGGTGGTCTCCCACTAGGTGTCCCCATCACAACAGCTGGCATTAACTGGCTCTCTTGTTGATGTTCTCAGCATAGATGTACAATTGAATAGGTCAGCAAGGCTGTTTTCTCACACCTAGATGTGGTCCCTTGTAAGGGAAGAGGCAGCTTTGTGTGGTAGTTTGATGCAGCAGTGGGGAAGCTTGCATTGCCACTTTCATATTCACTGCACTGGGCCGTGTCTGTTCTGTAGGTAAGCAGAGGGCTTCCTTCCCTAGCACTTTCAGTACAACACATTTTATGAACACTGAATTAAAGCACAACCAAAAAGAATGTGGCAATTTAGACGATAACTCTACATGTCATGATCATAAACAAACACAGTGACAGTGGAGAAAAGCCTGGTGCTCTTGACGTTTTTGTCATTTACTTTAGCGGGGCCAGTGTTTAACACAGTGCGATTACACTTTGGTGTAAACTTTGACAATTTCCATGTAGATTTGTATTGTCACCCCCAATTACTGGAGAGATGCTTTAATTGTGAAGCACTCATACTTTGATTAAGGTTACCATTTGATGAAACTCTAATTTACTGTAGCTCTTGATTCAGGTTTAACTGAATAATCCCTTTTAAATCATAGCAAAATGTGCAGTCCGACTGTGAAAGGAGACCGCAAACTGCAGTCTAGCAGATATCATTATGTAGCAGTTTCAGTCCAAACTAAAACAGCAACAAAAAGTTCAGCAAGGGCTAGTGTGGACAGATTTTACACCAGCAAGATAATTTGAAAAATCTATACATGTTCCATTCTACTTCCAAACGTACTGTCATTCTATGAATGAAATGAGAAGCTGTGCAGGTAATTAAATATTTGCCTTGGGGAATTATTTGCAGTTAATTAACGCCACACACTTTCAGTGCATACCTGCTCTGCAGATTATTAAATTTAGATCAGATGTTAACTACCTGATTTCCTCACTTATCCATCAAAAATTGTTCTCGGCAGGCTTAAGGAACAGCGTCCTATGGTCGCTATGAAGGTCGCTATCTTAAAACAAAAAAACTTCAAATCCAGACTCCAGCGAGAAACTGCTGAATTGGAATTCATTTGCAAATTGGATACTATTAATTTAGGCTTAAATAGAGACTGGGAGTGGCTAAATCATTATGCAAGGTAGCCTGTTTCCTCTTGTTTTTTCCTACCCCCCCCCCCCCAGATGTTCTGGTTTAACTTGGATTTAAACTTGGAGAGTGGTCAGTTTAGATGAGCTATTACCAGCAGGAGAGTGAGTTTGTGTGTGTATGGGGGTGGGGGGGATGTGAGAAAACCTGGATCTATGCAGGAAATAGCCCGACTTGATTATGTAAAGAGTTGTCACTTTGGATGGGCTAGCACCAGCAGGAGAGTGAATTTGTGTGGGGGGGTGGAGGGTGAGAAAACCTGGATTTGTGCTGGAAATGGCCCACCTGTTGATCACTTTAGATAAGCTATTACCAGCAGGACAGTGGGGTGGGAGGAGGTATTGTTTCATATTCTCTGTGTGTATATAAAGTCTGCTGCAGTTTCCACGGTACACATCTGATGAAGTGAGCTGTAGCTCACGAAAGCTCATGCTCAAATAAATTGGTTAGTCTCTAAGGTGCCACAAGTACTCCTTTTCTTTTTGCGTCCTATGGTGGCACTCTGTGCGATTTTAGAAGAAGGAAATGTGTGGAAGTGGCGCTCTAATATATAAACAAATTGTCTCATAACTCTGCTTGTTAAGTTTCCTTATAGGAATCTGTCAGCATGGGACAGTTTTACTGACTGGCACAACTTTGGGGTATGTTTTCCTCTTGATACATATGCACACATCCCCTCGTATTGTTATCACTGGCATTATTATCATCTCAAGAGCAGTATTTATCCCTAAAATTTGGAAAATTTCCATTCACCTTTGACTCTGTAGCCTGTGCTAGCAAGGGTCAAAGGCAAAGCTGTGCAGAAAATGATCCCCAAATGTCTCGGTGATGGGTTGAATATAAAAACATAGACTTTATAGGCCCAGTTGAACAATATATTATCATATAGTTGTATAATATTATTTTCACCACTATAAATGAAACAGTAATGGTGTGGGCTGTATTGCCAAACATTTTCCTTCATATCTTATTAACATTATGCTCTATTTGTATGTTAATGAGGTCTGCAGCTAGTGCAGAAGAATGGGAGTTCAGACTCCTGGTCTAGTTGTTCTTATGACACTGGCTCAATGTACGATCTTGGACAATTCACTTAGCTGGGTCTCAGTTTCCGCATGTACTAAGCAAGTGTACTAACATCATCATCATCATCAGGAGTGAAGTCTGGGACAACTGATGTCAACAGGACTTTTGCCATTGACTTTAATAGGGCTAGTATTTCACCTAAGATATAATAGGGGTTAATGTTTTTAAAGTGCTTATATGAAAAGTGCTACTGTAACCCACACACCTCCTGGATGTGGTGTTCTGTCCCATCTAGTGGCACCGAGACCGCTTAGAGAGAGAGATTAATGAGTCTGCTCTTCAGCCTTAGCTAATAGGCAGATGGTTTTTAGCTCATGCAGTGGAGGCTCTCGTACGAAACTCCAGAGATCCCTGCCTGCTGAAGACCAGGGTCTGTCAGTGTTACACTACTGCTATTTCCAAGAAATGGATAATATAATTAATCAAGTAGATGGGTTATTTTTCCTGTTGTTGGCCATATCTTTGTATTATTTAGCTTGTTAGAAATTAATTTTGTGATTCCATGCTGATTTTCTTATATTTTCTTTACACTTAGCTCCTTGTTAGAAGTCAGTAATGAAGACAACACAACAATAACTGTACAGTTTCTGAAATTAATTTGAGCAATTTATACCTGTGCTATGCTTTTTTTAATTATATTTAATATTATGTTGAAACAAAAAGAAATGCCATCAGAGTAATTTAATACCAAATATGAATCTAGTATTTTCAAGTGCTGGATTCAGGTGTCCTAAGTAGTTTTCAGATGTTGCCACCAGAAAACAACTACAAGATTATTTTGTTTGTTGTTTTTATCAGATTCCTCAAAAGAGTCCGAAGCCACACAAGAGAATGACCCAGCACATCATGCAATGTGTGAAGAAGATCAAGATGAAGGTAAGGTTACCTGTTGAAATTCTTTAAGATGCAAATAGTGAATCAGTTGGGAACCTAAATTGTTTCAGATATAGCCTTCAACTTTTTCACCTGTGACCTTTGTTGCCTCAGGAAAATGTCTACTATATAACTAGTAGATGTTATATGCCAATCAGTCTTGATACTGTCATCTCTAGTGTTACTGGAAAAGGAACAGGCTTCCAGATATCTTATTTTAGCCATGTTGATTCTGGGTCGCCCCAGAGCATTATATTTTTGTTACCAGAAGCCTGCTATATTGGTTTCATTGCTTTATGTAACTTGAGTGTCAAGTACAGGTGGTTTGAAGCAGCTGCTAATCCATACTCTGGTGACAGCCAAAAATATTTATCAGAGAAGGCTTCAGAGCTCCCAGTGATAGACAATTCATCATGGTTGATGCATCAAAATCAGTATGCTCGCAAAAAATAGAACACTATAGTCCAGAGTTTCCATTAAGTGTGGTCTGTTTTGACTACTACTTCATACTAAATACTAATACTGGGGAGGACTTTCATACATATTTGAGCTATTTGTTTTTAACTTTTATAAAGTGACCCCAATGTTATAATTTCTAATTAGAAAGCAAGCAAGCAAACTGGCTTCAGAGAAATATGCTGTATATTGGTTTTGTACCCAGTTTTAGTGTTCTCTCTTCTGTATGCACATAAGTATCCCACTGATGTTATTTCCAATCTTTGATGTTAACAGGACAACAGGATGTTTCCACAATTGATGAAATGAAAACTCAGACAGATTCCCAGAGCTCCTGCATGGAAACAGAAGGTATGAGAAATGCTGTATAAACAATGAGTAAGATAACAGTGACTCATGACTAATTATCAACAGAAGCTGTGCTATGGCATTTGAGGTACCACAGTTATGTCTCTATACCTAGAAGGCCACATTCATTGAATTGCCCTTCCTTATGCCAGATCCAAATTTGGCTCCGAATAGGAAATAACGATGGTATCTCCAGTAACTCTCAGTGGTAAATGCTGACTTTTTAATGGCATCCATTGTAAAAGTAAAAAGTTAAGGGCTAGATTGTGCAACCCCTACTCATGACAGTGAGCACTTAGGTCCCTATCATGCCAGGTGATGAACTCTCTGGTACTAGTCCAGCAAAATATTTAAGCACATGCCTACCTATAAGCATGTGACTTCAGCGGGACTAGTTAAGCTTAAAGTGAAGCGTGTGCTTTACTGGAGTGGGGCCAGAGTGTCCCTTGCAGGATTGAACCCATGTTCACTGGAACTGTCCCTCAGCCTCACTGGCACTGCTTACATGAATACTCAGCAGTGTGAGAAGGATTCTACAATCTGGTTCTATGCTGATGTTTTCAAGGATGAACCTGTAGCATATATTCATCATTTTATTCAACATGAGTTCTGAACAACAAACTGTCTCACTTCTGTTTCCCATCACATCCTATTCAGAGCCCTTGTCAAATAAAGAGGATGCAATCAAGGTCGAGAAGCCAATGACTCCTATAGTAGATGAAAACAAAGAAGAAAGCAAAGAAGAAGAGACAGGTAAGACTTTCTATACATTAGAGGTAGGCAGAGAGTTCAAGTAGGCTGCTGCATGAAATCCAAGTTCTCTTGAAAGCTGTGTTTGTGTTGGTAAGCACAGCTATTTTTTGTTTTACTACAACAAATTTAACTACGGCAACAATTTTCTTAAATGAAAGACGTAGCAAATGAAGATGATATTTTAAGTCTTTTTTTCCAGGTGGCGTTAAAATGTTGTTATGTATTTGGTTGGAAGCCACACAAGAAAACATAAGGGGCAGGAAAGTGATATACTCAAGTTTCAAAATAGCTTTGAAATAAACACACAAGCTGTTTATTGTGGGTTTTTTACATTTACCTTCAAAAACTGCTGATTAAAGAAGCAATTTATCTATATTTAAGTATCCTTTCTCTTAAAGTCAGTGAAAGTACAATACTGAGTGTAGTTGCAATAACTGGATATTTAAACGATTTATGAGGTTATAAATAGAGATTTAACAATTAATGAACTGAAGCTAGTAATTCTAGTAAAGAAACCAATATTTGGAACACACACACATAGAGTCCTGCTGAAGCAGTAATCTTGTCCGAGAGTACAGTATTTAAATCACTATTTATTCTATTGTTAAGAAACACAGAAGTTCAATTTTCAGAGTTTTAGGAATTCTTGTGGGAGCCCTACATCCAGCCAATCATTTATAAAAGTCATGCTCACATAAAAAAAGCAATATATTATGGAAATAATTCTCTAATTGTAAAGCAAATGCAATTATATGACCTTCCTTGGTAGAACATATAGGTCAATTACAGCTTCATATTAAAACCCAAACATGATCTTTTCTGGAAATCCAGGTCAATACTAACTAGATCTTCCTAATGATGAACTCCTTTTGCCAACCACATTGATACTGACTTAGTTGCAAACTCACGTTAGTGGTATTGACACTTTTCTTCATTGCAAACCCAGGTTACACTCCTCTTTGCTTAACAGCATCTTCTCTCTCTCTCTTTTTTTTAATGCAAATCCAACTTGATACTAATCACACACCTCTTTACAACAAGTAATGCTAACGGTATCTGTGTTGTGTTTTATTACTGACAGTGATAATGTAATCAATATAATACTTCAAATCCAGGTAAATAGTACTCCTCTCCTTCAATGCAAATCCAGGTTTTATAATATGGACTCATTCTAATTGCAAATACCAGAACCATTATGTTAGTTTCCTTCTCATAGAAATTATTTACATTTTATTTTATGCCTCATCAAAAGCAACTTTTGCACAAAGTGTACTTTCATATTTGTACATTTCCTTCTCTTTAATACTTTACTGTCCCCTACAGCGAGTGACTGTCATTTAGCTCTCAGTGGATAGATTAGATTTCACCATCTGTTCTACCTAGTATGAAAATATGCCGCATTAAAGAAGGTAATGTCAGAAAAGAGGTGTTCTTGGCACTTTTCCTGTCCCTTATTTAAAAGCTTCTGGGATCAACTAAGTTAAAGGGTCTTTCTGAACATTTCAGAGCATTGTGATTTAGGTGTATTAATGGTACTTACATATCGAAAGTTCATTGATGTTCATGGAAAGACACCCATTGACTTCAGTGGATTTTGGATTGGACCCATAACAGGAGGAAGTACTGTGTTGATTCTACACATGGATAAACTGCACTTGGATAAACCTATAAATGTTTCTTATAGTTTGTTTTGAAATGCATCCTCCTTTAAACTACCTCAGGCTGGGGAAATAAATCAATGCTTTTTAAAAATCCAGACAAGGGAAGGAAAATAAGGCTTTCCCCTTGTTTTATTTCATACTAATGTGTATAAAAATGTGTAGATAATTTTCACAACACATGTTGTAAGCTGCTTTCAGGTTTGATGTACACAGATGCCGCAACATTAGGTTTCAAAGTTAGTCAGCTTGTAAGATGGATCTTGAAAGGAAAGGGGGGTGGGGAATTGAACAGCAGTTGATGCAGATAAAATAGTACAATGAGTATGTCCCAGAGAGACTTCTAATGGCAAGAGTTCGCCTGGCATAAATAAGAGATTTTATATATAACAGTGTCTCATCGAAGCAAAGAGCTGCCTCAAACTAATTCAGTTAAATGTTTTCAGCAGCACCTGCAGGACATTGGAAGTAGAACAAAATAACATATTTTTGACTAGCAACGCTGAAAAAGAAGATAATACTGGAGTGTAATTCCAATGAAATAAAATCCAGTCATACTACTTTGTTTTGATATGAAAAGTGTGCTTTTGATCTGTGGTAAAACTTCATGTGTATTCCAATGTAAAGCAGTGCAGAATGCCATCCTTGTCTGCTTGACATCAGTTCCGTTTTAGGACTAGGCTGAGATATTAGGCTCATCTTGGACGGATATGTACCATGTCATCATAAGAGGAGTGATTGGATTCATGGGAGTTGTCTGTGACCATTCCACATCCATCAGTGGAGGTATGGGACCAGCTAAATGGATAACAGGGGTCAGATCCCCCTTGCCAGTGCAGACCCTGGTGGAAGGGTGTCTGCATATTCAACCTCTCCTCCACTGATAGCCACCACAACCTGAAACATGGTGGCTACTAGTCAGAGGGCGTGTCTACACCTGTCTACACTTACCGGGGATCGATGCTGCAGCCATCGATGCACCGGGGGTTGATTTAGCAGGTCTATTGAAGACCTGCTAAATCGACCGCAGATTGCTCTCCCATCGACTCCAGTACTCCACCAGAACGAGAAGCATAAGGTAAGTCGACAGGAGAGTGTCTCCCATCAACCCAGCGCAGTAAATCGACCTAAGCTACATCAACTCCAGTTGGTGTTGCAGAACTTAGGTCGACTTACCCCCGCAGTGTAAATAAGGCCAGAGAGAGGGCATGTACAGGACGGCTGGGTGAAGCAGCATTGAATCAGTGCGTGCCTTCAGCAATCTCTGCTGACAGGTCTGTTATGGAACCCTTGATAGAACCTAGTGCTGCCATCCTGTGCCAGAATGCTAAGGGGAGGGCAGGTTGAAATGCCATTTGCCTTTCCCTGGGATGTATTGAGCCAGCAGCCTGCACTTCCTTGTGCCCATGGGGTTAACCCAGGCTTATGCAGTGATGCATCCAAACACACACATTTTTTCTTTGGGTACATTTCTGATACTATATAAAAATGAGCTCTTCCATTTCCATCCCATATATTAAGATAGATTTTTTTGGTTGAGGTTAATATTTTTCCTGTTAAACCTAGGCCATTTATATTTTGTAGTGCAAGCTTGGTTTCTCTCAATGTATTTTACAATGAAAAACACTTGGTGTGAGTTCTACAAAAATATTTTTTTCTGAAACACTGATAAAATCAGGGTTAATATTATAGAGGTATCTTTTTTCATACTTTAACTAAAAGTTAATATATTACTTGGAAGCAAAGAAAGAAAAAGAGAGACAAAGCAAGATGCAGTCTAGAGTAACTTTCTTCAGGTATTAGAATCCACTCAATACTAGTCTACAAAACAATTATGAAAACCTGCATTTCTCAGAAGATTAGGGAACAATCTCAAATCCTTTTATGATCACTGACCAAATAGGACATACGGGAAATGCCATACAAATGCTTTTAATCTTCAATTTGGCAATTCTTATATATACGCTTGGAAATCTTGCCATCCTTTTGTAATGGATGGACATGCAGGCTTTAGTGGCATTTTGAATCAGCTCAGTTTTTTTGGTGTTATTTTTAACAGGGCTAATAATTTATAACAAATGAAAATGAAAGTCATATTACTTGGGTGTATATATAGCTGTTTCCTAGCTCTGAGCCTACTCTCTCCACTTACATACTCAGTCTCTCCTTATATAAAGATATTGGATCTGATGATTTCTCTCATCTGTCAACCTTATAGCCTGCTCTACCCCTTGGAGGACAGTATTATGTGAACAGAAGTATCCATTATTTGCCCCTTTTCTGTATGTTGGATAGAATATTGTCTGTTTTCTTATTGCCACCCCATGATATTATCCTACAATTATCGGAGTTTTGGATAGCTCAAAAACATGTTTGTAATCTCTTTTGTCAGAGCAGTTCTGTAGGAGATTTCTGTCTCTTCATTCTAGTCTGGAAACCAGTGCCATTTTCCCAACATCACCTCCTCAGTTTGAGGTGAATATCCTCAGTAGAGGTCCTATTACTGTGACACCTGGAATGCTGCCCCACTCAGAAAAGTGAGAAAGTAAATTCAGAGTAAAATAACTGTGCCTTCCACTCTCTTGTCTTCACAACGCACAGCTGCTAATTTAATGGAATAATTCTTATAAATGAAGGATCCAATTTGGGTAGCTGCTCACTGCCTACACTAGATAGTACAAATGTTTACTTTCTTGTAGCGGTCTGCAAAAGAGCAGAAGCAGAACTGCACTGAATAGTTAGACACAACCCACCACTGAAGGGTACTTTTTAAAGTGCTGTAATGAATCCACATAGAGGCTAAGACATATTACAGTGTCCTACCTATAATTTTGATCCAGAGCTGCCAATATATCTACCAGTGAGTAGGCAAGTAACTGCTTATCCATCATTTGATCCATTCTTCATTTGAACAGCTGAATTCCAGGTCTTTCATCCATAAATTCTTTAGAAATGAATAGGTGCCTTTGCAGTATAAACTTTGAGAAAATTATATATCCTTGAAATCTGGTGAGGAAGATGTCTCAATTTTTCTAATATATACTTGCTTCAAGGATTTTCGCATACATTTGAAGATATTGACAGAAGTCATAAATTCTTTGCTATGTCATTGTTTGCTATGATAAAGAAACAAAATAAATCTCAGAAAGATTTGAAACAAAACTGACATCTTTAGTATGGAGCCACAGTAGTTGTAACTAGCTTTTTTTTGTAAACCCAATTTCTTCTCATCTCCAACACCTTCTCTAAAGAGCTGAAATGGACAAGACGTGTGGAGAGGTGAGATTTTAAAAATGAGAAGTTCTTTGTTTTTTTGGAAAAATCTAATCTATTTTGGAATTTCATGTATCTAAAATATCTTAAATTAGAAACTCCATATGCGTTTATTGAGTTGTCCTAGTGTAACGTCAACAGACCCCAGTCATCAGTGGGCAGGATCAAACCTGGGACTTTTGAAGCTTAATATATGAGTCTCAACTGCATGAGCTAAAAGCCACATCTCTCTTAGCTAAGGTTGTAGCAGACTCATCAATCTCTAGCTAGGTGCCACTAGAAGGGAACAGAGTGCCATACCAAGCAGGCGTGGGTTACACTAGGAACAAAGGGATTGCTGTACTGAATCAGGCCTTTGGTCTGTCTATTCTTTGACAGCGGCCCATGCCAGCTACTTCAGATGAAGTGCAAGAAGCCCTAAAATGAAATGCCTTAGGCTTTCCATGGGAGAAGTTTATTCCTAAGCCCCATCACTTATGTCCTGATGCATGAGGGTTTAAAGACCTCATATGTTTTTAATCCTTTGTAATCCAAGATGATGTGGATCTGACAATCTTCTGCGGATACAAAGCAGTAATAGATAATACCCTCAGGAACAAGGAGGAAGCGGCTAAGGAATTGTGGCTGAGGGTAGAGTGTTCCCAGGGCAGCACAGCTACACATTGGCTCTTAAACAGGTCTGATTGTATAAACACAATCTAGCCCTAAATTTGAAATGCAGCACAGAATTCTGCCGCTACCCAGAAAATACACAAAAGAATTATCCCCAGCTTTGAACATTTTGCATGCGGGGAGAAATTCTGTGAAGTCAAAAACAGGTGAATTGTGGATTTAATCTTGTACCGCATATTTTGCAACAGTCTGATTCCAAGCCATATGAAGAAGTGGACTATCAGAAGAGCAGACATGCTGGAAGTAGCTGGGGTGTGATGAAAACAAAGGTCTCAGTAGAAATCCATGCAGAGTGTACCCCCTGAGAATACTGGCAAGTTTACAACATGAATCATTTTCTGTGCTGTTATTTTTCTAGACAACTTTTTAAAAAAGTTTAAAGTGAATTTTGTGTTTGTGATATGAGCCAGTTAAAGAACTTTCAAAGTGGAATTTCAATATCCAATGAATAGGTCCACTATGGTCAATGGCAATGCAATCTTTACCTTCAGTGAATATCTCTCATCTCTGTTGGAAGAACCATAGCTGGGGTCGAAAAGTAGAGTTGTTTCATTTTCCCCTTTATTGTCATTGCTGACAAAGACCGTACGGTAACTCTATTTTTATGAGATTAGGAGAAATGGCATTCTAGTAGGTTTGTATAGAATCCTTGAATGGCTGAGGGTGATGTATTCATGAGTTGCTTTACAAAGTCTGTTAGTTCTGCAGGTTACAGGGCTCTATTCTGAACTCTGTAGGAGCTAAAAAAGGAAAGTCAGCAGTAGCTCCCCTTGTCCCCTAGTAATTCTGCTACGTAGTCTATGGCTTTGCTGAAGAACCTAAACACAGATAGTGGTATGTGAGGCTTTACAAAGACGGTAGCTGCTCTGTATCACAAAAAATATAGTAGTATCAATATATGAATCAATGACCGTGAAGTACTCTGTCATCACAGTGGAATAGACTACTAACAACTACAAGATTCCAAAGTCATAGCTAATCTACAGGAATCATCAGCTATGTTGTACATTAGCAGCATGGTCCGGTTATTACTGTGCCTGTGACCTGGTTTGGACACCAGTTACAACCCTCTAGGAGAAAATAATGTGATGATATTCTCAATAACTGAAAGAAGTTCTGTTTCTTTTCATTGTTCTCCCTATATCAGGCTAGAATGAGTATCTGTAAAGAACAGGTGGTGCAAGCTCTGTTTTAAATTTTAATTATTTTTCATTTCTTTCACTGGGAGGATTCCATCTTTCAATGTGTTAATAAAAATAGAAACCATTAGGGAATCTTGCAGCTTAAACATTTTGCCACAGTCATTTTATGACATCTGCTTTGATAGTAGGGAACAAAAAAGAAAGAAGACAAGCAAATACTTTTTACAATGATGGCGTTTAAAGTTTGTAGCGTTTGATTGTTTTCTTCATTTTATTGCCAGCAAGCAAAACAGAAATGCTGTCAAAATGAATTAGCCATTTTTTTCTCCACTTAAAAGATATTGTTAATTCTGAAAATTTTTGCAATGTGGCTTTTGTTTTGTTCAAATAACCAATTTTTGAATAGAAAAATACTGAATAGAAGTACTGAATAGAAACACATTCAACATTAAATCTAATTAAATAACTGTTCAGAGATCTTCCAAAGAAAAGAAAATCTCTGAGAATCCTAATAAGAAATTGGATATTTTTCAAGATATTTACCACAGTAATAGTGCCAATAAGCATATAAAACTATATGAAATCCCACTGAAAAGCAGATGATTTGAACTTTTAACTTTTAAGTCATTTTAACTTTTCATATGTTTATGGTATTATTTTATGATGTTAGATGTTTTGTACTTGTGATATACATGGTTTAAACAGCTTTAAGACAATGATAATGACCTTTTAACGTAAAAAAATTGGTAGATAATGGAATCCTTATTTCACATTGTGTTGAAGATTACCAGTCTTTGGTTTTAGCATAAATCTCCGGAGAATCAGCAGTAGCTCCTGCAACTGAAACACATACTTGTTTCAAAACATATCAAACGGCATCCAAGTACATAGTGAAAATAATACATTATATAGGAATCTATTCTTTCTGCTGAATTGTGAGTTTAACTCCTATTAATGATAACAGGAACTTCATGTGCGTATTAAAATAGATCCAAAACGCCACATTAATTCCTGGTGTAATTTCATTTTGATCTATCAGGGAAGTCACATCAGGGAAGAATTTGGTCCAACATGTGTATATTTTTGTGCTTCTTAACATTCAAAAAGTAAGAGTTCATGTTATTTTTAGTGAATCACGTTGATAGAATTAGTCCAGGACAGGGAATGGATTTACATGTTTGGGTCCAACTCAATTGTCTCTATAATTGGCATTAACAGGAATCTATAACTGCTTCTTCACTGCCTTACATCTTGTGTAATCATTTAAACCTGTGCAAAGTGAGGGCAAAGTGCTACTAAATCAGAATTCTATATGCCATGCAAGTGGTGGTAGCATTTTACATCTACCTTGCACAAGTATTAATGACCACACAAGGTGCAAGACCCTACATAGCTAATGAATATTCATTAAATAAATTCTGTAGGATGCTTTCATAACTGCACCTTTAGAAGACCCAGAGACTGGGGAATAGATGGAGGAAAGCAAGCAGTGGAAGCGGAAGACTGGATAGGTCTCTTTTGTCTCAAGTGTAGAACAAGAAAGTGTTCCATAAGAGTAATGCAGTTGTGGGATGAGCAGTCTAAAAACATCCTCTCAGTCATCCCTTCCTTTTTTTGACCCTGCTCTCTCCTCTCCCACTAAGCTTATCTGTGATTCTGTTCCCTCCTCCACCTCTGCAATTCTGTCCCAGGCTCCTCTCTTTAAAGACCAAGGGCCAGATTCTCCCGTAGTTTATGCCTGCTTCTGCACAGCCCCAAGTTGTGGTGTCACAAAGCAGGCACAACCTCCCTTGCACAGAGATCGATGGGGACAGGGCCAGCACCATCCAAATAATGAGCAGTTCTAGCTGAGGAGGAGATGTGTGCAGGGTAACTAATCTGGGGAATGCACTGATTTTAGCACATCTCTGCTGCAGTCTCTCTGCAGTCCTGTGGCAACCCAATAGAAATTAAAATGGTCTCTAACCAGTAGAAACCCCAAGCAAGGGAAGCAGTGAAAATATCATGTCCTCACTCAGCTCTTCCATGGTAGTGTCTTCTCCTCATTTCTTTTAAGCCACTTCTTTCTGTTTTTCTGCCTGTTACTCACACTTTTCCAATAGTTGACTTTCTGTCCCCTCACCTTTTCTTTATACAGTTGAGCATTCAGTCATACAGACCTCACCATCTGGAACAGCTTACCTGCCCTTGGTTGACTCTCATCAAATCTCACCTCAAGATGAGTGTGAGGTAACCATCAGTATGCTTGTGCCCTAGTCCTAGGGAAGAAGCCTAAGATTGCACACACACACACACCTCATTCTCCCTGCACGCACGCACACACACACAGGCTGCAACTGCATGAAGCAGTGGGATCCACTCCCACCTCAATCCCTCAGGGGGTCAGTGGATTCATCAGAAGTGTTCAACATCTCCTCTCTCTGCAAGTACCTTTTTCCTAATCTTTCCCGCTATTAAAACTATCAGAACCAACTTGCTGAGCCTTTCTGATGAAACTTGACCATTCCACCCCTTTCTTCCTGTCCTGCCATAATCACGGATGCCACAGAGCCTGCACATTGTGTTGCAACCAGCATAGATTGCACTTTCTTTGGATAGACTATAATCAGCTGCCAAATGTTCTATGAATCTTTTTTGTATGAAAGGCACTAGACAAATATGAATTGCATTGTGCTTTTTTTTTTCTCCTCCCTTACTTTATACTGAGCAGGATGCTCACCACTGTAATTGTTCCATAGCTAACACTTTCTAAACAGAACTCGATGTTCAAACATTTCACAACCTTTTGAGTATTCTTCTCATGTGCTTAGAAGTCATCCATCATTTTCAGCCCTGAATGCTTTGACTTCCAGTGCCTTCCTTAGTGCACAAAGGTAAACCACAAAACCACCTAAATTATTATTTCAATGGAGTGGGGTCTTTATCCTGAAATGCTGGGCACTGATGTCTTTGCTCCAGTCCTTTTCTTTTGAGGGTATGAAAATGTTCCTGTTGTGGTCAATCATTGGTGTGAAGTGTATGGTTTCTCTAATAATCATATGTCACAGAAATGATGTTCCTGCTCAAGGTACAGGGCTTGCTAGCTGACATGAACAGACCAAATACATCTTTATGGTATTTAGCAGAGCCCCTCAAAAAACACTCAATATCTATTTTATCTGTCAGTTCTTAAGACGACATGTTTGTATGTCCAGTGTTTTCTCAGTGGAGTAATAAATTGAACACTTACACCTTTTTCACATGGATTAAAAAAATATGTTAAACAAGTTAAAACATTTTGGATTCTGAGGGCAAAGGAGAATAGACCTTTCCTCAATACCACCTGACCTGGATCACAAAAGTGTGAGGTCACAGATCAGTGTGGCAAGGTTACGGTCTGAGTGACTGGAAAGAGTTCACAGGAAGCACAGCTCTGGGTTTCCAGTTTATTTACAAGCCTCTTATTCAGTCAAAATAACACAAACCAGGAACGTCCCTGCCCATGTTTTCTTGGCTCAATTTGGTAGTCTGTGAACACCAATCCAAAACCAAACGAGAGAGCATAACCAGGACAGAGTTTCTATCTCCAGAGCTTCTTGGCCTGGATTCTGGTCAGCACATGGTTTCCTCTTCTCTTTTGAATGTTTTAAGCACAGCTGTGTTGAGCTGCACCTGATTTCATCAGCTAAGGGAGTCGACCCTAGTTAGAACTTCAAAAGCCCTGATGGGAATTAACCCAAATTAGACCCATTGTCTGGCCACTGTCTGGCTTGTGGGGCCTATTTAGGGTGAGGTACAGCCTACAGAAATCCCACCAGAGGGCTCAGGGATTCTTCTACACCAGTGGTCCTCAAATTTATTTAATCTGGCCCCCTTTCTTTGTGTCTGTAGTCGTTTTTGTCCTGCCCTCCTCCTCCTCCTCCTCCCCGCCCCCCCCCCCCCCAAAGTACATATACAGGCACCCAGCTCTGAAGGGAGAACAGAGAGCAGCGGCTGCTGGCGGGGCACCCACCTTTGAAGGCAGCAGAACAGAAGTAAGGGTGACAATGTGAAAAGTGATATTTGTCATTACTTTTCACAGCAGACTTAGCACCCATTGCCCCCCTTACTTCTGTGTTGCTGCTGCTGTCCCGGGGCTGACAGCCGGAGCTTCGCTGCCTCCCGGTGAGGGAATGGGAAGGGCTGGTGGGGGGAGGGGAAAGAGAGCACAAGCCTGGGCTGCCTCCCCTGTGAGGGATTGGGGAGGGGGGAAGGAGAACCCAAGCCCAAGTGGCGGGGGTGTGGCTGTTGGCATTGGGGCTCCAGCTGTGCCTTTTATCCCCGATCTTCGGAAAACATAAATAAAAGTAGATAACTTGCGACGCCCTTGACATATTCCCAGGCCTCCGACCTGCCCCATAGTTGGAGAACCACTGTTCTACTCTAAAACAGTGGTAAGTGGGTATAGTGAACAACTTCCCCTTAGAATCCAGATGTACTAAACCGGTACCCTCAGTGGTTTTTGTTTATCCTGCTTCTTGGTCTTCCAAGGTCATACCTCTCCATGCTTGTTAAAACTATCTGACCTTCTTGGATCTGCAGCATTGGGCTGGACATATTCCAAGAAAAGTCTTTAAAACAATATTTCTAGTATTGCCTGCTTTGGGTTGGTCCTAAAATTTTGAGAGAACAGACCTTCTAGATGTATTTCTGCTTCAGGTGCCAGCTTGAAGTGCATAAGCATGAAAAAATAGTGATAAGAAATAGATATACACAACACCTGTTTAAAGGATCCCACATTGTTTCACAAACTGATTAATATGGTGATCATATTATCGACCTTTGAAATGCTGCCCCCCACTGGCATCAAACACCACAATTATTTAACAGCAATGCTACATGAACGTGCAACAGTTTAAGATGCAAAGTGCAGAGTACCTCTCCCAAACGGAACAGCAAGGGTAATTTGGGGTGGAGGAATGCAAACTGAAATTTGATTACAATCTTGGGGTTAACACCATTGTTTTTCAAAAGTTGCCATGGCATTTTTAATGACCACAAGTCATCAGGACCTTGTTTTTATGTCTCATTCTAAAGACAGCACCTTCCAATAATGGAGTGTCTTTACCACTTCTGGCAGCTCCTATTTAATCCTTAAGAGTCTGACCTGCCTAATCCTGTTTAGCTTTTGAAATATGACTGGATCCCAGCAGAGCATGATTTAACTACATCAAACTGAAATAATGTGGAAAAGATGATCTGTACATATTCACATTTCTAAAAAGAAGTTACTGTCTTTTTGACAAGAGTTCGGGTGCTGCTTATTGCATCAGAAGCACCTTGCTTATCCCTAGCGTGCAGCCATAGTCAGCTTAACTCTCACACCGATAATTTGTGGGAAGAGAGAACATCATTGTGTTCTTCATTTAGATCCCATTTGTGATTTTCACAGTTCATGGCTGACAACGCCACTTAAGATAGCGTTATACTACTGCATGTTAAGAAAGTGTCCCCCTAAACTCTACACATTTCTCTAGTGAATTGTAAAAGACTGGAAAACACCGAGGAGTCTTAACCAGGTCTTAAGAGGCTGTAGCACGTGAACTGTTTGTCATACTGAATAAACACCAGGGCATGCATTTAAAACCTAAATGCAGGCTCTTCATCTGTATGTAACCCACGCACCTCCTGAGTGTGGTGTTCTGTCCCCTCTAGGGCACCAAGACCACTTATAAATCAATGAGTCTGCCCTACAGCCTTAGCTAAGAACCAGTGGGCTTTTAGCTCGTGCACTAGAGACTCATGCACTGAAGTCCCAGGTTCGATCCCGCCTGCCGATGACCATGGTCTGTCGGTGTTACAAGCAGAGGCTCGTCTGGGATTTCAGCTGGGAAGTCTCTGAAGCTCAGGACATGGTTCCTCAGCTAGGGGAAGTTTGTAACCCACCCACCTCCTGTGTGTGGTGTTCTGTCCCATCTAGTGGCACCAAGACCACTTAGAGAACAATTAATGTGTTTGCTCTACAACCTTAGCTAAGGGCCATATGGCTTTTAGCTCAAGCATTTAGCTCCAGAGGACCCAGGTTCGATCCTGCCTGCCGATGACGGGGGTCTGTTGGTGTTACATGTACTGCCAAGTACAACAGAAACTCCTCTCTGGCTGGCTGTGTGGTATTCATTTAAACAGAGCTCCATCTGCAGGGCCTCTGAGACGCGCAAAATAAAAGGAGAGAGAGATGAAGCCGTTTTACAATCTAATTCCAATTAAGGGGCCTTCCCTCCCTCATACATTACCTATGGTTTTTAATTAACAGACATTTCTTGGGGAAAGCTGACCCAATTCACTTGCTTTCAAATTCTTTTTTTTGCTAAGAGCTGTTGTTTTTGCTGAGCCTCCTAAGCTTGTTTGCTGGCTTTCACAGGCATTCCAAGCAGTAATGGTCTCATTGACCCAGTAATTAAAGGAATCCTGTACCTTTTCACTCCGGCTAGGCTGTCCCGTTTATTCTTCCTCATTGTTCTCTTTGCAACACCACTAGCAGATGGCCAGAGATTTTTCACCCTTTCAAAAGCTTCATGTTTTTCCCATCTCATCAAGCATGTCTCAGCCGTGCTTAATTAGCTTAAGGCTTTTCAGCCCCCAGGGGAGATCAGTTAAAGACCTGAGCGATTTCAATAAAGAGCTTGAAAAGCAAATCCTGAAAGGTTAGGCATATCTGCAAGAAAGCACAATATTACTTGGTGGCAGAGACCATTTGTTCACTCGCTCGCTTCTCCCCGCCTTCTATTTTTAATTTTCAGAATAGTCATGAAGCCTCCTGGGTTTCTGTCTGTGTTTGCGTGTATTTGATAGGTGGCAGTATTTAACTGAGGACTCTGACCCTCAGGCTAGGTCAGAGTTCAGATGCTTTTAACTGATTTCAATCATGAGCTCATGAGTAGGCACCCTTGAGTAACAGAAAACTGCAAACACAATTAGCTAGCCAGCTCTATAAGAATCTGTTGGGTATTTATTATTATTATTGACAGGTTTCAGAGTAGCAGCCATGTTAGTTAGTCTGTGTCCGCAAAAAGAAAAGGAGGACTTGTGGCACCTTAGAGACTAACCAATTTATTTGAGCATGAGCTTTCGTGAGCTACAGCTCACTTCATCGGATGCGTTCAGTGAGTTATTTGAAACTAGCATGTGAGCTTTATTTACAGATCAGAGCAGTTGAGATGAAAGCTAGATTAATTAACAGAAAAACAGATTTGCATCCTGCTTTGTATTTGACATGGAACAGCATTTGTTTTTGCATAGTCACATATGTACTTTTATTATTAATCTTAAGTCATTATCCATATATCTAATTATCTAGTTGGGCAAGGGCTTTTTAAAAAATCTTTTTTTCTCATACCTCACACTAGGAATTTGCTTAAATGTGTGAAGCACAGATTTTCTGTGGGATGTCAGATACACCACAGATGCCTCGTGGACATTTGCCATTTTATTGAATTATATACTCTGTGCTTTGCGTGTGCAGGCAAGTGAGAGGACCCAAGCGTCAGGTGTTGTGTATCAGTACAATTAAGTACCTACTAATTTAGCCATTCTAGAGATAAATATTTGAATATAATTAAAATTGCTAGATGTAAATGCAAAAAATCAATTTTTACATGATAGGAAAATGTGGGATTTTCCCAGTGAAATCTATTATTTGACCTAAATTGCTGCATTTTTTCCAGCAAGATTTGTGTTCCAGGGTTAGGATTGACAACTTTCTAATTGCTGAAAATTTGACACTCCAGCCCTGACCCCACCCCGCTCCGCCTCTTCTCCCGCGCCCCCCACCCCTTCCAGGGAGCTGGTGTGATTGAGCAAAGATGGTGCTGATTCATGAGACTTAGAACATCATGAGAGGGTTAAAAGACATGTTTGTTCTTTGCCTTTTGGAAAACTTTTTTCTCATATTTGATTCCTTTCTACAACAAAATTCTCCACACAAAAATCATGTAGGGTAAAACCTGAGGAGCGTTCATTAACTGACTTACCTGTTCTGAAGGTAGGCTTTCCCCACATACCTTCTCGGGGACTTTTTTTTTATTTTATTTTTAAAAGAGAAAACTGATTGCACACTCAAATGAAGCAAACCTAATGAGCAGTTTTAGTGTGGTGTTATACAAATACATATTGACATTTACCCAATGTGCATCTATTTGCAATTGTGTCTTAATACTTAGGCCTTGTCTATATTACAAAAGTTGTACAGTCTTAACTAAATTAATTTGAAGTCTGTGCAGTTAAATAGGAGATACCCCCTAACGTAGATGCACTTGGACCCATTTAGAGTGTACTAGTAAATTACTAAATTAAACTAAACTGATTAAAGTGAGGGTTAAACAGGTTTAAGTGTATCTACATTAAGTGAGAAGTACTACCACCACCATTAAGATCCAAAAACAAAGTTTAAAAATCTTCCTATAACTTCATTAAAAGCCCATCCCACCTCTTTTCTATGTGTTATTAGATACCAAATGGTCCAGGAATGTGGGTTTTTTTTCCTTGGCGTGAGGGCAAATGAGAAGTTCCACAAACTTAGGAAAGGAGTGTTTCAGCCTTGCTAAAACTAATAGCTCAAGATAGTGCCAAACAAACCTGGCAGCATCTGTAATTCTGCAATAAAATGCAGCAACCCTTTGGCCAAGCTGCTGTTAGCTACCCACCCCATTTTCCATAGTCCTAATCATCTTGTTTCTGTTTTAGAATCTCCAAATTTGGTACAAATGTTATGGCTTCTGGCGTATTATGCACAGGAAGATTTGTTTTGTAGAAATTAAGTCTTTTTAGGTGCCTAACTAGTTCTTTGAAAAGCTGGCAAGTGACTTTTGGCTCTTCAAGGAAATGTTGTAATGTAAATCAAATTTATTTTAAAAATGGTCACTAGAATAAGCATCTCAGAACAGTGTTTGACTAGAAATGTATTAATCTTGATAACTCACAAAAAAGTAGTCTTGCCTTACTTCCCAAAGTTGGGGGGGGGGAGTAGTAACTGGCATTGAGGGGTGTTGGGATTGTAGGGGCACTAACTGGCTTTGAGGAGGCTTGCAACTGTGTGCCGTGCCTGCCTCGGAGTTTGTGATAATGCTGCAGTTTAGCCGACAACAACATATTCTACTGTACTTTTCTAAAAAGCTGAAATAATACATGTCTCCTGGGAAAGAAGATGAATTTTTCCCTCCTATACTAAAAGATGAGCCATGCCAGCATCAAGGCAAAAAAACAAAGCTGTTTTAATGTAGCTTGAGGTGAGTTTTCTTTCTGTATAAGATTAAATTAGCTAAACAACAAAAGACACCACTCCCTTTCAGTGAATAATTACACTTTGACAGCAGTTACTTTAAATAATTTTGCATGATACTGTGTTGTCATAAAGCAGATTCTGTGGTTGCTATCAGCTAGCATAAGAAGGGCATGCAGCTGTATATGGCTCATACGTAAGGCTGCGATTTAGTCACGGAGGTCATGGATTCCATGACTTCCAAAGACTTTCGTGACTTCAGCCAGTGCTGGCTGGGAGCTGCAGAGTCCTCTGTCACCTGCGGAGGCAGGGAGCTGTGGGGTACCCTCCCCCGCCCCGCCCTAGGCGGCAGGAGCCCCCAGCAGTTCCCAGCCACCGTGGTCAGCAGGAGAAATCCCTGGAACTCCCGGCCACTGCGGGTGGCAGGGGGTACCCCCACTGCTCCCTGCTCCCCACGCCCGTCATCCCTGACCTCTGCAGCTCCCAGCCGCTGGCAGCAGGGGGACCCCTGCTGCTCCCGGCTGCCCCAGGTGGCAAGGGGGACCACCGCAGCTTGGAGCCGCTAGTGGAGGGGGACTCTGGAGCTCCGAGCCCCAACAGGTGGGGGGGCCTTGGAGCTCCCAGCCCACAGCTGCTCCCCATGCTCCTCATTTTGTCAGGGATATTTTTAGTAAAAGTCAGGGACAAGTCACTGGCTTCCGTAAATTTTTCATTATTGACTGTGACCTGTCCATTACTTTTACTAAAAATATCCGTGACAAAATCTTTGCATTCCTCATACATCCTCAGATGAAGAGCTGAGGCAGTTAGATTTTAGGAGGGAAACAATGGTTGTGGGAATAGTTGTACATTGTTTGCTCCAGTGTCCTTGTTACACTTACTGGCTAAGCATAGACTAGAAGCATAAGATTGCAAAACTGGGGAGGGAAAAGTAGACACTGAGGCCAGAGTTATAACACAAAAGATCCTGCAGTTGCTCCACATAGTTCTGCAAAAGGCAGAAGTTTTCTGGGTTGGTTTGGTATGTTTTTATCATTGTAAGTTGTTGGCTATCTTGTGGGGAAGGGGAGCTAGATGAGGTAGGTCTGTAGAAGACGGAGAGGTGATATGAGGTGAGAAGAGGAAGAGGTGAAGTTCATAGGATAAAAGAAAAGGGAAAATGTATGGGGGCCAGGTGGGAAAGAATGAGGACAGAAGTGATGAGGGTGTGACGGAGGACATGGGGACATGCTGGACTGGGTAGGACCACTGAGGGTGCAGGGAGGGATGACATCAGGAGACCTTCCAGCCTGTAAAATCTTTCTGCTGTCGCTCCAGCTGATGAATGGTGGAGTTATGGGGAGATGGGGGCCTATTGTAGGCCACCTAGGGGCAGACTACTGAGTTTGGGGACTTTCCAGCCAGGAGCACAGCAGCCCGTGTTCCTTTTGTGGTTAAGTGTTTCAACAGAATATGAGGGTGTGGGCCTAGCTTTCTCCTGGTTTACTATTGTTACTCCAACTTGTACGTGGTGAATATCTGAGCTCATTTACAGAGAACTGACTGGAGGATGACAATCTCATTTCATGGCAACTTTCAAGATTTCAAATTTTGTTTTTGTTCCACAGTGGAATAAAACAAAACCAGTTGAACATGTTCATGAACTGCATGTGTGAGACACTCTATAGCTTGATGGATAGAGTATTGTCCTGATGTGTAGGGGACCCAGTCCTGGCTGTACCTGATTCAAAAGAGAGGGTTTTTTTTTAATCCCCGGTCACTCTGAATCAGGCAGAACATGGACTTGAACCTGGCTCTCCCACATCACTACCCTAATCACCTAACTACAGTCTCCTTCTCTCTTTGCACCTTCAGCCCAAAACTCTTTCCAACAAAAGTTTAGTGGAACCCAATACATCTCCACAAAACATTTCAGCTTCAAAAAAACAGCATATTTATATTTCAGAGGTTTATCATTGCAGGGCTTTATATAAGTGTTGCTACAGGTCACACAGGCTAAATCTATTTGCCCATTTTCCAGCTTTTGAAAGGCATGTTTGGAGAAAAAAATGATTCCTTAGGTGTGATATGCTAATCATTTTTGCATTGCACTCCGAAGAGGTGGCCTTTGCAGGCAAACTATACAATCTCATCAAAAAGCTACTGCACGTGATCAAAACAGCAGCTCATGAAGAGCAGCACTTTGATGATGAATGGCACAAAATGACGTTACACAAACTCACTCTGGGGAATGTAGTACTGTGTCACCCAGAGTCACCCGGGGCTGGAGAAGACACATTAGTTCAGAATTAGTTAAGTTTCAGTTAAGCAGAAGTAAAATGAATCTGACCCTTGAGGTTTGTTGTAACAAACACATCACCATGGAGGAGATCTGTTATTTTTCTCCAAACCACTTCAGCTAGGTTTAATTTTGGTCTGTTTTTATTTTCACTGTTATGCTTTCCACTGTATAGTAAGAGCTAGAATACTAACTAGTTTCCTGGGTAATGAATTGCAAGTATATTGAATACATGAAGGAACATCAACACTTTGCTGGTAAGTGACATGTGTGACAGGATCGGGCTAGATGGCTATAGAAGAATAATAGAAGGCAGATATATTAGCCCCAGGCTAAGTAGGTCCCTTTTCCCTGGGTAAGGTAACAGGGAAGGTTCCAGAACAATCAGGAACCTTCCGGAGACAATTAAGACAGGCTGATTAGAACACCTGCAGCCAATCAAGAAGCTGCTGGAATCAATTAAGGCAGGCTGATCAGGGCAACTGGGTTTTAAAAAGGAGCTCACTTCAGTTTGTGGTGTGCGTATGAGGAGCTGGGAGCAAGAGGCACTAGGAGCTGAGAGTGAGAACGCGGACTGTTGGAGGACTGAGGTGTACAAGCATTATCAGACACCAGGAGGAAGGTCCTATGGTGAGAATAAAGAAGGTGTTGGGAGGAGGCCATGGGGAAGTAGCCCAGGGAGTTGTAGCTGTCACGCAGCTGTTCCAGGAGGCACTCTAGACAGCTGCATTCCACAGGGCCCTGGGCTGGAACCCGGAGTAGAGGGCGGGCCCAGGTTCCCCTCAAATCCTCCCAACTCCTGGTCGGACACAGGAGTCGTTGACCTGGACTGTGAATTCAGAAAAACGGCCAAGCTGAGGGCTGCCGTGAAGCTCCAAGGCGAGCAAATCCGCCAATAAACGCAAGACCCACCAAGGTACAGCAGGAACTTTGTCACACATGCAACAGGCTCAATGGCGTTTTTCCAGAGTCTTGCGTTATTATTATTGTTATTATTTATTATTTTATTTTTTATTATTTGTATTAGTGCCTGGAAGCCTCATTGTGCTGGGTACTGTACAAACACAACAAAATACAGTCCCGGCTACAAAGAGCTTCAGTCCAAGCGTAATAGTTTTGAATCTTTATCAAACCATTTGGGGCTTTCTCTCCGTGGCCTTCCAGTAGGTCTGCCCCTTTCCTACAAACCTAGGCTATCTAACCAGTGAATTCTCTCATGACCCATAGTCTTTACAAAGTATAGCACTTAGACATTGCAGACATGCATTACAGAAATGCTTTAGACAGATGCCATCCACAGGCTGTTTCTAGAGCTGCTCAACTCCCTTTCTACCCTATGAAAATTTGTTTTTCTTTTAAATGTTTGGGATTTGTATACAAAAAAACACTACAAGTTTTAAGTCAAAATTGCTGAAAATAAATTTTTTTCACAGAAACCTTTTTAGTTTTCGGGGAGGGGTCCTGTGAAATCCTGAGAAACTCTCTTGAAAACAGAAAAGGAGGACTTGTGGCACCTTAGAGACGAACCAATTTATTTGAGCATAAGCTTTCGTGAGCTACAGCTCACTTCATCGGATGATGAGCTGTAGCTCACGAAAGCTTATGCTCAAATAAATTGGTTCGTCTCTAAGGTGCCACAAGTCCTCCTGTTCTTTTTGCGAATACCGACTAACACGGCCACTACTCGGAAACCTCTCTTGAAAACAGACATTTCCTGAAAAAATTCTATTTAGACATAAAAAGAAAAGGAGTACTACTAACACGGCTGTTACTCTGAAACCTGTATTTAGACATAAAAGCTCTCTTCTTTCTGAAAAAGCTTTAAGGGGAAATGTGTGAGCAGCTCTAGCTGTTCCTTTCTAGTCATTCCCCCTCTTACCAAGACGTTTCCCCTGTCTTTGAAGGGGATGTTGTGGGCGCCAGTAGCAGTGACAGCATCTATGCAAATGGGCTGGCTATTGATGAGTACCACTTCTGTGTGCTCTGGGCCTGTGCATTGCCTCCATTTGTGGGGGAATCTGTTGCATGGGTGTGAGAGTGAGGCAGCCAGGAACTTTGAAAGAGTCACTGGGAGCTGCAGCCATGCTGTGCCTTTGAAGGACGAAGGCAGCTTCCAAAGCGTCGAACTCAGGGAAAGGCGAGGCACTTTTTTGAGAGACCTAGAAAGCTTGGCTCGGATTGTATTTTTTCTGAATTTTTCCACTATTGCAAAACCATAAATCTAACACACATTCTAATTTAGACACTGATGTGGACTTCAGTCCTGGAAAATCACCCTTTCTGCATCACTCTCGCTGTACATATCTGTGCACAGAGATTATCATTAAAGAATCAGCATTAGCCAACAGTACCATATAGTGCTAGCTGTAATTACCATAGGCTGAGGAGGAGCAAGGATGCTCTGTGGTTAAGTAACTAGACAAGGGCTCAGGAGATCTCAATTCAGTTTCCATCACTCCCAAGTGATCAGCACCTAGCTGTTCCCATTCACAGCAATGGGCTCTCAGCATTTAACGAATCCGGTCCACCTCATTGAGGTGCCTAAATGGGAGCAGAGCACTTGGAAAATAATATTTCACCTTATTTAGGTGCTTCAGTAGGAATCACAGGCGAAATAAGAAAGCAACACTTTAGGTATCTTTGTTATTTAAATTGTAAGCTCTTCAGGCAGGGGACTGCCTCTTCCTCTGTATATGTACAGCCCCTTCCTGTAGGTTGTGCCATAATATAAATGATAATAATAATACTTAGAATAGATTTTCTGTGCTCACAGCTAGCAAATGTTGACCTTTTAACAGCAT
Source organism: Caretta caretta (assembly GCF_965140235.1). Lineage (NCBI taxonomy): Eukaryota > Metazoa > Chordata > Testudines > Cheloniidae > Caretta > Caretta caretta. The sequence goes on along the minus strand of NC_134208.1, from coordinate 197,991,712 downwards.
TCACTGGAAACATGCAATGTATATAGTTATTGGAGGGAAGTCCATTGTTGAGTTTCTTTATGTTTTTTGTAGTTTTTAAAGCCTTTAAAGCCGTGCAGCGCAGAAGAATGGAAACTGTAAACAACATCACAAATTGCATAGAGTTTTAAACCTATAAAAGAACTCAAGAGATGATAATAGTAAAAAACAAAACCAAAAACTAATAAACTTTGATTGTAAGACTGAAACTAGAATCCACTGTTGGCAGAGCTGTACATATAGGAAGCATGGTTTGAGGCCAGTGCCTTAATTCTGGGTGAAATCACTCCTAATCCTTTATGGCTGAATCCTTCCATTTTATCTGTGACCCTGGGGAAATGTCTGCTAAGGGTGAAGTCACTTGCACCAAGAGATTAGCAATCTTTGCAGTCTTTGGAAAGCTGTTGTTGTTCCTATGAAAGTAAAAGATGCTAAAGGATTTGGGGAGACTCTATGGAAAATGGCAATCCTCACACTGACTTACAAGTTCTTTCTGACCTTGACCAGGAGAATTAATGTACTATTAGATCCTTTACAGGCTAATTCTGACCTAGGTTCCATGTGCCATTGGAGGCTCCTTTGTAGTTGAGATGAACTACTAGTATGGGTAATCTGAAAAAGACATTGCTACCAGTTGGATGGAGTCACTTTTTCAGGCTGGTCTTTTTAAATCTTGTGCAGTGGAAATGTATGTTAAAGGAAAACTTCAGGTATTCTGCTTGTCTGAAAGGACACAAGATAAGAAGCCCTTCTTTATACATAAATCATGAAATCTGGTCCAAACTCTGCAGTACTTCTTTAGCAAGGAGTGTAGCCTGAGGAACTGTAACTTGCTTTTAACTTGTGTGCCTCATCCTCCTCTAGTGGGATAGAAGCCGGCTATCTCTGCTAGTTAATAGATACTCTTATAGCTCATTTGGTAGAGGTCAGGGATTTGGTGCTGAAGGTCCTCAGTTGAAGCCCTGCTGACAATCCACAGGCGTGTGGGAGGTACTGTAGGAGTGCCAAACACTACTGCATTTGGCCTCATAGTTCACTGATTAAAAATTACAGGTGGCATTTCTAAGTATCTCACTTACCCAGCAGCCCTATGCCAGCTGACCCTAGGGTGACCAGATGTTCCGATTTTATAGGGACAGCCCCAATTTTGGGGTCTTTTTCTTATCTATTACCTCCTACCCCCTGTCCCGATTTTTCACATTTGCTGTCTGGTCACCCTAGCCGACCCTGGTCAGGACTGGGACCTCACCTGGTCCAGAATCTTGTCAACCTATTAATAATTCAGGCAAGCAGGAGATTTCAGGAAACATTGCAGATTTTATTCAACAAAAATTACAGTCATCTTGCTGAGCCCAAGAGTCTGACAGCTTACATAATGGGGGACTCTGGTTTTATTGGTCAGCCGTTCTTTAACATCTCATGTGGGGCTCTGTAAACTAGATTTGGTGTGGGGAACGCAAAAGCTGATGTTTGCAGAGATTTTTTAATTTATTTGCTTTGGTCAGTGTAACATGTCCCTCAAGTTCACTTATAGTTTTAGGCTTTGTTTCAGTAGTACAGCAGTGTAATTATAAAAGGACTGTCACTTGAGCCGTGATTTTCATATCCACATTTAAGTTCCTATATAAGTGACCAGCTGTTTTAAAGTGCTAAGCAATCAACAGCTCTCTTTGAAGCCAGACTTTTTGAAGTCGGTGGGAACTGCTGGGTGCTCAGCCCTTTTGAAAACCAGGAGCAGCAAAAATGAATTTAGAATCCTAACTTTAGGCACCTATTTTTGAAAAGTTTGACCTTGGTCTGCTGGCTTCTGGAAAAGTCTGTGTGATAAAGTAGTCTTTCATGGGAAGAAGGGACATGCTGTCCGATGGAGAAAGGAAGACTCTTTGGGGGGGAGGGATAGCTCAGTGGTTTGAGCATTGGCCTGCTAAACCCAGGGTTGTGAGTTCAATCCTTGAGGGGGCCATTTAAGGATCTGGGGCAAAAATTGGGGATTGGTCCTGCTTTGAGCAGGGGGTTGGACTAGATGATCTCCTGAGGTCCCTTCCAACCCTGATATTCTATGATTCATCTGTTTTTATTCTATTTTAAGAGTTACATAAAGCCAGAACTGCAGGTTTAATTTTTCTTGCCGACAGTTTGAGTCTGTTTTTTCTAAGGTTTGTATTCTTGGCTCCCAATTTCTTTGTGGTGACCCTGAAATGTTACGAGCATTGAGGAATCTGTAATAATACATGCTGAAGGCAAGAGAGTTCAGCAGAAGTTCCACTTTAGTTTAACAGCATGAAACTTGGCTGCTATTCACTGAACTTCATTTTGTCAAACAGCGATGATCAGGCCTAGTCAGACAAATCTTGGCTTTGTAACAGCAATTTCTATTTTAAATGTTACTTTCTATGGGGTCTGTGCTAAATTTTCATCATTATCCGAATTCTAAAATGAGCCCTCCTCTGCCTTGTTATGTGATGTCACCAGACAGTCCATCAACCACAGAAAAGTTCTTCATCATCAAAGACTCCCTGTGCCCATCTGGAACAAACATCAGCAGCAGTTTGGTGTGGCTGGGAACAAAGCTACAAAACTCCAAAGAGATCTTCCTACCTAGAGGGCCAAAAACCAACATTTGCATCCCCCCATAGGACCAACAGCAATTCTAGTGAGTGGGGATAAGCTCTCCAGAGGCACTCATGGAGGCTAGGGTTACCATATGTCCGTATTTTCCCAGACATGTCCAGCTTTTTGGTTCTTAAATCGCCATCCGGGTGGAATTTTTAAATATCTAAAAACGTCCTGGATTTTGCCATTATTATTTTTCCCCAAAGAAGAGTTGATCATTCAAGAAACAGAGTGAATGTTGATCATTCAAGAAAGAAAGTGAACGTTGATCACTCGAGAGAGTGCCCGCTTTTTCCCCCTAGCTCCCAGCACTTGCGCCGTGAAACAGCTGTTTTGTGCGGCTGGGAGGGATGGGGGAGAAGGGGGAACGCTGTACATTCAGGGGAGGACGCGGGGCTGGGGTGGGGATTTGGGAAGGGGTCCAATGGGGCAGGGAGGGGGTGGAGTTGGGGCAGGGACTTTGGGGAAGGGGTTGGAATGGGGGCAGGGCCGGGGATGGGGGGGGGGCGAACAACCCCCCCCCCCCCCCCGCCCCCCATGGAGTGTCCTCTTTTTTGAATGTTCAAATATGGTAACCCTAATGGGGGCAGGTTTCTGAGCTGGTGAAACTGGCCTGTGGAACTCCGTTGGGCTGCTCCCCCAGCTCCACCATGCTGGGTTTTTGCTTCTCCGTAGCCCATCAGACTTGCCTCTGGTCTTTTGAGAATTGGTGTGTACAGTAGTTTGTATCTGATCTTCCCCAAGTAAGCAGGCCTTTTAGGGTGCCAAGGGAGACTTGTCTCTTGCCTTCCAGGTTACTTGCAAAAAATCCCTCCTGTTTTGATTCCTCCCCCATCTTCCTTCTGGTGAATATCTTTCTGTAGATGCTGGGCTACAAAGACATGTCTCCCCCCTTTGCTGATAGCAAATTGCAGGAAGGTACAGCAGCAGTTTGGTTTAGAGCAGGGGTTCTCAAACTTCATTGCACCACAACCCCTTTCTCACAACAAAAACTACTACACAACCCCAGGATGGGGGACTGAAGCCTGAACCCACTCAAGCTCTGCTGCCCAAGGGCTTCAGGCCAGGCAAGGGGTCTATAACCTGAGCCCACCGCCCAGGGCTAAAGATCTAAGGCTTCGGCTTCAGCCCAAGACAGTGGGGCTTGGGCCCCAGGCAGCTGGGCTCAGGCTTTGGCCCTGTGCCCCAGCAAGTCTAAGTCAGCCCTGGCGACCTCATTAAAATGGGGTCTTGACCCACTTTTGGGTCCCAACCCACAGTTTGAGAACCACTGGTTTAGAGCCTAGAAGAAGGCAAGAAACTAAGGCAGGGAGGGGTGTCCCAAAGAAAGTAATATTTAATATAAAAGAGAAAAACTTAAAACTTTAAACCAAGATAGATCTATAGTTAAGCCTGGCCATCATTGTTCTGCCAACTGTGGTCAGTGGGGGAAAAAGCTCTAGCTATTTGAAATAAAGGATGATTATCATTACGTGAACTTCTTGCCTGTAGTGTGAATAATTAGAATTTCCCGTCTATGGTGTAACTTTCCCTGGATATAAATGCAGTAACTCCTCACTTAACATCCTCTCGCTTAACGTTGTTTCGATCTTAGTCCCTGCTCAATTACAGAATATGCTCCATTTAAAGTTGTGCAGTGCTTGGCTGCCTGCTTTGGCCACAGCTGGCAGCCCCCTATCAGTTCCCCTACACCCCCCCACAGCGCCTCCCGCCCGCCGGCAGACCCCATGGATCAGTGCCTTCTCCCTCCTCCCCTCGCCTCCGGCCTGCGGCAATCAGCTGGTTTGTGGTGTTCAGGAGGGAGTGGGGAGAAGCAAGGACTCGGCGCTCAGGTTCCCCCTCCCTCCCCGCCTCCCGAACGCCGAAAACCAGCTGATTGCCACAAGCAGGAGGCAGGGGAGGGAGGGGGGACGCTGCACACCAAGTCCTCGCTCCTCCCCCCACCCTCTTGCCTCCTGAACATCAAAAGCCAGCTGATTGCTGTGGGCAGGAGGGAGGGGGAGGAGCAAGGACGCGGTGCTCCTCCCTCCCCCCTTCCCTGCCTCCTGCCCATGGCAATCAGCTGGCTTGCGGTGTTCAGGAGGCAGGGGAGCGAAGGGGAGCCTGCGCGCCGTGTCCTTGCTCCTGCCCCCTCCCTCCTGAACGCCGCAAGCCAGCTGATTGCCGTCGGCAGGAGGCACGGGGGGGAGGAGCGAGGATGTGGTGTGTGGAGTAAAGGGGGGGAGAAGAGGCGGGTTAAGGGTAGGGGTTTGGGAGAAGGGGTGGAGTGGGTGGGCCAAGGATTGAGCCTACCGCCCCTGGTGCTTGCAGAGTAGGGGAAGCTGCTGCTGTGCAACGTGCTTCTCCTAGCCTACAGCACCTTCAGCCTCCTTGCCTGCCTCATTGTCTCCAGTGCCAGCGGGCTGTGCCTGTGTGGGGTAAGGCGGGGTCACCTCCCAACTATAGTACTGTACTGTCTGGCAAAAAAAGATTTCCCTGGAACCTAACCCCCCCATTTACATTCATTCTTATGGGGAAATTGGATTCGCTTAACATCGTTTCACCTAAAGTCGCATTTTTCAGGAACATCACTACAACGTTAAGTGAGGAGTTCCTGTAGTGGTATTCATTAGAGCCCAGAAATTACAAACCAAAGGACAAAGTTTGAAAAAGTCTTCAGGTCTGCAGTCATGTTTTTATGTAACTCTTACTGAGACCTGATGTAAAAGGAAGGAAAATCAAATAATAACAGTGGCACAGCACATTTATTTCAAACCTGACATGCATATTAGTTTAACTTCCCATTTTGAGTCAGAAAGAACATTTACATTTCTAGAGAACATTGCAGAATAGCTCTTTTCAAGACAAAAAGCAGGCATGTGACTTTTTCATATGGAGTCTTGCTTTTCCCTGTCTTGTCAGATTGGATTTCCAGAAGCTTCACCAAGGGCAAAATTTTCATATCTTTTCTGGTCAGCACTGTGAATCTTGAATTTTTCTCTGTAATCTTCTCTTTCGAGTATGGCAAATAAACGTCACCAGTTTGTCTGCCTTATGAATCTGATCTCCAGCCTTGCCCGGAAATACCAACCAAAGCCATTCCATTATGTGATGATTTAATTCAGAATTCATAAACTCTTAGGCACTGATTCTGCAAACACTTGAGCAAGTGTGTAACTTTACTCATGTGAGTGGTTCCCATTAGAGTTCTCTTTTCTGTTATGCCTTACAATAATACGAATACACACTTTATGCTTGCAGTAGAGAGGGGGATGTACATACTTCGTAATTAAATTACTTTTAGGCACTGCCCTGAGTAAAGGATGGTATATAAAGTGGAAAATTCCAGGAATAAGTCCAGGATGCATGATGATTTAAAGACACCCCTGAGGGGCACAATTTCTCCCACCCCCACTCTGGGTCAGTGAAAGGATGTAGTAATTTATTGCTGGTATAGGCCAGCAGCAAATTGTAACGCCATCTGCATTGGCTTAGCTGTGCTGGTCAGGTTGAAGCCGACACTCCATAATTTCTAACCCCTTCCAGCCCATTCCTCACCCACCTACTCCAAAGCGGGGTGGTATAGAGATTATAGAGGGATTCTTCCACCCTTTCCCTCCCTGAGCATACATTGAGTCCAAGTCACAATCTACCCATCTTGTGTGCAACTTGCAAGGGTTGTATATGCAAATTAGGCATATACTGTTGGTTCATCTATCAGGCTGAATTTAGTATAAAGTGTCTTCTCTGAATGTACAATAATCCTCTGGTTGAAAAGAAAACACTGTAGAAGTAAACATTTAGCTTAATAGGTTTCTCCTGAATGTGAATTTTTCTGACTGGGTAATAAATCCCTGAAAATGGGGGTTGAAAAGGAAAGTGCTGACTGACTCTTAAGTTTAGTGGCGGTTGGTATTACACACAGCTTATGAGTTGGCCTGGAGCCCTTAATTAGAGCAGAACACGCAGTGTCAGGTGTTTATAGTTATTCTTGAACTTCAGTATTGATTTTTGGGAGAGATCTTAATCAGTTTCGTTGGCTCAGAAGTTTGTTTCTTAAATCATTAAGTTACAGCTGCAGCTGTTACATATAGGCTGCTCTAATGACAGCGGTGTGTGCTTCCCATCTTCCTCTAAGGCTAACTAGTATTTGTTCAGTCACTGCTCTGTTGAAGGATGCCTCTGGAGCAGAAATCAGTCGGTAAAATATCATGTCTGTGAAAGCAGCGCAAGTGTCCAGAAGCCAAAATTCAGAGACTGTTTTGGTTTTTTTTTCTGTACAGCTCATGTAACGTTTCCTCAAAGGAGAAGGAAAAATTTCTTTCATATGCATCATCTTTTATTGTTGAGAAATGCTACACACTGCAGGAGGGAAAAGAAAATGAATCCCAACATTTTATTTATAAACCATCCAAGTACTGCCCCGGAACATGTATATTTTTAGAAACTAGCCCATATGCTATATGGACTTGTCTCTACTTTTAAAAACGTGGTATTGGGAGTAGCTCCCGTACTGCAGTCAGATGTGCAAGGGTAGACCTTTCCTCCCAAAAGGATCCAATGAGGATCATAACAGCCCGATTCCTCTGTGCATAAACCAATAAAGCAAAAAAAGAATTTAAGATGTGGCTTTGATCAGGATGGAGGAGAGTCCTCTTCTAAAAAGGTGCAGAATGTTTACTGGTCTTTTTTTATACCGAAACATTATTGAACACATGGAATTCTTGCCTCTCTGTAGGTCAGTCACTGCTCCTTTTAAAGCAAGGGAATGTCACACACTGCCCACACTGGCTGTGTAAATCCAACACAGTTACAGACTCAAAACAGAGTGCTTTTACTGTACCTAGGGTGACCAGACAGCAAATGTGAAAAATCGGGACGGTGGTGGGGGGTAGTGGGAGCCTAGATAAGAAAAAAGACCCCAAAATCGGGACGGTCCCTATAAAATCTGGGCATCTGGTCACCCTAACTGTACCTGACTAGTCATTGGGATGGAAACAGCCTTGCTATATATACACATTCACAGAACCCTGTTAACTGGAAATATCAAGTTTAAATACAAAGACATTTCAACTTAGTGTTTCCTGCATTTTAGTTCTGATTATTAAAATTCTTATTAAGGTTTCTCTATTTGACTTTCACATGCTGTCTTCTATATCCTTGTATTAAAAAAAATGTAAAACTACAGTGTACTTGAAAGGTCACATATATTTATAGCTCTTTATGTTCTACCTTGAGCTTCTTCTGCTTCCTGGATTACATTATTTTATTCTCTTTGAATTTGCAAAGTTTAGTCTTGGTATATCTGTAATGTTGATAAACAATAATCATGTTTCTCATCATAGCACATACATTATTAATTTCTGTTACTATCCTTCTCCCGAAATTATATATCTTCCCAATTTATCTTCCTCCTTTTGCTGCTTTTTCTGTTATTTTAAGCACATTGTACCCAGTAATAGTTCCCTTAACAAGGAATCCAGTTGAATGTTTTCCAATATTTTTATTTGACTCAGCCATAATCTCTCACTGTAAGCAGTGACCCCAGAAATGGACTGTTGCAGTCATAATGCCAAGCAGCCCTGCCGTTTCTGTCCAATAATTCAGGGACAGTCCACCTTTTGCATTATAACTAAGGCTACAATTTAGTCATGGGTATTTTTAGTAAAAGTCATGGACAGGTCCCAGGTAATAAACAAAAATTCATGGCCCGTAACCTGTCCAAGACTTGTACTATAAATACTCCAGACTAAATCTTGGTTGGGGGGGCCACTGCTCAAGGACCGCTGCTTGGGGAGTTCGGGGGGCTGCTGCTTGGGGAGGGGGGGCCCTGGGGCCAGGGCACCAGATGCTGGGGGCCACTGAGCAGCAGCTGCTCCGGCCACCCCCAGGGCTGCCCTCCTGCCGCCGCTCCCACCGCCCCCGGGACAGTCATCAATCCATGACTTCCGCGACCTCCGTGACAGACATGGAGCTCTAATTATAACTGGTACCAGCATGCCTAGCTTCTCCATTGTGCCTTGGTATAAGCACTAGTGGATGACTCTCAAAAGATTTGCATGTTTTATCCCATACTTAACTGAATTTTACAACTCTTGGAAAGGACTTTTCCCTCCTCCAGTTCTTAGCCAATCCATAGTGTCTGTCTCCCCATGAAATCCCCATCACAGTAAGTCCAGATGTCTTGTATCTGTAGATTTCCTTGTCTTTCAACTGATGCTCTCTCTTCAGGGAGCTACACACAACTGACTGCGTATACAGTTGTCTCTTTTCTATTGCTCCTTTTGAGAGGGCCAGAGGGGCTCATTTTCTCTCTCTGGAATAATAAGGCCCTCTTAGTCAGCATCATCTGGCTTAGTTATGAGACCCAGGACCTCTCTGCCACTGTCTTTGTATGCTTTATCTGCAGCTTTCCTGTTGTTGCATCCAAGAATATCTAAAACTCCTAGGAAGTGTAGTGTATACACAACTGGATTGGATTTGGTTCTCTTGAGGAACATTGTGCACTCAGGGAAATAGCTAAAGGAAATCCCAAAGTGATGCCAGGTTTTGAAGATGCAGTAAGAGCAGAGTACAGAAGGCCTGCTAGACTTATTGGCTACCTTCACCAGAAATTCAAAATTAGAAACTAGATTTTCAGCCCAGATTAAGACTTCTTTGTGCCACTTCAATGGCCTGCCTAGTGCTCAGGGGAGGTAGGAAGATGGCTTAGAACCTACTTTGCATCCCTCTAGATGAGGGAGCACCAGAAATGATAAGCACCAAACATGAGTTCAACACAGCTGAAATTTTGAGCTCCAAGTGGAACCTGCAGACAGAGCCAAACTCTAGTCTGACCGAAACTTCAGGCCAGTTCTCATTTTACATGAGAACATAAGAATTGCCATACAGGGCCAGACCAATGGTCTATCTACTCAGTATCCAACTTCGGACAGTGCCAGATGCTTCAGAAAGGATTAACAGAACTGGGCAATTATCAAGTGACCCATCCCCTGTCGTCCAGTCCAAGCTTCTAGCAGTCAGATGTTTAGCGACACCCAGAGCATGGGGATCCATCTCTGACCGTCTTGACTAATAGCCATTTATGGGACTATCGTCCTTGAATTTATCTAATTCTTTTTTTAACCCAGTTATACGTTTAGCCTTCACAACATCCCCTGGCAATGAGTTCCACAGGTAGAATGTGCATTGTGTGAAGAAGTACTTCCCTCTGTTTGTTTTAAACCTTCTGGCTGTTAATTTAATTGGGTGAGCCCTGGGTCTTTTGTTATGTGAAGGGGAAAATAACACTTCCCTATTCACTTTTTCCACACCATTCATGATTTTATAGACCTCTATGATATTGCTCCTATGTCATCTTTTCTCTAACAGTCCTGGTCTTTTTAATCTTTCCTCGTATGGAAACATTTCCATACTCCTTATAATTTCTGTTGCCCTTCTATGTCTCATTTCCAATTCTGATATATCTTTTTTGTGATGCGGAAACCAGAACTGCATGCAGTATTCAAGGTGTTGGCATACCATGAAGAGCGAGGGAGAAAAAATGTACACTTTTGCATTATCTCCTTGGTTTGTGCCCATCCCAAACAACAAACAAGTGATACATTTTGAAAATAAATGTCCTGTATTCCACACATTGACATTGGTAGTTTCTCGTTTTTATAACAGAATAGGTAAATATAATCTGGGAAGAAGAAAATACTTGTTTAAACTGAAAGGGACCGGATCCCCAACTGGTGTAATTTGGTCCCATTTCATTGGCTTTTAGGATTAGGTTCTGGCCAAATGTTTTGAAAACCTAGCAAAAGGTCAAAAATTGCAACAAAAATGAGGGAAAGGGGGAATTCATAGATTCCAAGGCTATAAGGGACCAGTGAGATCATTCCAAGGCTAGGGTGACCAGACATCCCGATAAAATCCCAGTATTGAGCAGTTTGTCCCGCGTCCCGACCGAAGTACGGTCGGGATGCCATTTGTCCCGATATTTTGTTTCAGGCATGGCTTTTTTTATTTTATTTATTTTGCTTAGGCAGCAGTGACAGACAGGGGGAGTGCCTTTTCAATTGTTACACTCATCCGGCACGTCCGGGTCTTCGGCAGCATTTCGGTAGCGGGTACTTCTTTCTTCGACAGCAAGATTTATTTCCCGCTGCCGAATGTGCCGGGTGAGTGTAACAATTGAAAAGGCACTTCCCCTGAGGCGGTCCCAATATTTTGGATTTAGCGTCTGGTCACCCTATGTATAACACAACCCATAGAACTTCCCCAAAATAATTCCTAGGACACAGCTGTTAGAAAAACATCCTATCTTGATTTTAAAATGGTCAGTGATGGAGAATCCATGACGGTCCATAGTAAATTGTTCCAGTGGTTAATTACCATCACTTAAAAATTTATGACTTATTCCCAGTCTGAATTTGTCCAACTTCTAGGCATTGGATCATATTGTACCTTTCTCTTCTGGCTTGAAAAGCCCATTATCAAGTAGTTGTTCTCCATGTGGGTACTTTTAGACTCTAATAAAATCACCCCTTAACCTTCTCTTTGTTAAGATAAATAAACTCGAGGAGCTCACTCCATCATTATAAGGCATCTTTTCTTATCCTTTAATCATTCTCATGGCTCTTCTCTGAACTCTCACCAATTTATCAGCACCCTTCTTGAATTATGGGCACCAGAAGTGGACATGGTACTCTCACAGCAGTCACACCAGGGCCAAATACAGAGGTGAAATAATCTCTCTATTCCTACTTGAGATTCCGTTGTTTATGCATCCGAGGATCACATTAGTCCTTTTGGCAACAGCCTTTCCGTGGGAGCTCATATTCAGCTCATTGGCCACCACAACCCCCAAATCTCTTTCAGATTTGCCGGGAGAGACCTGTAAACATGGCCTACGTTCTTTGTTCTCAGATGTATATATTTATATTTAGCCATATGAAAATGCATATTATGTGCTTGCGTCTAGCTTACCAACCAAATGAAAAGGAAACAATCATTGTACTTTTGTATCACTTTCTTTGTACAAACATTAATTTTCTTAATGCCCCAGTGTGATCTGAAAGTATTATGACTTCATAGGGATTACTTGGAGGAGCAAGGCTTACAGCACTGGGTCCTTAAATTGAAAACTCCTCAGGCAGATAATGTGTCTTAATTCTATGATTTTTAATACAAGCAGGCAACATTTTAGTCATGTTATAGAGAAGCAATTTAAGCATTAACAAAAGCTTCAGACCACTCCATTTTAGTTATTCCCTACAGTAAAGTGCTTTTCTGATGAGAGATTTCATATCAAGAACTATTGAAGAAAACTAAAGCTGGTGCCACCATGGCCCCTTATACAGCTAAGACCCCATTAGAGTGAAAACTTGAAAGGACTTTTCTTAAAATTACATGCCCCTGTATTCGTTAAGAGCCTTCTGTGTATATAGATTTATGCTTTTGCTAAAGAGAGACAAAAGGTACAAAGAGTTCCTGATGGGCATTACTGAGCTGAGAATCACCCAATTTGTGTGAATCCTCTGGGAGCATATTGATGAGAGACAGCCCTCATTGCCCTCCCATTACTGCCACCACCTTACAGGAAGGGAAGCATAATGGGATTTACCAAGAGTGTGTTCCCTGGAAGGGAAGGGGGAGAAGCTAGTTTGAGACACTTTCAAAGTTACATTTTAAAATCGGCCATTTCCATATTTCATAACAGTGCTTGGGAGCAGCAGCCACCCCTTCTATAAATGTCAGCGCAGTGCTTCGGCTTTCAGATACAGATCCACATGCACAGACACACACAGCTGGCATGATGCCTGCTGTACTGGAGGTATAGGGATCCTAATGACATGGCCAGCACACCAGAGGGTGATGGTAAACTTTCTGTTCCAACACTAAGGAGCTGCTGTGTGCTTGTCACTAGTCTTGACATCCCAAGCCTGGCATCAAGAGACAGCACTCGCCTTTTTCGAAGGAACAGATGAGCTTATGTCACAGCAAGTTCAAACGCCTCTGAAATCTGCATGCTTTTCTTTCCTTTCATCCTGCAATGCCTAAGTGCTGAGTTTTTGATCAAGGTAAAACGCTCCCGATTAGCAGATGGTGAGGTTTGTCACTAATGAAGCTGCATTCAGCAGCAGTATGTAAATTTACACGGGTTCAGCTCCTGTAGGTTCAGCTGTGGTTTCCTGACCTATGGTTGGTGATTGTAAGGGAGAGTATCTGTCCATAGAGTTTCTCAAAATTATAACAAAAAGGGTATTGGAATGTCCTCAGTCTCAGGGTACTACCAGTATTATGGTTGATGATATATAAGTAGGTATATAAGTAGGTAGCGTGAATCTTCTGTGAGTTATAATATCGGTCTGGTCAAAGAAAGGTAGGTCACCAGGAAGGGATGTATCAAACATGAGTCCAACTGAGCAAATTCACTCTCGTGGCACGGAAAGCTTCAATTTCTAAGCAAGGCAGCATTTATGATGCTACTAAAAACAAAGCAGTAAACAAAGTATATGAAGGCTTGACAGTAACATTAGCAAACAGCCACAGTGAAATGACTGAAAAAAAATCAACTCTGCCTACTTGCAAAAATAAGAAAAATGGAATTGTTTTTGACAGACAAGACAATGCAGCTGGGGGGGTCGGAAGAGTTTGTGTTTTGTTTTTTGTGGCTGTGGATGAAAAATTGCAGTATTAGCTTTTAGCCAGAAGAATAAAGACCCCTTTTTTCAGTGTTTTACCTAATTAGGAGAAGTATATTTACACCTAACGTTGAGATATTAAGTTTTATGTAATAGGTAGAGTGGAAACTGGATCATTCAGACTAATTACAACACAGATTTCATATTCTTATATAAACAAAAATTGAGGTTTGAAAGATGTTTCCAACAATGATTGAAATGAGTAAGCTATTTCTAGAGATGAGCAAGTAATTAATAATAAATAATGAAATTTTATCTTTTTTTTCCAAATTGTCCATGAACAGAATATATTTTCTCAGAATTACTGTTTTCATTGCCCACAAATATTGGTCAGAGTTTTTTGTGAATAATTCTGTGTCTTTTCCAACACCCAAGTAGATCCAATTACAGATAGAAACACTGGTCTGTAGCTCATTACTAGGGCTGTCTGGATTCAGGGGAAAAAATTGAGGGTTGGTTTTTTGTTTTGGTTTTTTTTTGTTTTTGTTTTTATTTTTTATGTCCTGCATCAGAACACAAATAGAATCATGGGGCTGGAAGGGACCTCAAGAGGTCATCTAGTCCAGTCCCCTCCACTCATGGCAGGACTAAGTATTATCTAGACCATCCCTCACAGGTGTTTGTCTCTCTGCTCTTAAAAATCTCCAGCGATATCGTTTGATTTTCATGCCAGAATACTCAGCTGGAATGTGGGAGACCTAGGTTCAAATGTCAAATGTCTCCCTGATTCAGAGAAGGAAATTGAACCTGGATCCCTCACATCCATGGCAAGCACCAGATTACAGAATCAGTCTAAATCTTTCCTGTTTGAGCTGTTCCACTTTATATGAGTAATTAATTAATTAAATATTAATTGGACCAGAGAGAGACTGACTCTATAGCCCAGTACTTAGGGCAATCACCTAGGTTGTTGGAGAACCTGTTTCAAATCTCTGCTTCAAATCAGACAGAAAAGGGTTTGAAACCGAGTATCTCCCATGCCAAGTGAATACCCTAACCAACTGGCTATTCTGAGGTAGGTGTCTCGACTTGACCAGAAATTCCATCCTGGACTCTCAGGTCCTTTTGGTGCATCAAGATTTTCCATTTAAAAAAAAAGAGTTTTGTGACAAATTCTGAGTCAGCTCCAGTCATTAGTAAGTGTGCTTTTTGCAGATATTCAGAGTGAAATCCTGGCCCCATTGCCCTTGATGTCAGAGGAACCAGATTTAAACCACACAATTCAGAATTTTAAATGTGAGCAATTTAATTGGACAGGCAGGTCACATGGTGTATTTCTCTTGCCTGGTGAGATCAATGGGAATCAGTGTTCTTGTTGATAATTCATGTTTACAAATTGAAAATTCACTTTCCCACAAGTATGCTGTAAAATATGTTTAAAATGTTCTGTTTCTGTCAGCTAATGTGTCTGGAAACAACTTATCAATTGAAATGTTTATACAAAGGGACCTCAAAAAGGGGGTTGAACACAGCTGTAGCAAATTTATTCAGCAATCTAAGTGATTACTGTAAGTAGTGTTCATTCAGCTCTAGTTAACTTGTTCATCAGAACTGGTCAGGAATTTTCAACCAAATATTTTTTCGTTAAAAAGTCCCAAAGTCAAAACTGAAATCTTTTGTGGCAAAAAGTCAGTTTCCAACAAATTTCTTGACTCAAAAAAATGTTAGAAAAAAGTTTCAGAATTATCAAAACATCCCATTTCAACGTTCAGCAAATGAACAATTCTGGCTTTTTGGTTTGAAACAACGTTTCTTTTAGAAATTTACACTAATTAGAGTTAAAAAATAAATTAAAAATGTATCAGTGGACCTAAACTAATTTCTCTTTTCTTTATCTTTTCTTTATGGTTCATGAACAGTTTCAAGATTTTTACTTTTTGACTTGATTTGGAACAAATTTAAATCATAATTCTATGTTTATAACATTATAGCCTTTTATGGTTTAAATCAGTGTGGTTTCATAAATTCGAATCGGTGCATCCTATTAGTGCCATCTTTTCTCTTGTTCCCAAAATAGACTCCAAATAATTTCCTCAAAGTACCATTACCTTGGGGACCCACACCTGCACAGCCACCTGATCCACATATTCCAGAAGTAGAAAGAATCCAAGAAAGAGGAAGCAGGTGGATCAGGAAAAAGGAATGACACACACTGAAACACACAGGCCCTATCCCAAGCCCACCTCTGAATGCCTATCCATTGCCAGGGCTGCCAGTGTGCATTGTGTGAATTTGGGTGGGGCAGGATTACAAAGTTAAATTGCTGGCCAGGTCAGGAGTTGGTCCAATTTCTCACCACAAGTAAGCAGAGAGTATGTATGAGGAAGGAGCAAGCACTCCTCTGAATATCTGCCTTGGATAACTCTGAAACAGGATCAGGACATTTTTAAAAAACAATACA
Organism: Caretta caretta; assembly: GCF_965140235.1. Classification (NCBI taxonomy): domain Eukaryota; kingdom Metazoa; phylum Chordata; order Testudines; family Cheloniidae; genus Caretta; species Caretta caretta. The sequence goes on along the minus strand of NC_134208.1, from coordinate 197,976,010 downwards.
AATGTGGAGGGGTTCATGTGTTAAGTAAACGTGTATGACATGTTTCTCCAGGAAGAAAGGTAGAGTTCTCGGAATGGAGGAGCAGGCATTATGTTATGTCTTTGATATCATAGTGGGGGCACTGATCTTGGAATTGTTTGTTTAATAATGTAAGCAATTAAAGCAAACTTTTTAAAATAAACTTAGTCCATGACCCTCTAATGAGTAGTGCATGGGTACAACGGTGCACCTACATCTTTGCAGGATTGAGGTTTCAGTCAGTGATCCAAAATCCATTAGGAATTGTTTTAGTGATGTCAGTGGCCCTTGGATCAAATCCATAGTGTGTGAGCAGTTGTCATGACACTTGCCTAATTGATTATTTCATTTTAAAGCATCCATGTAAATTTTCCTCCATGTATAATTTGATCAATATCTGTATAGCAAAGCTTTGATTTTCAGCATAGCAGAAGCTAATTGAGCTATTCACATCTGGTAATAGCGAGTTTCATGGGTTTGACTATATAATGGTCTGTAAGAATATATAGTTACCTAGTATCTTCAATGTGTATAGATGCAAAATTATGTATAGGTCATAATACCTTGGGTGAAGAGGTCTATTTATTTCTTTTCATTATTAGATTATCAAGAAAACATGAAAAATCAGCCTAGGTATCTCTTTTCTGTACCCATACACTTGTAAAAACTATACGAATGGGTGTTCTCCTTCATGCATCATATCTCCCATTTAATTGAGTGAACCGCAGGTGAATTTAGGACTTCATTTATTCAAAGAAATAATTGTATTTAACTGCAGCTGCTTGGAGCTATTGACATATTGTAACCACAGAGAACATTTTAAAAAGAATACCTATGGGATTTTCCAAGTTCTGAGCAAACATTTGCCTTACGTATTTAAAAGCTGGCTGGAGGCATTTTGCATACATCCTAGCATCCTTCCTGTACTGTATGCCTGCCTTCATTTACTGCTTTCCTAGTAATATAACCAGCTTACAAAGAGTTAGGATAATCTAGTCTGTCAGTAATACAATTGGTAATTGAAATTGAAAGTGGTATCTCCCAGGCTCCCTCCATTTTAGTATCTCTCATCTCCTACTAGAAGCCCTGCAATACACCTTTTTGTTTGTGCTCTGAGCAGCAGCAATCAAACTGGGAAAGGGGGGAAAAACAACCGTGGAACAAATTGCTTGTCGAGGCAGTTCTTGTTTTGATCTGATTCAGCTGTTTATGTGAAATGGACTCATTTCTCTGTGGCACTCAATTTTATTGCACAGCAGGAAAGAAGCAGTTTGGAATAATACCTGTTCCACCGGCATGTCAGTATAATGAATGCTTACCATTCTCACACACACACACCAGCAAGTTAGTTTGAACAAAATGAAGATTTACATAGACAGAGTTTCACATTCCTTTGGAAAACTTGCTGATGTAATAGATAGAGGCTAGAGCCACTTTACAAGTCCTGCAGCAGAATTGCTGTATGTGTTAAAGGCTCTAAATCCCCCTTTACCTTTTCCTCTGTGGACTACTGAGTCCTAACATTGCTTCTGACAATGATTTTTACCACTGGCCATTTAAAGCATGACCCAGAACTCCTTGAAAACTCTGTTGTGAAATAAGGAAGTGAAAGAGACAGCATGGAAATAGTTCTTGTGAGGTTTTTTTTTTATTATTTGCTACTGTTGCTCCTCTCTCAAGTGTCTCTCTGTAGGCCAAATCCTGCCAGATGCAGCGTGCCAGCTCTGAAGTTCTGAATGCCCTCAACTCCCACTGGTTTCACCCATGCTGGACCAGGCCCTAATTAGCAAGAGTCTTTCCTTTAATTTAGCTCTATCTTTTTCCCAGCATGCTGCCAGTAATGCTGTATGCCTGCCAGCTACACAGGAGAATTTCTGAAATTCAAACCGAGAAACCTTTCTTCAGTGTAGTGAAGTAAGGCATGCTGGCTAGCTAATGGGAGTTTTTGGGAGAGAACCTGTGAACTTCACAGAGACATCTTTAGTGCCAGACAATACCAGCACAACTAGATATCTCTAGATGTTATAGAAATTGGGAGTCAAGGCATAGCCTGTCATATCATGTCTAGTTTATATGGTTAATAGACAGTCTTTTAAAGGAGGAAAAGTCTGATGCATGAAGCATCAACTGTCAGTCAGAATGTGTTGGTATTTAGCAGGGATCCCAAACACATACATCAGATGTTGGGGACGTCTCAGTAGGAAACATCTGAAATCTCTCCCTGATGCTTTGACTGCAGAATGATTGCTTTTCTGAGTTTTTGTTTTTTAAGTAGCCCTTTCTATAAGCCGTTCAAAAATGTAGCAAGACCCTGATAAGACCATTCAGTGTATCCTCATTGATCAAACAGTGTTTTCATGCTAATCCAAATTTCACACTGATTTTGTCGGAAGAAATTGGTTAGTGACTTTGAATGTGCACCTTCAGTCTTGCACTTGAGAAATTCCTGGCAAAATATGGGTATGCCTCAACATCAGAATGACATGGTTTTGTCCTTCATGAGAGTCAAAGACAGAGATGGGTGAAGTGCGTGGAAAGTTTAGGCTCACTGGTGTATAACAAACCTCCAGGGGAAAACTTTATTTGCTATCTAGAATTCTCAGGAGAAGTCTTGACGTTTTAACATGCACACAAACTTGTCACTTCAGGACTTCACTGACATGCAAACTATAAACTCACAGATGTTTACAGGCATTTCATTCATCTAGGACGGGACTAACTTACACAACTATGAAGGAGGAAGAACTGCTAAAATTATGGTTCACTGAAGGATTTTTAAGTCAAGGATTCTACCAAAGTAGTTGGTGACAGCTCAGACATGGACACTTAGATGCTGCCTGTTTCCCCATCCAAATGACTAATTGAGTCTATCCTGTCAAGCTGCTTCTTGGTTATGTTTTCTTGTTTTGTATTCTCTGCTTCATTGGTTGCTGCTTTTGTGTTTATTCACAGTACCACCATAAATAGTGCAATTAAGGCTACTTAAAAGATTAACATTGTCACCGCAGGCATTGCAGAGGAAAATAAAATCTTCATCACAGTGCATTTTCTCTGGCAGGTACCATGGCAAAGCAAATTCATTGAAGCAGCCATAGTGGTACATACATGTCTCTGGACAGAATAAACATATAACCTCAAAGCTCATAAATACAAAAAAAACCAAACAAACAAACTAAACCTCCCTAGACTTCTATCAAAAGGGTGAGGAGACTGCTGTTTATATGACTCTAGAATGCTGTCTCTGTCTCTGTTGTTGAAGAGATAAATTGTTCCCACTTAAACGTGTTCCATTTTCAAATGTTTCAATGTTCAGTACACTTTGCTATCTCAGAATAACTACCAAATTCTCTCAATTGCTTAGCAACCAATCATTTGAAATCTTGTAGCTTAGTCGCAGGGTAGGTATGATGAGCTTTATAGTTGCCACCAAATACCAAAGTGCCATAATGGAAATTAACTAAAAATTGGTCTCTCAGCAATACTAACTGGTAGAATTTGGAGAGAGCTATGAATGGAATAACATAAGCAATTCTTCTATGTTTTTCATTTATAATATTGCTAGGAGATTGAATCTGAGCTTCCAGACAAGCCTGAGGCAGAAGAGAGAAAAAAGTTGAGTTCCAGCCATAAAATACATTTTCATACATTTCAATTCTAGGTTGTGTATGACTATTCAGTGTGTATGAACTCTTAGTGTATCTATTTTTGCTCTGCTAGATAGAGAAACCTTGAATGTCTGATTAGGTCCACATCCACAATGCATTTTATGAACAGAAGGGATTCTTCAAAAATGATCAGAAAAGAATGGCAGGGAGGCAAAATCACACATTATGATGTGGTTTTAACAATCCCACTTTAAAAAAAGAGCACAGATCTATGTAGACTTTTAAGCAATTCCTTTAAACCACGTCCTCAGCCTACATCCTGTGCCCTTTTCTTTAATGGCTGCCACTACGGAACGTCAGAGTCTATATAGCTAAGAGCATATCAGTGGATTATCAAAATAAATGCACACATTGAATCTGAGAATTATACATAAATCAGATAGTGTACATGTTTTCTCTCCTTTCGCGTTTTTCTAGGAGCAGCACAAGGGAAAGGGAAGCTATCTGCAGAGGCAATGACAGTTGAAAATCCATGTGACACAGAAAACATTTCAAGTAATGATGGTATGGTTGTTTGGTGTTTTAATATCACATAACACAAATCTAGCATGCTGACTAAATACATAGAACTAGTAGAGATGCCTTATCTAAGGTGTGTGTGTGTGAAAATGGCTCCTTTTTTAAAAAAAAATATTGTGAACTGTCTCTAACATTTCTTATCCCATTATAAAATTCAAAACATATAAAGATTTTAGTAGCTACCCCCAGGCATCCCAGCTCTTGGGTTTTGCAATTTCAGGTACAATTCCACAGTGATAAGTGCTTTATAAATGCTGATATTTTAGATATACAGATCTAAATATTCAATATTGGCTCATCCAAAGGGCCATTTTCAACAGTTTACTAAGAGAATATGGATGTTGGTTTCCAGCCATTATTAGCTTGCTCACTCTTTTCACTGCTTTAATAATGTGGTGACCATTCCATTCCTTTTATTTCAGTTTTTAAAAACAAACAAACAAACCTGCATCTTGATTTACTGACACAATAGGAATAAGAGAAAGATGAAAAGATACCTTAGGAAATTCCAAAACCAACAACTTTGTTTCAAAGTTTCAGTTTTGTTTCAATTTCCTGGTCACATCATTTGCAAAAGCCATGCAATTAAAAGCAAGGAAATAAACAGTTAACAACATCACAAATTTTACACCATCCATATAAAGAACATAAGCAAGATACTCTCAAGTAAAAAGAAAGAAATGAATATTTTGTCACAACACAACCTTACTCTGACCATAAATAAATGCACTCCTTCCTTAATAATCTGGGAATATAAATAAAACTATATAAAAAGGATTAAATATTTATTAGAAAATATCTGAAGAAACTAATGATGTTTGCAATTATTGGCTTAATTCAACACCTTTCTTTCATTGGTAATCTGGGAATATAACACACACACAAATCTTTCGGGGAAAAAACGACCACCACCAAGAGGTTTCTCTTCTTCCCCTTTTATCCATCTTCTCTATTTAGATTATCAACTGCCACTCCTGACTAGTTGCCCTATAGCAAATAGTTTCATTGCTTGTGAGAGGATGCCCCACCTCCGAGGCACACTAGCATAGCCAATGGCGGCTGTCGTGCTTTCCGTAATATGGGCCATATGCTTGGTTATTCCGAAGCTTTCCCTCTCTCCTCTGACTGGGAATGCATTCACTTCTCCAGCTATGGGAAAATCTTTCTCTAGTAATGTTGAGAGCCACAAAGGAGCCCACTGCTGAGGGGAGAAGTGTTAGTGACTCAGAGGAGTGATCCAAAACCACAAAAATTTAAAGGGACAATTTTGGAGACTCTGTACAGAGAAACATTGTAGGGAAATTCCCATCTTCATTTTTTTTAAAAATCCCTTTCCCATTTGATGTTCACTGAATTTATGTTCAACCTCAGTGAAATTCTCAACCTGCCCTGTGAGGCTGAGCCTCAGACTTACAAGGTGCTCCTTTTGGTATGTAGAACAAAACACCCTAGGCCCTTAACCTATCCCCTCCGTGACACTTGTAAGGTTATGTTACTGTAGTATGACCCATTGATTGTTTTAGAAGCTCTCCAACCCTGGGTGAAATCCTGGCCCTATTGAAGTCCATGGCAAAATTCCCAGTAACTTCAAGGGAACTGGGATAGCACTCTTGCTCTTACAGCAGGGTGTACTAGCCCCACTTCAGGAACAGACTTCAATGAGATTTACAGGTGCTTAGCACTTCTCAGGACTTGCTCTTGCATTTGCATATCCACTGCAACCTCTTTGTCCAGGGGATTGACAAAGTCCACTTCTGGCAGAGAACCTCCAGTCAAGATTTCTGCCTGGAGTGAAATTAACAGCTATTACCAGCAGGACAGTGGGGTGGGAGGAGGTATTGTTTCATATTCTCTGTGTGTATATAAAGATAAGCTATTACCAGCAGGACAGTGGGGTGGGAGGAGGTATTGTTTCATATTCTCTGTGTGTATATAAAGATAAGCTATTACCAGCAGGACAGTGGGGTGGGAGGAGGTATTGTTTCATATTCTCTGTGTGTATATAAAGTCTGCTGCAGTTTCCACGGTAAACATCTGATGAAGTGAGCTGTAGCTCACGAAAGCTCATGCTCAAATAAATTGGTTAGTCTCTAAGGTGCCACAAGTACTCCTTTTCTTTTTGCGAATACAGACTAACACGGCTGTTCCTCTGAAACCAGTTTCTGAACTGTGTCCATGCAGGGCTTTGTTTTTCTCACTGGTGGGTATTCTGCACCCCAAGCGAAGTCCTGTGGAGCTCCCCTGTTCTGCACTGTAATCCTTGAGTCCTTGTTGCAACCTTCAGTCTAGCTCTAGGAGGATGGGATGGGACTGTCGTCAAAGCCTGCAGTAAGAAGAAAAGGAGTACTTGTGGCACCTTAGAAACTAACCAATTTATTTGAGCATGAGCTTTCGTGAGCTACAGCTCACTTCATGCATCCGATGAAGTGAGCTGTAGCTCACGAAAGCTCATGCTCAAATAAATTGGTTAGTCTCTAAGGTGCCACAAGTACTCCTTTTCTTTTTGCGAATACAGACTAACACGGCTGTTACTCTAAAGCCTGCAGTGCTGCTCCGTAATCACCCAAAGAGGTTGCTGAGAAATGTGAAGTATATCTCCCCATCAGCACCCCCAGCACCCACCCACCCCACCCCCCCACACACACATCTGAGCAGGATTGCACAGTCCACAGGGAGATGATTGGCTGCTTGTCACAGGAATAAAAATGAAGGCAGGCTTACCGGGTTTTGATGCTTTGGTCTGATATAACTAAACATCCATTTAATTAAAAATGAAATGAATTAAATTAAATTTCACAAGTAATTAGTCTAGCGTATGAACTAGGTCTTTTGGTATTCTCAGGAAAACAAGCACATTAAATTGGCTGACATTTTGAGGTTTTGAAAAAGCTGCTACTGCACACGCACAATGGCTCCTTTCCTTAATGGGTTTTGATTGTGCATTCCATTTCTGCTATGCAAAAGCCTATTAAGAGTAATCCACAAACCATAGCTAAACACATGTTCCATCATTTCTCCATAATCTGGAGTGGATACTTTTCCTATTACACATTCATTCCTTACACCACAGGAGCTATTACCGCGTCTGCTCTGAATATGCATGATGAATCATTCACAAATAACTCATCAAAACCCGACCAGGTGTATTGACATGATATTGAGTCAGAAGGAGCTTCACACCCCGCAACACTGAAACAGGGCATTTTTTCCTTTTTGCTCAGTTTTCAAAACTTTCATTTGGATGCTACGGTTTTCCCAAGAGACTCCAACTGTCAGCAATGGATGCACAAAAATGCCCATACCAAACACTTAAATACTACCGTAAAAATAAATGACAAAAATGGGTTTACCATAAAGAGTCTTGTTAAAACCCACAAAAATAAAGCAGTTCAGAACAAAGGCTGAGAGTGCACACTGAAATCATCCCGTTTTATTTAGGCATAGCTAGGACCTCATGAACAAATCTCCTGTGCCATATGTTCTGTGATTCCTTTGGCACTATACAGAGAGTGAGACAGCCTTCCTTTTGAATTATACCTTGTTTTTGATATTTAATGAAAAGCGTGTGATGCTTTTTTATTATTTAATGTTACACTATTTAAACCATTAAAAAATGTGAGATCAGCATTTAATTGCGATGTAATTAGTGATGGGTCCAAATTCTGAAGTTCAGGTCAGAATCCAGACCCAAACTTTTCCCAAAGTTTAAGGTGTTCAAATCCAAGATTTTTGTTTGGGCTATTATAAAGACTTTGAGAAAATTCAGATCTAACCAAAAGTCTGGGGGAAATCTAGATTCAGAGGTTCTCTAATAATTTTGATGTGTATCTTATTACAGAACTGTTCATAATCTACATTAAATAAGGAAACCGTTAAGATCTTATATAAGAGAAAGCTACAAAGACTTACAGCAAAGACATTTTAGTGCTCTATTCACTTAGGTTAGGAGCAACTATTACTTGCCAGGATGAACTTGACTGAAGTTTGACAACCTTATTGTTTTGTTTTCAGCTGAAATGAATAGTCAGGTTGAAAGTATAAATGAACTTTCAGAAATGCAGCCGGAAGATTAACAAATAGGTAAGTCTCCTACGACCAGTGTTTCACTGCAAGTATGCATATCCATGCAGATTCTGTTTGGAAAAAAAGATCTGTTGTATTAATGGCCCAAAGGTGTAAACATGACCCAATCACTGTCTAACATTAAACAGTGTTAAACAAGGTCTGGGATTTGGTGGACAGAGACCTCAGCCTGCTTAGTACCATAGCAGACACACCATTAAACACCCTTTTAACCTTTTACTAAAGATACAGAAAAGAAGGAAAAACAGTTAAAGCATTTGAAATGCAAAGCATTACATAAGGCTTTCATTTTAACAAGATTTCGTGTTCCTTTAGCTGGAGAGAATTTTTAGAAAGAAACACACACACCTTTGTTTGACAGTCCCTTAGATGATATCAAAAATGGCAGTAATGGTCTTACTGGGGAAAAGAGCAGATGTTTATTGAGATGAGCTGGAGTTACTGCTGTTAAAGTCCAGTCCTGTTTCATCCCAGGAGGTAGTTGGGATTCAGCTGGAGCTGGTAGGGAGGGTAATATCATGTGGGTCCATCTCTCTGGCCTGGTCTGGTCAGGACATCCCTCAGGATTAGGATGAAAAAGGTCCAGTGTGCTACCCAGTGGGGTGGCAACCATGATGGCAAAGCTGTTCCAGCAGCCTCTCTCTCTTCTTCCATATTCTGCCCACAAAGTCTCTTTCTTTCAGGACCCAGAAAGGGAGTGGTGGATGGAACAGCTCAGGTGCTCATTATTTTGTCCGCCAATTAGGCTAATATTAGACTCACACAATTTGGTGCGTTAATTTCCAGTTCCACATCTTCTGTTTTTACTAAGAATGATTTTAACATAATCCTTTAACTGCATCATTAGGTCCTTTCATTTAGTTTTTCTGTCTCCTTTTCATACCTTTTCCCATCAATGTTTATTATAATAGATTATTGTGACATGTTATGAATTTTTGCATATTTTTACAGTTGATCTCATGTTTAGGCCCAATTATTACAACAGATCTAAATACTATGATTAAAATTGGGGTGACCAGATATCCTGATACTATCAGGACCATCCCGATATTCGGAACTTTGTCTTACAGAGGCAACTATTACACCACCACCCTTCCCCCCCCATCCCCCCCTCCCAAAAGTGTCCCGATTTTTCACACTTGCTATCTGGTCACCTTAATTAGAATATACAGAATTAGAAAAAGCAAAATGGGGGAAAGTATTAATTATGTGACATTAATTGTCACATAAATAATATAATAGCATTCTGCAACTGTAATGTATTTAGACTGTGTATGGTCTTAGATCAACAGAACCTGGATAGCAACAATATTAGCAATGGAAAAGTAACTGAGTGAATGTTTTTTTGTCATTGCTTAGGAAAATGAAAAGCAATTTATACTAATTGGAATTAAGTTCAGTTCTCTGAAATCTGTATTCTGGGAACAACAGGTTTGTGTCATGAGGCTTTTATGCCCTTGGCTCTACAATGCCTAATGTCACTTCTAACTAGACTCCTGTAAAACAAGGCTGAAGTCAGTTGGCTGCCTTTTTGAGCTTTACTGCTTTATATACTGAATGATGGTGCCATTGCACAAGTGCACAATTGTTATTGCAGCAGAAATGGAAACGAATAGTTATGTTCACAGACAATAAACAGTCTGACTCCTCAATAAAAATGAGTAATCTGCTAGAGATAAAAAGTCCCTGGCACACCCCAATTACAAAAGAAAATGTTGATCCCTGCTGAAGATATGCAGTTTCAAAGCATTACTACACACCTCTCCCCCTGTATAGGGCTATTATAAGATTCTAATATCATATATAGCAAGATGTGTTATTTATGCTCGTAATGGGATTTCATGTAGCTCAAGACCAAACATAGAAGCTTTACAACAGCAGCAGCTTTGTCACAGAGATTTAAAAAGCAAGGTCTTATTACAGTGTATATCCCTTTGTCCTTGTCAGTATGTTGACAATATGCTGCCATACTGCATGAGAGAGAGAAATATGGCTGATGGATCCCCATTGAAAAGTAGTGAAGCAAAAATAAAAAACATCTTAAGGATTACTTCTGCAGTTCTCCCTTTCTTTTTCACCTTTTCTTAGCTTCTGATTATGCATTCTGTTAAAATGCTTGCCATTTAAAAATAGATTAAAAGGTTAATACCGTCATTGATTTTAAAAATATATTTATCAGTTATAACTGCTTTCACATAAATGGAAAGAAATTTGTCTTTCATACATTGTTTTCTCACTAAAATTAGTACATGCATATGTTTTGGGATGAGATCATTTAAACTCTGCTCTATGAAAGTGAAGCTTGCATTAATAATACAATATTTAGCATTCAACTAATTAATTTTCTCAATTCCAGTGTGAGGTACTGCAGTACTGCTCCCATTTTACAGAGACGAAAACTGAGCCGGAGGGGTGAAGTGACTTGCCCAGTCTCTGTAGTATTTCAATGACAGATCCAGGATTAAAACTAAGGCATGAATTACGTTCAGCTGTTTGCTCAGTCCCCCAAACCATACTGCCGCTCTGCTTTGATTGCAAGCAGCCAGGTCCACACAGTGAAAAATCGATCATCTTGTTAAACTTTAAAGGCTCTGAACTCTCTAGGGTCTTTAGGACCAAGCAGATATCTTTGGGACAGTGGTTTACTGTTATTTTAAGAGCGTTCTATACACTATTCCCAAAATGCATATCAAAAATCCCTAAGAACTCTTGCATGATTACTATGCCCTTGATGTCAACAAACATAAGACACATTATTCAGCATTTCGTTTTTAAAAAACAAAAAATATGCTCTAGGAATTATTTGGGAGGAGTTCTGTGGCCATTACTATACAGGATGTCAGACTAGATGAGCACCAGGGTCCCTTATAGCCTTGAAATCTATGGAATTTTTGAGTTTCTAATCACTATTACACAATAATGCCAGCCATCAGCACCATTAATGCATACAGCCATAACATCACCGTAGTTGATTCCTGCCCACTTTGTTGTTGCTAGTGCCAAAATCACAGCTGCTTCATGCCTCTTTATTTTAGCCCTGTTTGAGGACTGTGTTATCAAATACTTCCATGGCACCTTGCTTGCCTATATGTTTATAAAGTACTGTCCACACATGTGATGCTATATAAATAATAGTGTCTTATTTTACTGCTGTTACATGCCTCCCATATTTTGCACGTGTGTTTGGCAACAGAGACATGAGGAAACTGTATTAAAAAGACCCAGCTAGCCATTTGGGTCCCTGAAAACTTTTGATTTTGATTAAATGAACTATATCAGTTTTTTTCTCCCTATCACAGAAGAACAATATGAGAGAAGAGAACAATGGGGTGAAACGTGAACGGCAGTCATTAGCATTGTATGGCATCATTCTAACTATCGGCAGAAAGCGCATCGGAAGGTGCCCCATGGGATGGGAGGGGAAGGGAGATAAGGGAAAATGAATGTTTGTTTTAATTCCTCTTAATTCTCAATTGCATTTTGTTCTGTAAACCTGTTTTAAAAGAAAAAAAAGCTTCCCTACTTTGGTCATGATGTCCCACTTCAAGCAATGTTTTGCATTGTCCTGGCAGTTACAGCAACTTCTAGGTCCTGGGTAATATTGGAGATGCTTATTCTCCCCCCCCCAACACACACACATACACTCTATCACTAGCCTCTGAATCTCATTTCCCAATGAGGGCACATCATCCAAGCAACTGGTGGGAATGGGATTTTTTTGGATTCTCTGGGATAAATTTGGGGCTTTGGCTTGAGGATGTGGACTGCCACAAAGCATCATAAATCACAGAACACTGTGTATCTTAGGAATTTTAAGAACAGCTGTTCCAAACAATCCCTGTATTAATAGTGAAGTTATAGCACAGTGCCCAACTCCAGCAACATCAGTCAGGAATTCCTGACTGCAAGTACCAGTGCAAAATATTTAGAGCTTTTAGAACAATGACCCCTGCCACTATGGAGATAGTAAAAGAGCTAGAAGGAGTGTTTCCTAGTGCACAGTAGAATCCAACCTAAGCTTCACACTATAAACTTGGAAATCTGGATGCTTCAGGATGTCTTATTGCTGTATTGCTCACTGGGAGAATGGAGACGTCTGTTGCCCATTGCTGATCTATCTAAATCTTCTGGTCATAGCACAGCATGTGATGCAAAGTAATGCAGTTAGTGCATCGATTCTGTTCTCTTCTAGTGAATTTGCACTTCTAAAAGTAAATAATTATTTTAAGTGGGTACTTAAAGTACCTGTGGGCAACTAATACTTTGCACAGCCTGTGAGTAATGGAGGATAACAGGCATTCTGCATCCAGCACATCTTTAAATATAGTTTATGGCTTTAACAACTTCACTGTACCTTGTGTCAGCCCTCATTATATTTTCTACTGCATATGCATGATTTTTAAAAATGCAATTAACAGTTATTTCGTTAAGAATGTTTTACCATATGTCATTTGTTCTGCCAGCAAGTGCTGCATTCAGAAAAGAGGGCTTATGTACATTTTTTCAACAGTACTGTAAATTTAATTGATACACGAGACTGAAGGAGCACACAGCATGTGTCCAGGGTCTGATGTTCTGCAAAATATAATGGTGTTAAAAACAACTAGAGCTTTTTTTTTTTTTAAACATTCCGAGATTCTGGTTTTGCTTGAATATGTACGCTCTTTCCCCCAATCCTGAAATGATGACTGACTGGCACGCAAAAAAAAAAAAAGTTGAGAGGAGACTGAAATGTATTGGCCCTATTCTGATCAATGGATTTGTGCCAAGTTCACACTGATATAACTGTGAGCCCTGTATGTATATAAACAGTTTGACGGCTGCTGGCATTTGCAGGTTGATCGGAAATAATGACGGGACAAACCGGGATCTAAAACAAGACCTGCAGATTTGTCTCTGGGAGTGTGGCCACTAGGAGTGCCTGACATCTTCCAATGAGCTGATTTTATGTGCCTCTAGCATTGGAGCCGCTTGATGACCCCAAGGGGGAGGAGGGCATTGTCTGCAGTCACTTCCTGTGGCATTGTTAGGGAACATGGGGTGGGGGCTTCCAAGGCTTTTGGATTTCTGTTTGGAGGCTAGTAGATATTTCTTTTTGAGCATGATCAGCTTTGAAAGAAACTAGGTTTCAGATGTAATTAATCCTGTTAGTGCCTGTTAAAACAGTGCCAGGATTATACCATACTTACTACGTGGGGTCAGAATGCATTTTGGACATCCCTTCCCCTACCCTTAGACGCTTCTATGCCTCTCTCCTTTTCCATTCCTGTTAGCTTGACCGAAGGTATCTTCGGTACCACACCCCTGAATGTTATTTTCCTTCTGTCCCTACATTTGTTTCTGGCTGATTCCAATTGCAGCAGTCAAAGGACCAGCAGCTTGTGTATCTGCATGATGCACATACAGTATGTTTCATTATCAAATGATTTCTCTTTAAATAGCCTGTCATAATAGAACCGATACCGTTTCTGAGGGAAAAAATAAATGTACTGGGTAACAATAATGTTAATCCTCCATTTGTGTGTGTCCTCTTTAAAAAGGCAAAGATTGAAGGGCTCCCTTTGTTTGTAGAGCTAGGGAAACTCCTCCATAAAGCATTTGGAAAGTCAATTGGTGTAAGCGTTCTAAAGCGTGGTGGGAAACTGTGTGGGCCAGATTTTCAGTTTTAAATTGTCACAGCTCCACTGAGTGGGGCTGAGGTAGGGCAATATCCACAAGGCATGGATCTGGTCCTATGTGTTTAATTCTGAAGTTGTACATGTATGATTTTCACAGTCTTCCACGTACAACGCTAGAGAACTGCAGGCTGCTGCTAGCTGAGTATCCTCAATGTTAGTGAGATTCAGGCTCAGCAAGGAGCAGACAAGGAAGATCAATGCGAGAGACTGATTAAAGAGGGGTGTTCAAAAATATACAGAGAGACAAGACAATCCTTAAACTCCTTGGCAGTACTGACTGATATTAAAAATAATTAACTCCACAAATACTTCAGGTTAGAGACTCCTTATAACCAGTGACAGTAATTTCATTGCTACCCTCGTTTAACCTTGGTTCTCTTTAACAGCAGAGATTCTTTGAAGCTGTGAAACTTTTGCCTGAGGACTCTGCAGCAAGTGTGAAGCACAGGCAGGAAGTGTAGAGTAAGAAAATGTATGAGTTGATTAAATCTTAACAGTCCAATTTTCAGTCATGAGTGTGTAGCTTGATTTCCTTGCTTTTTTGTCAATGTGGCTTTGGGGTTGCATCTGTTTAGGATTTTTTAATGAAAAACATTAATAAAACGATGTACGCACAGTTAGGCAATTTGATTCTGAGCTCTTTGGTTATTGCTGGACTGGTTGCACCCTGAATGCAGCCACCTTTGATTTTGCTGGAGCTACAGAAGTAGAGAGTTGGCTCTGTAGAAGAATAAATATCAGAAATAGATTAATGCCACTATAACAGGAGTTTTGGTTAACAACTAAAATTTTTATCACAGTATGTTCTGTATAGAAAATAGAACCCCTAAATTAGTGGTGTTTGCATCCAAATATTAGAATATGCTTTCACTGTTCCAATTGAAAAAGTGCTTATTCTACAATTAGGAGCATCAATCTATTTTTCCTGCAGCTAGCGATTGCTCTGATGACGGACAAGTTTCCTTTCCTACAGGCTTACAAAGGAGATGTCTGAGACACTGTCTGTAATATCGGGTCACATATTATTCACTACAGCTAATTGTAAATCTTTCTATGGCGCGCTGAAAAGCCTGTTTGTGAATTAACACTGTTCTGCTTTATGCATTTGATTGAAAAAGATATTTCTCTATATGCAGTGCATGTCTGCTTTGCTTTTAAAATTACAAAGTTAGCAGAATATGTTGGATATATTTTCTTGGGGAATAGGGGTTTTTATCATACGATTCATCAAGGATTTGCCTTACCCTGACATTTGTGATATAAAGGAAAGTCAGAAAAATGTAATTTTCTTGATCAAAAATATGTTTTTACTTAAATGCAAATAAATGTAGTCTGTTGCTTGCACAATATATGGTATAGTGGCTAAATAGGTTAACACGTCTTTTTTGTTAATCTGAGATTTACATGCTGAATTTCCTTATGAATCTGTTGTTTTTTCCTTTGTCTGTGCCATACATCTGAAAACTTAAACTAATGATGCCTTCATACTACAATGTTTGTTAAAGCAAAATGTTAATAAAAACTTGTTCTGAGGACAAGACTGCACTGCTTGTGTTTTTCTAACTTTGCTGATTATGCAAGTCAATTTTGTGATTAATAATGTTCATTTCAGATTTTGAATCTGGTTGTAACTGTGCACTTCAGATTCCTCATTTAAATGTATCTGTCATCGGCTAGTTATTTCTTATAAGAAAACGATAAAGCTGAAGGATTTTATTTTTGGAAAACAATCGGCAGTGAAATGAAAGCTTTTCAGCTTAAAGGGGGAAAGGTTGATCAGTTTAAACATATTACTAAACTAGAGACTTCATAAAAATCCTGGCAGATATACCGATCCTGATTCTCTGTCACTCTGCACCTTATAAAAAGAACAGGAGTACTTGTGGCACCTTAGAGACTAACAAATTTATTTGAGTATAAACTTTCGTGAGCTGCAGCTCACTTCATCAGATGAATGCAATGGAAAATACAGTAGGAAGATTTTATATATACAGAGAACATGAAACAATGGGTGTTACCATACACACTGTAATGAGAGTGATCCTATTACCAGTAGGAGAGAAAAAAAACCTTTTGAAGTGATAATCAAGGTGGGCCATTTCCAGTAGTTGATAAGAACATGTGAGGAACAGTAGGGCGGAAAAGCTTTATACAGGGTAAAATGGATTTATTTGGGGTTTGGACCCCATTGGGAGTTGGGCATCTGAGTGTTAAAGACAGGAACACTTTTGTAAGCTGCTTTCAATTGAGACTACAGCTGTTAGGGGATGTCATTCAGACCTGGGTCTGGGTCTGCAGCAGGCTAGCAGGGTCTGGCTCAAACCGAGCAGGGCACGGAAGCCCTAAGCTGCCAGGACAGGAAAGCAGGGGCAGAAGTCGTCTTGGCACATCAGCTGGCAGTTCCCAAGGCGGTTTCTGTGATCCAACCCATCACAGGGCCTTCTCAGTCTCACCAGCCTCAGCTGTTTTTAGCCTAGGCAAGATGGGCTTGGGGATAAAGTAGTCCCTCTTGGCTGCACAAGGGCAGTCCGCTCCTTCTCTCAGCCAATCTTTTAGGCTTGTTTTTCTCCCTTAGGGGAGGGAATGCAGCCTCCCCTCCTGGGGAGGCCTGCTGTCTTGCTGCTCCTCACCTACTGGCAGCTTGACTTCCGCACTCCCCCTCTCCCCAACAGCGGAGGGTTTAACTCTCCTGTATGAGTTAAGGATGCAGCCTTTAGTTGGAATCAGCTGATCCTAATTGCCCTCAGGTAACTCCCTCTCAGTTGATCCTAACTGATCTCTGGTAACCCCATCTCAGCTGAACCTGATGGACCTGTAGTCACCCCTCCTCAGTTGATGGGGAGGAGGGCCTTTTACCCTTCTGGGACTGTTTTCCACCCTGCCCTTGCAGCTGTCTGTCCTGAGTTTATCACAAAGCTTATATAAGTTTGTCAATTTAACAAAGAAATCGATATGTACCAGGCTTGTTCTCCCAAGGGGAGTTCCTGAGACACTGCAAACCAAATGCACCTCTTCAGGTACAATAAACAAACAGATTTATTAACTATAAAGCTAGATTTAAGTGATTATGTAGTCGTTTACATCAAATCAAGGTGAAAAAGTGCTGCAAAATCATAATGGTAACATTTCACATCCATTTCGCACTAGTGTAAATGTCAATACAAAATACAGAGTAATGAAGAATCAGGCCTACTGTGAGGGAGTTTGGATGGGAGGGCAAGATTTTCATTATTGACTAGTGATTTTATAAGAGCACTGGTGTTCAAAATTTTCTCAAAATCAGACCATTTTAAGGTGTATGAAGTTGGGCACTAAAATCACCAGTCAAGTGTATAGAAGAGAATGGAAAGCAAAAGAATACTTAATAGTGTGATATAAATCTTTTATTGGCTTGATTGGCACCTTCATGTATTCTGTATGCCACATATTTTACAGAAAAGAATTACTACAGAAATGTTTTAGAGAGGGAATGTTTATTGTTGGGATTTTTTGGTACCCCTCCACCCATAAGCATTGGCTGAGTAACAATGAGTCAAACTATATACAGTAGTTTGCTGAGATATAGTTTTCAATGCATAAATGTCGTTGTTTCAATGTCCAGAAACGTGAAAATCTAGAAGGCAGCGCCATTATTATGAAGTTGGGAAGCCTATCTTTCCAATGATATAAATGAAATGTTATGAAGTCATATTTCTGGAGGAAAAAAAAAGGAGGACATTAAATCATTTATTCATGTAGGACCAAATATCATTCATCCCTTATCTTTGGCAGGTGTAATGTTGGGAGAGAAGCTCCACTTCTGGAAAAGTAAGAAGGAAACATTCCTCTAGCAAGGTATTTTTTTTTTTAATGGCAGATATTTAAAGCTGCTTAGAGGTTTGGAATGTTACAAGGTCTTCCAGTGGAGATGGATTGCTGGGCAGAGCCAGATGAGACAGGGAGACACGTATGATAAATGCACTTTATCACGTCGGCAATTTATTATGCGAGTCTGCAATCTCTGTCAAGCTGCCACCTCCACACAACTGATGTTGACAAAGGGAGGTGGCAGAATAAATGTGGCTGGGCTAGTATGTTTCCATGGCAGTTTTATAAGACTGATATTCAAAATGTTGACAGTGGAGTTCTCTAAGGGTATGTCTACAGTTTCCGGGGATTCACACTGCGGCAATCGATGTACTGGGGGTAGATTTAGTGGGTCTAGTGAAGACCCGCTAAATCAACTGCAGATCACTCTCCCATTGACTCCCGTACTCCACTGGAATGAGAAGAGGAAGGGAAGTCAACAGGAGAGCGCAGTAAGTTGACCTCAGCTACGTCGAATCCAGCTACGTTATACACGTAGCTGGAGTTGCATAACTTAGATTCCCCCAGCACCTCCTGCCTGTCAGCGGGCCCCGCCGATCAGCACCTCCCCCTCCCTCGCTGGGCCTCCCACCTGCCGCGGATCACATGTTTCGTGGCATCAGGAGGTGCTGGGGGGGAGGAGCGAGGGTACAACGCGCTCAGGGGAGGGGGCAGAACTGGGTGGGGAAGGGACAGGAAGGGACTGGGTGGGGCAGGGCGGGAAGGGACAGGGCGGAGTGGGGATAGAAGTGGGGGGGGCTTGGGGAAAAGGGTGGAAGGGGGGGGCCTGAGTACCCCCCCCCCCGGCAGTTTAGAAACTCGCCACCTATGTCCCAGGCCCCGCACCCTCCTAGGGACAGCCCTGCCTAACTTTAATTCATTTCAATAGGAGTTAGGCACCTAAATACCTTTGAGGATCTGGGCCTAAATCCCTCCTGTGATATACAGACACCCTTGTCTCCCGTCTGAGTTAAGGATGCTTAGCAGAATACTCTGGCTACCATACCAGTCTGTTCAAAACCTACTGCTCCTAAATGAGCTCAGAGCACTTTTAAAATTGGTGTTGATTTTTCTTCCATGTAGTAGAAAACTCTGCACACAAATGCATGTTTGTAAAGATGCTTTTTTAACCTTTATCCATTTCTGGAGGTGAAAGTTGTACTGTGGGATTTTAATGAGTCTTGTATCTCCTTATTTCTTAAATAAAAATATCAGGAGATGTTTAAATGCCCAGGTAGCGCGTTCCACCAGAATGATCAGTAACACTTTGCAGTAAGTGGCAAATCACTGTTAATTTCTTTGGAATTCACTGATAAAACATTAATCATAATGAACTCCTCTGGGGGAAAAAGGTCCCTATTAAAATGCAGCCAGTTAAGGAGATACAAAGCCCACCGTAAAGCAGAAGAGCTGCTTAGTGAGTGTACTCCAAATGGGTGTAGACCTGTGATTACCATAAGTAGTCACTGTTGACTTCCTTGGAAATTGTACACACCTGAAAAATCAGTCCTTAGATGTCTCTGCATTTCTGAGGTGGGCAGCTGTAGTCACATGTACCTGATTGAAGCTGGTGACTTTAGTGACTAATATTTAATTAATACAAAGTTAAAGACTTCAAAAAGAGAGGTTGAGACAGAGTCACATCAGAATATGCCATCCTCCAGTGATTAGGGACACTCTGAGAGGTGGGAGACCCCAGTTCAAATTCCATCTTGTCATCAGGTAGAGGGGGAAATTGAAAGTGGCATCTCCCACATCCTGGGTGAGAACGCTACCTACTTGGGGGAGTTAGCTGTGCTCAAAACACCCTAGCAGATAAGGCCATGCAGGCAAGTTAGCTGGGTCAACCCATATCTTCACATGTGGTTTTAGGATCGCAGTGGAGCTCAGTTGGGAGATATGCATGCATGCATGCATCTGTATGACAGTAGTGTGCGTGCCCTCAGGAAGAAATTTAGGCAACTAGGGAATTTTTACATTGAAAATTCAGGCACTGCGTAAGTTTAGGTGCCTACGGATGTTTTGTGGATTGCAGTAACCCCTAAATCTGGGATTTAGGCACCTAAGTCCCATTCAGGATTATTGTCTACAGTGAACTCTAGATCAGACGGTCTATGCTGTTTGCCTTACCTCTGTAATTGCATTCATTCACAGACCTGGATACACAAGTTATATTTTTGAAGTAATTTTTTTAACTGCGCCAGTAAGTACTGGTAAGTACAGCAAAGGCCATCAGTGAAGAAGAAGGAGGGAGAGATGACAGAACTGAAGGAGCTTTTCAGAATCCTTATGGTGCTTCTTGATCCAGGATAAGGGCGCCTCCCAATATCTATCATGAGGTCTTTGTCATGTAGCAGATATAATGGGACATGAGGTGGGCATGATGGGAAGTTGCTGATAAATGTAGTTGTTATGTTCTTGCATAATCTGGTTGTGTTGGCCCATATCATCTGGAAGTGATGTCACAGACAGCATGGGATTACTGCTGGATGATGATTATGTGTGATTTTGTGTGATGATCAAGTGATTTGATCATTTATCTTTATTTAGTGGATGAGACTTCTGTACTGTTCCCATCACCCATCTCTTTCCTACCTGGAAATGGTTACTTTTTCATGTTAATGTGATGCTTGTGAAAAGCCTTGAATTTAGACCTGACTTCAGTGAGAGATAAGGTCACTCAACTCCTCACCACAGCAAGGGTCTTATAGCACAGATACTAACATCCCCTACTGATGTTAGTAGGGTGCACGCTCTTTATTCTTTGTAATGCCTCCTCTAGGTCATGTTCTCTCCATGCTCAGCTAGTCCTTGCCCTCTCCACTGAGCAAAGAGGTCAATTATTATGGTGGTTTTGTGAGATGGAACTGAAATCAGACTGCGAACACCAACTCATTTTACATAGGCCTGCAAGGAGAGACGTTGGATGGGAATGTCTTTCGATCACTGCCCTATGAGGATGGATTTGAAATGGTAACCTACAGGTAAAAAGCTCTTTATCCACTTTCCCCAGGAGTCCCCAGGAATTAATTTTTCAAAGTAGGATGAAAGTAATTTTAATGTGTCAGAGACAGAGAATGTGATCCAAGAGTTAATCCAATTACCAATCAGTAAGAAATAACAGAAAAGATCCATAAGCCAGCTGGCCAATCAGAGGGGTGTTGTGAAATTAAATTCCCTCCGCTAACCTTCCAGTTCTGTCACACCATCTCAGCACCAGCACGGGATTTATTTTTATTTTTGCAGAGGAAAAGGAAATCAGAGACCAGCTGCTGAAATGAAGTAGATTACTGATTCCCCAAACGCCACTGCCCCCTGACATATTGTGATGACGAACATTTCAGTTTTAACTTGTGAATGCTCCAAAAGCGCCTCTCCTAGTATAGAGGCTGTGGCTGACTAACAGCCATTGAAGGTGAATGGTGACACATCCCCTCAGCAATCAGAAGCTACCAACATCAGTGCCTTCAGTGAGTGTTTCTGTGTGGTTATTTCAAGAGCAGCTCCTGGTGCAATACTAGAGTGAGAATCCCTTTGTTCAAGACACAAGAGGATTATTTGATGCCCCTAGGTAGAGAGAGAGAGAAAAAAAGGCAGCATCTTTTACTGATGCCGTTCACTCTGGCCATTAATGCAGTCACTACCCCATGTACTTTACTGTGATTACAGCATCTGCCTCTGCTGCTACTGCTTCGGCAGCACATACACTAAAACCGGAACAATACAGAGATAATGTGCATGGCCCCTGAGCAAGGATGGCACACAAATTCATGAAGCGTTCCATAGTTTTTATTGCTTCTGCCCCCATGCTATCTTTGCCTCTTTTTAAATTGAAGTAAATGTAGGAGCTTTGCTGCCAGAGGTTCTCTTTGGAACCTACCGCGGGGCCTCGGTCTTGGCTAGTCCTCTCTAGTCCATGCTCTACACTATCGGTTCTCAACCTGTTTACCACTGTGGGCCGCATATGCAGCTCTCTATGTGCAATGTGAGCTGCGGCCACACAATATATGTACTAGCCGTATAGCCCTGAGGATGTCACATGGTCCGCAGCTGTGGGCTGATTGGGCCACGGGCTGAGAACCATTGCTCTACACTCTACCATAGTCAGAGGAAATGAACACGTATGGTAAGATTTTATGAAGTGGCCATATGTCAGGGCACTATTCAGTGAGCTTCCCTTTCCTCAGGTGCGCAGGTGCTCAGAGAATGGCCTCTAAATTGATTGCTTGAGATGGAGAGGAGGAGAAAAAGCTTTTGGGAAGACAGGGCTCTGTAGCCTGGGTAATAGTACTTGACTGAGCCCCCAAGCTGTGGAATTTTCTGTGAATGTATCTTGTTTTCTTGTTGTAATCATCTTCCCTTGAGGAAAATACCTTGCTCCTGTGTAGCTACTGTTTACTGATGAGTCATTTCCACCAGAGTTCACCAAACTCATTTTCACTTGTGACCCAAACCCAGATTTGTACCAAAGTCTTCAGACAAGAAACACTAGTGCATTAATTGCTTATATCTTCTGTCTCCCTCATGTTGCTTTACTTTGAAATTCTGCCCATCTTCTAAGCATTGGGATTGTAAAAGACAGGGACACATGGCATGTCAACTGCTAAGGGCCAAGGAACTGCCATTTCAATTAAGCAAAATGTATTATGAATGCCCCTAAAACCAACAAGTGGACAACTCCAGAAGTTAAAAGAAAAACACTATTAATGCTGCTTCTCTTGAGAAATAAAAGCATTATAGAATCGCACATATCACTTATTTTTGTATTGCTTAATAGTCTATTGCACTCCATGCTGGCAGCCAACCTACATGATCAAAATGTGCTTACCCTTTTCCTTTCATCATTTTCCTATGTTTCTATGCTTTTGAACATTGAAGGTTATTGAGCTCTGCCTTTATTTTGAGGGGGTTTTTAAAAAATAATTGTCCTGTTAAAAATGATGTGATGGATAAAACTGCCAAGAAAATCAATCTATAGCATTTAGCACCAGCTCCTTTTTTAAATACAGCAACAAGGATTCTTAACTGTTTGAAAAAGACTCTAGTCCTAGAGAGAGAAATTAATCTTCTATGAGTAACTGCCATTTATATTAAAAGACTAAAACAAAATGAGACACAGAAGATGGATTTGCCTGCACACTAATCAGCCTTTTCAATCATGCACAAAAAATGCTTTGTTTTGTAATAAAATAGTTACGATGGAGTTGTGGGGATGAGGGGCAGAGAGGAAGAGAGGCAAAGGTTGGATAGATACATTTAGCACTGTGAAGCGGTCTGGCTACAAATGATATTCCATTACATTGCCAGCCTTGCAGCACAGCCAGGGAGGTGGGAAGAGACGAGAACCATGATTGGTTTCGTTTGTAAGGTAGCTCCTGCTTATTACATTCCTAAAGCTTTTCTCTTTGGTTTTTTTCTTTTTTAAATTAAAAATTAGGGTTTTGTTTTTCCTTTTATTTCCTGTGGTTAGAAAAACTCAGGATCCTATTTCTAGGCAAATATCACAATATCCCGAACAAACACCCTCCCAATTAGCAAGCAAGGTCTAGTAATTTTCGACACTGCTAATTCATAACCTGGCACTAGCTAGTTCAGCCTCCCTGCTCCCAATACTAAAACAATTCACCATCTAGTTACATGTTTTGGAAGTGTTATATTTTATGGTACCCGTAGCTAGTGCTTTTATTACTTTGTAATCGCATATGACCTGCCAGGTCCTTATGTACTGAAACCCCTTAATTGTGAGACCACCTAGCAGTTACTATTTAATGCTTTTATATATTGCAATTATTATTTATTACCATAGCACATATGAGTCCTAGTCATGGGCCAGGACCCTGTTGTGCTATGCACTGTACAAACACAAAACAAAAAGACAGCCCCTGCCTTACAATTAGAGCTGGCTGGGAATTTTTTAACTTTTCTCAGAAAATGTTAATTCATCCAAACAAAGGTTTTTTTGTGCAGTAATATCTGTTTTGACAAAATTTTCATCAGGAAGTTTTCTCAGCTCCAGGATGGACTTTCTGGTCAAAACCAGAAAGAAGGACTGTAGCCCAGAAGTTAGAGCAGAGCAGGGATTTGAACTTGGGTTTCCTCCCATGGGTGTCCTAACCACCAGGCCAAACAGTCACTGTTTCTTTTCTGGCCCAATGAATATTTAATTATTTATACAAAGTGGAAAAGTTTGAAACAGGAGGGACTGACTCTATAGCCTGGAGGGTAGGGCACTCGTCCAAATCAGGCTGATCAGGGGCATGGACCTGGGTCTCCCAAAGCTAACCATTGGCAATAGCCATAATAGGGTCTTGCTTTTCACGAAAGCTCTACTTTTTGTTCCAATATGGAGCGAAAACAAATGTTGCAACGTTGACATGTGTCTCGGAACAGTGTGTTTGCTTTCCATCCAGCCCTGCACGCAATCTGTTGGCTCCAATTTCACACACTGGATATGGTGCAAAATTTATAATTATTAATAGCATGCCTGGCATATTCTAACCAGTAAGGGCGAGGTTGGAGCTTTAGGTACAGCCCTGAAAGAAGGGTGGTGTGTAAGCTGTACCAATTGAGGAGCAGCCCAGGGAGGCCTTGTTCCTCAGAGACAATCATGTCAAAATGTGCCCTTTTTGCTGCTGAGTGTGTGCACGCTTCTCTGAGCAAGATGAGCAAGCATATGCAGGGTGTGTGAATATGTGTATCAGGGAACTGAGCGAAGTCCATGCCCTTTGCCCTCAGTTTCTGAGAGTGTTTCACTTTCTCAAGAATGACCACAACCCTCAGAGAGTCAGTTCTCTCCCTTGCCCCTGCAAGATAGTAATTAACTGCTGGCTTATGTGATGGAAAAATGTTATTGGCGTAGATCTGGAATGGGCAGATTACTTATGGTTGTTGAAGTCATGAGTGTGTGCCCTCTTCTGGCTGGAATCAGCTCTGCTGCATGTCATAGGTAAGGATCTACTTAAATTGTGGAGAAATCACACATTTTTTTGTGGGTTGGTCACAGCATAAATAGCAAATTTCATGGATGTATATATACAGTATGTTTACAGCAAGTATTCTGCTGTACTACTGTTACATTTGTAAGTCCCCCTGGCTAAGGGATACTTCTGTATACTTTTACCCTAGTATAAAAGTACTCAAAAGACCAGATTTCATAGGGAAGACCACATTTCATGGCCTGTGACCCTTTTTTCATGGCCGTGAATTTGGTAGGGTCCTAGTCATAGGTCATATAAGGTATATCTATTCAGCAGTTTCACACCCGCGGTTGGCCCACGCTAGCTGACTCAGGCTCATAGGACTTGGGCTGTGGGGGCTGTTTAATTACAGTATAGACTTCCGGTCTGGGACTGGGAGTCGGGCTCTAGGACCCAGCAAGGTGGAAGGGTCCCAGAGCTTGGACTGCAGTCCAAGCCCGGAAGTCTACACTGCAATTAAACAGCCCTGCGACTGCAAGCCTGAGTCAGCTGGCATGGGCCAGATGCACGTTTTTAATTGCAATGCAGCCAAACCTGGGGTCTTTTGGAATGAGAGGATTTGAGTCCTGCTTCCACTGCTGCTGTGAAGTTTTCAGGGGTCATGGTGTACAGCATAGCAACAACTGTGAAATCCTGTGTGGATCGGGATCTAAGTAAAACTAACCCGGGAGAGTTTATTTAGAAATCCCTGTCATTTTCTTGCAGTGGTTTCACTGCAGCAGAGGGGTAGTTTTCTTGAATACAGTAAAAACGTTTTAGAATTTTAAGGCCTTTATAAATATTAACGCTATTTTGGGATGATTTCAGAATGCAAATCTGGTATGTATATTTCCCATATTCTTAAAAAAACACATTGCTGAGATTTTTCTGAACCCTGGGAAGTTAATTATATTATACACTAATTGTATCACCTGTAAATCGAACTCTTTATTTTCTTGTACCAAAAGCAACCTCGTGCTCCTCCATTCTTCAGAATCACTCTGAATTGTATTATAGGACACACTCCAATAGCCATCCCTTCTAATTAGGGGCTATCTCACCCCACCGTCTCTTACCAAGATTATCTACATTAGTGACATCTGAAGATTTCAGATTCCTTCTCACACTGTTGTACAGTGTGCTGAGTTGTGGAAGCTAAAGCTGGTGAGCAAATGATTTTTTTCCTGCAAAAAAATTTTTAACAAAAACACACATTTTCCTTTTTTCGCCTAACTTTTGGAGGCGTTTGAGTAAAACCCCAAAACAAAACAAAAAATCCATTTTCAGCTACTGAAAATGGAAAGATTTCAATTGGAAATGTTGGAAGGGGGACTAGTTGCTGGAAATGGAATAACTTTTGGAGATTGGCTTTTCAGTTTTGCTACAGAAACCTGAATGTTTTTGATGAAAATGGAAGGGGTTTTTTTTGTGAAAGTGGCCATTTAGGGGAAGAAGGCAGTTTCCATCAATAAAAAGCTTTACTGAAAATTATTCATTGACTCTGCCCTAGAGGTGGTTGTATTTCACTGGTGCTTTCTGAACCGTATACGGACTTCATCCTGCAAGGCTTGCATGACTCATCATTCTAGGACTGCAGTCGTTTTGGAATCCTTCACAATGAAAGGAGCTACGTACATTTAATGCAATGTTATTTTTATCTAACTACAAACAGGATACAATGAAAACCAAGACAGAACTGTGTGGATTAGTTAGCAGGGGGAAAAAAGAAAAGGAGGACTTGTGGCACCTTAGAGACTAACAAATTTATTTGAGCATAAGCTTTCGTGAGCGACAGCTCAGCTGTCGCTCACGAAAGCTTATGCTCAAATAAATTTGTTAGTCTCTAAGGTGCCACAAGTCCTCCTTTTCTTTTTGCAGATACAGACTAACACAGCTGCTACTCTGAAACCTGTCATTATGATGGGGGGAAAGAATCCTATACATATTCCATCTATAATATAACATAGATGGCTGGATGAACATAAAAGGGCTCTGAATTATTTTGCTGCTTCCGTGGCTATAGAAACAGGGCACTTGGTTCTTTACATATAAATGTGTAGAAAGAACACTCAGTGGCTGTGTTTAGCTTCCTCCTCAAAATCTGTTCACAAAGCATTTGCACAAATCAACAGCAAAAGCTAAATCTAAAAATGAGACTTGTCCACATCACATGGCCCAGCTGGAGGTGGGAAAGAGAACAGTCAAAATAACTGAGAGCAGCTATGCTTCCCTCAGTGGCGCAGTCTGGCCCAGAGCACCTACTGTACAGAGCTAGTACATTGTGCAGTGGCAAGCACTTAACCAAGAGGAAATCCTGACTCATTGTGCCAAGCTATAAGACAGCCAGGTAGCAGGCATCCTAGTCCCAGCCCCTCCCCTGTACAATGATACATGGAGCTAATACATTCAAAAAGGCTCACTGAGAACACTAACCTGCCATTCAGCTGGGAGTGGAAATGTTTAGGCTCAGGGAGGGTCGCCAGAACGGCTCATTCAAAGTGCTCTCCGTGATCAAAGAGTGGGATTTAAAAGATGCCAAACCACATCATAAGTTCTTCTACCCACCGTGTAACTTTTCAGGGGAGCACATGCTTCGAGATAATACTGTGGGCTTGCCTTGGTGATAAAGTCCACACAGCATATGTCAATGTGTTTGTGACAGCAAATGTTGTGTGTTTGTCCTTTGTCTATAACAGCGCCAACATATGGATATTTTGCTAGAAGACCTTTTTTTCCTTTCTTGCATATTTGATGGAGGTAGGTAAGTAAATCCATGCTAATGCCATTCCTTTGTCTTCAAACACAGACCAGTCTGTCCGTGATACCGTGATATGCCACTGTAGGGATAACGGGTACCTGGTATCGGAACTCTGGTCTTACAAAATGCCAGCAGCTTTCTCACACCAACGGAGTTTTGTTCCGTGGCTGTCTGGGCATTAAATTGACTTGACTGATAACAATAGACGGTCCCACTACTGGATTTGCTGTGCAAAAAAAAAAAAAAAAAAAGAAGTGTACACGGTGACAAGATTCCATTCAGGAGTCTCCTGCTACAGCTCAACCAGGTGAGCTCAAGGAAAGCCTTTTGCTGGCAGTCCCAGTGGGCACTTTCTCATCCAGAAATCATTCTTAAACACATCACATCAGAACAGTTCATCAGTGTAGTCTTTGGCACATTGTCATGGATTCCCCCACTCCATCCCCTGACAACACAGAAAGACACTTTATTGTGGTGTGACTCTGTTTCTGCAGTTTCAAGGAGACCTTGTTGGGCAGCTGCCAGCATTCACCTTTTTATCATCTACAGCTGTTCCACAGCTCAGTTCATATCCCTGAATTTTAATCTTCACATAGTGGTAGCTGTCCATAGTAAAATTCACTTTAATGTCTCCATTTCTTGCTGCAGTTGTGGTCTAGCTCATTCCAATGATTTCCTTCACTTTAGCAAGGCAGCTGATTCACATTCTGGTGATATCAGCTGGCTGGACTGTCCTCCTGCCTGAAGGCCATGTTACCTGTCAGAATGATGATGTGCAGAGCATATGCAGAAGTCAATTCCTCTGAGCTTTGCCCTTAAAAGGTCAGCCACTGTCTATTTAACTTGCACCTTTTCCTTACAGACTGTATTTACTACCTTCATATTTATCTCTAATTTTTTTTGGTGGGAGGAAAAAAATGCAATTTAAACATTATAAAGTAGAGTAAAGACAGCAAAAGTGATCTGACAGCACTGAAGTAGAATATTAAGAAATGTTGTTCATGATGTGTTTTCTTAAACTCTGGCCATTTCACTGGCTGGATTAGAGAAGATACCTCACTTTCTGATCTCAGGTGTTGTCCACCCAGATGATTTGAATCTGCTGTGCTTTCATCCCACAGTCAGCAAAGTCAATAGTGTTGATTTACATCTGTGTGGATGAGATCAAAATCTGGCTCCATGTAGTTACGTTGAAATGTCACAAACAAAATTCAAGGCTCTTGAAAGAAAACTGAGCTGCTTCTTTGTTTGTGTGTTTTTTTTTTTTGTTAACTCTTCCACCAAGCATGAAATATAAAACTAGAATTTTGCTTTAATTTGGAAAAATGCTACTGTGGAACCCTATGGAGGGGAAACAGGTTCAGGTAATTCCTATATGTTTCCTCTTGTACTGCGGACGGAGAGCATGGAACACATTTTCCCTTCATAAAGTATATGAAGCCTGGGGTGAAACACTGGTGCCCTTTGGTAAATATGTTGTTATGCCTGGGGTTGGGTGAAGCCTTGTTGAAGCTGGTAAGCATAACAGCTGCGCTTCCTTCAGGATAAATGTAAAAAGCAATTCAGGGTTTTGCTGGGAGCTGAATGCAATGCAAGAGCTGTATGAGTATTGTCTGATGAGAATAACAGCAGAAACACCACAGGAGCAAATACAGAAGGCAGCAAGGAAGCACCAGAGACAGCCAAAGAAGCACATGTAGTATGACCCTGAAAAAAATATGAGAGCGAGCTTTTGGGTAGAGTGTTGGCTGGAAAGAGGTTTAGAACTGTGAGCAATGAAACTCTCCCCCTGTTTGATTCCTATTGTGTTCAGGGGAACAGGGCTTTTATATACATTCTTTGTAACGAAACAGGCTTCTATCATATAAATACCTGACTCCATCATAAAATTCTCCTCATAATGGAAACGATCTGCAAGACCCTGAATATTGTCTGACTGCTCAGATCAAAATGGGTAACAATATAAACTGATGAGGTAAGCTACTGAATCTCTAGGAAAGGTAGAGAGATTTATACATTCACAGATTTTAAAGGCAAGAAGGAACCTATTGGATCATCTAGTCTCAGTTCCAGGCCTCAAATATTACTCAGTGATTCTTGAATCTACCCCATCAACTTGTGGTTGAGCTATATGAGCACCAATAACCTACAGTCAGTGCTGAATCTATCTTCCAGAACTAAGGAGACCCATTGCAACTGAGCCTCAGTTGCCATCATGAAATTACAGGAGTTCCTTCTTGGACACTTGGGGCAGCAACCTGATATAATTTCAACAGCTATAGCTAAAATGCAATATCTTGGGTTCCATATGCCTTATTATCCCATGTCTTACTAGTGTTCCTCTCAGACAAAAGTTAATTGGGCAAAACATTAATGTCCATCATCTTCATTTACCATAACCTACACAGATGTATATTGGCTGCACTTGCAAAAGTGCCAAGCTACAAATCTCATTAAAGTCACTGGGAGCTGCAGCAGGTTAGGACCTTTGAAAATAGTCCCATCCTGTGTGCAGTTAGTGAGACTGAACAATACTGGCTCTGATAGCGCTGTAATCTGCAGCCCTGAAATAGCTTGAAGATGACATCTAGGGTTAAGGGACACTTTTCTGTAGACCCGTTGGCTGAATTCTAGAATGGGCACGTGTGGTGTCTCGGATAAATGTTCAGAATGAGGCTGAGAGGAAAAGGGCCAAAACAATGAAGACTGGCATTGGGTTTTCGGCCTGGTGGATGAGCTCCACAGAAGAAGCGGAGACCTGGAAATGTATGTAGAACCAGTGAAGTGATGTTCTTAGTGGAGTGAAGGCCAAGATGCTGCTGGAATGTCTGAATTATCCAAGATACACACACCACTTTCTCATCTATGTCTTCATACCAAGCCTGTAGTTTATAGTGCCTATTTCTTTGTAAGCATAAAGGCATGGGGGTGTCTCTCTTGCAATTACCAGGTTAATGTGAGGTAACAATTGTGGGCCAAATCCTCAGCTGGTGTAAATTGGCACTGCTCCATTTAAATAAATGGGTTTACTCCAGCTGAGGATCTGGCCCTGAATTTTGATTTATCTGGTACAGTTTTTAAGCATCTGTCATCATATAGTATGTTCCAAGACCACAGTATATACAGGAAACAAAAGGGAGCAGGAGCTCCACTTTCCCCTGAAAAGCTATGACCTAAGAGTGCTTAGCAGTAGCAGTGGTGTGATGATGAAGCAAACCATCCAAAGACACACTTCTTATGGGGACACCGGTGACAGTCATAGAAGTGAAAACATGCATGCAAGGTTACAGGAAAGTAAAGAAACACATGGATACACAGCACTATAGGTGAGATACAAATAGAGGCAAAACGTACATTACCTTACCGTTTACTAGGCTCCGTAGACACGACTCCAAGCAGCTCTCAGAAACAGAGAGCTGCACGGTGGCAAAGACTGGATAAGTAAAATTGCCTGCCGACTTTGTGCTTGAGACCCAGCCCAGCAATGGGGGCTAGGAATGAAAAGATACATTGTTACCAAGCCAGAGGCCTGACTGACATATCAGAACAACCAATTGTAGCCAGCAGTAAACATAGTGTAGCCACCTTTCTAATTGCTGGTAACTAGACCTCCAAGGCCCACTCCCTGCCCTACGTCTTCCCCCAAACCCTGCCCCATCTCTCGCTGGATCGTCTCAAGGAGCCTGCCTGCAGGTAGGAGGTGGCCCTGGCTGAACTGGGACTGGCATGGGGAACTGGGACCTGGCACCTTCCCCCCATCCCGCGGTAACTGGACTTTTGAGGTTGATAGGTCCCCTTTTGACCAGATTTTGCTATCACAAACCAGGCACCTGACAATCCCAAATAGCACCCGGACACAAAAGCCAAATACCGGACTGTCTGTGTAAAACCCAGACAGGTGGCAACCCGACTGAAACTGCTCCAACACATGCTGAGCCTGGGCAGGGACAGTCTTTGCCAAGACAGAGCTGGCTGCAGGGAGTCTGGTAGCAGGAGAGGATGCAGCTCCTGAGCTGCTGTCTGCAGCAGAAGGGCAGCTGCCAGTTTGTCTCAATGGACCTGAGAGGGGCTGCATGGGAGCTGAGCCCGTTAGGCCTACCCTGCGCTGGGAGACAGAGAGTAGTGAAGGCTTCCTAGTAAAGGCCACCACAGCTATTCTCTGAGCCCCAACTCCATCAAGCAGCTAGGGCCGGGGGGGAGCTTTCTATGCTTTGCTGTCAAGTCTTTGAGGGAAGGAGTGTTTAATTGTTTCCAGGGCCGGATTACCCAATAGGCAGACTAAGCACGTGCTCAGGACACCAGCAAAGCAGGGGCCACCAAAAAAAATGAGGGTTTTTGTTTTGAAAAAATTTGGTATTTGAAACAAACACCATTCCGGAACATGTGGATGTGTCAGAGACTGTAACTGATCACCCTACTCCTGATGGTAAAACAGACATTGTTCTAGAAGGTGTGGATGTGTCAGAGACTGAACCGGCTCATGCTGTAAATAATAGGAGAAAAGATCCTGGTATGTGGGTTGATTTCAGTACCGATGGTGTAGATTATTGGATAGATCATGGACCAAATGACTGTCAGCACCACACTGGGCCATTTGAGAAATCATGTCGGACTTTTACCAATGGTAAACAAACAAGATATTGTCCACAAAAAATATTTTTCGGCATGAAAGCGAATGGTGAGAAATACACTAGAGAATGGCTACTGTATTCACCATCAACAGAGTCTGTGTACTGTTTTGTTTGCAAACTTTTTGCATATAAACCTTCAACATCCTGGTTTGCTGCAGATGGATTTAGTGACTGGCGAAATACAGTTTTAATTGAACAACATGAAATTAGCACTACTCACAGAGATTCAATGTTGACATATTTAAATCGAAGACAGGGCTTTGGATTGACACAAAAATTGGAAGAACAAATTAAAGGAGAGTGTGAATACTGGCAACATGTCTTGCAGCATGTTATAGCTGTTATTCAAACATTAGCTGAATGTGGTCTGCCTTTCTGGGGATCAAATGACACATTTGGATAATTTCAGAATGGAAATTTCTTGGGATTGTTGGAGTTTGTGGCTCAGTCTGACCCATTTTTAGCAGGCCATATCTCAAAATATGGGAATGCTGGCAAAGGTAACCATCATACTTATCCAAGACAATATGTGATGAACTCATTGGTCTAATGAGTGACAAAGTTCATTCAGATATTGTGGATGAAATAAATACTGCTGGGTACTGCAGTTTATCTGTTGACTCTACACCTGATCTTTCACATATTGATCAATTGAGTATTGTGCTAAGATATGTGTCTCCCACAGATGGAAAACCAGTTGAACGATTTATAACATTCCTCAATTTGAAAAGCCACACGGGTGAAGAAATGGCAAATCAAGTACTGCATTATCTGTGCCAAGTTTGCAAAATAGACTTCTCGAAGTGCAGAGGTCAATCTTATGACAACGCTGCCAGCATGTCAGGGCGTCATCAAGGAATGCAGAAGAAGCTTCTAGAACAGAACAAATGCGCCATATTCACACCATGTGCTGCACATGCTCTCAATCTTGTTGGCCGCGGTGCTGCTGATTGTTCTCCGGTGGCAGTAAGTTTTTTCTCAACAGTCCAGTTACTTGATACATTTTTCTCTGCCTCAACACACTGATGGGCAGTTCTTAAAACATATTTGGGCAATGATCGTGTATTGAAATCTCTTTCTAATACTCGCTGGGAGGCACATGCAGTGGCAACAAGTGCAATTCTGGAATCCTACTCAAAGATTGGGGATGCATTAGAAAGTATAGCTGAAGACCAATCGCAAAAGGGAGAAACTATAGGAGAGGCAGAAAACATTGCAGACAAGATGCAAGAACTAGAGTTTGTATTCATGTGGAATGAAATTTTACAACACTTCTACCACACAAGTCAAGCTCTCCAAGAAAAAAGAATTGGATTTGAAAACCTGTGCAGACCTCTGTCAATCATTAGCAGACCACTTACACGCTTTGAGGAATGATTTTGAAAGATTTGAAGACATATTGAAAGATGTCTTGCCTGATACTAACTACAAAGAAGCCCAGTCCCACAAGCGAATCAGGAAAATACAAGCAAATGATAGAAGTGCAACAGAAACAGCACTGAATCCTAGAGACAAATTTTGCGTATCTACTTACTACGCTATAATTGATACACTTGAAGTTCAAACGAAGAGGAGAGGTGAAGTGTACAAAGAAGTATCAAGTAGATTTTCTTTTCTAAATGAAATGGACTTATCTGACTAACAATATTCACAAAGTTCCCAAAAGCTAGTTGACTCAAACTCTGTTGACTTGAACATGAATCTCTGTGGAGAAGTACGGAAGTTCCACTGTTATATGTGTGCAAAGTTTAATGAAACAGGAAAAATGAAATTCAGTCACATTGATCTTCATGACACAATACTGAAAGATGGAATACAATGTGTATTTCCAAATGTAGAGATCGCACTACGTATTTTTTAACATTGATG
Source organism: Caretta caretta (assembly GCF_965140235.1). Lineage (NCBI taxonomy): Eukaryota > Metazoa > Chordata > Testudines > Cheloniidae > Caretta > Caretta caretta. The sequence continues at coordinate 197,941,987 of NC_134208.1, read as the reverse complement.
ATTACTAACTGCTCCGCAGAATGCTCTTTTTCTCAGCTGAAAAGAATAAAAAACTCTCAGAGAACAACGTGTCAGGAAGACTTGATTCACTTTCCCTATTGTGTATGGAAGCGGACATGCTTCGTCGCGTCAGCTTCAATGAACTTATCCAAGAATTTTGCAATCAGAAAATCTAGAAAGAAGCTATTTTAATTTCAGCATACATGTAAGTTTTATGTCATTTCGAAAAATAAAATTTTATTTGACGGTATAGTATTCTTTTTATTTTGAATTACATATGGGGGGGCACCATAATTTTTTCAGTGCTTAGGGCCTCTAAAGGTCTTAATCCGGCCCTGATTATTTCCATGGGATTCATTGGCTACTTGTTTGTTTGTGTCCCCTGCCTGTTCCCTTTGTCCCTGTTCCCTTTTGTAATTTACTTCATCTTTCCCTGGACTAATTTTTTTTTAATCCTTATAATCTGTTCTTCCTTGATTCCCTGTAACTATAATCTGTAATGTCATAGAGATCATAGGGGCTGTCTGTTAGTTTATGCACCTCCCACATGATGGAGGGACTGAATGCAAGGAAACCAGGGCCAATTGGCTGTGAGATGGGTCACTGAGCCTCTGAGGAGGCAGGGGCTCTACCAAACTTGGGCAGCAGGGCTCCCCAGGAGGGGGCGACAGATCAAATGGAAAATACTACGAGCTGAAGGTTGTAGCTAAGAGATACAAGTCCATTATCCTATCTCTGACAGTGGCCTGAACCAGATGCTTCAGAGGAAATGCAGTATGTTTCAAGGAACCCTGCAGCAGGGCTAACCTGCCCCCAGAGAAAGTTGTCTCCTCAATCCGCGCACATAAGCGCCAACTCCATGGGTGCTCTGGAGCTGGAGCACCCACAGAGAAAAATGGGTGGGTGCTCTGCACCCACTGGTAGCTCCCCACCCTGCCCCCCACCCCAGCTCACCTCTGCCTCTGTCTCCTCCCCTGCGCGCACCGCAGCTCCCCCTAGCTCCCAGCGCTTGCTGCCGTGAAACAGCTGTTTCGTGGCGGTAAGTGCTGGGAGGGAGGGGGGAAGGGGGAACGCAGCATGCTTGGGGAAGAGGCGGGGCCGGGATGGGGATTTGGGGAAGGAGTCCAATAAGGGCAGGGAAGGGGTGGAGTTGGGGCAAGGACTTTGGGAAAGGGGTTAGAATGGGGGTGGGGCAGGGGCAGAGTCGGGACAGTGCCAGGTGTGGGGGGTGATTGAGCACCCACCGGGCACTGGGAAAAGTTGGCGCCTATATCCACGCATATAGAGGTTGAGGATTTATATCCTTCCTCAAGCTCTGGGTTTGTCTTTTTTAACATTTACTATCATAACTCTGAATAATCTTCTTCTCCCTATAAATACTGAATCCTTTTTTGCATCCTGCTAAGCTCTTGGCTGCAACGCAATCCTGTCGCAGCAAGTTCCACAGGCTAATTGTGCGTTGCGTAAGAAAGCATTTCCTTTGTTCGCTTCTGAATTTGCCAGCTTGCTGTTAATTGAATGGTCCCTTGTTCTTGTATTATGTCCCTTGTTCTTGGGCTCTCTGGTTCTCTGACATTAAAACGGGGTGTGCTGGGAGTAAGGAATCTCCTATGCACCTGGTGTGACTGGGGACACCCAGGGAAAACAGCAGTTGAAAATGAAGTGGTAGACGAAAGCCCACACAAATCATCATAGCTGTGCAAAGAAGTTGCTATCTGTGAGAGGTGAAAGCTCTAGTGAATACATGAAAAATAGCCACTGCTCAGATGCCCGGAGCTGCTACAAAAATATAATTAGCAAAAAAAAAAAAAAAGAATAGAGAAAGTGGAGCCTGGCTCCTATCATTATTATTCAGTCTTCTGGTACAGAATGTATTTCCTTCCCCACGCATGAAACTGTACCTGAGTATTTGTTCCCATCTTTGCAGCGTCTCTCTCCCTCTGTTCTGTGGCAGCCTTTGGGTTAGCCGTGTTCAGCTAGTTCTATAAAGGGCACTATAAACTGACTGGATCCCAGCATAGTTCCACTGCAGCGTTAGAAATTCCTCTGGGTCAATGCACAAAAGGCATAAGTGCAATCCACTGAGGCAGTGTTCCTGGAGCTTAAATGGCATTTATAGACCTTGGCACAGGACAAGAAGCAGCTGCTGCAAGCACAGGTGTAGAATGACATTAGCTTTTAGTTGTTGTTGGTCTCTTAAGTCCCCTATCTGTTCCTCACCAGACCCCACTACTCCAAACAATCGTGGTTTTTGAAACAGCCCCAGTTCAAGGGCAGCATTAATTAGAGAGTCAGGTTTATGGCTGTGATAAGCAGTGCTGGGGTAAGGTCACACCTGAGGGCTGCTTTCATTAAATTCTTTGAAATGTGGCAACAATTTAGTCCTTCCCGGGTTGCACCTGTTGGTTTCTAATGGACGAGCTTCAGGCTTCTAACAAAGCACTTGGTAGCTCTTCAGATGTGTGTGTCAGTGCGTGGGCATGTCATTTAGCCAGTATCAGCCGAGCATTTTAGCATGTTCAATCAAGCTGAAGGTCACACCCTTAAAAGCTGCCTTCCCTTCAGGAAACCGCAGTAGCGGTTTGCCAAGAACTTTTCTTAGAAGAATTCCATCAATGTTCTACTGAAAACTGCTCATGAATGAAAGACTGGCAGCAGTACAGCTGGTCTTGAACTGGATTTTGAATCACCAAAATGGAAGGCAGTTTGGCGATAGGTGTTTTTCATTTCTGTTCATTCTAGTTAAGAGATTTAGTAGACAACAGCGAGGTCAAAAATTATCATGTGTATACCGTGTGTTTGCAGTGTCACCTTCGTAGACACACACTTCCACCAGTTTGCACCCAAAGGCCAGTCCAGGCAGAGCCCTAGGATTTCATTTCTTCCTGTACTTCCTCATGCACCAGTTCTTCTCCTTTAACACATTTACCCTCTCCTCTGTCTGCTCTCATTTCTAGTGAACAAAGGGCATCTCTGGGCTTCTCTTTTAGTAAGGAGGCCATTGAAGGGGAGCCTCCTCCGAGACTTGTCCCGATGTTGCTTGCTAAGCATACCAGCATGTGGCATTTATGCAGCATAGAGCTGTAACTCTCCTCTCCATCTCAAGGGGCAGGCAGTTGGTCCTCTATGGCAGCGGTTCTCAAAGGGGGTGTCTGTGAGCCAGTTTCAGGAGGTCTGCAAGCCCTGAGTCCTGGTGTCCCACAGGGCAGAAGCCCCGAGCCCTGCGTAGAGCTGGATGGGCCCGGGGGGGAGAGGGCAGCTCCACCCCTCTTCCTCTCCCCACCATGGGGCCCCACCGTCTTGCTGGTTGGGGGTGAGAAGCCATGGCCTGGCAGTGGTGCCATGGAGTGGGCAGCTGCAGCATTCCCCTGTCTCCTCCTCCTGCTGCAGATCCCCAGGGCTGCGGCTGCTCCTCAGCTCCAACCCCACTTTTACAGCTCACAGAGCTGGTAAGAGCCACCTGTGCAGGGTGGACCTGCCTCCAGGGCAGGCAGAGTCCTCGGGGAGCAGTGACCACAGGTGGGGGCCCTCCTGGCACACAGTCCCTAGCTACCCCTTCCCTGCACCCTGAACACCCCCCTACCTGCACACAGCTCCTAGCATCCCCCCTGCCTCCACCCTGAGCTATCCCCTTGCCGGCACACAGCCCCTCACTACCCGTCTCCCTGTACCTTGAGTTACCCCCATCCAAACACAGCCCCTAGCTACCCTTTCCCTGCACCCTAAGCAACCCCTGCCCAAATACAGCTCCTAACTACCTCCTGCCTTTAGTGAATTGAGCCCCCCTCCCCACCTTTGAGTTATAATTTTTGGTTGCAGCCACACCCCCTCCCCAGACAGGCTGGGTGACCTGCGGAGGTGAGTCAGAGGGTGGAGGTGGCACTCCCTCCCTGGGCCCCACCAGAAGGAGTTGGCCTAAGCCCTGCAGATGCTGACGGGCAGCAAGGGCAGAGCACTGAGGGGCCTGTTGAGGCCCTGTAGTGAGGCGGTGTGGCTCCCCACCGCCCCAGAGAGGGACGAGCCCAGCTGGGTGCCAGAGTGGGTGGAGCCAGGGAGCTCTGAGCCCGCCCCTCAGGGGGTCAGGCGGCGACCCAGAAGTATAAAAGCTCGCCCACAGAGCTTACTGAGGGCCCAGCAGCCGGGGAGGCCAGACGCCTCCAGCCTGGTCTGCGACTGGGAAGCCCCCGCGACCCAAGGTGCATGCCAGGAGTTGCCGGACCTGCCCTGCTGCCGCTACCCGGAGGAGTTGCCAGGCCTGCCGCTTGCCCACTACCCTGAGGAACCCATGGTGCTGGACGCCCCGGATGACACCTCCTGGACCCGGGTACCCCAAGAGGGGGGATTAGGAAGTAGCCCAGGGACAGCCGACCCCATTCTGGCTGTGGCATTCTGAGCCCACGTCAGTGTGTTGCGGCCAGGATCCCCACTGACCCAGCAGCGGGTCTTCTGCCGCTGCTAGGGCCCCGGGCTGGGACACAGTGGAGTGGGAGGGCCTGCGTCCCCCCTGCCACTCAACTTGTGGGTGGCCGTCTCCCCCTCTTCCAGGTCCTTTAGGGCCTGGGCCTGCTAACATTGAACTGTTTGCTCAGCCCCTGCCTGAGGGCCGGAGCTACTGACTTGCTTGCCCCACCCTGACCCAGGGCCTGGGCCTATTTCTATACATTGATTGCTACTGCTCAGCCCCTGCCGAAGGGCCTGAGCACCTGTCTTATTGTTGCCCCACCCTGACCTAGGACCCGGGCTTACGGTGCTTGTTTCAGTTGCCACAGGGCCACTGAGGGAGACTCCCGCGGCCAGATTAATTTCCCCAAACATTATCTGTGTGTTGTGAGCTGCTGTGGCTCCCTGCCGTCCCGGAGAGGGTTGAGCCCTGACTAGCCACATTACGGGCCCATAGTGCTTCCTTGAAGGAGCTGGGGTGTACAATCCAAGGGATTTACGGGTCACTCTTGAGTCTTTTAATCCATGAAGCTTCGTGTCCGTCTGTTCTGAAAAGAATAAAGCTTCTTTGAAAGGCAGGCCCTGAACAGTTTGTTGGACCTCCTGCGGGAGCCCAGAGAACCATAGCCATGAACTCCTATGCATGGCAACTACTGAAGCCCTGGACCTGGCCACTGAGTCAGCCACATCCAGAGCAGCTTGTAAAGAGGCCCTTGCCACCAATTTTCCCTCATCCACTAGGAAGGAGAACTCTTGCCTGGCCTCTTGTGGCAGCAAGACTTTGAATTTTTGGATGGAGTCCTACAAGTTAAAATCATACCTGTCCAGCAGCACCTGCTGGTTTGCAATTCTGAGTTGTAACCCGTCGGTGGAATAAACTTTCCGACTGAACACATCTTATATCTTTGAGTCCTTTGATATGGGGGTTGCACCCTGATGACCTTAGCTTTCTCTTTCAATGGTGGCATATACCAGGGATCTGGGGGGTGGGGAGGAAGGGAGAGGGATGGGTGTAAAGGAGCTAACCTTGGGCAGGAACACAGTATTTTTGTTCTACCCTTTTTGATGTGGGGGGAAGGGATGCAGGGGGTCTGCCATAGAGTGTTAACGGCCTTATTGAGAGGCAGGGCTACTTTTGAAGGGCTTGCACTGGCTAAAATGTCAAGTAGGCTACTGAAGGACTCTTTCACTATCTCCATCTGTACACCCAGATTTAAGGCCACCCTCTAACAATTCTTGATGAGCCTTATAGTCATCCAGAGGAGGTGACATGCCTCATCAGGGGAGAAGGAAGAGGAGATCAGCACCGGCTGTGGGTGCTCTTCCTCCCTTTCTGCATCAGCAAGATCCCATTGAGCCGGCTCTGGAGTTCAGTACTGGGTTCGGTACCGGAGTCCGGACTGGGTGCTACCCAGTGGAATGGTTCCGCCCTTTTTCCAAGGCCACTGAATAGGAGTGCTTGGAATATGCCCTGGAAACTGGAGGGAAAAGCCCAAGCGTTCCAGAAGGGCCACTTGGCTGGTGTAGGTCCCCAGTGATGTCCTAGCCAACCACTCAATTGTACTGTTGTGCCCAGATCCATGGAAGGGTGGAAATGCCTGGAGGAGTAGCAAGAGTGGCTTCTAGGAGGGGAAGAGTAAGACCCGATCTCCAGTTCCAAAGAGGACAAGTCTCTCCGGTGACAACGGAGGTGCCATTCCTCATGGTGCCGGAGATCGGTGTGGTGGAGAGGTCCACACCATGGCAAGCATTGCAGGATTCCCTTTTGACAGTACCGAAGTGCACAGTACCAAACGTTGAGATGACCCAGCAGGTTCACTCCTGTCCATCAGCACTGATAATGCTGACTCTCTTACTGCCAGCAGTACCGGTACTGCCAGCGAGAGAAGGTCCCTGGGATCTGCAAACTCCTCCGGTATGGTGGGTACCAAGATAGTATCAGTCCTGCTCTGTGCTGCCAATCTAGAAGGCTCTTCTGGTACTGGACTCGACGGTCCCTGCGGAGATGTCGGAGTCAACGGCACCGGCTTGTGCAGCACTGAGGCAGAGGAGGGCTTTGGCTTAGATTGCACTCTACTCTGATCCCCCTGCCTGGCCGTCTTCAGTACTGTGGATCCCCTCCTTTCAGCAGGCTGTTTCTTGTGCCTTTTTCTGGGCACTGGGGATGGTGATCGGTGCCAGGACTCCAGGATGGCAGGAGGAGCAGTCTTTACTGGCGCAGGGGTACTCGGCGCTGAGTCTGACTGACCTGGCTCCAATGGAGGTCTCAGTGCTGCTTCCATGTGCAGGAACTTCAGCCTGGCCGCCCGATCCTCCTTCGTGAGAGGCTTAAAGTCCTTGCAGATCTGGCAACAGTCCCCCGTATGAGCTTCTCCCAGGCACGTAAGTAGCTTGAGTGCATGTTGCATAGACTTGTTGCAGGAGGCGCAAACCTTGAAGCCCAGTGACCAAGGCATCCCTCGACATTGGGGATCAGACAAAATCCCCCGGTAAACAATAACTAACCAATTTACTAAACTTCACTAAAACTAGCTAAAGTAAGTAAAACTAACTAACTATGTGCAATAAACCAAGAAAGTCCACTGAGAGAACTTGTGAATGCAAAAAGAGCAGTGCCAGCAACTGTCACAGGTGGTAAGATGGAACTGAGGGGATACGGGGTCAGCTGGATGCTTTATACCAGCGCTAACAGTGCATGGCAGCCGAGAGCTCTCAAGCCACCGCAACAGGTACCACTGTGGGAAAAATATACGGCGACTGTGCATGGGGCACACACAGACCTAGAGGGGAATGCACATGTACAATCACTTGAAGAACTTATACTGCTGTATTCACCTGCCTTCTGTATCTGACTATGCTCTTACCTCTTATGAGGAAAATAATGTGTACAATGTTGTTTGCCACTCGTAAAGAAACAGCAGGGCCAAATTCTGATCTCAGGTAAACGCTGATGTAAATCTGGAGTAACTCCAATGGTGTCAGTGGAGCTATGTAACTCAGAAGAATTTGTTCCGTGGTGAATAAAATTGGTCAAAGGTAGGGAAGTCCCTAAGAATGTCAGGAAGAAGCCAAATCATGGAACTCTTTTCTAGTCATCTGCATTAGGCAGGCTGGAGCTGGAATGTAGTATCAGTTAGAGCTATGGGTTAGCTTATTGGGGTAGGCAAGACCCAGTGCTGGGCACTGAGATAAGAAAACAATTATTTTCAGTATCTCACCATTCCCCATTAGTGGGTATTCTGGGTCCCTCCCTCTTTCTGTCTCCCACTGGAAGGAAAACACTTCCCATCCCAGCACTGAGGCATCAGAACACCCCACCCACCACTCTGAGTGGGCCCACAGCCTTATACAATTATAGAATCATTGAATATTAGGGTTGGAAGAGACCTCAGGAGGTCATCTGGTCCAATCCCCTGACTGATGCATCCCTCCCACCTTACCCCATTGACATTTATGTCTTCTGTTTTTCTTCCATTGCTGAGTCTGTGATGATTCTTTCTCACCTCCAGCCTGTCCTTGCATTGTGACACATAGCAGCATTGGTTCCCAGATTGCGAGAGAGACTGGGAACCAAAAGCAGGGAGAGGCAGAGCATGTTGGAAGCAGAACAGGGGTTAGATATAGGCCAGGGCAGGAGGGTGGATTGGGATGGTCTTGTCCCAGGAGTTCAGAAACACATCCTCCTTTCCAGCACGCTGCCCAGAAAATCATGGCAATGAGCTAGTTCTGAGGTGACCCCCACCTAAGAATTAGATAGTTACCTAAGGTTTGCTACTATCCATGTATCTTTTGGATATTTGGCATCAGGAGACAGGACTTCTCTGTGCTAGCCCTATCCTTTCCACCCCGCGTGCATTGCTGCAGGCACAAAGGTGACAAGAGCTATTTGTGGGGTGCATCAGTGGTAAAAGAGAATGCAGGGAGCCTTTTATCCAGCCACATTTAGAGGGTAGGATTGCAATCTAGTGCTCATATGAGTGCTTTGGAGAGGCACCGGCTGTCACAATGGCTGACAAAGCCCCAAAATGTGTGCTGAGATGCTATGGGGTGTGGTCAACCAGTCTGCAGCCTCAGATAGCTAAGAGTGCTCACTGCTTCTTTTCAAGGGATTTGCAATGTGTCCCTGCTCCATATCTCTTCCCTACTCCCCTTCCTGCTGGATCCCAGGAGCAAAGGGCACATTGTCCAGCATCCCTGTTTCTTCACAGCACTGGGTAGAGCACAAGAAGTGAGTCTTTGTGTTGGAAGATAACAGAGAAGCAGTTAATGCTGTCATCATTACAGACAATGCAGAGTCACACTTAGGGTGCAGATCTGGAGCCAAACTGGGGGGTTTCAGAGCTGATTAGCGAGATCAGGGCAGCCATGAATTTCATTCCCAGGTTTACTTTGCACTTCCCCAAAGTCTGGGGGTAGTTGGTGGTTGGATTTGGATGGTGGGGGGAGGGAGGTTGGTTCAGACCCAATAGAATGCTCCCTGGGAATGAACTGGGTCATTAAAAAAAGTAACATAGCCCAGAGACGTTTTTCCTTAAAATTGCCTGTGAGCAGCTGCAAACCCAAGTGCAATTGCAGGATAGAAGGGGCAGGGGGAAGAGCAAAATAATTACAGCGTTACTTGATTGTGTCTTCTCAAGAGCAGATTTTAAAAAGGCATATTGAAGTATCCTCTTGCCTGTAACCTCTGGTTACATTCCATCTGCCACTTCTTACGCTGTCTCTCTTCTGCTCCCACTCCTGCCCACTATATGGCTACGCTCTTCAGTCCAACACTGCTCCATGGGTATTAACAATAGTATGTTGCTCTCTCCAATGAGGCACTTTTAGAAAGAACAGGGAGGCACCATGACCAGCAGACAGAGGCTGGTTTTGTTGACAGAGCACTGGAGCTGGGTGAGCAGCGAAGTCTATAAAGAAGGATGAGCCAAGAATGGGCAAAGCCAGAGAAAAATGCCCAGGCATTGCGATGCCAGCAATAAGACTGTGGTGTGTCCTGCAATGATTCAGAAAAGGCAGCTGACAACTGCTGCAGGATCTCAGGTCCTTTAAACAGCCAGCCTTGCAACACTTTAATAGTATAGCTGGCTGAGCTTGTCCTTGGCTTGTTGTCATTTGGGGACAGAAAGCTGAGCCAAAAACAACTACAGACTTTAACTTATTCACTCACCTTGACTGTACAGAGCATGGTAAAGAACTGTCAGGGACTGAACCAGCTGCTGGCCTGCTCCCTAGCTAACTTCACTGCTAGGCAACCAATTCACCCAGCTGCACTGCCCAGACTGGCTGCTGGTTTAGCAAGCCTGCTTGCAAGCCCGGACCCCACAGCTGTATGTGCCAAACAATGGAAACTTCCTTAAAATTGTGGAGCTGATGGCTGAGTTTGATGCTGTACTCCAGGAGCATCTAAGAAAAGTCACCACCCAAGAAATGTACACACACCACTACCTTGGAAAAACAATTCAAAATGAGATCATAGAGTTACTGGCAACAAAAGTCAAACAGAAGATTGTAGCAGATCTGAAGTCAGCAAGATATTACTCTGTTATTCTGGACTGCACACCTGACATCAGCCATACGGAACAAATTACTTTAATGGTGCGTTTTGTAACCACAGAACCTACAATGAACAGAAAATGTCCCTGCAATGGTGACTATCAGAGCATTTTCTAGAATTTATTGACCTTGATACTACAGGAGCTGGTATGACAAACGTGCTTCTTAAAAAGCTGGAAGATACGGGAATTGCGATAGCTGACGTGAGAGGTCAGGGCTACGATAATGGTGCCAACATGAGAGGAAAGACCAGAGGAGTGCAGACACGGATCTGAGGGGTAAACCCTCGAGTTTTTTTTTTCTCCCATGCAGTTCTCATTCATTGAATTTGGTGGTCAGTGGTGCAGCATCAGCTTCTAATGAGGCTGCTGAATTTTTTAATGTAATTCAAAACATCTATGTATTTTTCTCTGCATCAACTCATCAACGGCAAATTTTGAAGCAACATCTGGGAACATCCTCTCTGAAACTGAAACCACTGAGTGCCACATGATGGGAAAGTCGAGTGGAGGAGATAAAGCCTATCAAACACCAAATTGGGAAGATAGATGATGCCATAGTTCCCATTATGGAGGATAATGCTATGACAGGAACTGTTTGTGGGAGAACAGTGGCAGAGGGAAATGGACTCACCAGAAACATACATAACTTCAAATTTCTGTGTGGCTTAGTGTTGTGGCATGACATACTCTTTGAAATAAATGTTGTAAGCAAGAGACTCCAAGGTGTTGACCTTGATATATGTAGAGCAATGGAATAACTGGACAAAGCAAAGTCATACCTACAGTCTTACTGGTCAGATGAGGGATTTCAAAACGTTCTGAAGAGTGCACAGAAGTTGGCAGAGGAGCTTCACACTGAAGCTATTTTCCCACCCTTTCAAGAATATAAGAGCCACCAAAGAAGAAGACATTTTGATTACAAGGCATGGTATAATCCCATAAGAGACCCCAAACAACAATTCAAAGTTGAATTCTTTAACCAGGTGCTAGATTGTGCAATACAGTCAGTTCAAAAAGGTTTAATTCAGCTCAAGGAACACAGCAGTATATTTGGGATGTTGTATGATATTCCAAAACTCCTCACTGTACCTGAAGAAGACCTACACCAGCAGTGCAGGGCACTAGAGACAGTGTTGATACATAATGACATGTGCAATATTGATGCGAGTGATTTAGGTGATGAACTGAAAGCCCTTTCAAGATACATTTCAGCAGGATCAACTCCAAAGGCTGCTCTTGAATACATGTGCACAAATAAGACGACCACCCTCTTTCCAAATGCTTTTGTTGCTCTGTGCATACTTCCTGTAACAGTTGCCGGTGGAGAATGCAGCTTCTCCAAGCTGAAGTTAATAAAAATACATCTACATCCAGGAGAGGCTGGTCAGCCTTGCAACCATCTCAATAGAGCATGAGCTGGCCCAGACTGTGGACCTTCAGGAAGCAGTTCAAATCTTTGCAACCAAGAAGGCATGGAAAGCACCACTTTGATTATTCAAACAGATAAAAATGCCAGTGTTTACTATGCAGACAAGAAAAGTTACATTTGCTGTTCAGGCGTTTGAAAGTTAAGTGTTACTTAAAATTTTTGAACAAGGCATTTTAAGTTGTTAGGTCTCCTTTATTGGGATAAGTAGCAGAGCAGTACCACGAGAGGAGTGGAATAGGAAGAAGGCAGAACTGAGACCTTTCAAAGTTTTGGCCCAGGCGAGGGGGCATGGGGGCATCATTTGAGCTCCCTGCCTCAGGTGCCAAAATGGTGTGGGCCGGCCCCGCTGGTTGACCCTCTGGCATTGGGCTTCTGTCCTCCAGTACTGACCCTCCGTTCTTTCCCTGGACTCTGCCCACCCTGGACCCAGCTTCCACTACTCGGCCTAACCACTCATGGCCCAGTCAGCTGCAGGAACAGAGCGCAATGGGCTGGTGGCAAAGCAGGCTGCAGTGGCGTGGTAACCTAGACTAGAATGATACATGCTTGGCCACAGGTATCCCTATAGGTTTGCTGGAGTGTGCAGAGACCGGGGTCAAGATTTTCATGTGTGCCTAAAATTAAGCTCCAAAAGTCATATATTTAGATGCCTCAATAAATGGCATGATTTTCAAAAGTGCTGAGTATGTAGAAACTCTCAAGCCCGTGGAAGTCCTAGCGACTTCAATAGACTTTTGATCAGGTCAATAATCAGGCCACTTTTTAGGAGCCTAAATATGAATTTAGGAACCTAACTTTAGTCTCACCGGCTTGGAAATCTTGTCCCACATTACTATTCAGAGGATGATTTGGGGAATCTGTCTATGTGTGCGTTATGAATTCTGGTTAACGTTATAACTTGCTGTATCATTGAATGCCTCCGTATGTAAGGAGTCGGCTGCCAGGGACCCTGTCATGTATCATCCCTACTGTCTAGAAAAAGCTACGGAACAAACAAAAGAAATTCTTACCCTGGTCTCTGGCTGAACAATGGGTATGCTAAGGAGGGTGCTTGAGAAGGGAGAGCCAGGTCTATTCTCGTGGTCTGAAAGGAGTGGGATTTGAGGAGGAAACCAATGAAACCAGATGGTAGTGCTTGTATTTAAAAACTCATGGGGACTCACAGAAACAAAGGGAGCTTGCGCTGGAGAGAGGAATAGACTGGCATGCATTTGTAGCAGAGGAATACTTTTCTAACCGAGGGACCAGCTGAGAAAGAAGGAAGCTGGGGGGCGGGGGGGGAGAGGAGAGGGGAGAGACTCCATGATTCACATGAGATGCATGTGCAGGAGAGGAAGGCTCTTGGAGATGTTACAGAAATCTGATCAAAGCCTGAAAAATGCTAAAGGGTGGTGTGCGGAAACTGAGGCAGGGAAATGCATCCAGTGATGCAGTTTCTAGATCTATATACTTCTTGTGTGAGCTAAAGTAAAGAGTGGCTGGTTTTTGGAACCAGTCCGTCCCCAAAGAGGTGAACTCTAAGACATCGTGCTCACAATGTTGGAGCTCTGGGAAAGGGTGTGCTTAAGTAACTGGGGTGTATATGGGATGTCAGGACTGATCCTGGGGGCCTAGGGCAACTCGACCACATCGTCACATTTCCATGAAGGACTGACAGGGATCCTGTACTCAGGAAGTATGTCAAAGGGGCAGAGGAAAGAGACAGTGCTGGAGCCTACTCAGGAAGCTTAAAGCACACGGGGCTAGGGTGTGAGGCTCAAATACAGCAATCTGGTGAGTTTCCAGGAAGGGGAGTTCTACCAGGGCTGTGACAGACACATTCTGTTCAAATTCATCATTGAAGTTACAGTGACTAACTACAGTGCTATACGTTCGAGGGTATAAAAGCTGTATTATTGTAAAATAACCTAGTTTGTGTTCGTGCCCATGGAACAGACTCAAACAAAAGGGAACTCCAGTTATTCGACATGTGATTTTAAGATTGGTCTCTTTCTCTCTTGCAGAAAGGGCAAGTTTCTCAACATTGCAGTCAGTTGACTGAATATTGGAGCTGGCCTGCATTGCAAAGAACAAGAGCTAGTTAAAAGTGTAGCTGCATCAGGTGTTTTTAAAGGATGATCAATTTGTTGCCTCAGAAGAGACAGGAGGAGTGAGAAGTGCAGACGTCCCTTAGTTCTCCTTGTTTCTCTTCCACATAGAGAGCTCCACATTTCGCTACTTTTCTACTCTAGGAGTCCATCTAAACTGCCTCCACCCAATGTCAGCCCTGCATAGAAAGGAGGGAGCCATTACAGTTTATTTAGATTGTAATTTCTTTATGGAAAGTACTATTACTGTGCGCCTAATGCAGCAGGACCCTGATCTCGGTTGAGGCCTCAGGCACTGCTGTAATCTAACAATAATAATTTAGGCTTCACACGGTTATGGTTGTGTAGTGCCAACAGTGAGTAAGACCAAAATGGTGGGTGACAGAAGGAAGTCTGAAGAGTACACGGGATAAGAGAAGGTGCAGATTTTTGTAACGGATTCAAAAATTGAAAAGAAACTGGAGAAGATTTCATTTTTACAAGCTTTTTTATTTATTTGAATGCATTTATAAATAAACCAACAAGGGCATGTGCATCTATGACCTCTGACCTTTGGTACTCAACTTGCCTTTTCTGACAGAACTGACATTGAATCAGACTAAAAACAAATAGTATAATTGCACCATTTCTTACCTCCATGTTATAGGCGTATCCTTCTCTTTGCAAGTATGGATGACAAGAAATGCAATAGCACATCCTGAGCAAGACTGGAGGAGTAATTACAGGAATGTCATAGACTTATTTAAAATTAAATTACATTTTTTCCAGTGAAAATCTTTTCAAGTTTTGGACAATTTCACCATACGTGACTCAGAGAGCCTGGACTATCCACAATCTGTCTCAAATATGTACTTGATGGGAAAAGCCCATTCTATATATTCTGCTTGGTTGAGGTTGGGACAATACAGAACTTGGTGTAGAGTAGTCATCTAATTAACAAAGTTACAAAAGTTTTGAAAATGAAATGCCAAAACATTGGGACATATGAACACTCAGCTCCCTCTTAACCAGGTCTCTATGTCATCACCATTCATTTGTTTTCACTAAGAGACCCTTTGCAATACTATTCTGTACCTTAGTGAAAGGTCCTAATGTTGTTTTGTTATTCTGCAAAATAAATTGTTTGATTACAAGACAGTGGGATTTAGGCAAATAAACTAGATTGTGTATATGACTGGTCATGTGTTAAAATATTATTAGTGCAAATTGACTAACTAGGTAGGTTGACCAGATGTCCCGATTTTTAAAGGGACAGTCCCAATTTTTGGGTGTTTTTCTTATATAGGATCCTATTACCTCCCACCCCCTGTCCCGATTTTTCACTTTTGCTGTCTGGTCACCCTATAACTAGGGCTTTTCTAGGTTCCTGGGGAGCTGACAGGCTTCCTGTAGAAGCAGCCAAAATGCTCTGATGAAGAATGAGAATATAGCCCATCGTTTATCTGTTATGGGTTATCAGTCTTGATGGGACAAGGCTGCACCCTCTGCTGGCAACAACTAGGCATTGAAAAGTCATGCCTGCCACAGAGGAGAGAGAGCAAGTTTAGGTACAGCCACTCAGCAGGAGTCCTCTTCACTGCTATGTAAGAAGCTTTGATGCTCCTGCTTCCTCTAGCCACAACAGCTGCATTCTGTCCTGAGGGGGTAGGCAGCTATAATGCAAAGGCTCCTCTTCTAGGGCAAGGAAGGATTCGGTGATGCCCCTATTCGCCAGCTGCTTCCAGTGTTGCATGTCCCAGAGAGTCCTAGGGGGCCCTATTCCCCAGCGACCTCTGCTGCTCCTCCTGCTGGTATTATAGGGCTCAAGACCTACCATTGCCACCAGCCATTCCCAGTGCCACCAACTCCCAAGGGTTCCCCCTTCCTCTGAAGCCTCAGGTATTGGCCACAACTGGAAGCAGGACATAAGAATTGACGTAACAATGGTCTAATTTGGTATGGCTAATCCGATCTTCTTAAGCAAGCTGCTTAGCATTTTGGGCACGTCTCCATGGAAATGAATATTGGTTTCCAGGCACTGAGGCCTGGTTTACACTTGAAAATTAGGTCGGCATAACTATGTCTCTCTGGAGTGTGAAAAATTCAGACCCCTGAGCAGCGTAGTTAAGCCGAACTAAGTCCCCATGTAGACAGCACTAGGACAGAAGAATTCTTCCGTCAACCTAGCTATCGTCTCTCGGCGAGGTGGACTACCTACGCCCAGGGAGAATCCCTCCAGTTGGTGTAGGTAGCATCTACACTGAAATGCTATGGCGGCACAGCTGTAGCAATGCCATTGTGCCTCTGTGGCTTTTTAAGTGTAGACAAACCCTGAGTCTTTGGTATGTATTTCTTTAACACTGTGGTAAGGAATGCGCACACTGTTATACTTTTAGAGTCATTCTCAATCACAAACAGCTGTCGCTCTTCCTACCAACGGCCTCCTTTCACCTCCAAGTGCATGTAATTTTGCAGACACTGAATGGGAAAAAAAAAACCCACCGATGGCGGATCGCTGTGTACAAACATTTAAGCAGCTCAGACCACGTTACAGGCTGGATTGTGCATTTTCACATGGTTCTGGGCAGTGGGCTCAGATCTGCGCTGAGGATCACAGGGAGTGATCGGGCATCACGAGCACGTCACGAGGCATGCTCACTGTCTTCATCCAATAGGATGGAGTAGATTGCTCCACTGCATGAATTGGCTTTGCTATCCAAGGACCAGTGTGAAGTAAGGGGTTGGGACCAGGGCTCTGTATCCTTCTGACCCCCTTTTTGGCAATATGTTCGCTGGAGGAAGAAGGGGGCAAACAGTCTGTGCTTGCACGAACTGCTGTTATCTGTGATGCTTGCTCAGGCAGCATGAAAAGGAGATTACTTTTGTGCCCACGTGCTACCCATCTGCATATGAGCTGTTCTAGTTTACTGCTATATGAGGTATAGGGAGAATCTTCTAAAATCCAACATTGGCAATCAAACCGATTGATATTGTAGCGGCAAAGGCTCAAATGCCCCTCCCATTTTGTTTCGCCAGTAAAGCCATGCCCACTGTGAATAATTAAAAGGAATTTAAAATTATTCATTCATTTCTGACCGTCACAGTGAATTCCTGGTGAAATGTGGAAGTCTGCATACCGTGAGCTCAGCTCACAGAGAGAGGAGTCATTGCAACCTTTTGAGCTGTTCATAGGAAGTTAAATGTATTTGTTCATTGTAGCAGAAGTTCCAGCCCAAGTCACACAGTCAGGTCCAGGGTCAATGCAATTGGCTGTCAGATCCAGGAATCCACTTTAGAGAGAAACTGTAAGGAAGTTAAATAATAATATAGACAGTAAATTCCACGCTCTAGAGACATCAATTATGAAGTATTTAGGCAAGCAGAGAAACAGATTTTGCTGGCTCAAAACATAATTGTAGCAGCAGAGGTTCCAGGCCTAAGTACAGCATAAGAGAATGCAGTGGGCATGCCCTCTCCTGCCTTTCACCTCTCCAAGTTGGAAGAAAAAAATCTAATGCCTTCTCTCCCAGGAACGTATAGCTAGGAGCGTGCTCTGTCTTCAGTCAATAGTACAACAGAGCTTAGTGGGATGAGGGGTTTGGAGTGATGTCTGAGTGTGTTCTAGAAGCAGGAGTCTTTTACAGAGAACACCTTAAAGTGAGTTTATTGTGTTCATGAAAGATCAGGCTTTCTTGAGAGGATGAAGAAAGGGGAGGTGATCTCTTTAATCAAAATAAATACAGCTGAAATACATGGGAGAACAGAGTGAACAAAACCTGTTCTGTTAAAAGGGCTCCCTGTGCATGTCACCTGAGGATGGGACCAGCCTCCTTACATGGTGCAGTCAGCAGATAGGGAAGACCTGATGCAAAAGACTCAGTCAAACTACTTTACTGATCTTGCAGGTCTCCCTTTCATGTTTTCAGAAGGAAAACAAAAAGGGGAATTCCTTATAGTTGCATTCATTAAGTTTCACTTCAGTTTTCTATGCCCAGCAACCTTCTACTGTAGCATTAAGACACAACATACTCTGTATTAGGCCCACATGCTGGAAAAAGTGGCCACTAATTTAGGATCCCTAACTAGAGACCCAAGACTGATTTTCAGAGGTGCCAAGTACCTACAACAGCCACTGAAGACAATGGGAGATATGGGTGCTTACTCTCTGTGATAGGTAGCTCCAGCCCTTCAAACTGGGGCAACCCATACTCAATGGCCACGTCTGAAAATATTGGCTTGAATGCACATTTTGGGTGTCTTGTAAGGCATGAAGCCAAAAGCTGAGTAATTTCAACCACCCAAGAAATGTTCCAAGCGCCCACAAATGACCATCCTCAGAAGACTCATCACTATTAAACAAAATAGCTCCTTGAGTTTCAATTTCAGATTACAAAAATACTTTAAAGCATTTTAGGTGGAGTTTATGCAACATCTTATTCCTCTATGAAAAGTAGCTCCTCATAAAAGAATAAGAGTAGGGAAAAGAGTTTAATAACACCTTCTCCCTATTACTCTGAATATATTTTGTCTGTTTTAATTCCCCCCCCCCGCTCTATTTTTAAGGATCCCTGAACTCTTTGCAGCTTTTCTTCCTCCTCTTATCCCCATACATCCCAAAGCCAGAGGGTAACTGTTTTAGTATCCCAGGGTCAGTTCTCAGGATACCCAGGACCCTGTGAGAAGGAGTCGTGCCTTTGGTAGTTGGATGTTAGCTCCCTAATTCCACCAATCTGCAGTGGCATGCCCTCTATGTATGCAAGGCATACCTTGCATTTCCCACTGGCTGGCTGCAGGCCATATCTGTCCACCCCCCATCTCCGGAGGACACCATTTTGTAGAACAAACCTCCATGCAGTGAACTTGCTCTTACCTCATAGAGGACGCCATTTTGGAACACCTAGTGAGTTGTTGCATACCTCACTAAAACTGTCATGGCATGCCACTGCCTGTCAGCCACTCAACCACTATCCTCCAGGCGATGCCAGCTCCCTTTTTTTGCCTTGCAGTTTAACAATAGGTGCACCCCCAAATCCCTTTGAATTGTTCCCCTGTGATATCCAGCCCCCTGATACTGGCTTATCAAAGAAATCCCAGATCCTCTGCTCCCACAGTTTATGTACCCCAGTTTAATAGTTTTACCTTAAATCACTGCTCCTGTAAAAATCCACAGCACTTGTGTGCACGTATTATAAAACAGAAGTATGTTTATTTAAGAAAGTATGGAGAGTTCACTAGAAACAAGACAGAGTGTTGGAAACAAATGGTTACAATACGAAACAAAAATCATAGAATGCAAGAAAGCTTATGCTCAAATAAATTGGTTAGTCTTAAGGTGCCACAAGTACTCCTTTTCTTTTCACTTATTAATAGTTACCCTTCTTATCTAATAAAGTAGATTCACCCCTCTTTCCAGCTCCCCTCCCACCCACCCCAGACTTCGGTTTTGAAGAGCTGGCTGGCTTCACAGGCAACCAGGACCCAATTTTTCAAGAGAAAAATTCCCCAAAGCATCTCCTCAGTGAATGGATGCCTTTCCCTACCCTGTGTTATATGAAAAGAGCCTTTTCTCTTTATTCATAGGCAGGGTGATTGTCTGTTGTAACGCTCCTTTTCATTTCCAAGTGGTTTTGATTGTTTGCCGTTCTCCCTGATGGTTTCACATGGAAAGTCTTGGGATGGAGCAAAGCTAGATAATTGGGTCTTGCATTACTTCAGTGGCTAACCTAGGAGGGGTAACAATTCTCTCCTGCTTGAAGGGGCCATCAAGACATATTATCTCCTGGTGACTAACTTTTACTGCAAGTCCATAAAGCATATTTTCCATATAAATACATTATTGCTTAAACACTACCTGTACATACAATGCACAATGAATATTAATCGTGGCATGATACAAGCTTTCTGTAGGTACCATACATGTTCCTCTTTCGGGATAAATATCCTGCAAAACCTAAGTTTAGTGTGGTGAGTTTGTCAGGTCTGAGGTAGGAGTTGTTGGCAAAGACAAGGCACCCATTGCCAAGGAGCCTCTGTGTCACAGTCTGTCTTAGCACTAGCAATCAGGGCTGCGAGCAGCCTGGAACACAGGTTGATGTAGCTCAGGGCAGGCATCTACAGGTTTTGTCAGAATAACAGCATTGTAATGTGTGTCCCTAGCGCTCCAAAAAGGAGGGGAAATGGAAATTCATGTCCCCTAGTATGCTTCCTTATGACCTCCTGCAGCACTACAAATACATTAACTTACCCATGCAGCTGGCCCTCAGTACCTTCCCTCTGCTTCGGTGATAGAATCTCAGAACAGTGATACTGCACAACCTTGTCAAACAGTGCTCTGTGGCTTTGAGTGTGTGTGGCAAGCGGGCAGCGTTGTAGGAAAGAGAACTTTAGTGAGCAGGCTCAGAAGCTGATCATGCAGTCGTTGGAGTTTTCCTCAAAGCCCCCCGCTCCTGGAGTCATATTGTTAGGTGAGCATCTCAGTTTTCATTTTTTTAAAAAAAGTTAATTTCTAGCCCTCATGGTTGCTGGAGAAACCTTTAGAAACAAGAAGGCAAATAGAAAGAAAGAGAATTGTATGAGTTTTAAGCCAATCTCAAGATTTTTTTTTATGCCTGGTTGATCGATTTATTCTATTTATTTTTTTTTGAATGGTTGTGGTTGGCAGTGCTGGGCCAGTGTTACAGACTGAGAAGACCATACTCTTCTGGTAGCAGCCTAGCCCAGCTTACACTCCTGAGCTACTTGGTGTCACCCCAGAAGTTTCCTCCTCAAACCTGACCAACTTTCTCCAGTCCTACTCATCATACTACATGACAGGGAATGTGGGGCTCTCAGAGGTCAGGAGTAGTGGGGGAGTTGGGCTGCTGGAATCAATTTTCGCTAGTAAGGACAAGGGTTTAGCTTATGGGAAGGAGGAGGGCTTTGGGGAATGAGGTTTAATAACTAGGAAGGTAAGCTGGATTTACTGATGTAGGACAATGTTTCACTGACACTTGATGTAGGACAATGTTTTTCAACCTTTTCAGGTTGGCAACCCCTTATTCCAAGGCAAAAATGTTCATTATCCCCCCACACACACATACACACATTACTCTAAGAGTAAGTGATAGCAATGACCACCCTCTATAATTTACTTGTGTATGTTTCATGAGGTTGACAGAGACTACATGACCTTGACGGGCCAGGGTTTGTGGGAGCAGGGTGTTTTTGGTTTGTTTGTTTGCTTTTAGATTGTAATTTAAACCCACACTATTAACCATTCCCAGGGTTGAGCCTTGAATCCATTTCACCCCTCCAACACAGGTTTTTTTCTGGACTCTGCAGGAGTCATGATTAAAATCAAGCTTCATGACTGAAATCAATTGACATGAGTCACTTGGATCATTTTTTTAACTCACTCTTTGGCTTATCAAACAAGCCCAAAGCATTAGCATGCCCTGTTCCCTCTTTCAATAACAATGAATAATATTTTGCTCTTATACAGAACCTTCCATCCGAGGATCTCAAGTACCTTTACAGTGGTGGGGAAGTAGTATTATCCCCATTTTAATGGTGGTGGAATTGAGCCACACAGAAGCTAATGGCCACGTTTTCAAATGTGCTCTGCACCCAGCTGCTCCCACTGACAGGAACAGAGTGCTGAGCACTTTTGAAAATTTGGCCCATTAATAAGTAAGTTGCTCAAAGTCACACCGCTGTTGAGTGAGAAATTAGAACTAATTTCTCCTGTATTCTCCTGAAGCCACTAGGTGGGCTGCCTCTCACTTTTTCTCTCCAGCTCTTGGAACAGATGAATACACCATTGTTTCCAGGAAGCTGTTTGCCATATGGTTGACCTACTGCTCCTCCTGTGTGAGTTTTGCAGATGGGATTTTGTGGGCACAGTGTGATGGAAAGCTAGGGGCTTTTCTGAAGCAGCAGCTTTCTGTTACAGACATCCTCCCCCTTGATAGTGTTCTGGTGCGGGAGTATGAGATGGAATGCTGTGGTTTCGGGAAGGAGCATGCCAGACTGTTCTGGCTCATGATTTCATTGTATGTCCACATATGCTTGCTGTGTGTTTTAAAGCACTAAGGAGCTACATTTTACTGGAGTAGGCTTAGCATATGTAATCTTCATTAATTCTTTAAATTGATGAGTAAGGCGCTCACCACAATTATTTTTTCCAACATGGATTGTGAGAGATATAAAGAAGTGTCAGAGAGTTATGAAGATCAAGTGTCTGTAGCACATATATCTTGCATCTCCTGAGCAGTTAAATTAACATCAGAGTTACATTACAGTGGCAAAGCCATAAAGCAGTTGGACTCTGTTTCCACCTGGTGTGGGATTATGTCTGCATATGAAAGAGTGCTTGAATTTGTTTCTGAGAAGTCTTGAATCAGAGAGATATTGAGATAAATTCTTTCTCCATGTTATGTATTCCTGGAGAAAGAACAGTGCCTGTCTGACTGTAACAAAGCAAAAGACTTTTAACTTACTGTGGGGGTGATGATAGCTAAAAGGACAATGGGGTACAAAAGGAAACATTTTAATAATGAAACTTCTTTGGAAATCTTCAGAAAACATGCATTTGGGGAAAAGAATGAGGATTTTTGGGAACCTATAACTGAGTTATTTGCAATGAAATCATGGATTATGGAATGTGTTTCCAAAATCACTTTGAATCATTTGAAGATTGTATTGATTTACTCTTGACACACTCTCCAGCTCTACTGTGGATCCATGTAAAGTATGCTTCAGTTTCCCCCAGCCATTTGTTTTTTTTTTAGTGAAAATGTGTTATCTGCTTGCCACAGGGAAAGAAAAGACCTTTGGTATTCTGTGGTGCTTCTAGACAGGTAGGGGAACATTTTCAGACAACAGACTTTAAGTTGAGCCTTCAAAAATATTGCATGCACTTGACGTGTTTGCAAATCCTACATTTATATATATACTGTTTAAGTATTTATATATGCAAGTAATTGATTTGCATGCATAATGAGTGCTCACACATTTTACACATGCAATTTTGACTTCCATATCTGAATATTTGGCCCTAAATAATGAATAAAGTGACGTGAGCATGGGATGGAGAGACAAAAAACAGAGTTCTATTCTGAACTTAGACATGGACTCATGTGACCTTAGGTAAATCACTAAACTCTTTGTTCTGTAGCTGTGCCATCTGTAAAATAGGGGTAGTAATGCTTATTTATTTTGGTAACGTGCTTTGGGTTCCTATGTGACTGAAGAGCATGCAAGTGTTGTCAGATGCTCTAATTTATGTATTTAGCATCTGCCATTCCTCAGGGGTACACCCCTGCTGTTATTTTTGTCCATTTAGACATGTATCTGTTAGATGATTTTAAGGTTGGATAAATAGCTTCCTACCTAACCATCTCAGAGAATCCTTTTCCATGTCTCCAAGGCTGTGATGGCATTTTATTATTTCACCTTGGGGTTGCAATTTTGTCACTGTTACTGCAGAGAAAATTGCATTGCGTGTTCCCCCATAGGCACTGGAATGTCCCCAGTGAGGGTCTTTCGACGGGATAAGGTGAAGTGAATTGGGCATCCTCTGTGAGCAGTGAATTTTTACTCTATGATACTATCCAACTATCCACAGATTTAATTCTCCGGTGTTCTGTGCTCTGCACTGGTCACCTGTTGGTTACCAAATTAAATGGAAGGTGTTTGTTTTGATCTGTGATGTTCTAAATGGGTTGAGATTTTCCTGGTTTTCCATTCCATGCTGCCCCAACTGCAGCAAATAGCGGAGGTGCTCAGGCTGGAAGAAGAGTGGGCTGGCGGTAGGGCCCAAATTCTAGCTCTGCAGGCCCAGCCCCCACATTCACGGTGGGACTATTAGCATGGGCTGCAGCAGAGGAGGGCTTTAGAGGGGAAGAAAGACTTTTGTGTTCTGTCAGATGTTTAATTTTATTTCTTTGGGTAATGTGTGGCAATGATTCCCTTTGCAACAAATTAACCAATTAAATTTGACCACTCTCCTGACTTGAAATGCTCTGTGAAATAACCAAGTCACCTCTAATTAAGTGTAAAATGACTATATTCATGCAAAGGTACCATATTGATTACAGCTAACTCTCTACCAATCAATCATTCCAGTCTAAACTTCCTGACTCTCATGGAATCAATACATGCAAATGAAAACTGTTAGGGAATTAAGATTAATTAATTCTTACAAAAAGTGCTAGTATCTGAAAGATCGTTAGCTGAAAGTGAAGTGTGGGCTTGACAAACCTGAAGGAGCCAGCTCTTAGTGTGTTCACCCCTTGCTTTTATCGCTGCCAGTTTAAGTCTTCATTAGGGACTTAAACTGATGATTACAATGAGTTTCTGAATCTTGATCATGCTGGCTGAATGGGTCTCATGGTGATCCTAAGAGCAGCTGCCTGCAAAAGGTAAGAAAACTAAATCTGGTATTATTCAGTGATCACCCACCTGTCATGACCGGGACATGGGCAGTCTGACCTAGTAGTCAGAGCAGGAATTGGGCATCAGGCCAGGTCAGATACCAGGAGGTCAGAGTCTGAG
This sequence comes from Caretta caretta, assembly GCF_965140235.1. Classification (NCBI taxonomy): domain Eukaryota; kingdom Metazoa; phylum Chordata; order Testudines; family Cheloniidae; genus Caretta; species Caretta caretta. Next base: position 197,917,964 of record NC_134208.1, on the reverse strand, counting down.
ACAGGACAAACCAAAAGTCAAGTGTCAGGAGGCAGGCAGGGTCAGGTTACCAGGAGATCAGAAGCAGGAAATAAACTTGAGAGCAGAACCACAAATCGGCACTCAAAGTCAAGCCTGGGGAGTGGGAGCAGGAAGTACAAGTCACACAGCCCAGAGTAAGGTGGACCAGTTGCATGGATAACTTCCTGTTCCTGTGCTGGGTTTATATAGAAGCTGTGGACCAATCAGGACCCCCAGCATTCTGCCAGATTCCTGGACTGGAGTCCTCTGTCAGGGTTCAGCTTCTACCCTAGCAACTATTAGCACCACATTGGGTTAGTACCTACTACCTCCTAAGAGCCCTCTGGACCAGCATTCCAGACCTGTGGACCCTGACACCACCCTACCCAAACCATCAATCGGATATGCACATTTTTTGCAGATAATGGTTGCCTGTAATGTTGGTTACAGGCAGTGGCCCACAACCTGTTCCTCCAAGCTAGAATTGCTGCATTTCAGGAGACTTAGGGATTTGTTGGGGAGGAGGAATGGCTATAAATAAAAAGACTATTTGTTGGTAAGATTAAACCCATTTTTGTTTCTTACTGATTTCCTATAGTCACTGTAAGATCTTGCTTCTGTGATCTTTGAAACCTACCACTAATAGGAGCCTGGGAAGCGTGAGATGAAGATGACTGTTGCTGCCTGTGTGCACTGAATGATGTTATGATAGCTGTGCTTAGTCTTTGGAGGTGGCAGATCAGTTTTACTGTTCTTGGAAAAGACCCATCAGACAAACCTTCTCTCTCATCCCAACCACTCTGTAGACAGTTTGGTGTAGGGAAAATCTAGCCAACCATGGAGAGGGACAAAGTAAGCAGAAGAACAAGGTTGTGAGAAGGGAGGAGAAATTGAGTGGCTGTGGGTTTTCCAAAGATAAACTGGGGTGGTGGGGACAAATATGTAAAGCTGAACTCTCTGAAATTGCTGTTTTGATGTTCAAAACATAGAGACAGCCTCAGTCATAAAAGAAAGGTAATGAAGAACTGGCTTGGCAGATACTTGAGAAGCATCTGGGAGTTGTGGTGGATCAGACCCCCAACATGAGTCAGTAATACAATGCTGTTGCAAAAAAAGCAAATGCAATTTTAGGTTGCGTTAACAGAGGCACAGCCTGCAAGTCATGAGAGGTGATATCACCCCGCTACTAAGTGCTGGTTAGGCTTCAGCTGGTGTACTGTGTCCAATGTTGGTCACCAATGTATAGAAAGGATGCAGAGAAATTGGAAACAAGCGACACAGATGATCAAAGGCATGGAAGGTAAGCCATATGAGCAAAGGCTGAAGGAACTGTGTGTGTTTAGTTTGGAAAAGAGGAGATAGGATAGCCGTCTTCAAAAAGACTGCCATAAAAAGATGGAGAAAAGTTGTTCTCGCTTGCCACAGAGGGCAGGACAAGAGGCAGTGGGTTCAAACAGCACAGCAGATTTAGATTAAATCTCAGGAAAAACTTCCTAAGTGTAAGACCAGTGGGACAGTGGGACAATGGAACAAACTGCCTAGGGATGTTGTGGGAGCTCCTTCACTGGAAGTTTTCAAAAGGAGGCTGGAGAGCCATCTGTCCTGGATGGCTTAGATACAACAAATCCTGCATCTCAGCAGGGGGTTAGACTAGATGACCTTTGAGGTCCCTTCTAACCCTGTGATTCTATTCCCTGGGGATAAAAACCACTTCGTCTGTATGAACCGCAAGGTGGTCTCCATACGGCAAGAAAATTCACAGATTTTAAGGCCAACAGGGACCTTTCTGATTAAGAAGGGACCTCTATGACCAAAGAAAACTTCAGGAGTTACCAGTTTAGCAACCTTATCCTGCCCTATTGCTCCCTGTTCTAAAACTCAGTTCCACAGAACAGAAAAGGCATTTCAGTGCGCAAATAAGGACAATCTAACACAGCCACACCCATCATCTCAGTAAATGATAGTAGCCCCATCTTGTCATCTTGATGCCAACCATATTTATTTTTTTATCACAAAGATCTTTCTGTCGCCCACGAACAACTGATTCCAAAGAAGCTTAGGGTACTTTAGCAACCTTGGCCAAGATTGTCAAAAATGTGAGCCTCAAATTAGGCTCCTAAATCCTTATTTTGGCAGCTATATAAGTGGCCTGATTTTCAAATGTGCTGACTAGATTTAATCAAAACGTTTCAAATTTTGAAATGTTGACAAAACAATTTTAAAAATCAGGAAAAAAAATCAATGACATTTTTGTGAGACATTTCCTCTGTTAAACCTGGTCAAATTTTTTTTTTTTACTCATTTTTTGATCTTTTGAATTTTTTCTAAAATATTTCCCTTATTTTCAATGAGCTCTAGGACTGACCAATGGAAAATGCTGGTTGCTAAGCAAGCTTGAAAATCAAGCCACTGAAGTAGGTGTCTGTGATGACTGATCAGGCAGTGTAGGGAATCACCCAACAAACAAAATGGTAGGTAGGGGAACTTCTGAAGTTAATTTTCACTCACTGTGGGAGGGAAAATAAGAAGTCACTGAAATGCTCCTGTTACAATTTAGCATTGTATTATTTCTCCAATTCCTCCCGCTGGCCTCAGGCTCTGCAGGAGAGCAATTCAGTAGTCTCTTGGGAGAAACAGTGAGTGCTGAACAATGTCTAGAAAAGCTCACCAGCTGGGCTTAAAAAAAGCTACTAGTTGTCACACACTAACAAAGAGCCTAAAATATCAAAGAAGACATTACAAGTTTTCACAGTCAGACAAGCACCAATTTACAGTGTGGGGTAACGTTTTTTTAGCTGCAAATTTGATGCACCATGGTGCATAGTTGAAAGAACCAACATCAGGGTTCCGTGTGCCAACACTGGGTTCTGAAATGAGACACAGCAGGTAGGAAGCGCCTACACAAATTTCAAAAGATACCACATGTCTACGTGCTAGAGAACACACGCATATGCACACACCCCCTCCTCTGACAGTGATCAAAAGGCTTGCCTGGAATTTGCTCTCTGGGCAGCAGATTGACAACTAATTGACAAACTTCAGCACTAAAAAGCCTTATGACAGCAGAAAATTGAAATGGGATGTCATACACCTGCATCTTAGTGAGCTAGAGACACACCTAATCCAGTCTTCTATTTCTTCTTGTGCTGCTCTGGAGCTCTGGCACAGATTGCAGTTGTTGCAGGTTAAAGTATTCTATAGTACTGTTAAAGACGAAAAGGGTGGACAAAGCATCAGAGTTGTATTGTTATATGCTGTCTTTCTGAAAAGGGACTCTTACTGAAAGTGCCTCTTGTAATCAAAGGAATCCTTTGCTTATGCTAGTACTTATGTAGTGCAGAGAGTACACTTATAAAGTTTGCAGATGATACCAAGCTGGGAGGGGTTGCAAGTGCTATGGAGGATAGGATTAAAATTCAAAATGATCAGGACAAACTGGAGAAATGGTCTGAAGTAAATAGGATGAAATTCAGTAAGGACAAATGCAAAGTACTCTACTTAAGAACGAACCATCAGTTGCATACATACAAAAAGGGAAATGACTGCCTAGGAAGGAGTGCTGCGGAAACGGATCTGGGGGTCATAGTGTATCACAAGCTAAATATGAGTCAACAGTGTAATGCTGTTGCAAAAAAGGGTGTATTAGCAGGAGTGTTGTAAGCAAAACATGAGAAGTAATTCTTCCACTCTACTTTGCATTGATAAGGCCTCAAGTGAAGTACTGTGTCTAGTTCTGGCCACCACATTTCAGGAAAGATGTGGACAAATTGGAGAAACTCCAGAGAGGAGCAACAAGAATGATTAAAGGTCTAGAAAACATGACCTATGAGGGAAGGTTGACAAAATTGGGTTTGTTTAGTCTGGAGAAGAGAAGACTGAGAGGGGACATGATAACAGTTTTCAAGTACATGAAAGGCTGCTACAAGGAGGAGGGAGAAAAATTGTTCTTCTTAACCTCTGAGGATAGGACAAGAAGCAATGGGCTTAAATTGCAGCAAGGGTGGTTTAGGTTGGACATTAGGAAAAACTTCCTAACTCTCAGAGTGGTTAAGCACTGGAATAAATTGCCTAGGGAGGTTGTGGAATCTCCATCATTGGGGATTTTTAAGAGCAGTTTGGACAAACATCTGTCAGAGATGGTCTAGATAATACTTGGTCCTGCCTTGAGTGCACAGGTCTGGACTAGATGACCTCTTGAGGTCCATTCTAGTTCATTGTAGGATTCATCTGTGAGCCTATCTTACTGCAATGGTGGTCGATTATACTAGCTGAATCTACATGAAAACTTTTGCCTCTTTGATCTCATCTCTATGATGGTAAATTGATGCAGACACAGCAGTGAACTGAGGACAGACACATGTATATTAAGTGAAAGGCTACAACCTCTATTAAACTTTAACACAGAGGAGCGGTGCTCCCGCCCACACCCATACACTTCTACACCAGACATTTAATTGGTTCCAGCATGGGTTTACAAGGATCCTACCATATAATCCATAACTCAGGGTAGGCTTTCCTTTGCCTATCCCCCAAGAGCTCTCTCTCTGAATCCTGCCAGCTCCCCCACCCCTGCCACTGTGAGTGGGACAGAGTGTGCAGAAGGGTGGGGACATTGACCTGTGGGGGCCACAAGGTCTCACCCTCTCCCATGAGTCCAAGGCCCATCACCAAAATCCTAAGTCTTTTATCTCTCTGAACCATTTAATTTATCCTTTTTAACTGCACCTTCCTCGAGTTGTGATAAATTAACAACTCACTTAGTAGCTCAGTTAGGTGCTAAGCACATTCTTACTTAACTCATTGTGGCTTGAAGGTGCTGTGATGAAGGCAAAAAACTCCTAAATCTTCTACCCATTGGCCTCTGGGAGAAAAGAAACCATTCTTGACCCCCAATTGGCTAAATCCACATCATCTGTCAGGCGAGATTCCCATTCCCACTTCAGGGTGGGTAGAGTGGGGCTGCTGGAATGGAACTGAAAAATGCACCACGTGGCCCCTGTTCCAAGTTGAATCCTGGGAGCTGGGAAATGCTGGCCAATCAGCCCCACTCCCCACAGCCAGCCAATGGGTGCCAGACATTCCTGGGGTGGGAGGGTGAGGAGCTACCTGGTGTCCCTGAGCAAGTGTCTCCCTCCTGTGTTGCTGGGGTTGTCCCCTTTCACCAGCGGCCCCATCAAGTTCTTCCACCCTCTGAGGCAGGTGGGTAGCATTTCTCTTAATCTGCATAGAGGGCAGCTGTGTTGGGGCACCAACTAATGTGGGGGAGCTGATAGTGTATAACAAACTATCATACAGTACAATTCCAATTTGTAGCTGGTGCATTTTAAACCATAAAGTGCAACCCTAATCCAATATTCCTGCAGCAGAACTCACATTCAGCTACAGCACAATTCATAATGTGCTACAAGTATATAGGCAGTAACAAGCCCATGAAATCTATCAACTGGATCCACACTACTTCTTATTGGAAAACAGGAGCAGATAATTCATTTAACGGGGCCCTATTCTTGAACAGAACCAACATCTGGGTCCCACTGATAGATTTAATCTCTGAGCACATTGCCAAAGTTCTTCTATAATTCTTAGAAAATGTTTGTAATCAAAATGCCATCCTTTTGGGTTACTTAGAGGTCAGATTACTGTGTAAACATGGTGATGGTCTGCTCAAGGCCCATTCTCAGTCACATGCTTTGCTTACAATCCCTGAGTAACTAGATGTTTCTGCTAAAATAATCAGCACTGAAATAATTAATAAAGTTCTTATTTAAATTCTTGTCATTAGGCTTCCGAGATAACACCCAGCCGACATGCAGTTGACAACTGAGATGGGAATAATCCCTAGACAGATTTAGTAAAACGGTGCATCAGTGCACATTTATGTCACACTCCCCATCAGCATCTGGCCTGGGCCAGGGAAGTTAATGATCCAACCAGCAGACCAAATTTGGTGATTAATCCTGGTCACATGCCACCTGAGGCATGTTGTGCATACACTAAGAAGAAATGCACATACAGAATGGTTTCTTTGCTACTATAAGGATGAGAAACATTTAAAAAATATATATACTTTAAATTCTCTCATAAGGCCACCATGGAAGATCTGGTAAACCATACTAGCCTGTAATAGCTCGTACAGCTGTCTGGTGTTACTTACAATTACAATGTAACACAAAGTTATATTGCTTTCTTTTTATGTGTCTGCCAGTAAGAGGAAAAATAAGTTTTTCAGCTGCAGATTAGGCTTTTATTGCAAGTTTCACTCAAGGACAAAGCCTCCTCAATCTTACTCTACAAAACACAAAAAAATGTGACCCTCTTTTTCATGTAACAAACAGCAAAAGCAAATACAGAAATTGAGCTGCATACGCATAAATTGAAACAAAGACCACAAAATGAGGCAATATTTCCATTGTTAGCAAATTACAGAGTTGATCTTAATCGTTTTACTGACTCTAAATACTAAATAACCAAGTCACTTCTAAATAATTTTAAAGCTGCAATATTCATTCAAATGTGCCATATCGATTACAGCGTGCTCTGTAACCAATCAATCATTCCAATTTCAAGTTCTTGTTAGCGAAGCAATGAGCACAGACAACGTCCATGAAAACTATTGATAATTTTATGTTTCTAAGAATTGTACAAATAATCCAGCAGATGAAAGGGTGTCAGTACTGGAATTCCAATCTTCAGTCACCAGATGTTCTTGGCAGAATTTCCTAATCATCAGTTTTTGCATTAGAAAGTACTGAATGCCAAATTGGCTGTATCAAACGTGGGGAGACAGTAAACGTACTGCCCAGCAAGCCCCCTTGACTTGTGCTGTGGACAAATGAATGGCCAGTAAATACATTATCTGGTATGGAAAGGCTCCATTTTAAACAGCAGATCACTTACTGAAAGGGGATTTTTTTTTTAAAAAAAATACCTAGTTCGGTCCTTTGGCCACAGGGCTGGCCCGCTCTGAAAAAGCTGCAGGAGCAGAGCTTTACCAGTGCCGGTGTAGAGCTCTAGTGAAGACGCTACTCTGCCAACAGGAGAGCATTTCCCATCAGCCTAGTTAGTCTGCCTCTACAAGGGGCAGTAGCTGTGTTGATGGGAGAAACTCTCCCATCAACATAGCACTGTCTCCACTGGGAATTAGGTCAGTATAACTATGTCATTCAGGGGTGTGGATTTTTCACACACCCCCTAAGCAATGAAGTTATACTGATGTAAGCTTAATGTAGACCTGGCTTGAGTAAATGTCACAAAATCAACGTGTGTAGGTCTATTGTCAGTAAGAGGATGAAGGGGATACAGTGAAAATGTTAAACAGCATTTAGGCTGCATTAGGAAGACAGATAGCTGGGAGGGATGTTCCAGTGCACAGAAGGCATTATATTAGATGTAAAACTAAGCCATTACAAGGCATTTGGTTGTGTGGTCTTTCTCAATCTAATCATGTCAATTATTTTCAAAGCTGTAATAATCACAGACACAATAACAAATTAGCTAGATAAGCTATTACCAGCAGGAGAGTGGGGCTGGGGGAGAGAAAACCTGGATTTGTGCTGGAAATGGCCCACCTTGATTATCATACACATTGTAAGGAGAATGATCACTTTATATAAGCTATTACCAGCAGGAGAGTGGGGTGGGGAGAGAAAACCTTTTGAAGTGATAAAAACCCATTTTTTCATGGTCTGTGTGTATAAAAACATCCTCGCTGCATTTCCACTTTTATGCATCCGATGAAGTGAGCTGTAGCTCACGAAAGCTCATGCTCAGATAAATTGGTTAGTCTCTAAGGTGCCACAAGTACTCCTTTTCTTTTTGCGAATACAGACTAACACGGCTGCTACTCTGAAACCAAATTAGCTAGAAAAATCAAGAATGTTACTGAGGCCTGGTCTACTCTGAAGTTATATTGGTGTAGCTGTGTTGGTCAGGGAAGTGAAAAAAATCATCCCCTTGTCTGATGTAGCTCTACAGCCCTAACCTCCGCTATGGATGGAGCTATGCTGGTGACAGAGGGCTTCTAGCGACATAGCTAATGTCATTTCAGGAGGTGCTGTTCCTACACCAACAGAAAACCCTTTTGTAGGTGTAGGCTGCATCTATACTATGGGGCTGTCAGTTTTGGCAGTTTTATACATAGCTGTCAGTTTTGGCCTGGTCTACACTAAAAAGATAGGTCAAACCACCTACATCACTCAGGGGTGTGAAATGGCATAATACCTCTGAGCGGCATAATGAAGCCAACCAAACCCCCGATGTAGACAGGGCTAGGTCGACGGGAGAATTCTTAGCTTCCTGCCACCTCTCAGGGATGTGGATTAACTACAGCAATGGGAGAACCCCTCCCATTGGCGTAGGTAGTGTTGTCTCTGCAATTGTGCCACTGTAGCATTTCAGGTGTAGACAAGCCCATAGTCTCTATAGTGTAGACATACCCTGACACAGGGCTAGACTGTCCCTAAGCCTAACTTAGCCATACATGGGGTAAGGGTGAGTAAGAGCTAGCTGGCAGGGTCAATGTCTCCACCATTCAAGTAGGTGAAGTGGGGACAGGGTGAAGCTGAATGTGGCTACAGCCATAGCTACCCCTACGCTCACCAACCAGGGGACACAACTGGGTGCAAAGAGGAACTAAGCTGCAACTTTTTCAAGGCTGCAGTAAATTATTTTCCTCTAGCACTAGGGAGGAATTGTGGTTCTTGGGGTCACAATGTCTCCTTGGGCCACCCTGGGGGTCATTCAGCTTGTTCGCCACCCTCGTCTAGCTGTGTCTAAGGGCACAATGGCACTCCTAGTGAGTTGCAACTAAACAGGTACTCATTTGTATATTTGACTAAAGGTGACCTACAAAGGAGGGAATACTTCATTTATCTTTGTTGTCTAAAGGACTGAAAATTGATTTTATTTTAGGGGGGGAGGGTTGGTTTCTTAAGAGGTTTCTTGGAAGGGTACTGCCACCTCCTGCTTCTTTTTTATGATAGAAATGGCAGGAATGCTTCTGGCCTTCCCTGGTATTGATGCAGATCTTCTTGGGGCATCTGAGATGTGTACTGGGAGCTTTCTCACCCCATCCCTGAAGTGGTAAGGGATGCTGAATTGATACCAGCCTGATCTTTTCTCCCAACAGATTTTAGGCCATTTGCATTAAGTAGACATTAACAAAAACAAGATGATTTTTAAATGTTAAATAAAAATCATTTCCAATCTCAATCAGTCTGGTTTTAGTTGCTTGATATCAGTGATGTCATAATGCTAGGAGTTCTCCAGTCATACATAGAAGTCAGGGTAGTCATAAGAATGGCCCTACTGGGTCAGACCAAGGGTCCATCTAGCTCAGTATCCTGTCTTCCGACAGTGGCCAATGCCAGGTGCCCCAGAGGGAATGAACAGAACAGGTAATCACCAAGTGATCCATCCCTTGTCGCTCATTCCCAGCTTCAGGCAAACAGAGGCTAGGGACACCATTCCTGCCCATTCCGGTTAATAGCCATTGATGGACCTATCCTCCATGAATGTATCTAGTTTTTTTTTTCAACCCTTTTATGGTCTTGGCCTTCACAACATCCTCTGGCAAGGAGTTCCACAGATTGTCTGTGTGTTGTGTGAAGAAATACTTCCTTTTATTTGTTTTAAACCTGCTGCCTATGAATTTCATTTGGTGACCCCTAGCTCTTGTGTTATGAGAAGTAGTAAACAACACTTCCTTATCTACTTTCTCTATACCAGTCATGATTTTATAGACCTCAATCATATCTCCCCTTAGCCATCTCTTTTCCAAGCTGAAAAGTCCCAATCTTAATAATCTCTCCTCATACGGAAGCCATTCCATATTCCTAATAATTTTTGTTGCCTTGTGTTTCTGATGTAAAGAAATGTCTGTGTTTCTAATGTAAAGAAGAGGCAATTTTTTAAAAAAGAAATACCATTCAATTGCTCTTCAAACATCATAAAGAAGAGGATAGGAATAGGGGAGAAGGCACAAACATATTTTACCCCCTTGCAGACCAGCTTTAAAGTGGAATTTCTGGGATATTTGATAAAGACAATAATGTCCCATGTGAAAACTTTTTTACTTGACTTGAAGTCTAGTGGCATTGTTCATGGGCTTGTTTCACCTCTCACTTTCACAGGAGTAACTCAGGAGTAACTGTACTGAAATCAGTAGAGTTGCACCAGTATAAATCATGGAGAATTGGCTGAAGGATTTAGTCCGAAGAGGCTGGGTGCCATTAAAGTCAATGGGAGCTGAGAATGTTTAGTACCTCTCATGTCTGAACCTCTAATGTGTAGATTTTTTAAGTGATTTTTTTTTCTTATGACAAGTGCCTGACTACCAGATTGGAAACGCTAACATCTTTTATTTACTCACAGAACAAGTGTAGCATGGGAAGATACAGCACAAACTTCTCCACCCTATTAATATGTCTTAAACCTGACATGGTGAGACAGTGTGATCAACTCTTGCAATTTATCATGAGTCTCATGATATCTGATGTTTTTCTCAGAAGCAGATCCTTAGCAGGTGTAAATTAGCATAGCTTCAGTGAAGTAAATGGAGCTATGAGCATTTATACCAGCTGAGGATCTATCCCTCCTGTCCCAGCTCATGGAGTCATGTGATTAAATGAGACTTTCCAATTTTATTAGATTTTAAGTATCTTTTTAGCACTTGTGGTTGCAGAGAAAAGCTTGAAAACCTGACCTGCGTGCATCTTAAAGGCTCAAAAACTAGAAGGCAAATAAGAAGAACCCAACATTATAATTTCAAGCCAATCTCATGATTTTTTCGGAGGCGGGGGGATGATTTGTGAATGTTGATCACTTCAGATTGGCAATAAGGAAGCGAGCACCTCCTGGTGTGAAACAGGGATGCAGTATTCATACACATTCCATATGTCATTTCCCTAGGATCAACAACACTAATATTAATTACATTGCATTATAAGGTGCAAAAGTTAAACATGATTTGAAGTCTAAAAAATTATCAATATGTAAATGATTTGACTTAGTAAATGCAATTCTGACTCAAGACATTATTTTCATAATACTAGAATTTACTGATAAACTTTAAGCAATTGTTTAGTGGTACCCCCTAATAAAGTAATTGTGTGATAAGCAGTAATGAATTATGTAGAGGAGCAACAAATGCTTTGCTTCGGATAAATAAAGCAAATCTCTCTCTCATTCATGAGAGGCTGGAAACAGAAGAGAGGAATTTTCAGCACCATGTCTGCAGTAAGAGATGAAATATGCAAAAATCAATATTAATGAGAAGCAGATAGTGGAAATGCTATAAATCTGATCATGCTGTCTGCACTGTCTCCCTGAACCACTGCGACTTATTACAAAAAACCAACAAGGGCTTAGTTCACAGATGGACCATTCTGTTTGTTGCAAACTTGGATGAGAGTGGAGTGGCTCTGCTTGCCAGGCTACAAACACTTGCACCATATGTGTACTGCTGATTGGATGCTGTTTTCCAACAAAATAGATTACAGAGGCTCCCTTCTGGTGCAAATTGGGCACATTTTCAATTTTATTTTAACTTTTCAGCGTCACAGTTTTCAGCCAGAGCTAGTCCTTTAATATTTGGCTTGAGTCCGTAACATCCCGAGAAGCAATGAGGGCAAATGGTGAAATGGCACCTCCCCGAAGAGGCCTCTCTTTAATGAACTCTTTTGCTTGAATGAGTGAGTATCTTGAGGGAGCAAGGATGAGTGATAGAAAAGTGTAGGGGTGATGCAAGAAATATTTATGAAGAGGCTCTTCAAATTACCCAAGTGCGGGATCCAAACAACATACATCTATGAAAAGTAGAGAGAATGAAAATGAAAACTCGGCAAGTTTGCTCAGTTTAGAAAAGGGTCTCACAGACATTATTTGCAATGAGTTTTTACATGCAGAACAGAAATCATCAGTCAGTCTGACATTCATTGGAAACTATTTTAAAAGACTAAGCCCAGTTCCTTCATACATTTGAAGGGCCTGATCCAGAGCCTGTTGAAATCAATTAAAAGACTCCTATTGACTTTGATGGGCTTTAGATCCGTCCCTGGGAAGAGCCCTTTGAAGATGCTAGTTCGTTCAGGACAGCTGCTGAGACCTCGGAAAGGGGCAGGCAAAGGTACCTGGGTCACTTGTGAACTATTACTGATAGTCTATGAAAATTGTAGTGTCAATAGTAGTGGCTTGTGTACACAGGGTGTTGGGGCACTGCCCCAACAAAGTGTAAGTGTGTGTGTCTAAATATGAATCGCAAACACAGCAAATCTGTAGCCGCCTGCACATCTATACTCAGTAACTGGACATCCTTCTCTACCGCCAGTGTTTGTGTGGGGGGAGAGGGGGGGTGAGAAAACCTGGATTTGTGCTGGAAATGGCCCAACTTGATCATCATACACATTGTAAGGAGAGTGATCACTTTAGATAAGCTATTACCAGCAGGAGAGTGGGGTGGGAGGAGGTATTGTTTCATGGTCTCTGTGTATATAATGTCTTCTGCAGTTTCCACAGTATGCATCCGATGAAGTGAGCTGTAGCTCACGAAAGCTCATGCTCAAATAAATTGGTTAGTCTCTAAGGTGCCACAAGTCCTCCTTTTCTTTTTAGGTCATGTAAGGTATCAAGAGAAAAGTTATGAATGGCTAAGTATGATTATCCTGTTTATATGCATGTATCATCTTTATATCTGAGGTTATGAATATTGGCCATGTAGCTGTATCTCAACTGTTGTATTCCATGGGTGACCCCCCTACGCCCCATATATATTTACATCAGGGCTAGACAGCTATGTGTTGATGGCCCATTAAGGACACTCCACTCTCAAAATGGTCCATTGAAGAAACTCATCCTGCTCAGTAGATCTTCCTACGGATGCCTCACACAGCAAGGAACCAATGGCCACCCCCTGTGATTTAGCAAAACATGTAGGGGCATGTGGTCCAGGACTCCATTTTGGGCCAGTAACTTTCCATACACAGGTTGTGGGCTTTGTTTGGGACAGTAAATTTCCATGCACATGGCAAAGGATATAAAAGATCCCTCCATTTTGCTTCTTTTCTGCTCCAAATTCTCTGGCTCGTGGGTTTACAACCAAAAGGAGTATCTTGAACTATGGACTGAGGACCTCCCAAGCTTTTAGAAGTTACCAGAGAGACTTTGGCAAGCCAGCAGTCTATTCCATCACTGCTATAAACCTGATATAAAGACTTTGTGATCATTTGTATGTATATGATCTATTAGCCATTTTTTATTATTATTAATACGCCTTTAGTTAGTTTACTAAATATTGGCTGAGAACATGATATTTGGGTAGGATCTGAGATACATATTGACATGAGGGTGAGTGTCTGATCCTTTGGAATCTCAGATATGGTGAAATGGGTTTTCAATAACCTCTCACTATATTAGACCTGTTCATCTGGGTGGGAGCCAAGGACTGGAATGCCTATACGGGACTGTGTTGCCTTCTTGTTAACCAGTGGGGTACTGCAGAAACTCCTTTGTTACTGGCTCGGTGAATCTAATTGTAGAATAAACCACCAGTTTGGGGGGATTGTCTCCCCTGAGTGTAGCATTCCCAGTGTGGCTCATCCAGGCACCTGGTCACAACCCCAAAAAAGACTTTCCAGGTGTTTCAATCAGGAAATGAGAAAAGTTACCAGGCCTGCTCCTATTGAAATGAATGGCAAAACTCCACTGACTTTTTATTGTTTGGGATCCAACGTTTAAAGAGGAACTCATTTTTAAAAAATACTGGGTACGATTTTTTTTTAAACTATTCCAGACTGGAGTCTGTTCCTTTTAAGGCATTTGATTTTTTATTTTTTATTTTTAAGTGGGAGAGCAACATCTTAATGTTTCCCACGCTATTCCTGACCCTTCCACTAACTATCTGTTTAACTTTGGACAATCACTTACAATAACCTACCACACTGGAGAGCCATAGAGCTCAGTTAACTAATATTTGTAAAGCCTTTCAGGTACTTGAATGAAAGGTACTATAATATATTAAAGTATTATTATTAGCCATCCACAAGTAAGGCCCTTATGAAACCCTAGGGCACTGTATTTTATTATAAGGCTTCAAAACTCTAGCTAGAAAATGTACTCTCTGAAAAGCTGCCCAATGATTTAAAAATGTATCTAGCCATCCAACTTGGACCAATTAACACTGCTTACAGCCACTACTGCCTTTGTCAGTGTACGCCATCTTGTGTGTCAAGGAAACCAGACTGAACTACATATGGACTATTTGATAGCCATACCCTAACGCTCTGGAGCCAGACCTTCAACTGGTGTGAATTCACTGGAGCCAATAGAGCTATGCCAATATGTGCCAACGGAAGCCTTTAGCTTTGGAAATTTTTTATTAACACAAAGGGTTTATGGGAATAGTTGTTTCCTTCAGAACAGTGCATACTTCAGGCATATCACACACACCATCTAGGGGTGAAATCCTGGCTCCATTAAAGTCAATAGCAAAACCACCATTGATTTCAGTGGGGCCAGGATTTCATCCTAAGAGACTCTCTAAATTGTTTTTTTGGAGCAGCCGTGTTAGTCAGTATCTGCAAAAAGAACAGGAGTACTGCCACAAGTCTTATGCAAAATGTAGTCATTGTATTAGCCACTCGCTAGTCCTCTGTTCCATCAAACATTTGAATCATAGAATAACAGAGTTGGAAGGGACCTCTGGAGGCCATCTAGTCCAACCCCCTGCCCAGAACAGGACCAATCCCAACTAAATCATCCCAGCCAGAGCTTTGTCAAGCCTGACCTTAAAAACTTCTAAGGAAGGGGATTCCACCACCTCCCTAGGCAACGCATTCCAGTGTTTCACCACCCTCCTAGTGAAAAAGTTTTTCCTAATATCCAACCTAAACCTCCCCCACTGCAACTTGAGACCATTAATTCCTTGTCCTGTCATTTGTTATCACTGAGAATAGTCTAGATTCATCCTCTTTGGATCCACCTTTCAGGTAGTTGAAAGCAGCTATCAAATCCTCCCTCATTCTTCTCTTCTGTAGACTAAACAATCCCAGTTCCCTCAGCCTCTCCTCATAACTCATGTGTTCCAGTCCCCTAATCATTTTTGTTGCCCTTCGCTGGACTCTCTCCAATTTCTCCACAGCCTTCTTGTAGTGTGGGGCCCAAAACTGGACACAGTACTCCAGATGAGGCCTCACCAATGTCAAATAGAGGGGAACAATCACGTCCCTTGATCTGCTGGCAATGCCCCTACTTATACACCCCAAAATGCCATTGGCCCTCTTGGCAACAAGGGCACACTGTTGACTCATATCCAGCTTCTCGTCCACTGTCACCCCTAGGTCCTTCTCTGCAGAACTGCTGCCTAGCCATTCGGTCCCTCGTCTGTAGCGGTGCATTGGATTCTTCTGTCCTAAGTGCAGGACTCTGCACTTGTCCTTGTTGAACCTCATCAGATTTCTTTTGGCCCAATCCTCCAATTTGTCTAGGTCCCTCTGTATCCTATCCCTACTGCCCAGCGTATCTACCACTCCTCCCAGTTTAGTGTCATCTGCAAACTTGCTGAGGGTGCAATCCACACCATCCTCCAGATCATTAATGAAGATATTGAACAAAACTGGCCTGAGAACCGACCCTTGGGGCACTCCGCTAGATACTGGCTGCCAACTAGACATGGAGCCATGATCACTACCCGTTGAGCCCGACAATCTAGCCAACTTTCCTCCCACCTTGTAGTGCATCCATCCAGCCCATACTTCTTTAACTTGCTGACAAGAATACTGTGGGAGACAGTGTCAAAAGCTTTGCTAAAGTCGAGGAATAACACGTCCACTGCTTTCCCTTCATCCACAGAACCAGTTATCCCATCATAGAAGGCAATTAGATTAGTCAGGCATGACTTTCCCTTGGTGAATCCATGCTGACTGTTCCTGATCACTTTCCTCTCATCTAAGTGCTTCAGAATTGATTCCTTGAGGATATGCTCCATGATTTTTCCGGGGACTTCTGGTTTAAAAACAAACAAACAATCTTCATGGTTTTCCTGCTCATTTACTTACTGTGCTTCCTTGGTCTACAGCTCTTTGGGATAGCCTGATTGTAGGGATTTTGCTACATTAGGTAACTAGCAACATGCACCCAGCCCAGCCTCTAACAGTTAATCAGACAACTGAGAATCATTCAGTAATTTTCTGCCATCAGTGACTGTATGTTATCCCATGGTATGATCCATTGAAGTCAGTGGTCATCTTCCCATTTACTTGGGTTGGCCCAAACATGAACTACTTTGTTTTGTAGTGCCTGCTAATAGTTCTAATTGTGTTGTTACCACCTCTCAGAAAACCATTAGCACTTCCACCGTTGCTTTCTCCTTTTCCCATTTTTCTGGAAAGTTTATCCTTATCTTGGGGATGTACCTTTCAGCTTCTCCTTTGAATGCTGCATGAAAGAATTATGTCTAGCTCAGTGTGATATCATCCTCATTTATCGCCAACTTTCCTTTACCTATTCCACAATAACCCCAAAGATACACTGCCTGGTTGCTTGTTTCTTAAGTACTTTATGAGTTCTGATCTTCCTTTGTCTTTATTTCCGTTTGTTCCATCTCCTACCTCAGCAGTTGTTATCAAATATTTGTACTTCTTTTTTTCTCTGCTGTAGCCCTTTTAATCATTCCCACTCCTCTACGATGTTTTCTGTTTCTCTTCTGCTTCTTTCTTTCTCTGAATGGCTATGTGAAAACAGTCAATCTCTTCTTTTGTTCACACTGTTCTAGCTTTTTATTCCCATTGTGCTCCTTTCTGGCCCCCCACAAGCTGCAACAATTGGAGCTGCAATCATTGGTCTGAAAATATACTTCATTTCCTTTGCATCTTTCCCCTTGAATTTCCATACCTCTGTTAGACTCCTGGGTTTCTTTCTTTTCTGCTGATACAGGCATTAAGATCCAGATCATCATAGTGGGCCTTATACTACTTCACTCCAGTTGATATGATCACATCATTGCATAATGGAGCTGATCAATTATTCAGGAAAGTTTCCGTGGAGCTGGGGCTGTTTAGAATTGGGGCAGGAGTCCTCCAAAAAACAAAGTAGGTGACACAGAAAGTGGTGTCAATGATTCAGACATGGTCCCTATTCATCAGTGCTAACCCAATTCCCCAACATACTGCTAATGGACATTTTGTTGGTAGAGGTGTCATCTTGTGGGTGAAACATAACAGAAGTCTTATACACTTGCGGTCATCAAAGGTCTCCTAGGGCTTTTACATAAGGGTAAAAGTTCTCCAGTATCCTTTAAAATTCCAAATCAGGTAATTACATTCTGTTTCCCTAACTTTCCCACGTCCTCCTGATTGGCTACATTGTTTCTCTCTCCTTTTCCTAAAAATCCTGCATGTGGAATTTGTGTTGGTGCAGATTAGCTGTTCCCTTCCTCACCGGGAAAAATGCCTCATGTACATAGACAGCGAGAGGGTTGGGAATTTTCTGTTAAAATGATTTTTCAATGAAAAATCTTAATTAAAAACACTGTTTTTTCTACCAGCTTCTAGAGAGAGATCTGGGTTTGCTTTTTGGTTTTTGTTTTGAAAATCTGACGTTTCAATGTGCAAAGATGTTTTGAAGAGCATTCGCTCACTTTTTTTTCCTGCATTTTTTCAGGCAGCTGTCGTGCTGAGGCCTGAAAAACAGTAGCAGGAGTGAGTCAGCTGAGAGGCCGAGCTCTGAGAGGACTAATGGTGAGCCAGGAAAGGGCAGAATAAAACTAAGTAAGAGACGATGAGAGATAAGGAATATATGGGCCAGGTATGGTCAACTGGCAAGTGCCACAGAAGAAAAGTGAAAAAATGGAGGGAAGAGTCTATAAAATCATTAGCAATTGGAGAAAGGTTGAAAGAGTAGAAGAAAATATACAATTAATGTTCATATGAATAAGCGAAAAGGCTGGGATACAAGGTGCTAGGAAGGGTGAGGTGATGGCACTGACAAGCAGATGGTCCTGTTATCTTCAGACAGGTGACACTGTTACTAGTACAGATGTTAGCTGAGGACTTGGAACATTTTAACAGGTTTGGAATCAAAGAGCGCTTAAGATCTTAAGCAGGTGTAAAGGGGCAACAGCCTATTGACATCAGGAGGGAGCCACCAGTTTACACCGGCTGAGGGTCTGGTCCAAAGTATTTAATTCACACACACTGATTTCCCTCTAACCACACGAAGTCTCTTCTGTGCATACGGGGCTGAATTCCTCCATAGTCTAGCTCCACTTGATGGAGCAGCGGTGAAGATGGCCTACAATCTTTGCAGCATTGGGGGCCCAGACCCACTCGAGTGGGATTGGGATCAGACCATTTGAGGGTATGCTGAGTAAAAGTGCTCTACTGGCAGTTCAGCATTAATCAAATAAAAAGTGAAAGTGAATGGCTTAGCAACAATCATGATTGTTCCAGGTGACTGGAGGCGGTGACACTGCTTTCTTCACGGTGCAAATTTGGTCTCTTAACATATTTTGATAAAAGCCCATGATGATGGCGTATGAGATTTCCAGGTCTGTTACATTTCTGAGGCAGCTCAAGAAATGAGGAATTAGGCAGCCCAATACTAGAGGCTCATTGGGCAAAGGACGTTGAATGTGGACAGTCACATGTTAATCTACAGCAATGAACTTTTTGCAGCACACTAACTAGAAAAAGAATTACTGCTTCTCCTGGCAAAGTCACTGTAACCAGCCAAAAGCAATAGAAAGTCGGGCTGAATTGTTAGGAGGATAAGAGCACAAATCAAAGGAAACAATATTGTTACTGTGAAAGATCCTGAAGAGAGCGACACAAGAGTGCTATATACAATACCAGTCAGTAGACTTTTAAAAAAGGGAAATATCCTTTGAGGATAAAATGGAGATGAAAAATCACTGGGGACAGTGATCTCAAACTCAGAGCTTAAAATTATGAGGCAGGGCTGGAAAAATTGAATAGCTTCACTTTCCCAACAGGGAGGCTGTGGGCTTGTGAGTTAGAAATTGATTTTTTTTTTGCAGCTCCCTCCCCCAAATCTTTTTTAACATTAATGTATTGTATTAAGGCATAACCATATTGCAAGCATACAGAATCCATTTTAAAAAACAATTAAAGCAACACAAAAAGCCATGGGCATAAAGCACCAGATCAATGTCTTGAAAATTAGAAGGTTATTAGAATAAAGGATTAACCCCAAAGTTTAAAATACCTACAGTAAATTAGAGACTTGCCTAAATTATAGAGGCCAGGTACACTGGTCCAAAAAACTTCTTCCAACAGGCAAAGAACACGAGACAGGAAATAGACAGAAAATAGTCAACAAAAGGTTATGGCCTAAAGCTGAGATTTTGAAAGAGACTGTCAAGGTTCCTTCCCCACTCTGAACTCTAGGGTACAGATGTGGGGACCGACATGAAAACCTCCTAAGCTTACTTTTACCAGCTTAGGTTAAAACTTCCCCAAGGTACAAAATTATTTTACCCTTGGATTTCCACTGCCACCACCAAACTTTATCTGGGTTTACTGGGAAACGTAGTTTGGACACGTCTTTCCCCCCAAAATCCTCCCAACCCTTGCACCCCACTTCCTGGGGAAGGTTTGGTAAAAATCCTCACCAATTTGCATAGGTGACCACAGACCCAAACCCTTGGATCTTAGAACAATGAAAAAGCAATCAGTTTTCCTACAAGACGACTTTTAATAGAAGTAAAGGAATCACCTCTATAAAATCAGGATGGTAGATACCTTACAGGGTAATTAGATTCAAAACATAGAGAATCCCTCTAGGCAAAACCTTAATTTACACAAAAGACACACAGACAGGAGTATTCATTCTATTCAGCACAGCTATTTTCTCAGCCATTTAAAGAAATCATAATCTAACAAATACCTAGCTAGATTACTTACTAAGTTCTAAGACTCCATTCCTGTTCTGTCCCTGGCAAAAGACAGACACAGACCCTTTGTTTTTCTCCCTCCTCCCAGCTTTTGAAAGTATCTTGTCTCCTCATTGGTCATTTTGGTCAGGTGCCACCGAGGTTACCTTTAGCTTCTTAACTCTTTACAGGTAAGAGGATTTTTCCTCTGGCCAGGAGGGATTTTAAAGGGGTTTACCCTTCCCTTTATATTTATGACAGAGACCTAAGGGAGTTAAACACTCAACTCTCATTGAATTTCAGTGGTTAAAACGTTAACATAGCAGTATCTTAGTTCTGAAAGGGGAAACTGAAATAAGGAAAACCAAAACTGATATGAGAGGAGCTGAGTTTCTGACCACAGTGCAAAGAAAAAGAAAGCAAGAAACTAGGAATCAGACAAAGAAAGGAGACAAACTGATCGAGGCGAATGGTTTCTTTTCCTTCTAAAGTTTCTTATGCTGGTACTGTAATTAACATGGGCAAGAACATATTTTCTAAGTCCAAAATCTGCATGACTTGCAAATTAGTATCCGTGTGGTCCCAGTTCAGCATGGGATGTGCTCAATTTACAGCATTTGCTCACATTAATTCCTGTTCAGCAAAGAATTTAAGTATGTGTTTAACTTGATTTACGTGTGTGGTTTTCTTCTGCCTGTTTTGGTTCTGTGATAATAAAAAAACAGTGTCGGGTGTTCATGAACATAGTAAATATACCGGTTAAGCAAATCACTGAAGGGGAAATCATGACGTCCGTGGGAGTTTTGCCATTGACTTCAATGGGGCCAGGATTTCACTGTCTGTAGCTCATTTCCCCATCTGTACACCGCAGATAATCATCTGTCTTTTCTCCCACAATTTGTCTGTGTTGTCTATTTGGATTCTAAGCTAGGGCTGGGACTGTCTCGCATGTGGCTGGACCATGCATAGCACAATGGTGCCTGTCGATGCTACTGTATTACAAATAATAAATAATAATATAAAATGCTGCACTGAATAAATACACACTGGGATATGACGTTTAGTTCTGAACTGTTGACCTGTGTGGTTAAGACCCTGGTGTTTCAGGATGGATCTGGAGAGATGGGGTGTCACATGATTTTTTATTTGTGTTATGAAAAATTACAATAGCAATTAAAAAGAAATGTGCCCATGGTGTTCCAAAGCCAAGCCTCATGGAATGTGGTGCATCCAGGATCTGGAACAGCCAAGATTCCAAAAAGTAAGAGAGAGAAGGGATGAGGACCCAGTGAATACATTTATTTGCGGCTTGTTCTACACCCAAAACTTTTACCAGCATGATTCACACCCTCAATACAGCTATGCCAGTAAAAGTGTGATTGTAGACACAGTTACACTGCCGAAATGTCCTTTTCCTGGTATATCTTATTTGTTTGGGGAACCGGTATAAGCTGTACCCGCGAAAGAACTGGTTTGTCATTATAAGCTGCATCTCCACGGAGGTTTGCCAGTATAGCTAATGTAGACAAGGCCTAAGTTCAGAAGGGTAAATTGCTGTGGGGGAAAAAAAAGATAGGAGAACTGCAGGGAGAAGCAGAAGGGCCAGTGAAGCCATTTGAGACAGCTGGTTGTTTTGAAGTTGGAACAAAATCCCATTCAGTCTCCCTGCTTGTGCTTTGTAAAATTTAGAGTGCAGGGCGGGAGTGGGGGGAGAGTTTTATACAATAAATGGTAAATGGAACAATTAAAAATATTGTTAAGGAAGGGGCAGTTTCAGATTCCTAAGGGATTGACTATTGAAGCAGATGGAAATACTCCCATTGACTTTAGTGGGCTTTGGGTCAAGAACAAAAGAAGCAACGGGGAACAAAAAGGGAGACATGTAAAACTGGTTATGCAATTTGCAGAAGAACATTATCACTTAGCTAAAACATCAGAGGCAGAATGGGCTGTTTCTGGTTATGGTGTGTGTCTATGTAGCAGGGAGTGAGGAATGGATCAAATACTCTAAATCAGTGGTGGCAACCTGCGGCCCATGGGTCGCATGCGGCCCGTCAGGATAATCCACTGGTGAGCCAAGAGACAGTGTTTACATTGACCGTCTGCAGGAACGGCTGCCCGCAACTCTTGGTGGCTGTGGTTCACCATTCCCAGCCAATGAGAGCTACGGGACACAGTGGCCAGCACCTCCCTGATGGGCCGCATGCAGATTTGCCCACCACTGCTCTAAATGGCTCCATCTTTTGTGTTTTAAGACGAAGTCTCTTGCTATGAGTAGCTGAAGGATTGGAGGCTGCTCCAAGAGACATTTTTTTTGCTGCCCCATCTGCTGCACCAAAAACTAGGTCCTAGGAATATTTACTAACTTGGACTGCCAGAATGATGGCTTTTGGAGGGTGCATACATTGTAAAAGAAAGAGAGGCATCGTTAACTCATCACATAGCCGTTAACTAGTTGGTGAATTGTGTGGGTGGAACCAAAAAAGGTAGCAGCCGCTTCATGATCACAGTGTGTCTCTCCATGACAGAGGCTAGCCAGATTACAGGAGAACTGAAAGTAGACATTTCTGACCTAGTAACACATGTGTTCACCTTTAAACATTAGTAGGCTGAATTGTTATTGTTTTAATGGCAGCAATTCTGCAGTAGTTCCCACCTGATTTCAAACACTGGCAGATATCATCAATGGATCCCAAACAATGCATTCTGCTATGATGCTGGCAGACAAGGTGCCAGTTCATGCCGGAACCCCAGGTCAATTCGCTTGTGTATTAGTGAGCCTCCTGAGTCACAGAGAGCTAACTGAGATCTCAAAGAGAAGAGACAATACATGATAAATATATTTTAGATACTACCTTTTGTAACTAAGTTTTCTGCCATATAAAGAAAAAAATCCTCCTTTAGCTCATTTTCATTATTGAGTTTTTAATATACTCCACTGTTATCTGGCTTCTTTCCTCTAGTCTGGTTGGCCTTGTCCTTTCTGTAAATTAAGGCTGTGTCTACAGTCTGTTTAAGAAAGTTCAGTAAAGGGGGCCACTGTTTCCACACGTGGCCTCAGTTTTGCGTGCCCAACATGGGATACATTGGTCTGATTGTCACAGGTGCTAAGCTCCCACTCGAAGCACCCAATTTAAGTCAATAGGACTCGGGGTGCTCAGCAGCACCTCCAGCAATCAGACCCAAGGGATCATCGGTCGGGCACCCAAAATCAGGAAGCATTTTTGGAAAGTTTAGCTTGTGCCTTTCGAATACATATCACCAATGTGCATCCATTATGAACAGAGGTGTTTGCTCGTCAACAGCCAAGCCAGGAAACACAAAAGAGAATTTTAGAAGAGCTTGAGAGCCTGAAGATTTTCAGTTTGTGACAAACCATGGATTAACGTGGTGTAAATGTGGTGGTGGTAATGAGGATTGCCATTAAAGGGTTTCAGAGCTTTCATAAGGGGGAGTATGGAAACGAGATGGGATTAGGGAATCTGAGAAAAAGGTAAGTGACATGCAGTTAGGGCTAGATCCACAAATGTATCTAGGCACCTCACCACCCATTTAAGCACCTAAGACCATGATTTAGGTGCCACTGACATTCTCAAACTCTCTCTCTCAGGTGCCATCTAACCCCCTAGGCACCTAAGCCCCCAGACATTGCCCCACAGTTAACAAACTGATTGTAGCTGGAGCCAAAGCTGCAGTGGCCCTGAAGCAGGATTCTCAAATGAGGAGTTCCCCCACCTATCCTTCCACTGGGACATGATCCCATAGGCATGCCCAGATCATGTCTAAGACCTGATACCTGTCACAAAAGACAGCCAGGGGTGAGTAGGTTGGGAATTTTTTGAGGAATAAGAGACAAATCCCTATATTTCCTGACATGAAGGAGGGACTGGAATTCAGATCTCTCCCATTACAGGGGAGTGCCCTCACCACCAGACTTCTGTGTACTGTGGGGTGAGTCTTTCTCACATTTCTCCTGTTGAAGCTATTCCACTTTGTATAAATTATTACATAGTCATTCGGCTGGCGAGAGAGAGATTCTATATCCCAGTGGTTAGGGCAGCCATCTGGGATGTAGGTGAGTCAGGTTCAAGTCCCTGTCCTAACTGCTGGGCTATTGACTATAACGTGGTGGGTTTCTCTCTCTGGTTTAATATGAGAAGGCTCTGAGGTTTTTGCCTGCCAGGGCACAGACTGACTCACTTAGCCATCTAACACCAGGAGATGGTTCATGGCTGAGAATCCTGAGCAGAGATAGGTGCCCAGAAGCCCACAGCTCAATCGGAGTTAGGCACGTAGGTACCTTTGTGGACCGGGGCCATAAAGCCCCACCCCATTCCTCTGCATTTCATTCATGGCTAGTTTAGGCAGCTCCCCCCTCAGTCCATTTAGGCACCCAGATCTCACCATGCATTGTATGGGAGCTTGGATACCTAAGTCTGGGCTATGAATTCCACTAGATGGCAGGGTATTTAGGGGTTAGCCATTGCAATGCCTGAATATTTTTGTGGAATTCTCCCGTAGTGCCTCAACTGCATAGAATGTTTCAATTTTTGGTGAAGGGAATGCATTGTTTAGTTCAATATTGGACCCTAAGGAAGGACAAGAAATTGAGATAAGATCTGTTGTGTTGTGGAACACAGACCATGAAACTACCAATGTGCTATACTCTAACTCCCCCATTTGGATGCTGCAGGTGCAAACTTAGAGGTCCTTCGTTTGCATTAATGTAGTCCTCCCCAAGTATCACTTTGGTGCACACTGCTGTTCATGCCCTCATGGGCCGAATTGCAGGGCAGTGGAGACATAGTCCTAAATAAAGCTGCTGGACAAAATAACAGGAATTTCAGAATGTAAAAGCTGCAGTTCAAGATCAGTGAAATAAAACCATATGAGATTCCTGAAAGATACAGGAATACAGACAAAAAGAGATTCTGGTGATGGTAGACCCAGAAATAGAGAAGATTGACTATTCTGCTGCAAATCCTTGAACCTCAAGCTAAGATGTGTCAGGCAGAGGTAACAACAGAGACTGCACTTGGCTTTTCTTTTGGGGGAGAGGAATTTGGGGGGAAAGGAGAGAATTCCTCTTGTATTACCCTGTGCCAGAAGGTCCCCCATTTTCTCCGTTTTTATATTCTCTGCCATCATGTGATTTTCCTTTTGGCAGAAAAGGACTAGACTTCATTGAGAAAACATCAAATTTAGGTTGCTGTTGAGTCACTTAATGCATTACCTTTGGCCAGGAGGCTTTTACGGCCTTGAAAACAAGAGGCAGACTGACTGTACAAGAATGAAGGGCTTTCAAGGTGGGCATCATCTCAAGGATTCTACAGGGACATGAACCATGTACACATGAAAACAAAGGTAGAGAGTCAAATGAACGTTGAAAACAAATGTTTGAAAAGGATCATGAAGATCAACTAGAGAAGACAGAATGAAAAATGAAACTGCCAAGGATATAATGAGGCATAAATGGCTGTCAGCGAATAGGAGGCTCCAATGGGTAGATCAAAGTCTCATGACAGAAAAGTGAAAAACAGCCAAACGACATGATGAAGTGAGAGCTGGATTGTCAAAGAGGACCAGGATATTCAGGAGAGAACTAGACAAGCTTTGAAGCAGAGGATAAAATCAAGGTTGCAAGGGGAGAGAAGAGTGGGAAGGTGATAGGCAAAGTGTAGCCTATCTAAGTAGTGTGTGAGTATTCATTGATGCTGCAACACAAGTAAAGGACCAGCAGGCCTAAGGCCTGTAAAACAGCCTAGCATACCTAAGCAAGGCCTAGCTTGACAAAAGTGGGGGCAGAGAAATGACTGTTAAGTCACAAGATTAAGGATTGTGATGAACAAGTGTAAGAAGTCATATGTCTGGTATGGGGCAAGCAACCACAAACTCGGGTTACTGATATTTTAGCATAGTTTTAAGGAATATGTATAATTGAAAGTCTCAAGTATTAAACTGCACTAACGCTATAGCAACCAAGTGATGTAAATGCTAATGCGTATGAAGTAAATGGTTGATTAACCTATAGAAATTGGGGACCCCCAAAATAAGATGTACAGATAAGAAAAAAAGGGCTGAAACTCTTATTGTATAAGATACAGTGGGCATCAGTTTAACAAATTATAAAAGCTGTTACCTGGGCTATGTGCCATGGGGAACACCAGGAGATCACCTATTGATACCTGAGATATCACCACCTCTATTCCAGGACTCCCCGCAAGGGATGATGTGAGTCATGCAAATGCTGGACATTCTGTGTTATCTTTCTCTCCTTTGCTCTGTTGTGGTATGCATGATCTTTTTTATTTTGACAATAAATTTGCAAATAAGAGTAAAGGTATTGAACTGTTTCCCGTGTGTATTTCAGGGTCTTCGTTCTAATGACAAGCTCACTCCTGTAGCTTATCTGGGAGGGGGCTGAACTTTCTCAGACCACTGTATACTAAATGAGCGTTAACTTTACTATTACAGATTAGGCTATAATTGAAGGGCAAAGAAAACCGGTACAATGAATGGCACCAATAGTGCCCAAAGGGAGCTGAAGTCAGGTTGCTGTTGCTGGAAGAGGGTGCCACCGAAAGGTTGGGACCAGGTCCTCTGCTGGTGTGTGTCAATGGAGCAATGCCATTTTATGCTGGCTGAGGATCTGGGCTGGTCTTTAAGGAGAGAGTAAAAGAGAATAATAGAGGTATCATGGGGTTCAGAATAATAATAAAATGGAACAGTCTGATCATAGTAATTTTGAAGGATAAAAATACCGATAAAAGGATGTACAATCCTTACAGTTGGCATCCCCATGCCGCACCTATTCTCACATGCTTTTTGAAGCAGACATGAGAGGCACTCTTGGAGCCATTAAAGATTTTATGGCTGAGGTACAATAAACTGCTGGAGTTTACAGGGACATATCCCGCCATCATTCTGTAATGAGACATTTTTACAAGTGTTGATTTTCTTTCTGCTAATTTCATCCAGGTGCAATTAAAAACAGCTAGAGAGAGGAAGAGAAAAAATGTTATTGGGTTTTACGTTGCCAGAGGACCAAAACATCCTAGCATTGAACTGGGGATGTCTTGGGTGTTTTTTTTTTAAATGTTATCAACTCAGTCTAAGTTTACAGAATTTCTGCTCCTTGGTACTGTCAGTTATAGTTGGTCTCATTAGAATGCTCACAGTACATGGCTGTTAATACTAATTCCATAATGACAATAGAGCATTGAAGTAAAATTTAACCTCAGTTAATCATTAAAATTAGCCTATCTCGGTGGATCGTGGATCTTCTAATGCTACAGTGCAATGTAATTTCAAATCATAAATGAGATGATGAAAGAGGGGTTTTAATGTATTATCACACCACAGAGGGCGGTAATGCTGCCTACTTCCCTCTTCAGAAAAGTCTGAGAGGGATGAGCAAACTGAATCCTTTATGTAACCAATTGCTGGGAGATGTCTATTTGGATACATCCTCTGTAGATCAAGGGGTTAAGCAAACAAAGATAGATGGAGCATGAAAAGCTAACAAGTACATTGTAGTTTCTGGTCCACTTTTACAAATGTTGGAAGGGGGTAGAAATCCACAGTGTTCATCAAATTGATTTGCAGTACAATTAACCCCAGAAGGCATGAAAACTCAGATCTTTTCTCTGGCTTGGGTCAGGTTTTCTGAATTTTTTTCAGCTACATGCCATTGCTGGCAAGACAAAATAATATGGCATGACCCAGAGATTGAAATGACAGGCCTTGGAACCTGGGGGGACATTTTAAATGGCTCAGCAAAGGGATAGCTTTATGATCAGGTTAACGAGGAGTTCCTGCTGATCAGTGCTTTTCACTGGAAAGAGACAGGAGGAAAATAAGTATTTTATCATTGAAAAGACAGCGCTGACAATAATAAAGGACGAGAATTTTGTTCTTCCTTCCAAGCTCATGACTGGTGAGAAATCGTTATTGCAAATACTTCAGAAATAATCACCATCTTCTCTTCTTAAATGATATTCTTCTTGAGGATTGGATTGAGGATTCCTTGGTGAGTCATTCAGAATGTCAATACCTTTCTAGAAATAACCACTGATCCAATTAGTAGTTTAACTTTTGGCCTCGGTCTTTTTTATGGGGTATGGAAGTATTCTGGTTTAATAATAATACTTTGCATTTCCTGTTTTGACCATCTAACTCTGTTATTGCTCTGCCTGGGGAAGAACTTTCTTTTCAAGAACTCAAGGTAAATACTCCTGTAGGCTGTAATGACCACCAGTGACTAGGCCTGCAGTGCCTAGTCTCTGGGATGGGTTCTTTATAAATGCTTACAGATTGTAACTTGTCTTAGATCCTTTGAATTCAGTTTGGTTTACTGTAGCTGGGGATCTGAGCCTTTCCTTTGTTTTTCAGTTTACAAAGTTCACTGGCTGTAACCTCTAATTTATATGAGACAATCATTAGTTCTACATACGTTAAAATATAACTAGCTTACCCAACGTCAAAGTGAAAAAGAGCTAAAAGCCTCAGTCCCTTCTCAAGCTATCCTTTCAAGCATGTCAGCACCTTAGAGAAAAGCTGAGTTTAGTCTTTTAGTCAACGTTTTGCTGGCATAGCTATTGTGTTTAGGCTGACATTGTTACGCTGGCAAAACCCCCGGTAGAGATGCAACTATGCCGATAGAAGAGTGCTTCTGTCAGCACTTCTAATGTCATTCAGGGAGGTACTTATGCTGCATCTCCACTATGGGGTTCAGCCAGCATAACTATACCAGTACAGGTGGCAAAGAGTCCTGTGGCACGAAAGCTTATGCTCCAATACGTCCGTTAGTCTACAAGGTGCCACAGGACTCTTTGCCGCTTTTGCAGATCCAGACTAACATGGCCACCCCTCTGATACTTTATACCAGTATAGATGCGCCCATCCCTTTTCCTACGTCAATTTCAAAGCCCTTCACAAAGGAGGTAAATAGCAATATCCTCACTTTAATGAAGTCAGAGAAGCCAGTCTAATTCTAATTCTGCCCCTCTATACTTTGGACCACACGGCCTCTCCGCCTGCATATGCCTTGCAATGGACTCTGAAGATCAATCAGTTTGAGTCTGTCAGAGCAACAGGAGAAGCAAGTTGCAGTCAAGGGCCTTTAATCAAGAATGCCTTCTCTCTGGTCCCCAGCTGTAACAATCCATGCAGGAAATAGCCCGACTTGATTATGTAAAGAGTTGTCACTTTGGGTGGGCTAGCACCAGCAGGAGAGTGAATTTGTGTGGGGGGGTGGAGGGTGAGAAAACCTGGATTTGTGCTGGAAATGGCCCACCTGTTGATCACTTTAGATAAGCTATTACCAGCAGGACAGTGGGGTGGGAGGAGGTATTGTTTCATATTCTCTGTGTGTATATAAAGTCTGCTGCAGTTTCCACGGTATGCATCTGATGAAGTGAGCTGTAGCTCACGAAAGCTCATGCTCAAATAAATTGGTTAGTCTCTAAGGTGCCACAAGTACTCCTTTTCTTTTTGCGAATACAGACTAACACAGCTGTTCCTCTGAAATCCATGCAAAATATCAGACTGGGGATCCCAGCTCATCCCAAGTATTAGGGTGGAGCACAGTGAGACAGTAAGGACCTAAATTATAGAGGCCATCACCTTGAATTGCACCCAGAAGCAAAATGAACGATGGAGCAGTCTATTGCGCATGGTGCTACATGCTCCAGCCATAAAACAGTGCACTAAAACAGCTGGCAGCAGAATTCTGCATTCACTGACATTTTGTATGGTTTTTAAGAGTAGCCCCATGCAGAGGGCAGTGCACTTAAACAGTCTGGAATGAGCTCATATGGTGCCCAATCGACTATCACTCTGGAAATATTTATTAAGCAAACCTTACAAAACATTTGTCATGTTTTACTTATCAAACCCGGTTCCTATCTGTGGTCATTTGGTGTTTGCTGACCTACAAGTCCCACATTATGGAATAGGACTCCATAGGCTGTGCCCTTTAGACCGATGCTTCCTAATAGGGTAGATTCCATATCTCCTCCCTTTAATATGTCAGGCTAAGACCTTGTCTATACTACCACGGTGAATAACGCAACTGAAGTGAACATAGGTTAGTTTGACTTACTGTGGTGTCTACACAATGCTGTGTCAACAGGAGATGCTCTTCCACCGACTTATCATATTCTTCTTGGGGAGCTGGAATACCTGAGGCAACAGGAGAGCGCTCTGCCACTGACTTAGTGGATCTTCACTAGACCCGCTAAATCGACACCCGCTGCATCAATCGCAGCAACTGCTGATCTACCGGTAAGTGTAGACATGGTCTGTGACTCAAATGGACTAGTTAAAAACCATATGTAGCAAAAATAGAGAGGAAATCAGAATAAAACGAAAGAAATAGTCACCACAAAGCAACTACCCTGACTCTCTGACAAAGCGCATCTAAACAGGATCGCCTTAGGTGGCATGACTACGGGTGAGCATAAGTTTTTGGTTAAAACTTCTTTGGCAGTTAAAAAAAATACAAAAATATTTACATGTTTTGTTTCAACATTTTTATGGTTTTTATGGTTCAAAACAACTTTTCATTTTGAAAGTTCGTTTAATTTTTTTTTAATATAAAACCTTTAAAATTAATCAAAATTGAAGTGGAACGTTTCATCTAACCCCTAAATGAAAAAAATTCAATGTTTTCAATTAACTTCAGAAAATTCAGAAAAAGAAGATTTCTGGGATTACCCAAAACAACTGTAGTTGTTTTTTTAAGATTTTTTGGAATTGCCAGCAAACCAAAAAATCCATTATTCGCACAGCTCCAGTGGTGATATTGAATAAAACAATACCATTGGCATCTCTACATGAACACTTCCTGTGCAGCAAGCTGGGGTATAAAATTACAGTTTTCCAGCATACAACACACTAAGCGTCCATGTAGACCCTACTGATGCACACTAAAAGTTCCCTACTACACCTTAACGAACTGCTGATTCAGACGGGAGACTTATAGATATTAAGGTCAGAAGGGACCATTATGATTATCTAGTCTGACCTCCTGCACAAAGCAGGCCACAGAATCTCACCCACCCACTCCTGCAATAAACCTCTCCCCTATGTCTGAGCTGTTGAAGTCCTCAGATCTTGGTTTAAAGACTTCAAGGAGCAGAGAATCCTCCAGCAAGTGACCCGTGCCCCATGCTACAGAGGAAGGCAAAAAACCCCCAGGGCCTCTTCCAATCTGCCCTGGAGGAAAATTCCTTCCCGACCCCAAATATGGCGATCAGCTGAAGCCTGAGCATGTGGGCAAGATTCACCAGCCAGATACCCAGGAAAGAATTCTCTGTAGTAACTCAGATCCCACCCCATCTAACATCCCATCACAGGCCATTGGGCCTATTTACCATGAATAGTTAAAGATCAATTCATTGCAAAAGTCATGTTATCCCATCATACCATCTCCTTCATAAACTTATCGAATTTAATCTTGAAGCCAGATAGGTCTTTTGCCCCCACTGCTATTCCATAACTTCACTCCTCTGATGGTTAGAACCCTTGGTCTAGTTTCAACTCTAAACTTCCCGATGGCCAGTTTATATCCATTTGCTCTTGTGTCCACATTGGTATTGAGCTTAAATAATTCCTCTCCCCCTCCAGTATTTATCCCTCTGGTATATTTATAGAGAGCAATCATATCTCCCCTAAACCTTCTTTTGGTTAGGCTAAGCAAGCAAAGCTCTTTGAGTGCCCAAATCCACTTGCAGTACTAAACATTTAACAGATCAATTACTTGAATATAGATTCAAAAATATGTTTGTGTCTTTATTAATACTTTCAGTAAACTTTTTCTACAAGTGAACCTTTCCTAGAAGAGCTATCAGCTCAAATGGCATTGCACTAATGCACAAGGACCAAGAAGTGAAAATGACCAGAAACAAAAGTGAACCCTTGCTGTTCCCTTTTTCCACTCTCATCCTTTTTGGCCTCCCAGCCTTTCAGAGTAAAATCTTCATGGTTTTAGGAAGAGACAACCCATGCCTGCCAATGGGGGGGAGAGGGGGCAGCGTGAGGGCAGCCAGCTTCAGAAGTGTTACTGAGCATGCTGAGTCCATGTGAGCCTGCTCAGTACAAGCCCAGCAGCAAATCTGAGGGGGCACGTGACCCCGCATTCTCTCCCCTCTCCCAGTGCGTTGCCTCTGGTTTTAGGTCTCTCAGGTGTTCTTCATGGCCTGGGTATATCGCTCAGATTTCTTTGATATGCCTGGCTTATTGTCAGGCAAACATCTTGTTTGCAAGATCCCTCTGGATTTTATTCAGTGCTGGATCTAAGCAGGGCTTTTCTGTACTGGAGATTTCAGCCATAAGCTGCACTAGTTCAAACGCTGAGTGTGAATGTTGTGATTTGCACTGGGGGAGTTTACAGCTGTTTCAAGCACTGTCCCAACTAGTGCAAATAGCAGCTTTGCCTATATCCACACAAGAGGTTTGCACTGGTGCAACTACACCAGTTGCTGGCCACAGACTCCTGAAATGAATGCTAATTCCTAGTATAGACAACCCCTCAGTTCTTGTCTGTTACACCTTTGTATGTTGTCACCTTAAATCATCCTTTGAGGGAAGTTCCAGGCAAATGGAGACTTTTAACCTACATTTGCAACCCTCCCTCTACCATATCCCAATGACTGTGTGTCTTTGAGGAGGCTACTCACCTTTTTCTCTGTGAAAAAAAGTGTTAAAGTAGCAGATAACTCATTGTCTGCTTTGCCTCTGAGTTTACAGAGCCAAGACTCATATGATTCTTAGCCTTGCCTCGTAACATCAGTTCTGCTCTATATCAAATGAGTTACTGACAGATTGAAACCAGTCTGTCACAACAGTACAGTAAGGCAGATATTATTATCCCTAACTTACAGGTAGTGGCTAAACTGAGACACAGGGATAATGTGATCTGACCACAACTCTGTAGTGAGTCAGTGGAAGTGGGCAAAGGAATCAAGAAGGTCTCTAACATTAGTCCAGTGGTTATTTTCAAGAAAAACTTGAGCAAGTGTCAAAAAATGTGACCAGCTGTTGGTTAATTGATGATGCTCATCTGAAAGTCAGGATGGTACAGGACAAACATAATATTTTTTTAAATGTAAAAAGCTTAAATCAGTATTAAGGTTGTGAAATGATAATGGAACAGCGGGTTTAGTAAAAGGCATATTGGGAATAATATCAGAATTGACATGTCAGCTGGGTGGCCTTCTTTAGGCAGTGAGGGCAAAGATATAGCGATGGCTAAAGACAGATAGAAAAAGGTTAGTTAATTTTATCCTTCCTAATGAATGTTATGAGGACAAATATTCTGTTCACACACACCTTTTCAGAAGTGTGGTTAATTTGTTAAGCCCAAGTGGACTCATTAAGTGAGCCCCTTTATCTTCATTAAAACTGATGAGGATAAAATTGCAAACTCTAGCGTGATTATTCTGGCCTGATTCCTACAGTGTGCAAGCCTTCAAAGCACTAAAGAGCATGAATGGCTGTAGCATGGTCATGTAGTCTTAGTCTCACTGCATTAACTAACCTGAGCCATCCTCACCTCTGCTTCAGGAAATTTAAAAATAACAGCGCTCCATTAGCAGCAGCAAACGAGCGAAAAACGCCCTCGTTTGAGGGGGAATTAGAGAAATTTGTTTCCTGTTGTCAGAGAGAATGCCACAAACCCTGCAATCAGCGTGCAAAATAGCTCTTTAACCTTTGCCAAATATTACTTCCTGTCCCTCATTTGTAAGATTAAAATATCTAGTTAATTTGTGAAGCATTTTTTCTAGTAACATTTACAAGAATTTTAATTAACATTGCCTTCATTGGAAAAAGGTATGGCTTTGTCATTTCCTGATAGCCTACAGTGCGTGTCTCTCTGTGTTTGTGACTTTGCTTCTTAGGGTCCTGAGGACAGCATTCTGAGGCGGCTTGTTATTTAAGTCACCAGTCCAAATTAGGCTAAACAAAAGTTAAAGGGTATGTAATGCATGAAGACAACCTATTCCAGCCCAGATCAGGTGAACAGGAGACAGGCACCAGAATACTATTGAGAATATGGACTTCCTCCTCCATTCTGAGGCTGCATAGGTAAAATTTTGCTGCTGCTTCTAAAGGAGAGAAGAGCGCTTAAGTTCCTTACGCAGTCTTTCACACTCGTCACACTGCCAAGGGCATGTGGCCCTGTCTACACTAGAAATGTTGTACTGTGCATGTGGCCCTGTCTACACTAGAAATGTTGTACTGGTTCACTTAAATTGATGTAAAATCCATCTAATTAAGCCAGTGCAAACCGCAAATGCAGACATACTAAATTGATTTAATGAGGGTTAAATAGGTTTAAGTGTGTCTACACTCGGGGTTTGCACTGCTTTAGTTAGACTGATTTTAAACCTGTTTCACTAAACTCAGTGTTTCTAGTTTAGACAAGACTAGCGCAGTCATCTGTACACTCTATGGCCCATTTTAGATCAAAACCTGCAAGAATTAAGGACATACATTAAGGCTGAAATGAAAAGAATCAAAGAACCCTTTACACAGCACAGGGGGCTACATCCTAACATAATATCATTGAGTTCACTGGAGCCACTCTGATTTACACCAGCTGAGGATCCGGTCCAGTTTATCCCAAGGTGCTTCAGGTAGAACAATGAGTTCATAGGTGAATGTCCGGGCGGGGGGGGGGGGGGGCGGAGAAGGGGGAGAGGAGGGTTCGCCTTCCTCTGCAGCATGGGGCACAGGTCACTTGCTGATTTAAACTAATGTAAATGGTGGATTCTCTGTAATTTGCAGTCTTTAAATCATGTTTTGAGGATTTTAGAAACTCAGCCAGAGGTTAGGGTCTATGACAAGAGTGGGTAGTGAGGTTCCATGGCCTGCAATGTGCAGGAGGTCGGACTGGAGATGAGCTCAAAGGTCCCTTCTGACTCAAAGGTCCTGCTCTGTGTATGCAGCCCACACAGGCCCTCAGGCATCAGAATCTATTTTTTGAAACGTAAATGTTGGCTACGATGCCATTCCCCCTCCTCCCCAGCCTGCTGGAAAAGTGATAAGGGCACTGCAGTTTTCACCTGGTCAAATTCAAGGGAACATTATTTAACATCTCATCTGGAAGACAGCACTGCTACTAATGCAGCACAATTCCCACCTCCCCTACCCTTCAGTACTAGCAATGAGCCACATGCGGTGTTGGCCTTCACTTCTTGAGCTGATGCCCCAGAAGTTAGAGGGCTACCAAATGAGTAAGCATGAGGGCTGCTGTTGTGAGTGGCTCTTGGATACATGTGTAAGGATAAGAGGCTTCTTGTGCCCCTTTCTTTACGTCCCCTTCCCCTTACACAGCCATGCAGGGCCAGTGACAACAGAGCGCTCATCTGTCCGCATCAGAGTTGAAACCACCTGCTTTAAACACAGTTATTGCTGGCATGGTTCTAGCACACTTTCTTCTGACCAGTGAGTGCTGTAGATCATGCTGACCCTACAATGTTATAGAGACTAACCTTCTCTAGCCATTAGTCTGTATCCACTGGACCAGAGGAAATTTAAAAGGGGACAGTACTGAACTATGCAAAACTGAAGGGAACCAATAAGTTCTATGCTAACAGGTACTGAAACTAGTATCACGTTTATTTTGCGGGGTACAGAGAAGGGCAACAAAAATGATTAAGGGTATGGAACAGCTTCCATATAAGGAGGGATTAAAATGACTGGGACTTTTCAGGTTGGAATGGAGATGGCTAAGGGGGCATCTGATGGAGATCTATAAAATCATAAGCAGTGTGCAGAATGTAAATAAGTGTTATTTGCCCTTTCACATAAACAAGAGCCAGGGGGTCACACAATGAAATTTAATAGGCAGCAGGTTTAAAATAAACAAAAGGAAGTACTTATTCCCACCCAACAGACCTACAGCCTGTGGAACTCATTGCCAGGGGATGTTGTGAAGACCAGAACCATAACTGGGTTCAAAAAAGAATTAGATAAGTTCATGGAGGATAGGTTCATCAATGATCAGGGATGCAACCCATTCGCTGAGTGTCCCCAGGCTCCGACTGCCAGAAACTGGGATTGAATGATAGGGGATGGATCCCTTGATGATTTCCCTGTTCTATTCATTCCCTCTAAAGCACATTGGCCACTGTCAGAAGACATGACACTGGGCTAGATGGACCAGTATGGCCATTCTTATGTTCTTGGATCAACTTCTATTGATGAAAAGACACAGTTTCCAGCTAATACAACCAGACCTGGCATTCAGAGTATCACAACTAAATCAGATCTATGGTATTTATAGTATGCCAGTCGCCATGGGCCAAATTGTGAGTCCTTTATTTCCACTGGTGAGCAGTTACTCACACAAGTAGTTCCACTGAAGCCACTGGGATTCTTTGTGGCAGTAATTGCTCACTAATGGAAGGAAGGGATTCTCAATTGAGGCACCAAAATATAGAACTAAGAGTGACAGAGTATAATCAAAATGCTCCCTTGCTCTCTCAGGGCTTGGGCTGCTGGTAAATGTAGAGTTCTTCTTCTCCTTCTCCTCCCACACTGTCTCCATCATAGGCATTGACTCTGTGGATGCTCTGGGGCTGGAGCACCCAGTGGGAAAAAATGGTGGGTGCTGAGCACCCAGTGGCAGCACCCCTATCAGCTCCCCCTCTTCCCTCCCTGCACCTCCTGCCCGCCAGCAGGCCCATCTGATAAACTCCTCCCCATCCCTCTCCGCACCTCCTGCCCGCCATGACCAGCTGCTTCACAGCGTGCAGGAGGCTCTGGGGGCGAGGGGAGAGGAGCGAGGACGCAGTGCGCTCAGTGGAAGGGGCGGAATGGGGTGGGGGCAGGAAGAGGCTGGGAGAGCGTGGGGTTTTGGAGGAAGGGGTGGAGTGTGGGAGGGACCTGGGGCAGAGCCAGGGGGTCAAGCACTACACGGCAAATTGGAAAGTCGGTATTTGTGGTCTCCATCTTTGCCTCTCCTCCTCCATCTGCCTCCTTCGCTTTGTTCCTCTTAGCTTCTGTTACTCTGGGCAGGCTTCTTCAAAAGGACGGGCTTTGCACCAAATTATGAAAACAATCAGGCTACAGCCTATTCTGATTTCTTAGGATGTTTCATGCCAACAGACCCTTCACTGAAAATGTTTTTCCTCCAGTTCCCAATGGTTTCACCCTGGATGTGAATCATTTCCTTGCCTCTGATGCACACTTTAAAGAAACAAGTAGAAAACCTGGCCTTCCCCTGAAGAACTTACAGAGTAAATTTAGGGAGGACAGAGCAAGTGAGAGAAATAAACAAAGAAGAGGCAGAGCTGGGGAGAAGTGGAACAAGGGCTGCACTCATACGATCAAACAGAAATTCAGATTAGACCTTTACCCACCTCGATGGATGCATTGCGTATGTAAATAAATACACTCATGCAGAATAAGATGTTCAATAGTGACAGGTAATTTTGCGTGCCTATCTTAAGGCACTTTCATTGCAGAAGGTGGGCACACATCACTTTCCCCCCTTAAGGTATCCCAGTGTAGCCACTGAAAATCACTAGCCGCTTTTGAAAATCTTGGCTAGAACATTGCTCTCCAGGGACTCCATTCACTCACCTCAAGGGCGAGTGGGATATTTTCTGGGCAGAAGTCCTCAGGCATTAAGCAGGCGACCTAGGTTTCATGAAAGGTTGGAGAGCTCTCCAGGTGTTTATCTAGTACCTACCTTTAAAAGGTGCAGTGTGGGAAAGAGTTTGCATTCACGGAGTGCAGGCCCCAGTATGCCTAGGAAATGGCATGGGAAAACAAAGTGCAATCCACTGAAATGAATAAGAGCATCGCTCACATAAACACACAAACTGGATAGTGAAAACACATGCAGTACACAGCCCACCCTCACTGGCTTTTATTAAACTACCATAGTGATAGGAAAGGGTAGGAAAACACCGGTTAAATAAATTCAGTGCAAATAGACTAATACCATTGTCTCCTCCAAGACTCCTCACTGAATGGATCCTTCTTACAAATGACCAATCTCCTAAATCACAAGTCACTTCTCTCCCCATGCCTCAGTTTCCCCATGTGTAAAATGGGCACAGTGATATTTACCTCCTTTGTAAAGTATTTTGAGATCTGTGGATGAAAAGTGTTATATACATGCTACATATTACTATTAGCTGTTGTTATTAATGGTTGATTCAGGATACATTCAGTATAGAAACATTGGTTTGCTTGTTTCAGAGTAACAGCCATGTTAGTCTGTATTCGCAAAAAGAAAAGGAGTACTTGTGGCACCTTAGAGACTAACCAATTGATTTGAGCATAAGCTTTCGTGAGCTACAGCTCACTTCATCGGATGCATACTGTGGAAACTGCAGAAGACATTATATACACAGAGACCATGAAACAATACCTCCTCCCACCCCACTCTCCTGCTGGTAATAGCTTATCTAAAGTGATCACGCTCCTTACAATGTGTATGATAATCAAGGTGGGCCATTTCCAGCACAAATCCAAGTTTTCTCACCCTCCGCCCACCCCTCACACAAACTCACTCTCCTGCTGGTAATAGCCCATCTAAAGTGATCACTCTCCTTACAATGTGTATGATAATCAAGGTGGGCCATTTCCAGCACAAATCCAAGTTTTCTCACCCCTCCCCACCCCCCAAAACACACACACACAAACTCACTCTCCTGATGGTAATAGCTTATCCACCAATGTGATATATGCCATCATGTGCCAGCAATGCCCCTCTGCCATGTACATTGGTCAAACTGGACAGTCTCTACATAAAAGAATAAATGGATACAAATCAGATGTCAAGAATTATAACATTCATAAACCAGTCGGAGAACACTTCAATCTCTCTGGTCACGCAATTACAGACATGAAGGTCGCTATCTTACAACAAAAAAACTTCAAATCCAGACTCCAGCGAGAAACTGCTGAATTGGAATTCATTTGCAAATTGGATACTATTAATTTAGGCTAAAATAGAGACTGGGAGTGGCTAAATCATTATGCAAGGTAGCCTATTTCCCCTTGTTTTTTCCTTCCCCCCCCCCCCCCCCCCGACGTTCTGGTTAAACTTGGATTTATGCTGGAAATGGCCCACCTTGATTATCATACACATTGTAAGGAGAGTGGTCAGTTTGGATGAGCTATTACCAGCAGGAGAGTGAGTTTGTGTGTGTATGGGGGTGGGGGGGTGAGAAAACCTGGATTTGTGCTGGAAATGGCCCACCTTGATTATCATGCACATTGTAGGGAGAGTGGTCACTTTGGATAAGCTATTACCAGCAGGAGAGTGAGTTTGTGTGTGTGTGTTTTGGGGGGCGGGGGGAGGTGAGAAAACCTGGATTTGTGCTGGAAATGGCCAACCTTGATTATCATACACATTGTAAAGAGAGTGGTCACTTTGGATGGGCTATTACCAGCAGGAGAGTGAGTTGGGGGGGGGGGGGCGGAGGGTGAGAAAACCTGGATTTGTGCTGGAAATGGCCCAACTTGATTATCATACACATTGTAAGGAGAGTGATCACTTTAGATAAGCTATTACCAGCAGGAGAGTGGGGTGGGAGGAGGGATTGTTTCATGGTCTCTGTGTATATAACGTCTTCTGCAGTTTCCACAGTATGCATCCGATGAAGTGAGCTGTAGCTCACGAAAGCTTATGCTCAAATAAATTGGTTAGTCTCTAAGGTGCCACAAGTACTCCTTTTCTTATTGGTTTGCTTATAGCTAACGGAGCCCACTGACAAAGAAAAGAGATTTCAGTGATGCGTGGATCAGCTGAACAAAACACCAGTATGGTAAGGATCTCTCAGGAACCCCTGAATCTCTGTCTGGTGAGGCTGTGTAGTCTGCTCTAATTAAACAGCAATTGGCTGTTAACCAGATCTCTCCGTTTCCTTGCTCCTGACTGGAATGAGGAAGGCAGAATCAATCAGTCTCCCTGTCCTGAAGTCTCTCCCCACAAGGTCCTTGCTAGCAGTAGCACTTAGACTTGGAATCTGCAGAGGATGATTTTAGGAGCTCTCATCTCTGACTCTCCTGTCTGGAGGGTTGTCTGTCTCCAGCTTATTTTTTCTGTTCCCCTGGCCCTCAGGGAAATATTGTGATTCAAAAAGTCTCTAGTAATCTTTTCAAGCCTTGACCGGCTACTCTCTAAAGAGGTGTGGTCTTGTTCCGATAGCTATTAGAGCCAGAAAACTTTAGGGGGCTTTTTGTTCTGGATTCACTGTTTCACAGGGATGGTGCTGTGTAAAGGAAAACCCAGTGTGAGAGAATATAACATAGACAGGTACACACAGCATGTTTTTTGAGAATATATAAATTAATTTTGGTGGAATTGTGGCACTTTACAATTTCACCAAGCTGTAGGGAATAAGTTTGTGCCCTATAGGGTCCCACATGTATGGTCTCCAGGAGTAAGCTGTCCCTAATATGTCTGGGCCAAGTGTGTCAAAATTTGTGGATTGGTGAAGTAGAATGAGACTGAATATTTGTCCTCTGGACATATCCATAAAGAGGCCATCCATCAGTACTAACGAGACCATCTCTGTAGTGTGGACTCCCCGAATCCTATTTTTGAGGGGTCAGGATTCTGCCAGAGGCTAAAGCAGTGCTGTGTGAGTGTGGGTCATTGCCACTTTTCACAGGATTTTTCCTAGGAAAAGTTTAGAGGTTCAACAAGTAATTTGTGAGATTGTTGGCATGCAATGTTGATATCTTGAGGACTGTCTGGCCTATCACATGCTTCAGGAATGTCGGCAGTTGCCTTCTCTTCCTTTGGCTTGGCTTGCTCCAACATTCCTCTGGGCCTGTGTTCCACATGTTCTACATGTTGCCAAACCATGAAAACTTTTAAATGATCAATTTTGGAGAGAAGGATAATTACCAGCTTTTAGCTTGCCCACTAACATCAATACTATCAAAGAAGGCTTAAATGCCTGCTCCCTTTCCTGAGGAATTACTACCCTGTAACGCAATACCTTTGGTTTATATCGATCCACTCAGGGAGGATTATGCACAGCTGTTGACAGATAAGATTGAAAATATGAAACAGACATCTCTAACCGCTGGTATCATACAAAGCAGTTATTGAATAGCAATCTAAACAGTCAGGCTGCTCTACTCAGATAACCTAATCTTTTCCTGCGTTAACACCTACACATTGAAAGGAATCAATTATGCCTATCAGTCTATATAGATTGGGT
This sequence comes from Caretta caretta, assembly GCF_965140235.1. NCBI lineage: Eukaryota > Metazoa > Chordata > Testudines > Cheloniidae > Caretta > Caretta caretta. The sequence goes on along the minus strand of NC_134208.1, from coordinate 197,876,885 downwards.
GCTGCATTTTGGAAGCTTATTCTTGTTCCTTCATTATCAGGTGATCGATAAATCCTTTTACTAAGTGCATTTTATGGTTACACAATACAAAACCATCGTATAAGTTTGGCTTTTATCTGAAGCTCATTTTTTAGTATTATGAATTAATTACGTAAATTAGCTCTCCAAGACAGAAATCCAATCTGTCCTTTACAAAATGGAATCTGTGTATATATTCTTCCCCCACCCCCATTATTATTTGTACTGCTAATAAGAAACAAGAAAACTAGCAATAACAAAAGTCAAACATCAATATTTTATGTTTTCATTTTCCCTGTGTTAATTGTTACTCTTCATTTATTAATAAGCTGAAGTGGAATTGCTATAGCAACTGTAGCATCTCATTAGGAAATTTAGACAAAATGCAACTTGGAATATATAGGACTAGATTGTAGCATTTAGCCACACAGCTCTGAATAAAGGGGTGGTGCAGATTGCATCAGAGAGAGTTCCAGGACAGAATGTACCTGTTGGCATTCCAGAAAACACAAGAGGAGTGAGCACAGTGCACCAGCCTTTGGGATGGTCTAGCACAGTGGTTTGCAACCTTTTTTTCATTTGCAGACCCCTAAAAAATTTTGAATGGAGGTGTGTCATAAATATAAAGGGAAGGGTAACCACCTTTCTGTATACAGAAGTATAAAATCCATCCTGGCCAGAGGCAAAACCCCTTCACCTGTAAAGGGGTAAGAAGCTAAGATAACCTCGCTGGCACCTGACCAAAATGACCAATGAGGAGACAAGATACTTTCAAAGCTGGAGGGGGGGGAACAAAGGGTCTGTCTGTCTGTGTGATGCTTTTCCGGGACCAGGTCAGGAATGCTCTTCAGAACTTCTGTTAAGTTAGTAAGTAATCTAGCGAGAAATGCGTTAGATTTCCTTTTGTTAAATGACTGGTAAACTAGGTTGTGCTGAATGGAATGTATATTCCCGTTTTTGTGTCTTTTTGTAACTTAAGGTTTTGCCTAGAGGGATTCTCTATGTTTTGAATCTGATTACCCTGTAAGGTATTTACCATCCTGATTTTATAGAGGTGATTCTTTTACTTTTTCTTTAATTAAAATTCTTCTTTTAAGAATCTGATTGCTTTTTCATTGTTCTTAAGATCCAAGGGTTTGGGTCTGTGTTCACCTATGCAAATTGGTGAGGATTTTTATCAAGCCTTCCCCAGGAAAGGGGGTGTAGGGCTTGGGGGGATATTTTGGGGGAAAGACATCTCCAAGTGGGCTCTTTCCCTGTTCTTTGTTTAACACGCTTGGTGGTGGCAGCATAGGATTCAAGGACAAGGCGAAGTCTGTACCTTGAGGAAGTTTTTAACCTAAGCTGTAAGAATAAGCTTAGGAGGTCTTTCATGCAGGTCCCCACATCTGTACCCTAGAGTTCAGTGTGGGGAAGGAACCTTGACAAGGTGCAGACCCCTTTGGAAATCAGACACAGTCTGCGAACCCCCAGGGATCTGCAGACCACAGATTGAAAACCACTGTTCTATGGTAACAACAACCTTTCACACACCTTTAGACATAGTCCATAGACCACCAGAGGTCCACAGACCACAGGTTGAAAACCACTGGTCCCATCTTCCTGCTTCCTTTGAAATGATTTGTAATTGTCTCTGGCTCTTAGTTAGACTCCTTGCACCCTTCCTCCAGTCCGGAGCCCCCATACAGGAGCCAAGGACAACCAAGTCCATAGGGAGAACATAAATCCTGCATATCTCCTCAGCCCTTCTAAAATCAGTTGTGAGGATAAAAAATTCTGCTTTGCCTGCTGCCAGAGAATGGCATGTGGATGTAAGGCTGGGCGAAAGTAGGTCAAGTTTTCTGCTGAAACTTTTTTTTTAAATAGACCATTGAGTTTTAATAAAATGAACAGTTTCACAGAAAAGTCTGCTTCCCTTGAAAATTTTTGACTGGAAAACCAAAAGTTGAAATTTTTTGGCCAAAAACTGATGGTTATCAGCAGGATTCAGCCCCAAAATTTTCATTTGCCAAAAAATATCTTTGGGTTCCATTTTTTTTCAAATTTCAAAATGTCCCAAAAAGCAATTTTTTTGGTTTTGTCAGCTTTCTGCAGACGATTAGATAGATAGATATTCATTCTGATCAGGTCTGTCTGGATGGTTTGCTACATTATGTTCACTACAGTATGGCCAACCCCAAACATTTAGAACTCAGAGTCAGACTTCAAAAAATCCTGAACTTGGCCAAAAAACAATTTTTTGAATAGTAAATTTTGGTAAGTTATTTGCCTTTGAGTTTCTGAGTCTTTCAGTTGCACTGGATCATTTTTCCAAGCTTTTCTCTGCAACCACTGGACCAGAAAAAATGAGATTCTCATGTAATCATTCATCTGCAAGAACTGGGGCTTTTAGAAAATCACCAAATAATACACCATTTGTGATAAAACAGCAAGAGTTGGCAACAATAATAGAGAGGCTGGAGTTGAAGAGCTTTCTACCTGGGGAAACAGATCCTGAAAGTTCTCCATTAATTCCACCTTCTAACTGACCAAAATGTCCACATCTACTTGAACAAATTCGTATTTACAAACAAAAACATTCCCACAGCATCTCTGCCAGAACATGGTTAAGAGGGAGGGAAGTGTTGTGGTAGGTGAAATGGAGATAAAGGAACAGGGTTGCAAACTTTATTTCTTAATTGTTTTTCTTTCTCTGTGGTGTGGCATGTTCTGCAGAGAGATCTGCATCAGCTCATGTACAGATTTGCAATTTGGCCAGGGGCTGTTCACTGTAATTTCTTTTCTGCTGGCTGGCCAGTGAGAAATTTTGGGATGCATTACCCACAATTTTCCAGCAGTTTGCATTCATTTTTTCCCCTCACGTTCTCTTTTTTCAGCTGTAGTCTCTCTATGGTGAGTTAGAACAACAGATGTAAAATCTGGGATATTTTCCAAATTTCGGTGGGTTCCCCCATACCTCATAAGTGAGATGCTCAGTGCTAGCAGCATTAAACTAATGCCCGATGTGTAACAAAGCCATCATGTGCACTGAGGATGCACTTTGAATACGTGCTGGTAGTAGCTATCTCAGATGCTTGGAGTAGAACTATTTATTCCAAAGCTTTTTCTTGGATTTAGATAAGAAATCTTCCTTGACAACTGTAGAAATTAGTCTGTCTGTAAAGTCCTGCCCTACTTTAAGCTAGTGAAAACTAATTATCCCTGTTGCATTCTGTAGTAGCATAAGAACCCTTAAGGGTCTGAGTCTGTGAGATGCAGAACAGCCTGTGACAGAATGATGCCCCCGTGTCTACACCCGACAGACTATTATAATAATCTTTGTACGAAGTATGTCTTGTGAGGGATCATTTGAAAACCCATTATTTACTGGTCATTATTGTCCTGATAGAACGTGTGTGGCAACATTGTCTGTGAAGTCACAAGATTCCACTGTATGTTGTAAGTAACACATGTGATTGGCAAACAGGTCTGTCTCAAACAAAGGAATGTGAGGTTTCAGAGGAACAGCCGTGTTAGTCTGTATTCGCAAAAAGAAAAGGAGTACTTGTGGCACCTTAGAGACTAACCAATTTATTTGAGCATGAGCTTTCGTGAGCTACAGCCGAAGTGAGCTGTAGCTCACGAAAGCTCATGCTCAAATAAATTGGTTAGTCTCTAAGGTGCCACAAGTACTCCTTTTTTTTAAAGGAATGTGAGTTCTGCTTAATTTGCATTTAAGCAGTAAACAGAGTCATCAAGCAGGAAGGGAAACAAAAGAAGCTCCAATAAGTGACTTTAGCTTGATGTTCATTTTGAACCTTGAAGGTCACACAATCGCTCTCTGGATCAACTTTGCCTGGGTAGGTATTTATCTGTGTACTTTTCTGCCTTCCCCTTTAATGTGTTTTGTCATTTTTGCTTCCACACGAAGTTTTCTTTTCCAAGTTAGAGCCGCCTGTGATTGATAAAGTGCCTGGTAGCACTAATGTCATGTCTCATTTCTTGATGGGCCATTGTAAACGGAAGGTTAAGTGAAAGTAAGAGAGGAACCGGTTGGGGGCTTTTTCCCAATACAGCACTAATGCACAGTGTTGCACAAGGTAAATAGCAAGGAGGAAAGAAAAGGCAGTGGGGATATAAACTGCATTAAGGAGAGTGGTGCTCAGAGAGCGGTATTCAGCGACCTGCCTCCTGCATGCTCAGTGTCACACTTCAGCCCATGATTCCTCAGGCACACCCACTCTCTGCCTGGCTAACCCACACCCCAATATTTAGAACAAGAGAGTGGGTCTGCATTGGGCTTGAGCTTTACTGCTACTCACTGAAGAGCATTATAACGAAGGCCTGATGTAAAGACCACTGAAGTCATTCCCTGAAGTCTCTTCATTGACTTCGGATCAAGCGCCTAATGCTTAACTTCCACACATTTGCGCTGGAATTTTGCAGAGCCTTCTGTGCCCTTGTGCATGGACGTAAGACTTGCCCTGAGTGATGTCGGTCTGCTTTTTGCGATACTGCACACCTCCTGGAAGCTTTGGATTGTTCCATAAGCTTCTCAAGCAGTGAAGGGAGACAGCTGGAGCTCTCTTTAGAGGGGAGCAGTGATTGTTTTTATGGAGCGGGGGGGTCTGGCGGCTGTCCCCAAATTGTACAGATGGTCACGGCAATTGGGATCATCCCCCTAGGTCTGGGGTCCTCTACTCAAAAGACCTGTCTCACAACGCTGCTCCATGCTGCTGGAGTTCTGCTGCCATTAAGCGTCTACCTCCCTCTTCCCCCTGTGCAGTCGAGTAGCAGGTTTTACCAGCATTGACTCCTTTGCGCAGGGCTGGATTCTGTGTGGTGGCTTGGGGCTTTGTCTCTACAATTGAAGAATTCTGGATGATATTGAGAAGTTGACGGCGTGCTGCGTCATGAGTGCCTTTGTCCATGTGGCTCCGCCAGTGCGGGGGCAGGTACACACCAGGCCCAGCGTACAGTGGGGTGGTTCTTGGGATTCAGTGACCCTCGTCAGGTGTAAACACCTCAGCTACGGACGAGCTGCATCCTTAGGAAACCAATGTAGCTGACTTCTGGGAAGGGAGGGGAGGAGGCAGGAGCAGTGGAAAGCTACCCAAAAGACAGAACAGTGGCAGCAAGAGGAGTTTAAATCGCGAGCCGCACAGGAATGGAGGGAGCCAGGCAGGGAGAGAAAATGAGGGGCAGGAGAGAACACGGTCACACAAGCTAGGTAAGGTCCCCAGGAGTGGGGTCGGTCACCCAGCCTGGAGCAGCCTGCATGAGACAGATGGTCCCCGCCAGGACTCACAAGGGAAGGGTAAACTCGAGAGGAATGTTGCAGATGTTTGTTGTTTTTGTATGATCCGTACTCTTTCGTGCTTTGGGTGATTCAGTAACAGAGTATTAACCTTTGAGAGAGTGTGTTGGGTGTTTCACAGCTGCTTCATGCCCCTGAAAGAGTTAAACTGTAAACCAGAAGCTTCACACTTTTGGGGTGGCGTTCTGGGAGGGGGTGGAGTAGCTCAGGGGTCAGTGCAGCTCCTGGGGGCCTAGGGCAGGTGGGCTGAGGAAAGAGATTGAGTAGTTTAAGAGCATAAATCCCATCAATTCTCAATGAGATCTTGGCACCTCAATCCCTTTTGAATATGAGCTCAGGTTTCCTCAGTCAGTCATGCATTGCAATGCTGAGCATAGCAAATGCCCAAGTAGCCTTAAAAATCTGGAACTTAGTCTCTCCGTGCCTCATTTCCTCATCAGTGAAATGGGGATAATAGCACAGTCCTATTTCACAGGGGTGTTGTGAGGAAAAATGCATTAAGGATTGTGTGGCATGCAAACACTAGGGTGATGGGGGCCAGATAAGTACCTGCGTTAGATAGGAGCATCTTTGGGCTTGGGTGGGACGCAGGGAGCATGATCTGCCAGTTCCTCTCCCTGTGTCCTAATTCCTGCTCCTGTACTCCCCTCTTAGCCACATAGTGAGGAGAGCCTAGAGGCCTGTAGCATATTTTTTCTTGCCGTAGTGCTCATGTGGCTGCGTAATGCCACTAACACAGACAAGCCGCAAAGGTGGTGGTTTTCGGTTTTCGTATAGAGCTGGGCAAATAAATTGCAGTTTTTACTCACTGATTTGTGCCTCGTTTTCTCTTTGTGGCATGTCCCACAGCACCACCTGACTCCCCTGAGTTTGCTCCTTCAGATTGACTCCACACGCTGTTTTGTGAGGGGTTGATTGCTGCAGTTATGTGATTATTCAATGCTCCCAAGCTAGGCTGTGTTGCTCAGGTGTGCCTGGTCACATAAATCACATGGCATTGTTTCTCTTCCCTGACTGGTGAGCATACTTAAGGCGCCTGATCCAACCCAGAGTGAAATCAGATGAAAGACTCCTGTTGATATCAGTGAAATCTGGAGTAGACCCATAATCAGAAAAGGGACTTGAAGACGTGACTGAGGCTTTCAGGGTCTCAGGAATAGGGTGTAATTTGATGCTACTAGTAAAATGTAAGATATTCCAAGTGTGATGTATTTAGTGCGCTGCACTCTTATTTATTACTGTACATCTGTGTTTCAAAGGTATAACTGCAGGTAAGTACACAATTAAATATGTCGTTTAGTAATAGAATATACAGGAAATTACAGATAAATGTCATATAAGTCATAATTAAGTGGCTGCCTGAAAATAACTGCATTCATGAATGCATACCTAGTTGGGAAAGGCACAAGCAGCTCCTGGTGTGACTCATTTAATTGCCTCTGTGGCAGGACACTGGTGTAGGATTTCGGGAACCTTTCTCTCTGCTGTGTTAATAGTGCCCCACCCTTGCTGTAAAAGGTGTTATGCCCCCACTTTCCGCTGGTTTTGTTTGACTTTTGTTGCAGGTGGAGCCCAGGTGTTTGGGCTGCCGGGGGCTGTACGGGTGACCAGCACTTGACAGTGATGATGGCAGCAGAACCTGCCTCACTTGGCCCAGCAGGAGTACTGGTACAAGGCAGCATCTCGGTCTCATGGTCCGTGATGAAATCCAGCTGACTATGGGTCAGGTCCCACTGCTGACCCAAGGCAGCCACCTTCTCATCTGAAACCCACTCCAAGAACAGTCATCCAGCAGCAAACAGCAATACCCAGGTGTGACACACTGCCATCAAAGGCAGTTGGAAAGGCCTCCACATCCCCTTCCTGCCCCTTCCCTCCCTTGCTGCTGATTTCTAGGCCCCCTTCCCAGCATCTGTTGCCTGGTGACAGCCTCACTTCTGAGGCTGTGCCATCTCCTCCTCTCTTTCACATGGTAGAAGTATTTGGTGTGCAAATCATGGTGCCAAAGTTGGAGGTGGTCTCAGTGCTGGCATGTGATAGCCTGTCTAATCACACCATCAGATTCCTGGCAAGTGAATGGCCCCTGAGACCCTGATGTAAGTCAGAAATCCTGCTAAATCACATACCAGCTGCTGTGGGACCCCACTCTACTGCTGGTCTCTCTCCCTATACTGCAACTCGCATTTATTTATCTCTCTCTGTCCCTGTCTCCTCCCTACACTTCACCCACCTGCAAAGAGATTCTGGTCAGCCTTTTATTAAGGGTACATTTATAAAGAGTGAATAAAGAGTTAATAAATGATGCATAGGTGTTATAAGACATGAGCAGCATGTGCCATAGCTGTTTCTATAGCACCTTCTCCTGGTGTACTTCTATGTTTATAATAAACCTCTTAGATTCTATGACAATTGATCGACCATTTATTAAAACATCTCTGAATTCTTCATTTTCCCTGTATAAACAGTTTCTAAATTTCCCGTTAACAGTATAACTTGTGATGCAATTTTTTTAAAAAGATATTTAGTACAAATATATTTGATTGCAAATTTAAAATTCCTGAGTATTTGAGAGTAGACGTTCACTCCTTGCCAGACTGGATTGCTCAGCGAAGTCAAAAGGGGATGAGTATAAGTTACGCAAATTCATTTTTACATTTTAGCAAAAAGAAAATACCTTGCTGTATTCACTCTACTGTATTGGTGACCTTCTTTAAAAGGCCTGGCTTTAGAATCACTCTTCCCTCCCCAAGCCCTGTAAATGGAGTCCCTGGACCTGCTATCTCTTGGGAAATGCTGACTTTTAAAATGACCACCATTGTAACATCCTCTAAGGCTTTATCTACACACACAAGTCCAGTAACCAAATCAAGCTCAATTGATATGAACCATAAACATATTCATGTGTGTCCATGTGGGGAGTTGCACTGATTTAACTAAATGGATTTTTTTAAATATGATTTCAGTTAAACTGGTGCGACTTTTGAGTGCAGACCAGGCCTTAGTCACAAACCCACATCTTTATCAGAACCAGGGCTGCTAGTCCAAGTGGTTAATGCTTGACCTCCTTAGAGCCCTGAGGTATGTTAGTGTGGTCTGACGGGGACTCCATTATTGCCTGAGTGACACTGTTATAGATTTTAATACTGTTCGTGTAAACTTACCAAACAGGAAAGGCTAAATCAAATTATTACCCAAGTCAACAAGCTGGAATTTTTTAGCCCTTTCCTATTGTTTTTGGCACAGGGTATATGAACTACTAAATCAAACGCATCATATGCAAATTAGTAAAATGTATTATAACAAAAAGTGAAGTTTAATGACATACAGCAGATTGCCAAGATTTTTAATAAATTCCTTTCAGTCGAGGTCCTTATATGTTTCAAACTGGAGGAGCAGTTATAAAAAGACTAGCTTAGAGCACAGAAGGAAAATCCCCAGTGAAGTTGGCAGTGCAGAAAGGAATGTTTTCCTTCAGGTCTGTCTCCGCCACTGACACTCTTACAAATTAAATTTGATTTGAGTTTTCACTGCTGCTTAAATTAAATCACCAGAACAAAATAGCAACTGCAAACTCACTCCTCCCCCTGCCTGCTCCAAAGCCTCTCAAGATGTGAAACTCGGTGGGGACGGGGAAATACAAAAAGTTCTAATTAAATGAATGGGGTCCCCTTTCTCATTGACATGACATCTGGTTTTTAAAAAATGCTACAAAGGCCTAGAAAATACCAGATCTGATTGAGAATTTTCTATCAGTTTTTTTCTGGGAGTGGGGACATGCAAATTTTGGCAAAATCAATTTTTTTCACAGGAAAATTTCAAATTTGCCAAAATTTTCCAGTCTTCCACCAAGAAACTGTAAACTAAATGCTTTGTTTCAAGTTGCTTTGACCTGATTTGAAATATTTTGGTTTGTTGAACTGAACCAAACTATTTGTCTGTCTATGGTGCAACAGTACCTGATCCAAGTTGTAGTTTGGATGTTTCATGCCTTGCAATCATCCCTTATGCGCCAGGCTCCTTGGATGTACTTCATCTTCCAAAACACCATCAAAATTGTGTTTCGCCAGTGGCCAATGGATGTGTGCACAGGAGGAAGAGGGGGTACAGAGACAGGGTGTTAGATAAGGAAGGAAATAACAAGGGAAGATCACTGCTTTTCTCCCCACTCCCCACCTCCCGATCCATCTAGCTATTTAGCCATCTAATCTAATCTCTCTCTCTCTTTTTGAAGCAATGATGTCCCTTAACAGATACATTCCTCAGGAACTGTGGATATGTTGAATTACAAGATTGGAGACTGAGTTTTTTTCTGAAGTTGGCCTGTGACTGTGAAACTTGCTTCCACGGCAGAACAGAATGACCATGATTCTCCGTGCTCGCAGAACACTTCTTTGTCTTAACTTTCCCACTTCCCCCCAGAGTTTAAGGAGGTAGTAAGAATGAGTAAGAGGAGATAAAAGACAGAAGGAAACAAATAGAACGCCTGATTAGTTGAAAGTAGGGAGGAAACCAGACTAGACAGGAAATGTGTTGATCTTAATAACTTGTGTTCCATAATTTTGTTAAGTTTGCCACATCTGAGTCTTCTCTTACTTACACCATTGTAGCAACATTGACTTCAGCAGAGTTCCTCCTGATTTACACTGGTGTAAGTGAACAAGTCTCTACATTATGAAATATAAATGTGATAGACAGCAAAACCGGGGCTGGAGGCAGAGAGTCTACTGAGCTCTGGAGAGGTATTAGGGAGGTGGTGAAGACAATTATGGAGGTAACAACAGAGATGGCCACAGGAGAGGAGTGCACTGCTGCACAATCTGAAAAAGGAAAGCATGTCCTGCTATTAAGAAAGGACTAGAGTTCAGATCTACCAGCCAATGCTACGTGTGTGGCCTGCTTGAAAAGATGAGAAATGTTTAAACTCAAGTAACAAGTGCTGATAAGCAATCTGGTATACAGACAGATTGGAATCATGGGGCCAAATTCTTTGCTGACATAAATCAGTACAGCTCTATTCAAGTCAATGGTGCTTCACCACCTTATAGAGAATGTGTCAGAGAATTTGGCCCAGGATGTTTTAAAGATGCGTGTATGATTGCTAAAGCCATAAGGAAATATTTTGCTTTGCCATGCTTTGTAGGAGAGCGCTACAACATAATCTACACAATGGGAAGTTATAACAATGTGTTATAAAAATTTTTAATCAGTTTGCATTTCTTAGAATATTGTGTGCTAGCAGCTGAAAGGTTTTAGTGAGGAGTGCTCTTACTGTACATTAGCCATGAATTCTTCTCTAATGCAAAGTACTATTATAGCTCTGACAAACAGATACATATTGTAGATGGTAAAAGAAAACTTTTTTTTCCCCCTTGGGAAGGCTTGGTTTGGCATGTACCCATTTCTTTGTGCCAAGTGTAATGAAGACTGAGCATTTACACATGAGAAATGCAAGTAGGTTAACTGTCATGAAAGCTAAATGATTGTAAGTAAAGTTGTTTTATAGAGGAATACATGAAGCAGGAGCTTATCTCTGCATCTCTTGTTCTTGCAGTGAATTAATGATTTGCTGGGCATTTGGAATCTCTCATTGGCCATTATCCAGTGCCGTATGCAGAGAAAGTTTACTACAGATGTTCAGTAAGGTACTGAACATTTTTTCTTTTAAAGCATGCATATACACACCAAATGCTGCACTTAAACAGTTAAGAAAAATCACTGTTTTGTCTTAAGTTGTCTAACAGTATAGTATAACATGAACTTCCACTCGCTTACCACTCCAATGCGGCAGTGCACTCGGTGGGTGTCCCAGTTGGATGACATTGTTTTCTTGCTTCCTGATAAGAGAAACACCAGTGAGTCAAGGGAGAGACACTCCTGTGCTCTGAGCTGGAGGCATTAGCTGCTCAATACGTGATTACCTCCTGTGGGATGGTTCTTTGGTGTCAGTCTCACTGGAAGCCAAAAATGCTGTACAGTGAGCGCTGTCAGAAGAGAAAGGTTTAAACAAGATGAAAGGAAAGAACGGAGGAGGGACAGGAGCAGAGCTGTCTGGTTCAGTTAGAAACCTGTTTTCAACACATGGATGGAGAAAGGTGCTGACCATGTAAGATGCCTAGAAGAGGTTTGTGTAGAACAAAAAATAAGTCTCTTTGGGGCAGGGACCAACAACCTAAATAATTTCTGTAAAGTACTTGAAATCTCAGCTGAAAAGGCATTATGTAAATACCAATATTTGTATTCTTCTTAGTGAAGCTAATACCTTATGTGGTTTGTAGCCTGGACATCCCTAACCTTCAGAAGAGAGTGGCTTTGAACCATCAGCTAATATACCTTCTACATGGCTGAGTAGTTTGACTCCTGGTAGAATGTCTCATGCCATCCAGGCAGAAATTTTATCCCCTTATGGCTACACATCAGCATCAGGAATACTGGGCGTAACCAATAGCATTGGCAGACTTGCATCTTAGGCCAAATAAATAACAGTGCTAGACCCAGTCGGGATGACTATGAGGGGGAAAGATAAAAATGGTCAGCACACAGATGCATGGAAGACCAGATCACCAGCACTGATAATACCTATATACATCAACACAACGTTCACAGACCAATAGACAAAATAAGGAAATCATGTGAGGGGTTAAAAAAGGATCACAAAACTCACAAAAGTTAGATCTGGAAGAGGGACAATGTAAAGAGGAAGCAAACAGCTGAGCAGGAATGAGGGAGTTGCATAGGAGGTTAATGTACTATCTTTTCATTTTTTGAAGAGCGGAGCTTGCTTTGCTTGGTCACCAACAGATTACCATTTTTTCAGCGGATTTTATCCCAGTCTGTAACTGAAGTTGGAATAGATGGTATAATGAAATCAACCACCCCCTTACGCATAAACTGAGGCCCATTGCACAGATCACAGAGGCAATTGCAGGTCTGAACTGAGGTGCATCTGCCATTATGTATAGTGACACTTGCACAGTATGGGCTTGCACTGCTTTTCCTTTACTCCCAAATCCATGTGCGTGTAAAACATGAGTGATGTTGAGTTGATCCCTGTTATATTTAAAGGAGTACTTGTGGCACCTTCGAGACTAACCAATTTATTTGAGCATAAGCTTTCGTGAGCTACAGCTCACTTCATCGGATGCATACTGTGGAAAATACAGAAGATGTTTGTTTTTATACACACAAATCATGAAAAAATGGGTGTTTATCACTACAAAAGGTTTTCTCTCCCCCCACCCCACTCTCCTGCTGGTAATAGCTTATGTAAAGTGATCACTCTCCTTACAATGTGTATGATAATCAAGGTGGGCCATTTCCAGCACAGAACAGGAGAGTGGGTTTGCGGGTCGGGGGCGGGGGGAAAACCAAAGCCCATAATGGTACAGTATATCGAGTACTACAGACTCACTGATATTAAGGGTCATATCATGCAATCCCATGGATAATGTACGTCTGTTGGGATGTGTATCTCAGATTGTCTGTGTGGGTCAGAAAATATGCACTTCATAAGGTATCTGATTCATAAGATATCCTCTCATTTTGCTAAGTACAATTGAGGATTCAGTCCGATGCATTCTGAGTAGGATTTTTCAAAAGGATTCGATGCTGGTTTAATTCTGCTCCCAGTGGAGTGACTGAAAGCAGAGTTAAAAATCCTACACTCTAGCCTTTTGCAGTAAGAGGCACTGTCTGTACCCCAGGCATGAAACACATTACTAGGCAGCAGGGGGATGTTTGTACTGTGGCTGCTTATGCTTGCCTGTCCATGTGGGAGATAGAAGACTTCAGTTTCCAGGGTTGTCAATCCAGCAGCCTTCAAGAGTAGTAGATTAATTCTAATTCTAAAAAATATTTCAAAGATGGTGGGGGCGGGAGGAAGCCCATCCATATAAAAAAAGAAAAATCAATTCACTGAAAATAAGAATTTACATCCAGCCAAGGAATATGAACTCTCAGGTTGTCAGGAATTCCAGGGCAGGCGGGCAAACTGATTTTTAACTTATCTGAACCCAGCTATAGTTTAAAATATATTCAGCATTAAAATTCTAAATGATTTCAAAATGGTGTTTAAGGTAGGAAAACAGTAAAGAAAATGTTAAGAGGTGAATCACCATAACCTCCTTTTTCAAAGCCAAGTTGGGTAGGGCCAACTTCTCTTGGTTTCTTGGCTTCGCACCTAGACTACCAGCCACCTCAAGTCTATTAAACAGTGTTGGGATTCCCTCCAAGACCTTTTCCACTTGGCTTATCCAGAACACCTTGTCCAGTTCTGGAACAACACTTGATCCAGTTCTCTGGGATCCGAAACACTCAGTTCGACTCTGGATTTCATCATGCAGGCTCCTTTATTTGGCATACAGTAAAGCTTCATTGAATTGATCGGTCTCAAGCATAGGGGTTGGGTATTGGGCATTTCACACATCCAAAGTTACACAGCAAAGCTCTTCCTTTATATGCATTTACACACTACATTACATTAGCTATACATTACACCACATATTTTTTGATTGGCTTGGTTACTTTGCTCTGTCCTTATGCTCTTCATGTAGAACCTGATCATTAGAGTCCAGGTTTAACTTGTCCATAGTCCTGTGTTATTGCCCAAACCCTGTTTTCCATCGGTCTTGCTCCGATTTTGAATCTTATTCATGACCACCTTTCTTCTGGTATTGAGATTGAGTAGTGCATGGATAGCCAGCTCTTCAACCTGAGGTGTCTTTGTTCTAAAACTAAGGTCACCAGGACTGTTATTACTGACCTTCAGTATGCTGATGACTGTGCTGTCCTTGCTCGCAGCAAGGCTGACTTGCAGTCCACCCTAGATCTTTTCTTGGGCGCCTATCATAGCCTGGGGCTTTCCCTCAACATTGGGAAAACTAAGGTGCTTTATCAGCCTGCCCATGACAAGTTGCCCCCCTTCTCCCACAAATTATCATCAGTGGTGAACCCCTGGAAAATGTTGAGCATTTCCTTTACCTGGTAGCCACCTCTCCTAGACAACCAATCTTGATGTGGAGATCGAGCATAGGATCAGTTGTGACAGAAAGTTGCTCTGTTGTGTCTTTATTGACAGATCTGCAGATGAAAACTAAGATCCTGGTCTGGAATGCAGTAGTCATCCCAACTCCTTTTTCTGGGTGCGAGACATGGGTGACATACCAAAGCCATCATAAGCATCTGGAGTGGTACCACCATCACTGTCTTAGAAAGATTCTCTATATCAGATGAGAAGACTGTCACCGCAATGCCAGTGTTCCCTCTGAAGCTAACATCACCAGTGTTGAGGCAAAGATACTGAAACACCAACTTCGCTGGGCTGGTCACTGTGTGTGGATGGCTGATACCTGTCTTCCAAAGCAAGTCCTCTTTTTTTCAACTTAGTCATGGTAACAGGACTCACAGGAGACAGAGGAAATGCTCCAAGGACACTCAAGTATATCTTAAGAAGGGAGGCATTGACCCCCATGAATTGGGAAGAGCTGACTGGCAGTAGACTGCAATGGCATCACATCATATATCAAGCCTCAGCCCGTTTTGAAGATAATTGCCTTGTTCAAGAGGCTGAGAAATGACAGGGGATGAAGGAAAGTGTACAGCATCCCAGCCAGCAATTCTGCTCTCTCTAAGCAACCACCTGTCACGTATGTGGAAAAACCTGTAGAGCACAGATTGGACTCCTCAGCCATTTTAAGTCTCATCAGTGACTCTTCCCCGTGGCAGACATAATCCTTGTATCGAGGGATAGCCCACGACGATGAGTTCCTACCATCTGGGTCTTGCTGCTTATCTTAGTGAGCGCAGACTCCATGGCTCCAGCATACTGTTTGTCAAGCCACTAAGAAATGAGGCAAGTAACTTATGTCAAGCCAGGCCTACATTTCCACTTCTTTTATTTTCTTGGGGTTTTTTTTATGATAGTATCCTATTCCAGTGTTTCTTTGCTCTTCTTTTCAAGTTTATTACCTAGCAACACATGCCCAGCACCACAGTAGTTGTAATTATTTGAACAATCGTCCACCATTAATATTAGGCTGAAAGTACAAACTGGGGGAGGGGGAAGGGTGCAAGCTCACCTCCTCTTGTACAGCCCACCAGCGTATAATCCCTCATTATAAGTTTTCTCTGCCATTAAAGCATCCTTTGGTTTTAATTTTACTGTCATTTTAATTACATTATGGAAAAACTGTTACAAAATATAAAAATATTTCCATTTATCACCACAGGAAATTTGGGTGTGACACAGAACACAGGCCAATTAAAATAACATTCCCTGAGTCCATACTAGCTGTGGTCCTCCTCAGCCACCACACAATACTTGTCATCACCAGCATAGGCAGCGTTACTTTACCAACTTCCCAGTGTCTCAACCAAACTGTGCAATCTGGAGACTGTTCTCCCAGAGTGAACCCATGTGCTGGCAACTCTGTACAGTAAGACGTTACATCTGCACATGTAAATGTCCCCAGGTGAAAACAGTAGTTCAAGTCTGTAGCTTTCCAGACCTTGCATTGTCTTGCAACTGTATTTGAGGACAGAAACCAAACTTCTTCCACACCAGATGAGTTGCAGTGCTTTTTGCATGGAACTTCATGGTATTGGACCCTGGCTATTAACTTTTCTGTGGTGATAAAAGAAGGCAACTCTCTTTGTTCTTTGTCACTTGAGGCCTCTTTTACTTTATATGGGAAATATATGTTATATACTGCACGTATCATTGTTTTTGCCTTTTACCTTTCATTACCTTTATCTTGTACATTTAAAAATCATTTACAATATTATACATATAAAATAGTTACACTCTGTATCAACACATTCTTTGCTTTGTTGATTTTTAAAATATAATACTCCAGATGCTAATTCTGGCTAAAACGCGTGCTCATGTAATGGATGCAGTACTTCTGCTGTTAGCGTCTGTTGAAATACTTGGTTATGTTCCCAAAGCATCTTACATTATTTCTATTTACAAAACACTATCATATAAGCTTTTACTTCCTAATAACATTTACTTTACACTACAGTTAAACAGAACTTTTGTAAATGCGTGTTAATGGTTAAGCTCCATTTCTTACATTCACTGATCTTTCTTGGTGCTGGGTTGTTTTCCACTTCCAAAGCACACAGCCCTCTGAAGAAAGAAAACACAACTCATTGTGGCTTCTCTTTGGAGCCTCTATACATTTTACATTTACATTTGCCTTTACATTTGCTTTACCCCTTTTACAGTATACGCTACACATTCCAAGGGAATGTACCTTCCTTCCATAATGCAACTCTTACCCTTGATTTACCAAAAAATCATGTTAGCCATACTAATTGTCACATGAAGTGTAGCTGTTTGTTTTGTACTTAGAGTCTCCATGTACTTCTATCAAAGTGACTGTCTAATCACTGAGGCCTGGTCTACACTGGCGGAGGAGGGATGGGGGGAATCGATCTCAGTTACACAACTTCAACTATGTGAATAACATAGCCGAAGTCGACGTACTTAGATCTATTCACCGCAGTGTCTTCACTGCAGTGAGTTGACAGCTGACGCTCTCCTGTCAACTCCACCTGCACCTCTCACTCTGGTGGAGTACCAGAGTTGATGGGAGAGTGCTCGGTGGTCGATTTATCGTGTCTAGAGTAGACACGATAAATCGACTCCCGCTGGATCAATCGCTGCCCGTCGATCCTAAGGGTAATGTAGACAAGCCCTCAGAGACACTTTAAGGCTTGGTGTTCCTAAAATTGCTACTCTTGTGACCCCCTCCCTCCCCTTGCTATTGCTCCAGACGTGCACTGTCTCTTTAATTTTTCATTTTAGTCCTGCCACTCTTTCAGCTGCTGTTTCATTACTATGAAAGGATCCAGAGTCTCTTCCTTCTGTCCTGGTTCTGTCCATCCCTGCCACAGCCACAACCATGTCCTCTAGTCCTTATTGGAAAAAAATGTTGAACTTCATGAAAAAACATCATCTCAAAGCCAGATAACACCAGCTACTTGTTTTTGGCTTGCGAGGCGGGGGGAAGAATTTAGCAAACACTACCGGATAACTTTTGCAGCTGCTCAAAAAAGTGTCCATCAGTTTTTGCAACTTTGAATGAAAGATTCAAATGGATTTTTAAAGGAATCTTTTAAAGGCCAGTTCATTTTAGACATATAAAATGGGGTTTTAGAAGTCAAGAGTGTTTAGGTCTTTTAAAACCCTGCATAATTACACCAATGTGTTTAAATATTTTTCTCAACAACCCTTGTGTTGCTCTAATTATAGTTTACACAACTGTACCCAGATTACATTCCCTACTTGTACATTCAGAGACAGTCAAGTTCAAATGGAAACCTCTTATGTCCT
The DNA here is from genome assembly GCF_965140235.1 of Caretta caretta. NCBI lineage: Eukaryota > Metazoa > Chordata > Testudines > Cheloniidae > Caretta > Caretta caretta. The sequence continues at coordinate 197,859,237 of NC_134208.1, read as the reverse complement.
TTTAGAGATTTTGACTAAATTGTCCATAGTCAAATGCCTACAGAGGTCATTTACAACTAATTATTTACAAACCATTCCTCCAGAGAAAAGGCCCATTTTCCTTCAAAATGGCTGTAAAGGCTCTTGGGGACAAACACATAGGTAGGGGTGCCATAATTGGTTTAACTACCAGAGTTCCACTGGGCAAGACTGTACTGAATTGTACTGCCATAAACCAGGTTTTCGTATCAAACCAAGCATTCTCTTCCTAAAACACTTTCACTCTTTAACATTTCTACTGCCCCTGACTTTAATTCTCTCCAAATTCTGTAATGTTAATTTGTGCAAAAGCTACTTTTAACTCCTCAATCCCTTTCCTTGAATCACTTATCTCCCAAAAAGAAAAGGAGTACTTGTGGCACCTTAGAGACTAACCAATTTATTTGAGCAGAGCTTTCATGAGCTACAGCTCACTTCATCAGATGTATACCGTGGAAATACATCAGATGTATTTCCACGGTATACATATATACTGTTTCCACGGTATACATCTGATGAAGTGAGCTGTAGCTCACGAAAGCTCTGCTCAAATAAATTGGTTAGTCTCTAAGGTGCCACAAGTCCTCCTTTTCTTTTTGCGAATACAGACTAACAGGGCTGTTCCTCTGAAACCTGTCATTATCTCCCAAAGTGACACATTTCTCAGCTGATTTCTTTGAGCTTATCTTTGTGCTTGTTTGCAAACTGCTGTTCCCTCCATGATCACCCCTGGGTCTTATTCTTTAAAGTTTCAGTGGCATTCAACGGAACTTGGTTGTGTTCTGCTAAGCATTCTTTTACATATGAATCCAAAATACCTCCCTTTATGTTTCCAAAATATTCCCTTTATGGTTCTGGATTTCTCTTTAGGAAAGACGTCTGTACTATAATTTAATAACATGGTTTTTTGTTTCTTTTTCTTGCATTTCTTGTCTAATACTATTTACTGGAGTTCATTTTCCACCTGGTTCCAGTCTACCCCTATAACTTCCCAGGGGAATCCAGAGGGACCTCTTTAAATCCAGCCCACTCCTCCCATGTTCTGAAAACCTCCTCAGATTCCAACTCCATTGCTAAACTGCTCGGTTGCGAACCTTGACAGTAAAGCTACACATCTAGCTTATTATATGTTACACGTTCCAGACAAATGGATCCAATCTGAGTCCAGCACCAATAATGTTGGGATTCCGTCCGAGACCAATTCCGCTCTGCTTATCGAGAACACCTTGTCCAGTTCTGGGAGAACATTTCATCCAGCTCTCTGGGATCCAAAACACGTAGTTCAACTCTGGATTCATCATGCAGGCTCCTTTATTTGGCATACAGCAAAGCTATGCTGAGTTGATCACACTCAAGTGTAGGGGGTGGGCATAGGGCAAACCACACATCCAAAGTTACACAGCAAACCTCTTCCTTTGTATACGTTTACACATGACATTACATTTGCTATACATAACAGCACCCATTTTTTGATTGGCTTGGTTACTTTGCAGGAACCAATCCCTGTACAGCATGCTCTGTCCATGTGCTGTTCACATGGAACCTGGTCCTTACCTTTCTGGTTTATGTTGTCCATAGTCCCTAGCATCAGGGTGTTGTGGCTTATCTTAGCTAACACAGACATCCTGACTCCAGCATGTCATTTGTCAAGCCCCTATTTACAAATTAACCTTCCAGTCACATACCCAATGATGCTCACTCGGAAATGCGGCAAGTTACTTATGTCAAGCCAGTCCTACAAGCAGTAAATAACCAATTCAAATCTAGCTTCTATAAGCAATGAAGAAATAGAGCTGAGCAGTCTAGACTTTGTGGGGTATTTGAAGGGGAAAAACTCTCTACTCTCCTGGCTGGTGTTACTGCTGTGGGGCATTAACAGGAAAAAGCAGCAATGCTCAGAGCCACATTCTTTCCCCGTTTATTCTGTTACAATCCTATTGAAGACACTAAAATGGTGTTGCGTAATACTTAATATTTTGACTTTGTCTTCCAGTCAAGGGTCTTAAAGCCCTTCATTCTTGTTGGCTAGGAGTTTTTCGTAGCAAAAGACTGCCAGCCATGGTCTCTATGGATCTTATTCACTAGTGCATTCGTCCCGTTTTACGCCATTGTAATGTCACTGACTGCCAGAGGATAACCAGACCCCATATATCTATATATATATATAGATATATATATTTTAATCTCTGTTATGCAGTTTTAGCCATGGCAAGCTACGTGGGCATGTATTGCTTTGGAGCGTAAACCTGATTTAGGAACCAAAGTTTACTTTTGGTGGGGGAGGAGGGCTGCAGCTATCTGTATTAGTAATGATGTCCTTTATGCCTGTATATTAATGGTGGTGCCTGAAAGATGAGAGAAGAAATGAACTAAGCAAGTTCCCAGAGAATAGTGTCAGTCATACAGGAGATCTTACAGTCCCTGACTGCTTACACACTACAGCTAATTGAGCTTAATGGGGGAAATAGGTATACATGTAAAATATGTGCACTTCCTCTGTTCTATCAACAAGCATTTTCAAATCCAGACCATATATCATGATGATCACCCTCAGGCTTTGTCAGTCCACTTCACTCCATTGCCTGACATTTTGCTTTCTACCTCCATCCCCATTGGCTCCCACAAATAGGGCCTAGATTAAACGGAGCAACGATGGTGGCCCAGACCCTCAGCTTAAGTCACCAGTGTAGCTCCCTTGACTTTAACAGAACTGTGCTAATTTACCCCAGCAGAGGGGCTGGCCCAAGATGTGCCAGGTCTACATGACAAACTTACATCACAATAACTACATCACTCAAGGCTGTGAAAAATCCACACCCCCAAGCTACGTAGCTATAATGACCTAACCTCCAGTGTACACAGGAGAGCTTCTCCCATTGACATAGCTACTATCTCTCATGGAGGTGGATTAACTATGCTGACAGGAAAAGCTTCCCGCATTGGCAACTAGTATCTTCACTGAAGCTCTACAACAGCACAGCTGCAGCTATGTCGCTGCACCGATTTCACTGGAGACCTGCCTTTAGTTTCACATGAAAGGACATAAAATGCTTGAAGAAGAAGAATTTAGGGGTTATGTGCCTTGGACTTGTTGCCAGCTTCTCTGGTTAGAAGACAACAGAGGCAAAGAAGGAACCATCAGCTGTGTTTGTTAAAGATCAGTGGTCCTGGCTGTAAATGTCTTGGCTTTCAACAGAGAATCCTGATGTGACAGTACAAATAATATGTCCAAAGTGCTGTACAGAAGCTAAGAACATATATTGTAGGACTGACCAGAAAATCCATGGAAAATTTCCACTTTTCAGTGAAAATTCAAAAACTGAAAAATTGCAGCCATAAACCCAAAAGCTTTTGATTTGTCATTTTTTCTGAAAGCCAAAATTTCAGGGTAGCTGTGCTGGCTCATGGGAATTTTAGTTCAGGTACCTCATGCACCTCTCCTCTAAGGGCTGGTCTCCCTGGCCAGACTACATCTCACATGCTGCATTATCATCTCCTCTTGCTGAGTCACCGTGCTGGACATCACAGAAGCCCACCTGGAGATTCCAGCCCAGAGAGGAGAATGGAGGCATGAACATCTGAACTAAAACTCCTACGAGGCACCAGAGTAGTATTTGTCAATCAAAACCTTTTTGGTTTTCATGTGTTCATTTATTTTTATTTTTGGTGGTTGTTTTTTTTTTTTTTTTTTTGTCAGAAAGCCAAATTTTTCTGTGGAAAGCAGATACTTTTTTGGTGAAAAATTTAATTTAGTTGAAAACCCAGTTTTCCAACAAAATATACTTTTGATGTTTAAAAAAAATGACTAACCATAATATATGGTATAGAAATCAAGCACAAGACTCTCAAAAGTAGGCATGTGCAAATTAATTGATGCAGTTGTACATGCTTATTTAGATACAAGGTTTATTCTTACACATAAATTGGATGTTTGCATGTACAGATGACCAGTTAGGCACCCAACTGACCATGAGGCATGCAAATACCCAAGATGTGTATGTGCAAATCAGGTATTTTCATGTACAAATTAGGCAGCTATAATGGCATATGACAATTTTTGAAAATCTGACCTTACGAATATAATGAACATATCATATGGGGGTGCCTTATGTTTTGACATTCTATGTCGTGCCAAAAAGCTTCAATGTGCCTGCAGGAAACATGAATTTTCAGCAATCATATCGTATCCACAGTTCCTCTGTTTTCTCTGCTTGTGAACAGGTGCAGTCAGGTGGAAAGGTTTCTTTGGTACCACAGGGTCACAAAGAAAGTGTCTGATTAAAGAAGGGCTCCTACTAGCAACATATTCCGCCTGCCCATCTAAACCCATTTTGGGATGGCATTTATGCCTCAATTCCATTGGCATGCTACTCTAAGCAGGCATAATGCCATCCTAACAGATGGGCATGGGTTGAAAGCAAGGCAATGATCACGCATCAGTATCAAGAGCATTAGTTAAGGGCAGAGTTCCCAGTTATGAATGATGATGTGACAGTCCAGTCTGTGGTTGCAGGACTAAGATTTAAGGGGATTTGACATTGCTTCTGCAGCCTAGTGCTTGATTCATTCTGAGGGAGGGAGTCCTAAGGTAGAGTTTTGTAAGCGGATGCAGTGAGACTCCAGCAGTGAACAGGAAGACTCCTGAGGGAAGAGAATCATAGAAGAATAGGGTTGGAGGAGAAGACCTCAGGAGGTCATCTAGTCCAACTCCTTACTCAAAGCAGGACCAGGACCAACACCAACTAAATCATCCCAGCCAGGGCTTTGTCAAGCCAGACCTTAAAAACCTCTAAGGATGGAGATTCCACCACCTCCCTAGGTAACCCATTCCACCACCCTCCTAGTAAAATAGTGTTTCCTAATATCCAATCTAGACCTCCCCTACAGCAACTTGAGACCATTGCTGGAAGTGGTGGGGAAAATCTGCTAGAAGAAAGTAATATAGGAAAAACTCTGCAGGGCCTGGGAATAGGTGGCCCAGAAGGAAAAGATTTCTATTGCCCCAAGGGTCAGAATCAGTGCTTAATTTGTGCCAAGGCTAGCCAGGGCTGAGCCCCGGCACCTCTAGACATAGGTGTTCACACTGGGCTTCCTCCATCAGTTATGAATGTAAAAAAATTGCTTGCTCACCAACACCTCTTTCATTACAAATTAAGCACTGGACAGAATAATTATTGTTTAGATTTGTTTGGACTTCATTTGGGCCTGTTGTTACCCCTGGAAGGGGACTGAACTCTTATGGGACTTGCCGAGAGGGCCATCCACAGAATGCTCATGCAGAGTCTCAGAAGACGAGAGCTGGGAAAGGCTATCCTAGGGCTTAGGAAGAGGCCACCAGACATGAAAAACCCTTGCCATGCCATCTCCAGGTCTGAGGGGATGCTATAAATGTACGTCCAACCTATTACACTTTCCCAGGTCCAAACATGCTCCTGGGGCAAAAGCACCATAAAAAACTACATCTGGCAGGATCCTGTTGTACTTTTTTGTTCAGTTAAATATATAATTAGAAAAAAGTTTGGATTAAAAAAAAATTTAAAACAATGACTTTATTTTTGCAACCATTGCCAAAGTGGCAAATCTAGCATTCTTCTATGAGTGCAGCAGCATTATTCTATTTCCTTGCTTTACAATGAAGGCCTTTAAAACCTCATTGAAGGTGTAAGTGAGCACTTCTCTCCAGTTACTTATAAAATCCTTGGCATAAAACATGCTCTCTCACACACCTCATTGTTTGGCCTTCACTAGACCCTGGCTCACCTGAGGCTCTGGTCCATGATTCCTTAAGAGAACCAGTGATCTGCCATATAGGTTAAAAAATGTAAGACTGTGAGATGGTATTCTGAATAGAAACCCTGTTACGCTTGATCCTTTACATGATCTTGATCCTGCAAAGACTTACACAGGCCCATATGTTTATGGTCCATAAAGTCATCCTGTTGAAGTCTTTGCAGGAGTTGGGGCCTAGCAGCAACTTTAGAGCCCAGACTGACCTTCTTCCTAAAGGGATTGAAAACTTTCCTTTATTCTCATGTATCCCCATGTTAAAATTTTGAACAAATCATCCGTTGTGTTTTCTGAGAGTGGTGATTCCATGAGCAGCAGATGCTAGCTACAGTGAGAACAGAGTGGCGTTACTCACTGAAAAACGTTCAGCTGCCAAACCAGTAACATTTATTAACAAACTCTACTCGGACCGCAAGCGTTCAGGTAGCTTTTGCTAGTGGTGCACTGAAAACCATTCAAAGTCATTATTATTAAAGTATTTCCAAAATATACTTTGAATCTCAACCTCTCCCTGATGCTGAAAATAATGGAATATTTTTCATTTGTATTTGTTCAGATCTCAAGGCTTTTATTACCAAGACTTGAGATCTTTGAATCAATAAGATTTTTTTAAAGGAATTTACAGCTATACTGGAAGGTTTTAATCTCATCTCTAATATGTCATTTTAAAATATCAAAATATAAAAAGGTCAGTACAGCTTGCTAAACAATATTGAATTTTCTTTATAATGCTACTGCTGCACATATTTTTATTTTAAAAAAATCAATAACTTCCTTGACTTTAAGAACCATGCCCAGTATAATTTTATCAGTAAACTTCTAAATAAAATTGACGCAGTGACTATCTCAGGAGCTGTCCCCTATTATACAGTGTCACTGGTTTATATGAAAATTAAATGCTACATCGTAAGGAAATCGAAGGACAAGGAAAAATAGCTTCAAATTTGGTTAAAGAGGAGGGTGGGTCCCTGGGGTGAAATCCTGGCGCTAATGAAGTTAATGGGAGTTTTGTCATTGACGTCGATAGTGCTAAGATTTCAGCACTAGATTTTAATTCAGGATCTGCCACTGAATTGCAGTATGTCAGTGGGCAAGCCACTTAACCTTCTTTGTAACTTAGCTTACTCATCTGCAAAATAAAGATAATATTTTGACTTCTTCATAGGGTTATTGTGATTGATTGATGTCTGTCAAATGCTTTGGGATCTTTAAATTAAAAGGGCAAGATACTTTAAATTAATTTATTATTGGATTGTATTTTATGCACAGAGTACAAAGAGGCAGAGGTGTCAGATTGCTCTCTCTCAATGGTTTCAGGAGCTTGCTAAAAAGACTAGCTGGGTATAATTCAAACACCTTTAAATTCAGAATACTTAAGTCTGTGGGAAGGGCTAAAGGAATCTGAGATGAATAAAGCTGCTGCAAAGCCAGAACTAGTGAGTTACCAGTATTACGGCAGCCTGTGCATCATACTCTCTCTTTACTCTGAAGTGGGCTTAGGTGCTGCATCACCTAACTTTGGGTGCCCTGCCACCTGGTGGCATTCACAGCCTCAGGTGAGGTGTGCAGGATTCCCATGCATTGTATGGGGAGAGTTAGGTGCTTAAAAAGGGGATGAACAGAAGCCAGAAAACTGAGTAGGAAGTGCTTAGGTGAGCGGTGTGGCCTAAGCATCACCCCTCAAAGGGAGTTAAGTGTCTAACATCAGACTGGAGAGAGGCTTCTAGCTCTACTTGGAATTCACAGCCATGAACCCTCTCTTGGAGTAAGGGTTGACAGAGGGCAGGTCTATACAACAGCATAAGTTGATATAACTTATGTTGCTCAGGGGTGTGAAAAAGCCCCTCTCCCCCCATGACACAAGTTTTATGCTGTCCACACTGGCACTAGGTCGGCAGGAGACACTCTTCTCGCCAAGGTGAAGTCATTATGCCAATACTATGCCAGGAGAGCGGTCTCCTGTCAGCATAGCGCGTCTTCACCAGACACGCTGTAGCGTAGACTTGCCCTTAGGCAACCTTCTCACAAAGGATGAAGGTGGTGCCCATACCCCTTTGCATCTTCTGGGCCAGTGGTTAGGGCACTAGCCCCGGATGTGGGAAATCTGGATTCCAGTCCCCACTCTGCCTGATTCAGAGTAGAGACTTGAACCCAGCTCTCCCACCTCCTAGGTAAGCACTCTAACCAATGAGCTACTGGCCAGGGGAAGGGGAACCATGACGTGAGGGGTCGGCCTGCTCAGAGCACACCTATTGGCTCAGGCCCCACAGGCGAGATAGGTGGGGGAACATCTAATTTGTGAATCCCAATGGCACTTAGGCCTAAGCTAGATGGTGGAGTCAAGTCGGAGGCAGCTTTGCCTATGTCCACCAGCAGAAATGTAGATGCCTAGGGGACTTTACTGCTGGAAACTTAAGCATCTAGGACCTTTAAGTGCCTACAGCATTCGGTGCCAGCTGAGTGGGGGTTTTGTGAATGCCAATGGTGCCTAACGCTTGGATTTAGCAGCCTCAAGGGGCAGTTGAGTGATTAAGTCCCCCTTGTGAGTGTAGCCCTCGGCCCTTTCATTTTATGGCTCATTTAAATTAATCCACTTAATTAGTCTGTGAGAAGCGCAGTTGGTGCCGTATGTTGGGGAATCAAAGCCTTGTTCACTGCAAGGGTATGTCGACGCTGCAGCTGGGAAGGAGTTTCTCAGCACAGGTATACAGGCGCATGCGAGGTCTGGTATGCTAAAAATACCGGTATAGCTACGGCTAGCAGCTCAATCCAGCCAAAGCAGTGTTGCTAAGGGTGTTATTTAAAATTTGAGCTGTAAAGAGCCTGATTCTGGGGGGGTCTCAAGAGTTTGACACCAATGTAAATTCATTGATTTACACTGAGACTTAAGTAAGAGCAGAATCAGGCTCAACGGTTATTTTATATGGAAAATAAAGGGCCAAATATTGCTCTCATTTAACTATGAAAATCCAGAGTAATTCCATTGATTGATTTCAATAGTAGTATACTGCATTTTCATTATTTCAAGTGAGAAGAGAATGTGGCCATGCATAATCTACCACTCATTCATAAGTACCTCAGGTTACACTTCTTCTCCTCAGGAGACTGAGTCTGCCCACTTTTACTCACGAGTATTCCCACTTAAATTAACGGGATTAATTATAAATGGAATTATTCCTTGCTGAATAAGTGTTTGCGAGACTATGACCTGCCTTTAATGTCATTAGATTTATTTAAAGCACCTATATTTACACGAGTGTTAAAAGTACAAAGGATAAACATCCCTGATACAAATATTTGCTACCCAGAACTCTCTCATACCGATAGATAACACAGAAAGCCCATTAAAAAACCCACCAGACTAATAGCCCACATGCAATAGTCCCTCACCCCATCCACCCTATGAAGCTAGAGAAGGTGCTTTGCTGCATGCCCGGAAGGTCAGCAAATCGGAGCTTTGTGGTATTGGGGATTGTGCATTTATGGACTGAGCTTCCCTGAAACAGCCTGGGCAGGGCGCTGTGAAGCTCTTGTTGATATGGGCAGCCAGTTGGTTTCAGGCACAGAATAAAGTTGGGCTGTTGTAAGCACCTTACGCAGTGAGGGTAGGATTCACAAGGGGCACTTAGGTGCCTAACTCCAACATTGAGGCACCGCGGACATTCACAAAACCCTGCTCAGCTATTGCTGCCCTGTAGATGCTTAAGTTTCTTCCAATAAAGTCCTCAAGGCACTTAAATTTCAGTGGCTTACGACTGCACACAGCTGTCTCAGTCCTAACACCACTCAGCAGTTCGGTGCCTAACTCCTGCCTAAGCTCCAGCAGCGTTCACTAACTAGGTGTTCCCTGTCTGGGCGCCAGAGGCAAGGTAATCTGGTAGATGTGCTCAGCCCAGGCTTAAACCCCCACCAATGGGAGGAGGCAATGGCATGATGCCCTCCATGTAACTCTTAGCCCATTGGCTGGAACATTCACCCACAGTGTGGGTGACCTGGGTTCAAGTCCCGACTTCGTCAGCAGGGACTTGAACCCAGGTCACCTACCTCCCATCTGTGGTGACCTAACTACTGGGCTATAGGACATTCCAGCATAGGGCTTCCTTGCTCACTCTCTTCTATTATGCTGCTCTACTTTGTATGAAATACTTAACTATTCATTGGGTCTGACTCTATAGCCTAGGGACTAGCCCACTCCTCGGAGTGCCAGCTTCCAGTCCCTTCTCCAATGTCTATTTAAGTATTTCATACAAATCGAACAGCTTCCACAGGAGACTGAGCTCTCCATCCCAGAATCCCCTATAGCACAGGGATTAGGGCATCCATCTGGTGGGTGGGAGAACTGTGTTCATCTCTGAATTGGGCAAACTGGGTACTTGAACCCAGCTGAGTGCTCTTCTCGCTGGACTATAGGGCATAAGAAGGTCGCATTAGTCCTACCACCGGAGAAGGGTTTGGGGAGAATCCAAATTTTGGACCTAAATCTTTGTGACTGTATCCCTGGGTCACTGGAACACAGAAGTGTCTTTGAGAATCTAAACCTTAAGTGCTTTTGAAAATGTTACCTCAAGTGACTTGCCTGCAGTCATAGAAGGAGCCTTTGGCACAGCCAGGACTTGAACTCATTTTCCCAACTCCCAGGTAAGTATCTTAGCCACACAACCTTCTCCCTGCCTTTTGTACCATGACTACATGAAATTGAGTAGCAAACCCACTGCATAGTGAGAGAATCTTATCTTGAAGAGGGAGATTGTTTGCAAGCATTTATGGATTAGATATTAAAATGTTATCTAAGTGTGTTTGTGAGAAACACATTATAAGCTATTCTGATGAGAACTAAATAAAATCAATACTCAGAGACAATCAGAAGGTCAGATGGCACAAATTGCCTAAGGCCTGGTGAACTTAAACAGATGGGCAGTTGTATGTTGTTCTTTTTCTACACTTAGCCTTTAGGCAGAGCCTCAGGGTAGAAACTGAACAGACGGTTAAGTGTGACATTTTAGAGGAAAGAAGCATTTTTTTTCTTTTGGGACAAATGTTGGCAATTATTAAAGAGAAATCAGAGACAGTGCTTTGCTCCAAATGGAAATTGCTAACAACAACATGCTTTTAGCAAGTCATGAGGGGCAGATAAAATGTATGGAAAAATAAATGTAGGCCCGCATTGTCTGACTCCATACCACTCCAACAGTAAATTTTGAATTATTCACTTTCCATTCATAATTGCACAAAAACATAAATTGGAGTTTGGCACGTCAGTCCACTTTACAAGTGCTTGTCAAATTGAATTAGAGAGCCTTAACTAAGTGTCAGACAGGAACTTTGGCTAAAGAACTCAGTTATCGGTTTTCAGTTCATGAAGAAAATTATTGGAGTAATTTATAAGACATGATTTCCTGGCCATAAAAATGGAACCTTAACATGCTTAAACAATAAAACACAACTGAGTTATCTGTGTGGAACTACGCGCTGAGAAGGTATGCAGCTGTTTGTTTTCCCCAAGAGATCTTACCAGGGCATTCTCTCATCTCCTCAGAACGTGTCCAAAGTTCATGTAGCTCATCTGAGTTTCCCCATTTCCTATAGACAGTATGCACAGTGTGAATTATAATACTGAGCTCTTTAGATCTCAAAGCTAAGTTATGGGAAATGTTGTCATGCCCATTTTACAGATGAGAAACTAAAACAATGAGGTGAACCCATTCACGCAAAGTCACACACCAGGCCAGTGACAGAGCCAGAAAGAGAACCTAGCTCTCCCGATGCCGTGTCTACTGAACGACTTTGCTTTCTTACATGTTACTATGTGAGAGACAGCGGAAAGTCATCTAAAAGGGAGAATCGCAAAGAGATCTGTGTAGTGATTGTTCCGCTTCATGTCTCAGTTCAAAGTATGCCGTTGTCATTTTTGGCCATGCTGTTGTCTGGCAGTCTTCAATAAAGACTTTGAAACATGCAAGAGCTGACACTGTTATAACTTGGCCAGAGAGAGTGAGTGTGTTTGTACATACACGTGCCACTGAAAGCTACTACATGCAGTCAGAATTGCTCATCTGTGTCAGAGACCTTCCTCTGCCGATAGCGGTTCTCCTTTAGCCCAGGTGATAGAGGCCTGCAATTCTAACACAAGAGGGCCTGGGTTCTAGCTACAAATTTCCAAGTGCAGCACTGTGAACATCACAGATTCCCAAGTGGCCACCGGATGTATATTTCTCTCCAGAGTCTGGCATGGTTTTCTCATACATAGAGAGGTGTGCTGAGCAATGGAGTCCTTTAGGCGTGCACAAAGAAATTTCCCTTCAGTATTGATGGCAGCAGTACAGCGTAAGAACATGGAAACAACTGAGTAATGGTGCAATAATTGATCGTTTCTATCTTCTAACCATGAGCTTTATTCTAATACCTACACCTAGACGTTCCACAGTTATTCATCTCTTCTAAGCCAACCTCAGCTTTGCAGTTGCATTGTCTTAAGATGAACTCATCTTTGACTGACCTAAGATACCCAGTATCTGGCAGAACATGCTGTGCAACTGATAAGCCTTTCCGGTGTCTGATATTTACTATGCAATTATTTGCAGTTACAGCTGTGTTTCTACATTGCACATGCTCCACAAAATACAGCAACAGTGGCTTTCACGTAACATTGTTAGGTGCCAGAACATAATAATCAGCGATTATTTGAAGTGAAAAAGAGATAATGGGACAATTTATGGATCAAGGCACTACTCGCTGTTTGTGGGAAACAGAATGGTGGCAGGATGACTAATGTGGATCTTCAACAATCCTTTTTGTCTCGCAGTTGGAACATAGGCTCAGAAGCATACGTGAAATCACTTTCCAATCACAGCAACTATGTTTCTTGTATTAAAGTGGGCTGCTCACCACATAACATTTCACCAATATACACTTATCAATGGCATCATTCATGGAGTAAGTTACGTCTCAAGGGCAGGATATAACCCTAGATCTGGTCCATAACTTGAAGGTGCTGTTATCCTAACAGTTTTGACATGTGTTCATGTGAGGAAGAGGATTCAGTCATGTTTTTGAGAAAACAGTTAAAAAAATTAATCTTTAAAAAGAGGGTTAATTTCTTGATTTAGGTAGATTTCCCTCTCCCATCAATAAGAACAAAAACATACCAAGCCACATTACCTATCTAGGGATGGCATCTTTTCTTCCTTAAATCCCCTGGACAAATCACAGTTAACTGCAAAACTGATAGTAGGAGACAACACCTGAGCTCCATTCTGACTTACAGCAGGGAACAGTGGTATCAGCTGTTCCTGTAAAGTTTTCGATCTATTGGCTGTCTTCACTGAAAGATGTTTGAGAGAAGTCCAGGCATAGTAACGATGCACTGTAACTCACAGCCTGAGAGAAGCTTCCACCTCCAAATTAGGAGACTACATGACAAAACCTAAAATACAGTACATGGCCTTCTTCTGTGGACCGGCAGCACGGGGACATGAAAAGTCACCTATTGCAGCATATCTGGCCAAACATACTGAGTTGCCCTGTGCCTGAGGCAAGAAAAGGCTAGGAGGGTGGTACTTGGGCTTTGTTGGATTGGTTGGTTTTAGGTCCAGTTTTGCCGCACTTACAGAGGGGCCAGATCTTGCATCACTGAAGTCAGTGGGAGCTTTGCTGTCAACATCAATGGGTTCAGGAGCAGGCATATGGAGCTGGACCTTACTCTGCAAACAGTCCCACTGAAACCATTAGGGAGGATGGTGTTTAGTTGACAGTACAGCAGACTGGGACTCAGGAGAGTTCAGTTCAATTCCCAGCTCTGCTGCTGAGTGACCTTAAGCAAGTCTTTACACTTCAGTTTCCCCATCTGTAAAACAGTCAGTATCATTACCCTCTCCTCTATAAAGTGCTCTGAAATCGACAGATGACACGTCCAATATAAGTCTTAGGTGATATTACTCACAGAGCAAGGGCTTTCATAGTATAGGGGAGGGTGGCAGAAATTTGGCCCTGAAGGGCGTTGGACCAAATTCTCTGCTGGTACAATGGGCAGAATTCCAGTGCTGTGCTCATTTACACCAGGAGAGAACTTTCCCCTTTGTCCATAGCTGTCTAAAATTCCCACAATGGGAATTGTGAAAAGAGTTCTTGTTTTGTTCTAAGTGTGAACTGCTGGCTTATGGAGAGAAATCCCTTGTTCCTGCTATATTGCATACTTAAAAATGTTACAAGTTCTTCATTTATAGCCTGCGGCATACATGAAACAAAACTATTCACAACTTTCTAAAATGCTCAATATTGGGAAAACGCCATGGGCAGCTTTAAACATTGAACTCTCTGCACCTGCAGAAGTCAAAATTACTTGGGCAGTTGAGGTATTTTCCATTGTAAAGGCAGAGAACACTGCAATCATTGCAGTTATAATAAATACCGCAGTGCAGTAAGATTCCACTTTTTAATAGCACCCAATATACCAGAGTTTACCTTACCCTCCCTAGCAGCTGCCTCGTGTCTCCACAAGTGTTCCTGGACTGACATAACCAGCAGAGAATGCATGAGCAGAAAGGGGTGCCCTGCCGAGAACAATCTGGGGTGGAGCTTAACCCGTAAAAGGTTCCTGGATCCTCTGCTGGGATAATCTGGGGATATCTCACCTACTTAATTCCCTGCTCTTGCAGAGACCTCAGGCATGGGTGGCACCTTGATCTCTTCGGTTTTCCTGTGGCTCACAACTGTTTAGTCTCCTGAGGACTGAAATGCTTTAATCTAACTAAAGATTTGAGGTTTAATGTGGATAAAATGTAATGGCCTGTGATATGAAGGCAGTAAGACTAGATGATCTAATGGTCCCTTTAGGCAGGAAATAGCCCGACTTGATTATGTAAAGAGTTGTCACTTTGGATGGGCTAGCACCAGCAGGAGAGTGCAGACTAACACGGCTGTTCCTCTGAAACATGACAAATATGTTGCCGAGTGACACTCTTCCCTCAGGGTCAGCTTCTGCCACCCTCAATCACCTTGTGTAGTACTTGACTTCTCAGATGCTCCCATTGACTTCAGTGGAACTACATGTATTGCAAGGCACTATTTAGTGAGAGCAAAGGTATTCTACTCCGGCTCTTAATTACGTGTGGGCATTCGTTGTCTTGTTTCATACATTTGCTGGTCACCATGTCAGATGCTGCAACTTAAACAGGAAAGTCCAGTTGCAAGGCTATTCGTTTTAAAACAGGTGCACTCTCATTTCCTTATGAGATTGGCTCTCTCTGAAGATTACACATGCACACACTCCCTCATGGACCAAGGTTCACAAGCATTTGATTCAACAACTGCTAAGAGAAGCCACAGCCTGATTATAAGCAGCGGTTTCTCGCTTTTCATGTGATACAAGCACTGAGCTAAAGAAGCAGGTCTGTTTATCTCAGTCCAAGGGAACCTCCTTCTCCTCCTCTTAATCTGGGACCTGCCCCAACCTCCCTCATGGAGGTCTGTGAGCTATGAACATCAACTAATATAACATATATTTTGAATGGTGCAAAACCCAGCTCTCCATGTTAAAGCCATTTTGCATACATCTTTCTAACAAAGCTCAGAACAGATCAATTGAATAGAGTGTGGAGGAGTACTGAATTTACTAGGATTGAGGCCCCAGATTGCCAAGGGAATACAAAGCCATCAAGCTTCTTCCCAGCGATGTTGTTATATATCTTGGTATGAAATAAAGATGTGACTAAGAGATAGTGGCAGAATTATTTTTTCTAGCATAGAGTTCCCTCAAGGGAAGCTGAAACACTGCTACCTGACCATAGAAACGAGATAAAAGAGTACAGTAAAACTACTCTAGGAGTCAGTGAATAATCCCTTATTATGCCTCTAAAGGAGACAGCAAACACATGCCAGCTGACATTTGGCTGCATCTCAACTGTGACTGCAGTTAACAGGACGGAGGGAGGCACTAGAGTGAAGAACCACCCAAGCCAAAAAAATCTCACCAATTAATTAAGACCAGAAGGACATTTTTCAGTTGAGAGCAGACATCATGGAAAAGCTTGCTGCGGGAGGTTCCAGAGGACTTAAAAGAAATGCAATCTCCAGAATTCAAACGGATCATTTAAAAACTAGCCAGGAAACTCACAGGTTGATGATCAACCTAATGTAAATCATGCAGCACAATGGCAGGTAGCCAATGATGGGCTGAAAATGTATAGCACATGAGGACTGCTAACATAATAAGAGACAGCTTGTGCAGATTTATGCTCCACTAATGTTTGTAAAGCATTTGTGTAGCCAAGCAGTCATGTAGCCAAAGTAGATAATGGATATGCCCAACAAATAGGCAACGAGACTTTTTGAAACTTTTTAAGTTAAAGCTTAGCTCTGAATGGCTGCTTTCCTTCAGCCTTTCTAGCAGGCCTGGAGCACCCACCTTCACCGCTCCTTTTCTGGGCCACAAGGCTTCCAGCAGGGGGCTTCAAAGGGCCTGATACACCCCGACACACCATCCTATACAAAAGGAAAGAGTCTATGAATGTACAACCAAAAGAAATTACTGTTCTTTTAAACAGGTCATCCAAGAAGGTCCTGTTAGACTATAGCCTATTATTTGGGTGAAAATAAATGACCTAGTCTTAGAACCTATTGCTCAAGACCTACAAGTAATTTAGAGGGTTGAAGATCACAGTCCTGGGAGAAACAGACCTAATTACAAAGCTAATGGTGCTGTTTTTCATGACAACTTTTAAATGGCAGCCCTAGAAGGGGGATAGACTGTAGCTCCATGGAAGGAGGACTCCACGTTGTGGCAGGGGGTAAGAAGGAAGATGGACACTTTCTGTGGCATCTCCACCTCCAATCCCATGGCACTGAGGCAACGTGACACCATTCCACATGGGAAATTATTGGTTAAATTGGAGAAGAAGGGAGATTAATATGAGATTGAAAGGTGGATAAGGAACCGGTTAAAGGGGAGACTACAACAAATCATACTGAAGGGTGAACTGTCAGGCTGAAGGGAGGCTACTAGTAGAATTCCTTAGGGGTAAGTCTTGGGCCCTATCTCATTTAACATTTTTATTAAAGACCTTGGCACAAAAAGCAGGAGTATGCTAATATAATTTGTGGCTGACACAAAGTTGGGAGGTATTGCCAATAGAGAGGAAGACCAGAATATCATATGAAATGATCTAGATGACATTGAAAAGTGGAGTAATACAAAATGGGATGAAATACAATAGTGCAAGGTCATGCATTTAGGGATCATCAACAAGAATTTTTGCTATAAGCTCGGGATTTATCAGTTGAAAGTGACAAAGGAGAAAGACCTGGGTGTGTTGGTTGATCACAGGCTGATGGTCAATGTGATCACGGATATGAGCCGCCATTGTGATGCGGCTATAAAAAAGGCTAATACAGTTCTAGAATGCATCAGGCTAGGTATTTCCAATAGAAACAGGGAGGTGTTCGTACCATTATATAAGGCACCGGTGAGACCTCATTTGGAATACTGTGTGCAGTTCTGGTCTCCCACATTTAAGAAAGCTGAATTCAAACGGGAACAGGTTCAGAGAAGGGCTATTAGAGTGATAAGAGGAATGGAAAACCTACCTTATGAGAGGAGGCAAAGTTTGCTTGTTTAGCCTAACCAAAAGAAGGCTCAGGGGAGGATATGATTTCTCGCTATAAATACATCAGAGGGATACATACCATGGAGGGGGAGGAATTATTTAAGTTAAGTGACACAAGAACAAATGGATATAAACTGGCCGTCAACAAGTTTAGGCTTGAAATTAGACAAAGGTTTCTAACTATCAGAGGAGTGAAGTTCTGGAACAGCCTTCCAAGGGGAGCAGTGGGGACAAAAAACCTAACTGGCTTAAAGTGAGCATAATAGGTTTATGGGGGTATGGTATGATGGCATGTAGCCCATCTGCAACTGCTAATATCAAATATCTCTAATGCCTAGTGATGGGATGCTAGATGGAGGGTTCTGAGTTACTACAGAGAGTTCTTTCTCAGGTGTTTGGCTGCTGGGTCTTGCCCACATGCTCAGGGTCTCACTCATTGCCATATTGGGGTCAGGAAGGAATTTTCCCCAGGGCAGATTGGCAGTGACCCTGAGGGGGTTTCTGCCTTCCTCTGCAGCCAGGTCACTTGCAGGTTTAAACTAGTGTAAACAGTGGATTCTCTGTAACTTGAAGTCTTTAAATCATGCTTTGAGGACATTAGTAACTCAGCCAGAAGTTAGGGGGTCCATTACAGGAATGGATGGGCAAGGTTCTGTGGCCTGCAATGTGCAGGAGGTCAGACTAGAAGATCATGATAGTCCCTTCTGGCCTTAAAGTCTATGCGTGTTTAGTTGCTGATAGTGCCATCACTTCATGCTTTCCTCCCTTTAATACCTTCCCCAAAAGTATTGGATCCCTTTGATCCGAATACAGGGAGTTAATATTGCTCTTTCCCCGGGATTCTTAGCAGAGCCTGTTCTCTGTTGAGAGTATTGTCAGTCTAGAGGAAAGTTAATAGATAAGATGTTTCAGAAATCAAAGAATCTTTCTTTGATGTTAAGGTTAAGTTGGAGATGGTTATGGCAAGTTTGGCCTGAGCCCAAGAATTCTAAGGGAAGCATTTCGCCTGCAGCACCTTCCTTAGTAGCTGCTAACAAATAAGAATGTAGCTGCTAATTCAAATAAGGTGTTTGGCATTCGCTCTGCTCCAGAACAGCTTGATAGCCTTGATGTGGGATCCATATCCATCAACAATGAGCTTGGTACATTCTCAAAGGGTGCTGCCAACTCCCAGTCCATTTCTACTATTCCTTCCCATATCTGTGAGTCGAGTAAGTCACCTTATGAGGGTCCACATGTTACAAATTCCTCTCTGACCCATCTAATTGTAAATACCCCTGATTTAAGAGTATGAAATGCTAAGCATTAATCATCAGTAGTCTTGTTTTTTAAACATGTGTCTAGGGAAAAGGTTGAGTCACAGACCCATTTGCAACACCCTTTGTATCTATTACTAAAACGAGCCAGGTTTTACTACCCAGAAACTAAATTTTAAAAGGCTCTCTAATCTAGGTTCACAAGAGAGTGGCAGTGGAGTTTAAAGACTGGTGAGTGACTAGGACATCTGTGAATGGCTCCTGTTGGCTGTTGCTCTCATCAGTCGGGTGTTCAATGGCTCAGCCCTCCAGGTAAGTCACACAAAATCTAAAATGGATGAACAAAACTCTTCCGGAGTGAAAGATCCAACAGGGCCTGTTCCTGTGCCCTTGTTAAAGTCCTTAGCCCAGTCTCTGGGCTCAGTCCTCAGAGCCCCTTGTGGGCTAGCTTTAAGACCATGCCTGACCTGGCATAAAGCACTGCCCCCAGGGCTCTCTCTCTGGAGACTTTTTGCCTTTTCGGTTCTTATTGTTCCAGTGAGGTCACTCCTTCAAGTTCAGTTCCCTTCTGGGGTGTAAAAAAGTTCAAAGAGTGGTTGACCCTCTTCAGGGTCTTCAGCCCTGTCTCTGGACTCTTTATATTCTAGCCCTGTGCTTGGGCTTTTAAACAAAACTTGTCCCCTTCTCCAGGCTTTGGCCACCCTGGCAGTGGGAGTAACCGGGCCCTCCCACTACTGTAATTTAAGCAGACTAGAGATGAAAGGATCAGGCCTGAGGTTTCTCTTTTATATCTGAAGTGGGCTGTTAAGTGTTTTGAGCACAGCATGTGACTGAGGATTCTTCTTTGTTGAGCTCATACTGACCCATCACTTTTGAAGTTAACATTCAACTTCCTATGCATACACAGGTCATCTAGTTACACTATAAGACAACAGCTGGTCATTCATTATAAGACCGATGGTTAAGCTGACGGCAATGTAGATAATATGAATTTCCCTGCAGTACCTCACATCTTTGAACTTAAGATTAACTGAACATATTCCTCACACATAACGTAAGGCAATTAAGACATGAAAAGGAATTAGCATCTACAAGTTAATTTGGTTACATTATTAAACTTCTAACCAGATATAGATAAACACAAATACACTTAATATCTACCCTTGATTTCTATTACCACAAATGAATAAGTTGATGATTGCTAGTCTAGTACGTCTCTTTGAGACTCATATACAAGTGAATTGTCTTGATACAGTTGCAATAGCTCTTGTTAAGTTGTTACAGGCAGTGGCGGATTAGCCACTGGGCTAACAGGGCCCATGTCCAGGGGCCCTGGCCAATTCGGCCCCCGGAAAAATGGGCAGCCCCGCACTCTGACCTGCTCTGTCTGCCAGCTGGGAGTGGGGTTGGGCCATGGGGGCTCGCCCCCACTTCGCCTTCCTGGCGCTCCTGCCGGGGAGCAGGGTCAGAGCACAGGGGCTTCCCCCACCCCTTTGGAAGTCGCCATGCCCCGACCCTGCTCCCCAGCAGGAGTGCATGTAGCGGGCAGTTACACTCAGTAATGGACAGCTGCTAGGTGTGCTCACCAACCCAAACAACCACAAAAAGGAATTTTGTAAATATGGGGAGCTTTAAAGGAGAGGGGTGGCTTCCTGTCTATCTGTCCAGCCGAGTTCACAATGGTGACCAGAACAGTCAGTGTGGGGCACTGTGGGACAGTTCCTGAAGGTCCATAACAGTCAACGTAATTAACACAGTGTCTACGTTATCACTGTGTGGACCTACTTACATGGACCGTGACTCTATGCCACTTGGGGAGGTGGTGTTATTAAGTAGACATAGCGGGGCACTTATATCAGCAGGAACCAAATTTAAGTGAAGACACATACACAGGTAGGTTGATGCCTTGCATCGACCTAACCAGGTAGACCAGGCCTAGGCCAAGTTATACTGACAAAAGTACTTTTAGTGTGTCTATACGAGGGCTTATCCTGGCATGTTATGTCAGTAAAACAAATCATGCCCCTAAGAGGCATAACTATGCTGCTATAAGATTTTAGTATAAACCAGTCCTTCGGCATTTAGGAGGCTAAGTCTCATTTACAATCAATATAATTTAGGCTCCTAAATCACTTAGGTGCTTGAAAATTTTAACTCGTATCCCTACTTTTAGAACAGACCTGTGACATGGTAAAATTTGTAAAAAGAAACCTCACAATCTAATTATACATGCCCTTGTTAACTTCCCAGCTTCTGATCTCTTCTGATTTCCTGCTGTACATGTTAATGTTCTTCTTGAAAGAGTGGTTAATTCTCCTGACACTAATTCCAAGGCATTATTTTTGTTGTGTAAAATTTACATGCTGCAATAAGAAGATTATCTAAGTAATGTTTTAAAAAGTCAAACCAATCCAGCTGATACAATAGGGTGTGGGGAAGAATATTTCAGAGTCTCCTCTCTCTCAAATGCTGCTGTGCTGATTTACAGTTATACTGTATGGATCAAGGGCATGATTATGTCCCTGGAGGTTTAGTGATACTATAGCACAGCTCTGAAAATCCTTGTTTCCAGTTGGCAGAGCAGAGAGCACATTCACACTATTTCCCTAAATACGGGTCAGATTTCTGTACAGATCCTTCTGGATTTCTTTAAGCTCACAACTTTAGCAGTGAAATATATGAAACACTCATTGTGGTTCACCTGTATTCACACCACCCGGGTTGTTAATACCACTGATTCCATGTTCTGACTGTCGGTACAAACAGAGGAATTTCCTCTTTCTAGGCTCAGAGTATTTTGCATGAGCTCTTCCACCACAAGAAGAATGGGGCTGCTTTCCTACTGTTTCATTCTGTTCCAGTCCTTCCCTCCTTTTAGGTGAGACGCTTGGGTGATCTGTCAATCAAAGTCTCATTCGTGCCACCTCTGCAGGACGAATGCAGCATTTTAACAGGTTGGAGCCAATCATCTGACGTCTAAACATTCTATCTGCAGCTTCGTTTCATCCATTCAGTGACGTCATCCTTTTTGTAGCTCTGATCCTGTGCATGTTCTGGGAGGAATGCTCCAGCCTTCAAAACAATCCTGCCCCAATGAGCCTGGGGGCTGTGGCCTTCTCGAGGATTTTTTCTCCAGTCTGCTCCAGTTAGTCATATTCTTCGCCCTCAATGCTCATGAGTTAGGTACAGGCAGAGCTGATTAAGGCCCTGCCACACATGCGGTTGCAAGCAGAAATCCCCTCCCACTCTCATTTTTGTTCTGCCGGGCAAGACTTTCAATAGCACACGTGTGCCCTTGCACGTGCCTGACTTGTGTATGTGTATGAATGCCAATAACCACACGCAACCCCTGTTTTGGACATGCACATAGGCATGTGGGTACAAATCAGGAGTTGCACGTGCACATCAGAATTTGTGCCCATGCTTGAAAGGCTGGCTCAGATTGCTTAGGCAGCAAATCAGTTTCAATCTTTGCACATCCTCTGAAGAGTTAAAACACAGGTAGGTTCTGGACACACCTCTAGGATCCAACAAACTTGCTCTGTTTTCTCTCTCAGCCAACCACACAAGCTCCAAGTATTACTGAACAAATACTCGAGCAGCCCGACAATACATATTTTTTCCCTAATTTTGAAACCCATTAATTAATAGAAATCCTCAACTTTTGCTTTTCAGGTCAGCTCTTTAAGGATATTTGTCATCATTTTATACAAAAAAAAAAAAAAAAAACCCTCTTATTTTCCCCTCCACATTCACCTACGATCCATTTTTGGCATGCCTTTGCAGAGCGGCCCACATCCTTTTTAATGTCCCCATTAAGACATGAAAGTTTCTGATTGTTAATTGTCTTTAATTCTCACTGCAGCTTTCCACCAAGGCAAAGATTCACTGACAAATCCATTTCTTCAGTCACTTGAGTCCTCATAACTCTCTTAACAGTGGTTTCCTCTTCCTGCACCTTCTCATTCAGTGCAAATCTCAGATATCAAAGCAGCTCCCTAGCTCCAAATTCTGGTGTATGTCTTCACAACAAAATAATTCAAGTTATCTACACTCAAAGGAGGGCAGCCACACTATGAAAATGACACTCAAGCTGATGTGTCCACACTAGCGTTGTGTGTGTGTGTGTCACTACGACTTACAGGTTCTGAGCGTTGCAGTAAAATGAGCTGTTTTATGATTCAGTGAATTGTGGGAAAACTTGTCTGTCCCTTTTTGGCACACAGGGGAAACTGTGGGAAGGCATTGGAGGGTTAGTGGCAGCTGAGTGACCGAGAATAGCTGATGAACTTTGCTCACTTGTGTTTTAGCTTATCCCCCCTTTTCTGCCAGTCAACTCAAGCTACAAGCACCACTGCTCTTCAGAGAAGGGTTTTTGTGTGTGGACAGGCCTTGAGCTAGGGGCAGCTCTCACCCCCGCTCTCCAACCCTCTGCCCCAGCCCTAAGCCCCTCCCATAGCCCAAACCCTTCATCCCCAGCTCTGTTGGGTAACGGGCATCAACAATTTTCTTCAACTGGGTCCCCAGAAAAAAAGTTGGAAAACCACTAGTCTTGACCAATAAGGGGTTATAAGTATCAACGTGGCTGCATCCTGCTTCATCTTCCTCATGACTGTGGATAACAGGGGGATAGGAGGAAAAACAGAGAAAAGGTTGAGGAAAGCATCCTGGAGGAAGCATCCTTGATTTAGTTCTACGCAGAGCCAGCTGAAGCAAAGACTCCGTCCATCCAGCAGTCCAGCCTGATCAGGCCTTTGGGGTCATGGTTTAGAAGAGTGAAAAGGCCTATGGCCATGACACTTTAATTTCTTTGATCCACCCATGTTCTGGGAAAGAGGGTCAGTGCCATATGTTGCCCTCAGGCTGGAGATCAAATCTGCCCAGGCTGAGCAGGATGGAGGTGGTACCATGCTTTGGCACGGAGCTCCCAGTCAGAGCTGAACTCTGCTTGTAGGTCTAAGGCAGAGGGGGCAAACTCCGGCCCGCAGGCCACACCCAGCCCGCAGGACCCTTCCCTCTGGCCCCTGAGCTCCTGCCAGGGAGCAGCGTCAGGACAGGCTTGTGGAGGAACGAGCCCAACTTCCCGGCAGCGTGGTGAGCGGGGCGGAGGCTAGCTCCTGGCCCCTCTCCTCCCTCCCTGTCACAGTTCCCACAGTGCCTGGGCAGCGTGTCTGCAGCTCCAGCTCCAGCACTGCCGGACCTGGTGCTCCAGGGTGGTGTGGTTAGGCGGCGGGAAGCAGGGGGAGTTCCAGGGGGGCGGTTAAGGGGCCCCCCTCCACCCCAAGCATGCTTGTCCCCTGTCCCCAGCAGCCAAGTCCAGACAGGGAGAGAGCCCTGCCCAACTGCCAGGGAGAGCAGCCAAACGAGCAGGGGAAATGCACAGGGAAAGGACTGAGCCCCCGCCTTTCCCCCACCCTACAGGTAACGTGGGGCAGGGAGAGCAGGGAGCGTTGGATAGGGGCAGGAGTCCTGGGGATGGTGAGCAAGGGGGATTGGATAGGGGACAGGCATCCCAGGGGGATGGTCAGGGGGCTGAGAGTAGGGGTGTTTGGATAGGATGCAGGAGTCCCGGGGGGCAGTCAGGAGTGGGGGGGGGGTTGGATGGGGGTGGAGGTTCCAGGGGACTGGATAGGGGCCGGGGCCCAGGCCACGCCTCGCTGTTTGGGGAGGCATAGCCTCCCCCAGCCTTCTCTACCCGACCCTCCATACAATTTCTGTACCCGATGTGGCCCTAGGGCCAAAAAGTTTGCCCACCCCTGGTCTAAGGGATTGCAAACCAGCATCGGGCGCCTTCAGTGTCGAGTCCTTAAATACCAGAGAGCTGAAGGGGTAAGGTCACTGGCAGGAGAGTCTCCCCCACTCCTTTTCCACCCCTCGAGTCACAGGAATCTCTTTCCAAATCTGATGCTTCCCTCATGGATTGCTCCAGCAGGTAGAGGTTTAGTCAAGTAACTCTGAAGCGCTGAGTCCTGGTGGAAAAGGACCAGCATATAGAGCAATGGTCGAGACTGTGGCTCTTGATCAAACACAAGAGACCTAAGCGGTGTCCATCAGTTAATGGGATGAGTCTGTTACCTGACAGGCCCAGCTTGAAGCTGGCGGGTTTAGGCTTGGCCAATACTCTTGGCACTGAGAAGTAGTCAGGGGAAGGAATGGAAATTTAAAGATAACAACTAAGAGGTTGCCAACAAGGCAGACAAATGTCCCTAAACTAAGCTAATTAGAGTAACTAATAATATTTACAAAATGATTTGATGAAAGGATGCTACAGGATAGCAGGTAACTAGCGATAACGTCTGTCTTGCTGCTATGGGTAGTGAGAGGAACGGAGAGGTGGTTGTGCGTCTTCTCCCCTTTATGCCCTCAGGGCATGAGGATATGCAGGGTGCAGGTGTAGTCCCGACGCTGCTGTTCAAAAGATTCGGATGTTGTGTACACAGCATGCATGCGCACCTAGGGTGGGAAGCATCTGGATGACCACTCCAGGAAGAACAGTTATTTAGCAAGCATGTATTCAGATGTCAAACTGTAGGCACCTCAGTTTGAAAACTTTGCCCTTAGGGAATTGGCACGGATGTATAAATCCTATATGTTTAATCTGGCACACAAACCTGTTTGTGACACTTGCCAGAAATATAGCATTGCAGCTCCAACACGGAGCATGTAACGTTAATGGAACAAGTATAACTGCAGTAGCCCACAACCACCATCTTTTAACAGTGAACTTTATTGCACAACTGTAAGCAGCAACAGGGGACATGAGTTTCTGGAACTTTTATTGCTAATTTACTTTTTTCAGCACTTTCTAGCTAGCTGTAGTTAGCACCGATTGGAAGGGCCATGAGAAGCATTCTATGTGTGGCATGCAGATGGGGTCATGTACTATATTCTGCGATGTAGTAAAAAAAAAACAAACACACGTAAATGTGAAAAACCTCCGATGAAGAGATCTCAGTGACCTGGATCTTAGAGATCTTTCTTCAAGCAATATGATTTCACTACAATTTACACATGTTCGTTATGGCACTCCATGTTTACAGTGAGACACACTGAATTCCTTAGAGCCTGTCATGTCAAAGTATCCAACTCCGTAGACAAAAGTACAATAATCAAGTACAAAAATACTTTTTCGTATTGCTCACAAAGTTTCCTATTTTCCTGTGTACTAAGCACATCCATCCAGTGGACTATTTATAAAGTAACTAATCACTGTGGTATTTAGGTGTGAAGACAAATCTTAGAGTCGCACAAGAACGTTGCTAATGATTTTGCTTTCAACTTCTTGGTTTAAGCCACAGCTACTTAGCTTCATCTACACGAGAAGAGATTACCTGTTGCTGACAATGGGTGTCACCTGCACTCAGATTAATCACATCTGAAGATAAAGACAAGCTATGTGCATTATCGTTTCACCTCATTAAACCCAAGGAAGCCTTTAGCAGAGTTTTCAGAGGTACTGTTTGTCCAGGCCAAGTCTGACAGTTAAAAGGTATATGGTTAAACCCTTTGTCGTCAGTAACCCATAATTTTTCTAGCGTAGATCAGGCCTCGGTGCTCTGATTTTCTTTTCTTCCATCCCACCTTTTCTGCTTCTTTAACCTCTATTTCCTGTCTAACTTCCTTTCTCCCTCCATCAATATGACCTATCACAACATACTTCAAGCCTGTCATTGTGGACCTAGGCACGTGCCCAGAACGTGGTTAGGTCTGGGCTCCTCCTGATCATTACTGGTAACACGTTCCACACTCTAGGGTCTGCCACTGAGAATGCTCCATTCTATTAGGAATGCGTTCCAAAAAATGTCACCTTCCACTTCATCTCTTCTGCTGAGCAGAATAGGCAGAGAGATGGGGCCAGATCCTCAGTTGGTCTAATGTGTCGTAACTCCACTGACTTCAGTTGAACTACAGTCGTCTATGCTAGGTGGAGATATGGCCCATATTCTCTAGGACAGCAGGCCCAAGTCTGTTCAAGACCTTTAATGTTGATATCTGGACATTGAATTGGATCCAGTCAGATGGAGAGTCATTGGAATGCACAGGTCCTCAGTGAGATTTATTTCCCCTGATCTTTTGCTCATGTGGCAGGTTACTGCATGCTGTACATGTAGGAGTCTCCATCTGACCTTCATCTTCACCCTCCAGTAAAATGAGCTACAGTGAACTGACCTGCAGGTGACGGAGGTTTGGATCACTATCAGTTGTTACAGCCTCACCACAGAGGAGTGGGCAGAGTTTTCTGGCTAGCAAAAATGCAAGAAGGAACTTTGCACCAGTGCTGCAGACACACAGATTAAGTGGCAAACACCTAATAATACATTTCAACTGGATTAGGTTACGCTTCATGAGAAATGAAAGAATATTAAAACTGAAGATCAGAAATCTAAGGGACCTAATCTTAAGAAATTCATTTCATTTACTGCTAAACTCACTGGCGCATGTACATTATTAATCTGAAACCACTACTAATTTTGAAAGAACCTGTAAATCCAAATCCCTTCATAAAACCTGAAAAGAAGCTTGAGATTAAAAATAAAGTTTCATATAACATTTCAATTGCTCTTTAAAATCTGTTTTGGAGACTCTTGTAATAATTTTTTTAAAGGAATGGGTATCATTTTATTATTTCATCCATCACCTCTTACCAAAATTGGTCAAAATCAATCAGGCTTTAAAGAATTGAAGTAAAATGTTTTGATATGAAAAGAACCAAGCAATTGTAATGAAGATATTGTCAAGAGAAACAGAAGGTAACATTTTGACATATAAGAACATTTGACTACCTACTATAAAAATGGTAGTATGAGGCACAGATAGATTAATTCCTGGTAAACCAAGCTGAGCTGAAGAACATCAGAAACTAAGTTCATCCCAGGGGAAAGTATTGCAACTCAACACAGAATGTTGGTTCTTGACTATGGATACACATCATACATAAGAAAATGGTCTAAAGCAGTACAGAAAACCAAATGGTGGAATTTCAATCAAGTTAGCAAGGAGTTGAAAATGAAAGTGCTGGAGAAGATCTCTTTAGAAGAGTTAAGAGAAAATATGAATCAATAGTAGAACCATATTGCAAACAAAACTCAAGAATGTGCAAAGAGCCTGTTTAGTGAAGCAAAAGCCAGTCTTTTTCACTAGTGAGATCTGATGGTGGAATGAGAAAGTTTGAGAGGTCATGAAGGAAAAGGAAAAGTATTGTAATCTTTGGCAAGTGATACTGCAACAGCAGGATTTTCAGGAGTATAAAAAAGCCAAAAAGATAGCGAAGAAAGAGGTGACCTCTATTAAGGCTAAAGCCATGGCCAATCTTGAAAGGAAGGATCGTGAGAAAGAAATATATAGACCTGCAAAGACTTACGATAAAATAGCTAAAGATGTTGCTGAGATCAAAGTGATTAAAGTTGAAATTAGCTTAATCTGTGAGAACCAGATTAAGGAATGGTGAAGAAATTACTTTGAAAGGTTTAGGAATGAAGAGAATCCAAAGGAATCATGCTTTATGATTAAACCAAACTAGGTTCTGGTGGTAGAAGTCCTAGAAGTAGTTGCAGAAGCACTGGGTAACATAAAAAATGAAAAAGCTCTCAGCCCCCATGTCATGCCTGCAGAAGTATGGAGGAGCCTGGGGCAAGCAGGCATGAACATATTGACACAATTGTTTAATTTCATCATGAAGACAGAGAAGATGCCTGGAGAAAGAGCACACTAGTATCTATATTCAACAGAAAAGGCGACATACAAGGCTATGGTAGCTACCATGGCATTAAACTCATTAACCACATGATGAAGACCTGGGAGAAAGTTATTGTGACCCTAAGAGCCCCTCAATGCCAAGTAGCAAAGAATTCACTGTTCTGTAACAACAACTTCAAACAGGGATGCACCTAGAAGACTGCATTCATAGTATTTATCCTTAAAGACTATCATGTGAGGTCTTACATAAAAACCAAGCTCACACTGGTCATTAACATCATTGTGAAATATATGTGCAAATATCATGTAAGAAGTTGTGTGTGCATGAGCACACACACAAACACAGAAAATATGTCCCTAAAAGTCTGAATCAAGGCAGGATAGACAAACGGACACTAGATAAATCCATGGTATGCCCACATCTTGAATACGGCATACAGTTCTGGTAAAGAATTCCAAATTACCTGTCTTCTGCCTAAAATGACAAAGGTACCAGCCTTTTAATTTGGGGGGATAGGTTTTGACCCAGGAGTTCAGTCTGCCATCTTGATGGAAATGTGGTGAGGATTTTACCTTGAACCAACTCTAGCTAGATAAGTTTTAGTTACTAAAAAGGGTTTTATCTATTTCTCTTGTAACCATTTCTGACTTTAAACCTTATACTTGTACCGACTTAACATCTCTCTTTGGAATTAAATACACTTGTTTAATTTTTAATCTAAACCAATCCATTGCTGAACTGTTGCATAATTCCAGTTAAAGTAACAAACTGTTGGATATGGACTCTTTAAAGAAGCAACAAATCCTAACATTCCTCTGGTTGTTCCAGGACAGGGATGGACATTTCAGAACATGTTTTTGGGGAAAATCGGGGCGGGGGAGAGGGTGGAGTCCCTTACCAGTTGCTCACCAAGGCTGGTGGAGACCAGTGGAAGTCTGTTGTATTGCAGGCAGGCTCCTTGTTCCAAGGCACTGGACCTGGGTTGCCCAATACATAGACAAAGTGCATGCTTGTTGTTGACTGTGGGGACCCCAGGCAGAGAGCTACAATAGCAAAGCTTTATGATATTTAAGGGTTACAGGATAAGAGGTGACAACTCCTCACCAGTCTGGATTTCACCCCAGAAAGTAACGAGCTGTAAATCTGGTATTTCTATGAGTAGCCAGTGTCAGGGACTGGATATCACAGGGGAATGCTTCAAAGGTGCTGAGGGACTTGGGAGTTCCTATTTTTATCTTGAAAAGCAAATTGAAGGCTAGTGTTGCCCTGAGGAGATTGGTCTGGTGGTTAGACGCTGGTGTTGTCAGGGTGCTGATACCCACTTAAACAACAAGTCTCTCACTGGAGACATGGTGGGTAACAAAGTGACTCAGTCCTGGGCACCCTGAGAAAGAACCACAGTTATTGATACGACACTATGAAGAGAAGTAAAGGTCAGTGACAATCAGGCACCAAGCAAGTCAAAATTGCTTGTGGGAAAATATAGAGAAAAGAGGAAAACCCTGCACATAGTATTCATCAGTCTTGAGAAAGCTTATGACCACATTCTGAGAGAAGTCATCTGATGGGGTATGACAGGAGTCTCCAAACTATGGCCTGTGGGCCGGATCCGGCCCAGGGCTTCCATTTGTCCGGCCCTCCAACCAACGGGGAGAAGGGAACAGCTGAGCAGGCATGCCGAGCAGGCAGAGGGAGGGGCTGCCGGCAGCACAGCTGAGCTGTGCGAGGGGTGAGTGCCTCTGGGAGCCAGTGTCCCCCCAAAAGGGGAGCCAACTTAGGGGAGAGTTACTGCTGCAGCCGAGCAGGCCCAGACCGCTGCCTTAGAGTAAAAATACAAGCCAGATGCTTCATTACATCGCCAATAAATGGAGTAAAGAAGATGGAAATTAACAATTTCATAATGGTTACATTTTAACTACAGCACTAATAGAACCAAACAGTCCCAACCAACAACAATTTTGCATATATTTTGCATGTATTTAATTTCTTTCATAGTGGCTTCGGCCCGCAAAGCCCCTTCAAAAATCTAATATGGCCCTCATCTCATAAAGTTTGGAGACCCCTAGGGTATGGAATGAAACAGCTACCTGAGGCCATGTATGGGGGTGATGTTCCCACAGTGAGAAGACCCTATGGACAAACTGAACAATTTCTAGTGAGAGTCAGAGAATATCCAAGCTCAGCACCAAGCATCTTTTTGTTAGCATTGGTGCTTGATGCTCTTACAGAAACCATCCAGAGAATGGCACCCTGGTGCATGCTTTTTGCAGGTGACGTGCTCTTGGGGGAGAGCAAAGAGGAAGGAGGAGAAGATTGAGAGTGACGGAGGTGCCTACTTGAAAGAAATGGCATGAAGATATGGGTATATGGTCTATTGATTTGATGTTGCCTGGCAGGAAGATAATGAGACTAAGTCACTACCAAAAGGTGCAGAAGTTCAATAACAGAGGATAATGGTGAACTGAGCAATGAATTTATGAGCAGAACAGGAAAGGCATGGACTAAATGGAGAGACGTGAGCAGAGTGATCTTCAGTAGGAAATGCCTATCAAATGCCACATCAGATCTACAAGATGGGAATTAAGCCTGCACTTTTGTGTAGCATTCAGAGCTGTACACTGAGGAAGAGAACAGGAGCAGATCTTGACTACAGTGGAAATGAAATGTTAAGATGGCCACTTGGAGATACAGGGATAGATCATGTTCAGAACAAACCAATTAGGAGAACTGTGAAGGTGGCATCCATTATAGAAAAGCTGAGGGAATCCAGGCTTAGATGGTTTGTGCATGTGAAAAGAAGATTGTAAGAATATACAGAAAACAGAGTGTTAAACTTAGAAGTGGAGGGTAGGAGAAGAGTTGAAAGACCCAAAACTAGATGAATGGATGTTATACAAAAGGATATCATTACCTGTGGCATTTTTGAGGAACTGCTTCAAGACAGATTGGTGGGGAGAAGGAGGACTCAAAGAGCCAACCCTATACAGATGGGACTAAGACTAGAAGTCGAAGAAGAAAGTAAAATTTTGAGAAGAATGAAGTGCTTGGGCATGTCTGAAAATGGGACTTAGCTTCCTAAGTCCCTTTGAAAGTCCATGGGATTTAGGATCTTACATGACCTAGGGGCTTGTAAAATGTTTACCCACACTTCTGGGATGCACAAACCCAGCAGGAGAGAGAACCACACATGGGGTGTTTCTCCAGCCTAACAGTGGGCTGGATCAAAAGCCCACTGAAGTCTCTCATTTACTCCAGTGGGCTTTGGGTCAGGCCTATGATGCAGGAACTAATTAATATGATCTCTCAAATAGCACAACTCCTAACATGATGGCTGGGGTGCATAGAGGCCTTGCAAGCCAGCCTGTCTCCTGAAAGCACCAAGCTGTGGTGTGGCCACCTCACCTGGCTGTCTGGGTTTGTGTATCCCAGACATCTGTACCAACAGGGCCCTGTCTGTCTTAGTTTTCACACTTTGTTCTGCTGCAGGAAAGACTGATGAGGGCCAGATCCTTACTCCAGTGAAGCGCACCCAGAGAGTGCACACTCCTCTTCCCTCTCAGATAGTGGCCATGATTCTTGGCCAGTGCACCAATCCCTGTGCGTCTGCTGCAGACAGTATAAATTATGCCAGGGAATACCTAGAATCACAGAAATGTAAGCCTGGAAGTGACCTAAAGAGGTCATCTATCCAACACCCCTTCCATCCCTGTATGGAGGCAGGATTTAGTAAACCTAGACCATTCCTGACAGGTTTGTCTAACTTGTTGTTAAAATCCTCCAGTAACAGGCATTCCAAAACTTATGTAGGTAACCTCTTCCAGGGCTTAACTATCCTTATAGTTAGAAAGTTTTCCTTCTTATCTGACCTAAAACTCCCTTGCTGTAAACTAAGCAGTGCAAATTAAGCACTACCTCAGTGATGGAAATCAGCTGAAGTGCTTAAGCTGGATGCCCACTGGTTTAACTAGGCTGGGAGGAGCGAGCAGGATATTTTTGGAAGAAGGACCTTGACTCTGAAACTCAGTTCCCCACCTTGGTCTGACAGAACCTGAGTCAGCTGACCTTCAGGGCAAGCTGCAAGATTTACACCAGGGACATCTTGAGAAAGGACAGTTCACATCCTGATATTAGTTTATCCGTAGGATTTACCTTATTGCATAGACCTCTGTATAGGGCAAAATGATGGGACCAAATACCCTAGCATTTTCCTCCCCATCTCCTATTTTTGTTTTTTGTATGCATTATTTTATGGTACCCAAAGGTATGCTTGGCTCCGTGAAGATAAATTGCACAAGGTCCCTGCCCCAAAGAGTTTGTAACCTAATTTCATACAGCACAATGAGGATGGAATGGGAATCATAGAATATCAGAGTTGGAAGATACCTCAGGAGGTCTTCTAGTCCAACCCCCTGCTCAAAGCAGGGCCAATCCCCAATTTTTGCCCCAGATCCCTAAATGGCCCCCTCAAGGTTTGAACTCACAACTCTAGGTTTAACAGGCCAGTGCTCAAACCACTGAGCTATCCCTCCCCCAAAGACGAAAGAGAAGTCACAATAAGATTATTTTCATCAGAGAACTCATGATAAGATTATGAAGTTGCTCAGCAAAGCCACGTGGGCAGGATGGCTGAACAATGTTTCTTACAAATAAATGGGTTGCATTTCTCTTTTCATCTTCTGTCATTTTATACTGTAGATATTTAAAGACTTTTTTTAATTGTTCCCCTCTATTGTATTTTAAACGATTCGTATTCATTAAAAAAGTGCCAAAAAGTAAAAGAAAATCTCTCACACGATGATATCTCAAAGCCAGCCAATGGATTTTATTGAGGTACAAGCACTCATATGCAGAGACAAAGCTTGATTTGCTTGGGAGTCTACGGAGAAGGCTGGCACGGCACTGAAACAAGGAGAGATTTGTCCCCCTCTAGGAAGTGTTTTCAATGTGAGTAGGTTAGTTGTCGGTTGTAAGTGACACCTACTTAATTTTAGAGAGAAGACTGAAGAAACAGGCTTGTGCAGCTTTTTCTCACTAGAGCTGCTGACCAGTCCATTTGCACAATACCATCTTTAGAGCTCCTCTTCCAGGCTACCAGTTATTAATTAAAGGATCAAATTACGATCATTACTCAGTCTTTACTCAGGCAGAACTCCCACTGAAACGATTTCTCTTAACATACTGTAAGACTGAGGATCTCTTGCAAAGTGCTGAGCACCCTCAGCTCCCACTGAATCACATCGATAGGAGCTGAGGAACTTGGTTGCTGGTGCTCAGTATACCACATATGCACAGAGCTTGTTTTGTGGTGGTTTTTGTTTTGTCAGCCATATCAGCTATGCCAGTTTACATCAGTTGAGCCTCTGACCCGGAGAGTTCACATTTTTAGGGAGAGACTGAGCAGCAATCAAAATCATAACAAACAGTTCACACTACTTAATAAGTTACTAAGTCAGAACAGAACACCATAAATTGGAAGGGAAAAAAAAAAAACACTGGGGAATTTGAGTGATATCTTTATAGTCCAATTAAGGATGGTTTTACCAATATGCTACTAAGCAGCAAGAAGGTTACATTAGTTCAGTTCTTACATATTTAAGTACCAATGGCCCAATTAGCCTTAGGCCGATTATCTCACTAGGATCAGCTACAATATATATTTGTTTACAAATGACACAGAAGAGAATTAAATGCTAACCTCTCTGTTGTCCAGGAAACAATCATCTTTTAAATTTTTAATTTTTTAATTTAAAATGTTTGCATTCCAAGCGCAGGAAGTCATTAAAACTGTATGGGGGGGGAAAAAAACTAGTGCATCTACTTATGGCAGAACTGATATATGCTGTAATTACAGCAGGTTACAGAGAAAAATGTCCCTTTCATGTTAGACCATTGTTATGAATGTTTCAGTGCACTGCTTAGGATTGCTATTGCTTAAGAAGTAGAAAATCATTTATTCTGCATGTGTAAATCTTTGGCAACAAGTGCAGGTAGGAATACCTAATTTACCTTGTGTACAGCCATTTTTATGTAAAATACTGGAATCACCACCATGAAAATGGTTGCTTGGTAAAGACAGTTTTACGTGATATAAATGGTAATTTGTGTGTTGTAATTTAGTTACTAATATCCTCATGTAATGTCCTGAGAGAATTAGGGGGGAGAGCAAGTGGATTTTCTTGAACAAATTTCGTCAGAAGCCTAGGAAGAATGGATACCAGCTCAGATTTGTTAGGATGTCTTCTCTGATGTCTCACCAGGACAATTTAGAAGAAATAAATATCAGGTGAAACTGAGAGGGATCCTACATTTTGAACAATATAGGAGGAGATTGACCAACCCCAGCCTCAAAGATCTTCAAATAATTATTGGAAAGTATCTATCTGCAACAAAACACTGCACCTAAATTCTTTTTGAGAATTGCCCTTTTCACCTTTAAGTGCCTAGAGATTCGTGAGCCAGTGCATTTCCAACCTCGACCTCCATTTCCATTTCCCCCCCCATGCCTCTTTTCCCCACCCACCTACCTACAGTACTGTCTTCACTTTGTATGTTTCCAGACTAACCCATGTCTGTATGTCCAGAAAACAGAGTTGCTCAGTTTGGTCACACAACCAGATTATGCACAAGCTGAACGAAGATGGTCAACCCAAGAAGGGGATGTGGGATAGAGAAGGTTCAAGCCCACTGCGTGGGCTGTTTTAGGTATCATAGAATCATAGAATCATAGAATATAAGGGTTGGAAGGGACCCCAGAAGGTCATCTAGTCCAACCCCCTGCTCAAAGCAGGACCAATTCCCAGTTAAATCATCCCAGCCAGGGCTTTGTCAAGCCTGACCTTAAAAACCTCTAAGGAAGGAGATTCTACCACCTCCCTAGGTAACGCATTCCAGTGTTTCACCACCCTCATAGTGAAAAAGTTTTTCCTAATATCCAATCTAAACCTCCCCCACTGCAGCTTGAGACCATTACTCCTCGTTCTGTCATCTGATACCATTGAGAACAGTCTAGAGCCATCCTCTTTGGAACCCCCTTTCAGGTAGTTGAAAACAGCTATCAAATCCCCCCTCATTCTTCTCTTCTGCAGGCTAAACAATCCCAGCTCCCTCAGCCTCTCCTCATAACTCATATGTTCCAGACCCCTAATCATTTTTGTTACCCTTCGCTGGACTCTCTCCAATTTATCCACATCCTTCTTGAAGTGTGGGGCCCAAAACTGGACACAGTACTCCAGATGAGGCCTCACCAATGTTGAATAGAGGGGAACGATCACGTCCCTCGATCTGCTCGCTATGCCCCTACTTATACATCCCAAAATGCCATTGGCCTTCTTGGCAACAAGGGCACACTGCTGACTCATATCCAGCTTCTCGTCCACTGTCACCCCTAGGTCCTTTTCCGCAGAACTGCTGCCTAGCCATTCGGTCCCTAGTCTGTAGCTGTGCATTGGGTTCTTCCGTCCTAAGTGCAGGACCCTGCACTTATCCTTATTGAACCTCATCAGATTTCTTTTGGCCCAATCCTCCAATTTGTCTAGGTCCTTCTGTATCCTATCCCTCCCCTCCAGCGTATCTACCACTCCTCCCAGTTTAGTATCATCCGCAAATTTGCTGAGAGTGCAATCCACACCATCCTCCAGATCATTTATGAAGATATTGAACAAAACCGGCCCCAGGACCGACCCTTGGGGCACTCCACTTGATACCGGCTGCCAACTAGACATGGAGCCATTGATCACTACCCGTTGAGCCCGACAATCTAGCCAGCTTTCTACCCACCTTGTAGTGGATTCATCCAGCCCATACTTCCTTAACTTGCTGACAAGAATACTGTGGGAGACCGTGTCAAAAGCTTTGCTAAAGTCAAGGAACAATACATCCACTGCTTTCCCTTCATCCACAGAACCAGTAATCTCATCATAGAAGGCGATTAGATTAGTCAGGCATGACCTTCCCTTGGTGAATCCATGCTGGCTGTTCCTGATCACTTTCCTCTCATGCAAGTGCTTCAGGATTGATTCTTTGAGGACCTGCTCCATGATTTTTCCAGGGACTGAAGTGAGGCTGACTGGCCTGTAGTTCCCAGGATCCTCCTTCTTCCCTTTTTTAAAGATTGGCACTACATTAGCCTTTTTCCAGTCATCTGGGACTTCCCCGGTTCGCCACGAGTTTTCAAAGATAATGGCCAATGGCTCTGCAATCACAGCCGCCAGTTCCTTCAGCACTCTCGGATGCAACTCGTCCGGCCCCATGGACTTGTGCACGTCCAGCTTTTCTAAAAAGTCCCTAACCACCTCTATCTCCACAGAGGGCTGGCCATCTATTCCCCATTTTGTGATGCCCAGCGTAGCAGTCTGGGAGCTGACCTTGTTAGTGAAAACAGAGGCAAAAAAAGCATTGAGTACATTAGCTTTTTCCACATCCTCTGTCACTAGTTTGCCTCCCTCATTCAGTAAGGGGCCCACACATTCCTTGGCTTTCTTCTTGTTGCCAACATACCTGAAGAAACCCTTCTTGTTACTCTTGACATCTCTGGCTAGCTGCAGCTCCAGGTGCGATTTGGCCCTCCTGATAACATTCCTACATGCCCTAGCAATATTTTTATACTCTTCCCTGGTCATATGTCCAACCTTCCACTTCTTGTAAGCTTCTTTTTTATGTTTAAGATCCGCTAAGATTTCACCATTAAGCCAAGCTGGTCACCTGCCATATTTACTATTCTTTCGACTCATCGGGATGGTTTGTCCCTGTAACCTCAACAGGGATTCCTTGAAATACAGCCAGCTCTCCTGGACTCCTTTCCCCTTCAAGTTAGTCCCCCAGGGGATCCTGGCCATCCGTTCCCTGAGGGAGTCGAAGTCTGCTTTCCTGAAGTCCAGGGTCCGTATCGTGCTGCTTACATTTCTTCCCTGTGTCAGGATCCTGAACTCAACCAACTCATGGTCACTGCCTCCCAGATTCCCATCCACTTTTGCTTCCCCCACTAATTCTACCCGGTTTGTGAGCAGCAGGTCAAGAAAAGCACCCCCCATAGTTGGCTCCTCGAGCACTTGCGCCAGGAAATTGTCCCCTACGCTTTCCAAAAACTTCCTGGATTGTCTATGCACCGCTGTATTGCTCTCCCAGCAGATATCAGGAAAATTAAAGTCACCCAGGTAGGTGTGCGGATATAAAATTAACTCCCTGAACAGCTCTCTCTGAATCCAGACCTCTTCCTTCACGACTACTATGGCCATGGATGTTATACTACAGCCCACAGTATGTGGGTGGAATGATGGGTTGGTGATGGAATGTGGAGAATGGTCGGGGGCTATCCATGAATGCCCAGTTCCTCATCCATTTCAGAGCATTCAATCAGGGACAGTTTCTTCGGCCACATGACCCACTCAGTCTCCCAAGCTGTCACTTAGCTGTGGAAGAGCCTTCCTGCATCCCCTGGAATCTCTGCGGTAATGCTTCTGACCTCAGTACCTGGCTGCAGTTGGAAGCTGACACCAGCTCCATTGCTGGGGAAGGTTGAAGAGTTGCGTGGGCCTGTAACGGGGCACTCTACCCACCGCTGGACAGCACCGCCTCCTGGTGGTTCTGAGGATTAGCACTGCGAGGCAGATGCTCCTTCCTGCTGTTGCACTCAGTCTCTCTCTCTCAGCCTGCAGCCCCTCTGTCACCCCAGGAGCTGTGGCTGCCTCTTCGTGAATTGGCCCTCCAGCCACGTCACTCGGTGGTTTCCCGTTCCGGGATGTATCAAAGTCCCTTTTCACCAGCAGTCTCAGGAACGCTTCACTGCCCCTCAGTGGCTGGCAGGGTT
Organism: Caretta caretta; assembly: GCF_965140235.1. NCBI lineage: Eukaryota > Metazoa > Chordata > Testudines > Cheloniidae > Caretta > Caretta caretta. The sequence continues at coordinate 197,821,074 of NC_134208.1, read as the reverse complement.
ACCCAAGCCCACGCTATACTCTGGGTTCGGGCTCAGGGACCCTCTAGTCAGCAACTGAGGTCTGTTCCATTCTAGACCTTACTGCCTTTCCCTGAGCTCATTCCTTGCCTTCTGGCACTCCCACCCCCATCTGGACTTGCCAGCCTCCCAACTCTCTCCAGTAATTGTAGGTGACCTGTTTCTGCAGCCTCCAAACACACCTCCATTCTCCCAAGGAGTGACTGCAGACTTTTCCAGCCACCCCATCTCTTTATATATCCAGCCCAGCTTGTTCCTCCCCAGCTGGGCTCCCTCCCTGAGTTAGGGGATTGCTTAGCCACCTGATTCCTCTCATCTGTGGCCTGTGGGGCTTAATTAGCCCCCTTCTCAATCTACATGAACCCTTTCATAGCCACTGTGGGGTGAATACCCCATTACAGGGCCATATAGGCCCTTGCTGCAGAGGCCACACCTATGCCTCCAAGTGGCGTCCCCTTGGGGTCCTCAGAGCAGCTACTGACAGTAACGTCAGTAGTCATCCCAGAAGTGCTAGCACAGTGGTTTCTTGTCAGCTGCGCTGAATCTTGAGGCAGAGAAGACTTCTAGGTGATTCCAAACCCCTAGCTACCAGATTTTGGGGTGGCAGGAGCAGCTTAGCAAAAAAAAAAGGGCTCCCCAAAATTAGTCATGATTCAGTAGTTGGGGGGGCGGTTAATCTTACTAAACTCTGAAATACAGTTCACAATGTCCAGCGTGCTCATTTCAGTGAACCCTCTCCAACCTACAAAAAGACTGAACAACATAGGACCATACAACCTGCCATACAGTGATCCATCAGTCCAATACCCTGTCTCTAACAGTGGCCAGCACCAGCTCCTTCGGAGGAAGGCACAAAAGACCCTGCAGTGTGTAGCTGTGGAATAACTTGCTCATAAGGAAAGTTTCCTCCTATTCTCCATTAGCTAATGGTTTGCTTTGGCCCTGAAGCATGTTAACAAGGGATTATTATTAACTATTATTTTAATGGTCATTGGCTTCCACTAGAGCCTCAAACTTATTTTTCCTTTTCAAGGAAAGGACCAAAATGTGCGGTCTATTTACAAGCTTAGCCAAGAATAAAAGACTTCAGAACAAGTGTTAGAAAGTTCTTGGATTGTTTTATGACAGTGTTAACAGGCTGGTGATCTAGCTGTAACTCTACTGAGAGAAAGCTGAGAACATTAAGGAATGGATCACAGGTTAACCCCTTGGTGTCAATGGGTTCAGGGCTTCAGTAACTTTAATTTGATGGAGCTGGGGAATCCTTGACATTTTGCACCACGGGGTTAATTTGAAAAGGGATGAGAAGTCAGTTTCAGTTACAAGCACAGGTTTAATAATAAAGGAATGAAAATAATAAGACACCTGGAGACCAGCCAGAGTGTGAAATTGTCTTTGAAGATGCATTGCTATTCCAAGGTGAAAACTGTGGGGTTTTGAATATAATTATATTCAAGAAACGGGGAGGAAATAAGGAAACAGCAGATACATTAAATTATTTTGCATCTCTGCAAATAAGTGGATAGCAAGAGAATCACACCTACAGGAATTAAAGATGATCACTGCAGAACTGTGCATTTAACCTCCAAAATAACAGGGATTGAAAGATTATGTACATCTAAAAGGACTCTTTGAAGGGACCAGAGAAACCAAGCATAGTTACAGGTTTCAGAGTAGCAGCCGTGTTAGTCTGTATTCACAAAAAGAAAAGGAGTACTTGTGGCATAGTTAGAGACATACTGAGAAACCACAGACCAACCTCTTAGAGGTAATTTGTGCTGAAGTCTTAGAAAATGATTGGCAAGTTCACACAGATGAGTATTTAAATGAGCACAGCTTCACTGGGGACACACAGAGAGGCTTGGGTGACTCGCACTGTCTGGTACTGTCAGGTTACATTAGGGATGGAGGGAAAGCTTAGACCACATGGAATGAGTGTACAGAATCAACTCCTGTCTCTCTCCTCCACCACCTCTTTTACTGCCCCAGCCCTACCTCCCTTTCCAATTTCTTCTGCTCTAGTCCACACGTAGCTCCCACTAGAAGCACTGAAAAAGGCAACCTCCCACTCTGAGGAGCCCGAGAGCGACCTGCTTCCCGAGAATTGGCTGCTTCAGCTCCAAGATCATGCAAGTTTGCACCACACCTGGCTTCTGATGCTGCTGCTGGTCAGGCTGACAAAGGTCAGGGAGTGCCAGTAGGTGATGGCCAAGAAAGTTTCCCAAGCAGTTTGGGGGAGGTAGGGGAGAAAGGCATTGACTCTATGTAGGGTTCCTTAGATCCACCTTCCTCCTTTTAGTTCCATTCTCTGGATCCTCTCTTCCCGGGCTGGGATAGACAACAGTGCCATTTCTGCTGACCACTGGGGAAACTGGGCGCTCCTGATGGGTTGAAATGCCCCCATAACTGTCAGCATAGTGTTGAGAAGCTCTTTGTCATATGTTCAGATACTATAGTGATGGGGACCATAACAGTACTGTCCTCAAGGAGTCCCTGTGTTCCCTGCTCTCCAGATGATCACCAAACACAAATCACGTTGCCAGCAGCCTTTTGTCTGAGAACAGTCCTTCAGCGCCAGAAGGGAAATGAATAGCAACTTTTACCACCCCGTCTCCTTCTTCCATACATCACCTATTACTTTAGTAAACCATTCTTTCCCACACCTCTCATTCACTTTTAATATATCTCCTTGTGTTTCATTATCAAATTTACATACATTTCAATATTGCTATGCATTTTTTTCTTCATATTTCCATCCCAGCCAATATTCAGCTTTCCGTAATCAAATAGGGATCACTAATTGTGTCAAAAATTGAATAGGATTGATAATACATTTTTTTTGCAAACAGAAAATAATTAATCAGATATCCCAACCCTGAGCGCTTTCATTGTTTCTTTTAATTAATCCAAAGTTTTAAAGTGCTATTGTGTAGTAACTCTTTTTAACAGAATGCAGCTCCACTTACACATAAAAGAATGAATGGTCTTGGGGAACTGTTTAAAAATGTTTTACTATATACCCATAAAGCCACACTGTTTAAAAAAAATCAATCTGGTTGAAAGAGGAAATGAAACCAGGTATAACAAATTTAAAAACCCCAAACCCACACAACAATTGGAAGAAAAGAGCGGTTGATACTAATGAATATAAACCAAAAGTTTGGAATTGTAGAAAACTGTTAATCGAAACAAAACAATAAAAGGAAAATTCTATGGCCAGCAAAATTAAGGATAAGGAGTGTTTTAAAAGTATTTTAGGAACAAAAGGAATCCTTACCAGTTGTTATTGGTCCATTACTACATGGAAATCGTAGAATTGTCAATAACACAGAAAAGGCAGAAGTGTTCCATATATATTTCTATTCTGTATTTGGGAAAATGCCAGTTGATGTATTTATGTCATATGGTAATGAGGAAATACTTTCCATCCTAACAGGAACTAAGAAGGATGTTAAACAGCAGCTACCAAATTTAGATATTTTTAATTGAGCAGTTCCGGATAACTTGCATCCAACAGTTTTAAAAGAGCTAGCTGAGGACCACTAATGTTGATTTTCAATAAGTCTTGGAACACTAGGGAAGTTTCAGAGGACTGGAAGAGAGCTAAGGTTATGCCAGTATTTGAAAAGGATAAATGAGATGACATGGGTAATTATAAGAAAGTCAGCCTGACACTGATCCCAGGCAAATTAATGGAATTGATACTGGACTTGATTAAAAATATAATTAATGCCACTCAACATGGGGTTATGGAGAATAGATCTTATCAAAATAACATGATACTTTTCAAAAATGAGATAACGAGTTAGGAGAATGGAGGTAACAGTGTTGATGTAACATACTTAGACTTCTGTAAGGCATTTGACTTGGTACCACAACTAAAATGATACAAAATCAACATGCCAAACATTAAATGGATTAAAAACTGACTCAGTGATAAGTGTCAAAGTGTAACTGCATATGGGGAAGCATTACTGTGTGGGTCTATTGAAGGGGGGTTCTGCGGGGATCCATTCTTGGCCCTAGGCCATTTAACATTTTTATCAATGTCTTGGAAGAGAACTTAAAATATTCGCTGATAAAGTTTGCAGATGACACAAAGAGTGGGGAAGTGGTAAATAATGAAGAGGACAGGTCATTGAGTGATCTGGCTCGCTTGGTAAACTGGGCACAAGCAAACAATATGTAGTTTTAAATGGGCCAAATGTAAAGTCATATATCTAGGAACAAAGAAAGTAGGCCATATTTAGAGGGCAGGGGACTCTATCCTGTGAGGCAGTAACTTTGAAAAGAACTTGGAGGTCATGGTGGATAATCAGCTAAACATGAGCTTCCAGTGAGGTGCTGTGGCCAAAAGGGCTAATGTGATCTTTGGATGTGTAAATAGGGGAATATTGAGTAGGATTGGGGATTAGTAACTCTGTATTTGGCACGGGTGTGTCAATACTGTGTCCAGTTCTGGTGTCCGCGCTTCAGGAAGGGCATTGATAAATTGGAGAGGGTTCAGAGAAATACCACAAAAATGATTAAAGGATTGGAAAACATGCATTATAGCGATAGACTCAAAGATCTAGCTGTTTAGTTTAACAAAGAGAAGGTTACCGGTGACTTGCTCACAGTCTCTTAGTACTCTAAGTACAGAGAACAAAACTTTGGTAACAGAAGGCTCTTCATTTTAGCAGATAAAGGTAAGCAGACAAGATCCAACGGCTAGAAATTGAAGCTAGACAAATTCAGATTAGAAATAAGGTGCTGTGGTGGATTCTCTATTGCTGGAGATCCAGCTTCCAGATTGGATGGTTTTCTACAAGATATGCTCTAGTTCTGTCACAGTTATCTGACTTGAACCAGGAACGAATTCTGGGAAGTCCTACAGCTATGCCAGAGGTTAGCTTAGATGATCACAATGGTACCGTGAAGAATCATGGAAATATAGGGCTGGGAGGGACCTCGAGAGGTCATCAAGTGCAACCCCTGTGCTGAGGCAGGACCAAGTAAACCTAGACCGTCCTTGACAGGTATTTGTCCAACCTGTTTTTTAAAACCTCCAAGATGGGGATTCCACAACCTCCCTTCGAAGCCTATTCCCAAACTTAACTACCCTTATCATTAGGACTCTTCCCCCTAATATCTAACCTAAATCACCCTAGCTGCAAATTAAAACCATTACTTCTTGGCCTACCTCCAGTCAACAAGGACAACAAATCATCACAGACTTTATAGCAACTCTTAACATATTTGAAGGCTTATTAGGTTCCACCTTCAGTTTTATTGGCTCAAGACTAAACATACCAGTTTTTTAAAACCTTTCCTCATAGGTCAGGTTTTCTAAACCTTTTGCCATTTTTGTTGCTCTCCTCTGGGCTCTCCGATTTGTCCATGTGACCCTTCTGACAGGTGGAGCCAGCAGCAACCAAGGTTGGGTTCAATATCTAGGAGTTCTTCTTAACAACACAAAACAGAACTGTCTCAAGTGTCTCAACTGCCCAATGATCTGGGAAAACTAACCACCACGCATGGTTGCCTCTAAGAGGCAGTATTTCCCCTCTCACAAGGGCTGAGTCTGTGTACAACAAAAGAAAACTATTAAAAGGGAAAGAGAAGCCAGCATTAATCTGGGAAAACCCACAATGGTGATTCAAAAGCATGTACCATAAGCAAACACCCACCCCAGAGTACATTGAGCAGTGTTCTTTGCCTCAGTTTCCCACCTTGTGGTGTGAAAGTCTGACTATCAAACATCCCTTTAATCCCCTTTCCCTCCACAGCACCCCACTCACAACTGGCTGTCCTTGGTCAACAAAGGCCCAGGGTTCAGAGCTGCATTCACATGGGTTCACCTCCTACCCCCAAAAAGGGAAAGGGGGCGCATCAAGCAATGCCTCTGCTGGGGCTGCTGCCTCTGCAACTGGCTCACTGCTGCTGCTTAACTCTGCCACTGTTAACACTGCGGCTGGCTTGCTGCTCACTGCCACTTCCGTGATGCCGCGTTCTGAGATTCTACCACGTAGCCCAATTCTTAGTGATTCCCAAGGGTAGTAAGGAACCTCTCAGTTGAGTCCAACCAGTTCTGTCTTTGAACACTGGCGAGAGAAGGATCAAATGATGTCTAGGACTCTGTAGGTGGAGACCTCAGCCTCCCTCATTGTCACTGGGATTTGGCATCCCTACTGCCTGCTGAGCAAGTGAGGTTCAATTCAGGGTGACCCCTCTCAATCAAGACATGCTAACTCTAGTCCCGGCACCTTTTAAGCATACATTAAGAACAACAACATTTCATGACCTGTTACTAAAGTGAACTGTAATCCAAAACCAGCCAAAATTGGTTACTTTGGCTAAGCAGCTGTCTGCTGAACAGGTAGGCAGAATAGGCGTGTCTATGCAAATACAGGTCTGCTCCTGAAGTCTTTTCCCCAAGTTCAGCACTAGAGGTCAAGGGAGAGCTCATTCAGACTCTGCTTACAATACATCTTTCCTAAAGTGTGGCACTCAGAATTGGACACCGTATCCAGTTGAGGGCTCACAGTGCTGAGTAGAGTGGGACAATTACCTCCCATGTCTTACATACAACACTCCTGTTAATACACCCCAGAATGATATTAGCCTTTTCCGCAACTGCATCAGATTGTCAACTCATACTCAATTTGTGATCCACTCTAATCCCCAGATCCTTTTCAGCAGTACTACCTTCTAGCCAGTTATTCCCCATTTTGTAGTTATGCATTTGATTTCGCCTTCCTAAGTGAAGTACTTTGCTTGAATTTTGAATTCTAATCCCATCTTCCAAAGTACTAGCAACCCCTCCAGCTTGGTGTCATCTTCAAATTTTATAAGTATACTCTCTACTTCATCATCCAAGTCATTAATGAAAATATCGAATAGTATTAGATGAAGGACTTTCCCCTGCGGGACCCCATTAGATACACCCTCCCAGTTGGACAGTGAACCATTGTTCCAAGAATAGTTAGCACTCTTTCATGACAGTCTTTCAACCAGTTGTATACCTGCTTTATGGTAATTCCCTTGCAACCACATTTCCCTTCCTTGCTTATGAGAATATCATGTGAGACTGTGTCAAAAAGCCTTACTAATATCAAGATTAACATGTCTACAGCTCCTCCCTATCCACTGGATTTACAATCCACAGATCTCTGCCTTATTTTTCCAGCATAAAAGCTGTTTAAAATTTTTAATAGATATAATTTTGTGATTTTTCTGACATACTTTAACTCCTCAGTTTCTCTTATATTTTTAAAGATTCTTCCTAGACCAAAATGCCTGCTTATAAACTGGCTCTTGCCACTTACTGTCCCAGTTCCTGTTTTGCAAATCTTTGTTCTTCTTTGGTTTTCTTTCCCCAGCAACGTGAGTTAAGATCCCCCAACATCACCACTTAGGGGAGGAGTTAGGAAGAAATAGCATTTTATTTGAGGCAGCATCCTCATCTCAGGAATTCCCAAATTCAATTCAAAGTTATTTACCTTGTGAAATCAAAAATGGAGCTATCCCCACATTATATATCTGCATTACATTTTAAAAAACTGTTGAAAAATAATCACAGTTGCAAAGCGAAGTATTAAAAAGTTGGGAAAAGAATCAAGGTTGAATAGCTACTCAGTCAGTGAGCACCATCCATCCCATGCACTGAATGTGGTGGGGTCCTCTGGAGAAAGTACTATGTGATTACATAATTAAAAGACAATCATATTCTATGTGCAGAAAGGGGCAGAGTTAAATTGCATGGGCCGTGTTGCCAACTCTCATGAACTTTTGCAATGCAAGCGATTTTGGCCCCTGCTGCAGGGCTCTTGCAATGACATGAAGAGCTCATGCACTCTTGTGACTTGGAAACAGTCACCTGCAGTCACCACCCTCCCACATGCAGCAGCTCCCATACCCCTCTCAAACAAGTACCTACTTCCTGGACCCCTTCCCTCTTCCTCATCCTTCCCAGACCATCCTGCTTCCCCAGTCCTCTGCCTCAGCCCTCCCTGTTCCCCAGCCGCAGCAGTTACCTGCCACCCACCTCTCTGGCTCGCTTGCACTTGCCCAAGTCATTCTCCTTGTTTCCAGATCCTTAGAGTTCCTGCTTCCCTAAGATCCCTTCCCTCAGCTCTCAAACAGTGTCATCTCTAGCATCTCCCTCCCGACTTTGGGACACAGCAGCCACTTGATCCCCCGACTCCCCAGAAGTTTTGCCCTCCTCAATCACACCTATTCCCTACTGCCCCATCCTCTCAAATCGCTCCTACCCCACTCCCCAATTACCCTGAGAGTTTTCTTGGGGGCATGTCTGGTTGCCTTAATCCTTCCTCCGCCCTGCAGGCTTCTATGGGTGACCAGCTGGCAGCACCTTCTGTCTTGAGGAGGTGGCTAAGCAGGATCAATATCCCTCCCAATCCAACGGATGTCACTGTCATCAGGGGAAGCGCCCCACCCCTCCTGCTGGGCTGGACAGTTAGCTTTCACCCTTAGCCAGCTAAGCACCAGGAAGTCCCACCCCAGAAGGCTGGGATTCCCTCCGGCGAGAGCCTATATCTGATCCTGAGGCACAGTCAGAGGGACCAGCATTCAGCTGCTCTCCCTCCTACACATAGGAGTCAATAGGGCAGTATATCCCTTCCTCCTTGGGAGGTAAAGAGAGGTCATTCTTCTTCCATCTCTCCCCTTGTCGTGCGTGTGTGTGGGGGGTGTTAAGGCTGGGCCCACCTGCTCCCTTCCCATCCCCCCACTTTCCTGGAAGATACATCTGATCCCTCCACTATCCCATAGCCCTGGGGGACAGGGTATTGTTGCAAGGAGCATTTCAATATGACCCTCTTCAATGGCTTTATACCGTCTCCCTGTTTGGAACAGTGCTGCCCTTCTTCCAGCCCCACCTCCGTCTGCCCTTCACCACACGGGCAAAAGAAGGTCCTTCCCCTAAACTAATTCTTGGAAATTACTGAAACGAATACATACATAGAATAATCAATCTGAGGAAGATGGAGCCGGAATGGCTAAAATTTGGTGAAGTTACGTGCAACTGATTACAGAGAGTTATAATGGTAACATAAACTGTAGGCACTGCAAGTGGTGTTAAGTTAAAAAACAAAATAAAAAACATGGCATGAAATCCTGGCTTCTAACTTCAATAGCCAGGATTTCACCCAAGTGCTTTCATGTTTGAAAGCACTAAAAGATTCTTGGATACATTTATTCATAATTACCCAGGAAAAAATATCACATTCGTCATGAAAGGTTCACATCGCCAAAGAATAACTGGAAAGTTCCACAGGGCAATCTTTGATGGTTTCCTTTGCTGAAGCGGGAAATGAATCCAAAAAATGGCCATGGTATGTAGCAGCCAAACAAATCAAAATAAATGCAATCACCTTCACTGGTTTGGTTCACATACAATTAATTGTAATAGAGCCAGGGTCTCCCAGAACTTCACAACTGTCACTAGATGTCACACAATGTCAGTGACACTGTGCACTAGTGTGTCAGACCGCACTATCACTGCCAAAGACAGGGAAAAATGAGGTCCCTCATCTCCTAAAGCACAGGCCCCTACAACTTGAGCTAAATGAGGCTCCCCTTTGGCTGTAGCAGCATTTTGGGTTCAGGTCACATTTAAGCACTTCTGATTCTATCCGACAGAGAAGGCAGTGCTAGAACCCACGATCGCCAGTCCATTGTAACATTACAACCACAGCATGTAAAAGTTTTAGATATATACTGCATCTAGTAATGAGACCAGCACCAGTAAGTGTAGACACATTTCAAATCTTCACCACACTTATTAACTAAAATATTGACTATTAGTCACATGAGCATCATGTTGTATTGACTGGAGGTCAATTTTGAAGAAGGTGCTAACTGGACCTTCTGGACACAGAATGGGGCACAAACAGAGAAGAAAGGAGCTTTGTTAAATTGAATTGTACAATTAAGGACAATAGAAAGACCTTAACATAAACAGAACTTTTCCCCATATTCTTACAGAATGTGTATCACATACCTACAAAATCCAGCTTATTCTCCTAACACGTCCTTATAAGTAGTTGCATAATAGATAATTACATTCTAGACTTTGAATTTCTAAGACATATGGATGAGGATACATGTCATCAAAAAAACATGCCCTCCTATATAGATTTAGTTGCCAGAACCAATCCACTTCAACAGATTGAGAGCCTATATTAGGGCTTGATTTTACAAGTTGCCAAGCAACTCCTGGGAGGAGTTGCGCAGTGAACTCCCACTCACTTCAAAGCGAGTACAGTGAGCACAGTAACTTCATGGAGACACTTATTACCTCTTGGCATCAGACCTCTACTTGTGTACGCATTTTCTCATCTCCCTGATGATATGCTCCCAAGACATACGTGAATGGATATGTCCTATTTCCAAGCTATTTATTAAAAAGAGATGGGGAAATCTGTTTTTCAGTTAATCATCCACAGTTTGTTAATTAATGCTACCTACATGAGAAATGGAAATAATCCAAATCAACAGATTCAGATACAGGATCACTTGACATCTACCATTTTAGAGTGCTTGGATGGGGAACCTTCCCTCTTACCCTTATGGAAGTGCTTATGTCTCCCTTCCCCCTGCTTGCTCTGGTCTCTAGCGTTTCTCAGAGCTGGAGGGAGAGTTCTTAGAGCCACTCAAGACTGGAAAAGGGTCACTTCTACCTTCCTCAGGCTGATGTATATGGGGTCTCCCCAGTCAGAGGTTGTTCCCGCCTGCATTGCTTCTTCTATGAGGAATGAACTCAGGCAAAATTCCCTAGACTGTTTAGTGCAACTCAGTAACAAGCTGCAGATTCTGCACCTGGAAGGATTTTGTGCTAGTCTGTGACCGGGAACAGCTTGTGGTATGTATTACAGCTTTTAAAGCCAGAAATCCTTGGCATACTCCCTACAACCGTTGGAGGGCCGGAAGACAGGGGAATATGGCAATGGCTTCCTGCCCCAGACGGGGGGGGGGGGGGTTTCCAAGATAAAGGAACCAGACACCTATTCAACTAATTCCAAACTAACTGTACTAAGAGACTATAAAATGTTTTGGAACTATTTACAGTGAGAAATCTAAGAAGCCAGTATGAACCCTGAAGCTTCATCCTAGATCACGAGCGGTAAGAAGGAACTATGATACCAGTGGTCTGAGAGTCCCCTTTATTCCATTGGTGTAGACGATAAGAGCAGGGTACACGAGGAGACCACACGGACACTACTAAAGAAAATTCTTCAGTCCTGGGCACATGCACAACCCTGAAGTGCACTACACATCACTCGAAGGATACACATTATACAGTATCTTTCTTGTTCAGAGTGCTTTACAAACAATATCTACTTGGTCCACGGCTTTAACCAGGTTTCTCAGACATTACAATGATGAGGGATGGAGATGGATATAGACAGAGAAGCGTCATGGCTTGATTTCCAGAGGTGATGAGCAACCCAGTCTTCCATGAAAGTCGATGTGAAGAGAAGCTGCTCAGCACCTTTGAAAATCAGGCAGTTTGAGTTTTCACCAAGCAGTTTTTAAAGCCCTCATTATTACTGTGTTCAACGAGGCTGAGAAAAAAAAACATACTTCTGACCATACACTTCAGCCTCTAATGGTCCAGATGTAGGACGAAAGAGAAATAGTGATGCAGAAGGCTTAAAAAAATCAGTGGGATTAATTTATTTACGACCTAATCTACATTTTATGTCCTCATTTTTTGAGATTCAGCTTTTCTGATGTAAATAATTTGCAATACTGAAAAAATGAGAACGCTGGTTTGTGCAGAAAGCAGTTAAAGGTGGGTCTAAACCAGGGCTAATCAATAGGTGGACTGCAGACCAAATCCAGAGTGCCAGACGCTTTTGAACAGACTGCAAAATCATTTTATTTACTTATTATTATCGTTATTTTTTATTATTTTCTCTGGAGTCTGGACCTTGACTATACTTTGACCAAGAAATCTGGACTTGGACAAAAAATTAATTGACTACCCCGGTCTAAGCTATGAGACATAATTAGGTTGGAAGCATGGGACTGACACATTGTTTGAGGAATGGCTCTTGTCAAATATTAAATATAGTGGAAAACCATATAGTAATGCCCCTAGAAGCTGTAGCATAGGGGACCTTTGGCGACTCAAAGGTTCAAGCTATGAAAAAGAGCAATGAAATTGGGTTCCATTTCTCAAGATCAGAAGATCTTATTATACCCACTTTTTGGCAATGATGTATTTTTTAAAAAACACGTTCCAAATTCTTCAAAATAGTACAAAACAAGAAAACAAAAGGTAATCATCTAAAATTTAGGAAGCACGAGAAGGAGTTATTCAGGCTAGATTGGGCTGTGTAAAGATGGAAGGAGCTATCAAAGGGATCTACGCAAAGCACTTGGGAAAGAGACTATCGTACCATAGTAACTCCAGAAGCTCCTGCCAATTTCATTTTAAAAAAATACTGCTGAATCTGTGCATGAACACACAAGCTACGCCACGGGAAGTTGGCGCCTTTTTGCTGTCAGCACAGCATTTGAGAAAAACAGAGGTGTTTATGAAGAGAACAAATTTATGAGGAAGAAAATGGGGAAAAAAATAGGGACCAGTACAGATGCTGTAGTATTTCTTGTTGCTAAGATGTTTCACGCACTACAGATGAAATACCACACATGCTATTCCAACATCTTTCGTCTCTTTTATTAGATGTTAATGAGAACCTTTTACACATTTTATCAAAGATTTTGAAACTCAATCTGTAAAAGACAAAAGCATATCGTTTAAAAGTTACTATATGCAATCTAGTATTTTGCCCTATTGGAACAAGTTTATCTGTTGACTTAAACACACTGTACAAATTGATTTCATGTAACTTTACACACTTCACCCCTAGAAGCATATTATTTTTGAAAAGATAGAATATCTAAAAATACTTTTACACAATATGGCTAATTATAACAATTCCTCTATTTTAAAAATATAGAGAAAAATATAGTCAGTAGTAACCGGCCTATCAAAAACTATGCTGCTAATAAAACATATTATGAACCTGATTTTGCAATTGGATTTCTACGGGCAGACCCTTATATCAGTGCTTACTGGAGCCCCAAGGATTTAACAGGGCTCCATTGGACTTCAACAGAGGACAAGTTTCTACTCACGTGGATCTGACTGGAGGAATGGGACCTATGATCACTCCATATCACATCAAAAGAAAATTTTATACAATCCAGTAAAATTGCAAACCAAAGGTTGGCTTAATTCAAACATCAGGAAGATAAGAATCTTGGTAAGTTAAAATTATTCATTTCTTCAAAGTTTTGGTCTTCAATTAAAGATGGAGAAAAAAGCTGTCAGGCCCTATCATAATCTAAGATAACATATTTCTTATTCTCATATAGAATACAAAGTTTAGATAACAGAAAATGGCAAATTCTGCATCAGTATTACTGAAGTCTCAATGATTTAAGTGGAAAAGTATGGGGTTGAATCTCTTTGGGAAAGATGAACCGTTAATGTCTTAAGACATAAAACTCTCCTCTTTTTTAATTTCAAAACTGTAATCACCATTTCCAAGAGTGTTAATAAAAGTAACGAGCAAAGTTCTACAAATTTCTCTCCTCTCTATGCTTTGTCTCAAAATGGCAAGAGACGGAGGCAACAGAAACCTTCATAGAGATTATGTAGGGGCAAATTTTTTTTCCAACAATTCTGGCAAAGAAATGAAGTTATTTTGTCTGTACCCACCTTAAAACCTGTCTCACATAGGCTGGAGCCTCTGGGCTTTTGGGGGGCCCCTCAAACTAGGGGTACAATACAACACTGTCTTGTTGCTAACGGGCAGACTCTCTTTTGTTCCCTTCCTAACAGGCTGTGTCATCATTGGTTGTGTGGGCATGTGTGAAGGTGGCTCAGGAGCAACAGATGCTGACACAAGCAGAATTCATTTCATGCCCTCTGTTGCAGGTGATGTGATCGGGGTAAATTGAGCCTGGAGGAGGTTCAGCAGCAGCCATTAAACAGGCAGTATGGCTCTCAGGTGACATCCTTGGGACTGAGTCAGCCCAGTGTGGAGGCTGCTCTTTGGCTTTGGCTAGTGCTTCTCAATTCTTGACTGAGCAGCTCAGGTGCAAATTTAAGGCAACTTTGCAGCCCCTTTGTGCAGCCCTGCTGGCACAAAGTGTCTGTCGTGTTGGCCAGGATGCGATTCCTTGTAGTACAATGCATTGAATGGAGGCACACAATTTCAATTAACAAGTGTCAAAAGTAGGGCCCCGATTCAGTAAAGCACTTAAACACACTTTGGTTAAAGCATGTAAATAGACCCACTGAAGTCAACAGATTACTCATGTGATCAAAGTTAAACATCTGCTTCAGTGGTTGCTGAATCTGGGCCTGAATGCTTAATTGTCCAGGCAGTGAAAACATAGTGCCATTCCTTTCCTTTAATAAGGACCTTAGCTCCCCCCATCCCCCAGTGGTTTTGAAACTTACATCACTATCCACAGAGAACAGATTCATGGATTATAGGGCCAAAGGGACCACTATGATCATCTAGTCTGACCTCCTGCATAACACGGACCATAGAAACTGCAGATTCTGTCATAACTTTTATGAGATATAGCCTCTATTTTGGAAAGATACCCAGTCTGGATTTAAAGACTAAGTGATGGAGAATCCACCAAATCCCTGGGTAAGTTATTCTAATGGTTAATTAGCCTTACTGTTAAAAAATCTGTGCCTTATTTCTAGTTTGGATTGGTCTTGCTTCAGTTTCCAACCACTGGTCTCATTATGCCTTTTAACACCACCACATTTACTCATATAGCTTCCAAACTGATGACATATTTTGAAATTAAAAACAAGTATGTGGTTAGTTTTTATTCTGTTATGTTTCTTACGCACATTCAACGCTATGGGCCAGATCCCTAGCTGGTGTAAATCAGCATCACTCTACTGACACAGCTTTAGATCTGTTGAGAGTCTGGTTCTATATGCACTAATTTGGGTCTGTACTGGAATATCACCAAGTTTTTTAATTCAGATTTTGGTATGACAGTATTCCATAAGTGATTCTTGTTTTCACATAGTTTTCAAAATCTAAAATGATGTGAAACATTTGACTTACCTATGGGAATCTCTCCAGCTCTTGCAATAGGCATATATTTTGTGCATGGCCCACCACAATTGCACCCAGGAAGGCCTGAGAAGTACGTCTCCATTGCTATTTTTAAAGAGAAAGCACTTTGATGAACCTAAACAGCACTACAGGTAATCTGTGCAGTAAGTTTGCAGAAACTGATATAATAAAGCAAGTAAAAAGGGTTCTTTGGTACATCAGCTTCTTTCATATAAATGGCATGCAGTAAAGTATATTCTATTTTAAAACCACCTTGTTTAAATTATTTTACAGAAACTGCCTATAAAATAATATTTTATTGTAAAGAAGAAAAAAAATGTCTTCCTTTTGCAATGAGCTTTAGGGTAAAATTTTCAAAAGCAGCTAAATGATTTAGAGACCCAGGTGCCATTTTCAAATGTGACAGGCTCCTAAATCCTCTTGACTTTCAGTAAGACTTATGGTATATCTATACTTCACAAAGAAAACAAACCACCACCTGTAGCAGTGGCTATCAAAGCCCCGTTAACTGACTAAGGTGTGGGGCTTGCACTATAGGGCTAAAAATAGCACTGTAGACATTCCCATTTGGGCTGGAATCT
Organism: Caretta caretta; assembly: GCF_965140235.1. NCBI lineage: Eukaryota > Metazoa > Chordata > Testudines > Cheloniidae > Caretta > Caretta caretta. The sequence continues at coordinate 197,805,347 of NC_134208.1, read as the reverse complement.
GGGCTCATTGACCAATTCCCCATAGCAGGTGTCACAGTCCAGGCTCCAACCCAAGCGGGAATGTCTACACAGCTATTTTTAGCTCTGTAGTGCAAGCCAGAGTCAGTTGACCTGGGCTCAAACTCACTTCCACTTTTCTATTTGCAGTGTAGACATACCTTTAGGCTCCTAAGTCACTTTTAAAGATGGGACTTAAGTCTCTGAATCACTTAGGTGCTTTTAAAAATTTAACCCTAATGCTCATATTTACTAATTGGAATATGCACTAATAGATGTGCATCTTATTAGAACAATTCTATTTATTTACATAATCTTTTAAGTTTGCAAGGTTTCTAAAATAGGAACTGTCACAATGATTGAATACAAATGTGTAGTCTTCACTTTTTCTCCTTGTATTTATAATGCTAATGTTGTCACAATTTGGACTGTCAAATACACATTGTCAACTTTGTCAGGCTAGGTTTAATTGTACGACCATTTCACACAATATAAAGTAGAATGGCTAATTTGACCTACACTACAAGAAGGATGTGGAAAAATTGGAAAGCGTCCAGCGGAGGGCAACAAAAGTGATTAGGGGACTGGAACACATGATTTATGAGGAGCGGCTGAGGGAACTGGGATTGTTTAGTCTGCGGAAGAGAAGAATGAGGGGGGATTTGATAGCTGCTTTCAACTCCCTGAAAGGGGGTTCCAAAGAGGATGGCTCTAGACTGTTCTCAGTGGTAGCAGATGACAGGACAAGGAGTAATGGTCTCAAGTTGCAGTGGGGGAGGTTTAGATTGGATATTAGGAAAAACTTTTTCACTAGGAGGGTGGTGAAGCACAGGAATGTGTTACCTAGGGAGGTGGTGGAATCTCCTTCCTTTGAGGTTTTTAAGGTCAGGCTTGACAAAGCCCTGGCTGGGATGATTTAGTTGGGGATTAGTCCTGCTTTGAGCAGGGGGTTGGACTAGATGACCTCCTGAGGTCCCTTCCAACCCTGATATTCTATGATTCCATGACCTAACATATGGAAACTCATATTGTAGTTCTGATTAACCAGATGGCACTTTTTATAGTCATGAAAGTGAGCATGAAAACCTATTTTATGACACATTTTAATATCTGAAAGTTGTTTGAGTCTGCTTTTTACTAGGGCTCTCGATTAAGCGCAATTAACTCACTTGATTAACTCAAAAAAAGTAACCGTGATCAATTGCACTGTTAAACTATAGAACACCAACTGAAGTTCATTACATATTTTGGGATGTTTTTCTACATTTACAAATATATTGATTTCTTATGCAACACGGAATACAAAATGTACAGTGTCATTTTTTATTACAAATATTTGGGGGGAGGGATAGCTCAGTGGTTTGAGCATTGGCCTGCTAAACCCAGGGTTGTGAGTTCAATCCTTGAGGGGGCCCTTTGGGATCTGGGGCAAAAATTGGAGATTGGTCCTACTTTGAGCAGGGGGTTGGACTAGATGACCTCCTGAGGTCCCTTCCAAGCCTGATATTCTATGATTTGCACTTCAAAAATCTAAACAAAAGAAACAGTATTTTTCAATTCACCTCATATAAGTAGTGTAGTGCAATCTCTTTATCATGAAAGTGTAACTTACAAATGTAGATTTCTTTTGTTACATAACTGCACTAAAAACCCAAACAATGTGAAATGTCTGAGTCTACAAGTCCACTCAGTCCTACTTCTTGTTCAGCCAATCGCTAAGACAAACAAGTTTGTTTATATTTACGGGAATGATGGTTGAAGCATGAAGGGACATATGAATCTTTAGCGCATCTGGCACGTAAATATCTTGCGACTCCTGTTACAACAGTGCCATGTGAACGCCTGTTCTCACTTTCAGGTGACATTGTGAACAAGAAGCAGGTAGCATTATCTCCTGAAAATTGTAACCAAACTTGTTTGTCTGAGTGATTGGCTGAAGTAGGAGTGGACTTGTAGGCTCTAAAGTTTTAAATTATTTTATTTTTGAATGCAGTTATTTTTTGTACGTAATTTCAACTTTCATGATGAAGAGACTGCAGTACAGTACTTGTATGAGATAAACTGAAAAATACTATTTATTGTGTTTTTTACGGTGCAAATATTTGTAATAAATTAAGTGAACACGGTACACTTCGTATTCTGTGTTGTAATTGAAATCAATATATTTGAAAATGTAGAAAACATCCACAAATATTTCAATAAATGGTATTCTATTGTTAACAATGTGATTAATTGTGATACATTTTTAATCACTTGACAGCTCTACTTTTTACACAATCTGTTATATATAACCTGTACATGTCCTCATTCCAGTTAATATTGTTGGTTTTTTGTTCCATAGTAATACAAAATGGATACTATACTGTATATACATGTGCAATTCTAAACAAGTCCTGAGTAATTTTAAAGTATGAGTAAAACCTCCTAAATTCTAATTTGTGCAACTAAAATTCAGATAAGTGTTACTCTACTGTGAAGAAACCATCTATTCCAAAATATATAGCATTTTACCTTAGTTCTGTGCATTGCTGAGAGCTCTGTAAAGTGCACAATATACAATTACATTCCGGGTCATTAGACAATGAGAAAAGATGCTGACCTCATTCTTGAATAACTATTGTTTCCTTTCTTTTAATTAATGGCAAGTGATTCATTCTGCATCTGTATAATCAAGCGTGGAAGACTTTTACAGAGTTTGAATTAAAATCCTCTGCAGTACATATTTTGTAAATGTTCAGGTCACAGGTCCTTTGATTCTTATAAGGAACACTGTACCCTCAAATAGTTAAACTGTGCTTCTTGGGATAAACAAATACCAATGGAGCGTGAGTATCATCTCAAATGCCACACTATGTTAAGGGGAAATGAAAAACAGGAAATAATCTTAAGAAACAGCTTGGTGGAAACTGAACATTAGAAAAACTCCCCTTATGACTACATAACCACAGTAAACAGGAGATAATCTTGCAGTACTATAATGAATTGTCTGAGCAAATGTAAAGGAAGCACTTTCACTAATGAGTGGATCCCAACACAGCATGAGAATTAGAATTTTTGTACATCATTACCAGAGCAACTAGCGCTAACAAATGTTTGTATATTCCATGCCAAGAAAATGCAGGCACTAAATACGACAACCGCTAAAGGATGAAGGTCAGCATTGTTGCATATCTGTTTTTAACTGGCAAAATTTCAGATGGAAATTTTCAGGCATGGAGATTGAGTCTTTATTTGCATTTTTCTGACACCACAGAATGGAAGGCACAACTTTGGATTCTGCTCCACTGGCAAAGAGTCCCGGGCACACAGTTAGCCGGTCCCGTGGCTGCTGTAGTCAAACACTCCTTTCTTGAAGAATGGTGAGAACTCACAGATGGTGTGTTTTGACAGGGTTGGTCCCACTTTATCGATGTGTAATGGAGATGATGGAGACTTGAGCATCATGCAGAAAAAGTTCCTGAGGTATTTCTGGGAAAAGAAATCCACTATGTCACAGTGTTTTCATGATCACTTTGGTTACAGTCATTTTCAAGAGTTAAATACAAGGCAACATAAAAAAAGCGAAACAAATCTCTGTGAACTTGGAAAAGTTCATTTTAATAACTAACCATACTTAAATACCAACCTATAAAACGTGTCTCTGAAATGTTTATGTTGTGGTCAGGCAATACAATAAAAATGTTTATTATATTCTTCTCCTTCCAGGATTGTTACTATTTTGCTCTACCTCCAGCTTACTCTCTGCTAATCATGGTTTACCAATCATGGCTTACCAAAGCTAGCAAATATTGCAGCAGGTCGAAAAACTCAAAGCTACTTTATAGGAATTTCACTAAATATGGATGAAAAAGAACTTTTCAGCACCTAAGTACCACAATCATTAAATTGAAAGGGAATTGTTTTGATCACGGTCATCTGTATAAATTATACACGTGTTGCTTATTGTCCAGCTATACCGAAAGGACAGGAGACACATGATATGGTTTTAATAAGGCCGCAACACTATTATTAAATGTCTGGGACTATCTAGCAGATAAAAGTGTACAGTGCAGGTAGCCCCATGTTCATTCAATAACTATCCTGGAGGCTTCTACCACCCTAACCCCCTTTTCCATCTAGGTCTCCCAGCCAACCCATTGCTGGGACCTTATCCACTCCTCCTCATAGGAGGGTTAAGGTGGGCTATAGGAAAGGGCAGTTGGCTCGCTGCTAGACCGTTCATATGAGCCCCTGACTCGCCCCTCTCCCCACCTGTAAAGCACTGTTCCCCCTTCCTTTGGCCAACTGGACAATAGCCCCCTTCTGCCCCTCCACATAAAGTTGTGGTGCAGTAATTATCTCTGAACTGGGTCCTTCCAGTGAAATCCACCCTAAAACCGTCTAAAACAAATACAAAATGCAAGAAGTGTTCCAGTTCCAAACAGTAATATTTACCAACCATTCCACCGATTGTATCCATTTACATCGTGTGAAATTGTGGCAGTAACAACATAAAGGTCACTTTTGCAAAACCGATGGGGTTTCTTTAAGTAAGGTTTTGGGGAAACACGAACGTTTAGTGCGATTTAACAAACAGCGCTTGGCATGTTCAAATGAAATGTGGTAGATAAAACATGCTGAGGCAGATGAACAGACCTGTACTAAAGAGTAACCAAAAATATCACCTCCCTGACTCTATGCAAATAGCTGCAAGGGAAATCTTATCTAAAGTAAAAGGATAAAGTCTTTTGCTCTGCTACAGACTGGATTAAAAAGATAACTGACTCGTCATATCTTTAGATATTACACACTAATCATGCATTCGGGGGGAGAAATCTATTTAGTACAATATCCTATGATGAATGTGATGTTCAGTTACCTGAATGCAGCATACAGCCCTAATCCATCCATTCTGGGAAGCAGTCACCCTAATTAAAGTCCACATTACCTGCTCTCTTTTCAAGAAGAACTTCTCCATAATATAACAAGATATTTATCCATTTGCTGTTAAGAGTCTTGGAAACAAACTATATTAATGTCACGGAATGCAGGGTAACAAAAAAGCAGCTGGCACATAAGCTATTCTCTTGGCAGGACTGGTGGATTTTCTTTTTTATTCAAATCTCCCACAGGTTGTATTAATGTTCACAAAAGAAATATTTCATTACGAAAATGCCTTCAAGATGAATTCCAACAGACTAGGAGATAATTTAAAGCAGGCAACAGATGTTGTGACAACATTTGTCATAATTAGTTCACGAAGTAGGGTCCCTTAAAAAAAATCCCAACCCAATAAAGCCTGAAGGATGAATAGGGAAGTAAATCAAATGTAAAAATATAACACTCTGCTCGAGTTTTAGTAGTGGAAAGTTACTGCAGTAATTCCAGTTTATTGGATCTGAAGGTTCACAGAAGGCACCGATTTTTTAGTCACAGTCATTAGAAAGGAAATTGTATTCACCTTGGTCTGTGTGGCCAGGTGATTTACTGCCATGCCTTTCCTGTAAAGCCACTATTCTTGCTGTAGGCTGGGCAATTCTAATGGTAGTAGTACAAAGAAGCTCTGTGCTAGGCGAGTATATGTACGTGAAATGAAAATGGTAACAACAGCAACTACTGGTTCACATAATTTTCCCAGATCTGCACAGAAATCATGGTTGGAACACTACAGCTGGCTGGAAAGTGGAGAACAAATTGTGAAAATGTTACCCCCCTCCCTTTTTTTTTTTTGCTGAAATTTCGTTTTGAAGTAAGATTTCAATGCCATATACTGCACTCTAGTAACACCATATATTGTATGTCAGTATGTGCTACCTTGTTTAATAGCCTCTGGATCAGGGCTCATATGCAGCATGAAGTATGATGCTGAAGTGCAGCATGGGGCCATTGTGCCCTTCACCCCATACCGGTTGGTCGAGATGTGCTGGTTGGAAGTTAACGAGTCCATAATACAGTGAAACATGTCCTGATGTTCTAGCCCACATGTGAACTAAGGCTGCGCACACTGTTGTCATGACTTCCTATCCAGTCACTACACTAACAGTGCCTGACTCAAAGCCTTGCTGTCCCCCAAATGTGGAACGTACTATAGTATATCAACATCTATTTCTAGTCTTGCAGTGTTCACTTCTAAAGTTAACAATCGAACTCACTATTACAAATATTCCAAGGGACATGTTCTTTTGACTTATTTTATTTTTCATTCTGGTAAATGCTTTCAGAACAGTAAGGATTACAATATTCACTTGTTCTGGATTATTTAGTCTAGCAATCAGTGTTCAAAATGTACTTCTGAGTTCATGTTGCTACTAGTGTTTACATTGTTAAATTGTTGGCTTACAAAACACCCACTGTAATTGTAAATATCTGTTTTCCAATGATGGCATGGAATCGTGGCATCATTAGATGGACAGCTCTTATACTTAAACACTTTAACATATATTTATTATCAGTCATTTGGTCCAAGCATACACTAAGAAATATGAAAGATTACTTTGTACAGGAATTTTATTACCACTATGTAAGAAAATGTTTAAAGCAGGAATCCATTCTGTTTTATTCTTAGGTTCAAAGCATGCTAAAACTGTGTCCCCAAGATTTGAAAGGTGAAGATTCTGCCCTTTTGGTTTGTCCTACGTTTTCATGTCCTTTAGACTGACTAACTTGAGATCTATATTATGTGAACTACACAAACTTAAACCTCAAAGCTTTAACCTTGCATGACAAGTATCCCTGCGGGAGAAAAACCTAGAAATCTTTGCAAGCCTCAAAGCTGTTTCTTTTGTTGAATGGGCCAAGCTGCTTTCCCTCCATTTTCATTTGGTGAATGGTGAAATTATAACCATTTAAAGTTTTAAAAAACTATTATTTTAATAGGGGTCATTCTATAACTGTAGGCCAGTGTTCACCTGATGTGCAATGTCATTCTAATGATTTCTGCACTACCTCACTAAGTGGGGACCTCATAATTTTACATATTTTAACATGAACCCATAAATTTATTTAACAGTATTAAAATTGAAAAGTTTTCTGGAATGTAAAAGGATTCTTATCTTCCATTCAGTTGTGGCATATTAACAGAGAACACAACTCAATTATATTGTTCTCATATGTTACGAAGAGTGACAGCTTTGGAGACCAATCACAAAGTTTAATAAGAATTAGATTTTTTTAAATTAAACTTTGCATTGTTTTAAAACTCATCAGCTGTAGTACTTACAGAAGGTGAAAGAAACTTCCAGCATCATGGGTTTGGACTATAGGTTTGGACCTTCCCAAACTTGCTAACTATTTTTTACAGCAGGTTTCTTGTAACATTGGTAATTCTCTTGAGCTTTGGGCTTCACAACCCCCACAATAATGAAATATTTTGCTCTTGTATTTAAAGGAGTTCACACAGTTTTACAAACCTTAATGAGTTAAGCCTTACAGAGCATGGTGAGGTAAGAAATAATCCTCACTTTATAGTTGAAGAAATTGAGGTACAGATATTAATAGATTTGCCCAGGGTCTCACAAAGAATCAGTGGCAGACTAGGAAAAAGAATGCCTAACTTGTTAATCCAACTCCTATCATTGGACCATCTTCCCCTTTATTAAAATGCTAGCCTTGCTCAGACCCAGCCATATAACTACTATATAATCTTTTAACAAAGGAGTACAGTGTTGCAAGTTTTAAGCCAAATCTTGGTTTAAACTATTCATAGAGGAAAAGCACATGGCTATTTTGTATAGAAAAGATGAAAATACTATAAAAAGGGACAGGTTTCAAGCTTACTCACTCTGAATAACACATTACTCTGCAATTAGTACGTGTGGTTTCAATGGGAGTACCTCAGCCTAAGATATTCCTAAGCATGAATATGGATATTAGAATCTAGTGCAAAATGAGCAGGTAAACCGGAGTATGGTTAGCTATGACGGCTTCCAAGCAGTGACAAAAAGAAACAAAGATCTGCTTAAATGGCAGACTCTAAAAGACACTGATTGCTCAGGCATCCCGTGTCACTGCACAAGTCAGAATGTTAGCCAGCTTGATCTTTCTCAGATCATTAGATCCATCTAATGGGGGAAAAGGGGAAACACCTTCCAGGTGTTTTCTCTACCATTTAATTTTAAAAAAGGTTAAACATATTAGTTCTTCTCTCCCCCTCCCAGAGGTGTCATGAGGAGTAACTGATGTTTTTCTGCAGTGGTTTTCAGATGTGAAGCACTATATAAAATGTTAGGTATTATTACAAACTATAGGAATCTGTTAAGAAGCAGCCTTCCGGAGATGGCATGCTGACACACAGAGACTTGAGGCAGTGACTCATGGAGAGAGAGGATTTGCAAAGCGCACTATCTGAGGTGATCCTACAAAAGGAATGGTGAGAGCTAAGGGTTTCATGTCTTCTCTCTAGAACTGGGCTTTGCAACATTTAGTCATTTCTAATTCTTCTCTTGGCCTCTCTTCCTTGTAAACAAGCAAGAGCCACAGGGAATGAGACTCAGTAAATGGATGAGTGATAGCCCAATAATAGGCAGCAGGCACAGTGATACATATCATGGAGAGGGAAAAGAATGAAGATGGAACTCATAAGGAAGAATGGTGCTGAGGGGTTGCAAACTGAACTAATTCTGAACCATTGGGACATTATCTAGTTCTGGGGTGGGCAAACTACAGCCCATGGGCTGGATCTGGCCCACGGGATTGCCAGCCTTCTGTCGCTCCCAGAAGCGGCCAGCACCATGGCCCCTGGGGGGTAGAGGGCTTCATGCGCTGCCCTCGCCTGCAGGCATCGCCCGCCCTGCAGCCAAGGGGAGCTTTGGGGGAGGTATCCGCAGGCGAGGGCAGCACGTGGAGCCCTCTGCTCCTCCCCCTCCCTTAGGGACGCGGCCTCAGCCTGCCTGAGCCCCGCTGCGCGCCACTGCCACCCCGGAGCTGCTGCAGGTAAGTGGCACCGGGCCGGAGCCTGCACCCCGAACCGCTCCAGCACCCCACATCCCAACCCCCTGCCCTACTCCGCACCCCTTGCCCTGAGCCCCCTTATCCCTTGCCTTGAGCCCCCTGCCGCACCCCTCATGAACCCCAACCCCCTACCCGGAGACCACTCCTGAATCCCGCACTCCTCCTGCACCCCAACCCCCTGCACCAGACACCTACAGAGACACAGCTCCATCTCTGCAGCTGCGCAGATTGAAATTTGTAGCGTAGAGCTGCCTTGGGTAGGTTTCCCAGACCTAAAGAAGAGCTCTGTGTTAGCTCAAAAGCTTCTCTCTCTCTCTCTCTCTCTCTCTCTCTCTCACCAACAGAGGCTGGTTCAATACAAGACTATATCTCACTCACCTTATCTCTAAGAGTTAAACAGTCAGACTTGCATTCAAGGTTCTTTTTACAAGACTGCTTCACCCACCCTTGCTAAAAATACATTGGCATCAGTTCTTTTCCAAGTTATCTTGGAACATATTGCAAGATATCCTAAAATCAACTCTAGAGTAAAATATATGAGCATACTAGCTTTTCTTATTCAATATCTTGAATATTATATATTTCATGCACTTTATATAGTAATTAGTCACCTCTAGATCCCCACACTACTGTATATACACTGAGGTCACTGTGGGCAGTTTCAATTTTATATGAAGGGGAAAAAAACCCCAGTGCCTGAGAAAATATTTAGTGTTTAAAAGCTGTTATTTCTTTGAAAATCTAAGCACAAATGATAAATTTCTAGAAATGTTACAGTATCATCTGGTCCTGTATCTTTTGTAGGGAAAGAATCAAGTTCTGGACTTTGCTTATAACAAAACTATAGAACTAAACAGCACTATCATTAGTGGACAAAGTTTTGGAAATCTCATTTTAATAAAAGAAGCTGTAAATACCTCTGTACCTATTATAATTCTACACATATGCATCAACATTAAATCAGAGCCCTTCCCTTGCAATTTGTGTAAGCACAAAGATAATAGGTTGATCAGGACATGTAGGAGAAAGAAGAATGACACACAAATAGATTTAAAGCAGCACACCACAACTGCTTCAGTTACAATATTAAAGGGAGGGAGACCTGCCTCAAAGTTCCAGGCATTAATTGGGCCCGGTGCTTGGTGAAATGGACTCATGCTATACAACCAAAAAATATGAAATGTATTCCTTTAGCCAAACCCTTGCTACTCAATTGATGATTCAGCCTAATGCTGAATCGCATCACCGGCTCCTCCCACCCAAGCAATACTGTTTCCTGGTAGTGGCGTCTTCAACCTTTTGAAGGTTAACAGAGTTAAGGCGGCTTACACATATTTCCTACCAATGGAATTGTAAAAAATAAATCAAGACAATCACCATTTAATATCCAGATCACCCTCAATTTGCATGCCTTAGGTTACAATCCCTAACACCCACTCAGACGTCTCACCTCCACAACAAACTATCTTTCAGTTCCACCATACAGCCATGCATAATGCACATAACCAATTCTTCAGAATCTCACACGTGTAATCTTAACTCTGGCCTCACCAAAATTAAGTTCTCTTGCTGACAGACAGGTTTCAGATATCGACAATGTGCTAAGGAAGAAAATCCAAGGTTGCAGCTGCAGGGACTCCTCAGGGAGGAGCCAGAGAGCGAAACTTGCCAGGGAGGGAGAGAGAGAGGTGTGTGTGTGTGTGTGTGTACACAAACGTCAGAGCGTCACTGCTTCTGCTGTAAACTGGTTGTGTTTGCTAGGAAAGCATGAATACAACAGTTATGATGAATAATGCTAATAACTTTTTTTAAACTAGCCTATGTCTGAGTTGTGTGCAGGTACATAGACCTGAACTTCAACATGCTAGAAGCAACCCGTTTGTTAGTGGGATCTGAAGGAAATATTAGACTGCAAGTCTCAATTTTAAAACTCATGTTACTGAAAATATTTGTTATTCTCCAAAAAATTAACTCTGCCCAAGAGCAAGTGTTGTGACTCTGGTGCATGTCCACAACATTCTCCTTAAGTTACAAAAAGGATTTAACCCCCATGAGAACTACGAATCTGAGCACAACCTGAATTATGGAGGACGCCATTCTCAGCAGGTGTAAGTCAGTGCAGCTCCAGTGAAACTATGGCAATTTATATTAATGAAGGATCTGGCCCAGAGTTGCTACAGATGTCTTCATAATATACACACAGCACAAAGATCAGGGATAACATTTTCAAAAGTGCCTAAGTGACTTAGGAACTTAAGTCTGATTTTCAGAACTGACCTAGGTGCTCAGGAGACTAAGTCCCAACAAAACTCAATTTTAGTCAGAGTGATAACAAACAACTTGAAGTCAATATATTAATATTAAATTTTTGTTAACATACAAAGCATTCTGTCAGAGGTTGGTTAAAATTCAAGGTGAAACTGCTATTCTATCTTTGCAAAACCAAACTTTTCATTATAGCTATTTAGATAATTTTTCTGTTCAAGTCTAACAGCATGAGCACATTATGTTGAATTATTATTCTCCACCATCAGTTGAATTAACTTCTAAAGTCAGTCTAGTTCACGAACTGCAATAATATTCTGCTTGATATTACACTTTAACAAATGAAATTCATTTACAATCTATGGGACTTAATATTTGTTACAATGTCTGCATGTTAAAAGGTTACATTCATTGGCTTTATGTAGTTCCAATAAAAACCATACCCATAGCCTGCGACAGAACAACTGTGATTTACAGTTGCTATATCTGTGTGAATCTGCTTTTGGAAGTAAAAGGCCATATTAAAAAGATCAAAACAGACCTAGCTAGTGAAGGAAATCATTCTTTTCTCCAGAGCACAAGTCAAAATGAATCCTGTCAAAACCTTTTCACAGACGGCAACAAAGAAATTGAATTTACTACGCATCCCTTGGCCAGCAGTGACAGCATGTCATCTGCTAGAGTGGCCTTGGTAAATAGTTACCAAAGTACTTGACATGCATCACCTTCAACTTCCTCTGGTGAAATCAAAAACTGGAGGATGACTGATAAACTTGCCTCAAAAAAGGACAGTAATGAGTTGCACCTTGCGTCCTCAATCGAGAGCTCACTTTATCGATACACTCAGCTCCAGACTGTGGTGGGTCGTTATTGGAAAGCTGTACAGGTATGGCAACTATTCAGCTTGCTTTGCAAGAGGATGTTGAGGAATATGTCTTGAACGGACAGCAAAATAAAATGTAACTATTATCAACACTAATGTGAAATTAAACTAAGTCTGAAATAGGTTAACTCATACATTTTGTAATCAACATTAATGGTTCCCTCCTTTTTATGATACTTTAAGAAAATTTGTGAAAAGGCTGAAAATTCTGAATCATTGATCCTATTTTTTTCCTTTGAAAACACAATGTATTGCACAGAAAAGTTCATATTTTTATTGCAAAAAATCCCTTGCACCTTAATCCCACCTGTTTTCTCTGGCTGTGCCACACAACAGTTCACTCTCCTACGTGCTGTAATTCTTTGGTCTAATTCTGATTGTTGGGTGTAGCGAGGAGATGGCTGGATGGTGTTTAATGGCAGTGATATACTGGAGGTCAGACTAGGTGATCTGGTGGTCCTTTCTGGCCTTAAATTTATGACTTGAGGGGGTGCCTGAAGTTAAACAACTGAAATCATATTTAGGAACCTAAAAGCTGTTTGCAGGGTACTTATAACAGTCAAAAGTAACGTTACACATCCAGATTTGCAAATTAGATTTGCAAATCCAGTTCTGCAAGTGCCCGACAGTAAACTGCTTTTGGTCACTGGATTGAAGTGAATCAATCCAATAGGTTATTTCAATTACTGATCCGTTCAAGTCTAGAAGACCCCTTTTTAGGGCTAACTTGGAGGTCTGAACTGAACTAATCATGAACTAATCAACTCTTCTCCCTATCAATATTATTAGAATACAATATCTTGTGTTCTGTTTGAATCTCAATGGAGTTTATTCACGATATATTTCGTAACCTGCATGTAGATTAAGGTAGAGTATGCAAGTGTTTGGTGCATGTAGAAATCTTAGTTTCTTCTTATTTGTATCTATTAAATGTAATCATTAGGAAAAATCATTCACTTTTTGAAGACGGTGCCTGATACAAAGACGACAATGCCACCCAAAAATGTTGGAATGTTTAATCTCTTCACCGCTGACAGCTGCTACAACTCCCACTATGAACACTGCCACTTCAAAGGGGATGTACCTGGTGCCTCTGGGCAACACTGGTGGTGCACCGTGAATCACGAACCTGATATGTCATATAGCTTCAAAGTGGCTAACTAAATAGGTTTTATTTCCTGCATGCAAGCCAATGCTTCATTTATTATTTTTGTTTTTAAAAATATTTTCTTAATGCAAATATAGGTTATAAGAGCCCCATCTAGCTATCTTTCGCTAAAGCAATCATCCTAGAAATGCGTTAACATATTTGATATTCACAAAATCAACCTACTATGCTCTCCTTTTTGAACTAATGTCAGTTTCTTTCCTGTCGGAGCCTCCATTATAGTACCTCTCTTATTTTAGGGAATTAAAAAAAATGGTTCTCCAAAACAAACAACATTTCAGAGTTCAGACTGACTCTGAGACCATGCAACTGGCACCTTCTCCAGTACAATCAAGTGCTGCAAATCTTCAATATTGTTTACTCTTTCAATAGCAAAATGAGCAGGTACATATGCACATGAATAATGAAAAGAAAAGCTTCAATCTTTCTTTGAATGATTTCTAAATTTATTCTTAACACTTTAAAAACTATCTGGGAGAGCTGCTTCTAAGGACAGTTACTTTCATACCATCATAGGCCTACAATCAAATTGGAAGAACTGCACGAATGAGAAGCTGGCTTTAAAGCTCTTCCTAAAGCTCTGATACTAAGGAAGCTGTTGCAAGCTCATCACTAGAATCTAACAATTGTCTTTTAATAATCACTTTGAACTGACATCTAATCAGTAGCTTTGTCAGCTTTTTGTACTTGGGTTCACTGGCATGAAAGTCAACCAGAAAAAGGCAACTTTTATTTATCACACTTGACTTTGATTACCACATTTTTTTTTATACAGTACTCATCTTCTCAATTTGCCTGTAAATAATGTGAATTAGGTTACCTCAGATAACAAACAGATTGGAGTTGTGATGTTAAACACCTGGCCCATTTAATGCACTTGCATAGTCTGCATTGTATATTCAAATATATAGAAAGTGCAGGATAACGGTGTTAATCTATCTTTGTAAAGTGCTTTGAGATCTACGAACCTAAAGCTTGTTACTATATAAACTGGAGTGTAGTTCTTCGTGTTTAGGAGAAGAAAAACAGTGGATGTTGCAAATGGGAGATACAGGGAAAATGGGTGGGGGGGAAGTAATGCTTGGAGTGTAGTGACATTTCCTTAGCCAATCCCTCCTAAAGGGAATACATCTAGCCAACCAACTAAGCAACTACATTCTACTGAAAACACATTTTGCAATCAAAATGGAAACAGACACATTAATTGAAACATCTTTTCCATTTTGGTTTCTTTACTAGTTTAAAAAAAAATAATCCTCAAACTGTCTACATTCCTTGTAGTTTTTATCAAAAATAGGATAATACTGTATATCCTTATTTACAGAAGTCTAATTGCATGAAAGGAAAAATTCACACTAACTTTTAACAACAAAATTTATCAACAAAATTTTTGGCTGTTTCAGTTAAGGCAGATTTAATCAAGCAAAGTTGGCTCTAAAGTGAAGTTACAGTCATTAAGCAACTGAACAATTAATTTAGAGTTTTACCCTAAACAGGTCTCTGATGAAACAATTAATGGACGGCAAATAGAACATTTATTGCTAAAGCCCAGAATTTAAATCTACCATAGGTAATTTTGAATATATAATTAGTCTCTCTCAGTTCTCGAAAAGAAAAGAGAATTCTCTGTGCAAACTTACCAGCAGTTAATTCAATATAGACACAAGGGACGTGGATATCCTGTGTTATATTAAAAAATCCAATGCCAAAAGCCTCTGAATTATAAATATGTAGACTGGTCAAAGGTTACAAGACTACTCTTTGGATAATTTAAGTCACATTTTCCTATCAATGAATGCACTGAAAAAGTTTTGAACTTCTGAGGACCGGAACACATTAAGGTACATATAAACTTCAAGTAACTTTAACGATGATCCTGTTTTGTAGTTAACAACCATGACTTTAATTTGAGGCTGTCTGGACCCTTTTCATCCGAATGGTCCCAACATGTGATGAGGACCTATGCAGACCACAACCTTCTGCGTCTCCTTCTCTCAAAACACAGGTTCTCTCACAAATGCCACCCACTCACCCAAGCCAAAAAGAGAAGTCTCGCATGAAGTTTCCAGAGATATTCTGGCCCTGGTTGGGTTGAAAATGCCACAAAAATCCTCATACTACTTCAGTAATTTTCCTTCCTATTTTGGCTGGAAGCAGAAAGAACAGAAGTATATGAAAATTACATTCAACTGCTACTTAACTACTAGGGGTTCCTGAAAAAGAATGCGTTTGCCAAATGTTGCTATCATCAAACGTGGGGAAAACTTCCTTGACCAAAGCCAGTTAAGGTAAGCCAATTAAGCCAATTAAAATAAGCGTGTTTAATTAAGATGAGCTATTATCAGCAGGAGAAAAAAAACTTTTGTAGTGATAATCAAGATGGTCCATTTAGACAAGTAGACACACCTGTCAAAGTTTTTTTTTCTCCTGCTGATAATAGCTCATCTTAATTAATTAGCCTCTTACAGTTTGTATGGCCAAGTGTGCCTTCCTGGGTTCCAAGAGGTTTGCATTCGGGTGGTGGCAGCATCTATCTATCCAAGGTCAAAGAGAAGCGGTAACCTTGGGAGTTTAATACAAGCCTGGAGTGGCCAGTATTAATTTTTTTGAATCCTTGCGGGCCCCCATTTCTGAACTTGAAGTGCCAGAGTGGGGAATCAGCCTTGACAATGTTTAACTCATTTTGAAGTTGAACAGTGGAAAATCATACCTGTAAGAGAAGTTCCACTTGGAGAGTCTTCAAATGTTTCAGAATACAGAGCCATGGCCAAATCTTGCAACCAGTTACAAACTGGTTCTGATGCAAAGTGAGGAAGCCACAAGGACATCTCAGCTGCTGATGATTCAAGGAATAATTCTTATAGACAAACTGTTGAATTTAGCCTGACATGGGAGTTTGCTTAAGGTACATGATGCCTTAATCCGTAAAAGTTTTTAATTTGATGCTGTCTGGTTAATTCCAAAAAAAGTAAGAAAAACCTAAACTTTGCCTCTGCTCGAAAGAAGCTGTTGCCGCTCGCCAGAGATGAGATACTAATTGAATCTGATTAGTCATCAGGGTCTGTCCTGTCCTTGAATAGAAGTTGTCCAGGAAATAATGACAGAAGTCAGAGTCTGTTCAAGATTACAAACGCTACTGGAATGTAACCAGCTGAATATCATTTATGAAGAGTGACCAGATTTTGTCATCCACCAGAGGAAAATACCTACTTCTGGTCTGCATATGACAGGGGTGGGCAAACTTTTTGGCCTGAGGGATGCATCAGGTTTCTGATATTGTGTGGAAGGCCGGTTAGGGGAGACTGTGCCTCCCCAAACAGCCAGGCATGGCCCAGCCCCCATCCCTTATCCGACCCCCCTTGCTTCTTGCCCCCTGAAAGCCCCCCCCGGGACTCCTGCCTCATCCACCCCCTGCTCTCTGTCCCCCTGCTCGACCCTGGCCCCTCGGCTCCTAACTGCCTCCCGCCGCCCCATCCAACCCCCCCCTCCTTCCTGACTGCCCCCCCAGGACCCCTGCCCCATCCAACCACCCCTTCTGCTTGACCACCCCCAGGCCCCCTGCCCCTGACTGCCCCCTGCTGCCCCATCCAACCCCTCATCTCCTTTCTGACAGCCCCCCCGGGACCTCACCACATCCAACCACCGTTTTCCCCTGTGCCCTGGCTGCCCCATCCAACCCCCCACCCCCCTTCCAGACTGCCCCCCCGGAACCCCTGCCCCCATTCAACCACCCTGTTCCCCGCCCTCTGACCGCCCCGACCCCCACCCACGAACTCCCCTGCCCTCTATCCAAGCCCCCCACTCCCTGCCTCCTTACTGCGCTGCCTGGAGCACCGGTGGCTGTCGGGGCGGCTGCCCCAGGACAGGGACAGGCAGCCATGCCACGCAGCACAGAGCACTGGGTCAGGCCGGACTCTGCAGCTGCGCTGCCCAAGGAGCTCGCAGCCCCACCGCCCAGAGCATTGCGCCAGTGGAGCAAGGGGGAACAGCAGGGGAGGGACCAGGAGCTCAGGGGCCGGGCACAACAGTCCCGCAGGCCATAGTTTGCCCACCTCTGGCATATGACCTTGAAAAATCCAAGTTCAATATTCATGCAGAACATTGTTATGGTGTAACACACAGTTGTGGCTGTATCCAATAAACTCAGTATAGAGACTCTGAAAAGAACGTAACATTTATGTTTTTCAGGGAGACAATTCAATCTCTCTTCTAAAAATCTTTCATTAGAATCATAGGACTGGGAAGGGACCTCGAGAGGTCATCTAGTCCAGCCCCCTGCACTCAAGGCAGGACTAAGTATTATCTAGCATCCCTGACAGGTGTTTGTCCAACCTGCTCTTAAAAATCCCCAATGATGGAGATTCCACACCCTCCCTAGGCAATTTATTCCAGTGCTTAACCACTGACAATTAGAAAGTTTTTCCTAATGTCCAACCTAAACCGCCCTTGCTGCAATTTAAGCTCATTGCTTCTTGTCCTATCTTCAGAGGTTAAGAACAACATTTTTTCTCCCTCCTCCTTGTAACAACCTTTTATGTACTTGAAAACTGTTATCATGTTCCCCCTCAGTCTTCTCTTTTCCAGACTAAAGAGACCCAATTTTTTCAATTTTCCCTCATAGGTCATGTTTTCTAGACCTTTAATCATTTTGGTTGCTCTTCTCTGGACTTTCTCCAATTTGTCCACATCTTTCCTGAAACGTGGCACCCAGAACTGGACACAGTAATCCAGCTGAGGCCTAATCAGCACGGAGTAGAGCGGAAGAATTACTTCTCATGTCTTGCTTTCAACACTCCTGCTAATACATCCCAGAATGATGTTTGCTTTTTTTGCAACAGGGTTACCCTGTTGACTCATATTTAGCTTGTGATCCACTAAGACCCCCAGATCCGTTTCCGCAGTACTCCTTCCTAGGTAGTCATTTCCCATTTTGTATGTGTGCAACTGATTGGTCCTTCCTAAGTGGAGTACTTTGCATTTGTCCTTACTGAATTCCATCCTATTTACTTCAGACCATTTCTCCAGTTTGTCCTGATCATTTTGAATTTTAATCCTATCCTCCAAAGCACTTGCAACCCCTCCCAGCTTGGTATGATCAACAAACTTTATAAGTGTATTCTGTATGCCATTATCTAAATCATTGATGAAGATATTGAACAGAACCTGACCCAGAACTGATTCCTGCAGGACCCCACTCGTTATGCCCTTCCAGCATGACTGTGAACCTCTGATAACTACTCTCTGGGAATGATTTTCCAACCAGTTATGCATCCACCTTATAGTAGCTCTATCTAGGTTTTATTTCCCTAGTTTGTTTATGAGACGGTCATATTAACTCTAGATTACTTATATCAAATGACAAGATAAGGTCATATAAATGTTTTGATGTGTATCATCTCCCAAGGCTCAAGAGGAGATCGTGACGTATTATGAGATGCAATGTCATCAATATGTTGAAGACTACCAACTCTAGGATTCTTCTTCATTGGATTCAGGCACTGTTATTTCCTTGCTCTCCCTGGCTGCAGCAGATGTATGGAGGTGGATGAAAGCCAGCTGTCTATTAGAGTGAATATGGATAAGGAAAAGCTGATGATTGATGGCATGAGCAACTGGAGGCATATATCTGTTGATCATCAAGATACTGTAGTCAGTCTTTAGTTTCGTCGCATTTCCTTGCCAGAAATGCCTAGTTTTATGTTCAGCTGACCAAAGTAATGCATCATTTGCCATGGCCATCCATTCATTATTCACCTTCCGGTGCGGCTACTGAAATGTTCTCTATCTGGGGTTAATCTTGAAGACCACATGAAAGTTTCAACTAGTGTAAAGTATAGAAGCCAATGCTTTCAGAGAATTGGTAGTTGATAGTACATTACACCAACATGTTCCTCACTGCCAGTTTGCTTCCAGGTCTAATTCAAGTTGCTGAGATTATTAAAAAAGCCTTACTGATCTTGGAGCCAGTTATTGCTAAAACAGCCTCTGTCATTCTGTTCTGCCAAGGTAGCTGCAGTAAGCGGAGGTACCTCAAGTGTTAGTTCACAGCACAGCAGCCAGAGGAGCCAACAGCAAAGCCCTGTCAGTAGCAGGGGCAAAGCTTCAGACTACACTGTCATTGGTAATCCAACATATTGCACTTTTACAGTGTGTTACCACAAATCTTTGATCAGGCTTTTCCTGACAGTGGGTATTAGTATCCCGTTAGACATTGGCTTCTTCAGTATCGCTAGATTGGGTTCTTTCTTGCTGGGGATTACTGAGTAATGTGGGAATATGTACAGTATGTACAGGGAAATAGTGTATTTATTTATGTAAATAGTGTCCAGATATTATGATAGCTGAACTATATGTAGCTAATAAACAAGGTTTAAATGGCTTAATTTAACTAATAAATTAAAATGTTAGAGACTATTTGTATGAGTATATCTAAAGTTATAAATACTATATAACTCAGATCAAAACCCATCATTTTAAACAGCAGTTAGAATATTTAGATGTACATGTATAAACATTGCAATAAAATAAACAAAGGCAAGAGATTAAGTTACTGTGTGGGCCACAAAATATGGAAGCTAATTCCAGCATGGAGAATGGAATATAACCATAGATTTAATAATATGAAAAACATTTAAAACTACTCTAGAAGAACCTAAACCAGGAAACACATTACATTTTGAAACTGGATTGTTGGGTAGTAGCCCTTCAAAAGTCAGTGGAAAGAGATGTTTGTGTTTCACAAAATGCTGTGGTATGTAGAAAAAGATTTATTAAAAATAAGAATCAGAAGGTTCAGAGTAGGATACAATTTTCTTTGTTTTCTTTTTGTTCTGTTTAAACAGCACTTATTGTCATTTAAACGTAAATGTAATGGCTCCAACTCTGTACTGACTTGCATCCATCCCTGTGCAATTCCATTAGCTATGACAGGGTTACAGAGTGGTGTACATTAGTACAAAATCTGGTGTCTCCCCCCTCGCCCCCCCGCCCAAATACGCTATACTATAATGATGAATGAGTTATTGATGAAATACATAATCCTCACAGGTGCCCTGTAAAATAGCTAGAAGGATTTGGCAGTTGGAACTGTGTACTGTATGCACACCACAACAAGAGGAAATGAAAAGTATCAGAAACATTGTTATGCTACAATCAAACTTAATTCTAATACTAGCTCAGAGAGGAAACAAAGTAAACTCAAAACAAGTTAGATTACAAATAAAGCTCAATGAAGCCTAAAGAGTGCTTGCCTCTTCATCCCCAGATATTCCGATACAGTAATTAAGATAAAATATTGCAAATCTTCAACTAATGAACTGAGTTTATAGTAGGCAATCTTCTTTAAAATCTTACGCTGTGTAGAGACCATCTGTCTACACTGAACGCTTACTTCACCTCATCCACCACCTTTTCCTCCTTAAATAAATTATACCTCCTATGAACAAAACTAAAGATGCCTTTTTTTAAGACAAGAAGGATTTTTTTGATAAGCATGTTTCATCACTTTGCAATCTACTGCTGCCATCTCCTGTGGTAAATGAAGCAGCAAGTAACTTCACCCTTACAAATAGTCTATTTAACTTCTGCCATATGGGAATGGTTCCTATTGGTCAGACAGACAGAACTCTGTCTAAATACATTCTCAAAAGTTTGTTAAAAAATTACCATTACCTCTAAGTGACTCCGCCGTTCTGCGATCACTCTTTCATCCTTGTTTCCGAACAGCTTCTTTGGAGGGAATTCTAAAGTTGCAAGCTGTAACAGATGTAAGATAATTAATTGGTACTGTAAATGATAACCTAAACTGAAAAAAATTCTCTTTAAAACACAAAGCGATCAGAGAGAGGAAAATGACAAATATTCACAAGTTACAGTATGTGTCATTAGGTCCAACCCCATTATGCCGTTCTACTGATGTTAATATAATGCAATCTGTACTAAAACAATAGGATTCTACTGTCACAAGTGAATAACGGCAAAGCAAATACAGGAATCTGAATGTCTCCATCTACCAACATAAAAATCAAAAGTTTGTAAACTGAATCTGCATATTACACTAGCTGCAAAGAAGAGAATATGAACTGCTCAGGAATTCTGTAGATTTTAAAGATCAGAATCATCTGTTAAAATCATTGTAAGCTTATCTCTGATTGTGTTACCATCTATTTCATTTGCTTTTGTTTATGATAGCTATATTGTTTCCATCATTAAATCTAAGAGCTTTTACTGAATGCATGCTCTGCAGATAGTTACGCTGGGCTTCAGGTGTCCCTAGGTTAGTGGAAGCTTGATACTAAAAGTCACCGCAGGTGAGCATAAAGACAAGTTAACCTATGATCAGGGTATTTTACTGAATGATCAGGCTAACTTTAGAGCGACCAAACAGAATCCACGTGAATAAGGTAAAAGCTTATGTATCACACTGAAAATGAAAACTACCAACAGCATAGTTTTATTCTCAAAAATGACTATATAAAGATGTCGGTTACCTATGCAATAGGTGCACTCCATGTAGATGTTCAGAATTATATCTGGTTACGTCACTACTTTTTAATTCTGTAGGAACTGCAGAAGCCAGCTCAGCTGAGAGAGAGTGAATAGGATTCTATTCCCTTCTTGTGCATGAAATGCAATTGTTAATTTCCAGTCCATCAGTTATATCTGTTCAGACTCACAGAATAGGTTACACGAAATAGGTTTACACAAGTGTCATGGAAAGGGTAATTTGGCCCATAAAGTCTTATTTCTGGTAATGATGCAAAGGAGGAAAAAAACCACCATTACTCTTAAAGCTTAAGTGCAGTCTGCAGGGATGGCAGTGAAAGATATCTTTACTGTATCAATGACCATGTCAAATGAGGAAATCATTGAAACACAAACACGCAACCACACATTGTTAGAGTCAGTGTTCAGAGTGGTTTCAGAGTAGCAGCCGTGTTAGTCTGTACCCGCAAAAAGAACAGGAGGACTTGTGGCACCTTAGAGACTAACAAATTTATTTGAGCATAAGCTTTCGTGAGCGACAGCTTGTTAGTCTTGTTAGCTTGTTAGTCTCTAAGGTGCCACAAGTACTCCTTTTCTTTTTGTTCAGAGTGGGGCACTTCCAAAAGCAATTGCCTCTTTCCGCACAAATTCAAATTGGCTGCCTGAGGATGTCAAGAGAGAACAAAATAAAAGAAATGTTGCCTAGTATATAAGTATATTTTAGGGCTGTAAGGAGTTTATGCTTGTGTACAATACGCAGAAGCACAGTACATTAAATTACAAGCTTTATTTTTGCCTTTGAACATAAACACTCAATGTAGAGGAGTTCTTCAGCTATCTCCAGTTTTTCAGCAATAATTCTTCAACCCTATTCTCGTTAAACCCGACCTGGATAATTTAGAGATGTTACATTTAGTTCCTGTCTAGACATCTTCAAGTGAGTAATCTGAAGTGGTGCACCGGGAGCAGTGGTGGAGAGTCTCTTTACTACATCAACCTCTTTTTCCTCAAAATTATATTCCTCGGGTTTCCCCCATCATTTTCTTTTCATCTACTTGCTTCCAAATGCTTAGAGAATTAGCAGCATGTTGCCTAAAATTGTATAAAAGCAATTATGTCCTTGGTAATAATTCTCATTGTATTAATCACTTTTTTTTAGTTAATCTATACAGCGATATTGGTGGACAGCAAAATCTCACCCCTGAAGAAGTTATGCTGTATTAGGCATCACTGCATTATGTGACCGCTAGGTATAATGGTCAGACACACATAAATATATGCTTTATTTTTTTTAAACATATTTCGCTGTATGTTTGGGGATTGTTTCTTTCTAAATAAAGTGAGTTTACACAAATATAAAGGTTAGGGTTGCCACTTTCAAGATTTGTCCTGTAGAGTCAGAACATATTGTATTGGCTCCATGCAGGGGGGTTTTCCCTACCTAAATTCTATTTGAGATTTAATAATCTTGCTGGATATAGGACTGACTGAGGAAAAGCAGCATTATTCCACCAAAGTGTGGGATGGACAGCAATCCTAAAAATAGTTTTGTAACGCATAAGCTTTCAGAACCTATTTTAGGAGAAAAATCTCTGTTGACTTCTATGGAGCCATTAGGTTCTCTAAGATCATCTTGATCAGGCTAAAGTAGACAAGGGTACCTTAGGGACTCGCCCAGTTTAACCATTGCATAGCTCTGGAATCACTGTGCCATACAAATCTTTGCAACCAGGCCAGCAATGATGAATTCAATATATTGGAGATGGGCCTCAGCCAAACAAATCCACTCTGAAATTTTTGGAGATTCACAATATGAAACACGACTCAGATCAGAATTTCATGGCTGTCCAAAAGCTAGGATCTGAACACCTGGAACTTGGGGAAAAGGGTATGTGTCAGAATCTGGATCCAGATCAGAACACTGAGGCTCAGGCCTATATTTAGTATACAAATGACATACTGTGAGGACCTTGCATCCTAAAAGGCACACTAGATCTAAATTCGCAAAAAGAAAAGGAGTACTTGTGGCACCTTAGAGACTAACCAATTTATTTGAGCATAAGCTTTCGTGAGCTACAGCTCACTTCATCGGAGTGCTTATGCTCAAATAAATTGGTTAATCTCTAAGGTACCACAAGTACTCCTTTTCTTTTTGCGATTACAGACTAACACGGCTGTTACTCTGAAACTAGATCTAAATTATGCAGCACTGACCATCATACCCCATTCACCATCCCTCTAATCCAGGTCATTCAGTACAACACTGTTTTATTAATTTATTTTGATATTAAACTCGATTTTATTTTACATTGACCCAGATTTTAAATGTGTTGCAAACACTTGTCATATCTGTGTCGGTATACTAACAACTAGTAACCTCACTGTATGAGCTACCTGGAGGCTTTGGCATCCAGGTAAGTGACAGCTGGAGGTTTTGGCATTTGGGTAAGGAACAGCTGGTGCTTTTTTCTCCCCAAGATGATGTGGGAGATGGTTTTGGTTTGTGGTTTCCAGGTGGCAAGCTTTTGGTACTAGGGAGCACATACAACATTTCCTCCCTTCCACTTTTGGGGAAAGGGTTAAATTTGGAAGGGATGTATGTGAATTTTTTCTTCCCCACTACTGCAATTCTTGAAAGCCATTAATTATCCCACTCCACCTCAATATCTGTCAAAACAGCCA
This sequence comes from Caretta caretta, assembly GCF_965140235.1. NCBI lineage: Eukaryota > Metazoa > Chordata > Testudines > Cheloniidae > Caretta > Caretta caretta. The sequence continues at coordinate 197,780,940 of NC_134208.1, read as the reverse complement.
ACAATGACACACAAAAGCATGCATATTAACTTGATGTTCCTGCTAAAATGATAGGCAGTGAACGTTAATATTGATTACATTTCAACAGTAACTTCTACAATGAAAAGCATTGGAAGTTACTGTTGAAAGGTAATCAATATTGACATTTACTGCTTATAAGTTTAGCAGAAACAGTGCCAGTCTTCATTACCAACAGCCCACTGAAACAAAAGGGAGACATTCAAACCACTTAGAACTCATGTTTCAGACTGGCTGCAGACTCAGGCAGATATCAGGCAGACTCAGGCATCAGTTAATATCCAATTCACATTCTGAAGGTCATCTTTGCAATCATGAGGGCTAGAAACCCTTTTCTTAGATTACACAAGTGGAAACAAATTTGTTAACAATTATGAAGAACTGTAAACATTCTTTGTAATTATGTGGTAGAGTATATAATGCTTATATATTGCTGGTAGTGGTCTTTTTACAGCTGCCATAATTTGTGCAACCGATTATGGTAAAAAGGGGAGGATCTTTTGCATTTTTGTGGGGAAAAAATCATTAATTGTAAGAGGTTCTACTAAATATGTGATGTATAAACACATGACAGCAATTCCTATATCAGAACGGTGACTGTTATAACAAAAAAAGAAAAAGGAATACGAACATACCAAGCCATAATTTTGTACAAGCAGCTTCGGTTCTGATGTGTAGTTCAACGTGAAGTTCAGAATCAATTAAAAGAAAACTTCACTCAATTCAGCAACCTGACAGTTCAAAAGTTAAAAAGCATTTGTCTCTACAGGCATAAACTAGGAAATGTATCTGAAACTAGGAAGTTTTAAAAATATTACTGGTATTTGAGCTACTAATGGTAGCAACATTTTAATCCATACAGTGAAATTGTCACTGGCAATGTGGGAAGCCTTTAAGAAACTGTCAAGCAGCTGCAAATTGTATTACATTTGCCAGAGATTATCACCCTCCTGATATTTATACAATCACTGAAATTCACTTGTTCATCGACTCCAACGCACAGGGATGTCTGAGGGGGGTAGATTATGTATATGGATCTCTGTCTCAGCTAAAACAAGTTTAAAAAAAAGTATATAGTATCCAGAGCGGATACAAAATCATTCCTTTGAAAAATCAACTGACCTTTCACTTACCCTCTCATCCAGCTGAGCTCCCAGGCAGTCACACCTTAGCTATTAGGACCAACTTTTCTCATTAACATAATTTAAAACAATGCCACACATTAATACAGCAGCACAAGTGTTCTAATTTCTTACTGGTCTAGGTTTCTTCTTGTATGACTTTTTCCCTCCTTTGCTGCAGTGGTGAAAATGTTTGCCAGCAGTTCTATAGTTTGGATGTTTTGTCATTTTCTTGGGCTGCTTGAGGAGGTGATGTGTTTTCTGTAGGGCAAATTAACAAACCCAATTCCCTGCTTGATAGGAATAGTAATTTAGAGTGATTTCCTGAGGGGAAGCGCCTACATGTGGTGAGCAAGGTTTCTACTTTTTATTTTGACTGCAGAGGCATTTCCCTACCATACTTAATTATACTATCATCCTGAAACAAATTTTGTTACACACACATGCACGTGCAAAGAGCTAAAATACTCAGAGCTCTTCTGGCTGAACTTCAAAGAAAATGGTGAATTAAATAATCCAAGGAAACATCAGATAGGAGATTGTATATCAGTGCTCTTTTAATGTGTGTTAGCATATGTGATGGGGCCTCTGCCCCATGCTGGGTTGGTAGGGGTTAAGGTGGTCCGGCAGGCCAATTAAAACCCTGAGTAGACCTAGAGGAGGAGCCAGGAAGCAGGACACTAATTAGGAGTAAGCTCGGCTGAGCAGGAGCAGGTGGGGCCAGCATATAGCCAGGTTGTTGACTATTGCAAGGGCAGAGAAAGTCTGCAAGGAAGAAAGACTACTGTCACTCCCGAGTGGAAGGTGTTGGAGGATGGCAAACCCAGAGAGGGAAGAATTCAGTAAGGTCGGAAGAAGCCCAGGGAAACTGCAGCAAGGATTAAGAGAGATAGACCTTGGCTTCATGTTATAGGCTATCTGGGCTGAAACCCAGTGCAAAGGACAGATCTGGGTTCCCCACCAGCCACTTGGTAGTGTAGTACAGGGGCTCTCAAAATGGGGGTCATGAGATTATTACATGGGGGGGTTGCGAGCTGTCAGCCTCCACCCCAAACCACACTTTGCCTCCAGCATTTATAATAGTGTTACACATAAAAAAGTGTTTTTAATTTATAAGGGGGGGAGGGGGTCGCACTCAGAAACTTGCTCTGTGAAAGGTGTCACCAGTACAAAAGTTTGAGAACCGCTGGTGTAGTAGGAAGCGAGAGCTTGAAGCATGGCCTGGTGCAAGACTTGAGCCCTGAACAAAAGTCAGCAAAAGTTATGCTATGAGCAAAAGTCATGTCCTGTCAAAAAGCAGATGCCTGCTGGTACATGAACTTGGCACAAGTACCAGCAGCATTGCTAAACCACATTGAATACGTAAACATGTTCCAGCAGATCAGCATAAGGACACCCCAAGTCAGCACAAGATGATTTGTCTGAAACATCAGGAGAAAGGTACAAGGGGAGGTAACAAACATGTCACGAAACACGTAAGGTGGTACCTAAATTGTTTATCCCAGATTGTTTGTCTCAATCTATAAATGTTGAGATACCTTGCCCTAACTCTCTTCCGGCCTAGAGGGGAGCGGAAAGTCCCGCCGCTCACTGAATTGGTCCATTCTAACAGGCATACATGTGCAATGTAATTGCAGACATTGATCCATGGAGCTAGGACCGTGCTTCATTGACAATAAATCTGGCCCAGCGCCTTCGTCACTGAACTGACTCTATGGTCTCTTCGGGCCATTCAGCCGAGGTCTGCTGGGCTGGCTAGCTGCGCAGAGCCAGCACAACACAACAGACATGCTGCCAACAACTAACACTGGTGACCCCGACCGCTCATCTGGTAAGTAGGAGAGCTGTCCTCTGTAGGAATCACGATCTAACACGGCAGAAAACGCCATGCTAGGGAACCCCCCCTCCCTTATCCCCTCCCTTCAAATCCCCACAGAGTTTGATGAGGTATGGATGCGCTGGGTAGCCAGCAAAGGAAGTACATACGAGTTTTAAAAAGGATCGTGGAAAATCATGGACTGGAATATGCAAAGTGATGGCAGAGACTGAGCTTTAAAAATAACAATAAGAGTAAAAAAGGTAGACTATTGCCAACTATAGCCATGACTATAAAATGGTTAAGACAAAACACCACGGAATTGGCGGGGCAAGTGACAGAAATAAAACAAAAAAAAGAGTTAAAAGAAGTAAGAGAGCCCTGGAAAGCTCTCTCTTAGCAGTGTGGCAAGCAGTCCAGAGACATTATATGGTACAGCAAGTACAGGAACAAAACAGGAAACTGGAAACAGCTGTAGAGAAACTGCAAAAAAGAGAAATGCCGTCCCCCGTTATAAATCTCTTTGGCTACAACAAACTTCGGGTATTTATACAGTGCCTGAAGAATGGAGACAGAAATGGTGGCCCTCGCAAAATTAAAAGATGAAACAGGGATGACTGGAATGGGTGTTGCAATGGGGACATGTGGAATGACCCAGAACAACCACCACCATACCGTAAGAGCCAGATTCCAGTAAAACTTAAACCACATGGCATTGGTCACTGTCGGAAGACTGGATACTGGGCTAGATGGACCATTGGTCTGACCCAGTAAGGCCGTTCTTATAAGACCAAAACTGGTGCCTGTCAGAACAGGAGAAGTAAGTGCACAGGAGAGGGAAGTAGACTCCAGATTGGTAAATCAGATAAAAGGAAAAAATGGAACAGTTCACAGAGAACTGTAGGAGACAGGAGCTGCAACTTAATCGCAGGGGAGTGGATAAAAAAGAATTTCAAGGTGAAAAACCTACAGTGAGCAAGTTAACACCTAAAACTTATGCATTCATGCATGGATTTTCCCAGAAACAATTAACAGCAGTTTCTTAATGTATGCGCAACATGTCCCAGGTGGCATAGGACCAGGATTCATCACTAAATGTGGTCCGCTGGTTGGATCATTAGCTTCCCTGGCTCGGGCCAGGTACTGACAGGGAGTGTAACATGAACACTGATCCATGTCCCAAAAGCAAAGAAAGGCAACCCTGCAATCCATTTGGCAGGCAGACAAAAGCAACAGACACAGAGAACAAATTCAGGTTTTTCAAGAGCAGATAACAACCCTCACTTGCCTCTCAAAACCAGGATTAAAAACAAGGGATTTGGGTTCCCAACTGCTTTAACCCATGGAGCCCCATTTCTCACTCACAGAAATAATATAACCTTCTTTCCCAAATATTTTTACATAGTAGTTAAAAAATGTTTTATATCCTGTTTGCTAAACATGCTGCTGCCACCTGTACTTTGATAACTTAACAACGTTTCTTAATCTCCCTCAGCTCAGGTCTCCCTCCCTTCCTAGGCTGCTCTCCCATCCTCACCCTTCTGTTCACTTTCTCTGTTTTAAAAGTTAAAAGTTCTAGTTATTACAGAAACCTCCATCGCTGAAAGAGAGGAAGCACCTGAAAACACTAACTTTCTTAAAGATATGGCTGCCAAGCAACAGAAATGCACACTCTGCTTCTAATCCTAACCACTGACTAATATTTAAAATCATGGGTTTTCCCTAATTCCATATAGCAGAGTTTTTAAAATAAATAGTAATATAAAGTAATGGACAATATCTTAAATTACTGACTTAATACAACAAGTGGGCAAATAACTTAGTATGAATTTTTCTCAATTCTTATTAAAACTTTTAAATAAAAAGGTAATAATTTGCTTATTTAATTATTTAACTCCTTTGTTTACTTGCCTGTTTTCTAAAATGCATTGCTTTAATAATTAAGCTCTTAATGCCTTATATTGTTATGAATACAATTCTGGAGCCATTCGTCTTTAATTGTAAGTTTGTCCTGTGTTGTATGTTGTGTGTCACGTGATTACTTTTTTGTTTTAATTTTGTTGCAACAAAAGTTGACTTTTTAAATATATAAGTGGTACCACACTATTCTAATATTATGGTTGGGGTATAACCATTATAATACCAATTAATTTTTTGCAAAGCTCAAAAAGGCCTCCCTTATAACTGTTTGTACATATATTTTTGCCTAAACAAATAATGCAATTGCAAAAATAATTCTATTTTATTAATCACACTTTTTTTTATTAAAAATGTAAGGGGAACCTCAACATTAATGCAAAGCTAATATTCACAAAATGTCAATTTCTTGTTTGGGTTTTGTAAACTTGTTTTCACCTTTATTAAATATTGAAATACAGTTATAAGTAAGGCCCTACTTGAATTGTGGGATGATTGTCAAAAATTGCGACTGAGTTACAATTAAAGACTATCATAATTCACACTCACAAGAATTAAGGTTTCACCACAACCATGAATCGGACATTTCCTAATTTTCTAGTGCTTGACTTTGCAACCTTAGTAACATTCATTTAACATTTTTGTATGTAGTTTCCTAAGCACGATGTTGCTTTTTATTTTTTTCTTCTTAAGAAAAAAGGCAAAAATTGCTGGGTCATGCAAGACCTCCATGTTTTGGGAACTGAACCCAATATTTATTCATCAAGATTGTGGTGGAAGACAAACTCCAACTCCCTGAAGTATGATCTACTGCAGTGGTGCCCAAATTGTTCCGCTCGTGCGCCCCCTTTACCAGTTATGGAATGTGTCCACACTCCCCCTGGGCCAGGAACGAAGTTGACAGCTGGGCCAGGGCTGGGGGCGAAGCCGGAGCAGAGCTGGGTTGCAGAACGGGGCTGGGTGGCACTCCCTCCCTGCCCCCCTTTGGGGACTGGCCAGGGCCCTGCTGTGCCTCCCCCTCAATGTTCCTCTGTGCTCCCCTAGGGGGGCATGCTCCACAGTTTGGAGACCACTGCTCTAGTGGAAGCCTTGGAGAAACTCTTGCCCTCTGTATGTTTTTTCCTAGTATGGTAATTATTTGGGCTTAAATTCATAATATTCCCATTACAAATACACTACCAGGATCAGATCAGTCTGTTAGTTGTGTATTCAGTTCCCATTGACTTCACTGAAACGGATAGGATAATGAGGCCCCTGGAGCGCTACACTTACACAACATGTTACCATTTGACTAATGTGCCTCACTTAAGTTCAGAGATAAGAACTCTCTGTAGCAGTTTTAACAGTTCATCCAGGAATGATTTGCCTGTTGCATACAAGCTCATCTAAGTGACATCTGGCTGCATTTATGAAACTTCCTTCTCTTGCGTGACTGACTAATGCTGTAAATTTCAGCCACCCTTGCCTTTGAGAAATGCTAATAATGAAAACTCAAAGGACAGGAATAATTCTTTCTGCTGAACAAACTTACATTCCTTAGTACTCAATATTAATGGCAGATCCCAGGTTTAAAAAACAGATGTCGTGGAGAAATATACCTGCAAACAAATAAGCAGTACTTCTCTAAGTCTGATTTGTTGTAGGCAGAAAGCAGCAAATCTTTAGAATAAACTAGGCTTATTATTGAGAGTAATAAAAGAGCTTTCTACATTGCTTAGAATGATAAAAAAGGAAACATTCAAAATAAAGAATCTATAAGCTAAAACCCTTATTTTTAAATGTAGATAGCCTGCACATATATTTAAATTTATGTTTAATCTTTAAACAGATGATAAAGCTGGCTGCTTAAACACAAGATTAAGTACACACCAGGAGACCTCATACAACTAATCTCCACAAACCATCAACTCTCATCTGTCTATGCAAAAGTGAAACTCAAAAGATAGTAAGATCTCCTAGCTGGACAGCTATATTATGAAAAGATGGATTCTCAGCAAAACACTTGGGGGGCAGAAGGAGTTTGGAGCCAAGGGGGAAAAAGCAACTGTGGGGAACAGAGGGCACCCGTGTTGGTGACTCTCTACTTTATTACGAGTCTTGCAATATTTTTCTTAAGGTCTCAGATCCTAGAGTCAAATGAACATATATGAGAATCTCCAACTGTGACATATGGCCAGAAAGGATTAAGTATCCTGCAAGATAAATGATGCAAATTCAACTTTTAGGGATATATTGGTAGATAATGTTTGTGTTTTTGTGTATTTACATATATGTGGTTAGAGGTTGACAATGTAATCAAACAGGTCCTGTCTATGCTGTATTCTGTTAATTCAGAGATCAAAAGGAGATCTTAACATTTAAATGAATTGTAAATATAGGGATATCACTGTAGTGATTTCTCTTTGAAGTATATAGCAGATCACCTACAAACGGTGGAAAACAGCTGGAGATTTTACTATCTTTTGAGTTTCACCTTTGCATAGACAGATGAGAGTTAATGGTTTGTGGAAATTAGTTGTATGAGGTCTTATGGTGTGTATTTAATCTTGTGTTGAAGCAGCCAACTTTATTATCTGTTTAAAGATTGAATATAAATTTAAATATATGTGTAGGCTATCTAAATTTAAAGCACCATTTAAAAATAAGGTTTTTAGCTTATAGCTTGATGCTTAGGAAATAGGTCTACTTCAAAGTCTGGATGATTGCCTATTGTTCGCCTAAGGACTCCCAGCTGTCAAGAGAAGGCCTGGAACTGTATAAAAAACCCTTGGGTCCTGATCCTTTTTATCTCAGATCTGCTTGATGCTTTATGCAGGGGAAGGTTGAGTCATAAGACTGAGATCTCCAGTCCAATCTGGATCACTCTGAATATGAACACTGGACTATAACCTATGGACTAATTCTGAAAGAACTCTTTGCAACTACAAAGCTCACCACCTCTACTATAAAACTGATCTCAGAATGGTACTCATGTCTATATGTATACTGTTCTTTTAACCAATACTCTGTCTTTTCTTTTTTTAATAAATTTTTGTTTAGTTAATAAGAATTGGCTGTAAGCATGCATTTGGGTAAGATCTGAAATATTCATTAACTTGGGAGGTAATGTATCCGATCCTCTGGAACTGGCAGAACTTTCTTATATGATGAATAAGATTTCTCATCATATCTGACTTGAGTGTCTGGGTGGAAGCCCAAGGCTAGGTTGCTATAAGGGAACTGTGTTGTTTTGGCTTCTGTGCAACCAGTAAGGTATTGTAGAAGGTGTTTTGTGCTGGCTTGGTAAATCTTAAGCATTAGAATATCCACCAGCTTTGGTGATTGTCTGCCCCATTCTTTGCAGTTTGCCTTAACTGAGTAACCTCAGTGGGGCCTCCGAGGACCCCGGTCACACCACCTCATTCATTTTATTTTATTTTACTTTTATAGCTATAGATATATAAAAATAAAGATTCTAGACCTCGTGGTTTCAGAGACAGCTTTGGAAGTGTGACCCAAATGCGCCCTACAAGTTCAAAAGCCTAAAAGCAAAGAAAAAGATCCCAAGATTTTTCTTATTTAAAATCTTCTGATTTTTAAAGCAATTTCATGATTTTGGGGGGCCTGACTTTTGATTTTTAAAGCAATTTCATAATTTTGGGGGCCCTGACTACTGATATTTGAACATTTGGGGTTGGCAATATTGGGACATAAGTCAATTTCACAAGCGTCATGACTACTGAGTCATTGCAAGCGCAATATATATTACAATAATTCTAGAGTAACAAGTATTACACAGTCAATTTAACGTAATGGTGTCAGCCCATTTGTAAAGGGTTTGCTAATCCAGCCAGGTAAGGAGGCTACACAAAGCTATAATCGCTTGAAAACATCCTTGCCAAGCTACTTCATCCTCAGCACACACAGAGCCCATCTCACAAGAACGCATTATTGTTGAGAAATCTTTGAGTTCAGTTAGACAACACAACTAGAAGAGAGACTAAACACACTTAAATAAGCAAATAAAAACTCCTACAATATTAAATCATTAACAAATTTGTGTTGGTTAACAGTTTGCCTGACTATTCGTGTTAATGATATGATTATTTATTCCACATAAAATTACATTATAACTGGAGTTAAAGTTGAGTACATATCAGACACCTATACTTAAAAACATTACAGGGCTATTGTATTTCTCTCCAACACAAGCATAACAAACCTAGGAAATCCAGTATTATGTTTAAACATAAAAGAAACACAAACAGTATGAAAATACACAACTGAGGCATGCAAACAACCTTAACTCCACCCAGGTGGTGACACCAGGGACTAACCAGACAATTATGATCAGTACATAATATCTATAGTTCCACAGAAGAAACTGACTTTTAAAGACATAGATTGATTCTTTTATTGCTCATGGTCTCATGTCCATTTTACAGATTGAAACCGACATTCAGAGATAGTCTGCTCTAGTGCCCACTGAAGTCAGTAGGACACTTTCTGTTCATTTTAATGGGTGCTAAATCACTCAGATTCTAAGTGATTTGTCCAAGGGCACACAGCAAGTCTGTGGCAGAGTCAAGAAAAGCACCAGAATCTGACTCCTAGGATTCTGTAAAATCAGGGCGGTAAACACCTTACAGGGTAATCAGATTCAAAACATAGAGAATCCCTCTAGGCAAAACCTTAAGTTACAAAAAGACACAAAAACAGGAATATACATACCATTCAGCACAGCTTCTTTTATCAGCCATTAAACAAAAGAAAATCTAACGCATTTCTAGCTAGATTACTTACTAACTTAACAGTAGTTGTAAGGCTGCATTCCTGATCTGTTCCCGGCAAAAGCATCACACAGACAGACCAACCCTTTGTTCCCCCTTCCCCCTCCAGATTTGAAAGTATCTTGTCCTCTCATTGGTCATTTGGGTCAGGTGTCAGCTTGGTTACCTTGGCTTCTTAACCCTTTACAGGTGAAAGGGTTTTGCCTCTGGCCAGGAGGGATTTTATAGCACTGTATACAGAAAGGTGGTTACCCTTCCCTTTATATTTATGACACACCTCAATATATTTCACTCGAGACCTCGTTTCTCTCTTTATTTTTATATTAAGCCACAAAAGATTATAGTCTACTGATTTTGTCATGCAGAGATTTTAATAACTTTTACTGTAATCTTTTGCTTTGGGCTTTGTAGAGGGGTAGACATTCTTGGGAGGCAAAACTGCCTTCTCTATGCTGCAGAGACAAGTGATGAAGAATTCACTTGATTGATTTTGTATTTACTTTACAGCAATCCAGACCTCGTACTCAGAACAGTGAAAGTGAGATCTCACTGCTGATACAAAACTAAATATTCTCCAATTTACAAACAACAAATGGTGTTCTCAGCTCCAGAGCGCCTAAGAAATTAGTCCTCTTCCTTAGCTACCCTTATTTATTTAAAGAAGGAAATGCTATACTGTTCCCCAGGGCCCAAATCTGAGAGTTGAGGACAGAAAAGTTTCTCTCACGCTGGATGAACTAACATTCACAAGAAAATTATTTAACCTGAATGGAATAAGGGACATATGAGTTTTGATCAAAAGGGAAGTTTTTATTCTAATACACACTGGAAGACATATTCAAAAACCATGACTGTTCAAATCTGACTAAGATACATTTATTCAAGCCTATGGGCTACTCTAATAAAAAATAGCCACAGCCATCACTTCTAAGAATCTGGTCATCGTAGATCACTGGCTGACATAGGCTATTTAAACAGCTTTGTTTAAGGCACCTGACAAGACATTCTGCATTAAGGGTGACATCACATCATGGTCAGAAGACAAAGCAGAGCAGTTGCATTTGTCTTCTTCCCTGGCCCCACCCCCAAATCTCAGGAGCTCTCTGCCTTGTTTGATGCAGTGGGGCAGGGAGCTAATCCTCTAAATGGTCTGGGACGGGCTGAGAGAGCTTTCTAGTAGTAGATCAAAGAGCTGTGAGAAAACCCAGATGTAGGGGGATGGGGGAAGGAATGCCTGTAATTTAGAACCATCTGACTTCCCCATCAGTGCTCTCCCTATACTTTCATCTGTCTGTTTCTTTTTCAGGGAAGGCTGAGTGGAGAGCAGAAGTTGCCCCCTCATCCCTTTTTGCATCATGTAGCGAGGGTCCATGGCCTCCCTCCGAGACTGATGGGGAAGAGCCTGGACACACAAACCCACCCCACCAGATGACGAGGGGCAGGATAGGAAGTACAAAAGGTGGGCCCTGCAGCTCAGTAGGGCTGGTGCTGCTAGACAAGACAGACGCTTCCCACCCGCTGCTGGAGCGGGAGCCTGAAGACGACCCCTGCAGGGCTGAGGACTCACCAGAGCTGACAGCTGACCAGGACGTCGAGGAGCTGCTGGGACTGCTGCTGACAGTGTACCACAGGGAGAAGGAGGACGACCCCGAAATAGATACACCACAAGGGGTGAAAAGGAAGTAGCCCAGGGATACCAGATGACAGTCAGGTTGTGTTGTTGCCTGAATCCAGGTCAGTGTGTTTCGGTTGAATCCCCACTGACCCAGTGGTGGAACACTCCACCACTGATAGAGCCCTGGGCTGGGACCCCGGGGAGTAGGGTGGGCCTGGGTCCAACCAGGATCTTTCAGCAACAGAGAGTAATAAGTGTGGTAACTGTCTGAATGATTTAGTTCTGTCAAGCTGAACGGCTCGTCTGACATCCACAGTGTGTAGCGTGGCCTCATGCTGGTTGCAAGGTGGTTTAGGGAAGGAGATGGTATGGGAATATTATAATCCCTTGTCTGCAGAAGTGCGCCACCACCACTGTGAGGACTTTGGAAAATACCCTGGGTGCTGAGGGAGACGCCAAAGGGTAGTACCTTGTATTTGTAATAGGCAGACCCCAGGACAAGTCCAAGGAACCTCCTGGGAGAAGGATGTACGGTGATATGGAAGTACACGTCTTGGAAGTCCAGGGCCAAGAACCAGTCCCCCTGTTCCAGTACTGGGATTACTGTTGATAAAGTGACTATCTTGAATCGTTGTAGTCTGATGAATTTGTTGAGGTTTCTCAAGTCTAGGATAGGTCTCCACATGCCAGATTTCTTTAGGATTAAAAAACAGTGGGAATAAAAATCTTCCCCATTGTGTTGAATGGGACCAGTTCTATGGCTCCCAGTCACAGAAGATGGTTTATTTCTTCTTGCAGAAGGTGTTTGTGAAAAGGGTCCCTGAGGAGGGTGGGTGAGAGAGGAATGGAACTGAATACCCGCTGCTGATGATTTGTAACACCTACTTATTGAAGGTGTCAAACTGTCGCCAACTGATGGAGCAATTTGGATGGTTGCAGCATCTTGATTAGGGGAAGGCATCTCGGGGCCTCAACCAAATCTTCAAAATTGTTCTTTGGAGGCAGATGGGTGGGGTGTAGTCACCTCTGTTGATGTGTGGAGGAGGTCTCTGGATCATAATGCCATTGAAGGGTCAAATGTGGAGTCGAGATCTTAGGTTTGGTTGTCTTCTCCTCAGTGCTGGTGTGGAGATGCCGCATGAACACAGCGTGAATGAAGGGATTCATCAGTGTGCTCAGCAAAGAGTTTACATCCTTCAAACAGCACATTTTCCATAGTGGTCTACACTTCCCTGAGGGACGCTGAAAGGTGCAGCCATCAGGCTTGTCTCATCACCAAAGATTTTGTGATGGATTGGGCTGCTGTATCTGTGACATCCAGAGAGGCTTGTAGTGCTGTACAAGAAGTTGTCCTTCCGTCATCAGCGCCTAGAACTGCTCTTTTTTGTCCTCTGGGAGATGTTGATTGAATTCAGTGAATTTTGAATAGTGCATATGATCGTATTTAACTAAAAGTGCCTCATAATTTGCAATGCAAAACTGGAGTAGCAGCTGAGGAATATGCTTTGCGACCGAAAAAATCTAGTCTCTTCCAGTCTGTGTCATATGGGGTTGCTTTGGAGTGGTGTCGTCGTCCTTTCTCATGCACCACATTGACCACGAGGGAGTTGGGAGTAGGATGGGAGAATAGGAATTCCATTTCCTTTATGGGGACATAGTACTTTTTGTCTGCTCACTTACAGGTAGGTGGAATTGATGCTGGGGTCTGCCAGATTAGCTTGGCTGAGTCCAGCAAGGCCTCGTTGATCAGGAGTGCTATTTTTGCTGACTTAGAGGTCAGCAAGGTATTGAGAGCAAGATTTGACAGCAAGGTATTAAGTTAGGTGTTGCTCTCTAACTTCATGTAGTGGGATCTGGAGGGAGTCTGAAATCCTGAGGAACAGTTCTTGAAACTGTTTAAATTCATCAGCCACTGCTGGAGGTGAAGGCTTTGTGGACTGTCTGAATTCCAAACCTGACTGTTTCCTCCTATGGGATCTATGACCCTTTCTGGGGTAGTCCCCCCGTCTCAGGGGTGGGAAAGGCTGCCCAAATGTGCACTGCCGCTGCTGTTGAACACCATAATGGCATCTTTGCATCACCAGTGCTTACATCCCCAAGGAATGCACTTAGGACGGAAGAACCCAATGCACAGCTACAGACTAGGGACCGAATGGCTAGGCAGCAGTTCTGCGGAAAAGGACCTAGGGGTGACAGTGGACGAGAAGCTGGATATGAGTCAGCAGTGTGCCCTTGTTGCCAAGAAGGCCAATGGCATTTTGGGATGTATAAGTAGGGGCATAGCGAGCAGATCGAGGGACGTGATCGTTCCCCTCTATTCGACATTGGTGAGGCCTCATCTGGAGTACTGTGTCCAGTTTTGGGCCCCACACTACAAGGAGGATGTGGATAAATTGGAGAGAGTCCAGCGAAGGGCAACAAAAATGATTAGGGGACTGGAACACATGAGTTATGAGGAGAGGCTGAGGGAGCTGGGATTGTTTAGCCTGCAGAAGAGAAGAATGAGGGGGGATTTGATAGCTGCTTTCAACTACCTGAAAGGGGGTTCCAAAGAGGATGGCTCTAGACTGTTCTCAATGGTAGCAGATGACAGAACGAGGAGTAATGGTCTCAAGTTGCAGTGGGGGAGGTTTAGATTGGATATTAGGAAAAACTTTTTCACTAAGAGGGTGGTGAAACACTGGAATGCGTTACCTAGGGAGGTGGTAGAATCTCCTTCCTTAGAGGTTTTTAAGGTCAGGCTTGACAAAGCCCTGGCTGGATGATTTAACTGGGAATTGGTCCTGCTTCGAGCAGGGGGTTGGACTAGATGACCTTCTGGGGTCCCTTCCAACCCTGATATTCTATGATTCTATGAATGAAAGGTAGAGCTAGGGTCCTTGAAGGAGTGCAGAGTCTTGTCGGTTTTATCTGAGAATGTCATCTGGCCATGGAAGGGTAAATCCTCAATGGCATGCTGGACGTGGGGGCAATGCCCGAATTCTGCAGCTAAGAATACCTCCTCACAGTCACTGCAGAGGCCATTACTCTTGCAGAAGTATCCACAACATCCACCATGGACTCCAAAGCTGTCCTAGCCAATAAACAGCCTTCGGTGACAAATGCCTGAAATTCCTCCCTTGAGGCCTCTGGCAATTGATCTGCAAATTTGAACATAGCTGTCCAGTAGACAAAGTTGTACTTGGACAACAACGCTTGCTGATTAGCAATTCGCATCTACAAAGAAAAGGAGATATAAAAGTCTTCCTGCACATCAGCTCCATGTACTTAGAGTCCTTCTCCTTGGGAGTGCATTTAAACTTGCCTTGTCAGGTTCTATCATTTACCATGGTTACAACCAAGGAGTTTGGGGCCAGATGGGAATAAAAACCTTCAAATCCCTGCATAGGAATGAAGTAGCGGTTTTCCATGTGGTCAGCTGCAGGGAATACTAAAGTCAGTGTGCTCAAGAGGACCTTAGTAGGCTAGAAGAGCACATAGACTCTCACAGGGGAAGATGGCTGCAGGATATCCTTCAATTTGTGGGTGTCCTCCTGCAGGAACTCTGCTTGAATATCCAGGGAGGCAGCCACAAGCCGCAACAGGTCTTGATACCCCTTGAAATCCTCCTTTACTAAAGGGATGGAAGAGCCTGGCATCGCAGAACAGTCCAGGGATGAGGATGAGGCAGTTAAGTGGGCCCAAGCCAGTCCTGCTGCAGGACTCACTGACCCAGGTGTGACAACCCTGGAAACTCCTTGAGGGGGAAGCCTCACCATTATCTGGATATGCAGTGGATCCAGATCAACCAGGTCAATGCTGCAGACCTGGCCAGTGATCTTGGCCTTGAGTAGGATGAAGAACTGGACTTCCATGACCAAGGATCATCTCATGGATTCTATGGTGGCCCCTGGTATAGTAAGGACATTGGTGACCACTAGGCACCAGGCCAAGGGCCTCTTCATGACTACGAGACGAGCGCCAATCCTGGTACCCATAGCGCTCAAGCAATGGAGAGCAGAAAGAGGAAGAACCTGACTTGGACACCAAGGAGTCCCGGGCTTCGAGGGATAGCAGTGGGGCTACCCCTGATGGTGCAAGCACCCAGTCCAACTCATCCAGAGCCCTGAATGATGAGGGGGCTGGCAGTGACAGTAGAAATGGTACTGTGAGCACCGAATATGCCTTCATCACTTCTGGTGCTGGGAGTGGTGTTGACTCCGAAGTCGGCATCATCTCCAAAGTAAACAACTGTTCTGAAGTAGAAGGCGGTGACTGCCGCCACAGGAACACTGGCAGCACCAGCAGAAGGTGTACCAAAGTTCCTGGAGCTGAGGGGGTCCCTTGTGTCGAGCCCAGACATTGGCCCATTTCCACCGAGCATGGAAGAGAAGCACTGGAGTGCGACACCAACAGACCTATAGGTTCAGCAGCCCAGCCAGCCAACAGGACTATAAAGGACACAGCCCTGGAAAGTCCTGGCCCAAGGGAGAGGTCAGGACAGAAAGGCAGAGGAGGTCCACGACTGCCTGATACATCACAGGTGTGGAAGCAGCCGGTGGTGGTGTTGCCCTCATTTGTACTGGTATCAATGGATGCCACAGGGCCAGAATCAGAGTCAACAGTACAGGGTCTCTGACCTCCCTGTATGGTGCCAGGAAGTGACTGACAGGACCCACTCCATCCTGTGCACTGGCATTCATCATATACCGATTCATGCTTCTTCTGGGGGAGGGAGATGAGTCCTGACAGTACCTGCGGTGGCCTTGGTCAATCTTATATGACCTCTTTTTGGCGCACTCAGTGGGGAATGACTCCTCCATCTCTTCAGCGAGGTGCCAGCTCCAGGACACGAAGCGGCAGCACTGTCCATACGCAAGGGTGACCTCCATTCTGATGACGTCCTCGGTGCTGAAGCAGGTCACATGGCGTGTTCGAGCAGTGCTGCTTCAGACAAAGATCTCTCACTGCTTGAGTCCATTTTGTGAATGATCTGCAAATCGAACATCGCTCCCTGATGTGGGCTTTGCTTAGACACAGCGAGCACCGTATGTTGGGACTGTTGTTGGGGATTGCCCCCTCGCATGATGTACAATGGTTAAACCCTGATGTAGGCATCACCAGAGAAAACTTATACAACTAACTACCACCAAGTCTAACTATACTAGGGATACTAATTAACTATATACATATTGAGAACAAAGTCAATAAATAGAGAAATGTGAGGTAAAATCCTACAGAGCTCTGACTCCAGCAATGGACGGTAAGGAGGAACTGAGAGGGGGCAGTTGGTGCAATCTCATATAGCCAAGGGAGGGGCTATGGCCATGAGGCATGAACACTGCCTATCTACAGGTACTGTTAGGCAAAATTCTGTGGCTCCAAAGTGCTCGGTGTACACACATTTAAGTGGAATACATGGCAGCATCTTCTCAAAGAAGATTATTCTAATATACCATGGATGGAGGACAGCTTCCTCTCTAGATTGATGTGGTTTAGGTGGGATAAAACAGGAAGATGGTTAATGTGGAAGTCCCTATTTGGGTGCTGAGGGGTCTGAAGATGGCACAGGCTTCCTTGGTACAAAGTGAGTGCTTAGAGTCTCTGTTGGAGCGGTCATACTTAGATGACACTGCGGGTAGCTTCAGTGCCAAGGATGATTTCAGTACCAAGGATGATTTAGGTACTGCGGTAAGTCTGGAAGAACTTGAAGTCTTTGATGAGCTCTCAGTACTGGAGAAGCTTGGAGACTCAGTGGTACCCTGTCTGGGACATGAGGTATCAGAAATTGTCAGTTTTGGTAGTGCCCTAACCGTCTTTGATGGAGGCTCTCTGTGAGGGCACTAGAAGTCCTTTTCCTGGGAACCTTATCAGTACCCTATGTACTCTTACCCCACTCACTGAGTTGCTCATGGTATATGAAGTTGATGGGGAGCTTGGAGACTGATATACAGGTGGTTATCTGGGCCTGGACTGCTCCATTGTAAGACGCCTAAATTTAATTTCCCTGTTTTTTCAAGATCTGCTTTTAAAAGATAAACAGATCTTACACTTTGTTGTTATACGGGTGTCTCCCAGACAGCAGAGGCTAAATGTCTGTCACTAACTGGTATAGATTCTCTGCAGGAGAGGCAGCAGTTGACTTCCAGGAATTCCAGCATACCCCAAAGATGATGACCCTCAAAGATAGCCCCTCGGAGGGGGAAGAGGAGGAAAAAAGGGTGTGTGTTAAAGAAAGAAAACCCCTTAAGATAATGTAAAATTAAAGCTAAGTTAAAAAAACAACAGGAAATTACTAAACTAAAATAATCAGTAAAGTCTAAGCTCTGAACTAAGTTCAATGCAGGTACTCTAGGTATTAAGTCTCAGGCTGAATGGCAGTTGAGAAAGAACTGAGGGAGTTTGCCTGAACAGCTCTACACATGCTCAATACAGAGCATGAGGATACCTGGAATGTATGTGTAGGCTAAACTGGCATTGTTACCAAAAATCTCTGATCAAAGGTGTATGGGACACATGAAGTGGAGCACCCACAGGGATACTACTTGAAGTAGAACACACTATTGTGCATCAAGGTGATACATGGACCAGCACATGGTCCATCTTAACCCTATCCCAAGGCTCTCACACAAGCTAGAGTCATTCAGATCCAGTTTTTAGGAAGGAAACCTCTTGCATCTGAGATCAGATCCAAAACCCATTTTCCCAATCTTTTTCCTAGTCATGCGGAATTGTATACCATGCAAGTGTCAAATATGCTAACATTGGTCCTGCAATCTAATCCAATCAGGTCTGAGCTAGTCTTAAAGTTGGTGGAGTTTTTTTTAGTTCAACTGGTGACTAACACATTTACCATCTGTGATGCTGTATGATTCAGTATGACCATTTATATCGTTGATATTACCACTGTTATACAATTTCTGTGCAAAGTAGGTCATGTAAGGTGTCAATGGCAAAACTACAATCCATGATATACGATTATCCTGGTTAAATCCATGTATCATTTTTGTATCTATAACTGTGAATACTGGCCACGGACTTGCATCTTACGCATGTACTGTATTCTGGGTAACACCCAGCAGATAAGGTTAACAGGGCTAGACAGCTATGTGATAATGGCCCATTAAGGACATTTCACTCTAACAGTGAAGCCTTCCTATGGACGCCTCAGAAAGAAGAGGGGCAATGGCTGCCTCTGTGAGCCAACAAAGCATGTAAGGACATGTGATATGCTCATGTGATTCTGGACTCCATCTTGGGCCAGTAACTTTCCATAAACAGAGGCTAAGGAGCTTTGTTTTGAGACAGTAAAATTCCATGCACATGACAAAGGATATAAAAAGCACCTGAGACATCTCCATTTTGCCTTCATTTCCTCCTTCATTTCTCTGGACTGGATTTCTAACAAAGAAACTTCGAACAAGGACTGATGACCCCCAACCTGTTTGGGTAATTTCCAGAAAAACTTTTGCAAGCTAGCAGTTTATTCCATCACTGTTATCATCTTGACCTATGAACTCTGAAAAATCATCTGTATGCATATGACCTATTTACTTTTCATCTTATTTTCTTTTATTATTAACTTTAGTTACCAAAGGATTAGCATCAGTGTGATTACTGGGTAAGATCTGAGTTATATATTGACCTGGCTAAGTGATCTCTTGGGATTGGAAGGGCCCTATATCTGATTAAATTGGTTTTCAATAACCACTCATCATAAAGTCCAGTGTCTGGCTGCTGAGCCAAGGGCTGGAATGCCTAGGAGACTGTTTTTGACTTCTTGTTAAGCACTGTGGTGACACTGAAGTTCATTTTTATTACTGACTTGGTATAGTCGAATGATAGAATAAGCATAAGCACCAGTTACAGATGAGTCTGTCTTATTTCTCAACAGTCTGTCCTGAATTTGGTATCCTTAGTTGTGACCCACTGAGGCTCGGTCATTTATGACACCATGATGAATCTTGCATTGAACAGTATGAAGCAACAAACAAACATGAACAGGATTTTACAGTTTATCCATGGTGAGCAATGGTCCTGTTCGTATATATTTTCAGACTGATGGGTTCAATTTCTTTTAAGTAATCTATAGCAGAACATGTCCCTTAGCCAAAAAAAGTCCAATAGAGTGTGGAGTGATCACAGGCCTATTTATTTAGCTGTTTTGGTAACTCATAACAAACTAAAAGATGACGTGGGAAGAGCACCTAAACTAGACCGGTGTACATTTTTTTCAGCAAACAGCACTTTTGCAAAAAATGAATTTTGGAGGGCTCCAAAACAATTTGTGAATTAAAGTCAAATTCAATTAATTGCTTAGGTTGAAAAATATAAAAAGTAAAAATGTTTAATCTTTTGTTCCAAAACAGTGTTGTGTTTTGAAATTTGCCTAATTTAAAAAAAT
Source organism: Caretta caretta (assembly GCF_965140235.1). Taxonomy (NCBI): domain Eukaryota; kingdom Metazoa; phylum Chordata; order Testudines; family Cheloniidae; genus Caretta; species Caretta caretta. The sequence goes on along the minus strand of NC_134208.1, from coordinate 197,761,301 downwards.
TTAAAAAAATAAATAAAACCCCCACAGAACAAGGGCAAAAAAGCCACCCAAAGATGACTGATGCAAAATGAAAAAATTAAAAAAAAAATGCCCCCTGAAAAATCAATTATTTGCTCAATTCTAATACACACTATTCTATGAGTACAAGAAAGAAAAGAGAGTTACTTGCCTGTAGAATTCTCATAATTAAGGGGTTTGGGTTGGAAAAGCCTCTGTGATTATTTTTTTGTTACAAAAGCATTCTCCACTAATACTTGAATGAGATATGAATATAAATGGAAAAATGGAAAATGATATATGCTGTAATGATTGTAATTTGTGCTGAACAAAAGAGGTGACTAATATTCTTTTATAAAAGTATTGTAATAGATATGCATTTTTAATATTACTGTTTTATTATTTTGCTTTCAATATTTATGGAAAGTGGCATCACTAAGACTAACAAAGGGCTAAACAGGAAAATTAAAATTAATTCATCCTTTTATGAACTATATTTCATATATCATCTTCTTAATGCTTTTCTTTGTTTGACATAATTACACTGCATAAAGGCATCTTTATATGGATTATAATGTTGCTGGTCACAAGCATTATAGTTAATACTGCAAACAGTTTCCATTCTAACCTTGTGTTCTCACATTAAATTTTCTGCAACATTCACCTTTTGAACTGCAATTTTCCATTCTCCGCCATGCCATTCTCTGCCTTTAGATGAATATAATTCCCTGTATATATAATTTAGGAAACTGAACAAAATCCCCTTTCATTTCTCTGAGTCACAGGGCAATGACATAAAAACACATATTTTCAATTGCTAAAAAAATCTAAGTACACTGTTCATATTAGGGGGCATTCTTTAAGTATTAAAATCTTAAAATTAAAATCAGTATGTTAGAGTTTATTTTGATTGCCACTGGGTAAAATTTTCAAAACTAGCAACGGGATTAGGATCTTTAATCACTTAGGTGTTTTTGAAATATTAACCAAACATGGATAATTGCCAGGCGGTTAGTTGCCTTTAAAATGATCTATAGTAAGAATCCATACGAGGATAAAAACTTGTCTTCACAAAATAATAGTACAGAGTTATGTACTATACTGGTTTAATTGATAAATTGTATTAACTAATTTAATTCTTGTTAATATATCTTGAATTTACTTTTTGTAACTTTCTTTAGTTCACCACTGAATTTTGGTTTGGTTCATAAAACTTATAAAACCCGAGTAAGTCTCAAATTTATTGACTAAGGTCCCAATTCTACACTGAACTCATTGCAGAATCAGCGCTTTTGCCTTAACAGATTTCAAACAAAATCATTAGAAATATTTGACAAGTGTTTAAGTAATTTAAGCATTGTGTTTTAAACCTCGTTTACACAGTACATCAAAATAATCCAAAATCCACACTGGTGCATACAAAACACACATGCTGCATATGCCTGCACAGCAAGTATGTATTTACTGATACCAGTAATTTACATGCTACAATGGCAAAACCAGCAGAGTTTCGGTCTCAATAGCTCTGAAGCAAGGAGCTTTTAAGTTCTGCTGGCACAGCAATTTATAAAATCCAGAAGCTCATTAGCTGTATGGCAATGGGCTTAAAAGCTCCGCAAGTAAGTAGCACAAGACTATTTCTCTCCTCACCCTTTTTCTGCTTAAATAATCCCAGGAGATTAAATACAAAAAGCTGTGTTAATGAAACTACAGCTGCACAGTTAAAAATTGGAAAGTCAGGAAATGGAATATTTAAGGTTCCAAAAGAAACAGGGGCAAAAGGATTTTGAAAAACCCAGAAGAGTTTAAATAGGTGTTTAATATTTTCCCCTTACAAAAGCTAAATTGATCGACCAAGTCCCCTCAGCCCCGGACAATGGGAAAGTAAAGGGCCTGGAGAGAGATGGGGCCAGCCTCCAACTTTTGAGCATGTGCTCACATTCCCGCCACTCCCAAAGTGTGTGTGCCCCACCCCCCAGTGTAACATCCCTTGCTTTTTGGTCAAGATCACTTTGATGGGGTGTTCCACCCAGACAGGGCCTGGAAGACTTAAGATGGCTAACTGGGCCAATTAACTGCCCAGGCTGCATCTGGAGAAGGAGACAGGAAGCAGGGTATTAAGTAGAACAGGTTCAGCTGAGCAGGAACAGGCAGGGCCTATATAAACCAGAAAGATGGCCACAGAAGGGGCTGGAGGGAAGGAGTCTTCAGCCGCTCCCTAGAAGAAGGGAGGGGTATCTGGGGCTACTGGCAGGTAGCCTACAGTTACTCCCTGGGAGGAGGGAGTGTGGCTTAGCAAGCCAAGAGAAGGGAGAGAACCAGAGAAGTAGGCAAGGCTCAGGGGAAAGAGCAGAGAGGTATGGAGTAGGTCAAACATTGGCTGTCAATGAGAGGGCCCCTGAGTTGGGACCTAGAGAAGAGGGTGGGCCCAGGTCCCCCTACCAGCCGCTGACAAAGTGGCACTGGTGAGCAGGCAAGAAGGAAGACCTCCTGAGCCCATTTACCAAGAAGGGCTATGATACCCAGGAAGGGGGGTGAAAACATATGGTGACCTGGCTGGAGGGCCGAGTCATGAAGAGGAGGCTGCAGTTCTTGGCGTGAGAGGGGTCCACAGGGCGAGGGGACAATGGGAGAGATGCAGCGGAGGGTGTAACACCTGGCTGGAGCTAATCCTCAGGATGACCAGCAGGAAGTGCTACCAGCAATGAATGAACCCTGTGACAATCACCATAAGTGTACACGGCACTTTACAACACAAGAGAGCTCCCGCCCGGGTGAACTAACAATGTCAGTTAACAAAAGCAGAGGATACATAATGACAGCTCAGGAAGACGAAGATGAAAACAATAAAATCATATTGTTGCTTGAGTGAGTAGTTCATGCATCTTCAGGCTTATTTATTATATTTTCATATTATCATTAATATGATCATTTATACACCTCCCTGAAAAAGTTTTGAGAAGGGCCTTACAACCCTCTTCAAGGATACTTAGGAAAAAACTATTATTTTTATAAGTTAATATCAAAGGCTTAAATAAAGCTAGGTGTTTATGTATAATGTGTGGTTAAAAAAAAGTGGAGGGGGCTTCACTAGTACACTAAATGCTTTAGGGGAACAACTTATGGGAATAATAATTTCATAGTGTGTAGAGTCTCAATTTAATATGAATAAAATCATTTGGCAGTTTATATCCCAGCACGCCAAGAAAAAAAAAGTTCTACATCTGTGCATCAGTACCTCTGAGCTCTTTCAGAAACATTTTCTGCTCTGAGTCAGAAATAATGCGTATAATCATAGCAAACGAGTAGAGAAAGGCCTATTAACAACCACAGTTGGCAATAACCTTAGGTCCCGTCAAACAATAACACAATAATCTGTCAGACAAAGGCTTCTGATAAGTGGAGGTCATTGACCTCAGAAATGAAGAGGTGGTATCCCAGGAACATACAACTATTATTCACACTACCGAAAGTGTCTTTCCTCTGAAAGGCTAGATTGATAAAACACTGACAATACCATTATTGCAGAAACACTTTCCTGGAGGTTATAAAATGCAATCTTTATTGTTTGAGACATAATGCAATTTGAAATTCCATAGCCTCTATAGAGTATCACTGCAATAATGGTTCCCAGTTCCAATTACCCAGGGTTCAGTACACTTATTCATGGAATGTTCTCTGTAGTACGTCCCAGCCAATTCACGTGCCTGGATTGATTAAAGGGATCACATGCTATGCAGACCTCTGCTGAAGGCAGAAGTTTACGCTATGCACTCTGCTCCTTCAACCTGGATATTCTGTAGCCAATCAGTTATGCAAAAGTATAAAGACAAACTGGGTGGGGAGGAAGGTGCAGAGGGGAAGGGTTAGCTTAATCACTGCACAAAATCCTTTGAAAATAAATATAAGTGCATGCATATGCTCAGCTACTGCACGTTAGAAGATGAAACTATAAAAATATTGTAGGGAATAACAGTTCCCAACTTCCAAGTGAAGAAACAACATGGGACCATATAAATATAAAATTGATGTGTCTTTTATAATTTTTTTTTTTTTTTTTTTTTTTACAAGCACCAAGGTAAAAGTAAGTAGCTTCAGTAGTGGAGTGCTCTTGCCTGCATGCCTCATGTCCTCCTATTTTAATTAAAAAGGTATTTAATATTTTTAATGGAACCTGCATATTTTTAAAGACACATTAGCAAGAATAAGAAATCCTTCAATTCAACCATCGAGTGCTTCCCTCAGTAATGTTTAGAGGAACACTGAGCAAAAAAGACCCAGAGGAAGATTGACAGTAGGCTGGCCTTCACTGCAGGAAGATCAATGCTGCTGCAATTGATGCAGTGGGGGTCGATTTAGTGGGTCTAGTGAAGACCCGCTAAATCGACCGCAGAGCGCACTCCGGTCAACCCTGGTACTCCAGCTCCCCGAGAAGATTAAGGTAAGTTGACCAGAGAGCGTCTCCCATCGATGCAGCACAGTGAAGACACTGGGGTAAGTTGACCTAAGCTACATCCACTCCAGCCGTGTTATTCACATAGCTGGAGTAGCATAACTTAGGCTGACTAACCCTGGCAGTGAAAACAAGCCCAGTGTCCCTCCTCGACCGAAGCCTACATTGATAACCATAGGCCAGATCATGCCAGTACATAGGGACATAAGAGGGAGAAAAGACCCCCCAACCTGGATGCTGATAAATGGACACCCAGACCTTGAGTTCAGACATGAGAGATAAACAGGGACTTACTACTTGTCCTTCTGTGCTCACATCCCACCCACCTGTTTTTTGGGCACCAGACAGGGAGTAACCCAAATGTGACGGTCAGTTTTGCCATAAAAGAGTGATTACTACACCAGCAATCTGCCTGTCTGAAGCAAGGTGGGGAGCAGGGAAGGAATCTTTTCCTGCACTACCCTCTACTTGGGGAAAATTGTAAAACTATGATTTGGCACTACATTAAAAGGGCTGCTTTAAAAAAAAAAGAGAAAGAATTCAGCTCTAAAAGTTCTTGCTTCTCAGCTAAGGTTGTCAGGCTTCTTCATTGAAAAAAAAACAAAAAAAAACCCCAGAACACTTTAATTACAAGTGTTGCTATAGCTGAAAGGCACGTATTGTCTGGACTAAAAAGTCCAAAGGTAATTAAAGAATCAATGTAAGAAAAAATCCTGAGACTATCTATGACTATTGCGCACACTTTATACAATACACACGGTTAACACCAAAGTACAGTATTGTCTGTAGCACATAAAAATGTCACACTGGTGCATGCCACTTTGGTCTTTTAAAATTTCTCTGCAATGCATTTCAATTAGTTAAATTCAATCAGTTATCAAAATCTATTTATTAATCTGATTTTAAACGTGCTGCTAAGTAAAATAATTTACTGCATATTTTGAGACTGTAGGACATGAAGTAGTTCTTCTTTCTGAAATGTTAGACATTCTACCTTTCCAATAAATCAGTTTTTCAGTACATTCCTTTCGGGAATTCACTGGCAGTAACACAAACTGCAAGATCGGCAAATTATTAAAATACTGATGTAGTAATTCAAGTGCAGCAACCAATGAGTTGTAAAGTTCACTTCCAAAAGCAGGGCACTGTATACATTAAACATGTATACAATATTTTCTGTTTATAATAAATAATTTGGAGTTGGAAGGTGAACTACATGAAATAATTCAACTCAAATAGATTTTTATGCAGCTGCTTTTCGGAACTGAATTTATTTGGAATAATTCAGGGATGTAACTTTTCCAAATTTTAAATTTATGCACTTGTTTAATAATTCAGTGACAACTTATATCAGAAAGGGATCAGCAGAAATGTCTGGGTGATTTTCAATTAGTTAAACAGAGATAGCTCCTTTACATGTTGCAAATTACGTTTAAAAGTAGTACAATTCAAAAGGTATTTTAAATAAAGGTAAAATATTGGAGGCCATACAGAACTCACCTATTTAATGTAAGTATTGCTATTCCTTGGGAGGGGAGGGGGACACAAAACAAAACCCTCCCCCCAAAAAATAAAAAAAATCCCACACTCCACCCTGCTTGCCTCATGTTCATTGTGATTTAGTAAGCAGGTTTCTTTTCTGTTATCCCCCACCCCCAACTTCCTTAAATAAGCATGTTTCACAAAAGAGAGACAGCACAGTTTGTGGACATACTGATAACTAGAAATCAAGTGTAGATGTTATCAAACACCTCTTTTCCCATAAATTGGTCACTTATTATTTGTAGTGCTGAAAGTTGCAAGATAGAATTGGGTCCCCACCGTGTCAGGTGCTGTAAAACACACACAAACACACACACACACACACACACACACGATGACATGGTCACTGCCCCAAGGTATGTTAACATCTAGAAATTATCTATGGCTATATACAAATGGAAACAAACTGTCACTTTGGTAACTAAATAAGTACTAAAAAGACCATAGTGATCAAAGTTATAGTGTCATTGTTTAGAAATAAATGTGATTATACATTCTCTCTTAAATATAATATATTTTAAACCAAAAATTATTACTATGCTGTTTTAAGAAAGTATCTCATATTTTACGAAAATATCATGTATCATGAGATATGGCAATGACTAATATACTGTGGCTGATAGACAGTGAAAATAGTTAAGAAGGGAACATGTATGTCAGTTTATATTATCATCATCCACATGGTTAAACAAGTATTTCATTAATAAAACCACCTTAGACCAGTCCCAAAAATTTTACTAGCCATGTGTATCAAAATGGAAAGTCTGTCAACAACAAACCAGCATCGAGTATATTGATCTTATAAGTATGATGAAGGGAAGGGGCTAGAGAAAAGAGGAAAATTGCTTTCTATTTCAAACATATATTCTCCAGAGGAGAATAATTACTTACGTGTAATTATTGTTCTTTGACGATATATAGATGTACTACAGCTCAATACTGGTAGGCAACTAGCTCAATGCTGGTAGGAAACTCTAGTTCTAAGCGGCAAGCTCCAGTAGGGGGCATCACTTGCCAACCCTGTAGTGGAGTTGCAATGACACCTAGAGCTTCCAATTATCACTGCATTTGAAGCAAAAAGGGGAAATTTGTGAAATTTGGAAAAATAATAATTAAAGGATTATAGAACGTTCCACTCTGAGGGTGGTCAATCTGGTTATATCTCATCAGATAACATTAACTATGTTATCTCTTATCCAAAGATGCATGTTGTAATAGATTCCTACTCTAAGTGCAATCTTACAACAATACATAAGTACACCACACAAAGATATTGCAACAGACAGTAAAAGACATACTGCAAGGAAAAACATACGTTAAATTACATTTAAAATATAGGGGAGAGAGGGAGCTAAGATATCTTAAAAATATGTACCGCAAAATTAGGCGGTGGCAAGAGAAATAAGTTCTGTAACACCAGCAAGCCTGACTTCGATTTTTGCTCAGGCAGTGATCAAACAATAATGCTTCATGAGATGTGGAGCAAATGCCATTTGCTGCCCTGCAAATATTCTAGAGTGTATTCAAAAAGGGCACAATAATACTCCGTGACACAAGGGGCTTTTCAGAGCAACAGGCTCTTCCTGAATCTGATAATTATATATTGCAGAGAAGATAGTCTCCCTTCAACAGCTACGGAATGTAATGTCAGGGAAGAGGTCTGTAACCCAGACTCAGATGATAAGTATTCAAGCATGGGGTTTGTTTTTGGAGGAAGGCAGGAGGTGCATGCAGATGGCTCTCCATAGGTAAATTTTCTGAGCAGCTAAGAGGATTTATCACACCAAACCTCGCACCTCTGCTCTCTCATGAGCTATGCCGGGACATTGGGGATCCCAGGCTGGGATCTAGATGGGGAATCTGGTTTGGTGTGGTGAGGTGAGATATGACAGGACTCAGTCTAATGGAACTTGACACTGCTATCAATAACAGGGCTGACAACCGCATTTGTATCAGGCAACAGGATGTCGTTAGATTGTCCAAACAGCTTCCTCACCTGAGTTTGTTCAGAACCTTTGCTACTAGAAATACCAAAGAAAGTCAATGCATTGGAGTCAATGCATAAAATCAGGTATATGAGTTGAGAGTAGAGCGGTTTGGAAAATTTTGGATGGAACTTTTTTTTGTTGGAAAATTCTGATTTGTCAAAAGTGATATTTCTGCTAAACTTTTCAAGCTCAACAAAATTTCATTTAGAAATTGAAAAACAGCATTCTGATAAGGTTAAACGGGAATATTTTGACTTTGTTTTGAAATGAATTTTCATTTCAACTATTTTAATTCTATATTCTACAATGTAGTATAAAATGAGTCAAAACTAGAAACAATGTTGGGTTTTAGGAATTACATTTTTGGGAAATTTCAGTTGGGAGAGGGAGGAACAATTTTTTTTTAATTATGGAAATTCCTGCAAAATGGAAAATTTGTGTTTCTCTCCAGGTCTATTTTAGACTTTTGACCTCAAACCCTTCCAAATTGCTTAGGTTCTTCTATTTATAGGAAATGCTAGGAGAGGGAAGGAGAACATCTCAGGGCCTGGCAAGCCCACAGTAATTTCTATTGCATGGTCACTCTGAAATATACCAGATAATGTTTGCCTGTGATGTGCCTCACACAAGAATACTTCTTGAAGCTGCTGGGATGTTTTTTCTACGACATCCAAGGAAGAGAGGGTAATGAGGCGGCAAAAAAATTCAAAAATCAGATGTTAAGAGTGAAGACTAGAATGTTATAATGCACACTGCGGTGAACTAAGACCTTACCCCTCAACAAAGGCTCAATACTCAAAACCTCTGAGGTGTCCAGACGGAACAATCTTATATTTTATAGCAACCTGCAAGGAACTATTATATCATATAAACTATTATATGATAACTAAGGAACAGAAGAAATTGTCGAGATGACTCAATGAGACAACAGGTATGTTGCAGTCAGCTGCAGGGACCAAGTCCAGTCAGCCCTAAGAAAGAAATTAATGGTTAGAGGCAACACATTGTTGACAATGCAATGATTATCTTGCTGGACCCAGTGACTTTGGAACCTCAAACTACTGCAGGAGCCTGTGAGTCCTATGCAAGAAACACAGATCTGAGAATAAGGATCTTAGACAGCATATATATTTTGAAAGCATCTTTCTTTTCAAGCCTCACTTCCACTCTATCCCTCAAAAGAAGCTTCTGAGTGACTTACCTCTGGGTATTTTAACTTTAAAGTTTTATGCATTTCTCGAAAACGACTGTACCGCCTGAATACTGTCCAGATCTCATCCAGGACGGTTACCTATTCACCAGAAAACAAAAACAACAAAAAAACAGTTTGTCATTAAAAAGAATGCAGCAAACAGAGTTGCTATATAAAGCAGGCAACATTAGTTCCCATACGTAACACCACATATTTTGATAAGTTTACTTAATTTTTCTGTTGTTATGGTGGCAGAATGTATTGGGGGGAAAAGCACAACTGGCTTTTGACAAAATTATTTGCTTGATTTCACAGACAAGAAATCTTTAACCATATTTATTCAGTGACAGAGACTGAACACTTTTATTGCATATTCTGGAGTGGCTTCACAAATCTGTATGCATGTGAAAATACTCAAAACCTTCCACTGTGTAGTTATGGTGCCTTTAGATACCAACATTATTATTTAAAATAATGAATGGGATAATCCATTACACCATAGCACACAGCACTGGTTTTGTGTTGCTATACATATATATATTACGCACGTCCACATTGTAAATTATTGCATGAGAGTGTATTTAACATTTGTAAAAGGTACATTGTAACAGTCCTGTAATTTTCTAGGTTTCAATTGAAAATATTTCTTCAAAATGCAATATATGCACCCTTACTCACATGGGTGTGCACCTTACTCGTAAGAGTAGTTTCACGTACGCCAACAGGATTATTCCTTGAGTAGGTACTTATCAATGTCACTAAGGGTGGCACAACCTATCCTAAGAGACTGGGAAAACCCGAACTCCTTGCTTCAACTGAGAAATTATTTGACATAAAGCAAGTTTTTCATTCTCTGAAATTAGTAGAAATGATCACAATTCCGAAGTCTTAACATATATACATACCTGGTATTAAATTAAATATATTAACCTGGTTAACAAGAGGTATAGCACTTGAACTTCCGATGTTATGGATCGAGGGCAAAGATAAACACGTCAACAAAATTTATTCCAGAAAGAACTGGGTTTGGCTTTTAACCCCAAAGTAAATCTAAAATAACTACTGTTCACTATTGATCATATAGTGTAGTTACGGCACTGGAGAAAAGCAGACAAGATGGAATAATAGGGGAGGGGGAAAAGAACTTGGAACAGCAAAACCAGAAGGAGCTTGTTATGAGTTCCTTATTTGGTCACAGCTAACTCATTAATACCATATAAATTATGACCTTCTCATTCCCTCTTGATGTGCATACAACAGTGGAATTACATAGTGACAACATTTTGCAAAAGGAAAAATAAATGTGCATTGTGTAACATAGGAACTAGAAAAAATAAGGGCATGTAACAAATTGATCTCAAGATATTCAGTTCTCTTTTTAACATCGTTGAGAATGTGAGTTTTCTACTACTTTAAGTCCTTAATAAGAAAATTCATTACCATTCCCTTCTTTGAAAGTTATTTTTTATAAAAAAATTGATCACAAATATGATCAAATGCTACTTAAACATAATAAAAATTTCTGCATGACACACTGCATTTCCTTATAAACAATTCATACCCAATTGCATCTCACAATTTTTTTATAATGATTATAATAATAAAATGTCTTAAGGATTTAAGAATCAGCTGAATGCATTTACAGTATATATTTATTTCAAACTGTAAACAGTGAATGAACAGTTTGCTGTACTAAAGAATGTTAATCTTTTAGACAAAATAGTTTATAATTTACCTAGATGATAACATCAGTCTCAGAATCTAAGCAAATGTTAGACTATAATAGGATGTCATTCACAATGCAAAAATGATACCGATGGTAATAATTAACTAATGTTTGAGCAGCTATAATTTTCAGGTCATTTCATTGTTTGTTTTAATTATATAAACAAACAGGGATTATAAATTAACAGTAAAATTTCACTCTGGGCTGACACTCTTAAGCTTACAAGATCTCAGTCCAGAAATGACTTTTGCCCTTTTTCTAAGTTTCAGTGAAAAAAAATAATGTCTTAGCAGGCCCAAAACATTCACGGCCCTCTGGACCACACACTTGTGGAAGAGCACTGACGTCAATGTGCCAAAAATGCTTGTCAACGTATCTTGCTCTGCATCTGAGAACTGCATAAGTTCCAGGAAAGCAAAGAATTACTCAAATCAAACTCAAGAGGACTCCAAATCCCAATTATTATTTCGCACCTCCATCCTGTGAGACTTTACCAAAGCTTAATGACTCTATTATCTATATTGCTAGATGCTAGACTGGGTTGAGGTAAGTAGAAGGCAGTATTGAGAAGCTATGTTCCAAACCATTGCTATTTTAACATTCTTCCTTGGTTAGCTGGTGTTCTGTCACCCAGGCAATGATACCCTCTCCACACCCTCAATACTGAGATTTTTAAGTGGCTCAATTTCAACGTTTGGCAAGATCCTAATATTCCCAAAAGCTCCATAATCCTACTGGATGTTAGGACAGGACAGACTCAGACTACACGCACAAAGGAAGGGTGGTTGCGGAAAACCTAATGTAACTTTCTATAGCCACTAAAGAGGGCCTGTTCCAACCAATGTAGTCAAAAGAGTAATTTACTTTTACGGGAGCTGGACTGCTCTAGTGAGAGCATAGCTTCCGTGGCTACACGGCCAAGAAAATCTGCAGAACTTCCCTAGAGCAGTAGCACGTAAAGTTAATTTGGGCTGGACTGGGCAGGTCATTTTTGTGCTGCTGCAGTTCAAAAATCAAATTTTATATCTGAAACATAGGGACTGTTAGTCCATATAGAGAGGCTATGGGTGTAACTCTCAAAAGGCTGACCTGCAGAATAGAATTTAGTTCCTAACTCAGAATGATGCTTTTTTAAAATTTTATGGCATATTCTGCCACAGTTTATTTTAAAACAATTTTATATCATCAGTGTTAGTATCTGTATACAGAGGATAATGTATTTTTTCCATAACATTTTAAACACATTTTTAACAACATTGTGACACGCAGTGCAATACTAAATATGGATTTATGAGGAAAACAACAGCTATTTTTGGAACCCTTGTAGTCTATCAAGTTAAATATATTTTTGACTTTATTACAAAAACTAATAAATTAATATTTAATTGAATAGTCTAAAACTGCAGTTTTAGTTCTGCTCTAGATTAAACAGGATTATTTCCTGCCTGAAAATTAGGTTTATGGAACGAGAATACGACAATGTGGACTGCTGAACTTTTCTTCTGCTTGGTGACAGAGGTAAACAGTCTAATCAACATTTTATGTTGATTTCCTATCGAGGCACTCAAAAGAAAACTGTAGTCATTGTCTTTTTTTTTTTTTAAGACACAAAAACAACAGTGAAAAAAGTAATTAAAAAATGTGCCCTATCCTGAAGCCAACAGAAAGGGAGATAAAAAGGTAGGAGAAAGCGTAGCCTACTGAATTATTTTTGTGAAATTATAGTGCCGTTATTGTCACTGTGAAACTTAACAGTCCCTCAACTCACCAGATGTGCTCCTTGAAAATAACCTCTGCAAGCTCTATTTACAAAATTAAGTTATACTAATTTTACTCCTGTTAGCATAGCAGAACCAGATCAGTTATAGGTGAGTGAGCTGAATTCTTCTCTGGCTCATTTATCACCTGCAGAATTAAGTTTGATGCTATTTTACAATACTTTTCCCAGAGCATAATCACCCTTTAGGACTTTAAGTCTACAAGCAGCATCAGCCAAGAGGTCCAAATGGTATATAGTAAGTGACGGAGTGTGAGGACGTTCCAAACGGCTACTCTGCAGATCTTTTCCTTGGAGAAAAATTCCATCTCCACCAATGACATTAACTATGGCACTCGTCAAATAGGACTTTAATATGGCGGGACAGGTGACTCGTTTGGCCTTCAAGTCAGTATGTTTTTGATCCAGTGATGGGAAAAGCTGAAAACCTTGTTTACATTTTTGTTTCTGCCACAATCTATGAACTCGGTATCTGAAGATCTAAAATTCAGTGGTCCTAAATTATATCTAGATTTACACAGATCTGTTTCTTGGAAGACATTTTTGACTAAAATATTGAGCAAAGAATTTAAAGGTGAACTGAGGATTTTAAAAAAAATGTATTTATATTTTTGGATTTAAGAGGCTGTGAATGAGATATTTTCTCTAAAAAACAGATTAATGATCTCTTTCTGCCTCATACTAATCTTTAGAGTTGTCTTTTGGAGTCAGTGAAATCCATGCCTGGAGGAGTCAAAATTTTGAGGGAATCCAGTACACTCTGAGCCTGTGGATGAATTGTGACATCTGGCAGCTATCAGTGGCATTATATCCACCACAAACTTCCTCCTGGATGCAGGCCAATTGCCTGCCTCTAGAGTGGGCTTCCCTGCTGAACATCCATTGTGGCTTCTGGCCACAACCTATGGGCAGCACAATAACATGAGAGCAAGCATGGATTGAGAGCAAGTGACTCGTGCGTTCCAATCCCAGTCCCAATACAGACATGCTCTGAGGCTTTACTCAAGTTATTTAAATAATCAACTACCTTCACTTATGTTAACATGGCTATTTGGGTTCTCTAAGGAATGCATACAAAACTGCCTGGCAGATGAGAGTTTATATGGAAAACTATCCATTGGCACGGTGCAGAGAAATTTTAAAAGACCAAAGTGGCATGCACCAGTGTGACATTTTTATGTGCTACAGACAATACTGTACTTTGGTGTTAACCGTGTGTATTGTATAAAGTGTGCGCAATAGTCATAGATAGTCTCAGGATTTTTTCTTACATTGATTCTTTAATTACCTTTGGACTTTTTAGTCCAGACAATACGTGCCTTTCAGCTATAGCAACACTTGTAATTAAAGTGTTCTGGGGTTTTTTTTTGTTTTTTTTTCAATGAAGAAGCCTGACAACCTTAGTTGAGAAGCAAGAACTTTTAGAGCTGAATTCTTTCTCTTTTTTTTTTAAAGCAGCCCTTTTAATGTAGTGCCAAATCATAGTTTTACAATTTTCCCCAAGTAGAGGGTAGTGCAGGAAAAGATTCCTTCCCTGCTCCCCACCTTGCTTCAGACAGGCAGATACTAATTTAAGTATCTGCTGATAAAAATGTATGTTCCCAAAGATTCACGGATGCGGCTTGCTTATCTTTAGAAGTTCTCTGATAGTTCAACTTGTATCTGAGTCAGAGTTTGAGGGCTGTAAGGTGCAGGAAAGTCATAGTTTTGTGGTAGGAAAAGAGCAATAAAAGCTTGAGCAGTTTGTTGGGAGACCAACAGCAGAAGTAGGACTAGGGAAAAAAATCTCACTCTGATAAAAGAGAAATTTAGATCTAAATTTGGGAGAAAGAAAAGACCCTCAGGTAATGAGTTATTTCAGCAGCTGGTAATCTTCCCTGGCCATGAGGGGCATCCATGAAATAAACAGGGTAGAACCTTCCTTTCCTTAACAGATTTATAGATTTTAAGACTAAAGGGAAGCATTACATCGTCTATGTATGTGGAAAAGACTATCTAGAAGAGGTTGAGAGAAAATTACCTCTCCCAAATCCTATCCTATAGTAACCCTAAACTATTAATAACCTTGGGACTTGACAGAATGTTTTCATTCTAGTAAGGAAGTAACTAAGCATCAACCTAACTTCACCTGATGGAGAATAGACTTTGAGGGACTCCACTTGAGAGGCAGTCAATCTGGATTTAAAAATGCTATATCTGCCTAAAGAAAACAACTTTGGTGAAGAGACCTCACTCTCAATCTAGCAAACAGAGTTATCAGTAGGATCAGGAACCCATAATCTAGGTTTTGAGGTTAAGACCATATTGACAGGATAATTAAGCATTCTTGAAACCTTCTACAGGGCAGTAAACTCTTGCCACTTTTGAATCTATAGTCGAGTCAAATGCAGTGTGTTTTCAGGAGTGAAAGTGAATCACCTTGTTCTATCTTTCGGTCTCAGAAATGAAACCGAGAGCCAGCCATCTGTAATGCAGGTTGTCCCCCCCATTTATTAGTCAACTATCAAGGTAGAGGAAGATGTGAATGTCAGCTTCCACCATAGCTAGTGCTTGCTTAATACCCTGGCCAAAATGATAGAGCTTTGCACTGGTAACAAACCCCTCCAAAGAAGATATGAAGGTAGTTCCTGAGAAATGACCTGGCAAATACGTGTAAGTTACTAAAGTAGAGCACCAAGTCAATCCTGTGAATTTAAAATGCTACAATTGAGACTAAGGTCACCATTCTGAACTTGCAATTAGAGATGCTGAGTAGTCATAAGACCAGAATGGAACACAGAAGCACAGGAATTGACATAATGAATCATATCAGTGCTCCATCTCATCTAATATGCTATCTCTAGCAATAGTCAGCATCAGACGCTTTAAAGAAAGATGCAAGAACCTGTATAGTGGACATATCTGAAGTAACCATCTCATTGAGGAAATTTCTTCCTAACCCCTCTCTCTTAATGGTTGGCTTATTCCCTAAAGCATAAGGCATCTTGCTCGTAATTTCTCCCCCACTCCTCTGAATTAGATATGGATGGTCTCATTATACCTTCAGGGATTTTGGTCTTCAAGAGTAGGAATCATTCAGTCAATAGGATATCTTTATGGAAGATAGTCTTGTAATTATGCTTCCATGAATCATAGAACTGGAAGGGACCTCGAGAGGTCATCTAGTCCAGTCCCCTGCACCCATGGCAGGACTAATTATCTAGACCATACCTGACAAGTGTTTGTCTAACCTGCTCTTAAAAATCTCCAATGATGGAGATTCCACTGAACCTCCATCATTGCCTAGGCAATTTATTCCAGTGCTTAACCACCTTGACAGTTAGGAAGTTTTTCCTAATGTCCAATCTAAACCTCTGTTGCTGCAATTTAAGCCCATTGCTTCTTGTCTTATCCTCAGAGGTTAAGGAGAACCATTTTTATTCCTCCTCCTTGTAACACCCTTTTACATACTTGAAAACTGTTATGTCCCCTCTCAGTCTTCTCTTTTCCAGACTAAAAAGACCCAATTTTTTCAAACTTCCCTCATAGATCATGTTTTCTAGACCTTTAATCATTTTTGTTGCTCTTCTCTGGACTCTTTCCAAGTTGTCCACATCTTTCCTGAAATGTGGTGCCCAGAATTGGACACAATACTCCAGTTGGGGCCTAATCAGAGGGGAATAGAGTCGGGGGCCCTGCAACCAGATTGCTTAATAGAGAGAGGGAACCCAGGAGCAGAGAAGTAGCAGCCTTCTAAGTCTCTGATGGAGTGGCAGTCGTAGGCTTATATTACAAGGACTGTGGGGTGGGGCTTGGAGCCTAATAGTCACCACAGGGAAAGCAGCTTGGGCAACAGCACGGCCTGGTCTCCAAGGAGAAAATAGACAATAAAAGAGAAACATGACTTGTGAAGACAGCAGAGAGAGTTAACTGCCTTGAATAAAGAAAGGCTGATGGATTATAAGGGATATCCCAGGTACTAACCTCTGAAGAGCCCTAACCAATTTCAGAGTTGCCACCTATGGTATTATGTTTATTAGTGTAATTAAGCTGATAACAAAGGCATACAAGTATAACAATAGTAGACTCCCATTCCCTGACACTGCTATGTCACCCTCTTCTATTGTTCTGACCTGTGAAAAAGCTGCAACTTGTTCCTTAGTAGTTACTTGCAAGAGGGATTCTTGAAAAGGTACAGGGAGTGGGATGATTTGGTATCATGAAGTCAAATATTTCCCCGAAGCCAATGGCTTATTGAGCTGATGTGGTTAAGACAGTTCAGTTTCATAGCCAATGATACACAGGAAGTGATGTGGCCAGCAGCAGGTCTGACCATCTTTGACCTAACCTGATGGATTAGGTACCAATTTTTCAGCTGGCAGAATGTGAACACAGCTCAGAAATTATCTGCATGTTGTAGTGAAAGCCCTTTAACCGGCGGTAGCTAATGAAAAACTAGGTCAGCAAGTTTGACACACAGTAGCTAAAGGCTGTCAATCCTCTTATCTCTGACCCCAGCAAATTGAGGTCTTCAGTCTGCAGAGATGTGTCACTCATACAAGGTTGTGCATGCTCTACCTTCACCAAGCATGTTTCCAGTCAGCTTTTCATGTTTTGCTTTGAAGAGAGACCGTCTCGATACCTGTGTTAGGAAGGAAAGGCAGTGTCCCTGTACTTACCCAACAAGGTTGAACATGAAAAATCTCAGGGAGAAACTAGGATGGAAGAGATAACATTGAGGGAGAAGGAGATGGGAATAGGAGAAATTAACAGAGTTTGAACATGGAGAAAATGGAGGGTGGAAGGAGAGGAGTAACATGGGGAGACCAGGGAGCAGATGGAACCTCAGAAAACATCTATAGCTTAATGCTGTGTTTGTTATTAGAGGAAAACATGACAAGTTTAATAACTTAATATGTCTAATAATTTTATATCAAATTGTACTGTGATTTTTGTGATAAAACCAGTATTATGTTAAAATTTAGCTTGAGTTATATTCTAATCTCAGCTACCCTACTGTCACTTCAATGTAGTTACCCCAAATTTACACTGGAGTAGTGAGATCAAGAGTCTGACCACTGAAGTTTTGTAGTTGTGCACATGATCCATTAGATGCTGTATGCAGACATCCCCACAGTATCCAGTAAAGTGTGCTGTTGAGTAAGAAAGTTTGTGACAATGGGGATTTTTAATAGAAAAAACATAAAAGTGACAACCTTCAGAAAGAATATTTACAATGCTCCCTTGTCCCTGACAATGAGATATCAGTGATAGTTAAGATTACATATTTGAGCCTTTTTTACCAAGGATGACATCTTGCCCAAGACATGACACTCACCTTGAGTTTAAAAGGCTTGTTTTGCACATTTAGGGTGGAGTGATCATATCTCTCCTGCTAATAGACATGTCTGAAATCCAGAATGTTTTCTGTTGGAAAGACCTTTGGCAGCCAACACAATACATTTCCTTGGGGTAATCATGCAGATTTCTAATGTGTAACATTTTTTAAACTGGCAGTTTTCTTTCAGGTTGTCGTCTACTTCTCTTGGCTTCTGTACTGCTTGTGACATCATTGTGAGCAGCAGTCAACTCAGTCATAGCTACACACTTTATTACCAACTGCATTTCACAATGCAAGAATGTTTTCCACCTTTTGAACTTTGATGGCTGGGTAGAGCAATCTTATAACCACTTGCTTCTGAATCTTGGGCATTTTTACATTTTTCTGTCACTCAGTAATGGTATAACAACGCAGCATGAGTGCAAGAAATCCAAACATTAAAGAAAGGTAAGTGAAAAACACTTACCTTTATTTCAAACTCATAGTGCTCATCTTTTCCCTGCCCACAAAGGACATAGCGTGGAATGCTAATTTTAATTGGATCCTTTAGGTCATCTGGATTTGCTCCCAGAGAGCGACAGACCATCCGCTATCAAGTAGATACCAAATAAGAAGAACAAAGGAAGACCAGAATCACTACATGGAACATACTTCAGTTGGCTAGAAATAAGAAAATGCTCTTGGACAGAGAAGTAGAGAAAAGAGCATACAGGAGGCAAAGGTTATTTAGAAACATGAAGGGTTCTTTGAAAGAAAAATGGTAATCATCTTATTAATAAACCCTCACATTTCTTTTAGATATACATGAAAAAACTGTGATAAAGCCATTTCAATTGTTGTTTAATATTTGAAGGCATTTGCAGCTTAGAAGTAAAAAGCTAAAAAGGTAGCATTAAATCAGAGACCGGCAACCTTTGGCATGCGGCCCATCAGGGAAATCCGCTGGTGGGCTGGGACGGTTTGTTTACCTGCAGCATCCTCAGGTTCGGCTGATCGCAGCTCCAACTGGCCGTGGTTCGCCGTTCCAGGCCAATGGGGGCTGCGGGAAGCGGCGGCTAGCACATCACTTGGCCCACACCACTTCCCGCAGCCCCCATTGGCCTGGAACGGCAAACCGCGGCCAGTGGAAGCTGTAATTGGTTGAACCTGTGGATGCTGCAGGTAAACAAACCGTCCTGGCCCGTCAGCAGATTTCCCTGACGGGCTGCATGCCAAAGGTTGCCAATCCCTGCATTAAACTTTATGTTTTGATCTTACTCGAAAATATAAATAAATGAATTAGGACTTTACAACCAGAAATTGACCTTGTTTTTTGTTTGTTTGTTTTAAATATCAGACCTATTAGCAGACATCATGCAAAGCTTGAGAGAATCTGGGCAATCCTACAAATATTTAAATCCTAAGGCATTTTATCATTCAATAAGGTACAGACAACACTTTAATCCATTGTCAAAACAGTTTCCTATCATATCTTTTAAGCCGCATCTGACTAACAGAAAAGTCAAATATGACAAATGTTTATGGTCTGGACAGCAAGGTGCTGGAGATTACAAACACCTTTACAGATAAGTCTACAATGGGAGTGCATTTCTTTGACTAAGAGCTAATAGGATCTGCAATTTAGCAATCTTGTATTTTCCAAAGTTGTGTCAAAAATTAAAATATTTTTGCAACTCAAGATTAACGTTTTGCAAAGTTTGTGTCCAAAAGTGGCAAAAGCATTTGTAATGAATAAAGATATTAATTATGTGATTTCTGGTACCATTAAGTTCTCCATCTTTTTAGTGGAAAAAGTTTAGTTTGAAAAGCTTCGTAATTTCACTTTTATTTTAAAAAGCAATAGCACTGAGACAAATACAAGTTTATAATATAGATTTTAAAAACAGATTTAATTTTGCTGTCATATTCCATTTTTATACATAACGATGTTACCCAAGGACATCTATATAATCTAGATCAACGCTTTACTGATGACCACCTGAGACTCTGTGTTCCTTACTCCAGAGCAAGCCGACAGGCTATTTAGAGGTCTTATTTCTATGAAAAAATACTAAAACCCCAATTGAAAGTGTTATTTCCAATTTATTAACATCTGACTTTTTACTGTATAGTAAATTGATCTCCAAAACCAAAATATCCTGTTTAATTTTTTAATATTTCTATACCACATATAAACAATGTCTTAAAGCAAAAAAGACAAGGTAATCTTCTGCTATTTTAGTAAGTGAAATCTATATTCGACATGTGTGGGACTGACAATCCTAGAAACCTAAGTAGAGCCACCACATTGCATAAGCTCCTACGCTTAAGTGCCCCAATTCTGACCAGCACTGACTATCTAGTGGTCTCTCCACTGCGACTGCACACAAGGTGTTTGTTGGTTTCAGTTGTGATGGTGATTTTTGTGCTGTGTACTTATATATAACAGGAACTGCACCAAGACTATCAACTCTTTCACATAGGCCTCTTTCTGTGGTATCTGTCCATAGATAACTTTTGGTTACTTACAGATTTACCTGGCTTGAACTGGCCACCGAGAGCAAAAATCTCTCTCTCCTGTTACTAATCCAAATCTCAATCTTTTAAAATGTTATTAGAGCTGGAACTTTTTGCCACAATCTTTTTCCAATAGAAAATTAGGCTTTCATCTAAATGAAATTTTTCACAGAAAGCATCTGCTTTCTTGAAAACATTCATTTTTTCCATTTGAAAACTAAACTTGAAAAACAAAAGTTCTTGGTCAAAAGCTGAATATCTCAGAGGTTTTTGATTTCTAAAAAGAGGGGGGAAAGGTCTGATTTTTTTTGTTTAACACTAGTTAATATTTACCTTGAAAGGAAGAACAGTTCATTTCCCTGAGACTGACACTTTAGTTTAATCTCTCTCTAAAATAATACCACAAAAGTTACTCTCAATAAGTTAAAAACAGTGACAGAGGGTGTTTATCATTTATTCATCTTTGTGGAAAATATACTGTTTCTACTGAGAATTTACATAGAAATTATAGTTTAGAAAAAGAAATAATATAGTACCAAACAAAATAAACTACAGTATTTGGCAAAGAACGTCCTAACAAATTAACAAATCTTTGACAACCATCAATGTTTATCCAATAATATTTACATTACAGTGGAATAAAAGGAGTTTCAGTGCAAGACTGTTCTGTGAAAAGCGTAGAGTTTACATTGTTTTAGATTTGAAGACAAATAAGAGTATAGAAATTCTGTGGTGCATCTAACCAAATTCAGCCATATAGTAGAATTTTTCTATATAATCCAAAAAGTGTTACATACAGTATGTATAGTCACATACCAACCTTGATAACAGTAGTTCTCACACTTATTTACTTTTTAAGTCCCAATGAGACTCACTTGGAATGTATTCTCAGCATCAGTAAGGCCTTGTTTACACTACACAGTTTTGTTGGCAAAAGGCAGCTTTTGCTGATAAAACAGTAGAGATGTACACACTACAATGCTACTTTTGGTGGCAAAACTCTCCTATTTTGGCGACAAAATAAAACCACCTCAATGAGAGGCATAAAGCTTTTACGGCACAGTAAAATTGACAAAGCATCAGTGTAGGTCGGGGTGGGCAAATTTTTTGGGTATGGAAATTGCATGGTGGGCCATGAATGCTGACAAAAACTGGGGGTTGGGGTTCAGGAGGGGATGAGGGCTCTGGGGTGCTGCTGAGGGTGAGGGGTTGGGGGTGCAGAAGGGTGCTCCGGGCTGGGACCGAGTGGTTCAGAAGGCAGGAGGGGGATCAGGGCTGGGGCAGTGGGTTGGGGTGCAGGCTCTGTGTGGCGCTTACCTCAAGCAGTTCCTAGAACCAGCAGCATGTCCCCACTCTAGCTCCTACACAGAGGCACGGCCAGGCAGCTCTGCACCCCGCCCCATCCGCAGGTGCTGCCCCTGCAGCTCCCATTGGCTAACCCTGGCCAATGGGAGCTGTGGAGGCGGCACCTGCGGACGGGGTAGCACGCAGAGCCCCCTGGCTTCCCCTATGTATAGGAGCCAGAAGGGAGACATGCTGCTGCTTCCAGGAGCCGCGCAGAGTGGGGCAAGCCCCTGCCCCTGCTGGAGCACCGCAGCAGGGCAAGCCCCAGACCCCGCTCCCCGGCAGGAGCTCAAGGGCTGGATTAAAATGTCTGGAAGGGCCGGATGTGGCCTCTGGGCCATAGTGTGCCCACCCCGGTGTAGATGCTGCTGTTTGTTATGTCGCCCTTACAGGCCTCCCCCAGTATCCCACATTGCCTGCCGTGACCACTCTGCTCACTGTTTTGAACTCGGCTGCCTTGCATCTAGCTATGCAGGCAAGTGCCCCTCCCCTTTCAAAGCTCCGGGAAGCTTTGACATTCTTCAGCACAGAGAGCTCACAGAGCTGCTGAGGAGGCCGCTCCCGCTCGCTGAGGAGGCTGTGGAAAAACTCGGAGGGAATTACAGAACCATAGGCAGGCAGGCAAAGAGGGCGGCTGATGCTGCAGTGAGGGGAAGGTGGAGAGACTGCTGTGCAGAGCTGGGGGCTGATGCGTGGGGGGGCAGACCCCCTCCCCCTGCCTCAGGATTGGTTGCTCAGGCTGCTGTCTGAACTTAAAGAGACAGCATGCTGATACACTGTTTCTGTCTCTCCCTCCCCCACCCTATGCATACACTCCCCCCCTCCCACGCGTACACTTCAGTTAAAAAGTGGCTAGCAACTGTTCCCATGGAACGATGGGATTGAGAAACCTGCATCATGTGACGTTGTACCTGCCCCATAAGGCATTGCAAAACCTTCGCAGTGTGATGCGCTCTGCCGACGCAAGGAGGATCATGTGGACATGCAATAGCGCTTAAACCGAAGCAGCATAACTTTTGTTGACAAAACTCTGTAGTGTAGCCTAAATGGGTTATAGTGATTATATATGTCCAACTGAAACAACATTGTGTTGTACTATGTGAGCTCATAATACTCCTGGGGGAAATCTGTGCCACTGCACAATTGTGCAGAAATTAACGTTGGGCATGCAGAATTTCCTTTTTTCCCCCCATATAAATGGGCTGCAGAGCTGCTGGCTGCCACTAGGGACTGTTGGACTCAACAGAGTCCAGCTCACAAATAGAAGACAAGGCCGGGGGGGACGGAGAGGGAACTAGAGAGTCTAGCTGCAGTTCCCAGCATACCCTGAAGGAAGGAGGCGGCAGTGCACAGGAAACTCTGTGCAAGCTGGGCACCCAGCATCAGGCTCTTTTTTCCTCTGGATCCCTGGGCTCCAGGAGGGTAGGGTCTGTGAGAGTCTGGGCTGGAGAGGTGCGGGGGGGTTCAGCTGGGATAAGGGTAGGGGTATGAATGTCTGGGCTGGGCAGAGGTGAGCGGTCTGGGCTGGGGAGAGGCTGCGGGGGGGTGGGGTGGGGGTGGACGCAAATGCGAACTGTGTTGTCGTAGGAGTTTCTTTAACTCTACTCCCAGGGCAATTCTTTGTTGTGTCTGTATTGTTACAGACATACTTGCTGACAAATATTTTGAAATAAACTACCAAAATAATTGAAACTGGCGTGATTATATAGTGCAGTGGTTCCCAAACTTGTTCTGCTGCTTGTGAAGGGAAAGCCCCTGGTGGGCTGGGCCGGTTTGTTTACCTGCTATGTCCGCAGGTTCGGCCGATCGCAGCTCCCAGTGGCCGCGGTTCGCTGCTTCAGGCCAACGGGAGCTGCAGGAAGCGGCGGACAGTACGTCCCTCAGCCCGCGCCGCTGCCCGCAGCCCCCATTGGCCTGAAGCAGTGAACCACGGCCACTGGGAGCCGTGATCGGACGAACCCATCATGCCTATGGGTTACTGGTGCTCTCGTGCCACTTTTCAATAGTTCAGATCATTCCTGGAGCGGGATCTTAAGAGAGAGAGAGGTAAGAATTCATTCAGTGCCACACAGCATCATACAATGGGTCACAAAGCAAACAGACAAGAGATAACAGGACCCTCAGCTGGGTTTCAGGATCGGCATTTGGTACATCTTGTGGAGAGACATCAAGGGCCAAATGTTTCTATTTTTAATTGTTGGGAAGCATTAGCGCAGTATCCCCAATTCCCTGGATTGCCAGCTGACCATGTTAAAAGTGAGAGACTTGTTATGAAACTTTTGGCAATCCTATGTACAACCACTCTTACTGTAGCATGATCATTGTTCAAAATACAAACCAAAACATAGCCCATATCTGTAACTAAATCTCTGATATATTTGCATTCATCTAATTTCCTCTATTTTCAAATCACATGGTCCAAGTACCTACACTAAGACTATATTAAGACTTAATCTCTTTGCAATTTAGTCAAAAAAGATATATGAATATTTTTTCCTTCTCAGAATAGGGAGAATGACAAGTTGTGAAATATTTGTCAACAAATTGGGTTTTCAAATAAAGGATTTGCTTCTCAGGTCTGAGCTGTCTGCTTTGCATTGCTTCAGTGATACACAGCAGCTAAAAAGTCTGCTAACCACCTCACTCAAAGTGTACAGAAACCCCTCTGGGATGCATACAGCAACATTTCTCCTGGCATTAAGTAGAGGAGATCAACAGAATGACTGAGACCCAGCAAACCCGGCTTGCCAGAACAGTTCCCTGGGTCAGTGGACAGTCAGGGATAACAGTGCAATTCTGAGACTACTCTAAATTACATCAGAAAACAGATCAGCCCCCAGGATTAAAGGAACAGAACAAATAGCTTATAGCTATCCTATCCCCCACCCACCCCAAGAATATGTTAGCCACAGCTGAGGATCTGACACTTAAGTTCTTCTTAAAGCATCAGAAATAAGGAAAATAGATAAAATACTACATTCAAAGGACTCAACAAACCAATAAAAAAATGTAGGCAACTGATCATATCCTGATTATGGAACAATTTGTTTTAAAACAGTAAACAAGATTGAGTTTAAAAAGAGTCACTATGTCCTTTACCTATGATTTATTCCTAACCATAACTCTAGCTTCTCACCCCACTCCCAAAAATATTTTATTAAAAACTCTGTTTTATATGGTTTGACCTATGTATTAAAAAAATCACATACTAATTATCTTAGGCCTTGATTCTTCTTTATGATAGGCAGATATAACATCTGATCTTATGAAAATGGCTGCACTATGAAAGGAATGTGTGTGATTAGATTATCTGTCAGTGCATATCTGCATACTGGACAGAAGTATCAAGTTCTCATCTTAAGGATGTCATAAACTACAGTTTGGCAATTAGAAATATAAGAATTACAAAAGACCCATAAAGTTCAATTTCACTTTTTGTGACTTGCTTTTAAAACTATAAATCACTCAAATACAACCATGATATACTTTGGTTAAAAAAAGAACTAAATACATTCTAATATGTTATAGGGTTTTGAGATGTCCAACTTCTCCCACCCCAAACTATAAAAAAATTATTAAAGATTCTGTGTATAGATTCTGCTATATCTATATGTTTTCTGTAAGTTTACTTTAAGGATTTACACTTGTGAAATGTAAGTGCCTATGATGAATCATGTTTAAATAACAACTGGCTCATTAAGGGATCATGTAGATTCCTCTCTTTACTTTATAGGATTATAATTTATTCTTTTCCTATAGAAAAAACAGTCTGTGGACAGACAGTAAAATGAGTAAATGAATATAGTTCCTGACAGTGTAACTGTGGTTCTGCAAGATGTGATGCAAATGGGCATTCCAAGTAAGTGTGTGCATGCCGCGTGCGCTGGAGCCAGAGACTTTTGCCTAGCAGTACTTACAGATGGGCAGTGCTTGCGCTTCATGCCTGTTGCCCCTCCCCTGGCTATATGAGGCAACACTGCCCCGACTTCCCTCAGTTCCTTTGCACTAAAAGTCCAGGGGAAGACTCTGATGCAGAGGGGACGAAGGGTGGATCATAGAATACACATCTGCAGAACATCTCAAAGAATCACAGTTACAGTGAGTAACCATTTCTTCTTTGAGTAGATGCAGAAGTATTCCAAGTAGGTGACTAGTAAGCAGTACCCCATCTGGAGGCAGAGCTCAGAGTCTACCTGAGTAAGGATTGCTGGACTGCTCTTCCAACATTAGCATCTGCTCTGGAAGAAGCAGTCATCCCATAAGGGTCCGAAAATGTATGTATGGACAATCACATGGCTGCCCTACAAACGTCCAATATGGAAATGTCATTAAGGAACGCCACTGACGTTACCTGTGCTCTCGCTGAATGTGCCCATATCTGCTGAGGAGGCATAGCCAACACGATCTCATACACAGTCTTGGTGCAAGATGTTATCAATCTAGAGATGATCTGTGCAGAAATCACCTGTCTCTTCATGCAGTCCGCAAATGATACAGGCAAGTGGAAGCATGAAACTGTTCAGTCCTGTTCAGATAAAAGGCTAAACAGCATCCTACATAGGGAGGCATTGTTACTCCAGGGCAGAATGCAGCTTACAGAAAAATACAACCAGATACACTGCCTGGTTCAAATGAAATAGAGACCATCTTGGATACAAACTTTGGGTGTGGCTGGAGTGTAACTTGTCCCTGGAGAACAGCATGTAAGGAGGCCCAGCCATCAGTGCCTAAAATTCACGCGTTCAGAAATCTCTTTATAAGCATAGCATTGGAGAAAACTGGTTTCCCTTGGATAGATAGACGAAATATTGATATTGCTGTCAAGCGTACTCTCAGGGAACTGAGTGTTAAGCCTAATTCCTGAAAGTATATCAGGTACTCCAAGATGTCCTGTATGGAAGTCTCTGCCGGATGGGTCGCATAGGCCAAGGACCACATGGAAAACATCTTCCACTTAACCATGTAGGCCATTCTAATGGAAGGCTTCCTACTGTTACGTAGGACCTGTTGGACAGCCTCCGAGCAACACTCTTCCTCCTTATTCAGCCATGAAGCAGCCACGCCGTAAGGTGCAGGGAGCTGATCGCCGGATGCAGAGTGTGGCTGCGGTCCTGTTTGAGAAAGTTGGAAAGGAGAGGAAGAGTCATGGGAGGCTGAACTGACAGAGAGAGGAGGTCCAAGAAGAAGCACTGCGTTGGCCACTCTGGGGCAATCACAATGAGCCTGGCTGAATCTTCCTTGAGCTTGGTGATGACCTGAGGAACGATCAGGATAGGAGGGAATGTGTACAAAAGAGTTGATTGTCAGAGGGAGCCCAGGCTGAGCTCCTCCTGAGAGCAGAATAAGTGACTCTTCCTGTTTTCCCTCGTTTTGACAAGACAGATTGTGGGGATGCCCCATGCTGCGAAAACTATCTGAAGGACCAGCCTTCAGAGACCATTTGTGGGTCAGGGAGAAAAACCTGCTGAGATGATCCATGAGGTGGCTCTGGATCCCTGGTAAGTGGACAGCTAGCGGGTGACGTCGTCTTCAATGCAGAACTGCCACAGGTTTATTGACTCAAGGCAAAGTCATCTGAACTGGGCTCCCCTTCATCTGTTCACATAGTACATCGCAGTGGTACTGTTGGTGAGTACGTGAACAACTGAATGCCTGATACAGTCCCGGAAGGCATGACATGCATTGTGGACAGCCCAAAGCTCCAGCACACTGATGACTTTCTGTTCTGACCAGAGGCCCTGCACCATCAACAAGTCCAGATGTGACCCCCAACCCAGAAGGGATGTGTTGATAACCATTGACTTGGCTGGAGAGGGCCAAACAAAGAGGACCCCATGGCACATTGAGTGGGGACTCTTACCAGTGCAGGGGTTCCAGGACGGATGGAGAAAGGTGACTCGACCTGCCCAGAGAATGCAGGGCAGGGCACGGCAGTAAACCATCCTGAGCCACATCTGAAGAGGGCAAAGATACAACCTGGCAAGTTGGACCACCTGAGTGCAAGCAGATACATGGCCCAACAGTCTCAGACACACATGGACTGTCGTGGATGGATGTGATTGTAGACTGAGACACAGCTGTCAAATCGCCTGGAAGCAGTCAGTCAGAAGAACACTCTCAACCTAATGGAATCTCACAGGGGCCCAACGAACTATTTGCTGAGAGGGAACCAAGTTCGACTTCAGAGCATTTAGAATGAGTCCCAAATGGTCGAGTAAATGTAGCATGGTGTCGATGTTGGCAAGAACCTCCTCTCTGAAGCACCCTTCAGCAACCAGTCATTGAAGGAGGGGAAGATGTGGCTTCCCTTCCCTCTTGCGGTACGCTGCAACCACTGCCATGCATTCGGTGAAGACTCGGGGAGGGGCAGAAGAGAAGCTGAATAAGAGAACGACACTCTTAAAGTGGTGATCGCTTACCATGAAGCAAAGAAACTTCCTGTGACTTGGTAGGATGGCCACATGAAAGTAAGAGTCTTGAAGTTCCAGAGCGGTGAATCTGTCATTCTGAGACAAAGCAGGGAGAACAGCTGATATGTGAGGTTGCTCATGGTCACTCTATTTGATTAATTTGTTGAATCCACAGAGTTCGAGGATGGACCTCATCCTGCCCTTAGAGTTTGGTGGCATGCTCCAATTGGGATACCATTGCGGGCGCCAGCCTCATGAAGTCTTGGACCAGCTGTCTAGACAGGACTGAAAGGCAGAGTAGGTCCACCGTATCCAGGTATGAGGACATCACAAACACTGTCGGTGCTGGCATCATTCCTGTCAGTACCGGACTCCACGGATGCCTGGAGGCCAGAACTGGCATCAGTTGTAAGGGATGTTCATCCTCCCTACCCTGTACCAAGGGAGGGTAAGAGGCTCCCACATCATCCCATGTGCCGGAGCCAGTCCCATGACGGTCCACACTATTCTTAGGGGAAGCAGAAGAGTCACCCTGGGACCTGGAGCGCTCATGATTGGTCTTATGAGCACTCTTTTTTGGCATCAATGATGGAGAATGACTCCTGCACCTCTTTGGAGTGGCCCCTATCCCAAAACGGGAGGCAGAAGCACTTTCCAAGCTGGAGAGTGATCTGTGGCCCGAGAAGGCCTCAGTACTGGGTCAGGCCTCGTGGTCTCTTTAAGCAGGTCCTGCTTGAGGCGAAGTTCCCATGCCACCTGAGTCCTCTTTTTCAACGATGTACAGATCAAACAGTGCTCCTTAAGGTGGGCTTTGCCTAAGGCGGACCAAGCAGCTCATGTGGGGGTCACTGTTGGAAATCGCCACTCCACACAAAGGGCAATGCTTGAACTCCAGCGAGGGCATCACCGGGGAGCACTACCTCTACCACTATTCTATAGTCTATAACTTTTACTCTAACACTAGTCAACTAAACTAATAACTATGTACACTAAAACTAGGCTAGGAGGATGACTTGCAAGGTGGTGAAATCACCACCCCACAGAGCTCTCATTCCAGCTGATGGGCAGTCAGAAGGAACTAAAGGGGGTCAGGGTGGTGCTGCCTCATGTAGCCAAGGGATGGGCTACAGGTATGACCCCCCCCAGCCTCCCTAGGTACTGCTAAGCAAAAGTCTCTGGCTCCAGCATATGCGGTGCACACATACTTACTTGAATACATGTCTGCATCTATTTAAAGAAGAATTTATGGAGCTTCTGCACCTTAAAAGGAGAAAACATTAGAAGAGGCCCTGTCATATTTTAAGATGAGGTTTTATGAAGTAAAAACCAAGTGTTATTAAAATTAATCAGCAGAAAGTTAGCACCCAATGATTTTGACATTTAAATTGTCTCCCTTTAAGAAATGTGCCAAAAATTAAACCCTTAGAAGGTCGGCAGGCAAATCTCCAGACTATCAATGCAATGATTTTTAGAAACTGTGTACACATGCACACACACAACATCCATAGGGTTACCAGGAGATAATGCACATCCTATGGGTTTAAATACACTCTAACCCATGTAAAGTAATAGAGTAAACCTAACGGATACGACAAACATGAATCTTGAGATTCAACCAAAAACCACTACTAAGTGGATAAGACCTCTGGAATCAGGAGGCAAGAGATATTCATTTAAGTAGTTAAGAGTCCTCTGAAAGAGGGCCATTCAGGTGGCAAGAGTGAGGAAGACACTAACTAGAGCTTTCTGGTGAAGCTGGGTAAGAGATGGCAGGGGTAAAAGTCAGCAGCACAGAAGAGAAGGATGAATATAGTACTAGTAAGAGTAGAGAGTGGTTGCTTGTGTAAAGATTCTGAACCATTCACCCTATCAAACATGTACATTTGAAATGTGTTTGCCTTTTCAGGAAGCTGTATGGGTACTACACAGACCCATACAAAGCAAAAAAGAAACAAATATGGGATGTAGGTAAGATGGGTACATACTAGGGCTGTTGATTAATCGCAGCTAACTCATGCAATTAACTCAAAAAAATTAATTGTGATTAATCACACTGCTAAACAGTAGAATACCAACTGAAATTTATTAAGTATTTTGGATTTTTGAAAATATAGAAAATATATTGATTTCTATTACAACATAGAATACAAAGTGTACAGTGCTCACTTTATATTATTTTTATTACAAATATTTGCACTGTAAAAGTGATAAAGAAATAGTATTTTCAAATTCACCTCATACAAGTACCAAAGTGCAATTTCTTTATCGTGATAGTGTAACTTACAAATGTAGATTTTTTATATATATAACTGCACTCAAAAACAAAACAATGTAAAACTTTAGAGCCTACAAGTCCACTCAGTCCTACTTCTTGTTCAGCTAATTGCTAAGACAAACAAGTTTGTTTACATTTATGGGAAATCTGCTGCCTCCTTTTTATTTACAATGTCACCTGAAAGTGAGAAAAGGCGTTCACATGACAGGTTTGTAGCCAGCATTGCAAGTTATTTGCATGCCAGATATGCTAAACATTCACATGCCCCTTCATGCTTCGGCGATTTTTTTAATCGCATGATTAATTTTTTTAATCACTTGACAGCCCTAGTATGTACCTTATGGTATTCTCTACAAGATTCAAAGGTTGTAAATGTATTCTTTTGCTTACTGTCTAACAGCAGTGATAAAAAGTACTTGATATCAATATCCCTTAGCCTGTCTACTTTTGTTGTATCTAAAATGTATCTGGATTTCTATGCCTAGTCAAATACATAATTAGCCAAATGGCTTCTTCATTTGAACCGAATGTTATTTCCCAGATTTCCAATGGAACATTTAAATTGTCTTTAAAAAATGATGGAATACGTGTCAGCTGAGTATTTGTTTCTTTTGTATGGGGTTTAGAAAAACCAATCCTTGAATCTGATCCAACCTTACTCATTTTAGAAAAAACAAGCTGAATTCTTGTTAAATTATTTTTGTCTGGGACAACCACACAACGGACTTCATTCAAACAGTATAACTGAATTTTGTCAAACTGGGACTGTTGAGGTAAAGTGTACAAAGAACTAGGAACAGGATAGAAAACCCTATCTTCCTTCATGAGTCCTATATGAGTAGTTGTAAGAACTAGTGATCTGTAGGTCATTTGTTTAAAATGGTCTTCAATCTTCACTGTGGTATAGAGCAATACATGAACATCCCCTAAAGGGGGTTTATTAGTTTCCATGTTTTCATGAAACAAGTATACCAAGTCAGCTAAGACACGCCGGAATTTGCAGGACAACCGTACTCCACTTGCAAAAACTAAATCAGTGACTTCTGATGTCCAATGAAGTGACAACTGCAGCAAATCACCTTTCAGCAGCTGGTGATTTAAACAAACGGCATCGTCTGATGTCGTAATCAAAATACTCAGTATATCATGGCATATTCTCTGCGTGAAGTCTTTGTTATAGGTAAATATTGTGAGTAAACTATCTTCAGTACAACATACAAATCTTACACTCTGTCCAGCAAAACCAACTTCAATTTCTCTTATCATGGTGATTGGAAGAACATGAAAAATTGTCAAGGAATCCTGACAGTTGTCTTCTTGGTTGACTGATAAAACAACAGCATACAAAACAGAGCTGAACAAAAGCAAA
The DNA here is from genome assembly GCF_965140235.1 of Caretta caretta. Classification (NCBI taxonomy): domain Eukaryota; kingdom Metazoa; phylum Chordata; order Testudines; family Cheloniidae; genus Caretta; species Caretta caretta. Next base: position 197,729,412 of record NC_134208.1, on the reverse strand, counting down.
CAAGCCGGCTCTGGATCAGGTTTCTTGCAATTGCCAACAGCAAGCCAGTATACACCTTTTAATTGATCCATCCTGGCACAAACTTGTGGTAAGGCACAGATCACATACTCCAATAGTCTTTCAAGAGAACAGACTTGAAGTTTCAGTAACTCATCTGGAAAATGCACAAGTTTTTGCCTTAACACCAAGCTCTTTTTCATTTCTTCATTTCCATACCAGTACATAGACCCTTCAGAAGAATCTCGTTCATGCATGCTTGAGATTTTTGAGGATACACACTTCACAATATTCTCTGTTGACAGGAGGTTTTCTAACTGAATGCTGCTATCAATATGCGCTTTATCCTCATTAATGGAGTGAGGCGTAACCTTCATATCTGATCTGAAAGGTACATTTACATGTAATATTTTTACAAATGGCAAATTTTTCAGCAATGATGCCACTTGTGCACATCTCTCACTTCTATCACACAGATTGCCCAGCTCCTTTATTTGTTTAATAACTTGGGCACTATTGAGCATTTGACTACAAGTGTCTTTGTAAAGAGAAGAGAGCTTGCTAAAAAGATAGCCAAAGCCATAGCTCTGTTCTGTTCTCACATCTGAACATGACGCTTCTGATTTTGGGGAGATTATTTTGCTAATATCCAGGTCTTCTTCAACTGGCTGCTGAGAAATATGAGACTGGTCTGGAATAGTGCTATACGCTGTGTTAAATGGATTGTTCTCTTTGGGTGCTATTTCAGAAAGTATACTGGACTGAGAGAGAATTAAGCAAGATGTGTTGCTAAAGCTAACCTGCTTATTCCCAGAGGCTAAAGGTTCTGAGCCAGAGAGATGTTGTGAATGAGAACAATCAAATTCAGTCCTTGTGGTGTCCCCGTCCCAAGAAGTAATTTTTGCATATTCAGGATTGAGATCCACCATTTTATATTGCGAATGCTCCACATTGCCCATATTGTGATTTTGTGGAGATGTGAATGTAACATTTTTATAATGAATTTTCTCCCCATTAAAAATGTTAGTATTTTTAGTGTGATTCAGTTTATATTCAGTATCATATAGGCAATCAAAGCAATGCAGTTCTGACTGGTTCCTTTCATTCCCAACTCCATTTTGTAATGGAGAGGGGTAACCGATTTGTTCAGGAATAGAAACTAAGCTCAACATCTCTGGACATTTGTTGTGTCTTTCGAGCTCTGCTATTGTTGCTTCTTCTCCAGCCAAGTTAGAGCCAATATCATCATCTTTAAAGTCAAAAGGGAGGCCATAATGTAGCTGCCAAGGTCGTCTTTTCTGTTTAAAAAGCCAAAATAGGAAAATGGAAGCACCTTCTGCTTTGAAAATGTCTTGAATTCAGGTTTAATTTTAATTAGGTTTGTGCATTCATTCACAAGTAATCAAAACTGTGAGACCAAATCCAATTCTACTGATTGAGGTCTGATTCAGGAACAATCTTTATATCTTTACCCCACACCCATCATTTTTGTGTGTGTGTACACAGTATCCATTTCACTTTGTCTAGTACTGCATTTGGTTTCCTCAAAAGAATCAGAATGTTCATAGGATAACGAATTTTCTATATGCTTTTTAAAAAATTCAAGATCTAAACCGGGATAAGAAAAATGAGGAAAGAACTAGGGGGGAAAAAGTGATATTGCCAAATAAAACATTATAGTCGTACAACACTTGGTGGTAAAATACTTCCAGATTGTCTAACGTTAAACCTTCAGGACATGTTCACAAATATTTGCTCTCTAGTACTGCTAGTATTCTGAAGGCTCTGACATGAGTGAGACAATTGGGAATAGACATGTTAAAGCGTACTTTGATTAGAAATAATAATTTTGTTCCTGATCATAAATTGGTTTTGTCCTATAGATCTAGGAAAGGGATACTGTTCCAAATAAAGAATTATGAAAAAAAAGTCCTTCACCACAAAAATATGCTATTTAAATAAAGCAAGAACTGTACCCACATGCAAGATTCCATTTATTTTTTTGCCTGAAAAATAGCTTGACTTCCCTATTAGCTATTAATCTTACTGTGAATTTGATATTCTAATTATGCAGCTAAACATTAAGAAATTTAACTACTGAGCATGCCATAATTTAAGACAATCATTTCATTCTGACGAATTATAACCTACCTCATACTTCAATTTCCGTTGAACAGTACCATTATGAAGTGTTTCATTATCCTAAGAACCAAAAAGGTATATGTAATTAAAAAAAAGTTTCCTTCTTATAAAAGTTGAACTATTTAAAGCAACACAGACCTAAAGTAAATCAGTTTAACTGTCAAAAATATGCATCATCTTCTACTGGTGTTTGCTAAGATACTGCCTTACAGCTGAATTAAACTATTCAGTTTTCCAATTAGGAAAAAGGGAATTTTAACAAGAATGGCTTGTTCATTTTTAAGCATGTATTATTAAAAATATTCAGTACTCATTTTGATGGAACTTTATGTTGTCATCAACAGAAGCATAATAAAAGGCAGAGGGAGTAAAACTCTTCATATCAATTTTGGAAAAGTTAAAGGCTTTGGTGCCATTTAGAGAATATCTTCACTGAGCGCTACATATTTGAGAAGAAACTTAGATTAAGATGCAGTTCACTGAAAATAATCGCAATGCAGGACAACATGGAAATATTGGGTGAAATCCCAGCCCCGTTGAAGTCAATGGCAAAACTCCCATTGACTTCGATGGAGCTGGGATTTTACTGCTTGAATTTAATTAGTGACTTTCAGCAATTTAGCGTATGGCAAGCTGGGGTGTGTGTGAGTGTGACTCGATGGCGCACTAGCATGCTGCACATTAAGTAGCTATGTACACCCTGCTGCCATGTACAAGTTCCACAGTACACTTTGATCTACTGCTGTTTGAAACCAAAGTATTTCAACCCTTAGATGACTTAATGTCAGGATATAAAACTAAAATCCTCAAAAATAATTTGAACGTTTTTGTTCTGCTCTTCACAAATAAAATACAGTCACTGTATTTATATTATTTTAGAAACTAAAATTACATTAATCCAGAGAAAACATGAGGAATGTGGATAAAGGAATTAAACCAATGATTTTGAAAGTATCTTTAAAAGTGATGTTTCCTAGCGGACTCTGCTCACCTTTAGAATTTCTGTAGGCTGAGATCGGCCCATACTGTTATTTTCAGATGTGCGGTGAATATTCTGAAGACGCCTTTGCACTTCTTCTTCAATTAATGCATTTATTCTTTTAGAAAATGAAAAGATACACAATTAAAAAACCTATTCTTAAGACAATCAATATGGGTATTTTAAAGTGTTCTTTGAATAGTTTATTCACCTTAAGCATTATATAAATTTTAAATATAAGAACACCCAAAAAGTTATGATTTTTTCACCAGTTTTTCTTTAACTTAAAAAGGCGAAAGAATTAACAACTGACAATTAGTGGACCCTTGGCTGAGCATCTGATAAATGTCTCTCTCCATTTACATGCTGCATTTATATTTTACAGGGGGGTTTTAACTTAACAGTTCCCTTTCATGACTTTGCCAACACGCACGCTATAAATAGCAGACTAACAATATTTTGGCCTGCAGACACAGTGAAAGTTTCAAAAGTCTATACTAATTATTGTGTACATAAGTGTAAAATGAAATGAAAGAGAAAATAATGGAATTAATTTGTTTAATGTTTTGCGATGCTGCTTCCCTCAATCCAATTTTATTTACTTTGGCACTTTTAGTATGCAAAGGTGTAAGTCATGCAGACATTTAAGCAATTAAATTTAGGAACAATTTAAAATAAATATAAGTGTAAAGTTTCTTCAGGTACTATTCTAATACAGCATATATCTCTGAGAAGCCTACTGATCATAAAAACATTTCGAAGTGGTAAAAGCAGAGTATATTTCTATCTAGATTGCAATTAAAATACCATTTTGATAATTTACTAGATAAAGACCCAATATTGGAAACACTTATGCAGAGTTTGGAATGTTTCAATGATACTTTAACACTATTGTTTAAAATTATACTAAGTCTGAATAAAATCAGTATATGTACCTGTCATCAACCAGTGGGATAAAATGGGTCTGTGACTTTGCAGGGCTGGTAGGGGAATTGGTGAGAGGGAGTCTGTCCTCTACTGTTCCATGATACCCTTTTTGTACACCATCACCTTCATATATCTTCTGCTTCAACTGTTGAATTTCCTGGTCCAGTCTATAAGTAGATTTTAAAATATATTTCAAAATCTAAATTGTTCAAAATTAGAAATACGTCCACCTGCAGTGTTTTAAGTTCCCTGCTTACAACACACTGATTTCCAAGAATATTTCCATACATATAAGACTGGAGATAACTAGGTGGTGGTATAATCAAATCAGGATCTTACCCCTTATGGTCTTTATGTCTGTAGTCATAGAAATACTAATAAATGTTCTTTTATTAATGCATATTTAGATTGTGAAGTATACACTTGTCATCTGAAAACCAGACTAGAATAGAAGCATTTTAGCTCAATAAATCAATATCAGGAACTTTCAATGCAACTAATGTCTCAGTTAGCTCATTAAAGTTAGACTGATTCATAAGACTTGGCCTATTAGAACCACTTGAAAAACCTTACCTCATTTTAGAACTCCATCAATGATTTCAATTATTCTTCTGCTAGTCTGGAAAAACTGGTTCAACTCAAAAGACCATACTAGAGTCAGAAATGAAGAAAATCTAACACATGACACAAAGTCTATGTACAAAAACACCCTAAAAATTGCACAATAAAGTATGTAAATCCCATTATTTGTTCAGGTATCTTGTAATCTGAAAATGTACCCTTTTAAAACAACATATAGAGCTAGAATTGATTTTGAATGACTAATAGATCATTCTTCCGAAATACAAGTTGCCTCACATTCTCTAACTGTACAAACAGAAGTATATTTCATATGTCACAAAAGCTGATTGATGCACATAAGAACTTGCTCAGATTGTGGTTGAATATTTGCTCTGAAAATACTTAAGGCATCAAGTATTAAAAATAAAAACACTTCCTAGCATATTTATTGTTTTTATATAATAAATTTTAATTCAACTAACTAATCTGCACTTTTCAGATGTATTGTAGTTTAGACTAAATTAGCTTGTCTATTCCCACGGATTGGTTTGTGTAGCCTTCCCTGCTTCTTGTACAACTTTTGTTTCTAAAGTCGCTCTTTTTTTAACAATCTGTAATTTTAAAATAAAACCCATAAAAATGAAAAAGATCAATCACAGTGAATGAAAAGGAAATTATACAAATTCTGATCTTTGCAGATAAATATTATTTTATAGGTTCACAGTTTTCAGTCATATATCCTCAAATGTACAGTACTGAGTTTGCTCTACCCCAGTGGTGGGCAACCTGCGGCCCATCAGGGTAATCTGACTGTGGGCGGCGAGACATTTTGCAGAAGCTGACTGTCCACAGGGACATGCTGGCCGCCGCTTCCCACAGCTCCCATTGGCCAGGAATGGCGAACCGCGGCCACTGGGAGCTGCGGGGGGCCGTGCCTGCAGACGGTCAATGTCAGCAAAATGTCTCGAGGCCCGCAAGCAGATTATCCTGATAAGCCACATGCAGCCCGCAGGCTTCCCACCACTGCTCTATACACTCTGAATTCAGTACAGAAACATAAAAAGGGGGAAGAAGGAAAGTAGTGGATTGGGGATGTGATAAATGAAGTTCTATTTAACTTTTAAACAGAGGTATACCTCTAGCACCATGGCCAGAAGCCACCAGTTCCTTTTGACCAGAAGATAACAAACCTATTCATTGTGGCAAAAAATCTTGAGAGAAAGCTGATGGGAGACACTGATACGCTGGCTGTATTAACCTTTCTAGATCCAGTTAGATTTAAAAGGAAACAGCCTGTGTTTTGTTCAGGCCATAAATGTTTGATGAGCAAAACACATTACTTCCCAAAGCAAACAACAAACTTTAAATTCATCCACTTGGGCAAGTTATTCATCACTTTGCAATTGTAATACATTTTGCTACTTTAGAGTGATGTGAGCCCACTAACTCAAAAATAAAACAGGCATTAGGGTGATGTGTTCTCCCTATTGCATTAGGGGTAAATGACAATACTGTACCAACTGAGACACAATTTTGTATGCATGTCAACCCTAGCACAAGTTCACTTGCTGTAACCACTGTTTGGCGGTCTTTATTTTCCCAAATTATATATTTACAAGAGAGGTGAGAGAGAATTTTGAATTACAATTAATTCAGTAACAAGGTATGAGAACTTAAGAAAAAAAAGGTGTATCCAACTTCAAAGGACTGACAGCTCACTGCAAAGTGATCACTTATTTTTAGACTACTTTAACTGAAAACTGGATTTAACAGTTTTGTCTAGCTAATACAGATTTGAGCCTCTCCTTTCATATCCTGATAGCCTGACGAGACAACATTACACAGAGATCATATGCAGCAAGATGTCATAAAATAGACAATGCAAGACATTTTATTGCTGACTGGGATTTAGACAGCATTTGAAGCTGCTGAAAAAACAAACAAATGACCATATCTACTAAACAATAAAAAACAAAAACATTGTGTGTGGTGCACGTATATCTATAATTTATTATGCATTACTGTCCAACACCTCCATTTAGGACTGGGAATCCATTTTACTATGTGCTGTACTCTGAAAACCACAAACAAAGTACAACATGAGTGTCCTGAAGAATTTACAATCTTAATTTAATCTTAAGGTTCTCTTACTCCATGATGCTCATGAGAAGTCAAAAACAGTATTTACATATTGTGACAGGGTCGGGCCAGATGGCTACAGGAGAGTAATTTTTTGAAGCAGAAAAGAATTTTATTTGTGTAACACTTACAAAGAATCACCAAAAAGGATCAAGCAAAACTATGCAACAAAACAAAAGCAAACGCAGGATATAACACAGCAGCCTTCAGGAGGGAGAAGTGTTCAGGCTAGCCTAGGCCCAGAGCGGTGGGGCTTCCTCGACACTCATGGTCTTCCACCCCCTCGAGTTACCTAGTGCCACGCCCAGTGTCACCGATTATTCCTCTCCTGAGAGTGCCCGACAAGATGGGCACAGCTGTGGGGTGGGCGGTTTGGGGGTAGGGGGGGTGTACACCCACGTGTGATAGGACCTCTCCTAGGTGACAGTGATGATGGTATCCACAACGGCAACGGCTGGGGCTGGGGCCTCTCGCTCTTCCCCTCAATCAAAGGGTCAGACGGAGGGAACCGGACGGGGTCACCGAGCAAAGACCCCCGGACAGCGCCCACCGCTCCTCGAAGGTGTCAAGGGAGTCGGTGGACGCCGCTCAGAGGAACTCCACCCGGATATGTGAACGTACTACTGAGGATCGGAAAACGGCCCTACAGTCGCAGGACGCTTCATTGGCCAGTCTCCCCTCTCTGGTTTTATAGATGGCTGTTTTAGCTAGGGGTAGGAGGAGGTTAACCAGGAGATCCCGCGACTTTGTGGGGCCACAGATGGGGAGTGTGTAGATAAAAAAGTGAGGGGAAAAGTGTAGCCAAAAGCGTAATAAAAGATTTGTGAGGAGTCGGAAAAGGGGCTGCAGCCTGGCACACTCTAAATATACGTGTGCCAGGGTTTCCCTCACGTTGCAAAAAGGGCAAGTATCCAGGATGGGGGTGAACCGCATCAAAAATATGCCCATGCCTCACAGCTCCATGAAGGAGCCGCCAACTAATGTCCCTGACAGGCCTTGGGACCAAGGTGGAATACAGGCTGGCCCACCAGAGCTGCTCACCCTCCAAAGGTGGCAGTAGGTCCCGCCACTTTGTATCGGGGCGGGACACCAGGGTGTGGGCGTGAAGGGTGTGATGCGTGAGTGTATATAGATATTTCCTTGGCATGGTTTGGAAGCTGACCGGCTGCAGCTCGTGCAGCCAGCTCGCAGTGAAAGGGTAAGGGGTTTGTTGGGATCTACGGGGTAGGGGCCCAATTGAAAGGTCCGGCGGGCCTGGGGTAGAGGGTGGGCGGGGTGCGCCCTCGCACAGGGCTCGGTTGAGATAAGCCCGAGCAGCGGGCGTCAAGGCAGCCTTCACCTCCTGAAGTACGCGCCGGGGGTATGAGGTCTGGAGAGCCCCATGCGCCGAGCGAGTGTCAGGGGATCCAGCCAGTCTCCCCGGTCGTAGTCCAGGAGGTCTCTGACTCTCGTGACTTCCACCAGGACCAAACTCTGGCGCACCGAGCGGGACTCCGCCAGGAGATCTGCTCTCACGGTGGCCATCACGGACCTGGTAGTTGAAAACAGTTTCCAGGTCTGGAGGAGGTCCTGGTAGAAGACCAGCAGCCCGGAGAGGTCTCGCTGAAAACCTCTCAGACAGAGATAAAAGAGCTGCCGGTCGTATCGGAGCCCTTGGAAGCGGCGCAGGAAGGCGTGCGCCAATATGCTCCACGTCGAACTACCTGCACTATAAAGGAGCCTCTGCAGGGCCTGGAGGCGGAAGACACGGACCTGAGCGTGCAGACACTTCAGGCCCTACCCTCCTTCCTTCAGGGGTAGATGAAGAACCCCAACAGGGGCCCAGCGCATTCCTGACCAAAAGAACTCTAGAATTGATGTCCGGAGGTTGGTCAGGAAACCCGGGGCCGGGACCAGGGTGTTGAGCCAGTACCAGAGCGTGGACAGGACTAGTTGGTTAAGCACCAGTGCTCTCCCTCGGAGGGAGAGACATCGGAGTAGCCTCATCCATTTCCGGAGCCGCTCTATCACCCCGCCTTCTAAATTTTGCCAGTTCTCCGGCAGAGAAGGGTGTGTGGCAGAAAGGTAAACGCCTAGGTAGAGCAGTGGACCCGCGCTCCACCGGATGGTCTGAAGCGCGGGTGGGAGGGAGCTCACCCGCCGCCAGTCCCCCACCGCCAAGCCAGAGCTCTTGACCCAGTTGACTCAGGCAGAGGAGGCTGCCGAATAGATGGCCTGGCAAGCCTCCACCCACGCCAAGTTGCCCGGGTCCTGGACCACGAGGAGCACGTCATTGGTGTACGCCGACAGACCAGTCGCAGCTCCGGCTCCCACAGCACCAACCCTGTCAACCTCCTTCGGAGGAGACAGAGGAAGGGCTCGATTGCCAGAGCGTACAGCTGGCCCAAGAGGGGGCACCACTGCCGTACTCCTCGCCCAAAGCTGACCGGTTCGGTCAGTGTCCAGTTGAGCCTAACCAGACACTCCGCGGAAGTGTACAACACCCGGAGAAAACTCACAAACTGAGTTCCGAATCCAAACGCCTGCAGAGTGCCCAGGAGGTACCCATGGTCCACTCTATCAAACGCCTTCTCCTGATCAAGAGACAGGAGGGCGAACGACAGACTGTCTCTACGCCCAAGTTCCAAAAGGACTCGGGCTAGAAATAGGTTGTCAAAAATGCTGCGGCCCAGGACAGTGTAGGTCTGGTCTGGGTGGATCACGTTCGCCATCACGGACCCTAGCCGCAGCGAGATTGCTTTTGCTACGATTTTGTAGTCCGTGCTAAGGAGTAAGCCAGTTTCATAAATCGCGGAGGTCCCCCTTCTTCGGCAACAAGGCGAGCACCGCTCGCCTGCACGAAAGAGGGAGGACCCCGCCCTGCAAAGACTCGGCCCAGACAGTAGCTAGGTCTGGGCCAAGAATGTCCCAGAACGCGCAGTAGAACTCCACGGTCAGCCCATCCATGCCCGGAGATTTATTGGTGGGCATGCGACGGAGGGCTTCCGAGAACTCGGCCAGGGTGAGAGGCAGCTCTAGTCGGTCTCGGTCGCCCACTCTGACTGTGGGGAGTTCCTCCCAGAGCACCCTGCAAGCCCCAAGATCGGTCGGATCCGGGGAGAAAAGGCTTGTGTAGAAGTCACGGGCCCTCCCACACATCTCCACCGGATCCGTGAGGAGGGTGCCGTCTTCTGCTAGAAGGCAGCTGACGTGTTTCTTGGCCCCCCTCATTTTCTCCAGGGCGTAGAAGAAACAGGAGTCGCAATCCATCTCCCGAAGGAGGCAGATGCGGGATCGAACAAAGGCACCTCGGGCCCGACGGTCCTTGAGGGCCCGGAGCTCCTCCCGGTTCTCCCGGCACGCACCGCAGAGGAATGGGTCCTCAGGGCTGGCGGCCAGACACCTCTCCATCTCTAAGACTTCCCATTCCAACTGCTCTATCGCTGCATTTCTCCATCGGCTGGTGCCCCGGGTGTAGTCACGGCAGAAGAGCTTGGTGCGCACCTTCCCTAGATCCCACCATCGCCGTGCTGAGGGAAAGGCACGCCGCTGCTCTCGCCAGGCCAGCCAAAACTCCCGGAAGGACATCACGAAGCCCTCATCCTCCAACAGGCTGTTGTTAAAATGCCAATAGGCCAGCCCCAGCCTCTCTGCACGGAGAGAGGCTGTTATGGTGGCTAAATGATGGTCGGAAAATGGGGCCGGCCAAATGTTGGAGGAGTGGGCTTGTGAAAGATGGAAACGGAATAAATAAATACGGTCGAACCGAAAGTGGTGTGACCGATGGGCCTCCACCCAGACAAAGGTGAATGTGGAAGTGTCATCTGGGTGGTGGTCACGCCAGATGTCCACTAGAGAGTGATGTTCGACTATTTCTCGGAGAATGTTCGCGGCGGCCGGGCTCAGCTCAGCCCGGCCCCTGAGCAGTCCTGCTCCTCGAGGGTGGTGTTAAAGTCCCCTCCCAGGACTAGGTACTCGTGAGAATCTACGGTGCCGAGGAAGTCGGACACCCACTGATAGAATTGCGGCCGCTTCGGGCTTGTTGTCGGGGCATAGATGTTAACGAGGTTGACCACGAGCCCCTCCATACGGACTCAGAGATGCAACAGGTGGCCCAGCACAGCCTCAGTGACCACTAGCACCTCGGGCCGTAGGTTGTGGGAGAACAGGGTCGCCACTCCAGCTTGTCAAATCGTGAAGTGGCTAAAGCAGATCCCATCCCCCCACTCCAGCCGCCAGCTGTCCTCAGCCGTCGGCTCCGTATGGGTCTCCTGCAGGAAAACCACAGAATACCCCCTTTCCCGAAGGTAAGAGAGCACCTGGGACCTGCGGAGAGCCATCCTACAGCCCCTGGTGTTCAAAGTTGCGATAATGAGAGGTGTCATGCGGAGGGCTGGGGGGGGGGAGGGGTTCCTTGTTGGCAGGGGTGTTTGCGGCCCCCGGAGGGTCGCGCAACAATCCGTGACCCATCCCGTAAGTGACTAAATCATCACGGAAGCTGCGGGCCCGCCCATAGGCTGTGGCACCGTGCCTTCCTTTCCCTCTACCCTCCTTTATAAGGGCCCTTGTGGCCTGGAGGATTTGATCAAAGTCCCCCCATAGCTGGAGAGCTAGCTGTACCCTGTTGCGGGAGCCACGGATGTCTTCTAAAAACTCCGGCAATGCTTTTCGCAGCTCATAGAGGGGTAGGGTTGCGATTTCCCAGTTTTTCCCTGGTGGGGCTCTTGGTGCAGCCTCATGGTCCGCTGAGGCAGGCAGGCAGGGTGCAGACCACTGACGGGTCGTCTGACAGGCTAAAGTTATTAGGTCCATCTCAAGCCTTGGGGTAGAAGGCGATGGCGGAGGGAAAATTGCAGCTCCTAATGGGTCGCGGCAGGAAAATGCAAAGACTGCTCCTTGGGGGGGATCCGCAAAAAAAGGGAAAGAAATAACCCCAGGGGTGGCAATAGCATTGCAGGAGGAGGTGGATTGGGCAGGGATGGGGTGGGGGCAGGGTCAGAGGCGAGGCTCTGGGCTTCGGGAGGCAAGCAGCTAAGAGGTGGCGTCTCCCGAACAGATTCAAGGGTTAAGGGGAGGGGGCTCCCAGTGATGCTAGGGGCAGGCTCTGTGGTGGATTTGGCAGCCACGGCATCAGGTGGTGGACTACCTTCTATAGAGTGCCCGCCTAGGAAGGCGGTTAGGGGGAGGGAGCATGGGGAAAAGGGGACTGGGGTGAGGTTGCCCAGATCAAGGCCAGCCGGCAGTAGGTCATCCTCTCCCTGGGTGACCGGGATCAAACCTAGGGCCTTGATCTCCTCATACATGGAGGAGAGGTCGTCTTCTGCCACCCCGGGGGTCTCCCCTCTGGCACCCACTACAATGGTCGCTTCGGCGTTCGGGTGATATTCAGGCAGAAGGGGCTTCCTCAGGGGTCTCGGAGGGGAGATCCTACCTTCCAGTGCTATTTTGTCTTCCCCTCCCGACACCAGCAGAGGGATCTCACTCGTGGGCACAGCGGAAGGCTCAGTGTCAGTCCCTCCCTTCCTGGTCTTCCGGGGGGGCCTCCGCATCGGATGGGTGCAGCGGAGCTCGAGCCTTCCGCTTGCCTAGCTTTCCTTGGACTAGAGTCCAGCCCTCCATAGCATCGTCTGGGGGCTGGTTAGCAGGGGTCGTGTCGGGGGGCAGAGGCGATGGTTCAGGGGCTCAGGTGGGTAACGGCGAGGCAACATGGGGGCCCCGCTGATCGGCAGAGGTAGCACCGGGCCTCTCCTGTGGAACAGTAGACCCGATAGCAGGCTCCCTGGTAGGGGACTAGGAAGGACCCCTCGAGCGCCTCTCCGTCGCGCCGCCGGCGGTGGTAGAAGCTGCACTTGCCGATGGAATGAAAGGACTTGACGGAGGGTGGGGTCCTTGCAGCCCAACGGGAAAGGGCTGATGACAGAAACGGGTTTCCCCAGGGTGGAGAGAGCGGATAACAGGGCGGCATTGGGTAAAAAAGGAGGGACGGAGGTCAGGACTAGGCCGATGCCCAGGTCCTCTAGCGGTTCCAGGGGAACGAACACCCCTCCCCCCACCGCCAGGCCCTTCTCCACTGCCTCCTGGGCGGCAGCCTCCGATGCTAAGAAAAAGACAACCTTCCTGTACATTTTGGAGGCCGCCAAAATAGCTGTGGGTCCTACCACCCTCGCCAACGCCTGCACATGTGTCTCCATGTGGGGCGAGGCGAGCACCAGGAGGCAAAGGATGCCATGCTTCCTGGTCATGGTGGGGAAGGGGCCCCAGCCGCTATTGATGGTAGCGGAGGTGGTGGGTGGGCGAGATGACGAGGTGGCAGGCGGGGGGGGGGCCTGCTACCGCCCGGGCATACGCCCTGGGGGCTGGGGGAGGGATGCTCACAGAGCTGGTGGAGGGAACAGCGGGGAGAGACACCATGGTCGATGACGAGGCCACAGCGGTGGGGGTAGCCCCTGCCATGGAGGGCCTGGTGGTTGTAGCGGGGCCCTTTCCCTTCTTCACACCATGGCTTTTCCGGCCAACTGGGGGTGCTCTCCTAGAATCTGGGGGGTGGTGGGTGTAGCAGCGGCAGTAATCGCCCCGGTGCCTCCTGCTGCCGATGCCCCTGCAGGGGCAGTGGCAGGTGTTTTGGCAGCAGTGGTGGGGGGGAGGTTTGGGGGTTGGGCAGGGGGGTAGGTGGGGGAGGGGCAGCTGAGGTTATTAGTGGGGCCTCACCCCTCTCATTCCCCGCCATCGTGAGCAGGGAGAGATGGGGAGACACCAGGAGGAGGAGGGGAAAGCAGATTAACTACTTCTCCCTGTTGGGCTGCAGGCGGGGGGGGGGGGGCAAATGGGTCAGACTGGACAGGGGAGGAAACAGGAGTTGGGGTTAGGTAGTAGGGGCAAACTGTGGGGTGGGCAGTCGGGGGGGGGGGGAACGTGGACCCACGTGCGTTTGCCCAAGGAGTCTCGTTTGGTCGGCTGTTGTGTCTGGTCCGGATGGCAGAATTCAGAGCAAGCAGCTGAATCCAGAGGCAGATGGCAAGTTGCCAGCAGGGACGGACGGCGGGTGGGGCCGTAACGGTTGTAGTAGTGTTGGGAGGGGCACCAATGGATCGGGGCGCAGCTCCGTGCCACACCCCCTGTGCCCCTACAAACGCAGTTAAGACACAGTCAAACTCCCCCCACACGAGAGTACAGTTCAAAAATTACTCAGTCTTACGGCCCCCTCCACGATGATTTGTAGCTTCTCTGGACGTTTTTTTCTGTCGGCTATCTTCTCTTCTGGCTTTGTAGCTTTAAACAGCAAGGCTTCCAGCAGGCCAGGAATGTCGGAGAGATAAGAAGATTCCTCTCAGCTCGGTACGGGTCTATGAACATACAGCAAAACGGTTGGGTCTGGGGGCTTCCACTCCCCTCCTCCGGGGAGTGGGTCGACAGTCCTCCCCCCTCCTCCGGGGGTTTCAGCTGGAGCAGTAGCAGCGTCTGAGGGCAGGCGTGGTGGGCTGGCAGCAAGCTGGCAGCCGACCAGCACTCGAATGGCAGCAAAGAAAAACAGAAAAAAAAAAAAAACCCGAAGAAAAAGCGTCTGGCCTGCTCGGGGGGGGAGGGGCGAACTGAAGCAGGGTCAAAAAGTAAGAAAAGCCCAGGCCAGGGGGCTTTAGGAGAGAATAGAAAGCAGATAGCTGAGCAGCAAGCGAAGGAGGTCCCTTTTCCCTGAGTAAGGGAACAGGGAAGGTTCCAGAACAATCAGGAACCTTCTGGAGACAATTAAGACTGACAGGCTGATTAGAACACCTGCAGCTAATCAAGAAGCTGCTAGAATCAATTAAGGCAGGCTAATCAGGGCACCTGGATTTAAAAAGGAGCTCACTTCAGTTTGTGGTGCATGTGTGAGGAGCTGGGAGCAAGAGGCACTAGGAGCTGAGAGTGAGAACGCAGACTGTTTGAGGACTGAGGAGTACAAGCATCATCAGACACAGGAGGAAGGTCCTATGGTGAGGATAAAGAAGGTGTTGGGAGGAGGCCATGGGGAAGTAGCCCAGGGAGTTGTAGGTGTCGCACAGCTGTTCCAGGAGGCACCCTAGACAGCTGCATTCCACAGGGCCCTGGGCTGGAACCCGGAGTAGAGGACAGGCCCGGGTTCCCCCCAAACCTCCCAACTCCTGGTCAGACACAGGAGTCGTTGAACTGGACTGTGGGTTCAGAAAAACGGCCAAGCTGAGGGCTGCCGTGAAGCTCCAAGGCGAGAAAATCTGCCAATAAGTGCAAGACCCACCAAGGTAGAGGAGGAACTTTGTCACAATGTCTAGGCACATATATGGCTCATCACTGTACTACGTGTACCCCAATCAACACAGTGGGCCTGATATTTTTACTCAGCCCACCTTTATAGCCCACCTCTGTGTTAAATGGTCTCAGAGAGGGAGGAGGAGTAAAAAGACCCCTTTACATTGTCAATGTGGTTTAAAGTGGTGATAGTGCAAAGCGAATCAGGACCAGTATCATCACTGAACCATCAAAACCTTCATATTACTAAACTAATGGAGAGAGTTTCAAAAAGTACACAAGTGATTTAAGGGAACCTGTGGTCCTAAATCTCTCCTTGGTTAACAATGTTATCTTGAAACTGTTATCTTGTTTTCCTTCTTCAACCAATCCCTTTCCTATGATTTATTTTCCTCACTTGCAAGCTCTTCAGGGCAAGAATCACATCCTGCTATTTTTTCTGCAACTCTTATTTGTAGCTAACTACACGTTATAGTTGTCAAGGTAAATACTTAATATATACAACTAGTCGATACTATCCCCAAGGTAGGGACCAAGCTTTTCCATTTGTTCTGTAACGTGCCTTGCACACTTTTGGGAACTGTTAAAATTATTTCTTATTGAAAAGTTATTGCTTTTAGTATGCTCTGTAACTGCCAAGCAACCAGAAGGACATTACCTCTACCCCAGACAGGCTATTAGACATTTAACTATAGCAACCACCTCCAAATATGATGCAAAACTGTTTACATTAATTAGCCTGTTCAGAGAATCTGAGCAATTTGGGCCTCAACTTGACATAAATAGTCTAATAAAGATTCAGTACATTTGAGAATCATTTACAAAATCAGAATTCTAGGCAGAGATATAAAAGTTGTAGGCAACTATATAGGCTTCATAAACCTGAGCTCAGCTGACTTCCATCTTAATCTGTATATATATTGACACACACTGCCAGGTTGCTTAATTGAAAAATAAAACATCCGTGTTACTAAAACAAGTAGACTGTAAGTAGCTACTGAATGTGCAGAAAGCAACTGAATTACCCATGTACAAAAGATGGCTAGGGGATGTAAAAACACATCAATATTTAGTTCTTAGCAGAAAAACTATAAAGCAACATCAAACCTGCTAAATTGCACATGCACATAAGGTAGACTTCATAAACTGGTATCAAAGTAAGTTCTTCCAGAGAAGAGGATGAAAACAAACTCATTCTTTGAAATAATGATTTGAAAAAAACAACAGAGAAGAGCTCATCAGTTTGGTTATGGGTAAATGTTTATCTGACCTATTCAGTGTGAATTATTATCAAGAAAGCAGCAATATAAAGTGTGTGAAAAAGGAGGATAGGATAATTACTTTGGGTTTCAAAAAACAAATTTTCAAGACTGTCTCAAGAAACAGCCATTATATAGCCATGTTTTAAAGCTTTCCTTTTATCTCCAGAAAACAACGATAACTGTGGCTATTTTAAATGCAGTAGTGCCCTTCTTCCATACAATATGGGCCTGATGCATTGACTTCAATGGGATTTAATTCAGGCCCTAGATACTAGATTCAGGCATCCGATGAAGTGAGCTGTAGCTCACGAAAGCTTATGCTCAAATAAATTGGTTAGTCTCTAAGGTGCCACAAGTACTCCTTTTCTTCTTTTTGCGAATACAGACTAACACGGCTGTTACTCTGAAGCCCTAGATACTGTGAAACATTTCTCACTTTTTGGAAAGGCAAAAGTTTCCTTAGCTGAATTCTCTATGTTTGACATCTTCCATACTTCATCCAAGTGCTGAGATATAGTCCCAGCCAACAGATGAATATTAAAAGGTATATTGATGACATCATTGTGACACTCTGTACCTGAAAGTAGCACCCTGGAACCCCCATATTCACCTCTGTGATATTATTATATGTTTTGTACAAAGTATACCTTATGAGGTATTATTTTAAAAAACTTGATCTGCTGAACATTAATATCCTTGTATCATTGTATGGGAAGTTATGAAGTATTGTTATATGTGTTACTTAAATATGTTGTGAGTTTGGGAACACCCACAATCAGCCTTTCAGTTACAACAAAGGAGTAGCCATCAATAGCCAGATGGCGTTAATGGCTCATCAGCATGCAATCTATCATCTCAGAGACTTCTTGGAGAAGGCACATACACCATGGGGGAAGACTAACTCACGTCACAGCCAAGATCTTTCCAGCAAGCTAGAAGAAAGTATAAAAAAGAGAGACATTGACACCATCACTTGGCCTCTCTCCCCCCATCTCAACACCTGGAAGCACGTCTGGAAGACAAAGGCTTTGAACTAGGAAAGTTTGATTTCAGACTGGAAGGCAGTCCCAGTTCATGTACTGAGGACCTATGACCTGCTTGTACCATCTGCCAGGGTGAGAAACGCTGCTTGAGTCAACTTTCGCTTAGACTAAATGCTTAAGATTTAGAGTGTGTGTTTTTATTTTTATTTCTTAAGGTAACTATCTCTGACCTTTATGCCTACCACTTATAATCACATACAATCTATCTTTCTATAGTTAACAGAATGGCATAGAGCATACACTTGCAAAGTTTGAGGATGATACCAAGCTGGGAAGGGTTGCAAGTGCTTTGGAGGAGAAGATTAAAATTCAGACTGATCTGGACAAACTGGAGAAATGGTCTAAAGTAAACAGGATGAAATACAATAAGGACAAATGCAAAGTACTCCACTGAGGAAGGAACAATGAGTTGTACACATACAAAATGGAAAATGACAGCCTAGGAAGGAGTACTGTGGAAAGGGATCTGGGGCTCACAGTGGATCACAAGCTGAATATGAGAACAGTGTAACACTGCTGCAAAAAAAGCAAACACCATTCTGGGATGTATTAGCAGGAGTGTTATAAGCAAGACACGAGAAGTAATTCCTCTGCTCTACTCCGTGCTGATTAGGCCTCAACTGGAGTATTGTGTCCAGTTCTGGGTGCCACATTTCAGGAAAGAGGTGGACAAATTGGAGAAAGTCCAGAGAAGAGCAACAAAAATGATTAAAGGTCTAGAAAACATGACTTATGAAGGAAGACTGAAAAAATTGAGTTTGTTTAGTCTGGAAAATAGAAGACTAAGAGGGGACACGATAACAGTTTTCAAGTACATAAAAGGTTGTTATAAGGAGGAGGGAGAAAAAATGTTCTCCTTAACGTCTGAGGTTAGGACAAGAAGCAATGGGCTTAAATTGCAGCAAGGATGATGTGCCATGCTGTGGCTCAAAATGATACCCTGGAACCCCCATATTCACATGTCATATAATTATGATATGTTTTGAACAAAGTATGCCTCGTTGAGGTATCAATTTAAAAGTCTTGACTTGTTAAGCATTAATATCCTGTTGGATTGTATGTGCTACCATTGTATGGGCAGTTATGAAGTTTTGCTGTGTGTGTGTTACAGAAATATGTTTTAAGGTTGGGAACACCCACAACCAGCCCGTCAGGTACAACAATGGAGCAGCCAGATGCTGCTGATGGCCCATGAAAGGGAGTCCACACTCACGACAACTGTCCTAGGAACTGTATACAATGGGAACTTCTCAGAGGTAGCACATGTAGATTGGAGACTGCTTGACCCACGTCATAGCAAAGGCTCTTTCTAGTAAGCTGGAAAAAGCTATAAAAGAGGGGAAGTGACATCATCACTTGGCCTTACTTCCCCCACAACTCAACACCTGGAAGCACATCTGGAGGACAAATATTGGGAATGGGGGAAGTGGTCCCAGGCTGGAAAGAAGAATCCCAGCCTGTGTTATAAGGAACTATACCATCTACCAGGTGAGACACTGCTTGATTCAAATCCTGTCTAATTTATAGAACTCAGTTTGCAATTTTACTTTTATTTTGTATGTAATCAGCTTACATCTATACGCTTATTACTTATAATCATTTAAAATCTATCTTTCTGTGGTTAATAAATCTGTTTTACATTTTATCTAAAAACAGTGCATTTTGGTTAAAGTGCTTGGAAAATCTGCTCAGGAACAAAAACTGGCGCATATCCTCTCCACATTGAGGGAGGGGCAGACTGGGTCATAAACTTATACTGGTCAGGCATCTGACCAGGGCAAGACAGTACAGCCCTGGGGTCCTAGGCTGCAGAGCTGGGGGAATCGGCTGGAGCCTCTCTACTGTTAGTTCATGAGTGAACTGAGAGAAACATTCATGAAGCTCAGCTGGGTGTGTCCCTGACTGTGCATGTCTGTGTAAGTACAGTAACTGACAGAGGTTTGTGGCTTAGCAACAGCATCACAATGTGAAAGGAAGCCCAGGTTGGAGGGACAGAGGGCCCAGCAGTACCCCAGTTCCAGGTTGCACCCCGGGAAGACCCGTCATAGGCAGTTTAGGTTGGACATTAGGAAAATCTTCCTGTCAGGGGAGTTAAGCACTGGAATACATTGTCTAGGGAGGCTGTGGAATCTCCATCATTGGAGATTTTTAATAGCAGGTTAGACAAACACCTGTCAGGGATGGTTTAGATAACTCAGTCATGCCATGAGTGCAGGGGACTGAGCTAGGTCCCTTCCAGTTCTATAATTCTATGATTCTGTGAAAGTTGACTGGCTGGTGAGGGGATACATTCGTTTTTTGTAAGAATCTTTCATTAGGGTGTTTTCAACATGAGCTTAGTCTTTGATTTTAGTCTTATAGTAAATTACCAAGTATTAAATACCATGTCTGTTTACTCTTAAGACAAAAAACGTATGTAAGAGGATGTTAAACCTTATCAAAGAATTACTGTTTGCCTTTACCATACATATCAGTTCCCAACTTTTATATCATTTTACTTTGTCATAACTAGGTGTCATAGCTTCTCACTATTCTCTAGTTTTCAATTACAATGACAACTAAGTAGCCTTTAGTCAGTGCCACCAAAAGCTATGCTTTATCCGATCAAGATGAGGTACCCAATACAGTGACCTCATTCCCTCATTTATATTTTATTTAACTTGATTTCTAATTATTTTTAAAGCTGGAAAGCAAAATCTATGCATGCACTTAAATCATTTATGAGAATTGTTTCTGTATAAATATAGAATGTGTGGTTGGCACCTTGCTCAGCTGAGCTTTCTGGATAGGAAACAACCATGTTCAAATAAAGAGCTTAAATACTGTGATAATGGACACAAATACTCTGCTGATGAAGACGGGGTAAAGTAGCTGAACAGAACTTAATTGAAAGGCAAGAAATATAGGCTTTAGAAAGAGTTCAGAACTACACCCTCTAACTTCTGGGGACAACCACCTTACATGCACTACGGACCTGGAATACAAAGAAACAGAGAAGTCTCTTTTCTACAATCTAAAATATAGGCAAAACACACCTCTTTGTGTACCGAGCCTATTAAATTGATGTTCCCCGTAATTCTCACCTTTCTCTATCCTGTTCCAGGGCTTTTTGTTCAGCTTCTAGACTAGCCTGCAGACCTGCCTGTTCACTGCAGCTGCTGTTCAGAATTGCAAGTTTTTGTTTTTGCTCTTCAATTTCAACATCTATTGTGGAACGACGCTGCAAAGCAGAGTGTCTCCTTTCCAACTTAGCTACTGCTTGCTCCAGTGCCTCTCTCTGCTGTTTTTCCCTTGATTCAAGAATTTCTTTTTCTTTTTTCCGAACTTTTTCCTCCTGACGAGCTACGTTAGCTGTAAATTCAAATGTTTCTTGGAGCTGCTGCAGCTGGTTAGTGCTGACTCTATATTGTGCAAGCTGTTCTTCTTTTTCTTCCATTTCTTTCTCAACTTGATAAAGAGTATTGTCTAACCCTAGCAGACCTCTATCAAGGACTTCAGAAGCTCTCTGTTTTTCTTCCAACAAAGCTGGCAAGTGATTATGCATCAGGTATTGAAGCTGGCGCTCTTTATACTGTAGCCTGTATTCTGCTGGCTTTATTTTGTCAAATTCTTCAACCATCAGTGCAGCATCCACAACATTTTCATCATCTTTCTTGAGGAGGTTTAACCGTTCTTTGTGTGCATATTTTAAACGGTCCAGAGCTTCATGTTCATCTGCTACTTCCTTTTCTAGATGATCCCTTTGTTGAAATAAGTCTTTCTCCAAAATAGTTAACTGTTCTAATTGCTTTCTTTTAAAATCCATGAAATTATGCTGTGCTTTTTCTAATTCTTCATGGTCTTCGTCACCTTCAGATTTAGCTTCCTTGACCCTCAAGAGAGATTCTCTAATATCTTCAAGTTCTCTTTTCTCTTCTTCAACCCTTTGCACATCCCCTCTTTTGAGTAGCTGTATCATGACCTGTTTCTCTCGAAGTTGTCCTTCTAGGTGAGCCACTTGCATCACCTGCTCCCTTTCTTGTTCTTCGAGCCTCTTTTTTTCAAATTCCAGCTTGATGTACTGTTCATCTTTTTCCTTTTTAAGTTTTTCTAGTTCTCTAAAAATCTGCATTTTCTCAACTTTTTCATTATTATTAAGTTCTTGCAAGCGTTGCAGTTCTTCTTTAACTCGAGCAAAAATTTCTTCCTGTTGTTTCGTTTTCTGAAGTTCTATCTCCTGCTGTTCCCGTAGTCTTTCTTCTTCAAATTTCTCTTTTTCAGCCAGCAAGTCTTTTAACCTGCTTTCAATGTGAACGCTTCGCCGTTTCAGGCTCTCTTCCTGTTTTCGTATTTCTAGTTGTACTATTTCTGTTTCCTTGCGCTGTGACTCCACCTCTTGCTGCATTCTTTCTAGTTCTGCCTTGTCAGATTTTTGTTTTTCTTCCATTTCTTCTATCAGCTTCCTAAAAAAAAATATGTACAATATATATATGAGATTAATACCTTCAAAATGTCCCTTCCATTTCCCTAATATGGTTAATATATTCCTAAAAGTTAACAGGGTTTGGAAGAGGATCTAAAAACACATACCAACTTGAATTGTTTTGTTTAAAGAGACAATTTTATTTCAGTCTTTTTTGATTTGCCTCATGTTAGGAGCATGCCTTCATAATTTAGCAGCTTATATTTAACTCAATTTCTGGAGAAAAACATAATTATCAGATCGAAATTACTTCAAGCAAAGCTTTACCTGACAAGCAGATACACTACAGAATTGACACATACTGAACTATCATTAAATTATCTTTAAAATTGTAGGTATATGAAATTACATGAAGTCAATTCATGTTAGTAGTAGAAGCACTACATGTTTAAACCACAATAACTCTATCCAGTGCAATAATACTCATTAAATACATACTGCATGACTGCACTGCACAATAAGATTCAGGCATGAACACAATGATTAGATTAAAAATTCACATCCTCCAATCTTGTTTGAGTCAACTGTTTTAATCCATCAAATTTCACTCTTTTAGGGAAATTCCTCTTGTAATTGGCACATTTGGTTGGAAGTGTGGGAATAGCTGCTGTCTCCTAGAGACAAATTGTCTTCTCTTCCTTATACAGGATATAATTCTCCTCTCACAGTCTCTTTGGGGGGGGGGGGGTCAAGATTAATTGTGAGGGAGTGTAGAAAACGCCAAGCTACACATATCTGCATAGTGCAGTGGTCTGAAGATTAGTAGAATGACATTGTACAGCCAATCATTTAGCCTTAAGTAAAATATTCAAACTCAGACAAAATAAGAGAACAAAAGAAAATACATATAGAAAACCAACAAAATCTGAACTCAAATAATACACGTCTTCATATATACTCAACCACAGTGAGTATAGTGAGGCAGGATAGTCCAGTGGTTAGGGCTTGGGCTTCAACTCCCTGGACTTCCTGTGTGACCTTGGGCAAGTCACTTTGCTTCTCTGTCTTAGTTTCCCATCTGTAAAATGGGGACAATAGTATTTACCTACTCCACAGGGATGTTCTGAGGATAAATTCACTAAAGATTGTGAGGCACTCAGACATTGAAATTATGCGGGACATAAATACCTCATATGGGTAGCAGATAAAAGTTACCTTTTACTTTCTAATTTTTCTAGTTCCTCTCGTTGTTGTCTCTCAAATTCTAGTCTAATTAAAAAAATAGGGAAAAATGAGTGTCATTTCTTGAAAATTACAGAACAGAAATAAAGCGTGGTACATTTTATATCATGGTATCTGTTTTAAAAGTTTACATTGATATTGTGGCCTGGCAAGTTTTACAATAGCTTAATACGCTC
This sequence comes from Caretta caretta, assembly GCF_965140235.1. Classification (NCBI taxonomy): domain Eukaryota; kingdom Metazoa; phylum Chordata; order Testudines; family Cheloniidae; genus Caretta; species Caretta caretta. Next base: position 197,706,301 of record NC_134208.1, on the reverse strand, counting down.
TAAGAATTGAAAACATTTCATTAAATATGGCCACCAATTAGATTCTGTGCTGCTGGGCACTTGTATGGAAGCTGAAAAGTAAATGAATTTCTGGGAAGAAACTATTTAAATAGTAAAGTTAAACAAGACAGATAAATGATTAACACAGCCTCTGCAAGTTAACTATATGCAGACATGGCAATCAATATATAGAAATTGAGTTTCTCTACCTTAGACAGATTGGTCCTTTTACAGGGAACAGACTGCCACAGGAGGTAGAGAGAAACAAAGTGATCAATTAAGAAAGGAACTGACAGAAAAAAAAGTCAAGAGAAAAGCATTAAAGAATATTTTAAAGCCAACAACCTATCTACAAACTTAGCTTTTTAAAAAAAGCAAACGCTCAGACCATTAGCTTTGCTCTCTAAAAGGTTACATTAGTTAGGTTCACATTCTTCAAGCAACAGTCAATCACACTGTAACTCTAACTAAACAGCTATTCACATAAATTGAAGAGTTATTTTTCCTAAGCATGCTTTTCATATGCCAATGATTGTTATTCAACTTTCATGTTCCTTTGACTTATTAACTGGGCACAAATTTGAGAAGACTAAAGGTATTTGAATTTCAAAAGGACCTAAATGGAGCCTGAAAGCTATTTTTTCTCCGAATAAGCAAATAATCATTGTAATTCAGTTGTTCTAATATACCTAATAAAAAGAAAAGCAGGCCGACATAAAATGAAACATGGTATAAAACCCCATTTCAGGGCATCAAAATATTTGGATTCACAGGGTTTTCGGTAACTGAGGGTGTTGTTGGTATTTTGAATACTGCTGGGAATATTATGTAACATTAGAAGAGTCAGGTGCCTGAAACTCTTGAACAGAAGTCTTCCCCCGCCCCCCCCCCCGCACTATTTAAATCTAATTAAAACAAAATATTTGTTAAGAGACTCATGCCCAGGGGCATCACCTACATTTTTATAAGAAATATTTTCATATTAAGGACTCAGTTGAACAGTATTAATATAAATACATAACATATGCTTTTATTTAATATTATTTTCTGCAAATAGTACAACTGTCCACCACAGAAAGGGAAAAAGAGGTATTGTATGGGGCAGGTGCAATTGGAAGATAAAATATATAGCAAGCATCTACCATTTTTTATTTAAATAAAAAGCTAAAAAAACTGGATTTCTTGTACTCTAGGCACCTATATCAATCAGTTTAAATACAGTAGAAATCAACAACAAACTGCACAACACTCCATACACATAACTTTATGACTGTGAAACGAATTAAAACAAATCCCACTTTCTGTAGGTATCACCCCATAGGCTATGATTTAGTCACAGAGGTCGTGGAAGTCACAGAATCCGTGATTTCCAGCGACCTCCGTGACTTCAGCCTGCGGTGGTCAGGAGCTCCAGGGTCCCCCCCGCACCTCAAGTGGGGGCAGAGAGCTGCAGGGTATCCCCGGTACCTCTGGTGGGGCCCCCGGAGCTCCAAGCTGCTGTGGGGGGTGGGGAACCCCCAGCTCCCAGCCACCACAGGTGGCGGGAGAACCCACAAGCCCCCAGCTGCTGCGGGCAGTGGAAGAACCCTGGCCGCCAGCGGGGGTACACCTGAGCCCCCAGCAGAGGACCCTCGAGCCTCCGGTCACCGCAGGCAGTGGGGGAATCCCCGAACCTTCAGTCACCTCAGGCAGCAGGGGAATTCCCCAAGCCACCGACCACTACGGGCCACCCTGCAACTCCTGGCCAACGTAGGAGGCAGGAGCACCCCACAGCTCCTGGCCCCGATGGGCAGCGGGGGACCCCTGGAGGTGCAGGTGACAGGGGTACCCTGTAGCCCCCAGCTGCTGCAGGTGGATCCTAGCCCCTGCGCAGCTGGCCTGCTTCAGGCAGCGTGGGGACCCACAGATCCCCATTTTGTCAGGTATATTTTTAGTAAAAGTCATGGACAAATCACGGCTTCCGTGAATTTTTCTCTTTTGCCCGTGACCTGTCTGTGACTTTTACTAAAAATATCCATGACAAAATCTTAGCCTTAATCATCCCTCACTCTCAAAAGCTCCATTAAAGAGGATAAGCATGTCCTAAACATCAACAGGTTTGAGTTACTGTAGACCAAGATGAGGAACACATTCCAAAGGAATAGAACCCTCACAAAGATTATCTCGCCAATAAGCCACTTGTGTTCACGTCAAGGGGATGTCTACTAGTGTGCCTCTGTTGATCTCAACTTCAGTAATATGGTACAGGAAGAGAAGAGGTCTCTCCAGAAGATAGACCTAAAGCTACTTAGCACTTTATAGATCAATGACAACACCCAGAGCTCCATCCAGAAACACACAAGATGACAGAGCAGATCACGAAACACTGGATGGATATGGTCCTGATGGAACACTTCACTTAGGCATGTTGCCATATTCTGCTCTAGCTTTAGCTCAGAAATGGGGTTAAATACAATGCTTTAGTCTAGTGTCAGGGTAATAAAAAGCATGAATTACAACAGTAAAAAGAAAAGGAGTACTTGTGGCACCTTAAGGATACAACCTCTTCAAAAAATGAAAGTGAAAAGTTGCCTTGGGTACCAATAAAAGATGACCATCCAACAAGAACTAGGAATATAACCAGACTATCAGATTCCGGACACAGATAATACAGTTGGGAAGCGTGCCAGACACGGACAGACATAAATTTGCCATATTTCTCATTGCCTTCCTCCATATCACCTCTGTTTACCAGGACTGTGCCTCAGACAGTTAACTTTTATCCACTCTCACACCTCAACCAGACTTTGGAAAAGGAACTCAACTGCACTGTCAGGGTCATACTACATACAGCTATTATACTGCATACTAAAAACAACAACGCAACCATATGATTCCTTATTGGTGGACTCGTATACATATTATTCAAAGGAGAGGACAAAAGTGAACTTTGGGGAGCTTCATATAAGAGCAGCCTATCAGTAGAAGAGCAGTTCCTCTTTGGAACAAGCCCACTTAAAGCAGTACTATCAACTCTAACCAAGATCAAAAGCATGTCAAAATAACCTCGTTGTCAATAATATCAAAGACAGCTAAGAGATCTAATACCAGCATGAATACTTGGAGCCAGGTGTAAACTGGTATACTGGTGATTTCAGTGGAGCTAGGCTGATTTAAACCAGTTGAATATCTGGTATTGATTTTCATGTATCACTAAGTAGTTGTTAATACCCAGACAAGGGTCAGAGAATTCTGAGACATCTACCTACTGTGACTTATCTTGCAACAAACTTATCAGTAATCTTTACCACAAGGAGTTGTGATGGTTTCTTGAGCACAGGTCATACCAAAGACTCTTAAATGCATCAGATTGCCAGCTTCTCTCAAAAGGAAATGTTGATAATTTCCATCAATAAAAGGGTAAGCATTTCCCTGATGGCCTTCAGCAACTAGTAAAGACATGGATTAATGTTCTCTCAATACTTTCAGTACACGTCAAGAGTGCCACTGATTAAAACTCAAGCAGAGATGAGGTAACATTTGACTCCTCGTGACAAAGATATACCAACTTTGGCCTGAATCAGAATGCAATTTCACCATAAAACAACAATTTCCTTTCAACAGAAAGTACTCAAATCAGCACTCAGGTGGACACACCCAGAATTCACCAAGCTGTCTACAACACAAAACAAAACTGATTGAGAATTTTGTCTCTAGGAAGGATTTTGCAAAGAACCTCTACTTGCCTTCCCACAACTACTGCATAAGAGTTTTTAAATTCTTTGAGAGTTGATCAGTTTCCCTCCGAGACTTCTATCATTGTTCTAGCTCTCACCATCTCCTTCCTCTTTCAGTTGTTGCAGGCCATCTGTGAACCTGATGACTCTGAAGAGAAAGCCAGGGAGGGCAGTGTATATAGGCCACCTCATCAATGGTTAAGGATAAAAGAATACTATAGAATTGCAAACCATCAACTCAGTGATCCATCAGAGGAAAAGCTTTCTCCCTCAGAACCCTTCAAAAATGCTCTGGCTCTATTAATTTCCCAAGAGAGACCAACGAAAAGGTCAGCTGAAGTTTATATGATTTATAGCTGTTTGTTTCCACATCCTCTATTATTTGTTAGTAGCATTTGGAGTGTATTAGGTGAAACTAAACGACTAAAATTAGCTTGAAATGCATAGAATGTATATTAAAAGAAATTTCACCACTACCATCTCATGTCACTGTCAATTTTACAAGCATAAGCACAGTAACTTGCTTTTCTTTTTCCATTTTTCTTCTTCAGTGAAAAAATCCTTATATTTCCTTAACATACATTAGGTATTAAAAGCATAAGTGGTATAATCAAAATGAAGAAATTCTACATTAAACTTTAAAATAAGGATAAAAACTGCCCTTTGTTCTTTTGCACAATTCCCACAATGGAATTTAATCTGATTTATTTGGAATTAAATGGACATCATTATCCCTGAAAAAAATAAGACTTTAGGTATACTATATACCAGATAAAAGCGGCAAAGAGTCCTGTGGCACCCTACAGACTAACAGACGTATTGGAGCATGAGCTTTTGTGGGTGAATACCCACTTTGTCGGATACACGTACGTGTCAAATTTGTAAGTACTTACATTGTGGACATGCTGCAGAGTAAATTAAGCCAATTCTAATAGCACAATACTCCAATAGCTTAATTTAGGCAGCACAACATGTACTATTACAGATGCACAACTATGTAGGCAAGACCGAGTGCTGGCAAGACTACAAAGATGTTACAATACTAGTTTAGCACCCCAATGTATATGCTTAATAAAAAAAAAAAGCTAAATCTATGGCAAGACCAAGGTTTCTCATAAGTGGTTTTAAAGGTATAGTAAAATGTAACTTACACAAAGTTCTCAAGTGAAATCTTCAACATAAATCTATGAACAAAAGCTCTCTTTTACCCACAGCTTATTAGCTGAAGTAGTGTTGAATGATACCGAATAAGAGACGAAGAGTGAAAATAAGCAGAACAAAACATTTTGGACATTAAACCAAAATTTTATTTAATATGGCACAACATTTTACAGAACAACAGAAGTAAAACTAACCCTGCCTGAAGGCATCATAATTGAATTAAAAGAATCCCTAAAAATTCCTTAGAGAACTGCATTATTATACAAAAGGTTATTCTTTGTGAGGCACACAAAATTCTCACGGTATGAAAACCACAAAGAGAGAGCCCCATTTATATAGAAAACGTGCAGAAAGTACAGAAATCTCCAGTAATCAGCCAACATTTAGCAACAGTTACCACACAGTGGTATCTAGAATAATGCAATTATAGCCTGTTTTGGATAGACTAATCTGTCTCAAGTAACACTGTTGGCAATTGTCGAACTTTTTAATCACTAATTCAGACTACATTACTGTCATACTAGTAAACCTAGATAAAATTCTGGCTCTGGTACAGAAAAAACTTAATTTAAAAGAGCTTTTTTATAATGCAATATGGTAATTCTCAGTTTTAAATGTACATAACACATTCAATTATGTTAATCCTTAAGGCCACAAAAGATGACAATTGCCTTCATAATAATGCACTAACTTTGCAATTGTTACCTGTTTTGCACTTTTGGTTTGTCTCATTGTCTAGTTGGGCTGCAGTATCAACTTTAATACATGAAATGTCATGCCAATGCACCAAACACTTAAACAGTTAAATAACTGCAATGTTGACAAGGTACGATTTTAAAAAAATAGCAATTTACATCTTTCATCTCTTTTGTTCACTGAGGCAATAGAAGTTTGTCCCCATCTTAATATTTTCCCCTTACTCTTGTATATCGTCTTTGTATACTATATCCCATTCCTCTTTTGTATTTTCTTATTGTATCTTTTCTCTACTTTTCTCCTTTCCACTTTCCTTTTCTTACTTTCTACGTATTCCTCTCTACCTACTTCATTCCTTTATTTTCTTTCCCTGTTCACTTCACTCCCAAGTTTTTATTCTTTAAACGGTAGCTAATTCCCCCGCTCCCAAACTACCTTTTATTCTTTCATACAAAGATCAACTGACATGTTCATTCAGTAGCCTTGGTTCTGGAGGGGTATAGCTTTCAAAAGGGCTTGAGCTGCTTACGAGCTGAAGGAGGACTTGCGGATAGCCTTCAAAGACCCACATTTAAGCCCGGGTCTTCTGAAGCAGAAGAAAAAGAATGGATGTATACTTACTGCATCCAGGTATTTATTGCAAAACTTGATTGTCAACGGAGACTAAAACAAGTGCTGCTACAAGGTCATAAAGTAACCTAGTTACTCAGAGTTACAAACTGATTGGTCAACCACACATCTCATTCTGAACCGGAAGGATGCAATCAGGCAGCAGCAGAGACGACTCCCGCAAAGAAAAGAGCAAATACTGTACAGTACTATGTTAAACATCAAAATAAAGACAGAGTTTAAAAAAAGATTTGACAAGGTAAGAAAATGGTTTCTGTGCTTGTTTCATTTAAATTAAGAGGGTTAAAATCAGCATTTTTTCTGCATAGTAAAGTTTCAAAGCTGTATTAAGTCAATGTTCACTTAAGACTTTTGAAAGAACCATAATGTTTTGTTCACAGTTACAAACATTTCAGAGTTATGATCTCCATTCCCAAGGCGTTCGTAACTGAGATTCTACTGTATGTGCATATACAGTAATTCTGATAAGCCTTAGGATGTCAGGAGTACATTCTGAAGACACATCAAGAGCAGGAAAGCAAGTAATCTTACCTGCATGAATAGCCACTAAAGTTTAACAAGCTGGCTAGTCAAAGCTCTTTATACTACCTGGCTGAATTTACATGGCATGAGAATCTAAAAAGCAAAGTGTTTACATTTAAAGCTGTGTTTCCACCTAGAGAAGAAAGAGAAAGGTAGGACTAATTGTCCACCCTATTCCTATTCCACCTGCTCCTTAATATTAGGATACAGAATATCAACCTGCTTTGAAAGCAGAGCTGGTTAAACTAGCTTGTGCAAAGTGTTTTAAGATCAACTTCAGGTCATTACAATGGCTGTCAATTAATCGCAGTTAACGCCCCCCCCCCCCATCCTCCCTGTAGTCACTCCCCTGTCCTCCCAGACCCTGCTTCTGCTCTAAAGGACTTACAGGTTCTAAAGTGTTATGTTGTTTCATCATGTTAGAATAATAATAATAATTCTACACTTCTAAGTTCAACTTTCATGATAAAGAGATGGCACTGCAGTACTCGTATGTGGCGAACTGAAATACTATTTTTTATCTTTGTTACAGTGCAAGTATTTGTAATATAATATACAGTGAGCCCTGTATACTTTGTATTCTGTGTAGTAACTGAAATCAATGTATTTGAAAATGTAGAAAACATCCAAAATATTTAAATAAATGGCATTCTATTATTGTTTAACAGTGTGATTAAAACGGTGATTAATCTTGATTAATTTTTTTAATTGCATGACAGCCCTATTAGAATCCAAATGTTTGTTTTTTTAAAACTGCTTGCTGCTTTAGACAGAATCCCAGAGAGAGCAATATAATCTTAAAATGAAACCTCCTATGGCACAGGTAACTTTACAGAGTCCAGGACATGACCTTCAAATGGCTCTCAGAAATAGGAACCCAACTTCATCAGTGGAGCTAGCAATAAGCAACTCTGATTTATAACCGATCACAGAAAATGAGAACAGAAACCCACAGGCTCTTCTGCCATTGATTGTCCAAGATACCAGATTTTACAAGCTGTTTATTGCAATCTACAGAAACTGTAAAGTTAGCTACCAGCCCTTATGTTATGAATTGCTGAACCCGGAGAAGGGCCATGTAAGTAACAGGCCTTGTAGAAATCAGTCGAAGATGGAAGGCAAAAGAGCACTTCAAACCACTTCTATCCAGCTGGTGGGATAGAGACAAGAGAGATTTGGATCCATATAAAATTTCAAACCTTTAAATTTTAATATGAACTACATTTATGACCCCACAGAGAGCTTCATCTCTCACTGCTTCATACTTCTCTATCTTCATCATGTTGCTTTGGAAAAGTATTCCCAAATGTTAGTGCATTGTGCTACACACTAACTGCAGCTTTACAATGTAAAAAGTTTTGAACACTTAAATTAAAATAATGTTTTATTTTAGCTACTAATATGAATTTTTAATACTTATTTACTGTGAAAATGACCGTTAGAACTGGATAGATGAAGGCATAATAGAGATGGTAAAGGAAGTTTTGATTCTTAAATTAATATTGAGGTCTCTCTGCCTGTTCAGCTGTAACCTGCAAGAGCCTTAAAAACACAAAGTCTCCTAAACGTATGAAAGTGGGAAATTAAAACACGCCTCTAGGTCCTTCTTCCCTATGGAGGAAGAGGGCAAAAAATAATTGCAGCATAGGAGACTACCAAGAACATGACATATTTGACCTTCAGGGATAATTCTTACCCTGCAAGCTGAAAAGACTACATGGAGAAAGAGCACATCAAGGAGGGTAAATATCTTTTTTTTTTTTTTTAAGATTTTTAAAAAAAATTCTTAAGTATACAATATTCATTTTGACAGTGCCCATTTAAATCAAAGGTAACCTAAGATGACAATCTAATCTTGACATCATAACATGATCTGTGTAGATTGGAAGTATTTTTTGGACACAGACTTCATGACATGAGTGCCATTAATTTCCATTGACATATTGTTTTGATGCTACATCTTCTCCTACAGTCTTCCAATTAGCATCAATATTAAATTGTGATAAAGTTTATAGGAAGTAATTACAGTGGATAAGCTCAGTTGCAAATCATAGAATATCAGGGTTGGAAGGGACCTCAGGAGGTCATCTAGTCCAACCCCCTGCTCAAAGCAGGACCGATCCCCGATTAAATCATCCCAGTCAGGGCTTTGTCAAGCCTGACCTTAAAAACTTCTAAGGAAGGAGATTCCACCACCTCCCTAGGTAACGCATTCCAGTGTTTCACCACCCTCCTAGTGAAAAAGTTTTTCCTAATATCCAACCTAAATCTCCCCCGCTGCAACTTGAGACCATTACTCCTTGTTCTGTCATCTGCTACCACTGAGAACAGTCTAGAGCCATCCTCTTTGGAACCCCCTTTCAGGGAGTTGAAAGCAGCTATCAAATCCCCCCTCATTCTTCTCTTCTGCAGGCTAAACAATCCCAGTTCCCTCAGCCTCTCCTCATAAGTCATGTGTTCCAGTCCCCTAATCATTTTTGTTGCCTTCCACTGGACTCTCTCCAATTTGTCCACATCCTTCTTGTAGTGTGGGGCCCAAAACTGGACACGGTACTCCAGATGAGGCCTCACCAGTGTCCAATAGAGGGGAACTATCACATCCCTCGATCTGCTGGCAATGCCCCTACTTATACAGCCCAAAATGCCATTAGCCTTCTTGGCAACAAGGGCACACTGTTGACTCATATCCAGCTTCTCGTCCACTGTAACCCCTAGGTGCTTTTCTGCAGAACTGCTACCTAGCCATTCGGTCCCTAGTCTGTAGCGGTGCATTGGATTCTTCCGTCCTAAGTGCGGGACTCTGCACTTGTCCTTGTTGAACCTCATCAGATTTCTTTTGGCCCAATCCTCCAATTTGTCTAGGGCCCTCTGTATCCTATCCCTACCCTCTGGCATATCTGCCTCTCCTCCCAGTTTAGTGTCATCTGCAAACTTGCTGAGGGTGCAATCCACACCATCCTCCAGATAATTTATGAAGATATTGAACAAAACCGGCCCCAGGACCGACCCTTGGGGCACTCCACTTGATACCGGCTGCCAACTAGACATGGAGCCATTGATCACTACCCGTTGAGCCCGACAATCTAGCCAGCTTTCTATCCACCTTATCATCATACAAGGATTGGCCAACAATAAGGCTAACTAGCTTTCACACACGTGGGAATGGGCCTTACAAGCATGCAGATATATTTTCAAAACAGGATGACTAGCTCAGATGGAGAGCTATTGGATGCTCCTCATCTTGTCAATTTCATAACCTCCATATCTCCTTATCAATGCTGAGTCTGCAATGGTGGATTTTACTGTGGAATCAAATCTTTGCCTCATAATTGTGGTGCAGAATCTAAGTTTGCATAAAAAGAGTAAGCATACATTTTATACACAAAAAATCTATGTTAAAAAATTAAACTTGCACAGTCAAGGAAATGCAAGAATTAAGATTTTCTGTGTGACCTTAATTTGGCCTTCTTTTGTGTACGCATTATGATACAGACTTAATTACATGATCACATATTATTTTATTCCCACGCAACCTTAATTCTGGAATTTCTGAATTTTGAGTGCTTGATTTACAAACTTAATAATGTTCTTTTAACAGTTTGTGTACAATTAGCTAGGTTTTTAAAATAGCAAACTGAAAATCAAACAAATTCATTGTGTGGCATCATACAGACACCACAAGGGTCATCAGCAGGATTGGAACCTTTAAATCTACTACATGCTTGAGCTATTTGAGTAACCGATAGCAGTAGTAGGTTGTCATCCTTTGTGCAGAGCAGAACTTTAGAGGGGGAAGAGACACATACTTTGCCAGTAGGTTTTCCAAGTATTTGCTGACAGCAGAGGAATTCTGAGACTCAGAAACCTTGGGTTCCATTCCTGGTTATGGTAGGGAAGCGCTGCAGAGGGCACAGATCATTCTGCTCATTACCTGCAAGCCTGACCCCTTCTACTTCATCCCCTCCAAACTTTCCTTGTCCCAATATTGTCTCTTTCTCAGGCTGGCTCCTTGTCCTAGTCCAATTCTCCTCACCTTGGCAGGCCCCATCTCCATTCCTCATGCTTCTCATCTCAGATCAAGCCTCATTGCCCAGCCTTTTCTAATCTTCATCCCTAGACTCCCTGTCACAGTTGTTCCCCTTGTAACTTGCCCCAGTCTTCTCTCCACTCCCAGACCCAGTCTCCTGGCCTAGCCATCCCCAATTTATCCCTACCCCACCTCAGCTCCTTGTCCCCAGCCTTCTCATCCAGCCAGTCCTAGTTCCCCGTTTCCTGACTCCTCATCCGATCAGTTTCTCTCTTCCTCGCCCCTCTCTTCATGTTCTGGCTCCGAGTCCCAGTCTCCCTCCCCAGTCTCCTCATTCAATCTCAGTGTACCACCATCCCCCAACCTCCTTCCCTCTGCCTTATTTGTTCCTAATCCCAATTTCCCACCTAGCTCCTGCCTCAGCCCCCAGTCCCAGTCACTGTGTCCTGACAGACGCAGTCTCCCCTACCCAGTTCACAATCCCATTCTCCTTGCTTAACCAGTATGAGGCTCCTCAGACCGCAGCTCCCAGGCCCAGATTCCATCCCCCTTTCCACTCCCCTGCCAGCCTCCAAGCCCAGTTTCTCCCTTGCCTGAGGCTCCTTGTCCTAATCTACTCAATATTCCACCCCCACGTCTGGCTCTTGTCCCGTCTGCACTTCATTGTGGCAGCTGCCTCCAGCACAGTTCTGAGCCTAGGTGGCAGGACACTGGGAGCACAGGACAGAGCCCCTTGCTCTCAGTTATGGTGCCCAGACCCGGTAACAGCCTAGCCCACAACAGCCCAGACCTGCAACAGCAGAGAAAGTCCTGCTCGGCCCTAGGCTAGCTATATGGACAGAATCTCCAGAGTTTTTAGCTGCTAAAAATCTATTGAGCGCATATGAAATGTGATTTTTCCCAAGGTTTATAACTTGGCCAGACTTGGGCAGATTTTCATGGGGACTGGAAAAGTCCTAACATAAGGCCATCCCTCTGCCAAATTTTAGGTGCCTACTCTAAAGCACAGGGGCTCTGCAGCTTTTCAAGGGAAAAAAGGTCTCCAAATTATTTTTAAGATGGGCACGTTTTCCCAAACCATGTTCTTATAAACAGCTGAACTATTCTGGCTGACAGTTTCTAACCAGCATGTAACATATCAGCCCAAACAGTTAAAGTTTGACAAAGCTACAAGCAAATGAATCAGGGTCTTGTAATAGGTCTTACAGTGTTGTGCAGCCTCACTAACGGGCAATACCATCAACCTCACCTATAATAATTATGCATAATCAATGCAAAAATCTGTGGCACACTGGAAACTGAGCAGTAAATCACATGTCTAAATAATTATCACAATGGCTACTGTTACTTATTGCACTATTCTTTGTCACATTTATTTCAATAAAAGCCTTCACATTTAATTGTGCCTCAGTCTCCACTCTGCTACGCGAGAGTACTGCAGAATCCACACAGCCTGGTCCAGTGTACATGCAGTACCATGTGCAGAGACACACTTTAGGGTTCCTCCCTTTCAAAGTTAGGACACCCGCTCTTGGTGGCTGCAGGGAGTTTGTAGGCCAGCTGGAAGTTTGTTGGGGTGCCCAGACTTGCGGCCACACATTTCCCATTCCCACCGGAGGACCCAGCATACCACCCATCGACAGGGATCCCCAGTCCCTGGTTGGGGTGCACACCCAGTCTACGACTGTGGCCCCTCAGGTTGTGGGGGTTGAGCAATGAAACAATCTATAGCGTCAGCCTCCTGGCTAGGACAAATAGCCAACGTCCAGAGCTCAGGCCTCCAGCGTGTGAGCTGAACTATTACAGAGTCTTTGACCTGCAGCCTCCTGGCTGGGGCAAGCAACCACAGTCTGGGACTCCAGCCCTCTGGGCGGGCAGAGCAACCAAACAGTCTATAGCCCACAGCTTTCTGGCTGGGGCTGGCAACAACCAAACAATCTCAGTCCCCTTTGGGGATGTGGGCTGAGTGACCAATACTCACTGTCTCAGGCATCTTGGCCTAATGTTTTGTGCCCAGACAACTGCTGGGTATGAGGTGGGGTAGGGGGAACTGGGCCCACCCTGCTTCACTGGGTCCCAGCCCAGGGCCTTAATGGTGGTGGATGATCCCACCACAGGATCAGCAAGGAAACAGGCGATTGCTATCTCGCATCCCAGAAGCGCAACCGGACCAAAATCTTGTTTCCCACAGCTACTTCCTACCAGTTTCTGTTGGTGCTGCTCAGTCACTCCCAGGCTCAGGATCAGGCAGCCCTTCCTCTGGTCTCTCCCCGGGTCTTCTGTGCCCTAGGGCAGCGGGTTGCCAGTCTTCCCCGCTACCAGTCCTGGAATTCTCTGAGGGCTCGTCTCTCTGTGAGAGACATCTGCCTCCTTCCGTGGTCCCGTGACAACTGAGCCGCAGGGCCCTACTATTTTACTTCTTGCATTTGGGGTGGGCTTAGCTGAGCTTCCCAAGGAAAATTAACCCGCTCTGCACTGGAGGGAGGCTACTCTGCCTCACTACACACACACACACACACACACACACACACACTATATGAACAAAAAGAAAAGGAGTACTTGTTAGAGACTAACAAATTTATATATATTCATATATAGCTATATGAACAGGTGATGATTATACCAGTAACCACTGAATGAGGGGAACATGGCTGCCTTTTGTAATAAAGGTTCATAATTAAGAAAACTTTCTATATTCTTGGTTGCTTCTGGATGCTAAAAAAGTAGCTGTAGCCAAGGGCACTCTTTTCTATCTGCACCTGGCTAGACATCTATGAAATCTACAGCTGACATGTTGACCCTGCCACAATAAGAGGAGGTTACTTATTGTAACTGAAGATTCTTCGAGACGTGTGGTTCCTATCTGGATTCCAGACATGGATGCGCATGTGCCGGAGCCAGAACTGTTCAGATGTACTTTCTATTGACCCATGCGTGCATCTTCCGCATTTCTGTGTCCAAGGCTATAAGAGGCCATGTGGGTCCACACCACTCCAGTATCCCTCTTACTCACAAGTAATGAAGTCCACAGCAGAGGGGATGGAGGGCAGGTACTGGAATACAAATAGGGACCACACATAACCTCCAGTTCCAGTAAGTAATCTCCTCTTCTTCTTCTTCAAGTGATGGTTCCTATATGGATTCCAGATGTAGGAGAGTGGTGAGCAGTGCTCAGTGTGAAGGTGGGTGCGCGGACTCGCGTGAAATCACAGTCTACAGGATGGCTCGGCCAACAGTCGCATTCACCGCCACTGCTGCGATTGCATAGTGAGCGGTGAAGGTGTGGACAGAGCTCCAGGTGGGAGGGGAGGCATGAAAAAGGAGGTAGCATTCCGCAATACAATGGGAGATCCATTTATGGACCCATTTCTAAGAGAGGGCCTGGCCCCTGCAGCATTCCGTGATGGTGATGAAGAGCTTGGGCAAAGCCCGGAAGGCATGGGTGCTTTGCAGATAGAAGGCCAGCGCACGGGCGGACATACAGAGAATGCAACGTTTTCACCCTGGGGAAAGTGTGCATTTTGGGGTAGAAGATCGGAAGGTGGAGGCTTTGGTTGAGGAGGAATGGAGAGACCACCTTGGGGAGAAATTTGAGATGCAGGCATAGGGAGACTTCGTCTTTGTGGAAGACGGTGTGCGGGGGGTTCACCCATCATAGCCTCCAACTCGCTAATGCGCCACAGTGACTGCCACCAAGATCATCTTCATGGAGAGATGGGTGAGGGAGCAGGTCGCGAAGGGTTCAAAGAGTAATTTAGTGAGGGCCGAGAGGACAATGTTCATGTCCCCACAGCGGGTAGTTTTATGTACCAGTAGAAAGGCCTTCACCAGGCCTTTAAGGAAGTGAAGGGTGGTCAGGTGAGTGAAGATGGAGGAACCCATCCACAGCAGGGAGGAAGGCACTGAGTGCTGCCAGATGGACCCTGCTGGAGGAGTGGGTGAGGCCTGTCAGCTTAAATTGGAGAAGATAGTCTAGGAGGAAGGGAATGGAGATGAAGTCCAGAGGGTAATGGTGACGGTGCACCCAAGTGGTGAAGTGCTTCCATTTTGCCTGATAGTAGACTTTGGTCAGAAGAACATAAGAATGGCCCTACTGGGTCAGACCAAAAGGTCCATCCAGCCCAGTATCCTGTCTACCGACAGTGGCTAATGCCAGGTGCCCCAGAGGGAGTGAACCTACCAGGTAATGATCAAGTGATCTCTCTCCTGCCCTCCATCTCCACCCTCTGACAACCAGAGGCTAGGGACACCCTTCCTTACCCATCCTGGCTAATAACCATTAATGGACTTAACCTCCATGAATTTATCTAGTTCTCTTTTAAACCCTGTTATAGTCCTAGCCTTCACAACCTCCTCAGGCAAGGAGTTCCACAAGTTGATTGTGCGCTGAGTGAAGAACTTCCTTTTATTTGTTTTAAACCTGCTGCCCATTAATTTCATTTGGTGGCCCCTAGTTCTTATATTATGGAAACAAGTAAATAACTTTTCCTTATTCACTTTCTCCACACCACTCATGATTTTATATACTTCTATCATATCCCCCCTTAGTCTCCTCTTTTCCAAGCTGAAAAGTCCTAGCCTCTTTAATCTCTCCTCATATGGAACCCGTTCCAAACCCCTAAAATCATTATAGTTGCCCTGCTCTGAACCTTTTCTAATGCCAGTATATCTTTTTTGAGATGAGGAGACCACATCTGTATGCAGTATTCAAGATGTGGGCATAACATGGATTTATATAAAGGCAATAAGATATTCTCGGTCTTATTCTCTATCCCTTTGTTAATGATTCCTAACATCCTGTTTGCTTTTTTGACTGCCGCTGCAAGGACATCTTCAGAGAACTATCCACAGTGATTCCAAGATCTCTTTCCTGATTAGTTGTAGCTAAATTAGCCCCCATCATATTGTATGTATAGTTGGGGTCGATGGTCTCCTGCTGTGCACAAGGATGTCGTGCACTGGAATAGAGCATGCTCTATCTACACGCATGCCGGATCAAAATACCAAGCCATGAGGTGGAGTGGGCCAGGGCTGGGATGCCACAGGCATCCCTGCGCCTGAGTGAGGAGGTCCCAGGGGGTGAATCTTAATATAGTTCACTGGGCCAAATACCTCCTCTGATGCTGTCCCTGAAGCAATGGTAGTGGCACTCAGTGTGGCAGATAGGGGTGTGGGTCGTGGGTTACCTTAAGTTTAAGCAGCCCACAGTGATGGCAAACAACTTACCTTCCCCTTTTGGTAGAAGGCTTTAAAACCTGGACTCCCTTGGGGGTGCTTTTTGTTTGTTTTAATCAAAGTTGGGGTTAGGTTTATTTCCAATTTCCTCCTCCTTCTTACCCTGGGTGACATGGGGATTTTCTTCCCCTGGGATTTGCGCCCCACATGGGCTCTCGATTCAACCTATTCACCAGCAATTTGTGCAGCCTCTAAAACCGTGGTAGGTTTTTTGTTAGTTTGTTTTTTTGTCGTCACAGATGGCTGCTTTTCCCTCATCTATAACTACACATAACTAAGGCTAAGATTATGTCATGGAATCCGTGACTTCCAGAGACCTCTGTGACATTTTCTGCCTAGGGCTGGAGCTCCCAGCTGGCCCCTGTGCAACACCCTGCCCCTGCCCTGGTGGGGGGACCCTGCAGCTCCCCAGCCGTGGCAGGGGGACCCCCTGGAGCTCCCAGCTGCTGCAGGGGGTGAAGGGACCCCACAGCAGCCCAGCCCCCGTGGGGGACCCCAGAGCTCTCATTCACTGCAGGTGGTCCAGGAACCCCCCCAGAGCTGCTCAGCCACCGTAGGCAGGGGGGAAACCCCAGAGCTGCTCAGCCGCCACAGGTGGGGGGGATCCCAGAGCTCACGCTCACCACAGCAGCAGGGGACCCCGAACCCAAGCAGCAGTGAGTGCTGAACCTTCCTCCCCATTTTGTCAGGGATATTTTTAGTGAAAGTCAGGGACAGGTCATGGGCTTCAGTCAATTTTTGTTTATTGCCCATGATCTGTCCATGACTTTTACTAAAAATATCCGTGACAAAATCTTAGCCTTACCTATAACAATTGCTCCTGGGCCATCAGATCAAACAGTTTTTCATAATTACCTTCCGCCCCAGCCCCCATTACCCATTTTCTCAGAAAACTACACATTTTATGCACATATTTAACATGAGTGAAACTGTCAAACATTTTGAGATGTCTGTACTTCAGCTGATATGTGTCAGGGGTAATCTCAAACCTTTTCAATACATTTTCTTTAAATTTCATATACACCTTACCATCACCCTCCTCCATATCATTAAAAACTTGTCCGGCTTTCCCAGTTAATCTGGTTAAAAGGATAGGCATCTTCTTATCCTCTGCGAATTGTGCATCCCACAGTTTTCCCAAAGGTGGACGGGTACTCTTCAATGCAATTAGTCTTTCTGATAACGAGGCAGACTTTCTCCTATCCCTGGTGTTGGTGGGGGAGTGTACTCACAGGCTGAGGAAGCTCCTTTTGCTGTTCCAGTATTCTGAGTTGCAAAGTGTGAGGTTCCAGCTGTCTTTTGTGTGCCCTGTCCTCAGCTTCCATGTGTTTTTGGTGGGCTCTCTTCTCAGCTTCCTTGTCTTCCTGATCCAAAAATCTCACCAAGGTCTCCAGAGCTCATGTTCTTTATGGGCTGCCCAGTACTGCAATCAGGCCAGTTCAACTACGGTGTTTTCCTCTGTGGCATCTGAGGCAGAAAGATTCTTGGACTCTCTCTGGTCAGCACTTATGAGCAAAGCTCTCAGCTCCTGGAGTTTTCTATTTATGGGATATTCCCCTCTCCTTACACAACTATTCCAGCCCTTTTCTGTCAAGACCATCATATGACTGCAGTTCACTCATTGTGACTAATGTGTAACCTTTAAACCTCTCAGTACCAAGTTTACACTTTTATCAGAGCTAGGTTATGATCTCTAAACCCATCTGACCCATAGCATGTGAATCCTGCTAAGAATACACGAGTGTCAAGCTGTCTGGAGTGGCTCACAAGCATGAGTACCAACTTCAGGACAGACTGTTAAGAAGTAGGGCATAAACCCCCAACTGGTTATGAGCTCTATACTTAGATTTCACCAACCAAGTATCAAGTGTGAACTCCTAAGTCACTACAACAACCTTAACATGGAGTCACAGACAGCGCACTTGGCTACTCTGATCTATCTTGACACCCAGGCATGCTTGTTTTTGTGACAGATGGTCCCTTACACCAAATATCACAATAATATTCAGGTTACTCCCAGTCCCAAAGGACCAGTCACTTACCACAGGTCAATTGCACCCTATATCTTTTACCAAAGACAAAGCTTGTAGCCAATCCTACAATAAACTAACTAAAGATTTATTTCTTTTCTTAGTTAATAAGAGTTAATTACAAGATTAAAGCAGGTAAACACACACACAAATGAGTTACAATCTTAGACGCCAAAAAGTAATAGAAAAAAAATAGCTGCAATACGCTAGCTTTATATGTCCTTCAGGGTTAAGCCAGGCCAAGCACTAGAGAACTCTTGCTTTTGTTTAGCAATCTTCACCCCTCAGAGTTCAAGCAGCATAGGGATGCACAGGATCCTTCTTGTCAGGTATTTTTATTCCCTTCCCCCAGAGTTCAAGCTGATGGGATGAGTCCACCTGCATGTCTCCTCTTCACAGGTGTGGGGGAGCAATCAACAAAGTCTTTGTTCTTTGATATTTCACAATGGCTAATTAGCTTTCAGTTGGCCTTCTTGGTGGCAGAACATAATACCTTCCATAGGAAGCCAGCATTTCTACACTATTAAATGCTCCTTTCTTGTTTGATGACTCACATAATTACGGAGGACTACAATGCAAACATTTAACAGAACCTTAAAACATGGGTACACTGATGTTATAAGTAAAATTAATACACACAGCATCCTACAAGCATTTCATAAAATCTAAACACTAAACCCATTCTTATAAACTTAACGTCTGTTGAACAATACTAAGACACCAGACTGGTGAGCCAGACTGGTTTTCAGCTATGTAGTTGTCAGTGTTCAGTGAGGCCTAGGGCCTTGGCATGAGCTGGCACCTGGCCTCTCAGCGTCACAGTGTTCTTTGGGGAAAACTGTTTAGACTTTATTCCTGAAAAATACTGAGTATATTAATAGTTCAAATACACTATTCAACTTGTGTAATTTCAAAGAAAGTGGGAGGCCCAAGTGGTTTGAAGACCTTGTAGAGAAGACAGGGGTGACCTGCCCAAAATTCCTTGCCACAGAACACAATCTGGTCTATGCCAGAAGTATTTTATGAGGTCAAAGAAGGAATCCTGTCTGGCAGGCACATTCTGGCAATATCTGGAGATGCAGTGAACTCCTCCAGGGATAGAAAAATCATTCCCAACCCTCCCATCACATACTTTTCTATACTACAAAACTGTACCATAAGTTTGATGACTGAGAGTGAGACAACCTTGAACACAATTTGCCTGGTCTACACTGGCTGCCAGTTGTGGTCAATACCATGAGATATAACTCCATTGTTCATAGCAGTGTTCAAACAGGATAATAGCCTGGAAAAGGCACGGAGAGGCAGAATTATAACAAAGGGCTCTCCAAGAACCCCCCCTCCGCTTTACAAGGAATAATCTTACGAACAGTCAGTAGTAGTTTTTTTAGATCAATCAGTTTTGGGAGGCTAGGGAAAACTTCCACTTTTTAAAAATTCTTTTTCACCTCCCTCAGAAAAGATAAATGTGAAATTTATGAGCAACCAGTTCAGTGTCTTGAGTTTCCTGTGGGTAGCTTTCTAGCAAGACAGCAATAATCATGTGTGTGTCAAGGAAACCAAACAACATTTGTATACATAAGCTACAGAATTGAATGCATTATTTAAACTGAAGTTATCACTAAATATCCTATCCTGCAAATCAGGGAGACATGGAGAATGACTCCATAGTTAAGTGTTAGATACAACGGAGGACAAACACCCCATTATTCAGGGATGTCATTCAATTTAGGGTAAAATTTACCAAAGTGACTTCAAAATTTAACCCTCCGTATCCAAACACCATTATAACTATTTAGAGGACAATTTTCTTTGTAACATTTCAGTAAAATATTTACTACCTTTTTTAGAGGAAGCGTCTGTTCTTTTTTTGGACTATCTTGTTTCATCAAATTTCTGAGGGTTATTCTCATTAAAAATAATGCCATGATTTCCAATCTTCTCTCTCACTCCCCCATACTCTTGGATAACAGTAGAGACACACCACTTTCGGCGTTTTAAAATTAGACACATTCTTGTCCTCCTTACTTGGGGTAACCTATGTTACACCAGAACTAGCCAATAGAGCTGTCAAGTTACATCAGCTACTTCTGCCTTCAGATGCTGCCAACCTGCCTCCCTAGCCGCACTGCTTAGAGACCATGGGGAACGAAGGAGACAAATAAGGCAGCAGGCAGTATGGGGGTTGGCTCCTGGGAGGGAGGTGGAGGAGCAGACAGATGAGCCACAGGAGAACGGCTTTGGAGAGCTATAGGTTAGCAGGGATGTATGCAGGGGTTGTGATGGGAAGATGAAGGGGGAGGAGGGGGAGGGAGGGAGAG
Organism: Caretta caretta; assembly: GCF_965140235.1. Classification (NCBI taxonomy): domain Eukaryota; kingdom Metazoa; phylum Chordata; order Testudines; family Cheloniidae; genus Caretta; species Caretta caretta. Next base: position 197,685,963 of record NC_134208.1, on the reverse strand, counting down.
AGAGCATAAGAAGACTTGTATGCAATCAGTGCATGGGGTGCAAGAGGCAGAGGGAAGCCCAGTGTCTGTGCATCACAGTATTGGTGTTTGAAGAATAAACTCTTCTTCTGACAGACAAGCTGATGCCTACATGCAGAATCATGGGACCCCCTCTCACCCTAGGCATCCCCAAATAGCTGAATCAAAATCCCCTTCCCCTAAACCTCCCAATCACCCCCTCTAAGTTCCTTAGAGCATCAGACATCAGCACTACAGGAATTGGGGACCGGGGGGGTTGAAAGAGATGAGCAGACATGCAGAGGGGACATGAGGAGTCAGACTATGGGAGAAAGGAGGGCGGGTGGGGGCAGAATGGAGCTTGAGCTGGGAGATCCAGAGAGGGAAAAAAGAAGAAGACATCTCTTTGAAAAACTACCTGCAGCACAAATCCCTCCTTCCTCTTGTTCTATACTGGCTTTAAAGTAAGGATCAAAGACGTAAAGCAGTAGATCCTGCTCCTTTCCCTGGCCTGGGTAAATGGCTGCTCCCTAGCAGAATCCCCCTTCTCTCCTTGGCATGGATAAGCAATGTTTTCTTTTAGCTTCCCCTTCTGCTTGGTTGGCAAGATGACTGCTTCCCGCTCCTGTTTCAATCCACTTTAAACACTTCTCAAACACATGCAACTTTCTCCCTCAGCACAAAATGTTAGCTATTGAGAAAGCAAAAAACAACACCATACTTCTTCAGTAAATCACTTCAAGGGATCTAGTACAAACTTTGAACAAACAACCTCTAACATAAGTTTTATATTTTATTAACTTAACCACCTCCACTAACAATCAGCAGCAACAAACTTAACTCGAATTAGCTACTAAAACTCTTCACCATACTCTAAACTAGGCACTTCAATCATGGAACATCCATTACTCCTGGTTGGAATTAAAGGTTCCATGTTAAGTGTGGAGGTGGTGACTAGTAGCAGGTGGTATGTTTGTGTCATAATACAGAGCAAAAGTCACTGTTACATGCTGAAAGGGCTAGTAATGACTTGAGACATTGATTTCCTGCCCTTATTATGCTTTTATTGATGTTACATGGACTTGAGCAACCTTGAGTGATTTGCAGTTAAATATTTTGTTTGGAGAGGATAAATTATATGCATGTAATTTTTAAAGAGAAATATCTTGCATGCAAAATTAGGACAAATGGAAAATTTGCTATATCATGAATTCTACTGAACTGTCTTGTTTGCTCTTGCAAAACTTGCCTTATGAACTCTATACATGGCAATTTTATTAGTGTCAAACACCTTGGTGTGCGAGGCTGCTCTCTAGAACAGGACTGTTCTCATGTTTGGGGGCTGAGCTCCAGGCAGGACTGGCTACTCACTAATGTAATGCTCTCCTCCTATGTAAAGTAGACATTTAGGTAAAATTTTCAAAATTAGTTAACTGACTTTAGTAGCACCTTCATAGCCTAAGTCCCATTTTCAAAAATGATTTAGGAGCCTACGTCACTTTGGAATCTTTAAAAATTTTATCCTACATTTTTGGCACAAACATCATAGTGTACACAATAAATTAATTAACGAACTGAACACTTCATCTAAATTGATATTTAAAAATACATTTAAACTAACTTTTTCAAGAACAAATTATTGCTATTTGTGTAATTACTGTTTACAATATACTTACCCTGGATTATAAAGCATGACAGCTGAGAGGTTCTCACAAGATTTTGAAAGATCTGTCATAGATAAACTGAAGGAAGACAGTAGTCCACTCTAACAGAACATAGAATTAAAAGATTATCACTAGTATTAAAGAAACTCTGCTGTGCTTACAGAAATATTACTTTTTCTCCTTGACAAAATATGAACTATTTTGATGTGAAGCAACGCAAAAAATAATCTAAACCAGTGAATATTTAAACATATTAGAAACAAAAATTATTAAAAGATTTGAATTCCTCAGGTACTCACCTTTCTTTTTTCCCTCAGTTTGGCAGCTTCCTTGGGATGATTAAAGCGAAACATATTGGTTCTCCCAAGTAATATAACAGCACCTGGCAGGAAAAACACAGACACAGGTTTATTGACAGCATACTATACCAGGAGATATCCAATAATTTCCTCAGTCATCTGACAAGAGCACTGACTTCTAAAACATAAGACAAAAATGAAAAAGCATTATTCTAACAACTAAGGTTTGGGGTTTTTAAAAAAATGTTTAGATGGAGCTGGAGCTGCATTAATAGTTGTTGTAGTATATACCTTATTCCTCCCTATTACTACTATAAAATACATAAGATGTTAGGTCTTCTACAAAATATAGACTAACCAAGTCTGGATTATTTTGTCCAAAAGAACAGAGGCAAGCAGTGGAGATGGCAGTAGGAGCTTTCTCACACTGCTTTACCTATGTATAACTCAAGCCCATTTGGAGAGATCTCTTCTATGGTTAGAGGACAGTTCAGTCTCCAACCCATTTAATCTCTGGACTCCTTTCTGAAAGGTGCCAGTTATTGTCAAATGTAACCTGTCCACTACTCAACACAGATGAAAACACATGCCGAATGGCAATGACGTTCAATCACTAATGATCTGAGAGAGCTGAACCAGCTACTATACGTTCCGAAGACTCCATTACCCTGTCATCATCTGTACTCTCAGCCATTCATTCCTCCAACCAGAAACAGATAAACATTGATCCAAAGCTCTCCATTATCCAAAAGAGGGTCATCTGACTATGATACTGAAAATCTATTTCATGAACCAAAACCATGACTATCTCAAATTATTCAATAGCCCCCCATTATATTCAGATAGGTCAACATGTTCTGTGTTTAATCAATTACAGGTGACAAATAAAAACACATTTCTGGGCAACTACTGCCAGATTTGAAGGACATTAAAGCCAATTTTAATAATATTCTAATAATAACTGTGTTGTCAATGGTGTCTTACTGCTATAATAAAACAGGAACTCTTTTTAAATAGCCATAGATTTACCTGGTTTTATGGATGAAAAACTTGCCAGCACAGTCAGGCAAAGCTTGAGGAAAGGTGTCATATTTTACTTCAACAAGCCAAGTATGTTAGGATCAAATTCTGCCCTTAGATAGTAACGTTCCACTTGATTAAGAGAATCTGCCTTACTGAGAACACAAGTTGGTTTTTTCTGTGATCACAATCTACATGGTCTTTAATAATCATGAATAAAAATCTGGAGTGAAGTTCTGGCCCTGGTGAAGTCAATGGCAAGACTCCCATTGACTTTGATGAGGTCAGCATTTAATTCCTGATATATAGGCAGCACCCCAAATGGCCCTACTGGAGTTTCCTGGTAGACTTGTGGTTATGGCATTTATTTCAGGTGATCTAGACTTCCTAATGTATATATACTGGTAATGAGAGCAGCAAGTCTATCGGTCAAAATAATTATACAACTAAAATGGAAAACTGACATCTTCAGATGTGAGCAATTTTGCTAATTTGCAGAAGTTTCTTTCCAGTGTAGTGCGAGATCTTTAACATTTTGTCTGAATACTTAGAAGAGCATGAGTATCAATTGGTATAGTCTCCACTGATTCTTAAAGTAAGCGTTCATGTTTGTTTCTGATTGTAAGTTATTGTGTATATTGTATATAATGTGGATGCCATCTTGTTCCATGGCCTCCCTTCCTTTTTGTTCTACTTTGAACAAAACTTGGCCAAAAAAAAGTTTTAATAATGTATTTGTAGATATTATTTGTACATTGGTAATGCCTGCAGATTCTCCTTATGCTCGGTACTTTGCACACGCGGAAGTGCTTTATAACCTAAATAAATCTGGCAGACAAAGGGCATGAGAAAGCGGGTGTTATCCCCATTTTTCCAATTTTCCAATTTGGAACAGAGACACAGAGTGCCTGAGACACATGCGGTGGGGAAGGTTACACGGGAAGCCTCCGGCAGAGCTGGACATTAAACCTAGATCTCCTGAGCGCTAGTCTAAGGACCTAAACAGAAGATCATCATTTATTAGTGGCCAGTACAACTTTTTACTGCAGTGGCTTTGTTTCTAGAGTTGCTGTCCTAAATCATCAATTTGCTTTTGACAATATTCAAAGATTATTTACAGGCAATATTTTAATAGCAAACGGCAAGAACACAGTTTAATTTTGGCACAGCAGTCTTCTTAAAATATTTGTCAGACAACTCTCTTCTTGAAATGGTTGATGAGGGATAAATTTAAATACCTGGGGCATGTAGTGTGCTCTCAATTCATTATGGAAATCAATATAGAAAAAGCTTGCAAAATATAAACATCCTTTGCAGACGGCACCGAATGTTGGCATTATCACACAAAAAGGTGAAATCAAACATCCTTTGCTTTCAATTCTGGATTATAGTAACAGTGCTATTGCATTTCATCCCAGTCTAATCTTAAAAAGATTTACTGTTCATGAAGGTTTGTGTTGCAAAGTCATCTCGATACCATCTCTGTAATTTACGTGATGCAGTTGGCCTTTCTGTCATGAAATGCATTGAGTATACTTTTTTATGAACGCACATTAAACAGATTCCTGCTGGTCATAACCACTACAGCTTAAGTTGTAAAACTATTTCCATTCTACCACTATTTCATATGATTATAATTTCCCCAAATATATTCCTTTTCATTCTTGGTCTCTGCTGGAAGGTTATTTTGATTAGTTTTAGAGGGTGGAGGGGGACTGATTTCAGTGAAACTCCTTAATCTATTTCAGATTGAGTGTAAAAATCATTCATTGTAAAAACTTTAACCACCAAATGAAAACAACAAACAAGTCAACTGAAATTTCAGAATCAGTATGTAGATAAGCATTATTGTTTCTGCAAATCTGACAAAATGGTTTTAAAAATAAGTAGGAATGTTTTAAACTAAGTGATTACGCATACAAAGGAGGACACTTCATTGTTAGCTGCACATTTAGATTGTTATGTATCTAAGGTACTTACATGGCTCCCATCATTATAATATCTGAATGCCTCACAATCTTTAATGTATGTATCCCCACAAAACCCTTGTAAAGTAGAGGGAATGTTATTATTTCCATTTTACAGATGGGGATTTACATTTTACAAACTAACATTTTAGTATTATGCTTTCTATTACTTAAGCGTGATTATACAATTTTTATTCCAACTTGAGAGCACTTATTTAGGTTAGTATCAACATTAAAACAGAACAAAAAACATATTTAAGTCTAACCAAAGTTTGCACAATATTTGCTAAATAAGAGGTCACATTGTATAATCATGTAATATTGAGCAATGCAATTCCCCATCAGAATGTGAGCAAAGTGTACAGTTAACGTTGTCATGGGAACAACTGGATCTGCTATGGGCTGCATGATTTATTAATTTTTTTTAATTTAAGTATCTACATTCAGGAAGAGTGTGAGTAAGTGGCAAAGGAAAGGGTTTATCAGACAGCATCAATAGGCATGTTCCCTACTACTCGCGGAATTCTTATCTGGTAATGGAATTGATTTCTCCCCACTCGTATCCAGTTTCAACAGAAAAAAAAAACATTTGGATGAAAATAAAACGTGCACGTTCTGCACATTATATCACCACACATATCCCCACCATATTGAAAAAAATTGTTGCCACCATTAAAGCTAACAGATGCATAGTGAGAATCTCCCTGGTTGTAAGGCAAAAGTTATTTTTAGTTGAATTCTAAAAAAAAAAGGGGGGGAATTTTTTAAAGTAAAAATGTGATGGTATTTTGGCCTAAATCTGGATCCAAACTGGATTTAGGCTGGGATTTATTCCAAATGGAAAACAGTCAAACATTTAAATATGTATTTAATGCTGCTGAAAATCTTGTAAAATGTTTTTATTAGGTGAAAATATTACAGTAATTACAGTATTACAAATATTACAGTTGTATTTAGACAAAAAGCACATTAACTAGAATTTACAAATGTTTGAAGTAATTTGGAGAAGGAAGTGATAATTATGTTCATTTATTCCGAGGGAAATCTAAACACTAACACATTTCTAAATAAATGGTAATTTACTAATGAAAGGACACATTTAAATGTCTCAGCAGTAAATTACAAATACCGAGAGCAGATATTTAAAGGTGCTGAGATTCCAGGTTGAGAAAGTAAACATTAATAATCAGTGGTAAGATACGTGTATTACAGAACAGCATGACAAGTAGCTAGCTAATGAGTTCTGTGGGGGGGTGGGGTGTGTGTGTGTGTGTGTGTGTTAATAACTTTAGCACCCTTGTGGCCAAGATGGAGTCTGCTCTGCAGGCATCTCTGTCCAAGAAAAGGCATGCGCAGGAATATAGCAGGGAAACTCCCTTCTACCCCAGGAACACCTCTTCCACACCCCTGGAGTAAATACACACCCACCTAGTAAAGGCAACTAGGCTGGCTCCTTCTTATTTCAGCTCCTTTGCAGTTATATGCCTAGATGGATACAGAAGTAGCTACACTGCACCACGCCATCAGCAAGCATTCAATGAACCACAGTTTGAGAATCACTGGCTTAAGCAAACAGCAGAAAATCCTGATGAAATAATTTTAACAAAGGAAAAATTCCTATACTGGGCAGCAAAACCTTATCTGATACAGTCACATGATTTAATTCAAATACTTCTGACAGCAATTCCAATCTGCCCCTTCTCATGTGGACTCAGCACAACTGAGGAGAGCCTCACCCTGCACAGTATACTAAAGGGCTCCTCCACAAATCCTAACTCTTTGTATGCAATGGCCACACTCACCCCAGTTGTGCTTCGGTTTGGGATATGCTCTGGCACTAAAATTTCACAAAGACTACAACAGACCACGGCCAATACAAAGCTGCAATAAAATGTTTAGACATTTTATTAGGGAGAAAAGACAGCTGCTTGCCAAAAACCTGGTTCAAACTAACAACCTCTATAACTTATCCAATGCAAACCCATGCAGCCCCTACACCAAATATTCCAGAGAAAGTAAAGGGGTCAAGAAAACTTAACTGCACTTGCAGTCTGCACCATAAGAAAAATTCCTTCTCATCCCCAAATGAATTTAATCACCTAAACCCTATAGGATGCCATCTTTCCATGGCAAAAACTGTGCCACCAAATCTAACTGAATTGCCTATACCTAACCCCATTCACACAATTATCCTCCTACAACAGCAATTTTGGGGGAGTCTAGGAAGATGGGAAGGGGGATGCTTTTGTTGCTGGGATGGAGAAATCTGCTTCTAGCCCTTTGGAATGGTGACCCAACTGAATCAATGAGCAGGCTTGACAATCCCTAATCAAGCCAGCTAGATCTCTTGTCTCTTTCCCTAATCCTCATGAGAGGAACAATCACTACACAGGCTCGAGAGAGGGGAATGGAGTTCAAAATTTTAGCTCCTTCTAGGGCCCAGCTGAACTTTGCCCTATTTAAGGTGAGACAGGCATTACACTGAAACTGAACTCCTTCACACCTCAGTTGTTAAAGTGCAGTTTGCCCTTTAATGTCAATACTTTTAGCATTATTCAAAGTTAGGATTACATTTTTAGGTGCTTAAAATAAATTGAAAAATAAAAGTGCAAATAACCTTAAAAATATTAATGAAGGTGAACAGAAAGAGGCAGAGTGCTTCTTGTTCTTGCCAGTGATAAAGGCAGGCTACAATTTACCGTAGTTCTATGAACATATTCCCTGCATTGTTGCATGGATCCAAACAGTAGAGTGGTTGCAACAAGTGCTCCCCACCCACCTTCTTACCTTTTCTTCCCTCTTCTATGAATAACCCTCACTTACACTTCAATGGACTCACACCAAAATGTGTATCAGAATGCTTACCAGATTCTGGAACACTCCTAGGATTTACTGCCATAGCTGGAGTGTGTGTATGGCCATTAAAAGGAGGGAGCATGGAGATATTTTGAAACAAGCAACTAACTTTACAGAAGAAACCCAATGATTTCTTCAAGTTAAATGTTCTGAGTTCACAAAAATCACCAGAGGTGAATGAAATGGCAATACTGTAAATATGAAAGTCCTCATTCATATTTGGGTGACACTAAAAATAATGAAAAATTACCGAGCCTCATACAATTTGGGAAGCGTTGTACTCTGTGCTTCAGATGTCATCAGCAGCATGCTGGGACAGGCTACTGCCAGTCAAGTAAAAGCAATTCCCCTCTTATGTTGCAATAAGTTGACAAATTTATGACGTGGCTGCCAATGTTGAAGAACAGTTATTTACAGGAGTTCAGGAGAGAAAGTACTTCTATATGAAAATACTGATGTGCTTTCTGCCCAAATTAACATTTGTTCAGTATGAGTGTTCAGTATGATCCATACATTAAGACTTCTTGTTTTGTTGTCCACTGACGCAGGACATGCTACTGGAGGAAAGGTCTCTGAAGCTTTCCAACAGTCAATTCTTGACACTGGGTTGGATTGGCATGATTGTGCTGCTATTTGCACTGATGGTGCCCAAGCTAGGACAGGAAAACACAGTGACCTTGTGACTAGACTCGCATCTATTTCATCCCAAGCTATTTGAAAATTTTCAATTCACCACCAAGCTCTGGTGGCAAAGACAATACCAGTGGAACTAAAAGAGCTACTTGATGAGACTATAAAAGTTATGAACTTTATTAAAGGGAAGCCCACCATGGGTTCTCCACTTGGGGGCTGCGACCCACAGAGGTGTCACAATCACCCAACGCTTCATGCATTGCTATATGAATGGGGGGTTCTGGGGTAGTCCTGGAACAGGAAAGGTTGAGAACTTCTGTTTGAGGTCAGTCTAAAAACTTGAGCTGGTGCAAAATGTATCCATTGGTGCCTCCCAATGGCAGCACAATGCACCCGTGCTCCATGATCTACACTGGCTGCCTCTTGGTTTCTCGATTAAATTTAAGGTTTTGTTTTTAAATCTACAAATGCCTTAAACAGCTTGGGATTTTCCTGTTTGGGACGTCACCCCTCTCCTCATACCATTCTCCTGCAGCTGCAGTCAGCAGAGGTGCTTGAGCTGGATCGCCATCTATTTAAAAGGGATTGGCAGGAGTGTATGTTCTCCATGAAGGGCCTGCAGGTCTGGAACAAACTCCCTCTGTCCAAAATAGTCCTGCTCTGTTGGCCTTTAGGGACTTGGGAGGCAAGGGGGGGGGGGGGGGGAAGAGAGGGAGTAGCAAACATGGACTAGCATTCCTTTTCACTATTATAGATATACAAACAATCTGACTTTTAACCTTTCATAGCTTTCTCTTCTTCTATAAAATCCGTAAATTCAAATATTTAATAACCATGAGCGTGAATTCATAACAATGGTTTAAACTTATTAAACATTCTCTTTCCATTATAATATTTCTCTAGTTCAACCACAGAAACCTAAAATAAAGGCTCTACTGATTATTTTGGGTAGTGAGGGAGGAGGAATGGAACAGTAAAATTAAAGCTGAATTTAACAACTGTATCCTTATGATGCAAAGGCTTTTCACAGTTATCACCAGGGAGAAACAAAACACCATGAGAGAAAATATGTTTTTCTGAGCAAATACCTTGGTTTAGTTGGGTGGCCTCTGTAATCTGAATTCCATTCACAGAACACTGTGCTCCATTCAGTGGTATTAAATTCACTGTACCGCTGAGATTTTCAAACACGCAGTGCTCACTTTCCAAATCAACGCCATGAAGAACTAAAACACCCCAGAGCAAAGAAAAGAGTTATTTTCCTAGCATTTAATAGGATTTTTTTTTCATTGATTTTGGGTGCACATCACCAGGCATTTGAGTATGTATTAGTCACTTTACTCTGGACAATATTCTGTGTCTTCTCCATCAACCCATGCGGACATTTGATTTGCCTCTTTTTTGGTAGGGACAACTTTTCTTCTAATTCCACTGGACAATAATGCCTTCCAGACAAATCGTAAGTTGGGGGAGCAATTATTTTTATCTGCATGAGTAACTTCGGAACAGTTAAATTTAATCTGAAAATACAGGATGTTTATAATGTAGACTACTTAATACTTGTCTGCAATCACAGTTATTAAAGGATAGCTCAAGATAGAACAGAACCTCAGGTTTCCCATCCCCGTGCTTAATCCTCTAGACCACGTAGCTTTTTTCCTTCTCCCTCTCACTTCCCACATGAATTTTTATGGAAAAATAGCTTCTGTCTTTCACCACAATCAGATAATCATACCCAATTTTGTCAAACATTTCAGAGTCCGGGACTCACTCTAATTTAATGTTTACAAACGCAAAGCCAGGCATATTTTGACCAAAGAAACTCATTATAAATATTTGCCCAATTCTAATTTCTCAAATTATACCCAAAGGATATGATTTATCAGCAGAAACTACTATCAATGTCACTAGACATAACATGTGCCATGCAGTACTCCAGAATTAGCTCTCATTCCAACATGAAGAGAATATGCAGGTCAGTGTACGTAGGCCTTGTCTCTATCAGCCTGGGGAGCTTCCAATACGACCATACAAAAATACCGTCAGCATGCCAAGAGGTTAAGCAAATGATCGTGGTCTTGACTACAGCAGTTTACTACACAGAAAAGGACATCATCATCATAGGGCACTGTTTCAGTTTTACAATGACCAGGTTAATAATGCATCTCATGGTGCATGGATCTGAAGGTCTGCCAAAACCCACGAACTATTTTAAAAATTATACTATTAGACACTCTTTGAGCCAAGTCCCACTGAATTATGATAATGAAAATCACTGTATTGAAATGCAGTTCTCTTGTGTATTTTGTTTTTTAAAAGAGTATTAATGTACATTCATAATCAGCAAAATATATGAATATCAGTAACTAAAGAGGAGGGGAAATTTTAAACATGTTATATGTTTGGATGTTGGAAGAGAAATGGACATTACAAGGATGGATGGATGTGAAAAATGCCTCAACTTTCTTACCAATATTCTGTTCTGTGGCAGCATCTTCTCTGCCGACATACGTTTGGCCCTCCTAGACATGGAAAAAAAGCTATTTTTTTAACTCTTCAAAATAAGATTAAAAACGTATCCTATTACTCATCCCCACGAACACAGAACTTCGGATCAAAGTACTGTTTACACATAGTATTTTGATTATCTAGTAACAATTTAAAATTGCTTTATCAGACAATCTTTATTATAAAACATTGTTAGTTCAAATTTTACTTGGACTGAGCAAAACCACCTTGATGGTTCTTAGGCAATTAATCTATATTTGGATTTCAATTCAAGCTTTATAACAAGACGAATGAAAAACCACTAGAGCTCACAAGAATGTCATATGTCTATCGTAAGTTAAAGAGTTGACCCTCAGGATAGACCTAGGCTCTAATTGATTCATATTTTAATTTGAACAAGTTATAGCCTTTTACAGATGATGTCACAGTGCTGGAGAAATGTAATGATCACTTACTATAGATTATAAATTAGTACTATAATTAAAATTGTCCATTTAAAAAGCACGAGGCAGACAAAGACTGCGGAAGCACAGAAGTGTGTTTACCTTCAAGTGATACAAGATGATCCCAGTACTGAGAAGATCATCATCAATGCCAATGAGGTGAGGCAGTTCCGAATCTAAAACGACACCAATTCCTTCTTTCCTAAGGGCTAAGGTTTGTTCCTGCAATGACAAAATTTACTTTATTCTCAAAGCAGAAAAAGGGTATTACTGTTAATTCTCTATTTATTTAACACTTTTTAATGAATCAGTAAGGCAACGTCTACACTGCACATCACCTGCGTGTAAGGTATGTGTAGCTACACAGAGAGGAGAAAAGCAAGCTGTGACCACAGAGGAGGCAGAGGGGAAAGCCTCTGGCAGCTTCTCTCTGCCCATGCCCTTCTCCACTGCCTCCCTGTCAGAGCTCTTCCCTCTAGAGCAAAATCTTGGGCAGTGGGCAGCTGCCAGAGCCTGTTGCCAGAGACTTTCACTGCAGTGCGGAAAGTCTCCGCAGCTTCCCAGTGCTGGAGACTTTCCCCGCCACAGTGAGCTGCTGGAGCCGTTCTCCACCGCAGGAGTCTTTCCTTGCAGTGGGGAAAGGCTCTAACAGCTCCCTGCGGTGGGGAAAGGCTCCAGCAGTAGGGAGGCAGCTCCAGGACACTCCACTGCTGTTTTTAGAAGGGGTAAGCACTGTTTGGGCGAGTAGAGAGCCCAGTATGGTACAGACCCAGAGTTCAACCAAGTCTATGTTCTACTCACCTAAGCAGTGCCTCACTGTCTACACTATTATTTATCCATGTTCAGGGGGCATGTAGCATATGTATTCTACACTCCATCAAAATGAATGTGCAGCACAGACGTACCTCAAGTTGGACACTGTACAAAAGGTCACAAGGAAATAAACAAGACTGAAAAATTAGATTTCAATTTTCAAATGGGAATTCCAAGCTTGCTATTCAGAAATTCTCTAAATGGGTTATTTAGGACTAGTCAGTAAAGCAGATTAGGAGGATTACTCAAAAGAACCCTCTAGTAATGCTGGCTGAATGGAAGTTATGTGCTACTTTTGGTGTTGTATGAAGAGTTTGGATTTTCATATGGGATTTGTAAGCATAAGGGATGGAAAACAGAGAGTTCTATTTGGTCACACTTTAAATAAACAATCTTCCTCAATAATGAGCCTGGAAGACTGAAAAACCAACAAGCTTGAGTAATCAGTATAACCTATAATGTAACAGAAGCATAGAATATTGACAGCAATAAATAAATAACAGTTGCAGCCATAATTTCAATTGTACACAATTCCTCAAGTGCTGGATTCCATTGGGACTACTCATAGAGAAAAGTACCATTCAGCATGAGTAAAAGTGCAACCTTTAAGTGCTAAATGATTTCTGGTAACATCTTTAAAGAATAACATATTGATGTATATAACAAGATTAGAAACAATAGCTTGTTTTGAAATAAGGTTTAGTATAATATTTACATAAAATTAAAAAACAAGGTTTAGATATAAAGGTACCTTTATTATTGAAGTCTGGTTTTGGTTTTGTTTCGGTTTTAAATATAAACCACACAGCAAAACTCCAGGATTTATTTTTTTATACAAGTGAAATTGACATTGTAAAAAAAAAAAAGAAATTAACAAATCTCACAGCTGTGTATCACAAAGCATACACTTTTCTAGTGGCACTTCTAAACACACAAGATATATGTCTAGTGACAGTGGAATGACTGTTGCCTATTCATTTCATTGATATGACCCCTATCGGTCTTGCAAGACCTTACAATGTTTGCACATGTGGGCTGACTTGCTATGCAAGGTCCCTTAAATACAGAAGCCTGACATAAATCTGAACAATATTTTCCAACACTGCCTCTGTCAAGCCAAAATGTTACAATGACAAGACAAATACCCCCAAACAAAAACCAAAAAACCCCACAATGGTAAAATATGAATTAAAGTTTTCAAGCGTTCAGAAAACAAATGATTTCGTGATTAACGCTGCCCTGCAGCTCTCGGACATTCAAACTGCGTTCGGCAATTCCTTGATATTGTAGAAATGTCACCTTATAAAACTAAAATGTAGAGCTTAAATCATTGTTCGAGTGAAAAAGTAATTTCAGACAAAAACATCTATCACATATTAAATATTTATTAAGAGCTACTCATATACGTACTTTATAACGCTTCTATATGACAAGACTGAATACTTCAAAACACTACAGGTTGATGGCCGTCTGCAAATTGCTGGCAGTTTTGGCCCAGCGCAACACATGAAATATTTAAAGTTAAACATATTTTTTCAGCAGAACAAATCACTTGCTAACATCCCTTGCTCAGGCAAAAATAGGCTTGCTAGGTTGTCCAGAAATCATAATTGAGGGAGAAAAATCAATTATGAATAATTAAGAGCAATGAAAAATGCTTCTCCTTTCGGCTGGTAAACAAAGTTTAAATTTACTGACAACCATTAAAAATAAAATGGTTAATTATGATTTAAAAGTGATGTGTTGTTCATTTATTCAGATCTACAACCAGAAAAATCAACTGAATTCCACTATCAATCTCTTATTTTGGCCATATTCCTGAAAATTACATACACATGCATCCTATTAGTGTATGTATTACAGACAGAGCTTGTAGCACCAGCACAGTTAATGTTACCCAACACTTTACAATTTTGCTGAACTTAAGCCATTTGGGCCAGGCCAGCCGACAGCAATTCCAGGCCTCAGTGCTGTCCCTAGGCAGGTGTGGGGCCCAGGGCAGAAGTGACAAATCTGTCACTTCTGGAACCAACCCCATCACTTCCACGTCCGACCGTGCTGGGCTGGCCAATCATGCTGGCCCACGGGCCCCCCCAAAGCATGGGACCTGGAGCGGTCGTCATCTCGCGTGCGCCTAGGAGACCTGCAGCCTGCCTGGGTGATTTCAAAGGGTTATCACAGCAGTGGCGGCCCCTGGGCAATTTCCCCCTTCCCCATCAGCGAGCCTGATTTGGGCTGAAAATCTTCCATGCCAGGTGTCTGCCTCACACTGAGGGACGTGCGGTTTTGAAACTTTCAGCTAGAATGTTTATCCATTTCTGAGAACAACATTAGGGGAAAATACACTTTTACCAAAGTTAAAAAATAAATAGTTAATTGAGAGAGTCTAGTACCCCTTAGCTAAGGCTGTAAAGTGGTCTCGGTGTCACTAGATGGGACAGAGCACCACACCTAGGTGGTGTGTGGGTTATACATGCACTATCCCTGCAAAAGGCAACTGAGCTTGCTCCATACTGGGGTTTCAGGACTAAGCAGGGCTTTCCTTGCAATTGCTCCTTTTGGCAACCAGAGACTCCTTGGGCACCAGAACCAAGATGAGGGTTCTGTTTCTCTTCTGCTCTCAAGAGCCCGCTGATACCACCCAGGCAGTGTGGAGAAGAAAGAAGCTGCCTGACCTGTGAAACCACCAGGAATCACATTCCCCTTTAGGGGATGGTTCACATAGAGCACAACAGCCTACTTCTGCAGTTACTCCATTAGCGCAAGCTGTAGAGGTCTGTCTTGTAGATCTAAAAGATCCACTCCTGCCAATGACCTATTTGGGGGTCAGTATGGTTACATATGATACAATGTGTTTGTCAGATTTCTTTTTTAAAATCTTAGGTTAGTACAAGGATCACCACAGTGTCCTATTTCATCCCCACACTGTCCCTAGTGCATGGACTCCCAAACATGAACAAAAGTTCTGAGAAAGGAAGGCACAACAACCAACTTCAAGGATACCCTCCACATGAAGTTGGGACACGTTTTAAGAAAAACGTACACCATGAAAAGAAACTTCCTCTGAACTGTAGAAATCAGAAATACAATTGCACACAGTTTTTTCATTAGGATTGCATCAGTCCACCCATAGCCATTATGGGGGCACTTTCTTGGGTTCTTCCAACCTCGGTTTCAGCCAGGTAAGCTCTACAGAATACTATAGAGAAAAGTGAAAATTCACATCTAGCTTAATCAGTGTGCTGTGAGTGGGTGTGGGGATGGAAGTTGAAGAGGGAGAAATTTTCTAACCCCAAATATAGTGATCATTTTCATGCCGAGCATGTTGTAAATAAGGATCGTTATCAATTACTACCTCGAAGTTATGAAAGCAATAGTCTCTCTCTCTCTCTCACACACACACACTTTGCTAACGTCAGTACAAGAAAAATTGTCTTTCCCTACTGCAACCCCTGCCAGAGTAGGGGAGATAGGGTCAGCAAGAGAGCAAGAATAAATCCTACTCCTACTGGCAGCTTCTTTTAACTCTCATTAAGGAATGATCAGGTGAGTTTTCGTACCAAGACCTGCTATTGCTCCCTCAGTGCTGTCTTTCTCTCTCCTCCCCCCTCCCCCTCCCCCTCCCCCCCCGCCACAAGGTCACTGGAATGCTGTCACCCAAAGGTCAACCTGTCCTTTGTGGAAAACCAACAAGTAAAGGGAAGGCACCAGAAGAAGGAAGGCCAGGCAAACAGAAATAACCCTTGCATCATCCCACAGGTCACAATAAGGTCAGTTCCCATGGAGGCAGGATCCTCATTTTAAATAAGTCAAAGGTCTATAAGCATGCCATATTTATGAGGCAAATAACTGCTTAGGCTTATTTCATGGCTTGATTCACCTGGATTTGTACAGCAATTTTTCAAAAGCTGTGAACCAATTATTCAAATTACAGAGTGAAAAAGCTCAAAAATTATCATTTTGAAAATGAATAAAAACTCAGGTTTCTATTTTTAAAACCTGAAGATACTGAATTCATCTTCTCTACACTTATCACCGAACAAAAAAAAATATCATTGTATTCATAGGCTGTTGAAAATAATACAGTAAGGCCAAAGAGCAGAACACAAAGTATCAAACAATAGTATAATAAGCTGTAGTTTTACACTGAAAAGTGACTTCGTAAAAATTATTATTTTTTGGAATCTCACTAACTTCCAGATCAAATGTGCTCAGTTGACAAGTAAATGGCCAAATATAGACGGTCCAAAGTACACTTCAAATATTCCCTTATCAGTATAAGAAGCAATATAATATTGTAATCATCCGATTAGTCACACTTTCTAATGCTATTGACATTGCACATATTAAAATGGTAAATAATTATGACACTGCCCTTTTAATAATCTGCTCCAAGAGGTTCAGCTTAATTTCCATTACACTTTCCACTGCAAAAGCTTAATTCTTTATTTAAATATTAAACAGTTAACTGTTGACACACAGTTCAGAGAACACATTGCGCAGACATTTCTGATAAAACAGAACATTACATTGGCTGAGTAAATTGTCCAGATGTCTATATCTAAATTATGCAAAAATACGTCATTCCAAATTAAAGAAATTATGCGTAAAAATATACAATGGCAAAAGTCCCTGCATTAGTAGTCAACGAGACTCCATAACCAGAGAAGATTCTTGTGGTAACAGGAACTTTGGGTGTACCTGAACAAAAATATGTTATAATATCCTGGGTTCACAATGATAGAAGGTTTTCTGTGGTCTGGCGCTAACATTTAATGCCATATAAAAAAAAAAAAAAACACAGACAACTATACACAAAGGCAGGTTTCACAGTAGCAGCCGTATTAGTCCTTATCCGCAAAAAGAAAAGGAGTACTTGTGGCACCTTACAGACTAACAAATTTATTTGAGCATAAGCTTTCGTGAGCTACAGCTCACTTCATCAGATGCATTTAGTGGCAGGCTGTCTGTAAGCAAGGACTGGCCTGTCTCCCAAGATCTGTGAGAGTGATGGGTCGTCCTTCAGGATAGGTTGTAGATCCTTGATGATGCATTGGAGAGGTTTTAGTTGGGGGCTGAAGATGATGGCTAGTGGCGTTCTGTTATTTTCTTTGTTGGGCCTGTCCTGGAGTAGGTAACTTCTGGGTACTCTTCTGGCTCTGTCACCTTACCTGATCACTCTCGTTACAGTGTGTATGGTAACACCCATTGTTTCATTTTCTCTGTGTATATAAATCTCCCCACTGTATTTTTCACTGTGTGGAAGTACACAAGTACTCCTTTTCTCAATACACAAAATAAGTTCTTAATTCATAACTGGTTTTCCTCCAGCTATATATTTATGTTTTTACATGATTCCTTTTAAATACTTGGAAACTTGAAACTAATCTGTTTCCTTGGAAAAGAAAAAAAAAAGTCTCCATCATTCTGCATATTGTAGGATTGCTCATGAATGCCAGGCTGCTAAAACAGTGTTTATTTCTTTAATTTCAAAATAAATAAGTTACAGAGGAGAAAGAATTACATAGACTATGCATTCAGAGAAAAAAAGTCAGTGAAACAGTGGCCTCTTCTTTATAGATAAGTGGAGTTCCTGTGCAATTTCAAACTGAACTAAAAGCCCTACAATTTTAAATACAAAGGAACAGGAATAGAGTCAGCTAAAGTTTTCCTTGTTTTTTTAAGGCTTTCATGACATTAGTGTATCTTAATTTTGAATACATTTGCATTTCTTTTAATATTCTATGTGAAATCTTTAAAAAGTCTGTCATATAACTATGCCTTTAAAAAGTTAAAAAATACCATGAACACAAATGAAAATGAATAAATGCTATTAAAAGCTACACATTACACTTAAACTTTATGTTGCTATACTGTAAGAAAAGTTAATCCTCTGTTTATATAGCACTTATCTTTCAGAAGAATCAGATAACTTCCTTCATTACAAATACATGGCCTGATCCTGCACTCCTGGTGTACACAACTCCCACCAACTTAAGAGCATTATCAAACCTCTCAAGAAAGAGAAGTGCACCCACACAACTTGAAAGGGTCAAAGCAAGGGGTGTGCATATGAAGGAGAGAATCGGAACAAGAAATGGAGCATGAATGGGAGAGCAAGTAGTGTGGAGATGGAACTGGTTAACTGGGGCCAAGGATTACACACACAGATCTGTCCCAAGGTAATTTTCACATCACATGTACAAGTTTGTACGACTGGTTCTCATCATGTCTCTCTGATAGACTTTGGCTTGGCAAGAGCTGGGATGTTTGCTGGGCTTTTGATCCAAAGACTGTTGAAGTCAATGGGAGACTTTCCATCAACTTCAGTGTGCTTTGGATCATATCCTAACGCTCTCTTGTGGTGTACATGAAGAATGGGATGCAACTCCAAGACAGAGTATCTGTGGAGGTATTTTGATGAAGGAAAGGACATGATTAACACTGAATTTAGAATTTAACCTTATACAAAATGAGCATTTTAAAAGCTAACATAAGAAAGGAATTACAGTTACAGTCTGCACAGGATTTTACACCTAACGCAAAGTAATGGTGAATTTGTTTTTTCTCATAACAAACAAGCAATATACTTCTAGTGATATGGAACTGGGATGTGTGATTATATATTCCAAGAAACATACTTCTATATGGTTATAAATAGAATATGTGACACAATTATTCAAAAATTTGGGCAGCTAAACATTTATTTTTATTAAAAGAAGTGTAATGGAGCAATGTGGTTAAAGCACAAAGTATTTCAAGAGCTGCCTTTGAAGACACCAGAAAGAAAAAAAGACAATAGAAAGGAAACAGCACAATAATCCCAAAAGGATTTTCCTCCTATTTTCTGTAAAAATGCTAGACACCAGATGATTATATGGGCCATAACAACATGTACGTCAGGGTACGGCTCAGCAGGGTGGTATGAGGAGCTGTTTCTCTCCATTGGAAAGTTCTTCTTTCACATTTGTCACTGCAGCAGAGATCATAGCAGAGGCCACTCTGCAAAGGCAGAACATACTGCAGACTGGGTTCTAATGTGTTTTGGCACCAGCAGTTGTAAATTAAAGTAGTGACAACTTTAAAACAATACTTTTTATAAGAAATAATTGCACTATGCTTTGGTATTTTATTTTAAAAACCATTCTAGAGGGATTGGTATTTCCTGTTTCATAAGCAGGGCCCTATAAAACCATGATTTCACAGAATGCACAGAAATTGCTAAATTAGCCCAATACTGCAATCTTTCCACCTGGGGGGAGGTGGGACACAGGAGTGGGCACGTGGCTCTTAGTATATGACAGCAGCATGTCACAGCCCCAGTATGGGTGGGGACATGGAAGTTGGTTTTATGCTATGGTGTCACCATTTTCTCAGGTCCTTACTCATAAGAACAAGTGGACATTCAATCAGAGTCTAAAAGGTGGCAAATTCAAAACAAATAAAAAGGAAATATTTTTCATACAATGAGCAATTATATTGCAGAATTCATTGCCACAGGATGTCTCTGAGGACAAAAACTTAGCATGATTCAAAAAGGGACTGGGCGTTTATATGGATAACAAACATGCAGAGTTATAGTTAATGCTAACAAATTTTGAAAGCCTATCATGACTTAAACCAAACCAACTATTAGGAATGAGAATGTTTCTTGCATCTTCCTCTGAAACATCTGGTACTAGCCACTGTCAGGTTGCAGACTAGACTAGAAGGACCTCAGGTCTAATCCAGTACGGAAATTCCTATGTGCATCCTTTGTAGCCACAAGCATTGAACTCTAGAAACCACCACTAACAAAAGCTTTACAAATATTAACTAAGTGGAAGAGGACTATGAAAACAACTGACCTTTAAAGTCAGTGAGTATCTTTCCAACTTAGCAACTTATTTGTGTTAATACAGATTTATGTTTTGAAGACTAACTTCACAAATAAGAAGACCTCAATCTTTAAAGCTCCTCAGTGCTCCTGTATACTGTAGCCCATTTACTAAGATCAGGCATGGTTCTGAGACCCTCAACAATTCACCTAGGCATAATAATGTGAAAAAGGTCACAATAGCAACTCTGAATCTAACATCTTTATGTAGCGCTCAATGTTTAGTTCTACAAGACAACATTTTAGTGGTAATTTTAAACAGATTGTTGTATTAATTTTGTGTGGGAAAGAGTTTATAATGGCTTTTCTGGTAGTTGATGAGAGCACTCTCATCTTACATTTTTCCCAGAAATAATTTGCTCATTTTTGCCAGGTCACTGACATCTAATACAGGTTTTCAGAGTAGCAGCCGTGTTAGTCTGTATTCGCAAAAAGAAAAGGAGTACTTGTGGCACCTCAAAGACTAACAAATTTATTTGAGCATAAGCTTTCGTGAGCTACAGCTCACTTCACTTATGGGAAAGCAAATTAAGAGTCTATTAAAAGGTCAACAAATAGCAAAAAATATATTCCTTTTGATCTCAAGTCAAACGATCAAAGATGTTACAAGGACAGAATAAGATGCCCTTTAAAACTATCAATTTGATTTTGTGTACTCAAAGCATAAAAAAACTGGCGCTCTAGCACAAATGTCATTAGTAATTGGTTGTGTGTCATAACATGGCTATGGATTTTGATACTTTCCTTTTGTAATCCTGGTTCACTCAGGGCAAGAAGGGTAAACTCCTGTTATCAGGTATGTGAATCTGTCCTTAATTATTTATTTCACTGAAAAAAGCCAGCAGGTAGGCACACACTTAAGTTGTATTGCTAATGCAATTATAAATTAAACAGTATACTCAGTCATTATCTAATTCAGAATTTTTACTAGATACAGTGTAAAAGTCATGAGAAAAGACACAAAAGTCTATAAACCAGAGAAGCAAAAAGTAATTCTATTTATCTGATAAGAACAACATTAGGAGGTTTACAAAAAGCACCATGTGAGAATTAACAGCTCCTCAATCCAAATGTTGAATTATAACCATGATAGAAGGGCCTCCATTTCAGTTATAGAAGACAATGAAGTGCACAGATTCATGGCAAGAAAGATAAAGGTATTCATAAAATACAATGAGCAAACAAGAGCAATAGGAGATAAGGTATATACAGTAAGATCAAAAGATGGGAACACAAATACCACCTCCCAAAAACATATTCCCTGGGGAAATGTGTTACTTTAGTGGTTCTCAAACTTTTACTATTAACAATCCCTTTCAGAAAGCAAGCCTCTAAATGCAACCCCCCTTATAAGTTAAGATCACATTTTCATATTTAACATTATTTTAAATGTTAAATGTATAACCCTATTGAATGAGTTTACCTTGTCTTAATTTAAAAGCGGTGAGAAAAACATTTTAATCTAATAATTGTTATGAGTATAAAAGATTTTTTTGTTTGTTTTTTTAAATAGCTACACTTTAGGGGGGGGAGGGGGTAAGAAGCTGTCAATACCACTTTTCACAGCAGACTTAGCACCTCATTGCCACCCTTACTTCTGCCCTGCTGCGGATGCCAGCACTGCCTTCAGAGCTGGCACCTCTGAAAGGTGTGCAGCCGCTGCAGCAGGGCAGAAGTAAGGGTGGCAACAGGGTGCTAAGTCTGCCGTGAAAAGTGCTATTTGTATGTTTGTTACCATCACTTTTCACAGCAGACTTGCTAGCTAGCTGGGTGACTGTGAAGAGCAGTATTAACAAACATACAAATAGCACTTTTCACAGCAGACTTGCTAGCATTACTTCTGCCCTGCTGCTGGATGCAGGTGCTGCCTTCAGAGCTGAGAGGCAACAGAGCGGCGGCTGCTGGCCGGGCACCCAGCTCTGAAGGCAGCGCCGCCATCAGCAGCAGCACAGAACTGCAGAAGTAAGGATGGCAATGCCATACCATGCCACTTTTAAATCTGTGTGACATTTAACCTTTGCGCTGGAAGGGGTAGTGACGAGGCAAATTTTGGGGTGGCTATAGCCCCTGCAAGGATCGCCGTCGTTGTCTCCCCTCCACACACCTTTGTGTCTGACTGTTAAATTATAAATTACTTTTTCCATCATTAGTATTAATTTTTCTTGCACATTTTAAAAAAAAGACAACATTTGTCTCAGATGGGATTCAGTAAGCAATCAAACATCCTCAGTAGGATCCAAGTGGGCCTACCATCTTCAACTGGGTAACATGCAATAAGTGGTCATGTTCACCAGCTGGATGTGACATTAATTACCCAGACCCAGCTACTGCTCCAGCCCTGGCAGCTGACCGCTGTTCGCTGACCCAGTTGTTGCTCCCGCTGCTGACCACCGTTTGCTGACCGAGCCTTCGGCCGCTGCTCTAACATGCCGCTCCAAAACCAGTAACATTTTAATTCCCATGCACACCCCTGTGTTTACCAAAAATTAGCCATGACTTTTGATGTTTCAGGATTTTAGTATGTGAATGAATACATAAATACATCATGGTAAACTTCTGCCTCTTTACCAAAATCACAGTGATGTCTGACGGATAGTACCATGCTCCAAAAATCACAGCTCTCATGTAAATGTAAAACACATCCACTACATAAATGAAAATGGCATAAAAATTAACAGGACAGAAAGGAATTTTTTCAGCTATTTTTCATGACTTCCAAGTAAAAGCCACTGACAGCAACAAATTTTGAAGCCTAATACTGCTGCTTAAATTACAACCCTTCCAGGGCACCCAGGATGCATCAAACTTAACATTTTTCTGATAGAAAATAATTAGACTGTCCAACATACATTGGAATAATTAAAACTAGGCAAGTGGCCTAAGCTCTTGGCATATGTGACGTCATTAGCATTTGAAGTCAATATCTCTCTCTCTCTTTTTTTTTTTAAATGAGAAACCAACCAGGGCTGTGTGACATGGAAGTAAATCTGACTTTAACATGTATGATGTCCCTTTTAATGAAAGATAGATGAGAGGTAGCATCAAGACAAAAAAAGTTGAGTATACAATTAGGCTGTCTAGCTACTATTCTGAAAGTGTAGCATCAATAATGTAAACAAAATTTCAATTATCATTATTTTACAAGGAGGCAATCAATAGCATTAAATCACTTGCAGTGAAAAAAAATCAAATTTATTTTAAAAATATTAAAAAAATGAAGAGTCACTTTTAGAATTTACGTAAAACCACAGTGATTAAAAGCTAGAAAAAAATGTAACCTTCTTTCCAGGAATAATTTGGTCAAGTTCATTTACAATTGTTTTATGTTCTCAGCAAAAAAAGTATAATTTGGCTGATAAACTGAGGACTTCAGCTAAAAAACTGACAACTTTACAACAAGTATTTAAACCATTTATTGTCTTCAGTTTATTTTCATTTTTTTCTCTTTTTTGTTTGCTAGGATGTATACTTGCTATTAGGCATCTTCATCTGCTTTACTGATACATTATGAGTTCCCTTCCTTTTGGGTATCAGGATAAAGAGTCTTCTGCTCTTCTCTTTTGCCTAAGAATTTCTAAAGCAAAAATATAACAAAGAGAGCAAAGACTCTAAAGAGATGACTTAAGAAAGCACAATTACAACACAGTTGATGAAAACTCAAGAAAGGAAGTGGAAGAATCTCCACACAGTCAGAAATATCACACACAAACAAGGCTAACAAGACCCACGTGAATTTGGGTCCCACTCGCTCAGGTTTGGGATGTGAAAGCAATGCCCCAACTCAAGGTGGGGGCT
Organism: Caretta caretta; assembly: GCF_965140235.1. Taxonomy (NCBI): domain Eukaryota; kingdom Metazoa; phylum Chordata; order Testudines; family Cheloniidae; genus Caretta; species Caretta caretta. The sequence goes on along the minus strand of NC_134208.1, from coordinate 197,662,092 downwards.
GAAGGGTTACACATGGTTGGATGTTGACATTCAAATGCATACAACTGATAATCATAATCAAATGGCGTGAATGCCTAGTTTTACTATCAATCCAATTTCAGGAGCAAGCAAACCTGTCAGGAAAGCTGTATGTGGATCTGTGGACACAATATTGTGCACTGAGCCCATGGGCAGGTGGCCTATTTACCTGAAGGTTCACACCTGGGCCTTGGGGTGAGGCAACCCTGAGTTGGCATAAAAGGAGGAGCATGCTCTGGGACTAGCTGATGCCCCTTACACTCTATGGCAGCCAGAGAATAGCCACCCAATGTGATTATTGTTCACCTGGATGGGAATGATTTGCAATTTTATAATAAAATCAGGGCAAAGAAAAATTTGGAGCAGATCCAGGACTAATAAATTATTGTGAAATACTGCAGCAAAGAGCACTGTGGGGAGCTGCCAGGACTCCACAGGTTTACAAAGCCAGAAGGTGTGTAAATCGAAAAGGGGCTAAACTTGTAAGTGAACAGGGAGAATGAATAATCACCCATCAGAAAATATCATATGGGGTACCCACATTTTTACAGGTGATGGGGGTACAAATTGTGAATGGGGAGCAGATATATTTTTGGCAGATATTCAGTAGGGAATATTTAATTACCTGGAAACCCAGTCAAGGATCAACCTGGAACCTCTTTGAGGCAAATATTTAATATGGCTACTTGTTCAATAGGGGTAAGGGGCTCTGATAAACTGGATTTGGGGAAAGGCCCTTAACCCACACACACACAAAGAGGGTGGCAGAGTCCCAGCCAGGCTGGGACCAGAGAGGCAGGAATAATGGCAGCACTCTCAAATAGGTGGAAATGATTCAGGAAAGAATGACCTGCACTGTACGATTTATTGCCAAGTATTTCCCAGATAAGTTAATAAAGTTATGACCTAATGAAACCATGCCCCTTGCATCTTAGTCTATCTTCCTGCATGGCTGAAACAATGCCCTAAGTCTGCAAGAAGTCACTTTTCAACCTGTAAGATGCTTCTTTTGTCCAACCTTTTGCTTTCCTGGTCTATTTAGATTGTAGGCTTTTCAGGGCAGGGATTGTCTCCTGCTAAGCATATGTACAGCACCTAGAGCAATAGGACTGACTTCAGCTAAGGTCTGCAGTTTTGGCTGTAATAAAAATAAGTTATATTCAAAAACCCCAACATCAATAGAATGCCAAAGTTGCAAAGTTAATCACTGAAAGGTTCAAAAATACCTGTGCAACCTTAAGTCTGCCCCCTTGTGCCTATGCATTATGATACAGTCTTCAATTGGATAATCATATGTTTCCACAGGACTCCTGCATCATTCAATGTACAGAATGGACAGTGCTGAGTGAATGGGTACATTCCAATTTCTTTTTTTTTTTAATTGCCATTCATTGTGTGGCCCCAGGTGTTATTTACTGCACATCTTTCAAACCTTGCACTAAATACTAAGTTAATAATTTATTCATGGATATTTTCACTTTATTATCTCCAAGAGTGAAACAAACAATGAATTTATCTTTACAACATCCCTGTAAGATAAGGGTCTATTGCTATCCCCATTTCACAGATGGGAAATGAAGGCACAGAGCAGTTAGGGGCAAAACTAACAAAAGTATTCACTAATTCTGGGTGCCCAACTTGTGAAACCTAGGGACTGATTTTTCAGAATACTTATTAGTTGTACAGCACTTTATTTATCCAAACCACAGTAGCATCAGACTTCAGTTGCAGTCATGAGCATTCAGCACTTCTGCAAACCTGGCCCCCAGATGACTCAAGGTACTTGGAAAATGCAGAACATACAAACAGTGGCCAACTGAAAACTTAGTCCTTCCTTACCACCTAGGAAATCTGTGGCAGAAGCAGGGACAGAATCCAATTCAGCTTCCTTAACCTGAAGACTATCCTTTCTCTTTCTGCAATTCCCAGCCTCATTCACTGCAGACTTTCCAATTTCTCCAACTAATGAGGCAGACAAGAGCCTCATTCACTACCCAACTTCAATTCATTCCAAGAGCACAGTCCAGCCTGTGCACTGAATGAGGCAAAGGTCCTGATGAAAAAATAGTGTGTGATCATGTCATTAAAGATTGGATTATACCACAGAGAGAAGGGGGACAATTTAAGGTTGCATGGGAAATTTAATTATGGCTTTTTCTAACTTAAGAAATGGACTTTGCAACCTTAACATTATTTTAACAGTTTTTTTAAAATGCAATTTCCTAATTTAAACAAAACTGAAAATAAATTCTTCTTCTGTAATAATATTGACCCCCAGTTTGGATCAGCACCAGCATCTGGATCTTTGGATCCGCAGCACAGACCTCTACCACTTAAACTAATGGACTGACTGGCAGAAATAGCGCACTGGTATCTTATGTGGACCAGTCACTAGACGGGGATGAGACACTCACTTTCCCAGGGGGTGGCACAGTTATTTGCTGACAGCAGAGAAATGTACAAACTCAGAACTCATGGGTTCAATTCCAAGTTTTGGAGGGGAGAGTGTTCCAACAGTTTTACACCATTCTTCCTCTGTGACCCCAGCCTGTCTGTCCTCCTCTGCTCTTATCTAACCTCCCCATTCCCGAACTCCTGTCCTCCTCCCCTTTTACTTCCCTCTCACCCCTCGCCCCTGAAAACTCCTCTTTCCCCCATTTCTTAGCCATGTGTATTTGAAACACATGCTTCTTCCTCCACACTGCCTTGGTGCCAGCACCGGGAGTATTGAGAGCACAGGAGAGAATCTCTTTCCTCCCACTTCTGCTGCCCATTGCCACAGTGACCCCAGGCAGTCAGGAAGAGCAGTTGCAGGGAAAATTCTGCCCAGCCCCTGCAGCCCTGTGCTGGAACATACTCAGTGCAGATGGAATCTTTGGATAATTTAGTTAAACTCTATTAACTCTCTGCTGAGTGTATGCAAATTTTTCTGTGGGATGAGGGGGGTTGTCTTATAAATTGATTGAATTTGGCAATTTTTTGCAGGGATAGCAAGAGACCCGTCCCTGACACCAGGTGACCTCTCCAGCCCATTCTTCTCCCACCTCCTCCCCCACCAAACAGCAAGTCACTGTTCCAACTGGAAGTCCCGGAGCTTCTCTATGCTTTGTTGTTTTGTTTTTAACATGCGCAAAATAATATATTCTTCTCTAAACTCATTCTTGACTAAACTACTTAAGCTGAAAGCATCAAAATAAATCAGAGCGAACCAGTGTGGCAAAGACATAAGCAACTGAGAACAGGGGCTTATAATAGGAAGGGTTAGACAACCTTAACTATAGGTGGGGCTTCCAGTTCTGCCAAAGATAAATACTGAAAATACAGGCCTTTCTGTTCTCAATGTATGAAATGCTGTACTCACTGAATAGCTGGATTACCCATTTCCCAGAAGTATAATATATTTGTTCACAGCTCTGGCAAGAGTCAAGAAAGGACTTTACTAATAAGAACATGATTAGGAAAAAACAGTGAGATAATGTTTGAAGGGTTTGAACTTTCGCGCATACCACATTGTCAGCTCCAATTCCCAATGGAAAAGTTTCTCCAGGCAAGCTTCAGGTGAGCTGATGAATGAGACCAGGATATACAGCACTTATTAAGACAGAGAGAGTAGATGTTTGCATTTTCCCCGACAACCAATAAGCAACTCTGTCTGACTTGTTTGGACATCAAAAAATATAACCACATTCCTTTGCTTCTCTTCTAACCCCAACTCAATTAAATCTTTTTCTGGGTGACTGTAATAAAAAGTCTAGTTAGATTTATCAGGACAAAGAACATTCTTAAGACTGTAATTAACAATTAAATGAACGCAAAACATATTGCTATGTAACATTTGCATTGCTTTTCAAGTTTTGGTTCTCCCAAGATTCTTTTTTAAAAACAATGTCATCAAGTAGGCTGCTAGAATACCAGTTGTGTTGTTGGTGATATGATGTAGTTTCCAGTGCACCAATCTTTCATGCTTCAGTAGGGCAGCTTCTGGGGCTTTTTGTTTTAGCATGGAGATAACTGATCTTGCACCCTTTGATAGGGTTTCCTTTGAAGGAAGCATGGTCTCCTGGTTAAGAATAGGCAGATTTATCCATCCTTACTTGGAAATGTATCTTCTTCAAGATGTAGCGTCCTCAGATTCCACAAAGGATCTTCACTCTGAGTGCTGCTTAGAAGTCAGGAGAGACCTGTCTGTCATTGTCAGTGCCTTAGCCCAGGACTCAAATCACCTTAATAGCAACTCTTTGAGGTCGCCGCCATCTTGTTCCACCACACACTGGCACCGCTGGCTTTGAATGGTCAGTGGTGCTGATACCAATCTTCCAAACAGAAGATGTCTGTCCCTGGGCACAGAAGCTTCTGTCCAGGCCTGCTGCTACCCTCCACTGTGCTCACAGTCAGCAGCAGAGAGGACTAATACAACTGCAGAAGGGGCAGCTGCTCACAAGGGAGCAGCAGGAGCTGCCAGAGTATTTCTTCTACTCCTGACCTCCACACAGAGAGAAGCAGTAGCATCAGGAGCCATCAAAGGAGAAACAGACCCAAAGAGCTATTACAGCAACAGCAGCTCAATACCCCTCGTGGTGAGGGAGGAGCTGCAGCTACCCCAAACAAAAAGTAGCCCAGAAAGTGGAGGGTCAGTCCACCCCACCACAGTGCAGCTCAACAAGGTAGAGACTCCAGTGCACCTTAGCAGAGGACTCATGATCCCAAGTTTTTTCTGCATAGGTGGTTTTTGAAAATATAGTCATGCTAGCTCAGAAGAACCTGCTGCTGGAAGGAGAGTTGAGAATCAGTAAATACCCATTTATTTTTAAATTAGCTTCTCTTTGTGTAGCAGTTTCCTTTATTCTTTAGGAAAGTTCAGCCATGGAGTTTGAGAGAGTGACAACAAGATAAGAAAATAGCAGAAGACAGAATCTTGCAAGGAGTTCAACTAAGAGAGGAAGAGCCGTTGAGTACAAGACCAGCCCAAATTCCTCCATGCAGTTCGATGGGGACCCTGTTCCATGTAGCATCAATTCTTGACTGCTGGATTCTTAGCCAGTGCCTGAGGAAGAAAATTGAGCACCCCTCTGGATCATTGTGAAAGCCAAGAAGTTGAGATGAAATACACATACAAAAGTGAAGAATTCAGAAATTGAATCTGACTGTTTATGGAGTGGGCAAATGGAAGTATCTTCATGTGGTGAAAACAAGCCTGAGTCAGTGCATCCCTTCATTTGTTGTGGCTAAAAACAAAAAACAAAAGCAAAAAAAAAAAAAATCAAAGAGGCAAACACATGTCTGAAAATTTGCCGGCCCAAAGTATCTCTCTAACAGAAAAAATCATTTTTTCATATAGCATGTAAAATTGTCAAATATCAGGGGGCTTTTGCAAATTTTCCCCACAAACACTGATGTGCAAGAATTGAATGAACTCAACATGAACAAATTCTTCACTAAGAGTGTGTCCAGTCACCATGGACTAGGTTCTGCAGAAATGAAGTGTCATAAATATATAGAGGAGAAGACAGTTAAACTCTGATGATAGATAAGTCCACAACTTTAAGTAAGCTCTGAGTCTTACTCATGTACCCGAGAGAAGGGCGATGTCGGCCCACCTGCAGTGGATGATCATTCGCAACAGCTCCAGCTTTCTCCACAAGCGGAGCAAACAAACCTACAGCACCAAGCCGAACAACCTGAAGGCCAGAAACTCCTTCCACTACAATGGGCTGATCCATCGCAAGATGGTCCGCGTGGAGCCCGCGGCACCTGGCAAGGAGATTGTGGTGGTGCTGAAGAAACGGGCAGGTGAGCGCAAGGCAGCCACGAACTATGAGAAGACTACCATTAACAAGAACGCCTGGGCTACGCTCAACAGCCTGCGTCACATCATCCGCAAGAACAACGACAGCAAGGATCTGTGCATGGCAGCTCTGCGCCGCACCAGCACTATCCTGTGGAGCCAGAAGCTGGTGCTGGTGGTGAAGAAGAGAACCCGGGCTACCAAGACAGTGTGAATGGCTAGCATGTCCCAATAAAGGGTTCAACCCAAAAAAAAAAATAAAATAAAAATAAAAAAAACTGCTGATGGGAAAGCTCAATATCATTCATGGGTAAGCTATTCATCTGACTGACTGTTCAGCTACAGGATATAACTGAAGTCACAACTGCTATGCTGAAAACCTTCTGCAAAACAACTGGATCTCTTTTGCATCAAAAAGAGCACCCATGATAATTGTAGGGAAGAGGCGGGAGGGTAGGAAATCCAGAATAGCTATCTGCCTCTTAACTCTCTATCCACAACTCAAGTCTAGCACAGCCACTCTGAATTTATTGTTGGAGAGCAGCCAGAAACTCAGCTGGAATGAATCAACTACAGGAGTTCTTTGATAATGTATAGATCCTCTGTCATTGGTCTTCCAAGGATAAGAATGAACTCACACTGAGCCCAGACTCCAGTAGATCAGCTGATCACCACTGACAAGATCTTGGATATATTCTGGGCTGGATCAACTCAGCTATCAAGGTTGTCTGGACCATCTACACTGTGCTCTGAACATTTCAGTGAAGCTGCCACAGACCAAAAAAACCAAATCCAAAATGTAAGGACCTGAAAAACATCCTGAAACTCTGAGTCCCTGTATAACATAGCAATCATGTCAGCCACTGGATCAAACTTGGAGAGCTATTAGGACAGCTGCAGAGAAAGGACATAACATTACCAGAACACTCACAGATAGATATCATCCATGCAGATTTCTGTGTTTGCAGTGATGGGTAACCCATCAAGACCATTTGCTGAAAAATGTAGAACAGGTGACTCACTGTATTTGGGGAATATTGAATTGCATCTTTGAAGATATGCACAAATTCTTGTGTGACAGTTTTCCAGGAGTTTGAAACACAGCTTGGAAACAAAGCTGATGTTCAAAAAGGTCTTCTGCACCCCAGCCTGTGATGTTCATGTTTACACCGCTGAATATTCAGAAATGGACAATGCCATGGGCTACTGACATCTGAAGAGCTGGCCTCCTATTTATGACATACTCTGTGAGGATGTAAGTCTCTGCAAGACCTTCAATATTAGCATAACTATCAGTACAAGGGTTCAGAATACAAGGACTGCAAAAAGACTAAAACAACAGTAGCTACAATTCACAGTGCTCCAGTTGAATGTGAGAGAGCATTTAGCAGTGATGTGATCTGGCAACAGCTTGGATGCATGGAGGGAAGGACAGAGGTGGAACTAGATAAGACACCAAAGGTTGTGAGCATAGGTGAATAAAAGGACAATGGATTTATTGGCAATGGTTCTAACGAAATTAAAAGGGGAGATGACAAGTTCAATATCTGACCTGTTGAGTTTAAAACAGGACATCCAAGAGGAGAAATCAGACAGAAATCAGACCAAATATGGTCATAGCAAGAGAGCCAAGACCGCAACAAGCATCTTACCACAAAAATGGGAGAAAATTAATGCCCTTGCAATCATTTAGTGAGACTAGTCAAGACGAAAGCAGCACTTGCAAGAAAATTCAGTTGTGTCTAATTGTGATTGACAAGACAATTACAGCCAAAAACCATTCCAAGAAAATGACTTTGACAAATTTGAGATTCCCATTAAAATGACAAGGCACCCATTAAAAAGGAAGAAACTGATTCACTGTGTCTTGCACCAAAGAAGCTGCTTTCCTCATTACCCATGTCTGTTAAAGACTCTTTGTCTATATTGCATAATACTGTATATATTCCATCAAGTTTATGTCCTACTTTTATATGTTCACTGAGACTGAGTTCTTGTTCCCAAAATAATAGTAATTCTGAATTTTCTGCCATAGCAGAGCTTCGTTAGAAGCTTGCTATCTTTTGTGCTGAATAGGGAACACATCACTAATGCTATAGTAAAAAGAAAAGGAGTACTTGTGGCACCTTAGAGACTAACCAATTTATTTGAGCATAAGCTTTCATGAGCTACAGCTCACTTCATTGAATGCATAAAGTGGAAAATACAGTGAGGAGATTTATATACACACAGACCATGAAAAAATGGGTGTTTATCATACACACTGTAAGGAGAGTGATCACTTAAGATGAGCTATTACCAGCAGGAGAGTGGGGTGGTGGGAGAGAAAACCTTTTGAAGTGATAATCAAGGTGGGCCATTTGCAGCACATTTCCAGGAGTTAACAAGAACGTCTGGGGGGGGGGGGGGGCGGGGAATAAACAAGGGGAAATAGTTTTACTTTGTATAATGACTCAACCACTCCCAGTCTCTATTCAAGCCTAAGTTAATTGTATCCAATTTGCAAATGAATTCCAATTCAGCAGTCTCTCATTGGAGTCTGTTTTCGAAGATTTTTTTGCTGAATAGTCACTTTTAGATCAGAAATCGAGTGACCAGAGAGATTGAAGTGTTCTCCGACTGGTTTATGAATGTTATAATTCTTGACATCTGATTTGTGTCCATTGATTCTTTTACGTAGAGACTGTCCAGTTTGCCCAATGTACATGGCAGAGGGGTATTGCTGGCACATGATGGCATATATCACATTGGTAGATGTGCAGGTGAACGAGCCTCTAATAGTGTGGCTGATGTGATTAGGCCCTATGATGGTGTAGCCTGAATAGATATATGGGCACAGTTGACAACGGGCTTTGTTGCAAGGATAGGTTCCTGGGTTAGTGGTTCTGTTGTGTGGTGTGTGGTTGCTGGTGAGTATTTGCTTCAGGTTGGGGGGCTGTCTGTAAGCAAGGACTGGCCTGTCTCCCAAGATTTGTGAGAGTGATGGGTCGTCCTTCAGGATAGGTTGTAGATCCTTGATAATGCGTTGGAGAGGTTTTAGTTGGGGGCTGAAGTTGACGGCTAGTGGCGTTCTGTTATTTTCTTTGTTGGTCCTGTCCTGTAGTAGGTGACTTCTGGGTACTCTTCTGGCTCTGTCAATCTGTTTCTTCACTTCAGCAGGTGGGTATTGTAGTTGTAAGAATGCTTGATAGAGATCTTGTAGGTGTTTGTCTCTGTCTGAGGGGTTGGAACAAATGCGGTTGTATCGTAGAGCTTGGCTGTAGACAGTGGATCGTGAGGTGCGGTCTGGGTGAAAGCTAGAGGCATGTAGGTAGGAATAGCGGTCGGTAGGTTTCCGGTATAGGGTGGTGTTTATGTGACCATCGCTTATTAGCACTGTAGTGTCCAGGAAGTGGTGAGTATTTTGTAATCTAAGAACCCAGTACTCTGAATGATGTGCTATAATGTGCTTTTATTAGAATGTTTAGGAAAATTAAAGAAAAATTGCCCTTTAAAAAGAAATATTAAAATATATAATCATTCACTATGAATTTTGATGTTTACATACATATGTAATGAGTCTCTCATAAAACCACAAAATCACCACCAAATCCTCCTCTCCCAAATAACAGCGCAAAGCAATAAAACTATCCTCTCTCGCTAGTGGATTCAACTTCATTGTAAAAAGAGGTACAATAAACATACTTTACTCTTCTGGAAGAAACTAACTTCCACTATTCAAAGCCACAAAGAAAACCACAACTGAGAAGAAAACTTCCTAATCAGATTTTTCTCTGTCTTAGTGCTTTAGGCCATATCACCCTCATCAATCAAGAAAACTCATTAAAGATTCTGCAGCTCCCAAGATCAGAAAATTGTTGTGAACAGCTTACTGTGAAATGCAGGTGCTGCGGCAGCAGCCCACGCAGGCATCAACAGCTCTCTGAAATGAATGTCAATTAAAAAGGCAGATGCAGAATGCAGAACTATCCAAATGAGCAAATACTGGCATAGTGAAGCTAAAATGATGGGAAATTAATGATGCTATTCCTTTCAAGAACACTGGAATTACAGGACCAGTTATACACCTTACTTCCTGAGGAAACCACAATCCATCGGTAATCTTTCCTGAAAACACCAGCCTAGCCACTATGGATGTAGAAGCCCTCTACACCAACATTCCACACAAAGGTGGACTACAAGCCGTCAGGAACAGTATCCCCGATAATGTCACGGCAAGCCTGGTGGCTGAACTTTGTGACTTTGTCCTCACCCATAACTATTTCACATTTGGGGAGAATGTATACCTTCAAATCAGTGGCACTGCTATTGGTACCCGCATGGCCCCACAGTATGCCAACATTGTTATGGTTTACTTAGAATAACACTTCCTCAGCTCTCGTCCCCTAATGCCCCTCTGCTACTTGCGCTACATTGATGACATCTTCATCATCTGGACCCATGGAAAAGAAGCCCTTGAGGAATTCCACCACGATTTCAACAATTTCCATCCCACCATCAACCTCAGCCTGGACCAGTCCACACAAGAGATCCACTTCCTGGACACTACAGTGCTAATAAGCGATAGTCACATAAACACTACCCTATACTGGAAACCTATTGACCACTATTCCTACCTACATGCCTCCAGCTTCCATCCAGACCACACCACATGATCCATCGTCCTCAGCTAAGCTCTACGATACAACCGCATTTGTTCCAACCCCTCAGACAGAGACAAACACCTACAAGATCTCTATCAAGCATTCTTACAACTACAATACCCACCTGCTGAAATGAAGAAACAGATGGACAGAGCCAGAAGAGTGTACCCAGAAGTTACCTACTACAGGACAGGACCAACAAAGAAAATAACAGAACGCCACTAGCCATCACCTTCAGCCCCCAACTAAAACCTCTTCAGCACATCATCAAGGATCTGCAACCTACCCTGAAGGACGACCCATCACTCTCACAGATCTTGGGAGACAGGCCAGTCCTTGCTTACAGACAGCCCCCCAACCTGAAGCAAATACTCACCAACAACCACACAACAGAACCACTAACCCAGGAACCTATCCTTGCAACAAAGCCCGTTGCCAACTGTGTCCCCATATCTATTCAGGAGACACGATCATAGGGCCTAATCACATCGGCCACACTATCAGAGGCTCGTTCACCTGCACATCTACCAATGTGATATATGCCATCATGTGCCACCAATGCCCCTCTGCCATGTACATTGGCCAAACTGGACAGTCTCTACATAAAAGAATAAATGGACACAAATCAGATGTCAAGAATTAGAACATTCAAAAACCAGTCGGAGAACACTTCAATCTCTTTGGTCACTCGATTACAGACCTAAAAGTGGCAATTCTTCAACAAAAACAGACTCCAATGAGAGACTGCTGAATTGGAATGAATTTGCAAACTGGATACAATTAACTTAGGCTTGAATAAAGACTGGGAGTGGATGGGTCATTACACAAAGTAAAACTATTTCCCCACCCCCACCCCCCACTGTTCCTCAGATGTTCTTGTCAACTACTGGAAATGGCCCACCTTGATTATTACTACAAAAGGTCCCCCCCCGCCCCCGCTCTCCTGCTGGTAATAGCTCACCTTACCTGATCACTCTCGTTATAGTGTGTATGGTAACACCCACTGTTTCATGTTCTCTGTGTATATAAATCTCCCCACTGTATTTTCCACTGAATGCATCCGATGAAGTGAGCTGTAGCTCACGAAAGCTTATGCTCAAATAAATTGGTTCGTCTCTAAGGTGCCACAAGTCCTCCCTTTCTTTTTACCATTATCCTAGTGACACCCAGAAGTGCCACAGCAAGTAACGTTCTGTAAGCACTTCCATTATAAACCTTTAACAGATACAAATCATTATTCAGGAAATTTGGTCTTCGTTCATAGAATCAATTTAATAAGTTAAAACGTTTGATCTTTGACTTTGCACAGACAAAACTTCCACTGATTTCAACGTATGAAGTTTCAGAGGAACAGCCGTGTTAGTCTGTATTCGCAAAAAGAAAAGGAGTACTTGTGGCACCTTAGAGACTAACCAATTTATTTGAGCATAAGCTTTCGTGAGCTACAGCTCACTTCATCAGATGCATACCGTGGAAACTGCAGCAGACTTTATATATACACAGAGAATATGAAACAATACCTCCTCCCACCCCACTGTCCTGCTGGTAATAGCTTATCTAAAGTGATCAACAGGTGGGCCATTTCCAGCACAAATCCAGGTTTTCTCACCCTCCATCCCCCCACACAAATTCACTCTCCTGCTGGTGCTAGCCCATCCAAAGTGACAACTCTTTACATAATCAAGTCGGGCTATTTCCTGCATAAATCCAGGTTTTCTCACATCCCCCCCACCCCCATACACACACAAACTCACTCTCCTGCTGGTAATAGCTCATCTAAACTGACCACTCTCCAAGTTTAAATCCAAGTTAAACCAGAACATCTGGGGGTGGGGGGGTAGGAAAAAACAAGAGGAAACAGGCTACCTTGCATAATGACTTAGCCACTCCCAGTCTCTATTTAAGCCTAAATTAATAGTATCCAATTTGCAAATGAATTCCAATTCAGCAGTTTCTCGCTGGAGTCTGGATTTGAAGTTTTTTTGTTTTAAGATAGCGACCTTCATGTCTGTGATTGCGTGACCAGAGAGATTGAAGTGTTCTCCGACTGGTTTATGAATGTTATAATTCTTGACATCTGATTTGTGTCCATTTATTCTTTTACGTAGAGACTGTCCAGTTTGACCAATGTACATGGCAGAGGGGCATTGCTGGCACATGATGGCATATATCACATTGGTGGATGTGCAGGTGAGCGAGCCTCTGATAGTGTGGCTGATGTTATTAGGCCCTGTGATGGTGTCCCCTGAATAGATATGTGGGCACAATTGGCAACGGGCTTTGTTGCAAGGATAAGTTCCTGGGTTAGTGGTTCTGTTGTGTGGTATGTGGTTGTTGGTGAGTATTTGCTTCAGGTTGCGGGGCTGTCTGTAGGCAAGGACTGGCCTGTCTCCCAAGACTTGTGAGACTGGGAGTGGCTAAGTCATTATGCAAGGTAGCCTGTTTCCTCTTGTTTTTTCCTACCCCCCCCCCCCAGATGTTCTGGTTTAACTTGGATTTAAACTTAGAGAGTGGTCAGTTTAGATGAGCTATTACCAGCAGGAGAGTGAGTTTGTGTGTGTATGGGGGTGGGGGGGATGTGAGAAAACCTGGATTTATGCAGGAAATAGCCCGACTTGATTATGTAAAGAGTTGTCACTTTGGATGGGCTAGCACCAGCAGGAGAGTGAATTTGTGGGGGGGGGTGTAGGGTGAGAAAACCTGGATTTGTGCTGGAAATGGCCCACCTGTTGATCACTTTAGATAAGCTATTACCAGCAGGACAGTGGGGTGGGAGGAGGTATTGTTTCATATTCTCTGTGTATATATAAAGTCTGCTGCAGTTTCCACGGTATGCATCTGATGAAGTGAGCTGTAGCTCACGAAAGCTCATGCTCAAATAAATTGGTTAGTCTCTAAGGTGCCACAAGTACTCCTTTTCTTAATGTATGAAGTGTTGTAGCTGTGTTGGTCCCAGGTTATTACAGAGAGACAAGGTGGGTGAGGTAATATTTCTTCTTAGACCAATTTCTGTTGGTGAGAGAAACAAGTTTTCAAGCTTACACAGAGTTGTTCTTTAGGTCTGGGAAACTCAGGGCAAGTCTACAGTTAACACGCTGCACCAATGCAGTAGAACTGCTGTAGTGCTCTAATGAATTGACCTATCAGTCCTCATCCTCCAAGAAACCTGCAGAACACTTTCAAAAGACAAGCCTGGGAGCTTAAAGTCATAACTTTGCTAGACATTAAAAATCATGACTGAATAGACACACTGGATTTATGGTTTATTACAACAATCTTTCACCCACGTCCAACTGCCCTCCCAGCTGCTTCCTCCCGCCCTTTCTTTGCTTCCTACGACTCCAGTGGTGCTTACGGGTCCTTCACCTTGAAGGGTCTTATAGATTGTGTGTTAACTGCTTATGCTAAACAATATGTTCCAGCTTGTATTTAGAAGTGACACATTGAGTTAAGCCAGTTGTAAATGTGGCGGTGGATTGCAGGAGGATAAAAGGGAAGTCTCATGGTTAAGGCAGTTTCTCATTTTAAAAGTTAAATTTTGCAAATATTTCACTAGTTTCCTTTGTTCATTTCTTTTGCCAATGTACTTATTCTAGAAAGCCACCATTACACGTTTACAGTAGTTAGCTTCAAATTCTTCTCTCAGTCCTTATCTCCCTCCTTCCCTGCCTGCTCTGAATGTAGCAGAAGTTGCACTCACTGCTCAGGGAGACTGAGCAACACACTGAGAGCATGGGCTACACGGTGATGTTCCAAAGGAGTTACCTAGACCTCAGCCTACAGTGGTGCTTTGAGAGGGATGGATTCAGGACTATGAGGGTCCACTGGCAAAATCCCCTGTAGAGAGAGAGGGGCAATAAGAGTTTCTATCTAGTCCTCACCACCATATCTTTGATGTTTCTCACAAAGAGGAGACTGAGCCTGAGATTAGGTGACTTGACCAAACTCACAAAGGAAGTCTCTGGCACTCAGAAATTGAATGTTGATCTCCTAAATCCAGTGCCTTAACCACAAAATCTCCCCTTCCTCCAGTTGGGAATACTCTCAGGCTGCAGTAGTGGCGATAGTGGTTGTATTGCCAATCTGAAAGGTGCATTTATCCTCTAGCAGATGTTATAAACATAGTCTATGTACTTGAGCAGTGTATAGGGCCAAAGCTTCGTCTCTAAATGCATTAGAATCGCAACACAAGTCCAGGATATGCTTAGCTGCCAGTTAATACACATATTAGGTACAATACAGCATTATATATTTAAGCTCCCCAAGTCGTATATTACTGAACTACTAAACACATCCTGGAATGTGAATATAATGAAGTGGCTCTGGTAGTTTACATTAGTTTAAACTAATCTCACTGAACAGATATTTCTATACAACTACTGGAAATAATTAATTTGAAAGGAGAGGGGGGAAGTGTGTGTTTACATCTATCTTTTGAAATGTTAGTGTTTAAGAGTTTCTTCTTCCTCCCATACCCGAGTCTAAATAAGACTGCCTGTTCCACTTCGCCTCTTTCCTCTGCTTCTCTCCAGAACACTTACTGCTTTGCTTCTTTAGCAGATAGGCTGCTATCAGAGAGTTTATTGCTTCTCTTTAAAAAAATAAAAAAGGTAGATCAGGAGCTTACTCTGTTTTCAATTTAGCATATTTCCACAAGAAAATGAATGGAAAAGCAGTCCAGATCCCCAGAAAAAACTGCTGAACAAGTGGCATCTGGGCTGTAAAAGGAATTTTCAAAGCAGCTCTCTCCCCCATTTGAAAAATGCATGCAATCCCCAGGGATGGATTAAGGCTAAGAATGGCCTAGATAATCCACAAACATAGTGGTCCAATCATAAGCAGGCGGCTGGCAGCCAGACACTTGGGAGCACAGACATTCCCAGAAACTTGAGGGCCCTCTTTGGAATGCACAGCCTGAATCAACTAATTTATTCAATCCAGCCCCTAATCCACTGCTGGTGAGTTCAGAAATTGCTGCTCCCAACTGTGCTTCTCCGATAGCCCAGGTGGTTTTAACTTAAAGAAACCCTTTAACCTGAAATGAAAACTAATCAGAAATGTAAGACACCACTGAGTTCGACTATCTAGTAGAAAAGGGAAGTTTGAAGTGGTCCGAGCACCAAGAAGGCATTGCAGGCAGCTGAAGGGGAAAGAGAAGGGAGTTTTCCTAACAAGGTCAACTCAGTTGGGCGGGGGAGACTTGGAATCAGGCAACTATTTCTCCTGAAATCCACTTCTGACTGCTGCAGTCCATGTTCCCCTGGTGGCTGGGCCACTTTCAGTAATGTTTGTATTAGGGTAAGAGCTATGGGTAGGTCAGCTCCCAATTTCCCTTTCCTCTTCCTCCTCACAGATGCAAGTCCATATTGAAACTGGACAAGGCACCAAGAAATCATTGTTGAGTGCAGTGAGGAGGAGGAAAGTGTTTTCCTAGAGGAAATATGCTATGCTCCAGGAGCAGAATTGAAATCCTTTATGTTTTTCTAATTATTTTACAATACTTGTATCTACTATATTATTTTCCCCTCTTATTAACATATGCATATGAATAAGTACCAGCAATCAGCAAGTGAGATGATCCCGTGAGGCATTAAGCATTGGTATGATATCATCCAAAGATCTAGCTGGTACAGGAGAACATTGTTTTGGATAATCTATGTCCAAACTCTCATTCAAAATCTGTATAGTTTGTAGTGGAACAATAGATACTGGGCTGGTAAAACACATCCGATAACCCTCTATTCTATACGTGTCACACTGAACAACTACTTCAGAACTATTTCATCCCAAGTTTTTAAGATATCTTGGTATTTCTCATGTCTCTCCCTCTATAAAACCAGGTCCCATTAGAACAACAAGTTCAACAATATAGGCTTTGGGGGAGTAGGAGAATTGTGTGTTCTTTAATGACCGCAAGTTCTCTCAACTGTAAGTCCCATGAAAGTGATCAATATGTGTGTTGCCACAGTACTTGATTTTATAAATAAAGATAAGCCAGAGAGGGAGAGGGAGAAGGAGATCACAGGTACAAGGAAAAAGAAAAAGAGAACTTGTGGCACCTTAGAGATGAATAAATTTATTTGAGCATAAGCTTTCGTGAGCTACAGCTCACTTCATCAGATGCATGCTGTAGCTCACGAAAGCTTATGGTCAAATACATTTGTTCCTCTCTAAGGTGCCACAAGTCCTCCTTTTCTTTTTGCAGATACAGACTAACACGGCTGCTACTCTGAAACCTGTCAAGGTACAAGGAATACATTTCTAATAAAATGGAGAGCTAAAAATATGAATTAAAGGTCATCACCAGGAAAAAAAAAAAAAACAGTCTACACAAGGGTTTACAATGATCAAAAATTGATTGTTAACAGCCAACTCTGGTAAAAGCACCTCTGTCACAACTGCCAGATGCAGGTTGTGAACATCAGAAGGAGTAGGCAAAAAAACAGATTAAATCTTAACTACTTAAAGTATTATTATAAATCTGCTGATGTAGTGGATGAGAAAAAAAAGTTTGAAAAAACAGTTAGAAATGGAAAATATATATCGGTGCCATTGGCATTTCCAACCACAAGATACTGTAAGTGGAAAGTAAATACATACTGTCTCAAGTTTTCAGCTCAAGGAGTATTAGTGAAACTTTTTAGCTCTTGCAGTATTTTTAAAAATAGCTGAAAATGATCACAAAAAGCTGCAATAATCCTGAATTTATAAATAATCATTTTACCCAGTTTTTTAAACTATTGTTCAGACAGCATTTCTATCAAAATCGTTTGTGGGATTCATCAGGACTTGTCCCCAAAGCACTGTTTTGGCATTCTCATGTTCTTCTGTTTAAGAATGTCGACATGGCAATTACAGTCATTATATTGCAAGCCATTTTACCTTGAAATGTCTGTGAATAAACTGCCACAGAAAGTGGATTTTGATATCCACAGTGACATCTAGTGCTGAAAAACAAAAAAGCACTGAAATGGGTTTTTAGAAAAAAGGGGAAGCTATGGTAATTTGTAGGGTTTTTACCACTGAGAAGGTACAGACACTGAGAAATAAATGCTAACAGCTTAAAAAAACCCTAACATCTTTCCTGCCCCACAGCCTCCAAAGTAACTGATGGGGAAAATTTTATAATGTGTAAATAAGAAGTTTTATTTGATGCAAACTACCTTTACCAGTCTTTGTAATACAAATGTAGTTTGATAAATGCAACATTATACTTTTTTTTTGTTTTCTAACAGAAAAAACAAATCCCATCACCCTGACATCTAGTTATTTAAAAAAAAAAAAAGCTTCAAGTATAGAACCTGCCCGTGAATCTCCCTGCCAGTTTTTACAGTTGTACAATCATACTTTCTTATTTCTTACTTGTTTTTCTCCAGCCTATTACTTTATTAAAGATCTAAACAGAGAAAACTGTGTCTATGCAAGAGATATAGCCAAACTGGCAGTACATAAAGTGTTATCAGAGACAGAAAGCAAATTGAAAAATGTAAAAATAATTTCTGCGAGTTATAGAAGTAACAATAGGCAAAAAAACGTTCAGACAATAGTGTGATACTTATGTTGACTGTGTCCTTTTAAAAGTGAATGATCATGTTCGGAATATAACTTTTTTTACATTCAACATGCTAACTAAAGTGCACTAACCAATACAGGTCAGTCAAGAACAGTTTCACAGTAACTAGACTCACTTATTGCTAAAATCTGAAAAATCTTCAGAAACAATTTAAGGTTTAAGTGAAATAGTTATTCCTTCCAATATTTTCAAGTACACAAACATATGCAAAAGCGGAGTACAAAAAAAAGTCAATAGAGTAATGTAAACATCTGTATGCTGACAAATATACTCTATCAGGACCGGGTACAGGTGCAGGCAACCCAGGTGACCGTCTGGGGTACCAGGCCTAGGGGGCTGCGGGCTCTAGGTCTCTTTTGTTGTTAGCGACAAAAGGGAAAGTAGAATGTTTGAAGTAAAATGTTTCAGGTATTCCATATGTGGATTCATTTTCACTAACCTTCCTTCTAGAATGTTCGGGATGTTTGTAGAGTCTTGTGGAACCTTTCAGATTTTCTGTGAACTACATTTTCCTTGAACCTCCTAGAATGTTGTCAGCCATGTCCACGCAGGTATATAAAGGGAGAGGCATCACCAGTCAGTGAGATATAAGAACAAACTGAAGTGTAAGTGAGAGCTCAGCTGCCACACTGTGAACCTTGTATTATTGTGTAATTGTGGAAGTGTACTTGTGTTTTAAGACTTGAAGAGTGTACGCAGTGACTAATAAAGGACATATTTAATGAGATGCCAGAGATATTCATTGAACCCCTACCTACACAACAACATAAATGAAATACTGTTACTTCTTTTGCCATGCTTAACACATAATGTTTGATGACTTTCTAAGACTGTGGAACAGACTTTTGCTCTCCCTAATGCTGTCCGTTTTTACCTGAAGAAAACAAAAGATGCCTCCAAAGCAGCATTCAAGAGCTCAGTACAGGAAGCAAAAAGCTCAACTGCAATCTAGTTTGCAGCAAAGGGCAAATCTGATGGGAAAATATCTAAACATAGACCGAGCTTTAGGCAGTAGTGATCATCCCACTGCAGAAGAAATTGAAGAGCAAAGCGTAAATGATAGAAGTCCTATTACTAAGGAATTAGCAGATTTACCTGAAGATGAGGAATGGAAATGTGAGGAAAGTGATGGAGAATCATCCAGTTTTCCTGGCGGCATAAAGGAGAGCAATGATGAACAGTGTGACGTACATGAAAAGGAGAGTAATGACAAAGAAAAATCTGGTTTACATAAAAAGGAGAGAAACAGTAAAAAAGAATCTCTCTCTCCTGATGACAGAAATAGCAGTAAGAAAAACTGCACACCACAAATCGATACATCAGATCCTGCTTTATGGCCGGTGATCCTAAACACTGCCAATATACAATTTTGAATGGATTGGGCAAAAATGAGGATGACGCTTCCAGTAAATGAGCAGAAGCAACACTTCTCAAAGTCACACTGCGAAAGAGTACTCCAGAATGGTGAGTTGGCTAGTTTACTCGAAATCAACTGAAAAAGTTTTCTGTTTTTGTTGCAAAATATTTTATAAGAATGACAAATCGTTGCTTGTATTATCTGGGTACAATTACTAGCATAAATTAGCTGATGCTCTGAAGCAACATGAAAGTCACCCAGCCATTTTACGGCCTCCTCCAAATGGATGGAGGTTGAGTCTATGCTCAAGATGAATAAATGCAGAGACACAGGAAACCAGCGCATTTTATTAACGTAGAAACCCAGCACTGGAGGAACAAAGAATAATTTGGCTTTCCAGGGCTCCTCGGATAAGTTCTTCACTGAACAGAATGGTAATTACCTTGGTGTGGTAGAACTCCTTGGGAAATACGATGATGTCATGCATGAGAACCTACGTCAAGTAATTTGTAAAGAAGCTATGGACCATTACTACAGCAAAACAATTCAAAATGAATTGATTCACCTTACAGCAAGGAAGGTGTTTGATAACATATTGATACAGCTTGGCAAAGCAAAGTACTGCACTGTAATAACAGACTGCACTCCTGTCATAAATATAACGGGAAGGGTAAACACCTTTAAAATCCCTCCTAGCCAGAGGAAAAATCCTTTCACCTGTAAAGGGTTAAGAAGCTAGGATAACCTCGCTGGCACCTGACCAAAATGACCAATGAGGAGATAAGATACTTTCAAAAGCTGGGAGGAGGGAGAAAAACAAAGGGTCTCTGTCTGTCTGTGTGATGCTTTTGCTGGGGACAGAACAGGAATGGAGTCTTAGAACTTAGTAAGTAATCTAGCTAGATATGCGTTAGATTATGATTTCTTTAAATGGCTGAGAAATTAAGTTGTGCTGAATAGAATGCATATTCCTGTCTGTGTGTCTTTTTGTAACTTAAGGTTTTGCCTAGAGGGATTCTCTATGTTTTGAATCTAATTACCCTGTAAGGTATTTACCATCCTGATTTTACAGAGGTGATACTTTTTACTTCTATTAAAATTCTTCTTGTAAGACCTGAATGCTTTTTTCATTGTTCTTAAGATCCAAGGGTTTGGGTCTGTGGTCACCTATGCAAATTGGTGAGGATTTTTACCAAATCTTCCCCAGGAAGTGGGGTGCAAGGGTTGGGAGGATTTGGGGGGAAAGACGTTTCCAAACAACACCTTCCTAATAAAAATAAACCCAGATAAACGTTTGGTGGTAACAGTGGAAGTCCAAGGGCAAAGGGTAAAATAGTTTGTACCTTGGGGAAGTTTTAACCTAAGCTGGTAAAAGTAAGATTAGGAGGTTTTCATGCAGGTCCCCACATCTGTCCCTAGAGTTCAGAGTGGGGAAGGAACCTTGACAACTCCCAACATTAGTCACAGGGAAAAGATGTCATTTACAGTAAGATTTGAAGGCGACAAGGATGGCTGTATCCAAATAAAGAAACACTATCTGTTTCAGGTCTGTGGATGACTCTACTGGAAAAAGCCTAACAGAACTGTTTATTTTATTCTCATTCAAAACATTCATAAAGCTTCTGGACTGCCACTTCAAGGCTACAACAATGGCCTAAACATGAAGGGAAGAAGCAGTGGCATCCACGCAAGGATCCTTGTGCTGAATCCAAGAGCTTTCTTCATGCCTTGTAGCTGCCATTCCTTCAGCCTGGTTGTGTCATATGCTGCGTCATCTTCTTTAGATTCAGTATCTCTCTTCACAGCAGTGCAAAGGATATACGTCCTGTTTTCAGCATCAGCTATCAGATGGAAGATCCTCATGGACAATTTTACAAATCTAAATGTGAAATCGCTAAGTGACACTCACTGGGAGAGCCGCATTGACAGCATAAGGCCAGTGAGATACCAAGTGACTGAGGTTTATGACTCCCTGATATAACTGGCAGTCGAGTAAAGCCGAGGCCAAAATCTGACACAAGGCGCAAAGCCTGGCAAACCAAATCATTGACTTCAAATTCCTAGTCTCAACTGTGGTTTGGAATGATATTCTGTTCCAAGTAAACACTGTAAACAAGGCATTACAAACTCAGTCGAAGGACACTGCAACAGCTTCTACTTTGATAAGAAGCTGCCTTGATTTCGTTGTGACCTACAGACACAAAGGACTTCAAGGTGCCATCACTGCTGCCAAAGAAATGGCAGAAAATTTAGGAGGTGAGCCTGCCTTCAAGGAAACTCGTATTCAGAAGAAGAGACAGTTTGGTTACAAGGACAGAGATGAGGCGATGGAAAGCTCGGAAGAAAAATTCAAGAGAGAGTTTCTTTGCTTGCTCATTGACACTGCTCAAGTGTCCATCAAAGAAAGGTTTGGACAAATGAAGCACTACAAAAAGACCCAGGGGAATTTTGTACGACCTTAGTAAGCTTAGCAAGGTGGACAGGAAAATACATGAACATTTGCATGGATCTTCACTGGATGCTGACACATGGGGAATGTTCGGACCCCAATGATCAAGACCTCTATGTTGAACTGGACAACATCCATTACATTTTGCCACACAGGAAGCACTCTGCATTCCAAGTTCTCCAATTCATTCATGATGTAAAGCTGAAGGACACTTTTCCTAATATGTGGATAGCTTTGAGGATTCTGCTCATGCTGCCAGTCACAGTCACAAATGGTGAGCACAGCTTTTCGAAGGGCAGGCTCATCAAAACATACTTTGGATCGATGATGGCCAATGAGAGACTGACATCACTTACTATTTTATCACTTGAAAATGCCATTGGCCAGTCTTTGGCTCTCTTTTGACACTGCTTCAGTTCACAAGGACAAAGGCAAGAAAAGCAACCTTTGGAACTAAAAGACTAGGGTTAAAATTCTGAGGTTGGCACCTACTGTAATGCTATTTAATACTTGTCCACCCAATATTGGTGCACAGTTCAATTTCTTCATTTTACTACATTTCAATAATTCTTAAAATTAAAAAGTTTCTATAAGCTTAGCGGAAACAAATTTTGTTATTTGCTTATATATGGCATGAATATATACAGATCCTAGCAAATTTATCGTCTTATATGACAGGGATAAATCATGCATGCTAATCGTGCATCAAAGCCATGAAATGGGCTACAAATGCAATAAAAAATAAGGTATTCAAAAATTTAACAAATGGATGGGGGGACACCGAAGATCCTCCTCGCCTACAGTGCCATTTGGTCTAGGGCTGGCCCTGTACTCTATCATTATGCTCACTGCTCATTCAGCTCCTAAACATTTACAACTTAGCACCTGGATCCTGCAAACACTTAAACACATGTCCCACTGAAGAGAAGTTTCTCACAAAATTATGCCTCTGTAAGTGTTTGTAGGATCAGGGCTTTACACAATAAGTGTTGTAAATACTCTGTGAAAACTGATTAATGGACTCGTAAAATGAATGAGAAATTACATTAATCATCAAAAATTAAGGTCTTATTTTGTGATTATATAATAATTATGTAGGTTTAAAGAAGAAGTGTGTATTAGTGGACTCTGACTATTAAGCCCATTGTGCATTAGGGTTCTAGCACGCTAGCAGTTCATGGAAGTTGTGCTAAAAATAGTTTTTTGTTTGCTGAAGACACTCACTGTGCACGTCACAATTATTGTAATTCAAACACGAAATAAGCATTGCAATCATGAGTTGCTATCAACAGCTGGCAATGTGAGATATATTGCTAGCTTTATGGCTTGTGGTTTCAAGAGCCTAATTAGTTTGAACAACTTGTGTTGTTAAGTAGACCGCTGATTATTGTTCTAAATGGAGGCAAAGACTCTTTGTAAGCAGACAGGATATTTGTTGAAGGAGTGCATTTTAACTGAGCAACTAAAAAAAAAGAGTTGAGAGAGAAGAGGGAACAGCTTTAAGTCTGTGCTTTATTCCTGCTTGTGCTTCTATTGTTACCACAGTTATTGCTATTAATATAATGCAGTTCGGCTGGATCAGCGTAAGGTAGTCATGCCAGGGTTTATTATGGAAATATTAGCAAATAAACAAGAGGGGAAAGGAAGCGATTCTGAAAATTAATAGCCTGCCAACAATACCCAGTGTTCTACAAAAAAAACCAAAGTAGTTTTGGCCTCTTGATCATTCAAATACCCTGATTGGTTGGGGCTGAGAGTTATCTAGAGGCAGATCTCCAGTGCTTATATTTCATATCTTAAGAAGTCAAGGGAGCGTCTGCATGAGTCTGCAACTGCCAAGCAGCCTGATTTAGGAATGGATTTAATTGTTTCTAAGGTGAGCTTTATCCATTCCTTAGTGGAAAGAAAGTTGCTGCACGAACTTTGGAGGATGAGAGTGAGGCATAAATACTTAAAGACTGACAGATGTTTGGAGCATGGACAAGAAAAAAATGGAACACGTCTCCCACCCAGTGCTGAAAAAGAATGAGGATTTTAAAGGAAAATAAGGGATTTTAGGCTAGAATACAACCCAAGGGCACAACGGAGAACAAGATTGTATAGACATAGGTGCTCAATATCTTCCTTGCACAGCGTGTGGTAAAGGACTAAGACAGAATTAGTATTATTGATGAAAATATGGCTATGTCCCTAAACAAGAGTGCGAGCTCAGGAAAAAAGGCTACTAAACTGACTGAGATCATTACATAAGAAGTCAGGACATAGAACCATGTCTTTTAATGAACTCTGTGCAGGCAGACCTCTGTGCCCCACAAAAGTCAGCTGGACCCTTCCACATAAAGCTCACTGCAAGGTTGGGGCCAAAGATTGGACAATGAAATAAAAGGGGTCTGTCTCCATCTATTGTCTCTTGTCTTATACTTATAATTGCAAGATCTTTGTGGCAGGGACTGTTTTGTTGTTTGTACAGCACCTAGCATAATGGGGACCTGATCCATGACTAGGGCTCCTAGATGCTAAATGAGTGGGGGGGGGGGGGGAGGGTTCAGATATAAATACAGCAAAAGAGTGCAAGAATCATATGAAACGCAGGGGAAGAAAGCTGAAAGTGTAAAACTGATTTGTATCATAAACACTAACAAAGAAAAGAAGAAATCTGAAGCAACGTTGAAAAAAATGAAAAAAAATCACCACCACCTTCTTCATGTATTTAAAGAAGTTTAAGATAAAGCTGATTTGTGGAACTTCTTGTTAGTGAAAGAAATTTTAAATAAGTGGACAAAAGTAAGATTCCAGAAAGGGAAATGATCTCTACAAGCATATGAGAAAATATTTAGTAGAACTCAGCCGCCACATCAGAAGACTTTTGTGCCAATTAAAGTCTACGAAGAGAGGCAAAGGTTGACAGCTGGTTGGGTTACACTAATAGCTTAGAAGAGGTCTAAAGAAATTATGGAACGCAGAATTGATCTTTAATAAAACATTGTAAATAGGCCAAGTACAGAGGAGAGCAAACAATCCTAATTTTTCAGAACGGGAACAGGCAAGAGTCAAAACCTTTAAGACTGACATTGATGTAAGCAAAATTCAAAAGGTAGTAAGAGATGTTGACACAGGACACCTAAAAATATGACAGCAAATATTAAGCAGCATTGTTTCATAATTTGCAAGTCTTCTCTTGACAACGCTGATGACATTTGTGGAGAAGACACAAAGCAGATGGGGTTTAAACAATCAACATAATCTACTTGGATTTCAAAGCCACATTTTACACAATACTAACAACATATACATAAGGTTATTAAATATGGCATGAAAAGCATTCTCCTTGAATTAGCTAAAGTGACCAAGGGCAGATTCTTATAACCAGATTACAAAATCAGATTGTAATACTAAATTACTGTGAGCTGTTTTCAAGTACAAAGATGCCAGTGAATGGAAAAGCCACAAGGCTCAGCATCAAAACTAATGCTTTTCATTCTAGACAGAATTTAATGATGCCAAGAAACTAACATGATAGAAAGGCAACAGATGCTCCTGAAGAGATAGGGAAAATATCTAAAAGCCAATTTGTGGAGTTTCCTCCTAATCTTTCCATCACAGATAATGAAGAGGGAGTTTGGCTCTATAAATCACCAGACAACCCAAGATCCATATGAATCTTCAGAAGCCCAGCACAGCTGTGACGGCAACCCCTCCACATGTTAGCATGGCCCCTCTTAAGTGCTATGCTCCCATGGTGTTTTCTCATGAAACTGTTCTTAAATCCTCCCTTACCCCAATAGGGTTTTCACGTGTCTCACCAATGCTACAGGCCATTGCCATGTAGGATACTGTCAGATACCCAGCAGGTATAAATCCGTATAGCAGCTATAATACACCCCAAAATACACAATCAAAGCTTTTCTTGATTACTAGGGCCCAACCCTTGCAACCTACCAGCAAAGGGGCTTCCTCAGAATCAAGGGAAGAAAGAATCACTCTCCAGACTAGCTGCTCCCACTCTTTATATCCCCCATCCCAAAAAACATCTGATCTGGCCCCTGTCCACATAAGGTAGTTGGGATGACTGGGCCCAACATGCCAAAGTTTGGGTGCAATACCAAACTAGGTGGGACCAAAATCAAATCCAAAGAGTTCTATAAAGACTAGCAGCACTAGCAGACAAAAGAGTTCATGATGTTCAATTTGAATAAGCACACTGTCACAGTGTGGGAAATCATTAGTGATACATATTAAACATATGAATCCTACAAAAACGCAGAGCAGAAAGAGAACGAAATAGTAAACACGTTACATAGCTGCATGCAATATGCAGGCAGAACACTGTGATGCTCAAGTTTAAGTTACACACACAGCATTATAGCTGTTACAACTGCTATGGTGCTGCAAAACATTTTCGAGTTTTATTTTCATATGCTAACAACTTTCTGAAGCATTCATCATTTAGATTGAAATTTTCTATACTTGGTCTCCATTTTAGAATGTTTGAGTAAAATCCCATCAATCATTGTGGAGTTAAACATTAATGATGTATTGTGAAGATAATACAAAAACTTCCAAATTTGAACATTTCAAATTGGATGTGTGAATAGACCTTAAAAAGCTGTACACTCTGCTAAAGGCTGAAAAAAAATCCTTTTAAAAACATTAAATATTGGAAAATGTGGGACTGAGCATAATAAAAAGTAGAAAGCATTAGGATATTAGACGTACACCTGCATATAGTGGACATATGTTAGCAGTAGTTAACAACAGATATTTGGTGACAGGAATTTACAAGCTCAGCAGCTTTGGAAGAATGGGTGGTAGAGCATGTAAGGGCAAAAAGCAATTTAGTTCTACAAACCAGTTAGCTTCAGCCACTACAGGGCAGGGAGCAAGCAGTACCAGGAACCTCTGTAGAGCTAGCTTGGGTGGAAGGAAGAGGATCAAGCACTCTCAGGCACCCGAAAACTGGATTAAAAAGGGAGGGAACCAGGAAACACTCCAGCACCATCTACCATCAGGTACCAATGGAAGAATCAGAAAAACATACCTCCTAACCCAGGATAAGCAGCAGATGAACCTTGTTTAAGAAAGAATGGACAATTAACCCCTATTACTTGAGGAAGTAGGGGGAGGAGGAAGGTAACTGGAAGAAGGTAGCAGGTAGGACAATGGATTTACATTACCACTAGAAGTTACTGCCCAGATTCTTTTCTCCCCTGCTTTCCCCAGAGGCAGGGCTCCCCAAAAACCTGTGTTCCCTGACAGGGCATCTTCCCTTGAAGCACCATGGAGAGGGAGAAAAGCCTTGGGTTGAATCTGCTTAGTTCCCTTAGGCTGTGTCTACATCAGGATTTTTCTAAATTCTACCATTACTGTTCTACAACATTGACAACCCCAGTCTCCAATAATCTTGAGTCAGGCCTCCAAACACCATGAGATTATTTTTAAAATCTTATGATTTTAAGCCAGTGAATTTTAGATTCATTTTTGAAGCTTTTCTCCCCAAACACAAGAGCTAGGAGCTTACTTAAAAAAAAACCCAAAACACTGAGATTTCCATTTCATCACCACACTTTCTGGTGAATTGGATTAAAGAAAAACATCACATATCATAAGACGTGATAAAGTTGGGAGACCCAGCTCTACCACCAATCAATTTCCCTAATGCTTGAAGCAGTGGGAGAATTTCAAAAAAAGTCCACAGTGTAAACAAGGCTTCTCAACACTTGATTCAACTCACCACCACACAACCCTCCCAGAAACAAGACAACTGCTGGGACATGGGGTGCTAAAACAGACCCTGACTTTGGCCGTGTCTATACTTACACCTAGGTCAGAGCTGCTGCAATAGATGCAGCAGTGTCCATTTAGCGGGTCTGGTGAAGACCCACAAAGTCGATGGCAGAGCGCTCTCCCATCGACTTCCGCACTCCAGCTCCCCGAGAAGCATAAGGTACATCATCAGGAGAGCATCTGAAGTAGCATAACTTAGGTCGATTTACAGCTGTAGTGTAGATCAGCACTTCCCTGCAGCCTGCCGCTTCCCACAGCTCCCATGGGCTGGAAACGGTGAACCGCGGCCACTGGGAGCTGCGGGGGTCCGTGCCTGCAGACAGTCAATGTAAACAAAATGTCTCATGGCCCGCTAGCAGATTACCCTGATGGGCTGTGTGCCGAAGGTTGCTGACCGCTGTACTAAAGCAACATTTTAAAGTTGGGAGGGAACTCAAGCTCTCAAAAAAGTCAAGAAATTGTAAAAAAAAAAAAAAAAAAAAAGTAAGTTTCCACTGCAACTCTAACTTTGCCTTTTTCACAGATGTGACATTTTCAATCCTATTTTTCTTGTAAAGTGTAAATTGATACATGACGGTAATAACATAGGCTATAAAATATACAGGATATAATATAGCCAAGATCAAGCTGTGGGGAAAACTCTGTTTTTGGAGGTTCCTAACTTTTGAAAGCTTAACTTCCCAACACTGACATTTTATTGCCATTTTGTTTCCCTTTCCACATTTAGTATTACATGACTTTTTTTTATCTTTTTACTTCTCCTTATCCAACATTTGATAATGGATATGGGAGACATTTTCAATATAATGTCATTTTTTTCAATACATGACAGGAAAGAGTTCTCAAACATTTTAATATTTTATTTCTTCAAGAGTTTACAAAACTACAGTAAAAGTCCCACCCAATTCTGAGCTCTCCAATAATCTCTTAAAAATACACAAAAAACAGACATGCTACCCCAGACTAAATCAAATAACCCAGCAACAATATAAGCATAACAAGTTAACTGACTTTCTCACAGAGTCCACATAAGAATCAAACCTCACACCCACCCAGCAAGGGAGAAAAGGTGAGCCTTACACCCTGAAGATGAAAGAACATGGGCTCTTCCAGACCTGGAGAAGAAACAACTTCCAAAGGCTTTAATGGAGAACGCCCTGCTGATTGAAACTTTAGCAATACATCACAGAAAGTCTCTTACAGCTTGTCTACATAAACAGTTAGTCCACTGCAAACTGGAGTGTGAATCTACTCTGCACTAGCCTGCTGCACATTAACTGTTCATGTGGCCACTGTTAAGTTACATTCCTTAGCTTGCTTTGATCTACCCCATTTTGAAATGGGACTAGATCAAAGCACACTAACGAATGATTAGCATGAGACAGGCTAGTAGGGCTTAGATTCATGCCCCAGTTTGTGGTGGGCTCACTGTTCGTGTAGACAAGTCCTTCAACATAGTGTGTCCCACAACATTTAGGGCTTTATAGGTCATAACAACAGGATAGCTGGCCCCTTAAATGAAATTAGGCTCGGCTCTCCTGTACCAGTCCAGGTGCGCCTAGTTTGGTGTAACAGGAAGGTGGGGCTGCCTCTGGCAGTTATAAATAGAAGTCCAGAGTCCTGAGAAGGAGCTTAGAGGGAAAGTTTAGAACCCAGAATTAAGAGAAGAAAGACAGTCCAGTCATGAGAGTAAAGAAACCTCAGAGGAAGGGCAGATATGGGCTGGGAGCTTCAGGGAAGGGATGCTCCTGAATGAGGGAGTTCCCTGGTTGAGCAGTGGAGCCAGATCAGACTGATGAAAGCAGAAAGCAGTCAGGGGGTCACCCACAAACTTCCCCAGGCCAGAGAACCTGGGTCTAACAACTAAGAGCAGCAGAGGGAGAGGTCTGCTGGCTTTCTGAGCTGGAGAGCTGAAGCCAGAGGGTGGAGAGGACTGAAGATGGGGAATGATAGAGGGAGTGAGCCCACTGAGGTCTCTAGGCAAAAGCTAGAACTCTACACGAGAAGGACACAGGGCAGAGAAATACACCTGCTAAAGGGGCTCAGCTGGGGCACTGTGGGAGATGCCGAAGCCATACTTGATGCTGGATTGTTGTGATGAATGTACTATTTGGACTGTGCTGAGGAGATTCTGGTTTATGGTAGTGGGACTGTTGATAATAAATTAATCCCATAAAAAGCCTATTTATATACTCCAAAAGGCAGTTCTAAGTTTATTTGAAGAAGGAAACTAAGGTGAGGGGACACTTGCAGGGCTGCCCTGAGGCCATCAACAATAATCAACAACAGCTGGAAAAAAATTTCAATCCAGAAACCAGAAAACATGTGCAGGTCATAAAGCTCATAACAAACACCACTTTCCAAGCAGGCCACTGAACTCTGCACCAGCTTCAATTCCCATATACATTTTGAACTACCCCTATAGATAAACTTCTAGTGGAATATTCCCTTCTCAATACCCCAAATCCTAACAACATGATTTTGGGAAACCTTTAAAGACAGGGTGGAAATAAGCTTCTTCGATGGAATGGGTGTGGCTGTGGGTTGTTGTCTCCATATTTTGGATCTGTGATGTTTATTTCCTCTTCCTAGGTGTAGGACTGCACGTTGTATTAGTATCAATACTGGTCTTTGCACGCATTTCCTACTATTAACTTTCCTAGGTCACTGTGCTAGGTTAATTCTGCTGTCTTATATATTTGCAAGCCCTCCAATTATGTTTCTTTGGCAAAGTTGATCAAGTCTGAATTTACATCAAAAGGACAGCTAGTAAAGGCATACAATAAGCAGCTGCAAAAAATATAAAGGAGTATTCAGTTTTCTGCACTCTCAAAAAGAACCTTTGGGAGCTGGAAGTCCAGAAGGGTCCAACGCTACTTCTATAGAGCAGGAAACATTTCTGCTTGACAACTGACAAATGCTTCACTTTTGTGACAAAAATCAACTCCAAAGATTACCTGGAATGCTCAGTAAACCACAGTTCACGAATCACTGTACTATAGAAGATAGAGAAAAGCTTTGGAGGAATACCTGAAAATTCAGCTCTGGTATAATGGGGAAGGCCTGAGAGGAGATAGGGTTCTGTAACATGCACCAAATATTGTAAAATTTGGGCCCATTCTAATCTCTTTTGGTAGTGAATTCTGTACTTAGGACCTTTCATTATCAACATTCCATTCAATAGCTTTTTAACCTTCAATGAATGCAGCTGTATGGATGGATGGATTGTTGGTGGGAAAAACTCTCTCTACTATTCCCAGGTCCCAGCCTACCCAGGGTTTTGTAGATTAGGATCGAACTTAGAATTGGATCTGCGATTAGGTGGGGAGCCAGTGACAGTTCTAAAGCCCATATGTGAGGTGTTCTAATTTGTTCTTTTATTTTGGCCCATAATTTTTAAAAACAAATTTCAATTTCATTTTTCCCAATACATGTGAATATCTTTAATATTAATATTACAGAAAATCAATTTCTTTATTAAGGTGGTGGTGTAAAACACAGCAGATAAACCAGCAAATCTTTTTATAGATTTCCATTTTTCCAGGGACAGGAGTATTTTGATGATTGCTGCTAGTCAAATTAGAGAGACATGGAGGGTGAGGTAACATCTTGTATGGGACCAATTTCTGTTGGTGAGAGGGACAAACTTTCGATCTTACACAGAGCTCTGTGTAGGATACCATGGAGAAAACTAACAGTGGAAAAACTGGAACAAAAATCTCTGAGGAATATGTACATATGAAGTCCCAGCTCAATTTCCAGACAGACATTAAACAAAATTAGTCCATTTTGTCATAGCATCTGCCAGGCAGTTTCCAATTCTGTACCACACTCCAAATTACCTGTATTTTATTTTGAAGCATGGCTAGTCAGATAATGAGTAAAAGGCCCAGGGATGAACTATGAAATACTGAAGCTAAGGAATCAAAAAGTGATGCATAGCAAAATCAATAAGAGGAGAAAAAAAAAGGCTCACATCAGGGTCATAAGATAGAATTCTGGGATCTCCTCTTCAATTATTTGCTTGTGTTATTTTCAGAACTCATCAGCAACTGTGCATTCAGCATATGTATATAGATAGGACTAAACAAGTACTAGACTGAAATTTTAAGATTTAATTTAAATCCATCAACTAAAGATGTTTGGCAAGAAATGCTATGGTGTATCGTGTGAGAGATCAAGTGGAGAGAGAGATTCTTATACTTTGGACTGATAACATCAGAAAATTAGTCTGTTAAAAATAGCAGCTCAAAGTGTCACTCATCAATAGTCAACTAGCACTAGAAAACCTATGTAGATAGAATGAGGCAAGAGATTTAGATTAAGGTTTAGCAATTCAGATTATAAACAGAATTTGTAACAAAAGATTACACAGAGAACACCTATTCTGGATGATGTTTTCAAAAGCACCTAAGAGATTCAGAAGCACAAGTCCCATTGAAAGTCTCTTCCAATTTTATAAGCTATTTTAGAATAAGATGTGCTTTTTCTTAGTGGGCATGCTGTCAAATAATTGTACCACTTTCCCCCTAATGTTTTCATACAAATCTAGATGGCCAGTCTTTACAAAAGCTGGCAGCAGCAGACATAAGGGGGAGAATAAAAAATTTGAACAAGTATTTAATTAAGCTTGGATAGTCTAAGATTGGATATAATGGTAACATAGATTGGAAGGAAATCTTTCAACAATTTCTGCTAAACACTACTACATTAGTACTGAAATAAAGCTAAAAAGCAAATCTGGAACCTAAACTTAGCCACTCAGAAATTCCAAAACCTGTCTCAGTATCCACTAACATAATATATATAGTAATTGTGCCACCGACTGCCATGGGAGGTCACCACACAAAGGACAGAGAAAAGCAGAAGGTGGTTTCTTTTCACAGAGCTCAGTAAAAGCAGATTAAATGTTTGAAATATTCAAAACAGATCTCCCTTTTGGCAAAGTCCAAGATGGAAATGATCCAGCATCAGTAAAAAAATTGAACAGGTTGTGCTGTAGGCCTATTAAATTTTATTTGAAAATATAAAAATTCATGAGCTTTTACGCAAAAAGCTATTTTCAAAATAGTCAAGTCAGACTGACGTTCACACACACACACACACACTTTTTTTTGGTAACACAACATTTAAAAATAGAATACAACAGTTACCTCCGGTACCCTATTTTAATGAAAAAAAAATGCATTTCTACAAGTTTACTTAAAATGTCAAATGAGAAAATGGTGCATTTAACTGATCCTTACTTTTAGAATATTTTGGGTTTCATTCCACTTGTTTGTCCACTCTTTGGTCAGCTCTTGTACCTATGAAATAAAACAAAAAGATAATATCCTATATTAAACTAGTCTTGTCTGAAATACCACACTTACTCTCACAAAGGGCTTGGCACAACATTTCAGAGAACAACTTAAAATGCCAAATATTTGCCAAGTTTGTTGCTCCCTGCAACTGATTCCACTTTTAATATTGGGATAATAATTCAATTTCACCACAATCTGTTACAGTGGCCACTTAAACTTTCCCCTGTTTAAGTGGCCACTGTGCTACTTACGCATTCATTTGTAATAATTATTTGCCAAATATACAGCAAGACGACAAAAACAATGGGCTATCATAACTCTGATTTTTCATCTTTTTAGAAAGGAAAAGATATTTAAGATTACAAAGGATGTAGTGAAAACTTCAATTTGTAATGTTTCATAAGAACAAGGATGTAAAGGGATGGTCATTTAAAATAATGGCAGGTAATTTCTGAACAAATAAAAGGATTTATTACGTGCCGTGCTTAGTCAATCCTATGAAATCTACAGCCACAGAATGAGTTAAAGGTTATACCCAAATTTTATAATGAACTGGAATAATTTTAGAATCAACTGTCACTGTGATTATGCAAGGTAAGGTAAGAGTAGTCATGATTCAGGCCATACGTTGTCCAAAAAGGTTTACAAAAGCTAATAATTACAG
This sequence comes from Caretta caretta, assembly GCF_965140235.1. Classification (NCBI taxonomy): domain Eukaryota; kingdom Metazoa; phylum Chordata; order Testudines; family Cheloniidae; genus Caretta; species Caretta caretta. Next base: position 197,628,516 of record NC_134208.1, on the reverse strand, counting down.
AAATGTTTTTGTGGTACAGTAAAAGCTTTCTGATCTGGCATGTTGGAGGAATGGGGGGGGTGCCAGAAAAATTCCGGTTAACTAAGAGGGCGTAAGAGTAAGGGTCTGGGTGTGGGAGGGGGCTCAGGGAGGGAGATTGGCTGCAGGAGGGGGCTCGGAGCAAGGGGTTAGGGCGCAGGAGGGCTGCGGGGTGCCAAATCCAGGCGGCACTCACCTCAGGCAGGTCCCCACAAGCAGCGACATGTCCCTGCTGCTCCTAGGTGGACGGGTGGCTAGGCGGCTCTGCATGCTGCCTCCGCCCACAGGCACCACCCCCACAGCTCCCATTGGCCGTGGTTCCTGGCCAATGGGAACTGCGGAGCCAACACACAGGGCAGGGCAGCACACAGAGCCACCTAACCACATCTCCGCCTAGGAGCAGCGGAGACATGTCACCGTTAGCAGGGAGCCGCCCGAGGTAAGCACTTCCCAGATCCGGCACCCCGAAACCCCAACCCCTGGCCACAAGCCCCCTCCTGCAGCCAAACTCCCTCCCAGAGCCTGCACCCCACACCCCCTCCCACACTCTGAACCCCTCATGGCCATTCCTCTGCCTAGGAGCAGCAGGGACATGTCGCCGCTTCCGGGGAGCCATGCGGAGCCTGCCATCCCCGTGCTAACCGGACTATAAATTGGACTTTCAATGAAGATCAGAAATGCCAGTTTATAGAGCTTTCTGGCTGGTAAAGTGCCAGATAACACAGCTTTTACTGTATTTTTATGTTTCCACTCTCCAATGCATGGGATTTATATTCACTTTAAGACTATGTAAAATCAAGGAACAAAAACTAAAGAGTATAAATCTTTTTATTTGAAGTGTTTATATACTTAAATTTAAAAAATTCAAATCTTAATAATAAGAGTATCCTAGAATGCCTATTATAAATATATGTCAGATTATGGCTCAAGAAATCTTAGACGTGTGTAACTCTGCATATCTGTACAAAGACACACCTGTCATGTTACCTTATTCCCCATGATAAAAATTAAATTTCAAAACTGAAATCCCTGATGAAGGCTATATTTCTTTGATTTATATACATAAAAAGCACTTATCCCAGGCTCTCTAAATAGCTGACATAATGCATACAAGTATGTAGTCAGTATAAATTGTTCACTGTCCTCGGACACTGTCTTTTATTCCCAAGCAATATTTGATAATTACTTCTCTTGATTTTTTCACCATGGAATTAAGTTTATACATCTTTTACTACCTGAATCTACTTTCAAGTGATGAAATGCTTAAACTCAAGACTAACTGCTTCTGTCTCCTTTAAGATTTATATGTAAATTGATCATGTACTTGGAGGGACAAATAGCAATGCTTCCCTTCACAGCTCTGCCCAAATTACCTCAATCTTGATTTGCAACCATATCCTTCAGTTTCACAGTCGGCTTTATTTGTGGACAGGCTACAAATTAAGATGCACTGTGTGGTAGTTACATAATATGGTCCACTGTCCACCAGGGAATAAGTTGAAATTATAAATGAAATGAGTAGCTCATTTTCACCTGTAACCTAGGATTTAAACTCAGAGAGGAAAAGATAATACTTCTCTCCACTGTGCCACCTAGGTCCAGAATGCTGACAATCAGAATATTAGTCTTGTCAATTATTTTCTTTTGTTTTTTAAAGAAAAAAAATATAAGGGAATCCTGATGCTCATCACCTCTACCTTCACCATTTCTGGAGAATTTTTAATGCACATGAGTTGTTTAAAATAGTTTCTCTAACACAGCAATTAATTCCTTCAAGAGAACTACTATGAACTAGCCAATTTAAATATGGTAACAAAGTCTTTAGACCTGTAGAATCAAATTCACTATTGCAGCCATTCAGTTATAGAACAGCTTTACCCTTTGTAATATGTGCGAAGAATTTGCAGTAATTCAGGAATTATGCTTGTGGTAATTATCTTAAGCAGCAATCTCATAACATATTAATGAGGTTGACAGTGGACAATAAAACATACTCGATAAACATCCCACATAGTGAGGACAACACTTCTGAATAGGACAAGCAATGAATATTATCAGACATGAAAAATATATTCCAATTAATACCATACATTTAGCAGTTTCTACCACCCACCTAAACGTTCGTAACAATAATACTCAGGGAACGCTGTGTGTATTTATTAACTGTGATTCAGATTAAATTAATATTAATCAGTATTTTTAAACAAATATTTTAAGGAGGAAAAGCATTGTTGTAACTTAATGTTCAAACTACTATTATTCACGTTCCGCCACAGGTACTGAACACAGTACAGAAAGCTAGTTTTTTAGTGTAGGATAACTATTATAAATGTGCTCCAGGCAGAAACATGGCTTACAAGAGACCTTATTCTCCTTGGTTTTACACCAGCGAATCTACTATTTTGCCTATGCTGGTATCAAATTTAGCTTAACCCATTGGAAGAGCCTGAGTTTAAAAAAAAAAAAAAAGAGAGAGAAACCTAGATAATTTGTAGTTTCATGTTTTTTAAACAAAAATGTAAAAGTAGTTTTTCAGATGACATCAACTTGCCCTAAAAAATTAGTATTATGATCAAGAGTCATAATAATAATGTAAAGAGATAACGTATAGTATCAATTAGTTGAGTCAAAAATGTGTTTCCTAAAGGAGATATACTAATTCCACAGATTTTAGCAGACTGAGTAATTATAATGAGCCAAATCCTCAGGCAGCTTCAATGGAATTATACCAGTTTACACCAGCGGAGGAACTGGCCCAATGTTTTTAGAAGACCATACATCCACATTTGATCCTTAAAGTAGGGTTGCAAGTTTCTATTTGCAGAAAACCGAACACCTTTTCCACACCCCCTATTCACCCCTTCACCGAGGCCTCGTCCCTGCTCACTCCATCCCCCATCCTCCGTCGCTTGCTCTCCCCCACCCTCAGTCACTTGCTCATTTTCACTAGGCTGGGGCAGGGGGTTTGGGGTGCAAGAGGGGGTGAGGGCTCTGCGGTGGGGCTGGCGATGAGGGGTTTGGGGTGCAGAGGGGGCTCCGCACTGGGCCAAGGGGTTCGGAGTGTGGAATAAGGCTCCAGGCTGGGGCAGGGGGTTGGGGCATGTGAAGGGGTATGGGCCAGAAATGAGGGGTTCAGGGTGTGGGAGGGGGCTCTGGGCTGGGGCAGAAGGTCAGGGTGCGGGAGGGGGTGAGGGCTCTGGGCTGGGGCTGAGGGGTTCATAGGGCAGGAAGGGGCTCAGGGCTGGGGCGAGGGATTGGGGCGCAGGACCAGGTTTGGGGTGCGGGTGCTTACTTCAGGCACCACCCCTGCAGCTCTCATTTGCCTGTGGTTCCTGGCCAATGGGAGCTGCGGAGCCAGGATTCAAGGTGGGGGCAGCGTGCAGAGCCCCCATGGCCGCTCCTATACTTAGGAGCCAGAGGGAGATGCTGGCAGCTTCCCAGGAGCCATACAGAGCTAGGCAGGTACCCTGCCTGCCTCACTACTAGTGGCCAACTGGACTTTTAACATCCCAGTCAGCAGTGCTGACCAGAGCCAGCAGGTCCCTTTTCGACTGGGTGTTCCCGTCAAAAACCAGACGCCCAGCAACCCTACCTTAGAGATCCTAAATACTCCCCCCCCCAACAAATCTGATTAATGCTACCTCTTTGTACAGCCTGCTATTGTCTAAATATGATCAACATGAAGCAGATCTTAATCCTTTACTAAGAGGGTTAAATTCTCAGATATGAAAGATATAGGTTCATTACGTCTAGACTTATATGTTCAATTATCACTACTGCACGTTAAAATAGCTGATTAGGTATCTAAATAACCATTTGCATATGGTTATACCAGATCGGAAGGCAGACCAACATTACTTCCTGAAAACTTGCCCCAGATTCTTAGAACACATTATGGCAAGTTTAGAAACTAGAAACATGAATTAGTCCAACACTATACCAGAATTTAATGTGCATTTTTCTGTGGGCATTGCATTCTTTTTCTGACTCTCCATATTATAGTCTACTATTACCTTTCTCAAAAAGTTTTAATATACACAGAGAAGAGAAAAGGAGATTTGCCCAGGGAACAAGATTTTCCATTATTCAAACATGAGTCAGTTAAATATATTTCAAGAAAGCATGTATTTTCTTCTGTTGCACTGTTTATGTGAAATACAGTGTAACAAGTAATAAAATTACAAATTCTAATTTATTATAAAAAGTTAAAAAAAATAAATCTGAGGTTTTTACATCTAGTTGAATTCAAGAAAATGCTGCTTTGTAAAATAAATGAACAAACAAATAAATAAATGGACAAACAAACCACAACATTAAAGCCAGTGTTTATAAGTGTGTATACCAAAAAGTTCCTGAAAATGAGCTGTTATTGCTCCAGCATCCAGGCCACATTTATCTCTAAAATAAATATCAAATTATAACTTACTCTTGCTTCATTCTGCTGAAGCTTCTCCTCCATACTTAAAGCTGTTGGAGAATCCAAGAGTGCAATCTAAATTGTAAAACAATACACATCAGTATACAGGAAAATAAACAGTACAATGGACGGTGGATTAGAAGGTATGAAATATTATTGGGCAGGTATTTTAATAAATTTGTGTAGTATATCCTGTTCTAGTCTTTATCTGGAGTGGATGACATTTCATCTTTATCCATATAAAACATTCACATTAGTGGCAATCTTGTCAAAGTATAAATTTGAAATACAATTTTATTTTTTAATTTTACATACACACTTTTACTGATTTGTCTACATTCATATTCTGCTGAAGGCACAACATTTTGACAAACTGGCTCTACAAAATCAATTTTTTAGAAATGCAATAGATGACAATTTACTATGCATGAGTGTCTATTTAACTATTCTGCTATAAACATTTCTATGAGTATGACATTTGTATTGCAAAAATATATCTTGTTAATTTGATTGTGGAACATGAAAATTACTAATACTTATATAACAAAGAAAACTGCTTATATTTTTGTAACGTTGACTAGTGTTGGATTTTGGGTAAATAATTATCAATGAGCCATGGTGGCATTTGCAATACAATATTCTGGGAATATGAAGACTCTCCATAGAAGAAATTATACAGGGATTTATATTCTATTGTACACATTTACCACCACCTGCTGTTTTACCAAGCAGCACAAATTCAATTAATTTAGTCTTCCTTGGCCCTGTATCCCTCACAGACATTTATAACATAAGATTTGACATTCTCTGGAATTCTTCATAGCATAGCCATATTTATTTTGTGATATCTACTCTTTTACACCTTGGAACAATGTCAAAGTATTAGATCTTCAAAGCAGTCTAAAATATGTGTACCCAGAGTTTGCAAAGTCAAGCCATATTTCAGAAATAAAAATTGTCAGCTTGCCAGCAAAATCACTCAACTTTTCCCCCAGACAAGCACAGGACAAAGCACAGAGTACAACAGAGTAATTCAACCCTCATGGAGTGTTTTCAGTTTTACTATTTACAATGCAGTAGAATTGTACTAATACGTCCTTTAGTAATCCGCAAACCTGATATTTTTCACGAAACATGCAAGGGGACCTCATCCCATTTCTCAGCAAATATTTAAGCAGGATACTGTGGACAATTACGTTTTCACTTTGTTTTATTTTAGAAAAAGTCCCAAACTACACTGACTAGCTTTGGACATTTCATACCACAATTAAACGAAATTATTTTTACTTATAAAAATAAATTAAAGAGTACAATTTTTAATATAGTTTATTCACACCTTCCCAATCATGTTTGTTCAATTAGAAAATCTGATAACGCACAATAGCATTGTTTGGAAGTCTCCATTAGCCAGGTTCTACTATAGACCTTTAAATCACGTTCCTTAATTTCAAGAATCACCAGAGACAGATATTCAAGTTAATTAGTTTACAGCACCCAAAAGAGATAACAAAAACTAAACAGAATAAGGATAAATAGATACAAAAAAATAGAGGGACTGTACTGCTTAGTACTGGATAGAGAATTCTTTTGATGCCAACCAGCATTCCATACAATACCTTTAGTATGGAATGAAGCACAATTCCAAAGCAGCTGTGCTTCTTTATATATGATCTCTTAATATGCATATTTGACACTCAAAACTGTGCACTGAAGATGACAAGTACTCCTCAACTGAATTGGGGTCCTGGGATGAACACTCCTGTGAACCTTACCTATGGAGTCATCAATTCATATTTACATCTATATTTACAGTATTATTAGGCTTAACCCTTCCATTTTTCTCAGAACTTAACAGCACGGCGCCTTTCAGGGAATCAGACACTGAAACTTTATGAAAAATATACATTCATTTCAATAGAATTAACGTATTGTTGTTATTTAGAGTGACTATTAGGTGGACAGAGCTGTAACACCTACAATTTCTTCACTGGTTCATTGGTAGCTGGATGAATCACATATTTCAAATCCAGCCTGGATTCTTACAAATGGTCTTTAAGAAGGAAACAAGTTTTGTTCAGTCCAGCAACTAGAAGGTTAAGCAGCATCGCATAAATGATAAACAAATTAAAATAGAGTTTAACAACTGGAATTTCTTAACCTATTAAAAATGGTCACCTTGCTAAAATAGGTGAGAGGTCTGGCAGTATGGGAGTCAATATCAAATACTATTTTTAAAAACTTTCTGCTATAGTAAAATTAAAAACCTTCAGTGTTAAAGAAATGTAAAATCTGGAGTTTCTCTTCTAAATATAACCAGTTTTACCATCTTTAATTAGACTCCCATACTTTTAGGTGTCCAAAAAATCACTTCCCTAAAACATAACCAGCAACAGACTAATAGCAAGACTAATTAAACAACTATTTTTCTAATAAAATTTAAATGTCTTACGTTCTGAACTTTCTGATTTGAAGACTGAGAAAAATGGGTGGAATGTGTCCTTTTATCTTTATTGAATAATCAATTTATTTTATTCATAGTTTGCACTTTGTACTATATGGAGGTATCAACAATATTTTTAGATGTTTGCTAAGCACACTATTTGCTCTCTGGAGTACTACATAGTCAAAGATGTTGTGGTTACAAGCTTTTCAAATACCCTATCTTTCTCTACAGTATAATATTTACAAGTCTCAACATGAATTTAATCTTATTTACAAAGTATGTGTTCAGATATTTTATGGTATCTTGAATATTCTTGCGCTGAAAAAAATGTACAAGGGTATCTTTTCAACCCACCAAGCTAGGCATACCTATTTCTTTATTGTTAATGGGGTGGTGCACCTAAATGCCCATATGCTGCAATGAATACTTACCCACAACATATAATTATGTTCTAATCATATCAAGGCGAGGTAAAAAATTTTACACAAAAGCAGATATCACACTGGCCAATTGGAAGCCAATTCAAAGAAGAAAATTACATTCATTCATGACTTCACAGTGCTTGTTTATTCAGGTCAATATAATGAAAAAAGATAATGATCTCATTAGGATCTAGAAATAGATGCTGTTACTCAGCGAAAATTATACATAAATCTAAAACTAACCTGATTCCCTTGAGCAAGCAAGGTTTTTAATCGGGCTATTTCAGCTCTCAGCTCACGAATTAGTTTGACGTTAGGATCCTCATTAATAGTAGGCTTGTTGATGATGTTTTTGGCTCTATTTGCATAGCGAAGTGTACTTAAGGTTTCTCCATAATTGACATCAGCAGGTGAAATAGCTGAGAATTAATTCAGAAATAGTTTAGCCAGCACCAAATGTTTCACTTAATAAAGTTGGTTTGTAATTTAAAATGTCAGATAGGCATCTTTTGGATGGAGAGAAAACAAGCTCAATTATTCAGAGATTATAAAAAAATCTTGCCATCAAACTACCTGGTTTTTATAAAACTCAGAGGTTCATCAACTCAATGGTGAGGATACCATGCTCCTTGAATGTATTCCCTATATAACAGAGTTCAAACTCAAGAACAGGAGAAAGCAGTTTATTCTAATTCTCAATACCATCTTCAAATGAGGAAGTTGGTTCAAGCAAACGACAACACTAATTGTCCATTTTTAAAGGAATTTATAGGATATACCTTGACATAAAAAAGAACAGAGAAGAAACCACAGCACCCACTTATAAACTTGGTCTTTGGGCTGAGCTGTGGATATATGGCAGCACACAGTACTATCCTTGAACTAACTGCTTCCAAGGCTCACATGATGCACAAAAGGACTCCAATAGTGCTTTTCTACAAAGGCAATTTAATGAGAAAGAACAAGAACATTTTACTGAATATGTCAATAAATGTTTTCTTCACATATTTTTCCAGTATAGCAGCCATACATTACTGCTTCTAAAAGCAAATGGACAAGATATTCCCAAGGTTTTTAAAAAATGAATCCTCAAATACAAGTAGAGTAGCAAGGTTTGGGACAGATATTCCATAGCGGTATCTATCATCATAGCACAGGAAAATAGGACACTACTCAGAGAAGAGATGGGATACTGACCTTCACTAACAAGATGTTTAACACCTTTATAAGACTGAACAGGAGAATAGCAGAATGAGACTATGTGGGCTCTGAGAAAGTAACTAAACAATCATCAGTAGAAGAATGAGGTATTTTCTCTTTGCCTCATTCTGTGTTTATCACAAATGTATGGGCTTTTCCCTTGTCAGTGGTTCACAAATTTGGGGATGGAGGGGAATGGAATGTATTTCCCTCAGCTCTTGTTCTGTGTCCGTTTATGCTACACACTGCCACAGATGCTATCATCACTCCTTTATTCTACTCATTCCTGTGATAGATTGTACCCTTATGTTCATCACTTTTACAAAACTATGATAAATTTTGTGCAGAATACAAACTAAAAACTCATAATTTGCGGATCAGTATTGTCCTGGTAAAATATGTGGGAACATTTTTATGTAAAGTTATAAGATTCTATTGTCTGATGTTACTAAGGCACTTTCCAAATCTGGAAAAGCAGCCCAGACCAGTTCCTCAGAGACAGAAAGGCAAACTGATGGCTCAGTCAGGTGTTAATAACTTCAAATGGACTATCACCTGGTTAAGCCATGATTCTTTGATAGTTAGAAGGGTGTGAGTGAGAAATTTACATCCTTGCAGACAGACTTGCTGTCGTCTGATCCCCAGCTGGAGATGATTCTCGAAGAGGAGGGAAAGATGAAAACAAAGAACAGAGGCCCCAAATCACCTCTCTCGCCTCATCTCTACTCACGGCATCAACATTTGAAAGACAAAAGGAGCATCACTGAACTGAGGGACTGGTCCTGGCTGAAGGAATCCAGTCAGACCGCTGTAAGCATATGAGGAGAGAAACCTTTTGCTTTAAATTCACTTAGCTTGTTAGGTATTAATTCATGTTTTACCTTTTATTTCTTTGTAACCAAATTTTACTTTTATGCCTCATTACTTCTAATCACTTAAATTCTATCTTTCAGTAGTTAATAAACTGGTCGTATTGTTTTATCTAAACAAGTGTGTGTTTTAACTGATACATCTGGAAACCTCCATTTGATATAACGGGGTTTGTGCATATTATTTTTTAACAACGAAATGACAGACTTTCTATGAGCCTGTATTGTGCAGAAGGGTACAGGGCAATACAAGACACACATTTTGGGGGACAAGCCTGAAACTGAGAATTTGCTGGTGTCACCCTGTAATATAAGTCAGGAGTGACTGGCTGGAAGCATTCTTATAATTGAGCTGGGAGTGATTTTGCATGCTAGAGGCTGTGTATAAACAGACCAGGAGTGGTTATTCTCACAGCAAAGCAGTATAAAAGGCACCCCAATTGGAGAACTAAGGGGACACAGCTACTCAACCATCCAGACTGTATCCTGGGAAATGTCATAATTCCCTTACGGAAAAATCCTTTATAGTATTTAATAGGCAAAGAGGATTGTAATTATTTTGTATTTGTTTCTAGTGGTGCCCATTAAGTGTTAGGTACTTTTAACATATATGATTCCCAAAATAGTCAACTGGACCTAAAAAAAACCTCTCCCATCTGTAGTATGAGGTGGCCTTCCTGGTCTTTGCAGGTTTGGTTAAAGAGGCGGCAGACTAAACACATTTGGGCTGTGTGACTTTCTTAGACACCAAACTTAGGTGTCAGTAACAGACATCACGGCATTACAAGCACTGGGCTCTCAAATGCTTCCACCATGTAGGTCAGACGAGAGAGAGAGAGAGAGAGAGATGAACTACACAGGAGGGTAGGAAGTCAGCCTAGAAGGAATGACAGTAGGAGAAGGGGAAGCAGCCCAAAGAGTGCAGTATCCTGGATGATGCCCATAATGGCACAGTCGCTGAAAACTTGTTTTTAAACAAAAGAAACTGACTAGATAATTTAAGAACACACACACACACACACCTCAAGCAGTAAAAAATACTCAAAATGAAGAAACAAGTAGTGTTGTGAGCAGACTGTTACTTTGGCATTCAGAAATGACGAAATGGAGCTGGAGGCCACACCTCCTGTTTATACTCCAAAAAGACAGCACCTGGTGAGGGAATGGCACAGATTTTTAAAAGATTTAAAGATCATGAACTGGAAGCACTTATCCTGGGAGTACCAGCCAACTAGGTAGTGCTCACTGAAGAACTATAACTTTATCTGTTACCTTCCAGATGCTTCCCCCAGTAACAGGAGAACCCAAGATTGAGATGAGTTACACTGCACTTGCATAAGCAAAGGACAAGTGAGAATCCCAATTAAAGTAAAAAGAACAGGAGTACTTGTGGCACCTTAGAGACTAACAAATTTATTAGAGCATAAGCTTTCATGGGCTACAGCTCACTTCATCGGATGCATAGAATGGAACATATATTAAGAAGATATAGATATACACATACAGAGAAGGTGGAAGTTGCCATAAAAACTGTAAGAGGCTAATTAATTAAGATGAGCTCTTATCAGCAGGAGAAAAAAAACTTTTGTAGGGATAAATCTGACATCAGGAATAACAACATTCAAAAACCGGTAGGAGAACACTTCAACCACTCTGGCCACTCAGTAAAAGATTTAAGGGTGGCAATTTTGCAACAGAAAAGCTTCAAAAACAGACTCCAACGAGAAACTGCTGAGCTTGAATTAATATGCAAACTAGATACCATTAACTTGGGTTTGAATAGAGACTGGGAGTGGCTGGGTCATTACACATATTGAATCTATTTCCCTACGTTAAGTATGCTCACACCTTCTTGTCAACTGTCTAAATGGGCCATCTTGATTATCCCTACAAAAGTTTTTTTTCTCCTGCTGATAAGAGCGCATCTTAATTAATTAGCCTCTTACAGTTTGTATAGCAACTTCCACCTTCTCTGTATGTGTATATCTATATCTTCTTAGTCTATGTTCCATTCTATGCATCCGATGAAGTGAGCTGTAGCCCACGAAAGCTTATGCTCTAATAAATTTGTTAGTCTCTAAGGTGCCACAAGTACTCCTGTTCTTTTTGCGGATACAGACTAACATGGCTGCTACTCTAAACCAGTTAAAGTAATTTTTCATTGTCTTTCACCCTTCAGTTCTGCTACACAAAAACAAGCAACATACACAGCCCAATCTCACTGCCGTTTTATTTCTTTATAATCTTGTTTGGAAACATACTTGACATTTCAATGGGCTGATGAACTGTGGGATAAGCGAGACCATGGCACATCCGCCCTGTGATGTAGAGGTAAATGTTTGTTGAGTGAAAAGAGCCATTACTGAACTTTCTGTTTAAACTGTAAAAAAGTTCTCACAAGAGCAGCTTATAAATAATGAAGCTTAACACAACAGATTAAAGTTCTGTTAATGTCAGAAGAGTAACTCTGTAGATATGGCACATTCTTACTCAACAGACCTGCCTCCTGTGTGTATTCTGAGTCAAATGAGACCAAACTATTCTTTATTACTATTTTCTACTATTAATGCTGCAGGTACAATATAGTTACGGGAACATAAGCTAGCTCGCACATCAACAAAATTATGGGGTATATTCACATTCTGGATCTTTATTACTGGTGATGATATACAAGCCAGAAGGAGGGGAAAAAAAGCCTTGACTTTTAGATCACAGACAGAGGGTGCCTGGTATGAGAGCAGTGAACACACGCACACATACACACACACGTAAACTGAGTTGTCTAGGAGGCAAATGAATCACAAAATAGGGATGTTTGATTTCAGCCTGAATTGATCAGATTAGCTAAACAGTACAGATTCAGAAAATTAATTTCTAAAGAAGGAACAAAAAAGTTCTGGTACAGATTTTAAAAGTGGTGGTCATAATCATGCACATTCATTTGAGCACACACAATTTATGCATAAAGTGCCCAGTGAATGCACATAAATTAGATATTTGGCATACACGATCAGTTAGACACAGCTAGTGATATGCACATGCAAACACCTGATTTGCACACACAAATATGTGCAACTGTTCACGTCTACCTGAAAATTTGGTTGTATATATTTAGTAATAAAATAGTTTGGGGTTTGTTTTTTTTTAAGCATACAAATTTTTATGTATCAGAGGGGTAGCTGTGTTAGTCTGGATCTGTAAAAGCGGTAAAGAGTCCTGTGGCACCTTATAGACTAGCAGACGTATTGGAGCATAAGTTTTCGCACCCACGAAAACTTATGCTCCAATACGTCTGTTAGTCTGTAAGGTTCCACAGGACTCTTTGCTGCTTTTACAAATATTTATGTCCTCGTTCCACTGCTAGGGATCCATCCTACAATTATTATTATTTTTATTTTTTTTAAAGGACAACAGCGTTTATATCATACTTTATGAAGAAGAGAACACTTAACGAAAGGGTATGGACTGTATTAGAATGCTTTGCTCTGCAAAGTAATCATTAATTTAACAAGGTGTAAACAACACCATTTCTTAATGAGGCATTTGGAATCAAAATATTTACAGCTAATTTGTATAAAGTGTTAAGAATGAAGAAAAGTAATTTAAAACACTTACTGGCAATCATTATCGTTTTAGAGTTTCCTCCTAGGCTATCTTTCAACAGCCACGTCAACACAGAGTCCCTGTAAGGCACAAATACTTGCTTCTTCTTTGCAAGAGGATTTGTTGCATCCTGAGATAAATCAGCTGAGAGAGAGGGGAAAAAAGCAATTCTGTATATTGATTAATTTTTTTAAGAAATTAAAAACCATTGAGCTATTACCCACTGCAGTGGATTCAACACAAACCAACTGCAAAAACAAATATTAATGCAGAAAGGGGACTGAGCATGAAAGACAACAGAGACATACCTAAGGCAGAAATGACATTTCCCAGAGTAACTAGAGATTTGTTAATATTCCCTCCTTCCTTTAATCTAACCCCTGTAGCACCGGTGGCATCTGCTCTCTCACTTCCAGCAAGATCTACCAAATGGATCTTGCTAACAGTCTCACAAGGCATTTCAGCATCAAATTTAGCCTAAAGAAAAATACAAAAAGAAAATAAAAAATAATGGATTAAGCAATGAAGTTCCAGAATATTACTGAATTCAGTTTGTATCTTCCATGTCATGTTTTAAGATTACATTAAATTTGTTTACAGTAGTAGAGCTTCAGAAGTCAGATGTATTCGAGGTACCAAAGAAAGGAGTTCTGTCGACAAGCAGCTGCATAATACTCATTTAAGTAATTTTCATAAGGAATATTCCAAGCATTGAAGCTATTTACATATACACACCAACCACAAATGTCTTAAAATGTACTGATATTTTAAAGAAGTACAATAAACTCACCTGTTAAATCTGTATTAAATTTTTGACTAACAATCAGTGTTACAGTTTTTACATACACAAACTTTTCACTCAGATTTCCCCTTCATACTTATATAGCATCTTTGAACAATATACCGATACCATTTGTTGGCTTACCTCCCACCCTTCTCTAAAAGCTGGGAGCTGAGTAATTCCACTGTTAACAAAATACACAACTTTTTGCAACATGCTATGGAAAAAATGAAAATTGCATCCATGCCATATGCTACCTTCCTTCCATAAAACTCTCCATAGGCCTACTAGCCCCATAAAATAAAATAAAATAGTAAACTCCCTTTTCTAAGGTAGACTACTACTGGGAATTGGAGTGGAAAACAAATACCTAGACGAATGTATTTGGTCACCCCATTAGTCCAGAGATGAATGAGATGAATATTTACTCAAGTTAGGACTCGCGTAGCCAGAAGAGGAACAGTTAATGGGAGACCAGTTTGGGCCATGGGACTGGATTTCAGGAGTGTCTGGCCAACATTAAAGCATAAAAGGCAGTCACTACTTTTATGTGAAAAGAAAAGGAGTACTTGTGGCACCTTAGAGACTAACCAATTTATTTGAGCATGAGCTTTCGTGAGCTACAGCTCACTTCATCAGATGCATACCGTGGAAACTGCAGCAGACTTTATATATACACAGAGAATATGAAACAATACCTCCTCCCACCCCACTGTCCTGTGGGGTGGGAGGAGGTATTGTTTCATATTCTCTGTGTATATATAAAGTCTACTGCAGTTTCCACGGTATGCATCTGATGAAGTGAGCTGTAGCTCACGAAAGCTCATGCTCAAATAAATTGGTTAGTCTCTAAGGTGCCACAAGTACTCCTTTTCTTTTTGCGAATACAGACTAACACGGCTGTTACTCTGAAACCTACTTTTATGTGCTACTTTTATGCAAATCACACGATTTTCAAAATTTTTCCCTTTTGTTGTTGGGATTCTACGGCAACATAAGAGACTATGCATTAGTTATTCACTGAGTTTTAGCTAACTTGAGTTTCTGTGAATTATCTCCCAGAATGGTGCATCTGAGAAATGTTGTTTTAAGAATAACTAGGCACTATAATGTACAATGTCTTAATACAGTCACTGAGAAGTTCATCATACCACATTTAACTCTAACAAAAACATACCTTTCCCTTTCTCTGCTGCAGAAGACAAATACCACCCACCTGCCTCAACAGGTGAGGGAAATTGATGGGACTAGTGGTAAAGGGGGTTAGCCCTAGCATTGAGGGAGGGAGACACTCACTGAAGGACACCAAGTAGCTTCTCCCCACCTTGGAGTCTCTAACATCCATTGGCCAGTTGTACGTGAGAGATGCTGACTGGCTCACAACACCAGCTCTGGGGATTTAACGTGGAGCCCACGCCACCAGGAGCCTCTTTCAGATCCATTCCAGCAGCCCCACCATACCCACCCTGAACTAGGAATACGAATTCAGTCTGGCAGATGCTGCAGGTCTAGCTGATTGCCTTGGGGATTAGGAAGGAATTTTCTCCCAGAGAGCCAACTGGCAGAGGCCTTTCCTCACACCTCCTTCAAACCACAAGTGACAGTAGGAATGCACTTAGTACCTAACTGAGGTACTTGGTTGAGCTGTTAATTCATCTCAGCCTGGGTTTTCAGTGCAGTTGAAAGGATAAAATGAATGTTTCCCAGTGGTAAAAGACTTGGGATTTTGCTGATGGGCCTTGGGTTCATGGGACAGGGTAAGGCCGAAATCCCCACCTTTCTGCACATTTTGTCCCCTTCAGGGGGCGGAGAGGGCAGGCCTCAGACCGAGCTGAGTGCTAGGGGACAGTCTAGGGAAACGGTTATGTGGTAGGAGCCCTTGTACCCTTCCCACTTAAATGCCTGGTATAGGAAAGTAAGGGTGATAGGTGGATAACACCCCTCCCCTGTGTTTAAGCTTAATAAAAGTTGCAGCCGGACACTTAAAATCCATCCAAGTGTCTGTCCTCGTTTCGTCACTGTGTCTGCATCAATAGAAGTAACTGGGTCTCCGAAGCTGCTGATTTGACAGCTACATGTTTCTGTTAGCACATGCAAACATTTAAAGACAATGCAATTCTTTTTACCTGAGTGAAGTTGATCGTGAAAATGGCATGAGACCTGCTGCTAACATCATTCATTCCAGTTGCAGCAGTGGTTCGATTTATGTTTCCTGCTTCCATAAGTTCCTCTACATCGCTGTAATTTTGTACTAAATGTTTGGACAAATCTGAACAGAAGCAAAAATTATTATAAATTAAAAAGAAGTATACTTATGAAGGTACTGTGAACTGACTGAGATTCAAGTCCACCTCAGTACAATGCAGCAGTGCTGAAATAGCACAGAAAGCATTTATAGTCCGATTTCCTTTCTTTCTTTTAAATAGAGGAATGAGACATTGTGTGAAGAATACTTCTTCAGACTATTATAATATTTACAGCAGAATAGTTAAAAAGATTGCATACTTCTCTTCAAAGCATATAGCATATGTCCAACCTCTCAAGGGAAAAGAACCGGCATTGGCAGAGTGGTAGACTAAGATGGTTAGATTCTAATAGATCCTTTTCATTTCAAACATCCATGATTTATAAGTTAGACCTAATGCTGATTTGAAATCATTTAGCAGAGCTTCACTTCAGTAAAAAAAGTGTTGTACTTTAGAAGAGTTTGGAAATGAGAACTGTAGAAAATAAAAAAGGCTGTTCCCAATAATGCTTTTACAGTGATGATGAAATATATTGTCTTTCACCTTCATCTTCATTTGTACTGACAATTTAAAAACAAGAACAGGGACATACAATTAAACATAAACCTGAAAATATTCGTGAAGTAGAAAGCAATGAAGTGATTTTACCCTCAACGTAAGGCCCTTCTTTCGGATGCTCTCGTATTCTTAAATTATACGTTTTTGATGATTTCCGCCTCAGCAGATCTCTCACACGTTCATTATAGATTTCCAGATAACTGAAACAAAAGTATTTGAATTTAGAAAAAATATTGAATGATACAAGATTTAAAAAATCAAAAATACTGGAAAGAGCTCATTCAGATGGTAGAATTGAGCCTCAATCCTGCAGTTTACATAGGAGTGACTTCACCCACATGAGTCCAATTGACTCACTCCAAGTCACTCCTGCATGTAGGCATTCTGCAGGACAGATCCTAATCTGTAACTTTTTCACCAAGTTATGATACCACTTACAATATAAGCTCTGTGGTAACAGAACTTCTAAAGATCGTATTATGATGTAAACATCTCCATGTGTTTCCTAGTGTTTTGTTTACTGTAATATGTTTCCTAACCCAATACCACTGAGAACTCTTATATCTTGATGCAAATTACTATCGATAGTTGTATCAACAGAAAATAAAATAAGATGTTAAACTTCTTTCCTTTTTATACTTTGGACATTAGAAAATGATCTCGTAAAAGAGGTTAAAAACTTGCTTTCATCATGATCAAGTGATAACAGGATGTAGAAAAATCTAATATTTTTCATAATTACTACTCTTGCTGCTTACAAAAAGCCAAAAAAACCGCAGAATTATAGTATTTTAAAATTATTACAAATGGAGCATGCAACAACAGCTGAACTTAAGGTTAAGTGTTTCCACTCTCAAAAGCTATTTCACCTGACTATAAATCATGTCAAACTTTCACCATCTGAGATGAAGTTTTCCAGGTTTGGTCTCTGTCTGCAGTGAAATTTTTGAATGCAAGGGGAAGGATTAGTGAAGGATGCTTTAAAAAGCATGAATATTTTCACTACTAAAAAATAATAAAATAATAATAATAATTTTAAAAAATGGGTGGGAGGCCCAGCAGAGAAGTGCTGAAAACATTTTACCAGAGCTTTCCACAAAAATCCATTTTCAGGCTGAGAAGAAGAAGAAGTTTCATCCCTAAAACCACATTGTACAAAAAGATACTAATGTGAAAACAAGGAGTTTATAACCAAGTAGGTTCATTCCCAGCAATCTTTGTAACATACATAAAACCTACCTGACTTCTGTTCGAAAGGATGCTTCATTCCATCTTATTTTTTCATTTATTCTGTTGAATAATCCTTCACAAATTCTAGGTATTAAACCAGCATCACCCTGCAACAACAATTTTTATTTTCTACATCACTACATGCACACACTGTATATTTTAAAAACAGAAGAAATCACTGAAATTGACAATACCCAGTCATTGTGCCAGAAGGGAATTATTAGCAAATACTCTTAATATCTCATTTAACTGCCATAGCAACTTGGAGGTTAAGCAGTTTGCAATTCAGATCCTAGCACTGGCTCTTAGTTTTGGGTTAGATTTTACCCTATGCCCTACACATTTGGTCCATACAAATCTCACCTACTTAAAGCAGAGAAAGAATCCAGTTCTCCAGGGCAACATTTAACTGCCTTAACCATGAGACTATCCTTTCTCTCCCTGAAACCCTTTGCCTCATTCACTACACACCTTCCGACACCTGCAACAAAAGCAGGGGTCCTACAGACAACAGCCTCATGCACTAAATAACCCTGATCCATCCACAAAGCAGATCCATCTTCCGCACTAAGTGAGGCAAAGGTCCTGTGGAAAATATAGCGTGTAATTAAAGACTATCAAAATATATGTGCACAAGGGGGCAAATTAAGGCAACTTTAATTCTTGTATTTCCCAATTTCTGAGTGCTTTATTTTGCAACCTTAATGTTCTTTTTGCACAGTTTTTTGTGTGTAATTTCCAAGGTTTCTGAAAACTGAAAAAACAAAATTTGAAGCATGTGGAAACATACTGACACCTGTTGATGGGGGGAAATATAAAAGCGAGACAAAGATGTAAAAGCCCACCAAAAAATGAAATATTAACTGTAATGAAATATATGGGCCAAAAATATTAGCATAACAGTCACTGGGTTAACACCTTCGGTTCATATATTCCAGCTATTCCAAGACACCCATGTGGTTTATCAGCACAAACCTCTGCCAGTTGAGCTAACAGAGTAACTAACAGAAGATGACCTTCTACTGTTATGTGGACCAACCACTAGGAAGCAGCTGAGACACTTCCCCAAGGGGTTTCATAGATATTTACTAGCAGCAGAGGAATGCTGAGACACCAGAATCTTGAGTTCACTTCCAGGTACTGGAGGGGAATGTGCTCGAGTGCAGTGGTGCCCACACTTTTGCATGCCGTGACCCCCTTTAGGCTCACCTCTGTTAAAATGAGCCCCAGGATAAGCAAGCCCACCCTGCCCAGGGTAGCCTTAAAAATTTATCTCATGGTATGTTTGGGAGGCAGGGGGGAGAAGGGGAAGAAGCCCGATTCTGCCTCCCCCAGGGAGAAAGGAGGCCAGGTCCTTCCCAGACAGAGCCTGGAATGCACTGTGCGTCTGGCTGAGGATACCATACAGTGCCACTCAGGTTTGGCCCATCCAACCCTGCATAGATTTTCAACATCTCACAACCCTCCTGGGGATTGCGACCCACATTTTGGGAACCACTGTTCTAATTTTAACAGCTGAATAGTTTTAGCAAAAAAAATTGTGTATATAAAATGAGCCTGAAGCAGACACCCAGCATGGAAAATCTCAGTCCAAGACAATTAAAGTTTGGCATACTGAAAACATAGTATTAATAGATAGGAAGTGTTGGGCAAACTTAACTACGGGCCCCAGATAGAAGAAGCATGTGCTTGCACCTTTCCTTTATTTTATATTTCTGTTTAATTTAGCCATCAACTTTAAGTTGGAGTTTTTTTGGTGGTTTTGTTGGTAATATAGCTGCACATTTCTTATTAAAATTTAATTAAAAGTGATCAGAAATCTAAAAAAGCAGGCACCTAAAACCAATGATGATTACACACTAGTGAAGTCTTCATCTGGGGATCCATTCTTCTAATGAATACACTGTTACTAGAATATCATCACACATTATCAGTGCCACTTACAGAGCTTGGCAATCAGTGCATATTTGCTAATGGCACTGTAAGCTCTAGAGAGGTGAAGAATCCCTTAACTAGAATTTTAGTACTAGTACTTTAAGGAATAGCAAAAAAAGGAAATTGTTTACTTGTAACTTGAATTTTGTTTACTATAGGTAGAGTCTTGGGTCAGATGTTTTCAACAAATAACTCTGTGAGCCAACTGCCATTGTCTATTCATTTATATAATCTTGTATATACAGCCAAAGTAGAATAATTATGGCCCACAGTGAGAAGAATCATTGTAGATCTCTATTTCTGAGTTGGGTCAAACAAACATTGCTACTTATATAACAGCAAAATCTCTTGAGGATAATGGCCACCAGATTTACTCAAGAAGTCTCACAATATGCATGTTTCTTAGCATACCATTTTCAGCAATTTATATCTTTCACAAAATTTTCTCTGGCCCTAACATTCTATTATGCTTATTCACCACACAAAAAAAACTTCATAACATTATACACGAAGTTACTTATGCTGTGTGTATAGTAATAAGTACAGGACAGAGCCAAATTCACACTTGCCAGCTCAGGGAGGTGAAAATTAGTGACACAATTACAGCTCAAAAAGGATTTAACTGGCAGAGGGCAGGTGGCAGCATTCCCTTCTTAAATTCTGCTGGGGGAGGGTGGCTATTATTTTAGCCAAGGATTACAAGAGAGTCCAGCCAGCAGACGATGCTTCTGGGATGCACTTAATCAGCATGCCATTGGCTGCACCGCTCAAAAGTTTCCTCATCCAGTTCCCTCCCTTTTTCAGCAAGAATCCCCCTCAGTGGAGTCAATTGTGGGCAACTCTCCTCCTGTCAGAATGCCCCTCCAGTTGGACTTTCCTTTGCTAGGGGTCCTGTGCCAGAGTTATCCAGAACTTTAATCCTTAAATTTAAAGTCTGAGTAATGTTTTTAAACAGTGGGTTAAAAACTCAAACTCGGCCGTGATCATTCTCAGTTCCCACTCCCAACTTGAAGTTTTGTTTTCCAAATAGGAATCAAACAGCCATCTTGATTCCCTCCTCCCCCCCGGAATCAGGAAGACTCTTTCAGAAAGTGCTGAGCATACATAATCTCAAAATCACAGCCCCTTTAAGGTGTCTCAAGTTGAGTACCCAAAAATCACTTGTCACTTTTGAAGATTTTTGTTCTGATCTGTGTACGACAAATAGCTTATTATTAGATGTAACAGCAACACAAAGATATTTTTTCTGATTTAAAATTTCTCCCACATAACTATAGGGAACTTTGAAGTCTCCCAGGTAACTACTAAAAGTTAGATATAAAATGGAAGTAACAAGGTGCAGACAAGGTAGAGAATGATGGTTCCAAAAGGAATCCAACCGCATAAGAAAACTGAAGTCTGCAAAACACGACGTACAGCATTTCCCATCATAGTGTAGGACTTCCCAGATCCAGTCTGTCCATATGCAAAAATACAAGCATTATAACCTTCAAAAGCAGATGCAAGAACATCTGTGCCAAGATTTCTGAAAACCTAAAAAAACAAACAAAAAAAGGCTTTAAGAGACTGAACAGATAAAAAAATTATTATATCTGCAGTAGTTTTAATTATATAGTTTAATGTAGTCTATTAAACATAACATTGCAAATACTGCAAAACAGCAGATATACACTAACACACACAAGCGACCGGTTTGGACCAGTAATATTTGCTTTAGAGAATTAGCTAGCAAGCATTTTGACTAAATGCAGAATGTTACTAGTCTATTTAGTTTACAGCAGTGCCAAAGTATCCTTTTCACTTTCTCTAACAAACCTAGATCTTCCCCATTTTTTTTTTTAATCTAATTTTAGGCACTATATAATGACCATCTTTCTGCTATTGTTAATAGTTACTTTACACCTGTAATATTTTCCCCAGTGCTACAGAATTTGAAAGTGTCTATTCCTGTTTTAAAAAGAAAACCCTTCCCTGATCCTGAGACTATAAGTGGCCTTTTTTCAGCCAAGTGTAAGAGGCAAGTGGCCTTTTTCCTTTCACTGATCACCTCTTACATAATAGAACTTTTGAGTTCAATCTCAGTTTCCTTCTGGCCAAAGCACAGAACATGTCTTCTTTATAGTAATTACCTTCTTTCCTCAGATAGCCCCTTCTCCTTTTGCCCTCAAATTTCATCAAATCTGACACTGTAGATCACTCCATCCTCCTGGATCATCTACACAGCCATTTAGGTGTGCCTGGTTCCTTTCTGTTGTGGTGGGGTTGGATGGCTCCAGGCCCCATTACCCCTTAAAGAGGACAAACCACCCTGTTATACTGTGCCACTTTCAATAAGCTCATGTACCAGGATTTGGGAACCTGTGTCTTAGACAATGGTAAGCACAATTCTCTCACTCTCTCCCTGTTATTTGAAGAGAGTGTCTTCCATTTAATGCCATTTTTATGGTACCTTTCTTGAAATCCTCATCCATACCTACATTTCATGTTGCTTTGATTGCCCCTCAACCATCTCTAGATTATAGTGTTTGAAGACCGCCACTATCCATCTTCCCAAATGTTCAAAAAAGTGAAGTTGTATTATCACGAAATAATTCCACTCACACCTCATTCATTTAAAAATCCAGTTCAATATTTGCCTCATTTTTAGTAATCCCTCTATGGGTATGCTCAAGCCTGCCTCATGGAGTTGTGTCTCACTATTCCTATACAGAGATGTAACTAGACATTTTAGCATCCGGGGCAAGCAAGCATATCTGCACCCCCTGCCGATTTTTATTAGGCATTTCTCCACCCATTTTACCACCCCCATCGCTTTGAGCCCTAGACAGCTGCCCCGCTCATCCTGCCCTGGTTATAACCCCATTCCTATCCCTAATCCCTCTACTAATCTAGTACTAGTCTCTTCTTTCTCACTATACAATCTGGCTACTCTAGGGGTATAAGAACATCTTTATACAACATAAAATTGTATTATGCTACATGACTCTTGATCAGGTTAAAGTAAGTCAATGATGTTTAGACAGAAGCAACCAGAGATTACCATTTTCTGAATTATTGCCCAATGCATCAATTTGAACAATACATAACGGTTAACACTAGGACTGAATCGCTAGGGCATTCTGTTAGTGGTTTCAAAGGGCCAGTACAACTGACCAAAAACCTATCTTCATTCTTGTTGCAGATATACAGTTAAAGATCAGCAGGTAAAATGCTCTAGTCTAATTTCTGAGTCACTGTAGCACAACTCATGTCCACAAGAGGGCATTGATAGGACATGTAAAGCTAGATACAGTTTCATTTATCACTCAGCTATTTGTACATGGCAAAAGTATAATGATAATGGACTAAACATGACAGTAATTCAAGTATCCAGCAGTAATGCACATATCCATTGTGCTTCACAGTGAGCTGGACATGAACTGTGCATGAAGGTTTCTGTGGTACTCTGGTGCAGTAGATTGGAAATTCTGTAGCAGCTTGATGCAAGTTAAAATAGGAATGTTTTCAATTATATATGAAAATGAATAATACAAGGAGGACAGCCTGTGTTGTATTTCTTTTTGAAGCTACAGTCAATTTATTTGAAGATGGCCTTCAGTTCTCCATGTGCCACAGAACTTTGTATTTAACACAATTACATGATAGACAATGGAGGTTTTGACAGCTTGGCAGGGAACTGTTGGGATTTTTGGTACCCAAGAAAATCTGGGAGGCAGTTTGGGATTGTGAGATATACACTTAAATTTAGGTGTGTCTGTTGTAAAGATCAATAGTGAATGCGGACATTTAAGAAAAAGTCATTTTTAGAGGTCACAGTTAACATACTATTGATATAAATGGTACAGTTCATTCTTCTAGGAGCTATTGTTTCAGGCTGCTGCAGCCTCAGGTCTTTCCTCACTGGCATTTTTTTCTCCATAAGCAGTGCACCTTGTATAGGAATCCTCCACAGGTGTCAAAGTGACTTGTAACAAATCACTTTGCCCTAGTTTGAAACAGAGGCAAAACCACAATACAAATCAGTGTTACACCAGTGCAGCATGCCTACAACAGGGAGTTTGCCCAGATGCAGTTATAGTGAAAGAAAATCCTACCATAGATATACTATCACTTTACATTCAGTTCACATTTGGAAGGTTTTTCATTACAAATGAGGGTTAATGACAATATTTTGCTTTTTCTAGCGAAAGCTCAGATTCTGGAGCAAAATTCCATAGCTTCTGTGGGGAAAAAAGCCAGCACACACAGAATCACAAAATATACCAACCCCTATTAACAGTTTCTCTTTGCATATGTAAATAAAATGTAAATGTCTTAGACATCAAAAATATACGGCCTACATACGCAACTAATAAAGTCAAGAACAAAATAACCCTAAACGTTGTCCAGGGTTTGTTTTTAGCATTCATACCTCTGGATCCACCCGTTGGGAAGGACATCAGAGGATGGTGGGGTGGAGAAGAAGCACACAAACATAATGAGGTTATGAAGGTTTTATCAAGAGTTTGGGATAATCACATTAAACTCCCATAGTTAATGAGCTATGCAGGTGTTTCAATATTTGTCCCAATCATAATATTTATTCACTCATAATGATGTATTTTATGAGCAAGGATTGGGCACTAAGGTGATCATCAGTTGTCATTGTTCATGTAGCCATAAATCATGTTACTGAGTAACCACAAGTTAAGGCCCCAGTCAAAACACACGTGTAGTTCCATTCACCCCAATAGGACCACTTACATACTTAAAGTTAAGCATAAGTAAGTTTTACATGGCCTGAGATTTCAAGCTGCGATTCAGGGAAGCTCCTATCTATCTTATTCAGTGAAGCACTTACGCACATGCTTAACTTTAAAAGCACATGCTTACGCCCCACTGGGACTTAACACATGCTTAAGCACCCTTTCTAAATAGGAATGCTTTCCAGGACTGGGGCCTCAATGTTTGAGTTTGAGGATTTTTAAGAATGTTTTCAATTATAGTCTTTCCTTCACTTAGTATCCTTAGGAACTTTATCTTAATTTTTTTTTTAAAGTATACTTGCACAGAAACAAATAAAACCTACAAAATTCAGAAAACTAAGAATACAATGGCAACCACTGCAATGGAAAAAAATTAATTACCAAGAATTAATGACTTCCTTAGTTACACAAGTAATCAAACATTTGAATTAAATTGTAGATTCATGTATAACTTAAACAATAAAAATGAACAAGGAAGTTTTAACAATGGGATCTACTAGTTTGTATTAAATGGTTAGAGAGAAAACCAGGAGTGGAAATTCCCTGTCAAATAGCCATATTGGTTAGCATAAAAATAGTGTGTTATAATAATGCACCTTAATCTTGGCCTGAAGTACCTTTTTCTACTTTAGGAAGTTATTTTAGTCTTCCTGTTAGTTTTAACCCCCATGCCTTCAGGGATCAGGCTCACCAGTATCATTTAATTCTAAATCACCAATATAACCACACATTCACACCTGCAGTGTACCTGCAGCAACTCTTGGTACCAAAGGTCTTCACTGGTATCCATAAATTCAGCAGGAATTTCCATTATTTAAAAATATATGAGAAAGTTTTCAGTATAAAAGGAGAGGAGCAATTGCCCAAACATGTTGGTACAGGATCAAAAAAAGGAAAGTGCCGATACTGAAAAACATTTCAATTGTGTTAGATAAATTAATTTGGGTCTGAAAGGGAATTGGGAAGGTCATAAGCATCAAAGGGCCTGCAAAAAGCAAGTATGATATATTTCAAAGTTAGTAGAATACAAATGTGCACATTTGTGTGCCTAAATTAAGTGAAAATATGTAGCGTGCATGCAATTACACAAGCCTGTCTTCAGAAAAACTGTCTCCATACATTTAGACTTGGGCGGAGGAGACAGTCACCAGATCTACATAATTATGGATGACAGATATGCTGTCTTGTGGGTGAGGGAAGAAAGGTAATTTAGAGGGCAAAGTCTACAACTCTACATTAGAAAGCTGGCATGTAATACTCTGGGGAGAAGTATCAAGAACCTGTTTCAAGCAGGTTCTCAAATGCTTAATAAATCTTTTGTTCAAATTTTACCTGGAAAAACAGAATGTTTGTGTCTTTTTGAATTAAGCAGATGTATTTGGTGTTCAGAAGGTGATTTTTCTTAAGTTTTTAGGTGACAAATATAGGCAGCACAGTAATACTTTACTGAGGATTTCACTAACCTGACCCAACCTAACAAAACAAGAGAACCAGACAATGGGCACTCCTTCTGTACTGCAAGAAAACATAGCTAGCTGTGTTGGCTGTCCTAACGCTTCTCTCAAACACGTAGGGAATTTCCAAATTGGGCAGAGAGAACTGTAAAAGGAAGAAAAGGTCACATAATTCTTTGAATATAAAAAATAAATAAATTCTAAAAGTTTAAAAATCCTACCACTTCTTGAGACACATAGGTAGGACTTTTACTATCTGCTGAGAAATAGGAGAAGTCGTAGGTAAATGTTTTCGTCCGTTCTCTTCCTAGGTCACCAGTTCCTCCTTCTGGTATCTACAGAAGACAAAACCAACAAACAAAAAATGAGTTGCATGTTGCATGATAAAGTAATTAATTCAAAGGACATTTTGCAATATAGATGACTGGAATGCAAACTTCATACAAGAGCACACAAAGAGATAGCATCTTAATGAAAGGCTGTCCCTTTTTGTTATTCTAACAAATATACATACAATACTTAGTGGTGAAAAAAGTTAGCAAGTAACACCAGCTTTCATAAGAAAGGGATAGTCTTATTAAAAGAGCACTGTAGGCATATTACTCTTTATTTTAAATTACTTTTAATGTAATGGCTCATTTTTGTTATGTTACTACATAATGTTTACCATTACTAGTTATTGTAAGTTAGAATTTCCGACACAGAATTTAAGACAATATTCCAAACATTTATTTAATGAACAAGCACTTTGCCACGTACAAACTGAATTGTATATGAAAGCACAGATGTAATTAAAATGGCCATATGCGCCTTCAGTTTAAGGCTATTATTATGCTGGAGACAGACTGCTCATGACACCAGCAATATGTACTACTATCTGAGTCAGACACAATTCTTCTTTTGGGGAAGGAGCATAATGTAGTTAAGAGCTGGGGATTAGTCAGGGACACTGGATTTTATCGCGAGCTCTGCCACTCGTTTCACTATAAGCAAAGGAGTACTTGTGGCACCTCAGAGACTAACAAATTTATTTGAGCATAAGCTTTTGTGAGCTACAGCTCACTTCATCGGATGCGTTCAGTGGAAAATACAGTGGGGAGATTTATATACACAGAGAACATGAAACAATGGGTGTTACCATACAATGCATCCGATGAAGTGAGCTGTAGCTCATGAAAGCTTATGCTCAAATAAATTGGTTAGTCTCTAAGGTGCCACAAGTCCTCCTTTTCTTTTTGTGAATACAGACTAACACGGCTGCTACTCCGAAATCATTTCACTATGTCATCTTAAGAAAAGTATTTCAACTTCTGTGCCTTGGTTTACTCAGCTACAAAATGGCTGTAAGGTTTGTGTACATGAAAGGTGCATCAGGTAGAATAGTGCAGGGGTTCTCAACCTTTTTCTTCCAGACGCCCCTCCAACACGCTATAAAAATTCCATGGCCCATCTGTGCCACAACAACTGTTTTTCCGCATATAAAAGCCAGGGCTGGCATTAGGGGGCCCTGTGAAGCTAAGTTGCTCAGGCTTTGACTTCAGCCACGGGTGGCAGGGCTTGGAGCTCCAGGCTTCAGCCCCAGGCAGTGGGGCTTCGGCTTTCTGCCCTGGGCCCCAGCAAGTCTAATGCCAGTCCTGCTTGACGGACCCCCTGAAACCTGCTCACAGCCCCCACAGTGGGCCCCGGACCCCTGGTTGAGAACCACTGGAATAGTGTTTATAAAGCAGTGATGAGAAGGTGTTACAATATCACAAAGAAAAATATCTAAAGAGGATTATGTAACTCTCTCTCTCTCATATATATATATAAAATAAAAGTTAAGACATGCATTTTTTGTTAAATGAGCTAAAAGTATGTTAATGTGCTGAATCCATCAAGTAACAGAGGCACGATTATTTAGCATATTTTAACTTTATTGTACCTTTCCCTCATTCCCATTTCAAATTCCTTTGAAATAAAAATCTCACCAGTCAATTCCTACTCCTGTGCTGCCCGACTGTACACAATGTTGGGATACCACATCTGTGGTGAGGATAGCAAGAGTGCATGCAGATAACTTAAATGCTATCTTTCACCAATTTTTTCATTTATCTCACATATAGTCACAATATATTTCATTTTATACATTTTTTCTTAAATCCCAGAAGCCAGGGGTATTAAGAAAGTCTTTGTAAAGCCACTCTGTATAAATACAAATCTAATGGTATAACCCCTGTGGGGTATTTGGACCCAGCTTAACTCCTGATAGCGGATGTAATAGCATAGTTTATGTAAGAGATGGTCAGCACAACTAGGATCTTAAATGATTTTAAATTAGTTATGTGTGGAAAGCCTCTTTTACATTTGTCATTAGGGGCTTTCAGAACATCAGCATAACTTTAATATCTTTAAATATTTACAGGTGAGTTTTGCACACCTTGAAAAATTCTGCATACCTGGTGCAGTTAGTTGTCTTTTGGCAAGTGAGAAAAATTTAGTAAGATTTTGAAATCATCCTAGTAAATAGTGGCAAGCAGACCTTCCACCTGGTTTAGTAAATTTTCACTACAATTTTTGAAGGCTGTTTGTGCAGCAGGATGGAAAATTGGGAGTTCATTAGGAACAGGGTATAAATGTTTTTTTTTCCATTGTAAGCACTCATCCTCCAGCTAAGTGAATGGCCACAGCAATAGAAATACTTAAGGAACAGATCCTATGGATTGCCTTTCAAATTAAATTTGTACAACAAACAATAGTAACTTCCCTATCTTGCAAAAAGAAAAGGAGTACTTGTGGCACCTTAGAGACTAACAAATTTATTTGAGCATAACCTTTTATGAGCTATAGCTCACTTCATCGGTGAAGTGGGTGGTAGCTCATGAAAGCTTATGCTCAAATAAATTGGTTAGTCTCTAAGGTGCCACAAGTACTCCTTTTCTTTTTGCGGATACAGACTAACACAGCTGCTACTCTGAAACCTGTTCCCTATCTTGATCCCCAGACAGCACTTCAAAGATGTAGATAACCCAGAGACCAAAGGCCTCTCCCTAATATCAAATGGACACCAGCAATTGTCTATTTATCAGAACCTTATTTTGATGGCTAACTTGGTTATAATTTTTCCTTCTCAAATTAGAACACTCACCTTTATATTTGTGATCGTTGTTTTATTTTTTTCCATTGAAATAATAAATTTAGCATCCAGGTCCTTTTCCCTGTAAATAAAAAGCATGATTTCAGTATGTTGAAGAAAACTTTATATTGCACATAGCAATCAAAGATGAACTGTTTTTATTAACTACTTAGCACTGTATATGAATATTAGTCAATTTCTTTTTGCATTGAGGCAAATTGCTTTACATTTCTGATATATTTGTATTGCCTGGGCTTGTTTCCAAGTCCCTTCTAGGAAAAATTCTATGCCAGAAGTTTGATTAGACACATAAATTAATAAATAGTTTTCTCTTCCTGGCAGATCTGAGCCAAAGCCTGGTGAAGTTGTTGGGAGCATTCTCCAGCTAGCTCTAATGAATTCTGAAATAAAGCATTATGAAGGAAACCGTAACTCTTTCCACTGAGTTGGCAACAGTTCTGTTTTGGCCTGAACCAGGACCCAACTTGGCCACATGGCCTAGGTAATGGACTGAGTACTGTTTTAACTGCAATTCTTCCTTAGAGACTCAGTGTTGACAACTCTCGCAATTTTACTTAAAAAGTCTCACAATATTTGGTGATGATGAAGTGAGCTGTAGCTCACAAAAGCTTATACTCAAATAAATTTGTTAGTCTCTAAGGTGCCACAAGTACTCCTGTTCTTTTTACAGTATTTGGTGTTTTTCATGATTATGGAATCATAGAATATCAGGGTGGGAAGGGACCTCAGGAGGTCATCTAGTCCAATCCCCTGCTCAAAGCAGGACCAATCCCCAATTTTTGCCCCAGATTGTTGGATCATATTAAAGAAGTTCTGTATTAAAATCACAAATGAGTTTGAGTCCCCATAGTTTAAATTCCAGGGTATTACTAATTAAGAGGTCTCTTGTTTTTTGGTACTGTTTCTCTCCCTCTATGTGTGAAACTTGTAAGCTGCTAACTGTGTTAGTACATTCTAAGACAGAGTCTGTTCTCAAAGCAATTCTTTGTAACAACAACTACTCACACAGGGAGAGACTCAAAGCAATACTCTGTAACAACAGAAACAGCACCCAGAGACTCCCCGCCCTTTTGTTGTATTCATCTCGCTTTGTTAACAATTGTGATTAAAATAGAGATAGAGGATGTATGTGGATGGATGCTTGGTGTGGATAATAACTGAATGATTAGGGAGGTGCCAGCCTAAGAATCCAGTGTCCATCGGCTGAAGAAGGCGTCAAGTGGAAATAACCAGAGGACCCCCGGAGGGCAGACTGGAATCCACCCAACAGCCTCAAGAATGGAGAACCAAAGAACAAGATAACCTCTGGCAGCACGGAGCCGTCAGGAATGTGCCATCTGATGATTGATTCAGCAACAGCATGATGAAGCAATTCCCATAGACTGGCATAGGAAGAAATTCCTATAAAAATGGACTCTAGAAAGGTGAGAACTTTGGGGTCTGATTCTGCAAACCAACTTCCAGAAGCATCAGATGAGCATCTGACAAGGCCCTGCTCCCTCCTCATGTCCAGGCCACCTGGCCAGTGGCCTGGCATGAGCAACTCTAAGGCTGGTAACTATGATAACAACCTTGCAGCACCTGTGTGTATGTGCGTGTATGAATGAATGTGTGAATAAATATGAAATTAAATGGAATATTATAGCTATAACTAACTGCTTACTATTATTCTTTCTGTATTAACAATAAATGTGGCATTTTGCCTTTTCCTCTTTAATAAGATCCTGCTGCTTTTTATTTTATTAGTATAACAAGATCCCTAAATGGCCCCCTCAAGGATTGAACTCACAATCCTGGGTTTAGCAGGCCAACGCTCAAACCACTGAGCTATCCCTCCCCCAGCTGCTAGAATCAGGTGGTTATCTGAGAATCTCAGCTTTCATTTAAACAACAAACTAGACTTCACGGCAGCAGTGGGCAACATGTGGCCCATGGGCCACACGCAGCCCGTCAGGGCAATCCACTGGCAGGCCACGAGACAGTTTGTTTACATTGACCATCCACAGGCACAGCCGCCCACACCTCCCAAGGGCTGCAGTTCACAGTTCCAAACTATCTTGTGGCCTGCCAGCGGATTACCCTGATGGGCCACAGGTTGCCCACCACTGCTTCATGGCAAACATCAAGAACCCAAAATGTACTTTGTAATGCTAATGATTTGGGCAGGGGGAGGGGACTAAGTGTTTTAAATACTTGGGGTTGACAGCTCTAGAGACTTTGGTTGTAGCCACAGGGGGCATGCTTCTCTCCTCCTATAGTCTAACTTCCCACCCCCCGCAGCTGCTCCACAAAAATCTGTCCAATTCTGCAGCAGAGAGTAGGGAAGACATGAAGGAGATCCAACCCTGGAAAAGCCAGGACAGGGCAGGGGATAATATAATTACAGCCCTGACATATGCCCTCCCATGAACACTTGAAGCTACAATCTCAGTAGACCAGTTTCCCTCACACATACCCCTCTAGTGGCTGGCGACTTGGAGAATTATTTGGATAACTGATCTTGGAAAACATTCTCAAGTGTTAGCAATTATATTATAATCAGCATTCCTGCATGTTTGAAATATCAGGAAAGAGCCAACTCAGCTCCTGGGAACAGCATGTGCCAACCTGTTGCAGAGATTTGATTTCATTATACCGAACTATAAAACATGAGTCGTTCACATGTATATTTGTAATTACATTTGTTTTGATAAGGTTATCCATTAAAAATATTGTTACACGTAACATCCCGTGCATTATAAAAATGTGTGAAATCTAAAAGCTAAACTAAAAGAGCAAGTAGTGCTGTAAACCAGACAAAATTATATTCACAATATTAGTCAAAAGTCACATCAGCTGCTACAAATATCAGATCGACAAGTCACCTAGCAAATAAATAATCATATCTGACTGACACACAGCAAAGTAAAAGCGGTTAAAACACTGAATTGATAGGGTAAAAGAAAAGTGCTGAAACCTTAAATGTTGTCACTGTTACCACAAAAATAAGTGACTGAAGATTTCTTGTGAAAACAATAGGTAGAACATTTTTATATTTAAAACTCTTTTTGGCAACATTGTAAATATTCCATCTGGATGTTTTTCTTTACCACAATAGGTTTGAGGGGTTTTTGGGTGCACGGAGCTAACTAAATTTAGTGAAGCTACTGTTGACTCTCTTTCCCCTTTCTCCTTTTTTCTCCTCCCTCCCAAAAAATAATGAAGATTAAAACAAAATCAAGTGAAAAACTAAGTAATTCTGGTCCACGCGTCTTTCCAGTGGAAAGGAATGTCTTGCAGAGTTCTAAGTGTGAATGGATTGCAAAATACTTCAAAGCAAATTTTCATATTAAAACAGAATATTTATTATTCAATTTATGCAATGTATTATGCAATTTATTCATAACAGGCATTTATTCATAACACCTTGGGAATAATAACTCTGTTCACCTTAGTGACGTCAGTGACACTATTATTGCGAACAGGATGAGCAGGAACTGGGCCTTTGTTGCACTAATGTTGGGTGAAAACGAGGAGTCCTTGTGGCACCTTAGAGACTAACAAATTTATTTGGGTATAAGCTTTCGTGGGCTATAACCCACTTCATTAGATGCACGGAGTGGACCATACAGTAGGGAGGTATAAATACACAGCATATGAAAAGATGGGAGTTGCCTTACTAAGTGCGGGGGGGGGGGGGGCGGTCAGTACTTACATGTAACCTGAGCAGTAGTTCACAATTTAGACACGAGCATCAAACACTGCCCAAAAACACATCATCACCACAAATAAGATACAAGCCTCTATTTCCGTTCCCTTGATTATACAAAGTAAAATAAAGGGAAAGGCTACCAAAACGAGCTCACGTTTAATGGCATGATAATTTATGGCATTGAAAGAACTTGTTTCCTCTGAAATCAGATTTGTTCTCAAGCTAATGCTCCACTCCAATTTTCAGCCTTTCACCACTGCCACTTCATACACCATGCCGAGCTCTATAATTAAGCTTACAACCTATGACCGCTTGGCTCAGAACCAAATGTTATAAAGTGATCAAGGCAGGTAAATTGCCTGACATAGATGTCAGGAAATAGCTCAACTAAGTATTTAGTATTAACCCTCTAGTACTACTAAATTCAGATATTCACCCAGACCGTAGGGGGAAAGTTTCTGGAGAACTATTATAGATATCAGCCCCTTGTTTCAGGATCAAGAGTACCAACATCAGAAATTAAGGTACACTAACATTAGTCTGTATGCCTGACAAGCGGATTATCTGCTCACAGATTTTATAATTCTTCTTCACTTCTATAGGGCTAGGATCCGACATTAGGCAGAGCCATGAGGTGGGCTGGTACATAAACTGTACTGATGCAGGAGTAGAATTGAGAAACTGTGACTTAGAGACACATTTCTGAGTCATGTTTCCACTCTTGCTTTCTCTATTCGGTGCATTACTACCCATTCCCCATCAAGATTCTAGTTCTTTGCTCAACTGCTCCACAGAGGGAGAAAGCAGGCAAGTAGTCCTTCTTACTCTGGACTTTAGATCTGGCCAGCCCACATAAGAGGAATTTTTTCCACTGCGTGGGCATGTAATCCAAGCCAAACCATTAAACACTATCCCCCCAAATTTCAAGGGACAGAGTACAACTCATTACATCCTCTTGTGACGTCACTATTCCAGTCCTTCACAAGCCTTTGTGAAATTTCTCATTTAATAGAAAGGAAAGGGAACCAAGAACTGGAAAGACCTTGCACAACAAACATATAAACAAATGAAGGGGAATCTTGGGACATAATTTTTATACATAGAGCAGAAAATGGTCACAATTTTTGCCTTTGCTTCACAGTTCACCTTTAAGATACTGCTGAAAATTGGTAAACACCTAGAAATAATTCAACTGTCTTTGTTCTTTATTATTTGATTACTCATGAGGTATTCATCTGCTCTTGATGTTTATTCCCACAAGGAAGGCGTGGTTTTATGTTTATCACTGAATTACTTATATAGTAATCAATTGTGATGTCACAGGAAAATTTTAGGAAGAGAAACAGTACCAGGAACAAGACATGTTCTGGTATCAATAAAAAACAAAAAGGGGGAAAAATACACACAGGAAACAATCAAAGCCCTTTTCAAACACAGTGGTTTTAAAGGTGATCTATTTCATAGCACTTCCAAGTCAGTTACAGAATGGCAGCACAGAGACTACTCAACTTGCCCAGGGAGCCTCACTCTCATAAAAGATGCTACTAATTTTCCTTGAAAGCATGCTAAAAGGAAAGGGAAAAGGTTCTGTGATAAAGTCCCAAGAATATATTCTAAACTGCAGACAAGTAATCCAACACCAAGCAGTACCGGTTTTAATTGAAGAGCAGATGTCGGATTTTGTACTATTAACTAGTCACAAGGATGATTTGAGCACTTGTTAAGTGACTCTAACAAAATAGTTTCCCTTTTTGTTAAAGTAGGTGTTTCTTCTTCCTTCAATATTTATACTTTAAGCACAGTGCCCTGGACTTTTTTATTTTGTTTGTTCACAGTCCAGATGTGTTACTGAGAGGTTACAGTTTGAAAGCAAGAGGTTCATTTAATACCCAAGACAATTCAAGGTATTTTTAACTACCCCAAAAAAAAAAAAAAAAAAAAGTGGGTCATAGAAAGAGCTCAGCTTCACTTTGTACCTTGGAAACTCACTTCAGAAATGCATTAACAGAAAGTTGTGCCCCGATATCTTATTGAATTACTTAGATTGAGCGCATTCTATATTCTTTGGATAACTTCTGTAACGGGAATGATATCTATCTGAACAACAGCTTAACCGAATATTTTTTTAAAACTCTGAACAATGAACTTTTTTCCTTTTCTATCCACTACATAAAGTAATCTTAACAATGACTAAGCACAAGTACAAAATTATGGTACTATACTGTTTGGTGTGACAATTATTGAATCAAAGCATAAACCATAGCAAGTAATAAGCAATGCCATACAATTTTGCAGCCTACTATTTGCTAGCCACATTTATATTAAATCAATAATTTTCAGAAACTTGAATTTAAGGCCAAAAAGACACTGTATTCTAAATTAAAATTGCATTATTTGAAGAGACAAACAAATCTGGAAGACTGTCTATAAAAAAAAAACAACAACATGGAAATCTAAGGCTCTCATGTTGAAGCACTTTGCCCGTAACTTATCTTTAAGGAGATTTATTGTTTGCAAAAGAGGTCTTCTAATTAATCCAAATTCCTATCACCACAGACTTTCCAAAAATTGTAATAAAATTTAAGTTATGTCAATCCAACTTGAAAGCTACATAGTAAGAGTAAGTAAAAAGTTAAAGTCTCCTAATAACACTGACTTCTGTATTCTATATGTAATATTTTCTAATCCTCTTTTAAAATGTGCAATTTTAGCCTGCTAGAGATGAAAGCCTAGAATGCACAGTTTGAAGAGAAAATTTTTTTGAAAAAAAGAGTATCCACAACTTTTTTCTCCACTCCAGTTTTCTCACGGCCCTGATGTTTAGGCCAGAGGTTCTCAACCAGAGATACAACAAAATCGGACACAAAAATAAGTCAGTAGTTTTTAAGTGAAGTGAAACTTGGGGGTACACAAGACAAATCTGACTCCTGAAAGGGGTACAGTAGTCTAGAAAGGTTGAGAGCCACTGTCGTAGGTAGTTCAGGAAGATTCTGCTGCAGGTGTGTCACACATCTGCAGTCTCTCTCTCTCTCTGCGTGAGAGTAAGAGAGAAAAAAAATAGCAGCTGGGTCCTCTCAGGCCGAGAAATACAGTATAGGCTGCTCTAAAGCCTCCTAACGTCACTCCTCTCTTAACATGAGAGGATAGGGAAGACGACAACTTGGGTTGGACCAAAGGGGAGATGGCCAACTCCTGGAGAGAGGCAGAGTGGAAGTGCTTGAACATGCTGCAGCTTAGCCCCTCCTCGTGCTTCAAAGTGCATGTGGAATTGTGCTTTAAGAAAGGGAAGGGTCTTCACCACTGCCATTGGCCAGCTGGGAAGAGGAAGACAATTAACTCTCAGTCAATTTAAAGCCTTCCCAGGTATCCAGCAGCCCTCATCTGATGAAGTGAGCTGTAGCTCACGAAAGCTCATGCTCAAATAAATTGGTTAGTCTCTAAGGTGCCACAAGTACTCCTTTTCTTTTTGCGAATACAGACTAACACGGCTGTTCCTCTGAAACCTCTAATTAGAGAATCCTAAAAAGGGTGGATACGATTTAAACCACTAGTCAGGAAGACTCTATTTAATCATGGTTTTCTAGGTAAGAGTGCATTCTTGTTGGTTGTTATAACCTTAATACATATTCTTCACAACTCAGAGATAGATGTCAGTTTCATTTTTAGAAGGTACACACTATACACTTTTAAACAGTGATTTATTTTGAAAAACTTTTCAGATTAATTTTACAGCTATATCAGAAAAAGGAATGAGTGTTTGGTTATTTCATTTACCAAAGGTAATTGAAGCAGATATTTATGAAGTCAGTGGGAGCTGAATTATCTCGAATTAAACAGGCTAATCATTAATATTTGGAGGATTTTCTTGCCATGCTGTATTAGGAGGAGAACATCACCAGACATTTAAATTGTTTTATTTCACTAAAACAACAATGTTAAGTATTCTGAATTTTTCTTTTCAACAGCAAACATAATATTTTAACAAAACAAGCATATGTCCCTCGCTTCTCACACAGACTCATGGACTATCAGAGTTGGAAGGGACCTCAGGAGATCATCTAGTCCAACCCTCTGCTCAAAGCAGGCACAATAGACTTCTTCTCCTTGTCCAGATCTATTCTGCCCCCAACAATCTTCTATTCATTGAACTTTTTGAAACTTTGCATGTTTAGAAAGAGGTAAGAGATTGACTCTATACACAAATTTGCAGAGGGACAATAGGGTTGAGGTCTGTTATTTCTCACTTCTGTATATTTATTTATTTAAAAACATTTTTGCTGTAAACAAGCATGTTATCTCTGGAGTCACAAATCCAGTTTGAGAACTGCAAAACTAAGCATCTCTGATGCTATCTTCTAGACTGAGCACTGAGTCCCATTGGGTAGATAGAAAGATTAACCTAAATAATCTATACAGAAGTCCCTGGTACCCCATGAAATTGGGTCCCTAATCCATGAACTATTGGAACTCATTTACAAAACTTTTCTTAAACACTACATGAATATGTTGTCTCATACTATAGAATTAGAATTTATGATCCCTATTCCATGAGGAGATATCTTTGAGATATAATGTATCTGAATTAAAACTATCTTTAGATAGATTTTTTTCCTCAAAAAGCATTTTATCAAAAAAATCCAATTTAAATAAAAAAAATCCAATTAAAAAAACATCATTGATTTTTATCCATCCTGATCCTAAATAAAAGGTGTGTTAGTATTAGGATGAGATTTTACTTCATGTGTAAAGCTTCATGAAAACTAACAAAGGATTGTTTCTGGCTATCACATTGTGTTTACAGGTTTCAGAGGAACAGCCGTGTTAGTCTGTATTCGCAAAAAGAAAAGGAGTACTTGTGGCACCTTAGAGACTAACCAATTTAAGTGAGCTGTGGCTCACGAAAGCTCATGCTCAAATAAATTGGTTAGTCTCTAAGGTGCCACAAGTACTCCTTTTCTTATTGTGTTTACATTACAC
Organism: Caretta caretta; assembly: GCF_965140235.1. Classification (NCBI taxonomy): domain Eukaryota; kingdom Metazoa; phylum Chordata; order Testudines; family Cheloniidae; genus Caretta; species Caretta caretta. The sequence continues at coordinate 197,590,794 of NC_134208.1, read as the reverse complement.
TTACCCATCAAATGGGATTGGAGCCTTGGAACTGTAAATGAAGAAGGATGCTAACTTCAAAGCATGGGTCATTGTTTCAGATGGTGTTTAGTCAACAGAGGAAAAGCCCATGCTGTGATGGAAACACTTGCCAGATCACTTTCTGGGGAAGATACAGCGGTAAGAATGGATCCAGGGAGTAATCCCTGTATCTCTGGACTGATGGATTCGGACAGGCTGGAATACTGAGCGATTGGACAGAGATCCCCAGAGCTATTCTAGGTAACCCCGAGAGATTTATGAAAAACTAGCAGATTACTACATCTCTGTTATCATATTGGATTTACAAACTTGGAATCACCTGTTAATGTATTTTGTCTCTTTTAACCTCTCAATAACTCATTTCTTTTTCTTAGCTAATAAAGCTTTAGTAAGGGCTTGTCTACACTACACAGTTTATTATTTAGAGAAGAAGTGTCCTGGTAAGGTTTGGAACCTTAGAGACTAACAAATTTATTTGAGCATAAGCTTTTGTGAGCTACAGCTCACTTCATCGGATGCATTCAGTGAAGTGAGCTGTAGCTCACGAAAGCTTATGCTCAAATAAATTTGTTAGTCTCTAAGGTGCCACAAGTACTCCTTTTCTTTTTGCAAATACAGACTAACACGGCTGCTACTCTGAAACCTGGTAAGGTTTGCAAGCAAATAGCTGTGCCTGAAGGATATAGGAGAGATTTGCTCCAGATAGCCCATTATGGCCCATTCATGGGACATATGGGAGTGAAAAGACCTGTGACAGGCTGAAGCAAAACTTCTATTGACCTCATGTATTTCAGACAGTGAAAGATCATTGAAAAAGTTATGACATACGTCAGAAACAAAGACTTACAGGGATATACTTTAAGGTACCTTTGCAACCTTTGCCTATTATTAAAGAGGCATTTGCCAGAGTGTCTGTAGATATTGTGAGGCCTCTTACTCAACCTTCCGGGGGGGAATATACTTTTTGTGGTGGATTTTTGCCACCAGGTATCCTGAAGTCACTGCCTTGTCTAATATTGAGGCTGAAATAATGGCCAGTTTACAACTTTTAGCAGAGTATATTTTCCCAGAGAAATCCTGACAGACTGTGGTTCAAATTTCATGTCTGTTGTTTTTAAAAAGTTATGGGAATTGTGTGGAGTAAACCACCATGGCTGCACTCTACCATCCAGAAACTAATAGGCTTGTGGAAAGATTTAATGGAAACTCAGAAAACTTAGATGATAGGAGACTGAAGTAAGATCTTTTGATATTGGTAATCTGGTGCTGATACCAGTGAGGAAAAGCAAAATGCAGGACTATTGGAAAGGACCTTTTGAGGTGACTGAAAGAGAGTCAGTGAAGTCACATATTGTGATTGGGTGCTTGGGATGGGCCACACTGAGAATGCCACATTCTGAGCAGACTACAACAAACATGGCAGCAATCCCCAAAAACGGGTGGTTTATTCTATAATTAGAGTCACCAAACCAGTATAAAGAAAGCTTCTGTAGTACCACACGGGTTAACAAGAAGCCAAACACAGTCCCCTTTAGGCATACCAGCCCTTGGCTCCTATCTAGGCAACCAGGTATAATAGAGTGAGAGGTTACTGAAAATCCAATTCATTGTATGTGAAGTTCTACTAATCTCAAAGAATCAGACAGATACTTATCCCCAGGTCAATTTCTATCTCAGATCTTACCCAAATATCACGCTGTCAGCCAATCCTTAGTAAACTAACTGAAAATTTATTAATAGAAGAAAATAAGAGTTATAAATGGTTAATAGATCATATACATACAAATGATTGCAAAGGTTTGTAGCAGTGATAGAATAGACTGCTGGCTTGCAAAAGTCTCTCTGGTATCTTCCAAAAGATTGGAAGGTCCTCAGTCCATAGTTCAGAATACTCCTTTTAGTTGTAAATCCACAGAGAATGCCACTCTCAGGGTAGACTACAAGAAACAGGATAGGCAATCCCCAAAAACTGGTCACACATATAATGTAAGAAAGCCTCATGGCAGGGGAGCTGTGCAAACTGTGCATATCAATAAGTTAAAAGCTTTCATAAAAGGGAAATGGCAGTAAATATGGTCTGTTGTGCTGATTAGGAAACACTCTCCCTTCCTTTTAATTGATTCGGTCAAAGAATACAGTGGAGACACATCATACGCGCATTTAACTTATGCGAATTCAACTATACGCGCTCGGCAAAAAAAAAGAAAAACAGATAAATAGTGCCGGCGAGTCCGCCCACCATTCCACTCAATGAGTGTATGCCCTGGAGCGAACGTGAGATGGGAGACGTGAATCTGCTGTCCCCTCAGTCAGTCTCAGTTCCCGCGTGCCTCTCATAGTGTGAGCATCTCACTGCGCGGAGTGTGATTCTAGTGTTTAAAGAGACGTATTTTTCGTACAACATGGCCCCTAAACGCAAGCCAACTACTTCATCTAGTGCTCAACTGAAGAAACAGCGATCTGTTCCAATGCTGGAGGAAAAACTGACTGTGTTGGACTGAGAGAGACGGTATGTCGGTCTCCAACGTGGCACATAAATATGGCCGCAATGAATCTAGCATCCGTGCCATCAAGATTAGAGAGAGAGAAATTTGTCAAGCTGTGGCATCAAGTACTCCAATAACTGCTAAGGTGATGAGCCAGGTGCATGATAAGACTTTAGTGAAGACTGAAAAGGCATTAAACTTATGGCTGGAAGACACGAACTGTAAACATGTGCCTATCAATGGCAACACGTTGCGAGAAAAGGCTCTTCGCCTCTACATGCTGTTCAAACCTCCCGCCAAAGAGGGACAGCCTTCTGAGGAGAAGGAATTCAAAGCCAGCCAAGGTTGGCTTAACAGTTTTAGGAACCGCTTCAACCTCAAAAATGTGCAGACTACTGATGAAGCTGCATCTGCCAATGAAGAGGCAGCAAAAGCCTACCCTGAACAATTAAAAAAAAAAAAAAGATAGCCCTTTTCTTCTATCTTCCGGAACAAGTTTTTAATGCTAACAAGACTGGGCTCTTCTGGAAAAAAATGCCCAACCGCACTTACATTTCGAAATCAGAAAGACAAGCCCCTGGCTTCAAAGCAGCTAAAGACCGTGTGACTGTGTTGTTTTGTGGCAATGTGGCTGGGCATTTAATAAAGCCGGGCTTGCTCTACAGGGCTGCAAATCCCTGTGCCCTAAAAGGCAAGAACAAAAGTCTCCTGCCCGTGTTCTGGAAATCAAATAAAAAGGCTTGGGTGACAGCAGCATTTCTGGATTAGTTCCACAAGTGTTTCATTCCAGAGGTCAAGAGGTACCTCAAAGAGAAAGGACTTGACTTTAAAGTGTTGCTGATCGTAGACAATGCTCCTGGCCACCCTGCAGCACTCCGGTTTGTGCATAATGACTTTGAAGTCATCCTTCTCCCCCCCAATACCACCTCCACCCTCCAACCTCTCGACGAAGGCATGATTCGCTGTTTCAAGGCCACGTACACAAGGCTTACGTCTTACGGATACGTAGCGCTATGGACGCTGAGCCCACTCTTAATGTGATGGAGTGTTGGAAGTCCTTCAACATTGCCGATTGCATCAATTATATTAAACAGGCAATGGATGCAATCAAGCCTGAAACAGTCAATGCATGTTGGCAAAACCTATGGAAAGAACGTGTGAATGATTTTAAGGGTTTCCCAACCATTGACAAAGAAGTGAAACGCATTGTTCAGGTGGCCAGACAAGTGGGTAGTTACGGCTTCGTCGACATCGTTGAGGAAGAAATTGAAGAATTAATTGAGAGCCATAGAGAAGCATTGACTAATGAAGAGTTAGAGGAACTGATAAAATTGTCTACAGAAGACGAAAATGATGACAATGAACAGGAAGAGCCAGCAAGTTGGAATCTTTATAAATTTGCTGAAGTGTTCCAAACAGCAAAACACTTGAATGATTTAATTTCTGAATAAGATCCCTCTAAGGAATGAAGCCTCAAAATCACACGTAGTATTACGGACGATTTGAGACCGTATCCAGAAAAGTGTGAGCAGCTCAAGAGACAACAGTGACAGTTGCCGATCACCATGTTTTTCAAGGAAAAACAACCAGCAGCAGATGAGCCTACGCAATCAACTTCTCGAGCTGAACCAGAGCCAACCACTTGTCTACGACTCACTCTCCATCACCTCTGTCTCCTGGATCGACATCAAGCCCTGACGACCCCCCAATAGTGTTGTCAGGGGAAGAGGAAGACTAATCATCGCAGTGTGTACAGCGCCAATCTCTCTCTCTCTTATGTAATTAAAAATACAGTACTGTAAAATTATATTTTGCATATGTACTCTTTATTATATACTGTACATTACTGTATACGTTATACATATTACTGTATAGGGTTGTATACACAAAACCATGTACAGTATACTGTATTTTATGGATGATTTAAGGGATTTTCAAGGGTCATTTTGACTATAAGCTATTTTCACCTTACGTGCTGACTTTAGAACCTAACCCCCGCGTACGATGAGACTCAACTGTAAAGAAGAAACTCCACTGGAAAGCATTGAGTTTGGGGAGAGTTTAAATCCAATCCGAAAGCCGGGAATGCTGGCCCTTTTAAAGCACCACAAACAGGTATTTTCCAACCAGCCAGGTTTAACAAACAAGATTGTACACTCCATTCAAACCACGGTGCTCCACCCAGCTACTAGCAGAGCATCCTGGGCTAAAGGGGAAATGCAGAAGCAGATTCAAGAAGCGGTTGAAAGCATCCTGGAAATGGTAATCACTAAGTCAAAAAGCCCTTGGACATCTATTGTGATGGTTTCTAAGAAGGATGAAAGCATGAGATTGTGTGTGGATTATAGGAAACTAAATGTAATCACCTAGTCTGATCCTTACCCCACACTCCAAAGAGAGGACTTTCAGGACTGATCGGAGGGTGCACAATTTATAAGCATACTGGATTTGACTCATGGGTACTGGCAAATTGCCTTAGATGCTGATGCTCAGGAAAAATCTGTGTATATAGTAGAATCTGAATTTTATGAATGTAAAGTTATGCCTTTTGGATTAAAAAATTCAGGCACAATCTTTATGGGGTTTATCAATGAGGTGCTGTAGGGGTTACAAACATTTGCCAGAGCCTATATAGATGACTTGGCTATTTTCAGTAGCTCCCTGCAAGAACACTGCAACTCGCACATGGTATATTACAAAGGTTAATAGCGAGAGAAGCTAACCTCACTGTCAAGGTGTTCAAATGCAAAACAGGGGCTGCAGAGGTATCTTACCTAGGGCACAGGATGGGCAGTGGGTTGATCCGCCACTCTGACCCCTTAAAAGTAGAAGTCATTAGGAGTTGACCTGCCCCTAGAACAAAGAAGCACGTCCAATTCTGTAAAGGGGTTTAGTGACACTGTGGCCCTCATAACAGACCTTACAAAAAAAGGGAAACTAGACAGGTTGGTATGGACAAAGGCCTGTGAGAAAGTCTTACAGAATATAAAAGATGCTTTGTCTAAAGAGCTTGTTTTAGTCAGCCCTGATTGCAACAAACCATTTGTGCTATGTACTAATGCTTCTAATATTGGATTGGGCGCAGTATTGATACAAGATGGAATGGGGGAGAGGTAACAGGAGGAGCTCTTCTGTCAGCATAGGAGTGTGTTCACTTATGTGATACAGCAGCATAAGTGAATCAGTGCAGCTGCGCTGATGCAGCATTTTAATTGTAGACCTGCCCTAGCTGTTACAAGAACAAGACAATTAAAGGAATCCAATTGTGACATCTGACCAGTTTGCATGCAAGTAGCTGAAGTCACTCATTAGGACTGTATTATTAGACTGAATTGTCTCTTTGAAGTCCTTCAACATTATGTATTCAATATTCTTCTCCTAATCAGGAGACTAGTAGTATACCTCAGACTATATTTGTATTTTTATGACTTATGATTTCTATCCATATCCGAACAGATTCACAAGTCATTAACATTTTATTTGTAAAACTAAAAGATTCTATGATCCCTATCTCTATGACCTAGTCCAAGGGCGGGCAAACTTTTTGGCCTGAGGGCCACATCAGGTTTCAGAAATTGTATGGAGGGCCGGTTAGGGGAGGCTATGCCTCCCCAAACAGCCAGGCGTGGCCCAGCCCCCGCCCCCTATCCGGCCCTCCTGCTTCTCACCCCCCCAGAACTCCTGCCCCATCCACCCTCACCTCCCCGCTTTCTGTCCCCTGACCACCCCGCCACCCCCCACCCCTAACTGTCCTCCACCGCCCCATCCAACCCCTCTCCTTCCTGACTGCCCCCCCCAACCGGGGCCCTGCCCCATCCAAACATCCCTTCGCCAAGACTCCCCCGCCCCTAACTGCCCCCAACCACCCCATCCAACCCCCCCCCCTTCCTGATTGCCCCCCCGGGACCCCTGCCCCATCCAACCGCCCCTTCTCCCTGTCCCCTGACCGCCCCCAGAACCCTTGCCCCCATTCAACCCGCCTGTTCCCCACCCTCTGACCACCCCGACCCCTATCCACACCCCTGGAGCCTGACCACCCCCCGAACTCCCCTGCCCTCTATCCAACCCCTCTTCCCCTCTCCCTTACTACGCTGCCTGGAGCACTGGTGGCTGGCGGCACGGCTGCACCAGGATAAGCAACCGCGCTGCCCAGCTGGAGCCAGCCATGCACCGTGCAGCACAAAGCACCGGGTTAGGCCGAGCTCCGCAGCTGCGCTGCCCCGGGAGCTTGCAGCCCCACCGCCGAGACCACTGCACCAGTGGAGCAAGGGGGAACAGCATGGGAGGGGCCGGGGGCAACCCTCCCTGGTCAGGAGCTCAGGGGCCGGGCAGGAGGGTCCCGCGGATTGGATGTGGCCCGCGGGCTGTAGCTTGCCCACCTAGTCAGTCCTTCCTGCATAGTTTATAACCCAATATTACATTATCTCATTAATTTTCATCATGTTTCAGTAATTCCTATTATGTTAGAATCCTCTTTCATTGTCAGGCATTCTACTTCACCTCTGAAATGACGAGATACTCTTCCTTCATATGCTTGGTTTTTTTCCCCAAGATAAGAAAAGCTTTCTCAACTGGAGATCAGAGAAGCCAGTTCTGAGATGGATTTGTTCTACGTTGTCCTTATATGCCACCTCGAAAAATAACTAGGTCTCTGTTCAGCAACTTTGGCCTCAAGATTCTGCACCTGGCCTCTGAAGCCATAATCTGCGCTATACCCCACTTGGACACAAGTTAAGTACTAGTATTTGTAAATGAGACCCTCAGTGCAGAAAACTGGGTAGCTCCCAAGTCGATTAAACTCATATTGGTCTCCTAACTCTATAGTTTACTCTGACTTGTTACTGGGTTTTATATTAAGTTAGAAGATAATTTAAACAACTAAAACTTGAACAGTGTCTTCAAGACTGATCACTCTCCCTGAACTGACCTACAAGACCACATATTTCTTCCCACCTCTCCTCAGCTGTGATACGTACAAGTCTGGCTTGAAGAGCAGATGGGGTTATTAGGCACTTATACATTTTTAATAAGTAAAAATAATTTAAACATTTGAAAATGTAAATATGTCTATATAAAAATTATTAATGTGTCCCCTCCTACTGCACCCTTCCTATGTCATTTGTGATTTTAGATTATGAACTCTTTGGGGACAAAGACCATGTCTTCATAAAGCTGTTGATCAAAGCCTCTGGGTATTACTAGGATACATACATTGAATGATAACTTTAGTCAACTAGCAATTGCCCTCTTTTGCTCAGTCTTTCAGAGCTTCACTATTTCTGGAGCATCTCTCAATTTAAGAACATACTCTCAATAGCTATGGTACCTCTGTATTTTGTATCTAAACACTATAAACACGAGAACTCACTCAGACAGCTGGCCCTACCTATAACTCATTCATTTCAAATACTCAGACTTCAGAGATACCAGTTCAAGGAGTGCAGTTGTATTAACTGTCACAACTGTAACAACTTTTTAACTATTTATTTTAAACATTATGGTCTAAGTCGCAAAAATCAGTGTTCATTTCAAATCAAATCTCAGTTGTGACAGATTCTCTCTCTTACTCTCTAGTTCATCATGGAAGCTACAACCTTATGATTCGCTATCTTTTCCTGGGATGGTTGCAGGGAGTTCGCAGCGAGGGGTGGAGGTTTCAGTTTATTTTGTAATTCACAAGTTTATTTACTTAAGACACACAGGCGCCTCAAAAGTGTGTTTGATAAAAAAATCACTAAAATAAATGCTTATGTTTTTAATATAAGCCACTATAAAATAAATACAGTTGGAATATTCAGTATGTAAAATGTTTTAATCAGTTTAGCCTGCATAAATTAAGAATTCTAAAAACAGAAACGTAACTAAGTTTGCACCACACATTCCCATATTGCCATTATGCTCCAGTCACAATGGCACTGAAAGTATTTTGTTCTTTAATGCTACGTAGGAGAATGGTGAAAACAGGGCAGTAATTGAGATAATCCATTATAATGCTTGAAAAAATATGAGGCATTAGCATTAAAAAAAACTGAAAAGCTCAGGAAAACAAGCATGTGTAAACAGAGGCATCCTGTACTTACATATTGGATGCAAGCTTAACTGCCAGTCTAATCATTCAATTAAAGGAACACAAAATTTAGCCTATTAGCATTAGGGGCTCCATCATGTTCTATTCAAATCAATAGGAGTTTTGCCATTAACTTAAATGAAAGTTGGATCAAGTCCTAGCTGTGGGACTCTCCCTTACCCTTTGCACACACACAAATGGCAAGAAATGTACTGGGGTGTCCTACAGGGTATGCATAGACCTGTACATACATCACGTTACAAGAGGACACAGAATAAGATGGAAGTCAGAAATAGGAAGCTACCTATAAGGTCATCTAGTGCCAGTCCACCTCCCTGCTCATGCAAGATTATTCCCCATAATGTTTTCAAATATTTTATCAAAGAGCTGTAGATTCTCCAACTGACTAAGCTTTCAACACTTACCTTGGGAGACTATTCCACAGTCTAAAGAAATCTCCATATTAACATTTATTTATATGCAGTTTAAATTTCCTTTAATTTCATCCCATTGCTCCTAAGATAAGGAGCTATAACTAAATAATTAATACCTCTTCCTCTTTGGTATTATACCCTTCAAATAGTTGTTGACTTAAGTCTTTTAATCTTTGCCGGCAGTCGTAACACGCCTTTATAAAAGCTACACATTTAGTTCACTCTTTTCTCTCAAATAAATCTCTTTGGTCACTTTTGTTGCTCTTTTATGCCCTCCAATTGGTCAAAATTTTTCAGGTAATGAGGTGCCCAGAACTCAACACAACATTCATGGTATACTCATACAGGAGCCACATAGAAAGGAACCTTGCAGCTTGATGCGATGCTTCCATGAGTGGAAGCCAAAAGTGCATTGCCCTTTTCTGAGACCAAATCATAGCAAATTCACGATCCCACATTTTAAATAGCAAAACTTCAGCAAGCACCAAGGGAGAGGAGAAAGAGAGTTTGGGGTGTTTGATGAAAGACTACTAGCTTTAGTGCTCGTCAGATGAGAGAGACTGGGGAAATGCATGCACCATTCCAGAGGATGGTAATCATCAGCCAGTGCCCCCCCGCCAGCTCCATCCTGCTGTGCAATTGTTGACACCGGCATCTCTTTCTCATGAAGTCCAGTGAGCATTCCCACTATCTGACAACTTGTTGCAACACATCCTCTTTTAGCAGGTTAGAGCCTCTCAGGAATGTTTCTCCAGTTCTCAGCCTAACACTGTTTTTCATTGTCCGACCATGTCAGAAGAAAGACAAGAGGCAATGGATGTGGTTTAATAAAGCTGCAACTGTATTCACCTAAAATATCTGGGAGTATCCAGCAAAAAGTTCAACAGTGCAGGTCAATCATCCTTTCCTTAACCATTTCCACATAACCCCAACCAAGTCCCAAAAACACTACTGCTGGTACTTCACCATCCTCCCCCTATATCAGGTGAAAGAGGGCTATAAAAGGAGGGTACTTGGTGACCTGCTGTACAGTATTCAGGAACCCCAAACTCCCTGCCCCCCAACTCAGCTCCCTTAAGGGAGGTTTTCCTTCAAATCCTTTTCCAATCCATTTTATCTGGCAACCCATACTAAATATCTGTACTGGACATCTGCCATAAGAGGCACCAGCAAAATGCTTGGCTGCCTCTCCCTCAGCAGGTCCCACAAGTCTATATCACCTCTCAGTTAGCCTGTTTTATGATCCTGAAAGTGAAACTACAAGAAAATGTCCCAATACCTGGGACATTTTGACCTGCTGTTTCTCCAGTTTTCAGCCTACCCTGTTTTTCATTCTGTCCCTTACCTTTAGCACAGCTTCCAATTTAATCAGCCAAGTCCACTTCCTCTTTAATCCTTTCACTTGATGTAATCTTAAAACAATCTCCTCCATGTTGTCATTATTCCTTACAAATTTTGCACATAAAATTGTATCCTTGGCATGGTATATGCCCGCCTGAATGTGATCTAAACTCTTTGAACCAGGGACAATTTCTTGTGTTTGCGAAGTTCCATGCACAACGTTCCATAAATACCAGTTATTAAAATTAAGAGTGTAAAGAGTCACTTTTGCTTGTAACAGAACACTGAAGACATGTCCTACTTTACCCCAAAAGGTGCTCAGTGAAATTATTTTAATGTTTTTATATTCAAAAGTCAACAGATGAGAAGCAGAAATTTACTGTATAGAGAGAAGAAAGAGTTCTCACCCATGTTACTTATTTACAAAGGTAGCTGTTGCCAATTCTTAAAATAGAATATGGGTAGTTCTCAGCCTTACAGCCTATTCCATGATGAAAACAGGAAAAATCAGGGTAAAAGTGAAGTAGCATTGCTATTGAGTAACAGGTTGCCATAGTAAAACATTTAATGGCCATTCAAACAATGTGTTATCTACTAATAAAAAAAAAACAATCCAGAATTCAAGAAGATAGTTGAGGTATCTCCATTTAGGACCAACAGTTGTTCCTTACAAATTCTGTCTTTTGAAAAGAAAAAATATATATGACACCATAAAGCCCACAGTTCATATTTGTCCAAATACTTGTTATTTAAAAGAATACTTCAAAAGTTAAAGTCCCAAAATCTGATCTTCTCTAAAATCATAATGGCATGGGGAAAATTTTAAAATTCTATTTAAAGCCTATGTATTGTATTTGTTAGGTTGAGAAAACTGCTAAACCAAAGTGCCATGGTTTTCCTACCTCTTAAAGATCAGTTCTTTAATTTAAGTAAGTTCTATTTTCTATACTTGTGAAGTTGAGACGCTCTATGGACTAGATTTAGCTGATGTAGGAACTGGCATCTTAAGTTCTAAGTAAGAGCATGTTCAGTTTGTTACTAGTATGACGTACTCAATCATCTTTTCATTTTAAAAAGCTGTAAAGAAATAAACTGTTTCTCAACACCCTGGAGTTTTGTATCATGAGCTTATAGGTTTACATCACAGCAAATGATTAGTCACGATCTACTGTCACTCCTAAGAATGACACTTCCATTTGTTTTGGCTAGAAGCTAATAAGAGAGCAGAGTAACTGATTCCAAAATATCCAAAGCAACTGTAACAAGTTGACAGAGTTCCATAAATAGAGATATCAGTGAACAAATATATGCACAAGGGAACTTCAGGGGCCAGATCTTCACCTGACTCAAGTTGTCATATGTCCATTGACTTCAACTGAGCTATGACAATTTACACAAGCTGAGGATCTGACCAATTGTGAATGATTTATGAGAAGGTGGGAGCAGCCTCCAAAAATTCTGCTTGCCCAAGTAATTCTCTCCCACTCCCACACCATCATCACAAAGCTAAGCCTAGAAATAGCAAGTTCTATGGCTAGGCTAAGAAGTTTTGCATGACAACTTTATATGGCTAAACTAATATGTACTTTGTGAGAAAATAAGAGTATGTGGCTATATAATTCACAAATGCAACAACACGGATTACATTGGCAACAAAAGGTTATCTAGAGCTAAGAGAAAGGTTAAGTTCTAGGGCCTCTGAGTAACACATAGAATTCTGAAATCAAGGCTGAAACTCTCCAGGAAAATGACACATTTTCAAGTGTTTTGCTTCCTGAGGATTTTGCTGGGATTGCTGAAGAATTCCAGTGTCCAAAAGTTTCAACTTCAACACACTGATTGATAACTAACTAATATCATATACAGTACAAGTCATACAATTTAGGCTGTCTAGTGATTCTTCTCATTGGAGCAGAGAAATGAGACTCGAGATGTAAACGCAAGTATTCAGTTATCACAGATTACAAAATCAAGTTTGTTTTTAAAAGATATGTGCTCTAAATGCATCAAGTGTGGAACTAGGTTTTGCTCAAATATAAGGAGAAATCCTAGTACATTATCTGAGCAAGTGCTGATCCAAAGTACCAAAAGGTGGGTCAATAAACAAAGTGACTGAAAGTAAGCACTGGGTATTATTCTGAACATAGAATAGGTAATAAGTTATCATCATTCATACAGTTTTATAGAGTACCTAGATATAAACTTAGCACATCTTAGGAGGAGGACAATAACAGGGAGGAGCTCGTTCATTGTGCCTTCAAGTGGAGTGATTGCCTTAACTATGACTTCTAGTTCTTCTAATATGAGAAAACAATATTTTTCCATGTAGTTTGTGGTGCTGACTTTTTCATAATAGTCTTAATGTAAATATATTTGAAGGTTTTTTTTAAAAATAAGTGTGATTTTTCGTATACCATGCTAGATCAGAAACTAAGATGCAGCTGTCTATGCTATAAAACAGTAGTTCTCAAACTTCATTGCACCGTGGCCCCCTTCTGACAACAAAAATTACTACATGACCCCAGAAGGGGGGAATCGAAGCCTGAGCCTGCACGAGCCCCACCACCCCAGGTGGGGGGCCAAAGCCCCAGCAAGTCTAATGCCAGCCCTGACCACAGTTTGAGAACCGCTGCTATAAAGGTATAATGGACTGACACTTACTTTCTACATGGGCAAACCAACAAGTTTAAAGAAACATATGATGTATGTTTATGCATGGCTTAACATACAATTGTGGCTGCACTGAGCTGTAACTGTCATTCTGACCAATGTGGTTTGGGCTAAATTATGTTAAAAAAATAAATTAGTCCACTTAAAACATGATTTGGCCCCAAACAGAGCACCAAAAACTGTATCAGAACCCAGTACAGTTAAACTGTGCTTTCCGCAACGTGGATTTCTTTAACACCCATTGCTTTTATTATATTACATCCTAAGATCTCATTTTTTCCTACTTCAATACATTTTCTCCTTGTGTAATACACATACATGCTACAATACAGTTTCTGTTGTTTACTTCTATTAACTCTTTTTTTTAAAGTTAAAAGAGATCAGCATGACTATTTTAAGTGTTGTTTACAAACCAACAGAATTTTTATTTCAGATTTTCCATTCCTTATTATTTTTGGATCCCAAGAGTCATATAATGCTTTCCATCTATCTGCACAACTCCAGCTGATATCAAGAGCACACGCAGACCAAGGGCATAAAAATTATTGACTTTGGAAAAATGAATAAAAAGTAAACGTTGTCAAGAATTAAGTAATGACAGAAAAGATGTGTGCTCATCTTAAAAACAGAATAGTCAGTTTCTTCAAATTCTTCAACATCAGATGAGTCATTGAATGAAGATGTCCATTGAAATGGAAGAACAGATCACCAGTGAGTACACCAATCTTGACATATTCAGTACCACTGTGGTCAAAGTGTAGCAGTGAGGATCATTTAAATCTGTGTTTCAGGCCTCTCCAATACCAGGTTCATTCAGAAGCAGTGTACAATTTTTGGTGTGTTGAGTATAAACAAAGATGATTGTGCGGTGAGGCCATAAAAACAGTTAAAAGTCAGAAGCTGGTGTTAAAAACATTCCATTTATTGTAGCACAAATTTAGTAAAAAAAAATTTAAAGTACTGATATTATTTTGTCTTGGATATATTTTTCCAGAAAGATTTAAACATGCAAGTTCACTATTAATTGCAAGTCTAGATATAATGGGGCGGGGGAGAAAACAGAGGGGAAGGGAAAATTAAAGAACTAAAAGATTCACTACGGATATTAATGCAAGATTGTCAGGTAACTTCGTAATGGGTAAAAGCATCCAAACAGAGGAAAAATACATTCCTATTTAATGAAATTGATTCTAAGTCAACAGAAAACCACATAATAGTGTCCAACTTGCTCAACATGCTATCCAGCAATGAACAGAGAAGCGTAAGGAGCTCTCTGATATTTTCTCAGGCAACAAAAATAAAAGGGAGAGTTGAGAGAACTTCTAACGCATAGCAAACTGCAAACAGGGCACCTCTCCAAGAAATGACAGTCACTTGTTAAAAATACCCTACTTTCCTCAGTATCAACTCCTCACAGGCTGAAGTTTTAACAACTATTTCTGAAACTGAACCTCATAGGTAACTTTATACAGGTAAGTGACAACTAAGACCATTCCATAAACCAATGGGATAACTTCAGTCACTTATGAACTCCGACTATATTTTTAGTCTCAGAAAAATGGACTTTTTCCTTCTGTGGCTCAAAAGATTGATTTCTAAGCTATTTTATATTGCCAGAATTTTATTTATTTTTAGCAAAGACCTAAAGGTTGCTGTCACAATACAATAGTAACTACACTTGTCCTCTCCACTTCCACAAAATTACATACACATACTCAAGAGAGAAAAATTAAGGTTTCATGGAGACTTAAAGTGACTCAACTGTTTTGTAACCACATGAGCTCACACCTGCAGTTTGGTTTCAAAGAGATCATTTGTTTAGCTCCTAAACCTTCTCTACATACCACACTACTACTATTATATTATTCAGCAGGAGAGATGCTGAATCATAGTTTTGTCAGAAACCCTTCTTACATATGATATACTTTTGGATGTGAATTATTTTTAGAGAGGCACAAGGGGAAGGAAGGAGGCAGACTATAGTGGCTCCCAAATGAATGTGTTCCTTTTCAGGACAGATCAAAGACAGACGCCACTGACCTAAAACCACAGAAAGGAGGGAAGTGCATTAAAGTTAGTCACCTATATGATGGAATGGCAAATTATATTTAATAGAGTAATACGTTCCTTCCTATTGCTTGACTCATTCCAAAATGCATATATACAACATATTATATAGTTAATGGTGCTGTTGCACGAATTTGCATATCTCTGTAATGGACAACCTACAAATATGGCCTACAAATTTCAAGTATTAACACTGACACAGCATACGTTAAGCCAACCAAATCCTAAAGTCACTTAAAAGCTTCTTTTAGAGAGAAACCTTCAACACTATAACATTTTAAAGCTGTTTATCTTATGAAAGTAAAACTGATTAATTACAATAACTGTGAATACTTCATGTGCCAGAGCAGCATACCCTCCATGCATTTCTATCTTTCCCTTCAGTTGGTTTACTACATGTAAAAAACAAATATCCAAGGAAGAATTGAAACAAATTTTACAAAATATTAGTAACTTCCAATTTAGTTTTATTTTTAATAATGTTATATTCACCTCTATTTTCATATTTTGCAACTGCATTTAGTGCAAAAACCAAAGCACTTGAAGCTTTGCTGAAGAAGTCTTACTAACAGACATTTTTAAATAACCACACACTGCCCAGCCAGCTCTAATTACAAATGACCTGGATAGTTAATAATAAAATAAGCTGCATAATATAATTAAATTTAAAACAAACCAAAGATGTACTAAGCTTCATCTACAAGAAATTACAAGTTAATGAAAGTCTTTTTTTTTTTTATGTATACTGTTCTTAGAGTTTAAAAAAAACAGGGCTACAGTAAGGCTTCATTGACAAGTTTCTTTTAATTAAAGAAAAAAGTCCCCTCACCAATCTATGACTATGTACTTGAGCAGCATAGCAGATGTGAAGAGCATAGCAACAGCTTAGAAAAGGACATAAAGGATATCATGTCCAAAAAAAAATACCACAGAAATGTATATGGACAAAATGTAATTATCCCATTTGGAATTTGGTTTATGCACCAGGGCCAACATCACTACTCTTATTAATGTCTCAGGATCTTGGGTTTATGCTTCATCTCAAGGATAGCACCTCCTGCAGCACAGCAGCCCATAAAACCACGCTGACCAAAAGACAATAGTGCCATTTTAATGAACTACCAACTTTCTGCTGAACCCTGGGTTTTCCAAGGAAGTCTCCCATCTAAATACTAATCAGGCTAAACCTGACAAATGTGATATGAACACACTTTGAGGTGGTATTTTTGCTGACAGTGAGGACTTGCCTACACCATAACTTCAAGGCCCAGTTCTGCAATTTCCTGGTTGAAGCAGACAGACTGCTTCAACCAGGCAGGTAACATGATCAATGCCTTAATTTGTAACCAGTTAATGGTTAGTATTCTCAGAAACCAGAGCAGCTGGTCATGTTGCCCTGGTTAGCAACCTAGGCTGGCACACAGCTGTCTTCCTGTAAACAAGTTGTAACGCTTTATTGCAGTGTACACAAGAATCCTTAACCATGTCTTTGTAAACGGTTTCGCTGGTCCTCCTTCCTGCTTGCTCTCTGAACCTTAACACATCCCAGCATCTGCTGCCCAACACACCAGCACTGCTCCATTGTTTCCATGTGCTCCCAGTCTATCTGTTGCATCCACTTGTTGTGTTTTGTACTTGGATTGTAAACTCTCCTGCTGATAATAGCTCACCTTACCTGATCACTCTCATTACAGTGTGTATGGTAACGCCCATTGTTTCACGTTCTCTGTGTATATAAATCTCCCCACTGTATTTTCCACTGAATGCATCCAATGAAGTGAGCTGTAGCTCATGAAAGCTTATGCTCAAATAAATTTGTTAGTCTCTAAGGTTCCACAAGTCCTCCTTTTCTTTTTGCAGATACAGACTGACACGGCTGTTACTCTGAAACCTGTTTCCCATGATGTATTTGTAAGGTGCATAGCACAATGAGATCCCGGTCCATGATTAGGACTCCTAGGTGCTACCACAATACAAATAAATAATACTTTGCACTTTTATCCTACCTTTCAACCCATGGTCTCAAGGCCCTTATAAATTTTTACAGATCTTCTAAGGATTTTGCAAATTGATAAGGAGATATCTAAAGTAGGTAAAATCTGGAAGTTAACAGACACCTGGTTTGACAATTTATAAATTTAAAGCATATCTTTTTCTTGTAAAAAAAAAATTTTTACATCACTTCAGATCATTCAAATAAATGAAAAGATTGCCAAGAGAGCCAACTGAAATAAATATAGGCGGGGAGGGGAGGGCGTTTGTCTCTTTCTTTAAAGCAGTATTTGGGTTAGTTCATTTAAAAAAATTACTATATTTGTTCTGTACATTGAAAGTTTAGTTAACTAGGGGAAACTGCTTTTATTTTCTGGATTTACCTCAAGATGTGTACATTTTGTAACAATCAACATAGCAAATGGTCCAGGCAGTGTCCTTTCAATATCTTTTTCAGCAGTCAACTAGCAGTCATTACCTATAAAGACTTCTGATTGAGGTCACTTTTTGAAAGTGTCCAAAATATTACTTTCCAGATACTTGTCTACTTTTTTTCCATTTTTAAATGGAAAAAAAAAGCCCTCTCAACAGCAATTGAACTAACATTTTATATGTCTTCCCCTACTGCAAACCAAGAGTAGTTATATTTGTACTACGCAAAAATACCTCTTATTAAAATAGGCAAAGCAGCTTGCAACACCCACATGGGCCCAACAAATAATGTGTGGTATTCTACTTTCTTTTAACATTCAGATGAAAGGAAGTGTGCTCAACAATCTCCCATCTCTCACAATGCTGGAAATTTTCTTAAATTATGAAAGTATCAAACTAACATATAATTACTAACGACTTGAAGACAAAGCTTTCAGTGAAGGATCCTGACAAAACAATCCCTCTTTTACGCACAACGCAAAAGTATTTCTCAGTCCACCAGAGGAGAAAGAAGGGGATCTCATTTGGCAATCAATTTTGAAGTAGCTCTTGCAGTGCATTATCTGGCTGCATATCAGAGACATTTAAAATTCACAGACATGATTTTCTTACCATATCTATAATTGTTATTGCCAACACAGCCCTTACAGGCATTGTGTGTCCTGGCAGCTCAGACGTTTATTTCCCCACAAACTTTTAAAACTTCCAGATACAGAACCTGGAAGATCGGGAACAACAACATAGTTCTAACAATTGTAACTCATGTTTCGGTGGGATTTAGCCCTGACACCCAATCTGACTTATCCTGGGAACTGAAGGAGGAAGAGAATTTTACAGAGCATTTTAAAGCAACTTTCAGTGGTCTCACACTGTGGGAATGGAGAATTGCCGCTCTGCTTCAGAAAGATTTTTGTTTTTTTGAAACTTCCTCATGGTTTGAAAATCTCGTTCACGCTGTCCCAGCCCTGACTCAGCAGCCACCATGGAAGGTGGGTATTAAGAGAGGACAATCACAGAATCATGGGACTGGAAGGGACCACGAGAGGTCATCTAGTCCAGTCCCCTGCACTCATGGCAGGACTAAGTACGATCATTCTAGACCATCCCGGACAGGTGTGGTCTGTCCCAGTGACTAGTCCCAGCCCTGACCAGCAGCCAAGGGGGGGGGGGGGGAGCCCCGCAGGTAAGGGGATAGCAGCCACCAGAGAAAGGGGTAACGGGGGAGATAAGGACAGTGACGGCCCTGACCCAGGGCAAATAAGGACCCGTCCGCCGTCGGCCCCCAGGAAAGGGGAGGACCTCGGCCCCGCGACCCCCAGGGAAGGGGGTAGGACAGTCCCCGCAGCCCTTACGGCGGGAAATGAGCCGCAGGAGCCTGCTCCGCCCGGGACTCACCTGCGGTTCAGGGGCCGGACTCGGACAGCCACCTTCACCGAAGCCATGGCGCATCCCTGCCCCGGCCCAGGGCTGGCCCTCCCGGCTGCCGGCTAGGGGACAGGCCACATCCCCGCCTCCGGCGCTACTGCATGCTACCGTCACGGCGGGCGGGCGGGCCGCCCCCCTCCCACGCAGTCGCCCGAATCACTGCGCCGGCCGGGCCGGCTCCCCTTGTTGTCACGGCAGCCACGGGGCAGCGGCGGCGAGCACCACTGGTACGGCGCCAGCGCAGGGACAAACCGCCGCGGGACGCGTTACTCCTCCCCCTCGCCTGGCTGCCGGCCGGAGCCCCGCCCACTGCGGAGCTCCCGGCACAGGCAGGGGCGGGGCGCGAGCCCGGGAGTGCCCCTCAAACGGGAGCCCGCTCAGAGAGCGGCGAGCCCCTCGAGCCCAGGCGGGGAGCATAGTCACAGGGAGGGATCCCCACCCCACCCACAGACAGAGACGGGTGGGCAGGTGCAGTCACTGGCCAAGCCTGTCCCCTGGGGGTACACACTCCTGCCCCCATGGGGCTAAACCCCATGGTGGGTTCAGCTGTTTGCTTCTTTTTCCTCACAGGAAGGATGAGCTCAAGAGCTGTAGGGTTTGTGTAATCAATCCCACACAGCATCTAATCCCAGATGATGGAGTGACCTGGCCCACCCGTAATTAAAGATCTGATGAGCTCTGCAGTGGAACAATCATCCCAGGCAGCTAAAAAAAAAAAAAAAAAAAAAAAAAATCCCAGATGATGACTGGACCCAAGAGGAGCTGCCAATATTTTTTTTAATTTTGGAATGTGATGAGAAGCAGGATGGTTAGGTTCTGGTCCATACCCTGCGAAAGCGGTGGGAGTCTTACTAATGGGCTTTGGTGATGCACAGTGGCATAATAAAAGTACTGTAAATTCTGGTATAATGCCAGGAAGTAAGGACATGAAGAGGAGCCCCGTCCTGCTCACACTGAAGGCAATGGGAAAATCCCACCTAACGCTGCGTTGTCAAGGCTTGCAAATATATTGCAAACACAGAAATAGGATTTTGGCCCCTTCTGCAGGCAGTCTTTCAATAATACAAACCGTTTTAAAAGATTGTGTCTTTGTACAGTGTCTAGTGGAGTCCTTCCAGGTGCTACCATAACACAAACACATTATTAATAATGATTAATTATGAAATTATTATTATTATTACTTAATCAAAACAAATGCCCAGATCCCACAAAGGATCAGGAGTTTTGTTTGTGGAATTGAAGGTTCGTTCTTGTGGCTCCCTTTGCAGAAATGGGACATGAAAGTGGACACTTTTTCTTTTACTGGTTTATTTAAAAGTGCTATCAGTTTGGTTTAAAGCTTGTTCTCCCATTTGGAGGATTTACAGGAGTACCTCTTTAATACATGTAAAAATTTGTCACATAACTCCCTCCCTCACATATAACAGTAATGTGAATCATTAACAAGAGAAATCAGGGAAATT
Source organism: Caretta caretta (assembly GCF_965140235.1). Lineage (NCBI taxonomy): Eukaryota > Metazoa > Chordata > Testudines > Cheloniidae > Caretta > Caretta caretta. Next base: position 197,570,396 of record NC_134208.1, on the reverse strand, counting down.
CACACTGCAGTGGGTTTGCAAATTTCATTGTGACTGCAGATGTAATAATATAATCGTGCATTTACATAGCAAAGGCTATTTTGACAACTTAAAAGGGCTAGAAACTATTTTTTAAAAACAAAATTGGATTCTGGATAATGTGACAGAAAGTTATAGACAGTTCTCAGTTTGCAGCATGTGGATTTAGATTTCTCTTAATTTAAAATAATATTTTACTCTGTTTTATATATTATATATATTGTTCATATAATTATCAAAAATAACGATGTATGAGAACAAGTATAATCTACAAATAAAGCAGTTCATCACATTATTCATGTTTTTTGAAAAACATGAATACACAATGTTGTGATAATCAGTAAAATCCTGACCCTAATTAACTCAATGAGAGTTTTGCCATTGACTTCTATAGGGTGAGGTTTTCACTCAATGTTTATATACATAATACATATGTGACAAAGTCATGTACGCTGTAAACAGGTACTGGGATGAGAAAGGGTCTTGTTTAAAATGGATATGCAAGGGGGATTGTCAAAATAAAAATAGTTTACTGGGGAAACCCTTAACACTTTAGATGATTAAAGACAAAATAGTTTTAAACAACTAATTTACTTTTCTGCATTTATGCTGTTTACTATAAGGCCTAGTAGGTCTCAAACCCAGGCCTGTAGATGTGCTGAGTAGCAAATACTCCACATTGTTATGCAGCAGCAGCCAGTTTGTGCTCCTCTACCCACAACGGGCACAGACCACAGGAAGTCCCACTTCAAGGGGATGGGACAGACAGCAGCCTCATACCACCTGATTAGCAGTATCTCAGATCAGAGATCAGTAAATAATTCTGCAATTCTTTAAGATATTTAATCTTATCATTCAGATCATTTTTTCCTTGCAGAATTTAGGATTTTCCATCTTACATTATCATGAAGGATCTGCTAGCTAACTTTCAATCTTTATTTGAACCACATCCCTCAATTGGTTAGAACACCCCTAAGAGAATGGCTGCATTGCAGAGAATGCTTTCTAGCTCAGGTTGACAGACACGTGCTAGCTATGTTTGAGCTAGCATGCTAAAAATAGCAGTGGAGCCATGGGTAACAGTGGCAACTGCTCAGGCTAGCCACCTGAGTAAAAACTCATCCAGACCCCCTGGGTGTGTACTCAGATTGCTAGCCCAAACTGCCACCCATGCTTCCCCCAGCTACACTATCTACCTAAGCTGGGAAGCATGCTCCCAGCTGCTGTGTAGATGTAACCCTTAGATTTACAGTTGGTTTCTTTGGTATTCCATTGATTCAATCTTGATCTTGCTGTCAGAAGACTGTGACTTAAACCCCATATTCTTTACGGAAATATGGTTATGATATGCATATGGCATAACTAAGATATATTTTATGCAAGGTGGCTCATGTAAGGTATCATTGGAAACATTATGATTTACTGAATGTGATTATCCAATTTGTATGTATGTATCATTTTTGTATCCAAAGTTAGGAATATTGACTATGTAACAATTACAACTGTGTATGTACTTAGGAGACACCCACCAGGCAGCCGGCCATCACAGCCTAGATGGGCCATTAGGAAGAAACAGTAAGACTGTGAAGATGCTAAACTCTCTCCTTCCTGAGAGGAAGGTCAGGTGATTAGGTCACCTGATGCAAAATACCAACTTGGACACTGCTGGTACTTTTCCTTTGTAGGTGGATGGGGATCAAACAAAGGTTTCCTGCCTTAGGCAAATCCCTTCTAAGTCTGGGGAGGGGGTTGATCTGGACTGTTCTCCACTGCCTTCCCACTCATGAAGAAAGACTGCTAAAAACACCCGAAGAGACAAAGACAAGGGCCGAGTCCAGATTGAGACAGAGGAGTCTAGTCTGTAAAGAGAAATAACTGGAACTGTAAGCTACAGAAACTCTGCATCTTCCCTAAGTCAACATTTAGGGTGAGAAATTATATTTTGTAACCAGTTTCTTTAAGATCTTAAAATTTGTATGCGTGTTTTGTTTTATTTGCTTGGTAATCTGCTTTGTTCTGTTTGCTATCTCTCATAATCACTTAAAATCTACCTTTTATAGTTGTTAAACTTGTTTTTGTTTATTAGTAAACCCAGTTTGTGCAATCCATATTGGGGGAGGGGGTGCAGAGGAGGGGAGAAGCTGTGCTTATCTCTCTTCACACTGAGGGAGAGGGTGAATTTTTATGAGCTTGCGCTGTGCAGATCTTTCTATACAGTGCAAGACAGTATTATTTTGGGTTTATTCCCCAGCGAGATGTGCACATGAGTGCTGGGTGAATCCTCTCACACAGAAAACCCTGTTGAAGCTTAGGGTACCTTTCTGATGGTGAAGAGTACGGCTGGGAATAGCTGGTCCCAGTGTCCTGGATCCTGGGTAAGGCTCCGATTTGGTCACGGAAGTCACGGAATCCATGAATTCTGTAGTCCTCCAGGACTTCAGCCCACAGCAGCCGGGAGCTGCAGGGTACCGCCACCGCCCGTGGTGGCCGGGAGCTGCAGAGTACCCCTGCTGCCCAGAGTGGCAGGGGCTCTGGAGTTTCCCAGTCCCCATGGGTGCAGGGATCCCCTGCAGCTCCCCAGCCGGGGCATGGAAGGGAGGAATCTCCCACAGCGCCCCAGCCTCCACGGGCGGGGGGGGATCCCCCACAGCTCCTCAGCTGCCGCTGGGGGAATCCCCCAAGGCTTCCCAGTTCCAGCGGGGGGATCCCCAGCAGATCAACTGCCGCTGTTGGCAGGGGAATCCCCCAGAGCTCCCCAGCCACTGGGCAAGGGCAGGGGCTGCAGCTTCCAACCACAGAAGGGCAGAGTGATGGACTCCCCTCTCTCCCCATTTTGTCATGAACATTTTTAGTAAAAGTCAGGGACAGGTCACAGTTTCCATGAATTTTTGTTTATTGCCCATGACCTGTCCATGACTTTTACTAAAAATGTTCATGACAAAAATCGTAGCCTTAATCCTAGGCTATGAACTTCTTGAGTATCCTTTTCAGTGTCTGATTAAACCTTTCTACTAGGCCATCTGTCTGTGGGTGGTACATGGATGTGTGTAAGGTTTTGATTTTTAATAGTTCTCATACTTGTTTCACATCAGCCGGGATGTGAAATTTGTCCCCTGGTCTGTCAGGATCTCTTTGGGAAACCTGACCTGTGCAAAGACCTTCAGCAGTTAATGGTGATAGTTTTAGTATCCCCAGACTGTAGTGGTAAGTCTTCTGGGTAACTGGTGGCATAGTCCACGATGACAAGTATAGCTAGTGCCCAGACGCACTCTTCTCTAGTGGGCACATAAGGTCAATTCCAATTCTCTCAAAGGAGGTCTCCACCAAGGGAAGAGATACTACTGGACCCTGTAGGATTCCCCTAGGGGCTGCCAACTGGCATTCAGGACATGAGGCATAGAAATTCTTAACTTCTTTAAAGACCCCTGGCTAAAAGATCCTAGACAGTGTCTTGTCTTTCCCAAGAAATCTTGCATGGGGGTTGTGTGTGCCAGATGCAGCAACTCACAGTGATATACCCAAGGTACTAGCAGTTGCGTCTATCTCTCTTGCACCTGCTTGTCTTGGTCTACATGATATGACAAGTCCATCTTCAGGGCAAAATGTGGGTACTGCTTTGCCTTTAGGGGATCCACCTCTTCATCTTCTATCATGGCTGCTTATTCAAAGGCTCAGCTCAAGGTCTCATCACTCCTTTGCTCCCCACAGAAATCTGATAATCCAGTTAGCTTCTCAGGTCCAGTTGCAGAGGGGGTGGTGTATTTGGGCCTGTGGATGGTCCTTCTCCGGGCATCAGCTCTGGCATCTGTGGTGTCTATTACAGCTACGGAGAAGATTGTCTCTCCCACATTCCTTCACTCTTTTCTCTCTTCCACTTTTCTTTCTGAGATTTTTTTCCCTTGGATCAGAAGGTAAGGAGGTCACAGTTCTTAAAAGGAAACATGACCCCTAACACCTCTGGGGTGTCTTCCTCGAGCTCCTGTGTTACGGGAAGCTTTTGTAAGAGCTTGAAGAAATACAACCAGTCTCGGCCTAATATCACAGGGTAGGGGAGGTCCGCAGACACACATACTCTCATCTGGTCCCGCAAATTAGCTGCCTGGGTTTCGACTGGATGTGCGCAAGATGAGTCTTTGCCAACCGGGAGGAGAACACCCTCAGGAAGGCTTTCATGATGCTCCTTACCTGGGCCCTCTGCTCTGGGCGAAGGTGTTCCCCCACCCGTATAGAGTCTAGGGACAGGACGTGAGGCACTTGGGGCCCCAGTTCCAGTTCAGAGGGGTAAAGGGCAATAAAAATAAGCTCTCGCTCTTTCCATGAATTTAAAAGGTTGCTATGATAGATCTGGATGGGCTTCCACTTGTCAGGCTTCCTAATCTCATAGTTAACTGGCACAACTTGGTGCACAACTTCATAGGGTCCTTGCCACTTGGACAATAGCTCGAAATTTCAATAGCTTGAAATACTCAGGAATAAAAGGAGAACACAATCACCTGGCCTAAATAAGCGGACCTGTGATCCCTCATGTAGGTACGCTCCTGGGTCTGCTGAGCAGTGAGGAGGTTTTCTTTAGCCAAGGTCCCCACAATCTCCAATTTCTCTCAGAGCTTCAACACATATTGTAGGACATTCTCAGTTCTAGGAAGTCTGTCCTTTCCACATTTCTCAGAACAGGTTGAGGATTTCCCAGGGTCATCTCCCATACACAGGTTCAGATGGGGAGAATCCAGTAGATGATTGTGGGACTTCCCGAATAACAAACTTTTTCGATATCTGCTTCAAGGTCCAGATGAAGCATTCAACCAGACCATCCATCTATGGGTGGGTGATAGACTGAAATGCATGAGGTCTTTATTTTTTAGGAGATCACAGACTTGTTTCAGCAGCTGAGATGTTAAATTCATGCCTTGATCCATGAGGATCTCCTTAGGAGCACCCATTCGAGCAAAGACTTTCAGCAGTTCTGTGACAATAGTCTTTGCATTGGTATTGTGCAGGGGGGTTGCCTCAGGATAGCAAGTAGCATAAATCAACTATCACTAATATGTGTTTGTAGGCAGGTGCACTTTTTCTCCAAGGAGCCAATGAGGTCTATCCTGATTCATTCAAAGGGGACGATGACGACCAAGGCTTCCCCCACCCTTTTTGCCCTGCTAATTGGCATTCAGGGCAAGAGTTGAAGAAACTTGGTATACACCAGGCCAAAAGGAGCAGTGCAAGATCTAGGCCAGCGTTTTCTCCTGTCCAAGGTGACCTGCTGGGCGGAGGAGGGCAGGGGGGAGAGATGGCATGGGCCAGTCACAGACTTCACATCAGTGAGGCTGGGGGACAAGGAGTTGCAACCGAATTTTCCCCATAAAATGGTCTCTTTCCAGCCTGTACAATTGCTCCCCTTGGAGCTCAAAGTGGGGGTACTGCTCTACTCATTGGGGATCTACCACTTCCCCATTAACTACTGGGAGATGGTCATACACCCGACTCAGGTTGTCTCAGACTAGGGTCTGCCCACACCCAGAATCTACTCAGCCTGTTACTTTGATCCCATTTATTTGCACAGTGACCATTACCTCTGCAGGAGTGTGCTTCTGGCCACAGTTCTCTGCTGTCCACACTTGCCCATATAGGATAACAGTGATCCTGAAATTCACATGAAAACGAGGTCTCCATGGTTAGCCAAGGGGCTGCTGGCTGAGAGCTGGATATCTGGGGGTGTCCCACCATAGGTGCTTAACATGGTTTCCCCTCCCAGCCTTCTGATGGGGGTATCCCCCAGGGTCCCCAGGCTTTTTATTTGGGTCAGATTGGAGGGGCTGGGATTTCCTCTGGGATCCCAGTCCAGGGCTCAAGGGCCAGCTGGACCTCTGATAGGGTGGGGCCTTGGGGACCACCCTGGCTATTTTTCAGTTCCCATGGCTGGGCTCTCCCTTCTCCGGAGGGGTCCCCTTGGCATCAGGCAATGGCTTGGGTATGGTAGTTAGAGCAGTCTCAGCTGTTCCATCTATCACACAGCATCAGTTACGGACTCAGGCTGATGTTTAAGCACCCAGTCCCTACTCCTTGTCAGGAGAATATGGGTGAATTGTTCCAACAGAATGAGCTCGGCCACCTCTACTCCTGTCCATTCCTCTGCTTTTAGCCACCTCCAACACAGGTCTCAGTTTCTGGGCAACAACACGGGGTCAGGATATTGTGGGATACTTCTCCCTGCAGAACCTCTGGCAGGTCTCCTCCATGATGTCAAGGTAGTCCAAAATGACTGATCTCACTTGGGTATAGCCTCAGGCAGACTCAGCATCTAGCCCCTGATATGAAGCCTGCGCCGGCCCCATCAGGTATGGTGCCATCAGGGTGGCCCATTGGTCAGGTGGCCATTGAGCTGCCATCGCCACCTGTTCAAACGTTGTCAAGGAGGCCTTGGGGTTGTCCTCAGGGCCTTTGTGAGTTTCACCAGCATGGAAGGTGCCCCTGGTCTAGGGGTGGTGATGTGGTTGAGAAGTCCCGGGGGGCTTCTGGGGATGCAACAAGGCCATGACCTGCTGAACCAACTATTGCTGTTGTTCCAGTTGTTGGCTCCCTAGGTCCCAAACCAGATGCTACTGTGGGGCATCCATTTGCTATAGGAGCTGTTGCTGGGCTGCCTGCTGCTGCTGCTGCTGTTGGTTCTCTGTCACCCATTTCAGCAGACACTCTAGATCCATAGTTGTGACCCACCAGTCCATATCACTTTCGTGTAGGCTGTTTGGTTGTCTAGGTCAGTCAGTCCTCCCCTCTCTCAGGGGTGGGAAAGTACCAGCGATCTCCACCAAGTTCTCCACATGGTCCTCACATGGCGGGTGGTTGGTAGAGGAGCATTTCCTAGTGCAGAGGTGGGCAAACTATGGCCCACAGGCTACATCCGGCCTACAGGACCCTCCTGCCCAGCCCCTGAGCTCCTGGCCCAGGAGGCTCGCCCCAGGCCTCTCCCCTGCTGTTCCCCCTCCCCCGCAGCCTCAGCTCACTGCGCCGCTGGTGCAATGCTCTGGACAGCGGCGCTGTGAGCTCCCGGGGCAGCACAGCTGCAGAGCCCAGCCTGGCCCCGAGCTCTGTGCTGGGCGGTGGCATGGCTGGCTCCAGCCGGGCGGCACGGCTGTAGTGCCGCCAGCCACCAGTGCTCCAGGCAGTGCGGTAAGGGGGCAGGGAGCAGAGGCGGTTGAATAGGGGGCAGGGGAGTTCAGGGTGGTGGTCGGGGGCAGGGGTGTGGATAGGGGTTGGAGTGATCAGAGGGTGGAGAACAGGTGGGTTGAATGCGAGCAGGGGTCCCAGGCGGGCAGTCAGGAAGGAGCGGGGGTTGGATAGGGTGGCAGGAGACAGTCAGGAGACAGGGAGAAGGGGTGGTTGGATGGGGCAGAGGTCCCGGGGGCAGTCAGGAATGAGAGAAGGGGTTGGATGGGGCAGTGGGGGGCAGTCAGGGGTGGGGGTTCCGGGGGCAGTCAGGGGACAGTGAACGGGGGGTGGTGGATGGGGCAGGATCCCCAGGTGGGCCAACAGGAACAGGGAGGTTGGATCAGGCAGGAGTCCTGGGGGGGCCCGTCAGGGGGTGAGAAGAAGGTAGGGGTAAGATAGGGGGCGGGGGGCAGGCCACACCTGGCTGTTTGGGGAGGCACAGTTTCCCCTAACTGACCCTCCATACAATTTCCAAAACCCAATGCTGCCCTCAGGCCAAAAAGTTTGCCCACCCCTGTCCTAGTGGACTGGGGCTTAGGCCTGTGCCTTGCAAAGGGGTTGTTAGTAGTGGAGCCTGTGGGCCCTCCCACTCCACCGGACTCCAACCCAGGGCCCTTTGAGGACTATCAGTGCTGTGACAGCCAGGGGCACTTAAGGCTGCCCTCCTTGGGCCACTTTCTAGCACCCCCCTGGGATTATCCCAAGATCACCATCTGGGTTGAGGTGGCATGATGGGTGTCCACTCACCACAAAGCACCTTCTGGGTGGCTGTGTGTAGCGTCATTGCTTCCTTTCTCGCAGGAGGCAACTGCCTCCTCCCACAATGGGGCTCACCCTTCTGGGCCAGATCAGTCCTAGAGCTTCCCCCTGCTGGGACAGTCCAAACAAAACAAAGGGAATTAACAAACCCGGAGTCCACAGGAGAGGGAGAGGGGGATGTTTCTCTCTCCGGTGGTCTCTGTAGCAGGTCCTCCCTTCCCTCAGGGAGGGACTTTTGGGAAGTTGTTTTAGGGAGACTTCTACTTTTCCCTCAGCTCTTCTCTGCTGGAGCTGTAGGTTGCAGGTCTGCTCTATTCCCTAGCCTGTTACCAAATGAGCTGTTCCCCTACCTTTCAACTACTCCTCCTGTTAATGCATTCCCTACAGGCAGGGCAGGGTGGGGCGGGACTGGCTGCGCCCAGAGTAGTTCCTTAACCCCTTGTTGCCCACTGAGGGGTTTGTATACTCCGTCACACAGCCCTTTAAATATAACAAGGAGAACAGTGGCTTGCCAGAAATAAGGTCCCAGCCCCTTGTTTCAGTTTCAGTTAAGGATCCTGACAAGAAAGAGTCTAGTGCATAGCAAGGGAAATGAAGAATAAGTGGTTATAGTTGACATTTAATTTCTACACAGTTGGAGAGAGAAATGAGATTGACTGTTGTTCAGTTCATTATATCCTCCAACCATCCAGGAATGTAGCAATTTGTTGTTTCTTTATTAAATATAATAGGGAGATGTTTTGATAACTTTTCCTTGTAGAGTTCTCATTCTTCAAAATTCATGTGCGTTAGCAGCCTGCAATCTCACTATTGTTCATCATGTTATTGTTATATCTCCCAATTAACGTGAAGGCAATTTGTTATGTCAAAAAGGCAATATGACAAAACTTGATAAGCAAGCAAGCTGCAGAAAGGTCTAATAACTTTTTATGAGTTACTACACCATTACTGTCAAGATTTTAAAGAGCACTTGGAAACCTTAGCAGGCATGAAAATGAAGGCCCTCTCTCATTCATTAGCTAGATTTTTCTGACTGCTATTAGGGTGCATCTTCATTAAGAAATGACACATTGTTGCTTCAGCTTTGGGTCAAAAACAGTTTTATTTATAGGATTTTCTATGGGGATCTGAGCACTTCACCTCAGTCAATCAGTTTATCTTCACTACACCAGGTAGGTAGGGAAGTATTATTATCCTGATTTTATAGATGGAGAACTGAGGCACAGTTAAATGATTTTTGCAGGGTCACTCAGCATAGCTGTGGAAAAGCCAGGAACAAAGACAAGATCTCCTAGATGCCAGTCCAGTACCTTAGCTGTGAGACCAACTATCCTGTCAAGTCTGTGTCTCCCTCACATTCGATAATAGGTACTAAAAATTATTTGATCCTACCTATGCTGAACAGTTACAAACTGATTAGGTAGTGGGGCAAGAGGGAGACCTATTTAATGGCTCCCATTTTCTTCATGTAGATAGAGCCTTAAAGAGTGGATAGATTCTTCTTGACCCTCACTCCTTTCTTTTCCAAAGCTGATATTAGGGATGCATGAACTATGTGGTTGCAGGTGGCACACTCTCAACCTGTTACATGAGACACTTCTTCCGATATAAGATAGCAAGAAGTAGAAGCTAAAGCACAAGTTGCACCTAAAGAAGCTGAAGTGCTGGAAGGATCAGGGAGGCCTGTCGCATACACACCTACTGGCAGTGGATTCAGAGAGGTAAGAGAAATTATGAAGCTGGCAACTTTAGCAGCAGGGGCTAACAGCTGTTGAGGGCATCTTTCTGCCACCACAGAGACAGGAGCTGGGTGGTGACTACTGGCACGTTGTTGTCTAGTGGAGGAAACTGTCCTTCCAGAATGGCTGTGGAATACTTGATGCCTGGCTGATTTATGCACCAAGAGTGTGTGCCTGAAAAGAGCCTGTAACAAAAACAAAGTCGGATACAAATTTGCATTATTTTCCATATATTTGCATAAATTCAGGCACAACCTGAAGCATGTGCATTCCTATTTTAAAATTATATTAATGACAGTTAGGTGTAAGCATTTCTGGAGAGCCTAGAGTGTTAGGCTGCTGCCATGTAGAAGACAACGAAGAATGAAACTCCTATGCCACAGCATATTTCCAATATTGTCATTATTCTCTTTTTCGTGGTAGAAAGTCCTAAGATGATGAGCAGGGATGGGAAGTGTTATCCATAACTTATCACAACCCCAAAAGTGTCAAAAGGAAATGCAGAAAGCCAAGATATAGTCAACAATTTTCTATTGGTGGGCTTACAAGAACTGGTAATGACATATTAAGATTGTACACTGGAAAGTCAGGGGTCCTCAAAATGCATTTACATTTATTTTCCCCTCAAAAAATGTTTGCTCACTGACCTCTGGCAACAAACTGAAAAAGTCAAGGTAGCCCAAAGCAGCCCTTCTGACAAATTTCAAAGTGAAATCAGATGAAATGAGACCTGAGGAAATGTGAACATGAAGGCCCTGACCCAAAGCCCCTTGTATTCACTGACAAGACTCTTAACTTCAGTTGACTTTGGATCAGAAAGAAATGTGAGCTCAGAATTGTGTTTTCTGAGAAGACATTTAGAGGAATCTAAATGTGGATAAGCTAAATTATGAAAGATATTAAAGGAAATTTTCCTTTGAATGATTTTAATGCCAGGATTATTTCCTAACACATTCATTGCATATATCTTCCTTCACTGAGCATGAAGCCCAGCATCAGAAAAAACCCCAGCAACCAATCAAACCATACCAAAAAACCCAGACTGTTGGTCAAGTATCCCCTATGAAATAGGGCTACATATCTGTAGTCTACAGGGGAAAACAGAGTAGGTCTGAGTGTCTGAATACTTAGTACACAGAAGAAAATTATGTTCTGGGAGGCACTTAGAGTGGGATTTTCAGACGTGGCTAGCGAGCTAATTCACACTGAAATCAATGAGAACTTGGTGCCTAGGCACTTTTGAAAATTTGAAGATCTTAAATGAAAGCCAAGATCATGCTGCTTATTTCTATCATTGTGAAATTTATGTATTGATACTATGTAAAAACTTATATATGTATAATGAAACTATGTTCCTAAAATCTGAATCAAGGTAGGGTTGATAAATAGGTTTATTCCAGGCAAAGAATATATATTCACCTGGCTGCCTTGGTTCACATGTGAATTAAGCATTGTAAACCTACAGAATAGAAGCTCTATTTGCATATGATGTCAAATTGAGGATGTGAAGGCAGCATGGGGTCAGCATGCCAGGGAATAAACCCTGGCAGGTCATCCTGACTGAGGACAAAACAGTGAATTTGTGGGGATATAAGGAAAAGGCAAAAGGAAACCTTTTTATCCATCCCAGAGGAAGGAAAAATGACAGCACTTTCTGCATTCATGAAAGAGGTATCTCAGCCAGGTTGGTTGGAGCTGCTAGGAGACTGCTTTGAGTGAGATAAACTTCTTCAGACAACGGTTCAGCCTGTTAAAGTTAACTTTACACTCAAGTAAACGTGTTATAAAAAAAAGTATATGTAACCATTTCTGTTTCCATTATCTTGACTCATTACCTCTCAGTCTTAGCTGTTGAAAACATATTTATAATTAAAACAATCATATCTTAGTGCTCTGGTATTCTGAAAGGCCTTATCCGGAGTTGTAACATTCAAGCTGTGTGCATAGTGTTCCCTTGGGCAGCAAACCTAGTCATTTCTGTGAGTGTCCGGCAGTTAATGAATGGACATTGCAGGGGAGTACTCGCGGGTTGATGTGTGCCTATCACTAACCTGCACTGAGAGGGAGAGGGCTATGGAGGCCTGAAGATAGTTCTTATGTTTCCAGAGGCTGGTGGTTTCAGGGAACTGAGCTACAGCAAGAACAGACAAGACCACTTCATGATAAGGGCAAGAAGTGGTGAGTTGCCATAGGAAGGAAGATTTATTCAAGCAGGAGCAAATGACAAGGGGCCCAGGGCTTGCACCTTCTTCAGGCAATTCCTGCCTGTCGTCTGAGAATCTGTAGTGACAGGTTTCAGAGTAGCAGCCGTGTTAGTCTGTATTCGCAAAAAGAAAAGGAGGACTTGTGGCACCTTAGAGACTAACCAATTTATTTGAGCATAAGCTTTCGTGAGCTACAGCTCACTTCATCGGATGCATCTGATGAAGTGAGCTGTAGCTCACGAAAGCTTATGCTCAAATAAATTGGTTAGTCTCTAAGGTGCCACAAGTCCTCCTTTTCTTTTTGAGAATCTGTAGAACAACCTCTACTTTATTTCACTCGACAAAACATAGTCTTTACTCCTTAGTCAAGCAAAACTACTGTCTATATCAAAAGTTGCTGTAGCTGTGTTCATCCCAAGATACGAGACAAGCTTGTCTCTCTCACCAACAGAATTTGGTCGAATAAAAGATATTACCTCACCCGCCTTGTCTCTCTCATTTACTTCAAAATGTAGTTGGGCCGGAATAATAGCAGAGAGAGTCAGGTGAAATGCATTGTGCCCTCCAAAAAGTCACCATCAAAGCTGCTTCACGCTGCAATTCAACTGGAAAGGACCAATCTCCATAAAGGATATGGTTCCTTCTATGACACGCCACAGTACTGAGAGAACTAAAGAGTGCCCCCAAATGCAGCCATTAGCATATGGCTTACAGTTGGTCATTTTGATCAGAAACGCTTAGTTTTCTTTTCAGATCAACAGTGAAAAAGAGGATTTCATATAGTCTCAATAAACAGAAAAAGAGTATAGTAAAGAAACCCCATTGAACAAGCCAACTATAAATAACTCACATAATTTTTAGCATGTTTCATGAGCAGCATGCTGGGGGGAGGGGGGGAGTGTTTTTGGGAGGAACGTGACAAGAAACCAGACATTTCTAGAAGATTTCTTCTCCCAAGATGCCAAATATCATCTGATTGAAATATCTTTTAAAAACAACAAACTAACACAAAAAACAACCAGTCTTTTTTTAATGTAACCTTTAAACTTGCAAAACTATTTAATTGATAATATCTGCTGAAGAGAATGCATTATGCAGTGTTTACTGTAATTTTCCTTCTTACCAAACCAAACAAACTATTTTTAATAAGACTACAGCTTGTAATTCATAGTTCACTGTGGTTCTTTAATAAGATAAAAATTATATTGAGATCACACAATCAAGACAAACAGTAATTGCATGTTGGGGATATTATTAACTCAAAATATGCATTTCCAAAACAAATATATAACCTACTCTCCCTCTAGTGGCAAACTATTCTAGAACGCACAAATAGCACGGAGACTAAATTGTACTTAGGAGGAAAAATGGCAAGCAATATGCAGTAATAACATGAGGAAATTCTAAAAAAACTCACATGAACTTTACTCTTGTTTCATAGTTATATAAAGTAGTAGTTAGCAGTTTAGTTCTGCACAAAGAGTTTGCAATACAGTTGGATGACATATGTCCTGTTTATGTGTCCTATAGTTTATATTTATTAGTTATTGTGTGTCATAGTCTGAGATCATTGATTTTAAAACTCAAACCGGGATTTTCAGTGGACTAACAGAGTTCGGTGACAAAGTTAACAGGAGTTGGGTGCCTAACTTATTTTGGCCTCTTTAAAAATCACAGCTTCAGGCCCTTTCCATTCTCTGACAAAATACCGTGGTATACAATATGGAGTCTGCTTCTCTAAACACTACATTCCCACCTCCCTCAGCCTTTCCCCCCTTGACTATCTGGACTGGGAAACAGTCCTGGAAAAGCTGTCTCACTGGGATTAGTTTCAGAGTAGCAGCCGTGTTAGTCTGTAGTCGCAAAAAGAAAAGGAGTACTTGTGGCACCTTGGAGACTAACAAATTTATTTGAGCATAAGCTTTCGTGAGCTACAGCTCACTGGGATTAGTGACTCAGTACATAGACCTGGGGCTTCATTCTTCATCTTTTGAAGTCAACATAATTATTGCTATTGATTTCAACTGAAGCAGGATTAGGGCCCTAATTTATGTACTTATCTAGTCTCCACTATCTGTGTGCTTCATAATCTTTGGCGTATTTATCCTCACACACCCTTGTGAGGTAGGGCAGGGTTATTATCCCCAATTTACAGGTGGAGAACTGAGATACAGAGAGGCTAAGTGACTTGCCCAAACTCACAAAGGAAGTTTGTGTGGAGCAGAGAATTGAACTGGGAACCACTGGACCATGCTTCCTCCCAAAATAGGCTTTTGCTTGACTTGTTAATAACTTGACACAAGCACAAAGGACAAGGTTTTCAAAGATGCCAAGTGATTAGAAGCACAAATACCATTAAAAATCAACAGTTTGTGTCCCTAAGTCACTTAGGTGACTTTGAAAATTCCACACATAGGCAATTTGGCTGAAGTCATTAAGAGGGCACTTTTGCCCAAGTAGAGACTATAGTTATAAGTAACACCTAGAGTTACTATAACTGAAGCTGACAGGAGAAAAGCAATATTGTAGAGAAGGGCTACTAGGATAATGAGAGGAATGGAAAACCTATCTTATGAGAGGAGACTCAAGGAACTTGGCTTGTTTAGCCTAACCAAACACTAGATGGAGGAGGGCTCTGAGTTACTACAGATAATTCTATTTCCAGGGGTCTGGCTGGTGAGTCTTGCCAACATGCCCAGGGTCCAATTGATCACTATATTTGGGGTTGGGAAGGACTTTTCCCCCAAGTCAGTCGCCAGAGACTCTAAGGGGTTTTCACCTTCCTCTGCAGCATGGGACACAGGTCACTTGCAGACCAATTGTTCTCCCTGTCCACTGAAGGTAGAACAAGATGTAATGGGCTTAATCTGCAATAAGGAAGATTTAGGTTATATATTAGGAAAATCTGCCTAACTATGAGGATAGATAATTAGTGGAAAAAGTTACCAAGGTTATGGAACTCCCATTATTGGAGGTTTTTAAGTACAGGTTAGACAAATACCTGTTTGGGATGATGTAGGTATACTTGGTCCTGCCTCAACATGGGGGCATTTAAAATGAGACACATCAAAAGACTTCTTTTCTTATAATCAGCTACCTGTGAATGACAAGAAATATATTGTATGAGACACTAGAGCAAAAAAATACTAACATTTCTTTCCTGTATATTTTTTATAATTTTTTCAGAACTCCCAGCTTACTGATAGGAATTAAGTGAAACTGGCAGAAACAGCTGTTGTGCATTTATAAAAATAATTCTTCTTGATTTACTTTTCTGAATACTTTTTAGAACAGTTCAAAAGATTCTTATTCAAAACTATTAAAGAAAACAATAAAAACGGAAAACAGAAGCTACAGCTCACTTCATCTCACGAAAGCTTATGCTCAAATAAATGGGTTAGTCTCTAAGGTGCCACAAGTACTGCTTTTCTTTTTGCGAATACAGACTAACACAGCTGCTACTCTGAAAACTCTCACAAACAGTGAGCTATATGCTCACCTTCTCATTTTACACTGAATTGCATACTAAGAGACAAAAAGAAAAGGAGTACTTGTGGCACCTTAGAGACTAACCAATTTATTTGAGCATGAGCTTTCGTGAGCTACAGCTCACTTCATCAGATGTATACCGTGGAAACTGCAGCAGACTTTATATACACACAGAGAATATGAAACAATACCTCCTCCCACCCCACTGTCCTGCTGGTAATAGCTTATCTGACAGTGGGGTGGGAGGAGGTATTGTTTCATATTCTCTGTGTGTATATAAAGTCTGCTGCAGTTTCCACGGTATACATCTGATGAAGTGAGCTGTAGCTCACGAAAGCTCATGCTCAAATAAATTGGTTAGTCTCTAAGGTGCCACAAGTACTCCTTTTCTTTTTGCGAATACAGACTAACATGGCTGTTCCTCTGAAACCTGTCATACTAAGAGACAGTAAAGTTTCTCTGGGATCCATTTTGGTGTCATTTTTTAAAATGATGTTTACATATCTGTTAGTGAAGTGACCTTCCCAAGTTCCTGCGGGTGTATTCATGTTTGCAAATGATATAGATCTCCTATCTGTGAAACGCAGGATTAATGTTGCAGCCCCATATCATCGAACCTGGGCATTGGTATAGTCTCATTATGGTTCCCTGGCAACAAAGCACCAAGGCACTCTCATGAATGTTAACAATTCTTATTCACATAACCTTTAGTCACTTCCTTAGAGTTCTTGCAGAAATAAATGAGTGTATCAGTGTTATCTGCTCCTGGAATATCAGACTCAACCTCAAATCTTTTTCTGTTCAGGGAGAGAATTATTACTATGATTTTATCTGAAAGTATAGCTTCTATTTTTCTCTGTATTCTTTTAGTGCTGGAATCATACCCTATTACTTCATCTGAAAAAGATACAACACAATCCCATTTTCTCCTCACATTGTCTAGAGCAATCCTGACAGTTGGTATCCGTTCTTAGCTTATAGGATGAATGTGTGGTAATGTGACTAACCTATTACTGGGTGTATAAATAAATATCTCTTTTAGAAGGAGAAAAAATTACCATTGCAATTTTAAAACATTTTAAACTATTTTTTCAATAATTCTACATCTAGAAAAACAAAAAGAATAACAAAGGATAGTGTCATTAAAATGTTGCGCTGGCTAATACATATAAGCATTCTTCCTTTTCTTTATGATTTTTATTAAAGTACTACCTAGAAGCTGCAACCAAGATGAAGGCCCCTTTCTACTGGGCACTGCACATACATGTAGTAAGAGAGAATCCCTCCCTTGAAAAACTTACAGGCTAAACAAACAAGACAGATAAAGGGTGGGAGGAGAAACAAAACTGGGGAGAGGTGAAGTGATTCTCCCAAGGTCACACAGCAGATCAGTGATAGAGCTGGGAACAGAACCCAGCTCAGTGCTCTATCCCTGGGACCACATGTCCAACGGCTCTGCTCATGCAGGCTCCTCTGATCGGGACTGAAAGTGAGTCTAAGATTATACACATTTAAAACCAACACATTAGAAATGGGCCTCACACACAGTGGATCAGATCCTAAGCTGGTGTAAATCTGCGTAGGTACATTGAAATCTACAGCTTCACACCAGCTGAGGCTCACTCCCAATATTTGGAGAGACGTTTTGACCCAGACCCAAACTTCCCCAAAGTTCAGGGTATTCAGATCCAAGGTTTCATTCAGTCCATTGTAGAGAAAGTGATCAGTTATCTAGTTTAAATCTGGACCCCAACTTTACAGAACAGGGGTGTTCAGTTCCTGAATTTAGGTTTAAATCCAACTGTCAGACATATATGCCCTCTGCAGGAGAGAAAGCTTTGAATTTTTAGACAGGGGACACCCAGTAGAAATGGTACTTACAAAGTGTAATAATGTACCTACAAATCTAATTCTGACCACAAAAATTCCCCATCATAGTAAGCATTAAATAATACCTCAGAAGCCAATCGCAGCAGAAAAGCCAAGGACTGAATGGAGACAGAGAAACTCATACTCCCTGAGGTGAAACTGGTTGGCAAGATGTGGTAGGGAAGCGTGCCTTGTCATCGCCTTTGCTGAATCTGCTGTGTCGGGAGTGTAAACAAAAACACTTAAAGTTAATAAAGAAAACATTGTTTGTAGTGGGCTGTGGATCAAGCCCTACATAAAACAAGGACTTCTGTCACTAGGCCTTGATTCTGCAAATACTTGCGTACATTGACTCCAAGCACAAGAGTAGTCCTGTTGACTTCAATGTAAAGTTAAGCACATGCCTAAGTGCTTGCAGGATGGAGCCTACATCATGTAAGGTAAAAGCCTCTAAATTCCCCAACCTATCCAGCTCCCCACATTAGTTTTAATTCTTTTTAATTGAAAGAATACTTAGCTCTTATATATTCAGTGCATTTGTTGCCATGTCAGTCCCAGGATATTACAGAGGCAAGGTGGGTTAGGTAATATCTTTTATTGGACCAACTTCTGTTGCTCAGAGAGAGAAGCTTTCCAGGCACATTGTCTTTCAAGCTCTTATATAGCACTTTTCACCTGAAGAACTCAGAGCACATCATAAGGAGGTAAACAATATCTTGATTTTATTATTCTGTTAGAGAAAAGATCCTGGGGGAAAACATCCAAGAAAATTGACCTGTGAATACAATTGACCTGTGAATGCTCTTAAGGTATGAATATATGACCCTGTAACTTCACACACTCCTGTCTCCCATGGGATTCAGTTCCATTATGACAGCCTATCACATGTCACATGCAACTACTTTCTCATTAAATTCCATTGTTGGTAGTTATGCAGGCATGCAAAGCCCTGGCAGGTGGGCCATGCTACTCATAGCCACGGTTTCAGTGTTCAAAGCCTACAATGAGCATTTCAATCACAATACAACATGGCCAAGGTAGTCTGACATTTCATCACAGCTTTCATCAGGATCAACAGCAAGAATGCACCTCCAAATGCTTTCACACATCCCTCACCCCAAGAAACAACTAACAGGTTCTAACAGGAGACCATACAAACCTACAGACTACCAGCTGGATTCTGTGGTCCACCTCTTCAGAAACTCAGCACAGAAGGCCGATGTGGCAGGGTGAGCAAAAGAGGCTTTATACCACCATTGTGCCATCCAAATGATGGCTTACTGTGGGGGCCAGAATGGCTCCTGGTATAAATTAGAGCAGCTCTGGGGGTTTGCCCTTTGTTTTAGGCTCCTACTCCTCCCAGTATACCCACTATGCTAGGGCCTGTGAGGAGGAGCAGCACAGTGCCTTTCCAGCTTCTTTGTGGCCCATATATACCATCAGAGCAGCATATAGAGGTCAGAGAAGGGGGACCAGAATCCAGCCTTAACATTCTGGAGTTTTTCCATTTGGCTTAATGCAAAGCTGCATGCTGCATTTGTGCCACTATATGGTGCAAAGGGGGCCAATATCAGGCATCATTAGCTCTCCTGAGCCTCCTGACATGATCTAAAAGTGTGTCCATCAGCTAGCACTCCTCAATCTTCTTGGATCTAGAGGAAACCCTGAATAATAATAATATTAAAATATGTATGTCCTGTTGGGACTCTAGTAAGGTTTCAATTATGGTTTAATGAATACTCCTCTGAATTAACCCTTCCCAAACTGACTTTCGCATCCCAGGTTTCTGGTGGCTCTGTCACATGCAGATTCAGAGCAGATACACTGTGGTTCTGGCTCCAAGCAGAACCAGTTTCTCCATTAAGAATTGTTAACTGGGTTTGCACTGATGCTGCAAATATTGATAGCATGCCTTTCTGTCATAAGTCCAATTTCTGTTTAGCTTGGAGAAAGAGCTGAACAAATTCTGGGATGAAACATCTTTCATGTTTAAGTTTCCAGCAGCTGGCCCTAAATTCAAGGTAGGCTTAAGAAACTCTTTGGAGGGTAGTGATTTCCCCCCCCCCCCCCCCCCCACACACACATTGTTTGGATATAACTGTCCAGATGGAGACTGTGTGAGTAACTTGTTTCAATCCATTCAGCTGATATAAGAGGTTAGTGGCCTCTTTAGGTAATATATAGCTTGGTCTGAGTTAGCCTAAAATGAGTTTAAGATGAATTCCCTGAAGAAATGGTTCCTGGCATGTGATCTGGCTGCTGAGGAGCCTTTCTTAAAGTGATAGTATTCCAATCTGATTTCCTACAGGCTGTGTGTATTTAGCAAGGTTAATATGGGGACACTTCTTTCATTTAAGCAAGGCATCACATTTCTCAAAGAATTTACTAAAGAGAAGGCAAGGAAGCATTTGACATAGGAACCGGATTCTACTCACCCTACATCCTGTGTAGTCATTTATACCCGTGCAAAGTGGGAGCAAAATCAGAGCAGTAGTGTTTTACAGCTACTTTGCACTGGTGACAGTGACTCCGTGGGGTGCATGTCAATGGAGAACCAAGTTCCAAGCATGTAGGAAGAGTATTCATTTTTTATCCCATTTACACATCCACTTAGCTAACGTCCATCTGTGGAAATTGGATTTTATCTGTTGTAGCAATGGTTTGAAATGGAAACCGTGATGTTTACTCAAGTCTGTGGGGACAGGCAACAATGAAGATCTCAGGATGTTGTTGTTTTTCTTGTAAAGGGTAAACTGACGTGCATCATAATGGGATAAAAATTAAAAAGTGATGTGGTCGATATTTTCAAGACGGACTTCGCATTTAAATAGTTGGACAGTTTCCCAGCAATCCCAACTCTCAGAAAATCACTATTCAGTTCTTGGTCTGTTCCTGGAGCACAGAAACTATGAGCTGTCTCTTAGGGGTGTTAGTGAATTTACCATCTAGTCCTTTGACTGACAACTCTTGGGGTCAGGGACTGTCTTTACTCTGTGTCTATACATAGTGCCTAGCACAATGGAGCCCTCATATTGTAATGAGCCTTTAAGTGCTATTGTAATACACATAATAAATAATATTGTCCAAGATCACCCATAGAAATCTCCTCTCTATAATATCAAATGTTTTTTCAGCAACCAGATTTTGATTCTGGTGAGTCCTTAGCAGTGCTTTAAAATAGACCTTGAATATTAACAATGACTGATGATCTATTACTGATACAGCCAGTATGGTCATTAATAATTAGAAAAGAAGCCTCCTAGTCCAGATGTTTGTGAAATATATGCACAACTTTAAGCTAATCTAAACTTAAAAAGGAAATTGCACATCCAAACTGAAGGATTTATCCTTCAACATATCTTTTCCAGGCTTGTGGAAGACCGTGAAAGAAAGATGGGACAAGAAAGCATCACCCTCTAAGAAAACGATATATGCTGGAAATCATAGGGACAAATACATCTTGGGACATTCAGAGATTTGCCCAACAAACAAACCTTAAAGCAAAAGCTCAAGAACTGTCTCATGATAGAGATAGCTAAGCACTAGATTAGGCTCCCAAGGGAGACTGTAGATTCCTCATAATTGGAGATTTTAAGAACAAGTTAGACCAACACCTGTCAGGGTTAGTCTAGGTAGACTTGGTCCTGCCTTAACACAGTAGGCTGGAATAGATTACAGTGATAGCACCTTGTATATTTCTGGGGTGAAAGGCTAGGCACCAACAAATCACCCCAGCTCCTAGCTTTCACCCCAGAAATATACCGTCTTACACTGCTCTGTATTCCCTTAGACAGTGCAAGCTCATTAATAAGTTCACCATTTCTTCAAATGAAAGTGAACATGCACCAGCCTTCGTAATATGAGCTGAGATTCCCCCAACACTTCAACCAAAAACCACACTGTTTTAGGTAAAATATAAAACAGATTTATTAACTACAGACAGATTTTAAGTGATTATAAGTAGCAGGCATAGAGATCAAAATTGGTTAGCTAAGAAATAAAAATAGAAACACAGTCTAACAGACTAAGCAAAGTTTGAATCAAGCAGTCTCTCACCCTAACAGATGTTACAGGCATCTCACAGCTCCTCAATACACAGACTAGACTCCCTTCCAGGCTGGGACCAACCTCCCTACTTCAAAGTCTCTCTCTTCCAGAGGATCTTCCAGATGTTGAGATGGGGGGAGGAGAGAGGCCAAGTGATAATGTCATTATCCCTCTTTTATACATTCTTCCAGCTGCTAGAAAGATCCTTGCTGTGACGTGGGTTAGGCCACCCCATTGCACACGTGCCTTCTCTGAGAAGCCTCTAGGATAGTCTATTCTTCTCGGTGGGTCATTAACGCCTGTCTGGGCAGTGGTAGCTGCTCCTTTGTTGCAACTGAAAGGCCAGCTCTGGGCACTCCCAACCTCACAACATATTTCAGTAACACATATAGCAACACTTTATACCTTCACATATGATGATAGCACATACAATTCTACAGAATATTAAGTTTCAACAGCTCAAGACTTTTAAAATGATACTTCACAAGGCATGCATTGTACAAAATATATTCACCACTGTCATACGATGGATACGTGGGTTCCAGCAGGGTGCTATTTTAAGGTACAGAGTGTTACACTGAGCCTGAGTGAGATGTCTGCGAAGGGTCATATCAATCTTGAAATTAGAGCTGGTCAAAAAATAACCATTATTTTTTGCAGTACATTTTGAAAAAAAGATCATTTTTGTCAAATGTCCCATAAATGTTTCACTTTTTAAACCAAAACCTGAAACTGAACAGCCAAACAATGGTTGGTTTTTAAAATCTATTTTTGTCAATAAAAAGCATGATAAAAATTCAAGTCTTGAAAATCATTTTGGTACAACAAAAATTTTCATTTGTTAAGAAAAGCCATTTTTGTTGCAATTACTTTTTATTGAAAAATTTCAGCCAGCTCTATTTGCAATATTTCTCTTCAATATTAAATTTAATCTGATTAGGAGTTGTGGCTGAAAGGTATTGCATGGGTTTAATTTGTACACAAATGCATGGAGCAAGTTACAGCCTTACCCCACCTAATGTGTTCAAAATTATGCCATTGGAATCAATGGCAGTTTTCCTACTGATTTATATGAGAGCAGGATTGAACCCTTTAATATAATCCAAATCCCTTCCTCCATCTACTCCCAAATCAGCCGCTAGGTTACCTTCCTTGGCACCTCTCTGTCTAGTACCTGTCAGCGGGAGGTCTTGAAAGCTCTTGTGCTGAAAGAGAGAAGCTTTAGAATTATCTCAGAAGACTGAAGAATATGAAACAATGGCAATTTAAAATGATTTATGTACTTGTCTAGAGCTCACCCTCCCTCAGGTGGAAACAGGAATGGAGAGTAATAGAAGAAATAGGGTTTATTTATAAAAGTAAATATTACTTCAGCTTTAAATCCATGTTTGCATTTTTATGCATCTGTGTCACATGAGGTTGAGGGCATATACTCCCAAGAAACAGTTCTTATCTTGCCTTGTGGGGTTCGGGACTTGGGATCTGTTGTCATCTCACTATTTGGGGTGGGGGATTTATACACCCAGGTCTTGTCTCACTACATGCATCTGAGGATTGGCTTAGCTACACTTGCGAGTTAGAGCGCATTAAAGCAGCCCTGGGCACCCTAGCTCACTCCCTGTCCACACTGGCAAGGCACGTAGAGCGCTCTGACTCCATAGCTAGAGCACTCCTGGTACTCCACCTTGGTGAGAAGATTAACGCTTGTGGTGTAGTGGCTGAAACACCTGGGTGTCAGTGTGAACGAGGTGTTGCATTACTGCGCTCTGATCAGCCTCTGGAAACGTCCCATAATCCCCTTACATCAAGTGGCCACTCTTCTCATTGTTTTGAACTCACCTAGGAATGCGGATATGCCCTTTAAAAGCTCCATTTTCTGACCCCAGGCTCCGAGATAAAGCAAGCCATTACTGTGGAATGCTGTGTGAAAGAGAGAGAGGCGGGGAGGAAGGGGAGGTCTGCTGCTGTCTGAACTTACAAGACAGCATGCTGGCATGCTTTCAGCTCCCTCAAAACCCACTCTCTCTCCCCCCACATACACACACACTCCCTGTCACACTCCACCTCACCCACCCCCCATTTGAAAAGCATGTTGCAGTCAACTGCATGCTGGGATAGCTGCCCATAATGCACCGCTCCCAATGCCGCTGCAAGTGCCACAAATGTGGCCACGCCAGTGTGCTTGAAGTGGTCAGTGTGGACAGACTGCAGTGCTTTCCCCACTGCACTCTACGAAGGCTGTTTAACTCAAAGTGCTCTACATCTGCAAGTATAGCCATACCCTTATACTCTCAGGGTCTATTTTCTCATCTCTGGTTGCAGTGTGTTACAACTCAGACCTGTAGCAGCTACATCTCTGGGATATTGTAGGAACTGAAGGTGAACATACATGCAGAGTCATGTTCCAGCATGATGACAGGTTTCAGAGTAGCAGCTGTGTTAGTCCGATGCAGTGAGCTGTAACCCACGAAAACTTATGCTCAAATAAATTTGTTTGTCTCTAAGGTGCCACAAGTACTCCTGTTCTTTTTTCCTGTTCCAACATGGAATTCTGGCATAGAGAAGATGGAAGCTGCAGCTGATGTGAATTTACTTGTATTTCTTTGATTTGGGGCATGTTGCATAACACCAATATCTGTCATCCTGGGAGAGAATGTTTTCACCATACTGACGCTGAATGGCAAATGGACATAATACTGTATTAACACTGAAGAGCTGGATTTGACTCCTGCCATGGCTGCTAACATAGGGCAGCACAACATGTGCCAGGGTTTTTCTGCAGCCAGTCTAGCTGTAAGAGCAGTTAAAAAAAAAGTCTATAAGAGATGGCAAATTTACAGCCAGATCAAGTATCAAAGCTAGTGTGATTTACCACCAGCTCCCCAGTGTATTCTGTGACTGAAACTATAGGATTTAAGTTGATAAATGTTTGAAAGAATAAGACAATCAGAACAACTGGAGGCTTTATTAGTATCCATACAGGGAGCTGGCAGAGCCTCAACCCAGACCTAGACAGAACTTGCTAGAACAGCTTACTGCCACTGTTAGTTCTATGTGTAATAATTATTAAGCACCAGACTTGTAATGAACAAGCTTATTTATTGCTTCATAGCTTGATACTGGCATTGCTCTTAGTTATATCACAGCTGGGCTGGCTTGAGAAAGAGACTCTGGGAATGTGAGAGAGTTTCCTTTTAGGAATTTATGGTTCACGAAGTACCATATTTAATACTGGCCATAAACTACTAATTAGCATGCGAGGGAGCAAAAAGCTGGCGGACCTCCTTGCTTTAATACATGTGGTACAAATATTGCCTTATTCACATTTGTAACCAACCACACATGTCCATAGGAGATAGACTATTCCTGAGGCTATGGCTACACGACAGCGTAAGTCGACATAAGTTATGTCGCTCAGGGGTGTGAATTAGCCACCCTCTTGAGTGACATAACATGCCAATTTAAGCGTCGGTGCAGACAGTGCTATGTCAGCAGGAGAGCTTACAGCAGCTCAGCTAGTGTAGCCATAGACTGACTCTCTACCCTAATCCATTAACTGAGTCCCACTCTGGCTGTAGAATAGCACCACAGACAAGATCCAGATGGAAGTGATACAGCTCTGAGCTATAACATCTCCCATCTTGAAATCCAGGAGCAGGGCCAAGGAAAGTGTCACAGAGAGCAGCAATTCCCGTGCTCCATCTTCTCCCATCCCTGTCTCTGCTCCCTGGAGACAGTGGAGCTCCATCCGACAGAGACCTGAGAACAGTTGCACGACTGGAGGCTAGAACTGACATGTATCAACATACTTCTCTTGGCTCACAAATGGGATCCCAGCTAATATGCAAGATAAAAAAAAAAAAAGGAGAGAGAGATGGGGTGGCATGCACAAGTGATGAACATTAAAGGAAAAAACGCAAAAAGTCAGACTGTTATACCAATAAAATAAAAACCAGCAGGATCTTCTTAAAGGGAAAAAAGGCAAAATACCACATTTATTGTGAATACAGAAAGAATCATAGTAAGCAGTTAGTTATAGCTATAACATTCCATTCAATCTCATATTTATTCACACATTCATTCATACAAACACACACACAGAGGTTCTGCAAGGTTGTTATCATAGTTACCAGCCTTAGAGTTGCTCATGCCAAGCCACTGGCCAGGTGGCCTGGACATTAGAAGGGAGCAGGGCCTTGTCAGATGCTCATCTGATGCTCCTGGAAGTTGGTTTGCAGAATCAGACCCCAAAGTTCTCACTTTCTAGAGTCCATTTTTATAGGAATTTCTTCCTATGCCAGTCTATGGGAATTGCTTCATCATGCTGTTGCTGAATCAATCATCAGATGGCACATTTCTGACGGCTCCGGGTGCTGCCAGATGTTATCTTGTTCTTTGGTTCTCCCATTCTTGAGGCTGTTGGGTGGATTCCAGTCTGCCCTCCGGGGGTCCTCTGGTTATTTCCACTTGACGCCTTCTTCAGCCGATGGACACTGGATTCTTAGGCTGGCACCCTCCCTGATCATTCAGTTATTATCCACACCAAGCATCCGTCCACATACATCCTCTATCTCTATTTTAATCACAATTGTTAATACAACAAAAGGGCAGGGAGTCTCTGGGTGCTGTTTCTGTTGTTACAGAGTATTGCTTTGAGTCTCTCTCTGTGAATTGCTTTGAGAACAGACTCTGTCTTAGAATGTACTAATGCAATTAGCAGCTTGCAAGTTTCACACATAGAGGGAGAGAAACAGTACCAAAAACCAAGAGACCTCTTAATTAGTAATTCCCCATAGTTTAAATTCCAGGATATCAAACTCATTTGTGATTTTAATACAGAACTTCTTTAATATGATCCAACATAATCCCCCTTTTGACACTAAGATTTATAATCGTCAGTGTCACTTTCTATGTAGCCTATTCAAAAGAAGGTACTGTGAGGCAATTTGAGTTTGTGATTCCAGTTCATTCCACATACATAATCCTAGTGATGTATCTTTACTACAAGGTTCTGGGGCAAAAGGCAAGGTGAGGCACACCCACTTTTGAGGAGTCCATTCGGTACAACCTCTAGTGTCCAATAGCTTCCCTCCCTCCCCAGCCCACTGGCTCGAGGTCCAGGGTAGCCAGAAGGATCCCATGTGTAATATGGGGAGTGGGTTAACCTTCAATACCTTTGCCTCCAGGGACTGTTGGTGTGCAATTTTGACAACAATTTCTCCCATTAACAAGTCTGGTTTTACAATACTG
Organism: Caretta caretta; assembly: GCF_965140235.1. Taxonomy (NCBI): domain Eukaryota; kingdom Metazoa; phylum Chordata; order Testudines; family Cheloniidae; genus Caretta; species Caretta caretta. The sequence continues at coordinate 197,543,818 of NC_134208.1, read as the reverse complement.
GAAACTTATTGCTTCCATTCATACTGATAAGTGTCAAACAATGATCTCTTTCTTTGTTTTAACAAATGCAAACCCTTAATATTTCCTGATATGACCCAGAACATTTTGTGTTCCAAAGTAGCTAGGGCAAGTATCTGCATTTCAGTGCATCCCATAGCTATGGCTGTGTAGTTTCCTATTTCTAAATTTTTTTCTTATGCATAAGCCATGTGGTAGTATTAAGCCATTGCCAAAGATTCCATCGGGCTTTTAGGTTACCCAGACCAATTTGGACCAAGTCTACATTGGCATGTACTTGGTTTGTCTCAGGCTGTCCTGTAGCTGGGACAGAGAGCTTAATTTTTAATTACCTGCAGGTCTTTAGTATTTTTTTTTTAAACACACAACAGTGCTAGCAACAAGACAAAACACAAGACAACACATAGAACACAAAACACAATTTCTATTGTGACAGTAGATTCATGGTATTGGGTTGCTTTCACTGGCATCAGCTTTTCCTGATTTTCTGAAAGACAAAAAGAACATGTTTCTACCCCTTTTGGGGTGGCAGATTATTGCTTAAAATATTTCTTTTACAAATACCCTTGCTGATTGCAGGCAAAACACAGGAATTGCCCTCACATTTTCCTGTTTTTGTTCTATAGTCAGGCCAGGTTTCAATGGCTTTTATCTTTTAAGGGTTATGGGGAAATTATCCCACTGTTTAGTCATTAAATCCCTGAGGTGGGGTACCTCAGTTTTCCTTCTTATACAGCAGACCAAGTTCATAATGTTTTTCCTGCTGTGTTAAGCTTTAAGTTTTATTTACAGGTAATAACTGAGAAGCATCATTACCATATGACCTTAAAGGATTTTTCCAAAAATCCTACACACTATACAGTGTTACAGGCATACTTATTATTATTAAAATTATCTTGTTATCCCATGCCTTTTATTTAGACAATTTGTTTGCTGACCAGGTGTGTCCTTTATCTGCAGTTCCTTTGTGCTGCTAGTTCTTTCCTTCCTTTATCATTTAGATGATTTGCATTTTCACAGACACTTCCTGCTTTTGGATTTAAAGCCATCAGCAGCTCAGAGACTCTATCTTAAAAGGGACACAATCAACTTTCACCAGAGTTTTGATTACTTTTAACTTCTGCTTCCAAAACACACAGCAATCTGAAAAAGAAACCTATTGTGGCTCCCTTTGGAGCCCTAATAACATTTTAATTAAGTAGCATGGTATGTTTGCATTTCTTTTGCCCCTTCTACAATATACCCTGCACATGTTCTGGGGAAAATGCACATTCCTTCCATAGTTTAACTTCTATAACATTATCCATATCAATTTTTACATAAGGTGTAACTATTTCTTTATTTTTTTGCTGACAGTTTTCATGTACCTTTATCAAAGTGACAGTCTGATTACTCAGAGCCATTTTAAGGCTCAGTATTTCTAACATTGCTTCTTTTTGTTTTGTGCACCTCACCCCTGCTGTTGCTTCAGAGGGGCACTGTCTTTTTTTAAAGTTTTTATTTATTTTTTTACTACAGCTCTCATCTGCTATTTTGTTACAAAAACAAAAATAAAAATCAACCAACCAAACAAAAAGAATCCAATTTTTTTTCTATTCTCCTGATTTTGACTGCCCTGCTGCAGCCACAACTTATAAATTTTGTAAAGCATTGAGTTACCTTTTAAGGGTTAAATGCCAAATCCCAAAGCCAAACAACACTAATTACCTGTGTCTAGCAAAAAGGTCTGTCAGTTTTGCAACTTTGAATTAAAAAGTCAAATGAATTTTTAGTGGCATTATTTAAAACAAAAACAAAACCAATTGGTCCTTATAACTTTACATATTTACACACACACAGATAGATACATACTCATTTTCTTTTCCTTAAACATCCCTTCCACACTGCTCTGTTTTTTACATCTTACATTCCCTTTATACATTTGAGGCAGTTAAGTTCCAATAGAACCCCCTTATGTTCTTTTAGCAAATTTGACTAAATTGTCCAGTCAAATGATTTTAATCAGATAATTTATTTTTGCCTGGCTAATTTACAGACATTCCTTTGGAAAAGGGCCCATTTTTCCTTCAGAATGGCTGCAAAGAAACCAAGAATGCTCTTTCTCTAACACTTTTCCTTTTTAACATTTTCACAGAGTTTAGCTGCTTAATTCCCTCCAGCCTCTGCAGAGTTAACTTTTCACTCTCTTTTCTCTTTGTAATTATGCCTTGGGGTGCCATACATAGGACCTTCTCCCCCTTTACTTGCGTCCCTCCAGCCTCTGCAGAGTTAACTTTTTTACTCTTTTTGTATTCCTGGAGTGCCTCTTTCACTATTTTCAGCTGGCTTTGGGTATTTGTAGCCAGCACCTTCCAATTGTCTGCTCCCTTTTCCATTTGTGCCTTTTCCTCTTTACATGAAGACAAGCGGAGGTAAGAATCCTTACATGCCTCCCACAACAACCAAATTGCTGCTGCATCTCTTTTGGCAGCATGAGAAGGTTTGTATATGAGGATATACTGAGCCAATCTATCCTCTAGGTCCGAAATAGTGCAGACATCAGCTAGGGCTTGTTTAGTCCAAGGACTGTGCCCAAATTTTTGAAGGATTTGTTTAAAAGGTGTAATTTCTTTAACAAAAGGTGAGGTTGGAGTTCCTTCTGACTCCATTCCTCCCTCTGGTACTGGCTTACCCTGTTTTCTTTTAAACATTTTAACATGGATATTTCAATCTCTTTGTCACTCCTGGTATTACTTAGGAAGTGACACAGCCTAGATTCTGAAATCATAGCTTAATCTATGCGTTTTTCCCCTGCTACCTTCCCAGAGGCCAGCAGGTCCCCTGCTACCTTCCCGGAGGCCAGCAGGTCCTGTTAACCTAATAGAAATGCCTAGCTCAATAGAGCTGGCGGTGTGCACATCAATATTTACAATAACTCAGGTTTTTTACCAATATTCCCCCTTTCGCAATTCTCCACCAAAATGTTATACCAGTAAAATAAAAACCAGCAGGATCTTCTTAAAGGGAAAAAGGCAAAATACCACATTTATTGTGAATACAGAAAGAATCATAGTAAGCAGTTAGTTATAGCTATAACATTCCATTCAATCTCATATTTATTCACACATTCATTCATACACACCACACACACACAGAGGTTCTGCAAGGTTGTTATCATAGTTACCAGCCTTAGAGTTGCTCATGCCAAGCCACTGGCCAGGTGGCCTGGACATTAGAAGGGAGCAGGGCCTTGTCAGATGCTCATCTGATGCTCCTGGAAGTTGGTTTGCAGAATCAGACCCCAAAGTTCTCACTTTCTAGAGTCCATTTTTATAGGAATTTCTTCCTATGCCAGTCTATGGGAATTGCTTCATCATGCTGTTGCTGAATCAATCAGCAGATGGCACATTTCTGATGGCTCCGGGTGCTGCCAGATGTTATCTTGTTCTTTGATTCTCCCATTCTTGAGGCTGTTGGGTGGATTCCAGTCTGCCCTCCGGGGGTCCTCTGGTTATTTCCACTTGGCGCCTTCTTCAGCCAATGGACACTGGATTCTTAGTCTGGCACCTCCCTGATCATTCAGTTATTATCCACACCAAGCATCCATCCACATACATCCTCTATCTCTATTTTAATCACAATTGTTAATACAACAAAAGGGCGGGGAGTCTCTGGGTGCTGTTTCTGTTGTTACAGAGTATTGCTTTGAGTCTCTCTCTGTGTGAATTGCTTTGAGAACAGACTCTGTCTTAGAATGTACTAACACAATTAGCAGCTTGCAAGTTTCACACATAGAGGGAGAGAAACAGTACCAAAACCCAAGAGACCTCTTAATTAGTAATACCCTGGAATTTAAACTATGGGGAATCAAACTCATTTGTGATTTTAATACAGAACTTCTTTAATATGATCCAACAAGACAGGCAATTTCATGTAAATAGAGGGTGAGCCTTGATTTCATTGTAATAAATTAGTTGGTTTTATTTTTAGTATCAGAATTAAGTTGCCAAAATAATGTAAGACTTAATTTATGATGTACTTAGTGTACTGTGGCACTTGGGATTGCCTAATAAAACTGAAGAAAATTAACCCAAATAGGTCAAAAATAGGGCAGTTGGCAGCAGTACATGGTAAAAATCACGGGATGTACATGATTGGACATGCTGAGAACACTCATCTGAAGATAAAGGCCCTTCTTCAAAATCAAAGGAAGGAAAAAGCAACTTGCTACGTAGAAAACACAGTGATCACAGGGAAAACAGGGCAAGAAATTAGCAAAAGGCTAAATAAAAACCATGCTTCTATACTGTTAGGTGAGGGTCCTTTTAAGTTTAAAAGGGTGTTTGGGTTTCTGAGGTGAGTCTGATCCATCAAAGTTTCAAAAAGAAAATAAAAAAGAAAGGTAAATTAGAGGTGAAAATGTTACCTCCTCCTTCGCCTAGTGCTCGGAATTCTGCTTCCACCCCATCCCTCTGGTGGGGGAGCCTGTGCCATTGTCTTCCCTGAAAAATGGCACAGGCGAGGTTGGCTGGGGTACTGACAATGGCATTTGGGATGGATAGGAAGTGAGAGCACTGGAAAAGAAACAGAGGCAGCATTGCAGATGTGAGTGATGTTACACACTGCTTCAGTTGGGATGATGTAGGGTCTGACAAAGTATTGAGGCAAGAGCAATATGAAACCAATAACTTACGTAAATAAATATCTAATATGGGAATCTGCAAGAAGGATTAGCACCTAGCTCTGTAATGAGTTGGGCTAACTGGGGAGGACAATAGTTGCCTTTGAACAGATTGGCTATTTAGAGTAGACACCAACCCATGGACCAAATTCAGACCCTTAACATCTGACCCTAGTTTCAAATGGAGGGTTGTTGATATCTGAATTCAGGAAGGGTTCCTTTTGTTTTGCAAATTAGTCAAGGCCACATGAGGGTAGTCACTGAATGACAGCCTTGGAAGGAGCTTAACAGTGGATGTGTTTGAGGCTGGTTTCATGCAACTAGTATTTTTTTTTTTACACAAGCCTTTTACTTCGTATCTCCCACCATTGGTGTAGCACCAATGCATCTGCACTGGTGGGAGGGATAGCATGGACCAGCTGTCATCATTTTGCCCCTTGCCTCATCCAAATCTCAGTGGACAGTCTCAACTAATGCTCCCAGTGTTGCTGATGGAGGTGGGTTGCAAAGCAGGGAGATTTTAACAAAAAGTCTAGTGTAAACAAGGCCACCGGCTCATAAAGCTGTGGAAGCAATGGCTGTGTAAAAGCAGCAGTGATGGGGACATAGGTGGCCTGAGAGCTTGAAGGAAGATCCCCTCACATTCTCTTCAAATATTTCCTCTCTTTTTAAACTGCACACATTGAGAGCAAAGAAATAAAATCCTTGCCAGATTTTGTGGCTTATTTTCAGCTCCATGCACATGCTAATAAACCCCTAGGCAGCAAGAGGAGAGGATTAGAAAAATGGAAACTGTGTGGTGTGGTGGTTGGAGCAATTCTTTTTGGGATGAAATTCAGGGCTAACACTAGGCTCTCCACACCACTTATGGGCTGCACTGGAGAACTGGTGGCAAAGATCTCCACACAGCTTACCCCTACAGTAGGATGTTGAATGGCAAGGGAAGGGCTACAGATCCAACTTTATGTAGATCCAGAGAGACTGGTTCATAGTGGTACACCCCCTCTGTACCAGTTATTTCAGCTGATAGGCTGGTATATTTGCCAGGGCGGGGGGGGAGGGGGGGAGGAAGGAAGGAGAGGGGACAGCACAGCCATCCATTCCTTGGCTCTGGATTGTGGGCCTGTGTGTGAATTCCTCACCCCAAGCATTCTGCCCACCAGCTGTACAGAACTCACTGTGCAGTTTTGATGCAGACTGAATAGGTATAACCCTTAGATTGTGGTTAAAAGTGTATAAACAGGCAGAGATTAAAATAAAGAACTAGAAATGGGCAATGCTTTGAAAAAAAAATGTTTTAAAATGATTTGGAACTATATAACTGGTTAATCTAATTACTGTTGCCCTTATGGTCCCTCCCCCCACCCCATTGTTTGCTAGATTCACTTGTTACATCTTGGTTTTTGTTCTGCAAAAAGCTCAAAGTTGTCCTAATTGGAAACTTCGGGCATTACCAAAGTAGTAAATAATCATCATCTTTGATAGCTGAAATTGAAGAGATGAAGATGCAGGAAACATGTTCCTTCATTAGTGCAGTCAAATGGATTTTGCCAAACTAGCTATTTGTGTGACCCTTTTGAGACTACTTCAAGATTTCAGCACGGTTGATAAAACACGGAGATGAAAAGCACTTATTTCACAGTTTATGCTAGATAACTAATTAACTATAAATGTCAAGTAGCCACAATTTAATTAATTCTGGTTTATTTAGCCACAGTAATTAGATTTTTTTTAAACAATGCAACTTTGTTTTCTAAAAAAGCATAAAATGCTGTACAGTTTTTCATATCAGAGAGCCAGGGGAGGCATGATGTGGTGGGGAAAACAGGCAAACAGCAATAATTATGATCATGACAGAATTATTTAGTTCTGAAATAATATAAACATTGCACCTGATTGTACTCTCACAATGGTGTATCACCACTGACTGTTTTACTGTGGTGTAACTGAGAGCAGTATCAAGGCACTGTATTTGTATGAGATTATTAAAAATATGAATTAACTGTAAATACTGAAAGTTCAGATGAGCAGGCTATTTAGGCTGATCAATACATGTAAGTATCTTTCAGTAATTATCTGATAGCCTCCATTATAAAGGGTTTCAATATTATTTTCCATCTCATTCTATAGTTGTGTGCCTTTTTAACTGCTGCTGCACATTTAGCAAAGGTTTCAGAGTAACAGCCGTGTTAGTCTGTATTCGCAAAAAGAAAAGGAGTACTTGTGGCACCTTGGTTTAGTCTCTAATTGGTTAGTCTCTAAGGTGCCACAAGTACTCCTTTTCATTTAGCAAAGGGTTTCTTTGTGCTGCTCACAGTATCACCTGGGTCTTCTTCCTGAGTGGTTACAGTTAATATGTATAGGTGGTTCAAATGATTCTTGACCAATGCCTTGCATTTGCCAACAGTGAATTTTGTCTGCATCGTGCTGCCCATTCTGAGCTTTTGAACAATAATCTGTAAGTCGCTGCTTCCCCCTTTGCAATTTACACTCACAGATGGTATTCTGTATAACGATCACTCATTTACAGGGCACTCCACTTTTCTTTTTGCACCAACAGGTGGAATATAGATGTCCAACTTTCAAGGGACCTTTTCTGTCTGTAATTCTAGGTTTCATGCATATTAAATATGTCTAGGTATAAAATTGAAGTTCCTGCACAAAGTGTTCTTCATATATAAAATTAATACTTTAAAAATCCCTCAGCAGCTTTTACAGTATTCATTTTTATTTTAACTTGAAATGTTCAATACTAAACAATTAAAGATGGATGGGGAAAATGTTGTCATGTTATCCTACCTCTCTTCATACCTCAGAGCAGATCAGACTAAATGTGGTACCAAAATAAGGAACATATTAAAGATGACTGCAGCAGGAAACCAATCCATCAATGCACTTAAACACATACTTTAAGCATGTGAGTAGTCCCATCAGTGAAATGGAAATAATTTCATATTGATAAATAAGGGGATCCTCCATTTTTTATATGCATAATTCTACACTTTTTATGTGACCACATTGCAGTGATGAAAAGTAGGATATCCCACTACATGTGGATGGAACAAAAGAACAGTTACAAAGATTGAATGATGCTATGAAATGTCCATGGGTGAAATCTTCATTAAATACATCTTATGGTTATTGTTTTATTTAATTTAAAGAAGACAGAAGTAAAAAGTCCAAAGCCGACTTTATTGCAGATTTCATAACTAACAAACAAAATATCTGGTTTCCATAGTCTTGAATATTTGCAAAGGGCATGAAAAGGGCACAGAATAATGACCAACTATAGAAGTCTAAGCATCTTAGCCTCTTCTGCTTTGTTTCTCCCAGACTGTCTGACTCTTACAAAGGTACCTGTTCATTAAAAGCTGGAAGTACATTTTCAACACATTGTGTGGGTGATACATTATGATTGTTTAATAAGTTTCTACAAGCATCTAGTTAAACAGTTTGAAACATTTACTTCTCGAACTCCTTACAACAGTTAGTTAAAGCTTTATGGGACTTTTTCTTTTAAATGAATGTTCTGGTGAATATAAGAGCACCGGAGCACTATAAAGCTCTTTGTTTCAGGATTAAGGAAACTAAACATAAAAATAAATCTGAAAAAACCTGAGGAATGAATGTCACTCCTAATGAGCTGGCAAGCAGAATGTGAAATCCCATCTAAAGAGCAGGAAAGCTACAGCTTTGCTGCTTTATCTTCATTCAGATTCACAATAGAATAAATCAACAGTGTATAAAGTGCCTCTGAGCAAGTCTGAGTGTGACATGCTGCACCCAAGGAATTATGAAAGCCATGAATTCTGCTTTACTTTGTGTTCCAGGTTTACTGAGATTCTGTGTTTTCTTATTTTAAACTGTTCAGAGGAGAGAAGTAAAAGTTTCTTTTATAGGTCATTTATAATGAGCTAACAGAGAAATATATTTAGTTATGGGAACAATCAATTCAGCTCTGATGATTAAATTAGAAAGAAGGTATTGGCAACTGTGTTACATAACTGGTAGTTATATGAACTATGCTATTAATCAGCACATAAAACAGTACGTGTGCAGCATTGAAGGAATATGTAAAGAGTTGTCACTTTGGATGGGCTAGCACCAGCAGGAGAGTGAATTTGTGTGGGGGGGTGGAGGGTGAGAAAACCTGGATTTGTGCTGGAAATGGCCCACCTGTTGATCACTTTAGATAAGCTATTACCAGCAGGACAGTGGGGTGGGAGGAGGTATTGTTTCATATTCTCTGTGTGTATATAAAGTCTGCTGCAGTTTCCACAGTATACATCTGATGAAGTGAGCTGTAGCTCACGAAAGCTCATGCTCAAATAAATTGGTTAGTCTCTAAGGTGCCACAAGAACTCCTTTTCTTTTTGCGAATACAGACTAACACGGCTGTTCCTCTGAAACCTGTCTTTAGTGGGTTGTTCATTCTTGGATTTCAAAGTGTATTTTACCTCCAAAACTGCTTATAGCACATTCAAAAGGGGGGGGGGGTGGGGAAGAAGAAACAAAGAGGCTTTTTAAAAATCAAAAATACATACTGAAATTTGTGTGTAGCAGCTGTCTGATATTATTTCAATTTGTGCTTTGCCTATCCTGCATATGGCATCATATTGGCACACCATCTCATATATCACACAAAGCTATAAACAAATGAAGATCAGACTGTTCCATTCCACCAGTAAATAATAACTAAGTCAAAAGTTGGGCTTTTTGTTCTTATATTCAGCCCCTTCCTTATCCTTTACATAGTGAGTTTATTATACTCAACAAATCAGTTTTATTTCCACCCAGGAAAACTCAAGATAGGTTCTGAATTTGAAGTAAATACTACTTTTTGGAAATGTAACAGGAAGTAGCAACTTGGTTTACATAATGCTTACATATCCCTGTGCAGAGAAGAGTTTCACAGTGGTTCTGTCCAAACTTTGTTGTTAAAATTGAAGACTAATGCCTTATGAATGATTTTTTCCCCATGGGGACTGCCTCTTGATATGTAACCCGATTAAACCCTTGCAACAATGAATCCCTTCTGAAAAATACTTTATAGTAGCTCATTCATAGAAATGGATGCATTCCATCTGCAAAATTATTCCAAATTTTCAAAGGCTGCAGCTTGAGAGCCTCTTCTCTGGTTTTGTTCCTGAGCTAACATTACCACAGGCATTTCAAAAGTAATTCAAAGAAATTTTTAAAAAGTTCAGATAAACTGTATTTTCAATCTTTCCAAAGAAAAACAGAGATGGTTTATTAATTATTTGTCTATGGGCATTTTCAAATGACTGCCTACATTCATTTTCCCAGAGTTTCTTATGTCATATTTTAGTCCTTGTCTCAGGGCAAGTGCACTCCATCCCCTCTTGTGTTAATTACTTCCCTGTGGTCACATCTTTACAGCCACCTTGTCTTGGAGTAGATTGGCCTATCAATAAAAGTCAATATGGCCTCTCTCTCTCTCCTAAGGTTGTGTGGCCCAATGGCCAGAGTCAAGGTGACAGCCCCTTCCCACAGGGCTGTGGGACCAAATGGCCTGAGTCAGTATGGCTCCCTAGTTCAGCCACAGTATATAGAATAGTGGTCAGAGTCAGTGTGGCCACTTGACTACACAAATCAGTATGACCTAGGGGCAAGACTCAGTAGGACCATAATCAGTCTGACAGCCCACTTCTGTGGGGCTGTATAGCCTAGCAGCAGGTACAATATAACTTCCCAATTCAGGAGGGCTGTGCTGCCTAGCAGACAGTCTGTAGGGTCACCCCCTCTCGGGGATGGCCAGAGTCATATAACTTCCCCTTCTGTAAGGCTATGTGGCCTAGTGGCCAGTCAGGGGAGTGGGCCACCACCCCAGGGTGGGTGGTAGCCAGATACAGGGACACAGGCCCTCCCTGCTCCACCAGATCCCAGCTCAGGGCCCTGTCAGTGGCAAGTATGCCCACCACAGGGGCAGCAGGGAATCCACTCAAAATACATGACCCCACCCAACACAATAACTAGTCCCCCTGAGCTACTTCCTACCCTGTTCCTGATGCAGAGTCTCCCAGCATCTCTAGGCTTCTCAGTCAATGCAGCTCCGTCACTCCTTGGGCATCCTCTGGAGTTTCAGCATCCCTGGCTTCTACAGTTCTCATACTGGAGCTTCCAGGGTACATCCTCCCTCTTCAGAAGTCCACCCCCAAATAAGCCAACATGCTCATACCTTTCATACCCAGTTTCCAGCCAGAGCATGCCCAGCAGGGCCACAGGGGCATGGCCTCCTTGGCCCAGAGAGTAGAGTTAACCCTCGCAGTACCAGTGCGGGGCAAGTGTGCCCCGTCACAGCCCTCCATTGATGGATAATGGTAAATAACTTTTAGTAGTGTTATTGTCTCCTGAAAATGCAACACTCTTACTCATGAAGGCCTCAATCCTGAAAACACTTATTTATATACTTAAAGTTTAGCACATGTGTAACTAATCATGTACTTAAACACATTGGTAAATGTTTTCAGAATCAGGGCCATCCAGAAAAAAACCTCTAAGTTGTTTGTTACCATGTACACATGCCAAAAAATATTGGAGACACAAATACACAGGCAGAGTGAATTCCTGACCCCACTAAAGTCATTGTCAAAACTCCCATTGACTTCAAATGAGCCAAGATTTCATGCAGTAGTTCAACTGAAATCAACTGAAGTCAACGGGAATGTTTCTGTAAACTTCAATGGGCTTTGGGTCATAATCTCTTAAATAAATGTACACAGGTAGGTCTGGATTCTCTGGACTGCTAAAGCCACGTCATACTGTGCAAAGTGGCACTAAAGCAACCAGAGACCAATGGAGAATTCTTTCTCTGCATGGGAACTTTCCACTGACGCCAAATGGGTAGAGGCAGCTATGTCTTCTCATATGCTTACTGGCTTTCCCATCACTGGTGTAATGGGAGAAAGGAGGCATGTACATTTAATCACACCGTACGTTGGCTTTCTGCACAGGGTGAATTTCATCTGGAATGCTCAAACTGTCTCTAGGTCTCTAGTTTAGGTAACGTCTAGGGTAAGATTATCTCCCAAAGTGAAGAGAACGTGGAATATTCAATAAAATGGGATCCATTCTCCTTTCAATATATTCAAATCACCCTATTAAAGTTAATGGTGGTTTTGTATATGGTCCACATCAAGGATAGGATAGATGTCTTTGGTGCATTGCGTATAAGTTTTTAATTACAGTATAATGAGAAAAATAGATGGGCTGCAACAAGATATGAAGAACTAACTGCAAGTGATTTGTTTTTAAAAGAGAGAATTTTGTTGAGTTTTAAATTGCCAGCATAATCCAATCAACCCATAAGGAAAGATAACATTTGGCTTTGCATACAGATTTCCACTGAGCCTGGTGAAGATTTCAGGATTTGGCCACGAGAGGCCTTGTGTAAAGTAGGAAAATCTGTGAAGTGTTTTCTCCACCGATGCAGAGCTCCTGCTATTACCAGCGGTGGAAGCTTTAGTATAAGAAGGTGGCCTTGTGCTGTGAGCACAATGCCTGCAGGAGCAAAGGCAAGCATGGTTTTTGTGCCATCCAGAGACTGGGTGTAGTATGCACTGTCTTGTCCCTGCCTGCTCAGTTGAGGAGTTTAGTGTCAACAGTGTTGCTGGGGCTGAGCAGTCTTTTCACTCAGAGGAGCCCAAACCCTGCCATTGTGACTAGCTCTTATGCAGGTTCATGAGGAGGTGCCTTGTTACAGGCAGCCATTGTTACGTCCACCCCTTACATATCTCCATAGGGGTTAGTGGTGCCCCAAATGTGTATAACCAAGACTGCTTCCTCCCAGCCTTTAGGGCAGCAGTAGACCTAGCTTGGCTGGCCAGCTCCAAATGGTCAGGATCCTCCTCTGGACTGAAATTGAGACAATCCACTATAGTCATTAAATAGGACACCTGTTCAGAGAAGGGGCAATTACAGTGCATCATACATGTCAGTGTTATGAGATGGGTGGAAATGCCTACAGAAAACTGCCCTCCGATGATGTCAAGGCAGGGGACGAGTTATGATCACTGCTACTAATTGGCTCAGATGCATACAGAAGGTCAGTCTGTACTAAAACATCTCGCTACATCTGAGACCCTGTCTAACACCCTCCCCTCCCCAATCACTTGTTTGTCTAATTCATGTGTTATGTCTTGTTTCTTTAGATTATTAGCCCTTTGGGGGAAGGACCGTCATTTACTATATCTGTAAAGCTCTAGCACAATGGGGCCCCACTGGCTGAGGGCTCTAGGTGCTACAACAATATAAATGATAAATAATGATAAATTGGAAGCTAGAGCTCCACGCTCCTGTTATAAGACTGAACAAAGTTCTCAGCTAGTTAACATCAAAAGCAACCTCCCTAACTAACACCTGCCTTCCTAACGATGGCATTCTCTGCATACTCTGTGGGGAACAGCCACAGTGGCAGCCACTTCAAGAGCTGTTGGTCTGGGATTTGATTTTTTTAATTCAATTTTTGGTTATTTGTGGTGGACAGTAGGACGGGCAAGAGGGATAAGCTCATGCCCAACACAAAAAAACTCACCTCCTGCCTCTTTGCGTAGGGTGACCAGAGACAGGCTACACTACTTTTCCACTGATATGAAGAGCCCCCAGAATATCCGCAACATTGCCCATAGCAATGCCCACTCTGGTCAGAAGACACAGCAAGTTAAGATAACAGCAAGTAGTGCAGAGGACCGTGACCACAGAAATGAAGTTAACATGAATAGGTAAGTCAAACTGGCTGGTGGTGGCTGATGGGTAATGGAGCTCGCATAGTACTGGACTGGAATCATTCTGGAGTCAGGGACTACACATGGGTTAATTTAAATGGGCACAGAAATACAGTCCAGATTTTTCTCCTCATTCCAAGTGGATTTCCAGGCAGAATGAGGCCTCTCTTTGTCTGACACTAGTGCAGCGGTCATTAGCTAATCTTTTTCAGTCTGTGCCCACTTGGAATGGGTTTTTGGTACATTCATAAATGCTGAGGCTCAGCTTTTGTTCAAGGGAGACAGAAACATGAAGAATGGTGTCAGAGGTTTTTTAATTTAACTGTGGGTGGTGAGTGATTAGAGTCCATAGTGATGTCCCACTGTCCCCCAGAGAACTGAATCTCTCTGCAGAAGGGCATTGTTGCCCATACCAATGTATGCATTTCAGAAATTCCTCCTGTGCATCTGAGGACCTCACTGGAAGGAAGCGGTGCCCTACAGGAAAGTTATCCTCGTGGGCGGCGGGTATCATAGGCTGGGGGAGGCTGTGCCTCCCCAAACAGCCTGGCATGGCCCCACCCACCCTCTGCTCCCACACCCCTCCTGCAATTCCCGGCACTCTGCCTGGCCCACACTGTCTGGGGCTGGACAGCCAGCTGCAGGGACTTGGGTTGGTTGGCACTGGGGCCATGCTGCCTGGCGCTGCAGGGCCGGGGGTGCTGCAGCTGTGCTGCTCAGCAGTCCAGCGCTGAGGGTGCTGTGGGATCCTGTGGGTAAGGGGGGAAATGGGAGGTGAGGGGGCTAGCTCCATCTATGGCCAGGTCACCACCCGCCCATGGTTATCCTGCAGTTTTGAAGCTGCAGCCTATCTCTGTGTTGATGCACTCAGGCAAGGACAATATTTTGTAAGCATCTTGTTGTTTTTTTTCTAGAGGTTGTGGGTGGGAGGGGAATTCCCCCCTTTTATTTCCTGTTCCTTTATCAGAATAACCCTTCCTTCTAGGGAAGGAGGTCAGGATGTGGAACAAACACTCCTGTGTTGGCCGCAGAAGGTTTCACAAGAGCACTGTAATGTAACAAAGGATGCAGTGTGCTGGCCTCACAGTGATTCTAGGCCCTACAAGCCTCAGAGTGTGGGATCAAGCGTGGGACTGTAACATGGATTCCCCATTTGACAGCACATTATGTTGCCTCCAGACTGCCAGGCTGGCCTTTGTTGGCTCCTTTGAAGCTGAAGTAAATATGTATCTATTTAAATGAGTACAGTGGTTGGCCAGTGCATAGCAGGAGATAAGATCCACATATACAAGCTACCTTGATACTCATCTTCCCTGGGCCAGTGAAGATCAGGTATACTGTAAAAAAATCATGGCTCTAACTTGACATTTGCAGACCATCAATACTCACTCAGCTTGTGTTTTCTAATCCTTCCATTCATGAGTAAGCCCATTGTCAGTTTACTTCCTGCTTGAAAGATGCAGATTGTGTCTCTGTACCTACAATTATAGTGTCAAAAATCCATTGTCTTCCCTCTCATTCAGGATAACCTCTGCTGCTTGTATTTTCCTGCCCACAGTCTCCCCTGGAGACTTTGTAATAAGTTAATTAGCACTTTGCTCATACTGTAAATAGGTATTCATGGTGAAGTATACAATACTCCCTTATTTGTAGACAGAAAGATAAACACATACTGCCTGAAAGAAACCTGTTTCTCACATTTTGGTGACTGGACCCAAGTCACAGATCTTAAGAACATATTTTTTATTATATACACATAACTCCTTACCTATTATCCTTACACACATTCTGCAATGATTATGAGGATCAGTGTGGCACAGGCTTTCAGTAGAGGCATTACTTGTCATTCTTTGGTAAATTAGTATGTAGATACCAGACCCAGAGGACCCCTGTAGCCCTTATGCATCCCTGTTCCCTCTGTTCGTTGGCACCAAGAGGTCCCTGGGTCACAGCGGGATACAGGGGGAAGAGAGGGAATAGGGAAGGGAGGTGTTCTGGGCTGTGTTGCTGTGTCTGGAGGTGGCTGTGAAGCACTTGACCCACCATGAATTCCTGCCCTGACCCGGGAGCAAGTCTAGGGGGTTTCAGACCAAAGCTCTGGCCAGGCTTTGCACCACACTTTGGTGCTAAGCAGATGCTGCATCTTCCCTCCAGCAGGCAGGACTCACCCCTGGGTTAGTCATAGAATCCATCCAGGCCCCTGGAGTCAGACAGACTCTCCTTTCTGCCCTTGCTCTGCATCTTCCCTGCTGTTGCATTCAGAGCCACCCTGAGCCCGGCCAGGTAAGCCTGCCAAGGGGACAGTCCATGGCTGGGCTGGGCTGGGATAGAGCCGTAGCAGCCTGGTTCTGGCTGTGGAGGAGAGGGGACTGGGCATGCTTCCTTCTCCTCCTCCACCTGGAGTTGAGCAGGATGGCAATCAGCAGACAAGTGGCTCAGGGTAGGAGCAGGTAAACTTTGGGTGGCCGTGGGTGCTAACTGGGTGGGCCGTGGCCAGCCCTGTGTCTATGCCCTCTGTGTAAGAGATGTCACCTTTAGAGCTCTTGGCAACTCATAATGGGCCAAATTCTGTGCTACACTACTGCAACCCCATTGACTTCAATGGAATTATACTGGTGTTTACTCTTTCTTGAACCGAGTGGTTAGCCAACATCTAGCGAGTTGTTTCTGTTAGGAGGAGAAATTGATAACAGAGGCAGGTATTTATTTGATGCAATATACACAAAGTTCTGTTTTCCTGAACATAGTAGGAATCAAACAACTGAAGACAGTGTCTTTGTTCACAGCACCACCTACTCTTTCAACCACGACCCGCAACAGCTCTTTCTCTAGGCTTCTTCCAGGGCTGTGCTCCCAACAGCTTGTTCAGGCTCTGTGTCTGTCTCTCTGCATCTTGGTTCTCCACTCACCCAGACGTACACCCTTACCTCCAGGCAACACGCAGTGAAAATCCCTCCTTCCAAGAAGTTAAAATTCCTAATGGCTTGGCTATGCCTTTGGCTTGGAGACCACTATTGCATCTTATGTTTAACCTGAGTAAAGAGCACTTGTTACACTCATCAATTTAAGGGGATTTAATCCATTTAATCTATTACAGAAAGTTTCTAATTACCTTCATCCCTTTGGTGGCCAAATATCAGAAGGGATGTTCTGGTCCCAGCACAACATTTAGACTTGCTCAGTGGAATCACCTTGTCACCTTTCTCCTCCCAGGCTGACTATCCTCGACTTCTCTCCCGCAGTGATGATGAGCTTTGCCAGATTTTTCTGGAACAGAGCTGCTGGAAGGTGTCTAAAGGAGACCTCATTAATAACCTACAGCAGAGCATGGGCTCCCTACACAGCCTCCACCCAAGAAACCCGCAACTGCCAGGGAACTGGAATAGGAACAGTGAGTGGGACATCCCTAGCAGAGGGACTTTACATTTGACAACACCTGGCAAAAGCAGTGGGAAGGTGAGTGGCAAAAGAGCCAAGAGTAGTGAGGCGATAACACAGAGATCCACAGAGAAACGCTCAGGGCCAGATCCACAGCTGGTGTTAATTGGCATTGCTGCATCGGCTTCAGTGGAGCTATGCTGATTTACACCATCAGAGGATCGGGCCCCATGTGTTCACTATTTTTATTTCCTTTTTTAGAAGGCATTAATGACTGAAATATTTGTCTGTACTGATTATACAGTATCCCCCCCCCACACACACACAAAAGAGAAAGATTTATGGTTAAAGGTGTATTTCAATGGAGTCCAGCTAGTATTCCCCCGAAAATTACTCTTTCTTTAAAAATTTCTAACCTTAAAAAAAATCTCATCATTTCAAAATCTAGAAATGGAATGATTAAGGGATCCAGCCAGTTTCCCACTGTTTCTCTACCCACCCAACACATACTGCTCATCCATCCTTAACGGTGATCCTTTGTTTTTTTTGCCAAGGGAGCATGCTGTGGCATGTTGTGAAGGAGCAGAGAGAATGCAGCCGGGCACAGGAGGGGTTAAAGAACACCTGTGGGTTCAGTTAGCCCCGCCTTGTTATACCTACAGCCAATGGCAGGCCTGGAGGGGGTGGGGAAGAAGGAAGCCTGGCTCAGTCAGGGGCTGACTGGCGAAGAGGCAGAAGTATGCCTGCCTGAAGGCACAGACCAGCAACTGGCTTGCCAATGCAGCCACTGGAGGCAACTGGTGGGACCCCCGTCTGGTGGTCAAGGGCCCCTACCTCCTGCTCCTGGCCAGCTTGAAGGTGTGACCCTTGTGGGGGTGGGGGAGCTTGCTGACCTTGGTGAAGGAACTTCCCAGTTCTCAGCATCAACCCAGGGCAACCAGACCCCCTCCCAGCCAGGGGGGAAGCTCCCCTACATTACCCGAATCGGAGATCCTGACTCGCCTCTCTGATTTTGTGGAGGAGCAATGGGCTGATGACACCCTGAGTCAGGAGTACACCCAGGTGGCGGCAGTGAACAGAGAGACTGTCGAACCCCACCAAGTGGGATGGTTCCCACACTTTGAGATTCAAGGTGACCATCTGTATCGCATAGAGAAAGACCAACTGACTGAAGAGGTCCAACATCAGCTCCTGGTGCCCCTTGTACTGGAAGGAAATTATGTGACTTGCCCATGCCATACCTGCGGCTGGGCACCTTGGAAGGGAAAAGATGCTAGCCCGGATTTTAGCCCAGTACTTTTGGCCAGGAGTCTACCGAGATGTGGCAGACTTCTGTGCCTCATGCCCCACTGATCACCCTCCCACTTGTAAGTGTACCCTTTGAGCAAATTGGAGTCGACATAGTTGGCCCGCTGGAGAAGAGTGCTGCCAGATACCAGTTCATTCTTGTTGTAGTGGACTATGTGACCTGGTACCCTGAAGCAGTGCTGCTGCACTCCATGACCACCAAGGGGGTGGCTATGGAACTTATGAACATCTTCGCCCAAGTAGGGGTACTCCAGGAAATCTTGACAGATCAAGGGACAAACTTTATGTCCGAAATGATCAAGCAGCTCTGACGGTTACTCAAAATCAAGACCTTAAGAACATCTTTATACCATCCCCAAACAGACGGCCTGGTAGAACACTTTAACCGAACCCTAAAAACAATGCTCTGAAGGTCTGCCCTGACAGATGTCTGACATTGGGACCAGCTGCTCTCGCTTCTCTTGTTCTCAGTGCAGAAAGTACCCCAGTCTTCCACTGGTTTCTCACCATTAGAGTTTTTATATGAGAGCCAACTCTGGGGGATTTTAGACCTCGTGCGAGAAATGTGGGAAGAGCAACCATCCCAAGCCAACAACATGGTACAATATGTTTTAAACCTGCGGGAGAGGCTTGAGGCCCTAGGCTCATTTGCCAGGGAGAACCTCCTACATGCCCAGGATACCCAAGAAGCAGCCTACAATAACTGGGAGTTTCAGCCCTGTGACCATGTGCTGTTATTGTTGCCCAGTTCGGAATCGAAGCTCCTGGCCCACTGGCAAGGACTGTATGAGGTGATCCGACATGTGGGGCTGGTGAACTATGAAATCAAGCAGCCAGATAAATGTAAGGTACAACAAATCTACCACGTGAACCTGTTAAAATCGTGTTAAGCCCAGGAAGTCTTACTAATAGCATCCTACCCACCAGAGCCTGAACTAGGCCCACAGGTCGTGGAGGCCTCAACTCCAGGGATGGTCAAGACTGGGGACAATCTTACCCCAGAGCAGACAGATCAGGCGCTAAAATTGATCACCACCTTCTCTTCCGTTTTCTTGACCCTACCAGGGCGGACTCACCTGATAACTCAACATATTCAGACGGACCCGGGCGTTAAGGTCAGAGAAAAGCCTCGGCCCCTCCCCCAGAAGCTTAGAGAGACCATGAAAGAGGAACTCTGCTTGATGTTAGTGTTGGGGATGATTGAGGAGTCATTTCGTGACTGGAAAAGCCCTGTGGTACTGGTCCCTAAGCCCAATGGAAGCACCCGCTTTTGCATCGACTTCCGTAAGGTCAATTCAGTATCAATGTTCAATGCCTACCCGGTGCCACGGGTTGATGAACTGCTTGACCGCTGGGAAAGGCAGAATACATCACCACTTTAGACTTAATGAAGGGCTATTGGCAGATCCCCCTCAAACGTGAGTACAGGGAAAAAGTCGTTTTCTCCACCCCCTTTGGGTTTTTCAGTTTCAGACCATGCTCTTCGGTTTGCATGGGGCCCCAGCCACATTTCACCAGCTAATAGACTGAATTCTCCACCCCCATAGCAGGTATGCAGCCGCATACCTTGGCGGCGTGGTAATTTATAGTCGCGACTGGCAACACCATTTGAAACATGTGACTTCGGTCCTGCAGTCCCTCCACGGGGGCCGGCCTGACAGCGAACCAAATGTCACTTTGGGAAGAATGAGACCACCTACCTCAGGTACACATTGGGAAAGGGCTTGATCCGTCTCTTGGTTAGCAAAGTTCAGGACCTCCAGCTGTGCCCCACACCGTCCTCAAAGAAGCATGTTCGCCGATTCCTGGGACTAGCCGGGTATTACCAACGCTTTATCCCAGGATTCTGCTCCATTGCGGCTCCCCTGTCCAATCTCCTCAAGAACGAGAGTCCTAAAAGAATACAGCGACACAGGACCCTGGGCCAGGACCTGAGGGAGAAGGAGGGGTCAAGTCCTTCTACAGCCCCCCAACCAACGATCTAGCCACTAGGCTCCCCGGCCACTGAGGGCCTTATCATACTTGTATTCAGTTGATTTTAATTTATGTTAATTAAATGTATAGAAAAGATTTTGAAAGGACTATAATCCCAGAATACATTACGTTATGTTCGCGTTTTATATACTTTCTTATAGTGCAACCTGTTGGTAGAGTTGAAGACTATTTTTATGAACAGAGTTTGATTGAATGATCTCTTTTGTGTCATGAAATGGGTTGATTACATGGTGTTATAAGTTTATGTAAATGTATGCAGTTTGTATGTATAACTAAATGAACTATACTTTGTAGAGGCTAATATGTGTAAGATAGGATTGATTCTCCCTCAGAGCCATGCATACAGGGGAATCTTTGCAGGTGGCTGTTCCTGCTCCTGCACAGAAGAGGGGGCTGACCTCCTTCAGACCCCACAGAGAGTACTCCAGGTCCAGGGTCATGCTGAGGCAATTATTGGAGCCTGGGTGGATTGCAGGCAGGAGTGGGTGCACTGTAGGTACAGATATCATTCTCTCTCCAGCCTCTTAGTGATATCCGTAGTTACGAGGAGTATAGAACCACATTGTGAGGGATTGGGTGGGGCTCCCAGAGATCATAGCAACTGAGACAGGATCTGGATCTGGTTTCTTGAGGATCCCTGGACAGCCATAGAGTTTATGGGTGGTTCCTGCAGTCTATTTCATGGGGGTTGGGTAAATCCCAAGCTCCTGAGTGAATAACTAAAGAGGAATTGTGGTTTTCTCCCAGAGCTCCCCCTGTAATGTTTTCCATGGGAGATGGTCATCTTTTTATGTACAGTAATGTTGCAGTATATATTATTGTTACATCAGATTTGGATCCCTTGGCTAAGAAATGGTACTTTGTCATCTAACAGTGCCATTTTGAACTTTGCACTTATTTTTACAGATTTTATAGGGCAAAGTTAAGGTTCTGTGGGAAGTGTTAATTTGATAGGATGATTGTGTGCGGTGGAGGACTTTATGGCACTAGGGCAATGATTGGATCCCTTTAGTTTCCGGACTTTTAAAGCTAGCTTCATCCTTAACCATGGAACAGTACGCACGTATTCTGAGAGAAAGAATGCATGAAGACGTCTCAAAGACACTGGGATAAATCCCTATGCTTACAAAGAGTGCAATGAGATCTTCAATGAGCACGCAGAGAAAACAAGATTTTGCTAATCTGAAAGATCAATTGCTGTCTGGAATTCAGTTTTTCTCCCTCAATCGATGATGAGTTGCAGCACCCTTGCCAAGTTTCAAATCTGTAATTGTGGGGAATGAATTTATTTTAAACTTGATATTTAGCCCACAATGCCACCACCTCCTGCTGAATATCAGCATATAGTCCTATTCCTAACTTGTCATCTTTTAATATGTGGACAACAGCAAAGATCCCAAAAGGTGATGCTATACCAGAATACAAAGAGGACAGAGTGCATGCTAATAATAGCTCCACCTGACTGATCCATGGGATCTTTATCCCAAAACTATGCAGTATGAAACTGACATGTTAATTCTTTGATCGTGTAAATTGGGCTTTGGTGTTCACATGGGGCAAAGTGGAATTGCAGATCTGCTGGAATGGCTCAAAGAAAATGAAATCACCTTCCCATCAACGAAGCTCTAAAGTCACCTGTTCAATGCCTATTCAACAGGAAATGCCAACGCAATATGTAGAGTAATAGATTGACCAGTATTGGCCCCAAAGAATTATAGGCTAAGCAAACTTCTTTAAAAAAAAAAATGTCCTGAAATACCTCTTTAAGAAAAATTCTGAATTTGCTTTTGGTGTGTTCACAACCCTTCTGGAACTACTTGTGCTTAAAGTAAAGCATGTGCTTAGTGTTTTGCTAGATCTGGGTCTTTCTGTAAATATTCTAGAGAAAAAGTTACGGGAAGGCTAAAGAAGAGGAAGTCTTTGATGATGTCTGGGATACAATTACCAAGACTTCTGTCTTTGGAATCTTCTAATTCACTAATGGCATCAAGGTGATGATGAAGTAACAGCAGGATGCAGTTTTTAGCATCTTCCAAACTAGGAAGATAATGGGAATGCGGGTTCTACAAAGGTCATTGAGTGGAAATTGCCAGGTTTGGGCAGCTAGAATTAAGATCCAAGCAACAGAAGTTGTGTTTTGCCTTCAGCTCAAATATGAAGCACTAGTGGCTAGTTTTTGGACCTGCTGCTAAGAGGTAGTGGACAACAGAAACTGGGACAGTAGTATTACATATGAATCCATGTGATCCAGGGAAGGGGGACATTTTGCCCCATGTGAGACTGTTGAAATTAGGTCTGGGAAGAAAGATAACAGCTGTAGTGAACAGTACACTTGAGGCATCCTGAAGTGGTGTGTTTGCAGTTGAAGACGATTGTTTGTTCCAATCTTTAGGGAGAAAATTAAGTTTGCATGTTGTCAGGGCCATCCCTAGATATTTTTGTGCCCTATGCAACAGGTACATTTTGGTGCCTCAGGCCTCTGCAGGGGAGCTGGCCCAGGCCTCCGCGGGGTGGGGGTGGGGGGCAGGAGCAGGCTTGCGGGGCAAGGGGAAGCACAAGCCAGTGAGCAGGTTGGGGCCAGGTCGCTCCACTTCCCGCTGCCCGGCGATTGCAGGGCAGGCCCAACCCCGCACTCACCGGGCGGTGGGACGTGGAGTGACCCAACCCCAGCCCGCTCCACTCTGCTCTCCTGGCTCCCAGACTTGGGACTTGGGGGGGCAGGGGAGAACTGTCCCCCAGCACTCACCGGTGGAGTGGAGCAGGCTGGGGCTGGGTTGCTCCACGTCCCATCGCCTGGTGAGTGCAGGGCGCCCGACTACTGCTGCAGTCCCCCAGGATGTCCCTCAGCGGAAGGGGTAGAGTGGGGGCGGGGCTGGGGCAGAGCAGGGATGGGGGCTTTCAGGAAGGGGTGGAGTGGGGGCAGGACTAGGGCAGAGCAGGGGTGGGAAGAGGCGGGGTGGGGGGTGAGCAGGGGCGGGGGCTTTGGGGAAGAGGCAGGGCAGGGGCAGCTTTCCTGGCTGGCTCAGCCAGCTGCGGGATTGGGCTGGCCACTGGAGCAGCATGCAGCTGTGTGGGGCACCAGGAAATTTGGGGCAAATTGGTGCCCCAAATTTCCTGGTGCTCTACACAGATGCGTAGTTTGCATATGGGTAAGGACGGCCCTGCATATTGTTAACATTTCATGTTAGTGTACTGACTCCTGAATCTGTGTTGTCCCTTGCTGTTGTTCTTGGGTTGTAAATATTACTCCATTTAAACATATTGATAATATCTGTACATTCATCTTTTGGTTCAGCCAGCCCTTGTGAATTGTTACCTACAGTGAAAGACCCTCTAAACCAGTGGTTCCCAAACTGGGGTTTGTGAACCTCTGGGGGTTCGCAAAATAATACAGGGGGTTCTCAGGAAAAAGTTCCTTAATGGCGGACAGAGCTGTCCCTAGGGACCTCAGGCAGCACGGGGCCAGCAGCCAAGAGTCCCTGGATTTCCAAGAGCTAAGCAGATCAAAGCAATCATATCTATCACACCAAGGAGATTTAAACTTCAAGACTCCTTATAAGAAATGGAAAGGAAGGTGGATATTTTTTGGTGTTTTCAAAATTAAATAGGCAGCGAGTATTGTTTTTAAAATTATTATGAACAAGATTAAGCTTTGTTGTAACATGCGCGGTTTGCCTGGACTGCTCAAGACGTGAATGCTTGTGTAGGAAGAACTCTTTGAGTTGGCTTCTTAAATACCTTCCTGCTGTTTCACATCTGATACTCCTTGATGAAACCTAGGAGCCTTGTCTGATAATAGGCTTATTCAAAGTGATACAAGCTACGAAAGTCAGATCTTGGAAGAGTGTTGCCATTTTCATAACGTAATAAAAACACTGTAATGATTAATAGTAAGAATAATATAGTGTGTAATAAGCACGTCATAAAAACAAATTTTATATTTCCAGGATCACTACTTTTATAATTTAGACTCAGGTAGAGGAGGAAATCCCTGGAAATATTCATGTTTAGGAGGGGGCTCACAAGACTAGCCATTTTAGTGACAGGGGTTCACAGGTTGTGAAAGTTGGGGAACCACTGCTCCAGACGGTAGCGTGGCCTAAAAGGATCAGCCCTTCTGTCAAAGTAGAGACCAACAAAAACATCCCCGGGAGAAGGGACCTTCCACTTGTCCCTGCAGAGCTAGAAGTGAAGGGGGCAGAAGGTAAGAAGACTTTGTCCAGTGTTTGCTGAGCCTGGCGCTGGGAGAGGGGATGGGCGGGGAGGCTGGGGGCTGCTGTCCCGGGCGGGCGGTCTGCGGGAGGAGCGGGGCTGGGTGGCACCGGGGGCTCCGGGGCTGGCTCAGGCCTGTCCCCTTGAGGCGGGGGCGGAGCGCTCTGGCGGCCTCTCCGCGGGAGCAGGGAAGAGCCAGGCGGGCTCCACGGGGAAGAGCCGCGCGCAGAGGCACCAGACGAGGGCGCTGTGGAGAGCGCGGCGGGCTCCGTCCCTCTCTGGGTTTGTCCCCGCCCGGCCCCCGTCACTTGCCGTGCCGGCGCTCGCTCGCTCGCTCGCTCGCTCCCCCGGTCCGGCATGGCGGCGGAGCAGCCCCAGCCCGCGGGCTCCAAGCCGCTGAGCGGGCTGCTGAGCGGCATCGCGCAGGCCGCGTACTACGGCCACGCGGGCGTCACCGAGGAGCTGCTGCGGGGCCAGCTCTACCCCGAGGCGGCGCCGCACGAGTTCCGGGCCCTGCTGGCCAAGATGAGCGGCGTCCTCAAGGTAGCAGCGCCCGCGGCCGGACAGACGGACAAGCTGGGCGGGGGCGCGAGGGACAGACGGACAAGCTGGGCTGGGGGGAAGGGGGGGCGCGAGGGACAGACGGACAAGCTGGGCTGGGGGGAAGGGGGGGCGCGAGGGACAGACGGACAAGCTGGGCTGGGGAAAGGGGGGGCGTGAGGGACAGACGGACAAGCTGGGCTGGGGGGGTAGGGGGGCGCGAGGGACAGACGGACAAGCTGGGCTGGGGGGGTAGGGGGGCGCGAGGGACAGACGGACAAGCTGGGCTGGGGGGAAGGGGGGGCGCGAGGGACAGACGGACAAGCTGGGCAGGGGGGAAGGGGGGGGCGCGAGGGACAGACGGACAAGCTGGGCAGGGGGGAAGGGGGGGCGCGAGGGACAGACGGACAAGCTGGGCTGGGGGGAAGGGGGGGGCGCGAGGGACAGACGGACAAGCTGGGCTGGGGGGAAGGGGGGGCGCGAGGGACAGACGGACAAGCTGGGCTGGGGGGAAGGGGGGGCGCGAGGGACAGACGGACAAGCTGGGCTGGGGGGAAGGGGGGGCGTGAGGGACAGACGGACAAGCTGGCCTGGGGGGCCAGTGGAGAGGGGTCGGGACGGACCGACGGACAGTTGATGTCGCCATTTACAGGCATGACAGGAGGGGCTCACGGGTTAAATAAACCGAGCTGCGCAGTGAACGAGTCCGTGAGCATCCGTGGGACCAAGCAGAGTTTGGTGCTGGGGTTGCCCCACGGCCTTTGGGATGGTCCCTGAAACCTCGGCCCAGGGACAGCCCTCAGAGAGGGGCAGGGGGGCTGGGTGGGGGCCCGCCCGCCCATTCGCTTAAAAGAAAAAATCCCCTGCTCCTGTAAGTCTGTTCTTCCCCCATGTTGCAGTGGCAAGCGCTCATGGGAGTTGCAGCCGAGATTTGGGACAAGTGGGTGAGTAAAATCATGGGACATGGCTGGCACGGCGTGCAGCAATTAGGGTGCCGAAGACGGAAGCAGGCTACGTTTTCTTTTCAATGTTACTCCTGGTTGAGGCTGGTTTGACTAGACATAATTAGGGCCCTACCAAATGCTTGGTCCATTTTGGTCAATTTCACGGTAATAGGATTTTTTAAATCGTCAGTTTCATGGTTTCAGATGTTTACATGTGAAATTTCATAGTGTTGTAACTGTGGGGGGTTGTGGTGGGCAGTGGGGTTGCCACCCTTACTTCTGTGCGGCTGCTGGCAGGGGCACTGTCTTCAGAGTTGGGCGACCACGGAGCAGCAGCTGCTGTCCAGGTGCCCAGCTCTGAAGCCAGTGTCGCCGCCCACAGCAGCGCAGAAGTGAGGGTCGCAGGGTATTGTGGAGATCATCACTTTGGGGGGGTGCAAGGCCAGTCTTATGGGTGGGTCACCACCTAGGGCCTCATGGTCAGGGAGGTGCCATGATCCAACTCCCCCGAGCCAGCCCAAGGCTCCTTTAACCTATGAGTGCTGGGCCTGGAGCTGGGAGGGGCAGGGTTGGGGGTGCCCCAGACCCTGCACTGTGCTCCAGCTGTTAGTCCCGGCTTAGCTGGGGAAGGACAGGACTTTCTCTTCCCCTGCACGGGCCACTCCAGGGGGCAGGTCAGACCCCTCTCCGGGAAACTCCCCTCACAGCAGGAAGCTCCATGGCTTTGCTGCCTGCAGAGCCTAGCTTTGAAGGCAACACCACAAGTACTCCTTTTCTTTTTATAGAAGTAAGGGTGTACCACCCTGCAGGGAAAGAGGAAGTCCTTCTGGGACTAGCAGCTGGAGCCCAGGACATGGTGGGAGGCCCCTTCAATAGCCAGATTTCAGGGGGAGATCAGATTTCACAGTCCATGATGCGTTTTTTAACAGCTGTGAATTTGGCAGGGTCATAGACATAACACACAGTAGTAGCAAAAGCTTCCCCTGTGGTGTCCCACTAATGTTTCTCAGCTGTGACGTGGAGGGACCATTTCAAGGGGTTAGAGGGTAGTTCAGTTTCTAAACTGATTTGTTCTTTGATGTCTCAGTTGAGAATGCCAGCAGAATAACCAATTGGTGTCAGCTGTGGTGGTGGTTTTGTAATGTGAACAGCTGTCCGTTGGACTGTGCACTGAGGCCACCAAACCATTTTACATAAACATGAAAACTGGTATCACCTGGAGTGAATGTTAAGTGTTACCAGTCTACGGCCATGTTCCTGCAGTCATCTCCATGTAGGTAGGAGGGTCTATCAGCGCAGATGCAATCGTAGGGTTAGGTGTTTCACTTGGATGTGAAGGTGTGATTTAGAAGTTAAAGGCTCTATTGCCTTTCCAATTTCTGAAAAATCTGGTTCTCCCCAGGACAATATTTCTTACACTGAATTTAACTATCCATTATATGAGTGACCATGTTGCCTAAATCTGTGTATCTAGCCAGTCACTCAGTCAAACAAATAATGGTGAACATACCTTTTGCAAAGCAGAAGAGTTGTTAGAATACTCTCTGCTCTGTGGTATTACTGCAACATTTAATAGGAGCAGGTTGGAGTTGGCTGCAGCTGAGAGTGTCTTTACGCACGTCAGAGGAACAGGAAAAGTTGGCAGAGGGCATTTTTACCCTGGTTGACACAATGTCTCTGTGCTGCAGGTAGGGAAAATGGAACTGATCAACCTTTATAAAAATATCAGATTACTACCTGAAGTCACAGTACATCTCACTATACAGAAATGAGTTACATCGGTCCGCGTAGTTCAGCAGGTAGGAAACTGGAATGTGACTTAGGAGAATGGAGTTCTATTCCCAGCTCATCTAAATTGAAGTTACTTGCCCAAAATCAAACAGCACCTGTTTGTCCTTCTGTTTCCCCTCTCACCCTATATCTAGCTCATTTATTTAGAGCGTAAGCTCTTTTCAGGGCAGAGACTGGCTTCTACTATGTGCTTGTACAGTGCCTAGTGCAATGGGGCACCGATCTCATTTGGAGACTTTAGGCACTACTGTGATGCAGATAGTAATAACACATATAAAATAATAGACTATTTTTAAAATTATTAATATATGAAATGTATTGGACTAAGTGCAGTTTCTGTAAACATTTTCTTTTGTATCATTTAAAAAAAATGAAGAGTAACTAGTAGGTACTCCTTGATTTGTTTGAATAATTATTGTAATAAGCATGCCTGCTGTGAATAACTCATTCCCAGTATAAACTGAGTAGGAAATAAAATATTTTATTTACCCGACAAACAGATTTTCATCATGTATCCCTAGTAGAGGAGGAAAGCCTTCATCTGGCATTGGAAGTAGAAATGTTTCTTAGGAATGTATTTTTTAATCTCTAGGTCCTGCTAGGTCTAGATCCTACTAGGAAGTTATAGTTATTAGCGGAGTGCAGTGGACAGTGATGCTTTGCTTAAGACTGTAATTAATAGACAGCCCATTGGTTCTATCTTCATTTGGCTAAATCAGATAGCTAAATCATTGCTGCCACCTAGTGGGGAAAGTGTTAGATTTCTCAAATAATATTTTTAGCGATTTTTATTATTACTACTAATGGCTTTGGGGGATACTTGTATCCAAATGTATTTAAAAACATTAGTTGGCTTGCATACTGTAAACAGTGTTGTACAGTGAATATTTTTGGTAGGGCTCTAATTTTTCCCCTAAAACACATTTTTTATTTTTATTTTTTTATAAATACAAAATAAATGCGTTGTACCCTATATTTGTACCATCACAATGTGTCACTTTTTTATTAGATACTACTTCTGTTATTCAAATTGACTAAACTATTCTTCAACATTGCTTGTTGTTCAAAGTATTGTCTTTCTGATTAGTAATTGTGGCTCTTGTGGAGTATTTGGGACTGCTATATGTGACTTCTGAAAGATCAAAAACTAGTGGGGAAGAATAAATATAAACGTCTTTCTATAATTTTTTTTGTTTCTGATTGAAATCACAAGGTTGAAAGTAGGCATTGTACAAAAAGATGCTATAAAAGGCATAATCTTTTTGTTCCATATTTTGCTATCAGTTACTTCTGAAATGAAATATTGTCAGTTTACTAGTGAAAACAATAACTTGGTTTCTGAATATGGGTACACTCAACTGAGTATCTTAAATATGAGCTGTTGCTTCAAATCCATCCCACCCATATCCTAATGAGTGAAATCACCAGCTGCGAAGTCTGCCTGTTCTTCCAGGGCTATATTGGCCCTGCAATGCAAATCATAGCGAATTTTGTTTTTGTCAGTAAACTAAGGAGTTGTGTTCACATTTAAATAACACTTTCAACTGAGAGTCATGGTCTGGGTATGGAACTAAGAACCAAAAGGTCTTGAGTTCTTATTCCAGCTACTGATTTCCTCGGTGGCCTGTGGCAAGTCACTTGACCTTTCTAACTTAGTTTCGCTTTATGTAAAATGGTGATATTACTTCCCTCACATGACCTTTGAGGATTAAGGACCAGTCCCTTTAGGTCTTTTCTCACATGTACAAACCTTATTAATTTCCCACTACTCATGATGCCTGATAGTGTTTGCAGCACTGGGCTATAATTTTGTAAAGCTCTTTGCAGATATAAACACTATTTATGTTACATAATTTTACTAAGGAAATATTCTATTTTTTGTGTTTTTGTGGCAGAGAGTAATTTTTGGGATGACCTGGTTAGATGTGTTCCCCTCTCTTCCTTTCTGCGCAAACTGTAAATGTGGCTTATTGTTGTCACATTAATTCTTCCCATTCTGTATTTTTGTTTCAGACATCACTTTCTGCTGCAATCAGGAGTTTTTAATTGCCTAAATTTTGACTGATGGTTCTTGTTCAATTCTCGATTTGTTTTTCTTTGATTCTGTGTCTCTGGTTCTGGGTGTGTCCAGTGTACTGGGTATGAGGGCAGGTCTACACTACCGGGCTACATCGGTCTAGCTGCACCGCGTCTGCTGAAGACGTGCATAGTCTGTTGTGGACAGTACTTAAGTCGATGTAACTTATGTCACTCAAGGGGGTGTCTTTTTCACACTCCTGAGTGACGTAAGTTACATCGACTTAAGAGGTAGCATAGTCCAGCCTTCAGGGTAGTGAAGACCCGCTAAGTCAACCACAGGTTGCTCTCCTGTCGACTCCGGTACTCCACCAGAACGAGAAACGTAAGGTAAGTCTTCAGTTGACCCAGCGTGGTGTAGACACCGCAATAAGTCAACCTAAGCTACATTGACTCCAGTTACATTATTCACCTAGCTGGAATTGCTTAACTTCGGTCAATTTAACACCGTAGTGTAGACCTGC
This sequence comes from Caretta caretta, assembly GCF_965140235.1. Classification (NCBI taxonomy): domain Eukaryota; kingdom Metazoa; phylum Chordata; order Testudines; family Cheloniidae; genus Caretta; species Caretta caretta. Next base: position 197,513,688 of record NC_134208.1, on the reverse strand, counting down.
TCTGAGATTCTTTTCTTGTGTCTGGTCCTTTAAATCTTGTTTTCAGTCTTTCATTGGGCCCCTTTTTCATGTCTCCTCTTTTTTTTTCTTTTCTCTCTCTCTCTCTCCCCTTTTTGTGACTTTTTATACTTCCACTTTTTAATCTGAGTTCCATGGGGGGGGGGGGGGAGAAAAAGCTGGAAGTCAGTGCAAAAAAAGATGAAATGTAGTATTTTAAATGTATATAGCATCATAATTCCCCAAAGATCCCTAAGTTTGTAAAGTGCTTCATCTACTCCATGTATGTGTATGTAGCTCTGTAGACAATGTTCACCACCACTGAAATGTGGCAGCTATTCAACAGCGCAAAATACTGTATTGCAGTTCAGGGCTGGAAGGGAAGAAAAATGTCATATCCAATTGAAACAGCAAGGGGGATTTAGGTTGGCAGAATGTAATTGCTGGAGTTGGAATTTGGCCAGGGTACTAGGGTTAACAACGCTTTTCTTATGGCAAGTCACATATTTTCTTTAATGACTACATGAGTTCAGATCCTCATTGGTTTTTAAGGCAACCCCACCGCGCAGTGCTTATAAAATCATGTTGGGGTATTGGCTCCGTATTGACTCACACGGTAGGTAGGGTGTCATTAGCTGAATCTTGAACATGGCTTCCAGCAGCACCAAGAAGTATCTGGAAGACTTCAATTACTGATTCAGATTGACTCTTAATTTGTGATATGTGACACTATTATGTTCAAAATGATACTAGTGGGTTCTACTTAGCTTCCAGAAAATTTAGATTTTTTTTTTTAACCATTGCTCTTACCTATAATTGTCACGCTCTTGAAGTATGTGGGTTGGGAAGATAACAACACATAGTGGGGAGAGGGGTTATTTTCCAGCTGGAATATTGGTCCAGATTGGAAGCATCTTCCCCCTCCTTTATTTTTACTTCCCCTTCCGCCTCTCTTCCACGCCCCTTGTTGTCCCTGTCTTTTCTCCCCATCATGTTTATGCTGTGCTGCTGCTCTGTATTTGCTTATAGCAGGGTGAAAGTAGGTTAGAGTCTGATAGTTAATTTGAGATTGTGATTCTCTCGGCTGCATGTGCATTTGGGGTGGAGTAAAATGTGGAGTGACATGCGAAAAAGAGGTGATAAGTGTGGACTTTAGGGTCCCAAGCTCCTCCCTTAAAACAGGGATCTCTGTGATATGTCTGGCCAGCTCTGCATGCTCCATTGCCAGATGCTCTCCCTCTCCTTCGTAACAGGTTAAATGGTTTGGGAATATCAAGATTTTGCCCTTGCTTGGTATCAGTTTACTTCAATGGTAATATATTGTCAGATGTAAAACTACACTGGCCAGAAGCCCTAGGTTGCTGAGTATAACTGAACAAGAAAATGTTTCAAGGCACTTAGGTCTGGCAGACCATTGAGAAAACATGTATAGTCTGTCGTGGGAACTAATTTACTAGGGATGAGACTAATTCAGGAGCCTGTGAAAGCTGCTCCTTAACTTTCTGGAGAGGTTACTTGGTCAGTGTGGGTCTGTCTATGCTGCAGTTAAAAACCCCCGGCTGGCCCATGCCAGTGGCTTGGGCTTGGGCTTGGGCTTGGGCTGGGGGGTTTTTTAATTGCAGTTTAGACACTCGGGCTGGAGCCCGGGCTCTAGGACCCTGCGAGGGTTGCAGAGCTCGGGCTATGGCCCAAGCCTCATGGGCCAGCTACAGGTTTTTATTTGCAGTGTAGACATACCTTTTAGGGCACTCCTAAGCCCTGTTACTGGGATGAAAAAGCTGGTACTGGAAAGAATAGCACTATCTTAGCTTTCCTTAACATTTCTTTTAAAAAGAGCAACATAATAGTTATATCTATGCTTCCTCCTTTTGAGCTCTCTTAGCAGGTTCATAGGTCTTAATCTGAAGATGATGGCCATGGCAACCATCTGAGGGAAATGGTGTGAACAGTTGGGGTTAAAGCTAATGAGGGTTTCCTTTCCCTTATTGGATATTGGGTGCTTCAAGAGCAGAGTGGATGACTGGCTCCACCTGAAGATCCATCATATCACCTCCTTAGCAGTTGTCAAATCTGTTCCCAGATGTAGGTCTGCCATATCTTGATTTTCCATTAACTCCAGAAAATCTTCCCCACAATTGTGATGTTTACAGCAATGCTAGGCATTTCTCCCTGATTCTTTTCTTTTTTTCTCTTCTGTTGGCTTTTTTTCCCTTCTATTGGTGCATTACAGGGGATGGAAAGGAACATAGGAATTGCCATAGTTGATCAGAGTACTTGTTCATCTAAGAGCACTGGCCTTTCTCTGGCAGTGAAAAGTATCTGAGGCTTCAGAACAAGGCAAAGTCCATGCTTCCTTATTGCATAATGCACTTTAGTCAACTGGTCAATGCTGTGCACTTTGTGCGTAATTTCTCTCCGATACCCATATGCAGTCCAGCCACCTGATGCTGTGAAGCATGAGATTTGGTTACCCACATCACTCTCAGGGCAGGTCTTCACTTACAACACTGCAGCGGCACAGCGGTACTGGTGCAGCTGCACCACTATAGTGCTTCAGTGAATATGCTACTATGTTGCGGTTCAAATACAAGACAGAACAAGGCTTTAAGCAAGCAAGCAGGCTGGTCTGCCAACAGGCTGGTCTCCTGTCAGCTTTCCACCCTCTCTTTTATTCTTTCTCTCCCCCCATGCATTATATACTCCAACAGATAAAAGGAATACACTGGCTTTGTTTAATATTCTTATTTACCAATATCTATCTACCACATTCCTTGCTCTTGGGCCTTGAGCCCAGTCCTGGGAGGCTTCTCACGGTTCATGTCATCTGGGCGAGATTCCAAGGTTCATGCCCTTGAGAGGAGCTGTGTGTGCACTGCTCCTACACAACATTCCAGGTGTGCCCTGAATGTTGCAAAGTGCATGAACCCTGCATGAATCCTTTTTTGTTTATTTGTGCTCGGCCATCTCATGGTAGCCAACAATTTGCTTTTGCAAGCCAATTAACTCCCGGACAGACAAGGTCATAACTCGTGGAGCCTGCCAGGGCGGGTCTGGGCAAAGCCTTAACAAAAAGGAAATACATTGCACACAGCAACAGCAAAAAATAAGCCCAAGAAGGTGAAGTGTAATTGGCCGGGCCCCAATTAGCCATGCTAGAGTACTGGGAAGAGAGGTTCGCGTAAGCAGCAAGCATCATCTCATTCCCTATTTCCTCAGGGTGATGACATACTGGAATAAGGCACGTACCTAACAATTCTTCAGCTGCATCAAAATCAGATAAAAGTGGGTAACATTTGCTATTGAAGCCAATCTTTCCCATAGGTTACATGTCATTCGGGCCCGTAACGGAGGAGGTGCTCCCGAGTCAACCCCTACAGGAAATAGCAGGCACATAAGGCACACAATCAATACAGAATTAGCAGTGATTTGGGTGAGAATGGCCACAAACAGAGTCTCAGGAGTCTCTGGCTGTTGGTTTGCTGCCAGTCTTCGTTGAGCCGCGGCGACCAATGCTTTCACTGCTCCCCATGTCACGGGCTGGCTTGGGATGCTACGTCTCCTCCGTCTCTGTCCCGCCATTGTCAACCCGGGAGGCACCGTGTTCTCCTCCAAGGTCAGCTGAAACTCCGGTATGGGGTTCGACAGCCCCTGATGCCATGCCATGCTGTTTCAGTCCTGGTCGCACACACCAGGCCGGAACCCACAATGGTCCTGTAGGGGGAGAGACAGCAGCATATCCTCGACCCCAAGTAATTAAAGGTACTGGGCCCAACCACTGCGGATCGGGCAGCTGACGGTAATAGACACGCGGTCTTTCCAGTACCTCGGACTTATGAAAATGCCAATCCGCGGGGGTCTGCTGATCTGTGTTCAGTGTTAAATTATTTAAAGTAAACAAAAGGACATGCAATTGTTGCTGAATGTCTCCTAAGGTTCGGAGACGCAGCTCCCCTTGTTTTAATTGTTTGTCAAGCAAGGTTTTTAGCGTGCAATTTGCACGTTCAACAATAGCTTGACCTGTGGAATTATAAGGAATCCTGTGTTTGAGACGGACGTCCCATTGGGCACAAAAGGTGGAGAGGGCTGTGGAGCAATAGGCTGGGGCATTATCCGTTTTTATCTGGCTCGGGCGACCCATAACTGCAAAACAGGCTAGCAAATGGTGAATAACTTTGGGAGTGGCTTCCCCACGCTGTGGGGTCGCCCAGAGGAATCCCGAATAGGTATCAGTGGAAACGTAAAAATGAATAGGGGCGGAATTGTGGCACGTGAGTGACATCCATTTGCCACAGCTGATTCGCTGCGGTACCTCTGGGGTTAACGGCATAAGAAAAGGTAGGGGCAGCAGCGACACAGTGGGGGCAGGAACGAACAATAGAACGTACATGATCAGCAGGAATGTGAAATTGTCGGGCCAAAACAGAGGCAGACTGATGAAAAAAGAAATGGCTTTCGATGGGGTCAGAAAAAAGGGAATTTACCTGACCACGTAACGCACGATCGGTGCACGCATTGCCCTCAGTGAGTAGCCCAGGCAGAGGGGTATGACTGCGAATATGAGCAACAAAATAAAGGAAATTACAAGTGGTGAGGAGATACTGTAAGGACAAAAACAGGCGAAGGAGGTCCTCATCGATCTGAGGGGTAATGAGGGCAAGGGGTAAATGATCAATTACCTGATAAACATAATGCGTGTCCACAATCAAATTAAAGGGACAATCAGCAAAAAGTTGAAAGGCCAAAATAACAGCAGCCAGTTCTGAGCGCTGCGCGAAACGCTGAGGCAGCGTAAAACGAGAATGCCAACGAGGGGGGTCACCTAATTGATAGGTGACAACACCGCAATGTGGAGAGCCATCAGTAAAAAGAGTGATAGCTGAAACAATAGGTCGAGAGCGGCTAAGAAGATGTACGATTAGTGGCACCTTTTGTGTAATCACCAACCAAGGATCTTTTGGGGGATTATAAAAGATCTCTCCCACATAATCACAAAGAGCACCCTGCCAGGCCAAGGAGGTGTGATACAAGGAATCAAATTCACTACGTGATAAGGGGAAAACAATGGCAACTAAATCAGTGCCCGTGAGTTGCACTGCACGGTGGTGGGCTTTACGAACAAGGTCGGAGAGGGCGTCTAAATAAGGATAAATGTTCCAAGGAGGAGTGGAAGACAAATATATCCACTCTATAATAGAGACGGCTGTGTCTGTACGAGGTACAAACAGAGCCGCAGTAGGCGTATGAGGGGTGGAAAGGAGAACCAACCACAGGGGACGAACCTCAGTGAGTCTATCCACAAACTGCTGACTCAACACTGCATTGATCTGTCTAATGCAGGCAATGTGCTCCTCAGTGATGACAATAACTGCGCCCGGTGCCCGAGCTCCACGTAGGAGCTCGAACAACGGCTGCAGCATCGATGTGGGGAGACGGAAGTAGGGTCGAATCCAATTTAAATGACCCAAAATTTGTTGTAATTTAACGAGGGTTAGGGGTTGGGGTAGGACCACTTCCGGGCGAACAGGGGCAGCATAGGTTTGTAAAACCTTATGCCCGAGATATCGGTAGGGATAAGAGCGTTGGATTTTTTCTGGTGCCACTAACAGGCCATTTTGGCCAAGAATCTGAGACAAATATTCAAGCTGTTGTGCCGTGACCTGGGGACCGCTAAGCAAAATGTCATCCATATAATGGTAGACCTATAGTGTGGGGTATCGGACACGAAAAGGGGCGAGGGCCCGATTCACAAAAAATTGACACAAGGTTGGACTATTTTGCATTCCCTGGGGCAAGACCTTCCACTGATACCTTTGAGAGGGTCGCTGATTATTATATTCTGGCACCGTAAACGCGAATTTTTCGTGATCTTGTGGGCAAAGGGGGATTGTGAAAAAACAATCTTTTAAATCTAACACACAAAATTGATCGGTTTGAGGAATTAAATTCGGGTTTGGCAACCCAAACTGCAAGGGGCCCATGGGTTGGATGCGTTTATTTATTTCCCTTAAATCACGTAACAGCCTCCATGCACCAGATTTTTTCTTAATAACAAACACTGGGGTATTCCAAGCACTAGTGGAGCTCTCCAAGCTTTTGCATGCAAATGTTGTTGTACAAGCGAATGAAGAGCTTTCAGCTTTTCTAGGGGGAGGGGCCACTGATCAATCCATACGGGCTCTGAGGATTGCCATACCAATGGTAATACGGAGGGCAAGGTGGATGGGGGAGGGTTTTGGGCTATTGTATATTAATATCGAGGGTGGTGTCCAGCTTTACAAGTAAGTCACGGCCCCAAATATTGAGGTGGACAGGGAGCACAAAAGGGCGGATCGTAGCAAGGGCACGGTCTCCTGGTTTAGAGACCGTGACCCAAGACAAACTTTGGCGCCCGGGTTTGCTACCCCCGATCCCCAACAACTCTTTAGAAGGAACTGTTGGCCAACTGACCGGCCAGTCCTGATCACGAATCACGGTATCATCAGCTCCAGTGTCCACCAGCCCTGTAAAAGGAAAATTATTTAAAAGAAGTGTTAACTGAGGTTTCGAGGGGCGGAGCGACATTGTTAGAGCAACAAGTGGAGAGGACGTGTTGTGAGAAGGCAACTGAGACTAAAATCAATTGTGCAATTGACCGTCCACGCGGGAGCGACTGTGGAAGATGGGTCCACACCTGAACCTTAATAATGCCGGTGTAATCGGTATCAGTGACCCCTGGGATGACAAAAAAACCCTGTTTCCCAGCGTGTGAGCGAGGGAGAACCAGACCCACAAATCCGTCAGGGAGAGGTCCCGTCACCTGTGTAGGTATGGCGCAGACCTCCCCCGGCAACTGAAAATCAGCGTCCTCCTGCATAATCAAATCAAGCCCTGCACTTCCGGCAGTCGCTGTCCTCATGGAGTCTATGGATTTTAAGGCAGAGGAACAGTTGTCTGAGTGGGGAACACCCCCGTTTGGCCCTGGGTTTGGGGGGGACCTGTCGTGCGGTTTCCCGACCCGCTACGACACTGATTAGCCCAGTGATAGCCCTTCCGACACTTGGGGCACTTCTTTGAGGGGCAGGCGGGCGCAGTCGATGAGCGGCACTCCCGCTGAAAGTGACCCTCCTTACCACAGCGATAACAACGCTTCCCCTCCTTCCTGCTTTTCCGCAGGGCGGCGGCCATAACCGCAGCTTTATGTGCTTGTGTGCCGATGTTTTGGCACGCCCGCAGCATGTCCGACAGCTCTAGAACGCCAGCGGCTTGTGCCGCCTGGAGAGCACGGCGGCAATCCTCGTTCGCATTTTCAACCGCCATTTTTAACAGAATCTCCGGAGCTGCCGCAGGGTTATCCACCTGTCGGAGGATAGCCTTCTGCAATCTGTTGGTAAAATCCATAAAGGACTCTGATGCACCCTGACGGATACTGGCAAAGCTTTTGGTAGGCTTGCCTGAATCCGGGACCTTCTGGAAAGCATGCTGGGCGCAGGCAGAAATAATGGGGAAGACAGCCTGCTGGAGTTGAGACTGCATCTGAACGGTAGCAAACGGGCCCTCCCCTGCTAACTGCTCATAAGTGACACCTTGCGCTATATATACCTGGGCTTGGCGTTCCACCATCTGCCGATACTCACTAAGCCAAATAATATACTGACTGGGCATCAGCATCATGCGCAATAGCGCCTTCCAATCTTCAGGGACCAGGGTGTACCCAGTACCTAGCCCTTCAAGGAGACCACGTACATACGTGCTAGTGAGGCCGAACTCGCGAATCGCTTTCTTTACCTCTCTGATCACCGAGTAAGGCAAACTGATCCAGTTTGCAAGCTGGTTGCCCTGGCCATCATCCTGCCAGGTCACCAGGCAAACTGAGACCAGATCAGCTAATTCCTCTACTGTAAGATCTGGGCGAGTATTCGCTGTGTGAACCATTTGTTGCACCAGCGAAAGCCCCTGAGCAGACGCAGATGACCCCCCCGGGGGGCACCGGTGACCACTCACCGGCTCCAGAGGGGAAGACAAAGGAGGCGGCAGTAATTGAGGCACTGGGGGCGAAGCAGGGGGAGGGATGGCTGCAGGAGCGGACGGGGGTGGCGAGATCAGCAGCCCCTCTATTGGCGCGGGAGAGGGTCTTTCCTAGGCGACACGCTGTGTCGCATCGCCAGGAGGGGGGATGGCTGCAGGAGCGGACGGGAGTGGCGAGATCACCAGCCTCTCTATTGGCGCGAGGGAGGGCCTTTCCGAGGCGACACGCTGTATCGCGTCGCGGCAGAGGTGCCAGGCATGTAAAGCCTGCACGGGCACCCGAGGCTCTTTTTGCAATGTCTGGCCCAACCGCTCCCAGTCCACTAGCTTAAGGGTTCTGGCTTCAGGGTACCACGGGCATTGGGCACTCACCTCCTGTAGCAGGAGAGTGAGTTCTCAAGTGGGGCAGTCATGCTGAGCCTTACGCAGCAAATACTGTAGCTCATTGCGGTGTTGCGCTTGCAAAGCAGAGAGGGAGCTTCCCATACTTACCACGATGAAAAATACTCACCGGGATCCGCGAAGCGGATGAGTGACGCGTCTGAAACCCTTGCCGGGCAAGGTGAGTGCTGAGGGCCCCACGTTGGGCGCCAGTTGTTGCAGTTCAAATACAAGACAGAACAAGGCTTTAAGCAAGCAAGCAGGCTGGTCTGCCAACGGGCTGGTCTCCTGTCAGCTTTCCACCCTCTCTTTTATTTCTCTCTCTCCCCCCGCGCATTACATACTCCAACAGATAAAAGGAATACACTGGCTTTGTTTAATATTCTTATTTACCAATATCTATCTACCACATTCCTTGCTCTTGAGCCTTGAGCCCAGTCCTGGGAGGCTTCTCACGGTTCATGTCATCTGGGCGAGATTCCAAGGTTCATGCCCTTGAGAGGAGCCGTGTGTGCACTGCTCCTACACAACACTCCAGGTGTGCCCTGAATGTTGCCAAGTGCATGAACCCTGCATGAATGCTACACTACTATGCCGACGGGAGAGCTTCTCCTGTTGGGTGTAGTTAATCCACCTCCACAAGAGGTGGGTAGCTGTGTTGATGGGAGAAGCTCTCCTGTTGACACAGCACTGTTTACACTGGGGGTTAAGTTGGTATAACTGCGATGCTCAGGGGTGTGGATTTTTCATACCCCATAGCTACATAGTTATACCAGTGTAAATTTAGAGTGTAAACCTGGCCTAAGTTTGTACTTATTCCTTAAAAAAAAATAAAAAATGAAACAATAAAAAAAACTAGACATATTATTTGGATGTGTTTGCAATCAACATAAATGAGAAGAAAGGCATTCTTGTACCCCTCTGCTCCCCACATGTGGAAACTGTGGTATACTTTAAAAATATTGGTTTTATTGGAAGCAATTAAATATGAAACCCAAAACTCTATATCAGATCTATTGCAGATATAAGCATTTAAATGTTTTCTTTCACCAAAGTTCTGCATAAAGTATTGTCCCTCTGTGTACAAAGAATCCTGTGCGGGGGCATTAACAATCCACTTCTTATTATAGTTTCTTTTCCTGCCCACATACCATTTGTGGGAAGTAAGGGTGAAAGAAAGGGGAGGCATTAGTCCATGTCCGGATATTTTAGTAATAACATGTCCTGAATATGGTATTGCATAATTTTGCTGCTCCATTAGGGATAATGATAGCAAGGTGGAAGCACTTTGTTCAACAAATATTACAAAGAATTAAACCATAATCCTTGATAAAACAACTTTGTAACAGCCATAAACCAAACTTTGGAGTCCTTTCTAGTTAAGTTTCTTAGAATTCTTTTATGTATTGTTTTTGTGTGTGGCCGATAGCTGTGTTTCAGGTTCTGCGTCTCCAAACGCATGTTGTTATTGAAGTTTACCCAAAGTTTTGCAGAAGAAAGAATTTTTATGGTCATATCCCCATTGAATAACACAATTGAGATTTAACACAATTGACATTTTTCTATTAAATTACCTTGAGATCTGGAGAAAACAGCGAAGAAGAGTCCTTCTACTGCTCTTGCAAACAGATTCTAGTGTGATGTCTGGTAGAGGAGCAGTATTGTTGCTCTTTATTCTGCTTTTGATTCCCTCTCCATAGTATGCCATAACACCACTTTGCATACTGTTTAATAAGGTCCTTCCTTTGGCTGTAGGTCTTCTTGAGCTGTGACTTTTACTTTCATCCAGCTGACATATTCAAATGATATCTTGTAAAGCTGGGCTGTGCCAGCCGGTAAGAGTTTTCATTCCTGTGATTCATGATTATTAATGTTTCTTCTGAGACACAGAATCAGCCACTGTTTTGTTTCTGGAACACTCTTCTCCACTTGTTTGTGTTTTTTCCCTGATCTCAGTTTTTTCCATAGAGGGCAATTAGTTAAGGGGTAAATGATCTGACCTTTGGTTCCAGAATCTCAAAATTCTCCTGTAGGGTATTAGACTCTTGTGAGATTATACAAATATTTTTTCAGCCAATTTGGTTTTGTCAGAAAGTAGTGCTCACTGGCAAGGAGGCCAGTGTTATTGGAATGCATGCACTGAAGAAATCTGTTTTTGGATTTCTCTCCATTTCATAAGAACGGCTATATTGGGTCAGACCAAAGGTCCATCCAGCCCAGTATCCTGTCTACGACAGTGGCCAATGCCAGGTGCCCCAGAGGCAGTGAACTTAACAGGTAATGATCTAGTGATCTCTCTCCTGCTCTCCATCTCCACCCTCTGACAACCAGAGGCTAGGGACACCATTCCTTACCCATCCTGGCTAATAGCCATTAATGGACTTAACCTCCATGAATTTATCTAGTTCTCTTTTAAACCCTGTTATAGTCCTAGCCTTCACAACCTCCTCAGGCAAGGGGTTCCACAGGTTGACTGTGCGCTGAGTGAAGAAGAACTTCCTTTTATTTGTTTTAAATACTCATTAATTTCATTTGGTGGCCCCTAGTTCTTATATTATGCGAACAAGAAAATAACTTTTCCTTATTCACTTTCTCCACACCACTCATGATTTTCTATACCTCTGTCATATCCCCCCTTAGTCTCCTCTTTTCCAAGCTGAAAAGTCGTAGCCTCTTTAATCTCTCCTCATATGGGACCCGTTCCAAACCCCTAATCATTTTAGTTGCCCTGCTCTGTACCTTTTCTAATGCCAGTATATTTTTTTTGAGATGAGGAGACCACATCTGTATGCAGTATTCAAGGTGTGGGCGTACCATGAATTTATATAAGGGCAATAAGATATTCTCCATCTTATTCTCTATCCCTTTTTAAATTATTCATAACATCCCGTTTGCTTTTTTCACAGCCGCTGCACACTGCGTGGATGTCTTCAGAGAACTATCCACGATGACTCCAAGATCTTTCTCCTGATTAGTTGTAGCTAAATTAGCCCCCATCATATTGTATGTATAGTTGGGGTTATTTTTTCCAATGTTCATTACTTTACATTTATTCACATTAAATTTAATTTGCCATTTTGTTGCCCAATCACTTAGTTTTGTGAGATCTTTTTGAAGTTCTTCACAGTCTGCTTTGGTCTTAACTATCTTGAGCAGTTTAGTATCATCTGCAAACTTTGCTACCTCACTGTTTACCCCTTTCTCCAGATCATTTATGAATAAGTTGAATAGGATTGGTCCTAGGACTGACCCTTGGGCAACACCAATAGTTACTCCTCTCCATTCTGAAAATTTACCATTTATTCCTACCATTTGTTCCCTGCCTTTTAACCAGTTCTCAATCCATGAAGGGATCTTCCCGCTTATCCCATGACAACTTAATTTACGTAAGAGCCATTGGTGAGGGACCTTGTCAAAGGTTTTCTGGAAATCTAAGTATACTATGTCCACTGGATCCCCCTTGTCCACATGTTTGTTGACCCCCTCAAAGAACTTTAATAGATAAGTAAGACATGATCTCCCTTTACAGAAACCATGTTGACTTTTGCCCAAAAATTTATGCTCTTCTATGTGCCTGACAATTTTATTCTTTACTATTGTTTCAACTAACTTGCCTGGTACTGACGTTAGACTTACCAGTCTGTAATTGCCAGGATCACCTCTAGAGCCCTTCTTAAATATTGGCGTTACATTAGCTATATTCCAGTCATTGGGTACAATAGCTGATTTAAAGGACAGGTTACAAACCATAGTTAATAGTTCCACAATTTCACATTTGAGTTCTTTCAGAACTTTTGGGTGAATGCCATCTGGTCCCGGTGACTTGTTACTGTTAAGTTTCTCAGTTAATTCCAAAACCATCTCTAGTGATACTTCAATCTGTGACAATTCCTCAGATTTGTCACATACAAAAGACTGCTCAGGTTTGGGAATCTCCCGAACATCCTCAGCCATGAAGACTGAAGCAAAGAATTCATTTAGTTTCTCTGTGATGACTTTATTGTCTTTAAGTGCTCCTTTTGTATCTCAATCGTCCAGGGGCCCCACTGGTTGTTTAGCAGGCTTCCTGCTTTTGATGTACTTAAAAAACATTTTATTACCTTTTGAGTTTTTGGCTAGCCGTTCTTCAAACTCCTTTTTGGCTTTTCTTATTACAATTTTACGTTAATTTGGCAGTGTTTATGCTCCTTTCTATTTACCTCACTAGGATTTGACTTCTACTTTTTAAAAGATGCCTTTTTATCTCTCACTGCTTCTATGGTTGTTAAGCCACGGTGGCTCTTTTTTAGTTCTTTTACTGTGTTTTTTAATTTGGGATATAAATTTCCTTTTAGCGTCTTTCATCTCCTCATGGCTGAGTTCTTCATAGCCTTCAAAACCATAAGGTTACAGAAAAGTTTAGGAACATGGGCAAATAAAATGATGATCAAACAGTTTGTAGGCGCTCTAATGTGGCCATTGTAACTTCCAAGCACTTCTGTCTCCTAAAGAGAAAACATTTTGAAGTTGGGACCCTAGTACAAAAATATTATTCAATGAAAGTATAGCGAGACAAGGCAGGTGAGGTAATATCTTTTATTGGACCAACTTCTGTTGGTGAGAGAGACAAGCTTTCAAGCTACACAGAGCTCTTCCTTAGGTCTGGGAAAGGTACTTGAGCCAGGTCTACATTAATATAATTACGTCGCTCAGGGGTGTAAAAAATCCACACTCCTGAGTGATGTAGTTATACCTAACCCTGTGTGTAGACAGTGCTATCCCGTCAGCGTAGTAATGTCTTCGCTGGTGCAGCTGTATCACTGTACACGAAGACAAGCCCTCAGAGTATGTCTACACTTAGGGTATGTCTACACTACAGTGTTATGTCAATGCAGGTTATGCTGATGGCCACTATAATTGTATCGATCGTGCATGCTCACACAACGCTCCTTGTGTCAGCTGAGGGCATCCATAGTTGGTGCTCGAGCATCGAGAGAGAGCGGTGCAACTTGTGCATGATGGGTGTGGACCCACCATCCCATGCTGCAGTTCTTTCTGTCCCATCATTCCATGGGCTTTCAACTACGTTTTTTGATGTTTTTCAACAGCCCCTGTAAACTGCATGCCTCCCATCTCTGCCTGAAAGCATGGATTCTGCACTGCTCACCAATCTTGTGATAAGTGTTATACAGTAACTCGTTTCAGAGTAACAGCCGTGTTAGTCTGTATTTGCAAAAAGAAAAGGAGTACTTGTGGCACCTTAGAGACTAACCAATTTATTTGAGCATAAGCTTTCGTGAGCTACAGCTCACTCACTTAACGTCGTCCTGGTTAACTTTGTTTTGTTGTGACGTCGCTGATCTATTAGAGAACATGGCTCATTTAAAGTTGTGCAATGCTCCTTTATAATGTTGTTTGGCAGCTGCCTGCTTTGTCCACTGCTTGCAGGAAGAGCAGTCCGTTGGAGCGAGCTGGTGGGGGCTTGGAACCAGGGTGGGCCGGCAGCCCCCCATCAGCTCCCTTAAGTTCCCTGTATGGCAGCTGCCCAGCAGGCTACCAATTGCCAAGCAGTTCAGCTCCTGCCCTCTGCCTTGGGAGCCTCCTGCTTGCTGTGAGAGGGAGGAGGGGTGCTGATATCAGGGTGTCCCTCTCCCCCTGCTCCTGTACCCCATCTCCACAGAGCAGGAGGTAGGGAACACAACAGGGCTCAGGATGGAGGGAGCTTGCTGTCAGCAGCTGCTGTCTCAACTTGCTGATCTACTTAAAAAGGCAATGTACTTAGAGTGGGGTCAGTGTACTTAAAGGGGCAATGCGCGTCTCTCTCTCTCTCTCACACTCTCATACATACACGCGCCACCCGGCACTTTGGAAAGTGGAGGGAGCGGTGCACTCCAGTGGGATAGTGTGGGTTCATCATCATGTTCAGTTTCCGCAGGGAATGTTCACAGCCACTGCCATGCTTCTATTGTTTCTCCTCCCTCCATTTCTGCTGCCTTGGAGAGTGTGAGGCTACATTAACAACAATGTGTGAACCCTTGAGAGCTCAGCCGAGTGCTAGTTCATCATTTAACAGCAAGGCATTCCATGAGAAGTATCCCACCCTCTGACTCCCAAGCTTCACAATCATCATTGCTGTGTACAGTATTAAATTGTTTAAAACTTATACTGTGTGTGTGTATATATGTATGTATGTGTGGGTATAAGTTACTTCTGCAGCGTTTGTGGTGAAGACTCTCTATGGTGGCGGGAGAGAGCTCTCCCGGCGGCATAAAAAACCCACCCGCACGAGCGGCAGAACCTATGTTGGTGGGAGAAGCTTTCCCGCCAAGATAGCTCTGTACACACTAGCACTTATGCCCGCATAATTTATATCTCTTAGGGGGCTGGTTTATTCACACCCCTGAGCAACTTAAAATTATGACAGCTGTAGTAGAAATAACCTCAGAGTCACAGCTAAATATGAGGGCAAAAAGGTAAAGTTTAGCATAAGCAGTTAGTACATATTCTAAGGCAGTGGTTTTCAAAAACAATTTCTGGCAACCCAGCTGAAGAGAATTGTTGATGCCCGTGACCCAACGGAGCTGAGGATGAGGGGTTGGGGTGCGGGAGGGGGTCAGGGCTCTGAGCTGGGGGGTGCAGGCTCTGGGGTGGGGTTGGGGATGAGGAATTTGGGGTGCAGGAGGGGCTCTGGGTTTGGGGTGGGGCTGGGGAAGGGGATTTGGGTGTGGGAGGGGGTCAGGGCTCTGGGCAGAAGGGCAGGCTCTGGGCTGGAGCTGAGTATGAGGGTTTTGGGGTGCAGGAAGGGGCTTCGGGTTGGGGGGGGCTCAGGGCTGGGCCAAGGGATTGGGGCATGGGCTTCCCTCGGGCGGCTCCCAGTAAGCTGTGCAGCGGGGATGCTAAGGCAGGCTTCCTGCCTGTCCTGGCACCATGGACCATGCTGTGCCTCAGAGGCAGCCAGCAGCAAGTCCGGCTCCTAGGCGGAGGTGTGCAAGCGGCTCCCCGCGGCTCTCGTCCGCAGGCACCACCAGCTCCCATTGGCTGGGAATCAGCCAATGGGAGTGTGAAGCCAGAGCTTGGGGCGGGGGCAGCGCAGAGAGCCCCGTGGCCCCCCTGCCGTGAAGCCAGACCTGCTGTTGGCCACTTCCGGGGCGAAGCGCACTGTCAGAACAGATAGGGACTAACCTGCCTTAGCCAGGCAACACCACCGATGGACTTTTAATAGCTCGGTCAGTGGTGCTGACCAGAGCTGCCACGACCCAGTGCCTTACTTTCCGCGACCCAGTAGCGGGTCATGACCCGCAGTTTGAAAACCACTGTTCTAGGGGACCACCCAAGGTGAAGTGGCCTGTTAATACCACTGTAGTCACGGGGGAAAAAGAGCTCTGGGTTGCTCGAAAGCTTGTCTTTTTCACCAATAGAAGTTGGTCCGTTAAAAGATATTATGTCATCCACCTTGTCTCTGTAATATCCTGGGACTGACATGGCTACATAAACACTGCATATCCCAATGGAAGTATAGACATTTTCGGTAATTACCAGTATATGATTTGCTGTGGAATATTTTGTATTGGAAACAGTTCCATTCTTTTCCTGCAGATGGTAGTAGAATACCAATTTTGCCTCAGATGATTCCTTGATGATTGTGTTGGAAACAATAAACACTCTTCAACTATTCTTGTCACTGTCTGTTCTGGTTCAGACCAAACTTCGTATACTTTGGCCGCTTGACAATAAAAATATTTCATTCAGCCTGAAGATTCCAAATATTTGGGTTTGTATTTCACTTATTAATGACAGGTTTCAGAGTAACAGCCGTGTTAGTCTGTATTCGCAAAAAGAAAAGGAGTACTTGTGTCTGTGTGTGTATGGGGGTGGGGGGGTGAGAAAACCTGGATTTGTGCTAGAAATGGCCCACCTTGATTATCATGCACATTGTAGGGAGAGTGGTCATTTTGGATAAGCTATTACCAGCAGGAGAGTGAGTGTGTGTGTGTGTGGTTTTTGGAGGGGGGTGAGGGAGTGAGAGAACCTGGATTTATGCAGGAAATGGCCCACCTTGATTATCATACACATTGTGAAGAGAGTGGTCACTTTGGATGGGCTATTACCAGCAGGAGAGTGAGTTTGTGTGTGTGTGTGTGGGGGGGGGGGGGGGCGGAGGGTGAGAAAACCTGGATTTGTGCTGGAAATGGCTTGATGATCACTTTAGATAAGCTATTACCAGCAGGACAGTGGGGTGGGAGGGGGTATTGTTTCATGGTCTCTGTGTGTATATAATGTCTTCTGCAGTTTCCACGGTATGCATCCAATGAAGTGAGCTGTAGCTCACGAAAGCTCATGCTCAAATAAATTGGTTAGTCTCTAAGGTGCCACAAGTACTCCTTTTCTTTTTGACTTATTAATATTCATTTCCGAAAATGCTGAGTATATGTTAACATTGTTATAAATATTCTGGTATTTCACTGGTAAAATATTAATCAGACTTGTATACAAATTATATGTGATAAATAAAAGGCTCTTTCTTAAGTTATTAGATGCATCCAACATCCTTGTACATTTAACTCCTGTTAAATATATTTGTCCCTTTTCTTGTTTATATCTTTTCAGAAGTATTGAAAAGCGTGCCTGTTTCAGTACAGGACTTTGTCTGATTGTTTAATTTCAGTGTTCATAGGTCAAGAGGCTGGTAGTGCCATTGGTATTTTGGCAATATTGTGCCAATAGCATACACAGTTTATGTAACTGCTGTCTTGAGGCCATTCCTATATTGTGACATGCCCTGCTACTTCTAGTGATTATTTTTCTCCCTATCCTTTGACAGCATCTGTTAAATAAGAAACGTTTTCATTGAAATGCGATCTAAGGGCACGTGGGGGAAAACACGAAGCCACTAATGATTAAAACTGCGCCAATACAGAAGTAGCTCTGGAGGAGCTGTGCCACACTTCAGATGCTTGTAAAGGGTGATTTGTTCTATTATGATGTGCTGGCTCTCTAAAGAGTGTCTTGCCACAAGTACTCCTTTTCTTTTTGCTGCTTCCGGGGACTGATCTCGAGCCCTTCCCTATGAAGCTGCTGCTGTTTGTTCAGAGAGGGGAGTGTCGAAGTATTACTTTTGCCACTTAACTGAGAGCTGTGGTTAGGAGTCTACTGATTCTCTTGCAAGGAGATAGTTCTAACAACAGAGGACAGGAGCAGAGAGACTACCATAGGAAATCACTAATTTCTGTGGGCTCAGAGCCTTAAAACTACTCTTCAGAGATTCTACTGGCAATAGGTTGTGAGGAATAGAGGCACTATGGTTTCCTGTTTGAAGAGGGGCTGCCTCCCAAATGTATTGTGATCCCTCAGCAAACTGAAAAGAAACAAAGCCTAGTAATTCATGTACTTTCTAGATGGCGATTTTCCTGGTGGGGGCTGCCAGATTCCAAGGGAAAGATATCGGCTGGATAGCTAGTTCTAGAATCTTGTTCTACAGGCTAATCCTCCTTTAGATTGAAACTGAATGATAAAACAGTAATAATTCGGCATTTGAAATCTTCTAGATTATAGAGGAACAGCCGTGTTAGTCTGTATTCGCAAAAAGAAAAGGAGTACTTGTGGCACCTTAGAGACTAATCAATTTATTTGAGCATGAGCTTTCGTGAGCTACAGCTCACTTCATCAGATGAAGTGAGCTGTAGCTCACGAAAGCTCATGCTTAAATAAATTGGTTAGTCTCTAAGGTGCCACAAGTACTCCTTTTCTTCTAGATTATGTGGTTTCTGTCAGTTATTTGCCCTTCCCTCATGCTTCGGAGCACCCTGTGTTTTGGGAAGGCACCACTGACTGGATGACTCTCCTCCCCTCCAGGCTTCTTCAGCTTCTGCTGTCTATGAACCGCCCTTTTGTGTCTGGGTACTGAGTTCCTCTTAAGATAAATGTGATTTGGTTTGAAATCATATGCAGTCTAGTGATTGGGGAGCATTGTTGCTCAAAGATGGCTTTGTGCTGACAGAAGGAGTTGTGGAAGTGGAGGAAAATGTCTCGGGAAGGAACCTACATGGGGTTCTGTACACTACTTTGCATGGGATTCCATGATACTTACAGCTGGCTCTGTGCTCCTGGGCTAGGATGGTCAGCCACATGCTGCTCTACAATTACTCCAGATGGGTGATTCCAGCTGCAGCACTGACTGCTTTGAAGTCACTGCAGAGAAGGGGGCTCAAAGAAAAAAATAGGAAAGTGGAGGAGAGGATTCTCAGGAACGCAAATAACATCATCACTAGTATTTTGAAA
The DNA here is from genome assembly GCF_965140235.1 of Caretta caretta. Lineage (NCBI taxonomy): Eukaryota > Metazoa > Chordata > Testudines > Cheloniidae > Caretta > Caretta caretta. Next base: position 197,495,049 of record NC_134208.1, on the reverse strand, counting down.
AGGAAAAACTGTATACTTTAATGACAGGTTTCAGAGTAACAGCCGTGTTAGTCTGTATTCGCAAAAAGAAAAGGAGTACTTGTGGCACCTTAGAGACTAACCAATTTATTTGAGCATGAGCTTTCGTGAGCTACAGCTCACTTCATCGGATGCATACCGTGGATGCATCCGATGAAGTGAGCTGTAGCTCACGAAAGCTCATGCTCAAATAAATTGGTTAGTCTCTAAGGTGCCACAAGTACTCCTTTTCTCTTTGTGTATACTTTTAAAATTACATTAACTGTCCGAAAAGCACATTTATGTACTCATTGGCCCTCTTCAGAGGGATGTCCAGGTTATGATATGGAATTGTATAAATGTAACAAAGTAGTGTCTTATTTTTTGAACTGAGTAATTCAGATAATGATCTTAACATTCTGTAATTATACTGGATAACTCAGAAGCAAATTGGTTTCAAGACACCCAGCCCCAAGAGATTTTAATATGGAACACACTGGCTTCCTTTGTATGTTTAAAATCCAATTTTATTAGTAGACTCAAACAGTAGAAATCCTAGGTGGGACGGCAAAATGAACCCACTCTGCAGTTACAAGTAAAGTAAATAAGTAGGTTGTAAATTGTAGAAATGTGTCCTGTATGTAAAGGAGACGTTTTCTCTCTAACCACGTACTTTATATAGCAGTAAATATTTCATTCCGATGGCTTAGTGCTTGTAATGAATCACTTTACCTGTTGCTGGGTTGCAACAGCTAGTTAACAGAAACACTACACAAAAGTTTAGGGTAGGAAGTGAGTATCTATGCACTTGGAAATGCAAGGGAATGGGAAATATTGTTACCCAAACTGTAATTTGTCTAGAACAGTACAATAGCACCCCTACTATTCTATTAAAATTTTTTATTAGATTGTAGATAAATGTGCGATCAATCTAAAGAAGACCAGATGCAGGTCATCAGAAACAAGAAAAACAATGTTAGAGAGGGAGTGGGGAAAAGGAAGTAGAGAAGACTGGCCACAGGGTGTTCTGTGAATGGAGAGCATCTAAAGTGGAAGTTAGATCAAGAGGCTTACAGCTGAACAATGGAGTATTGATTATACATGTCAATGAAGACCATAAGTTTTGAAAATGTTCTTCTCTCAAGTCTTTTATATGCCACACTTTCTGGGGCTGCCAAATTGCAAAGCTCATAAATTCTCTATAGGTGGGGAAGTTGAGGCCTAAAATATGGTGGGGATTTTTTTAAGTTACCAGGAAGGCACATGAGATCCAGAGATGGTGGAATTTCCCGGTGTGAACAGCTGTGGAATGAATAGGTAGAGCCCTGCATTGTTACGAAATTTTATCTGCATTCAATCCGCAGATATAAAGCGGATATCCGCAGATTTGCAGGGCTCTCTGTTTATAGGACCACAATTTGAAGCTTGAGGGAAATCCCTGGTCATGCTACCTCCCAAAATTATGAGCCATGTAGCATTTCCACAGCACGTGTAAAAGGCCATGTCTGCTTTTGCTGGACAGAAATAGCAGGAATTGTTGTCCTTTATTCTAATTTTATTCATTCTGATTGGAGACCAGTGAAATCAGAGTTATATTTTCTGTTGTATAAGTTTGAGACAGAGTCTAGAGAGTCATTTAATGAGGCCAAAAATAGATCATAGTCCATTCAATACTGTTAACTGTAAGTTTCTGTCCATATGATTTTTTAAAGGCTCCAGGCTGACCTCCAGGGTATTGATAATAGAGTAAATGGCAAAATCAGGTCTTCTATCAAATCCAGTCTCGTAACGTCAACAAGATGGCAACTTCTGCAGATCCAAGTGCATCCAGGCTGAAGGTGTCTATAACTATCTTTTAATAGCAAGTATTGGCAAAAGAACTAATTTTGTATTTGCAAGCTGAACAGTATAACAAGCTCTGAATAAAAGGATATCATTGGTACAGAGCTGAGTGAATGTGAAAATGGCCCTGTTGAGGCACTCCTTCCATATCAAAGGCTTCTCCCTTACAAGGAAACCTGGGTTGCCCCAAAGAACTTTGTATATAACATGGGGTGAAACTTTAGAACCCTGACTGAACTAACCTCGTTATCCCTAGCCTGATTCTTGCTTGCATATTTATACCTGCCTCTGGAAATTTCCACTACATGCATCCGACGAAGTGGGTATTCACCCACGAAAGCTCATGCTCCAATGTGTCTGTTAGTCTATAGGGTGCCACAGGACTCTCTGCCGCTTTTACAGATCCAGACTAACACGGCTACCCCTCTGATGCTGGGGATTCAGTAGCTGCATCTCCCCCATAGCAGTCTTGTGAGTGGCCAAGAGAGGGCTCTCAACCAGACCTGTCACAGTAATCTCTGGGAATATCACTCCCTTAGATTTTTTTTTTAACTTTAAATGTAACCTGAAAAGGGGGGGGGGGGAGAATGGGGTTTAACCCCTTTTTGCTTCTATGTAATGTATAAATAAGGGCTGAAAGGATGGAGATTTTTGTACCCTTGAAATGTAGATATTGTCTACCCTGTTTTTTCTGAAAGACTATGGATGATTGGATAACTAGTAGGCTTGTTTGCTGTCTCCAGCATAGCAAGTGAAACCTAAATAATTGACAGGGGAGGTTGTATGCATTTGATTTGAATTATTTATTAATATTATTTTTGGTAGGTTTTGTAATGTAGTTCTGTCCAAGGTGGAATCTGTTTCTGATCCAAGTTTATTAACTGAACAGTTGAAGCGTCATTAGTATAGTTGATACTGCATCATTACTTCATATCGAGTAATTTTTTAACTCCATTAAGGGACATTTACACATGCCTTTCCACCCACTGATTTAAGTAGGACTGCTTGAATAAGGTGAGCAGGATTTGCCCATTGTCTTTTTTAAAGTGCACAAGATCCTGTGTAGCTTTAGTAACCAAAGGTATAATCCAGTTTACTTTATCCATTATGAAGCAGAGCACTTGTTTTGCTAAGCAAAAATTTGACAGTATAGTAGTCCTGTAGCAGCTGCTCAGCCTAGCCACTCACTCGCCTAGTTTTTCATCTTAACATGCTAGGGCTGCACCTCTCAACATTAAAAATGAGGATGACCTTGGAGTATGTTTGTTCTACTGGCTACACCTCAGCAATCTCTGCACTTACCAGTTCACAATACTTACCTGTAACTCCACTTAAATAAAAATAAGCCTTACTGAAAGAAACCAGGAACATACAAAGCGGGGTGAGCTTCAAAATAAAATTTCCCTGCCTGACGTGGTCTGACATTTTCTTTTAGAATTATAATGGGTTGATTTTTTGGAGGGGTGTTTTTCACAACTCTGTCTCCTTATAAAGATGATCTTGGTTTTCATACACCTCTTTTAACCAGCTCTATGAACTGTTGCTTTTTTTAAGAACAGTTATAGTATAAATATAGTTTGACTGAAATTCTACATTTTCCAAATAAGGTTAGAATTTTTAGTCTTGTGAAGATGTTTGTGGGTCTCTGCCAAAAAGATTCCTACCTCATTTTGGTGGGCGGTTGTTTCTCTCGTCTCCATAAACTCTGGTGTCAAGATTATAAAACATGTTCCTTGAATAAAGACAAATATAAAAGTAATATCTTTGTAAAAGGCAACTAGGCAACAGACATTTTTACTTAAGTCTCTTCTGAGAATTGTAAATGCATTTCCTTTCTCTTTCCAGAGTGGTGTCACATACAATGGACATTTTTCACTTCTCTGTTTTGTACATTTTTATTTCAAGGGTAGTTATCAATGTTTTAACTTTTTATGTGCTTTGAATTTTGTACAATGTCTATTTTATAAATAGAATTATTTGTATTTTGTTCCTGTTTTTTTTAAAAGAATCACCTGTACAGTACTTTGAATTACTAAGCAAGAGCTAAATCTAAAACAAAATCTGTGCAGTACCCATTTATAAAATAGTCTCAAAACTGTCTTGGCATTGACTGTTACTTATCCAGTCATCAGAAAACGTAGTGGTTTTTCTGGAAGGTGCTCTCAAACTGAATTCTTCTGAAACACTTCTGTAGACAAGGTGCATGTTAGGGCTTGTCTCCACTTACCAGTGGATCAACTCTGCAGCGATCGATCCACTGGGGGTCGAATTAGCAGGTCTAGTGAAGACCCGCTAAATCGACCGCAGATTGCTCTCCCATCAACTCTGGTACTCCACTGGAACGAGAAGAGTAAGGGGAGTCAACAGAAGAGTGTCTCCTGTCATCATAGTGTAGTGTGGACCCCGCGGTAAGTAGATCTAAGCTATGTCAACTTGAGTTACACTACTAATGTAACTCAAATCATGTAGCTTCGATCGAATTTCCCCTGTAGTGTAGACCTGCCCTTAGAGAGACAAGGTAATATCTTTTATTTGACCAATTTCTATTGGTGAAAGAAATAAGCTTTCGAGCTACACATAGCTCTTCAGGTCTGAGAGAGGTACTCAGAATGTCAATCTAAATACTATTACACTTGGGGTAATTCTGCGCCACTACAGAGGCACAGAATTTATGTCCTCTGCAGATTTCTTTGCTTCCCCGCAGAAAAATGACTTTCTGATGGGGAAGCAACGGGAAGCCTCAAAAACGGTCATGCGACCCTCCCCAGCAGTATATTTCGGGTGCCCAGGGCAGCTGGCAGAGAGGTGAATCACTGTGGGGCAGGAGGTGGGGCTGGGGAAGATCCGGCTGGTGGCTTCTAACCTGCGCCGAGTTCAGCTGCTGGTACCGGCTGGGTTGGGGAGGATGGGATTTCTTCCCCTGCATGGCATCCGGGGCCAGGTCAGACCCACCCTCCCAATTTCTCTTCCAGCTGCAGGAAGCTCTGCAAACTCCCCCTTCCCACTTCCTGCACCCATTGCTTGTCAGCCGCAGGGAGAGGGATTCCTGTACAGGGAGGTGCTCCCACATCTGCCCAACCCCTGTGCATCCAGACCCCCTCATACCAAGACCCTCTTGTCTAGCCTCCGCCCCCTGCACTCAGAACCCCCACCTTATGAGCCTCACTCCCTCTGTACCTGGGCCACCCCATGAGCCATGTGCACCCGGATCCCCACCCAACTGCATCCCAATCAGCTACACCTGCATCCCTACCCCACTGAGCCCTCCACACCCAGACCCCCCTGCCAAGCTCTATCGCCACCTACACTCAGACCCCCCCACCGCTGAGTCCCAACCACCTTCACCTGGACCCCTCCTACAGAGTCCCATTACCATTGCACCCAGAACCCACCAACAAGCCCCTTTGTATCCAGATACCCCCTGCACCCAGATCCTCCACTGAGCTGCTCCCACCCAGATTGCCCCACACAGAACCCTCTCAACTCATACCTGGATCCCCCCAGATTAAGCCCCTCCACACTTGGATCCTGCCTTGCTGAGCATGCCTGCCCACACAGAGAGACAGGGCCCTTGGGAGTTTCTGGGGCAGGCCTAGTCCTTGTGCTGTGTCAGGGTGTGCTTGTCAGGGCTGAGTTTAGCCTCACTGCTGAATCCGTGTCCCTGGGGGGAGCTGCACGGTGATCTCCCACCTCACTGCAGCAAGTGGCCTGTGCTCCCCAGTGCCATGCTGGAGCCTCCACAGTTATTTGACAAATAAAATTTGCAGAATTTTAAAATATTGTGTGAGACTTTTTAATTTTTTGGCACAGAAGTTTAATCTTTTTGGTGCATAATGCCCTCAGCAGTAAAATACAAAATGGAACAGATTGTTCAGCATCAGTAGTTAACACACATTCTACAACACCATATAAAATGAGGTGGCTCATTAATACCTCTGCAGTCATAGGACAAAAAAGGGGGCTAGTGAGTTACAGATTGTTGTAATAACTGTAAATCTAGTATCTTTTTAAGACCATGATTTTTAGAGTCTATGGCCTGGTCTACACTGGGGAATTAGGTTGCTATAACTGCCATGCAGTTAAATTTATCCTAACCCCTGGTGTAGACAGCTACTGCCTCTCAAGGAGGTGGGTTACCTATGCTGCTAGGATAAGTCTTCCCATCGGTGTAAGAAGTGTCTTCATTGAGGTGCTGCTGCGCTGCTGTATCATTTTAAGTGTAGACAAGCCCTTGTCTTTGTAACTTCTTTGACCAACTCCTCCAAGAATTTCACCGTTTACCTTCTAGTCCAGGATCCTTGTGAGCAAGGTTAGAGAATGAGTATTACTCCCTCCTCAGACAGGACAGTAATGTTTGTGTTCCTAGGACTACTTTAAATCTCAGAATTGCAACAGTGAAGCTCTAAAGGATCTACTAGGATAAGTGTCTGCCAGACAGATTTTTCTAGTTCCTTGGGCAAATGGGCTGTTCATGTTCAATAACTTAATCAACATTACCTGTCTCCTCAGTCCTGTTGAAATCCATGTCAAATAAGTGATAAAGATTGAAAGCTCTTCTGTGGCAGGGACCACACCCTTTTGTTTGTCTCTAAAGAGTCAATCACACCTTTGGCATTACATAAATAAGGTGATTAAACTCTAGTGTCTCCACCATGTTGGAGAGAATGGTGAGTGGAATACTTTGCCTTTATCTATATCCTTGCTATTCTGCTTCAGCCCTTCCCTAGCTTGGCCTCCAAGGAATAAAGCTTTACAGCTCTTGTCTCGGAAAGATGATGGTTAAGCTGCTTGGCTGTTGAAATACCTCATTAAACACTTCTCAGGATGCACTTTCCCTTTAGAAGCAAGAGGATTTTGTCATTCTTCTCTTGCTGTTTTTTATTGAGCTCAAGCATGAGGAGGATTCTACTGTCAGATTATTTTGAAACACAGTAATGTTTGAAACTCCTACCTGCCTCTCTTATATAATTCCCAGCATTATGAAATAAGTCTTATCCAAAGCCGGAAAGATTTGACCTGCCAAAATCACAGTACAAGTTCCTCTTGTTTTGTGTTTTTCCTGTCGCTTTGGTTAAAATAATCGGATGATGTTGTCTGTCTATTATTCCATAGATATAATCTCACACACACGCACACACACGATCCCATACTGTAGAGCTAAATGTTGTACTATTAAGTTGTAAACATCATTTATTATCTGGAGCTGGGTACCCTCTGTATCATTCAGAAGTTTGACATTAAGTGACAATTTTCGTAATTGATTTTTTTGTATGCAAGTATTGTTATCTGATTCAGTCATCATTGATAAAACTTAAAGGGTGGAAATACTTGTTTTTAATACATATGCTTTGGCTTTGAAGGTTTAAATTAGCTTAAGATTGAGGGTAAAGTTGCTTTATTACTATTGAATGTGTTAAAGTACATATGATGTAATGGCTGTTAGCTCTCCATTTACTTTTTTTAGGATATTTATGGAAATTAAAATGGTTCCTTTTTATACATCTTTATTAGTTGTAGTCTATAAAGTTACTGTTGGTGATAAGTTAACAAGTGCTGTGGGACTGGATCTGTCTTTTTGACTTGGGGATTTCAAAAAATGTCAGATTTGGGATATGGATTCTGTCCATTCCTTTTCATGAGACATCTGTGAAATCAGGCTGCTTTTTTAGAGTAATTGGAAAAGATTTTATTCAGTTGACATTTTTGCATCCCTTTTTAAAACTGAGGGCAAGTCTACACTTAAAACGCTGCATTGGCTCAGCTGCAGCACTTTAAAGATGTTCTATGCCAACATGAGAGAGCTCTCCCATCAGCGTCATTAATCCACCTCCCCAAGCGGCGGTAGCTTATCTGTGGGAGATGCTCTCCCATTGACATGGGGGTTAAGTCGATATAACTACATTGTGGAATTTTCACACCCCTGAGCGACGTAGTTAGGCTGATATAGGTCTAGTGTAGCCCAGACCTAAGATTCATCTTAAATGTATCCCTCTATTTCTGGATGAGCTGCATTAGAGTTAGAATGGCTGCTGCTTATTTATTTTTTATTATATGTGAGATAGTTAATATTTTTCTTAGTGATTTAATCGTTACGATGGGTGATTAGAATTTATTTTAATTCTTTCAATAATTTAAGTTCCTGCTCCAAATCAGACATAGCAGGCTCTTGAATCTGGACCTCCCACTTCCCCAGTGAGTACCCCAACCATCAGGTTATTGGCTATTCTGGGGCAGGTCACAATCTCTTATGCTCAGATGCTATGTGACAGGACCCATCTAAGAATAGTTAAGATTCTAACCAGCATCAAGTGGTTTAGAAATTCTTGCCCAGAGGCATCTTTCAAGTACAAGGACCAAAAACACCTGTTCTTTGAGATTCATATTCTCAAAGCAAAGGGCAGCAATTTATTATTTATAGGTGTGCGTGGCACTCTATAGATCTATAGAAAGTCAAGGCTAGATGGGTAACAAGGAGAAAATATTTGTGGTGTTGCTTATTGTATTATCCTATACAGGCTTTATTAAAGACACTCTCTGCTTACACTCGACTGCAGTCTTCCTTCAGCTGATTGTCCTGACACTTCACAATCTTTATATTAACTTTCTTTTAAGTGTTTCTTGGAATTTATTACAGTGCTGTAATTTCTAAGAAATACTATTACTTATTTTACCCATACAGTGAGCCAGATCCTGTCCCCTGTTCTGGCCTCTTTATACTGCTTCAGGGCCCTAATTAAGAAGCTGAGGATTCCCTGGGTGTGGAGGAATCCCTGGTTGACATAGAGCCAGAATAGTTGTCCCCTCAAGATCTCCCAACCCAATATGTGACATGGCTGGAGTACTGCTTGCTCCAGCAAGCCCTGGGTAACATAACTAGTGGGTGCAGGATAGAAGATCAGCTTCAGGGGTACATGTTACACAGGGCGGTTAACAGGCTGCAGTAGCGCTGAGCATCGGGGCAAAGCATATGTGGCTTAAAGCTACCTTTTACCCCACTGCACCTTGGCAGCGTATCTGGAGCCCAGCTTGCCTGTACACAAGAATTAGGTCCTCTGTGTGTGTGTGTGTATTTCTATGTAGAGTGTCTTTAATAAAGTCTGTATAGAAGTGATAATACAATACAACACAAATCCCCGCCCCCGTTTTGCTCAACACCGTGTTTTCTTCCTTCATGCTCTCCCTTCCCTTATTTCCATTTGTTTGCTCTCTTCCTCTCCAACCCCCATGTTTTCTCTTTGCCTCCTCTTGTTTTCTGACCTCTCAACTGCTATGGAAGGTCACAGCTTCAGTCTGAAGATGATGATGGTAGCACCTACAAGAACTCCTCTTTTCTTCCTGTCCCATTCCCAGCTGATTAGCAGTGGGATTGTTATAGCTGTTGCCCAGAGTTATACAGATGCAGAATACCACCACAGAGTGTGGGAAAGCAGGATAGGGAGCCAGAATTGGCTCCATTGCATGATGTGTGGCAACATGATTGATAGAAGCCTGAAGGTACTGGAGGAGGAATGGATTGTTGCGTTCTGGTGATGGTAGTTGATTGCAATTATAGCTGTGTTGATTGATGGCCTGATCTCACTTGCAGCCTGTAGCTCTATTTAAAATATGATCAGCAACATTCTGAGTTGGGAAGGTGGTCTCTAGCAGACATGTTCTTCTTTTTAGAAAGCTGAACACCTCGAGTGGCAAAGACGGAGAGTTAATTTCCTGTCCTGACTGATGGGGTGCTTTGATCAAGAATTGACAATGATTGAAGGATGCAGGAAAATGAAGTGTGTGTGTTCATTGTCTTTGCTGTGATTTAAGTAACAGAGAGGAAATCGCAATGTAGGAGCTTATACTTTGTCTGATTTAATTTGTTTTGAGAGCACTAACATGCAAAATACCACAGTAATAATTGCCAAGAATGACCCCAATTAGTCACTGCCTCAAGATAAATTTAGAGAGGACTAAAACTTCCTTTCCCTCATGTCTTCAAAATATGAGCTGGCCTAACTTCTATTTTTAGCTGCACTGAGTGAAACTAGATTAGACATTAAGCAGCAGTCCAGAGCAGCAAGTAATTTTCCCAAAATGCTTGGAGAAACCTGATAAATGGAGTGCTTATTATTTTATTTTTCAGGGAGGAGAGAGGGAAGGAGAAGTAAGGGCAGTCACATGACCTTGTTGGAGCAAGGAAGGTCATATATAGCAAACTCCACTGCTTCCTCTTGTTGTCTCTTCCCAGCTCTTAGTCCCTTCCCTAGAGTTTTCTTCTCTCTCTCACCCAGTGTTTCTTCTGCTCTGTCTGAATCTGTTTTTGCTCTTGTGCATTTTTATCTCTGCCTTCTCTTCATTTTTAAGAGGCAGTGCTGCAAATGGTCTCAATGTGTTGAATATTTTAAATCTCAAATATAGCTCCTCCATGGGGATGGGGAATATTGAGCTATAAATAGTTTTGGACTGAATCATAGTATAATATGATTTTAAAAGGCCTACAGAAAATATGTCCTCGGATTATACAGAACCACAGAAATAGTGTTTCAGTATTTTAATATATAAAATGGCTGTGGGAACCAGTCTCCCATGTACAGTATATACATTAAAGAAATAGTGGGAATGCAGCACACTACAAAACCCTCTCTTAAACTGTCGCAGGAGATTGATGTAAACTGTGGTGAGCTGTAGCTCACGAAAGCTTATGCTCAAATAAATGTGTTAGTCTCTAAGGTGCCACAAGTACTCCTTTTCTTTTTGCGGATACAGACTAACACGGCTGCTACTCTGAAACCTGTGGGAAAACTAGTAGCAAAGCTAGAAACGAAGTTTATGGAGATTGCTCAGTTGAGTACAAGCTCGGTAGACAAAGCATTTCAAATTTTAACATCCTCATTTATGACCCTTACAGTAATAATTGTTATATTTAGTATGTGTGTGCATTTAATTCTTCTCTCCCTATGTTTGTGTACGCATGCTCTGTCTCTCACCTGTCTGTAGACTGTATCCTCTCAGGAAAACTCTCTCCTTAAACTTTTCGCCAAATATACAGACAGCGTTTGTAGAGACCTAGCTATAATTAACCTTATTAGTAGGTGGGGAGCATTCTGTTTTTAATTGTTGCTCATTTGGTGTAAAGCACATAAGAGGAACTTTTTAGTTGATCCAAACAGATAAGCCATAGGGACTAATCCTTCATTTAAAGAAAAAATTCTTTTTTGCTATGGTTTTGAGTCTTGATTGGTAGATTTGCAGGAAATACTATTTGTGACCACAGCAGAGGGTCTCAGATTGTTGTTCACCTGGTGGTTGTGTTTTAGTCACTCCTTCATCCCTCCTCTGTCACTCTGTGTCATGTCACAGCCCTGGTCTACACTAGGACTTTAGGTCGAATTTAGCAGCTTTAAATCGATGTAAACCTGCACCTGTCCACACAGTGAAGCCCTTTATTTCGACTTAAAGGGCTCTTAAAATCGATTTCCGTACTCCACCCCGACAAGTGGATTAGCGCTTAAATCGGCCTTGCCGGGTCGCATTTGGGGTACTGTGGACACAATTCGACGGTATTGGCCTCCGGGAGCTATCCCAGAGTGCTCCATTGTGACCGCTCTGGACAGCACTCTCAACTCAGATGCACTGGCCAGGTAGACAGGAAAAGAACCGTGAACTTTTGAATCTCATTTCCTGTTTGGCTAGCATGGCAAGCTGCAGGTGACCATGCAGAGCTCATCAGCAGAGGTGACCATGGAGTCCCAGAATCGCAAAAGAGCTCCAGCATGGACTGAACGGGAGGTACGGGATCTGATCACTGTATGGGGAGAGGAATCCGTGCTATCAGAACGCCGTTCCAGTTTTTGAAATGCCAAAACCTTTGTCAAAATCTCCCAGGGCATGAAGGACAGAGGCCATAACAGGGATCTGAAGCAGTGCCGCGTGAAACTTAAGGAGCTGAGGCAAGCCTATCAGAAAACCAGAGGGGCAAACGGCCGCTCCGGGTCAGAGCCCCAAACATGCCGCTTCTATGATGAGCTGCATGCCATTTTAGGGGGTTCAGCCACCACTACCCCCAGCCGTGTTGTTTGACTCCTTCCATGGAGATGGAGGCAACATGGAAGCAGGTTTTGGGGACGAAGAAGAAGATAGCTCACAGCAAGCAAGCGGAGAAACCGGTTTTCCCGACAGCCAGGAACTGTTTCTCACCCTGGACCTGGAGCCAGTACCCCCCGAACCCACCCAAGGCTGCCTCCTGGACCCGGCAGGCGGAGAAGGGACCTCCGGTGAGTGTACCTTTTAAAATACTATACGTGGTTTAAAAGCGAGCATATGAAAGGATTAATTTGCCCTGGCATTCGCAGCTCTCCTGGATGTACTCCCAAAGCCTTTGCAAAAGGTTTCTGGGGAGGGCAGCCTTATTGCGTCCTTCATGGTAGGATACTTTACCACTCCAGGCCAGTAACACGTACTCAGGAATCATTGTACAACAAAGCATTGCAGTGTATGTTTGCTGGCGTTCAAACAACATCCGTTCTTTATCTCTCTGTGTTATCCTCAGGAGACTGAGATATCATTCATGGTCACCTGGTTGAAATAGGGTGCTTTTCTTCAGGGACACTCAGAGGAGCCCGTTCCTGCTGAGCTGTTTGCCTGCGGCTGAACAGAAATGTTCCCTGCTGTTAGCCACGGGGAGGGGGGAGGGTTGAGAGGGTAGCCACGCGGTGGGGGGGGTGGGGGGTGGCAAAATGCGACCTTGTAACGAAAGCACATGTGCTATGTATGTAATGTTAACAGCAAGGTTTACCCTGAAAGAGTGTAGCCACTGTTTTATAAAATGTGTCTTTTTAAATACCGCTGTCCCTTTTTTTTTTCTCCACCAGCTGCATGTGTTTCAATGATCACAGGATCTTCTCCTTCCCAGAGGCTACTGAAGATTAGAAAGAAAAAAAAATGCACTCGTGATGAAATGTTCTCTGAGCTCATGCTGTCCTCCCACACTGACAGAGCACAGACGAATGCTTGGAGGCAAATAATGTCAGAGTGCAGGAAAGCACAAAATGACCGGGAGGAGAGGTGGCGGGCTGAAGAGAGTAAGTGGCGGGCTGAAAACAGGGCTGAAGCTCAAATGTGGCGGCAGCGTGATGAGAGGAGGCAGAATTCAATGCTGAGGCTGCTGCAGGACAAACCAGTATGCTCCAGTGTATGGCTGAGCTGCAGCAAAGGCAGCTGGAGCACAGACTGCCACTACAGCCCCTGTGTAACCAACCGCCCTCCTCCCCAAGTTCCATAGCCTCCACACCCAGACGCCCAAGAACGCGGTGGGGGGGCCTCCGGCCAACCAGCCACTCCACCACAGAGGATTGCCCAAAAAACAGAAGGCTGGCATTCAATAAATTTGAAAGTTGTAAACTTTTAAAGTGCTGTGTGGCATTTTCCTTCCCTCCTCCACCACCCCTCCTGGGCTACCTTGGTAGTCATCCCCCTATTTGTGTGATGAATGAATAAAGAATGCATGAATGTGAAGCAACAATGACTTTATTGCCTCTGCAAGCGGTGATCGAAGGGAGGAGGGGAGGGTGGTTAGCTTACAGGGAAGTAGAGTGAACCAAGGGGCGGGGGGGTTTCATCAAGGAGAAACAAAGAGAACTTTCACACCATAGCCTGGCCAGTCATGAAACTGGTTTTCAAAGCTTCTCTGATGCGTACCGTGCCCTCCTGTGCTCTTCTAACTGCCCTGGTGTCTGGCTGCGCGTAATCAGCAGCCAGGCGATTTGCCTCAACCTCCCACCCCGCCATAAACGTCTCCCCCTTACTCTCACAAATATTGTGGAGCACGCAGCAAGCAGTAATAACAGTGGGAATATTGATTTCGCTGAGGTCTAAGCGAGTCAGTAAACTGCACCAGCACGCTTTTAAACATCCAAATGCACATTCTACCACCATTCTGCACTTGCTCAGCCTGTAGTTGAATAGCTCCTGACTACTGTTCAGGCTGCCTGTGTACGGCTTCATGAGCCATGGCATTAAGGGGTAGGCTGGGTCCCCAAGGATAACTGTAGGCATTTCCCCAACATCCCCAACAGTTATTTTCTAGTCTGGGAATAAAGTCCCTTCCTGCAGCTTTTGAAACAGACCAGAGTTCCTGAAGATGCGAGCGTCATGTACCTTTCCCAGCCATCCCACGTTGATGTTGGTGAAACGTCCCTTGTGATCCACCAGAGCTTGCAGCACTATTGAAAAGTACCCCTTGTGGTTTATGTACTCGCCGGCTTGGTGCTCCGGTGCCAAGATAGGGATATGGGTTCCGACTATGGCCCCATCACAGTTAGGGAATCCCATTGCAGCAAAGCCATCCACTATGACCTGCACATTTCCCAGGGTCACTACCCTTGATATCAGCAGATCTTTGATTGCGTGGGCTACTTGCATCACAGCAGCCCGCACAGTAGATTTGCCCACTCCAAATTGATTCCCAACTGACTGGTAGCCGTCTGGCTTTGCAAGCTTCCACAGGGCTATCGCCACTTGCTTGTGAACTGTGAGGGCTGCTCTCATCTTGGTATTCATGCGCCTCAGGGCAGGGGAAAGCAAGTCACAAAGTTCCATGAAAATGCCCTTACGCATGCGAAAGTTTCCCAGCCACTGGGAATCGTCCCAGACCCGCAACATTATGCAGTCCCACCAGTCTGTGCTTGTTTCCTGAGCCCAGAATCGGCGTTCCACAGCATGAACCTGCCCCATTAGCACCATGATGCATGCATTGGCAGGCCCATGCTTTCAGAGAAATCTGTGTCCATGTCCTGATCACTCACGCGACCACGCTGACATCGCCTACTCGCCCGGTATCGCTCTGCCAGGTTCTGGGGCTGCATATACTGCTGGATAATGCATGTGGTGTTTAATGTGCTCCTAATTGCCAAAGTGAGCTGAGCGGCCTCCATGCTTGCCTTGGTATGGCATCCGCTCAGAAAAAAGGCGCGGAACGATTGTCTGCCATTGCTCTGATGGAGGGAGGGGCGACTGACGACATGGCTTACAGGGTTGACTTCAGGAAGCTAAAATCAACAAAGGGGGTGTCTTTACGTCAAGGAGTATTTCAGGCAGGACTTCACGGAGGGTTCCAATAAGAAATGGTGCACCTAAGTTATTGTTCTTATTGGAACAAGGAGGTTAGTCTGGCCTCTGATTGATACATGGCTAGATTTACCTCGCTGCACCTTCTCTGTGAGTGACTGCAGCGTGACCTAGAGGAATGAGTCCCCTAGACAGGGGAGGGGGGGAAGCAAATGAGTACAAAACAATTCTGGTCTATTTCTTGTTTTGATACACTCCATCTATCTTTTACATCTTTGGCTGGCAGCAGACGGTGCAGAAGGACTGCATGCCATCCACATCTCATGGCTGCTCGGCAGAAGATGGTACAATACGACTGCTAGCCATCCTCATCTCTTAGCCTGCCTGGCAGAAGATGGTACAGTAGGACTGCTAGCAATCCGTATCGCCTGCCTGCTCACCATAAGATGGTTCAATAGGACTGACTGCAGGACTAAAGAGAATGACTTGATCAAGTCACTCCAAATTTAGTCCCTGCGCCCATGTCTGTCCAGGTGCTCCCGGCTGACGCAGCCAGGAGCACCTCGGACATGACGATGACGGCTACCAGTCCTATTGCACCGTCTGCTGCCACAAGGCAATGGGTTGCTGCTACTGTGTAGCAATGCAGTACCGCGTCTGCCAGCACCCAGGAGACATACGGTGACGGTTAGCTGAGCGGGCTCCATGCTTGCCATGGTATGGCGACTGCACAGGTAACTCAGGAAAAAAGGCGCGAAACGATTGTCTGCCCTTGCTTTCACGGAGGGAGGGAGGGAACGGGGGCCTGAGGATATGTACCCAGAACCACCCGCGGCAATGTTTTAGCCCCATCAGGCATTGGGATCTCAACCCAGAATTCCAATGGGCAGTGGAGACTGCGGGAACTGTGGGATAGCTACCCACAGTGCAACACTCCGGAATTCGACGCTTGCCTCGGTACTGTGGAAGCACTCCGCCGAGTTAATGCACTTAGAGCATTTTCTGTGGGGACACACACACTCGAATATATAAAACCGATTTCTAAAAAAACGACTTCTATAAATTCGACCTAATTTCGTAGTGTAGACATACCCACAGTGAATTGGCACTTCCTGAAGTGGGTAACTTTAGGAGATACTGCTTCCCTGAAGTGCCGGTTTAAAACTGTCAGAAATGCAAGACAGACTGAGGGTAGAGGCAGGATGAAGAAAAAAAGTGGCCACTTCAGAGGATTTTTAAATACAATAGCAAGGTCTTTCGCATTCAGTTGTGGACTAGTCTTGACCTAAAAATGTCTCCGCCTGTGTGACTTAATCCAGACAGCAACAGTATTATGATCTAGTGTTAACATAAAAAAAAAAAAAAATTGGTGAAAAGCTTCAGGTTAAGGAGTCCAAAAAAAATAATCATGCTTTAGAAGGTTATGGAGGAGTAAATACCAGTTAAACTGAAAAAAGAACAGGAGGACTTGTGGCACCTTAGAGACTAACAAATTTATTTGAGCATAAGCTTTCGTGAGCTACAGCTCACTTCATCGGGTGCATTCAGGGATGAGAAAGTGGAAGAGTAGGGAAGGATAGCAGTGATATGTGAGAAAGAGTTTGTTTTCCTCCCCACGCAGAGATGGGGACTATTGTAAGGAGTGTGTATGAAATCATACTTAGTAATACGATTAGAAAGGCAGGAAAGATGTAATGAGGCTGTTTTTGTCTGAAATTTCAGAAATGCTTACAGATCTTGGTTGATAACAGAAGAAGTTAGTTATCCGCCTTGCCGCTCTGCAACCTGTGTAACCTTTTCTTTTGTAAGGTTAAAGAAACCAGTACAACTTGAAGAAAAATAATTTGCACACACACATCCATTGAATATCTAGTGACGTAACCAGGGCAATCTCTTTTTCCATGATCAAATAGCTGAATAAATCAGGATAAAAAAAAGATTCCAAACAATCTTATTCTCTAGAAAAAAACTTCTGAGCATTAAATGATGATATCCCTTTTGAATTTACTGGTGGCAAACCTGACATGTATTTCATTGTAGTTATCTAAAAAATCTGTTCTTTCCTGAAAGTAAACACTTTTTCTTTTCACTTTTAAACATGAATCACAGCTCAGTAAGGGGCCGAATCAAAACAATTTTGTGAGCTACTGTATAAATAGAATAAAGTAAACCTTTAATTGTAATGCCCCCAATGGATTAAAAAAACAAGAGAACAGTTAAAAAACTTACCAGGTTGATTAAGTGTGTTGTGATTTCTGAATAAGATGTTCGCTTTTTATTCAGGGGGTCATTTGCCACATTCACAAGGTAAGGAAAAAGGGATGGACAGGCCATTACATCTAATTTACCTTAATGCTGACTCTCTTAAGAGAGCTGTTACACTCAAATAAATAATTTACATGAGGCACAACCTGCCAAATATTTGAAAGCTGCCTCTGTGTCGTGGGAAACTTGGGAGAGTGAACTTGACTAACATTCAGGGCACATCTGTGGGAAACAACTCAATGTAATGGAGATGGATGTATTAGCAACCATGGGAGAGAATCTGGGGTGGAAATACAGGATTGGAGAGATGAGAGAAGATATCTGCATATGGAGAAATCCTGTGATCTTTCTCCTGACTGAAACTCCTGTTGATGCCAGAACATATATGACAGTCCTGGGCACCTGGTTTGACTGCATAAGGACCCCTGTGCAGGAGAATAGTGAGGACTACCTGGATCCTACAGCAATTTCTCTGCTTTCCCCCCACATGTAGTTCAGACACAAGTGGTACTGAGCTGCATGCCCTAAATGAAGGCATGGCTTGGTCCAGTGTTGGCTCTAAATCCAACAAATATCCTATTTCAAAAACACTTCATGAAGGAGATGTGTAATTGCTTACTATTAATAGGCATTAACTGGATGTAGAAGTATGAAGTATTTTGACATACTGGGCTACATTCAGAGCTAATGTGAGTTGGTGCGCTCCATTAAGGGTATGGAGCTGCATCTAGTTACTTATCTCTGAATTTGGTCATGCTCTCCCTGCATGTGCTGAATTTATGATACCTTAAAAAGTTTTTAAAGGTTCTGTTTATAGGAGAATCATCATTAAACTATTTGTGACAAAACAACCACCTCCCACCCTTGCCGAGAAGAAATCCAGTGAGGCAAGTTATTAATATGGTAAATGGAACTGAATTGTTTTTGTTTATATGTGCCTTTGATTTCATTGTGCTAAAAACTGGCAGCAATCTGCAGTTTTGAGGGTTAGTTAAAGACAATGCCTGCAGGTCTTGCCATGGCAAATTCTTGGAACCCTGCCATAACTGTTGACAAGTAAAGTTTTGTTTCTGGAAACTCAGTGTTTTCCCACTGGATTTTACCAATTGTTTCTCGCTGGTATTACATGCTTGTCAGACTCTATTTCTCAGAAAAGATAATGAATTTAAATCTGTATTTCCTGCTGTGCATACCAGAGCACATGTCTAATGATTCTAATGAAAATTAGACAAATTCCAACCTCTCCAGATTATCAAATATATTCCATTAAGGAAATGATATTTGAAGTAACATTTTTATTGGCTGATTTATTTTAAGAGTTAATGGAAATATGCTGAAGATGAATGAAAGGAAAAAACTATGAAGAAACTATTTGTTATTGTTAGAATACAATTGTCTGTTCTCTAGAAAGAAAACTGTAGCCAGGATGGGAATTTGAATGCTCATAATATAGTGCAAAATGCTTTCTATAAACAATTTCTACTTAAAACATCTGCTTTTAGTATAATTTATATTTTAAAATCTGTAGTAGAAGGTCACCGTACCTGTGAAAATTGCATAATCTGTTCACAAAACAATGGCAGAATGGCAATGCTGTTGAAAATACATTGGTCCGATTTTGCTCCTCTTACTTGCTTAGGTACATAGTCATGCAAATTTAAATGAGATTACTCACACAAATAAAGTGAGTAGGATTTAGCCCATTGTTAATGGACTTTTTTCTTGCCCTCATGCTGGTGGTTTAATAATAAAAAGATCTTTTCTATTGGAACAGTAAGTATTTTATGTAAACATGTGCAGGATAAGTAGCGTGCTCAGTGTTTTAACACCAGAAATTGGAGTTCAGAGCCAGGATAAATATTTTTCACATGGTTTAGTTTTATCTTATTCCCTATTTATGTGCATCTCAGTACTGCAAAATTATGGGACGGTGTCTGCTCAACAGAGGCCCCTGATAGTATAGCAGGAGTACACTAGGTCACTGTAGAGCCACTGGTGAGGCTGTGTGGTCAAAGTTTGCACAGTGCTTGCCTGTGTCAAGGTCAAGATACTGCAACAGGTCCCATCTCCATGAGAAAAAGCCATTGTGTTGCAGGACCCAGTTACAACATGGTAGTGCCTGACAAGTTAAAGCAGTGTGGCCTTGCAGTGTAGGGTGTTCTTTAATCACAGCAAATTCAGGAACTAATGGAAGTTGTGTGACATTGGGCATGGCTACACTGGAAACTTCAAAGCACTGTTATGGGAGCACTCCTACGGCAGCGCACGCTCTCCCAGCGCTCCTGGTAATCCACCTCCACGAGGGGATTAGCTCCGAGTGCTGGGAGCCTGTTTACACTAGCGCTTTAAAGTACTCTGACTTGCTGCGCTCAGGGGCATGATTTTTCACACCCCAGAGCCAGCAAGTCAGAGCGCTATAAAATGTAAGTGTAGCCAAGTCCATTGTGCATTACGTGGCTTTGAAAATCACAACCTCCTGCAAGACCAAATTGTGTTATGACCATGTTGATTGTTGCTGTGTTGTAATTTAGTAGCATTTTTGTAGTGTGGGCAAGATTTTGGACTCTTGCTTCTATGAGCTCTAAAATTCTACTTAGTCAAAATAAAAAATATTTTCTGACTTAGTTATTGTTTGCATTTGTATTTATAGCATCTACATACCCCATCTGAGCGGGAGGACTGCATTAGCTAGGTGCTGACCAAACATGTTAAGAAGATAGTACCTGCTTCCGGGAGCTTTCAATTGAAATAGACAAGACAGACAAAAAGTTGAAGGGGGAAATGAAAAACAGAGGTACAGATAGGTGAAGTGACTTGCCCAAGGTCACACAGTAGAGCCAGAAATAGAGCTCAGCTTTCCTGATTTCTATTCCAGTATATTATCCACTATATCATGTTACTGCCTGTCAGTAAGAAGACGCAAAGTGCTTCTGTGATTAAGTTCAGTCATTATCTTTAAATATAGTTTACAACTAATGGACCTCATTCTGATCTCACTCTGGAATAAATCAGTAATAAGTCTGTGGAGTTAGACCTGTGCAAAACCCCTCAAACTTGCTAATATAATTCACTTTGGGCTCCCTGGAGCATGAAAGGCTCTGTACAAGTGCAGACTTGTCTAATTCCATTGTGTAACCTGGCAAGAAGTACTGGCAAAGTGAGCGCAGTTTTCTTAAAACACGTCAGTTCTGTAAAGGATATGCCATTGGAAGAATCCTTAATTTCTTTTTGGGGAATGTGTTTAGAAAAAACAAAACAAAAACTCAGGCTAACACCTCAGTCTCTTTCCCACTCCCTACTCTTTTTTCTTTTTTTGAGAAACGTTCTGGTTCTCTTTACTCCATGAATAAACAAAAGAGGTTATAGCCCTCCTGATCTCTTCCACCTACTTCCCCCTTTGCATGTCACCTTTAAGTCTCTGAACATAGGATATGCCATTTTGGAACCTCCTGTTCATCAAGTCAGGTATCTTGCCTGATGCTTTTAGAGAAAGGCAACCTGACCTTCCTTCCACTTTAAGCTCCATCTGCACTAGGAAATTGACTGTAATTAGTAGTGCATCCTCCTGGACCAGTACTAAAAATTAATTAACTGCTAGAGCCAATGCGAGAAAGCATTCTTCAGCACCACTGAGTCTCAAGAGCATTTCCTGTAATGTTGGTGAAATAAGTTTGTACTGTTTTTGGTGGCAGTGAGGCCATTTTTATCACTGGTTTGGGGGGATCCATTGATGAAGGTTGGTAACAACTAGTCAATATCCTGGTATAAGCAGAACCTTAAATGATCATCGTAAGTCCCAAAACATGAGAGTGTGAGGGGAAAATGCACAATCAGGGATGACGATATTATATTTAGTTTAAAAATCAAAACCGTCTAACCTAAATTAAGATTAGTCCATAGACCCTGCAAAAAAAAGAGTATTCACTGTACTTACACATTCTGGTTCATTGCTGAATGGGCATTGTTAAAAATGGTTGCTGTAAGAGCTCATAACTGAAAGAAATGTTAATGATGCTGTATGCAGTATGAATAGAATCTTGTCTTGAAGCAAATTTAAATTAAAACATTGACTCAGACTTAATAAAGTGATCAAGAATTGAACCACTGACATTCCTATATAAGTAGTGAAGTGACAATGAAATCGTTTGTGGATATTTAAAGAATGGATTGCATAAGTAATGGATTGCTCCATGTCCATAAAGAATCCATAAAGAATGGATTGCATAAGAATGGATTGCTCCATGTCTAGTTGGCAGCCGGTGTCAAGTGGAGTGCCCCAGGGGTCGGTCCTGGAGCCGGTTTTGTTCAATATCTTCATAAATGATCTGGAGGATGGTGTGGATTGCACTCTCAGCAAATTTGCGGATGATACTAAACTGGGAGGAGTGGTAGATACGCTGGAGGGCAGGGATAGGATACAGAGGGACCTAGACAAATTGGAGGATTGGGCCAAAAGAAATCTGATGAGGTTCAATGAGGATAAGTGCAGGGTCCTGCACTTAGGACGGAAGAACCCAATGCACAACTACAGACTAGGGACCGAATGGCTAGGCAGCAGTTCTGCGGAAAAGGACCTAGGGGTGACAGTGGACGAGAAGCTGGATATGAGCCAGCAGTGTGCCCTTGTTGCCAAGAAGGCCAATGGCATTTTGGGATGTATAAGTAGGGGCATAGCGAGCAGATCGAGGGACGTGATCGTCCCCCTCTATTCGACATTGGTGAGGCCTCATCTGGAGTACTGTGTCCAGTTTTGGGCCCCACACTACAAGAAGGATGTGGAGAAATTGGAGAGAGTCCAGCGAAGGGCAACAAAAATGATTAGGGGTCTGGAACACATGACTTATGAGGAGAGGCTGAGGGAACTGGGATTGTTTAGTCTGCGGAAGAGAAGAATGAGGGGGGATTTGATAGCTGCTTTCAACTACCTGAGAGGTAGTTCCAGAGAGGATGGTTCTAGACTATTCTCAGTGGTGGAAGAGGACAGGACAAGGAGTAATGGTCTCAAGTTGCAGTGTGGGAGGTTTAGTTTGGATATTAGGAAAAACTTTTTCACTAGGAGGGTGGTGAAACACTGGAATGCGTTGCCTAGGGAGGTGGTGGAATCTCCTTCCTTAGAAGTTTTTAAGGTCAGGCTTGACAAAGCCCTGGCTGGGATGATTTAATTGGGTATCGGTCCTGCTTTTGAGCAGGGGGTTGGACTAGATGACCTCCTGAGGTCCCTTCCAACCCTGATATTCTATGATTCTAAGTAGGAGGAACAATTCATATGCCAAAGAAAACAAAGGCTTGTCAGCCACCTTAATTGCTGAGCCTGGTTCTTTGTAACTTCCATGTGTCTTCTTGTGTCAAAACAAAATGCAATTGAGTTATGATGAAAAGGAATATTAAAACAAACTGGTGTTGCATTGTATTTCTTGTGTCTTTTGCTTGATCTAATATTTTGTTGTAACTCAAAGTATTTTAAAGAAAATATGTGTGTAGTCAGTATATATACAATGAAAAACAGAAGAATACTTAGTTCTCTATACCCAAAAAAATCAAAATTCCTCCTCCATAGTTAAAAGAAAAGGAGTACTTGTGGCACCTTAGAGACGAACAAATTTATTTGAGCATAAGCTTTCGTGAGCTACAGCTCACTTCATCCGATGCATTCAGTGGAAAATACAGTGGGGAGATTTATATACACAGAGTATTTTCCACTGAATGCATAATATGAAGTGAGCTGTAGCTCACGAAAGCTTATGCTCAAATAAATTTGTTCGTCTCCAAGGTGCCACAAGTCCTCCTTTTCTTTTTGCGGACACAGACTAACACGGCTGCTACTCTAAATCCTCCATAGTTGTAAACCTAAAGAAGTTTTGGGGGATCGATTGTTTCCAAATTCAGATGTTTACTCGTTTTGAATATATACAGAAATGTTATGTTATATAATGCATCTGATAAATGCAAAATTAATTTTAAAAAATCCACAAAGTTAATGCCTCTTGATGGTTGCAAATTTAGTACAGTTGGGATGGGGAAAAAATTAAGGTTCCCGTAGCAATGCTAACTGTCCACATTGCACATATATATAGTTTGATTGCTACTTAAGATGTTTGGTTTTCTTCCTTTGTTTCATACTGTAGTGTTTATGGTAGCTGACAGGCACTGACTATATGAAAACATGGGGTTATAAATATAATTTACATTGAAACATAACGAGCAGTCAAAATACAGACCATATGTGCAATGTGAACAAATTAGCTGTGCTCTGTAAGTTGTAATATTTATTTCCCATTGTCCTTGTGTTTTAAAATTGTAAAAGTAGCAATAAGTTTTCCTCTCTAATGGACCCACTTTAGCGAAGTCCCAGTTATACTGCATCTTGAGCTTAGTAAGGAACTTTGCAGTGAAATGGACCAGTTTAGCAAGTTTCAACTTGCTCTTTTTAGGAGCTCTTTGCTGTGCCCCTTGATTTGTGGCAAAGCGTAACTTGACAAAGTGGTTAGTTTCACTGCAAAGTCCCTTCCTTTGAGGAATGGGCACCAAAACTGAACTCTACTTATTTTTTATTAGCATCTCAGTCTTGGATGCCAACTTTCAGTCCTGTGGCACTGTTCTAATTTGACTTAGAATCGATCGCTAACAAATCATAAAGAGTCCATAAATCATAGTGCAAGAAGTGCTGCCTACAGATAAGGTTGTCTGCTGTTTTATCAGACCTTTTGTTTTCAATTATTTACAACTTTGCCAAATGTAAACCATTTGGGTTGAAAATTCCAGTGCCAGGTATCTGCCTTAGGCTTTTTTCTTTTCTTTTCTCTTTTTGATGGGGGAAGGGACATGGTGGTAGGGGAGAAGTTTAATCTAAAGCAGTTGGGCCATTTCAGAGAACCAGGTTGGAGGAAATGTTTTATCAGGGTTAAAAACTTTTTTTTTCTACAGTTGTTTTGTTGAGAAGGTCTAGCCCCTCCGTGCCTTGGAGCAGGAACTCAGAATTAGACAGTGGAGTCTCCCTGGTGTCAGTGATATGTTTCTTGCTATCTGCATGAAAATCTGACCAAATTTGGTCAAAATATAAACCTTTGAAAAATCTGTTTGTACCTGCTCAATAGTTTTGTTAATTTAGTGGCTAAATTCTCTGAAGAGTTTGCATTCATCTGCACTGAGCATGTTAAATAGAGCTGGTTTGGTTTGTATTCCAAACTGGAACAAAACCAACTTTTGAAATATTGGAGTTCTCGGGTAATTGCATTTCATGTTCTCCACACAGCTCCCATGCTAGATTCCGCTCACAGCATATGTGTGTCAATCAGATTGCACAAGTACCATCTCCACAGATAAGCTGAATATCATGGATGGCAGATGAAGCTTCCCCTGGGGGGAGGCTAGCACCCTGTCCTGCCTCCTCCTCCTGTGGTCCCGCCTCTTCTGCCCACAGCCCTGCCCACATTCTAGCCCCGCTCTGCCCCAGGCCCCCTCCACACTTGGCCCCCCCGCCACCGCTCTTCGCATCCCTCCTCTTCTCCACCCCTTCCCCTGCGAGGCCCCCACTGATCTCAGGGACATGGCGGGTGGGGAGGCTTCTTGGGGGTGGAGGAGAGGAGGAACATGGCAAGCGGTGGGGACATCTGGTGAGGGGGGTGGAGTGGAGGAGAGGAGGGACTTACCAGGTGGCGGTGGAGGGTCTTGGGGAAAGGGGCGGAGCAGGGAGGGGAAGAGGCGGAGCACAGGTGGGGCTGCCATGGTCCAGGTGTCCGGCAGCGGGTCAGCAGTGGCTGCGCCAGGGGAGGCTTAGCCTTCCCAGTCCTTTTATACCCGCTACCTATGCTGAACATGCTCCATCCCAGGGCAGCAGGAGCTGAGCAGGACTTTCCCTGCAGTTGTGCTTCCTGACTGCCATGAGCTGCTGTGGCACCAGACACAGTAACTGAGAGTCCCTTCTGTGCTCTTAGTGGTCCTCCGCCTGGAATGCAGCAAGGTGAAGTACAGAGGTCAGGGAGAGTTGCCCTGTGCAGGGGTGGGGGGGCAGGAGCTTGGATGGGAGGAGGGTAGGAGGGGATATGGCAAAAGGGGACTAAGAGGCTGGGGTGCATGTGGGGGGAATGGCGCTGAAAGGTCTAACCACTAAACCACGCTCCCCTACAGAACCCGGAATTGAACCCATTATTGCTGAGCCATCGGCATTCTTTTGGTGTCTAGAAAATAGCTGTGAAACTGGCAAAATGTCTCTCTCCATTCTCCTCTAGTGGCAGGTATGCACCGCAGATACCAGCTTTCTATTGCTACTAGTTTGCTCTGTTAGCTCAAGTGGTAGTAGAGTGTGCTGTGGGTTCAAGGGTCCCAGCCCTGCTGACGACCGATGTGAGGGTGTCAGCATGGTTCGGCATGATGGAGTTTTTTTCTTCAATTTTTAAATTTTTCAAAAACCTTGAAAATTACACAAATGTCAGATAACTGGTAACACACACATTTGCACAGACAGAATATTTTTCGTATTGATAAAATGACAGAAAATATTTCACACTCCTGTTAACTGACAGTCTTCTGCATGGAAAAAAAAAGACATCTGAAACCAATTTTTGTTTTGGCAAATGAAGGCTGGTGCTCTTTTTTCTACTTACAGGACCATTAGAGTTAATTGAGATAAATATCTCTGCCATAAAAGCAAACAAAATCTTGCGCAATAGAGAAATAAGTATTAGAGATGTGTACTAGACATATTGAAGGGTGGTTTTGTTTTCTTTTTTTCATTTAGAAGCGTCTGACTAAGGCTTATAATTAAGCTGGAGTCATAACACAGCAGAGCAGTCCTGTCTAATGTAGATTGCCATTGCTTTGAATCACACAAGGGGTAGGCCAGTTTGAGAATTCTGTGGTATAGCTGCCTTCTTTAAAAAAAATTGTGAAAGCTTCAGAAAAATGCTTTCTATTCTAGCAGGCAAAACAGAATGCCATTATGGATACAACTGGGTTTTTTTCCTGAAAAATACACAGGCAATGGAGTATGTGGTGTATATACTTAGATGTAAGTATTGCTATTGGCTGTATGTGTTGTGGGTAGCAGACAACCATTATCCAGAACCTTTTATAACGTGTGTGTCCTTTCTTGTATTGGGGTATACATAAACCTTTCATTTCTTTTGCCAGCCAGTCTAATTTAAAATTATTCTAGATTGACTGTCATCTACTATTACACCCAGCCAATCTGTAAGAAAGTAATGAACCCTGCCTGAGCAGCATAAGAACATAAGAATGGCCATACTGGGTCAGACCAGTGGTCCATTTAACCCAGTATCCTGTCTTCCGACAGTGGCTAATGCCAGGTGCATCGGAGGAAATGAACAGACTAGGGATATTACCGAGTATCCATCCTCTGTCGTCCAGTTCCAGCATCTGGCAGAACCTACCCTCCTCTGATCCCAGACTATTAAGGATGAAAAGCGGGTGGGAGGAAGGGGAAATTAATAGTTATTCAAAGGGCTTTACAAAATATTAACTAGTTTGCTGTACCTCTCCAGAGAACATAATTATTATCCTCACTTTACAGATGGAGAAGCTGAGATACATAGTTTGTGACTTGTCCAAAACCACACAAGGTATCCATATCTGAGCTGGATTAGAATTTGGAAACAAGATAGTTATTCCTTTCTTCTCAGCATTGTTTAGGCCCCAGTAAGCACACTGGTTCAGTTTTGGGCAGTGCATTTTTTAAAAGGAACAGACAAATTAGGTCTCATCCTGGAAGGTGCTGAGAGACCTCAACAGTGTTTAGCACCTTCCAGGATTGTGTCTCTAGAATATGAAGAAAGCAACAAGAATAAAACTGCATGGAAATTAGACTTGTCAATAGAGGTTAAAAACTGAGGATAGTGGTTTTTAGTCTCATCTCACTCTCTCCTTTATCTCCATAAAGATAATACTTAGTCCTGACATGAGTGTAGGGGATTGGACTAGATGACCTCTGGAGGTACCTTCCAGTCCTATGATTCTGTAATTGATTCTATGGTATTTGAAGACCGGGATCAGTTATATGCATTTGTCACTGAAGGCAAGATGAAAGGTAACTGTTTGAAGTTGCAGAAAAGAAAATTTAGGTTAAATATTAGGGGAAAACGCTATGGCAGTCTGAACAGTCTTCTTCTTAGCGTATGCGCAACGTGCCTCATGTAGCAGATGACCAGGATTCATCACCAAATTTGGTCTGATGGTTGGATCATTAGCTTCCCCGGCCTGGGCTGGGTACTGATGCGGAGTGAGATGTGAACACTAATCCATGCTCCGCAGTCAGAACAGTTAGGGAATGAAAAATTGAGGCTCTAGAATGGTCATCATTGGAGATAAAGTCAGACTTGACATCTGTCAGAGATGGTTTTTGAATAGTCATTTCTGTCACAGTGTAGAGAGGAGGACTAAATAACCAAGTGGAGCTTCCTTGCAGCACACAGACACAGTATATGAAACAGAATCCACTGGAACTTCAGAATAATACTTAGTTAAGTTTAAAAATTAGTTCATAGGTGTGTAATTGTTACCATGAGGATACTTTTAAATAGTACGTGGAATGAAGGTAGAAGTATTTTGGGGACATAAAGAACACATGGAATAGCTTGCCTTGTTTTTTTACTGTGTACTTTCAAGACTTGCCTTATTTACAGTGAAAATGCAGGTTCCAAAAGGATGGCAAACCTACCTCCACAAGGAGACCCACCATTGCAATATTTACTAGTCTTGGTCTCTTGTCTTATGATGTGGAGATGGAGCTGCTTTGAGAGCACAGTGGCAGTAATGTGAGCACCCTAGTGAATCAGGGTGTCTCTCCATCTGTCTCAGTCTTGATTGGGGGAAACGCTGCACGTTCCTCCATCCTTCTGTTTAACAGAAAACCTCCGTCCACTATTCCTAACTCTCCTCCATGAACACACTGTTGCTGTATGTGCTACCTAATCCTTCACCACGGTTCCCTATGGGACTAAGCCCTTCCAGTGTAGGGAGAAAGTTGCACACAACAGTCAATTGAACGGATTTTGCAGGGTTCCTAGATTTGCCCACCATATTCTTCTACAAACTGACTTTTATAAAACTTTGAAAATGTATGGCTGCGCTCTTTTTGTAGATTGTTTAGATTGTCAAAAAATACATTCAAGCAGGCTTTTCTTTCTTTTTTTCTCCCCAGTCTGTAGCTTCAGCAGACATGGATTTGAACCAGCTGGAGGCCTTTCTTACTGCCCAAACCAAAAAGCAGGGAGGTATCACAGCAGATCAGGCTGCAGTCATTGCAGAATTTTGGAAAAACCACAGAACAAAAATTCGAGAGAGTCTGATAAATCAAAGTCGGTGGGACAACACCTTGAAAAACGTGAACTGGAGAGTGGATTTGAAATCGCAGTCAAGACACATCGACCAAATAAACACCCCGGTTGCAATCGTTGAAATGGAACTGGGGAAAGATGGGCAGGTGAGCTCCCTCTTCATTTTGTAAAACTTAAAAGATCTGATCTTGGGATACTCATACACAGACATTTTACCTATTGATTAATGGAATGCATCCAAACCCAGTCATGATACTTGTTATATTCCCCTTCTTACCTCCCAGCTTCTCACTGTGCTTGCACCTGTGCTCACCTTCTTTGGTGTAATCTGCTTTCCGCACATAGTCTAAAATTGAGCTCTCAAATTCAATTCTCAGCCTTTTTAACTTCAGTTCAGGGCCTCCTGAGGTATAGAAGGCAAACACTCACTCATTCAGCCTTCCGGTTTTTATGCTAGAATTATTTTGAAAGTTTTCTCTGTTGCCATACACATTACATGCTAAAATTATAGCATGTTGTTGTTATCTCCAAACAAATGCTAGTATTGGATATAACTACAAGGCACCAGGTTTGCTATGAGCAATATTTACTATGGGGAAATCTGCAGATGCTTTTAATTTAGGATTAGACTCATGAAAGTTAGTTTTCATAAAATAAAGACCAGTCATAAAGTTCTTTTTGCAGTTTTCTCATTGTGACTGCTACTCTGTGTAGTCACAATCTGTTTGAAAGAGATTAATTCTTCCACCCAACTGCAGGAAACCTGAGCTTGGATTCTCAATTTTTAAGTCTGCAGCTCTTTTTTAAACATTTATAATTCAGTTATCTAGATAACCAAATAACCTGTTTTTCCATTATGAATTTTTATTCTCTTTAGATAGGAAATGGTTTTCGATTTGGTATCTCTTCCTTTGCAATGTTTTTGCAAACCTTGGAATCTTTTATTTTAACAGCATGTTAGTATAATTCACTCTCAGTTTAGTACAAAATTAGAAAAAAAAAATCCAAATATCGCTTTAAAGCAAAACCAAGCATATGCTAAGCATACAAGGTCAAGTTCTACCCCATTACATCTGCCCTTACTGACTTAGTTCTAAGTGAGATCAGAATGTGACTGGAAGGTATGCAAAACAGAGAGCATGAGAATCCTTCTGAAGCAGCATTCACTTTGCTTAATTAATGGTATTTTATGTGAAACACCCTGTTTGTTCGATTCTCATCTTTTGTCCAGATTTCTTGTGCATTTTCAACACAGTGGACGTTCTCTAGCTATGCATTTCTAAAGTGAACCATCGCTATAATATGTAATATATAATATGTAATTTAAAATTTTCTACCCAATCTTATCATTTTTTCCCCAGGTCTTAAGGTTAGAAATGAGTGCATCCCATTAATAGCAAATGAAAAAACCCTGACCATTAAAAAGAGTGGCCCTATATATATAAAACTATAAATATAGTTATTAGTCCTTGCTGGAATTATTTTTTACCCTCACTGGATTCCTTCAATAACAAACTAATTTACAAATACTTTTATAGTCTGTCATTCTTGAGAGGGAGGCAGGCAAAGGAAACATGATGCAAGAGGGGAAAACGTAACAGGCATTTCTGAGAAATCCGATTTCTATTTAAAAAAAATCACAGCAAAAAGATTCCATTTCTATAAACAATATTTCATGACTCACTTGAATTATCTTAGCAAGTCCGTTTCATATTTCAAATATGCTTAAGACAGAGGATTGTGGATATATATTTCTAAACTAGCATTTTTTCTAAATTATATCCAACAAGTTCTCATTTACTTTATTAAGGACAAAATCTGATCTACTCAGTGAGTTAAGGGACTATTCAATCTGAATACATCGATTTCAATTACAGCACAGAATACGAAGTGTACAGTGCTCACTTTAAATTATTAATTTTTATTACAAATACTTTCACTGTAAAAAAGATAAACAAAAGAAATAGTATTTTTCTATTCAGCTCATGTAAATCCACTTAGTCCTTCTTCTTGTTCAGCTAATCGCCAAGACAAACAATTTTGTTTACATTTACGGGAGATAATGCCACCTGAAAGTGAGAACAAACGGTTGCATGGCACTGTTGTAGCTAGTGTTGCAAGTGTTGCCAGATATGCTAAACATTCATATGCCCCTTCATGCTTCGACTTGCTCTAAAGTTTTACATTGTTTTGTTTTTGAATTCAGTTATTTAAAATAATAATAATTCTACATTTGTAAGTTGCACTTTCACGATAGAGATTGTACTACAGTACTTGTAAGAGGTGAACTGAAAAATACTATTTCTTTTTTCTTTTTTACAGTACACATAATATAAAGTGAACTCATAGAATCATAGAATCATAGAATATAAGGGTTGGAAGGGACCCCAGAAGGTCATCTAGTCCAACCCCCTGCTCAAAGCAGGACCAATTCCCAGTTAAATCATCCCAGCCAGGGCTTTGTCAAGCCTGACCTTAAAAACCTCTAAGGAAGGAGATTCTACCACCTCCCTAGGTAATGCATTCCAGTGTTTCACCACCCTCATAGTGAAAAAGTTTTTCCTAATATCCAATCTAAACCTCCCCCACTGTAACTTGAGACCATTACTCCTCGTTCTGTCATCTGATACCATTGAGAACAGTCTAGAGCCATCCTCTTTGGAACCCCCTTTCAGGTAGTTGAAAACAGCTATCAAATCCCCCCTCATTCTTCTCTTCTGCAGGCTAAACAATCCCAGCTCCCTCAGCCTCTCCTCATAACTCATATGTTCCAGACCCCTAATCATTTTTGTTGCCCTTCACTGGACTCTCTCCAATTTCTCCACATCCTTCTTGAAGTGTGGGGCCCAAAACTGGACACAGTACTCCAGATGAGGCCTCACCAATGTCGAATAGAGGGGAACGATCACGTCCCTCGATCTGCTCGCTATGCCCCTACTTATACATCCCAAAATGCCATTGGCCTTCTTGGCAACAAGGGCACACTGCTGACTCATATCCAGCTTCTCGTCCACTGTCACCCCTAGGTCCTTTTCCGCAGAACTGCTGCCTAGCCATTCGGTTCCTAGTCTGTAGCTGTGCATTGGGTTCTTCCGTCCTAAGTGCAGGACCCTGCACTTATCCTTATTGAACCTCATCAGATTTCTTTTGGCCCAATCCTCCAATTTGTCTAGGTCCTTCTGTATCCTATCCCTCCCCTCCAGTGTATCTACCACTCCTCCCAGTTTAGTATCATCCGCAAATTTGCTGAGAGTGCAATCCACACCATCCTCCAGATCATTTATGAAGATATTGAACAAAACCGGCCCCAGGACCGACCCTTGGGGCACTCCACTTGATACCGGCTGCCAACTAGACATGGAGCCATTGATCACTACCCGTTGAGCCCGACAATCTAGCCAGCTTTCTACCCACCTTGTAGTGCATTCATCCAGCCCATACTTCCTTAACTTGCTGACAAGAATACTGTGGGAGACCGTGTCAAAAGCTTTGCTAAAGTCAAGAAACAATACATCCACTGCTTTCCCTTCATCCACAGAACCAGTAATCTCATCATAGAAGGCGATTAGATTAGTCAGGCATGACCTTCCCTTGGTGAATCCATGCTGGCTGTTCCTGATCACTTTCCTCTCATGCAAGTGCTTCAGGATTGATTCTTTGAGGACCTGCTCCATGATTTTTCCAGGGACTGAAGTGAGGCTGACTGGCCTGTAGTTCCCAGGATCCTCCTTCTTCCCTTTTTTAAAGATTGGCACTACATTAGCCTTTTTCCAGTCATCCGGGACTTCCCCGGTTCGCCACGAGTTTTCAAAGATAATGGCCAATGGCTCTGCAATCACAGCCGCCAGTTCCTTCAGCACTCTCGGATGCAACTCGTCCGGCCCCATGGACTTGTGCACGTCCAGCTTTTCTAAAAAGTCCCTAACCACCTCTATCTCCACAGAGGGCTGGCCATCTCTTCCCCATTTTGTGATGCCCAGCGTAGCAGTCTGGGAGCTGACCTTGTTAGTGAAAACAGAGGCAAAAAAAGCATTGAGTACATTAGCTTTTTCCACATCCTCTGTCACTAGTTTGCCTCCCTCATTCAGTAAGGGGCCCACACATTCCTTGGCTTTCTTCTTGTTGCCAACATACCTGAAGAAACCCTTCTTGTTACTCTTGACATCTCTGGCTAGCTGCAGCTCCAGGTGCGATTTGGCCCTCCTGATAACATTCCTACATGCCCTAGCAACATTCCTACATGCCCTAGAACTTTGCATTCTGTGTTGTAATTGAAATCAATATATTTGAAAATGTAGCAAAACATCAAAAATATTTATAATAAATTTAAATTGGTATGCTATTATTAACAGTGCTGTTAGTCACGATTAATCACAATTCTGCTATTTTTAATCTTGTGATTAATTGCAATTATATTTTTTAATCATTTGACAGCCTTAGAATTATATTGGAATCTAGCTCGTATTGAATAAGTAACCACATATTGCTTAATTAGGTTTCTCATCAGCTGGTAACATTTGAGTTAAATTTGTATATATTTTTAAATATTGCTTCACTGAATCTTTGGGTTAGGGTCACAATAGCATTATAATTTTTTCATTGATCTCTCTGTGGGGTTTATTCTTAATTGCTCATTGTTATGTTCATGTCTTGAGTAAATTTGGAGTCTGTAATACTTTTATTATTGTGATCAAGAAAATACATGTATTCGTGCCAGTCTGTAATTTAACAGCTAGGACTTTTTTTTTTTTCGAAAGTAAAAATGTGGATGATATATTTGATGAAATTTTGAAGGTCTTTTCTTGGATTTGTTTGAGATAGCTAGCTGATGATTCAGAAATAAATTATTCAGAACAGACTTTTTCATTTGAACACCCGATAGCATGGGATATACGTGTGTGTTGATGTGTAACAAATTAACTTAAATATTTTATTTGTTTAAACAAAGGCAATGAAAAGCTCTGTAGGAAGTGTCTCTTTCCAGAATTCAAAATCAGTCAAACAGATACTTCATAGATCTCTGTCTGCAGCTGATTAGAACCACTAAACAGGATATAGGATGTTCCAATGCAATGTCCGTTATCCCCTGCTTTAAAGTGTAAATGTGTCAATAACTTGAATCACTTTTTATGGTTTGCCATCTCTGAATTTAAACCAAAGTCAATTGTCTTATGTCTGAAAGGTTTTTTTTAAGAGCTAACAGGCAGAGCTTGCTATGCTTCCGTGACTGGTTCAGTAGCAACAACAGACCAAGCTTTAACATTTAGTCTGTGTTGGCTAATTTTATTAATGTTTTCTGCTGGATTTTATTTTACTCATATTATTGAGATTGAATATTAAAATGTCCATTTTCTAGAAATTGTTACAACTCATAAATATATGTTATTGATGTCATTTGGAGCTGTGACACTCAGTGGTTATAATGAGGTGTGTTGCAAGGGGGGTGGCTGACACAGGTAAAAAGAGGGGGAAAATTGAGCTGGGTCACCAAGGAGGTGCACTTCAAACACTTTACCGAACTGCTGCTCCCAGACTGACAGATCCCTACATGCTTTTTTTCAGACCACTTTAAGGACTGTTGACAATATGGGGGAAATGAGTTGTTTTTCCCTCTCCTCCTTCCCAGTTAGACATGCAGATTGCTAAAAATGTTGAGAGCTGGGTCCAGACCAAAATCACAGATACAAACACCTCTAACTTCAGGAAGTTGGCATCTGTATTCTTGATTGGCATTTTGGCACTTTCTCAAGTGAATACTGTATTTTGAGATTTTATGTCTCTTGTATGTTCAGAATCCTGCTGCTGCCTGTTTTTTAGATATTGTTTTCAAAGAAGCATAAAAACATTAAAAGAAAAGGAGTACTTGTGGCACCTTGGAGACTAACAAATTTATTTGCGCATAAGCTTTCGTGAGCTACAGCTCACTTCATCGGATGCATTCGATGAATTCTTTTTGTGAATACAGACTAACACGGCTGCTACTCTGAAACCTGTCATAAAAACATTATTCAGCCCCACCAAATACTTAACTTTACTGCCTCCCCATTTATTTTAGGGGCTACCTGAAAACTGTCCTAAAATTGCCTTGTTTCAGCCTACTTCATTGACTTTTTCCTCATTCCATTCTCTACTCATGCCATTCTTTGCTCATCAGTCACCAGCCTTTTTCTTTTTCTTTTTCTTTTCTTTTCTTTTCAAGCTTAATCTGCTGTGCTTTCTAACACCCTTATCCCTCTTCATACAAGAGTCTTATCTTTTGCCATCTAAAAGTGTCTTCTTGTATCTCTACACCTCATTGACTCTCTTTCAAATTTTGTGTAGCTTTTCTCCTTTGCTTATACCTCTTCATCTCATTCTCCCTCTCTGTTATTTCTTCATAACTACTTTTTTCCTCTGAAGTCTTTTTTTGGGAGGATACATTGTCAGTGGCATAAGAAAGTGGATGTTATGATTTTGTACTATGGTTTGCTAAACCTTGGAGCTTGCTTAAACCTTGGAGCTGTGCCATATACACAAACTTGTGTTCTGGTCTGGGTGAGCGTCCTCTGATAGTTGACTCTCCCTTTTCCCTAGAGCTGTTTACTTTCCATCCAATATACAAATCCAGTTAATGCTAATCGTATTCTTGGAAATGTGCACTTATAAATCAACCACAAACTATTCAAAGTAGAACTGCTTTATTTACATATAGTCACTTGCAATGTATCTGTCACTGAAGTCCTCCAGTTTACCAGAGAAGGCAAACGTCTGTTTATATAATGAATAGTCTGCAGCTACTCCACTGCTGTCTTTGACAATAGAAATGTATAGAGAAAAGATGTGCATTGCTAACACTGTTCATTTTCTTTATACTGAAGAGTCAATTCTTTTTTTTCTTACAAGACTTTTTTTTTATTTTAAAAAACCAGCAAGAATGGGTGATGTTAATTACTGGCTGCATGGCTGAGGACTTTAAAGGCAAAAAAGCTGGTCATGGCATGAAGTGAGAACAATACTTCATTGTATTCTATTGTAATTTAGAGCCCAGCTTGGTTTAAGGTGGTCACAACTTCTTTCTCAGTTTTTGGAATTTAGAGAGACAAGGTAGGTGGGGTAATATCGTTTATTGGACCAACTTCTGTTGGTGAAAGAGTCAAACTTTTCAGCTTACACAGAGGTCTTCTTCAGGTCTGGGAAAGGTAGATGTGCAGGTGAACGAGCCTCTGAAAGTGTGGCTGATGTGATTAGGCCCAAAGATGGTGTCCCCTGAATAGATATGTGGACACAGTTGGCAGCGGGCTGTGTTGCAAGCTTAGGTTCCTGGGTTAGTGTTTTTGTTGTGTGGTGTGTGGTTGCTGGTGAGTGTTTGTTTCAGGTTGGGGGGCTGTCTCTAAGCGAGGACTGGCCTGTCTCCCAAGATCTGTGAGAGTGATGGGTTGTCCTTCAGGATAGGTTGTAGATCCTTGATGATGCGTTGGAGAGGTTTTAGTTGGGGGCTGAAGGTGACGGCTAGTGGCATTCTGTTATTTTCTTTGTTGGGCCTGTCCTGTAGTAGGTAACTTCTGGGTACTCTTCTGGCTCTGTTCATCTGTTTCTTCACTTCAGCAGGTGGGTACTGTAGTTGTAAGAACGCTTGACAGAGATCTTGTAGGTGTTTGTCTCTGTCTGAGGGGTTGGAGCAAATGCGGTTGTATTGTAGAGCTTGGTTGTAGACAATGGATTGTGTGGTGTGGTCTGGATGAAAGCTGGAGGCATGTAGGTAGGCATAGCGGTCAGTAGGTTTCCGATATAGGGTAGTGTTTATGTGGCCATTGCTTATTAGCACCGTAGTGTCCAGGAAGTGGGTCTTCTTCCCTTTTTTAAAGATGGGCACTACATTAGCCTTTTTCCAGTCGTCCAGGACCTCCCCCGATTGCCATGAGTTTTCAAAGATAATGGCCAATGGCTCTGCAATCACATCCGCCAACTCCTTTAGCACTCTCGGATGCAGCGCATCCGACCCCATGGACTTGTGCTTGTCCAGCTTTTCTAAATAGTCCCGAACCACTTCTTTCTTCACAGAGGGCTGGTCACCTCCTCCCCATGCTGTGCTGCCCAGTGCAGCAGTCTGGGAGCTGACCTTGTTCGTGAAGACAGAGGCAAAAAAAGCATTGAGTACATTAGCTTTTTCCACATCCTCTGTCACTAGATTGCCTCCCTCATTCAGTAAGGGGCCCACACTTTCCTTGACTTTCTTCTTGTTGCTAACGTACCTGAAGAAACCCTTCTTGTTACTCTTAACATTTCTTGCTAGCTGCACCTCCAGGTGTGATTTGGCCTTCTTGATTTCACTCCTGCATGCCTGAGCAATATTTTTATACTCTTCCCTGGTCATTTGTCCAATCTTCCACTTCTTGTAAGCTTCTTTTTTGTGTTCAAGATCAGCAAGGATTTCACTG
This sequence comes from Caretta caretta, assembly GCF_965140235.1. Classification (NCBI taxonomy): domain Eukaryota; kingdom Metazoa; phylum Chordata; order Testudines; family Cheloniidae; genus Caretta; species Caretta caretta. The sequence goes on along the minus strand of NC_134208.1, from coordinate 197,458,193 downwards.
TTAAGCCAAGCTGGTTGCCTGCCATATTTACTATTCTTTCTACACATCGGATGGTTTGTCCCTGTAACCTCAATAAGGATTCTTTAAAATACAGCTGGCTCTCCTGGACTCCTTTCCCCCTCATGTTATTCTCCCAGGGGATCCTGCCCATCAGATACCTGAGGTTGTCAAAGTCTGCTTTTTTGAAGTCCAGGGTCTGTATTCTGCTGCTCTCCTTTCTTTCCTGTGTCAGGATCCTGAACTCGACCATCTCATGGTCACTGCCTCCCAGATTCCCATCCACTTTTGCTTCCCCTACTAATTCTAAGCTGTTCCTTTTCTGATTCTACTGCCATTTTAAAAGACAGAAGGAGACAGGTATGTCTATCTCTTCATATGAACCAAAGAAGTGGGTTTTTTATTTTTAGAATAGACAAATGTTAGCATTAATACATCTATCGGGTGGATGCTCTTCATGAAAACCTATTACTAAATTCCAATCTAATGGTTTTAAAAGTGCTTGCTATTTAGATGAATGGAGGTGGTTGCTGTAATCCTGATTTTTTAGAAGTTAGAGATAAAAAGACCTATTTGAGGAAGGCACCCTCTCACTAGTACTGGATGTAGTTCCTAGATAGGGATTATGCCAGGTATAAAACTGATGAAAATTTGAAGACTGATTGTCAAGCCACATCATACCATAGCTGTACCAAGTCTAATATCCTGCCTCTCACCATGTCAGATACCTGATAATTCAGAGGAAAATGGGGAGAGGGGGAAACCATAATGCAACTAGACAATTGTGTAAAATTGTACAGTACATGGGGAAGGCAAATGCATTCTTGATTTTGGAGGTGATGAGATTATACCCTGAAGCCTGAAACATGATTGACCACCTTACCTTGCATGGCTGCAGAAACTTTGTGGGTTTGCTCTGTTGTCCATTCAAAATGAAACATGATCCAAGGTAAAACACAGTAACCTTTTGTTGTAGCAAAAGCAAAAAAAGTGAGAAGAGAGAGACTCATCTTGACACGTTTGATGTTTTGTTAAATTCTACACAAATTGTGAGATCCTAATATGGATTAATTTTATAATTTAATCAAATGATGATGATCTAAGATACATATGCAGGCATTTGCACAATTGCTCATACACACACAAATATAAAAATATTAGGCTATATTTTCATAATCTAATCAAGGGTCCAGGATTTAGCTTCTCTGAGTCTCATCATATGAGTAAGATTACAGATTGTGAATGCCTGTGAGCTCCTAGTTTAGAGGTGGGCAAACTACCGTCCTGTCCGGTCCCTGAGCTCCTGGCTGGGGAGGCTCGCCCCCAGCCCTTCCTCTGCTGTTCCTCCTCCCCGCAGCCACGCCACCCCTCGGGCAGCGCTCTGGGCGGAGGGGCTGCGCACTCCTGCAGAGCAGCAGCATGCCTACCTCTGGCCCGGCAGCACAGTTGCCAGACATGCTGCTCTAAGCAGCATTGTAAGGGGGTTGGAGATGGGTAAGGGGCAGGGGGTCCCGGCGGGCAGTCAGGGGACAGGGAGCAGGGGGCGGTTGGATGGGGCAGAGGTTCAGGGTGGGGGGAGGGCAGGGGACGGGGAATGGGGGGGTTTGATGGGGGGGATCCCGGGAGGCGGTTATGGGTGGGGTCCCGATAGGGGGCAGTCAGGGGACAAGGGGGGGGGGAGTTGGATGGGTGGGAGGTTCTGAGGGGGGCAGTTGGAGGTGGGAAGTGGGAGCGGGCGGATAGGGGCCAGGCTGTTAGGGAGGCATAGCCTTCCCTACCCGGCCCTCCATACTGTTTCGCACCCCGATGTGGCCCATGGGCCAAAAAGTTTGCCCATCCCTGTCCTAGTTGGTGTTCCTTACATAGTAAATCTAGGCTTCTGTAAGAAATTTGGATTCTGTGGTTTGTGGTTAGTTCCAGCAATAGCTTTCACTGCTAAAGAACAGGCTGAGGATATATCATGAGTAAGTTGTGCTATGGGTAGAAAAAAAATTACATCTGCCATTGTTGCTGCCAAAGATGGATAAACACTACAGTTCAGGCTGCAACCTAGCTATTTCTGAAGGTAATCTTCGAGAACAAATTTCCTATTTTTAATATACTGTATGTTCTGAATAGACAGATCTATTTTTGTAGAATGCAAAGAGATGCTTGCCATGGTAAAACAGTTCCAGATTCCATAACTGCAGGATAAAGAGAACATGGTGTGCAGTGAAAAAAATACTGTACCTATTCTCCCAGCATCCTTAAACTAGTCTAAATTTACGTAATTGAAGCTATTGCTTCAGTCAGAGATTGGAAAGTGCATTCAGTTAGTCCAAACAAATCAATCAGCCTAACCACAGCAAGCCTAATAGATGTTGCGATTAAAACTATAAAAAACACGGAGTAGAAGTTAGTGAAAAATCACCTTAGTGACCAGGAAGAACATAATCACTTGAGCTTTTGTGCGCCGTGGAAATTTCCAAGTTAGAGGGAACAGTTACATAACGAGGTACAGTGAAAAGTGAATGTAAAAACATAGAAGGGCAACAGGTCACATAGCTCAGAGAGAACTAGAACAAAACTGATTTATTAAAACTGAATTTTGCTAAACACAACACATTGTACTGGTGGTGGTTCTTCACTTTGCTGATTCATATCCTTTCCTGAAAGCTCAGCAAAAAAGAAATATGTAGTATATCGCTGAGAGTATATGCCGTATATTGTGGTTCTAAAAGTACAGAATTGAGGCATCAGTCAACAAAAATGTAAGTTTAATTCTAATTTTTATTTTGTCAGGGCTCAGACTTTTAAATCAAGAGGTCCTGGGTTCTGTTCCCTGCAGATGACCCAAACTGGCATTGTTACATTTGTCTGTGCTGTCTCTAACCTCTAGATCATAGTTTGTTCCCAGAGCCAGGAACAGAACTCAGGAATCCTGATACCCAACATTCTGATGCTAGTTTACAAAAAAAAAGTCTCTCCGTATGGGTTGTTTGTCACAGAGGATAAATTTGCATGCTTCTTCCCTCCACCCCTTTCATCCCTCATTACTCAGATAAGTACAGACCTCTTATTTCACCTTGGTTAAGGGGAGCTGTCTTTTAAGAACATGGTTTGCCAGACTGAGAGCAATGTTTGGGAGATTTTGCCTGTGTTCACCGAGTGGTAAATCCTGTCTGTGCAAACTCCAAAAAGCTCAGAACTTGTTTTAATAAACGTACCTTTCCAGAAAACAGCCTTCACTCTTGAAGATGTGTCCCTAGCACATATGGGGGGATTGGATGCCTTACGAGATGCTAATGAGCTTCAGAGCCTTTTGCCTATAGGTCACCTCTCTGAATTCAGCCAAATTTGATAGGTATTAACAATTATTCCCATCCAATTGATGACTGGTGGCCCCTGTAAAGGATGTTTAGTGAGTCTCTGTTCCAGTTCCCACATCATAAACTCATCACATGCTTTGCATTAGGTGGCAGACTCAGCAGAGAAGCCAAGAACCTCATGAACCATAGAGATTGAAGGGCCCCATTACTTTGTCATAGAACATGAGTGCCTGCCCTGTTGAGCACCCCCTGTTGGCCAAGCAGGCACACTTCCTTTCACTCCTCAACTGGGGTTCAGAAATAATACGCTCTCCCTCTGGAGTCTTTAAGCGATTTTCTCCTTCTCCTGGGGTTTAGCTTCTCCCAAAGCACTCAGCTCCCTTTTAGGACTAGGGGTCTTCTCAGCCCTCCTTCTTTGGTGTGTGTGTTCTGTTTTTGTTTGTTTGTTTGTGTTTCAGTCCTGGCTTCCATGATCTGTAGGCTCTCCTCAGATCCAGTGATCATCCCACTCTCCTCCTGAGACTGGAGATTCTGGTCTTGACACAGAGATTCTCCCCTCCGGTTCAGGGGTTCTCGTTCTAGGGACTGAGGTTTTCTCTCACGCTGTTCCTTACTTGGCACAGGTCCCCTTGTTGGCTGTGCTTGTTACCTCAGGCCAGCTGTGGCTTTCAAGAAGCTTCTCCCCTTCAGCTGGTACCTGTCTCCTCCCCAGCCTCAAAGGGTTCAGCACGCAGCCTTCTGTTTGGTGTGTTTCTGATCTGAGGGAAAATGCAGCATATATACAGCCATCTTTTCTAGAGCTGATTCTGATTGGATGGCAGGGAGGACAGCCTGGCCCCACTCTCTGTACAAGGCTCCTTGTCCCGGGCCATGAAAGGAATAGAAACACAGGGTTTCCTCAAACACAGCCTATTCCCCCAGGTCCGCTTCCTCTCTCCCCATATCTGCCTTTGTCATTTTCCTTGACCCTTGGATACCAGACCTTAAAGGGGAGCCACACTATGAGATAGATGAGATGACCCTTCAGTCCTACTGCCCTCTAGGGGACAGACCCCCTGTCACATGCCCATAGAGGAAGTTTCCCTCAGATTAGGGTTGAGACATGCTGGCAGGGCAGTTTGTATGCAAAGCTTACCCTGCTGTAGATACAGAACTTCATTCAGTAAGGCTGCCTTTCAACAGCATGAAATCCACACAGTTTTTAAAGACTGAGCTTGTGTTTATTTGCAAATGTATTGCAGATTTGCACAAAATGTATTGTGGAGCTGCATGAAACTCCGCAGCTACAAAACATGATCTGGCTGGCCAGCCTGAATGAGGCCAAACTGTGCTGCAACCTCATTAACGAAATGTGTTCTAGCCCAGTGTTTCTCAGCTTTTTTGACACCAGGGACTGGCTTGCTGCCTTCCTAAACTGTGTCAAGGAATACTCAGGGACCAGCACCCATCCATGGACTCGTCGTTGAGACTGTTCTAGTGTAGGTCACTAACTAGGCTTAGAGCCCGGTTATTCTATTACAGTTTGGCCCCATCCGTGCTTACCAAATGGAGAATTAACCTTGATGTGGTTAAACTGGATTTTAACTGTCATATAGTTATAAAGGCTGGGAAGGTCGATCTTAAGTGTCTGAAGTAGAACCACATTTATAGACACAGTCTTTAGGTGATCAGTGTAGACAGGGTCAAAGCAAAATAGAACAGATGGATTAACCAAATCTTTATCACAGTTCCTGTGGCTAATGTGCAGCAACAGCTACAGCATATGGCACTTCCTGTTGGGTAACTACCTGCTTGCTCATTGAAGATATAGTACTTACACGCAGATTGTGTATGTTGAGTGCTGCATTTCCAGCTCTTGAGAGGCCAGAAAGCCTCTTTCTGATGTTAGGCATCCTCCACTACAGGGATATGTCATTCATTAGTCATGTTTGGAGATGAATAAACTTTATACATCAAAAATTTCGTTCATAAAACTGTGAATGGTGAGGGTTTTTTAGTTTGTAAAATAACTTATCTCTGGAATGCACAAATATTAAAGGGTTAGGGGATCTAAAGCTTAACTTACAAAAAAAAAAAAAAAAAAAAGTTCAGCCTGATTCCACAACACAAACAATTCGAAATTTTCTCTACTGGCTAGCCTGTGTACAGCAAATCCAAGTTTTCTTTGTGATTTCGTTAGTTTGTGCTCTGTCACGTTCTGTCAGCATTCTCCATTCTTGGGAGCAGTCAAGGTATCTAAATTTACACGAAACTGTTTCGTAGACAGCTCAACAAAGAAGCATTGTTGCAAATGTGAATGCCTTTCACATGGCTGATCAGGTGTCCTGGTATTACAGGGATGGCCTGGCCAAATATATCAAAATAGCATTTTACCAGCTGACCAACCTTCCCCCACCCTGGTAATATGCCACCCACTGCCAAGAAGAGTTTGGAGGCCCAGCTGGGCCCTGGTACACTAGATTCCTAAATGACACCATGCTGGAGTCCAATACAAAAGCAACTGGCCTGTGTGTGGGTGTGATTCTCCTCACCCTGTGTAAATATTAAGGAAGGTTCTGTCCTTTTTAATTTATAAAATCTAGAAATTATAGAAAATATTTTGGGAGAAGCTAGGCTCCTTTTAGGGGGAGGGAATTAGTATTGTAGAAAATATGATCATTTTCTTATAGATACTGTACTGTAACAATGAAGTGAGTATCTTTAAATGTCTACTTCTCTTCTGCTTTATAGGTCATGTTTTCAGCAGGTGGCTGTTGGAATTTGCACAGAATTTTTATGCTTATTTTTAGTATCCTGCAGGTGCAGTTGTCTCATTTGTATGTGCAAATGCAGTGACTTTACAATTATACCTTTGCAGGCTGGCCTTTGCCTCCTCTTGCTGAAAATGTGGACCAATAACTAGGTCAGGAAATGTAACTTGCCACTGAAAGAGAAAACAGAATGTGATACCAAGTAGCAAAAGGGAAGGCTTTTAAAGTTAGCTGTATCTTAACATTTACCTCTTTTGCATGGTACAGAAGGAGCCATGGGCCACTGAAGTTAATGTAAAGACTCCCATTGATTTTAATGGGCTTTGGATGAGACTCCAAGTAAATGGCTTTTCCAGGCAATTTGTGGTAAGCTAAAAACTGAAAGCAGTATAAACTGAACACTTGAGTTCCCATCACCAGGGATTTCAGTCATAGAAGTCAGCTGAGCATGCTTTCTCCTCTTTCTACCTGCATTTCCACTATCTGTTGGAGGAAGACGTGCTGCTGTACTGTGACCAAGTGGGGTGGTTATGTCTACACTGCAGACCTTACAGTGGCACAGCTGTACCACTGCAAGGTGTCCCATGTAGCCGCTCTATGCTGACGGGAGAGCGCTCTCCTGCCTGCATGCAGTAGCTATGTTGACTGGGAAACGTCTCCTGCTGACATAGTGATGTCAACACCAGCACTTTTGTCGGTGAAACTTATGTTGTTGTTTTTTCACACCCCTGACCGACAAAAGTTTTGCCAACAAAAGTGCTAATGTAGACATAGCTTAAGAATCAGTTGATTAAAGATGCTAACACCTCTGTTCTTTTGTTGTAAATATGATGATCTGCATCTTTAAATTTTGAGGAATGCTCGTTGTTATCGCTGTTTGGGGCATTTCTGATTTTGGCAGGGTGATTACACCTTCTTTATGCTTTGTAAAATATTGTGTCCTGGAGTAACTTTAAGGCCATGGAACCTGTCTGGCTTTAAATATGATATTTAGAGTAAGGCTTTTGGACCCTTTGTGGAAATACAGAGATATTATAGTGTCTCATCCAGATTAGGTACATTTCATTGGCTCCAATTCAGATGTACAGTATAAAAAACGGAGGGGTTTTTTTTTCCACTGGAGAGAGAGCTAGATGGAAGGCCATCTGATCTTGTATGGGATACAATCTTGTTTGTAAGACTGCTTCTACTCTTTAAAATGTAAAGAAAACCTGAGGAAGGGGTGTGTTCCTCAACAATTCACTATTTGTGGGAGGATGACAGCATGAGCCCTTCTCACATTTCCAGGGCCATTCTTCCTGTGACATCTGATTTGCCATGGACATGTTCTGACCTTGCACCATTTAAGTTTTTCAGTGCATCACTGCAACGTTAAAAGTACGTTGTTGGTCTGAGCGTCAGTCCTACTAAAGTATATGTTTTCAGCTCTAAAGTACATTTGGATAAACGCTGAATGGAATATTTTAAATTTCCTACTCATCCATAATATTATCTCTTGGTCTTTGCTGTTTAAGCTTGTTTTTAAAATAAAAATTGTCTAGTTCAGTTGCACAGCATTTCAACTAAATGTATTCCCCCCCATTAGTGATATCTTTTATAAAAATGACCAGGTCAATTTATTAGGCCCCAGATTTATCCTAATGATTTTCTTTTTATTATTATATCTTGCATGCTTGATATTTCTTCAAAGAATGCTGCTACCTAGCAGAAACTGAGGCAAACTCCCACAGGAAGAGCTTAATGTTGAACTTGTGGCTCTGAGGAAGCTTAGGAATGCTGTGTGATTCTACATGGGCACAAAAACATAGTGAATAACAAAACAATTTTATAACTGTATTTTCTGATTTGAACTAGCAGCCCTGTCTGTTTCCCTTACTGGCTTAGATCATGCAAGAGTTTAATATAATTTTCATGTATGTAGTGTCTTCTAGCCACAGATCTCAATGAAACTTGTTGAGAAATGTTAATAAATTAAGCATCATTGCCCTTTCTGAGGGAGGGAACTATTATTTTTCCCAGTTACAGATGAGGAAAACTGAAGAATAGGTTGGTTAACAAGCTTGCTCAAGGTCATACTAGAAGTCTGAGAGAGCAGGAAATCGATTAGAATCCAGGAGTCCTAACTTTTAGACATGGTTTTAACTGCTAGCCTGTCCTTTTCTACTCAAAATGTAACCGGGTACTGCAAATTGATTATTATTGTCATTACTTCTGTTAACTCCTTCAAATAAGCCTATAGTACATCCCTCTCCCCATTCTTTTTTTCTTTTTCTTTTTCTTTTAAAATACAGTCTAGTTGAAGTTTAAGGTCCCCTCTCCTCTATGTGAGGGTGAACACACATTTTTGGTTTTTTAGAAGCAGTAGTGCATAGGGGATTGAAGGTTTGAAAGAGAACTTTTCTGAACAGGATGCCAAGGTGCCAGGTCCTCTTCTTTTGGGGAAAAAAACTATCTTGTTTTTAATTTTAAATCAGTTTTTGAAATACTTCCGTTCTATGATTGGTGCCATTTTCAAACAGCAAAAGGGAGAGAGGTTGCTCCTAATTCAAATCCATCACCAACAATAATTAATAAGTAGTAAATTGTAATGATAGGTACTTACATATTAAAGTTTCCTCCAGAGGATCTGACTCTTAGGTCCTGGTCTAGATTTCTGGCTGGGGCTTGGGCTTAGGCAGTGCAGGGCAGGACTGGGGTTGGCTTTCCAGCCTGCTGTCATCAGGTTTCTGAGTCCCAAAAAAATCCTGGCTCTCCCGGGGCATCTCCTCTCCAGCATTCTCCTGCTCATCTCAAGATGGGTTCGGCTGGTTGCGCTCAGTGGTGGGGGAGAGTGTGGGCAGCAGGTCCCGGGCAGTGCCTGGGACGGTTCATACTGTAATGTAGAATCTTGTCCAGTTCACCAAAAACTGGACTGGTCACATGTACCCTGCTGGATTGCCTAATCATAGAATCATAGAAGGTTAGGGTTGGAAGGGACCTCAGGAGGTCATCTAGTCCAACCCCCTGCTTGAAGCAGGACCAATCCCCAATTTTTGCCCCAGATCCCTAAATGGCCCCCTCAAGGATTGAACTCACAACCCTGGGTTTAGCAGGCCAATGTCCCTCATTTCAGTGTACTTTGTCTTGAGCTGCTTGCTCTTTATCTGGCACTGTTTGGCGTCCCAGTCATGACTCTTAGTAGACATCTGCTTTGCTATGCCCACAAAAAGGTCCTTGTTCCTGTGGCTGGCCACAAGAGCTTCCTGAATCGACACTTCTCCCCGAGGGTGGTCTCAGCACAGCTCCAGGCAGCTGTGCAAGGCATGTTGTGGGGCTACTGGAGTGCTATCGAGCCTATATCACCAGAATGATGATATACTGGGATCCAGAAGTAGAGGGGGCAAAATCTGGCTCTGCGGTTTTAAAAGGGGGAAGGGTAGTCCTGGAAACTTGACCCCAGGGCAGGGAGGCACACAAGTAAATGTACAGGTCAGTCACTCAACCTGCAAAGCACTGTGGTCTAGCCAACAGAAGCAAGCAAAAAATGGTGCACAGCAATCGCATGCACGTAACCAAAAGACCGAACTAATACAGTTCGAAGCAAACCTAGTCCACTTCGCAAGAAGACTCCAGAGTTCACAATAAATGTGTAGTGTACAGTGATGGGTTGTGTCATGTGCATGCCAGTCTTTTGAAACCATATTAACTCAAATTGATCCAATTTAAAACGTCCGCATAGAGTAGCAGAATTCTATTCCTTCCAGTGTATCAGAATTATCTAATCAGCTGCACCCATGCAAATCTGTTAAAGGCAACAAGGTTGCAGAGGCATGTCTGAAAGCATATTTTGGACTCTGTTACGTTGGTGAGGTGTGATAAGGAAAGAATACAGCTTGCCTATGGTTAAGCAAGGTTAAACTGCACTGGTGCAAATCACAACTTTCCTTGTCTGCACTTGGGGTTTTCATTGGTGTAGCCACATCAGTTGCTGGCCACCAATTGCTGGAATGGGGACAAATCCCCAAATGTAGGCAAGGCTTTTGAGCCTCATTTGAATTTGCAAGATTCCTGGTAGTCAGAAAAATTGTTTTGACATATAAACTGATCATATCTGATCACTGAGAGGTAATAAATGTCAAATCCAAGGATGCCATTTTTATAAAATCACCTTCAAAAGCAGAACCTCACTTTAAGGTACTGTAAAATTTGCATTCCACTTAAGCTGTAAATATGACAAAGGATTTGGAAGAATTAGCATGATGATGTCATTTTCAAGAATGCAGCCTGGAAGGAAGCATCTTAAAAGAACCCAAGCTTGAATAGAGCCACAGTGTAACATTATGTAGGAAGTTACAGTAGCCCTATATGTTGTCTTAAGTAATATCTGAGGCATGACAGATCATCAGTGCAATGTAGCATGGTCAGAAGCAATAACTCCTTTTAGAAAATTACACTTCTGCTCGAAGCAGTCATTTTAAATGAACTGCGGTTAATTTTAAATTGCCTGCTTTTATGGAAATGGAGCACTTAAATATCCCAGTATCAGGGTGCTTAGAAAGATGGCTATGAAGTAGGACTGTTTACGAAAAAGCTAGAGTGTGATCAAATTTAATTAGATTGGAACCTACTTCTGCTTACAAATATCTTGTTTATATGTTGGGAACAAATGGAGAATGCTTGAAAAACTGTTCTTTGTGGGGAAAAGCATTGGGAGACTTGCAAAGAACACTTGTCCTACCTGTCAGTCTCTCACTGCATGAATCATATAAAAATTATTATTAAATTTACATAAAAATACTTGATGTGCAGTTGTACTTTGCACCTCCCATTATAGGCAGGTCATTACATCACTGTCAGATAAGGACTTGTCACGCCCCTTCTTTCTCTGAAGTGTTGGGTACTGGCCACTATTGGAGACTGGATGGCCCATTGATTTGATCCACTTTGGCAACTTCTATGTTCTGATAAAATATTAATGATAGTGAAGAAATTTACTAGAAAGGGCTTAGGTCATTTTGGCTATTCAAATCGTAACTTACATAGCAGTCAGTGGCCATCTTCCTCACTTGAACAGATTGTGTTGCTGTTTCCTGCTCAGGAAGGTGGGAGATTGCAGAGATTTTCTTTCCCAAACTACATTTTATAGGAGATTTATGCAGAATAGGAGGACAGACTGGTGATTACAGTTTCACTGTTTTGGTGGGGAAAATAGTTATGGGGGTGCTGAGTTGATGTCAGTACACCCTGAAAGACAAGGTATTGCTGTCTGCTGCATTAGAGACCTGGTTCTGAATGAAAAGCTATATGTGTGATAGGGATAAAATATAGATCTTATAAATGGATGAGTGGACATAGAAAACCTCTCTAAAATATGTTATGTACAAAAAAAACCCACAGTAAAAGAACATTAAGAAAAGCAATTTAGAGTTTGAAAATTCCAAATGCAACCTGTGATGGTTGTGGAATTGGTACATAGTAATCTAATTCTGAGATGTAATGATTTTATGAACACTGTATGTGACTTGGTAGGTGAGGGTGAGTTACTATATATTGGGTCATAAGACTTACCTATATGAATGCATTGATCTAGTTTAATAGTGGGCTGTGGGAAGACCAGCCTGGATGAAGACAAAGGCTCCAGATAAGGACACCCTAGTGCACACTTGAAAGACAATGGGCAAAGCTGTCAGTTTAAGGATCTTAAATCCTGTCTCCAAGGAAGAGGAAAGCTTGTTTTGCCAGGCTGGGAACTTGGAGATCAGAAAGACTGAACAACAGAGCAGCAGGGGAAGAAATGGCTTGTGATTTAAGGGAGACTCTAGAGGTCTCAGGCAGTCTGTAAGAAGCTTAGACCAGTCTATAGGAAGCTTAGATTTTTCAGAATCCCATATGGAAGATATCTAGGAAAGTTTGACATGTGTCTAGTATGTTTTAAGACCTGTTTTCCCTTAAGTGCTTTTGTTTTAAACAAATAATAATTTGTTTTACGGAAGTTGTTTAGTGTTTTATGGAAGACACTGCTTACTACTGTTGTTGTTCCCAGAAAGTACAAACTTGCAGGTACTGGATAATCCCTGCTGATACACAGGGTACTGCAACCCAAGGCTAGTCTGAGGGTGAGAGAGTTGTGTGATTCCATCCCAAGAGAAGTGATGGCCTGCGACCTGAAGGGGCATGTGCTCTGTCACAGTTTTAGGGCTACTGCACCTGTATTCCCTCCTCATGGTCCCTCCAGGGCACCCACTCTAGGTTTCTAGCTCCCAGTCGTCATCTCTTGGGCAGAGACCCACATCTCACTTTCTCCTGTCCAGGGAATCTTTTTAAGGCTGCATTTCCCTGGCTACACTGATATATCCCTAGCAAGCCAGATTGCTGAGAAGGCCAGTGTCTGTGCTTTGCTTTCTCTCCAGAGGCTATGACCAGTGCATTGCCTGAAGTTATATGTTACCACACAACTCTTTCTAAGAAAGCACATTTATTCTTAACATGAAAGCATTACAGAGAAAACACATTAAAACCAATACAAGAGTCTGCACGCATGCTAAAAAGCTTAGCAGAGGTCACCTCCAGCTCCAAACATAGGTGCTAGAACTGGGGGGTGCTGCCGCATCCCCTGGCTTGAAGTGGTTTCCATCATATCCAGGGTTTATAGATTGGTTTAGTGGCTCTCAGCACCCCACTATACAAATTGTCCAGCTCCCCTGCCTCCAGCCTTAGGCTCTTCCAGGTGTCAGTCATTCAAAACGCACAACTGAGTTTTCCCTGTGAGTTACAAGTTCATAATTGTCACAGGTCCAGAACCTCGGCTGATCAATACAGCCACTCTTTATACAGTTCCAGGCCTTTGATCTCTGGTCTCTGGAACAGGTAATCACCCTCTCCTCAAGGCATAGCTTTAAAAGGCTGCATTTTTGCATAACCAGAGGTGGGGAATTTGCATTAACCTCTCCCTAGGTCAGTGGTCCCCAAACTTTTCAGGGTCACACCCTATGTTACACCTATCTGTGCTCCTCCACAGCTGGGAACTCCTGGGATGGGGGAAGCTGGAAGGAACACAGACAGAGATAAGGAAGCTGAGGCTGGGACCCCAACTGGGGGTGAGGTCAGAGCCAGGAACGAAGCCACGGACAGGGGCTGAGGCTGGGGGCAGGGCCGGGGCCCGGAGAAGAGCCACAGCTGGGCCCGCTGTCAGATGCGGAGCTGCAGGGTGGGGCCAGGAGCCAGGGCTGGGGGTGGGGCCAGAGTTGAGCTGGGGGTGGAGCGGGGTTGGGTGGCACTCCCTGCCCATTCTGGGGGCTGGCCCAGGCCAGCTGTGCCCCCACGAAGGGGGTTCGCCCCACCATTTGGGGACCCGTGCTCTAGGAAATCCACTTAACATTTAATGTCCCAAAAGTCTATTTTTGTTTGGTACATTTTCAGTATATTTTTTTGGAACACCCATATCTCACATCTGTCACATCTCCCCCCTGGAGAGATTATATACAATCCCGGCCCACAGTAATACATAAACCATTCATTTAATGCAGTGGACCCCAAAGATAATGAAACTTAATTCATTAAGAATTCCTAGGATGTGACAGAAAGTTGCCATATCTGTCATACACTCAAAGAGATGAGGAGTGGTTAGAGGTGCTGTTAGCCTTTGTAATTGTGACATAACCTTAATTTTCCTCCTTTGTATAATAATGCATGCACATAGTCTTTAATTACATGATTATATGCTATTTGTTCCACGGAATTACTGCCTCATTCATTGCACAGGATGGAGAGGGTTCACCAAATTGGGTAGCTGTTAAATATTTTGTTTGCGTTGTTTGTGTGGCTTAGCACCCTTCATACTCTGCTTCAAAATCAGAACTGTTCATTTCCTCATGGGCTTTTTTATAATACTTATCACTGTATTGTCTGTGTGCTTCACAAATGATAAAGTTTATCTTCAACAGGAAGGTGAGGTGGTATATATAATCTCCATTTTAAAGATGAGGAAATGAAGCACAATACTTACGTACACTTTTCATGTTCAGAGCACAACTTCTCTGGACTTGGTTGCAGTCAGAAGTATTCAGTTGTTCTGCAAACCAGGATGCAATTTTTTCAAGTGGGGCACTCAGAAAATGAAGAACACACAATTAGTGCCAACCTTTGAAAAGTTTGACTTATCCAGCGTTCCATAGGAACTTTGTGGCAGAGGGAGAGAGAGAATCCAGTCTTCCAGGGCAGCTTTCAACTGCCTTAACCATCAGATCATCCATTCTCTTTCTGCATTTCCCTGTCTCATTCACTACATACCTTTCAACTTTTGTAACAAATAAAGCAGGGCTCCTGCAGACAACAGCCCTACTCATTCCACAACCCTGATTAATTCCCTGAGCACAGTCCATCCTATACCCTAAATGAGGCAGGGGTCCCATGGAAAATATAGTATGTGGTTGTATAATTAAAGACAGTATCATAATACATATGCACAATGGGGTGAATTAGGGTTGTACAGAGAACTTCAATTCTGGCATTGCCTAATTTTTGAGTGCTTGACTTTGGAACTTTAATGTTCTTTTCAAATGGTTTTATTTAATGTAATATGTATACAGTTGTCTAGATTCTGAAAAATTCAGTTGTCACATTTGCTAATCCTGGTGTTTTCTTAAAACTAATCTTTGATGAAAGTGCTAAAATATTTTCTTTTTGGTACAATAATCTTACTATTGGAAAACCTTGTTGCATCAAGATGTTTAAAAAGGTCAATTGTGTTAACTGATATTCGTTTGAGTTCTCTGTTGTGATGGGAAATATATTTGATTTGGCACACAGAGAAGGTATTCATGGAACAGAGCTATTTCTACTGTCTGGTTCATAGCGAACTTTTTAAAAAAGTCTGTCTTGTTTTTAACTGAGTTTTCTTTAAAGATTAACTATGTGGGTTGGGAAAGAAGATTCAGATTGAGGAACGATATTTATTTGACTTGGACCTCCTATGTGTACAGATGAACATTTACCTATAGTTAAATAAATGTATTTAAGGATTGTATGCAAATAAATGAGGAACACTCTTGACATTTATAAGACTCAGAAAAAAACATAGCTGGGACAACTGCAGCCAAAGAAAATTCAAGATGAGGGTGTTTGGAAAGGAAATATTAACCCCTCACCGTGCATAGGGTGGGAAGTAGTTTAGAACAGAAGTTCTCAAACTGTCGTCGGTGGACCACCAGTGGTCTGCGAGCTCCGTTCAGGTGGTCCGCGGATAGTTCCCTCTAAGATGCATGCCTGGGCGGCCACACACAAGAGAATGAAGGACCACACACCTAATTAGTGGAGCCACGCCGGCGTGGCTCCACTAATTAGGTGCCTGGACCCTGGAGAAGATGCACATGTAAGGTGAGGTGGTGGCCTTGAGAGGAATAGGGAGTAAGGGGGGGGCAGTGGGATGAGAAGAGGGGGTGGGGGAATTTGGGATATGCAGGGCTGAGGCGGCCTGAGAAAGAGGCGACTTTCCCCAGCTCCAGGGCTGCGGCTGCTGGGGAGAGACCCCTCCTCCGTCCCAGCCCCAGCTCTGTGGCCGCTGTGGCGGGGAAGAGACCCCCCCACCCTTCTCAGCCCCAGCTCATGGCCTGCCGCAGCAGGGGAGAGAGGGCACATACATCGCATTAGAAAGGTAAAACTACTGATATGAAAATATGAGTTGTGTGCTTTTATTTGTAGAACAAAAAAAGTTTATTAAGTTTTTTTTATATATAGCACTTTTATCCAAAGCACTTTACAATAGTTAGCTAATGGTACAAACACCATTTGGAAAGATCATTAAGTGGTCCACCGAGACCCTCAGCAATTTTCAAGTGGCCTGCGGGGAAAAAAAAGATTTGAGAACCACTGGTTTAGAAGCCCTCCTTTCTTTCCCTGTTACCATCTTCCTAGTTCATCCACTGCCTCTTAGTTTAGTAAGTGTTACAGTATGCGAAGAAACTTGTGCTCCTATGTAAAAATAAATATATATGTAAAATATCCAGCCTCATCTTTTCCTTGCAGCTTCCATTTTCCCTGTGTGACAAACATGGAACTAATATGTAAAAATGCCACCGTTGTGAGTTGTCGGGGGTTGCCCAGGGTGGTTGTCAGTGAGTTCTGACAGAGAGAGAATCTGATGCAGGGAAGCCGATGGGGCAGGACAGATGCTGTGTGTGTGTGCGCACATGTGTTTTTGTGCGTGCGTGCTCGCGCACTGATGGGGCAGGACGGATGCTGTGTATGTTTGTGTGTTTTCACTGTTGCACTGGGAGCAGAGCCGTGTTCTGGAAATAGTGAATTCTTATTCTTCTAAGTTAAAAACTATTTCCCAAAAAAGTTGGAAATACGTTAAAGTTAAATATAAATGCTTTCCTTTTTTAATATAGGGGAGAAATCTTCATGTGAACCTGTAGGTGAAACAAGTTCACATATAGTATGTTTTGGGTGAATTAACATTCATTTTAATAATGTTTTACCTGACTTCTTAATGTACTGTATGTAATCTTAAGTTTCAGAGTAGCAGCCGTGTTAGTCGGTATTCGCAAAAAGAACAGGAGGACTTGTGGCACCTTAGAGACTAACACATTTATTTGAGCATAAGCTTTCATGAGTTGCATCCGATGAAGTGAGCTGTAGCTCATGAAAGCTTATGCTCAAATAAATTGGTTAGTCTCTAAGGTGCCACAAGTACTCCTTTTCTTTTTGTATGTAATCTCTTCACTTGTAAATTCATATTCCTGAAGGGCATAATTTGGTTAGATGGATTTATTATTGTTTATATTGTGTTAGTGCCTAGATGTCCTTTTTTGCCAGATGCTGTGTGGATGAGTAAAACAAAGACAGTTCTTGCCCCGAAGTGCTCAGAGTGCAGAACTATGACCAGCATACCTGATGGATAAATAGACAGGGTTGAGGTTGGGTGAGAGGCAGATTACAGTAAAGATATTTACATGTGTATAAGTAAATAGACTGTGATCACTATGCAGATAAGTGAAGTATATTGTATTAATGCTATGCATTTAACTGTACAAATTGCTATTATGTGCTTCATTGCCACCTTCTCTGAGAATTGCCATGTATTTGCATGCTTGTTTTGTAACTCACATTTTTCAAAGCTGTTCTTTTAAACAGAGAATCACTTAGCAACCTCAACTTTAAACTTAACTAAATGTTGTTTAGAAAATTTAATATATTTACCCAGGAAACCAAGTGTGCATGGGCTTGATGTAGCTGTAGAGCATTTCTTTAAATATCATTTGACTAAACTACCAAGGTTTCATTTTCTGTGCTTCATTTGTAGGATGCTGTTCATACTTTATGCAAAAATCTTCTTGCCTCCCCACTAATATTTCTATCAGGCCGTGGTTTTAGTTGGACTCGCTTCAACATAAATTCTTGAGACTGAAAAGCAAGGTACAGGAATATATGAAAAGCCAGATACATTTATTTAAAAAAGAATGGTTTCATATGTTAGAAGACTTCTGTGTTTTGTGCTGAAATGCTGTGGCAAATGCTATTAAACTATGCTAACACTGTAGCATTCAAAATTTTAAGGCATGCTAAAGCTCCAGTTGACATTTAGGTGTTTTGCCATTGACTGAAACAGGAGTTGGGTTAGCCTCTTTATTTATGGCTTTTCTTTAAACAACCCACAAGAAACTTCTCTCAACTGTTTCCTCACAGGATCAAATGCTTTTAAATATTTCTTTTGCTTGAGACTTTGAATATATACTTTATTTAGAGCTTTTGTGTCTTTTACCCATCACTGCATTCAGAACTTGCCTTTTAGACTCATCTAAGGTTTAGTGCTGAGCAAAGATACATAAATTGAGAATTTGAGAAGGGAAAAGTCAACAGTGGAGAAAACCGAGGCTTTTGTGAGTCCAAGATGAGCATTTTAGTCATATGATCTGTATAAGCAGGAGACTTTTCATCAGCTTTTTTGCATGTGTTTTTGTGGATGATGTGTACTTGGATATTACTGTTTATGGGTATGGTATAAAAATCTAAACAGAAAAGGAATGGCTTCTATAACTCTGGCTAAGTTACCCTGATTAGAAGCATGGCAGAGAGTTAACATTTTTCAGTAGAGTTGCCTTCAACCACACAGTGAAAATACCACATTGTATTGGTGACAGCTAAGTCATCTCTCAAAAAAAGAATCAAAGGCTTTGTTAAACAGGTTGTGTTTGATATTTACCTGAGGTATAAGATATACCTTGAGTTTTGTAAACGGGATCTCATTATTTGCATAAAAATCTGACTATAACAAGCCCTTCTGGGTTTTCCAGGTTTTGGGACTGTGTTGTTTTTCTTTCCATCTATGGCATTTTCACTTTTCTGATTAGAAAATAGCTAACTATAATTTCTCAGATACTCTTGTAACTCTCCTTCAAGGGGTTTGTACACACCCATTCACACACAGGCCTTATCTTCACTGGGAATTTGCCCCGTATGATCTGCGATTTAGTGGCCAGTCACTGATTTTGCTGTACTGGTGCTAACTCCAAGAACAGTCAGTCAGGATAAGCTCAACTGGTTGTAAACAGCTACTCCAGTGGTTGGCCCTCAATTACTGGAATTGGGTAAAATCTCTAGTATAGACATGGCCATAGATATCAAAGGTCTTACTTGGTTTTAGATTCTTATGGGATTAGAAATCCAGAAGTTTCACAGGAAACCTGATGATCTCTCTAGAAGTCAATGGAATGTTCTGATTTCATCTACATTGATAAAAATGTTACCTGTGTGTTCCTTGATATCCCCTATTTAGCCTTGCTGTATTATGACAGTTGTGTGTCGATAATAACGTACCTGTTTTATGTGTGAATAATCCCACATGTTAGGGCTACAACTTGAACAGTGTGTTGAACAGTCACCTTATATCTTTAGTAAAATATAGATCTGTTGAGTTGCTAATTCTTATCAAAATCAGTGTTTGCATAAAAATGTGGCACAATTCTTTCTCCCTCTCCCAAGCCCCTCACTTTCTCTTTTACATCATCTCCTCAGGAATAGATTTGAGCTCTTTCTGGGCTTCGAGTAATCTAGGCGGTTTTATGTGTATGCACACACGCGTGCGTACTCACATACATGACTAGCTTATTGGACATTAATGTAGGCTAAATTACAGTGTGATTGCATGTTGTATACACATGAGCGCCCAAAGCAACCATCATAATTAAGATTTGTGGGCACAAAAGAAAAGAGCAAAAATTTTATCCTGCTGTTTTTAAAGTAGATAGGACTTGTCTCCTACAATGAACAACACCAGGAATTAATTGCCCTAAGAAAACTGGAATCGAAAACAGAGCTTGTCTTACTTGCAACACCTGCAGGTTTCTGGAATGTGGTCAAACACTACAGCATTCCAGTCCGATACCACAGTGTGCTTAGATACTGTCACAGAATCAATGTGGATTTGTCAAATAATTCTTATAAACATTTCATTGCTTTGATTCTGGGATGACTAAACCTCAGAAATATTTAATTCCAACCACAAAGTTCTTGTATTTAATTTAGAAGAAATTCATTTGAAATTATTTGCTTACAGCTCTCTGCTTATCTGCAGCTCATTCCATTGTGTTGCAATAGCTTTAGGGGAATGGTCTTAAGTACAGGCATAAAGATTTGTACTGTAATGTGCTGCACAGGGAGATGGAAATATCTCCCTGATTTTCATGTGAATCAGTATCAAATATGTGTTTATAGCTATAGCCTATAGAGCCAAATTTAGCATTTTATTTTGCTAGAACACAAGGAAACTGCAGGCCTGTATCCTTTCAGATATTGGCTTAAGCATTTATCATATGGCATAAGTAAGTTAGCATGAGGCTTTGAGGCCTATGACCTTTAGCATAGATAAATGGCACAACAATTACCCTGAGTTTTGGGGAATTTAAAACTTAAGGGGGTCAGTGTTTAAAATGCTACCAGGTAACCAAAGGAACATTGAACTTCCCTTGGCAACTAATTGATGCATATAGTAATAAGTTAAATTTGTTACCATACTAACCTATGGGATAAACAGCACCCCAACATTATTAGGGTGAGGAAGTTAGATATTAACAAGAGAGGCTGGGCTTTCAAATGAATATTCATGACAAGCCCTAAGTTCTCTAATACGCCAAACCACCATGTAAGTGGTCATTCTCAGTCGGTCTGGATCATTGGACTCATTTGGCATGCCAGGAATGGGGCTGGACCTTTGAATATATGAGCATGTGTGAGAGGAATGGTACAAAATATCACCTTAACTCTGTATTTTTGGCATTTTAAGTTGAGTGGAGCTTTTCTGTCTTTACTAATTGTGCTATAAAAGTGGTTAAAGCTTTGCTCTGCTCTCAGTGTGAGTGTCTCCATTGTGTTCACCAGGGTTCCTGACCAGATATTGAACTTAATAACCTTGATTCTGTTGTGCCTGGTTCTGGTAATAGAATCCTAGAGTCCCCCAGCTCTTTGAATTAGAATTAATTGGAAATATAATCAATAACACCTAAAGAATCAGGCTACATAGCCACATTTATAAATGTGGTTGTTACTAGCAGGGTCTAGTATGATTTGCGCTTACCAGTGTGGAAAGGGATTTTTAGATCCAAGAATAGTGTTAGAATCATGTTTATATACAATACTATTATAGACTGCTTGTGGGATAAGAGAAAGCAGTCTGTAGTGTAATTTGGCTAATATTATAAAAAATTGCCACACTGATCAAGAAAACTGTGGTAGAAACAATCCTGTTTAAAAACATAGCTGTAGCTAACTTGGTTCTGATCCAGCATGGGTGTGGTTCTGGTTCTAAATTGGTTGTCATCTCTGCAAAACATAATTAATGTTTTGTAATTGCTAGATCTTCCAGACCAGGAGCATACTTTGGTTTTAATAATCAAAATAAATTTGGAGTTTATTTTTGTCAATTATGTTTGTTAAGCATAACAAACAAATTAATGTGCACTTAACATCTGTAAACCTACACTAATTTTAGTTTTACAATGGATTTTATGAATCATATGAAGACCCAGTAATAAGGAACATTAAAAAGTAACTTACGACATGCCAGAAGGTTAAAAAACAAACAAATCTATCATCTGGGTCAGCTCTCTTCTGGGAGAAACACAAAAATAAAAACACTGAAACAAAGAGAACCAGATTTTGCTGTAACCAAACAGTTCCCATGAAAGTTCATGCTGTTGGATTCACACAGGTTCATTGTCCAGTCCATTAGAAAACAAAGATTTTTGAATCTCAGGATCCAAGAATGACTAGTGGTTTCTTTCTTCTCTTAAGAGAAGAGAGAGACAATGGCACATCAGGATGGATTTTACTTCAAGATTATAATTATCTTGTGACGGTCAACTGAATATGTCCCTTTTCCAGGTGGAGGTATTAAGGAGCTTAGTTTTGAAAAGGGATAATACATTTCAGAAATAATTAGAATTGGACTTCACTTAGTGATAAAAGGAAGTAACAAAGGAGGCCACGCTGCCAAAAATATAGTACATTTACTGGGTACAAAAGTGTGTGAAATATAAGTACTGTTATATAAGGTCAGACCAATGGTCAGTCTAGCCCAGTATCCTGTCTCTGACAGTGGCCAGTACCAGATCTACACTAGAAAATAATCTTAACCCTTTTGTAATGAGAAGCTGCTAAATAAAATAAAAAATGTGGATCCTACAACCTCTCTTTCAAGTGAGCAGTCATTATGCATGTCAGTAGGCTCAGTGGAGCTGATGGCTAGCATGAGGAAAGATTACTCACATGAGCAAGGGTTTGCAGGATCAGGCCTCTAATAGCTTCTTTAAGAACATAAAGTATAGTTCAAATTCCGTGTGTCTAGTAGTTAGTGGAGAATGATTTGGAGATAAGAGAGAACCTCAGACTAGGCAAGGGAAAATTTCCACAGAGAAGAAATTTCCCACTCACACATAGATGTGCTTAGAGGACACAATCCTGCTGAACCATCCCTCAGTCAGTGAAACTGTAAAACAGGGAATTGAGCAGTCAGCTCTTTGTGGCCAGAGATCTTGTCTTTTTACACATTTACCTAAAGCTTGTAGCTTCTCAAAAAGTAATAACAGAAACAGGGATTTGAGACCCAAACATATTGTTGATTTTAAGGGCATAATTGTCTTGTCAGTAGCTTTGGATTTTTCAGCTGGCATTATATCCAAGACTAGGTTTTATTTCCATCAAAGGGTGAATGCTAAGAGATGCCATGGTAACTCTGGAAATGTTAGATTGATTTGAGTTGGTTTGTGAGGACATCAGCTTTGATTTCCCATCTCGTCTTTCCTTGTGTAGTCCCATACAGTGGGGACCTGTTTCCCTGCAATAGAGCTTGCAATACTGCCTGAAGCTGTAATCCTGTTCTGAAATGACTGAAGTGATTAAATGTTGCAGTTTTGCTTCATTCCCATCCAGGAAGCAGAAAATAATGTTTAAAATGCATCTTGTGTAAGAAAAATAATTATGGAAAGAATCAGTTTTAAAGTGCTTTCCTAGAAAGAAATGTAAGAGCTTCAATATTAGCGGCAAAGAACCATTGACCATTTATATTTTAGAAAAAACTATCATGAATGCAAAAGCTGACGGGAGTTTACTAATGTTATACAGTACTTGCACCAAGCAAAATGCGGGGCAACACTTTTCTTTTGACCGCTAAATGAAGAGACAGTCTATATTTTCAAGTTGGCATGAGGATTTTTTTAGTTTTAACTATTGGCTTTAATGTACTTCTATTTTGGACATAGAGCAGCATGTGCACACAGAAATGCTTTCATTACTGTCCAGTGGCACCTCATGACTCCAAATGAGAGGATGTTCCGTGTCCCTAGGATGGATGCAAAAGTTTTCATCCAAGGCCACACTTTACAGACTTTCTGACTGTCCTGCTAAGTTCTGCAGCTAGAAAGCTGACCTATCACTCTGTAGAGCCTAAGAGATGGTGGCTGTCTCCCTCTGCATTGCCACTCACTTGGCCTTTCTGCTCAGGATGCTGAAGGTGGACCTAGAAAAGGTATCTTTTTTTTTGCAGACTATCTTGTTACATCCAGACTAGAAGAATTGCATATGGTCTGTCAGGCCATCTGAACAAAAGGGTATTTTGCTGCTTAGGGAAGAAACCCTAACTAGGATGGCCAGTTGCTTCATAATACATGATCTTTGATTCCACTCAGGCCTCTTCCTTTCTTTGTGACTCCATCTTTGATGCAAGTAGAATGGAATAATGGAGTAGCCACAGTAGGATGGGACCAAATTTGAGTGAAGAACTGGTATACTGGAGTGGATGCAAAATCCAGACTTGCTCGTCTACTCTAGAAGGGTGTCCAAGCTCTTTTAGAACCACCAAAAGACACCATCCCATAAGGACCTGCTTCCCCAGCACTCCAGAATCTTGTCCCCTTCCCCCTTCCGAACAGGATCAGAAAATTCCCTTTCACTTCCTTCAATATCAGATTCCTCCTCCTCTTTCTACTTTTTTGTTAATCTTGCTTTCATAGCATTCCTTCCTTGGTCAAACAGTTGGGGAGAACTGAGCTCTATCCTTGCTATAGGCCAGTATCTTTCCATTCTTTTCTGTGGGCATGTCTACATGCATTTTAGCTAAGTAGTCTTGCAATAGTGGTGTGACGTTGCACCCCATAATGCTTTATGAAAATATGCTTATGAATGTATATATGTCATAACTGAAATATGTTTTATGCTACATATGCCGTGTAACACAGCTCTGCAAAGGTTATGATCTACTGAATATATTCAGCCTATTTCTGTGCATGTATCATTTTTGTATTCAAAGTTATGAATATTGGCTGTGTACTTGTTTAATTTTAAGTAGCCTTAGTAAAGCATTTGGTTAGCTTCTTTAGAAAGGAATTTGCAAGTTAAGTGCCCAATCAAGAAACACTTAAGCTAACAATGAACTTGGATCCAGAGTAACAGCCGTGTTAGTCTGTATTCGCAAAAAGAAAAGGAGTACTTGTGGCACCTTAGAGACTAACCAATTTATTTGAGCATAAGCTTTCGTGAGCTACAGCTCACAGTGAGCTGTAGCTCACGAAAGCTTATGCTCAAATAAATTGGTTAGTCTCTAAGGTGCCACAAGTACTCCTTTTCTTTTAATGAACTTGGAGACGCCAGTCCACATCTGAGCTTTCCCAGGAATGTGGCGTGGCTGGTAAGGAACTCAGTCATGCATGGACATGTGACTTGCCCATGTGATTCCAAAACTCCATCTTGGAGCTGGATTTTGCATAGGAGAGAGGAGGGGGTCTCCACTCACAAGAGAAAGTCTATTTAAGCCCCTGGGAGATCCCTCCATTTTGTCTTCAGCTGGCTCAAGAGATAGCTTCTACCCCCAAAGGTTACCTGAAAAAGACTGGAACAAAGGACAGTAACCACAGGGGTGGGAGTGATTGCTGGACCCAGACTAGAAGGAGACTAGTCTGTAAAAGAAGCTTATTGGAACATCTCTGAGGGTGAGATTTCATCTGTAATCACTTTCGTACTGTATTAGGCATAGACTTGCGTGTTCTATATTATTTTGCTTAGTAATTCACTTTGTTCTGTCTGTTATTACTTGGAACCATTTAAATCCTACTTTTTGTATTTAATAAAATTGCTTTTTACTTATTAATTCACCCAGAGTATGTGGGGGGCAAACAGCTGTGCAGATCTCTCTATCAGTGTTATAGGGGGGTAACAATTTGAGTTTTATACAGGGTAAAACAGATTTATTTGGGGTTTGGACCCCATTGGGAGTTGGGCATCTGAGTGTTAAAGACAGGAACACTTCTTAAGCTGTTTTCAGTTAAGCCTGCAGCTTTTAGAGGACGTGGTTCAGACCTGGGTCTGAGTTTGCAGCAGGCTAATATGTCTGGCTCAAACCAGGCAGGGCACTGAAGTCCCAAGCTGCCAGGAAATACAGGGTCAGAAGTAGTCTAGGCACATCAATTGGCAGTACCCAAGGGGTTTTCTGTGATCCAACCCATCGCAAGTGGCTTTTCTGTCTTTCACAGAAGTTCATCTCAGAAGTGCACACAGAATTCAACAAATTTCTTCTTCCTACCTGACCAGTTTCCTAAGGATGGATGACTTAGGTCCGTGAGGATTAAATGTGTGTAAGTCCTACTTCTCTTGTTCAAAAGTTGAGAAAGATTTAATGCTTGTTTGTTCTGAAAGCTGCAACAACAACAAGTCTGCTACAAAACCACTATTACCAGATGGGCAATGGACTTCCTCTTACCTGCTTACAAGCCAACCAGACACCAGTATCGAACTCTGCTAGAAGGATGGTAGAGGGTTCATAACTTCCTAGGCTATGAGATTGAAGCTGCTACTTTCAAGAAATGTAAGGTGACAATGTGGCTCACTCTACAAACTTCCATAAAACACTGTCGGCTAGATCTTTCTGCATATGAGGATCTCTTCCTCAGAGTTCAAGTGGCACAATAAGGAAAACTTTCCATGTGTTACTGCTCATTACATCCACTGTATGTCCTTCACTTTCCTTATTGATAGGATGGGAGGTGCACATATGACAAGATTACTCATTAGGAATTCCTGTTGCTGCCCTTTCTTCTCCCATCTACATCCCCCCCCGCCCCCAAGGGGAAGTTCTTGTACCTTTCTTTTGTTTCTCTTTAACTTCTCACTCTGCAAATCTCTCTTTTTGGAGAAGCTTTTTATGCAAGGCTTATGGACAGATTATTTGTCAGCTTCCTTGCTGGTAGTTGGTGTGATCGTGGTGTATAACCTTGATTGTCCCTAGTGGTAGACAACGGAAGGAAGTGCCACCAAAGCAATCTTTAGCGGGTAATATCTTTGCTCAGATATTTAATTTTACTAAAAACAAGTAACACCATCTCTAATATTATCCTAGCTCTTAACTGATCCTGAGTTTGTCCTCTTCCTCCAGTTTTAGGTGTGGTGTTCTGTTTCTTCCTATTGGAAGTTGCATCAGTTTGTCCTTTAGACTTCAGGGTTTTTAAACAATTTTTAAATAGGAGATAATGCAAGATAATACAGTTTTGTGAGTAAAATTACACTTTTGAAATAGGTCTATCACAGAAACAGTGCGAGAATGGATAATAGTTTTTCAAATTAGGGATAGACAAGAGAAAATATTCTTAATTTGATATGTACTAAATGAAACAAATCCTTCATGTACAAATGGATCAGGTACCACCAAAGAACTCTTACTGCACAATTCTGCATGATTCCCAAAGCCTGCGTCCAAACACTTGAATGATACTTGTCTTTTCAAACTCTATATTAAATCTATTGTGCCCTCTATCGTTCTCATGCTATTCTATCTTTTTTGTTGTTTTGCCTGGGATCTGATCTTACTGCTTGTATTAATCTTTCCTAAATATAACTTTTCTGTGTCTTCAGAATTCTGGAACAATAACTGAATGCTTGAATTTTAAATTAATTTACTTTCATTATTTCTAACTATCCATAACATTTCTACTAGGTAGTATGACAATTTGATTATAGAGTGGGTTTAATTTTATTAATTTCATTTTACACAAAAATGTTAGGGTAATTTAATGTCACATTACTTGATAAATGCCAATGTAAATATAAAACAATCTATCTTCTCCCCACAAAAGAAACCCTCACACAGATTCAGTGGGGTTGCAGGGCTGTAAAGGAAAGCTGAATTTGGCCCTATATTTTCACTTTTCATCTGAGGATCTCGAAGCTCTGGAGCTCCATTAATTAAACTTCCAAACACCCATCTTCAGTAAAAGGAATTAACCCCTCTACTTCCTATCTGAACAGGAAGCCAAACAGGGGTTAGCAACGGGTCCGTGGTAAACATTTTGTGGTCCGTGGTAATTTTTCAAAAAATTGAATGACTGAATGACATAAACCCCACCACCACCCAATGTCCGTCATTAAGTACGGTAATTTTGTCCAGTGTCCGTCTGTAAAATAGGCACAATAATCTTTCCTTTGACTTGTCTATTAGATTGTAAGCTATTTGGAGGAGGGATTCTCTCTGTCTTACTATGAGGGAGTTCAAGGCGTGATGCAATGGGACCCTGCTTATAGCTGGAACCTCTAGGCATTACTAGAATACAAATAATCAAACAACAGAAATAGGTCTTATACGTATGGGCCAAATTCAGTCTGAGTTTTATGAAAATTGAATGACTCTACGATACAGAAATATACTGTGTACTGTTCCTATTATGTAGTTTTTAAAATCCCAACCTTTCTGACTATTCTTTATACATCAGAAAGGCAGGGGGAAGAAAGAGAACAATCCATTTTACTTTTGAAAGTGCAGATCATCTACAGTTACTGATTAAGAGCCCTGTTCTGTACTCTTTAGTCACTCTTTACTTAGGTAAAACTCCCATTGAGTTCAGTGGGAGTTTTGCCTTGAGTAGGGAGTGGTCAATTGAACCTTATGTTGCTGGAGATGACAATATAGTAAGACTTGCAATAATTGTTAAATAGCACTGACTTTATATACCAAACTCATATAGCCCCTGTCGTGAGAATGTGACAAGATTGCACTATTGTCACAAGCAGATAGTGCTTAATTAGTGGTCCAATTTGCACTATAAACCCTAATTATCAGAGTTTCTAACTTAGCCATAAGTAAGGCTATGTTTTAGGCATGGGTATTTTTAGTAAAGTCATGGACAGGTCACGGGCAGTAAATAAAAATTCACGGCCCGTGACCTGTCCATGACTTCTGCTATATACCCCTGACTAAATCTGGGGGCGGGGGCATCCCGGGGGCTCCATGGGTGCTGGAGGGGGGCAGCTCAGGATCCCCACTGGTGATGGGGGTGGGGCGGGCAGCATTGAATCTTTAATGCAGTGGCGGGGGAGGTGGGCAGCATTCTGTAGCATTGAATCTTTAATGCGGTAATAAAACCATATGAGGTAACACTGTTTTGTCAGTTAGGCAACCTGTGTAGACAGCAAAACTATGGTTGTTGAAAACCATTCAAAACTAGGTCAAAACCTAGTGGGCAGCTCTCAGACTGTTTTAAAGCATTTTGACCAGCAAAATAGTGAGATCTGAAAATGGTTTTCAAGATTAGCTTTTAGAAAAACGTTTCAGGACAAGGTATACTTTCCAGTTATCAGGGGGACAGCTGTGTTAGTCCATATTCACAAAAACAACAAGGAGTCCGGTGGCACCTTAAAGACTAACGGATTTATTTGGGCATAAGCTTTCGTGGGTAAAAAACCCACTTCTTCAGATGCAAGCTTATGCTCAAATAAATCTGTTAGTCTTTAAGGTGCCACCAGACTCCTTGTTACATTTTCCAATGTTTTGTAAGACACATCTCTCTCCTTCCAGCAACTCATTTCTAGAGGGTTAGCTGAAGGACTGGAGTTTAAGATCTCTCAGTAGGCTGCAGAATTACTACAGAGCACATGAAAGTTTACCCAGTACCTGGGCACACTATACCTTGGTCATGCTAGTGTTGTGATACACTGTAATTGTCTATATACTAGGGCTATAATTCCATCATTTAAAGAACAATACATTCACACTTTTTTTTTAAAGGAAAGAAAAGACATCAATGTCTAGGTTAATTGTAAAGGAATACAGTAGAATGATTATAACTTCTTTGTTATGTGGAAATTTCTTAAAACACTGCAGACCATATTAATCCCTAGTGTAAAACCATTGCAATAAATGGAGGTACCCCAGAGATTAATTCAGTCCACTGTTACCATAATATTTATCAATTTTTATCTACATTTTAACACTGGGCCATCACATTAGTATTTGAATGCCTAATTCCAAAACAATAAACAAAATATATTGAAATTAAAGAACCCTCCTTGTTTGAGAAATAAAACATGTTTTATTCTAATTTAATCTAATTTAATATTAATCATTCTACTTTGCATTAAGTGTGCTGTGTAGACTTTTAGCCTGTATCACAAACCTCATTATTAGATTTGTAAATTTGTTATGGATACTATCTATCAACAGTACTTGTAAATTATGGTGTAAGAGTTTTCATAGTCGGGAACAGGGACTTAACTCTTGGTTTTGAAACTAACACTCACACACTCTTGCTCTATCTCTATCAGATTGAAGGGGCTAGCAATAGAAAGAGAGAGAGAGAATGACATTTCCTCCCCTTCTTCTTCTGGACTGGCTCCATTTTGTATGTTCTCCTGCACTTCAGGTTAACAATATTCAAAGGTTATTAAATTATGTATATGCTAAGTGAGATTCTATTTCTGTTATTTTTTCATTTAATAAACAAAAAAGCACTGCAGATCAGGTATCTGTTCTTAAACGCAGCATGGATTTGCTATAAATGTCTGAGGATTTTAAACTGATGTTGAGAAATGGGGAAAGGTACAGTAGCTAAAATTTTGCTTTTTGATTCCTTGACTTGGAACATTAGTCTGAAAAGAAATATCTGGGAAGTTCTGCATTGTAGAGCTGGTGTGATCTTTTCTCTAAGCAATAAGAATAAAGGTTATGAATTATTTTTAGCTCTGGCTAATTACTTTAAAAATCTGGTAGTTTTTTGTAACTGACTGCACAGGGTATCAGTCTAGACTCTAGAACAGTGTTTCCTCAGTTGTTACATTCCATTTTATAAGAAGAAGATCCATTCACAGATCACCTCCTAACGCATTTCCTTCAACTCCCATTGATAATTTCTCAAAATACTTTATTCTGTTGATCACCAGAAGAGTTCCTGAACCTTGGATGCCTATAGACTATAATCTTGGAACTACTGGTTTACAGAATAAATCGTATATGTCTCGAAAATGAAAGCTAACATGCTGTTTCCCTTTAACTTAATTTATCATATATTTTCTGACTTCCTATCTGCATCATAGTTAAAAGGACACTGTCAAGTGACTAGGCCCACATTTTTATTTACTTGAAATAAAGATTCATTGAGGAATTTAAGAACAGAATTTACATATGGTCACTTTAGTCTTGAAGCGTTCCAAAATGTTCAGGATCAACGCAAAGGCACCTGACTCACTGAAATACCAGCTAGGGTACAGTATTGCTCCCTTCACTGCATACACTGGATACATGCACTTGAGCAAGCACTCTCTGTTCCTGTTCACATCCCAGAGGGTAGGTGTGTGAGTGCTCAAAAGAGTGCAAATGGAAATACAAACTGCTGATTTAGTTAAATTGCATAAGCATAGTACAGAGGAGAGGAATACTTAGTGTATAGAGTTTTACGTTAAATTGAGTGGCTATCAGAGAGATATCTAAGCATTGTTGGCAGCCAACAAGCATTTCTGCTTTGTGAAATCTTCAGTCGTGTAATCAAGTGAAACCTATAGTTGGATGTAGAAGAATTTTATTTTATTTTATTAATTTTGATGAATATCTAAGTGTTTTCTCAGTGTTTAGTAGAAATTAAAAGCATAAAAACTTCAGATGCTAATTGTCATTTAGAGAAGTTGAAATTCATTACAGATTATCAAATATTTGATCATATTGCAGATTAGTTAATATTTCTTTCTGAATAATTGCACACTGAATTCCTTGCTAGAGCCACCAAACACATACATACACACACACACACAGTTTTATTACCCTCAAGTGATATTTAACATTTGTAAACAACCGTGTGCATTCTGTTTCTTTGAAAGAGGGAGAAATTGATAACTAGTAGCATTTACCCACCTCTCTTAATCCTCTTCCTTTTAGAATTTACACAGCTCCTGCACAAATAACCACTTATACTTAATTTTACATTGTTTGTGCTGCTGTAGTTAAGCATCTGTCAGTTTCTGTTGTAATTTATGTTTCCAGGCATTTATCACTCAGTCTGAGCCTTTAAAGGCCTTTTTTGAGAATATTGTCTTTACTGTTGGCTTGTCCTTCTCTTATTGGGCTGGCATGGATTGGAGATCACCTCATCTTCTCACCTTCTCTCATAGTTGTGGTTTAAGGCTTTGGGCACCCTCTGCTTAGGCACTCTATTTCTGAGAATGCACTGTTCTGATGTATATTCTAATTAATACAATAGACTCTTGTGATACATATATCAAAGCACGGTCCTGTAGTTCTGGTGAGTATATTCTGTTTGTCTCGATGAAGAAGGGACTTCAGGTCAATGAGTCAGGAAGTCCCAAGACAACCCATCAAGGTTACTGATCTATAGGTGATAAAACTTCACTTACCACTACTAATCTTCCCACTCTAAGAGATAAGCAAACAAGGAGTGTTCTTTAAATGTATCAGCAATGCACGAGTCTGTCGCCTGAGTCTCAACACCCAGCATGAGCAGAGATATGTAGGTTGGGAAAAGTGGTGGAGGACGTGGGATGTGAGGACCTGAAATTTAAAATTTGTACAGTGTTCAGCAGGAAGCCAGGGGAGCAGCTCACACAGGGGAGTGGTGTGGTCTGGTTAGGCAAGACAGATCATTTAGACTTTTGCATTTTGGGTAAATTCGAAAGGAGAGATACGTCTGTCAGGCAGGCTAGAGAAGAGGAAGTTATAGTAATCAATGTGGGAAATGACATAAGCTAGTGTTTTAGCTATTGGGTTCGAAAGAAAGAGGCAGATTTTAGAAGGTTGTGGAGAAAAACTCATCATGATTTGGTGACGGTCTGGATATTTGGGGGCAAGATGAGGGGAAGAGTCAAAGATGACACCACAGGTGTAAGTTTTAGGGACACGCAGAATGGTATTGTTAAGCTTGACCACCTTAAGCTTGAGGTGATAGCAAGCCCTTGATGATATATCAGAGATATGGTTGAATATGTGAGACTGGACAAGAGGGGACAAGGCAGGTGTAGAGAGGTAGTTCATTAGTATAAAGATGATTATCAAAGCACTGAGCAAATGAAGTTACCCTGGAGTAGGATGCAGAGGGAGCAAAGGGCAGAGCAGTCGCCAAAGAAGTGAAGTCCTGAGGGACTCTGAGAGATACTTGGAGAAGAGCTGCCAAAGGAGGCACTGAAAGAACAATTGGAAGCCGGGGGGAACCCAATAAGGACAGGGTCACAAAACCCAAGCGAGTATAGTATATCAAGGAAGATGGGAGGAGTAATCAGCTGTGTTAAAGGCCACAAGAAGATCAAGGAGAATTAGAACAGAATGGAGACTGTGTATTTAGCCAGGAATAGGAGTGCAGTTTTGGTGACCAGAAAGGGCAAAAAAAAAAAAAAAAAGCGGAAGTAGCTCTAGGAGTGAATCTGAGGCTGTAACGTAAAATATAACATTAAATATTGCCATATACTATAGACAGTATTTCTCAAACTATGGGCCAGCATTGGTCCATGGCATTCTTTGTTGTGGTCTACAGAAGAAGGCATTTTGAAAACCCCACATGGTAAGATGGTACCGTACAAAGAATGAAGAAGTTGGAAAAACAAATCACAGCTTTAGGTAATAACTGTATTTTAAATACTGCTTTAATAATGTTGAACCTTTGGAAGCAAGAACAAGGTACCTGCTCTTTGAGATTTTTGTAGCAGATACAAGATACTTAAGTATTATAGCAGAGAGGCAGGATGTAGTGGAATGAGAGTTTGGAAATCTGGGTTGTGTCCCAGCACTGCCACAGACTTCTGTTGTGAACTTTGGCAAGTTATTTAATCTCCTTGGTCTCCATTGTTTGTCTGTAAAATTAATATGTTCTATATCTCACAATGAATGTAGGTACACAGGTGAAGTGCACTGATAAAGCAGTGATGCATGCCATAGAAAAACCTATAAATAAATTAAGCTGGGTAAATACCTTAAATGTTTCAGTAAATTTTTGCTCAGATAAATTGAAATGGCTCAGACCCCTTTTTATGTTGACTTTCACCAATATTCTAGCAAAATAAGTTTGCTGGAAGGAAAGGTTTTGGAATCATGCAATTTTAAGTGACCATTATGGAGTATTTTTGAAAAAAACAAAAACTTTTGAACTCAAACCCAGATATTCTCATTGCAAATTACATTCTTTTCAATCGGCAACAAAAGCCAATACTACTTGACATGTCCACCCAAATCTAACGATAACAGCTATGATTTGATTATGCTAATTGATAACTTGCAGTTCATTACTTGTGAATAACCTGCAGAGCAAGAATTATTTACAAAATTTATGTGGTAAACTTGTAATAATGTATACATTTGAGAAACATACAAAAGCTTACAGACAATTCACAAACATGAAATGAGGCTGAACTTATCAAATTATTCTCTCAGCTCTGTTGGTTATAAAGTGTCTTGCACATGCATTGGGATGGACTTGAAGATCTAATAAACACTTTCTGTGTATAATTTCTGAGACTATATAACACAGACTACTACATCCCTGAGAGACAGAACTGTTTGTTGTACAAGCCTGTATGTCTTACGGTTTTGCAGGAGATGAAATTGCTATTTTCATATCTAATTTCTTTGGCAGTATAATATCTTGCAGATAATGAGGGAACGCTTATTATAATGGTTAATTTGTTTTGGTCAAAACTCTCTAAGGGCAAACTATTTTTAGAGCCTATCTGTAGCATAAATTAACACAGGTGTTCTGAACCTCACTTAGATAGAGATGGATCACTTTACTAAAAAATACACACCATTTTGCTCCATAAAATGATTAAATACAAATTCAAGTTGTTTATAATGTGTTCATGGGTCAACAAAGCTGTCACAGGATTCAGGGTTTACGCATGAGGAGAGATTGCAAAACAAAATTTATTTAGCATCAAAAAGAGCAAAGTTGTAAGAGCTTCTGAACAGTGCAGTAAAAGATCAGCCCTTTCTTTTTCCAATCATTGACTGAAATAACTACACTTTTTTATACCACATGTAGATATTTTTAGTATCACCTAATTCATAAATAGACTGGTAGAAAATCAGAGGAAGGTCAGCCTTCATAAAACTTATTTAAACCGTACAGTCGGAGGTTCCATACACATGCACGTACGTAAGATTTCAAGAACAAATATCT
Source organism: Caretta caretta (assembly GCF_965140235.1). Classification (NCBI taxonomy): domain Eukaryota; kingdom Metazoa; phylum Chordata; order Testudines; family Cheloniidae; genus Caretta; species Caretta caretta. The sequence goes on along the minus strand of NC_134208.1, from coordinate 197,424,236 downwards.
AGACCTGGTATGTAAACAGAATCATACCAAAGGAATGCTCTGAGGCTGCATGGTCGTGTTCACATTAAATTAGTTTTCCACGTGCGGAAGGACAGGATTGCCCCCCCCCCCGGCGCCTCAGAGGTGATCTAGGGAGCAGAATGGCCTCAAGCTAGACTGTAGGGAATGCAGCACAGGCACTGTTGTCTCGTAAAGCCATTGTGCTTGGCGTTGTCTGTGATGGTTTTCTTATACCAGGTGGGGAAGAGCCAGAGACAAAGGACTTTGTGTGGGGAGTGAGGACAATGGAGCAGAGAGTGGGAGAGGGGTTGTTGCTGTAAGAGGGGTCAGGCACTGAGGAAGAGTGCTAGGTAGGGTGACCGCCTTTTCAAAAGACAAAAACAGGACATATGCAGGAACCCCTGCCCCCTCCGTGGCCCTGCCCCCTGCCCCTTCTCTTCCCCCTGAGGCCCCGCGCCCTGGCCAGGCCGGAAGCTGGAGCTTGGCCATGATAAGAGCCACCGAGGGAGCCCAGGCCGCTGTGGGGAGCCTTGGACCCTCCACATGCCCTGGAGGGGGGCCAAAGAACAGCCCCCAGCGTGTGCTCCCCCCCAGGGCAAACTGCCCAGGGGGCAGGTGGAGGGTCTGGGGCTCCCCCCCAGTGGCCTGGGCTTCCTGGATGTCTCTTACTACTACTCAGCTCAGGTTTCTGGCCGGGCCAGGGGGTGGGACCTTGAGGAGGAGCAGGGGGGCGAGGCTTCATGATAAATGGGCGTGGGGGGAGCGGCAGCTAAGGCCCACCTCAGCCTCCCCCCCCCACCAGGAAGAGGCTGGCCCCGCCCCTGAGCCTTGGGCAGGCGCAGAGTGGCACTGCAGGAAATCTGAGACAAATGCTGTCCCAGAGTCATTCAGCCTGGGAACTGGACTTGAACTTTGTGTTTCAGGACTATCCTGCCCAATTCAGGATGGGTAGTCACCCATGCTAGGCAAGCCTTGGATTGGTTATTTGAGAAAATCTGTATTTTGCTAGTCCCTAAGGGAGGAAAGAAATCTAAATCTTGATAAAGAAAAGTTACTTTAAAGCTCATCAAGATGAAACCATTTGAAATTTAAAATTTTGTATAAGATCTGCATACCCATACAAATTATTCTCACTTTATGCAATAATGATGTAGAATTCTTTGTAGCTGGTGGTCGGTGAGTCAAATACTATGGCTAGAATTTTAAGAAATAAGGGCTGGATTATTTCATGACTACAAATAATATAGTTAAAATAATATGGGTGATTAAAGGCTTACCGGGCATAATCTACTTATGTGCATGACGAATTTTCACCTGTGAAAAGCGTGGCAGAGGAAGATACGCATTGGTACTGTGAAGAGGCCTTCCAGGAATTAGCAACCCAATGTTTGAATAGCTGGAATGATGTGGATCATTAAAGCAAAGCAGTTGTGCAGATCTCCCTGCTAAAATGATACCTGCCTATGAGTATAACTGTTCCCAATTTGAAGAGTATTTGCTTTCCACTGCACTAATTATCATACTTCATACCAGTGATACAAAAGATCAGATTCTTGGTATGAAAATTATTCCTTGATATAGTTAATTAAACAACTTTTCCTGCAACTGCTGTCTTTAGTTATTTATAATTTATGGTACAGTGGATATTTAAAGCCGGTCAACTACATTCACTTACTGTCACCATAATACCATTATGTGCCTTTTTGTCTGTGCTTGCCTATTCAGAATTCTAAACACATAACTATACCATTTTAAGGACTTATCAAAAGGAAGCTTCCAAAAAGCAGATAATGAAAATACTGTAGTAAAATTATTTCCTGTCATAGTATTAGAAGATCTCAATATAATGGGAATCTGCAACATGCAGATGAGTCATTTCTTGGAAGCAATCAGTTATAAACAAGGGGAAAATAAGTTTTTCTTCACATGTTGTTTTGTTCATCTAGTATGATAACTTTTTAAATGTTGGAACACATACACACTAGTGGAGTTTTAATGAATGTTACATTTTCTAATGCATACTACTGAGAACGAATATCTGAAAACTTGAGAGGCAAACCTTCATAGCTAGCCTTGATAAAGTTTAGGAGACTGTTTGCAAGACAGGAAACGTAGTTAGAAGTTGCGTCAAAACTTACTTTTTCATCTACTTACTGCATTGTGCACCAGGAAAAATAAGCCTTAAAAGTCTCATTTAACAGTCAGAATGTCTCCATGTGGGTCACTAGACAAAAGGCAAAAAGACAAGTGCTTAATCTGGGTTCCTGTAGCTTGAAATTTTTAACGTGATTTATGTACAAGTTCTTGGTGGATGGATTTGCAATGCGTGGCATCATTAAGGATACAGCAGGAGCTGTTTCTCCCCCCCTCCCCCCCCGAATAATTTCCACATTCATTTCATAGGATGATTGATTTATATGTTCTCAGCTTCTTTGCTAAGAGTATGAAAGTAATCGGCAAAAACATCTTTAAAATGTTTTCCTGTGTGGATTTGTATAGGATTGCCAGGCGTCAGGTTTTGGGACCCTGGGGGCTCTGGTCAACACTGCTAAAAGGCAGGCTCCCTGCCTGCCCTGGCTCTGTGTGGCTCCCGGAAGCAGACGGCATGTTTGTTTCCTAGGTGCAGGGGCAGGCACAAGGGCCCCGCGTGCTGCCCCATCCCAAGCTGCGGGGGGCAGCACCTGCGGGCGCAGGCAGCACGCAGAGCTCCCTGGCCCCTCCGCCTAGGAGCTGGACATGCCGGTTGCCTACAGGAGCCACCTCAGGTAAGTGCCGCCTGGCCGGAGCCCTGAGCCCCCTCCCAGACCCCAACCCCCAGCCCTGAGCCCCTTCCCACACCCAAACTCCCTCCCAAAGCCTGCACCCCGCACCCAAACCCCCTGCCCCAACCTGGAGCCCCCTCCTGCAACCCAAACCCCTCATTCCTGGCCCCACCTCAGAGCCCGCACCCCCTCCTGGCCCCACCCCGGAACCCTCACCCTCTCCCAACCCCCTGCCCCAGCCTGGTGAAAGTGAGTGAGGGCGGGAAAAAGCGAGCGAGCGGAGGGAAGGGGGATGGAGTGAGCAGGGGGTGGGGCCTCAGAGAAGCGGCAGGGGGCAGGGCAAGGGTTTTTGGTTTTGTGTGATTAGAAAGTTGGCAACGCTAGTATATAAAGATATCACCTGGCTGTTTTGCTAAGTTGCTGCCATAGTCACTGGTGAATCTTGCTGTTAACTGGCTAGTGGTCTGCCCCCAAATAGCAAACTAGCTATTTACTATTACAGTGGTATGGCACTGCCACTGTGGTTAAAGTTTTGTCACAACTTTTGTTTAACGTTCAACCTTTCTAAGTCTTCTAAAATTCACATTTCTTTGCAATTTGGTGGCCCCCTGGAGGGTACAGGATGTGGTTAGTGACCAAAATTTGGGATCATTTGAGTTGGGGTTAGTGGCGATAAACACGATGCCATCAAAGAAATACCTGACTTCACCATCAGTTTCTCCTCCTGATGGAAACAATCTATAAGCCCCTGAATATGGCTAACTACTAAGATTTAAATGGGGTACCAGTATATGCCATTGTTAGGCTTGGAAGGATTAGTTTTTTTCAGTAAGTATAAGTAATTGTCAATTTCAGCATACAGGTACAAACCCCAGTGAAAAAATAAATGGTAGTTGAAATTTACAGATAGGCAACATAAGAAAATGCGGCTTCAGAACTTATCAGAGTTTGATTTGAGGATATTTACTTTGTATATTTTGACATGGGATGTTGACAATTTATAACTGTTAAAACAAAGTTCTAACTTTTTTAATCTGTTTGCTGTTATTAAATAAGTCTGAAACCACAATTGTCTGATTCCCCCATAATTTCCCACAACTATGAAAATTTAAATAATCTAAACAAAAATCTTTTAAAAAATCAATAGTATCTGTCAAAATTACATAAAAAAATCAAATTCTGCCATGCCTAAAGTGATGGGATTCCTGGGGTGAAGCCTGGGACTGTGGGACCGCTGTGCCCCCTTAACTCTCCAGCCTGGGCTGTCCCTCACAAAATGCTTTGCTAGTGACAAGCAGCAAACCCCTCCAGGTGCTGTTACCACTCAGCACAACCGCATGTGGAGCCCCACAGCCAGCTAGATTGCATGAATGCTCCCAGAGCCACTCATGAATCACACAGAGAAAGGCACCAGCTGAATCCTCCCAGCACTGTATCAAGATGAGCAGTGCAAGTTTATTAATTGGTTCACCACTTCATCAATGGAAAGTGGATATACACCAGCCTTTATAAACCTGAACAGATTTACCAAACTCTTCAGGCAAACTCACTAGTAAAGATAAACAGTAAAAGAAGTTTATTGACTACAAAAGATAGATGTTAAGTGATAGGCAAAAAGTCAGAGTGATTACCAAAAGAAAAGAAAATATAAGCATGCACTCTAAACTCTCAACCCTATTAGACTGGGCAACATCTATATTGTGCAGTTTTTCTCACCCCACTGGGTACTGCAGTTCATAGTACACAGGTTTCACCCTTGAAACCCCAGTTTCCTCTGTTGGAGTCTTCAGTCTTCTGAGTGTCCTTGTTGCTTGCAGCATAGATGGGGGAAGGAGAAATGTGAAGCACGTGGCCACTGTGTTCTGTTTTATACTCTTAGTCCATGTGCTTGGAGAACACAAGTCCAGGTATGTCTGGTGAAGCATTGCTGAGTCCCCAGGCAAGGTTGAGCAATTCCCCTGCTGTGGCCTTGAGCAGGTGAGTCATTGAATTGTAGCTCCCTTGCTGGACAATGGCTGTTGATGGTTTTTCGACACCCATTCGGTCGTCAATTATCCCCCCTGGTTATTGCCTTTGGGGAGCTAATATCTGGGCGCTTCCCAAACCTACAGCATATTTTAGTGACAACTATACAACACAATCTTATAACTTCATATGCATTAATAATGTACATATTAGATGGAACAGTGGGGTTCAGCAGATCATAACCTTTCCCATGATACCTTAGAAGGCATGCTTTATATGCAAAAATCACAATTATATACACATGATGAATATGGGTTACAGGGTACTCCCCTGGGGTGTAGAGTCACACCTAACCATTATATAACTCCAGACTCAAGGTGAAATATACAATTTCATGGTAATAGAAGTGGAATTTATAAGGTATTCTGTGACTAATTTGCTCCCATATGTGAAACCAAATGTACCACCTGGTGTCTAGTATCAGATGTAAATGACCAACCGTGTTTTGAGTTTGACTATGTCAGCATAAAGGGGTTCAGGTCTCTGTACTGTTAACAAGCTGTGGAATTAAATGATGTAACAGCAAAAAGAAACGTTCTAAAAGTCCCCAGTGCATCAGTGAAGGACACTGTGCCCTCATTTTAATGAAGGTCAGAGCTGGTGTAGTAGTAAGGGAGAAACACTAAGCAGACATTTGCCAGCTGTTGCAAAAGCATTGCTGTTAATCTTTAAAGGGAGTTAATCTCTCTCTCCATGAGATTCAGTTTTACTTTTAAAAATATATATCTATAACTACTGTATCACAAATTGCTTCGTCTGAGCTGGTGAGTTAATACACTGTCTACTTGCATGACAGCCAAATCAGTATACCAGCCCTTGGAGGGTTTCAAAGATAGAATCCCTGAACAGTTGTCTAATGCTTTTCTTCTAATTTGTTAGACTTCATAAAATAGAATATAAAAAGAACAGTGTCAGAAGGTAAACCCAGTGACATTAATAAAAAATACCAAATTTGACAAGTTAAAAGTTGGCTGTTACTATTTTATCATCCTTGGAGACTGTGTAATTAATGTTTTAAAACCTGTATCAACCCATTAAAAATAGCACTGCTTTCAAGGGCACCTTAAGAGAGACTTTTATAAAGTTTTCCTGGGTCGTTTCACTTGGGATTTTCTATGATATCTTCATAATACTGCAGGTAAAGTGTGTCTGTGTGTGTGTGTTTATATAATGTGCTAGGTGCTTTTGTTTATAAACTATTGGCAGAGGGATTAGTTTTTGGGTGAACATACTGAAAAGATCAAACCATTATGGATATTAGCAAAGCCCATCGTCAGCAAAACAGCTTCCTCAGCACTAAAGATGGGCCCAAGCCAAAACATTTCTTTTGTTAACTTGTCCCATTCTGTTGCCCCTTGTTTATTACCTTTGGCATATTATCTAAATTCTGGGTTGTGAACTCTCTGGGGAGGGACTATTTATATGAATGATGCCTATTACAATGGGGCTCTAATTTCTATTTGGGGGCCCTTAAGTACTGGTACAATTAAAAAGACTACCATTACCACAATTTGAAGAGGTAGGAATCTGAATTTTGTAGCATCCAGAGGGATGATTTTAATAAAGACCCATTAATTGAATGATGATAAACAGGTTCATCGAAGTAAGTTACATGGATTAAACATTAATTTTGAGTACTAGTAAAGAACTCACTTTTTTGAGAATCAAAAGAAGGGAGAAACCTACCACCATTCTGACTTAGTTTAGTTTAGCAGTTTAAGGGGAAAGGGGGGGGATCTCAAAAACATGTGCCCATAGCCCCAGGCGCACACACAATTTTCCTCCTATATTATATTTAGAATTGTTTTCTATATGGGTTCATAACTTGTTTCAGGAACCATTAATTGGGGACTGGAGGGGAGAGGGGCAGTTCTAAATGCAAAGCTAATTCCCTGTCCACATTATCTCAGGAAAGTCCTTTTAACCAAGGGAATTGTTAAGACCCATTTTATGGTATTCAGTGGCATTCTACCGACTCTGCAGTAGACAAGAATAAATATATGTCAAGCATACCACCATGTACGTGTTTCTCAAAACTCCTTTAGTTATTTATTGAATTCTCTTTTAAATTTGTGAGTGCATTGAGAGCTCTTGAAAGTGAGACACTGTTGTTGGCTCTGAGTTAAGCATAATGCAACTAGTGCACTCCAGACTTCTTCATGCATCTCTTGCAATGCATCTCTCTCTCTCACACACTGCTAATACTATATCCCCAAGTTCTTCCAAAATAGATAGACAAAGTGGGGGAGGCAACACTGGGTTTTGGACAAGCTTCTGTTGGTGAGAGAGACAAGCTTTTGAGTTCTTCAGGTCTTCAGGCTCTGTGTAAGCTTGAAAGCTTGTCTTTCTCACCAACAGAAGTTGGTCCAATAACCAATATTACCTCATCCACCTTGTCTCTCTAATATCCTTGGACAAACAGGGCTACAACAACACTGAAAACAGATAGGCAGTATCTGAAAGTGGTGGTGGTGGTTTGGGGCACAAATAAGCACCAGCATGAGGTAATTGAACCCAGCTTCATTAATTAATGAAGCTAATTATGTTTTCAAATCTCCAGAGATGAAGGCAAAGTAATGTACGTCGGTAGGAACAATGTGAACTTTTGTATACTTCACTGGGTTCTGCATTAACTAACAATTCAAGAAAAAAGATTTGAGCATCTTTGTGAATAGTTCAAAGAAACTCACTGCTTAGTATGCAACAGCTGTCCAATTAAAACCAAACATAATGTTAGGATGCTGTCAAGGTTCCTTCTCCACTCTGAACTCTAGGGTACAGATGTGGGGACCTGCATGAAAACCTCCTAAGCTTACTTTTACCAGCTTAGGTTAAAACTTCCCCAAGGTACAAGCTATTTTACCTTTTGCCGTTGGACTTTCGCTGCCACCACCAAACGTCTAACCGGGTTTATTATTGGGAATGAGCCGTTTGGAAACGTCTTTCCCCCCAAAATCCTCACCAAAACCTTGCACCCCCCTTCCTGGGGAAGGTTTGATAAAAATCCTCACCAATTTGCATAGGTGACCACAGACCCAAACCCTTGGATCTTAAGAACAATGAAAAGAAGCATTCAGTTTCTTACAAGAAGAATTTTAATAGAAGAAAAAGTAAAAAGAATCACCTCTGTAAAATCAGGATGGTAAAATACCGTACAGGGTTTAGTCAGATTCAAAACATAGAGTATCCCTCTAGGCAAAACCTTAAGTTACAAAAAGACACAAAGACAGGAATATCCATTCTATTCAGCACAGCTTATTTTCTCAGCCATTTAAAGAAATCATAATCTAACTCATATCTAGCTAGATTACTTACTAAGTTCTAAGACTCCATTCCTGTTCTGTCCCCAGCAAAAGCATCACACAGACAGACTCAGACCCTTTGTTTCTCCCCCCTCCAGCTTTGAAAGTATCTTGTCTCCTCATTGGTCATTTTGGTCAGGTGCCAGCGAGGTTATCCTAGCTTGTTAACCCTTTACAGGTGAAAGGGCTTTTCCTCTGGCCAGGAGGGATTTTAAAGGTGTTTACCCTTCCTTTTATATTTATGACAGATGTCATAAAACTGAAAATAAAAAATAATTATATGCACTCATCTGCAATACCGTGTTGAGTTCTGGTCATCTAGTCTAAAAAAACTGATAGAAATAGAAAGAATTCATGGGTAAGCAGTGAAAATAATTAGAGGTATGGAAAAACTTCCAGAATTAGAGAGATTGAAAAGATTCGCAGAAAGAAAAGGAGTACTTGTGGCACCTTAGAGACTAACCAATTTATTTGAGCATAAGCTTTCGTGAGCTACAGCTCACTTCTGAGCTGTAGCTCACGAAAGCTTATGCTCAAATAAATTGGTTAGTCTCTAAGGTGCCACAAGTACTCCTTTTCTTTCTGCGAATACAGACTAACACGGCTGTTACTCTGAAACCTGTCATTGAAAAGATTGGGACTGTACTTGTGTTAGAGAAGAGGTGAGTAAGAGGGGACATTATAATGATATCAAAGTAATAAATGTTGAAAAGAAGATAGATAGGGTAAATGGTAGGGCCCATTCTTATCATTCAAAAACAAAGGGACATCCAAGAAGTTACTAAACTGAAAAGCAAGACATTTAAAACAAGTAAAAGGAAATATTTTTGTTTCCATAATGCACCATTTGTCTGTGGAATGCCTGGTGTCGATATCTTGTGGCAAAGAGCTTAGTAGCATTTTAAAAAGAATAGCACGTATTTATATGACTAAATGGAACCCTAGAGCTACATCTGTAAAGATTAAAAAAGTTTAAAACACTTCAGAGTTGGAAAGGAATATAAACCCTAGTGCTTGAGGACACAAGCCAACCTACAAATTATTTTGGAGAAGTTCAATGGCCTGTGTTATACAGGAGCATAGACTAGATGAGCACAACAATCCTTTCTTGCCTTGCAATCTCTGAAAAATAAACGGTTGGGGTTTTTTTGATAGGTTTATGATTTCAGTGTCTGGGGCCAGCCAAGAATGGGGTTGTGCCTAGACACTGTACAAACACAGTAGCAGACAGTCCCTGCCTTGAAGAGTTTACAAGCTAAAGAGACATGGGGCAGAAAGGGATATTACAGACAAGCAGAGAGAACAGTATGTTGGTCTACAAATATCATTTTAGTGCCATGATTTTTTTAAAATGGGTGGTATTTGGTTCTGTGGGGATTAGCTACATGAAAAAATAAGGTGAAAAAGAGAGAACCATGGGCAAGGGGGATAGGGCAGAGGAAAAGAGGGAGGAGCGGAAGGAGACTATTATGAGGGGAAGATAATGCTGAGGGGAAGAGATTGTGAGGGAGGAGCAGGTAGAAGGGGTTTGGCGCAAACCGTCACTCCCATAATGCAGAGACTGTCCTGTTGAAATTGTTAAATGATACTCTGACATCACCAGTGTCCCTTCTGTCTTCAGTCTCTGGCTGACTCCTCCCTGCAGTTTCTTTCCCCAAGACTATGTCACTGGTAGGAGGTGGAATAGCACATAGGTCCTAGCGCCTCAGAGGAAGGGGGTGTCTCCCCTGAACAGTTCTGGGTTTAGAGGTTGCTGGTTAGGAAGAAACTTCTCATAGAGGTAGGTTATTCCATAACTGTCCACTTCCTGCACCTTCCTTGGAAGCCTCTGATAGTGGCCACTGTCAGAAGTAGGATACTGGATTAAATGAACCATTGGTCTGATCCAGTACAGCAGTTCCTATGTTCCTGTGAAGGACTAGAGTGAAATGGTGCACACTAGCCTAATCTCCTCCTCCCAAACCTATTCCATTATCAATATTAAGACAGCAATAAAGGAAAAACCTGACTGACTTGTGCTATCTTAATGTCACTGGGTTCACTGCTACCTGTGTGAAGTCATGTACTAGATGAGTTTCAAGGAGAGATTATAGGTTTTGTTGTTCAGATTGTCTAAATTGTGTTTCTGCTCTCTTACTGAGTTCTAATTTCTTGCCCCACTCACTTTCTGGTAGTCACTACAAGCTGAGTCTTGCTGAGTGCCTCATGCAACGTACAGAACACTCTCAATGCCTATTGAAGCAAGTCAGAGTTGAGGATGCTGAGGACATCAGAGAATGAGACCCAAATTGTGTATATATAAACTGAGGTGGAGGCCTTCGACCTACCATGTTGTCTGTTAGCAGGGTCCCTAAGGGATCAACCAGTTTCATAGGTGAACCTACCTGTAGATATTTAGAAATCTGATCAGGTGTTGGACTCATGTGAGTATTGTTGTAACTTGAACTGCTATAGTCTTATTGTTATAAGGAGGCTACAGCCAAATGCCTCTCCCTTTAAGAGTAAATTATTCTGGATTGCTTCCTTTTGTGTTGCCCGCCTTCCTAAAAGAGAGAACAGCACTGCCCTCTGTCTCAATGCCATTTATCTCTCTATCTTGTACGATGATATAATTCACCACTGAAGTATCAGGTGCCCCCACAAATCATGAGTCGTGCACAAAAATGCATTTTTCTTTCTCTTTCACTTCTGTTCCGTGTACTGGACTGTTTTTGTGATGGTATTATTGTGGGAAGGCTCGGTGGGATTTACGTTTTGCTCTGAAAGCACTGAAGTTAGAAGTCAGCCTGATGTCTTTCAGGAATGAGTTCCAGGGTCAGTTGCCAGAAGGCTCTGTTTCCTGCATACACAAATTTCACTCTTGAGGTGAACATTTCAGTTGTTTTTTGCTGGAACGTAACTGTCATTGAAAGTCATGGTCACAGAGGCAACTTGGAGTAATCCACTGGAGATCCCAGGTTTGGAGACTATTGTCCAGTCACAGGCATGAAAGCGAAGGAAACGTCCTCTTACTGTAGCTCTTCAGCAGGAGCAATGACCTTAAATCTGCCTAGGGAAAAGTTCCAGATCACAAGAAGTCTGCTTGATAAGGGAGCCTATAGAAAGCTGGAAGGCACTTCACAGATACGTGCCACAGAGCAAGTCCTGTAAAAGCTGACTGCACGATGAGGATAGAGACTGGAATTTATGGTTATGGGGGGGAGAGGGGAGGAGATAATCCTGCTTTCAGAGTAGAAATTACATAAAATTAAGTCTGTCATTCACATGCACCTCTGCACTTCAGATGGGGTTAAGTCCTCACAAATTTTCAAGGTCCCGTCCTGATATTTTCAGAACATGACTTGTTGCCAAAGTTTGGGGTGGGGAAGGAGAATGACCCACTAAAAATAGCTGCTGGGTAGTATCAGAAGTTTATACTTTCCCATGCACAAATATCTGGAGTTTTCATATGTGAGTGACTTTATATAAACAGTGGATCATTATTACAGTTGTTAAATCACTGTTCTGCAGTTCTCTTATGGAAATGGATTTGACTTACTACTACTTGTCCTTGAATTTAAACAGAAATGTAGAGCATTTTCCTCTGAATCAACTCTCCTTCTGAAAAGATGTAGTTAAGTGTGAAGTCTGTCAAAAGAAACGTGAAATATTGTGAGTTTAAAAAAAAAACAACCTTGATGGCAAGTCTGCTTTTTAAGGGCACAATGAAAAATGGTGTTCTGATCTGTTCTGATGGATTCAGTTTTTTAAAAATCTGATGTGTGTGGTGCAGTGACTGCAATGCAGATTTTGTACTTCACTCACAGCTTCATTCGCTCCTCTAACAAATTATGAAATTACATGTTTAATAAAACAAAGTTATAGTATGAACTAAGGCAAATGGCAGGGCCTAAGGCCCCGTTAATGGGACTCTGCTTGGATAGAGTCTTTGTAGGACTGGCATGCTCATAGTTTCGTAGCTTCAGCTTTCATCCTGTTTCTTAGCTTTTCTCTCTCCATGGGGAAAGAGAGGTGGACAGTAGGGTAGTTATGTATTACAGATATTAGCAAGTGTGAGTTTCAGTAAAATAGTGGTGAAAAATTTGCAAATCTTTAACTCTCTTTTTTCCCCCAAAAGAAATACCATTCACTCTTTCATTATCTCCATGACTGTGAATGGTGCTGGTGTCTGTCAGTGGGCATGATCAAAAGCTCATTGAAGTCAGTGGCAGGACTCTCTTTGACTCTAATGGCCCAACAAGAGCTGCAATTTTACTGATACTTCCCTGCAGAGAGCCCTGAAGCTGTAATAAAGCAATGCCTCTCTGCTTTAGGTTATAAGATCGCTTCCAATATAATCCTGATTTTGGACTTTTTATACATACAACTTTTACACTGAAATTTCTCAGTCTGAGACCAGATAGAGAAAAAAAATTTCAGTGTCTTGTCCTTTTTCAAATTGTAGTCTATATTTTGTCTGCTTTTACTTCACAATTATTCTGTAAAATTAAACTCATTATGTAGGTCCTAATAAGGATTTGTGCTTTGCAATAGTGATATAACTTCTAATAGTCCCTTTCTCCATTGCAATGGTATTTTCAAGCCATCAGTGTAGTAAAAGGAAGTTCTCATATTATTTCAGTGTAATCAGTGGCACTTCTAACTGTTGAGTCTTTCTGTTTATAGTAACAATACTTTCTGTTTAAAGTAAAAATGCTGGCTACTGCCTCATGACGTCTGTTATGTGTTGTCATTGTTTGAGTGCCCCTGACCTGCTAGTGAGATTTATACGGTTCTTCAGGTGTTTGAAAACCCTTTTGTAATCGCTATGGAATAGGTGGGAGCACTCTGATAAATTTTAAGTTGCGATTTTTAAAGTTGCTTAAAATCAAATTCCATGATATTGGGAGTCCCGTGAGATCTTTCAGAGGTGGTTATGCATTTGTTTAATGAGCTTGGCACTGTACAACAGAAATGATCCCTGTCCTGAAGAACTTGCAGACTAAGAAGTTGTCATTTATAAAAAGGACTTGTCTCCTGCAGGGAAACTGTATAAATTTCCAATCATTACTAGCCATGGTTCACCTCCAGTGTTTACTCCAGGGGGAATTCTGTGCGCCCATGAGTTCTTTGCTTTCCTGCAGAAAGTGACAGGGAAGCAAAGGGAAACCATGCCCCAAACAGAGGCGAGGCATAGGGGGTACACGGAGTCACGTGACACTGCCCCCCTCCATTTCTGCAAGCACAGAGCTGCCGGGCTGAGGGAGGGTGACACTCAGTTCTGATGATTCTGCAACTACATGCCGCCTCCTGGGTCCTAGTGCTGGTCGTGCTCCTCTTCTGTGTGCTGTTGTCTGTACAACAGTGAGTGCCTGTTGTGGGGTGGGGGAAGAGAGTGAGGTGATGGGGAAAGAAGCAGTGGGGATGGGTAGGGCAGGGGGGAGGGGGTTGTGGAGTGAAGGGAGGGGCAGGAGAGAGTGGGTAGGGGAAGCGGATGGGGCAGGGGGCAGTGGAGAAGAGGAGATAGGGGAATCGGGGGTGGGGAGTGGGAGCCCAACGTGCAGTGTCCCCAGCACTGGCCAGCAGTAGCTGCAGTTGGGGTTCTCCCATTAAGCAGGCCCATCGAACCCCCACCCAGACAAACTCCCCCCTCCCCTGAACCTTGACCATCCCCATGAGCCTCCCGCACCCAGACCCCCAAACCACTGAGCCCCAACCAGCTGCACCCAGACTCCCACCCCACCAAGCCTCCACTGCCTCAGCACCAGGATGCCCCGATAACCCCCCCACCCAGACCCCCCCGCTAAAGCCTAACCACCTTCACCTAGGGCACCCCTCATTCCCCCTCCCCGCCCCCGCAGAGCCCCTGTGCATCCAGATCCCCCACTGAGCCACCCGCATCCAGATTGCCCCACACAGAACCCTGTCAACCCACACATGGATCCCTCCACAGTAAGCCCCTCTACCCTTGGATCCTGCTGGGCTGAGTCTGCCTGCCCACACCTGGTACATCAGGGTCAGATGCAGCCTCACGACTGAGTCCATGTCCTAGGGGGGAGAGGGGGCTGCAGGATGATCTCCCACCTTCATGCAGCCAGTGGCCTGTACTGCCGTACCGGAGCCTCCACATTTATTTTCTGACAGATGAAATTTGCAGAATTTTGCAATATTTTAAAATATTGTGCAGAATTCCCTCAGGAGCAAATGTTAGGGGCCCTGGCATGGAGTAGCTGATGGCATTTTAACAACCCTTTCATCTAACTCTGCTTTGGCGAAGCTGTACGTATTGCAATGCTTAAAACACCAGCAGATAGTCCACACTAGCATTTCCGACATTTCTGACTTTGGAGCTGAATCATAGAATCATAGAATATCAGGGTTGGAAGGGACCCCAGAAGGTCATCTAGTCCAACCCCCTGCTCGAAGCAGGACCAATTCCCAGTTAAATCATCCCAGCCAGGGCTTTGTCAAGCCTGACCTTAAAAACCTCTAAGGAAGGAGATTCTACCACCTCCCTAGGTAACCTCATTCCAGTGTTTCACCACCCTCATAGTGAAAAAGTTTTTCCTAATATCCAATCTAAACCTCCCCCCCTGCAACTTGAGACCATTACTCCTCGTTCTGTCATCTGCTACCATTGAGAACAGTCTAGAGCCAATAATAACAACAAACAATTGAATGACCGTGTGAAACAGTGGGAAAGGTTTGCAAAAATTTCCTAGTATAGGTAAGGCCAAAAAAACCAAGAGAACGGCAATACAGATTAACAGCACTTCCTGAACCATAGAGAGATAATATGGTTCAGTCCCACCTATGTGGATATTAGATTGAAATTTAAAAGCCATCTTGTAGCTCAAGGTAAAAGACATAAGCAAAAAACTTTATATTTAGCCCATTTATACCCAGGCTAGGCCTGGCAAAAACACAACACGCTGGCATAAGTTTTAATTCAGCTCACCGTAGCCAGGCTGAACTTTTTCATAGCATGGCTGAACTGTGAGCAAGTTTTAAAATGATTATTGAACTGTTATTTTTATAATCTAGACGAACCCTTCTGCCCTATATACATCAACTTTTAACCAAGCCTGTAGCTAGTGACATGTTTTGGGTTCATATGCAGCACAGCTAACTCTTGGTTAGTGTGTATGGCAGCTAACCCTGTGGTGCCCTTACCAGTGGCGTAGGCTTGGTATTCTTGTAGCAAGGTGATGAGGAGCCGTTTTGCTGTATTGTCATGTCTGTGCGTCTAGGTCAGCAGTCTTTCCTCCTCCCAGCCCTCTGCACAGTAAGCGTAGAGTGCAGTGACTCGTTGCATCACGGCTGCTAGAGAGAGAGTGTTACACAGAGAGAAGGTGGGTGAGGTGAGGTCTTTCATTGGATCAACTTCTGTCGGTGAGAGAGACACGCTTCCAGGCCACAATGCCAATAAAAGATACTGCCTCACCCACCTTATTTCTCCAATCCCCTGGGACCAACCCAGCTCCAGCAACACTGTTACACAGAGGCCGATGCACAAACACACTTGACGTGTTTCTTATGCAAAAACTGCCATGTGGCCAAAACCACGTGTGTTAGAACCAGGTCAAATGAATGTCAGAGCCCAGTAACAAAACCTGATTGAACTTGTAGGATACATCCGCACTGCTGCTGGGGGGTGTAATTCCCAGCTCAGGAAGAAGTAGTCTAGATCTGAT
Organism: Caretta caretta; assembly: GCF_965140235.1. NCBI lineage: Eukaryota > Metazoa > Chordata > Testudines > Cheloniidae > Caretta > Caretta caretta. The sequence continues at coordinate 197,408,474 of NC_134208.1, read as the reverse complement.
TGAGCTAGTACACTAAAAATAGCAGTGTGGCCAAGGCAGATCGGGCTAAATGCCTGAGCACCTACCTAGGGTCTCAGGTGGATTGTTATCAAGCAGCTACCCCAAGCCACCTGTGCCACTGAGGCCGCACCACTATTTTTAACATGGTAGCTGAGTCAGAACCTGTCAGCACACAATACTCAAATAATTAAACCAGCAAGAGCGTCTCATGGCCCTAGTGACGGTACGAATTTGTGAGTCTTATGACAGGGTTCATTTTTCATGGTCATATTTTTTCCCTTTAAAATATTAAAAAAACATAAACAAAGAAAATTCTTGTTCTTCATCCATCTGCTCTTCTGCTTCCAATCAACCCATGTAATTTTGCACCTTCCATACCAGAGCAAAAGCACATGTTGTTCTGAAAGAAACAAAAGAGAAGTTTTAGAACAACATGTCTCTAACATTTGGTAAATTAAAGTAATTTAGTCTTTTGTTTGCTTTTGGAACGAACCACTAATAGAGTCTTTGTTAAAGCTAAATGGCAATCTGAAGCCAAGATTTCAAACCCAATGACATTGCTCAACACCTCTAAAAATCAGGCCTGCTCCTTAGGTATCTTGAGGCTGGTCTGTTCACAGGTTTTTGGGCTGGTATAGCTATTTCAGTTCGCAGTGTGATTTCCCTTCCCTTTTCCCTCCACACACAAACTCACCAGAAATAGTTATACTGGTGCTTTCCTAGTCTGGATACAGTTGTTCCAATATAAAGGTGCCTTATACTGGTATAGCTTATTTGCCTTCCACACAGGAGTAAGTTATACTGCTATACATACATAAACACATGCATATACTGGTATTACTGCATCCAGATTAAGGGAGTTGGTCCAGTATGACTATCCAGGTTACTGGTGGTACTGCTATGCCACTATAATTGATGTGAGTCAACTTTTGTGTGTATGAAAGCTTTAAATATGGGTTTAGGTGTCTAAAGCCTTGACTACACATACAAATTTCCGCGTCTTGGTTTGAGTGTCCACACATGATGCGGTTAACGAAATCAGTTAAATCCGTGTAACTTTTCTGTGTAGAGGCCTATGAAAGTGCCAGAGAATTTCAAAGTAGTTGAAATTTGATTTCTAAAAAGATATGTACATTTCTGTGCTGAATGCCTCCTGCAGCCTGGTTACACTGGAGACAGCATATATTTCTGGGATTAGCTCGGTTTTCATTTTAGATTTGCCCTTCATCTTTAAAAAAAAAAGCAGTGCTAGTTTTAACATTTTATTTTAACCACTGTTTGATTTAAATCTGCTCTGAGGTGGATTAGATGTTATGGTGGTTAAAATGCTGGTGACCATCCTGCCATACCCAGGCTGAATTGGCAGTAGCAATGGTGGGAAATAGAAAAAAATCAAAGCCTCCTGTAGACAACCCCCATAGTCATTGCAGATTCTGGATGTTACGAGACCTGAAAATAGAAAATGACCTGGATATTTAGAAATTAAGCACCGGTTGATAAAGCTGCTGGCTGTGGCACTTCAGCTTTGCAGGTGTGTTTTTAAAAAAGCCCAACAACAACAAATTAAACAAAGCAACACAGAGATGTCAAACAGGAATAGAAAGAAGCGTACAGATTTGCATGGGAGAGAACACAGTAACATATCTTTATTGTAAACAAGGAAGGAAATGTGCTTCTAGGATCCGATATCCCTCAATGGAAAACTTTTAGGCGACTTCACATATCCTTGCAGCTCTTGCTCTGACAGCCAATAAATGAAGGTGGTGCTTTCTATTCTTTAGTATCCTTGTGAGAACCTGCAATGGGAAGTCTGGCAGAGGGAGGGGAGCCAACATCATCTGGAGAAAGTGTAATTAAGAAATAAAACAGGAAGCTGATGCTCTGCCAAAAACATAGCTTATCCCCTTCAGTTTTTAAATGTATGTATTGATCCAAAGGGAGTGGCATTCCAAATAAATGTAATTTAATTTAGTTGTGAAAGCCCTGCCTGTCTATAATGCCAACATTATGTTTTGTACAGTACTTGGTGTACCTGGCATCTAATACAGTATTTTTAATTGTTTTAAGACTTCTTGAACCCTGCTGGCTATTTGAGCTGCAGGGCACAAAGATGAGGAAGGGTCTGGAAAACAGAATCTAAACACAATACCTATTTCTCATTCACAGTAAGGTTTCTTCACACCACTCTGGCAGAAATCAGAAATTCATGAGAACCCTTTTTAAAAAAAAAACAAACAGCAAGATTTGGGAATAGTGGTAGGCAGGGCACAGAGGACTGAGGGAATGTGTGGGGTAGTTTTCTATCCAGTCCAGCAAGGCTGAGGGATAGAATGGAAAGTCCCCACACCTAGAGGATAGGAGAGCATAAATTAAGTGCCCCTCCATTCAGTGGACGGGGAGGTTGCATTTTTGTGTGTGCATTCAAGGTTCGATATTGATTCTAAGATGTTCATCCACTAATGGGGGGCAGGTGGCTTCCCCCTAAAGTTTGGCAGAGGGCCGGGGAGGATCAAAATATCATGATTTGTTGTAGTCTCCCAATTTAATGTTTGGAATTAGCAAGGGTGTGGCAAGGAAGAAAGGAGAAATCTAACATATGGAATGGAAGAAATGTGGTTGCATACAGGGCTTTTCATGCTCAAGGTGCTGTATTCCAAAGTGTTACCTGAAACATGCTATTGGAGTAAGACCAGTGGTGATAATATCTTTCCAAAGCAGGCCGCAACCTTCAACTCTGGCTTATTTCTACTAGTAAAATGGGAGCCTCTCTTAGTTTTGGAAAGGATTTGCTTGCTGCTTAAGGTGAAGCCCTGTGACCACCATTGCAGCAAATTCAGAATTATATGAGCGGGAGAGAAAGCATAAGGAAAGACAAGGACAGAAGCTGAATTGATCAGATCTCTCACTGGCACTCAAGCTCTATATTTCTTCCCTCAAAAAGTCCTTGAAAAATAGGTGAAGTCTAGAAGTATTTTAATGACATCTACTTCCCATTTGATTTTTTCCTACATTAGGTAAACTGATTCTAGCCTTTGCCTATTGCTTTTGCCTCAGCTGGTTACTGGAATTCAGTCTTTTTTTTATAGGCCAGGCACCATGACTTATAGAGTGCACTGTTTAGCAAGATGTAATTTTCTGCAACTCTCCTCTTCTGTTTTCTCCTCTTTTCTCTGGTCTCTCTTTCTTGTTTCATGAGCCTAGTTCATGTTACTAGCAAATTCAAAACAGATATGACGACTTCCACTTAATCTCTTTGTGCCTCAAGTTCCTCATCTGTAAACTGAGGGAAATACTTAAGGGTGTTGCAAGGCTTAATTCATTATTGGGTGAAACTCAGCCCATTGCAGAGGTCCTGCACAAGACCCTAAGTAATGTAAGCAATACTTATGCCCTTACTGCGATTCTAAAGTGCGGTCTAATTAAGTGGCACGTAGGCTCTTGTGTGTCCTCTGCGTGGGTGAATTTCACCCTAATGCTTTAAAGCACTTTGAGCTGCTTGGATGGAAGGTGCTATTGAAATGCAAAGTACTAGAGAGAGAGAGAGAGAGATTGTTTTTTAAAGAATCTAGCCTTAATCCTGGGATTTTGACAGTGATAACCTCATCTCCCATTTTCCCATCTGAGGCAAAAGTTGTAGAATGTAAAATACAGAACAGTATTTATGATCTGTTGTACAGAAAAGTCATACTCCAGAAGGAGTTCTCTTATAGATACTGAATGGTTTATTCATAAAAAGGACTAGTTCTAGTTTTAATGCATCTTGATTCTATACTTGACATAATTTCCACACTTACTTAAATAAATCATCCAAGCAGCACTGGAAAGTGATTTTACTCAGCAATTCTGTCAGCTGATTGAGTATATCAGTAGTTAGGCATGTCGATCCAAGAAAGCAAGCTTAACAAAAAAGAATTTGTGATCTTCAAAAAAGAACTAGATAAGTTCATGGAGAATAGATCCATCAATGGCTATTAGCCAGGATGGGCAGGGATGGTGTCCCTAGCTCTGTTTGCCAGAAGCTGGGAATGGGCGACAGAGGATTGATCACTTGATGCTTACCTGTTCTGTTCATTCCCTCTAGGGTACCTGGCAATGGCCACTGTCGGAAGACAGGATACTGGGCTAGATGGACCTTTGGTCTGACCCAGTTTGGCCATTCTTATGATCTATCAATTATGCCGACATAAAAGATTATTGCTGTAATTTCACAATGCTTTATTTACTATTTTTTAAAATACTGTAATATTGTACCTAACAATAGCGACCACACACAATTTTCACAATAAAAATAAGTTGGTTTCAAATGGTACTTTAATATGAGAATTTAATTGGCATTCTGTTTATGTTTATACATATCTATTATCTGAAACTCTGGTATGAGCCACCATCATAAATTTTGACTATAATGTTTCCATTATCCAGAATAATTATCCTATGTCTAGAAGACTGGCTTATTATTCTTGCTGTTTCTGACGTACTAACACTACTGCTTTATGCTCTTGAAAAGGACATTAGTCCAAAACACCTAATCCAAAGGTTCAGCTAATCTCAATCAATAATGAATTAACCGTGTCCTGGCAACATCTGGAAGCATGTATTCACAGTAGTTATGACTCAGGTCCCTTTTCAGTAATGAAAAGAAACATGAGATGGATAATCACAAATGCAAGATAATTAACTAGTTTAGACCTTATGCATACATGACTTGTTTGGTGTCAGGCTTCCCATTTACACATTGTGGTTTGATTTCATTTTTTTCTTTAGTTGGGAGAATGTATAAGAAATCCTCATTGAAAGGTATTAGGAGAGTAGATGAAAGAGGCCACTATTCTGGTAGCAGGGCATAAGGATTCACATAGGGTAAAAATTTGATATAGGAGTGAGCAGCTATTTAAAAAAGGAAATAGCAACAGGTTAAATATGATTTCTAAAATAGGAAGATGGCAAGGGCTGGAAATAATAATAAACTCACATATGAAATAGTCATGGATTCAAAAAGAGCATAACAAACAAACAACTAACTTTTCAGCATCAAACTGTTAAGATGTCAGCTTTCTGTTTAATTCTTTATTTTATATAACATTTAAATATATATATTTTTTCTTTGTAATTAGATGTGCTGATTAAAATCTATTTTATGATACAGTGGAGTTTCCTGTAACACTTTGAGAGCAAAATTTTCCCTTATAAAGTTAGTGGGACATTTTGAGAGGTACGAGCATGAGAAAGTTAATGTGTGTACGCATGCTCGTAAATCTGTCATTTAATGCTCAAAATGATAGATGGAAAATTTTCAATACATTAATAACATAAAAGCAGTTAAATTAAATTTACTGCACAATACCCAATAGCCTCATGCTCCTGGAATTTCTCCAACCTCTACAATCTTTTCTATTTAATCTGTGATATTACATGATTGATTCTACATTAAAAGAATTTTTAAAAAAAATCTGAAAGAGAGGTAATTTTTTTCCTGTGCTGACATAATAATTGTTAGCTTAAGAGAGTCTCAGTTCATGTAATGCCAAAATAATAAAGGGAAACTTGGAGGTGCTCTGAATACCAAGTGTTTGTACTCATTGTGTCTGTTGGATGAAGAATTATGGAAATGCATTGCACTTTACCCTAGGGTTTTTGACTGTCACAATTAAAAGATTATTAGGCATGGTCAAGCCCCAACTAAACAAACTAGAGGCTATCCAAAATTGGCCCCGGCCGAATCGGAAAAAGCAAGTCTGGGCATTCCTGGGTGTGGTGGGGTACTACCAACGATTTATTCCCCATTTTGCTACCAGAGTGAGTCCCCTGACAGACCTGATAAAAGCCCGGGGTCCAGACATGGTGAAGTGGACAGATGCCGCAGAGAAAGCATTCATGGATCTACGGACAGCCCTCTGGAATAACCCCGTGCTTATAGCCCCAGACTTCAACAAAGAATTCATTTTACAAACAGATGCATCTGAAGTAGGATTGGGAGTTGTCCTATTGCAGATGGTCGGAGATGACGAACACCCAATCCTCTATCTCAGCAGGAAACTCCTCCCGAGAGAGCAGAAGTATGCTGTGGTTGAAAGAGAGTGCCTAGCTGTGAAATGGGCCATGGAAACACTACGTTACTACCTTCTGGGATGACAGTTTACCCTTGTGACCGACCATGCACCCCTCCAATGGATGCAGCAAAATAAAGAGAAGAATGCAAGGGTGACCAGATGGTTCCTGTCCCTACAACCTTTCCAATTCACCATACAACACCAGACTGGAAGTCACGATGGCAATGCAGATGGCTTGTCACGAGTACACTGCCTGACATCCCAAGTTGCCCAACCCCATAGTGTTGAGCAGGGGGGGATATGTGACAGGGTCAGGCCAGATGGCTACAGGAGAGTGATAGAAGGCAGATATATTAGCCCCAGGTTAAGTAGGTCCCTTTTCCCTGAGTAAGCTAACAGGGAAGGTTCCAGAACAATCAGGAACCTTCTGGAGACAATTAAGACTGACAGGCTGATTAGGACACCTGCAGCCAATCAAGAAGCTGCTAGAATCAATTAAGGCAGGCTAATCAGGGCACCTGGGTTTAAAAAGGAGCTCACTTCAGTTTGTGGTGTGTGTGTGAGGAGCTGGGAGTAAGAGGCACTAGGAGCTGAGAGTGAGAACGCATACTGTTGGAGGACTGAGGAGTACAAGCAGGACGAAGGTCCTATGGTGAGGATAAAGAAGGTGTTGGGAGGAGGCCATGGGGAAGTAGCCCAGGGAGTTGTAGCTGACTCACAGCTGTTCCAGGAGGCACTCTAGACAGCTGCATTCCACAGGGCCCTGGGCTGGAACCCGGAGTAGAGGGCGGGCCCGGGTTCCCCCCAAATCCTCCCAACTCCTGGTCAGACACAGGAGGAGTCGACCTGGACTGTGGGTTCATGAAAATGGCCAAACTGAGGGCTGCTGTGAAGCTCCAAGGAGAGCAAATCCGCCAATAAGTGCAAGACCCACCAAGGTAGAGGAGGAGCTTTGTCACAATAGGAAGGTCAAAAGTTAATGCTGGTTCTTAATCTCTAACACAGAGCCACAAGATGCTTGGGGGGCTTTCCTGTTGCACTTTGTATTTGAGTTTTTACCTTATGCTTCCAGGGGTGAGGTCTCAAAGAAATCCCAGTCAAGCCAGCATTTCGAAAGAGATACTAATGTCTGCCAAAAATATTAGCAAAAAGAAGAAAATATATGGTGAAGTTAAAGAAGCTAAATCAGTTCCGTCTTTTGCCAAGTCAGTGATTCATACTAAAGCCTGTGAAACATCACTTGTGCTAAAAGGAGTGCAATGACCTCGGAAACCAGGTCATGACATTCTCCTCTGTTCAGGTTGCAACAAACAAGGTTGAGTTGTGCCCACACAGCAGCTATTTTCACAACACAAGTGTATGTACCTGTGCATTTACCAGGGTGCCTAACTGTGTTTGTACCCGTGTATTCTGGGGAACCATGGACAGCTGTCCTGTACGGCCTCAGACATGGCCAAAGTACATGCACACAGCAGCATGAGGCAATGTAGGACATCCCAGAGATAGGGTAAGAAAGAAGACTAGTTAACACAATTACAGAGGCACCAGTTGAAATCTTATCAACAAAAATAGATGCTAAAACCTAGTTATAGGAAAGCAGTTACGTGCCAGCCAGGCCACTGATATGGTTTAAATGGGGCTAACTGTCATGGTTACTATACAGAGCATTAATCATGATATATGTGGACTCAGACCATGTGTAGAGCCAACCATTTTACTGCTTAAAGTTATAGTGTAGGTAGGGCCTAAATTCTATGAGTCTTAACATTTTTAGAAGCTCTGTAAATAAAGAGTCAGCTTTAAATTTCAAAAACACTGTGTGAGTTCAAAAGATTGTACCTGACTTGCCTGGTGGCCTCGAGTAACACTTTGGGTAGGCCATCACTGCAATTAAAAACCCACAGCTGGCCTGTGCCAGCTGACTTGGGCTTGAAGGGCTCGAGCTAAGGGGCTGTTTAATTAGTTGTAAAATGTAGACCGGGGTCGGCAACCTATGGCACGCGTGCCAAAGACAGTACACGAGCCAATTTTTAATGGCACACTGCTGCCTGCCGGGTCCCAGCTGCCGGCCCGCTCAGCCCGCTGCCGAACCCAGGCTGGCAGCGGGCTGAGTGGGGCCAGTGGCCAGGACCCCGGCAGGCAGCAGCGTGCCATTAAAAATCCTGCCTGCCCTGGCCCGCTCTTTTTCCACCCGTCTCCCCGCCCCCACGGAGGCAGAGTGAAGAAGTTTGGTTCTGCCTGCTGCAGGGCAGGCAAGTTCCCCCTCCCTCGCCTCTTCCCCCAGCGTGCTGGATTCCTGCCCCTCCTCCTTTCCCTGCCGCCGATCAGCTGATGGCCCTTGCAAGGGAGGAGGAGAAGCGGCGCCGCAGTCTGGGCAGGAGGTGAGGTGGGGACAGGGCCTTGGGGAAGGGGGTTGGAATCAGGGCATATCCCCTCCAGCCCCCTGCCGTGAGACGCTCTAAGCAGGGGGCTGGGAGCACCCCCATGACCCTAGCCCACACACTCAGCCCTCTGCCCTGACCCCTGCACCCCCCTCACACACACCCAGTCCTCTGCCCTGACCCCTGCACCCCAACACATATCCAGCCCCCCCACACCCCATGCCCTGACTCTTGCACCCCCTACACATGCGCCCATCCCTCTGCCCTGACTCCTGCACCCTCCTCACACACCCACAGCCCCCTGCCCTGACTCCTGCACCTCCCCACATATACCCAGCCCCTCCCCACACCCCATGTCCTGACTCTTGCACCCCCCCGCATTCCCAACCCCATCCTAAGCACCAAACGGGAGCTCCTGCACCCCTTGCACCAAATGGGAGCTGCCCACATAAGCACTCCACACCCAAACCTCCTGCCACAACCCTGAGCCCCCTCCCTTATTCTAGCTCCTGGCCAGACCCTGCACCCCACCCCCCAGCCTGGTCCTTCACCCTCAGCCCTGTGTTCAGTGCACTCCTACCCTCAGCTCAGTGCAGAGAGAGAGAGGAAGAGAATGGGGTAGAACCAGGGAGAAGGTAGGTACCCACTCTGTGTGGGCAGGGCCGGGATCCCAGACCGGCAGTGGGCTGAATGGAGCTGGCAGCCGGGACCCTAGCTGGCAGGAGCCTGTGTACAGAACCCCAGACTGGCAACGGGCTGAGTCGCTCAGCCCACTGCCGGTCTGGGGTCCCGGCCGCCAGCCCTGGGTCCTGGCCGCCAGCCCCACTCAGCCCGCTGCCGGTCCCTTGCTAGCTGGGGTCCTGGCCGCAGGCCCCCGCTCAGCCCGCTGCCGGCCTAGGTGAATGGCCCAGGCTGGCTGCGGGCTGAGCGGGCCAGCAGCGTAAGATCAGCATTTTAATTTAATTTTAAGTGAAGCTTCTTAAACATTTTGAAAACCTTGTTTACTTTACATACGACAATAGTTTAGTTATATAAAATATAGACTTATAGAGAGAGACCTTCTAAAAAAGTTAAAATATATTACTGGCACGCGAAACCTTAAAGTGAATAAACGAAGACTCGGCACACCACTTCTGAAAGGTTGCCGACCCCTGGTGTAGACGTTCAGGCTTGGACTGCAGCCCAAGCTTTGGAACTCTCCCACCTAGAGCTCGAGCACCAACCTCAGCCCAAATGTCTGCATGCAGTTAAACCTCCCCTTAGCCCGAACCAGCTCCAGCGATGAGTTTAAGACCTCAGTTGAAATCCAGGCCTCTGTCTCACAGGCCTAATAATCAACTTTAGCCATGCCTCCGAGCTTCTTAAGACATCCTTAACTATGCTTTATATGTAAAATATATACGAAACCACTTTTTTTTCTGCTCCTTGTTTTACCTGAGAAATATCCGGGAGATCTGATTTGCTTTCCCATTCTTTACTGAAGGACTCTCTAGGGCATTAAATAATTGAAGTACAATTTTCTTAGTTCTCAAATGAAGGGATGAGGATTGAGTCTTTCCCAAAGAAAGCTATTTTTCCTCAATGGTTGTCAAGAATTTGAGTTAAATAGGTTTTCTATTAAAAACAAAACCAAAAACCAACACCAGACTGATTTAAAAACCCTGCTCCTCTCAATTGCTCAGGGTTCAGGCCTTGTCTACACAAAAAAATTGTTCTGATTTAACTAAGTCCTTATCTACATGAGAAAGTTTTAGTAGATATACTAGTTGTAGTTACACTGGTATAGTTACACCGTGTAGACACTTATTCTGGTGTAAGAGATTACTTTTTTTCAGCTAACTTAAACTTCTTTTCCAAGTGACAAAACCTAAACTGAAAAAAACGCATTCTAACACTGGAATAAGTTTGTCATCACGAAGGGAGGGGAGAGGAGGGTAGTTATGTTGGCATAATTGTATCCATTTAAATTCATACCTTAGGTTTTACTGAGAAATCTTTCCTATGTAGACAAGGCCTAAATACCTTAAATTTAACTACATCTGTTTCTAAACAAATATTATTTAAAAAGAGAGGTGGCCCACCTTTATATATCATAGTAAAGTCAACAGGGCACAACTTCTTTTGTCCTATTTGCATGTCACCTTTCAGTGCATTACTGTTATGACTACGTAATGCAACCTATGCTGTGTGGTCCTTTATCGTACTACAAGGGGGAGATTGCATCCATTTGGTAGCTCCAACAGTTTACAATACGGTAATAAAAGTATGTACAAAAAATCTAGGACCATTTACTGTGCATACTTTCTCCTTCACATCACTTCCAGAAGGCATAGGCATGCTAGCCCACGTTAAGATAAAGCCATCACTGCCCCATTATTCCAAGCTATCAGCATCCGGTGGGTCTCCTCCTTTGTTTGCCTTTTAGACTGAGCTCCTTGATACAGGAACCATGGGCTCAGTTCCTCACACTGACCATGTGAGTGAGATGTGTTACAGGCCTAGGCCCTGATCCACAGTTGGATCTGCACAGACAGACCTTTTGCATCTGTGTGGACACCTATTGATATCAGTAGTGTTCAGTGAAGCTCTAATTACGTAACTGTGGTTCTGTTCTTTAAAAAGTGAAATCCCAGGTCCACTGAAGTCAATGAGAGTTTTGCCATTGAGTTCAGGGGGGCCAGGATTTCACCCCAGGACTGTAGCATGGCTTAGTCAAATTCTCTAAAATAGAACTCTGCTAATGGTTTTTGCTAGTGTGTGTTTTGGTTTTGAAGACACGTGATAAATGTAGAGTTAAGTAACACTTTAAAATTTTAGGGGCTGATTTTCAAAAATTCAAGTGCACAATTGCATTTACCATAAATGTACGTGCAAATTGTACAATTGAGCCCATGTCCCTGATTTGTACACTTGCAACTTTGCAACTTCTTTGTGTATATATTTTCTTTTACTTGCACTTGTCTCTACCTTTTTTGTTTTTTTCTTCTTGAAAAACCAGTAAAGATTCTTGTGTTAAAAAAAGAAAGCCAGTAATGAAGTTGCTTTCATGTGCATATGAAAAACAATCTGTTCTTTGTTTTAAATTCATGTAATGCCTTTCTGAAATTTAGGTAATCAACTTCAGACATTTTTCAAGTTGCATTTTTCTGGTGATTTAATCTTATCTGTTAAATCAGTTAAGTGCAGAGAATTAAGTCTGAAAAATACTAAATGTTGAAACAAATGTATTTTGAAGTAATGGTAGAGGTTTTAGTCTAACTGATTTAAAAAAAGAGAGAGAGAGAGAGAGAGGTGATGCTGCCCTCCCATTCTGAGTAACCTGTGTGCTGTGCATATATTGATCCAAAGAACTCGTGGATATCCAGTGAGTCAGATTGCCTGGAAGGCTGAATAGTCCAATCTGTCTTCTCAAAAAAGAGCACTCCCTTCATGGTCTGAGAAATTATTACTGTATTTGAATACAAGGTTTGCTTTGTTTTTCAAAATTGAGCATTTCAAGACACCTGAGGTTTGTAATATAAAAGTGCAACCCCCGTGAGTTCTATTTTCACTCTTGTTTTATTTCTGACCTTCGCGTCTGATGTGCCGTCCCCGTCACACGGGAGAGTAGCTGTGTCTGCACTAGCATTTTTGTCGTTATTTCCCAGTGTTTCCCGACTGTTGGTGCAGCTTCATCTGGACTTGCATTTACAATACAGCCAGGTACACTTGCTATATCTAAGTGTTATCTTCCAAATTATACAAGGAACTTTATCCAACTCAGACATATTGATGAGTAGGACTGATGGGAGAGAAATCTCATGAGGTCTTTTGCCTGCTGATTTTTTTAGTAACTAATTCCACATGGTTAGAAACATTTTATTTTTTCTCGTGTTGTTTATTCTCTCTGACCCTGACAAGATCCCTTCCACTCTGTTTATCCTGATTTATACCCCACTTGAGAATAGCTATATTTGTGAATGATGTGACCCGGCCTTTCAGAGCGAATCAGTGCTGCTGCTTAATTGTCTGTAGGCATAACTGTTCGGTGAAGTCAAGTATTGTGGGGATCTCCCACAATGAAATTCAATGTCCTCTCCAGCAACCATACTGACCTATACAGTTTTTCTTCACCAAGAACAATTTTCTTACTTCACTAAATGTCATCTTTCCCCTTTTATTTTCTAGGCATCTGAATTTCTGTGTTTGGAATTTGATGAGGCCAAGGTGAATCAAATGCTGAAGAAACTGTCAGAGATTGAAGAGAGCATAAAGGCACTGACACAGACCACCTGACTGTTAAGATAAAGAAAGAGATTGTGACTCAGAACATAGCTGGCCTTAGTACTTGTTAATAATTTCTATTCTTATATATGAAATTGTTACCAATATTCTACTGACAAGTGATCATAAAATAAAATAATGTGAGCTCGGCTGTGCCACTCTGACACTTGTGAGCACTTACTCATACAAGAAATCCCATTGGATTTAATGGGGCTACTTGCTTAAGTGCATAACAGCTGAGTGAGGCTGTGCATAATCAAGCCCTACATGTTAGAGTAGCGTGGCTTTCCTTTTCATGCCTCTTAATGATTTGTCGAGTCATCTTCTGACTACTCTGACTTGAGATAAATGCTGGGCTGCAGTCAGTATCCATGGGAAACTGGATGGCCCTGTGGCAGGGGAAAAACACAGACAGACAATCTAACGGCTGCTCAGATTTTTCCTTATAAAGTAAAGACATTCTCTGATAATTCTTCCCTTTTCTCATTGGAACCTAAGGGGGCAAACTGTGGTCTCAGTCAAAGTCTGTTATGGTTGTGCACTAGGTATAAAAAGTAATACGACGTCAACCAACTAAGAATAGGTGAGACGAGAGGTTTAACTGCCAGCGGTAGAGAAAAACATAAAGGAGAAACTGAATGAGGAAATTTCTGCTAATGAAGTTTAGTAGACAGTCAAATGCAGAGATCTGAAGCTCTGGATAGACTCTGATTAGTACACCTGTTCCCATCACACCCTGAAACTTATAAAAGAATCTATTTAAGTAGTTGAGTAGCACATACATGTTATACATTACTGAAAACAGTTATCAAACTCTGTAAGGTTTCAGAGTAGCAGCCGTGTTAGTCTGTATCCGCAAAAAGAAAAGGAGGACTTGTGGCACCTCAGAGACTAACAAATTTATTTGAGCATAAGCTTTTGTGAGCTACAGCTCACTTCATCGGATGCATTCAGTAACTCTGTAAGGGAAGCAAACCCATCAGCCCTTCCAAAGCACAGAGAAGAACTCTCTTGGTACACATCATATTGACCCCCTCTCTCTCTCTCTCAAGCAGGCTATAAATATCGTAACAAAAATCCAGACAGGAAATAATCCTCCAGTCACTGATAAAGACCTCTTTGCAATGTAACAGATTTACCACGCACCAAATGGCTTCTAACATGTTTTTGCCCACAAAGAATCTGATCCTGCAGAGTACTGAGTCCTTTCATAGGCTTAAACCAGGGATGGATGTCGCCCACAGTCACTTAACCATGATTCATTTCAGTAGCTTCCATTGTATACAGAAATTAAACAATCAAATGCTGTCAAGATGCACTACATAGGAATAATTTTCTCATTACTGTTAACACCCATAGTGCCCTGTCTACTCAGAAGCATATTGATCAAAGGAACACTTGTATTTAATTTTTTATTGATCTGTAAATGTAGGGCCCATTCTGTTCCCACTGAAGTCAATGGAAGTTGGCCCTTAAGTTGTCCCTTTGTTTGTATCCAAACTGTAACAATGTGTGTGTACTTGCTTTGAATTTGGTGTGTTTGGCACCACATGACCCTGAGGCTCTATACAGGCACAGAGTTTTTTCTACTGCTATGATTTAAATAGAGGTTTATTTTTAGTGTGCTTAGTTTAACCAAATCCTAATCGTTCCAACCCCCTTCCTCCCTTTTCGCTGGCCCACCAACAGGCTGTTCAGTTAATTCAGCAGTATTCATCCCACGTTAAAGTTTGGTAACCTTTCCTTTCCAGAAATGGGATGTGAGCCCTTTTTCTGATATGGGGCTGCCATGATCCAAACTCCACAGACGTGGACTAGATCCATTGTTCCTAAAGATTTGGCATGGAGATTTCCCAGCCTTTACTCTTTGCTACTGTACTGAAGAACATCGGCGAGGTCCTATGATGGTGACCCGTGGAAAAAGGCGGGATGGGGTTGGAAAAGATGGCAAAACTAAGTGCAATAAAAATAAACCTCACCTCAGATAAACTAACTCATCCTAATAAAAGCTCTGTCTCTGTACGTAGCTTTGGGGCCAGGATGAAGGCATGGAATGTGAAGCCCTGAAATTCCAAAACACAGGTACATGTGTGTCTGTATGTAGATACAGTTATTTATCTAAAATGTATATTTCAGGAACACCCAGTGTGTTTAAATAATTAAGTTGTCATTGGGGCAGTGAGAGAGCGTGAGAATGACTTTGTAGCCTGGTGGTTAGCGCACCCCGTTGGGAGGAGGGAGACTCAAGTCCCTGTTCCAGTAACTATTTCATTATTTATAAAAAGTGGAATAGCTTGAACAGGAGACATTGCGTGACATCTGCCCCACACTAGCCCAGAGCCCAGCAATTAGGATATTTTCCTGGGATGTAGGAGATCCAACTTCAAATCACTGCTCTGCAACAGGTCTCCTACAACCCATTCAAGTGCTCTAAATGGTGGGCTAAAAGTTGTAAGGTGGTATCTGCATCACCGGCTCTGCCAACGGTTTTGTTGAAAAAGGACTGACCTGGCTTAGGCACCTAACTCCAGGAGAGTTCATGGCTGTGAATCTCCAATGGAGCTAGGCACCTCCCTCCAACCTGGACTTGAGTGCCAAACTGCCTTTGAGGGGTGGGGCTTAAGATCTGCTGCTCTCCTCCTCATTTCCTATTGGCTAGCTTCGGGGCTCCCTGCTCATTTGTTGGTTTTTTGCGTCCCTTTCTTAGGCACCTCTTTTTTCCCTCTCAATCCTGGGTGCCTAAACTCAAGATGGGGAATTGTGCTGGGTGGTCAGGTCCCTAAAATGTCCCTTTGTGAATGAAGCCCCTCCTTCTCTTGCAGCTCTGCCTGGTCACCTGTATTCCATTGCACTGCTCAATAGAGACTATTTTGCTTTTCTTCTTCTCACTGGCAAAAAAAATTATACATATTAAGGGTAAAGCTTCCATTGATTCTTTCAATTTATTTTAACTTTGTAAGAAACAGAGCTAAAACTATATTAAGTGCTAGTACAGAAATAGTGATGACAACATACAATACAGTAGTGCCATAATTGAAGTGCATTTCATTGTCTCTGCAAGTGAATTTAGTGCTTGTGAAGATGCCAGATTGATTGCACTTAGAAACTTAACTTCTCCCTTCTCAGAATGGGGAAAGGACAGGATTTCTTGCCCACCCAATCAGAATATAAATGCAGCTCCCCGGTTAACCCACACTATCCACTTTGGGGCCCACCTCCCCCTTCTGTCCTCCTCTTCCAACACTACTCTCAAGAGCTGCCCCTTCTCCTGATTTCTCACCCTCCTGTGTAAGGACTTTACATCCTCCTGTATCCATTTTCCATCTTGAGTTCTCAGGTCCCTTCTTACCACTTCTTGGGCCTTTGCCACTTCTCTGTGCCTCCCCCAATGAGAGTCTGAGCAAAAGCTACACTTCGCCACTCATTCCCAATTTTGCAACCTCCATGCCCTGGGTAGAAGACTCCTCCCGAGAAATCACAACTGCCCAAAGGCGGAGTCTCCTTCTGCCACCATCACTTGATCTGACTCTGTCTTGCCAATGCAGTGTGTTATTTACTGCTTCCTCACAGTCCTCAGCCTGCAGGGAAACAAGGAGAGTGAAGTGGAAGCAGGACACCCAGGGTACTCTGAGAAGCCAGATAGAGGAGTTTTAACAATATGCTTCCTCACGTCTCACCAGCAGCTAGGAGAGGGATCCACTTGTGGGTGGGACCTGAAAACTCTTGAATACTCTGGCAGCTCACAAGAAAAGGTGGAGATGACAGAGCAAATCTGGAGGTTATGCTAGTCTGGGCATCAGCAGCAAGACATGCTTTCTTACGGATCCTGGATAATGTGCCTATACCCATTCTGGAGGGATCTTTTCTATCACTAAGAGTCTATCTTGTCTCCAGGCTAATTCAGCCCTTGGCCTCTGCAGAAATGGCCAGCAAAGTTGCCTGTTAGTGCTATTTGTGGAGGATGTTAGCTGTGACAGGTGCTCCCGGTGTTGCCTACTCATAGTTTTAATGCAAGTCTTACAACATTTGGTGGTGATCTTAAAGACCCAGCTCCAGGAGTCAAGTGATTACATGATAATCTCAGCTTTCAGTTTTTAAAATTTTTTTTAATCTGGTAAATTTCTTGCCCTCATGATTGTGGAGAAGATGTCCTGAGTGCACCCTGAAGCTTCAAAAAGCAGAAGGCAAATAAAAAGAACACAGACTTTAATATTTTCTTTCATGATTTTTAAGACAATCCCTTTATTGTTTGGGGCCTGACTTGTGAGTTTTCAGTGATTGAAGCTGGCAGCACTGGACACCTATCAGAGAGCCACTGGCCTGTGACCACCAAACTCATTTCTCACACAGGCCTCCTGATGGCCAGCTACTAGCGATGGCTTTCGTCATAATCAACATGCACTGGATTTGAACCAGGGACTCAGTGCTGATTCTCTGAGCTAATGAAAGTTCATTAAAATGACCTAATACATTTTAAACAAGGTTTTATTTAAAAAAAAAATAGATGGGTCAGTTAACGCTCACAATCTTAAATAACTTCCATCATGTCAAGCGTAGTAATTGTTTTATTTTAACGTGTACAGAGGATAGGAAAATGTGATATAAATGGAAATTAAAGAGAAATAAACTTAGAACAGATGTCAGGAAGTATTATTTCATGAAAAGAATAATAAATATGTGAAATGGCCAACCAGACAAGGTTACTGAGGCAAAAAGCCCCAAAACACTGGGGTCATTTATGAAATAATTGGGTGCTTTCCAGGAAGAACTTGGAAAGCTAAAGGGGGGCATGTTTCCATGTTTCCAAGTTCAGCAACTTTCTCCCTAACATTTATTGTCTCTCTCTAATCTTATGCTTTTATTTTCCTCTTCCAGGGAGTTGTAAATTATCTAGCAGATGTGAGAAATACTTCGCGCATATTGAGCCAAATTCTGTCTGGCCTTCAATGAGATTGCAGGGGTGTGACTGGAAAAGAAAAAACTGTCCCATTCTGCGGGATTTGCCATTGGTAGTAAACTTTGTACTTCACCTGAGTGCTTTAATGCTAGGTTAATGTGGGTGGTTGCAGATCAGGTGGTTTCCTCTGTAAAAGTGAGCTCAGGTTTAACCTGATTTAGGTGGAACTAAATGGAAGTCTGGTTTTAACTCTTTGGTTCAGAATTTGAAATAGAATTTTAATACACCTAGATAATGGGCAAAATTTTCAAGAGTAACTGAGTGACTACGGAGCCTAAGTGCCATTGACCTTCAGCTGAAATCAGTGGGAGATAGGTGCCTTGTGGGATTTTCAGAAATGCCTGTCTGCATCTCTAGGCATCTGAATGCCTTTGAAAGTCTCTTAGGCACTTTTGCAAACGCTATCCAATGTGAATAGTGTATCTAGGGAGCAAAGATCACATTGTGGGTAAAAAACTCATTCCGATGAAATAGTTTGAAAATTTGACCGAGAATTAAACAAACCAGACAGCTGACCCAGTGGTTTTTGTGCCTCTATTGGAATATGTGGAACACTTTCACAAACAGGACACCTGATGGTTTGCATCACTCACACCTATCTGGTGGATTTGTCAGATTATTGAATTGATTTTGACATTTTAGGAAATGTTTATAGTTTCACATAGATTGGCTCAGATTCTCAGAAATCATTATAAACACAGTTCAGCATAACGAAAATGACTTGTTAATTCAGGAGGGAAAACATCATGGTTTGACCTAAGGGGCCAAATTATTGCTTGATGTAGTCAGTGGAGTTGCACCAGGGATGAATTTGGCCTAACACAGATGCGAGAGAGACCAACCATAAACGTACCTGAAATATACAGGATAAAATCTTTATGAATTTAATGTGAGTGCATTAATTTTCCTGTGCATTTGTTTTAACCAATTAAATTAAAAGATATGATGGTGTAAATAAGAAAATTAGGGACAGAGTCTCTCTTGCCCCAAGATCCAGTCATTATAAGAGAGAGGTGGATCCATCAGGGAGTGAGTTACAGCTCCTTGATTCTTGAGCAGAGGCCAGGTTTGACAGAATGGTATAGCTGTATTTGTCACTATTCTTACAGATCCTCTTTTGAACATTTTTCTTCCCAATTGTACCAGGAATTACTATAAAATAAAATAAACAGTTAACTGGTGTGTTCCTTTGTCTTGTTTCTTTTCTTAGGTTTCAGTGGTTTCAAGCGATTTACTTAGGGCCTGCATCAGCTTTCATTTACATCAGTTTTATGCTGATGTAAGTAACTCCAGCTTGACCTCAGTGGAGTTACTACTCATTTACACCACTGTAAGTGAGAGGAGAATCTAGTCCATAGCCTCTTTACTATGTAGTTTTGATGCTGAATATATTAAGAGTAGTCATTTAATTCTTTCCAATCCTGGTTGTTTGTTTCTTTCGTATAAAGTTTATAAATGGCATCCAAACCTCGTAGCAATGAATTGGCAAACCAAAGGGATTCACTTCATGGCTCTGTGATGATAGTTCTTTCAGTGAGATTTTCTTTTTCTTGGGCTATTTGTTCCTGGAATTGCTCAATATTTGGAGTATTTCCCCCACCATTTGTCTATAAAAACCCAGCCTTGCCAAATTTTCTGAAAAAAAACGAGCCAAGCATGTACCATATATTTTATAAAGCTTTGGAGCATGTTAAATAACAGGGCAAGTAAGTACCTTAGGTTGATTTTGATTTACTCCATAGCTGTTCCCATTGTTCACATTATTTGGCCTCATCTAAGATTCCGCTTTTCCATAGTTTTTCTCTCTCTTTGTTGTAGATCATTTTGCTAATGTAGAACTGAAAATTTCATTTGGGTTCTTACTGGAATAAGAGGCTGATGGAGTCTCTTATTTATGTTTTACTTTTGGATAAATAGGTTCATATATTCACGAAGTATTCTCCTACACACACGACAGAATCCAATTCCTCAATCCTTATGATGTCTCTTGATGTATTTGTTTACCATGTGTTCATGAGGAGATTCCTTTCTCTGGCCATTTGCTTAACACATTTTTAATTATATTTTCTGAGGAGTAACGTCTTCAGCTCATTCTGTTAGTGAAAAGAGGAATCTTGCCCCTTTAAAATTTTGAAGCAGTGAACAGAGGATGGATAATGCTGCTCTATCTTTAATGTGTAATTTTTACTCCAATTTTATTATTTAGAGATACTTTTTCTAGAATGAAAAACAGTCCTTTTTTGATAACTAGAAATGTAGCTAGCATGTATTTTACATCTGATTTTAGTGTTACGTGATCTCTCAATTTTGTTTGTTTCTTTCCTAAATTTTTCCTTGCTTCTTGCTCCTTTCAGACATTTCAACAGTTGATTCGATTTATTCCAAATATTTACAAAAAGGAGCTCAGTTTAGCTGAAAAGAGTTACAGTAGTTTACAAAGATAGCCTTTTAAGATAGCGATATCATGTGGTGATGACAAGGCTCAGATCCTTTTTAGCAGTAGCTGGGAACTCTTTCAACAGATTATTTGTCATGTGGTTTGCAATTAGGAAAATAGTCATAAGATCATAAGAATGGCCATTCTGGGTTCATCTAGCCCAGTATCTTGTCTTCTGACAGTAGCGAATGCAACATGCTTGAGAGGGAATGAACAGAAAGGGCAATTATTGAGTGATTCATCCCATGTCGTCCAGTCCCAGCATCTGGCAGGCAGAGGCTTAGGGACACCCAGAGCATGGGGTTACATCTTTGACCATCTTGGCTAATAGCCATTGATGGACCTGTCCTCCGTGAATTTATGTAATTCTTTTTTGAACCCAGTTGTACTTTGGACCTTCACAACATCCCCTGGCAACATGTTCCACAAGTTGGCTGTGTGTTGTTTGAAGAAGTATTTCCTTAGGCAATAACTCTTTTGAGTGGAAAAGCTCTTGCTAAGATCCATTTCTTTCAAAATTTTAGATTATTCACAAAATAATGCAAAAAGCAGCACTAAGAGATTGTTGAAAAACCAGTCAGAAATTCAGTCCTGATGCTTTCCTGTGACAGGGTGTGTTAGGAAGTATTTTAACAATGAGCTGACATATTTGACATATTTAACTGTCTGTGTTTACGCAAAGATGAAGTTTCTGTGTTGATGTCTGACTACTGTTATCTTATGTAATAACCTTAACATTCTATCGTTGTATACAGTGCAAAAATGAGGTGTGTTACGAGACATGTTAACTCCCATGTTCATATGTCCTAGGACCAACTCGGCTACAAAACTGCAAACAACATTTTAATTAACACATTGTTAAACATAGCCTAGCACCTACAGTAGACAGGAAGAAATGTATTTAAAAATGCTTAACCTGGCTGTAGTCCCTTGATCAGCAGTTCTCAAACTGAGGGTCAGGACCCTGTTTTAATGGGGTTGCCAGGGCTGGCTTTGACTTGCCGGGGTCCGGGGCCAAAGCTCAAGCCCTGGGTGACAGGGCTCTGGTTACAGGCCCCCTGCCTGGGGCTGAAGCCCTGGAGCTTCAGCTTTGGCCCCCCGACTCTGCCCAAAGCGGTTGGGCTCAGGCTTTGCCTCCCCCACACACCTGGGGCAGTAGGGCTTGGGTGGGCTCAGGCTTCGGTCCCCCTTCTGGGGTCGTGAAGTAATTTTTGTTGTCAGAAGGGGGTCACGGTGCAATGAAGTTTGAGAACCCCTGCCTTAGATTAATCAAAACTGGATATTACATTGTTAAACAGGAATGTCTTTGGCTACACTAGGTGCGAAGTGGTGTTCAGCAGTGTGTTAATTAAAACACAAGGTTGATGAGGTAATATCTTTTATTATTTTATTTTATGATTATTACTTAATTTATTTCTTTATTTCTTGAACCAACCAATAAAAATTGGACGAGCTGAAGCAGAACTCTGTGGAGCTTGAAGGCGTGTCTCTCTCACCAACAGAAGTTGGTCCAATAAAAGATATTACCTCAACCAGATTGTCTCTCTCCATTAAAATGTGTGAGTTAAAATGGTTTTTTAAACACACCTAGGGCACATCTGCATTAGGAAAGAAGGTGTGTTTTAACATGTTAACTAACACATTTTAACAAACATGTTAAGATCCTTGTATAGGTAAGGCAGTTGTAATTTGAACATGTGTTAGCTGGTTGAGGTAAACTACCTCTACCAGCTAACACATGTTAAAACTACAATTGCCTTGTCTATGCAAGGATTTTAACATATGTTAGTTAACACGTTAGCTAATGTGTTACAGTTACACCTTTTGTCCTTGTGCAGACAAGGCCCTAATTTTCCCAATGTAGCCAAAACCAGAGTTACCAGCAACAGATGGAGATTCTGAGATTTTCTACCAGACACGGACCTGGGAAGAAGGAGAACCAGCCCAACGAGCTATTCACTCAATGTTAGAGAGTCCCATCTACGCAGCAAAACAAGTGTTTATGTCTTGGTTACAGGAAGGCAAGCATGTACCAACCTAGGTCCCCAGTGAAGAGAGCATATAGTTAGTTGCTAAGGCAGTTAACTATCATCCATATTGTGTGTGGGCACAAACTGTGTTTAGGGCCAATAATTGATTACAAACTCGATTTAAAAATATAGCTGTAGCACGTGAAGATGCTTTATGCCAACGGCAGAGAGCTCTCCCATCAGCATAATAAAACCACCTCCGAGAGCGACGGTAGCTATGCTGGCAGGACATAGTACTGACCACCCAGCGCTCATGTCAGTGTAACATATGTCACTCAGAGGGATGGTTTATTCACATCCCTGACCACATAAATTATGCCAAGATAAACTGTACTTGCTGGGGGCAGTACAGCAGTTTAAATTTCAACAAAGCACAGTTGTTTGGGGAATGATTTATATGCTATGTTAGTATTTTAATTTGGGGATTTAAAGTCCGAGGGCTGTAGGAGAGGGGAGGGATTTGAGGACTGGAGAGACATGGGGAATTAATGCAAGAAACAGATAGGGAAGTTTACAAACAGAAACCAAGCCATGTTGAGGCACACAATTGTGAATGCAACATGATTAGTAATGAGAGACACTGGCCACACAAGGGATCAAACAGCTAAAAATATCACAATAATTTCAAATTTTTTAATAAGCTAAGTAGTTATTCTCAGTGGCCCTTCCTCTTAAATATATTTGAATATCCACGGGCTAAATAATGTAATTTAAAGGAAAAAAGCCTGGCAGAACTTAAAAAAAAAAAAAAAACAGATTAATTTACTTCAAGAAACTCACTTTCAGGAAGAGCAAATAATGGGCATAAGGTCTCAGCGGACATTTTTTTTTGCATCAGCCAAAGAAAAGAAAGGAATGGGCATAATATTTGGTAAACATGTAATTTTGCTGATTAAAAATCAATTGAAGAATAAGGTGGGACAGTTCATCTTACTGAAGGACACAATTACTTGGGTATTACGAACCGTGGGCACAGTGTATGCTGCTGATCAACAGCAAAAAACTTTTTTAAGGATTTCTTTAAAACACTACAACACTTTGAAGAAGGGGAAATTATACTTGGAGGAGAGACAGATTTCTTACTGGGACAGATCAGCTAAAACCAAGGAAGGTGGATCACGGGAAGCAGGTGTAATATTGACTTTTATGTGCCAGCAATTGAATCTCTCAGACTGTTGGAAAGAATTTTACCTAAGGGAAGGGGATTACACCTTTATTCACACCCTTATCAGTTATATACTAGAATACATTTAAAGTTACTCTCTAAATCCTTCATGAAACCAACAAGATCTGCAAAAATTGGTACCATTACAGGGTTAGATCATGCACCAGTGGAAGTAATGTTTGATAGTTGGGATGGGTCCCAAAGTTTACTTGTGGAAAATGAACTGCTTGCTTCTCCAGGACAATGATCAGTTGCAGTGATTACAGAGGACCGCATTCAGTACTTTCAGATAAATGATGTGGACAATAGAAAAGGAGGTCTTCTCTGGGAGGCAGGTAAAGCAGCATTCAGTGATCAGTTGATAAGCAGAGCCTCTCCACTGAAAAAAGAAAAAGCGCAGGAAAAATATAACTAGAACAGGAGATAAAAAAGATACAGCCCATTGATCAAACCACAGGTTCAAAATAAGAATATCAACAATTAACTAATAGTAGGGGAAAACTGAATATGTTGATGACAGATGCCACTGAAAAAGCCCTGAGATATTCAGAGCAGATGTTTTATGAAAAAATTCATGGCTCAAAAGTTTAAAGGGATTCAAGAGCAATGTAAATATTCCACCAATTAAAAACAATCAACCAAAGATAGTTACACACCCTAATGAAAGATGTGCTACTTTTGCTGCTTATTATAAAAACATCTGTACTTCAGATGCTCCAAGCTTTGAAGTTATTCAAAAATACCCGAAGTAGCAGCTTGCCAGCAATAAACAGAACTGACAAAGAAACGTTAGCTAAGTAACCGAAGAAGAAATGTTAGCGGCAATAGCAAATATGAAAAGTGGCAAAACCACAGGAGTGGAGAGCTTTCCCGCTGAATTTTACCACGTATTTAAGGCGGTATTCGGGCAGGTCTACATTACAAACATGCATCGGTGTCACTGTAGTGCTTCTAAGCAAGACGCTCTAAGCCAACAAGGGAGAGCTCTCCCGTAGACTTGGTGACTCCACCTTCCCGAGAGGCGGTAGCTACGTTGGTGGGAGAACTGGAAGGGACCTTGAGAGCTCGTCTAGTCCAGTCCCCTGCACTCAAGGCAGGATTACATATTGTCTCTAGACCATCCCCGACAGGTGTTTGTCCAACCTGCTCTTAAAAATCCCCAATGATGGAGATTCCACAGCCTCCCTAGGCAATTTATTCCAGTGCTTAACCACTCTGACAGTTAGGAAGTTTTTCCTAATGTCCAACCTAAACCACCCTTGCTGCAATTTAAGCTCATTGCTTCTTGTCCTATCCTCAGAGATTAAGAATAATTTTTCTCCCTCCTCCTTGTAACAACCTTTTATGTACTTGAAAACTGTTATCCTGTCCCCTCTCAGTCTTCTCTTCTCCAGACTAAACAAACCCTATTTTTTCAATTTTCCCTCAAAGGTCATGTTTTCTAGACCTTTAATCATTTTTGTTGCTCTTCTCTGGACTTTCTCCAATTTGTCCACATCTTTCCTGAAATGTGGCGCCCAGAACTGGACACAATACTCCAGTTGAGGCCTAATCAGCACGGAGTAGAGTGGAAGAATTACTTCTCGTGTCTTGCTTACAACACTCCTGCTAATATATCCCACATGATGTTTGCTTTTTTGCAACAGCGTTACACTGTTGACTCATATTTAGTTTGTGATCCACTATGACCCCCAGATCCCTTTCCGCAGTACTCCTTCCTAGACAGTCATTTCCCATTTTGTATGTATGCAACTGATTGTTCCTTCCTAAGTGGAGTACTTTCCATTTGTCCTTATTGAATTTCATCTGATTTACTTCAGACCATTTCTCCAGTTTGTCCAGATCATTTTGAATTTTAATCCTATCCTCCATAGCACTTGCAACCGCTCCCAGCTTGGTATCATCCACAACTTTATAAGTGTACTCTCTATACCATTATCTAAATCTTTGATGAAGATCAGATGCCCAACGTGGGGCTGGTTCACTGTGCTACTGGGTACCCCGATGCTTGTCCCCCATACTCCTTCTCCTCTTCCTCGTCCAACACCTCCTCCTCGCTGTTTATGGCGAGGGCCTCCAACTAGGGCTCCTCCAAAGTATCCACAGGGCTCTTGGTGGTGATCGTAGGGGTCTCACCCAAAGATGGCACGCAGCTCTTTGTAAAAGTGGCAGGTCTGTGGTGCCACGCCAGAGCAATTGTTAGCCTCCCTTGCCTTCTGGCACGCCTGCTGTAGCTCCTTGGTTTTCACGTGGCACTGCTGCTGGTCCCTCTTGTAACCCTTCTCCTCCATGACTCGAGCATGTCAAACTTTTTATGGCTAGATCAGAACTGGGCCCCACAGACCGAGGAGATCCAAAACTTCCTGTGTACTCCAGGCAGGAGCGTGTCTTCGGCATGTAGCTGGCATGGTCAGCTGGGCAGTTGCTAGGCGTGCTATAGAATTGCTAGGTGAGATCTCTATTCAAAAATTCACAGCACTTTAACGGGGAAGGGCAGTTCCCTGGCCACTGGCCAGCAAAGTTCACAATCGTGACCAGAATGGTCAGCGTGGGGCATTGTGGGACAGCTCCTGGAGGCTGCTAACAGTCAATGTAAGTAACGCAGTGTTTACGCTGACACAGCCTCAACCTAACTCCATTGACCCAGACTCTACGCCGCTCGAGGAGGTGGTGTAATTAAGTGAGCATAATGGGCAGTTACGTTGGCAGGAGCGAAATTTAAGTGTAAACACACACAGCTACATTGAGGTAAGCTGCCTTGTGTTGACTTAACCATGTAGCATAAACCAGGCCTTAAACAGAAATGATGGCATCTTGTCAATTAGGAAACAATACAATATCTATCTAATCTATCTGTCTATTTTACTAATTTATAACTAATGTTTGCAGACAGCTTTCCTAACAAAAACAAACTGAACAAGGCCATATATGACACACTGGAAAGAGGATCTGGATAGAGAAATTACCCCCCAAAAGAATGGAGTTTGGATTGGAAGAGAGGATCAGCAACCTCTGTCTATAGCACAATAGAGGAAAATTCCTTTACGATACTGTTTTAATGCCACCACACACAGTCGGTTAAGTATATACATATAGATTGAATGGGAATAAGTGTTGGAGAAATTCTGGTGAGGGGAGATTTTATGCATATATGGCAGACATGTCCAGTCATGAAGGAGCACTTGGATGCAATTTGTAACCAAATATCACAGTTGTTGGATATTTATTACCAAATGATCCTTTAGTAATTCACCTGCAGCTTCCTGGCAGAAATGGTCACACAAAGAGAGATGAAGAATTAATCTCATGTCTGCTAGTACCTGCTAGGCTATTGATGGCCTCCATTGGAAAAAGATAAATAGTCCAACTCTAGACGAATGGTTCACAAAAATATGGGAGGTGGTTGTGGAAAAATCAACACACCAACTACATAACCAGCAAAATAGACAGAGGACAAGTAGATACATAGAAATTTGGTTACAATTTATTCAATACACAGACAAGTACATTCACCTGCAAACAAACAAAGCAGCACACTTGGCTAGCTTTTTGAATACTAAAATTTGCCTAGTTTGTTAAATGTGAGTAATCTGAGATTTCATTCAATTTCATAAAATCACTAGAAGCAGCTCGGACTTGCTCTGTAACATAAGATGCTGCTAAAGAGAGATCCAATTAGTATATGTTGTTTCTGTAAACAAAAGCTCACTGTTGGAATGAATATTGTATTTGCTTTGATATGTGCATGGCAAGGATTTGTAAACCTCTTAAAACTTCCAAAATAAATACAGAGTTTAAAAACTTGTGCTGTATTTCTAGTATGAATTTGTCTAGCTTCAGTTTCCAACCATTGGTTCTCTTTATGCTTCTTTTTCTCTGCTAGATGAAAGAAGCACCGGCTATCTGATATCTCTTCCCCATGGAGGTACATGCAGACTGTGATCAAGTCACTTCTTCATCTTCTCTCAGATAAATAGATAGAGCTTATTTAGTCTCTCATTTTAAGGAATGTTTTCCAGACCTTGAATCACTGTTGTAGCTCAGTGGTTTTCAAACTGCGGGTGTGGCAGCTCTGGTCAGCACCGCCGACAGGGCGTGAAATGTCCCGTTGGTGGTGCTGCCCGGCTAAAGCAGGCGAGCCCCTACCTGTTCTGACACCGCACTGTGCCCCTGAAGTGGCTAGCAGCAGGTCCGGCTCCGAGACGTGGGAGGCCACAGGGCTGTGCACGATGCCCCCATCCTAAGCACTGGCTCCGCTCTCCCCTTGGCCAGGAACTGGCCAGTGGGAGCTGAGGGGGATGGTGCCTGCGGGCGAGAGCCATGCGGAGCTCCTTGTGCATCTTCACCTAGGAGCCAGACCTACTTCTGGCCTCTTCCGGGGCACAGCATGGTCCGTGGTGCCAGGACAGACAGGAAGCCTGCCTTAGCACCCCTGCTGCGCTGCTGACGAGGAGCCGCCCGAGGTAAGCCTATGCCCCAACCCTGTGCCCCAATCCCCTACCCCAGCCCTGAGCCCCCCCCAACCCAGAGCCCCTTCCTGGACCCCACACCCCTCTTACCCAGCCCCACCCCAGAGCCTGCACCCCCAGACCAGAGCCCTGACCCCCTCCAGCACCCAACCCCCCATCCCAGCCCAGAGCCCCCTCTCACAGCCCAAGCCCCTCATCCCCAGCTCCGTTGGGTCGCGAGCATCAACAATTTTCTTCAACTGGGTTGCCAGAAAAAAAGTTTGAAAACCACTGTTGTAGCTCATTTCTGAACTCTTTCCACCTTTGTCAACATGCTTGTTGAAGTGTGGACACCAGAACTGGATACAAAACTCTAGTAATGGTCTCACTAATGTCACATGCAGAAGTAATACCAACTCCCTACTCCTACTAATGTTCCTCCCTGCTTATACATCCCAGGATCACATTTGCCTTTTCACTAATACTTTTAGCTTCCCTTATCAATTGTTTACATTTCCTAGCTGCCTGGGGAGCCTGTTGCCCCTGTCAGGCAGGAAAGAGTTCCAAGCCCTGGAGTGACCTTGAGCAGACTGAGCTGCTGTTCCCGCTGTGAGGCTTATATACTTTCCCTGAGATTCACCAGACCAATTCCTGGCTTGTGGATTGGCTGGAGCCTAGCACAGGAGTGACTCATCACCTTACAATAAGCATCCAGGCCCTGTCCTTCTGAATTGTCAGTAACTCTCAAGCTGGTAACAGTATGTTTGATGTTGAGTGACACACATGCCCTTCTTATGCCCAATCTAGCCCTCCCAGTGATTTCAACATTCCACTCATGTGAATCAATCCAGCCGGTTTCAGTAATACCAACTGTCAAATTTCTGCTGGTAAATCAGTATTTCTAATTCCAGGCTTCTAGCTTTGGTATCTAAACCATTGAAGAATTCATTGTTTACATACATTTTTTTTTCTTTACATTCATGCTACTTTGAGTCTGGGTTTTATGTTTGAGAATGTGTACTGGGTTTACCATCTTAGCAATTTAGCCTTTAGATGCTAGTTTAGAGCCCTCCTGGTTACTCTAGCTAGTCTGCTACCCAGAAGATTTGTTCCCCTCCTACTCAGATGGAGGTGGTCCAAGCTGTACATTCTCCTCTTCCCTCAGAAGGTGACCCAGTATTCAACAAAGCCAAACCCCTCCACTTACACCACTGACCTAGCCAAAGGGTTACCGCCAGTATCTTTGGCTGTCTATCTGTTTTCACTTGTGGGACTGGAAGACTCTGAAATGTCCTCTCCTTCAGCTCCCTTCCAAGATCCCTGAAGCTTTTGATGATCTGTGAAGTGTCTTCTGAGGCAGTATGTGGTGTATTACCTCACCCACCTTGTCTTTCTGAGGCCGAGTCATTTGTGCTGATGTGTTTCATAACCAATTCGTCCTTCCCACAGTCTTTAGAATCCTGTCCAGTTTTTTAGTGGCAAGTATTGTCTTTGCTCCAGAAAGAGAATGAACCCGGGCTTTGAGGACAGATTCTGGACTGCACTTGTTTTTTTTCCTCTGTCCTTCTCTCCCTAGCTGAGGAAATGCATGTCCTCTCCTTCAGCTCCCTTCCAAGATCCCTGAAGCTTTTGCTGATCTGTGAAGTGTCTTCTGAGGCAGTATGTGGTATATTACCTCACCCACCTTGTCTTTCTGAGGCCGAGTCATTTGTGCTGATGTGTTTCATAACCAATTTTTCTTCCCACGGTCTTTAGAATCCTGTCCAGTTTTTTAGTGGCAAGTATTGTCTTTGCTCCAGAAAGAGAATGAACCCGGGCTTTGAGGACAGATTCTGGACTGCACTTGTTTTTTTTCCTCTGTCCTTCTCTCCCTAGCTGAGGAAATGCATGTTGTTTTCCCACCGTGACAATATTATCATGCAACAAGATCTGTACGTGAGCACAAAGTTCCATTTACGGCAACTAGAGGATTTTGGAACACAGAGGAAAAGCTGAGCACCTCAGAGGAGATCCAGCATGTGGCAATGAGTTCCAGTCAGATCAGTTTCATCGGCTCCAAAGTATGTTGGATTGCATGTGCAAACTAAAGAGGGTGTGAGCATGAGATACAAGAGGAGAGCAAAACAATGTTCATCCCCGGTGTAACTTCACCAAAGTCACTGATCTTACACCAGGGATGAATTTGTCCCATTGTGTCACAATTAATGTATGTTCTTGAATTAAATAAAAATTATTGACAAAATATATACAAGTTACTAATGTTACAGGGATAGAACAAACAAGGATTTGACTAAGAGAGGCTCACAACAGCAATGGGTTTCTTTGACTATGTGGGTGGCATTTTTTATTCCAAATTGAGGCACATTGCCACATTCTGCAAGAAAATTTCTACCTTTACTTTTATTTCTCCCAGAATGCTGCTCAGTTCCTCCTTTCTCAGTTTTTAATGGGAGGATCTCTTTTTACTTTTGATGGTTTGAGGTAGTGAGTTTCTTGAGAACTGTATTTCTGGCAGTGGCATAGAAGACACTTTCTGTTTAGTTGATTACAAACCATTCCTCTCTGGATTTCACGTGTCTCTCACATCTCTGTGTTTCAGTTTCTAATAACGGATTCTGTATTTCATAATAGCCTGATTGTGTCTTGCACATTCATTGTGGCCAGGGAGCTTCTCTCTTAAGAAGCTTCTGTACATCAGTCTAGCTCGGGGGTTCTCAAATGGGGGTTGGGACCCCGTGGGGGTCACAAGGTTATTACATGGGGGGTTGCGAGCTGTCAGTCTCCACCCCAAACCCTGCTTTGCCTCCAGCATTTATAATGGTGTTAAATATATTAAAAAGTGTTTTTAATTTATTAGAGGGGTCACACTCTGAGGCTTGCTATGTGAAAGGGGTCACCAGTACAAAAGTTTGAGAACCACTGGTCTAGCTCATTGTGGATTCTGATCTGTTATTCCCAGCATATCATTTTGTGATTTAACTCTAAATATATTTCTTATAGATATAAAACTATAAATAAGCATATTTGTGAGTTAATGTCCACAGCATTATTTGTTTTGGCATGTGATCGATTGATTGTAGCATGGGTCCTGGCATGGCTGGGAGAGAGGCTGCATAGGAGTGAAGTGTGTTTTTAATCCCTTTTTTGCTGTTGGTCAGCCAGTGCTTTCTGTATGTTGACTTGCTTGAGATGGTGATAAGTGTCTTTTTTCATATGGCCTGTGAAAGAATTGGCTTAGTTGGGCTCTGCAGCCATTGTTGGGAAAGTTCTTGAGAGCACAGAGTACTTCATTCCATAATAATAGGGTGCGGTGAGGCTGAATTACATGATCAGATAGTGTAAGCAGTAGTGTTATTAGGGAGGAGTATATTTGTCTCTTGTTTTGTTTGTTTTAATAACAAAGGAACCACAGAGATTTTTCTTGTAACTTTTTTGTCTGGTCCCCTGAACTTCCCCAGCATGTCTGTTGTGAGGCCTAGCGCTGTATGATTTAGAGTATGGGTTATTTCCATAACTGTAAAATAAGAATTTTAATTGCTTTGGGATTTTTTTTCTGAAAAATTCATGATTTTGTTCTTGATTGACATCATGGCATGGCGGTCACCCCAGCATGCCTCCCTTTGGTCAGGTATGGCGCCACAGTTGAGCCCCTACCTCGGTTTCCCTTCACCTGGGTTATAAACAAATCCAGACAAACTTTTATCTTCAAAGAGCACCCCCTTCCAACGGTCTCATTTCTTAACAAAAGTCATAAGTTCAAGTAGCAACTTACTGAGATACACCTGGATGCATTTGTTGTCTCGGGCTCAGTCCAGCTAGCCGTCTCTAGCTCTTTCCTTGAGGATACCCCCCTGCTTTCATGTGCCTGATCCCTTCTCTGCCGGGTGTCCTGTTTCCCCCCCTCCATACCCGCCTGGGCAACAGTCTCTCTTTCTGGAACCCTTCATAGTGCCTTCTCTGGGTTTCTCCTTTCAGTCCTTCCTTAAGCAGGCGTCCCCAGCATTCTTCTTCAGATGTGAGCTGTAATGTAAGTCCCTCACTCTCTCCTTAAACCACCCTTCCCTCTTTACCTGGTTTCTATTAATCAGATCCTCCGGTCCTTCCTAAGCAGGAACCCTATGTTCTCTCTGGCACTGAGCACTGGGTTTTCCAGCTCCTCTTTCAGATGCCTGTTTTCCTCGATTAGCCATCAGGCTTCAGGGGTCTCATCAGGCCACCTTCCCCTGCTGGTATCTCCTGGGGTCTGCCCTGCTATGAGGGAGAAGGCAGTCTTTATGCTGCTGCTCCCCTTGTTCCAGTTCATCCCCAGATGGTTGTGGGAGAGAGGAGTCATGAGCTGTGTCTCCACAAGGCTCTTGGCCCCAGGTTCTTAAAGACACATTGACAGGATTTCTTCCCAAGCACCACTCATTCCCAGGAGTCCAGGACCACTTCCTCTCTATCCAAATCCCCCCTTGGTCCATATATATATATAAAACTATTGGACCTTTCAAATCCTTAAGGAACCATGCCATGTGATGGGGTGGGCTGACCACTAGGCAGTATTGCCCTTAAGGGCTGACTACCCCATCACAATTGACTTCTATCTGTTGGGTTGTTATTTATTATTTGTATCTCAGTAGCACCACGAAGGAGCACCAGTCATGGACCAGAACATCCTTATGCTAGGCACTGTATGAACACAGAACTGAAAGACAGCCCCCAAGGTGGCTACAATCTATACTCTGTTTCTAGTCATTGAAGACACAAAGGGCATTTACTCTGGTCTTTTTCTAGCAGGAACCCAGTGTTTGGGGATAGCACAGAAGGTGTTATTTATATTAGGGTCCAGCACAATGGTGTCGTGATCTTGGCTGGGTCCTTTGCACACTCCTGTAATACACGTGATAAGAGATGACATTTTCAAAAGGGTCTAAGGCTATGTCTTCACAGCCAAAAGAGTTGTGTTTTTACATCAAGATAATTAACGTGAGCTAGCTATCTCCGTGGAAAATCCTAGTGGTGATGCGTCTGTGTACTATTTATCAGGATGTAGTTAAGTGATGTCAAACCACAGGTGCGGGGGTGGGGGGGAGTATAGATTTGACCTGTAATAGGCTTAGTAGGGTTTTTTGGCTGTGTTCAGTTCTGTGGTTTGGCATTAGTTTGATATATTGTCTGGATCAGGCATTTCTGTAGGTGTTTTTCTTCTACTACTTGCTTTGTTATAGAGGTGCTCAATGGGAGCTGGTAATCCTCACTCGTTTCACCTCGTGTTACATGGTAAAGCCGGTCTTTTGTCGTGTGTAAGATTATTATAATACAATGCCAGCACCTGTTAGAGTTCTCCCAGCTCTACTCCCCCCAGCCAGTTATTTGCCTTGGTGTTCTAAAGAGGTCAAAGACAGTGCAGTGACTAAACCTCATACTATCAGAGTTGGGGACAGGGAGCCGGTTCTGCTGAGCTGGAGCAAATGGTGATAAATAGTTTACATTTAGAGAGCAATCCAGCTCCTTTGTGCATGGATTCAGCATTTGATCGCTAGGATTGGTTCCAGTGGCTAATTAGTGCTCTGCCCCTTGCTGGCATCACCATCACAACTGGCACCTTTATCAGAGAGACCAGTGATTGGCCAGACATGAATGCTTGAGGATGAACTCTCTTACCCCTAGGGTGCTCCCTTCAGGTTAGGTTTTCAGCATGTTAATGGAGCAGCTTGGTCTGCTGCTAAACCTGCTATTCCACTTTTGTGGAGGAGCGAGATGTGGGTCAGTTGTTTCCAGGGCTGTCATTATTTGCAGCATTTTGCCTGAGCTCTATCTGCACATGTTGTGTGTCTATGTAATAGATAACCTTTGAAGGGTGTCTACTCCCTGACAGATTCCTGAACAATCCCACAGGGACCATACTGGACTCAACTTACCAAATTTAAGAAAAGGAACCTATCATCCTTTCCAGTTTGTCACCGAGCCTGAGCCGCCTGGTTACTGTGAGGTCAAATCATATGGTGGGTCCCTGTGATATGGCATGTAGAAGAAGGATGATCTCGCCAGGCTTTCTGTGATCTTAGGTGACGGTTTTCCCGTATGTAAAATGGAGATGATGTTTGCCTACCTCAGTGGGGCTATTGTGAGACTTTATTTTGTAATTTTTGCAGCGTGCTCTGCAAATTTAAGGTGCTGTCTCTACATGCAAAGTATTATTGTTTGTTATTTAACTCTGGCACAGGAGACACAGGATAAAATGTGTACTCTAATCTGTTCTAGTTTGCTATGTAGGTATTATAAACCTCTGGTCCCTAATACCTGAATCCCAAAGCAGAGAAAGGCCATCTGTATAAAATGCCATGTTTCTAGCATGCCTGCAAAAGTTACATTTCCCATTTAAAAAAAAATGCAGAGTTTTCGATATTAATCCCCCAAACCAAGGAAATGTCTTCCACAAATTATTCAAGATACATTAAAATCTTAAAACTGAGGCATATATACAAAATTAGCAAGGAATTAAGAAAAACCTCTCCCACTGTAACAAGTTTTCTGAAAAATTCCAGGTTTCAGAGTAGCAGCCGTGTTAGTCTGTATACGCAAAAAGAAAAGGAGGACTTGCGGCACAAGTACTCCTTTTCTTTTTGAAAAATTCCTGAGTGCACTGCACCCTCTGCTAGATCCTTCTGATCCCTCCCTCCTGGAACGTCATATGAAGGGCCTTTCTACATGGAGAAATAGTGCAGAATAGAAGTGAATGTGGATTAAGCTAAACTGCAAAAAGGCACTCTTAGAGGCTTGGTCTCTACACTTTAAAGTTATATAGGCATAGTGACATCAGTCAGGGTGTGAAAAATGACAGCCCTGCCCAGCATTGCTTTGCCAACATAACCCCTAGTGTAGAGACAGCTTTCTCAATGGAAGTATGCTTCAGTCAACATAGCTCCTTTACGCAAGATTTGGTGCCAGTACAGGACCTTGGTTGCAACAATGATCTATACGGTCCCAGATTATGTCAATAATGTCACAGTGCTATGGGAGGTATTGATCATCACAGCAGTGAAAATATGGCTACAGATTTTGCATCTATTGTTTTGGCAGTGTCTGGTGCTGCTTTGAGTTGGTTTGCCCAGGTCTGTTGTTGAGCTTGCTTCTGATGATGAGCTTGGCACAACTTTCATTGACTTAAATAAGGCCAGGACTTCAGAATTTTCTGGCCTCTGGAAGGTGACCTATAATGTGTGTCTTCCAAATTCCACACAAAGTTTCACTAGATGTTTGAACAACTGCTGGACACTCATTGTTCAACAAATCCTCTTGGCTTCAGCATAGTGTTTTCTCCTTGAGGGAGGCACTGTAGTCTAGAGAGACAGGAGTGTGGGACGAGGGGTGAGGCACTCCTACCTTCTAATCCCAGATCTGCCAGTGACTATATGACTGTAGGCCAGTCACTTAACCTCTCTGTCTGTTTCCCCATTTGTCCAATGGAGATATTCTCATTTACCTATCTCGCAGGGGTGTTGTGAGAATTAATTAGTTAAGGTTTGTAAAACACTTTCAAGATGTCAAACGAACACACTACAAATGCTCTGTATTTTTCAGTTCAGTAATATAAAGTGGTTAAACCCCAATGTGAGACCTGAAACGTAAGATTGCCTGGAAGTTCAGCTGTTCTGAACACATTATTCCTTGCAAAAATATCTGCACAGTAATTAGGTTTGTTCTGGCACTAAAGTGGAGAAAAAGAAGGATCAAGACTTCCATTCTTTATGCTCTTGGGAACCAGAGCCAGCCTTAAGCACATGCAATGCAAGCAACTGCTTAGCCTTAGGGCTCTGCTTTCAGAAGGCAGCCTGATCTTTTCCTTCAGCAGTGCCTGGAAAGAGAAGCAATAGTCATAACCTCTCCACCTGCTTCCATCAGCAGAAGGGGAGAGGGAGGCAACAAGTCACCACATTTCTCCTTGTGTGGTCTCCCTTGTTACCCTGGTAGCTCGAAAACCATCATGCTGACTACAGCAGGGATCTCCCTGGAAACATGTCTGAACCTTTATTCTGTTCTTCAACATGTCCACTGCCTTCTTTAAAATCTTTATCCTCTGTAGCAGTGAGTGGCCTGGGGTCTGAGCTGAGCAGGAATGTGAACCCCACCAAATCCTCAGTGAAAGTATGACAGCTCCATGCTGTATCAGCTTTTCCACAGAGTCTGCCATGCCAGGGGGACACTCTAATAGCAGTGTCTGGGAGCCAGGTGGCTGCTGTCAGGGGTCAGAGCCAGTGTGGAGGTACAGTGGCTGTCGTCTCCCACAGACCCTCTGCATGGCAGCCTTTTCCACTGGTGGAGGGGCCCCTGACATGATATGGGGAGATCTTTGCAAGGAGATGCTCACTGAGATTTCGCCTCATACAGCTCAACTTCTGCAGCTTTTAGCACATGAAGGGATGTGCTGGGTCCGTATTTTCAAGATTTGTAACTCAGGTCTCCATTTCCTGCAACCTTGAGGAAACTATTCCCGTATTTCCCGCGGATGAAATTAAACTGGCAGTCCCCGCATCATCCAGTACGTGTCTGAGCCCCACCATTCAGAACTGGCCTCTCCTCAACATTTTTCAACCTTTTTTCAAAACAAAGCATTTTATCCCGAATAGCCCCCATTTTATAATGAAGGACTCGCAGCTTCAGGGCTAACTGGGAGCGCCTCACTGAGGGAGGGACCAAGCCCGTAAAAAGTATCTGGATTGAAACCAGGGTGCCATGAAAGAAATTAGCTCGGTACATTTGAATCCTTTCATTGTTGAGAGTGATCACAAGGTCCAACGATGAAGGAATGTTATATTTTGAGAGCTAATCTCATTCATAGCCCGTCACTAGACTTTTGATCAGATGATGGGCCCTAGGGAACTCTAGACCCCCTTTTTTGTTCTTGTTATCACCCATCCTTAAGGGGCTAGGAATTTCAGTGGATTGATGAAGGCAGCTAACTTTACCCCTGCAGATCAGGAATCCTTTTTGGTCACATTTTTTCTGCATCCTAACCCACGGAAGATTTGACCTAGTGCAACACGGTCAATATTTCCTATTCAGGCCTCCCGTGGGTCACACTGGTAAAGCTTTACTATTGCCTGCGCCATACACTTTCTCCCTTTCACATATTGAAACAGGAAAAAAATGAGGGCTTGTATACTGGTGTAGTTAAAGCCATACAACCTCCCACTCAAAATGTGGAGGCAGTTATATTGGTAAAAAAGGTGCTTATTTCCCCTCTGAGAAGGGAACCTTCAGCATAAGGTACCCTTACAGTGATATAAAGAGTCATACTGGTATAACTGTTTTGGTTTAAAAAAAAATCACACCCCTAATCAAAATAGTTATACCAATAAGAAACCTGTGTGTAGATCTGGCCTGAGAAGCAATGGTTTCCTCTTCAGAATTAATTTAATTATCTAAAGCAGACTGCGCGAGTTCCTTTAAATCTGACATTTGTTACGGTTTCTTAATTTCATAGGTAGCCTGTAGGAATGAAATCCATTAAAAATGAAGAGAACTCCCCAAGGAATTTCAAGAGAGACAAATCACAGTGAAAGCTATTTCAAGAAAACTCAAGGCACCTGCAAAGATTGGTTGTTTTAAAGATGAACTGCAAGTGGGTAGAAAACTGTGTTTGTACCTTTCTTTTCTCCTTTCCTTCCTCTTTTTGATATATAAAGACCAAAGAGGGTGTTTTCCCCTCTCAGCGAAACAAAAAAGCTTTTCAAAAAGAAAAGGAGTACTTGTGGCACCTTAGACTAACAAATTTATTTGAGCATAAGCTTTCGTGAGCTACAGCTCACTTCATCGGAGACATCCCTTTGCTACAGCTTTTGACTGTTCTGCTTGCTTTTTACATGAGAAATTCAGTTCTTGTGTTCCTGGGACAACAGGTTAGACTCTATGGGCAACTGCAGAATTAGTGGGCTAATGGCATCAGAAGCACCAACAGAATGAAACCTGAGCAACAGAGGGCTTGTCTTCACTACCGCGTCACTGCCACGTGTCCTGCGGGAGTGGGAAAGTGCTCTCCTGTCAAAGTAATTACTCCATTTCAACAAGAGGTGGAAGCTACGTTGGTGGGAGAGCGTCTCCTGCTGACAGCAGGGTGTAGACAGCGCTTTAAGTGGATGTAACTTACATCGCTCGGCGGGGTGGTTTTTTCACACCCCTGCATGACGTAAGTTACATCGACTTAAGCGGTAGTGTAGACAAGCCCGGAGAGTGGAAAGGACTGGTGGAGTATTTACAACTGGGGTTTGTTTGTTTTTTACTTGTTTTTATTAGCACTGATGTAACTCAAGCTCCTGACAAGCAGTTGAGAGAACGGAATACAAGACTTGCGATGCCTCAGATTGCTAAGTGTAAAAAATCTGCTAAACAAACAAAAATTCTTCCAGGTTTTTTCTATTTACATCATAAAAAACAAAAAAGAGCACAACCCCTCTGTTTTCCCTTTGCTGGTGATCTTTAATGCAGGTGTTCGAACAATGAACCAGAACTGTATTCAACTGGGTTGAGATTACCTTGGGGCAAAGATACTTCTGCCAATTTTCTGAAATGTGAGAACTGCTTAGGTGGGGAACCACTTCCCTAGCAAAGATGACTGAATCCTCATTGCTCCCACTCCTCTGTACCACATCCTCTGCCACATCCACTTTACACATCACCACCATCCACACAGGGAGGCAGTACAGCTAGGGGATAGAGCATCGGACTGGGACGGAGGAGACCTAGGTTCCTAGCTCTGCTCGTAGCCTGCTGGAGGACCTTGGGCAAGTCACTTCACCTCTCTGTGCCTCAGTTTCTCCCTCTGTAAAATGGAACTGATGACATTTACCTACTTTGTAAAGTGCTTTGAGATCAACCAATGAGGAGCTAGGAATTATTATTGTTATACACAGACAAGCCCCTCACCCCCTTAACTGCATATCAACTATTTGGCATGTAGCCAAGATCAGCTCTGGACCTGTGTACACACACTGAGCCACCTACTCCTTAATACAGTTCTTGCTGCCACTCCAGCCTCTCTCCCCCTACTTCCCCAAATCCTGCTGCTCCTTCAGTCCTTGCTTCCCTTCCCATCTGCCCCCCATGCCCACTCCTCCACCTCTCTCACTTCCTTTGCTTGGTGCATGTTCTTGCTCAATGTCCCCATGCAAGCAAGCAAATGCCATCTCCGCTGCCCTGCATGGCTTGCCTGAATGGGTTTTTTCTGCTGCAGCTCTCCAAGCAGACTTAACAGTAACAGCACCTCATCAAGGGTCTGGCAGAGCTATGTGCCCTGGTGCGTACCGATGGAAGGTTGGTATATAGTTCAAACAGCCACGAATAATACGATGGGTCAAACTCAGCGCCATGTCGACAAGCTGAATGCAGCAGCTGTGCCCCCATACTGCAGAGCAGTATTCGCTGGGGCAAACTCCCGTGCCAATAAAGATGTATAAATGACTAAAGGACCGATGCTATTACTGTTCAGTCTGCTTAGAACCAATCTGTTACATCTCCGGTTGACTGATGCCCCATTCTCACACAGGGACCAACCTGCAGTGCCAACTTGAAAGTCTGCTCGCCTTCAAGGGAGGAATCCCACTCCTGAAGACTGTGGTGTGACATTATGGCTGATCTTTCGACATCCCTTTGCTACAGCATGCACTCCTGGACACGAGTGCTACTGGCCCTTTGCCATGCACAGACGATCTGTGTCATCAGGGATCCACAAGTGATATCCTTACAGAGTGGAAGCATCGGTGTGAAAGAGAGTCTAATGCATTAATTAAATTCAGGAGTCCATCACTGCGCACTTGCCTCCTTGTCCCCTTGATTGTAGATCCTGGACCAGGCTCGACAGGCTACTTTCTGGCTCAACCAGAGTTAACAAGTTAACTTGTTAACTTGTTAACAGAGTTAAGCAAGTTAAGGAAGTATGGGCTGGATGAATGCACTACAAGGTGGGTAGAAATCTGGCTAGATTGTCGGGCTCAACGGGTAGTGATCAATGGCTCCATATCTAGTTGGCAGCCGGTATCAAGTGGAGTACCCCAAGGGTCGGTCCTGGGGCTGGTTTTGTTCAATATCTTCATAAATAATCTGGAGGATGGTGTGGATTGCACTCTCAGCAAATTTGCGGATGATACTAAACTGGGAGGAGTGGTAGATACGCTGGAGGGGAGGGATAGGATACAGAAAGACCTAGACAAATTGGAGGATTGGGCCAAAAGAAATCTGATGAGGTTCAATAAGGATAAGTGCAGGGTCCTGCACTTAGGACGGAAGAACCCAATGCACAGCTACAGACTAGGGACCGAATGGCTAGGCAGCAGTTCTGCGGAAAAGGACCTAGGGGTGACAGTGGACGAGAAGCTGGATATGAGTCAGCAGTGTGCCCTTGTTGCCAAGAAGGCCAATGGCATTTTGGGATGTATAAGTAGGGGCATAGCGAGCAGATCGAGGGACGTGATCGTTCCCCTCTATTCGACATTGGTGAGGCCTCATCTGGAGTACTGTGTCCAGTTTTGGGCCCCACACTTCAAGAAGGATGTGGATAAATTGGAGAGAGTCCAGCGAAGGGCAACAAAAATGATTAGGGGACTGGAACACATGAGTTATGAGGAGAGGCTGAGGGAGCTGGGATTGTTTAGCCTGCAGAAGAGAAGAATGAGGGGGGATTTGATAGCTGCTTTCAACTACCTGAAAGGGGGTTCCAAAGAGGATGGCTCTAGACTGTTCTCAATGGTATCAGATGACAGAACGAGGAGTAATGGTCTCAAGCTGCAGTGGGGGAGGTTTAGATTGGATATTAGGAAAAACTTTTTCACTAAGAGGGTGGTGAAACACTGGAATGCGTTACCTAGGGAGGTGGTAGAATCTCCTTCCTTAGAGGTTTTTAAGGTCAGGCTTGACAGAGCCCTGGCTGGGATGATTTAACTGGGAATTGGTCCTGCTTTGAGCAGGGGGTTGGACTAGATGACCTTCTGGGGTCCCTTCCAACCCTGATATTCTATGATTCTAACACAACTGTGCACCGGCTTGGCCTGGTTTTCTTTCCCACTCTGTGACTTTGGGCAGCGTCGCAGACAATAACTCTTGTGGTGGTAGACCCCACTCCAACATCAGGAGGGCATCCTACAATGCCTAACCTCTCTTGTTACAGAGGCCATCTTCTGGCGACACAATTTGGACATGGAGCTTTGACATCTGTATATGAGAGAGAGCTAGTGTAGGGCTAGAGGGGACCAGGAGGAAGAACCAGCTACTGTGTTTGTAGCAGCCCCTGACGGTTGGGGATAGCAGTACTGTGGTCAATAGAAGCTCTGAGCCAGTGCCTGCTGCCTGCAGCCTTGTGTGTGGCTTGGGGAGCACCACTTGTGCTTGCAGGGAAGCCACAGCTTCTGGGCTGGTTCTGCTTTTGGGGCAGTCTTCTAGGACAGTGTATTGGCTAATGAGGGTGGCTTTACTGAATATTATATATGGGCAATAAGTCTGTCATTTTTCCAATGGCAACGTGAAAGGTCTAGGTGTCTATGGAGTTGGAGAGCTCTGTTTTAAGTCTGCTACACAAAGCAATAGAAAACACTGTGTACAATTTGGTGCAAATAATTTTCCTGAATTCTTAAAACCCAGTTGGCTAATACAATGCTTTTTAACTCACTCCTCTACTTCCCATACTAAAGCACCAGTTCCTGCATCTACAAAGTCTTTGTGTATGTAGGGTCTAGATTAAGTAATGGACAATATCAGAGATTACAATTAAAATTTGAGATCTGGAAGGTGAATGTTGAAAGTATTTTGGACTCTTGAAAGAACAATGTTTTCTGAAGAGGATGGAAGTGTGAATGGACAGAAGGGAAGGACAGAAAGTTTTGTGGTGATCACATTGGTCAAAGCAAAATGTCTGAGCAAAGCATTATGTATGAGTAGAGCTCTGCGGCCCCAGATAAATTGTTAATCTTTTGGTTAGCATGTTATGTAATTTTTCTCCCATATTTTTGATCGGTCTGGCCTTTTGGCAACCCTGGCCACATGTTGTATTAATATGAGATTATCCAAGTCTGGTGCTGATAGTGACAGTTATCCTGCTAAATTATCCAGACCGTATTGTGCAAACTGCAAGACAAATCAGTTACTTTGAAAATAAGCAATAAATGTCTCCTTAAGGAAATTTATTGGACAAAAATGTCTTGTACACCTATGCCTATAATCTTCTGCAAACATCTCTAAATGTGAACACTTGCAAAATCCACAGCCACTCCCTACCAATTGCGTTCCAGGAAGACTGACCAGAGTTTCAGGGCAAACGCTGATCTACCCAAATGTGATGGGTGACTTCAGTTCCTTTGAAACATCGTTTTGAAAACCTCTTTTTATGTTATATATGAGGCTTATGCCAGTTCTACACTACAAATTTACATCAGAATAACTCCATCTCTCAGAGGTGTGAAAAATCCACACCCCTCAGAGATGTAGTTCCACCGACCTAGCCCCCAGTGTAGACAGAACTATGTCGATGGAAGAAGCTCTCCCGCCTCTCATGGACGTGGATTAACCGCGCCAATGGGAGAAACTCTTTCGCTGGTGTAGTAGTGTCTTCACTAAAGTGCTACAGTGACACAGCTGCAGCTTTTTAAGTGTAAACTTGTTCTTAGACTCTCTCCAGATTTTTTTTTTCATCTATTTCAGGCATGAGGAAGATGCAGTTGTCTCCCAAAGATTCAGCTCATCCAATCCTGACACATATGGCCCGTTTCTTGGCTCTGCTTCCAGGGATGGAAAGGATACTGAAAGCTGCCTTTAAGCCACCCATTCACCTATCTTTTCAGAGGGAGGGCGTGGGACTGGAGCACTGGGTAGGTATGCTAAATTTTCCACACACAAATCTGCCAATGTGTCTCTGTCCTGCCATGCCACAAGTCTCCATTCTAGACCCCTTTTTTGCAGAGACTGCTAGTCAGTCTCTTTACAGTGGGGACATATCTTGACAAACAGCTTGAAAGAGACCACCAGACTCATTCTGATTGTGACCTAAGACTTCATTTGAATCAAGGACTAGGGCGGTTAAAAGGGTAATGTGGTGAGTGAGAGCATCCAACATGGGCGGCAGGTATCACAGGCCAGGGGAGGCTGAGCCTCCCCAAATAGCCAGGTGTGGCCTTGCTTACACTCTGCCCCCAGGTTCCCTCCTGACTGCTTCCAGTTTCCACTCTTCCGCTGGGGCTAGGGCAAGCCAGCCTGCTGCCAGGACTTGGGGCAGCTGGAGCTGGTGATCGCGCCGCCCGGGGCTGGGGGCATTGGGGGACCAAGCCACCTGGTGCTCCAGGGCCGGGGGTGCTGGGGCCGTGCCGCCTGCCTGGTGCTCTGGGATTGGGCACGCCGGGGCTGGGGGCACTGGGGCCATGCCGCCTGCCCAACGCTTCAGGGCAGGGGGTGCTGGGACTGTGCTGCCTACCTAGCACTCTGGGGCTGCAGGCACTTGGGAGGCCCGGGGCTGGGGCGGGGGGGCCTGTGGCCGCAGTGGGGAACCTCTGGGCTCCAGCGGGGGAGGAGCCTGCCCTCAGCAGAAGGGGTGGGGCCAGGGGCTAGCCTCTCCGAATGGGTGGTTCACGCCCATGCCACCTATTGACTTCCATGGAAGTTGTGGGTGCTCAACACTCTGTAGCATCAGATCTTAAGTTGCCTACTGCACCATGAAATCCATTAAGGAGGGACAGATGTTGAGAAAGTCTCATGCTCTTGAAAAAGGGAAGAGGTGAGATATGGAATAAATCCATGTTTCCTGGCAACCAGGAAATAAATTATTCACCAATCTGCTTTGCTTGCTACCTGTTCAGGAACAAAAGCAGATCTGTAGTTTACATCATAGAGAACCTGTAATTCCAATATTGAATTTGTTTATCTATAATACTATAGGAAAACAGCTTCACATAGAGTATATGGTTCAAATTCCACCCTGGCACAAGTCCATTGTGGTCAGTGGACTGAAGAATTTGGCCCTGTGTCTCATTATTTCAAGTCACAAGACTGACAATTAATAATAACCACACCTCTTCTTGAATAGATCTAGTTGGCTTTTTTAACAGGTGAGCTAGTTTCATTACAAGAACATTTCTTGGTCTGTATTAAGGATAGAGCTGAACCAAAAACTCAACTCAAAATAACTTTTGGGGAAGTTCATTGCTTAATCTGAACTGTGTGCCCTAGGCTTATC
This sequence comes from Caretta caretta, assembly GCF_965140235.1. Lineage (NCBI taxonomy): Eukaryota > Metazoa > Chordata > Testudines > Cheloniidae > Caretta > Caretta caretta. The sequence goes on along the minus strand of NC_134208.1, from coordinate 197,364,548 downwards.
TCTAGTTATTTATAATTAATAACTGATATCATACCAGAAATGTACAGTCTGCTCTACAAACACAGATTTAGATATGTCATCCACCCTGAAGAGTTTATAATCTGAGACAAGATAAATAAAACTCTGGGCAGGAAATCAAAGGTGTGATGAGGGGTGGAGGGTTTTAAAATCTTTGAGACAAATTAAAGAGAATACAGACCAAATCACTAAGTCTATTTTAAAAACAAAAGGTAATAAAACCAAATAATCTACTACAAATATAGGATATGATTTTGCATAGTCAAAATGCACTTTGTTATTGTTTGTCCAGCTTTGTGACTATCAGGAAATTTTCATCACATCGCTCCCCCTTCTCCCGCCACATTTTCCAGGGAATTTTCAAGAAGGGAAACTTATACAACACTATATTATTATCTGCGTTGTCATTGTGCCTCAGGGCTCCCAATAAAAGATATGGGACCCATTGTACTGGACACTGTAAAACACTTAATACAAAGATCATGCCTGCCCCAAAGAGCTAACTGTTGTACACCAGTTGCCTGGTGTACAATAAATATTATTATTTATTTATATGTATTATGTTAGTGCCTCGGGGCCCCAATTATGAATCACAGCCCATTGCGCTAGATGCTCTATGAACAGAACAAAAAAGATAGTCCTTGCCCCAAAGAACTGACGATCCAACTGCAATGAAAGTGTTGTTATGGAAATATGTGCATATTGAAATACATGCATGTGAAATATTTAACAAACCTATGCTAAAACAATCTTTTGCAAATTATATACTTACTGGTCATTGAGTCAATCTCCTCAGTCACAGCAATGTAAACCTGGAGTAACTTTACCATGCTAAATCTGTATTTGATTTAGGCCCGATTCTACAGTCTCATTTTCATGGGTGGACAATTATGCCTGTGTGGAGTTCCACTGAAGTGAATGGGGCTTTACACAGACAATCTGTCTGTCTGGTGAGATTGCATTTTGGGGCAGAGAGACAAGATTTTAAAAACCAGAAGCCTAAAATTGGGTTACTAGATCCATATTTAGGCACCTAAATAAGGGACCCGATTTTTAAACATTAATAACCAGTGATTTCACTGGAAGTATTCGATTGCTCAGCATTTCTAAACAAGGGACCCAATTTATGGATTTAGGAGCCTAATTTAAGGCTCATATTTTGAAAATCTTGGCCTCAGTTTGTTTTTTAATTTTCATAGACATAGATTTGGGGATTAGATGATATTGTCTTTCATTTGTCTCAAGGAATTAAAAAAAAAAAATCAGTGAAATAACTCCATAGCAACTTTAGGAGTTATTCCAATTTTACCCCGGTGTAAGAGGGAAGAGAACTTGGCCCACTCATTTTAGCCAGTGATTCCTCAATAAAAGTATAGTTTAAAAATAAGACAAATAATTTAAGCTAAAGAAATTCAGTTTTACCGGGAATAAAAACTCATTCAGCTCTAAGGTTTTGGTATAGACTTCAAACTGGGAAAGATCCTTTCATTCCTGAAGTTAATTAGGATTTGTCAGTTAGTTAGGTATGTAAACAAAATATGTTAGCTGGCTCTTCACACAATGATTTTTCTCTCCAAACCAATGTAATCAGAGCAAATACTGCAAAATTGTTTCCTAGACTAGCTTGCTAATACAACTTGTTCAACTCTGCTTTGTCCAGTAGCATCAGAGTGAAGGTCAAAGTCTCATAGACTAACTTAATCGCTGTGGTAACTCCATTAAAGTCAAGGCAGTCAGTGTAGTCGTCACTCAGGCTCAGTGGGGCTGGAACAATTTTTATAGTAGGGGTGCTGACCATAGGTGCTGACTCCGTGGGTGCTCCAGGGCTGGAGCACCCAAGGGGAAAAATTAGTGGGTGCTGTGCACCCACAGGCAGCCAAGCTCCCCATACCTCCCCTGCCCCACCCCACCTCCTCCTCCTGCCTTTCCCCTGAGCGCACCACGTCTCTGCTCCTCCACCTACCTCCCAGCCTTTCCTGCCCAGCCACCGCCAAATAGCTGTTTGGCAGCATTAGCGCACTTCAGGAGATGGGGGGAGGAGCGGGAACATGGCGCACTCAGGGGAGAAGGCGGGGCTAGGGCAGGGACGGGATTTGGGGAATGAGTTGGAATATTGGCGGGGGGGGCAGAGTTAGGGGAAGGGGTTGGAATGGGGACGGGGCAGGGGCAGGGGCAGGGCCAGATGGAAGGGGTGGAGTAGGGGTGGGGCCAGAGGCAGATTGGGGGTCGAGCCCCCATGGGAAAGAGGGGAAGTCAGTGCCTATGGTGCTGACGGCGGAAACTATGTATTTGGGTTGTTATTACTACTTCAAGCCATAACGAATGCTTGAAGTAGCACCCCAAATTCCAGCACATACGTCAGGGATGAAGTTTGCTCCTAATTTCTGAAGCATTAAGGATGGCAAAATGGGGCCATAGTGAACAGCAACCAAGGGACTGGAGGTAGAAAGAGACAGCTGAAGAGTGCAAGAGAAAGGGAGATACCTATTCACGTGTGATTTTGATACCTGGCTGAACTCTTAGTTTATAGTAAGAGACTCAACCCTGCTGTCCAACTCAGGCTGGACTTCACAAGATGTAGGTGGACCTAGTTTGGGTTTTCATTGATTAGATGCCCTTAGGCTACCTAACTACTCCCTGAACTGGGTGGACCTGGATAATGTGTTTCCTACACTGACCCTGACTAGGCTTTCCTTGACCCAAAGAGACTTCCCCACCTGCCCTCACCAGGAGAAAGATACTGTAACTAATGTTTTTTTCAGAAAGGGTCCTATTTACATGCAAATATAAAACCCAGCAGTGCTGGCAAGAGGACTGAATAAAATCCACTTGAAAAGTAACTGTTTCACAAGTAGACATAGGACAAGAATTCCTTTTTAAACAAAAAACATGCCTGTACGTTATGAGGCCTGGTAAAGCTGTATTTCCTTCACTGTCAAGGCTCCTATTGAAGTGCTATTCTGTTCACCTCCATTCAGTGGTATCATATCACTCTACCAGCATTTTACAGCAAGGCTCTAAAAGCTACATCCTAGGAAAACATTAGGCAATAGAATCTGTTGCTGGCTATCTTAGAAGGTGAGACAATAGGTCACTTTTAGGGAAAAAAATGTACTGGATCAAATTCAGGTTTGTTGGAGCACCAGCAAAAGCCTCCAACTCTCAACAATAACTTAGATTTTTAAAATATCCAATGTCAGGAATCTGTTGGATGCCATCATTGCCCTAAAATTCTCAAAATTCTCTTTTTTTGTTCGTTTTTGTTATGGGACACCAAGGAAAATTAGTCATTTGTGGAGAATTATACAGAGATTCAAAATGGCAGCACTCTGGAAATTCTTGGACTGAGAACAGACATTTCTGTCAACAACAAAAATGAGCCATTGAAATGTGCAGAACAAGCTTTTAGTTATGTTTAGAAGCTTCCAAAAGGCCTGGCAAGTGCTTAAGAGTGCAGCCTTCTCACTGGAGAAAGTGATATCTTACTAAGCCTTTGAGATTCCTGAGTAGCTTCAGTAAAGCAAAACACCACCAACATTTTGGCTTGTGAGTCAGACAGTCATTACAAATTGAAGTTCTGAGCTGCAGTTGTCCCAGGCCGCCTCTCTCTGTCTCACTGACATATTGCACTGCCTCAAGGTGCTGACTCCTTCTTTGCTTAGGAACATGCTGTAGGAGTTACTTACCAGAGCAGACTATTGGTCCAACAAGTTCGGTGTCCTGCCTTCAGCTGTGGCCAATACCTGATGCTGCAAAGGAAGGCAGCTGATAGAGCACCTGTCTGATTTTTGCAGTGTTGTAACAAAGGGTTGGAAAATTCCTTCTCAGCCCTTGCAGACCATCAGCCTACCTCTAAAGTATAAAACTTAATTGACTTCCCTTAGATCTTTTCGATCTATTATAGCAGGTGCAGGTACAAATGTATTCATTTTCATGAAACTGCTTTGAATTCTGTCAAACTATTTGCCTTGATAATTTCCTGTTGTTTGAATTCCACAGATAGATTAGTAAGTGTGTGTGTGTGTGTATCCATGCACATACACAAATGAAACACATGCATACAGAGGTCCCGTGTGGTCCCTCTGATTTTGTCCTTTGTATGAAATGAATAGCTGACCAAACACAAATTAAAAACCTACTCACACACTGACCCTCACTCTCATTCCCTTCCCCTCTGACTTTGTCCCATCCCTTCATTTACTTATTTCTTTTCCCTCTTCCCTCTTGACTGACTCACTCTTCCTCTTCATTCATTTTGTACCCCTTGTTCCTTATCACCTCCTCTCACTCATGGGTCCTGAGAACCAGTGGTAGGAACATTTCTCCTTCTGCAGTATTGAGTTAGAGTGGTATTAACAGGTATGGAAAGCTGCAGGCAGCTTGGGATGGGAACCACACTTTGGTCCCTCCTGGGCCCCTCTCCTGCTACAATTGGAATCAAAGCCAAAAGTCCCTCTGACTTGGTGCAAGATCAATACCTTGGAATATGGTTTACAGGGTGAAATTTTACAGTTGAGGTAGACAATTGTAAATTTGCCTTTCAGTTAAAGCAGAAAGAATGTAGCCCCATTGTACCAGGGTTCAAACCTCTCCCTGACATTTGTGCTTCTGTCTGCTAACCCTACCAGTGTTGGACATTAAACTATCAAGCTATTACATGACTCGTAAAAAAATTAGACTTTTGTTTTTACCATAAGTAATATAAATAAAAGAATAACAGAAAAATCTAATTTCTTTATGAAATAATCATGAAGTAAACTTTCACAGGAAAAAACAGGGCATAGGCAAATAAAATAATATACTGAACACCATGTTTTAATATTAACATTATATCATGGGTAACTGAATAATGAATTTAACTGAAGACTGATTTTATGTGCTTAGAGCTTAAGTTAAGAACTCTGGCATAATCAGAATAAGTAAATTATAAGTTTTCTTCAGGGAACTTTAGTGGAACAAGACCTCTAAGGAATGGATATGCTCATGGTGAATAAATAAATCAAATTTTAGAAATTGACAAATTCTGCCAATGAGATTTAGCCTGGTAAATGCTGGTAAATCTACCAAATCACTGCATATTTGCATGTTTGTTGCCTGATCCTGCATATGCTTAACCCTATGCATCTGAGTAGTCTACTTCAGTTAACGGAGCTATGCTAATTTACACCACCTAAGGATATGAGCCAACTCATTAAGTACATGCTTACGTTTTGCAGATTCAGGATCAAGTACTTTGTAATATCAAGGCTGTAGGTCAAATCTGAGACCTTACTGCAAAAGTAGGGGGAAATTAATATAAATGATATATAGCATAATCTTGAACTCATAGTAGTACAGTTATTTATACATTCAGAATGCCCACCCTTGGATAGGGTAACTCTGTTACGTATAGAATCTATTGATCTATCAATCTATCGTATAGACATATTCTATTGAACTCTGCAGTGTAAAAGCAAATTCATGTTTCTTTTCCTGAATCTTAGTAGTCAAACTATAATCCAATTTTTTTTAATTTTGTTAAAAGGATTTTCATCGAAATCACCTTATAGATGCACCAAGGAAAACGGTTCCATCCACTGCCTGAATAATAACCCAAAATGAAAACATACTTAGGCTGCAAGACACAAGGACAAGCACTAATTGAAATTTATAAACTTACGTAATATATTTATAAAAAGGAGTCTAATTGTCAAAGACCCTGACAGAGCTGGGACATTGGAATGTTTGTTCTCCCTACAAAGAAAAAATAATTATGTAAGTTTATAAATTCCAATTACTTTGCCCATTCTCGTCTTTTGATGTGCCTAATGACTGTTTTATTTGAAGTTATTTATGATTTTCAGTTAAAGTTTTTCCAGCAAGGTTTCTGCAACTTTGTGTTTCTACACAGATTTTCAGCTCAATGCCATATCACATAATATCTTGTGTACAGTATTTCTGTGCTTTATTGAAATTGGCCTTGCTTCCAATAGTATTTTAGAAGTGTGTATATTTTAATGGACAGAGGATTATTCTTTATATTCATGAAATTAAGGTTGTTGAAACCAACTTCATTTTTCTTGCAATGTGCTGAAGCATCTGCTTCTGTCCATGACATACTATGCTTCCACATGTCTAGATATTTTCTCATTATGGGATAGTAATTTACAGTCATGACTAAAATACTGTAGTTGTATACCTGTGTGCCCGTGCAAGATATTGGGGCTGAAAGTTTGTAACTACACCATGTAATAGCAGCTACAAGTAAACTAAGACCTAGAAACTAGAAAGCGATTAGACATTTTTACTGGCAAAAGTTTTGCTGGCATACAGCTGCTGACATAGCTCCTTTTGTCACAATGTGTTCACATATGGCTGTCTTTGCTGTTGCAGTGTGTCTTCACAACATCAGGTTGCACTGACAGAAGACAAATGGTGCTGTAGTAGGCATCCCCGCGTCCTCTGCGCTACCATCTGGAGCATTGCCTTGTGAGAAATTTCTGCAGTGTATTGTGGGACTGCTGCTACGTATTGTGGGATGCCATCACTCCTCTCGGTGACTTGTGGGAGTTTAGGGTCAAATTCCCAGAAATCCTTCTGTTCCATCACAAAAATTTAGTCTTTAACATCATTTTTCCATCTCACCATCCAAAAACATGGATGCTGCACGAATGACTGGAACTCTTGCATAGCCTGTATGAAGGGCAACCAGAATTGTCAGCCCTGCATTTGGGAAGTACAGAGGCTGTCAACAGCCCTGAAAGGGGTGGGAAGTAGACAGAGCCTCTATGTGCATGGGATAGTATGTTGTATTCTTTTAAAGGGGTGTGGGGTTGGAAGTGCTGTCTCTCCAGTGCAACTGGGGAGCTACGGACACTCCCATATTGTCCCTTGTGGCAGGCTTTGGCTAAATGCCACAATGTAACCCCATGTCTTAAGGCGCTTAGATACCATGGTGATGAATGTGGTATAATAGCCTAGCTAAAATTCTGAAAGAGAGACTGTTGGAGCTGAGTAATCTGTATGAGATATTACAGTGATGAGAGGTATAGAAACCCCTAAAATAGACAGCGAGGGGCCTGTAATGTGGGTCATTCAAATTATATTAAAATCAGAAATATATTTCTCATAAGGGCTTATGATCATAATGATCATGGGACCATTAGTCATCAGACTGGCCTCTTCCAGCAACAGGAACTGAAATCTATAATCAGAGGCAGATTAAGATTTACTGAGCACAAAGAACATTTGAGACCCCCCACCACAGGGCCTTACCCCCTGTTCCTCCCTTTCCCCCAGGTCTGGCTGGAATCCAGGCTATGGTAAGAGCTGTGCAGGGAGCCCGGGCTGCTGTGGGGATCCCAGGACCTTCCACCAGCCTGGATGGCACGCCATGGGGGGCAGGGACATGTGCCGGGGGCTGCTCTCAGGCCCCCTGACTCCCCACCCAGGGCAGATGTAGAGTTCGGGGCTCCCCAAGCTGCTTGGGCTCCCTGGGCAGCTCTTACTACAGACTAGGGTGACTATATGTCCCATTTTGGCTGGGGAAGTCCCATTTTTAAGCCCTGCCCTGGACATCCTGACTTTTTTTGGCAAAACTGGGCACCTGTCCCATTTGCTCTTGCCAGGTGATCATCAGTTTTGCCAAAAAGGGGCTCGGGGGGGGGGGGGGGAAGGAAGGGAGCGAGCAACTGTGCTCGGGCCAGCCCTGTGTGGGGGAAGAGGGGAGAGAGGGGCTTTGCGCAGTGGGGAGGTGGGGGAAGAGCAGGGCTCAGGTGAGCGGCTCTGCGCAGGGCGGGGAGGAGAGTGGGGCTCTCCTCTGTGACCAAAAGATGTCATCCCTCAACATTACAATGATTAATTCTACTGATTTTTTCTCTTGAGGGAAAAGATGTTATCTGAAAGTCTGATATAGAAAAAAACAAAGTAATATCTGGGGTGCTTTTGTTATCGCTAAAGAACAGATTTGGGGGTTGATCTAGTTTTTAGGCTGTATAAGGAGTGGGGTGAGAGACAAGTTCAAGATCAGTGCCTTACTTGGGGATTGGTCCTGCTTTGAGCAGGGGGTTGGACTAGACGACCTCCTGACGTCCCTTCCAACCCTGATATTCTATGATACTTCCAGGCTAGTGGGATTCAGGAGCACTTATGGAGGAATCACAGTTAGTATAAGCAAAAAGAAAAGGAGTACTTGTGGCACCTTAGAGACTAACCAATTTATTTGAGCATGAGCTTTCGTGAGCTACAGCTCACTTCATCAGATGTTTACCGTGTAGCTCACGAAAGCTCATGCTCAAATAAATTGGTTAGTCTCTAAGGTGCCACAAGTACTCCTTTTCTTTTTGCGAATACAGACTAACACGGCTGTTCCTCTGAAACCAGTTAGTATAAGGTTTTCATTGCATTATAGAGAGACTTCAGACTATTGGGAACCAGTGTTGGGTAGGCACAGTTTTATTTAGGTCTGTTTTTTTCCTTCCCAATTTTTCTAACAACTCAAAATGATAAAAATGAAACCTGCAGTACAGCAAACCCTCACACTTGATTTCAGCTCGGTCTGGAGCTTCCCTTTTGAATTTAAATGTCAATGACACTCATTTGGCCAGAGGTATACCTCTGCATAGCCTAATCTTTTTACTCCCAAAGACTAAAAAACATACAGAAATGTTTCAATGGGGCTGCAATAGGTAATATCCTGAGGACACTACCTCTAGATTCCTCACCAGAATTTTGGAGCAACCAAAGAGAATCCATTGCAAGTTTTAAGATGGAGTGCAATACCTACTGGAACAGGATTTGGGGAGTTGTAAGTGCATTATGGATCCTCTTGCAATGGGTTCTTAATTAATCATACTTATAGTCACGTACTTCAGTACCGATTCTTTTCTTAGTGCCTTGATTTAAGGAGCTTCTGGTAACTGAACATGCCACACAATAGAGGGTGTACAAGTGTGTACTTGCTATTTTTGTAGACCACTGGAGCATGCATGTTTCTTGGAAAATGTGAATGCATTTTAAAAATGATTGTGCCTAGTGACTCTGAGAAAGATGCTTGCATTAAAAAAAAAAATCTGGGCTTCTGCTGTAGGCTGGATCAAGAATGCAACATTAAAATAAAATAAGATACACCCCCCCTCCGCAAACCTGCATTCCCTTCCCTCCCTATGTAAGCAAACCAGCTGCCACACTGACACTCCTTCAAAGCACTAAATGTATCTGCAGCTGACCAATATGAAAAAAATAATATATATATATGTACGTATATATGCTGAAATTGGTCTTGCCATGTCATGCCTGTAAGAGCATTAGAATGAGGTCTAACGAAGTGAGGCCTTACCAGCCTTTGCTACTCATGGACATTTTTGTGTTTTATTACGGTCAGCAGCTTCAATCTGAAAGATTTCTTACTTTTTTGTATGGCCCACTGGTCAGTGTTTGTAGTCTCATCAGCATGGGAAATAAGAGAAAAGTTACAGTACACCAGTGATTTGCTTATTCTTGTGCTTAACAATCTGTTCCGCCTTGTATTTATCATGTCACTGTGAGTACCTTTCTCAGACCCGAAGAATCTCACAGGGGTGGAGGGTGACAAGGGATGCAGCAAGCAGCAGGCGGGGGGACTTCAGGGGCGAAAGGGTGGAGAAGAGAGATGCATCAGGCAGGGGGGGTCTCACGGGATGGGGCGTGAGGAAGGACATGGCAGGTGGGGGGGCCTCAGGTGGAAGAGGGAGGAGAGGAGGGATGCGGTGAGCTGGGGGGGTCTCATGGGAGAGGGGTGAGGAGGATGCGGTGAGCAGTGTGGTATTGCGGGTAGAGGGAGAGAAAGAGAAGGGATGCAACAGGCAGGGGAGTTTTGCCAGGAAGGGGGGATGAGGAGGGATGCGGCGAGCGGCAGGGGTGAGGAGGGATGATGCGAGTGGCCAGAGGTCTTGTGAGGGCGAGGGGCGAGGAGGGATGTGGTGAGCAGAGGGGTCTCGCAGGAGTGGGGGTGGAGGCGAGGAGGGAAGCAGTGAGTGGCGGGGTCTTAGGAGAGAGGGGTGAGGAGGGATGCGGCAAGCAGGGTGGTATCACCGGGAGGGGTAGAGGAGAGAAGGGACGCAGCAGACAGGGGAGTTTTGCGGGAGGGGGTGAGGAGGGATATGATGAGCGGTGGGGTCACAGGGGAGGGGGTGGAGAGGAGGGACGTGGCAGGTTAATGGCGGCCTCGCGGGTGGGGGGGGAGAAGAGGAGGGACACAGAGGCGGGGGTGCCGAGCGGTGGCAGGGCCTGGGGCCAAGCAGGGGCAGATGGTGGGTGAGGCCGCGGGCAGAATAACGGGCGGGACAGGGAGCTAGCTTCCCCCACCACCTATGGATTTTACCTCACCCACATTGTCTCCCTCAATACACTAGTGAGTCACATAGGATTTCCATTGGTTTATGATGGCAAGTCTCCAAAATCTGGAACTCTCAAATATTGCCCAATTGAAGGTGTCAATGGTAACTTACTGTGTCCCCACTCCTATTCCCATTGAAATCAGTAGCAAAAGTCCCATGGATTTCAGTGGTGCACGATCAGAACATGGGAGCCTGAGGACCATATCTAATTTGCATGAAATGGAGCCAATTGCATCCTCCCGCATCCTTATATGGAGGAGTGGCCTATGGAGATGACAGAAATCCCCTCACTTTCACTACAGAAGTTAGAGTCATGGAAATAACTGGAATATATTCAATAAGGAGTGAGATGACGGGAGCTAATAGAAACATTAATGGGGAGATACGTACTCAGGGAAACAATCGAAGCAGTCTTTGTCTTTAGGGAGATGCAGCCCAGGACGACAACAGGGATTACTCCCTTTAAAAAAAAAAAAAAAAGTGAATATTTGATTGTTACTGGGTGAATCTTGTAAAGGGTGAATATTTGATTGTTATTGTTATATCTAAGTTTCATATAATATAGACAAAAATATTTTCCATCCAAAATATTGCAAAATTTCCAGTGCTGTAGCATTTCAGCATGACTACATAAGAACATAAGAATGGTCACACTGGGTCAGACCAAAGATCCATCTAGCCCAGTATCCTGTCTTCTGACAATGGCCAATGCCAGGTGCTTCAGAGGGAATGAACAGAATAGGTAATTATCAAGTGATTCACCCCCTATCACCCATTCCCAGCTTCTGGCAAACAGAGGCTCAGGACATCATCTCTGCCCATCCTGGCTAGTAGCCACTGATGGACCTATCCTCCATGAACTTATCTAGTTCTTTTTTGAACCTTGTTATAGTCTTGGCCTTCACGACGTCCTCTGGCAAGGAGTTCCACAGGTTGTGTGAAGAGATACTTCCTTTTGTTTGTTTTAAACCTGTGGCCCATTAATTTCATTAGGTGACCCCTACTTCTTGTGCTATGAGCAGGAGTAAATAATACTTCCTTATTTACTTTCTACACACCAGTCATGATTTTATAGACCTCTATTATACATATCCCCCCTTTAGGGGTCTCCTTTCCAAGATGAAAAATCCCAGTTTTACTAATCTCTCCTAATTTGGAAGCTGTTCCATACCCCCAAATCATTTTTGTTACCCTTTTCTGTACCTTTTCCAATTCCAATATATCTTTTTTGAGATGGGGCAACCACATCTGCATGCAGTATTGAAGATTTGGGCATACCATGAATTTATATAGAGGCATATGATACATATCCTTTTCCTAATGATTCCCAACATTGTTAGCTTTTTTGACTGCTGCTGCACATTGAGTGGATGTTTTCAGAGAACTATCCACAATGACTCCAAGATCTCTTTCTTGAGTGGTAACAGCTAATTTAGACCCAATCATTTTATATGTACAGTTGGGATTATGTTTTCCAGCGTGCATTACTTTGCATTTATCAGCATTGAAGTTCATCTGCCATTTTGGTGCCCAGACATCTCCAGTTTTGTGAGATCCCTTTGTAACTCTTCAGTTTGCTTTGAACTTAACTATCTTGAGTAGTTTTGTATCATCTGCAAATTTTGCCACCCCACTGTTTACCCCCTTTCCAGGTCATTTATAAATATGTTGAACAGAACTGGTCCCAGTACAGAGCCTTGGGGATACCACTATTTACCACTCTCCATTCTCAAAACTGACCATTTATTCCTACTTTTTTCCCCCTATCTTTTAACCAGTTACTGACTGATCCATCAGACTAAGTTTCTGACAATTATTTACAATATTAATTATAAGAAAAGCAACAAGAATGTAAGTAAACAAGACACAGTCTGTCATGAATTTTAACAACAAAAAAGTTGTCTGTGTATGTGTTATTTATAGGCAGCGCTGGCAGTGCCACCTATTATTAAGGGTACCTGATGTTTTCCATTATGAAACCCTTTTTTTCAGTTGTTTAAAACTTTAGCTGTTCAGGCTGACATTTTTATACCTTCTCTACAAAACACAGGCCATAGAATTTCCTTAAAATAATTCCTTTTGAACTAGAGTGAGCTGATTTAAAAAAAAAAATCCACAATCTTGATTTAAAAATTGCCAATGATGGAGAATCTACCACATCCCTTGGTAATTTTTTTCAGTTGTTAATTGCCCTCACTGATAAAAATATGTGCCTTATTTCTAGTCTGAATTTGTGTAGCTTCAACTTCCAGCCATTGGATCATGTATACCCTTGTCTTCTAGACTGAAGAACCCATTATGTGTTCACCATGCAGGTACTTATAGACTGTGATCAAGTCACCCCTTAACATTCTCTCAGTTAGACTAAATAGATTGAGCTCCGGGAGTCTATCACTATAAGGCATATTTTCTAATCCTTTTGTCATTCTCATGGCTCTTTTCTGAACCCTCTCCATTTATCAATATCCTTCTTGAATTGTGCACACCAGAACTGGATGCAGTATTCCAGCAGAAGTTGCACCAATACCAAATAGTGGTAAAATTTACCCCTCTTTACCCTGACGTGACCTTTCCCTGTTTATGCATCCAATGATCGCATTAGCCCTTTTGGCCAAAGCATTAACTGGGAACTCATGTTCAGCTGGTTTTCCACCAGGACTGCTACATCTTTTTCAGTCACAGCCTCCCAGAATAGAGTATATATTTACATTTAGCTGTATGAAAACATATTATTTGCTTGTGCACAGTTTACCAAGCAATTCAGATCACTCCGTATCAGTTATCTGTCCATAGGGTGTCTGTTGGCTGCATAACAGAAGAAATGGATATGAAAGTCCATTAATGGCTATTCGGATGGGTAAGGAATAGTGGCCCTAGCCTCTGTTTGTCAGATGGTGGAGCTGGATGGCAGGAGAGAGATCGCTGATCATTACCTGTTAGGTTCACTCCCTCTGGGGCACCTGGTATTGTCCGCTGTCGGTAGACAGGATACTGGGTTGGATGGACCTTTGGTCTAACCCAGTATGGCCATTCTTATGTTCTTAAAGAAATTTATTTTATGTCCAAAAAACTAATAAATGTTCACCTACTTCATGGGATTCTGAGGAATGAGGGATGTCAAGAGATCAAGAATTATCTTCACTTCTGTCTGTCTGAACAGTATCATCTCTCTGTCTTCCCCACTCCCACTATTGTATTCCTGTAGCTACCACAGGGAAGGCCATGAGATTCTGGAGGCAGGTCTGAGAAGTGCAACAAGTAGGTACAGTCAGGGCCCTGAGACTGGTCTGAGGAGGGGCTGATGTGTGGCGTGGGGGATCCCATTGGGTGTATTGTAGAGTCAGGCACACAGGGATGCTGAGCAGATACGCACCCCCCGTGGAAACGTCTGTGCTGTGATGACAGGAGTGTGAGGATGGGGAGGGTACTGCCATGATGCTGGGCCCCGCACGTGGAGGTATTATTGGGCTGTGGAACAGGGTCAGAGAGATAAGGCCCTGGTGCGGCAATGCCATCGTGCTGTGACATCAGACATAGGGTGGGTCCTCTGTATTGCCAAGCCCAGGTGATCAAAAATCAGGCGTCAGATCCCCAAAATCATGAGATTCAGTTAAAACCCCGGAGACTATTTGTAAATAACCAATGTTGGGTTATTTTCATCTGGTTTCCGAGCCTTTAAGGGGCACGCGGTCGGTGTGTTCAAGCTTTTCTCTGCAACGGGGAGGGCTAGCAATTTGGGGGCGCGGGAGAAGAGGTGAGAGTCGCTTCATCCCAGCAGCTGAGGCTTTAAGAAAAACAACAATGAGCACAAGCCTTGCAATAAAATTGCAAGAGTCAGCAACACCGGGTCCTACGGTGATGCTGGGCCCTGTGATGGAGACCTGGGGAGCTCGGGGAGCGCACAGCCTGGCAGGCTCCAGGGAGGGAGACGCGTGCCAGCGTGCCGAGACCCCATGTCAGGGACATGAGGCGCTGGGAGGCTCCCCAATGATGCAGGGCTTTGCCCAAACACCCCAGCACCTTTGCTCAGGGCCCAGGAGCAGGACAGGTAGCGGCGTGCCCGCAGTTGTAGGGAGCAGAAGGAAACAGGGCCCCTGGCTCTGGCGTGAATGAACAACCCAGGCGGGGCATGGGCAAAGTCCAGGCCTCCCTCCTCCTTTCCGTTTCTCTGCACACCCAACCACCCGGCTTTTTCTTTGTCCGTAAAATACGTCAAACACAAAGACGATCGCGGCTGCCGGCCACGGAGCGAACTTTCCTCCCCCTCCCAAAGTTCCCTTCATCCCCGCGCCCCCCCCCCCCCCACGACTTCAGGAGCCTCCGCAACCCCCTCCCCGTTGATGGAATCTTTTCATTGGCTAGGAAGGCAGGCTGGAAGGCGGGGCTTAGAGAGCCGCGGTGCCAGCGCCTCTCTCCCCTCCCACCGAGCGCGCGGCCAGAGTGCCGGGTCCGGAGCCCGACCTCCCCGAGTCGTTCGCTCTCGCGCCGCCTGCCTCAGTGGCAGGCTGGAGGAGGGGGCCGCGCGCCGGGCAGCGCAGCGCGAGGAGGGGGCGCACGGGCGGCGCGGGGCGACTGTCCCCAGAGCGCGAGGCCAACAAGTGGGCAATTTTTCCCGCCAGCATGTCCCGGCGGCGGCTCCCGCCGGCGGCGAGGCTGGTGCCGCCGACCCCCCGCGCTCTTTGAGATCCGCTCTTGGGCAGCTCGACCCGGCCGGTGAGGAGAAGCGGCCGCCGCCGGGTCGAGGTGGCCGAGCCGCCAGGGAGTCTCCTGCGAGGGGCGGAGGCGCCTCCGCCCAGCCCTCCGTCCCTTTTCCCCGCCGCGACTGGGACCATCGCCCCCCCCCCCCCCCAGCTCCCCTAAAGAGACCGCTCCGCTCCCCCGGCGGTGAGATCCGGCCCGCACGCGCCGCGGGGAAGCATCGCTGGCCGGCCGGCCGGAGCCGCCGCCCTGCCGCAGGGGCTGAGCGCGGCGGCAGGATGGGGCCCGGCTGCTGAGGCCGTGGTGAGAAGCATGGTGGAGCCGGAACGCGCCCCAGGAACAGCCGACGTGGAGCCCAGCTGTTGTCTGGCAAGGTGCGTACGAGGCTGTTTACACCGCAGGTCCCGACTCCGGCGCGTCCGGGAGCAAGGGAAATGGGGGTTGACAGGCCCCTGGGTCCGCAACGATTCGCCGCCCCCGGACAGGTTGAGGCCCAAACGAGCTGCTTTGGGGAGGGGGAACGGCTGACACGCAGCTGGCAAGGTGGGGTCTGGGGCTGGCAGGCCGGGGTGAGAGTGGAAGTGAAACCGCAACCTCGGCTACGGCGGATGCTGTAACCCCCTCGCTGTGGAAAGTTACCTGAAATCTGCCGACAGGGATGACATCTGCACCAGCCAATCTAAGTTTTCGTGGTTTGCATGTTGGGGCGGGGGGATTCTCGGGCAGACCGAGCGCTTCTGGGGAAGGCGCCGGCACCAGCGGTGGGCGTTGTGCAAGGACCTGGGGGCCAGATAGACAGTGGGGCGCGGGGGGACCCGCTCCCACGCGGCGTTTCGTTGGTTGTGGCCTTGGGGAGTTTCTCACTGCCATAGAAGTCAGCAAGTTGCAGGCTGTTCGGTGTCCTCTATTTTTGTTACCCAAACTAGGTCCTTAAAACAGATTTCTGGTGAGTTGAAGTCTTTAGGGATATAAGGTATGCTTCTGTGTATATTGAAAGGAAGAGAAAATGCTACTTTTGGCAGAATTTGTCCCAAATGTATATGTTCCTTAATGAAATCACGCTATTTTGTCCCTCTTGAGACATGCTGTACTCTGTCAGGAGACATCAGGTTACTTGCTCTGAATGTGGCAGTGCGGCACACAATTCCTTAGTCATCCAGGAAAAATTTATGATGAAAGTTACTCAAGAAACCCTTTAGCTTGACCTCCAGAAAATATTCCACACTGCTAGAGCTTAATAATTAACTCTGATGTTTGGCTGAGTGATATGGATTGAGGACTTGAGTTCATACAGGTTTCAGAGGAACAGCCGTGTTAGTCTGTATTCGCAAAAAGAAAAGGAGTACTTGTGGCACCTTAGAGACTAACCAATTTATTTGAGCATGAGCTTTCCTGAGCTACAGCTCACTTCATCAGATGTAAGTGAGCTGTAGCTCACGAAAGCTCATGCTCAAATAAATTTGGTTAGTCTCTAAGGTGCCACAAGTACTCCTTTTCTTTTTGAGTTCATACACTGCTTTTAAACTTAAAGTCCCTACCTGATTTTGACAAACTGAAAGTGATTACATTCAGGAAAACTAAAAATCTACATTTAAAAAGGCTGCATGTATTATAATGCTCTCTAAATAGCAATTCTAATATTGTAGTGAAAGAATGAATTTAAAACTCCTCTGAGAAAAACTCCTAGATTAGTTGTTCACAAATATATATTTTAAAGGGACACTGTCAGCTTGCATTCCAGTCAGTTTTTAAAAACTAAGCTAAAAGTAGTTTCAGGAACTACATTTTCTCCTTTCTCTCCCTGATAATTCTTGTGGTTTCACAATCAAGTTTTCCTGTTTTCAGATTTTTTTTCCTTCTCAGTTGAGAGAGACCCCCAACAAACAAATGGGAAACTCTCTATGTAGAGGGAAAACAATTAAACTGATTGTGACTTGATCCAAAGCCCGTTGATGTCAGTGAAAGAACATCAAAGTAGGTAGGTAAGGCAAATCCCTACATTTGTACTTGATTCTCTTTAAATATATTATGTTATTAGTACCTGCCTGTTTTTATCTCCTGTGATAAAGTTTCACAATGGAGATGAGTGGGTTTATGAAGCACTGAATATAGTTAATACTTTTGTATAGTGCCTTTCATCCATAGATCTCAAAGCTCTCTACAAAGGAGTGTAAATATTGTTATCCCCATTTCAGAAAGGGGAATCTGAGGTATAGAGAGGTGAAGTGACTTGCTGAAGGTTGCACAGCAGATCAGTGGTAGAGCAGGGAATAGGTTGGGTTTCCTGATACCTAGTCAAGTGCTCTGTCCAGTCAGTGATGCTCAGTTTCTCTTGTGTCCTTATTTGCCTTTGAGAAAGTAAAGGGACTGGCTGTCACAAAAAGATTTGATCATTTTTTACTTGCAAGAGAAGTAATAGTACCTGAAATGTGTTCTCTCCACTACTGGTGGCAAACTCACTGCGTATCCATTGTTTTTTTTTTTAAGGACTGATGGTATTCTCTGTGTTGGATAGGACTCAAATATAATGATAGTCTTTGTTATGGGAAGGTTACAACTAAAGGGATAAGGATAAGACAAGCACTAGGCGAACATATTTTTATGTCCTAATCCCACAAATTCTTATGCACATACTTAATTTTCCCATGTTGAGTAGGCCCCATTGATCATAAGCATTTTTGGGATTGGGGGTCTTAAGGTTTTTTGTCTATCAGAGGCTTGGAAGGAGTGCATTTAGGAGGGATTTAACTTAGAGGATCTTACTACAGAGGTTGTTTTCATGGGGATTGTTCTTAAAATCACCTATCATTTACAACCTGTTGGTGCAGTTCTACTTGTGGTAGGACTAGTTTAGACTATTTGTCACTGACTTTACCACTGAGTCTAGACCTGTTCTGAACAGGGTTAGATGACACGTGGAGAAAACAGGCAACCTACCCTAGCACTCCCACTTATGTAGCTAAAATGGTGTGAGATCTGAGGAGAAGAAGCTTGTAAGGCCAGTGTTCTCAATACCATAGCAATGTTGTGGTGTCTTCTTTTGAGTAAAAATTATGTAGGTGGTTTTTGTTATGCAGACTGCTGAGTTTTCTACAGCCATGTTGTGTAGCTTCTCAGGTTAGGTTTGCATTACAGATTAAAAAATAAGAGAGCATTATCCCCTAAAGTACTAGTGGTATAGCTGGACACTATAACACCGCTTTTTTTAGTCTCAATTTCATTTCAGATTTTCTGCTACTTTTTTTCTTAAAATCTAAAATCCTTTCTTAAATTTGTATTATTCTTCAGGATTCAATTTTGAACTGTCACCCTGTTTTCTCTGTAGCTAGATTTAATTTTTGATGTCTGTATTTGTCCAGAGTGTGTTGAGAAATCTTTGCTGCTTGATGATGCCGATGAAGTGAGCTGTAGCTCACGAAAGCTCATGCTCAAATAAATTGGTTAGTCTCTAAGGTGCCACAAGTCCTCCTTTTCTTTTTGCTGCTTTAGACGACAGGAGGAGCTTTTACTTCAGCTTTGTGGCTCATATCCCAAAGACTGCCGCATTCCATGTTTTGATGGCACATGACTGTTAATAACATTGTAAAACGCAATCCGGGGTGGCTGAACTTGTTATTCTAGACCTGTATTTTGCATATTTCAACCCTGTCTTGTGTTATGCTAAGCTTTTGATAGTGTTGACTACTATTCCTTTATCCTTTTTAGTCAAAATATTTAAGGCCAGGGGTTGGTTTTTCTTTACGTAACTAGAGAGAAACAAAAGACGTACTGTCAAAAATCTGCTTGAAAATTGAATTTTTCTTGAGGATGGACCTAACAAGAATGATTGCTGGCTTTCTTATTTGTTTATTTTTTTATATATTCTTTAATCAACTATGCAGAATGGTGGTTTAACAGTTTTCATTTAATTCCATCAGAATATTTTTTTTCATAGTAGAAACAAATTTAACCAGTGTCTGGTAGTTTCAGCCTTTTAAAATATGCAGTCAATATCTGCATTTTTATGTTTATATTTTTGGCTGGCTGTTGCTTATAATCTAAAAATGTAAAGCTGACTTTTTTTGTTTTTCTCTCATGTATATGTGTTTTGTTCAGTTACTTGAGTGCTGGACTACTGACTTTGGAAAGAAAAAAAGCAAAATATCTTTGAAAAATCCATAAAATCTTTTAAAAAAAAAAAGGCTCAGTTTTAATTTTTGTTTCAATCTTTAATACCTCTTTGAAAGAACGCTTGCATAAAAGCTTTCTAATTAATTTAACAAAATGTTAGGGTCCTTGTGCTTTGTACACAAGGAATCATTGGATGACTATTGGATATTTTGAACAATGTAACATATTTTCTAGCTCTACATTTAAATGAATGTTGACTACAAAATTAGTAAGCAGTGTGTATTTTCTGGGAAAGAATACAATTAAAATCCACTATAACTTAGTCTGCCTGTCAATATATATTTGTTATGTCATATTGTCACCTTATGGGGGATATGTGTTATATTTTATCTTTCTGCTGTCTCTCAGTGATTGCATGATGCAATTTCTATTTGCGAATGACAAAAGTAGTGGCAGTAAACTGGAATGGAGAAGAGTGACATTTGAGAACATATTAAGAACTATTTTTTTCTCGTTTTAACACAAAAATTTGAAGTCATTGACTGCAAATTGGAGTATACACATCTAAACAGATGTGAGATAGCAATGTTTGGTTCCTCTACTCATAGAAATACTCTGTAGGGATTTTGGGCCTGATGCTGCACCTATCAAGTCATGGGAGCTTTTCCACTGATTTCAGTGGGTGGGGAATCAGGGACCTTGGGCTTAAAAGAGGCGCACAAACCTTCACAATTTTCCAGGACATGTATAATGCAGGACTGGATCACTAAAATGTACTGTGGTGAATTGTGCAAAAGAACGATTGAATATAATCCTCATGAGAAGCAATTAGCATTTAAATAAGAGAGAGGAAAAAATCCCAGAGTGTGACGGGTGTGGTGTTTGGTTTATTTAACGCAAAGGGAAAATTGATGAAATAGTTTCATCAGATTGGTCAGCAAAAATATTTGTTTTGGAAAAATATATATATATATTTTTAGTCTTTTTGTAACTTCAATAGTCAGAACTTGTTGAATTGCTGTTCAGAAAAAAAATGTTTTTTCTGTTAAGGTTTCGTATTGTGAATTGTTGGTGTTTCACTCAAACTTAACTGAAAACTTGCTCAAAATAGCAAAACCCATGACTTTTATTGGTGATTCCTTCATGTTAGCAAAATAACTTATCTTTGGGCTTTGTCAAACCACACAAGTTATACCACTTAATTGTACAGGTATTGTTAAATTAGTACAACCCCTCTCAGTGTAGAAAGTTTTATATTAGCATAAAAGTGATTATACCAATACAGCTTATTGCTTTATGTGACTGAGAATAAACGATGCTTCTATAAAGTTCTTTTATACTTGAAAACTATGTCCACTCCTAACATACATATAATTATACTGGTACAAGATTTATGTGTAGATCAGGCCTCAGTCCTACATGAATTATTCTCTAACTTCTTCCCCCCCCCCCCCCCACTACCACAGCCAAAAAGTCTATAATTCTAGCTGCAGCATATACTGTATTTACAAATAAGAATACTCAAAACCTTTCAGAGTAGACGGGTAAGCAATCTATTTGAGGAATAAGAAGATATGCCATAAGTTACTTACTATGAAAGACACATATATTAGACCAAAACTTGAATACACTTGGTGTGTTCTTAGTGGGTTATCGGTCACTGATTTTTGCTAATATATATTTCTGATTTTTAAATTGAGATTCTTTAATATGGCATATGCACTTTTTCTGCAGCTGAAGGCTTTGACATAGCCAGCCCGTGGTTTTGAAATACTAATGTCAGGAAAAAGAAAAGGAGGACTTGTGGCACCTTAGAGACTAACCAATTTATTTGAGCATGAGCTTTCCTGAGCTACAGCTCACTTCTTTCTCTGAGTTGCACACCAGAGGGGCTAACCATCAGCTTCTGCAAAATTTAAACAAAGAGGGAAAAACTGTCTAACCTTTTATGGTTGTAAGGATAATCTTATGAATATGAATTGATGCATTGTTGCCTTTCTAAATCTACAGATACCTTTAGCGTGCTTGCTACTGCTCATAAATTTCCTATGCAGCAAAGTGAAACTGACAAAACTCTACAGATTTACTATTGCTATTCAGAATCCTGTAAACAGCAGTAAATCTGGTATTCATGTTAACTTCACTTTGCTGCTGTTCGGAGGGCTAGAGGACAGGAGAAGATAAGCAACTGGAGTTATTCACAAGTGAGGATCCAAAGAAATGGATGCTGAGGGGAAGGATAGTAGCAGTTAACTAACTTTTCCAAAATTAGGGGTAGAAGTATGGGAGGTGGAAAGCTCCTTCTTCCTTCCAGTAGTCAGTGGATGGACACTTAATAGAGATCAGAAACCTACTGGTAAAAGGCTGATACCAGGATGCTGTAGGTCGGTGTAGCACCCAGATAGGAATCCTAGCACCCTTCCTTTCCAACAGCTTTATGGGTGGAGTAGGGCAGGGAGCCTGGATTTCTTACCAAGGTGTTGCCCCTAACCCAGGGGTGGCCAACCTGAGCCTGAAAAGGAGCCAGAATTTACCAATATACATTACCAAAGAGCGACAGTAATACGTCAGCAGCACCCCCCTCCGCTCCCAGAGCCTCCCAGCCCCGCTGATCAGTGCCTCCCACTCCCTCCCCACACCTCCCAGTCAGCTGTTTTGTGGCGTGCAGGAGGCTCTGCGGGGGAGGAGCGAGGGCACGGCAGGCTCAGGGGAGGGGGCGAGAAGGGGTGGAGTGGGGACAGGACCTGTGGCAGAGCCAGGGGTTGAGCAGTGAGCACACACTCCCCCTCCTCCCGCGGCACATGGGAAAGTTGGCTCCTATAGCTCCAGCCCCAGAGTTGGTACCTATACAAGGAGGCACATATTAACTTCTGAAGAGCCACCCATGGCTCCGGAGCCACAGGTTGGCCACCCCACCCTAAACCATGTTGGTGGTGGGGGGCCTCCCCAAATTTCATGGCAACTTCTGGCTTGTATGTATCAAGTTAATTTTTCAAGGATTGTCTTGGTGATATTGCTCTGAACATTTGTATGGGACATACATGTGAAATACCTGATCCCCAGCATCTTGCTCCTCAGGTCAGCAAGGCGTGCTCAGGAGTAGAAGTAATCTCAAAGGAATCTGAAAATGTCCTGGATTGCTCAGTGATACCTTCAGCCAGTTAAGCTCCTTTCTACACTACTATTACAACGTTCAGAGGATCCAGTTACAACACAGTTATCCCCTGACCTGCTTACAACATGATTCCAATTTGTAGTGAAAAATGGATCTTAATTCTGTTGGAAACATCCAAGGCTTTTAGCCTGGCTATGTAACAAAGATAAAGTCCTGTTTAGAGTGCATATCAGAATTACGTGGAAATGGGGACCTCACACTTGATTGTAATTGTAGCTTAGATTGGCTTTGAATGGCTCCAAGCAGATTCTTGTCCGGTTCTTTGCCACGAAGATGGTGACCTCGATATTGAGGGCGGTGGATTGTGGAGGAGGGAAAGTATTGTGATATGATACAATAGTTTTATTTTAAATTTTACAAACACCTGCTTAGAATGCCTTAGTAGACTTGTGCCTTAGATTATTTCCAAGAATATAGAAACTGAGGAAAAACAATTTGGTTCTTTTAGATCTTGATTAAATTCAATACTCATAAACTAATCAAACAGATCATAATTTTATTTTAAATTGAAAGCAGGGGAGAAAGGGATTAATTTTTACATTTGCTTGTGAATCTAATGTAATGCAGTATGGGCTGTATTCTGTGTGTTTCCAATTTTGGATGTAAAGTACATGAACGGCATGCTGAGGAGTAGAAAATTTGCTTGCTCCATATTTAAAAATATAACTGGCAATCAAGTAGGTTTTGTTTGAACGTGGATTAATTTCTTTGTTAGCTTTTATATTGGAAATTATTCTAAAGTGCATTTTTGAAGTCTGCATTCTTTCCTACTTTCCTCCAGCTGTTTTATATAATACCATTAAGAGCTTGACCATTTCCCCCTTCACCGAGTTTTATTTGGTAAATGTGGTTTTTCTTTGTTTTGAAGTCGGAGTTGACACTAATATTGCTGTTTTTATTTACTTATGTATCAGAATTCAGTATCAGCACTACTTTGAGAATAGTGTTTAACTGCAACTGCAGACCACCAAAGGGAAGTGCATGATCAAAACAAAGTTTCTTTTAAAATGTCACTAATAGAGTGATAACTTTAGTTGTGGGATGGGTGAGGAGAGAATTATTTAGATGTGGGCTGCCTTTAACATTGTTTTAATATCTGATTAAAGTAGGTTAGAGCTTGGAACTAAAGAACTTGGTAGTGTATCTTTTAGACAAATAATGTGTTTCTACTTCAGTCAGGCAGTGGAATTTCTTCTTGACTGATGGCCAAAGTTAAGGTTGTTGCAAGAAATCTGTGTGCGTAATACGTATCTTTTTTTTTTTGGTTAATGGCATACTTCACCATGTGTCTGAAAATGCACCTTTAAAAGGCTGTAAATAGTGAGCTTTAAATATTTCAAACTAATCATAACTATTCATAGTCTGATAGTTTGTTGACTTCATGACTTCCTTAAATATTTCATAATTTTTTTCTTTAAATATTTTAAAGTGAATGCAGAGTATACATGGTATTGGACTGAATGTGTAGGAGACTGAGGCTATGCCTACACAAGAAAGTTGCAACAACTTAAATTGGTTTTTAAACCAGTACCAATCTCTTTATTTCTGACAACAAAATTGATTTAAGTTAAACCAAAATAAGCCTAGTTTTAACTAAAGTAAGAGTGTCCCCACCATTTTTTGCACTGTTTTAACCAAGTTGATCTAAACAGTTTAAACCTTTAATTAAACTTTATGATTTGTGTCACACTCTATTTGGGTAGAAATTTGAATACCATTAAAGCACAAATACAGCATTGGAAAATGGTTTTTATTAGTTAATTAAAAAAACAACTTTAAAAACAAAACATGTTTTATATGATTTATTATAGAAAGAAAGTACTACCTGTAGGTAGTGAATTAAACTGATTCTTTCTGGTCACCATGTCCTTCAAGATTTTAGTAGCGGTCATCCACTCACACCTACTTTTTTATTCATAGATTGGAAAAGGAAAACAAGCTTTTCCTGTTTTCTAAACTGCCAGTCATTTCTCGACTTTGGATGAACTAGTCACTGAACTGAATTTGTTGAATAAATTGAAATTAAGAAAATATTCTCCTTCGAGTGCTTGTCCATATGTACATTCCATTACTAGTGTTCAGGTGACTCATGCTCTCGAGTTTGGAGTGCTTTGGACATCTGGCCATGCACTTTGAGAATCTTCATGCTTCACATTGAGGGCATATAATGGAGGAGTGCAGTAGCCATTACTCGGTTCCTCTCCTCTTGGCTTTCAGACTTGAGTGCTTGCTGTCCATATGACTGCCAACAACTATTCTACCTGTGTAGTTACTCTAGTTTTTAGTAGTTAGTTTGCCCGTTGGCAAGTTTTTATTTTAGTGTTTTGTGGTGTTTTTAAGTGTTCTTATTTCTATTTTAAATGTATTTTTAGATCCAGAGTTGCCTCTTCCAGGTCCCCTAATTTCAAGTATTGCTGTGTATATCACAGAACTGTGCCCCTGACTGACAGACACGTGTCTTGGCAGCCTCAGAGAATTGTGTGTCACTGGAAGATGTTCAGTTTGCCAGTTCTTTAACTCACATATGAGAGAGGATAGGGAATCATGCCTACAGATCTTAATGAATAGATCTTTGAGGTCAGCATCTGACCTGGGATCTTTGAAACACACTTCTCACCCCCCCCCCCATTGTGTGGCCCCTCAGAACGGAAGAGCCTGGGAACTGAGACTCAGCAATATGTCAGTAAAGTCTAAGGAAGTGGTAAGCCAGGGAAGCGTATTTCCTACTAAGAGCTTGAGCAAGGCCTCCCCTCGACACCATTCAGTCTGAGACTTCATAACTTTAAGCAGCTACCATTGAAGCTCAGCTTCATCTGGGCGCTGAAGCACCTCCGGCAGGGCTGAGGCTGCCAAAGCCTCCGTCATCGATAAGGAACTCAGCACCTATAGTAGCTCATACAGTAGCATCAACATCAGCACTTCCACAACCTGCTCTGGTACTGCTGCCTTCTGCACTGTGTGCTGTACCATCAGCCTCTGCATGGAAGCCTGAACTGGTGCTGCGGGAGTAATCAGAACTGAGACACTTGTGCATCCCAGAGGTTTATAGCACTGAAGGACCTCTTAATTCTTCTGGAGTCAGAATCACCTCTCTTACCAATATTGGCAGCTGTGTCAGCACCAAGACATCAAACTTCCTTGGCACTATTGATGCCCAGAGCCCTATCCTCTACTTTGAAGGATCTGGCTCCTTCAGTGGAACCGGACTATGCTTCGTTGAAAGTCTCTGATGATGATAGAGCCTCAAACATGCTCTCCTCAAAAGTGGCCACAACATCATCATTTTTGGAACTGAGACCTTCCTCTAGAGCTAGGTATTGGGACATTCTATCATGAGAACAAGAGCATTGATTTTTTACACTCTAGGCACTGGGACCATATCAACCAATTCTAGCGTGGCCACTGGGGTCTGTGATAACTCCCAGAGCAGAACTGAGCAATACAAGAGACTGTCTACTTCACCTACAGTATCCAGAGCTGATCCTGTGCCACCACAACCCCTGTTCAAGACCTCTCCTCCTCAACACCAAGAGGAAGAACCTGAGAAGAGAGAACCCATGGCTGAACTCCCATCTCCACAGGCCACATCCTTATCTTTCCCAGATGGGGCAGTCATCTCTTCAGGTGCCCTTTGGGTGATTTCAGTGGCTTTTAGAAGCTTCTTAAGAGGGTGGTGAAAGCTCTCATAATATCCATGGAAGAAGTCCAGGAACAAACCAATAAGCTTGTGGATCTACTGCAATCCTCCACACAAGAGAAGATAAGACTCCCTTAGTTGAATTGGTAAGCATTGCTAAGTTACTTTTTTAGTGCTGCAGGAAGATGGGAATGTGAGAAATATTTGATTATATGGGGGTGGAATTAGAGATGAAGGATAGTCTAATGGTTAAGGCACTGGCCTGAGACTCAGCAGATTGGTGTATGAGAGACTTCTGTGTGACCTGCAAAGCATTTTTTAAAAATTGAGATTTTGCCTTTTTGTTGCAGTGCATGAATGTCTGAAGTCATTTAGTTTTTGTTCAGGGTGGATAAAAATCAATGATTTTTTTTAAAAAAAATCATATTGGATTTTTTTATTTAAATTGGATTTTTTGGATTTTTTTTCCTCTTAAAGCATTTTATCTAAAGGTAGTTTTAATTAAGATACATTATATCTCAAAGATATCTCATCATGGAATAGGGATTATAAATTCTAATTCTGTAGTATAAGACAATATATTAATGTAAAGTTTTGTAAATGATTTCCAATAGTTCATGGATTAGGGACCCAATTTCATGGGGTACCAGGAGCTTCTGTATAGATTATTTAGGTTAATCTTTCTATCTACCCAATGGAACTCAGTGCTCAGTCTAGAAGATAACATCAGAGATGCTTAGTTTTGCAGTTCTCAAACTGTGGATTTGCGTTGCCAGAGATAACATGCTTGTTAACAGCAAAAAATGTTTTAAATAAATAAATAATATACAGAAGTGAGGAATAACAGACCTCAACCCTATTGTCCCTCTGCAAATTTGTGTACGCTGAGTCAATCCCTTACCTCTCTCTAAAAATGCAAAGTTTCAAAAAGTTCAATGAATAGAAGATTGTTGGGGATCGGATAGATCTGGACAAGGAGAATAAGTCTGGAGATAAATGTGAGCAGGGAGGGACAGGCAATAGAAACAAAAGTGAAACTGTTTGAGCAGCATTTTCCAGAAGTCTTGAGGTCTTTCTGAGTGTAGCCTTCATTGATTTGAGATCTACCATACCATTCTCTCACTAGAAGGGAAAACCTATAATGGCAGCAGGTTGTAAAAGAGACCCAGTTTGGAAATAAGAACCATTCAAGAAGTATATGTTTTCTGATGATGTTTTAAAGAAAGTCACACCAGTGAACTGGTGGAAGTCACTTAAGCGCTTGGATTCAGAGACTGTTGAAATGATAATCTCTCTTTTAACAGCAGTAGCTTCTTCTGCCGGTGTAGAAAGAATATTTTCTTCCTTTGGATTAATTCATTCCAAATTGAGAAATCGTTTGGGACCTGAAAAAGCCAGAAAGCTTGTTTTTCTTTTCCAGATTATGAACAAACAGGAAAATGAAGGTGAAAACGACTGAGTTAGCTGCAGACACCAATATTTTAAGTTTCTCGTGTTGACCTGGCTGACACAGTCGATTTAATTTTTGTTTTTTTTATATATTTCATTTAACAATGTTAGTTAAAAACAATTTTAACAAAAACAAACCTGATTTAAAAAAATTTGAATATTTAACTAAATTCATACGCTTGTTTTGTTTAAAATATTATATGTTTGCTGTTGAAGAAAAAAATCTGGAATACCTAACGTTGTTTTAGTTAAATAAAACAATTTAAATGTCTGTCTGGTGATGATCTTCTCCTAATACAGCATGGCAAGAGAATCCTCCAAATATTAATGATTAACCTGTTTAATTCGAGGTAGTTCACCTCCCAATGACTTCAGAAATATCTGCTTCAGTTACCTTTGGTAAATGAAATAACCAAACAATCATTCATTTTCTGATATAGCTGTAAAACGAATCTGAAAAATGTTCAAAATAAATCACTTTAAAAATGTATGGTGTGTACCTTCTAAAAATGAAACCTACATCTATCTCTGAGTTGTGAAGAATACGTATTAAAGTTATAACAGCCAAGAAGAATGCACTTTTATGTAGAGATCCGTGATTAAATCAAGTCTTCCTGACTCGTGATTTAAATCAAATCCTCCCTGTTTTTGTTTAAAGAAAAGTTTTATTTCTGTTTGTTTACTTTGGAAATCTCACAAATGTCAAGTATCTTTCTCCATACCTTTGCTGGAGAACTTCTGAGATGGCTCAAGGATGCTTATATTAACTTCTGATGCTTTATTTGAAAGAAGGAATGTGTTGAATCTCGAAGTATTCTTTTATCCAAAGTGATAATTAGGAATTAAAGTTATTTAGGTGTTAATATAAATCTTCCACTGTACACTGTATTTCAATGTTCTCACACTCTCTGGTCCAGACTATGTAGGTATTTTATACAAAGTGGAATGGGTTTAATGGGAGGGCTTGAGAGAGAGGCCTACCCCAGAATAGCCTATATAGTTTGATGGTTAAGACACTCATCTTTGAGGGGGGAGACCTGCATTCAGCCCTTCCTCCAGAGAAGGGATTTTAACCTGGGTTTCCCATATCCCAGGTGACTGCCCTAATGACTGGGCTATTTGGTATGAGGGGGGCACCTTCTCTTCCAGTTTTATGAATCTAGCCCGGCATCTCCTTTGCTTTTATTAAGAAAGGTTAAAAATGCCTAGAAACAAAATGTTTAGTTTGATCCAAAATGTAACTTTTGTTGACTTTGTTTGATTACCAAAAAACTTTATTTTTGGTTCAGGTCAAACTGGGTTCTTTTTGTTGTTTTTTTCTAGCAACTGCCAGCGGACTTCAAGGTCAGTGATACTAGAGCTGGGCAATAAAACACTTCTTCTGTTAATATTACAGAAAGTATGCTGAGTGTAATCAGGTAATGGAATAACTTAGATATGGACGTTTAACTTAATTATTTTTGGAGGGGAATGGGCCAAATCTCCATTGTTATCCCTTCCTTGATGAACTTGGTAGGTATAACTAAAATCCAAGTAATAGTTTCTTCCTTAAACATCTGGTTCGTTAATTTTACTCTGGATCTTTGACCCCACCATTCCTTTGGATTCTGTGCATCTGCAGGTTTTCCCTCTCTTTTACTTCTTAAGAGGGTCTTCTGGAATTGCCATCTCTCCATATATTATTCTCCAAACGGGCCACATAATGGTGACACCCCAGATGAAGTACCCAGGAGAGTTTTCCCTATAAAATGTCAGGAAAGATGAGTTATGATAAAATCAATTTTATAATCTTGGTCAGGATTTCCCTTTAAGATTTTAGTACAGGATGGACTGAGAATTTAAATACTAACAGTACAGGAAAGTGCTGGTATCAGAGTAAGACACTCCTTACATTGTCCTTTGGTGACCCTTCTCACTGATTTATGGAAGAGCATTGTGTTTCATTCTCATCAGCGGAGGGATAAATGCATAAGCTGTTTTGTGCGGGAGAAGACAGCTGTTTCTGCAGATGTCTTCCTGTCTTTGGAGGAGAATTGGAGTGCCCCAAACCAAATCTGAGAAGGCTAAAATGAGTGTGGTGAGAAAGAAATGAGCACATGTGAGTATACTAAAAAGTGTGTTAGTCGATGAGAAATTAGTAAAACAAAGGTCCTGTCCACATACAGAAGTTGAACTGATTTAACATAAGTCAGTTTTTAAATCCATTTTAGTTAAATCACAGTAGGTCCTTGAATGGACACTTAAATTGTTTTACATTTAGTTGTAGTGATTGAGCTCAATTAAGCTAAGTCAATGTAAGTCACATTTCTCATCTAATAACTCTCTTCTATCAGTGGCTTGGACATAAATACCTATAAACTACATCCAGAATAGAGATCCACAGCAGAGGAATAAAAACAAATTTTTGTCATCAATATTTGTACTAGGTTACAACTGTAAAATACTTTCAAAAGAATATGCAATAGAAATATGACTTATTAAACTCATTTTGTACCAAATACCTTGCTTGAGTATTGGGAAGTGAATAATATAAAAATAAATTACTTTTTTCCTGCTCAACCATGTACATCCCAGACAAGTAAAGAATGAATAAAGAATGGTTTCAGAGGAACAGCCGTGTTAGTCTGTATTCGCAAAAAGAAAAGGAGTACTTGTGGCACCTTAGAGACTAACCAATTTATTTGAGCATGAGCTTTCGTGAGCTACAGCTCACTTCATCAGATGTGTACCGTGGAAACTGCAGCAGACTTTATATACACACAGAGAATATGAAACAATACCTCCTCCCACCCCACTGTCCTGCTGGTAATAGCTTATCTAAAGTGATCAACAGGTGAGCCATTTCCAGCACAAATCCAGGTTTTCTCACCCTCCACCCCCCCACACAAATTCACTCTCCTGCTGGTGCTAGCCCATCCAAAGTGACAACTCTTTACATAATCAAGTCGGGCTATTTCCTGCATAGATCCAGGTTTTCTCACATCCCCCCCACCCCCATACACACACAAACTCACTCTCCTGCTCGTAATAGCTCATCTAAACTGACCACTCTCCAAGTTTAAATCTAAGTTAAACCAGAACATCTGGGGGGGGGGGGGGTAGGAAAAAACAAGAGGAAACAGGCTACCTTGCATAATGACTTAGCCACTCCCAGTCTCTATTTAAGCCTAAATTAATAGTATCCAATTTGCAAATGAATTCCAATTCAGCAGCTTCTCGCTGGAGTCTGGATTTGAAGTTTTTTTGTTTTAAGATAGCGACCTTCATGTCTGTGATTGCGTGACCAGAGAGATTGAAGTGTTCTCCGACTGGTTTATGAATGTTATAATTCTTGACATCTGATTTGTGTCCATTTATTCTTTTACGTAGAGACTGTCCAGTTTGACCAATGTACATGGCAGAGGGGCATTGCTGGCACATGATGGCATATATCACATTGGTGGATGTGCAGGTGAACGAGCCTCTGATAGTGTGGCTGATGTTATTAGGCCCTGTGATGGTGTCCCCTGAATAGATATGTGGGCACAATTGGCAACGGGCTTTGTTGCAAGGATAAGTTCCTGGGTTAGTGGTTCTGTTGTATGGTATGTGGTTGTTGGTGAGTATTTGCTTCAGGTTGCGGGGCTGTCTGTAGGCAAGGACTGGCCTGTCTCCCAAGACTTGTGAGAGTGTTGGGTCATCCTTTAGGATAGGTTGTAGATCCTTAATAATGCGTTGGAGGGGTTTTAGTTGGGGGCTGAAGGTGACCGCTAGTGGCGTTCTGTTATTTTCTTTGTTAGGCCTGTCCTGTAGTAGGACTTCTACATAGAGTGCTTCCGCCGACGTGCACGGGCTGAAATTGTGGAAAAGCAGCATCACTTGCCCCATAACCTCAGCCATGCGGAACGCAATGCCATCCACAGCCTCAGAAACAACTCTGACATCATAATCAAAAAGGCTGACAAAGGAGGTGCTGTTGTCATCATGAATAGGTCGGAATATGAACAAGAGGCTGCTCGGCAGCTCTCCAACACGAGTTTCTACAAGCCATTACCCTATGATCCCACTGAGAGTTACCAAAAGCAACTACAGCATTTGCTCAAGAAACTTCCTGAAAAAGCACAAGATCAAATCCGCACAGACACACCCCCGGAACCCCGACCTGGGATATTCTATCTACTACCCAAGATCCATAAACCTGGAAATCCTGGGCGCCCCATCATCTCAGGCATTGGCACCCTGACAGCAGGATTGTCTGGCTATGTAGACTCCCTCCTCAGGCCCTACGCTACCAGCACTCCCAGCTACCTTCGAGACACCACTGACTTCCTGAGGAAACTTCAATCCATCGGTGATCTTCCTGATAACACCATCCTGGCTACTATAGATGTAGAAGCCCTCTACACCAACATTCCACACAAAGATGGACTACAAGCCGTCAAGAACACTATCCCCGATAATGTCACGGCTAACCTGGTGGCTGAACTTTGTGACTTTGTCCTTACCCATAACTATTTCACATTTGGGGACAATGTATACCTTCAGATCAGCGGCACTGCTATGGGTACCCGCATGGCCCCACAGTATGCCAACATTTTTATGGCTGATTTAGAACAACGCTTCCTCAGCTCTCGTCCCCTAAAGCCCCTACTCTACTTGCGCTATATTGATGACATCTTCATCATCTGGACCCATGGAAAAGAAGCCCTTGAGGAATTCCACCATGATTTCAACAATTTCCATCCCACCACCAACCTCAGCCTGGTCCAGTCCACACAAGAGATCCACTTCCTGGACACTACAGTGCTAATAAACAATGGCCACATAAACACCACCCTATACCGGAAACCTACTGACCGCTATTCCTACCTGCATGCCTCCAGCTTTCACCCTGACCACACCACACGATCCATCGTCTACAGCCAAGCTCTGCGATACAACCGCATTTGCTCCAACCCCTCAGACAGAGACAAACACCTACAAGATCTCTGTCAAGCTTTCTTACAACTACAATACCCACCTGCAGAAGTGAAGAAACAGATTGATAGAGCCAGAAGAGTTCCCAGAAGTTACCTACTACAGGACAGGCCTAACAAAGAAAATAACAGAACGCCACTAGCGGTCACCTTCAGCCCCCAACTAAAACCCCTCCAACGCATTATTAAGGATCTACAACCTATCCTAAAGGATGACCCAACACTCTCACAAGTCTTGGGAGACAGGCCAGTCCTTGCCTACAGACAGCCCCGCAACCTGAAGCAAATACTCACCAACAACCACATACCACACAACAGAACCACTAACCCAGGAACTTATCCTTGCAACAAAGCCCGTTGCCAATTGTGCCCACATATCTATTCAGGGGACACCATCACAGGGCCTAATAACATCAGCCACACTATCAGAGGCTCGTTCACCTGCACATCCACCAATGTGATATATGCCATCATGTGCCAGCAATGCCCCTCTGCCATGTACATTGGTCAAACTGGACAGTCTCTACGTAAAAGAATAAATGGACACAAATCAGATGTCAAGAATTATAACATTCATAAACCAGTCGGAGAACACTTCAATCTCTCTGGTCACGCAATCACAGACATGAAGGTCGCTATCTTAAAACAAAAAAACTTCAAATCTAGACTCCAGCGAGAAACTGCTGAATTGGAATTCATTTGCAAATTGGATACTATTAATTTAGGCTTAAATAGAGACTGGGAGTGGCTAAGTCATTATGCAAGGTAGCCTGTTTCCTCTTGTTTTTTCCTCCCCCCCCCCCCCCCCCAGATGTTCTGGTTTAACTTGGATTTAAACTTGGAGAGTGGTCAGTTTAGATGAGCTATTACCAGCAGGAGAGTGAGTTTGTGTGTGTATGGGGGTGGGGGGGATGTGAGAAAACCTTGATCTATGCAGGAAATAGCCCGACTTGATTATGTAAAGAGTTGTCACTTTGGATGGCCTAGCACCAGCAGGAGAGTGAATTTGTGTGGGGGGGTGGAGGGTGAGAAAACCTGGATTTGTGCTGGAAATGGCCCACCTGTTGATCACTTTAGATAAGCTATTACCAGCAGGACAGTGGGGTGGGAGGAGGTATTGTTTCATATTCTCTGTGTGTATATAAAGTCTGCTGCAGTTTCCACGGTAAACATCTGATGAAGTGAGCTGTAGCTCACGAAAGCTCATGCTCAAATAAATTGGTTAGTCTCTAAGGTGCCACAAGTACTCCTTTTCTTTTTGTGAATAAAGAATGAGTCCTCAGACATCTCACCATTTGCCCTAAGTTTTCCATGGACACTGGTCAGGCTGAGTAATAAAGTTTAGGTGCTAAGAATATATGAATATACAATCCTTAATATATTTTCTAGCACCATGCTATGAGGTACTAAATAATCCAAAAAACATAATAGCATAGTAAAAATTGAAGGGACACTTTTCATCTTCAGTACTGGTTTTAGTCTTGCTCGTCTGATTTCTAAAGGTAAAATAGTAATGGTGAGAAGGACAAGAAGGGTTAGAAACATCAACTATGTAGGAAGGGATTCAGCTTGTGTGTCCTTTACATTGTAAATGTGTGTCTGGGAAGGGTAAGATTAGTTGCCAACAGGAAGAACTTTCATTTTCGAGAAAAAAGAGGAACTCTGCTTTAATTTTGCTAGGTTGTACAAGAGTACCTATGAGTTAGGGTGTCCGTCCAGAGAGGTGAATCTACTAGGAGAAATGGAAATTACAGATGAACGAGTAGTTTTGCCTCCCTGACCCCCTTAAAATTCTGTCCATGGCATTTCCTTTTTACATTGTGTTCCCTCTGTGACTTCTAATTTCTGACTTCCACTTTGGATGGCACTACTTTGTATTGCACAAACTCTTTTTACGATTTTTGGCTTGCTTTTTTTAAAACTAAGATCCTGGCTAGATCACTGCTTCCTACTAAATATTTCAAAGGTGAGAACTTATTGGCTAGGTAAGTGGTGTAATGGAGAACGTTTTATAGAGCATTGGGATTTTTTCCACAGGGGAGAGGGGCTGCAGAGTTTGGATAGTCACCAGTTTACTAGCAAGGTAACCAGTCATTGTGATAGACTTGCTAGAGCAGTCGAATGTTTAATTTACAAGAAAAGGGGAGCGTATTAAGGGATAAACACAGTTGAAATGTTAACCAAATAGCTGAGAATCAAGGTGTACTGAACTTAATGATTCAAGGTATTGAACAACTTATTGAAGAATGAGGCGGATTCTGTATCACTTGAAATCTTCAAATCAAGCAGTCCTATAGGTTAAACCACAACATATTGGACTGCTGAAGTAATTACTTGGTGAAATGTTATGCCATGAGTCAGGTAGGAGATTAAACTAGTTGATCGCAATGGTCCGTTCTGGCCTTAAAAATCTATAAAAAATTAAGTCCTTTTTGTCTCATTGCAGATTCCACAGTCACTCTCCCTAATTCAGATCTTAACTCTTCTTCCAAACTATTCCTTTTTTTATACCTCCCTTGTCTACAAGTTTGCGTATCACCATTTTGAAATATTGCTGAAGTACATCCTTACCTTGAACAAAACTTTGCTGAAAACCTTAATTCCTTCCTAGAGTACTGTGGTTTCTGTAGTTTCTTAAAATTTAGATTTCATATTGAATCCCTTTCTCTGTGTTAAGTATCCTTACAGCTTCTTGTCAACTGTCTAAATGGGCTGTCTTGATTATCACTACAAAAGTTTATTTTCTCCTGCTAATAATAGCTCATCTTAATTAGCCTCTTACAGTTTTTATGGCAACTTTCACCTTCTATGTGTGTTTATATATCTTCTTACTGTATGTTCCATTCTGTGCATCCTATGAAGTGGGCTGTAGCCCACAAAAGGTTATGGTCTAATAAATTTGTTAGTCTCTAGAGTGTCACAAGTACTCCTGTTCTTTTATAAAAATTTAGAGATAGGCATTTAGGTAATCAAGAACGCTGTGGCCAGCATTTTGTCTCATTTTCCTCCTCTTTCTATTTTGAGGTTTTCAGAGCTTTGCCTCTGAATTGGGGTCATGGGTTATAGCTACCCTCCCATCAACTTAGGTTTAGATGCTTTTCATTTAGTCTCACAGAAAAGTGTTAGTGCAGCCAGTATTCCTCTGCCTCAGCTCACCGCCTTCACGGTGCTCCCAGCCCAAAGAGAGAGGAATATAGTTCAGTACCAAACTCAGATGTGCTGCCACTGAACTACTATGCTAACCATTTCTCTTCTGTATTCTCCTATTCCCCCCACCCCCACTCCTTTTTTGCCTGCCTGCCTCATCCCTACTGAGCACCCTCAGCAGCAGATTGTATCTGTTTCTGTATGTAGTAACTTCCCTTACTATCCAAAAAAAGAAGCATGAAATTGGTGATTCAGCCACAGCTCCTGTTGGGTCATACAGGAACTCCAGAGTCCAGACACAGACCTTATCAACCCATGGACTTGCACTGTTTAACTAAAGGTGTGTTTTCAAAACAGTTTAAACTTTAGCTAAACAGATGGAAATTTGTGTCTGTACCAGTCCTTGACTACTGGTGAAGGTGTAGAATCTACTGGTTTTTCTCTTTCTTTGTTGCAGCTGGCAGCAGGGATCATTCTTTTTTCTTTTGAGGTACTAGCTACACTTTTCACTGGCAAAGGTACACTGGTGTAGATCCTTATTGTATGTGTCTTTTTATACCAGTGCAACAGGACTGGTGCATTTTTCCTTAATTTGAAACAGTGGTAGATGAGTCTATGCTGATGCAAGTATATCAGTGTAGCTACACTGATGTAAAAGTATCCAGTGTAGCCAAAGACTGGGTTAGAAGCACACCGGCTTCCTCTGGGCTTACTACTACTTCAGTTCTTATAATACATAGATTCTAAGGACAGAAGAGACCATTATGGTCATCTAGTCTGAATGGCAAAGGTTTTCCATGATACTAACTCCTCCTCCTCACTGACTCTAGTTAAAACCTCTTCAGTAAAGTCTGTCCACATGACCTGCTCAGATTGCTACTACTAAAGTGTAAGTGGCAAAAAACACTGGTCTAGTACATTTTTATGCTGTTACTGCTGGCAAGCTACCTGAACTCAAAATTCACACCACTAGCATTTTGATCAGTCAGTGCAACACCAACAGACCAGATGGAAAACAAGAGTGGTCTTAAGACACAGCTGTGTCTGTTTACACCATAGAAAAACATATGTGGCAGACTGTTACTGGTTTTGGAGTTGTAAATCCAGTTCCCCTGGTTGTCTGGCAACCTTACATCATCTTATGTCCTCAAGCATGAAGTTTTAAAACTGTAAAGTCTATCTAGTGCAACTGCAGTTGGTATCTTTTTTATGAAACTTACTGAGCTACTTGTCAAAATTATAATCCTTCAGCAATGAGTTCTACTGGCTTACCCTTTAAAAGAACATTTTCTTCTTCCATTTTAAACTTCTTGCCTTTTTAGTTTGTGACTCAGTATATAGTTTGGTGAATAATACAAGTGTTCAAATGGCTCTCTTTCTTCTGCTTATTAAAACCACTTTTTTGAAGAAATATAATATATTCAAGAGAGTTAATTGCTGTAGTTTAACAAAAATTGGTGATCTGTTTCTGTCTTGCAAGCCATTAACTTATTCATCGTACTATATGTAAATTATATAGTTAGAAACAATAAAAAAAGCAGTATGTTCATAAAATTTTAATTTAAAAAAATTCTAATTTCCCTTATTAGATCTTCATTATTCAGCAACATATTTCACACAACTTGCATTGTTGCATGGAACTCTGCTTTTAAAAATGGCTTATACTTATCCCACAATGAACTATAACTGAATCTGTTTTGTCAATAGTGATTGCTGATGGTGCCTGCTGTCCTTAGTACATTCTCTTCAGCAACAGCAGTATAACAGTAGATTACAATACATTGAAATCAAAGGAAATATGGTGTAGGAATAAATAGTCAGTTTTCGCACTGAAGAGAGGTAAGCCATGGGGTCCCCCAAGGACCTGTAATGGAATCTGTGCTGTTTGGTGTATTCATTTAATCGGGTGGAAAAGGAATGAATAGCGAAGTGGCCAAGTTTGCACATGATATAGAATTATTCAAGATAGTTAAGTTAAAAGCTGGCTGCAAAGAGTTACAGGGGGATCTCACAAAACGGGGTGACTGGATAGCAAAATGGTAGATGAAATTCAATGTTGATAAGTACAAAGTAATGCAGTTTGGAAAACATAATCCCAACTATACATATATAATGATGGGTTCTAAATTATCTGTTACCACTCAAGAAAAAGATCTCTGGAGTCACCACGGATAGTTATCTGAAAACTTCAGCTCAATGCACAGTGGCAGCCAAAAAGGCTTTAACAGAATGTAAGGAACTATTAGGAAAGGGATAGAAAATAAGACAGAAGATATAATGCCACTATATAAATCCATAGTGTACCCACATTTTGAATATTGTGTCCATTTCTCTTCATCCCATCTCAAAAAAGATATAGTGGAACTGTAATAGGTTCAGAGAAGGACACAAAGATTATCAAAGGTATGGAACAGCTTGTACACAAAGAGAGACCAAAAAAATTAGGGCTGTGTGTGATCAAGAGAGAGAGAAAGAGAGAGAGGTCTATAAAATCATGAATGGTGTGGAAAAGGTGAATAAGGAAGTGTTAGTTACACTTTCCAACAATACAAAAAACAGGGATCACTTGAAAATAATAGGCAGCAGTTTTAATACAAACAAGAGGAAGTACTTTTTCACACCATGCGTGGTGTTATATTAAAGTAAGGTGTGCACCACCAGCTGAACCAACTGGTTGGTGTGTATTCTGTCTCTCTGGATACAGCAAACTTGGTTAATTTTTACCGGTGGAACTCACTGCCATGGGATGTTGTGGTGGCCAAAAGAATAGCTGGGTTCAAAAAAGAACTAGGTAAGTTAATGGAGGATAGACCCAACAATGACTATTAGCCAAGATGGTCAGGGATGCAATCCCAGGCTTGGGGCACCCCATAACCTCTGACTGCTAAAAGCCAGGAGTGGAAGACACAGGTGGATCTCTCCAAAATTGCCCTGTCCTGTACGATTTTTCTCTCACTCTTGTACTAGCCACAGTCAGAGATAGGATACTGGGCTAGATGGACCATTGATCTGACCCAGTCTGGCAGTTCTTATGAAATTTGCTGATGTGAATATAGATGGGACCAGCAATACTGACTATTAAGATTAACCAACATTTCCCATTATAAGACCCTTTTTCAGTTGCTTATCATGTTGCCAGACTTTAACCAGTTGGGCTGACATTATCCATGTTTGGTGTCTACCTCAGGTTGACTGTTTTTGGAAAGTGTCAGCCAAAATGTTTTGGCCATTTCCAAGAACGAGGCTAGGGGAAAATACGTTGTTTTGCAATGCTAAAATTCTGGTGACCTTTTTTTTGAGAAGCTCTAGCTCTGCTTTGAAGCAGGGACATTGTGTCAAGGATGTACCTTTTGCTGTTCCTGTGAAAATCCATCATTTTTTGACCAAGATACGACTTTGGGGGAAAAAATTGTAGTTCACACATGCTTAATAAAGCACACTTCCTTTCTGAGCTGAGTTTCACCATTTATCTGCTGTCAGCAAATATCTGTAAAACCCACTGACAAAGTGTGCCATCTCCCTCTAGTGCTGGTCTACATAGAGGATGGCAATCTGTTCTTGCTATCAGTTACTCTCTTAGCTCAGGTGGCCAAGGTCTGTGGCGGCAGTTCTAGAGGTTCCAACTCTGCTGATGAACAATGGGGGTGTGTGTGTTTATGTGATGCTACGTGATGGAATCTGTTTAAACAATTTACTTTATTAAAATCCTAGGAAATTAAATACCAAAAAATTACATGAAAAGAACATTATGATTGCGACGGAAAACACGCAAGCACTTAAGTTAGGGAATACCAGAATTAAGGTTGCCTGTGTAACTTTAATTCACTCCTCCTGTTCATAGATATTATGATAAAGTCTTTAATTACATGATGGCGTACTATTTTTTTCAACAGGACCCCTACCTCAATCAGTGCACAGGATGGACCTGCTCTAGAGATGAATCACGGTTGTGTAGTGAATAGAGCTGTGCAGGAACTGGAATTTCCATCCCATGGAAAACTTCACTTTTATTAAATCGTTTTGAGTCTGATTTAGAATGAAATGTCAGAAATGAGAAATTTTCTACAGAACAGAAACTTTTTTGAAAAATTCAGTTTCAGAAAAAACAGAATTTTTAAAAAAATGTCTAGACCAGCTAACCACCCGCCTCCCTGGCAAGCTGGCTGAAGAGCCAGGCAATTTGGGGAGCCAGCCACCTTGGGATGTGGTTGCCTTGCTTCCTGGGGAACGTAGGAAGCCAGACAGCTTGGAACGTTGAGTAACCTGGCATCCCGTTCACTGGGGAGCTTGTCAGGTGGGCAGTCTGGGAAGCCTTGAAAGTCTGCTGTGTGGACTGCTGGGAGGGTGGGGAGCTGCCTGGTTCGTATTGAAACTTTCAACAGAATCAGCACATTCCCATGGAACATTTAGGTTCTGTCTAGTCAGTGTTTCCAGTGGAAAACTTCCATCAGAAAATTTTCAACCACCTCTGGTAGTGACGGAGCCTGGCTTTAGGATCCCTGTCTTATTTTTTTAAGAAGTTGAAAGGTATGTAATGAATGAGGGAAAAGATTGCAGGAAGTAAAAGGATGGTCTCATAGTTAAGGGAGTGAAATACCACCCTGGAAGTTGGGATTCTATCCCTGCTTCTGCCATAGAGTTCTTGTGTGGCACGGGGCAAGTCACTTTAAACCAGACATTTTACATGTGGTCGCCAGTTGTGTGTGCCTCACTTTCTGGATGTCCAGCTTGAGACCATAGATTCTGATTCAGAAGTGCTGACCACTCACAGGACTTGTCTACACTGGCAATTTAAAGCGCTGCAACTTTCTTGCTCAGGGGTGTGAAAAAACACACCCCTGAGTGCAGCAAGTTTCAGCGCTGTAAAGCGCCAGTGTAAACAGTGCACCAGCACTGGGAACTATCCTTTTTGTGGGGGTGGTTTTTTTTAGAGCGCTGGAGAGCTCTCTCCCGGCAGTCTGCAGTGACTATGCAAGCCACGTTAAAGTAATATTCAGTAATATAATTCAAGACTGTATCGTAATTTATGTACACAAGGGGTCGAATTAAAGTTGCACAGGCCCAGCCCTGAAAACTATTATGGTGGGCAGGTTTGGTTGTTGACTGGTAAATGCTCTGAGCTTTCCCTTTGTTTCCAAGAGTGGTTTGACTTTCTGTGCTTGTCCTATTTTAATCCTATCATTTTTCACTTACATTTTATGTGCAGCAAGAATGCACTGTTCAAAGGAGAATATAAGTTGCTTACCACCCACTTTTAGATGGTTTTTCCTTCTAATTTGGTTCTTAGTCTTCCAGTTTTTCAGCTATGTCTGATTTAGTTATCCAAAATGTAGTTACCCTTTCATCTCTGAAACACATTCTTGCACTTCCTTTTGGTACTCATTTATTTCTAATGTGTCTGTTTTGGTTTCCATATTGTCGATCTTTGAGTCCCAGACAGTTACTATATTAGTGGTAACTTGTGCTACAACTCCCCAGGCCATATTGGAGAATAAATTATTTGTCCTCAGTGGTGTCAAGCACAGTTTTTGTTGTTGTTGTTTTTTTATACCTAATCTCTCTTGAATTTTGTATGCATCAATGTAATCCAGCGGTTCTCAAACGTGGGTCGGGACTCCAAAGTGGGTCACGACCTCATTTTAATGGAGTCTCCTGGGCTGACATTAGACTGGCTGGGGCCAAGGGCTGAAGCCCTCATCCTGCCTCCCAAGGCCGAAGCAGAAGTACAAGTCCCACTGCCTGGGGCTTTGGTTTCAGGCTTGGACAGGGCTCAGGTTACAGCCCTCCACCCCCGAGGATGAAGCCCTGGGGTTTCAGCTTTGGCTTTTTCGCCCAGGCTGGTGGGGCTTTGGCCCCCCTGCCTGCGGTGGCGGGGCTCAAGCAGGCTCAGGCTTCGGTTCCCCTTCCTAGGGTCATGTAGTAATTTTTGTTGTGAGAAGGGGGGTTGCGGTGCAATGAAGTTTGGAATCCTTGATGTAATCTATTAACTGGTATTTTGTGTTACTTGTTTAATTTGATGTACTATCAGACACAGCAAGAAGAAGATAGTAATGGGAGGAGAAAATTAGATATCATATGATAGATGAAAGTATATGCTTGGAAACAATATTATGTGATGCTAGACTATTGTTTTAAGACTCCTGCCAGGGGAGGAAAGAAAACTATTTAGTAAGTACTGTGTCTTTAAGAAAGAGGAAAAAAAATCCTCTTGACAACCTCGATAAGGTCTGTTCTATAGCTTCTTTTGTATGACTCTGGTCCCTGTGGGGAGGAGGATAGGAAGGGCCATGGCAGGTCTCTCTCCCCTGTTACATTGGCTGCTGTTAGCTTGGGTGTCTTGTTAGTTCTTTAGAAAATGAGAAACACTAGTTTTCTAAAAATTTGTGATGTATAGTTTGATATGGTCTTATGTTTTGGGTAATGTCCCACTTATATTGGTATCTCTTTAGAATTTTCATGTAGTTTGCATAATGTGGGTATTGTTGGGTGTGTGTGTGTTTGTGTATATTACACAAGTCCTTAAGAGTTGACAAGCTGTTGCTGCAAGGTTTATAATGTAAATTGTTCATTTTTTATTTAATTTTTTTATAGGACTATAGAAAAAAACTTGAAGTTAGTTTGCGTTCACTTATAGAATCCACAGGGCTCTTACAATTTATCAGAGGCTAGTATAAAAGATATGTTTGAGGGAAAGGAGGGAGTACTAGTGAGTTTGGGGACAACATCCTGATGAGAAGCTCAGCTTACAGCATAGGGAAGTCATAGGAATTCCAACCAGCCTTATGGATACCTCTCATCCTTCATCTCAGCCTCTCGTGTCTGATAAACTCAAAGCTTTCATTCCCCTTGTTGTCTAGCTGCTAGAAGGAAGAGGGATCAATTTCTCTTCTTCTCAAGAGCTTCCTGGGAGAGTGTGTGTGTGTGCTGGAGAAGAGTAGTAAATCCTCCCGGCAAGGGGGTTGAGGAGGGTCTTAGCTACTTTCCCTACCCTTTTGGTTGCCGCACTAAGAAAGTGGCTTCCTATACCCCTGCCCCTCCCCCCTCTATTCTTTTTGGTAGTCCTCTCCTACAGATTACTTTAGTGTTACCTTCTGGTACAACTCATTTTCTTCCCCAGCAGGAGAATGAAGTTCAGAATTATAAAAAAGATTCACTGCTGCCTACATAGAGGTGAATAGCAGCTTTGAAACTGGC
The DNA here is from genome assembly GCF_965140235.1 of Caretta caretta. Classification (NCBI taxonomy): domain Eukaryota; kingdom Metazoa; phylum Chordata; order Testudines; family Cheloniidae; genus Caretta; species Caretta caretta. The sequence continues at coordinate 197,321,810 of NC_134208.1, read as the reverse complement.
CAAGCTTGTCAATTTCACTTGGCTTCTGCTTGGGAAAGCTAGGGGGAGTGACAAACTGTAGACTCAAAAACTGAGTACTGTAGCGGTTCACATTTGGAAGGATGTCACAACCATAAGGGGTTGTCACAACCCCACCCCCACCCAACCTTATTCTCTCAACCCAACCCAGCCTTAGGCTCACTTTATTACCAAGGAAAAGCTTACCAACTGCTGAGGGCAAATGAGCACTCAAGCCTTGATTATTGTATAGTCAAACATTTTATCTCATGTAAACCTTTTGGAAAGAGATCACTTGCTAATAATTTAGATGTATGGTCAAATGCTTTATTCTGCTTTAGAAATTCAAGCAAAACTTTCCATCGTTGCTTGTTCTCTTGATTGACAAACTTTTCCTTTCTAATGGAACCAAAACCCCTATAGCTGCAAGAGAGAGCTTGTATATTAGAGGGTGACCAATTCATTTTTCATTTTCAGTATGTAAATGTCAACTCTTGGCTTGCTGACTTTTGTACACTGTGAGGTTTAGAAGTGGTCAAAAAAAACTCTTGTATTCCTATGAAATTAGAAACCTGTTTGAAAAAGATTGAATAAAATCTAACCATCATTTTTCTTTTCAGATATGAGAAATGAGTGTTGGACGCAGAAGACTAAGGCTGCTGGGAATTCTGATGATGGTAAACTTTTTTATTTATGTGATTGTGGAAGTCTCCAAAAGTGGTGGTCAAGAGAAGAATACAAAAGGACAGGTTATAATACCCAGCAGCAAGTTCTGGAGGAAATACACTCCTCACAAGGCCTATTGGAACAAACAGCAACAGAAGCTGGAATTCTTGTACAACCCCATTTTGACCTTGCTTTCCAATATGACTGTGGAAGAAACCTTAATTTCTAATACTAGTGTTCTGAATTCCTGTGACCCTGATCCATCAGTAACATCAGAGGTTAATGACTTTGCAACGTTGCCAGACAGATTTAAAGACTTCCTGCTTTATTTAAGATGTAGAAATTATTCATTATTAGTGGATCAACCAAAAAAGTGCAAACACAAACCTTTCCTGCTACTGGCTATCAAGTCACTTATACCACATTTTGATAGAAGGCAAGCAATTAGGGAATCTTGGGGTAAAGAAATACAATCAGGGGATGTAACAGTTGTAAGGGTCTTTTTGTTGGGACAGACCCCTCCAGAAGATAACTTTCCTGACCTTTCAGACATGCTGAAATTTGAGAGTCAAACCCACCAAGACATTCTTCTTTGGAACTACAGAGACACTTTCTTCAACTTGACTCTGAAAGAGGTGCTGTTTCTTAAATGGGTCAGCAGCACGTGTCCAGAGGCCCAGTTTATTTTTAAGGGGGATGATGATGTTTTTGTGAATACCCACCAGATCCTGGATTACTTGAAGAATTTATCAAAGGACAAAGCAAAAGACTTATTTATAGGTGATGTGATCAAAGATGCTGGACCTCATCGAGAAAAAAAATTAAAGTACTACATTCCAGAAAGTGTTTTTGAAGGTTCTTATCCTCCATATGCAGGAGGTGGTGGGTTTCTGTACTCTGGTGATCTGGCATTAAGACTGAACAATGCATCTGACCAGGTCCTCCTCTATCCTATTGATGACGTTTATACTGGAATGTGCCTTCAGAAACTTGGGCTTGCTCCGGAAAAACACAAAGGCTTCAAAACATTTGATATTGAAGAGAAACACAGGAATAACATATGTTCCTACACAAACTTAATGTTAGTACATAGCAGAAAACCTCAAGAAATGATTAAGATTTGGACACGCTTGCAGGATCCACACTTAAATTGTTAAATGTTTAAAGTAACATGCGTAAGTGTCTTCAATTTATTTTCCAAGATTGGGTCTAATTTCTTCATTGAATCATTAAAACTCCTCTTTGTTCTCACTTAATGGTTTTTAAAGTTACTTCTCTTAAAAATCATTAGCTAGAAACATTTGTTCAGTACTTCTAAAAGTAAAAATAATACTAGAATAACAAATTTTTGAGTGTGGCATGAAGATTTAGTCCTAATCTTTCCACTGTCTTAGCAGTTATTATGTTTCAATATTTCATCTACAAATTTTAAAATAGACTTCAGAAGTTATAACAAAAAATTCTTCATTGATTCATGGTTAGCTATCACCATAATGTTGAAAGCATGGATTGCCCACTTTTCATTGCTAGTGCATCTTATTTTAATTGTGGTGGTAGAAGCTGTAAACACAGACTTTTTTTCCTGAGAAAACTTGTCTGTTTGAAATAGCATTTGTAACGTAAAAATTCAGAAATTGGGGAAGTCTAATTTTTACACAAAGTAAAAAAAAAATAAAAAAAAATAACTTTAAAAAATTACACTAATTATTGAAAGGTGTTTTGATTTTGTAACTCTTCCTCTATCATATGCTACTTCTGAACAGTATTCTCTCATTTAAATGTGATCTGCTGTGCAAAATGTGTCTGCCTGTATCTGAAAGGATACTAAATCTCTACCTTTTATGTAATGATACTTTATATCTTATAAAATCACAATATAATTTCAAATGGGATAAAATTTAAGAGCTGGACATGTAAGGAAGAGGATAGGTTTTATGTTGGACTTTGCTAATAGGCAGATTTTTGTCTTGAATTTCAGTTAAGCTTTATAAATCAAAGTTCTTCTGTCACTCATTTTATTTACAGAAAAGGCTGCTCTGGCCAGTCCTTGTTTTCTGTTTTGGTGTTAAAAACAATCATCAGGTAGCTTGATTTGATATGGATAACTGAAGTCTGAAATTGCACATCACTCAGGAAAGCTTGGTTTGGATCTCCTCTATAAACTGATGATGATAAACTCAGAACAATATACATCTTAAACGTTTCAAGTTTTGAAAGTGAGATTTGGAAATTGCATGATGTGTCATACAGCATGTTTCCCAAAACTCTAGAAATCTTTTCTTGCCATATTTCCACATGTTGCTTATATGAGAATTTGTTCTAAGTAATGACCCCTTCTTTGTATATATAGGAGTGCCTGTCTATTTATTGTTCAGATTGAAGACCAAAATGTTTTCTTAAATATATTTGTGTAACGTTTTATTTGTATACATTGTTGTCAGTCAAATATTTAAATAGAGCATGATATTTTAAATCTGTTGATGTAACATGTTAAATACAGTTAATTGTTTTTGAATTTGAAAAATAAAATTGTGATTTAAGTAGTTCTCATGTGCCTCTTGTATAATCTGTATATAATACAAAGCTGTAAAACTATCAAACCCTTCACTGCATAATCAGTAACAAGCTATATTAAAGAATTTTTTTAAGTCTATGGTCAGTTAGGAGTTTATTATTCAGCATATTCCTGTTTTAATCCGAGAATGCAATAGAGACTGAAGAAAAACAGATGTTGAATGGTGATTATGTATTAACTTCCTAGGCATTGTAATGCAGCTAAGTTAAGACAACACTAAATAGTAAGGAGCAGGAATAACTTTTTATGTCCTTAGAAAAACTATCATGGTGTTTAGAAACGGAACCCGTTCATGCTGACCTCCATGCTTTTCAGCAGAATAGAAAGTGATATTGAAAAGACACTTGGGATGAATTTAAAGCGTGGCAGTTGTGCCCAGAATTTTATATTTGTTTAAAGATTCCCCCCCCCCCCCCAAAAAAAAAAAGTCATAGCCACAATACTTCTTCACACGTTAGAACTCTCCTTCTTCCCCTCCCTTCTTCAGCTAACTCAGGCTCAGACTACAGGGTTATAAAATGGAAGTGTAGACATTCGGAGCCTGGGCTCTGCGACCCACCACCTCGCATGGTCTCAGTGCCTGGTCTCCAGCATGTGCCCGAATGTCTACACTGCAATTTTATACCCCTGCAGCCTCAGGCACATGAGCTTCAGTCAGCTGAAGGGGGCCAGCTGCACAAGTCTTTTGTTGCAGTGTAGATGTATCCATAGACTGGTGTGTGTGTAGAGAATGGAGCATGTTTGTGGGTGAGGATGCAGGTGCATATGTATGTGATGTTAGCTAGTTTTTCTAGACATGGAAGGGCCAGCACCTAGAGAGAAAATGGGGAAGGTGCCTATCTCCATTAAGGAGATTGCATGCTTCCTCTTTTGTTCTGAGAGAATGTCCCATACTGAGATTTTTTTCCCCTGTGAAAAGTTTCCCTTCATATTTCTAGGAATTTTCCTTTCTGGAATGGAGTGCAACATTTAATGGATTTAAGTTATCACCTGATTTCAGCCTCAGGGTGGTGGGAAGGGAAGAAAGATAGGAACTTATAGACGGAACAGGAAAGGAATAGCAGTGAAAAGATTGGGGACCTTGTGGAAAGAGGGAGGTATGGAAGGAATTTGGAAGACCCAAAGTGATTAGGGAGGGAGGGGGAGAGGAAGAGACTGGGCACTTGGTGGTAGGGAAGTAATAGGGAAAAGATGTATTAGAGGCCAGAATAGAACAGGGATCGGGGGAAAACAATGCAAATTAAGTAGAACAGAAGAATGGTATTTGGGGGGGGGGGGGCCACCCAGGACATGGGGCCAGGGGCAACATGTACTGACAACAAAAGATCAGAGACAGAGGAGATGATAAAACAGAAGAAGTTTAAGGTTAGAGAATTTAAATTGTTCAGGCTCCTTATTTAATCGTAATAGCAGCATTGGTGTGCTGGGTATTTCAGAAACATAAAGCATGCAGTCTAGTATAAGTGAAGTGGTGATGCAGTTGAGTGGGCATGCAGTGTGTTGGAAGGCTAAGTTAAAGGGACATGAGATGAAGCAAGAACAAGGGTGAGTTACTGGTCGAATGATATAAAAAAAAACTTTGTAGCAGGGATTTGAAGGAGAGGAGTGAGATCACTGGGAGTAATGGAGGAGGGAGGCTATTGCCGCTATAGAGAGCTGCATGAGAAATGCAAAAATTTAAAAGTGCATTTTAATTAAAATAAGTAAACTAACTAGAATGTGTGTGGAACGAGCCAAGGTGAAAGCACAGATTGCTCCATGTAGAGTGTGAGGAAGTTTAACCTTCCTGAGGGTTCAGAAGGAAATAAATGGTGGTAGCTGAGATCTGGAACCAGTGTGATACATTCAGCATGACAGACAAGGAAGGTAGCGTTTGGCTGCAGCTTAGTGAATAGAACAGAGACAGGAGAGAGGAGGAGGCAGCAGCAGCATTATTTCCCTGGTAGATGGATCAGTCTATGCCAGACTTAGCTTTCAGGGGCTACTTATTTACTTGTTTGCTGGGTCTTTATCCTTAACTGTATCAAGGTGAGGATTAGGGGATGTGAAGCATGGTGGTGGAGCTTCAGACCGAAGCTGACGTGCAGCTGGAGATTCCGGAGGCTCAGTCATGGTTAGCAAGGCCTAGGCTGTGAGAAGAAGCAGAAGTGTCCCTCCTCCCTTTTAGGAGGGAAGGGAGGAGGGACACGCTGTGTATGCGCAGCATGGGGGGAGAAGCTGCTACTCTTACTCCTAACAACCCAAAAGGGCTAGCAGCGTTTCCTATGTTGTCTTGCTCTCCTGCAGCTGTGCATGATATTACAGCTGCTATGCAGCTTGACATCCAAGGGAGATTTGTAAGTGTCATGTGAGAGATGAGATTTGGCAAGTCTGTCTAAATCTTTTTGGTTTCAGAGTGGTAGCCGTGTTAGTCTGTATCAGCAAAAAAACCGAGGAGTACTTGTGGCAGCTTGGAGATTAAGGCCTGGTCTACACTACAAGTTTATGTCGAATTTAGCAGCGTTAAATCGAATTAACCCTGCACCCGTCCACACAATGAAGCCACTCTGAACTTGGATACACTGGCCAGGTGTACAGGAAAAGCCCCAGGAACTTTTGAATCTCATTTCCTGTTTGGTCAGGCGAGCTCATCAGCACAGGTGACCATGCAGAGCTCATCAGCACAGGTGACCATGCAGTCCCAGAATCGAAGAAGAGCTCCAGCATGGACTGAACGGGAGGTACTGGATCTGATCGCTGTGTGGGGAGAGGAATCTGTGCTATCAGAACTACGTTCCAAAAGACAAAATGCCAAAACATTTCAAAAAATCTCAGAGGCCATGAGGGATAGAGACTACAGCAGGGACGCAACACAGCACCGCGTGAAACTTAAGGAGCTCAGACAAGCGTACCAGAAAACCAAAGAATCAAACAGACGCTCCGGGACAGAGCCCCAGACATGCTGCTTCTACATTGAGCTGCATGCAATTCTAGGGGGGGCCGCCACCATTACCCCACCCCTGTCTGTGGACTCCGACGAGGGGTACTCTCCACCATGCCTGAGGATTTTGCGGACGGGAAAGAGGAGGAGGAGGAGGAGAGCACATAGCACACCTTTCTCCCCGACAGCCAGGATCTTTTTATGCATTGAAATACTGAAATACCCTCCCAACCTAACCAAGCCGGAGAAGGGACCTCTGGTGAGTGTACCTTCTAAAACTGTTGTTATAAAAGCAAGCATTTTTTAATGATTAATTTGCCCTGAGGACTTGGGATGCATTCGTGGCCAGTACAGCTACTGGAAAAGTCTGTTAACGTGTCTGGGGATGGAGCGGAAATCCTCCAGGGTCATCTCCATGAAGTTCTCCTGGAGGTACTCTAAAAGCCTTTGCAGAAGGTTTCTGGGGAGAGCAGCCTTATTCCGCCCTCCATGATAGGACACTTTACCACACCATGCTAGTAGCAAGTAATCTGGTATCATTGCGTGACAAAGCCTGGCAGAATATGGTCCTGGTGTTTGCTGGCATTCAAGCAACATCCGTTCTTTATCTCTCTGTGTTATCCTCAGGAGAGTGATATCATTCATGGTAACCTGGTTGAAATACGGGAATTTAATAAAGGGGACATTCAGAGGTGGCTGTTTGTTTGTCTGTGGCTGAAAAGAAATCCTACCCGCAGTTAGCCAAGCGGGGTGGGAGCCCATTGGCGCTGAGCTGTTCGTGTTTGGCTAGCAGTGATCTTCCCTGATACCAGCCATGCGGTGGGGGGAGGGGTAAAGCGATCATCCCAGAGAATTGGAGTGGGGGGGGGGTTAGTTTGGTTTCTGCTGCTGCACGTTAACACTAAAACCGCAGCACTAAATGGCCAACTCAACAGGCTTTGCTTGGTATGAGAAAGGAGGGTGCTGCTGTTATGAAGGTTGCAGAAGCCTAAAGCGGAATTCTGTTGCCCGTGTGAGATCTCTAACACCAAAGCCACAGGTACTTAATATAAGATGCAAAATGCAACCTTGTACCGAAGTCACATGTGCTATGTAATGTGAATAGTGTTCACTGTGAAAGACTATAGCCATTGTTCTGTAAAATGTATCTTTTTAAATACTTCACTCCCTTTTTTTCCTCCTGCACCTGCAAATGTTTCAAGCCTCCCTCCTCCATCCCAAAGACTAACTCAGATAAGGCAGCGAAAAAAACACGCGCGTGATGAAATGTTCTCTGAGCTCATGCAGTTGTCCGGCATGGACAGAGCTCAGCAGAATGTGTGCAGGGACACAGTAGCACAGTACAGGAAAGCGGCCAATGAACATGAGGACAGGAGGGACGATCGAGATGAGAAGTGGTGTCAGGAAGATCAAAGGAGGCAGTATGCAGTGCTGGGGCTACTGCGGGATCAAACGGACATGCTCCAGCGTCTGTTGGAGGTTCAGGAACGGCAGCAGGATCACAGACTGCCACTGCAGCACCTGTTTCACCGCCCTCCTTTCTCCCCAAGTTCCATAGCCTCCTCACCCAGACGCCCAAGAACACAGGGGCAGGAGGCTCCGGGCAACAGAAGGCTGTCATTCAACAAGTTTTGAAGTGGCCTTTTCCTTCCCTCCTACCCTCCTCCCACACCCCACCCGGGCTACCTTGTGAGTTATCTCCCTATTTTTAGAATCAATTAATAAAGAATACATGGTTTTTAAACGATAGTGACTTTATTTCTTCTGCAAGCAAGCTGTGATCGAAGCGGGGAGGACGGGTTGCTTACAGGGAATTAGTCAACCAAGGGGGTGGGTTTTCATCAAGGAGAAACCAAGAGAAGCGTCACACGGTACCCTGGCCAGTCATGAAACTGGTTTTCAAAGCTTCTCTGATGTGCAGCGCTTCCTGCTGTGCTCTTCTAATCGACCTGGTGTCTGGCTCCGCGTATTCAGCAGCCAGGCGATTTGCGTCAACCTCCCACCCCGCCATAAACATCTCCCCCTTACTCTCACAGAGACTGTGGAGCACACAGCAAGCAGCAATAACAATGGGAATATTGGTTTCGCTGAGGTCTGAGCGAGTCAGTAAACTGCGCCAGCGACCCTTTAAACGTCCAAATGCACATTCTACCACCATTCTGCACTTGCTCAGCCTGTAGTTGAACAGCTCCTTACTACTGTCCAGGGTGCATGTGTACGGCTTCATGAGCCAGGGCATTAAGGGGTAGGCTGGGTCCCCAAAGATAACTATAGGCATTTCAACATCCCCAACAGTTACTTTCTGGTCTGGGAAGTAAATCCCCTCCTGCAGCTGGTTAAACATGAACACAAGCATCATGAATCTTTCCCGGCCATCCCACGTTGATGTTGGTGAAACGTCCCTTGTGATCCACCAGGGCTTGCAGCACCACTGAATAGTACCCCTTGTGGTTTATGTACTGGCTGCCCTGGTGGTCCGTTTCCAAGATAGGGATATGCGTTCCATCAATAGCCCCACCACAGTTAGGGAATCCCATTGTAGCAAAGCCATCTATTATGACTTGCACATTTCCCAGAGTCACTACCTTTGATAGCAGCAGCTCAATGATTGCATTGGCTACTTGCATCACAGCAGCCCCAACAGTAGATTTGCCCACTCCAAATTGATTACCGACTGACCGGTAGCTGTCTGGCGTTGCAAACTTCCATAGGGCTATCACCACTCACTTCTCAACTGTGAGGACTGCTCTCATCTTGGTATTCTTGCGCTTCAGGGCAGGGAAAAGCAAGTCACAAAGTTCCATGAAAGTGCCCTTACGCATGCAAAAGTTTAGGAGCCACTGGGAATCATCCCAAACCTGCAACACTATGCGGTCCCACCAGTCTGTGCTTGTTTCCCAGGCCCAGAATTGGTGTTCCACGGCATGAGCCTGCCCCATTAACACCGTGATCTCCAAATTGCCAGGGACCACGGTTTTAGAGAAATCTGTGTCCATGTCCTCATCACTCTCGTCACCGCACTGCCGTCACCTCCTTGCCTGGTTTTTCAGGTTCTGGTTCTGCATAAACTGCATGATGATACGCAAGGTGTTTACAATGGTCATAACTGCTGCGGTGAGCTGAACGGGCTCCATGCTTGCTGTGCTATGGCGTCTGCTCAGGCAATCCAGGGAAAAGGGCGTGAAATGATAGTCTGCCGTTGCTTTCACAGAGGGAGGGTTGACTGATGACATTTCCCCTTACCATCTGCAACAAATTTTTGGCCCCATGAGGCATTGGGAGCTCAGCCCAGAATTCCAGTGGGCAGCGGGGACTGCGGGAACTGTGGGATAGCTACCCACAGTGCACCGCTCGGAATGTCGACGCTTGCCACGGTACTGTGGATACACTACGCCAAATTAGTGTGGACGCATGCACTCGACTTTATACAATCTGTTCCCAGAAATCGACTTCTATAGAATCGGAGTAATTTCGTAGTGTAGACAAGGCCTAACAAATTTATTTGGGCACAAGCTTTTGTGGGCTAAAACCCAGTGGGTTTTACAAAAGCTTATGCCCATATAATTTTGTTAGTCTCTAAGGTGCCACAAGTACTCCTCGTTCTTTTTAAATCCTTTTGGTTAATCTCAATGTGTGATTTCAAAGCTGAAATCTAATTACACCTTTATAGTATATTTGCCTTGGCTAAGACATGTCTAAATAAGTTTTGAACCCTATTACTAATGAATTCAATCTAAAGTCTAGCAGGATGAGAGTGCACTTCCTATGCCAAACTTCTCATCCACTCTGATTTGGCAGAGTTTTTCCTCTCTTTGCACCTTGTGTAATCATTTATACTGGTGCAAGATAAGAATCTGGCCTTAAACTTATGTCTCAAAAGATACCTACCTCAGCAATTTTGGGGTCTGTGAACTGTTGATTAATCGCAGTTAACTCACGCGATTAACTCAAAAAAGTTAATCACAATTTAAAAAATTAGTTGCGATTAATCGCAGTTTTAATTGCACAGTTAAACAGTAGAATACCAATTGTGATGTATTACATATTTTTGGATATTTTTCTACATTTTCAAATATATTGAGTTCAATTATAACACAGAATACAAAGTATACAGTGCTCACTTTATTATTATTTTTATTACAAATATTTGCACTCTAAAAATGATAAAAGAAATAGTATTTTTCAATTCACCTCATATAAGTACTGTAGTATAATTCCTCTATTGTGAAAGTGCAACATAAAAATGTAGATTTTATTTTTGTTACATAACTGCATTAAAAAACAAAACAATGTTAAACTTCAGAGCCTACAAGTCTACTCAGTCCTAATTCTTGTTCAGCCCTCACTAAGAGAAACAAGTTTGTTTACATTTACGGAAGATGATGCTGTCCGCTTCTTATTTACAATGTCACCTGAAAGTGAGAACAGTCATTCACGTGCCACTTTTGTAGATGGCATTGTAAGGTATTTACATGGCAGATATGCAAAACATTCATATGCCTCTTCCATTCCAGAGGACATGCTTGCATGCTGATGACGCTCGTTCAAAAAATAATGCATTAATTAAATTTATGAGAGAACTCCTTGGGGGAGAATTGTATGTTTCCTGCTGTTTTGCCTGCATTCTGCCATATATTTCATGTCATAGCAGTCTCAGATGATGACCCAGCACATATTCATTTTAAGAACACTTTCACTGCAGATTTGACAAAATGCAAAGAAGGTACCAATGTGAAATTTCTAAAGATAACTACAGCACTAGACCCAAGGTTTAAGAATCTGAAGCGCTTTCCAAAATATGAGAGAGACAAAGTGTGGTGCATGCTTTCAGAAGTCTTAAAAGTGCAACATTGTGATGCAGAAACTACAGAACCCAAACCACCAAAAAGGAAAATCAGCCTTCTGCTGGTTGCATCTGACTCAGATGATGAAAATGAATATGGGTCAGTCTGCACTGCTTTGGATTGTTATCTAGCAGAACCTGTCATCAGCATGGATGCATGTCCTTTGGAATAGTGGTTGAAGCACAAAGTGATATATGAATCTTTATTTGGCATGTAAATATCTTGATGGCCCTGTTCTCACTTTCAGATGCTATTGTAAGCATTATCTCCTGCAAATGTAAACAAACTTGCTTGTCTGAGCAATGGCTGTAAAGAAGTAGGACTGAGTGGACTTGTAGGCTCTAAAGTTTTACATTGTTTTATTTTTGAATGTAGTTATTTTTTGTACAGAATTCTACATTTGTAAGTTCAACTTTCATGATAGAGTTTGCACTACAGTACTTGTATTAGGTGAATTGAAGAAAAATATTTTGTTTTTTACAATGCAAATATTTGTAATAAAAATAAAGTGAGCACTGTATACTTTGTATGCTGTGTTGTAATTGAAATCAAAATGTTTGAAAATGTAGAAAACATCCAAAATATTTAAATAAATGTTTTTATTATTAACAGTGCGATTAATCGTAATTAATTTTTAATTGTGCTATTAATCACAATTAATTGTTTTAATCACTTGACAGCCCTACTGTGAATCTTTATGTGGGTCTGGAAGAAACCCACATGATTCTAGTATTTTATACCTTTAGACCTCCTGGAAGCATTTGGTGTGACCAACATATCCCCAGTGATCAATTCCTTTTACTAATCTGCCAAGGAACTCCCCACAGATTGTAGCCTGCTGATCATCTCAGCATCATCTTTGGTTCTTCCAAAATTTCCTTTCCTAGAAGTCTCCATTGTGGCTCTGAATAAAAAAAAAAAGTGATTTTTCACCAAGAAATCACATCCTAACAAAATTTGAAGCCCTTGGTCTTCTCCACATGAATAGGGCTTCATTTCCCCTGTTCCCACACTCATTAGGGTAGCTGTAAGTAGCCTGCTTGTGTTGTAGTCATACTCAGGGACTTTAGACTCCAAACCATTATATATCATTCTGGATACCCTGCAGTATTGAGGCATTTGGCAGCTTTACCTCTTTTTTTCAGAGAATCATGGAGTCCCAAAATTTTCTGATGCAACTATGTTTCCAAAATGCAGAGGCTTCATGCCTAAAATTCTCTATTCAAGTTGAGAGCAATCTTGCTGCCAAACTTTGGTTTCAGAGCCGCAGCGTTGCTATAGTGGGACCTTGGGAGGTATTGCACACCTCCAGTCTTAAGTTTGTTGACACATCACTGACCGTGTTGAAACACACACAAATCATCCAATCACCGAGAAAAACAAAAAAAACCTAAATGTATGTTTCAGAGTCTTGTATAGACCTGTATATGCAATAGGCTGCGGAATCACTGTCCTACAAATAAGAATCAGAACGTTTTTTGTTTGGGCCCTGATCCTTTCACATAATAGATTCCTGCTGATATACACAGACTATCCAGTCAAGGGAGCAAAAATGAAGATTTTCTGTGATGTTAGAGCCTTATAAAGGAATTAAACTGTATAATTTAGAACTTCATACAGATAAAATTCCTACCAGACTCACTAGCCTCCTTTCTCCTTCACTTTCTCTCTTAGCTTAACTTGCAACCCTGGATCAGTTCTCCCACTCACTTTCCATCGCTGAATTCCCTATCTGACTACCACTATGTCTCTTTTAGCATTGTTCACCTGCCCTCTCTTCTTCGGCCCATTATCCAGCGCTTCATAAATTCTCATCTGTCAACATCTATACTACCACTTTGCTCTAAGTCCTCTACTCCCGTCGTCTCTTCCCTCTTCTCTGTTATCTGTCATTGACCTTCTCTACCTTCCTTGACTATGGTGACCTGCTCACCTTTTGCAAGGAAAACTTCCAGACTAAGGGGCTGAGTCAGAGTCAGACTCTAGTTTTCCAAACTGTCATCTTCTCTACCACCTATTAATAGACACCTGTATAAGCATTCAAGTGAATGGGATCTTCTAGGTAGAACAGATCCTAATCAAGTTTAAAATGGTACTCATTCTGCCCAAGCAACCTAGAGCCATGAAACCTTCCATGTTTTCAGTAACATGTCCCAGGTTATGAGTAAAGTAATGATTTTAGATGAACATTATATTTCTGATACTAGAAGTTTAGATTGGAAAAAAAGAAATCAACAAATTCTATAATAAAAAACAGTTCCCAGTTCTCATCTTACATTGGCCTAACTCCAAGGGAACTCCATTTCAGTCAGTGAATTTACACTGGTGCAAAACTGGTGAGACACAAATGAGGTCTTGAGCCTTCTTATTCTGCATTTATTGTCAACGGCTAAAGCTGTCATTGTCATTTGTTTCCTACAAACAATACTTCTGTTGGAAACTTTGGAGGCAGGAGTTATTTAAAGGTGTGGTCTGTCAGGGTTGTAATACCTATAGAAACGGTCAGGCTTCTGTAGCTGAGAGCGACATGTTGTATAAGTAAGTTACTTTAACATTTGTTGGAATTAGATTATTTATTTATCGTATGCATGTCTGCCAAGTTTTGTCTGCTTTCCTAGTTTGGAATGTTAATGCTGTGCAGGGGATTGAGCATGTTGAATTCATTTAAACATTTCCCCTTGTGTTGAAGAAATGCTGCATTTCCCTTTTCTACCACCACCACTCCTCCTGTTCTAAAGGAGCCAATCATTCAGCTCAGAACACTCTGTCTTTTGTGGGGAAAGCACATACGATCTGTTATGCTATCAGGCCAGTCAGAGTGCATGGAAGTTTAATAGCTGTAAAACCTGTGACTTCATTTTAAGAAAACAAGATTTTGACTTGAACGGTCAGTTTGAGTTAGAGTTTTTATTAGCTTTGCACACAATTTAATTCTTCAGCAAACACACTTGACTTCACTTCTTTCCTGTATTTCTATTAGATTGTTCCTTTCCTTAACAGTTTAGTCGGTCTTTTTCCAGTACACATTAACGTTCTGTCATCCATTGTTGTGATAATATTTGAGAGGACATGTGACTCATAATTCCATTAAAGTAGGCATGGAGGTGAAGACCAGCTTGTGAACTTCTTGCAGCATTGTTTACTAAAAGTTCACCTTGCAAGCAGAGACAAAGATGAAGAAACTGTCCAGCATTTTAAACTAACATTTTATTGATATTTAAACTATTGTACATATTAAATTACAGAGTTCAGAAGTGAAGAGTAAACAAATTTCTTGAGCTCAGGGACTCATCTTTTTTTCCCTTTCTTTTACAAAATTCAGGACCCCTTACAAACACTTGGTAGTTATTAGTATTTGTTATTTTACAACACTCAAGTGTGCTAGGTGCCTCACAGTACTGATGAGAAGACCTGTTCCTTACCTGAAGGGGCTTACGTGGCAATTTCATGCATGAGGCAACAGGATGGGGAGGTAACAAGACAGGTGGAAGAAATGACATAGTCAGCATCAATAAGATTGTGGCTCTTCATTGAAGACTAGTGCACAATGTGATGGAATAAAGATGATTCATTTTAAAAAAAAAAAAAGATATGTACATAGATGACTTTGCCAAAATGTTACACTTCCCCTTCAGTCTTCCTGGTGCTGATGTGAAGGAGCAGCCTTGGGATTTACACAAGGTTTTTTCTAGCAGTTGCCAGGTGGCAACCTCTGATCATCCAATAAGTTATTGACCGAATTGCTTAGAAGAGAAATCTCTTTGTAAGAGGGCCAATGGCATCCTCCCCATAGAATTTTTAAATACATCTACCTGGTTTTGGCACAATCTAATGTGCTCTAAAGGAAAATCAATACATTGAAATGAATATAAAATATCACTTTTCAAGAATATCTTAACGTCTAAGGAATGGTTTAGCAATTTCTGGAAATCAAGATTAATTTAATCAGAAGTTGGCAAAACACACATTTGAAATTTTGGTGCACAGAGAGGGCAGTGTGAAACCGTGAAAGTTCTCATAGGCACTACTTAGGTCCAAGACACTAGACTGAGAACCTCTGTTCTATGAAAAGAAATATAAAACCAATGGCAGCTCTAGGTTAACACTGTAGGTGGAGAATTCTAATTTGTCTTTATTCAGCACTGCCAGCCACAAACATTCAAAAATCATAATTGGCATAAAAATAAAAAATTGAGTGCTTTTTATTTGCCTTCCAGTTTTTGAGACTTCAGGGCATGTAGGTTTGATTTTCAAGCTTTTGACCTCAACCATGAGGGCTAGAAATGTGTTTTGTTTTGTTTTTAATAAAAAATGAGATTCTCAGAATGACATGAATCCAGAACCTGGGGCTTTAAGAAAAGCACCAAATATCACAATATTTGCAATAAAAATGGAAGTGAAATTTGGAGAGCTGGCAACATTGCATATTACTGAAGAGTTTGTATCATTCGGTGTTCTTCCTTGGCTTTTCAAAAAAGGCCTGCTGCTATGCTAAATTGCCCCATGGGGATCTTTCATCTGAAAGAGCTATTCTGTTTAATTCAGAGCTGCAAATGGCACGAAGAATGGGCATGAAGGTACATCTATTTTACTATGACTTTATTCTATTTTTTTGGAGCGTTGCCCCAGGTGCTGTGGTAGATCAGCCCCCAAAGACTCTTAAGAGTACAACTTAAAACTGACAGGAATATCGTCTTTCATTAGACAAGCATTAAGCGGAAAACATGAATGCTTAACTTTTATGAGTAACCTCATAAAAGGCCAGTTTGCAGGATTTAGTGAATGAAGTTGTTTTTCCCGTGCAGGTAGTCCCATTTTAGTTGTACTTTCCAGTAGAGCCCTGGTTAGATGTTGATATAGTAAGCGTGAAAGAAAATGCCTAGCCATTAGAAGAATGGAAAAATCAGAGCTACGTAGCAGTGCCAGGAAAGTCCTGCAATGCAGGTTTTGGGGAGGAAGAGTTTTGGGGAAATTTGAGTTGGTTTGGAACTTTACATTAATCTAAAAATGTTCTTAAACGTTTTTCCAAGCTTCCCTTAAACTAACTTGGAAACTGATTCTTCATTACTTTTTTATGGCAAAATAGGTTCTTTGGACCAAATTTTCAACCCCAGTTCAGTCCCCTTTGCCTTGCTTGAGTGGTATGAATGTGCACAGCTGGCCAGTTGAGAATTCTCCTAGTAGGAGTAGGGGCAACTGTAGTGTATTGAAAACTGTTAAAATTACAAGCTATTATAAATTCTCTGGGGTTTCCTGGTCCTGCTTGCAGGCTAAGGGACACTGAAGGAAGCGTGTGATCTGGGTCCTCAGACTTCAATCCGCAAAAGAGTTGTCTGGAACAAGATGGGTTGAGTTGGACCTCTCTGCCTTTGGTAGCAGATCTCCCTCTCTCTATTTGGATGTTGTGTGTTAGATTTCTGGATTCTGTGAAATAAAGAAATGTTACACTGCAGCCTTTAAGGGGAAGTGTTTGTTCTGTTTCTAACTGTGTGTGCGTGCGTGTGCACACGCGCCATGAACAGAAGACAGCCCAGTGCTGCCTTAAGTAACTCTCAACTGGGGCATGGTCCCTTAAGGGTTTTCCAGATCATGTCCTAAAGTACTGTAGTAAGTAGTTGCTCTTTCATTGGACATAACACCTCAAATTACTAATATGTTGTGATATCTTACCATGTTAAAGTGAGTAAACTGAGAACTGTGGAAATCAATAGAGTGGTTAGAGTGTTGTAGACTCCACACAAAACGTATACATTGCAGAGATCTAGTTGGTAGGCCCCACACAAACTGTATACACTGGCCTGAGAGTCCGGAGACCTGTATTTCTATTGCTGGTTCTGCCACGGATGTGCTGTGTGACTGTGCGCAAGTCAATTCACCCCTCCAGGCGTCTGTTTAACACACTCTGTCTCGTCTGTTTTAGATTGTAAGCTCTTAAGGGCTGTCTCCCACTCCATATACACACAGCAACTACCATAATAGAACCTTGCCGTCAGCTGCAGACTTTAGGTGCTACCTTAAGGTAAGTAGCGGTTTGAATTTGCTGAAGGTGCAGTGGCATAAATGGTGACCGCATATTGTGGATCTATAGATACTGAACAATTTTAGACAATATTTTCTAGGCAACATCTGCTTTTGTTTAAATGATCTAATACAAAATATGAGCACCTAAGAGTTTTGGAAATAGTAAATATGTAGTTATCTGGCCACAGGCTGATATTTTAAGACACTGAAATGTGGGTACTAGCCAAAGAGATCATTTTAAGGTACTGAAAGTGGGAAGTTTGGGTTGTTTTCTAACAGTTACTGGTGTGTGTGTGTGTGTTCGGGGGGGAACAACTGTAGAGAATGAAGGGTTGTATGACAGCTTCTCACTGAAGCAGTTGTAAGTTTGTGTGTGTGTGTTTTCACATGGGCTAAACAACTTATTTTCCCCCATGTCATTCTCAGAAATAGTTGAACCAATTTTGCTCAAGTTTTCCTAAAAAAACTCAGCCAAAAGCAGACATCTGGCACATAAGTCCAAATGGTTAAAATTTGGTAAAGTTATAAGCAACTGGAAACGGTCTTGCAATGGGAGTGTCAGGCAACCTTAAGTATTAGCAGAGCTTCTGGCTCTGCATATAGTATATCTTATTATTTTGTGCCAAGAGAGGGCAAGGACACTGCCATGAAGACAAAAATCCAGCATGAGGGGAAAAAAAACCATGAGGATAGAAACTTTTACTGCAGGCACCCCTTTCCTAAAAGGCATGTGGCTGCTCCCAAGCACAAAAACTCTTTATCTTACATTCCATTAAGTCTTCCAGTGGCTACTTAAATACACTAATATAGCTTGACTAACACTCCTTTTGAAAGTCCATCTCACCTTTTACTTGCAAAAATACCTCTTCAAATTTTTCTTACAACATTCCTTTTTAGGTCTGGTCTGTCCAAAATCCTACATTGTATAGCCTTGTCTTTTGTATACGTATGATATATTATATGTTGTCAGTCCAGCTTGTACAATGGGGACTCTTTGTACGTATAAAAATCTAAGTTATGTTAAACTCCTTGTAAACAAGACCTCAGATTAAGGATGGTCTTGTGTTTAAGGCACAGGGTTGAGAATCAGAGGATGTGGGTTCTTTTATTGGCTGTATCCCGTACATACTTTTTGACTTTTGGCAAATCACTTAATCTCTGTAACTCAAATCCCTAGCTGAGAAATAGGGATAATATTTCCATTTAAAGGCACTCACTCTTGGGGTATGAGGGGGATGAACATCATAGAAATGCCTTATGAATATATGTACAATTCAATTAACAGCACTAACACTCCACACATGTATGCAGAGTAAGTTAAGAAAAGATTTAATGGACCTAATTCTCAGGAAAACCTGATAGCTGAGTCATATGAATTGGAAATATGTGATTTTGACTTTGCAGGTTCTGGGCCTTAGCTGGTAAGCAAACACTTAATACAAGCATGTAATTTTACTTAGTGACTAGTCTCGCTGACTTTAATATAAATAAAGTTGTACATGTTCATAAGTGTTTGCAGAATCAAATCTTGGCGGCTTTCAGTACGGGATGAAATATATGATAGGCATTTTCCTAAACACTACAATGGAAGGAAGATATGCAGGAAAGGGCTTTAGAATCAAGACCTTAATAAGTGCATAGAATATATTAACGATCCGCATTTTCAAAGTAAGTCATTCAATTTATACCTTTCTTATCAAACGTCACATTACTAAAAAAAGAGGTAAAGAAAAATAATTTACACTGATTTTTCCCAAAATATAATAATGTAAGCTACTGGGCAGTTTCACCAGTCAGACAATAGAAAAGTATCTCCAAGCCTCAGTCTCTTAAAAGCCCTTTCCTCAGGGCTTGCTTATTATCCATCAAACAATCACAAAAACAAAAAGCAAATCTGGGGGAAAACCCTGGGCAACAGCTTCATAAAAGCTTTCCCTGCTTTAACCAGAAAAGAAGATACACCCTACCCCTCTGACTCAGCTTCCCCTTCCTTTTTCATTCTGCCCCAAGTCTCACTGATCATATAGATCTGATGTACTACATTTACCGATTGTAATCACAACAAAAATTGAACAAAATCAGTCCCTTTTATGGTAAACCTCCCCAGGCAATAATAACTAGATTAGTATTTCAAGATTAAGCATGTTCATGTAAAACATTAGGGTTGTTAGTGATTTTTATGAGAAAGTGGCTACTCCCTAAGTCTTTTGGGGGGAATGCTGTGGTGGGGTAGAGGGAAGTACTGTGGCCATTGTCTTGCAGGGCTTATCATCTTCTCCCCTAGCCATATCTGTCAGGGCTGGAGTGTGGAGACTTTGTTGCATGGACTCCACAATGTCTGCCAATAGCTGAGTGGATGGAAGTGATAAACATGAAACTTTCACCCGGTGGGAACTGCTTTCCAGCACTCCTAGGGTGCCTATGGAGTCGCTGGAGGGTTGCAGAGTCTTGCTTGCATACAACATGCACAGCCCCTACCTGCCAACTACTGCTGAAAAAGTCCGAGAGTCGGTTTGGCGAGGCACATGACTATTAGAGCATGGTTCGGTTGATATATGTTATGAAGAACAAAATAAAGACTGTGTTATATGACCAGAGGAGCTGCTCCACATAGCACTAAACCTCGCAGGAAAATTATTTCCTTTAAAAACGATGCCTTTACTGCACTTTAAAAATCGTGGCTTTCCTTTCTTGTACGGAACGGTCAGATGATCCTTAAAGCATGCCCAGACCAGATGACTCTCGCTGCTAAGATATAGGTTATGTCTACAGTACAGACCTTACAGTGGCAGAGCTGTACCACTCTGAGGTCTCCTGTGTAGCTGCCCTTTGGTGGCAGGAGAGAGCGCTCCTGCCCCCGTAATTGAACCACCCCCAGCGAGCGAGGTTAGCTATGACTCCTGCCGCCGTAGTGCTGTGCACGGTACCACTTTTGCTGGTGAAACTCCTGTCTGGCAGAGGCGGTTTTTTTCACACCCCGACTGACAAAAGTTTTACCCACAAAAGTGGTCGTGTAGACAAAGCCATAGTTAATAACTGGTGTCTTTCTTTCCAGGGCTGGTTCTCATGCATCGTGAAACTGACAGAGGCAGCAGTGCTCTGGGCTGGGAGTAGCCCCAACAGGAAGACAATGTTATCTGCATGTTCCTCACTTATCCAGACCACAGAGAGAGCAAAGGCCTAATCACGCTCCCCCTAAAGGCCCATCTGCGACTGCTGTTCGCAAATACCTCCAATGGCTGGAGATGGGGACACTAGATGGGGAGGGCTCTGAGTTACTACAGAGAGTTCTTTCCCAGGTGTCTGGCTGCTGGGTCTTGCCCACACGCTCAGGGTCTAACTGATCGCCATATTTGGGGTCAGGAAGGAATTTTCTCTCTGGTCAAACTGGCAGAGACTCTAGGGCGGTTGCCTTCTTGTGCAGCATGGAGCATGCATCTCTTGCTGATTTGAACTACAGTAGAATGCGAGGTGGATTCTCTGTAACTTCAAGTCTTTAAATCAAGATTTGGGGATATTAGTAACTCAGCCAGGGGTTATGGGCTATATAGGAGTGGGTGGGCAAGATTCTGTGACCTGTGATATGCAGGAAGTGAGACTAGATAATCATGATGGGCTCTTCTGTCCTTAAAGCCTATGAGTACAGTCAATCGGACTTCAATAATAATAGGGTGGAGTGAGCGATCTGTACTGCACATTACCTTTTGACAGTGCTCCTGATGCTGGAATGCCAGTAAGGACTTTCTGCAGCTGTCCACTGGCCTGCATTTAAATTTGCCATCTGAGCCCTCCACTCTTTTCCCCTTACTTCTGTGTCTGCTTCTCTTGCCCTTGGATCTTGTCTCCTGTCTCCTTACCTGACCGGCATCTATGCCTTGCCTCCTCTAGTGGGGTGCAAGAAACCGAATGATTGATTATAAGAAGTGGCAGACAATCAAATAGCCTAAATCGCAGCAGGACTGGGGTGTGCCTGAATTGGTCCCATTTACTTCTCACATACTTTTCCCTTCAATGAATTTGAAATTTATCACTGATCAGGGCTGCTGCACAGTCTCCATCTCTCAAATGCTATGGATGCTAGATAAACTTGGACAACTGAGGTTTCAGGTAATCAAGACCTGTAACAAAATAAAAGATGGGGGAGAGAAATATGACCTTTTGGGAAAAATGGGGATTGTGATGACAGATTTGGATAATTCAGGTTGTACTTTCCATCCTAATGATTAAGACGATAGGTCAGAGGTGTCGGACTGTAATGATACAGAAGGCATTAGATACTCATTTGTCTTCCTCAATTCTCTTACTATTACTATCCTCCCACTTGGAGGATTCAAGGGTGGAGTGGAAATACAGGATGTAAGAATTCCCAGCAGTTTATCAACTGAGTCCACATAATTAAATGTTATACAGGTGCCCCTGGTCTAAAAACTTTGGAAACTGTCCAGTAAAATAGAGGTGAGAACCTGTTTTTTGTTTGTTCTGTTTTACTAATAACATGAAAAAAATGATCTGACCCAACCAAACCAACAATCTTCTTATTTTCTGAGTCAGACTGACTTTTTCAAAGAATATTGCTGTGCTTGGCAGAATTCATTTTTATTTTTTAGAATTTAGATGGATAATATTGATGCTTACTTTTAAGCATTTTAAAATTATTGATTTAACTTTTCACAGTTAAGCAAAATTCTGTGGTTTCAGCTTTTTTAAATTTTTATGCATTCAAATGTTCACAGTTATGGGACATTATGGGGAGGCTCAGACAATAATTATGTAATGACAGTGGACATTAAGATTCAAAAAGTTAAAGCTTTCTAACCCTTAAAACACAAATGGTCAACATTACATGTAAAAATATGCAAAGTAAAGATCCTTAAATCATATTCTAAGAAGTTCTCAAGCATCATTTTCGTTACATTGCCTATCTGTAAATTTCAATTATCAGCGACAGAAATATGTTTTTGTTGGTTTGTGTGCATACTGCAAAATGGACATTTACTGACATTGACCAAAGATGTAAGACCACTGCTTACCACACCTATGAAGTTCCTTTACTTGTACATACATGTTTTCCCTTTTGAATTAACAGTGTCCATCATAGTCAATTGTATGGTTTTATTGCCTTATTCATTTTGCATTTTAAAGTGACATTCAATACATTGTCACAAGAGGGGGAAAATCAGATACAGACTAAATATTGACACATGGAAAAACACAGAAATCTGCCATTGCTCTTGTGCAGTAGAAGGCTGGAATAAAATGCCAATATGAGATTTAGTAAAGAAAACAAGAGTTAGAAAGAGACATTTACCCATTGCCTGCCTTCATCTTGGATTTTCCATGTACCCCCTTGCTGTAGTTTTGTACATGTAAATAAAATAAGAAACAAACAAATGTTTTCTATCCCTCTTCCTCAGTGGGAATTTTTCCATCCCTTGACACACACTCCTTTTGATTGAGAGCATCCTGGGCAACTGTTAGCAAGTTGTTATTTAATGCAATTAATTAATTTTAATTGTTATTTAAGGCAACTTTAATTTCATCCCTAATTTACCTTCTGCTCCCCTTTAGCTCAGCCCTCTGGCTTACTGATAGAAAGAGGTCTCTGTCATCAGTAGGTGTTGGGCCTGTGGCCATAGGCTGAAGGCCAGTTGCAAGAAGACAGGAGGCAGCCAAGTGTATTGTGGATACAGAGAGATGGAGAGACCTAGTCAGAGATGGAAGAGGAATTGGCTAGGGTCTATGGTATAATACTTTACAGAGAGCCCCATCAATCCTCAGGACAGCCTGGGATAATTATACCAAACATACAAGGTACATTGAGACTTATCATTAAAAATAAATAGATCCATCGACTACTACCAACAGAGAGAAATAGAGACAACTCCCTAGAAAGAACTGATTATTCTAACTTGGAGAGAACCCTCTGTATACATGGACATTTGAGACTGAGGACCAGGGAGTCTTGTATTGGTCTCTCAGACAAAGACTTTTTCAGTGAGAGCCAAGTCTGGCACAGCATTAATCCAATGTAAACGTGTAGGAGGTTTGGCCTACTTCCACAGCAAAGAAATAAAATGCGTGGAGATCAATAAAGAAAGATGAATGTGTTTGCCTTTATGGTGGCTTTCAGTTGTCATTACAATATCTTGATGAAGATAGATGGTAGGTTAACAGGAAAGGAGCCCTTTGCAATATTGTATACAACTTCTGAACTCTGCAAACTTTGTCTTCTTATAATCATGATTATTTATTATTTATACAGTTCCGTAGGTGCTTTGCAGAGAGAAAGTTGACAAAGGGCCAAATTCAGAAACAAATAAGTTTAGAAGTAATCTAAATTGTAGTTTACTCCAGACACACCAATGTAGGTGTTAGACCAGATTGGTCCTTGTCTGCCTGAGAGAATTCTGCAAAACAATTTCCCACTGCTGCTACCCCCAGTTCATTTATACTGTTGAGAGCCCTCACATTTGTGGCTCTGATGGCTTGAGGCTTAAACACTTTTCAGATTAATTAAAAACACTGCAAACCACTGGAGCCCTGCCTACAAATTCGGGCCTGGATTAACCAATGTGCACGAAGTGCACTTGCTGGGGGGCCCTACCTCAGGAGGGAACCCAACCACTGGGAAAAAATGGATGAGGAACTGGCAGCCCTGGGGCCACCTGTGGCTGCCAGATCACTTTGTATGACTCGTCACCTCCAGAAGGGACAAATTCCCCTCTCTACCTCCCCTGTCATCCCTGCCCTCGCCCCCTCCTCCCCCCACCTTCCTGATCTCACTGTGTTGCTCCTGTATCCTCCATGTGGCACTTGTGGCCTGCTGCTGGCCATAGAAGGCATGCTACCTGCCCCGGGATCTGTTTCTTTAGAAGCAAAGCCTACTAAGGCTATTCCTGCTGCGTAAGTGCCGTGAGAGCTGGTGCTGCTTAGTGTTGTCTCATGGAAGAGTATGTAACCTCTGGAAAGAGGGGCAGGGAAAAAAGGGCGTATGGCTCGCCAAAGGGTTTTAGTGGATTTTGTGGCCCTCTACTACCACTATCATGTGATCTGTCTAGTTTAAGGAAGGCGTGGGGCGGGGGGCAATTTCCTTTGTGCCCGCAGCTCCAAAATGCTTTAATCTGTCCCTGCCTATGCTGGGGAGTCTACTGATGCGTACATCCATTCAGCCGAACTGCTGGTAGCATCTGCATGTAGACATGGCCGAGACCTACTTATTGTCTCATAGTCGCTTAAACTCTCACTCACTTATCGACATGAAACTTGTCCTTCCCCCAACATAGCATCCTCTCTCCATTTTCTCCTCTATGTCTAAGGGAATCTAAATTGATATTACTGACATGCCAAAGGACCAGCAAAAAGGAGTGGAGCAAGAAAAGCATCTAACAGGAACAGGGAAGAATATATGAGTTAAAGCAGGTAAGTAATACCTTCTTATAGCTTCTCAGCCTGTGAGTGTAGACTCTTTCACACTCTCACATTGGTAAATGGTGCAAGCAAGACCCTATGTTCTGTGTATCATGGTAAACCTAATTTAGGTTTACCATGAATGCATCCGATGAAGTGAGCTGTAGCTCACGAAAGCTTATGCTCAAATAAATTGGTTAGTCTCTAAGGTGCCACAAGTCCTCCTTTTCTTTTTGCGAATACAGACTAACACAGCTGCTACTCTGAAACCTAAATTAGGAAGCGGGAATACAGAATTATGTGACACTGTTCCTCTTTCCCCTCCGCCCCCAGCACATCAGCCCAATCAGTAGAGCTGGTCGGAGAAACTTTGACAGAAATATGTTCTGTCAGAATGTGCCATTGAAATCGAAATGCTTTGCAAAATTGGGTCAGTTCACTGGAATTTTGTTTCAGAACTCAGAGGGGAAAAGTTCCAACAATGTTGACACGTTGGGAATGAAACTTTTTGATTTGTTGTTTTGAAATGACTTTTTGTTTTGAATTCTTTATTTTAGAGTATTATAGATTATAATATAATCCAAAATAACAGAAGTCAAAAATGAAATGTTTCAATTGACCCCAAATGATTTTTTCCTCTCCAGAATTTTTCTTCATGGAGAATTTCAGTATTTTCAGGTTTTGTTCCAATTCAGAATGAAGCAAAATTTCATGAAACAAAACCACTCTACCAATCAGCACAGTGTCCATTTTCATGTTAAATATATTTTATGCCGCCCCCAAACTATCCATTTTCAGTGTACTGCAGGTTTGTGTATTGAAAATGCATAACTGCATTGGCCATGATGTTGGGTAAGAACAGGAGGTGACTAAATTTGGGAAAGGGTTTTGAATTCTTCATCCCAGTGAACTTTAACATCAGGTCACTGCCCCACTGCACCCTGCCCCTGCCGAATCCAACAATGAGTGGTAAGCACCTTATCATATGTTTCTGCTAAAATGATGGGCAATGAAATACTTTGAATTATATTATTGACTGTCGTCTTTAGTCTCCAGCATCAACATCCGAGTGAGCTTTAATGGGAGTAGAATTAGCAAACGTCATTTTATGTTCAATTTGTATTTTAAGGGTTATCTTTTTAATCATGAGAACTACAGACCTTTTTTTATAATTTTGTCAAATTCAAAAAGGTGGACTATTACGTGGCAATTTATGCAGCTGTATAACTGAATTGCCTTCGACGACTATAAATATATAAAAAGGAAAAAAGGAAATAAAATTAAAAAAATAAAGATTAATAATGAAAAACTAGATCTATTTTAAAAAAAAACAAAAAGCATGTCAATGATAAAGGCATGTACCAGGCACGGTCATTATTCTATACTTACTATGCCAATAAACCCACAATAAGAAAGGAGAACTATGGAATAGTTCCTAGAACAATATATCATTAGGAGAGTGCTGAACAGTGTTTCCTCTAATTTTTTCCATCCATTTGCAGAATGAATTTTATGTGCACCATATCAAGATAATGCGCGGATGTGCACCACCAATAGAAACAAAAAACCTAGATATAAGTATTTTTAAAAAGTTACCGTAGGGATAATTACTCCAGCCAGGATAGGTTAGGCATTTTACTACTACTCAAAGAATTAAATTTAAGCGTAAGAGAGAAATAAAAATTATGAAATGCATATGTAAACGGGGGAATGGTCCCGCTATTGTGGGGAACTTTCCTGTCTTATACACTAGCCCCAGTTAAAGGGGCTAGCGAAAGGATCTGAGTCGTCACTCCCACTTCCTTTACCCAGAGGCCTGCCTAGGATGACCAGACGTCCCAATAAAATCGGGACTGACCCAATTTTTAGTTATTTGTCCCGTGTCCTGACCGATGCACCATCGGCATGCCATTTGTCCCAATACTGCGGCTTTGGCTGCTCCGGCCGCTCTCTCCCCACCCCCCACCCCCCCCCCCGTCCTTCGGCAACTCTGCTCCAGGTTTTGTTTTGTTTTTTGTTTTGCTTCCCCCATGTTTCCCGATATTTTGTCCGTTTCATCTGGTCACCCTAGGCCTGCCGGACCTTGAGGGCTCCCCTTCCACTCTCCTGTGTGGCAGAGTCCGCATAACCCCAACAAGGCTGGGCCCAGGATTCCTGGAGGGCTCAACTCTCAACTTTGTCATGGTCACTTAGGGAGGGGGCTAGGGTGTCCCCACTCCAGGGTGCATTCTCTGCACTGGATGCTCCCCTGACCCACTGATCATTACATACAGTGCAAAGCAAATACAATTTATTAAACAGCAATCAATTAAAAAAAAATAAGGAAAAAATGGGGAAGGTTAAAGCAAAACATGTAAACCCGCTCTGTGGCCCGGGGATGTCACAACCAGGGTCTCTGAAATGTAAGGGAAGTTCAGTCTGTTCCTCACAAGTCCCAGGTCTCCTTCTCAGACCCTAGCTTTGCTGCAGGGATGCTGTGGGTTGGACACTTGCTTTGGCAGTGGCTACACACCCTCAGGCTCTAGGTGGCAGGACCCTTCTTCCCAGCATCACCCCCGCTCCATGTTACGATCCCCTCCCAAATATGGCCTGCAAGGCCTCTTGGCTGGGGGTGTCTCCCTGCACTGGCCCACTGTCCAGGTTTGCTCTCCCCAGCTGCTCACTGCACCTGGCTCCAGACTACTCCAGCTCCAGCTCCACTCTGCCTCAGGACGGCTGCTGCTCTGCCTCCAGCTCCCTGGGCTGATTCTCTGGCCCCTCTGGCTCTGGTTGCTACAGCTCTGCTCCCAGGACAGGTCTGCTCTCTGGGCCGCTTCTGTGACTCTGCTCCCAGCCCTGACCTGCTTCCTGAACTGCTCCTCTGGCCCCTCTGGCTGGCACGGCTCTACTCCCCAGCTCAGGTCGGGCCTCTGCTTTCTCCTTAGCTCAGCCCCACTCTGTCTGACCCAAACAATTCCAGCTCACACAGAGGACAGGACCCCCCTGGCCTCCTGACTCCCTGATCAGCCTGCCCACCCTGTGAATCAGGCTGACCTGGAGCATCGGCCTCTCCCCATTGTTCCTGGGCACTGTCAGTCTCAGGGTCCTGATTTCCCATCGACCCTTTCTCTTGGTACTGGGAGCTAGCCAACCAAAACACCCCCAATGAGTTTTAGTCCCCTTACACAGAGACTAGTCAAAAAACTAAAACAACACATTTTGAAAGAAGTATCAAGTAAAACAATAATAGAAGTATATGTTGGGAGGTAGTGTGAAAGACAGAGTGTGTGGGTGGGTGAGAGAGAGAGAGACACTGCTTGTTCAGACACAGCAACAGCTGACAGCAAGCTCCCTCCATCCTGAGCCCTGTCATGTCCTTCACCCCCCACCCCACTCTGTGGAGATGGGGTACAGGGGCAGGGGAGTGGGACACCCTGGCATCAACCCCGCCCCCCGCTCTGCACACCCCAAACAGGAGGCTCCCAGGAGCTGCTGGCCAGGGGCTCCAAGGCAGAGGGCAGGAGCAGTGGGGCTGTGGCGGGAGGGACACCTGAAGAGCAGAGCTTAGAGGGAGCTTAGCTGAGTCATGCTAAATCATGAAATGATCCATCTTCGTGTACGGCTAACATCAGGTATTGGACAGTGACACTAGAGGCCAGGCTGAGTCATTGGGCAGAGTAAAGGAGGAATCAGGAAAAGGGAGGGAGTGAAACCAGGTGGAGAAAGGTGGGAAGAGGAACTGGGTGGAGATAATTAGGCCAAGGAAGGGAGGGAGAACCAGGAATGGAAGACAGTCAGGCAGAGACACAGGCAAGAGGAAACAGACCGAGTAGGGGAAAGTGGGGGAAGGTGAGAACCAAGCACAATGTGGAAACTAGGAAAGGAGGAAGCTAGACAAATGGAGTAGAATAGAACCAGTGATTGGGGTCAAGAGCCGGTTAGGGGGAGACAGGTTTGTCGGGGAGGATAGGCTGAAATTCCTCCTATGCGGAGCCCGCACTGCACAGACCAGGGCAGTGCTTTGTGGGCTGGCCCAGGATCCCTGACAGTGGTTGGGCCAAAAGGAAAAAACTGGGTCTTTGCCACCTTCCTCACACATGAGCCCAGGATGGCTAGAGGGCTGGCAAAAAAAAAAAAAAAATCCCACCTCTCCTTTCATCTCTCCTCTGAGTAGACAATGGTGCTGCCATTTAAAAAGGGACTGCATGGGCTGTGGGAGAGGCAGGCTGGGTGTCTGAGTTTAGGGCTGGGAGACAGGCCCGGCAAGTCCCTATGAGCCTCCATTGCATTTAATAACTATAATAAATGGGAGGCGGTGCCTTAGTCCAGGATTAAAGAATCAAATCCAAATGTGTGGGCAAGGAGCCCTCTTACTAAATCGAGGAATCCACCTATCCTGGCTTTGAGGCCTATTGAGACATACTTGAAAAATGAGGTAGAGAGACCTATTCTTCTCATTGTTTGGGTTGCTTTGAACGACACCAGATGAACTGCCTGGCAAAAAGATCCTAAATTACGTGAGTTTTTTTATGTGCGTGTTTTTAGGACTTTGCTAAATAGAACTTGACTGGGAGTGTTGGAAACTAGAGCTCGCTTTCTGCCAGACTTGGAAAGGAAACCTCTGGGTCTGGTAGAAATTGAGTTATACCTAGAAAGGTAATGTAAGGATAGGGTACCAAATTAAGGGCTTGTCTGCATCAATAGACGGTATAGTTAGTGATACAACACCCCAAGTGGGGACACAGGTACATTGGTATGAAAGCGCT
The DNA here is from genome assembly GCF_965140235.1 of Caretta caretta. Taxonomy (NCBI): domain Eukaryota; kingdom Metazoa; phylum Chordata; order Testudines; family Cheloniidae; genus Caretta; species Caretta caretta. Next base: position 197,292,635 of record NC_134208.1, on the reverse strand, counting down.
TGTACGGGTCTACCTTATTCTTCTTGCCGTACAGGGATAAGCTATAAGCACTTTTATATTGATATAACTGTATCCATGCTATAGGTAGTAGTGCTGTAAATCTTTTGGTTAATAAAAAAAAATCATATCTTTAACCAAAATAGTTATACCAGTATTAATATTGTATGTAGACCCAGGCCTCAGTCTAACAGAAGCTGTAGATCTGAGTGAATGTTCATTCCAACAGAAAATGCTAAATACTTTAAATCTTAAGACTCAACAATAACAGCATTAATTAAACAAAACGTTAAAATGTAATAACTGTATACAGGGAAGATAAGCTTGAGTCCTGCCTCACAATGTCTATGCTACAGGACTTAAAGAAGGTTACAGAAACTAGGGATTTGGCAAACCAGCTGTGCGCTAGCCTATTCCAGATTAACTCTTTGTTCTGCTGGAGTACTGAGCAAGCTCTTCTTTTGGTTGCTCCACAAAAAAATTGAGATGAAACAGTTAAGTTTGTTATGCATCATGTACCTGATGTAAACCCAGAAAAGACAGGAAATGAAAAGTTAAGCCACCTAACAATACATAACCTTTACTTCTCCACGTATGAGCAAATACCCACAACTACTGTACACAACCACCCACCAATACCTTAACTCTACGTACCTAGCCCTGCAGCACCTCCTTTACCAATCACATCAGGCTACCTCGGTCCTTATCTTCTGCACACCCCTTCCTCACACTGCCGCCTCCCCACATTATTACTTGTGAATGTTTGTTTGGTGTAGTAGTTTTGGTGTGTTTGTCCACTTTCCCTTTGTAACTTTTGGAGCACGGACCTTTATTACTGAGCCAGTGACGGAGTCCAACAAATTTCCATGGTTCACCACCGGGGGAACTCCTCTGACAAACTCCTGGAACCTTTTTTGCCCAAGACTCCCGCTGTGCTGTGGGGAATTCCAAGGGTAGTAGGGATTGCAGTGGATTGGGTGTGAGGGTGGGTGATAGAAGCAGCCCCCTCCCTGTTCCATCCATTGGTTTGCCCCATTTGCATTCTCTCTCCATTCTCCTTTCACATGCCCTGAAATTCCCAGCTTCTCACGTTCTCCCTCCTGCCAGTCCTATGTTCTCCTGACCCCACAGTTGATTGCTCGTCCTGCCTTCCGTATTGATGCTGGAGCAAATGATTAAACAATCTATTTGTAAGTTGGAGGATAATAGTGTTCTAAGGAATAGACAGCATGGATTTGTCAAGAATAAATCATGCCAATCCAACCCTTTGCTAGGGTTACTGGCCTAGTGGATGGGGTGGGGTGGGGGGAGGGAAGAAGTAGATGTGATCTATCTTGATTTTAGTAAGACTTTTGACACATTTTCGTAAGCAAACTTGGGGAATGTGGTCTAGATGAAATTGCTATAAGGTTGAACTGGTTGAACAACTGGTTGAAAGACCATATTCAAGAAGTAGGTATCAATGGTTCATTGTCAAACTAGGAGGACATATCTAATGGTTCCCCATAGGGGTCTGTCCTGGGTCTTGTATTGTTTAACATTTTCATTAACGAGTTGGATAATGGAGTGGACAGTATGCTTATAAAATTTGTGGATGACACCAAGCTGGGAGAGGTTGTAAGCACTTTGGAAGACAGGATTAGAATTAAAAATTACCTTGACAAATTGGAGAATTGGTAAGAAATCAACAAGATGAAACTCAACAAGCACAAGTGCAAAGCACTGCACTTGGGAAGAAAAAACGTCAAATGCACAAATACAAAATGGGGAATAACTGGCTAAGCAGTAGTACTGCTAAAAGGGTTATAGTGGATCACAAATTGAATATGAGTCAACAGTGTGATGCAGTTGCAAAAAAGGTAAGTATCATTGTGAGGTGTATTAACAGGAGTCATAGGTAAGATCTGGTCATCAGAGATGACCATACCTGGTGATTGTGGGGGGGAACAATTTAATGGTTCAGCTGCCCCCAGAACAGGTCAAGTCATGCCCCCCCCCCCCACGTTATTCCCAGTCTCCCCTCCTGGAAAGCAGTGGCCCTCTCCCTGCAGCTCTAAGCTATTGCTCCTGCCTCTCTCCATGGGGTGCAGCTTGCTGGCTCCGGCAGCTGCTATGCAGGGAGGGGGCTCAGCCGCCCCGTGTGACCAAGCAGGGCTGGCAAACCCTGGCAGAAATCTGGAGGGGCACGTGACCCCATCTCCTCCTTCCCCCATGCATTGCCTCTGCTGGGTACCAAACTTTAAGAAAGATGTGGACCAACTGGAGAGCGTCCAGAGGAGAGCAACAAAAATGATAAAAGGTTTAAAAAACCTGACACAGGAGGAAAGCTTAAAAAAACGGGCTTGTTTAGTCTCAAGACAAGAAGACTGAGAGGGGGACCTGATAAGTCTTCAAATATGCTAAGGGAGGTTATAAAGAGGATGGTGATCAATTGTCCATGTCCACCAAAAGTAGGAAAAGAAGGAATGGGCTTAATCTGCAGCAAGGGAGAGTTAGGTTAGATGTTAGGAAAAGTTTTCTAAGTGTAAGGATAGTTAAGCACTGAAATAGGCTTGGAAGTTTTAAGAACAGGGATGATAGGTATACTTGGTCCTGGCCCACTGCAGGGCTAGATGACTTCTCGAGGTCCTCTCAGCTCTACATTTCTATGATTCTAAGCCTGGAGGGGCAGTGGAGTTGGTGTTTGATGGAGGCAGAGTTACTTCTAGGCATCTCGGATTTATGCTATACTCCTATTGACTGTTCTTTGCAATGACACTGGGGCTTTGTACATGCTAATAAAGCCACTGAGCTAGATCTGTGCTTTGGAGCAATTCCTGGGGGACTTTCTATCTCCCCAAAGGTAGTAAGAGTTTGGAAAACCCAGCAGAGAGGGGTCCCGCAGTACACCAGCAAGAGTCCTTAGCTGACACCTCAAAAGACCCAGCTCCTATATACTATCCACCAGATTACTAGCTGGTTTATAAGGAATTAAAATAACTAGGAGTGACTGAACACTGCATATCAGACCTTGCACTTTATCTGTAAAGCACCATGCTTGTCTATAGCATTATATAAATAACACACAAACTATAGTAAAAGAATATTATTCAGGTTGCAAATTCAATATGCAAAAATTAGGAAGTGCAAGTGTTAAGGTTTCCTGTGGAAAGATATGGGGTTCTTTAAAGCAAAAATGTGAAATTGAACATGTTTCTGCTATTAACATGGAATCCACTGTGGGAAAACCAAACAGAATTGTATTGTCCCACACGTTCCCACTCCAGCAAACCCCTGCGTCCCTGTGACACGCTGTAGGAAGGAGCTTCCAGGTCTTCCCAAGCACCATCTTTAGGTGGACAAATATGGAGCTGTCTTGAACAGCGACAAGAGCAGAACAGCGAGTCACAAGTGGCAAGATAATCACTTAGAGCAAATGTCAGCTGAACCTTTCACTTCACACACAGGGATGAAGGCTTCCCCCGAATGACAGTTACACCACCTCCAACTTATTTGTTGTTTATATTGTGGTAACACCTAGGAGGCCCAATCGGGGACCAGGGCTCCATTTCACAAGGTGCTGTACAGACACAGAAGAAAAAGATGCTCCCGGCCCCAAAGCAACAGTAAGTAGATACAGGCAGACAGCTTGGGAAGCACAAGGAAACAATAGCGGTCAGCATGAAAGGCAGTAGTCGTAGCACACCAGCTGCCTCACTTGTCAAGTTGTTTTAGAGACATCATGGCAAAGGAGAGTTTTAAATTCAACTGCTATGGAAACGTGAGTTCACTCTATAGAGCTTGCATTAGTGTGAGTTGTTCACTTCTCAACCACATCGCTACACCCAAAAGCTCAGTGGAAGAAGGGGGTTACGCTAACATTTCAAAAGGGCCAATTTTAAAAAAATAATCCAGGGGGTCTGGAGAGCTCTGCGGGTATCCTGATGAATTCTAGGTCACTTTTTTTCTTTTATGCTATATCAAATGTATTCAAGTATTATTTTTAAGTGTCCCCTTAACTAGCTTTCTATTTTTTTCTTTAGAAAAACTATAACGTTCTCCTAAATTTATTCTCTTCATTTCTTATAAACCAATTTGCAATCTTGACTTCTGCTTAATGATTTTATGCTACATGCACGGTATACGGAGTGGCTGGGGACAAAGTTAAGGTTCTCTATAGTATTTTACCTCTGAATTTCCATAATGTCAAATTCCTGAGTTGTTTTAAAAGGGCAGTTGTAATACCAACAGACCCCAGTTGTTGGCAGATGGGATCAAACCTGGGACCTCTGGAGCTTAGTGCATGAACCTCTACTACAGTGGCTCTCAAACTTTTGTACTGGTGACCCCTTTCACACAGCAAGTCTCTGAGTGCAATCCCCCCTTATACGTTAAAAAAACATTTTTATATATTTAACACCATTATAAATGCTGGATGCAAAGCAGGGTTTGAGGTGGAGGCTGACAGCTTGCGACCCCCATGTAATAACCTCGCAACCCTCTGAGGGGTCCCAATCCCCAGTTTCAGAACCCCTGCTCTACTGAATTAGCTAAAAGCCATTTGACTCTCAGCTAAGGCTATAAAGCAGACTCATTAATCTCTCTCTCTAGGTGGTCTTGGTGCCACTAGATAGGACAGAACACCGCACCCAGGAGATGTGTGTATTACACAGTGTAAGCTGGTAGTGTCTTGGCTTCCTAACGTGTGTGTGCGTTTTTTTAAATGGCAACATTCTAATAGGTTGTTCTCTTAAGTTGTTCCTGGAAAAGATATTGTCCCAAAACACACTGAGAACAGCTGGTGCAGCAGCCTCCAGGCCTTTCAATCTGGGAGCTGGCAGCTTGAGTATCTTGAGATCTCAATTGCTGAGGCAGGCTGGCCGCGGGAGGGTGGTCCTTCAGATAGCCAGGATTCAAATCCACACGTCCAGCTCCTTCTAGGGCTGAACATAAAGTTGTGTATGCAGATGGGGGAGGGAGATGAAAAGAGCCAAAAGATGTAAAGTCTTAGTGTCACTTTTTTAAAGTAAGTTATGCTCTCTCTCAGAGGGAGATCAATAAGCCAAAGCCTGCAAAACATCACCTAGAAACAGGGAGTTTGGTATTTCTGTTACTAGCTGACTTTCAGACTAAAATTATCCCTTTTTACTTCTGTCACATAATCTTGCTCGTGTCGTGCAAAATACTGCCTGAATAGTCCTAGTCGTATGTCAGACTCATCTGGTTTTCATTAGGATCTTCTGCCATAGCAATGCAGATAAAATACTCTGGTCTGCTATAAGCATATCACTAATCAACAGCTTGTAATTTGTGAGCTACTAAACACATAAATAAAGAGCTATGCAGCTGTGTACGAGCCAAGAACATATCCCAGCCAAATCTTTAAGAAGTTGACTGGAAGGAAGGCACTTCACTGACAGAGGGCAGTTTAATATGTTTATGGGGGCTGTCCTGCTGTCTCGTTATAATGTGTTCTCGCCTACTCGTTGGGTGATGCTAGCAAGGGGCCTGGTATTTTAAATGGCAGGTCCTTGCTCCAAGGAGCCTGCAGTCTAAGGGGCTGGTCCAGCTTTCATTGCAGTCAATGAGAGATCAAACCCTAAATGAGACTTACCACAGCAAATGATGACAATAAACAAAGGGAGTCAGGAAAGGGTAGAGAAGGATGAGGGTTGCAAAAGTGAAAGATTATGAGATGTGCTTAATATCTAGGGTGACCAGATGTCCTGATTGTATAGGGACAGTCCCGATTTTGGGTCTTTTTCTTATATAGGCTTCTATTACCCCCCACCATCACCCCCTGTCCTGATTTTTCACCCTTGCTGTCTGGTCACCCTATTTATATCATGGACTCATCTTGTTGGCTCCTTTTAAAAAATGTATGGATACTAAATGAATTGGCTAGCAACGAGATTTTGAGCCCATTACCAGCCCTGCTGAGCAGTTACTCACCCAAGTGCTCGCACTGACACTGGTGGAACTGCTCTCCTGAGGAATTTCTCACCAGTGGGAAGAAGGAGTTCACAGCCTTGCCCCGTGTTAGGGCTTGTGGTGTGCGCAGGGTTATCTCCTGGCTTTGGTGCAGGGATAGATGCATGGTCTTTGGGCAGCCTTAGCTCAATATTTTTAAAATTTTCAAATATTATTTTAAAGTGTGCCCTTAACTGGCTCTCTAATTTTTCTCTTTAAAAAAACTGGACCACTCTACTAAATTCATTCTCTGAATTTCTTATAAACCAATTTGCAGTCTTGACTTCTGTTAAAGATTTTTGTTTGAGAATTAATCTAACTGCCTGAAATCATTCAACTAGTACAAAACTTACTTTCTGTGCGTAATCAGGATCAATATACAGCTGGGTACACCCTCATAGATTTGCACTTCGATTATTCAGCCAAGAATGCACTTGTTACATCTGGTTCAGGATAGCCCTTTGGCATGCATATTATTTTTAACATCTGGAATTCCACACCTGTAGCAGCGGTAAAAGAGATTAGAGGTTGAATATTGGGGGAGGGAGTGGGAATCCGCACAATATTTCTTTGAATGTTTTGCTCCAAGCATATTCATATCCATTGGTGTTCATTTGACCTGAATAGTTTTGCAAACAAATTTAATATGACTGTAATATTCACCAAAAACAGACAGTTTAAACTATTATTGAATTTTAAATTTTTAATTGCAAGTGTTTGTATCAGAAACATGATTCTAATTGTTACACTTCTCCAACTAAGGGCACAGAAACACACAGTATGACTTATGTCTGATCAAAACAGGTTGAATTTAGAACATCAAAGGTAAAATCCTGGCCTCGCTGAAGTCAGTGGATGTTTTGCCATTGATTTCGTTGATGACAGGATTTCACTTCAAATACTTGTAACAAACTGCTTGTTAACAAGCCAGTGACCAAGAATTATTCACTGAAAATATTCAACACATACTTTTGACCATTCCCAAACGAAAAACAGGTGATACTCATCAAATGCATTATTTATCAGTCATTTGCCCTGCTCTAATAGATATCAATGAGTATTAATCTCGTTAGCCACTTTAACTGTTTTGATACTACAGTCCATAACAGTCTCTGCTGTGATGGATGTACTGGAGTGTCCACTGTAGCTTTTGATTTAATCTGTTTGTCTGATTTTCCCCAAGACAAACTCAATAATGCTGAGAACAGGAAGTGCTGTATCCTTACCAAGAACAGCTGCCATCTGCACGGTCTGAACGACTCAAAACCATAAGAGGAAAAGGTGGTGACATGTTTTTAATCTTATGGTTTGGAAAAAAAAAAAAAGGGTCACTGCTTCCTGATGCAACATAATGTTCAAAACGTCAATCCTGTCTCTAGTACTGCTCACACTTTCCCTGCAAATACTTGAAAATGTCTTTATTAAGAACCCTTGGCCAACCCCCACAGTCCTTATTCAGTGTCACCCACTCTTTACCCCTACAAACTCCCATTGAATCAGTCAGCCACACTGGCAAGTTTTTACTTTGTACTGGAGTCAATGGGATTTTTGCCTGAATAAGGACGAAGCAAAAACTGAGCTAGTTTGGCTCCATATCACTAAGGAAAGAGATGAAATTAGTTTATTTATTGTTTGACATATTTGCGGAATTTTCATAATTTAATTAAGGCAAACTCTGTACACTGGGTTCCTACGTTTGTTTTCTAAGATATTTGAATGTGTTTCAACCAGTGATGCATTTTGTTTAATCTATTCATCTGTGCCTTAATTCACAGCCATTTGACTGGGGTGCTGCAGCCCTTAAAGGAATTCTGGTTAACCTTGTGTGACATACCCAGGGTTGGAATTAGTCTAGACTAGTGAGTGGCTCTGTCACCCCTGCCCTGTAACCTGGGATGCCCTTTACACTGCTTTGCTGTTGTTGCCTCCAGTCCTGGACTGCTCACAAACAATTTCCAGCATGTTATGTCTCTATGCACTTGCAGCCTGCCAGTCACACTCAGGGTTTTACCAGCCTGGATTACACTGCAGGGTGACCCCAGCACACTCCCAGTCCCAGACTTTGCCACACGTCTCCCTGGGCCAAGGGGAGGGAAGGAGGGAGAGAGGAGGCGGCGGGGAGCTGCTGCGGGGGGGGGGCACCTCAGGGCAGGGGTGGGGTGGGGAGCTGAAGCAGGGCTCCCGGGGGGGGGGGGCGGGCGGAAGGTGGAAGTTTCACCTAGGGCATGAAACATCCTTGCACCAGCCCTGATTGCTACACATGTTTTACCGGGACAATAATGACCAGCAAAGTATGTGTTTTCAGATGATACCTCACAAGCCACTCTTTTTACAAAGATTATTCCAATAGCATGCAAGGGGTGAATACAGGGGTACAGTTTATCACATGTGGCCACAACTCAAACCAGGGCTATGGGAGAGCATACACTGCACCAGAATCTCTGCTACCTTTGAGTAGGTGCCATCGTCCATCAATGCTGGGATGGCTCTGCTGGCTGATGCATGACCTGCACCCGTCCATCTGGGGAACGTAGAGCTAGCCTAGCATAGTGCCGGGGTTGGTATTGTGAGTGTCCTCTGCACAGACGTAAGATGCATGCCATCTTCCCCCCCTTGGACTGGCACAGAGCCAGACACCAACTGTCTCTAGGGTTCTATTTGTTTTCAGTCTATGGATTTTGATAACACTTACTCCAAAAATATAAATACAGATATGTGAAAAATATTGCAATCATCTCTCCATTTTTACATCATTTCCTATATAAAAACAATTTTCTCATTTAAAATAAGGTTTGTAAATCTAAATGGCCCTTCACGTCCTGTGCCAGCGGGGACTATGGTTAGAGAGTGCCTAGCACCTGGCTTGAGGCAAGTAGAAGGGTATTTCCAACCAGAACTCCCTAGAGATGCTATACTCACTCTTTGCATCAGTACTGGATAATTAAAAGCTTGCGCACCCCTGGTGAGAGGTAGTCCAATGAGGAGCTGTTAAAAAGGAGGTCGGACCTGGATGGCTCAGGAAATTGGTGTGATCTAAGTCACTGGTTCCAGTTGCACCCAGATGTGCAGTAGCTGAAAATTGTTACTGTCTCTTGACAGTTCAGTAGCATGTTTGAAATGAGTCAGTAGTCTCCCAGTAGACAGGTATCTGCATCACAGATTTTACACTAATTAGCACCCTCACCCCACCCCCGTTGGCGGTCTCAGCACAAAGGCCAAGAACTGAACGGTTGTGGGGACTAAATACATCTTATTTCCTGAGGGTGATTTCTCACATCAGGACTGCAGGACAACAGCAGGGCTGTATGACACGTTTATCTTTGGGCTTGCTACAGCTGTTCTGTGGATAAGTAAAGGGCTTTGTTCTCCAGGACTGTCACTCTGGTACCTTTCCTTCACAGGACAAAAGAGAAAGGAAAAAGATCTTATAGAATGTGGCAGTTAAATGCAATTAGGCATCTTCTGCTGTATGTGAATGTACATAATCAAGGTTTCAGAGTAGCAGCCATGTTCGTCTGTAGCCACAAAAAGAACAGGAGTACTTGTGGCAGCTTAGAGACTAACATAATCAAGTCTGTATCATGTATCCAGTTAGAGCACAACAGAAACCAGTATGTGAGTAATGGACTGTGCTCATTAAGCAGAACCACAGACGTGGACAAGGTGTGTATTGGCCAGAGATGAGTTTGAGGAGTTTTAAGAACTGCTGTGAATTCCTTTAAGCTGAAGTAAGGGCTGATTTACCCAGGACCCTCCTCAGATTTGTATGGAAAGTCACTTTTATATTTCCACGGGGGGCGGTTGCCCTGACTACAGCCAGCAGTGGCCAGCCATAATTGTGACTGCATCAGGGCAACCCCTAGTGTCGACAGGCAAAGCTCCTGTTTGCAGTGGTGGAGATTAGCTGTGCTTGAAGCTAGAATAACCTTCACTGATGCAACTGTATCTCACTAGTGAGTATGTTACAGCTCCCCCTCTGTGCCAGACCACAGAGGATCTGAGTTGTTAGAGCCTTTAGCGACAGTAGTTTAGCTCAAGCTATAGCAGCTTATGCTTTTAGCTCTGGAGATCCCCATTTCAATCCCCGGTGTGTTGGCCACCATGGTGGCCATCACACAAACAGCAGCTTTGCCTGTCTGCACTGGGAATGCATTGGTGCAGGTACACGGGTGGCTGGAATCAGGGCAAACAGTATAGAGGGGACCTAAGAAATATCATGATCCTACTTCCAATGTGTTTCATGAATGGGGAGTACTGACACGTTTTTACTTAGGTAAGATGGATAGTATGGAGACAGTGGCAGGAGGAAAGGCTAACAAATAACAGTGTAAGAGTAGACACCTTACACGATTTTTAGGGTGACTTTGCTTGACCCAGCATGAATGGAAAAAGAGCTTCTTTGACTCTGACATGGCTTCGGGCAAGAGTTTGTTTCTGGCGCTTGGACATGATTTAGAACATTTTCAGGTTCTTGAAGCATTCCACAGGGATCAATTAGAAAATGTTAATGCCTAACACAGAGTCAACTTAGGTATATATAGAGATAAACAAGACCAGCATACAGCAAGTGCCTTTCTTTTTAAGAGAACTCCACTGCAGCCAGATTTAAATGATATTTTTTTGATTTCATGATTATAAATAAAGGCCCGTTCACAGAGCAATAGCTTGTGTACACAAAGTTTAAAAATTCTTCTTGGGACGGAGTTTGCTTTTGGCTCTCAAACAAAGATCTTCGCTGTGCTGAGGCGATGGTTTCAGTGGCTTTTTAGTTAAGGTGCAGCTTTTTACGAAATTGGGGGCAGACTTTTTTTTTTCTTTGTCATCACGAAGCCAGAGACAACTCAAATATTCCTGCACAAAGAGGAAATGGAAAAGCATCTGAAACCTGTAATTATGTTTGATGGTAATTCATATGAATCTTTTATAATAGAGTGACGGGGAAGAGATACAATGGTAAAAGAGATGCTTCTACTGAAATAGGTATTTTTTGGGGCATATGTATCTCTGGGTGGTATTCCTGAGAGTGTCACACCTGAAAGCCAGCAAGCTGGGTTTCCCCAAGGTACCTAAAATACTGTCCCTAAGGGAGATAATACAATGGTGCTATCCAGTCTCATTATATGATACTATATCTATGTCAGAAGACCATCTTTGTGAGCCAGTATTGTTGGTTTTTCCCCCCTGTGTTATAAAAGGATGATGTTATATCAGGGGCAAATGTGGGGAAGATATTGGGCCTGCTCCCATGAGGGTCTGAGTACTTGTAATAGTAGTTGTGGATTGTCAGCACCTCACAGGACCAAGCCCAACATCTGGAGGGGAAAATAAAATCCAGGGGCCAAATCCTGAGGCCTTTATTTTTACCCAGGGAACCCCCCACCTCGGCTTCAGTAAGAATTTGTCTAAGTAAACACTGAGTCAGGACTCCAGGATTGGGCCCCTGGATATTATCTGTCTGAATAGTAGCTCTCTATCAGCCTGAGAGACTGCGGCTTACAATGGTGCTGCTCTTTGCAACAGTAAGAGAAAAGCTTGTCTGTGTGGGAGATAGAACTTTCCCAAAATAAGGAGAGAACAGGTTAAAGAATATTTAGATGTTGGATGTATTCAAGTTGGGAGGGCCTGATGAAATTCATCCTACAGTACTTAAGGAACTAGCTGAATCAATCTTGGAATCATTAACAAGTATTTTTGAGAACTCATGGAGGACGGGTGAGGTCCCAGAAGACTGCAGAAGGGGAAACATAGTACCTATCTTTAAAAGGGGGAATAAGGAGGATCTTGGGAATTAAGTCAGCCAAAACTTCAATACCTGGAAAGATATTGAATTTCAAATATGTTAAGGGCTGTTATAAAGATGATGGGGATCAATTGTTCTCCATGTCTGCTGAAGATAGGACAAGAAGTAATGGGCTTAATTTGCAGCAAGGGAGATTTACGTTAGATGTTAGGAAAAACTTTCTAACTATATGGCTAGTTAAGCTCTGAAATAGGCTTCCAAATCCTACAGTGATGATCATGGCACAAAACCCCATATAGACTAGGATTTGCCTCTTTTCTCCCCTTTGCTTTAGGGCCAGATTGTGGTTTGTCTCTGGACATGTGTGCACAAGGGAGGAGGCACAAGGACCCTGCCTTCTAGAGCTTGCAGCAGCAAGCCCATGTGGTCCCTAATCAGGGGGCTGCTTCTTGTTAGTGATTCTGCAGGTGCTAGTCACCAGGGACAGGTGTGGCCACAGCCTCCTAAGGGTATAGCACTGGGGTTGCTTTTCCTGCATGCTTGAGAATCCATGGGTTTCCCTAAAGCGTAGTGTCTGTCTCTCCTCTGCCTGGGACAGAGTGGCCTCACAGGTCTAAAGCTCCCACCGTATTGTGCTTTCGAAAAAACAATGGTCTTTAAAATTGCACATTTCAATATAAACAAGAAACTGGCCTCAAACGATTATTTTCAGATCATTTCTGAAAATGTGAAAGACGGCCATTGGACCGACCACAGGGGCCTGCTCAGCGTGGGTGTTTCCTTTGTTGGTTTTTACTTGAGTTAAAACAATAAAATAGAAATACACACAAGAATGAGGGTGGCAGCAGAGTTAAGACTCATCCCACGCCCATGGAAGTCACAAGCAGAACTCCTAACAACTTCACTGGGAACAGGATCGCTCCTTTAAAACAAGGAAGGGACCAGTTCCTTCCATATCAGGGACTATAATGAGTTAGGGGCCATTTATGAAAATGAAGGCTTTATTCAAGCCAGGCCAGATGTCATGATAATTCCACAGGCTCTGGGTTCCCTGGGCAAAACACTTGCGCATATTAATGAAGTACTGTACACAAAGTAGGGGCATCATTGACCACATCTGCACTTATACAACACAGGGGAAGCTTCCAAAGTCCTCTACCAGCATGTCCTGGGCTCAAGGTAAAAGCTGGTATGGATTCTCCGGTGTCAGTCTCTTTGTTAAAACAACAAGGAGTCCGGTGGCACTTTAAAGACTAACAGATTTATTTGAGCATAAGCTTTCGTGGGTAAAAAGCTCACTTCTTCAGATGCATGTAACACGGCTACCCTCTGATACTAGTCTTTTTATTCGTTGTTCCAAAGTCCTGATTCAGAATATGGAGGGAAGATCCCCAAGACATTACAATGTGCTGGCAAGAAAGAAAAGAATCCAGAGGGCTATCCTGTGTAGCCTGTTTACCTTTTTGCTTGTCAAAACCTATGTTGTGCCACATTGCTCTAAACAAAGTCATCCCTGGATATACAACACCAGCTCAGAAAGTCTCCCTGGAAAACAAGCATTTCCAAATTGTTTTCAGCTCCTTATGGCTACTTCCTTTAAAAAAGTAAAAAGAAATATTCATTCTGGAGTTAAAATAAACAATAAAATAGAAATACACACAGGAATAAGGGTGGCAGCAGAATTAAGGCTCATCCCACACCCATAGAAGTCACAAGCAAAACTCCTAACAACTTCACTGGGAACAGGATCACACCTTTAAAAGAGGGGAGGGACCAGTTCCTTTCATATCAGGGACTATAATGAATTAGGGGCCATTAAAACATGACAGAGCGGAAGAAGCTGATCATGATGTCATTAGGGATTGTGAAATTATTAAGGACTCCTTGCCAGAACTCCTTTTGTGCACATTTCCACCCAGGGAAACTAGGACAATTCCTCATCTTTCATTTTCAACAGAGCTGAGAGACACATAAGAGGCATGACAGATGAGCACCCTGCAGGATATTTGATTAGTCACAAGCTGAGCTGCTCTTTACTCAGCACAGCTGCAATCATTTGCATGAGTTACTCCACAACAAAGGGAAATGGGAAGGCAGTGGTGTCAGATTTATTCTCTAAGAACAGAAAACGCCGCTGGGGACTCAGCATCTTGCAGGATGGCCCAAGAATGGCTCAGCCTAGGTGCAATGGCGATGCTGCTGCATGTGATGATTTAGCAAACAGAAAAGAAAGCAATTACTATTAGAATAACAACTACCTCTGTTCTTCTAGTACCATTCAAGCCTTTATTGGTCCCTGATGGTTCAATTACAGCTTGCTTGTATGAAACAGAGGGAATAATGTTTATTTTCAACACAGTTACATATTTTTTTTACCCCTTCATGACAAAGTCCCTATTAGGAAGCTGCATTGTATCTTATGTAAGGAAAAGGTGGATTTAAAGGGAAATAGACACGTAAGCTCTCTGAGGCAGGGATTGGTTTTTGAGTAATTTGTCTATATAGCGCTTAGAACAGCTGGGCCCCGATTCGTCTGTTGAGGGACAGTGGTAATACAAAACATAAATAACAAGAATAATACCTGTACTAGTGCATCTCAAAAGGATCAGGCTCATTCTAGGCTGCTGGCAAATCCAGGTACTCAAAAATACTTGAAAAAAATCACTTGCCCAGGGGCTAGAAACATGGAGTGGGCTGACTGGGGCCTGGGAGCAGAGCCCTGAGGGTAGCTGGCATCTTCCCTGAATGGAGGCAGTGGAGGAAAACTTAGTTAAAGAGCGGCCCAGGGGGCAGGGCAGCTGCTCCTTTCAGAGGATAGGAAGCAGGAGCTGAAGAGGAATAGCTCAGAAACTGCAGCTTCCCCCCAGGTGGGAGCAGGAGCAAGAGCAAAATGGCCCCGGCTGGAGCCACTCCTTACTCTGGCTGTGCAGGTATTTTTCACACTGGCTTGTAGGTTATTCCTTGGGCTAATAGGTTTTGAGGGAATTCTCCTAGTCTGGATTCAGCCCATCGCTAAGAAGTATTTTTTCTCCTGAGCTGCCCTCCTCAAAAAAGCTTAAAATATTGATTTCTTTTTTGAGCAGGGCACCACCCCAAATGGGAAAAGCGCAGTCCCCGCCTGAAGGAGCATACAAACTGAATCCAGCGTGGCATAACAAGCGAGGGATCTGAACAGACAGCTAAGGACAAGGCATCACATGACTCCTCAGTAAGGCATATACACATCTTGGTAGTTGTGTAAGTAGCATGTGTGTGAGAAAGAGAGCTTCCTCCCCCTTCTTCCTCAGACTTCATGGCAGAAGGGAGTTTCTGGCAGGGATGGGAATGTGGTGGGAGACATGGTTTGGCGAATAGTTTCAGGGAGAGCATCCCAAGAATAAGGAGTAGCCTGATAGAAACCCTGGAGACATCTGTGTAAGAAGGAGACAAGGGAGGCCGGTGTTTGCGAGGGGGAGCGTGTGCAGAAAGAGACCAGAAAATATTCAGCAACTCACTGCAGTTCACGCAAGCAATGCTGTTTCCTGACTCTCCACTCTCAGCAGCTTATCCTTCCTGTCCTGCCCCCCCCCACCCGCCCGCCCGCCCGCCCGCCCGCCCGCCAACTACTCCTCTCCTTTTCTGCACAACAACAATGCTCTGAACATCCAAGTGCAGAGTTTATGTGACTGTTGTCCTGCGTTCGCTCCCGTTGTAGCCAACTGCAACGTTCCCCTTGACTGAATGGGAGACTGTGCTGCGAACACTGCGTCATCCACAGAAAATTATCATAGTGCAGAGAACTGGAAGCTGCCTTCCTTGATCATTTCCAACACAGGCTGAACGCCACTCGTGCATTCCCTCTTAATTAGCCAGAAAAATGTTCTACCCCTTTCAAACATCCTCTTCCTGGGCTGGGTCTTCTCTTCTCAAATGTTCTGAACCTCAGCCAGTTCTTGTGTACATTCATCTCAAGGAGCTATTTCTAGTATGACTAACCAAGCACCAGCTGACTCACAACTCCAGTTACAGATTGGCCACAGCCCTATATGGCTTTCATAAGGATTTGCCACAGGAGGTTCCAGCAGAACAGTCACGTGATCAGGTTCAAACATGCTTTCTGTGCTGATAAATGTATGACTCCACAGTGGGGGAAAAACTTGTCAGCTCTTCTGCCTCTGCTGTTCAAAGTGCTTCCATGCCAAGCCCATAAAGCACTGAAGTCTGAAGTGCTGGGCCCAGGAGCTTGGAGACATTGCACAAATGAAAGCAGATTTTAAAATGACAGAAGCCATCAAACCCATTGCATTTTCCAGCGATTAATTAAAAGTAGGCAGGATGGTAGTGGAAAGTCTGTAAACATCCTTGTTACATTATTTATTAGTCACGTCTGGGTGAAAGCACTCTTCCTTTTATAATCCCCATGGCACAAGCCCTTAGTAGGATGTACATTGATGTATTTAGGGTTCACGTAAATCCCAAACCCTGACTCCTGATGCATGTCAATCTGAGTTAAAATAGAAAAATAATACCAGAGATCAGGTTAATGTGTTTCCTAAGAGTAAGATGTTTGGGTTTTACTTGCAAAAGCATTATCAGAGATAACCAACTCTTGCTACACATCGTCTCTCTTATGTGTGTAGAAAGCACCAGACCAGCGGTTCTCAAATTTCATTGCACTGCGACCCCCTTCTGACAACAAAAATTACTACATGACCCCAGGAGGGGTGACCAAAACCTGAGCCTGCCATAGCCCTGCCAAAGCCCAAGCCCCACCACCCCGGGCAGGGGGGACCAAAGCCAAAGCCCAAGGGCTTCAGCCCCAGGCGGAGAGCCTATAACCTGAGCCCCACCACCCAACTGAAGCCCTCAGGCTTCAGCTTCAGTCCTGGATGGTGGGGCTGAGGCTTTGGCTTCGGCCCCAGCAAGTCTAATGCCAGCCCTGGAGACCCCATTAAAATGGTGTCGCGACCCACATTGGGGTCCCGACCCACAGTTTGAGAACCGCTGCACTAGATGCATTGAAACTGATGCAGTGCCCACCAGACAGGCTGGGGCCCAGACCGCAGTGATGCTGTGCAGGCAGACTCCACATTCATGTGGACCACAGAGCATGACTTCTCTCTGCAGCAGCAAGGGGTAGAAATGGGTTGGGTATGACCTGGGCCTGTGACTTTGCCCATCGGAGTCAATCAGGGTTTCATCTGACTAACAACTTTGAGTAAAGAGTGCAGGATGCATCCCATAGCATGGAATCATTATTGACAAATCAGGTTGCTTTTACCCCATTGCTTTGCACATCTGTTGTTGTAGCCACACGCCTCTCATCCACCCAGAATCGGGGCGCTGGTGGTGACTCACATTTCTCAAACAGCCTCCGGTATTTCAAAATGTACAAGTGTTCAGGTTGGTACAGGTGTTTTTAGGGCAAGGAGTGGGTGTGTTGTGTCAGGGAAGAGGAGAAGGGACAGATTTTGGTGTGAGAGTGGCAGTTATGGAAGTGTGTATGGCAGGACCAGGTCCTTCTGTAGAGGTGAGGGGCAGGCTTGTGTGTGTGATATACAGAACCAGATGCAAGGCAGAATAGAGAAGGTGCTTGGCTGGGTGATAGGAGGGGAAGGGACAGAAATGGAGCAGATGTTTTGAGAGTGCTGCCACGTGAACAAAAACAACCCTTAGGACTGGATATGAGAATTATGTAGTCACATATTTGCGGAAGAAGCGAGTGACAGCAGATTAAATGTTGGATTTATGGAGGAAAATGAACTCCAGAACCCTTTTCTCTCTCACCCTCCCACGCCACTGCTGCCTTAAGGAAAAACCAAATGCTTATAGACAAACTTAACGAGTTTAGCAAAGTAAATAAGAGAGCTGAAAGCATGCCGTGTGTACAAGACACAGGAAGTATGCAAATGCATTGCCAATGCGCTTGTCGGTTGGAACTTGGCACCTTCCCTCAAAAGTAGTTGGTACTGAGAATCGTTTTTGTGAAAGGGTTGCCTGAAGGGTTGCTTTGGTTTGATAGTGCTGGAAACTGGGCTAGCCCACAGAATGGTGTGCAGAAAGGGTGGCAGGGCAATCTCTCCCTGCACTGCCCAGAGGGACTATGTCTAGGGCTGAGAAGGGTAGTTCAGTCTCCGTGCTCAGTTAATACTGAGATTGCCAGTCTGTGCTTTTTTTGCGATGCTTGTCTACTAGGAACTAGATTGAAACCCACAAACTCATCACGCCTGAGACACTGAACAACTGTCGAATGGGAGAAAATTTTCATCACTATCAGACCACTGAGACAGGGGGAAGATTCCCATAAATAGAATAGATTTTTTTAATAGTGTAGACAGGCTCTGCATATCATGGGTTGCCCTTTGTGATGCAAACAATGAGTGATAGGCATGGCTGACACACATGAGCTGGATCATCTTTAAAAAGCCCCATTGCTAGAGAATGACCAAACATATACAATAAGGGCTGGATTCTCACACTCGTTTTACCTAATGTGTGATTTCGTAGACTTTGGAGTTACCCCCGATTCACAGAGGAGAATCGGGGCCCCGCAGTGTAAAAATATGGAAGGGAAGGCTAGAAAAGTAAATGCCATATAAAGAGAAAATGAATTAGGATAGACAGTAAGATATTCTTCAACTATTGAAGAATCAGGGCCAGCCCAATGGTCTAATGCAGGCAATCAATCCCAAATTGTGGGCAGTGAACCATTAATGGCGTACAGCACCCATTCTGGCACTGTGCAGAGAGCTGCTGATCACGTGGCACTGGCTTTCCTCTTATTCCCAGCTACCGAATCTTTCCTTCACGTTACGTTTCCATGTAAGCATTTTCTATGCTTGCCACAGGGATGCTAGTTGATCATCCATGGGAAGGGAGGTGATGCATGCAGTTAGGAACACCAGTGGGACGGGAGGTGGCGTCCCTTTGACAATCTATTCAGATGTGATCCACGCTATGCGTATATGTAAGAACCTCTGGTTTAGTGATAAGGTAACACAGTGTCCCTTGTGCATGGGGTCAGAATCTGAATCTACGGGCTGAATCCTTTGCTCCCAGTCAGGAAGGTTTGCAGAGACCCTGCCCCCAATTTTGAGCTGTGGTCAAGCTCAGCTGTGTGCAATTTGTGTGGGGGCACAAAGGTGGTTGTATATTACCTATGTGCCCCCTGCTGTGGACTCTGGGGACCAGTCCAGTCTCTGGGATAAACTAGGGCAGCCAGAAGGAGCCATTGCAGCAGCTAAGAATACCTGGAATAATAGAGAGGCACTCTACCTACCCTCCACTTCTCTGGCGAAACCCAGAACATGCACCTAATGAGTATTCCTTAGGGCTGGTTCCACCAGCTGTATGACCCCTTCTCCCCTGCAGAGTCAACATAAAGGGGGTTCAGTGTCAGCTAGAAATCGGGGCCATTTTATTGAGCCCTAAGTGTGGGATGGGAAGGAGAGCACCTTGCATTGCTGGACAGTGGCCCAGACCTCTTGTAGGTTCAGGAGTGGTCTTAACAGATTCCAGAGACATTTGCATCTAGTTGTCCGTATCTTGAAGGATAGTTTTCATAGAGTAGTTTGAGTTTGAAGTTAGAAAAGAGGAAAAAATGGGGATAACTGCTAGAGGCTCTGAGGCCTTCCCCCAAGGGAAAGATCTCTCTCTGCATGTGAACCAAAAAGCCATGCAAGAAATCAGGTATGATTCATAGATTTTTTTTTTTAAAGGCCAGAAGGAACCATCATCATCATCAAGTCTGACCTCCTGCACCTTGCAGGCCACAGAACCTCTCCCACTCACTCCTGTAATAGACTCATAGATTCATAGATATTTAGGTCAGAAGGGACCATTATGATCATCTAGTCTGACCTCCTGCACAACGCAGGCCACAGAATTTCACCCACCACTCCTGCGAAAAACCTCTCACCTATGTCTGAGCTATTGAAGTCCTTTGACAGAGTAACTGAACTCCTCAAATCATGATTTAAAGACTTCAAGTTACAGAGAAGCCACCATTTACACTAGTTTAAACCTGCAAGTGACTCATGCTCCATGCTGCAGAGGAAGGCAAAAAGAACCCCAATCTGGAGTCGGGGAAAAATTATTTCCCAACCCCAAATATGGCTGTCAGTTGGACCCAGAGCATTTCGGCAAGACCCACCAGCCAGATATCAGGAAAGAATTCTCTGTAGTAACTCCTAGCCCTCCCCATCTAGTATAACATCACCAGCCATTGAGGGTAGTTGCTACTAGCAGTTGCAGGTTGACTATATAACATTGTAAGCATCCCCTCCAGACTTATCTAGCTCAGTCTTGAAGCCAGTTGGGGTTTTTTTTGCCCCCACTGCTCCCCTTGGAAGTCTGTTCCAGAACTTCACTCCTCTGATGGTTAGAAACTTTTGTCCAATTTCAAGCCTGAACTTGTTGATGGCCAGTGTTTATCCATTTACTCTTGTGTCCACATTGTTACTTAACTTAAATAACTCCTCTCCCTCTCTAGTACTTATCTCTCTGATATATTCACGTACATGAAGCTGGTGAAAGATCAGCGTGATGTTGTTAGGAGAGGGAAGGAATCCTTAGCTCAGTATCTACAACAAAAGCTGAAGCCTTTTGGAGCAAGGAACACCCAAAACGCTCAAAATCAGGGCCAGGGTCTCTGTCGAGCCTTCTTGACTGGGAGCAAAGGACTGAGCCCATAGATTCAGACTCTGATCTAATTCATGAAGGGATACAATGGGGTTCTGGCTGATGACTGGAGCCCCTAGGGGCTATTGCAATACAGCTAATAATACTAATGTAATAATGCCACAGTCTGGACACTAAGTTTGTTTGTTTTTTTCCTGGGAAGGAAAGATGAAATGTTGAAAGGGTAGTTGATTAGCAATAAGAAAGGGGAGTCTCTGTTACATGTTGACAAAGCATCCAGCCCAGATGAATTAGGGTCAGAATTCTGAAGGATGTAGAAAGAGGAAACAAGAACTCCTTTAGCAGAGTTTTTGATAGCTTGCTAAGGATGGAGGCTGATTTGATAACACTGCTAATCAGCTTGCATCTTAAACCAAGGCCCTACGTATGTGCACGACAAGCACAACCGTGTTTTTTGTAAACAGTGGGTGACACTTGTATCTAGTTACTTCAAAGAGGGTTGAATTGTTCCTGACACCTCCATGTGTTAATAATGTTTATGAATTCCCCCCTACCAGGCTGCCCAGTCATGTTTGTTCTGGTGCATTCTAGAAAGAACGGGCCAGCTGCTCCGTAGCGCCTCACTGGGGATAGAGTGCTCAATGCACATAGAGTGGCAAAAATTACACAGCGGGCAATGCACTCAGGGATGCCCTCCCAAACTGAGAGCTCAGAGCAAGGAGAATCAGCCAATTCAGTTACAAAGTGATAGTCAAGACTCCTGTCAACACAGCAAAATCAGGGTTAAAACTTGGGTAAAGAAGGCAAACGTGCCAACCTATGCTGCTGGCAAAGGCAATAGCTGGTTAATAGCCAGAGTTACTTACTGAGTATTAACCATGTGGTGTGCAGACATAAACCACGCTTAGCGTCTACAGTGCCCCTGCCTTGTTACAAACCCTATTAAATGTTATAGTGTAGGATGGCCTTGCGGAGAAAGGACTGGACTAGAATTCAGGAGACTTGGGTTCAATTTCTATCACAAACTTCTCGCCTGGGCATGGGCAAGTCATTTGATCTTTCTATGCTTCCTATTAAATGGGTGGTAATACCACTTCGCCACCTCACCGAGGTAGGGCAAGGAAAAATTCATTATATCTATCAAGTGCTCAGATACAGTAATGAGGGTTGTATAAGTACCTCAGTAGTCAGAGGGGACACCATTGATCCCCATTGTCGTTAATTATTTGCATTATAGAAGTGCCTAGTACTGGAGAGCAACGGAATAGCCTAAATCAGCGGCACGGGCCGAGGGACATACTGGCCGCCGCTTCCGGCAACTCCCATTGGCCTGGAGCAGCAAACCGCGGCCACTGGGAGCCACGATCAGCTGAACCTGCGGGCGCGGCAGGTAAACAAACCAGCCTGGCCTGCCAGGGGCTTTCCCTGCACAAGCGACGGAACAAGTTTGGGAACCACTGGCCTAAATGAAATTAAACTAAAAAATAAAAAGCACTTCACAATGAAAATTACTGACCAGGCTTCTAATGATTTACAAACACAATGCTGGACTTTGAGTGGGAAGTTGCCCGCAAGCCCATGTTTGGCAAAGATAAGGAAATCCTGATATTAAAGATCATGTTATCCCCATAGCCTCTCCACAATTCAAATAAAAATCAAAGGTTACAATGATGTCTGTATACTGAATTCTGAAACTGAAATACAAAGATGAAGAATTTGCTAAATGGTAAAAATAAGGGCTGTGTTAGTTTACTTTAATAGTTTATTATTATGGTTAATGAATGAGTTTGAATAGGGCAATACTTACGCAAAGGCCTTGGCCTAGCTTTTGCCTGGCATGTGTGTTGTCTTGACAATCTCTTTCTCTTATATAGTCTTGTTCAGATAATGCTTTTGCTGATAGGCCAAAGGTGATGTTTTGTTTCTGCACTGGAGGATTTAGATAAAAGGAAGCTAATTAGGGTAATAAATACACAAAATGTAATGCTAAAAGCCTTTATAGTGGTAAAACAAGAGTAAGGTGACATGAAAACATAATGCCATGAAAAGAGTATAGACAGCGTATTGTGTGGGTTATCTGAGACATAATGCTTAATGTAGACTGGAAGAAAGCTAATGATTATGAATATGAAAAAAATATAAGAAACTGAGTGAACCAGGGTACAAGACAGAGAAATAGTGAACCAGAAACTGAAGGAATAAGACTGAAGGATAAAACCAGAAGCCAGCCACTGAGATGACTATCATGAAGTGCAGGAGACCTTCCTGGTACCTGGAACTCAGTAACTTGGGTCCAGATGTTCTGCCTTATTTGTTTGTTCTCTGTCATTAATATATGATCAGAACCGATACCTGACAATAATTCTGTCTGAACATTTATAAATAGGGTGACCAAATAGCAACTCTGAAAAAACATAGAATCATAGAATATCAGGGTTGGAAGGGACCTCAGGAGGTCATCTAGTCCAACCCCCTGCTCAGAGCAGGACCAATCCCCAATTAAATCATCCCAGCCAGGGCTTTGTCAAGCCTGACCTTAAAAACTTCTAAGGAAGGAGATTCCACCACCTCCCTAGGCAATGCATTCCAGTGTTTCACCACCCTCCTAGTAAAAAAGTTTTTCCTAATATCCAACCTAAACCTCCCCCACTGCAACTTGAGACCATTACTCATTGTCCTGCCCTCTTCTACCACTGAGAATAGTCTAGAACCATCCTCTCTGGAACCACCTCTCAGGTAGTTGAAAGCAGCTATTAAATCCCCCCTCATTCTTCTCTTCTGCAGACTAAACAATCCCAGTTCCCTCAGCCTCTCCTCATAAGTCATGTGTTCCAGACCCCTAATCATTTTTGTTGCCCTTCGCTGGACTTTCTCCAATTTATCCACATCCTTCTTGAAGTGTGGGGCCCAAAACTGGACACAGTACTCCAGATGAGGCCTCACCAATGTCGAATAGAGGGGGACGATCACGTCCCTCGATCTGCTCGCTATGCCCCTACTTATACATCCCAAAATGCCATTGGCCTTCTTGGCACAAGGGCACACTGCTGGCTCATAACCAGCTTCTCATCTACTGTCACCCCTAGGTCCTTTTCCACAGAACTGCTGCCTAGCCATTCGGTCCCTCGTCTGTAGCGGTGCATTGGGTTCTTCCGTCCTAAGTGCAGGACCCTGCACTTATCCTTATTGAACCTCATCAGATTTCTTTTGGCCCAATCCTCCAATTTGTCTAGGTCCCTCTGTATCCTATCCCTGCCCTCCAGCGTATCTACCATTCCTCCCAGTTTAGTATCATCCGCAAATTTGCTGAGAGTGCAATCCTCATCCATCCTCCAGATCATTTATGAAGATATTGAACAAAACCGGCCCCAGGACCGACCCCTGGGGCACTCCACTTGACACCGGCTGCCAACTAGACATGGAGCCATTGATCACTACCCGTTGAGCCCGACAATCTAGCCAACTTTCTACCCACCTTATAGTGCATTCATCCAGCCCATACTTCTTTAACTTGCTGTGGGAGACCGTGTCAAAAGCTTTGCTAAAGTCAAGAAACAATACATCCACTGCTTTCCCTTCATCCACAGAACCAGTAATGTCATCATAGAAGGCGATTAGATTAGTCAGGCATGACCTTCCCTTGGTGAATCCATGCTGACTGTTTCTGATCACTTTCCTCTCATGTAAGTGCTTCAGGATTGATTCTTTGAGGACCTGCTCCATGATTTTTCCGGGGACTGAGGTGAGGCTGACTGGCCTGTAGTTCCCAGGATCCTCCTCCTTCCCTTTTTTAAAAGATTGGCACTACATTAGCCTTTTTCCAGTCATCCGGGACTTCCCCCGTTTGCCACGAGTTTTCAAAGATAATGGCCAATGGCTCTGCAATCACAGCCGCCAATTCCTTTAGCACTCTCGGATGCAACTCGTCCGGCCCCATGGACTTGTGCACATCCAGCTTTTCTAAATAGTCCCTAACCACCTCTTTCTCCACAGAGGGCTGGCCATCTATTCCCCATGTTGTTATGCCCAGCGCAGCAGTCTGGGAGCTGATCTTGTTAGTGAAGACAGAGGCAAAAAAAGCATTGAATACATTAGCTTTTTCCACATCCTCTGTCACTAGGTTGCCTCCCTCATTCATTAAGGGGCCCACACTTTCCTTGGCTTTCTTCTTGTTGCCAACATACCTGAAGAAACCCTTCTTGTTACTCTTGACATCTCTCGCTAGCTGCAGCTCCAGGTGCGATTTGGCCCTCCTGATTTCATTCCTACATGCCCGAGCAATATTTTTATACTCTTCCCTGGTCATATGTCCAACCTTCCACTTCTTGTAAGCTTCTTTTTTATGTTTAAGATCCGCTAGGATTTCACCGTTAAGCCAAGCTGGTCGCCTGCCATATTTACTATTCTTTCGACACATCGGGATGGTTTGTCCCTGTAACCTCAACAGGGATTCCTTGAAATACAGCCAGCTCTCCTGGACTCCTTTCCCCTTCATGTTAGTCCCCCAGGGGATCCTACCCATCCGTTCCCTGAGGGAGTCGAAGTCTGCTTTCCTGAAGTCCAGGGTCCATATCCTGCTGCTTACCTTTCTTCCCTGTGTCAGGATCCTGAACTCAACCAACTCATGGTCACTGCCTCCCAGATTCCCATCCACTTTTGCTTCCCCTACTAATTCTTCCCGGTTTGTGAGCAGCAGGTCAAGAAAAGCTCCCCCCCAGTTGGCTCCTCTAGCACTTGCACCAGGAAATTGTCCCCTACGCTTTCCAAAAACTTCCTGGATTGTCTACAGTACGGGCGTGGGGGGTAATCGGCACCTATATAAGAAAAAGCCCCAAAAAACAGGACTGTCCCTATAAAAACGGGACTTCTGGTCACCCTATTTATAAATAAAGGTGAAAAATTGATACTGTCTAAATTGGGTGGACTTGTGACTCAGTTTCCCACCTTACACTAGGAGCCTCAGTCTTGGACCAGGCCCCTGTTCTGTTAGGCGCTGTGTAAAGAGAACAAAAAGATGGTCCCTGCTCCCAAGAGCTCATAGTGTAAGTAAGCTCATAGGCTGTGGTTGGAGATGATGATTTCATCCTTTCCCATCAGCTCAGTTCAGTGTTCAGAACTCAGCATACGTTTCTGGTTCTTTTGACATATTTCACCCACAGGGGGGAAAAAATCTCCAGCGTAATTAGCACATGGGCTAAGAAAACTGAACGCAGCCTCAGAAAATTCACTACAATGTTGTTCTGGCCCCTGGGGGACATGGTGTACCTGTGGGAGACTTACCTCTGAGAACTGTCTCATTTGATGTGGTCAAAATGAAGCCCTGCTGGCTTTAATAAAAGCAGGCACCTTCCCCTTAGAACACTTGAGTTAGTGGAGTTGGCCAAAGGGTTTCTCCTGTATTAGTCAGCAAGGCAAAGACACTGGAGGTTTCAAGGAGGAGGATGGGCAACTTAGTAATGATCTAATTAACACAGAGAACAGGTTGCAACATCATTGTCTCTGTATTTTGGGAGTGCCTAGAGAGGAGGGCTGGAGCATTCTTACCTTTTAAAATCAGTTCAATAAGATCCTGTTGTTTTTTTTCCCCATAAACAAATTGCAAAACATGGAGGTTGGGTCTAAACAACTTTCATTTCAGATTATGGCAAACATCCCAGTGAGAACCAGTGGAGTGACTCACCCTGGAACACTGTGCTCCGGAAATGAAACCCAGAAATAGCACCTACCGCTGCAGCATATGAGCGTGTTTTCGCTACCTTTCGAGGTGCAGTACACAAAACAGAATGACACTATTCTCTTTAATGACAGAGCTACACTCAGCACAAATCCCTCTTGGTCACCTGTTGTTCTGTGCTGTAGAAACCCAATCTGTAACAACTAAGCCATCAGCGGTAATGGCTACTGTTCGGCTAGAAGTCTGACTGTTATGCCCCTTCCTGTACGCTAGGTGCACCATAGATCCTGGCTGTTTCTGTGATCCAAAGTTTGCTAGCTGCACTTCAGCTGCTTCCTTTCCTCCTCGTCTATTTCCATCTGGCTACCGTTCCTGATTGCTGGATCGGAGCCAGACTTTACAAAATCTCTTTTCATTTCTTCAGCCCATTTCGATCAGACCCATCCTAACGGAATCCCACTCCATCACGTCATTCTTTTCTTACCTCTCCCAGATGTATTTTAGTATTCATGAAAGATACCCAGTGCATAACTGATTGAAATGCTTATTTGTAGGGCCCTACCAAATTCCCGGTCCAGTTTGGTCAATTTCACGATCATAGGATTTAAAAAATCATAAATTTTATGATTTCAGCTATTTAAATCTGAAATTTTACGGTGTTGTAATTGTAAGGGTCCTGACCCAAAAAGGAGTTGTGGTTGTGGGGGGCGGGGGTGTCGCAAGGTTATTGGGGGGGGTTGCCATACGGCTACCCTTACTTCTGCGCTGCTGCTGGCGGCGGCGCTGCCTTCAGGGCTGGGCAGCTGGAGAGCAGCGGCTGCTGGCCAGGACCCCGTCTCTGAAGGCAGCGCCGCCGTCAGCAGCAGCGCAGAAGAAAGGATGGCCTGGTAGGGTGTTGCCACCCGTACTTCTGTGCTGCTGCCTGCAGAGCTGGGCTCCTGGCCAGCAGCTGCCACTCTCCAGCCACCCAGCTCTGAAGGCAGCGCAGAAGTAAGGGTGGCAATATCGCGACACCCCTAAAATAATCTTGTGACCCCCCCCCGCAACTCCCTTTTGGGTCAGGACCCCCAATTTGAGAAATTCTGGTCTCCCCCATGAAATCTGTATAATATAGGGTAAAAGCATACAAAAGGCCAAATTTCATGGTCTGGGACATGTTTTTCATGGCCATGAATTTGGTAGGGCCCTACGTATTTACAGTACAGTTGCAATGCAGGCAGTGTCAGTAATCCTGATTGGAATGACTACTCGAACTGTATTCGAAGACTGCCAGGAAAGGTGTCAGCTGTGGTGTGGAGCCCCATCTATTAGGAACTGGACTGAGGTGACAGGATTGATCTTATCACCTAGACCACTAAAGAGCTATTAGATTCTCATGACATTCAGTTGTTACTGGACTGAATCACTGTTCGGATCAGTGCCCATCCAGGGAAAGGCTGTGTATCCTCCCCCTGGGAAAACAAGGAAAGCCACACCACATGAAAGGGATTTTCCCAGATTTGTGAGGAAACTGGCAGAAGCCAAAATTGCCTTATGTAGCTTTATGTGCAAATCGCTTACTCAGAAGCTGTAGCTGTGCTAGGAAGATCCTTATTATCTGCTCCTGAACTTTAAGGGACGAATTCTCAACTCAGCACTAGCCCCCCTGGTCCTGGTAGCTGGGTCTGGGAGATATGCTGGAGGTGCCCCTCTGCTGTCACCACAGCTCTGACACTGCAATGGCCCCTCGTGAGAGGATGAAGGTGGGTCGGATACGCATAGTAGCATAGCCCAGCCCCTCGATTACCCACGTAGTCACACATTCTAGTGCACAAATTGCAATTTGCCTCAGCAGAGCAGAGCTCAGCATCGCTCAGGGGAACTCGTCCTGTTTACATACCCCTCCCCCAAATCCTGATCTTCCCCCTAGGGAAGAAGGGCCACAGCCAACAGCCCCTCCCAAAAGACCAGGGGCAGGACTTGCCATTGACCTAGAATATTAGATTTTTTATCAGGACTGTATTTGTTACACTAGTAAGAACCAGACCTGCCTTCCTTAAGCAGCTGTAGTGTATGGCACACTATCATTAATAGTGTGACATACACGTCTTGAAATACCATGTGCAAATTCATAGATGGGAAGCAAACCCCACCCCGTACTCTGCTCTCTGGGTAGCGTATTGCTAATGAGCAGGGCTGGCTCCAGGCACCAAGCAGGTGCTTGGGGCAGCGGTTAGAGAGGGGCGGCAGAGTTTCCTCCACGGCGGCAATTTGGCGGCAGCTCCTCTGTCCTGCCAGCCGTGGCGGCAAATGAGCGACAGCTTCTCCCTTTTGCCATCCGCGATGGCAGTATTTTTCACCGCTTGGGGCGGCAAAAACTGTAGAGCCAGCCCTGCTAATGAGACGGAGCTCACAACATCCTGCCACAAACTGACATACGCTTTCCATCCGCTACGGTACAACTTCAACTAAATATGACTCACAACCACTGCTTGGAAAATGACTCTGCCAGGGTTTGTCCAAAAATGGTAACGTTGGCGTTGTTGCGTTGAGTGATAGAACAGGATCCGACCTGGGAATATGTCCGTTGTCATGCAGTTTTGAAATGCTCCCCCCGGTCGGTGTTCATGCTGCAACTGGCAGTGATGTCTGATGGCTAAGTGGGACTGAGGATAATGTGGTTAGAGCTAGATCCTTCCTCCCTCTGCTGCACATTGCTTCTTCCCTTCCTGTGCAAACAGCAGAACTCTGAGCTCTTTCCTCGGCTCTCAGAAGAGCGATTACAGGTGCAATGGCCATTCTCCAGGCTATCAGAGGGGGTTCTCAGGACAAATTATTTGGTGGCCTCAGAGTGCGGCCACCCACTCTTGCTGGTGTCCTCTCTCACACTTTTCCCTAAAATACTTAATTAGCGTTAGGAAAAATAAATAAATATGCACATATACACGTCCAAATCACTGTAATGTATTTATTTCCAGCTAGTAATTCTGTTGTGAAAAGTGATATTAACAAACATACAAGTATCACTTTTCACAGCAGACATAGGCTATGTCTACACTACCACGGTAAGTCAACCTACACTATGCAACTCCAGCTACGTGAATAACGTAGCTGGAGTCGACGTACCATAGGTTGAGTTACCACAGGGTCTACACCATGCAGGGGTCGACTTACCTTATTCTTCTCGTCGGGGGTGGAGTACAGGGGTCGACTGGAGAGCGATCTGCAGTCGATTTGGCAGGTCTTTACTAGACCTGCTAAATCGACCAGCGGTGGATCGATCTCAGAGTGTCGATCCCGGCTGTTGTGTAGACCTGCCCTTACTCAGCCCCAGCAAGCCTTGGGACAAATTAAGCCCTGGATGGGGGGGTCGGGGGAGACAGTGAGGCCTGGGGCAATGAGGGTGGCTGGAGGGGGCTGGAGCCTGAAGCCCCGTATCCGGAGGATGGGACCTGCTGCCATGCAGCTGGAGTCCAGGGCTGAAGCCTGAAGCCCCGTGACCTAAGCCTCTCCACCCCTCCGAAGATGGGGAATTCACTGGCTGCTTGCTCCTCCAGCATTGTGCCCCAAGTGTCTCCAGAGGTGGGCAGGACCCAGTCCTTGCTGGTGGCCCCAGCAACCAACACCAAGGCGGTGCAACTGCTCTTCTCCCCTGCCCTGAATCACAGCCCAGGAGGCTGTGGCCACAAGAAAAGCCCCTGGTGGCTGCATGCAGATGGTGGCCGCATTAGAGAATCGCTACTCTACAGAGCTTGGTCTGCCGTGCAAGGGGTATGGTTAGCTCACTCGTGTGCGGCATGTGCTTGCGAAGGGGGCACAAGATGTAGAATGTGACCCAGTGTATGTTCACTTTGCTTGCCCCATGGAATTCTATCCTGGCTGATGGCCTCTAAAAACGAAAGTGAAGCCATCAGCATCCCTGCTCCTCTAGAAACGCTGACAGAGGCAGGACTCAATAGCAAATTTCCTCATTGACTTATGATTTCTTGCAGTGGAATTGTGCTTTATCATTCTTAATAATCTGAATGCATGTTAAAGATCCAGGCCAAACAGGCTGTTTGGGATTGAAATGTGACATAGATTTCTAAAATGTTAAAAATTTAATTGTGGCCTGTGCAATGACAATTATTAAACATAAAGACATTTGCAGTGGCATTAAATGTAACATTCATTTTATGGCATTGGTGCAGGCAGAAAATTTCTCCTTGTATTGTAAGTGATAGCTAATGCAGTGACATTTCTCTGAGCACAAAATGGGCCAAAGCCAGCCCTGGTATAATGACAGGAAAGTCAATACAATTACACCAGGATGACTTTGGCTCACAGTTTTTAGATGTCATAAAATATAGTATGTTTTCCATCCCTGATTAGTCTCCCCGCATTTTGCAGGCAGAGAGCTACTTAGTTAAATGACATTACATTATCACCAGCCCACTCTTAGATCAGAAGGCCTCAGTGAAACTTGGTTCCTATAAATATGATTGCTGCTTAGCAAACATCTTGTCTGCCTCTTGTTTGCCCAGTCTTTATCTTTATGTGACAGAAAGGATCTGTGAGACCAGAGATTATTCTTCATTGTGGGGTGACAAAAGGGAATTTCTGATAGACAAGTGATTTGAGGCTATTCTTTAGAGCAGGGAGATTATTAATATTTTTGTTTGTTTATTTATCAGAGTAGTACCGAGGGGCTCCAGCTTAGGTGAGGGCTGCACTGTTGTAAGCATTATACAACCACATAATACTTGACATGCCCTGCCCTGTAGTACTTAAAAAAATCTAAACAGGCAAGACAAACAAAGGGCGGCAGGAAGGAAGTATTAACCCCATTTTACAGACTGGAAACGAAGGCACTGAACAATTATAATGTGTCCAGTTTGAGAACCCTTGTTCTCATCATCTGCATAGGTGTTTGCATGAAGGGTTGTCACCCTCCACCTCATGAGGCTGATACAATCCAGCCTGTTAAGTGAGAAACCACAAGTAAGATCATCAAACCAGTGACCAAATGTTAACTGTTGACCTCCCGTTCAAAAGAGCAACAAAATAAGCCTACCATGCTCATCACCATTGTACCTAAACGTGTACCATTCCAGGGTTGCCAACTTTCATGATTTTTGTGGTGAGACTTATGATAGCTGGTGTTTTTCTAAAATTGCCTCAACTCCTGGAGTCTTTTGAATACATGAGAATCTCAGCTTTCATTTTTTCAAAAAGGTAATGTGACCCTGTTGTAGCCTAAAGGCTCAAACCCAGAAGACAGAGAGAGAACCCAAAATGTTGGGTTCTTTTAAAACCAATCTCATGATTTTTGAACATATGGGGGTGGTACTACTGTGTTCCCACAGAGAAAGTCAATTGCTGGGTGCAGATTGAGAATCCTAACCACTTTGGCTTGGTCTACACTACACAGTTAGGTCAACATAAGGCAGTTTACGTAGACCTAATTATGTCAGTGTCTACACTAGCATGCTGCTTCCGCTGAAGTAAGTGGCCTACTAACCCGACATAATAACTTCCACCTCCACAAGAGGTATAGCACTTATGTTGGTGTAGTTAGGGCGATGCAGTGTCTGTGTAGACACTGCATTACTTACATTGGCTGTTAGCTGTCAGCCCCAAGTGCGGCTGACAGTTGGGCTCCCCACCACCAGCTGGGCACTGGACTCACAGCTGGGGCCCCCTCCTGCCCTGGCACTGACAGCCCAAGTGCTGGGCTCAGAGTTTTCCCCTTGTTATACCAATAAAATAAAAACCAGCAGGGAGCACATGATTCTCTCTTTCAATTTTCTCAGAGGCTTTAGCTTGGTCTGCCAGGAATCTTTCTCTCTCTCTGCATTCCTGGAGTGCCTCTTTCACTATTTACAGTTGACTCTGGGTATTTTGTAGCCAGCACCTTCCAATTGTCTGCTCCCTTTTCTGTTTGGTTTAGCTTTTCCTGTAAAGATGCATTTTCCTCTTTACATGAGGACAAGCGGAGGAAAGAATCCTTACATGCCTCCCACAACAACCAAATTGCTGCTGCATCTCTGTTGACAGCACGAGAAGGTTTGTATATGAGGATATACTGAGCCAATCTATCCTATAGGTCCGAAATAGTGCAGACATCAGCTAGGGCTTGTTTAGTCCAAGGACTGTGCCCAAATTTTTGAAGGATTTGTTTAAAAGGTGTAATTTCTTTAACAAAAGATGAGGTTGGAGTTCCTTCTGACTCCGTTCCTCCCTCTGGTACTGGCTTACCCTGTTTTCTTTTAAACATCTTAACATGAGTATTTCAATCTCTTTGTCATTCCTGGTATTACTTAGCAAGTGACACAGCCTAGATTCTGAAATCGTAGCTTATCAAATTTCCTCATCACACCTGGCACAGGTCAGCAAGAGACATAGCCTAGATTCTCTGATCCTGCTACTCCTTGTTTCAGCGAGCAGCACTGCCTGGCCCTGTGGCCTTCTTGTTGCCCCTGATACTTCAGTGAACAATAGGACTTGGATTCTGTAATCGTAGCTTAGTAATATGAGATCTGTATATTTTACCTCTGCCTCCTGGAGGCCAGAAGGCTGGTTAACCAAATAGAAATGCCAAGCTCAATAGAGCTGGCGGTGTGCACACCAATATTTACAATAGCTGAGGTTTATTACCAATATTCCCCCTTTCGCAATTCTCCACCAAAATGTTATACCAATAAAATAAAAACCAGCAGGATCTTATTAAAGGGGAAAAGGCAAAATGCCACATTTATTGTGTATACGGAAAGAATCATAGTAAGCAGTTAGTTATAGCTATAACATTCCATTCAATTTCATAGTTATTCACATATTCGTTCATACACACACACACACAGGTTCTGCAAGGTTGTTATCATAGTTACCAGCCTTATAGCTGCTCATGCCGAGCCACTGGCCAGGTGGCCTGGACATGAGGAGGGAGCAGGGCCTTGTCAGATGCTCATCTGATGCTCCTGGAAGTTGGTTTGCAGAATCAGAACCCCAAAGTTCTCACTTTCTAGAGTCCATTTTTATAGGAATTTCTTCCTATGCCAGTCTATGGGAATTTCTTCATCATGCTGTTGCTGAATCAATCAGCAGATGGCACATTCCTGACGGCTCCGGGTGCTGCCAGATGTTATCTTGTTCTTTGGTTCTCCCATCTACCCTCCGGGGGTCCTCTGGTTGTTTCCACTTGAGGCCTCTTCAGCTGATGGACACCAGATTATTAGGCTGGCACCTCCCTGATCATTCAGTTATTATCCACACCAAGCATCCATCCACATACATCCTCTATCTCTATTTTAATCACAATTGTTAACAAAGCGAGATAAATACAACAAAAGGGCGGGGAGTCTCTGTGTGCTGGTTCTGTTGTTACAAAGTATCGCTTTGAGTCTCTGAGTGAGTAGTTGTTACAAAGTACTGCTTTGAGAACAGACTCTGTTTTATGATGTACTAACACAATTAGCAGCTTGCAAGTTTCACACAGAGAGGGAGAGAAACAGTAAAAATAGAGACCAAATTATGGGGAATCAAACTCATTTGTGATTTTAACACAGAACTTCTTTAATATGATCCAACACCCTCTCCCCCTGCCAGGCACTGGGCTCACAGCTGGAGCCCCTCCCCCGGGGTTACACCCCAACCTGTAAGCCAGGTGCAGGGCTCAATTTCACAGCTTGGAGCCTACCAGCTGTGAAATTCACATTCTTGTCAGTTTCACGGCTCCAGCTGTGAGCCCCTTGCCCTGACAGCTGGTACAGAGAAAATAGCAGCCATGAAACTTTCCTTGCTGGTAGGCTCTCCTCCAGGATGGGGAACTCCAGCAGTCAGTGCCCCACAATGCCCCACTTCAGTCAATGCAAGCACTTCTGGTGAGGACGCTCACCACCAGCAGAAGGAGGGTAGTGTGGACACCAACAGCCAATTGAATTACTGCGGAGGCTGTAGCTCGACCTAACTTAAGTTGACTGAATTCTGTTAGTATAGCCAAGCCCTGTGGAACGCCACTTGCTAAGTGCTGCTCTTAGAAAATGCAGTCGTGTGAACCAAGCCACCTCTCTCCTTTCCCCAGCCCCATTCATGCGCAGGTCTAGAGCTGAGGAGTTACAATGCTGAAGGGTTAATGATGGAGGCTAGTAGGGATTGCTGGATTTTGCAGATTGTTGCTGCGCTGTCATGTACTTGTGTGTTTTATGCCACTCCCAGCCATGCGGTGTCACTTTCCTAGGTGCAATAAGGCTTTGGCAGCATACCCACAATGGGTGGGCAGTCACTGGCTGCCCTGTCAGGTGAATCTCTTGACTGCCGCGTTTTGGACTTTTGTGTCACAGACATTTAATCTTGTACTTGGCAGCTATACTGCAACCGGTGGGGTTTACTCAGAAGGGGTTGGCAAGCAACCAGCACTCAGTCAAGAACAAATGGGAGTTAGTCCCTCCCCCAGCCAGCTCTGACCCACCTTGTGTTCCAGCAGACAGCTGCAGATTTGCACTTTGCAGTTCGGGAGTGCAGACTCTGCCCCCTTTTAATTCTTATGCAGGTTTTATGCGGCACACCAAAGTCCTTCCCTTGTGTAAACCTAGGGGATTGTTAGTCAGCTGTGCACCTTACAGAATTATTTGAATTCAGCAGGGGGAGAAGAGGGCACCTTTGCCATGAGAATGAAACACGTGACAAAGTGCCACCCACATGTTCCAGTGATTTAAACTATATCCATGAATTGTGCATAGGGTGACCAGATAGCAAGTGTGAAAAATCAGGACAGGGGATGGGGGTAATAGGAGTCTATATAAGAAAAAGCCCCAAATGTCAGGACTGTCCCTATAAAATCGGGACATCTGGTCACCCTAATTGTGCATGATCAATTTAGTTCTTTAATAACACATCTGGAATTGGCTCTTTGTAACTGCAGCTGAAATCCTTCTTTGTCTTTTAATAAATAGGCAATAATGACCTCTGAGCTGGCAATTGTCTGACATTTAATGTCTGCCTGGAGGCGTCTGATTTCAGGTCCTAAACACAGCCAGTCAGCACGATCTAGCAAACTGATCATAGGACAGGAAGCTGGGAACTTCTGTGTTCTAATCCTGGTTTTGCCATTGATGCAACGAGTGGTGTGAGGCAAATCGCGTTAACCTCTCTGTGCAGTGGTAGTAGTAATTAGCTAGTAATTAGCTTGAAAAATGAAGCACTAAGCATCTAACTCATGATAGGATGTGGGTGTCAGTCACAAAAAAAGCACCTACCGTGGGTGTGCTGAAATGAAGCCGAGTGCCTTAACACACCCAAGGGGGTGGAGGGTGTGTGTGTGTGTGTGTGTGTGTGTTTGTGCACACGCGCGTGCACATTCTTGGTTAGATCATACACCCTGGATGAAGCTCCCTTGCTTATAAAATGGCATATATTTGAAATAGAAGATTATTTTAGAAACCTAAATGTTTGCCAGCTGAATCCATTGAAGGAGATATACAGGTAGTTCCTTTGCAGTGTGTTCAGTTGATACCTGTTGCAAAGAAATAATGTCAAAGGTGAACATGCTGAGAACAGCTCACTGGCTTTATGCCCTTGATTCCAGGAATCTGCTATTTACAGATGTTACATGGGAGGGCTTCCTCACCGAAACTGAACCACATCCTGGGCTCAATCCACAACTGCACCCAACCACAGCGCTCACTGCAGCCGGTGGGGGGAGTGGCTCTGAGACACCTTTCTGCCACCCGCCCAACCACCATCCTGCGGCTGATCCAGTCTCCAGTGCAACCTAGAGCAGCCCAAGAGCTGCCCTAAATTGAGCTGATTTATGATGGAGGCCCTGTAGCCAGTGAGCATTGCCATAGTGCTCTGGTTCTACCGCCTTTGCTCCACAAAATGCTCCCACCCAGTCCCTCTGTTGAGGCGGGGAGGTGGTGGGAGGGCCAGGGGTAGAGCCAGCTATGTGGCTTTGACACCAGCTGAGGATTCTCCACACCGGGGTAATACTGCGTCACTGTGACATACCAGGGCATAATCCAGACTAACGAGTAGCTGTGTCACCCCTGTCCAGTCATCTGCGATGCCCTTTGCAATGCCTTGCTGCTGTAGCCTCCAACCCAGACTGCTCACAAAAAGCCTCCAGCATGTAAGTCACTCTCAGGTTCTGTCTGTGTGTGCTGCAGCCAGCCAGCCACGCCTTGGCTCTTGAAGCCTTAGTAATGCTGCAGGGTGACCCCCAACCCCCCCAAGTCCTGGACCTTCCTCCAGAAATGTATGTCCTGTACTGCCCAGCCCTCTTGTAGAAGTACACATATTTTAAGTCCATTATTCCTTTAAGGGAATAATACACCAGCTTAGTATTTTAAATAGTTATCCAGCCACTTCAATTTAAACGCACTGGCTTAGCTAAAACAATAAAACAAGTTTATTAACTACACGGAAAGAGATTTTCAGCAAGGCAGAAACAGTCAGAAATAGTTACGAGAAAAATAAAGAGAAAATGTGTAGCAGTGCTTAACTGAACAAACTATATTGGATTCAAAGCAAAGTTTTCTCAGCACATGCGTTCAGCAGTCGTACTGACTGAGGTCAGGACCCTCCCCACCCCAGAGGCCAATGGCTACTTCCTTTGTCTTTGCAGGTGCAGAGAATGCGATGGGCAGGGAGAGCAAGGGTGTGTCCTGGAGTGTCTGCCCTTACTTTGTATAGTCCCGTCCCCCCTTTTAAGAAGCATTTCCAGCTGGGAGCAAGGCGACAGGCAGTCTGTGTGAAAGGAAACTCCATGCTGTTTCTTTGCTCAGATGTAGATTTTTGCCCCTGCCCCCTGTCCTGCCAAAGAACGGCAGGTAATAGCCCAGCAGCCTTGTTTACGCCCGACTGAGATGTCAGCTTGCCCTTTGCCTCTGAGGAACTGGTCTGGCCACTCCCCAGAGCTATATGGAAAACATACTTTTAGTCATGATCTCAGCTTATGTTTCTAACTTCAAGTACAACGCTGCTATGCGCATTTTGCCATGATTTTATTGACAGCAAATTATGAGTTTTTTAAATCGGGGGTGGGCAAAATTTTTGCCTGAGGGCCACTTCTGGGTATGGAAATTGTACGGCGGGCCATAAATGCTCATGAAATTGGGGGTTGGGGTGCGGGAGGGGCTGAGGGCTCCGGCTGGGGGTGTGGGCTCTGGGGTGGGGCCAGAAATGAGGAGTTCAAGGTGCAGGAGGGGATTCTGGGCTGGGGCAGGGAATTGGAGTGCGGAGGGGGGTGAGGGCTCCAACTGGGGATACAGGTTCTGGGTTGGGGCTGGGGATGAGGGGTTGTGGGTGCAGGAGCGTGCTCCAGGCTGGGACCAAGGGCTTTGGCGGGGGGGATCAGGGCGGGGCAGGGGGTTAGGGCACGGGATGAGTCAGGGGTGCAGGCTCCAGATGGCTCTTACCTCAAGCAGCTCCTGGAAGCAGCAGCATATCCCCCATCCGGCTCCTATGTGGAAGCGCAGCAAGGTGGCTCGGTGCACTGCCCTGGCCACAGGCATTGCCCTGCAGCTCCCATTGGCCCTGGTTCCTGGCCAATGGGAGCTGCGGAGCCCCTTGGCTGACCCTATGCATAGGAGCCAGAGGGGGGACATGCCGCTGCTTCCGGGAGCTGTGAAGAGCTAGAGCACACCCGGAGCGGGGCAAGCCCCCAGCCGGAGTTTCAGAGCGGGGAAAGCCCCGCTCCCCAGCAGGAACTCCAGGGCCGGATTAAAACATCTGAAGGGCTGGATGTGGCCCCCGGGCCGTAGTTTGCCCACACCTGTTTTAAATGATACCCACAAGGCGTGCCTTGTACAAACATTACAATAGTTTGTAGGGTGTGCATACAGGGCTCTATTCTGTCCCACCTCGACTGCTCACTTAAGGTCACTTTCAAGTACCTTTTTGTTGGTCTAGCAGTGAAAAGGGACCTTAGTGTGAGTCAGGATCTGGTCCCACATGTGCAGGTGCATGAAAATCCCTCTAGAGCAGCGATACTCAAACGATGGCAGGGGGAGGTGCGGGAATGTACCCAGGGAGGCGTGAGCTGTGTGCCTTTTCCTTTTTCTTTTTTTTGAAGAGCTCCTGCTGTCAGCCCCAGGTGGCAGGGCTTGGACGGTCAGCCCCAGCAGCTGGGGCTCATGCAGAAGAGCTGTGCACCCCTGTGAGGTGGAGGGAGAGGAAAAAGGGGACAACCAGCCCCCTGCCGCCTGGGGCTGACAGCCCGAGCCCTGCTGCCTGGGTTTGGGCTCTCTCCCCCACCCCAACCCTTCACCGGGAGGCAGCCGGGGCGTGGGCTCTCCTTTCTTCCCTCCACTCCCTCACCTGGAGGCAGCAGCAGGGCTCCGGCTGTCAGTCCTGCGCTGGTGGGGCTCCAGCTATCAGCCGCGCCAGCAGTAATGGGGCGCTAAGTCTGCTGTGGAAAGTGATAGTGAGAAATATCACTTTTCACGCTGCCACCCTTACGTCCGTGCTGCCTTCAGTGCTGGGCGGCGGTACTTGTACTTGTCTGGGGCGGAGGGGGAGAGTAAATGACTTCGGACACAAAGAAGGGGGCCGTGACCAAATAAGTTTGAGAACCACTGCTCTAGAGGACAAGAGATGTTAAATGTACCCAGACCCTGACCTGGCTTCTACTGAAGTCAGTGCCAAATGTCCCACAGACTTCAATGAGGGCAGGGTCTAGCCTTTAGTTATCAACTAGGCCATGTAGAACTAGACCTTCTGGAACATTCCGAGTCGTAATACCACAGGGCAGAGGAAAAGAGGCGAGGTAGGGGAAAGGGAGAGAGGCAAGTCCGATATTTTTGACAAGTATCATAAACATGCCCAGTGAATGAAGTGGGGAAATTGTTCAAAGCCTCAATGAACTTTTCAAGTGTGAAAGAAGCTAAGTTTCTTTGTCTCTAATCCTGTGTACTTCAAGGGCCTTCTCCTGTGAGGTGCTGAACCAGTCACGGGCACGGCTTACCACCCCAAAAGGTTGGGTTTTGCTGTGCTTCTGAATTCTTGTTGCATTCCTGTGGCTAACCAGTCACATATCATTCTTCTCCCTCCTCCACCCCCTTTTCTTATTAACGTTTTAATGAACTCCAAGCAGAACAGCAGAGGTGCTGTGAATGTTACTCCCCTGGGCTGCGGCTCGCACAGCCAGGAAAATCAAGAAGGCCTGGGTTTTCCCCAGAAAGAGCTTTGTCCCACTCACAACCCAGGTCATTCACAGCCCGTCTTCCTAATGTATCGTCATTTGAGACTTACAAAGGATAATGGGTGAATCCAGAACAAAACCAACTACTGAAGCAGCCCATTCCCCCAGAAGTGAGAGCTATGAAGCAAATTTAAATATCCTGATTTTGATCTCACTTACACAGGGGTAAATCTATCTGTCTGAGGTACTTATATGGCCCCCATTTAGGGTGACCAGATGGCCTGATTATATAGGGACAGTCCCGATTTTTGGGTCTTTTTCTTATAGGCTCCTATTACCCCCCCACCCCCATCCTGATTTTTCACATTTGCTGTCTGGTCACCCTACCCCCATTACAGTAGTACCTGAGCACCTGACAATCTTCCATGTATTGTTACCCCTTAGTCCCAAGTGATTAGCTCATATTCGGGGCCTTGCGGGTTGTTTGCATTAGGAGGGTAAATGATGCTAGAATTAGGTGTTTCTTTGGTGCGATCCTGTTTGTTTACAAAGAGTGCACACAAAGTCCTGTTTCCCTGAACTCAGCAGGCATCAGACAACGGGAAGCAGGTTTCTTTGCTCACAGCTCCAAGCACTCTGCCCAAAGAGTTCTCTCTCTCTGTAGGCCAGGGGTGGGCAAACTACAGCCCATCAGGGCTTTGGGTCCGGCCCGCAGGATTGCCACCCCCGTGCGGCCAGCATCATGTCCCTGCAGGTCAGAGGGTTCCATGCGCCGCCCTCGCCTGCAGGCACCGCCCCCTGCAGCTCCCATTGGCTGGGAATGGGGAACCGTGGTCAATGGGAGCTTCGGGGAGGTGCCTACAGGCGAGGGCAGTGCGCAGAGCCCTCTGCCCGCCCCCCCCGACCCCTGGGGCTGCAGGGATGTGGCGCCACCTGCTTCTGGGAGCAGTGCGGGGCCAGGGCAGGCAGGCAGGGAACCTGCCCTGGCTCGGGTGCACGCCACTGCCACTCCAGCACCACTCCAGGTAAGCAGCACCAGGCCGGAGCCCACACCCAACCCCCTCCTGTACCCCGCACCCCAACCCCCTGCCCTGAGCCCCCTGCCGCATCCTGCACCCCTCCTGCACCCCAACCCCCTGCCCTGAGCCCTCTCCAGCACTCCTCCCTGCACCCTTGCCCCTCACCCCCTCCTTCCCTGAACCCCCTGCAGCACCCTGCACCCCTCCTCAGCCCCAACCCCTTCCTTGAGCCCCTTTCTACACCCCCCCGCACTCCCTCCCACATTCCAACCCCCTGCCCCAGCCCTACATTCATGGCCCTGCATGCAATTTCCCCACCCAGATGTGGCCCTCGGGCCAAAAAGTTTGCCCACCGCTGCTCTCGGCTTTCTCTCAGAGCAACGCTCCCTGTGATTTTTCTGGCTTATTCCTAGGCATGATTCTTTCTGCCTGTTTCTGACTCCCAGACAGACAGCTGCAATCCAATCAATCCACAGCCCCACTGCACTGGCAGTCAGTCGAGTCTGTTGGCAGTGGCATTTGTTAGCAGTCCCCAGGGTGGTGTTTTCCATGGTTTCGGCTGTCATTAAACAAAGGGGCATTTAATCCCTCAGATCGCCTCAATGGAAGGCAACCTGCACACCCATCCAACAGCTTCCAAGACAAGCTTGCTGGAGACCACCCAACCTCCAGCATAACAGCATTTATCCTCACCACCCCTGTGAAAGTACTACTGTTTACTACTAGTATGTCAGTGAGTCCTACTGTCCCCATTGTACTGATGGGGAACTCAGGTGCAGTGAAACTAACGAGTCTGCGACAAAGCAGGGAATTGAACCCAAATTCTAAGCCACGCAACCACTGGAAGGTCCTTCCTCAGCAATAAGTCCAGTAAAGTCAGTGGCTTAATTCCCCTGTTGGCTATAAGATAACTTTGTGCTCCAAGGGTGAAATTCTGGCTCCGCTGAAGTCCATGGCAAAATGTCCACTGATCTCAATAGGGTCAGGAGTTCTGGGTCAGTTCGAGATTCCTCCCTGGTGTAAGTCAGAGCAGCCTCAGACAACGTACCCTGTAAGCTATGCAGCTGTGCAGTAATCTTTTATGTATGGCACAGGTCAGAAACCGTGCTGCTTACGTCCATAGGTGCTGACTTCCTCTCTACCCAGGGGGTGCTCGACCCCCTCCACCCAGGTCTGCCTCCACTCCACACCTTCCTCCAAGCCCCCACCCCTGCCCCACCACTTCCTACCCCCACTCTGCCCCAGGCCCCCGCCACCACTCCATCTCTTCCCCAAGGCCCCACCCCTGCCCTACCTCTTCCTGCCCTACTCCCACGCCTTCCTGCCTCTTTCTGCCTCCTCCCCTGAGCATGTCCCATCCCCGCTCCTCCCCAGCACCTCTTGCATGCCGCTGAACAGCTGTTCCGCGGTGTGCAGGAGGCACTGGGAGGGAGCGGGAGGAGTTGATCGGGGGGTCGCTGGTGTGTGGGAGGCACAGGCGCTGCAGGGATGGGGAGCTGGCTGCCAGTGGGTGCTAAGCACCCGCTAATCTTTCCCCGTGGGTGCTCCAGCCCTGGAGCACCCACGGAGTCGGCGCCTATGCTTATGTCCCCTCAGTGGAGCCCAGCAGGGTGTGGCGTGGCCCTCTGTGAACCTGCTCTGCTTGTTCTCCCACCCTCTATGACATGGGGCATGCAACCCCGACTGTTCATTGCAAGGGAATGGAACACTTCTGGTCTCAGGGTCATGCTCGGGGACATCACATGCTCGGGGACACCCTTCTGGACTCTGCGGTGCCAGCCTGGGTCAGCAAAGGACCTGGAGCTGTGGCCTATCTGGGCCAAACCACCATTTGCCCCCTCTCTCTTCCGGGCAGTTGGTTTCCAGGGACACAGTAGTGGTTGCTGCTGCTCAGAGGCAATATGGAAGGGAGCAGTGGCCCTGGGCCCTTCCTGGGAATGGGTGGGGGAGGGTCTGAAACCCCCCGACCCAGGGTTGGCATAGAGCCCTTATGCTGATTGTACATCAGCCAGGAAGACCCAGGGCAGGGATGTTCTCAGGGTACTAATTCCAGCCTCTCTGTGCTGTCAGTGGGTATAGCCACAGTGCACACTAAGCGCAGGCTCTGACTCAGGTTTGAGCCCAAGCCCCTCTTCCGTCCACACACAAATCAGTCTGACTCAGGTCAGAGAGCACTCAGGACCCGGGTCCTAGGATGGTGGGTCAGAGCCTGAGTCCCTCTGAGACCCAGGTCCAAGCCCTGTCATTTTGCAGGATGGCCAGAGCTCAAGCTGCAGACCCAAAGCAGAAGGCTTGCATAGTGCAGTATGGACATGTTAGCATGGCTGTGAGACCCAGGTCCAGCACTTGTAAACCCAGGTTTGCAAAGCAGTGTGGATGCTCAAGCATGAGCTTGGAAACACCAAATCCACAAGCCTGGGTCCCACAGATCCAGGTTTACAATGCAATGTAGCCAAATCTGGAGTAGTGTAACCCTTCTGCCCGTCAGAGTTGGCAACAACAAGGGCCGGGTTCAATATCTAGGGGATCCATTCCAATAACACAATGCAAACCGGCTCGAGCCCCCACCCAGTGACCTGGGACAAATATATACCACCCCCGCTGGGCTCCTCCAAGAGGCAATCTTCCCCTCTCGCAAGCACCTAGTCTGACCGTAGCAAAAAGCCTTTTAATAACAGAGAGAAACAATGTGGCATTATGTTGGGGAAACACCACCAACAGGATTCATAACACAACCCATGAGCAAAAAACCCACCCCAAGCAAATTGGGGCATGCCCTTTCCCTTTGGTTCTTGAGTCCAGCAACCCCAAATCACCCAAAGTCCCAAAAGTCCAATGACCCAAAAGTCTCTGTCCCTGGTCAGGGCAGCCCCAGAGTTCAAAAGTTTATCTGCAGAGCTTTACCTCCCAACCTGGGTGGAGATGGGGGCGGGGGTAAAAGGCACCTTACATGATCTGAAGCTGACCGCCCCACAGCTTCATAGGCCTTCGCTCCGCTCCGCTCCACCAGCTGCCCCAAGAACTGCTTCGCTCAGCTCCGTGGCCCACCAGCAGCTCCCACCATCCTATGAACTGCTTCACCAGCCTGTCCACAAGGCGCTCCAGCCATCCCGCAAACTTCTCCACAATATATCTTCAGGCTCCCCCACTACTGAACACAATGCTCAGTGATTTCAGCTCTTCGTCAGTTCAGCTCTTCGGTGAATTCAGCTTGTAGTAGGGGAGCCTCAGTGCTGACGCACCATTAGCCCAAAGTGAGCTCAGCAGCCTGTAACTAGACTCCTAATGGAATCAAAATTAGCTCTGATATTCTACAGTGGAGAGAGGAAGAAGTGCAATTAGCATGTAAGGCCCTCACCAAGGGGCCCATGCCACCCAGTATTAATACTTGTCCCCAACCTCTCTCAATTCACAGAGTTTTGGAAGCCATGACCCTTGCCTAGCGAGTGCTACTTAGTTGATGGTGAGTCCCTCCGTCATAACAAAAGGCCAAGTACAGTTCCAAGCACAGTTCCCATAATCAGGGTAGTAACAATTTATTCTTCCTGCCCTAATAACAGAGACACTGGGGATCCCACAGCAGCCAAAGTGACCATTTGGGCAGCTATGGCCTCATTCTAGGCGGGGT
Organism: Caretta caretta; assembly: GCF_965140235.1. NCBI lineage: Eukaryota > Metazoa > Chordata > Testudines > Cheloniidae > Caretta > Caretta caretta. The sequence continues at coordinate 197,248,913 of NC_134208.1, read as the reverse complement.
GGGTGTGCCTATGCAAATGAGGTTGGCCCCTGAAGTTCTTTTCCACAACTTGCCACACCTCACCACCAGATGTCAGGGTGGAGCTCATCCTGAGACTGCTTACAGTAGCATAAAGGGATCTTTATAACAAAGACTCAGGCTCAACGGATTTACACTCGTGTAAACTGTGTGTCAGTGAGACTAGACTACAGTCCCAGTCTTCAAGAAGGGTTAAGAGGTGGGGTGCTGGAACAAGTCGTATAGTGGAAGTGCTAAGAGCCATTGACCCAAACTGTAAACCCTGTATATGATGGAAACCAAGGCACACAATGGGGTGCTGCTGCACCCCCCCCAGCACTCCTAGTTTCAGCATTTATGTTAAGGGGTTACCAAAGAGCCCATCTTTGGCCACAAGAATCGGCATCCTTAAAAGACCACTGCTGTCTTGGTCTCCACTCCAGTACAAAGTTCATACAGTTCAACAGTACTTCCCATTTTCTTTGGCCTCCTTCCACCCTGCCATTTAGTGTGTTGGTTATTCACTCTATAGGAAGCAAAGCCCTGAACGTATCATTGTAATAAGTCACTCAGCGCAGTGGGGGATCTTTATCAATGTAATGCCTGGCAATGCACATTCTTCCTAGTAGCCACAGAACGAGAATACAGAATTGTCGAAATGTAAGGGCTGGAAAGGACCTCAAGAGGCCATCTAGTCCAGCCCCTTGCACTGAGACAGGACCAAATATACCTAGACCAGGCCTGACAGGTGTTTATCTACTTAAAAACCTCCAAGGACGGGGTTTCCACAGCCTCCCTTGGAAGGCTATTCCAGTTATTAGCTATCCTTATAGTTAGAAAGTTTTTCCTAATGTCTCACCTTAATCTCTGTTGCTGCAGATTAAGCCCATTACTCCTTAGCCTGCCTTTGGTGGACATGGAGAATAAATCACCATCCTCTTTATAACAGCCCCTGAGGGTCTGCCTACACGGGGAGTGAGACTCCCACCCCAGTGCACAGACTTGTGTTAATGGGGCTCATGCCAGCATGCCAGAAATAGCTGTGGAGTTGTCTCTTTGGCGTCTTGGTTCAGGCCTTTTGCTCTTGCTGGCCCACTGGCTATCCCACTGGGAATAAACACTGAAACAGTCCCTGGGCCAGACACAGAGTGCAAAGGACTCTGTATCCTGTGGTTAGGGTACCCAACTGAGTTGTGGGAAACTCTGGGTCCAGTCTCCATGCTCTACCCACGCTTTCATTATTTATCCGGAGTGCAAGAGTTTCTACAGGAGAGGCTGAGGGAGCCCCACAGGAGACTATCCCACAGCTCAGGGGTTAGAGCACTCTCCTGAGAGGTTGGAGCTCCCGAGTCAAATCTTGTCTTCCCACCAGGGAATTGAACCTGGGTCTCGTGCATTTAAAAGGTAGGTACTGCTGCCTCCTGCGGCTTCTCTTTGGTGTGGAGTGAGGCAGCTGCCTAATGCATTCCCTCAAAAAGCGGCTCAGGTGCCTACGCTGCCTGTCTCCAGACGGTGGGTTCCCATTTGTGGGTTACCAAGCAGAGGTAGGTGCCTCCCAGCAGCCCAGACTTCGGCCAGGTCTATGCTAAAGGTTAGGTCAACTCATCGATGTTGCTCAGGGTTGTGAAAAACCCTTATCCCTGGTGCAGACAGTGCTAAGTTGACAGAAGAATTCCACCGCCTCTTGGGGAGGTGGATTAACTACAGCCCCTCCCGTCGCAGTAGTGAGTGTCTACACTGAAGTGCTGGAGCTGAGTCTCTATAGCGGTTTAAGCACAGACATAGCCTGAGGCACTTGGCTCCAAAAGAGGGTCGGGGCTGAGAACACACCCTGTGGTCAGCCTCTCCTGTTGGCTAGCTTAGGTGACGCTTCACCTAGCGTGCTGGCTTTTGTGGGTTCCATTCTTAGGCGCATCCCTCTCCCCTTGCACTGTACAGGGAGCCGAGGGGCCTAACTTGGTTTTGTGGATCACACTGTAGTTCCTGTGATTTTCTAGGCACTGAGACGGTCAGCACTGCAACGCCTAAGTCCCTTTGTGGATCTCCCCCTTAGGCCCTTTAGAAAATCCCAGCCCTTACCACTGTGGACTAGAGCAGTTTTCGGCAGTTCGGAAGGCAGGCTAGTCACCGTACTCATCAGCAGGCTGCAGAAGAGTTTAGGCAGCGGAGTGTGTTGGGTTGTGCATGCTTAGCAACAGGGGGAATGTTTCTTCACAAATGTCACTCACTCATGTGACCACCTACCTGCTCACCACCAGCCTCCCCACTCTGGTCTCTGGCTATATTTTTTCCTCCCATTGTCCATAATGGCCACACCCTGAAATGATCTTGAGGATCAGCCACCTCTGTGTTGGTCGCTGGCGTGGCATTTCTCCAGGCAGCTGATCTTCTGCAGCCTGTACTCTGGGACTGGGCCTTACTACAGCATGTGGGTCACACTTTGTGGGCAGCCACGTATTGGAAACAGATGACCTCTTCCACTGTCTGAGCTCTGGGAACGGGGTCCAAAGTCACATGTGGCAGGTGACCAGTGTACTTTGAACACTGCAAGTGCAATGCCACCGTGGGGGCTTTTTTGAGTGTATTGCTCACTCTTGTGTTTATGCTGTAGTCATTCAAATTACTTCCAGCCTTGGTCTTGGGAGGATGAGAGAGGAGATTTATGTGCCACACAAGTGGGATGCTGTTTACTTTGGTTCGTAATAAAAGCTGCGATGTAATAAGTATTTTGTTAGTTTGTTGTTTGATTTCCTAATCTTTTAAATTTGGGCAGTAAATCCAGACTAAATGCAGAGGACATGAATATGCTGCTGGCTGATGCCCTAATGTGTCAGCACACCCCTTTGGTCAGACAGAGCATTGCACAGAGTCAACAATCCTTGCCTTAAGAAGAAAAGGAGTACTTGTGGCACCTTAGAGACTAACCAATTTATTTGAGCATGAGCTTTCGTGAGGAGAGTGGTCACTTTGGATGAGCTATTACCAGCAGGAGAGTGAGTTTGTGTGTGTATGGGGGTGGGGGGGTGAGAAAACCTAGATTTGTGCTGGAAATGGCCCACCTTGATTATCATGCACATTGTAGGGAGAGTGGTCACTTTGGATGAGCTATTACCAGCAGGAGAGTGAGTTTGTGTGTGTGTTTTTTGGAGGGGGGTGAGGGGGTGAGAGAACCTGGATTTGTGCAGGAAATGGCCCACCTTGATTATCATGCACACTGTGTAGAGAGTTGTCACTTTGGATGGGCTATTACCAGCAGGAGAGTGAGTTTGTGTGTGGGGGGGTGGAGGGTGAGAAAACCTGGATTTGTGCTGGAAATGGCCCAACTTGATGATCACTTTAGATAAGCTATTACCAGCAGGACAGTGGGGTGGGAGGAGGTATTGTTTTATGATCTCTGTGTGTATATAAAGTCTGCTGCAGTTTCCACGGTATGCATCCGATGAAGTGAGCTGTAGCTCACGAAAGCTCATGCTCAAATAAATTGGTTAGTCTCTAAGGTGCCACAAGTACTCCTTTTCTTTTTGCGAATACAGACTAACACGGCTGTTACTCTGAATCCTTGCCTTTTGCTCTTGCTGGCCCATTGGCTATCCCACTGTGAATAAATACTTAAACAGTCCCTGGGCCAGACACACAGTGCAAAGGACTCTGAATCCAGTGGTCCGGGTACCCAGCTGGGTCTCCGGCAGTCCTATTCTGGACTATGAAGGGTGTTAGTTTCAGTCCCACTGGAGCATATGGGTTCCCCCTGATATTAGGGTGACCTGGTTCTGGTCCTCAGAGGGTCTGGAAACCCTTTGTGGTTCTTAAGTCTCTGTTGAGGGATCATTACGGGATGGCCCACCCACTCCACTGGGTTCCAGATCAGGGCCCTTAAACCAGGCAGGCAGAATCAGTCTTCAATCATTACTCCTGCTGTACCCTGAGCTACTTCTTATCTCCCTTAGTGCTGTGGGCTTCTCCAGACCGTGGTTCTGATTGTCCCTTCTTTGAGGTGCTGCTGTCTGGGTGGCTTCTCACCAGTTTGCTGGCAGGACTTTCCTTCTCTAGCCTGCTTGCTCTTCTGGCAGTCACTGTACTCACCCCTCTGCTTCTCAGCAATTTGGTTCTCTTAGCTGCTCTGCCAGTCAGTTGCCTGATAGTTGCCGCATTGACAAGGGGCTGCTAGGCCAGCATGGGGTCTCTACACCCCATGACACATGCCCAGGAGTTAAAACAAATCTCTATAGGATTGCAGACTTTATTATGTGTGAATATGCTGGCAAGTATGACTAGGGCCTGCCAGATTGGCAGTGCGTCAGCCTGCTTTAACAGCAGCTTGGCAGAAGAGAGACCCATGAGGGACTGGGTGGAGGAGGTGGATGTCAAATGCAGCTTGACAAATGTAATGGATGGGGAGTTAGCTGAAGTGACAAACAAAGATACGATTTTGAAGGGTGCGTAGGTGTCCTAGAAAAAAGCTCCCTGTGTGAAATCCACCCTTGTATGAAGGACCAGCACCAAACCTATGTTCCACTTAAACCCTCAAAGTAAGGCTTAAGTGGAACTTAAAAATGATGCACAGGAATGAATTTCACACAGTGTGAACTGAGATCAGTATTAAAATTGGTGACAGGAAAAACCAGAGCAAAACACTGAACTCTTTAACCCCCTCCTGAGGGGAAGTGTTACAGAGACCAGATAAGTGTAATCCCAGGATTCCCAGCATCTAATTGCTAAGAAAAGTAACTCGTGAAAAACATGAAAACCTCTTTAAAATAATAGTGATGAATCAAATGTGGGGGAAGGGAGGACATAGGAAGTGATGTTCACCGGGGAGGGGGTATGTTTCTGTCAGTGTTACAAGTGGTGGCTTGGCCGGGCTATCAACTGGGAAGTCTCTGGGGAGAGAGAGAGAGAGAGAGAGAGAGAGAGAGTGTGTGCGTGTGCACAGCCTTAGGTAACAGCTAGTTGGCTTTAGGCTTATGCCAGAGGTCCCAGGTTCAATCCCACTTGCTGATGACTGGGGTCTGTTGGCGTTACACCAGCAGCAACTATTCAGTGGATAGAAGGGCTGGATTTTCCTTTTCTTTACAGCTGTGTAAATCAGAAGTAACTCCAATACAGTCACAGAGCAACATGGGTGTAAATGAGTCGAGAGCCAGGCACGAGCTACTGAAGCAAGTGACAAGTATTTCTATTTTTTTTTTAATTTATTGAGAGGTGGAAATTGATTAAAAATGTTTCTGCAAATATTTACTTGAATAAACAATTGAATTTATTTGGTGGTTTTTACAGACCTTTTGGTATTTGTTTTCTAGAGTATTCTAGTGAAGCCATGACCCACAGGAATGTTCTTGTAAACAGCGAATTTTAAATATATAGTAGAGTACATCCACAGAAAACAAATTTTGAACTTAAAAATCTGAGAATTTGTACTGGAAGATGTTCATAATCATTACAGTCAGAGAACAAAACAAAAACCAGGTTACCTTCTGTATGTGTCAGATCAAAACTAGCAAATCTTGAGTTCCCAATATCAAATACTAGCAATGAGCTGTTCAAGAAACAGGGTTATTTGCAGAAAGTATTCAGGAATCATTCTGAACAGTGAATAAATCTGAGCTGCTTGCTAACAACTTATAAATATAAAGATGCAAATTTCATCAAATTATCCACTAGAAATTATTCAGTCAGTTTTGATGTTCTGTCTGTGTTCTTACCCGGTAAGCACTGTAGTCCTGATCTTGCAAACACTCATACATGTGAATAATTTTTATGCATCTGAATAGTTCCACTTGATTCAAAAGATTACTCAGGTATGTACATATTTGTAGGATCAGAACATTAGTTAGCTGTCTCTGTTATTGATGGCAGTTTTCCTTTAAATCACCAACTGGAATTGTCAGATAATCACACTCATTCTTATGGTGTCAGGATTTGGGGACTGTACAGAAGATGAGGAGCCAGTAAGTTTTTTAAAAAAATGAATGCCTGAGATCTGAGAGACAGAGACCTCAAGTGCTGACCAGGAAGGCCAGCCCATTACTGAAAGAGTAATGGTGCTGTTAGACCGAAGTAGCAAATATTTATAGCCGTCTGAGAACTAAAGAAGGTGTTGAACATCAGGAAATGTATTATGTTTTCTTCCTGATCTTGTATCCTGCCCCAGGACTAAGCGACACATTTTGCTGCCAATACAGAAGGACATTTGAAGAAAGAAGGCTGAGACAGTGACTCAATATCTTTTATAGCCAAAGTTGAAGTGATGTGGGAAAATGTATTTTCTTTGGGAACTGGAATGGGTGACAAACTCTTGCATACAATCAGCAATGAGCATGCTTATTTTCTTAACTTAATTATTAACAACAGTCTAATATCTTGATGGCATTTGCTCTACTGTTGATTGCATCTGCAACAGAGTTTGCTCTCTGAAGTGTTTGTTTCCACGCTGAGTTCTGCCCAGTAAAATGTGCCCATATCAGTCAATTGTCCCTCAATATCAGAGATGTCCATCGTAGACCCTTATGGGCAATGTTTACAGTAAATCAATAAACCATTTGGCATTTTAAGCTTTCCACTCAGCTGTGTACACAGTGCCCTTTAGTTTGGGTCATAGTCCCGTGTATAGTTCTTGGTAGGTTCACGCTGACAAATTTGAAAGTGCTCATAGGGAGAGAGATTTCTGTCAGGTTGCCTTGATTGAATAGTGCAGTTTGGAGACCAGATTTGATTTCCAGAGAGTAAGAATTCTCATTCTGAAGAATATTTTTCAATATTATTACGGCCAAATCTTGCTTGTCCGATTTGATTCACAAGTGTATTCCCATTGATGCAAGGGAACTGTTCCTGTAGGGCCTCTCAATCAACCTGCCCCTCCATCAACAGAGACTACAGCTGTGCAATAGGGTTGCGAGGGTACGTCAAACCACATGCAACTTGTTTTGTTCCAATCTGAAAATTCAAACCATATTAACTGAAACGGTTCACTGAGGCTCATGAGCCTTTCAGTGAACCTGAGTCAGAGTCGGCCTGGGGCCAAGTGTCAAGCCTGGGTCAATTTATGGTTGAAATCATGTGAATCATAAGACTGGAAGGGACCTCAGGAGGTCATCTAGTCCAGTCCCCTGCACTCATTGCAGGAGTAAATATTATCTAGACCATCCCTGACAAGTGTTTGTCTAACCTGCTCTTAAAAATCTCTAATGATGGAGATTCCACAACCTCCCTAGGCAATTTATTCCAGTGCCTAATCACCCTGACAGTTAGGAATTTTTCCCTAGTGTCTAACCTAAACCTCCCCTGCTGCAATTTAAGCCCATTGCTTCTTGTCCTATCCTCCGAGGTTAAGGAGAACAAATTTTCTCCCTCCTCCTTGTAACAACCTTTTATGTACTTGAAAACTATTATCATGTCCCCCCTCAGTCTTTTCTTTTTCAGACTAAACAAACCCAATTTTTTCAATCTTCCTTCATAGGTCATGTTTTCTAGACCTTTAATCATTTTTGTTGCTCTTCTCGGGACTTTCTCCAATTTCTCCACATCTTTCCTGAAATGTGGCACCCAGAACTGGACACAATACTCCAGTTGAGGCCTGGAATGTTTCAGATTCACGATTTCAGTACAAAACCAGCTGAAACTCACAGCAAAACTTGGGGTAAGAGTTCACCTGATTTAAACCCAAAGAAATTGTTTACATGAATCCTGCTACAATTCTGAATCCACTGAGACTGGCAAAATCCTAACAGAACATGAATCTTATTGACATATGAGGGATGAGTGAGTAGGAAGGTCTTACATGGTGGCATGAGACAGCGGGACAATTGGGTACAGAACAGTATTTTATTTTGACAAAAACACAGTGCCAACCAATTACTCCAGCTATTGATCAACTGATGAAATCTCAGAGAAACTTAATTCCAAAGATTTGGCTGACAACTCATTTGTTCAGTGTGTTATCTGTAATCTGATTTGCAGATACATTACAATTGAAAACCAAGGTCAGGGGTTCTCAAACTTCATTGCACCGTGACCCCCCTTCTGACAACAAAAATTACTACATGACCCCAGGAGGGGGAACTGAAGTCTCATCCCGGCTAAAGCCCGCCGCCCCAGGCAGGGGACCAAAGCCAAAACCCTCAGGTTTCGACTTCAGCCCCAGACAGTGGGGCTCGGGCTTCGGCTTTGGTCCTGGGCGGTGGGACGTGGGCTTTGGTCCGGGCCCCAGCAAGTCTAATGCCAAACAGGGTCGCGACCCACTTTGGGGTCCCAACCCACAGTTGAGAACCTGCTAGTTTAGATGGAGGATGACAACATGAGAGAGCCAAAAGCCAGCCCCATTTCTTAGCTATATACACCACTGTTAATAAGATGTTTTAGGCTGACTGGATTCATTTGATTAATATGAACAGTTCACATTTTGTCATCAGACTTCTTATGAAAGCCACAGAGATAGTTAAAAGAGTGATCTCGCTCAGAAAACACAATAAAATATTAGATGACACTTGAGTCAGGTCCCACAAAAGTGTCACTATTAGGTATTAGCTATTTATTTTGTAAAACATAAGGCCATTGTCAGATCTAAACAGAGATGGTTGGGTCCCCAGAATGTACATTATTCTACCTTATTGGCAAACCCAGCCTTGGAGCAAGGAAAATTCCTACCTGTCAGGCTCCACCAAATCCACCCTTCTTAGTTTTTGCCTTTGTTTGCTTTTTAAGGTATCTTTTCTTTAGGGATGGCTGAACTGGAGGGAAGAGAAGGTGAGTGACTCCTGCAAGATCTCATGCTTCCGTAGTAGCTATCTCCCTGCTGTTGCACAATTTGGGGGTGTATCCTCTCTCTTCTACCTTCCCTGAAGAACTCCCCCACATGCAGCCGGCCATCTAGAACAATTTAGGGAGTTTTCTTCACATTCCCCCCTGCTTCTCTTGCCAATGTTTGGGGGTTTTTTTCCAAAGAAGGGGGAGATCTGGCTCAGTATTACCGGACTCATGTTTCCTACATATCTGTTATAACAAAGGTCTTTCATGTTGTATGATGAGTGGGGTTGGAGAAAGAGGGACAGGTGTCAGGAGGGACTTAGTTGTATGTGACACCAGAGGCTCAGGAATGCAAGCTGGTGGCCAGGCTACCAGACAAATCGAGGCCCCTCATCATGCTCAAGAGAAAATCTCCTTCCTACAATTCTGTGTGCTGGTGCATCACATATTACCTAATGACAGTGCTATAGGTCAGTAAAGGCTTGTCTCTAATTATGAAGATTTGCCCCAATTCCAGCCATTGTTAGCCAGCCACTAGAGTCACTGCACCAGTGCAAACTCCCATTGTGGAGAAGAGAAAGCTGCTATTTGCACTGGCGAAGTTTATCCCTGCATGAAACAGTAAAAGTTGTGGCTTATACTGGTTTATGGGCTTGCCTTTACTGCAAAGTTAGCTTGAGTTATGAGTATTGACTCTAACTCAAATCCCATCCAAACACAAACACCCTTAACTACAGTGTGGTGGTGCTTTTAACTTAAATTGGCTGGCCTGTTTGGGGGTACAGGGTAGAGCTCAAGTTAGTGCTGCTCGTCAGCTGCTAACTCAGTCATTCTGCGTGGCTCAAGGGTTATTTTGCAGGGTGGCCACTCTCATTCTAACTTCAGAGGTGATACCATGAGTGTAGACAACTTGAGTTCACCCTGCAGTGAAGACACAGCATACATGAGGAGGCTGCACTGGTGCAGCTGCACTGATGATAAATTGGAGAGAGTCCAGCGAAGGGCAACAAAAATGATTAGGGGACTGGAACACATGAGTTATGAGGAGAGGCTGAGGGAGCTGGGATTGTTTAGCCTGCAGAAGAGAAGAATGAGGGGGGATTTGATAGCTGCTTTCAACTACCTGAAAGGGGGTTCCAAAGAGGATGGCTCTAGACTGTTCTCAATGGTAGCAGATGACAGAACGAGGAGTAATGATCTCAAGTTGCAGTGGGGGAGGTTTAGATTGGATATTAGGAAAAACTTTTTCACTAAGAGGGTGGTGAAACACTGGAATGCGTTACCTAGGGAGGTGGTAGAATCTCCTTCCTTAGAGGTTTTTAAGGTCAGGCTTGACAGAGCCCTGGCTGGGATGATTTAACTGGGAATTGGTCCTGCTTTGAGCAGGGGGTTGGACTAGATGACCTTCTGGGGTCCCTTCCAACCCTGATATTCTATGATTCTATGATTCTATGAGTGGATGCAAATCGCTGTAATTAAAGCAAATCTCCAGGGTCAGGAAAGCTCTGAATGTAAGTGGTAATAGTCAGATTTCCTGGTCAGAATATACTGGAAATCATTATCTACTTCCTGCTGCCCAGCCTGATCCTGAGGCCGTTGATCCTCACGCAGTAGTATGTATTTGTTGCAAACACATCATTAGGCTTCATGACATAATTAAGTGACCAATAAAAAGCTTAGTCACTGTTATGGCAACACCCCATAGCCCCCTTTCTGAGGCTGTGTCAGCATTTTCTTTACAGCCCCCGATTTTTAGGAGTTTATACAGCAGCTGTGCAAATTTGCAGATTGCTGAAGCTGGCAGGAAAGGTCTTGGCCCAGCAGCAAACTTCTTTGCAAAATTAAGGGGAAACAAATGACTTGAGATGTCCACCAGTTCTAACAAAAGAGTAGGACTTGTCATGCTCTATTCTCCAGTTTGTGACTGTGGTTATGTCTACGCTACAGATATCTGCTAGCACCGTTATGTTGGTCAGGGGTGCAAAGAGGTGTAATTCCTGACCAGTGGTGTTGGAATAATTTTTTATAGTGGGGGTGATGAGAGCCCTTGAGCCAAACTGTGAGCCCTATAGGTGATGGAAACCACTTCAAGCCAGGGGGTGCCGCAGCACCCCCCGCACCCTTAGTTCCAGCACCTATGTCCCTGACCAACGCCACTGTGCTAGCAGAGGTCCCTAATGTTGTAGATACAGCTGTACTGGGAAAACGGTTATCGAGATGGGTTGTTTTCCTCATGGGGAGTGGTTTTACTGCACCAGTAGAAAGCACGGCTTTGCCAGTATAACTGCATCCATACTAGGAGCATTTGCTGGTCCAGTATAGCGGTATTCCTATACCAATAAAGTGCTCCTAGCATAGAAGTAACATCTGCCATTGAACTCTGCTCTTTTGGTGTTGTTTCCATTGACATGTGGATGCTTTGCAATCCGATGTGCCTGGTAAAGTTCATAACTGCAGAGTCACCACTTTCATTTTTTTTAAAGTTTAATTTTCTTAGGTAGTTTAAACCATTACAGACCTGTTTTTCAAGGGAGACAAAAGCTGGCTTCCCTGCCTCCCTCCACAAAGTTTTGCACCTAGAATCTTACATGTCAAATTTTCATATGCAAACGGACCAGCTGGGGACAGCTTCTTGGTTCTGTAGGCGGTACTACAACCTGCTTGCGCTGACCTCATGGCACCCTCAGATAATGGCACGTGTATCGTTTATGGGGTCAGGTTCTTGGAAGTGAATGTGCGGTTGGGTTTGTGATTAATGCACTGAACTGGGACTCGAGACATCAGCGTTCAGTTCCCAGCTCTGCTACAGACTTGCTGCGTGTCCTTGGGTAAGTCACTGAGACTTTGACTTGGTTGTCTAACTCCCTTAGGTTCCTTTGAAATCCCAGCCATCATCTCGGTACAACAGGGATAATAATACTGCGGTTTAGATTGTAAGCACTTTGGGGTAGGGCCTGGCTCTTCCTATGTGCATGCCCAGAGCCTAGTGTATCTGGGGCTTGAGGCGCTATTGTAATACAAGTAATAAAAAGGAAAATGGGTTTTTATGACTTGTCTGCTTCACATTTCCCCCCACCTACTAAAAGGTGTTTTTAAGTATTTGTGTGAAGTCACACTTCAGAACAACACTTCTAGTTTTGTGCTAACCGCCCATTACAATAATTAGGGAATTGGGTGTTGTTTTTTTCTTCTGCAGAAGGAGATTCCTCCAAGGTTGGAGTGGGGTGCGGAGATGGAACACGACCAAAATGCCAGCACTGAACACCCAGACTTTCTCGATCCTGTCTAAAGGGGGCCAAAACAAGCCCAAAATCTGATCATTCTAAAACCATGTGCCAATTTGGATCTAGCTCCAGGTCTGACCTGTGCTGCTCAGACTGGTCTCTAGTCACTTGAGGCTATTGCAAGATTCCCTTTATTTCCCTTAGAGACTGAGGGTGCCCTCTTGAAAAACCCTTCTGCCGTCTGAAGTTTGACATCTGTAGCTTGTTTGCAAAAACAAGTGGAGCTTTTTCGTTAGGGGCAAAAGATGGTTTTGGTTGTTTTCCTCACTGCTCCGAAGAAAGGCTGTTCACTGTCTCATGGGGCTTAGTCATGTGACTCCCCAGAGGACGCTCTGGCTGCTTTAGACTTGGCGTTAGAGAGCTGCTTTCTAGATGGGAATTCCACGACTGAATAAGAAACAGTCTTGCCCCTGGCCAATGGCCTCAGCAAAGCAGCGATGAGGATAACGAGCCTGGCGTCAGAGTCCAAGTGCTCAGGATGTTCTTAAAAAGTTTTTTTTTTTTTTAATTTTTATCCTATTACACGTCCGTTTATTCCCAGTAACCTGGATGTTGTTCTTTTAGCACCATGGAAACCGTCTGCCATCCCATGCTCCAGCAGCTCGCTGTGTTCCCACTGATCATTCAGGAAAGGAAACTAGGCTGTTTGACATAAGGTTAATGGAGACACCCACCAACGGTTTCTATTGGTCCAATCACTGAACCATCCATTCCCTTATTTCCAGATGTAGTTAGTAAAACTGACACTAAAATATGCTCTGATGGCATTCCATGGATAACAGCGTGGCCTTCTACTGAAAGATCATCCGCAGTGTGACTGATATTATAGTGGTGAGTGCCATAGGAAAGCCCATGAAGAAATAAGGAATTCTGTATTTAATGTAAGGTTTAAGGAGGTGTCCTGCTCAGACAACTTTACTTCTACCATTTCTTGACTTTTGAGTGCTTGACTTTTCAAACTTTAGTAATACCCTTGTAGTGTACAGTAACTCCTCACTTAACATTGTAGTGATGTTCCTGAAAAATGCTACTTTAAGCGAAACAATGTTAAGTGAATCCAATTTCCTCATAAGAATTAATGTAAATGGGGGAGTGGGTTAGGTTCCAGGGAAATAAATATATATACACACATACAGAGTATTGTTTAAACAAACAATTTAATACTGTACACGGCAATGATGATTGTGAACCTTGGGGGAGTCAGCGGGTGGGATATTTCCCAGGGAATGCCTTGCCGCTAAATGATGAATTAGCACTCACCTGAGCCCTCAACGGTTAACACATTGTTCTTAATGTAGCCTCACACTCTACAAAGCAGCACAAATGGAGGGAGGAGACACAATAGACGCATGGCAAATGTTCCCTGCAGCAACTGAACGTGATGATGAACCCACGCTATCCCACCGGAGAACACCACTCCCTCCACTTTCCAAAGTGCAGGGTGATGTGTGTGTGTGTGTGTGTGTGTGTGTGTGTGTGTGTGTGTGAGAGAGAGAGAGAGAGAGAGAGAGAGAGAGAGATGCATTGCCCCTTTAAGTATGCTGACCCCACTCTAAGTACATTGTCTTTTTAAGTAGATCAGCAAGTTGAGACAGCAGCTGCCTGCAAGCTCCCTCTGTCCTGAGCCCTGTCGTGTCCCGTCCCCCTCCCCCTGCTCTGTGGAGATGGGGTACGAAAGCGGGGGGAAGAGGGACACCCTGACATCAGCAAGCGGGAGCAGCTCCAAGGCAGAGGGCAGGAGCAGCACATGTCAGTGGGGGGAGGGGCAGCTGAACTGCTCGGCAATTTGTAGCCTGCTGGGTGGCTGCGGCACAGGGAACTTAGGGGAGCTGATGAGGGGGGCTGCCGGCCCACCCTGGTTCCAAACCCCTCCCCAGCTCGCTCCAACAGGCTGCTCTTCCTGCAAGCAGTGGACAAAGCAGGCCGCTGCCAAACAGCGTTATACGGGAGCACTGCGCAACTTTAAACGAGCACGTTCTCTAATAGATCAGCGACGTTCTCTAATAGATCAGTCACAACATTAACCGGGACGACGTTCAGTGAGGAGTTACTGTCGTTCTTTTGAGAGGTTTCAGAGGAACAGCCGTGTTAGTCTGTATTCGCAAAAAGAAAAGGAGTACTTGTGGCACCTTAGAGACTAACCAATTTATTTGAGCATGAGCTTTCGTGAGCTACAGCTCACTTCATCAGATGTTTACCGTGGAAACTGCAGCAGACTTTATATACACACAGAGAATATAAAACAATACCTCCTCCCACCCCACTGTCCTGCTGGTAATAGCTTATCTAAAGTGATCATGGCCCACCTGTTGATCACTTTCGATAAGCTATTACCAGCAGGACAGTGGGGTGGGAGGAGGTATTGTTTCATATTCTCTGTGTGTATATAAAGTCTGCTGCAGTTTCCACGGTAAACATCTGATGAAGTGAGCTGTAGCTCACGAAAGCTCATGCTCAAATAAATTGGTTAGTCTCTAAGGTGCCACAAGTACTCCTGTTCTTTTGAGAATAACTTCCAAGGTTTTTAAAAAGCAAACTGAAAAAACAGAAATGCCGACATGTGGCTTGGTATTGACACCTACACATCCCAACATGGTAAGATTTATGTGGTAACACACGTAGACAGCCGGGGTTTAAGAAAGGGGGAGCAGGGAGGGGGGAAATGAGAACACCACCTCCCCTCCTGGAGCAGAGGGGAGATCCCCTCCCACTCCCTGGCCTGGCTTAGCAGCAGCTCCCCACACAGCTCTCCCTCCTCTTCCAGGTCTGGCTGACCAGCAACTCCCCCTCCACGCCCAGGTCTCGCTGAGCAGCAGCAGCTCCCCTCCTCTCCCTGGCCTGGCTGAGCAGCAGCAGCTCCCCCTCTTTCTTGGCAGGAGCACTGAGAGCTCCCCCTGCCCCCATTTCTGCCACTGTAGAAAAGCCCTTAAGAAATAATGGAAGGGTTCCCCAAATCGCTTTCATCCAGAAGGCAGCGTCCAAGTGGAGAAAGATTTTCCTCTGTGCTCTCAGCTCAGAAAGTCCAAGAACGTTCCGTAGGCTGTTTATGTCTCTACCACGCTGAAGCCACAGACGCAATTCCTGCTCTAGGCCAGCGACGTCACAGCAATAAATTCCCAGGGCTTCACCGTGACATATATAGGTGAGGCCTGTAGGGGACAATGTTTTAGGGGCCAGATGGTGGTTGGTCCCTGGACAGGTTCCCAAGGAGCTTTCCCCCACCCCAGCTTGTGTGACAGGCTCTGTTGCACTCTCCTGACCGCACAGACGATGATCCCTGATAGAGCTGTTTGGGGCACTCCATGCTAAAAGAGGCAGGGAAGAGGTAGGATTATGTCCCTGGCTCCCTTCCATACCATCTAGCAGAGCTGATCAGCTGCACAAAGGAGCACCTTCTGCATACTCCTAAAAAATGATGAGTTGGGGAGTGCTGGGGAGCTCTCAGGTGCACAGTCTGGTCCTAAGACCCTGGCCAGGTTTGTAATAATAATAGCACCCCGGCTTAGCTGTCCTACATCACAGATCCTCTTCTACTGCATGCTGTAGCTCACGAAAGCTTATGCTCAAATAAATTTGTTAGTCTCTAAGGTGCCACAAGTCCTCCTTTTCTTTTTGCAGATCCTCTTCAGAGCACTTTGCAGCCAGCCATCAGCCAATTCATCCTGACAACCACCTGGGAGGTAGGTAAACAGGACTGTTCTCTAGCTTTGGAATTCAGTCATCGGTACTTTCACACAGCATCCCACCTATTCAGACAGAAAGAGCTAACGAGATTTAGCATCACACCAGACTAACCAAAACGTTCAAGGGAAGGAATACAAACCACACATAGAAATTGCAGAAACAACTGCTAATCATTTCCCAATAGGGACTGAGTCATCACTTGACTTCTCCATTGTGTCCTCTGAGGTCAAAGTCACACCAGCATAAAAACAAGTAGCGCAGGGGTGAATTGGGCCTAGAGTTTCTAAGATAGCCACTGAAAATGAGCAAATGTGGGCATTCGCATTTCCCTTCATAAAATGAAAACAAGTGACATAACAGAAAGGAGTTTTCCCTCCTGACACGGAGCTGGTATTGAGAGGCATTGGAAAAACACTAAGCCGGGTCTGAGAGATCCACGCTGTTCTAAAGTAAAGCAACTAGTTTCCAACAGTGACACCTTGTGCTAGACTGTAGAAGCGACATGCAGTTCTAGTAGAATGCTGTGCTTTGGTATCAGGGCTCTTTTATTAGGGACACTGCTCTGTTGCTGAAGGGTCCATGAAATAAAAGGTTGCTCTTAAATGGGCCTGCAAGGGTCTTTGCCTGCTTGATGGGAACACTATGTTTCTCTATCACAAAATATCATGGATGAGTAGAACAGTGCAAGGAACAACAATTCCTATGCATTTTACTCTGCTTTAAATGTTAGTGAAGGCACTGGCTTCATAATTACATTTAGAGAGAAGAAAAAAATCACATAGCAAAAATAAAGGTATCAACTGGAATTTGTCTCCTACAGACAATACATTGCACTTAGCTAGCACCTTCCATTCAAACATCCCTAAGTGTCTGTAGTGGCCCATCTTCCTTTAGTAATAGTGACAATTCCTTGCTGACCGTGTAGGATTTTATGGCCTAGTGGGGGTACAGGAGGGGAAAGCTGTAACATAGCTATGAGTGATGTTATGTACAGAGAAGCTGTAGGGGAGGTTGCTATGTGAAGAATATCATTCTCTTTCAATGGGTTAGGCTTCTCTTTTTGTAAAGCTCCTTCTTTTCCTTTCCTTACACTGCTCTCCTGGTGCTGTTATTTCAATCTGTTTCATCAGCTACCACAAGACAGTAGTGTACATAAGAATGGCCACACTGGGTCAGACCAAAGGTCCATCTAGCCCCAACAGGCAGTCATCAAGTGACCCATCCCCTGTTGCCCGTTCCCAGCTTCTGGCAAACAGAGGCAAGTGTACTGGGTTACATCCAGAAAGGCTAGAAGCTTAATATTTAAAGGTAAAAATAAAAGGGATGAGGGCTTCTGGAGAATACTACAGTGGCTGTGGAAAGGACCTAAACCTGCGACTTTGTTTCTCTGTGATCCTTCCAGGTTCATAGTCTCACTGTATATTACACTGGGACTGAATTTGCACAGAATTGAAATGTTCAGCGTGCGTATCAATGCTATACCCACTTCTATGTAAATAAATACTCAGTGCAAATTTTCTCTTTTCCTTTGTTATGTATCAATTCCAGGCAGAGCACTTCAGGGCAATTAACAGCTGCTTTCTGGGATCCTAAAGGAAATTCAGAAATGTGGGTCATCTTATGCAATATGACAGCAAGATCTGTGATCTACTGGTCTAAGTACAGGACCGGGAGACAATGGGAGACAGCGTCATACCCTTATGGTCCCTTGACATCTATAAAATCGGTGGAGCAGTCTAAAGCGGCCCTGAAAGTCCTGGGTCTGGCTGGGGGAGGGTTCCCCAATACGGACACTTTGGAAGACTGACATCGGAGGACCCACTCCCTGCCTCTTGTGTAGGGGGCATGCTGGGGGCCAGAGGGGACATGTGAGGCTATGGCAATCAGCACTGCAGCCCACAGGGCAGTCCCAGGGAGGATGCTGCAACTTAGGCTATGGCTACACTAGAGAGCTTACAGCAGTGCAGCTGCATCGGATTGCTGTCTCGTCAGCTTAACTATTCCAGCCCCTGCGAGCGGCGGGAGCTACATCAGCGGGAGCAGCTCTCCCACCAACATAGTGCTGTCCACACTGGCACTTATATCGGTGTAACTTATGTCACTCGTGGTGGTGGTTTATTCACCGACATAAACTGTAGTGTAGGCATAGGCTTAGACAGGCCCCCAGGGCTGTCTGAATTACGCTGGGGACTTCTACAGCTGCTGCAGCACTCCAGGATGGGGTAGGAGCAAGGCTGGCTTAAAGTCACCATAGACTTCCCCTACCCCTCCTTCGGCTGTGAGTTGAGCACAGCACAGAATATCACCCAAGACCACCAAAGATGTAATTCCATCTCTGACACATACAGTGTGGCCTTGGGCAAGCCACTTACCTTCAGTGTCCTCAGATGTAAAATAGTAATCGTACATAATTACCTGCCTCACAGGAGTGTTTTGAGAATTAGTTAATGCTGGCTCAGCATTTTGTAGCTGAAAGGGCTGCTAAATAGTGTTTATCCTTTTAACACCAAGGCACAAACAGGAGGAGTTAAAGGTAGGATTCTGAGGTCCCTAAAAGAAGACCTTATCCTTATTTATTTATGTAGGGTGAGTTCTGACCTTTCATTGCATGTCAGCATGTTGTTTCGTATTTAACTGTTTCTATGAACCAGCCAGAGGCCTAGCTAAGAAGGACCTTTATGATCAATAAGACTCTAAAATTATTCGCATTCACATTTTAAAGGTGAATTGTAAAGAAAAAATATATAATTCACTAACCTCCTGAATATGAGCTTGACCCAATGTTCATAGAAGTCAATGGAAGCATTTCCATTGACTTTAATGAGCCTTGAATCAGGGTCTATGTGCTGGATACCCCTATTAAGCAGGTGAAGAATACATTCAGCAAGCAACTACATTCAAATTACCATTTTTATTCATTTTGGTCCTGTAATGATGCAGCGGCTAGTTCCATGCTGCTATGGTGTTCCACAGTGCAGTGTTCTGAGAGGGGACAGGTACCAGCGATCTCCACTGTCCGTGGTACCAAGCTACAGGGACTGAGGCAAATTCCGCTTTTTCCCTACATAGACTGGGTATCACTAGTCATTTTTAAAACTTCATTATATGGCCTTATGGTTCCAAAGCCATTAGGTCTGGCGTGAATGCTCAGAGCTCCTTTGCCCAAATCCTCTTTCAGGCTGTCTCCCACTAGGCTTTTAAAAAGTCTCTTCACTTGACCATTTGTATTTTGCCCTAGCACGACCTTCCGGTGCCATTACCCACAAGGCTTCTGCATCACTTAGCATTGGCATTGCTTCTATCAGAGCAACACACCTCGGCAGCTGGGCATGGGATCTCCAGCCACTCTCTTTTCTGCATAATAGCTTATTAGTTGGCTAAGTCTGCTGTTCCCATGGGTTAGCCAGTTGGCCTGGAGACCCACAAACAAGCGTGTGGGGGGACACAAGCAGCTTCCACACTGTTCTCTGTAAATAGCCTGTTTATGGGTTGGCATCAGTGACTGGATTGCAGTGACTCATTTAGTACTTTTTGGGCAAGTCTGGCACATCATTTGCATGCATTCCCACTACAATTAGGGATCTCAGCTCACTCACACATTGCAGGTCACTTGATGGTATAAAACAGCTTTTTATGATGCCAGCCATGATGTTTATGACGCCAGCCAAATTTGAACCACTAGTTTAGATGTGAAAACTCTGGGTTATAGTTCAAATCCCAAAAGCAATCCAGTCCTCCCCATCCCTCATGCTGTTATCTGGTGTATGATTTTTGACGAGTGAGTTGTGAAACTAGCACAAATTAAATTACATTAACGAGCTGTAAACATCCTATCCTGTAGCTACAATCTAACCTTGGCGCTAACATCTAGCTCAGAGGTTGGCAGCCTTTGAGAAGTGGCTTGCCAAATCTTCATTAATTTAAGGTTTTGCGTGCCAGTAATAAATTTTACGTTTTCAGGGGCCCCCCTGACAGAATCCCAGACTGACAGCGGGCTGAGTGGTGCCGGCAGCCGGGACTCCGGCAGGCAGGGGCCAGCGGACGGAGCCCCAGACTGGCAGTGGGCTGAGCAGCTCAGCCCACTGCCGGTCTGGGGTTCTGTCCGCCGCCCGTGCTGCCGGTCTGGAGTCCCGGCCGCCAGCCCCACTCATCCCGCTGCCGGCCTGGATGGACGGAACCCCGGGCCGGCAGTGGGCTGAGTGGGGCCAGCGGCTGGGACCCTGGCTGGCAGGGCTGGCGGATGGAACCCCAGACCGGCAGCGCACTGAGCTGCTCAGCCCGTTACCAGTCTGGGGTTCTGTCTGCCACCCGCACTGCCTGTCTGGGGTTCTGTCCGCCGGCCCCTGCCAGCCGGGGTCCCGGCCGCCGGCCCCGCTCAGCCCGCTGCTGGCCCAGGGTTCCGTCCATCCAGGTCGGCAGCGGGCTGAGCAGGGCCGGCAGCCGGGACCTGGGCTGGCAGGAGAGTGCCACTAAAAATCAGCTCGCGTGCCGCCTTTGGCACACGTGCCGCAGGTTGCCGACCTCTGATCTAGCTTATCATAGTTGGTATTATTAGCAACCAACTCTACTTTAATGGATATCTGTGTTGGATCATATTAAAGAAGTTCTGTATTAAAATCACAAATGAGTTTGATTCCCCATAGTTTAAATTCCAGGGTATTACTAATTAAGAGGTCTCTTGGTTTTTGGTACTGTTTCTCTCCCTCTATGTGTGAAACTTGCAAGCTGCTAATTGTGTTAGTACATTCTAAGACAGAGTCTGTTCTCAAAGCAATTCGCACAGAGAGAGACTCAAAGCAATACTCTGTAACAACAGAAACAGCACCCAGAGACTCCCCACCCTTTTGTTGTATTAACAATTGTGATTAAAATAGAGATAGAGGATGTATGTGGATGCTTGGTGTGGATAATAACTGAATGAACAGGGAGGTGCCAGCCTAAGAATCCAGTGTCCATCGGCTGAAGAAGGCGTCAAATGGAAATAACCAGAGGACCCCCGGAGGGCAGACTGGAATTCACCCAACAGCCTCAAGAATGGGAGAACCAAAGAACAAGATAACATCTGGCAGCACGGAGCCGTCAGGAATGTGCTATCTGCTGATTGATTCAGCAACAGCATGATGAAGAAATTCCCAAAGACTGGCATAGGAAGAAATTCCTATAAAAATGGACTCTAGAAAGTGAGAACTTTGGGGGTCTGATTCTGCAAACCAACTTCCAGGAGCATCAGATGAGCATCTGACAAGGCCCTGCTCCCTCCTCATGTCCAGGCCACCTGGCCAGTGGCTTGGCATGAGCAACTCTAAGGCTGGTAACTAGGATAACAACCTTGCAGAACCTGTGTGTGTGTGTGTATGAACGAATGTGTGAATAAATATGAGATTGAATGGAATGTTATAGCTATAACTAACTGCTTACTATGATTCTTTCTGTATTCACAATAAATGTGGTATTTTGCCTTTTTCCCTTTAATAATATCCTGCTGGTTGGTCCCGGCCACCGGCCCCGCTCAGCCCGCTGCTGGCCCAGGGTTCCGTCCATCCAGGCTGGCACCGGGCTGAGCAGGGCCGGCAGCCGGGACCCGGGCTGGCAGGAGAGTGCCACTAAAAATCAGCTCGCGTGCCACCTTTGGCACACATGCCGCAGGTTGACGACCTCTGATCTAGCTCATCACAGTTGGTATTATTAGCAACCAACTCTACTTTAATGGATATCTGTGCTGAAGAGATTTCCAAATAACATAGGTTTCCACACAGTCTGTAGTTCTCATACTTTTGGACCCACTTTACCCAGCTTTCTTGATGCTGGAAAAATGCCTACCCCCCCATCGAGAAAGATAGAAGAAAAATCCCCCTTTAAAAATATCCTACTACTACTGACAAATCAGGATACTATTCTAAGACTGTGTTGCTAATCATATGCAGCTCATCCATTTCACAATGCCTGGAACTTCGCCACATCAGGAACCGCTGTTGTAGGTGCTCTGTCAACAATTTTTTTGCTTGCATTCAACAGTCTTCATTTCAGACTAACCTTGCCAACCGATCAGAGCTGAAAAGAAACAGATATTCTCCTAGCGAGGAACGCGGACTTTAAATAACCCACTGCATACCAGTTTCAGCTCTACTTTGGAGCCAGGTCCTTGTACACTGGCACTGTATATTTATGTGGTTTGCTAACAAAGCTAGTTATTGCTGTTATACAACTTACTGTCCTCTCAAGAACGTGCATTCTGTCTCATTTTTTTTATAGAGAAAACATACAAGTGTTAAGCTTCTTACTTGCCATTAAAAATGATTCAGCATGTAAATATGACAAATTTCAGGAGATTACCATAGCTAATCTTTAAGCAAGACTCTGCCTTGCCACAATTCTATGACTTCCTCTCACAGCTAATGAGTGCCCTGTCTTCCAGCTCTGGGAAAATAAACAATAGACTGTTGACAAACAATTGCTTGAAATTATCAGAAAGCCCCGAGAAAACAGCTTCACTGTAGATTTCTGTTCCAAAAAACATCATGCTTGTTTATTTTATGTATTTATCTGGCAGGAAAAACTAAAGCACTAATTCATTCTGGAATCTGAAGACTGTAAAATGTGGCCAGGCTTTATTTAGTGGCATTACAAAAGATATTAAATAATAAAAAGTGGATAAAGCTATGTCATGTACATGGAAACTGGAGACTCATTCCTTTAGTATGTTAAAACTACTCTATACATAGCCTAATGACTATATTACTAGGAACAATTCAGAAGGATGGAGTAGGGCCCAGATCCTCAACGGTATTTAGGTCCTAAGTCCTGGGCCAAGGTGACCAAGGTTTGTCAAGTCAATTATCCATGCATTAAAGAGTCACACAATATCTCTTGAGAAATCTTTTATATTTCATTATATCTAAGATCGCTGAACTTTGCAAACCTAAAACCATTCCAGCTAACCAATGAAGCAAAGAAATGGGAGTTGCAGTGGATGCTTAACTCAGGGTAGTAAATACAGAGGTCTCCCAAGAGGGAATAATTTTGCATATGTGTATAAGAAAGTAACTACTATAGCCACAAAATAATCAACAAAAAATTGAAAGCCAAACTGTGTGTTGGAGTAAATGAGCATAGCTCTTTTGGGCTGTCCCCATTTACAACTGCATAGACATTGGCCCAAAGTGTTTCTTTTAGCTCTCGCTTAGAGCAGGTTGAATTTTTTTCAGTGAAATTCATCCTCATTCTGCCTTGCAGTACCTCCCTCCAAGATCTTTGGACAAATCTGCCGCAAGGCCTACCTTGGAACCGTGTAACTCAGTCCAATCAACTTTGAATTAAGTTATCATTAGCTGTTTTCAGAGTAGCAGCCGTGTTAGTCTGTATTCGCAAAAAGAAAAGGAGTACTTGTGGCACCTTAGAGACTCACCAATTTATTTGAGCCTAAGCTTTCGTGAGCTTCAGCTCACTTCATCGGCTGCATTAGCAAGTGTCAACTTGGAAGAACCATGTTTAAGTCAGCAATGTAAAAAATATTCAGTATTTTTCATATCACAGAGACTATTGGTCTTTGACTCCCCCAAAATATCAAAAATCCACACATAGAAGACCACTTGTGAGAAAGCAGACATGGTCTTATCTGGGTCAAATGTCCTAAAAAGACACATGCAGTGTTGTTGTAGCCGTGTCGGTCCCAGGATATTAGAGACAAGGCGGAGGAGGTAATATCTTTTATTGAACCAACTTCTGTTGACGAGAGAGACAAGCTCAGAAGCTCGTCTCTCTCCCACCAATAGAAGTTGGTCCAAGAAAAGATATTACCTCCTCCACCTCGTCTCTCTACAAGACATTGTCTCGAGGTTATGAAAAATTCAAATAAAACCCTTCTAAAAATAACTAATGGGAAAAGGTTCAGCCCAACCAACCAAAAAATCTGTTGCTCAAACATTTATTCATCAGCAAAATAAAAATAAACTCAGACTTATGATAAATGTCATCGTCGACGCTTTCTCATTTACTAAGCTAGAAACTGAGAAATGTTCTTATTCTTTCTGCAAACAAACCAATTGCAGTGAACTTCCTATTTTTTAACGAGGCTATAGGTCACACAGCTTATGAAATCTAAATCTTGATATGAAACGGTTGCTTTAAAGCTCATCAAGATGAAACCCATTTAAAATATTAATTTTAAAATTTTATTTTGGGTCTGTGCACCCATACAAGCTATTCTCCACAAAACCAGCAGTTACCTCTTCAAGGGCACACATGTAGTACAGAAGCGCAAGAGAAGAGACAGTTCATATTTTCGAGAGTGCAAAGATTACACACATGATTATGGATGGAGAAATCTCACAGACAGAAAAATTCCAGATTCTGATGGAAGTTTTAACTGAAAGAGCCAGACATATGCATCCACTGACAGCAACCAGAAAAATGAAGATAGAAGAGGAATGACAGATTGTGAAATATATTTATCTATAAAGCAGGAATAGCCTGGCTGATTGCAACCTCCTTCTTTCTGGCTTTGACAAATGCCATTAATCCCCCTTTTTCCCTCAGTCTATTTTAAACGCTGCTGAAAAGACCATCTCCTTGGCTTGTTGTTTCAAGCTTATCACTCCCCTAAATCTCTGTATCCCTCCATTGGCTCCCCATTCTCCGCAACATGAAACACATTATTTTCCGTTATTTTAAAAGCCCTTCATGTTGGATCCCCACCCTGTCTATCACCCCCTATATTCTATTCAGTCATTGACTCCCACTTCCATTCCACCAGTGATACCTTTGTCAACCATCAGCTCAATATTCCCACAAGCTCCTTTGTGCTTTCTGCCAGGCCACTCCTTTTGAATGGGAGGAGCACCCTGTAAAAATCTGCAAGGTCACTACACTATCCTTCTTCAAATCTCCTCATAAAACTCACCTCCGTTGTGACGCCTATAAAAGCCTTGATAATGATTAGAGAGCTAGTGTACTTTTAATCACTGCTATAACCTCAATGTTACCTTGTACCTCCCCTCACCCCGCTGATGCAGCCACCTGCTGTCTCTTGTCTTTGGGACAGGGACTGTTTTTTTGTTGTTGTATGTGCGGACAGAGCCCAGGACAATGGGGAAACTAGTGCAATATACATACTAGAAAAGCCGAGTCCTAACATCTTAAAATGGGGAAGCTGAGCCATGGTGGGTGAATTCCTTATCCCCGAAAGAAATTAAACTTTAGCTTTTCTGATTAGACTCAGTTATGAATGGGTTAAGTCCATACCTCAACGTCAGCAGAGCACACAGACCCTGACTGAGACTTACACACATGCTTAACTGTAAACCCTGGGAGTATCTCTAGTTCTGTAGGGGTATTCACAGGGTGTACAGTTAAGCACATGCCTAAGTCTTAGCAGGATCAGGGTCTTAGCATCCAAACAATCCCCTTCCAGGGTTGGGACAGGGGGAAGTGGGGGGGGGGCGGGGGCTGGATTTGTTGACACAATATGAACTTCAGCCTTGACCTTGGCTGTCCCTAAGGTTTTCTCTAATCCTTTTTCTATCCTAGATCCCTAGTTGTCTCTCCACTTAGCGCAGGGGTGGCCAACCTGAGCCCAAGAAGGAGCCAGAATTTACCAATGTACATTGCCAAAGAGCCACAGTAACACATCAGCAGCTCCCCCTCACTTCCCACCCCGCCCCTCCCAGCACCTCCTGCCCGCCCACCAGCAGTCACTGCCCCTCCCTCCCTGCACCTCCCAATCAGCTGTTTGGTGGCATGCAGGAGGCTTGGAGCGGGAGGAGCGAGGGCACAGCAGGCTCAGGGGATGGGGCGGGAAGGGGTGGAGTGGGGGCAGGGCCTGTGGCAGAGCCAGGGGTTGAGCAGTGAGCACCCCCCGGCACATTGGAAAGTTGGCACCCGTAGCTCCAGTCCCAGAGTCGGTGCCTATACAAGGAGCCACATATTAACCTCTGAAGAGCCGCACGTGGCTCCGGAGCCACAGGTTGGTCACCCCCGACTTAGAGAATCAGTACCACCTCCTTTGTGTCCTGGGTGGAGGAACTAAACTACACCTGTCAGCGGTTGTATCAAATGTTCCAACAGCTGCCAACACCCTCCTGATCCTGGCTGGAAGTCTTCCCTCAGGACTAGAGCAGTTCGTTTTCTTCAGGGAAATCCGATGAAGTGAGCTGTAGCTCACGAAAGCTTATGCTCAAATAAATTGGTTAGTCTCTAAGGTGCCATAAGTACTCCTTTTCTTTTTGCGAATACAGACTAACACGGCTGCTACTCTGAAATGTATCGAGGGAATGTCGCCTCCTTTTCAGTTTGTGAGTTATCAACAGACAGACTTTTTACTTTTACACATTCGCTTGTTATTTGTAAATGTCCGATGAACAATTTATGAGAACATAACTCAGCCTTTGGGCTGTTAGCGAGCTATTTGCTTTGTCTAAATCTTCAGCCATACAGAATCGAGGATTGGTGGTGTGACTGGTCAGTTGCCATCTATGCTCCTTAATAGGCTGCCTGCTGTTTTATACAGAGGAGGGGAGTGAAGAACAAGGAGCTGTATTTGCACACCAATCCTGTCTCCTACAATTCCTGAAATCCTTGCCCACACTTCACTCAGTCATTATTCATGCAAAACTCCCAGTCAACCAGTGCCTGACATCCACTCTTGGGCAAACTCTTTTTTTAAAAATAATTTTGCCCAAACTAG
Source organism: Caretta caretta (assembly GCF_965140235.1). Taxonomy (NCBI): domain Eukaryota; kingdom Metazoa; phylum Chordata; order Testudines; family Cheloniidae; genus Caretta; species Caretta caretta. Next base: position 197,222,525 of record NC_134208.1, on the reverse strand, counting down.
GATTTCAGGTTTTGGGCCCTGATCCAAAGCCCATTCAAGGCAATGGGAGTTTTCCCATTTATTTCAGTGGGCTTAGGATCAGGCCACTGTCCCTCAGTTTAGTTCAGTTTGTCTTTGTCCCCCCCAATGTGTATTTGTGCTGTTGCCTTCTGCTGAATGGAATGTCAGACTTGCTCAACTGTGTGTGGTCCAGTCACACTCTAGTGGCTAAGTACCGACACCTTGAAAGTATGACTGATCTAATTACTCACTGGAGACTGCAGGCTTCAGAGAGTATAAAGTTGAAGCCTTAATAATGTTTCTCACATGTAACATTGTGTATCTCTTTGTCCCCTCTACTGACTTAAATGTTGATGTGTCTTCTACTGTGCTCAAGAAAATGGTCCTTGCCTTTCAACATAGGCGCTACAGCCCAGAACCACAAAGATATTAAGACTCCTAACATCTATTGATTTCAGTGGATCTGGTCCTAGAGGCCTATATATTTAGATCCAGATGTCCTGGGTTTGATCCTTGCAGGTAATCTGGCCAGGGCACTACTGCACCACCATGAATGTTTCATAGGTTACTTCTAATAAGTGTTACGATCATTATAAGTGCCTTTAATTTCAAACAACTTACAAATTGCTATAAGCAGGGATCACTTCGCCTGCCAATGAAATATAACCACCCCTGAGCTAAAGTACAACTGCTTAGGTTCTGATCCTGCCCTGAGCTCCATGCAGGCAGCCCCTGTGCCCCCAATGGAGCCCCACTGAAGTCAATGAAGCTGTGGGCAGGTGGTGGAATTTTCAGACTAAGGGCGTAAATGAGTTAGGCCCTGATCCTGCATGGAGCTGTGCACAAGTGCAGGGATCCACCCACACAGAACTCATTGCAAAAGCAGGGCCATCATCTTTACCTTCGAAGAACCAAAATTATGATTGACCTTTTAAATTGACACTATCAAGTTAACAACTCTAATTGCCTTGTGTGGGTTACCAATGACATGTTAAGAGTATTACAGCATAAAGAATTTTAAACGTCTAATTTACACGTCACTATTCAAGCTAGTTGCTTTTTGTGCTTCAATCAGTTTATACAATGAGATAAGATTCACTTGTATTTCAAGTCTGATTCCCTTTCTCATCCACTAGCATAATGCTGCCATGCCTGGGCTACAAACACAGTAAGGGAAAGATGTAAATCTCAGCTTTCACTGACAGCTGGTTTAAAAATGTTATTGAAAACACTGATGTTTATAGTAGGTTTTATAAAAACTTAATTGATTTTTTTCTAATTTTGCCCCCCAACCTGCTTAACTGTATGGATGTGAACAGTCCCCATTAACTACTCAGGTGTGTAGAGTTAAGCATATGTCAAAAATGTTTACAAGGTCAAAGTCTTTGTTTGGTATAAACCTCCTGACAGTGTCCCTTTAAATGTCTCATTGAAACACACAGCAAAATCCTCCAACAGCAGGAGAGAATCTTTAAATATGCATTATAGTTCATTCCAAATGAGAGAGCTCGCCTCCTCCTAGTGAATGCTACTTGGCAGCTCTGATTAGATAATAGATAACACCTGAGTAGACAGGATGTGTATAAATTAATTAACTCTCCCCCTACCCCTTCTATAATAAGGGGGTATTTCCCAAAGAGGGAGGGTGAGCTGATGAACCAGGAAATCTATAGCAACAGAGTTTGTTGTGCTAACTGTGTCTGGGGAGACCTGGTTGTTTATTCTTTGGGTGGGAGTTCTGGTTTGTTTTCTTTCTAATGTAGGTTCTCAGTAAAGCTTTGCCATGAAACCTTTGTTTTTCTCAGTATTTCTACTCCTCCTATTCTTTTCTTCCTTGAGACAGGGATTTAATGAGCAGGTTCACTTGGACTTAGTGAAGTCCAGCCCCAATGTGAATAAAGCTGAAGGGAGGGTAAGTACTAGAGAACAGTAGAAGGCTTGTCCATGTTTGAGTATCGCCATGTAGACACCCCATAATGCAGTAAACTAAACTCTCTAGTATCCTGTCTTTGTTCCTCTATAAATCCTACTTTCCTCTCTATTCCTCATACACCATAGATGGAAGCTAGAAACCATCAAAGCTAGTTTTCTAATACCCTAGCAGAGGCAGTGATCAGCTGCTACAAGGTTTTGGTTTAAGTGACCATGAGTAAGGAGAAAGCTGTGAACACCTTCAGTGGCTTTTTCCTGTAACAAGAACTAACCCTCTATTTTCTTTACAGGCAAACAGTTCCCTGCAAGAGTCTCAACAGCTGAAACCAGGTAAGAATTAAATTTTTAACTACACCATTATTGTTTAGAGCAAGTAAGCTTTCAGTTAAATCCAAAATTTTTGCATGTTCCCCAGGATTTGGAATAAAGGCTAGCAGTAATAAAGATGGCTGCAGAACTTGTATATTGCAGAGTGGTATTTAGGGGCACCTTACCTCAGGAGCTAGGGAAAAGAAAAGTCCCTTTTCCACCACCAAACTACAAAACACTTCCAAGATTCTTCTTGGAAAACTGGTGCTTTAAGGAAGAAACACTTAACTGCAGCTAATACTACTACCTCAAACAATCAGTAAGTCAGGTGGCAGGGCCAGATTGAAAAAAACAATCCTAGGTCTCTAGGTTGAACATCCATTAAGCCTCAAGGGCCCTTCTTTCTTCAAGATTTTTTTTATGGCAAATAGTGTAACTTTTTCTGCACAAGGGATAGGTTTGCCAGTTCATTGAATTAGCCTCTTTCTACCACTCCTAGTTTAACCTTTTTTTTTCCTTCACAATGATGACTAGGAGTGGGAAACAGACCCCAAAACTACTGAATTGATGTCCATTACTGGGTCATCTGCTCCAAAAAACTCCCCCTCTCTATTGGGAGTGTTCTATATCTCCTGTATTATGAATTTTGATCTAAGTATAGAATCGGAAGTAAATGTCCCATGCATCGTTTTATGGCAGGCCTCACCAAGTGGTGCTGTTATAGTCTTCCAAGTACTTTGCTTTGCTGTGTGAGCAAGTTTTGAAACCTGGAAAGAGATACTGTGGTGTCACTACTTGTTATGCAAGGCTCTGTGTAGAGGCAGGGTCCCGGGAGAAGGATCTGTGCAAGCGACAGGAGTGTTTGCTTCAAGAAAATCAAAGCAGAAAAGCAAAGCTGCTCCCTAGGAATGGGGTGTTGATGTTGGGCTGAGATTCCTTGAAGAATGGATTTCCCTGTGTGCTGTATGACCATCTAATTTCAGGACTAGTGTATGAATGTAAAGAAAACAAATTACACTTAGACTCTGTCACTGATTTCCCCTCCTTTGGGAAGCTGCTACTGCTCGTTAAAGGGGAGACACCAGTGTCGGAAGGGGCAAAAATTATATATATATATTTTTTGCCATCTTTATCTCGCTACACCAGTACGTACCGTATGGCATCATTGCATTCACCTTAGTTAATTTGGAAAAAGCTCAAATGCTGTGGAATGCAGTGCTTGTTTTGTTTTTATGGCAGCATAATGCTGTGTCAAAGGAGTGCAATTAGATATGGAGAGCTGAAATCAAACAGGGCTCAATGCTCCACTTGGAGGAGCAGAGATTGTCTCATCTTATTGTCAAAGGGCTTGGCAAACTTACTGAGGCAGTTGTAAAGCTACCTTGCTCAACAAAATTGTGCCTTAATAGCACTTGCCTCTGTTTGGTGCCTGTACACATGGAAGTGTTTGCGTAAGTACATGTTGACCACTTCACTCCTTGTGGATTGTGTTTGCCTTCGGGACACCTTTGAATCTAAGTGAAAGTGCATTTTTATGACCTTACCTAATGCTGAGTGATGCAAGTGGCAATTCACCAAGACTCATTTGTTTCTCAATGCTTTCCTCTCTAAAGCAGAAGTTTCTATAGATTAGGCAGTCTCCCAAAAAAGCAGCTTAACTGCAGTCCGTGTGACAAAAGGCACGTCTCCTTTGAATGCGTGGTGCATCCAAATGGATTCCAGTGTAGCTGTCAATACTAAGGTCCCATCATGATCTGGGTAAATTGGATGTGCCAAATATAGTTGCTCGGTAATTTGCAGATGATGCTGCAACTTGCAGGCAGTTAGATCGCTTTAACCTGTTCTTCAGACATTGGTTCATATTACAAAACCACTGAGTGACTTATCTCCCATATTACAAAACCACTGAGTGACTTATCAGCAGCCATTTGGGGTTCAGCCACCCACTGGCAGAGGCAGGGGAACATGTTCTCTCACTGTTTGCTTCTAGATGCTGTCAGTTCCTGCCACCAGTGTCCAGGTCCCCTACCCCCCAAAAGTAAAAGCTGTCTCAAATTTACTTGAGAAGCACTGGATCACATGGAGCACTGCTTACTGATTCCATTTCTAACCTTATTGACCTCTAAGTACCTGACTAGCTCTTAAAGGTTTGTACAGCTGGGAAATGAGTAATTCTTAGAACAATCCCAGGACAGGAGGTGATTTTTTTTCCTTAAATCACAATAAACCTAGATGTGGATTGTCTAGCTTTCCCTCTTCATCTATGAATTGGAAAGCTTCAGAGCTGCACTCTAGGGTATGATCATTCTATAAAACCTCTTGGGTATCTCAAGCCCCACCCATGTTAGCCTAAGACTTTCTTCTGAGGTAAATGTATGTTGACACGATCATTTATGCCAGCAAACCTTATTTTGCTCAGAGGTGTGAACATTCCACCTTCCTGAGTGACCTAAATTATGCTGGCATAAGCAGTAATGTGCACAGTGCTATGTCAGCAGGAGAGCTTCTCCCGCTGACATAGCTATGCCCACTTTTTGGGGGGTGGATTAATGATGTCCATGGGGAGCTCTGTCTTATTGGCATAGAATCTCTACATGAGAGAGCATCAGTACAGCTGTAAGCTCACTAGTGTAGACATGGCCTTATTTTCTTTCTCTCTCCACTTCTCAAGCCACAGCAGCTGAGCCCAGATCCTCAAAGGCTTTTTAGGCATGTGACCCATTGATTTCAATGGGAGTTCAGCACTTAAATATGCCTGAGGATCTGGGCCTTGGCTCCTACTCAAATTACTTGCAATGGAGTCTTATAATACACCTGGCCTCTGAGGGAAAAGGTGCAGAGGAGGGTGAAGACTTCTTTTGTGCAAAGTGGGAGAGTGGAAATCTTTCTGAGATGATTTGGGGGGCGGGGAGGGGACTTTCTTACCTTTCTGGGAAGGCTTTAGCTTGAATCTGTCTCTCATATTGTCTTCCAGACCTGGGGCTCCCTTGGATGTTGGTGTATGTCCCTGTGAGAAGTTGCCATAGAGTCCTGAAGGAAAAGCTTGGGGAGTTTTCTCCTCCAACATATAACCATTTTCAGCTAAATATCTGGTGCAACTGGACCATATGGGCAGGTTCCAGAAAACACATAATCATTTATATCAAAGGATTTATGACCAATGAGGACTGTGACACAAATGATGATAAAATCCTATTTCAAGGAGTCTCTTCATTAGTAGAAAACACTGTAATCTATGCTTGTTGGAACAAGAAGATTCATGTCTTTGCCACCTATGCCCGGGCTGTCCATGTAGTATTTCTGATGAAGTATTCTTCAAACCCTAGAAAAAAATACTTTAAAGGAAAGTATTATATATTCAAACACCGTGACATTGATTCCTCTTCTGACGATATCTTAGTTTCTCAAGCCCCTATTCCAACATCAAAGAGAACTAGTCACAGCACTCCCAGATCTAACAAAGTATCAGTAATATACCATGGAGAGATTTCAGATGATACAAACATTAGTACAGCTTTAAGTACTGAGAATCTTAACAAAAGCCTTAACAAGACAACTGTACTTAATAACACAGGGTTATTACAGGTAGGGGGTGAAGGTCAAAATGTTGAAGTTCTTGAAAGTTCTATTCAGCTTAAACTTCAGCATGATGCAAAGTCTCAACTTTTAAAAACAGAAGCTCATAGCTTGCTGGAGTCTCTCCATTTGTCTACATCAATGGACAAAGAAAAGAGTCTTGGCATAGGAAAGTCTTTTGGAAGCCTACCTCAATCTGCCATACCTGATATCTGGGAGTTGAGACCCGCAGAGTGTGAAGAAGTCCTGGTAGACTTTAGCCAGGTGTACAGGCCAAAAAGTTTTCCAGGCTTTCTTTCTGAGACTTCTTACTTAAGTGTTTCTCATCTAACTGAACCCTTGAAATCAATGGAGTTAGAAGGACCAGAAAGCAGAATGTCCTTTTTACTCACTAGTTTGAGGCAAACTAATATGGAAGATTTACAACTGAATATAAATCCAACACCTCTGAGTTACCCTGTCCTGGCCTCATATTTGCATTCCGTAGCCCATGACAGAGTGGAAACCATAGGAGACAAGAATATTGGCTCTACCCCTTCCCAAAGTCTCAGCAGGGTTACCTTGGTGAAGGATAATCTTTTGCAGTCCAACATCTTGGCTTATAAGGTGGTGAGCAGTCCCAGTGATAGCCTTGTGAAAGGTTCGCTGCCTAGCCTCCGAATGACCAGTCAGGATCAAGTTGTGCTTGGTAATCAGTCACAACCTGAGCCAAGGGGAATGGATAAAGCTGGAAGTTACCAAATAAGCTCCACTCAGAGGATCAGTGGAGAGAAGTCTGTAACTGAACTGGATCTGAGAACAACTACCCTCAAAAATATTAACCCTCTTGATGTTTCTGTTCTGGAAAGTTCTATGGAAGTCACTGACCAGCTGAAAATCATGTTGGTTACTGCAGCACCATATGGTTTGTTAGACAGCGAGTACCATTTGAGGCTCCAAAGCAGTCAACATGTGGATTCAGCTTCTACAGAACTAGAAAGCATCCTTCCAAGTACAGAAGTGTCCCTGCATCAAGCTGCTAAAGTAAATGTGTCAGAGGTGCTCCATTTGGGTATGAAAAGCAGCCAGCAGGTGGGCCTGGTGATGGAACTGGAGCCTGTTCCAAGTACCAAAGTTTCTCTTCCTCCAGCTGCCTCAGAGCTCATCCCAAGTATAGAAACCTCCCTTCCTGTTTTCCTCACAGAACTGGAGCCAGTCATCCCCTTCCCACATACAGAACCATCCCTTTCTCCAGCTGCCTCAGAACTGGGCCCTGTCCTCTTCCCAAGCACAGAAGTGTCCCTTCCTGTTTTTTCCACAGAAATGGGGCCTGTCACCTCAGCACTGGAGCCTGTGACCCCTTTCCCAAGTACAGAACCATCCCTTTCTCTAGCTGCCTCAGATCTAGGCCCTGTCCTCTTCCCAGGTACAGAAGTGACCTTTCCTCTGGCTGCTATGGAACTGGAGCCTGTCATCCCAAGTAAAGAAGCGTCCCTTCCTCCAGCTGCTCAGAGAGCTAGTGCACTTAGAACCAAGCTCCATTTGAGAACAAAAAGCGGCCGGTACGTTGACACTGACACAGAGCTAGCTCATATCCCTCTAAGTACAAGAGTGCTGCTTCCTCCAGCTGCTGAGGAGGAGGACCTGTTGGAAGGCAAGCCTCGGTCAAAGCCACACAGTGATTGCTATGGGGCTCCAGCTGCTACAGAATATAGACATGCCCTCCCAAGTACAACACCGTCTCTTAATTTCTTTCTTCAGGAAAGGAAAATCGGTGTCCAACAATCAACACTGAAAGGTGAGAGAGAGAGCATCCATGAGGCAGAAACTGCACAACCTGGAAAGGCTGAGGAAAGGAATTTAATCACAGACTTCATCACTGGCACCTTCTTCTCAGACACAACTCGGCTGCAAGCCTTAAAACCAGAACCTGAGCTTGGGCTCCTCAGATCCGAGGGCCATACAAGTAACCTTTCTCCTGTAACAGAGAGCCTTCCTAAAACCCCCTTAGTGGGAACGAGGCCAACTAGAGTAAAGCAAAATGAGCTCATGTTTAAAACTGGCCTTATAGCCTCTAGCCCTAGGGCTACTCCACCTCTGGAGCACATAGCCATGAATAATAAAGTTAAAATGACTGAGCCTGTAAAGGAGATGAGTAACACCCCACTGAAACACACATTCCCAGATACCACGAAACATCACAAAGTGCAGCAAACCACTGAGTGGAGCAATGCCTCTCGGAGCTCTGCTACTGCATCTAGTCACGCTCTGACTCCAGCTGAGAAACGGGCACCGAAAGAGAGCATAGATTCACATTCTTTCCAATCCTCTTCCGCTCGCGCACCTGAGAATGCATCAACTTCAGAAGCAAGAGTCCCCCTGAACTATATTGGTATGTTTAGCATTTACTGTGTATCTAGGTAAATTTTTGCTGTCTCTTGAGGTTTAAATCATGAGTAACCATATGGTTGGGTTGAGGAGTGGGGGATACTGTGGATTCTGTAGCCCTCTGCTGTTATAACTACTTAGCAGTACTACAGCATGATATTTGATGCTGAATTAGAAGTTTCTGTGTACACTCATCTGATGTTGAATGCTTATGGCTGCCATGCAAAGTATGCAATTACCAGCTTCCCATTATTCTTGTTAATGAGATCAATTCAGCAGATGAGTCCAAGAGAAATCTTGAAAAATAAGGGTTTCTTTGCACTAAATACATTATCGTTTAGGAATTCTAATGACTGAGATTCAGGAACTGACATCCTGGCTCAAGTCTAAAGCAACAGTCAGGGAGTTGTGGTTTTGAGTTTCATTTTGTAACTAGGCAACCCATGTGCCAAAATTCTTCCTCCCTCCCACCAGTCCGAAGGGCAACATGTCCCCTTTTGACTGCCCATCTTGATTGGTTCTAATAGAATAACAACTTTGTTTGTCTCTCTCCAATCTAATTTTGGACTACAGTGTTCTTGTGACTCATGACTGGCATTACTGGAAGCGTGATCATTTGTCCTCTTGTGATCACCAAAAAGGGTGCTCGATGAGCTCTATATTCTTCCTGCCCCTCTGCAGACTTCTCATCTTCCCACCAATCCTGGGAGTGTGAGACTCGTTTGAACTTATGTTGTTCCTCACCAATCCTGTCTTGGGTGTCAGTGGCAAAGTTTCTTACACTAAAACCTCTTTGCTACTGCCAGATCCTGATGACCTGGGGGACAAATTCTTGCTATCCAGCTGGCATGGTTCTTGGTGGATATTGCCAATATTAAATGGAGTTGGCTGAAGAGCAAATATTTGAGTAACTTGATTTATTTCAATTCATCAAGCAAATGATTTACCCAGCAGTCTGTCCAACTATAGAACTGGTGAAACAATTAAAAATTAGACTGACAAATTGCCTCTGGTCATAATTAATGGTTAGGGATAGAGCTGGTCAAAATTATTTATTTTCTTCAAAATTAGGAAGGAGTAACTGAAAAAACAGTGCAGAGACCTGGCAGAGCCACACTGGTTTGCATAGCTAACAAAGAGCCCCAGTAATTAAACTTTTTTTTAACAATTTAAAGCAGGAGAGAAGGTAGAAAAACAACGTAGCAGTAGGAATGCACTCAGACAGGTCTCTTTCTATGATGGAAGGAATTGGCTTTGCTTGTAAACAAGGTGGGGTTTTTTAAAGTTTCTACAATGAAAATTGATCTTCATTTTTTCTTTTCCTTCCACATGTTGTCCTTCCTCCTCAGTGCCAGAATTCCCTTGGTTGTTGCTGTATCTTCCTATAAGAAGTTGCCACGTCACCTTGAAAGATGAAATTGGGACATTTTCCCCACCAGCACATAGTGGTATTCAAACCAACATTTGGTGCAACTGGACCATTTGGGCAGGCCCCCAAAAACACATCCTGATTTACATAAAGGGATTTCAGGGGAAGGACGATTGTGATGAAAACACAGATAAAATAATTTTTCAAGGGGTCTCGTCAAGTGTGGAAAGAAAAGTAGTTTATGCTTGTAAGAACCAAGGTACTCTGATCTTTGCTACTCAGGCTCTGGCTGTCCATGTTGTGTTTCTGTCCAAGGGCAATCCCTTAAACCATGAACGCAAATATTTCAAAGGACAGTATTATGTATTCAAAGACTATGAAACTTCAGGATCTACAAATGATACTCAAGAGCCAGTTCAGAAAACAACTAGGAAAACTAAGTACGGCAGTATCCGATTCTACCCTAAATCACCCATAAAACACTACAGAGGTCTTCTGGATTTTGTAAAGACCAGCACAGCTCATAATGAAAATCAACTGCTTAACAAGCTGCCTACGGTTGACAAAGAAGGTTGGGACAAAAATGGAAGCTCAACGAGACTAGAAGCTTTCTTAAGGTTTGTTCTTGAGAACAACACCCACATCCCTCTCTTAAAAGACATGGACGTGACCTTCAGTACTCATGACCTGAAGTGGCAGCAGTTTATGAAATCTTTGGGTAATGAAAACAGTAGTGGAAAGTCGGAACGTTTTTCTTCCCTCGTGGTAACGCCAGCATTAAATATATTGAGACTAAACATCCAAAATAAAGAGCAAACTATTGCTTTTGGTAAACTTATGCACAGGCCAACAATCCACTCGAACCTGCTCTCTGAGCCTCTGCATTTAAAGGAGCCCATGAAATCTGTGGAGATGCGAAGTGTCAAAACAAAGTCAGTAGGACCCCAGCACAGCTCAGCTGCTTTCTGGAGTCCAGCTAGTATGGAAGACCTACAGCCAGATGCAAGACAAGCTGTAGATAGAAATTCTACTCCTCAACGTGGTTTGCAATCTCTGCAGGGCACATGGGAAGAGCAGAGCATTCGAACGACCTCCTCTCAAAGCTTTAGAGCTGCATCGATCAAAGACAGAGAGGTGCTCCAGTCAAACTGTGTGAAGAATGAGACAGTGGTCAGTCATCCTGCTTTTGCGGAAGACTTCCAATCTAATGCCAGGCTGAGCAGGGATGGTCAAGAAATAATTAGTCAGCTAAAGCATGTGACTAACTCGGAGAGAAGCATTAAAGACCATCATATTGAACACCAAACACACAGAAAGGGAAATGACAAAGGTGATCTGTACTCAAAGCCAGCTTCTGTCCTCAAAAATGTTAAACTTAACGTTGAGCCTCTTACTTTGGGAATGCTTAAGAAAGTTCTCAAAACAGAGTCCATCATGGTTACTGTTGCCCTACACAACACACTGGATGTCCCTAGCAGTTACCACGCAGAGACCACTGCTGCTGAATTCAAACCTGTTCTCCTGAGCAGCACCAGAAGCAGCCCATTGGGAAAGACAGCTGCTGCTACTGCACACCTTGACATTCCAGTAACTCAAGACCAAGAACCTCCACTGATCATGAGCACAAAATCACATCCTTCCTATCCCTCTTCTGGTGGGGTATCAAAGGACAGTGCATCCTTGAAAATAGAGCATGAAAAAGATTCCTTTGGTAAGTAAGCAAACTTTATATGGTTAGATTTTTCTGCTTGGATTGGCAGATGTATAGTATGTTAAGGCGATAGCCCAGACAGTGATTCTAGTGTCTATGGGTGTGGCTTTTTTATTGTGTCTGAAAGATGCTTCCTGTCAGGGTCAGAAATAGCTTTGAGAAGTGTTGAATGACTGGACGTGAAGATTTTCACCATCCCTATTGCTCTGAATGTAAACCACACATCCCCCTTTACACCTCTTCTGTGCCTAGCTGTATCTGAGGAAGGAAGGTTTTATGCACTAGACATCCACATTCTTCTCTCAGCCTTTATAGTGTTTCACAGGACTTGGGCCTAGATTTCTGCCATACTTGTTGAGATTCTTATACAGCCTATCCACAGTTAAAACTGCAAAAGTCTGCATTTGTCAGCTTGTTTTCTTGCCTCACCTCCACTAAAACCCACACTTTCACTTGCCTCAATTCACAGGTTTGGTTTGTAACTGATGGGGTTTTTTTCCTACTGAACTTCATAACTGACCTCTTAAGTGGAGGCTCACTAGAGTATTCAAAAATTTTGAACACTCCTGCCACTTCATGAGGTGGGGAGAGAATTTAAGGCATGCTTTATGGTGCCCTGCAGTCTGGATTACAGGAGCATAAATATGCTGTAGCTCCCCTATGTGGTTGCTGTGGGTGTGATGTAAATTTGCACTAACTCTTTAACTCTAAACTGTGGGGCAGAGTAGACCTGCCCCTAGTTTACTGGCCTCTCATTGTGAAGATCCAGCACATGGTACCAGACTCTACTTGATAAGTAGAATGTCTGTGTTTAGAACAGTGCTATGGCACAGCTGCCCTAGCAAGTTCAAGGGAACACTGGAAAACCTCTTTAGGTGTTCAGTGTGTAACTTGTCTTTTTTTTAGACCATCTCAGGACTCTTCATTACAGAAGCACCTCAGACTGTAACCTGATCACTAGGCCTATTCTTTATAAAGCATCACTAGCACAAATGGCCCTTCTGTTAAAGGTATAAGTGAATTATAAAACTGCATTCTTCCCTTTCAGCCTTCCTCAACAGCTACTAAATTAGCCTTTCTCTCTTTCACCCTGACAGATCTGGCTTCCATCTTCACATCTCTTGAAAATGATACCATGTTGGAATCCCAGCACAATCCTGGAGGTAACTGACTTGGGCAGGGGAAGTGTGTTATCATGGGTGAGGTTCTGAAACATGAGACCAGCATTAACTTCTGATCAGAAACCAGATTAAAGATGGGGGGGAGGGGGGGGAGAATTAATCACTTGCTTTCAGCTAATAGTCCTAAATTGTAACAACTGAAGACTCGTCAGGGTTTTCTTCCTACATAGGAACAATAAAATTGTATTGTGTATACTACAGCAGAATACAATGCACTCTATAACTAATAAAAAGCAACTGATACATCTGGGGATGAGGGGGGAAGGAGAAAGGGAGCCTGTATGTGACATTAGCAACCAACTTGTTCCTTTAACATTCTTTGTCTCCTTGGAAACAATTTCTCTCTCTCCTCCTTTTGTGAGTTTATCTGCTCCTGTTGCTTATTCCTCATCTGGAAACAATCCTCCCTAGAGCTCCCCCATTTAGTTATATTTAGGAGGTTGACTCCATTTGGGGAATTGACAGCTATCCTTGAACTCCAAAGGAGCACAGGTCCAGTAAGTAGGACTTCTCTGCAACGAGAGAGAGCTTATTAAGTGGAACGTACCTAGTGGAATGTGCTTTTGGGGGATCAATACCTCTAAGCACCAAGCTGTGAGGTTTTGGTGTTAAAACTAGTGCCCGGTCGTCAGTAGTTATTTGTGCAGTGTGCCGATGGACCTTCATTTGATGTGCTTTCACTCATTGGAGGTATCTGATCTCAGTGGGAACAGGATAGGGTAAAGGATGCTTAGTCGCTCATCTGTGCCTTTTTAAAAAGGAGGTCTTGCTTGCTTATGTTAAAGATCCCAAAGCATGATTCCTAAGAGTAGGCTTATTAATTAGAACTGGGTAGATACTGCAAAAATCTTCCCTATGTACTGAAGAACTAGCCTCAGTTGTATTCATGCACTTGTTAGCAGTCGAATGAATGAATGGCAGTTTCACACCAGCCTGACTGTTGGGAGACCGCAGATTTAATCTCTTGACTTTCAAGAGCATTTGAACACCACTTGCTGGCCATGAATTTGAGGCAGAAACCCAATCAAATGATGCTTATCCAGTTGGGGAACAGATATGACCAAAAGCACCTAAAAAACCCACTATAGAGTCAGATTGTGAGCAATAAACCAAAGAACCAACCTGCAAAAGTACAGTCCAAATCCTATTTTTTCCTAATCTACATTCATATATGAAGAAGGTAAATGTCATTGAATAAACATACATGTAACACACATGCATTCAGGTAGTCTTCATTTTGGCATCCTATCCAAATTGCAGTTGCAGCATTCTACCTACCGAAACCACCCTCTGTGCAGCTTTACTTGAGAAGAGCCAACGTATCGGTGTTAAACAGCTTGTCATCCCAAATGAGACTGTATTGTTGGTCATGAGTGGAGGGATACAGATTCACTCAGAAAGGTTACGGACTCTAAATTAGAGTCAAAGTGTAAATACTTGCCATACCACTAATATTACTGCATAATAGTAACCGAACTTGTGATTGTCTCAAACATTTTGTTCTGGCTTTGGCACAACTTTTAAAAGCATCAACCTAATATGGGACTGACTTACTCAAGAATGTTCTTGGCTTAGCTCTTCTGGCTGCGTTCTAGCCCCCTGCTGTGTGTGTTGGCAGCCACAAAACAGAACAGTTACTTAAATCATAATTACACCACTACGTTCAGTACAATTGCTAAGGTATTTGCTAAGGTCTTATTGGGTTTTATTTCTTTTGACAGATGTCTTGTTTGAAGTAACTAGTGAAATTGAACACAAGGGATGGATCCCACATAGTGGAGATGAGCTGAAAAAGGCTCTCATGGAATCCATTAAGCTTCACGTAAGAGGGATGTGTTCTACTTAACTGCTTTGAGACAAGATCATCAGAGTACACTGTCGCTCTGTGGCTCTCTGATATCCCAGCTTTCACATCCAGAGGCCTTCTAAATGCCCCTTCCTGGGCGTCCTGCTACCATATGCTAATTTTGTTCCAAAACTAACCCTGTAGTGTCCATTTCAGTGTCTTGCCTCAGTGTTTCTGACAGTGCTTAGTCTATGGTAAATTTTCAAAGTACTATAAAATTACAAGTTGATTAGAATATGATACAAAGATAAACGTTCAGACAAAAGATCAGCTGACGGCCTTAACACCATTTTTTTAGAAGGAATTAGCTGCTACCTAACTTATGGAGAGCAGACCTACAAACATTTGCCTTTAAGGCCGCTACATGTGGCTGTTTGAAGAGACACCCTGTTCCTCTATAGGCATGAAGTTCTAACTGGTCAGTTCTGTGCCTAGTGTCTGAAATGCAAGACCCAGCCATAGGTCATATACTCCAGGTTGGGTAAAGTGGCTCCATTGAGGATTTATACTGACTTGTGCTACTGCTATAGGTGCCCTAATGTAGACTGGCAAAGCTGCTGTCTTCGGTGGGCACAGCTTATCTAGCGTCAAGCACCAAGAAGTCCCCCGCCCATGCTGATAGCGGCTTTACTTGTCTTTGCTAGGGGGTTTGCACCACTGCAGCCACTCCAGTGGCTAGCTAGCTGATGGCTGGAACTGGGCAAATTCCCACTGAAGAGAAGACCTCAGTGTTTGGCATTAACACAGCTAATCTAACAGTCCCCTCCTAGCCAGCCTCATTGCAAGGAAGAAATGGGTACAGAATCCTCCTGGCCTACTGTTTGTAGTCAAAACAGCTGCCACATATTTACTACATAATTTAATATTTTCTGAGATATGGTACTGGGGGGGGGGGGAGTTAAAATTCCCCCTGCCCTTCACATATTGCTGTATGGGAGTCCAAACTAAAGTGAGGTGGGGAGTGGTCTGGCATGGAAAAAGTTGAGAACTAGTCTAGGGGACGGGTGTCCTGCATTCTTTGGAACACTCCTTAGATTGGTGACTAACTTTTCTTCCCCAGGCAGCCATCCCATCTGTAGAACCACTAAAATACAGACCTCTATCTTTGTAAGGAAGTCTGTTTAGAGTAGGCTTGACCACAGTACTTGGCTAAGCATTTGCCATCCCCTTATGAAAATCAACATTCTGCATTCTGTTCTTTTGCAGATACAAAAGAACCTGAAACTCTTGGTAAACAAAGTCAATGAAATCAAGTTAAAGGAAATCAAAAGGTATGGCTGGCTGACTATAAATCCAATACTGGGTGACACCTACACCCACTCAAAATCACTTAAATGCAATTGATGCAATGCCTTATCTAGAACTGCCCTTCATAAAAGGGAAATGTAGATGCTAGTTATCTGCTCTAACTTCACCATCCCTCCTCCATCTGCCAATGATCTAGCAAGACTTCTACTTCAGATTGCAAATATGGCTTTTCCTTGGAGTAGGAAAATAGTGTGGTACAGAGGCTTTATTGGTGTGGATTAAAATAGAATGATTCTAAAAATCCCTCGCAGTTTCCAGTTGAAATTTCACACATGGTGGTAGTAGGAGAAGGCCTCTGAGGGCAAGTTGAATGTGGTGTGGTTTTTTGTTTTTTTTACCCTTTCAAGGACATCAGATAAACCAAGTTAAGGCTGGTTGAGACTGAAAGCTGTTTAATGGCAGGTCTGTGGCCCAGCAAAAAATGAGTCTAGTGGTTTCAATCCAGCTCCACGTGGAGGGGTGTCTCAATCACAACTCACCAAGAGTTGAAAGGGAAAATGACAAACTCCCCTCTCCCCTGTAGAAGTAGTCCCTCTAGGGCTGAGACCTATATTCGAGGAAGAATCCAGTACTTGATCTGTAGATAAATGGAGAGTGACTTCCTGCTATGGAACCCAGTTCAGTAATATATATGCAGATGGACATTTCTCTTCTCAGCTTAGCTGAAGTTACTTTGCTTTAATGCAGGACAAATGACCTAAAATCAACATTCACTTTCTGGTTACACTTAAAATCGGAGGAAAGGAATATGTCTGTTTTACTCCATTCTCAACTGAATGATCTCATTGGCAAATCTGTAGAAGCTGAGAAGTTGCAGATGTCTTTATTGTCAGTTAGAGGTATGTGCTTTGCATTATTGAACTGTTTAAAGCTGCTGCTGCTCCTTGTAATAGGCTTTACGGTCAACATGATAGATCTGGCTTGTGGGAAAAGGAGAGCTTGAATAAAGTTGGTTTGGATCACTGTATGTGTAACTTGGTTCTTATGTAGCCTTTACATTAAAAAAAAAAACTTGGATTGGGGTGGGAATAACACATTAGTTCAAGGTGATTGATATTTCAAGGAAATCCTCTTTTGAAGAGCACTTGTGTAGCTCTACAGTAGACTTACTGCACCTGTTCTATCCACTGCAGATGTGAATGAATGCAACTCTGGAATTGGAATGTGTGGTGATGAGGCAGACTGCCTCAATGAAGATGGCACTTACTTATGTCGCTGTAAAAAAGGGTATGAAGATCGCTCTCAGACGAAATCTGGAGCGCTGTGCGTCCGCATTCCACAATCAGGTAGAGGAGACAGATGAGCAAGTATAATTCTTTCTTTGAATAGTGCTGCATCTTAAATATGCAGCTTCGTGCTCTTGTATTTGAAATGGTATTAAAGTACTATCTATATATTAGAGCACAACAACTGAATGAATTAATAACAATTGTTCAACAACATATGCCAAAGGAACTCATGGCCAGACGCTTACTGTGAAATGCTCTCCAGGTCTGAGTGGCAAAAACTGTTTAGCCACTTACTGTGTAAAATAGTATTTCTCTCTGGACTTTAGTCCACATTGCCTTGGAATTGTTCATATTTTAGTGGAACTCTGCAGATGACAGCGAGAAAGGGGTTCAGATTCTTCCAGTGTGGACACCACTCTCTTTGGCATGGTTGCATAAGGCAAAACAGATCATGGGTCAGATTATGACGAGTTAGTTAATCTAATCACTTTGAATAATTGTAAATTGTTAATTTAGCCCCTTCCTTTGTTAGCTAACTCTTCACAAATTGACTTCTGAAATGTTCATAAATATTTGCCAAACAGTTTACAAAACTAGCTGGCCAGATGCCTTTGCCAAAAACAAAAAAGTCAAATGAAATTGTGCCCATATTCATAAATCCCTTTATTCAGCCAGTTCTAATTATAACCAAACTACCTTTTCTGTTTATATTGAATCTTTTCCAAAACTAACAGGAGAACAAAATGTACTCTAAACATTTCAGTGGGATTTGTAGGGAATAAATGGGCAGTTGAAATCAATGCCCATGTACTACTAGGCAAGCTTTCCTGTCCCCTATGAGAACTAGAATAGATAAATTGGGTCTCAAACTGTAATGGATTGTAAGTATTGCTGGTGATTTCTGCTATTGGGGCTCTACCCCATTAAGAGAATCAGAGTAAAATATTCTGCTGGATCTGGAAACCATTCCTAGATCTAAATTCTTCTGCCAAATAGAGGATTGAAATGAGGAGACAACTACCTTTGTCCCAGACTACATAACATGCATCACCGTAAGAATCTGCAATTAGACTTCTTTGCAGCTGCAGCAGAGCATAGAGCAGCTGGTTCAAAGGTGCCTGTAATTAATGAGTAAACATACAGTTAATTGACTTAGAAGCCAAAGTCCCATTCATATTTTTCCCCAATAGCTCCAAAGGGAGACAAGGTGGGTTAGGTAACATCTTTTATTGGACCAACTTCTACCTCCTCCACCTGATCGCTAATATCCTGGGAGCTGCCACAGCACTGCATGCACTAATGTCGCCAAAATCACTTTTTTGAAAATGGAATGTGAGCTATTGAAAGTCAATAGGACTTTGGCTCCTAAGTCACCCTGCTTTGGAAAGTCTTACCTAGTGTGATTGCAGTGTAGGGTCATTCTGAATGTGATTTTTGCCTTCAGACTAAAAGCTCCACCAGCCGTTAGCCTCTCAACACAGACCCATAAACAATGGTGAGGCTGAATATCTAGACTGTCATCTTTCTTTTTAGGTATTGGTGGTTTCTTCAGCTACATGGAAATTCTGGTAGGTACTACAGTATTCTTCATCTTCATCCTCGTGGTGGTGGCAAGCAGTGTGTGCACAATACTCAGGAAAAGACCCACAAAGGACTCCTGTATTGAGGAGCCTGTTGCAAGTGGGACACCTTCAGCACAGTCTCAACTGCCTGTATCTTCTATTGATCTGAGTACCCTTGGTGACCACCTGATCCTAGACCCCTTCAGGCCAAAGCTCCGAGCCAAGCCCCCAGAATGGACATCACAAGTGCAAACTAACCCAACTGAGACTTATAGAATCTCCATTGAGCAGTCTGAACGTTTGTAAAGCAAACCTATGCTGAAAGTTTGTTTTTTTTTCCCTACTGATCACCTCTTATTTACAATTCATGAGCTGAAATAGCCTATTCCCTTCAACAGAACTTGAACAATCCTGTATCTCCTTCACTTGTTTCTGTTGGCTGAAGTGAATAGTGCTGTGGCTCAAAGAATTTATTTTAGTTCTTGGTGGGATACTTGAACCTTGTATTGTCTGGTTTCATGTCTCTGATTCATTGTTGTAACTTGCAGAAACAACTCCTTCAAACAGCTGGCCTGTAAATAAAGTTGGTATCTCACTATGCATGGAAAATGTACACCTTGTGTGCTATTGGTATTAGATGCAAGGAGTGGGGAAGGATGGAAGACTTCAGTTAGAGGGGAAACCTGTAAAGAATTATAGTTTAAGCAAGTTAACTGCCTCTTATTAAGCAAATAAGTCAACTGAGAACCAGAAGTAAATTAAAGCAGTACCTGGGTATCTCTTAACTGTATTGCCCTTGGTCTTCCTGCTACCTGCTTTCTTTTCTTTTTTGTTTGTTACCTAGGCACTCTGCAGTCTACCTTGCTTTCTTTGCCATCCAACCTAATCCTCCTATGCATGCTCTAATGTAAAACAGATTTAATTACATAAATGTGGTGTCTTTATAACAAACATCCCATCTAGTCTTACCTTTACACTCTAGCTGTACAGAATTCCAGCTTTATCATTTTAAATTAGAACTTCATAGAAATGACTTGTCTGAAAATAATATGTTGTGCATGAAATTTTTATGGTTTTTTGGGGGGGCTGAGATCCTACTTGAGGGGGGGTTGTCTTTGTTATGTCTTATCCTTGTCATTACACTAGAATAAAATAGACTTTAAAAAATGACTGCAAATTAATTGTGAGGCCTGAAGGTAATGAGGAAATAGGCCTGTAAGGCTATTCTTTTGTTGGAGCTGCTCAGGCTTTGTAAGCTTGCTCTTATCACACCCTATCTATCTGATCCAGTTTCACTGTGGATGGCAGTGCCTTGTGCTGGGCACAGTGACTGACTAGTGCTAATAACAAGGTTAAGTTGTGAAAGGAAAAAGCTGGGCTAGTGATCTGGAGAACCTGCTGCAGTGAGCTAGGCTCCAGCCCAATGCCTGATGTTTTGAGTACACTGCTGCCATGTTCTAGCTTGTTCTGTGGAGGAAAGCAAGTCTCTCATTCCCTGGGCTGTGTGACAGGGCAGATCTAGTCCTATCCTAAGGACTAGAAGACACGGAGGAAAGAGCCTATCCCCACCCTTGCTATTCAGAAGGAAGGCCCCCCCCCCCATATCTGACCTTTAAATAGGGCTTCTGAGCAAGTGCCCTGACTTTCATAAGTGCTCGGTGCTCCTTGACCACCATGAGAGTAGGGACTAGCTCAGTGCTTCCTCCTAAACTACTTCACTTATTTAGAAGCTTGACTTGTGACCTTGCTGTTCTTGGCAAAGAGATACAAGGTACCTGTAAGGCACTCAGCTACCACAGAGTTGAGGACTGTGTGTTTTTTTTTAAAAAAAAAAAACATATCTGGGGCACAGTGATATGCCCTAACATGAGCTTCTGCTCTGTAACATGTAGTATGCCTACAGTCATGTCAGATGCCAATTACCTAGAGGTTTTAAAGCCAAAATTGTACTTAATTCTTTTATGCTGAAGTAAAAAAAAAACTTCAGTGGATTCTAGAAGGGCCTAGTTCTCCCTTTTCCCACCTCTCAAATGGCAGTAAATCTACTCAAATACTATTTCTCATCTTTATCTAACTCTATTTGAATATTTTCTTGCGGAAAGCTCATAATTGCACTGAAATTCTATGTCATACCACTAGAGGTCAGTATTTTCCACAGGAAAAAATCACCGGCTGTATACTTTGATCGGCTAGTAGGGCACAGTGCTGCTTCGATGATGCTTCCTGTGCCTAATAACTTGGAAATGCACTACAATCTCCTTCCTTTCAAGGAGGAGGGAAAGGATGGTTAACCATCAGCATCCTATCACAAAGATCCTACCTCTGAAACAAGGACCATCTCTTTGTTTGGACATTGAGGCCAGCCCTGGGAAAGGAGCACCCATGCTGGGATACCACTCAACGTAATGTTACAGCTACTGTTGCACTTTACTTCAACTATTTTATTCTTTCAGGTGGCAACCATATATCCTGGTATCGTTCCATGGTGGTCTGTGACGGACTCTCCTAGGTACTAATGCAGTGCACAGACATGCTGCCTGCCCACTTTAATCAGTCAGGATTGTGTGTGTTCACAAACACTTGAACTGGGGTGAAATACTACAGGTGACTCTCGGGAAGAGTGTCTGAGGTTTTCTGACATGAAGCTTATAGGAGTGTGATATGAAAGCCTCATCCAAAAATGGAGGTGGCCTAATCCGCTCTTCTGGTAAGTTGGCTGAGTGGTGTCTTTGGTGCAAGGTGACTGCATTCCTTTGGTGTAAAAGGCTAGTTCAAGTTACTTTGTGCTAACACGAGAGCTCCTGCCCAACAAGGTGGACTGAGCAGTTCTAGTTGCTTCCTCCCCACCCTGGCGTTCATCCCATTCTGAATTCGTTATTGGATATTGCCTGTGGTTTGGCAATAAGTGTAGACTATACCTGCCCATTAACTAACATTGCATTTGCAGACTATCTTCTATGTGAAGTATTTATAGGGTGACAAGGTCCTGTTTTTAAAGGAACAGTCCCCTATTTAAGCCCTCCTGCAGGTGTCCTGACTTTTTTTCATAAAAAAAACACACATTGTTGCAGATTTTCTGTCTTCCCCCCTGCCCCCACCCCCTCACTACTGGTGAGTACCCAGCTTGCCAGTCACCTGCCCACCAGCCATGAGTGGTGGGGCCCATTGGTTGACAAGGGGGTTGGGGGTGCAAGGCTGGTGGTGGGGCAAAGCTGCAGCAGGCAGGGCTGCCCCCTCCCCCTGCTGCCCCCTCACATATCCCCCCGCTGCCTATCAGCTCTCAAGCAGCAGGGCCCCAGCCCGGTTCTGGCTGTGAGCTGCAGTGATGGGGGAGTGCAGGCAGAGGCCAGCTCTGCGTCGCCTCTGCTGCCCACCTATCTGCCCTTTATGTGCGTCCCCCTCTCGCTATCCTCTTCCCTGCTTTGCCCTTCTCCAGCTCCGCTGCTCCTCCCTACCCCCCTAGGTGGGGCGTGTCCTGCTCTCAGAGTTGTGCAGAGAACCAGCCCCTGCTCAGAGCGCTCAGCTCACCAACAGCCTGGCCGGCAGGCTCCTTCCTTCCCCCGCTGCCTGGGGCTGGGCTGGTGGCCCAGGAAAGCCCAAGACCCGCCGGCCCAAGGCACAGGCTAGGAGGAGCCGAGGCCTGCATGTGCCAAAGCCTGGCACAGCGCTGGCATGGGGCAGCCTCTCTGCCCCTCAGCCCCTCAGCCGAGCTTTGGAGTGAAGGGAAGGAAGCGATTTCCAGCCTGACCCTGCAGGCTCCACAGCAGCCCCCAGGGCAGGGGCTTTAGCACCACCTTCACCTGTCTTCCCCCCACCCACCCTGGGTCCTTCCCCCTTGGAGCACGGGGCTGCTCTGTCCTCAGAGCACCCTCTCCTGCTGAGCCACCTCTCTGGCCCAGTTCACTGAAGCCCATGCAGTCAGGTTCCCTGGGCCATGGTGCCCAATGCATCCTTAGGGCTTAACCCCTTCCTGCCTTCACTGTAGCTGGGGGACAGGAGGCTGCAGAGTTATGTCACTGGCCAGCAGCAGCCTGGAGGCGTTAGCTGCCTTTCGACACTGTGCATGGAGGAAAGGATAAGCCAGGGAGGGGAGGAGGGAAGAGATGAGCTCTGCAAAGACACGGGCCAGGTCATCCCTCCCACTCCCCTGCGGCTGGAAGCAGCTCGCATCCCTTCCCTCCTGCACGCTGCCAAAAGGCTGTGGACGCATTGTGGTGTGAACCCTGGCAGAAATCTGTGCGGGGGGGGGCATGTGCCCCTGTGTGCTCCCCATGTGTTGCCTTGGGAAGATGTAGCACCAGGTACTAGGAGAGATGGTTCTGTCCTGGGGGTCCAGCATGGAGGATGAAGAGTGCCAGGCAGGGAGGGTGGGGTTGGTCAGCCTCTTCCCCCTGTGTGAGAGAGGTGTACAGGAGTGTGTGTGTGTGACCTCTCCCTGTGTGAACCCTAAAGCCTTGCAGATAAGAAGGTAAATAAAAATAATCCAGCTAAACAGTATTTCTTAGAGGCTCAGTCAACCTGATGTTAATTTGAACGTTTGTACTGCATAATTCTGATTGCCATTGAACTCACTTGAACACGAGTAATTTTACCAGGTGTCTTGTATTCAGCATAGGGGAATATGGTCACCCTATTTATTTACAAATGGTGAATCAACTCATTACCTCTGTGGGAGATAAATGTGTGTGTATTCCCATGTTACACATAAGGAAACAGGCATGGATGGCAATTGCCTGCTTTTTTCCAGATGTGCTGAGCATGTACATGTCCCATTACAGTTAATGGAAACTGATAATCCCAAGAGACTTGCTCAAGGTCACCCAGGAGGTCTGCTGCAGAGGTTGGAAAAGAACCTCTGTCTTCTGACTTCCAGATCTGTATGTAAGCCTGGGGCCAGCCTTCCTCCTCCTCGAGTCCTCTAAAGAGGTTCATTAGCACAGGCTGCAAGATTCTGAAGTTTAGACCATTGCTGTTAGTCTGAATTTCCCCAGGCCCTAGCCATTTTGTGACTCTCAGGCGTGGTGGGGAGGGCAATGTGTCCCATTGCAGGGAAATGGTGATCACTTCAGCTCCTCTTGTCAGCCATCTACAAACTGCTGATTTGCTGTTTGCTCTGCAGAGGGAGCTCTGTGCTTTCCCTTCTGGCCCAAGCAAAATCCAGTCATGCTGACAGCAGCTGGCTGTAGTTAAGGGTGCTTTTGCTGAAGGGATGGGAAGAGCATGTGCAGGGACTAGGGGTTCTCATAAGTTTTTGTTTTTTGTTTTTTTTTTTAAAAAAAAAAAGAAAGGCTTAGAGGCTTATGATAAGAGCACACGCAGTATGTGCTAGTTAACTTCATCATGACGCCAGGAAAGATAACTCTCATGGGAGTTTCAGAGGAACAGCCGTGTTAGTCTGTATTCGCAAAAAGAAAAGGAGTACTTGTGGCACCTTAGAGACTAACCAATTTATTTGAGCATGAGCTTTCGTGAGCTACAGCTCACTTCATCAGATGCATACCGTGGAAACTGTAGCAGACTTTATATATACACAGAGAATATGAAGTGGGGTGGGAGGAGGTATTGTTTCATATTCTCTGTGTATATATAAAGTCTGCTACAGTTTCCACGGTATGCATCTGATGAAGTGAGCTGTAGCTCACGAAAGCTCATGCTCAAATAAATTGGTTAGTCTCTAAGGTGCCACAAGTACTCCTTTTCTCATGGGAGTGACAGAAAACAACACCAATGATATTTCAGGAGATGATTTACAGTAAGATTCAAATGTCTTCCAGGCAACGAGCTGGCATACCAGAGGTGGCTGAGGAGGCCTACCCCCACCTAGCATACCTGGTGCAGAAGATGAATAAAGTGTGCTGGGAGATTCGCCTCAAGGCAAATTAAACTTCACTCAGGTAACCTGGGAATAATACAGGATGGGGAAAATTCTCTGCAACCAGCTGATCATGGCAGTGAGTCTTCTGTCACTTAGCAAATGCACGCTGCTTCCCCTTAGACAGGTATCTTCCACATGACGTGTTTAAAATAGCAGTGTTGGTCTGACTTAAGCTAGTCTTGTGCCTTAAACTTGCTCTGCTGTTTCTGGGTATTACTACTGGTTTGAAATCTTCCAGTAAAGAAACAGGTTATCCATTAGTGGTAATGGGTGGGAGTAATCCCATGCTCATATTAACTTTCTTTGCTTGTCTCTATTTCTTAAACCCTCTCACATTGTTCTTCATACAGTTTTTCTATATATACTTCCCCTACTGGATTGCTGGTGGGGTACTGAGAATTCTCCCCTACTTCTGCATCACAGCCACCAGCTGTAAGGCCCAAGGGTGGCACTTCCTATTCTGCTAATCTAGGGAGGATTATACACCAGCCATGAAGATAATTTAGTATGGTGTTGAGGTCCTGTTAGAGGGGGAAGGCTGGTGCCCCTACCCTGCTCCTGTGAGTGGCAATGTGTTCAGGTGTAACAAGGCCCTGTCAGGTGGGCTGAGCTAAGGCTTTGTCCTGCCACCTTCATAGCAAAACTCATGGACAGGTCACAGGCAGTAAATTCACAGCCTGTGACCTGTCCATGACTTGTACTATATACCCCTGACTAAATCTTACTGGGGACCAGCCCAGGGGTGCCGCAGGTGCTGAGGGGGGTGGCCTGGGACCCGCGTTGGTGCTGGGATGAGGGGGGGCAGCAGCGCGCGGTCCGGGACCCCCGCTGGTGCTGGGGGGAGGAGGGTGGCAGGGCTGGCAGGCTCCCTACTTGGTTCCACACCTCCCAAGAAGCAGCGATATCCCCTTCCCCCTGCTCCTAGGCGGAGGCACGGCTAGGCAGCTCTGTACGCGGCCTCCACCCCAAGTACCTGCTCTGCAGCTCCCATTGGCCAGGAACTGCTGCCAATGGGAGCTGAAGGGGCAGTGCCTGCAGGCAGAGGCTGTGTGCGGCCTCCACCTCGGAGCTGAGGGAGAAGAATGGCGCCACTTCTGTGGAGCCCACCCCCCCGCTGAGGTAAGTGCCACCCAGAGTCCTCACCCCCTCCCACGCCCCAGCCCTGAGCTCCCTCCCACACCCAAACACCTGCTGCTGGGGGAGGAGGGTGTGGTTACCCAAGACTGCTCCAGCAGCGGCCGATGCGGCTGGCCCAGGGGCTGCCTGAGTTGCTCAGGTGGCCCTGGGGTCAGCCACACCGGCCACTGGAGAAGTCCTGAAAAGTCTCATGGCTTCCATGACAAAGTTGCAGCCTTTATCATCCTTCACCTCCTTATGGAAGCAATGGAATGCTAAACTGTATTGTACCATTCAGCCACTACGTGGCACTGTGTGTAAAATACCTTCTTGAATTATGGCTGGCTGCGTTCAAAGATCTTATGATGAACACATCTGGTGTGTATAAGCAAGCTCTAGCCCGTCCTATCTGGTACAGAAGCACGACCTTATCTCGAGTACCTGCACTTTGCTTCTGCCCTTTGTCACTGCCTGCCTTTCTAATGCTACTGGGTGAATGCTGGGACGAAGCTCCGGCGTGACCTTCTCCCTTTGCATTTTCTACTCCATTTGGATGAAATTTCTTGCTCTGCTGGATAAGATCAGCACTCAAGGAACCGATTGATGTTGCAAGGCTCTCTAAAGTGCCTACCATGAAGGGCACTGTAAACAGTAGAGAGATTAAATAGAGAGCCCTTTCCTACCTTAGCTATCCCTGACCTTTTGCTGCTTCTCATGCCAGCATGGGTAGACTGAGAAGCAAACCCCTCCCTCCTCACCTCTAGAACCAGACAGACAGCTGTTTTGTAGTGCACGCTGTGGGGAAGTAGGATGTGGAGAGCCCAAGCAAAAATGAATTTGCAGCTCTGGCGTGCTGCAAAGCTGGGTTTTGTGGGGCTGGAAGAGCCAGCATTGGGGTTGGCTGCAGTAACAGAATCTGGTGCACCCTTGATGCTGCAGTCCTGGCTGCTGTTTCCTTGCGGGGAGAGAGGGAAGTTCTGTTCCTTGTTGCAGAGAATTCCCCTGCACAGAGCATGATTACTCTGTTTTGCCCTAATAATTTAACTCTGGCTGTCACTTACAGGCTTTTAAATATTTATCTTTTGGTCCCTCTAGCTCTATTTCATCCTCTGCCCCGGGGCAAAGGTTAAGGGGGCTGCTACCAGCCAAGGCACTAACTAGCATAAATTAGCCTGAGTCAGTCTGGCCAAGTGGCTGGGCTTTCCCTGGGAACCTTCATCGTAGGGATACCATTTCATAATTTGTCCAGCCACAGTATTGTTTTCTCCTGGAGAATAGCAGTCAGTCCCTTCCGAAGAACCTAGATCCTTTCCTGGGGGCTGGAGACCTCCATGGAACTCTTAAGCAACCTTGCCAATGCAGCTAATATGCACGATGCTACTTCCATGACACTGCCCGGCCCCAGGAACCAAAGGAGGCCTTGTCTGATGTCACTCTCCAATCTCCTGCAGGACGTTGGTGCCTAGCAGTTCTGGTTGATCTCTGAAAAGGACTGGATACAGCAGGTGTAAAGGAAGAGAATGTTTGGATTTTAATATGTAAGGCTGTGTTGAGAAAAATAAAACAAAGTGAAACTGAGTGAGATTAGGAGTCTGACCCTGAGCAGTGACCAAGCCAAATTTCCTGAATGAAATGAATCCTGTAATTGCATTAGATCTATTCATGAACTACATCCCATCAGATGTTATTTAATAGCATGTTATATATAGCAAAACTCTCCACACACTTTACAACTATCAGTCGTCATGCCATCTCCTTGAGGCTGGGGATTAGCTCCATTCTACACATGAAGAAACTGAGGCAGAGAAGTCAAGTGACAGTCCCAGTTCACATGGGAAGTCTTGGACAAATCTGTGACTAGAAGGATAGTTTTGGAAGTCAGGCACTGGGCTGGGACTCAGGGGATGTAAGTTTGATTCCTGGCTTTGCTACAGGCTTCCTGTGTGACTTTGGCAAGTCACTTAGGAAGTATTATCCGCATTTTACCCATGAGAACAGAGAGACTAAGGCTGAAATCTACAAATATATTTAGGCTCTTAACTTCCTCTGATTTCAATAGGCGTTAGAAGCCTAAATACCTTTGTATATCTGGACCTTAGCCTCTCTATTTCCATCCATAAAATGGGGATAACACTTTTAGTCTGCTTAGATGGTAAGCTCTTGGGGGTAGAGGCTTTCTCCTCCTGTGTATTTGGACAGTGTTTAATACATGGGGGGCTTGTTCTCAGTTGGAGCCTCTAGGCACTGCTAAGTAATACAAATAATAACAACCCAGATCTTCTGCCTCCAAGTCCTGTGCGCCAGCCCCAAAACCTACTTCATTCTCAGCACGAAGGCACATTCTGTATACGGGAACCCCAGCATGACAAGTAACTCACTGCAATGCGTTACACTGGGATGCTAAGAGGAGACCTTTTGCTAGCAACTTTTTGCCATTTCAATATGCCATTAATAATGTGCTATTCCCTGGCCTGGCTTTTTCTTTCCCTGCCTTACAAACATTCTCCTTTGTTTCTTGGTTTGCTGAGTTCCCTGAAAAAGCTGCAGCTTTCTCCCCACTTGCATGTGACAAGGACGGCTGCATGCCAGACTAACCACCAACTTGTTGGCTCTTAAAGAGGCTGTTGTTGTGATCAGAGAAGGCTGTTTGTAACTTGGGGCACCAAGAATTGCAAGAACGATTGGTCAGCGCATTGTGAAGCTCACCCCCGCTTGTGAATGTGCTGATGCTCATGTATGGGAGCTGTTCTTCCCTTTATGTGAATAAGGTATCACGCACAAAAGAGCGTCTAATAGGGTTATTGAGTAGCAGTCATCTGATTTCTTTAAATAATTCGGTGCTTCTGTCACAAGAGCAGAGTTGGCATGCAGACTAGGGAAAGTTTCTTTTCATGTTTGCAGTCATCAAAACAAAACCCACTCTCAAGAGTTCATCTGGCTAACTGCCTTTTCAACGCTATTTCCACTTCTTTAAATGCTCAAGGAAATAACATATATCCAAGCGCAAAGATAATAAACAAACCAACAGACCTCCCACACAGGTGCTACGCATGCACTGAATTGCAAAGATAAGCAACCTTAATTGAAATCCTGCTCCTGCTAAAGTCATAAGGGGGGAATTCAGGATCACAGCCCTGGCCTGGGGCTCTGGAGAACAGTGTGGTGAAAGATTATACTATCATCATACTGATTAAAGACAAGGCTCAAATGAGGACAGGTGTATCCAACCTTGGGCTGTGATCTTGGTCTATCTAGCCCAATCTTTTTAGTAATTTATACTGATTGTGAGGGGATGTGTTGGTTGACAGCACCATGCCCCAAATTGGCCCTGGGTAAGAAACCCTGCTTCCCCTGCTTTTACTTCAGGGATTTTTTCAGGACCAGCAGAAGTTAAACACAATTAGCTTAGTTTGGTAGGTGGTTCTTGTTAGCCTACCTTTGAAGTATCTATATAACCTGCTGACAGTGGCTGGCTGAGGCCATAGGAGCTCCAAGACTGGCAAGGGAGTCCACCCAAGGCTTTCAACCCAGTGAGCAGGATGGGATGAGCCTACTCTGACGTCGGGATGGTTGGTTTCTTTTCCTGTGCTGTGCTGTTAAGGATGGTCAAAGCAGTAGCTGGGCCAGTGGTCCATCGGTAGGCGAGATTTGTTGTTGGCCTAATGCTTTTGCTTTTCTCTTTTAAGAGCCTAAGCCAAACACAACACCCTAGGAAGTGGGGAGCCCTTGTTATTAGTGTCCAGATGTGGTATGTCTGTTAAAGAGAGAGCCTGGTTCCTGCTGCAGTGCTCATTGCTGTAGTGTCTGAGCACCTCACCTTGAATTTTTCTCTAGCTATTATGTAACTGAGTGGCTTAATCAAAGCTGATTTACTTCTGGCCTTGTGCTCTTCCTCTGCTGCTGGAGAGGGCATGCAGGAAAGTAAAGCTCTTAAAGCACGGTGTGAAATGTGTGGCTAAGAGCTGCGCTTTATATTTTGTCCTGAACGGGTGAGGTTTGGTAGAAGTCCATTCCAATGCTGTGGGCTCGTCTCCAAGAAAGCTCCGCCTCTTCTCTGCTCAGAAGTCTCACGCTTCTGTGCGGGACAATTTCTCTCTTCCTGATGAAAATAGCTGTTGAGATGGCTTCTGAGGTAGCAGGAACCTGGCCTGCCTGAGGAGTTTGAGGACCTGAATCCTATTCATGGCTCAATGCGCGGCCATTGTCGTGCCCAGACACACCTCCCAAAAGAAGCAGAATTGTGGCGGGTTAGTAGCTGGGAGAGACCTCCAGGGAAAGGGAGAGGCTGCAGGCAGTGGGGCTAGTAACTTAGTGTTGGGCCCAGGCCCTGGAGTAACTCCAACAGTGGCTTTGTCTGTGCAAGGATCTGAGGGCTGTGGACTCAGTGCAGTACCCTTATTTGAAGGCAATGGGAGACTTTCACTGAAAACAGGATTGGAGTCTTTAATCAGTATCTAGTGGCTATATTTCCATCATCGGTTTCAAATATTCTTTCTGAAAACTCCAGTAGTGACACAGTACACACTGTTCACTTATCTGCGCAATCGTATTTTCAAGAGCGCATCCCATTAAAACAGGTCTTTGATATCACTTTGAAAGGCTTTCATACGAGAACGGGCTTTACGCTCTGAATGAGGATTCCATGCTGTAGCTAGGTCTGCCGCATGCTGATCTGATTACTGTGACATGTGCCTTTGTGACATCAGTTAGGTCCCGTTTACAGGACGAAACGCTCCGTTCAATCCTGTCTTCACTAAGACCCCAATTCAGCAAAGTATCTAAGTTTAAGCACCTGGGTAGAGCTACTAACATTGAAGTCAATGGGACTACTTGTGACCTTAAAGTACCTTCTTAAATACCCTGCACGATTGGGGATGACAAAGCCAAGTTTTAAAAGTGTGGTCCATCTTGGTTGTAACTAAGCACCATTGAGGAGTAACTTTCCATAGTGTGGCTGGAACCTTGGGCTGCTGCAATGCCTCATCCTCTGATTACCAGAAAGCTAGTCTGTCTCCCATAAGTAGGCCGGAAAGAAGCAGCCCAGTGCTTGGTGCAGATGGTTTGCTTCCCAGTATGTCTTTGTAGGGACACAGACTGAGTCTGAGATTATGGTTTGAAGTCCCTTAGTGGACCTGACTCCATGTACCTTACTGAGTTTCTGGCGCCACAGATGAGCTCCTACCCTCATAGGCCTGAGGAGACAGTTGTTGGAGGGTAGGGATCGCAGGAGGCATGCGGACTCTTTGCCTCTCTGGCTCCAGGTATGTGGAAGGCCCTGCCTTTTAACCAGAGGAGAACCACAGAACTAGCCCATTCTTAGGCAGGTTTAACAACCTTTTGTTTCAGAAGGAATTTGCAAGATCATTGGGCAAGTCACTGCACATTAAGCCAACTGTTCTATTAAATAATGAATTAGGAGTAGTGTACTGTGTCTTAGCAGTACGAATAGTATCTTTTAAAAGTCGGAAACTCTGGATGACCTCATACTGGAAATATATATGAAAGTGATTTGCAGAGGACCCAGTCGTGCATTTACCTACCTTGAAATCCATGAGAATTTTCAATGTACAAGGACTGAAGGATTTGACCCTGCTAAGGGCAAATTTTCAAACATCGCCTCGGAAGCTGGGAATGCAAATCATTGGTTAACTGTGCAACTAACTACCCAATTTGGGACCGCAAGAGAGTCTTGTGTGTTTCAGATGCCAGTTTAAAAAATTTCCCCATGGTGTAAAAACACTGATTCTGTAGGGAATTGTTTTTAACAACTGCTTTCAGAAGAAATTGAGTGTAAGCCACATGGAATTTATGAGATATTTGATATTAAGCGTTTGAAGTGCTAAAAATCTCTGATTCATGCAGCATGTTTATTTCTGGCCCATTCGGTCATAGCAGTGTGGTTAATAAGCCGATTGCAGTAACATAGATCATCTTATAGAAGACAGAGGCACAGCTGGGACTTCTGGCTGCTCTGTTCTATGTGGAATTATCTCCCCTTAATGGTCCATCCTCCTATCAGTGCTGTTGCGGCAAACTATACCCTCAGCAATATTACAGTGCACCACTGACGGTAAGCAAGAAGTAATGCTTGCTTACCATCTTGAAATTTGATTCTTTACTGTCTGCTAACAGAGTGCTATTTGTGATTAATACAAACCCACCAGGACTTGCAGAGAAATCGGTCCTGGAAGTGACTCCAGTGGTTGTGTGAATTGCCCGGATCTGCTGTATTGCAGGAAAGTGAAAACAAAGATGATGCCATTCTGGGAAACCTGACTACATCATCTGCACTGTTCTTGCTTGGGCCCCATTTCCACATGGATACATCCAGTTCAGAAATTAATGTGCCATTGTTTCTTCTGCTATCAGTGGAAGCATAGCAGGGCAGGAAGTTGAGAGGGGTTCTTTTCTTGGGTAGGTTTCTGGGCAAGTTGCTTACATTTACTTTGCTTCTCTTTCCTAATCGGTAAGAGGGAGATGCTGTGATGATGTTTGAAAAGCACTTTCTCATCCTAGGATAGAAGGGGCTATGGAACTGGAAGATATTAATACCAGTCCAAATCATGAGAGGTGCTCCATGGGAGAAATGGGCATTCAACAGGTGTTCGCAGGATGGGCCCATTGCGTCTCATGTGGAAGTAAGCGAAATCATCAATGCATTTTATTAAACTTCATCACATTCAGAGATTGGCCACAGTGGCATTGGGTTTCAGTGACAGATTGGGATTTGGGTTCGGGCAAAATCAGGGCTAAGGTATGAGCTTGGATTCTGGGGTGCCAAAATATTGTGATCCGCTCCTGTGAGCTGTCTGCCCCAAATGGCAGAAATCTCACAAACTTTCCTGACCTTGTGAGATTTCCATCACTTCAAATAGTGGAAATCTCCCAGTAATGGCTGTTTTCAAAAGATGCCAGCCATGTGCAAACAAGAACTGGGAAAGTAGGCCCTTTCTTGTTCTGCATCTGATCCAGAACCAAAGCCACAGCGGTAGGTTCAGATCTGAGACTGTCTCTCCCAGCCCTCCTCTCATCTGCCAATAAAATACATTGGGGTGTTTAATTTGAGGATTCAGTTTGGACTCTTATTTCAATCAGATGAAGAAAACAGCGGCGCTAAACCATAAGTTTAAAAACAGGGCTAACCAACGCTGGAATGATAATCACTCCAGTTCGTTTTTGCTACCATTTACATTTGATAACAAATCTTGGTATGTGGCTTGTCTTTCAATTTGTGGAGAAAAATATTTCATGTTAAATCTAGCTACTTGCTCATATTTCATGTGCACTTCTTAAATGCTCGCTATAAATCAGCATAAGAGCAACCCCACTCCGCGAAAGGACTGGCAACAGCATGTCCAATGCTAAATGATCAACACACATGCAAAACAGCAACCTGAGGACCACTCAGCAGAACATGATGGGCACTGTGGCATAAACAATCAGACATCACAGAGGTGACAAACTTTGTCATCTCATCTTGGTTGAAAATGGAGAAGAAAATGAACAATTTTTCTGTGGTCTGTGTAAACAGGAAGGTTGCTGCCAGGAGCAGCATACTGCATGACCTGCTAAGTGCAGAACACCATGTTTCCTTCCTGGAGGCATGTCCGAGGGAGGAAGAGAGAGAGAATGAGCCATGTGAATGGCATTTCAATTTCCTTAGACGATTACTTGTTACTGCACAGACTACATGCATTTGAGCCCACTGATAGCTGTTTCCAGCTGCTTTCCAAGGAATGGTTACTGACAGACTGGGGATAAAGCAAGCAACATAGTGCTGGCTGCAAATGCTGATTGATTTTAGACTGTTTGAGTACAGTTAATTATTGTGCTGTGCAGCGCTGGAGGGGGAGACAAAGTGAGAACAATCTTAATACGTGTCTCAGCTCACACCTCTAAAAGATTTACAGAGGTGCCAACAGTCCCAGTTTGACCAGGATGGTCCCAGGCTTTTAGAAATGGTTCCCGGGGCCAGCTGATGTCCCAGCCAACATCCTGGGCTGAGAGTGAATTAGAATGTTAGTGTGTCAGGAGTAAGTGACTGCTCAAGGTGAAAGGCATTAGAGAACCGGGTTCTATATTTTTGGTGAAATATTAAAGCTTACTCTGGCAAAACTCTTCCTAATGTCAATACAAGGCTCATCTCAGTGAGAACTTCAGGTTTGTGCTTCAGTTATCACTACTGGAAAAGGGCTGGCTCTGCAAAGTTTGGATCTTGATCTGGATTTCAGACAAACACCCTCAAGATTCAGGGGTATTTGGATCTGGGGTTCTGATACAGCTCATCCACTGCAGAGGTATTCCAGTTAGCATACACAAAAAGCAGCTGGCTACCTTCAGTCTGAATTAAAAAAAAAAATTGATTATGGGGAACTGTTTCCCTTCAGTACTCCAGCAAGGGCACTCACTCTCAGGCTTCCAGCTCCCCAGCCATTGCCTCTCCTGGGTGGCAACCCACATTCCTCTCCCTTCTGACCAGGGCATCCCCAGCCTGTGCAGTTCCCTGCTTTCACTGTGTAATTCCCAACACAGACATGTTGCCTGAAGACACTTGATTGCTTTCCCTTCGGAGACTGATAAGAAAGTGATTTGTCAACAGACAGAAGTACCATACAAGGCTTTCTAAGCAAGCTTACTATATTCTAATGTAAAAAGCACTACAGAAAAATCATATTACAAACAATAAAACAGAGATTCTGGCAGGAGCAGTCCTTGAAATGCCCTCCCCATGTGATTTCTTGAGGATACAAATTCATCCCCACTTCAGCTCAGAACAAGCATACTCATGACAAGTTTAGTCCACCCTTCATACAGTTTTGGGGTCTTTTGATTTGGAGTTTCCAGTAGCAGGCAATGAGTATATAATCAGTGTCTCTCCCCAGGGTGTATCTTTAAAAAGTGGGCTTTGGAGAATTTGCATTCTCCTTTCCTTAAGGTACTTAGTAGGAAATCCATTTCACTTGTATTGTTCTAAAAGAGCCCTTTGAGGTTCCTAATGCCTTCCAGAGAGTGCATTAATCTTGTCTTCCTGCTGAAGAACTCAATATATCTACTACTGTGATATTGCAAATGTTTGCAATTTTTATGCAATGAACTTCAAAGATTCTAAACTTAATTCAATAAAGTTGAACTCACTTTATTGAGGTTTGTCCAGCATGTCATGTTTCAATTATGGGGAGACAACAGAACAGAGACAAAAGTAAAGACTCCCTGAGAGAGCAGCATGTAACTCCCTCTGAAATATGCTGTGTCAGCTCTGCCTTACAAACTGCAGGTCATCCTGCAAACAGCAGATTCCTAGGGACAGATACTTGATGGGCATAAATCAGCACGGCTATATGGACTTTCATAGAGCTATGTTGATTTACCTCAAGTGAATATCCGGCCCTGAGAGAGAATAAGATCATAACAATTGCACTGTTACATGTGTATACAACAATATGCAACGTTTGAACCCATATCTGGATTCAGATTAAAAACTACTCTAGGGATTTGGTTTGGATGCATATCTGACCACAGCCCTTCCTAAAAGTTGTGTATTTTGGCATATTGAGGTTTAGAAAGCAATGTACTGAATTATACTTGAAGTTTCATTTTTTTATAAGGAAACAATTATTTTACAATAACAAAGGTCTAGTTTGAGACACCAGTAGGACCCTTGGAGCTATCATTAGACCGCCTGTATTGTAATAAGGTTAGACACACAAGAGTTCTGCCAAGAAATTGCTTTATTTCTTGGCCCGGTTATGTGATCTGAGTCCAAGTTCCAGAGGTTAATACTCCTATCATGTGACAGGGCATCAGTGCCCACTGGCTGCACTGCTTACAGATCCCATATGAATCCACATTGGAATGAATTAGATAAATAGAGCTAGACAAGGAGTAAATCTGCTGCATTGGTAGATCTGTATTTTTGCTTTAAATCCTGTTAAGATTTGTTTGTTTTTCTGCTTCTGTCATCCAGACTGAACGTGCCCCTTTGCACTGCAGCCTTCTGTTCTTTCACAGGCTCAGGCAGCCTTCTGACATAACAGAGCATGCAGCTCTTTTGTGCCACGCTGTGGGACCTATTTTTCATGCATTGTGGCTGAGATATTGCAGCGTGTAAGTAGGTTTCAGAAGGCTTGTGATTCACGTGGAAGCTAGGAGGTCTCCTGGAGGGCTGAGGGGAAAAGACATTCTCTGAACACGGATTGATTTACAAATTCACCAAGCCCTCGCTGAACTTATGTTTCCAAAATGCTTATAAATTCATGTGAGGTTCTGTGTTTCAAAGCAGATGGTAATAGCCTCATTTAGCAGCAGAGCACTGTCATCAAGCATGAATCATCAGGCTAAAGACAGAATACATGAAGTGATATATACACTACACAAAGGAAAAGCCCTTGTCCAATCCATTTTCATCTGTACCACCAGCAAAGCAATGAAGAAATCCAGACAGTTCATTTAGCGCGCAGTTGCTATTGCCAGTGTCTCAACCATAAATCAAAAGCAACAAAGGAGACTTGGAGAAATTTGCCACTTTGGCGCGTGCTACAAGTGGGCTTGATATTTTAATCCAGCAGAGGAGTGAAAAAAGGGAAAATCGTTTTCACAAACTGGTGGAAAAGAAACACCTCTGCTACTACATTTCTAGAGAAGAGATCAGGCTATTTCAGCTCATAATCACCATTTGCGGGAGATCTTCAAAGACCCGAATGGCATCTAGGCACCAAATTCCCATTGGCTTTTACAGGCTTGTTTAGCCTAACCAAAAGAAGGCTGAGGGGAGATATGACCGCTCTCTATAAATATATCAGAGGGATAAATACCAGGGAGGGAAAGGAATTATTTAAGCTCAGTATCAATGTGGACACAAGAACAAATGGATATAAATTGGCCATCAGGAAGTTTAGACTTGAACTTAAACAAAGGTTTCTAATCATCAGAGGAGTGAAGTTCTGGAACAGCCTTCCAAGGGAAGCAGTGGGGGCAAAAGACATATCTGGCTTCAAGACTAAGCTTGATATGTTTATGGAGGGGACGGTATAATGGGATAGCCTAATGTTGGCAATTAATTGATCTTTTACTATTAGCGGTAAATATGCCCAATGACCTGTGATGGGATCTTAGATGGGGTGGGATCTGAGTTACTACAGAGAATTCTTTCCTGGATGTCTGGCTGATGAGTCTTGCCCACATGATCAGGGTTTAGCTGATTGCCATATTTGGGGTCGGGAAGGAATTTTCCTCCAGGGCAGATTGGCAGAGGCCCTGGGGTTTTTTCGCCTTCCTCTGCAGCGTGGGGCATGGGTCACTTGCTGGAGGATTCTCTGCACCTTGAAGTTCTTAAACCATGATTTGAGGACTTCAATAGCTCAGACATAGGTTAGGGGTTTCTTACCAGAGTGGGTGGGTGAGATTCTGTGGCCTGCATTGTGCAGGAGGTCAGACTAGACGATCATAATGACCTTAAAGTCTATGAGTCGGGGGGCCTCACTGCTATTTGTTCCTTTTGTAATCTCCTCCTTTGGATTCACCTTTATTATTATTATTTGCATTATGGACTTCATTAGCAGTTTGTATTGCTTCCCTGCCTCGGTTATATGGAAGAATTTTTGTTCAAATGTGAAAATGAATGAATAGATTCCATAGCGCTTCCTCTCTAGGAAGATGCACAGACCTCCCCCACCCCAGAACACAGAGGCAGGCAGAGGGGAAAATCTGCCAGAACCAAATATTCACCACACATGCATGCAGTAACAGGCTGCTCTCTCTGTTTCTTCCCACATGCCCTCCCTTCTATGATTTATGCTCTTCGCAATCTTCTCATGTCTCACTTCCTTTTGTGACATCCCTTTGTAATGCTTCACAGTCAGCTTTGGACGTAACTATCTTGAGGAATTTTGCATCATCTGCCAATTTTGCCACCTCACTGTTTACCCCTTTTTCCAGATCATTTATGAATATGTTGAACAGAACTCATCCCAGTACAGATCCCTGGGAGACACCACGATTTACCTCTCTCCATTCTGAAAACTGACCATTTAGACCTACACTTTGTTTTCTGGTTTTTAACCAGTTACTGATTCATGAGAGGACCTTCCATCTTATCCCATGACTACTTACTTTGCCTAAAAGCCTTTGGTGACAGACCTTGTCAAAGGCTCTCTCGAAGTCCAAGAACACTGTATCAACTGGATTACCCTTGTCCACCTGTTTGACCCCGTCAAAGAATTCTAATAGTCTGGTGAGGCATGATTTCCCTTTACAAAAACCATGTTGATACTTCATCCAAAATTGTGTTCATCTATGCATCTAATACTTCTGTTCTTTACTTTAATTTCAACCAATTTGTCTGATGTTAAAGTTAGGCTTACCAGCTTGTAATTGCCAGGATCACCTCTGGAGCCTTTTAAAAAACTTGGTGTCACATTAGCTATCCTCCAGCCATCTGATATAGAAGCTGATTTAAATGAAAGGTCTCATACAGCACTTCATAGCAATGTCACATTTGAGTTCTTTCAGAACTCTTGGGTGAATACCATCTGGTTCTGGTAACTTATTACTGTTTAATTTATCAATTTGTTCCAAAACTTGCTCTGTAGACATCTCAATCTGGGACGGTTCCTCAGATGTGTCACCTAAAAAGAATGGGTCCGGCATGGGAATCTCTCTCACATCCTCTGCAGTGAAGGCCAATGCAAAGAATTCATTTAGTTTCTCCACAATGGCCTCATCTTCACTGCTCCTTTAGCACTTCTATCGTCCAGTGGCCCCACTGATTGTTTGGCAGGCTTCCTGCTTCCGATTGTACTTAAAACATTTTAAGTACTTTTTTAGTTTCCTGGTTAGTTTTTGAGTCTTTGTACTTTAATGAGAAATAGCTTTTCAAAGAGGATTCCAAAAGTCACTAAAATCCGTACCCCTGAGTGGCATAGTTAAGCCGACCTACATCCCCGAGCAGACAGCATTAGGTCAGCTGAAGAATTCTTCCATCGACCTAGCTACTGCCTCTTGGTGAGGTGGATTACCTACGCCAACCAGAGTGAATCTGGGCCAGAGGAGAACCCCTCCCAGAGAGAGGTGACTAAGCCTGGCTAGCCCTTTCTCATGAAAAATGAGAGAAAGAGAGACCCCCAATTATAGCCAGTAGCCCCGTGGACAGGGCATTTACCTGGGATGTGGGAGACCTGTTTTCAAATCACTGCTCTGCCTGATCTGGAACAGGGAAGAACTCAGGTGTCCCACATCCCAGCTGAACGTCTTAATCGCCAGCCTATTGGGCATTCTCGGATGGAGTTATCTCAGTCTCTCCTGTTTGGAGCTGTTCCACCTTGTATAAAAATAATTACTCATTGGGCCCCAGAGAGACTGACAGAAAGTGACTCTTCACTCCAGTGGTTAGGGCCCTTACGTGGGATGTACAAAAGTCACCATCAAGTCCCTGCTCAGTGCACACACACAGCCAGCCACAAAAATTCCCTGCTGTCTTTTGTGCAGGGTCTGACCTAGCAAGCATGCTCGGAGTACACCAACCAGATTGGGTCCCACAGGTGAGACTGGGCTGGTGGAGGGGAAGGAAATACCTGGTTTGAGAATCATGCTGTGGCTAGATACATGACTACCAGTGGAAACATAGGTTTCAGAGTAGCAGCCGTGTTAGTCTGTATTCACAAAAAGAAAAGGAGTACTTGTGGCACCTTAGAGACTAACAAATTTATTTGAGCATAAGCTTTCGTGAGCTACAGCTCACTTCATCGGATGCATTGGAAACATAGATGCCTAAGAAACTTCAGGCACCTATGGGGTTAAATGGTAGCTAAGGCGTAGTCTTGAGAATGTCACTGACACCTACATGTTGGATTTAGGTGGTTAAAGAAGCAATTAGGAGCCCATGTCCTTTTGTGACTCCAGCTCTATGCCTTGTAGCCAGAAGCAGCAGCAGATGGATATATTTAAGTACCTTGGCCACTAACGGGAAGGAGGGGAGAGGAGCAAAGTGTGGGTTATGTACTCATTTTCAGCATTAAACAATAATACCAATAATGAATGAGGTGCAAGAAAATTCTTAATAATTAACCAGCCATGCTAGGGTTACTGGCCTTGGGATGGACCTCCAGGCATCAGCTCCTCCCTGCCAGTGGTGTTAGGACTAGGGGTGCCGCCACATCCCTGGCTTGAAGTAGTCATAACAAACACCAAATACATGGTTTCCATCATCAGCACCCCCACTATAAACATTGTTCCAGCACCCCTGCTCCGAGCCAGTCGGAACTGCCCAGGTTGCTTAAATAAACCACCGTGTATAATGTAAAGTTTAGTTAAAAAGTCAACTTTGGGGTCTTTATGTTAAATTTCAAAACAGCCCAATGAAACCAGTTGTATCTGTCTGAATGTATAGAGTGATTAAACTGCATTTAGGTAGTTACAGGAGAGGAATTGCTCAATGCAGCATTATGAAATGTCATTTGAATGGACTGGAGAAAATTTGCATTGCAAAAGGAGTGCTGATGTTGCAGTTTTACAAGTGCAGTATTGTGCACTATACTGGCCTATGCTCTGTCTCTGAATGAATGTATAATACTGCAAAAAATGGGAGCAGCCTATGTGCCAGCCTTTTAGACCCAATGGTGAGGACCCAGCAAGGGGAGAGTATGGGGGAGGGGCCCAGGAGGAATAGAGGATAGACAAAGAATCATTCTGGCACTCGGCCACCTCTGAGAGGCCCCCTAAAGCTTTGCATCTTGAGCAGCTTTTGGGCTAAGGCTTTTAAATTAAACGTTAATGCGCTGCAGGAGAAACCTAAATGTTAAAATCTGGCATCAGGTCTGAGTCTCTTCCCCCAGGACCTTGGAGAGCCTCTCATGTGATCTCGCTCGCTCGCTCGCTCTTCCAGCAGGCAAGAAGATAAGAGAAATTTAATTTACTTTTCATAAATCTCAGGAGTCTGGTCAATGGGCACAAACGCAGCAAATGTCACACCGGAGTGTGTCCTGCCAACGTCCTCTCCTCGCTGGCTTGCGAACTCTGGCCTGGTGCTGTGCTCTGACATCTGTGTCCCCTCTGAAGGGCTGAGCTGACGGATAAGGCCAACAGATGTGGTTATTTGGAGCCAGGGGGCAGGCAGCATGAATGTCTCCACAGATGTCTGTTGTACCTCTTCAGAGTCCAAAGTTTCTGTTCACCGCCCTTGTCTTTAACCTGCACGTGGCCGCCTAACTACAGAGATGACCACATGACAGGACACAGCATACCAAACTTCTTCCATTTCAAGTGTAAGCAGGGTCTGAATGAGTTCTCCCCTGACAGCTAGCTGGGACGGAGAGAGATTTCAGGAACAAACTGTATTTACGTGAACACACCTACTCTTATTGTCACAAGGGTCTGGCATTGCAAGTTTCTTTCAGCTGAGGGTGACCCCTCAATCAGGACAGGCTCAGCACAGTTCTGCCCTTTACTCATTCAGTAAAGATAACAGAATGGATAACAACATTTCATTACCCCGGAATTCAGTACTACCGTGTTTTGTAACCCAGCACCAACCAAAGTTGGTCACTTTCGAGCAACACAGCTTCGGTCTGCTGGATACCTACTCAGAGTAGATGCGTTCATGGAAATACAGTTTGCGCCTGAAGTCTCTCCCCCTCCCAGCTTGCTGTCAGGGGAGGACTCATTCAGACCCTACTTACACAAGTATTATTACATGTCTTCCTGGCCTCTGTGGCGGATCGTAACCTAGAAAAAACACGACTCTGTTCCACCATGAACATCAGTAAGTACTGAGATGGCTGCATTGTCAATATTACTGTCAGAATTGTACTGAGTACTCTGCAGCCCCCCTACAAGTGGATACAGTATTTTCACGTAACGGGATATTTGATATACCTTTGTTCTTCCTGTCAACTAAATTATTGGAAAACTCCTAGTGTTTATTCTCGATAAAAGTGGAACATGCACTTAAAGCCGACCTGAATTTTTTTTTTTTGAATATTTGAAACTTCAACAATTTTTACAGGAAGTGTTGGTGCTTTTTTGATAGGCTTATAGTGCTGGCTGAATGTTTTTTTTTTTTTTAATTTTCACTAAGTACTTTTAATACTTAACGAAAAAAAAGGCCCCACTTTTTTTCAAACCAGTTTTCCATGAACTACATTGGGATTACAGTACCACTGGGCTATCATTTACTAGGCTGATGGTGGAGTGGTTCCCCCCAACTTCATTTGCTCCCCCAGACTTTTCACAGGTCTATATACTGCATTATGTCTTCCACTTTTTGCTCCCCCCAGATTTTGCAAGATATAATCATATACAATTATCTATATGTTGACACAACTTTGTCCCTAATCCCCGCACCTGAATTTCCCTGGAACAACGCCCCTGCAGCACAGGGAGCATGAATACATCACCAGAAGCTATCCCATACCTGCAGGTTAACAGGTTAGGCCCGGTCTACACCTAAAACTTACGTTGACCTCGCTATGTCATTGTGAAAAAATTTGTGCCTTGAGCATCATAGGCTGACCTAACCCGCAGTGTAGACACTATAAGTCAACAGAAGGACTCTTCAGTTAACCTAGCTGCCACGCCTCAGAGCAATAGATAACCTGCGTTGACGGGGAATCCGCTTCTATCAATGTAGGGAAGTGTCTACGCGACGGTGGCCCAGCAGCACAGCTGCAGAACCTGGCTGTGCCACGGTAACGGCTCTCGTGTAGACATACCTGTCTGTGCAACTCCTCAGACCTAGCTGCTGCATTTTGTGGTGTTGGGGGGTGAGGGCTGGAGAGTAGCAAGAAGCGTCTGCAACCGTTGCTTAATGCCACCATCACCCCCATTCGTGATGTGAAAACAGGGACTCATGCTTTGAAACTTGCTGATTCGTTCTATCTCTGATTTGAGCAGAGCCAGGCGAGGTATTCTGTGAGATCATTTCCGTGACGTCAGTGGGAACGTAGTGCCGTGTGAGAGAAAAGTGGCAACACGTTAACTTTCCAGGCAAGCAACTTTTCCTGTACAGAAAATACATTTAAGTGGCTTTCCTTTGCAGTCTGAGAAAAATGAAGAGCTGAACAAGCAAGTCACTTAACCTCGTTGTGCCTCTGTCTCCTCATCTGTACAACAGGGATGATACCTGTTGTAAATTGGGGTTGTTAGGACTAAAGCTGGGTAAAAATCTGATTATTTTTTTTCCTGGTTCACCAGCAGTTGCAAAAAATTGCAAAGAAAAATAATTAGGTTTGAGTCAAATGGAATCTTAAAAATTCAGAGATTTTCAGCGAATCAACAGTCAGTTTGGGGGTCAAACAAAACGTTTTGTTCAACTGTAAACATTTTTGTTGCTGGGCACTCTTTAAGGGCTGGATTCACAACATGGCCAGAGGAGGCAGTGGTGGACTCCCTCTGATAACTTTTAGCCCAGTGGTCAGAGCACTCATCTGGGATGGGGGAGAGCTGGGCTCAATTCCCCCTCTGCTCCATGTGGAGTAGGGATTTGAATAGGTGTGTCTCCCCTGCCAAGTGTGTGTTCTAAGCACTGGGCTGTGGGGTAGTCTGTGGCAGGACCCTCTGCCTCGCCTGTTGAAGCTGTTCCATTTGTATAAATACTTGAATAGTCATTGGAACAGGGAGTGAACTTGGGTTTCCCCCTCTGCCTTCGGTGAGTACCCTAACCACCAGCCTATTGAGTCATTCTCTCTTTCTGGCCCAACAACTATTCAAGTATTGCATGCAAAGTGGAAGAGCCTCAGAATACCCCATAGCCAGGATGTTCTTAGGAGCTAGAAGACCCAAGTTCAAATCCCTGATCCACAACAGGCAGAGGTGGGATTTGAACCCATGTGCCCAGTTGAGTGTTCTAACCACTGGACAAAAAGTTAGGAGGGCAGCTCCTCCTGCTGTTTTGTGAATCGATCCTCCCCCCGCCCCCGCCCAAATGGCCAAAACTACTGATAGATTTGGGTTAACTATTCATTTTTTGGTGAATAAACTATTAGTGCAAAAAAATTCACCTAGCTCTAGTTAGGCACTGGACTGGGACTTGAGCCATTGGATCCTTTAGACCTGGCTTTGCCACAGGCTTTGTGGGATCTTCAGCTGGTCACAGGCCATAATTTTCATCAGTGGCCACTAAGCTTTTTGAGTGCTAGCGAGTCCTATTTTAATGTTATTTACTATATGTTCTCTTCTGCTGGGAGCC
The DNA here is from genome assembly GCF_965140235.1 of Caretta caretta. NCBI lineage: Eukaryota > Metazoa > Chordata > Testudines > Cheloniidae > Caretta > Caretta caretta. The sequence goes on along the minus strand of NC_134208.1, from coordinate 197,178,966 downwards.
TGATTCAGAAATGCTAACAGGTTTTATACATGGTGTTGACCGAGGAAAGCAAACAAGCAACTCTGAACAAGGAAGGAACTTAATTATATAGCTAGTTCTCCTCCTTTTTAGCTGTCAAATAACTCCATCGAATACAACACACACTGGGGGATGGGGATGCAGTGCACACAGTAATGCAGGCACTATAATGGGTACCTGTGTTAAAGAGTACACACCAGAGCTATTCAGCTGTAAAAATATTTGTTTCTTATACTGTATTCTTGTCAAATACTAAGCCTATTCTGCCTATCTCCCTGTATTTTCTGTTTTGACTGTACACAGTATTCTTTCTCTCTTCCTTTCCCTAAGAGTTAGTTATGCAGCATGAAGAATGTTTGATTTCTTCCTTAGAAACCGTTGTATACCGTAGATGTAAGATCATTATCAGTAGTGTGAGTGGGGGCGTACACTGTTCGTAAGTGTACAAAACAGTCTTGGTTTGTCTAGGTGAAATTTGCTATATAAATAACACGACTTCCTGGAAAAAGACAGCACATGCTGTGAATTGGGCCTGCTCCCAGACAATCTTAACTTTCAAGTGATTAGTTTTTAATTATTATGCTATAAATTACTTAATAAGTGAGTACTTTTCATGGCACCTATTGTATCACGTGACATCCACTAAGCTTTGTGAAATACACATAATTACTATAACAGAAATGTAATTCTAGATTTTATGTAGAATGGGAATTCCTGGAGAGCAGGGATTTTGTTGTCTTCCCCTACACCTTCCCTGCTCACCCCAAAAACCACACTCCCAACCCCATAGGGAATGCAGTGTGATCTAAAGGTTAAAACAGGGGTCTGGGAGGTCTCTTCCCGCTCTGCCAGTGATTTGCTCTGTAACCTTGTGCAAATTATTTAATTGACATGATTTTTCACTGCATGGTGCCTTGACTGCCTGACACTTGTGCCAAATAGGTGCAAAGTGCTATCAAATCCAATTTCACCTGTCGCTTATTCCAGTCAGTGTGTTAGAGAGGAAGGATGGCCTAGTGGTTTGGGCATTAGCCTAGGACTTGGGAAACTTGTTGAAACTGTTCCACAGTATTTAAATAAAGATTCATTTTAGCAGGGGGAGTGGATCCTGGATCTCTCACCTCCCAGATGGGTGTCCTAACCCCCAGGCTCGAGAGCCATTCTCTCTTGCTAGTCCAATGGTATTTATCAACAACAGTAAAATAGCTTTAAGAGGAGAGATTGAAAGAACCCAATGTCAGAATAGCCCATAGCTCAGAGATGGGAGTTCCCTGATCAAATCTCTTCTCCCCATCAGGCAGAGGGGGGCACTAAACCCAGGTCTCCCCTGTCCCAGGTGAGTGCTTTAACCACAGAGTTATACAGTGGCCACCACCTCTTCCTCCAGCCAGATTTTGAATGGGACCCGATCTGCTAGGTGGTCTCTGAGCATACCTACTGGATCAGGCCCATGGGCCAGATAGGCAGACAAAAGCTGGATCTGGGTTTCAGCCTCACCTCAGTAAAATAGGACAATAGCACTGCCCGACCTCCCACGGATGTTGTGAGGATCTATGTATTAAAGATTGTGAGGCACTCAGATGCTACAATGATGGAGGCCATATAAGTACCTTAGACAGATACATCCACTATACGCAGGTGTAAATAACCACACAAAGTGCTAGGCATTGGCAAACTGGGTCCCTCTATGCCTCAGCTTCTCAATTTGTCAAATCGGAGCATGCCTTTGAGATGTTCTGTACATCTTGCATTGTAGCTGTTGCAATATATAAGTAGGCATCTGACTGGAGTGTGTGTAGGGGCCCTTTTCTGAGGAAAATCAAGATGTTGTTTCTCAAAAAGAAAAGGAGTACTTGTGGCACCTTAGAGACTAACCAATTTATTTGAGCATACACTTTCGTGAGCTTCAGCTCACTTCATCGGATGCCACGAAAGCTTATGCTCAAATAAATTGGTTAGTCTCTAAGGTGCCACAAGTCCTCCTTTTCTTTTTGTGGATACAGGCTAACACGGCTGCTACTCTGAAACCTGATGTTGTTTCTGTGTGTAACATGCTGTCAGTGCAGAACCTTTACAAAAAGCAGGGCTGCTTTGCTGGATTTTACGGACTGCTGTGTGTCCTGATATGGCCACTGCACTTCAAGCCATTCCTTTTAGCTTCTAATGCAACAGGCTTCCGGTTCCATTGTTTTGAGTCATTAATATTAGAAGTACCATCCATGAAGAAGCAAAAAAGTGATTTTTGCAAAACTTTCTGTATAACTGAAGGCAGCAATTCCAGGTTACTTGCACACTTAGCAAAACTGACTGTACTTATTTGTTGACTAGAGAAAATGCCTCTGGCTTCCTGGAAGAACTCGACTTCTTGCCTTCAAACGTAAGAACTGCTCCTTTTCCCCCCCACCCCTCCATGCAGTGAAGACATGGCTACAATGGCTTATCTTCCCCCTTCACTTCCACGTGCTGCTAAATGCGGGTTCTATTACAATCCATGCCAAGAAAAAATGGGTTGGATCCTGTGCAGTGCTCTGTGCCCTCAGTTCCCATCAAAATCAAGAGGGGTTGCAGTTGCTTCGCACCTCTCAGGCACTATCTATAGGGAAAACTAGCCTTTCCATAGATTTTTTTGAACTGCCCTATAGAATATGGTGGTGAATTCTATCCCTGCTAATAGAATTCTATAAAATGTTTTTTAATAAAAAATAGAGAATGTCACCCTATTAAAGTTTATAGATTTGGAGTCACTTTTTTTTATAAAACCGTATCAAATTGCCACAGAACATTGTCTTTTTTTCATCCCAAGTACATTCTATAGAATTTTTCTATAAGGGTGGCTTTCATACACTTTCTGAATACAAAATAGTTAATACAGGAAAGAAAAGAATGTTTTCATTTGACAGGGTACTTCAGTTCAAAATATTTTCCACTGACCTCACTTTGTTTGTTGCTCTGAAGGGGCAGAGGTGGAGTTTCTTACCAGCACAGATATTTTTATGACCTCCGTTATGTGCTTTTTTAGATCTGCCCTTGAAATTACTCCTATTAACTGTGGCTGGATTGACTTTGAGCAATTTCTTCTGGACTGACCCAAGGTAATTGTCTATGGAACTGTGTGTGATCCTTGTTTATTTTTTTATTACTATTTATTTTTATTCCATTTTAAACTATTTTTCCAAACCATGTTGTAATCCAGATTGGTTTACAAACGAGAGGGAAGTGAGGGTGGAGTGAGAAAATATTTGGCACATGGCATAGAGTTAAGTAGAGGCTGCAGCTTTTAGGGTTTTCTTAACACAGCTTTGAAGCCTGCCAATTGTTACTAAGATATAAAATGATAAAACACATACTCCAAAATGACAGCCCCAAGCCTGGTCTGTACTTAAAATTTAGGTCAACATAGCTATGGCACTGTGACAGAATACACCCTGTATTCACACCTACACACTATTGTAATAATCTTTGTACAAAGTACTCCTTGTAAGGTATCATTGGAAAACTCATAATTTGCTGGTCAGTATTGTCCTGGTAAAATGTGTGGCAACGCTGTATGTGAAGATATAAGATTCCCCTGTACAATGTCGTTAACACATGTTCCAAACCCCACAGCCCTGTCCAGACGGAAGTCAGGTCTGTCCTAAACAAAGGAAGGAATGTGTGCTTGCCTTAATTTGAAGGAATAACAGGCAATATATTTGTACCCTCCAGGAGAGGGCTGGGCAATACAGGACATACATTTCTGGGGGAAGATCCGGGACGGGGGCGGTGTTGGTGTCACCCTCCAGTATAACCCAGGCTGGTGAGAGCCAGAGTGTAGCTGCAACCTGCAGTTACACACAGACACTCAGGGTGTGGCTTGTACCCTGGAAGGCAGTTTGTGATGCCCCAGATGGGAGTTACTACAGCAAGGGATTGTAAGGCACCCAAGGTTGCAGGACAGGAGTGACACAGCCCCCCACTAGTCTGGATTGTGCCCTGGTATGTTGTAGTTAAGGCTAAGATTTTGTTACGCATATTTTTCGTAAAAGTCACAGACAGGTTTCTTTATTGCCTGTGACCTGTGGGTGAGTTTTACTAAAAATATGCATGACAAAATGGGGAGCTGCAGGCTCTCCACACTACCTAGGGGTGCCTAGCTCAGAGCTGCAGGGTCCCCACACCACCAGTGGCTCCAAGCTCAGGCCACGCCCACCACCTGCAGTGGCTCTGGCTCAGAGGTCCTGGGCACTCCTGGCTGGCCGCGACACTCCGTGTTCCTGGGCACCCCTGCCAGCTGTAATGGCTCCATGCTCTGGGGCACCCCTGCTGGCCATGGGGCCAGGAGCTGCACAGCACCCCCCCCCCCCCCCCCGCTGCCCGTGGTGGCCGGGAGCTCCCAGCTCCAATGTTAGGACACACCCTTTTCCCTCATTAAGATTAAAATGCAGTAAGATTGTGTGATGTTAACTGATTAAAACATGACCATATAGAGCATTGTTGCAACCACTGTTATATATTTGCAGCAAATCTTGTACAAAGGTTGCCAAGTGAGGTGTCTATGAATAGGTTATGATTTGCTGGTTATGATTTTGCTATCTGTACACATGTATCATTTTTTTATTCAAAGTTATGCATATTGGCTCTATATCTGGATTTCAAATGTTTGCTCCTGGAGTACTGTCCACAAGACAGCTAGCCGCACATCTTGGAGGGACTATTTAAATTAAGTGGCTCATCAAGAAACACTGGCCCATCCAGAATGCCCATCTACCCTGAATGGACTATATGTAAATGTGCTGTGTGGAGTGTAGGTAATGGCTTCCTCCAATGACTGAGCGGAATTGGGCATGCCCATGTGACTCCAAACACCATCTTGTGGCTGTAATTTTCCACAGTAAGAACAATGGGTTTCCCGCCACATGGCAAAAGCTATAAAAGGCCCTGGGAAGACCTCCATTTTGTCTTCAATCTGGCTTCTTGCCTCTGGAGGAACATTGCTACAAACTGAAACTCTGAACAAAGGACTGAATGACCCATCCAAGCTGTAGATGTACTCCAGAGACTTGACGTAAGCCAGCAGTTTATTCCATCACTGCGGCAAGCCTGAAGCAAGAACTTTGCCATTACTGTATGTATTTGATTCTTTTAACGAACTTTAACTCTCACCTTTCTTTCTTTCTTTTCTTTTCTTTTTTTTCATAAATAAACCTTTTAGATTTTAGATACTGAAGGACTGGCATCAGCGTGATTTTTGGGTAAGATCTAAGTTATATATTGACCTGGGTGTGTGGCTGGTCCTTTGGGATCAGAAGAACCTTTCATGGTGTAAAGAACCACTCATCTCTGAATCCAGTGTTTTTGGTGGTGATATAAGAACTGGAATGCCTGAGGAAACTGCCTTTATGTCTTCTTATTAGCCAGTGTGGTGAAACAGGAGTTTACTTTTGTTGAAGGTTTGGTATATCCTGTGGGGGATTAGCCACCAGTCTTGGGGTGTATTTGCCCTGTTTCTCAGCAGTTTGTCCTGAATTTGGCACCCACTGAGGCACGGTTACAGATTGAAATACCAACATGTCCTTTAACTCTGGGTCTGAATGTTGCCTACATGTCTGAAAAATGACTAGTGATCTGGGGTGCCTTGATTTTTGGATATCCAACTGAACACCTTAAAGGGCCTGATTTTTCAGAGGATGGGTGCTCAGCTCTTTCAGAAATCAGGCCATTCTAAGGTATGAAGTTGGGCACCCAAAATCACTAGTAACTCTTCAAAATCTAGGCCATTTCACTTTAATAAATGACAGAAATATGTGAGGTTTGCCATCCTGATGAGTTCTGAGTGAAGTGTCAAACAGCCTCCCCATATATAATCCTAAAAATTAACACAGCCCTAAAATTAAGTTGTAAATACTTGGCTCGGATTTTAAATCGCCGATTGTTTTTAATTGCTGACAGAAAAATCCAATATGCTCATCAGCTGGCAGGTGACGTGAAATGTTTGCTATAGAAGGGCATCTCCAGAAATCTTGCTTTCATTCAGCATTCTAGACAATTAAGATCACCATCAAATACTTCAAACCTCAACTCTTTTCATTTAGGAGTTTGCACTGTTGACATTGACTCCTGCTTTCTAGTACAACTATGAAAGTAGCTCTTAAGTAGGACTTCAGCAAACAATCCCAGCAGAAATGTTCAGAATGTGCCTAAATAGCTCTGTATTGTGATGAACCATACAGTCCATGTATAACTTTAATACAGGCTGTAACTAAGATCAGGAGTTATGTATTGTAATGACCACAGTTAAAAGTATACAATATGTTAGAGATAGAGCTGGAAAACATGGCAATATTTTAAATGTATTCTTAAACAAATGTCACTAAAAGATTTTTCAGGTATTTTTCAGTTATTGTTTTTCAGATTTCAGGTTTTTAAATCAGTTAAAATACTACAAGAGCAATTTCTGAGGTTCTGGGATTTAAAAAACCAGCCAACTGTATTTTTAGAATTAAAAGTTTCAAGTTTATGTAATTTCAGGTTAATAATCTGTAGAAGTTAGTAACTGTGAGGGAGGGATAGCTCAGTGGTTTGAGCATTGGCCTCCTAAACCCAGGGCTGTGAGTTCAATCCCTGATGGGGCAAAAATTGGGGATTGGTCCTGCTTTGAGCTGGGGGGGTTAGACTAGATGACCTCCTGAGGTCCCTTCTGAACCTGATATTCTATGAACTTCTCAAAGGAGCTTGAAAAAAAAAATCACACCACATTTCTCACTCAAGTGAGTTGACAGTTGTATCTTTAATGCCTGCTCCATGTTGCTGTGTTCAGGGTCTACGTTAAATATTTACAAACCATGTGGGAGTGAAGACAGCCACCAGACAGTGTAGATGCTAAGCAGAACCTTTGCAGAGGTAGCAAATACCCTGTCTGTGAAGGCATAGCAGGGCTGGCTCACTCCTGCCTCTGCTCAAGTCCACAAACAGCTCATCCGTTAGGCAAAGCTCTTCTTAATGAGGTCTGCTCTGGAGTAATTAATTAGAGCTGCAGTGACAAGAGGGCTGGCTCAGCTGCTGTTGCCCAGCCCCCACAAAGTCTCGAGATCTCCTTGTCAATCTCCTCCTGGTGCTGGCCAAATTTGGCCATCTATAACAACAGGAGGAGGATGCTGGACAGGGAAGTGCTCTGCAACAGTGGGGACTACCCCTGTTCCTCCCTTCGATCATGTGACCAAAGTTCCTCTGCACTGCATCTGCTGGCTCCCTGGACACCTTTGAGGAGCAGTGGGTGCTGTCTGGGGCACTCTACTCAGTAGCCCCCTCCGGTTCCCTGCTTATGGCCCAATGACCTCATTCCTGTCCCTGTTTTCTTATTAATTGTCCCCCAAAATAATTTGAGCCCCGGGTTTAGTCGATCCTCCCCTTAGGCTGGGAGAGGGGCCTTCAGAGGTGGGCAGGTTTGTGGCTGCCCACCTCCAGTACTCAATAAAAGCTGTTGCCCAGCACTCTGTCACAGAAGGGCTTTTATATTAGCAACTGGACGACAGCCACTATTGAAGATTCTAGCCATTGGCTTTTCGATGAACCCACAGTAGTATATCATCATCATCATCAAACAGCCTGAGTAAGGTGACAGCCGACCATGTGGTGAAATTATAAAAATGTCCCCTGGATTCTCAGATTTAATGATGAAAACGCATCGTTTAGTCCTATTGTTCTAACAACAGTAGAGTTACCTATTGGTCAGTTTTCTTGTTCTTGTTGCCTTCTGTTCGCTGACGATGAAGTCAGACTAAGGAGGGGGCTGACGTTCCTTGGGTGTGGGGTAGCTGCTCAGTGGGACGGAGCCCTCAGGTGCACCTTGCAGTTCCTTGCTGATAGCCTGAGTGGTGGAAAAGCTATAAAAGGGGTCAGGACAATCTTCTGGCACCCTGTGTTTCCAGTCCATGGTGGACATTACCTTGTAAGTGAGAGCAGTGCAACTCAGGGAGGCAAACATGCCCTGACCTGCCCAAGGAGCAGGGCAGTGCAAAAGAGAGCTTTAAGCCTCGTATTCTGTCAGCCTGGTTCTCCACTCATTTACACCAGTCTTTCACTGGTTGTAACTCCACTGACATCAAAGGATTTACCCCAACATAAAATTGGTTTAGACATATGGAGAATTGTGTATTTTGGCCATACCCAAGGACCTAGCGCAGGACTCATCAGCACTGCTTCTGCTAAACTGCATGCTGGGGTTTCTTATTTGAGAGCTTGCTTGTTTACCCAAATGGGGCCTGACTGTCCTCTCAATGACACAAGTTTTTGCCTCCATTTATTTCAATGCAGCTACTTCTTGTTTATGGTATGGGGGACTCTCAGGGCCAGAAGATATTTATACAGGATCCTACATGCTGCCAACCTTCTCCAGAATGGTATGAGTGGAGAGGCTGTGCAACAAGGGGTTGTCACACTCTGGTCTACTTGCCAGGAAGGGTGCTCTACACCAGCTCCAAATAAGGCAGCCCGGAATACAGATTTGGGATGGGGCTACTGGGGTGCACACTCACAGGAATTCAGCAGCTGGGAACCACTGTGCATGAGGAAAGGAAGGGTGGTAGTGGAAAGGCTGATAGCCCCTGACCTGCTCCTGGCCAGGGTATAAATTCCATCTTCACCAGCCCTTGTGGAGTTCGACACGCAACCTATAATTGGGGCTTTGTGTAATGGGGGGGGAGGGAGGAAATTTCACCTTTATTTCCCAAGCATTGAGTTAAAAATGTACTTCATTTTTTTCTTGCGAACACTGTCCTGTTTGCTGTGAGGAGAATATGGTACTCTGCTGAAGAGCACTAAAGTCTCTAAAAAACTGAGCTGTTTTCCCAACAGATGATTATAAGTTGTCCTTGAAAATATTAATAAGAATACAAACATTTACAAATCTTCTCTTTGCATTACAAAGCTCTGACACCGCTCCCTGACACATCAAATGCTACACCCTATACCAAATACAGAAGTTAAACAGCAGTGCTCTTGTTGTCATTTGCCTTCAGTGCCTCGTCACTCTGCATAATCCTTGTGTCAATTTACTCTTCGTGATGTTTAGGACCAAACCAAATGATTCTTTCAGCACATTTAAAACAATCCCTTCAAGACTTTTTTTCTCCCCTTGGCTGTGTTTTCAATCTTGGCTTATCACTGTAATATTTCGTGCTTTATGCATCTGAAAAAAAATTCAATATTTGAGAACAAAGTAAGCCAGAGCTTTCCTTCATTCCAGTCTTTTATGTCCTAGGGCTGTCCCAACTCAATGACCCAGTTTTTATTGTGTCACATTTCACTGTTGCTGGCTGCTACCAGCTTGGATAATCCCTTCCCTGCCTCCTTATCAGTAGTTTTTTGTAATTCATTTTTTCTATTTTGTCCATTCCACCCTCAAAGCTTTTAATTTTTCCCCTGTAGGAAAGTCACTACTGCCCTTTATGCTCACTCACTCTAAGAACTGGTCAGAAACAAAAAGCCAGTTGTGTAGTTAATGGCTGCAGTCTGTTTTAGGAGCATTGCATTTTCTTCAGAGGTAGGGAAGAAATTCAACATTCTCCAGAGCTGACTCCTGAAAGATCATCCCTATTGATAAAGGTGGGGAAAGGGAAAGGAACCTGCATGCCCTTGAACTGATTGTGATGAGTGAACCTGTATCTTTCAAGGCTTCCCCACACACACAGGCCTGATCTGCCCAGGTAAATTGTCCTATCCCTGATGTCTATGGAATACAATGAATGAACAAAAGAATACAAATCATCTGTGTGGAGGGTAAAAGAGGGAAAAGGACTGAAGCATTCGCATAAGTTTTTCGGCCTGACATCTAGAAATGGTGTATTTCAGTATCTGAAATGTAGAACTTCAGCATGGCAGCAATAGTATGATACTGTCAGAGCCCCATTACATTTCACAATTCTGCAGGCATGGAATTTATTGCAAAATTTATCCCGTGCCAGAGAATTGTGCTCCAGGATCTCAGCTTTCACTAAAAAATGTTTTTAGTCTTTATGATTGCTGGTAACCTTGAAAAGCTGAACAGTGCAAAACCATGCAGTGATATTTTTCTGAGTCTGCACAGAGTCTATGAACAGGTGTGAACTGCTCCAGCCATGAATCTTAATGGAGTTTTAATTCTGAGTTCTCAAGCTGACAATCAATGCCATCTTGAAAATTGAAACAGGATGGAGATCTCAAAATGATGTAAAATAAGCCCCCACAGGAGTACACTGCTGTTTGATACAATTTATTTTCATATTTAATTCAATAACTTTACATTTAAAAAATCTGAAGCTGCTGCATACATTTTGGTTCAGCTTGCCATGGAGTATATAGTGTCTAGATTGTAGTGAAGGATGGGATAGGAGCCAGTCTACCAAGATGATAGATGAGAGAACTAGTTTGTATATAATAACTGATCAAAACTTGAGCCAAACCTTTTCTGAGATGCTGTATATCTTTGGGATTTCTAATTTTTTTTAACGCACATCTGCATTTACCAGTCCCAGGAGGATACAGAAATATCAGAAAGATTCAAATGCATCCAGGACTTCAGGTACTTCTACAAGCAAACCTTTCAAAGTTTGCTCATCCCAACATTGAAGGTGTCTGCCCGACAGAATTAACTTGAGTGATCTATCCTCAAGTGTCTTCCCTTGTGTTAGCCCATCACAAGGGAGTCCTACAGAACAACTGGTGTAGGGTGTGGAATCATGCTCTGAATCCATGCTGGTGCTCTATTCAGTTGTGTGTGGACTGAAGATTTCAGGGGGCACAACCTAAGGTTCATAGCGCTTCAGTAAACGGTGCGGTTCTAAGAGTGCTTTCACAGTATGCAGTGGGAGAACTTGCCTGTCCCATTCCCACACAGGATCCCCAGAATGTATGAGCCCAGTGACTCATTAAAACAAACCAGTTCTGACCTGGCACGCCCCCAGTTTCTGTCCACAGCCTTCGTTCCAACCAATGGCAAGGCATGGACCCAACTCAGAGCAATGCCCCATACCTAATGTTGGGTACTAATGCGACTCTCATTTTGGTAAGAAGAAGAAGAACCAGGGCAAGAGACGCAATTGCCGGCATTTTGGCAGTGGTTCATTGCCATGACAAAGTTGTGATGTGCTCTTTTTAAAAAAAAATAGCTAGTTATTTATTTAGTGTTCACAGGTTTCCAAATCATTGCAGGTTGCCCCGCCGTCCAGCTAAAACGGCACATGGCATTGCCCTATTACCATTTCCACAGAGGTTGGTATTGTCCTTTCTGTTATTTCTTTATCTAGAATTTCATTAGGGTGTTTTTACTGATTTTTTTTAAATTGGTGGAACAGTGAGTTGCTCAGGAAACCCTTAAAGTTTTTGAACCAATAACTTATTTTTATTTCCTTTTTCATAAAATATCTGCTCATATACCTAATAGCTTTTTTCAGTGGCACCTGTCATCACCATAGCCAATTCTTCCCTAATTAGTTAATTATTTGTATAATTTTTTGAACCCATGTTTTTATGAATGTGTTGTAACACTTTATCTCCTGTTCTAGTTTTAATCTTTCTTTTCTTTTCTTTTCTTTTCTTTTCTTTTCTTTTCTTTTCTTTTCTTTTCTTTTCTCTTTGTATAACAGCTATGGCATTTGGTGGCAGATGACAGAACAAGAAGCAATGGTCTCAAGTTGCAGGGCGGGAGGTCCAGGTTGGATATTAGGAGAAACTATTTCACTAGGAGGGTGGTGAAGCACTGGAATGGATTACGTAGGGAGGTGGTGGAATCTCCATCCTTCGAGGTTTTTAAGGCCCGGCTTGACAAAGCCCTGGCTGGGATGATTTAGTTGGGATTGGCCCTGCTTTGAGCAGGGGGTTGGCCTAGATAACCTCCTGAGGTCTCTTCCAACCCTAATCTTCTATGATTCTATGATGCTTTGTTTATAAACTTGTCCCTAACTACTGCTCTACCTTCCTCCCATAGAAGACCTATATTGTCTGCAAAATTTATTTGAAAGTGTTTAACAATGTCGTCTTTTATTGCTGCAATCCACTCTTGGTCCTATAGAAACATTTTCCAAAAAACTGATCTTTGGCACCCATCCCAACTATCCATTCTTCTTCTAGTGATGGTCCCTATTGTAATCCACTGTGGGTTACGCAAGCGCACACCATGCATGCGGAATAGCATCCATTGGTCTGCACATGAACGGAAGCATGATGCGAGATAGGGTGCAAGGTGATAAATGGCAGGGCTGGACGACTACATCTTCAGTTCCTTCTCACCGCCGTATGGTCTGTATCAGAGCTCTGTGTCCTGGTCTCTGATGCGCTTCTGGACATGACAGTTGTACATAGTTTTAAAACAGTTTTTATAGTAGATTATAAGATTTAGTTCTTTCTAGTGTTAAAAGTTTTAAATAGTAGCTAGCGCCAGTTGTTTTAGATAGACTAGGGTTTTTCACTCCTCCCTACCCCCATACCCACATGCAGTACTGGACTATGCCCAGGACTCCGGGCTTCAAACTTTGTGCCTCCTGCCTGTGATCCTTCTTGGGCAGCGATGACCACCAATGCTGCCTGCACTGCCTGGGAGAAGCTCACATCACGGCATGGTGCAATATTTGTCCATCCTTCCCCAGCCACACCCGAAAAGGCCGGGCACTTTGCCTCTGGAAACATCTCATGGAGCTAGCCATGAGACTGCACTCGGACCCAGGCCAGGGAACCCTCCCTGCACATCAGCCTGATTCGGGGAGGAGTGCACCTCCCACTACATCCAAGTCTGGTGCCAGTGGAATCACCCCTAGGGTGGGGCCTAGTCTAGAGATAAGGAAGTACTCCCATAAGCATGGGGCTAAGTCTTCCTCCAAATCAAAAAGAAGATGGAAGTTCCTTCCACCAGCTCAGCTCAAGGGAACGGAGTACAGTCTAAGTCCCAAAGGCACTAGAAAAAGACCCCAAAACAATGGGACCCAGTGATTCTGGGTGCCAATCTATCGGTACCACCATCCCCAGCACCCCACAAGGCTCAGGACCCTCTCGCGCTGGGAAAGACCCAAGCACCTGGTTGCAATGACTGGGAAGGAAAGAGTGTCTCTCACACCAGGAATATCCAGAACCATAGCTGTTCCCCAGGAGGTCTTTGCCTTCCTGGATCTGGAGTTACCTCCCCCCCTCCATATCGGGCCCTTCCACATCTAGAGAGATTAAATCTCCACCAAGCGACATGCCCTCAGTTTGGGGCCCCTCACCCGCTGCATCGATGGTCTACACTCTTCCACCAGCTCTGACGATACCACCATTAGAAATGGGATCCATCTTCTCCTCCTCTGATGACTCAGAACCAGGAGAAGAACAACCTTTAGCTTACCATCCTTATGCACCACAGAAACCACCTCATCCATGGCAACACTTACCACCCCAGCCACCACGGAGACGATGGTACCCTATGCCATGGGGAGCCCCACCACCTACATCGGATCTGACTTACTGGCCATATTGGGTACCCTGGGCACAATAGCCCCCCCCGGGACTGGCCCAATCCACAAGGGAACCATTACCTCCTTCCCCCTTGAGGGATCCTTCCACCAGGCATACAGACCTGATAGTGGAAGAACTTTTTAGCCTGGTTCCAGCACCTCTGCTGGAATCAGCAAGATTCCCCTCTTCCTCTCCTGATCACATGGTAGCTGCATCACCTCCTTGCCTGCCAGATGACTTCAGAGAATTCCAGGAGCTGTTCAGGATAGTTGTGAAGGAACTCCAAATCCCTTTAGAGGAGATTCAAGATTCCCAGCACAAGCTTCAGGATATCCTTCACATCTTGGTGCTGGCAAGAATACCATTGCTGATTAACGAAGCCACACTGGAACCTTCCAGAATGGTATGGCACCGGCCACATGCAGAGCTACCTCCAAAGGAGCAGAAAAATGCTACTACATTCCAGCCAAAGGCTCTGAATTTCTTTTTTCACATCCATGTCCAAATTCCCTTGTAGCCCAGGCTGCTGCAGAAAGATCTAAACAACAGCACCCTCAATTTACTTCAGCAGACAAAGTAGGGAAGTGCTTAGATCTTCTGGGTCTTAAAGTATGCTCATTTTCCAGCCTGCAATTTAGGATCACGAACTAGCCATGTTTGGCTAACAAAGCCTATTTCCTGAATTACACCAAATTCAAAGAGTTTGCTGATAGACTTCCACAACAAGATCACGCTTGTTTTCCAGCACTTGTTAAAGAAGGGAAGCTCGTGGCCAGAACTACCCTTCAATCTGTGGTAGATGCAATGGACGATAATCATGTGTAGAGAGCCCTATGTCCACTCTTCTGGATTTCCTAAGGAGGTCCAAAACACCATTGAAGACCTCCCTTTTGACAAATCCGTCATCAGAACCTTCCCACCTGTTGCATCCCAATGGGACCTGACTCTAGTTCTCTCTATGCCAGTGAAGCCACCCTTTGACCAATTAGCTTCATGCTCTATGTCCCTCCATTCCACGAAAGTCGCCTTCCTGCTTGCAATTACTTCCATGAGACAGGTTGGTGAACTCAGAGCTAAATGATGGCGGACCCGTCTTTCATGGTGTTCCACAAAGATAAAGTCTCCCTACATCTACACCACAAATTTTTACCAGAGGTGGTCTCCCAGTTTCACATCAATCAAGCCATCCACTTACCAGTTTGGCTTCTGCCACATGCTTCTGAACAGGAACATGGACTCCATTCCCTCAATGTACGGTGAGCTCTGGCCTTCTACCTGCAGAGAATGAAACCAATCAGGAAGTCTCCTCGACTATTTGTTGCAGTAGCAGCGAGACTCTGGACAAGACATTTCCTCTCAGAGAATCACCAAAAGGATTTCCGGTTGCATTAAACTCTGCTACCAACTGTGAGCTCACTTACAGGGCTCACTCCACGAGAAGGCTCAGGCTTCAACCACAGCCTCCCTTCAAGATGTTCCGCTTGTAGACATATGTAGAGCAGCCACATGGTGTTCAGTACACACCTTTGCAGAGCAGTACATCTTAGTGCAGGACTCTGCAGCAGATGCCTCCTTCAGCATGGTAGTTCTCCACACGATCATTCCATTTTCATCCTCACACCCTCCTCCAACTTAGGTACTGCTTGTCAACCACCCTCAGTGGAATACAATAGGGACCTTCACTCAAAGAAGAGGTTACTTACCTGTAACTGGAGGTTCTTCAGACTGTGTGGTCCCTATTTGTATTCTACTTCCCACCCACCTTCCCCTCTACTGCAGATTGGTCAATTCATGGTAGAAAAGGAACTGAAGATACAGTCGGTCTGCCCTGCCCTTTATCACCTTGGACAGAAGCATGAGGCAAGCCAGGGCACATGCATGGACCCACAGACACTACCTTTCAAAATCTCCGACTCTCGATGCATGGTGTGCATGTGTAACCCTCAGTGGAATACAGTAGGGACCACACCTCTTGAAGAACCTGCAGTTACAGGTAAGTAACCTTCTCTTATTACTTCCAATGGGGCAAGAACTGACTGTTTGCCAATTTCTGCAAATTTTGCTGCTACATTAAGGATTTAGAGATTAATATTAAATCTATTCTAGTCTAGTTGATGAGGGTATGAATACACGTGTAATCTCATTCCACTGGATATAATTCCCTCCAGAAATCTGAGAGATTGACTTGTTGGTATAGAAACATTAATGCTGCACCTGTTTCCTTCTTTTGTCTTTTTATCAGCTCTGTCCCAGTGAAGAATAGGTGTACAGCTGAAGTCTCCTTCAAGTATAATTTCCCCTTCCCCAAAGTGTTGGAATATTTTAAAGAAATTATTTTCAAAAGTTTTTTTTTTTTTTTTGCTTTTGACTGGGAGCATATGACAAGCCCATTGTTATGAATAACCCAGCAGCTATGCTCCATCTTTAAATTGATCTTTAATCTGAAGAGGTATGTGTTCAGCAAATTTTATGCCCACTCCTCTTTTCTTTGGCTGAAGCAAAAAATGTCTACTGAAGCCAACTACTTTCATGCCCAGAATTTGCCCCTGTGGAAAATTTAGTTTCTTGAAGTAAAATTATCTGAGAATGTGGGAGGCTGAGTTCTGGCTGGGTGTTTTTCCTTTTAATGACATTATTTAGAACTTTGACATTTAAAGCTGTTGCATTAAAGGGAAGAGCCATTGAGAATAACTACTTAGCTTATTGAAAATCTGAAAGTTGTGTGTGTGAGTCACTGGCTGTTTGATGGCATATGAATCCTTTAGTGTGGCACACATCTCCCAGTTCTAATTCTATTGTATTCACCATTGCATGCCTGAATATGGCTTGGTTTCTTATATTGATTCAGCTTCACTTCCCTCCCTTCTACTATCTTACCCTTACTTTAAATCATAAAATAAAATACCAAAATAGCATATAAATCAGTCCCTGCACAACTGCTGACTGAAGGAGCAGAGTTAATGGTTTCTGAAAAGCCCCATACAACTGAAGATGATGGTTTCAGTCATGGAGCGGGAATTGGAGAATAGAGAGTGAAGTGAATCCAGAACAAAAACAGAAGAAAGCCTGGCAGGGTCTGGAGTGAGGAGATAAAAGGGATAGACATTGAGAGAGCACAACTGACAGAAATGAGGCACTGCTTAGAGAAATGTAAAAGACCAGAATGTGGGGAGTATGTTACTTAATAGTGGGTTTGATACATGAAGGGGGGGAGTAGCTCCCTTTGATGGAAACCCGGCCACCCAGTTAGCTGTAAAATCCCTCTTGGTATCTGTTCTCTGCTTGCTTTACCAGTAAAGAGTTAACAAGCCCACAGGTAAAAGAACAGGAGTGGGCACCTGACCAAAAGAGCCAGTGGGAAGGTAGAACTTTTTAAAATTGGGAAAGACACTTTCCCTTTGTCTGTTGCTCTCTGGGCTGAAGAAACGGGGCAGCAGGAATGCTGTGTAAAGTTAAAAGAGATATGAAAATAATCAGATATCTAGAACTACTTTTAACAACCCAACGGTGTAAAGAGATCAGAATGTTCAGCTCGACGTGATCAGGTTTATTTCTGTTTATTTTTTAAGGCTTGTGGATCTCCTCTGTGCTAACCCCAGATGCTTTTCCTTGCTTGTAACCTTTAAGCTGAACCCCCAAGAAAGCTATTTTGGATGCTTAACTTTTGGAATTGCTCTTTTAAAAGCTAGCAAAAGCCTAAGTTCCAAAAGTATTTTGTCCTTTTTGTTTTTAATAAAATTTACCTTTTTTAAGAACAGGATTGGATTATTGGTGTCCTAAGAGGTTTGTGCATGTTGTTTGATTAGCTGGTAGCCACAGTTAATTTTCTGTGTTTCTTTCTCAGCTCTTCCCCAGCAGGGATGGGGAAAGGGCTTGAGCGTACCCCATATGGAGGAATTCCCAACTGCTCCTTCCTGGGTTAAAAGGGGTTTTTTTTGCATTTGGGTGGTGGCAGCGTTTACCAAGCCAAGGTCAGAGAGAAGCTGTAACCTTGGGAGTGTAATACAAGCCTGAAGTGGCCAGTATTAATTTTTTAGAATCCTTGCGAGACCTCACTTTCTGCATTCGGAGTGACAGAGTGGGGATTTAGCCTTGACAGTGGGTGATTTTGAAAGTGTGTCCACTCTTCCTCCATCCCACAATGTAGGTCGGCTCCTCAGACTGGGGTTAGCGTTACAAATCGCAGAGCTCCCAGGGTGAAAGTTAGGGTTAGAAAAGGTAACGCTTGCAATGTTGGGGTTAGACCTGGGGATAGGATTCCAAAGAGTAGGACTGCTTGCCTAAGGGTTAGAGTTGGGATCGACGGGGCTCCCTGGCCTAGAGTTAGGCTAGAGGTCAGCAGGGCTCCCTGGCCTAGGGTAAGGGTTGAAAAGAGCAGTGCTCCGGCCTAGGGTTAGCATTGGGGTCAGTAGGTCTCCCTGAGCGAAGGCTAAGGTTTCAAAGGATAAGGCTCCCAGCCTAGGATTAGGGTCACAAAAGGTACAGCTTCCCGGCTTATGCGTGGCATTCAGCCCATAGGGATTCCAGGATTAGGGTTAGGCTGGGGTCATTAGGACTCCCTGACCTAGGGTAAGCATTGGGGTTTGTAGGGCTCCCTGACCTAGGGTTACGGTTGCAGTCTGGAGGGCTCCCTCCCTGGTATTACTAGGACTCCCTGGCATAAAGTTAAGGTTACAAAAGTAAGGGCTTCTCGGCCTAGGGTTAACACTGGGGTCAGAAGGGCTCCCCAGCCCAGGGTTAGGGTGATGAAGGGTCGTGCTTACCTGGTTAGGGTTAAAAAGGGGAGGCTCATAGGTTATGGGCTTGATGATGAGTTTTGGTGGGCAGGAAGCACCCCTCTGCAGAACCCACTTAAGGAAAGTAAGGGAAGCATGAGGCAAGGCTGCCCTCACTTCATGGAGTATGGGTGGATAGCCCCATGTGCTGGCTAATCTTGACAGCATCCACCCAACTACAATACCCACCTGCTGAAGTGAAGAAACAGATTTACAGAGCCAGAACAGTACCCAGAAGTTACCTATTACAGGACAGGCCCAACAAAGAAAATAACAGAACACCACTAGCCATCCCCTTCAGCCCCCAACTAAAACCTCTCCAACGCATCATCCATGATCTACAACCTATCCTGAAGGATGACCCATCACTCTCACAGATCTCCCCACTGTATTTTCCACTGAATGCATCCGATGAAGTGAGCTGTAGCTCATGAAAGCTTATGCTCAAATAAATTTGTTAGTCTATAAGGTGCAACAAGTACTCCTTTTCTTTTTGCAGATACAGACTAACATGATTGCTACTCTGAAACCTGAAGAGAAACGATGGCCAAAAGGCAGGGTGCCACAGAGCAACCTCTGTCCACAAGGGGGCACTCTAGAGGTACAAGCATCTTAATCCCTTTGATGTTCTCCAGCACTGAGGTTCTGTTCATTGAATTCTACACCTGGCCAGTTTATTCAAAATGTCATCATGCATCTTGGCATTTCAATTCTTGTTCCCAAAATTGTGGACTCTGTAAGACCTGAGTCAGAGATTCATCAGTACCTTGGTTGCAGCTGTCAGCACTCTGAAAATGTGTCATCCTTGGCACCATTATCACAAAACAGGAGCTCTCTACCAGACGTGGTTGAGGGCAGTTGCTGATACTGGCCGCTGTGGGCAAATGTGGGGAATGAGGGCCAGGCAGACCTGTATGCAGCAGAAGGTGACTTTCAGTCAGGAAGCAGGGAACAAGTAGATAGCAAGACAAGACTACAGGACAGGGGACCCTAAGAGAATTGTAGGGAAGGCACTGGAGGACTAGCAGCTCTCACTTGTTATCACAGCACTAACCTAATCAATACTATTGAGAGGTTGTATTGGGGGCTAAGGAGGTAAGCTCACTCAAGGTCTGCTCTATATCCCCACTTGTACCAACCAATTTGTGTTACCATAACCACAAATAAGTTAGCGGGTTTTCTGTGTATGTGTAGAATAGAGTTAACAGAAACACTTGAGTTATACCTTGTGTTAACTCCTTAGTGAAGAGATAAACAAGAATCGATACTTCTGGTTGGCCTATTGGGGTCTTTTGTTCTGTTTTCCAGGCCTTATTTTAATTGCCTCTGAAAAGTTTCTCTTTGAGGTGACCTGGGCTCTGATCTCTAGCGGTTGATTTAAGCTCAGCTTTGTGCAGTAGTTACACAGTGGCAGGATGACAATTTGTGCTAATGCATACAGTTTAAAAGGTTTTTTATTTTAGAAAGGAATTCCCAGGACTATTGGGAAAAAAAAGGATTTTTCAAATGGTATAACTTCTAAATGCAAAACTCATGGGCAGGGCCAGAGTTCCTATGCTTAAAACTCACCTGTGTCTCCCTTACAGACTCTGAATGAAGGACCCCAATCTTAATACTTCTTCAGATACTTCAGGTAACTTCCTGCTTACAAATTCCTTCCAATTTGTCATATTTCTGCAAAATAAGTCAAAGCCAGACCTGGTGCAAGTTGGGGCAACCGCTGCTGCAAGTACTTGCTTCCATCAGGTTTGAATTTTAATAATAGATAACATTTAAATGAATATTTTGCAGAATCTAGTCACCCAACATCCCTCTCTCCTGCCCACCGAGGAAATCCTATTTTGATATGAGACAAGGCCACTATCCATTCCTCTGCACTGTAAGACTCTAATAGGCCTACAAAAATCCCATCCTTAACCATATAGCATCTTTCCTTCATAGTGCAATTAGATTCCCTATCCTCTTTACCCTTCTCCCTTTCATTAACCCTGTGTCCATGTATCAGCCCTGCTCTGCACCCATATGCAACTGCCTTTGCTCTGCTGATAGACAGAGGGATCCACAAGAAGAAATTAAATTAATTTAACTTTTGATCACCAAATATTGAGAAACAAACTTTTAGCCATTACCAGAATGGATAGTCCAGACATTAATACAGAGACCTGAAAATGAGACCAGGGTTATATACCTCGCTCTGACATAGATTTCCTGTATTCCCTTGAGCAGATCACATATCTAAATGTTTAAATGGCCTGTAATTTTGTGTGGCTCAATTATTGGGTGCTCCATTTTAGACAACTAGGCCCTAACTCTGAGGTGCTGGGTACCCAAAACTTCAGCTGAACCAAATGGTGTTTTCTTGAATTAACAGTTTCTCTGACTGGAGCTCCCAATAACGGAGTCATCCAAAGGTAAAGGTCGCTTTTGAAACTTTGTCCTTGAAGCTTTTTTAAGTTCTTGTAGCATGACCATCACTGTAGTTTCTGTATCCCTTTCTGTGTCTGTTTCTGCATACTTCCTTATCTTACTGGGCTAGTGTGAGGCTAAACTCGTTTGTACAGTGTACTCAGATCTGTAGACAGAAGAGGCTATATAGTGTGAAATTTTATTAAAATGAATAAAATATGAATTTATTGTAAACAAAATATCCTTGTGCAAAATCATGAACAGTAAAAATCTTCTGTTCACAATTTAAAAAAATTAAAGTTTGCTTAAGTATAAAACCTACCAACTCCACGCTGCAGGCATTTCATCCAATGAATAACTGTATACAAATGAAATCAACTGTATAACTGGCAGAGCTAATAATGCCAATGTGATGTTGCAGCAAAGTTCAGATCTCTCATCTTTAATGTTGGCTGTGGCAGAACAACTACTTTTAGGGTCTCTGACAAATAGGAAGGTTGAGAATGAGCCAAAGAAATGGGAACAATGGGACTATAGCAGCAAGAGACGTTCATCCTGAGGCTCTATCCTAGTAACCTGTCAGGCCCTGAGTGCAGACTCCCAATCAATATTTGATGGAGGAGCCTCCTCAAAATTTTGTCCTACCCGCCATGGAGCCTGCACCCTCTTCTTTTCCCAGGCTAGATAATCAGATCTGGGATGATCATCCAGCTGGTCAAATTCTTTAAGGCTGAAATGAACTGCTAGCTGGTTCACCATTCTTTTCAAGGCAAGAAAAGCCGCAATGACCTGGAAGGTGAGGAAGAGGGCAAAAATGATGTGGACTGCTCGCTCTAGTGGCTGGATCTTCAGACCATCATTAAAGAGCAAGAAGAGGATTATGGGCAACTGCAGGAGGAGACTTAGGAGCCAAAAGCCAGCCAGTTCCGGGACCTACAACAGAAAGACATCACGTCTAATATCAACTGTTATTAAAACATGGCAACTGAAAAATGCAAGCAATGTGTACACAGTTGGAGTACATACCAAAAACATGTATCCTGTAAAAAATCCATTCTCCCTCTTCCCAAAGCCTGCGTATGCTATGGAATTGCTAAGAAATAGGCCTGGTTGAAAGTGTTTTGTCTAAACTATTTTTCAATGAAAAATTGGGGTTTTTGACTAAACAAAATTATTTGCCAAAAACCATCTCCTTTCTGTGGAAAATGTCTATCTTTCATCAAAATAATAATGCCCCAAATGTGAAAATTTTAATTGATTATACCACTGCTGTGTCTCATGGGAATTGTAGTTGAATTGCCTCAAGCACCCATTCTTATGGGCTTGGCTCCTAGCTGAACTTCATCTTCCATGATGCAATGTGGCTGTGCAACTCCCATGATGCACCAGCTCCCTTAAACAAGAGAGGAGACAGTGATGTATCACATATGATACAGTCTAAGCACTGAGCAAAGCTGATCAAGAATAAGAGGAGCATGTGGTATGTGAAACAGAACTCCCCTGATGTGCTGTGGTAGCATTTTAGAATTGAAGTATTTCAGTTTAAAATTTTTGCTGAAAAGTCAACATTTCCAGCCGGGGAAACCCCATTTTCCAGCCGGGGAAACCCCATTTTCCAGCCGGGGAAACCCCATTTTCCAGCCAGCTCTACTATGAAACAAAGAGATAACATAAATGTCTAGCCAACAACTACTCTGAAATCAGCTTACTATTTCGATTTTTCTTTCAACTAAATCCAGGGCTTCAGGGAGTTAAATTCACTGGACGATCATGGGCTTCCCTGGTGTTCCCATCACCTTCTAAAATCTCTGCAGAGAAGTCCTAGCCCTACTGCTGCACCTTGTGAGCCCAAAACATCCTGGTAACAGCAGAAGCAGAGTGAAATGTGGTCACTGGCCTCCCCACTGTTCCTGCCATAACTGCCAGCCAAGTGTGATCCTCTTTACTCCCCCACCCCACCCCAAAGTGACAGGGAAAAGTGGACACATGGTTGCATCTGTGGCAATGAAGTCTATAGGATGTTCAGCAGCTCAGGTGACGTGAAGTAGCAGAGTAAAGCTAGTGGGGATAGTTTGATTCTCATCAGTTTCCCTCTATCAGTATCATTAAGGTAGTGCTATAGACTGGAGCAGGAAGCATGGTCTTCCAAGGGCAAGGTACAAGGAGAATTAAATTATCAGAGCAATAAGCCAGGACAGAAGGAAACAACAAATAGAGAGGCAGAAAAAGGAGACTTGCACTGAAAGTTTAGTGTCAGTACGTATCAGTATGGAACAGAGCCTGGTCCCTTGCTCCCTGGATCAGCCAGCTCTAGGAGCATCACATGCTACACTACTCTATCCTACAATACTTCTAAGCAGACCCACCATATGAAGGAAGGCTTCCAGAGAGCTGCATGAAGCTGAAGAGGATGGTTTCAGTGACGTGAGGTCGCTGGAGCAGGAATCAAAGAAAAGAGAGAGGGAAAATGAGGTTGGTATCCCCAAAACAAAAAAACAAGAAAGGGGGAAGGAACTGAAATGAGGGAATGAAAGGGATAGACAGACACTGAAAGAGCATAACTGGCAGAAGAGAGGCTCAGACTGGAGAAATGCATAAAACCAGAATGAGGGAAGTAAATTATTTAATATGAAGGTGATTTTGAAGTTTGTGTGTGCTCCTCGTCCACCCCACAACATAGAGAGACTAAATTTAAGTCCTTTGTTTATTCCAGGAGGTTTACAAAGGCCAGGTCTGATTCTGTCCTTTTGTGAACTTCAGAAACAAAGGAGCCCCTGCTCACTTGTGCAAAGTGACCAGCTCCTTTAGTTCAACTGACAGAGCATTTACCTAGGGACATGGACCCTGGTTCAAGTCCAATTAGTAAGTGCTCCTTTATAAGTGAATGTAATTGTGATGTGTCTTTAATTCAAAGCATCATACTCCGCCCCTTAGGGCTCCTGAACTGATGCTCAAGGAGGTCAACAGAACATACCTTTTCCTGCAGATTGCCCATGTATCCAAGATACAGTCGGATGGCCTCAATTAGAGAGACTAGGACGATTACTGTGACCAGGATGAACTTGTAGTAATCTGGCAAGACTGGGTACTAGAGAGAGGAAGAAAGTAGGAATTCCAGAGGGATGGAATGCACTATCATTATTTTATACGGCTCTACAGAAGCTTATGGTATTTGTGATCTGGAAATTCATGCAGCACTGTCAATGTTGCTGAAACCCAACAAGCCATAGCCCCTGATTTTTCAATCAACCTCCAACCAAACCTGCCACTAATTCTGTCATGAACTCCTGTCCCTCCAACTACTCTGACATTTCTGCGGAGACACTGCACTCTATTAAGTATCACTTTCCATGTCTGGGTTGAAGGTAATGAGTAGAAGGGCCAAATATTAGGGCTTGTCTTCACTCCCGCGGAGCTCAAGGCTGCTGCAATTGATGCTGTGGGTATCGACTTAGTGAAGACCTGCTAAATCGAAAGCAGAGCGCTCTCTAGTGGACTCCCCAAGAAGATTCAGGTAAGTTGACCGGAGAGCGTCTCCCATTGACGCAGCACAGTGAAGACACTGGGGTAAGTCGACCTAAGCTACGTTATTCACTTAGCTGGAGTAGCATAACTTAGGTCGACTTACCCCGATAGTGAAGACAAACCCATAGTCTTGCAGACAGTGTGAGGAAATAAGATTCAGACAGGCACCACAGATGTTGGAGGGGATATGTTCCCTCAGGACTTACCTTCAGCTGGAGCATGACAACACTGCTCACCCACCAAAATGGGAAAAAATAAAGGTTGAAATAGAGGGACATCTGCAATGGCAAACTGGAGACTATTTCATTATCTAGAGAGAGAGAGAGAGAAATCCTCATCACCCAAGGTCTGTGTCAGACATTCTCTTTCCTACATACAGCAGAAACAGCTGCTACTGGGGGAGGGATAGCTCAGTGGTTTGAGCATTGGCCTGCTAAACCCAGGGTTATGAGTTCAATCCTTGAGGGGGCCATTTAGGGATCTGGGACAAAAATAAGGGGACAGTACTTGGTCCTGCTGTGAAGGCAGGGGACTGGAATTGATGCTCTTTCAAGGTCCCCTCCAGCTCTATGAGATACCATATTTTAAAAAAAAAACAAAATAACCTCTACTTTAAGATATAGCAACTTCAACCAACATAATAATGGTTGGACTATGAGATCAATCAAGTTCAACATTAAGTATAGTGTGTTAAAATGTGCAACAGAAGAATTCTGCTACATCACAACTGTATTCTAAAGAATCTACGTGTGAAAGTGTATGCAAACCTACACCAGAAAGGAAGGGGTTAAGCAGCTGTTCTGCTGCCACACTTGCAAAACATGAATGGGTGGAAGAGAAGCTCAAAAGGAGAGCAGGCCAGCGCAGGAGAGTAGACAGTGGAGTTGAACTGACCTGCACTCTGAGCTCCTGAGGCCTGACTTTAGCAATGTGGTAGTCTCATCAACAGGGCGTAGGCTTAAGTGAGCATATATATTTGATTATCCTCAAATTAAAACTGATCCTTAAAGATCAGAACTCAGGCATGCTGGTGGGGAATCTTGCATCACTTGGTTTCGACACAATACCTTTCTTCTGTATAGAAAATTTTAGACTCCAGCAATGTCAATCCACTGTGCTTTTTTAAAAAGAGAACCACCAGTTTGGAATGTACATTAAAGAAAATGGAGTTCCAAATCAAACACTATGGAGAGAAGAAAATTAGCTGCTAAAACCCAGAAAAACAAAACTTTGACCCCTGCAATATTAAGTGGGAGGTGAAGTTCTACAGTATTTAGAATTTGCACATAGTTTCAAAAAAACTAGAGACACAAAAGTATAAAAAGCAAGTCCTTAAAAAATGAGATCAGGGAACAGTTTTGTTTCAACTGGCAAGTTTCCTTCTCCCATTATCCAATTTATTGATATCACATTAAATCTTGAATTAATGATCAATAAGCTGACTGTTGAAAGTTTCTCACATTACTCAAAGTGCAGCTCATAGAAGAATCAGCAATCACCACCATTTGTGGGGGTGGAAGGTCCTCTTTATGATTGCCTCACCTGTATTTCCTGTTAAGTGTC
This sequence comes from Caretta caretta, assembly GCF_965140235.1. Lineage (NCBI taxonomy): Eukaryota > Metazoa > Chordata > Testudines > Cheloniidae > Caretta > Caretta caretta. The sequence continues at coordinate 197,153,239 of NC_134208.1, read as the reverse complement.
CCTGTTTCAGCAGGTCCAACTCAAATTTAAACACCTAAAATATCCCCTAAATTTGGTGCCAGTGGAAGCCTGATATATTTGATCTCTTAAAGTGCTTTGTGATATCTGGATGAAAAATGCTAGGTAGTAGTATCTGGCAAGTTACTTTGAGTGCCTGGCTAAATGTGAAGGGATCAGTGGTTATCAGAACAGTAATATTTTCACAGAAAGGCACAGTATGTTTTGCCCTAAGCTGATGTCTAATGGTATCCCATAATGTACCACAAGTTTCATAATTTTTGGTGCTTTTTGTAAAGCCCCAGCTTCTGGAGTCCTGTGATTGTGTGAGAATCTCAGCTTTCATTTTAAGCTGTTTCTAGCCCCCATGGTTGCCAAGAAAAGTGGCCAAAACCCTATTAACTCAAAACCACAAGGCACAGAAAAACAACCACAAACCTAATACTTGTTAAATCTCATGATTTTGATGATGGCCTCCTGAGTTCAGGGGTGGGAGGCCTGACTGGTGATTTTTGAACACAAAAGTGGGGTTGGCACTACAGTCCGGCCCCTTAGCGAGGCTCTAGCCCCCAATAAGGCAGCCTCACGGCCAGGCTGCGCGGGGTACCTGAGCCAAGCGGTGGTGCGGGGACAGTGTGAGTAGCGGGGGGACTGAAAGGCGGACACCCTGTATTCGGGCTGCTCTCACTACTTCTAGCCAGGGGGTGAACCGCGCCCCGCGGCAGCTGCTGCCACCCTTGGGGTGAGGGGAAGCTGTTGGCGCTAGGGGGTCATTCTTCCCCCCGGGGCCTTTGAACGCCGGGACACCGCGGAACCAGGCAGGGACGCGCCGTCGCACCAGCGCCCGGTGGAGCCCGGCGCTACCCGGAGTCCCGCTGTTGCGAGGCTAGCGTCGCCATCTTCGTTCCTGGCGGCGACCCTCTCCCTCTCTCCCCTGTGAGGATGCCGCCGCCATCTTTGTTGCGGGCAGGGGGGTGCGGTTCTTTACCCAGGCTGCCGCTGCTGCCTCGGCGCTCCGGGCCGGTGCGGTTGCTGTCGCTGAACACAGTCCGGCTGAAGGAGCCGAGCCGCCTTCTGACCGGATCCGGCAGCGCCATGCTGGCCGCGCGAGGCGCATCCAACCCGCTGCTATGGCAACCGGGGCGCGAGCCGGGGCGGGAGCCGACGAAGCAGGGAGGAACCACGCCCCCTCTCTGTTACTAAGCGACGTGAGCATGCGCAGTAGCAATTATCGAAGCCGGCCCGCTATCCTGCGTCTGCCTTCCCCATCCCCAGGGCACAGAGGCTGAGTGCTGCTCGTTAGGGAGTCCCATTCCTGCCCCACGCTCTGGCCGACTCGGGATTGCTGCCCCAAGGCAGTGCCTGGCTGGTGCCAGCCCCAGAGCAGAGCCCCAGGGCTGGGGGACAGGGCCGGATTAACACAGGGGCTTTAGGGGGGCTGCAGCCCAGGGGGCGCGGGGCACAAAAATAAATCCATAATTATGTACAATACAGTGGTCACCAACGTGTTGAGCCTCTGCCAGTCGATTGTGATCTCCAGGCCGCGGAAAGTCCAGCGGGGCAGCAGGGCTCAGGCAGGCTGCCTGCAAGCTGTGGCCCCACACCGCTCCTGGAAGCGGCTGGCTGCTGGCACGTGTCTGCAGCCCCTGGTGGGGGGGCTCCGCATGCTGCCCCCACCCCCAGCACTGGCTCCGCAGCTCCCATTGGCTGCCCCCCGGTCAGACTCCCCTCCAGCACCAAAACTCCCTCAAACCGTGCACCTCAACTCCCTGCCCCAGGTCAGACTCCCCTCCTGCACCAAACTCCTTCCCAGAGCCTGTACCCCTCACCTTCTGCACCCCAACACTCTGCCCCAGCCTGGAGCCCCCACCTGCAGCCAAACTCCCTCCCAGAAAGAAACTAATAAAACAGCTGTTCTAAGGTAAGAAGTAGGCTATTTTGAATTAACTTAACTATGTTCTACATGTTTTAAGACTGAAATGTAACCACAGAAAGGCTTTGTGTTAATTATAAGGAAAGTTTAGTATAACATTAATAGCCTTGATGCCATAATTGTGATAATTTTGTTTTAAATTCGGAAAAAGACTTGTATATAGGGGCCCCACAAAATCTAATGGCCCTGGGTCCACAGGAGAGTTAATCCAGCCCTGCTGGGGAGTGCTAGTGTGCTGGTGAGCCTGTTCATATGGCTGCAGGGTGTGTCCGACCCACCACGGCCACCCCAAAGTCTAGCTTTTCTTGCAATGTCCTTCTGTCCCAGGAGCTGCTTTCAGGGCACCTGAGTCCTTCCAGTTTTCCATTTCCTAAAAATTTAAAAAAAAAATTTATTGTTTTCACTCCATGTTTGTTCGAGGAGTATCGCTATACTAAGCGGGAATTCTGTGTTTATGGGAATAGTGCAGCGGAAGGAGCGTTTGGTGGCATGAATAACGAATGGTGGTTGGAATGGAGAGAAAAGCCAAGTGTTGACATTGTAGGAGCCATTCTTTGGCTTAGATTGAATGTTCGTGACATGTGTTCAGCGATTCATGGTGAATTCATTCACAGCTCGGAAATTTACTAGAAAATGCCCTCCACTCTGAGACACTTCCCTCTTGTGTGAGAAGCTGGCAGTAGTGACACCAGTACATATTTTTAAAACTACTTTTGAATGAGTATTTCATGACCCTTAAAAAAAGTTACTGCAAAAGTGTCCTGTTTTGTTTTTGTTTTTATTTTGGAAACATGGTCACCTTAATCCCACATACATGTGTCTACAGGACCTAGCAAGGAATAATAGTTTGCTAAGATTCGCCAAAATAGTCAGGGCTCAGTCTTCCCAGAGGAGAGTGAGGAATCCTTAAATACAATTTATTTTTTCCCTTGACTGCAGCTGATGATAAGTGTATGACTTTTGGCAGGAGTATTGATAACACTTGTAGTTTTAGCCTAGCTGGTGTAACTGCAGAGTGTGTTCGTATAAATGTGAATCCCTTTTTTAAAATAATCCTATTAAACTCTTTCCCTTGATAATATTCTCTAGGAGTGAGTGCTATAGATTAATTATTTGTGACTGTACAGAATTTTTATATCCATTTTACATTTAATCCCCCCTCATTGCCCAGCAGTACAGACACACAGAAATTTTTTTACATGTAACCATAAACATAAGTTTAGTGCTAGTAAAAGGTATTGGCACCAGATTGCCTTCACAGAGTTTCCCTGCACAGTGGGAATAGATGTGGGCAGGACCTTATTCCTTGAATTGCTCAGAAGAGATGTAGAGGAGGAAGGGCGTATGGGCAGCTTGGCGGAAGCTAGAGGTAACTGAGGAGTGAAGTTCAGAAGCAGGTGTGGTTCCTGGATGGGAATGAAAGTGGTTGGGAGTTGCTAGCAATTAATTAAAGCTGACCAGGTAGTTAAGTATTGCTGTGCCCATTTTATAGCTGAGGAAACACCATTAGGGTCTGACACTGTGAAATGTTGTGTGTACCTTCTCTTGAAACATAGGAGCTGAGAGAGGGTTCAGGTATGGGTCACGTGCAGGTATGAGAAGCAAGGTAAGCCAATCAATCTAAATGTTCCTCATAAAATATCAACTTGAAATTTTAAAAGACAAAATGATATAGCTCGTTTCTAGAATCCAGGGGTCCGGAATAAGACTCCCAATATCAGGCTCCAAAGACTAGACAAACCACCCATGAAAGCAAATATAAATAGTATGGAGTGGTTCTAGAGATAATTTTTACATCTGAGGAAACATTATAAAAAGGAATGGGTCTCAGAACATTAGAGTAGGCTTTTGATTGAATTGCCTGAAACCTCATTTTATCGTTGTTACATTGGTCTTGGGATATTGCACCTGAAGTCTAAAATGCATTAAATTATCCTACTATTCTGAGGTAACCCTATGAAAGGAGCAGGTAGACATGAAGTAAAAGTATGGCAGTGAATTGATGATTAAGCCAGCTCTTCATGGAAGTTCTTCCCACAGTGTGAGTTGGTAGGTCAAGGTTCCACATTATCATTCACACCTTCTTGATTTTCCTATTGATTACTTTCTCAGAAGTGAAGGAGACATTTTTCCTTACAAGTTGCATGATGATGTGCTGCTCATTTGCCAATCACTCTGCACAGATACCCTGATCTCTCATTCTAGTTTTCTAATTTTATAGGCCTAATTCTGCAGATCTGTCAAGTGTGAAGTCTCTAGTCACATGAGTATCTCCATTACAGTCAATGAGACTAGTCACATGATGAAGCACTCTTGACATAGGGAAGATTTGCAAAATTGGGCCCTTGGTTCCCAGAAATAGTGGGAGGTAGCACAGCTTAAACAATCAGTGAAGTGGTAAAACTGAGCAGCAAGTAGAGGAAAGGCCAGTGGAAGGCGGATACCAAAAGAAATGCATGGATTTGCTGTGTGCACTTGGTTTCCAAATTCAGGATGTGAATCTGTGATATTTGGCAGGACTGTGTGTTCAGCAGATGGCAAGCATCCTACCTGCCCCAGTGGAAAAAAATTCACACCTTTGTTTAATATTTAATTTTTATGAACATGCATGAAATATTCCCCAAAGATAGAATATGGCTGTATTCCAGCTAATCCTATTTAATTGTCCTTTGGCTTATGTACCCATCTTTTGTGAATTTAATGAACAGGAGATTTCCTCTGATTTTATGTAGTGTGTTTTTAGTGAGCAGATTCTTCCATTTCAAGCAGAAGGGGAACTTACATTTTTAAAGATCAGAGCCTTGGAAGCAGCTGAACTGGTAATTTAGTGCTTTATATAAAAGTGGGCCATAAGGGAAGGAAGAACATTAAACTGCACGTGACTGGAACTGTTCCAATATTTATACAGATGGTCATTGTAAGTGTTCAACTTTTATAGTAGGCCTGGATATTAATCTCTTTCTTTTTTTAATGGAAGGGAATTCCATTGCTGTATCTCTTCATGTCTGTCCACATATGAATGGAGGGACAAGTACCCAGGGACTCCAATTCTTTATGCTTTGAAATAAGCTACTGGAATGAGAAACTGTGTGGAAGAAATAAACTCTTAATTGCACAGCATATTAAATTACTGTTTTATTTCTCTCCACACATGCTAACTATAAATAAAACAAAAGTCTCTGACAATCTGCCTCTGAGCTTTAAATCAGAGGAATATTGCCACAATTGTCCAACTAAATTGGGAGACACTGGCTGTGCTCCCAGACTGATGCTCCTGGGGTGCTCTGGCAACAAAACTAAGCCATAAACACCAGATGCGGTATATCTAACAAAATTTAATATCAGCAGTTTCTACATTTGGCATTTCAGAAACACAGAGTTCATTTAAATGGTGCCAGAGGTTTATCTTTCCACCTGAATCATTATAGCTGTACTACGAAATGCGTTGATTTGGGTCTTACTGACATTGTTTTCTTCTGGGTTCATAAAGTAGATCCCAGCCCTGAGTGTGAGGTCATAGCCATCGCTCTGTGTAGTATAAATCATTCACGTCTCAGCTTTTCCTTTAAAAAACTTGTACCTTTTTAAGATAAAAGACTGTAAAATGGATATAGTGTTGGTCAGCACATACAAGCTTAGAGTACAAAGTCTGGCTCTTTTCCACTGTTAGGAGTAAAGAAGTGACAGGCTGAGAGTTTTAACAAATTACAAATACCACAAAGACTATAATATGCATGTTTGAAAAGATCATGTTGTTAGCTTGACAACCTCTGCCAGAGCAATTTTACAGCTGTGCTCCTGGCTTGCAGTACATTTACTTTTCTCTATCATTAACACTCTAGTGCCCAGTGGTCATTTAACACCCACAGGATTTTTTGGTCTGGAAAACAATTATTACTACTGATGAGGCCTGCTTGAAGACTCCTTTTTTCACCAGGTTTCAGAGTAACAGCCGTGTTAGTCTGTATTCGCAAAAAGAAAAGGAGTACTTGTGGCATCTTAGAATAAATTGGTTAGTCTCTAAGGTGCCACAAGTACTCCTTTTCTTTTTTCACCAGTTATTTACACACACGCGTGCTAAGTGTTAAATATATCTCTGTGATTGTAATCTTAAATCAGCATCAAGGAGGTGGCAGATAAGGCTGGATCTTGCTCTTGTTGAAGTCAACAGCATTGAAGAAGTTTAAAGGATGATGGATTTCACCATTTCAGTGTTCAGCTAAAATGACTGTAGCACATACTTTATTATTAATGATTTTTAGTTTTGTTAACTTTATTGGGAAACTGCTAAAACAGGCAACGACATTCTTGTTGCAGCAACAGTGAAGGTTCTTATGGTTCAGGGAACTATCGTAAGCGTAAAAATTTTGAGCCAGAAACATATTTATACATAGAGAATCAGGCTCTTAATTTTTAAAATGTGGCTTTGGAACATCCATGAAAGGCTAACTTCTGCCATTATTGGCACACTGTGTATCTTAAATCTTGCTTCTCTCCCACAACATCTGTATTGGCATATGTATGTTTGTGTTAGATGGTCTTCAAAATGCATAGATAAATTCAGCCCTCATTTAGACCTATGCATCCTCACTATCACAGGATTCTATAGCTACTTATAACTAAGGCCAGAATCCAGGCGACGGTGTCTACTCAGATTTATTTTTTTCGGTTTGTACAAGATGGCTGTCGGCAGCTCCCAAAGAAGCAAATCCTCATCACAGTATGGTAGGTTATGCTCTTTGTGGGAGCTATGCATCGGGAATCCTTCTATCCAATATTTTCCCCAAAAATTGAAATTAGACAGGGTATTCAGATTTACAGGGGGGTGAGGGACGAGGGGTCAGACGGTGAGGGTATAGCATCATAGTAAAAACTGAAAAATGTTTCATGACCATTTTGTTAGATTTAACTTATGTTTTAAAATTATCACCCAAATTAAAGTTGGCTACCCAACTTGCCTTCTATGAAGCACTAAATCTATATCATTCTTGGTTTCTTGTAGTTTTGCATGACTCCGTTAACAAACTTCTCTAATACAGCATGTTCATCTTTGGTGGCTTCTTGTGTGTCAGTTATTTCCAGTCCTTCAGCTGATATGCTCATTAGTTCGTTCACGTGATCAGGCAGAATGCGACTTCTTTCAGAACACAAAATTCTATTCAAGGACAAAAAAGAATGCTCAACTGTAGCTGTTGGGACTGGGAGTAACAAGAGATGAATTCCTGCTTCTTTCATCCCAGAAAACATAGCATGAAGATCAGGTTGAGCCACTAGAGAAAAGAAGTTGAAGTCAAATCTTCATTCATTCGTCGTATGACGTTTCACTCTGTATTCAAATTCTCTGTTTTGTCCTGGTCACATGGCAGCCCCATTGCTGGTAGTGCCTCACTCCTCTCAACTGTCAGTGTTTTATAAGACAGGCTTCTGTAAAAGCTACGCAGAGGTTGAGTAGAATCCAGAAGTTGCTGATGTAGATTTGGAAGAATCAAGTCTGTGTACTTTTTCAGCTGCTTTACAAACACTTCTTGTCATCTTCATTTAAGGATTCGATATAAGTGCCTTCATTAGTCAACTTTTGGACTGAAGTCTTTGATTTTTCCAGTATGTTTTCAATGGATAACTCTCTAATCCAAGTGTAGCTTCTGTTGCTGGACAAAGATCTACTACTATTGTAGCAGATGCCTGGATGGCATTCTTTAATGACCCAAATAGTTTCAACAGTAGCCTTCAAGAGAGAGACTGGTGATTGTCTTCTCGGAATGTATTAGCAAAAGTAGTCCACCAGCCTCATCACTTAGATCCATCCCTTCCTGGTAGATACTTTCCAAAGCCAGCAATAACAGTTGCAGTATTTTAAGACAATAGCCAGGGACGCTCATGAGAAAGCCAGTGGATTTTCCCAGGTTGGACTAATTTGAACGTTAGTTCCAGAGCATCTTCTGTTTTTTCCAAGATGTTCAGTCCTTTTAGATTCTTGTTGAAAAGAAAGGGAGTACTTGTGGCACCTTAAAGACTTACAAATTTATTTGAGCATAAGCTTTCGTGAGCTACAGCTCACTTCATCGGATGCATTCAGTGGAAAATACAGTGGGGAGATTTATATACACAGAGAACATGAAACAATGGGTGTTACCATACACACTGTAACGAGACTGATCAGGTAAGGTGAGCTATTACCAGCAGGAGAGCGAGGGGGGAAAAAACTTTTTTGTAGTGGTAATCAAGGTGGGCCATTTCCAGCAGTTGACAAGAACATCTGAGGAACAGTGAGGGGGGGGGGGAGGGGAATAAACATGGGGAAATAGTTTTACTTTGTGTAATGACCCATCCACTCCCAGTTTTTATTCAAACCTTTGTTAATTGTATCCAGTTTGCAAATTAATTCCAATTCAGCAGTCTCTCGTTGGAGTCTGTTTTTGAATTTTTTTTTGTTGAAGAATTGAAACTTTTAGGTCTGTAATCGAGTGACCAAAGAGATTGAAGTGTTCTCCGACTGGTTTTTGAATGTTATAATTCTTGACGTCTGATTTGTGTCTCTTTATTCTTTTACGTAGAGACTGTCCAGTTTGGCCAATGTACATGGCAGAGGGGCATTGCTGGCACATAATGGCATATATCACATTGGTAGATGTGCAGGTGAACGAGCCTCTGATAGTGTGTGGCTGATGTGATTAGGCCCTATGATGGTGTCCCCTGGACGCAGTTGGCAATGGGCTTTGTTGCAAGGATAGGTTCCTGGGTTAGTGGTTCTGTGTTGTGGTGTGTGTTTGCTGGTGAGTATTTGCTTCAGGTTGGGGGGCTCTCTGTAAGCAAGGACTGGCCTGTCTCCCAAGATCTGTGAGAGTGATGGGTCATCCTTCATGATAGGTTGTAGATCTTTGATGATTCGTTGGAGAGGTTTTAGTTGGGGGCTGAAGGTGATGGCTAGTGGCGTCAAATATGACCTGCGAGGAAAGATTGAAAGAATTCAGTTTGTTTAGTCTGGAGAAGAGAAAAGGCTATGGGAGGGACTTGGTACCAGTTTTCTATACATAAAAGGTTGTTACAAGGAGGAAGGAGAAAAATGGTTCTCTTTATCCTCTGAAGATAGGACAAGAAGCAATGGGCTTAAATTGCAACAATTTAGGTTGGCCATTAGGAAAAACTTCCCTGACAGTTAGGAAGTTAGGTGCTGGAATAAATTGCTTAGGGAAGTTGTGGACTCTCTGTCATTGGAGGTTTTTAAGAGTAGGTTAGACAATCACCTGTCAGAGATGGTCTAGATAATACTTAGTCCTGCCTTGAGTGCAGGGGACTAGACTAGAAGACCTCTCAAGGTCCCTTCCAGTCCTATGATCTACTCCAACTGGCACTAGTACGAGCTGCAGAATCTTTAAAAAAAAAAAAAGCCATAAATGTAATGTCTTTATTATACTCTTTTCAACAAGGTTCAGAGAAGCAGCCGTGTTAGTCTGTATCCGCAAAAAGTAAAGGAGTACTCGTGGCACCTTAGAGACTAACAAATTTATTTGAGCATAAGCTTTCATGAGCATAAGCTTTCTAGACCTTTAATCATTTTTGTTGCTCTCCTTTGGACTTTCTTCAATTTGTCCACATCTGTCTTGAAATGTGGTGCCCAGAACTGGACACAATACTCCACTTGAGGCCTTATCATCGCAAAGTAGAGTGGAAGAATTACTTCTTGTGTCTTGCTTACAACACTCCTGCTAATACATCCCAGAATGATGTTTTCTTTTTTTGCAACAAAGTTACACTGTTGACTCATACTTAGCTTGTGATCCACTATGACCACCGATCCCTTTCCACGGTACTCCTTCCTAGACAGTCATTTCCCATTTTGTATGTCTGCAACTGATCGTTCCTTCCTAAGTGGGGTACTTTGGATTTGTCCTTATTGATATCATCCTATTAACTTCAGACCGTTTCTCCAGTTTATCCAGGTCATTTTCAATTTTAATCCTAACCCCTAAAGCACTTGCAGCCCCTCCCAGCTTGGTATCAGCTGTAAACTTTATAAGTGTACTCCCTCTGTCATTATCTTAAACATTGATGAAGATATTCAACAGAACCAGACCTAGGACTAGTCCCTACGGGACCCCACTTGATATGCCCTTCCAGCTTGACTGTGAACCACTGATAACTACTCTCTGGAAATGGTTTTCCAACCAGTTATGCACCCACCTTATAATAGCTCCATCTAGGTTGTATTTCCCTAGTTTGTTTATGAGACGTTCATGTGAGACAGTATAATAAGCCTTACTAAAGTCAAGATACACCACATCTACTGCTTCCCCCCCATCCACATCCCCGCATTGTTACCCTGTCAAAGAAAGCTATTAGGTTGGTTCGTCACCATTTGTTCTTGACAAATCCATGCTGACTGTTACTTATTATTTTCTAGGTGTTTGCCAATTGATTACTTAATTATTAATGACAGGTTACAGAGTAGCAGTCGTGTTAGTCTGTATCCGTAAAAATTGAATCTGATGAAGTGAGCTGTAGCTCACGAAAGCTTATGCTCTAATAAATTTGTTAGTCTCTAAGGTGCCACAAGTACTCCTTTTCTTCTTAATTATTAACTCCATTATCTTTCTGGGTACTAAAGTTAAGACGGCCTCTGCGGTGTGTATAGAAGGTATTAGAGTTACAGTTTTCTCAGAGCAAATCTTGTACTCCACCATGTCTTCCAGAGAAGTTTGCAGCTTCATCAAATGCACAATTAACCATCTGTTTGGGGTCCAATTTACAAGCATTTAGCCCTTCTAAGATGTGGGTTGTCACAGATACAGCTGATGTGTTTTCTATAACCTGAACATCTAGAAATGCATCTACTGGCCTGCCACTGACATCAAGGTAATATACACAATGACTTGACACCCACTTGCATCGGTGCATTCATTTATCAGCCATGAGTCAAAATTTTTTAAGGTTGTGAGAGAGTTCTTCTCCTTTTCAACTGCTGAGTCTTGCACTGTTGCACCATGTGCTTCTAACCAATCAGTTGAGTTTCTTGCAGAAAGATAGTGAGCATTTGCTGGTCTTATTCAGAACCAGTGTCCAACTCAGGGTTAACAAGTGACAATGCACTTAACATTAGCCTCCCATTTGTAGCATGTGGTATGTCTTGCTTAAATAGAAAGTATGATGCGACAGCCATGTTTGTTCACATAAACTGTGTTGTCTCCAGCATTCTTAATAGTACTTCTAAAATTGGCTTTGACAGTGACTGGCTTATAAGGCTTTCTGCATGTGGATGCAGTCCAGAGGTTTGGTCTTTTGCAGCCTTTTCACGTAGTTTGTCAGCATTGGCTTTGCTGATCGGTTTGGCAAACCAAGCTCCTCCACTTTTACCAATTGTAGCCGTGGGAAGCTTTCCTTCTTCATAAGCTTTTTTGCAAGAGGTGCACCAATAGCCATCTTTTGTAACTTCCATAAATGGGAAAAGTTTGACCTACTAATATCCTTTAGGTTGTGGAGACACTGTTTCTTTGGTAGGTAGTTGCATTTGTGCTTCGGGCTGTTCGGATGTAGATACACCACTTGAACCTTCAGATGACATGTTGGTATATTGTTGATATGTTCTTCATCTTGGTTGGTCTGACCATTGGGGGCAGGGGATGAGGGAGTTCAAGGGACTTTGTAGGGAAATCCTTGCTTCTATCCAGGCTGTGAAACCACTTTGCAGCCCTAAATTGCAGTAGGGAGGGAGGAAAGTGGGAGGATCTGTATAGCAGCAGATCCTGTAGCCCCACCTGTGGCCTGCGCCAGGAATAGAGTAGAGGAGGAGCTATAGTGGATCTGAGCGCCACATCATGTTGGGATGCACATCTCCTGTATGACCCCAATAAATCTTGCCCCTTCCACAGCAAAACCACACCAATTTCATGATTGCAAGGAGCAATACAGCATGATTCCCTCTGTGTAGGAAGAATCAAGAAGCTTTACTTGTGTTCTGCACAGCCACTTACGCAGAATGTTTCTTGGGAGCTGTACTTTGACAGTGCTAGGAGCGAGAGTGTTCTGTTTTATTACAGACTCCAAACACAAGGGTTAAATACACAACGTTTAAAAATCTCCCTCCAAACTGACATACTTCTGTGTGTGTGATTAAAACCACGCAAGGATCGGATGCAGAGCAGATTGTGCACCTGCAGCTAGTGGAGAAGGATCACTGCAAACCATGCGTTATGCGCACAAATGGCAAAAGGGTCAGGCCTAGGTCCTAAATAAATAATGCAGGAGAACAGTTGTAATCTGATTGCTTAAAAAAAACATATGGCAAAGAGGACTATTTTTTACTTAGGTAAGGAACTACTTACGGGGTTGGGCCAGCATTTTTTCAAACCTAAATCTATATTTAGGCATCTATGTAAATAGCTTAATTTTCAAAAATGCTGAGTACACAGAACACCCATGACTTCAGTGTTGAGCACCCTGAAAATCAGACCAGTTAGATGCTTACATTTGGATTTGGGTCCCTAAATTTAGGTTCTTAACCAAAAGCAAACTCTCTCCATGGTGTGAAGCTTTGTTTTTGTGAAATGAGTTGTCTTGTTTGCTGACTAGTCTGTACTGAGTGGGTTTTCTTTAACCATTCTTTATTCCTGCACCTATACTTCCTCTTTATGTTACAATAAAGATTTTTGAGAATGCCTGAAAATCCCACAAGAGGCACTGTCTATGGCTGAGGCATGCCAGTAGAATGCTAGTTCAAAGCCTCTGATTTTAAACATAATTGGCTAAATTCTGCACTCAGCTACATCAATGCAAAGCCACTGGAAACCAAGGGAATTGCACCAGTGTAACCAGGATTTGGCTATTTGTTTTTGTTCTACAATCAATAAATTGGGATTTTCTTCTTCTTCTTCGTCTATGGAACCTTGTGTCCATACAAAGCAAACTTGGTCAAAGTTCCCATCAAGTGGTGAAGGAGCAAGACCTTAACAACTCATTAAGTTCCCAAAAGAGTATTAGTCCTGTCCAGTCTCTCTCATTTTAAAGGGTAAGTTATTTGGGTGATGGACTTACTACATATGTGTACAGTGTGTAGCACAATAATACCTAGCTCTTACATAGTGCTTTCCATCAGTAGATCTAAAAGCACATCACAACCATTAATGTATTTATCATCACCCCTGTGAGGTAGAGAAGGCTAATGTTCTCATTTTGAACATAAGAATGGCCATACTGGGTCAGCCCAAAGGTCCATCTAGCTCAGTGTCCTGTCTTCCAACAGTGGCCAATGCCAGGTGCCCTAGAGGGAATGAACAGAACAAATTATCATCAAGTGATCCATCCCCTGTCGCCCATTCCCAGCTTCTGGCAAACCGAGGCTAGGGACACCATCCTTGCCCATCCTGGCTAATAGACATTGATGGACCTATCCTCCATGAATATACCCTGTTATAGTCTTGGCCTTCACAACATCCTTTGGCAAAAAGCTCCACAGGTTGACTGTGTATTGTGTGAAAAAATACTTTTGCAGATGGGGAACTGAGGTTCACAGAGGCTAAGTGATTTATCTTGTCAAGGTCACACAGGAAATCTGTGGCAGAGCAGGAAATTGAAGCCTGGTCTCCCAAGTCCTAGGCTACTCCTCTAACCACAAAACCATCCTTCCCTACTGTAAGGCCTTGCTCTCACCTGTGGCACTTGATGCTACTGTAACATGACTAGTAATTTTTAACTATACAACCTGCCATCTTCCAAGGTGTAAAAACCTCCACACACCTCTGAAGACCTTCCTGGTCTTGTACAACAAAAATCTGTAAACTACCAGAGTAGTCTGTGGGGAAAGTCAAGATAATGAGTGCTTTTGAACTGGGAACATGGAGTTTACAAACAAGTGATCATTTTCTAGCGGTAGTGAATTGGAGTCTGCACTCCACCTTGTTCCCACCTATGGATATGGAGGTAAGATTGAGCACCTAACACAGAGTGCTGTGTGTTCTTGCTGTCCCCTGACACTGTTTACTACAGGACTCTGAAAAGAAACCCTCTCCCACTCTGACTTCATCAGCAGGATTTTGCCTGCTTTTGTGAACTATTGACTGCACAGCTGCGGATGTAGATTATAGCAGAATATTGGGTCATGAACATTAAGCTAGTACAGGAGTTCTTGTTGGAAACACATTGAATTCTTGGACAATTCAACCCACATCACAATAAAACGCAGTTGTAAAGAGGGGTTTCTAAACCTCAGTTATTAGATCAAGAGACAAGTACCTGAGTACATTTAAATATATATAATATATCAAGGGGTGCTTAGTATGGCTCTTGACCTTTCATGCCTGAGCTATTGGGAAAGTTTGAAGGCTGTATTGAAGTAGCACTATACATTGACTTTCTACTTTAATTTGAGTAAATTCACTTTGGGTCAGACTCACTCCATTCCACTGCTGTAACTCCACTGAAGCTGCAATGGGGTAATAGAGAACTTTTCAGGATATGTGTTAGGTACTCTCTTCATTTGGGCCAAATATATGCCACACAACCCTGATCATTAAGAAGCAATGAAAAGGGAGAGTAGAGATTAGCAATGTACTGGATTTGGTAGTTCTAATTTGCATTATAAAAAAATCATTGGCTAGCACCTCCTCTAGTGTAAATAGATCTCTCTCCATTGATTTTTGATGGAGCCAGGTAAATTTACACCAGATGAGGCTCTGACCCTACAGTGCTAAGACTGTCTCCTCTTCTAAGAAACAGACGCTTTAGTGGGCTGAAAGGGGAAAAAATTACAAGGGGATTAATACATTAGAAAAGTTTCAGTAAATTGCCCGTTCCAGTACCGAACAGCTTTCATTGATCATGCCTAAAGGTCTGTGTCATTTATTCTTTCCTTGAGTATTAAACATGGCAACCTACTGCAGTGTACTAGAGTTCATGATTGATATTCCTGTCCTGTTAGGATAATTAGAAACTTGCCACTCTCTGATTAATGGAAGCCTTGAGAGACCTGAGTATGATTAACTTCATAAATACGTGTTATGAAATCATGGCCAGTGTTCTAGTAGTAATGTATTTTTCCCTAGAGGACAGAATGTGCTAACATAGGAATAGGAGAAAACACAGTGCCATGCATAGAAAGGCACTCAGAAGTAGTAAAAGGAAAATCCTTTAAGGCTGGAGTCTAACTCAAAGAATTTCTTTAATGATCATTCCCTTTCAGAATTAAATCATGAGATTTTTCTCTTGTTTCTTGCTCTCGCTGTTCTAAATTTCATCACTTTCCTAAATGCGCACCACATTTGTACGCAACACAGTGTACCCTCTCCCTCTGAGTCATGTTTTCTTTTACTGTATGCAGGTGAATTCACTTATATGAAGGCATCAAACTACTTGAGGAACACTAGATGTTTGCCTTTGCATAGTGAAATCCTTGAGTAGCTGCTGATGTGGTTCCTATACAGCCCCCTCATAGCATTTTTGTAGTGAACGTGGCTGGTGGAAAGGGTGTAGCTGGAGTTTTCCTGCATCCTGCTGATCCTTGTCTGCTGGAACAGCTCCTGGGAGCCTCTGGCAGCTGGCACAAAGTAAAGTAGCCTTCAGGCTGCTCCAACTTGTTTAAGGGACTGGGTCCAGCACCTGGCTTAGAGACACTTTTGCCTCCTCACCCAAGCTCAGCCAGTCTGGAGAATCTGATTCCCCTGAATCTTGCTCTAATCACCAAATCACACTCCACATTTAGTTCTTAAGTCCTCATAATGACCGATAGAATTAACCTGTGTCCTAACCACTGTAGTCTTTGGACCAAATGACTTGCTTATCTTCTCTTGTGGTACTTCCATTGCTTTTACAATGCATTCTCTTTCCTCTGCTTCAGAGAACTCCTGTTAGACCAATATTTTGTTGCTATTTATATGGTATGCATTTTAAGGGGAAAGGTGCCAAGGTAAACTTAATTTCAGAATGTCACATTACTAGAGAAAAAAGTGTTCATCGCCTACTGTTTCTACTGGGATAAACAGAAGGCTTTAATTTCTTAGGGCTAATTTATTTCCAGTAGAAATGGACAGCAGCAAGGGTAGAAACACTTTCAGTTCTCAGCTTGATAAAGGCCTCAATTCAGCACAGCACTGAACGCTTTGCCGAAGATGGATGGACTAAGCACATCATTAGATTTGAAGTGCAAGAGGGACCTTGACCTCTTGTCTAACACAAGCCATGAATTTCACCCATTAATTTCTGCATCTAGTTTAGAAACTCGGAATGGAATTAGAGCATATTTCTTAGCACGACATCTAGCCTTGATGTTTAGAGTTAAGCATATGCTTAAGGACCTTGCTGATTCAGGGCTAAATATGTAAAGGATTTTAGATAGATGATTAGAGGTGACTGCTCAGCACATAGGAGTTGATTAGCTCCCACTGAAATCAATGACCAGTTCCCTTTGACATCAGTGGGACCAGAATCAGGTCCCAACTTTAAGCATTGCTAAGAAACCCAGTGTAAGGATGTGGGGAAGAAGTAGTCAAGGCATATATCCGTTTGGTGAAAAAGGTGAAAAACGCTATAGGGTTTTTGTTGCTTTTCAGGTAAACTTTAAAAAAACCCAACTAACCAAGCAGACTTACCAAGAAATAACCATTTAAAAAAGTTTGTTTACCCCCCCTCTGGACCCTAAATTTAAAACATGGCTTTCATCGCTTTTATGCACACATCAGTTTGCAAATGCAAACTGATAGGAGTCTGGTGGCTGGGCACTTGCACAGGGAGCTTTTTGCAAATACTCCTCTGCACATGCAAGTATAGGTGTAAATTTTCAAAAGTGACTCATGATTTCAGCTGCCTTAATTTTTGGGTACCCAACTTGAGATACTTTACAGAGGCCTCATTTTCAGAAAGTGCTGAGCATCTGTACCTTCTGGCAGTCTGACCCCTTTAAGTAGTCTAAGTTAGGCAGCCAAAACACTGAAGTGCCTAAAATCATGAATCTGAAAATGTAGGGTTATTTTTATAAATCAACTTCCATGTCATATCCCACCCTTGTTCCTTTGATTTATGGCAAAGAGTCATAAGAGAATGATGGGTAACTTGAGGCCAGATCCGATAAATGTTTATAAATAGTCCCTTTTTTATGTATGTAGTCCCAGTGATTTCAGTAGGATTACTCACCTGAGTATTGATTATCAGTGTGTGTGTTTTCAAGATCTAGCCCTCAGTTATCACTTAATGCCAAAATTGTCAAGCCACTTTCAATACTCTCTGCTGTGGTGGTTTGAAGAACTGATGATGACACCTTAAGGTTATACAATGGAAAGTTAAGGATCCAAAAATGTATTTGCAGTGTTTTTGCTTTGTGCAGACTTAGCTCTCTGGTCCTAAGGAGCAAACTGAAAAATTCCCAATAGCTTCAAGAAATTTTTCTAGCAAGTATCAAGCTTGAATAGCTTGAAGCAGGGAAATCTGAGAGACGTGGGCATTAAAACAAAAGAGGAAATAGTTGCTTACAATTCTGTCTTGTGAGAGAGTGAAGAATCTCGATTCTGATTACGTAAATTATGAGAGACAACAGGGAAATAAAAGCTGACTATTAGACTTTTTAATGGCAAAGTTACTTAACACACAAATCACTCTCATTTCACTGAGCTTGGAATGAGGAGAAAAGGCAGTAGCTCGGTCAAGTTTTCTAATATATCTGTAGACAGGACCAAAAGTTGGTAGTCTACAGGAAAAAGAAATAAACTTGACAGATCCTCT
The DNA here is from genome assembly GCF_965140235.1 of Caretta caretta. Taxonomy (NCBI): domain Eukaryota; kingdom Metazoa; phylum Chordata; order Testudines; family Cheloniidae; genus Caretta; species Caretta caretta. The sequence goes on along the minus strand of NC_134208.1, from coordinate 197,135,607 downwards.
GCCACTAATAAGTTGCACTTGCTTGTCATTAGTTTTGCATACTCGCTGTTGTACAAACCCTTACATTCATTGTTGTTTTCAGTGCTGCTCATTCTAACAATAAAACTGAATCCAAAATTGTCTTCCGGGGTCTGTGTACACACAGGAAATTCACATTGCTTTCCTGTTTGATCTCATAGCTCCATGCTGGCAGTCTGTCAAAACAGGGAGGATGGCAACATAGGGAAGGTGGTAGGAAAAACCTGTTATGAGCTTCATATTGATATTGATATTCATATTCAGATCTTCAGTTGATACAATCAATGGAGCTGCACAACTCTGAAACAGAACTGTGCCAATTTATACCAGTTGGGGATGTGGCCCTGGACCTTGCAGTTCTGGAGTGTTTTGCTCTGTAGTGCCTTCACTGAAGCACCATTAAAGGGTAAAACTGAAGTGCTTCTTTCCTATTCCAGAAAGTGATTAGAATTTAAAATTGCTTTGTTACAACAAGTTTCATATCTTTTTTTATTTTTTTTTCCAGTTTATTTAACTGATGGAAAGTTGGATCCTTAAATAGCATTTAATGCTGACAATTTCTAGCATTTGAGTCTGTCAGTAAAGAGCAAGACTTTGATCTACATAATGTCAGGATGTCTTGTCCTGCCATAACAGGGTACACGCGCTGCTGTGGCCCTTCTCGTGGCTATGTCTGAGGAATAGCTCCGCCCAGTCTGAAGCCCCCTGCTGTCTCTCATTTGTGCTGTGACCCCTCTCATGTTTCAGGAGTTGCAGTACTCCCTTTGTGAATCAGGATGCTCCCTCTTTGTGGCTTGGCCCTCCACCCGGGGCACTATAGTTTTCCCTTTCCAGTGTATCAAAGTCTCACCAGACTCCCTGTCCGGATATTGTTCCTGGCAGTACTCCAATTCCAACCTATGCCACTTCACCAATGGCTGGTAGGGAAAACCAGGTCTGCACACTACTCTAGATTCCAGCTCAGTGACTCTCAAATCAGAGGCCAAGGTCTCCATCATCCCAAACCTTGCTGCCATTTTCCTGAACCTTTTTGTACTCCACCTCTATCAGGCTTCTGCTCTACCACCCTTCTCCGTAAACTCTTCCTTGATGATTGGGATGCTAGGCTTCTAATCTCCCCCATCTCTCCTCCTTTCCTTTTCTAAGCCCAGAGAGTGACTGCAGGCTTCCACTCTGCAACCCCAGTTTTTCTTTTCTTTTCTTTTCTTTTTTTTTTATGGCGAAGCAGACTTGACTGAATAGTCTATAACTGGCACCAACTACAATTCCTCAGTGCTTAACAGTTTATATCCTCTCATTCTGTGTTTGTCCGGTAATGTAACAGTACCTTTTTAATAATACTGTATTTCCCTGATGGTTTTACTAAATAACATTGTGTATTTTTTAACTTAAGACAGTTGAATTTTTCAAAAAGCATTTCCCTTTCTCTGTCAAAGCCCTTACATTATGTGTCAGGGTCGGGTCAGATGGCTATAGGAGAGTAATAGAAGGCAGATATATTAGCCCCAGACTAAGAAGGTGCCTTTTCCCTGAGTAAGGTAACAGGGAAGGTTCCAGAACAATCAGGAACCTTCCAGAGACCACTAAGACAGGCTGATTAGAACACCTGCAGCCAATCAAAAAGCTGCTAGAATCAATTAAGGCAGGCTAATCAGGGCACCTGGGTTTTAAAAAGGAGCTCACTTCAGTTTGTGGTGTGCATGTGAGGAGCTGGGAGCAAGAGGCGCAAGAAGCTGAGAGTGAGAAGGCATACTACTAGAAGACTGAGAAGTACAAGCATTATCAGACACCAGGAGGAAGGTGCTATGGTGAGGATAAAGAAGGTGTTGGGAGGAGGCCATGGGAAGTAGCCCAGGGAGTTGTAGCTGTCACGCAGCTGTTCCAGGAGACACTCTAGACAGCTGCATTCCACAGGGCCCTGGGCTGGAACCCAGAGTAGAGGGCGGGCCTGGGTTCCCCCCAAATCCTCCCAACTCCTGGTCAGACACAGGAGAAGTCGACCTGGACTGTGGGTTCAGAAAAACGGCCAAGCTGAGGGCTGCCGTGAAGCTCCAAGGCGAGCAAATCCTCCAATAAGCACAAGACCCACCAAGGTAGAGCAGGAACTTTGTCACAATACCCATAAAATGTGATCAATTGTTTCTTCCAGCTGAGAGCACACAGTCCATCTTTATCTGAAAAAGATTTTTCTTTAAGCCACAATGGCCAGTTAGTACTCTAAACGAAAGCACTTCATTAGTCCTATCAAGGCCCTGAACTATGTTGTCATCCTCAATTCTAGGGCACAATACAAAAAATCTTCTTCCTCTTTTTTTCATTAATCCACATTTTTTGCCCTTGCTCTTTAATATTTTCTGTACCAGGCTTTTGAATTCCTGTGTACTTCAGGATCCATCTTTCCATTTCTTACAGAATGTGCTTGCCTTTTCTTTTTTTTAATGCCCTCATTCTGCTGCAGACTTCCTGACTTTACATCAGCCCTGCCTGCTCCTGTCAGGTTAACTCCTCCTTGGCCACATTAATCCTTTCCAGGCTAGTGTGGGGGCAAACGCCCCATCACACTTTCTTTCAAGGAGTCTGTTGCAACGTTGTTCAGAGTGTAAGAGATGTAAAGCAAGATATACCAATAAAGAAAAGTTGAGTCTAAGAAACACAAAAATACAGTATACTGGAGAATACTCATTTAGGATCAAATTCTGGTCTCATTGAAATCAATGGGAGTTTGGTCTTTTAGCTTCAATGGGGATCAGAATTTGGTCTTTTAGCTTCAACAGGGATCAAAATTTAGCTTCAGTGGGGATCAGAATAAATTTCTCACAACCATGTTTGTCATTTGTCACTAGGCAGAAGCTTTTTCTTTCGGAGTTGAAGGCCACTCCCACCTGGCCATTTTTGTTGCCCTTGTCTTCAGTAGGAAGATCTTTTCTGCTGTGTCAAATGAGATATGATGACCGTAACTGAGCACAGTTTTCATTAGGCCATACCATCAATTTAAGTAATGACATTGTTTTTCATCCACCATTTTAACTCTTTCCAAACCATTAACTACTCTGTAAACTTGTTCACATAATTCTAATAGGTTAGAAAGGCCTAATTTATGCCTTCAAAAACCCACACTGCTCAGCGAGGGGTCAAATACTCCAGTCCTTACTCAGCCAAAATTCCCTTCATTGACTTCAGTAGGAATATTTTTCTTGAATCATGAATAAACATTTGCATTTGGCTAGTAGGAGCCAGATCCTAAACAGATTTTCTCCAGTGTAAATGCAGAATAACTTTATAGTTACTCTGGATTTACAGTATTACTGATAGCAACGTTTTGTCTGAAGCGTCCTGTAACTTGAATTTTCTCAGTAGTTTTTCCTAGGCTCTCTGCTTTATAAATCTTGGAATGCACTTGCTCCTTTTTCAAAAGATGGGTGTAATTTTGGTCCCTCTCCAGTAATAGCTGTTTAATGATAAATTACATGTTTTTATTAATAGCTCAGCTGTTTTGTTCCTTTAGAATTAGCTGTCATCTAGTCCCTGCTGATTCACTACAGTTGAATGTCTTTAATTTTTCCATCACCTCTTCTTTTCTTTTCTGTGCCTCACCGCAAATAGTGACTTCTGGAATAGACATTGCTTCTTCCCCACCCTAACCCCAATCATCCTCTCCGGTTCAGACTGCTTGCAAAGAAATCTTTTAGCTTGGCTGCAAACTCCTTATCTTTGATTGCCCCCTTGCCTCTCAGGACTCTAGCACACCCACTGACTCTTCATAGGCTTCTCTTTTTCTGACCTACTTAAAGTATTGTTATATTTCAGTTTGGCAATTTATGCTTCCCATTTTCCTCTTAATCTCCATTTTTCTGCCAAACCTTATGTTCCATTGTATTAGCAACACTTGGGCTGGATTTACATTGTATGAAAGGATACTTTTGGGTCCTCAATAATTCATCCCTTGACATGGAGCTATAAGCTATTACAACTTTCATGTAGGATTTTTACTTTATGCTGCCTGGCATTTCTCTAGGGATAGAATATTTCTTTCCTTTCATTTAAAGGAGAGACAGAGGGTTAAATCCTGGAGCCACTGAAATAAATAGGAGCTTTTGCAAATGATTTCAATGAAGCCAGGATTTCACACACCGTCTTTGGTTTGTGGTCAGCTTTCCATACTGAATGAAAGGACTAGAGAGCACAAAGCTACATTTCCCCACTATTATATTGGGGAGGGCATTGGACTGAGTGTTGGAGGACTTGAATCTATACCTGGTCCAGTGTGTGCTGCTGGCTGAGACATTGCTTTGTGCCTTAGCTTGTCCATCTGTAGGATTAATTTACTCACCATTGTGAAACACTTTGAGAGAGAGAGAGAGAGAGAGATGGTATTCGTATCATTTATGCATTTAGGAGTTCTGTATTTGCTTATCGAGAGTATGAAGCAGTTACATAACATTTTAGGTCTTCAGAGTAATGGATAATCATTAAGTCAAAAACTCAGGCAAAATGAGTCTCCGTGAAGCCAGTTGTACAACTGACATGCTTAAAGTTATGTATTTGCTTAAGTGCTTTGTCGTATCGAGTCCTAATTAATTATTGCCTTCCCACAGAGTTAGATTTGTTTCTTGTGAAGTGTGTACCAGTGAAAATCTTGTTCAGTGACAAGTACCTAATGTTTCCCATTGCATAGAAGCCTGTTTTAAAACAGGCTGCAGAGGGTTAAATTGGCTCCCCTGTATTCCCATCCCCGGTGCTTATTCAGAAAAAGCAAGGTTGGGAAACTCAAGAGCATTTATCTTCACATCAAAACTGCTCACTGTCTTTGATGGACTCCCAACACATTTCAACAAGACGCTTAAGCTGCGGAAGCCAAAATACAAGCAGTCTCTGTTGTCGTTATTGTGCTAAAATGTGGCACACATCAAATCAGTTACAATGTAAACTGAGTTTGGTTTTTTGTTTTTGTTTCCCCTGTCAGCAGCAAGTGTTGCAGGATGAAACAAAACATCTCCTGTCTAAAACATCTCCTGACTAAAATGACTGCTTTTTAATGAAACCTTCTGCCATGTGATCACTAATATTGCAACCTGCCCGCACTTGACAGATTCAGTTAATGATCAGGAGCTCGGCTGGTAACCAGCCGAGCAATCCCTTCCCTTAATGGCACTATAATAGCTGATTAGGACAATATATCTCAGAAAAGCGACAGTGGAAGAGACTCACTTTCTAGCTTATTCTGACACTTCTAGTGAAGAAAGCCTTTAATCCTTTCAGAGTTTGATATTTTAACAAGGTTTGGTTTTTTCAGGTTTTCGTTTTAATGACTGACATTATCTATAGCAGATTTCTAGTTTGTTGCTTTCGCGCTGTCAGGGTTGCAGGTGACATAGGGCTCAATGTTAGTGTTCGCTTCCAAGAGGGGAGGGAAGCAAAACCAAGCTGATTCCAGCTGCCATTTTTGGGGGGCACAGGAATGGAGAGTGTTACCTGCACAGCATGCTCTTCCACCTCCCCATGTCCCACTGGAGTCCCTCTTTGTATCTGGATTGGGGGGGTTGAGCATGGCCCTGGCATTGTTTCCCTATTAAGCTCAATGGGCGCAGAGGTGGGCTAATGCTGACTAGAGCTGGTTAAAGTTTCCTGCTGAAGAAATAGGGTTTCATCGAAAACCAAATGGTTGGCAGGAAAGTGTAATTCTCAATACAATTGTTCAATGAGAAACTCTGGAATGGAATGAAATAAAGATTTTTTTTTTTCATTCGGTTTCATTTTTTGAAAACCATTTCCTTTCTTTGAAATTTCAAAATTTCAGTTCCATCCCCTTTCTTCCTCCTCTTGTTGGCTCTCACTGCAACTGAATGAATGCTGCCCAGCTGTTACTTCCCCCCACTCCTCTGAGCACTTCAACTTCTGAAAACTTCTCCCACTGTGGCAAAGTTAGAGTAGCAAAAGAAAAAACAGAAAATGAAAAAACCTGGATGCCCATCGTTCATTTTTATCATACTTGGGAGGCAAAAAGGGGGAAAGGGAGAAAAATGAAATTTTGAACATTAAAAATTCTAAAAATTTGAGAACATTTCACAATTAAATTAATTAAAATTTGTTCCATTTAGACACTTAAAATTTTAAAGTTTGTTTCTATTTTGTATTTTTTAATGGACTTTTTTTTTGGACGAGCTCCAATTCTGATCTTCTGCTTTTACTCCACCGCACTGTGGTTCCTCACCACCACCCAGGCTGTGTTGGGGTGCTGTCTGGGGAACTGCAGGGAACTGGGAGTCTATAAGAGCAGAGCTGTGTTTCCCTGGGACTGGTAAGCAATGTGAAGGAATAGGGCAGCTGAGCGGATCTGGGGTTTTCAGAAGCTGCCAACTCCAAATCCCTCCCCCAATTGGAAGCCTGCGAAAGAGAATGCACATGTTCACATTTGGAGTTTCTATTTGCCTGTGTAGTAATAGTTCATCTAGGGGAGCAGATGGGTCTTCATTTTTCAGCAAGATGGCAGCAGGCTCAGCAATACCAGCTGTAGTAATAACTTTTTATAGGAAATGTCTGAACATTCTCACAACAAATAGATAAAATCTCAACAGTCTACATAAATCTCTTGATTTGGGCAAAAGCCTGCACACGAGCTTCTTGCAATGAAGAAAAATAATCATTCAAGTTAGAAAATAGAACAAAACCCTAAAATCAAGAAGTAAGCATTTATGCTGTGGCCCAAGATTAGAGTACAGGTAGTCAGACGTCTCAGAATTAATTTAGAAGGTTCCTTTCCTATTCCTAAAAAGAACAGGAGTACTTGTGGCACCTTAGAGACTAACCAATTTATTTGAGCATGAGCTTTCGTGAGCTACAGCTCACTTCGTCGGATGCATACTGTGGAAACTGCAGAAGACATTATATACACAGAGACCATGAAACAATACCTCCTCCCACCCCACTCTCCTGCTGGTAATAGCTTATCTAAAGTGATCTTTAAATAAGTATCTTTAGATACTTTAGATAAGCTATTACCAGCAGGAGAGTGGGATGGGAGGAGGTATTGTTTCATGGTCTCTGTGTATATAATGTCTTCTGCAGTTTCCACAGTATGCATCCGACGAAGTGAGCTGTAGCTCACGAAAGCTCATGCTCAAATAAATTGGTTAGTCTCTAAGGTGCCACAAGTCCTCCTTTTCTTTTTGCGAATACAGACTAACACGGCTGTTCCTCTGAAACCTTTCCTATTCCTGTAGTACTGCTAGCGAGACTCCTATCTGATCTGCCCTGTGAGAAGGTTCAATCTGCTATTAAATGAGGAGTACTATATGACCTAAAACGGCAGATACTTGGTAATAAACATGTGCGTTACCACCACCACGGAAATCTGTATTCACTAGTTTCCAACTTCAGCTGTTAGCAAGCAATTCTTTTGTCATAGCTTTGGGTTTCACTTACAAGCTTTGCAATGAACACAGATTTGAATTGTTTGAAAGAAAAATATTGAATTAAAACTTGAGTTCTCTACCATATAGATAATTTCTGGGTAGGACATAAGGGGTGTCATATTCCAGGATACAATCCAGATCAGTGAGAGTTTATCACCGCCTGCCCCATAACCCTGGGTGCCACACAATGCTCTGCTGCTGTTGTAGCTCCCCACCTGGGCTACTCACGAATAGTTTACCAGCATTCAGGTCACACCCGGAGTGTCTATGTATAGCTACAGTCCTGGTCCAGCAACTCTCACGTGTCAGCCACGCACCACTCGTATCCTGGCTACCCCCAGCCTTGGTTACTACTTACAGGGTGACCTCCTACACACTTCCAGTCCAGAATTTCCCCCAAAATGTGCTGTAGGTGGAGTATCTGTACCAAACCTTTCATACTCTGTGATGTTCATCGCTCACCGATTGAGGAGTCCTGAGTCAATTTTCTCCAGCCCTCTCCTGGACAGTTCAGATATTAAAGGTCCCTTACCTCTGGAAAGGGTCAATATTCAACACTTTCTGCTATTTAACTGGAGTTACCGAACAGTTGAGTTTAAACACAGCACTGGATTGGTTGAGATCAGTGGTTCTCAATATATGGGGCGAGCCTCCCAAGGGAGGCGCGGGAATGTGTCAAGGGAGGCATGAGCTGTGTGCTTTTTTTTTTTTTTTTTTAAAGAGCTCTGGTGTCAGCCCCAGGTGGCTGGGGCTAATGCAGAAGGACTGTGCACACCCAGGAGTGGGGCTAAAGAGGACATCCAGAGCGCTGCCGCCTGGGCCAGGGCTCTCCTATCCCCCCAGTCCCTCACCAGGAAGCAGCCTGGGCTCAGGCTGTCATCCACAGGGCGACGGCGGCAGCAGCAGACAGAAGTAATGGTTGTCTGCTGTGAAAAGTGATCTTGACAAATATCACTTTGCCACCCTTACTTTTGTGCTGAGGCTGGCGTGGTGCTGCCTTCAGGGCTGGGCACCCAGCCAGCAGCCGCAGCTCTCTGCTCTGCCTGATCAGAAAGTAAACAGCCACGTGCTGCTGTAACTGCAGCTTCCTGCTGACCATCAAGTGTAGCCTGAAGTGGAGTACACTGTAGCCTAGCCCTGAGATGACAAAGATGTAGAGGACTATAGAGGTCAACTTCTGACAAGAATGGAGAGTCTCTTGGACATTCAAAGGTGGAAGAAGCCATTTCAGGCACTGTTGCTCTCGATTAATCCAGGACCAGATTTGAGTCAACGGGGATACAAGGGATCCATTGTGCAGGAGGGAGTTATAGTCTAAAGATGACTTTTGGATTGGGAGGTGAGTAAGAGGAGCGAGGAATCAATCTTGCTTGTTTGTTCAACTGCAGCCATGAAAATAAAGTCCCCTACACGAAGAACTTTTCAAAGAGACGCATGACTTCTGATTGACTTCTTGTGCTGTAATGCTGTGTTGGTAATCAATACACAGAGAGGAGGCCTCAGACTTTCAAATGTCATGGAATGCCTCAAGCTTTGTGATTGCCAGGAGTTGGCTTTGAAAAATGTTGGTTCAGCAAGGTGATGGTACAGATGGATGAAACTGTTTGAGTAAAACAAGAACAGATCTAGACTATTGCATAAAACTCAAAATGAATCTTTCAAACTTTTGTGGGTGGTGTGTGTCTGTTTTTTGTGTGGCATGTCTCTGCACATCCTAGACTAGAAGCAGAAGTACAGTACTGAAATATTACTGTGCCATTTCTAAGCTAAAAACAGCTTAGAAACTTACATCCAAAAAGCCCCTTTGCCCTGTTTTGTAGTCACAAGGGATTCAGAGAAGCTTATAGGTGGAATATCTGTACCAGACCTCTCGTGCTCTTTGATTTAGGGGGGAGGGATAGCTCAGTGGTTTGAGCATTGGCCTGCTAAACCCAGGGTTGTGAGTTCAATCTGTGAGGGGGTCATTTAGGGATCTGGGGAAGAAATTGGGGATTGGTCCTGCTTTGAGCAGGGGGTTGGACTAGATGACCTCCTGAGATCCCTTCCAACCCTGATAGTCTATGTTCATCGCTCACTGATTGAGGAGTCCTGTGCCAATTCAGCTTCCGACAGATAATCAACTGACAGGTTAACCCGTATCCACTTCTGCAGTGCACATCAATAACCCTCACGAATGAGTTGCTTATTTTAGATGAACCATCTATGGAATTAATTGATTCGTCAGAAGCTTTGCCAATTTCCTCTCTGGTAAAGTAGGCAAATTAGATGATGCTTTGTGTAAGAGCCAAACAATTGTCCTAAAGTACTGAAATCACTGCTGTGCAGTGGACGAATCTTGTGGTTCATATGAGTTTCTGAAAGAGCAGTGGTTCTTGTTTTACTGTTGCTCTTGACCTCTGCCTCCTCCCGTCTTTCTGTTTATCATGCTCACTTTGTTTTACTTAGATTGAAAGCTCTTCAAGACAGATATTGTATCTACCTATGTGTTTGGTACAGCACCTGGCCCAGTGGGACATGAATCCTGACAGGGCTTACTGCCATACAAAGGATAAGAATGTCATGGCACAGTGGTGATGTACTGTGCCCTCGATGGTAGTTAAGCAAGGATGAAGGAGTAATCTGATTAATAACTTAAAGCCAGATTGTCTCTGTTCTTAGCATGGGTGTGCAATGGGGAGGGAGCAAGGTGCTTCTTCCTTCTCCATGTGAGACCTACACCAGGGCAGGGCCAGTCATAGTCCCTGCATGCCTAAGGCAAGGAAGAGCATCCAGGATCCAAGTGCTTGACCCCTCCTTTCTTTCTACCAGCCCACAAGCTGGCCAGTCATGGCAACATGAGCATGCAGTGATGTAGCATGGGATGATAAAGCAGGTATTCTCTTTGCACCCTGGAGATCTGAATTGCCTCTGACTTTTATGAAGGGCTGTGTGTCTCTAATTCTGTTTGCATGTCGCCAGTTGCAATAGTAGCAGCAGACTGGATTGCTGGGCAAGACCACCCTAAGAATGATCCATGTTAGGTCCCAAAGCATTTGCTAGTGGGGACAAGATAAATATATTTAAAGACAAGCACTAAATTTGTGATTATTTTTTTTTAATAACAGAAAAAGTAATTTTAGAGATTTTTATGGTTCCCTCTGAGCACTCTACATTTGGATGTCATACAAAGAAATGTTCCTGATCCGACTTTTAAAAATGTTCTAAACTTTTCTCAACACTTATTCAGCAGCAGTGACATATAAAGAATACTTATGATTGGTGTGATACAAATGTTTGGGGTTTTTTCGTCTGTACTCATGATGGACTTTATAGTATACTACATCATCATGTAATATATGTATATAAAATTATAATGATTGTACATTTATAGAATGCATTATGTTCTGGAGGATTCAAAAATGCCACATCAGCTTAACAGATGTGCAATACCATACAGAAGAATTGCTTCATTCACCAACTGTTTAACAGCAGCAGCGTTCAGGGCAGGAAGCGTATAATGACTTTTTTCCAGTTGAAACTTCATTGGAATAAAGGAGAATGCAAATACCTGAGTTGGACTTAACCTAGGTGGTCCTGTTCTAACCTCCCTACGCTGAGCATTACCAAGGCAATACAGAACCCTTAATGATTCCAAGGAGAGTTGATGGACCTTTTCTGAATGACATGTGTTTTCATTTTAAAATGGCTTTTTTTTTTTTGAAAACGGAATTCTTTGTATAAAGTTGTCAGCATTTTAAATTTTCCGTGGAAGAATGTAGTGCTTTAACATTCTTAGAAAAATGGATTTAGCAAAAGAAAATTGTCAATTTCTGTTTTCAATGTTTTTGATGATTTTGTGGGGAGAAAAAAATCATTTAAAGATGCTGGGAAAACCACATGAGGCCCATTTCAGCTATTTTGAAATGAAAACAACTTTGACATCTTTGGCAGCAATTATTTTTGACCAGCAGTGATCACAAGTCGTCAGGGCCTCAGTTTTACATACCACTGAAAGATGTCACATTCAAAAGCACAGTGTTCCCTAGCAGGATACTGGGGCACTGGGTCAGTGCTAGAACCTAGAGGCAAAATTGTTATCCCACTAAGGTCAATGGCAAAACTTCTATGAGTGAGGTCAAGGGTTTTCACCCACGTGTGAAGCCAGCCTATCTTGCTTAACTTGTGTGATCTAGCAGGTTTTCAGCACAAGGCAGTTGTGCCGTAAGCCACATTTAAAATGTTTCACAAGTCCTATGTACACAGTAAATATGGTTCATGTAAAACTATAAATGAAGGAATGACTAGCAAGAGGAAGAGAACAAGTCAGTGTAACATCTAAATGAAAATGTGAGGAGGTTGTGCAGCTGGGGAATCTTTCATGAGTCTCATGCTGATGAGCTTCTAAACGCCGCTATAATTCTGGCACATGTAAATCTGCCCCAAAAAAAGTCTGGGATAAAGAAGCCAGACAAATCTGAATTCTTAACTAGAGAGCCAAGACAACTGCTTAAGATAGCAAGGGAGAAAGGGGAGGTAGTTGCACAAGCATTACTGTTCGTTATTCAGTGCCACACGTGTACATGGTGCTTTGCAAACAGTTAAAAACATGGTGGTGCCTCACTCCAGGAGCTTACCATCTGAGGCCTTGGTCCTGCAAAGAATTGGGTATGTGGGTTTCTTTAAACACACGTGGATGTCTTTGCAAGGTTGGGGCTTTAAGGCTCCAGTTCTGCTCTTTTTGAAGGCAAAACTCTCTCTGACATCAAAGGGAGAAGGATCAGGCCATTATTACACACAACACAGTGATTGATGACAATAGACAAAGAAACGGGGGTGGGAGGATGAGGGTTATAACAGTGGCCAAGCATAGCATATTCTTATATAAAGATAGGACTGAACTCGCCCTGGTGTAACTCCAATAAAGGCAATGCAGTCGCACTAGGGATTCAAATAACCCACAGAGTTTCTAGCTCTAGGCAGTTATTGGAAATGGAGTCCTTGAATAGGAACTGGGACTCTGCGACTTCCAAGTAACTTGCTCTTCTGACCTCTGCATAAAGAAAAATGTGCAATATTAAAAAATAATTCTGAGAGAGAGAAATAACTTGATACCTAATTTTTTTTAAAAAAATCTGTAACTTATATTTGAAGAAACAGCCTCAACTTGTTAAAAAGCCAGATGATAAAACCATGAACATTTTTAGACCAGCATGAGTCAGTCTTTGGAGTTAAATGTGAACGTGTTCATCATTGAAAACATGAAAATGTTTTAATTAAAATAATAAAACGATTATTAAAATGGGGGCTTGATCCTGCAAAGCCCTACTTGCATGATGAAGGCTTACCCTTGTGTGCAGTCCCATCAGGCCTGATTCTGGGCTTGCTTACACTGGTATAAAACACATTGACTTCAGTGGTGTTAAATCCTGGTTTATGGTGATGTCAGGGACATCCATCAAAGTGAAAAGATTATTCCTGTGATACAGGCTGTGCGTGGCTGGGGCTTCAATTCCTGAAGAGAAAAGAGTGTATAAAATAATAGTTTTTAAAGTTCAGCTGAACTTTGCCACAAAAGGTACAGCATGGAAAAAATCATCTACGCTGCCTTTGGCTTTGTGGACTGATGGTGGTGCTGGATTGCTGCTCATGTTCTTACAGCTGAAGTGTGGGATTTTTGGTACAGAAGTGGTTTTCTGTTAGTCAGGAGTTAACAGGCATGGGCTGCATGTTTTGCCAATAAGTGTCTTTATTAAGTATATTTTTGAAAGAGTTTCTTTGCGTGCCTGTAAACAGCAGCAGTTGGTGGAGTATGCTTCGATAAACATGTCAATGTATTTGGTAAATTTGGATGTGAAGACATGTCTGAGTTAAGCTGATATCTTTCCATCATGGAACGCTACGAGCACAAACCTGCAGCCCTCCTGCATGGGGCTCTCCTGGCAGTCAGTGGGAGTTCTGTGTGTGGATGGCAACAGGACTGACTGAGTTATTGATGGAGGGTAATTTTGTGTGGCCCTGCTGAGCAGTTTTAAATTCCTCTCTGGATAGAGGGAACAGCTGCCAACATTCTCCTGGCTGTTTTGAAACGGACTGAGGTCAGCGGGAGGATCAGAAGAGCTGGCTTTCAAAACGAAAACTGTGTTTTTTCTGTGTTGAGCCTGACCCCACTCAGGACTGTCTTTCTGTGTGACCAGCAGGACTTTCTGAGCATAACACGCCAGACTTTGCACTGTATTTGACTGTTTCACAATTTACCACCAGTGCAAGCCAATGATAAAGCTGGGATAGATGGAGCACAGGAGGAGCCTCAGGTGCCATACATCTTCCAGACTGGCTCCTACACCAACCCCAGTCTCCTGTGATTAGCGCAGGGGATCTGGCCATGTTGTCCCTGTACTCCAGTGATCTCCAGCTGTTGAATAGCCCTTTGGAGCTGTTAGCAGCTGCAGTAATATAGAGCAGCCTCTAGTCTGCTCTAAGTTACATTTAGGTACTGGACCAGCATATAGATGGCCCAGAATTGCAGGTGGAGGGGCACAGAGGCCATTTTAGCACAACCCCATACCCCCAAGCTCTACAGTGTGCTCATCAACCACCGCTATTAGGTATTCTGACACCTCCGGTGGTTTTAAATGGATATACAATGGGCCATGCACATGAAGCTTGAAATGGGGAGAAAGATCAGATGTGGTGAAGCATGACTCATAATGTAGTTGTGATGTGGTAAAAGTCCTTGATTATATGTTCATGTGTGATCCACTCACAATACAACAGTCTGAATCCCAGTTTATTATTTGTCATTAGTGGAAGTTACAGGAAAGGTTTAGTATTTGGATAACAAAATATTGCAGATCAGGCCTGAGATACATTGGGAGAGCGTTGTTCAAAAGCTGGTTGTGTGCTGGCACACTATGGCTGGCTTTAGCCATTGCAATCTGTCCTTAACTTCATGAGCACCAAATTTACCACACACACAAATTAACATAAAAGTGATTTAAGAATGAGAATTGAGATCAGGAAGAATAATTGTGGATCAGACCCCAATTGCCTCCACATAAGTGTCTTGATCCCAAGTCCCAGGCCAAATTATTTCTCCTTTGGCTCTTCCACTGTTGGTTCAAACAATCAAGACAAATGCATAGTTTAAAAAGAAACTGAACTGTGTATTAAAGGCCAAATTTCCATAATGTAGAGGCATGTGCAACTGTGAGCGCAGATCTGGTATTTGCATCAGCAAATGGTCACAGCTAATCAAATGCATGCAAAATTACCACAGCTGCATATGCAGTTACATGGCTAAAACAATGGGGAAACTGATTCTTAAGACCTCTCCTCAGGCTTGTGTGCTCTATGAACCCTCACCCGTCTAAGATACGTTCTTCTTTGATGACTTAGGTTCAAAGTCACCGAGTCACAATAGCTGAGTCGGTAACACTGCTCAGCTGCTGCTGTGATTGCATTGCAGGGTCAAGGAAGATGTTCCAAGGTGTGATGAGAAAAGGTAGAATCACTCTTTTGGAAATAAGAGTCCAAGGGAGCAACATGGCAAGTGGAATTGGCAACGGTAGGACACAAGCGGGGAAATGGACCACATCTACAGGGAGGCATTCGTAGTATTTGCACTCCGGGAAGTGTGGAAGACAAAGCTAGGCACAGTTGGAAGAGTGAATAGATTAGACCAAACTAGAGATGAGGTTCCAACAGAACAGAGCTGTGCACACACAGCTTCAAAGATGGGGATTTAGTGTGAGATTTTCAAAGGCATTTAGATGCCTGAACTGCTTAGGGGCTTTTGAAAATCCCACTAGGGAACATCTACATCTTTAGGTGCCTAAATAACTGAAAATCTGGCCCTTAATCTGCACAGAGACTGTGCTTTGTGTGAAGCTGCTGCTTTGTGTGTGCTATGGAATTCATATTTATTTGTGTCCTGTTGACTTTTAATGCCATTTCTTAGAATTTACTGAATGGCTCTGGCTTAACAATACACAAGATTCCATTCCCGAGCTAAAGAAACACTTTGGTTTTCTGCCTCTCATTATATCTGATTTGCTGTGGGTGTGTAACATTCTTTTCTTTTTAAGCAAGTGAGACCATGGAAATATTTACATTTTTCTATGGCACTTGGTCTGTACATAGCCAACATTATCTGTTCCTTTCATTTTTTTGCTAGTTAAAAGTAAATTGATGGAATTCCAATTCAGTGGTAATTTCAGGTTTCAGAGTAGTAGCCGTGTTAGTCTGTATTCGCAAAAAGAAAAGGAGTACTAGTGGCACCTTAGAGAGCTACAGCTCACTTCACAAAAGCTTATGCTCAAATAAATTGGTTAGTCTCTAAGGTGCCACTAGTACTCCTTTTCTTTTTGCAATTCAATGGTAATAAGGCTTTTTAAATGGTAAACGGTTTGTTTGTTTTTGTTTGTTTTTTCAAAATAGCTGTAGTGAAGGCACTGTGACATGTAGTTGAACAGAAGTGTCATTTGATCATAGTGAAGTTCCTTGTCCAGCACCCCATCCCACGGGAGAGCTAGTGTACTGAAGTCTGAGTAGCAGCCGTGTTAGTCTGTATTCGCAAAAAAAGAAAAGGAGGACTTGTGGCACCTTAGCGACTAACCAATTTATTTGAGCATAAGCTTTTGTGAGCTACAGCTCACTTCATCGGATGTCACATGTCTGTATGCAGTATCAGACAACAGGGGGTGAAGTGAACTGAAGGCACAGTAAACTGTTTAACATCACTGTTTGTATGAGAAGTGTTGGTTTAGACAAACGTGACGCGCATGTAATAGATTTATTTGGTTTCAGAGAGATGAAGTGGGTGAGGTAATATCTTTGATTAGACCAATTTCTGCTGGTGAGAGCCAAGCTTAAGAAACCTTGTCTCTCCCACCAACAGAAGTTGGCCCAATCAAAGATATTACCTCACTAATAGGGCAGCTGGTTGCCCTAAAAGTTTGTTTGTTCTTTTCAAAGGTTAAAAACTGTAATTTTAACCTTTGTTTCTTCTTCATTCTGAGACAAAGCCTGGTATAAAAAAAATAAAATAAAACCTGTCAGGCGATGGAGAATGCACTGTGTGGCTTTTACAGAAATGTTTTCTTGATTTTTATTTTAAAACAGACACATGAGGTAACATCAAAAGATGACCCACTAGGTACAGTGAAGAAGAGCTCCAGAGAACTAGAATGTGGTACCCAATCAGACAGCAGATGGTGGTTTTCTGAGCTGCGACTGAATTCTACTAGAAGTTCCACGGAAATTGACATATTAAATTACTTCATGCTGATCATGTTATGGCAATAAAGACAAAATGAATTAAAGACTGAACACTTTGTTATCTAGAAAGGTAAGAGTGTTTTTTAATGTTATATTAATAATTACTGAACTACAATGCTGTTGAATGTTGATAAAGGCAGAACTGCTTCTTGAAATGCTGCTGCTGACAGTCTGTGGCAGGCACTTTAAAATATGATTTCTGAGTCTTAGGAGAAAAAAGAATAAATTATTACTTGTGATTACAGGACTTCAGGAAAAGCTTATTCTAGTCACATCTCCTTGAACATTTGCCTGCATCCCCTCTGCTCTCCATATAGGCTACCTTTGAATGATACGTGAGAGGAATGTACTCAGTCTTTTTTGGTCACAGATAATATAGACATTGTCAATGGAAGATCTGTATGAAGTCCTCAAAACAAAACAAAATTGGCAGCATGTGCACACACATTTGCAGGTAGTTCCTGATTTCGTGCAAAATGGTGAATGGGGATGAAGCTTATATGTTGCAAACCTACTGAAGCTACTGTCACTAGAAGCACCTTGCCTATGAGCCTGTATCTGATATCTCCGATTCCTAACCCCATCATGGCCTAATAAACATACCTCATGCTTTTAACACTCAATCTTCACACCCCGTTCCCCAGGAGAGTCTAATGGAGAAGGTGAACTGCATTGAAATGGTTATAGTCATTCGCATTTTGTATTCTTAACTTTTTGTTACTTTATAAAAATATACTCTGTTTTAGAGTTATGGAGGCCGGGTGCTTTAAAGAAGTGTATCCTCCAGTTTGCTATTTTCATTTTGGTCGAGCTGGATGAAACGTGTTGCAAAAGTATTTGGGGGAAAATCATCACAAGTGCCCAAGTCACTTAGGAGACTAAATTCAATTTTCAAGAGTGGCATAGGTGTTCAAACCCTAAGCATTATTGAAAGTCAATAGGATTAGATGCCTAAGTCAAATTTTTAAATGTAGCTAGGTGCCTAGAGATGCAGATAGGTATCTAGTGGGTTATGCAAGCGAGCCTATGCACCTAATTCCCCCTGTGCTTTTGAAAATCCCACTAAGTGCCTATCTATATCTTTAGGCACCTAAATATCTTTAAAAACCTGGCCTGTGGAGATTTGGCCAAGATCACACCTCAAGTCAGTGTGAAAAGCAGGACTAGACTGTACACACCAAAGTTTGTACCTGAGATGACCAAACTCCCGTACACATTGGGGAGAGGCGTTTAATACATTACCAGTCTAGAATTTCCCGGGGAAATGTGCAAAATGATTTTAGTGAGGATAGTTAAAAAACGTTCTTCAAATGCAAGACTAGATTGTGTCCCATTGGCATACCCCATGTAACACAGTGCAGGGGAGGAATTGTGGCTCCAGGGCGGGTAGTAATTTATTTCTGGCCTCTACCTAGTGTGCAGCTCAGGGCTCAGCTCTGTTGGGTGTAGTAGGGGAAAGCAGAGTCAAGGTTCCATCCATTCCCCACCTTTCCCTGCTCACCAACTGCGGAAGTAGGGTAACCCAGTGCCCCTGACCTTTATGCACCCAATCCAGGCAGGGGAATAAAGGTTATTGGGGTTTATTCCCCTCTGCTCTCCTGTGTGGGCATCACATCTGAGTCAGAATTTAGAGCTTAGTGTAGAAAATATCCTCCATCTCTTGCAAAGTATTTGAGTTTTTTAAAGTAATAGTGGGCAGATGTGCAAACACTAATGATTATTTTTTAAACTCTCTTCAGCATCCGTTACTCCAGCATTGCATTGATGAGGCTCCTCCAAGCTGAGGATCTGGGGTATAAGTGGTCAGTGAAAGGCAAGGCAAGGCAAGAAGAGCAGTCAATCTGAAAAAGAACCCACTGTTCTAGCTTGCCTGCCTGTCAGGGTAAAATTGGTTTTATTACATTTTTTTCCCCCTCCACAAGCATTTCTAGTCCTCTGAAAATCCTCACTGAGAATCTTCAAACATGGACTGATATTAATCTATTCTGTTTGTATCCATCACCTCTTTCATAGGGTGTTTGAAGCTTGCTAGTAGACCCTTTTAAATGAAATGATTCATTTCCCAACACTGTCCAGCCGCACATATAGAACTGCTCTGCTTCGTGTGGCTCCTAAGATTTGTTTTTGTGGACCAGATCTCAAGCTTTGTTCCTTCAGTTGTTTTGTATGACAACAAGAGACAGTCAAATTGATTAAAACTTCTAAGTGTATTAAAAGCAAGGCTGGCTGAAAGCTTAAATCAATAGTTCTCTGGGAGACACTAGAAAAGTACTACACTTTGGGAGGCTTTGGTCAGTGACAACCGCTATGCTGCTGTGTCAGACTTCAGGCACTGTTGGTGTTCTGTGATGGGGTGTGTACCCTAAAGAGGCCCTGAATGGGTAAATGTGGGCCTGAGAGACCAGTTATGTCATCTGGCTGCACCTGGAAGGAGAGCCAGGCTTAGCTGATCATGAAGCCCCGCTGGGCAAGAAGAGGCTGGTTAGTATAAAGAGAGGAAGTCTGTAGTAGAAGGGGGGCTGCAGTCAGAGAGTCTGCAGTCATTGTCTGGGAGTAGAAAACTAGTAAGGTGTTCGTGGCTGCTTCACGGATATCAGGGGACCGGCAGGTAGAAGAAGCCTCCCCATGCTGTACATTGTCACATAACTGCAGTTTGTCCTTGTCATGAGGCTTCCCAGTGCTTCCCTTTGGGACAATGCAGATTTGTGCTGTCTTTTGACTCCTAAATGGGGCCTGGATCCACCAACATTTCAGGCCAGTTGATAAACAGACCCCTCCAGAGCGTTTGACCACCTTCCCCAATCTTCCATAGAGATGCTCCCCCAGGTCCCTCTCTTCTGATTGATCTCTTGATCTTCCCCTTAGATTGTTGGGCCTGATCTAAACACAGTTAAACCAGCACAAAACCCTCTTGGTTAGGGGTGTGAGTTTTTAAAAAAAGCAGACAAAAAAGAAGTTATACTGGTACAACCCCCCTAGTGAGGACCCACAACAGTATAAAGGTGCCTTAAACAAGTACAGCTTATTCCCCTTCACATACAGGAAGAGTGATACCCTATAAGACACCTCTACATGGATGTAAATGCATCCACAGAAGGGGATTGTACCAGTATAACAATATCTGTACAGTTAAAGTGGTACGGGGGTCCCCGGTATATGTTGGGGTTGCATTCTTGAAAAGGGCAATGGATACCGAAACGACGGACACTGGGGAATTTTTTCCCATAAGAAATAATGGCCCGCTCCACCTCTTCCTGCCCAGTTTCGTCCCCTCCTCCAAGTGCGCCCCATCCCCGCTCCTTCCCCTCCCTCTCAGTACCTGCAGCAAGCCGGGGAACAGCTGTTTCACGGTGAACGGAAGGCGCTGGGGGGGGGGGGGGGGGGATGGCTGCCGGTAGGTGCTAAGCACCCACAGAAAAGCCACGGGGTAAAGCAGTGGATTTGAGTGCAAAATAATTAGTAGACAAAGATAGATATAGGCAAGGGAGTAAGGGTCCCTTCTCCGATGCAATTGAACAGAAATGGAGTGACAGGCAGGCTGCTGTAGATGGTTTGTGCTCCAGAGGAGAAGGCTCTCATACCCACAATGGTGAAACTGTGAAAAGACAGAAAGTAGGCTGGTGTTTGACAAAGCGGAGAGGGTGGGGACAGGAGGGAAAAGACTTCAGGTGCATTAAGTAGAGCAAAACTATTGATGTGTTGAAACACAAGGTGGGCAGTTTTACATTGGATGCTGTGGAATGAATGGGAGAAATCATTTAATTTGTCTGAGGATGGCAGTAGTTTCTGAATGTGCTGATAAGATGCCTGATGGGGAATGAGTCTACAGAGAGAATCCACATTTCTGAATCAAGCTGATGTGATAATTAATCTCTTGTGATTCTAATGGATGTCTACAGAGCAGGAGAAACAAAAGATCATGCTCTGAATGTGATTAATCATCATTAGCTGTCAGACCAAGAGTTTTGGAAGTGGGTAAACAAGCCTTAGGCCAGACTGGTGACTGCATCTGAGAAAATTGCAGGAGCAGAAGAGTGGGGAGATGGGGCTCAGCATTTATTTTCCATGAGTGTTATGGTGTTTTATTACTTGTCCGAAATCACTCTGCTCCCAGAATGTATAAACAGAAGGAACAGCCTTTTGATTTTTAGAACAAAGCTCAGTGACTCAGGACTCAAACTTAGTGAGGAAATTACAGGAGAGACAGTTGACCACAGTCTCGCACATGGGGCCCCACTCACATACAGGCTCTATAGGAACCTGAACAGTGAGCACAAAGACAGTGCGAAGTAGTTCTACTGCTGACAAAAATTACAGTGTCTTGCTGTACAGACTCAGGGGTTTAGACCCGTATTCTTACAAATGGCTAATTTGAAACAGTATTACATTTTTGCCACGCTGTGTGGGGTTGGGCAAACCACTTAATCTCGGTGACTCAGTTTCCCTTCCTGTAAAACGGGAGTTACTACTTCCTTTGTAAAGAATTTTGTGATCTTTGGATGAAAGGTACTGTAGATGTGCTGAATATTGATTAATTATTGCTGCTATTTTGTTGGGATGAGAGTAAGCATTTATTTTTAGTTAACACAGTTTGATGCCAACTCTCTTCCTCCTCATACCTAGGAGCATGGGATATTTGTTAGTGTACGTTTAGGGTGCCCAGATGGGGGCAAAAGGGGCAGTTTGCTCCAGTGTTCCCCCCACTTGAAAGGGCCCCCAAAATGGACGGTTAGCTGAGCCAAATGTGAGTGAGAGGCTTTGCAACCTGACACATGGAATCCCAGCGCTACTCAGGTTTGGTGCTCACCACCGATTGTGTAGGGAGCCACTTGTCTGCCCTGGCTGGCCAGATCCCACTGTTGCTGATTAACATGGATACAGTTTATACCAGCCAAGAATTTGGCATGTAGTGTATGAAATGTCACTATCTCTGAAATGTGCCTCGCCCGAGGAGGCCCCCAAAGAGAGAGAAGCTCCTTCCACCTCTCCCTCTGATAACAAATGAGCCAGGCACAATCTGCCACTGAATAAGGACTTCAGTATAATGTTTGAATCACTTCACGTACTACTAAAATCTCACCAGCTCTGGAGTGTGTAGCAGCTGTCTAACAGTGCATAATTCATGTGCTAGGGATGGTCCTATTATTTATGTAGCTTCATAAATGTACTCGGTGCTTTACAAAACATAATCCCTTCCTGAAAGGTTTACAATGTCGGGAACAAAGAATGAGCAGCAGTTCAGAGGCCTGATCCACAACCCATTTATGTCAACGGAAAGATTCCTATTGAGTTCAATGGGCTTTGGGTTGGGCCCCAAGAGTTGGATGGAGACATCAGAGGAGGTAAGAACTACATAGCAGAGCTTCCTGGAAGATATGGGTTTTAAGGAGGTAAACCCCAGGTGCGGGTTACAGGATTGGCCTTGACTAGCAATGGTGAGGTAAAAACTACCCGTGCCTTGTCTCCATTAGGGTGTTCCTTAGAGGTGACTATCTTGGTGTAAAAAAGCTGCTGCTGCTCCAGGGAGAGGAAAAGACATGAGGTGGAACTAAGATAAATCAAAGGATGTGGAAGAAGTAATTTTTACCCCTGGGATTCCACAGTCCAAAGTATTTGCCATACTGCATAAGGTCTAAAGTGGATCTACGTCTGGCAGCTCCCAGCTGTTCTAACAGCTCGTCTACCTTTTGGCTTTGGGTAAGCGTCAAATTTCAGTATTGCATTGGCCTTTCGGTAATTGTTGCAGAAGTGTTCCGTGCCATCAGGCTTTGGCACAATGAGACTTCTCCCTTTGCCGTGCAATTCTTCCACCACGCCCAGTGCCAGCATCATCTGTAGTTCATCCCAAACTGTGTCCCACGTCTTTAGGGGGAGCAGCTGAGGAGTCTCAGGGTTACCGGGGCTTTAAAGGAACTATCCTGATTTGCTGCTGTTGAGGATCTGGCTCAGCTTTTCTTTGGAGGAACATATGTAATTGCTGTATGAGGAATAAATGCATTACACAGACATATATTTTTATAGCTTTGTGACATGTACTCTTGTAAATAAAGGGTTGAAAGTGAGTGTTTTAATCATTAGATCTGAAGATGGTGTAACCATGATAATATAAAGGTGTATATTCTACATTCTTTCAAGGTACAAAGTACAAACTAGAGACGATTGAGCTGTTCATTGAGAGTAATTTATCTGACTAATGTAACCTTTTTCTCCTGTTGGTAAAGTGTCTGCAAAGAGATATTTTTACTTTTTTTTAATTTTTTACAGATTTTTTTCATTAATCAAAATTGTGTAATGGGTTTTATGAACACATCTGAGCCCTGGAATGTTTGCTAGTACTCTGTAGTGACTATGCCTATGATTGGTCAATGCTGGAATTCCAGTGTTGCCCTCTCTCAATTTTATTACAAGCCCCACAATATTTGGTGTGTTTTCTTGAAGCCACAGCTCCTGGAATCATGTAATTATGAGGAAATCTCTACTTTCATTTACAAAAAAAAATGTTTCTAGCTCTCATGGTTGAAGCTTGAAAGTGGGATCCAAATGCACCCTCAAGGTTCAAAAAGCAAAGCAAAGGACTCAAAACTTACAATTGTAACCCTTCTGCCCATCAGAGTTGGCAGCAACAAGGGCCGGGTTCAGTATCTAGGGGATCCATTCCAATAACACAATGCAAACCGGCTCGAGCCCCCACCCGGTGACCTGGGACAAATATATACCATCCCCGCTGGGCGCCTCCAAGAGGCAATACTTCCCCTCTCACCAGCACCTAGTCTGAGTGTAGCAAAAAGCCTTTTAATAACAGAGAGAAACAATGTGGCATTATGTTGGGGAAACACCACCAACAGGATTCATAATACAACCCATGAGCAAAAACCCACCCCAAGCAAATTGGGGCATGCCCTTTCCCTTTGGTTCTTGAGTCCAGCAACCCCAAATCACCAAAAGTCCAATGACCCAAAAGTCTCTGTCCCTGGTCAGGGCAGCCCCAGAGTTCGAAAGTTTATCTGCAGAGCTTTACCTCTCAACCTGGGTGGAGATGGGGGGGGAAAGAGAGAGAGAGAGGTAAGGGGCACCTTACATGGTCTGAAGCTGACCGCCCCGCAGCTCCATAGGCCTTCACTCCGCTCCACCAGCCGCCCCACAAACTGCTTCGCTCAGCTCCGTTCTGCAGCCCACAAGCAGCTCCCGCCGTCCCACGAACTGCTCCGCGTCCTACAAGCAGCTCCTGCCGTCCTATGAACTGCTCCACCAGCCGGTCCACAAGGCACTCCAGCCGTCCCGCAAACTGCTCCTCGAGCCGGTCCACGAACTGCTCCGCGTCCCACAAGCAGCTCCTGCTGTCCTATGAACTGCTCCACCAGCCGGTCCACAAGGCACTCCAGCCGTCCCACAAACTGCTCCACCATATATCTTCAGGCTCCCCCACTACTGAACACAATGCTCAGTGATTTCAGCTCTTCGTCAGTTCAGCTCTTTGGTGAATTCAGCTTGTAGTAGGGGAGCCTCAGTGCTGGTGCACCATTAGCCCAAAGTGATCTCAGCAGCCTGTAAACTCCTAATAGAATCAAAATTAGCCCTGATATTCCACAGTGGAGAGAGGAGGAAGTGCAATTAGCATGTAAGGACCTCACCCAGGGGCCTATGCCACCAACTATTAATACTTGTCCCCAGCCTCTCTCAATTCACAGAGTTTTGGAACCCATGACCCTTGCCTAGCGAGTGCTACTTAGTTGATGGTGAGTCCCTCCATCATAACAAAAGGCCAAGTACAGTTCCAAGCACAGTTCCCATAATCAGGGTGGTAATAATTTATTCTTCCTGCCCCAATAACAGAGACACTGGGGATCCCACAGCAGCCAAAGTGACCATTTGGGCAGCTATGGCCTCATTCTAGGTGGGGTGGGTGTGCCTATGCAAATGAGATTGGCCCCTGAAGTTCTTTTCCACAACTTGCCACACCTCACCACCGGATGTCAGGGTGGAGCTCATCCTGACACTGCTTACACAATTATTTTAATTTCATGATTTCTAAGCCAGTCTCATGATTTCAGGGGGACTGACTCATGATTTTTGAACAAGCGGGGTTGGCAATACTAGAATTCTCTCTATGTGCTATAGGTTAGGTCATCTAAATCTTGTTTCCTCTTTGCTGATTGCCTAACTTCACTTTTATGAGGTCCTTCTGCTTCCACCCAGAACAAATTTCATTTTGATGTTTCTTGAGGCCCTGCAATCTCCTACACATTGGCAGACCCCCAATGAAGTCAGTGGGGCTCTGTGCAGGTGTATGGTCCAGCTGAGCATATGAGTTTGCATGATTGGGGCCAAAACGATTCACAGCAACAGACTGTAAATTTGAATCAATGATGGGGTATAATTGGCCCAACTGACAGCACTTTCATGATGAACGAACTCTGGGAACATAGTTACGCTATTTCACCACATTTTTTAAAAAATAAACCCTGATCTCTGTTTCTGTGGTCTCTTGTCGTGATAGCTAGAACGCCTCCTTGTCTAAAAGCTTCCAAGTGGCTGTAGTCATCATACCTCTTGGTGAGAGTGCCTACAGTTCCCTCATGCTGACTAAGTGCCTAGAGTTTGCGTGTTTTCGTATTCCTGCCTCCTTCTGAAATCAGAAAAACTGGTTCCCTCACCTGGGGAAAACCCTGCAGCAATGAGCCCCGAATGCAGGGGTTCTCAGAACTGTTTATCATCATGCCCCACTTTTACCAAAGCAAAGGAACTTAGGTCCCAGTTTCACATGTTGCTGTGGAATTGTTGGCCACTCAGAGGAATCCTTGTTTGAGCCCTGAAGCCCAGCTGGGCGTGTGAGATTTCAGCATGGCTGTGGAGATACATATAGGAAAAGCCAGCAGCTATTTTCATGTGCTTATTTTCAAGACTGGTAAATAAAATTTTAAGACAGGAGTTTCAGGCCCCATCAATGGCCTGATCTTTGAACTGCAGCATAGAGCTAATAAGATGGCAACCTTACATAGCTGCACAGCATCTTCCTCTGGATCAACAAACATCAGGGCTCTCTCTCAGCCACCAGGCATTACGTTTTTGTGTGTGTCCTGCTTAAAGAACTTTTCATTTACAGCCCCACTGCAGCCTTGTGTTCAGGTGTAAAAGCCCTGCAGCAGGAGGTGGGACAGTGTCACTCTAATGTGATTTTACCATTTACAATATTTTCAGTGATATTTGCTGACTAAGTTCCAGGGGAGGCTAGAAGTGTGTGTGTGGAAGGAGAAACAGTGCCTTGGAGATGGCAGACCTCCCCCCTTCCCCACAGAGCATGTTGATGTTGCCCTCTGTGCACACATCTAGATTGCATGATCTGTTATTATTTGACACTTTATCACTTAAATTCTTAGGGCTACATTGTGTCTGTAGCACACAGCCCTTAGTAAGGGACACTGAGTAGCTGGGCCAATGCAGAAATGTCTCAAGAAGCCACAATTTTCTCTTTGCTTCTCCTCAACCCTTGATCCAGGGTTTTAATAATTGCAGCTGGCCTGAATCCGTCACCAGGCCTCGTCCCCTTCCCCACCCATTTTCTGCCCACCTGTTCTGGGGAGAAAGTGAGAAGGCACCTTAACTCTACTTTCTCCTTTACACCTACAGCCAAGGACCAGGTAGCCTGCATAAGGATGTAAGGTAGGATTCTGTGCTGTCCAGGTCACAATCTAGTTCTTAGTGTCTTTGCTTTTGTTATTGATACTGATAATTTTTTATTTAAGCTTGACACACATGGAGCAAGGGATGTTATGGCAAAAGCTAAGAGTTCCGGATTAAAGCACAAGCTGAATGTATTTTGGAAATGTGTATTAATAGTCTGATTTGCATAAGATCTATGGACAGGGCTTCAATAAAAAGCTACATTAGGAAAAGGAAAAACAAGACTGGCTAACACAAGCCATTTCATCCTCTTGAGGTTCCTCCTCATCTCTGCCAAATCTCCGCAAATGCCCTTGTTCCTCTCCTCTTATGTTAGCCCCAAATCTCTCCCATGCCATGGCCTCTATCCCGCAAGCCAAAAGAATCTGGGGAAGATTCCACTTAGCACCTACTGCTTTCTATAGGAGTTAGATACTGAAATACCTTTGAGGATCTGGTCTCAGGAACCGCAATGCTGGGCACTAGTACAAAAGCCTAAGGTCCAGATTTTTAAAGGTATTTAGGTCCCTAGTAGGATTTTTAAAAACACTGGAGCAAGTTATGCATCTAACTCCCAGGTTCAATAGCTGCCAGAAATAGTCACCTCTAGGAGTAAATTGTCTCTATCTTATGCACATGGCCTTCATGCTTGCTTTTGAAAATTCCACTAGGTGCCTAATACCTTTTGAAAATCTGGCCCTATGTGATTGTCAATACCACTCCTATATTGACCATAGGGTAGCTTTTGTTCAGTAATGGGGAGCTCGCCTTCCTGGCCAGGGGCTGAGAGTCTGGAAGCATTCCCGATCATTGTTTTGTGTGAGAACTGCAGCTCTTCCACAATAACGGATGTGTAGGGGATGTATGGATCTTGGATAAAGATAACTCACTCCTCAAGATGACACATTCCTAGCTGACATTGATTTGCAAAATGAATGACTACTGAAGCTGGAAAGCCCTGATCCTGCAAAACAATATGTCAAATACATGGGTCAATTTTGAATCTTTTAAATCTTGGTCCTTATTCTAGTGAGCTTCACTAGCCCTTAGAGATTAGTAGTGCAGCCACCTCTCCACTATATTTGTTTCAATACACTGTACCCATTTGGTCTGTTGGAATAGAAATTAAGAAGGCACAGTGGCTTGCAATATTACTTGAGGACTGCACAGACCTCCAGGTTCCTGGATTATTTATACCATTTTGTCTGGATCTCTTACACCTATATCTCAAAAATGCATATTAGTGCAATACTGCCCTTAGTGGCAAGCCAAGTTTTTTCCAAAACACATTTTTCCTAAAGCCCCAATACTATCATTTCTTTGTTCTGATTTATTACTGTTGCCTAAGCACATCTACTAGGTAGCAGCCTGCAAAAACAAAACACCCAGTACCATGTACATCAGGATTAACACACAAGGTCTATTATATTAAGCCACTCAGCATTGAACTAACTCATCTTTAATTTATTAGCTTCATTGGAATAGAAATTCTGACCGAAAAGTAAGCATTGTGTATATTAATGTTCAGGTTGTGATACAAAACAGTGAAAGCTACTGTAGGGAATTCAAAGTTTAAGGCTGTTTGTGCATCTCGAAAAGGAGATGGGAAGATTGGAAAACCAGATCACATTTTTAAAAAAAAGTTTCCCTTTGTGTTTTGCCAAGATTTTCAGAAGTGACTAGTGATTTTGGGACCCTCAATTGCTTGGGTGCCCAACTTGAGACATGTTTAAAGTGACTTGTTTTTCAGAGAATGGGTGCTCAGCTCTTTCTGAAAATCAGGCCCTCTTCAGGTGTCTCAAGTTGGGCATCAAACAATTGAGGCACCTAAAATCACTACTCATTTTTTTAATAATCTTGGCCTTTACAAATAAGACCTTAGAAAAATCTGAAACTGAAAACTTTCACCGGTTCTGCTATTTGCTTACTCATTGCACTTGCTACTCAGCTTCAACAATTAAAATGGACTCCTCAGTTTCACTAGTTCTCTCATCCATTAGTACAACATTGCGAGGCTTGGGTTGCAGATTGATGTAACAGAGCTAGTTGATTTAGAGCAGATGAGGATTTGATCCACTGGGTGCACAAAGAATGCAGAATCTGGCCCCATGCAAGGGAATGCTTAAATCCAGACATGCCTGTTTTGTATTCTTGCTTTTAATTTTATGAAAAAATATACCTATTAATAGTGTGGTTTGTAAAACTCCCTCTCTCTTCCTCATTTCCTTTATTTTTCTTAAACAGGAAAGAAACAAAATTCTGATCTATAAATAATACACACAGTGGCAGTGTTCAAAAACTGAGCTCATCCATGGTTTTCCCTCCCCAGCCCCTGCTCAGATTATTTTAAAAACGTCACGCGTAACAGAAACTGTACACCAGAGACTGCTGCTTGGTACTGCTGGCTTTACAACAAGCTTGAGAAACACAGTTGTGACATGGAATCCTGTTGTGTGGATGCAAATCATGTTACAATTGGAGCTATGTGGGGAGAACTTTTTGAAAGGAAACTGCTGAGACATGCCTGGGTTTGGATTTCATTACAAACCTGGGGCCTGATCCTGAGAAGTGCTGAGGACCCACAACTCATACTTTTAACACAGGTCCTTTGAGGAACATGCCTATAAATTTGGGCCAAATTCACTGAGGTCCACAGAAGGTTCAGTTACCTCGACTAATTTTTGAGAGAACATGGACCAATGTGTGGGTTTGAGTGGACAACATGCAAAATGCTGACCTAAAACTGGCAGTGCTTTGTGATTTGGGCTGAGTTTCACTTTGGCTGAAATGACCCTTTGACTTCAGAAATTCCTAAACATCAAGGAAATGGAAACAGCATGGATGCCAACATGGTTCATTAATATGATTATAACACTGTCTAGCCCCAGCCATAAAGGCAAAATCAAAACATAATGTAAAATAGTCAGGTGTTTGCTTTGATTAAGCTCAGAGCGTAAACACTGTAAACTTTATAGAGTAGATAGGGCCTCTTTACAATCATATTTGGCCATAACTTTATTTGAAAACAATTGTAAACATTGTTTCAAGCCCTAGTGGGGCAGAGCCTAAATCAGTTTGCTTGCTGCCAAAGTCTAAATGGGATATTATTTTAGACCAATGTGTGTGTCTGGGTTTGGAAGCTAATTTAAAAGGCAAACTCTATTCTAGATAGGAAAGAAGATGGATGTTTTCCTTGTTTGAAAACTGCTCTCCTGAAAACTTTCCACAGAAAGTTTTGAGCACTGGGCACGCTTCTGTTCTGTTAGAAAACAGGAAATGTGTTTCAACTGGGAGTGAACTTGATTTTAAGGAAACATACTTTATGTGCTCACTCTTGGATTCTAAAATGCTACAGAAACTCATTGAGTGGCACTTCAATACTTCATAATTAAGTTGTTAAAGTTTTTCCCCCTTCCAAAATTAAAGTGATTGAAAAAAAAAGAAGAAGAACAGGATGTAAAGTCAGCTCAATGCTCTATTTCAGATCACAGGAGCATTTTTAACCTAAATACCTTTTCCTTACAGTTTCAAACCCAACCAGTCTATGTTCCTATAACCTAATGTTTCTTAAAATCAAATACAATTAAATATTCTTCAGCCAAAAACTACCTCTGCAGTGTGGGCTAGCTTTTCAGGCTGTAATAGTGGTGTGTATGCACGTAGGAGCAAATCCTGTTCCCATGGTTGTGCTCATAAAGGTCCCTGGGCATTGAAACCAATGTAAGTCAGCTGTGTATCGAGGGGCACGGTTTGGCAGGCTGTGCAGGGGGTATATGCAAGCTCTACTCTGCAGCGGCTCCCTTCATATCAGTGGTTGGGGGTGGGGGGGTACATGGAGGCCAGGTGAAGCTGTGAGATTTGCTGCTACGCAGCTCCCCAATCCTCTGACCTACAGAGCGGATATACTTGGGCCACAGAGACTACTGCAAGCCTATTGGGGGAAGATTTATTCCCCCAGCTCCCTCACAGAGACCTCTAGGAAGTAGCTTGGTATTTGGGCTGGGTGGTGGGTGGGAAAACTTGGCCCATTAAGCATTTTACCCCAGGTTTACTTAGTGATAGACAGTAGGGAGAGCCTAAGGGCTTGTTTACTTGGGGGGAAAAGCCCACAGTAGGTGGTGTCCACTAGCTACTCCGCACTAACTCCCCCCGCGAACACTCTACCTGTGCAGTAACCGTACCTTTGTGTGTATTAGCATAATGCACTTTGGCCATGTACTTAGCTAAACCTCCAGAGGGCGCTCTTACTTAGCAGTAAGAGTGCTCACAGGGGGCAGTTAGGGCAGAGTAGCTAGTATGCTTTAAATGTGCATCCTAGTTTATTGCCCACTAATTTCCCTGTGTAGACAAGCCCTAAACAAGAACATGTCCAGTCTCTGGTATAAATGAGAGGAGCCCTGAGGCTACATAATATGTCTTCTAGTTTCCAGGGTTGCACAGGGGCCTTTGAAAGCAGAGAATAGTTGCAGTGCAATGCACGGACAAGACCACCAAGCTGCCCCCTGTGCTGGGGATGGGGAGCAGGGTTTGTGTGTAGATCCCCAACACCAAGTCTACACTAGTGATAAATGACTATGCGTACCTCTGTGCAGGCAGCATTCTCAGGGCCATTTCTTCCCCTTTATGCTACCAACAAAGAATGGCCTTTGTGTAACTGAGATTCAGCTTCTGCGTTCTCTCAAGGTTATGGGGTGAATAGGTTAGGTCTATGTGGCAACCTATGCCTGCTATTAAAAGTTGCTGCTATTATCATGACTTCTATTAAAGCAGTCACGCTGTCAGTTTTCTCCTTCACCACTTCACAGTAAACAGCCTCATGAAGGCTAACTGGACTTATGGGTGTGAGGAAAAGGGAAAACACCAGATGGCCCTATGCTGATTTATACTAGCTGAGGGTGTGGTCCCTTAATGTATTTTCTCATGGAGAGTTGAGAGACAGTGCAAAAGTGCTGACAAGGAGCAGAGGCCAAGAACTATGTTTTTCAGACTGTTAGAGGAATAAGAGTGCCATAGTTACATGTTTGACAAGCCATAACCAATCTGTGTGCAGAAAAGAAAGGAGAAAGGAGAAGAAAGGAACCTGAGAGTAAACCCCATCAGAGTAATTTATTCTGTGATTATCAAGGAGCCACAGTTCTGGGACTCCAGCAACAAGCACCTTCTAAGCCACCACTAGAGACACAAGTATTGGCCAAAAGAAAAGGAGGACTTGTGGCAACTTAAAGACTAACCAATTTATTTGAGCATAAGCTTTCGTGAGCTACAGCTCACTTCATCGGATGCGTCAGCCATGGATCAGTTTATTGATACTGTTCCCAGAATAGCTAGTCAGGCTTGTATATCAGTTTCCGAAGCCCACTGCAGTATAAAAGGCAAGTCTGATTATGAGCAAGTCTGATCACATAGCCCACTTTCTGTCTGTATCAGGTGCCACTGGTTGCACACACTCCCATCAGACCATGAGCTCTCAATCTGTCAACAAATCACAAAATCAAGTCATGTCATTCCACTGATATGAGGGCTGAGTGTAATGATGTTAAGTACAAAATCTCAGATGTGATCATCTGGTACCTAGGATCCCATGACCTGGATATTCTCCTCCAATCTCCTTTATTTAGTCATTCACATGCAAAATGATCTGTCACAGGAGGCTGGCTGTAAGCTCATTGTTAACTAAGAGATGTGATATTTTCCTCTTTGGATGACAAACTTAGATATTCACAATCATAGTTTGCAGGTGACAGCAATTGCCTCTTATGAGACTGGTTGATAACTTTTGCTAGCCCAATTAGTTAGGCTCACAAATTAACTAGATCAGTCACTGAAAGGACCCTTTAAAGTCTAAAGTGTTTTAGATGCCTTGATAAATCTGGTGGCATACTACCATACAGACCTTCTAATGTATGCAAGTTATTTCTGGCATGTTGTACATTTCAGTTCACAATATAGCTATGAAACATGAATTATTTTTACGCAAACAGGCTGAAAATGATAACAATACACGAAATCAACATGATTCCATGGCAAGCTCTAACGAAAACTCTATGGCCCTTAAGGAAGGACGAAACATTAAAAACCCATACTGTTGAACCCCAGGATTGTTTGTAAGACATATTGTATTGCCACACAGTGAGAAGTTCATGTGCAGCTGCTCAGACGAACTGTGCATAGGAAGTGGGAGGATTGGGCAAGAGGGAATAAACAAAGGAATAGGGATTAATTCATGTACTTGTTCTTTGAATGGCTTTTTGCCTGCGGTGAACTTCTCCGCAGCTGTGAACCTTGATGAACAGAGGACATTTTTGGTAGTTCTTATTTTTAGTTATTAATTGATATCTGCCCTGTGTGTATTGACCGTGGCTGTGGCCTGTGCATCTCTGTACCTAAAGAGGCCTTTAAAGAGGCAACATGCGAACATCCTGCTCAGAAATATCATGCAGAGCTGAGCTGTATGGACAGCAGAAGGGGAAAGGAGGGGACACATAGAAATCACTTGGAATATGGGTTGCAATGTGGAAAGATTTTTCTCTTGATCATTTCCCCAAGGATTAAATCTAGACCTAGGAATTCTATGATGGGTGACTGACCACATGCTTGTTTTGTTATCTACCTAAAGAGTTGTTTTTTAAAAAGCAAATATACATTAGCAACCAGAGAAACTCACATCTCAGGAATTTCTGAGGCAAGATTGCTACAGCGTCCTCAACTCATCCTGTTGTCTCTAGGCATTGTAGCACATAGTATGGTATTACTTTACATTAGACATTGTTTTGAAATTCCCTGATAAGTTATAGATGCTGGCTGCAGTGTCTAGACATACCAGATCATTAGATACCATGCCCTTGGCTCATGATACTCTGCCTTCTGTGGTTTTTATCCCTGACGCAGTTTAGCATGTTCTTAAGTATCAGATTTTTTTTGGTTTCTCTCTCTCTCTCTTTTGGATATTAATTTTAATTTGAACTTCAAGAGAACAGAAGAACCGTCCTAGTGAGTCTTTACTGGAGTTAGCATTATAACAACTTTCCTTTCCCTAATTTTCTATATAGGTACTATGGAGAGAGGGAGTCATTTTCTATATAGAATAGTAATAGACTGACGCAACTCTTCCATGAGCCCTAGGGGAGCATGACCACTGCATCATCCATGCTGACAGTGCAGCATGTATTCCCTTTGTACACACACTGGAACAGCCTCCCCTGAGGCGTCAAATTGGCCGTGACTCTAGCTACAAGTAGTCCATGTGCTCAGGAGAACACAAGGACTTCCATTGTGCCCCGCTTTGGCGCAGGGGTGCAAAGTGGGGGAGGCTCCTCTCTCATCTCTTATCCATGCAGGTACTGTGCACATTCTAGTCCAGAACCGGAATTTCTTCTTCAAGTAGTGTCTATATGGGTGCTCCACTGTAGGTGTGCTGGCTGATCAGAGAACTTTGGTAGCCGTGTCAGTTTGTCCCACACTCGCGCTGTCCCGCCTTGTGCTCTGTCACAAGGCTAACCAGTATTGCACCGAGAAACCTTCCTCAGTTCCTTTTCAGTCACCTGGGCTAGAGAGGGAGCTTTTAGCTGTCCATTTGTCAGATCGTTAGGTATCTAAATACTTGTTAATCATTTCTTTGAGTTTCTTTTCTGGATATTATTTTGAGTTTCCCTTTGGGTTTCTTTTCTTTTTGTTCTTTAAAAAAAATTCAATTTTTGTTGAACTTTCCCCCTACTACCAATTGTCCAGAGACCATCCTAGGACAGGGTATGCCCGATTCACTGGGCTTTAAGAGGTGTCTCAACTGCAAAGAAGCCATCCTGGTGACAGATGGACATTCTCATTCTGCCCGTTGTCTTGGGAAAAACCACATTCCCCAGAAGCGTAGTTTATGCTAACAGTTGACACCATGGTCCCGAAAGGACAGAGAGCTGAGGCTTAAACTCCTTCTAATGGAAGCAGCTCTCCAACCGTCTTCAGGCCTGCATCAAGATTCACCCAGACGGTGGGAATCTTCACCACAGCCTTCTACATCCAAGGGAGGTGAGCCTAAGAAGGCAACTATGAGTTACTCACAAAAGGCTTCTAGAAAGAGAGCTGTGAGTCCACAGAGTGAGCCCTGTACCAGCTGAAAAAGATCACCGGCTTGTTCAGTATCATCAGTACTGATGACACTGAAGTTGTCCAAATGAGGTACTCAGAGCTCGCACAGTACCACCCCAATGGAGCATGTTGGACTGCCTAAAGACCCATTGGGCACAGGCAATGAAACACAGTACTGACTGGGTGAGACAAAGACAAAAACTTTGCCTTGGGGAAGACTCCATCAGTGCGGACAATGGCATTGATATGATTAATGGTAGACCAAACACTGTTGAATCGTTTAATCTGGACTATATCACCAACTCCATCAGTACAGTTGTTCTGGCACCGACAATCACCACCAGTATCGATACTTACAGCACCACACAACTTCAGATACTCAAGAGATCACACAGTGTCTGATGTACAGACTAACACGGCTGCTACTCTGAAACCTGATGTACCTGAGTCTCCTCTACTCTGTATTGTGGCTCTGGGACGGCTCCTCAAGCTCCAGATGCCCCTTCGGCATCATGCATTGCACACCCATTCTCCAGTGGGGAGTCAGACAGTGAGCAGGAGCCATTCTACACACACTTCACGTAAGGAGAGCCCTGACCTTCTACTTGGACAGGACAAAGGCTTTTAGGAAATTTCCTAGGCTTTTCCTCTTCATTGTGGATAGGTCTAAAGATGCAGCAATATCAACCCCAAGATTCTCTAAATGGGCCTTAAGCTTCATTAAGCCTGTTATCAGCCTTGAAATTTCGTACCTCCGCCTGTAATCTGTACACACTCCAGGAGATCAGTTCCCTCCTCTGCCGCCTTCTTTAACGATGTCCCCATCCCAGAAATCTGCAGTAATGATGGTTCTTCGAGAGGGGTTTCCTGTGGGTGCTCCACAACCTGCCCTCCTTCTGCCCTAGGAGTTCTTGTCAAGGACTCTGCGGTAGAGAAGGAACTAAGGCAGGTTTGCGTGCACAACGCTGGTTAGCCTTGTGGCAGAGCACAAGGAGGAGACAGCAAATGTGTGGGCTGCATGGATACTGCTACCTAAGTTCTCCGATTAGCAGTGCAGGAACGCAAGCACACCTTGTCCCTATGGAGCACGCATAGGGGGACACATCTCGAAGAACCAACATTACTGCACAAGGTGAGTACTGTAAATTCCTCTTTTAGGTGGTGTTTCTGAATGTTAAAAACAGTGATCCAAATTCAGGCACAACTCCACTGAGTTCAGTGGAGGTGCGACCTCTTACCCCAGGCTGATTTTGGCCCAACCAGTATCGCTAAGTTTTTACTTAGGCTTGCTCATGCAGATGAACGATGATTTTCTTTTTATATGTAGAAGAAAAAGAGATTTACAACAGAATTAGTCTTTTTAAAATGTAAAAGAAAAGGGAACTTTAATAAAGTTAACTAATAAAGTAAATCCCTGAAACTGAAGATTAAGTGAACAGTAAATGAAATTTTTCTCTGTGCATGGGGCCAGTGCAAGGACTGAATTTCAGATAGTGTGAGTGAAAACAGTACACTTGCTACAATACATTGATTATACTCAACTTTTCCTTTCTCACCTGAACCCCTCTGTCCCTCACTGACAAAGTTGGGTCTAAAAGGTACTTTTAGTTTTATTTTTAAGCAGAACACCCAACTGGTTAAAATTCAGTAACACAAAGTGGTCCTTGGAATGTTGTTTGCTACAGCTTTCCCACTTTGTTAAGCATTTTTATAAACTTCTGAGAAATAGTTTACAAATCGTTACTAAAAATTGTCACAGACTCTATTAGTGTCCGTGCTATCACATACACTGATGGAATGCAGGAACTGAACTGCTTGGCATTCAAACGGGAAATTATCCAGTGCTTCAGCTCAGTTTATAATTGGTTGCATATTAGTATCCAAAAAAGGGAATAAAATCCTGTGTGTGTGTGTGTGTTTTTACAAAAAAAAAAACAAAAATAGAAAAAGCATTTGCTGAGCTGCCAAGTCTCCCTGATCTGGAGAGAACTCAGGCTACGGTATGCTCTGAATGTAATATTGCTTTGCATTCATTAAAACCAGTTTGTAACAGAACGTCGTCTTTTGAAGAATGATTTTGCTGGGTGTTTCCACGAGTTTTAAAATCTCACGCATTCAGTACTCTTTTGGAGTTTTTCATTCAGATTGACACAGCTTGATATCCTTGCCTTTATCCCAGACATCTGGGAATAATGCATTTAATATTATGTGTCTGGGTTCATTATTAGTGAAAGAAAATTGAATTTTTTTCCAGAACCAACCTGTATTTGCAGTATTTAAACTACGTGGTTAGTAAATATCAACATTTAAAATATAAAGTGTTGTATTTCAATGGAAAGCCTCTTATTTGGCATACTAATTCTTTCTGTAATAATTCAGTGCATTAAAAATTATACATACTAACTACCTTATCATATTGTAATGGAAATAATGCAAAATCATACTCCATATAATTCTGACATATTTTACTATATAAACAAGTATTTTAAGACCCTAAAGTGTTCACTGGAATGTAGATTATGTTTTCATGACTTTCCAAAAATAAAAAACCATGACATCATATCTTCTAATTTGTAACACTCCATATATTCCATATTGCAAATTTTATTACAGGCTTATATTACATGTCTTATTGCTCCTTTCAGCTGCAAAGAGAAAATACACAAATACAATAGACTATTGAGTTGATGAGGGGAAAAGACATGGTAAAACATTACACAACACTTATCAGACCCCATGGGATGAATCATAATTGCACATATATGGCATGGCAGAATATTAAATTTCACCTTTGAGCTTTGTTTATTTTAAGTATCTCAGTGATTGAGACTGGGAGCTCTAGGAAGTTCTTTATCAGGGACTGAACACTGTAGACCAAAAAGCCCTCAGCCAAGTGGACAAGAAACACCTTGACAGCCAAAAGAAAAGGAGTACTTGTGGCACCTTAGAGACTAACCAATTTATTTGAGCATAAGCTTTCGTGAGCTACAGCTCTCTTCATCGGATGCATCCGAAAGCTTATGCTCAAATAAATTGGTTAGTCTCTAAGGTGCCACAAGTACTCCTTTTCTTTTTGCGAATACAGACTAACATGGCTGCTACTCTGAAACTTTACAACCATTTGGGCCAGCCAACGAGCAGCTTTCATAGTGATCTGGCATTATTTTACTTTCCTGCTCTGGTTAATTTAAATCAATAGTTGCATGTAAACACCACTGACTCTCTCCCACAAGCTGTTAAAAGTGGCACATTATCTTGTTCCATTGAAGGAGGGCTCTGGGTAAGGCTGGGTTTACATGGTCCCTCTTCTCATAGGGATTATCTTTTAAAATTATTTATTCTTTGTATTATCATAGTGCTTAGGACTCCCAGTCATGGACCAAGACCCTATTGTTCTAGTCACTGGACAAACACAGAACAAACAGACAGGCGTTCCCCCACAAAGCTGACATTAATCTAAGGCAGTGGTTTACAAACTGGTTTATGGGACAAAAACCTTTAATAGCAGACAACACATTTTATTTAATAAGACTTGGCAATCTAATCAACATTTAATCTTTCAATTAAAACTGCAGCCTCATTGGCGTACGTTTCCTTTCTGCTGTGGGACTCAGAAAAAGAGGAGTACTTGTGTCACCTTAGAGACTAACCAATTTATTTGAGCATAAGCTTTTGTGAGCTACAGCTCACTTCATCGAATGCATACTGTGGAAAGTTTAGAAGATCTTATTATATACACACAAAGCATGAAAAAATACCTCCTCCCACCCCACTCTCCTGCTGGTAATAGCTTATCTAAAGTGATCACTCTCCTTACAATGTGTATGATAATCAAGGTGGGCCATTTCCAGCACAAATCCAGGTTTTCTCACCCCCCACCCCCATACACACACAAACTCACTCTCCTGCTGGTAATAGTTCATCCAAAGTGACCACTCTCCCTACAATGTGCATGATAATCAAAGTGGGCCATTTCCAGCACAAATCCAGGTTTTCTCACCCCCCCCCCCCCCCACACACACACAAACTCACTCTCCTGCTGATAATAGCTCATCCAAACTGACCACTCTCCTTACAATGTGTATGATAATCAAGGTGGGCCATTTCCAGCATAAATCCAAGTTTAACCAGAACGTCTGGGGGGGGGGGGGGGTAGGAAAAAACAAGGGGAAATAGGCTACCTTGCATAATGACTTAGTCACTCCCAGTCTCTATTTAAGCCTAAATTAATAGTGTCCAATTTGCAAATGAATTCCAATTCAGCAGTTTCTCCCTGGAGTCTGGATTTGAAGTTTTTTTGTTTTAAGATAGCGACCTTCATGTCTGTAATTGCGTGACCAGAGAGATTGAAGTGTTCTCCGACTGGTTTATGAATGTTATAATTCTTGACATCTGATTTGTGTCCATTTATTCTTTTACGTAGAGACTGTCCAGTTTGACCAATGTAAATGGCAGAGGGGCATTGCTGGCACTTGATGGCATATATCACATTGGTGGATGTGCAGGTGAACGAGCCTCTGATAGTGTGGCTGATGTTATTAGGCCCTGTGATGGTGTCCCCTGAATAGATATGTGGGCACAGTTGGCAACGGGCTTTGTTGCAAGGATAGGTTCCTGGGTTAGTGGTTCTGTTGTGTGGTATGTGGTTGTTGGTGAGTATTTGCTTCAGGTTGCGGGGCTGTCTGTAGGCAAGGACTGGCCTGTCTCCCAAGATTTGTGAGAGTGTTGGGTCATCCTTCAGGATAGGTTGTAGATCCTTAATAATGTGTTGGAAGGGTTTTAGTTGGGGGCTGAAGGTGACGGCTAGTGGCGTTCTGTTATTTTCTTTGTTAGGCCTGTCCTGTAGTAGGTAACTTCTGGGAACTCTTCTGGCTCTATCAATCTGTTTCTTCACTTCTGCAGGTGGGTATTGTAGTTGTAAGAATGCTTGATAGAGATCTTGTAGGTGTTTGTCTCTGTCTGAGGGGTTGGAGCAAATGCGGTTGTATCGCAGAGCTTGGCTGTAGACGATGGATCGTGTGGTGTGGTCAGGGTGAAAGCTGGAGGCATGTAGGTAGGAGTAGCGGTCACTATGTTTCCGGTATAGGGTGGTGTTTATGTGACCATTGTTTATTAGCACTGTAGTGTCCAGGAAGTGGATCTCTTGTGTGGACTGGACCAGGCTGAGGTTGATGGTGGGATGGAAATTGTTGAAATCATGGTGGAATTCCTCAAGGGCTTCTTTTCCATGGGTCCAGATGATGAAGATGTCATCAGTATAGTGCAAGTAGAGTAGGGGCGTTAGGGGACGAGAGCTGAGGAAGCGTTGTTCTAAATCAGCCATAAAAATGTTGGCATACTGTGGGGCCATGCGGGTACCCATAGCAGTGCCGCTGATCTGAAGGTATACATTATCCCCAAATGTAAAATAGTTATGGGTAAGGACAAAGTCACAAAGTTCAGCCACCAGGTTAGCCGTGACATTATCGGGGATAGTGTTCTTGACGGCTTGTAGTCCATCTTTGTGTGGAATGTTGGTGTAGAGGGCTTCTACATCCATAGTGGCCAGGATGGTGTTATCAGGAAGATCACCGATGGATTGTAGTTTCCTCAGGAAGTCAGTGGTGTCTCGAAGGTAGCTGGGAGTGCTGGTAGCGTAGGGCCTGAGGAGGGAGTCTACATAGCCAGACAATCCTGCTGTCAGGTGCCAATGCCTGAGATGATGGGGCGCCCAGGATTTCCAGGTTTATGGATCTTAGGTAGTAGATAGAATATCCCAGGTTCATAAATCAGTTGGAGAACACTTCAATCTCTCTGGTCACGCAATTACAGACATGAAGGTCGCTATCTTAAAACAAAAAAACTTCAAATCCAGACTCCAGGGAGAAACTGCTGAATTGGAATTCATTTGCAAATTGACAGGTTTCAGAGTAACAGCCATGTTAGTCTGTATTCGCAAAAAGAAAAGGAGTACTTGTGGCACCTTAGAGACTAACCAATTTATTTGAGCATGAGGTTTCGTGAGCTACAGCTCACTTCATCGGATGCATACTGTGGAAACTGCAAAAGACATTATATACACAGAGACCATAAAACAATACCTCCTCCCACCCCACTCTCCTGCTGGGATACTATTAATTTAGGCTTAAATAGAGAATGGGAGTGGCTAAGTCATTATACAAGGTAGCCTATTTCCCCTTGTTTTTTCCTACCCCCCCCCCCGACGTTCTGGTTAAACTTGGGTTTATGCTGGAAATGGCCCACCTTGATTATCATACACATTGTAAGGAGAGTGGTCAGTTTGGATGAGCTATTACCAGCAGGAGAGTGAGTTTGTGTGGGGGGGGGTATGGGGGGGTGAGAAAACCTGGATTTGTCCTGGAAATGGCCCACCTTGATTATCATGCACATTGTAGGGAGAGTAGTCACTTTGGATGGGCTATTACCAGCAGGAGAGTGAGTTGGGGGGGGGGGGGGGGCGGAGGGTGAGAAAACCTGGATTTGTGCTGGAAATGGCCCAACTTGATTATCATACACATTGTAAGGAGAGTGATCACTTTAGATAAGCTATTACCAGCAGGAGAGTGGGGTGGGAGGAGGTATTTTTTCATGCTTTGTGTGTATATAATAAGATCTTCTAAACTTTCCACAGTATGCATCCGATGAAGTGAGCATAAGCTCATGAAAGCTTATGCTCAAATAAATTGGTTAGTCTCTAAGGTGCCACAAGTACTCCTTTTCTTTTTGCGAATACAGACTAACACGGCTGTTACTCTGAAACCTGTCAGAAAAAGAGGTTTTCAAACTGTGGGGCACACCCCCTAGTGGGGTGCGGAGGAAAATTCAGGGGGCGAGTGGCGATGTCAGGGGGCTCCTGTGTGGTGGGGGCTCAGGGAGAGAGCACTACCTCCACCCCAGCCTGTCTGAATTTGGGGGAAGGGTGTGTGACATTCTATACCCTGGGGGAGCATGCTGTAACCCCCATATTCCTCATTTTCATATAATTGTGATCTTACATATAAGGCATGCCTTGTAAAGTATCAGGGGAATGGTTATGATCTGCTGAAAGTCATTTATCTATCCATATATGTGTATCATTAATGCATATGCATTTATGAGAATTGTGTTGTACGGTGTAAAACATGCTGTAAATTGGGGAATCAGCCAGATAGTAGCTCCCCAGAGGCAACAGCAAGTAAAGTAACTAACACCCAGGTGGGGTGTCAAACAACCCATCAGCAGCCATTGTCCAGCAAGGGAGCTACAATGCAATGACTCACCTGCATGAGGCCACACCAGGGGAATTGCTCAGACTTGCTTGGAGAGACTGAGCAATGTCCCCCAGACATGCCTGGACTTTTGCTCCCCAAACACATGGACTGAGGGTATAAGACAGAGTGGACACATACTGGGCCCTTCTCCTGCCCCCACCTTTGCTGCAAGCAAGACACGGAGAAGAAGACAAGGCTCCAACAGAGGAGATTGGCCCAGGTTTAAGGAACAAACCTGTATATTAAGGACTGCAATATCCAGTGGGGTGAGAAAAACTGCTTAATCTAGATGTTGCCCAGTCTAA
The DNA here is from genome assembly GCF_965140235.1 of Caretta caretta. Classification (NCBI taxonomy): domain Eukaryota; kingdom Metazoa; phylum Chordata; order Testudines; family Cheloniidae; genus Caretta; species Caretta caretta. Next base: position 197,093,625 of record NC_134208.1, on the reverse strand, counting down.
TAGGGTTGAGAGTTTAGACTGCGTGCTTATATTTATTTTATTTTATTTTGGTAATCAGTCTGACTTTTTGCCTATCACTTAAAATTTATCTTTGTAGTTAATAAATCTGTTTGTTTGTTCTCCCTGAAGCAGTGCATTTGATTTGAAGTGTGTCAGAGATAACAAGCCTGGTACATATCAATTTCTTTATTAAATTGACGAACTCATATAAGCTTGCAGTGTCCAGTGGACATAACTGGACACTGCAAGACGGAGGTTCCTAGGGTTGTGTCTGGGACCGGAGATATTGGCTAGTGTCAATTGGTTGCACAATCCAAGGAGCAGCTTACATGCCAGAGGCTGTGTGTGAACAGCCCAGGAGTGGGGGTTCTCACAGCAAAGCGGGGTAAGGCTGGCTCCCAGAGTCGAGGATTGGAGTGACCTAGCAGATCACCGATCTGGACAACATGAGGGGAACGTCACAGGGTGAAACCAAAAATTGTAACTCAGAGGGGGTGAGGAGCTCAGCTCAAAAAGTTGTTTTCAAACTTTTTGAGCTGAGCTATCTCCCTTTGAGTTACAACATTTAGTTGCACCTACTCAGACAGGCTGGGTGGCCCGCTGAGGTGAGTCGGGGGAAGGGAGAGGTTGCACTTCCTCCCAGAGCCCCACCATGTAGGGCTGGCCCACGGTGCCTGGTGTCGCTGCTCCCCTCCCGAACGTTCCTCCACGCCTCTTTGGGGAGGCACACCCCACAGTTTGAAAACCTCTAGAAACTCACTTGCTAAATAGAAGGCAGAAATCTGGGGGGCTTGTGACCCTGTGTCTCCCCACAAGTGTCACCTCCACCTATCTCAGATGGAGTTATGCGGTAGACTACATGATTTGGAAGAGGGTACACAGCCTAAAAAGTTTGAAAACTACTGATCTAAGGTATGTCTCCATTGTGGAGACTACACTGGCATAGTCCTGCAGTGTAGATGCAGCTTATATTGACAGAAGGGGTTTTCTGTTGGTGTAGGAATATCATCTCACCAAACAAAGTTAGCTATGTCAACTGAAGCCCTCTTCCACCGACTTAGCTGGGTCTATACTGAGGATTATATTAGCATAGCTACATTGGTCAGGGATGTGTTTTTTTCCCTCCAATCAATGTAGCTATGCCAATATAACTTTTCAGTGTCGATTAAGTGTAAGACAAGAGACAACAGGTGGATGCAGCCTGACCAACAGGTACAAGCAAATAATGAAACAATGTTTGTCAGCATGACAGGCTGTGGTCTGTGCACACCTGCAGCCCCACTGTTGTCACAGCAAAGTAGAGTCTTAAGAAGGGTTTTGAAGGAAGATAATGAATTTGTTTTGTGGATGTTTATTGGGAGCTTCTCCCAAGCGAGAGGGTTCACATGGGATAAAGCACAAAGGTACCTGTTTGAAAATTTAACGGGGGGAGCTGGAGGATGACAAGGATTTAAAGATGTGACGTTAGAAAAAGGAGTTAACTAACATGTTTTCACTAATACCTTGTAAGAGTGTTATGTAAAGAATGCAGAGTATACTTTAACATGTGCTAGCTGCTTGAGTTGACGCCTACTGGGTAGCTTAACTTCAGTTAAAGTTGAAGTCAATGGAGCTTTGCCTTTATATCAGCTAAGGATCTGGTCCTAGAATTGTTAGCAATTTATATATAAAGTCAATCATATTATTACGTAGCTAAATGGAAAGAAATAAGTTTGGGGGACACCTTAAAATATATGGGAGAGAGTCACCTCTGCATTCTTTTGTGCAGAGAACAGGATTTGCCTAGCTCCCTCGGCCATACAGTAGGTACCATTGAGCTCAGCTCAAAGACCTGGCAGCATTTTTTCTGCTCTTGTAGAAAACTACAAGAGTAGGGGAGGGTGCAACTAAACGTTGTAACTCAAAGGGGGATAGCTCAGCTCAAAAAGTTTGAAAACAACTTTTTGAGCGGAGCTCCTCGCCCCCTCTGAGTTACAATTTTTGGTTTCACTCTGTGACGTTCCCCTCATGTTATCTAGACCGGTGATTGGCTAGGTCACTCCAATCCTCGACTCTGGGAGCCAGCCTTACCCTGCTCTGCTGTGAGAACCCCCACTCGTGGGCAGTTCACTCCTGAAACTGTGTTGAATCTGGGCCCCATTTAGTCTTAATCTACCTCTGTTGACAGATCCAGATTACACATCATTTCCATAGTGTCACTTTGTATTTAGTGCATCTACATGTAAGATGTACAGAGTGCTTGATTTATCATGCTTTTGGTTGGAAGTGGTGGGGGAGACCTTTCCCTTTCCATGTTTGGAAGTAATTTTCTTCATTCACTTATTCATCATTTCAAAATCAGGCTCACAGTTTTCAGGCAATTTGATCCTAAATCTTTATTAGCTGTTTTTATAGGCAGTATACCAGCTTGTTATGAGGCTTGAGGTCTTGGAAAATTATGGTTTTCCAGCTAGATGGAAAGTCAGATTTTATTAAATCCACAGAAGTGAAGTAATATGTTTTGCCATTCCAGATGCATGGCAAATCTGCTTCCTTTTTTCCACATTCCTCAAGAAATTTACTTAAAGCCACTATTTAGAGAGCTGTGGGCTTTTTCACTATATGTAATGGTTCCTTATATATTTTTTCAGATTTTCTGTTAATAAACACAGGAATTAAGGGAGCATCTAGATATTAGATTACAGGATGAAGTACCAGAGAAGCTTGGGATATGCCCTTAGAGTTGATGGCTGTTATGGAGGAAAATTTTCCTGTGATCAATTTTCTTGATTCAATAGTGAATTCTTTATATAATATAAAAGTATAATGTGATTGTCCATGTCTCTAATAAAATCTTGATTTTCCACCAGACTTCATCTATAAAAATCAAATTTATCTAGCATTAGTCTACATCTTGTTATGGATTTTTTTTCCAAATAGATATTATTGCCCCTTTGATGTCTCAGGCTTTTCTGCTTCCCCTTTTGTCTCTGTACTCTCCCCCTTATAGCAGGCCATGTTTTTCCTATTGGCTGCAGCTGTGGGTGCCTGTCACCCTGATTAGCAGCTGCATGGGGGTGTGGTCAAGCTGCTTGCCTTAAACAAGAGAGGCTCTCCTCCCACTTCTGTCTATGCTCAATATGAGGTTCGTACACCTCATTACAAACCTTTCCCTTTAAACACAGCACTAATTTGCTTTATAGAAAGAATAAAACCAATTTATTAACTCTAAGACATAGGTTAAATGATGCCTAGTAAAAAGAATAAAGTTAGAAAGGGTTACAAGTAAAAGAAAAGTGAAAACACAGCTAAAAATTGAAAACTTAATCTATCAAGATACAGGCTGTGTTCAGGCCGGTTTCTCTCACCAGTCATTCTTTTTCCCAGCCAGGGCTGACTTTCCCATAGTCAGGGCCTTCCACAAAAGTACAAGGTGCTGGCTTCCCTTGTCTTGTTTGGTGAAAGATCTTTGCCTAAGCAGGTTTCCCATCTATATTCAGTTCCAGAGATTTCAGCCCAGCCCCCCCAGGTTGAAGGACCCATCTTTCTCAACTTGAAAGAGTTCAGTTCCTTTGTGTCTGTCTAGTGATGGATGCTAAAAGTGGTTCTATCCTTAGTTTCGTTTCTTCCTAAGTCCAATTAACTTATTTCAAGAGGAAGGATGAGCTCATACTCTTCTTCCTTTCCTGTGGGTCCCATCCCTCTTTATGTTTTCAATGTAAATGGGGCTTCCATTGGTTCTGATTCCACCATACTTAATATACATAGAAGAAAGGTAGATAGCTGTGATATTTGCTCCTGTTTGAGCAGACCGTACAGCCTAATATCAGTGTGTATCCATAATTCCTTTTATAGTGTTAATACATACATTTCACAATGATATTATTCATCAATGTGTCATTAGCTTTCAGGCAAGATCTCACTATACACTTTTATAATACAGTAAAATTATACATAATAAGTTGATTCAATTGCTTATCACTTGAGGTTCAGCCCTCTGTCTTTATAGACCAGCAAACCTTTGCAATGAATTCTTTGAAAAGTAAAACTCAGACCAGCTTCTCTCCTGCTGGTTGTAGACACCATGCTATCTTCTCCCCTACTTGTTAGTGTGGGGTTTGCCTCCACCCCTTGTTAGCTTGATGGCTTGATATGTAAATACATTTTCATTGTCTTTCAAAGGACTTTGGAAGTAACTCCCAGGTGGGGAAAACACATTCCTTGCCTGCTTACCAACCCCTTGGCATGCCTGATTTAAACACATTGTAGTAATCATTTCAGCATATATCATAACTCTTAATACACATCACATACATACATCACACAAGAATATTAATGATCAGTGAGTTATTAGTTTTCAAATGATACCTCACAAGGTATATTTTGTACAAAGATTATTACAATAGTGTGTTGGGTGTGAATACAGGGATGCTTAGTGTCAGAGCCAGATCCCAGTACCAGCTCTTCTGCGCTCGGCACGCCACTGAGTGCTGGTCCATTTTTGAGGAGCAACTTAGAGCAGTCTCAGATTAGCTCTGAGTAGCACCAGATACAATGGTCCCTCAGGGTATGTAAAAAACAGCAAAGAAAACCCTGTGGCTGGCCCATGCCAGCTGACTCCGGCTCACGGGAATTGAGCTGTGGGGCTGTTTCATTGATATGTAGACTTCCAAGCTCAGGCTAGAGCTCAAGATCTGGGAACCTCCCACCCTGCAGGGTCCTAGACCCCAGGCTTCAGTCTGAGCCTGGAAGTCTACACAGCAGTGAAACAGTCCCACAGCTTAAGCCTCATGAGCCCAAGTCATCTGGCATGGGTCAGCCACCACAGGTTTTTCTTTGCTGTGTAGAAATACTCTCTGGAGCTATTCCAAGAGCACAGCAGTGCTCCGGCCACCCCCTCTGTGTCAAGGCTGGTGGAGGTGTGCCAGGTCCTAACACTCCCTGGGAATTTCCTTATACCAAGGAAGCCTCAAGAAGGTAGTTAACCTGACTTTCTGTCTTCTTTGTGCTGTCAACCTTGCACAAAGAAGGCAGAACAGGGGCCAGCATCTGCCCAGTTACATCTACAACTCATCAAAGTCATCACCTCTATGGAGCCCTCTGGTATCAGGGTAAGAAGTGATACTGATAGTCTTGGGGGTGTGAGGTCTGATCACCGAGAGACCCACATAGATACTGGATTTGGGAAAAGGCTGGATGATGAATGTGTGAAAGATTCAGATTTTGCTACATACTTTGCAAAGACTCTGGAGAGGAATTGTATTCAGTACATCAAATGTAATTATATAACCTAAGGCCTAGATTGGTTCAGGGATTATCATTCCTATACACACTGGAAAACCACAATGTGCGAAGTATGGCTATGTTAAAAACAGATGTCAAACATTATCTGCTGTTAAGAAAAATTGTGTTCAACAGCAGTTGTCAATGTCTGTTGTAACTAGTACAGTTTGGTGCACCAGGGAGGATAGGATTTTGTTTCAAATGACTGCTAGCTGATGTACTACTTGTGCCAGATCCCCTGGCAGGTATTAAGCACAATTTCTGAACCTGTCAATGTGGATATAAATTCCAGAGGGAGTTTTTTTTCCTACTTTGTTTACATCGTAAACATCAGATGACAATGAAACACAATCTGAAATCTATGCTGCATGGTTCTTGAAGAAAAACTCAGTTGCAGAAATGAGAAGCACAGCAAATGATCTATGTATTATTTCCATAAGGACACATTCAAATATAAAATAATCAGGAAGCAAAATGTGCAGCTAGATAAGTGTCCAAAGGCTCTTTGTGGGCAGTTAATGGGTAGGTGCCAGATATAAGTGATCACTGTTTTTCCTAAAACTGCACTCTTTACAGAACAGTACTATAGACAGAAGAAGTTTATTCATACTATAAGTAAATTCAGTATGCATGGAAGGGCTCTTGTGTTAAAGAAGAACAAAGCATAACAAATGACTGTCAGACAAACTAATCGGTCTCTGATACTTTTTTCTCAGCATCATTGACTTGTCTTTTCTCCTCAGTCTTTGCCAGAATGTTTGATATACTTGTTGTGTTCCAAACTGAAACATTTTGATAGCATGGATGATCCAGGAACAAAGAGGTAGAGATGCCATCATCAACCTTTATATACGTTAAGGATCTCTCTCTCTTGTTGCATTGCAGAAGTCAGGTCAGAGAAGAATAGCAGTAATTTGCAGCACTTGTGATTACATTTTGTCTCTGTGTGCAGCAGTTGAATATTGGGAAAATTCTGCCATTAGACAGAGGCACAGTCACAGTGCTTGCAATAATCATAACATGGCTGGACTTCTAAGGGGCTGAATGACCCTTTCCCAAGCCCCCAAAACCTTTAACAATTAAAAATTAAAGATGAACCTAAACCTGAATTACCAGTCAATTAGTAGCACCAGTAAAATGCCACTGAGGAAATGGAAAAACTACAGCAATTTCCTCTAGATTGCCACTCTCTAGCACCAACAGAGCATTCACGAGTTCTGAGCCCATGTGAAGAGTCAATGAGAAGACTCCTAAAACTATGCAAAGAGATAAAATGCAAATGACCTTCTGAACTGTTGAATCACAGGAAGGAATGGTTTCAGAGTAGCAGCCGTGTTAGTCTGTATTCGCAAAAAGAAAAGGCGTACTAGTGGCACCTTAGAGACTAACCAATTTATTTGAGCATAAGCTTTCGTGAGCTACAGCTCACTTCATCGGATGCATTCAGTGGAAAATACAGTGAGGAGATTTATATGCACACAGAACATGAAAAAATGGGTGTTATCATACACATTGTAAGGAGAGTGATCACTTAAGATGAGCTATTACCAGCAGGAGGGTGGGGGGGAACCTTTTGTAGTGATAATCAAGGTGGGCCATTGCCAGCAGTTAACAGGAACGTCTGAGGAGCCGGGGTGGGGTGGGGTGGGGGGGAATAGTTTTACTTTGTGTAAAGGAAGGAATAGAATTAATTGGTACAAAGAAGCCATATACAGAGCAGATCTCCCAAGCTGGGGATTCCCTGGATGTGTGGGGCTCCCTATTTGGTGTTCCTAAGCATAGCCAGCTCCCATACCAGGCATGTCAAAAGTGTGCAATTGAGGATGGAGCAAGGCTGGCGTACTGACTTGGGAAGGTCAGAAGCATGCCCTGAAGTTTGTTTTCAATTATGCTGTGGCCAGGGGTAGTGTAGAACTGGTTCTAGGAACAGAGAACCACACCACTCCCCAAGATACGCACAGGGTAATGTTAGTCACATCTGACAATCTAGGTCTTTACCTTTAGGTGTATAATACACCTTTTCCATTCCAAATGTGTTTTCCAAGGGGCCAGTCCTGTCAATGAGACTGCTCATGTGTGAAAGGACGGCAGCATCATGCCCAAGTTCTTTGAGCTATTATTGTACCGATGTAGGAAGGTTGGCTTTCTTCTATGTTATTAGTATTCTATTTTTAACTAAAAGAAGCACTGCATGAATTGATTTCTCTTTGTATTTTTTCTAGTGGATATGAATGCCAACAATACATTGTATGAAGAGCTTTGGTTTGTAAGGAATGTTGGTTTATCTATTCAAAGTGCTTAATGATTGATCACCAGAAGGAATTCAGCCTGCATTGCCACAGCATAGGCATTAGAGTGCTGTTTTCACTGTTGCACTAGTGACATTTGGAAAAAGTACTTGTCTGCGTATGGTGCTGTATAGTCTACAGAGAAGCTGGTAGGAAAACTTACAAAATATATATATATAAAGCTGGAGCTAATGTTGCATATAGGGCAGGGGTGAGCAAACTACAGCCTGTGGGCTGCATCCAGGCCTCCAGACGTTTTAATCCGGCCCTTGAGCTCCTCCCGGGTAGCAAGGTCCAGGGCTTGTCCCACTGCAGTGCGCCAGCTTGGGAGTGGGGTTGGGGGCTTGCCCCACTCTGCGCAGCTCCCAGAAGCAGCAGCGTGTCCCCCCTCTGGCTCCTATGCGTAGGGGCAGCCAGGGGGCTCCACACACTGCTCCCGCCCCAAGTGCCACCCTCGCAGCTCCCATTGGCTGGGAACCGCAGCCAATGGGAGCTGCAGGGGCAGTGCCTGCAGACAGGGCAGCACGTAGAACCGCCTGGCCACGCCTCCACGTAGGAGCTGGAGGGGGGACATGCCACTGTTTCTAGGAGCTGTTTGAAGTAAACGCCAGCTGGAGCCTACCCCCCTGACTCCCTCTCGTGCCCGAACCCCCTGCCCCAACCCTGATCCCCCTCCTGCCCTCCGAACCCCTTGGTCTCAGCCCGGAGCACCCTCCTGCACTCCCACACCTCATCCCTAGCCTCTCCCAGAGCCTGCACCCCCAGCCAGCCCTCCCACACCCCAGCCCTCCCACACCTCATCCCTAGCCTCTCCCAGAGCCTGCACCCTCGCCCTCCCACACCCCAGCCACCAATTTTGTGTGCATTCATGGCCCGCCATACAATTTCCATACCCAGATATGGCCCTCGGGCCAAAATGTTTGCCCACCCCTGATATAGTGACTCCCAGTCAATTATCTCACAGTATTTTCTGACCGTCAGGATTTAACATGCTAATTTTTTCCCAAGGAGATTAGATTGTCTCTCTAATTTGTTAACCCTGAGTAACCAAATTATATTACTTGATGACAACTTATAATGACAAACTCAGTTAAAAATAACTTACAACCTTTTTAAATGATTTATGCATTAAGATGGACATACCACGGTGCAGTATTCTTGGTCTATAGTTATGTAAATTGGGTGTAATATTTTCATTTACAGCTGAATTATAAATGTTTAACAAACCCAGGTAGTCTTGGAGACTTAAAATGCCTGAATGGATAAAAGCTTTATGGTCAATATAAAAATATTTTAATAGTGCACTTGCCTGTTCTTTCAGTATTAGAAGCTTTCTCTTTTCCTGCACCATCTCACACCTCTCAAAGATTCAAGGTCCAATCCTGCAAACACTTATGTACACGAGTAATTTTATACATATGGGTAGGCCCATTGAGTTCACTCATGTGCATATAGTTTCACACATTCATAGGATTGGGGCCTTACACTTTTACACAGTTCTGACTATGTGCTTTATTTAAGTTTTCTTTCCTCAGACTATGATATCTTATTATATGCAATTCAGGGTTCTTGATATGTGAATGAATAATAAGATGTAAACTTTTCTTAGACTGTTGGCAGTTGCAGTTTGTATATTAGTTTGGGCCTTATCACATTTGAGGGGTAATTTTCTCTAGATAGGTTTCCAGGAACTGTATGGATAACTGATGTTGTAGAGCCAAAGTTAATTGGGCATTTTCTTTAAGGAAGATATACAATAGTACGATTAGGAGAGACTGACTTCCTGTATAAGCTTTGCAGATTGCTGTATTATATTTTTATGATTTCTCTGGCACCTATTCAGAGCTCGAGTCTCCTCCAAAAATTTAGAAACACAGTTAGAAGATCTTAAATATGTTCAGTATGATTAATCATATTTCCAATTACACATTTTCCAATTAAAACTCTTCAATGGGAGGAAAATAAAAGGCATTCTATGCAACCATTTCATAAGACCCTTCCTAAATTGTCCTTCAATCTTCAGCCTCTCTATCTTTGAACCTACAACCTCCTCAAAGGCTTGCAAGAAAAGCTATGCTATACAGCAGGTTAGCCAGAAGGTTACAAATTCAAATTGCCAACTGTAGTTTGGTGTGTGTGAGTGAGAAATCTCTCTGTGCACTTGCTCCATTTCTCTTACCTCATGTCCAGCAACTCCCCCGTCTGCTCACACAAACTTGGCTTTTTCTTGTGACTTCATAGCTGCAGAGGGAGGCTGACGCTTTTCTACTTATGCTACCACATATATCTGGAACTTTCTCTCCAAATTCTAGCCACTAGGTCACTTCCTCTCTTTACCTTGTCTTAACACCTGCCTGGTCTCTTTTGATTCTCTCTGTGAAGCATCTGTGATAGTCAAAGTAATAATCAATGAGATCATAAAAATAGTAAAAAGAAAAGGAGTACTTGTGGCACCTTAGAGACTAACCAATTTATTTGAGCCTGAGCTTTCGTGAGCTACAGCTCACTTCATCGGATGCATACCGTGGAAACTGCAGCAGATATTATATACACACAGAGATCATGAAACAATACCTCCTCCCACCCCACTGTCCTGCTGGTAATCGCTTATCTAAAGTGATCATCAAGTTGGGCCATTTCCAGCACAAATCCAGGTTTTCTCACCCTCCACCCCCCTACACACAAACTCACTCTCCTGCTGGTAATAGCCCATCCAAAGTGACAACTCTCTTCACAATGTGCATGATAATCAAAAAAAAAGCAGCATCACTTGCCCCATAACCTCAGCCATGTGGAACGCAATGCCATCCACAGCCTCAGAAACAACTGACATCATAATCAAAAAGGCTGACAAAGGAGGTGCTGTTGTCATCATGAATAGGTCGGAATATGAACAAGAGGCTGCTCGGCAGCTCTCCAACACCACTTTCTACAAGTCATTACCCTATGATCCTACTGAGAGTTACCAAAAGCAACTACAGCATTTGCTCAAGAAACTTCCTGAAAAAGCACAAGATCAAATCCGCACAGACACACCCCTGGAACCCCGACCTGGGATATTCTATCTATTACCCAAGATCCATAAACCTGGAAATCCTGGGCGCCCCATCATCTCAGGCATTGGCACCCTGACAGCAGGATTGTCTGGCTATGTAGACTCCCTCCTCAGGCCCTACGCTACCAGCACTCCCAGCTACCTTCGAGACACCACTGACTTCCTGAGGAAACTTCAATCCATCGGTGATCTTCCTGATAACACCATCCTGGCCACTATGGATGTAGAAGCCCTCTACACCAACATTCCACACAAAGATGGACTACAAGCCGTCAAGAACACTATCCCCGATAATGTCACGGCTAACCTGGTGGCTGAACTTTGTGACTTTGTCCTTACCCATAACTATTTTACATTTGGGGACAACGTATACCTTCAGATCAGCGGCACTGCTATGGGTACCCGCATGGCCCCACAGTATGCCAACATTTTTATGGCTGATTTAGAACAACGCTTCCTCAGCTCTCGTCCCCTAACGCCCCTACTCTACTTGCGCTATATTGATGACATCTTCATCATCTGGACCCATGGAAAAGAAGCCCTTGAGGAATTCCACCATGATTTCAACAACTTCCATCCCACCATCAACCTCAGCCTGGTCCAGTCCACACAAGAGATCCACTTCCTGGACACTACAGTGCTAATAAACAATGGTCACATAAACACCACCCTATACCAGAAACCTACTGACCGCTACTCCTACCTACATGCCTCCAGCTTTCACCCTGACCACACCACACGATCCATCGTCTACAGCCAAGCTCTGCGATACAACCGCATTTGCTCCAACCCCTCAGACAGAGATAAACACCTACAAGATCTCTGTCAAGCTTTCTTACAACTACAATACCCACCTGCGGAAGTGAAGAAACAGATTGATAGAGCCAGAAGAGTTCCCAGAAGTTACCTACTACAGGACAGGCCTAACAAAGAAAATAACAGAACGCCACTAGCCGTCACCTTCAGCCCCCAACTAAAACCCCTCCAACGCATTATTAAGGATCTACAACCTATCCTGAAGGATGACCCAACACTCTCACAAATCTTGGGAGACAGGCCAGTCCTTGCCTACAGACAGCCCCGCAACCTGAAGCAAATACTCACCAACAACCACATACCACACAACAGAACCACTAACCCAGGAACCTATCCTTGCAACAAAGCCCGTTGCCAACTGTGCCCACATATCTATTCAGGGGACACCATCACAGGGCCTAATAACATCAGCCACACTATCAGAGGCTCGTTCACCTGCACATCCACCAATGTGATATATGCCATCATGTGCCAGCAATGCCCCTCTGCCATGTACATTGGTCAAACTGGACAGTCTCTATGTAAAAGAAGAAATGGACACAAATCAGATGTCAAGAATTATAACATTCATAAACCAGTCGGAGAACACTTCAATCTCTCTGGTCACGCAATCACAGACATGAAGGTCGCTATCTTAAAACAAAAAAACTTCAAATCCAGACTCCAGCGAGAAACTGCTGAATTGGAATTCATTTGCAAATTGGATACTATTAATTTAGGCTTAAATGAGACTGGGAGTGGCTAAGTCATTATGCAAGGTAGCCTATTTCCCCTTGTTTTTTCCTACCCCCACCCCCAGACGTTCTGGTTAAACTTGGATTTAAACTTGGAGAGTGGTCAGTTTGGATGAGCTATTGCCACCAGGAGAGTGAGTTTGTGTGTGTGTGTGTGTCCCCGGGGGGAGGGGGGGAAAAGGGGGGGGGTGAGAGAGCCTGGATTTGTGCTGGACATGGCCCACCTTGATTACCATGCACATTGTAGGGAGAGTGGTCACTTTGGATGAGCTATTACCAGCAGGAGAGTGAGTTTGTGTGTGTATGGGGGTGGGGGGGTGAGAAAACCTGGATTTGTCCTGGAAATGGCCCACCTTGATTATCATGCACATTGTAGGGAGAGTGGTCACTTTGGATGAGCTTTTACCAGCAGGAGAGTGAGTTTGTGTGTGTGGTTTTTGGAGGGGGGTGAGGGGGTGAAAGAACCTGGATTTGTGCAGGAAATGGCCCACCTTGATTATCATGCACATTGTGAAGAGAAAAGGAGTACTTGTGGCACCTTAGAGACTAACCAATTTATTTGAGCATGAGCTTTCGTGAGCTACAGCTCACTTCATCAGATGTATACCGTGGAGTTTCCACGGTATACATCTGATGAAGTGAAGTTTCCACGGTATACATCTGATGAAGTGAGCTGTAGCTCACGAAAGCTCATGCTCAAATAAATTGGTTAGTCTCTAAGGTGCCACAAGTACTCCTTTTCTTTTTGCGAATACAGACTAACACGGCTGTTCCTCTGAAACCTGTCATTGTGAAGAGAGTTGTCACTTTGGATGGGCTATTACCAGCAGGAGAGTGAGTTTGTGTGTAGGGGGGTGGAGGGTGAGAAAACCTGGATTTGTGCTGGAAATGGCCCAACTTGATGATCACTTTAGATAAGCTATTACCAGCAGGACAGTGGGGTGGGAGGAGGTATTGTTTCATAATCTCTGTGTGTATATAATATCTGCTGCAGTTTCCACGGTATGCATCCGATGAAGTGAGCTGTAGCTCACGAAAGCTCAGGCTCAAATAAATTGGTTAGTCTCTAAGGTGCCACAAGTACTCCTTTTCTTTTTGCGAATACAGACTAACACGGCTGTTACTCTGAAACCTGTCATAAAAATAGTAGTATGTTACAAATAAGAGACAGGTTTCAGAGCAGCAGCCATGTTAGTCTGTATTCGCAAAAAGAAAAGAAGGACTTGTGGCACCTTAGAGACTAACAAATTTATTTGAGCATAAGCTTTTGTGAGCTACAGCTCACTTTGTCGGATGCTCACGAAAGCTTTTGCTCAAATAAATTTGTTAGTCTCTAAGGTGCCACAAGTACTGCTTTTCTTTTTACAAATAAGAGAGACCATATTGGAAACTTAAAGGAACTGTTAAAAAAAGTATTAAATCAATGAGAAAAAAGTGAGATGCTCCTGATGATATCATATAAAGATCATTATTCCTGAAGGGCAGCCTAAATTACATTAACACTTGGGCTACTTGGTAACAATTTAGGGGGGGGAAAGGGCAAAGTTAACTTCATTAATTCTACAGGATATATTATGAGATCATAATAACACTGCACAAAAAGCTGGTAAGATCACACAGGAAGGGTACTGAAGAATTGAAAATGTACAGAAGACAATAAGCAAGATTTATTATCTATGCAAAGTATATAGGAACTCCAGGTTTGTTTTCTTTAGAAAAAAAAAATTTACAGGGGCCATTACAGAGGTATACATAATTCTCAGTGGTGTCAGAAGGTGAATGGCACATACCTATTTCAGTTTGACAGGCTAAAGATCAAGAAAGTGAACAAGAGAGTACAAAATCAGCTAAGAAAAGGCCAGACATGGAGACGAGGTGGCCTTCTTATGGGGTTCAATAATGCAGCTTGCAGCAACTCTGCTCCAGAATACAGAAGTGCTGCCTATAGTCTAGACTCTATAGGTTCCAGCGTTCAGTACCTTTTCCTAATCTCCATAGGCGGCAATTGCATATTAAATCGGCTCAATTTCACATGTATGAGTCATGTCCCTGAGGCTCTTGGTAAAACTGCCAATGTGGCCTTCATCTGGGCCAAATACAGAGAGCCCATGTCTTAAAGCAGTTCAGGAGGAATTTATTTACTTATAAGTTACATGTATATTATTATATACATATTTAGTTATGTATCGTGGAAAGGATAAGCAAAGGTAGATAGAGAAGTTTTAACTCAAATTTGCTCTAAAAAGGGTATATGGGGCAAATCTTGCTCTTGTCTCTACAGATGATCCCCTGGCAGCAGGATTTAAATGATTCTGCTGTGTAGAGAGGGAGAGGTGGGACACTTTGTGTGGTGGTATGCCCTCACAGCAGCATGTAGATGGGAGAGAGGCTTGCAGTGTTACCAACTCTCATTGTTTTGTCATGAGTCTCATTGAGTCAAGTGGATATGTTATGATTTCAGCCTTCATTCTTAGAGAAAAAACAGGTTTCTAGCCCCTGTGGCTGTGGAGAAAGCTTCAAAATGTGACCCCAGTGCACCCTAAAGACTTAAAGAGCAGAAAGTGAATAAAAAGAACACCAAATCTATTATTTTTACATAATCTCATGATTTTTAAAGACAATCTCGTGATTTTTGGTGAGCCTGACTCATGATTTTTGATCATTTGGGGTTGGCAATATTAGGCTTGTTAGGCCCTTCGGAAACATGAGAGCTGGACAAGTCTCTCCAATGTTGTGCAAATCCTGTGCAGTCCTCTGTTTCTGGTGGGTTGGTGCAAGAGGCATGGAGGGATACTTCTGTCAGTAAAGTGAGGAGAATGGCTCTGCAGCCTGAACGGGGGAACTCTTCCTCCCACAGATAATCTGTTAAGAGAGCAGCCAAGCTCCTTTGGCTGGGATCTGGCATGAAGAGTTGATACAGGGTAGAAACACTGGCTACAGAGGTAGGATGTATCTAACTGGACTACATGACCTCTGACTCTCTATACCTCGGGGGAGCGCCCTCTAACCCCCATATTCATCATTTGTATATAATTGTGATATTTCATATAAAGCATGCCATGTGAGGTCTTGTGGGAAAGGTTATGATCTGCTGAAACCCGTTGTTTGGTCTAAATATGTGTATCATTAATGCATATAAAATTCTAAAAATTGTGTTGTATGGTTCTCACTAAAATATGCTGTGGGTTTGGGAAGCGCCCAGATACTAACTCTCCAGAGACTATGACAAGGGAGGTAACCAACGCTCGGGTGGGTGCTGAACAGACATCACCAGCCATTGTCCAGCAAAGGAGCTACAATGCAATAACTCACTTGCACAAGGCCACAGCAGGGGAATTGCTCAGCCTTGCATGGTGACTCAGCAATGCCCACCAGACATGTCTGGACTTGTGTTCTGCAAGCACATGGACTAAGGGTATAAAACCGAACACAGTGGTCCCATGCTTCGCCTTTCTCTTTCCTCCACCTACGTTGCACGCAACAAAGACACTCAGAGGACTGAAGACTCCAACAGAGGGGACTGGCCCAGGTTTCAAGGGTGAAACCTGTGTACTTGAACTGCAATATCCAGTGGGGTGAGAAAAAAAAAACTGTTTAATCTCGATGTTGTCCAGTCTAATCGGGTTGAGAGTTTAGCCTGTGTGCTTATATTTTCTTTTCTTTTGGTAATCACTCTGACTTTTTGCCAATCACTTTACATCTATCTTTTGTAGTTAATAAACTGGTTTTACTGTTTATCTTTACCAGTGAGTTTGCCTGAAGTGTTAGGTAAATCTGCTCAGGTTTACAAAGACTGGTGTACATCCACTTTCCATTGATGAAGTGCTGAACCAATTTATAAACTTGCACTGCTTGCAAGACAGTATATTCCTGAGGTACAAGGCTGAGAGCTGGGGGGATTTGGCTGATGTCTTTCTCTGTGTGATTCATGAGTGGCTCTGGGAGCATTCATGCAATCTAGCTGGGTGTGAGGCTCCACATCCGGTTGTGCTGAGTGATAACAGCGCCTGGAGGGGTTTGCTGCTTGTCACTAGCAAAGCATTGTGTGAGACAGCCCAGGCTGGAGAGTTAAGGGGGCACAGCGGTCCCACAGGCTCAGGCTGCACCCTGGGAATCCCGTCACAACCTCCTCCTCCTACACCAGGATGCCCATGAAATAAACTTGTCCAGTCTGGCAGATCCTGGTGTATACTATTACATGTGCTGACACGATATAAACACACCCCACCTCTAGCAGTAGTAGTAAAATAGTTAATATAATGATTTGGGTACCCATTAAGAGTAATGAGGATGTTGTTTCATTAATTCAATTGTATTATATGAAAGCGTATTTAAGAAGAGATAAAACAATACCAAATATGTAGCACTGATCAGTTGGTGCAAGGGGATTTTTGTGAGGGAACAGGCATCTGGGAAGTGATCCAATACCCGCTGAAGTTAATGCAAAGTCTTTCATTGACTTCTATTGTGCAAGATTGGGCCTCTGGTGAGAAGTAGGAATATGAAAATGTCTGACATGTAAGAGTGACAGACACAGTATATATCATTCACCTACATTACACATCCTCATAAAAATGTACAAACTCATGTATAATTTTTTATAAATTTAATGTATTTAGTGACATTCATACAGATTCATATACAGAGGAATGGTGAAAACAGATTTATTATTATAGGTATTTTTAGCAAAGGTCATAATTTCTTTGTTGGTGAACAACCTATCTTTAGTTATTCTGATGAAGAGGAGTTGACAGACAAGAGAAAGGATGTGTAGCTTGAAAGCATAATAGGGAATAAGAGAGGAGCAGAGTAACTAACCTTTCTGTTTGGACAGGAGAAATGTATTAGACTTGTGACCTATAGGGAAACCAACTCTTCTTCTTCCAACAAGAAGCAGGAGTCAAAGTCCAGAGAACTATAAAATGTGGATACAGGTTGGGAAGGCTGCTGGATCTGGTGCCCTGGGCAGTTCCCACTGGGTCTGGCCAGCTGGGGAAGGCTGGAAGTCCCTGCCTTTTTGTGTCCTTGACTGCAACTGGTTGCTTATGGGAAGGAGTCCCAAAGGTCTGGAAATGTCCAGAGTCTGTCCCTGTAAGCTCCTCCCTGATTTAGAACAATTCTCAGAATTGTACTTAATATATGTAACAGTTCCAAACGTTTGTAGCTGAGGGCATAGCCAAAACACACATACAAATGTACCTTCCTGAACTTTACCTTCCTTACGAAAGGCAGTAATTTTGACAGGAATATAGTTTAACTAGAACATGCAGTGGCATACATATTCATATGTTCTTGAATTTTTTTTTTAAAAGTTCCTATTAATCATGTGGATATTTTATTTTCTGTTACTGTTTTTCATTAAATTACTGCTGGGCCATGGAAAAACAATAAAGGGACCCATTGCAGAGGAGAAAATTTGATATTGTGAAGATGACCCATCATTTTGTTTATTATCAGAAAGCCTGTTTGGGGTAATGTGAGTTATGAATTCAGCTACTGACCTTAAAAGTGAGGATTGGACAGTTTGGGTAACTAGTTTTGCTCTTATGTCCATGATAAAGCTGATAACATAACCCAATATGAATAAGTAACATTTAAATTAAAATGTGACTATTTATTTAGATTTTTGGGTCAGATTCAGAGCTGTGCTTCATACTTCACCACTGGCATAAAGCAGCCCAAAAAGTTGGCATGGTTAGCCATAATAGGATCTTCTCAGTATTGTCAACTACATCACCAGAAGATTAGGGATCCCACATGATCCCTTCCTCTGCGGCCGATGTAGGGGTGAGCCTAGGGGAAAAGGACATGGGGATACTGCAGCCATGGACCCTGGCTGCCCTAATTTATGTCTGGGGATAGGGCCAATACAGAGCTGTCCTCGGATTCTGGGAGCACAAAGGTGGCTTAAAGCCACTTTTGCCAACTCCCAACTCCTGACTTGCTCCGCATGCGCCTCAGTTGCAGCTAAGATATAGGCCCCTATTTGCATAGTTAATAATAGCTGCTCCCAGCCTTCCAAATAGATCGCTTTTGGTTTTTTTCATTTTCCAAACATTCACAGGTTATAAAGTTGTCAGTCTCAAATCAACACATTGAAATTAAATAAATAATTTGTAAGAAATACCTATTACTGTGTGTTAAAACTCTCCACACTGAGCAGAGAAAAGGAGACTAATATGCATGTGCTTTTAACTTCTGTGGGCTTGGTGAAATATGAACCTAAAAGCAATGAGGAAATGGAAAATGTTAATAAATAATGATGCTTGAAACACAAGTGCTGAACAACCATTGGATCCATTGCATTTATTCCACGGGAGAGAGATGGCCTGTGTGAGTCTGGAGAGAAAAATATTGGCCAAAGCTACACATTAGGAATTAGCTAGACCCTGTGTAACTTTAAGAAGATAAATTTAAGGTCTAGTAAATCTGCTTTTCCTAATGTACAGAGTGGGGGCAGCTTTAGCATCAAATCAGCACAAAGGACTACTCGAAACTGTATTTATGGGGGTCCCGTGATATCAGCAATTCCTGGGCTGATCCAATATCCACACGCCAGCAATGGTACGCTATGCTAAGGAAACTAATTGCCAATGAAGATCCTCTTTCCAGGATGGGGCAATATGGGGAAGACACTCAGTGCCAAATCACACCATTGGGCAGCTTGGATTCTCATAAATTATAAGCCCTGTCTGGGAAAAAAAAGAAAGGAGAGCGAGGAGGAAAGGAATGGAGAATACTGTACTGGTATGTAAGTGGAAGTCAGGGAGATCAGCAATAAAGATAAAATTAACAATCCAATACTCACCATCAAATGTACTTTCTCTATAGTTGGCTCCTCTTATATCAAAGTCATTCTCCGCCCCCAAAACTCCTTATCTAGGAAATCCTACTGCTACTTCCATGGGCACAGATGATCTCTTGTCAGTCCAGCTGGTGATTGTGGGGACTCCCTATAGTGCAACTGACAGGTTTCAGAGGAACAGCCGTGTTAGTCTGTATTCGCAAAAAGAAAAGGAGTACTTGTGGCACCTTAGAGACTAACCAATTTATTTGAGCATGAGCTTTCGTGAGCCACAGCTCACTTCATCAGATGTGTACCGTGGAAACTGCAGCAGACTGTACACAGGAAAAGGTCAAGGAGGGTCATGGGTAGAGGAGTGGGGTCAGGACAGGAAGATTTACTAGTTACATAGATTCCTGTAGAATTCCACCCTAAAAGTTAGTGGATGCAATAAGAAGAGCCTGCAAAGACTAGTGCAGCCATAAAAGGATTCAACAGCTTCCATGGAGCAACTCTGTAGCTGTTTCAGGACTTGAGTTGTGGGGGCTCCTCCCCTCCCATCTCCCTGCATATCTATTCAATATCTGGCCTGGCTACATAGGTGGTTGACTAGTAGGTTTAGGACTTGCTGCTATAGAGTTTCATACAGTGTAGATATGTTTTCTATATAAAATTGTGCAGCATACTGAAAAGTAAATGTTTGGAGACAACATAAAATTAACTGAATTTAATGTTAAATAACAGAAGATATATTGTGCTGATTATTCATTTTCCTATTTATCAAATGTTTCCATTTTTTAACCTATCTGAAATGTATAGTGAATTTCGTCATTTGCACCAGAGCATTTTAGAAAGTAGGAGAACTGGCTGCAGAATTTAGGTCAAGCTTGATACAGAGCACTTAGAGCCTTGACTATAGCTGGTAATGCAATTTACACTGGGCAGTGCATTGAAACAATTCAGGACTTGAATCCAACTTTTCTGTGAACAGACTCTCATAAAACGTAAAGTCACCCTAAGTTTTCCATTGCATATGATTCTTGCA
The DNA here is from genome assembly GCF_965140235.1 of Caretta caretta. NCBI lineage: Eukaryota > Metazoa > Chordata > Testudines > Cheloniidae > Caretta > Caretta caretta. Next base: position 197,073,641 of record NC_134208.1, on the reverse strand, counting down.
GAGATGGTGAGCTAATGTTTTGAAACTTGATGGAACCCTGCAGTATTACCAACCCCCAACATTTAAAAAATGATGAGTCAGGGCTCCAAAAATCACGAGTTTGACTTGAAAAAAAATCAGGACAAAAAAGAAGTTTTGCATTCTTTTTATTTGCCTTCTGGGCTTTTAGAGCACACACATACGTCACATTTCCAAGCTTTTCTGCACAATCATAAACTTACTTTTTGTTTTTGTTAAAAAGTGAGATTCTCACATAATGACTTATCTCCAGGACCTTGGGCTTTAAGTAAAATATCAAGCATCACAAGACTTGCAATAAAATCAGGAAAGTCAACCAAACTGACAGCGTGAAAATTAAACTGGCCTGAGGTGCTGGACTTGCTATATTCAATCCTGCATCCTAGTTTACCTACCCTGCTTTTAAATCAATCCAATTAAACCCAGTGCAAGCCCCTACTGGAGATGCACTTAAACTGGTTTAACCCTCACTTAAATCACTTGAGCTTCATTCCACACAAGCTAAAGTGATAGCAGGAATAAACCAGTTTAAGCAGGCAAGCCCTTCGGTAGGCAGCACCAAAGGAAAGCACAGCTACTGCATCCCGCTAGCGACTGCTTTCAAAGATGGTACCTTGCAAACCACAAGGGCTCCAAATAAGTGCTGTAACTGTCTGGCATCCCTGCTGTCAAGTGGTAGGAAGCATTAATTTTAAATTCTGCCCAGCGTTTGCATGATGGAGCCTAACCCCGAGTGTTGGGGGGGGGGGGAGAGGAAGGGTCCGTGTGAGGGAGCTTTCCCTTCCCAGTGAAGGGGGGGCAGGGCAAGGTCCGTCTCAGGGAGTGTCCCCCGCAGTCGGGAATGGAGTTTCCCCGCCCCCGTGAGGGAGGGAGGCCGAACCCCCCCCCCCGTGATGGGGTCCCCAGGTCCGTGTGAGGGAGTGGGGGGCCTGGGGCGGGGTCCGTGAGGGGGAGGGTCCCCCCCAGTGAGAGAGGGGGGCCCGGGGCGGGGTCCGTGAGGGGGAGGGTCCCCCCCAGTGAGAGAGGGGGGCCCGGGGCGGGGTCCGTGAGGGGGAGGGTCCCCCCCAGTGAGAGAGGGGGGCCCGGGGCGGGGTCCGTGAGGGGGAGGGTCCCCCCAGTGAGAGAGGGGGGCCCGGGGCGGGGTCCGTGAGGGGGAGGGTCCCCCCCAGTGAGAGAGGGGGGCCCGGGGCGGGGTCCGTGAGGGGGAGGGTCCCCCCCAGTGAGAGCGGGGGGCTCGGGGCGGGGTCTGTGTGAGGGAATCTCCCCCCCCAGTGAGCGAGATGCGGACAGGTCTGTCTGTGAGGGAAGCTCCGTCTCGCCCCTCACCCCAGACAAGGAGCCACGCTCGCTCGCATCACTTCCCCCTCCCCCAGAGTGAGAACTCCCCACACGCCGCCTCCCTCCCTGAATTCACTCGACACCTGGGAGACACCAACCAATGGCTTGATAGCGTTCGCTCATTGACACCATCACTCACCAGTCGCCAGGCTCCGCAATAAAAACAACCCCGCCCTCCAGCACAGCAGCCAATCAGAGTGCGAGACAGGATCCCTGCCTCCCTGTGCGAGGTCCTCGTCTCTGCCCACTGAATGATCGACGTCGGTCCTCAGCCAATTATCTTTCGCGCTGTTGGGCAGGCTCACGCCTCTGCCAATGGTGTCCCCAGAGCAGTGCGGTTTGGTGGTGGGGGGGGAGGGGAGGCAAGTTAGTGTGAGCGGCGCAGTTCTCCAGGCGGAGGGTGATGGTTGTGGAGTGAGCGGTTGCGGGGAGCCCTGGACTGTTCCTTGGGGGGCAGGGGCGCCTGGAGCGGCTTGTGCCCCGCTGTGCCAGGTGGCCCCCGGAGGGATGGACCGGCCCCCGGCGCGGCGGCTGTAAGGGGCAGCGGCGCTAGCGGTGCGTGGTGCCCGCTCCAGCCCGGCCGGGATTAGCCCTGCGAGGAGCCGCGGGAAGGTAGGTAGAGGGGGGGCTGGGCCCCCGGCTGCTCTTGCCGCCTGGGTTACCCGGGATCCCGCTGGGTCCTGCCCCCTCCAGCCCTGGCTGCCGGCCCCAGGCAGCTTCATCCCGGGCTCCGGTCCTGCCTCCGCTGGGCCAGCTGCTTTGCCGGGGACCGGCGCTAGCAGCTCATCAGCAGCGGTGACACATGGCTGGGGAGGCAAGGGGGACCGCGCTCAGCATGGAGAGCTGCCTCCCCGCCCCCGGGCTCCCCCCCCCCCGCCGTTTCATCCCATCTCCCCACCAGCCCCCTGCATATCTCATCCCATCCCATCTCCCCCCCCCCCCTTCATCCCCTCCCGTCTCCCACCGGGGGCATCAGCCTTTCCGCCTTTTACAGGCCAGAGATTTCACCCCTCACGCCTAGCAGCTCCCCTGCCCAGGAGGAGGGGATTTAGCCACCCCTTGCATGCCTCTGCCCTTTTCCTAGAGATGATGCATGTTTCTCTGTTTCTTGTTTCTCTAGGCAGGAGGGAGAAGCGTTTCAGTGCGGTGAGGGAGATGGGGATCCTAGGGAGCCCCAGCTCAGGAAATATCCTTGTCTCCTCTTTCCCTTAGCATGAACATTTACAGCATCAACACCCTCTTGCATACAGTGTATGCACACGCTCCCCTGGGGAGAGGAGTGGGGGGAGGAAACAACTGTTACACCTTTTGTCATCAGCTGGAAGACAAAGAACTTGTCTTTGCTTCCCGTCTGTCCCTCCCTGTGGGTGCATATTGGCAGCACCTCAGCTGCTTTCTGCACTGCTTCCAGGAGATGCTTGGTAAGGCTTTAGGATGGCCCTGACCTGTGCTTTTTTGTTGTTGATGGTGCTGATAAAAGAACATGTTGATTTGTTTCCAGATGGACTTCGCATTCCTGAAATTGCTGCTGCATTTTTATTCTTATTTATTTATTTAATTATTTGGGGGGGACGGGGTATGTGTTGTGGTTTGCTATGGATGAAAGGTACAAGGTTCTGTACAATTGCAACATCATAGCATGTAACACATTAACCACTGTTTCTCCCCCTTTCTGCTTTGTTTTCCAGTCTGGCAGTCGGCAGATCACCCAGCATATGAGAAGGAATGATGACTCCATGAGGGAACTTCTTTTCAGTCACTCATTCGCCCAGTCATGTCTCATGATGCTCCCAGCCAATAGTGTGCCATTCACCTAGACTGGGATTTACCCTGTGAAAAGGAGAGATAGAACATGAGTCCTAAACATCACCTCAAGCTCTTTCTTGTGCATCATTTTTGGTGTATTTATATGTAGAACCCTGAGCATTGGGTACATACACTGTTAAACCTGCTTTGCTGGATCCAAGAACTGCAGCTGTGTTGGACTCTGATATTTTCTCATCGTCATGGCTTCAGTTTGGAAGAGACTGCAACGTGTTGGGAAACATGCATCCAAGTTCCAGTTTGTGGCCTCTTACCAGGAGCTGATGGTTGAGTGCACCAAGAAATGGTAAGAAGTATCAACTGTTGAAGTGGTCAAGTGAGTTGCTGGTGCTGGAGCATGGCCGTTGCCTGTTCCACTGTGTGGTTTCCCTCCTTTAGTGCAGAAGCTGCTAGGTGGGGTGCAGATCTCTCTCTTAACAACTGCTTTCCACCCCTATGAGGTTAATTATTGCACTCTAATTTGATCATCTTAGGTGGTTGCAGCAGTATTAGACCGTGCATTTATTAGATATAAGGCTGCTAAAAATCAAAGTTCATGTTTTTTAAAGGAAACTTTTCCAAATGTCACCCCAGGTCTCAGAGATGGGTATGATAAGCCAACTATAACATCAAAGGGATACACAGATTTGACACATTTTTCAAGACCAATAATAGTGTATCTTATTTTATTCTGGGTAGATATGACTTTTCTTGCCTAAAGACTTCTCTTTCCCCTTTCGTCTTTTGAATGGGAAGAGTGAGGACACAGAGCCTTGGGAATTATTTTGAGTTATTTGCTTAGTCAGACAAGAATTTCATGCTGTAATGGCCCAGTGGAACATACTTAGAGCTGGCTAGACTGCAGCAAGCAATTAACTGTTCCAGTCCACCTCTCTCCTTATGCAAAGTGGAATCCTAGAGCTGATGGGATTTTTTTGTCTTGTTTTGCATAGAGGACCAGGATCTAGGTTTTGTTTTCGATGTTTTTTGTTTTACTATGCAAAGACAAAAAATCACATTAAAATACATTATACTAAAACTGAAGTTATATATTAGTAGTTCAGGAGGGTTTGCATTATTTTTCATGTTCATAACTGACTAAGTTCTATAATGTCAGTGGGAAGTGAGCATGCTTGGAAACTTGCAAAACATCACGGTAAATCATCTGTAGCAAACTTAAAACTTAGTTTCTATCACTTGGCTTTTCTTCTTGTTGGCCAGCTTGGCACTAGCATTGGCTGCTTTTAGTAGTTATGAGTAATTGCTTCTGCTAAGTTAAATTTTTAGAAATATCAATCCAACATACTTGAATCCTCATATTACCCCTATCTTAAAGGGGCACTGTCAAATTAATAATCACTTTTAAAAGCATTCTCTGCACTTTTGATATTAACTCTATTTCAGTTTTAATAATCTTTACAATCTAGAAAATCTAATTGATTTGAATAGTTTTTTAAGGCCAGAAGCAATCACTATGATCAACTAGTTTGATCTCCTGTATAGAACAGGCTATAGAATCTGATCCAGTAATTACTGTATCAAGCCTATTTTACCGCTTGTGCTTCTCTTACTTTTGTACATGGCATTTAGCTTGATCAACAAAGCTAAACTAGTCAGTTTGACATAACTTAATTCATGTGGGTAGTGTCACTGGTTTACACTCCACATAGATGTAAATTGGTGCAGTCAATAGGCAGGCTGCAGGCCAAATCCAGACTGCCAGATGCTTTTGAACGGACTGCTAAAACTTTTTATTTACTTATTGTCATTATTGTTGTTGCAGTGTGAAAAATGTTTTTCTGGAATGTAGACCTTGACTATACCTTGATCAAGAAATTTGGACTTTGACAAAAAAAAAATTTGACTACCCTGGTGTAAATGTTTATAGGATCTGGGTCCATATTGGTAACCAGGATAACCACACTGTTGTGAAATGTTTCAGAGATGAGTCTTTTAACAAATAAAGCAAACCCACCCTATATAATCACTTGATTTGTAGACTCCTCTACACTCTTTAAAAAGAGGAAACCGTCTTAAGACAAAAATGTTCCATAAGCATGAGAGTTAAAATTAAATGTTTCTTCCACAAATGGAAATTCTGTATAAAACACAGGAATGATAAAAATATTTTATAACATTTTAAGTACAGCTTTTGCTGCCTCTGAAATAGACACTAATTTCTGTGTGCTGGTGAGCAACGCTGTTGTTTTTTAAGCTTGCATCTGAGTTTATGGCTGGGTGTAAAGAGCAGAATTGGCGTGAGTGACAACAAAATATGAGAAACTAACCGTCTCTGCCCTGCCTCTTTTTGAAGTCAGGCCTAATGTGTATACGATGCGGCATTGGAACAACAGAGCTACAGTATATTCTTGTAGGTCCATGCTGTAAGTGCCTTTTGATGGGAAATGTAGTAAACACTAAGTGTTATTTTAATGTATTGGCACTCCAACAATACAGTGGTTCTGTAAGAAAATAATGATCCATTCATATTTTAAAATAAATGACAATGAAGTCATAAACACAACCAAAGCAAAATATGGCTGGGAGAAAAGTTGCCTATGAACTCAACAGGAAGAATGCTTATTTACAATTTGAAGATAAGAAGAAATAATCTTTTGTTGTTTTAACTTATCAAAAATGGATTTATCTTGTGAATTTCATTGTTTTGTAATTGGTCAGTTGCACCGTGCAACATTAGATGTATTCTTGCAAAGTTCTAATACCTTCATTTTGTTTTGGAGTACATTTTTGTTTTTTGTTTTTCTTGTATTGATCTGAATTTTCATGTGGTGGTCTGAATATACTTGTTCCTCAAGCTGATAGCTATGCTGGTTATGTAGGAGGTCACAAACACTCTTGTGTTGCTGCTTTACTCTTTAATTGGATTATTTCTCAGTAAGCAGCACATGTCCAGCATAGTGAAGGGATTTTCAGTCTTGCTTTTCCTGGACTCTGTAGTTTCTACTGCTTGCTGCTATTAATGATTATAGATGGCTACTTCTAGAGATATCATTGATCACTTTATTAATTGTGATGGTACATTTAAAGATGTTAGCACTTCATTGTAAAATCTTATTTTCAGGTGTTTAACTGAACAAACCTGCTTTTTCTGAGCTCAAATATGGCATTGCAAATTCCCACTGAAGCATTTAAGAGTTATGGCTGTTCAGTACCTCTGAAAATCAGGTCACTAATTTAGATTCCCTACGTTTAAAAAAAAATGGTCTGGGTCTTTAATGTGGATTTGTGACTCTAGATACCTCAAAAATTTGATCTTTTTACATCAATCACATGAGTTTAGTGTATATAAAAGGTGCTGGCTTGATAGCCCTGGCTTCTGACATCCTCTGCTTACCCTAAAACAGGTGGGGGAAGTACAGGTTTTGCAGCCTTGCTAATGTACTTCAGCCTTAACCTGGATGAAGTACATATAGTAGGGAGGGGATAGCTTATCCTCCGTTCATTCAGTCCTTGGCCCAGCTTCTATCTAGTACAAATGGTGGTGGTGTGCTTTTTATGGTGTGGACACCTAGTCAGTGGGAATTGGACTGAAAACCACCAAACTCATGTTCATACAGGCCCCCTGAACAGCCATCGGTTGCACTATCTGGGTTGCCAGAGCAAAACTTGTTCTTTATCTGAAACATTAATGTATTTAGTACCTGTGGAGGGAGTAATTTGGTGACTCTGTTAGATTGCATGTCTAGCTCAGTCAGTCTCGATGGAAGAATCCAACAAACAAAGCTCCTCTGTAAATATGTGATTGCTTTGAGCATCTGGAAATGCACTCGTGTCGGCTACAGTGTATAAGAAATCAAATTGCTGATATCCCCTTAGACTGTGAGCTCTCTGTGGCAAGGACTGTTGTTATTTTGCTCATTTATATGTTGCCTAGCAAATTTGGGTCCTAACTAGGCCCCAAAGATTCTACCACAATATATATAATAAATAAGCTTCTATTGAGAGAGGCCTGAATCTTAGAGTTGATTTTAAACCTGTTGCTAAGCTCCTTATGTATTGTTTCTTATCAGATGCTTCTAATACCAAGGGGCAACACATTCACTGTTAAGAACATTGAGATTATGACAAGAAATAATAAGTGACCACAGAGCTGTAACTAAGCATTTTAGCACCTGGGGCGAGCAAGTGTATTTGCGCCACTTCGAGGTGAAGCAGGGGGACCTTGCAGGGTCAAACGCCTCCCCAGATTTCTGCCTTCCATTTAGCGTGGAGTATTTCAAACTATGGGGTGTGCCTGCCCAGGTACACCTGTCAATTTGCTCCCTCTCACTTATCCCGTCATCTGGTCCAGGAGTAGCAAATTGTGATAGGGCATCAACCATCCATCACAAATTTGCTACCCCTAGACCAGAGGGTGACAAAGGTGAGAGGCAGCAAATTGTGACACGTGGTTAATACGTACCCATAGTGCACCGCACTCTGAATCAGTACAAGCGCTCTTGGTGAGAACACTTGCCACGGACACAAGGAGTCAAGTAGGCATGCACACCAGTGACATACAGCTGCGGTGACAATATGCTGACATAACTTGAGTTAACATAAGTTGTAGTATAGATATGGCCTTGGATATATGAGTTGTTTGGGAGAGGTAACAGCAAAAGTCTGAAGCGAGGCCAGGATTCACTCAGGGGTTTAGACTCCTACTTTTGTGGATCTGGGCCTTCTGCACCCTAATGGCTCAGGAACAAAAAGATGCATAAAAGGAACTAATATCATGGATCTTTTCAAAATAAAATAAAAAAAATTTCATGACTTGGGGGTGTATACCTTATGATTTGTGAATTCGTATGGTTGTCAAGCAATCATGGACCTATAACTGGGTTTGAAAAAGAATTAGGTAAGTTCCTAGAGGACAGGTCTATCAATGGCTATTAACCAAGATGGTCAGTGATGAAACCCCATGCTCTAGGTGTCCATATCCCTAGCCTCTGATTGCCAGAATCTGGGAGTGGATGACAGGATCACTCAATGACTGCCTGTTCTGTTCATTCCCTCTGAAGCACCTGGCATTGACCACTATTGGAAGACAGGATACTGGGCTTGATGGACCATTACTGACCCAGTACGGCCATTCTTGCATTCAGAAAAACTTACAGGAGATTTTTGCCTTTGAGAAGGATTTAATATGAGATAGTATACTGCCCTTAGTGACTATATTGTTCTACCCACAAGCAGTGATATGCGAAAAAGTACTAAGAGCGGATTGAGAGGCAAAGTAATGGTGAGAGAGGCAATCTCCATTGGTGGAACAAGTGAAAATTAAGAAGTTTTGACACCAGGCTAGAAAATAGTTAGATTGGAAGTCACACGGTCCTACAGAATAAAATTGTGCTATAAAAAGAAAAAAATGTAGAATTAAAAATTCCGAATTAAAAAACACAGTAAAAACATAGGAAGTGCAATGCTAAAACACAGCTGTCATTACTAAAAATACTAACAACCCTTTGATTATAAATATTTTCAATGAATATTTGCTATTAAAATCTAAACTAAATAGCACAATGATAGCCGAGATAAAAGTAAATGACAAAGCGCTAAAAGAAATAAAAATAACATTTTCAAAAGTAAACAAATAGAAGGAGCAAAACTATATTTAAAATGGATTACAACAAAGGGAGTGCAGGTCAGGGAATTACAGCAGCAGATAAGAAAGATTTGTGAACTGTTAGGAGACTTTATGCAGACATATTAAACTGATAAGGGATTCTTTTAAATACTCAAAATGTGTGATACTGTGTGTGTGAAATATTTCATGGAATCAAGTCTCCTGCAGCACCTCCGTATGTTATATCTGGTAGAGAAGAGCTGCCATGTCTAGGCACTGGGATGCCTGTGCCTTGAAAAACAGAACCCTGGGACTGTTCTGAGGGAGGGGAAATAAAAAAGTCGCTCTGCCCCCACCCTATTTTTGCAAACACTGCAGGTGTCTCACCCTGTCAGGGTAACTGTTACCCCCTCTGCCCCTCCCTGTTCCAGGGTTTTGCCTTCTGCCACCCTCTGGCAGTGCCTCATCCATGAGTTTAACCCCCCACCCCACCTCCAATTTTGCCTCTGGACCCCTTCAGCAGATGTTACTGAGCATGCTCTGTCCGTGTATGCATGCTCAATAGGAGCCAACCAGTGCACTCAGCACGCTGCCACAGTCCTAGCACTGGGGAGAGCCTGCGAAGGGCTGGGGGGAACGCTGAGCACCCTGGGATCTGGCTGACACTGCTGTGCCTGATGCTGCTTGGGCGGGGGAGGGGGGGAATGGCGCTGAAGTTGCTCGGACTGATCCTGCGCATTGCCCCATTTCTGTGCCCTGGGTGGATGACCTCATTGACCCACCTTAGTCACAGCACTGAGTGACCTCCGTAAGGGGTGCCAATTTAGTGGGCTTCTGAATTCACCTCCTTGTGCCTATTCCTTCTGTATAAAACTCTTTGCTTTTATTATGCTTTTTTGCTAAACCTTTTACATTTCTAAAGTGATTTGACTTCTTTTTCAAACTGCCTGCACTGACTAAAGGCTTAATTTTCTTGTGACAAATGTCTTTTTGGATCAAATAGAGGTATTCTAGACTAGTCCCTGCATCTTAAAAATATCTTTCTCTCTTGGAAATGAAACAATACTTGAATATTTTTCATCTGTTTTTCTCCTCCATGGTAGTTTCATAACTGGATGCTGCAAGAACTTAAGATTTGGTATTTAATGAGCATGGGAGAGATTCTTCAGGCTTTTTGAGATTCCACAGTTCACTCTAGTCAGTTTGCCTTCCGGTCTCTGCTTTCCAACAAACTCCTGAGCGCTGAAGGAAAGAACTGGAATTTACTGGCTGTTGCAGAAATAGAGATTGCTCCGAGCCTGATCATGTCGAGAGAAGGAAGGTGCTCAGTGCCTTGCAGGATTGGGCCCACAGGGGAGAGTCTCATGAGCATATGGGTGTGATTGTTCAGTAAGGATAATTGTGTGGCAAGGCAAGGTCAATTTGCAGTTTTACAGCTGGAGTTCTTAAAGTCTTTACATTTTAGTGTAGCCACTTTCCCTTTTGAGCCACTGCTTGCATGGGAAAAGGCTTAGCTCAGCCCCCCCCCCCCCCCCCCCTCACAAGTTAGGGTTTTATTCTCTCAAATCAATTCTGCTCCTCTTTTTGTATTTGTATTCAGCTTTCCTGATTCCCATATTGAAAATTGTCCCTAGCTCCAAAATCAATTAACTTTCTCCCAAAGTCAGTTTTTAACCCTCACCAACTCTCAAATCAAAGTTAGTTCTCCACCAACAACCACAATCAGCTTTTACAAATCAATTTCCCCCTCCTCCAACAAATCAAAATGAATTCCTTCTCAACAGTCAAAATCAATTCTCAGCCCTCACACTCTGAGCTACCCACTTTCCCCCAAAATCAAAATTTGTAGAGCCCTGCAAATCTGCAGATATCTGCTTTATATCTACATCCGTGGACCATTTTTGCGACTCGTGGATTGGATGTGGATACAAATTTTTTATCTGCAAAGGGCTCTAAAAATCTGTTTCTCCTTCTCATCTGAAACTCTGTTCTCCTTTCTTTCTTGTCCCTGCTCCCAAGCATGTAGCTGTTGTGCTCCCTGATTGCTTCCTGCCAAACCCCTTTCCAGTCACTGGCTCCTTAATGCTTATATCTTTCATTCCCTACTCTATCCTCTACGTTGTCTCACTTTCTGTTCAATTTTTCTACTTGCCCTCCACCATCCTTATGGCTACCCAGAATTGCCATCCGGGCACTACTGGGAAGGGAACCTCTGATCGAGTTTAGTGGGTTGTTGTTGGTTGGTTTTTTTTGTTTTTTGTTTTTTTTTATGCTATTCCCCCGCCCCCCAAAGAAGTTTAGAAATATGGGAGGGAGGAGTCGGAGGTGGGTGTGAAATGCTTCTCGCTACATCTCTAGGATGTTTTATAGATAGATTTGCTAGGTAGATGCAAAAGGCTTACTTTAAGGTTATTTTCTTGGCGCTGTTCCTTCTACCGTTCTAAAATGTTATGGCTAGATTACTTTATTTCCACAGTGCATTCTCTCTCTCTCTCTTTTTTTTTGCATGTGTTGTGATATTTGGTGCAGTTCTTCAAGGCCTAGTTCCTGAAGTGATGATATATACAATTTTTGAAAAAAAAAAATTTAAATAGAAGCCCTTGAGTTTATAGGGAAAAGCTTGAAAATATGAATCCAGAGGCCACGACAGTGGAAGGCAAATAAAAATAACCTAAAAGCTTGTTTAAAAATGAGTTTGTGATTGAATTTTTTTTTTTAAAAAATGTCTTGACTCTTGTGGGCTTGATTCATGATTATTGAATGCTTGGGATTGGCAATACTGCATGCTTGTGCCCCAATCCCAAAAAGACTTGCTGCTGGGCATTGTGTTTACTGTTACCAGTGAGGCAATTTACAGAAATTAAGCACTGTGCCTAATAGTAAGTCTTTGCAGAATTGGGCCTGTAATGAAGTGTTACTGTGTTTCTCTGAGAAACAGAATTCATTCCTGAAATTTCTTGACTTGAGTCAGTGTCCTAGAAATAGGAAAAAGAATTGTGCACAAAAAAACCAGTGGATTATAGCCCAACATAATGGGACAAATCCACTGTAAGGGGTCGGTTTTTATTTCAATAAGTCTCTCTTTTGAGTGCGGAGAGAAAGGATGTCTTATTGACAGGGCCATCCTTAGGATATATGGGGCCCTACGCAGTATTATTAAACTGATGCTCCTATGCCAGCGCATTTGGCTCTGGGAATACGGCCCATGCCTTCTGCCTAGTAAGGAGACTGCAGCGCGCGCTGGGTGTGTGGGAGCCGACCTGCTCTTACCTGCTGTCCCGGTCATAGGTGCGGACTCCATGGGTGGGTGCTCCAGTGTGCTTTTCTCTGTTCAGGAACTCGGTTCTATTTATTTATTTGTAAAAGCATCTCCCTGTCTGCTCTTAAGAGTCTGTGAAGTCTTCTGCTTTGGATACCTAGTGACTCAGTTTGTGTGCATCTTCCTCTCCATGATGATGGAGTAGAATTCCAGCAGGCTATTGCGCTATTGTGGAACAGCATCAAGGGTTCCTGTCCATCCGTGACTATGTTCTGTGGCCCTCTGTAGGAGATTAGAAATTCTGCAGCTGTTCACATTCCATTTTTAAAAATGGAGGTTTTCAGTAAATGTGCAAATAACTAATATGGTGAATACAGCAGCCCCTGTTTTATGCTTTCCTAGCATTTTCAGTCTTCAACATAAGACACTTCTGTATTAACAATGTTTAAAGAAGTTTATTAACAGTCAGGTGGGAAGCTGGAGGTTTTGACAGTTGACTGTTGGCACCTGGGGAGGCATTGCAGAGAGTTCAGGACTGGGGCCAAAGCTAAAATTACCAGAAATATATATCCAACATCACTGACGTCTCTGTTGTCATCTTTAGGATTCCAGGTTCACAACTCATTGCGTTGAATAAGACATTCACAGACACACCTGTTTCAGGCTGCCTGTAGTCGCGTGAAGTCTATTTCTGTTCACACGTTGAAGTTTTCTTCACAACCATGACTTTTCCTTTAACAAACAAAAGAATCTTATTTTCCAGAGCACAACTCTATAGCAAGGGGTGGATTCTACAGCTACTAAATTGTGGGATCTGCAAGGCCCTGAATATTAATAATTTTGGGGATAAACAGGATTATGGTTTTATTCTGCATACACATCCAATATGTTGTTTTCAATCTGCGTGAGGTATTTAAAATGACTTAATATAAGCAGCCAATAAAACATTTCTCTGGACTCAGTATTTCTCTTCCTTCTGTATAAAAATTGGTGCCTTTGAAAAATAACTTGTACTTTGTATTCCATTAGATTTCAAGCTATCCTACAGTCTCTTCATATAAACTTGGCTGCTCAGTGCCCCTGAATAACACCTATCTTTAATTTGCTCCTGAGCTAATAGTAATTTACTGACACCTATACAATTATAGCACTCAGATCCTGCTTTTGAAAAACAAGGAACCACTTCATGATAAATAGCAAGGCAGTGATGTACACAATCGGCCTGGGAAAACTTCTTTGCATACCCACTGACTTTAGCATTAAAAAACCCATATTAAAATAAGTAATTAGAGAATCCAGCTTGTTAATACAGTTCACAGTGCAATGTATACTGCTGCTCAATTCACATCATAAACTTCCTTTATTTTGAGTGATGGCTAATTAAGTAAATTCTGGTTTCAGAGTAACAGCCGTGTTAGTCTGTATTCGCAAAAAGAAAAGGAGTACTTGTGGCACCTTAGAGACTAACCAATTTATTTGAGCATGAGCTTTCGTGAGCTACATGCATCCGATGAAGTGAGCTGTAGCTCACGAAAGCTCATGCTCAAATAAATTGGTTAGTCTCTAAGGTGCCACAAGTACTCCTTTTTTTTTTTAAGTAAATTCTGAATCCCTTTGTTTATCAAAATGCATAGGAGAAGATTTAAAATAATAAAGAACTGTCAAAATAGCTTACTGTTCTTTTCAAATAAGGAACTGCACCAGCGAACTGAGAGTTCACTGGGCTAACCTGTGGCCAGTGTAGTTGTAATGTATCAGCAAGGGCCTTAGTCCTGTAACACCATCCCCTCTATTTGTCATTACTGTAGTGTGCCTCATCACTCCCAACCTCCATAACTCTGGCCATGTTAGCCATGTATGGTTTATTTTATTTTGTTCTTGGTTGTGTGGCTGTTTGTGGTGGTGATGGTTAGTAACTGTGGAAAAATGGAATTAGTGTCCGGGCCACTTCTGTAGGTAACCTGAATAGTTGAATAGGGCTATGAAAAATTGACTTTCAGAAGAGCTAAGGGTTAGCTTTGCAAATGCTCACACCCACAAGCGGGGCTGGATTTTTGAAATGTGCTCTGCACTCGACAGTGCCATTACAATGCTTATGGCAAGATGTTCAAAAGAGCTCTGCACCAAGTGAGCTGAAATCTTTTGAAAAATCTGGCCATTTGCTTTGGTGTCTTAATGTGAACCGAGCTCTTCTTCAAATTTAGCCCATAGTGGACACAGTACTTGGAACAAATGTCTGTGGGTCAAGCAAGTTAACATAAATAAAATGTTTTTTTTCTTTCGTTTCTGCATTAGGACTTTGTTCTATAAGGATGCTAAAAAGCGAAGAGGCCTGCCTCTCTCTGTCATTTAGTTTCTAGTTGCACAAAGCCAAGGAGTCTAGTTTTTCATTAGCCATAGTTTGAAGAATATGTAGACTGTTTCCCATTATTAGTTACTTTAGCTCATAAGGAACACTTCTTATGCTTCTCGTGCAAAGAATAGGTTTTCTTTCGCTCACCAATACACAGTTTAAAGATCCACTATGATGGTACTTCCTTTATCTGTTAATGGCTTTTTGCATTTTCTTGATTAAAATCACTTTTCATCCCTTCAAACAACTGCCTTATTATCTCCAGCATCTGCACGTCTTTTCAGAGTACTATTTTGAAACTGGCTGTGCGATTACTAAAGGTATTTTTATTCCTGTGGACTTTTTGCATATACTACATGCTGTTTGAGTTTTCATCAGCATTGAAATGCATCCAAGAGTAATCGTAAAACCCCTGGGTTCAGAAAGCTCTTTGTGGCTGGTTTAATCATAGGAGTTGCTGACTGAGACCTGAAGAAATTGGGGACGGTGTTATAAGCAGCCTCAGCATCTATACTTACTGCAAGTCCTGGGAATCTCCTCTGTTGTTGGTGTCCTGATGCTTTTTTCAGTCCACGGCAGTAAAACTGTAGTCAGATGAATCCCTGTAAGGAGAGATTATGCCAGCTGCTCCACCACAAGAATACAGGCCTTTGAGAGAATGGGAGAATATATTCTAGAAAGATCTTTTCCAAACTAGTACTTTCCACACAACTTCAGCTCAGAAATAACCTTCCTTTTAAAGCTGAAAATTAAATGTATAACTTGCATCTTTTCTACTACCCAGTTTCAGGAGAGCTGTAAGCAGCCCATTTTCTTGAGCAAATTAAGCCTGTGTTTTTAATGTGCCATGCCTTCAGTATGATAAGGGCATTTTAATTTTAATATCCTCCATCTTCTGATGTTAGGGTATTTTCTGTTTGCAAAATTAATTTTTTGACGCCTGATTGGAGTATTTTTATATTGGTTTTATATCTTTTTGTGTCATCTGTATTTTGGAGTGGACTGATTCTGAGTCAATTTGTCTTGTGCCCCTGTGCTCCACAGCTGTTAACCAAAGTGTACCTCCCACTGTCAGTGCCCCAAGAAGGGCTGCACTGCAGCAGAGGAGGACAGTAAAGATATGTGTGTTACCTGCTTATTTCGGTTCCTGGGATGCCCTGTCATGGTGGTGCTTGTAGCCTTAGCAGTATTAGTTGCCTCTGGTAAATCTAGTAATGCTGATATGGTTACTAGCACTAAGGACAGCTACACCAGCTTGTCTCATGGGCTTAGCAGGAAGTGTGGGGACAGGAGTATGAGGTCCTGTGCTCAGGGGCCAACTCTGTACTGAGGAGTGAACCCTGGTAAAGCATTACATGCCAAAAGTCTATCACCTCCTAGAAAATATGCTGACTCTTTAAATTCAATACATTTGTCCTAAAATATTTTTATAGACGTAGAACAGACGTGAAATGCTTCTTCATTTAGCAGTGAATGCCATATGCAGGGCTCTGCCTTGATTCATTGTTAATGGTAAGGTCTGCAAAATTATAGAACATTTTTCCTTGAGTTATTTTAAAGTATAGGAAAACATGGAAGACTAGTCTACACTGCATCTGGGATTCTCTCTCCCAGCCTGGGTGTTAGTTCTGCTTGAGCTAGTGTGCTAAAAGTAGCAGTGTAGACATTGTGGCATGAGCAGCGGTGCGGGGTAGCCACCTGAATGTGGACCCAAGATATGGGAACTGTAACTGTACTGGAGTCAGTGAATTACTGTTAGCTCAGGAGAAAGTTGAAGATAGTTGTTATCTGGGGGTGCTGGGCAGCCAAGTATATATGAAGGGACAGGAGGTTAGCTTGAAAGCTGGTGGAACACAGAAAGAATGTTACTTTTCAAAGGCACCAGTTTTTATACAGAGGGAAGAGAAATACTGCGTTCACACACATGTTTTATTGGCTGCTTACCAGGGGGTCAGGTAGGCTTGTATTGGGTGGCTAGCCTGTGCTGCAATGTCCGCACTGCAATTTTTAATGTGCTAACTCGAGCAGAGCTAGCCCGTTTGTATACCTGGGCTGGGAGTCATGCTCTCCGCTTCAGTGTAGTCATGAGATAAATTAGGGTGACACATTTATGCTCCATCTTGTGAGAGCTACTAGTGTTCTTAAAAATAATAATGACGACAATAAAACCACTACAAAACCCCTGGGTCCCAAGAAACAGAAAGCTGCTTTCTTGTCAGCCTGGTGGAACAGGATCCCCATTCTCATCTTTCTTCTGTGCTTTGGCGCACATGGGCAGCCAGAAAGTTTAACTCATGGAAGGAGTGAGCATAAACTATATGGCTTTCTTCCTTCTGCATCCCCCCCACCCCCGCAGCCTGTAGAAGCCCCTCAGAAGTGCTCAGATTCCCTACTCATTGCAACATAACTCCCACTCCACAGCTTGAACATCCTTTGATGATTGGGAGAGTGAGCCCCTGGCAGCGTGGTTCCTGAGTGAATTATGCTGCCAGGAGTGGCACACAGAGTAAGGAGCCTAATGGAAGATCCCACTGTCTGCATGGCTGCCTTATGAGCTGGGAAGATGGAACTGGATTTCCTTGCAGGTCTCAGGTACCCCTCCTTCAATCATAGTGGGAGGGATCTGCCATTAAAAAAGGATGAGAATATTGAGATCTCTGCACACTCATCCCCCTTCTTCCTGTGGGAATTTCAGTAGAAAAGGAGACTATAAGACATAGTTTAAGACAAAGGAAGTGATGATTGCTAGATGAATTAATGTTAGAGGCTGGATGCTTGCACAGTTCTAAGACAATATTAGCTGTTGGAGATACTTATTTCTCTATATCACTGACCTGAAAGTTAACAATATGTATGGTAAGTAAAAATAAATGTTTCAAACATGTAACAGAACTTTCGTGAGAGCAGCTGTGAAGGTCCCCAGCATCTTTCTTGTTTTCATCGGTCTTCACCTCAGTGTAACTCTCTGCCTGAGGATCCAGTGCTTATTCAGGCCAAATGCCTTTTGACTTTTTTTTTTTTTACTTTTAATGGGTGTTCGTCCTGTATTTAAAAAATACAGGATGTGGCCCTAGATCAGCAGACGGGACTTTCAGCTGGGAGTTAGAAAACTAGCATTGGTCACTGAGAAGTACTAGAGCCAATCCCAATTATGGAGATGTGATCACAGAAGCATTTCTGGGAACTAGAGCAATACAAAGTAGAAAAGGCTATTGCGCTACCAAGGGACAAATCCTGCCCCTGCTTCCCTCATCCCACTGATGTGGTGACTTCCTGGCAGTGGCACTGGTGTTCAGCTGTACAAGCAGAGGATCTTGTTTGGGATATTCTGCCCTTGTGCTGCATGGAGTGCCACTCTACAGAAAATGAGGCCGGGGGTAGGACTTACTGCTGTGCACAGCCTATGGAAATCTGATGGGATTCCGTGGCCCAAAGGCGGGATTCCTCTACGCTGAACCAGAACACATCAACCCAGTGACTGGCTGTCTGCTGGGGTGTCCGGGTTGCTTCTTAAAGGACCAGTATGAATTACCCAGGCTGTATATTTTATTTATTTCCCTAAACATCCATTGTGTGGTTCAGGAGTACAGTGATGTCTCTTATAAGTAAGAGAATTCAAGAGGTGAGTGAACACCGATTGCCTGTTAAAGGTGACCTTTAATTACAGACCCAACAGAATTGCACCTGACACAGTGAGAAGGGGTCAGCTAGCACACAGGTCTCTTCAGACAGGGTTTCACCGTTAGAGTAGACTTCAGTGCAGCTTTCACTGTTCTTGAGTTGTAGACAGAGTGCAAAGTAATTTTTTAAGTATGTGCACATAGCAGTGTTTTTAAAGAATGTATAACTTAAAGAAATGCAGCAGCAATATTGCATACAAAAACATGTCAGTGTCTTCTGTACTGTTTCTCTCACCCCCCCACTATCACTCAGAATATGGTTAGAAGATGAGTGGTAAATATTTCTGGAGCCAGGGAGCAAGGATGTTTGTTGACCCAAGGCGTAGGCTTATCTCATGGTCAAAGCGAGTGAGTGGGACTGCAGCCAGGGAACATGGCCTGTCTGGGAAATGAACTCAAGCATCGAGGACTGGTTAGAGATTATCTGAGAGGATGGTAGTCTGGGCTGGACAGAGAGAAGTACCAGGGAGCCAGTAACAGTCAGACCTGCTCTGGGTAAATCTCTGCATGGCTGACAAAAGGGGCTTTAGTTCACTTTCAGGAAGGCAATATGTAAAGCTTTTCTTATGAAGCAGAGGGAGCCCAGCATCATATTAAATTTCAGACTTCCAACTATTGAAGGTAACTCTGGAATACAAACTTTGTTGCATTAAAGTTAAGTCTGTCAAGGGCACTAACTAAGAAGATTTACTACTGAAAACCACCAGTAAAAAAAGCAACCGTGTAAGCATTCACAAGAATGGAGATCACAATCTTAGGTTATAGGAATGATTGAGACACTGACTTTGTGCATAAGAATTGTCTTGTGGCTAAAGCACTGAACTTGGGTGATCTATTTCATTTCATGACTCTGCCCCAGTCTTCCTGTGTGATCTTGGGTAAGTCATGTGGTAAGGGGCCCACAAAGGTACTTAGGTGCCTAAGTCTTGATCTTAGGCACTGCAATCGACAAAACCTCTTCTCTCTGTAATCTAAACCTGCTTAACTCTCTTGGTGCCTAAGTTTTTGTGCTAAAAGTTCCCTAGGCACCTATGTTTCTGCCTCTAGGTATGTGCAGTGATGCCTATCTCTAGACCTCTATCTCCTGCTGAAAGAAAGATAGGCACTCTTCTGTGCCATGTCAGGGCTGATCTGGTAGGAGTGGCATGTGGGGGCTGATCTAGCAGGAGTACTCAGAGGCTGCCTACTTCCACACAAAACAGCTGCGGGGAGGGAGAGGATGATGACCTCCCTTACAATCTTTATTCTAGTGGCTCGAGCACTCATCCAGGGTGTAGGAAACAAATGATTCTAGTCCCCTCCCCCTTGTCTGATGAGGAGAGAGGATTTGAACAGGGATCTGCCACCTCTTAGGTGAGTGCCCTAAGCACTACACTATGGAATAGTCTGTCCGTCTCCATCAATTTCTGTTGTTGTTCCACTTTAATTAAATAATTAATTAAATATTAATTAGGCCAGAGAGAGAGTTAGAATGACCATAGCACAGTAGTTGGGGTGCTCACTTGAGCAGGGACAGAATTGTTAAAATCCCTTGTCAAATAATTCCTCGTACCTGAAACCAAATATCATTAGAGACAAAGCTGCTGTGTGAACATCGACTAAGCATAACTCTTGTGCCAGAATATGTCCATTATGTTAGAATCATAGAATATCAGGGTTGGAAGGGACCTCAGGAGGTCATCTAGTCCAACCCCCTGCTCAAAGCAGGACCAATCTCCAACTAAATCATCCCAGCCAGGGCTTTGTCAAGTCTGACCTTAAAAACCTCTAAGGAAGGAGATTCCACCACCTCCCTAGGTAACCAATTCCAGTGCTTCACCACCCTCCTAGTGAAATAGTGTTTTCTAATATCCAACTTAAACCTCCCCCACTGCAACTTGAGACCATTATTCCTTGTTCTGTCATCTGCTACCACTGAGAACAGTCTAGATCTAGTTAAAACAGGAGCAATTCATACTGCACTGAGCCTTCAGACTTGATTTTGCAGAACAAATAATACATACAATACGTATGTCTCAGGCTGTGGCTTCACGCAAAAGTTATAGTGCTTTACTCTACTGACATAGATAAAGCGGTACAACTGCTCCGCTCCCAGTGTTGATGCAGTAATTCCAGTATAAAGGTGCTTATACTGGTATTCCCCTACAGGAAGGGGAATAAGCGATGCTGGTTTAAGGTAGCTTTATAACTGCGTTCATAGTAGGATTATATTATTGAGGAGTGTGTTTTTTTTTTCCAACTAACTGCAGTAGTTATACGGGTACAAAAACTGTGTCGATCAGGCCTCCGATATCTAAATGTATTTTGTTGAAAAGGGAAACAAAAGACCCAATCCAATTCCATTTAGGTTAAAGAAAAGATGACCATTATCTTTACGGAAAGTTTTAGACTGGACTCTAAAATAGTAGCATAAATCCAGGGGCAGAGTAAAAGTATTCTTGATAGGTACTGGCCATTGAGAATGTTGCTGTTTACTGGTCTGTGCATGAATGAAGTGCTAAGGTTAGTGTGGGAATTCTGTATGTAACCTTGGCTTGTGATTTGCATGATTTGTAATATTTGATTTTTTTTTCACAGTGTGCCTAAAAGTACATTACATCTTTTCTTGAATTGCATTTAATACATTTAATTGTATATTGACAACTTTTGTTTTGGAATATATTGTATATCACTGTCAGGAAGTTAATGGTCAGATTGATGATAAAGAAGGAATCTAAATCAAAATGTTCCAGTTCTTGCTGTCCTTGAGGAATTCTGTTTGCACTGACTAAAGATAAACCACATTGCTTAATATTTATTATTTCTGCCTGTAAAATGTAACTAGAAAAAGTGTGCTCATTAATAGCAGATGAATTTTCCCAAAACTTCTCCTTTTCATATGTGCTCTTGAAAGGATGATTTTAAAGTACAATTACACTTTTGGGCTTTTTAAATTTGTTTATAACCTTGTAAATAAAATTACAATACCCATGTATAGTTGTCCTCCGTTAAAGCTTTGTTCAATCCAAAATAAGGTCCCTGTTTTGCAAAGCAATCTCTGCAGACAGACCCTTAAACCCACATGGAGTCCTCTTGATGTCAGTGGGTCTCGGTACACATTTCTTTTCAGACTTTTGTGGCTCATATCGTTTAAGTTCCAAAATGGTGAATGTGAGAAGGTTAATATTCCATAAGAAGTAATATTCCATAAACTCTTTTTTCGGGCATTCGTTGATGACAGTTAATGAATATATACACTTTTATAAGAGAGAGAAACCCTATTTTTATATTTTGTTTTATGTGCTATTGATCGTTGTCAAGTGTGGTTTAATCTGGAAAGTGCCCTTACACAAATGAGATTGTGGGATTCTCGCTCTCTGTATATTCTCGATGTGACGAAGTGGAACTGTTCTTAATGTTTCCTCTGAATACTGTAGGGGTGTGTCAGTTTCCCCTATGCATTTCATAAGTCTCTAGGTGGTGGGATAAGGGGGTGTAATTGTTGCAGAGCAAAGGGTCAGTGTACATAAATGGCCGACACCCTGTCTCCTGGCAACTGATGGCCTGGGCCCTTCCCCCTTGCAAGGTGATAGCTAAAGGGTTGGAGAACAAAGGAATCAGGTGACCTCCTGGCCCGGGAAAGGGACAAAGCCTAGAGGAGGGCCTGGAGGGGGAGTCAGTGGGGGGCTGGCTGGGGACAAGGAGTGAAGTGCAGACGTGGTTGTCTGGCTAACTGCCCCCCAAAATGGACCTGGCTGAGGGGTCCTGTTCTCTGTACCTACAAGCTCTGTTTTAGACCGTGTTCCTGTCCTCTAATAAACCTCTGTTTTACTGGCTGGCTAAAAGTCACGTCTGACTGCGAAGTTGGGGTGCAGGACCCTCTGGCTTCCCCAGAACCCTGCCTGGGTGCACTCTCTGTGGGAAGTGCACGGAGGGGCAGAGGATGCTGAATGCTCCAAGGTCAGACCTAGGAAGGTGGAAGCTGTGTGAGCTTTTTGTCCTGAAAACAGTCTGCTCACAGAGAGGAGACTTTACCAGAGTCCTGACTGGCTTCATAGGGAGCAGTTCCAGAGCATCGCCCACGGACTCTGTGACCCTCTCTAACTTCAATATTGCACTTGTACAGTTCACAAGTTTCCTTTTAATTTTCTTTCACGTTAGCAAACACTGAAAAGCTAACCTGGGATACGAAATCAGAGTTCTTTTGCCGCTAAGTAACAATTTTGTTGATAGTACATAAGGCAAAAGAGAAGCCCGCTTCTATGGCTGTATTGGCTCCTCACTGCTAAGTTTCATAATAAAATTTATTTTTGTTAAAATAAATTCTGGCAGGGTCAACTCAACACCTTCATCCATCCAAAGTAGACTAATAGAGTTCCATGCAGGCTACTCTGTGGAGGTGTTTTAGACAAAACCTTAATAGCCAAGGTTCTATCTGCTTTCTATGGATATTAGAGAGGAAATATGGTCTAGTGGTAAAAGTCAGGAAATCTGAATTTTACTCTTAGGTTTCCACAAACTTTCCATGAGACTTTGGGCAAGTCACTTAGGGCCATATTTTTAAAAGCTAGCCTCCCTTTTTGTACCCAGATATGCAGGCACAAATAAGTCTCTGCACAGTTCTGCACCTAGTTACTTGTTAGCAAGTTAATGTTATTTAGATGTAGGAACCAGAATGCAGCTGAGTATCGATTCATGAAAAGGAGTGGGGCATCATTATAGATAGCTTAGTGAAGACTGTTAGTGAGTGTGCAGTTGTGGTCGAAAGAGGTTAGGTTGCAAAAGGAATAGGATGGAGGATAATACAGAAAATGTGTCCTTCTGTATATCAGTGGTTCATCCTCTTCTGGAATACTATGTTCAGTATTGGTCACCTCATCTCCAAAAGGATATTGCAGAATTAGAGGGGGTTCAGAGAGTAATTAGGGGCATGGGATTGTTTACTTTAGAAAAGAGACAAAGAAGGAGGACATGATAAAAGTACATAAAATAATGAATGGTGTAGAGAAGGTACATTGTACATTTCTGTTCTCCCTGTTTCAAAACATAATGGGGGCATTCAGAAAAATGAAAAGGTGGCAAATTGAAAACTAATGAAAGGAAATACTTTATCACACGAGTAACGACACTATGGAACTCATTGCCGGAGCATATTGTTGAGGTCAAGAACTTGTGCCATGAATTTAGAACCATCTTACTATGGGCTTGTCTACATGGTAGACGACAAGACCATACTTTGTCTTAGTAAGAACTTACCCCTATATTAGGATGTTGGCATGCTGTCTGAAGTTCCCTACAACAGACTCAACAACTTAATGGCTAGTCTGTTTGACAATTGGTCTAGGTGATGCTTAGAGATTCTTCTGTCATTGAAGAGAGGATTTTCTCAAAAATCGTGATGAAACTCCAAAAACTGTGGAGCACAGAACACTGCAGAGTTTCTGTGGAGTAGTAATCAGAGCTTCAAAGGTTTTATATTTTGATTCTGAAGTGAATTGTTTGTGCACAAGTTTGCGATAACAATGCTGGATAATAAGAGAAGTGAGAATACAAGTGTAATTGGTACCCTACAAATAGGCCGACTGTTCCATTTTTTGAAAAATCATGTAAACAATGGAGTCAGTTGCAAGAAATTAAGTTAGAGTGGAAATTCTATTATAAATAATGTATTGATGTGAAGCAGGGTAGGTGATGTAAAGTGAACTGGAGAAGGTAACATAGAAGGGGGGAAATGACTGCATAATCACTCATCTGCAGTTCAGGACCCAAAACAAGATTTGTACTTATGTCTTACTTTTTTTTTTTTTTTTGCTGAGGTGACATTTATTTAAGAGTCACTATGCCTCTTACTAGCGTATAAACATTACATTGAGTGGAGAGGAATATGGTTTGAGACTAGTTTCTAGGCACTTGCTTCTTGGACAGGTACAAGATTTGGTTTTGGGTTTTTTCCAGTGGCACTAACAGGTCAGAAAATGGCAAATATTAGAACCACCAAACTTCCATTCAGTAGGCATGTGGGCTGTAAGCCACAGTTTACAGTTATCCCAGGATATGTTTAGTGTGTAATGTTTAGAGATCTACTCAATGTGTCTGCTTCACTTCCAAACGGTCATGGCAGTCTGAACGATGTACAGATTAGTACCAGTGAGTTGTGCTTTTTAAAGATTTCAGCAAACCTGATTTGACCTTGAATCCCAACCGTTTTCTAAATCTGGATTTGAATACCATACTCCCATTTCTGACCCTAAGGGCTTGTCTACACTTGGAAATTAATCCAGAATCAGGTAGGATGTGAATTTAAAGTGCAGTAACTATTCTGGAATATCTCTCTGTGTGGACACTCTTATTCCAGAATAAGAGTGCTTTTTTCTGGGTTAGCTTAATCCAATAAACTAAACCAGACAGAGGCATTCTTGTTCCAGAATATAAGCATCCACAGGGGGAGATACTGTAGAACCTCAGAGTTACGAACACTGGAGTTACAAACTGAGCAGTCAACCACACACCTCATTTGGAAACGTAAGTACACAAACAGGCAGCAGTAGAGACCCCCCCCCCCCCAAAAAAAAAAAAAAAGGAAATACAGTACAGTAATGTGTTAAATGTAAACTACACCATACCCTCGCTAGAACACGGGATTTGGGATCCACGTGTGGTACTGCGTTAACGTGGGGACTGCGTTAAAATGAATTGCAATTAAAGTAATTAAATTTGGGATCAATGGTCGTGACCCCTTTATATGCGAGTACGCGCTATATAGATGCACGTTCTAGTGAGGGTCTGGTGTACTAAAAAAAATAAAGGGCAAGCAGCATTTTTCTTCTGCATAGTAAAGTTTCAAAGCTGTATTAATTCAATGTTCAGTTCTAAACTTTTCAAAGAACAACCATAACTTTTTATTCAAAGTTACAGACATTTCAGAGTTATGAATGACTTCCACTCCTGAGGTTCTATTAAAATCCTTCTTTTCAGAAACTGAGTGTTTTTTCATTGTTCTTAAGAACCAAGGGTTTGCATCTGTGGTCACCTATGCAAATTGGTGAGGATTTTTATCAAACCTTTCCCAGGAAGTGGGGTGCAAGGGTTGGGAGGATTTTGGGGGGGAAAGACGTTTCCAAACAACGCTTTCCTAATAAAAATAAACCCAGATAAACGTCTGGTGGTGGCAGTGGAAGTCCAAGGGCAAAGGGTAAAATAGTTTGTACCTTGGGGAAGTTTTAACCTAAGCTGGTAAAAGTAAGCTTAGGAGGTTTTTCATGCAGGTCCCCACTTCTGTACCCTAGAGTTCAGAGTGGGGAAGGAACCTTGACATGGTCAATTTCCAAGTGTAGACAAGCCCTATAAAAAATACCGCCTTCCTTTTGAAGTGCTAAGTTTTTGTGTTTGATTGGGATGTTTCAAAATGAACAATATTAAAATTTGGGTGCTTCTATTTTAAATGTCCCTTTTTAAAATGAAAGCTTAATTCTCTGCAGTATGTGGTAAAATATGTAGAAAAGCTATATGTGCATTATCCCAGGATTCTATTTGCTCACGTATTTCTGTTGTCCTTGCTGATATTCTGCATATAATTGTTTTCCCCCCACCCTTATGTATGTGAGGTACTGGGTTGCCAAGATTGTTTCTTCATTCCCTTGTTGGTTGGTTTATAGAGTGACACTTGATTCAGCAGGCTACCTATGCAACTATATTTAAACTTTGGAAATAGTATCATTTAAAATTGTCACTTTTAATTTGTTTGTTTTATTTATGCTTCTCTGTTACACTCTCTCAGAAGCTTGAAAATAAAATGTTTTCTTGATTGTTCTTATATATGGCCTGATTCTGTACGTTACAATTGATGGGAGTTTTGCCATTGACTTTAACGATACAGGGTCCTTGAAGGATCTGATCACCCATTGTGACAAGAGCCCTCAACTTTTACTGAGTTGAGAGCTCTCAGCACTTTTTAAGATTAGGCCGTTACACGATCTGTATTTTGCTACAGGAGCAAACATGGCTCCCTTTTTTTTGTCAACCTCTCTGTTCCTGTTTCCATGGAGAGTTGCTTTTCATACCAGACACGTGCTTAGATTAGATTAAAATTGAAACCTAGGGCGAGACAAAATTATTTAATCTGTTAAACCATACACTTTAAAGGATAAAGACGGGCTCTGCCTCTCTTATCCTTTTGTCTCATCTAATGGTTTGAGATTGGAATCCAGCCTGCAAGACATCAAATCCATATGGTGCCAATATCTGTCACTAATGAAGGTAACCATTAGCCTAAAGCAGGATTGGGCATTTGGCTATCTGATGAGTATGGTATTTGTTTTTAATTATCTATTTTTAGTTATTGTGTAGTACCCAGTGCTACACTAGAGAGAGGATGGTCTTGTGATTCAAGTACTGGACTGGGACTCAGGAGATCTGGGTTTAATTCCCAACTCTGTCACAAACATCCTCTCTGGCAAGTGACTCACTGTGCCTCAGTTCTCTGTATTAAATTGGGTTAATGTTTTTCTTCCTACTTTTTGTTAGTCTTGTGTGTTTAGATTGTAAGATCTTTGGGGCAAGGATTCTCTCTCACTCTATATTTGTACTCTACCTAGCACAATGGGGCTGTGACCTCAGAGGGGCCTTAAGGTTTTACTGTAATACACATTTTTTCAAATATAATTATTATTTATATTTAAAGAACATTATTCAGATTGCAAAGTAAAACACTCAAAAAATGGGAAATGACAGATTTAGAGTTGCCTTTGCAACCTGAATTCCCGCATCTCCTGCATCTATCCTGTGCACCAAATTACTCTTATTTCTACAGGACATATGTCTATGTAATTATTGAGTTAAAGACTGTAACATAATTAGGCTTGGAAGGATTAGATTTGTATTGCTTAAATGGTAGTAAAGGTCAATTTCACTGTACACACACAAACCCATTAAAAAAATACAAAATTTACAGATATTCAAGTCTTGATTTATGGATTTGTCTTTTGTATATTTTGACATTTGATGTTGACAATATGTGGTTTAATGGCTACAAAGCTTTCTTTTTGAATCTCAGCGTCTACTGTCATTTAATAATTATCTGACCTCCCTCCCAATTTTCCACAACTGTAAACATTTAAATCAATAAACATTTTTATAAATGCTTAAAAATGAACATTGATGTTATCCATCAAAAAAAAATTTTTTTTTTAAATTGAGTTCTGCCAAGCAAAATCAAATGCCTATGCAAAAGGTGGTTTGAATTAAAGTTGCACTGGTAATCTTAATTCTGGCATTTCCTGATTTTGGAGTGTTTGGCATGGCAAACTAATAATCTTTTAACTTCAGGGTTTTTTTTTTGGTATGATTCCTTTGGTTTTTAAAGGAAAACAGTTCCCCCCCCCCAATCAATTATGTGTAACACTGACAACCCCTCCAGTGTTTATCATCTGTATTTTGAATCGTGAATCTTCTGTACAGCAGTACAGTCAGCTAACACTTGAGCTACAGGACTAATGACATGGACTGGCAGCAGGAGAGGGCTGTTATTCCAGAGCCAGTGGACCACTGGGTCATTGTGGGGTGGGGTGGGGAAGCCTAATCAGCACTCTCCTTTTGACCTATTTGGTACCCTGAAATGAATCATAGAATCATAGAATCATAGAATATAAGGGTTGGAAGGGACCCCAGAAGGTCATCTAGTCCAACCCCCTGCTCAAAGCAGGACCAATTCCCAGTTAAATCATCCCAGCCAGGGCTTTGTCAAGCCTGACCTTAAAAACCTCTAAGGAAGGAGATTCTACCACCTCCCTAGGTAACGCATTCCAGTGTTTCACCACCCTCATAGTGAAAAAGTTTTTCCTAATATCCAATCTAAACCTCCCCCACTGCAGCTTGAGACCATTACTCCTCGTTCTGTCATCTGATACCATTGAGAACAGTCTAGAGCCATCCTCTTTGGAACCCCCTTTCAGGTAGTTGAAAACAGCTATCAAATCCCCCCTCATTCTTCTCTTCTGCAGGCTAAACAATCCCAGCTCCCTCAGCCTCTCCTCATAACTCATGTGTTCCAGACCCCTATGGGAGGTATAGGCCCTTGGTTTGGCATTGCTCCAGCAGCTCTCAGCTCTCAGTATAATGTGTGGTGGTGATGGTGCTTTTGCTGCTGCTGCTCAGTGCGTCCTCAGGATGTTCCTCTTCTACTGTGTGGTTGTTTGTTTTTTTTTGGCCTGCTGCCAACACACTGTTGCCATCTCACATTTTTTTTTCAAACATCTTACAATATTTGGCGTGTTTTCATGATGCCATAGCTCCTGGAATGATGGGAATATATGAGAATCTCAGCTTCCCTTTAAAAAAAAAAAAAAGTTTCTATTCCTCATGAATGTGTAGAAAAGATTGAAAATGTGACTCAACTGGCTTAGAAACCAGAAAGGAAATAAAAAGAAACCAATGCTTACTATTTTTAAAAAAAACTCATGATTTTTGCAGCCTCACTCATGAATTTTGAATGCTTGGGGTTGGCAATACTGTATCCGTTTGCTGAGGAACACATCTGAGAAAAGGGAAATGATGATTTTTAACAATTTATATCAATAAAAGCTGGACAGAATTTTGTGGGATAAAAAAAGGCATTTCTTTAGCCTTAGGGCTATGCCTCTGTCAAAGAACAAAGGTCTGCTGCAAACAATGGCGGTGTGATGTTCTGTTGAAGAAACGGTTGCACGGTCTTGTATAATAGAATATAGACCACTAAATGGAAGGGTCACTATCAGCTCCTCCTTTTAATAATACTGCATCTAGGGCCTGATCCAGCTCTCTTTGATGTTAATAGGAGTCTGTCCACTGACTTCAGCGGAAGTTGCATCAAGTTGCAAATATAAAAATCTAACAAATTCTGTGGCTGAGCAGAAGTAATTGATTTCAGCAGCAATATCCGCGTACCCTTGCTGTCTCTCCTATTTTTTAAATAAAGCATATGTTCTAAGACATATTAAGATTTACATTTAATAATTTATTATCCAACCTGGCTAGTCTTAGGGGCACTAGTTACATCCTCGCTTAGTTTATTATTTACTCCCGATAGAGCTTAATCGCAGAATCTTGTTTTAGTGCAGTATTCTTCAGTTTTACTCTTATTTTCCTTTTCAGTTAATTTGTGAAATACTTTGACCTGAATTCTGGCATTTCTTGATTTTTGGAGTGTATGGCATGGCAAACTAAATAGTAGCTGATGATGTAATAGTGACCTTACACAAATGCCAGTTTTTATCTGCAAAATGATAAAGGAACTGAATGTTTCAGCTGGAAAAAAAAATCTGTTTTTGACAGCTACAAGATGTTTGGGATCCAAAACCAGATTCTTTAGGTTTTATTTCAAAATAAAGTCCTTGAGGCAGGAGGCATTAGAACAGTTTTTTGTTTACTACCTTGATCTCCAGCACTGGCAAGGCATTTTGTTTGTTTGCTTTGTCTCATGGGTGTATCCAGGAGTCAGTGCTTAGTCAGTGCTTCCTGCTGGGTCTGCGCTAGGGGTGTGATTTGAAGGACATTTAATTAAATGTGTTCAACCAGTTGAGGTTTCTAAAAATTGCCCAGGTTTTTTAAATTTCGAGATGTGGATGCTTAAAGAGCAGAAGAGTTGGTGATCTAAAAATAGAAATTATAGATGCTACTTGTGAGGCTGCCTTTCTGTAATCAGAGAGGAAGTGTTAGTCTCTATTTCTGTACCCTTGATGGAAGCATTGTAACGACTTCAGCAGACAGCAGAGGAGTAGTTCTAAATTTGCGCTCTTACGATCAGGGCTTCTGACTTTGTTATGTATCAGAGCACCATAACAGCTGTAAATACTTGTCAGCAATTTTTGTCACTGCTTTTGATGACCACATCTCTATCTTCAGGCGGCTCCTGTTTAATTTCATAATGGTGAATGGTCATGGGGATGAAACTTGGAATCTCACGTGGGGAGTAGCATAACAGCGGTCAAAACACTGCCAGGGAAACTGAAGCCCTTAACTTTTTCTTATTATTTGGCGAACATACATGCACAAAATCCTTCCAGTGGGCTGATCTAATTCCATTCAAATCAGTGGAAAGAATGAATACTTGTGTGCATTGCATTATTAAGCAAAAAGATTGATGGTTTCAGTTTTAAAAAGTACCTACATAAAACCTACTGATCATGAAAAATGTATCATGCCAGTCAACTTTTTTTTTCCCCTGCCCCCGTTAAGTAAACTTGCAGAGGACAATGGTACAAAATATTTATAGAAGCGGTTGCTTCCCTTTTTGCATGTTGTCCCAGCAAGTTAGTGTCTGATTTGTTGCTTGGGGACTGGATTTTAGTGTTAAGATACTGAGGGGAGGGTGGGGAATCTTAAAGCTGTGTGTTAACCTGAAATCTTGAGTAGTTTGTAATGTTACAGTGTTAACTTTTTTTTTTTTATACTCTTGTCTCTACAAATGATAACCTGGAAGGCATGTTTCTGTTCATTGTTGTCACAGCTATTGAGAAATAGAACATGAGGTGCATATTCTTCCCCCAGGCTAGATAGCTTGCTGTTGGCAGATGATTCATGATTGTGTCTTCTATATAATCACAGGAGTGATGGTGGAGTTAACAGTGGGAAGGCATTTCTTTGTTTAATCCTTGCTTTCAGTTATTTATTTTCTTCAAATATCTGAAGTGATTCTTTGTGTCTTTATACCACACCCATCACAGATGTATCAGAGGTCCTTGCAGTATTTACAAAGACCTGATCCTCTAGGGCAGTGGTCCCCAACCATTATGTGGGAATAGCATATTGCTATTCCCAGAAGACTGTGGCGGGCACCAGACACCCCGCCACTGAAATGCTGCCGAGAAACGGCAATGCTTCTCGACGGGCGGTTCTCCGGCGGCTGCACTTGGTGGAGGCATTTCGGTGGCACGGTGTCCTGCGGGTGCGCAAAAATGCCCTGGCAGGCGCCAGGGCGCCCCCAGGCACCACATTGGAGACTACTGCTCCCCAACATAGCACAGCATGTCCCATTTTCATCTCCCCCTTTTATTAATATTAGTTTGCTCAAGCAAAACCAGTCTGATGAAAAATGCGAAACCTCTAATAGGAATTCGTTCACTGTTTGTGCAGTTAGGGCACGTCACTTGGGATAAGCATATGTTAACCTAAGCACTAGTACTGTACTGCGCTTAGTGGCCATTCAGAATCATTTTGGATGCTCAGAATCTTTTGATCTTGAGGTTTGGATGTATGTCCTTTCTAGGTAGGAATGCATTCCCTCAATTCTCTTGCTCTTCTGCCCTCTCTCCTTTATTTTTTTTGGGGGGGGGGGGGGAGACGGGGACGTGGGGGTAAATACGGTGCCATAAATTCTGATAGTGAAAACATATGTAGGTCTAAATTATGCCACCTTTACTCACCCTTAGTAGTATCTTAGCCGGGGAGAAGTCCCATTGATTTCCTTTGGACTCCTCACTGAGTAAGGTAATGCTCAATATGAATGAGGGTGGAGAATTGTGAGAGGTTTCGTCCCTCCCTCAAGGAGTTTGACAGAATTCAAATGTGACAGACAGGATAACAGGCAGAATTGTCTATAGAGAAGTCAACCTGCATCGAGGAATTAGCCATCTATGAATGCTAAAGGCAGTCCAATCTATTTCTTTAATTAGCCGAAAATTGTTACTGAACAATGCAAGGCTCCCTTCCTCAAGGGCTGAGTGTGCTGCTCCATAGTATCCATTGCCCTGGCTGGCCTGAGGGGTGAGATAGAATCTTTCGTCTGTAGTTTGCTGTACATTCAGCCCAGGGGTCCAGGCCTGCAGCTCTTCCATGAGAGGTAGAACTTCAGTATCTTTTGAGGGTGTTCTGCACACAGAGGGGCTCCTGGTGTTTAAAAGTCTAAGTCCTGGTCTACACTGCGGGGGAGGGAGGATCGATCTAAGTTACACAACTTCAGCTACGTGAATAATGTAGCTGAAGTCGACGTACTTGGATTAACTTACCGTGGTGTCTTCACCATGGTGAGTTGACTGCTGCCGCTCCCCCGTCAACTCTGTCAGCGCCTCTCGCGGTGGTGGAGTACAGGAGTCGACAGGAGAGTGCCCGGGGGTTGATTTATCCCGTCTACACTAGACACGATAAATCGACGCCCGCTGGATCAATCGCTGCCCGCCGATCTGGCAGGTAGTGTAGACATACCCTTAGATAATGTTTTAGACTCTGGCCTATTTCAAATGAGTTGGTGGTGTCAGTTCAGTTTTCTAGTAAACAAAGCCATCACCACCACCTCATTTGACAGCTTTGTTGGCTCAGTGTCAGAAAAGCCAAGAACTGAATGAGCATGGAAACCTTTCTTGCTCTTTTGCTCATAAAGTTTGGGCCCTCTCGGTCACCGTTTAAACATGTTGTCTCATATGGAATCTTGCATTACTGAGTCTAGTCTGTGCATCCAGGATTTAATTCTCCAGGACTTTCAAGCTGACACCGTTTCATGAGCATGAAATTCATTCAAACAATAAATAGGTCACAGATGCTTGCTTTTCTTTTCTTCTCTAAGATATCCCTGCAGCCATTCCCTAATGACATGTGACACTTGAAGATAAACATGTTAGGATAAGGAATCTACTTTGAGAAGCTTAGGTCGGATGCCTGTTAGATTTAGAGGATGAAGATTCTAGAGTTGAATAATCAAACTTTATCAAACTCTGGCCAGGTCAGAGTATATTCGCTTCTCTCTTGTTATATAGAAACAGCAGAAAGGATAGTTTATTTTGGTGGTTTCCATGCGGAGGAACAAAAGTGGCTTTTTCCTAAATATTTATAGTTGCTCTTTTTTTTTTTTATAAACGTTTTACTTTCCTGCATTTGAAAAAAAAACCCTGTTGCAAAATGAAACAAAAGTCTCTGTTCTGTACCTGTGTCTGATGAAATTATAGGTGTTCTGCCAGGGGTACCCTTTCATTTTCTTTGTATGCAAATACATTATTTAATATGGGGTGTTTTAGTTTCACTTGCTGAAGTTAAATTACAGGGAACAAACTTGAGTCAGTTTTACACTGGATATTCTTTTACTTCTCCCC
Source organism: Caretta caretta (assembly GCF_965140235.1). Classification (NCBI taxonomy): domain Eukaryota; kingdom Metazoa; phylum Chordata; order Testudines; family Cheloniidae; genus Caretta; species Caretta caretta. The sequence goes on along the minus strand of NC_134208.1, from coordinate 197,040,589 downwards.
TTTTTCATTTTTTATGATAGCACTGCTTAGCATTTGTATATCACTTTTCATTTTTAATGTACTTGATAACATTACCGATCCTCACGGCATAGGTAGGGAAGTATTATCTTCAATTCACACTGAGGTAAACTGAAGATGGAGAAGTTAAGAGCCCAATTTAAGTCAAAGGGAGTTGAGGGGACAACATCTCACTCATTCCAAGCCCTAAATAACTTGCTGAAGGCCTCATAATGAGTCAATGCTTGAATTACAACTCAAGAGTTCCCAGCTCCTAAGATCAAGGGCAATAATTGGTGCCTCTCATGAGTTCATGTTTGATTTGTTTTGTGTTGCAGTGAATATGAAGGTCTGTGAATAGAGAGTGAGAGAACATGGACTCACCAAGTGTGATGGTAAGGCTAGTCAAGTAAAAGTCCACTTGATGGCATCTAGGTGATACAGTGGGTTAGTGAACTAGCCTTTCACCTTGTGAAACCTGGTTTCAAATCCTGGAATAGGTCTAAAGTGAAAGTACATTTGGTTTTTTAGTAGTCTCCATTTCGTTCACTTTGTAATCAGCCATCTCTAGTAAAGAGAGAACTAGGATTGGAATAGCGAGGTTGCTGCAGGTCAGGACTGAATTACGTTGTCAGATTTTTTGAGCAAGTTTGTGCAACGCAGGCCTGCAGTGTGGCTAGTCTCTGCAAGTGCTCTTCATGTTATGGGCACTAAATTTACTTAGAAAATTAAGCTCATTTAAAAATTTTGATTGGTTACTGATAAAATGTAGGAAAGGTTTCTATGTGCATATGCAAAGCGTAGGACAGCTGGTCATATTCTTAAAATCTAATCATGCTAGGTTTCAGATCTATTTACTAGTCTGTGTACTATGTCTCCTGAAAACTTTATTGCAACCATGACATTTAGAAAAATAATTTTTGAAGGCTAAGTTCAATTTCTATACCTTATAATATAAAACCCCATCTACAAGAATATAACATAAGACTTTGCTTGATAGTACTGTCAAGTTTGTTTTGCTCAAGATCTTATGCTGCAATAGTGCTGTAAAAAAATATGAACAGCTGAGAGACTGTCCTTATTGCCTGTCCTGAATAATGGATGGATTCAGATCTTGTTTAATTCAACTCATTCTGCAAACTTAATTTTTATTACTATTTTTTTTAACTAAATCATCAGCAGTACATGCTACACATTCCACACCAAGCCCACTGGTAAACTAAGTACAGATATAAAATAATAATTAGTGCCTCACTTTGTTCCTTTTTTAAACCAAAAAAGGTCAAGCCAAACCTCCTTCTAATAAAAAAAGCAAAACATGACCTTGATGCAGAAACTCTGAGAGAGGCCGTGTTCTAATATCAACTCTACCTATATGTAGATATATAGACACAGAATTTAAAATTCGGTTTGCTACAAAATCCTGGTCTCTTCTTGGGTCTGCTAGAAATGGTTTAGAGGCTTCTAAGGAGAAGAAAAGGGAGAGCTTTTATTCAGAATTTAGAATCATTATCTGAGGTGGGTAAAAAGTATACTAAATCCACACTTGTGTTTGTCCAACCAAATCACACCTTTTGTATCAAGGCATATTTCTTCCTCCTGGTGGGAACTGTAGCATGAAGGAACTCTCCTTCAGGCTGTTTGCACTGGAAGGAGTGGGAGAGAATTTTCTGCTCTCCTTTCTCCCCCAGCCCCACAGCTGTCATGGCTATTGGAGTGGTGTCTCTCTCCCTAATGTGGGGTGTTCTCAGCAGCTCTCCTGATACTGGTCAGTCTTACGGGTTGTACGGGGTAGAGGGCAGCATATGCTATGCCTCCCAGTCAAAGGGGCCATTGGTTTGGTTAAAAAAAAAAAGTATAGAAAAATCTGTAGAAATAGATATCATGCCATGTGGTCCAAAACTAGAAAGGTTGCTCATGAACATCAACTGAAAAATGCGGATACAGACTAACACGGCTGCTACTCTGAAACCTATCAACTGAAGAGTTGCAATGGCAGGTTCTGAATAGTCCCATCCATTCTTGCCATGGTGTCTTTGATATAATCTTTGAGTGTGTGTGATGGTGGTGGTGGTGTGGTAAGAGGGATCGTTAGGCAGGGTGGTAAAAAGCCTCTCTTCATCCAACCCAAACACTCAGATGTGCCAATGTAAACCAATATATTTCTTTTTCATGTTTCTGTAAAGTTACAAAATGCTGAACGTTTTATTTCTCAGACGTTTTACAGATCTTTCTCACTTCCCATCATGAAGAGACCAGCATGACTTAGAAGTGTGCAGTCAGCTTGAAATCTAGTCATTTTCAAAAAATAAGTTAAAATATCTTCAGCTGGAGGGAGGGAGGCAGGCAGAGCACACGTGGGCGGCAGGTATCGTTGCTGCTGCCACCTGACCCCTGGGTGTCGGGTTGGCGGGGGGTGGGGGGGGGCAGTTTTTGCTTTATTATGCCCCAGGCAGGTTCCGGAGCAGCCGAGGAGGCAGTATACGTTGTTCAGCTTCCTGGGTTCATCAGTCATCTCCCTGGAGTCCAGAGAGGTTACTGATGAACCCAGGAAGCTGAGTAACAAAAACCGCCTCCTCAGCTGCCCCAGAACCTGCATGGGGCATATCAAAAGCTTCTTCTGGATGCTTTCCCCAGGGTGGCTTGAGGTCTAGGGAGGGGAGACATGGCTGCAGCCGGGCAGGTGGCGGGGCGGGGCCCTCGGGTCTCCGGCCAGCCTGGGGTTCTTCTGTCTGAGGGTGACACTGCTTGGGCCTCCAGCCAGCCTGGGACTCATCTGGCTGGAGGGGCGGGGAGCATTCGGGACTCCTCTGGGTAGGGGGGAGGGGAGGGCTCTTGGCTCCAGCTGTGGGGGAGGGGCAGAGGGTCTTGAGGCTCTGGCTGCAGGGGAGGAGGGGTGTGGGCAGAAGGGGCGGAGCTGGTGGCTATCCTCTCCAAAGGGGGCTCCACCTACTGCCCATGGGCACATAACTGATCTATGCAACCTTGTGATTTTTTTGCTCTTCTCTATCGGCTGCCACGCACACTTGTTTGCATTTTGTCCAAATGTGGACGCAAGCATTTTGGGGAAGGCACTGTCCCCTATTACATTTTTGTTTAGTTTCCTGTTCAAACAACACCAATGCCTTTGGGTGTTACAATGGTATGGATGATGATAAGGTATTGCTCCTGCTGCCATTGTCCTCCCCGCAGTGAGAATGTTGCTGTTGACTTCAATGGGAGCATAATCAGACCTTAACTGTACAGGAGAAATGAGCTAGACACTAAGATCTATCAAATGTACAAAGTGTGTGGGGGAGAACCTGAAAGAGATAATATTTCAGTTAGAGTAAACTTTGGTGTTACCTACAACGACAGGAAGACAAAAACAATTTCAGATAGATGTGTGATTTTTTTTTTTAATTTTTTTTAAATTGACTCTCTCTCTTTAACCTTGCTATGCATGTGCTGTAACACTGAGCCAACAAGGGTTAAACGACCAGCAGGTTGTGGCCCAAAATCAGGCTTTAAGGAAAAGTAGAAAAGTATTGAAATGGTAAACAGGGCCATTCCTTGTAGATGGTTATCAAAGCCATATTAAGTAGATTAAATTTATTTAATATTTATGCCTGTGTTGTTAGAGACTCAAAGGATATATACTAATTGTATTTGTCTGTGTTTACCTATGTCTTATAAGAAACTTAACCATGTATTCTAATTAGCTTGCAATGCTAAACTTCAGTTCCTGTCAGTAAAGTTTCATTTATATGTTCTGTTGATTCAGAGATCAAAAGGGATATTAACATTTGGATGAAACTTGAGGTGTAATAATATAATTGTCTTTATTTCTCTTTGAAGTTTGTAGTAAACTACCTGTGAAACTGTTTGAATGGTTAATTGCCTTATGCTAATCAATGCAACTAGTAATCAATGTATGCCTAGGAAATCGAGATTTACTTCAAAGCAACAATGTATATTACCTATTCTTCCTTGGGAGGAGGTCCTGCTGTGACAAGAGGCTTCTCAGCTTGCTTAGGAACTACATATATTAAAAAATAGTCTCAGGCCTGATCCTTCCTGCTTAAACTTTGTCAGGGTAAGTTCAAGCTACAAGACTGAGATCTCCAGGTATGTCCTGGATTATCCCTGCAATTTCTCATGGAAGAATTTGAACAAACTCTGCACATGGACTGCCTGTTGGACTGTACCTATTGAACTGATTCTGGAAGGACTTTTACAAATTAGGAGCGCATCATCTCTGCTATGAATCTGACCTGAGAACTTTATTCATATCTGTATGTATAATGGTCTTTTAATCACAATAACTCTTTTCTTTTTTAATAAATATTAGTTTAGTTAATAAGAATTGGCTGTAAGCGTGTATTTGGGTAAGATCCCAAATATTCATTGACCTGATGGGTAATGTGTCCAATCTCTTGGGGTTAGTAGAATTTCATATATGTTGAATAAGATTTTAAGTAATCCTCATTATATTAGATTTGGCTGTCGGGGTGGAAGCCAAAGGCTGGATTGCTTGGGACCAAACCCTAAGACCCAAGGTTTGAGGGCAGACTGAAATCTTAGGGTTTGAACTGTTGTACTGTAGGCCAAGTGTGTTACTTAAGCAATGATTTGGTTGTGGAGAAGGGAAGAGGATGCCAGCCACACCTCCATCTGGCTGTGTCTACTTTAGACTTTTTTTTTCTTAAAATTTCCACTGTTGCTACCCCTGGTATATAGTGGAGATTGTGGAAGCACTAGTGTTGATAGGCAGTTATTGTTTTAGCCAGAGTGTTATCTAAGCCTGCCCATAGTGAGGTCAAGACAACATGGTCGTTAAAATACTGGCAAATGTCAGCACCTTGTCTATACCAAAGCTTCCACAAATAGGGAATTCTAAAGGGAAAATAAAGCCTAGTATAGACAAGGCCTCATTAACTTGGGAGTTTTGTTATCCCACACAGGTCTTGTCTATACTAGACTTTATTTTCTCCTTGAAATTTCTGATGTTTCTACCATCAGAGTAGCTCTACTAAGGGAATGTTCATGTTAGCAAAGCCACCAGCAGATGGCACCATTTTAAGCAGTGTGTTTAGACCATGTTAAAATATTGATGGCTGGTCTACCCTAGTGTTCCCAGCGTTGCTATTGCCAGTGAAACTTCACTGGTGGTAGTGACAAGGGGATATTCAGAAGGAAAAAATCTAATGTAAGACACACCAGTGGCAGTGTCGTGTGGGTGTAGGTGATACACAACTGTGAGTGATACAGCACCTTGATGGGCGAAAGACTTCAGCCTTACTAAACTGAGAGAGCTTTCCTCCCTTAAAAAATGATCATTAAGATGAGGAAAAAATAATGTTCAGCCCAAACTAACGGTCTTGCAGAACTTAGAACATTTTTTAAGAGACCATTAAAAGCACTTGACAAAATTCCAGGACTTATGGGGAGAGGAGGTAGTAGGGGAGGGATTCTTAATGAAAACCTAGCACATCATACTGCTATGCACAGTACAGAAGCGAACAAAAGGCCAAAAAAAAAAAAAAAATCTTATCACAGAAGTACTTTGACTTTACTCAAGTAATTTATTTTTATTCTTCAATAGGTGCATCTGCTTGCTATTGTGCTAACACTGCTGCTTCTCTTGTTAATTATACTCTTTTATCCTTGCTTCACAAGAGTAATCTAGCAGGCTGTAATAATTAATACAACTCAAATCAGACACAGTAAGAAAAAAATAAACCCCCTTCACAGAAAACCCAACCTCCATCCCCACCCAAGTCCCCCAACCACTACCCTTCATGACATTAAGTGCCAAAATAAATATAAATTATTTCTTCTTGGTACAAAGAAAATATTGTATTACTGAACAGAAAACTTGTTAAAGACTTGTTGTGTATGATGAAATAAAGAGCCTCCTCGTTACAAGCAAGTATTAGTTATATTTTTCTCCGCTTTGTGTAAAAATCTTAAACTCAGTCAGAGATACTTGCTCACATGCTTAACTTTAAGCATGCAAATAGTCCCATTGATTTCACTATGACTGTTTGTGAATTTAAAGTTAAGAACATGCACATATCTTTCCAGTATAGGTTCCTAAATGTTAAACTCTTGTCAGTGGTTATCAAACTGGAAGTAGGAAAATTACGTATGTTTCACAATTAACATCAGCGGTTTATGCTGACACAGGTTTACAACACTAGCTCTATCAGTAAAAAGAAAAGGAGTACTTGTGGCACCTTAGAGACTAACCAATTTATTTGAGCATGAGCTTTCGTGAGCTACAGCTCACTTCATCAGATGCATACCGTGGAAACTGCAGCAGACTTTATATATACACAGAGAATATGAAACAATACCTCCTCCCACCCCACTGTCCTGCTGGTAATAGCTTATCTAAAGTGATCATCAGGTGGGCCATTTCCAGCACAAATCCAGGTGTAGCTTATCTAAAGTGATCTATCAGTGGGGATAAAACCTTTTATGCAAATCTTTCACAACTGATATTTAAAGAGTTCTGTACTCAAAGCATCATGCCAGATATTTCCTGGAATGATCAAATCAATCCACAGAAGACCTTGCATCCTGCACAACCTAGATTTCAATCATTGAAAATTGCTATCTAAAACATGATGATCAGATAACATAGTTTGTCCAGACCGTAGAGTACTTTTGCTACTTTGTTAAACAATGTTGGATGTGGAGGGCTCTGGTTCCGGTATAATCATGTGGGTGGGTGTAAGATATATAATGTATAATGGATATTATAAAATCATATATAAAATCAGGTTTCAGAGTAGCAGCTGTGTTAGTCTGTATTCGCAAAAGAAAAGGAGTACTTGTGGCACCTTAGAGACTAACAGATTTATTCAGTGGAAAAAACTGAATGCATCCGATGAAGTGAGCTGTAGCTCACGAAAGCTTATGCTCAAATAAATGTGTTAGTTTCTAAGGTGCCACAAGTCCTCCTTTTCTAATATAAAATCAGTTGCTTTAAGGAGAGAAGGAAAAAGCTATGGTCACATCTTTTATTCAACAGGAGAAGCAGGGCTATAAATGTAAATATTAATCTGTGTTTTTAAATAAGAGAACTTAGGGCAGTCTCAAAGCTTTGTTCTTGGCCACTGACTTTGAAATTGTAAAATCCTTCTTCAGAAAAGCTTTAGTGCCAAAAAGAAAAGGAGGACTTGTGGTAACTTAGAGACTAACCAATTTATTTAAGCATAAGCTTCAGTGCCAAGTATCTTTCACTTCTGGTTTGCAAAAGTTTGGGGCACAGAATGTGAATGTGCACAGCCTACAGCTTCTTAATGAAAACTGTGTGAGCGCTGAACACTTACAAATGGTTTGCCCTGGGCTTTGCAAAATATAATACATGGTGCCCAGCTGGCTGCCTTCCCACTTATGAGTCTGGTCCCCTGGCTCTCACGCCTGTTTATGCCTGATGTCTCCTCATTCTCTGTCTCTTGCGGCTTCTGCTCCCCACTCCAAATCTAGTTATCTGCCTTTATCTGTGAGGTTCTGAGGCTCTGGGTGGAGTGAAAAAAGAGGAAAGAACATCTAATTAATTTGGTTAGATTTAGGTATGCTCCAGCTTTAGCCTTTCTCTGAAGTTCATGGTTTTAAAACCCAAAGATCTGAGCAGCTATTTGGCATGGGGTCATGGCAGTGCAACTAAAATTCAATGCTTCCTCATCCCCAAAGACAAGCAAAGCTGTAGCTTACCTCAGACCGTTGAGTGTGAAGGAATGTGGGGAAGCAAGGGCAAAGACATATAACTGGGGCAACAGGACTTCAAATCTGCATGACCAGCATCTTCTCTTATTTGAACAGAACTAACTAATGCAGAGTTGTCTGTGACCTACCACAACTACAGAGTTGTCTCTCCATGCCCTGCCAGTTTGGTCTGACAGACTCAGTATTAATTAGTGCCAATTATGGAAGGTTTTTGTGTATGATGCTGATACGTGTCTGTGAGGAACTGGACTGAGACCACCCCAACACTTTTCACGTAGGCCACCTAATGGTCATAAGATGGTAATTATGTTTAGTAGCTTCTGATCTAAGCTGAATTTGAACCAGAGTTGACGATTTGTCTCCTGTTACCTAAGGAAAGCTGTCCCCACCGAGCCTTCTTCCTGTATTAGGTTGTTTAAGTGTTGTACTTTGATTGGAACATATTGACTCTGTTGTTAAATAGCTGTTTATTTAGTTCTTTTCATAACAAATGGCTTTTAGATGACTGAGCCGCACAACATGAAACATGGGAAATTTAATATTTTTATAATTGATAGTATTTTTTTAATTGTTTGTTCAGCTCGCACTGCAATATATTTTATACAGATAGTTGAATCATTTCTCTTAGTTTACAAAGAGCAATGGTTCTGTAATCTTGCAGCTAATGCTTTGGAAGGGTTTTGTTTGCTTTTTAGCATTGGCTAATGGACAACTAGTTTTATGGTTTGAGGGGGAGATGGCATCTAAATTAGAAAACATTTCTCTATAAAAAGCAATTTGAATCAATAGTTATTGTTTCCTAGCACTCAAACCTCTGTGTTACACGGAATCTGTATTCGTTGATTAAATATTAATTATGCTTTCTTTTTAGGCTCATCAGAGATGTATTGACAGAAAAAAGCACATGTACAGGTTGTAGGAGAGGGGGGTATTATAGGCTGTGTACGTGAAACAGTTCCTGTGTGGAGAGCTAGTTTTAAAATCGGGGGGGTGTCATGGCCCATAGCATGCAAATTCCACTTGTTTTTTTAATCAAACCCACAGTAAATTAACAAGGTTTTTTTTTTGTGAGGGGTGTGTTTAGAGGGAAATGGCTCCTCTAGGAGCTCCTCTACCCCTACCTTCTTTTCTTTACATTTCCTATCTAACTCCAGTTATGGTGACCCTCCAGTGTTCTTGCTCAGTAGGTCAGGATGGGCTTCCCCTTTAAGGATTAAAAGCCTTGGAAACAAAGTCCACTCATTAGTTACAAAACTGATACAGCTCGGGCAATAGAGTAGCAGAGCAAGTGTTTCGCATTCTGCCCCCTAGTGTTGTTCAACCCTCTATGTACTGAATGTGTAGTCCAGTTTCTACATTAGTTCCTGGGAGCCTCTGCTGAGACTCTATACAAGAGTAACAATTGGGGCTAGTTTTGGTGATTTTTTTTTTTTTGAGATGTAGACACTGGGGCTGTCAAGTGATTTAAAAAAAATGAATCACGATGAATTGCGAGATTAAAAAAATTAATTGAGATTCATCACAGTTTTAATTGCACTGTTAAACAGTGCGATTAAACTCCTTTTAACTCCTGTTAAACTTTTTACTGAGGTGGGTGGGATCCCTTCAGATGAGCGAGCCCTTGAAGTTATATAAATTGGGAAGCCAATATTTGCTATGTAGTAATAAGAGAAGTGTATCAATTTCAGACTTCTTTGCTAATATGCAACATATCACAATTCATAATTTAAAATGTTTGATATGAAATTATGTATTTCCCATTGTGAATTAAATTAATACACTGCCACGATTATAAGATGAATATAGGAAAACTGTGTTTCAAATGTGTTATGTCCTCTCAGGGATTAGAAAAATCTCTAGTTTGGAAGATAGTTCACAGTTAATTTCAGTATCTCATCAGAAATGTCTTATGTCTCTAAAGCAATTAAGTGTGAATCAAGTATTATAAGGGGAAAACAGGTAAATTATCCTTCTACTTTAAAATCTGTTAATCCAGCAAAGATATGGTATTAAATACACTGACAGAACAACATAAAATATAAAGGACCTGTTTGGTCATTTAATCCATTTCTTTGCAAGGGCAGTTGTCTTACAAAAGAGGAAGTTCCTGGAGGCATGGCATATTAAGAACAGAAGAACTGAATTATGAACTATAACTACAATATAATTCCATTGGACTCAGTACGGTGCATTGCCTCACGTGGGCATGCTCTGAGCAAACCCAGACTGTAGACAAATAGGTTTAGCTTTGATTAGGTGCCACTGGCATCCACGCTTTCACTTTTTACTCAGTCTTCTATTCTTGGATTGTTTTAACCGTATTTGCTTTTTCTTTGACCATTTGATATGGCGGTAATATTACGTAAACATAAAGGGCGTCACAGCTGCTATGAAAACCGTTACTTTGAACTTCCTGGCTTCTGTATATGTAAAAATGTTAGCATAACTACAATAAGCTATGAAAACTAATAAAGCTTCTATCTTTGATCTATGGTGCGGGGGAGGGATTTGGGAATTGGAGTCCGTCCCTGGAGTGAGGGGCTGGCTGGGGGCATTCAGACACAGTGTGGGGCACTCCCCTGAGTGAGGGGCTGGCTGGGAGCAATGGGGCACGGGACAGGGGTCAGTTCCTGGAATGAGGGGCCGGCTTGGGGCAATGGAATACGGCGCACGGGGGGAGGTGTCAATCCCTGGAGTGAGGGTCTGGCTGGGGGCAATGGGGCATAGTGGGGTCAGGATCCCTACCTCTGCACCAGAGCCGGGATGGGAGCTACTTCCACTTCCTCGTCTTTCCTCTCCTCTTCCCACCCTCTGGTGGCGGATTGGGTCACTATGCCAGACCAGACACTTGTCAGGTCCCTCTGCAGCCAATTCCTCCCTCCCCGCCCAGAGGTATGCGATTAATACCATTTTTTAAAAATGAACATATTAATTTTGTTTTCAGTTAATCGCAGGTGTTAACTGCAATTAATTGACAGCCCTAATAGACACCCATCCAGGTAGGAATTGGACGGAGGCCACCAGCCTTTTATTTACATATAGGCCACCAAACAAGTAGTTTAAAAAAATCAAATATAAAGGTAACTACTCACCTGGCCACATTCAAATCAGTATCATGGAAGATAAGCTGCCTGTGTGCTATTGCCAGTCCCTGACCGTTCAGGGTCTGAACAAACTTCATAGGATTTGCTAATTTGAAACTTGAGGCTTGTCTACATTTGAAAGTTGGTCTGGGTTAACTTATGTTTTTTTAGGATACATTGCCTTGCGTCCATACACAGCATTTGTTTTGAATCATGTGATGCCTTGTCCTGAACTTTGGAATTGAGTTTACTGACATTTGGGATGAGTTTTGCTACAACAAGGTAGGTGTGGACACAGCCCCATTTCAAATCAACTGTTCTGACTCTGCAAGGCCTCCCACTGCTATCACGTATTGCTTTGCTGTCCACGTGAGTCGGAGTATCTATTTATCTCTGTGCCCTTTCTCGCTCCCGGGTCATCTTGACTGGATGTCTCATCCCTGTTTAATGCTGGCATGCAACCACTTTGTGGCACTTTGTGATTCTAGCTCATGGTAAGCTGGAACTTTGTGATTCCATGTGGCACTTTGTGATTCCAGCTCATGGTAAGTTCACACAGCGGGAGTCATATCCTAGTTATAGCAGCCAAGCTTTGTGCTTCTAGGTAGTCTAGTGCTGAGGTCATGGACTTCCTTGCCCTCTGAGGAGTGGAGAGAGAGGAGACAGTCCATCTCATCTTAACAACAGTCACTGGAATGCTAAGATACATAAGAGCATATAGGAACAAATGAATCCGAGCGCTCGCTCCTGGATCCTATCCAGTGGTGGAACAAGGGAAGGGAGTTCTGGCAGGGTTGTAAAAATATGGGGACAAAAATATGTCCTCTGGGAGAGTTCACATGCTCTGTGCCCACTACAAGGATCTGGACCGTATTTTTCAAAAGAGGCCACCACTGAGCATCAGCATGTTGTGTATCTCGCCAAGGACACCTCTGCAGATGCTGACACAGGACAAGCAGGAAGAATCATAGAAATATCTGGGTTGGAAGGGACCTCAGGAGGTCATCTAGTCCAACCCCCTGCTCAAAGCAGGACCAATCTCCAACTAAATCATCCCAGCCAGGGCTATGTCAAGCCTGACCTTAAAAACCTCTAAGGAAGGAGATTCCACCACCTCCCGTGGTAATGCATTCCAGTGCTTCACCACCCTCCTAGTGAAAAAGTTTCTCCTAATATCCAACCTAAACCTCCCCCACTGCAACTTGAGACCATTACTCCTCGTTCTGACATCTGGTACCACTGAGAACAGTCTAGATCCATCCTCTTTGGAACCCCCTTTCAGGTAGTTGAAAGCAGCTATCAAATCCTCCTCATTCTTCTCTTCTGCAGACTAAATAACCCCAGTGCCCTCAGCCTCTCCTCATAAGTCATGTGCTCCAGCCCCCCAATAATTTTTGTCGCCCTTAACTGGACTCTTCCCAATTTTTCCATATCTTTCTTGTAGTGTGGGGCCCAAAACTGGACACAATACTCCAGATGAGGCCTCACCAATGCCGAATAGAGGGGAACGATCACGTCCCTCGATCTGCTGGCAATGCTCCTATTTATACATCCCAAAATGCCATTGGCCTTCTTGGCAACTAGGGCACACTGTTGACTCATATCCAGCTTCTCGTCCACTGTAACCCCCAGGTCCTTTTCTGCAGAACTGCTGCCTAGTCGGTCGGTCCCTAGTCTGTAGCAGTGCATGGGATTCTTCCATCCTAAGTGCAGGACTCTGCATTTGTTCTTGTTGAACCTCATCAGATTTCTTTTGGCCCAATCCTCTAATTTGTCTAGGTCTCTCTGTATCCTATTCCTACTTTCCAGCTTATCTACCACTCCTCCCAGTTTAGTGTTATCTGCAAACTTGCTGAGGGTGCAATCCACGCCATCCTCCAGATCGTTAATGAAGATATTGAACAAAACCGGCCCCAGGACTGACCCTTGGGGCACTGTGCTTGATACCGGCTGCCAACTAGACATGGAGCCATTGATCACTACCTGTTGAGCCCGACAATCTAGCCAACTTTCTATCCACCTTATAGTCCATTCATCCAGCCCATACTACTTTAGCTTGCTGGCAAGAATACTGTGGGGGACCGTATCAAAAACTTTCCTAAAGTCAAGGAATAACACGTCCATTGCTTTCCCCTCATCCACGGAGCCAGTTATCTTGTCACAGAAGGCAATTAGGTTAGTCAGGCATGATTTGCCCTTGGTGAATCCATGCTGATGGTACCTGATCACTTTCCTCTTCTAAGTGCTTCAGAATTGATTCCTTGAGGACCTGCTCCATGATTTTTCCGGGGACTGAGGTGAGGCTGATTGGCCTGTAGTTCCCTGGATCCTTCTCCTTCCCTTTTTTAAAGATGGGCACTATATTAGCCTTTTTCCAGTCATCTGGGACCTCCCCCAGTCACCCTGAGTTTTCAAAGATAATGGCCAATGGCTCTGCAATCACATCCGCCAACTTCTTTAGCAGCGCATCTGGCCCCAAGGACTTGAGCTTGTCCAGCTTTTCTAAATAGTCCTGAACCAGTTCTTTCTTCACAGAGGGCTGGTCACCTCCTCCCATACTGTGCTGCCCAGTCCAGTAGTCTGGGAGCGGACCTTGTTCATGAAGACAGAGGCAAAAAAAAGCATTGAGTACGTTAACTTTTTCCACATCCTCTGTCACTAGGTTGCCTCCCTCATTCAGTAAGGGGCCCACACTTTCCTTGACCACCACCTTGTTGCTAACATACCTGAAGAAACCCTTTTTGTTACTCTTAACATCCCTTGCTAGGTGCAACTCCAAGTGTGATTTGGCCTTCCAGATTTTGCTCCTGAGCAATATTTTTATACTCCTCCCTGGTCATTTGTCCAATCTTCCACTTCTTGTAAGCTTCTTTTTTGTGTTTAAGATCAGCAAGGATTTCACTGTTAAGCCAAGCTGGTCTCCTGCCATATTTACTGTTCTTTCTACACATCGGGGTGGTTTGTCCCTGCAACCTCAATAAGGATTCTTTAAAATAGAGCCAGCTCTCCTGCACTCCTTTCCCATTAATGTTATTCTCCCAGGGGATCCTGCCCATCAGTTCCCTGAGGGAGTCAAAGTCTGCTTTTCTGAAGTCCAGGGTGCATATTCTGCTGCTTTCCTTTCTTCCTTGTGTCAGGATCCTGAACTCGACCATCTCACGGTCACTGCCTCCCAGGTTCCCATCCACTTTTGCTTCCCCTGCTAATTCTTCCCTGTTTGTGAACAGCAGGTCAAGAAGAGCTCTGCCCCTAGTTGGTTCCTCAAGCACTTGCACCAGGAAATTGTCCCCTACACTTTCCAAAAACTTCCTGAATTGTCTGTGCACTGCTGTATTGCTCTCCCAGCAGATATCAGGGTGATTGAAGTCTCGCATGAGAACCAGGGCCTGCGATCTAGTAATTTCTGTTAGTTGCCAGAAGAAAGCCTCATCTACCTCACCCCCCTGGTCTGGTGGTCTATAAGAGATTGCTGTGGACTGCCAGGGTCTCTTCAACCCGCAAAATGACAAGGCAGGACAGTGTCAGAGACCCCCAAATCCCAGATGGAGACCCAGCTCTGACAGTACTGGGGAAGGGACCTCTTCCAGTAAGTATTATGTGTTATATTACAATATAGTTGTACAGGGGGATTTAAACAACTCTGTTCCCAGATACTGTCAGGGTGCTTCCATGTTGGACTGATGTGAGTTAGGGGCCTCTCACCATCTCTCTGCCTTTTGGGGACACACCTCAGGGTAACATCTACAGCGTAAGGACAGCCCAAAGAGGTACACATGTAATTGCCCCTTTCTACCTCTCCAGCCTCACCAACTCAGTCCTTGTACAGAGCTCCTGTATCAAGCGGTGTTGACAGTGACTGAACACTTAGCAAATTTCCAGGGAAAGAGAGAGAAAAAGAGGGAGGACATGGTTGATGGCTTCGTGGCACACAGGAGAGGGATAAGAAGACAGAAGAATGAAAGGAAGGTTTCCTTCTGCATGATGCAGAGGAGAGAGAGAGAGAGGAGGACAGGGAACAGTCTGAGAGGCTGTCAAGGGAGCACATTGACAAAGAAAAGGACTTCTGTAGATGATGCAGAAGCAGATAGGCCTTCTGGAGACATAATGGCACTGTGTTCAAGGACAGTATCTCAACTTAGCAGTGTCCTGAAGCCTTTTGAGTGTGCTGTGTACTGGGAGCAACTCCAAGGAACAGGCCCTTCCCTCACCAGTGCACACCACAAGACAAGAAGAACAGTGGATACTACGAGAGACCTCCTTTAATTCCCCAACTGCAAGTGACAGGCCCTTCTATCTCCATTCCATACCCAAAGACCCAGAGGACATTTTGGATGTTCTCTTCCCCAGCGTACACAAGTTTGTGACCTTATCAGTGCAAATCTGTTCACTCTGCACTTTATTGGTTTGTAATTTTGCACTTCTTTTAACTTTGCACTGTCTTATGTTCAGTAAATTTTTTCTTATTTACAACTTGATGTATTATTTATTAAAATGTTCATCAAATTGTTGCTCAAAGCATAAAGACATCCTTATACCAAGCATTAAACACATCAAGAAATCAGTTGAAAAACTTCATAAAAGCATAATGAAATCCTAACACGAACGCATATATGTTTTTCCAGCAATACTCTGAGTGCCTACTTTGAGGCTAAAGCATCCCTGATCCTGTGTCTCTAACCAATTGCAGCATTTAGGAGAGGCTGCCTCTCTAGGTATTCATAACATGTGTTAAATCTGTCCATCTTCTCCTGACACCCATGGGTGAAACACTCTCTCCCTTGCTGCTATAGAGGTTGTGTATAACGCCCTAAGCAGCTAATGAGGCAGACATTGCTCAATAACCTCCAGCCTTGTCATGAGGCATCTCCACCTGCCCTTCAGTCTTCCAAATGCAAATTCTATTGTCCTAGTTACTCAGAGGGTAGTTAAACAAGTCCTTTCTCCTAGCCAAGTATCCAGTAAAAGACTCCATGAGACAGGGAAGCAAAGGGTAAGCCGGTGTCCCGGAATGACAGAAGGAACTACAACACCATTCATAATGTCCATAGTGGGAGCAAAGGTTCCGTTTTTCATGGCAGAAAACAGGCCAGTGTTTCTAAAGATGCTGGCATCATGGACCTGTTCTGACCACCCCACACTGATAATGGTGACCCATCCAGGGTGGTCATCCAGGCCTCACAGCAACCTGGAGAAAAATACCCCTTTTCATTGATGAATTCTGTGTCTTGGTGTCGGGGGCAAAGAATAGGCGCATGGGTCCCATCAATGGCCCTAGTACAATTTGGGGATGGCAATTGTGAAAATCCGTCAACAATGTCCAGTGCGTTGACAGGCTTTATGACCCGGGGAACAGCACTTTCCTGTAGTAGCACACCCCTGTAGGACAATCGCCCTGACAGATGATCTGCAAACACCAAACTGATTAGCTATTGACTGTAACAGTTGGGAGTGGTGAGTTTTCAGGGAGCAATAGCCATGGACTTCTCCACCCTGAGGGGAGTTCTCATGTAGGTGTTCCACCACTACAGCTTGGGGTGAGCTCTGCACAGATCTGTAGGGCAGTGGTACCCTGAATTTGTCAACCTGAAATTCTGCTACCACGGCTGATCATCCTAGGTCAGCAGTGGTATCCTGTCCCATCAGTCTGTGCTAGCTGGCTGAGTCCAGAAGCGGTGGCTTACCCAGTGAAACTGCTTCAGGAAAAGTTCACGCAGAAGTAACTGTTCCATTTCCGTCTCTTCTTGTGCCTGTATTGCTATAGCATCCCCACGGCTATCTCTCAAGTCGTCCAAAGCCATCTGGCTGCATGACGGCCAAAACATGTGCAGGAGCCTGTTTCTATTAATGACTCAGCCTTGCAGTGCTTAGCAGTGTTTCCTCCATGCTGCCTGACTGCCCTTGGAAAATGGCGCTGGGTCACAAAAGCTAGATGAATGTTGGGAGGAAAGGGGAGGAATCATGGAATTTTTTCATTTGACTCCCAACTCCCAGAATTCCAGTGGCTTCTAGTTGGTATCCCACAACGTGCAGTGAGAAAAATCCCAGAATGCATGCGGCATAGTGGAAGAACATTGTACCGTGGGTTGCCTGCCCAGGATGCTGTGGAGAAAATGCATCGCTATGTGAGTACAATGAATCAAAACTGAAGTAGCTTAAGTCAGCGTAATTAAACGGTATAGATTCCCTGTGCTCAGAGCAGTTGTTCCTGATTAGTTAACACAGAAAAACATAATTTGACATAACTTTAAAGTGTAGACAAGCTCTTAAAACACCCAGTGAGATTCAGTATTGTTCTTGGAGGTGGAGAGGTCATCTGCATTTCTGTCAAGAGCCTGAGACTCTTCCTCTTGTTCTCCTTCCCCTTCCTACACAAACTCTTTTTCTTCTACTTTATGGACTCACCTGCATAACTCCATGTGACTGTAAACATCATGCCACTAGCGGAGTTCCTGCTGCAGTGATGATGGTGACCATAGCTCTGAAAAACAGGAATGTTGTTCAGGTTTTCCTGACTGATTGCAGTATTTCTGTCAGGTTTACAAAAGCAGTGTTTTGCCCAGGATTTTGTGAATCATGGGGCCTCCCAGAAAGCATCCCCCTACACATGATTCTTCAAGATGCCATCCCTCTTTCCTTTCCATGACAGGTGTCCTGGTTTTTCCTTTGAAAATCTGTTTTACCAGAAACACAAGGGGGAGATTTCGAATTGGAAATGGGCGCTGAACTCCCATTTGTGCCTTTAACAATCTCCCCCATGCCACTGGGCAAAGTTTAGAATATTCGTACAAAAGAAAATGCATTATTTTCAGAGAGAGAGAGAGAGAGAGAGAGGAGAGTGTGTGTGTGTGTGTGTGTAACGTTTGTTGGAAGTAGATAACTGATTAGCTCCAGAGATCTACTTTGTTACTAGATGGTGAAAATATTTAAGTGGCAGTATTGCCTGGATAAGGTGTTTCTTCTTTCTCTTTTTATTTAATATATTTGGTTTTCAGACCTGTTTTCCCCCCCATATTGAAAACTTTGGGGCTATGAATACAAACCTGATGCAAGGAGCAAAGCATAGTGAAAGGACTGTTTGCAGGGAGCTGTGAATTAACACAATATAACGGGCTGTTCCTACCTGGGCACCTATGCTGCCAACCTGCTGCCAACTAATGCTTAGATTAGGCTGAGATGGATTAGTGGAAGTGGCCTGCTGCTTAGCTGCTGCTCCTTTTTTGGTGGAAAGGGAGAACAATGTGGATCTGTGCAGTCCCTGTTAGCATTCTCTTACTTTCTCCAGCTGTGGCGTTCACATTTTGTGTGGTACATGGGAGTGCAGAGCTCCTCTGTGTGGGGTCTTCTCTTTTTTGACCACTGGCACTTCAGAAGAAGTATTTCTGCTGCCTTTGGCATTACTTGGTCCCCAGAGACTAGCTCAGGATTGGGCCTATTGCGGTTAATTTGGATTTGTCTCACAAGCTATTTTTTGAAATGAGGCTCAGTCAACTTAAAAGTAAAAAAGTGAAATAAGACAGTTAATTTAGACATGGGATTGGATTCCTGGATTGCATCAAGGAAATCACTTAGGGGTATATTTTTGCTTCTAGCGGTGCACACACAAAGTTTCCATTAGCATTAATGGGAGTTAGGCAGGCGAAAGAGAGCATAATGTGCTTAACAGCAAGTGAGCAAGGGGTTTTCAACATTGAGCAGGCTGTCCCTGTCACCAAACAAGATTTTAGAGAAAGCTGACGGGCATGCCAGCCAATTATTTGTATCCCTCAAAGGAGGCAGAAATTTAGAAGTTGAAAAATGCGTCTTGAGTGGTTCATTTCGTTTATCACTTTACACCAAGTTGAAAGCTCAGAGGGTCTGTAAGGCAGTGGTGGGCAACCGGCGGCCCATCAGGGTAATGGGGTTGTTTACATTGACTATCCGCGGTTTGCCGTTCCCGGCTAATGGGAGCTGCGGGAAGCAGCACAGGCCACAGGGATGTGCTGGCCGCCGCTTCCCGAAGCTCCCATTGGCCGGGAATGGCAACCGCAGCCACTGGGAGCTGCAGCTGTCCGTGCCAATGTAAACAAACTGTCTCACGGCCCGCCAGCAGATTACCCTGACAGGCTGCATGCAAGGCCACAGGTTGCCCACCGCTGCTGTAAGGCAACGGGGATAAGTAGGGATAAAGAATGAGGGCCAGATTCTGATCTGGCCACAAAATGGGGGGGAAGCCAGCTTTTAGCTGTGTTTTTAGAGGTAGTTTTGGCCTAATGGGGTTTAAATGTAAATTCTGGGTGGAGAAGCTAAATGAATTCTTTGCATCAATCTTCACTGCAGAGGATGTGAGGGAGATTCCCACACCTGAGCTATTCTTTGTAGGTGACAAATCTGAGGAACCTGTCCCAGATTGACATGTCAGTAGAGGAGGTTTTGGAACAAATGGATAAATTAAACGGTAATTGGTGACAAGGAGATAATCACCCAAGCATTCTGAAGGAACTGTAATAGGAAATTGCAGAACTATTAAGTGTGATATGTAACTTGTCACTTAAATCAGCTTCTGAACCAGATGACTGGAGGATAGCTAATGTGACATCAATTTTTTAAAAAGATTCCAGGAGCGATCTTGGCAATTACAGGCCAGGAAGCTTAACTTCAGTACCAGGCAAATTGGTTGAAAATTCTGCTCTTTATTGTTCTATCGCACACATAGATGAACATGATTTGTTGGGGAAGAGTCAACACAGCTTTTGCAAAGGGGTAACATGCTTCCCCAATCTATTAGAATTCTTTGAGGGGGCCAACTAACATGGACAAGGATGATCCAGTGAATATAGTGTATTTGGACTTAGAGAAAGCCTTTGACAAGGTCCCTCACCAAAGGCTCTTAAGCAAAGTAAGCAGCAGTGGCATAAGAGGGAAGGTCCTTCTCATAGACCATAACTGGTTAAAAGACGGAAAACAAAGGGTAGGAAGAAATGGTCAGTTTTCTGAGTGGAGAGAGTGTCCACTAAATAACGGTGTCCCCCAGGGATCTGTAGTGCTGTTCAACATATTCATAAATGAGCTGGTAAAAAGGATAAACAGTGAGGTGGCAAAATTTGCAGATGTTACAAAATTACACAAGATAGTGAAGTCCAACGCAAACAGCAAAGAAATACAAAAGGATCTCACAAAACTGGGCAACAAAATGGCCGATGAAATTCAATGTTGATAAATGCAAAGTAATGCACATTGGAAAACATAATCCCAACTATACATACAAAATGATGGGGTCTAAATTAGCTGTTGCCACTCAAGAAAGAGATCTTGGAGTCATTGTGGATAGTTCTCTAGAAACATCCGCACCATGTGCAACGGCAGTCAAAAAAGCGAACAGAATGGTAGGAACCATTGGGAAAGGGATAGATAAATATCATAATGCCACAATATAAATCCATAAATACTCTGTACAGTTCTGGTTGCCCCATCTCAAAAAAAATATATTAAAATTGGAAAAGTTACAGAGAAGGGCAACAAAATGATTAGGGATATGGGAGATGAGGATAGATTAATAAGACAGGGAGTTTTCAGCTTGGAAAAGAGACGACTAAGGGGGGATATAATAGAGGTCTATAAAATCATGAATCGTGTGGAGAAAGGGAATAAGGACGTGTTATTTACCCCTTCACATAACACAAGAATCAGTGACCAGCCAATAAAAAGAAAAGGAGGACTTGTGGCACCTTAGAGACTAACAAATTTATTTGAGCATAAGCTTTTGTGAGTCTCTAAGGTGCCATGAGTACTCCTTTTCTTTTTGTGGATACAGACTAACGTGGCTGCTACTCTGAAAACTGATCAGCCAATGAAATTAATAGACAGCAGGTTTAAAGCCAACAAAAGGAAGTACTACTTCACACAACACATAGTTAACTTCTGGAACTCATTGCCATGGGATGTTGTGAAGGCCAAAAGTATAAGTGGGTTCAAAAAAGAATTAAATAAGTTCATGGTGGACAGGTCCATCAATGGCCAATAGCCAAGATGATCAGGGATGCAATTCTATATTTTGGTGTCCCAAGCCTCTAACTGCCGGAAGCTGGAAATGGATAACAAAGGATGTATCACTGAATAATTGTTCATTTCCTTCTGAAGCATCTGTCATTGGACACTGTTGGAAGACGGGATTCTGGTTCGATGGACCATTGGTCTGACCAAGTATGGCTGCTCTTATGTTCTTATTGTAGCTTGCAGAAATTATTAACAGTTTGAGGAGGAAGTACATAAATGTTGTAACTAATTCATAGGGACCTCTCTTACTAGAAAAATGGCTGGTTTTTCACTTAAAAAAGAATTGGAGAATTATTAAATGTTATAAATTCAACAAGAAAATGGTTTGAGCATTGCCGTTCAATAACACCAATTTAAAATGTTCAGCGTGCAGTACTGTCCTTATTTTAACCTCATTTACTGAGTGTTTTGATTGCATCATTCTGGGAAACGTTCCTTTATTAGAGATAATCCCCACCCCCTTTTTTGTATTTATAAAGAAGATCTGACCTTTAAAAATAAAGAGGAGAGGGAGGTTGTTACCAGAAATATCTAGAAGTGTTTGTCTACCCTGATTTCCCTGGAGGGCTTTTTGGACAACTCAAGAGCTAGTACGATTGTGACAATTAGCAAGGAAGCAAAACTTGAGAAATTGAAAGGGAAAGTGAAATTTATTCACACTCCTTAAAATTCTTTGTTGAACTTGATAGGTGCTAACAACTGCAAATACTTGAAAAACGATTGTCAGGAGAGATCTCTTTATTAAAGATTCAACAGTTTGTCCCTTCAATTAAGAGCAGAGAAAGATCCCATTCCTTATCTCTGATCCCTCAAGAAGACCTCAAGCAAAACCAGGAAATACAATACTTGATGCTCTTGATATTTCTAAGGTAATCGCGTAGGAAGGTACTTTTTTTGGAAAAGCCCTTTCAAGCTTTTGGTTTAAATATATTAATATAAATATATATAAAACAAAATAAAGCCATGACTGCAATTGTTCCCCCTCTGCACACATCCTCTTTAAGTACCATCCGATTAGGAATCCAACTGGATTTTGTGCTTGTGTTTATTATGGGCGCTGATTTGTTTCAAAGGCTTACATTTAATGAAGCCAGACTTTCAAAAGCAAACTGTGGACAGAATCCTGTTTTCTGATCTACAGAGCAGTTCTCTACTCTACTCTGCTTTGCCTTTGGGAGTTGTATACATTCAGGGAGAGCAGAATATGCAGGTGATATTGCTGTACTGATTGCTGTAAGCACAGAATTATTTTTCCTGTTAAATGACTAAACTTGAGAGTGCTTTTAAGATAATGCTATATGTAAAATATAGTTTGTTCACCAAGGATGTAATTTTGATGGTAAACCATTTATTTAAGGGTCTTACTGTAAATTAAACTGTTTGTGTGTTCTTCAACAGGCAGCCAGATAAACTAGTGGTGGTTTGGACAAGAAGAAGCCGAAGGAAATCTTCTAAGGTTAGTTGACTGCTTAGTAATACCCAACTTCAGTAAAAAGTGCAGTTGGCTGTTTGTTTTATTAAGACAAAAATGGACGTTTATTTTATTCTTACTGAATTTGGCCCTAAAGTGCTTCCACTCTTACCGTTGAGACTAATTTATAGAAACATTTATAGAAAAACTCCAATGTCATTATAGGTATGTATGTAGCACCAAGTACACAGCATGCAGCTTAATAATAATTAACAATTATAAGTTATTAATTTCTAGATCTAATTAGAAAGAAGAATCACACTTAAAAGTAACAAAAACAGAAGTCTTAAACATAATAAAAACATTAATAAGGAAACTGCCACCTTTGCAATAGGA
Source organism: Caretta caretta (assembly GCF_965140235.1). NCBI lineage: Eukaryota > Metazoa > Chordata > Testudines > Cheloniidae > Caretta > Caretta caretta. Next base: position 197,017,954 of record NC_134208.1, on the reverse strand, counting down.
GGATATAAAGTAGGAGTATGAGACTGGTTTTGCCTCTACGCAGCCCTGGAAATCAGAAAGTTTCAAAGCAGATTCTTTCAGTTGGATGTTGTATCTACAGACGGGGCCTCTGTTGGGAAGTTACATTGACACTGAAATTGTCAGGGTCATTTCTAAACACTCCTGCTATTTCTTTGTGTATATTTTTATGTAGTAAATAATCTTTTCTAATCCTGCAGTAAATCCTGTTCTCCCAATTCCAAAAAACACTAACAAACAAATACACATGTGGGGGTAGCAAAACCCAAAAGTAGAACCACCACCTTGTTTGCACTACAAGAGGTCACAGGTAGTAGAAAGGTTTACTTCTACACTTATGACTGCATGTAGAATACAGACAACACATTCCCAGCTAGCATAGGTTAGCAGTGTAGACGGTAAGGCGTGATTTAGGTTAGTCGAGTCATACGTGCCCGAACTCCCAGGTATATGTCCTACACATGGCCAAGCAGTGCTTTCCCTGTCTATAATGCTAATTTTAGCATCTTTCTGCCTCCCCACTTGCTGTGTGGAGCTACACACCGCAGCGACAAATGTGGACACAGCCTGCCTTTCTCTGTGGCATGTAGCTACATGTGTATTGCCTGTATTCTGTGCTCTGCCATAAGTGTAGACGTAGTCATAATGAGAACTCTATACCCCCTTGTGTGCCATGGTGTGACACCCTGCCCCAGCTCGCCAAAAATTCCTACAGCGAGAACAGGAAAATCTGAATGGTCCAGGGACATAGAATTACAATGGCCAATGTCACTTCACTGATTTAGTCACTCAAACCTCTACATGGCATGGGAGAAGCAGTGTGCTGTACCCAATACTCTTTTCTGTTATCACTAGTAGCTGCTGCTTGCACAAGTGCCCTAACATCTCTTGCTGATTTCTTGTCCTCGCAACCATTGCCTATTTTCCTTTTACACAGGGCCTTCTTGTGGGACAAGATCCTTTCCATAATAGGAAATTTCTAAAATTAGTTGTTAAACGTTGGCTAATTATTTCAATTAAACAGAGAGGTCTCATCTCCTCTTTGTGCATGGGTGTAACTTAAAATAACATTAATGGCAGCTCACCAGCATATGGAATGGTATTCTTTTTACTGTTACCCTTCCCTTAGCATGTCCATGCTTTCTGCTGTTTGTCACACATACTTGTTGTGTCTTGTCTTAAACTAGGCGGTAAACTGTTCCGGGTTTCCTTCTGTTTGTACAGTGCTTAGTACAATGAAGGCAGGATCCTGACTGGGACTTTAGATACTACCAAAGTACCAAAAAAATAATATCCCCTGTGTGCATTCTAAATTTCGCTTTAGTTTCTGCATGGAAGTGTGACAAAAGATCTGTAGAACACTAAAATAAAACTCAAACATGTTTTTAAATAAAAAATGTCTTGTTAGATGGTAGGGTATTTAGGCACGATTGATTAATTTGCTGGGTTAAAGATTATGTTCAAACTCTTGTTTAGTGTTCAAACAGATGGCATATCTGGAATTCAGTAGGGACGGATGCAGGGGTCTGCTCATGCATATGACTTTGCAGGATTGGGGCCTTAGTTATTGAGGATTTTAATTTAATTCAGGAGACAAAATTGGTCTATCATTGGCTGTGGAGCATCAGTTTTCAGCTGAGCTTGCATCCCCTAAACTACAGAATTATTAGACACTCCTGCTTGCTTTGTCCAAATTTTGGTTATCCAGCATTATAGACAAACCTATCAATGTCAGCAGATAATATAGTGGTTGATCTTCATAAGACTAAGAATAGTCCTGTAGCATATCATCAGAGGATGGTTAAGGGGACGTACGAAGATATTTTTTTAAATTTGCATTGCCAAATGTCTGCAAGTACTGTACCTAGAGTAAGACATAACTTTTTTTTTTTTTTTAAATTAGGTAGATGACACGATTTTCTTCATTTGAAATCTTTGTCTCCTAGACTATAGATCAATAAAGATTCCTAAACTCTTAGTCATCCTGCCAGTAAAACACATTACTATACATGTTGTTTGTTCATCTAATTGCTTTCTTGGAAGTGAGTCAAATCAAGACTACTTTTTATTTTATTTTACACAGACACTGTGCCCAAGAAGTACCTAAGCATGAATCATGTCCCAAGTGTTCCTATATTTTTTCATTTATTTGTGGGGCAGGGAAGAGATATCAGTTAAGTTTTCTCTGAGAAGAAATTTTTATTCCCAGGCAATCAATGTAATAAAAATGTGAAAATGGAGAAGAACTCAGAAGACCCACCCCTAACAAATGACTGCAGCCCACAAAAATCTAACTCAAACAGAAAGATAACAAGTGTGTAACTTGTGAACAGTGCATTTAACTAATGTAATATTAAGGTGTTGGTGCCATTTGCCCCAAACAAATTCTTACTAAGGAAACTACAAATAGTACTTCAGCTTTGAGAAAGAACGTGAGACCTCATCCACTGCCCTTTTTTTATTTTTACCTCACTGGGAGATGAGTAAGTTAATGATTATTATGGAGGACTGGTAATGGACTCCATAGCTAAGGTTGCATAAAAATGTTAGGTTGTAACAGGTTTTGCGAAATGGTGCAGCCAGTTTACAATAGCCATATTGAAAAACAACATGCTAACGGAGATCATTATCCAAAGGATGGTATGTATGATGGGTAGATATTATGCCAGTATGACACCATCTGGCATAATATCAACTCTAATTCAAAGTTAAATAATTTGGAGCCCTGTTTTGGAATTCCCTCCCCTTGGGCTTCTCTGAATTTAGATACATTTACACAGACATGTCAAAACATGACTTGTTTTGGGCAATTCTGACTTGCTGGACTGGTATTTACAACACATGATGATAATCAAAAGTCTTGCTAAATTTGGCAGAATTCCTGAGCAAGTCTTAAGATGGGGCTGACCTTTTTCTTTCAAACCCTCCATAAAATGCGTCAATTCGTTAGGCACAAATGTACCTTTCTTTCTTTAAAATCAAGAACACATACCTTATTGCATCTTTCCAAGCCTACTTTGTACACCCACCAAACATACAATTATATTACAAAATTTACCTTATTCTAGGCAAAGCTATAAAGTTAAGGTTGCCTAACACGTTCAGTTTTTTTGGTTGCTTATAATAATACAGTTCAATATAGTGTAATTTCTGTTTTTTCAATTTCTTTTTTAAACTTATGAAAAAAAAAAACTACTTTGAAAGAAAGTTATTTAGCTTGCAAAGTCAAGCACTCAAAAGCTAGGAAGAGCCAGAATTAAAGTTGCCTGTTGAAGCTCAATTACGGTGACCAGATGTCCTGATCTTATAGGGACAGTCCCGATTTTGGGGTCTTTTTCTTATATAGGCTCTTTTTCTTATATAGGCTTTGACATTTGCTGTCTGGTCACCCTAAGCTCAGTTCATCCCCTTTGTGTGCATGCATTATGACAGGCTTTAATTACATGATCACAAACTATTTTACTACAAGATCCCTCTTCATTACAGTGCACAGGATGGACAGTGCTCAGGGAATGATGGTAGAAGGTGTGTATTGAATGAAACAGAGGACTGCAGGAGAGGTTGGTCTCCTGGTTAAGGCAGCTGAATGCCATCTTGGAGATTTGGGGTCTATCCCTTCCTCTCCCATATAATTCGTACATGATGCTAGGCATGTCATATAAACCAGTTTTTCACACAGGGCCACTAACTGTGTTCCTCATTTTCTGGGTACCCAACTGGAGATATCTGGAGCCTGATTTGCAGAAGTCCTAGGCACTTGCAGCTGCAACCGAAATCAATTGGAGCTGTTCTTAGAACATATGAAGTGCCGTACAAATGCTAAGTGCTCTGAAAAATCAGCTAATAGGTATCTCAAGTTGGGCACCCAAAATTAGTTGATGCTTTAAGTCATCTGTTTGGGATTCCTCTGATGTGTGGAAGCCCTCAATAGACACGCAGCTACCACAGCCAGCTCCTGTGCCTCCCTTCCCACAGCCCCTGGTTCAAAGGGCCATCTTTGGACCAGGAAGGAGAAATGGCTGGGTTGTGCTGTACTCTAGCTGTCCCCAGATAGTATATTGCTCCTATGGAACTGTTGCTAGCTGGAGCAAGTTAGAGTTGAGTTGCTCGCTGGAGCAAGTGTTGTATCGACCAGGCAAGGTACTAACAAGCTTCAACAGGACTTTATTTTCAAAGTGGAAATCTCTTTACCAAGCTGCTGCTGCTGCACCCTCTGTAGCTCTCTCCCAGCTTCTCAATTCCTCCCTCCTCCTTCCTGTTTCCTGTCCTTTCAGACTCCCAACAGCCAGTGCTCCCAATTCTAATAATTACAAGCAACATCTAAACACCACAGCAAGTTAGAGCAGAGGTGGGCAAACTACGGCCCGCCGGCCACATCTGGCCCTTGGGACTGTCCTGCCTGGCCCCTGAGCTCCTGGCCTGAGAAGCTTGCCCCTGGCCCCCTCCCGCTGTTCCCCCTCCCCTGCAGCGTCAGTTCACTGCTCTGCCGGCGCAAAGCTCTGGGCGGTGGGGCTGCGAGCTCCCGGGGCAGCGCAGCTGCAGAGCCTGGCCTGACCCACTGCTGCTCTGTGCTGTGCAGTGCGGCTGCCTGTCCTGGTGCAGCCGCCCCGCCAGCCACCGGTGCACCAGGCAGCACGGTAAAGAGGCAGGGAGCAGGGGGGTTGGGTAGAGGGCAGGGGAGTTCGGGGGTGGTGGTCAGGGGACAGGGGTGTGAATAGGGGTCGGGGAAGTCAGAGGGCGGGGAACAGGGTGGTTGAATGGGGGTAGGGGTGCTGGGGGGGCAGTCAGGAAGGAGGGGAGGGTTGGATGGGGCAGGGGTTCCAGGGGCAGTCAGGGGACAGGGAGAAGGGGTAGTTGTATGTGGCAGGGGTCCCGGGGGGGGGCAGTCAGGAAGGAGGGGGGGTTGGATGGGGCAGCAGGAGGCGGTCAGGGGCAGGGAGTCCGGGGGCAGTCAAGGAGAAGGGGTGGTTGGATGGGGCAGGGATCCCGGGGGAGCAGTCAGAAAGGAGAGGGGGGAGTTGGATGGGGCGGCGGGGGGCAGTTAGGACGGGGGGTCCGGGGGGCGGTCAGAGGACAGAGAGCCAGGGATGGATGGGGCAGGGGTCCTTGGGGGGCTGTCAGAGAACAGGGGAGTTGGATGGGGTAGGAGTCCCGGGGGGGGCGGTCAGAGGGCAAGAAGCAGGGGGGGTCGGATGGGGGAGGGGGCTGGGCCATGCCTGGCTGTTAGGGGAGGCACAGGCCCTCCATACAATTTCAGAAACCTGATGCAGCCCTCAGGCCAAAAGGTTTGCCCGCCCCTGAGTTAGTCACCCTGCTCTAAGCTGCGTTGGTGCTGGCGCAGAGAATCAGGATGCTATCATTGGTTGCTGGATCTCCCCTTCTCTTTTTCCTCCTCTCCTGAGATGCCCTTGATGACACTGGAGAAGGGGAGCCCTTAGGAAAGAGCAACTCCCCTAAGCTCCCCTCAGTCAGGCTCCTTCCCTGTTCTCCTAGGGCCTTCTACAGCCTGGCAGAGAAGTAAGCAATGGAGCAGCTAGTGCTGTTCTCGTCTCCCTCCTCTGCAGTGCATGAGGCAGCCGGCAAGGTGCTGCAGAGCAGCTGCAGTGGAGCAGGAAAAGCAGCTGCTCAGAGCATTGCTGGCTCACAGTCGGGATGCTCTTGGGACTGCAGCAGAAGTGGTGAGAGACATTTGGGAAGAAGACAGTGTTGGGGCTGAACCAAACACTTAACATTTGCGTTTAAAAAATGCAGGGCATCATGGCTTGTGGAACGTATTTTCAATTCATGGTCAAATATAAATTTGCTCCCTCATTTGCTATAATTAGAGTCTCAAAGGCCACAAGTCGGACGCTACTGTTCTAAAAGTATCTACTTTTCTTTCTTCCTTCAAAACTTCACCGATAAAGAGCTACCCAGTGGTGTTTAGTGACCTTATGTATGAGACCAGTATTTCTGCTTTTTGACCTTCTTAAAATCTGTTGGGTTTTTTCATTTGGCCTTATGAAGACTGATATATCTAATGCACCCTAACCTTGGTGTCTTAGCAGAAATTGATCTGAAGGACTGTAATCTCCATCCTGCCTTGTATTACATTAGGACATGTCTAGTTGTTTTTGCTTTGTTTTGGTGTGTTTTTTTAAGTAAGAGATGTGTACTAGTTAAAATGCGGGGCAGGAGGGGGGCAGGGTTCTAAATGCTGCTGTGTGTCACAGCGAAGTGCCGCTAATGAATATTTAGGTTGTGATTTTGGAAAGGTTTTTCATTTTGCATCAAAGGTGGTACCTTTTGTGGCCATCCTGATACCTGGCAAGGGTTCCAAAGTAGAGGGCCTGCCCCTAAGAAAGCTGGCAGGGTTCTTGTTCATTGCATCTGTCATGTTTGGTTTCAGGGAGCATGGCAGTCATTGGAAATAGCCAGGGCTCAGCACATTGAGGGTAATTGCCAGGGGAGCCCGTATAGTATATGGAGCACTAGAGTGGTGTGCTCTCATCCTCTCCTGTGTTGCTTAATAAACGGGCTACTACATTTGGAGCCAGCTGGATCTGCTTCAGCTTTCTCTTTCATCTCCAGGTACAGAGCATTGCAGCAAAGCATGTGCATGTTACTTTTTCACCCAAGAGCTTGCAATGTTCCCCTGCACCAGTCACTAGTAAATAAGAAATGACCATTTGCTCAAATATTTCTTTTCCCTGTTCTGCAAAACCAGTACATTCCTGTGTGCTACATGTGGAATGTCTGTTTTGTGTTGATAATGACGAAGCTATTTAAGTGTTGAGACTTGCACAGATCTGTTATGGTCAAAACAGGCGATTCTCTGTAACCATATCTGAAATATTGACAACAGATCAGATATTTCCCAAGGGCAGTCCACGAATTGAGCACAACATCTAGGCCCCCAGCAGGGTATGTATACATTCTGGTGATAGATCTCTTATAGAGGAATATCTTAATTATCCCAGCCTATAAATGGATAGTTTTCAAGCTGTCCTTAAAGATCTCTTCTCTTACTGGGACAAAAAGGCAAAAACCAAAACCTACCAAGCCTTACAGTCTGTGCTCAAACACTGCATCATTATGATGCATCAATTTGTGGAGTCCTATTTGTCACGATAATCCAACTTTGCAAAAATAAATGTATTTATAAAGCAGGTAATTCCTAATATAAGCGTAAATAATGAAAACAGTCATGAGAGAACTCCAAAGGCCAGGAGATCCTAAAATGCTTATCTGAACCTATGGAGCCCACCACCAGTCTTTGATTTCCTCACACATTACTGTCCCCCACCCCAATTGTTCATCTATCTATCCATACAGTTTTCTAGGAGTGGGGTGATGAGGCATGTTGCCACTTCTAGCATCTTTGTGGCATATTTCACCAATCCTTCCCCTCCTCCCAGGTGTTTCTTCATTTAAAGTGCCGTGGGTGTTGCAGCGTCTCCTCACTTCCTCTCTGCGGGGTTGGTGCTTTTTCCTCTGTACTCCTTCTGAAAAGGCTACTGCTGCCGGTGACTGGCTAGTGAGTGAGGCAGCCAACAATAGAGGTCCCCCTATACAGGCTGCTGCTCTCTCCCTAGCCTCAGGGGGCAGGGGGTGGTGGGAGGGATGATGAAGACAGGAGGCAGCCAGTGGCAGTGTTTTTGTCCATCCAGGCTGCATCGGAGCCAGGGCAACAGAGAAGCAGTGAAAGATGCAGAAAGGGAAGGAGGCTGTGTAAGGGAGGAGGAAAGAGAGTCTGGAAGGCACAGAGCATTGTGGGAACTGTGGCCTAAGGTGGTAATTGCAATGGAAACATAATGTTCAGGCCTAGCAGCCAGCTACTAGAGAGAGACAGCTGGTCACGATCCAAAACATGGGGAGAGTGGGTAATATTGGGATTGTTGGCATGTTTACCACATGTAGGTGGCAAAATCTTGCCCAGTTGCCAAAGCAAAGGCCTGTATTTTGGATGATTAAAATATAGTCAGTATAGCTGTATGCCTACATAATGAGTCTGTAAGGGCACAACTTCCCCCCTCCAATGCCCCCCCCCCCGGCCAAGACCCCCTCAATATAGGGACCCTTGCTCTGAGAAATAATATTTTGTTATATGATAATGATAATTTTAAGTACTCAAAGTATTCTCTATTAGCTAATAGGCCTCCCCCTATTTTGCGCCCTTTGCTTTCTCCTGCACCAACCCAGGGGTTATCTTTGCCTGTCATGTTGCCTGGATGGTGCAGTCCTATATTCCAAAGCCAAATGGGCATATAACATCATCCCGCTAATAAGGGGATAGCTTTGCTTTAAAAGCTCATTAGGTAGGACTTTCAGTCTCTCAAACTATCAGTCTCTCACTCTCTGCTTTTGATAACTTGCATGTCAGGTAACCGTAATGCATGTTGATTTGTTTTAGGAGTCTCCATTTTTTACGGTCTCACCAACTAGCCTGATGAGGAGAGGAGACTGGTAAATCCCCTTGTACTCAGAATTCTGCTGAATCATAGAAAGCTTGTTTTTGATTGTATGTACAAAATTTTTTACAGTATAAAAATGGGAGCAGTATTGCCAACCCCAAGTGTTCAAAAAACATGGGTCAGGCCCAAAAAATCATGAGGCCGATTTAAAATTCATGGGGTTTAAAAATATATATATATATAAAAAAAATATATATATAGGGTTCATTTTATTGCCATCTGGTTTCTCGGCCTTGAGGGTGCACTTGGGACGCATTTTCAAGCATTACTTTGCAACCATGAGGGCGAGAAACTCTCTGCTTTTGATAACGTGCATGTCAGGTAACCATAATGCATGTTGATTTGTTTTAGGATTCTCCATTTTTTACTGTCTCACCAACTAGCCTGATGAGGAGAGGAGACTGGTAAATCCCCCTGTACCCAGACTTTGGATGGAACTGTAAACATCAGCAACGCTGTAGGAGTGAATAAAAATAACAGAAAAACAATAAGAATGTTCTAAATATATCTGCAAAGATAAATGGCTTTGGGCAGCATGGAAAACAAGCTGGATCTTACCGATGGCTCCTTGCAGGACTTTATTCTTAGATACTCCCTCCGTCCCCTTCCATCTCTCCCTCAATCTCTTGACCTGCTCTCTCGCACCCTGCTAGAAGCTGCTGACACTTCTCTTGTGGCTCCACGCAACAGGGAATCAACAGAGGGAACAGAGCCAGAAGGCAGATAGACTGCCTGTGGTAGAGGCAACGTAGTGTCCTCTGGTGGCCTAAAGGAACTACTACAGTTCCTTTTGATAACGAAGCTGGATGTGTGAGGAGCTATGCAGGCTGCAGGAGTGCTTGACAGGGCTGCCAAATGTGTGACTATCATGTGAGATGAAGCACTGTTTATAATGCACAGCAGTGGTGAATTAGTTTCCCTCTTCTACTAAATGAGGATGTTTTTCAATCATTATCTTTCCCACCATGGTGTATTGAATTCTGTAGCTAAAATTGGCCACTGGGCAGCTGGCTAATTTTGAGGTGGGGTATCTGCTCTAAATTTTAACCCAGAAGAGACCTTTTAAAACCCTCTTGAAAATTATAGTTTACTGAAATGGCCAACAGGGTCGTGCCACCATAACAATTAATTGCTACAAAACCCAATGTGTACTCTTAGTAACACCATCCTATCTCCAAATGTGTTATAACCAGGGTAATTATATTTGAGTTTATTGTACCTGTGACCCAAGTTACGTTAGCCTTATGCTAGTAATAGTGTTGTTATAAAAATCATACACTGAAGTGCTGGATGTTGCAAAGAACATATAAAGAACATCCGATGAAGTGAGCTGTAGCTCACGAAAGCTTATGCTCAAATAAATTGGTTAGTCTCTAAGGTGCCACTAGTACTCCTTTTCTTTTTGTAAAATGAACAATGTTTGATACTGTAGAATTTAAAAACTCAGTTAATTTGATGCAAATAACAATAGTTTATAACTTTCTCAAAATAAGAAAAACAGGTAGTTAGAAACAACCATGCTACTCCGCGGCCCCCCTTATATTAGCATATATTCATTTATATTTCCATAGTTATCTAAAGTTTTCCTCCATACTAACTGAACTAGATTCTGAAACTCACACTTCATGGTGTTCACTGTTTTAGTGGAAAGTATGCCACTCCACATGTTGGAATGATTTGCTCAGGTCTTTAGAGTTAGTCTCTTTTTACTTCATTTTATCCTGGTCACTTCTCTTTTAGTTAAAGGTACTTAACTGTTAATTCTTTATAGGTTTAAATGTTTCAGAGGCATTTAGTGTGTACTATAAATTGGTGCTTTATTTTTTTCCAATAAAACAAAAATAAGTCAGTTTTATTAAAATCTGAATATGGCTACTGAGCGTGCACAATAGCAACTCTTAATTATTTGCTTTAAAGGAAAGCATTCCATAGTCTGAAACATGTGCCAAAGGTCTGTATTCACCATTTTAAGAACTTGTACCTGCAGGATGCTCAAAGTTCTGGCCCTGATACAGGCATTGTGCTTAATTGCTTTGCAAGATCAGGACCAGAGCACTCAGCACCTGGCTAGAGAGAGCCATGTGTGTGACTGCGTAACTCCCATCAATGGTGCGAGTTCCTTCTGTTCTCAGTGGTTTGTCTTATTGTGTTTAATAGAACTGTAAATTTATGAAAGCAGGGGGTTTTTTTTGGAGCTAATCATCAATACACACGCATGCATGCACACGCTGACTTCCAGGGGCGTTGGAGCAGGTGTTTTATGATGGATTGACTCAATTATTGTTTCTTTTCTTCTTTTAGGCCCATAGCTGGCAACCTGGAATCAAAAATCCGTACCGTGGTGTGGTGGTGTGGCCTGTTCCTGAAAACATTGAAATCACTGTGACACTTTTTAAGGTAGGTTTTTAATGTTTCATTTTAACTCATTTTATAAGGCATAAGATATTTCCTGAAGACTTACACACAGAAACGCCTTCTTTTGTGGGGCCTGATCCTGTGGTTCATGTCAAGTCATTATCTGCATACCTACAAGTTCACAGTTTAAGTATGAGAGAGAATTAAGACCCCTTGCAAACATTTAGCCATGTGCTTTAACCAACACATTCAAATAGTCCCATTGAACTCCTCAGGGCTGCTTGCGTCCATAAAATTAAGTACATGCTTATGTGTTTTCAGAATGTCAGTCTAATTTTCCATACAACTGTAATACAGAGTAGTCCGTTTTGCCTAAAAACACTAAGCTGGTAGGAGTCAAAACTTTTTGTGCCTTGACTGTGTGCTGCATCATTGCAGTCATCGTATTCCTCGTTACATTTGTTCTGAAACAGAATCTATCTCCAAATAGTATAGCATTTCAGGTATGTTATAAAACCATCACAGTGCTTGTTTAATTGCTATCTTAGGAATTCCTGGAAAACAGAACTATGTTGATGGGAAACATTTAAATAACAGAAAGAATTTTAGGTCTTTGTGTGGTCTGATTAAAGAAATGCTATTTGTTCTAGTATTTCAAAATGGTTTTATTACAGTGAATCTGTGTTCTTATCAGTTTTTGTACATTTAGTCCCAATTCTTATTTACACTGAGGCCCCTGTATGGTGCTTTGGCAGCAGGGCCAGCCCTTGATCAAATGGCAAAGGAGAATCATCTTCGGCACCTCCCCTCTGTTTGTTAAACTTTTGAATATCTTATTTTTTATTAAAAAGAAAAGGAGTACTTGTAGCACCTTAGAGACTAACCAATTTATTTGAGCATGAGCTTTCGTGAGCTACAGCTCACTTCATCAGATGTATACCGTGGAAACTGCAGCAGACTTTATATACACACAGAGAATATGAAACAATACCTCCTCCCACCCCACTGTCCTGCTGGTAATAGCTTATCTAAAGTGATCATCAGGTGGGCCATTTCCAGCACAAATCCAGGTTTTCTCACCCTCCACCCCCCCACACAAATTCACTCTCCTGCTGGTGCTAGCCCATCCAAAGTGACAACTCTTTACATAATCAAGTCGGGCTATTTCCTGCATAGATCCAGGTTTTCTCACTTCCCCCCCACCCCCATACACACACAAACTCACTCTCCTGCTGGTAATAGCTCATCTAAACTGACCACTCTCCAAGTTTAAATCCAAGTTAAACCAGAACATCTGGGGGGGGGGGGGTAGGAAAAAACAAGAGGAAACAGGCTACCTTGCATAATGACTTAGCCACTCCCAGTCTCTATTTAAGCCTAAATTAATAGTATCCAATTTGCAAATGAATTCCAATTCAGCAGTTTCTCGCTGGAGTCTGGATTTGAAGTTTTTTTGTTTTAAGATAGCGACCTTCATGTCTGTGATTGCGTGACCAGAGAGATTGAAGTGTTCTCCGACTGGTTTATGAATGTTATAATTCTTGACATCTGATTTGTGTCCATTTATTCTTTTACGTAGAGACTGTCCAGTTTGACCAATGTACATGGCAGAGGGGCATTGCTGGCACATGATGGCATATATCACATTGGTGGATGTGCAGGTGAACGAGCCTCTGATAGTGTGGCTGATGTTATTAGGCCCTGTGATGGTGTCCCCTGAATTATGTAAAGAGTTGTCACTTTGGATGGGCTAGCACCAGCAGGAGAGTGAATTTGTGTGGGGGGGGTGGAGGATGAGAAAACCTGGATTTGTGCTGGAAATGGCCCACCTGATGATCACTTTAGATAAGCTATTACCAGCAGGACAGTGGGGTGGGAGGAGGTATTGTTTCATATTCTCTGTGTATATATAAAGTCTGCTGCAGTTTCCACGGCATACATCTGATGAAGTGAGCTGTAGCTCACGAAAGCTCATGCTCAAATAAATTGGTTAGTCTCTAAGGTGCTACAAGTACTCCTTTTCTTTTTGCGAATACAGACTAACACGGCTGTTACTCTGAAACCTGTCATTATTTTTTATTGCATTTCATGACTTTGATGCATGATTTGCATGCATGATTTATCCCTATCATATCCCTGTCATATAAGATGGAATTGCATGCTAGGATCTATAAATCGGTATTTATACATGCCATATATAAGCAAATAAAAAAAAATCATTTCCTCTAAGCTTATAGAAACTTTTTAATTTTAAGAATGACTGAAATGTACTAACATGAAGAAACTGAACTGTGCACCAACATTGGGTGGACCAGTATTAAATAGTGTAACGTAGGTGACAGCCTTAGAATGTTAACCCTAGTCCTTTAGTTCCAAAAGTCGCTTTTCTCGCCTTTGCCCTCGCGAAATGAAGCACAGTGTCGAGGAGGTCTAAAGACTGGCCAGTGGCATTTTCAAGCCATTTTGACCATCATCGATCGAAGATATGTTTTAATGAGCCTGAGCTTTGAAAAGCTGCACTCAGCATCCGCAGCTGTGACTGGCAGCGTGAGCAGAATCCTCAAACCTATCCAAACATTAGGAAAAGTGTCCCCATGTGTCAGCATCTGGTGCAGGTCTGTATAATTGTTCAAGAGTGTCTTCCTGTCCACCAGCAGCTTACTAAGGTCATACAAAAACCCCAGGTCTTTTTGTGGTGCTTCATTAGTCCAAACCTTTCTTCAGTGGACACTTGAGCAGTGTCATCGAGCGAGCAAAAAAAGAAGTCTCCATTGAATTTTCCTCCAACCTTCCCATCACCTCATCTCTGCCCTCGTAACCGAACTGTCTCTTCTTCCAATGAATACGAGTTTCCTTGAAGACGGGCTCAACGCCTACGTTTTCCGCCATTTTTTTTTTTTTACAGCAATGATAGCATCTTCAAATCCGTTGTCTCTGTAGACCACAACAAAATCAAAGCAGCTGCTCATCACAGTAGTAATGTTTGCGATGTCCATTGGCTGAGTTTGTAATGCCTTGCTTACAGTGTTTACTTGGAACAGGATATTGTGCCAAACCACAATTTAAATCAGAAGTTTAAAGTCAATGATCTGGTTTGCCAGGCTTTGAATCTCGTGTCGGATTCCAGCCTCAGCTTTACTTGACTGCACCAGTTCCATCGGGCATTGTAAACCTCAGTCACTTGGTAATTCGCTGGCCTAATGCTGTCAATGTGGCTCTGCCAGCGAGTGTCACTTAGTGGCTTAATGGTCAGATTTGTAGCATTGTCCGTGAGGATCTTCCACCTGATAGTTGATGCTGAAAACAGGCTGTATATCCTTTGCAGTGCTCCGAAGAGAGATACTGAATCTAAAGAAGATGCTGCTGCATCTGACGCAACCAGGCTGAGGGAATGGCAGCCACAAGGCACAAAGAAAGCTCTTGGATTCAGCGCAAGGATCCTGGCATGGATGCCACTGATTCTTCCCTTCATGTTCACGCCGTTGTTGTAGCCTTGGCCTCAGCAATCCTGAAGGTTTATTTTATTCTCATTCAAAACATTCATAAACAGGTCTGTTAGACCTATTCCAGTGGAGTCATCCACAGACCGGAAACAGATAGGGTTTCTTTATTTGGATACAGCCATCCTCGTCGCCTTCAAATCTTACTGTAAATGACATCTTTTCCCTGCGACTAATGTCGGGAGTGCAGTCCGTTATTACAGCAAAGTACTTCGCTTTGCCAAGCTGTATCAATATGTTATCAAGCACCTTCCTTGCTGTAAGGTCAGTCATTTCATTTTGAATTGTTTTGCTGCAGAAATGGTCCATAGCTTCTTTGCGAACTACTCGATGTATTTCCCAAGGAGCTCTACCAAACTGAGGAAATTACTGTTGTTCAGTGAACAACTTATCAGAGGAGCCCCAGAAAGCCAACTTATTTTTGCCAGGAAAAGGGTAATTGAGATCAGATGCTAGAGTACATTCTTGCCATGCTGGGTTTCTGCATTAATAATGTGCTGGTTTTCTGCATCTGTTTGTTTGTTCAGCTTGAGTCTGGACTTGACCTCCATCCATTTGGAGTAGGCCATAAAATGGCTGGGCAATTTTTCATCTTGCTTCAGAGCATCAGCTAAGTTATGCCAGTAATTGTACCCGGATAGTGCAAGCAACGATCTGACATTCTTGTCAAATATTTTGCAACAAAACCAGAACACTTTGTCAGTTGATTATGAGTAAACTAGTCAACGCCAATTCATTTTCTTGAGCACTCTTTTGCAGTGTGACCTTTGAGAAGAGTCACTTCTGCTTATTTACTGGAAATGTCATATTCTCGATTTTTTTCCCCAGTCCGTTCAAAATTGTTCGTTCAATATCGTCAGAGTTTAGGATCACCAGCCATGAAGCAGGATCTGATGTAGACGTTTGTGGTATGCAGTTTTTCTCACTGCTGTTTCTGTCATCATTCGAGGTGGATTCTTCTTTATCATTTCTCTCCTTTTCATGTAAACCACGTTTTTCTTTGTCATTACTCTCCTTTTTATGTGAGCCACATTCTTCTTTATCGGTTTCCTTTATGCCACCAGGAAAATTGGACAATTCTCCATCACTTTCGTCACATTTCCGTTCCTTATCTTCAGGTAAATCTGTTAATTCCTTAGTAATAGGACTTCCATCATTTATGCTTTGCACCTCAATTTCTTCTGCACTGGGACAATCGCTATTGCCTAAAGCCTGGTCTGTGTTGTCCTGTTTCAGATATTTTCCCATCAAATTTGCCCTTTGCTGCAAACTAGATTGCAGTTGAGCTTTTCACTTTGTATACTGAGCTGCTGAAGGCTACTTTTTGGGGCATTTTTTATTTTCTACAGGGGAAAACAAAATATTAGGGAGAGCAAAAGTCTATGTTCTGCAGACTTAGAAAGTCATCAAACGTGTGTTAAGCATGGCAAAAGAAATAACAGTATTCTTTTATACTGTTGCTTAGACAGGGGTTCGATATATATCTCTGGCATCTCATTAACTATGTCCTTTATTAGTCACTACTTACACTCTTAAACACACAAGTACATTTTCACAATTACACAGTAAAACAAGGTTCACAATATCGCAGTTGGTCTCTCACTTCACTTTGTTCTTATATCTCACTAACTGGTAACACCCTTCCCCTTATATATCCATGAGGGCATGACTGACAACATTCTAGGAGGTTTGAGGAAAATGTAATTCTCAGAAAGTCTGGAAGATTCCATGAGATTCTACAAAGGTCCAGAACATTCTAGGAGGTCAGTGGAAAAATAAATCCACATATGGAATACCTGAAACATTTTACTTCAAACATTCTATTAACAACAAAAAACGCACGCCAAGCCCAGCACCCTCCGAGCCCGGTACCCCAGGTTGTTGCCTGGTTCACCTGCCCCTAAATCTGGCCCTGTTTGGCAGTGTAAAGTCATCTTAAAGCGAGTGTAAATAACAGTTATAACCATTTCAAGGCCCTCCTGCGCTGCCAGAGTACTTAGTATAAGTGAGAATCACAACTTTTATAATTCAGATGTATTGACTTGATCCCTGTTACTTGATCTTTTTTTTTTAATCAGTAAGCAAATGTAGTTAAACCTTGTCCTAAGCCTAAAAGCTCTAAACATACATTTTATGCCAAAGAAAACAGAGGAAGTGACATCACCCTTACTACAGGGACAGTTTCAGAGTAGCAGCCGTGTTAGTCTGTATCCTCAAAAAGAAAAGGAGTACTTGTGGCACCTTAGAGACTAATAAATTTAATTGAGCATAAGCTTTCGTGAGCTACAGCTCACTTCATCGGAGACATCTCTACGTAAAAGAATAAATGGATACAAATCAGACATCAAGAATTATAACATTCAAAACCAGTTGGAGAACACTTCAATCTCTTTGGTCACTCAATTACAGACCTAAACGTTCCAATTCTTCAACAAAAAAACTTCAAAAACAGACTCCAAGGAGAGACTGCTGAATTGGAATTAATTTGCAAACTGGATACAATTAACTTAGCCTTGAATAAAGACTGGGAGTGGATGGGTCATTATACAAAGTAAAACTATGTCCCCATGTTTATTCCCCCCCACCCCCTCCCCACTTTTCCTCAGATGTTCTTGTCAACTGCTGGAAATGGCCCACCTTGCTTATCACTACAAAAGGTTCTCCCCCCCCCCTTCTGCTTAATAGCTCACCTTAAGTGATCACTCTAGTTACAGTGTGTATGGTAACACCCATTGTTTCATGTTCTCTATGTATATAAATCTCCCCACTGTATTTTCCACTGAATGCATCCGATGAAGTGAGCTGTAGCTCACGAAAGCTTATGCTCAAACAAATTTGTTAGTCTCTAAGGTGCCACAAGTCCTCCTGTTCTTTTTACAGGCCCAGTGTAATCCTGGTTTCACCAGCCAGGAAGGAGAGGGCATAGTCATTCTCCTGATCCATTTTTAAAGCTGTTTTAGTTTAACGCTGAATACTTTTCATTTCTCTCTGGCCCCACCCCCTAAAAGAAAATTACACATGGGTTAAAAAATTGTATCCCATAAATACCATAAAATATGTTTTAAAACGGATAAGGTACAGGGCCCCTGAAAATGGGGGGGAAATCCTTAATCTCTTCTGTAGTAGAAAAAGAACATTGGGGTCAAGTTAGGTAAGTGTAGTGCTGTACTCTGCCCTTTGGAAGTTTCGCGTTTGATTCCCAGTCTCTCTCACTCTGGGCTGAGATGGTCAGGAAGTGCTGCAGACGTATCACACTTACCCCATGGGTTGGCTGCTGGTGGAGAAGTGAAAAAGGAAGTGCCTAATGTCACACAGTAACCATCCTTCTGGACAGTTGAAGAGTGGATTAATTGATTTGGAAGGCAGTCATATTTATATCTGGTCCTTAACCAGAAAGATGGAGGCTTTAACACTTGAAGTCCTAAAGGTCAAAAAGTATTGGCTATCTTAACAGCTCTTTAGTGGAAGTGAAAGATCCAATAAAAAGAACTCAGTGTGAAGGGAGAGTCTGCTATAGATTTAATACTTGGCATGAGTATATTCAATGTGGCCCTGTCTTCTAACAAACAGCAATTGTTTGTGTTGATTAAAGTATTAAGATCACAGGCAAGCTGCTGGCTTTATATCCATGTTGGCAAAGTGAAACATGTTGCTCTTACAAGCTTTATAAGAATCAAAGATAACGTACTAACACAGTGCGGCTATTTGGTAAGCAGTGATCTGAAATAGTAGTGTAGGAATAGAGCAGACTCCAAAATAGCCATGTGTTTTGGGACATGATACATAGGGTAGTGGCTCTGAATTTGGAGTGGCTGTTGAAATATGTTACTGGTAGGATTAGGAGATAAATCTAGGCTTCAAGTACTGATGAGAATATTAGGAATATCCTCTTCGGTAGTCACCAGTGTATACTTGAGAACTTACGAGTAAAGTGTATGTGATTAGTCAAGAGACCTGATATTTTGTTATCTAAAAGTCCTTATTTTGTGCTATTAGCTTGTTTCATACATTATGTGTGTATTTCACACACATGCACAGCTGTGTATTGAAGAGGTGATTCCTCCTCCTGCCCACTCCCATTTCAAAAGATATTCATCAAATTGATTTTTGGATTGATGATAAAGCTTTATAATGCTCCAAGTCATTTAAGAGAAGCATGGTACTGAAATATAAATTCATCAACCTTTCTCAACTATTTCTAGTTTCTGTCCTGCTAGCTAATTTAAATAAAAAGTTCTTTCTGTTCTGTAAGATTGTCTTCTTTCTTTAGCATACTCTACGTTTCTATCTCAGTTATGTTTTGAAATTGTCAACCAAGATGGGAAGGAAGAAGTATTGTGAAATTTACCTTTGTGATTTGTAATGCTTTCATAGAACAGGAAATGCTTTTTGGCTTATGTATCACCTTAGAAGTTCTTTTTTAGGGTCACTATGCAATACAGGTTTAACTTATTTTAAATCACTTGCAAATATATATATTGTGTGTGTGTGTGTGTGTGTGTGTGTGTGTATACGTATATATATAATGAGAAATATTCAGTGTCATGTAAGTCACATGCAGAAAAGCTATATGAATATACTATTTGTGAAGAACTGTGAAGGTTTAAGCCACAGTATCACTTTTCCTAGGTTTAAGAACCAAAATAATACTTTGGTGGAAAAACTACTCTTTCTTTCTGGCTAGGAATTCCTTCATTCCTATAGTGGTGGTAATTTGTTTTTTTTTGCGGGGGGGGGTCAGGGTCAGCAGTACATATGGTTTATCATACAGATATAGGGTATCAGGCCTTGTCTACACTACCAAGTTTTGTCGCCAAAAATTGCTTTTTGGCAACAAAACAGCAAGAGTGTACACACTATAATGGAACTTTTGTAGCAAAAAATGCCCAGTTTTGGCAACAAAAAACTTCCACCCCTAGGAGAGACTTTTTTTGTCTTTTCCCCTTCATTTATTGTCGACAAAGAGCCAGTGTAGACACTGCTGATTGTTTTGTCGACAGAAATGGCTTCCGCCAGTATCCCAGAATGCCTGCCCTGATTGCTCTGCTCAGTGTTTTGATCTCTGCTGCCCTTCAGGCATGCACCCCTCCCCTTTCAAAGCTCCGAAGTATCTGTGTGCTGCTCCATTTGGGGAACAAACAAAGAGTGAATCATTGGAATGCTCCCTTGTGCAGGGCATAACAGAACACAACAGCAGACAGACTGCTGCTGGAGAGGGGGCGGAGGGGACAGACTGCTGTGCTGCTTTGCCTTTCCTCAACACGGAGAGCTCACAGAGCTACTCATGATGCTGCTCTCGGCAGCGGAGGGGGCTGAGGGAGAACTTGGGAGAGAATCCCAAGATACGCAGCGATCCGCTCTTCCTTCCCACAACACTGCATTGTGGGATATATACCCACAGAGCATTGCTCACCCTGTCAATGATGGTGTCCCCAATGTGGACGTGATCTGTCGGCAGAGGGAGCAAGTGTGAACGCCCTTCGGCAATTTTTGTTTTGTTGGCTTTTGGGTGTCGACATAAGTTTTGTCAGCAAAACTTGGTAGTGTAGACAAGCCCTTAGAAAGGGAAAAAATTGCCAGTTCCTCATTCTTTTTCTCTCACATCCACAAATTATTTATTTTTTTAGAATTGTTAAAGGGCACCCATCTGA
The DNA here is from genome assembly GCF_965140235.1 of Caretta caretta. NCBI lineage: Eukaryota > Metazoa > Chordata > Testudines > Cheloniidae > Caretta > Caretta caretta. The sequence continues at coordinate 196,997,977 of NC_134208.1, read as the reverse complement.
GCACAGAAGTTTTAAATAGCACAAGTAACTAAGATTTGAAGGGAAGATTTTTCAAAGGCAGAAGTGGGGGTGGGCAGAAGTGTTAGACACCTATCTTCCCTTTGTGTCTTTGAAAATTTCCTCTGCAGACAACCCAGAGTACAGCTCTTAACAGATGAACTTTACGCTTTGATTCAAGTGCTACCATCTGATTTCACATGCCAAACACTTACAAGCAGTTTCTACACAGCTCACTGGAAGGGAGGCTTCTGTAGTATAAGGTGATCATGTTACAACGTAGTAGTGGATGGTGTGTGCTGAGAGTAGGCGTAAGGTGGCCTACATTAGACTTAAGCTTGACTTAAAAAAACTGAATTGGGAGGTGTTTTAGAGGTCTACATTGGTATTTTAAATTTAAGATGATACAGTAAGTTGCAGTCAGTTAGGATCTTCTGAATTCAGGAGGTAAGTCAGGAGGAGAAGTGTGAAGTAGCCTCATGGCAAAGACAGCAGGATGACTGTGAATATGTGTGTGTGAGTAATCTATAGCTGTTGGCTGCTTCTGAAGCTAAAGCCTGTAAAGTTAATTTTTAAAATTGAACGATGCTGGGGGAAATACATTTGTTGCTCTCACCACCTCAGTTCCTTTTTGCCTCTCCATTGCATGTATTGGGTACAAGGGTTCTCTGTTTTTATTAGGCAGTGCACCAGCTAACCACGGTGCACGCATCTGGGAACTCATTGCCTAATAAAAAAGGAGTATCCCTCTCATTTAAATGTTTTAAATTCTTCTTAGGCCATTTTCTCCTTAGCAGAAAGACTCAATTTGCTGATGAAACTGTGGCTTTAGATAAACAGTGTCCCAAGCAAGAGAAAAGGAGGACTTGTGGCACCTTAGAGACTAACAAATTTATTTGAGCATAAGCTTTCGTGAGCTACAGCTCACTTCATCGGATGCATTCAGTCAAGCAAGAGACTAGTTTGTGTTCACAAAGCCTTCTCTTCCTCGTACCCTTTGTATACCCCACGATGTAGAGGTGTGTTTATCTATAAATTGAGAGATACATGCACCTTCTGAGCATGCTCCCGTACTGTAATAGTCCATTTAACTGGTTTATTTTATTTTGATTTGAATTCATCTGTCTCCTATCCTTCAGAGTGGAAAGTATGGTGATGCCAATAGCCCGTATTAACTATATATAGTATAAGTTGAAACCATTCTTTAGGCTGATATATAGTGTTGCACAGAATAATGGTATTATGGCAAGGACACCATCAAGCTACAGTACTTTTGGCACCCTCACATCTCTTCATGGTAAATAATCCTAGTAGTTGTGCTTCAGCAGCACCCAGAAAGGTTCATAGTGGGAGAAAGCTTCACTCAGAGACAAGAAAATCCCTTTCTCCTCGCACCCTTTTCACTTTGAAGAAGGATGTGTGCCGAATATAGGGAGAAAACCGAAACCTGCTTTCGGATTCTTGTAGGGCCAAGTGGAATTTTAATTATGGGATTGTTTCATAATCAGTCATAATTTAAACCAGTTTTTACAGTTATTATCTTAATATGAGCTGTTATTAACAGTTGTACAGTCATGTTTTGCTTGATTCTTAAATACTCATAGTATGAGCAAACAGTGCTTATCATAAAACTTAAGTTTATAAGCACTGTCGTTTATTGGTGTGCTTTTTTCCACCTTCATTAATTGTGATATAATATTTAAATACTGAGGAGTAACAGAATGTCTTTAATAGTTTTATATTTATTGTTAGACTGTAAAGTAATAGCGAGAGCCCTTCAGTGTTTAATTTAGGCCACCTTTTAAAATTTCCTAGCCTCTTTCTCCCCCTCATGTCAGACCCAAATGCAGATTTTGAAAAGTATATGTTAACTATAATTAAACAAAATGCAATAATCTAATCTGTATAATGATGCCCCACAGCAGGATATGTATACTGGAGTTATTTACTAATGCCTTCCCTGCTTTACAATACGTGTTCAAAGCACTGTACAAGCCTTAACTAATTAACTCTACCAGCAACCTTATGAGGTAGATATTCTCCCTTTTTACAGATGGGGAAACCAAACAAAGAGGTTATGCGACTTTCCAACAGAAACGCAGCCAGTGGTAGAGCTGGAGTTAGAGTACGAGTGCCTTTTCCCCAAACTTGTGTTTATTCCTCTAACCGTCAATTCAGCGGTCCATCCATGTTCACCAAAGGACTTAAGCTCATGTTTAACTTAAAGCATGTTTTGAAGTCCCACTGGAATTTAAAGTGAAGCATGTGCTAAATTAAGAGCTTTTCTGAATAGGTATGCACATGCTCAGATTATTTTCTGAATTAGAGGCCCTAGATCCCAATTCTTTCAAAACTGGTACAGGCTTTATGTCCACACTAAAGTTGTACCAAGTTAACTCGAGCTATTAAAACCTTATTTGCTTAAATCAGTGCAACCCTCTTATGTGGACTCTCTTAAATAGGTTTATATCACTTTAGATTAAGTCGGTAAGCTAAATCAATGTAAGGCACTCTTAAACAACACCCACACAGGGGTTGCACCAAAATTAAATCAATTTCTAAACTGATTTAGTTAAATTGGTACAATGCATGTGTGAAGAGAAGGTCAGAGTGCTGCTTCAAGTGCATGTAACAGTATCCAAGCACCACATCTAGGGTGAAAATATGAGTTTTTATTTTATAAAACTAAGGTAGAGTGATTCCATGTGAATACTAAAACAAAGATGTGTATTAATGCTTTGCATGAAGAGTTTGGTCTGTTACTTCAGAATGGTAAAAATGTTGAAGTTTGCCATGGAACAATAATTATCCACCAGACTCTCCTGATTGTGAGAGCTCTGGAAAAAGAGGATACATTTCTTTTAGGTACATAGGAGTAAGTCACGAACTGTAATATTAAGAATTCACAGTGACATGTACACACTGGCCAAAAGTATGTTTGTTTTTAAAGTGTCTAAAGCTCATGTTGCTGCTTGAAGAGAATTAGCAGTAGCAACTTCATCTGAAGGCTGTAGCTCAGAGAACTTTAATTCAGTAGCTCCCTTTTTAACTTAGTCCCGAAATACTGTGTGTGTCAGAAATACTGTGTGAAAGTCCCTGAAATGCAAGGAGCCATTACTGCCAGGTAAGGAACAAGACGGGATAGAATAGGGAGAGGCACATGCTGCACGAGAAAGTAAAGTTTGGAGAGAACCATTCATACAAAGCAGCAATGAAACAAGTACCCACAACATTACCAGTCAAACCAAGCTTTTTATAGGGGCTTCAATAAGTATTTCCCCAAGGAAGACTTCCCTTCAGTCTGCTACCACTTATTTAATGTGATTCTCTGGTAGAGGTTAAGGTTTGCACTTTAAATGCCGAATGTATTTGTATCAGTTTAGAAGAGAACAGTGGCTTGTCTTGACACAGTGGTGGATCTTCAGTGGTAGAGAAAAAGGCAGTCTAGACCTCATAGTGTGTAAGTTGTAAGACCCGTAAAGTGAAGACTTGACAAGTGCGCTTGACTACTGTGATCAGTAAGGTTTTCTGGGTTTGTGGGGGGCTAATGCCATAAATGTCTGCAAAATATAACCTTTTAAAAATATTTTTTCTGATCCATATAATTGAGAAGAAAACAAGCTGAATGTGACCTGAGTCTAAACCAGTGCAGTGCTGTCTCCTAAATCTGCAGATGAACAACTCCAGTGCCTCTGATGCAGCTGAAAGCTTTCCCAGGACTCTGCAGAATGAAAACTGTGACGGGTTTTCTAGGCTATTAATGAGATCTCTTCCTTGTAAGCAGCAGTAAAACTGACAAGTTTTAAGACAGTTTTTAAATCTTCTGCAGCTTAGAAAAGCTATGTATAAATGCAGAAGCAGAAGGAGGACCCAAGGTTGGAGACTGGTATGGAGTAGCATAATTGAACACTCAGGGCAAAATTAAGCCGCCTTAAGTTACATTGACATACAGCCACCGCAGTAATTAAATTGGCTTTGTGTGTTCACACTATGTTCTTTCTGTCAGTGGTGCATGGCCTCACCAGGTGTGCTTGCGCCAATTTAACTGTCAGTGTGGGGCATTGTGGGGCACTGACAGCTGGAGCTCGGCCTCCAGTGCAGGGTTTGGGCTCTCAGCCTTAGAGGGAAGTGCTCAGGCTGTCAGATTCCAGGGACTGACAGCCAGAAGAGTCTGAAAGGCAGCAACAGGCAATGTAAGAGTCTACACTGACACTGCATCAAACTAATTACATCAACCTAAGCACTACGCCTCTCGCAGAGGTGGTGTTATTATGTCAGTGTAGTGGGCAACTTACATCAGCGGAAGCTACATTTTAGTGTAGACCCTCCAGAGTTAGGTCAACTAGTAGTATAGACCAGGCCACACCCTCCAACAGCTCAAGTGAAAGGGAGTAAGAAAGGATGTGCTGAAGTGACTGATACATTTGACAAACCTCACTCAACTCGAAATGGCTGTTGGTTGGGGAAGTTGCTGCCCAGCTATTCTCTCGCCGTTTCCTCCTACCATTGCAAATATGGAAATTACTTCGAAGACCTACAGAATTTAATGGAGACTGCTAGCCTTTCTCTGGGCTTTTGGAATCCTCCCATTGATTCTATATCAGGGATCTAATTCTCTGTTAAATTCTGTGTTGAATGAGGTGAGCTCTGAGCAACAGAGTGCAGAGTGAGAAATCTGCTATATTAGAATCTACTGCTGCAGTTCCCCTTTCTCTTGCTCAAGAGGGCTGTAGCTTCCATGACAGTTGGAAACAGGGGCACTGGAACAGGGCGGGCAGGAGATTTCCTGAGCCTGTCACCTAGCACTGCCAGGGACTGTTCTGTCAGAAAGGCTGGTGTATCACAGACTCTAATGACCCTGTGAGGAGACAACAGTTACACTTCTGAACTACTAGCCAAAGCCGAGAAAGATGGTGTCCCAAAGCAGGGTTCTTGGGCTGAACTCTTGTAGGAATCCTATCCTTTCCCCAGCAAGTTGCGGGGAGGCTTGGCTTCTCATGTGCATATTGCTCTTGGACGTTGGGTGTCTTCTTTCATAGTAGCCCTCTGGCTATTAGGTATCTAGAAAGTTTTTTGAGATTTATGTGTAATGGAGTTAGTGGAGGGTGGAGATAAGGGTGTGGTTGGTAGCAGTGTGATAAGGTGAGGAGAGAGAGATGAGATAAATTAGAAAAGAGAAGTGGGGGAGACAAGGTTATCTCTTGAGGTTAACCTCAGAGTGCTGATTTTTACATTTATAAAATAAGTTCTTGTAAAGGAAGAAGAGCAATTTACAGAAGCTTAAGTGAAATTTGACAGTCTTTCAGTCCATTTATCTAAGGGCTCGTAATTCCCATTTCAAGATGAAACCGTAATAAATACTGGGCAAAGAATGTAATTGTTTGTACAGGGCATGTTGATAAACAAAACTAAAAAGTCAACAAAACTAAAAACCTGTGTAGTGTAGACTTAGGTGCTGGGGCTAGGGTGAACAGGGTTTGGGCTTAGAGGGACGTTAAGGCAGGTTAATGTCAACTTTACTTGTGTGCCTCTGTTTTTCAAGATTTAAGCATCATTTGCCATTGAGTGTGTATGGAATTTATTCCCCTTAGACAACTTTTGCTGTATTTATTCATTATGTGTGTCCTGTTGAGACACACTGGTATAGTTAAGGTGAGCCAGAGTTTTATAGGTTGCTATGGGCATTTGAGCCCACCTGCTGGATTTTACAGGAAAAACTGCTCTTCCAACACCACATTTTGAATCAACTGTATCACAACCCGGTTACAAACAGGTGATAAGTTGTAGTGTGCTTTCTGGGTCCTTCACAAGTAGGGAAGGAATATATGCATTGTGGTATGTCTGCCGGATGGGCTTCAGTAGACTAAAAATTTTAGATGTTACTATACATGGGCTAAAGTGATTTTTTTTTCTTTATAACTATTATTTAGCCAGTTTTTTTTCAATCTGGGTAAAGCATACCCCCTTCACTGAGGACTCCTTACATACTAGATTTGAAGCGCCAAAATTCAGCCACTTGAGTTTTGTGGGAGGGCAATAGTTGGGGAGTGAGGAGAAGAAGTAAGATTTTATTTTGAAAGCGGGGGTTGGGGGGGAGATTTTTTTTTTCTGCCAGTGTAAATCCAAAACAGATGAAAGGATTTGCTCAACTTTAAACATGTCACCATTTAGCAGAGAGCAAGCATTGAAAATGTCAGCCCCAAAGGGGAACATGTCAGAGCATGTGGAAATGAGAATGAAATGGAAACTGTATTATAACCATAAATGTAGAGGTACCTATTGATGACTACTACAACAAAGTTATTGAGTAAGTAGGAAGTGACAATACATATGCTTCAGTGGAATTCTAAATAAATCGTTATAGCAACAAGAATGAAGCAAGAGTAGTTTGCTATCTCATCAGAACCCTGAGGTGTATGTGCAGAGCTGTCCCTTGAAAATGGTGAATCTGGGTGTCCGCTCCGGGCCCTACGCTTCCCCAGTCCCAGAAGTGAAAGGTCGGTCCTGGAAGTGATGGATTCGTCACTTCTGCCCTGGGCCCTGCACCCCCCTAGGGACGGGCCTGTGAATAGATTTATTCAGAGTTTTCCATATTTGAGGGATATTAAAGATTAGCAACACATATTTTTAATTAAAACACATACATAAAGTTTGTAATCTGCTTTAAAGAGGAAATGTACAGCATGTGTGCTAAATATGAATCCTTTTAATGATGTATTGTTATGCCTTCTGGCATTTTTATTTTTGTAAGACTTTGTTAGAGAAATACAAAAAAGGAAAACTGTAGTTTGATTTTAACTGTTTGACTTAGGTCATTTTATTTTTTAAAATGCATTTTTTATTAATTATATGAAAAAGTACTTTAGCAGCATGTGAGAACTGTGCACCTAAATCAATAAGTAACCTTTGCAATATAAAACTGTACTGCATCCATATCCATAAGATATCAGAAATACACTAGCAAAAGGCCTGATTCTGTAAACATTACAGGTTTGATCTAGCATCAGTTGAAGTCAATGGAAAGGCTTCAGTTTCCTTCAAAGGGCCTTCGATGAGATCCTACATGAACAAAAATATTGTTGATTTTGGTTGCAAGATTGTTCCCTGATTTTATAAGTGGTAGAGGTATAAGCTCTCACAGAAAATAACCTCCCTCCCCACCCACCCCCAAAAAAGCTAGACAAAATATTAAAGATATTAGTCACTTATTTTATCAGGCAGTAGGATATTAAAACATAGAATGATTAATGCTCTCTTTATGCAGCTTCCATACTGTATTAAAGAGCATTTTTTAAAAACAAGGTAATAACCCTAGGATAAATCATTAAAATGACAAGTATTAGTAGCTGGATGGTGGAAAATGGTTTATGTGCTATTGATATGAGGTATAGTAAGTCAGCCAAGTCATCGTACAATTTCATTAATTTTGTTTATGTACAGTAGTCCTACAAAGTTAATTAAAATGATGCACATGTTATTATGTGATCTTATAATTACAGGTACCTTAATTTCAGCATGGGGCTATCCAGAGATATACCTTGTGTGTGTATCTTAAATCGTTATAACTTATGGCTAATAGTTCTTTCTTTTTTTTAACTTAATTAAAGTCATATTGGATGGTTTGTAGCTAGTTGCTGGCAACATTTGTTTTGACTTTTTGTACTCTAAATGCACCTCACAGTAACTGATGTCATATATATTTTAAAACACACATTTTACTGCTGTGACCTTTGTAGCCATTAAATATAGCCCCATTACAACAGTTAGCAAACAATCAGACTGATGAAGAACAATGCATCCAATGAAGTGAGCTGTAGCTCACGAAAGCTTATGCTCAAATAAATTTGTTAGTCTCTAATGTGCCACAAGTCCTCCTTTTCTTTTTGCGGATACAGACTAACACAGCTGCTACTCTGAAACTCATCTAGCTAAGGTGCCAAGGACTCTTCAGGAAATTGAGCCCAACCTGCTGGATTTTTCAGGAAGGACTGCTCTTCAACTGTCTCCATAGCATAGTATAGTATTTACAATGTGTGTAATATGACACTTCTAGAGAAACACTATCACAATGGAGGAATCACAATCACTATATAACTACACAGTCACTATCACAAAAGAGGAATTATTTAACAGAGTAAGTATTCTGACTTCTTGATGTGGAAATCGCTAAGTATTCCTTTTCAGCAGTTATTCGTAAGCTAGTTATTTACAAGGTCATTAATTATATTCATTTTAGAGAGATGCCTCGTCAAGGGATCCTCCAATCCATTTGTAAGGAAGATAACATACTGTTGCACAGTGCTTCCTTAATGATTCTGTATTGACCTGGAACAAAATGAAAAATTAAGAAAAGCATGGATGGTTAGGAAGAGAGTAGTTCAAAGTGAGTTGAGAAGGAAGGATAATACAGTCTTGTAGCACGCTTGAAAGAAAAGAGGTGGTATGGATTAGGGTAAAGAAAGAAGCAAAACCTCTGTTCAGTTTTATACTTCAATTTACAGTGATAGAATAAATTTGTTTAATAGATTAAAATTGTAGAAGGGATTCAGATAAAAGAAACAAAATGATTAAAGGGCTGAGGGACTGAATTTATGCATAACATGGTCAAATGATGACTATGGGGATATGTCATCCATCTACAAGTATTTGAAAGAGGTAAACACTAAGGTGGCAAAGGAATAATTGAATGGTTCAAGGGCTATAAGTAGGGATAATAGGATGAAACTGAGGAATGGAAAAAGTCTGAATATCAGGGAAAAATCCTAAAACTGGGTTCTGTTAGTATGAGAAACAATCTCCCAAGGGAAATGGTATAATTTTGCTGTGTTAGAGATATTTAAAACTAGATTGGACAAAGTACCGCAATAGAAAACTTCTGTGGGAAAATCCTGCATTATTGTTGGAAAGGGCATGAACTCAATCACTTAATGTTTTCCTCAGATCTTAATTTCTAATAACTTTAATGTATATTAGATCACTGAGTTGAGATGGACATAGCTTATTACCAGGGATCCTAGAAATCCATTTGCCACTGAAAAATGCGGAATTTGTGTTTTTACAGAGAGTCTTTAGTTTTACATTTTGTGAAAACATAAAAACATATTAACTATTAACTAAATTTTACTGAAGTACCAAAGTCACTTATTCAGTATGCTCAGCCTCCCCCTCTTGCGGTTGATTTTTGAATGTGCTTTAAATTTACAGTGGAACACCATTTATCTGATCTAATTGGAACTGGGGCCAGATCGGATAATCAAAAATTGGGATAATCAAGGAGAATTGGCAAAGAGCCATCTCTTATTTTAAGATTGGAGGAAGGGTGGCTGATAGCTCAAGCCCCAGCCGCCCAGTGCTGACAGCCTGAGCCCCGTCACTGTCAGCCCCAGGAGGCTGGCGGGTCAGTTAATACGGAGAGCCAGATAATGGAAGCTTGAATAAATGGGGTTCTACTGCATCTCAGAAAAACATGCATTCAACTGATACCTACGTATATTGTAGCTAGGAAAACTAAACTTCTGCATTTCATTTTAATCACAGAAAAACACATATTTAAATTTTTTTATGGAAGAATTTTGTTTTTTTAATCATGGAAAACTAGAATCCCTGCTCATTTCCTCACATTACTGTCTAGCATAGAAGCCCATCATGCATCTTTCTTTGGGGGGTAAAAGTGGTCTTATTCCCTGAACAAGAGTTGGCTGAAAAAGGAAGTCATTCTCAAGCAGGATGGGTGTTGGTGTAACTTATGGCGACATGAGAGATTCTACCTGAAGAGTTGCGTTATGTTTCCTGATCACACTGATGGTCCTTAGGCATGTGAAGATGAGGATAGGGACTTGACTTCTGCTGTACAAAAGCTACATGTTTGATCTAGACAGGAGCTTAGCTTCTGCCTCCGTTCTCTGCAAGATGTGGGACTATGGTGTAGTTATCAAGAGGGAAGGGGTTTTATAAATTAAATTGAAAAATTGATGAACCTCAGTGAAGGGTGGTAGAATTGTAGGCTCTGTTCTGAATACGTCTCTTGCTTGTACCAGTCCACAGCCAGTGAAAGTTTTATGGAGGTATTACGTACTGAAAGCTGTGTGTTGGCTAAAATATTTTTTCTGTGCCTCATCTCCGTCAAATAAGGAAATCTAAATAAATAAGTGGCAATGGTGAGTCAGTTGCAGCTTCTTATATCTGGGTAATTTTTAGATTTTTTTTTCTTTTTTTCCAGGATCCCCATGCTGAGGAATTTGAAGACAAAGAGTGGACATTTGTCATAGAGAATGTAAGTCAGAACATAGTCATGTTTTTCCTTTTATGTGTGTGACACTTAATGATTTTGAAGGTTCATATGACTCGTATTAAGACTATTGAAAAAGGAGTGGGTTAAGTTTGAGCTGTTAAAACCAAAACTAAAACGTTAAACCGCAATAACAACAATAAAATTGCCTCATTAAAATAACTGCTCTATATGTCTGTATTGAAATCCAGTTGGGATGCAAAAATATTTTGCAATGTAGGGAAGCAATTTAAGCTAACATCAGAATCCTTCTTGCTTTAATTTCATGAACATTGGAGGGAACATGTGTGTTAAGAGCGGGATACTAAACTTGGAGTTCTTGAATTGCATTTGGCACTTCATGGTCTCACGTGCAGCTTTTTTCCTTTTTATGATGATAATAGCTAATGCTTATAAAGTGCTGTTCATCTGTAGGATTCCAAAATTCTTTGCAAGGGAGGTCAATATCATTATCCCCATTTTACAGATGGTGAAACTGAGACAGAGGGAGGAAAAGTGACTGGCCCAGGGTCACTCAGCAGGCCATCGATGGAGCTAGGATTTGAACCTAGTTGTCCTGGATTCCAGTCCAGTGCCCTCTTCACTAGATCATACTGTGCTTGTCTTGTGTGTTTAAAAAAAGATGACTACCTCTTCAGGTTGACCTCTGTGTATCCCCCTTATTGAGACAAAAGCGATGTGCTTTCAGAACTCTCTTGGAAAAGTTGATGAATATTTTGCATAAGTGAAAATGCACAAGATGGAAGGCAGGAATAGGGAGATCATACGAAAGTTAAGAAAAAAGCCCTCAAAATATTGAGAGACTTGTGATAAAAACGCCAAAATTGGCAACATTGCACAATATGGCCAGCAGAACTTGTAGGATAAGTGATGGTGCATTCATATTTATGTATTTATAATATAAGGAAAGAACCCAACTTAATCCTACAAATTCAACTTGGATTCTGAGAGTTAACAGAAAAAATTACCTTTTTCTTGTAAACTGAACATACTTGATGGAGAAATTGCAAGACAAACATGGTATTCCACAATACCATTGATAGTCACTTTTTAGAGCAGATTCGCACTTTAATTATTTGACTAGTGCAGAATTGTTCAGATACATCCAGTGGAAACACAGGGGTGTTCTGGGTTGCTTAATAGTACCATCAAAGTAGAATCCATCTGTTGTGCTGCTTAATATGCCAAATATTCTAATGTTCCATTGATTTAAATATCATGTTAAAAGCAGAAAGCAGTTTGTCTAGGAAAGGGCCATCAGCAAAGTAGTTCATTTATACTCTTGGTTTTTAAATGTCAAGTTTCTATTTTCATTTATAAGAATTACTAAATAGGATGTAGCTTAGTTGTTGTTTATCACTTAGTTCTTTTCTCTCTTAGTTCATTTTAGTTAAGGGAAGTCTCCAGCTCCCCTTTTCAAGAGTTCTCCAGAGCTAAGCAAAGTACTCTGGAAGCAACAATGCACTGTACATCCCTTCAGTCTACCCTTTTGGGTATGCTGTATTTGGGTTCCTGTGGCCTTTGTGTAAGTTCTCTTTCAAAGATTACCATGGACACTTGATGCACTGTTGGCAGGACTCCACCTCTTTTTCCTTTTACACAGGGAAAGATCTTGTAGTCATGTGCTCTAACATGATATGTGGAAATATCCTGAGGAATGAGTAGCACATGTGAGTGCTTAGGGTCTCTGCAGTCTTGTTTTGACTTGGCAATTCCCAATTTAGCCTTATTTCCACCACCACAACCCCTGGTAGTGACACTGAAAGGGGAAGTCATGCTAGAGTCAATATTCCTCTCCCCTCAGTAGCTTGCAGCTTGACTGTCATTGGGACAGCCCTGAGATTATATATGTATGGATTATGCAGACTTTTCCAAAAACGGTATTGAGGCAGGTATCTCTTTCATTCAACATCTGAGTGAAGTGCCAAAACAGGACACTGGAGTTCCTATGTGACCTTGGGCAAGTCATTTAGCTACTCTTTGCCTCAGAACCCCATCTGTAAAATGGGGACAAATAGTACTTCCCTATACCTCACTGGGGTGATGTGAGGCTAAATACATTAAAGATTGTGAGGTGCTCAAATATTACAGTAATGGACACAATACATGTATCCAAGATAAATACTTTTTAGTCAAAATTATCTATCAATGTATTAAGAGGCACAAAGCAAGGAGGCAGAGAGCCTATGCTAAATCTATTCATCACCAGCTTCTCCCTCTTAGGAGCCAGTTCTCTATAGGTTTGTGAGATCTAAAATTTCAAAGGTGAACTTCTTTCACCTTATGCGCCAAACTCAGTGCCCTCAGACTCCTTTAGTCTTCGTGCTCTGCTTTTTATCCAACTCCAAGCTTAGCGACAATACTAAATATTATACAGAAAGAGGCCTTAAGTTCATTTAAAAAATAAACTGCAAACCACAAGCTGCTTTCACAAAGAGCTGTCTTGGAAATAGTCAAATAGAATATGGCTGTGCTGCTTTCTTTATTATATACACCCATCTGCTTGGTAATGTTCAGCCTTCCATGAAACATGCTTGATGTGAGGAGCTAGTCTGGAATCAAAAGTTGCATTTTCACCAATCTCCTGAGTTATCCAGTCCCCCAGTTCTGTCTTAATAGCTGTTTTTTGTAAAAGGTGATTGAGAGCTGCACAGCAACTTTACATCTCAGGTATACTTTTGAGATAGACTTGAAAGCTATAGGTAAAGCCAAAAAACCTGATCTGCTAATATACTTGAGAAGTTGGAAAAAAACCTTTTTTAAGGGGAATAGCACCACTCAGTGGTGAACAAAGAAATGTATGTCTGTCTGTTTGAGAAACTAGCAGTTCTATTACCTTGGACTGATGCTTGCTTACACTTCAGAATAATCAGTTCTATAGAACATCCAATTGTTGAATATATTTTTAAAATCTCTCAACTCCCTGGAAAAGAGACTTTTGTATCCTTTAACCTTTGGACTGCTATCACTGGAAGTAGTCATAACTTTACATGTTTTTAAAAAGGGAACATCCTTGTCATTGAATCTATGGAGGAAAGATTATTGCTGGTAATATTGGGACACTTTAGTGCCCTCGAATGTCCTGTGTTTTTATGCAGCTTGCTCCTGTGCCCTCAAATTCTGCAGGACTCTTCTTCTTGATATTTAGCAGCGCCACCAAAGAGTGATAGCAAAGCCCAGAATGATTTTGGGCTTGGAAGTTCTTTCATTAACCAAAGAATCTACATCATCCTAGTATAACAACTCTTTTTAGCTCTAGGTTTTGAGCCAGAACATTATTCAGACCAGCTAAAATACAGTAACAAAGAATTGTTTTTGCAGTACTCAGAATGGCAGTTCCACTGTGCCCAGTATGCCAGATCACGCGTATTTGGCTTAAATTTGTAGCATCAGGTCTCAGTTGGTTAAGAGTAACAACTTGATTCAAAATTATTCCGGGTTCAGAATGTCTTAATTAGCAGTGGGTGTGGCATGTGTGTAACATCGCCCATTGATTCCCATAATTTCACTGTAAATAAATGTCATAGACTTTTAAGTTAACATCTATGATTCTATGCTTTATCTGATCCGTCTCCCTGTTCAGAGCTGGATTTTTCCCTACAGCACTTTTTAATGCTTTGCCTGCTCTAGTTTTAAAGTGCCTCAACAAAGGGAATTTCACCATTTCTTTTGGGTAACGATTCCACAGATTAATCCATCCCACTGTCATCAACTTTTTCTTAATATTTCAACTTAAATTTTCATTTTCTCAGTTTCTTCCCACTCCCTGATGTTTATTTTCTTTGTATATTTATAGATGTCTCTATTGTCCCCAATTCCACCTTGTTTTAGCTGCGCTATGAATATTTTGCTATCTGCATTTTTCCCCATCAGACAGATTTTCCCATCTCTTCATTTTGATAGTCTTTGCATGTTGGAGAGTGAGAATGCCATAGCTAGCAATTAGATCTGTACCATACTCTTCAAGGGTAATGGGGTTTCAAGCAATTAAGGATTAATAATTGGTCTATTTTACCGACTCAGTTCAGTGAGCAATATCTTCCTTCATTGCAAAACTAACCCAGAGTGATACTTTCTCTAACAGATGATCATCCCTTCCCTCATTTCTATAGTGCAGTTTGAACAGGTACTGTATTTCGCTCTGCTGGCCCTCTTTCCCTTCGTGATCTAAGTCCGGGCCTCCAAAGTTAATTGTTCAAGAGATGACTTTGGTTGAGCACTTCCTCGGGGAGAGGATCAAGAAGAGACTTTCCAGTAGAAAATATAAGTAACGGGGGAGATAAGACTATTAAAAACATAATTAGTATCTCATAGTTTAAACTGTGTTCTGAATTTCAGAACTCCTCTCCATCTAAGTGAGAGAACAGTGCATAATTATCCAAGAGCGCTTTTGTCTCTAGGATACTTTCAGCACTTAGAAAAATTTTAAGTAGTGCATGATCTGGCCTGTGTTCATGCACAACTGAGCTTCCTCATAACATGGACCTTTATTTAAAACTCCCTAGAAGACACAATTGTAGAAATGTAGTGAGTGTTAAATAAAGGCCAGTTATGTAGGGAAAGTGCAACAGCACTTAAGTACAAGATGTATTGAATGATATTTGTAAATTTTCTGGTTGAAGGAAAGAGAAAGGGATGGGGGAGAAGCTGGGAGGCAGAAGTACAAATGGCATTTGTAGTAGTTGCTAAAAGAAACCTCTAAAGACAAATTGGTCCCAGCATTTTGAAAACTTTCACTCACCCCACCTGCAAGCATGAAGATGGAGAGCCTCCTGTTTGAAATAAATGTAATTCAAACAATGTAAAAAAAACCCCTTATTTTCCCTTCCTAATATGTGCAGAATAATTTCTCTTCCTGTAAACATAACGAGGAAGAAAGGCTGGACTTCCCTCTGAGAGAAGGTCATCCATTGCATCAAGTTCTGTCATGGTTTTATGATACAGATAAATGGCTACTACTAGAATCTCTGTCTGTCAAACTCATGTTGTTTCTGGCTTAATCCTGCTCAACTAAATCCTTTATGATGGTTTCAGATCTTGATGAAGCTCTGGTTTCTCTGCAAGCTAGTAAATATGAAGATCCAAAGCCAAGTCTCGTTAATGTTTTCCAGGATTCATAGTAGGCTCCTCTGTTTCCTGTATTTTGTATCCATTTCTCTGTTCTGTTTGATATAGGTCCTTATACCATGTTTATCACCATACTATCTAAATGCTTTTCAAATAGGGCAGTAGTTACAGCACTGTTTCTCTAAATCACGAAAGTGGTCATAGCTGCATCATTGACATTGACCTTATTCCTTTTTTTATGCAACCGACTTATAGATTCCAAAACTAGAAGGAACCATTGTGATCATCCAGTGTGATCTCCTGTATGACACTGGCCATAGAACTTCCCAGAAATAATTCCTAGAGCAGATCTTTTAGAAAAACATCCAATCTTGACTTTAAAATGGTCAGTGATACAGAATCCACCACAACTCTTGATAAATTGTTCCAGTGGTTAATTATCTTCTTTGTTAAAATTGTACACTTATTTCCAGTCCCAATTTGTCTAGTTTTAACTTCCAACTATTCGATTGTGTTATACTTTCTCTGGTAAATTGAACAGCCCATTCATTATTAAATATTTGTTCCCCATGTTGGTTCTTATAGGCTGTAATCAGATCACTCCTTAACCTTCTCTTTGCTAAGCTAAGTAGATTGAGCTCCTTGCGTCTGTCGCTATAAGGCAAGTTTTCTAATTCATTAATCATTCTTGGGACTCTTCACTGAACCCTCTTTAGTTTTTTAACATCCTACTTGAATTGTGGACACCAGAACTGGACATAGTACTCCAGCAGTGGTCATACCAGTGCCAAATACAGAGGTAAAAAAACCTCTCTGCTCCTACTCAAGATTCCCATTGATGCATCTGAGGATCGCATTGGCCTTTTTGGCCACAATGACATACTGGAAGCTCATTTTCAGCTGATTATCCACCAAGACCCCCCAAATAATTTTTAGGGTCCCTGCTTCCCAGGATGCAATCTCTTATCCTGTAGGTATGGCCTACATTCTTTGTTCTTAGACATGTATATTTACATTTACTTGTATTAAAACACACATTGTTTGCTTGCGCCCAGTTTACCAAGTGATCCAAAGCATTCTATATTAGTGACTTGTCGTCTTCATTATTTACTAAAACATCCAATTTTTGTGTCATCTGCAAACTTTATCAGCAATTTTATGTTTTCCTGCAGGTCATTAACAGTTTGTTAAATAGCACAAGGCCAAGACTTATTAGAGCTGCATCTTTGCCATATGCAGAAAGAGCAGTGCTTCAGACTTTCCACCTTTCAACCGCTGGTCCTACAGGTCAATGAGAAGTGCTTTGTTTCTTACTTCTCTATCCTTCACTTGAAGGTGATATAAGACAGGATTATGAAGAAAAAACTGTCTTTCCCTTGAATAGCATGAAAGAATAATCATTGACATGTAGATACAGTCCTCAAGTGCAGACTCCTGACGGAGGACCCGTTCCTGGAAGGGACCGTGCTCTGTATGCTGCTATGCCCACACAAAGCTGCATTGACACTGGGGATCCATACAAGTGCAGCACTGCATCTACAAAAGGTCACCTGCGGGATTGAAACTGAACTGTTACTATGTTCTAATAGTGAGATATTGTGCTGGATCCTTTGCATATTTATCTTCTACACTGATTTTTCTGATGTTCAGGGTTGTCCTTTCAGAACAATTGGGTATGCTGTTTTAGTCTTTTTGAAGGTTACGAGAAGAAAGCATCATGAAGGAGACACATCTACTGAATCCATTCCAAATTCTCCTTATCAGAGATGCCAGCCTTCTACATTGAGAGTGGTTTATAATTAGACCTCAGAAGTGTATCTTTTTTTATAAGATACACCCATGTTGCCGGATGTGTTTACGTACCTTAACAAGCAAGATTATTTTTAAAAATTTCTTCAGAAAACTATATCCTGTCAATTCACTGGGCTGAAGAAGATTGTCTTGCTAAAAGCTTGTAATATTCTACAGCAGATAAATATTGAGGTTGACTGATTTAAGCTGAAAAGTAAGGTAGGGCTCTCTTCTCTTTTGTTGTATATTGGGCTCATATAAATTGAACCCAAACAAGTGTTATGGGTCATGTCAATGGAGACTTATGTCCCCTAGGGTAAGACACTAAAGGGGTAGAGTGTATAAGTAGTAAATCAAGTGACACCAACAAATTAATTTCTGTTTCAACCCCATGTACAGTAGTTATGAACCATTAAAGGCTGAAATGTGGGACAAAACTTCAAAATGAGGGGAACATGAAAATAATACTGCAGGAAGTATTGCACTGTTGTTTCCGAAGTTTCTGGGGAGAAATCACACAAGATAGAACCAAAACCAGTGAGACCTAGGTTGAAATCCTGGTCCCTTTTGAAGTCAGTACAAGTTTTGCCATTGAATTCATTGGAGCCAGAATTTCAATCCTGGTGTTTAGTTCCCCTCTCAATTACATTGGTTTTACACTGATGTTGCTACTCTGAATTCAGTGGAATTATTCTTGATTTATACGAGAATCAAACCCAGGGTCTGGATGTCAGCAGACCTCTTCATCTGGCTAATTCTAGTACTAGATGTTTTGAAACAAATGCCAATTCAGCACAGTAACTTGAAACTCCTAGCACTTTTAGCTTGCTTTGCAAAAAAGAACTGGACTATCTGATAAGGTGATCACTTACTTCCTATTCAGTCACTGATCAGTTATTATAGAATCGTGGGTATCTCTTCTAGTGTATTTTTCAAGCATGTAGGATGTAATTTAAATTGACTATTTGATTTATTAAAAAAGTTACATTGTTTTGTATTTTTTTCATGAAATAATGTTTGGCTTAAAATGAGAGAGAACCACATTAGCCTCTTTCAGAATTAAATGCATGCATTAAATACTCTAGAATAGGAAGCTCATAGTTCAGACATGCTTTCCTGGTCCTTTAATTCCCCTGTCAGATTCTGCTGTATGTGATTATGTGAGCTGTGACTGGCTGGCTGTGTAAATTAGGCTGGGTATTCTCGTCTGTATATAGCTAGGAATTAAATGCTGTTTTGTCAGCCATCTCATTCTTTTTCTGCTTTAAATTTAATAGAAAATGAGAAAAGTTGTTTTTCCTTTTGCTTACATTAAATATTTAGCACTTTGTTCTAGTTCAGAAATTTTTGAGATTAGGTTTTTGGAGCAAAACTCTTAGCAGTCCTTGTCTTGATTGGCTGATCGGTTTCTGAAGGGAAGGGTAGGAAAACTTCCCGAGTTTTGCAGTGATTGGGTCTGATCCTGCATTCGTTACACATCCTCTCAGCACTGCTTGTACACACTGAGTGAAATGCTGGCTGAATTGCAGTCAGTAGCAAAACTCCCATTGACTACAACAGAACCAAGATTTCACCCATTGTATTTAGTAGGTGTGTTGGATGTGCAAGAAATGCAGGATTGCACACCGTATTTGTGGATGTTTTTCCTTCTGAATGTTAGAACACATGAACTGAGACACTGGCAGTACTGGCCTGAGCTAGCCATAGTGTGGGCAAATGCTGTGTAAGCTTTTCTAGACAACTTCATTTAAATTCTGACCTGCAGCAACCCTTATTCCTGAGCAAAGCCTGCCAGCTGTGACAAATTGTGCTAAATTATGTAGTACTATAACTTAATCTGCAGTGGATGTTTTACTTGTGACAAAACAAATATGAATCCAGGTGTCCTGAAATAAGACATCCTCTACTGCTCTAGAAATTCATATTAAATCATTTATTAAAGTGACACTATAAGGTTAAAAAAACCAACATTTCTGACCTTAATAAAAGTTTTGATAAATCAATTTGAAAGAACGTTTAAAACCTAATTTAGATTTTACCATTTATGCTGTTAACATTATACTCGTTTTGGGCAATTAAAAAAGCTTAGTCAGGAAATCTTTAAATTCAATCCATCTCTTTTCTATTGTACTTTTGAAAAATATTCGTTAAACATCTGTTAATCTGAATCTTTTCCCAAAAAAGGAAACATTGGGCCCAAACTATCCTATAAATGATGAGAATGTTCTCTTTCTGATGCAATGTTAATGACCATGCACAGTAACATTTTATTTTATAATTATCTCAATAAACTGAATCAAATATTTTAATCAAGGGGCTTTTTTTTTTAAACTAGGTGATCTTGCTGGTGGGGGATGTAATACTACATTCATTGTGTTAAAACATCTCAGTTTTAAAATAAGAAAGTGGTAGAAAGTATCTTATTTTGTGATACTTATACTACAATTATATTAAAGAGTTTCATAGATGAAAGATGGAAAAGGGAGAATGCTGGGAGTTGAATATAATGGCCTAGTTATTACACTCTAGTTTTTATAAGCTCAGTAAATGCTGTAAACAATAACACTTACAATGGAATGAGTTTGATGACACATAATTTATATGGTTATTATTGATTCACAGTAGTAAAGCACAATCTGTTTTCTAAATTGCTGGAACGATTTTGTTTAGCTTTTTTCGTCTTACTTCCTGCTAGTTACCTTCTAATATCTTTCCTATAGCGGAGAGTGTCCTGTGTGAGACAGCTGACCAGAGCGGATATCAGATTCTTTACCAGCTGGAGGGAGGAAGCTGATAAATAAGGCAGTCAGCTCTGGAAACAAACCTCTAATACTACATTAGGCATGTTTAAAACCAGCAGTATGTGTTTCAGCAATTCTTAGCATATGTTTATTCATAGAAAATCAGCAGTAAAATATACTTGCCAGTGTGTACAAGAGACTGAGTCTACATGAGGTCTTTTCTTTTTCAAACATCAAATAGCAGAACAGCGTCTTGGTAATCGTTTTACAGTGGGATTCTAATCTCACTCCAGATGTAAACTGAGCTGACCAACTTGTCTTTTAATATAAAAGTATTTGTTTGCAGAATGTTCAGGTGCCCTGTTTGTGTGCAGGCGTACACCCACCCACCCCCTCGCGTGCACACACACAATGTGTTCTCTTGATACGGTGCAAATTCTTCTATTTAAAATGCTGCTCATTGACATAACATTGTGTTATACAGATCTCCTTTTTGACCCTGGAGGACAGTGACCATTCAGCAAATACCACTATCATGGAAAGGGTATAATGCAAGACACTCAGTATAAGAGAAAAGAAGAAGACAAAATTGCCAACATCATTTAATGAAAAATATTTTTGACACAAGTTGCCTCCTCAGGCAGACAGCTTGGGAGTCCAGTTAATGTGCTGATGGGTCTGAGATAATACTTGTACAGTTGCATTTGAACAGTATGCAAAAATGTGTCTCTAAAAGCAAACCCTCAGAATATCCATTATTATGTAAAATTGTAATTCTGCGTTAAGTAATTGGATGTGGGTATAGTTGTCAATAACGAGAACATCATGCAGTGCATATTATCAAAACGATGTGACCACCAGTAACGTGCTGGCCAGCTGACCTAAGGGTTGTGGTTTACACATGCTTTTAGAGATACCATGTGGCAAGGTGGTAGAGCTGAGTGATTGTTTTCAGCCTCTTAGAGTAGGTTGCTAGCCATCTTGCTACTTTCAATTATGTGACAGTTGCATCAAATTTAGAAGGAACTGAAGCAATTGGTCTTCATAAGATATTTGATACCATTAAATTTGGCTCCACTCCATTTAATTTTCTATTTGTTTTCCAGTGTAGCCTTCATTTTAAAGGAGTACTACTTTCTCAAATGATTTTTATATGTAATTCATAACTCTTGCCTTCTCCCCTTTCATTGTTTTCTAATCTCATAGGGCTTTGAAAATAAAATTTCTCAGACTGTATTATCTCTTTATGTTTTGAATGGTAGCAATATACGTAAGTCTTTAGCTATATGGGGGAAAGAGCTAGGCCATTCTGGAGCATAGAAATAGGGGGTGTCTGGTAAAAAGGTGGTGAAGTCTGTTAATTGGGATAGGGTTGGGGAGCAGCAGCTGAAAGAGAACAGGGGGCAAGTCCTGAACAGTATATTACTCATTCTCAGTGCTCTGCACTGAGATACTGAAAATGATGTGTCCACCATGTTCTAAGGTTAAATCATTTGTCTGCACTCAATGATATGGTAACAATGCGTTTCCCAGCTGTTTGAAAAGCAGTGTTTAATGAGACACCCACCGGGATTAACTCAGTCTATTTTTGCCAAAGAAACATTTAAAAATAACCCACCAACCCAGAACCAAATGCCTTAGAAGCAAAAGAAGCCATTATCTTTTCTACCATTGCTTTCCAAAATGTGGGCATCAGAATTGGCTCTTTTTAAAATAAAGTCAATGGAGTAAATCAACAGATCACAGCATCAAGTACCAGACAGTACTTTCTGCTCAAATCAACCAGAAGACAAAACAAAATGGAAAGCTTTAAAACAACTAGAATATGGAATCCTGAGCATGTTTTCTTGTGTTCAGATGTACTCAGATTTGTCATGTTTAAGCACTGACATGGAGGCTAAATGCCAGGCCTTTTTTGACTCATCAGAAGGTAGGTGTAGTGACATTTGCAATGAGAAGTAAAATCCTGAGTGCTGTCTGAGCCACCGACTGCTGAATCTCAGCTCTTTGTGAGATATGCAGAATTCTGACTCTCCTGGAGGAGTGTTTTACAGGGTGAAGCTCTGATTGATCTCTAGGGTCTAGCATCAGAATGACCTCACTGCACCTGAAGTGGTCGGAGCTGTTGTCTGGCTTGTAGGGAAAAGTGTTTGATCCCTTTAAGAGCCAGACAGCCAGAGAGCGACTTGCTGCAGCAGCTTCCGACCAGGTCAGTGTGGGGATGCAAACCCTTCCCTCCCCAAGTGACTGGAAGAGAGGGGGGAGTACAGTAACTCCTCACTTAACATTGTAGTTATGTTCCTGAAAAATGCGACTTTAAGCGAAATGATGTTAAGCGAATCCAATTTCCCCATAAGAATTAATGTAAATAGTGGGGGTTATGTACCAGGGAAATGTTTCTCACCAAACAAAAGACACTCTCTCTCTCTCTCTCTCTCCCCCTGTGTATACACACACACACACAATATAAGTTTTAAACAAACAATTTAATACTGTTCACAGCTATGATGATTGTGAAGCTTGGTTGAGGTGGTGAAGTCCGATATTTCCCAGGGAATGCCTTACTGCTAAATGATGAACTAGTACTTGGCTGAGCCCTCAAGGGTTAACACGTTGTTAATGTAGCCTCACACTCTGCAAGGCAGCACAAATGGAAGGAGGGGAGACAGCATGGCAGACAGAGACACACACCCTGTGTGTGGGGGAAAGAGAGAGAGATGCGCATTACCCCTTTAAGTACTCTGACCCCACTCTAAGTACATTGCCTTTTTAAGTAGATCAGCAAGTTGAGATAGCAGCCACTGCAAGCAAGCTCCCGCCATCCTAAACCCTGTCATGTTGCACACCGCCCCGCCCCCCCCCCCCCACTCTATGGAGATGGGGTAAGCAGGGGGCAGGGGGACACCCTGACATTAGCGGCTCTCACCCCCGCCCCGGACGTACAGCAAGCAGGAGGCTCCAGGGAGCAGCTCCAAGGCAGAGGGCAGGAGCAGCACACGCCTGTGGGGGGGTGGGACAGCTGAACTGCCGGCAATTGGTAGCCTGCTGGGTGGCTGCTGCACAGGGAACTTTGGGGGGGAGGGGGCTGCCGGCCCACCCTGGTTCCAAGCCCCCACCAGCTCGCTCCAACGGGCTGCTCTTCCTGCAAGCAATGGACAAAGCAGGCAACTGCCAAACAACGTTATAAGGGAGCATTGCACAACTTTAAACGAGCATGTTTCCTAATTGATCAGCAACGTAACAATGAAACAACGTTAATCGGGATGACTTTAAGTGAGGGGTTACTGTACTTTGATCTACACCAGTGCAGGAAACACGTCTTTTACCTGGACTAGGCAGAGCAGGGCCTATGGAAGTAGTTAAATACCAGGTTTTGTCATGATGTGGCGTGGGCACTGTTAGTTGCTCCTTTCTTAGTGGGGCTGGGAAGGAATTTTTTCCCTCAATATTGGCCAATGTGAGGTGTATGTGGTGGGGGGCATGTTTCACCTTTTCCACAGAGAGTTTGGGGCTTATGTGGAGCAGACATGAAACAGGTTAGGCTATGAGGTTGCAACTCATTATGCAAGCACAGGGTGGATGTCCAGTGCATGCGCTCCATAGAGAAGCGATATGGTGATCAGATCAAATGGATTGGTAAGGGATTTAAAGGAAGTATTCTTTAAAGGAGCTGAAACAAGGGAGGTTCGAGGGTCCTATGACTGGTATGGCAGGGATCTAACCCTTTAATCTAACGCCTGCTTTAATCTTCATTTGAGGTGGGAGATGGCGAGATCCCAGAAGTGGTTTGGCTGGGGACCAGGATGGGTAAAGGGGGCAGTCCCCCGTTGGGTGTACATAACTGATTATGGAATTACCTGCATTGTACCCTTTTATTTGCTGGGTACTCTGACATTTAGAAATTAAATTGCAGCCTAATTAAACCACATCCAATTTCTCCTGTCCTCCTGGCACAGGTGGACAACTGCAGCTTGGCTAGAAATTATTGCTAGAGTAGGTAGGAAAAACTTTTTGAAAAATGGTGCTTCTACTAGGGTCTGACCTGCCTGGATACACAGTTCCCTTTCTGCAGTCAGCCCAACTAAAGGAATGAGACTGTTCCACTATGAAATGCATGAAGGCCTGTTGGCAGCTTCCCAGCAGTTGAGACCAGCTTTTCACTGCTGCAGTTACAGGGGCGTTTATTTCAAGCAGCTTGAGAAGTGTAGAGGCAGAGCTGTGACTGAGGAAAAGCATCAGGCAGTCCCAGTCCTGCAAAAAGCACAGTAATTGCAAAAGATGTCCCCTTCTACCTGCCCCCCCCCTTAAAAAAAACCCTCAAAGGTCGCTAGAAATCACTTTTAAATCTCAGAGCTGAAGAAGCAACTTTGGAGCTGCACTGAGTACTTCAGAACGTGTTAGAAAGGATCTGTAATGTATATTCTATCAGGGATCTCTTAATGACCCCTGACAGATGGCAGGCTAAAATAGCCAGGTAAGATGGATATATAGTTTAAAGACCTTTGTTCTGTTCACATCCCCCAATCCTCTGTGGGGAAAAATGTATTAGATTTAATATGGTGCTGAGCACTTTGATTCTTGTTTGATTTCCAAAGTTTCATGTGAAACAGTTGACACCTAGGATCTGTATGTACACTGAAACAATTATTGTACCCGAGACTCCTGGTCAGTCAGAGCAGCAAAAATGTTAGCTAAGAGAGAGCTGCCTGTGTTTTACAATATGGTATCTAGACAAGTTGCATGAGAATTCTGGTGGACAGACATTCAAGGTAGTTGAAGAAGTCAGTTGCCTTCACTGCAGAAGAAAGTTTTGAGACATTAAACATTTTATGCTCCTCAGAAGTCTCTGAGCTACAGAAAACATGGATACAAATAATATGTTATCAATGATCTCTAAATAAAAATGATTTGGGTTTTGGGGGGTTTTTTGGTTCTTGTTAGTGGGATTTTCATTTGAGATATTTTAATGGTTTCTTAAGGAACAGAAATAAATGGTAGTTCTGTTTTATAGGATATATTGTAAGGATATGTATCAGGCTGATGTTTTCATAATTGTGTCATCAAGCCATTAATTATCTTCTGTGCCATCAAGGGGTAAATTTTGTATGTCACTTATAATTTTTGTAGGATAGAAGGCGGAACAAATATTTATTACTGTAAGAAATATAGAAGGCTGGCAAATGGCAGTAAATTACTGAACCTGTCAAGTATTCTAGGCCTTCAATTTGTTGAATTAACAGTTTTTATAAAGCCCACTTGTGTCTATCTTGAAGGCAAATGGAAGCTGCAAGTTCTCATCTCTCTCAGGAATTGGCTCAATATGAAGAGAAGTGTTTCTGTGAACTTAAAATAATAATAATAAAAAATTAAAAAATTGAAAATTATTTACAAAAAAAAATCCCCTATATTTTTGGAAACCTAAACATACCACTATTGGAAACTAGTTTTAGAGAGCTTACTTTCAGAGACTTGTGTGGCCAGATCCTCAGCTGATGTAAATCAGTGGAGCTTTTCTGACTTATGCCAGCTTTATATTTTGCTCAATAGGGCATAAAATGTTTTTAAAAAATGCTGTCTAAAACAAAATTAATTTACTGCACATTCATCATCCAAACTAAGTAAAGTGTAAAAATCAAACAGCAAGAAATTATTTGAATTTTAAGAAATTTGAAGTGATGCGTGTAATATAGGTAGGGAATTTTTGATGTTTTTATCTTTATTCCTTTTAAGGTAAAAGGGCTTTTATTTATTTTTAGTGAAAATGAAAAAAAAAGTTAATTAAAATGAGGGAATTGTCACCAGTTTGTTGCTAATGTTGCAATCTGTAATGGAAAGGAGAAACCAGACGACACTATATGGTCAGATAGTTTTTCAGGGAACAAATAAATGCAGCAAAGGAGGAGAATGACCCAAAGGAGGAGAATGACCGAATGCAAGCCAAAGTGGAATAAGGGCAAAGGAAATACTCAAGAAAAATTAGCCCTTTAGTAAATGAGAGAAGCCAAATCAATAGTGCTGACAAAGCTAATCTACTTTTATCAAGAAAGAAGGGTACAATAATTTGAGTAATGCGGATTTTATCTAAAGAAGAACAAGTAATGGAATACTTGGAAAAACCCTAACCTTAAAAATCTGTTGGTGCAGAGGATACTGTAAAGTTGGTGTGCTACTTTCTTGAATCCTGCAATTATACCCTTCTTCCATAATTAGTTATAATTTGTGCTGTATAATTTTGATTATATATTATAACTGTAGGGATTGATTGTGATAAGAAAGATTACAAGAACTAAATAAGCAGACTGGGACTAAATAATTAGTGTAGACCCTCTACAGTTAGGGTGACTGTAGCTGTGAGACAATTCTAGTATCCTGGCTGATTGTACTGGTCCTGGTTTTAATACAACCATCCCGGATCATTTCAGGCCTCCTGTCCCCACCTCTTCATCCTGCTCTGCTATCTCCCCTTTACTCTGAAGCTGCTCTCTGCCTTCTCCTGACTATAAAACTTTCCTTCTTTCTTTATTTTTTTACATTTCAGTAACTCTTCCTTACTGTGCAGTAATTTTGGGAAATAGCTGGATTGATGCCTGATAGTATGTCAGAGGCCCATTGTATTTCAGCCTCCTAATTAAATTGTACATATACTACCATTATGTATATTAGTGAGATGGTCTCTGATTTGGTATGATCTATAATGTATCGTGGTAGCATGTATATTACTGAATTAGGAAGAGGGCTGTCCTACCAAGAGGAAACAGGTTAAGAGTGAGTGCAAGAGGTGTTTGAGGTCTGAGGATGGAGGAGGATGGAAAGGGTAGGCACTTCCCTCCATGACAAGTATCAATCCCCCTCTGAACTCGCAAACGCCCCTGGTGCCTTGGCCTGGGTTAAGAAGACATTGAACCCTACATGCACATACTGTGGATCTACGCATCCTGACAAGCTGCCTGCTGTGGCAGTGATGGGTCCAACACCACTGCTCCCTGGGGGCTACCCACTGTGTTGCCAGTTGTCAGGCAGGGAATGGAGTCAATCCAAGAAAAAGAATCCAGCCTCTGACCCCCCCCCCCCCCCCCCCCCCACACACACACTACCACCTTTCTGCATGTGTGTTTGGGCCCTTTCTAACACCACCACAGCAAAGACATGGGTGGGTGATGGCAGGAAGAGCTCCACCCACATGTAGTGTTCTGTTGGAGTGATGTTGGCATAATGAATCAGAGTCCTAGCTGGATCGATCTCTGGCAAAGTGCTTAAGTTGTATATTTAGTTTGTCAATCACTGGCAGTCTTGTCACGCCACTTAAGTCTTTGATGTAAGGACTGGTCTAAGTAGCAGCATTCCTTGGAACACATGCTTTGGAATTTGCTGGTCTTCCATTTTAATATGTTCATACCAAGAAAGCCACCAAAATCAAACCAGCGCCGATGGAGGCAGTTGCTCAGTTCACCTTTAAATACTCTGATTTCTTAGCTTGTCCTGCTACGTGGTATGAAGTAGGTTATGAAGATAATGAGAATCCAAAATATCAATCCAGTGTTGTTTAGCTTTCCTCAATGCCCACATTTCACTTCCGTACAATAGAGTTTGTGTAACCATGGTTCAATAGCTCTGTAGCTTTGCAGCAAGCTTGATGCCACAACATCCCCACACAGGTTGCTGAAGGGCCCAAAATATGGCAGCAGCTGCTGCTATTCAAGTATCCAAATTTTTCAAGCATCCCCCAATAGTCTGTGCCACTGCCCAAATATTTGACTGCTGCCAGCTGCTCAGTGTCCCATTTGGACAGGTTAATACTGAACTGTTTGTAAGCTGGAGCTAGAGGCTGCTTGGTGATAATGGGCCTGAACTTAGTTTTGCCTGGATTAATAACCTGACTAATGTGCATTGCTTCTTGCTTGACCAAGTTATGCCATCAGCTGCAGTGATTCACTAAACTGAGCCAACAAGACTGAAATCTGTGGTTAGGATAGGAATCATTAATGAGTGTCCGGGGAAATGGCTAATTGTGAGGTGTAGTAGGCTGGTGAATAGTCTCACTAGGGAAGTAGTGGAAGCCACATTACTTGGGTCATTAAAATAACACAAAACAAAGTTCTGAAGAATATACTTAAGGGAGCAATCCAGCACTTGTGGCATGATCTAACACAGTGATCTCCAACCTTTTAACGCCCAGGATCACTTTTTGAATTTAAAGGCAAGCCAGGATCTCCCTGACCCCTTCCCTGAAGCCCTGCCCTGCTCACTCCATCTCACTGTCCCTCCGTAGCTTGCTCTCCTCCACCCTCACTCACTTTCACCAGGCAGGGGGTTGCGGTTTGGGAGGGGTGCGAGCTCTGGGCTGGAGCCGAGGGATTCACAGTGTGTGACGGGGCTCCAGGCTGAGCCTGGGGCAGGATGTTGGGGTGCAAGCTCTGGGAGGGAGTTAGGGTGCAGGAGAGGACTCCGGGCTGGGGCAGAGTGTTGGGGTGCAGGGTGCTGGCTCTAGGAGGGGGGTAAGGGCAGGGGCAGGGGCGTAGGAGGGGGTATGGGGTGCTGGCTCTGGGAGGGGGCTTAGGGCTGGGGCTTGGGGTACAGGAGGGTGTTCGGGGTGCAGGAGGGGGTATGGGGTGTTGGCTCAGGGAAGGGGCTGGGGGTTAGGGTGCTGGCTTCCTGCCAGACTGCACTTACCGTAGACAGCTCCTGGTTGGCGGCACAGTGAGGCTAAGGCAGGCTTCCTGCCTACCCTGGCCCCACGCCGCTCCTGGAAGGGGCCAGTGCACCCCTGTGGCCCCTGGGAGGGTAGGGAGCAAGTGGCTCCGCGCCCTGTCCCTCTCTGCAGGCACTCCCCCACCAGCTCCCATTGGCCACAGTTCCCCGTTCCTGGCCAGTGGAAGCTGTGGGGGTGGTGCTTGCAGGCAGGAGCAGTCCTGGGACCCCTGCCCCCCACTGCACGGGGCCGCAGGGCCGAGCTGGCTGCTTCTGGGAGCAGTGTGGGGCCAGGGCAGGCAGGGAACAAGCCCATCTCCGGAGATCATGATTGACTGGGAGAGTCCCCAGGATCAACTAGTTGATCGCAATCGACTGGTTCGTGGCCACTGGTCTAACAGGACTTTTCTATCTTCAGTTGTTGTGATAATGCGAAAGATTTTCTTCAGTGTTTTAGTCAAGAGCCTTGAAATGGTTGTAAGGAACAGTATGCTTCAAGATTAGGAAATTGGAAATTTAAGAAATTGAGTTGAAGTAGTATATCGTATGTTTTCTTTTTCCCCTGTCCACAGTGGAAGAACCCAAGCCCTGTGCAGAAACCTTCCTTGATTGAGACCTGGTTGCTCACTGGTGCATAGTGATGAGTTGCATTTAGAATCAGTGGCTGAGCACACAACTTTCACAACACCCCTATAGCTTACTGGACCACATGGTAAGAGACCAGAATGTGTCTCAGAGGGTGATGTTAGAATCATATAATATCAGGATTGGAAGAGACCTCAGGAGGTCATCTAGTCCAACCCCCTGCTCAAACAGGACCAATCCCCAACTAAATCATCCTAGCCAGGGCTTTGTCAAGCCTGACTTTAAAAATCTCTAAGGAAGGAGACTCCACCACCTCCCTAGGTAACGCATTCCAGTGCTTCACCACCCTCCTCGTGAAAAAGTTTCTCCTAATATCCAACCTAAACTTCTCCCACTGCAACTTGAGACCATTACTCCTCGTTCTGTCATCTGGTACCCCTGAGAACAGTCTAGATCCATCCTCTTTGGAACCCCCTTTCAGCTAGTTGAAAGCAGCTATCAAATCCCCCTCATTCTTCTCTTCTGCAGACTAAATAATCCCAGTTCCCTCAGCCTCTCCTCATGAGTCATGTGCTCCAGCCCCCTAACCATTTTTGTTTCCCTTCACTGGACTCTTTCCAATTTTTCCACATCCTTGTAGTGTGGGGCCCAAAGCTGGACACAGTACTCCAGATGAGGCCTCACCAATGTCCTTAGCTGCTGGTCTGAGTCTAATTTAAAGATGTGTGGAAGCTTTCATAGAAGGGAATTTGAAAGGGGGGAAGCCAGTGTGTTGGATTACTATCTTTTAGTCATCTGGGTCTTCCTGGAATCCTTCAGTTATGGAAAAATTTAATCCATCCCATCAGGGATATGTCTTCACTAAAGAATTAAGTGTCTTAGCTAAGCCTGGGTGTCGTCACTAGTTCCCTTTCCATCCATACAGTAAAACCTCTAACTCGGGCTTGAGGGTGCTAGCTAGGTGGCCTAGTAGACACAGTTGATGGTATAGGGTTGAGCTTGCTTTTTGCTTCAGCCCAGGCTGGCAAGCCACCTGTTTTGCAGGCTAACCAAACCCAGGTGTGTTTAATTCTCCAGTCCTATCTTATAATTCCACCTGGTCTATACTTTCTTGTCTAACTCCTCCCTTCTCCTGCACTGTGTTTTAACCCCACATTTGCCTGCTTCATTTCTGCTGCACTTCAATAGCATTTGAACAGAGATGCTATCCAGGAAATCCTTCTCTTGTGCTGCCAGTTGGACAGAAGCTGACACCTGCCTTTGGTTAAAGCTGTGGTGTGATATCAAGAAGACCCATAAGAGCACTTCTGCCCAGGAAGGATGGACAAGTTCTCCCACAGTGCACTGCAGATTAATTCATGGAGTGGCCCAGGTCAAGGCACTGCTAATAACCATGGGCATTCTTTCAAAATCTGGGCTAGCAAACAGGCCAGTACAGCACTATTGAGAATACAGCCACACAAGTCTGGCACGAGTAGGTCTTTGTTTTGGGGATGCTCCACCCATGCTAGGCTAGCCTGGGCTGCCTCTGCAGTGAAGACATATGCTGGTTTGTCCTGGTGAAACCTCTTCCAGAACACTAACTTTGCATAATGCTGTTTAGTGTACTATAACCACTTGATGGCACCCTTTGATTTGGTACATACCTCATTAGTAATAGCATAGTGCAGTGTAGCTGTAGTATTCATAATGGAATAACTTGTAAGAACTAAAGACTGCAAGGTATCTGGTTAAAGTAGAGATGAAATGAATGAAACAGCAAGGCTAAGCTTTCCTGACCCTTCATGAGAGAATAGATGAAAAAAGGAAGAATAAGCCATTGTGCCGAAGGGAGATGATGAAATTCAAGATCCACACACATAATCTCTGGCTCAGCCTCTGAAATGTTAATCCTTGGGTAGAATTATTTGAGCTGTAGATTGCAATTTATCATCAAAATGGCACTGTGTCAAACAATACTTCTTGTATGTGTGATGTTTAGAACTATCCAATTTTAATATAAAATGGTTCACAGAGCACTGTCCTGACATTTAAGTAGTAACTTGTTAAGCTCAGGATGTTTTTGCTAGTTTCTGTACACATGCATAGTAAGCATGTAGAGTTATATTCCAGAGATCGCTTTTAGGGTCTTGCTGTCCATGTATTATGTTTTAAGGAGTGACCTGTTTTGATCTGAGCGATGACAGACGATTGGACTACTTAATAGTAGCTGTAAAATTAAGTAGTCAAAAATAATTTTGAGAGAGATTCTGTACTTTCTTTACGACAAAGAAATATGACAGTCATTTGCTGATATGATAAAAATGTTCACAGATTAAAATTAATATTTTTCCAGATTTGTGTGCCCAATTATTTGGAGTGGGGAGGGTTCAGAAAAAATATTTTCTCCCTGTGTCTTCACCACTGAAAACTCAGTACAGGTTTTCCTTTCCCTCCTCTCTAGAATGTGCCAGTAGGGGGAGTTGAAAGTTGCTCTACCAGTAAGGGTAAGAGAGTCTGCCTTAAGATTCAACCGTTTCTACTTTAGAGAACGTGTTTCCTAATCTGTTAATGAAACCCAAAAATTTCTTATTCAAGGCAATCAGTATAAACGGAAAAATAGAGCTACAATTGATTTAGGAAACTGAGAGTTCCCCTAGTGTTCTGAAGCACCATAATTAAGGAAGAAAATGTAAAATTCTAACTTCATGTTTAGAAATGTAAAATGCAATTTCCTATTTAATTCTCTCAATGCACCTGGCTTGCTTGAAAATCTCCCTGCAGCTCCATTGGGTGCAGCAAATGAATAAGCGGAGTTTTAGACTCTAGTACATGTTCAGTAGAACTAGGTCAGTATATCTATTTTTAAAACTGTCCACTATAAGAATACCAAATTATATTTTAAACAGTTTTTAAAAATATTTTTAAAATATCAGTTTATAGTCAAACAAATAAACCCCTTCCTTTGAAAATCTTGTATTTGTTGGTTGTGGGTGAGTGAGAGGATGGAAGAGAGGGAGGAAAGGTATAAACCTTGATAATTACACACTTCCAAAATTCCTATTCAACATCCCCTTTTAAGATGTGATCAGTAACTGCTTTGAATTTTTGTAGTGGTATAAAGTTTGTTTCAACATAACAAGTAATTAAAATATGCTGGTATCAACAAAGCAATTTAAAAGTGTGCATTACATGCGATTATTAGAAAGATATAAGGCATTTCAGAACTGTAGGACTGACTGAGGAGTCATATAGCTGTGAACTGAACTATTAAGGAGACATTTGTCTGCAGTGGAACCTTTTGTGTTAATCCTTCCAACCTTTATATTGTAGCATTTTTGTGATGGTATTTCGCCAAAGAATAACTTCTACTGTGCACTTATGGTACCTCTCTGTCAGAGTTGAGCCATTATGTGGTATTTTTTAGCACAATTTCATCAGCACGCTAATTTTATTTTATATTTCTCATGTACTGTGGACATGTTTTTCAAAGGTTGAGGTCTTAGTAGTGACTGCAGAATCTAAATGTCCCTGTATCTTTTGTCTGCAAAAATGAGTATGTATTCACTCAGTATTCAGTAATCTGTTTGTGTATGCAATGAGGTGTTTCACATGGGTGTATCTGTGGCATGTATGAGCACACCTTAGATATTCAATTTTGAAAATTACACAGAGGAGTATAAGGCACACATATGTATGTATAACTTATAAAATGCATATGTATTTAACTTAAAATTACACAGATCACAAACAGCTTTGCCATCCCAAAACATACATCCCAAAGTATATAATGGGTGTGAGCACATTTTCCAAAGTATACTGTTTTTATCAAAAGAAGACAGAATGGTAATTTTCTCACACAACCAACTTTTGCATGTCTGATGTTGGTTTGAGCTGCTGCATAAATATTGCAGTTGTTCAGGCTTGCAGGTACTTAATTAATAATGATTTAGAATTTCCTGATGTTGACTCCTGTTTGTTATATTCAGAGTGAATGCAGTCTTGGAAAATTGATGTATGATAAAACGGCATGAAAGAGTATTTTGTGATAAATATAGCTATTCATGTGCATTGTTAGATAAAGATTTTGTAAGTTAAAACCAATCATGCTACAGTTGGTTCTTTAGTTGCCTTTTGGCTAAAAAGCCATTCCAAACTACTGCAATACCTTTTAGTATCAGGGGATTTATATTCCATTCTTTCCAAGTGCAATGTACAGATATAACCTATTTCTGATAAATGTGTGATGCAGATGAATGGCAAAGGCTAGTTTAATAATATCTTGGATACCAGGTGTTCAAAGTCATGAGTTATGTTTGAGGATCAAATCTTATTGACTTAGTTTAAATAGTTCCACTTTATTTATTATGACCAGTTTAACTTTTCATTATAAATAAGACTCTAGATTAAGCTTCTGGTGTCCTGATTTGCATCCTGGTTGTAAATACACAAATACGAAATCTGTCCTTAAACCAGAAACTGTAGAGAAGCGAGTCACAACAAATCTTGAGAACACGTTGTTTTGCATTCTGTCTGGAGGAAGTATGACAAAGTCTCTTAAGGAATTGCTTGAAAATGCATACAGTATTTAAAAACAGACTTGGTTGTCATGCTGCCAAAAAAGGTTAATAGTTCATTTTGTTTCTATAAGGATTTTTGGTCACTGTACATAAAAACAAAAGTTTGTTTAAACTTTATTTGTCTTGTATTAGTTTTGATAAGGTAATGGATTAAACTAATTTTAGTATATTTCAGAAATGTAAGTGGCAGAAAGATTTTAAGTAAATATTATACAATTATATGAAATTCATTTACATTTTGCACTGAAGTTAATTCAATAGTAGTCTTCTGAAGAAAACTGTATTCTGAACTTGGTATGACATTTGGCTATATATGTGTTCTTTTGTATAGAATATACACACACAAAAATGAGGTGATCATGTACTTGGAGTATGTTTTTAATTTTGAGTGTACATTCCCTGAAGAAACAAATAGCCTGAGTTAAGTGATTGGATTTCAGTTTTACAAGCTTCAATCCTGGCCGCACAGCGTTTAGTGGGGTACATGATTGGCTATTATATATGCAAACTTGCTTATAATTTGCTCCGGCAGAATGCTTGTTTCATATTTCTAATATTTGCTGGAGACACTTATACAGGCAGTAAAAATTGTTGTGTACACAGTTGCGTTTTGGCTACACTTGGTTATATTTAGGTTAGATCTGGACTAATATTGGCTTACAATTGCTACTTACAGTGCATTACCATTTCAGATCTGTGCATTTACTTTTAAGGTATGTCAATTGTTGTAAATAATTAAAGTGGTGCAGATGCTGTTGTCCAAGCCAATTTAAAGAATAAAGCATGAATTTCCAGTTATGTGAGCTAGATAATAATAATGCCGTAACAGGGTAGCTGCCTTTGTGAGCCAATTACACTCTAGATAGTCAAAGTAGGTCTGTGGTTCACTCTGTGCCTTTGCTTGTTCTGAGAACACACTGCTCCTTTTTGTCTATTTATATTGCTGAGTAATCTTAGTTTCCCTCACTGGCGGCAGGGTGGTCCAAGTGACAGATTTTACTCTTAATAAGCTTAGGGGCAATAATCCAAGTCATACAGGTCACATGTACAGTGTGATGACTTTGAGTTTTATTTTTTCCAACTATAGTTGTGCCAAAACATCAGACTTGTTGAAGTATTCTCTATTAGCTGCTAGCTAAATGGAGCTAAAATACTAATTTCTGATAATTGACTAATGCGGAAATACAGTGTTTTTCTGCTTATGAGTATGCCACAGGTGGGTTGGGTGCATTGGGTCCCCTGGGGGCCAACCATGATACTGCAGGTGCCTTCTGCCTTTGTCCACAAGTTCTGGCTGCCTGCTTGGAGAAGGATGCTTGCCATCAGCCTCTATGCACTTAGCCAGTTTCTGAGTTTGTTATTTTTATTTATCTGTACCTTTAAGTAAACAAGCAAAACCTCAAAGGCCAACTCTTCATTGCAGTGATTGCAAGCAAGGCACTGACCTGGGCTTTGAGGTTCTGGGCTAGCCCTGATGAGAGCTCCTCCTCTTTCCCAGTCTCACCCAGTACTGACCCTGAGAAAAGCCAGGCAAGTCTTCTTAACAGTCCTGCTGGCTCCTGATTATTCAGTGTCTCTTCCTGGTCCTTCTAGGCCTCTGAATCACTAAGACTTGCTGGTACCCCAGCCTGAGCCGGGTGTGTCAGCGTACTGATACCTCCAGCAGGAAGCACAGAACACTTGATAGACCCACCACCACCACCACCACCACCCATCAAATGGTGTTATAAGCTTAAGTCTCTGCTTCTATTTTTGTTTAAACCTTTTGTGTATTTCAATTAATTGTGAAGTCTTTGCTTATTTACAAGTATGTATAGAGGAATGAATTGACGTGATTCCTCAAGTTCATCACTCCTCAGTTATGAAGAAAGTTTTCATTGTGTTTTATCTTAATTATTTTAAACTTACATGTAAACATGAGTGGCAGTGTGATTTCTTCCTCACCTACTTTTTGGCACGATGTCTGTTTGCTTTTGATACACATGTGAAGCTGTGGATAAGATGTTTGGAAGTATTTAATATGTTTTTGTATGTAACACTACAGAATACATAATTTCTGTTATATGAATTGCCATTGTCTTCTAGGAGTTTACTTTCATGATTAAGGTGTGAAATTGTGGCATGTTTGAGTAATCACAGCAGCTGTAACTCAAATCAGACAATGCCATCACAAATTATGGGCCCTGGTCCTTAGCACAGGTTAGACTTTTATGCATTTCATACTACTGGTTTATTCACAACTGATCTTGTTTTAAGAGGAAGAGAAATAATCGTTTGTGGTGGGGGGAACACGCATCAGTTCTTCTTTGAGTGGTTGCTCATGTCCATTCCATTGTCCGTGTGTGTGTGTGCATCTTGTGCATGGTTGTCTGAGATTTTTCCCTCAGCCGTACCTGTCAGGGCAGCGTGAGCGCTCTCTGGTGCCTTGCAGCATAACATGCTGGTATAAAGGGTCGCAACCCCCTTCGGTTCCTTCCTACCGCAAGGGATGGTTGTTGGAGCTCCAATATTTGTATCTGCTGGTACCCCTCTTTTAGTGTATATAGTATGTGTAGAGTTAGTTTTTAGTCTACTTTAGTAGTAAATACATTTGTGCATATTTAGATGTAAGAATAAGTTTAGGATAGCAATTTTCTAGAGAGGAATTCCCGATTTCCAGTTGGGTATTGGGCTCGGTTGTGGACTAATGCCTTGTTCTCCTGACTTCAAAGCCTGTCGCTCATATAACAAGTCTATGCCAGTGAGTGACCCCACCCCAGCCACCTTTAGTATCTGGGAGAGGCACAAGTGAGGGACAAATGTCACATTTGTAAAGGGCTCAAATCCCTATCGAAAAATAATAGGACTGCCAGACTTAAGTACCTGCTTATGGAGTCTGTGCTTCGCTCACCATCGGAACGGGTACCGAGCATGTCCGAGTTAGTTAAGAGAGCTCCCCCTCTTCTGACTAAGGCAAATCGTTGTTGCCAATACCAAAGATGAGAAGACGTAAGTCTCCCAAAGACTAAGTGCCAGGGCCATCAAAGTCTACGGTGAAGGCACCAAGCAGAGGCAAGGACTCAGAGGTGTGCACAAAGAAGAGGCACTCCCAGACAGTAGGTAAACCGGGAGGGATTGCTGACTCAGAGCCGATGAAGGGTTCCTTGAGGCCCGTGCTTTTCAGTGCTGGAGACTCAGGAGCCCTTTCTGGTGCAGTCTACACCCAAGGCTTCTGAGGCAGCCAAAGAGTCACTCAGCCTGTCTGTTCCCTTGCTGTTCAGGAGTCTTGCGAAGTACTGGCATTGCAAGTGCAGGCTCACATGGTCCCGGCAGCAGCTCTAGAGCACCGTTCAGTACTGGTGGCTTCTGTAGTCGTGGCACCTCTCCATAGAGCTCCAACTAGAGGTAAATGATCTTGCTGGTACCCCCATCTCCAGTGCTGAAGGGGTCAGCTCCACCATGGTCTGAGGAAATGGGCTCGTCATCCGACTTCAAGGTTGGATCATATTCATCTGGACCCAAGTATGCCCAGCAGCCCCAGAGGAGTACCTGCCCACCATGGTACCAGCCACAGCCTCAGCCCTCTAAGGACTAATGACCTCCACATAGCTGGGTCCGGACTCCATATCAAAGGCCCATTGGGAACCCTGGGGGCTTTCCTCCACTTTCTAGAGCCACTCTGCTCCCTTCCTGCCCTTCTACATTAGCTAGGTGCTGGGAGGATCCGGAACAAGGTCACCGTCTTACTTCCCCACGGTCCCAAGCCAAACTTAAAATATAAATCAATACCGGTAACTTTAAATCCTATTAAAATATGTAGAATCTGTCTGTAGAAAGGTTGTGCTTTGGTTTATGTGGCCCTTCTGTGTAATAAGGTTGGGCACTACTAAACAATCATTTTGACCTGTTGGGAGCAGTCTGCCACTTTAGAGTGCCATCTGTCTCCACCCCATTCATTTGCCTATCCCTCTTCCTAAGTGCTTGGACGTGCATCACCACAGATCAGAGTGGGGGAACTGGGATACACCCTTAATTATTTCTATCCCTCCTTCCCTGCCCCTCTCACAAGGGCATGTTATTTCAGAAGATTCACTCTCCTTGTGGGGACCATGCAGGAAGTTCCCATATCATTCAGAGGAAAGGGATTTTATTCCGGTTACTTCCGAAGACGGGTTCTCAGCTCTATTTTAGATTTAAGGCAGCTAAACAAATTCCTAAAGAAAACAAAATTTTGGCTGCTTCCTGTAGCATCTATTATGCCTTCCTTAGATCTTGGGGTCTGGTACGCTGCTCTTGAGTTCAAGGGTGCTTATTTTTACATAGTAATTTACCAGATACACAGAAAGTTTCTCATATTCATGGTCAACAGATCCTACCACCAATTTGCAATACGGCCGTAGCAGCCCCTCACATATTCAGGAAATGCATGGCTGTAGTAGCACATTTCTGTGAAGATTGGAGTCCACGTATTCCCCTATCTGAACAAGTGGTCGGTCCGGGTCTCAGGTCCTCTCCAGAGTAGCCACTGTTCAGTCCACTTTTGACATGCCGGGGCTCCTGATCAATACAGAGAAATCTATCTTGACACCTGTTCAAAGGCTAGAATTCCTTGAGGCAGTCCTGGACTCTACAGAGGCCAGGGTTTTCCTGCCTGAGCAGAAGTTCCAAACAATGCAGGTCATTCCTCTAGATCTAAGGTGCACCCTCTCAGTGGGATTTGCCTCTGACTTCTAGGACACATGGCAGCATGCACTTACGTGGTGCAGCGTGCCAGGCTACGCCTCAGAGAACTGCAGGGTTGGCTAGCGTTAGTGTTTTCAGCAGCCAGTTGTCATGTTGGCATGGTGTTTCAAGAACCTGCTCAGGTCTTGTCCTCTGGGGACTTTTAGATAGAGCTTGCAAATGTTCCCTTTGCCTCGCCACAACAGTGCTCGCTCTAGTCACAGATGCATTGGATTTAGGTTGAGGAGCTCACTTAGGTCCCCTTCAGACTCAGGGCCTTTGGTCTCCTCAGGATCTAAGCTTCCATCTAAATATAAGGGAACTATAGGCCATCCATTTTGCTTGCCTGGCATTCCTTACATATATCAAGGGGTGAAGTTGTTGGTACTCTGACAACACAGTGGCTATGTTCTATGCAAATAAACAAGGAGGGCCCCTCTGACAAAGGTATGTCAGGAGGCAATCATTCTTTTGAATTTCTGCATTGCCAGATCCATCAACCTGAGAGCTGCATACCTTCTGGGAGTCCAGAA
This sequence comes from Caretta caretta, assembly GCF_965140235.1. Taxonomy (NCBI): domain Eukaryota; kingdom Metazoa; phylum Chordata; order Testudines; family Cheloniidae; genus Caretta; species Caretta caretta. The sequence continues at coordinate 196,959,027 of NC_134208.1, read as the reverse complement.
CACTCTGGCAGGCCACCTGAACAGGTAATTTGCTGGTCTCTGTGAGTGGTATCTTTGCCCAGAGGTGTTCAGGTCCATTTTCCAGTGATGGGGAGGTCCCCAAGTGAACCTGTTTTGCTACATGAGCGAACAAAAAATGTGGTCATTTTTTTGTTTCCAGCAGGGTCATAGCCTCGGTTCACAGACGGATGCTTTCCTCCTACCCTGGTCTAAAGGCCTGCTGTATGCCTTCCCGTCAGTTCTGCTCCTAGCAACAGTCTTATCCAAAGTCAAGCAAGATTCCATGTGTCCCTGTCAACATTGGTTTTCAACTCTGCTTGTCCTATCAGTCAGACCTCCGCTGCTGTTCTCAAGACGTGGACCCAGCTTTCTCCTTTACCCCAACCTTCAGGCTCTCTACCTGACTGCATTGATGCTTCATGGCTGACAACCTCAGAACGACTTTGCTCTAAGGGGCTACAGCAAGTTCTGCTAAATAGTAGGACGCCTTTATCTAGGTCTGCTTACCTTGCTAAATGGAAGAGATTTTCCATTTTGGTCCATACAAAGAGGCATCCCCCCAGGTCAGGCTCTGATTTGCCATATCTTGGACTATCATTTGTTTCTGAAATGACAGTATTATTAGCACTTAGTTCCAAAAGAGTCCATATGGTGGCTATCTCAGCTTTCTATCCTCCCGTGGATAACCGATCCATTTTTTCAAACCCTGTGTTCATTAGATTTCTAAAGGGTTTGTTCCACAGGTTCACAGCCTGGTTCCACAGTGGAGTTTAAATTGAGTTTTGGCACAGTTGATTTGTCTCCCCTCTTCCCTTTTGAACCACTAGTGACTTGTTTTGTTACACATGACTATTAAGGTGGCTTTTTTGGTTGCTAGAGCCTCAGTCAAGAGAGTAGGTGAGCTGTGAGCTTTAGTGTCAGAGTCTCCCTATACAATTTTATTTAGGGACAAGGTTTTCTTTCGACCTCACCCAAAATTCCTGTCTAATGTGATTTCCAATTTGCACATTTATCAAGCAGTTCATTTACGGACTTTCTTTCCAAAGCCTTATTTGAATAAAGGAAAAGAAAAGTTCCATACTGTAGGTATTAGAGCTTTGGCTTTTTATCTGGATACAACTAGGCCTTTCAGGTCTTCATCTCAGTTCTTAGTTTCAGAATAAAGGGCTACCCAGTATCCACACAGAAGATCTCTTGCTGTATTGGTTTATGCTACCAATTGGATGATATTGCACCTCCAAGTAAAGTGGTGGCTCACTCAGCCAGGTCACTGGTAACTGTCACAGCCTTTCTAGCTTGTCACCTATACTGGATGTTTTTTGTAGGGCGGCAACCTGGTCGTCGGTCCGTAAATTTGCATTTCACTATGCTTTCTCTCACCAATCTAGAGATAGTGCCGGATTTGAACTGGTGGTCCTACAATCCCTTTTCAATTAGACTCCAAGCCCACTTCTTGTTTGAATGGCTTGTGAGTCACCTACAGTGGATTGGATGTGTGTAATCACTTGAAAAAGAAAAAAAAACTGTTATGTACTTTTTCATAACTGTTGTTCTTCAAGATGTGTTGCACATGTCCAGTCCAGAACCGACCCTCCATCCCCTCTCTATCAGTGTCTTTCTGGTAAGAAGGAACTGGGGGAGGGGTGTCAGGAACAACATGGCCCCTTATACCTACATACCGTGGTGCGAGGCACCAGAGGTGCTCATGCTGCCCCAACAGGAACTGCGGAGGAAAAAATTTCCACTAACTGGTCATGAGGTGTGCGCACACCTACAGCGGAATGGATGTGTGTAACACATCTTGAAGAACAACAGTTATGGAAAGGTAGGTAACTGTTTTCTCCTTCAGCCTCTTTCCCCCTCCACCAATTACCAGGGGGTGGGAGGGAGGTGTCTTTGCTGCCCTCATTCCTTTCCATCTTCTTGTATTGTATTTTTATATATATATATATATCCTTTTCTGCTAACACTCCTTGACTCAGAACTATTGCTTGTCTGGGGCCACTTCATGAAATCATGCTTTTTATGTCCCTAGGATTAGCTATGTTTCCTAAAATTATTTTACACTGAGTCTTTTCTGGTTTTGGCAGTTTTCTACCTTATATTGTCAAGACAGTATCAGATGAAAAACAAGGTGCCATTCTCTTTGCTTTTGTTGACTTTTTATTTTTATTTTAAAGCGCGTACACTTCTGTGACATTGCTTAGTTTCATGGAAATCTTTGTGATGGTTTTGGCAAGGTGGGAGATCAACTTTCTTTGTTGGAGATTTAAAAAAGATTAAGACCTCATTGCTTGGACGAGACTAGTAGGCAAGATCTAATTCACAACTATATAAGAGACACAGGCATCTTTAGGTAGTTTAAAAAAAAATCACTGTACTTGTGCATAATTTTGTAGGAGTGGATTTATTTTTAAGTCATGCCATTCACCTGAAGTAACATCTGACTGTTACTGTTCTGTATGGGGTAATAACTTAAGGCAAAAGGCCCCAACTCAGCAGGTATTTAATCACATGCCTAACTTTGGCAAGACTTTAAGACTAAGTTCGTGTGCTTAAGGTTAGGTATGTGCATAAGTACCTTGCAGAATTGGGGTCTATGTTATAGCATCTCTTTCTTGTGCTGTCACTTTACAATTGTAAATGGATAGTGAAAATATTTATCTTTATAAGGAGGATTCAGAGGCTTCTGTCTTATACTATTGGCAACCTTATAGATGTACATTTTTGCATTTGTTATCGTCTCAAAGGATCAGATCAGATCTTGTGATAATTGAAGTCAATGGCACAAGGGCCAAAATGTCAGTGGACTGCATGTACATCAAAATCAGAATGTACTGATACCCCATCGCTTGCAAGATGGTATTCAGTATATCACATGATCTGCATTTTATGATCTTTGGTTTTGCTATATGCTCTACTTTGTCTCCTTCCTCCTCTTTTTGACAGATCATGTTATAGTGGGTACAAAGTTATATTCCTCTATTGAGAATGTTTAAAGAAGTTAAATTGTTAGGCAGAATTGTTGAAAATTCATTATTACTATGTCAGACATGTAGAAATGACCATTCTTAACTGAGAATGTTGCGTGTTGCTCTAAGTCTTAGGGATTTTCATTGAATTATGTTCAGTGAGAAGAAAACCATTTTTGTATTAAAAGTTTTTCACAATTAAAAAGCTGGAAAAACTGGTTTAAAAAAATGTTAGCCTAAGAACACACATCTTTTGTGGACCTAAGCATATGACTTTTATCAACAATATTTCATATTTAATCAACATAAAATGAAGTACTTTCTTCACATGAACGGGACACTGATCAGGTCTCAGCCAAGGCAAATAAAAGAATGAATGCTTTGTCAATCATCCATAACTAATTTGTGCATATATAGAAAAAAAATTAAATCTGTTTTTAAGAAGAGATTTTCCATGGAAGCAGCAAGGGAGTATTCAGTAATTTACAGCAAATAGCAATGTGTTCTTGTGACTGCTTTTATTTCTTCATTTTAACAGAATTTCATAGAAACCTAGAAAAAAATACCAGGTTTTAAAAAGTTTTCTACCAAAATATTCTGAGACAGGCCTAAGCTGAGAGAGCGATATGGACAGATTCTTTTATCCGTTGGCACATATTCATATTATTGCAGGGAGCCTTTGCATATCTTTCTGATGAACACAACTAATAGATAATACACAGTGGAGAAATGTTAAATGCATTGCCTCTTTGCACAGAAAAGATGATTGTGTTGCTCCTGTGACAGTGTGGTTATGGTTGATGGGGCAGCTTCATTATGAGCCCCTGTTTTCAGGCTTTTTCAGCTTTTTTTTTAAAATCACCCTTTGGAGTGAAACTTTTATGCTTGTCAGTCTAGAGATGAATTTTTGAAGAAATCCATTTAGACATTTTTTTTAAGTTAGGTTCAGGGGGAAAATGTCTTTCGTGCTTTAAGAAAGTTGTTCAGATGTTTTTTGTGGTTAATGAAAAACCCACTTTTTAAAATACTACAAACTTAGACTATGTACAGTACATAGTGCTCACTGACAAATGTGTGTTTTAAGGAACTTTGAACAAGAGCATGTGCACAATACATTTTTTCCTCATTAACTTGAGCATGCAAAGGGTGTGACTATTCAGAAGCATTGTATGCGTGAGCATTCATGTATCTAGTCACATGCAGATCTTAATCTTCAGGAGCCTCCCTGTGCCCTATTTATTTGTTCCTCCCTTGATAATTACATCATACTTTCAACGTAAATTTCCCATGCTCTGGGGTTTTGCAGCCAAAAACATATGGCACCCTGCAGAATACACACAATTTCAAATGTCCTGGTTTTGGGAGACGGCCGCCAAGGGAGACGCCAGGGATCCTTTCCTCTGTGAACATTATCCCACTACAAGGTCCATTGAACTTGCAGTTCCAAGCATGTAGCTTTAGATTTCAGTATGCAGTAGAATTTCACATTAAAATTAGCCCACTGGTTTAATTGAAACTATGCTTGCCAGATTGCAAATTCAAATAAAGAAATAAAATTACCAAATTTGGCAATGAAGTGGCACCAGTAACAGAACTGTATATTAGGCAGGGCAAGGCCACTTTTTTCCTTAGAAAGCCAGAGCATTGTGAGGAATTCACAACTCGTGTTGCTGCCACAGATCTTTCAGACTTGTGGAAGTCCTGTGATATTCATTTAGAAACATCAATTGGGAGATAGTGAAAGATGTATAGGAGCAGTGGCAGGTGTCCAGATTCCCTCCATATCCAGGACATCACCAGGTTTTATTACTACATATCTTGATTGATTTTAGCCATAACAGAGGGGATGTTACAGTTTTATGAAACCTCACGTTTAATAGCTCTCTGGATTCCTTAATGCAATATCTTGACACACATGAAAGAAATTGTGAGGGGATGGGAAGAGAATAAATTGGATGTTCAAAGCCATAATCTCAGATATTTAACCTTATTATATAGTATGTAGCCAATGGGCAGCAGAACTCCACACTTGGCTGAAGTAGCACTGGATATCACAATGGTGGGTACATTTCAAGTAACTTCGCATTCCTTGTGTGCTATAGGCTGAAGGCAGAGATATCACCGTATTGGTGAATAGCTTGATCCAAGGTGAGTGTCACAGCTCAACAGAGAGGCATAAGGGGATACCATTAGAAAACACCTGTACAGTTTGAGTTCAGACCTATATTAAAATAATAAGCAAATGTAAAAGTTGCAATATTTCAACACAGAGGCCTTTTGCATCTCAGATGAAATTCCTCAGACTTTGCAAACTGTATTTTACTGAACACCATATGAACACTCTATGAATACATCTACACTGCTGCCAGGAGTGTGCTTCCAGGCTCGATTAAACATACATGTGCTAGCCCTGCTTGAGGTGGCATGCTCAAAATAACAGTGTAGTTGGGGATAGTAGGGGCGGCAGCTCAGTCTAGCTGCCTGAGTACAAACCTGCCCTGGCCCCTTGGGTAGGCCTGGCATCCTGCTATTTCTAGCATGCTAGTTTGAGCAGAGCTAGTGCACATCTGTCTACTCGCACTGGGAGGACATACCCTATGAGAGCTGTCAGCAAACCTTCTGCCTTTTACAAGACCTGTCTGAACAGAGTTTCAGTGCTGGGATAATGAATTCCCTTCAATTTTACTAACCGCTTTCAAACATATTATCATAGCTGAGAAGGGAAATGGGTGTGTATAAGGCCACCAGAGTGGGTGACCTTTCTTCTTTTTTAGTATGAAGGAGATAGCTGCCACAGATACTGTCAAGTACAGTTCAGTGTAGGAGGTGAGAAAGGAGTTGAATAGTTTGGTTACCATGGTGGGAAGCTGAAGGCAAAAGTTCTCTTGGAATTCATCCTTGGTCTATCAAGGCCTTGTCTTCCTACGTTGCCTTTGTTACCTCAGCAGCCTTTCCCAGTCTTATTTGTTTAGTTCTTCTGTGCATCGTTCAGTTAGACTAAAGAGCTGGATATGAATCTATATCAAGTTGGAAGACCTGATATTCTGCCACACAACTTTCAACAAAAATTCTTAAAGCCATCACTGGTTTAACACTGCTCTAGGTACACTCCTGGTTGAGTTATGCGTATAAGTCTACCTTTTTATAACTTCAAAGGCTTCAAAAAGTTTTTGGGCCTTACCACCAGGGTTGCTTATCTGAGTGCCAGGTAGAAGAGAGAAAGCCGATTTAGATCCTGAATAATGAAAGACATAAAATTAAAGGAAGATGAACGCCTCTGGCTGCAAGGAACAGTAGAAGCTATACGAAAGAAAAATGTGTATAGAGAGTCATTTGACTTTGACACTCACATTATGTATTCTACCTGGTTTGCCAATTTCTTTAGCTAAGGACTTTCTTTTGGTAGGCTGCTGCTGTTTATACATTTGCCTTGTGTAACCACTTCAAAGTTTTCCCATCACAGTTAATGGGGTACTGCTGCATAGAGTGTACTAGAAAGTCTCCATTTCATGGTTGATGACAAGGCATTGAATTCACTCAATAACAAAATTAATGTGGTTAAACCCCTGGAGATTACTGCCAGTCATAATTCGTGATTCTATATGGTTGCATTTAATCTAGGCCTTAATTTTACCCAATAACTGGAAGAAAGAGGAAATATAGGACTGGGTTGCTGAGCAGTAAGTAAAACTGCCCGCTCCAAGGTGAATACCCTATATATTCCAAAATGTTGTCTCTGGCATAAACTCTGTGTCCCCTATGGCACAACCTCCAGCATGCTCCCCTGGAAGGAGCGAAAGAGACAGGGTGTAGAAAAGTATCAAAATTACTTCCGATAATCTGTACCTTTGCCCTTTTTAAACTGGAAAAAATACTCTTGCCCACTTCACAAGATCCTTCACATTATAAAGCATTCCTATTGGAAGTCTCAGGGCAAAAATAAAAAAAGGGGGGTGGGAAATGGGTGATGTCCTGTTAGGGGCCTGCTATAGGCCACAAAATCAGGAGGAGGAGATGGATGAACATTTTTAGAACAAATAGTGGAGCTATCCAAAGCACAGGGAGCTGGTGTTGTGGGGGACTTTAGCAACCCAGATATCTGCTGGAAAAAAATACAGCAGGATAGTTATTGTCCAACAAGTTCTTAGGCCATATCTACAGTACAGGTACTATTAGGCTAACCAGATAGCAAGTGTGCAAAATCAGGATGGCTGTGGGTGGTGGGAGTCTGGCGGACAATAGACATCTGTATAAGATAGAGGTCTATAAAATCATGACTGGTGTGGAGAAAGTAAATAAGGAAGTGTTATTTACTCCTTCTCATAACACAAGAACTAGGGGCCACCAAATGAAATTAATAGGCTACAGGTTTAAAACAAATAAAAGGAAGTATTTATTCACACAATGCACAGTCAACCTGTGGAACTCTTTTCCAGAGAATGTTGAGAAGGCCAAGACTATAACAAGGTTCGAAAAAGAACTAGATAAATTCACGGAGGATAGGTCCACCAGTGGCTGTTAGCAAGGATGGGCAGGGATGGTGTCCCTAGCCTCTGTTTGCCAGAAGCTGGGAATGGGCGACGGGGGATGGATCACTCAGTGATTACCTGTTCTGTTCATTCCCTCTGGGGTACCTGGCTTTGGCCACTGTTGGAAGACAGGATACTGGGCTAGATGGACCTTTGGTCTGACCCAGTATAGTGGTTCTTATGTTCACAACAACAAAGAATCCCAGTGCAGAGGAAAGATAGGAAGAATAGTAAGAGACCAATATGGCTCCCTCAGGAGCTCTTTAATTACCTGAAAATCAAAAAGTAATTTTATAAAAAGTGGAAATGAGAATAGATTACTAAGGATGAGTACATAAGAATAGCATGTGCATATAGGGAGAATATCAGAAAGGCTAAGGCACAAAATGAGTTACAACTAGCTAGGGACATAAAAGTAAAAAAGAAGAGGTTCTAGAATACATTAGAATTAAGAGAAAGATGAAGGAAAGTGTAGGTTCATTACTTAGTGGGGAAGGAGAGTAAATAATGGATGACAGAATGAAGGCTGAAGTGTTTAATGTCTTTTTTGCTTCAGTCTTCACTAAAAAGGTTATGTGTGATCAGATGCTTAGCACAACATTAACAACTAGGGGGAAAGATCTCAGGATAAAACAGTGACAGAATAGATTAAAGAACATTTAGGTAAGTTTGGTGTATTCAAGTTGGCAGGACCTGATGAAGTTCATCCTAGGTTATATAAGGAACTAGATGAAGCAATCTTGGAACTGTTAGTAATTATCCTTGAGAACTCCTGGAGAATGGATGAGGTCTCAGAGGACTAGAGAAGGACAAACATAGTACCTGTATTTAAAATGGGGTGGAGGAGGGGAAGAGAGCTTGGGGACTTATAGACCAATCATCCAAACGTCTGTATCTGAAAAGATTCTGGAACAAATTCTTAAACAATCAATTTGTTCAAACCTAGAGGATAATAAGGTGATGATAAGTAATAGCCAACAGGGATTTGTCAAAATAAATCATGTCAAACCAATCTAATTTTCTTCTTTGAGAGGATAACTAGCCTACTGGACAGGAGGAAGAAGTAGCTGTGATATATCTGGACTTTATGAAGGCTTTTGACTCAGTTCCACATAACGTTCTCTTAAGCAAACAAGGGAAATATGGTCTAGATGAAATTACTATAAGGTGGGTGTATAACTGGATGAAAGACCATATTCAAAGAGAAGTTATGAATTGCTCAGTGTCAAGCTGGGTGGATGTATCTAGTGAGGTTCTGCAAGGATCTGTCCTGCATCTGGTATCAGTCAATATTTTCATTAATGATTTGGATGATGGAGACGAGAGCGTACCTATAAAATTTGCAGATGACACCAAACTAGGAGGGGTTGCAAGCACTTCGGAGGACATGATTAGAATTCAAAACAGTCTTGATAAATTGGAGAATTGGTGTGAAATCAGCAAGATGAAATTCAGTAAAGACAAGTGCAAAATACTACACTTGGGAAGGTAAAATCATATGCTCAAATGCAAAATGAGTAATAACTGGATAGGCAGCAGTACTGCAGGAAAGGATCTGGGAGTTATAATGGATCACAAATTGAATATGACTCAACAATATGATACTGTTGTGAAAAAGGCAGATACCATTCTGGGATATATTAACTGGAGAGTCCTATGTAAGACATGGGAGTTAATTGTTCTGCTCAGCACTGGTGAGGTCTGAGCTGGAGTACTGTGGCTAGTTTTGGGCGCCATACTTTAAGAAAGATGTGAATGAACTGGAGAGAGTCCAGAGGAAAGCAGCAAAAATGATGACAGATTTATAAAACATGACCTGTGAGGAAAGGTTGAAAGAACTGGACATGTTTAATCTAGGGAAGAGATGATTGAGGGGGCACCTTGTAGCAGTCCTCATATATGTAAAAGGTTGTTGTAAAGAGGACGGTGATCAGTTGTTCTCCATGTCCACCAAGGGTGGGACAAAAAAAAATGGCTTATTAGGCAGCAAAAGAGATTTAGGTTCAATGTTAGATGACCTAGGGCGGTTGTGGAATCCTCATCATTTGATGTTTTTAAGAACAGGTTAGACAAACATCTGTCAAGAATGGGCTAGCTATAATTGGTACTTCCTCAGTGTGGGAGGACGGTCTAGATAACCTCTTGAGATCCCTTCCAACCCTACCCTTCTGTGGTTCTATAACTGTTCAAAACAGACTGTAACAAAGATTTTCAAAAATGAATATCTAAAGTTAGGCTTGAGCACCTGGGAGCTCTGATTGAAAGTGAGAGTATCAAAGTGCTTAATAGTCTTGCCCAGCTTACTAAATTTGTCCAATTTTCTTGTGACTATTTCCTCTAGTGCCCTTGATAAGCATCAAGATAGCCTTACTTAGAGGCAGATACTTCAGTTTGTCTCATCTAAGTCTGTTGATGAGTTGTTAAAACAAATGGGATTTCTTAGTTTTCTTTAATCGGCTAGTCCTTTCACTAATGTCAGAGAGGTATCATTTGAGTTAGCATGTAAACTAGACAGAAAACACAGTAAAAAGCAATGCAAACAAAACAAAAGCAAGAGTATTTGAGGGAGCCCAAGAAAGTAGCTGTTACGCTGTTAGAAAAGGTATCAGTTCATCGTATGTCAAAACTATTTGTTCAGAATATGTTGTCTCTGGACAGTTTTGTATAGGAAAGCTTTTAAGGATAGTATGTCAGAATTTTCTGAGTATAGTAACTCACATGGTGAAACTTAATCACACCAAACAGCTTGATTGCAGCAACGGCATAGCTAAGATTATACTGTACTACCAATGCATTTCAGTCTTTGTGTCTGGAACTTTCCATCTGATTTTCCCATTGGAGATTTCCAAGGATCATGAAGGCAGAAGACAGGTCTGTTAAGAGAAACACTTTGTTCTTTCCACCAAAAATTTGGTCCTGTGGAGCAAATTTGCAAATTGTTTTTTCATCTAAAAGGTCCATTTCAATAAATTCCTTCTTATCTGAGTGATTTCCTAAACTCCAATTGGAATTTTTTTAAAAAAGAAGAAAAGCAGCCTGTGGTACCACTTTTCATTTTCTTTCCAGTTACAGAAAACATCCTCTGTCGTTAGTTAGGTAATAAATATGGTACAGTACTTCCTATTTAAATAAAAGAACAGGAGTACTTGTAGCACCTTAGAGACTAACAAATTTATTAGAGCGTAAGCTTTTGTGGGCTACGGCCCACTTCATTGGATGCATAGAGTGGAACATATAGTAAGAAGATAGATAGATAGATATAGATATATACACATACAGAGAACATGAAAAGTGGAGTTAATTAATTAGCCTCTTAATCCACTTTTCATGTTCTCTGTATGTATAGATATATCTTCTTACTGTATGTTCCATTCTATGCATCTGATGAAGTGGGCTGTAGCCCACAAAAGCTTATGCTCAAATAAATGTGTTAGTCTCTAAGGTGCCACAAGTACTCCTGTTCTTTTTTTTGGATACAGACTAACACGGCTGCTACTCTGAAACTTCCTATTTAATCATTCATCAGTTTATATACATTCACCTATATATGGGTCCAAATATAGCTATTTAAAGGAATTGTTCTAACATTTTCATGACTTTCGTACCTTCCTTTTCCAGTCACTATGCCTTGAACTCCAATTTTCCTGACACGTGGAAGAATTTTTTAAACATTAAATTCTCCTTTCAAATACATCACAATTCTTAATAAATGTTCTGGATACCTTGAACCATCATTTGCTTTTAAACATGTTTTCAGCATAGATTGTGCTGTTTGCATTCGGCCCTCCAAATCTTCCATCCGTCTGTCTAAATTATTTTAACTGACATAGTTTCTAATTTACTTTTTACAGATGAGAGAGCTTCCCATACCTTGTCTATTTTGGCATTTAATTGCTCTGTACTCTCAGAAATTAAATTCTGTAGCGATCCATTTTGCTCTGCTAGCGAAGCAGTGATCTCTTCAGCATAGCATAAGCAAGATGGTGCTTGTTACGCAACTTGAAGGGCCAGCATCCGGGCTTTGAAGGAATCAGAACTTTCCGACTTATTTTTCTTCGGGGTGCTGTGAGTACATGTTTATTGACTTCATATGCTGTGTGATAGCTTTATTTGAAAATTAAGTAACTTTGAATTGGGTAGCAAATGAAAGTAAAATCATCAATATCTGTGTTTTCCAGTGGCTTTGTGGTGCCACTGTCAAAAATCTTTTAAGAAGTGGAAAGTAGAGTGTAAGTTGTGTTGTCTAAAGAATTGTCTTCTGAGGAGGTGTAAAGAACAGAATGCTTCCATTTAAGTTCTAGTTATCTTTCAGCAGCTCTGCTAAAGATTGTGTGAAAAGCCAACTTCTGAGAAGATCACTCTCTGTGCTCTGTTCATATTCAAGCACAGGGTAAGGGCAGACAAAGCTCTTTTGTTTCCTTTTGACAAAATATTTCAAATTAGGAAACTTGTTATATTCCCCATTTAGATTTAATCTTCCTTGGATAATGATTACTACAATACTTTCCCTTTAGAAAAGAAATCCCTTCCCGAAAGAAATCAGTAGGACATTTTCTTTGATATTTAAATACTTAAATAATTATAAAGCATAATAAGATTTTTCAGCCACAAGTTCAGTTTTTATCGAAAGAAAACATGCTCTTTTGTGTTTTCACAAAATTTTCTGTGTTTATAGGAAGGAGGGCTATTGTATTCATTTTCTGAGGTGCAGGTTGATAGAAGCAACAAGCAATGGAAACAAACGTAGGCAAGTTGAGCTCAGGTTTTAGGAGCTAAAGTTGTATTGTAGCGTCTTCTGTAGCATTCCCTCTTTCCCATCGTAGGTACATAGTGAGTGTCTTTTCAGAACAAAAATTTTCAAATTGTTTGACTCTCTAACTTAGTAGACGTTGCGAGGTTATAAATTATATGGAGCTAACTCTTAGTTGTATATTCTTTTTGCATTAACCTTGACAAAGACTTGATATCAAGAAGTGGGGTAGTTACAGAAAATAAGCTAATTAGAAAGGTTTTTTATAATTGTTGTTATAAATAGCAAGGTCTGCTTAAGCCAAAACTCCATTAAAGGTTGCTGAATCACCATTTCATTCAGGCCATTCCTGAGGAGCAGCAAAAATGGGCAGAAATGCTCTTAGAGACCAACTGGAGCTTTTTCTGGAATTATAAAAGAGATCAATAATTTGGCAGCACTGGACAAAGTGTTTTACTCCTGGGGGAATTCTGGGCTAAAATTTCTGCTCACAATATTTTATTTGTCAAAATAATACAATATAATCACGCCAGTTTCAACTATTTTGGTAATTTATTTCAGAATACCTATCAGCAAGTATGTCTGTAACAATACAGTCAACATAAAAGATTCAGGAAATGTTTTTGACAAATAGATTCTTTATTAGGCATATTAATATAGAACTTGGAGTAATAATTCATTTAAACTAAAATCCAGAAATGTATTTCCTTCACACCTCAGAAGCAGAGCAAAGGCTTGGGGGAGTCAGAGATAACAGAGAATCTGAGTGAGAGGAAAGTAATTGCTGGGAAGAAGCCTGGGAGTGAAACTGTAGGATTGTTGGGTGTAGGTGGGAGAAGTATGGAACAGGTTTTTTTCTGGGGACGGGATTGTTAGGGATTTGGGGAGCTTCTCCCATGCAGACTCTGTCTGATCCTAGTCTCTTTCATTCAGTCAGGCATATCTGCCCCTATATCTCTGCACTCCCCATCCCCATATATTCTTGCACCCTGACTTAGCTGCCATCCTCTGATCCCATCCCCATAGGGCCCTGCTCCCTCACTCAGTCACCCTCCGTCGCCATGTGTCTCTGCACCTCTACTCAGCCACCCCCTCCCACGCTGTCCCTTGTATCTCTGCACCCCCAGTAGGGTTACCGCCTTTGAAATGTAAAAAACCCAGCACCTGCTGCCCCCATAAGCCTGCCACAGCCCCAACCACAAGGCAACTCCACAACCCAGTCCTCCCTTCAACAGCCACTTATAGTATCTAGAGAGAGAGAGCGCATACAGATAAGATTGACAACATCATTGATAACACAATTCGTTTTATCAGCACATATTACCAGCCAGTCTTTATAGTCTGTTTCATTTAGCCAGTTGTCACTGAATGTGAAGTTTCTTGTGCATGCTTTTGAGTGGGGGTATAGTAGATCACTTGCACCATTGCCCGTATCCTCCATAAGATATCTTCTACTTTTCCTCACTCTCGCATGACTCAAACTCACTTTCACACATGCATGTGTTGGTGGACACACCGCTGCTGTATTTTGAATAATTTTGATCTGTTATCACTTAAACTGTGGAAGTGGGAACACTGCAGCATCTTCGGCTGGACACAGAAACTTTTAACATTAGGTATCCCAGTGTATTGCGATGATGATGCAAATCTTTAGACCTACATAAACCCCTCCCTCCCCCTTCCCCAGGCAGATTAAATTATTTTTGCGGCAACTGCAAATCCATAAAAAAACCTGGCCAGGCTAGTCAAATACCGGCCAGGTGGTAACCCTAACCCCCACTCAGCCACCCCCTCCCTCCTATGCCCATGTGGCCCTGCACCCCCACTCGCATTTAGTGCCCACCCCAGTCTGAACCCCAGTCTATGACCCCCAGCAACCCCATATTGTCTGTCCCCCCCAGTTTCCTGTGCCTCCTCACCTGGCCCCACGGACAGAGTGCTGTGAGGAACGCAGCTTCTCCTCTCTCTCCCCACCAGGAGTGACTGCCCTCTGTTCTGGTGCCACAGCAATCCCTGGTGGGTGAAAGGTGTAACTGCAGCACCTCTCCAGCAGCATGTATTTTCTTCAAAGAAAAAGAATTCTGTACGGGACATGAAGTCTGCATGTGCGCAGCAGGGCAGATTTCGCTCAGGAGTAGTGTTTGATATTTTCTTATGGGTCATGTGTTACTCTGTAGACCAAACTAGAATCATGAGCTAACTTTCAAAATGCTGAGAGCCCTCAACTCCTATTGGCCTCAAGAGAAATCAGGTTACTTATATAGGTGCCTTGTATCACTGCAGGTGCCTGTCCGTAGACACACAAGTATAAACATTTTTCCCATAATGACAAGTCTGATAGAAGTGTTTTGTTCATGGAAATGGCCGTACAGTTCAATGCTTGAAAATTGAAAGGTATTTTCTTTAAGATGACTCATAAAATGTTTCCCCTCTCTTCCTGAGTCTGGTGATGAGTCACTCCTGTTTTAAGCTCCAGCCAATCCACTAGCCAGGAACTGGGCTGTTGACTCCCAGAGCAGGTGTATAAGCCTCACGGGAGGAACAGCAGCTCAGTCCACTAAGTGTCACTCCAGGGCTTGGAACTCACTCCTGCCTGACAGTGGCAACAGAATCCCCAACCCGTAGCCAGTTCCAGCCTTGCTCTGGCTCCAGCCCAGCTCTTGCCGCTACCCTGCTGCTAGTCGTGCTCTAGTCTCACTCCAACCCTGCCCTGGACTCCTGATTCCAGCTCTGACCATTAGGCCTGACTGCTCCAGCTCTGAAAACTAGGCCTGACCATCTCCTCACAGTTTCTGACAGTATCCAAGTTGAGCATCACAACTTGCAATTTAAAAAAACCCTTAATGATGCTGCAATTTCTTTTCCTGCTATGCTTTAATTGTGCTGTAGCATCAGGAGTGTCTTTACTGGGACAGAGATTCTGCCATTCAACTGGATGATAGAAATACAATGGACTGTGACACTACAGACTCTGGAATATACTCTGACCCATCAGAAACGTGAACGCTAAACAGCCAGAATACACTCAATTGTCAGTTGTGTATATACAATCTAATTAAAGGACTAGAGCCATGATAAGACTGAACTTTGATTACAAAGGTATTAGAGCTGTTAAATTAAAAAAAAAATTGTTACATGGTGTTTGATTCATTGGCTCTTATGCAGGGTATAAATATTTAATAGCTACACCTAGAAAACTTCCCCTCAGATGGGAAAAATGTGCAGTTCATTTGCTTTTGATTCAGATTTGTTTTGAGGTAAGCAGTTTCTTAGGTAAACAACATCCACAAGCAAGCTTTTTATGTCCGAAGAGGACACGGTCTGTTTAATTATCTGTTCCTCCCCTAACAAAGGACTGACAAGCTCTGTCTTTAAAAGAAGGCTGCATTAGATATGTATAGTTCCAAGTTATCTGGGTTCCTCTAAACTAGGGGGCCAAATTCAAATGTTTTGTAATACAGCTCTTTCAACTCTGTTGACTTCAGTGGAGTTGTACTAAATTGCCTTGGAGAAGAGTTGGTTCTGCTCTGTCCTGGGATGTGATACTCACTGCTTTTTACAAATGAGCTGTGTTTAGTTGCCTTGTAAGTGGGTTTTTTTGTTTTGGGTTTTTTTAAGTTTTGTTTGAGAAATGTCCACTCTGGTGGGCAAATAAAAGGTGCTACCTAACACGCAAGTCTCTTCATAGCGTCTGAGAGAATACATTGGTATTTTATTGTATTTACTCACATTAGCCTGATCATGCAAGAGATCTGACCATATGGATACTTAACATGTAGATCACTTTGCAGAATTGGAGCTTATGATTTGGTAACTTTTGTGATGTCTGATACTTGTTGCAATCTTTTATGCAGTGAAAGAAAGAGTGAAATGTGCTTCCTGTATCAAGGGACCCTGAAACATCTGTGATCAATAGGTCAGATGTTTGGCAGTGAAAATGGGTGCACCTTCAGTGACTTCAGTAATCATGATTTTGTCAATGTTTATAAATTTCTCTGAGTGCTGTTCCCATGAAAATTCATCCTGACATGAAGGGACCACCTCTAGAGGTGAACATATAATTGAGTCTGTATCCTCATTCAAAGATTTGCCTGTCTCCTGAAATTGCCAGTGAGACCAACAGTCCCAATTGTGAGGTTATTTTGTGAAGGTATTTTGATGTCCTTGCTTATGCACGGAGGACTGGAGAGAGACCATGAAACTCATTTCATTTGAGCCACGGAATAGTCAGAGGTTATCAGTTTGCTAGTAATCAACTATTGACTTGAGTTTGGTTTTGCACTAGTGACCTAGTAACACAATAGGCTTTGCTTTTTATTACTCATAGTTAGCAGACATCCTGGGGGTAGTGAGGAGGATATGATTAAATGTTTTCACAAATTTGGTATAATTTGAATCTTCCAGCAGGGAAGGCTTTCTCCTTGAAGTAGTGTGGGAGTATAAAAGCATACATTTAACTCGGAGTTTCTGTGTATGTGTAAAGGTGCTTCTTGATCATTTTCATTTTTCAGAAAAACTAAAGGGTAACATATATTGCCAGTTCTTACTCAGTACTCTGAAGAAACTTAAGTTTTCCCAAGCAGATGGCACTATCAAGGGAATCTTATTTTATCTGCTTATATTTGTTTGGTTTTTGTTTTAACAAGACTTGAGCTCTTTTTCCTTTCAGGTAAACTTCTTTCTATAATAATTTTTAAGGTGCTTTCTAAGAGCATTCCTTATTTTCTGTATTTTTTCTGATGTCAGCAGAGCTGTACAATAATTACCATAGCTCAAAGGAATTTCAGCAGGCTTCTGACGTACCACTTTATTTAAAAAATATTGCAAATATCTGAATGCATATCAATATTTGAGTGTTTGCAAATAACTCAAGATAAGTCTACAGTTCCAGTTATTCGTTGTCAGATTACCCATAAGTCTCACAACTGATCTCTGTGTGTGGCCTTTTCTAACAGAGGGGATCTCAAACTCTTTTTATAGTGTAACACTCATTTTGATAGCAGAGGGGTCTTATGAACTGTATCCTGTCCCATTTGTGATTACGTGGATCAATTCCCATTGTGATTACAATTCACGCAATGTCCTATGGCAACTATAACAATTGCTTACATGATAAAGTAATATTAGGAAAATATTTATGTATTTGTATCTGTTGCCTTTACTCCTATTTCTTTCCCCTCTATATGGAGATAGCTGGAAAGGAGGGTATTCAGCCTGTTTTTCTAGATGCTCACGCTCTCATTTTTTTTCTATAGTAAAGAGCCTTGAAATTTGTAGAATGAGGTGGAGCCAATATTACCAGCTCTCTGCAGACTACCAGTGGTCCATGTACCCCAATACAAGAATTACTGTCTGATCCAACACCCTCTCATATAGTATGAGAAAAAGTAAATGACTATATACATTAGATAACTCTATCACTCTTTTATAGCAGTCTAAAACTGCTTACTAATACCCAAGTATGGCTTAGTTTCCTCGAACTGTGCTTGTGGCACCTTAGAGACTAACAAATTTATTTGAGCATAAGCTTTCGTGAGCTACAGCTCACTTCATCAGATGCATTTTTTTGCGAATACAGACTAACACGGCTGCTACTCTGAAACCTAACTGTGCTGTGTACCTTATGTTTATCATTATTTTTCAGTTAGTAATTTAGGATGTCCGCATCATTATTTGTAAAGAAAGATGCTGCTTCACTAATTCTGTATCATTTCAGTGGTTGAGCAAGTTTTGTACCAAGAGCTAAATCCTGCCTACAAGTATTTGGGTGTGTATTGTCAAGTACCTTATAAACTGAATTTTTATGCATGTGTAATGTGATATCTGGAGGGATAATTGAACCTTACATGTTTTAAGATATGGTTGCCATTTTATATATAAAAATGCATCACTGAATATGTTTTGAAAAACACTGAGCAAAAGAAAAAACAAATACGATGAGCTTTCTTGGTTTCTCTTCTGTAAAGTATGTCATGTTCTCGTATGAGACCAGGTGTAATACTAATCTGTATTTTAACAATTTTGCCCATATTTATATTGGATGTAGTAGCTTTATAAATTGTGCTTTTGATTTAAAACCATTCATCCTGGCATGCTGATGGAGTTGCCCATTTACATCTTATCTGTATGCTTTTTGTCCTGTTTTATTGCTTTTCTCTACTGATTTAAGATGTTCCATTCCAATTCTAGAGTGACAGCAACTGTAATGTGGACTATTTTACTTTTCAGAGCATGCTGAATTTTGAGAAAATGTCTGTTTGTTTAGTGCATTTGAATGCTATAGAAGGTGGCTATTAATAAATTTAACAAAGACAATATAAGAAAAGTAGGGTATGTCATAGATGAAAGCATATTCCATGGAATTATATTCCAGAAGTTTTATGGCAAAATCAGTCTAGGTTCTAAACATCTTGACAGTGTCCTTTTTAAAGGGGAAGATAGGCTAGGGGAACCTCCCGCCCTCCACTATTCTCAGTTGGCCTCAGGGCAAAAAACAGACACACAGCACATTCTTCCTCCCCCAAAGTGCACTTACCTGAAAGCAGGTCCCAAACAAACCTACATACATGTCTTCCTAGCCATAGCATGCCTTTAATTACAAAATAAGTAAGTTGGAATTTAGGTGAATGTGATATTTGTTTTAGGACTTCCCTCAATTAAATGGTCAAGAAAATTGTAAGTAAAAGTGGATGGCAAATGTACCTTCTCCTTCTCGGCACTGGGGATGACTGTGGGAAATCTCTGGTAGCTGGCTTTGATGCTGACTTGCACCATTACACTGGCACAAAAACAGCTGCAGTGCAGGGCTAGAAACTGGTCTGGTAAAAACCTTTTAAAAGTTAACTTGGCTAAAGACAGGTTTCAGAGTAGCTGCCGTGTTAGTCTGTATCCGCAAAAAGAAAAGGAGTACTTGTGGCACCTTAGAGACTAACACATTTATTTGAGCATAAGCTTTCATGAGCTACATTTCACTTCATCGGATGCATTCAGTGGAAAATACAGTGGGGAGATTTTATATACACAGAGAACATGAAACCTCAAACTGTTGTCACAAATGGAAGCTGGTCTTCCCCCTCTGTTTCACTGTAAATGTCAATGAACTACAGTTGTACCCCATACTTCAGTGCAAGCAGAACTCATATTGCATCAGTCACATGCACTCTTCACAAAGTGCATTATAGAGTGCAACTAGCAGAGAGAGGAGGAATTCAGCCAAGTAACAGGCTGGGTGAGCATCCATTTCTTTTTCCATTTGTTCGTGATTTCAAGGATACTGAGGTGGGAGACTGGTTTTCATTGTCAGCATCAGAATAGACACACCAGCTGATCAGTACGCTCATGTATTTTGTTGCCGATCAGCAACTTATCCAGAGGGCTGTGAGTAGGTAAGCAAATTTAATTTGTTCCATTTGGGATTGTCATTGTCCCTCAGTCAAGAGGATTTTTCCTAGCCTGTTCCTTTTGTGTGTTAATAAGGGGAAAGGAGTGGGTACCTAACAAGATATGTATTCTGTTGCATTATTTGTAGTTGTGTCTCATCAAACTGTCATTTTATTGTAAATGGGTTTAAGTGAAACCAGATTCCCTGGTTCTGAGTGCATTGAAATAATGAAAAGCAACCCCAGACATACATTGAATAGCAACCCTCTAGATAAGAATAACAGTTACCATAATTATAAAATTTTAGAACAGACTAAGGTGGGATTTTTTGTGATGGTTGCAAGCGTGAACCCATCCAAATTGACTCAAAAAGGGAACTGAGTACAAATATGACAAATATTTCCTGATCATTATAGCCCACACAATGGAATAGTATATTTTTGGTCTCACTGTAAATGGAAGCATAATTCTGACTGTTGTGTAATTTTTATTTTCTTCCTTTCTGGTTGACAAAAAAAGTACATGTGCCAGTATAAGACTATCGTTTTTGCCATATCAGTTATACTTTTGTAATTATCCATGTGCTATCTTCTACAACATTTTTAGGCATTCTGCAGGACAAAAATAGAAGCTACAAAACATTATTTTTCTCTACAACTATTAAAAATACTTTAAGCTATTAGCTAAGTAAAGGTTTAGCCAATTGTTTAAAATTAAAAATTGCATCCAGACCATAAACAGAAAAATCTGAAACTTGCAAATATAGAAATATAAAACAGCCCTCTTTCAAGGTTTTGAATGAAAACAACTGATCTTCAGTGATACTGTTAGACTGCAGTGTTGTAATAAAGGCAAAGAATTATTATGCAAGGTACATGTTCTTGTTCAGAAGCAAACTGCTTATTCGGATTTGTGTAGAGAACAAATAAAAAAATATTGTGCCAGTTCTCACGCATTACTTTCAGAACAGATGCTGCAGTAAATCTTGAATCCTAAATTAGTTGTAGTATTTAGCTATTGTAAAGGTACAGTACAATAACAAAAAGAAAAGGAGTACTTGTGGCACCTTAGAGACTAACCAATTTATTTGAGCATGAGCTTTCGTGAGCTACAGCTCACTTGAGTGAGCTGTAGCTCACGAAAGCTCATGCTCAAATAAATTGGTTAGTCTCTAAGGTGCCACAAGTACTCCTTTTCTTTTTGCGAATACAGACTAACACGGCTGTTCCTCTGAAACCAGTACAATAACAGTTTATTGTTGTTCATATCAGTAATAGATTGAAACTCCCTCATCATACTCTTCATTTTACACATTATCAGAACCTTGGACCTTAATCTCTTTCTTTGATTGACAGTCGTGGCCAGGGAAAGAGCACTTGTATTGTTTGCGATAGTCGCATCTGTTCAACTTGATTCAGTTGAGAGTATTTGCATATTCTTAAGTATTTCTTCTGAGAGGGCCTAAATCCTTCTCAAGTGTTTGATGCATTTTTGAAATTCATTCATAAGGTATCTACATGCACTAATAGTTCTGTATAATATTCCTGTGCATAATCTGACCGATAAGGCTAGTTTTTTAAACAAGGTATTCTTTGGGGATGACATATTACATTCTGACTTATTCTACTGGGCAGAAATGTCAAGTACTTCGAAAAAGGGATGCTTGAATGTTTTGATTGAATTAGTAGTCTTTATTCAAGGCAAATTGCCGACCGCAGTAAAATGTAGTTTTATTGTGAGAACATTTTTCAAAAGTTAACAGCAGTTTCTTCCCCCCCACCCCCATTAGAACTTGATTACATATCATTTCTTTTCTGTTATGCTGAGGGTTAGAGACAAAACTGTGTAGTAGATTCTTAGAGGTAGTTTAGATTAATTTATATCTGAATTCTTTAGAACACCTCTATCTTCATATGTGAATCAGGGTTTGATCTTACTCTAATTTTTTCTCTCCCAAAGATTTTATAGACATTCTAGAAATACTGTCAATCTTAACGTCAGAAATCTGCAACTCAGGTTGTACATGTACTATGCTTGTTAGAAAGAAAATAGCTTTGAAAAATATTTCAACATTAAACTCAATGCTTAAACTCCTAGTAGCAGCTCAAAATAGTTCTTATCTACTTAATATTGCATAGTACTTTATGTGTTTTTTCAAAGCAACATAGAAATATTAATTTTCAATATTAATTTTCACTGTTCTTCTGTGTGGTGAGTAAGTACCATCAGCCCTGTTTTCCAGAGTGGAAATTGGAGTATGAACCTGCAAATGGAGTTGCATGGGTAGAGTCTTATGCCCACGCAGAGTCCCATTGACCTCAGGGAGCGTAAGAGTCCACCATGTGAATGGTAGTGCAGGATCTAAACCTTAGTGATTTAAGGGCTGATGATAAGGCCCACTGAACACAATTAAAAGATTCCCATTGTCTTCGGATCAGGCCCTTTGTGACTGAGCCAGGTTTAGAACTGAGGAGTTTCTGTCTCCCAGGTACTACTCAATCCACTGGACCACTCTGCCTCTCCACTGGAGAAAAGAATGAGGTCGATCTATTTGGTAGTTTTTTTCTTCTTCTTTATGAAACTGCTGGTTTCTGTGTTACAACTCTTCACCTCTTTATTTTATGTTTTAAAGTTATTTCATGTTGGCTTATGTTTACTTTCAGGAATCACCTTCTGGACGCAGAAAAGCACTTGCCACCAGCAGCATCAACATGAAGCAATATGCAAGCCCCATGCCTACACAGACAGATGTCAAGTTAAAATTCAAGCCTTTATCTAAGAAAGTTGTATCTGCCACCCTTCAGTTCTCATTATCATGTATTTTCCTGAGGGAAGGAAAAGCTACGTAAGTTTGTCACCAGATAGGCTGCTTTGTGTTGCCTTTCAAAGACCTCTTTGGGTAGCGAGCACTCTAGCTGTATAGAGTGGCAGGAGTTGAGAGTATCCTTCAGCATACCAATCATTCCTGTCATACTTTGTTTCTGAGGCTGAGTAAACGTAATTTCTTACTCTGACTATAGTTTACTGTTCTTCAGATCAAGACATTTTCTTCTACCGTATTAATACGTTAAAAAGCAGCTGCCTAAAAATATTCTCAGCTTTGAAAGGGAGCAGGTGGGGGAGGAGGATATAGAGTGCAACATCAGTGCTCAGCTAGAGACATCCCTAGCATCCACCCACACAGAGAACCAAAACTTGTTGATGGGTGAGGATGGAGTATAAGACGTAGACAGAGGGAGCATTCTTGGGTTGATCAGGAGAACGTCCAGTGAAGCCAGCTCACTTGAGCATTGATCTTCCCATTCTCCCTGCAGAGCTGTTGCTTTGCGCACGTACACACACACACCTGTGTACACACGCACATACACACACACACCTTGCTTACCTCAGCAGCTTTCAGAGAAGAGGAAGAAATTAATGATCTTTCCAGATCATCTTTCCCTCCTCATTTTATTTGTAGGGTTCCAGGCACTGCATCCCTTGCTTTCAGATGGGCTTGGGTAGAGTGGCTGGCAAGTGTTACAAATTGAGTCAAATGCCCCTACTTGGGCATTCACCAAGCCATGGAATTATAGGTGTTCTTAGCTTGCTTGGGCAGAGTCTTAGCACTGTCCTTGGCTTTGCATCTTCAGCATTCACTCCTGGAGCAGACTTCTTATCTGATACCCCTCTTGGCAGTGAGGACCCCCCCTTATCCAACTGTCTAGACCACAGGTGGCCAAACCATGGCTCATGAGCTGCATGCAGCTCTTACAGTTAAAGTGCGGCTCGCGGAACTGCCAGTGCTCTCCCATTCTCCACCTACCAGACTGGAGGGGAGCTCGGGACTTCAGCCCGTGGGGCACGCCTGCTGGGGCATGGCTCGTGAACTTGTGAAGATTATCGTATGCAGCTCGGAGGGTCAGTAAGTTTGACCATCCTTGATCTAGACCCTGAAACTAGTGCTGGCTCCTCCAAACTTCCCCTGCAGCTCTTGCACATTGCCCAGAATCCTACGGAAGGTGTGAGCTGTCTGGTTTACAGTTTCCGTTCTGGGACATGTGATAAGTGTAGCACCTCACACATGCAGATACACTTCGCAGAGGATTCTAAAATACCATTTTTCATTACTTAACAGAGAGAAAACACCAGAGAGCACAGCTCATTTAGAAAACAACAAACATCCTGAACATAGTGCCCCTCACTCTAGTTCTCCCTTCAGTTGGAGTCCTTGGGGGACTGTCTATAGTTCAGGGAGGCAGGGTTCCCCCATGCCTCATCAGGATTATGCAGCAGCTTCTCTCTGCTTGAGCTGGTGAAAATGGCTGAAGACCCCAAATAGACAAGCTCCTGGCCTTTTATAACTTTCTAGTCCCTCTGTCATTTGATGCCTGGATCAGGTGCTCAGGTGCTCAGACCCCCTACTTTGTTGCCAGGCAGCCTCTCCCCACACAAACCAATTCTTCTAGATGGGAGGCCACCTGTTGTTTAGGATGTTTGTCTTTGAATCGAGGACCAACCAGATTAATGACCCTCTGTTGTCCGCCTTATATCAGTACCCTTTGGAATTTCAGTCCAACATGGAGGTAAAAGGACAACAGAGAAATGCAAAATGGCATTTGCACCGTGGTAAAAATACATATAGAGAGTTCATAACCTCACACAGAATTGTACAAATTCCCCAAATCATCCCAGCAAACTAGCCCCTTTTTTCTCTCTTTCTTCCTCATGGCAGAATATAGGGCTGGCAGGATAGAGAGGCAATAGGACAGGGAGACTATTGCTAAGGTGGTCTATTTCACATGCTAATTTTTTTCAGGAATGTTAACAGCCTGTGGGCAGCTTTGGCTGTCTTGATGGTATCTGTGGATCCTTCCCAGCCTTATATATCACACTTTTCTACCCCAGAACTGTTTTTGGTACAGGGATTTCCAAACTGTTTCTTCATGTGGGCCAGATTTTGGCACAGAGATTTTCACAGACCACCTATCCTGCCACTCACAATTACACAGACAACTTTCTCTCCCATTTGCCATCTCATAACATCCCTTTGGAAACTACTGACTGTACTGACATGTAAAAATACTAGAAAAGTATTGTATTTATAGCTGTTGTTTAATACAATTTAGCAGCTGGAAATGAGGGAAAGGAGCCATCAGCTGGTTACCAGCCTCCTCTTGCACTATCAACAGGGAACCTCTGTCTTAGACTGCTCGACAATGGTGTTAGACTGATTCATGAAAACAAATCTCTTCAGGACAGCACTTAAGCATGTGCTTAAATTGTATTGAAATTGATGGGACTCAAGAATATACTTAAAGTTAAGCATGGGGTGAGCTTAAGTAAGGGGTTCTCATTACAAATTTTTTGGTGGCCTCAGAGTGCGGCCACCAACTCTTGCTGGTGGTCATGCTGACAATTTTTCCTAAAATTACTTAATTAACTTTAGGAAAAACAAATAAATATGCACATATACATGTCCAAATCATTGTAATTTATTTATGTAGGGGTTTTTTCACACTCAGTAATAAAAATAATTTACAGTTTCTATTCTTTACTGGACCTAAACAGAATAGAAACACAAATAAGGCACTTTGCATGTTCTAGTCTTTTTGTTGTTGTTGTTTGTTTTGCTTTTTTGGTTGTGCTTTTTTTTCTTTTTCTAAGACTTGCTAGCTGGTAAGTCTTCTGCTGTGAAAAGTAATATTTGTATGTTTGTTAATATCACTTTTCACAGCAGACTTACTCAGCTACGGCAAGCCCTGGGACAAATTAAGCCCTGAATGGGGAGGCGGACAGGGAGGCAGCGGGGCTCAGGGAAAAACAGGTGGGATGGAACAAGGATGAAGAGAAAGTTGCAGGATTAGCTTTTATCTCCTCCTAGCCATTGTAACTTTGTAAAGTGAGGTTCAGAATCCCCATATCTGTTCTAGACTGGGTTTTATGCTTTTCTAGGGAAAATAATATAACCTGCTACACCCTGACACCAAGGTCCTTTATGAGCTTTATAGTTTTCTTTCTCCCGGTCTTCGTTGTCTCCAGAGGAATAGTGAACCTGTAATTTATATCCAGTTGTAAAATGTGGTATTCTGGCTGTGCTGATGCTACATTTCATTTAATTTGTTTGGTTAAAGACTAGAATTGAACTTATTAGTTATCCAGACAGGGAGAGTAACATTTGAGGATTGTCCTTCTCAGTATGGTTAGTTGATAGGTTCTTATCTTGGAACTTTCCCCCTCACAGCTACTAGAAGATTCTCTAGTTATCAGTTGCCAATGTACGGAATTTACTGTGAAGACTATTTGAAACCAGTAAGAGAGGGACCTTTGTGATTTCTTGGATATTTATTAGTATTAATAATTATTATTTATCTTACAGTGACACTTGGAGGCATCAACTAAGATCAGGGTCCCATTGTGCTATGTGCTTTTCAGATATATAGGAAGAGACTATCCCTGCCCCAAAGATCTCACAATTTATTTAGTACTGAACTCATTGAGACTATGCAGATGTGTAAAGTTACTCGTGTAAATTTTTGTGCAGGATTTGGGCCTGGTTTGTACTTGATCTTTAGTTTACTGCCATATAGGATGGCTTTTAAAGTAACCTTGTACCATTGTCATGAAAATATATGAGCCCAGGCACAAAATCAGTGCACCCTATTTTACCATGGTTAACTCGTAACATGGAGAGGGGGAAATTAATTATATTTTTTACTTACCTATTTTTAAAGAATTTGCTTTGGGCAAGTAAGTGAATAGACTACTATTGATTAAACAATAGAAAGGTATTAAAATAGTTTTAAAAAATTGAGTCCAACCATGCTTCGAGAATGACACTGTGAACTTGAAGACACATTGGTTGCTATGGAAATAGCACTTTAGAACATTCACTGCTTTAAATCTTTTGTCTGCAGCCATGTTTTCATCAAGATTCGGTTGTAATCCACACTGTAGTGGTGCATTTGTGCAAGGGCAGTAATTGGCCCATAATTTATAAACATTTTTCTTGTTTATGTACTCGTGCATTTAGGAAAGAAACTCTAGTTTACTGACAGTAGTGTGAGTCTGAGGAGAAGGTGGTGGTTCTTAGGCACTAGGTCTGACCAAAAACCCTCAGCTTATATTGAACGACCCCCAAAGGGAATAAATTACTGTTCCGTATAACTTCAGGACTGATTTAAAAAATTGTACGAGGAGAGGATTAAATTGACCCTTAATGAAAGCATTTTTTGCTTTTTAAGTTTTTGGCAATGGAAACTTGTAATCTATAAATTAACAGTATGAACATATATATTCATTTCTTGTTCTTATAAATATTCTCAAGACTACTTCCAAAGCCCATCAAAGTCAACTGAAGGCTATCCCTTGACTTCAAAAGGTTTTCGAGCAGGCCCTTAGTAAAGAAAAGGAAACTTCTTTTTGAAAAAATAGTATTTCCCTAAAATACTATCAAATGTGACTTGAACAGTATTGCCTTTTAATGATTTGTTTGATGTATTGGAATTTGTGGTATAGAGATGAAGACATGCAGAGCCTGGCTAGTTTGATGAGTATGAAGCAAGCCGACATTGGAAATTTAGATGATTTTGAGGAAGACAATGAAGAAGATGAAGAGAACAGAGTGAATCAGGAGGAAAAGGCTGCAAAAATTACAGGTTGGTCTTGTCACAAAGGGACATAAATAAAATATTTTTTCCCTATAATCAGGAAAGTTCCATGGATTTTATTCTTCTGTTTTGTGAATATGCTTTCTTATAAAATAGCAATTTAGGATAATCCAATTGCATATGTCCTGATAATACAACTACACATGAGGCTAATTTTTGTGAACTTCAGAGACTTGATTTCTTTGTATCGCATTTTCAGAAGGGGAAGCCAAGGAGAGGTGTAAACAGAGCAGTAGAAGGACAGGAAAAGAGATGGGAACAATCAGGAGGGGAGAAAACAAGAGAGAAAGGGCAGAAATGGATAGAGAGGCCGAATTTGATCATCAGCAAGCAGGAGACTGCTCCGAGGCAGGACCCAATCAGGTTCCCCATAGTGAAAACAGTCTAAAGAATGTTCTGCATTAGATAACTGAGCTATTTCAAGTTACATATTATAGCTAAATGGTTATTGAACTTCTTGACCCCAAAGGGTTTAGTGTGTCCAGGGTGGCTAGTGTGGTGAGTGCAAATCAGATCAGCATGTCCAAACACAAAGATTCCTCCTACGATTGTTATGCCTGTGTATTGTGGCCCCTGTCCCACAATTTCAGGCACAGCTCTCTCCTTTCTGAATTTATGTGTTTCAAGGGTTGAACATATACTTATTAAAGATGACCTGCAAAGGATTAAAATAGATTGGATTGTATAAAGACGATGTTAAACATTTAGTTTGTGTGGTTTTTTGGTTTGGTTTTTTTTGAAATGTGTAAGTCATGCTTGTTTTTTTCCCTGAGAAATATCAGGAAAGTCAGGACAGGTCTTCTCTGATGGACTTGTTGGGGGTCTGAAATGAAAGCTGTCTCTCTTCTCAGCTCTTACCTGAACAATGAATATGATGAATTGTTAAGAGTTCTTCTCCTTGCTATTCAAGCATTTGAGTTCAATAAAAATGTCTAATGTAAGAAAAGATTCCAGAAGAGGAAAGATGCCTTTCATGTGCCCTCCATCAGTCATAAAGAGGCAAAAAAAGGCACAAACACATCCCCTTGTGTATCAGGTTACTTTAAATAAAAAAAGAAAAGAAAAAAGTTAATCTAAATAATTGAATGCCATGTGGTTTTAATAAGATGGGTGAGAGGGTGCCAAGTGGAGCCAAGACCAGCCATGTAATGACTTAGCAGCTGTGTTGGGCCTGTATGGAACAGGATGGCATCTGGGGTTGACTGACAGGTTGCAGAAATGGTTCTCTTGAGTTATCGAGGGCTATTCCTGAGTGTCACAAGAAGTATTGTGGGATTGCATTGGGAAGACTAATTGAATCATTGGAGTTGCATCATTGTTCTTCTAGTCCTCATTAGCACTGAAATGGGTCAGGGAAAAGCAGCTATGACTACTTGGATCTAGTGGTACTTAGAACACCCTTGAAACATTGCAATCACTTTTGTTTAGCTTCTAGACTACTTCAGTTTCTGGTTTAAGGCTTTGATCCTAATCTTTAAAGCCCCAAGCAGGTCAGGACCCAGATATGTCAGTGACCTGATCTCCATCCATGCTCTACTTTTCTGTGACAGTGCTGCTCACAAAGCCCAGGACGAAATGTGTGAGAGGCTAAGATAAAGCATTCTTGGTCAAGGGATGGAATACGACCAGGCTGATCACCTTTAGGACATGCTGCAAGATCCATCTCTGAGAGGAAGCTTTTCCACCATATCCAGAAGGATTTAGGTACATGTACAAAACAGATAAACTATAATCAAGAACAAAAACGCCACAAACCTGAAGCAAGGCCTCCTATAATTAGGGGAAAGAGAAGAGCAGAAAGCTCCATAAAGCCCACTAAAGATCATGGGGGCAGACCTACTTTATCTAGGGAATACCAAGATATTACTGTGATGGTGCAACAGAAAACCCATATGTAGAAAGGCTGACAGATGCAGAGTGCCAGCTTCTGGCTCCCATTTCTATCCCTTTTGCATTGTTCCACTCAAGGGGGATGGAGAGCTTCTCTAACAGGCCAGCCAGGGATTCCTGTGATGTAGGGGGAGTCCCCAGCTGGTCTAAAGCCAGTGTAGTTAAGTCTATGCCATCCACTTTACTTTGCCAAGTGTAGGGACGTTCCTGGGAGGACCTAGTGTAGCTTACAGCTGCTTAAAGCTGCTTTTTCTCTCCTCCACACACTTACCCTGAATCCTGCACCAGTCGCAGCTTGGACCCATGGTTCTGGCCCAGATAGCGTTCCCGCTCTCTGAACTGGTGATATAAATACCAAGCTTATCTGTTGAAACAAACCTTCTGAATGGCTACTTGGAAGGCAGAAGGATGAATGCCTTTGAGCAAAGAGTATTCCATATCCAGTGAGTACTCAGACTGAGATTTTTCAGGTTTCGGTTTCTTACCATGCAAAACCAGTCTGTTTTTTGTTGCTGTTGTTGTAAATGTTGCACTCTAGGGCTATGTTTACACTACAGCTTATGCTGGCGTAAACTAGTGTGCACAGTGCTATGGCGGCGGGAGAGTTTCTCCCACCAACAGCTTCTGCCGCTCAAGGGGGTGGGTTTTTCATGCCAACAGGAGAGCTCTCTCCCGTCGTCGTAGAGTGTCTTCACCACATGCACTGTGTGGCACAGCTGTACCAGTGCAGCAGCAGTGCTGTAAGTGTAGGCATGTCCTAAGACCCACAGGTAAAAAGCGTGAGAGGAAAAGGTCAGCCTCAGAGACCGTTTTGGCTTGTGCTGCAACTGCTGAACTGTGCCATTAGCTGAACATCTCCTGTTTGAAAGAGGTGAAAAAGGGAATTGGGCAGTAAGAGGGAGGGTGGAGGAGAAGAATGGGTAGATGAAATAGCATAAAGAAAGGACAATAAGTAATCAGGAAAAAGTAAATATTACAGTCCTGTTCCAATATCTATTGAAACCAATGTAAAGATGCCCATGGACTTCGATGGAAGTTGGATTGGGTCCTAAAAGCGCTACAGTAAATGTACTGAAAGGGGAAATAAATGAAACTCCAGGGAAAACTAAAAACCAAAGGAGGAAAATATCTGCAGTAGAAAAAGAGATTGGAAACATGGGGTTAGACCAGAAGGCACAGCTATTTTGAAAAATGTTCATGATTTTAGAAAAAGTGAAAAAATATAGAAAGAGGGAAGAGAAAACAAAGTTGAAGAGGTAGTATGGCACTATAAAAATCAGACTTTTGAAAATTACATTTACAGAACCATTTAAAGCTAATTGAGAATAAGTGCTGTCACCCACTTTGAACACTTGTTTTCTGCGTACATTTTCTCATACATTGCCTGGTTAGGTTATTGCAAAACAAGGATTCCTGACTGTTCTTAACTTCTCTATATATGTTTTCCCAACTGTAAAATAGGGGTAGTAACACTAACTACTTCACAGGGTGTTTTGTGGATTAATTAGTTAATGTTTGTAAGAGCTTTGAAGATGTAAAGTAGCATACTGTACAAATAGTAGTATTAAGTGTTGCCATACTTTTGCCTCAAGGTCTAATCACTCAGAGAGCTGTCTCTTTCATTGTCTGGAGATTGAAAGATAGCTGTACTGAAGGATGTATATGTAGAATTAATTCTGAGGATTTTATTGCAAACTCTGTTCCTTTTACAGAATACTGTGAGCATTGGATTTGGGTCAGCATGTGGCTGTAATATAAATAAATAATTGTAATTTCATTATCATGGCAGTTAGTGACCCATTCAATAGATGATAGATGAGGGGAGTAAAGAGATTGATCTCTGTTCTATTCCTAGCTCTGCCCTGATTTGGTGTGTGACTTCGGGTGTCACTGAACTTGTGTATGCTTCAGTTTCTTCATCTATAGAATGAGGAAAGCACCTCTCGAAAGCTGTTTGGCATCTGCAGGTTGAAAGCACAATATGAGAACTGAATGTAATAATTGTTGTCACGGAATTGACCCTAAAGTTGAGGTTGCGATAGGCTTTCCATTCTTAGCCCTGTGGGACAGCAGACATGTCCACACCACTACCCAGCAGCTGCAGTAGGGCTGTTTGTATTAGCCTATGTAAATCCTGTTGGGACAAACCCCACAGGAAGTACCATCTCGGAAGGACAAACTGACAGCTTCCCTGATTGGTCCAGGCACCCTATTTAAGCCCAAGAGAAGTTCCAGGAAGTGTCTGTACAACAAGATGGTCTCCCCTGCCAGTTGTAGTAGCAGACCCGCCTCTTGGCTTGATCTTGGACTCCTGACCCTAGGTTCCTCACTCTGTCTTTGACTCCTGGTTCCTGACACCATTCCTGGCCTCTGACTGCCACTGCTCAAACCACTAGACTTGTCCATCACTGCTCTGACCACAAGACCTGACCGCCCAAGCCACAATTGTGACACCCTATTGTCATTACACAGTAACTTAAAAAAAAAAAAAATCCATGAGCCTGAAAATATCTCATGCTTAGTCACCGCCTGGCTTTTTAATTGAATTTTATTTTTTTTAACATTTTAAAAGAAGTCCACTTAACTACTCTATGTTATGTGAACTTGAAAAAATAACATACATGTTCCTGTTTGTAATGTAAAGTTACAAACTTTTTAGCTACCGTGTAATTTAAAGAGAGAGATTTTAAAATTGCAGAATTGTCATACTTAAGCCTTAATGAGCACCAGTTCCGTTGACATACTTAAGACATTTGATTCATGATTAAGAAAATTAGTACAGCTATGCATGCTTTATTTCGTCACTTAATGTTTCTGAATAGGCACCCAAGCCCTCATGCAGCAATTAATAGTATGCTGACTTCTGCACCTGCACAGAGACCTGTTGACTTCACTGGTGTTCCACATGCACTCAGCAGTCTGCCCAGATGTGATCAGTTGTGGAGTCTTGAGCCCACGTGTACTTCAAGCAGAGATCTCTGAAGAATCACACACTGTAATACTGATCATCCCAACCTTCTGACACCTTTACTACTCTTTAATAGCACCTAACCACACAAAAAGTCCCATTTACTTCAGTGGGTTACTTGCAGACGAAGATAATGTGAGTGTGTAGATAATGAGATGTACAAAAGAGGATATAGGCCATAGATTCCTATGCTTCCCATTTCAACGCTCCAAATATAATATAGACCATTTTATCCTGTAATGAGAGACAGTGAAATGCATAAAGGTGTTTAGGGTAGCAGATGGGACCAGATGATTCAAACCACATCAAAGAATTCAATGTCTGCACCCTGTTTTAACTAGTCATTTGTTCATAGTTATGCTTTATAAGCTTATATTCTGCTTTTCATTTCAGTAAAGAAATACATCTATCAGTCTGTTTTGAGTCCAAAAGAAATCTCAGAATGTAGCTACTACATCTTTCAGATCTCCAGCAAGTCTTTGTATGCTGAAGCTGAACAAGAAGGAGCTTAAGACTCCTAAGCTGACTGATTTCAAATTGACTACTTTTAAGTCCTATAAAACCAAGGCTGTTTAGGAAGCTAATCTGGTTGAGATGTGTTCTGGGATGGCTGCACCATCTTAAGAATAGACTGTACTGCATCTTCCTACTTGGAAATCAGTTACGTATTTATATGGAAGAGTTAGTATGTCTTTGCAAAACATTCAAATCTAAGATTTTTAGTACAGCAGCTTTTGGCTATATGTCTTAAATATTTAGAGATTCTGTACCAGATCCTTGCTCTGCTTTTGGCTTCTTTGCACCAAAGCATAGTGCGTGGTTTATGTCCAGTGGAAAAGAGTGGTCAAGGAATCTCTGCATCCCACCAGCGTCCAGTTGTAAGAACATCCCCTGATGAGTAAGGCTATGTTTTAGTCATGGGTATTTTTAGTAAAAGTCATTTACAGGTCACTGGCAGTAAACAAAAATTCATGGCCTGTGACCCATCCATGACTTGTACTATATACGCCTGACTAAATCGGGAGGAGGGTTGGCCCAGGGACACCGCGGATGCTGGGGGGGTGGCCCAGGACCCCTGAGGCTGCTGGGGGGGATGGGGGTTGGCAGGGCTGGCAGGCTCCCTACCTGGCTCCGTGCCTCCCAGAAGTGGTGACATCACCCTCCGTCAGTTCCTAGGCGGAGACATGGCCAGGCAGCTCTGCCCGCTACCTCTGTTCCGAGTGCCAACTCTATAGCTTCCATTGGCCGGGAACTGCGGCCAATGGGAGTTGTGGGGGTGGTGCCTGCAGGCAGAGACAGCACACAGAGCCCCCTGGCCACACCTCTGCCTAGGAGCCGAGGGATGTCGCTGCTTCTGGGGAGCCTCCCTGAGGTAAGCACCGCCCAGAGCCCTCGCGCCCTCCTGCGCCTCAGCCCTGAGTCCCCCACCCAAACTCCTGCTGCTGCTGGGGGAGGCAGGTGTGGTAGCCCACGACTGCTCCAGCAGCGGTGGCAGGTGCGGCTGGCCTAGGGGCTGCCTGAGCTGCTCAGGCGGCCCATGGGCCAGCTGCACTGGCCACTGCAGATGTCATGGAGGTCCCGGAAAGTCATGTTGTCCCGTGACACACTCACAGTTTTACTGATGAGCTATGGGCAGCCAGCACCAGTTAGAGCAGTGGTTCCCAAACTTTAACAACCAGTGAACCCCTTGCACTAAAATGTCTAGTCTCTTGAACCTCCTCTTAAAAATGAATATTTCCAGGGATTTACCTGAATATAAATTATAAAAGCAGTGATCTGGGAAATATAAAATTCCTTTTTATGACCTGCTTATTACATGCTATTTATTATTAATTATTATTTATCCTTACAGTATTTTTATTATGAAAACAGCAACACTCTTCCAAGATCTCACTTTCATAGCTTGTATCACTTTGAATAAGCCTATTATCAGACAAGGCTCCTATGTTTCATCAAGGAGTATCAGATGTGAAACAGCATTAAGGTATTTAAGAAGCCAACTCAAAGAGTTCTTCCTACACAAGCATTCAGGTCTTGAGCAGTCCAGGCAAACAACATGTTACCACAAAGTTTAAACTTCTTCATAATAATAATTTTAAAAACAATACTCGCTGCCTATTTAATTTTAAAAACAGCAAAAAATATCCACCTCCCTTTCCATTTCTTATAAGGATTCTTGAAGTTTAAATCTCCTCAGTGTGATAGATATGCTTGCTTTGATCTGCTTAGTTCTTGGAAGTCCAGGGGCTCTGGGCTGCTGACCCCGTGCTGCCCGGGGTTCCTAGGGACAGTTCTGTCCGCCATTAGGGAATTTTTTCCCGAGAACCCCAGTTGGGGAACCATTGAGTTAGAGCAACTGTAACCGTGCCTCAGTGGGTCACAACTGAGGATGCCAAATTCAGGAAGAACTGCTGAGAAACAGGGCAAACACAACCCATATCTTTCATAAGATATACCAAATCAGCCACAAAAGTAAACTCCTATTTCACCACACTGGCTAACAAGAACTCATAAAAGCAGTTTCCTTTGGCATTCCAGTTCTTATGTCACCACTAAAAACACTGGATTCAGAGATGAGTGGTTCTTTACAACCAGTCTCATCAAATGAAAGGTTCTGATCCCAAAGGACCAGCCACACACCCATGTCAATATATAACTTGGATCTTACTCAAAAATCACACTGATGCCAATCCTTTAGTATTTAAAATCTAAAGGTTTATTCATAAAAAGAAAGAAAGGTGAGAATTAAAGTTGGTTAAAAGAATCAAATACATACAGTAATTGCAAAGTTCTTGGTTCAGGCTAGTAGCAGTGATGAAATAAACTGTTGGCTTAGTAAGTCTCTGGTTGCTTCCAAATCATTGAAAGGACCTCATTCCCAGGGTGAGAATGCTCCCATTAGTGTAAGTCCGCAGTCCAGAGATCTGAGCAGGACAGGGGCAAAATGGAGGTGTTTCCAGGGCCATTTATATCCTCTGCCATGTGGATGGAAACCCATTGTTTCAAACAAAAACCTCAGCACAGGTAGTGGAGAATCACAGGTGACCAGATAGTGTTTGGAGTCACATGGGCAAGTCACATGTTCGTCCCCATTTTGCTCAGTCATTGCAGGAAGCCATTACCTATATTCCAGACAGCACATTTATAGGACAGTCCACTCAGTGTAGATGGGTGTCTCCCATGGTCCATTGTGAGTTGAGTCCTTTTGATGGGCCACTCAATTAGAATAGTCCCTCCAAGATGTGCTGGCTAACTATCTTGTGGGCGTTACCCCAGAAGCAAACATTTGAAATCCAGGTAGAGAGCCAATATTCATAACTTCAAATACAAAAATGATACATGCATAGACATAGCATAATCCTAATCAGCAAATCATAACCTTTTCATAGACATCTTACGTGCCACATCTTATACAAGATTTGTTTCAAATATATAATAGTGGCTGCAACAATGATCTATATAGTCATATTTTGATCCGATACCATCACAGCAACACTGATGTTGCTCAATTTTCACCTCTCTGTGATTTGTTACTTTTCTTATCAGTTTGGAAAATAGAGATTTCTATTTGAGCAACTTTATTTTCCAGTGGTAGTTTTACTTTTCCCAGACTATATACAAACTATATACGGTGTAGTTAAGGTTGAGTACATATCAGTAACTTAAAGGTAAAACATTCCAAGATCATAGAATATCAGGGTTGGAAGGGACCTCAGGAGATCATCTAGTCCAACCCCCTGCTCAAAGCAGGGCCAATCCCCAATTTTTGCCCCAGATCCCTAAATGGCCCCCTCAAGGGCTGAGCTCACAACTCTGGGTTTAGCAGGCCAATGCTCAAACCACTGAGCTATCACTCCACCCAATCTCAAAAGCCTTTTCTCCACCTTGTGATGACAATTGTATGACATTACCATACAATTCTGCTTAATGCATAATAATTCATAGTCCTATATTGAACTCATTTTTAAAGATGTATTAGATTATTATTTTTTTAACTCATGTTTTTTCTACAAGGTCGAGTAAATACTGTAAATTTGGGAGGATACACTGTATCCTTCATCTGTAATTGGTTGAATCCCTGCTTTAAATGCAAACTCAACTCAAGCTTAATTATGGAGTCATGAGTGGTGCTTCCATAATACTTTCTTCACTGTTTTTAGTATTTTGTTTGATCGTAAATTGGTGGCATACGAATTGCCATTGCTTTTCCTATTGTTTTATCATCATGTCTTAATTTCTTCCAAGCATCATTTTAAGCAAGTGCACAAAGCCTCAAACAGGGGTTCTCAAACTGTGGGTCGGGCCCCCTCAGGGGGTGGTAAGGTTATTACTTGGGGGGTCCCGAGCTGTCAGCCTCCACCCCAAACCCCACTTTGCCTCCAGCATTTCTAATGATGTTAAATATATAAAAAAGTGGTTCTGATTTATAAGGAGGGGTCACACTCAGAGGCTTGCTGTGTGAAAGGGGTCACCAGTACTAAAGTTTGAGAACCACTGGCCTAAAAGTAACAGTACACAGATTATCTTAACTCCATTAAGGTTCCTTTTGAGTTATTTGGTTCTGTTTTAAAATGTTGCTTTCAGAGCTATTCCCAA
Source organism: Caretta caretta (assembly GCF_965140235.1). Lineage (NCBI taxonomy): Eukaryota > Metazoa > Chordata > Testudines > Cheloniidae > Caretta > Caretta caretta. Next base: position 196,922,293 of record NC_134208.1, on the reverse strand, counting down.
AGGGCCAGATCCTGCCCTTAAATCGCCTCGCCATCTATCCAATGAGTAAGGTATTACTGAGAATAAAAATGGCAGAATCGGGCCCTAAATTACTGCAGCCTGTTTTGTTCCGTATTATGTTTAATGACCATGTTGTTTACAATTATTATTAAATTGGGTGTATCTTAGGTGGAAAATTGATAGAGATTGGTTCTTAATGAGGCATAATCAAAGTGTATATGCTATAGCCTCAAACTTTTTGTATTAAGCTGACTTTATACTATTAATTTCAAGTTTTACTTACCAACAGGAAAACTGTTAAAATAATTATATTTAGCATACCTAGTTTTTGGATTAATGTCTGTGTTCATTTTAAGTTTTTTGTTAATCTTGAGACTGCTGGTCGTGGGCACCCATCAAAAATTTTTCAGTGTGTACCTTATTGTGTTCCTTCTTGTTAAAATAGTGCTGAAGTGTTCCATACAGGTGCATAAGTGTATTATATATCACTGTAATGATTCATTCTGAATGTATTCTTTTCATTAACAATGAGTGTCCTCTCTTTCCCTGTTTCTCTAGTAATAGCATGCTTTCTACAGCTTTTTCTTTAAATAACCCTACCTTACATTTGTCTTGACTGGCTTCTGTTTACAGAAATTGTAAACCAGTTGAATGCTCTGAGCAGCTTAGATGAAGATCAAGATGACTGCATAAAGCAAGCAAATATGCCTTCAGCTAAATCAGCCAGTTCCTCTGAAGGTCTATGAGCTTTCCTCCTTTCTTTCTGTTTCTGATTGTCTGTATTTACTGTGACCTGTTACCTTTTGACTTCTGCTTGTATTCAGCTGTCAGTTTTATCATTGTGCTTTCCATCCAATGTGATTTTCAGTAATTTGTAGCACATCCAACAGGTAACAACATGATAGAGTGTCTCTCTTCAGCCACTGCATTGTCACATGATTGTGAATAGGAAAGAAAAACCACATCATTAAAACACAATTTGTGCAGTGAATAATGCCTAACCATTATAACTTGACAAAAAGTTCCTTCTCTGACTTTACATGAATGTTGCATGCAAAGAAGAGAATTGACAGTGAACGAATATACGAATCATTCATATTTTGAAATCAAGTTGCTATATTTAGCTTTCTAGATCCACTGCAAAATTTATTGAATCAAATTAGGTCCAGAAGGCCGCTGTGGCAGTGTAGTGGATTAGTACTCATCAGTGAACATCTATTTTATTCAATTAATTTCTTCTGGCTGGAAACATTGGTGTGCTACAAAATACATTAGTTTAGTTCTGCACTTGGTGATGTGGTCCAGTTCACTGTTCTCAGGGACCACTGGTGTGAATTTTCTGAATTTGAAATGTGTTTTGTGAACAGTTAGTATCCAGGGCTGGCTGTGACCACACTGAATCAATACTTCATTTTTTTCTAGAACTCATCAACAAGCTTAATTTTTTGGATGAAGAGGAACAAGAATTGGCCAATTCCAGTTCGAATCCATTTGAAGACCCTGATGCAGCAGAATTAAACCCATTCGAAGATCCTGATGCAGAAGGTGGTGAATTCATTTTCACACAATTAATCATTATTTACAGACTCATTAATGAAGCATAACTTTTTTTTCCTAAGGTTACAAACTAAAATGGTTGTTCTGGTAAAAACTAACATTATTACATGCACCCAGGCAGCAGTATCAGGAATGTTAATTGCCAATGGAAACTGAACATCTGCTTCTCCAATGATATGTCAAATTGAGGCTTCTTCTCTCTTCGTCTAGTGGTTCCACTAAATAGTGATTGTCTAATGGTAGGGATAATGCCAGAATTCTGGCCAAATAACACATTTGCTATCTTACAGTAGCTGCCGTACCGCTGGGCATATGCCTTTTTTTAATCACACCATGACAACACTAGAATGCAATTAATTGTTCTGAAGTTGTTTGGAGTTGTTAGTGTGTGAAAATTGCCATATAAAGTCAGTGTATATAGAGTACAACAAAACATAGTAACAAATATATAAAATATGTGAATGAAAATAGTGCTTCCAAAAGGTGCCAGATTGACAAATGTGGAGCCTGAAGCCTTCTACCTAGGCACAAAGAGGATCGTCAGGGAAAATTTCCCCATGCTCCCTGTCACGGATCCACAGGTCCAGTGCTCTTGAACAGCTCTGGAACAGTCCCTGGCAGGAATCCCTTTAGTAGCCCAGACCTACTTTAGGGTCACACTCCCACTAGGGAAAGCCACTTGGTTTACCGCCTCCTTAGACTGAACCTCGGAGCCTTCAGCTTCACACTGGGAGCTCCCTTCAGTGAGTCCACCTGAGTTGGACACCTGAGAGAGACTTGTACACCCCAAGCAAGCAATGCACCTCCACCTTCCTTAAACTGGAGTGACTCTCAGCCAGCGTTGTAAAAGCAGAAGGGTTTATTAGGTGCCCAAACACAGCGTAGAAAGTCCTCGGTTAACATAGAGAACAGAAAGTAACAGCATAGTCCTTGATCAGTCCCAGAGCACAGAGCCCTCTTGACCCCTCTTCAGTCCCATTCCAGGAACATCTCCTGCTTCCAGCAGCCCACACTTAACTACCCCACAAGGCCCCTCCTCATTCCTTGTTCCTGTTCCCAGGCAAACATTGTCACCTGGCTCTGCTCCTTTGTTCTCCAGTTGGTTATACCTGGCTGGCTTCCTGCAGAGGGCTGGCCATCCATGGTCGCTAGTTGCCATATGCCAAATGTCTGGGCAGGCCATTGCCTTCTTGGGCTCTCCAGGGGCATGGGAACCCAGGTCCCAGACAGCGAGGCATCAATCACCCCTGTATCTCTGGGTCTCTGCAAAGAGTCAACAACCTTTTCCCACCATCTAGTTAATCAGGCATCACATAGGGAAAACTGAGGCACGCACTCAATATTGATACAAAATATTAAGAAAAATTCCCACTCTGTCACACTCTCCCATCAGTGTACCTTAATTCTGACCCGAGAGCCATCTCTAAGGGTAAGAAGATTGTTCAGCTGCCATGCCCACTCAGCCCTTGAGCTCTCTGATTGGTGCCCGTTAGCGGAGTGGTAACTAGGTGAGTGGATTGAAACCTACCAAACTCATTTCACACAGGTCACTGACCAGCTTTCATATAGTGACAGTTGTTGGTCATTATCAGCCTGGGCTAGGCTTGGCAACATAAAAGTGAAAAGCAATTACGAATCCACTGAACTACCCAGTCCATGTTCCCCTCTTTATGTTTCTGATAGAAGTTTAAAATGCTGCTGTTTGGTTGTTATTGGTAATAGAAATAATAAACATATTTTCATAAGACATTCTGTGAAGGAGTGGACAAAAAGACCACTGGACCAATCCTGAGTGCTCCCCTTTGTTTTGTACAGTTTCCAGATGCTTCTTTCTTCCCGTATTTCTCTACCCCTTTTTTTAAAAGCCCTTACTCGCTGACATTTCACGCTTCATTTGGTCTTTTATAAACATATATGTGTTTTGTAACCTTTTCATGAAGTAATCTTACCTAACCCCTTTTTTGCTGCCAATTTTATCGTTTTCAGATCTTGTTCTTTGGGTTTATGAAGCTTACTTGCTTCTAACATTTTGCAAATGTGTAGCGCTTATTTGGATCGGTTTTTACAATTCCTTTTATCACTATAAAATCCAGCTGGGTCACTAAAATCACCTTCCCATTGAAATAGGACCATCTCCTACCTCTTTTTAAAACGTATCCCTCTGAGGCCTTGAAGTTTTGATAAATCTTTGTAGCATGTTCAATCAATTATACCCTTCATTGGTTTCAGAGTAGCAGCCGTGTTAGTCTGTATTCGCAAAAAGAAAAGGAGTACTTGTGGCACCTTAGAGACTAACAAATATATTTGAGCATAAGTTTTCGTGAGCTACAGCTCACTTCATCGGATGCATCGGATGCTGTAGCTCACGAAAGCTTATGCTCAAATATATTTGTTAGTCTCTAAGGTGCCACAAGTACTCCTTTTCTTTTTGCTTTATTGGTTTATAATTATGTCATTGTTCCTGGCAGTACAGGGAAATAACACCTTATTCTATTCTTTTTCTTATACTTCCCTCATCACCATAGCATCTGAGCACCTTTCAGTAGTGCATTAAGTAACGCTGTCACATGTGGTTCATTCTGTCTTTCCTCCATCTCCCGCTGGGGAGGATTGTGCATGCAGTGTAATGTCTTGGTAGGCTTGGCTTTTGGTATTTTTAAAAAAATGTGTATGCCGCTGTATGTGTGTTATAGAATGCATGTGCAATTTGCACTGGGAAAGGAAGGTCGTCAGGTTTGTGATGGGTCTTAGTTCCTGTGGGAACTTAGCATCTGATTCTGCAGATACTTAACTGCCAGGCATAATGCATACTTCTGTGAGAAGTTCCCGTCAGTGGAGCCATGCCAGGTACAGTTGGCAGGAGCTGGTGCAAAAGCGGGCAGTGTGTCAATTGTAAATAGTACATCAATCTGTTCTTTTGTCTCTCCTACCTTTGCAGGTTTATTACTTGGCTACTCAAAATTATTGTGGGTTTGACCCTTGGTGTGCCAAGTTGCAGCTCAGTAGCAGATATAATTATTATTACCCATTTAAAGACTTTAAAACCAACAAAATATTGAATTGATTCAAACTATGAACAGGAGCCTAAATTTTCAAAATGATTATGGGTGTCTCAATTTTTGAATCCCCAATTTGAAATAACCCAACATGGCTTGATTTTTCAAGGGCAGATGTTCACCATTTCTGACACCCTTTAAGATGTCCCAAGTTGAGTCCCCAAAAATTGAGACACCCAAGATCACTAGTCACTTTTGAAAATTAAGATAGCTGTCCTTACCTAGAAAGTATGCAGCTTTCAAAATTAGGTATTGAGTTATTATCCCATAATATAATTTGATCTGGATTGACATTGTTTTCTAAAGACTGAAATGTTTTATGAAGGCTTTGACAAATGGCCACAGAATGTTTTACATTTACTGGCCAGTCTTGAAGGGTTTAAGAGACCCATCGTGGGTACAGATGTAGGGTTCAGGAAGGTCTGGAATTCCAGAGTGGAGCCAATGTCGACCTTTCTCAGACCTCTGTGGTTTGCCTGTGACTTGTCCCTCTGTTGCAAGGTCCGTTCCTTTGCACCAGGGGGTGGGAGGCTGAGAGGACCCTCTCTCAATGCCTCCATGAAGATGGAGAAAAATAAATAGGAATCCAGGATTGTTAGTATGGGAGAGAGGGAGAAGAAGGAGAGAAATAAGAGCCAAGTTTAACTAGGCGCCTGCCACTGTCTGGAAAACCCTATACTTATCTGCAGAGTTGCAAGCTGCAAGGAGACCTGAAAATGATTTTGACAAAGTTCCATCAGTTTTAGCATATGTGTGAAATAAATTAAATCTTTTAACTAATTGTATGGTGGAGGTTCTTCTCAGCCTGGCATTTTAGGGTGCTCTACGTATTGAGCTACATCCTGTCGTCCATACTCAGACAACTAATGGGAGTGAAAACCCTAGTAAGGGGTGCAGAATTTGGCCCATAATGTTGAAGCTGAAGGGACTTGCAGAAACTATTTGTATTTTTCATTAAATTCTATGAAATAAAAAACAAATATGTAAAGCCTTGTTTTCAGGAGACGCTGTCAAGCTAATTTTTAAAAAATAGTGTAAAGCATACTTTTAAAAGATATTGTTTTCCTGCATGTCTTTTCTTTCAGGATTTTCCCTAATATGCTTTTTGATTCTGCAGTGCAAATTTTAAAAGAATTCCTGAACGCTTACACCCTAACAGAAGCAAAACTGCACACAGACTGTATCTCATCATGAAATGCTTAAACAGTACTACATTAAAGCGCTCTAGGGAACCTTTAGTGCATACTGGTTGTGTCTACATGGACCAATTAATGTGCAACACGTTACTGCGCTTTAGATATCCCCCCGCCATGTACCCCATTACACCACTGTGTAGACATGCCCTATGATAATTACAAGGCTGCCCAGTGCTGTGAGGAGATTGAATCTAGGACAGATGGGCAAGAGAGGCAGGTGGTTCTTCCAGATGCCTGGATTGCCTTATTTCGAAAAGGCTGTCCTTTGTTGATGCAAACATCTGCTGGGTGTATAGCTCACTAGGGGGTAAGTCTCCAACAGGAGTCAAAACTCTTGGACCTGCAGAAGGAGCCGGGGTGAGAAACAGAGGTACTGAAGCCAGGGACCCTGTCTTGTGATAGTGAGGCAGTAAGCCTCCGTGTCTAACACTAAATTAGTACATTTCCAGAGAGACTGTGTAAAAATCAGAGGTGTTACACAATGTGGAACCATGACATAGTCATAGGGGTCTACTCTTTTGGACTCAGTTGCAGGGTTGGTTCTTGTGCACTCCCATGAGAAAATATTTAAGAGCTAAAAATAATTTTAAAATAGAAAAGGCTTTGGTTAAAAATTAGGCAAAGGTTCAACATAAATAATACAACTTGAACTAATAATTAAGGCTACGATTTAGTCACGGGTATTTTTAGTAAAGGTCACAGGCAATAACCAAAAAGTCACGGCCAGTGACCTGTCCCTGACTTTTACTAAAAATACGCCTAACTAAATCTTACCTGCTGAGAGGAGGGGGCAGTGCTCCAATGGACGCTGCTGCTCCTGGTGTGGGGGCCCAGGGCCCCACCACTGCTGCTCCGGGGGGCATGGCCCATGGCCCCACTGTCCTTGCCGCTCCTGCGGGCTAGGGGTGGCCCTGGGCTTTGCCACCACTGCTGCTTCTCTGGGTAGGGGCAGCCTGGGCACCGTTGCTGGTCCCGGACTGCTGCTCCAAGGACCAGTTGCCTGGGGCCACCGGAGCAGGAGTGCGGCTGGCCCCAGTGGCTCCCCAGCTGCTTGGGCGAGCGGCCCTGGGGTCAGCCGCTGCAGCTGCGGAATCCGTGACCTCCGTGAAAGATTCGCAGCCTTACTAATAAGGCATATGTCTATCATCACCCTTCCTATTTTCTTCATAGAATCATAGAATAGAATCATAGAATATCAGGGTGGAAGGGACCTCAGGAGGTCATCTAGTCCAACCCCCTGCTCAGAGCAGGACCAATCCCCAATTAAATCATCCCAGCCAGGGCTTTGTCAAGCCTGACCTTAAAAACTTCGAAGGAAGGAGATTCTACCACCTCCCTAGGTAACGCATTCCAGTGTTTCACCACCCTCCTAGTGAAAAAGTTTTTCCTAATATCCAACCTAAACCTCTCCCACTGCAACTTGAGACCATTACTCCTTGTTCTGTCCTCTTCTACCACTGAGAATAGTCTAGAACCATCCTCTCTGGAACCACCTCTCAGGTAGTTGAAAGCAGCTATCAAATCCCCCCTCATTCTTCTCTTCTGCAGACTAAACAATCCCAGTTCCCTCAGCCTCTCCTCATAAGTCGTGTTCCAGACCCCTAATCATTTTTGTTGCCAAAATCATATGTTGCATCGCATTATCCTCGTTCCCTTTGTATGTTTATCTTTTGAGGCCAGGTCCCACAAGCATGACAGTGTGGCTGTGGTTCAGTAAATCACATAAATACATGAGTAGCTGTAAGCGTTGAGTCACTGATTTCAGTGGTCATACTCATGTCCTTAAAACTACGTACATACTTAACACGTTCTTGGATTGAGGCCATAAGCCTGTAAGCTTTTGGGAGTGGGTCTCTTTTTTCATATGTGTTTCGACAGGACCCTGATCCTGTCGCGGCATTTGGGTGCTACTGCAATATAACTAATATCATTGAACGTCTTTTTTTAACTTAGAAGAAATGAAAAATTATATTTAAAAAATTAGGGCTCTGACACAAGCTGGCAGAAGCCAGGAAAATCAAATCGAAGACTGACTATACACTGAGTTGCAACATATGAGTGATTTCACGTACTACATTGTTACAAGACTCTTGCTTGACCTCAGTACAATAGTTTGTTGTTCTGAAATAAAGTTTCAGCGATAACTCTGGATTCCTTTGCTTCGGTCAGTTTACCTTTAATCCTTTAGCATTATTATAATGTGCCTTTCTCTGTTTGAATCCAGTTAGACTGAAGTTATTAAAACTATTTAAAAACTTTTCTTCTAAGCCAAAACTTTAATGTTACTTTATATTACTAAAGGGAGATGTAACCTGTTTAGAAGCACGCTTCCTTTTTAGCTTTATGTAGGATTAGTAACATATGTACAGCCCAGATTTTTTTTTTTACTGTAACAACATTAAACTGAAAAATTCTGAATAATTAGTTAATGTTTGTAAAGGATTATATGAGTGCTAAGTATTGTCACTAGTGATTGATTGTTTATAAGTCTAAAAATAACTTTTTTTCAAGCACCCCTTTCTTGCCTCTCATCCATTTTTTTAATCCAGGGCATCAATTATCTTTATTCAAGTCTCATTTTAAACACCAACCTTTAATTTGGAACAATGTTAAATGCCTTTTGAAAATGTAAATACGGCTAAATCTACTAACTATTGAATACAGTAGAGCTAAATTTAACTACGGTATATGTTAGATTGCATTGGTTTCACTCAAGGAAAAATAGATTGCAGATCACATAAGATTTTTAAAGGGATTTTTGTATGTAAAGTGCCTGAATAATCATTGGTAGTTGGAAACACTCCATAATTAAGAGGTATAGAATATAGTAATAAAATGTCATATATATTCACCAGATAGAACCTGCAGCACAATTTAGTGAAGTCCATTTTTTGTGCTGTTGATCTTGTCCTTAATCATACAAGTGTGCTTATCTTCTCTGTACCCATCTTCAGTTTAAAAAAGGCTGGGACAGTTATATGATCTGTAGGTCTCATTCCTTTATTGTGGGAAATACATAGTTAATCCCTTTTTATTCTCACCTCTTCTGACAGTAGCAATATTTCAGAGTGGACAGATGAGCTGTCTCTTCTGAGACAGACAGCCGTGAAAGGGCCTGTAACAAAATATGCTCTTATACCTCTTGGAATTCAGATGTGAAAGGTTCACTGGCTCAAGGAACAGGAGTCCTGAGATTCTTCCTAAAATGAGATCTCTCAAGCTTCTTACCTGTAGCTCTCAAGTAGGATGAACCAGGGATGAGATGGAGGTCCCATTGCACTTGCCACTATATAAATGTACAGGAGACAGTCCTTGCCCAAACACTTTATAATCTAATTTAAGACAAGACACAAGTGAGTGTGACTAACAATAGGAGCAAAGTGGAAATGAGAATAAAGTTACACAGTAATACATTCCTGTGGTCAAAGGCTTGCTATGTACGCAACTTGATGGTTCATCCTGGTAACCTCAGAAAATTCAGGTCTGGTCTACAGTGGGGATTTACCTTGACTCCAGCCATCAGCGTGCAAATCCCTAACCTAAATTGGATAAATCGCTGTAAACCACAATTTACACTGGTTTCAAGTGGGAATAAGCTCCAAGAAACACAAGTAGCAGCTTTGCTTGTCTATACTGGCTAGTCATCAGTGGCTGTACTGGGGCAAATCCCAAGTGTGGACAAGGCCCTTTTGGGGAACTTTGGGCTCTAGTGCCATACAAATAATAAATAATATTGTCTGTCTTTTAAATTGAAATGATCTATTATGTTCAACCCAGTAATTTCAAAGCTCAAAAAATAAAGGGCACTTCACATCATGAATAAACTGTGAATTGTTATTGCAAATAAAGTTTGTTTGTTTTTTTTTGTTAAAACTGCTAGTAAAGAGCCTGCTTGCATGGGATGAGAGCTCACTTTCCTGCAATAATGCCATCTTGTCAGAGCAGTAGTAAGATGAATTCCTGACCATTTATGACTGCAAGAATAGTGGGGTTAGTCCTGATAAATTTCAGTGTGGTTAACATTCTCTGTCTATGTATGTTTTCATATTGTTCCAGTCACAAAGATATCTGCCAACAATCTCTGCTAGTGTAAAATTCTTCCTCTGTTGCTGGAAAGAATTGTGTAGAGTTGCTGGCTATAAATCCCAAACTATGTATTATTAATCTGATTGTGTATCTCTTTAAGGATAATTTAAATTTGTTGTAATAGAGAGAGTGTATTTACTATTGTTATCAAAAATCTACGGCAGAAGTTCTGATATGTACACTAAAAATGTGTAATTAGTCATTAACTTGCTTAATAAATGATTTTCCAGTGTTACTAGATCATGTGTTTTAAATAAGACATGGAGGGGTCCCAATCCCTACCACCACTTAAGGGCCTACAAAATGTCATTTCATTTAGGAAATCATTATAAATTATAAGAGTACAAAGAAGCATTTAAAGCATTATTGTTGGGACCTGAATAACCTAATTGGGAAAATCCGTTAAAAGAAAATCACATCTATTGAGATCCTATTTACATGAGTGAGTGAGGGACAAATGACTAATATGGCTGAAAGAAGTTTTGGATAAGTGGGAAATTTCTCAAAGGGTGTGACTACACTGCAGTTAAACACCCATGGCTGGCCTGTGCCAGCTGACTCCAGCTCGGGCTAAGGAGCTGTTTAATTACAGTATAGATGTTCGGACGCAGGCTGTGGCTCAAGCTCTGGGGACACTCCCGCCTTGCAAGATCCTAGACCCTGAGCTCAGCGCAAGCCCAGATGTCTACAGTGCAATTAAACAGCCCCTTAGCCTGAGCCCTGCGAGCCCGAGTCAGCTGCCATGGGCCAGGCGCAAGTGTTTAATTGCAGTGTAGACATACCCAAAGTGTTTAATATCCTCCCTCCTTGCTCCTCAGGGGACATTACCTTTCACAGCTTACTTTTGGCTAAACAAGGTCACACTGTAAATAAAGCATTAATATTCACTTCAAGGCAAAGACCTTAGATTCCAAGTTTCAGTTCAGATTAAAGCCCCATAAAATATAAAGATCTGCTAAAATAGTTTTGAATTTATTTTGTATTAAATAATCTTTTTAAAATGCTTTTTATAGAACACGATACTGAAACAGCTTCATCTTCAAAACCAGAAGACTCTTACTATGGTGATAATTATAATCCCTTTAAAGAGGAAGGTGCTCCAGAGTACTTGAACCCATTTGATGAGCCAGATCCTGAACCTGAAACGTTTGTAACTATCAAAGATTCTCCTCCACAACCTGCAAAAAGGAAAAATGTAAGACCGGTGGACATGAGTAAATACCTCTATGCAGATACTTCTAAAACTGAAGAGGAAGAGTTAGATGAGTAAGTATAATATTTGTAATATTTCATCTTGAAGCAATCTTAAAGTATTAGTGGGATTGTTGACATAATCTCAAGGTATAAATGGATTTAACCAGGGTGGTTCTTGCCCACATACACAGGACAGAATTCATGAATCTCCCAAGCATGTTGACAGGATCTGTGGGGACATTTTTCTGCATGTACCTGAGGAAAGATTTTGCCTTTCTTGGCAACACTGAGTAATTTCAAGTGAGGTAGAGAGGGAGGATTGATGGGCCTTGGTCCTTCCTGTCTTGTCGCTATTTTTTTTTTTTCTTAAACCAGAATATGTTTACTATTAATGAAAGTGAAAGTTCTTGGAATGAATGCACTTTGGGTGAACTGAGACACCTGGGAATCCATATAGCAAATGTTGAATCATTGGGAAACTCATCAAGGCAGCAACTACTTGAAAGGATGAAAGAGAAACAGTCTGTGCACTTCCTTGGAATTTGTTTTTAATAATTCTTCATCACGGACCATTCTAAAATCAAGGTTGGATGGTTTTTATCTAAAAGATCTGCTCTAGGAATTATTTTGGGAAAGTTCTCTGGCCTGTGATATACAAGAGGTCAGACTAGATGACCACAATGGTCCGTTCTGGTCTTGGAGTCTAAGAACCCTATCTCAAATTTTTTATAAGACGGTCTTTGACTGTCTTATATTCTAGTAATGAAGCAAAATAGGATGTGAGGGCATTTTGCAATAATTATGCAATTTGGGATGATTGAAGGCACAAGCGTAAGGTGTGCTTGTGTCTTTAATCACCTTAGGAATATGGTTATTACTCAGCAACCGCACCACCCAGCAAGGATTTATGGTGAGTATACATGAGCAATTTTACAGGCGACAACTGTAATTAACTTTTAATTGTAAAGACCTTGATGAGATTTATTATGGCAAGACACTTTCGTGGCTCTTATATTTAATAGTAATTAAGGTGTCATGTTTTCATCCTAATGTTTGCTTTCTTTATAGCTGTATTTTAGGAAACTGAAGAAGTTCCATGCACACTGATAGAAATGCATATAGGACCCCGGGGTTCATTTTCTCTTAAGTTTTGTTCCCATGAATTTTTGTTTTTTAGTTTTGTCTGGTTTTTGTTGTGCTTTGTTTTTGTTCGGTTGTGAAAAATTGGCATTAGGGAATGCTTTCTCTGCCAACTCCATTCAGTGTGTGGGGTGCAGGAGAGTTGGTTTTCTGAACAAACAGCACTGGCTGCTGTATCTTCCCAGACCAAGAGTATGATTGTGCTGTTGACAGTGACGCTAGACATTCCTGATCACTCACTGATCAGGAGAGTCTGAAAGGGGAAATATTAGTATACATACCCAAAGAGATGGAGACAGCGAACAGTTAAAACTGAGGAAGAGAAGAAGAGAGGAAAGAGACAAAAGTGACAGTGGAGGGGCAAGTGAAGGATTTTTTCTTTGTTTTACTTACACCCACATCCCTATCCTAAACAAATCTCTGCCAAACAGGCCACTGCAGTGTTTTAAAGGGCAGGCTTGTTTTTTCTTCCTGTCTGTGAGATTGTGGATTTCAGGAGCTCTTTGTTACAGCAGCTTTTGTTTTGTTTTAATTTTTTATTTTTCAAGTCTCTTGGGGGGATTTACAACCCCTGTTTGCTTTATTTCCTTAACAGACGGTAAAAATGAACCCCCCCCCCCAGGATAAATGTTGTTCAAACCTAAGCTGGCCTGTATTTTCATTATTAAAATGGAGGGTGAAGTGGTTAAATAGCATAGTAAATTTAGACTTTTACATCATAGTCCCTACTGGAGACCCTTCCTACTTTTTCACAGGCTCCTAAGGAGGAAAAGCCTTGGAAAAGTTGCGGGGACAGTTTATTAAACGTATGGAGTAGAATGGGGCAAGGGAAACTCTTGCAGTTCTGCATTGTGGATTGTTATGACACAAGGCCTGTTTAGGAACATAGGGATTGGTATACTGGGTTAGAACAGTGGTCCATCTAGATCAGTATCCTTTGCCAGGTAGCAGCAATCACCAGATGCTTCTGTGGAAAATGGAAGAAACCCCATGAAAAACAGTTACGGAATGATGAGTATATAGGGGAAGCTTTTCCTCACTCCTGTAAGTTAGTAGTTTGCCTGTGCCCTGAAGCCTGACAGTTTATTCCCCTTTGTACATTTTGTGTTCTATCGCATGTGACTGTGGATATCCTTATCTACATAAATATGTAACCCCTTTTTTGAATCCTGCTAAGTGTTAGGCCTGAGTGGCACTGTATGGTGACAGGTATGCACTGTGTAAAATGTAGTTCCTTTTTGCAGTTTTCCAATGTATTTTTTTTCATTTTGTTGAACGTCCCCTGGTACTACTTTTATATAAAAAAGGACAATTAGGAACACCTGATTTACTCTCCTCTATACCCTTCCTTATCTTATAGATCTCTATCATGGTCCCTCTTACTTGTCTCTTCTCTGAGCTAACTGGTCCTAACCTTTTCAATCTCTCTTCATACAGAAGTCTCTCCATGTCTCTAATCATTTTCATCGCCCGTCTCTGGATGCTCCTATTTCTGCTACTGTATATCTGTTTTAAGATGGGTGACCAGACCTAAACACGTGTTGAAGATCAGGGCAAACTGTTGACTTATATAACAGCATTATGGCATTATAAAGCTTTCAGTAATATTTCCTGTATCACTCTTTATACATCCTGTCATTCTGTTTGCATTTTTGAGCAGCAATGAGCAGATGCTTTCTTTGAGAGTGGTTTTGAGAGTAATAGGAGGGCTACATGTCAAATAGAAGAATGCCAAAGGACACTCCCGTTCCTCATTTGAAAAGCTGTGCATTTTTACCCTTGCATTTAAAGGATTTTTTGTGTTTGGTTGGGTTTTTTTGCAGTATGCTTCATGAATCACATTGTATTCTTCTTGCTGTGTTCATGTTAAATTTGATGCTCACTACCAAGAATAAGGATGAGCAGACTTTTAAAATCGGATGCCTGGTCCCATTATCCTTTCGAGAAGGCAGAGCATGGATTTTGGACTCAGTCTTGTAGACAAGATGAAATAAATGTTTTTTAAAACGTTAGAACTATCATTATGAGAGGGTGGTAGGCAGGAATGGGAACTGGAATGTGACTGGGAACTTGCTTCTGTAGGGCCAATGACATAATGGCAATCTAACTTTTTTTTAACTAAAAGTCCATGCCATTAGATATCTTCAGTGCGAGGCCTGGGTTCCATTTTGATCAAGCCCTATACTGAACTCTGACCACAGCTCTGGATATCTCTCATGCCTAAGAAAAGTGAAAGCTAAATGTTAAATTACTTAGCTCTGAGATCTGGGATTTTTTTTACGTTAAATGCCAGTGCAAAATGTCCTTAACATTAGAAAATCCTAATGGAATAAGTTAGAGGAAGCATGATTCAGTGTACTTAAATCAGGAAATCCGTTTCAAGGCATGTACTGTTAGAGCGCCCTGAGAGTTGATTTCTAATCCCAGAGCTGCCACAGAGCTGCTATGTAACCTTGGGCAAAGTACATAACACCCCTGTGCCTTATTTTCTCTATTGGTAAAAATATTTACTTTAAATGGTATGCTTAATGGAGACTTGTTTCATTGATGACTGCCAAGTACACTGATATCGTCAGAATATGTATGTAAATGCAAAATATTTATGATCATAGGTATATTGTGGTAACAGTGCTACAGTTTAAATGTTCTATTAAGGATATTCAACTATCAGGAAACTCAAAACAAAGCTCTTGTGGGTTGAAATTTTGGTCATAGCTCAAAGACGGAAGTGTTTTGCAAAGTTTGAATAAAGTTAATTTGGCCATTTTTTAATTTTAGGCAAGGATCAAAAATTACTTGTGCGTTTGTAAAAATGCACTCATACGTTTTTTTAAAAAATCAAAATTGGCCGGTGACTAGTCCTTAATAAAGAATAGTTGCTTTGCTAAGTTAAATAAAGTTACGCATTTGAAAATTACATAAGTACGCACCTATTTAAATTGCACTGTTTTATAGTATCACACTTAGCCTATTCTTTTAATTCTATTTCATTTGAAAATCATTTTATTGAAAGAAGAACTAAATTCCATTAGCCAGTAATACCAGCCCAAAACATATTGAATAGATTAAAATAAAAAATTGAAGTTATATTCAAATCAAATGATTTGGTTCCATAGTTTCTATTCTCATTAACCAGACTGAATTAATGGAGGGCACTATAGTTGGTGAAAGTTGCAACTATGTTTTCTAACTTCTTGAAGTTGATTGATAGAGTAGAGAAACAAGTAACTGCAGTGTTGATGATTGCTGATTACTGAGATGTTTGCTGGGTGCCTTATCTTGTGATGGACAGTTCAGCTTCTCTCTAGATAAATTCCATTATAACTGTTGGTTTTATAATATAGTTGAAGCACAGACTGCATACGCCAATTAGTATCTTCCAACCAGGATTCATTCAGCCAGATTTTGCCTGGTCTTGCTCACCAGGCAACCAAACATGAGCCAAATTCTGCTGTGTTACAAATCTGTAAATCTGGAGTAAATCCACTGACTTCAAAACTTGGATTTTACATTATAATTTACCATTATGACAAGAACTAGAAACCAAGCCTGTGTCATGTTTCTGATATTTTAGGAATCTTATTAAAATGAACAGTTCAAAGAAATGGTTAGGACTGGTTTTAAAATGAGGTGAAAAGTGTAATATCAATGTGTTCTGCCTTTACTATACACTGAAGGTAGATACAGCCTATGTTTAAAGCAAATTCTAAACAAGCCTGTAACTTGCTTAATTGTAGGCCTTGCTTCTTGGTGAATGTGTTGTGGTAAAAGTCTTTATTTAAGAGCAGGAATGTAAGAAAATTAATTTTAAAATGTGGTTCCACCCAGCTCTCAGATTTCTTTACTCCCATTAATCTGAATTTTTTACTCACTGCAAATTAACATTAACTTCTTAGAAAAGTCCCAGTGCACATAATTTCTGTAATTCTAAGTAAGGGTGTAGAGGGTCAGTTAGTTCACTGTCAAAACATGCTGCATTTGCTGGCTAGTCAGAAGACGAAATTGTGGAACTAAAGAAAACATTGTGATCTCCTATAAACATATTGTTCTTCACTCTTTATCTTTTTTCATTTTTATTTTCACCTTCCTTTGAACTCTGTAATGTTTGAAGACAGCTCAACAAGGTTGTCAGCAAAATTAGAACAATTGACAGGTACTGTTGAGTCTTCTGTTTCAAACCGAATACCGTCCTTTTTCCTCCTCCTCCTCTGGAGCATGTCCATCCTTTTTTGTTTAAACTGTTATTTTGACATCACCCTTAGCTTTGACTTCACTCATGTTTTTTTGCATTTGATGAGTGCTGAAGTGAGAACACCTCAAAGATGCCTTCAGTCAGCGGGCTAGTTATTTTAGTCTTA
The DNA here is from genome assembly GCF_965140235.1 of Caretta caretta. Lineage (NCBI taxonomy): Eukaryota > Metazoa > Chordata > Testudines > Cheloniidae > Caretta > Caretta caretta. Next base: position 196,905,706 of record NC_134208.1, on the reverse strand, counting down.
ATCTCTCCTGTAATAAACAGCAGGAGTCCCACAGTAAGGTGAGCTTCATGCACCAAGCTTGTTGCTGAATGGTTGTTTTAGTTTTTTCCTCCCTTCTCCACATTCCCAAAGATGTGTTTACTAAACTTCAGCCTTCAGAGGTACACTTATTCTCTGTGGTGTAACACAACAATTGCTTTCTCCTGCTCACTGATAAAGAGGAAAAGGCATCAAAGTCAATTCTAAGGCATTTCAATAAATTGAGGAAAATATTTTAAAACTAAAATATTCTTAAAGGGTTTTTTGTTTTTAAAGTGAAATAGGAAAGGAACTGGAGTGCTAAATCAGCTATTAATGAAGAATACTTATTATAAAAGTTCAATTTTTAAAGTTTCATTTATCTAAAAACTGCCTACCAGTTTGGTTCTCTAGCATGGAGAGGAAAATTCTGACTGGATATGAGTGCTTAACCTCTTATCTAATGCTGGATACAATATTGTTTCCATCTAAAAATGAATTCAAGGGTCTGAAGCTATTTATTTTTGATGTGTTGCACTTCATCTAATTGTATGTAGGTTTGCCTTTTGGGAATTTATGTCATGTTACTGCATGAGCACAGAGTTCAGCAAATTATACATATACATATACGTGTATATCTTACTGGGAAAGTGTACAATAGTAAAAGATGGAATAATGGATCAGATGATTATTTTTATAAGTGGAGGTCTGTTGGACATATGGAAAAGAATGGAAAATAAGAGACAGAGTGAATACATTAGCTTGATACAGAGGAGGACCCCTTATTAGATACAATATTGCTATCTATTTTACATACTGAGAGTAAGTACATTAAATGATTAGGAAAAGCTCTGTATGATCATCTGACATAAGACTCATTGGAGACCTGGCTAAAAAGTGTAAATGCTAGGAAAGTGCTTATTTTATTTATCATTGAGAGATGGAATATAAATAGTGCAGCTGTGGTGATAACGCATCAGACTACACATGAACATGTTTGACTGGGTTTCTTGAAAGATATTTAGCCAAATAATGTGCAAAACAAAGGGCTATTTATCTATGCAAACAACATTAGCCATTATTTTCCTGTGCTGTTGTGTGTTCCATTGAGTGTTCTCAGACTTATATGATGGCTGTTTGTGACTGAAATGAAAATGTACTTGACTTTGACTGTATATACACTGAGGTCAAGATTTTCAAACATAAGGTATCTAAAATTGGGCTCCAAAATCCACATTTAGATATCTAAATAAAACTCTCTAGATTCTCAAAGTTGTTTAGCACCTCCAACATCCATCAACTTCGATGAGACTTGTGGGTGCTCAGCCACTTTTCTATAGGCAGCTGAATATGGACTTAGGAACCTAGTTTTAGATACCCAGTTTTGCAAATGTTGGCCTAAAGCAATTGCTGGCTGTACATAATTCACTCATCGGTCTTTTAAAAAAAAAAAAAAGAAAGAAAGAAAGAAAAATGAAAAAGACAGCAACAGCACAATCAAAACAATCAACTATTATTTTTGTTTTGAAAGTGCAAAGAGATAGCAAAGAAATATGTTTCCCTTCTTTTAATTAGATCAAATCCATTTTATGAACCAAAATCAAGCCCTGCTTTAAATAATCAAGTTACTCCACTGCAAGAAGCAGAAAGGATGAAAAGAAAGGCTCCTGCACCACCAGTCCTCTCACCAAAGACAGAGACAGGAATGAGTGAGAATATGTCAGCTGTTCCTGCAGTGAAGGAGCTTTCTTCTTCTCCTAAGGTAGGTTTTTCATAACCAAATGTTGTGATGGCTGATTAAAGTACCTCTGTGTGTATTGTGTGCATCTTCTTACTGCAAGTCATCTTAAAAACTATGTACCTAAATAAAGTGCACCCTCGCTCCCTTATTCTTCCACTGACTCATATGCATATTGAGAGACCAGTGGTAGAGCTACTTGATGACAGCAATGACAACTGCAATGTCAAAGAGAAAAGGGGCTTCTGGGAACAAATAGTCTAGGACAGCGCTGTGCAATGAGAGGGAAGAAAATCAAGTTGTACAGTATTGTGGCTTGATCTATGATAATGGCACTAACGCTAAAAATATTGTAGGCTGCAGTGTGCGGACTAGGTATTTTTGAGGTATAACAGCCGACTCATGTAAGTATGAATTGCATCTCCTGTAAATCAGCAGTTACTACCCTTTGTGCATCTGTAATAACCTTAGCATTTCCGATCATGAGTTTATACATTAAAGGGAGCCTTTTAAAACAGATTTAGCATATTATTGCAAGTGAGTTTACTTTTTGGGTGGGGAGGAGATGGAAGAAATCTTTCTACCTCTCTCACACAGCACCAAGCCCAGGATCTCAAGTTTAAACCTACTACCGTCCTTCAGGCCCCGTGTTGTAGCAATCACCATTCCATTTAAGAGTTGAATGGGATTCCTTGTCATATCTACAAACCACTGCTTAACTGGTCAGAATGGTTGCTGATGATCCCTGGTCCTTAGGGGCTGATCTCACTCTCTCCTCAGCACTCAGTCAAAGGAAAGAGTCTCAGGCCTGGTCTATACTAGCAAGTTAGGTTAATGTAAGCTGCCTTGCATCCACCTACTTGTCCAAGGGTCTACACTTAAATTTGTCTCCCACTGATATAAGTGCCCCATTATGCCGACAAAGTAACACCACCTGCTTGAGCGGCACCGGGCATGGTCGATGTACTGAGGTTGATGCTGCGCAAGTGTAGACACTGTGTTACTTACGTTGACCCTAACAGTCCACCAGCAGCTGGCCCTTAATGCTTGATTCTGCCCCAGGGTCATGGAGGCTGGAAGGCCCTCCTCTCCTCTAAAGCCTGGCACATTTTTGAAATGCCATTTCCTGATTGTCCAGCTTGGTGATCACACCTAGCAGCACTCCATTGTTATATGCAACTGACCATGCTGGCTACACATGCCACACATGCTCCGACACAGAGTAGACAGGAAATATTGGATCTCCTGGGCCTGTGGTGAGAAGAGATTGTACAAGCACAGCTACAGACCCAAGCATAAGTGTCTATGAGCAGATTTCACGGGGGATGCAGGAGAAGGGGTCTGACCGAGACTGGCAGCAGTGCCACCTGAAAGCAAAGGAACTGCGTCAGGCATATCAGAAGGCCAGGGAGGCCAACAGTTGATCTGGTGCCAAGACACAGACCTGTTGCTTTGACAAAGAGCTGCATGCCGTACTTGCTGGAGAACTCACCACCATGGATACCGCCGAGGAGCCCAAGCCACAGGCCCCTGGCATGATCAGAAAGGAGGATGGGGGACGTGCAACCAAGGGATCCAGCTATGCTGTGAGCCAGGACCTGATGAGACTCCCACACCATGCAGTCAATGCCAACGGGCGAGCCTGATGCAGGGGGAGGAAATTTGGGTAAGTGTGTAATTGTGTTTCCCATTACAGTGGTGTACTGATGGCACCCCCAACTTAATAGGACACAGCTAATGACTTTTAATTAATGTATTCATGCTAGAAGAGGCAGCAGTGCAGCAAAGAGAGGTAGCATTTTTATTTACCTATCATTCCCTTGTAGAGTTAGGCAATGGGAACCATTGCTTATGTACACAGGGATGTCCCTTGAATCCTCCTGAGAAATCTCAATGAAAACTTTCATGGGGGTACTCTGCAATCCTCTCCGAAAGATTTCGGGGGGCGGGGGAGGAAGGGCAGTCTTATTTCTTCCTCAGTGGTAGGACACTTTTGTATGTTAGTCAGCAATAACTTTGTCAGGCACCATCGCATACTCAGGCTAGCAGCTTATGGGCCGAGGTGGCTTCTGGACCCCAGAAGCAGCTGTGCTGTCTGTGCCTCTGTTACGGGCAGAAGTGAAAAAATCATCATCACCTGTGGGAAATGGTGCCAGTATTCAGTGCCATTGCCCTGTACTCATAGTTTCATGCAGCCAAGCAATTCCCTCCTCATTCCCCTCACCCCTGCCAGGCCATCCTCACCGTGGCTGGTGCTGTGAGTGGCACCGTGCACAAGCCCTCCGAAGCAGAATAGTCAATGAGCATGTCTTATTTAAAACTCTAGGGGAGCAAGGGAAGGGAGTTCTAAATATTAACTTTCACTTTGCACTGTGATAATATTGAGAGTGGTACGTCTGTGTTTTATCGGAAGCTGCTGCCATTGTGGCCTTGAGGGGTTTTCCCCTCCACGCCCATGGAACATCTGAACCAGATAAGGAGGACTTGAGATGGCATGTTCCATGAGACCCTGCAAGCCAGTGCTGCATCAGACCATGAGCAAAGAGCCTGGAGGGCGAACATTGAAGTGAACTGGAGAAGGAAATAGTGGAGAGGAGAAAGGCCCAAGAGTCCCAGCAAGAAAAGGAGAGAGAGAAGCAAAGGACATAATGGGGCTTCTCCAGCAGCAAACAGATGCTGCGGACTCTTGTGGACCTATGGGTCAAACAATCACAGGCTTGCCTCCTTTTGCAGTCCACGGAAAATAGCATTACAGCAGCTTTCTACACCCCCCTTCAACATTCCACATGGTATCAGGGGCCACATCCCTCCCCTACCACTTCGCCCCAGGGGACATTAAGGAGAACCCCAGCTTCACATACTCTGACCTGTAAAAGCCACAGTTCCTGTATGTGTAGGTAAAGTGGACATGTTTGTTCTTTCCCATTGTTCTGTTCCATTAACTTAAATTTCTTATGTATTTGCTTTTAAATTGCACAGATTTTTCTTTGCACTGGTTTTGCTACTGAATAAAATTATATTCTTTGGGAAATAATTAAACTTTATTAGTTCACAACACAGGCTGCAGAGTGTCTAGCAGTTCTGAAAGCACCCTCTTACTTGTTACTGAACACTGTGACACAACTCATAGGATCAGTGACAATCAGTGTAATAATCATAAATGTACACCAAGCACCACACAATTCCTAACAGGCCCCAAAACTGCAGGGTCAGGTAGAGCACAGTACTTCACAATGCATTACTGTGGCTCAGTGTTAAAGTGCTCTTCCCTGTGCTGTATAGATCTGTGTTGAACTCTTCTAATAGCCCTTGTGTCTGGCTGTTCAAACTTGGCAGACAGCTGCTTCACCTCCACCCTGGCAGCAGCTTTTCTCACCTCCACCCTGGCAGCAGCTTTTCTCCATTCTTTTGCTTCATAGGTATTATGCAGGACACAGCATGCAGCTCTACCAGTTGGGATTCTTTTAAAAAAAATTTTTTTACTGAGATCCAATCTTATGGGTAAACGATGCCAGTGTCTCCCTTCAGTCTACCAAAAGTGCATTCAGCTGTCGTTCTGCACCTGGTGAGCCAGTAGTTTAATCTTTCCTTGCTGCTGTCATGCTGGCCAGTGTACAGCTTCATGAGCAATGGGTAGGCTGGGTCTCCCAAGATCACTACTGGCATATCAACACCACCAATGGTAATCGGCCTCTTGGGAAAGAAAGTCCTTGCTTGTAGCTTTCTCTGTTCTTAAAGATGCAAACATCATGCACCTTCCCTGACCAGCCCACATTGATATCGATGAAGCATCCCTGGTGATCCACCAGTGCTTGCGTAACCATGGGAAAGTAGCCCTTTCTGTTGATCTCCTCTGTGGCAAGGTGGTCTGGTGCCAAAATAGGATATGCATGCTGTCTATTGCTCCACCACAGTTCGGGAACCCCATTGCTGCTTATCCATCCACTATGTCCTGCACATTGCCGAGAGTCACAGTCCTGCATAGCAGAAGACTATTAATGGCTCTGAATACTTGCATGACAATGGACCCCACGGTGAATTTTCCAAGTCCAGAATGGTTTCCCACTAACTGGTCGCAGTTGTGCATTGCAAGTTTCCAATGTGCAATGTCCACTCACTTCTCCACTGTCAGCACAGCTCTCATTGTGGTGTCCCTGTGCTGAAGGGCTGGGCCAAGGTCAGCACATAGATCCAGGAATTTGGCCATGCACATCTGAAAGTTCTGCGGTCACTGCTCATCATCACCAAACCTGCATTATGATGTGATCCTACCAGTCAGCACTTGTTTCTTGGGCCCAGAAGCAGCACTCCACTGTCTGCAGTGTTCTGTGAATGCCAACAACAACTGTGAATTGCTTCTCACTATGTCCCACAGCAATCTGTCCTTCAAGAAATCGTCATGTACTCAGCTGATTCCATTCTTCTTACAGCTCTGCAAATACTGGAGGATCGTATGTCCTGTGCTTGCAAAGTTTCCGACAATATTGCAGAGCCGTGCAGGCTCCAGGCTTCTGGCAGAGAGCAAGGAGGGATGTGCAGGTTCATGTACAATTACCAGGACAATGGAGCATCTGCAGTAGCACCATCTGTGGTATAACCAGGATCCAGAAAATCCAAGAAAGGGATTTCCACTGGTGACATATTATCCCTTTGCTCCTGAATACAAACTTCACTAACACACTTTTTCTACCCTATGTTCTTTTATAGACTGCCATTGAAAAACAATGAAATTAAATACAAATTAAAATATCAAGGTTTGGTATTTGGCAAAAGCAAAGAACTTCTTTGTATAACAAATAATTATTATACTGTAGTGCCGAGAGGCTCCAACTGAGAGCAGGGCTCCATTGAGCTAAGTGCTAGTACATATACGTAGTCAGATACAGTCTCTGCTCCAAAGAGCTAAACATCTAAATAGACGAGACAGACAAAATATCATTAACCTCATTTTTACAGATGATAACAGAAACAGAGAAATTATGGCCAAGATTTTAAAACAGACTTTAATAGACTCAGAGAACTGGTAGGTAAGGTTCCATGGGAAGAAAATCTAAGGGAAAAAGGAGTTCAGGAGAGCTGGTAGTTTTTCAAGGAGATAATCTTAAAGGCACAACTGCAAACTATCCCAATGCTTAGGAAAGATAGGAAGAATAGAAAGAGGCCAATATGGCTTTATCAGGAGCTTTTTAATTGCCTGAAAATCAGAAAGGAATTCTATACAAAGAAGAAATATGAACAAATTGCTGAGGAGCAGTACAAAAGAATACCACAAGCATGTAGGGACAAAAAGAGTAAGGCACAAATGAGTTATCCTAGCAAGGAAAGTAAAAGGCAATAAGAAGTGATTCTTTAAATACATTAGGAGCAAGAGAAAGATGAAGGAAAGTGTAGGTCCTCTACTTAGCAGGGAAGGAGAGCAAATAATTGATGAAATCAAGAAGGTTGAGGTGTTTAATTTTGCTTCAGTCTTCACTAAAAAGGTAAATGGCGATCAGATACTCAACACAATATTAACAGCAAGAGAAAAGAAATGCAAGCCAAAATAGAGAACAGGTTAAAGAATATTTAGATAAGTTAGATGTAGTCAAGTTGGTAGGGCCTGGTGAAATTCATCATAGGGTATTTAAGACACTAGGTGAAGCAATCTTGAAACCATTAGCAATTATTGTAGAGAATTCATGGAGAACCGGTGACATCACAGGCCATGTCTATACATATGGCTAGATCAGCACTCCTGCGAACAATGCAGCAGTGTCAATTTTAGCAGGTCTGGCAAAGACCCACTAAATTGATAGCAGAGCACTCTCCCATCGACTTCTATACTCCCACTTACTGAGAAGCATAAAATATGTCAGGGGGAGAGCATCTCCCGTCGACACAGCGCAGTGGAGACACCGCTGTAAGTCAACCTAAGTAGCGTAACTTAGAGTAGTTAGTAATGGTAGTTGATAGCGTAACTTAGAGTAGTTATCAATGGTTCACTCTCATACTGGGAGGATGTATCTAGTGAGGTCAGTCCTGGTGCAAGTACTATTCAATATATATTACTTCATTAATTACTTGGATAATGGAGGGGAGAGAATACTTACAAAATTTGCAGATGACACCAAGCTAGGAGAGGTTGTAGGCATTTTGGAGGTCAGGATTGGAATGAAAAATGACCTTGACAAATTGGAGAATTGGTCTGAAAGTACTACAGTAAGGAAGTATGCACAAATACAAAATGTCTGCTTTGTGACTCTGGCCAAGGCACACTGTGATTTTTCCCTTTCTTGGGAGTCTTTCAAAGTCCTTCAGTACCAGTAGTGTCAGGCAGTCCTCATGGTCTTTGACCTGACTGTCACTCCCACAGTGGCTCAAGCTATCTTGCTGTTCACTGCCTTATGCAATGACACTCTGCAGTGGACGGTAAGGGAAATCAGGCCCACCTTCTACGCTGGGTTCCAGCTCAGAGCCCTGTAGCAAGCAGTTACGGTCTGCAGATACACCAGCCTTCCTGCTCTTGGCTCTAGACTACTTCTTACTATGCTTCTCCAATCTTTTTATTCTCCAGCCTTCTCTCTTTGGCCTACTAGATAAACCCTTTCCTATCCCTGCCCCTCCCTTCTCCCTTACCTCAGGGAAAGAGATTACAGGTTGGCACGTTGCCAGCCTCCTGACTTTATAGAAGCCCCACTTGTTCCCTCACAGGTGAGCTTCCTTCTAATTAGTGCCCTCCACACCACGTAATCTCCCCTATTTGCAGCTTAATTAGCTGATTGGGCCCATCTGGTGTAATTCAAATTTTTCAGGGCCAGTGCAGGGAGCACACCCCATCACAGTGCCTAATTATGGATTTAGAAGCCTAAAGTTAGCCTAAAGCCTGTTTTTGAAAATCTTGGCAAAAGTGATTTTCCCCAGGCCACAAAGGAAATCTGGGCAGAGCTGAGAAACTAATCCAGATCTCTCAAGTCCCAATCATTTGCTTTAATGATCAGACCATCGTTGCTTGCACTGCTTTTTTGCACATGCGTTAATATACTTGCACCATTCCAAGCAATGGTTGATTTGGGGCTCTTAAAACACGTCTGTTTCCCTTGTTGAAGAAAGAGTGATGTCAGAGCATCAAGTATGGCATAATTTGTTCTGCTTACATTATGTTACATGTTCTTATCTACTATATGCATGTGAGTCCTGTTAACTATTAAACCAAGATAGACCCAATTGCACCTTGGCAACACCAGAAGCTCCACCTCAGTCACCCTGAGCTGCTATCACAAATATCTCCCTTCATTGTCGGTGTCCTTACAGATCTCCAACTCTCCTCCCGACTTCCACAAAATCATCTTCTCCTGGCTGCCTTAATGAGGAGCCAGACAAGCAGCAGCACGTCCACTCTTAACAGGTCCATCACATTGCACTCTGCAATGGAGCTGATAGTGATGCCTTAAGGCTATGTCTACATTACGAGTGAGTGTTGTGATCCCCAGCTCATGAAGACATACTCATGGTATCTCTTGTCTGAGCGAACACACTAAAAAGTGTGACTGCTGTAGCCCAGACAGTGGCAGCAGGGTCTAGCGGCCTTGAGTACAAACCCACTTCAACCCTCATGGGTACATACGTAGGGTGGCTACTCCATGCCACTGTTGTCTGTGATACGCAGCTGTGCTACTATTTATAGTGTGCTAGTTCAGATGGGAGTATGAATACGTTCGTGCGAGATGGGAATCAGACCCCAGCTTGAAGCATAGACATGCCCTTACCTGACACTTCGAGGTATGAAGACCCTATTTTCAGTTGCTTATAATTTTGCAAACCTTTAACCATTTTGACTGAAATTTTCTGTGCTGGGTGTCTGACTCAGGATGGATTTTTTTTTTTAATTGCTTCAGCAAAAATAATTCAGTCATTTCTGAAAACAAGATGGGGGAAATGCATTGTTTTGCCCATTTTTTTTTTTTTTTTTTTTTAAATCTTACAACCTGTTCTTTGAACAGCTGTAGCTTCACCAGGGTTTGGGACAAGAAGTTGAAATTTGGCAGGTTCTTAGCCTTTATATCAAGAATGTACTCTGTGCTGTTTTTGTTAAAAATTGCCCAGAGCTGGCCAAGCTAGAAGTTTATTATTTGGTATCTAAATTGTCCAAAGATTTTGTCTGTCCTGGGCATGTTCCAGCCCAAGGTTGCAAGAGCTAAGCAGAACTTTCCCTGTGATTGCTGCTCTTGACTGCTGTGGGGCACTGAGCACCAGAACTGAGATCTGGGAGACCCTCGCGTGCCTTCAGTGATCTCCCTACTGGCATCTAAACTAAAGGAGGAATCAGTCTGAGTGGAGTGCAGAGAAGACAATAGCTGGACTGGGGGTGGGGTGTTTGTGTGTGAGTAGATGGGCGGGGGTGGTGATAGAGGTCATAGATTGGGATAACTAGTCTGAGGAGGAGAGGCTGGGGGTGGGGAGATTGGGATTGGGAGCCAGTCGGGGAGAGGAACTGAGACTGGATGAGGAGCTATGGGTGAAGGGAAACAGGAAGTGGATGGGCAATAAGTTTGGGACAGTGTGCCCGTGGGGGAGATTGGGAGCAGGGGGGACACTGAGATTGGATGACAGGTTTCAGAGTAACAGCCGTGTTAGTCTGTATTCGCAAAAAGAAAAGGAGTACTTGTGGCACCTGAGAGACTAACCAATTTATTTGAGCATGAGCTTTCGTGAGCTACAGCTCACTTCATCGGATGCATACCGTGGAAACTGCAGCAGACTTTATATACACACAGAGACTATGAAACAATACCTCCTCCCACCCCACTGTCCTGCTGGTAATAGCTTATCTAAAGTGATCATCAGGTTGGGCCATTTCCAGCACAAATCCAGGTTTTCTCACCCTCCACCCCCCCCACACAAATTCACTCTCCTGCTGGTGATAGCCCATCCAAAGTGACAACTCTTTACACAATGTGCATGATAATCAAGTGGCCCAACTTGATTATCATGCACATTGTGTAAAGAGTTGTCACTTTGGATGGGCTATCACCAGCAGGAGAGTGAATTTGTGTGGGGGGGTGGAGGGTGAGAAAACCTGGATTTGTGCTGGAAATGGCCCAACCTGATGATCACTTTAGATAAGCTATTACCAGCAGGACAGTGGGGTGGGAGGAGGTATTGTTTCATAGTCTCTGTGTGTATATAAAGTCTGCTGCAGTTTCCACGGTATGCATCCGATGAAGTGAGCTGTAGCTCACGAAAGCTCATGCTCAAATAAATTGGTTAGTCTCTCAGGTGCCACAAGTACTCCTTTTCTTTTTGAGATTGGATGAGGAGCCCAAAGGAGGTGACTGGGACTGGCTAGTGAAGGAGCCTGAGGCAAGTAGCTTGAGAGGGAGACTGGGATGAAGAGCCTGGGGAAGGAGACTGGACTTGGGGGACAGGATTCAGGAAAGATTGGGGCTCAGACAAGGAGCCAGCAGCGAGAGACTGGGACTGCAATGAGGAGCTTGGGTTGATAGAGACTAGGACTGGCTGGGACAAGGAGCCAGGGAGAGAGTGTGGTAAAGACAGGATGGGGACAGGGATAAGCTGTGGGGGACAAAGGCAGAGGTGTCAGGCCCTGGAATAGAGAGGAAAAAGTGTCTGACCACTGGAGTGCAGACTCCTCCGGAGCCTGAAATGGATCCCAAGATTCCTGAGCTTCAGAACTCCTCAGTTGTCAGCAAATAATATTGAAAACCCTCTTGCAAAATCTCTCTCTCCATTAGCTCAAGTGCCAGATATCTGTGTTGTGGATTTAAAGGCTCCAGCTGAGCTGATGACCCCATGTGGATGTCTGTGTGATTCTGCATGATGGAATGTCTCTTTTTGCAGTTTGTTTTTTTAAAAACCTAGGAAATTACACACACAAATCAACATTAAATTTTGGTGTTTGAAGTTTAAAAGGGATCAGGGGGGAGGGGGAGAGTTATTTAATTTAAAGAGTGTCATGATGCTTACACCCAATGGGGCCAAACTAAAGTTGTATGGCAACCTTAATCCAGGCATTTCCTTAACTTTTTAGTGCTTGACTTTGCAACCTTAATGTTTTTTTAACACAGTTTGTTGTGTGTAATATGGAAATTTCACATCGTGCACTGTTCTAAAACTAATGTGTAGATACACTGAAATGTAAGGAAGCAGCCTGAACTCACGATAATTTTGTTGGTGTAATTTTTAGGATCTGAGTAGCAGCGGAACAACTACAGTGTGAAACCATGACATCAGGAGCAGGGTGTTTTGGCGGGGGATTTGGGGTTTTTTTTTGGGGGGGGTGTCCTTGAATCATTGATATGATGTTCAGAACGTACTTAGTTTGAAGTATTTTTCAATATGAATACGTTTTACGTTATTGCAACCTGTACTCTGTACTATTTATACGTCTAATGGTTACAATTCTGAAAGTGTCCTTTTAGCATGGTCTCTCTCCTTGCTTGCACTTTTACATTTGAAGTTGATCTTTAACTATAGAGCAAAACCCCTTCTTTGACGAGCACTACTGAGTAATCACAAAAACTACTGCAACTTAAACAACAAAATGAAAAAATTAGTTACCTCACATGGTAGGAAATATAAAGTAATGCTGAAACAGGAGAAGGACTGTTGGCACAAGTAACTCATTTGTTAATAATAGTGATAATGTTAAGCAATTCCATAAAGCCTTCCACGGAAGGGTGTCTGAGCACTTTACAAACACTAATTTAGCACTTTACGAGCACTAACTCGTAATCCTTACGAGAGGAAAAATATTATCATTCCCATTTTACAGATGAGTAACTGAGATATGGAGAGATTAAATGAGTATATTGTTAAGTAATTTGTACAAGACTGCTGTGCACAGAGCGTCCGTGACTGCACTAGGAATTGAATCCAGCTGCTTTACATGAATTCTCTGTTCTCTAACACAGTGATCGTCAGCGTTCTTTGGTCTGTGACTCACTAAATGGCCAAATAAAGTCCTGCAACCCACCACATCCTAGAGTCCTTTTCATCCACTGTATCTTGTGGGATTTGGGGCACAAGATGGTCATTTATTAGCCATTTTGTGGTTGGGACTGCTGCTGCTGAATGGGAGGCTTGTGAGGCTAGGGCTGTTGAGTTAGATAGGCTGGTGCTGACAGGGGAGGAAAGTGCTGGTGGGATTTCTTCTCTCTCACCTTTCCTTCCTTTGTCCACCTGTGCAGCCCTCAGCTCACTAAACATGTGCTTCCCCTACCGGTGCTGAACACTGTATGGACAGAGGAAATCGGATTTAGGAGATGCTCTGGGGTTAGGTGATGAGTGGAAGGGGGAAGAAGAGAGACAAGAGGCAGAGTTGCAGTAGCAGCAGGAGGGGATTGAGCTATTCCTGCTGTCCGCTGCCTAGTTTCCCAGTAGGCCCTAGGGACCCCAGTATTTTGCCACACCCTCAGCTGGTGGGGGTACTACTCGTCAGATGCTGCTTCCTCTCAGCCCACCTCTAGCTTGTGTCCTATCAAATGAATAGCATTGCTCTAACAGAAAATTGCTATGTATGTAAATCAGTTTGACTGGAGAGTGAGCTAGTTACTTGTTAACAAGTTGTGACAGGGTCAGGCCAGATGGCTACAGGAGAGTGTTAGAAGGCAGATATATTAGTCCCAGATTACGCAGGTCCATTTTCCCTGGGTAAGGTAACAGGGCAGTTCCAGAACAAAAAGGAATTTGCTGGAACAAATTCAGGCAAGCAGGCTAATTAGGACACCTGGAGCTAATTAAGAAGCTGCTAGAATCAATTAGGGCAGACTGGCTAATCAGGGCACCTGGGTTTAAAAAGGACCTCACTTCAGTTTGTGGAGTGTATGCGAGGAGCTGGGAGCAAGAGGCACTAGGAGTTGAGAGTGAGAAGGCTTACTGCTGGAGGACTGAGGAGTACAAGCATTATCAGACACCAGGAGGAAGATCTTGTGGTGTGAATAAAGAAGGTGTTGGGAGGAGGCCATGGGGAAGTAGCCCAGGGAGTTGTAGCTGTCACGCAGCTGTTCCAGGAGGCACTCTAGACAGCTGCAGTCCACAGGGCCTTTGGCTGGAACCCAGAGTAGGGGGTGGGCCCTGGTTCCCCCCAAACCTCCCAACTCCTGGTCAGACACAGGAGGAGTTGACCTGGACTGTGGGTTCCACCAGAGGGGAAGGTCTCTGGGCTATTCCCCGATCTACATGGTGAATCAGCAGAGACTGTGGGGATTGTTCTCCTTCCTTTTTCCCATGCTGGCCAATGATGAGGTTAGCTGAGTGAACGGCAGGTTTGAGCCACTAGCAAAAGTGGCCAAACTGAGGGCTGCCGTGAATCTCTGAGGCAAGCAAATCCGCCAATAAGTACAGGACCCACCAAGGCAGAGGAGGAACTTTGTCTCAAAGTTTAGAAATTCAAGTACCATGATGTCAATCCAAGTGAGAAGGAAGGCGAATAGCAAGGAGGGGAAAGCAGGGATAATGTAAACAGTGTATTCGTTCACAAAAAACTGAATAAGGCTTAAAGGACGCTGTAGGAATGGAATTGTCCAGAAATAAATTGAGAGATACAGGTATGACACACAGAGAAAAGGCAGCAAAATGTAATTGCTGCTGAGAGTGTCGATGATTTGGGATTATGTTGGCATTGGAAGAGGTGGTATTGATAGCAGTAATGAGAGAGTTACCGTAGGCAAAGTGATGTCATGCACTGAGTTGGCAGAAAGTCATAGTAGGTTAACAGATGAGAAGAATGAGAGTTTCTAAGGGAAAATCAAAAAGACTGGGAAAGTTTTGCTGTTACTTCAAAAACAGAAGATACGATCGCAAATCCAGTCACTCTCAATCTATATCCAGTCATTCTCCCTCTCTGGAAAGTTCAGTTAATATGTTGAAAAATAATCAAGTTGTGTTACGGTGCTGAAGCACAACAGTAAGGCTGTAAAGGAGCTACAACTGTCAACAAATGTTATTTCAAAATAAATGAAAGATAATTTTGTGGAGGAGTCTAAATGATTACATTGTTTAGGGGAAACTGTGACATGGTTAAGGGCTTGTCTTCACTACCAGGGACATCGACGCTGCTGCAATCGATGCAGCTGGTGTCAATTTAGCAGGTCTAGTGAAGACCCGCTAAATCGACAGCAGAGCTCTCTCCGGTCGACCCTGGTACTCCAACTCCCTGAGAAGATTAAGTTAAACTGACCGGAGAGCATCTTCCATCAACGCAGCACAGTGAAGCCTGTGGGGTAAGTCAACCTAAGCTACATCGACTCCAGCTATGTTATTCACGTAGCTGGAGTAACGTAACTTAGGTCGACTTACCTCGGTAGAGAAGACAACCCCTAAGTGTTAAAAAAGTGGAAAAGTTAGATATTGTGTCTTATAAGGTAGAAAGTACAGCTGAAGTTAACTTCTCTATTTTCATAGAAAATAATTGCAGAAATTAATTGATAATCTTAAAACTGCTTATGAAGCATAAATATAGCATTAGACCTTCCTGAGGATTTTAAAGAAGAATCATAGAATTGTAGGACTGGATGGGATCTCGAGAGATCTTCTAGTCCAGTCCCCTGCATTCAAGGCAGGACTAAGTAGACCATCCCTTACAGGTGTTTGTCTAACCTGCTCTTAAAAATCTCCGATGATGGAGATTCCACAACCTCCCTAGGCAATTTATTCCAATGCTTAACAACCATGACAGTTAGGAATTTTTTCCTAATGTCCAGCCTAAACCACCCTTGTTGCAGGTTAAGCCCATTGCTTCTTGTCCTAGTCTCAAAGGTTAAGGAGAACAATTTTTCTCCTCCTTGTAACAACCTTTTATGTACTTGAAAACTGTTATCATGTCCCCCCTTCAGCCTTCTCTTCCTCAAACTAAACAATCCCAATTTTTTCAATCTTCCCTCGTAGGTCATGTTTATTAAACCCTTAATCATTTTTGTTGCTCTTCTCTTGACTCTCTCCAGTTTGTCCACATCCTTCCTGAAATGTGGCACTCAGAACTGGACACAATACTCCAGTTGAGGCCTAATCAATGGAGAGGAGAGAGGAAGAATTACTTCCTATGTCTTGCTTACAACACTCCTGCTAATACATCCGAGAATGATGTTTGCGCTTTTTTTTTTTTTTTTTTTTTTTTTTTTTGCAACAGTGTTGTACTGTTGACTCATATTTAGCTTGGAATCCACTAGGACCCCCAAATCCCTTTCCGCAGTACTCCTTCATAGGTAGTCACTTTCCATTTTGTATGTGTGCAACTGATTGCTCCTTCCTAAGTGGAGCACTTTGCATTTGTCCTTATTGAATTTCATCCTATTTACTTCAGACCATTTCTCCAGGTTATCCAGATCACTTTGAATTTTGATCCTATCCTCCCAAGAATTGCAACCCCTCCCAACTTCATATCATCTGCAAACTTTATAAATGTACTCTATATGCCATTATTTAAATCACTGTTGAAATACAGAGCAGAAGAAGGAAAAGGAGTACTTGTGGCACCTTAGAGACTAACAGATTTATTTGAGCATAAGCTTTCGTGAGCTACAGCTCACTTCATTCCATTTTATGCATCCAATGAGGAGAGCTGTAGCTCACGAAAGCTTATGCTCAAATAAATTTGTTAGTTTCTAATGTGCCATAAGTCCTCCTTTTCTTTTTGCGAATACAGACTAACACGGCTGCTACTTTGAAACAGAGCAGAAGAAGAAGACGGAAGAAAATTCAATAGACACTGCTGCAAATTTTTGAAGGAGCAATTGTAACTGGTTTTTCTTCCATGTGTTAGGAAAGCTAATCAGATTCCTTGGTCACATAAAACTACAAATGACATCATGCCAAATATATAGAGATCTAAAAAGCTTAAGGTTATTGGCTGGCAATTGCCCCTAAAAGGTTTCTTTGATATATGAGAGGTACATATTCAGGATACAGTTTCCAAAGACTTTCAACTGTGTTACCCATCAAAATGACATGGAGGTTTTGAAAGCAACCCTGAAGCACAGTTTTCAGCATGGAGCATCTAAGAATGAGATTTCCCTAAGCCTGCTTACATCCAAAAGTTAAAACTTCTACGGTGTGGTCTGGTCCAAAAGTGCCTAAGTCCAATTTTCAACTGTAATTATCCTTGTAGTGTGGGCAGCTGAGTTAGTAGAAATACTTTCCCATGCATTCAATTCTGAATTGACCAATCCATCATGAAGCTGGGACTTCACCATTGCCCAGGTAGTAGGAGAAGGTGTTTTTACCCTGAAGGGCCATGTGGCTTCACACACTTGGCTTTTGTAACTTATTTGAACATGTAACAGAGGCTTTTAGTGTAGTAATGAAGGAAACTGGAAGAACAACGTGGATTTCAGCACATCAGCAAACTTGGATTTCTATCAATTGAAAATTGGCTCAAGCTAGAAACAACTAAGTGGATTACCAGGGTAGAAGGACTTGATGAGTTTCTCTGTAGACGTGCTTGTGTGTCTAACTCAGCTAATTTTTAACGCACTTATGTGGGTTTTGTGATATACTGAAAATGGAGGCATATTTTTAGAAAGGGCCTGGAGTCATGTCCAGGGTTAACTATCTGAACAAACATCCCTGAAAATCAGGCTCCCTGTACTTATTTTCTTCAAAGATACATGTTGTAATAGATCACCATTCTTTAGGTCAGTGCCCCTAACATGAAAGGAGGCAGGAAACTCCAGTAACCAGGTTCTGAATGGCAGCATCAAACCATTCCTAGTACAGAAATTCCTAAACCTCCTGAGATGATGTGAAGAATCTGTCTATGTACCACTTCTGAATTCTGTTTAGTTTTATGCAATTTCAGTATCACTGAATGCCTTAATGAACAGTGAGTCAGCCATGGGCTGACAAGGGTATCACCCACTCTGTCTGGAAGAAGCTACAGAACAATCAGAAGAAGGTGGTAAGGTGAATAACTGTGCTCAGTCAGAACAATGTGTATGTTAAGGAGACTGCCTGAGCTGGGAGAACCAGTTCTACCGAAGTAGCATGAAGGGAAGGGAGGTTTGGAGAGTGGAAAATGCCTAAACAGGAAAACAAAAGGGCAGAGGTGACAGCAAAGGGTATAGCAGAGTTCCTACTATAAATACAGTATACCAGTTATCAGCTGGGGGCTTTTGTAATTTAGAATGAACTCTCACTTCTTTCTAACATGTTCGCTATCCTTGATCATCCAGACAAGTAAAAACCTGCATTCCCAACCTGTGTGTAACTGTCTTTGTCAAGTATTGTACACACACAGATCCCCTGGAGCAACGGTCCCTGATGTGACCTTCCGCATCCACAGGACATCAAACTGTGGTGGAGTCATGGAGGAAATCTATGGATTCTTCTCATAAGAGCTTGAAAAAGAGGGCTGCAAGTCCCCAGGCTTAACAACTGATCAGGAAGAAGAGATTCCTGGCAGAATCCGTGACCTCGGTACCCACGAAGTTGCAGCACGATATCCTTAAGACATTAGGTTCCTCAGTTACCGGTACTGCCACCAAACCTAAAGACCCGAGGGGCACAGGCTCAATGGCGTTGATACCATGCAACAAAAGAGGAGATAGATACCATACTGACTCTACTAAAACAGCACTGCCAGAGACAAGGAAGACCGTGGTACCAAGCACTTCCCTCAGGGAGCCCTCTTCTGGATGATCATTGCACTATCATACGGTCACCACAGACTCTGTCACCAACGAGCCAGCTGAGACACATCCCACTGGTACTGATCACCACTGTGGTACCACAGTAATTTCGTTTCTCCAGGGACTGATGGTTTCAGAAACACCAGAATCCCCATTATTCGATACCAGCAACCCGGCACCTTTTACATCTGTCTGCAGAATCCCCTGTGGTTCCAAGACACTTACCACCAGACCTTGTGTCTGCTCCACCTTTATTAAGTGAAGAGACAGACAACAAAGAGGATGACAACTTATCTTTAGCCTTGGGGCACAGCTCAGCAAAACAACATCCCGGAACCACTTAACAGCCAGGTACAGAACCTCCACCACCAACTTGGTTTGGACACTCTTGGGTACCACCACCCATGCCCTTTGCATCACCCCTGTGACCATACACCTGGGCAGCTCTCACAGATACCAGCTCTCTGGGACCTCAGGTGTCTCCCAGAGGGAGAGACAAAGACTATCTCCCTCAGCCTCCCTTTCTAGACCCCTTGATTCCCAAGAGGAGACCTTGAGGAGTAGGAGACTAGACTGGACAAGGATATTACTCCGCCAAATGAGTATTTCCTCATCCTTGCCAGACAAGGTTGTGATGCCTCCTCCACCTTCAATGGCAGATGATTTTAAACAATCTCAGGGCCTCACCAAGAGGGTTGCAGATGCTCTTCAGATTTCCCTTGAAGCGGTAAATGAGTCGCATCACAAACTACTGGACATCCTACACATGTCCTCATCATCACGGATTGCACTTCCAATCAACGAGGCACTATTAGACCCAGCCAAGAACATTTGCCAAATGCTGGCCTCAGTAACACCCACAAGTAAAAGGGCAGACAAAAAATACTATGTCCTCTCTAACGATGTGTGTCTTCATTTCTCGCACCCATCTCTGAACTCGCTTGTCGTAGATCAGGGGTTCTCAAACTGGGGGTCGGGACCCCTCAGGGGGTGGCAAGGTTATTACATGGGAGATCGTGGGCTGTCAGCCTCCACCCCAAACCACGCTTTGCCTCCAGCATTTATAATGGTGTTACATATTTTAAAAAGTGTTTTTAATTCATGGGGTGGAGGGGTTGCACTCAGAGGCTTGCTATGTGAAAGGGATCACCAGCTCAAAAGCTTGAGAACCACTGTCTCAGATGCTATAAATGAACGTGGAAGACAGCACCATGCTAAATCAGCTCCCTACAACAAGGATTGGAAAAAACTGGAATTATTCGGCAGAAAATCATATTCCTTCGCAACCATACAGTTTGCAAATTACCAGGCCTTGATGGCAAAGTATAACCATATCAACTACAAAAAACTTAATGCATTTATTGATCACCTCCCAAATGATCAAAGAGAGCAATTTCAAGCCATCGTTGCCGAGGGCCAACTGCTAGCAATGACAGCGCCACAGACGTCATTATGTGCCACAGAAACAGTGGCCTGGTCTATATCAATGGCAGCGGTGATGAAGAGAGCATGCTGGCTTCACCTTTCTAGTCTACCAACGGAAAAACAAACAACGGTGGAGGACCTTCCATTTGAGGGATCCAAACTCTTTGCAGAGAAGACAGAGGCTTCACTTCATTCACTGAAGGACTCAAACACCACGCTACACTTCTTAGGGATCTATACACTGGCACAGAAAAGAAAATATAGTAAGACATAAATATTACGAAGATCCTGACTGACCCAGTTCCCTCTACCCCAAAGATATTACGAACCCCAACAGAAGAGACATCAGGTGCAGACACAAAGGCAGACAGCCACCCCAAACTTCAACAGTACAGCCATCAATGTCAAAGCATCAGTTTTGATACATTGGTTGAGGCCCCAAGTTACCACTCCCACCATCAGTTGCTGCAGTATTCAAACCATCTACATCCCTTCGGACACTGCCTTCCTATTTTTCAACAAAACTGGAAAAATATAATATCAGACAAGTGGGTACTGGAGATCATTTACAAGGGTTATTCAATCCATTTTACCTCCCTCCCTCCCTCCTCGTCCGTCTTCAGAGACCTTTCCCACAAGAGACTGTTACGTCAGGAAATAAACCATCCACTAAGCCTCAGCACTATAGAACCAGTTCCCGATCAACTCACTGGGAAAGGTTTCTACTCCAAATATTTCCTGACACTGAAAAAGAACAGAGGATAGAGACCCATTCTAGCTCTGAGAGTACTAAACAAATACATAAAAACACAAAGATTCAAGATCCTTACACCAGCAACAATAATTCTATCTCTAAACCAAGGAGACTGGTTCTTGGCCCTCGACCTACAAGATGCCTACTTTCACTTAGCGATTCAACCCATCCTACAGGAGGTTCCTCAGATTCACCTTCGGTCAGGACCATTATCAGTACAGAGTACTTCGATTCGGCCTGTCATCCACACCCAGAGTGTTCACCAAGGTCCTATCTGTGGTAGCAGCCCATCTTCACAAATTAGTAATCATGATTTACCATATCTAGACGACTGCCTACTCAGATCATGATCCTTCCAAGATGCTCTGTGGGCCGCAGAAAACACTATAGAGGTATCCGTGCAGTTGGGGCTACAACTGAACATCCAAAAATCAACTTTGACTCCCATACAACATCTGAAATTCATAGGAGCTTTCCTCGCACTGCACAGGTTCAATACTCTAACCATCTTAATCGACACTGTTCAATCCAGCCATCAGACAGAAATTGCTTGCAGCTTCTTGGGCACAGGGCGGAAGGTACCTTTGTGATAAGTCACGCAAAGTTCCACATGTGTTGCCTTCAGCCATTGCTTAGAACGGTGTATGCACCAAACAGGGACAAATTGCACAAAGTACTGTTGATGCCCTCGGCAATCAAAATCTCTCTTGAATGGTGGAAAGATCCACAGAATGTCTGCACAGGGCTCCCATTCATACAGCCACTTCCAACATTAATACTGACAACAGCTGCATCTTTAGTGGGTTGGTGAGCTCATGTAGATGATTACACGGTTCAAGGCAGATGGGCCCCCATAGAATCAATACTACATATCAACCCACTGGAGCTCAGAGCAATCAGGAATGCTTGTGCACATTTCCTATATTGATCAAGGGCAAACATATAAAAGTCATGACAGACAACATAGCATGTATGGTCTTCATAAACTGACAGGAAGGAGCGAGATCACCATCCCTTTGAGCAGAGGCAGTAAAATTAGGGAATGGGTGCATTTGGCACGCATGATTATATCAGCAGCTTACCTATAGGGTGTACAGAATACCACAGCAGACAGCTTCAGTAGAACATTCTCGGAGGAACACAAATGAAAAAATGGACCCTGGACTGCTCCACAACATATTTTGCGTTTGGGAAGTCCCCAAAATAGACTTGTTTTCCACATTCAAAAGCAGGAAATGCTCCCTGCTCTGCTCCAGAGCTGGGCTGGGACAGCATTCATTGGGAGATGCCTTCCTCTTTCAGTGGAACATTGGCTGCCTTTATGCCTTCCCTCCATTTCCACTCATATCGAATGTCCTGCTCAAAATAAGAAAAGACAGAGAAAAAGTTATTCTCATAGTTCCAACATGGCCAAGACAAATGTGGTTTCCATACCTTATGCAAGTAGCAATGTGCCCGCCAATCACTCTTCAGCGACTTCCTCACCTCTTGTCTCAAAACACTGAACAGATCCACTACCCAAATTTTCAAGTTCATCAACTCAAGGCATGGCTCCTCGATGGTTCCAAAGCATAGAGAGATGGATCCTGTTCTCAGGAGGTGAAAGCGGTGCTATTACATAGCAGAAAGACAACCACTCGTCATACATATATATGGAGAAGTGGATTCCAAATCTGGGGTGACTCAAAACAGGTTACTCCTACATCATCTTCCCTCCCACTAATAGTAGACTATATCCTAGATCTCAGGAAGACAGGACTATCTCTTAGCTCAGTAAAAGTGCACCTTGCGGCCATAACGGCCTTTCATCGTAAGATAGAGGGATACTCAATATTTGCTCATCCAACAACAAAAAGATTCCTCAAGAGTATGAGTAACCTCTTCCCACAAATCAGACATCCTACATCAGCATGGGACCTTAATCTGGTCCTCAAATCCCTAACAAAACCATCTTTCAAACCCATGGTCACATGCTCACTTACGCATCTGTCGATGAAAACAGCTTTCCTAGTGGCCATCACCTTGGCTCAGAGGATAGCGAGAATAGGGGCTCTAATGGTACACCCTCCCTTCACAATTTTCCTTAAAGATAAGGTTACACTGAGACCACACCCAAAGTAGCATTGACCTTCCATATAAATCAGCTCATTCCCCTTCCCACCTTCTTCTGAAAGCCTCACCGTGACAACGCAGAAGCAGTATTCTATACACTTTATGTCAAGAGGACTTTGGCATTCTATTTGGACAGAACAAAACACTTTAGAAAAATCTCCTAAACTATTCCTCTCAATTGCAGAGAGATCCAAGGGATCCGCAATATCTAATCAGAGGTTCTCTCTAGATGGATATTGAACTGCATTAAGTATTGCTATTGTGCCAACAATCGTCAACCTCCATCTGGAGCCTGTAGTCATTCCACGAGGTCTGTTTCCACTTTTGTAGTCTTCATCAAAAATGTTCCCATTAGAGAAATATGCAAAGCAGGAACTTGGGCATCCACTCATATGTTTTCGGAGTGTTAAGCAATTATCCATGACTCAGCATCTGATGCCATGTGTGGCTGCACAATGTTATCATCAGTAATGGATTCGACTCTGAAGCCGCAGCCCTCCATCAGAGGTAGTGCTATAGAGTCACCTACAGTGGAACACGCATAGGAACACTACTTGAAGAAAGGTTTACTCACCTTGTGCAGTAACACTAGTTCTTTGAGTTGTGTGTCCTTATGGGTGCTCCACAACCTGTCGTCCTCGCCTCTATTTCGGAGTTCTTAATAAGGGGCTCTGAGGTAGAGAAGGAACGGAGGGCGGTTCTCCTGCAAGCACTAGATAGCCTCAAGAAAGGCACAAGACAGAGAGAGCACACGTGCAAGCCCAATGGACACTGCTACCTAAAATCTCTGATGTGAGAAGGAGGGATATGGATACACCTACAGTGAAGCGCCCATAAGGGGACATATTCCAAAGAACTACAGTTACTGCACAAGGTGAGTAACCCTTTCTTTTCAAATATTAAATAATTAAGGCTCCCCTTTTAAAAATAAAAAATTACGTGCAACTGTAATAATGGATTGTTTCAGTATTATTTTTTAAGTGGCATCTTTCAACTTCATTAGCTAAACATTAGTATGTGTTCTCTCATATTGGCTAAAGTTTGGATTCGTTGTGGAAAAAACATCTCCTCAGGCTTGAAGAAGAAACGAATAGTGGCTTTTCATTCCGAATGCTTCCAGTTTCCACTGTAAACCCAAACTCCAACATATGCTTTATCTTTCTATGCTGGAATTTGCATTTAATCTCGCTGAAACTACTTCCCTGGCAAGGCTGGTAGAAGAGGCTGTGACTGGTAATGCCTGAAGAACAAGCCTAGCATGTCTGGACATGGAGGTGAAGCTTAATACAACTAATCAAAGTACAGTTAATTTTGTGAAGCAGCTAGCCACCAAAAACAATGCATCGTTTATTTTACCATGAATATGAATGGTTTGACCATATACTCCGTAGTGATGACCAGTAGGATAACTATTTACCATTTTCTGAGTAACTGTTCAGGTTGCTTCAGGGAGTGTAAACCTGCTTAAACTGATTGGTTCAGGAGTTGCAGTGTAAAGATAGATAAATAGGCATCATAATGGCTTGATTAGTGCCTTTAGAGTTAAGAATGTTCTATTCTAGCATTTTCTTTATAAATATCCTAATTAAGTAGTAGTTTGGCTGTTAGTTTTTATTTTCAAACTTGCTGGCAGGGAGATTTAAAGATTGCCCTCTGATCATGCATACTTTTCCTAGAATGTTTGCATTATGGATCCAAATACTCAGAACTGTTCTGGTGTATACTATACATATGTGCTACAAATTTAGCCATTTCACATACTTTCTTTATATGACTTCATTAATATGTATCAATGGGGCTTCAGACCTTACAGCAAACCAAAATCAAACATTTTCTATTTTAAAACTACTGTGTGTAGTGGATGAACTGTAGCCTTAACTGTAACTTTAACCTTAGTGGTTTCAGTACGGTACATGAATCCTGTCCTTAATTTTTGCTGGTTCACAAGGGGAAAGAAGGTACAGGGAACTTCTCTCCTCCCAAGCACAAAGGCAAGATTCTTCCATACTGCTCAAGATCAATATAGGGCATACGTTTTCAAACTGTGGGGCACGCCCCAGGCTAATGTGACGAGGTTATCATGGGGGCACGAGGAGCTGAGGTGACGTACAACATTGCTACAGCCTTGCTGCTTTCCAGAGAGCAGGAGCTGAGTGAGGCAGTGCCTCTGCAGGCAGGAGCACGGGCAGCAGCCTGCATACAAGGGGAGGTACCGGGGCAGAGGGTGGAGAATGTGCCTGTCCCCACAGTGCCTGTTACTGGGCTGGCATACAAAGGAAGGGCACAGGAAGAGGGGTTGGAGAGTGAACTCACCTCAGAGTGCCTGTTACTGCCCTACCCACCCTCTCACATTCTGCCCCACGTGCCCTGGATGCTGGGCCAGTGACAGCAGGCAGCAGCACAGGGATTGAGGTCTGGGCAGCAGCATGGAGGAAGCAGCTGGAGCCAGCGAGTGGAGTCAGCAGGCACAGCCTGGTAATGATTGCGGCCTGACAGTGGGGCGAGAAGGGTTGGCTGGAGGGGCAGCTGAGCAGGGATTGGGAGCAGGGCTGGCTGTGGAGGAGCTGGATGGGGAGAAACGGGACACTCATGAGTCACTGAATCCCTGAAGTTTGGGAATCTCTGGTGTTGCCATCAGTACGGCTCCGTTTTTTTAGTAAAAGTAATGGATGGGGACATGGGCAGTAAACTAAAAATCACGGCCCGTGACCTGTCCCTGACTTGTACTATACCCCTGACTAAATCTTGGCAGTGCTGCGGGTGCTCACTGGGAGGCCATGGGTGATCAGGGGAGCGGGTGCATGTGGGGAGGACTCAGGGAGGTGGCGGGTGTGCGTGGGGGTGCGTGGCTCGGGTGTGCCCATGTGGGAGCAACCCAGGACCCCCGCTGGAGTTGGCAGGGCTGCCATGTCTCTCCCTAAGCTTCTCGCTCCGTGCACTCACAGCTCCCGTTGGCCAGAAACCTCGGCCAATGGGAGCTGCGGGGGCGGTGACTGCAAGCAGAGGCAGCGCGGAGCTAGGTGCTGAGAGAGGGACATGTTGCCGTTTCCGGGGAGCCGCTCGCAAGGTAAGTGCCACCCAGAGCCCTCATCCCCTCCCACGCCCCAACACTCAGCCTTGAGCCCCCTCCCACACCCAAACTCCTCTTGTTGCTGCTGGCAGAGGGGGAGGGGGGCAATGGCCCGAGACTACCCCAGCAGCAGCCAGTGCGACTGGCCCCGGGGCCAACCGCACCAGCTGCTGCGGAGGTCACGGAAAGTCACACATTCCGTGACCTCCATGACAAATTCTCAGCCTTAGCCATCAGTTTACTCGCTTCCTGGTCTGCAGTTCTTGCAACATTTCAACTCCCAGTTTTTACCAGGTCTAGTTCTGTCAGGAGTAAGCGCTAGCCTTGGGTGTACGATGCTCCTGATCAGAGCAGCAGCAAACACCACCTTGAAGTGAACAGATTATTATGGCAGGGGACCACAATAGGCAAGATTTTTGCTGGTCCACCCCAAGTAGGATATGTAACACCTAAAATACAACTTTTCACTTAAACCCTTAATATTATCTCTTGTTAAATGTCTTTTGTGGTTTAACCTTTCATCTGTTACAAAATCACAGTGCTTCAAATATTACATTTAATTCTTCAACTTTTTAACTTTGAATATACTTAACCTGTCATAGCTGGGGGAAAAACCAGCCTGCATTTTTCACTTGTTTTATATTTCATGTGTTTCAAATAAGCTATTAATGTCAACTACTTATGCAAATGAGAGGTGTAGATATCCCTGAAGTATGCCACTTCAAACTGTTGAACAGTAATCATTCCAAATTTAGCTACTGTCCACATGAATACATCTGCCTTTTTTGTCATATTGTTGAAATGTCTGGTGATTTAAAAATTGGTTAAATGGCTGAAAAAAGGTTTAATCTTTCCAATAAAACAGAATTTTACTCCTTTACAAACATATTTGTGCTTTGGACCTTTTGTGTCATTTTTATACAATCTGCAGCCTTCAAAAATCCCATTGAAGCCAAAGAATCCAAAACAGATGGCATTTTTGTCAGAGTAAGGATTTTGAACCCAAAGTATCCAAATGTGAGCTATTATAGAGTCTTTTATTAAGTAAAGATTGCATCCTTTACTGAGAATGGGCATGTATGATCTTACAACCCACAAAAGTTAGGACATTCAGTAAGTATTCCATTGTCCCCTTAACTCCGCTGCTTCTCTTGAAGACAAGATGATAGGACGTTGGATATTTCATTACAGGATTATGTAACACTGAACAATGGGATATGTCAGTAAGAAATAATATATTTAAATGTACATGAAAAAAGACTTAAAATGCAATTCAGTAAAACATTACCCAGAACAATAAATAGTTCCACAAATTTTGTATTTTCAGTGCTTAACTGAAAATGTTTATAAAAATACATAACCATTACTAGGATAAATCCCTGGCATCGTTGATGAACAGTCTCAAAAGTGACTCTGACAAAAAATGACACCATCATACTCTTTAGATTATAAGAGTGTGCTAGATATTTTACAGAACTGTATGACAGGCTCCTTCCCTGAATAGTTGGCAGTCTAAATGGGTAACATGCAAGCAAGCAGAATAGGGAAACTGATGCAACACAAGAATTTTTTTCAGTTGTTTTGCCATTGCCTGTTTTGCCCGTGTAGTTTTCCTGCAGCCTTTGCCTGTTTGTGTTAATACAAGCTCAGTTGCCTTTTTGTTGTTTGTTTGTAGCCCTTGCCTGATTTCTCTTTCTCTTTCTCTCCTTTTCTTTTTTATATTTTCATTGTAACCCTTTCTCTTCTTTTTTGTTTTGTTTGATTTTTAAACCTTGCTTTCTGTTTGTTTGTATTGCTTTTTAAAACTTGTCTATTTTTGAGCATTCCCAATTGATCTGGTTTGTCATTAGATCCTTACCTAACACCCCACTAATATACTTGCTGCTTCCAGCTGGACTTTCTTCCTCTTGGGGGAGCTAGGGCCTTTTATAGGCCACCCTTGGAAGGTTGGAGATGGAGGTCTTGCTCAAAATGTTGCTTGTCATGGGGGAGTTGCTCGGGGAGTGTTCTCTTGTTGCTGTTCCCACTCATTGGTCTCAGTGTTGGTGTGTATGGCAGAAAGGCTGATGGACTGGGTCCCTGCTTCATCTGCTTCTTTCTGCTCTTTCCAAAGGAGCTGAGACCTTTTAGGGCATGTCTATACTAAAAATTGTTGTCCTTTTTTGAGCAACAGGATGGCTGTATCAGTGCAGATAGACACTGGGTGTTCTGCTACCGTGTTATGAACCTAGTGAAACCCCTAGGGGAGGTACCGCCTTTAAGGATTACAGGTCCAAAAAATCCCAGTATAGGCAAAGCCTTAGAAACACAGTCACTACTCCCAAAGATGACAGGTTTCAGAGGAACAGCCGTGTTAGTCTGTATTCGCAAAAAGAAAAGGAGTACTTGTGGCACCTTAGAGACTAACCAATTTATTTGAGCATGAGCTTTCGTGAGCTACAGCTCACTTCATCAGATGTTATACCGTGGAAACTGCAGCAGACTTTATATACACACAGAGAATATGAAACAATACCTCCTCCCACCCCACTGTCCTGCTGGTAATAGCTTATCTAAAGTGATCAACAGGTGGGCCATTTCCAGCACAAATCCAGTGCAAAAAGAAAAGGAGTACTTGTGGCACCTTAGAGACTAACTGGATTTGTGCTGGAAATGGCCCACCTGTTGATCACTTTAGATAAGCTATTACCAGCAGGACAGTGGGGTGGGAGGAGGTATTGTTTCATATTCTCTGTGTGTATATAAAGTCTGCTGCAGTTTCCACGGTATAACATCTGATGAAGTGAGCTGTAGCTCACGAAAGCTCATGCTCAAATAAATTGGTTAGTCTCTAAGGTGCCACAAGTACTCCTTTTCTTTTTACTCCCAAAGAGTTTACAATCTAAGTACTAGGTTGTGCCAACTTGGCATAATCCTGCACTGGGCACAGTGGTACGTGGGGAAGGGGTCAGAGCTGAGCTGCTTCCAACTTTAATTCAGCTCCCTTGTATATATGCACCATAATATAGTCTTCAATTACATGATCACATTTAAGGGGTTTTTCTGCAAAACCCCTGCCTCATTCAGTGCACAAGGTGGATGATGCTCAGGGAAGGAATCCAGTTTGGTAGTATTTGAGGCAAGGGGCTGCAGAAAGAGGCATGCTTGTCTTATAGTTAAGGCAGTTAAGTACCACCCTGGAGAAATGGATTCAATCACTGCCTCTGCCACAGAGTTCCCACTTGACAGTGGGCTCGTTACTTAAACCAGACTTTTCACAGATGGTCGTTAATTTTGTGTTCCTCATTTTCTTTATGCCTGACCTGAGATAACTGGGGCTAAACTTGCAGAGGTGCTGACCACTCACCACTGCAATAGAAGTCAGGGGGAGCTGTGCTTTGTAACATATAAAGTGCTAAAAATGGTTAACACTTTCAGAAATCAAGTCCTATCCAACTCAAGTTTGGCACTCAAAACTGATGGACACTTGTCAGTTTTGGTCTTAACTTGCTTTGTCTCCCATCTGTAAAATGTGGATAATATCTCCCTACCTCACAGGGATGTTGTGAAGATATATTAAATGTTTGTGAAGCACTCAAATACTATATCAATGAACACCATAAAAAGCCCATTAGGAAATTAGTTCTGTTTTCAGTTTGAGGTATACATTAAACAAGGCCCAGGGCCACACATTAAATTATGAGAATAAAAAGGAATACCCATTCATCAATCACCATCGATCTTGCACACCAAATGAAGCAGGGGTCTTGTAGGAAAACAGTAAGTGGCTCTGTAATTAAAGAGCGTTTTATAATGCATATGCACAAGGAGGCCAAATTAAGGGTGCACTGGCAACTTTAATTCTAGAATTTCTTAAGTTTCAATGCTTGCCTTTGCAACCTGAATGTTCTTTTAACATAGAAAAAACTAGGTAACATATGTTTATTACACAGCTGTGATTTACATGCAAAGATGTTGAACTTTCTTAATTCAGCACATCTGCTCCCTGTATTTATTCTAATTAGTACCTGCTTACTACTGTGTCAGTAAGTTTTTACTACATTCTACTCCTGTTATTACTAAGGCCCTGTGTAAATTATTTTTAAAAAATAATCACGGCAGCGTTACACGTGATTTAATGTCACAGGATAGGCACGGTGGCCTGTTTTCCCCCCTTTTCTCCCTCCCCACTCCCAACTGCTACAATGTTTCCAACAGCCAGGAGGTGAAAACAGGCATCCCACCTTCCACCTCCTGGCTGAGGCCATGGCTGCTTGTGGGGATTGACAGGCTGGTCCAGGCCTAGAGGGGGGCGGACAGGTGGTGGGCAGGTTCCATTCTGGGTGGGGGTGCTTTTCAGCACGTGGCACTGGCCATTCAGCCCAGCTGTGGCCCAGTCCATCGCTGCTGCTTCCTGACCGGCAGGGGGAGAGGGGAAACACCGTCAACATGTGGCAGTTAGGAACCCCAGATTGGCCAATCTCATAGTGACACAGCAACACCACAGGAGCTGAAACCAGGATCCACCACTTGGAGCCTGAACACTTGTATGAGGGGGCTCTGCTCTGATGGGAAGATTGGGGTGAGTGGGATCCATACCCCCACTCTGATTCCCCTGCCAGAGAAGGCCCCGTTCACATATCTTCAGTTTCCCCCCACACACACACACACACGCACAGAGCAGGGTCCCCCAGTGCCCCCACCATTTCTCTGCAAGTGCGTATTTCCAGTTCCATCTCCCCAGGGTTGGAAAAATCCAATGTTGGGCTAATTTCACTATTTCCATGCAGTCCCTGAAATCATGATTTACACATGGCCTTAGTTATTTATTACTAAAAGCCAATGCAGCTGTGAGAGGGTAAGATGAATTTGTTTCTGGCTGATGCGTCAAAAACGGAATAAGAATCCAGTTCTTCCAGCCATTTTCCCAAGTTATCACCCTTTCTCACTGTAGTAGTCATATTGACTTCAGTAGATCCATTCATTTGAGTAAGTGCTACTTGCTTAAGTGTTTGTAGGCTCAGTCCCTGTGTTGGCTGCAGAGTCTTTATTACTGGTAACTATGCATGAGCTTTACTTTCAGTTACCAGACAAAGTCTTCTGGGCTCACACCTAGAAAAATCATCTTCTTAATTGCAAACTGAGCCAGTCTGATACAGAATAATTTGAGGGATGATAAACATGAAGCCCCATCATGCCATTTTCTTAGTTACTCTTCAGGGTATGACAGCACTGTGGGCACAATCCAACTATTATTGAAATTAACGGAAACACTCCCATTGACTTCCTTGAACACAGGATCGGGCCTTTAAAGACTTTTTCACCATATAAAAGCAAAATATGTATATAGAGAAATCTTCAGTGATTTAAAATTTTATTGCATCTAAACGGTTGTATATAGGATTCAGATTTTCAAACTATTAATAGAATTTGTCATCTTAGTCAAAAATTCACTTCCCTTTTTACAGAAAAAATACACCTTTTTATCTATGTTTTGATAATGCATTTACAAAGCAATTATCTCAAAAGTTCTCTGAGTGCTTTACAAACAGTATACAGCACCAAGGAAAAGCAGCCACCTCTGGGCCAGAGGTGTAAGCCAGGCAGGTAACAGATACACAACCCTATGCACAACAAAGGGGAGTGGAATGTAATTACAGCTTTGAAATTCCATCAGAAATACAGCTATACAAACTGTAACCAAAAATAAATAAGGTATAATTTATTCTGTAAATATGAACCAATACTTTACAATTAGTGTTGGGTTTTGGAGGATTTTTTGTAAATATGCATGGTGATATTTATATTTAACAAATTTAAAGTACTAAAAATCCTTACATTTTCCAACTTGTCCACCTGCACATTCTGACAACATAATGAAACTTTGCATGTGTCATTTTATATAAACTGACCCAAAGCCTGCTGAAGTCAAAGGAAAGACTCTCATTCACTTCACGTGGCTTTGAATTAGTCCATAAGGATGAGTGCAAGGAGGAGAGTTTAGGGAGCTCCAGGAGCTTTACATCAGGATTTCTTGAGATTTAAGAACATTTTCATTACACAAGCCTTGTTTTTCTTTTAAATAGAATACATGCAGGGTTAGATATAAACAATATTGATCACTTAAGAGAGACATGCATGTAGAGATCCTGCAAAAAACAATATTGATTAGCTTAAAACAATATTTGGGGTAACTTCCATATATAATCTGAAAAATCCTTCTACCCAGCATAACCCTTTTATTTTATTACCTTAGTTTTATTTTACTCTATTCCTAATATTGTAGAGTGACTTGTCAATCAGAAGGAAAGAGAAAAAAGTGCACATGATTGTGTGACAGGCCAGTAGGTGGCTCCTTTTGCATGTATCTAGGCATGTGAGAGTTTTTGCCATTTGTTTTAACCTTTTCAAAGTGTGTAGGAGGCTTTGATTCAATGCATGATTCGCAAATTATTACTGTTGTTTAGTTAAGATTGGTTTTGGGGGGAAAAAAAATAAAGAAACCGGAGTCTGTTCACTGAGCTACTAAGAAAAGTAAATACAAACAAAAAAAAATCCTTTTCTCTAATATTCTTCTTTAAAAAGCCACACAAATAAACCTACCGATTGTTAAATTTTAAAGTCTCCGGTATTCTTTTATAGCTAATGCGCACTTAAATGAATTTGAATGTGCTAATCTTCTCAAAACGTTTACTTTTTGGATATTAACAGGTTTTGTTGTGGATTCTTTTTAGCTTGTTAAATTTCTGCAAAATATGTTGAGGTTACAGGGACAAACCATCCCGATGAGTCGAAAGAATAGTAAATATGGCAGGCGACCAGCTTGGCTTAATAGTGAAATCCTAGCGGATCTTAAACATAAAAAAGAAGCTTACAAGAAGTGTAAGGTTGGACATATGACCAGGGAAGAGTATAAAAATATTGCTCGGGCATGTAGGAATGAAATCAGGAGGGCCAAATCTCACCTGGAGCTGCAGCTAGCGAGAGATGTCAAGAGTAACAAGAAGAATTT
This sequence comes from Caretta caretta, assembly GCF_965140235.1. Classification (NCBI taxonomy): domain Eukaryota; kingdom Metazoa; phylum Chordata; order Testudines; family Cheloniidae; genus Caretta; species Caretta caretta. The sequence continues at coordinate 196,872,997 of NC_134208.1, read as the reverse complement.
CTTCAGGTATGTTGGCAACAAGAAGAAAGCCAAGGAAAGTGTGGGCCCCTTACTGAATGAGGGAGGCAACCTAGTGACAGAGGATGTGGAAAAAGCTAATGTACTCAATGCTTTTTTTGCCTCTGTTTTCACTAACAAGGTCAGCTCCCAGACTGCTGCGCTGGGCATCACAAAATGGGGAAGAGATGGCCAGCCCTCTGTGGAGATAGAGGTGGTTAGGGACTATTTAGAAAAGCTGGATGTGCACAAGTCCATGGGGCCGGACGAGTTGCATCCGAGAGTGCTGAAGGAATTGGCGGCTGTGATTGCAGAGCCATTGGCCATTATCTTTGAAAACTCGTGGTGAACCGGGGAAGTCCCGGATGACTGGAAAAAGGCTAATGTAGTGCCAATCTTTAAAAAAGGGAAGAAGGAGGATCCTGGGAACTACAGGCCAGTCAGCCTCACCTCAGTCCCTGGAAAAATCATGGAGCAGGTCCTCAAAGAATCAATCCTGAAGCACTTGCATGAGAGGAAGGTGATCAGGAACAGCCAGCATGGATTCACCAAGGGAAGGTCATGCCTGACTAATCTAATCGCCTTTTATGATGAGATTACTGGTTCTGTGGATGAAGGGAAAGCAGTGGATGTATTGTTTCTTGACTTTAGCAAAGCTTTTGACACGGTCTCCCACAGTATTCTTGTCAGCAAGTTAAGGAAGTATGGGCTGGATGAATGCACTATAAAGTGGGTAGAAAGTTGGCTAGATTGTCGGGCTCAACGGGTAGTGATCAATGGCTCCATGTCTAGTTGGCAGCCGGTATCAAGTGGAGTGCCCCAAGGGTCGGTCCTGGGGCCGGTTTTGTTCAATATCTTCATAAATGATCTGGAGGATGGTGTGGATTGCACTCTCAGCAAATTTGCGGATGATACTAAACTGGGAGGAGTGGTAGATACGCTGGAGGGGAGGGATAGGATACAGAAGGACCTAGACAAATTGGAGGATTGGGCCAAAAGAAATCTGATGAGGTTCAATAAGGATAAGTGCAGGGTCCTGCACTTAGGACGGAAGAACCCAATGCACCGCTACAGACTAGGGACCGAATGGCTAGGCAGCAGTTCTGTGGAAAAGGACCTAGGGGTGACAGTGGACGAGAAGCTGGATATGAGTCAGCAGTGTGCCCTTGTTGCCAAGAAGGCCAATGGCATTTTGGGATGTATAAGTAGGGGCATAGCGAGTAGATCGAGGGACGTGATCGTTCCCCTCTATTCGACATTGGTGAGGCCTCATCTGGAGTACTGTGTCCAGTTTTGGGCCCCACACTACAAGAAGGATGTGGATAAATTGGAGAGAGTCCAGCGAAGGGCAACAAAAATGATTAGGGGTCTAGAACACATGACTTATGAGGAGAGGCTGAGGGAGCTGGGATTGTTTAGCCTGCAGAAGAGAAGAATGAGGGGGGATTTGATAGCTGCTTTCAACTACCTGAAAGGGGGTTCCAAAGAGGATGGCTCTAGACTGTTCTCAATGGTAGCAGATGACAGAACGAGGAGTAATGGTCTCAAGTTGCAGTGGGGGAGGTTTAGATTGGATATTAGGAAAAACTTTTTCACTAAGAGGGTGGTGAAACACTGGAATGCGTTACCTAGGGAGGTGGTAGAATCTCCTTCCTTAGAGGTCTTTAAGGTCAGGCTTGACAAAGCCCTGGCTGGGATGATTTAACTGGGAATTGGTCCTGCTTCGAGCAGGGGTTGGACTAGATGACCTTCAGGGGTCCCTTCAAACCCTGATATTCTATGATTCTATGATTCAAGCTTTTCTAAGCCAACAGCAAAACACTTAATAGAAAATCTTTCTCTTAGTAAGAAACTAGTGTAACAATAGTCTGTTTTCTTCAATTGCCTGAAAGTTGGGCTTGGTTCATCTTGGTTGGCAGGCACCTTTAGACTTGGAAATAAGCGTGTGTGAATAATGCTCTCTCGCTTCTGTCATGATGAGTTATGGACGTATTAAAAAAAGTTATTCTAACTTCATAAATCAATCTGATAGTTAACTTTGTTTTGGTTATTAATTTAATGTTCCTATTAATGTTTCATTGGTTGTCAGCTAGTTATCCATGACAGTAAATCTCAGTTATGAGCTAGTGCATGTTTATTTAAGGAAAAGAGTGAGTGTAAAAAAACCCTGCATTAGGCAGTCCATCAGAGCAGGAGTTCCCAACCTGCTTTGTAAGTGACGTGGTACAGTGAAGTTTGCTCAACTTGTTTAAAACTAACGTCTATTGTTTTTTTTAAGCAAGATTGGTTAATAGTGTATGCTGGAGGTGTGAGGTCTGCTAAGCTTTAGGGGTGGGGAGGGAGAACCCAGGGAGTCATACCTGTCAGAAGCTAAACTCCAGTGGAGATGAAATAGTTTAAATATTTCATGGGGGGGGAGGGGGAGCCCATCCACCAGCAAGCCTGAGTTAAGTCCAAGCCTATTTTATAAATACCAGGAATCAAAGCAGTCAGAAATTGTTCTATTACTGAGATGCTAGAGGAAATATGTTACTAATTCATATAGCAACACAGCTCTGAGGGCTAGAAGCATGCATAATAAACCAAGTACTTCTGAGATAGTGCCGGCACACTAGCTGCATGTTCTACAACAGTATTTTTTAGCCGTGTTCAACAGTGTGCTTGCTATCGCTTCTCCATTTGTTGAATTCAGGATGACCTTTGCATGAATAAAGTCAAATAGGATTAAGGCAGGAATTTTCAACAATGGGAAAGAGCAACAGATGTAGCCGACTTTGAACGTGGGAGGATTGTTGATGCACAGTTGCCTAAAAGGAGTGTCTGTGGTGACAAAAAGGTGGGGGAGACAACAATTTTTTAAAAAAATAATTGCAGAAGAGAAAAGAAAATAGATGAAAAACAATCTCAATTGCCAGAGTGACTCCAGATTTTATTGGAATCAGACAGCCTATATTTTTTGATCCACTGCATCCTTTTTATTATTATTCTACCCTTTCAGAAGCTATGTATATACACTCTGTGTCTGGAAAAGAAATTACTTATGTCTGTCTTTGTGTACAGCAGGTATTAGATCCACATTTTTTCTTCAATAGTTTTTTTTTTTTTTAATCTGTATGGCTAAATATTAAGCGAAGGACAGGACATAGGAATAATGGCATTTTTCCTGGATTTGAAGTTATTTCTCCAAATCCTGCTTATTTATATAATACAGTTTGATTTCTACAATACAAAACATATAGCTGTATCCCAAAAACTGAGCCAATGTAAGCACTTCGAAAAGTTGTGATAGACAGTACTGAGTAATCATTTTATTTATATACAGTGAGACTTGATTAATCCATTCCTGTTTCTTATCTAAGATTTGTAACCAGTCATGTACTGTGAGCACCCACATGTTTGATGATCTAAATTCATTTTAATCCATATAAAAATGGAAATTGCACACTATTTTTGATTCATATGTTTAGTAAATTATTTTCATAGGTTATAAATGCGTGCATTTGGTGGTTGTTTTTAATTCATTCTGAGCATAACCATTAATTAATGCTGTTAGAGCTACTTTTTTTTCTGAAAAGAGCAGCATTTCACTTCAGTAGATAATTGTGTTAATCCCCTAAATGATCCATCATAGTCTGTAGTGATGAATAAAACACACATTTTTAAAATAGCTAATGTGTAATTTGGATAAATCATCTTTAAAAAGCATGCAAGATTGTGTCCTTCAGTTGAGTAAGTAGAAGGGTCTTTAGCGAAGATATCTGGGGTATTCATAGGACAATTCAAAACAATTAAAGCAAACATGTTATTACTGGTATAAAAAAAAGTTAATAAACTTCATTGAATGAATGTGGTAAGAGCCCACCCTGAAAGTTAAGAATCTGATCCAAAGCCCATTGAAGTCAAATACAGTCCTTCCAATGATTACAATGGATGTGAGACCAGGACCTAAATGAACATCATAATATCTGAAATCTGACTAACTTCTACTAGGTATAAACAAAAAAGGTAACATGACAAGTTTTATAGGTAAACTGGCTTACGTTATATAAATGGGTTAATGAATACAACAGTTTTAAAATGTGTTAAAACATAAAACAAAGCTTCTCTGAATGTTTGCAATTTAAAAAGAAAATGAGATAAGGAAACCATTCTAAAAACAAATGGTAGCATTTATTTAGGAAGAAAAGTGAAAGGTGCTGAAAATATTAACAAAAGGAAAAAACTATACCAATTGTGTACTGATAATTAAATCGTATTTAGCCATTGTATTTTTGATTAAAAGAATCATTTTAAAGACAAACTTCCTGCTAATAATTTGAGACCAGTTGTACAATCTGACATCTAAAATAAATGAGAAATGGATGTCTCATTCTGACTATAAAAATGTATGAGTATCATGTTTGTACAGTAGACCAGGGTTTTCAATTTTTTTCATAGTGTAGACCATATCTTAATAGTAAAACGGTCTCATGGTCCACATCACCCCATGGTTGTGAAGACCAGCTCCCCTCCATTCATTATCACATGACATCTCTGCAGCAGCTACAGCATAGAAAAATCCTAGTAGGGAGGTATGGCCCTGATCCTGCAGACATTTATTCACATGCTTAGCTTTAATGGTCCTGTTGACCTCAGTGATTTAATGGTTTAAATCATAAAATCAGTGTTGCAGTATCATTTAATCAGGTGTGCAGTATAGGCAAGTCACTGCAGAAATGGAAATTAGCTGTTGACTTGAATCCCAGACATGGTACAATATTCTGCAGTTAGATGCCACCACGTAAAATAAAATGCAAGTAATGTCAGAATATTAAATAGAACACACATATTCATTGGTGTTCTACATTAATCGTTCATAAATAAGCATGTAGAGCCCAGTTCTGCAAGATGCTGGACTTCAGTTGGAGGTGAGTATGTTTATCATGCATCCATTGTGTGAACACACAGGAAGAAAGACAAGATGCAAGGAGTGTGGGTTGAATTAGGCTACTATTTTATTAACAAAACTTGTCTGGGAGCTCTCCAGCAACAACTCATGCAGTGCATAGTCTGTTCCATCACTTGGCGGGCCACCATCAGCCCCCACTTCCATAGCTGGTCCCAGCCCGTCGCTCTACCAGATACTAGGTGCCACAACCCCATTTCCCAGCTTCTTTAGAGGAAGTCTTCCTGTAAATCCTCTTTCAATTCTGGTTTCGTACCTGCACTGAACACCTGCCAAGTTGTAACAAGTTGAACCTTACCTGCTAATCTACCCACTGGCTCCCTGGGCTCCTGTAGGGAAGGCAGAAAAATCCACCCTGCTCTGGCCAGTCTAGCAGTGAGGGGAAAATGTCTTTGCAGTCCCAAAAAGGCACCTAGCACAATGCCCACAGCAGGCCCCAAACCCCGTTTTACGCTAATTCCTGGGGTAGAAGGATGGGACCGGTTGGTCTGGCAATGTACGGCACCGCGGCCAGGGAGAAAGAGGCTTGGGTGCATGAGAGCCAGTGAGCTTCTGCCCCCACTGACCAGCCAGGCAGTTAGGATGATGCCTGTTCCCTCTTCCCAGCTTCACAAACTGGGAGCTGAGCTTCCATGAGGAGAGGGAACCCCGTAAAAGAGCCATAGCTCTCTTACCTGCTCAGTCCAGCCAAAGCCCACCTGCCTCTGAGGATGTGGGGGTGCATTGTATAGTATTCTAGACACTGTGCTAGGATAACCTTCCCCGAAGCACTCAGTCTTCTGCTTTTAGTGTAATTAGAGACCCTTGACATCCATCTCACTCTGTCCCTTCTCATCTTTAAACAATACCTAAAAACATTTTCCTCTGGAAGTGTTTTTTAAATATAGCCTCATATTTATAATATATCTCCTTTCATTTTTTCTATTAGTTTCCTTGTGTTTTTCTCTTCTGAAGTATTATGAGGGTAATTTTTTATTATAAGTGAAACGTGTTTTTATTGTACGTATGCTCCTTGATTATGTGGGTACAAGCCGAAAAAACCCCAACAGTTTGGATAGTCTAATAGTAATTAGGTGAATCAGCAGTTTACAATGAATTAAAGTACTTTCTCTCCTAGAGTAATTAAGTTCTGCATATTTACTCAGGAATATTAATTAAAATATGGGCACTTGTGGAAAAAATTGCCAACGTGTTTTCAGATCTCTAAGATAGATAAAAGTGAACAGAAGCTTTTCTTTATTAGCTCCCTCTCCCCTCCTCCTCACTGTAGGTCAGTGAGGAGGAATTGGTGCATTTTAAAGTACTCAAATGGCACTTAGTACTAACAGCATAGCGTGTGGTGATTTTTATCAGTGACTGAGCAAAAAGACTTGGTAACAGTCTGAGATTATCTTTTGCTCTGAGACACAGGTGTGTAGACCAAAACCCAATCAACACGCTTTTCTACAGCAAACCAAATATTGTTTTAACGCTCCAATCATTTTAACTGAAGCCATAACCCTTTCTACACAATTAAAATAATCAAATATTACCATGGTTGTAATAAAACCCACAAGAAAATACTGCTTCCAAGGAACAGACATTTGTTTCACTTTAAATGCAGTTTAAGCATATTTACATTCTTTTCTAGCAAGAATGTCAAGCTTTTAGCAAAATTAGTTTGTTTGGTTTTACTTTAGCAGGATGTCCTTGCTCAAATATCTGTGTGCCGTACTTGTTTAGATATAGTAACATGATTTACAATGTTTTCAAATGAATAACTAGGTATGAATTAGAGGGAGGATATTCTTCAGGATATTCTTCTTCAAATGAATAACTAGGTATGAATGAGAGCAGGATATTCTCAGGAGGGTTCTGAGACTCTAGAATTCACTTCCATCCTTAGGCTGTGAGGAGCTAGAATGATTAAATTCCTGAACATATTTCAAAGCCCATCTTTTCTCATAAGCATTTAAGAATTTTGGGGTTCATAAGTGGAGATGTCTTGTGATATGTTGAGGATATTAATAACATTGAATGAAAATTTTGTATTGGTAAATTTCTGACTTTAAAATTATTTCCCTCTAAATGCTGGGATGTGCCTTGTGCTGTGGATAAGCACCAGACAAATCAAATAAATAAATATTGGGCCAAATTCTTGCTGCCATGTGTGCCTTTGCATAGATCAGAAAATCAGTGGACAGAAGAGATGTATGGGGTGGAAGCTTTTCACCGTACTCTGGGCTCAAAACTCATGGAAAGGCCTCTCCACATTCCCTCCATGTCCAGAGCAGTGGGAAGGGTGCTGAGAAGAACCAAGGATTTGGAGACGTGGTACATAAATCTGGGCATGTGTCTTCTGAACAGGCATTACATAGTCTGCATCCTTGGATCCCTGCACAAATTGTTCCTGCTTCTGGCAAGAATAATCTACGTACAGTAGGCTCTTCGTGGGACAATAGCCAGTTTTAACCAAACAAAATGTAGATGCAGCATATTGCTGCATTTTCAGCATCAGTGTGTACCTGTTTGTAGGGCATTTAAAAATGGACCAGAATTTGGAAGGGAGGGGTTATTGTCTCTGCATAGATATATGGTTTATTTGGAATATTGCCCTTTTGCGAGTTCTTTTTTTGCCTTTGCCAAGGCACTTACAGGCCTTCAGGCTTTGGGCACTGTAAAGTTATAGCAAAATAGCTATAAAAGTTAATAACAGAGTGTGTGCTGTCAGACTAGAAATTAACTGACAAGTGTTGCAAAAGTTCTTTTAATGTTTATATGCATTAGAAAACAACCAATATGTCATTGAGAAACCAAGCCATTGACTGAAACCAACAAGCACACTGTATATTTTGTCAAACCATCTTTCTGCTCATGAGAGTTTTTATTTAAGTAGTCTTTACACTTTCTTGCAACTGTAGGTAAACTCTTCCTTAAAACTCTTCCACTATTGAGGTGCAAAAGATAGGTGTATTCAGTCAGTGTCTCATTAGCATCCTGTGTCAAGCTTTCATAGTATACTGTGGAATAACAATCTTTGGAACCTACAGGTAATTTAAAATAATCTATTATTTTTTCATACAAGAATTGTACCCAATGAAACATCAGAAGCAAATTTTTTCAAGCATAAGATCCGTTTCTTGTCCTGTATCAACGATGGTTTTCCTGCCTACCATAGATGTCGAATAACTAGAGATATGTTCTCAAAGGCCCTTATAACCCTTTATTCATCCTTCTTTTTTCCCCATTTAAGAGGTCATCATAGTAATTTCATCCCCTTCTGTGGAAATTAGATGTGCTGCTACAAATGTATTAAGATGCGCACGTGCACACAAACTGTTAAACAGCGTCTAGAGTCTGTCTTCCACTCATCCTGTTGAGTGCATGCAGTTAAAGATATTGCAGGGGTCCAAAATTCGTGAGCGATAAGTGCTGTATGTGCTGCAATATGCAGGCATGATATGACTTGTTAAAGGTGACGTGAAAGGCTTACCTCTGAATTTCTTGCTTTTGTTTGTTGATTTTAGTCAATTTTTTCCCCCTGTGGCTCTTCAGGGAGCAGTCTGATATTCCCCACCCCTCTTCTTATCTACCTTACCCCCACACCAAATAGGCTGCCTTCTGGCCAAGAAGGGCTGGACATACTGTCCTCCAGAGCCACCCATATGTCTCTATAGTTGGTCTAAGGAATTGCCAGATCATGATGCAAACTGCTCCCGTCTCCCCTGGGGCACAGTAAGCTACCTCTACAGTTCTTTCTGCCCATGGTGTTATTGGAGCAAGAGAATTATCTGGAGTCCTGAACTCAGATCCTCTGTATTGTGTGTTGCACTGTCCTCAAGACCATGTACCTTTTTGCATGTTATAGCCTTTCTTTTAAGAGTGGTTAATTTACATTATAGCCAAGAATCTCAATTTAGTGGACATGACACTGTCAGAATGTAGTACTTCCTTGCAGTTGTATCCTGTCAATTAGGGTTTTCATGAATGTCTTTTAAGGATCTTAATCCAGGGAGTAGTAAAATGATAGGGAGTCAGTAAGGTAGTCAGTTTTGAGAGTGGAGTGTTAGGGTTCTTTAATACATACTGATTTGATAGATATTAATAGTTTTGAAGGGCGCAATGAACCATGTACCATAAAACCAGCACTTTGATACCAGAATGATATGGGCATTAGAAATACCTGTGCTAGAAAGACAAATTTCCATGGAGCATTGTCTATAAAAGAGAACCTAGCACATTGTATCATCCATATAGAATGCTCTGGTGAGCAATAATTATGCATACTAAAAACACTTAAAAAAAACTTGCTAGTGTCCCTGTATGGTAGTGGCATTTGTAATCTTATTTTTTTGGCTGTTTGCAATTTTTATTAGCTAAAGGCAGAAAAATCTGTATTTCTATCCTACTGCAAAATCTCTTAAAATCAAAACCATGTTTCAGTACATCTTGTGTTTGAACAAAACTTCCACTGTTTATTGATTTATTTATTTTTAGTCATAGAGTTCATTTTGTATTCATCTGTTACTATATTTTTCGTTGGGGAAATTTAAACTGGATAAAAAGTCTTCCAATCAAGGTCTGTAGTTAGGAAAGCACCAATCATACTGAAAATGTTGAAATAATTACCATACTGTATCTCTGTAGTTGATGTACTTATATGTATTTCATTCAAAATCTTGTAACTTAAACCCTTGGGGTTATTCAGGAGTTTTACACATGTAAACTGAAACACAGAAAAGTCACTGTTGGGTATTGCCTTCACAACCCCTAAGATATGGCTAACGCCCACTTACTGCATGTTTAGACTTGGATGGCAATTATAATTGAGCTATAAAATATTTTGACAGTTTCCAACTCTTGCAGTGTTGTTAGCAAGCTAACACATGGGAATGAAGTAAGGCAGTTTGATTAGGTTTTTTACCAAGATCTGCTTAAATAAGAACTTTCAAAATAAGCATGCAGTGTAAAGTCTTAATTGCAAGCACCTTACAATTACTGCAACTTTTCTGTGACTTTTGCTCAAGAGTGAATTCCTGTTTTTTCCTAAGAAGATTTTGATTTCTTAAGTGATACTTGCCATTCCTTTACAGCCAACTTTTCATTTACATGCTTTTACATGTTGAGTGCTAAAGCATAACCACACCAAATTTAACTTGTAGCATGACAATTAAGTATGTATTTTTTCAAGCAGATGTAAGTACTGTGATTTGAAAACTGGCAAATATATGTTTTTAAAACAAAAAACAACATTTTTATTTAACCTTGTTAGTTCTGGTTTTTTTAGTTTCACTGTTCCTGGCAATAAGCGAATTTGGGTGTTATGGCAAATCCTGGACAAAAATGTCAGGCCTTTTAAAGTAGGGCACACTGACTCCTTGGAGTGAGGAACATGTATTCTTTTTTTGATCTCTTTGCTAACCACACAGCTGTTAGTTGAGTCATCCTTGAAAATTAAGATCTGAGTGAAATTTTTAATTGAAGTTAATTTTACCTTTAATTATGAATTTTAAAAAATTATAATCAAAGCAAAATATGCAAAGCACATATGTATTAACCCCAAATTACGGGCCAGATTCTGTCACCATTGTCCATGTTGAGTAATATCTTATTCCTTGATTAGTTGCATTCAGCCCAGTGGGACTTCTCAACAAGATTAAGGATGGCAGAATCTGTCTCTATCATATTTAAATGCTCTCTGATTTTTGTTTTTGTTTTGGTTTTTTGGTTGTAATTTTTGGTATGAATTTATTGCTAATGAAAGGTGTTAATGAATGAAGTACTTGATTATTCCCGCAATGGGTACCTCACAGGCAGCGTAGCACTGCCCCAGCCCTTCTTTAGAAGGACTTATCAGTGACAGGATAATTCAGTCTTCAAGCTCATTCTGTCCTCCTCATCTCTGCAGTGACTCTCAGTGCCAGCTGATGCAGCTATCAGTGTTTTTTATGAAGTGAACACTCGCCCACTAGGAACTGAACTAAAGCCACCAAATTCACCAGACAACCATCAGATGGTAACTTTTGGTGACTGACCTGAGCTTGAGTTGAACTTGTGACCTAAAGGTGAAAGGCTCAGGATCTCATTACTGAAAGTTTCCTTATCTCACCTAGATTTTGAAACTTCCTCATGACTAATAAAGAACATATGTTGGGTGGGGAGGGAGCCTTCCTGTGTGGCAGTCTGCTCTTGAGAAGCAACGAGCATTTATGACTCCCGTTTAAGTCAGAATTCTGGGCGCTCAGAACCTCTCAGGGTCAGGCCCTGAGTGAGGTACTTGGGTTCTGAAGCTCAGAGTAAAGTTTTACATCCATCTTTTCTGAGCTTCTTTAAAATTATATTAGTCAGTGTGTTAAAATACCAAGGAGCATTCAGAAGATGTGATGTAAAATAAAACAAAATGCACACACATTTCCAAGTTTCAAAAATATCATGTCTCAGGAACACTCACGATCCCTGTTCACCATTACAATCTATTGAAATCAATGGATGATAGGCAGCAAGGCACTTTTGAAAATCCCAATAGGCACCTTCATTAAATTGCCTTTGAAAATCTGACCTTTTGTACGTTATCCCCATTTTACAGATGTGGAACCAATAGTACTTCCCTACTTCACTTACCTTGATCAATACATTAAAGATTGTGAGGTGTTCCGATACTATGGTAATGGAGGCAGTATAATACCTGAGGGCAGGTCTATGCTACTAGTTAGGTCGATCTAACTTATGTCGCTCAGGAGTGTGAAAAAGTCCCCTTCTCCTCCCCGAGAGATGCACATTTCTCTCTGTCTACACTGGCACTCTGTCTGCGGGTGACACTCTTCCAACGACATAGCTTACACTTCTTGCTGAGGTGGAGTAATTATCTGACAGGAGAGCGCTCTCCCATCGGCATGGCGCACCTTCACCAGATGCGCTACAGTGGCACAGCTGTACCGATGTAATGCTGTAGTGTAGACTTGCCCTCAGACAGACAGACATATCTCTATGCTTTGAAAGATGACACAATTTACACCCTAATCTCCACTGGACAAGTTTTCCAAAGCAGTGCTACTGGCAAATATGGTCTTTGTTTAACTTGTAACAATGCCAATGTATGCATCTCTACTTACATAATATTTTGCCAGGCATAGACCTGCTTAGTGACCTACATTAAGCAATATGTGTAAGAGAAAATCTTTGCCTGAAACTAGAGGCTTCTCACACATAATCAGCATGTATGATCAAGAAATAAAATAGATCAGTATATTTCCTTCCATTTCCCATATCTTGTTGCCTGATGTTATAAGTTTAACATATATAGTTTATGGATCCACTTTTCCCTGCCAGTGGCACAAAGTATCCAGGAAGCTGGCATAAATGACTGTCTGAGGTTTCCCTCTATTTAAGGCAGAGGTGGGCAAACTATGGCCCACAGGCCACAGCCGGCCCATGGGACCCTCCTGCCCAGCCCCTGAGCTCCTGGCCCGGGAGGCTAGTCCCTGGCCCCTCCCCTGCTGTCCCCCCTCCCCCACAGCCTCGCTGCACCGCTCTGGGTGGCTGGGCAGCACAGTTGCAGAGCCGCGGCCTGACCCAGTGCTCTGGGCAGCATGGCTGTAGTGCTGCCAGCCACCGGTGCTCCAGGCGGCGCAGTAAGGGGGCAGGGAGCAGGGGGTGTTGGATAGAGGGCAGGGGAGTTCGGGAGTGTGGTCAGGGGTCGGAGGTGTGGATAGGGGTTGGGGCAGCCAGAAGGCAGGGAACAGGGGGGTTGGATGGGGCAGGGATCTGGAGGGGCAGTCAGGAATGGTGGGGGTCAGATGGGGCGGTGGAGGGCAGTTGGGAAAGGGAGCCGGGGGTGATGGATGGGGCAGGAGTCCCAGGGGAGCCATCAGGGAGCGAGAAACTGGGGGGGGGGGTGCGGATAGGAGGCTGGGGCCGGGCACGCTACGCCTGGCTGTTTGGGGAGACACAGCCTCCCCTAACCGGCCTTCCATACAATTTTGGAAACCCAATGTGTCCCTCAGGCCAAAAAGTTTGCCCACCCCTGATCTAAGGCTATCCAAGTAGCATAGATTTTTCCATAGTTGTTCTTACATCCCTAGCTGCTGCAGGCCTACAGTTTAGAAGACATGGGTAGAGGTAAGGTGGTGTGTCTAGAAGATCCCTGAATTCTCAGAGCAGCCCTCATGCTTCTGTAACTTACTCTGTGGACCAGGCTGACCCCAGAATCGGGGGAATGTAAAAGTTGCTGAAAACTACCTTTACTCCCCTCACTCTAGCTCTGTACCGAACCCAGCTCGTCCAGCCTCAAGGGACCTTGGCCAATGGCTTCCTGGGAACATCACAAATGTACCCAGTGTCCCTACATGTATTTTACATTTAGATCCTGGTGTTAATAAAAACACTTTCTAAAAAGTCCTATGTAGACCAATCAACTTCAGCAATATATCTGAGGCAGTTCATGTGCATTGTTTGTCACAGCATTGTTGTGGAATATATTGTTCACATGGAATGTGCTGCTGATACACGAGTTTCAAATAAGTAAGTGAATATCTGGTTTGCAAGTCTAAAACCAGCCCAGTTCAATTAAACTCTCATTCATATATATCCATCCTAACACACACTTTCTAGGACAACAATATTTTGTCTTAGGTCACAGGGATTATTGCGCCTTCTGGAAGATTGTGGAAACCATTCCCATTTTATGACCTTCCACTAAGGGGTTGGATCTGTTTCCTAGATAACTAGGGCCACCCCTAAAGATATCCCTTACTTGCCCCTCAGCATGAAGATTATTCAACTTGGTGGTGTTATGCCTATGCAAATCCAGCATATTTAAAAGCAAAGTTTTTCAAAGACTAAAATATCTGTAAACTTAAATAATTAATCTAGGAAAGTAATGTCTATGATATGAATTAACATGAATGAAATAGCAGCGGTCCAAAACAGGAATAATATCAGAACTCTCCAGAACAATGGAATGTATGTGATACAGCATGTTAGGACTCTCTGATAAAATGAAAAATAAATGTCTGTTGGAAATTATGTGGGATGAGTATAACAGAAAAGTAGAAGCTTCTTAGGAGCTTCAGTTAGTGCCATGAGAAGTCACTACTTGTAGGAGGAGTTTGTGTTTTAGTTTGCTTAACACTTTCCATTATAAAGAATCTTGTGATCTTTTTTGAGGAGCTCTGACACCTCCATTGTTTGCAGCAGGCCTCTGAAAGGTGTGAGTAGTACACCTTGGGGCCAGAGAGGTGTATTTTGCTAGTTTAGTTTGGATTTAACAGAATTATAAGTCTTTGAAAATTGCCAGTTCCCATCTAGATCTGTGGCTTGTGTTGCTTAATTTTGGTAACATGCCAGAAACCGTGAACATTCTCACCCTGGCAGAAGGCCAAAAATTCTGCACATACAGTGATTTCTGCAGCAGCATACAATGCACTGGGGAACCTGCTGGACCAGCTGTAGTGGTGGGTTGGGCCAGGCTTCTCCTCATCCCCAGTTCTCAGGCTATGGCTACAGGAGCCCATTTTTCCCCTCTGGAGGCACCATATGGGGAACAAGCTCTCCCATCTGCTGAGAGCAGGACAATGAGGCCCCCAATCCTTGACAGTCCCTACAGGGGCTGCCATATTACAAATTATAAATAACTAGGAACCAGAAGAAGCATGAGTTTAAAACTGACTTCCACTGACTGGTTAATAATTATATACACTTTCCAACCTTATTTTTAAGCAATGATTCACAACTGCAAGAGGTTACACAAGCTAGGTTCATAGAACCTGGTTATCTAAGGTGGTAGAACCATAGTCTATCCACTTAGCCACACTGCCTCTTAGAAGAAGCTTGCCATCTCTTTATCGTTAGCTATGCTGTCTGTAAACTGGTTCTACTTGTGTGTGGATAACCCACCTCTAGTGGTTTATGGACATAACCTTCTTCTGCTCTCAGCTAATACAGTTATTCCTGTATTTTAGGTGATAGTCATTTGTCCTTCAATAATGAATGTTTAGGATTCAAAGTCTGGTCATGCAGTAGGGAAGGATAGGTTATGATAGTTGCACATATTTTTACTTTAAAAAAAAAAACCTCAGGAAGTTACATCAAAAACCCTGCCCAAAACTTAGAAGAAAGCAAGGGAAGCATTCCTGGGAGGAAGTGGTATAAACATGGAAATCTGGCACCTCTTATGAAAGTGGTGCCAACTTAGTGTATTCACCGTAGGGATTGTTTGGTACTCAGGTGGCCCTGCTCCAGAGAGGCAAGTCTATAATATAGGGCGGACCCCAGATGGCTGGGGAAAGTTGACCAAAACACTCAAGTTCCAGTCATGTCGAGGTGCACTTTTTTTTAGCAAAACAAAACCCGCCATTTTCTAGTACGTTGCTCCTGCCTGTATCTTCTCCAGTTTGTGCTTAAATTCCCTGACTTGCTCATCCACATTGGTCTTCTAAAATCATCATTCAGGTCTGTCAAGCTGGGGGTGCAATGGCTGCAAAAGTCCCCCCAGAGCTATGTTAGGAATGTTGCAGCTTGTAGGCGCCATAACATGAGGCTTTTCAAAAGCCTCGACAATGGCAGGTTGAAGCTGGTACGTGGATCTTAGACGTCATTGTTATAATGAAAAAAAATTCCTTCTGTCCAGTAGCCAGACAGTCACTTCATTATTATTATTGTTTGTATTATCGTACCACTTAGGAGTGTCAGTCATGGACCAGGAGCCCATTGTGCTAGGATTCCTTGTTATAGTTTGTCTAAATCTTCAGATGGGTTGAGTGGTGCTAATTAAACCTAATGGTGATAAGCAGTGCAAACACAAAATCCTTACCTCTCAGTTGAATGAGGGAAACTAAGATGAACAGGTGATGGTATATGGAGATAGTTGTAAAGGAAGAAATATTGCAGATGGAGGAGGGGGAAAACAAAGGTCTCAATTCACTGGGATCTACACCGGAGTAGGCCTGCATAAATCCTAGCAGAGAGTGCTAGTGGAAGGTGTTGAAGTAGAGCAAAGTGGCTACAACATCAGTAGGGAGGTGGGGAAAGTGGGAAATGCTGGAAGGATGGGACATAGGCACAGCGGGCAGGGATTCCCTAATTCAAAGCATTTCCTTAGCAGTGTCTTCCAACAGGAGTGAAGCTCCAGCCCTAAAATAAAGCTGTCCTCAGTCAAATACCATGAAGTGAGGCAGTAACAGTACTTGCCCTCTCTTGGAGCAAATCCTGCAGGGTGCAGTGTTTAAGCTCCTTTTCCCTGTACCAGAGCTAGTGAGTTTGGTCCTTCATCTGTAAAATATGAAGCTCTTTTTGTTTTAATACACAGAATCAGTGTCCTGGCCTTTAACCCTTCTATAATTCCAACCTCTGAAGACAAATTGCACCTTATGCAGTAAAATGTAATCCCTCCCAAGCCCCACCTCTGTAAGTACCGTATGTCACAACTTTTTAAAGAGCCAGCTATTTTAAAAGGTGTAGTGGGAGGATGCATGTCATGCATCTGACAAAGCAAAATTTCCATGTGCCTGGCTAAAAATAAAGATGGATGCATAGCAATGCATCCAGATCAGATTGGACTCTGGTTTTATTCATGATGTATTGAACCAAATTAACCACCCCTAACCTAAGCATGAAGCCTCACCAAACTTTACCTGGAACCACATGCACTGATCAGCCAATGTGGGGACTGCTGGCAAGACCCACTCCGGGACTAGCTAGTGGTGTTCTAACAACGCCTCAACCCAGTATGTCAGGCCTTCATGAATGTGTGGCACCACTCCTTTTCCACTGTAAATTCAGATGCTAGTATGTTTAAGATTCCCAGCACCTGTGCCCTGAGATTACTGTTATTTGCCCAGCATCCGTCTGTATAGAGCTCCCAGTACATAATATTTAGATGTGACTCTGCAAAAGAGAGTAACAACCAGTAAGGGGCTTGGCTAAAGAATGTTACAACAGTTGCTTAGTTTTGTCATATACTCTACTTGATGTCATGCGTCATCATTGAGGATTGTTTTGTGGGTATAAAGCCTATAGTTTAAACTCTGAGCAGCACACATATTATGTCTTGAAGAAGTACATTGTCTCTAGATCCCAGCAAGAGTGAAGGCTCACTGGAAGCACACAAAACCCAACAACAACTTAATCGGGGCCAAATTAGGGTGGGATATATACCTTGCAATAAATTCCTTCTTAACCGTCTATCCCATTTTCCCTGCATGTCACTAATCTGTACAGTACTGTAAACCAATGCCTTCTGCCCCTCCTGCAGATCAATATCATTTTGAAGACCACAAAGGAAGAGAGTAGAATCCTCAGCCATATGTGATTCCTTTTTCCCCCCTCTCCTCGATTGAGGGGATGTGCTGTTTGTGCTAGATACAAAGAGTTGTTTATATCATATCCCAGACGCTTCACATATACCGTACTATTTCTGCTTTCATTGTATTTTCCCAGGCTTGCTTTGAAAAAGCACTCTCCAACCTCCTGACCCCAAAAACATTTAGTTGGCAACTGAAAATCCATAAGAATGAAAATTATTTCACTTACGTGACTGACAGGCAACATTAGGCATGGCCTAAGGATTCCACCCCCCTGCTCACCTTCCAAATCTCTCCAGCTTCAAACATCACAGCCTCATGTTAAATTGGGCAGATGTCTGAATATTAAGGTTATGATTGAACATTGTATAGTTTGGTTGTGATAAAATTAAATCTATTTAATACCACTTCTTTTGAAAAACAATTAAAAGCTTATGACTAAGCCTTTTAAGATAAAGTATATATTTTGTTTCATATCCATAATAGCTGTAGGCACATAACAGTCAGAAGAACAGGGAGCAGGAGGTGTAAGGTTTAAATGTCTGATGCTGGAGAAATCTGGAAGTTACTTTTATATTTACTATTAATCACATGTGGGAAGTAAAAGTAGTCTTATGAAGCAGCTGAGTTGTGTAAATCCCTATAATCTGTTTAAGGGCAGGAGATCGGACATGTTTCTCCCTGTCCCGAGTACGGAAAATTAAATGAGAGCAGAGATATTACAAGATACTTTGTAAAATATTTGACCATGGTTTGTTCATGAGTTTGCTGGGCCTCTTTGACTACTTCTGTATGACATGTAAGGTGACAGATTTTATTAGGGTTGTCACATAGCAAGAACCCCAGAATTTATTTTTAGAAAATGGTAACAATAAATAGATTATGTACAGTAAGAATCTCTAATAGCTGGCCAACCCTTTGATCAAAAAAGGGGAAGGAGGAGCCTTTGTGTTTTGTTTGCTAACCGTAATATTTTGGTGACTTCAGGGCTGGTTCTAGGTGTGGATGAGCAGGGCAATCACATTGGTTGTCAACTTCCAGGGGACGCCAAACTGCTGTGCCACTCATCCCCCACCCCCCTGACTATTTAGGGGTGGGGGGGGACATTTTCCACCCTGGCCAGCAAAATTGCTAGGGCCACTCCTGGGTGACTTAGCACTAAAGTGAAGAAAATGACCTGAATTGCCAATATATCCTCGTGGCCCAGATTCTCAGCTGTATTTTTCAGGAGGTGCCCAGGCAGTCTGGGTTCTGGAGTGTGGAGAATGCAAAAGTGGTTTTATTCCATCTTTGCAGCTCTTGGATTCTGGGGTGACTATGAACTGTTTCAGCCCCTGGAGTTAGCTAGAGCACCCCTTGAGACCTCTAACACATGCTAGGGCTGCAACAATTCCTAAGGGACTGTCGAGCAGCCACAAATATTCAGAGCTCTATGCACACTAGGTACGGCCCCATGTCAGGAGCATAGAGGCTGTTACATGAGTCATATGTATCCTGGGGAATCCCTGCACCAGGGAAATTTCCAAGTGGGGAGAGCTGACTGTGTTAGAGCAATCTAGTATAAAATCCTTCATGTTTCCTGGCCACCACCCTGATTACAGAAGCTCCCTCCAGGCTCCTTTCTGAAGCCTTCTGCATAAGAGCTCTGGAGAGTTACTCAGCCTAGGGCTCCTCACTGGCCCTTTTTTGGCTGTTCTTCCCATTCTTTAATAGCACACTCACTTCCAGCTCTGCTTTCACTGGAGTATTCCTCACTGTCATCAGGCCGTCCTTTATGTCTCCCAGTAGGCCTGGTTCTGAGTCATGTCCATCTATCACATGACCCCTAGACTTACTCCCTTCACTGGGAAGGTAGGTTAAGCCTGGCACAGGTGTAACTAAGCCCCAACCCTCTTAAAGGGCCAGCTCACTCTATGACACATTCCTTAGAGCAAAGGGCAAGATCCACAAAGGGACTTAGGCATCTAAATACCAGAGTTAGGTGCCTAAGTCCCAGATTTAAGTGCCACTGCAATCCACAGTACCCCCGGTTGGCTGCTGCCGGACTCTGTAGGTACCTAAACTCACTTGGCACCTACATTTTTGCTGTAAAGATTCCTTAGGTAGTTAAGTTTCTTCCTCTGGGGGAATGCACATTGCTGCCTCAGGCAGGTGCTGAGATGCCTGTCTCATGCCTAAGACCCAGCATGATCCTCAAACCAGGTGGAGATAGGTGTTCCCCTGCCTGCCTTGCCTACAGGGCCTTGTATCTGGTGTTCTGTGAGCACACTCCATTTCACACAAAATTGGGGGAGGAGGTAGAGGCTTCCTTTGCAGCCTTTAGCCCATTGGTTAGGATACACCCCTAACCACCGAACTATGGAATATTCTCCTGTGGGTCTCCCTCAATCACTTGTGTTGAAGCTGTTCCACTTTTTATTAAATATTAATTGGGCCAGAGAAAGAGTGAGGATGACTGCAGTCCAGTGGGTTAGGGCACACACCTGAGAGGTGGGGAACCCACATTCAAATCTCCTCTTGTCACCAGGCAGAGATGGGGAATCGAACCAGGGTCTCCTACATTCTGCGTAAGTACCCAAGCTACTGGGCTGCCTCCACCTCCTTCCACTGACTGTTTTGTGTGGAGTTAGATGTGTGCCACCACTGCTCTTGCCAGAAATGAATTAGGTGCCTAAGGCACCTCCCCTCCCAGAGCAGGGTTCCCAGCTGTGGATCGCAAATAGAGCAGCCCGGACTTACATAAGCACCTAGCTCCAGGAGAGGGGCGGGGCTTGAGACATGTACCTCTTGTCAGCATCTCCAATTGGCTATCTTAGGCCGTCCCATTCTCAGGTGTCTGTTTCCTCTCCATGCATTGTAGTGGGATCCGAGATACCTAACAATGGGTTTGTAGATTCTAGTGATTTTCAAGGTGCCTAAACCTTAGCCATTGCAATGCGCAGCGCTGCAGTGCCCAAGTCCCTTTGTGGTTCTGGGCCAAAATGATTATTCTGATACCTTGGAATGTTAAGATACCATTTAATATTAAACTGTTGCTCAGTCCTCTATCAAAGAAAGCAACATTTGAAGATTTTGCTGCTGTAGCTCAAAATATTTACTAGATTCAACAAGCTGCAGATTTATGACCAACTCTAGCAACCTGTTTTGGTTGTGTGTGCTTTTTTACAGGTATTTCCAAAATAAGCATAGTGAGCTTGAGTTTTGAACTTGAACTGATTGTGTGTGAGTGCATGTTGGAGGGTAGAGTTAAACAGGAAAAAGCTCATTATGTATTCGTTTTCTCCACCAATAGTGTTCCCATTAATCTTGTAGACCAAAGTACATGCCAGAGATGTGCCACTGTTCCTGATATTGCATTTATTTATTGAAAGGAAATGTTTGTTGAAAAGAGTTTTAAATAATTAAAATGAGCTTACCCCCCACTCCCAGGTAATTTCATAGTGTATGCTCCTCACTCTGTTACTGTTCATATTTTCCCCAATATGTACTGATTTGGATGCCTTTATTCCAGACTAAGTACTGAAAGCTCTGATTAGAGTTGTGTGTGAGAGACATACATACATCACAGCATTCACTTCGCCCTCCTCCAAAATATGGCATAGAATTTCTTCTTTATTTGCTGGAAATAGGGTAATCTATATAATTACAACATACAATGCTAGTGTCTTACGCTGGGGTGGGAAATCATTTTAGAAACGACAATGTAAATTTAAGTTCAACCCCCCCCCCCGTGATTCCAATTTAATGAAAGTTTTCCAAGAAATGTGTGAAATATATATTTCAAATTTTAAATCTGATAATAGTACATTAATTTGTAAAGAATATACTGAAATGTTAGATTTGGCCACAGGAATATGGATTTAAAGGCGTAGTCGTTTCTAACTATTTTAATAAAATATAGTTATCAAATGAGTTAATTGTTCAATGTACGTTAAATATCTGTAATTAAGGCACTTAAAAGACAGTGTTGCTTCAGGTCATTTGAATGTTGACCAAAAAGATTCTAGATGTTGACTGGAATATTTAACATTTTATCATGTGGAGAGTTTTAGCAACAAGTGTACAGTGCAGAACGCTGTCTATCACTATCAATGTTAAAATCATATTAGTGTCATCAGACCTGTGAAATTTACCTATGTAATATTTAGGCCTTATAGTTCAATCCAATAATAAATAGTTTCTAATATCTTGACAGTGAGTCAATATTGTATGGTTTGGTGAGGTATTTCTGAGTTTTAAAACGCTAACATACAATTTATCATTATAACAGTGTTATTACCATAATTTTATCATCTACATTACTTCAGTGTATAACCGTTTAGACCTCTAAACACATTTTTTCATACTCAAATGCCGAAAGCTTGGGACTCTATAATTTATCACTTTGTTTTCTTCATCATAATCTATATTTGAGAAAGACCTAAAGCCAGAATCTGATCTCAGTTACATCAGCATGAACCTGGAGTAATTCCACTGAAGACTCTAGTCAGCGATATCCGTCAGATCCGAATCTGGCCCATGGTGTTCATATTTACAAAGTTTAAGAAATTATGTCAGATATTACCTCTTTTTCTCTCTCATTTTGTAAGCATTTGTTGGGATGTTAGTGCATTTAACCTAGAGAATGTTTGTCGTATCATTAATGGGAGAGCTACAGTTAGTTCACCCCGATTTAAACTGTTAGCTGAATTGAAAAACCCTTTGTGAACAGTTATTCTGCGCATACATTTGAACATTAAAACAAAATTGAAGTAAAATGTAGATTTTCTGCACCCTGAATTAGCAGTGCAACTATAGTGTGCTATAATAATATAAATAATACGATGCTGAGGTAGGTTTGTTTATATAACAATTTATTAGTCTAACAAGTAATAAAAATGATAAATTACCTGCATGGTATTTCTATTACAGGTACTGTAAATTACCTTCCCCACAATTAGTTAAAACATAAATCAGATTGTGTGAGGTTGACAATTTGAACTGTTTAGCACTGACATGCTTTAGTCAAGTGGGGGCATCATTGGTCTTTCACAAACAGGCAGCACGGACAGAGGATTTACTTGTTAAACTTAAGTGGCTGTCATATAGTGAAAGACTTGCTCCCTTTTTACTTTAATTTGGAGGGCCCAGAACCTTAAGCTGAGCAAATGGCATGTTTGGTATATGTATAATTTTTTAATTACACTATATTTTTTTTAAAATGTGCTCAACTGTTTTTCTCAGTAGGATCCTGGAGTTTTGGGTTTATGCCTGTTAAATGAAGTTAACTCCTTTCATTATACCCAAGAACATTTTAAACTGGGAAGTCTTTTTGATGGGGAATTGTATTTTTCTTGAAAACATCAACTAAACGTAGTAATTACTTTTTTAAATTCAAGTAACTTAAGGACATTTTGATAAATACAAAATTAAAATTATCTATTGTATCCCAGATGTTGTTTCCTTGTAACTATTTCTCTGGAAAAGGAACATTATTAGTCTTAAATCAGAGCTAATCCAGCTTCAGCATTTGTATTCTGAATCTTTTTTCCAAATAAACAGAGGGAAATAGGAGAACAAATGAAAATTGCTATAATAAAGTCATTTTGCTGTGATCTTTCATAAATGACACTAAAATATCTTGCTGTCATTACATTTTATATAACAAAATATTTGAACATGAGACGTACAGCTGCAAACTTTACACTTGACTGTATACAAGGTTAATGTATTAAGTGTATGTCACACACGGGGACTTTGATCTTTGTGCTGCAATAGTAGATCACAAATTGTGGTAAACTTTGACCCTGATATACTTTGCTTTTGATCCAGTCAGAATGTTGTCTTCATTAAAAGTGAAAGGGCTTGTGGGGATGCTTTTACATGACTGCATTTTGGAAAATCTTTTTAAGGGTGCGTAACATAACACAGACTGTGCAATAGTATGCCTTAAGTATTTAAGCACTTGAACATGGTGTTTTCATTGGTACAATTCTTGGCCTGATTTCATATATAAGTTTAGAATTTTGTATATCTACATCCTTTAGAGGCAAGTGCCAAGGGCTAAGACTGAAGATAATAACTGATGATTTGTGTCTTTTGCAAGTTACAGTCATTGTAAACTGACAGCTTTGAAGGACCTAAACTGACATCAAAGGATGCAGATCATCTAGTTAGGTCAATTAATGTTAATTCTCATCTTCCATTAAATTCTTTTATGTTTTTCTCTTTTCTTTTTTTCCAGCCAAGCCCAGTACCAAGTCCTGTTCTGGGGAGAAAGCCAAATGCTAGTCAGTCACTGCTTGTATGGTGCAAAGAAGTTACAAAAAACTATAGGGGAGTGAAAATCACCAATTTTACTACATCATGGAGAAATGGTTTATCTTTCTGTGCAATATTACACAACTTTAGGCCAGATTTAATGTAAGTCATAACATTTATACCATCACACTTCAATTTTATATATGTGCTGCAATTAAATGTACAGAAGAGTAAAACCACTGTTCACTATTAGGTCTTGAAATGTTTGTGTATTTCATAATTTTCTTCTACAGGGCACCAGTCTTTGTTGGAAAAGTAATTTACAAATGGCCAAACTTTATGACCTCCCTTGTTCTTCCCTTCAAAAACAATCCTTTCTCTCCTTCATATGATACGTTTTTCTTCTTAATCTTTTATAAAAAACTGACTTCAGGATGATTATGAAAATTGTGTTAGTGTTGAAATGAGATGAGACAAATAAGCCTGTAGCTCTTTGTACATTGACGACAACGGATTACCTCATGGTAAATTTGGTTGTCAAGGACGGCCTCTAGTCCCTGCCTTAACTTCTCTTTTAGATGGAAGGCTTCAGGCAATGAAACATGAAATCGCTGGGGTTTATTTATTTATTTATTTAATTTTCCACGCTATTAGTTTTGTTGATTGAATTGCTGTGAAATTGCTAGTTACTGTAGGATATTATTGCATGTCAAATTTTTAGATTCAGTTTGTTTTAAAACTGCTGCTTTTATCAAATACTGTACATACCCACTGTGCCATTTTCCCCCTCAGTGACTACAAGTCCCTGAATCCTCAAGATATTAAAGAGAACAACAAAAAGGTAAGAACTGCCAGGAAAAAAAACCCACATAGCTTCAATTTTCCCTTCACTGCAGGTTTTTATTAATTTTGGGAAAGGGAGGTTGTTTTGTAAGGTCATAACTGCAGCTCACAGAAGGTTTTCAGCCTCCTGTGGTTCAAATCGGATGCATTATTGACTCTAGTTTGTCATAGTCTTTAACATTCACAACAAGTGCCAGGCTGGCATTAGAGTTTAATATTTGTATGGCCTACATTAATGTAAACAGAGAGAGAGTTTTTGTGATCATTTCTATTTTTCTAATCAGCCATTTAATTAAAAAAGAAATACAAAATATTATTGTTCTATAATTATCTTGCTTCCAGACTTGTCCATTACCTTAAAAGAGATCATTGAGTTGGTCATAATCAATGTTGTTTTACGAGTTTTTATATTTAAAAAAAATAAAAGTTCCCACACACTTTTATCCAGCATTGTCAATAAAACTAGGCTGTACCGTGTGCCGATATTATACATCCATATTTAGGAAAAAAATATTCTCAAACATGCCTTTTTCAAAAAAAAGACTAAAATATTAATGAAGTATTATGTGGTAGTATACTGGGCCAAGGATTTTAATCCACTTTTACATTAGGTAATCTAATGCCTTTTTGATATAAAGGTTATAAAGGGATGTTCTGAAACAAGTTCAGTGATCTGAGTTCTAAGCATCAGGCGGTAGCCATGTTAGTCTGTATCCACAAAAGCAACAAGGAGTCTGGTAGCACCTTAAAGACTAACCACCAGACTCCTTGTTGTTTTGGAGTTCTAAGCGTAACTCAGTTTAGGAGTTACAAGAAAACATTCTCCTGCTGCTTGCTGCTAGTGTCTTAGACTGTAGGTACAAACTTTAATTTTCATAAGATGCATGGGGTTGACCCGAGAGAGACACATTTTAAAACGCTCATTTTCCACTTGATTCACTTATAATAAAATTATAACTGAAAATCAGTTTTATTCGTTGCTTGTCTTCTGGATACTATGATTTTATATTTTTAAACTCTTCTTTAAAAAATATTCACTTTTAAGAAATTTGAAAAAATCAATTGTATAGCAAAATAAAATATCTTTTTACTAAACTATAGTGTATGACTTTTTTGCACTGGAAATACCTCTGAAGAATATTGGACTGCATATACATGTGCATTCTGTAGAAGTGCTTGGTTAAAATTGCAAATGGCAGTAGTATTTTTATGCATTCTGAACACTAATGCGTTGCCCAAAAAGCAGGTAATCATTAAAATAATGCTAAAGTGTAATAAATTATGAGGAATTTCTGATCTGTTGCCATCTACCCTTGTGATTTTGGACAGGGACAATGCATGCTTTGACATCTTTTTCATAATAATATGTGGGATCTTGTGATGACCTAAGAGGATTATCTGTGACATCACAGAGCTTTCTATGACCATGTGATTTTAAACGTCAAGATCCCATGATTGTAAGGGCTAATCAAGTAATATTATAAAACATAGATTGAATAGATGTTCTATTTTAAAAATGCTCTGTTAATGTGAAATCAATTATATCATCATATGCATTTTATTATACAACTGTGATGGCAAATGATCAGCTATAATGAAAACCTTTCAGCCAATTTCCCTAACAGTATATAATTCCCATTGCTAAAGAAACAATTGTTGTTGTTGTTGTGCAGTTTTTTCTTTCATCACTTTGCAAACCTTTGCCTGACAGCTGCATTGAGTATCTCAGTTGCTTCCTGCAGATTTATTTCCTGGTCTCACACAGTTCTGCCTGATAACCCTGTGTGCCCTTCGTTGGAGTGACTGCAGCTCTGGGAACAATGGCTGTGTATAAATTCCATGCAGATATGTAACACATTTGACAATGACTCCTCCTAACCAATTAAAATAACATCTATGAATTAATAAGACAATATTCTTGTCTGAAGCATCTCTTTTTTCCCTCTCCCATCCTGCAGATTGGCAGGGGAAAGAGGTAAAAGGTTACTGACCACAAATGTAAAAGTTAACCTATAGGAATATTCCTTTTAGAAGTGTTTGACCTTGTTTATGGGGTTTTTTTTCCTGAAGAAGTAACTATTCCAGTGTAATTGCAGTGTATAATTATGTATTGAAATGTAGGGTTACAAAAAACACATTAGAGTTTCTTTATAAACCAAGCTAATTATTTTCCTAATCAGTAAGCAGCACTGAGTAAAAAGGTATTTTACCTGTGACATCTGATCTTGACCAGTATGTCAGTGTGTTACATAATTGGGAAATGCTTAGAATAGTGCCCACGGTGCTCGTGTTGAGGGATTGCAATTGATGTCCATCAATCAACTTGTCAGGCTATATCAATAAATAAAAAAAAAACTTAATTAAGAAATAGTTAAGGTTGCAAGTGTATCAAATGTTGCCTAATGTGCAGAACATAGACAAATTATTCTACAGAAATTAAAATATATCTCCAAAAAATAAATTCTTTAGTTCAGAGGGCATTAATATCTTTCAGAGCACCGTGAGATTTCTGTTAATGCACTATGTTGACTGAGTATTAAGATGATTTTATTACTAAAAGAGAAAATGTGATTCTCTTTGGGATTATGAAATATGTAAACTACATAAGAATAGTTTGTCAGCTAGCATAAAAAGGTATAGTTCCATCTAGCCCATGGTGTTTTACATTTACCTTAGTACTTGTAGCCCTTTACCTATAGTGTTGACCAACCAATATGTGTGTACTATCTTGTTTTGTTTTTTAATAAGGAAACACAAACTATATGTTAAAGTTACACTATATTGGAAATATAGCCCTTTATAAGGAAATGGCGTTTTACAAGTGCCTAGTAACATATTCTTCACTTCACAAATGATAAGGGAACTAAACTAGGCTTGGATGCAACTTCCATGGGGCTGAGAGTATGTGAAGCAGGAATGTATGGCCTGAGTGAAGTGGTTGCAACCTTACCTGTTAGTTTCCAGATTTTTATATTTTTGAGAGGGTTTTATTAGGTTGAAGAATTTATGTTGTGGAAATTGTAATGTATTCTTTCGTGTTAGATTGAGACACACTTTTAACTTTATTTCCTAAAAAAGATTTTTGTGTACTAATTTCCAATTTTTTTGAGCATTAATGTATCTCTTACTTTAAGTATAATTAATGTGAAAAGGTTATATGATAAAGAGAAATAATTATAAGTGAAAGTAATAAACATTTATAATTGACAGTTATTAATAAAGAAATGCGATGTAAAGATACATAAACACTATATTTTGATTGAAAATAGTAAACCAATATTTATTACATTATATTGATTAACTAATATTAAATTTCTCAAGTTAATTTGTACTCAAATTATTACTGCCTTATCAAAATAAGTGACCTCTGAAGGAAGGCAACAGTTTAAAATATCAAAGAAAATCCCCCAAACTAAAAAAACTTTAAAAAATGGATAATTCCTTCCTGACTTCATGGTAACAGCTACATCTTTATGCCAGGAATCCAAATTCATATAGTTGCACAAGATCCTATAAACACTTACGCATATGCTTTAATTTTAAACAGATGAGATGTCCGATTGACTTCAATGGGACTACTTGCATATGTGAAGTAAAGCACATAGATAAGTGTTCGCAGGATTCAGGCCTTAGTTATGTGTATATTCAATAAAATGCATGTATGTCTATTTGCTTAAACAGAAGAATAACATTATAGAATTTGAATAGCATGTAATAGATTACAGTTAAAAATGATAGTGTATCTGCTTGAAAATCAAGACTTTACTGAATTTTCTAAAAAAGAAGAAAAACCATTTTTTTAATACACTGGTATGTGAATATATCCACAACATGCAATTGTTATTTATAGAACTATCAGCAATCGAAAGTCTACATGCCATCCTACATATTTATATTCAACTGGTTTTCCTCTCTGATTTTTCCCCTCTGATCTCTGATTTTTCCCCTCTTAATGTTTTTCCATTTTTAAAAGGCAACATTATGTTTACTTCTAGTAACTACACTCCACTGGGCATCAGGTCTCTTAGAAATCTAACTTTTCTAGTATAAATTGTAGCGTTGTATTATATAATCCATTCATTGTTTTCAACATTATGCAACATACTATCCTGTTGCTGCATTTTGGCCTTTACAGAATAGAATGTTGTGAATGTGTTTGCTTGTGGAAATTGTGTGATTTGAAATTAATTATTGAGACATGACTGCATTGTCAATAATTATGGAAAAACAAATGAGCAAAAGTACACATTTTGTCCAGAATGAGAAAGAAGGGGAGCGTGAACCACTGGCAAACAGTAATCAGAAACATCACTAAAAACAGCAAAACTTAACAGACATTGAATAATAATCCTAGATACGTCAAGAATATGTTTTTTTAAAAAGTCACCGTTCAAAGTTAAATTTTTCTGCTTTAATATTATTAAGTGTGAACCTTTCCCAACCTGCTCTAAAACACAGTCCACACATACATTTTGTAGAGTCAAAACTCACCCACTTCCTGAGGTTTAGTTTTGTGAACTTTGAAATTAACACTAGAACATAAACAGTTCAGCTCAGGCCTACCCCTTGAGCTTGGCTGCAAATTGGGTTCCCACCTCAGGACTTCTCAGTCCACCCCTTAGGTCCCCTTACTCTCTAGCGAGCTACTACCACTGTCTACAATGGTGGGGTAATAGGTCAGTGCGTCAGCATGACTCACTTAACATCTGTCAAAGGAACAACCACCCTTGTTAATAGGGTTGGTTCACAGGAGCACAGAGCCAGCTTGTTCCACTGCAGTAGCCAGCTAGCCACCCAATGCCATAAAACTCTTCATTTTCTGGAACCCTACTCAACTTAAACCACCCACCCAAATTCCTATGCCATGTTCCCTCTGTATTCCTGCTTCTCTGTACTCCAGAGGTCTTCTTCATTTCCTTCCTCCCTGTCCCTACCAGTGTCCTGTCCCCTTCCGTGTTCTCTCTCCTCCTTCTCTTCCAGACTGCATTCCAAGACCAGGTACTATGGCTCTGTGCCAACCCTCCATGTGCTCTCCTATCCCCTACATCCAATCCATGTTCCTTCCCAGCCGCCCTCTTCTCTCTCCATCCTCCCGCCAATATCTCCCTCCAGTCCCTACCAAACCCTTTCCTGGGCTCTTGGATCAACCTGGAGTCAGAAGGCATGTTTTCTATTTCGTTTATATTTTTAAACATTGCTCTTTCTGCATCTAAACACAGCTCTCTTTTTATAATCACCAATAACCTCCACCCCACAGCTAACATTCCTAAAAGGCACTTCTCCTCAGCAAGAACAACAAAATCAAATTTAGAACTTCTAGGACCTAGCTCAAACTGTCCGGGATACAATAAGCTTAAAAGCATTAGGAACTGCAGATAAATTTTCAACATACCATCATGTTAAAAAGCTGTTGTTTTTTAAATCAGTTTTTAACATGTTCCTTTTGTTCAGAATATTTTAGTTATGATTTTTAGAACTTTAGAACCCACTGGAAAAATGATCCTTTTTTATTTAAATGGGGAGGGGAATAAAGGCAAAACTAGTGGGAATTTTTAATGCTTTAACCCAAGTGAATCTAAAATAACCAACAGGATGCCTTTTTAAAGGCTTTCTGGAAACACAATATTGTCTTCCAGGGTTAGTCCAGGAGAGTAATAATTAATTGTAAATTGAGAAACAGCTTTAATTCTTCAAAACTAGAAAAACCTGATGCACCAACCATAGTCATTTAAAGGGCTAGCAGAAATAATACAGTGTGGTTTCACATACATTGTCGTATCCAAGCTCTGTAGTGCTTTCAAACAGAAATGAAGTGAGAAGTGAATTCACTACTCTCTTTATATAAGTTTAGTGTCAAGTAGATGTTTTAGAAATACATTTCTGTGTTTAAACAATATGACTTGTACCTTGTATCAGGTAATCTAGGGAGTAGTTCTTTTTGGTTATCTGGCTGTACTTTTTCATCAACACAAATCACTGCAATTACATGGCCAGTAGAAGGGAGAAGGTTGATCACCAATGATAAAGCCCAAGATGGATTAGTGTAGTGTTTCTTTTTATCTTTGTTCCTTATCTTAAAAACCCATCCTTACCTTTTTTTGTTCCAACTCTTACACTTTTTTTTAATTTGCTTGTTTCCTGCTTCTTGAGTGAGAACCATTTAAGATGCCAATAGATTTTGTTAATGAAAACTGAAGAGGTTTTTTTAGGTTCCACTTTCACACACATCCATTTGTTCATGAATGTGTCTATTATATTCTGAGTAATGTCAGTTGTTTTTACTGTCGCATGACAATATATTAAAAAGCAATGCCATGTTTTTATTCTCTTGCTTTAGGTTCCTGTGGAGATTCTGCTGTGTAGAATCTGTCAAGAAAATTGACAGGTTGTGCAATAATGGACTTATGGACAATATATTAAAACTTGGCTTGTACAGTGGCAAATACAAAAAGGCTAATTCACAACTATATTACTCCGTGGAAGCCCGTAGAGTAAAACAACAGTATCACAATGGTGAATCAGGCCCACAGACTTTCCTGCAATATCTGATATTTTTAACTGTTTTGTTTTTTTCAAATGAAACTTTCAATTGCTGTTTTTGAGTTGTTATGCTATGTGATGAAATTACTGCATTGTAATCCTTGCTTTGTTTATTTTTAAGGCGTATGATGGGTTTGCCAGTATAGGAATATCCCGATTGCTGGAACCTTCTGACATGGTTTTGTTAGCAATTCCTGACAAACTGACCGTTATGACTTATCTCTATCAAATAAGGGCACATTTCAGTGGCCTAGAACTAAATGTGGTTCAGATAGAGGAGAACAGTAGTAAAAGCACGTATAAAGTAGGTAACTATGAAACGGACACAAACAGCTCTGTTGATCAGGAAAAGTTCTATGCAGAGCTTAATGATCTGAACCGAGAGCCTGAACTGCACCAGCCTGAAAGTGGTTTGGCAGACTTTGTTTCGCAGGATGACTCTGTATTTGTAAATGACAGTGGTGTTGGAGAATCAGAAAGTGAGCATCAGACACCTGATGACCATTTAAGCCCATGCACAGCTTCCCCTTCTTCTCGCAGGACTAGAAGTGACACTGATCCACAAAAACCCCAGCAGAGCTCTGGAGGGACTTCTGGATCTGAAGAGGCCGGGAAATGCAGCAGTGCAAATACAGCACAGGCACAGCCTTTGCTGGGAAGGAAGAAACTGCTGAAAGTCGACACTTTGGACTTGAGTGACTTGCCTCGTGTCAGTGAGCAAAAAAAGGATGAATCTCCAGCCGTTGTTTGTGAAGACACTGACAAGAAAAGACACCAGAATTCAGACAGTACCATTAGTTTCAAAGAGCAAGAAAAGCTGCAACATACAGGATCCACAGAGAGCAGGAGATCAGATACTGGCTCACCTGTCAAAAAAACAAGTTTATCTCCCACTTCTAAAGTTGGATACTCTTATAACAAGGATGCAGATCTTACAATGAAAAAACATGCTTCTCTGAAGCAAATAGAGACCGATTCTGACACTGATACCAGAACGATTATAAATCACGCAGATCAAACTGCAAAAACTGCACAGGTAAGAAATTTGAATTTATGTATACATAAACAAACAATGTGTAGTTGAAATAAAATGGGGTTACTGTTCAATTTAATTTCTGTGCATCACCTTTATAATTCATTGTATCTTTGACGGGCTAGGTTGAGTTTTGTTTTGTTTTTATTGTCTGACAAACCAGATATTCTTCACTAGCTGAATACTTGGAAAGAGCATGTGATGTTGAAAAGAGCTATTGCATGAAAAAAATCCATAACAACTCTTTTTATCAGAATTATCTTACTGTTAATCTTTTCTCCCTTTCCAATTAAAGTAAATAAAATTGTATTCTCAGCCAGCTGAAGGTGTCTAGGTTCAAGGGTTTTGCTATTCATTGTGGAACCCCCAAGCTTTTTTGTGAATATTTCATGCTGAAGCATTAAATGAAAAAAGTTATTCATTCATTGATTCATATACAACAGTGTACAGTTTCAAAACTTCTGAATGCTTCAAAATATACCAGGAATATTTCAAATCTTATCTGAGAAGTAGCATGGCCTAGTGAACTGAACACACAACTGTTAGCAAGGAACTTGTGAGTTCTAACTCTGGTTCTGCTGCTGATGCTCTGTGCAGCCTTGAGCAAATCATTTAATCACTGTCTGTTTTCACATCTGTAATATGGGGATAATACATACATACCTCCCTGGGATATTGTGAGGATTAATTGGCTGATATTTGTACAGTATTTTGAAGACAGAAAGCATTACATGAATGCTAACATTATTTTTATGTCTCTCCCTGTATCCTACTAAATCAAATCAGTCACACAAATATTTCTAAAATGTTCTCAACCTCATGTTCAAGAGAGCCAAATCAGGCCCATAATTCTTTTCCTGGGGACAACTTCCTTTGTTTTTAGCTTTCTTTCAATGAGTTTCCATTAGCTGCGAAAAGAGATGTGTGTGGCCAGTCTGCAGTATTGTGCATTGGTTCAGATGGAGCAGTGTTTTACATTTTCAGGACCCCTTTTTCCTTTCACAAGCAAGTGTGACCTGAATACGTTTTCTTTTAAGAAATTTAGTACTTATATTGAACACTACTGCAGTGATGTGGACATAAAAGAGCTGGCTAGATGGACAGATAGGCATGTTTCTTATGTTTACACAGAATATTGCGTTGTGGGTTTTTTACATGCTCACTCTCTTTTAGAAGTTAGGTGAATAGCTCTTCTTTAAAGGAGATGATTTAGACTAGGATCATCTTCTGAGACCCAGGTGCAGCTTCTCCCTGCTTGTGCAGAAGGGAGAAGTGGCACAGCTGCAATTCTACTGTAAACTGTGCAGGAGCCCCAAACACCTCCCCAAAAGCAGTGGAACCTCATGAGGTTTTCTGGCAACTCTTCCCCTGTGAATTGGTTTCTTAACGGGAGGGAGTGATCTGGCCCACAGAAAATAGCATGACAGGTAAAGGCTGTGTGTCTTCTGTACTGACATTTTCAGTGCAAGGGGAAAATAGGCTAAGAAGGATGAAGGATGGCTTTAGGGGGCCTTCTAGGGTAGTTAATCCTTTTGAGTATTTGTACTAGTTAATCAAACTTAAAACCTCAGCTGTACCAGCCACAGCCTTTGCCAGAAAAACAGCACATAAACCTGGCTGTTGCAGGAACACATCCTCCAAAGCATGATGGCCCCAGCTCTAGCTCATATATAGGCCTTCTTCCAGGGCCTAAAAACACATGAAGGGCCATGTCCCCAGGGTCTTCATTTCAGGAGTTACATAACTGGACAGAGTCAGGGTTATGCACATAGGCACTTGTAACTGTTCCAGTCAATCCATTGTGCCTACACAGAGCTCCTCGTAATGTTATTTCTACTCTGAGAGGTAATCAGTTGTACGAATGGAAATAAGGAACTTTCTTCTGACTGCATCTGATGAAGTGAACTGTAGCTCACGAAAGCTTATGCTCAAATAAATTGGTTAGTCTCTAAGGTGCCACAAGTCCTCCTTTTCTTTTTGCGGATACAGACTAACACGGCTGCTACTCTGAAACCTTTCTTCTGACTGTAGCTAAAAATCAGGTACATGTTTTTGCTGGTTTTGCAGCTTGTGTATGGGTCCCTTTATGGGACGGAAGTGGAATTATACCAGCTGTCAGTAGCCAAGGAAGAATTACATTTACGTACATATTTTAAATAGTTAAATACATAGTAGATGTAAAATAGTTTCCATCTAGCCAGTTCATTTTTTTTCCTGACAGCTCTAGTTTTAAGGTGTTAAATGTTAACAGAAAATCAGTGAAACTCTGTTTATTTCATAAAGGCCTGTGAGGTTATTTTTTAATTTTACATTTTTATCATCTTTATTTTCCATTGCTGTAGAATTTTATGTCACCTCATGAAGCTGTAATCCTCTGAATCCTGACGTTTACTATTTAGGCAGGTTCCTGGCTACTAACTACTCTGTCACTGTTGAATATGGTGGGGTTTCTTTGCCATTAATTCTACTTCTTTATTTTTAAGCAACGAATGTTGTCAAGACAAGAAGAACTTAAAGAACGAGCAAGAGTTCTTCTTGAGCAAGCAAGAAGAGATGCAGCTTTAAAAGCAGGGAATAAACAGATAACCAGTATGATCACCCCAGCCCATGCTAAGCAGCTGAGCGATGTAAGCAGTGTTGGCCGTCATGGCAGTTAACATAAGAAAATATTTTAATTCATCTTACACGTTTATATTTTAATTGGTTCAGTAAGCTAATTAATTTTTGTTTGGTCAAAATGTAACTTCTGGGGGGGGGCAAGTGCCCACAGAGAATACTTTTTCCACAGTGAATGTCCCAATCCTTCAAGGTGCTTTGTACCATCAGCTCCTACTAGCACCTGACTCTCCCTCTACTGAAGTCAATAGAAAAGGCCCATAGACTTCATTGGAAGTGCTCTGAGCATCTTATAGGATTGGCACCATTGTTTTTAAATATTAAGTCACTAGTGGGATGAAAAGCAAAACTACCTGTTAAATTATAGCATGGCGTGTTACGCTGTTTTTACTGGTGTTCTTTTATCATAAGAAGGAATTATGTTGGTGACATTGGAAAGTGTAGCTCTGCAAACTAGGTTCAGTGTGGAGGCAGCTGCAGGGATCCGTTGCCCCACCAGTAACCTCAGTGGTGACCTGGAGGGGACCATTCTCTCTGAAGATTAAAGCTAACTTAATTTTTATGCAAATCTTTTCAAAGCAGAGATTGCCTGTTGTGTCAGATTATGTGCAGTAATTTTGTGATTCTAGCCATTGTGTATTAGAGACTGAACTGATACCACAGGACATGTTTCACTAAGAAATTCACTCTGACTAAATTCTGATGACTATGATAAAGATTTCGAATCATTCACTGATTCACATCATTAATAGTCTGGTCCTCTAGGGTCAAATTGTGCCTTTTGATTTGAGTGAGATTTCACAGACATAAGTAAATTTAGAATTTGGCAAATTTTATTCTCTGAGCCGTCCTGATTCTGCAGTTATAAGTATTTTTTTCTTAGAAAATGTTTATTTCTTCCCAAAAAAACTAGACTTTTTTTTTTTATTAATTTTTCTTTGAAGCGAAAAAAAAGCTTGAGCCCCATTTACACGGTGAGAAGATGTGTGAGTTTTGTGTCTGATTTTTTTTTATTTTTTTGCAAATGAGTTTAAAGTATTGAATGTTACCAGAAATTTCACCTTCATTTAAAAAAATAGGTTTTCTCAATAGATCAGACTGCATTATAGAAAAGGCAGCTCAGGTAGTGATGCCTAGTTAAGGTTGCTTGACGCTTTTTATTGTAAGACCATGTTTTCAGTTCCATATAAAGTTTCCAAACTTTAATCATTCAGGCTGAAATTTTCCATGACAGGTGCCTATATATATATATGTTTTTTTTTTTGATAAATTTCGGGGGGGAAACAGTTTAGCTGTTTCTCAGAACAAGGCGAAGGGAAAATATGTTTTTTTGTCCATGTTAAAAAATTCTTACAACCATTTCATTGAGAAGTTCTAGCCCTGGACCAGGAATTTGAAATTTCATAGGAAGGTTACACTGGTATCAGGGGTGCTTTTGGCCATCCCCATAAAAATCTGCCCAAATACGGACAAGTTATGAAACTCTGAGAATATCAGTTCACACATGTTCAGGAGAGACTTTGCTAGAGTTTGGCAGCTAAATTCTGTGAAGATTCCATCTGTACAGAGCATGCTTAAACTTGGGACTGCAGGGGCTTAGAAGAACTTTCTGGGAATGTCTACTGTGCAATAAAAGACCCGCGGCATGTCCACAGCTGGCTCAGGTCAGCTGACTCGGGTTCACGGGGCTCAAGCTGTGGGGCTAAAAATTGTGTAAATGTTGAGGTTCGGGCTGGAGCCCAGGCTCAGGGACTCTGCCCCACCTCACGGGGTTGCAGAGCCCAGGTTCCAGCCTGAGCCCCAACATCTACACCACAATTAAGCAGCCTCATAGCCTGAGCCCCACAAGACCAAGTCAGCTGACAGGGGACAGCTGCAGGTGTTTACTTGCAGTGTAGGCATATCCTTTATGCAATTGCACCTCCTGCTAATCAGGGGCCACTGTGCACATGTCACAGGAACTGAAAGCTGGAATATTGTCTCACCTGTGCTCTCAGTGCTCCTTCTAGTAGGTAGCAAGGAGGAGGAAAAGGAGGAAGCCACCCCACTTGATTTCAGAGAGGACAGGAGTCAGGGCTGGGTGAGTGACGAGCGGCAAGACTGGGATATGGAGCAAGGGGAAAGTGGGGAACTCTGCCTGGAGACATAAAGCAAAGAGGGATTGGAAACAGGACCCACAGCCAAAGAGCCACCCCTCTGTTGAGCTTCCTCTTCATCATCTAGTGGATGGCCTTCTTGGTCAGTGCCAGGAGGAAGTTGATGAGGTGGTCTTGCGATGGAGCTACAGATGGGGTATGCGAAAACAAGCAGGGGTAGGGAAAAGTGCAGCCAGAACCTCAGCAGGAGGTTATGGAGGAGTCAGAAGACGGGCTGCAGCCTGACACACACTATGCAGATGTGCAGCAGGTTTCCCTCTGACTGCAAAAGAAGCAAGTGTTAGGAGAGTCCATGCACCACATCCACCACGCTCCCATGCACACAGCTCCAAGGAGGAACTGCCAACTGATATCCCTGGCAGGCTGTGGGACTATGATGGAAAATAGGCTGTCCCACAAGGGTGAGAAAGTGGGTGGTATGGAGCACAAGCATGTAGAGATGTTCACAGTGTGCGATTTGGAGATGGACTGGCTAGAAGGCATCCATCCCACTCAGGTGATACATATGGGGCAGCTGGGGAGGCTCATGGGGCAGAGGCCCGATGATCCAGAGGGCCACAGGTGGGACAAGCTCAATAAAAGTGAGAGAAGCAGGGGGCAAGGCTGCTCTCACTTCCTAGAGCATATGATGGGGGATGTATAGCGTGAGCAATACTTGATCTGGCCAGTTACCACAGGGTCCACCCAGTTCTTCTGACCATAGTCCAGGAGGTCTCAGACTCTGGTGACACCATTCTCGAGCATACAAAGCGGAACTCCACCACATGCACATGAAGGTGTGGGTTGTGTAGCAGGGCTACAGTGAGGAAATATTTCCCCTCAGTGGCTGCTATGGACCTGGTCACTGAAACTAGCTTCCAGTTCCTGAGGAGGTCCTGGTAAAAGACTGGTAGCTCGGGATACTTTCGGGGAAGACTTCTTGGACGGAGATAAAAGCTATCTTCTATTCATAACGGAATCCTGGGCAGCTCTGGAAGGTGTGTACTTGTGATTACTGGGGGATGGTACTAAAGGCCACCCCCTCAACCAAGGAGGGAGGAGCCATTAAACCCAGGCCATAAGAGAATATTGAGGACAACAAATGAAAAAAATGGATGGGAGTGAATGTTAAAAGTTAAAGATCAGGGTTCCAGAGGGTGACACTTAACAGAGAACCCCGGACAGGACCTACTGCTCTTCAAAGGTGTCTTAGGAGTCAGTGAACATCGCCCAGAGGAACTCTTCCTGGAGGTGTGACCATGTGAGGGACCCCAGAAGTAGGCTCTACAGTCACGGAGCGTCCCACCTCCAACCCCCACCACCATCCAGCTTCCTCCTCCTGGTATAGTGGATGACCATTTTGGCCAGCACCAGGAAAAGGTTGACAAGGAGGTCCTGTAACTTTGTGGGGCCACAGATGGGCTGTGCATAGATCAAGAGGTATGGGGGAAAAGTGCATCCAGAACCACAGCAAGAGGTTCTAGAGGAGTTGGAAGAGGGGCTGCAGCCTGACGCACTCCACATAGATGTGTGCCAGGGTCTCACTCTCACCACAGAAAGGACAGGAGTCAGGGGAGTTTGTGTGATGTGCTAGAAACACAACTGTGCTTAGAGCTCCATGGAGATGCTACCAGCTGATATCCCTGGCAGGTTGTGGAACCAGAGTGGAGTACAGACTGGGCCACCAGGTGGCAGCTGGTCCCGCCAGTTGGTGTCAGGGCATGACACAGGGGTGAGGAAGTGGATGGTATGAAGCCCGAGCACGTACAGATGTTCTCTGGGTACGGTTTGGAGGTAGGCCGGCTGGATGGCATTCAGCCTGCTGAAGTAGCATGTCGGGGAGGCTTGAGGGGCAGGAGCCTGATGACAAATTCCAGAGGGCGGGGTGAGGGATGGGCAGGGAGCACTCTCCCACAGGACCCACTCGAAGAAAGCAAGAGAAGCAAGAAGAAAGGCTGCCCTTACCTCCTAGCGCACATGGCAGGGGGACATGCAGGGTGGGCAGCCCCATCTGCTGGTTCAGTGCCATGGGTCCATCTGATCACGGTCCAGGAGGTCTCTGAGTGTGGTGGTACAGCCAGAGCCAACTTCCAGCAGATGCAGGGGGACTCCACCACCTACACCCTAAGGTGTGGATTGTCTAGCACGTGTTCTGCTAGGAGGTCCTTCCCCTCAGCGGCCACTATGGACCTGGTCACTGAAACTAGCTTCCAGATCCTTGAGGAGATCTTGGTAAAAGACCATCAGCTCAGAGAAGTCTCAGGGGAGTCCTCTTGGATGGAGGTAAAAGAGCTATCTGATGGTCATATTGGAGCTCTAAGAGCGTCTGGAAGGTGTGTACTGAATGAAGAAAGGGACGGACTGCTGAAAGAAAAAGGATGATCTCATGATTAAGGCAGATGAATGCTGCCCTTGCGAATTGGTTTCTGTCCCTGCTTCTGTCACAGAGTTCCTGTAGAACTCTGGGCAATCACTTAAAGCAAACTTTTCATAGGTGGTCACTAGTTGTGTTTTTCTCATTTTCTGGGTGCCTGACTTTAAACGCCTGGGGTCTGATTTCCAGAAGTTCTGAGCACTCACTATTGCAGCTGAAGTCAATGGGAGATGTGCTGAAAACATACAAAGTGCTAGATCATGCTGTGTGCTCAGAAAGATCAGGTGAAAGGCACTTCAAACTGGTCACCCATATCTAAGGCACACTTTTAACTTTACTTTCTCACTGCCTCAGTTCCTCATCTGTAAAATGGGGATAATAGACCCCCTTATCTCACAGTGGTGTTCTGAAGATAATTGAAGTTTGTGAAGCACTCAAAGGCTATACTGATGAGCATCATAGAAAAGGCTATGAGGAAATGTGTAATTCTGCATTCAGAGCAGTGTATTATAGTGCAGTAAAATAAGGCCTAGGGCCACACATAGAACAATGATGATAAAATGAATATTAAATAGCTGCTTATTCAGTGAGCACTGTCCATCCTGCTTACTGAATGAGACGGGACCTGTGGAAAATAATAGTGTGTGATCATGTAATTAAAGACAGTATCATAATGCATACTAAAGAGGCTGAATTAAGGTTGCATAAGAAAACTTTGTTATGGGATTTTCTAGCCTTTGAGTGCTTGGCTTTGTAATCTTAACATGCTTTTAATATGGTGTTTGTACATTGTGTGTGTGCGCGCACGCACCCCCATATACATAAATTGAATTATTCTGCAATAGTGCGTGAATTATTCTGCAATAGTGCCACTGATTTCCACAGGTACAGGGCAGGGTGGGCCTGTGGCTGCCTGGCAAGAGTGGGAGAGACATTTTGGGGGGGGAGGGATAGCTCAAGGGTTTGAGCACTGGCCTGCTAAACCCAGGGTTGTGAGTTCAATCCTTGAGGGGGCCATTTAGGGATCTGGGGCAAAAATTGGGGATTGGTCCTGCTTTGAGCAGGGGGTTGGACTAGATGGCCTCCTGAGGTCCCTTCCAACCTTGATATTCTATGATTCTGTGATTCTATAAGGTAAAGTATATTCATGTATTTGCAAGATCAGCAGGTGACTTCTGGAAGGGCAGAGTTTCTCTCTTTCTCTAACCCATTTGTTGCGTGCCAATAGCCAGGCATCCAGTTCTATTTTAGTGGTGGTACACTGATTTACACTGGGCCATACACCATTACTTCATTAGCTTCCTGAAAAAATGCTTTGGATAGCACAGATTATTTTTTCTCTGATAGCTGCAGTTTTTTGCAGTTCATTAATACTAGCGGTAAGGAAGAACTTTCAGCCAGGCATCTTCAGTTTTATATTGACTGGAATGTTAGGTGTCCAAATTCCAATTGCATGGAGTAAAATCCAGTTTCTAATCAAACTCCTACTCAGTTCGTGCTTTGGAGTTGGATTGGGCCCTTTATTGCTGATTTTCAGGAAAAGAAGAGGAAAAAATGTGGTTACAAAATACTTCATGGCTAGTTTTCAGAACTGGCTAGTGATTTGAGGGACCACAATTTTTGGGAGCCCAAACTGAGACAGATAAAAGGGACCTGATTTTTCATATGGCTGGTGCTCGTTTTTTTCTGAAAATCAGTCTCCTTGAAGGTGCCGCAAGTTGGGCACCCACAATCTTTAGTCACTTTTGGAAAATCTTGGTCCACGTACTTTATTTTAATATTTGTAGTTTCCATCTCAGCACTATAAGTGGCATTTTTAAAAGTAAACAAATGAGTACTATGTGTGTACCTATGGCACACTTGATCTTAACAAAAAAGGGAGAATTGCCAAGTCCATTCAGTGGTCATAAACTAATATCATTTGCATTACTCCTGTTAAGTATTTGCTGTTCTGATTTGGTTTGATTGAAGTCCTTTTTAAAGAAAAGGATCATAGAATATCAGAGTTGGACGGGACCTCAAGAGATCATCTAGTCCTACCCCCTGCTCAAAGCAGGACCAATCCCCAGATCCATAAATGCCCCCCTTAAGGATTGAACTCACAATCCTGGGTTTAGCAGGCCAATGCTCAAACAACTGAGCTATCCCTCCTCCTAGTTCTCCATTATGCATGAAGTAAATACATCAGACCCTTTTCACTCACCAAACCTTTCCCTTCCCAAGGTAGAGCCAGAATTGTGCTATTTACTTCAGTAGCCATGTTGTTGTCCTGGCTGACCATTCCTTGTTTTGTGGACTCCATTGTCACTTTTTACTGGCTGCTAACTGACCTCTCCTGAAGCACTGGCTGTTTTCCCTTAACTTTCTGAACTCTCTTGGCTTTTCTCCTCTCTTCCCTGGATCTCTCCCCTCTTTAATACCTGTCCATCCTTATAGATTAGCATTACGCTCACATCACTGTTCTTCCTTGCTTTATTCAAAACTTGTTTTGCTGGCAGACTTGGAGACACCAAGAGAGAAAAGTTGTGACTGAATTTGCTTATCTATCTTTTAGCTCCTCCCCTTTCTCCCAATTTCTTACTACTCGTGTTTGACATTCAGTCCTCTTCACCTTCCTTTACTATGTGTCTTCTTGCTCCTTTCCCCTCTTTTTTCTTTATCTTCTACTCCTACCTGTCCTGTCCCTCTCAACTCCCCTACCTCTTCTCCATGACTCCTTCTATCCAGTGCCTCCTTTCTTTATTGTTTCGTGCCTTGATTCCCTTTCCTTTCCCCTTGTCTGCTCTGCCCCTTCTTTTCCCATTGTTTTTCCTACCTGTCCAGGTTCTATCATTTTCTGCCTGTTTTCCCTACTCTTATTCTATCACTCCATCTCATTTTCACCCTCTCATTCCCCTATCTCCATCCGCTAGCAGTGTGGGAGCACTGCTTTCACTGCTGGGCCTGTCCATTCAGTGCCTCTAATAGTCATGCATCAGGCAAAACAAGGAGTATTCCTGTGTTTGGAATCCTTTCTCCATTCTGCCTAGGAGCCAGTCAGAGGAAGAAGTGACCGCATCAATCAGAGGGACTGAGAAAGTGGACTCACAGTGTGGGAGCAAGGGACAAGAAGAGCATGTGCCATAGGTGAATGTTGGGGATTGACAGCAATATTATGCTCCTCAAAACTGGTGCAGCATTTCGGAGACCAGTGGGGTGGATTTCAGAGCCATGTGATCACAGGTGCTAATTTTATTGAAAGAAGCACAGAAGTTGACTGGATAGTCTCTATCATATCACATTCATCTAAGGGTTTTATAATTCTGGTTTTAATTATCATTTCAACCAGCTTGAAATCAGGCTCACTGGTCTGTAATTCCCAGGACCAACCCAATGCCTTTTCAAAGATAGGGACAATATTTGCTTCTTCCCAGTCTTCTGGCATAGTGGTGGATTTGAGTGAGAGATTGCACTATTTTGTTAGCAACTCCTGCCACTTTGTTCAAAGGAGTATAAGGGAGTTAGGTGCATGACCTCTTCAGGCTCCTTTAAAAATCCCACCCTTCATTCTTAAACTCCTTCAGAAGTCTTGAATATGTTTCATCTGGGCCCAGTCACTTGCTGTGCTTCAATTTGTCAATTTGTTCTAGGTCCATCTCTCGACTCTGCAGTCTGTGTAAGTACCTCATGTTTAATATCTGCAAAGAGTTGATCCAGTGTACATATCTCCCCCAAATTCTCTGTGGTGAACACTGAATCAGAGATATCATTTAGATTCTCCACATTGTCCTTCGCTCTCTGGCAGTCCAACAGACTCACCAGTTCTCTCACAGGAGTCTTATTATTGATGGACTTACACAATTTCTTGTTGTTTATTTTTCTGCCTGGCTATTTGCTCTTCAAATTCTTCCTCAATTTCCGTTATAAAGATGACCTGCTGTAGTTTATATTCTTTTCTATTAACTTTACTGATCTGAATTTCCTTTTTCTAAAGGGTACCTGTTTGGTTTTAGTGACATCTTTGGCCTTGCTATTTAGCTATGTTTTTGCCTCTTGTTTCTTTTTTAGGAATATGCATTCATTCTGTGACTCTGTTATAGGATACTTGCATTGCTTCCATGCTGAGTCTAAGGATTTTAATTTCCTCATTTTAACCAGTAGGCCCTTTTTGACTGGCTTACACATTTTAATTTAACTCTTCTTTTCTCAAGTTTAATGTAATAGTGCTAGGTTTTGGCATAACTCCTCCACCCAGAGATTACTGAATTTAGTTATGTTGTAGTTATCGTTAGCAGCTGGTACTTGGGTGAAATGTCTTTAGTAATTTGTTAGTCTCTAAGGTGCCACAAGTCCTCCTTTTCTTTTTGCGGATACAGACTAACATGGCTGCTACTCTGAAACCTGTCTTGAAAGGGAGACTTGAAGTAGGTAGGTGGGGAGACTGGGATGATGAACTGGTGGGAAGAGACAAAACTGGCACAGGGACAAACTGGAGGGGACGCAGGCAAGAGAGGTTAGTCTTGAGAGGAAGAGGAGCAGAAAGTCTGTACCCAGTGGAGAAGAGTCCCCTACAGAACCTGGAATAGAACTCACGATTCTTAAGTCAGTATTTCTCTGGTATCAGCAAATATCTTTGAAACCTACTGGCAAAGTATGACACATCCCTCTCTATTGCTGGTTCACATACCAGATGGCAACCTACTACTGCTATCGGTTATTCTATTAGCTCAAGTGCAAAGGTCTGTGCTGTGGAACTAACTGTTACAGCCCAGCTAATGATGCACCTGGGTAACAGTATGATTACACCAGATGGAATTTAAAAAAAAAAGGAAATCTAATTTAAAAAAGACAGTCACAAAAATACATTAAAAGAACATTAAGGTTGCAAAGTCAAGTACTCAAAAGATAGGAAATGCCAGAATTAAGATTTCCTGTGAAGCCTTAATTTTTAATCCCTTTGTGCATATGCATTATCATACAATCTTTAATTACATTATTACATACTGTTTTTCCCTCAGGACCCATGCTTCATTCAGTGCCCAAGATGGACCTGCTCTGGGTATGAATCCAGGTTGTGTAGTACAGGATGCTCTTGCCTGAAGGACCCTACCTCATTTGTGATAGAAGTCAGGTGGTGTGTAGTGAATGAGGTGGGAGATTGCAAGTGTCATGGTCAAGGCCGTGGAATACCACCAGGAGAAGTGAATTCTATCCCTGCCTTTGCCATAGAGTTCTTGCATGATGCTGGGCAAGTCACTTAAATAAAACTTTCTGCAGGTGGTCACTAATTCTGTGTTCTTCATTTTCTGGGGACCCAATTTGAGACTGGAGTCTGATTTGCAGAATTGCTGAGCACTCGCAGGTACCATTGAGCCATGCTTCGAGTATATAAAGTACTAGATAATGCTAAGTGCTCTAAAACGTCAGGCAGTAGGCATATCAACCTGGGCACCCAAAATTAGTGTACACTTTTGACTTGACTTGCTCTGTGCCTCAACTTCCTGTCTGTAAAATGGGAAGAATATCACCTCGCCTCAGAAGTATGTTGTGAAAATAAATTCATTAATGTTTGTGAAACACTCACATACT
Organism: Caretta caretta; assembly: GCF_965140235.1. Taxonomy (NCBI): domain Eukaryota; kingdom Metazoa; phylum Chordata; order Testudines; family Cheloniidae; genus Caretta; species Caretta caretta. The sequence goes on along the minus strand of NC_134208.1, from coordinate 196,828,428 downwards.
ATAGTGCTATAGAAAAGCCCATGAGGAAATGAATAATTCTGTAGTCAGAGCACAGTTTATATGTAGTATGTAGTAAATAAGGCCCGGGGCCATACATTAAACAATGAGGGTCAAATGAAATGTTGAATAGCTTCTCATTCAGTGAGCACTGTCCATCTTGTACACTGAATGAGGCAGGGGTCCTTTGGAAAACATAGTGTGTGATCATGCAATTAAAGACTATATCATCATGCGTATACACAAAGGGCTGAATTAAGGTTAAGATCAACCTCAGTTCTGACATTTCCAACTTCTGGCTTTGCAGCCTTAACATTCGTTTTGTGTATATGTGTGTTAGTTATATAGACTACCTAGTGGAATGTAGTCAGTATCATGGATTTCAGGAAAAAATTATGCTTGTCTGCATTGATCTGGGGAAGTGCTCCCCATAAAGGATGGCAACCTATTACTGGTTTCAGTTACTCTGTTAGCTCAAGTGGCAAAGTTTTGTGCTGTGGAATTAAATGCAGATCCAGTTGCAGGATTGCACCCTTAGTGTAGATTTGGCCAAGGGTGGTCCAGTGGCTAGGGCAGGGGTGGGCAAACTTTTTGGGCCGAGGGCCACATCTGGGTGGGGAAATTGTATGCAGGGCCAGAGCAGGGGGTTGGGGTGCAGGATGTGGGAGGGGCTGCGGTGTGCAGGAACAGGCTTAGGGCAAGGGATTGGGGCAGAGGAGGGGTACGGGGTGAATGAGGGGGCTCATGGAAGGGGGTTGGGGAGCAGGAGGGGTGTGGGGTGCAACGGGGGTCAGGGCAGAGGAGGGGGGTTGGGTGCAGGGTGCCGCAGGGGGCTCAGGGAAGGCGGTTGGGGTGCACAGGGGTGCAGGGTGCAGCGGGGGCTCAGGGCAGGGAGTTGGGGTGCAAGGTGCAGGCAGGGGGCTTAGGGCAGGGAGTTGGGGGGTGGGGTGCAGGAAGGGTTCGGGCTCCGGCCCGATGCCGCTTACCTAAAGTGACTCTGGAGTGGCAGCAGTGCGCACTGAGCCTGCATGCCTGCCCTGGCCCCACACCACGCTGCTCCAGGAAGCAGCCGGAACCACGTTCCTGCGCCGCCCCTGTGGGAGGGCGGGGGCATAGGGCTCCGTGTGCTGCCCTTGCCACACCTCCAGGTACCTCCCCCGAAGCTCCCATTGGCCGCGGTTCCCCGTTCCTGGCCAATGGGAGCTGCGGGGGGCGGTTCCTGGAGGCAAGGGCAACGCACAGGGCCCCCCCACACACACACACCTTTCCGGGCCGCAGGGACGTGGTGCCGGCCGCTTCTGAGAGCGGTGCGGGGTCTGCGGCACCACAGGGGCAATCCCGCGGCTGGCTGGATCCGGCCCACGGGCAGTAGTTTGCTCACCCCTGGGCTAGGGTCTAGCTTAAGACTTAGGAGACCTAGGTTCTGCTTCACCACAGACTTCCTGTGTGACATTAGGTAATTCAATTAGTCTCTCTGTGCTGCCCTTGCTACACCTCCAGGTACCTCCCCCGAAGCTCCCATTGGCCGCGGTTACCCGTTCCCGGCCAATGGGAGCTGCGGGGGGCGGTGCCCGGAGGCAAGGGATGTCGTATATAAACACCTAAGATAGAAAGACAGATAAATAGACTCTAAAGGATTGGTTTCAGAGATGGATCCCTGTAGTACTGACGTTTAAACAGTTGTTGAAAGCATAATTACTATATACTATCTAAAGAGATACTTAATATTTTAGTTGTTAATATTACCATTTGTTATTTACCCAAGCTGAGTGAGAAATATAAGATGTTAATTATATATTTTTAAAGACAGAGATTTGGGGAAGAATATTCAGATTTTTCTTTACCGGAACATACATAAATAACGTGGCTCACAAAATAGCTGTTACTCACTAAATACAATATTTGCATGTTTGGAGGTAGGAGGAGAGAGATGCTAAGAGATCAATTCTTTCTGCTCAGAATACTTCTTTTTATTACTCTGTTGCTCAGAGAACTTGTTGCAGCTGTATCTAATTGCTATTTAATAAGCTCTTTCTACTTTAGGTATCAGTCTGTTTTTCCCATTACTTTTCATTTTCATAAATATTTTTCAGTGCCAACATGATAACTTTTTTTTAGCATACACAGTGAAAATGAAAATCATTTCAGAAAAACATCATAAACTAACAAAATCTGGTTAGGTATTTGTAACTTCATAGGGAAATCAATTTGTATATGTTTATTTAAATTTTGACAGCATACATTTGCACAGATACTGGATATTCCATCAGCAATTAAATAAACATAAGGTTTTTTTAAATATTCAAAGCCTTTTTTTAAACAGTTTCATTTATTGTTTGAATCCTACAATAATCTCCCCTCCCAAATAAGCCACTTTCCATGCTGCTGCAATAGATGACCAAAAGTACACCACAGACAGCATGGACAAGGCTTGATACAGGATGAAATTTACAGTAGACAGTGCAAAATAATACATTCATTTCACTGAAAGCCTCTTTAAATAGAACTTGCCATTATAAGTGTTCTTTCCTCAAAACATTATTTTTAACAAATTCTTGAAAATTACTTCCATTGATGTTTTTGATGTAAACTAAAAACTAAAATCCCTAGTTATACAACATTAAGAAAGGCATTTAGGTCATCAATGGAATTTTCTGTGGCCTTCCTAGATAGCTATTAAATGCCTGTGATTAAGATCCAAAGAAATGCTACCAAGTCATTCCTATGATTTCTTTATGAGAAAACCAAGGTAGGAAAGCTATTGTTTTGCCAATTAAACCTATGACAGATACTTTTTTATTGAAGGGTGGAACTTTACAGAAAGCAACCTTGGTCTTTTAATGTTAATTGGAAAATATTGATTGAAAAAAAGACTAGCCTGTCATGCTGATAATTGTGACCAGACTTAGATATGATCACTAGATCTTCTTGAGATTACAAAAGAAGCAGTTACTATCTAATTGGTAAAAAGATTGAACATTATTTTGGTAATCCCTGAGTGTTGGTAACTTATTCCCTGTTATTCATTTATATGTCTTTTATGTATGCCACTATAAAACTGCTGAATATGGTTTAAGCTGATAAGACTATGCCGTATGATAGTTAAATGTCATGAGTATGGCAAGTTTCATAGCTATTTTAACCATACACTCTTCCTTAAATGAAGACCAACTGACTGAACACGTCAATAAACAACCAACCTGATATTTACTTCTTCGTAATGAAACACTAAGTTCTGTATAGTCCCATCCAGTTTCATTGATGGCGAAAACAAACAAATTGTTTTATTTCACGTTCCTAAATACATTAAAGATAAAAGTGGTCAGTGACTATCCTGAAGAAGGTTCTAAATCTTTTGACAATATATTTGATCATTTAGCTATTTTTCTTATTGTGAAGTTATAGTATTTCACTATACAAGGGCTGACCACATATGACTCCCATATATGATTATAGAAGGGAGCGGAAAGCAAACTGTTCCCCTTGCTGTGTAATTTAGTCTCATTCACAGGTAGAATTAATATGTACTGTCAGTTTCACATCAGCAAGACATTTGATCTGTATAATGTATCTCTTGATCATGCAAGACAAATGTTTATATGGTTCCAGTTTTAGATACCAATGGACCAGATTCTCAGCTGGTGTAAATCAGCATATCTCTATTAATTTCAGTGGAGCGATGCTGATTTACACCAGTTGAGAATCTGGCCCAAATGCCTGCATGCAATTGTTTATTTTTGTCAACTGTTGCGTATACAGTTTATTGATTGTGACTAAATATAAGTTGCATCGACCACCAAACTGCACAAAAAATACATTATCAACAATCAGCCTGTCCTTAGGTCACATGAAAAACATTGGGTTAGTTAAACAACCTAAATGCTTTCTGATTGCCTGGCCATAAATATTAGCAATAAAAATATATCTCTATTTCAGAGAGATACTTTTGTGAAATAAGCTAGGCCTAGATTTCTTAGCTTCTGGAATTCACTTTTTATACTGCTGTTAATGACTGTGGATGTTTTCTGTATGGATGTTCAGTGCCATGCTGTTGTGAATCCCAGGATGATATCACCATTACTAAGAGCTGTATTTTGCATTGCCTATTCTGTTATTGCTCAGCATGCACAAGGGTAAAGTTAAAATCTTTATTCATTTCATTTTAAAATGTTTCTTTTGTTCTCCTTATCATGTTCTGGCTTTCCCAAGGATATATGCCTTGAACAAAAAGTCACATGTGCATTACTAATTGTGTGCCATTGTATTTACAGTTCCTAGTGGTGGCACTGTGAAGCTACTAATTCTTTTGCTTCACTTGATGTAAAATAATCTGAGTGTCTTTGATAGCAGTGAAACAGTATTAATTGTTTTGTACATTTCTTGGTCACTCTTCTTAGGTGGTCTTCATAATCTATTAGAACTTTCAGCCAGATTTTTGTAATGTCATGCCTCCAGCAGTGATTAAATTGGTAATTAATGAACAGTCTTTGGCAACGTAAACCACATCCCGTTAATTTTCTCTTTTGAGTTTTTAGAAGTTGTCGTGTCTGTCAGAAAGCATTGCGCCACCTTGCTACGGCCCCTTGGCATGAAACCACAACGGCTTGATTTTTGCAGCCATTAGTAGATCAGAGCTGTAATTTCACAGTATTTTGGTCAGGGTAATTATAGTACCAAGTACTGAGTAGAGTTGGGAATTCACACAAGAAGTCCAGAAATACCAGGTGAGCTTCCTTGTGTTCACTGGGACGTTATGATTAGTTTAATTGGGCTTTGTTTGATTTTAGCCGCACAGACTCTTTGTGCCACGGCAGTGCAGTGACTTTCCACTTTAGTGTTTCTGACCTGCACTGACAGGAACTAGTGCAAAAATGAGCCCTTTGAAGTGGGGCTCTTCGAAAAAGGCAACTAAAAAAGGAAAAGCTAGTGTAAATAGTTAACTTTAACAATCCTCTAAAAATCTACCTAATACTTTGTGTTTTACTGTTAGTGTGAGTCATGTTCTTCTGTTTAATCCTGGATGAATAATGATATTTCCCTTAAATACCATATAGGTGTTTAGGAAATATCTGCATTTTAAAATCAAATCTTTCTGAATAACTGGCTTTTGGATAGTACATATTGTTTCCTCTTTTCCACCTGCCATCACTGACATAAAGTCTCGTACCAAAGATACTGAAAATCAGCTCTTCAAACAAACCTCAGTAAATGCATTAATAAGAGTGCACCTTCACTGAGTGTTTTCACGCTGTCATAAAGTAATAGGTAAAGGCATTCATACTTCACTAATAACTATAGGTGTAGGAGCCTTCAGCAGTACAATGTGCACATTAAAGTTTAAGTAGTCACTTGCCTGTTGGCTTCTGAATGAAAGGACTGTCACTGGTCACTTCTCCTGGAAGCCTTAATGAAACCAAATAGTTTGCTACGAGTTTGGGCCTAACCATCGGGGTGTTTCATGCAGTCTTGTCAGTTGATGTTCATGAATTGACTTGAACAGAGATCAAAGTGTTTCTCAAAATGGAGAATCTGTGAGAGAGACAGCTCCTTCAATTGCACCACAAGAGCTAATCAAGCCATCAGTTCT